>NC_090944.1:28760941-38760941 GCF_040807025.1 Struthio camelus
GAACAAGTACACAAAGTCAGTAAAAAGCAAAAGAAATTGGATAGAGTCAGACCATCAAAAATGCAGATATTCCTGTTCAGCATATATGCTGGAGAAAGTAACACAAAAGATAGAAATACTTGTGGACAAATATGAGAACTCTTCCAGGATGAAGAAGGATGCACAGGTACTTCCAGGGGAAGTTGCTCAGAAGCCATTTTGTTTTTCTGAGATTCAAATATTAGCGCTTGCACTTAACAACTTTTTTTGCATTAGGCTCTGGGAGGCTGGGCTCTGCCCTGTTTGAAGAAGTTGCACTTTTTATTACTCAGTTTTGGCTGAAAGCAAGGAGAGCTTTCATCTTAAGTTAGCTTCAAATGGGTCCTCCTTTTATGATCTGAACATAAGAAATGCTTAACACTGGAAAGTCAAAAGGAAAGCTTTCCTAAAAAAAAAAACAAAATTCTTTCTCTTAGTGCACATCTATTGTTATCAGAGTACAAGTGAGGACAATTTCAGAAAATAACTTAAGATGAATGTAAATACCAAAAGACAGGTCTGGAATACATACTTTCTGGAAGACTAGTTCATTCCTTGAGAAGGAAAGAGGAGATCTTTTGCAGCAATTGCATTTATTGTAGAACAGCTGATGTCAACTATTTAAAATGAAGAGCAAAATCATTATTATATATATATGCACATATATCTATAAATGTCTGAAAACAGGTATTGTATGATCTGTTGAACTGCTTAGCTTTTTGTAGTCATAATAACTTTTATGACTTTATTTGGTTATATTCCCTTTGGAATTGACTAGCACAAAAGAGAATCTTTTTCAGGGTAGGTAGGTAAATAAATAAACAGGAAGCAATAGCAGAAATCATGGCAAACGTTGCTTCTCTAATCAGACATGCCAATTAAAGTGAGGCTGCTAGCACATGAGGCTATCTCTAGATCAGGATCATGCAAACTATCACCATGGTGTGTCTTGTTTACACATGATCAGAAGCTGTTTGAACAGCGGTGCTTAGCACCCTGGAAAATTATTGTTCTTACATGCTTCAGTTTGAAAATCCTTGCTAAACTTTGATTTTTCAAATTGCAATTTGCATTCATCCACTATTTCCTGAAGGATCTGATACCTGCAATTAAATTCTGATTACAAATAAATCCATCGATAAAAGGTAAAATAAATATGCTATGTGTTATTATTAATAGTTCTCTACTGAATGTTTTGTTTTAAAATTATCATTTGAACCCCCCAAAATCTCACTGAAGTGAAGAGAAGCTATGACTTTTCAGAGCAGGACTCCTAAAGGTGAGTGTGACAGGCTCTGAGCTAGCTTTGACGTGGATCTGCCTAGGCATCCTACTCACAGTCTGCTCTCCAGTGTACACCAAAAAGATTTTAAAAACAAAAGGAATTGGTTTTGAATAAAAGTCAAAGTCTAATTTTTTTAAACAGGGAAGGCTCAGAGCAGCTATAGAAGACTGAAGATAAATAAAAAGAATTCTACAGAACTCTCCATGTGTTCCTTGCAAGTACATCCTTGCTTCCAAGCCAGTCACTGACTTTCTGAGTCACAGACTGAGCCCTTGCTTCGATCCCCTGGTCCCTAGAAAGCTCTTGGCATGAGTTAAGGTTTCAGCTTGATATACGAAATATCTTTACTACAAAATGTTTCAAGTCAATGAAACGTTTCAAATTTAACTGAAAATTTTATTTTTTAAGTATTTTATTTTTTGATGAAGCAAACAAAATGATTTTTTGCTTTTCCTCTCTGTCCCCCTTATTACTTCCTATTAATCTTTTTTGCTCCTTGTTGTTCTGATAGGAAAAGAAAAGGAAAATAAGGAGAACAGAATGAGAACTGATCATAAAACAAAACTAAAAGAAAACCAGAAAAATCAACAGAAAGAATTTTCTAAAAATTGCCAGTTTAAAAATTTTTTTTCATTGACAATATATCTACTAGCTTAAGCTTCAAAGGATATGACAAGGATACATAATATAATCTCAGCTCATTTATCCGACCATATTTTAAATATATCGACACTTCCAGTCAGAACTGAATGGGAATCATTTTGGTTTCCATGGGCTAAGCAAAAAAAAAAAAAGGGAAAGTGGCCTAATGTCAGTTGGTGATACAGCAAGTGTTACTGAGAATATAATTGCTGTCTGTGTAACTAAAGACAATTTTACATTATGTTGATTTGCAGGCAAAAGGAACTACAATTGTTACTGAATTTAGATTGCCGTAGTAGATTTTTCTTCATTTGTTTCTTAAGAAGGCTAGCTGTTTTGCTTAGTCTTATCTAAGCCTTGCCTCTGGGAAGAATGTTTTGCTTTTTGATGGGTCATTCTGGAACTGAAAGGCCAATAACAAGGTAGTATAGAACACACATGAAATTTTCTAAGTTCATGAATAAGTTTTACTGCAGACAAACACTTATTTTTAGAACATATTAGCTAGTAAGAGTTTGTAATCTTGGTTAAAACATAACAAAGAAGATGCAATAGCTTGGATTTTGATTACGTTTTGGCTAGAAATTCAAGCTTTTACAGAAGGCTCACTGAACCTCACTGATCTGAGTTGCAAATCAAGAACCTGATAACACTGTCACTCAAACTTGGTAATTCAGGGTTGCCATATTTTTGTTTGTTTTATTTTTTAGTGCTTCTTGTTTATCTATATTCCTCTTAGTAGGGTAACTACTGCCTAAAACAACTTAATCCTGACCAGACATCATGTAACAAACAACAACAGAACATCAAAGATGACTACAAGATAAAGATCAAACAAGAATTAGGCAATTCATAGGAACGATTAGAGGACGTCAAATTATCTTGAGGGAAAGAACAGGACTGAGCTAGCCCAGCCTGGCTGAACATTTTTATTGACTTTGACCAGCCAGGAAAACATGGGTGAGTTTAGGGAGGTCTGTTGACAGCCCAAAGGTCAGGTGACCTATCTGTAGCTGAACACGCCCCCTCATGTCTGAGTGTAGTTTGGTATCTGACCTGGAGATCTGAAGAACTGTACCTTTGTAGTTTATTATTTTAAAAACCTATATTAAAAACTAGTTGTTCTTCTAAATGTGCTGTTGAGATATGATATTACTTCTGGTTTTTGACAGCCTTTAGCTATTAATCTAATCAAACTAGTTTAAGCTGATTTTTCTCCAGAAGAAAAAGTGCATTTTATTGGAAGCTGAGGCCATGATGACTAGATCAGGTCACTCCTGTACCAGATTGTGTGATACCAGTGAAGTTGCTAATGCCTCAGCTTGCTTTATTCTTGTGAGGCATCTTGTCTAAGCTAGTCGCCTACAGTTAACTGGGAGTGATGGGCATCTCTAAAGGGTAAGTCAGCTAACCATAAAATCATAGAAATGTTGGTTGGAAGGGATCTCTGAAGGTCATCTTGGCCAGTCTCCTGCTTGAAGGAGGACTATTGCCAACGTGACCGAAGATCAGCCATGGCTTTCTCTAGCCAAATCTTGAGAATCTCTAAGAAGGAGGACTCCCCAGCCACTCTGGGTAACCTGTACAACTGCTGCACTTCCACCCTGGTGAAATTTTTTCCCTCACATCCAGTCAAAATTTCCTGAGGTGCAACTCATGGCCATTGCACCTTGCGATATCATCTGCCACTACTAAGAATAGTTTCATTTCTGTAGTTTCTCTTTAAGGGATCATAGACTACTATTCACTAGTAGACTACTAGATCACACCATTGCCCTCACTTAACCACATTAAGCAAGCCCAGATCCCTCAACATCTCCTAACAGGTCACATTCTCTAGGGCCTTGGGTATCCGGATAGTCATCCACTGGACTCCTTCCAGTTTGTCATCATCCCACTTGATCTGGAGTGCCCAAAATGGGACATATTATTCGAGGTATGATCTCATATGCACCAAATAGATCGGGAAAATAACTTTCCTTAATCTCCTGACTAAGCTTCTCTTGATGAAGCTAATTCTTTTTTAACATTAAGAACAGAAAGCATTTACACCCTTCTCGAGAGCTCCACAGGGTTTGTTCAGGGTTTTGCCCGTATCTGCCTATGTCTTACATGTTGATCTGGAGCGTAACGGGAACTGTACCTCCCAGGAGCAACTGTTTCGTAAACCTGAACGGGCTGATGTGCAAGGAAAGGAAGGTCCTCAGCTGCCTTCTCACAGGCGAGCACCCCACCACCCACGAGCCTGCCGGCCGGCTGTCACCCTGGCTGAGACCCGCTGCAGGTGCCGTGGGGTCCAGAGCGCGCACAACACCCGCACCTCCCTTTCGTCCTCCGTGCACACCTGCAGCCTACCACCTGGAGCAGTTAAAAGATTTTCAGGCTCTAGATCTCTTTGGATGACTAAAGGTAAGGGGGAAGACTACTCTCCTGAGAGCACAGACGCACAAACACGCTGTCACGGCCCAGCGTATCGGTGCAGCCTCTGCTCCTCGCCGCTGCTCCAGGCTCTCTTACCGTGCAGCCAAGAGCGCTACCTCAGCTTTAAGACTATTCTGAGACCATTGATATGACTGCAATTTACACCCTTGCTTTTCAGTAACAACTTCTTTTATCTGAATCTCTGATGGCCTCAGTACCTGGCAGGGTGCCGCGGGGGGCTGGAGGCTGCCGTCCGTCGGGCAGCGCCATGGTTCGGGGCCGGGGCTGGGTCCTCACCACCGCTCTCCTCCAGGTCCTAGCTGGGTCCCAGGGAACGGGCACAGCCCTGCCTCGTTTGTCCGTCCTCAGCGTAGGCGCTGTTTTTATTTACATCTGTAAAACATGCGGGTTCGCGGCTCGGATCTGGGCTGAGGCCTCTAGGCACAGCTGTAATACCAATAATACTCTGGAATCTCTTCCGGGTAAGGTATTTCCTCCGTGTAGGCAAGGGATTAAGCTAATAACGGCCAATTTCCCTTTATGCTGATATTAAAGAAAACTAGCGTGTGGGAAACCAGCAGCTCGTTGGTTTGAGTACACTTTCCTTTGGGAAAGTTTCTTTAGCGGAGTTTTCTTATTTTCCCTTCCCGTTACAGGCCAGCTTTTCCACAAAGTATGTCGGCTGGCTACTGAGCAAGGACCTGTGGTTTCCTACCTTTCAAGCAGCTTGCCAAAGCAGGCCTTAATATTATTTTTCATTTTTATTTAATATTTGTTTTCTAGCATAACCTTTAAACAGCCGGGAGGATAAAAAGCAGGTTTTCCCCTGGCACTGTCTATCTCCTTCCCAGACTTGACTTCACAAGCCAACACACACTGAAGCGTTCCACCCCCGACGTTATCTGTGCTTGTTGCATGGCATCAAACAACAGCAAATAGATCTAACTTTTAAATTCCATACTACTCAGTTATTCAAAAACAAAGCCAACAGACGTTTCACTAATTAGCCGATGATAGACTAGCAAGGTCTAATTCCTATAACTACACCTAACAAATTATGTCTTTGAAGGGGAGAGAACTACCACGTTAGAACACATTATCCAAGAGGACAGAAATATCTGGCAAACACAGTGAGTTACACTGGCTGATTTCATATATGGCAAGTATCATTCCTTTGGCCATACACACAAATACCAGGTAGCTTGGCTGAAATGAAACAAGCAAAAAGGTGGAGGAAGAGACCCAGTACTTGTTTGCTAGTTTATATAGAACTGTTCCAGGAATTTCTTATAAAGAAAGAAACTGACAGCATGTGTTTTGGGGAGCTACAAGACATAAGGCAATTAAAAGATACCCTGGCACGCTCTAAGGAGAAGGGTACCCTCTTGTTTGTTCTTGGAGGGAGACCTTTTTCACCAAGTCACCAGTGAAGGAGCACTTTTTACTGGAGATTCATATCAAACTCAGGAAAAGAGAATGGTAGTTTTTAAAGATAGCAGCAACATAATTTTCTGAATTGAGAGGAAGAAGAGTATGTCAGACTGGGATCTGTGGAGACAGCATCTTTAATCTATTTTTCTGGGCTAGCCAATATGATAAGTTCTTGAATGTCCATGGTCAGAGAAGAAGCTATATTGCCCCTGCCTAAACTGACTATGTAGAAACTTGCAGTGTTTCAAACAGTATGTACCTGAGCAGAGAGAACTCGTAAGCTTTAAACACAAGTCTGTCTCGATAGTCCAAGAGAAGCTTATCAACAAGCATTTATGAATTTAAATAACTGACTTGGCTGGTTCCCTGAATGTAGTGCACTTGCGAACATGCCATCCACCTACACCATGACATTTACTTTGCATGTGCAGTAGAAATAACAGGTACAATTTTATGCTTTCAAAATCAATCTCAGTTTTGCTTCTGCTTTTTGAAGAAGAAAAATCAGATGCGTTTAAGCTTTAAAGTCCTGTACTGGTATATTATAATAAAAAGAGTTTACTCACTTTAAATGTATTTCTCTGGTGCTTTTTTATCAGTTATTTGAAAACCTGTTCTTCTTAACTATTTTTGTTATTGTTGACCAAAATCGGTCTGAAACGATAAGCTATGTCATGATTCTGTGTCTGTTAAAAGTCAGTAAGAAAGCATTTTCGGTATTAGGTATCTGAATGAATGTCCGTTTTGTCCTAAGTGCTAGATATTAACAGCCAATAAACCATATTCTCCTGCTTACAAAAACAACCTAAACAAACAAAAAACCCCTTGTGCCAAACATAATAAGTGAGTGTTTTGTCATGCCTACAGTGCCTGATTTTATATCCAGAGAAAGAAAGGTAACCTGGAGATACAAACTAAACTGATGAAGATTTGAGCCTATATTTTTTATATCTGAAAATTTAGAAAAACAAAGGATAAAAATATTAATCATTTGATTTGTTTAAGTATTTTTTATTACTTCAGCAAAGCAAAAGAGATAAAACTAAATTACCGGTATGGAATAAAACCAGCAAGTGGCAGTATTTGACAAAAATCTAGAAGTATGCAGGAAACTTTTAAAAGCAAATGGAGCTTTACACTGTATATAAGTATAAGGTAAGCACTTCTACTAGTATTCAGAAAGAAATGTCTCCCATTTCCAGCATAAATATCTTTTTTTTTTTTTTTAAGGTCAAATCCTCAACTGGAGAAATAAGAAACAGAAGGCAAATTTCTCATGGATATTTATATATAGGGTCAACAAAAATGACCCTACACATTGCATAAAAATTCTTTTATAAAAACTGTCTAAGAATAGAAAGATATATCAAAACTATTTGTAAGTTTAATTTACTAGAACCCTTCCCTACCCCCAATTTAACATAGCATGTACTCTATATTAACATCATTATACAACTTTTTAACATGCATTTTATAAAAGAAAAGAACACGTAGATAAACAAGATTTTCTGGAAAAAAGAATGACTATAATTTTAAATTATAACAGAGGTGCCAAAAGCCGAAAATGATGCTAACATTTTTTTTATTGCAAAGTAAAATTTTTGGAGTGATGTATATATTCACAGCACTGAAAACATACGCAAGGACCAGAAGACAGAGAGTTAAACTAAATTCACAGCAGAATAAGTTTCTCTCCACTCTTCAAAAACTACAGATTTATGAATACCATCGATGACCACCACACAGAAAAACTTGCCGTTGGGTCTGATTTTGTTCAGCTTACTGAAGTCATTGACCTGTTTCTCATTGCTGTCAATTACAGCAGCCCTGAATATTTTGTAGCTCAAGTATGCTCAAGCCATACTAGTCTCGTTATTTTATTACAGGAAAAAAAATGTTTATGGAGGAAAAAAAGGAACAAGAAAAGATTGTGAGGTTGTAAAATCAAACAGTAAAAAACTTAGGAAACACCAGAACTTTGCTTTCTCCCATGTGCAACTGCATTAAAATATAGTCTTCAGTCACTAAATAAAAGATATTTTTCCACAAGATTCCCACTTTATTTAGTTCAAAGAATAAATCATAATCTGAGGATGAAACCTTTCTTATAACGCAAAAAGTTTCTGAAAACAGTTAAGAATAGTCAGACTTCTAATTATGAGATTAACTTCCAACACAAAATAACATAAATACCACTCTTATGTAGCTTTAAATAAAGTGCATTTCCTTTTTAAACCTTCTTTAAAAATCTTTTTCAACTCCCCCTTTACTACTTTGAAAAAGTCTCTTGGAAGCTTTTTTGCATCTTCATATACACCTCTGAGAAGACTTTTCAATCTAACTGTATTTCTCTCTTCTCTTCCCTGCCAAACTAGCATTTTATAGACTCAGAACAAGATGCAATTCTTGGCTTCAGAAGTGTAGTCTTGAATCTTTAATCAGTACTCTGACAAAGAAGGAAGCAACTGTCTCAGCATTTCACTGGAAGTCAAGTTGATCTGCATTCTATTTTAATTAGAAGCATTAATATTCTATCTAGTGTCTAGTGCAGAGCTAATTGTGTGCCACCTCATACTCTACAGGATTGCACAGGGCATGAAAAATGTCTAACCTAACTGAATTATGCGTCGTTAATAATATATTAACCAAGGACCTGGAGGTTACATGCAACTTAAAGTAAATGGAAGGAATGCTATATAATACGCTACGGCTAAACTGCCTCATTGAAAATATCTACGCACTTTTAATCTTGGTTTTGGAATTACGTATGTATAGCATAGACATTTCCAATGCATAATACAATAGTCTGGCAAATCCAAAAGTGCTAAAAAGGTCTCAGAGCCATTGTAAATATATTTTCTTTTTGAAAAAAAAAGGTACCAAACCAACACAAAAAATAAACTACAATCATGTTTTCCTAAATCATATGAATATCACAATTCAGTGACATCTCTATATTAGTGTGTTTAACTATCTAGCTCCAGATGATATATATAAATTCTCACAGTTCTGCTGCTTTCAGCATGGATCCTGCAGTAGGCTAGATTTACACTAGCCAAGAGTTGCTCTAATAGGAGTGGCATGGACAAGAACTTACTTATGCCAATACTTGCACTTCAAAAGTCAAAAGTGTGAGAGCTTTTCTTGAACAAGGAAACAAATTTAATTTTCAGATCAAGACACTCACTCATAGCCAAGCACTGATTATAAATGCAGAGGAGGTGATACACCTAGCAACTGCATGCTGTACTTCAGACTGGTGTCCTCCACTATAAAATGGGTTTTGCTGTATGAGGTGCTGAGCAACTTAGTCTGTTGAAATAGCAGACTAAGCTCAGCTCTGCAAAAGCATTTAGAAATGTACCTAAATTAGAAGTCACCCTAATTTAGAAGTGTATCTTATTCTGACTGTAAAAGTCTAGGAGCCTCTGACTGCCCTAGAAACTGTACAGTTTTACTACTGATTACTGGTTATTGATTACTATTGGTATGCACCAGTAAGTTATTTGTAGAAGATGCAACTTGCAGGCTCCCATTAGGCCAGCTTCTCACTTACTGGGAGGTGAAATGGCATATTTTAAAGGGCTCAGGATTCTTTTGAACTAGAAAAAAGTACTTATGTTTCTGTTAGCTAACTCTATTTTAAGATATAACCAGTCACATCTCACTTTAGAGGAGAGATGTAGCGTCCCAGAAAAAAAAAACTTAGTCAAATAGCATTTCTGCAGAAAGTTACAGAGAATTACCTATCAGAGCTTATACTGACCATGACACTGGCCCCATCAAAGATTTCTGGCACTCAGCACACTTTAGGGCTCTGATTTCCTACACCAGGTGTTTGACTTAGTGCAAAAAAAAAAAAAAAAAAAAAAGAAAATCCTGACTCAAATGCTAAACCTTACAGTTTTTGCAGTGAGATTCAGCGTAAGAATTGCTAGAATTAAATTTAGGCAAGACTGGTCTCTACATTGTTCCTTGAAGAAAAAAAGGAAGATGGGCATGCCTACAGAAATGCCTTGGGTTATTTCTGAGGTGGAACTGGGGATGCTCACACTGACTTTTTGTAAGGGAATATGTTTTTGTTACACTTAACAGGTTAGTTGTGATCAGTGTTACTGTTATGTCGGAAATCATTTGCCAAGGCCTTCCCCGGGAGAGTCGAAGCCTTTCGCTGCAGAATTTGGATGCCTGTTCCAGGACTGGAGAAAAAAACCTATCTAATTTGGCCCTGACACCACTGAGGAAAGACAATATTTTTAAGGCAATATTAGAAATCTCCAGGGAAATCTAATTTTGTGTTCTCACCACAGAATTTGTTTTGAGGAAGCGTTGAGATCGTGGGAGCAGAGGCTCCAAACATTATTCTTGTAAGCATAGCTACGTTCCTGTGGTCTTCTTACACCTCCTTGGCAGCTTACACACCTACCCGAACACGTCAACTGAGTGTAATTCAGGGGAAATCTAACAGATTTTCCTGGTTCAGCAGCAAATCTCACAGCACTAAGAGGGGGTAGTCTAGGGGAGTCTTCCAGAGCAAGGTAGAAATGGCATTTGGTGGCACAGAGCCTGCTTCCTCCTCAAAGGACAGTTTGGGGGCACTGCTGTGGTCTGTGCCCCAGCAGAGTGGGAGCAAAGGGGCAAACGGGATTTGGCTGTGAGCAGTGCTCGTGGGGGAAATACTTGGGAATCAGCACTGAGATTTTCTCTTCTTTCCCTTCCCTTCTCTTCTTCACTTTCTTTTTTCCCTTATCTCTTCTTGTCTTCTCCCTTCTCCTCCTGTCTCCTCTCTTCCCTTCCCTTCTTCTCTTTCCCCTTCTCTCCCCTTTTCCGTTCCTTCCCTTCTGTCTCCTCTCCTCCCCTCGGGTGCAAGCAGTCGCCTCGGCGGGTACCCTCGGGGCAGGGCTTTCCCCTTCCCCCCCGGGCGGCGGGAGCGAGCAGCAGCGGGGGCGGCCGGGCCGGGCCGGGCCGGCGGTGCGTGCGCAGGGCGGCGCGGAGCCGGCGCGGCGCGGCGCGGCGCAGCGCAGCGCGGACCCCCGCGGCGGGGCGGCCGGCCCAGCCCGCCGGCGGCCGGGGCGGGCCCAGCGCCGTCCCCTCCCTCCTCCAGGCTGCGCGGGGGGACGGCATCGCCCCGCCGCCCAGCTCAGCGGCAGCCGCGGCCGGCCTGCGGAGCGGGCGCGACGCGGACCCGCCGCAGCCCTCTCCTCTTCCTCCTCCTCCTTCCCCCCCCGCCGTGCAGCATGGCCCGGTGCGAAGCGGCGGCCGCCCCCGGGCTCTGCCTCCTGCTCCCGCTCCTGCTCTGCAGCGGGGGGCTCGTCCGCCCCGCGGCCGCGCAGCCCCCGCGGCCGCCGCCGCCGCCGCCGCAGCGCGGGAGCGTGTGGTGCCCCAGCCGCTGCCTCTGCTTCCGCACCACGGTGCGCTGCATGCACCTCATGCTGGAGGGCGTCCCCGCCGTGTCGCCCCAGACCACCATCCTGTGAGTGCGGGGCCGGGGCCGGGGGCGGGGACGGCGGCGCGGGAGCCGCGGCCTTTGTCTAGCGCGCGGCGGAGCGGGCGGGCGCCCTGCGCGGCCGGGGCTGCGCGGGGGCTGCGCGGGGGAGGGGGGCGGCCCGCGCCGAGGTGTGCTGGGCTCCCGCGGGGCGCGGGTCTTCCGCTCGGCCCGCGGCCGTTGTGGTCTTGCCTGGTCTTCAGCATCCCGCGGCGGGCTGCGCCGCGCCGCGCCGCCTTGCTCGGTCGGGTCCGCCGGTGCCTTGCGCTGGCAGCGGTGGGTGCCCAGGGCGGCGGCGCCTGCTGTTGGGGTCGGGGCGCGCTGCGGCGGTCCGGGCTCAGCAGAGGCTGGTGCGGCGCCAGGGGCCGGGCCGGGCCGGCCGCCGGGCGCGCACTCGGACCTCTAGGGCAGGCGCTGCTCGTTGCCGCTTGAACTGCTTGGCCCGTTCCCTGCAGGGTGAGGGCTTAACTGGTTTCGGTGCGGTTGTGTTGGTAATAAAAGCCGCTGTTGAACGTGCCCAACGTTTAATTCAGTTCACGTTGATTTTACCGAAGCGGTTACCGTTCGGTCCGTTTCTGTCCTTCATGATAAACGCCAAAACCTGAGCGAGGATCGTACGCCTGCTTTGCTGCAAGGCGCACTGTGCGGAAGGGATTTGTTCCACTGACCCGCTTAGGTGTGACTTGGGATCAGAATCGCTCTTGGCACCAGCCGTGTCCTTCCCTTGCACACAGGCAGCCGTGGACGAGGAGCAGAGCTTGGCCCTGGGAATTTTCTGCAGGGCCTCCTGTAATAAATTGCCTTGTGATTTTGTCAGATATTTTTGAAAGGGATCTATAAAGCCCTGGTGTGTTTCAGCTTCCAAGTAGCATTTAATGTGAAGAGTGTATTCATTTAACATTAACCGAGTCCCTCCTTGGCAAGAAATTCAGCCTTTTGGCAGAACGTGATTAGTCCTGAAGTACTTGTAAACCTTTTAGGGAACAATACAGGAAGTGGGTGGTTAATGTTTCTTACATTTGAAACAAACTACATTTACAGAACACCTTTTGCATCCAGATTACAGGAAACTGTGTATAGCTACTTTTGTGGATCATCTTAAATGTAAAAAGAAAAAATAAATCCAGCAATCTTCAGTATATGGAGTGAAGTCTTTAGGGCTTGCTTTCAGTGTTAGGTAGAAGGGCCTGCAACAGCAAAATGTATTAGGTTAAACCTAGCCAGGGTGGAGCTCCCCTTACCGTGGGTATTTATAATCTTGCAGTGAGTCAGAGGAAAATGGATGAACAATGCAAGCATTATACTTGTCTCTACCCCACTAATGTATCAAATTGTCTAGTATCCCAAATCTGAATTATCATTCTGGTATAATGGAAGCTACAATGCAGCAGTGAAGTTAAGAACTTATTTTCAGCAGGACAAAGAGCAGTAATTCTCAAAATACTCTTGTGGATGACCAGCATTCTTAAAACGTAGTGGTGGGCTTACTTTTTGTCTGGTAGTAAGTATATTCTTTTTTTTTTTTTTTTTTTTGACATGCTAGATCACCAACTGACTAGAGGACAGTTATAAATAAATTAAAGACTTCAGTAATACTGCCTCTATAAATAGGCAGTTTTGCTACAGTTCTGCTGAATGGCTGTGAATGGGGAGGAGATGGACTGTAAGATAATCAGGCAATATGAATCTCTGGGACAAAGAACAATGACAGAACTTATTTAGTAATTAGTAGTTTGAAGATGCCAATTGAACATAAGTAGCTAAGAGAGAATATTGCTTACCTCTAGCTCTGGGGTGTCCATTAAGAATAATTATATATTATTCTTACATTTGAAACCTCAGTCCTCAAATCTGAGGTACTTACTGAGTTACTTGGTGGTTTAGCAATTATTTTTTTCTCCCTATTAAAATTTGTTGTAGGACTCTCCAGTTCTACATAGCAAAGTTATCCCTTATGTAGGTGGTCCATCATCCACAGAGGGATTTCTACTTTCAGGAATAGTTTATTCTTTAAGCACGAAAATAAGAAGCAGTTATTTTCTTTCCAGTTTGTCTGTCACAGTTTTTCTTTCTTTTGGGAACTATATGTTAAACACATTATTTTTAGTGTTCGTGATGATAGCTAGATTATTAGGAATAATGAATTAATTCCAATTAAATACCTTTCCCCTTTAAAACATGGACCTATGAAATCCTGCAAAGGGTATTGCTGATGGGCTAAGCACATTTTCACTGGCATTGGTAAATTCCCCATTGTTTGTTTTATTTCTTCCTTAAGACTGGGCAAAGCGATTTTCTAAAAACATCATGTTGTTGTTTATGAGTATATATTTATATCGTATTTTACCAAGTACCAGTTCTGAAAAATGTCCCATTTTGGAAGTCGAGTTGACTTCGGTCTGCTTCATATATAATTTGTTATATGCGAATGAGGCCAGAACAGCAGTGCAGCCAAATGTTTTTCCCCACATATCAAAAATGTCTAGTTCTAATCGCAGACTGTCTTTTGAGAACTGTTCACAACATTACTAGTTGCTTACCTTGCCAGTGCTACTTCTGGCCGTACATTTTCTCTCTCACTACTTCCTCCGCTTTCTGGCGCTCCCCGCTTCCCTACTGTAGGCCGTGTCCATGGCTTGGGTCTCTTCGGCACAGTGGATTCTGCCAGCACAGAAAGTGTTTGCGCAGCCGTGCGTGAGCACAGGGTTTCACCCAAGGTGAGATTATCGCTCAGACTCGCTGCATGACAAGGGCCGGTATCGCGGTCAGCAGGCTCCTAAGCTTGCTCAATGGAGACCCACCTTGAAAGGGGCTTGCAGAGCCTCAACCACTTCAGTCCTGTCCTGAAAGTTTGCTTCAGACCCATCTACATGTCAGACTCTGTCTAGTTGCACATACCCGGACCAATACTAAAATTTGTTCAAAGTTTATGGATGCTCTTTGATTTTTTTGCTAGCTAAGTATAATTGAATTCACTGCTGTAAGGTCTCAAACACTGAATAAGAAGAGAACCGGGCTTATTCCACTGTAACCATGTGGTGTAAACAGGACTAAAACTGGTAAAAAATTATTTGTCACAAAAGAAAGTAGACTTGATTTGCATGAGCCATGGAATTCAAATTATTGATAGGAAAATTATATTTATAAATAAGGCACTAGTCGTACTGTTTGCTGCATGTAATTATTACTTTGACTCCCCTGTTCATCTGTTATGAATATTATATTTTTGCAATAAGTTATTATCATCTTAAGTGATCAGAGCTTAGGAGGACTTTTTTATATTGTAATCGTTCCAGGAGAATAGCTTTTGAAAGTAGTCCCTGAAATTATATTGGAGGCAACAGTATCAGTTCCTTATTGCTGCTTTTGTTTACATGATATCAATAAATTTTACCAGTTGGATAGTTTGCAATTCCTACAGTTATTACTATTTGTTTTACTTCTGTTTGATAGTGAAAGTGTCAAGTGTCAATCCAAAGGGTGTTAGTTGTTTAAATCAGTTTCCAGAGCGTTATATACCAAATACTTAACATTTTCCCATAGCTCTATGATAATTATGAATTTGATGTTGCATGCTCAGGAGACACATTCGCATATATGAGCAATGCTAATGAAAAGGGTTATCCATGCTTTTCAAGAGCATCTTTCTTAATACATTTTTTTTTAATTACTGAATTACACAAATACAACATCTGCTTGGAGTACACATGAGTTACCAAAGAGTTGGGGTAATGGAGATGGAATGACATTTTGCGTGTCAGTGTTGATCTGATTATTTCTTCTTAAGAGAGGCATTTAGGGAAAAGGCACACATAATACGGTGATACTCATTAATTGTGTCAGTGCAGGACACAATGTGTGCAGGACTCAGTGTCTCTGAGCTGTCAAGAGAATGCCTGCTATTGGCAGGTCTGCTGTGTGCAAGTGATGCCGGATCAGCTAGCAGACCAGCATCCCATTCTCATCTGAAAAATGGAAGATCCTGGGTTCTGATTAGATCTTAAAACCCTTTTAGAAGACTTTCAGCAGATTAAGCAATTAAAACAGGAAAATAAATACACTTGGAGATTGTGAAGGATAAAGCATTTTCGTCTCAAATCAGGCCTGTGAGTAAGCCTGATCACTTAGTTGCTGAACATTAAGGTATAATATAGGAGGCAGTTGAGAGAGATGACACTTATAAAATTCCATTTAAAACATGGAGATCTGTATGTACTTAGGATTCAAAAGAGATGAACAAACACTGAAGCTTTACTTGAAGTTTTTGAGAATACCTGAATACAGGCACAGATCTTGACAGACTCTTAGCTGGGCAGCAAACCACATTAGATGCCAAGGATGACTTACTTGAATTACAGAAAGTGAGGAGAAAACATAAGATTCTTTAAATAAAAAATATTTTCTTAGATCTTCCTTCACAGAAATTTTATGGCTTGAGTGTAGAATTCAATCTGAGATTAAAACAGCTACATTTCGGTGTCTGTATGTAGGAGCCTACAGCCATGCTATGTGTCTAGGCTTCCATAATAGCAGCCTAGTCAATACAGTCAACAGAGCCTGCAGCATGATTCAGCTCACTCCGAAGGGGACACCTAGTCCTCAAGTCATTTACTAGCTATATTTGAATTCCCTTACGGTATCCTTTCTAGCCTCCAGCTGTCTTTCCAAAAAGAGCATAGGTCTCCTATTGGTCCTGTGTCATATCTGCTAAATCCTTCTCACACAGCCTAGGACATCTAAACCAACAGCAGACACCATTGTTTGGGCAGCTGAATCAAGCTCCCAGTGCGTGGGCAGCTTAATCATTCTCCAGCTTCGCATGGTGTTGACTACGCTTTTGTTGACAGTAGTGGGATTTTAAACGTCTGTATTTAGATGTTGATAAATATATCTAAACAAAAGCATAAAATATTTTCAGGTATCAACGGAAAGAAACTGGTTGCAAAAATCAGAGGCTAAGGAGTCAAGGCAAAAAGTAATTTACTTTAAAATATGTTAACTGTCGCTAAAAGGAGATAGTTTCTACTGGCATACCCATTAGACCCTATTCTCTGGGTGCTAACAAATCAAGTGGATATTACAAAAAATACCAACCCCTTCTTTCCCCAGCAAAGCAGCTTTCGAGGATGTGTAAGGATGTGAACCCTGCTGAAACCATTCCCTGTGGAGTGCTGATGGAATGAGCTAGGGCCTAAGAATGAATGTGTTAATAAGACCTTAGCAGAACTTGCAGAACATGCTCGGTCATTGGCACCGCATGAGGGGGGCAGAGTGGCATAGAGTTGATAAGATGTTTGGAGGATACTGGAGGACATTAGAGAAAGTTACGGAGGGATGCAGCAGAAGGCCCAAACAAATATACGTTTCAAGAATATATCTGCAAGTCACTAGATCCCCCAGTGGGAAAGTATTTCTATCATCTCAGCAACAAGTCAACCCTCACCAAGTTCTTTGTTGAAGAATGGAAAAACATCTGAAGCAAAATCATTTCCTGCCAGTATCTCACTGTATATTTAATACACTTCCATCAGAAAAATATGTTGTATTATGTTAGCATGAATAAATACAACTTTTGGTTTCTGTCTTTTTAACTAAGATGTATTTTTTACCTGTAAATGCGTAACGTTTGAGTGTTAAGTACATATTGAATGTTCTATTTCCAGAAAGATGTCCAAAACCAAAGATCCATTTGACCTAATAATATATGTTCTCTGAGGGTGGCTGACAGTGCCGCTTAAAAATAAGCATAGAGCAGGCATATAGAGGTTCTTCCCTATAACTAACAGCTTGCAGCTTAGTTATTTCCTGAGTTACAGGTGATTTTTATATTTTAAATAAACCTTGAAGGATTTCTCCTCCATTAATTTGTTTATCCTGTTTTTCAACTAATTAATCCATTACTTAAACCCATGACAAGGAATTCTACTACATTACCATCTCCTGTTGTTTTAAGCCTGCAACCTACTAGCTTCATTTGGTGTGCCCCGTATTCTTGATTGGAAGAAACACTGAATACCGAATCCCTCTCAGTTGTCTCTGTGCCAGACATGACTTTATGACCCTTGATCCTAAGCTTCTTCATTCATCTCTTTTGAAAAAAAGTTGTGAAGTCCTGGCTTTATTAGTATGGTGCTCCCTACCTTTCATCACCTGAACTGCGCCTTCCCTCTCTACTCTGTTTTGAGGTGAAGAACTAGGAATTCGCACAGTATTTGCATGGACGTGAGGTATGTGAGCTAACTGGGAATTTGCAGAGCAGCATGATGGTCTCTTTTCATTTTTTATTGTTTTCCTAATAATTTCCAGCATAATAGTTCCTTTTTTGAACTGTTGTCTTCATGGAATCAAGTGTAACAAGATCATGTTCCTAAGTAGTAATCACCAGTTCGAGGCCCTATTTTATTTGTAGAGTTTAGATTATTTTCTCCATGTGAATTACTTTGTGTTTATATATGTTATATCTACATTTTAATAGCCACTCATGGAGTTTTAAAAGATCCTTCTGCTGTTTTTCCCAGTAGTCAGATTTTTTCTAAATAAACAAATATCATCAGCAGAATTCTGTCATCTCACTATCCACCCCTTTTCCACTTACGAATAAATTGAATGATGCAGATCCCTGTGATACTCAGCTAGTGACTTCCCTCCACTATGAAAATTCAGCGATTATTACTAACATCTCTGTACGCACTTATGCGGTAGGGTATTTGCTTTCTAGATGTTTCAAAATATCGTGTTGTGGTTCCCCAAACTTTTGGATCTTGGACTACGGTTAGCACAAGATTTTTTTCATCCATTCTACTGAAACATTAAAAAAAAAAAATAAAGGTGATATAGTTCTGTGGACCACTTAGTGTTGCTGCCTAGACCCCACTAGAAAATCGTTACTTTAAATATCTTTCTGTCTTGCTGATTTTGCTGGCAGATGGCTCCAGTGCCTCTGCTGTTACTCAATTTTTCCCCAAAACAGCACAATTAAAAGTGACAAGTTAGATCAGTTTTCATCATTACTTTTGGGAATTCATAGGCATGGCAGGCATAGAAGAGAATGAGAAATTTATGGGAAGCAGAGACAAACATGCTATTACTCACTGAAAAGTGTAAAAATGGATACTTGGGCATGAACATATATACTCTTTCTGTCCTTATTCCCAAAGAAGGCTGGTGGAAAAATAACAGAGACATGCCTTTTGCTTACATCATCAGGAAGGTCTGGATGTGTAACACAAGGAGAGGGGTGAGTGTCTAGTCTAACGTTCTGGTAAACACATGCCTAAGAGAAAAATAATGACTAATAAATATTCCAGCCTCTTCATTTTTTCCAGTAGCTCTTATTGACTTCTCTCCCAGGTGAGGTCAATGCTTGTTAAGAGATGAGAAGGGGATGTCACTGAGCAGCAGCAAATGCTAGTCAGCAGCTCTCCATGTGTGTAAAGGGACTGGCTTGTAAGGAAACTAAGCTTTAAGTTAAAGGTTGAAAGTTTAGCAGAAAGTAGGATGTATAGAGAATAAAGAAGAGAACAGAGCTTGGGGTAAAGGTTGAAGGAAGCTGTGGACAGAAGAAAGACGGCATAATACAGTGAAAGAAATTGCTGTTGTTACGAAAGGAAAAATAGCAGAGAACTATTCAGAAAATAGCAAGAGATAATAAGTAATGTGTGACATTGCATACTGTTTTATTCTTTGAGTTACAAAATGTTCTTTTACAGGAAGATTTTGTTCTATATAATGAGTAAAATGAAAATACTAGATTAATGTCGTGTACAATTGAAAAACAAGTTGTCTGAATTTTCACCCGTCTTGGTTCCTCTGACAAAATGGTATTTTTTTCAAATAGTTCATGTCGGATTCATATTACTGAGACCCTTTCAAAGCGTACAGTAGTTTATTTACAGTGGTATTCTCCACTGTATATCATTTTATGATGGACTGTTTTGGACATTGTGCAGCTGATCTTGCAAACATGTGCTTACGCTTAGCTGTGTGTAGCCCAGTAACGCCCAGGGTTCTGACCCTTCCTAGACTTGGCCTTCTGTGAGACTCTTCCCAGAAAGGCAAACTAGGTGTTCACAGGCCTATAGGCTCAGGCTTCACTTACAAAAAAGGTACCTTTATAAAAGTGGCGTTTAAAAAACAATCTCATGCATGATAAATATTTATAGCTATTCATCTTTCTGGGGGACTTTATGTATATGTTCATAAGTTTATGTTTTAAATGTTTTGTGTGTGTATATTTATATAATACATACAGTATAGACTCTCTCTATATAATATCTCTGTGAGTGTGTGTATATACATATACATGTGTGTATATGTATACACACATATAGGTACACACACGCACAATAAAACTGAAGTGACTGAGGTATATTGTCTTTATCGTTTGTTCAGTTTGGATTTGATGAAGGAAAAAAAAAAAGCTGAACCCTACTGGCTTTATTATTGCAAGCATGGGCAGAGGTTCAATACAATCCAAAGAGATGGTGCAATGAGGACTGCCTGGGTTAGAGCCTGGGAATGGCTCGAATGTTTCCTTTCGCTTCTTTTGCTTATCCAGCTGCCACATCTGATTTCTTTTTTGGTATGGAATTATTACTATTGCTAGTGAGAGCCAAGTGATTCTTTTAAGAAGAAAATTGAATGAACATTTAAGTTACTGCAGATAACAGAAGTATTCGTAAACCTCTTGAGAAGGAGACACGAGGGAAAGAGTGGTGTGGGCTCTCAGCTTCACCTCTAATCTGTATTTACATATACTGGTTACTTGTAGCAAAGATTAGGACCCTTAAGAGTTTGTGCAGCGCCTGGCATAGACTCCAGATCCTTGTGAAAACCTGTGGAGTGAAAACTGTAAAGTTGAGTACGCTGTCCTGTTCTGTGCTGGTGCTTCTGGGTTACTCTAACCCGAATCATCAGCATATGTGTTTTAACTCCAAAATGAGTCTTCATGGCTGTGATGTTGCTCCCTTTTTTGGTGGGATCTGTTGTTGTTCGGACTCCCAGATCTTTTCTTCTCTTTCCAGCTGCCACTCCCCAGAACTTACTGAAACTTCTTGTTTCAGCATTCTTTCCCTTTAAATCACCTATTACAACATTCGGCTCATTGCCTGTCTAGTCTAAAAGAGGGAAAATAATACTACTTTGTAGGCAGCGTTACCTTAACAGTAACGACTCTTTTTGTTGAGAAGGGTGATGATGCCGAGGGTCAGTTATATGCATAACATTAGCCAGACTGGTGGATTTAGTACCTTGTTGTTAGGCATTTGGCTGCCAGTTCCTTTCTTAGGAGATGAAAGGCACGGTAAGTGAGGCCCTGCTTGCTCTGCCTTACCGCCGCAGCCTGAGCATCGTAGCCGTGGCAGCCTGAAATTCAGTGCAGTTTTTCAGACCTCTCCACAGAGTTAAATTCAGAGGCTTGTAGCCTCTGTCCAAGGTCCACTGTGCTCTGCGCAAGGTAAATATCTTTTGTCTTCACGTGGTTTTGATTGACCACATTGAATATAAAGACTCACTCTTGGGTGTTTTATGGTAGCTTGTGTTTAATAATTGATTCAAGAAATCTGTCCCCCATATCCTAATCTTTACACTATGTCTGAATCCAAGTCTTACAAGGCTTTAGTGGTCAGTGATAACGCTTTTTTAATTTTCCCAAAATGTTTTTTGAAAATAGGTAAGACACAACGGAGTATGGTCAGTCTGGTATACAGTAACTCTAGTGGGCCATTCAGAAATCAACCTACATAAAAACAAATGTTTCATTACATTATTTGCTACAGGAATGTAAAAAGCTGGAGCAGCAGTGTGATGGCATGATAAGTAAAAAATGCAAAAAATACACGATGACTGGCTCGCTGCTGGGAGGCTGCCTGTCGAATCAAGATGACTTTTGAGCAGCATTACACCACGCTCTAGTTTTAGGATAATAATGACAATCTGGATTCAGGAGACAAGTTTTGGTTAGGTGATCGTTTAATAATGTTTCTCTGGAAGACTTGAGAGATAGCATTTTTTTAAGTTATCTTTTAACGATTCAAGCTAAATCATAAATTACGTGTCTTTCATTCTGACTTAATTAGACTTAGATCTCTAAGCCAAGCTTAAAAAAGTGTAAGAGTGCTCCTGTAGGGGTAGAATCAGCTTAGGTAAATTAATTGAAAATCTTAGTTAAATTTTTACAAATCGATAAAGTATGCTTTATCTGCAGATTGAAGACACAGCTATCAGAAATGTAAATGATTGCTATCAGAGTCTCTGTAAAGATCTTTCTTAGTAGAAAAAGATTTTCTGTGCTTTGTCTAGAGGAATTTTTAAAAACTCAGGCTATTCTCTTTATTGAGTGCTCTATCAATAAGCTAAATCGGTTGAGATTTCTAATATTTTAATATTTGCTGCAGCAAGTTCCTTGACTCAGTAACAGATAACTTTGCGAACTGAACCAAAAATTCCTTGACTCATACAATTTTGATATGAAAACTGTCTGTAATTCTTTATATGGTATCAGCTTTAGGTTCTTTCTGGAGGAGATGTTGCTTTTTTGACATCTTGTATTTTCTTTAAGTGTTTTGAGTACATCTTGTATGTGAAGAAATGCATAAAAATTATTGGAAACAGAGTAAATTTTCTCTAAACCATTAAAATAGTCTGAGACAGAGAATTCATTGAAGATTTCTGTCTCAACAATTTGGCAAATTAACAAAAGGCAGAAAACGGAAGTTTATTATAAAAAAAAATAGCGTTCAATTCAATCTCTGTCCTCGTCCTCTCTGCCTAAAAGATATCTATTCATCAATAGATATAAGATACATATATCGTTTGAGGAAATTTTGAGCTATACCAAACACTATTTTCACTGAAATTACTATATGAAGAGCACTCAGAGAGCGAACAGATATTCAGATAACTGGCTTACATCCTATGTATTCCGATACTGAATATATTCCTAGGTCAATTATTTAACTCTGCAGTGTGTGTTTATAATCCCTTATCCATCAAAGCAGGAAAGAAGAATTGTTCTTAATTAATTAGCTGTGGGTTCAGACTCACCATTCAACAGTAGCAAAGTTAGTTTCAAGGCATTTTACCTTCAAACTTAGTTTGTTTTTTCAATATTGGTAAAACTTTTGAATGCCAAGAATATACCAAACCAATAACACCTGTGCAATCCAGATAGGTAACATAATAGTTCTTCATGTAATAGTTTTCCATTAAATGTCATTTACTTTTTCTGTTGATTCTCAATGAGGAATTGTTTCTAATAGGATTAGCATAGAGTCAGCATCTATGTTGCTCATTAGTCATTATTTATGACAGAATTTGTATTCTGGGGTTATTTATTTTTTTGCCATAATTACCTTCCAGAAACATCTTATTGAAAAACAGACAAAATATATAATGATCATTAATAATAAATGACATCTTCATCTGCTATATTAAGGAGAATTAACACATACAGTATCCTTAAAAATTAAAAAAAAATCTATTGACTTTCCCAGTTGTTTGGTTTGCAAATGTCATTTTGTCTCTGAAGGGATATTTCATACTTCAGGAGCCATCTTCTGGGCACTATAAACAAAAAGTTTGATTGTAAAACAAGGAAATGATTGGGTTGGAATTTATTTACTTTATTTTTGAACTTTAAACTTTGGAGATAAATGAACATGATGGTAGATGCCCATAAAATAAATTCCCTTTTAAGATCTGCGCACACTTGTAAGAAATTCCCAATAGCATAAGGATTTGGAAAAACTTTTTCAATGCCTGTTTGGATTTAAAAGTTACTTTTTTTTCTCTTAGTTGCTGTCTCTTTGGTTCCATAAATCTGGTGATTTTTTACTGCGTAGTTCCAAAGCCTCAGTGAGTGGGAAATGAAACGTCTCTTCAGTGCAGTTTATCTTTAGCCTTCTGGCTTGGCCTGTAGAGATGTCAATTTGATCCTCCTCAAACTGTAGAGAAGATGAAATATATCTCCAGCTACCCAGTGAGTGCTTGTGTGCCGTTAGTAGTAACTGAAAATCTGGCCACTGTCATGTCCAGGTGCATTTTTTTAATGCCAGTGGGTTTTTTTGGTTGTGCTGACCTCGGTGTGTGGTACACGTGTGAAGGGTCCAGCCCTCCGAGACTTCAGAGCAAGGGTAAGAGTGAGCTGAGCTGCCGGGACAGAGATTGCGGCCAAGACCCTACTGCCCCAGCACAGCATCGAGTACCTTAGCAAACTTTACTGGTAGAAATTTAAGCTTTTAAAAGGCTAAGTGCTAGATTAGTGGCTTGCACTCTTGAACCTCTTAAATTCCACTTAAGGTTTCCAAGGAAATGCTGGCCTTAGACTGGAATTCGTATGCCTCTGGATTAGATGACATTTTTCTTCTGCAATGGTAGTTTAACCATGGGTCCAGGGAATTTTTGTTTTCAGGCAAACTTAAAATTTGGTGAATAATACTTCAAGGGAAGAACCTTTTTCACTGGCTTCTAAGGCATACATATGGCAGTGTTCTTAGTAGAGCAGAGTTCTAGTAGTGTATATGTTTCCAAAACACATAAAATGTATTTTTGGATGGTCAAAATGTTTTAAGAATCTGTAATTCATAGCTGAAAAAAATAATATATCTTCTTACTCAGATAAAGTTTTTATTAATATTTGGCTCATTACATGGATGCACGGAGTACATGGATAGTACTGATAAACATGATTCTATTTGAGATGGCTATTTGTATGATATATTAAGAGAAAATAGTCTAATGTATTCAAGCAGCTAGTCTATTTAGTATGTTAATGCTGTGCACTGTGCACCTACTTGATTTATTGTTTTTGAGTTGGAAACATTTACATTATTTTTAATTTACAAAACAGAGATTATACTCCCTTTGCAGTGGAGAACCAAAACCACTTCTCTAGCTGAACCACGAGTGGTACTTAAGTTTCTTTTGGTTGCTGGCTGACAACAGTAGTTGCTCTTTCCTGCCCTTGGTCTACTCGGTTCTAAAAGTTATCTGAAAAATAAACAAGGGAAAAACATTTGTTTTTACTCTGAGTCATTTCCATGATTTAGTGTACTGTGATACACCATAAATGCTTGCAGTGGCACCAGTGAAAAGGTGATCTGGAAGGAAGCAAGAAACAGGAGGGAAAGAACTGTTTTGGCCATACCTCCACTGCAGGAAATGTGTGTTAACCATACCCTAAGGCTATTCTCTTTGTCACCCAAACAGTCCTACCCTCAGGGAAGCTTTAAAAATAAGCTAAATTTGTAATGCAACTTGAAGAGCCGCATTCTGTGAACAAAGAGAGATGGGGACCATAAATTCCATTGCTGAGGGCTTGTTTGCTGGAAAAGTCCTATTATACGCTCCCTTCCTTCCACTGCGGAACTGAAAACTATTTGCCACCAGCTCGGCTCTTGCAGTCAGGTCTGCTGCTGTGTCACCTCAGACTAAAAGCAAAGACCATTTATACCTTTGGAAATATTTGGAGTTTTGACTTTCCTGAATTCATTTTTAATTAAGACTATTCCCACCTATTCAGTTGTCATTCTAGGTATTTATTATGTGTGTGATTTATAACATCTGCTTTTCTTAAAATGCAGATTTGTGATTAACTTATTCTTTATCTTTTAGAGATATTTTTTTCCTAAGTCTATTTTTGCAAGACTAATCGTGTTTTAACTTTTCCCCATTTGTTGCATATGCACATGGTTGAAAGCATTTTTCTTTCAATTTGAGCACTAGTGGAGATTAATAGAGAGTCCAAGAGAAATGTAATATTTTTGTAGGAAGGATATGAAGTTGCCCTCCATGTGGCCCAAGTGGTATTTATGTTGTCTTAGTGATAGCTAGTTTGTAACTGATAAGGGGTGATGAAAGCAAGTTGAAAGATTTATGTTCCAAATCGAAAAATCAGATTAAATTCTAATTTTTAAACATTGAAGCATTAAACTATGAAGACTGAATTAGTGTAGGATGTATATTGTATCTGATTGTATTCACTTATACTCTGAAATAAACTTTTTTGTCTTAAGAGTATAATGTAAGTGTGTAAACTTCTTTATCTAACAGTAATTTATGCTTCTTGTATTTTTTGCGCTTTTCTCTGTTAATATGATGAAATAATTACAGATATTACAAAGTGCTTTGTAATTAGTTGTTGACTTAATACTGGCAATATCAGAACTCCAAAGAACAGGGTACACAATTTAAGCCAAATAAATGTGAACTCCTGAGGTCACTGCAATTTAAAATAACTAACAAACACATGCAAGACTGGTTACACTTCTTTGGAAATTTCAGACCCAGATATACCATTTGCAGCAATCAAATTATTCAGTTTTTTATCTGGGTAATCCCAATTCACGTTTTGCAGAGAAAGAAGACAAAAAATGTGAAGACAGAAGAGTTACAGGCATTTTATTTAACTCAGTTTTTCTTTCATAATGTGAGGTTAAATGGCACAGATGTTGATAGATCCTGTAATAATGTGCAAAGCATTTTGGAATATGATAAAACAATTATGAAGTATTGTCAGTTTATGAGGTATGCCAATCAGTAATTCTTTATTTATTCTCTAGATATATTCTATGAGAGAAATTGTTTCCAGATGATTAGGAAGCATGAGTGGGAAATAAGTAGTAGCTCTAAAATTGTTTCAGTTGCTTTTTGTGCATAATTTTGATATCAATGTTAGGATGGGCTTAGCAAGATGAAAAAGGAAAGAGTAATCTCTTCCCGGGAAGTCATTCAGCGGGATACTCGAAGGATGAATGTCCTCTGCCATTGCTCTGTGCAGGCAGGTGGACAGGAGCTTCCCTGTTTCGGTGGGGCGGGAGGGCCCGCGTGCCTGCAGCCGGGCCGGTGGCAGCGGGGTGGCCGTGCTCCCCGCAGCCCGCGCACGCATGGCCCCGGCGCTCCCGGTTCTTGCCCTGAGAGTGGCGCTGGAGGCAGAGCAAGAGAAACGCCTTAGGTGCACTCGAGCAGGCTGTTGCCCACCTCGGGAAGCAGGACATACTCTTCCAAGAGCTACGACTTTCTCACAGAGGTGATGGAGTTTCCGTGAAGTGGGAGGAAGAGTTGTCTCTGTGTCTGAAACCAAGAAGCCAGTCTGCAGCTAAATGATAAAGTACCTGAATCTTTGTTTCTACTTTCTAGGTCAACAGTGCTTTGAACACGAGCAGCAGAACATCCTTGACATCCCTTAACAACACGTATCCCAGTCATTTCTAACCCCTCTGAGTCCGTTTGAATCTAATGTGGCAATCACTGTATTAGAAATAACTGAGAAGTACATTACTGTTGGAAATACGTTCTGTTAAAATCTGCCTAGTGGAAAGGGAATAGTGACGCATAGATTAATGATGAATAAAGGCTTTTGAGTCACATTTAGATGGTATTTTTAGATACAATAATTCCTTCAGTTTTCCACATCCTTTGGCTTAATGTTGATTTTTTTTTTTTTTTTTTTTTTTTTTGGTATTGCAAGATCTCTGTTTGAATTGAAGGAGATAAAATGAACATTTTTTTAGTAAGGTCATTGCTATCGTACATACTGAACGTTATTCACTGGCAAAATTATTGGTAATGCAGGATCATAACCGCTGCATCAGTGAAGCTGCCTACCCGGAGGAAAGAAAAGTCCATAAAAATGTGGTGATGGGGGAAATCACACTTCCATGCTCATTTATCAGTTTACCTGGCCAGACTTTTACAACTCTCCCAGTTCTCCCCCATGACCACGCTTGGAGCAGCGGGTCCTTCTGCTGCTCAGTGCTCATTGCTGTGATCCCTCCGTGCCAGAAGGCTCAGGGCAGCCGGCAGCGCCGGCTGGTGTCACCCAGTGCCCTTGCAGACGGGCTGAGGGCTAGGAGCGAGGCTGGCGTGTCCGAGCTGCTTGTGAGGGGATCTCCGATACTCCAGTACAAATGCAAGTGACCATAAGAGTGCATATTTTCTTTCATTAATTTGCGTGCTCATTTGTTTGCACCTGCATCCTGTTTTCCTGACAGGAAAGAAAGAAGTAAATCCTCCACAGAACAAAATCAAAGAAATCTTCTGTACAAAGGATAGCCTTTGTGCATATGTTTTCCTGCCTAGCCTTTTTGGGAGGGTTTTTTTGATTAGTCTTTAAGAAGCAGTGCAAAAAATTTCATGTATGAACTTTGATGTTCCTCTGGAACTATTTTAAGAAAAATAATCAATGATACTTCTCACCTATAGCTAATTGCTTCCAGTGAGTGGAATCTGAACATAAATGCATGCAACCGGGAAACAAATGCAGACTCTCCCATTTTTAACAGTGAGTATAGTTTACTACCAGAATGACTTGCTTTAGGTTGTGCTTCGTTCTTGGTCTTTTTGAATCACAGCTTTACATTTTCTCAAAGGGTGTTTCAACTCAGTGAAAAGTCAGTCATTGCCTTAGGACCACAATTTGTCTACTATTCTGTGACCTGTCACATGTGGGAAGTCAAAGGATTATAATGATTCTTTCTAACTTTTAATTTCATCGGTTGTTCCTCTGAGAATTTCAGTATTTTGTGGGTATAGAATTTAGACTTAAGCATCCCTGTGAGACAGAGAAGTAGAGAGATGTTGTTACTTATTTTGCAAAAAGGTGAATAGGGGTACAAGAGACTAATTTATGATCTTAGCATAAAAACAATACTTCTGTTTTTTTTTTTTTTCCCCAAATAAGTAACCTACGTGACTAGTAACTTATGAAACCAAAGTAAAATATTAATTGCATTTGTTTCAGTGGTTCTTGGTGTATCACAAACTGGTTAGTGTCTCTTTCTTGTTTCTCCTTTAAAATACGAAAGAGGAGAAACTTTTTTTTTCAGTTGAAAAGCAGAGTTAAAACTGAAACTGAAAAGAGGTTGTATCTCCAAGTGTTTCTAATCCTCTAAAAACTTTTCAATGCATCAGTATCTCTTTGCACTACCAAATGTGCCAATCATCAGTTCACTCTTTGCTTGCTCCAAGACCTTACCACCGTGTGTTTCTATTAACGTAACACTCATATGCAGCTGTCGTGCCCCATTTTATTGGGCATGGTACAAACATAGGACAAAAAGGCAGGCCTTCCGCAAGGATACTTCTGTCAAAAATAATCATTAATGAATCGTTTGACAGTACTGTTGATAACCTTTTCATTATTTGGTTTCATAACTGAATCTCCCTGAGAGGAATTAAGACAGATCTCAGATTTGCATGTTATTTCTCCAGGCTACACAGCTAGCATTACATCTCTTTCAATTCTGCTGATTCCTTTAAAGTTTTTAGTTTTTTTTTTTTTTTTTTAAGATAGCATGAGAATTTGAAGCAATTATAAAACAAAATCTCTAATTTCAAAACACTATTTTTTCTGTAATGGATGGACTTTGGAAAACTCTGAAGTAGCACAAAGGGCCACAATCATGCCAGGGTAATATTTCCATATATGATTCTTGTAAATTAAGGCTACGTGCCTAAAACTTTAGACCAGCAAACTCTGCTGCAGTCTTACTAATGGCACTACATAGCTGCTTGGAAAAATTGGCAACAAAGGCACTGGAGGGATCTAAAGACTTAGTAAAACAATACTGTATTGCTTTTCATTGAGTTCACATTTAAATGTTTTCTTTTCAACTGTTAGGCAAAATAATTGTTAGTTAAACCAAATCCTTCGCTCTTGTAGAAGGCTGTCATAAGCTCTCCATTCACCAGAGAAAACACCTGATAAACGTGTTTTTAAAACTTGCAAACTTAAAACCCCTTCAACAAATGTTACATATTCCTGCAAATGAGGCATTATTTAAATTAGAGAATTAATGTGTCAGCCACGTTTAGTTCTGGGTATTTTGGTAAGCATTGGTTTGTGATCAAGGTAAGTATTGCCAAATGCGTTTGCATCCTGTTCTACAGATTTTAGTAATTTTATGGTCCTACCGTTCACTTTTCTTACTAAACTTAATGGTGTACCAAATATTATTGACAGTGATATCGACTTAGTATGTAAGATTTCTGGGTTTTTTTACTCTAAAAGGACAGTGGCTTTATTTTATGTGCCGTGTGATGTACAGATAATAAAATGTCTCAATGTTAATTAGAGAAAATCACATATTGTATATAGCAATTAGGCTGGGGAAGAATTCATCCAGAAAATGAATTGCCAAGAAAATGGGAAAGAAATAGCTTTGTAAAAGAATCGCTTAAGCTAAATCTTAAAATTAAATGAAAAATATTTTGTTTTCTCTGGTATTCTAGAAAAAGCTATGCTATTTGTAGTGAGGATTAATATAAGTAGTGATATAGTTGAAAGCGGGGATTTTTTTGTTGTTTTTTGAGTGGTGGAGTTTGTTTGTTCAACAAAGTGACACATTTTTTTACAGGGCAGTAGTTAAAGCAGCATTAAAGTGCCATTGACATCATCCAGTTACTGCACTGACTTGATTATATAACCTCTTTTGTGCAATTTTCATGCTCTGTTCTGTTTGAATGTTTTTACTATGCTGATGGCTGTTTTTCATTTCCTGCTGGGATGACCTTGAATAAAAAAAGAATAAGAATAAAGTAGACATAAGCAATGTAGTCTTGCTGGCATTTGCAGATCCTTTGTTCTGCATTGAGAAACATAGTTGTTTGGCATTTATATTATAGATTATTTCTGCTGGGTAGTAATTAATCTTCTACTGTTAGAAAAAATTACTGTTTTGCTCTTATTTTGTTCTTTTGAATTACTTTGCCCTTGGCAAAGTGATCCACTTATGACAATTCCTACTTTATTAAAATATCTGAAGAGAGCAAAACAAATGATCAATGCAATGGTCGTTCTTCTTCTTTTTTTTTTTTTTTTTAAAGGCTATAAAATTACTCCCCCTTTCTTAAAAGGAAAAGAGATTAACTGGTTTTCATTTTTTTCCAGATTCACAGTATATCATGCAGCTGAAGGAATTGTCATTTGTCGGTTTTGGCATTTGTTATTGGCACTAATCAACATTTTGTGACTACCTTTCTATATGAATAAGAGAATGCATCATATTTTATATCCAACTCTTTTTCAGAGTTTTTATATCTCTGAGTTTCAGGGAGGGTACAATGATGTGTCTATCCTTTGAAAACAGTTTGCGTTGTTCCTGTTGATTCTTCTCAAATCAAAGCCACCACTTCCTTTTATTTTATCAAATTAAAATAGTGCAGATTTTATTGCTGTACAGCTTACATTCACGTACGGAGGAAGAATTTCAACTTTAAATAGTTATCACTGGAGCTTTTAAAAGTATCTACGTTGCGGGGTTGGTTTTTTATGGTCCACACGCTCAGCATGCAAGAGCCTTTCAGTTTTTAAGATACTTCCATTTTGCTGTTGAGGGGATTTTGCTTAATTTGCACTGAGGAAATGTATCTGAGGTAACAGAGAATTAAATTCAAGATCTTTCATGTCCTAAATTAATATCTGAAGTACTATCTTGAAAAGCAGTAATGAGGTACTTACTTTCACTACTAATAAAAATTCAAGATTTAATTTAATTTCACTGACAAATGTTGCAGTATTTTGCTTGTTAATGAAGATGGATAATAGAAGTCATTAATGCGTCAACGATATGTTTCAGACATCAGTATATCATAAGACTGTGTTAAATTTATCCAAATCGCTTTTTTCTTTTCTGCAGCTAAAAGATACACTTTGAATTGAAAATACTTATATCTATCAGATGCTTTTGGTATGATAGGCTAATGCAAATTCTTACCTTTTAAACTTGAGTTTAAGCGCATTGTTCTATTTTGCTAGCGTTAAATCTGATACTTTTGCCTTTATCTATCCTTATATGTAATATTTTTGGAGAAAAATAGCTGCTTGTCCTTTCTTTTGGAATTTTGGTGAGTTTTCTTTGTTTTACTTGACTTACACTAATTTTCACGTAGTGTTCATGTCACAGAATTAGTTAAGGTTAGTATAAATAACGCTTGATTAGCCTAGCTTGGTGGTACTCTTCTTCAGCCTCAACAGTAGAACAGTAACGAGTGAGTGTATTATTTAATGTTTTCTTTGTCATCTGAGAGGAATATGCTGTATAACCTATTTTTGCATTGACATCTATCAAAATCAGCAAAGAATTGTAAACAAAATATGAGATTGCACATTGTAACTAAAATTTTACATTTGCATAATGATAAGTTCCCTTCTCAAGCGTTTTTTAATAATGGAACAAAAAAGTGTCCGAGGTAAACTAAGTTACCTCCTTTTTATTAGTTCAAGATTTTGCAGATGCCCTTATTTGGGAAGTATGTTGGTGATTCCAACTGTTAAAGTTGGAAACTATGTGTGTTTCCTCATGTTACGTGTTGGAAATCTCACTGTTGTAGCTAGCAAATGAGCTTCAGTTTCATTTTTGTTTTGATTTCTTTGCTATCTATCTGTAGCATTAGTTTTTTTACAGATGCTTAAAGCTATTGTTTCAGTCTTACAGCCAGGAAGATGAATACCAAAGATCTGAACATTTTTGTCTGTCATTGCTTTTATGAAGTAGTTTCTTTACAGTTATTAATTTGAAAGCTTTTGTATTCTTTTTTAAGTGCACTGTAATTAATTCACAGAAGACTGCATATAATAAAAAACTTGCATAACCTGTAAACATGGAATCTATACTTGTAGTTTTAACATTAGATTTGAAATCTAATTAGTCTTGGAATTCCAGTATTTCAGTGAGATGTGTGTGCGACATATAGAGGTCTTTGCTAATGTCCTGATTTGTCCGTTGCATACATATATAATGCCACAAGAGAAACGTTTTTAAAGGAATTGTCACACTCTAAAGTATTTGTATATTCATAAGATAGAGTTGGCTAATATTATGCATATGTAGAGAGAAATGGCTATGAATGAAGCTATGGTTTAACACGTTATTTTTTGGTTTTCCCTTTTTTTTATTAAAGATCTTAATATAAGGTCTTCATGTGACCAGATTTTGTGACATGAATTAGAAATAACAAATGAAAAGCAATTTCCTGTATATGCTCAATACAGTAATTAGGGGATTTCTTTTGGTGTTGAAGATCCATAACTTGATAAATAGGCTGTCATCTTTTGAGGTATGTGACAGTAGTACCTGACAGTATGCTGTCAGCCCTGCTTTTAATCAGCTTGATTTCGAATGGTTCATGATTTTGTCTTATTTGAATGAATCAACAGAACCTTTTGTCAAAGGTCAAACATGTGCAAAAAGAGATTTGGATTAAATTTTTTAGAGAGGAATACTAATTTAAAAGTACACGTGTAATATTTTGTAAAAATAATGAAATCTAAAGCCTTAATTCTTCCCCTTATATAATGTTGTTTTCTGACAATAAGCCCCGCTACACCCCATAATCAAAACTACACCTAATATATTTTTTAAAACATTATATTTTAATTCCAGTGTACCGGCTCTGAGTAAAAGAAGTTCTTTCTCTAACAGGCATTGCTGCATTTGGAATAGAGGACGATATGAAACTTCTTTAATTGAATTTTCTTAAAAGTGGCTTGTTTAAGTTCAATATATTTGGAAGCTGTATAATTCACTATATATCCTATTATGTGATTTTCTTACTCTGAGCATTTATTAATACCTTTACGAATGTATTCCCTCATTTATTTTATATCACATTTTTCGCAAACTTGCAATGAGTTTAGGTACCCAAATGTTTCCTTTCTCTGTCTGAATAAGTAAGTAGAGAACTCAAAATTTTCCATATTGTACACTGTCAGTACAAACTTTATGAGTGAGATAAATTGGTCATTTAGAATGCCAAGAGCTGCCACTTGCTATGTTGGATTTTATGTGATAGTAACAGCTGCATTTATTCTTTAATATTCATTTATTTAGGACTTTTCACTTTGTTTAATTAGTTAAAAATGTTGTTGCTATTTCTCATTACTAAAATGGAAATATTATTGGTTTCCTATAAGGAAAGGGCAGATTAAGAGGGTGGACTAATAGACAGATTTAGTTTTTAAAAAAAGAAAGGACTCTGGCAGGAGCAAAATTTTTATTCATCAAGAGAAAAGATTTTTGTAGCATAGCTCTTATTTGGTAACACAAGCTTTTGCCACAAAAAATTAGGCTGCTAAGCAGGCGTTTGTAGGAGCGCTGTTGCCCGCGTACGGCGTGGTGTGCTGGCACTGCAAGCAGAGCGGCGGGGCCCGGCGCGTCCGCCTCCGCTGGAATGCGATCCTCAGGGGTGTCCGATTGCTAAATTGCTAGCGTGCTCCCTGGCACGTTCTTGGCCCCGGCACCCGAGCGCTCTCCCAAACGTTTCCTGGTCGGGCTCCACGCGCTCGCACAGACCAGATGACATGGGGCCAGGAAAGTAATCCTGAGTGTATGTAGTTTACTAGGGCCTGATCTGCATGTTGTTTTGTTTGTGTTATGCAGGGGAGACATAATTCTTCAACGTAGCGGATTTAGCTTCTGCGGAAGACTGTATAATTGGAGCGTATTTTTACAACTTAAACTATTAAGCCCTGGAATGTCACAGGGAGGAGGAAAATGGTAACCATTAGTACCTATGATGTTTTTGCTAATAAACAGAAATATAGGTTTTAGGGCTTTATACAGAAGGGAAAGTTGTTTTAGCTGCAGTGGCTCTCCTTTTCTAAATACGTATATGCATGTGGAGGCGTTTGAGAAAGAAAGTTAAGAGATAACACTATAAAAAACCTTTTGGGAGGTCAAGCGGACGTTTTCTGAAGCAAGACGTTCAGTATCCTTTTCGTTCATTGTTGTTTGTACAGGACTACCGCTAAGAGGATTTAATACAAGAAAATTGCAGTAGTAAGCTTTTTCATAAAATCATCGTTAGGTATGATTTTAAAGAATAATTGCTTTCACTGTGAACTATATAATAAAGGAAACAAATGGTGAATTAGTAGTTAGGTATACCAATTTTTGGCTTGAAAACCTGAATGCATGACAGTTAATTTTGGGTTATTATTTAAGGCTAAAATCCCGTGCCCTGCTTGTAAGTGTTTGGAGGGTTCTTGTTGGTTGTTTCATTTATTATTTTCCTTTCAGTAATGAATGTTAACTGATGAGGAAGAGGAAAACAGGATAGTCAAAAGATGGGGTAGGCTACCTCAATCTAGTATTCTGATCTTCTGGTGCGCTCTAGCCTGTCATGGGAAGTCACTGCTGCCCTGAGGTAGAACAGATAGCTAAGTATGCGGCCGCTGTGCAAAACCAAAATGAGGGACAGCCAGAAAAGATAAAAGGCGAAGTGAAAGGATTGAAGCAGGGCAGGGAACAGGGTCTTGGGACTAAAAGTCACGTGATGACGTGGCAGGGGTAGGAAGTAACTTAGAAGAAAGGGGCAAGAAACCTCCCAACTCTCCGTTACTTCAGCAAAAGAAAGTCTCTTAAGACATTGGGATCGCGTTGGCCTTGCTTGAGCTCCCAGTGTGTGTTCTTCACTCTAGCGCTGTCCTCGCTCGGCTGGTCCTTCCTCAGCGTCGGCGCGTCCCCGGGCTCGCGCCGACGATCCTGCTGTGCTCGGCGCTCTCTTCTCCTGCCCCGTGCTCCCTGAAGCGGGGTTCCCAAAGCCGGGGGAGTCCTCGCTCCCGGGGCACCCCGCACCGGGCTGCAGCCTCCTGGCCCCTCTCGTCGGGCCGCTCCAGCGTTTAGCCGATCCTGCGCTGTTTCGGGCGCGCTAAGCTAGAAGAGAAGGAACCCAGCAAAAGAAGCGGAAACAGCCTCGCCGAAGCAGTTCGGTGTCCGGTGGGGCAGAGGCCGAGGTGGGGCCGAGCGGGGGCGGCGGGGGCAAGGCCGTCGCAGGCAGCGCCTCGGCGCTCTGGGCCGCCCCGGCAAGGACGTGCGCTCAGGAAAGCCCTTCTCTTCCCCGCCTCTCCCCAGAAACTGAAGGTTTCCTTCCCCTTGGAGGAGTTCTCCATGACCTGAACATGGTAAAAGCACGTGAAAAACTAGCAGGAGGTATGATTAATCAAGAATATCATTTGCTTCAAGCTGTTCGATTTTAAGTTGTAGAAGCGGCTGAGGTGTAAAGCATTTAAGCCCCCTTACTCAGAACAAGAGAAAGGAGTGTCTTAACGGCCTTGACAGTTGTCTCTTTTTTCCTGATCCCTGTTTTCTTTGTCTGTTCCAGTATATTATTTCCAAGTAGATTTCAGAATGCAAAGACAGTTTGATGTAGTGAAATATGGTTCGACAGGCCATCAGAAAGCGGTTCCCTGAGGAGGTGAACGTCCTTCATGCGTATGGGTTCAGCTCAGAGACAGGCGTCAGTGTTGCCTGTGGAGGCGGGCTACGCGCTGTTTTGGTGAAACCTCTTGTTAAACTTGTTGCATAGGGTTTGGATTTGCTTTGCTTTCTCCCATGGTGAAAAGCCGTGGTTTACAGACAGAGGCAAGCATTCACACTGGTCACAAAAGAGTTGTGCTTAATTCGTTTTTTTCATACGAAAAAAATACGTAGATTTTTCTAACATGATTCTTTTTTCTTTATTCTGCAGAGACCTAAGATTTAATAGGATTAAAGAAATCCAGCCTGGAGAGTTTAGACGGCTTAAAAACCTGAACACACTGTAAGTTATTTTTCAGCCTAAGGTACTTTCCCTTTTTGATGTAACGTGGTTAGTTTGATACTGTGCCAAATGTGCTGGCCTTTCATAGGTAAGTAGTCTCACAGATTTCAGCTGCAGTATTTACACAGGTGAAGGAAGCAAGATTTAGGCCCAAAGTACTTGAAAGCAAGCAAAACCAGCTGTATGCCTGTTACAGTAAAAAAATCAAATTATTTACTTCCTAATTTTTTATTAACGTTCTTTGATAGGAAATATGAAAAATATAGAACTTGTCCTGCAAGCATGTAAAAATAATTTCTTGAGACATCTTGGTGTATAGTCACACCAGGAAATGATAGGACTTTCCCCCCAGCGTGTGTTGTCCAAATCTGTACTACCTAGACACTTTCGGTGGCTCTTCCTCCTTTCAAGCACCTTTCATCATGCCTCTGTTTGTGATCAGTCCCTCAGTTCTGCCTTTCAGTTTCTGTCAGATATCCATCCTCATGTTTTAGCCGTTCCAAATCCCTGAGTTGAGGTCCATGAGTCCCAAATGAAGACAGGATTCATTAGGTTCAGAGTCCCTCCTTTTTATACATCCATGCAATCAAGGTTTGGGGCAAAGCTGTGAATACAGACAGTGGTGTTCCTGTATGACATAAAGGGTCCAATACACAGAATATTGCTACGAAACACACTAGGGAAAGCCGTTTAGATCCACCTGTTAATGAGAAATCTCTGTTAATATCAATTTTATTGATTTCAGTCTTCTGTTTAGACTAGGGACCAGGATTTTTTTCCTTCATTCTAACCTCCGATACCTGCAAAAAGTCAAACTATTTCAGCTTTTAGATGATTTGTATTTTTTTATTTCTGTCTAATCTTTATAGAGTTCACACCTGAAAAGTACTAAGTAAGCGTTTCACTTTATTTCTGCCAACTGTTACTGTTAAGGCACAATTGTTGTGGGTATTTTTTTTTTTTTTTAGGTATGCCTTTTAATGCTGCATTTATACCTGCTGTCACACTTTTTGGCTTTTTTCCTACAGGTTAAAACAAACGGTTGTGTGTTTAACAAACGGTTGTGTGTTTATTTTTACAGGCTTCTAAACAACAATCAAATTAAAAGAATACCTAGTGGGGCATTTGAAGACCTTGAAAATCTGAAATATCTGTAAGTTAAATGAATGTGACTTTTCTATTAAAATGTAATTGAACTTTACTTCTGAAATGGGAAAGTATTTTAATCTCAAATTGTATTTTAATCTGACTCTCTGTTTCATGTCACAAACTGCTTTGAAAATCTGTGAAATTAAATTACTGGGGTGGGGGGAGAGAGAATTGTGAATCTTTTCCTATAAATAGGTGGTTTGAGGTTTGCTAACACAAGACTGAGGTATTTGTTTATAGGCTGCTGGTTTTAAAGGGCTTACTAGTTGCTATTTACCAAATGCAATTTAGAAAATAAATTTAAAAAGGGTATATTGAAAGATTTAGGAAGTCATCTCTTAAAAGGTTCACTTGAAATTTTCATATAGATACTTTTTTTAGTCTGTATTTTGAAAAATGGTTTAGGAGCAGCTAGTCCAAGATTTCTATTTATATATAAGCTTGGAATTTATTTAAGCTTTTTAACTACCCCCAAATTGTTCACTGGATGCAGCATAAGTTTGTAAGAGAAAAATCAAGTCAAACTGAAAATAAAAAAATATCTTTGTGATCGATCAGAGGGTGTAAGTTATAAAGCAACCTGTACGTTTTAAGAATAATTCTTCGTATTTTTAGCAAATGTGTCATTTATCTTAATTACTCAAATAAAAAACAGCTATCCAAAAAGTTATTTGTCTATAAAAAAGAATCTACAGCTAGATAGTGATTTGTTGTGGATTCTCAGCTCTAGACTCTGGGAGGCTATTTTGTGTGGTGTCATATAGGAAACTTCTATTGATTCTATTGATTATTGTTAGAGTGGCGTGCAGAAAAGAACGATCACTTTGAGATTTCACTTTTTTGGGAATAATTCAAAACATTATTTTTCCATCTAATTTTCAAGAATGTAACCTGAATAGATCTAAGGAGGGAGGAGAAAGGAGGGAAATAAAAATCACATAATTTGTACAGATGTGCCACTTGGTTTTCAAAGCTGTGTTTGATTACGTTCCCTGGTCTCATTTTTATGTATATCATCTTTCAATAATAAAATTGTTTACCCAGTATAAAACTAGAGGAAAGAGAATGTTGAACAGACTGTCCCCGATGAATTATTAAAGTCCATTCTGTATTTGTTTCAGAACATGTTTATATGGTGGAAGTGGTGTTTTGTAACCTTCAGTGTAAAATAATAGTGAAGTACTTAAGGTGCACTAATTCAGGAGGACTAAGCTACTTTATATAGTAACTGTACAGAAATATTGTTAGGTTCTTATTAGTTCTTTATTTTCAGGTGCTTGTTTTGCATAGTTGTATTAAAACTGAGATAATACTGAACTATACATCCTGTTCAGCTCAATAAAAGCGTGAAAAGAGGTTACTGAACTACTACATACATTTGTTCTCATATAAATGTATTAGTGTATATCTGTATCTGTATTATTAAGAGGAAGATCTTTTCCTTTCCTTCTTGTTCCCTGGAAATTTTGGATATAATATAGAAGTGGAATATAGAAGCTCATTGTGGTCATTGATTCAGCTAAAGAGAGCTCTTCTTGAAAAACATCCTCAGTTTTGCTAACAGACTTTATTTTAAAGACCTTTTTGCCTGTATCAGTGACCTGTGCTATAAACGTTCAGAATTGTGCAGCCGTAAAATTGTGACATTCCTAGTACTGGCAAATACTAATACAGAAGGCTCAAATGTACCAAATACAGTTCAGCTGCAGTGACAAATTCAGTTTGGTAAGCACAGGCTAAGTATATCCTGTGGAGCAAAGGAAAAAAAAAAAAGACCATTTTTTTTCCCAGTAGGATCAGCTGAAATAGAAATTATTGGGGGTGGGGGAGGGGAGGGAGGGAAGAGATCATTATTTACTAGAAGTTAGAAATATAGTTCAGGATTTAATGTTATATAGACAAATGATCTGAAATGTTTGAGATTTACTTACTAAAGATGGCCTGATCCTATGGATATTTGGCAATATAGCTTGCCCTGTTTCAGAGGTTGAGGTTATTAGTACGTTATGCTACTTGTTATTAAGAGAACTGAAGTACTGGATTGCGGTTAGTTCTGAAAATGTGTACTTTACTGAGTACTTTTAGAAAGCCTATCTTTTCTCAATGACTTAGATTTAGCAAAATCTAAGTTTTATTCTATATAAAGAAACAAGGTCGGTACCTGAGAGAGAGATACTAAGATCCATTCCTGTATCTCTGCTGCATATCATTTTCTGTGCTTTCAGACAAAGCTTTCTCTTGCAAATCTCATAGCAGCCCCAGAATTTTCAAGTGATTCTTTTTATTATTTGTATCTGAAATTGACTGTAGAGTTTTGTGAGATACATTTATTTTCAGAATTGTCTGTATGGCGAACAAATATTGACAAAGATGAGTGATCTTGCCACAATTTTCGTAACAGTACATTAAAATTATTAATCATTGTAGAAGTTGGTACTTGAATTATAAAAAGAAAAATTATGCACGTCTGATTTTTGAAGCTCTTTTTTATGATTATTTATTTTCTTGTTCTTTATATAATTGAAATGTTGACAGTTCCATAAACAGTTTTACATGGTTGTGCTGTTTGTGGTAATAATCTATCTTTGAATTCGTATACCAAAAGTTGGACAGAAATAAATGTCATTATCATTGTTTTTCTGTGAAAACAAGAGGATGCTTTTTCTGTCTTTCTGTCTTTCTCATTTCATGTACCTTAAGAGTTGGCAATATGATTCTTTAGTAAAGATCAAAAAAGCATTAGTAGCTTGGACCTCATCTATAATTTTTTTTTTTTTTTTTTCTGTATGTTTATACTGTACTTCGGTAATTCAGTATAATTTTTTGGTGTTACATTCCCTGTTCTGCAAAGGATAATGTAAGCCCTGGTCTCTAAAATAAACATTAAAAGTTGTCTTCATATGAGCAAAATAAATGATAGCATGTCTGTAATTTGTTGCTTCTGATATATCATGTGAATGTGTATGTATATGTGATGTATAAGGTACACTATATATATTTTATTGACTTCCTGTAAGTTGTTCAGTTAACTGACTCGTGATGGTAGTGCAGAAAGATGAGAAAGAAAAGCTTGCTAAACTTATTATATAGACACATAGAGACTTGTGGAAAACTGGTAGGGTAATCCTTCTGGATCCTGAAACTCAACAGTTTGCTCTCCAAGACAGAAGATAACTGAAAGTTGAAGATAGGGACGTACTATTACGGGTATAACATGTAGAGTGTTATATGATCTGGAATCAGCAGTGGAAAATTTGAGGTTAAAGTAAAAAGGAGAAGAATTATTTTCCCCATATCTTCTCCCTAAATTCTAAGTCTCATGTACAGCAGTAATTACAGAGAGCTTTCTGGGTAAGAGAAGGTGCTTAACAGCTACAGAGCAGTAAGGCAGAAGCTAGCTTGAAGGAAGTGCTGGAAATAAGAATGGAAGACTAAAATTATTGTAGCAGCAATACTGAGGCATATTCACTTAATAAGAAATGGGAGGTTAGGAATCACATGAGAAAATTTTGATGAAAGGGAATTGAAACTCTTTTTTAGCAGTATGAAATACATCAGTTTTGGAAATGTAGGAAGATTTGATTTGCATTTGGTGAATAGAGCAATAGTGATAGAATATACATTGCAGGTTTGCCAGATTACTGAACTGTTGACCTCTCTTACCTCACCATTCTTTGTATCTTCTGCTTATATTACTTTCTATGTAATCTTCTGCCATTGCTGCTGTTACGGTTCTGCTACTTTTTCCTTTGAACACCTCCAGTGGTTCCCAGTCTCATGTCTTGGCATTCAATCAACTATCTATCTCCTTTACGTTCCTATATAAATCTCTCCCTGCTATTGTTATTTACTTGTCATGTTTTACTCTACGCTGCCTCATGTTGTCGTTACTTTTTACCTTTTTTTCCCTCTACCACACAAATACCTCTATGTCTTACTTTTGTTACATAACATTACTTTTAACAGTCCTTAAAAAAACAAACAAAAATTATCCTTTTAAGGGATCTATCGTGATTTTTGTTTGTTCGCTTGGTTTTGAGTTTAAGACTAATTGACCTGCTTTTCTGACAACTGATTACTTATTTGCCTGTTCTTTTCCAAACTATATGACCGATACCTCTGGTCACAATTTGCTTTACTTGCATTTCTGGAAAGTGCTAGTTCTTTCTGAACTCTACTGAAAAAAATAATAGTAATTTTAGAAAATAACAACACTTTAGAATATACCCCTTGTCATTTTAATCCACTGTTTATTCATCCTTTGAAAAATGCTAATCACTTAGGTGTGCTAACAGAGCTTTTAGGTAAATCAAGTGATAAATCACTCTGTCCTTAAGTATACTTTAAATCAACTTTATGCTAATGTGACTAGGATAAATTTTGAGAATGTTTTTGTTAAGGATTAGTTCAGTATTTGTAAAGTTTCACTTGTTAGGCGCAGCTGAATTTTAGAAAGATAGATATTTTTGCGAGCTCTACTTAGTTGCATTTTGTATTTTGTCATCTCTGTGTTCATTAGGTAAATATATATATATATATATATATTTTTTTTTTTTTTCTTTCAGTTAATATCATATCCTATTCTTCCCTGGGAAGTATCTACACTGCGCCCTAAATGAAAGTGTGGTGAAGAAGTCTGTCATAAGACATACTTTTTTTTAGCCTTGGGGTTGCTGGCAGTTTGTCTGTAGAAAGGGGCAGCGATGGATGGAAGTCAGTGGCCTGTCCTGTAGCCGTCATTTGAGAGGGTTCTCTGATTAGCATGGAAAAAGCTGTAGTTTAAGGATGAATTTGAACCCATTTCTGTAGATTCAAACGGAGAGGGGTTCAAATCTGCAGATATACTGTGGATACTTAACTGAGGCTTTTTATCAAAAGCATCTTAAACCATTCTTGTTCACCAGTCTGTTCCAAAGTTCAGCACTCAGAGGAAGAAGCGTTAATTTCCAAACTGCTAAGTTGAGTATATTGAAGGAAAGGGAATTGGCTATTCAGTCTGTGACATTTTCCAAGTAGTGAGATGAAATTCTTACTGGACAAAAGGGTAGAAACTTAGTATCATACAGATAGGAAAAGTAAGGAGAGACAAAACAGTAATAACTGTATAATATGACCAACCCTCAAATAAGTTGAGGTATCTAAGAAAGTTCAGTACCTGTGAGTGGATATTTTTTGGAATGGAATAGGAACTAGTTTTTCATCCAGCATAAGCATAATACACTTATTCTCCCACTTTTCAAATGCATTTCTAAGTTTTTTACAGTCATTTCACATGACAGTATTTTTCTTTAATTAGTTCATTTGTTTAATTTTTGAGTATTTTAAAAACTTCAATTTTTTCGCTTCCCACTTATTGTCTTATTGGACAGTAAGTGCCGCTTTTTGTTCAGATACAGGTCTATATTAAGCAAGCATGTTGGGGTTTCAGCAACTGATCAATTTAAAAGCTTTACACTCAAGAGAAGGATGCTACTCCATATTGCCCCCAAAGTTGTCATGGGGTCAACATCAGATGCCTACAACCTTTTTCCTCGTTAGGGCCTATTGTGAAATGTTAGATTTTTCCAAGCCAGCGTAGAAACTGCCACCAACTCCAACAAGGGCCAGTATTTTATCTTTTGTGTTAAAGGAAGTTTGCAATATTTCCAGTAAGTTGCTGAAAATGATACAAAAGCCAAAAAGACTACTAATAAAATGCCTGCTAATAAAACCATTTGTAGTCCAAAGTGTCTTCATCACTGTTTTGTAGAAATCCATGCCTCATTAACTTACTCCCAAATCATTTGCCAAATAATTGTGAAATAGTTAGGGAACCTCTAACCCAACCTAACACAAAAACAGAATGACTGCTGCCTCCATGCAGAAACTGCAGTCATCAGCTGAGCTATGTGATTTTTTTCTCAAACATCCTGCCACTAAACCATCATTACTGTTAAGAGCATGATAAACGTGAGCACATCCATCCAGAGGCTGGTATATTTTATTTCTATAGGAAAGATATAGACAGCACATGTGAATATACTGGTACGGTGCATGTGTTTATTCTGGTTATATTATGAGTTTCAGTGGGGATCCATCTTCTATACAGTGATAAATATAAAATGCTATTTTTCTGATACAATAATGATATTCTGACTTGTATTTTTTTTTAAATACTTTAAAGGTGACACAGGAGAAGTTATAGAAATTCTCACTTTTTGTTCTCCGAATACAATAAAAATTCCTTTATAATTTGAAAATTTGTACCAGTGTTCAGATGAGATATTTTAATGAAAGCGAGAGGCCAATGGCATCCCCAGTGTGTTTTAGAAAAAAGCAATTTGTTGCAGTTCTGTCTCATTAAGTTGAATTTATTTTGACTTTTGGCAAACCCGTCAAGAAAGTGAAGGGCAAAGAAACAGTAAGTAATAACAATGAGAACTGGGAAGCCAAAGACAGCCTCAGGGCCTACAACGCCCCAGATTTTTTTCTTGGCAAACATTTGGGATGAATTATCAAGAACAAAGTATTTTTTGTGTATATGTTTAGTTTTTGTTTTGTATTTTTTCCTAATATATAGTTGAAAACTGTCTTCATGTGTCAACTTAATTCTTCTTTTCCACCTCCATGTAGCTCTTGTTTGTGTACTAATATTACTGATTGTTTCTTGTTTCAGCTATTTGTACAAGAATGAAATCCAGTCAATTGACAGGCAAGCATTTAAAGGACTTGCCTCTCTAGAACAACTGTAAGTGCCTTTTCTCTTCTGTGCTGTCCTCCATGGTTCCCTTGCAGAGGAAAAGTGCACGCCTTGAACAGTGCATTCTGCCTGCATGCTTTGCATGTCTGCACTCAATGGGTTGTTAGTCACGTAGTCCTGTAATCATTTGCATGTGAAAAAACCAAAAATGATCTCTATGTCAAATTCCTCATTTCTGTGTTTGTCTTTTATTTGTGATTTGCATTCCCACTGCCCTTATACATTACAAAATAGCTTTTGAAGAAGGAGCAAAATCATGGAAAATGTTGAACAGCAATGTGTATCGCTAAGATATACACATATACGCTTGCAATGTATAATGCTGCAATTCCTTCGACTGCAGCAGTTATTTTGTTTTATGACAGCATAACTAAAGCTGAATTAGCCTCTTGAATTCAATATTCTTTTAAAACAAGAATAGATTTTAAAATGAAAATATTACTCTTATTGATACGTGTTAATGTTAATGTACCTGTTAATCATTGCCATATACAGATATTTAAAAAGTAAGAAAATTCAGTGTTTGTAATGTAGATATTTCAGTAATCTGTCTTCTAAAAAGATTGTTTAAAATCTTATTCCTTTTTCTGTGTAAATGCTGAAGTTTAATATCTGTTGCAAATGAATGAAAAATGCAGTCAATAGCATGACAAAAACTGATTGTATTGATTCCATTAAGTTTGACTATGTTTTATTTTATAATTAGAAAGCATCGCTATACATTCATTGTGGTAATGCTTAGAAACATGCATAATCCTGTAAATACATAGGTATTTCACAGTCTGAAATTTAAATGCCAGAGTGATGAGTTCAGTAGCATATAAATCTGGGAGGGTGGCAGCAGCTTTGTTCCAGGCCTAATACAAATTTTGAAACTCTTGACAGTTATCAGTATATTACAATTTTTTATTACATGTATCAGCTTCCATGTTACTATAAGACCAAGTGGACATTAGTGGACATAGTGTGCTGTGTATTTGAAATAAAACAACACTTCAGAAAGTGTACCAAATCATAGAAGCTCATTTTAGAAGGACATAGATGCCTTTTGAAGGAAGAACTTCTACACAAAACATAAATGATAACTGTAAAACATATATAAAATTGTCATTTCTCTCCCTAATGCCTTTCTCTTCCTCTTCCTCCTACTCTAGAAATGGTTACTGCAGCATATTGACAGCAACTGGTAGGGCTTACTTGCATGGTAATAGCAAGTCTTATTTTTTGTGAAGAATTTTAAATATTGAAGTCCATTTATTGAGTTGCCATGCTTCCAAAATAATATTATTTCACATATCCCAAGCCTGATATGCTGCAAGTGGAAACAGGTGGACTTTTTTTCTTGTGCTGTGTTTCTTGCTGATCTGTATTATGAGTGAAAGAAATGAAACGCTTGAGAATAGTAACGCATTCTTTATGTAGTTTTCCACTAGGTCTCACTTAAGCCTCTTTGGCCTTCAGTAGTATTACACAGTATCAACTTAAGCTCTAACTCAAAACATCATTATTATTCCATATAAAATTAAGTTTTAAACAAAGTTTGAGTTTCATCTCTAGTGGTAAAGTATGGAAATAGAGCCTGACACAGCTGCTGCTCAGTGGCTGCCCTTGAATAGCTGCATCGGTTGCCGCAAGCAGAGCATACATACAGCTGCTCTGTTGAGCTGCCTCAGAGAATGGCTGTCCTGTTAGATATGAATTATAAAGCTTTATATTATTATAAAGTTCTTTTGCTTTTTGTTTTTTAAGAATCCTTTCATAGGTAAATCTTAAAAAGAAGGCTCAGCAGATGGGAAAATGTGAGCACAGGAAACCAGGGGCTGGCCTGGAAATAAGTATAATAGAGAGTATCCATTAAGATTTGTACTTTATGGAGAAAGATAGGCGTCTTTTATAGTAAAGTAGGGTCTGACTCTACAGGGTCTATTTCATCCTCGGAGAGAGACCGTTCACAGGACAAAACTTACTCTTTGTGAATGCATCCTAAATGCTCTAATTTCAGTTAGGGCCATATCAGCTATTTGGTATGATGTTTCTGTGTTGGAAGCTTCTGTGGCCTTGAGTTATTAAACACATTTTGCTACATGGATTTTGTGACTTTCTCAAACGTTTTCTCATTACTCTCTATAGTTCTTAGAGGGAAAGTTATAGGTCAACCTCTAAAGGGAGCATATGATTCATAATATTTTTTTATATTTAAATGAAACAGAATGAAACTAGTAATTGTGGTTTTTTTTTTAACTTAACATCATAACAAATACTTTTCAGTTGTTTTTTTTTTCCCCATTATACCCATTCTTGAGTTACAGTAATGGGAGAGACGCTGTAAATACGGTTTACTTTAAGAGCACGGTTGCATATATAAGGGATGAAAAAGAACAGCAGCAGCGAATAGTGCTGTTACTGGGCAGTATCCTGCTTTAAGCTCTGTGACAGAGTTCTGAACTGCTGATGTGGTAGAAGTATCTTTTTCTTCTGAAATTTCTGCCAAGAGAGTAAGAAAGATCATTGAATCAGATTTTGAAACTCGCTTGTGCTCGAGTAAATGCTGAAACACTTGGCAGCTTTAGATACTCAAACAGACTGAGGACTTTAGCCATGTCTGTTTCGTCACCTAAATATTCAGTCATGGCAAATCATGAAGGGAGCAAGTCAGTTGATTAAAAATAACCACTTCTACGGGGTCTAAACCAGTAGTAGGACATGTGTTTGGGGCTGGCAAAGATGACACAAACTGCAGGGAACTTGCATTCTTTCAGAGCAGCAGCTGGAAGCCGGCCAGAGCACCCACGAGCATCTAAAACTGCCTCTGTTGGCCTGTGTTCAGGCAACTGAATCCCACCTGCAATGTCACAAATACTTGGCTTGGGAAGCCACAGGTATTTTGTGTTTGGATCCCAGAAACTGCACTGTAAATTCAGTGTATTTAAAGATGCATGTATTTATGAAGCTTTTCTTCCAAGTAGCTACTATATTTTTGGGATCTCGGCTTAAGAACGTTTCATGTTCTAGGGACAAAGGACTGCTTTCTCTGCAGTCCTTAACTAATAAGAGCCCCAAATAGTAATCAAATTATTCAATTTTATCTCTGCACCTAATTTTAGCGGAATACTAATAATACATTTTCTTTTAACTTTCGTATTAACATATTAATTGTGCTCGTCGTAAACTGTTATAAGAATTTTACTGTAGTTTACGTACATATATGCACGTGTATTTGGGGAAATGACTGCATAGTAACATGTTCTCTTACAGTGATGCAGCTTCTTATATTCATTTTATTTATTTTCCTTAATTCAATTTTCAGTAGCTTTGAAATGTTAACATAAATTTTTCAATCTTTTTGTTAGGAAGAGTTCCCATTTGTTGCATTAATATATGTGTGTACGTGCAGAGCCTGTGTGAGCACTTGAAATCTCATTGCATTGCTAGAATTACTTATAGGGAGGAATAATGAATGAGAATAAAATAAAATAGAACAAAAACCAAAGGAGCCTTGCAAAGTGCAATGTATCTCTATTATTCTGAAATAAGATCAGCCGGGGTCAACCAACGTAAACGACTGGAAACAGACATTTATCTAGCCTTATTTAAAAAGCCTTGAAAGAGAGGATTCTGTAATCTCCCTAAGCATCCTGTTCCAGTACTTTAAATCATTATTGTTATGTCTAATCTAAATCTCCTTCCTTGTGGTTTAAGCCTGTTAATTCTTGTCATACCCCTGGGCATGGAAAGTTCTTTGATAAATGTAGGAAGAATCTGTTCGTTCATTCGCTTTCAAATAATAAAAATGCCAAACAAACTATTTAAGTACATAGACTGTACTCTACTAATGAATTTTAAGTAGTTTCAAAGATGGGGAGTTATTATTAGAAATGAACAATTGGTATATATGTTAAAAGTAATCCTCAATAAAAATGTTGTGCTACAGAAGATATAAACCTAAATTTAGTGCTGTGAAACAAGACAAATGCCACTAGGAGTGACTTTTGCCTTACATACTCATCCTCCAGGGTTAAAAATAAGAAAGAGAAAATCTGTACCCTGCTTGTTTGATCAAACATTTATCTTCCTCTTGATGTGTTTGTTTTGAATTTTTTTTTCCTATAGCTGTATTCTTTACTCTGTTTCCTGCTTGACAATGAATTCTGAGTCAAAAAAGGGGGACACAAGGGTCCCTTAGAATCATTTTTGCATGTTTTTTTGAAAATCTTCTTTAATATCAATTTCATTACATCATACTGCTTTTTTTAAGAGTCTATAATACTCTGAACATAAAAGATTATCTATAAAGACATGCCAGCATGAGGTACTTCTTGAGTATACTTTTTGGATGAATTTTCAATCCAAGAAGTTCTTATATTAATTACAGTCTTAAAGATCCTTTAAAGGATCTGTATGTGACTCATGCAAGAAAAGGATGTAAGCCGTAAACTTAAGTGATAACATGTGATTAAAGCTCAGGTCACAGCACCAGTAATTTTTACAAACCAATCTGGGTTCTTCACCGCTTTTTTGAACTGCCCTTGCTGCTAATGATTTTGTGCACATATTTAACACCTTATTGTGTTCCTGAGTTGCCTGAGAAATTAGAACTTTTTTGAGCTTGTAGTTTAAAAACGGACAAATCCCAACGAACTAATCATATCAAGCAGTTAAGAATAGTTCACAGTTGGACTTCATTATTTGATTTTTGAGCTTCTTTAGGCAGCATGGTCTCTGATGAGGTAAAATAACTTTTATAATGTGCTTTAATGCCTGAATTACTGTTGTGATCATCTGAGATTACAAACAAAATGAGATTTATAACAGAAGTATTGTTTTAATTAGATTGATTAGTGTGGGTGGAAAAAACAGGTGAGTGTTCAGGCACAATAAGCCATTCTTTATGTCTGAAATTAAAGCAGTGGATTTGAACACTAAATAGCAATTTTGAGCTGATGCTTAGAGTTAATTAGGTATACATCACTTAAACTGACTGAGAGATGTGCTCACCCTTTTCTCTGTCTTTGCTAATCTCACCTCTGATCCGTGGTCCAAAAGAAGGGATTGTGTGCCTGAAAGCTTGTTGGTTTTTCCCAGCCCTGTTGGTATAGCAAGTGGTATTACCTGCGCTAGCCTTCTCAATGCCAAAGAAATATGAGCAATTCTTAGGAGGCTTAATTGTTTGAGAAGATAAGGAGACTACTTTGGTGAAGTATTTGTGGTTGATAAAAATGCAAGAAATAAGTAACTACATTAAAAAGGAAAGAAAACCTGCTGCGCAAGAAGAAATGGTGTATGTAATTATTTCCAAAAGGAAAGCTGCTTCAGAAGAAGCTGTGAACCCTAGGTTGTGTCTGTTTTTTCTCTATGTGCTCTTTTCTCTCACTGCAGTGATCCCTGTGTTACCTTTTCCCCCCTCCCAAACGTCCCCCAGGACTTGTTGATGCTGGGGACAAGGGAGAGGAGCGCTGCGGCTCCTCGGGAGCTGTGCTCGTGCTGACTGCATGGCTGGGGCTTGCCCAAAGGGATAAATAATGCCTCAGCCCTGCTAGTCTTTTCCTCAGGGCTGGATCTAGCTGTGGTCTCCTTTCTCTCTGCTGTCAATTCTAATGAAACTTGCGGGAAGAAACTGCCTTTGAGACGTCTTTGAAATTTAGTTGAAATTGGCCTGCAGTTTTGAAAGGGAGACGATGCGTACACAGCATGATTATGCATTTTTTGTGTCCTTATAAAAACAGGATCAGAATCTATTTTTGTTATGATTTATCACAGAAATGGCCACAAATTGTCTTGGCAGTAAGCAGACTTGACGTTTGGATGTGTCTGATCACATTCGTGCTGATTTACTGGCTTTTTCTGTGTTCCCCATCGATTGCTTACTGGCATCGCTTACCGGTTTGCGCTTTCTCCATACTGTTAGTGGGGGAACTAGTGGATTGCCAGGCACGTGCCTGGCCTCACAGCTGCATGCACCTTCCAGAGCTGTGAATAACGAGTTTCTAAGGTAATCTCTGCTTGCTCCTGCTTTCCTTTGTCTGTGGCAACCATTTAGCTCAGGTCAGGGATTAAAATACGTGCAGCATTTCAGTGCAAGGGAGTTCTTCTATCCTCCTTACCTGTCATGTTGAGGGATTGATTTTTTTCAGGAGATTTTTGGGTCTGAGATTGTCTGTTTATTTTTAAGTGATGGGCTTTTTTATTCTTCAGCCCACTGCAACTTCTGTATATGCGAGTCCTTCTCCAGATGTTCCAGAGAATAAGTGAAGAGGTAGTGGTCAAAAAAGAAACTTTAGGAGGTTTGGATGCATTTGGATATAATCAAGATCCAAAGTCTATACATCATTTTCACAGTTCCTTGTCCAATTCTAATAATTACTTGTTGTTTTTTTTTCTCTGTAAAGTTACGGAATACCTACTCAACATAGTTGACTCAGCTAGTTGACTCAACATAGATTAGTATGAGCCTGACCTTGCAATCCTTATCTATGATTAATGCATTGTCACAGCAGTTACAGAGTAATAATCTGAATAATTACCTTGTTATCTCAGACTTTTCCAGTCTTACAGGATTCATAGCTGTATAATATTAATAGCTTACACACGCATCAACAAACCATCAAATAGAACACAGCTGAGATGGCTCACCATACTGAGATGGCATACCATCACTGAAAAGTCCTTTGTCTAAGAATGGTTCTAGCAAAATAAACCTGGTTTATGTTACAGATTTTTGTATCTATAGCTTTTGTAAGCTTTCATAGCTTTAAATGCCAGACTATATGGACTAGAGGAGATAACTCCTTGGAATCTTTTAAAATTTTCACTCAAGTGTGATGATACCAAAAACATTTGCCAACAGAAAGTGCTATTCTACTGGAAACGCTAAATATATTATAACCAACCTGCAAGATTTTCCTGTAAAAATCATAATTTTATTTTTTCACATATATTTATTCACATGTGCACACTAATACAAACTGGAGTTGACAAAAGAGTGTTCAAAATACTGGTAGCTCCAAAATCTCCAAAATAACATTCTTGAAACAATTATTTGACATGTATATGTCTGCACCCGTACACACGCTGATTAAATGTACAATGGTCTGTAAGGTCTTCTTGTCGGGTCCTGTATCTCCCATATAAAAGCACAAGATTCAGATGATATCGAAAGAAAGTTATGCCACTGCATCATTAGCTTTCAGTCATTTAGATGTGTTAGCAACATCAAAATGCTTTGTAATATTTCAGCTTCCTTAAATAAACTGTTTCAGTATTTTTCTTTTTGTTTAACATATTTTCAGGTATCTGCACTTTAATCAAATAGAAACGTTGGAACCTGAATCCTTTACCCATCTTCCAAAACTTGAAAGGCTGTAAGTTTGTTTATCTTGGGGTAAGATGCAGAAGAGTCAGCTTGCCTCTTTATTTGAATTAGATCATATATTTGAAACTGGAAAATAATATTCTTATCTTTCCTGTAGATGATTTTTAATCCAACATTGTAATTGTAACTACTAAGTGGTCTTTGTCAAGGAGACCTTGGTCAGGCCTGCCTTAGGCACATGCAGAAGTAAACGTTATTTGGGGTATAGTCTTCTGTTACAAAACCGTTTGACAAGGAGTTTTGATTGATGTTTGGCCTAAAATATGTTATGAATTCAAAAGTAGGAGATTTATATTGTGACTTTTTTTTTTTAATTGCTCATTTGGATGCATACAAATCCCCTCTTTTTTGATTGCTTTATCACTTTCTGGCTTCCTTTTTTCCTACATGGACACATGAAATACACCTTGGAAGCCATTTGAAAAATAGCAGCCAATGAGTTATTAAAGAAAAATTATCTTTTTTTTTTTTTGGTAAAATTACTTTCTCTTTAAGGAATTTCAGAAGAATGTAAATGGAATGAGAGCATTGCATTACATTATTACCTGCATCTTTCTGTGCTTTTTAACAGATTTTTGCATAACAACAGAATAGCTCATTTGATTCCTGGAACATTTAGTCACTTAGAATCTATGAAGAGACTGTAAGTAACATGAAATATTATTGAACTAAAAAGAAAAAGTTAAAATAGTCTCATGCTGTATCTCTTCTTGTAGCGTTTACCTTCCTTGTCAATGGTTTTCACTGTGTAATTGTTCTAAATGTTACAAAAATTTTCCTTAGCCGAGCTGTAGTTGTTTATTTACATAGATTCAGACCGTTGCTTCCTGTCCAACCGTCTTTAGTGACTAAGTCCTTTTGTTTGTTTCCTGTCTTGGAATTATTTGTAGTCTTATGGTCTTGTTCATTATGAATCCATTATTTTGTAGACTAAATAATATATGCAGCTCGTTGATTTTTTTTCTCTTGTCTATGTACTGGATGATCCATTTTAATGATCTCTTTCAATAATTGATTATCTTACTATTTTCTTTGATTTTTTTTCTTATCTTTATTTGAATATAAAATTTTCAGAGGTGCTCAGTGGTTTAGGAATGTACATGTTATTTTCAAAAGCAGCTCCACAGGTCAGTTCTTAAAATGCCATTCATTTGGAAAATTTGTATACAGTCTTCTTAATCCCAGAGTAGCATATGAAAAGTTTAACTTGAATCTGACAGAGTATTAGTAGTGCCATGATAAGGTTACTTTCAGAGGCTTTTCTGTCATGGACTTTGAACCTCCACTGATCTAGGGTAAACGTTCATGATGAACTTTTAATTTAAGACTATCATTTCTAGCAGAGGCAGTCCTATCCTTATGTCTAGTCACACTTTCATACCCCACTTTGCGAGGACTGTTGAGGGTGTGCTGTGCAGTGAGTCATAACACTAACTCTACAGGGAGAAAGCTCATAAAGGAAATAACAGGAAGTTGTTCCTGTGACAGTGCTGATTGAGGACAATTGAGCCAGTTGTGAAACTATGCCTTTATTTGTGGAGGAAAGGAAGAACAGAATAAATTTGAATGATGTATGCACCTTCCAGTCATAGGTACTTCACTCATACAGCCTTTAAAATCCTTTGGAGCTCAAAAAGTTAACTACCTCAATGATATACCAAACTGAAGAAGTTCCGTTATCATACAACTGTACCTCCACATAGATATGTTCAATGCATAGGGACAGGTTTCTGTAAAATTATTTTTTTCCACAGGGCCCTCCACTACAAAGTCCAGTGCCCTACATAATATCAGGGACCATCACTACTGGAATGGAAGTCAAAAGAATTTATGGGTGCTCATCTCCAATAGGCAGGTGCTTTAGGAAGTTATTGGCCCACTGAATACAATGGGAGCTTAATGTTTAAATGAAACTGTAGGTGTTTGTCTCAGTAGCCTAACTGGCAAAATGGAAAATTAAAAAAATCTTGAGTTAGCTATGAAGTTAATATAGTAATAAATTTTAAACGGAAAAAAAATGTAGAGAAATGAAGTATGTTCCTTATTTAAGCAAGGCTTGTATAACATCTAAATAAAATCTTGATTCTACACTAAACTCTTGAGATTAAAAAAGAAGCATTGAGTAGATCCTTGCTGTGTATGTATGTAATTTTGTAATAAAGGCTTAATGTGTATAAACCAGTGACCATCAACTATATTCAAAATTATTCTTTATCTGTATTCACAGATAAAGGCACTGGTGGTATCGCAGAATCATTTCAATCCTAAGAAAATAGTTCCAGCTTTCTTACAGGTATTGTGGCTGCTTCTTGTTTTATGTAGGCGTTTAGATTCAAACGCTCTTCATTGCGACTGTGAAATCCTGTGGCTGGCAGAACTTTTGAAGACGTACGCGGAATCGGGTAACGCTCAAGCAGCAGCTACCTGTGAGTACCCGCGAAGGATCCAGGGAAGATCAGTGGCCACAATAACACCTGAAGAACTCAACTGTGGTGGGTTTACCACTTAGTGCTGGCTTTTTTAACGTGTTAAATATAGCCAAATCATACTTTGGTTAGAATTTGTTCTCCTGTTCTCTTTGTTAACATTGGCTACTGCTGGTTGATACTGATTCTAGAAATTTCCTCTCTGTTTCCTCCTTAGATTTTTGTCTACTTTTGACAGAATTGATCTTTTTTTCCCCTCAGCCAGTCTTCTATGTGACAAGGATGGTCATATTTGAAATTTGTCAATGAGACAACGTAGTAAACTAAAAATGATTATCCAGAAAGGGCTTATTTTTTCCTTTCAGATTTGACCACAAAAGGATTGTAAATTGTGATCTGTGGTAGTTTAAGTTAATATTGTTTGGTGTCCTGTATTCCCTTTTGTACAAAGAAAGAAACGTTATGGAATTGCTCCTAGTTTCACAGAACTTACCTTTAAAACTCTTGTTGACATTATTGGAATCAGGGTTAGGTCACTGGGTTTTTTTTTTTTCCCCTCAACTATCCCTGTAACAAATACTCTCCACGCAAACTACAGTCGTCTATTCCTGAAGGATTAATGGATTATCACTTTTATTATAATGCTTTTGTGCTTCTATATTCCTTTAGCCTAGTAGTGTGCAGGCTGAGTCGTGCAGCTTCTTATGAAGGCACTCCAAGGCTTTGGACCCTGACACCTCTCCTGTTACAAAACCAGAATGCATGTTTCTCCCGTCATACGATGGGTGTTTGCCTGTCCAACCATGTGAGGAGGCCAAGGGATAAAATAACTGAGTTGTCCTTTTGGTCGTATATTGCATAAACCTGACCACAAGAATTATGACCGTAAGCATCTATGGGGTCTTTGAAAAAGATAATAGAAGGGGATTTGATATGAGAATAATTCACATGGCATGCTACCAGCTCTCTCTCCACATCTAAGGATCCTCAATATGGAAACTGCAGGGAGCAGGCTGGACAAATTATTCTGTAGGAGGTAGGTTAGGCACTGATCCTAATTTAGAGGAAGCTATTTTAAATGGCACTTGTGCTTGCTGCTTTAAAGTTTTTTCTTCATAAGCAAGTTGAGCCTTTGTTCAAATAAATAAAACAGTTGTATTAGAACCTGACACAAATTTGCACAGTACATTTCCAGTCTGCTATAAGGTCTAAAAAAACAGTTGAGGAGGTCAGAAAGCCAGCAGTCACTTTTACATAGGGAAAAGTGTGTTTAATCCTGATTAAGCGTGTAAATATTTTAACTTAAAACATTTGTGGAAAAATATTTTTCTACAAGGTATATGGAAAACTTCTTATTTACAATTCTCTAGTAGTTTTAAGACAAGTAAGAGTTCCTTATATATTTTATTGTTGATACAGAGAGGCCAAGAATTACATCAGAGCCTCAGGATGTGGACGTTACCTCAGGGAATACAGTGTACTTCACTTGCAGAGCTGAAGGCAATCCTAAACCAGAAATTATCTGGCTTCGAAACAAGTACGTTTAAAAGAGGAAGAGAGAAACATGATGTATGTAGGTTTGTCTGGATGTGTGTACATTTCTAGGTGCATGCTAATGCACATTAGATTGTCAAATATATGGAATACTAACATCAGAAACATATTATAATGAACACAAGTGTATTGAGTAATAATGACCCAGACTATTTTATTTGTAAATCTAAACTCTTACCAGCTGAAAACTTCATAAGGTATCATTTTATGGCTGTAATACTATTGGTCGAATTTTCAGCTGTAATTATACGTACACAGATGCGTACACAAGAAAAGCTGTAGATCATTTGTATGTAAGTATCAGGTAACACAACGTAGACATCTTGCATATACAGAGTTTGTGAATTTAGCTAGTGTTTGCCTATTCTGTCTAAGTCTAGTTTTATTACGTCTCTGGGCAGATCGATAGCTACTTGTTTAAAGGAATCCAGCTGGACAAGAGCTAGGTTTCGGAGTAGATCTTTCAGCCCCAGCTCTAGACCAGCAAGCTTTCCCCAGAAATGTAGCTTCATCCCAGAGCAAGGGAGGTATGTCATTGTCATTTTCCAGACTTCCCAGACTCATATATAGAGGGCAGGCAAGCTTATGTGTCATAGGATTATAGGGTAATTCAGGGTGGAAGGGAGCCCAGAAGATCTCTACTCCAAAGCAGGGTCAGCAATCGAGATCAGACGAGGTTGCGCAGGGCTTTACCCGGTCAGGTCTTGAAAACCTCCAAGGATGGAGAGTGCACAGCCTCTCTGGGGCAACCTGTTCCGCTGCTGCTTCTCGCTGCTGAGGGGTTGGAGAGGAGGCCTAGAAAAGACGTGTCTTTCAGGAGCCCACGGGCCAGCCCTGTGCTGGGTTGTTGCTAGAGCCCTGCCCAGAGCTCTGACTCCCTACAGCACTGCCAGGAACAGTGTGGCTTAGCCAGCTGCATGGCAGCAGTTCGCCTCCTCTAAACTTACCTGAGTTCATGATGGATACGTAATTTCTGAATTTACCATTAGCTTAATCACATATAGGCTTAATGATTCTTTTCTATAAATGGAGAAGTTGATCAGGAAAATGAATTTTCTCACATTCTATATTAGTAAATGAAATATTTCATATTTTATTTATTGATAAAAGGGAATGATGTAGAATCCTGGTTCTGCAGCTGTTGTGCTGATTTCAGTGAAAACTCCATGTGCAGCAAGAGTATAGACTTTATTATAGAGTTTGTAAAGTATAGAGACTCAAACTTGGATCATACACTTATTTCATTAAAATTTTCTTTGGCTCATACACTTTTTATAATAAACAAAGAAAACATGTATTCAGAATACACATATGAAAGAGTTTTAAGAGGAAATTTGAGCTTGGGGTGTGGAATTATTGACTCTGGCTTGTTTCCTGGCTGCATAAATGAGAGCAAAGCTCTTTGCAAGGTAGTTGAATGTGGCAAGATTTCAGTCAAAAGACATTGACCTGTTGAGCGGTATGTTGAATAGATCAGCAGTCACTCTGGGTTTTGTACATATGGGGCGATATCCTCATCCCTACTTTGTGCTTTTTTCATCAGGTAGTAAAGGCTGGAGTGAACAACTCTTCTTTTAATAAAAAATCCTAACTATATTTAGATAGTATCGCAGAAATGATGTGTCCATGACATAGGCTAAAGAACACAACTTATGTTCCAAGCAAGTACAAATTATAACCAGGTTCATTAGTGCTCCTTGAGCACTCTGGTCAGAGGAGGGCACAAAGATGGTTTTATAGCAACTAAACCCTCTCCTAGTGGAAAGTATCTTGAGTTTTGAGCTTACCCATTCTATATTTCCAGCTGAAATATTTGAAATTGATTTACCAGTTAGAACCGCTTGTATCCTTAAAAGAAAATGAGATTAGGTATGTGTATTTTGCTCTCCCCCCATAAGTTTTTACTCATAAAAGTATTCTGGCCTTTCATTTTGAAGATATAATGGTTACATAAGCAGAATTGGTTCTTTTTTTGTTTTTCCATTGCTTCTTTTCTTCAGAAAAAAACCTAAAAGTTCTATTATTTCATTTAACACAGTAAAACTTAATTTTTGCAAGTTATTCTGGTTAATATATTTAGGTTTTAAATTATTTTGACAGTTTTCTGGGCTTGTGATTTAAAGGTTTAACTCTAGCAGATTACTTTTCTTCACAGTAATGAGCTCAGTATGAAAGAAGATTCCCGTCTAAACTTGCTGGATGATGGCACGTTAATGATTCAAAATACGCAAGAAACAGACCAGGGTATTTACCAGTGCATGGCAAAAAACGTGGCTGGCGAAGTGAAAACTCAGGAAGTTACTCTTAGATACTTTGGGTCACCAGGTAAAGAATACAAAGTCTGAATTTTGTGTTCCGATGCAGAATTATTTTGACAGTAAGATTGCTAACCATAAGATGAGTTGGCTCTTGTGTGTTCTTGACATGTAGATTTCTTGTCCTTGGGCATCTTACTAACTAGATCATGAAGTTTTAATATCCCTAGAACAAAAACCAAAATCAACTAGTTAAATAATACTGTTTATTTTTTTAAGTAAATCTGATGAAAGTCATGTGGATTATTTATAGAAGTGTATGAGGGATGGAAGAAGAGGCTATCGCATTGTTATGTTGCTCAGCGTGATAATATTCTCTCTGGGTATGTGAAATCTGTGAGCTCCAGTCACTCATGAAAGCTTTGGTACGCAGAAGGCAGTGGTGGCTGCAGAGGAATTTTTTAGGCTATGTATCTGTCTAGCAATGCTTCGTGTTTACAAATGCTAAATTCATGTCCGGAACTGTTTTTTTTTTTTTTTTTTTTTAATTCTAAACTTTACTATCAATAAATTTTGTTTTTACGCTCATCACCAGTTAAATTTAAAATGTCACGGCAGCTTACACATTTAGTTAAGAAAAGCTACTAAAATGCAGTTTAATCGTTTTTTTTTCCTTTTGTGCACCTGGTAGCACTTACTAGTCACAGTTTATTTTCTGGGTCTCAATGCCTCTGTTTCTAAAAAGACCTTCATAAACATCAGCAGATGAGAAGAAAATGCTCTAAAATTGTTTTAAAGGGGATTTAATAAAAATATCGGTGCAATGGATATTCCTACAATTACAAGTATTAGGGTATATTTGTAAATTACTTTAAAAAAATTACATGAGGTGTTAATTTTAACTACTGATATTTTTAAATGTTTTCAAGCTAGATAAGGTTTAAAGTGAGGCAGAGTGTGCAAGATTAGAAGTATCTTGGAACAGACCTATTAAAAAGAATTAGATTCCCCCCAAAACTGTAATATTTAGCCACATCAGTGTTATGCCAACCAGGAGTTATATTAGGCATAATTATTTTCTCACAGCCCGGCCAAGTTTTGTGATTCACCCACAAAATACCGAGGTATTAGTTGGAGAAAGTGTTACTCTGGAATGCAGCGCAACTGGGCACCCTCAGCCACGAATTACATGGACCAAGGGCGACAGAACCCCTTTACCAAGTGACCCTCGCATCACAATAACTCCCTCAGGAGGACTTTACATACAAAATGTGAAGCAGGAAGACAGTGGCGAGTATACGTGTTTTGCAACTAACAGTATAGATAATATCCATGCAACTGCATACATCATAGTCCAAGGTGAGTGACATTAAACTGGGCATGGCATGCTGTAAAACACCATGACTTCCAATTGCATGGCTTTTGTTGTTTTTCTGAATTGTCATAGCCAAGTTGAAACCACAGGAATTTTTTTCTTTTAATTTTGTGTAGTCCAAGGCAATTTTGCAGTATATTTTTACCTAGAGTAGGATATTATATATAAATTCTCTGAAAGTTTAATCTTTTGGATTAACCTCAGAAATTAATTATTTGTATTTTGTATTTTTTATTTCTGAAATTTTGTTTGCCTTTGTGAATAAACATGCGATGTACGTTTTTTGCGGAACTGAAATATATTCTGTAACAAGTAGCATTCTGAGCGATTAGAGTTTATGACTGGAGTACTTGCAGTGGAGTTTTAGGAGTAGATCTGTCTCGCCTCTCTTTTCTAGATACTTGAGTAAATATGGCTACATTTTCTGCAGAGCTGCATGGAAACTATCATTCTTCCAACTGAGGCGTTAGTATAGCTTTTCTGCAAAATGGAAACTGAAATACTGTGACTTAGTGTGATCACAATTATTTTGGTGTTGTTTGTCAGTAGTGTGCATATAAAGTATTTCAGGAATGACATATTGAAAAACCTCCAGTTGAATATTTCTGCAAATATTTCAAAGCTGGAACTTTTATTTTCCGAAGCTTTTGAGTACCTTTTAAATTTTATTTCTGTCCTCATATTAATGTCTGTATTTGCCAAACAATTTAGATTATAAATGCTCTGTCAATCAGTACAATTTTTCAAGCTACACAAAACAACCTGTCTGTGTGGTTTGTTCATTTATCATGTGCCAATGAGTGATAGCATTTTAAGAGCTGAACAAATTCCTGCTTACACTGATAACGCCATGATGTTACTGCAGAAACTGGCCTGCACTCTAATCATTGTTTTCCTTTTATATAAAGCAGAAAAAAAGCTACTTAGGCTGATTTTGCCTAATTACATTTTCTCCATAATTTAGCTGAGAGTTTTGTAGATTTTTGCTTGCTTGTTTGTTTTGAGGAAGAGATTTTACTTGATTTTACAGATGTTATGATACATCCTATTTTGGATCTATTAAAGTAGATTCAAGAGCTCTTAAGTGTCTTCAAGGTCATATTGTGCTAGGAGGTGTTCACGGCTTGTAAGAGACAAATCTGCGCATTTGTAATCTCTGCCCTGAAGAGATTACAATGTAAAAAAGCCATTAAGGTCCCGTTTCCCACAGATAGGAACTATTCAAGTCACATGTACAATTTTATGTAACTTCAGTCTGTCATGCATTTTTCATCTGTTTTTAAATGTTTTATTTTCTTCTCTGTAGCTCTACCTCAGTTTACTGTCACTCCTCAAGACAGAACAGTGATTGAGGGACAAACTGTTGACTTCCCTTGTGAAGCACAAGGCTATCCCCAGCCTGTTATTGCCTGGACGAAAGGAGGTAAGTTTGTTCTGTTTTTACTTTTAAATTAGTCATATACTTTAGTTTTTATTTTAGAATCACTCATGAATTGAAAGGGAGTATGTGTATATGTGTTATATTGTTTTAGATGCTTCCATCCCTGTTGAAGGAGACAGGGTTCCTCTTACTCTGCTTCAACTAGAAAAATCAAGATGTCCAACAGTAGCTAGTTGCCCAAGTTTGTCATGTATTCAGTAAAAGGAGTCAACAACATATCTGTCTCCATAATAGATTCCTAGTAATGAATATTTAAGAGATGTGAGACAAATCACATGTGGCAATACCTATCACTGCCCGTTTAGTACAAAAGAAATCTAGCTGACCGTCGTTAGTTGGAGAACTGAAGTTACGTGAGGTGAATCTGTCCTCTGTGCTCTCTTCAGAAGCCAGATTAGTCTAAACTGTAACTAGCGTCATTATGATTTCTGTACAACGCATTCCTTTCACTCAGCGTAGATTGGCAGGAACCTTGGGATCCACTCCTCTGACTGCTTTATCAGATTGGGGCTGTGAAGACATTAAGCCAAATACAGTGGTAAGATATACTGTAGTGGATGTTTTATCAGTAAACAGATATTCCAGTTGGACCAAATGAAATAGCTCTAGTGGGCGAACCAACCATTAAGAAATTATGAATTATGTTAGATAAAGCAGATTTTTAACAAACACGTTATCATTTTGATGCTGGTAATGTCCCTGTTTCTCCCTTTACCAGGGTTGCTCCAATCAAATGGAATGTCCAGAGAGGAAGAAAAGGGCGCACACACTGTTGTGCCTTTTATTTCTTTTTACTATGTTACATTGCAGTTTTTCAGGATTGAATATGTTTTTCTATTGGTTCTCTAGATGGCAGATATGGTGAATTGTGAATGTATTACTATGTGGTAATATAACAGTAATGCCTGTTGGCATTCTTCTTATGGTGCCTTGTTGTTGGGATGCTTTATCATGCTCCTTAAATGAAAATATCTATTTCTACCACAAAAATAGAAGTGGAAAAGATCAGGAATATGTCCTGTGTGCATATGCTTATGTGTGTGTGTGTGTGAGTTCATATATGTAAAGGTTTTTAACTCTTTTTTTCCTTTTTGAGATACTTCTAATTTTGCCAATGTTTTATCAAATTATAGATTTTTCTAGATTTCCCTTTTTCTGAAATAGACTATTTTATTTTGTACTGGTATAAAAAGCAAATATTATTGTGTTTCAGGAGGCCAGTTGTCTGTTGACAGAAGACATTTAGTTCTGTCCTCTGGAACCTTAAGGATTTCCAGGGTTGCTCTGCATGATCAGGGACAATACGAATGCCAAGCTGTCAATATTATAGGATCTCAACAAACTGTTGTATACCTGACAGTGCAGCCTAGAGGTATGTTCTCCATGTACATATTTACAGCTGCTGAAAAAGTCAGATTTAAGCTTAGGCTAAAATATTCAATATTGTGCTTGATTTATTCTTTTCTTTTTGTAAAATGAAAAAATCGTAATTAATGGTATTAAATCTTTAATTTTAAGGGCATTATATTATATGTGAATATGAAGTAAGCTAGATTTGTCTTTGTTTAGAGTTAGAAAAGCTTTTGGGAAAGGTCTTGGATAGTGCATGGATTTTTCTTAATCTTTTCTGAATGTTACAATAATTTCTAGGCTGGTGTTTTTGAATTATAAGGTATCTTATAATTTGTTTTATAAATTGTGCATGTTGGACAATATGCCCTGTTTATAATCAAGGCACTTAGAGGCTACTCCTAAGCATGATCTTTTTTTTTTTTTTTTGATAAAAGCTTCTTAGAATAGCACTATATCTTTTGTCATTTAGGAAACTTGCTATCAAGGGCAGTACTAACATTTGACATTTCTGGTTGATACTTCTGACTACATCCATTTCTAGCTTTGAGGTGTTTTTAATAAATAACATATATGGATGCTTTTCAGTATTTGTGCAGGGTACCATTCCTTTAAAGCAGTCTGTTTTCTGTGAAAGAGTTTTATCTGATTTGCTGTTTTTTGTAAAGAATGGAGGCTTGCTTTGTGGGTGATTGCGTTATCATCTTTAGGAAAGTATTTTGTTTTCTGAAAATATTGCCTTTTTTTTTTCTGTGTGTATTTATAGTAATTTCTTATAAAACTATATGCAGTTAATTAGATAATACAGTTAACATAATGTTTTGCTGGGCAGAACAGAAACCTCTATTTTAAAACAGCAGAATGACCTTCACAATGAAATGTCTATCCTTATACTTTAAATAAACTAACACCGAAAAAAGTCCACCCCATTGTTCTTATGTTTTTCTCCATATTAATTATGAATAGGCTACTTTTAGGATTAAATAGAATCATGTTAGTAGTTATACTTTACTTAAACCTTTGATTGAAAACGTTTCTTGTTAGTGACCTCAGTTAGAACAGTATTTCAATACAAGGGGATCGTATTTAATCTCCCTGAGCTTATTTTTTTGTCAACGTTTTTCCATTGATTTCTGTTAGTTAAGAGTAATACTGGCCTTAAGGGAGATTAATCTGTTAAAGAATAGATTTTGTTCACCAATATAAAACTTTTAACTAAAATTCGGTAAAATGAATCTTGATTTTATAAAATTTTATAGTCCTCTGGCTGAGTTAAACTTCACTAAACATGAATAAAGATTGATAAAATCTGTGTAACTCAGGTTGCAAACTCCAGCTAAAGGTAGGAAATACAAGACTGAAGGTTTGATATACATCTTGAATTTAGATTTCTCCCTACATTCATTGCAATGTTATTTACAATTGTGTAATAAAGGAAAAATGGGCTCCAACAGAAGAATAACTAGCAGAAAAACTAATAGAATGAGAAGCCTCTGGGCTTCTAATAGCAAGGACTGTTCGTCTGAGGCATGTCTCATCAGTGTTTCTTTCTCCTTGGGCTCTGTGACTAAACCTGTATTAATGAATTAAATGATCTAGGGTCTGTTCACTGGTCCTTGTCACAACATGGTTCGCATCCACAGAGCTAAACTCGTATCTTCTATGCCAGATACCTGCATCTAGATTTTGTATTTGAAGTGTTTCCTGGGCCTGATAACCCCCACACATCATGTGCAGAAGAGCTTGATGGGCCAAAGCCCTGCCAAGGACCATCTGTTTTGTGTGTTCCTCATGATAGTATCTGAGTGCTGAATATAAATGTGGATGTGGAAGGAAATTAGGATAAAAAAAAAAAACAAACATTACTTTTCTTTACACTGGTTTTAGGTAGCTGTGTACTCTGTTCTCAGAATACTTAAAATTATAGGTCATGTTTTAATGTTTAAAGCCAAAGATTCTTTGATTTCAGATGTGCAGGAGTTCTGTGAATGCCTAGCGCTTCAGCAAATCTGGCTGTGGTGCTCACAGTTGGATGGGTTCTGGAAAGTTTTACTTCTGGCATCTGAGAAATCTCTGTTGTTATTTAAAAATATATACTTTGACAGAAGTTGATGGGATTTTCGTACTGATGACTTTGTTCAAATTTAGCTATTTAAATAAATTTTAGGACTTTTAGCTTAAAGAAACTTAGTGTTTTTGTCAGCTACTATCTTATATTGCTGGAACGGGATAATTGAAAAATCAGCCTGGAGCAGACATCAGGCATAAGGAATTTTATCTCTGAAGTAAAATTATAACTAGCTAAAAGCTTGCAAACAAATCAGGCTTAATAAACTGAGAGGATGGATAACTTAACAAATTCAACGGTGCTGACTTCTTTTTAGATCTTTTGTACAAGTTGTATTTTGTACCTTTTCAGTGTGTCATTTGTTTTTTCAGTGACTCCTGTATTTGCTAGCGTTCCTAGTGACATGACAGTAGAAGTTGGCACCAATGTTCAGATTCCATGCAGTGCTCAAGGAGAGCCGGAGCCAGTAATTACGTGGAATAAGGTAATACATATTTGTTTGATTGCTTCAGAAGGCCTTTCCATCTCTACCTAACTGCATATTTACAGGGCAAATTTGCAGATTATTGCTTGTTCTGGTGTCTGAAAATGTTACCTGAAGTTAGATCAGCAAATTTTATGTAATGCAAATTGTGTGTCTATGGATACCAAACTTGAATTATATATGTATGTATTGGTGCAAAACTTTGGAAACATTGTACAGACCAGCTTAAAATGCTTACCATAGGCCTTAAAAGGTCTTCATATTTCTGTGACAGTTGTAGGCAAATGTCTAATTAATGTTCACACTTCCAGTGACATTATGGGTATAAAGCCATAAAAAATACCGTATTGGCATTGATGAGTCCTTAGATACTGTTATGGCTTCAGCCAGGAAGTGTTTTGGTAACTTTTTGGTAAGCAATTTCCCTGTGGCAATTTTTAAAAATGCTTCCTCTAGTGGCGATACTGGAAATCACAGAGATGAAACTAATAAAAGTGAGAAATACCAGATAAAGCTTTCACTCTGTCTTTGCTTTCCATTGATGCAATGATAAATAGTTGTTTAGAGCAAGCGATTAGAAATGTCAGAATTCTCTGAGTGAAGTAAAAATGGGTTGCTAATGTTGATCTTCAAATTCCTTGATTATCTTCTTCTCTTCAGTTAATGATCACTTTAAAATACCTTAAATTAATGCTAAATGGATAGTGTATGAAGAATTGATATATATAGCTCTTTTCTGAGACATTTTTTAATTAATTTATTTTGAGTAAGCGAAAGTATATATACATTCTTAACAGGTGTTAAGGTGTGTCTTACTGTTTTTGTAGGTTAAAATTTCTGTAGTGAGGGCCTACAACCATTAAAATACATTCATTAATAATAATTAATGCTTTTTAAAGTAAATAAATTGTAGAATTTAGCTCTATATGCAAATCATCCTGTTACAGTGGCAGTGTTTGGGATTTTATGCACGTTTATGTATATCTATTTGGCTACTGCCTTGGTATACAACAATATAAATACAAAATATAATGTGAGTTCTTTCTGTTTACTAAGTCACTGTGAAAAAAAGGACAGAAAGAAAACACTAATTCAAGTTTGAAAGCAAAGAGTGGAAGAATGGACATATCAGAATAACTAAACACTATGCTTTGCTGCAGGATGGGGTACAGGTAACTGAAAGTGGAAAATTTCATGTTAGTCCAGAGGGATTTCTTACTATTCGTGATGTTGGAACAGCTGATGAAGGTCGTTATGAATGTGTTGCCCGGAATAGCATTGGATACTCCTCTGTCAGTATGGTGCTTAGCGTTAACGGTAAGGTTTATAAATCAGTAAGAGATACGAGTTAGATAATTAGTTTTATTCTAATTGTTTAATTGATCAGATGCAAAAAGTGGCTTCAGCATCAAATGCTGAATTCCTTGTCTTGTTTGTGTTTTTTCTTCTCCCATAATCCTCTCAATTTTTTCATTTAATTCAGGCAAATATCCACCCACAGATATGAGTAAAATGGGAATACATCAGCCAAAATATGTCTGAGACTTAAACTTCAAAGCAAACAGTGCTTTGGGCTCCAAATAGTCAGACTAGTCTCCTCTTGAGATATTATTTGAACCTATGAGATTTACTAATCAAATGCATAGTCTAATCTTTAGGGATAACTGGGCAAAAAGTCCTGTGGCATTTTTAAAGGGGAACTTACACCAATCAATTGAAAACTAAGTTGCAACCAAATGAAAGAATTCATAAAAGTCATAAAGATCTTAAGCTAAAGAAGAAAACAAAAAGAAAAGGAGAAAATATGAACTTATTCTAATTATTTCACAATAATAATGACAAATAATTAGTATTAATAATTAGTAGCTCACACTTAAGTTTCTTTTAGTGGACTGGATCAATCTATCCCTCTATCAAGAATAAGTTATTTGATTCAATCTGTAAATGTGATTTCTGAGATAAAAGTTACATGGCTTGGAGTTTTTGGAATTTCTCAGACGATTTCATCTCTACTTATGAAGTCTGCATATATAAAGGGAAGTCCAGAAAATTTGAGTTAATCTAGATTACTCTGGAGATGCACAGAAAAAGAGCTTTTTCGTTTTTAATGTTAATCAGATCTCAAAACAATCAGAGCTCTGAAAAATGAAACGTTGAAATCAGCTATAATCCCAAAGAAGCAAATTTCATTCATTTAGTGCAGATGTCAACTGCTGTTCCCCATCTACTGAAATTAGCAAACTGCAAAGTTCTGTGATAACTGAAGTACAATCTGCTGTATATAATTGAAATCTAGTGGGTTTTTTGTAAGCTGTACCATAAGCTTATAAAAGTGAAACTCCCCTTGATTCATCTCCACTCAGTCTACAACTGAACTAAAACTGCAGAAGATTTCTTATTAAAACAAGTAGTATATCTGATATTATTTCTATATGATTGCTAGGTAAATGAAGTTATCAAGAGAGTCAAGAGCTGTCAAGCAAGGAGGACAAATGGATAGATTATAAATATTGACATAGCCAGAAATGTTCTAAAAAACTTACATATGAAAATTTCTTTTAAACAATAACAGTCCATGTTTTATGAATGTTCCTAATATATTAAAATATTTTCATAACATTGAAATGGTGGAGTAGGTTTTACAGGTCAGCTTTAGTAGTGTTTTAAATAGGTTTTCTCTTACCATTTTCTTCTGTCCTTAACTGTTGTTTTGTAAAAGTCTCTGGATTAAGTTTAAGGCAGGGTATAAGTAGAATACATTTTCTTTGTTTTTAAAAAATGTTAGGCTATTTTTTAAAAACACATTGCCATTTTTCTTTCCTTTCCAAGAAAAAAATCTAATTATGTGAAAGACTTTCATGAGTACTATAACTTTTAACATTTATCAGTCTAGAAACTGAGCCACTAGTAGCAAATACTTCAAACAAAAATAAAGCATCGTGTAGTTAACCTCTGACCAAAGTTTATGATTCAACCCAGCTGTGCCCAGTCAAACCCAATCATAAAGATAGCTCTACTGAACACATACCTAAAGTGAACACTGAGATTACACCTGTAGCAGACAGTGCTAAGGAAGGTAACCAGGCACTGGATTTTTATAAGCTATAATGCTAACGCATTAAAAATGGTTCATGGCACACAAGCACTCTCTGAAACAACTGAAACTATGGATTACCTTGTAATTAGCATGGATCAAGGACTACTGCAGTTGCACACTGTGGAAAAGATCACTCTGTTTTGGATGCTGAGAGAGTGTGTTGTTCCTGCATCAGCTGGCCTTGGGGCAGTTGCAGCCTTACAGTGCCAGGGACCATTTCCTTTGACAGTGTAGATGGTCAAGTTTGATTGCCCAGGTCCAGACTCTCCAACTCATACGGACACAGCTTAAGCTGCCAGTTAAAAGGAATAGTTAGATATTGCTTGGAAGAGAAAAAAATGTCATGGAAAAACTTGTAAACAACAGTTTTATGTCAGCTGTTTTTGTACAGCTGTTGATTTTATTCCAGTGTATTTGCTTTGGACTTTTTTCCTACTTTAACCTTCTTCCTGTGTGACTTTTCCAATCTAAACACTCTCTCTGGAAATTGTTAGCTGTTGCCCCTGGATCTGGTAGTTCTTGGTTTAGGGTAAAAGGAAGGTTATTAGCCTTAGATATGTTGTATAAACATCCAGCTGCAATGGAAAACTTTATAAAAAGGCAGATGACTGGACCTATGCATTAGTGAGTTAGTTACTAGTATTATGAAGACTCATAAATAGCCTTCAAGCATGTGATTTTTTTAACCTAGTATTATAAAGCTAAAAAATATTAAAGTAGAAAACAAAAGCGTGATCAAAATAAATAAAAGATTTATAACCCTTTAAAATTTATGTGTATTCTTTCCCAAAGAAAACTAAGAATAGGAGCAGTATTGATTAGCTATTTGGGAATATATAGTATTTGGGTTTTTTTGAGTTATGCTTTTCTGTGTTTTATTCATTTTTTAAAAACAGTCTTCAATTTCTGTGATATATTTGTAAGTGTGTGTTAAAAGGCAAAATTAAGTCTGTAAATAAGTTACTCTGATTGCAATGTCTTCCTGGTAACCTCTTAAATTCCTACACTGATTTCAGAACTTAATTCAGTACTAATTGAAATCAATGGGAATACTTCCATTGATTTCAGTGGATATATATAGATCAGGCTCTTGATTCCAACACATGAAAGCTAGTAGCATGCTCCACCATAAAAACTCTTAATAATCATTCATTTTTTACTCTGGTCGTTTTTATTTGTAGGACTAAATAATGTATACTTAAACCATCTTGGGCATTTATCCTCGCATTATTTTATTTTAGAATTATAAGCAAACTGACTTCTTAACTGATATTAACAAGAGTCCTTAATTTTGCTACACTGTAATATGCTTTGATAGAATTCTGAAACAGTTAAGAATTTTATACTTGGTATACTAAAACTTAAAGAACAGGGGTTTACTTTGTGCAACTGAAATGATGTCATGTCTAGACTCTGTTTTATAGAAGTATCTTTTTGTGTGTGGTGATTTTTGCAATAATATATCAATTCCTGTTTCTGTAGTTCCTAATGTCAGTCGAAATGGAGATCCATTTGTACAGACATCAATTGTGGAAGCAATTGCAACCGTTGACAGAGCAATAAATTCAACACGAACGCATTTATTTGACAGGTATGCCCTTCTTTTTTTAATTGCAAAATTAAAATTAATTTTGAGTATGCTAAAGAAATGGAACAATTAATAAACAAGAAACCATTTTATTATTTAAATATCAGTGTTCTCATCTGGATAGTTCTGAGAATACTAGCAGTTTAGCGTGTAAAGACTCCTACTCTTTCAGCGCTAAGTTGCGGAGACTGAATTTTTGTGTGTCAAGATCTTTATTCATTGCTACAGTTTTTCTGGGTAAACAATGTGTTTTAAAGGCTACTAAATGTTTAATACCATGTTCTTTTATTAAAAAAAAATATATATATATTTCTTTTTTGCCTTCCATTTTGAGATGAGCAGCCAAGGTATGTTCTAATCATGTCAAGTTGCAGAATTTTTACAACAATATATTGTTGTTACTTTGTAACGCCTGTGTACACTTACTGTTTTTTTTTCAAATTATTTATTAGTCGTCCTCGCTCGCCAAATGATTTACTAGCCTTATTTCGATACCCAAGAGATCCATACACTGTTGAGCAAGCAAGAGCTGGGGAAATATTTGAAAGGACATTACAGCTTATTCAAGATCATGTACAAGATGGTCTAATGGTTGACCTGAATGGAACAAGTCAGTACTCTTTCCTTATTTTTTCTATGTTGCAGTATATTTGTCCTCTTAAGTCATAATATTTCAAACAATTAATTTTCAGAGTATGGGTGCCAACTGCGGAACCATTACATTGGAATCAGTAGAGTATTTGACTTTGCAGAACTTTACCAAATATATGTTTGCCCAATTCAGTCCTTGATTTGCGCATTGTTGCATGTTTTAACTCAATTTGTTTGACCTCTGCTAGTAAGAGTATGGGTTTTTTTGTTCCTCATGTTGACATATTAGGGAAAAGTTGATGTTCAGATTCTTCTGCTGGCCAAAGTTGGTATATCTAAACTGCATAATGCTTCCTGTCTGTTAACTGACTATATATTAGTTCAAAATTCATTAAGACTACTGTTTTTTACCAAAACAGGCCTTTCTCTTATGTATTAAGAAGAATCAGTATTTTATTGCTATTTCTTTAAATAAGAGCTTTCATTACTTGCATGCTTTAGTGAGGAGAAAAGATGATATAGCAAGAGTTTTGCGTATTTTACAAAACAAGGTTTCCTCATGTACCACAGTGGTATTAAAGAATGAGTCGCCAAAAATTCTTTGAAGTACAGTATTGAACTAAGATAGCTATTTCCTTGAACTCTGTTCTGATACAATAAGAAATACAGTTTTTGCTGCATTTTGTGTTTGTGTTTTTGCTTTATTTTTCATAAATAGCAGAAAAAAACGTTAAGGTTTGATATTTTCTACCTTTTAGTTACTGAACTCCCAAGTTTAAATTCATAAAGTCCAGCTGGAGAGTATACAACTAATGTGTGTAGATATTTGTGTGGATATGCTTGAGACATAGGATTAAAGCATTTGGAAATAATGACAGAGTTTTAGGAGAGCTTTTGAGACTTGAGACCTTGCCAAAAGCTACACTGAAAATCTAGAGGAAATATTTTTACTTGCTGTATTTCTTTTGATGTTTATAATTGAGCATTTATTGTTACTTCCGAAAACTTTAACTCTGACCCTGAACTAGGCGAATTTTTATAAGACTAAAGCCTGCAAGCTTTGTGGAGTAGTGTAATATCTACTAATAAGAGAAGCTTCCTGCTCATTATTAGAGCTGAGCAAATAATTTGTGATGAATAGTTTACCACAAAAATGTATTCAAAATTCTTTGAAGACTTGTGTTTTATAAGAGCGACCAAATTTAATTTGGTTCTCTGATTAGATGCATATGGAAGCGTATTGAATGTAATACTAACAAAATGCAATGCAACAGCTGAGATATGACATCTGATGTGTAAGAATTCCTTAATTGCTTTTCACTAAGATTCATAATAGCAAAAATAATCATTCTGAGGTTTACCAAAAATTAGCGTAAGTGCATACAAAGGCAATTTTGTGATACTGGAAATTCTGTTCACAACCAGAGCTTGCTTGAGACGTACAAAATCCATAGAAACTTGGCTTTTAGGGAAACCGGAACAGTAAAATAAATCTGTTTTTATTTAAACAATCTAATGCTCATTTTTTAATACTCATACTTCTCCTTATTTGGTTATATTTCAAAATGTAAAGCCCAATGAAAGGTGTTATTTACGTGTTTTACCTTTAGAATATTTGAGAAACTTGACAATTTCATATTCAGACACTTTTTATGTAAAATCTTGGAGTATCCCAAAGAAGGATGATGAAGCCAAATTCTTCTCAGGCGTACAAGACTATATAACAAGGGGTATGGCCATAAACTGCTGCTTGGAAGGTTCATGTTGGATGTTAGAAAACACTTTCTCACTAAGAGACTATGCCGCACTGGAACAACTTACCTGGAAAGGTTGTGGAGTCTCAGTCTTTGGAGGCTTTTGAGACTGCTAGACAAACATATAGCTGAGCTGTGTTTAGGTGAGAGGTCCCTTTCCATCAGTATTTCTGTGAGCCAATGAACATGTTCCTTGCAGTTTGAAAAAATATAGTTAATGTTACGTGAATTGAGCTAGGCAGCTTCTAGCCCTGGGAATGCTTGGAGGCCAGCATTTTAGAAAACAGAGCCAGAGTTAGTGCCTGCAATGCATGGGGTAATTGAAGGCCTGAGACTGACATTTGTAATAACCTTCACTCTGATCAGAAAGCCATCATATTTAATCTGTAGATGAGGGGTCTCATCCCACATGAACAACTTCTGACCAGAGAAGCTGAGAGCCTTTTCTTTTAAATTGATAATGAAGGCCATTCCATCCAAAAGTTTCACAGTTGAGTTTTGCTTGCAACTTCATTTCAGAAGTACGGGTGGAAACCAGAATAGCCACAGCAGACAAACATTTATCTAAAGACTACGTGAACAGCAATCATAAGAAGAGAATTTAATGATAAAGGAAGGTCATTTAAAAAAGATGTTACTGAAAAGGAGAGATGTTTTCCTGGGTGTAGTTTTAGAATTGAACTGCCCTAGTTACCAGCATATTATTATATAATATCAATAAAATCCCCAAAGAGCATATTGTGCCACATTACCCAGTGGCACTTAACTGGTTTTGCTCTGTAGTTTAGTCTTCTGTTTCCTCGTCTGGAGGATTCCATAAAATAATATGTGTATTTCTACAAGAACAGGTTAGTTTTGTGCCAAGCAAGCACTAGATCTCTAATATCTTTGCTTCCACTTGTAAAATGTTCCAGAGTACATACTTATCAGAAACTGAGTAAACACAGAGCAGCATGGTGGAAGGAGCAGGGCATGACTCTAGTCCCCTGCTGAACATATGTTGATGCCAAGTTGTCCTTTCTCTGTGCCCAGCTGATATAAGGTGCTCAGCTATGAGCAGTTCCAGTCCAGTTCAAGGCAAAGGCAAAGAGAGGGCTTCAGCTGGATTGTTTGAAATTGCCCTGAATTATAGCAATTGATAGAGTGCAGTAGTGTATCTAGGGCATATTTATGTGTTGAATATAGATAAGGCATGCCATAAATGACCTCAGGATTGAAAGGAGTATTTACTGACAGTGTGAAGCTAATCTGCACCCACCTCTTGCAGTATTGAGTTTAGTTCATATTCTTGAGTGGTTACCATGAAGGTGAGAACCCCATGAGCCTGTGCGAACACAGTACCCCTATACACTCACCTATTTCCTTTTTCCCTTCTGCTCATTCAGTTTTACTTCTGCCTGCAAGCTTTCCAGATCAAGAACCATGGTATGATGGTTCCTGATTAGCTAAAAGTGCATCTACATTGTGAAATATTCTAGCTCCTGGGTTCCCCTCCCAGATCCTGATACCTGGCTCATCCACACAATATGTCCATTCATTCACTCAAGGTGTGTCTATGTTTTGGATCAGCAGGGCCCACTTGAAATGAGTCTTCCTGATGTCCCGACTTACTGTGCTTTGGTTTGAGTTGTCATGTGATCTCGAAGAATGTGGATTCTTTCAAGTCATACAAAAGGAAAAATGTGATCCAAGACTGCATTCAGTCCATGATACCAGAGTAGAGCTTTTCTGAAGTAAATCTGCTGCTATCATACAATGCATACAGCATGCATGTCTGTTTCTCAGCACAAAAACTATCACTCTACAGACACGTTTCCATTGCTCCACATAAAGTTGATGATGTAGATCAGCCCAAATCAATTTCTTTTTTTTGTTGAAATTAAGCCCAGGTGCATTCCTAAGGAAAATTCACTTTAAGAATCACTCCTAATAGGCGTCATGGACGAGACCCAGCCTGACTGGGTTCCTTCTTCTGGGTTCCTTCAGTCATCCAACACTGTACCATAAGGCCTTTATCTTCAGTCCTTCCACATGCTGCCATACCACTGCAGAGATCACGAAACACATCATACCCTCAATTTGAAACCATAAAAATGCTACTCTTATGAGGTGCAGGATATATTATTGAATCCCTCTGAACTGAGAAAAAGCTGCAAGGAAGTGCTAAGTACGTGTTCGTCTCAGGAGTGAATGGTATGAATCCCAGAGGAAACCTGCGTGCAGTGCTATTCAAACACTAGTTTACTTTAGAGTGGCGGATCCTGAGTAATGTGGATGTGAATTGCTTCATACCACTTGGCCTAGAGATCACTCCTAAATTGCCCTAGGTGATTTTCTTTGACTTTTCTGGTTGATTTTTTTTCCTTACAATTCTGAAACTTTCACTGTAATAATAATAATTAAAAAAAGTAATACCTTTAGTAAATGATCAGGTCTCCAAAGATGAAGTTTTGAAATTTATATAAATTTTACTAAGATTTTATTAAACGTTTTACTGACATAGGGAACATTTTCCAATTCTTCTCAGTGAGAGATTATTATTTCTGAAAGTATGTCCACCTTCCTAGGTCATCAAATAGGAAATGAGCTGTCTTTGTGAACATTTTATAGAAGTTTTGCTTGAACTAGCATTTTACAAAATTATCTTCTGACTTAAGAGTAGTAGGTTGTTGTTCAAATGACCTAATAGCCTAAATAAATATACATAGGTGATTGTTCTTTTTAAACATTAGTGATATTTAATAATGTAGAAAATATATCACAAAAATTCTTGATCTTTGAGGGCTGTGAATCTAATTTCTTTCTACCTGTCTTCTGGTTTCAGGTTATCACTATAATGACCTTGTATCCCCACAGTACTTGAACCTAATAGCTAATCTCTCAGGCTGTACAGCTCATCGGCGAGTGAACAATTGCTCAGATATGTGCTTTCACCAGAAGTACAGGACACATGATGGAACTTGCAACAACCTGCAGCATCCAATGTGGGGTGCTTCTCTGACAGCCTTTGAACGTCTGTTAAAATCAGTCTATGAAAATGGATTTAATTTACCTCGAGGAATTGAACCCAAGAGACTCTCCAATGGATACGCACTCCCAATGCCTCGCTTGGTTTCAACTACTCTGATTGGAACTGAAACGATAACTCCTGATGATCAGTATACTCACATGTTGATGCAGTGGGGTCAGTTTCTTGACCATGATCTTGACCTCACAGTTGCCGCACTAAGCGAGGCCAGATTTTCGGATGGTCAACACTGCAGTTCAGTTTGTACAAACGATCCTCCATGCTTTTCTATCATGATACCACCAAATGATCCCAGAGTTAGAAACGGTGCACGCTGCATGTTTTTTGTGCGCTCCAGTCCAGTTTGTGGAAGTGGCATGACATCTCTCCTAATGAATTCTGTGTACCCGCGAGAACAAATCAACCAGCTCACTTCATATATTGATGCATCCAATGTATATGGCAGTTCAGACCACGAAGCACTAGAAATCAGAGACTTGGCAAGTCAAAGGGGTCTTCTGAGACAGGGCATTGTACAGAGATCTGGCAAGCCTCTTCTTCCGTTTGCTACTGGTCCACCAACAGAGTGTATGAGAGATGAAAATGAGAGTCCAATTCCTTGCTTTTTAGCTGGTGATCAGCGTTCTAATGAACAACTGGGTCTTACCAGTATCCATACATTGTGGTTTAGAGAACACAACAGAATTGCCACAGAGCTACTGAAACTCAATCCGCATTGGGATGGTGACACAATATATCATGAAACACGTAAAATTGTTGGTGCAGAAATGCAGCACATAACATTTAGTCACTGGCTGCCTAAGATCTTTGGAGAGGTAGGCATGAAGATGCTTGGCGAATATAAAGGTTATGATCCCAGTGTTAATTCTGGCATAACTAATGAGTTTGCAACTGCCGCTTTTAGGTTTGGTCACACACTCATTAATCCTTTTCTGTATCGGCTGGATGAAAATTTTGAACCTATTCCACAAGGCCCTCTACCTCTTCATAAGGCATTCTTCTCTCCATTTCGGATTGTAAATGAAGGAGGCATTGATCCACTTCTAAGGGGATTGTTTGGTGTTGCTGGTAAGATGCGTGTCCCATCACAGTTACTCAATACAGAATTAACAGAAAGACTCTTCTCGATGGCACGTACTGTGGCTTTAGATCTGGCAGCTATGAATATTCAGAGAGGCAGAGATCATGGAATTCCTCCCTACCATGATTTTAGAGTTTACTGTAATCTTTCTTCAGCTCAGACTTTTGAAGATCTGAAAAATGAAATTAAGAATCCTGAAATCAGGGAGAAACTTAGCAGGTGAGCCTAAGGTGAAGAAAAGCAATTATGTACCTGTGCATGTTAAAATAGTAATTAAATGTCTTATCTAGAAGAAAACATTTGTTAAGAAAGGGGTAAAGTGATTTTTCAAGAAATTTCCACTGGTATCAGGAAACAGATGCGGAAAATTCCCACAGGCAGTTAATTTCTCCACTTCTAGATCTCTGTGAACAACATGAAGTTAACACAGACTATGTTCATGAAAGTATTAATTTGAAATATCTGTTTTTATATTATCAAATAAGAATATTATTTTAGTAGAAACATGTATTTAATGCCGATCTCATGCAAGCATTTATAATTTTAGTTTCGTCCATTGCATACACTGAATAAAAGTAGCAGGAATATAGCTGAACATGGTTCACTATATTTTTTGTGTGTGCAACTTTTCACCACAAATAATCTGTCCTTCTTTAAAAGTATCAATGTTTGAAAATAAGTCTTATGTTAACTGCCATCTCTAGATAACCTATACAAAATCAAAGGCAGAGAAAGAGGCTTAGCTAGAGTAAAAGAGAAAGTGTACAGAGTAGCAGGAAGGAGAAGCTACTGTAAAGGAACATGTGAGGAATCAGAAGAGAGAGCTACTGGAAGAAAGAGATTTGTGGGACAGACTTGTAGATGTCCCATGATGTTGCTTAGATATATAATTCACATTGCAGGGTTTCTTGCATATACCCCATAGGTTATCCACACACGATGTAGTAATGTCTTTGTCACTTACACTGCAAGTTATTCAAATCTCTTGCCCTTAGTTTTGCCATATCCTCATTATTTTGTAAATATATATCATTTAATACTAAATATTTGTGTTTTTCTTCTTACAGGTTGTATGGCTCACCACTGAACATAGATCTATTTCCCGCTCTAATGGTAGAAGACTTAGTTCCAGGAAGCCGCCTGGGGCCGACTTTGATGTGTCTGTTAAGCACACAGTTTAGGCGTATTAGGGATGGAGACAGGTAAACTGAAATACAATGAAAAACAGAAGTAATTTTAAATAGAGGTTGCTTAATAGCAGTTACAATGTCTTGCTTCAAAATCAAACCTCATTTTTCACTTTCATATATGATTTTAACATAGCTTTGAAAAGATTAAGAGTACTGGTTTTGAACTATATAAAAGGCTGTGATTAATTTATTTTTAAAATCTCTTACTTTTTATGGTGAATATATCATGCTAAGCTCCAAAAAGCACCACAGTCAGCACATGCTGATTAAGCATGAGACTGGGAGCTAGAAATTAATGAGTTTCCTTTTACTATTTATTCAAGTTAGTTAACCACCTGCTCTGCTTTTTTTTTTTTTTTTTCAGAGTGGGTATTCCTTGTTCACTTTCAGTTGTATTTAATTTACATTGGATAAAGACTGAGGTGTGCAAGATTGGACTGTTGGCCAGCTGTCTCCGTTGGCACTATAGTGGTCTTTCTGAGAGAGCTGGATAAAAGCTCCAAGGAAATCTGCAATTTTAGTACCTATGGGCATGCTTCATTTTGCAGCCATAAATCACTTTAGAGACCCCCCACTGAAAAATAAGGTTAAAAAAGGAACTTCTGAGCACTTGAATAGGTTTCTGAGTATCCATTATCTCTTATCTGATAGTTAGATAACTATCTAACTATCAGTTATCTACCAAACTAGTACCAAACAGCTAAATGCCTTCAGAGAAATATTTATCCAATGAGACTGAATAGAGCAATAACATCTTGTTAATTTGTTCAATTGGAAGTATCCAGGAACTGGTAGTTCCTGCAATGAGTATAGTCTTATCTTTGATTCATCTTCATAAAAAGAAGAAATAAATGTCCTCACAGTACTTGACCAGTGTCAGGCTATTCTGATGTGCAAGCTAGTCTTATCAGTCAGTGAGTTGGTCTCCTCATCATATTAGGAAGTAGCTGCTTTGCCTGGCAGGTGCATCAGAACGCCTTGTTCCTTCAAAAAAAAATGATGGAAGGCTCCAACTCTACTCAGTTACGACTATAAATTTTCCATTCCAATCAATGAAAAATATTTAACTAGCAAAATAAAGCTTTGGTGGGCTTTGTCATTTTATGCACTTATTTTTGAAATTAGAGGTTTGTTTACGCAGCTCTTGAAGCATTAGAAATGGTGGCAGAGCATGCCAATTTGCAGACTTTCAAAGATTGCTCCAAGCTGCTATTTATTTTCTCAGCTCCCTAATATATCTAGGACATACATACCAAATCCACAGGTGCATATTAAAAAGAAGGCCAAAAGTCCATGTCCAAGTAGGATGACTTCAGTTCAGGCTGGATATTACAGTTAAGGAAAAAGCTATCAAGAATGTAGTGGGGGTACTGACATTTATTGTAGTTTACTGGGAAGAACAGTTAGGTGAAGAGAGATGAAACAATTCACCTAGTGGAAGTGTGTCTCCACTGATAGCAAAAGGAAGTGAGAATGACTAGCTTAGATTTTTAGGGTTACTTTTTTCATGTGTGAAATTAGGAGAGATTAATCTCTTCCAAATACAGGAATGCATATACCTAGTCACCTGAAGGGGAAAGAAAAGCTATTTAAAGAACTGAGATTTAAAAATCTCTTTAAGATGTGTAATTTACTTGGATTCTATGATCTTCCTTTTTTTTCCTCTACTATAAAGACTAAATTATTTTGTTGGCAAAGGAATTGTGATTGGGACTTTTCCACTGTCTGTACTAGTAAGCATGTTTTGGCAAAGTATTATCCCTGTATATGACCCCAATACATATTTCTGCACAAATGATCTGTGTGCAAAAAGTGTATTAAAAGCAGGAAATGTATGCCGGGAACTCAGTTTGATAATTGATCTTAAATTACTTTACATACAAGTTGAGTAACTTTTCATTCTCCATTCCCATAGTACCTGGAATAAGAAAATGCTGATTGTTATTGTCACAGCACCTAGAAATCTTTATTTAATTTCAGCACTCTGTATTCATTCAGAAGTCTGAAAATCAACATTTCGCTCATTTTAACATCATTAATGAACTAGAATCCCAATTTCTGCATAGCATGAGGGTAGAAAGACTGATGCTGATTAGTCCCAGCCTAGTGAAAGAAAAATAGAGGAAGAATTAGGCAAATAGATTTCATTCAATTTATCTAATATAATTTACTTTACATGAGTTATAAAATTGCTATGTAAGATAGTATAAAAGCTTTTTCCTTCCACAGTGAGTATTACAAGTCTTATTGTATGTTTCTTTGTAAAATTTTCTTACATAAAATCTGTCTAAAAATTAAGCTGTGAAACATAAAACTCTACAGTTGATCTGCTTGGAAGTAGAGGGAGTAAAAGCAGAAATATGAGTAGTAAGAGCTCCAGATTGCTGATGACAACAAGTACTTTTTTTTTCTCCCTGAAACAGCATTTAGGAGATATATGAAAACATTGAATATTTAGGAAATGGGATTGTGCTGTCCAAAATATATAGATGTTTTGAAGTGACGTGCCAGCAAATAGTAAAATATTATTAGACATAATGAAAACAACTCTCACTTTGAAAAGCCTTTAGAATGGACAGACGATCCAAGTTGTCAACACCATGCAAAACAAATGTACCTGTTCAGGGAAAACGAGTGATGTTTGAAGTGAGCCTAACTTCTTCTGAAGATGGAAATACATAGTTCAGAATTCCAAAATCTGTTTTTCTGGTCCCAGTGCTTGGGGTTGCATTATCCACTGTCCAATGTATGCATGACAGTGATGCAATAAGTAGGTAAGATAAAATTTGTTGACCATTCTTCTAGGTTTACTGTAAAATTATTATTGATTTTTTGTTTAAGTTTAAAGAGCATCCTACTTAATTTTGGTTGAAGTAGACGAAAAACTACTAATTTAGCAATATAACTTTACAGTTTTGTGAGATGTAAACAATATTGCAATAAGCGATTCCTCTATGTTAAAATAGCATAAAATGTTTTCAGATCCTGGACAGTCACTTAAAATGTTTCATTATACAAGGGCTGGCTTGTTTTTTGTAGTGATGTATTATTTATATTTTCTTTTGATAACAGGATTTTTGCCTATATGAAAAGTAAAAGATATATTCCAAAAATATAGGATTTCCTACTTGAATTGAAGTTTACTGAGCATATATTAATAAGTCTATTGATTAGTGTAGTTATTAAAATAGATTTAAAGATAAAAAATCCATAGTAAACTTAACAACCTCTGTTATCTTAGTAATAAAATAGGTGTAGACTAGCTATTCTTCTAATCTCCTCAGCAATTCTATCAGGACACTAGGAAAATTTTCTGGAGAAAGATATTTACAGTAATGTAAGGCTTTACTTTAAGGGACCTTAAGGATGCAATTCAGTTTCCTAAATTCAGCAGTCTGGTGCCAAATGTCTAGTTTTACATGTCCCAAGGTACCCAAGACATCTAAATGGGGCCAGAAAAGATGTCAAATTATCTGTGGAAGACTCAGGCCCTTTTAGAGTGGCAGCTGAAGGCAGTGGGGGTGTGTGAAGTGACGCCGAACAGTTGCGCTGAGGCCTCTGAATCACTCTCTGAGGTACAAAAATATGAAGTTCTCTTGAGAACGGGGTGCAAAGAATGCATACAGCATTGTAAGATATCTGGAAAACTACACATAAAAATGTTATTCTTTTTTCACTAGCCTAATCTGTCTAAGAACTTGTCTTTTCTGTGAGATTACAGGTTATGGTATGAGAACCCAGGTGTGTTCACTCCTGCTCAGCTCACTCAGATCAAGCAGACGTCTCTTGCCAGAGTTTTGTGTGACAATGGTGACAACATAACCAGGGTACAACGTGATGTCTTTAAGGTGGCTGAATTCCCGCATGGATATAGTAGCTGTGAAGATATTCCTAAGCTGGACCTCAGGATGTGGCAAGATTGTTGTGAAGGTCTGTATGCAGGTGGATTTGGGTGTATTATACCCACTTTATTTATTTTATATTTATCTTATTTTAATAAGATATGTAGCTTTTTCAGTTTTTATTAAGATATTTTGCATGGTTAAAAATTCAAACCTAGAGCATAGACCATTACTTTTTAACTTCCCCATAGAAGAAAAACGGTGAGAACGATTCTTGTGTACTGAAGTGTCTTCTTTGAGGAGTTGTCCTTTCATCTGCCATTGTACCAAGAGTTGGATTCTGTATCACTGCTGATCAGTCGTGGTGTTGAACTATGTCAGCTTTTGGGATAAACATTTTATCTTCATTCATTTCAAAGTCTAGAAGAGAGAGGTAGAATAATATTCCTTGTTTATTAATAAAGGATGAAGATTTAAAACAGTTACCACAATCGTTTAATTACTGATTGTGCCATATCTTCTATGAAATAGACATATTCTAAACATAGCATAGATTGGAGCACCTAGAAGATGTAGATAACTGCTTTCCCGTTGTCTTCCTTTTGTGGATAAATATTCATGTTCGTTGTCCTCTTCAGGATTTAGGACAGTGGGATTTTTTTCTTCAGAACAGACTTTTTTCTCGAGAAACAGGGTTTAGATAGCACACAAGAAGCAGAAGACACTAAGAGTCCTGTGTTACTCTGCAGCCAATATCTTGGCCTCTAACTCACTTCCCATACAGACTTTATGCATGACCTCTATTTAGCCATCAGCATATCAGACTTTGCTGCATCTTTAGCATAGTTAGAAGATCTTCTTAAGAGAAACTTGTGGGTCATAAAGGTTGGGTGAATTCCATTATTTGGAGCAGCATCAAAAACAACATACTTAGGGAATAAATGACATCTTCTTTGTGAGCTCTTCTTGGCATTAGTGTTATTACCTTCTCTTGATGAAGCATGGACATCATCTTCACATTATCTATGTATTAGAGAATATTCATATGTTAAGATTCTTGGGAGTTCATTCTTGTCATCCGACTGGAAAATGGTTTAAATTTATGCAGCTTGAGAAGTCATACAAACAACATTATTCTTGACTCTAAAGGGCAAAGTTTCTTCCAAAACTATTTTGAAAGATTGTTTTTGATTCTTAAATGTCTACCTGCCTTATGGTTTTTATTCCTCTGTGTAGAAACCTGATCTAAAAGTTGCCTGTTTGTCATATATTTTAATATTTAAAATATTAATTGGTATATTTGCATTTCATGATAGAGCCATCATTTTACAGATCTAGAATTTTTCCTTTGACACTTCTGTCATCTCTCCTCCATAGAGGAAATATTTATCTTAGAAACCTTATACACATGATAATATTAAAGGACAATAAATCATTCCTTTAGAACTGAGCTCTTCGGTCACGATACATCAGATATTTTCGTCATCTTGCTGGAGTTGGCAGCTGTTATCCATAGGATTTTGTTGACATCGTTATTGAAACAGGAAAAAATATATCCAACTGAGATGTCACAGCTATCTTTCCTGTCATGACAGCAAGGTTCAAATGTTGTTTGCTGAAGGCTGAGTGTCAGTAGAATTACTGCTTTTTATTAAAGGGAAAAATGCGTTCAGATTTTTATGGACAGTAATGCTGTGATTATATATCAAATGAAAACTGCCACAGTTGGTAAGACTAAACTTCATTTAGCATTGTATCCTGTCTACTGTAGTGATCAACAGTAGATAAGCATACTGCTTAAACTACTGCTGATAAAAATTTTAGAGAAATGATTATTCTGTATTATTATCTCCCATACAAAATTCAGGCTCATTTTTTTGCTGCATTTGCAAACTGTTATCAATCTTGACATATTTAAAATTTTTATGTCAAGCTGTATCTAAAATACTAAAAGGATTTAAAAATTATTTCTACCAATTAAAGATAATGTGTTTGAATGCTGTATTGTCTTGTCTAGTAAACAACTCTTTGAATAGTAAATCATTGGATAATAAAATTCTTCCCAGGAAGACTTGGTTCAAATTGGTTGTTATCTTTGTAAGGATACTGGAAGAAATGAATACTAAGTTTTTAATGAAAACTTGTGCAATTTTCCCCAGATGTCATTTCATTCGGGTCTTGCCATAATATTTGCCATGTTTTTTTTAAGTTATTCAGATTTAAAAAAACATCTTTACCATTTTTTTCTCTCCAGATTGATGGTTACGGCTTGTGACACTCTAAGATACAGTTAAAGTATTGCCATTTTATTTACACAAGACAAAGTCTTTCAGTATCTCTTCAAAATAAGTATAACGTATGCCAGAATCATTAAGAGAAAATCAGTTATCACTCTTCAAGTGTTCACCTGTAAACAAATTAATCTTATTCTGTCAGTTCAGGATAAGTTCACTTTGACACTGCTCATGCAACTTCGCAGGCAGATTCACAAATACATTAGTTACATCAATTCGTACAAATTGTAAAGCTATTTTGTAAAATTATGTGTTGATTCTCTGAATATTATGTTATCACTGAGCCTTCTAGAACAGATGTTATTCTTGGAAGGTCTTTAGAGTATTGAGCCATTCAACAGTCTAGCATGTACTTGCATTCAAAAGTGTTACTACCAGAGAGGAGTACTGAATTCAATACAGTTAGGCAACTGCCAGGCAAAAAAGTAAGTAACTAAGGTACTTAAGAAATTATCTATCTGTGTTCCCTTCTTCTCAACTCTTTGGAAGTCTGTGCAGAGATTAATCAAGAAATTGAAATATGAATGGCTTGAACTTCTTTGTTTTGTGGATGAATGGGAGTGATAGTGTTTATGGGAATCCAAGGTTCTTTCTTGTGTGGACGAATGGGAGTGATGATGTTTATGGGAATCCAAGGTTAGGCAAGTCAATTTAAAAACTAGTTTCTTTCTCAGGCACTGAAAAGGAGTACATACAGAGTATACCTTAAAGAACATCAGTTACTTTAAGGCAAATAAACTATGTTTGTTTATTTGTTATTTTCATGTATTTTTATATTTAGAAGAAAAACATTTAAAACATATACCTTCTCCATATTTAAAATCCTCTTCATGATTGTATGATTAAAGTTCCCCTAGGCTGCACTAAGTTAAAATTTAGAAGGTAAGTATCAATACTATATCATTGCACTTTATGTATGTTTAATAAATGATCCTTTTGTTCAGCTGTTTTAGCTTAGTTAAAAAAATACATCTGTTTTTGTTATCTTTGTTTAAGTCAAAATACTTTTCCACATGAAAAACAGAATAACTTCTTAGTTACAAAAAGCTACTACTTAGATTTTTTGAGTAAAGCCAATATTTACTTTTTTCTAAAAGCAAAGCATTATTCCTTTTTATAATAACAATGCCAGACTACCTTTAGATTTTAGTTAACAAATCATGTAACAGAATTACTCATTTATTGTTGGGGGTGGAAAACCATGTGTTCCACTGAGGTACACAGGATTTTCTTCTAGCTTTCTTGACTTTCTACCTTTCTTCTTTTGTCACAGACAGTGAGGAATTACTGCAGAATGTATCATTTGAGCAAAGAGCATCCAAGCTTCAAATTTTCCAAACAAGCAACTTTTGATGCTTTTTTCAGGCTCTCTAGTGCAAAAGATTTTTTTTTTTTTTTTTTAAGTACTCAGTGTAGGCTGCCATGACTACTGTTACTGACTTTGTGTCTCAGTTCTGAGCCCAAATCACAGAAATGATAAAGCTTTCTTCCTTCAAAGGTAAGCATATTAATTTGGACAAGACTTAAAAATGTTTTCGAGAGATGAGTTATATAAAAAGAGTGTAGAAAGTAGGTGCGAATAGGTTGACTCAAATGGAGTCATGATTTTACTCCAAACATCTAAATTTGAGATGTTTTCCATCGTGTGTTTGAAAGTTTTGCACAATTTTTTTTACAATTCAGAAACAAACCTATCTTTAATCTGTTGCTTTATGTCTAACAATGACCCAGTAGGAAGTGATTCAGATGAGGCGCCAGGAATCCTCATTAGCGTAAACTGATTTTGGAAGGTATGACTTAACTGTTGGTCAGTTAGCAAATTATATGTCTGCTGTACCAGATATTGTTCTTACGCAAATTATGGTTAAACATATTTAAATCCCACTGAATCACATTAGAAGACCTATACTTAATCTGAGTGCATTTATGCATGGTCTTCCAGTAGGATAGACTTCTAAAAATCTGTATTTTAAGACCAGACCAACAATTATGTCATACGCTTACATACATTACTTCTATATTGACTACATAAATCTCTTGGGTTTAAGCACTGCTTTCAGAAAGACAGTCACTATTTCTTTTAATTATTCTTATTGTGCTTTATTCTAAATTATAATTTGACTGACTTTTACTTCTAGTATTATATTTTATTATGTTCTTCTCATATCTTCATTGAAAATACTAAATAATATTGAGCTAACTGCTGAATGCTGTGGAACACCTTACACATAATCTTAAAATATTAACAGCAGTCTCAGTATAAGACTGCAATGACTTTTGTAATAATGGATGTTGTTTACTAAGAACTCTTTAGAATTTCAGAATGACATCTTTTATGCCTGGAGGTTTTTTCTCTTTACACAAATCTTGTAGTTTGCTTATGTCATGTCATATTTATTTTTGCTTTCTACATTTAAATATATCTTTTAACATTTAAATTTACATTTAAATACAGTGTCTGTTAGCTTAATAATGATTCAGACTGGCTTAATAATGAAAGTCTATTAAACTTAAGTTCCATCGTCTGTAATTTTAAGAATTGCCTCCTTCTTTTTAAAAACCGAAGTACATTTAATATATTCCAGCATTTCTATATAAATTTTAGTAAGAAAATCAATATTTTTCTTAGTATTTAATCCAAACCAAGAATATTATATTTTTTCAGGTATCTTGTATCAGTAGCGTACAGTTCTATGTATAAACTTAAAATCAAGACTTCATTTTTCACTGCCTTAACCCCTGGCAGTGTTTCATCTTTTCTTTCAAGGGTCTCAGGCTAGGAGGACCCATCTGTAGTGAAATGACAGGGTAGCAATAGGCTGTGATTCTCTGCGGTTAAACCTAAGACCCTTGAAGGAGATTGGTTAAGCATGATTTCCCTTTTGTGAAGCCAATGTTGACTATTCCTGATCACCTTCTTGTCCTCCACATGTTTAGAGATGGCCTCCAGGATGAGCTGTTCCATCACCTTTCCAGGGATGGAGGTGAGGCTGACAGGCCTGTCGTTTCCTGGCTCCTCCTTCTTGCCTCTTTTGGAAGACTGGAGTAACACTGGCTTTCTTCCAGTCCTTCCAGGCACCTCTCCTGATCTCCAGGACCTTTCCAAGATGATGGAGAGTGGCCTAGCAATAACATCCGCCAACTCCCTCAGCACTCGTGGGTGCATCCCATCAGGGCCCATGCATTTGTGGATATTAAGTTTGCCCAAATGATCTCTAACCCAATCCTCCTCCACCAAGGGAGGGTCTTCCTTTCTCCAGACTTCCTCTCTTGTCCCCAGGGTCTGGACTTCCTGAGGACTGGCCTTAGCAGTGAAGACTGAAGCAAAGGCGGCATTCAGCAACTCTACCTTCTCTGTATCCTTCGTCACCAGGGCACCCACCCCACTCAGCAGCAGGCCCACGTTTTCCCTAGTCTTCCTTTTGCTCTTGATGTATTTGAAGAAGCCCTTCTTGTTGTCCTTGACATCCCTTGCCAGGTTTAATTCCAAATGGGCCTTGGCCTTCCTCGTCACATCCCTGCATATTTTTACAGCGTTTCTATTTTCCTCCCAAGTGGTCTGTCCCTGCTTCCACCTCCTGTAGGCTTCCTTCTTCTGCTGGAGTTTTGCCAGGAGTTCCTTGCTCATCCCTGCAGGTCTCCTGCCTGTTTTGCTCGACTTCTTCCTCAGAGGGATGCACCTGTCTTGAGCCTGGAGGAGGTGACACTTGAATATTAACCAGCTTTCTTGGACCCCCTCTTCCTTCTAGGGCCCCACCCCATGGGATTCCTCCAAGTAGGTCCCTGAAGAGGCCAAAGTTAGCTCTCCTGAAGTCCAGGACTGCGATCCTACTTATTGTCCTGCTTCTTCCTCGTAGGATCCTGAACTCCACTGTCTCATGGTCACTGCAGCCAAGGCTACCTTCACATCTCCAACCAGCCCTTCCTTGTTTGTTAGTACAAGGTTCAGTAGTGCACCTCTCCTCATTGGCTCCTCCACCACCTGTGTCAAGAAGTTATCCTCAGTGCTTTCCAGGAACCTCCTGGATTGTTTGTGCCTCACTGTGTTGATCCTCCAGCAGGTGTCAGGGTGGTTGAAGTCCCCCATGAGAACCAGGGCCTGTGATCCTGCGGCTACTTCCAGCTGTCTGTAGAAGGCCTCATTGACTTCCTCTTCCTGATCAGGTGGCCTGTAGTAACCCCCCACAACAATGTCACCCGTGTTAGTCTGCCCTTTAATCCTCACCCATAAGCTCTCAACCTGCTCTTCATCCACCCCTAGGCAGAGCTCCATACACTCCAGATGCTCTCTCACATTAAGAGCAACTCCCCCACTATTCAGAACTTAATGGTTCTCCTTTCCTGCTTGCCATCCAAAACTTTTTGGAGAGAATGCACATTATGCAAAACAGGATATGTTTTTAAATATCTTTAGGGTATGATTAGGTATGTATTAACGCTTTATATAGTCACATTTGACTGTATTTTTATGGTCATTTGCTTTTCCAGTGAAATCTGGCCCTTCCAGTTGTATTACCATTAGTCTGTGAGCCTCAAGGTCAACCAAAGATAACGTTTGTCATTAGAAAATTACAATATGGTAACTGGGAGTTGACAGTCTATGATAGCACTTTATTTTTACTTTCTCTGCCATTATTTTATGCTGCTGTTTAAATAATTTTTATGACCAAAATGCTTCTGTTCAATCTGAGCAGATTACTGCCGGATTTGATCAGCATATTATGGTTTTTCTGCTATTCAAATTGCCGTTTGTTAGAAACTGATATTCAACAGAAGAAATGAAGGGGTATAATGGTCTGCAGAACACTGTAATATGAAAGGATGTAGCCCGCTTAATAATAACAAAAAAAATCTATTTTGAGTTATGACTTCATTCGCAGGGAAAACTTTTTTCTGTACTGTAATTTTTAAGTGACTACTTTGTCAAAACATCTACTCAGAAATGTTTTTGGACATTTTTGAGATTCTCTATGTTCTTTCTCCCTTATATGACTTTGATATGACTAAGAGTTCTTGGATTTATATGAATACTTACAGTAATAGCAACTTAATTCACTATATTAAATCATAGATAATTGAAGCATAATCAAATAGAACTGATAGTTACATTATAAATCCTTTTCTTCATGTTCTCTTATTCTCTCAAATAGTTTTGGTTAATCTGCTGTTAGATTAATTCTTATTGACCCAGATCTTGAGAAGTAATTCACTGGGGATTAAGAATGCTCATTGCTTGTAAACATCAGGTTTCTCTATTCAGTTTCCTTTGTAGGTGCATTTTTAAAACCTTTCAGAAATGAGAGGACTTTCTGAAGATGTGAACATGGTTACCATATACAAATGAATTATAAATGAATTATCTTGGCATCTGTAGTGTAGCAATACCTACCTTCAAGAGGAAAACATTGTCCATAGAGAAAAAGAAATATTAGGTTACTCTTAAACATTCAGCTTTTGTGCAGAAAATGAATTGGACTGGCTTTAGCTAATTTGGGGAAAGTTTAGGTAGATTGAAAAAAAGCAAAAACTTGGGCTGATTTTTGTCATTTGTCAGTTCTAGTAAGATAGTCTTCATTTTAAATAAGAAAATCTTTTTTTGTTTTAGACTTTATTAATGCTTGAGCGTTCTATCCTGCACCTCTCAGCAGTGACAATGCTATTCCTAGTATCTGAAACTGAAACCAAGAACAACAATTGTACCTCTAGCTACTTAACACTTTTGAGCCTCTAAAACTACAGAAACAACAGGTCTGTGTACTTGGAGCTGCCACTGAACATATGGTTCTCATATTTAGCAGTCTAAGGTGATAAACCTTCCTAGGATTTCAAAGATTTGATTCCAAACACCAGCCTAGGAAATGAAAAAAAAAAAAAAAAAAAAAAGGCCAATTATGTAGTTATACCAAAAAAATCTACAGTATACTAAATGACCATCAGCGGGTATTAAACAAAGAGGGAATAGCAGAATGCAGCAGTTGCTTCCAACAGAAATTATAATTTCTATGTAATTTAGCAAAACTTTAAGCAACAGATTGCTTTACAAATAAATCCCCCTGGCCAAAACTACTTTCTCCTGCAACCTTTTGAAGTGTGACCCTGTACTCTCATCATATTAAATATAGAGGTATATCAGGGTGATCATAAATGCCTTCATGCCAAGCATCATACAGACACAGCAGTCTGTTCCTGTCTAAAGAGCTTAGCATTTAAAGAGGCAACAAGACGCTTATGTGAGAAACAGCAGATCACACAAGAAGAGTAAACAATGTGTTGGCAGTAAATATGATGTTAGTTCTTTTGTTAATAGGAGGAAGGTAATAAATTTGCTCAAAAAGAAGGCAAGCTGCAAGGAAAGAAAAAGGGAAGGAGAATTATGAGGATAAATTGTATCCAATAGTGTTTTATAGGTACCTTTTCTTCTAAGAATTGAAAATTAGTCCCTACATATTTTATTTTTTCTATCAATAATACTTCAATTGATATTAAGCTGTGGACAAACTAAGTTTCTTCCTAACAGGGAAATGATAATAGTCTAATTTAAATAGAAGTCCAATATAAATATAAATAAAAGTAATCTGAGATATGTATTTTTATATAACTACAGAGCAATTAGTGGTACTCTTTCATTTATGTGAGACAAGAACCTTTACATTTGTTTCTCAAGTCCCTCAGCTCTTTTCTTGGCTTTAAAGATGTGCAATAATTATTGGTAATACTTTAGGTGCTAGATCTAAATACTGCCAAATTCCAAAAGAATACTTTCTACAATGTTCTTATCTGTCAAAATAAATGTGTTCTGTTGCAAGTTAACGGAAACATTAGGAAACATTATCCCCTGGCTAGTTGCTTTTGTCACTCAGTTTGCTAATACCAGACTTAACTGGGATATATCCATGGGATTCTGTGTTTAACTTTGCCTTCCATTTTCTTAGCAGATTCTCTGCTTCTAATGGTTGAACATACAGTTGGTTTCTGCTGCAGCCTGGTCCATTATAATTTTTCTTTTTAAAGCTTCTGTGAACAAAAATGAGAAAAATTTCATTTTCCAATTCTTTTCTCTCCAAAGTGCTGTTTCCAGTTTTGTTTTGTTTTGCTTTGCTTTGCTTTCCTAAATGGGACTCCTTCCAAATACTAATGATTTTTGGAAGACTAAGTAAAGCCAAATGAAGGAAAGACTTACTTCATCCTGTGAAGACATCCTCTTTGGTCATGATTATTCTCAGGTTTGAGACTTTCACGAAACACAGGAAAGTATCTCAGGGTCTAAGTGAGTGGTGATAGCTTCCAAATCCCTAAACTTTTTGGAAATGAAGCTGGTCAGCCAGTAACTAGGCTATGTGCAAAGATTTAATTAAAGATCCTCCTCCAAATGCCAAGTATAACAAATAATAATGCTGAAATGGATAAGGAAGCAACATGCTGGTTTGTTGTCGTTTTAAATAATATTGTGTTCCTCCATATGTAACACCTAAATTCAAAAGAAGACAATAATTAAAAGCCAGAGAAGTAAGAGTGTGGAAATTTTAAAAGTGAAAAGAGCAGTTAAAATAGCACTGATATACTTAGGAAAACAGTCTTTTTTCCTTTATTTCACCCTGAAGATTTGGTCTGTGAAAAATCAAATTCTCTGCATCCAACTGGCTTAAGTGCATATCTCTGAGACATATTCAGCTGTAGTCAAACTGATCCAGAGGGAATAAGATTGAATGTATGAACCACCTTTGCCAATACAGAAGATATTTGTAAAACTACATTAATACTATAACTGCTGATTAATAGTTTAGTTTGTAAAGTGTAATTTCTTGTCTAATTTCAGACTGTAGAACTAGAGGACAGTTTAATGCGTTTTCATATCACTTTCGGGGAAGACGTTCTCTTGATTACAGCTTTCAGGATGACAAGCCCTTAAAGAAAATGAAAATGTCTAAAACAGTAAGGTGAGATTTCTTTTTCTCCTTTTTTTTTTTTTTTTTGTTAAGATGTATGAAAAGTATTTCTTTTCAAATTGGAATGAAGCTGAATGACTTCTTTGTAAACGCACACTATTTTTTTCCAATCTCTATATTTTCAAGTTTATATTTGAGGTATTTCATTCGGACACTTCCACATATCTACTAACAGTAAAAATCACCTTTTTTCAAGCTCAAATTTTTGTAAAACATTTTTTGTGCGTGACACAATATTGTACTTCAGTTCTTCCTGTGTTTTTCAGGAGAAAAGTCTGTAATGAAGCTTATTTGTGGGGATTAGGAATCTCACAGTCCTACTGTGCCTGCGCTATCCAAACTATATTAAGAAATTATTTCCTTTTCTCCACAGAGCTGCCAGGCCTTAATGTAGAAATAAGAGGGAGCCAACTGTTGATTATAGTACTATGGTATTTGTACCATTTGATAATGGTACAGATTGCTTCTAGTACCAAAATACTCAAAGTGGGAATGGAGGAGAGGAGTGCTACAGAGAATGTTGTTTAGAAATCCATAATCCTCAAAATATTCTAGCAGGGAGGTAGATCACAGTGTCAACTATGTGAAGTCCTTACCATTTCCGGGGAATCAAAACTTACCTATGAATTAGTGGAATAAATGGGTTCTGCTCAGATCAAACATTTCATGATGCTTGAGAAAAAATAGAACCGAAGATCCTTCATAGTGATCAAATTTAACACCCTTTTGAATTATCCCTCTCTCCATGTAGCATGCGTGCTTTTAGCAAATAAAATTATTATTTCTTCTTATGTATCTGGTTTTTGGGCAGAATACTGGTTTGTGTTCAAGCAGAGTCTGCCCACTCAAAGCAAGGAAACCAACTAGCTAGCTAAATAGATATATCAGTTAATTTATTTCAGTAATTTTAAATACTAATGAATGTTGTAACACTGAAGATAGAGCTGGAAACTGTTCTTAATTAATAGAACCTTTAGATGTTTAGGATAAGATGCATGTCTTCTAATTTTAAACAAGAAAAGCCAGTGGATGAGACTAAGCTCCCTTACAGACAGCAGAAAAAGAAAGATTCCTTTCAAGGAAACCTTGAATGAAGGATGTTTCATTTGTCATTGCAAGTGAACTGTTACAGGCTTTTAAAGGTACATAACAGCAATTCACATTTTAAGGATCTCAGTCTCATAATTATGAAGCTGTAAAAGTGTTAATTTGTGTGGAAATGAAAGCAATAAAAAATGAATTGGCTATATCTTAAAAATAGGTAGCTTTCATTAACTTGCTATTTAACTATATTTCAGAAATAAAGCTAAAAAATCTACAACATTACAGTTGCTAGTTGGGATTACAAAATAGTAAATTGACAATACTTTATTTACATAATAGCTAGAGCTATTGCAACATCATTCATCAAACATTCAGTTTTCATGCTCAATTTTGTATATAAGTTGCATTCTTGGTAAGAGGAGTTCTTTCTGTTTCTTTTTTTTTTTTTTTTTTTACGTATTTTCAATAACTAGAGCAGGTGGGGAAGACTGAACTAATTGTTACACAATAAAAGCTGATTTACTTGAATTTTGGCATGTTGTGTGGCTTAGAGTTCTTTTTCTTTAATTTAGAAGAGAAAGTATGTGAAACAAAGTAGCTTGAACACCTGCCAATTAGTACTGCTTTAATTTATGCAGAAAGATTATAAATCATGAGTTCTGTTTTGGGAGAGAGTACTTCTATGCCAGTTCATTCTTTGGGTATTACTTAGCCCTGGAGAAGACATACTAATAAATAGGAATGCTTGGTTACATGAATTTACGAATTTAAAGATCTGAATTATTAACACTTAATAGTTACTGTTATCCCTGCTATTGAATGCATGCTTTTTTAAGTCTTGCCAAATAATACAGTCTATTATGGGCAATTCCTTTGATAGCCTTATACAATTTTCCCACCAACAGATTGAACTGGTTAATACAATTGAGTATGGTAGATCTCTATCACTCTATCAGAGATCAGCTGGGCAATGCAGTAGACAAAAGACTCTAGTGTATTGTGTGTACTGTAATCAGTATTGATTTTAAACATGAATTAAATTGGACACGTGTCTGTCCATATGTAGAAGTATTTTTTTCTCCTTTATTTATGAAAAAACATTTTCCTTTTTAAAGATGGTTTTCTTTAAATATATGTTTTGCTGATGAACATTTAGAGGAAGAAACTATAAATTTGAAGACAAAATATGAATTTAATTTTAACAAGTAATACTTTTTACTTTTGTCTGCTTTTGTGTTTAAAAGCTCAAGAGATTCACTGGTTCTTTTCACGGTGCTGAAAAGGGTGTTGCTTTAGAATATCACTGCTGACAACTTTGTTTCCCACTGCACAAAATGCATGCATTATTCTTCTCAGTGGAAGAAATTTCTTGTCACTAGTGTGACATAACAGTAATCCATAACTTACTGAACCTGAGCCTGTGATCAGTGCTGGTGGATCTGGTGTCCTATCGTGGTTCATGTTTGTTTGTTGCTCTTTTTACATTCTTGCTAAGTGTTCTAAAATATCTAGGCAGATAAAAATGTGCTAGGTGAAGATCCTGATTTGGTGTTCATTTGTTGTAGTTCTGTGAAACGGAGTAAATATTTTCATAATGCCACATCGGCATCTGATGAAAACAGAAACATGCCCATAGTGAATGACTTCAAAGAATTTGTTTTGGAAATGCAAAAAACTATTTCAAGCCTCAGAAACCAGGTAAGATGCTATAATGTGTAATTTCTAATTGTAGATTTAATTTATAATGTTTTCATAATATCACTCCACTGATGTTTTTAATATTTAGACATTTACTGCAACCAAAAAACACCAGTTCAAAAAAAACAGTACACAAAACATAGTGTGTTATCATTTTTGTTTCTATATGCTTTTGAAATCATACTTAAATACTCTATAATTAGATCTTCTTGACTTTGAACTTGAAGCCTTATGTAACCATTCTAAACATGTAATTAATCTTTCTGTATGAATTTGTCTGTGGAGGTAGTAATTTTTTTTTTCTTTATGCTTTTGTGGATTTTAAGATCTGAAGTGTATAGAGTTTCTCTAAGTAAAACTGTGATTGAAATGTAAAGTTTTAATAAGAAGTAATATGCCAGGCTGCAGCTGTAAACATAGTTAAGATTCAGATCATTTAGAGAAGACTTTTATGATGTGGCATAGAAAGCCTCTTTATTCAAAATAACTCAGCTATAGTGGAATTTCATTTAAGAAGTGTATACCACACAGGGCAGATAAATCTGAAGTAGGACAAAATTTTTGCCTAGAATAATTAAGTTCCTTCAGAGCAGCTTCACCGTTTAATTTAGAGATATGACCCATATCTTTATTTGTATAGTAGCTTGACTTCATTTTTGCTGGTATTATTTAATCATTGCACTCATCAATAATTTTCCCACTTTGACAGTGGAAACACTATGATAGGCCAAGTTAAGATTGTTACAGTTTGATTGGTTCTATCTTTTTTTCAGAAGCAGAAAAGATCTAGGGATTGTTTAAAAATGTTTGACTAATTAGTGTTCCCAAGAGGCACACAACCAGGAAGCTAAACTAATGATATGGTCCTTTTTCATGATAAGAGAGAAAATACAGATAAAGATAATCTTTGATTTTACCTTGTTTTCATTTTCATTCATGTTGGTAAGTTTAGACTTATCTTTCCATTCACGTCAGATGTAGTTTGCTCATCTTTGTATGCTCTAGATGTGCATTCCAATGGCAGGAAAAAAACACTGTGTTAGTTTTCTTTTGCAAATGCTGTATTGCCTGTTTCTAGTCTTCTAGTCTTTTGGAAACTAAGTAGTCAGAAGGAAAAATCAACAGCAGTATTTATCATGGATTTCATAACACAGCAAAAAAGACAGAATGCCTTACAAAAATAGAAACTTTACTTTGGTTCAAGGATTAACTTTTTCTTAATATTTTCAGATAAAAAAACTTGAATCACGCCTCAGTAAAACTGATTGCACTGATGAAAAGGGTAAATCATATTCCAGCAATGAAACCTGGAAAAGGGACCCTTGCACTGTGTGTGAATGCAAAGTAAGTATGGTGAAATCCTTTTTTGGGATATAAAATATATTACATTCTACTTCTAAAACAGAGTTACCAGTTTTGTGCTGCTAATTTCTGGCTAGTTTCTGGCTAATTCCTTTTTATGCATCATCAGTTATTTGCTACAAAACCTGATACTGTACTGCTATTCCAGTGTTGAAGAATCCAGCCTTCACATAACTTTTTTATTTCCAGAGACTTTTTGAAAAGGTCTATTAAAAAGAATAAGAATCGGCAAAAGCTCATCTAGTTTAGTTCTAAGATTTCATTTTTGTTTTATCATTGTGAAGTTTTTAAAAATGTAGTTTTTAGGAAAAAAATGTCTAGGTACTTGCAATCCTGGAGTTTCATGGCTGAATGTTAGATAAAATGATATGTTGCTCCATTAAAGAAGTTATCATGCAAAGACAATTCTAAATACCAGTTTATACCAAAATAAACTATGTGGAATTTATCTTAGTAGTCAACAATTTAGAGAGAATGAGAATATATTATTCAGTAACATGAAATATGTGTTTCTTGTTTTGAAACTATAGCTAAATATGTTATATTTTTGTTACTTTTTCTTCTGACATAGGTTGGTCAGATTACCTGTTTTGTAGAATCATGCCCACCAGCTGATTGCGAAGCACCTGTTAAAGTTAAAGGAGATTGCTGTCCAGTCTGCTTAAAACAAACTAGTAGTAAAAAGAAGAAACCATAAGTCTTCTTTTTAAGAATTTAGGGTGCATCCTCATCAAATCATATCAATGCCTGCTGATGGCAAAAACAGGTAACTACAGGCTTAAAATAACAGCAAGAAACCAAGATTTGCAAGACAACATTCTAATGGTGCTGTAACAGTGTAAGATAATGTATCATTTTATTATCTGCCCATAAAGGTAATCACAATGCAAAACATATCGAAAGGGAAATAAGCAAACAGGTCAACATTAATTTTGTGTTAAACTTCTCAGGTTAGACAAATCCAACTGGTGCTACTTTAAAAGAACACTGTCAAGTAGGTTTAGGCTTCCAAAATGACCTGGCTTAAGATTTATTTACTCTGAAAAGAGCACTTCCCATCTATAAAAAATTCGGGACAGTAAAAGTTTAGTCTCCCTCTTTAGTATCAGTCTAACTTGATGTGTAGCTCTTTGTTATTATTTAGTGAATGCACAGAAAAAGAAAAGATCACTGTGCCCAGAACAATGCCATATAGGGCCAGTTTCTGCAAATCACCTACACATGGACCTCCTGTAGAATCACACTGTTAGTTCTGCACGTGGACAAGGAAGGAAACAGAGGAAACTACATGGCACATTTCAACATCCTTTTATAATAATTCAAGGAGGAAAATTAATCATCATTTTCAAAAAACCCTCTAGAATTAGTTGGGGAATATAAACAAACACAATTGAGAGTTTAAAAAAAAAAAGCAGCAATTGAATGTATATCACAGATGTATTTGACAGTGTTCCTCACTTTAGGGAAAACAGATGACAGAGTAGCATTTGATCTTAAAATGAACGTATTCTTTTTTTGTCGAAACATATGTAATTGCTTGGCAACTTTTTTTTCATTTATTTTAAATCATTGTAACATGACCATCCAGTCCCGTTTGTAAGCATGCTTCTCTTGATCTCAGATATATGTATGGCCCTGTTTTGAAAATGTGAAAACATGTCACATGCCATTTTGTATACAAAGATACCTACTGATTCATTGTACATATTGTCAATAGACATATGTTCCTGATTATTTTGTGGCACTGTTTGTGGGGGAGGGGGGGAAATCAAAATGAAGCATCATGATTAATCGTGGATTGACTACTTTTTCTGACAAGGTATTTGATTTTTTTTTTAAGGTTTTTTCCAGTTTCATCTAATGCATATATATTTTTACCTCAATATTTTTATCATTCATGTTAGAAATGGTCTGCCAATGGACTTTATTTCCCATTTAATAAATATTTAACATTATAGAGTATATGTCTATGCTAGCATTTCAAAGTTTTATACTTTTTGGAATACAAACTGCATATTTTTGACCAGGAATTATATGTTATATTCAGTGAAGGACAACTATCATACCTCATTTTACAGGTTTTTTTTGTTTATTCATAATTGATTTTCTCCCTAAATATTTAATATTTTAGAATTTATGGCCCAGTCCTTAAGTCCCAAGTCATGTTTAACTAGAAACAGAACTCTTTAGTTATTCAGTTCACTGACTTCTGAATTTGTTATTTGAATTTATGGGGCAGAGATTTATTTATCAAAGAAATCTGCACAGCATTAAACTTTAATGTGTTAAAAATTTCAAATTGTAGAAACAAACTGAATACTTAATTCTTGCACGGTAAATCAAATGCCTTTCTAGTAACTAACCTATCACAACGATATGAGTTCCACTATAATATTTTGGCACATAATTTCTGTGATTACTAACATTAATAATTTCTGATTTGATAAACTGATTCCATAACACACATTCAAACTTTGCTGTATCTTTAAAGCTTACTACAGAACCTTGTTTCATAGTATAGTAAGAACAATCTCTGCATGTGAGCGGTGTTTTACAGATGTGTGGTAGAGGTACACGTGAAACTGCAATTTATATTTTTAAGAATATTTTAATTGATTTTATATACAAGGTCATGATTTATGTAATTTTCTATTTTAATACTTTTAGAAATTGTATGTGGCGAGCATGTATGAGTATCATACTGTTTCTAGAGGTCATCATTCCTGTATTAATCTTTGATACTCTAGTATTTTCTTGACTTTTGTTGAAAGTCCAAACCACATGTCTCGTACTGTAAGTCCAACTCAGATGGAGCTCCCGTTGACCTAAGCAGGAATTCCTCAAAGAGGAAGGAATGCAGAGTTAAACCAAATATAATTTAACTGTCTAAACAGTTATATAGATCAGTAATACCTCCTGTTGGTTACTACTTACTTATTCCAATTTTATATTAAATAAACTTGCTCAAGATTTCAGCATATAGGAGATGAGAGTTTCCATTTATACATAATAAAATGGTACCGTATACCTGATTGTTCCTTTTCTCCAGTTTCCAGAATAAAATGAGGTTTTTTTTTCATTGTTCAGTGTTTATTCAAATGGTATATAAAAGGGGCTAAAGAGTCTGAATATGCTTAAACAAGTCTAATATTGAGTTATCTTCATTATCCGTCTGATTACAAAGCATTCAGGAAAAACAGGTCTTTATCCACAGTTTAAAATGTACTCAGTCATGGATTGTGCTAATTCAGTTTTACTGCAGTGTCTGCAGAATCAGCATTGATTTTAGCATTTCTGAGACAGTGGCCAATGGCTAGATGACCAATTCCCTCAGTATCCACTGTGAGAATATTGCTGTAATATGTTGCAAATTTCACATATTTATTTTCTTTTTTTAATGTTACCTAAAGCAAAATCTTTGTTATTTTTATTTTAATCAGTACATTTACCAAAGAACTGTTTGCACTGTGTAATGAATACTTTTCAGTTAAAATAAAATGGGCCACATTTCCAAGTAAGCTTGATTTCTTTTTGGTACATATTTTGTTTAGGTTAATATCTAAAGATTCCAGTATGTAGATTTTTATTACAGAATCATATTACTTATGCAAGATAGTCAGGATCGAGACTCCATTTCTGAGAACTAAATAATCAACTAAGGAAGTAAGTAGATAAACTCTTTAACATTATTACTTTTGAAAGTAAAGTATCTATTCACTGTACTCTTCCAGGTGATGGGAGAAAATATGTGTAGGCTCAGAAAAGCATATTTAAAAGTACAATTATTTCTTAGCACAAAAGCTTATTTGAAAGCTTTCTTGGTGTTAAAACATGTTTGTACAAAATAGCAGAGAGATATCTCTTGATGGGAATGTTGTAATACTTACCTACAGTCTACTCTTACAGTTTCTTCACTTTCCTCATCTCTTCAAATAGATCGTCATTAATTGCCTTCCAGCTGCTTTAATGTATTTGGTTCTACATTCATCCTTCATTCATTTCTTTCCACAAATGGGAGGCCAGGTTCATGCATTCTGTTGTATGGAATAAGCTGCTGCTGGAATATTGAGAGTGGGAGGTCCCACTGCTTGTGTCTGTTCTCTGCTGATACTTTTTATATTTTGGGCTGTAGCAAGGAAGCAGGACTCTCACCTTCCTAGGTGGTAACCCAAGGAGAGCAAAGGTAGAGCAGGATTAGGATGCTCTGCTGGTAACAGCAGTCCTGAACTACATCTGTTTGGCGCAGCTCTGAAATGGATCTCCTTTCCAAAAGAGATCCTTTTAATAACCTCCTCATGTTTCTTCATCACAGAACCTGAACAACTGCTGGAGTTAGGATCAGTTCTTCTCATCTTTTGGTGAGATATTAGGATCTCTAGGGCACTGGTTGGTTCTTGTGTAAACTCTGCCTGCAGATCGATCCATTTCTTCATGACAACACAATACAAGCATATCATGATACAGTAGCATTGCAGTTAATATAATTGTAGGTTTATCTTACAGTGAAAAGGCAGAAATTAAAAATGAAACCCAGGAGCTGCAGTTAAGAGTAATTTCAGGTTGCTGTTGACTATCTCTGCTTCAGTATAGTTTAACTTTGAATATTAAATGAAGCAATTCCATAAAAGTAGAAGTGCAATAGATTCATCCTGTGTTTTTCAGTATGCTGCTGAAATACCTCTTTTCTCTTCTGAAATATTGAGAAGTAGTATTTAGTTGCCATGCTTTAAAAAAAAAAAAATCAGAGAAATCGGATTATTTTTTCTGCAAATTGAAGTAGGATTACTTTGACAAAGTACTGGCATACATTTTATAATAACTTAGATGGGTAGTACATGCTTCTCTTAACATACGTACTGAGTTCCTAAACCCAATCTAATAATAATCAAACATTTAAAATTCAATTATTTTGTTGTTTTGGGGGGGGGGGGGGGGGTATGAGTCTTAAAGTATACCTTCATACTGAGAAGAAAATCTTTTTGGTTTCACCACAAGAGTAAAGTAGAAGGAACCTTGAACAGAAAGTTTTATTTCAGCCTTTGTCTTATCTTTGTCTTAGTCCAAGCAAGTCAACAGCAAGGGTTACAGCCAGTTAGTTACCAAGAATTTTGCTAACCTTTATTAAAAAAAAAAAAAAAAAGCACTTGTTTTATAAAAATAGTATTTCACTGCCATAGTGTCTGTCATTATATGATCTAAAATCTTCTTCCAAACATTTTTTTTTAATCCTGTGCAAGTCACATTTTTTCCTATACTCGTTACCAAATTAGTAGTCTTTGCAGTGGGATATTCAGGTATGTTAGGACTGTTCCATTGTTTTGTTGTGGAAATTAAAATGAGGTATCAAAAGCTGGTATTTTTGAGTAGTTTTATCAAAACTTCTGCATGATGCTGTTGTAATTTCCCGAAAACAGATTGAATATTGTGTATGTACAGGATAATACAGTTTATAAAATTACAAGCAGAAGGAGACTGATTACTGCCCTCTCAAGGCCTCTCATCTAGGGTGTGGGGTTCAGTTAAATCTGAAATATAATTAACTGCACTAATTTTTTATTATGTATAAAAAAATAAGATCTGATATATAACAAAAAGCTTGTTATATGGCATATATGTCAACAACAAATACCCATGTGACTCATTCACACTACCCATATACCCAAATAGCCAAATAGGTCTCATTCATACTAAAAGTTAGCCTAAAGTGTTAGGCTCCCAGTGGAAAGATGCAATTAATAAGTTACTAAACATGTAATAAATTACTAGGTAAGCTTTACTCAACCACGAATGGCTTAAGCCCAGTGGTAAGGTATCCTATAGAGTAGCAAACTAATCAGAAGATACTATCCTTTTCAGCTTTGCATTATGATGTACCTAAGCAGGAGACTATACTGAGTCATGCAAAGGTAATATTACTGTCTGCTAGTATCATATTTCAGTGCAGACATGTTGGCAATAATAGACTGTTACTTTGCAATTATTTTGGCTGCTTAATTCCATGCAATATTTCCTTTTCTTTCCCTTTTTCCTGCTTAGCCTGCTGTGGCATAGGTGGGAAACCTCTGCACCTCCAACATCCCTTTGTTTCCTGCCCAGCACACTCACTCTCCTCCAGGCAGTGTTGTGAATGATCCTTTCGCTGTGCTTTAGCATTCCAGCCTGGAAACAGCTACAGCAGCATACGAATCAGATATATGTTAGTTACAAGAGGCTCTGGACAGCTGTGTTTATGTGAAAAGCTCTGAAATCGGTATCTCTGTTTAGCGTCAGAAATGCAACAGAACAGAAATTCCGATGATGAAGGAACAAACCTAATTGTTGCATCCAGTCAACATGTCTGTGTCTATTTGATGCCTCCCTTAGTAATCCAACTTTACATTCCCACAAGTCACGTACTTTAAAAATGTTGCTATGTTGCCAAAAGAAATCACATTACGTACTTATATTTTTATAAGATGTTGTCTGCTGTTAACCTGGCTCATAGCCATTCCTAGGATCAGTGCAATAAGTGCTTTTGTCTCTTTTCATAGAGATTAGCGTGAAAAACGTACCCAGAGGGGCAAAAAAGTAATCAGGAACTATCCTGAGAAATGAAAAGGAAATGCTGTTGAGTATTTTTGATGGAGAGAAAAAAGAAAAGATTTCAACATGTACTCTGATTTTTTTTTTTCCTCAGAATCTGATGGTTCATTAGGAGTATATTGGTACTGATTAAATATACTAAAGCTACACCTATGCTAGATACCAACAAGGAGTCCTCATGCACCTGAAATCAATTTGACCATTTATTAAACTATGAGTGGTAATATGGTAGGCTTTTAGCTCCCCACCCCACCTGAGACAATGCCTTCATGTCTTTTTCATTCTTTTTTCTTCTCCATGCTTTCATAGCTGAGAGACATAAATATAAACTCAGACTACAGGCCAAAAAGTTTATTCTGGTAAGTTGCCTGCCGAAATCATCACAATGCGAGGCCTTAGCTTTCAGCGAGGCCTTAAAGACCTAAAAAGGATGCTTCTGAAAGAGGATTCAGAGTACTTCCGTATAGTTTCAGACATTAGATGAAGGGGCATATTTGAGTTCCTGTCTTTTTGCGTGCTTAGGTGCCAGATTCAGCACTATTTGTTATGAAATTTCTGTAATTTCAATTTCACAGTTTCAAGGCACTTTCAGAGTAGATGCTGTTTTGAGGACTCACTCTTTTCTAAAGTGCTGTTGCTACAGAAGGTGATCATCTTGCTACATATGGAAAGTGTAGATTTATTTCCCTCCTCTTCTAGCAAGTGTGACAGCTTTCATAATATAAAGAACAATTCCAATTACTGAAGGAATACGCAAGCTGTTTTAATTAAGGATTTTCTCTCCTTCTGTGGGTGAGAGTAAGTTATTCTTTTCAAACTATGCTTTTATTTAAAATTTCAAAATACTGTCACAGAAAAAAAAACCTTTTTTTAATTATGCTTTGTGGAAAGGGCCTTCTTGAACGTTATGCAACCACACAATGACCAGGGACATAATGAAAGTGGAGTAAATGTTTTGTTTCAGCTGAGCTGGCTTGGCATCACTGCATGCAGCCTCACTCGTTGCCAGGCTATTCTCTTACACTGAGGATATCTAAAGATTTCCTTGAGATTATTGGGATTTTCTTTTATATCAACAATCAATCCAAGCAATAACAAAAAATAGCTGCCTCAAGGTCAGAAAATAACAGATTGTTTCTGGAGTATGAAGATTTTCATGTGGTTTTTAAAACCTTTGTCTTATGTTCTTTCCTTTCTTCTCTAGTGGAATGCTATAGTAAACCCCAATCTTACCTCCCAAGCAGCTAGTATTTTCCATTTGAACTTTAGATGTATGTGGAACATGTGTCACCTTAGTTGTTTAAGATCAAGGATTTTACACATTGGAAGTGATAAAAAGGGTCATGGCTCCTACCTGTTGCTTTAGGTTAACAGATTTTTAAAGCCAAAAGAAGTCTTGTCTAACATCTGTCTGGCACATTAAACTGAATTCACCTGGTGTTTCTTACATTAAGACAGTATCTTGCGTTTGAATAACAGCATCTTAAAAAGACATGCAGTTTAAACTGGAAATTTAAAAATGTGAATTCTGCATCAGCCTAGTGTAAGTTGTAATAGTTTATTACTCTCACAAAGAATGTGAATGTATATGAATATGTGTATATGTGCAGGTATTCAGCCACTGTGCTGCTTGTCCTATCCCTCAGGTTTCCCTTTTATATGCAAAATAGATTTCTTTTTTTTTTTTTTAACTGCAAGGTTTTATGGGTGTGCATTCAGAGTTTAAGGTGACTGCCTTATTCATTGCCTCACACCAAGAGCCGATGTTCAGCCAGATCCCAAAGCTGCTTTTACCTATCTTATAGTCCGCAATTTTGTAAGCAGGAGTCACATTCTTTATTCCTCCATGGTGATCTTGTGTTTAACTATATTATAGTGATCAGTTGAGCTCATTCTAACAAGCAATCCAGATCTATCTTTAATTATTTTAATTTTCATTGAAGTAATTTACTTATGGTTTCAAATTATTTGATCTGGTATAGACATTCTGGTGCAGCTATAGGTGAATCCCTCTCTGAAGTTCTTTGCAGCAGATAATCTGTCATGTATGATCATGCTGGAGAGAGCAGGGGCATAAAGGAAAAATAAAGAAAGGCTGAGCCCTTGCTTCCTTTCTGTAGTGACGAATTGAAAAGAAGAACGCTGATGACAGTTGGTGTTGTTTTCTCCCCATCTGCTGCCGTTTATTTTAATCTTTATACACTGTTTGACAGTTTTGAGAGAGAGAGAGAATGTCTTTAATAGAAGAAAGATAGTAACCTAATGTGTAAATTGTATGTTCCTACTGATAATCTTGTCTCTCCTTCCTGTTTTAGGCCACAAGCTTGTCTGTATTGCAGCCCATAGTTGTGTCTTTAACTTAAATTAAATTAAAACAAGAATATCCTACACTTGTGAAAAAGCAGGAAAACATGGCTAGGGAAAGTTACAAGTTTGAAGAGTTAGGGTATTAAAGGATTTGGTAGATTAGCCTATAGCTGTGGTCTGCAATTTTGCATATTTTAGTGTTGGATTTGCACCACTGGAAAATAAAATATCTTGTTGGCCTTTTGAACGGGCATGGCTTGCAGATGTGAGAACTTCTCAATGCCAGTCAACGTCACGTCACCATAGTTCTGAAAAACCGTTCAGGTGCAGATGAAGCACTGTGTTCACGCAATCCGTGGTGTCTCTGTGGAGACTAACACTGTCAGTGCCAGTTATGGTGGATTTTGTGATAGTTGTTTGCAAGGGAGTGAGTAGAAGGGACTAACTCTCTAGACTGCACTGAATTGCTAACAATGATTTTGCTCCTTCCTTAGAAACACTGTGAGCCATCTTTCCCGTCTCCTAGAAGCACTGACATTAGCAGTAGTTTATGTCTACGGCCACCTCAAAGCTGAGTATGTTGCTGACTGGCTGGATAACAGAAAAGTTGCTTGCATGTTGTTTTTAGTTGCTAGTGGTGGTATTATTATTAATCACTACTTCAAACGGTAAGAATGAAAGGGTCATTTTACAGTGGAGCAACAGCAACATAAAACAGCAACAGTCAAACGTGTACTTGGTAAATCAAACATTGAACGACTGACTGCTTATTACTAAAACGCAAACGATAGTGTTCGTCTCAGACTTTATAGAAAATGATGTAGTTTTAGTTTCATTGATACACGCAAAGCAAACAGGTTAATAGTACTAATTCTCAGCTGAAGAAAGTTTATGGCAATGACTGTGGCATCTCATTTCAGCTGTTTTAAAATTGTGTTCTTAATTTTCCTATGGAATTATTGAAAATTTCAGCATTTTTGGTTTGGGATTTTAATAAGTGACCCTGCAAATGACTCTGGTCTCTAAAACAACTATTATTTTTCTATTTTGCCTTCTCATCTTCATCCATCATTTTGAAATCCGACGAAGATCTGTTACAGCAAATAAAAGGCAGGGCTGGAACCTGGTCTCCACTAAACAAATGTGGTAGTGTTATTGACCTCAGTAGGACTAGGATTTCACCCTAAATGTTCTAATAATGTTCTGTGGTTCTGGATTTTGTGTTTTAAGAATGAGAAGAAATTGGGTTTTTCTCTGAATTTTTTTTTTCTTTCTGTTGGGCTCCAGAACACGAGAGATCAATTTCAGTAACATCAGCCCACTAAAGTCAGTAGGACAGGACTGAACAATGTATTTTTATCAGGAAAAAATATTATCTGTAACAGCCCAGCTCTGTCCCCTGACTCTTGCCTGTTTCACATGTGCCCAGCACTCCAGAACTGTATACACAGAAAAGTTACAGTTATAACTCAAGAAAACTGAAGTTTCAGAAGAAACATTTATAGCCAATTTCCTTATAAAGCTTTCCTAATCAGATTGGTAGGCATAGTATGTAACTATAGGTTAAGGGCTGCATTTCACTGAAGGAATTTATTTTTCTGGAAAACTTCAAGTTTGTCATTTTGTAATCAAAGCTTTAGAGACATTATCCTGGAAAATGTTTCTAATTTTTTTTTTTTCTAGAAGAGCATGTATTAATACGAGATCCATCGCTGTGAGTGCCTAGTTACAAGTGAAATTAAAATCTGTGTATAAAATAACTTATTTTTATTTGACCAGATTTCAGGAAATCATTCAGTCTTTAGAGAATATCTGTAACCCACCCAGTAGATATGACAAATTATCCTGGGCAGTTTGCCAAACTGTCAAGATGATGGCTGCTATCTTGAATGTCAGTTAGCATGTTTTGGTCTTCAGTGAAGATTCCCAAAGCTTGCACTGTTACATCAGTCTTGGCACAACACACTACGGAAACATGCACAAGATCATGACTTACATTAATACATTTCTCTCAGGCTGGGAATAAAAATTCTGACAATCAGGCGGAAAAACCATGTTTCCTTTTTGTCATTTAAACTCGAGAGCCAATTAATTAAAGAATCTCTACAGAATACATGAATTCCCTGCTGTAACAAGAAGGAAGCTTCCATGGAATATGGTACTCCTTTATTGCACATACTTTATTTTAATTATGAAATATTCTTATGTTATTGTATCAGAGTGATTTGTGACTGTGGTCATTACATATGAGAAGTTCATGTACGTACTTATACAATACATATGATATTTGCTATCTCTGTCTAATGAGTTCTGTAGTCCACCTACCTCCCTCTTCTATGACATGAAGGGACTAAATAAGACAACAGTTCAGTTACTTTGAAGGAAATATTTTGAAAAAGCACGTGGAAAAAGGGGGATTGTTTGAGGTGGTTCAAATGGAATCAGCTTTGGAGAAGAAAAAGGATTACTGAACATCGAGCAACTCTATTAAATTCTTCAAGCTTTTGAATAATCTCTGAAATAAACTTCAGAGATTCATCTTGCCTAACTTCCACTAATAATGTTATGTCTAAAACCAGCCAACAATGACAGAAAATATAATGACAGAAATCAATGACAGAAATATAAATACAAGTTAAACTGAATGAATTTGGACTAGGGTTCCACCTTATTTTCCTTTAGCAGGATTTGTGAAGGACTGTTGATCTGTGTTCTTTCATCTCCAAAACTACTAACTGTATAGTTCATGGTAAAATTTGCACTTACATGCAAACTGTGCAAAAATAACAGATTGCATAATAAAGTTCTTATTCTCAAAAACTATCATATATCTAAATACGTCAGATCTGATTTTGGTTTTTATACTATCTTATTTCTTCATCAAAATCGAGGAAGTTCCATCCTTTGTGAAAGGAATACCATGGTGTAAGAAGGATTTATGATATTTGAAATGGCTTGTTTGGTGATAACTTGCTATTATTACATTACTAAATTGTATACTCCTCTGCTGGTAATATTAACATGACAATGCTATCCTGAGTAAGTGTGTCATTCCCAGTATGTATTATTAACTTAAGTATTTTACATATAGATCTGGATTTTAGTTGCTTACAGAATAATTGTTTTTTCTCTTTCCTATTAAAATTCATTTTCCCTGGGCTGAAAGCAACACACATCTGTGTACTGAGAAATAGAAATGGAGTTTGGGAGTACTCTACAGTCTGTATAGAATATCCTATATTTTATGTATTTCATGTAAGTGATATAACTAAAATCAGACTTGTTTTTTAAATAATTTTATAGGTAAGTAACTAAGTAAAGGTTAGAGGTAGAATTAATTGTCCAATCTAGATTAAGAAAGAGAGAAAACGGTTTTCAACTATTATACTAAAGCTATGAGTTATCCCCAGTAGTTAATGGAATTTGGCGGAGGAGTTTTCACTGTTAAACACATCAAAATGGATTGTGTTTTGCATGTAATAGGACTTGGCTGCTACATGCTTCTAGGGATTGTTTATCTGAGGTCCTCTAAAGAAGCCACCTGGACTGTTAGATGTTTAGGAAGGACACCTGATTAATGTAATAGCTGCTGGCCCTCCTGATTCTACATTGATATTTTTTGTTGTCTTGATTCTAAAAGATGTTCAAATTGGATCAGGCCAGAAGGAGGAAAAAACATGTCTCAATCATTGTCTGACTAAATCTTGAACAGTTCATTGAGGGCAGAATGGCCTTGAAGATGTGAAACAGGACAGTTTTATTCTTACATTAGCTTTTGGCATGCTTGGACAATTCATTTAATCTCTCAATGTTTAAGTCTCCCATATGTAAAATGGAGATAATAATGCAGACCTTTTTAAGGTCCTTTAAAATCTGCTGAAGTGCACAGGTGGTCTTTTTGTATCTCAGTGAAAACCTACTGTTACTCCTTCTCCTGTGTTTTTTTCCTTTTCCTGTATGTTTTTTATTTTTACTATCTTTCCCTTTACTTTGAATAGGAATTTAGTTAAGCAAATGAAGACAAATCTGCCTTTTCTAACATTTCTGTGAATTGGTAGCCAGAAAGGAAAGTTGAGTCTTAGATGGTCTGATTATCATAGAAGCTTGCTATGTCTGAGGGTAGCTGATAACGCTAATGTTACGCCTGTAATTTCCCACCAGCTGCTCTGCAAGGGAAATTAAGGGTTAGAAGTTACATTCTCTGTCCTTTCTCCTTTTCATGTATGTGGCATAGGGCTTGGGAAGATTTAGTAACAGCAGGGCAATACTTATGCATATCTAACTTCCTATTATATAATCTATATCTTTAAAAATAAATCCTCAACTTACCTGAACCTCAGATTATCCACCTAAAATTAAATTGGAAAAAAAATGTCTGCTTATATTAGCTTATGTGAAATAGTTGCTTACTGCTTAGTTACTGTGGAACTAAGTATGATAATTTGAAAAAAAATCATAGAGCGTCCCAGAATTTCTCTGAACCCCAGTGAACTTTGAATCATCATTGTGAGACAAAGCATACACAGTATAGCTGGCACCGTTAGCAGATACAATTAGATTTTTATCAGTTTAACTTTCTGAGATGTTGGATGGGTCTTAAACCCTGTCATTCATCAGATTTTCCATTTTTTAAGACAACCTTAGGCCTGAATTCATCTGGAAAACATTGGTTTATCAACTTGTTTTCACCCTTTCCATCCTTAAGTTTCCCCAGGCAGGTCTGGGATCAGAGGAACTGAGACATGCTCCCCTTTCTCAACATGATAAAGCTTCTGCAGCCATGCAGTGTCGAGTCTCCCCAGCAGAGAATTTATTTAAGCTCTTCACTGAAGGCATCTTGATAAAGTTGTAGAGATGCCCTTATTCACACACACACCTCATGAAGAGCAGGTTGAAAGACAGGCTCACTGCTACAGAATTCAAATTCTTTTCACGGAAGATACATGTATCTTGATAAGCATGAATTGCATTTTCCTTCCCTTTCCACAGAAATGGTTAACAGCTTCAATTCTGCTTAAGAGATTCAAATTGAGATTTCCCTGTTAAAAGTTCGGCGAGATAAAAGTAAACATGGCATTTGCTCGATACACTCTTATTATTTGTTAGTCTTTAAATGCTTTATCATGCTTTATCTCATTTGTCTGCATGTTTTTACTGAGAGGTTCATAAGATAAATCAACAGCATCATTTTGCACTGCAGCAAACTTTCTGACAATTAACTACTTGATGTTGTAACATTAAAAATAAACTTATATTAATATAAATCCTTAATAGGAAGAACAACCTTCTAGGCATCCAGATGCTGTTGACAGAAAATATTGTGCACAACAGTAGACACAGGATTAATAAAACATTTTTCAAATGGTTGGAAATCTATCTAAAGGTGACTGCTTTATGAGAAATACCACTATAATTATAGTCAGAGAAGCAAATGAGCTAAAAAAACTCTTGGTATCAGAGGTGGAATACCAGGTAAGTTTTCCATTAATTATAACGCTGGACCTTCACAGTTTGCTTTTTCCAAATATCCATAATAATACAAATTTTCTGTTCTTCAGGGATGCTTACAGGGCCCATGAGAAAAAGTTGTGCCCTACTGCTGGGTAGGAGCAACTGTGTGGGAAGGGCAACTATTTCTGAATAATAACTATTTTGTCTATATGTATTTAAAACTGTCAGTGTAGGTGTTTTATTACAGTTCAGTAAAAACAGTAATATTATGTTTACTGTGATATAAAAATGCAATGTCAGTAATTTTACAACAGCATCACTTTGGGCAGCCGGGGAATTTATCGTTAGATTGGGACTAAGCACTGACCTCTTTTCCCTTGAGAATTTGAGATTTGGATTTTGTTTATAAAGACCATGATTCCAGCTGCTCCATGCAGTAACTTGGCATCTTTCTATTCACATCACAGTTTATGTTTGTCAGGCTGTGTCTAAAGAGCTCAAGAAACAATCTACATTTGCAGGAGACCAGGTTATAGTGTTTTTCCTTTCCTTAGGTGAAATTTATCCTATACCTATAACTAATAGTGTGCAGGAATCCAGGAGTTATAGTCCAGTCCTGCTCAGTGAACATTTTAAAATTAAGTACCCTATGGCAAAATAAGCATGCTGTTATTGTAATGGAATGTTTGAGGTTAAACCAATCCAACTTTTAAATCATCTCAAAAACTTCTTGCCTAATCACTGTGCTGATCTACTTTTTCTAATGAGTGAAAGAATAAGTATGCGAAAACATTTTCACATAGCTACGTTTCCCCAGTTTCAATTTCCATGTTATACAAACCTCTACACGAGCCATCCCCAAATGAAACCCAGCCCAAACCTGTGTCCTAATGTGCATTAGCAGTGGAGTAGCCCCCTTGGTCTCACCAGGACGCAGCCTCAGGAATTCTTTTCACAAGACAGCAGTCATTTTGCGAAAGTATAAGCTCCTCGTAGAAACAAGGCCTGAATTTATAATTAACACAGGATAATCAGTTCTACCGATAGGTATCAAAATCATCAGTAGGGCCTTACAAAAGATACGTGTCCCTAACTTTCACTGAGTCTTTGAAAATTCAGACTTTTGCACAGAGATAGCTGGCCTAAGTCTGCTATTTAAGAAGAGGAGGGAAGAGGACCATGAGGAAGGGCATTTTCAGGTAAAGGCACATATTCTTTCAAATAAATAAACTGTATATTTTGATGTAAATTACATCAATGTCACCAGATTTCCCTGTCTTAACTAGTCTTTTCAAATGCAAGAGCATACCTCTTTTTGATCGTTGTTCATTGTGACTGGTTACAGGGTACTTTTTACCTTCTTGGCCTGTGGGTAAATAAGAATCCAATTGCGAATGTGAAGATTCTAGACATCCACAGAAGTCAGCGCACCCACTGGTTAATAAGAAATGTATCCAAAATTAAGGCTCTCTTAAAATGGAAGAACCTTCTTAGATAAATATATATCTTTTAGGTGCTCAGCTCCTGCAAAAAAAAAAAAAAAAAAAAAAAAAAAAATTCCAAAGTCTGTGTTGGATATTAAGCTTAATATAATGCATAATGAGAGTTACAAAATTGAGAATGGACTGTACAAAAAAGAATATGCTGATTAGTGAGCAACCTACACTAATCAAAAGGGACACACTGAGAGCGCTGGCTTGTGTATTCAATACCATCCCTCCCTGCCCTTTATATTCCATTCCCAAAGGCGTCCAAAGCACCATTACTTTTTCCAAGAAATAGCACTGAGCATACAGTTTAGCGATCCTTTTAAAACAACTGCTTCTGTGAATTCACGTTTTCCTTCATATAACTGAGAAAAGACATGCTACTGCTAATTTTCAGCTACCTGCTACCACTTAATTTAAAACTCTACTGAGGCTTTATTTTCTACTGCTTTTATAGTAATTTGATGACTTGTAAAGTGGCAGAGGGGTAGTTAAAAGGCTGAGAAGTAGGTGTTGTCTAATATTGAATGTTCACGGCAGGCAGGTGAAGAAAATTCAGAGCAAAATCGTGTAGAGATATGAGAACACCTTTATTCTAAAGCTAGGCTGTTTTAACGGCAAGAAGAGCTGATTTTAAGCCAGGGTGGTGATGCTGACATGCTGCTGACCCAACAGGATCAGGATTATGAAGCTCTTGTTTATATTAGTAAATAAAACAATGCCAGGCTCCATACCTACACTTTGCTATTTTGATAGAGAGATCCTGCACGCTTTGGCCTATGGCAACTAGCATATTCCCCAAAATTAGTATGTACAGGGCAATTAATTTTAAGGATGAGAATTTTTAGGTATCTTTGAAAAATTAATGGACTTAATGTTCCCTGTGATAAGCTGCGATTACCCAATGCTACTTGAAGACTACAATTCCATCTAATTCCTACTTCAGATGACTAAACCACTTTTTGGATCTAACCTTTAAAATGGAGAGGAACATACTCATCTCACCATATCAAAGGAAAATATAAAAGGAAAGGTCAATATATTTCAATGAATTGGCAATTTTAAAATGTAATAATTTTTTTCAGATAACCTAAATTCTATTATATTAGTCCATTATCTTCAAAAGTACCTATTAATTGCTATTTATTGACAGGTGCCTGGATTCTAGTCTTTGCATTCTAATCAAAATTTGTGGAAATTTTCCAATGGCTGCAAATCCTGGCCCTGCAGGCTTCTGTGCTATTCCCTCACTTCTCCAGTGCACCCTTCAGCTTGCCTTTCTTTGCTGTGCTGTATCTTTGGTTGCTTGCTCTTTTTTCCCTCCTTGCATCCTTAACTCCTCATCTTAATCCTTCCACTCCCATTAGCTTTTATCCGAGTCCCCTCATCTCACCCCCACTTTGGCTCCAACTTGGGCTTAGTTGGAAAAATCAAGTATGTCAACAAGCCCCAGTAGAGCAATTTTGAGTCTAACATAAGCAGACATTTCCTGTAAACTGATACCTGGATTATTTCCATGTTACAAGGATGACAAATGGCTCACTAAATAATACACTTCATAAATACATTATCGTTTCAATGAAATGTTTCATAGCATCTCTGAAAAGGCAGTAAGAAGTGGACTATAGTGAAATCCTCCGCTGAGCCTCAGAGCCAGACCTAGTTTTAAGTTCATGTAAGATGCTGAAAAACACACTGGGACGTGATATCATCACCAGATGTTGGATATATAACTTGATGTGTTTCTTGTAGTTAGTGAAGAGCTGAAGAGCTGATCGAACCATTATTCCTCTTTGTGTAAAAGCAGCAATACATCTGTCAGAAATTGCACTTGGACCCTTGGAATTTTCAAATGCAGCAATGCAGGTTTTCAGATGTAGCTAATTATATACTGCTAAATAATGAAGACTCAGATTTTTAGAGGATGGGGAAGGGAATGTATTCCATATTTTATTTTCTTAATATTATAACTGAATGTATGTTCTAGCTCTGTTTGCAGTTGTAGGCTTGAAAAAGAAGCATTTTATTCAGTTTATTTTTTTAAGAAGTGGCAATTACTTCTATCTCCTTGACCCCTTCACACAACACTTGCTATGTAAATGTCATGATATTTCGAAGATGAGATAAAGTGACTGTGGTGAAGTGTTGGTCTTATGCAATGGCTAGCACACAAAAAAATGAAAGAAATTTATCAGTGATGCATAAATATTATTTGTTACAAAACCATATTTTAATCGTTGCCCTGTAGTTTCTAACAGGGAGAGACAAAACAAGATTTCTGCTTAACCTGATATGCTCTTGATGATAGATGCAGGTTGTGTTGTTTGAAGTTTCATAGTTCCAAAGAAAAAAATCTCATTTCGGTGGGAGATATAAGGCTACAACCTAGTTCTCTGGAAATCTCTGTGTATATACCTTGGAGTTAAGCTGCAGCATGTAAAGGAGCTGTAGCACATGAAGGAGCAGCATTATAAAACTTGCAAACACATCTGGTTGGAGGGTTGTCTCTTTAAGAACGTAATCCAAACACAGACATTATTCTTAGACCAGCAGCTTAGAGTGTTTAGTGAGGCAAGTGGTTTTCACATTTGCTGATGAAGTATGCACATCTTGGATAAAATCTCTTCTGTTTGACCAGTGTTTTTTTAGTGAATATGTCTTTATTCCCAAAAATAATTCAGAAACACCTTACCTTATTTACCTAAAACTGATTTAAATGCAGGCAATACCTAAGTATATTGACATTTTAAAAGACTAAGTAAAAAGGTTTTTCTTGTCCACTTGAAGAAACCTTATGTCATCTCGACAAAAATATTTGTGTTTTTAATTCTCATCAACAAAAGGGAAGGGAAAGATCGGTCATTTGCTCAAATGGCTCTTCACCTGGTAGAGTATCCCGAGGGAAACAATGAAGTACCTAGCTTGCTCATAGTTTATCAGTGTAAAAAACAAAAGGGAAGTTAGCCAGCAGGCTCATCTCTTGCAATCCAACTCCATAAATTAGAATAGCTCGTCTGGTTGATAAAGAACATTATACCTGTGCTCTTCCAGCCTCAGTCCTTTAAAATAGTGTACATGGGACGTCTTGATGCAGAAAGGTGATTTCTTTAACTGCAATCATGAGGATTTACTCCAAGACAGAAGAAGAGAGGAATCTGAAACAAAGAATTGTCACATGTATTTGATAAGTGCTGTACCAGTGACAGAACTAAGGGTCACTATGGGTGTAATTCAAAGGCTTGAACTAAATTTCAGGCTTCTATAGCAATTGTAGGGTCTGTAGGATCTGTAACAACTTGTGGCCTCTGCATACAGAGAGATTTATTACACGCAGTCTTTAAGAAATGACAGCTACATAAGGGAAGCTCTGGCTTGAGCCAAATGTGGCTGTTCTCCTTGTGGAGGCCACCGCTGACTCTCTGAGGCCTTACAACTATGTCTGAGCAGAGCAGCGAATCAAGCCCTATGAGTCTGGCACAGTGGGACCTCATCCAGCGCTCCTGAACCCCAACTGGGGCTCTGCTCTAACTGTGAAGTAGCCATCACCTAGATGAAGGCCACGCAATGTGCTCACAAGCTCAAGGTCAAGGCTCGTGCGCTTACTTTTTCAGCCAAGGGTCAGGTGCTTGTCTTTCAAAGGAGGGAATAAGGAATGCAATCTATTTTGCCACAGATTGTACTGAGGGGAAGCAAAGGAGGACTTCAGCAAATGATATGGCTGGCAACATTTGTGTATGTAGAGTTGATTGCCTGCTAATCTGGAGATTTGCAACAAGGAGAACAGCTCTCTGCAAAAAATCCCATTCTTGGGGCTGCCATGTGGACTTGCCCACTTTTTGCAGGAATCGTTTGCTCTCAGCTGCAAGTGTTTATACTTTTGCCAGCAGAAGAGTTTAGAACTTTGAAGAAAGTCCCTGAATCTCCTCTAACTCCTGCTAAAGCTCCCTACTTTGCACTGCATTATAGTTTGAGGTTTTTCTGTCTTCAATTTCAGGTTTGCAGGATAGGTCTGAAAAATACACTCCCAAATTCTTAGCGTCCGCACAAAACAGGACAATAGGCAAGCTACTGTGTGTTAATTTTAAGGCTTGCAAGTCTCTTGATGCTTTTTTTTCCTTGCAAGAAAGCAGCAATTATATATTTAGTCATTTGTTTTTCAGTTTAAAAAATCAGAAATACTTTCTCTCTTATTAACCAGACCAGTTTGCAGGCACTAGGGAGTCCTTACAAAGCAGCTTTTCTCACTATTTTACTTTCTTCCAGGTGGCTGAGGAAAATAATGCATCTGTTCCAAATCTCAGCAGACCCACACGTTACAGACGTCACCAGAGCCCTAAAACAAACATGTTGTGTAAAACTGGAAGTGTTTCAAGAGTTCCCACAATTATGAATTCATCTGATATTCACTTGAGAAACATAAGGGCTTGGAACAAATTATCCTTTCTAAACAACCTCTCAGTGGATAGATTTTCTCCTTTGTGTATGTGTGTATGAAGGGATAGGAAGGCAACAGGATAGACACCTGGGTTCAGCAGTCTCTGATGTTTAAGCAAGAAGGGACAGAGGAGGTACCTGGCAGCCCTAAGATCTATGATTGTGAATGAGGTAATAACTTGTCAGTCCCAGGTTTTATTCTTCTCTGGTGGTTTGAATTGTCTACCTGTTGATTTAAATTGTCAGCAAAAGATACATGAGGAGAGAGCGAGTTCTCAATAACTCAAAGCAGATCCCTTCTGCCAGAATTAACTCCTTTCTTACTTTATTGAACCTATTTATGTGTTATTTCATCCCCTTTGTGACACACTTCATATTTTCAAGAAAGTCCTGGGAAATCATTACGACCTCACAGTGGATATGTTAGCTTGTCTCTGCCTGGGACATAGCTGACAGCATTCATGTTTCTTGTGACAGGAGATTTTATAATGTTTTTTAAAGTATTTTCAACAACATTTTATCCCTATTTAAACAACAACCAAAAATATTACCCTTAAAAACACAAGGTGTTTTATTACAGTAACATCATTTTCATGTGTTAGTTTTTTTCCTAATCTTTCATGTTTATAGATAATGTATAAGCATTCTTATCGCTTCAGAAGTTACGATATTTTTAAGTCTCTTGTTATTATTTTTGAGCAATAACACATGATAATACAAAACGATTGTGTTAAATAATTGCCTTGTGTTAGTTCAGTATTTAGAAATCTCATTTCTTGTCAAAGATCCTGAAATATACCTTTGCTAATCAGTACAGTTAAAAAAAGAAGTTTTTAAGAAATCTAAGTAAGACCTGTATGAACAAGAGGTAAACTGTCTGTGGGGGATAACACCTAAGGGAAATGACAACATGTATGAGAAAACAGAGAGAAAGGGGAAAAGAAAAGAACAGAAACAGAGATCCGACTGTATAATAAGACTTAGATTGTTGATATAGTCACCTTTTTAAAGGTGACTGTGTAAATTATTTTAAATCCCATACCTTGAACTGATGCCAGCCTGTCTCTTTTTAGCCTGTTTCTTGTTTCTAACTAACTTATGCCTGTTTCCAATTTCTGTTTTATTGTAACCTATTTTCAGTCTTTCTGTATTTCTTTTCACTTTTTTATACCCTTCATTAGTTCCCCTCTTATTCTGGGCCAGGAAATGTGGGGTGGGGGAGAGCAGTGATCTTCAAACTGCGCTTGGGCTTGAGGCTCTCCCTCAGTACCTGCAGGTGTGAAGGAGTGAATAGCTCTTCACTTGGATAGCTGAACTGGGGGCCTAGTATAGGATGTTATGAATACTTACAGTCTTTATATCAATTAATAGTGAACTCTTCTAATCCAGGGATCTCGCTCTTCCTCTTCCTTTGTCACGCTTTCCCAATGGTTTGTGCCTCTTGTTGCCTTCAGAGGTGATAAATTCCAGTGTAGCTGGAGAAAGAGCACAACTTTGTGAGCCCAGTGGTTTTTCTTACTTTCTGATTAACTATGTATTTATGTGAGTGAAGTGGCACTGTTCATTCCCTGATGACCCTAGAGACTTAGGAACTTTCACTGATTTCATAAGGTAAATTGACAGACCTCCTGCTGTTTGGCATGCCCTGGAGCATCCTGCTAACAGGAGCAGAAGGTCAGTTTTGATAAAGAGAAAAGGAGACAAAAGGATGAAAAGATAGCATGCTTCCTAACTTTGAAGCTTTGTCTACATCTTCCATTGCTCTTGCTGCTGCTGTTGCTGTTACTAGCGCCCTTTCACAGCCACGACCTTTATGAGACTGCTGTGCTCTCTGGTGAGAAAGAAGGGATATCAGCAAGTTACATAAATGCAACAAAACTGAATGTAGGGGGTTTGGGCTCCCTATAACTTCAAGAGCAGTAATAACAAAAATATCCAAAAATTTGTGCCTCCTGTTGTGTGGGATGAGTTTTTATATATGCGTAAGAGATTAAAATTTTAAATTCCAGATTTGGAGAGCAAATTGGTACATGCTGTTAATCTAGAAATAGAGTTCTCACCCAGATGGACATAGGCATGTCCTGGACATGTCCTGTTTTTCATCTGAAATTTTTACTGGAATGGAATTTGAGGATTTCAAAGATTTGTGAATATGATTTGTGTTATGAGATGTGGCCACTAGCTGTGGTCACTAACTGTAGCCACTACAGTGTAAGCTAGTAGTGCATTGTGTGCATTTGTACTGCTATCTTGGACATATCATGTGTATGGTTCATTGCTAGCCCATGCTTTGGATCCACCAGACCTGTTGAAAAGATATACCTCTGCTCAGAGAGATCAACCTCTGCATCTCATATATAGTGGACTCCACGTGTTCTGGGTCTGTGTCCAACTCACTCCACGCATGCACGTATTTCTGCCTAGGAAATATCAGTCAAAAACTGCCTAGATTATGGTTTACCTAACCTGTGGTAGGGAGAAGGGAATTCACAACTCTTCTGGTCTCAGAAGTTTTGGTTATTCAGTTGCGACTGTTGCTGAAACGTTGGAAGTGATATAGAGGAAGGAAGAATATATTTTCTTTATTTAACAGAATGAATGTATTGGGTTTCTTCTTCTTCTTTTTCAAGCAATGGGAGGGATACATTTCAAGGTGTAATAACCACTAAGAATAATAAGGTGAAGAATTTTATGGATTTGGATTTAGAACAAGAGTTTCGTAGGTGGGAGGTGAGTGGCTATCACTGTAAGCTGTGGAAAAGAGTTGTTTGACCTTTATAGTGGGATACAGGAAAATTCCTTTAAACAATCATCTGTTTGGTAAAAAGGATGATTTTGCTGTTTTGCTGAGTATTGGAGGGAATGCCCAATTAGTTATTTAGGCAGTGATTACAATCAGGTATAATATTTATCTGGCTTTGAACTGCAGGAATTTTCCCACATAATACTTCTCGTTGCTAGTTACTTTACTGTCTGATATATGCAGAATCAAAAAGTATGTGCTTTGGTTCTCTGAAAAACTGTTGACTACTACACTTATCAATATATTCCTTTATGCTTTTTGTATGTTTTGGAGTATAGGTATATATTTTTATAAACCTTATTTAACATATATGATTTTAAATGTTTGGTACAGATAAGATATTAAAATGAAAAGTCATGTTATGAACTTCAATTACTATGCCAGGTGTCCATCTTTCCCCTTCAGTTCCTCCAATTCTCTGCTGAGCATTCATATTCCAGACCTTCTTCCTTTCCTTGGGAACACTTCCTTCCTGCTCTCTGAGCTCCCTACAGCACAAACAGCATGATTCTCTAACTTCAATATACCAAACTGATCTTTTGTACATCCGGTTAAGAGCAGCTCGTATGTTCCACTTGTGAAAGTTCACATGAGATATTGCTATGGCAGGAAATTCTAGGCTACCGCTTATGAGCACTGAAGGGAATGGTGCAGATATATTACACAGTAATAGGTACTACTGCCCTGGAGGAAGGAAATCCCACTCATGCCTGGTAGTGGCTTGGGTGCACCTCTGAAGATGATTGCTGCTGAGTGTTGAGCAAAACGAGGAGATGGCCAAGGGAGAAAGCAAGGATGCAGGAAATGAAGAAACAGCAGCATAGCCAGCTACAGTGCTTTGGAAGTATTTGGAGATTTGCCGCTCTGTGGTAGTTTTACTGTGCTCGTTGTATTACCTAGAGCCGTGGGACTTTGTTCTGATTAGGAACACTAAAAGAGGAGGGGTTAGTCTGTGGAAGCTTTGGCAGTAGCAGGGAAATATTAATTACTGGCTGAAAATTACTTCTGTACTTCACGTCCTGTCATAAAACCACAGAGCCTTGGGCCAACTCTTTATTTTTCATCCCCTTTGTGACACTTGGATTTCTGTTTGCATACCTAAAGTTATAATCACAGTGTACGTTATTGCTAGTAGGCAGCAGAGATCATGCGTTTTCTTTGCTACAGTCAGGAAGGGTCTGTTTTTCTCATAACATTTTTTCCACTTGTCCTGAGAACAACTTATTGCTCCAGTGGTTACCATAGGGACTAGAAAGACTTTCGGCATATTCTTCCACAGTGTTTTTGCAGGCTGTTCTATGAGCCTGCACAATTCCAGTAGCATGACACCATGTTATCTTTGTTTATTTAAGACTTTATCTCCTCTCTTAAGGAAAAACGCATTCTGAATTCTGGACAAGTTTACAAGAAGCAACAAGTAGCACTGGCTATCTCATTAGCTCATTATTGTTCCATTTCTTCATTCTGTCTTTTTAAAGAAACTTAAAAACAAAAAAAAAAAAAAAACAGAAAAACACACCACAACCCTTTCTAAAATCTGTGGATCCAAAAGATACAGATCGCCCTTAAGCTAATACAATTCTAATTACTTTTGTGTACCTTATTTCATGTCTTTCCCTCACAGACCTACAAGACATACAAATGTGTTCAAAAGCCACTTCATTGGTGTTCTGGGAGTAATAGAACAATAATCTTTCCTTGTTAGTAGTCATTAGATCAAAGCTACATCATACAGGAATGTTGTATTTATGTTCAAAACTTGGATTTCACTCAGCAAATGGCTTTAGGCCGAAGCTTTGGTGATTAAATTAGGTACTTAAAGTCTGATTAAGGACTTTAATGAGAAAAAAATTAAAAAATATTTTACCCAGGGTTCACAGTTACTTCTGCCTTGTTTTACTAGAGAAGTAAGAGGTTTTTCAAAAGTACCCGAGTGGAATGTGGTCCTGTTTATTTTCCAGTGCACCTAATCAACTACATGTCAAGTGATTTGGGAGTCCTCAGTATGAAGATGCCTCTGGATGTCCTACAAAATTTCAGGAATCTAAAATCACTCAGTAATTTAGAGACTTTTACTCTATCTTCAAAATAGTGTCCTCTTTAGGTGGAAAATTGCTGCAAATTATTTTTGTAGCTCAAGCAGTAAAACCTCTATGCTTAGGATCAGGATCTTCTGTTAAATGTTTTCCTTACACTTGGTAGGTATCAGTCTTATAATAAATGGTATTCTTATCCTTTTGGAAATACAGAGAGATTGAAAAAGAGACAGAGAGGGGATTCTAGTCCAAACATCGTCCTTTTTTCTAAAGCTCATCTTCTTACCTAAATAATTATGAATTATATGCCTCAAACCAGACATTCTCTGAAGCTGAGCTTCCCTGAACTTTCTTTATAAAGCCAACCCCATTTTCTTCTGCTGTGAAGGAGGGCGCTTTCATGCTATTTGGTGATCAGGCCAAAACATAACAAATAATGCTTCATTTCTGGGAATGGTTCTGTACACTACAGTGGACCCAACAGAAATGTCCTATTTGCAGAAAATATCCCCTAAGAAAGGAGCACCTTCTTAGATACATTTACAAAAGGCATGCAGCTGAATACTGTGCAGTGATATGCAGGTTTCCCCATTCACTATCCAGGCTAATGAATTTTAGCTCCATGCTCCAGAGCTGTGCCATACTCCATCTACCATAACCTTTCCTGCTTGTGTTCTCTGTTTGATTCTTACATTATATTTTACTCCTAGACTGGAATATATGGTGTGCACTTATGTAAAGAAAGAACTTCACATTTTCAATATTTGCTGGACATACAGCAGGAAACAAGTTGTGTGCTTAATCTGATAAGTCCCCACATCCCTGACTCTGTGAGCTGCTCGCATTATGAGGTTACGTGAGAATTCATGCATACTTGGATGTGATGGGCTTCTAAAAATATCGTACTTTAATGTACATGCATGCTGACAGCAGAAATGCCAGACATTCCTCACCACTCAAGGCTTTTCTATTGAGTGTGTGCACATATGAATAAGAAACCAGTTCTAGGAATCGAACCACCTCCCAGTAAGGCAGTGTTTTCTAAGAATTCTTTTAGCAGAGTTTCTCACTAATTGTCCATAGATTCTTTGTTTCAGATAATCTGCAGTTGTAATGCACAGTACAGATCTACTGCCCTTGGCTATCCAGGCAACTTCACTAACTGCGAAAAGAATCAAAGAAGTGACTGAGGGGAGGGCTGCAGTCAAAGAAAATTTGCTATTGAAACAAAAGTGAATCTGCTTCACTGCCAGACTTTCCATGGACAAAAGGGTATTTGTTTTCCGTTTGGTACCCATGATGGCATGGCTTTCATTAGAAAGTTAGCAGGCCAAGGTTACAGCTGTGCTGGATTGCCAGCCAGCTTTTGCAGCCAAATGGTCTAAAGCAATTCCTGAGAGCGCAGCTGTCGTAGTACAATGAGGTAAGGAACATATGATGAATAGCTAAGTCTGTGTCTGTGGGTAAAGTGGGGAAGGAGAAGAGATCACCAAGGCTATCACAGAATGCAAGACAAATTATTCTGAGAATTTGTTGTCAGTTAAATGAGCCACACGTCTGACAGTCAGTGCCCGAAAGAACAGATGGATCAAGACTAGGAGGTCACATCCAACTCATCTTATCTGTGGCCAAGAGGGGAAGGAAACATTCGTATTTCCAGCTTCAATATCACTCCTGTGCCTATGGTTTCCAGTAAGATCCCAAAGCTAGAAGAGCCAATTTTCCATTTAAGATGCAGACACATTCTCAGAAAACAATAATTCTCAGGAGATTTCATGAGATTTCTTCCAAAACCTCATAACTGTTTAAAAAAAGGTGTTGGCACAGTTGGTTCTGCCACTAACCCAAATGGTAATTCTGGTAAGATTTCAAGCTTAAACTTTCAAGCTTAAGCCAAAACCAAAGATTTTTTTTCCCCTCAGCTCATCTTTACTAGCAAATTATATCTGTTATTTTTCTACAGCTGGATTTATCTATATATGTATTCAACACTTGAGCATAAATCAATGTATTTATTGAATTTGATCTTGCATGTTTAGGACTCTCAAGTGCTATGGGCAGTTAATTACTTTTACATATAAATATCTCTAAAATTAGTAAGGTGTATATTAAGTCAAGAGTATGTTATTCTTCTGTTCTTTTGAAACTTTACGAGTGTCAGGGCCCTTAGAATTCCAACAGGTCCTACTGGCTCTGCCCAATCTCCTCCTGGATTCAGGACCCCATTTCATCTCAGGCTGGGGCCCAAGCCATGTTATAGGTGTGCCTGGCTGCAGCCCTGACTCTGATCCCATCTACTGGGATGGGCTTTGGACCCAAATTGTAGCCTTGTCTCCAGCCCTATCTCTGGACCTGTCTTCTTTCACTCCTGGCTGGAGTGCCTGGATAGCCTTGGACCTGGTTCACTGCTGGCCCTGTCGGGGCTGTCAATGGACCCCGTTACCAACCCCGGCTCTGCTCCGTGTTCAATCCTGTGGGACTGCACCCATTGGCAAGGGCACAGCCTGCGCCGGGTCACCCTTGGCCCATGGCCCTGAGGGAGCAACCGGCCCTCACTGCTCCTTAACATCAGGATTTATCGGGGGATTTTTTTTTTTTTTTAAATAGGGTCAAATTTCATATGCAGCCCTGCAGCAGCGTTTAAACCTCAGTTAGTAGTTACACTCTGATTCTTATTTTAAAGAAAGAAAGAGATGGCCTAGCTTCTTCATGAAGGGATTTGTGTTTCTTGCCTCTGTTTCTGACTCAGGCGTCTCTTCACGTGGTGTAAACGTTATTTGCACAAATGGAAACTGATACCCAGTATAGGGGAAAAAGCGTTACAAGATTGGCCTGTCCTCAGTACTTGGCAGTAGCTCCTCGTTTCCAGAGAACCTGCTCCTGCCGAAAGTCTAGCTCATGAGGGTGAGCTAAGCAGTAATGATGGACTAACTATCTGCATGGAATCTGCTCCTGATGCACGTGCACAGGAGAAGAAATGATATTAGTCAGAAGTGTTCGGTAGGGATCTGCACCAGAAATGCCCTTGGTCTGTGACTCTTAGAGGCAGAAAAGATTGAACAGTGCCCTAGTTACTGCTTGAGAAAGTCTAATGAAACTGTTGCAATGCCAGCCTGCTTCCATGCACCTTGTGCTACCAGCAGGATAAGCTACCCTATATTGTTAACAGAAATGAATGTGAATTTTTTACCTGTTGGCATGCATGTGAACACCCCTATTCCAAGACAGATATTTAATTTATAGGCCAGGCCACACGTATGCATATTCTTACTCCACAGAGAGTTCTTGAAAATAAATCCTAACAGTATAAAACCCGTCTTTCCTGTGGAAAGTCAGTGCTGTCTTTGCTTGGATGAAGGAACTATTCCCAAGTGATGTGCCATGCAGCACTTCTGTAACGCTACAGTAACCTGCCTCGATATTCTCCTGCTGAAACATTCTCTATAATGTTCCATAAATATCAGTGAAACCCATACTACAGCCTCCCTCCTCCAGTTACTCTATTATTTGAGGATATCACATTCAAGACCTTGGCTCCAACTGTAAAGATCTGAAAGGGAATAGGAAAAAGCACCATCCAGGTGCTTTTTGAGAAATAAGTCATCCTTTCCCTTGTCTACAGGTGAAATGTATCGTCAGGTATCTAGTTTGTTTCAGGCTCAAAAGTCCGAGGTAGACAATATTATGCAAAAGACTCCTCTTACTCCTTAGCAGAGCTGTAAAATACGTGCTGGTACGTGCGTTTATATACTTGAGCACTGTCCTCTGCATTTCTCCTGTAGTGAGTGATATTGTCCTTGTCAGAATTTAGAATTGTATGTGATCAAAAAGTCACAGGAAGTAGGGCTAGGAGGGACGGAAGGCATATGAGGAGGTTGTCAGCCCTGCTTGGGCTAACCCAACTTGCTGTTAATCTAACCTGATGACAATGATGAGATTCATCAGCCTATCCAGGCAATAGTACTGGTACTCTTCACCCAACAAAGGGCATAGAGAAGATTTTATTCTCTTCCTTTTTTGTGGCTAATTTTCACATATATAATTGCAAATTGTTTTCTCTTCTTAGCCTTATATAGATTAGCCAATCCTTATTCCTCTAACCTCTATTTATGGGGCATGTTTTTAAGTTCTTTAGTCATTCATCTTGCTTATCTGGACTGACCCACATCCTTCTTGACCTGCAGCGTCCAAAAATGGATACAGTACTCCAGCTGAGGTCATACCACTGACAAGTAGAATGAAAGAATTGCTTCATATGTTTTGCAGACAATACTATTGTTTATCTATCCCAGTATGGTATGTTCTGTGTTTTGTTTTGTTTTTTTTTTTTTTGTAACAGCATAACATTGAATCATATTCAACTTGTGACTCACTGTAGTTCACAGATTATTTTCTGTAGCACCAGAGGACATAATTATTCATCCTGTCATTATACAGCTGACTGCTCTTACTTCTGTGCAGAACTTGACATTCATTCTTACTGAATTCCATCGTATTCTTCTCCAGACAACTTTTCTAAAATTGCTCAGTCATTCTTTTGTAAGTTGATTGTTAGAACCACTCTTGTTAGTGAAAAGTGGCTAATGCCACTGCCACTGATGCCTCACTAGGCATTTGCAGTGTCACTTCCATCATTCTGCATTAGGACAATCCAAACACACAAGACGCTGAAGGCACTTCCATTCAGATACTTGAGGATTATTCTCTTAACCAGCCCACCAGCACAGTGATTCCAGAGAGCCATCTGAGATGCCCTAGGCTGACGCAGACATGCACAGCAATGACACAGGGGGTACGAGACCTCTGCGAGGTCTGTACCCTTCTGGATGGCAGCGTGAAGTCAAACAAGAAATCCTAGGACATCTCACATGGCACTAGATGCCTCTGATAAACTGAATCAAGCCCCGTGCGTTTACTGGAGGAGGAACTAAATTGCCCTCCAGGCCCCACTGACTGCATAGACTGGATCTCCATACTATATAATTGAAGCTTAGCCTATCATCCTGACAGATACCTACATGTTCTAGTTGCAAATTTAAGACCTTGTGTCCTAGCAGGAGGAGGAGATTCAATGCTGAAAGGGGAGCACTTGTTTTTATCCTCACGTAAGTGCGATGTAAAGGATCTTCTCACACTCCTCCCCTTCCCAGAGAAGAGAAAATGTGCTGCTGGAAGTGAGAAGTGAAAGACAGGGATTTCACCAGAACCCTGGGACCTGCTGTCTCAGTTCATAGACTTTCTCTTTGTTATGGAGAAAAAATAAAATCCGTAATAGATGATAACTTTGATTTTCCTGTGGGAAGTATTTAAAGGTGAAAGAGACGACAGCATATATTTGGTAGTGGATACACAATCTCAGCTTTGCTCAGCTGAGTTACTCGCCAAGGTCTAAACAATGACTAGAATTTTTCTTTCAAGTATAATGATCTTTTAAATTCTAAGATCAATGATGTCTTCATTTGGCAAAGAGCTCTAGGAATGCCCAGTGTTCCTTAAAAATTAAGCATGTTAAGAAATCCAGTTCTAACTCTTTCAGCATCTCTTTTGTGTTCTTTTTCAGAGAAAAGTCTTATGATATACGGTGGAAGCAACAAAACAGAATTTCCTTTCAATCTAAATAGTAGTGCAGTGACTCTTAGATTTTAATCCTTTGGGTTATTTTTCATTCTAAAAGAGAAAAGATATTGGAATCCATTTCTGGTTTATTAATATCTCAAAAATTCTGTAATATTTTGGTGTCAGGTTTGATGGCTCTAAACTCCATACTTTTCTAGGTATTGCTTTCAGCATGTCTCTTTGGTGTAACTATTCACTCATCCCGTTCTTTGGACTCATTATAGAAAAATCTTACTCCTCACTAACTTCAGAGAACATCTGCAAAATGGATAACAGTGTCTAGGTGTCCAGCAGCTGCAAAGTTCATGTAAAGAGATTAACTTTAAGCATAGCTGATCATCCCCTATTTTATTTAGTATCACTCACAACAATAATAAATTAATATTTCACCTATCATCAAACCATTTTGACATACTCCTTAAAGATGAAGAAAAACTCATAATTTTTCTGAGCCAAAGCATGGCATTCATAGAAGCAATATTTTTTTTCCAGGTCTGTGAGAATCTATCTTCTGTAAGGAAGTTTCTACTCTGTCTGAGGGAGGTGTCTTGGCTGGCCGTGCCTGATCCAAGGGCTAACAGGCCAGCAAACAGGAAGTGATGGGCAACAGTGGCTAGAGTTTCCCTAGGGGAGCGCGATTTTGACAAGCTGAAGAAATGGGCCAATAGGTACATCAAGAAGTTAAGTAAAGACAAATGCAAGACAGAACAGCCCCACACTGGGATAGACTGAGGAGTGACTGGCAAGAGAGCAGCTCTGCAAAAAAGGACTTGGAAGTCCTGGTGGGCAGCAAGTTGTATATGTGTCATTAATGCATCCTTGCAAGGCAGGGACACCACATACTGGTCAGCGTTAGCCAGATGGTAGCCAGCTGGTCAAAAGAAGTGACTATTCCCCTCTGTTAAAACTACAAATGAAGTGTTGTGTCTAGTTTTGGGCCTCCTAGTAAAAAAGAAATATTAACAAACTGGAGAAAGTTCAGCAGACATCCACCAAGGTAGGTAGTGATCTGGAGCACATAAAGTATGAGAAGAGGCTGAAGGAGCTTGGTTTGTTCATCCTGGTGCAGAGAAGGCAAAGGGGAGATACGGAATTGCTGTCTTGAACTACTTAAGGGGAAAACACCAACCTACACGATTCTTAGACATGGACAGTAAAAAGAGGAAACAGCGGCAAGAAAAACTCCAACTGGATATGAATATACAATTTTCACTGTGAAAGCCGTTAAGCACAAGAGCAGGTTGCCCAAAGAAGCTGTGAGACCTTCATCCCTGTGACTCTCAAAACTCAACTGGGTAAGGCCCTGAGTAATCTGATCTGGCTTGAAAGCCAGACCTGCTTTGAACAGGGGGTTGGACTAGGTGGCCTCCAGAGATATTTTCCAACCAAAATTATTCTAAGATTGTCAACAACATACATGTCCCCAAATCTAAACAATGCTGAATTTTCACTTCTTTCATTTTGCTTTCACATCACTTCTAATGAAGTGATGGAAGGAGAGGAAAAAGAAAGAAGGGCAGGAAGGATCAGTAACTGAAGTTATTTGCTTTTTTCCATTGGGAAAACAAACAAAAGTATGGAAAAACAACTGAAAATCGCTTAATTAAAACTCCCTTTGTTAAAATGAATAGCATTTTTTATCAAGCCTGTTTATCAAGTTGATAGTGTACTTATTTCTTACATGGAGCTTTTCATTATTCTCAGCCATGAACTGAGAAAGTGACAGAGTTGGAGAAAAAGCAGCAGTTCACTGGCAGAACTGGGAACAAAATTTGTTTTTCCCACTGCAGTGCTCAAAGCTTTGGGCAATTTTCACCTGTTCTATGTGCAGAGACCTCTTCACATGAAGTGACCTCTTCATGATCACTTTTAATGGATACCCAAAACTAGGCAAATGCTATATATGTTCACACTCAGGCAAAACACAACCAGCATGCTAGATCATGCTAGGAAGCACTTCAGTGGAAAGTGTCTCCCCTGATGCAGCTTCTCTGAATTTCTTTGACTTAAATGGCATTCACATCGTTTGAATGCCCTATATTCTAGTGAATTTCTGAACAAAGAAAGGAGAAGGTAAAAAAGGGAATCTATTTTTTCTCCCAGGATCCCAGCATAAAGTAGAAATATAAAGAAATATGCACCATAGGAAAAGGCTCTTTGGTTCCAGCTGTTCTATTATGACAGCTTGAGCCCTTGAACGTTCTGTCTCCTATGGAGCTACTCCTTTTCCTGTCTTGTTCTCTGCTGCCTGAAAGCTAATTTGTTGGCTCCCTATTCACTTCTGCCTTTCTTCAGACGTTTTTCACAGCCTGTTCTGTAGCTTTGCTATCCTTTCTGCTCTCATTTTTGGATCGTGGCTGTGTGGATACTCTTGGCAGGTCATTATCATTAATCATGTGCCTGTGTCCGATCTGCTTTGCTGTAAAACCTCTCTGAGGAAAACATACAGTGGGATTCCAGTTAGAAGCTGGTTCACACCTTAAAGCCTGAGGACTTATATACCAAAGAAAACTTCTCTGAATCTTTTCTATCCTCTGGATATTTTTATTATTCATATAAAGGTCCAATATTTTTTGGAATATAGCTAAGCTATTTGGCTTAAACAATGTCATGTCTATACCTTGCGAAAATGTATTCGTTCTTCACAGCTCATAAAACATATAGGAATATCTCACACCATAAAGTAAATTAAAATTAACAAAATTCATGCTCTGGAAACAAAGTTAAATGTAGTGTTTAGATTAGAGAGAACTTCTACTAAAATTGTGGGCTGGAAAGAAAGGAAGATCTGGATTATTCTGTTTAGCACAGAGTAAGTGAACAGCATTGGAGCAAACGTGATGACTCAGTGTTGTTAAACAGAAGTAACAGCATCAGTCCCCAAAGGAAACGGCTTGTTTTTAATTCCCATATTCAACTCCCACTTACAGCAATAACAGCTGCAATGAAGATCCAGGGTAATACAAGATTGTATGTGGGTTAACATGACTGCTTCATTACAAGAATGATTGGAAGTATATGCATTGTGTGTAACAGAAATATTCCTCGTTCTAATAATATTGACCATATCATCATAGAATCTTAATTAATCTTCTTAAGGAAGATGGGGTCCACAAATCAAACATATCAGAAGTGTAAGCATTTGTGAGGGAAAACAGAGAAAAGGAAAAACAGCTGGTGAAATACAGTACTTCACTTAAGATTGCGTCGGATACGGAACTGTGATAACTTTGGAAGAGATCCATTCCACGTAAAACATCTAAAGCAATAAATTAAACAATGCTAGAATCATTCCAGAAAGGCAGTTTGGATGAAACCACCTTTGGAAGTGCTTTGGAAGTGTAAGGCAATTTATTATTAATGACATGGCCTGTTTCATGCAAGGTTGCCTCAGTCCCAAAGAAAGTTTCTGAACATATTTAATTTACTAGTATACATATATACCTAAGGTTCATGTTTCTTCACGAGTTAGGATTTGAATTCCTAAAACCTGTTCAAGTTTCAAACAGGAATCTTATCAGACTTAACTTCAAGACGTTCTAAAATTCTTGGCATCAAAATCAATTAGGCACATCCTAACTTAGCTTGAAGTTCCCATGACACTTTAGGCACATTACATCCATCTGCAGAGGGGTCATTCTACAGAGAGAAGCTTCCAATTTGTCCATGTTTCGACACATACCAGTAGCACTTATTTCTTGTATGATATCCTAGTGATTAAAGGGTTAATTCCAAAAGTGGGAGGCATAAGTTTCAGGGAGATATTGAACTCCTATCACTAAAGGGTACATTAATATGCAAGACACAAGTGCAGAGGAAAATATTTTTCATTTCCCCTCAAATCCATGGTGCAGTTCAGTATACAAGCTTCTTCATGCGAAAAAAACGGGAGGGAAGAGGAGCCTAAGCATTGCTGAGATGCTAGAGCTGGGATGACCATAGGTTTTCAGATCTTGTTTCCTGGAACGTGTATATCTTTTAGTTTAGACTATTAATAAAACATATGAAAACTTTTTGTGAACAGGCACCAGAACTCTGTGTCAGCTGATTCCCTGAGCAACAGCACTGAGAAATGATGCCTTCTCACTTACTCACTCAGCACACATTCTGGCATACTTTCATGCTCAGTATTTTGCCTTCAAAAAAGAATTTAAGATAAGGAACCTCCAGTCAGCTATTCCATGTTTTTCTCTTTAGAGATTTCTCTTTTGAACAGCATTGAGCCAAGAACTCAGATTTCTTCTCTCCTGCTTGAGTGCTCTAACATCAAGCTGCTAGGACAGAACGTGTACACTGCACATGGTTATGTGGCTTTCTCAAGAAAAAGCAATAGATAGATTTTCCTGTTCTGTGTAATTTTAAAGTCAAATGTAAATATCTAAATTACTCAAAGTGGGTCAGTCTCAGGAGACAGATGGGCTTTGTGTATATCTCTGGAGCTTGAGAAGGTGCTTCAGCTCAGCAGAAAAGCCCCCCACCTCTACAGGTCTGGGGAGGTCTCTCCATCCAGACCAGGAAACTTAGGCACTAATTCTAGACAGATAAAGTTCATGTTAACTTATATCACACTTGAAATGTCATTCAGATAGACTGTACCATGAGTTAATGAAATACTCATTTTGTACATACGGTACTGTCATTAAATGGGAACTGTCACACTGAAAAAGTCAGCAGCTCCCTGCCTAGACCATCCTCAGCTTGAAACACAAAGAGAAAACTACAGATTTCAAGATTTCTAGGTATAGTCCTTTATACCAGATTTGTTTTGCAGTGCTAGAAAGTAACAAATCAAGGGACAAAAAGAAACACAGACAGATTAAAATGACTGAAAAGCATTCAAGGTCCATTCTGAACTAGACTTAATTTGTATTAAGTAAAGAGGCCTGCTGAGGCTTATAAAAGTGTCTACAGAAATGTTATATTATCAAGATATCAACATGAAAACGGGACAGAAAACTGGGTCGTATCAGGAGAAAGCACAGTTTGAAAATAGTCAAATAATGTGACTTTGCCCTGGGAACAGTTACAACTCATAGCAAAAAATGTGAAAGGTCATTGGCTCAGGATCTGAGACATTAATTCTCAGTCCATCTTTATCTGAGCTGACACAACAGGCTACGTATTTATTAGGAAACTAAATGTGCCTCGGACTATCCTCTGGCATTTAGGCCAAGTGGCAAGGGAGAGAATTTGTATTATCTTAGCCATCAAAGCAGGGTGACTGCATGCAAACCAGTCTTCGAGAACAGCCCATGGCCTGCACTGACTCTCAGACCATGCCTGGAGATTGTTTGCTAGAATGATTGTTGGCGCAGGAAAAAGGTGCCTGGGAATGTTCTAAGAATTTAACATGTTGGAGTTTCGGTGCCCAGGAATGTTCCCTGGCACCATTTGATTTATTAACATAGATGTAGCCAGAAGCCTTTTGCTTTAGATACTTATGATGACACCTGAGACACAACTAGCAAACGAAGAGCTCTGTGCAAAATCAGTGTAAAGTATCCATAAGAAAAAAATAACACAGAGGGATGGAGAAGGTGGTAGATAAGAAGAAATATGAAGGCTGCAGTTAAACTGTTATTTAATGCTGGGTAAATAACTGACAAAATATATACTGATTACATAATCTAATTTCATTTTAAAATTTCGAGATAAAGAATGGGACAATACTTTTAGAACTATCATTCTGATAGCATTATGCCTGAACTTTCTGAAGCATTACTGTGGTTTCTTCCAAATGCAAACAATATTGGCCTTCTCTTTCAGCCTTTTCTGTATCATTTTATGGATCTACCATTTCTATAGAGTGATAGTTCAATACACTTTTAATTCTTATATACTATAGTGTTATTTCTTATTGTCCTGTTATTGGTGCTGGAAATCTATTTCTTTGTATCTTTTTGCTTCCCATCTTCTAACTTCTGATTTATATATGTTAGAATCAATTGTCCCATCTTTCTATGTATTATAGACTTTATTCTGTTATTTTATAATTGTCTTCTCATTTTTTGAGGGTTTTTTTTTTTTTTTTAGCCAAGTTTCTTTCTTGATTGTAGGTTTATGACTTTCTGGGCATGTACTAAAAAGTCCTTAATTGATTCCCAGTTATCATATGATTTCTCTGCTTACATTCTTTCTGCCATCTGACTTGATTTGCAGTTATTTTCAGCTTTGGGAAATATCTCTTTTCAAAGTACTATTTATTACTACTTTGGACTTCATTGTGCTTGACATAGCAAGTGAAGTAAAACTGTTATTATTTGTATCTACATTACCATTAGTTTTTAGCTATAAGATCAATTTCTCCTTATGTCTCAAAGTGAGGTTTCACCTTCTTGGGTATATACTCTTGCTGAGTGAGAGGCCTGTTGTATAATATATTCTGAAACTCCTCGGATGTTTAAGTACTGGCCACATCACTTTTTGGCATGTCGTTCACATTGATTTCCCCGTATTGTAGCTTTCTTTTCCTTGCTCATTAGGCAGGTGTTTACAGAGCTGATCATCCTATTCTATAGAACAAGCCGGAGATTTTCAAAATACAGAAAGTAGTACTCCATGTTGTACTTCATCTTTTAAGGCATTGATCCTTAAGATTCTCTAAGAAACCTTAAATCCTCTAAGATTATTTCTGGTGAAAAGAGTTACTTTGCCAAACAGTGCTTCCCATATAAGTTTTCATTTCATATCCAAGACATCTCTTCTGGCTGCAGGTAGAGAAGAAAACAGGACCTAGATCACAGCTGCTGTTCCACGGATGTTTATCATGAGATTGAACTTAGAAATAGAATTTCTTCTATTTCCATTTTACAGTCAAGGAAGCTGAATATGTCTGCTTAGTTATTTGGACTTCATTATTCTTCATTTTAGAGCTCAGCCTTGTTTCCATTACAGTCAGTAGTAGTCTCTCTGTTGACTTAATGATAGTTGTGTTGTTACCTATAATCTATAATTTTTTGTTTGTTTTTCAACTTTATTTCTGTACTTCTATATTTTTGATATATAAGCAACCCTATTTAAAGTGCTATTGATTTAGAAATATTCACATCTATTATTTCTCAGTTCTGCTCCTGGTATTCTAAAAGATATGTGAAAATAGACAAAGGGAGCTTGTCTGTACCGTTAAGGAACGGTTGACAGTACAGAGAGGAGTCAGAATGAAACCACATGCACAATTTTGTATTTAGTTTTTTGGCAGCCTGTTGCAGCAAGTAATAGGAATATGAGTGTGAGCATGTGTGGTCTCTATCACCATAGTTGTTACCTAAGTTCAGATAACATGTATGTTCTCTAATCTAGGGCAGCAATTGCATGCTATATAAAACTTAAAACAGTGCCTAGGGAAGAAAGTAAAGCTTCGTCTGTGGAATTTCTCTGCCAAGTAAGGGCAATGAGAAGAAATTTTCCAACACTTCTATCTCTTAAGCTGGAACAGAATAGGAAACTCCATCCAATCCCTTGGTCAGGGAGACAAGGGACATACAGACAAAATCAACATATTTTCCTGTTTCTTTTAGCTGTGTGGAGGAAGTACAATCCTCGAGAATTTGTCCACTTTAGTGCCGTTCTTATTTTGATTAAAAATGGGATTGCCCATAGTTCTGATTGTATTTTTTACTCTATTCCCGCAGAACCAGCAAAATGACTGATTCCGCAATATAAATATCAGAACCTGCCCTGTAAATACCAAGATGCTGAAAGAATGCAAAAATTGCAGGTATTTTTGACTAATTTTAGCTTGCACTTTATGTTACCATAAGAAAATATCATTAGCAATCCAATTTGGTACTGCTCCATACACAAGCACAGAAGTCCTGTTGGCCAAAAGAACTCCTGAAGGAATTTTATTTAGATATGTAAAAAAAAAATCAGAACAACCACCCACGAGAAACTGTAAACTAATTGGGAGCTATATTCATAGCCAGACAAGGAGAAATTAAGATAATAGATTTGTTGTCTTTATATATATAACTGGCTGTGCCCTGGAAAGTCTTAGACTGTGAACTGTAATTCACTCCATAACGTCTGCTGAATTGCTAGCTCCCATTCACATATTAATTCTTTGCAAATGTTTTTTGGTGCAAAGACTCAAAATGTTCAGTCTTGAAAAATGCTCAGACTTCAAGGCACAGTTTGTCTTTCCCTCTCACACATAGTCCAACTGGATGTTCTTTTTTTTTTTTTTAACTAAACAATGGGAAATACCTTTCTCGCTATGAGATTTACTGCTCCCTACAAATATCTGACAGTTAACCTTGGCAGTCATTTTATTGTAGAAAGATGCAAGAAAAATTTGTGAAAGTTCTGGGACTCTGCTCATCTGGCAGCTAAAGGATTCCAGTAAAGCCTTTCTTGGCCTCAGCCCGAGAGTGTGGAAGTTTTAATTATCCATGTGAATACCCTGAACCGAAGAGGAACCTGAATATTGAGGGGGATTTGCTGACATATCAGCCTCAGAGATTACAGATGAGAGATTAGCTATTCTTGTGAGTATCTCATGCTATTTTTGTTGCCAAAAAAGTTTTCTACCCATTTGTTTTCATTAACTAATTACACTGCAGGGTTATTAACACTAATCAGGCAGTCTTCCCCATCCATTATTTCTCCTAAAATTCTAAGTCATAGTGTAATAGTCATAACAGTCATAACAGTATGATTTCCTGTTACTTTCTAGTGACTCGCAACAAACGTATGAGCTGACACACACTGATGTTACTGGTAGTCCTTCCATTTACCACAACAGGTAAATCAGGGTACTGGTAAATACAATAGTTTCAAAAAATGTGGGGGGAACATTTTAAAAAATACATAAAAACAATCTCAGAGTTGGGAAATTACAATGCGTAGCAATAGGCTTTTTAATAACATAAAGATGTAATGGAAATGGACCTAATGATAATTCCACAGAAGTCAGTGGATAATGTTTTTTAAAGTTTTTTCTTTTAATAGTATTTTTAATGTCCTAACCTTATTCATTGAAGGCACTTACTTTTTCAACTTTTGCACAGGAAGTCTATGTGGACAAACTTACTACACCACTCCCGTAATGCCATCCATCCATCCACAGACACTTTTATCCTAGAAATCATTTTTCCGGTGGATGAATAGTCTGAAGTCAAGAAGAGGCAATGCACCTTGCAAGGAGAGAACTGAAGAGGTAAAACGCTATTTTGTGGAAGAATAGTGGCTGTGCACGTAGTAGCAATATGAGTAGAAATAATACTTGGAGAGTGACCAGGTAAAGCTCTATAATTCCTTTGAGCGTGAAATTCAGAGGGTTTTGCTTTTTGTGGCTACCAGCCACATTCAGGAATGCCCCTGTCTCGTGTGTGGGGTGATAACTCTGCCGTCTCCCCATCATGTCCTTTCCAGTGTGAGAAGAATAACCTGCAAAATCCAGTTCTGAGTTCTTGGACACAAGAACTGTAGAACCTATGTAACATTGCAAAATTGATAATATTTGCAGTGAAGTAAAGTTTGTACCAACTGAAGATCTGCACCATTTATTTTAAATATCAAAAATCTGTTACTTTTTGTGATCTTGAGCTTTAAAACTCATTCTATTTATGTAGGTCTAGTTGTGCATGGCATAAAGGAAACGTAACTAATAAGCCGAAGAATAAGGGGCTACGTTAATTGTAAAAATTACTTCCCGTGGCAGACTTTTAATGTTGGCAGAGAATCACAGGTTTGGTTTGGGAGCAAAGCAGATATCAGCCTGACTGTGGGCCAATGCTAACCAGCCAATTTTGTCTACTTCTACCCTCAAGGTTTTTGCACTGATGTATTTATGTTGTATGTGTTGTAAATCAACATGACAACACAGTAAATAGTTAATTAGCAAAAAGCTCTGTGATCTATGAAAAGAATTAGTTCAATTTTGTTTTATTAACAATTTGAAGAAACAGGCATTTAAGACTAGATGTCCTATAAAAAAGGACTTAATAGAGAGAGTAATCTATATAAAAATCTTCTCTGGACGTATTACATGAAGTCAGACTAAAAACTGGTGAAATCAAACAACTAGCAGCAGAGATTTACTGATAATGCAACAACTTAGCGTTAGCTGGAGAACAAAGATACCTGCATATTTCCAAATGCTTGACTATCTGCTGTTTTTCTGCCTACCTGTATGATTTCAGATTTGAAAACTTTAACTGAACCATTGGGGTTGAGATTTTAAAATTAGAGCGTTTTAGAGCTGCGGAGCACGTTATCATCTACGTTAACACAATTGCACTAATGTTATTTACAACAACACATGTTGCTGCTTACATAGGAAAGTGATAAGTATCTTAGAGGTATCAGAAGATTAGCTGTGTGTGAAGCAACACTTCCTCTGACATTATTCAATATTTTTATGAAAGGTGAAGAGCTAAAATGTTAAGGGATCAGCTTTAAATATAAATTAAAATCACAGCAGAAATAACCTCACAGAAATTATACATAGATGCAATCAGTAATAGTCCCATGAATGTAGCGTAATGCTAATCTGGAAATTCTTTTCTTTCTACCTCTAACTGTGAAAAAAGAGCTTACACCTAAAGAAAGTGGCTTGCATTCCTGCTGGTCTATACTGTAAAATTTTTGCGTAGACTTCTTGGCAAGAAATCTCTTTTTTCACTGAAAGAGTGCCGTGGACAATGCCTTTCAAATCTCCTCTAAATATCTGCTGCCAAAGTGGCTTGACTCCAGTTGTTTTGCAAGTAAATGTTTTTGAATGTTGCCAGAATTAACTCTGAAATCTTCTTTCAGTAGTAGAGATACAGTGCAGATAACACTATCAAAAGTTTTAGAGCATTGCCTCCTGTATGCTTTACTTTATGATAGGATGATCTATTGCTAGATCTTTAGTCAGCATAAATCAATCTAATCCAGCCATGAGGATTTTTCCAGCCCTGACCTATCCTTGGCCTGTTCGCTAAAACAACAGATAAGTTTGCCAAGTTGGACCAATTAGCTTTATTTGTAGGCTTATGCTTCAATATAGTGCTAGAAATGTGGGCCTACAGTACGAATCCCAAACGCATTGTTTCTCCTTAACTTTGGTGTTCCAGGTAAGGAATCTTTTCTGCTGTCAACTAGATTCATTTCGTTGTCCTCCTCCCTTAGACTTTTTATTGCCTTTTCACTCAATTCATGCAATTCAAAATAGCAGTTACTGTCCCTGTTTGTTCTGGATCTCGACTCAGCTTCTGTAGAAGTCAAAGGCAAACTCCCACTGACTGCTGTGACAGGAGATCATTGATCAAAAATAAAGAAACTGGAGTACGAGTTCTTCACAGGGCCGTATAGAAGATGATCACACAGAAACAGCAATAATTATGTAGAAAGGAATTTTCTGGGTATGAAGCAGTCAGGATGTTTATCACAGCTTTTATCATGTTATGTTATGGAGTAATCATGTTTTTCCATTGCAAAAGTATTTTTATTAGATGGATTCTTGCCAGGGAGGTGTTTTGAGTTTCCATATTACCTTGCAAATTTCCCTGGAAACATTTGTTACTACAAACTGTGCCTGGATATTTATCTATTTCTCCAGTAAGCGTTAAGAAAATATTGTTTGTATTTACTATCATGTGAAAAAACAGACTAATAGAAATAAAACAGAAAACAATAAGGCATTTGGGATCTGATCATCCAAAGCTTTCTCCAACAACTTTGATGATGTTACTCAGGAGAATTAAGTCTACTTATTGCATGCTGCACAATTTCAGCATTGGCCTCATCCCTTGAAACAGACTGGGAAAGATTGCAAGAGAGATTTTTGGGTGAGCTCCAGAATTTAGATGTCTCAAACTTGGGTGCCACAAAGCTCAGATGTCTTAAAATATAAAACTATTCTGCCACTGTCAGAAGAATTTGCCTGTTGGATAGAGACTGGATACAGAATTGAAGGGAATTCCCGAAAGAGTCACCCAACGACCATTTCAAATGCTGATGTCAGGGAAAGGGGAATGTTTAAGGGGAAAAGAAGGGATGTTCTTCACTCCTCCTATTTGAGCAGATGTACTCAGTTCCTTATTAATCTTTTCCAACCTGTCTCCCATCTCCCATGATCTCATATTTGTGCTTCTCAACTGCCATATCTTTTACTTCATTTCTGAGACTGCTGTGGGCAGCATCACATTTCTTGACGGTATACTGACCTGAGATAATATATGTATCAACGGTGCTGCTAAACAATTTAGATCCATTTATCCTATAGTATCAGTATACAGTACTGGGCCATCCAGCTACTTTAAACTTGTGGCTAGTTCCACCAATTTAAAGACTGAGCAGGTAAGACACTATCACTGGTGAATGGGCGTAGGCTGCCTTTGGTATATAAGAAGTTATACTTTTACGTTAGGGTACATAAGACATTAAAATATGACTAAAACACTATGGAAAAGAAAGATATCAGTGTGATATCAGACTTCTTAGGGTTAAAAGAACACAAGATGGCTATTTTTGCATGTTTATTATCCTAGCTGGCAACATTTGGATTTCTGTTTTTCTTTTTCTGATTTCTATGAGTTTTTCAGTTTTGGGGAAAGCGTGTTTGTTCTCCACATCATCTCACACCCATAGTCAGTGGTAGGACCTGATAATTATACCATGCAGTCATTATTCCCCATTCTTCCTGGGTAAATAGTTGCTTCTGACACAGAATTTTGCCACCTTCTGTAGTAAATCTTAATTTTGTATTTGCTCCAGCTATCACATAAAGGTGACTCCTACACTTTGTGCCATGGAACTACTCCTTATTACAGAGCAATTCTCTAAGAAAATATTTTTTCCTCATTCTATTTCATCCTTTTTCTCAATAATCGACAGGTCTTTCAATATTTATTTCAATGGCTTCAGCTGCCTAAGGGGTGGTGTACTACAGTTTGTCCTGAAAGTGTATCTAGTCTTTCCACAGCCAATCAGAAAGTGGTAACAAACGTATTATAAATTCTCACTTCCACTCTGTTATTTGGGGACCACACATTTCTTTACAGTTTATTTTTATCTTGTTTCAGCTAAATCTCAGCATTTATCTTTTTTTTTTTTTTTTAAATTTGGCTCCTTTTTACTTTTGCCCTCCATAAAGACACATATTTTCACATATAGGCATGTGCATATGTACAAATCCTTGTTTCCTTAGCATAGGCCTGCATACCAAATTCAGAATTTTACAATCTCTTTTTTCTCAAAGGATAAATGTTTATGAGTTTGTAGAATTTGGAGTGGAAAAGGGACTGGTATGCAATATCTGTGAGGAGTAGGTCTGAAATGATTTGGAAGAACAAACTTAAGCTAATGCTATGATGGTCCTTAGCCACTCACTGCTCAATAGTGTAACACATATCTCCTCTAATTCCAGCTGTAAACAAATGGACTCTTAGATAAAGGTTTTTGAAATTTTTATTAACACTTCTTCATACAGTAGGAGAGGCTGTAAGATTTTCATTATAGATAGGAATGTTATTTTTTAATCCTGTTTTTAATGTTTTAATTTGCATTTTTATTCTTTTAGTAATTTTTGTTTGAGTAAAATTAGAACTTTTCATTTTTTTCAAAATTTATCCTGGGAAGATGATATGACATAGAAACATTAATGAATAGTATGCTGTAGGGAAAGATTGATATCTGTCTGAGATATAAAGGGTTGACTTTGCAGTCATTCTGGACCACTTAAACTTAAAAAGGTGACTGTCCCATTATTTCTAGTAGAAGTAATGAAGACAAAACAGGATTTGAAGCTATTTAGGTGGATTTTGATTTCTGAAACCGGTAGTTTTCATGAACATGGCAGACACTCTGTGGTATGATTCGTATATATTTTGTCAGAAACAATCTCATGGTTTGAGGGGTAATCTCATTTGACATGGTATGGGGGGGGCAATTTCTAAGTACATTCAGTAAAATGACATTAACTACAGTGAATACACATATGCAAACAAGCACAAAATCCTGTGTGAACTGATCCGCAGCTTCCTGTGGGAATGACATCTCCAACGGATTACACGTGAGCCCACTGAGCGTCAGCTGGGATGACAGCCGAGCGGGAAGCCGTGCAGCAAGCAGTCCTGGCTGCCATCTGGTTTCACAGGTAACAGTGGTACCTGCACTTAAGCCTGCTGTCGGGGTAGAGACAGTAAAACTGGTATGAAAGATTGCAGTAAAAGGAGTCTGATGTGTGATTCTTCCAGGCAGTTGTAACATTGCTGTCAAAATGCTTCCTGAAATCTCTTTTCTCTTTATGGCCTGTTTTATGACTCAAGGACTTTTGCATCCAGTTGATAGTACTGGTTATTTTCATGCCTTGTGTTTACGGGGTTACTTGACAGCAAGGTAACTTCTTAGAAGTAAAAACTCTAACTGCATAGGGCAGAGTGGAATTACAAAGTTATGTATATGAACAATGTAGTATGAAGCCCAGAACAGAGACCCAGCTCTAACTTTCTGGCCTTTCTATATGTGAATATATATTCAGAATGTGCTATTTTGCTTCATCAAAAATGGTTTTCTATTTAAGGATGATATGTGAAGAGATTAAAATACTCCTGGCCTTTGAACCACTCTGGCCTACTCTATGCAAATAAGAAGGAAATCTAGAGGTGATATGTAAATCAGACTCCCCTTAGCTTAATTTCCTCAAAATTCCTGTCACTAAATGATGCCGTTAGGATCTTCACTTACAAGCAATTTGTCGATGTGAATATGGTAGCACTGATATAACTTACATTTCAAGGAGCAAGAAAAAGGTCGACATAGGAATAGAAAGGTTTCAGTTTGGCTGTGTTTAGCTTTCTTTTCCAGATAAAGAGAATAAATATAAGGAGGAGTAAGTATAATATGTTGGTGAATTCAAGTGAGACTAATTTAGCAAGTCAAATGCAGTTCAAAGAAAGTAATACTGAAACACTTAGGGGAAGATGAATGCTACTCTAACTAAGTTAGAGTGACACTCTAACTTTGAGTGTCACTGAAGTTAGATTCACTTTTCCTTTACGCTCAAAGAATCTGGTAAACAAACCTGGTGATAAGTAAAGTCTAAAACAATACATCTTCTGATAATTTAGTCATTTATTCCATACTGTTATAATTAAAATAGTAAATTAATATTTTACATTTGCTGGTAGTGAAAACAGTTGATCAAAGGTAGCAAGAACAGTTTGTAAAAATAACAGATAATCAAAAGTTTCTGAAAGCTTTTTAAGTAAAAAATTGTTTTAGGAAAAGGGAAAGAACTTTTTCTCTCATTTTGACTTTACTCAATTGGAAAAAAAAAATCTAAAACAGCCATGACTCTTGTTTTATTTATTTATTTTTGGTTGGAAACAAAAATGTGACTAAAACTACTTGAAATTAAAGAAGAGAAAGTTCCAACACAAATTTTCCAAATAAGCTGAGTTATGAATCTTCTGGCTTCTACTACATTTCTTATAGTCATACTGTAGATGGAGCAGAATATGGAGCTCAGTGGAAAGGAGTTTAATTGAAATAGAGACTTTTGTCATATACTGAGCTGGCAAACCAACCCCAATGCTCCTGGAGACATTTGTATATCATAAGACCTTCATTTCATCATTACTTTTACACTTGTCAGATAGCAGAGTACACTAGCCTTGGAGTGTTATTATGTCCACCTTTCCCAGCTCTTCCAGCTTTCCCCCATAAGCCGAGCTATGCCTGTGCAACTATTAAAAAACAAAAATTGCGAGGAAAACAGCTCTGTCAGGCCTTCAAGCACAGAAAAAAGCCTCAGAGCTTTCTGAGATAAGAAAAATTGTTAGGCATTGCTAAAGACCGTGACCCATTTAGTGGAGCGCATTATATTTTCTAGAAGCAAGTTTACAGCTGCAAGAGACACTGAAAAAAATCCTGCAAGGAGGTAGGCTGAAACCCTGGGGAGGGGGACAGAACCTGACACCATGGTGGCCCTACGGGTGCCTTATTGTACCAGTTTGAAATGAATATTTAGCATATATAGCTTCTACTTACATTGACTCTGTGGAGGATACACTGGTGACACTCCAGGTGTGGCCTCACCAGGATTGAGTAGAGGGGGAGGATCACCTCCCTCGACCTGCTAGCAAGGTTCTTCCTAATGCAGCCGGGGATACCATGGGCCTTCTTGGCCACCAGGGAACATTGCTGGCTCATGGTCAGCTTGTCCACCAGGACCACCAGAGCCTTTTCTGCCAAGCTGCAGACCCCAAGGCTGTTCTGCTCCAGCCAGAGAGCACATGAGATAGAGCCTTACTGTGAAGCTCCCTCATGTTTTTCTTGTCTTTCTGCAACTACCGCAGCATTTTATTTCACATTATCTGAAGTGATCCCAGTGTTTGCATGCAATCCTGAGGTTGTCTGACCTCGGCACGTAGTTTGTGGATGTAGCAGAGAGTATGCCGGGTGTCTCCTGCCTTACAAGGAATGATCAGAAGACACTTTTAATGGATGGAGAATGAGTTGATATAATTTAATCTGAAATGAATGTCATCAGAGTGGACTGAATAGTATGTATGCTAACAGCTGACAATTGTAAAATAATCATTTATTCTAAAATCTCCAGGATGCAGAGGAGAACAGAGTAGCTTGGCAATATAAAATATTGTGTGTGAAGTATGAGGATTTCCTGCTAACATTATTTTTGGCCTTTTCAGCTTTGTACATTGTATCAGTGGCACTTCATTCAATATATATTTTTCTTGAATAACCTAAGAGAGAATGTGCCAAATGGAAAACTCTTTAAAGGTCTTGTTGATTTAGTTTTGGAATAAGTTATACGATTTACTTTATATTCTATTCAACGTCAAGTTGCCTGTCATAATTTTTATCAATATTTTATGGTGTGCCTTTCATTCAACGACCTTTTCATCTTTGCTGAGCCTCAAATTTATATATTGTACATAGACAGTATGCACACTTTATACATATTGCATATTCTTAAAGCACCTCAAATGTAATAAGAAAATTGACCTAAGCCCTTATCTTAACTATATGTGTTATTCATCTTTCTGAATGCCCAGAGATGAGACTAACTCTGTATCTACCTCTAAAATACAAAAATATAAAAACTATGCTATAAATAAAGTTCTACTCAATGCAGCAACATAATCTGTCTTCAGCTGGAACAATAATTTGGATTAGTCTCAAGAGCATCCCTTTTTCTTACCGTGAAAGGAAGACGCTTTGAGACAAGCAGTACTGTAAAACTTCTGTGTGACACATTTGAAAAAAATGGTTAAGGATGTTCTGTAAACATTGTGTTTTAGTGCTCTAGAGAGGAAAGAGCTCTCTGCTCCCATCTTTTGGTGAACAGCAGGAAACTGGCTGTGTTTGTCTATACATTATATTTACCTAGGGCTGCATCTGTTCAGAGGCTCCAGGTCTCCTGAGTGGGTAGATCACACACATTAAGGGATCCCTGTAACCAGGAGCCCTTTTGCTCAGTGAGGGATGGAGACAACTGGATTCTGCCAGGGATTTATAGCATATAGTTTTAGAAGTCACTGCAGTCTTCAAAAAGAGGAACCAGGGAACTATAGCCCTCACCTCAAACCCTGGGAAAGTGATGGAGCAGCTAATCCTGGATAGCAAGCACATGGAGGGCAATAAGGTAATCAGGAGTAGTGAGCATGGATTCACAAAGCGGAAACCATGCCTAACCAACCTGATAGCCTTCTCTGATGGAATGACGGGCTCGGTAGATGAGGGAGAACAGTGGATGTTGTCTCCCTGGACTTCAGCAAGGCTTTTTGACCCTGTCTCTCATCACATCCTCATAGGCAAGCTCAGGAAGTACAGGCTAGATGAACAGACAATGAGGTGGACTGAAAACTGGCTGAATGGCTGAGCTCAGAGGGTTGTGATCAATGGCATGAAGTCTAGTTGGAGGCCAGTAACTAGCGGTGTCCCCCAGGAGTCAATACTGGGTCCAGTCTTGTTCAACTTACTCATCAGTGACCTGGATGAAGGCACAGAGTGCACCCTCAGCAAGTTTGCTGATGAGACTAAACTGGGGGGAGTGGCTGACACACCAGAAGGCTGTGCTGCCATTCAGAGGCACCTGGACAGGCTGGAGAGCTGGGCGGAGAGGAACCTCCTGAAGTTCAACAAAGGCAAGTGCAAGGTCCTGCACCTAGGGAGCAATAATCCCATGCACCAGGACAGGCTGGTGGCTGACCTGCTGGAAAGCAGCTCTGCAGAGAAGGACCTGGGAGTCCTGGTGGACAACAAGTTAACCATGAGGCAGCAGTGTGCCCTGGTGGCCAAGAAGGCCACTGGTCTCCTGGGGTGCATGAGGCAGAGTGTTGCCAGCAGGTGGAGGGAGGTGATCCTGCCCCTCTCCTCAGCCCTGGGGAGGCCTCCCCTGGAGTACTGTGTCCAGTTCTGGGCTCCCCAGGACAAGAGAGACAGGGCACTACTGCAGAGAGTCCAGCAGAGGGCTCCAAAGATGATGAGGGGACTGGAGCATCTCTCCTGTGAAGAAAGGCTGAGGGAGCTGGGCCTGTTCAGCCCGGAGAAGAGAAGACTGAGAGAGGATCTCATCAACATGGCCAAGTATCTGAAGGGAGGGTGTCAAGAGGATGAGGCCAGTCTCTCCTCCGTGGTGCCCAGTGACAGGACAAGAGGCAACGGGCACAAACTGAACCACAGGCAGTTCCATCCGAACCTGAGGAAAAACTTCTTCACTGTGAGGGTGACAGAGCACTGGCACAGGTTGCCCAGAGAGGTTGTTTAGTCTCCATTTCTGGAGTTATTTAAAAGCCACCTAGACAGAGTTCTGGGCAACCTAGGTGATCCTTCTTGAGCAGCTAGGTGAAAAAAAGGGGTAAAAAAGTGTTAGAAGAATATCCATCTAAATTTCTTCTGGGTTCTGTATTTCTCCATAGATTATCAAAAAAGATTCTAAAGATCTGACAACCTTAACCTCTTTCGTTGTCAAGTGAGCAATGAGACTTTAGAGGGTTTTCAAAGACTTTCTCTGCCAGGTACTGTGAATTCTAAATCATCTTCTAGGAACAAGCTGAATTTTTCTCATTATATTTGTTCTCACGCAGTGTCGTCGAAGTTATTGAAGACATCTATCTATTTCTTATGCACCTTTTAATACAAAACAGATAAAATTATTCACTCAAATGGAGAGCAGTTTTCTTACAAGTGCCCCAGGATACCTTAGATGTAATATTATTTTGGGGGCTGAAATGGATGTAATTCACTTTACTCTTTCCTGCAACAGGCATTGATATAATGTCTGAATAGCATACCTGGAGGAAAATTGTCCCAAACTAGTAAATACTGTCTGTTTTCTGTATAATGTCTCATCCCTCATCACTGCACAGCTGAAAACAACTTCCGTATGCAGATACTTTGGTCTTCAGACAATGAACTCGACAAAATATTTCTCCAGAGTTTGTTGACTTATCTGTGTGATTCATTCTAATTTTTCTCTTAGAGAATCATTCCCAAACTCTGCATTACCGTCTGAAATTCTACCTCCCTGTCTCTGCATATAACATTATTGCTACCTGAAGTAAAGAAGTAAAACAAGTCTAACCCCAATGGACTGCAGTGAAACTGGAGCAAGGGAATGCTGAATCAGGCCTACAGTATTTAAAGTGCAGCTGTGATGGAAATGAGGAAGGAAAGAGAAATGTGGGCGGAGGAGTAACAAAATCAGAGAAGTGTATGGAAACTCTTGAATTTACTCAGGGGCATTCTTCATCCCACAACAAAATGTGTTTGTTAACTTTTTAAATTTCCAACAAATTATATAAACTCCTCTTCTGTCTCTTCCACTGTACCCCGGATTGCTTTATCCATGAACCATTGACCTCTGTGCACTATTTCATGTAGCAAATATAGATCTCTACAATTAGCTATGAAACAACTTTAACCCTTAGCCAAGATATCTGGTCAGTGATTTGATTCTTCTAATTAGTTAAGCCTGTGGCAAACTGCTATGTTCTCCTGGGCTAATCTTTCTTTCAGGAAAAGAGTCTTTGTAACTGGCCTCATTTTTTTAGCTCTCAAGCAGGGAATTCTCTGTTGCTATGTTCTCACAGGATGTTTCTCAGCAAGCAAGTGTATTTATAGTAAATATGGGAAGACATGAATTTAGATTTCATTTGCCTTGCTGATAAGTGTGACAAGCATTAAAACTAATGTCTTCAGAAGACTCCCAATTGTAATCAGCCTCATTTTCTGACAGAGACAGCCTCCACCTTCTGAAAAGCAGACTTTTTAAATTTATGAAGCCAAGCCCCAGATATAAAGGAAAAAGAAATCACTATTTATGTCTGAAATATGGGTGTAAGAATCTAACAGGAGCTAGATATAGCGTCCAACAGTCACCAACAGAAGTCTTCAATTTTACCCATAATCAATTTAATTAACTATTTGTAGTCACATCTCAAAGGATTTTTAACGGAGATTCTGGTTTAGGACATGTGGTGACTGGTAAATAAAAAGATAGTGTAAGTAAGTGAAATAAACAAATGTAGAAGTTTCCCTGGACACTAATCAGTTCCATAAAGAAACGAATTTAAGTTTATATTTAGTAACAAAACTCTTTTTCACAGGCTAGCAGCTTGAGAGCAAGTAGCAGGCTGTGGGTCTCGAAACTTTGTTTGGACAATATTGTGTCTCCAGATGCACTTTCTGCAAATAAATGGAGTCCAGAGACGGAGGTTTTGAGTTATGAACCCTGATGAGATGAGACCTAAAAGCTGAAGGTCTAATGCCTTAACCCAAGTTCCTCAGAGGGCAAAATGCTGAATGAAGGTCTGCTGAAGGCTGACATTCATACATCCCAATCCTTTCCAGCACCATTGTGTGGAATCATGTGTAGAAGGACTTTATGAAAATGAACAAAGAGCATGAGGAGAATAAGATCAATAGGGGTGTTGCTGTGCCAACTCCAAACTCCTGTCTACAAGAATGAGGACAAACAGAAAAGCCTGCAGTAACATGCAAAAGATAGTAGCAGAGTGCCATGGGACTATGGAGCCAAAACAGTAGGTGATGCTTAGTTACATGTAGCTGTCGCATCTTGACTTAACAGGACAGGAAATCTCATGAATCACTTGTAATACAATTACAGATATGCAGATAGTTGTCAATTGTGTTTGAAGACACGGCAATTAGCACAGCCAATTCTTACTTAACTTAACCCTTAACCATTTGAAAGTAAACAATTATGAACCTTTCCTCCCTTACTCCATCAAAAATGAATTAAAAAATAAAAGATGTATATGCTTATAAAAGCAAACATAATGCTTATACTCTCCAAATGACAAAATGAGCATTTCAGCAGAAATATATTCTCCAGGGAGACCTGACACCAGCTTATATTAAATTCTGGTTTTCCATTGAAAATTATACCCTTTTCAAAGAAAGGGCTGGGATTTCTAATTACCCGTACTGACTTTCCTTTAAGATCCTTGTTTGAAGTCAGGCAATCCTAAGAATGGCTGTGATAGCATGAGTACAGTGACAATGCAGGCAAAGGAAAGCTTTCAATTATTTATCAAATACAGGAAACAACAGCTTCTCTCCCCCTTTGTCTCCTTACGTTTCTGCTAAAGAAATAGGCAGTGATAACTAACCACACTGCATGGGAATTACTGCATTGTAGTCCTTTAGCCCCATGAAATCCTTGAGGAGTGAACTCTGAATTGGTGGAAGGTGCTCCCCTATGAGCTGCTATAAGATAATGAGCATCTTCTGTGTCTCAGCATAACTGAACCTTTGTCAGCATATGAGATCAGTAAGCGGTGTGGAATAACTTAATAATTGGTGAATGGTTTATTTCTCTTGCACAGCATATTTTTAAATCTGGCTTGTTATAACAGACATAGAACCACTGCAAACCTGGCATTGACAAAGTCTATATTTAAAAAGGATATAAAATCTGAATTTATGCAGAGATTGTATTTTGTTTGTGATGGACATCTCTGATTCAGACTGTGCAATTGTTCCAGCACAGAAATATATGTCATACTTCAATCAATTTGAAAGTTAATGTGACATACTTAGAAAACATGAAGTAATCTTGATAGTGTTACGTATGAATGCTATTTTGGAAGCTTGCCACACCTAAACAGATTCAGCAAATTCATAAGCAGAAAAAAGAGGGTTCTAAATTTCAACTGTAATAGAAGGACAAGTCCACCAAATAAAGGCCCCACATTGGACATAGTTACATGATCAAATAATATAGGTTATGCTAGCTAGTCAATGATCAGAAAGTTCCCTGAAAGCTTTGCTTTCAGACTCAAAGGAAGTGAATAATAGTTAGCAGCTAGCAAACCAGCTAGTGCTAGGAAAATACTGAGGGATCCCCCCCAGTTTGCTGCAGGAACAGGGTTCATTCCTCGGAGCAGTGCGTGCACACCACTGTCTATGGTGGTGTGGAAGAGGGAGCTGCTTACACTTCTCTGAAGAACTGTTCTTGAGCACAGTCTTTATGAGAAACATCCTGATTGATTCCCTTGGACTAAGTAAAATATCTGGAAAAAAAAGGGAAAGAATCAAATCAGTTTTTGATTCTGTGAATATGAAAAAAGAAGACGATCTATATTTTAAGGCAAAAGAAAAGCTGAGTGAAAAAGAATCAGGAATTTCACATTCCTTTTTGAATGTGAAACCTTTTTTGTTCTAGATTGGAAGAAAACATTGATATTTCACAATTTCCACATACTGAACATTTCTGGGAGTTTATAATAACTATTGTTGAAAGGGAAATACTGAAATTTTTAATTTAATACAAATTTTCTATATATCTTATTTGAAAAAGAGGTGTGACTGAAAAAGACATCAAAAAGAACTAGCCAGTAGGGTAGATACATCTGCCTCAGACAGGCCACTTCAGGAAAAAATAAGCCTCCTAAAGAATATCTAAGCAAAAATAGGGACATAATCTGCATCAACATTTTTCAAGGCAGAGCTTTGTACATTGCTCTTTATCGGTAACTAAAAGGCAGAAAGAAGAAAATATTTTGCTCTGTTGTAATAACCTGAATGTAACACAAAGGATGATGGATGTAGGCCAGAAGAGTGTGGCAAAAGCCCTAGGATACTAATTTGTGTATATGTTTTCAATGTCAGCTAGAGTTGCAGTATGCCCCTCTTTTCATCAGTCCTTTTCCTCCATATAGACCCTTAAATATATTCCTTATTTTCATATATGTCCTGGGGGGTCCAGTGACTTACTAAAAGGCTATGCTATGCTCTAAACTTAATGAAATCACTGCAAAACAAACAAAACGGCAGACGAGAGACATTTCAGATTCTCAAAGACCAGTCAGGACCTGCCTGGTTTCATTCTACTTAATTTTAGCCATCTATAATGTGAGTATCTGCCCTCAGACGAGTCAGTTAGTTCACCTCACCATCAGTGAAGAGAAATCAACGCTTTTGTGGTTTGTTTGAACTGACCTTGTGAATGTCTGTGCTAAGGTGAATCGAGTTCTGTAAGTGACTTCTCTTCTTTGCCTGCAAAAGGAGCCTGGGGTGATTAGCTTGGGGGTAAAAGTATACCTCATATACCTGAAGTTAAATGAAATGAATCTCATTGAGGTAGTCCTTTGTGAACAAACATCTCATATGTTATAGGCCGTTTTGTGCTAAGCTGCTCTAACAAGCTGAGGGTTAGAGCATAAGAGGTCTTTAAAAATGTTTGTTTCAAAACACTTTCCACTGTAGCAAAGAAGGAAGATGTATGAAAGCAGCTGTAGTACCTACAGTGAATGTGAATTCTTCCATTCCTATGAGTCGCTAGTTAAGTCAGCACATTTCCTCAAATTCTAACTAACAAGAACCTTATGAATACCTTTACAAATAATGCAAGCTCAATTTTTAGTAGGAATGACATGTTAATTGGGCGCAGATGGTTTAGTTCTCTGGTTTGCTAAAAAAATGAGATAAATGAGAGTGACCTTATGGAAAGGGAATTACAACATCAGAATACAGAAAATTATTGCTGTTCTTCTGTAAATTAAACTAATTGACTGTAATTGACTCTGTTAGGTATTAGTTGTGTTTAGTCACAACTGGTAAAGCCATTTATTCAAGATCATTCAGCTCAGCTAACATTTCTAACGGCTGCTTGTGTTGTAATGTTAAACCTGGAAAGCACTCATAGATATGTCTTGCAGAAGTTTCTTTCCTTCTTTCACTGCACAGAATGTCCTTGCACCATCTACAAGCCACTTTATTTACTGTTTTGATAATTTATTGAATTCACCTCAAATGTATAGTTTGAATATTCATATTTTGCATATTTTGTAAAAAGCCCGAAATAATAAGAAGACATCAGTAGGTTCCTTAGATGTAACATAACAAAACTAATAGCAATAATTTAGAAGTCTGATAATTAATCTCACAAGAATAATTAAAGTATTTCACTTGTGTCAGGTTTCTAAGCCCAGCATCTAGACTGAATTATTGTATTATAGATAAAATGTTAATGGCTTAAAAGTGTAAAACCAAGATGAGATCTAAGTGACTCCAACTTCGTTTTTCCCAGTGGTGCTGGTCTGAGTGACTGAATTGTTCTGGAATCACCCATTGACTGAAAGATGAAAGTCAAGCTTAGAGGCAGGCTGGCCAGCTTGCTTGGCTTCCTGTGAGCTCGCATACCAAAAATGCTCAGCAAAAACAGAAACAAAATGTTTGGGACTCTATTTTTAGGGCCCTCAGCAAACCCTCAATATGGGGATGACTAAAGGCTCATAAGAATTCATGTCTCATCTCATTTTACCCTTTAGTCTTCTTTGGACTTTCATTCACCGTACCAGACAAAAAAAAGTGTCTCATCAGGCTTACTCCTTGGCACCTGGCTAAGCACATAGCCCACATGCACAAAAGCCTGCTGCTTAGGTTGGGCTTCCCTGGAGATGGACCCAGTCTAATGACTGAACTCGACTGAACCCTTCTTCTGGTTCCACTTTGTTTCTGTCAGTTTAGAAAATAAATCTCTACGGACTGGAATCACTGGCCATAATGAGGATATCTGTGAGGCAAATGTTTATACTAGTCATCTAAGTGCCCTTTGTCCCAAGGTGTAATTCATCCCATCCTAAAAGACATCTATAATAAATCAGATGAATGTATTTCTCTCTCTCCATTGACTGCCAACGCATGCTGTGGGGGTGGCTACATTTAAAAACTTATGAAATAAGTATATCTTTTTAACACGCTTGCACCTTTCCTGAACAGAGCTGAAGAGAAGAACGTATGCTTAACGCTCCTATTTCTGCACAGGAGAAAGCTCTGAAGGCTTATTGCATCCTGCAAGTTTTTTACTTAACAGTTCTACTACTTGATGCTACAGCTTTGGTGGTTGCAAAAAATACCTTAACTGTTTAAAAAATGTCCTTTCTTGTAGCAAGGAGCAACATATACTAAAGAAATTTCTTGTCAGGAATGACTGGCATATATTGCCAAATAACAGGAATATATTGTTGCTATTTATTTCCCTGCTTTGTACACTGCAATGTTTTCTTGTCTTCCTAGCACATGAAGGGTATGTTCCAAGATTTTTATCTAATTTTTATCTTGAAGGCAGTTGAAATTGCCTCTCCAGATGTTATTAAATAGCCAAAGCATGCTGTAATCAAGCAGCCTAACTCCCTGGAAAGGGAAACAATTTCCTGTACCTTATTTACATATCTCTAATTTATTACAAAGCTTGCAGAAGAGACTTATGACAATGGTAGCTGATGCTGTTTTCCCACTTAAGAACAAATAGTTCAAATTCTCTGCTACCATAGCCCCATTCACGCCCATCAACCAGCCTCCTGGGAATCCTGTAAGAACAATTTGAGTAAGGGTGAGTTTGGCACTTTATAGCATAAGGAGTTAGCTATCCCACAGGAAGAGTATAAGAAGCTGGGTGGAAAATTGACCTAACCTTCGCTTCTGTGAGCTTGAGAGTACAGGCAGAAATAAATGCATCTCTTGTAACAGAGCTAGTTATGTGTTTGTTCGCTTAAATGCTAGCAGGATATACATGCCTTTAACTGGATAACATAACCCTTGGCCATTCCACATTACCATTTTCAGTACAGCTTCCATTATATATTCTGAAGCTATAACTTCTAGCAATAAAAAGAAATTTACACCTTAAGCTAATGGTCTTGAAACATTTGCAGACTTGGACACTTCAAAGTAGTCCGGCTCAAAACTAAGTTTGCTTTCAAAGAATGAAAATTTCAGAGTTTTTTAGTTTCTCCAGTCTTGCTCCACCCTATGTACAATTTTTCTCCCCAAAACTGAACGGTACAAAGTTAAACAGAACACAAACCAGACCATAAAATAAAAGCACATATGATTCACTGTCTAGCTGACATAGAAGCTTAGTCTGGAATCCATTTTTTTATAGCTGGATGCTAACAGGCAAAATATAATTTAGAGCAAAGGAGGGAAAGTGACATTAGAGAAATGTTCTCTATGTTACTGCTGTGAATGCATACATCCAGCTTAAGGTTTTTACAGTGGTCTGTGTGCGAACATATAACCTCAAATCTTGACCTTCCCAATGACAAAGAAGGAAGAAGAGAACAAAGATAGAAAGAATATCCAGCAAAACCTCTCTCTTTTTATGTCTCAAAGGGACTTAGGGCAGGTTCCGTAGCTTAACACTGGAGTATGAAACGTGAGAAGTTCCTCTCCTCTTTTCCCTATACATCATTAAAGGCCAAACCTAGTTAACCTTTTCTCAAAATTCATTCCCTTGAGCCCCTTACAGGTTGATTCTAGGATATCCTGTTTCAAGAATTTCCCTTTTTTTTCAAATGAGGCCTCATTAATGCTAGCTGAAGTTCTGCAATAACTTCATAACTCAGTAGACATGTTGTGGGACTTGTCTTGTTTTGTTGCTGCAAAATAACATGCAGATGGTTATTATGTACAATCACTCCCAGTTGCCTTCTCCGACCTATGGCCTATGACGTTAACATTAGACATTATAAACCTCAAATGCATTAACATTTGAGAGCTTTCATCTTAGCAGTCATATAGTCTCAGTGAAAGACATTCATTAAAAAATAGCTCACACTCGCAGCAACTAAACTTTCTCATTAATGTTCCTTAAAGGTCAGGGAAATGATGAAGGAAAAAATCTGCAGTAATACTTAATAATAATGGTTTACATTTATGAAGCACTTTTACTCCCAGTATTCCAAAGTATATTAAAAAGGTGATCTGTGGAAATATTTGTGCTTGGGGTGATTTGTTGCAGAAAAAATGTATATATCACAGGAACTGCATTTTGAATAATTTGCTGGGATACACAGTGTTTCATCACAGTGTACCATCAGGTTCTCCTAAATATGACAAAAAGGGTGCAGGCACCAAGGTAGACCTAAGCCACTCTGGCACTACTCAAAATAAGTACTCACAAATGTTGTAAAAAACAGTGATTCTTGATATAGCTATCATGCAAGTTATTATAAGGCCATGACAAGTTTCAAGTTAGAGGTCATGCTGTCTGTAAGGGTACAGCTGTCTGCACAGCTGTATTCATGCTGTGCAATATATTACTACGTAAGTGTATAGCTACAATTTATTTTCCTTCTTTAAAGAAGTGAATCAAAGTATATGCTGGGGATTTTAGGGTCACATTTGACTCTTAGAGATCTACCAATGTGTTCAGCATTTCACAGACACCAAATGGTTAATGGCCATATGACTATTTAAGGGCTCCCCTTAATTAATAGGAAAATAACTTTTCCTTCGGACACATGCTTTGAGGTTACATGAAGACACATTTCTATAGTTCACTTACAATTCATGTGCTCTAGTAAAATGAAAATACAGAATGACTGCAACATAAGGAAGATGTGGTCTTCTGAAGCATCATTCTTTCAAATGAAATAGATGCTAGAACACATCTTCAGCTATGGTGCTACAAGAGGAATCCAGAATGGGCATTAGGTGTTATGTCTTTTACCAGCTATGTATTTTATTATTTTGTCTTGCAAATGCTTCCAGGATTCTGTAACTGGGAACGTTCAATTTTGCTCTAAAGGATAAATGAATCTTCTCCTTTGCCTCTTAACCTTGACTGGTAATAAGCAGAATTTCTCAATGAAAAGCTAACTTAACCAATTTGCTGTGATCATATGAGGAAACTGGGTCTGTATAAAGACACTCTTCCACAAGAGACAGAGAATACGCTTACTGTTCCTCTGCAAGGCCCAGCAGCATAAACGCCACACCAGTGAAAGCAACAGCCTTTGACAAGTAACATCCAGCATCACGGTATGCAGGCAGCCAAAGGATGTAAAAACAGCTTAATAACTAACGACTAGATAAACTAGTCACAGCAGGTCTACTCAGAAAAGCGATTATCCTGAGAATCCCTTTCTTGCTGAACAGATCCATTCTTTAGTTCCACCCCACAACTGGAAAACTGCCATTAACTTCAGCAGGCTTTGAATAGGATGTAATGCATATTTAGGACTATATGCTTATGCTAGTGACAACACTAAATTCTTGATGCATGTTACTCCTTTTAGCAGTGCAGAGCCAACAAAGGGGTCTGAGCGAGGGAGCTGGATACGAGGCAGGCTTGTGCTTCATCAGCAGATCTGTCTCCTCCGTTCTGATTGCCGTTTCCTTACTGCTGGTGATGATTATAAGCTAGGAAAAATCACAGCTGTTGTTCCAAAAGCCCTTTTTAAACAGAGCAAATCTGATCTTATATCACTGGCAAAACAATTAACATGAAAGTATCCGATGCTGACTTTGCAGGCTTATTTTTCAGAAGCTATCAAACACAAAGCTCAAAAATAAGAATCTACATTAAAGATATCCATTTATACCCTGTGCTTTTGGGGGAAAAGGAAAGAAAAAAAAGAACCCACTGTCATTATACTTGTTTTAATTTGCTCAGGATACACGTTTTAGAAATATTGAGAAGGTTTCAAAACGCTCTCCTAGGACTGGATTGTTTTTTAAAATACACAATGCCCATTCACAACAGAGGCCCATAATCTGAGAATTTCTTTTCATTATGATTTCATGTAATGTAAAATTATTTATTTTAAATATAACATATCGTGCTCCAGTGTACAGTTAGATTTTAGGAACACAGAAACATCAGAAGGAGATTTGTGTGCTTGAGCTGAAAAGCAGGCCTCAACAGACAAAAGAAGATAAGGAGAAGCAAAGACTATTGCAATGCTGCCACTTACTGTCTAAACAGGAAAGGTGTAACTTCCTACTTTCTGGTCCGTGATAACTAATCAGAGCAAAGGCATCACATTGTTTTAAAGTCAGGAGAACTGTAATGTCGGGAAAATAACAGTTTTTGTCTCCCTTACCTACTGAGTCCCTAAGGTGTTCAGAGCAGGAATTGACTACTGCTGTGAGATTTTGTGCAACTGGAGTAATGAACACGAGTGGGACTTACAAATACTATCCAAATACTATCCTATTAGGTTAGCATCCTAACCGAATAAAGAAATTAAGATTATGAAAAGGCATGAACACAGTCACAGTGTTACACTTGGCTATGCAGCCCTTAGTCATTTGTGATAATTGGTGCTTTAGTAATGCAGATAGAACAAGACAGTAAAATAAAGTACTGTTATACGGAAGAGTTAACTGATATTCTGAGGGAGGGTGACATGCTCTGTAGAATAGGAGTAGCTTTAAATGGCAGTTCTTCTGTTCCTCTAAGGTCTTTAGATAATCAGTAGAGCTGTTCTGCAAATAAAATGTTGACAATGTGGAATAACTGCAGAACCTAAACTACTTAACGCCTGTGCTTGCCTGCGTTCTGCAGTATCCTGGCTTTGTTTGCCCTTTCTAACGTGAACAATTTATTGCTCAAAATGATATTTGAACAGCCAGCAATATTTGGAAATTTCTTTTTTTGAGATCAGAAACTGAAAAATAAGGAAGCTAAATCCTACATCCAAAAAGCACTTAACTTTTATTGAAACTGATTTAATTGATTTCAGTGCTTCTGAAAATATGAAATTTAAAGAGATCTGACAGAATCACAAAGGAATTGTGCAGCAAGAGAAGGATCCGTATTCATTTCCTCGGACTCCATATTAGCTTGTGGAGTTTAAGGCTGTAATTGAAATGGCCCACTGGCTGAATCAAGAATATTTCTTTAAGTGTTAGTAGTCACTTCATATTACCTGTGAATTGAATTCAGTAATTTATTCTTGCACATGGCTCATTAAATTCCAATATTGGGGGGCTTTTAAACAATTTAGTTTAATTAAATAAACATACCTATCACATAAACTACTGAGACCAGACTTTATTATCAGTTAAACTTATTAAAGATTTAGAGCAGTAAATAGGCCTAATGATGTAATAAACTTTAGGGTCTATTTTGCCATCAGTAGGTATGTGGAAGCCTAATTGGCATTTATGGTAGTTGTACAGGCACAGAAGAGCAGAAAAGAGCCTTTCATTTTAACTGTATCAGTAACAAAATCTTTAAAGCCCTCTTTCACAATGAGTATTTCAGCTTCAGAAAAATCTTCTCATACAAGCAACCTGTTATATAGCCTAAAATAACAATATGTATTTGACTTTTGGCAAATGCATGGAAAATCTACATTTGTACTTGATTTATTCTGGAGCCAAAGACCTAAATGCATGTGTTTTCAGTTCTCATTTATTTTACGACTAGTTCTTCCTATTTATTGCTTCAAATCATAATCAGGTGGGGAGTATCTTATCTGACAGAGCAGTTTCTTGCATTACCTATGTAGTGTAAGCAATGTATATTTTCCAGCTGTGGGTTTGATGGTGCTTTTGAAAGATTTCTCTGATTTGCCTCCAGCCTCTCCATGCTGAGACAATTTCTCCCTCAAAGAAATTCACAGGAGAGAGAAAGCTAGAAGATGGAGCACCTACCAGCCAGCTCTTCTGGACACCTGCTACAGCTTGCCGCACTCTCCGGTCAGACTTTTGCTTGTTTTGACTGGATCCAGTCACAGGGCTTCATGCCCTTTTAAGCTCCATCAGACTCTGGATGATGAGTGATTGCTATTCTTAGCTTCAGGCATGGCCAGCTATTAATCCCCTGTCTGACAGCCTTGGGGGAGCGGGACTCCCGCAGTCAGTGTGTCGGACTTCCCAAACCTTGGACGACAGGCTTGGGCATGTTCCCAGCCAGGTATGACTTGGGACTGGCAGCTTTGGTTTCTAATTACGCTGTGAGGACTGAACGGCATGACACTTGCTGTGTTTTGAGAGAAAACAGTCATCTAGTCATCTGAACCCAAAGTGCATGACTTCAGCACAAGAAATAGCTCGAAGCTGGGGCTGTTATGTCTACGTCAGCAAGTCATGCGGTGTGTTAAAAGCAGCCTTGTAGAGAAAGACTCGGTGCTAGGCACCCGACGGCTACGTTTTACATATTTTGGGCAGATTTCAGACTACCTCTAGCTTGGTCCCATAGGCTGAATACTTCCTAGTGGTTGAGGCATGCTTTCAGGTTTGATTTCATTCAAAAGCAGCCCAGCTTGGGTGCTCTAAGACCAGATCATGATAAATAAAGATGACTGGGAAAGTCTCTTCAAAAATGCCCTTCTGATATGAAGTAAAATGCTAAAGTGATTCTTACCTGTAATTCTTTCCTGTGACTCTGGCACGCATGGAGGAGCTTAAATATACTTTTGAGTTAGGCTGCTGGTAACAGCCTGGCATCCTGAGCTAGGCTTGCCTGCATAGCCTGGGCTCAGCTGCTGGGAACTTCACACATAGGTGTCTCACTCCTTCTATATTCACGGTATATGGAATAGGAGTACCCAAACCTGAACTGTGAAATCCATGTCTGCAGCCAGGAATCCTGCTTCAATAATATACTTCTCTGTCTGAACAGCTGGCCATTAGCTTTTTAATCAAGAAATCTCTTGGGACCCTGGATTTGCAACCCTTCTTTAAATATCATTTTTTACAGCATCCTCTCCAGTACTTCTTTGTACCTTTTGCACTGTTTAATTAACATTCTCAGTGTACTGTGTCATACAATACATTCCTAGTGTATTGTATTCATGCTGTGATATCAGTCCATGCAAATCCATGGAAAAGAAGTGAAATAATTAAATTAATTTAAGACTGTACCACTAATGTTGGTGAGGTCATTTTCCTCACAGTACTTATTTTACTGTGTCTCCTGCATTGAAAAGACTCGTTGGAGTCTTTTTTTCCTCTTTTCATCTTGTGTGTTTTTAGACTCTCAGTTTACACTGCTTCTATGCATGTAACTAATGCATCTAGAATCACTATTTGGATATAATCCAGATATATTCAAACACACCTCCGGAAGGTGCATTTTAAATCTTCAAAAGCTTCATTTAAATTCTTATTTTTTAAAATATTGCACAAGTTTGTCATGGCAACAACAGCCCTGCGACCTGTTGTGCCAATAGCCCAGGTCTTTTCACTGCAAAGCTCCACCTTCCATGTGGAGTCTGACCTGTCATTTTCACAGCTGCGCCTCCCACTCCCGACTCGTACCCCTCTGGCAGCTAGAGCCAGCAGGAGGAGGAAGCAGCACCAGAAATCCTCCTGCAGGTGGGAGTGGCCAGTTAAAGAGCAGTGAAAATTTACTCGAGGTACTGGCAATATCCTGCCTCTCAGGTTCCTATCCCTTCTAATACACAGTCTTCTGCCTTCAATTTTCCACTTGACTTCTTCAGGTAACCTCATTCCTCTCACTGTTTTCTCCACCTCTCCACATCTTACTATGTACATCTGGTCAGCCACCAGTCTTGCTCTTGTTTAGGAAGGCTGTGGGTGATAGATTTGTGACTCACCACATAGCTTTTCACAGCTAGAGTCAAAAAAATAAGTGTTTGTTTCCTTATTGGTGAAAAATGCCATATGGAGAAGTATGTTTTAAGAACAGTAAGAGAAGAGATGGGGAGGTCGTGAGCAATTACAAGAAGGCACTGCGGTTTGGATGTGGGTATCACTCTGGAGTCAGAGATAGATTGTGCCATGAGCAATAACCTGGATGATGATTGCTTCTTGGGGCTTGTAGTTTGCTGTTTGGTTCTACCAAAAAAGAGTGAACCGGTGGAATAGATGAAGGGATGAGATCCTTTGGTGAAATAATATATATGTATGAATACATATTTCCACATGTATACAGATCATTTTTTTGAGATCACTAGGGTGAAGGACTGGAGGAGGACAGGTAAGAGGGAAATTTCCTTGTTAGACTGTTAGGAGTGAGGTCTGCTGAAGTTTTGAAAGAACTGGGATATATAGTCCTGAAGTAGGAAAATATGTCTGAAAAAAGTGTTTCTGTGTTGGGAATATTCAATTGCATTTATGTGTGGGAATCCAATTACACATATCACCGGTATTGTGGAAGATGATATGTGATGAAGGGAATGTGGGAAGAGCATGGAGAAATACATACTGAAACACATGGCAGATGTCACTGAGTAAATGCATAATGCTTTTTTGTGGCTCTTTTGTAGGGAAAATGCTATGTGAAATCCAGAGTACATCTGTGGAGGGTATACTGTAGACTTGCATTTGTGTTGAAAACTCAACCTCTTTTGAAGATCATCTGGTCTCCAGCTACACTAGGTTGCATTAGTATGTTTCTGTATTTTTGTTCTGTTGAAAACAGCAAAGAATCATCTTCCAAGCCTCATGCAAATAGAGAGAAAATATATAGTTTATAGTTGATTAACAGTTCCAATAGGAACTGCAACAAGGAGTCATTGCATGATTTTCAGAAGATGTTGATGTGATTGGGGTGAACTACAGACATCCTTTCACCTTTCTAATAAAATAATGATTGAATTTATTTAAATATAGGCATTATAATGGATATAGAGTGAAACTGTAAAATACTAAGAATTAATAAAGATGCAACAGTAAATCACAGTGAGCACCTGAACTGGATGAAACTTTATGGCCTATTCTGTAGGAAACTCAAAATAGTATAATTAGGGATACCACAAGACACAGAGCTGGTGTGTAGAATAGCATACCTTCTTCAAAATTCAGTAGCTAAAGAAGGTTATTATTTTTGCAAGAAGTCAATCATGATACCAGCACACAGATTCAGATGCTATATCTCCTGAAATTTCGACTGGCTAAAATTGTTAAAAATGCTTTTTAAACATTGCTTTAGTCTTACTTGTATTAGTCATATTTTATAGTGGACAGGAAACTCTGATTCAGACTTATCTCTGCTAAAAATTTTTCTAGTATTTTTGCTGCATTATATTTATGATTTAATTTATGACTAAAATTGATTTTCAGGAAATAAATATCTTTAGGGGCAAGTGAGAGGTAATTAAGAAAAATTTTGCTCTTTTCAGGTGCACACTATGTTTTCATGAATTTTCTCTTTTTTTCACATTATTTGCAATCAGATAACCCCACATGGTCAGTAATCATACTTGTGCAATGTATCATGAATGAACAGTTGTACATAATAACCAATGATAAGTATTCCTAGTATAATATTTGTATCTACTATTTGTGCTTAACGTTTGCAATTTTAATTACGGAGACTTGGAGATTGTATTGAGGATATAAAAAAAGAGGTAACTTGAAAACATGATCATTAAAGAAAATGCATTTTTTATGTATTACTATTTTAAGAGAGAAATTTAAAAGTTAGGATTTGCTTTCTGCTACAGACAAACTTTTAAATAAATAATGCTCTTTGGTGATGTTAATTACCATTTCCTCCCACTTGTCTGGGTTGACAAGCTTCAAAATATCTACTTATCATGCAACAAAGCTCCCACAGTTATTAACAGCATGGGAAATGTGCTTATAGGCACTTTGTCAAGCCCTGTAGTTAGAAGAGTCAGCAAAACGTACTCATTCATGTTTCTCATGAGCTTTTCCCCTCTCTTTCCCCCTCCTCTCTGACCATCTCAAACAAAAAGCTGGCTCTGTGTTTGCAGTGTACTGTGAACTGTTTCATTGCTGGTGATTAAAAACAAAGCAAGTCTAACTTTGTGGGAATTTATAGAGTGGTAATAAATCCAGGACAAGCCATCCACATGCTTTTCAAACCCCCTTCTATAACCTCTGTTTTTCTGTTCTGGGATAAAGTGGATGACCTCTGTTAAATTCAACTACTTGAAAGAGGGAAAATCCCTATGTCGTATCCTGGGTGTCCCCTGCCTCCCTCCCTCCCTCTTACCGGTGCTATGGGTGAGAGGGTATTTCACCAAAGCACGCTAAACTCTGCAAAGGCTGGAGGCTATAGATGACACAAAGCTGTCTTTGCTATTGTCAGATGTAATATCAAGCTAAGGAAAGACCCAGTTAGAAGGAACTGAGGCAGACTGCAGTTGCATAGAATGATACAGAAGACATAGGACGTGAATTTAATCTGTTGTAAAAATAGAGAAATAATAGTTACAGTATTGTACTTTGAATTACATTAGAAGCATGTGAGATCCACATTGATTACTGATAGCAAAGTTTGGCCCAAAGTTTGCTTTATCAGAGCAGAAAGCAAAGGAATGATGTGTACAGTCAGTTTTGTACTCCTGAATATTCGGGAGAAAATGTAAAACTGCATTCAGGTTTCAGCTATCTGCTTTGCGGTTGTAAAGAAAGCTAAAATTGACTCTGTTTCACCAGCTGTGGGCTTCCCTGTTGGGAGATAGTTACAGCAGACATGCTCCGAGGATGACTGGGACTTGACAGGGAGAGAGGCAGAGCATGTGCCCATTCTGTGCTACGCTCTAGGAATCATTAGGCAGCAGTTCCTGAGGAACCGTCTGCCAGCTCACACTGGACAGGGCTAGAGAACTTGCGAATCATATTTGCTGTGAAGATAAAAAAGAAAAAAGAAACACTGGCTTACTGGCTATCGATTATCTTTAACACCTGGTTAACCATAACTGTCTTCTAACTGAGTATTTAGGATACCTATTCAATGCACAATCCTAGAATAGAGCTAGTTTCATAAATACAAGGAGCAGAGAGAGTGCTAGCTAAATTCATCAGCCCTTCCAATCTGAGACTTTTGGCAGGAGGCTGAAGTACTTAAGCTGAACACTTTTCATCCGAGAACATAGCCTGATATAGTAAAGTGCTAAATTAAGCAGCAAATAGTCATTGTTTCAGTCCTCCAAACTGATCACCAGGGAATGAAAAATACAGACTTTGTGTGCTAGCTCGCAGGCTTGATTGCCCAATATGGAAAAGGCCTTTTGTGCCAGTGAAGAGGGTAGAAGTCCGTTTCCCCAGGAACTGTCCTTTCCTTTTCTCCTCATCTCTCCCCATTCATTACGAATCTTCACTATTTTGCAAGTTATCAAGCAGAAGTCCTACAGATAGCAAAAACTATGAACTTTTCTTTGTGAAGGATTTAAAAATCTTGACTTCTTTTTTCTCTTTAATTTGAAGTACAGTAAATTTAAAAACACTTGTAAACAGCCTTTCTAATCTGTGCACAGTGGCTCATTGGTTCCACAACACAGCTTTCCCTCTGTTCTCGTTTCCTCTTCAAGCCCCCGTTGAATTCAGTGGTTAATTGGTAACAGCAATAAGTTGCTATCATCTATGCAATAGCCATGAGAGGAAGTAGACACTGCTTGCCAACAGGCTTCATCAGAGTTATTTTGGAAGGAGTGCAGTAAAGTGCCAGAACACAAATACTGAACAGCACAGATAGCTGATGGGCAGAACAGTTCCAATATACTATTTTGGATCATTTCAGCATAAAATCAACTCTAGCTTTCACAGTTATGTGCTGCCACTAGAAATGTTGGCTCAGGAATCAGATTCTGTGCTTCAGTTTTAAGGGAGACTCTGCTTAACCTGATAAAGACACTTTGGACCACCTCTTTCCCCAGCCGAAGTCTTTCTGCTGACATCCCCTCCACCATGCCCTGGTGTCAAACATCTCTCCTCTCCCAGCTCCTCAGTCAGGTATCTCCCTCAAATATCCTTGTTTCTAGACTTTTGCTCAGTCAGTCCACATTTTTATCTCTGAGCTTCTGTAATTTCCTCCCACTCCAGCTCTCAGCTCCAGTCTCCGAAACTGCAGTCTCTCTGGTCTCTCTCATTGCCTCCCATCCCAGTCTCCTAGCCCAGCCTTCCCTGACTATTTGTAAGCTCTTCAGTTCTCTACTGGACTGCCCCACTCTGTTTCCTTTCCAGACACAGTACTGCCTTGCAAACCTCTCCTCACTCACAAGCCTTGTCCCAAATGCTTCCTTTTGGCCTTTCCTGTCCTGTCCTTCACATCAGTCTTCTCCCAAAGTCTTTTTGCTTTCTGAGCTATCCCTTCCCCCTTCCTTTTAAACTAGCCCATATGACCTCTGACTCTCTCATATGCTTTTTTTCCGTGCTTCTCCAGCACCAGCTTCTCCTCCTACCTCATTTCCTCCACTTGGCTCGTGATCATTAGCCCCTGCAACACTGCTGCCCCAAGAACTAGAGTTACCCATGACTAAGTCCCATTTCTGCAGCTCACGCAAAGCAGTGTTTAGAAAACTTCCTTGCGTATATTCCCATTTTTACTGCCAGCAAAAGCAGTGTCTGGAAGCTGCAGCTGGAGAAGAAGCAGAGGGGTGGTGCTGGGGAGCTTAGGAGATTTGGACTGGCTTCAAACTTCCCTCAATGAAGCATAGGGAGGCAATTAATAGGGAAGCCTGGCACAATGCCCATCTGCAGAGTCTGCCTGTGCTATACAGCTGGCCTTGTTCATTTGAACATTTTCTTTGGTTCAATTCACCACATGGCTTTACTTCGCAGGGATTAGCTCTTCAGTTGTTGTAAACTTATGCAGCCTTATTGAAAGTAATGCATTGGTACTGATTTACATCAAATAAGGATCTGGCCCTCCTTTTTTTTTTTTTTTTTGACTTTGAATGGAACTAGAAATTGAAACCAAGTTTTACTTGGTGTCATGACAAAACACCAAGTTAGAAAAAAAATCAACATAAAACCTCAAAGTGGTCTGGGTGAATATGAAAAGGCTCATTTTCAACTTTAGTGAATCTTTAAATGGGCTTAATTTCTGTTCCATATATGTAATTATTTCACATAGTTCCAAGTGTCAGGTTTTACTGCAACAATTTTACATTAATTAAATTTATCTTCAACTGGAAGAACATGCATAAAAATGTACATGGTGTATTCAGACTTAAGTATTTGTTAATCCTTATTCTGGGTCTGTATCTTCAACAAACAGTCTGAAATTCTCAGTTTCACAGACTTCACAGAAATTAAAGGTTAGATCTACATGGGAAAGTTAGGTTAGACCCAAAAGAAGATTTAAGGATCTTGAAGTTAGGCAGTGTAGCAGCTATATTTTAAGCACTTTTCCCCAGAATGCTATCCAGAAACAAGAGTTACGGTCTTCAGGGTATGCGAAAAATTATATAATTCAAATTGGTAGTTCAAAACCCTGTGCACCAGGGGAGAGCTCGCCAACAGAAATTGCCAAATATGGGTTTTGGTAGAAATTTTCCTCTCCCTGGAATTTAAGCACAGAGTCAAGGCTCCAGGCAGGCATATTGACTAATTAAAATATGTTTTAGAGTTAGTTTAATTATCTAGGAATAATTAAGACCTTTTTCTAGGTCAAGTCAATGACTGGATTCCCATGATACTCAAGCACTGTTGGCAAAAACTGTGGCTGGTTCTGTGTAACTTCCAGGCATTAATACGTGTAGGAATTTGTGCTAGACCTCAATGATTGTAAATTTTCTGCCTATGCTAGACTGGCATCAAACATATAATACTTTTAAAAAGATGGATATGGAAATTGACTAAAAAGGTAGAAGAAGATGATCATCTTTCATTTATATAACTATCTCCTAGTTAAACTACTTACCTAGAAATGGGGTTACTTAGGATCATTTAGATTCACTTACTGCCTCACTTAAAAAGGAAAGTAATCCGCAAATTCTTTCCCTGAAGAAGAGCAACTTGGATGTAAGACTGACATGAAGTGGCCAGCCAGAAAGGGAATGGGTGCTGGTAGCCCATCTGGGTGGCTTAGTAGTTAGGATTCCTACTGGAAAAGGAAGAATCCTGAGCCCTAATTCCTGCAACATGAAATTCAACATTGCACCGTACTGTGTAGAAGACAAGCAATCCTGGATAGTTCTTGGTGTACATACAAATAGGACTCCAGGGACTTTTCAGTGTTGACTGGACATCGATGTGAGAATTTTTAAAATGATATGTCAGTACATAACAGATGCCGAAACAAGTGACTGCCCTAATGAATACACTGCAAATACTTTCCATGTGCTTCAAAACAATGCAAAAACAAAACAATGAAACTCTTCAGGCTACTTTTGGCCAAAAAGTTATCAGGGAAAATCCCCTAGGCTACTATCAGAAACCCTGAAACTGAGATCTGTGTGTGGTTATCTTAATGCAACAGTGCACTTGGCATGAATATGTTGCAGGCAATGCCAGTAACCCTCTTCCCCACGTGGTCAAAAATAGAAAAAACAGGAATCATGAAATTCAAAAATTCAGAGGCTGGAAGGAAGCAATACAGCCCAGCAAACCCATGTTGTTCCCAACATAAGAACAAAGGCCATAATAGAAGGCACTTTAGCATATCATTTAGACAAATTATTTTCCCTTTTTCCATTTTTATCTTGAAATATGGTCATGCATTGACTATAGGAGAATGAGATAATATTCAGTGGTTTGTAATTACTTAATTTTCTTCTTGCTCCAGTAAGACGTTTCTTGTTCCTTCAGCGAAGAACTCTTGCCCTCCTAATTTGTAATATAAAAATCTCTTCCCCAGACTGTTTATCTGGAAAGTGAAAAAACATTTCCTGCAGAAGTGCTCTGAAGAGTAATTACATAATGATAGTAAAGGACTTTGGAAAAAAATATTGAGAGCATGTTAATTATTTTCTCATCTAACCTCTCTTAATGTGACTGAAGGAAAAGCAAAACCAGATTGGTTGCTAAGGATTTTGATAAAAATGATTCTATTTACAAAGAATGCCTCCATTTTTTAGATGGAGACAGAATCCATCTTAGATTAAGACAGAATCCTTAGTCTCCTCCTGGCTGCCTGCAGTCAAATTATTGCTGCATTTGTTGTTACCTTTCTACATTTGCAAGCTGTTGTATGAAGTAATGCTATTCAGAGCAAGTCACTCCATGCCCTAGCCAATGTTATCCTATAAATGACTGATACAATCACTACATTTCATAGCTCAGAGGGGGGGAAACAACAAAAAAAAACCTTTCTGAGCTGAGTTTACATGTATTTCTCTCACATGACTGCAGATGCATCAGTAATATTTCCAGACCACCAAGCTTCCCGAAGAAAGCATTGAGTGCCAAAGTTTGCTTCCATTTATGTGAATGCTAAATTCTGCTATTATACATGCCAGTGGCCAAAGAACCAGGTTGTAAAAGAGTAATTAAGAATGCCATTTCCCCAAATTATGTGAGTATTTTTGAAGGCAGATCTTGGTTGTTTTACTATTGTTTTTTAAAAGTTTGTTTCCCATGAAGTTGCACTCAGACACTATGTATTAGGACTGATTTGTAGCTACACCAAAACTTTTGTAAGGAATTTTACTGTATGTAGACTGACATTATTCATTCCCATATTTTCACTGAGATGAAAATCTTAACATCAGATATATTCTCTCACTATAGATACTGTTCTGAATATAGGAGAAATGTAATACTTCAGAACAATAAAATAAAAAGTTATATTTTTATGAAATTCTGACCTATTTAATGTTCAGCAAGAAAGCAGCAAGAGGAGTGATCTGCAGCTGTACCTAAAAAATATCTTTTCCTTGATAATGACATGTTAATATTAGTAACGCAGTGCTTTGAGATTTGTAAATAAAATGTGCTAAGTGACAATTACTGTAACATATTTTCTTCGGATACCACTTCTGACCTGATGTTTTTTACTGCCTAACTCCTTTAGACTGACTCTACCTATAAAAAACAAATTACAACATTGTCCAATAAGCACTGAGCAGCTACAGTCAAAAAAGATCCTTTACATCTCAGCTGTAAAAATGTTTCCAGATACCAATATTTCAGCTTGTCCAGCGTAGATAATTTTTAGTGGATAACAAATACTGGCCATGCCATGGTGCTAAAAGTTATTTGGTTCTCTCTCTTTCCAAAATTCATTTAAGATGAGATAGTACTCGTTGTCCTAGTGAGTACAGTGACGATTTTCTGTAGCACCCCATCCCCACATTCTGTCCAGTTAAATGACTTTGTAGTAGTTTCAGCTTATGGGCCTTCCTTGGACTCCTTGGTACATCATCAAGAGGACTGCAGCATTTGGTGGGCTTTTTAATACGGGTACCTAGCTAGGAGACACAACTCTGATTCCTATTTACTTCTTAAATTATCCGAGTGGATGGCAATGTTAAATCTCTAATGGTGAACAATGATTGCATAAAAGAAAGAGATTTTGGATTTCACAGCCCAGTCCCCAGAGCCAAGTAGCCAGGCACACTCGTCATCAGCTCCCAAAAACCATGTGAGCTGAGTAGGCTCAGAAACATATATTAGTTCTCTATGAAACTGAAAAATCCTACACCTCTAACCACATGGAGAAGCTGATTCCTCCACATCTCAGTTCTTGAATTCTTAAGACAAAATTACTGTCTAGGCAATTCTAGGTAAAGTTAGCCACAAAGAGACATTTTAATTCCAAAAATTGAAGATGACATTGTCATTTAACCTTTTAACTAGATAAATATGAGCTTATATTGTACTGCACTAGTTCCATAAAATGGCATGACATTTTCTTCCTTTTTGGAAAAAAAGAAATGTTTCAGTTCTTTCCAGATCAAAAATACTGTAATATATCACCACCTTGTGGAGAAGAAATATGCCTTAGCTATGTACAACCATTCTCATGTCTGTGAATATTCCTGGAACACCTATGTAGTCAATAGGGAGAGTCAAAAACAATACATAGACAATGTTGCTGAAGTTAAAAATGAAAAAAAAAAAAAAGAAACAAATTAAAAGACGATAATTTGTATTGCAAATGACAAAGTATTGCAATAGACAGATCTATGTTCTGATTTGTATTTAACACTATTAACCCTATAGATTTCATGCAACTATTATGCAGCTAATTGCAAACATTATGGTTTAAGCCCTAAATAAAGGTATTTAAAACTTATATATGTATTTGATGCCTTCATAAATGTATTATAAAAATAATGCTTTTAAAAATCTAAAAGTAGTGTATAAATGTATTAAATGTATTTAAGAACTACTTTACACAGTATTTCCAGTAATTCTGTTTTCTCCAACTCTCATTTTCACAGAAAACATTAGAATTACACTCTTCTGAGGAGCTGGATGTCTGGCAGAGACAGAACTGGACCCAACTTGTACTCAGCAAACCTAAGAACAAGATCATCCTTTCTCCTCCTTAAGTTCCCATTTTTTGTTTTCCACATAACTTCCAAATTCTATCAAACATAAGGCAAGATTTGTACAGACAACAGTTTCATTCACTAGAGGCCTAACAGTCTACACTAGAGGCCTAACAGTCTATCCTGTGCACTGAATGACTCAGTATCCTGTGGAAAAAATAGTATATGCTTATGTTATTAAAGGCTGTAACTATACTCAACGTTTAGCAGCAGAATTGAAGCCTTAACTCTAGAATTTCCTAATACTTTTGGATAAGGTCGGATAATAGTCCGAACTATAGTTAATAATACAGTCCGAACTGTAGTTAATAATAGTCACTACAAGGGTTTTCATGTTTATTTCCACAGTTTTTATGTTACAGAGAAGGGTGAAAATATTCTGTTATTTGTTCCTATAACACCACTGAAGTGCTATAGGTCTAGAAAAATAAGAAAAAATTTCAGTATCACAAAGTGTGATATACCTGTGAAGGGCTTTTGTACTCTTGACCAAGAAAATTCTGTATTACTACTAAAAGTGATATTTTTTTTCCTCTGTTCTGGTACTCGTGTGGGAAAAAAGGAGTCCATATACTCTAGCAGAAGATTGTCAGAATGTAGTATATTTAAAACACACTTTAATAGAATTCTGTTAAATTTGTGCTTTTAAAGATGACATTAGAGCTTTAACTTGACCTAGGTAAAATAAATTATTTTTCTTATCCTGCACTGGAACAGAACATCACAGAAGTCCTTGCACTCCTCAAAGATAACAAAAAGGTGTCATCTAGACTTCCCAGTTTTTTAATTTTAAATCTTTAACTTGGATGATTCAGTGCCTAAAAAGGCAGAGTCTAGGCTTTCACAAGGAGATTCGGACAGTCTAACTTGGGGTCCTAGGCTTCCAATCTAGTCATGGAGGTCTTCAGAGAGGTTTTTCAGAGAGCCTCAGTTAGGAGTGCACTATTATTATCTGAAAAGTCCCAAATGGGGGATTGGATAGGGGAATGACTCACATTTCATAATAGTCACTTCTCACAGCTTAATTTCCCAACACAGATCACGCTATTGGGATTAGGCACTTAATGAAGAAGGAAATGAGCAGGATGGCTTATTTCACACAGTAGTAGAGCAGTTGCCCAGAAATCAGGAAGAAGCTTTAGGTTCGCACTAGCCTGAGGATGTTTGCATCACAATTTTTGCTATTCAGTAGCCAAGAAGCTGACAGAAAAGTCAGGGCTGAGTGTGTTTTGCAATTCTTCTGTTGAACGTGGGTCTTTAACAGCATAAATTGCAATCAGAGAAAGAAAATAGGATAGAATAAGACCAACTTCTAGGAGAAGGGGACTTTGCTAAGAAAGAGAAGTTCTAGTTTGCAGGTTTTCTTGCTCCTGGTGTTGGTTGTTCATGATGACTCTTAAAAGCATAAGCATCCTCTGGCTGTCATCCCTAAGGACGTCTTTTTCTCAAGACAGTTCCTTGCTTAGGCAGCAGATCACTTCATTTTCATTCTTTTTCTGACATAGTCTTGAGTAGTCAGAATTTAGACCCTCTTGAGAGCCTGAATAGGAACAGTAGAGTTTTTTGGCATCTAATCTTTTTTTAGGCATTTAACTTTCAGATAGAGAGTTTCAGGACAAGAGGCAGTGGGCACAAACTGAAACACAGGCAGTTCCATCTGAACATAAGGAAAAGCATTTTTACTGTGAAGGTAACTGAGCAGTGGCACAGGTTGCCCAGAGAGGTTGTGGAGTCTCCATCCTTGGAGATATTCAAAAGCTGTCTGGACAGGGTTCTGGGCAACATGCTGTAGCTGACCCTGCTTGAGCAGGGGGTTTGCACTAGATGATCTCCAGAGATCCCTTCCAACCTCAACCAGTTTGTGATTTTTGTGAGTTCTTTCAAAAATCCTACCGTTTCAGATCTACAGTCAAAAAGAGCAATTAGGAAAATCTAAACTCCAAAACATACTTGTAATTAACATCTTCCTTTTGCACTGCAAAGTCCAGCTGGCATGTAAACATGCAAAGAAGTCTTTTTTGGTTCTGCCTTATTTATGTCATAGTTCAAAGCTGAGATAACAAGCTGACTAAAACCCTACAAAAAGTGGGATCTATTAAGTGTGATCTTAGTGCACTTAGCAGGCAGTAAGCATAGAGTTCAGCAGACAGCAAAATAACCACAGGGCATGATCTGAGGAAGGAGAGTAGTATGCAACTTCTGTATAATAGACTATTAGCTAAGAAATTCCCTTGGGAAATGGGAGGTCTTCAGGTAGAATGTTTACTCTCAAGATTATTTCTGATTTTTAGTTTTAGTCTCAAAGTTAGCACCATGAAGTATGCATAATCCACCTGGGGAGAACATACACAGGACTGTCCTAAGTCATCAAACAAATGTCCAGATCATGAAGTTGCAGTGTTACATTTTGCATTTGTCTGCTTTAATGGCCCTAACATTAATGGCTTCCCAGCAATTTTCAACAGTCAAAGATACACTTATTCTGTCATCCTCTTGCTAAGACATTCACAAAGTAAGTGGAAAAGGTAGGTTTGAATGTCCATAGAGGATAGAGGCTCATCTTTCTTTCAGGATATACCCGTGATGACCAGGCAAGGATCTAGGCACTGGAACCTGGTAGCCTCTAAGGTTAAATTTTTATTATATATGCCTATGGCCCAGCCTAGCTTACGTTCTTTCAGACAATCTGGGGTTCAAATCAGCTGCCTGCCCAGACCAGCTGATGCCTTCCCAATTACACCCCAGTGGGCCCACATTCCGCATCAATTTTAACAACCAAATTTCAACAGCTAGTTCTCATGAATGGGGTATGAGGTCACACAAGCCCTGTATGATTTAAGTGGGCTAATGAAACATCTTATACATGGAGCTAATATTTTTTTATTAATCAATTAAAATCTGCAGTGTAATCAAAGTATTATTATTAGTTACAAGGACACTAATACTTATAAAAATTCAGATTATCTAATTATTACAGCTCATTCCCAATACTGATAGAGTTAATACAGGTAAGCAGGAACTTTCTAGTAACTAACCCTTTCTCTGGTGTTATACTTACTGTTTCTTTACTTCTCAGGGTCCTAAGATCCTTGGCACCAATCTGTTTTGGTATCTAAGAGTATTTAAGGGAATAGATTTGTCCAGACTCTCTCTGCTCACGCATCGTGTAGTTTAACGCTTTGAATGCAGGGTTAATCACGAGTGCTTTAGTTGCCAGACTAGAATATAGACTTGCTCACAATAATCAGGCCTTTACCCTTAGTAAAATACTAAGTATGCAAAATCTAGAAGGGCTTAAACTCAGAAGAGGAAGCTATCTCCGTCTCCACCAATGGCTTGAAGCCAGCTTTGGGGACATTGCTTAACTCACCTTTGCTACCTCCTGGCAAGGATCCTTTCTATCACACTACTGCAATCAAGTGCCTGTTTTCACTGAATGAAAGATTTATTTAGGTTGGATAGGATTTCTGGGGGTCATCTAATCTTACCTCTTGCTCTAGGCAATGCTTACTTCCGAGTTAGGTTAGGTTGCTCAGGGTCTTTTCTGACAGTCTTCAGCAATGGAGATACCACAAGCTCTCCATCAACCTGCTTGCGTGCTTAACCACTTTCCTGGTTAAATTTCCAAGCTTTCCATATTTTTCCTACTCTGTGTTAAGAAAAAGCCTAAGAGGTTTCAAAGTTCATTTGTTTATCTATGTTGTGATGAAAATCAGAGGTGTTCTCCTGGTTTCCTCTGAGAAAACCTTCCCAACCCCGTATTTCTTCCTTTGCTTTACCTAGTTTCCTGCTCAGTGGTGCTGCAGTCATTCAGTCCTTCTTCAGCAGCAGCAGCTGGGAGGTTCAGCCATTTAAAACTCTACTTGGCTACAGCTCTTCAGCAAAATCCCCGGGTGCTCGTATGCCTGTGGCAACACCAGAAGTAAGCCCCCGGGCTGCTTTCCTGTGGAGGAATTTGTACAACCCCCTTGGTGAAGTGGCCTGGATAACAATGGATGACATGAGGCATGCGCATGTCTGTCAGCCAAATTAAACAGTAACCAGGCATTTACCAGGAGACCTTTGAATCAGAGAAGGAGACACCTTCAAAGAAGTAAAAAAGAAGCATGAAAATTTGTACCCGGGGGAGAGAAATATGGGAGCAATGCATGAGGCACACCTGGGGCTGACACTGCTTGTGGGTCACCCCATGGCATCACAGCCCACCCCAGGCCAGCACAAGCTGCCTCCCCATGGGCTGCTGAGAGCCATTGGTGCCTGGCTGGGCAGCAACCATCAGTGGTGCAGCAGGTCCCACACCACAGGGTCAGGAGCCACAGGAGTTGCTGTTTTGCTGATACTGATCTTGAAAGTGTAGTTCAGTGACGGCCTCTGCATCATTAACAAATCATTCCATTGCTTTCACCCTGATTTGAATCAAATCATGTGAATTGAGCATATTTACCTATGACACTCTACCAATAAGTGTCTCTTACATCCTGTGGCCAGAGATCCAACGAGTGTCCCAGTTGCTATTTCAGGATCAGGCTTTCTTGTACAGAGGTGTGGTTCTGAATTTCAGATGCTCTCACCAGGTGAACATTTTGCTGGAACTGCACATTCCTGTGCAGAGTTGCAATTTGAGTGAATCACCATTTTCGGAGGAAAAAGTTCAGTCAAAGGATTCATAATCTACTTGACTTTTGCTGGTTAAGTGAGACAGCTTTAAATGTAGTGCTTTTAAAAAGTAATCAAATCTATTTTTCATCAAACTAGTATTATTTGAAATATTTTAAGCTGTAGTCCTTTTTTATGGAAGTGGAATAAGCCAGACAATAGCTTAAATTTATATAGCACTGATATTAAGCTGGTCATACCGAAGTATTTTTTCAAGAGTGTGTTCTCGTATGTGACCCCAGTGTGTGGCATCATTGAGATCTCCTTAGGGATTTATTCTCATTGCAGACCTCATGCTTATGTCACAAGCTTGTTTTCCTCATTCTGTTACAGAAATGGAATCAGAAGTGGGAAATACAGAAATTAAATTACAGAGCAGTAGAGTGTGAGCTGAGGTTTTTATCAGCTTTAGCATACTTAGCAGGAATTAGGCTAAATTTACACATGTGCAGAGACCAAACACAAAGTCATACACTACTTCAGGGAGAAGAAATGTCACCTTCTTAAAACGTCATGTTATGAGTGTTAATTAAATGCTAAACTCACTCCAGCTTTCATATACATTTTTTATAGAGCTTCTTCACATAACTCAATTTCAGGACTAATATACCCAGAGGGTTTTGCTAACAACAGTATAAAATAATTGAAAGTTGTGCCACTTTTTGAATAAAGTAATCTAGTTTTGTAATACATGTTGAATAAAACTGATAGAACAATTTTGACAGTTTGTCTGAAGTGAGCCTTTCAAACCCTGCAGCACTGCCTTGCTCTGCTATACGAACTTCAATGGTTTCATCTCCTGAGGGTGGGCCAATGATAGCATCAATTTGTTTCTTACTTAATAGCAATAATTAAAAATCTTTATTTTCTCACTGATAGAAATATTTTTTCCTCCTGGCGTGGCAGAGCTCTGCTAGTATGACAAAGCAAGAACTGAAAGTTCAATTCCTTCCGCCGCAGATGAGAGTTGGGTTCACTTGTCTGGTGTCCTTGTTTCATGACTTTTCACTCATGCACTTTTGTCTTCATGGCTAGAAAAACAGTGGAGACAATTCCAAAACCTAGCAGTTAGGGCCTTCCCCAGGGGGAGGGAGGTAAGTCCTCTGACAAGGAAAAGAGTTTCCTCAAGGAAAAGGGAAAAAGGGCTATCTTGTTCTGACCGCTTTGCTGTGTGCTCCAGGAGACTGGGCCATTTGGGCTGCCAGGGGATGACGGCATTTTCAATTAAATCAATAAGAGAGGTAAACATCCTAAAGTAATTGTACTTTATAGCTCTCCAGAGGCCTTCAGTAGTATAGCCCTTTCTCTGCAGACTGCAGAAAGAATTTAAGCATATCACTTCAGAAAAGTAGATCGCATTTCCCCAATGGTGCTGTGTGCCCAGTATTCAGATACATTTGCACCTAAATTAAGTGCCTCAGTTAGTCCCACTGGCTCTGGGGTAAACGTTCCACCTTTTTATCATGAGTACATTTCATTATCATTTCTCTTATGTGATCTTTCTGTCCACAGAGCATGGGAGTCTAGTAATTTGCTAATGCAGATTAAAGCTGCTTCAGGGCTGCTCTGTCTTGAGCTGGCAGATCATGACTTCCAAGATACAGTCTTTTGTCCATGATGATTGGAGTATATCGTTTGCAACTGCCCCCTGGGAATCTGCAAGCAAAATCTTCTGCTAATGTTTTTATACTACTCCTGCATACAGAGGATTATTAAGATTAGCAAGAAGTCTAAAGTTCTTCTTAGCATTTCCTGCCCAGAAGTATGTGTGAGTGATGTAGGTGTAGCACAGCCAGAGTGTGTAACATATCCAGGAAAAATCAGATACACTGTACATGTACGGTACCATTTTTTAAATCTGCAGTAACTCTACTGTGTCCAGGCATATTGATGTGACACATCGTTAACAGATCAGGATCAGATCTATAAGACTAACCCTTTTGGTCCTGTGCTTATGGTTCAAAGTTTTACAGTGGACATATCTGATCTACAGACATAATGGCATCTGCTGGGCTGAGACATGTCTGGAAATCATGGACAAAGGTAGAGCAACTATTTTGCCCTGACAAGATTTCTGGTAACAAAAAGGACTGTCCTTGCAAAATTCAGATGTGTGCTAACTCTTCCCTTTGGTCAGACTGTATAACTTCCAGTCTGTGCTTTCAATCTGTAGTACCTCTAAATTATTCCTCCAAATTGTACATCCCTTTCATTATTGCCTGTTAAGGAAATTAGGCAGGAAGAAAAATATTCATAAAAACAGTTGACCTGTCTTGGCGCAACTTCCATTTAGTCTATTTTCTGGCAGTATTTATGCAGCCTTTATGAACAAGTTGACTCCTGATGCTCCCAGAAAAGAATTAAAGGACTGTAACCTAATTACTATCACTGAACATTGTTGTATAGATAGTAGGTCATCCCAGCAAAGTCAAATTTTCATTATATGAGTAGAAATTTGACTTAGGAAGGGTTTGAGGGAAAATGTTAGAATATATTCTAGAAACTAAGAATTTCACTTACATATTAGGAAATGTGTTCTGGACCTCATTGACTAGAAAAGGGGCTTTACATGGTAATGGTGGATAATGAACTGGACAGGATTTTACAGTGTAATGTGATTCTAAGACACCTGATAGCACTCTTTTATCTAATTCTAACAAGTGATTGAATAGTAGTCTGTAAGTACCTACATGGGAAAGTGATTTCTGAGAGTATATAGATCATTAATCTTACAAACAAAGACATAAAAATATCCAATGTCTGTCCGCTAAAGCTAAACAATTTCAAAATAAAATAAGGTGTAAAAATTGTAATGGGAAAGCAATCAATTTACACTTCTTGAAAGGAAAGGTAGGCCCTCCTGTGTGTTACGTCAAGTTTGGAAGCCACCCCAAGATCAGAAGTCACCCCAATGCTCAGCAGAAGATATGGCCACTGCAGGAAATGCAAATGAAATGTTAGGACAGAGAGTTTTTGCAAAAATTCAGATTAGTAATGAAAGAAAATCTTATGCTGGAAATACTGCAGTATATCTTCAAGTATATCAAGGTAATACTTTATTATTAAGATGAGTTGCTATGAGTAACAATGAGACAGTTATTAATCAAAACTATCTTGAAAAACAATGACGATTTACTCTTCATTCAATTCAATTATACAGGTATATATAACTATACTTGCAACTGCTGGAAAGGTATATTGCGTTATCATCATGGACTAATCTGACTGACAGCCTGTGCCACCTATTGGCTATAGCAATTCCCCTCCCCTCCCCCCCATAGAGATTAGGGGAATTTCTGTTGCGTGGATGTCCACACTACTTAGATGCAGAGCATCCCAGGTGGGACCATTGGTGGGACCATTATATGTGGGTGCTGAGCGGCTGGTGAGACCCTGGCCCTGAGCCAGGTTGGGGTGAGTGCCTCATTTCCTCCTGGATGGGCTGTGCTGATTCACTGAAGTGGTAACTGTGTGTGCGTGTGCGTGCATGCATGTGCATGCATGCGTGTGTGTGTGTGTGTGTGTGTGTGTGTCTGTGTGTGTGTGTGTGTGTGTGTGTGTGTGTGTGTGTGTTTGTGCACACAAAGCTTCTTCTGGCACAGCCTGTCCTTTGCTTGATCCACTTAATAAATTGAGTTTACCCTGATGTTAATCTGTTGTTGCCTGGTGTTTCCTTTCCCTCTATGAGAGTAACAGGTGAGAAAAATCAGGTTTTAGCACAAAAAAAGCCTCTAGACAGACATTTATAGGAAAAAGTGCACACTGCATCAAACTGTTTCCTTAGAGAGCAGCAAAAACATCACAAGCTTTCATCAGTTGTGAATACAAAATATTTCACACTTCTCCAGTTTCATCTTTTGCGTGGTATGAAGCCCAAGATGTTGATCGTGGGATGGAGCAATTGCAGTCCTGTAGCAGAGGGGTGCAGGTCATGAACAAGGAACAAATTTTGTGTTAGGGCACTGCTGACTGTGTAGCCGCGCTTGTCAAGCATGACCCCAGCTGCAGTGTGATGCTCTGCGAGTTCGTACTGGCAACCCAGCTAGCCTGTCTTGTATCGTCAGGGAATGGGAGAAGCCCATGGCACTGCCCTCAAACAGGCTTAAATTCACCTCAATGTGAGACTACAGCCAACTGTGTATCCCTGCCATGCCAGAGTATAATATTTACAGCAATCACTGAAAAGTGAACCTGTGCCATCTTGTTGCTGAAATTTCCAGTCTTTCTCCAGATTGTGCTAGCGAGAGTGCAGCACTATCAGCCATCCCTGATTTCCTGGCTTGTCACAGCATTCAGCAGTGCTTAGCAGGATATCTTTCACCATTGCTCCTCTACCTTAGTAAGTTCGCACCACAAGCAGCAGGGCAAATGGGGGCCTGTCTCCTCAGATGTGGTGCTCACAGACCTCTTCCAGCTTCCTTCTGCGGTGCTCACAGACTTCTTCCACATCCCCCCACCTGCATCCTCTTCCCATTTTTCTCTGAAATCTCTTCTCTTTGTCAAATCAGTTTGGCTGTCATGCTGATAATGGAGCAGCCACAGGAAAGCTTGAGGGTACATGCACAGAAAATCAGCATGATCACAAAAACGTCTTCATTGAAAGGAAACAGAGCAAATCTGGCTCTTCTCCTAAAGTATGAATAAATAGATCTATTCACCACTGATTTCAAATTCTCACAGCTCATTATGAAGAAAAGTATCATGTTTTGTTTACCATGTGAGTTGAGACTGCTAAAGAACTCAAAAGTGATGTTTTTTAATTTTTTTGTCTCTATGCATGGCGGTAACTATAAACTTCAGCAATTCCTTTGTATAACCCCTGAACACACACGCAAACACAGACACTCCCTACAGCCCGCAAAATCCACAACGTATCTGGTCAGGGTAGTTTAAATTATTTTCTTATAAAGTTATAGTCATATTTTTATTTTAGCATATAGGTCTAAAAAAATGACATTTTGGTAGTGGAAATAATCATCAATCAGTAGAAAATGTTACATGTTTGAAGTAGAGTATGAAAACACTGGGAGAAAAAATAAGGCAAAAGAGCCAGGCTAAACTTTGCGAGGGTTTCTTGCCCCATATCACCTTCTTGTCTTGAGGCATGAACTTGACTCTCTGGACTACCTCTATAGTTTTCATGATCAAGGCATCTGACTGCATTCAGAAAAAGTGATATGCTGCTTCTCAGAAATGTCTAAAAGTTGATTATTTTACTTGTTGACAATTCTGCTTTAAGTCTTAGAAAAATTTATTTCTGAGTGTATCTTAATGTTTATGTCTTTTCCAAAGGCCTGCTCAAATCTGAGTTGGCTATCTGTGGCCAAAACTATCATGATGGTCTAATCTATGATATCACTGTTAGTAAGCATATTCTGTAGGGAAAGCCTGGCAGTGGGTTATGAGATCTGTATCTTTCTCAGCTAAATGCAATGCATCATAACTGTGAGAAGCGTTACGAAGGATGCTATAAAGGATCAAGGCAGAAGAAAATTCAAACAGCAAAATGTATGCATAGACCCTGCACATGTGTCAGACCAAAACAAGAATACAGCTTGGTAAGGCTTTTGAGGGTTATATTCAAAGCCTGGAGACAATTGCCTTTGGAAATGACTTAAACATGTTAAAGGGCTGCTCATATTTATGGCTGATAATGCTTAGTTCTTAACAGTGAACAGTAATGAAAACAAGTTTCAAGCACTTCAATAATATATGAGATTTCAGAAATTTTGTTGTGCATTGCAAATCATGATTCAAAACCCCAGAAAGTCAATACACAGACTCCAGTTTATCACACATTGAAAGGAACTGCGCTGATTTTGTAGTACCATACGTAGCATGACTGTATAGTGCAAGGATCACCAGCCTATAGAGCTGATACAAAAATTGACACCCAGGTAAATTTTCGATGGCATGAAACAGGTTTGGCCAGGACGTGGGAAAATGATAATAAAAAAAGCCCATGGCTATGGCTTCCAGTAACTGGCTTCCCTTCATACCCAAATTCAATAGGGGCCAGGAACTCCCATGCCTTTTTGAAAGTCTTATGAGCCCAGGCTTCGTATAGCTGGAGGAGCATGGAGAAAGGTCTATTAAGATTAAACTATGTGATTACACTTCCATTAAAAACTCACACTATGTCATGATTTTCCTTGGTCTGGCTTGTACAACACAATGTTATTTGTGTAACCTATAGGTTAGCCCACCTGGACCATACTCATTTCCTCCTCAACTACAGAACTTTTGACACAAGCAGTTTTTATTTTGTAACTTCTGATATGACTTGCCTATGTTCTTCCTTCCTTTGTTCACTTCATTCCTACAAACTTGCACTTCTGTATCGCACGAGCAAGTTGATGCGGAGCACAGCAGGCACTTTGAGAAGAAGTAGCTTAGCTGATAAACAGCTCCTCATGTCACCAAAGGCACTGAAGGAGATGGTAGGAGAAGAAGAGGAGAAGATGGCACTTCGAACAACTCAAAATGGAGTCTGATCTTTTTACACATCCTCAGCCTAGATCAACAAGCAACACAGTGATCCAACCTCAGCTCTGCTAAATCTAGATATTTTAAAAGATAGAAGTAGGTCAATAAAAGCATACGGAATAATCCTGCAATCTTAAAGTGAGAAGTATCTATTGGGTAGAGTTTATAGGCTCCCAAGAGATACTAACCCAGCTGTGGCTAAAGCTCTATTTAACATCTAATTTGAGAAAGAAAAATATAGTCAGTCACACCTGAAAGGCTGCGGATCCTAAGTGCAAAACACAGCTGGTGAAGAAATAGAATATCAGTTTCAGTCTTTGCCACCAGCGCATACATCAGAAACTGTGTCACGTATAAGTGGCAATAAATATAAATATAAAACAGAACTTTATGAGTATAGTGGCTCAGAATCCCATTCTGCCTCAGAGAATGACTGTGCAGAATTTAGGCTCCCTAATGCACTTGTTCTTTTCAATTATTCACTGAAATCTTTGACATTGGCCACAGTTTCAGTGATGATTTAAGTCCTAGCCAGAATACTTTCCTGTACAATCAATGGAGAGAGGTACTGCTGAAGACTTGCACAGGAATATCTCTCTGTCTGCTTTAGATGTCTTCCTGTCTCCATTGACTTTGTGGGAAGTTTACACATTTTCAGAGGCAGATACAATCATCTTAAGTTAAATATTTACTTCTCCGACTATGGGAGCGTGGAAAGGGAGAAACCTTTAGGCACTTTTCCTTTCCTCCAAGACAATTTCATATTCAGTGAAGGTATTTATAAAATACACATTTATTTCAGCTGAAAAGACATTCTACCTTTTCCCAACTAAATGTCCTATCTGCTAGGCCAAAGTCAGGCTTTCTGGCTTGTCCTATTACCCTTGCATTTCCGGCTGCGCAGTGGCTCAGCATCAAGATGGTGAACGATGTTTGATTTCTTGTGCTTGATAGTTTGATGGATAGATCAGCTCAGGCATGCTCTGAGGTGGTGGTGATTTTCTGATTCTTACCTCCCAGCCTAACTAGGTTAATATAACCTTATCATTGATACCGCTCACAAAATGGTATTAAGGATTGGCTAAAGTATAAAAGATCAATATCTTGCAGCATTTTAGAACAAGGAATGCTTTCTCTTCCTGCCAAAGAAAGGATTCTGCCCTGAAAAACAGCATCTCAGAAAGGTCTTAAGGAGAAGCAATTCAGTGGAAGCTCCCAGCATACTGCTTTTTCAAAAGCAGTTGATGTGATACTAGGTCAAAATTTAATATGACAGCAATGAACAGAAGTGAGATTACTTTACCTCTATATTCAGCATTTCTGGTATGTAAAAAATGCTGAAAAACTTGGAGAGTAACCAAAAGAGTAACCAAAAGCAACCAAAAGCAACAACTGAAGTCTGAAGTCAAAGAATTTAAGCTCAAAATAAGGCACTATTTGCAGCTGGAGCTGACTACTAGCAAAATAATAAAAACTTCATCTCCCAGTGTCTTCAAATCATGACTAATTCCCAATCAGGGTGGCATAAGCAAATTGCAGATGAGGTATTAAATGGAATTAAAGTTAAAATATTATACCACCCCCATTTAGAGACAGGAGAAGAACAAGAGGAGAAGAACCAGATGTAAGAATATGGTGGCAGCCCTGGAGTGCAGAAAGAGAAAGGATGGCAGCTATCCTGAAATGAGAATGGGCAGGTGGCTTAATCCAGGCAGAAATAGAGTACTGGCTTTTTTCTAATCTGATGTTCAGCTACAAAAAAGGTCAGAAACTCTTTCTCTAGAAGATAAGCTTTGATTAAATATAAATCGTGGGTTTAAATGCAAGAGTAACTGCACAGAAAAGAATACTATGTCGTATATAGGAAACTAGACCAAACTTTAGTGATTTTTAATTGTCTAAAACTCCCTGGGTCATTAAGTGAATAGGATGCTTATTATAAATTCCTCTCACTTTTATTCTATAAATAAATGGTGATTTCTTTAGATCTGGAAGATATATAAAGATGATCTGACATTCTTGGAAAGACTTTCTGATTGAAAAGACTGTTGGAACTGGCTCAGCACTTTTTAAAAAACAGAAAAAGTTAAAAAAAAGCTACATCTAGTCACATAAAGTTATGAATTATAGACAATTTGAAAATATACAGACATCTCTGTTGCCCTGCCCACTTTGCAGGAAGTCCCAGAGTATTAACTGGCTTTTGAATTCATGAACCTTCTGGCCTTTAGCTAAAGTTATTGCAAAAAAGGAGAAAAATGTGGAGCAGCTGTTTTATCATTCCAAATGCATGTTACATTACACATACCTTCAGGAATTATTCCACTTATGAATCCATATTAGCCCACCAATATAGCTCTTACAGCTTCTCTTTAGCTCTGCCAATACTTTGCTGACACTCAGGAGGTAAAGTTATTAACTGTGAAGTCTGCTTGCTAAGAGCCATTATTCCATCAACTTACAAAATAGTCTTTCCATACATTGAACACCCCTCTTAAATTAAATAAGATTGTAATTTTAATTCCACCTGTTGTTTCTTAGATCAAACTCATGTACTGTCACAGGATAAAGTATGAGGTGAATCATCTTAAGATTATAGTATATCATTGGAAGAAAAATGGTTTGCTGAAACTATTCATACGAATTCTGGTGCAGACATTTTAGTGTGGAACACAGGGAAGACGTTTATAAATGCCTGTCTTGTTTGAGACTCCCCCCCACCTACACTCCTTTCCTACCTTTTTCTTCATGTCACAGTTCTTCTCTGCAGAGTAGAATTAAAGGGCTAATCATAGTACAGAAAAAAAATAGCCCTTTATTTCATGCATTCTAATGCTCGGCCTGATTGGTGTAAATGCTATATTTCATACCACTTGTATATTAAACAACAAAGAATTTTACATGTAGAATAAGTGACTTTGGTTCCGCTAATATAATTTTAAAGTCTGGAGCATTTAGGAGAGCTGAGTAGATTCCCTGGATCCCACTGTTCAAATTGGCATAGATCAGTGACAAGAAAATCCAACATTTAGGAAAACTATTCGCTATACCTTACTAGGATTTATAGAAAAAGAAAAATAAAGGAAAAAAATATTCATAATAGGCAGTTAAAAATGCCTTATTAAAATATAGATACTTTCAGCAGAGGTTATACATTTAATAGAAATTCTGAATTTAAATGTATGCAATGAGGTATACAATGAATTTGTAATTATTTACAAGAACCTGGGGGGGGGGGGGGGCGCAGAGGGCAGTATACCTATGCAAACAAAATTGAAAGGTGTTTTGTGATATAGTGCCATCTAGAGATAAAACAGTTCCAGGAACTCAGAGAGTACAGAAGAAAAAAAGTATTTTTTGCTGTTCTACTACTCCTCAGAGCAACAAACAAGTAAAGGTGTCTATAAATGGAGAATTATTAAAACAACTGCAATAAGTACTTGCTTTGTCTGAAGTGCTTTCTTGTGACTAAAGTATATTTACTGCCTTAAGAGCAAGAATTATGTAACATAGAGCGGGAGCACACATGCATGTTTGCAAATGCCATATGCATTACGTTTCCAAATAGTGACAGATATATTTAATATTAGACCTTGAGTTGTGCTGCCTGCTAAATTGCATTTGGAGATTTTAGTAAGCACTTGCTATCTATAAGATAGGAAAAAAAAGTTGAAACCAGAAGGCATTGATATTGTTGCTTTGTAAATGAAAAGGTGCTATCTATAGAGGCAATAGTATGTGCAGAGAAAGATAATTTTACCAGCAGAAATGTTTCTAGAGAAAAAACCTGGCAAGCCATCAGGATCATTACAATGTAGTCAACACTAAACAGTAATAAGAACAAAGAATAATTTTGGTTACAATTTAAAACTTTATGGTAATTATCATATTATTTAACAGTGCGCTGCCAGATAGTGCCATAATTGTAAAAAATTTTCTATCCTAGAATATAACTCAAAATGTACTTGTTACCAAAAACGTATATAGATTTCTAATATATAGAAATCGTTTAGAACTTTAAGTTTTGAAATAGAGTAATTTCATTTAAATACCGCCTAGTAATTGAGAGACTACTGGAGAGATCAGAAATAATATCATTATAAGCATTACTTAAACATGTAATTCATGGCTTAATCTGAGAAAAAAGCTGTTTCACATGAGAGCTAATTTTCAATTTTTTCCAAAATTTCCAATATGCCCACCTGGTCCCCTGAACTTTTGACTTCTGGAGAGAAGCCCCAGTATCAGGACACAGGTTACACACCACAGAGTACGAGATTCCTCCCAGACAGAAGATGGTGGCACTATTTCTGCATTCCAGCTGGCACTTGGAAAATTTGAACCATGTAAATGGCTTGTTTGAGAGTAATCTGCATAAAAGAGAAAAAACTTTGGTAGGAACAATTACTTCAAAAGATATTTTTAAAAGCAGTGTTTTGTGATAGTATGGTTTGATAATGGCATTCTAGTCTCCAAGTCTTGAGGCTGCAAATGGTATCCGTTATCAGGTAATATCTATTATTCTGCTTTTTCTTTCTTTATTTGTGTCTAGTCTTTAGTGACTAGATCAGAGTTTGTCCTGTCTATGCTTTGTGCCAAACACACATAACCCAAATCCAAATAGAAAGTTACTGGGTTGCACAGAGCTGCAGTCTGCTAAGTTAGTCTGCTAAAAATGCAGAATGTATTGGTTTAAATGTAATATGACTTTGAGGCTTCCTGTTGAAATAAGTCCCTGTCAATTCACAGTGTGGACAGAGCAAGGTTAAGTCTGTCAGTGAAATAAAATACATATTCTCCCTCTCGCTCTTTTAACAATCCCTTCTGGTGCTCATTATTGCAAGCCTCAAGGAGTAGAGAAGAGGGATGAGTGTGATATTGGCACTGTGAGTGGTTACATCTGCAATCTGGCAGTCCTGGGACCTCAGGCTGAGCAGCATAGAATGGCTCATGTCATTCCCCCTTGCTCAAGGTATCCTGCTCCAGCATACTGCCTGTGCAGCATCCAGTCGACATACCCTTTGGGACCACCTGAGGAACCTCTATGGCCCAAAGACATCATTATTATTTCAAAGTTCAAAGTGTCTGAAAGGATGTAAGGTACGTACTACAGTTCATCAGTGCAGTGTTTTTATGAAATGATATTAAGGGAATAGGTTTTCTGCTGTGGGATGTGAAATGAAAGCATGTGGGGTTGTTCGAGGGTATGAAGTCTGGAGCCATAGCACTAGAAAGCAGAAGGAACCAAAACTACCAAGTCTTACATCCTGACTGCTCGTAATGCCTGCAGTGGACTGTCACTAGAATTGCACTCATAGGAAGCTAATCAGCTCATTCAAAAGAGAACTTGGAAGTGAACTAATATATATGTTTGTGGATGATTGGTGGGCCAGGATCTAGAGCTACGGGGGAGCCAATTTATCTGACAGCGAATGTGGACCTGTTGTGATAAAGGGAGGAAGGAAGGAGAGCCAGGCTTGGAAGAAGAGAATCAGATGGCATTTCGTGAAGGATGTTGATAATAGTGCCCAGGATTTGGTGATGCGGCCAAGAAAGTTTCAATTAGGCAGCAATCCCAGGTTAAGATAATCAACCCCTAGCTTTCCAGCTGACGATTGGCTGACAACTGGCGTTTTGAGGAAGAACTGCAAACTAAATGGCAGCACAAGGTGCCTAGAAACTGACTGGATATTCCTAGAAAATGTATTTGAAAGCCTGATTAAAAGCAGATGGAATTGTGAAAAGTGGACATAAGCATTGTGAACTGTGCCAGGACATCTAGAGGAAGTGACACTGCAGAGAGAAGCAGGGACACATGGAAATTATAACATATTCTTATATATTAAGAGGTGGTTGTGACTGTGTTATTGCACAGAGACTCTCTTTGAGGCATGCTTGGCATGGGGTGGTTATTAAAATATCTATGAGCAATGGCAGTCCTTGGAAATGTGCAGGTGACTTCAAGGGCTGATCTACTTTCCTATCTATTTACACAATGTTCCTGGTCCGCATCGTTGGACATGGTGTAGTAGCCAGGAATTTTCAGTCTTTTCCAATTTTAAGACTCCTAGAGATTTTCCAATTAAGGGTGCAGCAGCTTTTAGGAAGACCACATGAAGGGACTGCTTTACAATATATACGAACTTGCTCTTTTCATCACTTCTGTGAAACCCTTCCAAGTAGTGCAGGAACCGTAGATCTGCTAGCTGCAAATAATTACTCTGAAAAACTACTTCTCTTTGTGTCCTCTGCCATAAAGGTCTATCAAGGTGCCACTTCCTCTAATATTGCAGTCTCATTAATTAGAGCAGCAGCAGATTTTAATTTTTGGCTAGGAAAAGCTGGTTTTCGCTCTCATTTCCTATTTGGCCTTTTGGCTGATGAAGTCTTACCAATAAGGCATGATAAATTGCATCCTAACTCTGTGGAAAGAGATCTTCCATTCTTTTACTTATATTAAATCAATATATTTATTATAGGAAGCAGTAGTAACTTCAAAGATGTTTTTTAAAGATGTAAGGAAACTGCAAGAATACTTGTACTCCTTGAACTTTTTTCTTTTCAATTTTTAATCATTTATGCATGACTTTACCAAGAAACTTAATTTATGCCAAATATGCATGACTGAATGGTGAATAATTGCCTACCGAGGTGAAAGGGCAAAGGAATCTGTTACAAATTACTAAAAAGTAGTTAGATATTTCCAAGAAAAACATAAACCGTGCACAAAGCTCATTGTTAATGAATTTGCAATGACGTATCTCAGGATTTAAGTCTCAGATGTCTTTTTCATTTGTAACATTTGATATAAGCTAATAGATGTTAAATGAAGAGGTCAAAACCAGTAGCCCAATGAGGCAAGGCTGCCGCAGCTTCATGTTCCTAGGTCCAACCAGCAGCAAGGCTGAGAGTATTTGTTCCTCCCCAAATCACCTAAGTCCCTCCCTCTCTCTGCCTTTGGATCCTCCCCTAAATATCGCTTAATAAGTCTTGCACAATCCAAAAATGTTCTTCCCCTGCATCCCACAGTGTGTCCCATACCCCTAGGCAGTGACCCCACTCTGTCCATGCTCCGGTTGACTCATCATGATGGGTTTCACTACTGGGCTGTGGGGCTGATGCTTGCTTGGGACAGCCCTGGGAGAAGCCAGGCAGAGTCTCTCTTCTCCGAGGAGGAAATTCATGTTCTGCCATTGTCTCTCTGTGCTCTGTTGTGCTTTATACTATCAGCACAACAGAGCTCTGTTGTCTGTGCTTTATACTGTTAGGTTTATAACCTAACAGTAGATGCTTGTGCCAGATACTTCCTATGCTGTATAAAATTATAGAGAGTCAAAAATGACTACAATATTCTCAAATCAAACAACCAGAAAAGTTTGTGTATAAAATATAAACAAGTGAAAAAGAACAAGAAAAGACAGGAAAGCAAAGGTTATCATCCATCAGTCAGAAAATAAGTAGCTTCAGTATTGCAAATAAAGGCTATGGGGATTAATATAACAAAATCACAGCCAGACGTATGCATATATTCAAGCCTATTGCGAGATTTAACATGTGATAAAGTACAATTGAACTTTACCACTGTCCTTCCTGTAGATGGTACTGTAGCATAAAATATGCGTTGCACCTTGCCAGCTAGTATTCAAATAGTCTAGCTATGACTAATCTACAAGTTACTCTTGGACAAGTGTACAGGATTCCTACAAAAATCATTGTGAGGGGCCATGTAAACATGTGAACCAATTATATATGGTTCATATATAAGCATGAGATGGCCAAAAAAAAAAGAAATAATGCTAAATAAGTTGAATTCTTGCCATAATAAAAATATACTGATATCCTATAGAATATGCCAGGCCATAGTGAGTTTTAGAAAGACCTTAGGCATGCACTTGCTGAGAAGGATCAATCTCTGTTGTTCATTTTGATTGCTCTGCCTGGGACATAGCAAGGTGAGAAGATTTCAGCCTAATATTTTTTATGAAGCAAAATCCTAGACATTTCCACCCTTCTTTGTTTTATGCTGTCTTCTTCCTTAATGTGAATTAACTTTATAGAGTGCAAATACAGGGCAATGGTAAAAATTGAGTTTAATACATATGGCACAAGCAATTCTTATTCCACAGTAGTCTCAAAGGACATCAGGTTATGATGCTCTTCTTCAAGCTGAAAGAAAAACTGTATTTGCACAGGAGAAATGAGTGTCTCACTGAGATAGCTGCATGCTACAAGCTATTTCTGACCTCTGTGATATTACTGACTCCAGCAGAGTTACTGGAGTAAAGGAGGGCACAATATTATTCTATTATTTTCCATTCCTGTGCAACAGTATCCTCCTGGTCTTGCAGGAGCTTGGAGCTTTTAGGTTTTGGAATTTTGTAGCCTTCTTGCATATTGTTTGCGCTACTTCTTTTGGAGCTAAAACACTTTTCTTGTCTCTTTTAAATTGGCAAATGCTGATGCTTATGGCTCACTGTAGAAAAAAAGAGTCACCTCCTTCCTTCTCTTCTCCTTTGTCTCAGCAATAGTAACCAAAACGGTCATATAAGCACTGTCCTGGGAGGCTGCTCCCTGTCCTGAGGGCAGCAGAAGCCACACCACTCAGCTACAAAATATGAGGGGGGCTCCCGGCACACCAGTAGCAGCAGTTTCAGTGACCGCTTGTGGGCAGACTGAACCATTAGCTCTTGTGCAAATCCAAAAACCAGCTCTCCAGCTGGTGTGGGTCCGTGTCACTGTGAAAGGTGCTGTTCTCCCTGTTCCCTGAGCCAATGCAATGGTGAAACACAACTCCCTGCATGAATTCGGGATGGACAGAAGGAGATTTCTGTGCCTATGCATTGCCTAGCATTTCTGCTGAGAGGACTAGGAAAGCTCCAGGTTTTTGCCTTGCACACAAATGTTTATCACTTGGCCACGGAAAAAATTTTTTCTTGAAAACCGGTGGAGTTCTATCAGCATACACCAGTCCAGGATCAAGTTCACTAAACATGGTGATTGTGGGGCAAAGGTAGCAATGCAAATTAAGTAAACAGGTAAATTCATTTGTCTTGGCAAAAGCAGATGATATTGCTGAATGATGCAGAAGTGAAATCAGAGTTACCGAACATGGAAGAGCCTAATTGCCTATAGAGCTCTTAGTTTTATTCTGGATTTTGTTCAGCATCAGTACATACTGACATAAACACATAATGTGAGCTTTATATGAGTATTTTGTGTCCCTTTGCTGAAAAATATACCTTGATTGCTTCAGTGGAATACTAGGAGTCAGCTAAGTTCAAAAACTTCTGCTCTCGTACAAATACGTGTTCATGAACCCAGATACCTGTTCCCCATGTCACTTAGTAAAAAACTGGCTATTCTTTCTTACAAGTTAACTTGTAATATAGCAGTATTGCACATTGAAGCTTTGGATGCTCTGCTACCAAAAGAAATCTACAGCTCTAAAGCATAAAGCAGTACCTCTGGCTGGCATGCACATGTCTGGGGAGAATCAAGTGCTTAAGCAGGTATCTACAGAGCAAAGGGAGCAAGGGATTGTCTAATCTGGCCAGGAGAGTGCTGAGATGGTGAGTCTTCAATCTGAAGACTTTTCTAAGAATTTTCTTGAACACCTTTGACTGATCCTTTTGTTTTTTGAAAGCAGGCCCAATCTTGCTTACCTCTCAGTATCAGGTTTTCCAGAAAAAAGCTTTTGCTGCACTGTAGTGCTCATAATGCAATACATGCTGATTGCTTTGTTGGAAGCAGCTGTCTCTTGGGCCTCCTAGAATAGCATATTTTAGGAAGCTCCCTCACATCACCATATAATTTAGTCTACACTTGCCAGACTTGGAGGCACCAGTATGCCTGTTTGGCAACTAAGACTGCTTCCTAGTCAAAGGAAGCAGTATGCGAAGAGGGATGAGGAGGGGACAGATGAAAGGAAAGAGAAAACTCTGACAATATAAGCAAATTCATGCTAGAATGTATATATATTGTATTTGGCAAAATATTTGAGTTGTTTATCAACAATGTATAAAAGAGGGTTATCCATTTTTTTTTCTTTTTTTCCCCCTACTGTTCTATGAGTTGTCAGTCATAGCTATTGCATTATTTGTTCAGGAAAAAATCCTGTCCTTAATCTTCTGACTGATGCTAGGTGTAGTGGGGCAGAAATAGTTGCAGAACAGTGTGTGTTTCTGATCCTCACCCGTTTGCCTCCACAGATGCAGGGAACCCGGAAGCAAAGTCCAGCTAAGCTTCTATGTGCTGTTTTGAGACAGATACTTCTGCATGTGCCTCCCCTGACTCCACTGTACCTACTAGTCTTTTCTGTGTGGACTGAGTAGGTTAAAAGCAGTGATATGAGGGCCTAAAAATATACAGTTTAATTAGGAATTTGATATTTTGACAGAGCGGCGGCTGGCCGACAGGAGGGACAGACCCTGGGGACATCCACCAGGCATTTTTATCAAGTGTCTAATTCAAAACTTGAGAATTCAGCTGCATTCCTTGCCCTGAGCTTTTTGTTTCCTGAGCCTGGCTGCTGTCCCCTCTGCCTGGTCTCCTCCTTCCCTGCAGTGTTTTACAGGGTAGCATTAGCACGGGCTAGAAACCCCCAGATGTTTGCCAGCTTCAAATAATTTGAAGATTGTTCCTGCAGTGAGCATCAGATATACTTTGTCCTATAAGAAATGCAATAGTAGTGGACTGTGTGATCAGAAGGAAAGTTCATTAAGGATGCAAATTTGGATACAGAAATTGTCAGTCATGATATTGCCTTGAAGTTATCTGACAAAACCATTTGTCACTGATGAAGTGCTTGTATCAATAAAATCTGTCATGGTAAACATGAGCTAGTCATAAGCTATTTGTAAGAAATAATTGATTCATTTTTTCTGTTCCTGAATTAACAATAAGATTTCCGTTAATTGTTTTAGAACTATGTACAATAGCTAACACCTGCCAGGAATAACAACATATTTTTTTCAAAAAAACCCACTAAAAGGCATTACTTTGAATGAACACTGAACAGGAATGAAAACTCCCATCAATTTCAAAGGGAATTCTTTTTCCGAGCTACCTCGTTGATGTGGTCCCATTATTTTAGCAATGTGTAAAGCTTTAGTTTTACTATACGTTGCTTTTCCTAACACATGTTTATAGTAACTTGCCTGCTCCAATATCCTCCTGAAGATTCAATATATTGATGCAAGTAGCTAGTTTGATCATATACAGTTTATTTCAATGACCAAACTTAAATAAGGAAATCGATCAAGATAGAGATAGGAGCTGAGAATATCCTCTTGAACAATGAGCTGTTGTTTCTTGATGCTTTTAAAATCTCATTGCAACTATATCTGCATTATTTAGTTGCAAATGCTTGTACAAATCTGGCTGTTTTTTAAAATTTCTTCCTCCCATCCCACTCCCCAAATCCCTTTCTCCATTCCTTTCATTCTGTCTGCAGATCTACCCTTTCTATTCAGTCATTTCTCTTCTAAAGGTTTTTGTCTTCTAAAAGTGAATTTGAGTTCCATTGGTAATCTTGAATAGATGCAGACCCCCTAAAGCACTTTGTCTTCTAATCTGTGGGCCAGATACACAGCTGAGGTATGCCAACATAGTTGCATTGTCTTCAGTTAAACTAGGCTGATGTACTGCATTTGGGTATTTGGCCTTTTAACGGTCACCTATTTAATGTATCTAATAAATCAAAAAAATATAATTTCCAGCATACCAAAAATAGTCCTGAGAAATATATCTATGTTGTTTCTCCCATATGTTCAGATAAAGTCACAGTGTTTTTATTTGTATGCTTTCCTATTACTGCAGGAAAAAGCAATGAATATCTACTACAGAAGGACACTTGAATGCAAATGAACATCATTACCATAAAAGAACAATGTAGTATTTTTAGTAGATCATTAATTAAGACAAGAATTAATAGCACAAAGTCTAGTTAATTTAAATAGCTCCTACCTTTAATAAGATACCTTATCAATTTAGTAGTATAACAGTGATCTGTTCTCTATATTTTTAGCCATTACAAAAGTATAAATGTTGTAATTAAACTGGATGGTACAACGTTAGGCTAAGTGTGTCTTTCTAGAATATAGATATATTAAAATTTCAGTTAAAAAGTGAAATTCTGCTGAATTTTCTTGGTTTTAATTTCCATTCATTAATTTCACTGTTATTAATGCTGCTATTAATGTCATATTGTAGTGTTAGTACTTTTAAGCCATAGCACAATCCTTACATCTCACTTTTGTTTTGTGAATCTATGTATTTTTTCTGAATTGTATTTAAAACAACAGTATTAGGTTTAATAGGGCTCCCAGACTCAAAGAATACAACATAAACCAAAACGTGAATCTTTCAAAATGTATAACTAATGAGGCCTTATACAAGTGATATTCAGCACTCACACCATAATCCTGTCTTCTTAAGTACCAAGATTCATTGATTCATGCATCACTATTATTTTAATGGATTAGAAGGAGTGAGCACAAGTCCTCAACAATTATTTCTGAAACTTTAAAGAGTTGAGAAAAAATTAATGAATTAGCCATTTTTGCAGAGATATTCAAATTAACTGCAAATATAGAGCATTGCAGGGGCTTATATGCTTATATTTTTAGAATAAAAATTGTCTGAAGTAATTGATATTAATGTGCTTTAATTCAATGGTACAATTTCTTACCTTTTATATTTGTTTGCATTTTATATATATATATATATTTATAGTTTGATTTTTCCCAAATTTTTCACCAAAATGTGCCATTGTATTTCCTGCATGTAGGGAGACTTCAGGATGCAGACATATTGGAATCATTCTTTTAAATAAATGTTTATATAAATGACCACATAGTGATCATATGATTATTCTAAAAATTCTTCATGAAAACACTAAATCAAAATAATAACATAAATTCCTACAGCTTGACAAGGCTGTGATATGCTTTCCATGCTTTCTGAAGTACATCACATCCTTGGGCTGATTTAGTGACTGCACGACCCAATGAAGTAAGTAAGTAAGTATTAAGTAAGTAATAACTTGAGTAAGTAAGCATGAAGTAAGTATTATGAAGTAAGTATTAACTTTATATTTACTTTGCTTTTTTAAAGACTTAAGTTGATAGGAAAATAGTCGAAATACTTTGCTATTATTTTCCATGTTCTTCCACTTAGGCAAGCATATTTAAATGGTAGAAAAGGAGGAACACAAGTCTCATTACAGTCCCTAGGAAAGTGTTGGAGCAACTAATCTTGGATTTGGGAGCAGTCAGCATGGATTCAGCAGCTGAATCCCGACTGGACTCAGGCCCATCCCAGGAACCTGCAGAGACACTCAAAGGCAGACTACGCATGGGATTAGGCAGGCTCACAGAAATGCTTGTACACAAGTACCAAAATGAAAGTCCCCACATGTGCATTCTGCATCTGAGTGCCAGTCCAAATGTCTGTGAAACCTGCCAGGACGGTCTTTCTCTCAGCCTGCACTGATGCATAGATGCCTAAGTGATTTTTCTGCAAGTTGCTCTCCTAAATCAAGTGACTGAGATGCATGTGGCAACACAAGAGCTAGCACCTTGCTGGTGCACGAGGCTATGCTGCTCCATGAGAAAAAGTGCCAGGACATAGGGCCCAGAAAGGAAGAGGGGTGGTGCACGAAAGCTGGTTGGTATTCAAGGATAGCCTCCACCAAGTTCCAGAATGGAGTTTCAAATTCCAGCCTAAGAAGAAAGGGTACAGTGGGTGGAAGCTGGTACAGCTCACCTGGGAGGAAGATAGGGACATTGCTGGAGCATGCAGGGCTAGGGCTAGGAAGGCCAAAGGCTAGCTAGGGTTGAATCTGGCGAGGGATGTCAAGGACCACAAGAAGGGCTTCTCTAAAGACAGGCTTTCAACACGGTCGCCCACAACATCATTATAGCCAAGCTGAGCAAGTCAGGCCTACATGAGCAGATGGTGATCTGGACTGAAACCAGCTGAATGGCAGAGAGTGGTGTACCCCAGGGCTCAAGGCTGGTGTTAATCCTGTTCCACTTGTTCATCAGTGGCCTGGATGAAGGAGCAGAGTGCACCCTCAGCAGGCTTGCTGATGATACAAAACTGGGAGGAGTGGCTGACACACCAGAAGGCTGTGCTGCCATTCAGAGGGACTGCGATAGGGAAAGAGGAAATTCAACAACAGGAGATGCCAAGTCCTGCCCCTGGGCAGGAATAGCCCCAGGCACCAGGGCAGGTTGGGGGCTGACCTGCTAGAAAGCAGCTTGGCAAAGGCCCTGGGGATCCCGGTACACACTAAGTTGACCATAAGCCTGCAAGGCACCCCTGTGGCAAAGGCAGCCAACGGTATCCTGGGCTGCATTAGGAGATGCATTGCCAGCAGGTTGAGGGAGGTGATCCTTGCCCTCAGTCCTGGGGAGGCCACTGCTGGAGAGCTGGGTCCTGTGCTATGCTCCCCAATACAAGAGAGATGTGGAGTTCCTGGAGCCAGCCCAGTGAAGGGCTGCTAAGATGATGAAGGGACAGCAGCATCTCTCAGATGACAAAGGCTGAGAGCTGGGCCTGTTCAGCCTGGAGAACAGAAGGCTGAGGGAGAGGATCTTATCAATGTTTATAAATATCTGAAGTGAGGGTGTCAAGAGGACAGGGCCAGACCCTTTTCCATGGTGCCTGCTAGCAGGACGAGAGGCAACGGGTACAAACTGAAACAGGCAATTCCCTCTGAAGATAAGGAAAAGCTTTTGTTCCATGAGCCTGATGAAGCACTGGCCAGAGGTTGCCCAGAGGGCTTGTAGAGTCTCCATCCTTGGAGCTATTCAAAAGTCATCTGGACACAGTCCTGGGCAGCCTGCTTTAGGCGACTCTGCTGGAGCAGTGGGGGTTGGACTAGATGATCTCTAAGGCTCCCTTGCAACCTCAACTGTTCTGCGATTCTGTGAGCTGAGGGGGTGTGGACCACGCTTTTCGACAACTCCTTCACCCTCTCCCTTGTTTGTTACCAATGTATAGAGCTCCTCTGGGTTTTGTCCACCTTTGCCTTTTTGTCCACCTTTGTTTCCCTTGCTGCTTTGGGAGTGCCTCAAAAGAGGCTCCCAATGGATAAAGAACTCTTTTCTTCTGCAGAAGCTGGAAGCTTCAGGTCCAGGTATCCTCCATATCTGGAGCCTAGCTAAGCTTGCTGAGTGTGGTTGTCATGTCTGACTAGGATACCTGCTTGGGTCCAAAGGAAGATCCCCTTGCTCTCTGTTAAAGTCTCTGTGCTCATCCTCCCCGGGTTTTCTGGTGTGCTTAGAGGCCAGGAAAATGACTCCTGCCGGGCCAGGTCCTCTCCTGCCCCTTTTCCTGCTGGTATGGGAACAGCTACACTCAAGACACATCCCACCTGCCATGCCTGTGGGCTCGCTTTCTCATAAGCCACCTCTGCAGCAGCATCACGTCTTGGTGACTTCTCTCCCACCTGACTGGTGCCTGCTGCTCTCTGGGGGTGTCCCTGGATTCCCGGACAGAGAGGTATTTCTTCCCCAAATCTCGCTGCGTTGCAGTCTCTGACAACAGCAGAGCAGTGATCCTGCTGCTCGGGCACTTCCCCTCCTGCTACTAGGTATGCCAGGCCGTCCAAAGAGACCTACCGTGCCCGCAGAAGTGTACAAATAATACCTGTAGTGTCTGTGTGTTTTTTAAGGAGAGACAAGGAGCAGTTAAACAGTCCTGCAGAAAAGTGCTTTACTGTAGTGAAGCTAGGCGGGACTGGATCAAAAGTCTCCCTGCTCCGGGTCCAAGGCTACCCTGAGCCCCAAACGGGCAGTTAAGTGCTAGCCTAAGCCAAGTTTCAACACGGAAAAACACACTGCACGTCCCAGCAGAGTTCCCACTGTGGCAAGGTGATAAGGGTACTGCCAAGGGGTTTTTCTTTCTTTCCTTGCTTTCTTCCTTTTCTTTCCTTGCTTGTTCTTTCCCCCTTTATTCTTCAGATTTCCTTTCCTTTTTTGCTTTGCTTGTTTGCTTTGCTTGTTTTTCTTGCCTTCTCTTTCCCTTTTTCTTCCCTTCTTGCTTTCTTTTTTCCTTTTTGCTTTCTTGTTTTTCCTCCATGCTTTTCGTTCCCTTTTCTTTATTTTTCCTGCCTTGTTTTTCTTTCTTGTTTTTTCTCATTGTTCTTTCCTTGTTTTTCTTTCCTCTTTCCTTTCCCTGTTTTTTCTCCCCTTTCTTTCCTTTCTTTTCTTTTTCCTTTTTTCCCTTTTCCTTTTTCCCTTTTTTCTTTCTGTTTTTTTTTCCTTTTTCATTCTCCTTTTTCCTTCCCCCTTTTTCCTTTCCTTTTTCACTTTTCCCTTATCTTTTCTTTACTCTTTTCTTGTTTCTTTCCTTTTCACTTTCTTTGTTTTTCTTTTTTCTTTCTTTCCTTTTTTCTTTCCTTTTCTTTCTTCCCTCTTTTCTTTATATTTTCTTTCCTTTTTTCTTTCCTTGTTTTTTTTCTGTTTTTTCCTTTTCTCTTTTGTCTGTTTCATTTTTTACTTCCTCTTTTCTTTCCTTTATTCTTTCCTTCTTTCTTTCTTCTTCTCTTTCCTTTTCACTTCCTTCCTTTTTTTCTTTATTCTTCTTCCTTTTTTCTTTTTCTTTCCATTCTTACCACCCTTTTTATCTTTCTTAGTCTTTCTTTATATTTTCTTTCCCTGTGTTTTCTTTAGTTTCTTTCCTTGTTTTCCTTTTACTGTTTTTCTTTCCTCAGCTTTCCTTTCCTTTTTTCCTTTCTTTCTTTCTCTCCTTGTTTTTCCCTCCTTCCTTTTTTCCTTTTCATCTTTTCTGTTGTTCTTTCCTTTTCCTCTTTCCTTTACTCTTTTCTGTTTTTTCCTATTATCTTTTCTTTTTTACTTTTCTTGTTTCTTTCATATTCTTCTTTCTTTGTTTTATCTTTCCATTTTCTTTGATTTTTCTTTCATTTTTTCTTCTCTTTCTTTTTTCTTTCATTGTTTTTCTTTCCTTATATACTTACTCCTTTTTCCCTTTATTTCTTCTGTTGTCGTTCCTTCCTCTTTCCTCTTTCTTTCTTCCATCCTTTCTTTTTCCTTTTATTGCTTACTTTCTTACTTTCTTTCCATTTTCTCCTTTTTGCTTTCATTTTTCCCTTTATTTCTTGCTTTTTTCTTTGTCTTTTTCCTTCTTCATTTTCTGTGTGTTTTTCTTTCCTAGTTATTTAATTCCTACCTTCTTTCCTTTACTTTCTTTCCCTTTTTCTTGCTTTTTTCTTTTTCCTCTTCTTTCCTCTTTTTTGCTTTTCCTTTTTCCCTTGTTTCTTTTCCTTTTTCTTGCCTTGATCTTTAATTCCTTTGCTTTTTTTTCCTTTTTTGCTCTCCTCTTTTTTTTCCTCTTTTTGCTCCTTCTTTCTTTCCATGTCTCTTTCCTTGTTTCTAATTTGCTTGTTTTTTCTTTCCTTTTCTTTGTTATTATTTCCTTACATTTCTTCCCTCTTTTATTTCCCCTTTTTCTTTCCTTTCTTTCTTTCCTGGTTTTGCGTTCCTTTTTGTTTTTTCTTTCCTGTTTTTCCTAAATGAGGGGCATGCTTAGCTGTTTGAAACAGGAATCCAGAATGTTTCCTTGCAGGTTTTGTGTCTTTGCTCATACAAAACAGCCTGAAGCTACTGAGTCTTTCACCTCAGCCTGTCCAGTAGTTCAGATGAAAAGCACCTCTGAGCAGGCAATTCTGACTTGATCCGGGCCCACGACGACCTTTGAGGCTCGGATGGCTCCTGACCCAGGTTCAGCGTGCAATAGGAATGCTGGTGACTGCTCAGATGGTTCTGGAGGCGCGCAGGCAGGAAGAGGGCACGTCATCGGGTCCCAGGGCGATTATAGAGTGGCCATGGGAAGCAGGACAGGAGCTCTCCAGGGGGTCCCTGGAGGACGTCTGAGGAGGAGCGCCAGGTGATAACTGTGCAGGGAAGACGGCAGGCTGTTTTCCCAGTGCCTCCTCCTCCAAGCTCACCTGTTGCTGCTCAACAGCAACATTGTCCACACTTGTGCTCCGTTTCTGGGGCCTTCTGCTGCCTTCCAAATGGTCCTGGAAGGACAGAGCTGGCTCTGAGAGGCTCCTGTGCATCATGCTGATGTCGTTTCTCAGATGAGGCAGTGGAGGGGCAGAGACACACATGACATAGGTCCTGCTCCTGCTGGGGCTTCTCCCTCTGGGCTGCTGCATCTCCAGGGTTGGGAGGCCGCATCCAGCTTCAGGCTCTGGGTTGTTGCGGGCAGAAGCGTCCTCCTGAGCAGGCCCTGGGTGTCCTGTGGGGAGAAAGAGCCTGTTAGCTAGTTGGTACTGGCCCTCTGAAGGGAAAAGGGGACTTTCCCGGTGGCACCATGCAGCCCGGGCAGATGGCAAGCTGCAACCTGAGCACCTATGGATGTGAGGAGCAGTCCAGGAAACACAAGGAACCCCAGGGGCCATACCCTGCATGGGGAGAGTGCCCTTCTCATCCATAGTGAGCAATGCTGTGCAGAGCAGAGCTCTACAGAGGCTTAGCATCTGGGACGCCTTTTGTGGTGTGAGGAAGGTCATTCTGAACTTCTGGAAAGTGTTGCAGGGGCAAGGCATTGCCAGAAGGTATTGAAGCCTCTGCACCTCTCTGCTTTGCCGCAGATGTCTTCCCCTAGCCAGCTAAACAATTGGAACCAGCAGCCCTGGGCGGTGCCAGTCCTGAGCGCAGCCTCCTACCTGCAGAGCTGTCGGTGTGCTCGGGGCACTCCTCGGCAGAGGGGCTGCCAGCCAAGGCCACGTCCTCCCCAAATATTGCTGCGCAGTTGTCAATAAGGAACTCCACCAGCACCGTCACCTACACACAGAGAAAACCATGGGTGTCAGTGCAAGGGGCTGAAAACGTGCTCAGCGGTCTCTGCTGCTCCTGACTGCTGTTTCTCTCCTGAAGGCTGTAGCTCTGTGGCTGCAGCTCCAGCAAGAGATCTGCCTGTCACATTGCAGACAGCCCAGCTGAGCAGCGTCCCCTCCATGCTCCGAGGTGCTGCTGCTGCTGCATTTAGCTTTTGCAGTGGCCGTGGGATCTGTGGGGATGGCTTGGCTGTGCCCCGATGGGGGAACTAGCTGACTGGTGAGTGCAACAAACCTTCTCGTTCATCTCTTTCTGCACTTGCAGCGGGAGTGGGCTGTCCATGCCTGGGCTCAGCATGTTGGGCCCAATGCAGATCGCAAGGTTGCTGGAGCCCATCCTGCTGGTCTCTGCGTTCTGGCTGATGTGGTGGAGCACAGCGAGCAAGGGCTTGAGCAAGAGGACGTTTGGCCGAGGCAGTTGGTCAGCCACCCTGTGTGAACACAAACACAACGGGCCATGACTTCAGGGGACAGTGGCCGCTGCTCCTTGCTGTGAGCAAGGCTCAAGTAAACTGCCACAAATGGTGAGTCCTCCAAAGAGAGGAACACCTGTGCTTGCTTCCACTGCTTCACACAAGTCCTGTGGAGAAACCCCTGATGGCAGCTGAGCGCATGCTTCAGTACAAGATCTGGAACGACCAGATCTCGACTGAAAGGTGAGTGTTTCAGCACAGCGCATGCTTTTCAGTAGATCGACAGCGTGAAGATAGGCAAGCTTGTCAGGAGACGTCACGGGAGGCCTTGCGAAGGCCCTGGGAAAGCCTGGGCCTGTGCTGTGTAGGATCAGCGCTAGCAACCTCACAGAAAAGACAGATTTTTCCATGAGGCTCCCCATTGCCAGAGAAGGCTCCAGCCTCTCCCAGCCACTCCATAACGCTGCGACTGGCCTCAACACTTACTCTTTCAATTCTTCAATCTTTTCCTCCCTACTTGGCTTCTCCAGAGCCAGCATCCACTTGTCGTACAGGGCCGCTGACAGGAGCTGGGAGGGGATACTGCGGAGGAAGTCCTGCAAGGCCAAGACATGGAGATGAGGCTCTGGACACCACCCCTGAGCCCACAAGGAGCACCCTGGCACTTGGGCTCCCAAGGAGGCAGCTTGCTTGGAGCTACCTGCCCTCCAAGGTGCTCATGGCCACTGACAGAGCAGTGGGCTGTGTGAGTCCCTGCCCTACTTGGACACGCTTGTCTGAGTGCAGCAATAGGCCCCAGTGCCTATCAGCCTTTAGTGCACTCAGGGATCTCAGTCTTCCTCCCTGAGGAGGGTGCAGGGCAGGAGGAGGAGGGGGAGGAGGAAGAGGAAGTGAGTTTCCCGTGGGCAGGCAGGAAATCAGTGGCAGAACAAGGGGAACTGAAAACCAGATGGACTGGCCTCAAAAGGCCAAACCTTCCCAAGCCTAAAAACATGTGGCTTGGCTTCCCTAGAGTTTCAGCTCTGAGCGCCCCCCGGGCCCATCTAGGCACTCAAGCAGGCCCCTGCAGGTTCGCAGTGTACTCTCAGAGCTGCAAGGCAGAAGAATTCACCTTCAAGATTACTGCCAGGAGGTGCACAGGTTTACTGTCCAGGTCAACGGTGACTCCTTTGTTGAGGTCCTCCTTCAAGTCCCTGCGCGCTTTCTCACTGGCAGCTTTGCGGAATATCCCCTCAGTGGCAGGCCCTTCCCTGTACAATATGGCCAGGAGATCCTGCAGGAAAAAGCGGACAGCGGTGGGAGAAGAGTTCCTCAGGTGAAGAAAGGCCCTTTAGCCTTAGGGGAGCGTTTGTTCGGAGGCAGAAGCAAGTTTTTGCCTGGGAGACGCGCTCTACTTTACTTGGGTTCACATCTAGTTCTCGCTGCTGGTAGATTACACTGGCAGTTACCCAGCTGTCCCCCAAGCCACCCCTTTTCAGGGAAATACACAAATCCCTGGCTGTTTATGCTGCTGAGAGCTTCCTTTCAATGACTTCTGCAAGGCCACCAGCATGACCTGCTTCTCCTCTTCCTGCTCCGGCCTTGTTCCCACTCCAGAGTCACTTCCTGTGGCAGCTGTGTGGGCTGTGCAAGCCCGCACACTTGACCTCGTGGAGGGCAAACCCCCAAATGCCCTGTCTCCTGAGAGCCACAGCCCAAGCTCTGGTGATACTGCTTCGCCGGAGAAGCTGGGAACAGGCTAACTGCATGGCCAGGCTGGCTTACCTGGACTGGCTGGGGCAGGGTCTCCTCTTCCCCGCACAGACTTGCCAGAGGCTGCCCAAAGAGGGGCCTCTTGAGGCCAGACTCCGGCTGCCCTGGGCAGTCCCCATTGGCCAAGGTTCGTCCCCGAGCAAACGGCCAGGGGATCAACCTCTTTCTTTTCTTAGGCCCAGATGCTGCAAGCAAGAGGAAAGCAAAAGTCAGGTGAAAAAAGCTGGAGGAGAGTTGTCTGTGTGCAGCGCCACAGGATGCCGAATGAAGGGCAGAGCTGTGTGTGGGAACGATGACTCGGACTGCGCGGGGGAAACTGAAAAGTGTGACCATCCCTCTAAGCGCACCAGCTCTCCTGCTTTGTTGGAGCACGCAGGGCACAGAAAGAACCGTGGGATGTTTGACATGTGTCATGGCAGAGGTTTCTGGGACCACCATGAGGGGGTGACAGGAGTTGTGGCTACACAGTCTGAGCATGCCCCTGTCCAAGGGGGGCTGGCAAGAGGGCAGGAGGGGCTCCTGCTTTGGAGCCGCTGTCGAGCACTGTGGGGGAAGGCAGCTCCTCAGCTTCTCTTTCACACTCACCAGGCGAGTGGCAAAGTCCCTCCCCAGGAGCTGATGGGACCAAGACAGGGCATTGCTTGGTGTCAGCCTGCAAAAAACGCATTCAGGTCGTAGAGCCGCCCCACAGCAGCAAGGGCTGCCAGCGAGTTGCTGCAGTGACGCACAACTGTGTGAGCAGCTCCAGGGACAATCCCAAGGTCATCACACGCCTGTGGAGGAGACACTGGGTGGGGAATGGCGCTGCCTCTCTGCCCAACAGGGGCGCTGGTGGCAAAGGCTGCTGCTGCAGCCGGCCAGCCCGACCCAGCCCTGCAGGCCACAGCCCCCTGGGTGGTTTTGGGCGGCTGGTGGATGCTGAGAAGGCGCAGCCCTGCACAAGGCACCTCAACTCGGCCCAGGGAGACAGGCTGCCCTCCCATGCTGCTCCGGCACTGGGTAGCTCCTCCTAGACCGCCTCATAAGGCCGCCGTCAGTGTCTCAAGGGCTTTGGCCCCTGCCATCTTCCCTCTCAAGACTCAGCTACCTCCCGGCAGCACCCCAGCAAGGGCTGGGGCAGAGGGAACCCCTGCTCACCTCCGCCGAAATCAACGCCTCGACGGTCCGGGTGCTCAGCGACACCGACTAGGCAAGAGAACAAAGAGCCAACGTGAGCAGCTGGTCACAGGGGCTCTTCCCGAAAGCCCCGTGGCGCTTGGGGCCGAGCGGAAAGCCCCGGGACACTTACAGGACCGTAGAAGCCAACGGCCTTCACAAGGAGCCGAAGGGAGGTCAGGCGGGTGAGCCGGGGCTCCGGGGCTCCGGGGCTTTGCCTGGGCACGGGCGGGGACAAAGGCAGAGCGCGGTCACAGCCAGCCCTCCCTGCTCGCGCCCTGACCCCAGCCCCGCACCTCCAGCCCACCCGGCCACAGCAGATCTTCCTGCAGCGCCAGCTGGCAGCACCGCTCCGCAGCGCCCCGGCCCTGCTGCCTCCAGGCCTCTTCCGCATGCAAACAGGAAGCGACAGCTCAGGCTCCCCGTGCGGGCAAGCAAGGAGCTGCAGTGACAGCTCCACTGTGTTGCTGTTCCTGTGCCCTCTCAAGGCAAAGCACCTCCCACTGCTCTGCCCGGGAGCTGCCCCGTGCAGGGGGTGTCCCTCTCCCCCACCTCCCCTGCTGCACCGCTGTGGGCAGCTCCCCCGGGAGCTCTCCACCGCCTGCAGCCTTGACACCCACCACCGGCAGGCTGAATTCCCAGCAGGGCTCACCTGAGGACCGCCTGGAGCCACAGCTCCTTCACCTCCTGCGACCTGCAGCAGAAAGGAGAAACAGCCTCAGAGCCCACTGCTCCTCCTCCTCCTCTGCAGAGGCACAGGCCCCCAGGCACATCTCACCCGTGTGGCCCTGCTCCACACCACCATACAGCAAGGCCCCGGTCGGTGTCCCCCAGCAGCGTCCCTGGCGTGAGCAGAGCTGCAGGGACGTGGCGGGGGCGGGTGGCTTGTGCACACCTGGAGCTGCCCGTGTGAGCGTCTGAAACCCAAGCAGGGCCTCTACTTTCTCTCCCCACAGCCTGGCGTGAGCTCCAGCAAGCCCAGGGAGGAATGAAGGCCAACACAGTGCCCTGCACCCCTCAAGGCCCTGGATGTGGCCCCGAGACTCACCTGAAAGTGACCACGCAGCGGTCCCTGGGCCACACGAGGACGAGAGTATTGGCACATTTCAGGCCAAAAACCTCCTCCTCGTCTGCCTGCCCGCACACCGCCTCGTCCTTCCCGCACAGCACCCAGAGCTCGCTGAGACGCACGCGGTGCTGCAGCAGGAAGGTGGAGCCCCATCTGCCGGGAGGAAGAGCAGGGATGGCCTTGGAGGTTGTGTGGTGGGGGCAGCCCCAGCAGCGCTCCAGGGCAGAGCCGTTTCCCGGGGGCAGAGCCTTGGGCCGGCCACCCCGAGCCTCGGGTGGGAGAAAGGAGCCGCAGGCCCAGCACACAGAGAGGCCACTTCTGAAAAGTCACTGCTGGGCAGCAATGGCAGCAGGCACTCCATCAGGGGCTGCGGATCAGGAGAGCAGTCAGGAGCCTGCCCCCTTTCCTCTTACACCTCCCCAATTTAAAGGGAAAGAGTGTCCCTCCCCACCGTGTAGGGACACCCATGCAGGGGACTGCAGGTCATTTGGACCACGAGTCCTTGTCAGGAGCAAAGGGCATCAACAGAGCTGCTGTTCGGGAAAGAACAAATGCAAAGAGCTTGGCTAAAATCCCTTCTCCTGCCCAGCTGTGGGCGCCTCCGTTGGCATTCAGGCTGACAGGAAAGCACATGCTCCTTGTGCTTGCGCAGCCCTGCCAGAGTTAAAAAGAGCCAGCCCAGCCCGTGTCCGCCGTGGCCAGTGCGGTGCAGGCAGCCCCAAGGAGGAGGCACTTTCTGCTCCTGCAGGAGCAGCTCCGGGGAGGAGCGGTGCCCTGGGGCTGGTGCCAGAGGAGGTGGCAGGGGCAAGGACAGCTGTGGCTGCTAGTCTTACTTGAAGCTGGCGATGGCGATGACATCGGGGAAGAGCAGGAGGTGCCTGTTCCTCGTCCGCTGGTGCCGCGTCACCTGCACACGGTCGCTGAGCAGGAGCTGGGGGCTCCTGCGCGACACGAAGGTGCCGAGCGCCGTCGAGGACTGGGAGGCTCCCCTGCCCATGAGCCCGAGCTGGGCACCGGGAGCCGTGCGGCCAGGGTCCACGGGCCATGCCTGCGTGCCGGGAGCGGGGCCAGGAGCGCCCCAGGCGCGGCAGCAGTTGGCCTGTCCCATGGCGCTTTGCCCGGGCAGACGGCTGCGGCGCAGCCGTGCCCTGCACCGAGCAGGGCCAGGCACCAGCCAGGCCTGAGCAAAGCTGGGAGCAGTGTCCCTGTGCTGGCAGTGCTGCTGGGCTGGGAGCCTGCGTCTCCCTGCTGCCCTGCACTGTCACAGCGCCGCACTGGGGGACAGGTGGGTGCTGGTGGCTGGGACCACCTGGGCATCACTGTGACACATTGTGATGCGCCAGCCAGGCGGTGGGGCAGCACCAGGGGCACGGGCCGGGAGCTGTGGGCACAAAGGGGAGTCTCCCCGGACACCCAGTGCCTCTGGTGCCACAGGATTGCCATGTCTGTGATGTGGGAGCACAGCTGGTGGGGCTGGGGCACCGCTGCTGGCTCCCGCAATGCCCCCAGGGACAAGGCGCTGCCTTTGTGTGTCCCGATGGTGGCTGCGGGGAGGCAAATGGTGCCCGGGACAAGGGAGCAGAGGGACTTGGTGCTGGAGGAGCTCCCAGCTTCAGCAGCTGGCTCTGTGTCGGTGACAATCCAGCAATGCACAGGCCTTTCCACACAGCTGCAACATTGCCTGTTGCTGCTGGCACAGGAGGACTCAGGCTTGGAGAGGGCAAGCAGGAGGCCTGTGCCTGCTTGACAACCAGGGCCCAGACAGTGCCCAAAATCCCAAGTTTCACGCTTCCTCTGCAGGTGGTCAGCCTAGTGGTCAGCCCCACTCCAAGTGTCTACAAGTGGCATCACGCGTGAAGTGGGAATCTTGGCTCCAGTCCTAGTCCGAGAAGAGTTTAGGGAAGGTTTCAGTTGCCTAAACACCAGCACCAGCATGCATCCACTTGTGATGCCTTGGAAAATTTCCCTGTTGTGCCCTGGGATACCCAAATGCCTATAGACAGCCCCTTTCAGGCAGCTGAGTCCACCTGGACTCAGGTCCATCCCAGGAGTCTGCAGAGAGACTCAAAGGCAGACTGCACAGGGGATTAGGGAGGCTCATGGATAACACAGGCTCTAGAATACATTCCCAGCAGGGCCCCAGGTGTTAGCATATTTTGTCATTGTCCTTGATCTGCTGTTTTTTCTCCTTGCTCACTTTGTATTTGCCAGTACGTAGTGAAAAGGCACCAGAGCGGAGAGAAAGAATTTTTAATATAAATGGCTACTACCTTTCTTGCTGGCAGTACTGCTTATGGCACAAGTAGTTATTGGAAGGACTGGACACAGAAAATAAAATGGGAGGAGGGAGCTGCAGGAGTGGATCTTCAGTTGAGGAATATTTTTCCAAAGAACAGGGGTGGGAAACGGTTCACCAGGCAGATACATTCCTTGCTGAATTTCTCCATTTCAATGGAATGTGAGTTGATAGCAGGCCACAGCATGACCCCGTGAGGCATGGGACTGTAAATAAACTTTTGTTTCAGCAAACATTCAAGGTAGTCGAGTTTTGCTAGACCCGATACTTTCCAACACAGAAGAACTGGTCAGGGATGTGAAGGCTGGGGGCAACCTTGGCTACAGTGGCCCCGGAGTGTAGTGGGGACCAGGATCCCCCCAGGAGAGGGGGAAACAAGGCAAATCACAGGATCACAAGCCTGGACCTCAGGAGAGCAGACTTCAGCCTGTTCAGGGACTTGCTTTGTAGAAGAAAGGACCTAGACGGATAGGTGATTTTCAGGGATGCCATCCTCCACACTCACAACAAGCAGGAAATCAAGCAAGGTGGCAGGAGGCCTGCGTGCATAAAGAGATACTGAAAAAACTCAAACATAAAAAGGAAGTATTCAAGAGGTGAAAGGAGGGACAGGTGACCCGCAAGGAATATAGAGACACTGTCTAAGTGCCCATAGCTGTGATTAGGAAAGCTAAAGCCCATTTGGCACTGAGGCCGGCAAGGGATGTGAAGGGCAATAAGCTTCCATAGCTGTACCAGCAGCACTAGGGAAAACGTGGCCCGCTGCTGAATGGGGCAGGGGACCTGGTAAAAAGGACAAGTAGAAAGCTGAGGTACTCAATGCCTTATCCACCTCATTCTTTATTGGTGGACTTGCCTTCAGGAATCCCAGACCACGGCATCTGTGGGAGAGTCTGGAGCAAGGAAGACCCTGGGTAGAGGAGGATCAGGTCAGGGAGCATTTAAACAAACTGCATGAACACATCCATGGGACCTGACAGGATGCATCCCTGAGTGCTGAGGGAGCTGGTCAATATGGTATGGTATGTGGCAAGGCCACTTTCAATTATCTTTTATAGGTCATGGCTATCAAGTAGAGGCTCCTGGTGGCTTGAAGAAAGCTAATGTCACCTCTCTCTTCAAGAAGGGGAAGAAGGTGGATCTGAGGAATTACAGGCCATGCAGCTTCACCTCAATCTGAGGGAAGGTGATAGAGCAAATAATCATTGAAACCATTTGCAAACATATGAAGGACAAGAAGGTGACTAGGAGAAACCAGCATGAGTTTATGAAGGAGAAATGATGCTTGACCAATCTGATAGTCTTCTATGATGAAATGATTAGCTCAGTGGCCAAGGGAAGAGCAGTGGATATTGTTTATCTTGACTTCATCGTGGCTTTTGACACTCTCTCCCATCGCATCCTCACAGATAAACTGATGAAGTACGGACTAGATAGGGGGGAAGTGAGCTGTACTGAAAATTTGCTGAACTGCTGGGCTCAGAGAGCTGTGATCAGCAGCACAAAGTCCAGCTGGAGGCAAGTAACTAGTGGTGTACCCCCGGAGTCAGTCCTGGGGCCAATACTGTTTAACATCTTCATTAACGGTCTGGACAATGGGAGAGAGTGCACCCTCAGCAAGTTTGCTGATGATACCAAACTAGAAGGAGTGGCTGATGCATCAGATGACTGTGCTGCCATGCAGAGGGACCACGACAGCCTGAGAAAAGGGCAGAGAGGAACCTCATGAACTTCAGTGAAGGGAAGTGCCAAGTCCTGCACTTTGGGAAGAAGAATCCCATAAACCAGTATAGGCTGGAGGCTGACAGGCTGGAAAGCAGTTTAGTTGGGGGTCCCTTGGGACAAGCTAACCATGAGCCAGCAATGCACCCTTGCAACAAAAACGGCCAACACCATCCTGGGCTGCATTAGGAAGAGCACTGCAGTTTGAGAGAGGTGATTCTTTCCCTCTGCTCAGCACTGGCGAGACCACACCTGGAGTGCTGTGTCCAGTGCTGGGCTTTTATTTGATAAAAGAAAGGTGTAGATTTACGGGGGTGAGTCCAGTGAATGGTCACAAAGATGATGAAGGGACTGGAGCATCTAACACATGAGCAGAGGCTGAGAGAGCTGGGACTCTTCAGCCTGGGGAAGAGAAGACTGAAGGGAGGGTGTCGAGAGGATGAGAGGCAACGGGTACAAACTGAAACAGGCAATTCCCTCTGAAGATAAGGAAAAGCTTTTGTTCCATGAGCCTGATGAAGCACTGGCCAGAGGTTGCCCAGAGGGCTTGTAGAGTCTCCATCCTTGGAGCTATTCAAAAGTCATCTGGACACAGTCCTGGGCAGCCTGCTTTAGGCGACTCTGCTGGAGCAGTGGGGGTTGGACTAGATGATCTCTAAGGCTCCCTTGCAACCTCAACTGTTCTGCGATTCTGTGAGCTGAGGGGGTGTGGACCACGCTTTTCGACAACTCCTTCACCCTCTCCCTTGTTTGTTACCAATGTATAGAGCTCCTCTGGGTTTTGTCCACCTTTGCCTTTTTGTCCACCTTTGTTTCCCTTGCTGCTTTGGGAGTGCCTCAAAAGAGGCTCCCAATGGATAAAGAACTCTTTTCTTCTGCAGAAGCTGGAAGCTTCAGGTCCAGGTATCCTCCATATCTGGAGCCTAGCTAAGCTTGCTGAGTGTGGTTGTCATGTCTGACTAGGATACCTGCTTGGGTCCAAAGGAAGATCCCCTTGCTCTCTGTTAAAGTCTCTGTGCTCATCCTCCCCGGGTTTTCTGGTGTGCTTAGAGGCCAGGAAAATGACTCCTGCCGGGCCAGGTCCTCTCCTGCCCCTTTTCCTGCTGGTATGGGAACAGCTACACTCAAGACACATCCCACCTGCCATGCCTGTGGGCTCGCTTTCTCATAAGCCACCTCTGCAGCAGCATCACGTCTTGGTGACTTCTCTCCCACCTGACTGGTGCCTGCTGCTCTCTGGGGGTGTCCCTGGATTCCCGGACAGAGAGGTATTTCTTCCCCAAATCTCGCTGCGTTGCAGTCTCTGACAACAGCAGAGCAGTGATCCCGCTGCTCGGGCACTTCCCCTCCTGCTACTAGGTATGCCAGGCCGTCCAAAGAGACCTGCCGTGCCCGCAGAAGTGTACAAATAATACCTGTAGTGTCTGTGTGTTTTTTAAGGAGAGACAAGGAACAGTTAAACAGTCCTGCAGAAAAGTGCTTTACTGTAGTGAAGCTAGGCGGGACTGGATCAAAAGTCTCCCTGCTCCGGGTCCAAGGCTACCCTGAGCCCCAAACGGGCAGTTAAGTGCTAGCCTAAGCCAAGTTTCAACACGGAAAAACACACTGCACGTCCCAGCAGAGTTCCCACTGTGGCAAGGTGATAAGGGTACTGCCAAGGGGTTTTTCTTTCTTTCCTTGCTTTCTTCCTTTTCTTTCCTTGCTTGTTCTTTCCCCCTTTATTCTTCAGATTTCCTTTCCTTTTTTGCTTTGCTTGTTTGCTTTGCTTGTTTTTCTTGCCTTCTCTTTCCCTTTTTCTTCCCTTCTTGCTTTCTTTTTTCCTTTTTGCGTTCTTGTTTTTCCTCCATGCTTTTCGTTCCCTTTTCTTTATTTTTCCTGCCTTGTTTTTCTTTCTTGTTTTTTCTCATTGTTCTTTCCTTGTTTTTCTTTCCTCTTTCCTTTCCCTGTTTTTTCTCCCCTTTCTTTCCTTTCTTTTCTTTTTCCTTTTTTCCCTTTTCCTTTTTCCCTTTTTTCTTTCTGTTTTTTTTCCTTTTTCATTCTCCTTTTTCCTTCCCCCTTTTTCCTTTCCTTTTTCACTTTTCTCTTATCTTTTCTTTACTCTTTTCTTGTTTCTTTCCTTTTCACTTTCTTTTTCTTTTTTCTTTCTTTCCTTTTTTCTTTCCTTTTCTTTCTTCCCTCTTTTCTTTATATTTTCTTTCCTTTTTTCTTTCCTTGTTTTTTTTTCTGTTTTTTCCTTTTCTCTTTTGTCTGTTTCATTTTTTACTTCCTCTTTTCTTTCCTTTATTCTTTCCTTCTTTCTTTCTTCTTCTCTTTCCTTTTCACTTCCTTCCTTTTTTTCTTTATTCTTCTTCCTTTTTTCTTTTTCTTTCCATTCTTACCACCCTTTTTATCTTTCTTAGTCTTTCTTTATATTTTCTTTCCCTGTGTTTTCTTTAGTTTCTTTCCTTGTTTTCCTTTTACTGTTTTTCTTTCCTCAGCTTTCCTTTCCTTTTTTCCTTTCTTTCTTTCTCTCCTTGTTTTTCCCTCCTTCCTTTTTTCCTTTTCATCTTTTCTGTTGTTCTTTCCTTTTCCTCTTTCCTTTACTCTTTTCTGTTTTTTCCTATTATCTTTTCTTTTTTACTTTTCTTGTTTCTTTCATATTCTTCTTTCTTTGTTTTATCTTTCCATTTTCTTTGATTTTTCTTTCATTTTTTCTTCTCTTTCTTTTTTCTTTCATTGTTTTTCTTTCCTTATATACTTACTCCTTTTTCCCTTTATTTCTTCTGTTGTCGTTCCTTCCTCTTTCCTCTTTCTTTCTTCCATCCTTTCTTTTTCCTTTTATTGCTTACTTTCTTACTTTCTTTCCATTTTCTCCTTTTTGCTTTCATTTTTCCCTTTATTTCTTGCTTTTTTCTTTGTCTTTTTCCTTCTTCATTTTCTGTGTGTTTTTCTTTCCTAGTTATTTAATTCCTACCTTCTTTCCTTTACTTTCTTTCCCTTTTTCTTGCTTTTTTCTTTTTCCTCTTCTTTCCTCTTTTTTGCTTTTCCTTTTTCCCTTGTTTCTTTTCCTTTTTCTTGCCTTGATCTTTAATTCCTTTGCTTTTTTTTCCTTTTTTGCTCTCCTCTTTTTTTTCCTCTTTTTGCTCCTTCTTTCTTTCCATGTCTCTTTCCTTGTTTCTAATTTGCTTGTTTTTTCTTTCCTTTTCTTTGTTATTATTTCCTTACATTTCTTCCCTCTTTTATTTCCCCTTTTTCTTTCCTTTCTTTCTTTCCTGGTTTTGCGTTCCTTTTTGTTTTTTCTTTCCTGTTTTTCCTAAATGAGGGGCATGCTTAGCTGTTTGAAACAGGAATCCAGAATGTTTCCTTGCAGGTTTTGTGTCTTTGCTCATACAAAACAGCCTGAAGCTACTGAGTCTTTCACCTCAGCCTGTCCAGTAGTTCAGATGAAAAGCACCTCTGAGCAGGCAATTCTGACTTGATCCGGGCCCACGACGACCTTTGAGGCTCGGATGGCTCCTGACCCAGGTTCAGCGTGCAATAGGAATGCTGGTGACTGCTCAGATGGTTCTGGAGGCGCGCAGGCAGGAAGAGGGCACGTCATCGGGTCCCAGGGCGATTATAGAGGGGCCATGGGAAGCAGGACAGGAGCTCTCCAGGGGGTCCCTGGAGGACATCTGAGGAGGAGCGCCAGGTGATAACTGTGCAGGGAAGACGGCAGGCTGTTTTCCCAGTGCCTCCTCCTCCAAGCTCACCTGTTGCTGCTCAACAGCAACATTGTCCACACTTGTGCTCCGTTTCTGGGGCCTTCTGCTGCCTTCCAAATGGTCCTGGAAGGACAGGGCTGGCTCTGAGAGGCTCCTGTGCATCACGCTGATGTCGTTTCTCAGATGAGGCAGTGGAGGGGCAGAGACACACATGACATAGGTCCTGCTCCTGCTGGGGCTTCTCCCTCTGGGCTGCTGCATCTCCAGGGTTGGGAGGCCGCATCCAGCTTCAGGCTCTGGGTTGTTGTGGGCAGAAGCGTCCTCCCGAGCAGCCCCTGGGTGTCCTGTGGGGAGAAAGAGCCTGTTAGCTAGTTGGTACTGGCCCTCTGAAGGGAAAAGGGGACTTTCCCGGTGGCACCATGCAGCCCGGGCAGATGGCAAGCTGCAACCTGAGCACCTATGGATGTGAGGAGCAGTCCAGGAAACACAAGGAACCCCAGGGGCCATACCCTGCATGGGGAGAGTGCCCTTCTCATCCATAGTGAGCAATGCTGTGCAGAGCAGAGCTCTACAGAGGCTTAGCATCTGGGACGCCTTTTGTGGTGTGAGGAAGGTCATTCTGAACTTCTGGAAAGTGTTGCAGGGGCAAGGCATTGCCAGAAGGTATTGAAGCCTCTGCACCTCTCTGCTTTGCCGCAGATGTCTTCCCCTAGCCAGCTAAACAATTGGAACCAGCAGCCCTGGGCAGGGCCAGTCCTGAGCGCAGCCTCCTACCTGCAGAGCTGTCGGTGTGCTCGGGGCACTCCTCGGCAGAGGGGCTGCCAGCCAAGGCCACGTCCTCCCCAAATATTGCTGCGCAGTTGTCAATAAGGAACTCCACCAGCACCGTCACCTACACACAGAGAAAACCATGGGTGTCAGTGCAAGGGGCTGAAAACGTGCTCAGCGGTCTCTGCTGCTCCTGACTGCTGTTTCTCTCCTGAAGGCTGTAGCTCTGTGGCTGCAGCTCCAGCAAGAGATCTGCCTGTCACATTGCAGACAGCCCAGCTGAGCAGCGTCCCCTCCATGCTCCGAGGTGCTGCTGCTGCTGCATTTAGCTTTTGCAGTGGCCGTGGGATCTGTGGGGATGGCTTGGCTGTGCCCCGATGGGGGAACTAGCTGACTGGTGAGTGCAACAAACCTTCTCGTTCATCTCTTTCTGCACTTGCAGCGGGAGTGGGCTGTCCATGCCTGGGCTCAGCATGTTGGGCCCAATGCAGATCGCAAGGTTGCTGGAGCCCATCCTGCTGGTCTCTGCGTTCTGGCTGATGTGGTGGAGCACAGCGAGCAAGGGCTTGAGCAAGAGGACGTTTGGCCGAGGCAGTTGGTCAGCCACCCTGTGTGAACACAAACACAACGGGCCATGACTTCAGGGGACAGTGGCCGCTGCTCCTTGCTGTGAGCAAGGCTCAAGTAAACTGCCACAAATGGTGAGTCCTCCAAAGAGAGGAACACCTGTGCTTGCTTCCACTGCTTCACACAAGTCCTGTGGAGAAACCCCTGATGGCAGCTGAGCGCATGCTTCAGTACAAGATCTGGAACGACCAGATCTCGACTGAAAGGTGAGTGTTTCAGCACAGCGCATGCTTTTCAGTAGATCGACAGCGTGAAGATAGGCAAGCTTGTCAGGAGACGTCACGGGAGGCCTTGCGAAGGCCCTGGGAAAGCCTGGGCCTGTGCTGTGTAGGATCAGCGCTAGCAACCTCACAGAAAAGACAGATTTTTCCATGAGGCTCCCCATTGCCAGAGAAGGCTCCAGCCTCTCCCAGCCACTCCATAACGCTGCGACTGGCCTCAACACTTACTCTTTCAATTCTTCAATCTTTTCCTCCCTACTTGGCTTCTCCAGAGCCAGCATCCACTTGTCGTACAGGGCCGCTGACAGGAGCTGGGAGGGGATACTGCGGAGGAAGTCCTGCAAGGCCAAGACATGGAGATGAGGCTCTGGACACCACCCCTGAGCCCACAAGGAGCACCCTGGCACTTGGGCTCCCAAGGAGGCAGCTTGCTTGGAGCTACCTGCCCTCCAAGGTGCTCATGGCCACTGACAGAGCAGTGGGCTGTGTGAGTCCCTGCCCTACTTGGACACGCTTGTCTGAGTGCAGCAATAGGCCCCAGTGCCTATCAGCCTTTAGTGCACTCAGGGATCTCAGTCTTCCTCCCTGAGGAGGGTGCAGGGCAGGAGGAGGAGGGGGAGGAGGAAGAGGAAGTGAGTTTCCCGTGGGCAGGCAGGAAATCAGTGGCAGAACAAGGGGAACTGAAAACCAGATGGACTGGCCTCAAAAGGCCAAACCTTCCCAAGCCTAAAAACATGTGGCTTGGCTTCCCTAGAGTTTCAGCTCTGAGCGCCCCCCGGGCCCATCTAGGCACTCAAGCAGGCCCCTGCAGGTTCGCAGTGTACTCTCAGAGCTGCAAGGCAGAAGAATTCACCTTCAAGATTACTGCCAGGAGGTGCACAGGTTTACTGTCCAGGTCAACGGTGACTCCTTTGTTGAGGTCCTCCTTCAAGTCCCTGCGCGCTTTCTCACTGGCAGCTTTGCGGAATATCCCCTCAGTGGCAGGCCCTTCCCTGTACAATATGGCCAGGAGATCCTGCAGGAAAAAGCGGACAGCGGTGGGAGAAGAGTTCCTCAGGTGAAGAAAGGCCCTTTAGCCTTAGGGGAGCGTTTGTTCGGAGGCAGAAGCAAGTTTTTGCCTGGGAGACGCGCTCTACTTTACTTGGGTTCACATCTAGTTCTCGCTGCTGGTAGATTACACTGGCAGTTACCCAGCTGTCCCCCAAGCCACCCCTTTTCAGGGAAATACACAAATCCCTGGCTGTTTATGCTGCTGAGAGCTTCCTTTCAATGACTTCTGCAAGGCCACCAGCATGACCTGCTTCTCCTCTTCCTGCTCCGGCCTTGTTCCCACTCCAGAGTCACTTCCTGTGGCAGCTGTGTGGGCTGTGCAAGCCCGCACACTTGACCTCGTGGAGGGCAAACCCCCAAATGCCCTGTCTCCTGAGAGCCACAGCCCAAGCTCTGGTGATACTGCTTCGCCGGAGAAGCTGGGAACAGGCTAACTGCATGGCCAGGCTGGCTTACCTGGACTGGCTGGGGCAGGGTCTCCTCTTCCCCGCACAGACTTGCCAGAGGCTGCCCAAAGAGGGGCCTCTTGAGGCCAGACTCCGGCTGCCCTGGGCAGTCCCCATTGGCCAAGGTTCGTCCCCGAGCAAACGGCCAGGGGATCAACCTCTTTCTTTTCTTAGGCCCAGATGCTGCAAGCAAGAGGAAAGCAAAAGTCAGGTGAAAAAAGCTGGAGGAGAGTTGTCTGTGTGCAGCGCCACAGGATGCCGAATGAAGGGCAGAGCTGTGTGTGGGAACGATGACTCGGACTGCGCGGGGGAAACTGAAAAGTGTGACCATCCCTCTAAGCGCACCAGCTCTCCTGCTTTGTTGGAGCACGCAGGGCACAGAAAGAACCGTGGGATGTTTGACATGTGTCATGGCAGAGGTTTCTGGGACCACCATGAGGGGGTGACAGGAGTTGTGGCTACACAGTCTGAGCATGCCCCTGTCCAAGGGGGGCTGGCAAGAGGGCAGGAGGGGCTCCTGCTTTGGAGCCGCTGTCGAGCACTGTGGGGGAAGGCAGCTCCTCAGCTTCTCTTTCACACTCACCAGGCGAGTGGCAAAGTCCCTCCCCAGGAGCTGATGGGACCAAGACAGGGCATTGCTTGGTGTCAGCCTGCAAAAAACGCATTCAGGTCGTAGAGCCGCCCCACAGCAGCAAGGGCTGCCAGCGAGTTGCTGCAGTGACGCACAACTGTGTGAGCAGCTCCAGGGACAATCCCAAGGTCATCACACGCCTGTGGAGGAGACACTGGGTGGGGAATGGCGCTGCCTCTCTGCCCAACAGGGGCGCTGGTGGCAAAGGCTGCTGCTGCAGCCGGCCAGCCCGACCCAGCCCTGCAGGCCACAGCCCCCTGGGTGGTTTTGGGCGGCTGGTGGATGCTGAGAAGGCGCAGCCCTGCACAAGGCACCTCAACTCGGCCCAGGGAGACAGGCTGCCCTCCCATGCTGCTCCGGCACTGGGTAGCTCCTCCTAGACCGCCTCATAAGGCCGCCGTCAGTGTCTCAAGGGCTTTGGCCCCTGCCATCTTCCCTCTCAAGACTCAGCTACCTCCCGGCAGCACCCCAGCAAGGGCTGGGGCAGAGGGAACCCCTGCTCACCTCCGCCGAAATCAACGCCTCGACGGTCCGGGTGCTCAGCGACACCGACTAGGCAAGAGAACAAAGAGCCAACGTGAGCAGCTGGTCACAGGGGCTCTTCCCGAAAGCCCCGTGGCGCTTGGGGCCGAGCGGAAAGCCCCGGGACACTTACAGGACCGTAGAAGCCAACGGCCTTCACAAGGAGCCGAAGGGAGGTCAGGCGGGTGAGCCGGGGCTCCGGGGCTCCGGGGCTTTGCCTGGGCACGGGCGGGGACAAAGGCAGAGCGCGGTCACAGCCAGCCCTCCCTGCTCGCGCCCTGACCCCAGCCCCGCACCTCCAGCCCACCCGGCCACAGCAGATCTTCCTGCAGCGCCAGCTGGCAGCACCGCTCCGCAGCGCCCCGGCCCTGCTGCCTCCAGGCCTCTTCCGCATGCAAACAGGAAGCGACAGCTCAGGCTCCCCGTGCGGGCAAGCAAGGAGCTGCAGTGACAGCTCCACTGTGTTGCTGTTCCTGTGCCCTCTCAAGGCAAAGCACCTCCCACTGCTCTGCCCGGGAGCTGCCCCGTGCAGGGGGTGTCCCTCTCCCCCACCTCCCCTGCTGCACCGCTGTGGGCAGCTCCCCCGGGAGCTCTCCACCGCCTGCAGCCTTGACACCCACCACCGGCAGGCTGAATTCCCAGCAGGGCTCACCTGAGGACCGCCTGGAGCCACAGCTCCTTCACCTCCTGCGACCTGCAGCAGAAAGGAGAAACAGCCTCAGAGCCCACTGCTCCTCCTCCTCCTCTGCAGAGGCACAGGCCCCCAGGCACATCTCACCCGTGTGGCCCTGCTCCACACCACCATACAGCAAGGCCCCGGTCGGTGTCCCCCAGCAGCGTCCCTGGCGTGAGCAGAGCTGCAGGGACGTGGCGGGGGCGGGTGGCTTGTGCACACCTGGAGCTGCCCGTGTGAGCGTCTGAAACCCAAGCAGGGCCTCTACTTTCTCTCCCCACAGCCTGGCGTGAGCTCCAGCAAGCCCAGGGAGGAATGAAGGCCAACACAGTGCCCTGCACCCCTCAAGGCCCTGGATGTGGCCCCGAGACTCACCTGAAAGTGACCACGCAGCGGTCCCTGGGCCACACGAGGACGAGAGTATTGGCACATTTCAGGCCAAAAACCTCCTCCTCGTCTGCCTGCCCGCACACCGCCTCGTCCTTCCCGCACAGCACCCAGAGCTCGCTGAGACGCACGCGGTGCTGCAGCAGGAAGGTGGAGCCCCATCTGCCGGGAGGAAGAGCAGGGATGGCCTTGGAGGTTGTGTGGTGGGGGCAGCCCCAGCAGCGCTCCAGGGCAGAGCCGTTTCCCGGGGGCAGAGCCTTGGGCCGGCCACCCCGAGCCTCGGGTGGGAGAAAGGAGCCGCAGGCCCAGCACACAGAGAGGCCACTTCTGAAAAGTCACTGCTGGGCAGCAATGGCAGCAGGCACTCCATCAGGGGCTGCGGATCAGGAGAGCAGTCAGGAGCCTGCCCCCTTTCCTCTTACACCTCCCCAATTTAAAGGGAAAGAGTGTCCCTCCCCACCGTGTAGGGACACCCATGCAGGGGACTGCAGGTCATTTGGACCACGAGTCCTTGTCAGGAGCAAAGGGCATCAACAGAGCTGCTGTTCGGGAAAGAACAAATGCAAAGAGCTTGGCTAAAATCCCTTCTCCTGCCCAGCTGTGGGCGCCTCCGTTGGCATTCAGGCTGACAGGAAAGCACATGCTCCTTGTGCTTGCGCAGCCCTGCCAGAGTTAAAAAGAGCCAGCCCAGCCCGTGTCCGCCGTGGCCAGTGCGGTGCAGGCAGCCCCAAGGAGGAGGCACTTTCTGCTCCTGCAGGAGCAGCTCCGGGGAGGAGCGGTGCCCTGGGGCTGGTGCCAGAGGAGGTGGCAGGGGCAAGGACAGCTGTGGCTGCTAGTCTTACTTGAAGCTGGCGATGGCGATGACATCGGGGAAGAGCAGGAGGTGCCTGTTCCTCGTCCGCTGGTGCCGCGTCACCTGCACACGGTCGCTGAGCAGGAGCTGGGGGCTCCTGCGCGACACGAAGGTGCCGAGCGCCGTCGAGGACTGGGAGGCTCCCCTGCCCATGAGCCCGAGCTGGGCACCGGGAGCCGTGCGGCCAGGGTCCACGGGCCATGCCTGCGTGCCGGGAGCGGGGCCAGGAGCGCCCCAGGCGCGGCAGCAGTTGGCCTGTCCCATGGCGCTTTGCCCGGGCAGACGGCTGCGGCGCAGCCGTGCCCTGCACCGAGCAGGGCCAGGCACCAGCCAGGCCTGAGCAAAGCTGGGAGCAGTGTCCCTGTGCTGGCAGTGCTGCTGGGCTGGGAGCCTGCGTCTCCCTGCTGCCCTGCACTGTCACAGCGCCGCACTGGGGGACAGGTGGGTGCTGGTGGCTGGGACCACCTGGGCATCACTGTGACACATTGTGATGCGCCAGCCAGGCGGTGGGGCAGCACCAGGGGCACGGGCCGGGAGCTGTGGGCACAAAGGGGAGTCTCCCCGGACACCCAGTGCCTCTGGTGCCACAGGATTGCCATGTCTGTGATGTGGGAGCACAGCTGGTGGGGCTGGGGCACCGCTGCTGGCTCCCGCAATGCCCCCAGGGACAAGGCGCTGCCTTTGTGTGTCCCGATGGTGGCTGCGGGGAGGCAAATGGTGCCCGGGACAAGGGAGCAGAGGGACTTGGTGCTGGAGGAGCTCCCAGCTTCAGCAGCTGGCTCTGTGTCGGTGACAATCCAGCAATGCACAGGCCTTTCCACACAGCTGCAACATTGCCTGTTGCTGCTGGCACAGGAGGACTCAGGCTTGGAGAGGGCAAGCAGGAGGCCTGTGCCTGCTTGACAACCAGGGCCCAGACAGTGCCCAAAATCCCAAGTTTCACGCTTCCTCTGCAGGTGGTCAGCCTAGTGGTCAGCCCCACTCCAAGTGTCTACAAGTGGCATCACGCGTGAAGTGGGAATCTTGGCTCCAGTCCTAGTCCGAGAAGAGTTTAGGGAAGGTTTCAGTTGCCTAAACACCAGCACCAGCATGCATCCACTTGTGATGCCTTGGAAAATTTCCCTGTTGTGCCCTGGGATACCCAAATGCCTATAGACAGCCCCTTTCAGGCAGCTGAGTCCACCTGGACTCAGGTCCATCCCAGGAGTCTGCAGAGAGACTCAAAGGCAGACTGCACAGGGGATTAGGGAGGCTCATGGATAACACAGGCTCTAGAATACATTCCCAGCAGGGCCCCAGGTGTTAGCATATTTTGTCATTGTCCTTGATCTGCTGTTTTTTCTCCTTGCTCACTTTGTATTTGCCAGTACGTAGTGAAAAGGCACCAGAGCGGAGAGAAAGAATTTTTAATATAAATGGCTACTACCTTTCTTGCTGGCAGTACTGCTTATGGCACAAGTAGTTATTGGAAGGACTGGACACAGAAAATAAAATGGGAGGAGGGAGCTGCAGGAGTGGATCTTCAGTTGAGGAATATTTTTCCAAAGAACAGGGGTGGGAAACGGTTCACCAGGCAGATACATTCCTTGCTGAATTTCTCCATTTCAATGGAATGTGAGTTGATAGCAGGCCACAGCATGACCCCGTGAGGCATGGGACTGTAAATAAACTTTTGTTTCAGCAAACATTCAAGGTAGTCGAGTTTTGCTAGACCCGATACTTTCCAACACAGAAGAACTGGTCAGGGATGTGAAGGCTGGGGGCAACCTTGGCTACAGTGGCCCCGGAGTGTAGTGGGGACCAGGATCCCCCCAGGAGAGGGGGAAACAAGGCAAATCACAGGATCACAAGCCTGGACCTCAGGAGAGCAGACTTCAGCCTGTTCAGGGACTTGCTTTGTAGAAGAAAGGACCTAGACGGATAGGTGATTTTCAGGGATGCCATCCTCCACACTCACAACAAGCAGGAAATCAAGCAAGGTGGCAGGAGGCCTGCGTGCATAAAGAGATACTGAAAAAACTCAAACATAAAAAGGAAGTATTCAAGAGGTGAAAGGAGGGACAGGTGACCCGCAAGGAATATAGAGACACTGTCTAAGTGCCCATAGCTGTGATTAGGAAAGCTAAAGCCCATTTGGCACTGAGGCCGGCAAGGGATGTGAAGGGCAATAAGCTTCCATAGCTGTACCAGCAGCACTAGGGAAAACGTGGCCCGCTGCTGAATGGGGCAGGGGACCTGGTAAAAAGGACAAGTAGAAAGCTGAGGTACTCAATGCCTTATCCACCTCATTCTTTATTGGTGGACTTGCCTTCAGGAATCCCAGACCACGGCATCTGTGGGAGAGTCTGGAGCAAGGAAGACCCTGGGTAGAGGAGGATCAGGTCAGGGAGCATTTAAACAAACTGCATGAACACATCCATGGGACCTGACAGGATGCATCCCTGAGTGCTGAGGGAGCTGGTCAATATGGTATGGTATGTGGCAAGGCCACTTTCAATTATCTTTTATAGGTCATGGCTATCAAGTAGAGGCTCCTGGTGGCTTGAAGAAAGCTAATGTCACCTCTCTCTTCAAGAAGGGGAAGAAGGTGGATCTGAGGAATTACAGGCCATGCAGCTTCACCTCAATCTGAGGGAAGGTGATAGAGCAAATAATCATTGAAACCATTTGCAAACATATGAAGGACAAGAAGGTGACTAGGAGAAACCAGCATGAGTTTATGAAGGAGAAATGATGCTTGACCAATCTGATAGTCTTCTATGATGAAATGATTAGCTCAGTGGCCAAGGGAAGAGCAGTGGATATTGTTTATCTTGACTTCATCGTGGCTTTTGACACTCTCTCCCATCGCATCCTCACAGATAAACTGATGAAGTACGGACTAGATAGGGGGGAAGTGAGCTGTACTGAAAATTTGCTGAACTGCTGGGCTCAGAGAGCTGTGATCAGCAGCACAAAGTCCAGCTGGAGGCAAGTAACTAGTGGTGTACCCCCGGAGTCAGTCCTGGGGCCAATACTGTTTAACATCTTCATTAACGGTCTGGACAATGGGAGAGAGTGCACCCTCAGCAAGTTTGCTGATGATACCAAACTAGAAGGAGTGGCTGATGCATCAGATGACTGTGCTGCCATGCAGAGGGACCACGACAGCCTGAGAAAAGGGCAGAGAGGAACCTCATGAACTTCAGTGAAGGGAAGTGCCAAGTCCTGCACTTTGGGAAGAAGAATCCCATAAACCAGTATAGGCTGGAGGCTGACAGGCTGGAAAGCAGTTTAGTTGGGGGTCCCTTGGGACAAGCTAACCATGAGCCAGCAATGCACCCTTGCAACAAAAACGGCCAACACCATCCTGGGCTGCAATAGGAAGAGCACTGCAGTTTGAGAGAGGTGATTCTTTCCCTCTGCTCAGCACTGGTGAGACCACACCTGGAGTGCTGTGTCCAGTGCTGGGCTTTTATTTGATAAAAGAAAGGTGTAGATTTACGGGGGTGAGTCCAGTGAATGGTCACAAAGATGATGAAGGGACTGGAGCATCTAACACATGAGCAGAGGCTGAGAGAGCTGGGACTCTTCAGCCTGGGGAAGAGAAGACTGAAGGGAGGGTGTCGAGAGGATGAGAGGCAACGGGTACAAACTGAAACAGGCAATTCCCTCTGAAGATAAGGAAAAGCTTTTGTTCCATGAGCCTGATGAAGCACTGGCCAGAGGTTGCCCAGAGGGCTTGTAGAGTCTCCATCCTTGGAGCTATTCAAAAGTCATCTGGACACAGTCCTGGGCAGCCTGCTTTAGGCGACTCTGCTGGAGCAGTGGGGGTTGGACTAGATGATCTCTAAGGCTCCCTTGCAACCTCAACTGTTCTGCGATTCTGTGAGCTGAGGGGGTGTGGACCATGCTTTTCGACAACTCCTTCACCCTCTCCCTTGTTTGTTACCAATGTATAGAGCTCCTCTGGGTTTTGTCCACCTTTGCCTTTTTGTCCACCTTTGTTTCCCTTGCTGCTTTGGGAGTGCCTCAAAAGAGGCTCCCAATGGATAAAGAACTCTTTTCTTCTGCAGAAGCTGGAAGCTTCAGGTCCAGGTATCCTCCATATCTGGAGCCTAGCTAAGCTTGCTGAGTGTGGTTGTCATGTCTGACTAGGATACCTGCTTGGGTCCAAAGGAAGATCCCCTTGCTCTCTGTTAAAGTCTCTGTGCTCATCCTCCCCGGGTTTTCTGGTGTGCTTAGAGGCCAGGAAAATGACTCCTGCCGGGCCAGGTCCTCTCCTGCCCCTTTTCCTGCTGGTATGGGAACAGCTACACTCAAGACACATCCCACCTGCCATGCCTGTGGGCTCGCTTTCTCATAAGCCACCTCTGCAGCAGCATCACGTCTTGGTGACTTCTCTCCCACCTGACTGGTGCCTGCTGCTCTCTGGGGGTGTCCCTGGATTCCCGGACAGAGAGGTATTTCTTCCCCAAATCTCGCTGCGTTGCAGTCTCTGACAACAGCAGAGCAGTGATCCCGCTGCTCGGGCACTTCCCCTCCTGCTACTAGGTATGCCAGGCCGTCCAAAGAGACCTGCCGTGCCCGCAGAAGTGTACAAATAATACCTGTAGTGTCTGTGTGTTTTTTAAGGAGAGACAAGGAACAGTTAAACAGTCCTGCAGAAAAGTGCTTTACTGTAGTGAAGCTAGGCGGGACTGGATCAAAAGTCTCCCTGCTCCGGGTCCAAGGCTACCCTGAGCCCCAAACGGGCAGTTAAGTGCTAGCCTAAGCCAAGTTTCAACACGGAAAAACACACTGCACGTCCCAGCAGAGTTCCCACTGTGGCAAGGTGATAAGGGTACTGCCAAGGGGTTTTTCTTTCTTTCCTTGCTTTCTTCCTTTTCTTTCCTTGCTTGTTCTTTCCCCCTTTATTCTTCAGATTTCCTTTCCTTTTTTGCTTTGCTTGTTTGCTTTGCTTGTTTTTCTTGCCTTCTCTTTCCCTTTTTCTTCCCTTCTTGCTTTCTTTTTTCCTTTTTGCGTTCTTGTTTTTCCTCCATGCTTTTCGTTCCCTTTTCTTTATTTTTCCTGCCTTGTTTTTCTTTCTTGTTTTTTCTCATTGTTCTTTCCTTGTTTTTCTTTCCTCTTTCCTTTCCCTGTTTTTTCTCCCCTTTCTTTCCTTTCTTTTCTTTTTCCTTTTTTCCCTTTTCCTTTTTCCCTTTTTTCTTTCTGTTTTTTTTCCTTTTTCATTCTCCTTTTTCCTTCCCCCTTTTTCCTTTCCTTTTTCACTTTTCTCTTATCTTTTCTTTACTCTTTTCTTGTTTCTTTCCTTTTCACTTTCTTTTTCTTTTTTCTTTCTTTCCTTTTTTCTTTCCTTTTCTTTCTTCCCTCTTTTCTTTATATTTTCTTTCCTTTTTTCTTTCCTTGTTTTTTTTTCTGTTTTTTCCTTTTCTCTTTTGTCTGTTTCATTTTTTACTTCCTCTTTTCTTTCCTTTATTCTTTCCTTCTTTCTTTCTTCTTCTCTTTCCTTTTCACTTCCTTCCTTTTTTTCTTTATTCTTCTTCCTTTTTTCTTTTTCTTTCCATTCTTACCACCCTTTTTATCTTTCTTAGTCTTTCTTTATATTTTCTTTCCCTGTGTTTTCTTTAGTTTCTTTCCTTGTTTTCCTTTTACTGTTTTTCTTTCCTCAGCTTTCCTTTCCTTTTTTCCTTTCTTTCTTTCTCTCCTTGTTTTTCCCTCCTTCCTTTTTTCCTTTTCATCTTTTCTGTTGTTCTTTCCTTTTCCTCTTTCCTTTACTCTTTTCTGTTTTTTCCTATTATCTTTTCTTTTTTACTTTTCTTGTTTCTTTCATATTCTTCTTTCTTTGTTTTATCTTTCCATTTTCTTTGATTTTTCTTTCATTTTTTCTTCTCTTTCTTTTTTCTTTCATTGTTTTTCTTTCCTTATATACTTACTCCTTTTTCCCTTTATTTCTTCTGTTGTCGTTCCTTCCTCTTTCCTCTTTCTTTCTTCCATCCTTTCTTTTTCCTTTTATTGCTTACTTTCTTACTTTCTTTCCATTTTCTCCTTTTTGCTTTCATTTTTCCCTTTATTTCTTGCTTTTTTCTTTGTCTTTTTCCTTCTTCATTTTCTGTGTGTTTTTCTTTCCTAGTTATTTAATTCCTACCTTCTTTCCTTTACTTTCTTTCCCTTTTTCTTGCTTTTTTCTTTTTCCTCTTCTTTCCTCTTTTTTGCTTTTCCTTTTTCCCTTGTTTCTTTTCCTTTTTCTTGCCTTGATCTTTAATTCCTTTGCTTTTTTTTCCTTTTTTGCTCTCCTCTTTTCTTTCCTCTTTTTGCTCCTTCTTTCTTTCCATGTCTCTTTCCTTGTTTCTAATTTGCTTGTTTTTTCTTTCCTTTTCTTTGTTATTATTTCCTTACATTTCTTCCCTCTTTTATTTCCCCTTTTTCTTTCCTTTCTTTCTTTCCTGGTTTTGCGTTCCTTTTTGTTTTTTCTTTCCTGTTTTTCCTAAATGAGGGGCATGCTTAGCTGTTTGAAACAGGAATCCAGAATGTTTCCTTGCAGGTTTTGTGTCTTTGCTCATACAAAACAGCCTGAAGCTACTGAGTCTTTCACCTCAGCCTGTCCAGTAGTTCAGATGAAAAGCACCTCTGAGCAGGCAATTCTGACTTGATCCGGGCCCACGACGACCTTTGAGGCTCGGATGGCTCCTGACCCAGGTTCAGCGTGCAATAGGAATGCTGGTGACTGCTCAGATGGTTCTGGAGGCGCGCAGGCAGGAAGAGGGCACGTCATCGGGTCCCAGGGCGATTATAGAGTGGCCATGGGAAGCAGGACAGGAGCTCTCCAGGGGGTCCCTGGAGGACATCTGAGGAGGAGCGCCAGGTGATAACTGTGCAGGGAAGACGGCAGGCTGTTTTCCCAGTGCCTCCTCCTCCAAGCTCACCTGTTGCTGCTCAACAGCAACATTGTCCACACTTGTGCTCCGTTTCTGGGGCCTTCTGCTGCCTTCCAAATGGTCCTGGAAGGACAGGGCTGGCTCTGAGAGGCTCCTGTGCATCACGCTGATGTCGTTTCTCAGATGAGGCAGTGGAGGGGCAGAGACACACATGACATATGTCCTGCTCCTGCTGGGGCTTCTCCCTCTGGGCTGCTGCATCTCCAGGGTTGGGAGGCCGCATCCAGCTTCAGGCTCTGGGTTGTTGTGTGCAGAAGCGTCCTCCCGAGCAGCCCCTGGGTGTCCTGTGGGGAGAAAGAGCCTGTTAGCTAGTTGGTACTGGCCCTCTGAAGGGAAAAGGGGACTTTCCCGGTGGCACCATGCAGCCCGGGCAGATGGCAAGCTGCAACCTGAGCACCTATGGATGTGAGGAGCAGTCCAGGAAACACAAGGAACCCCAGGGGCCATACCCTGCATGGGGAGAGTGCCCTTCTCATCCATAGTGAGCAATGCTGTGCAGAGCAGAGCTCTACAGAGGCTTAGCATCTGGGACGCCTTTTGTGGTGTGAGGAAGGTCATTCTGAACTTCTGGAAAGTGTTGCAGGGGCAAGGCATTGCCAGAAGGTATTGAAGCCTCTGCACCTCTCTGCTTTGCCGCAGATGTCTTCCCCTAGCCAGCTAAACAATTGGAACCAGCAGCCCTGGGCAGGGCCAGTCCTGAGCGCAGCCTCCTACCTGCAGAGCTGTCGGTGTGCTCGGGGCACTCCTCGGCAGAGGGGCTGCCAGCCAAGGCCACGTCCTCCCCAAATATTGCTGCGCAGTTGTCAATAAGGAACTCCACCAGCACCGTCACCTACACACAGAGAAAACCATGGGTGTCAGTGCAAGGGGCTGAAAACGTGCTCAGCGGTCTCTGCTGCTCCTGACTGCTGTTTCTCTCCTGAAGGCTGTAGCTCTGTGGCTGCAGCTCCAGCAAGAGATCTGCCTGTCACATTGCAGACAGCCCAGCTGAGCAGCGTCCCCTCCATGCTCCGAGGTGCTGCTGCTGCTGCATTTAGCTTTTGCAGTGGCCGTGGGATCTGTGGGGATGGCTTGGCTGTGCCCCGATGGGGGAACTAGCTGACTGGTGAGTGCAACAAACCTTCTCGTTCATCTCTTTCTGCACTTGCAGCGGGAGTGGGCTGTCCATGCCTGGGCTCAGCATGTTGGGCCCAATGCAGATCGCAAGGTTGCTGGAGCCCATCCTGCTGGTCTCTGCGTTCTGGCTGATGTGGTGGAGCACAGCGAGCAAGGGCTTGAGCAAGAGGACGTTTGGCCGAGGCAGTTGGTCAGCCACCCTGTGTGAACACAAACACAACGGGCCATGACTTCAGGGGACAGTGGCCGCTGCTCCTTGCTGTGAGCAAGGCTCAAGTAAACTGCCACAAATGGTGAGTCCTCCAAAGAGAGGAACACCTGTGCTTGCTTCCACTGCTTCACACAAGTCCTGTGGAGAAACCCCTGATGGCAGCTGAGCGCATGCTTCAGTACAAGATCTGGAACGACCAGATCTCGACTGAAAGGTGAGTGTTTCAGCACAGCGCATGCTTTTCAGTAGATCGACAGCGTGAAGATAGGCAAGCTTGTCAGGAGACGTCACGGGAGGCCTTGCGAAGGCCCTGGGAAAGCCTGGGCCTGTGCTGTGTAGGATCAGCGCTAGCAACCTCACAGAAAAGACAGATTTTTCCATGAGGCTCCCCATTGCCAGAGAAGGCTCCAGCCTCTCCCAGCCACTCCATAACGCTGCGACTGGCCTCAACACTTACTCTTTCAATTCTTCAATCTTTTCCTCCCTACTTGGCTTCTCCAGAGCCAGCATCCACTTGTCGTACAGGGCCGCTGACAGGAGCTGGGAGGGGATACTGCGGAGGAAGTCCTGCAAGGCCAAGACATGGAGATGAGGCTCTGGACACCACCCCTGAGCCCACAAGGAGCACCCTGGCACTTGGGCTCCCAAGGAGGCAGCTTGCTTGGAGCTACCTGCCCTCCAAGGTGCTCATGGCCACTGACAGAGCAGTGGGCTGTGTGAGTCCCTGCCCTACTTGGACACGCTTGTCTGAGTGCAGCAATAGGCCCCAGTGCCTATCAGCCTTTAGTGCACTCAGGGATCTCAGTCTTCCTCCCTGAGGAGGGTGCAGGGCAGGAGGAGGAGGGGGAGGAGGAAGAGGAAGTGAGTTTCCCGTGGGCAGGCAGGAAATCAGTGGCAGAACAAGGGGAACTGAAAACCAGATGGACTGGCCTCAAAAGGCCAAACCTTCCCAAGCCTAAAAACATGTGGCTTGGCTTCCCTAGAGTTTCAGCTCTGAGCGCCCCCCGGGCCCATCTAGGCACTCAAGCAGGCCCCTGCAGGTTCGCAGTGTACTCTCAGAGCTGCAAGGCAGAAGAATTCACCTTCAAGATTACTGCCAGGAGGTGCACAGGTTTACTGTCCAGGTCAACGGTGACTCCTTTGTTGAGGTCCTCCTTCAAGTCCCTGCGCGCTTTCTCACTGGCAGCTTTGCGGAATATCCCCTCAGTGGCAGGCCCTTCCCTGTACAATATGGCCAGGAGATCCTGCAGGAAAAAGCGGACAGCGGTGGGAGAAGAGTTCCTCAGGTGAAGAAAGGCCCTTTAGCCTTAGGGGAGCGTTTGTTCGGAGGCAGAAGCAAGTTTTTGCCTGGGAGACGCGCTCTACTTTACTTGGGTTCACATCTAGTTCTCGCTGCTGGTAGATTACACTGGCAGTTACCCAGCTGTCCCCCAAGCCACCCCTTTTCAGGGAAATACACAAATCCCTGGCTGTTTATGCTGCTGAGAGCTTCCTTTCAATGACTTCTGCAAGGCCACCAGCATGACCTGCTTCTCCTCTTCCTGCTCCGGCCTTGTTCCCACTCCAGAGTCACTTCCTGTGGCAGCTGTGTGGGCTGTGCAAGCCCGCACACTTGACCTCGTGGAGGGCAAACCCCCAAATGCCCTGTCTCCTGAGAGCCACAGCCCAAGCTCTGGTGATACTGCTTCGCCGGAGAAGCTGGGAACAGGCTAACTGCATGGCCAGGCTGGCTTACCTGGACTGGCTGGGGCAGGGTCTCCTCTTCCCCGCACAGACTTGCCAGAGGCTGCCCAAAGAGGGGCCTCTTGAGGCCAGACTCCGGCTGCCCTGGGCAGTCCCCATTGGCCAAGGTTCGTCCCCGAGCAAACGGCCAGGGGATCAACCTCTTTCTTTTCTTAGGCCCAGATGCTGCAAGCAAGAGGAAAGCAAAAGTCAGGTGAAAAAAGCTGGAGGAGAGTTGTCTGTGTGCAGCGCCACAGGATGCCGAATGAAGGGCAGAGCTGTGTGTGGGAACGATGACTCGGACTGCGCGGGGGAAACTGAAAAGTGTGACCATCCCTCTAAGCGCACCAGCTCTCCTGCTTTGTTGGAGCACGCAGGGCACAGAAAGAACCGTGGGATGTTTGACATGTGTCATGGCAGAGGTTTCTGGGACCACCATGAGGGGGTGACAGGAGTTGTGGCTACACAGTCTGAGCATGCCCCTGTCCAAGGGGGGCTGGCAAGAGGGCAGGAGGGGCTCCTGCTTTGGAGCCGCTGTCGAGCACTGTGGGGGAAGGCAGCTCCTCAGCTTCTCTTTCACACTCACCAGGCGAGTGGCAAAGTCCCTCCCCAGGAGCTGATGGGACCAAGACAGGGCATTGCTTGGTGTCAGCCTGCAAAAAACGCATTCAGGTCGTAGAGCCGCCCCACAGCAGCAAGGGCTGCCAGCGAGTTGCTGCAGTGACGCACAACTGTGTGAGCAGCTCCAGGGACAATCCCAAGGTCATCACACGCCTGTGGAGGAGACACTGGGTGGGGAATGGCGCTGCCTCTCTGCCCAACAGGGGCGCTGGTGGCAAAGGCTGCTGCTGCAGCCGGCCAGCCCGACCCAGCCCTGCAGGCCACAGCCCCCTGGGTGGTTTTGGGCGGCTGGTGGATGCTGAGAAGGCGCAGCCCTGCACAAGGCACCTCAACTCGGCCCAGGGAGACAGGCTGCCCTCCCATGCTGCTCCGGCACTGGGTAGCTCCTCCTAGACCGCCTCATAAGGCCGCCGTCAGTGTCTCAAGGGCTTTGGCCCCTGCCATCTTCCCTCTCAAGACTCAGCTACCTCCCGGCAGCACCCCAGCAAGGGCTGGGGCAGAGGGAACCCCTGCTCACCTCCGCCGAAATCAACGCCTCGACGGTCCGGGTGCTCAGCGACACCGACTAGGCAAGAGAACAAAGAGCCAACGTGAGCAGCTGGTCACAGGGGCTCTTCCCGAAAGCCCCGTGGCGCTTGGGGCCGAGCGGAAAGCCCCGGGACACTTACAGGACCGTAGAAGCCAACGGCCTTCACAAGGAGCCGAAGGGAGGTCAGGCGGGTGAGCCGGGGCTCCGGGGCTCCGGGGCTTTGCCTGGGCACGGGCGGGGACAAAGGCAGAGCGCGGTCACAGCCAGCCCTCCCTGCTCGCGCCCTGACCCCAGCCCCGCACCTCCAGCCCACCCGGCCACAGCAGATCTTCCTGCAGCGCCAGCTGGCAGCACCGCTCCGCAGCGCCCCGGCCCTGCTGCCTCCAGGCCTCTTCCGCATGCAAACAGGAAGCGACAGCTCAGGCTCCCCGTGCGGGCAAGCAAGGAGCTGCAGTGACAGCTCCACTGTGTTGCTGTTCCTGTGCCCTCTCAAGGCAAAGCACCTCCCACTGCTCTGCCCGGGAGCTGCCCCGTGCAGGGGGTGTCCCTCTCCCCCACCTCCCCTGCTGCACCGCTGTGGGCAGCTCCCCCGGGAGCTCTCCACCGCCTGCAGCCTTGACACCCACCACCGGCAGGCTGAATTCCCAGCAGGGCTCACCTGAGGACCGCCTGGAGCCACAGCTCCTTCACCTCCTGCGACCTGCAGCAGAAAGGAGAAACAGCCTCAGAGCCCACTGCTCCTCCTCCTCCTCTGCAGAGGCACAGGCCCCCAGGCACATCTCACCCGTGTGGCCCTGCTCCACACCACCATACAGCAAGGCCCCGGTCGGTGTCCCCCAGCAGCGTCCCTGGCGTGAGCAGAGCTGCAGGGACGTGGCGGGGGCGGGTGGCTTGTGCACACCTGGAGCTGCCCGTGTGAGCGTCTGAAACCCAAGCAGGGCCTCTACTTTCTCTCCCCACAGCCTGGCGTGAGCTCCAGCAAGCCCAGGGAGGAATGAAGGCCAACACAGTGCCCTGCACCCCTCAAGGCCCTGGATGTGGCCCCGAGACTCACCTGAAAGTGACCACGCAGCGGTCCCTGGGCCACACGAGGACGAGAGTATTGGCACATTTCAGGCCAAAAACCTCCTCCTCGTCTGCCTGCCCGCACACCGCCTCGTCCTTCCCGCACAGCACCCAGAGCTCGCTGAGACGCACGCGGTGCTGCAGCAGGAAGGTGGAGCCCCATCTGCCGGGAGGAAGAGCAGGGATGGCCTTGGAGGTTGTGTGGTGGGGGCAGCCCCAGCAGCGCTCCAGGGCAGAGCCGTTTCCCGGGGGCAGAGCCTTGGGCCGGCCACCCCGAGCCTCGGGTGGGAGAAAGGAGCCGCAGGCCCAGCACACAGAGAGGCCACTTCTGAAAAGTCACTGCTGGGCAGCAATGGCAGCAGGCACTCCATCAGGGGCTGCGGATCAGGAGAGCAGTCAGGAGCCTGCCCCCTTTCCTCTTACACCTCCCCAATTTAAAGGGAAAGAGTGTCCCTCCCCACCGTGTAGGGACACCCATGCAGGGGACTGCAGGTCATTTGGACCACGAGTCCTTGTCAGGAGCAAAGGGCATCAACAGAGCTGCTGTTCGGGAAAGAACAAATGCAAAGAGCTTGGCTAAAATCCCTTCTCCTGCCCAGCTGTGGGCGCCTCCGTTGGCATTCAGGCTGACAGGAAAGCACATGCTCCTTGTGCTTGCGCAGCCCTGCCAGAGTTAAAAAGAGCCAGCCCAGCCCGTGTCCGCCGTGGCCAGTGCGGTGCAGGCAGCCCCAAGGAGGAGGCACTTTCTGCTCCTGCAGGAGCAGCTCCGGGGAGGAGCGGTGCCCTGGGGCTGGTGCCAGAGGAGGTGGCAGGGGCAAGGACAGCTGTGGCTGCTAGTCTTACTTGAAGCTGGCGATGGCGATGACATCGGGGAAGAGCAGGAGGTGCCTGTTCCTCGTCCGCTGGTGCCGCGTCACCTGCACACGGTCGCTGAGCAGGAGCTGGGGGCTCCTGCGCGACACGAAGGTGCCGAGCGCCGTCGAGGACTGGGAGGCTCCCCTGCCCATGAGCCCGAGCTGGGCACCGGGAGCCGTGCGGCCAGGGTCCACGGGCCATGCCTGCGTGCCGGGAGCGGGGCCAGGAGCGCCCCAGGCGCGGCAGCAGTTGGCCTGTCCCATGGCGCTTTGCCCGGGCAGACGGCTGCGGCGCAGCCGTGCCCTGCACCGAGCAGGGCCAGGCACCAGCCAGGCCTGAGCAAAGCTGGGAGCAGTGTCCCTGTGCTGGCAGTGCTGCTGGGCTGGGAGCCTGCGTCTCCCTGCTGCCCTGCACTGTCACAGCGCCGCACTGGGGGACAGGTGGGTGCTGGTGGCTGGGACCACCTGGGCATCACTGTGACACATTGTGATGCGCCAGCCAGGCGGTGGGGCAGCACCAGGGGCACGGGCCGGGAGCTGTGGGCACAAAGGGGAGTCTCCCCGGACACCCAGTGCCTCTGGTGCCACAGGATTGCCATGTCTGTGATGTGGGAGCACAGCTGGTGGGGCTGGGGCACCGCTGCTGGCTCCCGCAATGCCCCCAGGGACAAGGCGCTGCCTTTGTGTGTCCCGATGGTGGCTGCGGGGAGGCAAATGGTGCCCGGGACAAGGGAGCAGAGGGACTTGGTGCTGGAGGAGCTCCCAGCTTCAGCAGCTGGCTCTGTGTCGGTGACAATCCAGCAATGCACAGGCCTTTCCACACAGCTGCAACATTGCCTGTTGCTGCTGGCACAGGAGGACTCAGGCTTGGAGAGGGCAAGCAGGAGGCCTGTGCCTGCTTGACAACCAGGGCCCAGACAGTGCCCAAAATCCCAAGTTTCACGCTTCCTCTGCAGGTGGTCAGCCTAGTGGTCAGCCCCACTCCAAGTGTCTACAAGTGGCATCACGCGTGAAGTGGGAATCTTGGCTCCAGTCCTAGTCCGAGAAGAGTTTAGGGAAGGTTTCAGTTGCCTAAACACCAGCACCAGCATGCATCCACTTGTGATGCCTTGGAAAATTTCCCTGTTGTGCCCTGGGATACCCAAATGCCTATAGACAGCCCCTTTCAGGCAGCTGAGTCCACCTGGACTCAGGTCCATCCCAGGAGTCTGCAGAGAGACTCAAAGGCAGACTGCACAGGGGATTAGGGAGGCTCATGGATAACACAGGCTCTAGAATACATTCCCAGCAGGGCCCCAGGTGTTAGCATATTTTGTCATTGTCCTTGATCTGCTGTTTTTTCTCCTTGCTCACTTTGTATTTGCCAGTACGTAGTGAAAAGGCACCAGAGCGGAGAGAAAGAATTTTTAATATAAATGGCTACTACCTTTCTTGCTGGCAGTACTGCTTATGGCACAAGTAGTTATTGGAAGGACTGGACACAGAAAATAAAATGGGAGGAGGGAGCTGCAGGAGTGGATCTTCAGTTGAGGAATATTTTTCCAAAGAACAGGGGTGGGAAACGGTTCACCAGGCAGATACATTCCTTGCTGAATTTCTCCATTTCAATGGAATGTGAGTTGATAGCAGGCCACAGCATGACCCCGTGAGGCATGGGACTGTAAATAAACTTTTGTTTCAGCAAACATTCAAGGTAGTCGAGTTTTGCTAGACCCGATACTTTCCAACACAGAAGAACTGGTCAGGGATGTGAAGGCTGGGGGCAACCTTGGCTACAGTGGCCCCGGAGTGTAGTGGGGACCAGGATCCCCCCAGGAGAGGGGGAAACAAGGCAAATCACAGGATCACAAGCCTGGACCTCAGGAGAGCAGACTTCAGCCTGTTCAGGGACTTGCTTTGTAGAAGAAAGGACCTAGACGGATAGGTGATTTTCAGGGATGCCATCCTCCACACTCACAACAAGCAGGAAATCAAGCAAGGTGGCAGGAGGCCTGCGTGCATAAAGAGATACTGAAAAAACTCAAACATAAAAAGGAAGTATTCAAGAGGTGAAAGGAGGGACAGGTGACCCGCAAGGAATATAGAGACACTGTCTAAGTGCCCATAGCTGTGATTAGGAAAGCTAAAGCCCATTTGGCACTGAGGCCGGCAAGGGATGTGAAGGGCAATAAGCTTCCATAGCTGTACCAGCAGCACTAGGGAAAACGTGGCCCGCTGCTGAATGGGGCAGGGGACCTGGTAAAAAGGACAAGTAGAAAGCTGAGGTACTCAATGCCTTATCCACCTCATTCTTTATTGGTGGACTTGCCTTCAGGAATCCCAGACCACGGCATCTGTGGGAGAGTCTGGAGCAAGGAAGACCCTGGGTAGAGGAGGATCAGGTCAGGGAGCATTTAAACAAACTGCATGAACACATCCATGGGACCTGACAGGATGCATCCCTGAGTGCTGAGGGAGCTGGTCAATATGGTATGGTATGTGGCAAGGCCACTTTCAATTATCTTTTATAGGTCATGGCTATCAAGTAGAGGCTCCTGGTGGCTTGAAGAAAGCTAATGTCACCTCTCTCTTCAAGAAGGGGAAGAAGGTGGATCTGAGGAATTACAGGCCATGCAGCTTCACCTCAATCTGAGGGAAGGTGATAGAGCAAATAATCATTGAAACCATTTGCAAACATATGAAGGACAAGAAGGTGACTAGGAGAAACCAGCATGAGTTTATGAAGGAGAAATGATGCTTGACCAATCTGATAGTCTTCTATGATGAAATGATTAGCTCAGTGGCCAAGGGAAGAGCAGTGGATATTGTTTATCTTGACTTCATCGTGGCTTTTGACACTCTCTCCCATCGCATCCTCACAGATAAACTGATGAAGTACGGACTAGATAGGGGGGAAGTGAGCTGTACTGAAAATTTGCTGAACTGCTGGGCTCAGAGAGCTGTGATCAGCAGCACAAAGTCCAGCTGGAGGCAAGTAACTAGTGGTGTACCCCCGGAGTCAGTCCTGGGGCCAATACTGTTTAACATCTTCATTAACGGTCTGGACAATGGGAGAGAGTGCACCCTCAGCAAGTTTGCTGATGATACCAAACTAGAAGGAGTGGCTGATGCATCAGATGACTGTGCTGCCATGCAGAGGGACCACGACAGCCTGAGAAAAGGGCAGAGAGGAACCTCATGAACTTCAGTGAAGGGAAGTGCCAAGTCCTGCACTTTGGGAAGAAGAATCCCATAAACCAGTATAGGCTGGAGGCTGACAGGCTGGAAAGCAGTTTAGTTGGGGGTCCCTTGGGACAAGCTAACCATGAGCCAGCAATGCACCCTTGCAACAAAAACGGCCAACACCATCCTGGGCTGCAATAGGAAGAGCACTGCAGTTTGAGAGAGGTGATTCTTTCCCTCTGCTCAGCACTGGTGAGACCACACCTGGAGTGCTGTGTCCAGTGCTGGGCTTTTATTTGATAAAAGAAAGGTGTAGATTTACGGGGGTGAGTCCAGTGAATGGTCACAAAGATGATGAAGGGACTGGAGCATCTAACACATGAGCAGAGGCTGAGAGAGCTGGGACTCTTCAGCCTGGGGAAGAGAAGACTGAAGGGAGGGTGTCGAGAGGATGAGAGGCAACGGGTACAAACTGAAACAGGCAATTCCCTCTGAAGATAAGGAAAAGCTTTTGTTCCATGAGCCTGATGAAGCACTGGCCAGAGGTTGCCCAGAGGGCTTGTAGAGTCTCCATCCTTGGAGCTATTCAAAAGTCATCTGGACACAGTCCTGGGCAGCCTGCTTTAGGCGACTCTGCTGGAGCAGTGGGGGTTGGACTAGATGATCTCTAAGGCTCCCTTGCAACCTCAACTGTTCTGCGATTCTGTGAGCTGAGGGGGTGTGGACCATGCTTTTCGACAACTCCTTCACCCTCTCCCTTGTTTGTTACCAATGTATAGAGCTCCTCTGGGTTTTGTCCACCTTTGCCTTTTTGTCCACCTTTGTTTCCCTTGCTGCTTTGGGAGTGCCTCAAAAGAGGCTCCCAATGGATAAAGAACTCTTTTCTTCTGCAGAAGCTGGAAGCTTCAGGTCCAGGTATCCTCCATATCTGGAGCCTAGCTAAGCTTGCTGAGTGTGGTTGTCATGTCTGACTAGGATACCTGCTTGGGTCCAAAGGAAGATCCCCTTGCTCTCTGTTAAAGTCTCTGTGCTCATCCTCCCCGGGTTTTCTGGTGTGCTTAGAGGCCAGGAAAATGACTCCTGCCGGGCCAGGTCCTCTCCTGCCCCTTTTCCTGCTGGTATGGGAACAGCTACACTCAAGACACATCCCACCTGCCATGCCTGTGGGCTCGCTTTCTCATAAGCCACCTCTGCAGCAGCATCACGTCTTGGTGACTTCTCTCCCACCTGACTGGTGCCTGCTGCTCTCTGGGGGTGTCCCTGGATTCCCGGACAGAGAGGTATTTCTTCCCCAAATCTCGCTGCGTTGCAGTCTCTGACAACAGCAGAGCAGTGATCCCGCTGCTCGGGCACTTCCCCTCCTGCTACTAGGTATGCCAGGCCGTCCAAAGAGACCTGCCGTGCCCGCAGAAGTGTACAAATAATACCTGTAGTGTCTGTGTGTTTTTTAAGGAGAGACAAGGAACAGTTAAACAGTCCTGCAGAAAAGTGCTTTACTGTAGTGAAGCTAGGCGGGACTGGATCAAAAGTCTCCCTGCTCCGGGTCCAAGGCTACCCTGAGCCCCAAACGGGCAGTTAAGTGCTAGCCTAAGCCAAGTTTCAACACGGAAAAACACACTGCACGTCCCAGCAGAGTTCCCACTGTGGCAAGGTGATAAGGGTACTGCCAAGGGGTTTTTCTTTCTTTCCTTGCTTTCTTCCTTTTCTTTCCTTGCTTGTTCTTTCCCCCTTTATTCTTCAGATTTCCTTTCCTTTTTTGCTTTGCTTGTTTGCTTTGCTTGTTTTTCTTGCCTTCTCTTTCCCTTTTTCTTCCCTTCTTGCTTTCTTTTTTCCTTTTTGCGTTCTTGTTTTTCCTCCATGCTTTTCGTTCCCTTTTCTTTATTTTTCCTGCCTTGTTTTTCTTTCTTGTTTTTTCTCATTGTTCTTTCCTTGTTTTTCTTTCCTCTTTCCTTTCCCTGTTTTTTCTCCCCTTTCTTTCCTTTCTTTTCTTTTTCCTTTTTTCCCTTTTCCTTTTTCCCTTTTTTCTTTCTGTTTTTTTTCCTTTTTCATTCTCCTTTTTCCTTCCCCCTTTTTCCTTTCCTTTTTCACTTTTCTCTTATCTTTTCTTTACTCTTTTCTTGTTTCTTTCCTTTTCACTTTCTTTTTCTTTTTTCTTTCTTTCCTTTTTTCTTTCCTTTTCTTTCTTCCCTCTTTTCTTTATATTTTCTTTCCTTTTTTCTTTCCTTGTTTTTTTTTCTGTTTTTTCCTTTTCTCTTTTGTCTGTTTCATTTTTTACTTCCTCTTTTCTTTCCTTTATTCTTTCCTTCTTTCTTTCTTCTTCTCTTTCCTTTTCACTTCCTTCCTTTTTTTCTTTATTCTTCTTCCTTTTTTCTTTTTCTTTCCATTCTTACCACCCTTTTTATCTTTCTTAGTCTTTCTTTATATTTTCTTTCCCTGTGTTTTCTTTAGTTTCTTTCCTTGTTTTCCTTTTACTGTTTTTCTTTCCTCAGCTTTCCTTTCCTTTTTTCCTTTCTTTCTTTCTCTCCTTGTTTTTCCCTCCTTCCTTTTTTCCTTTTCATCTTTTCTGTTGTTCTTTCCTTTTCCTCTTTCCTTTACTCTTTTCTGTTTTTTCCTATTATCTTTTCTTTTTTACTTTTCTTGTTTCTTTCATATTCTTCTTTCTTTGTTTTATCTTTCCATTTTCTTTGATTTTTCTTTCATTTTTTCTTCTCTTTCTTTTTTCTTTCATTGTTTTTCTTTCCTTATATACTTACTCCTTTTTCCCTTTATTTCTTCTGTTGTCGTTCCTTCCTCTTTCCTCTTTCTTTCTTCCATCCTTTCTTTTTCCTTTTATTGCTTACTTTCTTACTTTCTTTCCATTTTCTCCTTTTTGCTTTCATTTTTCCCTTTATTTCTTGCTTTTTTCTTTGTCTTTTTCCTTCTTCATTTTCTGTGTGTTTTTCTTTCCTAGTTATTTAATTCCTACCTTCTTTCCTTTACTTTCTTTCCCTTTTTCTTGCTTTTTTCTTTTTCCTCTTCTTTCCTCTTTTTTGCTTTTCCTTTTTCCCTTGTTTCTTTTCCTTTTTCTTGCCTTGATCTTTAATTCCTTTGCTTTTTTTTCCTTTTTTGCTCTCCTCTTTTCTTTCCTCTTTTTGCTCCTTCTTTCTTTCCATGTCTCTTTCCTTGTTTCTAATTTGCTTGTTTTTTCTTTCCTTTTCTTTGTTATTATTTCCTTACATTTCTTCCCTCTTTTATTTCCCCTTTTTCTTTCCTTTCTTTCTTTCCTGGTTTTGCGTTCCTTTTTGTTTTTTCTTTCCTGTTTTTCCTAAATGAGGGGCATGCTTAGCTGTTTGAAACAGGAATCCAGAATGTTTCCTTGCAGGTTTTGTGTCTTTGCTCATACAAAACAGCCTGAAGCTACTGAGTCTTTCACCTCAGCCTGTCCAGTAGTTCAGATGAAAAGCACCTCTGAGCAGGCAATTCTGACTTGATCCGGGCCCACGACGACCTTTGAGGCTCGGATGGCTCCTGACCCAGGTTCAGCGTGCAATAGGAATGCTGGTGACTGCTCAGATGGTTCTGGAGGCGCGCAGGCAGGAAGAGGGCACGTCATCGGGTCCCAGGGCGATTATAGAGTGGCCATGGGAAGCAGGACAGGAGCTCTCCAGGGGGTCCCTGGAGGACATCTGAGGAGGAGCGCCAGGTGATAACTGTGCAGGGAAGACGGCAGGCTGTTTTCCCAGTGCCTCCTCCTCCAAGCTCACCTGTTGCTGCTCAACAGCAACATTGTCCACACTTGTGCTCCGTTTCTGGGGCCTTCTGCTGCCTTCCAAATGGTCCTGGAAGGACAGGGCTGGCTCTGAGAGGCTCCTGTGCATCACGCTGATGTCGTTTCTCAGATGAGGCAGTGGAGGGGCAGAGACACACATGACATATGTCCTGCTCCTGCTGGGGCTTCTCCCTCTGGGCTGCTGCATCTCCAGGGTTGGGAGGCCGCATCCAGCTTCAGGCTCTGGGTTGTTGTGTGCAGAAGCGTCCTCCCGAGCAGCCCCTGGGTGTCCTGTGGGGAGAAAGAGCCTGTTAGCTAGTTGGTACTGGCCCTCTGAAGGGAAAAGGGGACTTTCCCGGTGGCACCATGCAGCCCGGGCAGATGGCAAGCTGCAACCTGAGCACCTATGGATGTGAGGAGCAGTCCAGGAAACACAAGGAACCCCAGGGGCCATACCCTGCATGGGGAGAGTGCCCTTCTCATCCATAGTGAGCAATGCTGTGCAGAGCAGAGCTCTACAGAGGCTTAGCATCTGGGACGCCTTTTGTGGTGTGAGGAAGGTCATTCTGAACTTCTGGAAAGTGTTGCAGGGGCAAGGCATTGCCAGAAGGTATTGAAGCCTCTGCACCTCTCTGCTTTGCCGCAGATGTCTTCCCCTAGCCAGCTAAACAATTGGAACCAGCAGCCCTGGGCAGGGCCAGTCCTGAGCGCAGCCTCCTACCTGCAGAGCTGTCGGTGTGCTCGGGGCACTCCTCGGCAGAGGGGCTGCCAGCCAAGGCCACGTCCTCCCCAAATATTGCTGCGCAGTTGTCAATAAGGAACTCCACCAGCACCGTCACCTACACACAGAGAAAACCATGGGTGTCAGTGCAAGGGGCTGAAAACGTGCTCAGCGGTCTCTGCTGCTCCTGACTGCTGTTTCTCTCCTGAAGGCTGTAGCTCTGTGGCTGCAGCTCCAGCAAGAGATCTGCCTGTCACATTGCAGACAGCCCAGCTGAGCAGCGTCCCCTCCATGCTCCGAGGTGCTGCTGCTGCTGCATTTAGCTTTTGCAGTGGCCGTGGGATCTGTGGGGATGGCTTGGCTGTGCCCCGATGGGGGAACTAGCTGACTGGTGAGTGCAACAAACCTTCTCGTTCATCTCTTTCTGCACTTGCAGCGGGAGTGGGCTGTCCATGCCTGGGCTCAGCATGTTGGGCCCAATGCAGATCGCAAGGTTGCTGGAGCCCATCCTGCTGGTCTCTGCGTTCTGGCTGATGTGGTGGAGCACAGCGAGCAAGGGCTTGAGCAAGAGGACGTTTGGCCGAGGCAGTTGGTCAGCCACCCTGTGTGAACACAAACACAACGGGCCATGACTTCAGGGGACAGTGGCCGCTGCTCCTTGCTGTGAGCAAGGCTCAAGTAAACTGCCACAAATGGTGAGTCCTCCAAAGAGAGGAACACCTGTGCTTGCTTCCACTGCTTCACACAAGTCCTGTGGAGAAACCCCTGATGGCAGCTGAGCGCATGCTTCAGTACAAGATCTGGAACGACCAGATCTCGACTGAAAGGTGAGTGTTTCAGCACAGCGCATGCTTTTCAGTAGATCGACAGCGTGAAGATAGGCAAGCTTGTCAGGAGACGTCACGGGAGGCCTTGCGAAGGCCCTGGGAAAGCCTGGGCCTGTGCTGTGTAGGATCAGCGCTAGCAACCTCACAGAAAAGACAGATTTTTCCATGAGGCTCCCCATTGCCAGAGAAGGCTCCAGCCTCTCCCAGCCACTCCATAACGCTGCGACTGGCCTCAACACTTACTCTTTCAATTCTTCAATCTTTTCCTCCCTACTTGGCTTCTCCAGAGCCAGCATCCACTTGTCGTACAGGGCCGCTGATAGGAGCTGGGAGGGGATACTGCGGAGGAAGTCCTGCAAGGCCAAGACATGGAGATGAGGCTCTGGACACCACCCCTGAGCCCACAAGGAGCACCCTGGCACTTGGGCTCCCAAGGAGGCAGCTTGCTTGGAGCTACCTGCCCTCCAAGGTGCTCATGGCCACTGACAGAGCAGTGGGCTGTGTGAGTCCCTGCCCTACTTGGACACGCTTGTCTGAGTGCAGCAATAGGCCCCAGTGCCTATCAGCCTTTAGTGCACTCAGGGATCTCAGTCTTCCTCCCTGAGGAGGGTGCAGGGCAGGAGGAGGAGGGGGAGGAGGAAGAGGAAGTGAGTTTCCCGTGGGCAGGCAGGAAATCAGTGGCAGAACAAGGGGAACTGAAAACCAGATGGACTGGCCTCAAAAGGCCAAACCTTCCCAAGCCTAAAAACATGTGGCTTGGCTTCCCTAGAGTTTCAGCTCTGAGCGCCCCCCGGGCCCATCTAGGCACTCAAGCAGGCCCCTGCAGGTTCGCAGTGTACTCTCAGAGCTGCAAGGCAGAAGAATTCACCTTCAAGATTACTGCCAGGAGGTGCACAGGTTTACTGTCCAGGTCAACGGTGACTCCTTTGTTGAGGTCCTCCTTCAAGTCCCTGCGCGCTTTCTCACTGGCAGCTTTGCGGAATATCCCCTCAGTGGCAGGCCCTTCCCTGTACAATATGGCCAGGAGATCCTGCAGGAAAAAGCGGACAGCGGTGGGAGAAGAGTTCCTCAGGTGAAGAAAGGCCCTTTAGCCTTAGGGGAGCGTTTGTTCGGAGGCAGAAGCAAGTTTTTGCCTGGGAGACGCACTCTACTTTACTTGGGTTCACATCTAGTTCTCGCTGCTGGTAGATTACACTGGCAGTTACCCAGCTGTCCCCCAAGCCACCCCTTTTCAGGGAAATACACAAATCCCTGGCTGTTTATGCTGCTGAGAGCTTCCTTTCAATGACTTCTGCAAGGCCACCAGCATGACCTGCTTCTCCTCTTCCTGCTCCGGCCTTGTTCCCACTCCAGAGTTACTTCCCGCGGCAGCTGTGTGGGCTGTGCAAGCCCGCACACTTGACCTCGTGGAGGCCAAACCCCCAAATGCCCTGTCTCCTGAGAGCCACAGCCCAAGCTCTGGCGATGCTGCTTCGCCGGAGAAGCTGGGAACAGGCTAACTGCATGGCCAGGCTGGCTTACCTGGACTGGCTGGGGCAGGGTCTCCTCTTCCCCGCACAGACTTGCCAGAGGCTGCCCAAAGAGGGGCCTCTTGAGGCCAGACTCCGGCTGCCCTGGGCAGTCCCCATTGGCCAAGGTTCGTCCCCGAGCAAACGGCCAGGGGATCAACCTCTTTCTTTTCTTAGGCCCAGATGCTGCAAGCAAGAGGAAAGCAAAAGTCAGGTGAAAGAACCTGGAGGAGAGTTGTCTGTGTGCAGCGCCACAGGATGCCGAATGAAGGGCAGAGCTGTGTGTGGGAACGACGACTCGGACTGCGCGGGGGAAACTGGAAAGTGTGACCATCCCTCTAAGCGCACCAGCTCTCCTGCTTTGTTGGAGCACGCAGGGCACAGAAAGAACCGTGGGATGTTTGACATGTGTCATGGCAGAGGTTTCTGGGACCACCATGAGGGGGTGACAGGAGTTGTGGCTACACAGTCTGAGCATGCCCCTGTCCAAGGGGGGCTGGCAAGAGGGCAGGAGGGGCTCCTGCTTTGGAGCCGCTGTCGAGCACTGTGGGGGAAGGCAGCTCCTCAGCTTCTCTTTCACACTCACCAGGCGAGTGGCAAAGTCCCTCCCCAGGAGCTGATGGGACCAAGACAGGGCATTGCTTGGTGTCAGCCTGCAAAAAACGCATTCAGGTCGTAGAGCCGCCCCACAGCAGCAAGGGCTGCCAGCGAGTTGCTGCAGTGACGCACAACTGTGTGAGCAGCTCCAGGGACAATCCCAAGGTCATCACACGCCTGTGGAGGAGACACTGGGTGGGGAATGGCGCTGCCTCTCTGCCCAACAGGGGCGCTGGTGGCAAAGGCTGCTGCTGCAGCCGGCCAGCCCGACCCAGCCCTGCAGGCCACAGCCCCCCGGGTGGTTTTGGGCGGCTGGTGGATGCTGAGAAGGCGCAGCCCTGCACAAGGCACCTCAACTCGGCCCAGGGAGACAGGCTGCCCTCCCATGCTGCTCCGGCACTGGGTAGCTCCTCCTAGACCGCCTCATAAGGCCGCCGTCAGTGTCTCAAGGGCTTTGGCCCCTGCCATCTTCCCTCTCAAGACTCAGCTACCTCCTGGCAGCACCCCAGCAAGGGCTGGGGCAGAGGGAACCCCTGCTCACCTCCGCCGAAATCAACGCCTCGACGGTCCGGGTGCTCAGCGACACCGACTAGGCAAGAGAACAAAGAGCCAACGTGAGCAGCTGGTCACAGGGGCTCTTCCCGAAAGCCCCGTGGCGCTTGGGGCCGAGCGGAAAGCCCCGGGACACTTACAGGACCGTAGAAGCCAACGGCCTTCACAAGGAGCCGAAGGGAGGTCAGGCGGGTGAGCCGGGGCTCCGGGGCTCCGGGGCTTTGCCTGGGCACGGGCGGGGACAAAGGCAGAGCGCGGTCACAGCCAGCCCTCCCTGCTCGCGCCCTGACCCCAGCCCCGCACCTCCAGCCCACCCGGCCACAGCAGATCTTCCTGCAGCGCCAGCTGGCAGCACCGCTCCGCAGCGCCCCGGCCCTGCTGCCTCCAGGCCTCTTCCGCATGCAAACAGGAAGCGACAGCTCAGGCTCCCCGTGCGGGCAAGCAAGGAGCTGCAGTGACAGCTCCACTGTGTTGCTGTTCCTGTGCCCTCTCAAGGCAAAGCACCTCCCACTGCTCTGCCCGGGAGCTGCCCCGTGCAGGGGGTGTCCCTCTCCCCCACCTCCCCTGCTGCACCGCTGTGGGCAGCTCCCCCGGGAGCTCTCCACCGCCTGCAGCCTTGACACCCACCACCGGCAGGCTGAATTCCCAGCAGGGCTCACCTGAGGACCGCCTGGAGCCACAGCTCCTTCACCTCCTGCGACCTGCAGCAGAAAGGAGAAACAGCCTCAGAGCCCACTGCTCCTCCTCCTCCTCTGCAGAGGCACAGGCCCCCAGGCACATCTCACCCGTGTGGCCCTGCTCCACACCACCATACAGCAAGGCCCCGGTCGGTGTCCCCCAGCAGCGTCCCTGGCGTGAGCAGAGCTGCAGGGACGTGGCGGGGGCGGGTGGCTTGTGCACACCTGGAGCTGCCCGTGTGAGCGTCTGAAACCCAAGCAGGGCCTCTACTTTCTCTCCCCACAGCCTGGCGTGAGCTCCAGCAAGCCCAGGGAGGAATGAAGGCCAACACAGTGCCCTGCACCCCTCAAGGCCCTGGATGTGGCCCCGAGACTCACCTGAAAGTGACCACGCAGCGGTCCCTGGGCCACACGAGGACGAGAGTATTGGCACATTTCAGGCCAAAAACCTCCTCCTCGTCTGCCTGCCCGCACACCGCCTCGTCCTTCCCGCACAGCACCCAGAGCTCGCTGAGACGCACGCGGTGCTGCAGCAGGAAGGTGGAGCCCCATCTGCCGGGAGGAAGAGCAGGGATGGCCTTGGAGGTTGTGTGGTGGGGGCAGCCCCAGCAGCGCTCCAGGGCAGAGCCGTTTCCCGGGGGCAGAGCCTTGGGCCGGCCACCCCGAGCCTCGGGTGGGAGAAAGGAGCCGCAGGCCCAGCACACAGAGAGGCCACTTCTGAAAAGTCACTGCTGGGCAGCAATGGCAGCAGGCACTCCATCAGGGGCTGCGGATCAGGAGAGCAGTCAGGAGCCTGCCCCCTTTCCTCTTACACCTCCCCAATTTAAAGGGAAAGAGTGTCCCTCCCCACCGTGTAGGGACACCCATGCAGGGGACTGCAGGTCATTTGGACCACGAGTCCTTGTCAGGAGCAAAGGGCATCAACAGAGCTGCTGTTCGGGAAAGAACAAATGCAAAGAGCTTGGCTAAAATCCCTTCTCCTGCCCAGCTGTGGGCGCCTCCGTTGGCATTCAGGCTGACAGGAAAGCACATGCTCCTTGTGCTTGCGCAGCCCTGCCAGAGTTAAAAAGAGCCAGCCCAGCCCGTGTCCGCCGTGGCCAGTGCGGTGCAGGCAGCCCCAAGGAGGAGGCACTTTCTGCTCCTGCAGGAGCAGCTCCGGGGAGGAGCGGTGCCCTGGGGCTGGTGCCAGAGGAGGTGGCAGGGGCAAGGACAGCTGTGGCTGCTAGTCTTACTTGAAGCTGGCGATGGCGATGACATCGGGGAAGAGCAGGAGGTGCCTGTTCCTCGTCCGCTGGTGCCGCGTCACCTGCACACGGTCGCTGAGCAGGAGCTGGGGGCTCCTGCGCGACACGAAGGTGCCGAGCGCCGTCGGGGACTGGGAGGCTCCCCTGCCCATGAGCCCAAGCTGGGCACCGGGAGCCGTGCGGCCAGGGTCCACGGGCCATGCCTGCGTGCTGGGAGCGGGGCCAGGAGCGCCCCAGGCGCGGCAGCAGTTGGCCTGTCCCATGGCGCTTTGCCCGGGCAGACGGCTGCGGCGCAGCTGTGCCCTGCACCGAGCAGGGCCAGGCACCAGCCAGGCCTGAGCAAGGCTGGGAGCAGTGTCCCTGTGCTGGCAGTGCTGCTGGGCTGGGAGCCTGCGTCTCCCTGCTGCCCTGCACTGTCACAGCGCCGCACTGGGGGACAGGTGGGTGCTGGTGGCTGGGACCACCTGGGCATCACTGTGACACATTGTGATGCGCCAGCCAGGCGGTGGGGCAGCACCAGGGGCACGGGCCGGGAGCTGTGGGCACAAAGGGGAGTCTCCCCGGACACCCAGTGCCTCTGGTGCCACAGGATTGCCATGTCTGTGATGTGGGAGCACAGCTGGTGGGGCTGGGGCACCGCTGCTGGCTCCCGCAATGCCCCCAGGGACAAGGCGCTGCCTTTGTGTGTCCCGATGGTGGCTGCGGGGAGGCAAATGGTGCCCGGGACAAGGGAGCAGAGGGACTTGGTGCTGGAGGAGCTCCCAGCTTCAGCAGCTGGCTCTGTGTCGGTGACAATCCAGCAATGCACAGGCCTTCCCACACAGCTGCAACATTGCCTGTTGCTGCTGGCACAGGAGGACTCAGGCTTGGAGAGGGCAAGCAGGAGGCCTGTGCCTGCTTGACAACCAGGGCCCAGACAGTGCCCAAAATCCCAAGTTTCACGCTTCCTCTGCAGGCGGTCAGCCTAGTGGTCAGCCCCACTCCAAGTGTCTACAAGTGGCATCACGCGTGAAGTGGGAATCTTGGCTCCAGTCCTAGTCCGAGAAGAGTTTAGGGAAGGTTTCAGTTGCCTAAACACCAGCACCAGCATGCATCCACTTGTGATGCCTTGGAAAATTTCCCTGTTGTGCCCTGGGATACCCAAATGCCTATAGACAGCCCCTTTCAGGCAGCTGAGTCCACCTGGACTCAGGTCCATCCCAGGAGTCTGCAGAGAGACTCAAAGGCAGACTGCACAGGGGATTAGGGAGGCTCATGGATAACACAGGCTCTAGAATACATTCCCAGCAGGGCCCCAGGTGTTAGCATATTTTGTCATTGTCCTTGATCTGCTGTTTTTTCTCCTTGCTCACTTTGTATTTGCCAGTACGTAGTGAAAAGGCACCAGAGCGGAGAGAAAGAATTTTTAATATAAATGGCTACTACCTTTCTTGCTGGCAGTACTGCTTATGGCACAAGTAGTTATTGGAAGGACTGGACACAGAAAATAAAATGGGAGGAGGGAGCTGCAGGAGTGGATCTTCAGTTGAGGAATATTTTTCCAAAGAACAGGGGTGGGAAACGGTTCACCAGGCAGATACATTCCTTGCTGAATTTCTCCATTTCAATGGAATGTGAGTTGATAGCAGGCCACAGCATGACCCCGTGAGGCATGGGACTGTAAATAAACTTTTGTTTCAGCAAACATTCAAGGTAGTCGAGTTTTGCTAGACCCGATACTTTCCAACACAGAAGAACTGGTCAGGGATGTGAAGGCTGGGGGCAACCTTGGCTACAGTGGCCCCGGAGTGTAGTGGGGACCAGGATCCCCCCAGGAGAGGGGGAAACAAGGCAAATCACAGGATCACAAGCCTGGACCTCAGGAGAGCAGACTTCAGCCTGTTCAGGGACTTGCTTTGTAGAAGAAAGGACCTAGACGGATAGGTGATTTTCAGGGATGCCATCCTCCACACTCACAACAAGCAGGAAATCAAGCAAGGTGGCAGGAGGCCTGCGTGCATAGAGTTACTGAAAAAACTCAAACATAAAAAGGAAGTATTCAAGAGGTGAAAGGAGGGACAGGTGACCCGCAAGGAATATAGAGACACTGTCTAAGTGCCCATAGCTGTGATTAGGAAAGCTAAAGCCCATTTGGCACTGAGGCCGGCAAGGGATGTGAAGGGCAATAAGCTTCTATAGCTGTACCAGCAGCACTAGGGAAAACGTGGCCCGCTGCTGAATGGGACAGGGGACCTGGTAAAAAGGACAAGTAGAAAGCTGAGGTACTCAATGCCTTATCCACCTCATTCTTTATTGGTGGACTTGCCTTCAGGAATCCCAGACCACGGCATCTGTGGGAGAGTCTGGAGCAAGGAAGACCCTGGGTAGAGGAGGATCAGGCCAGGGAGCATTTAAACAAACTGCATGAACACATCCATGGGACCTGACAGGATGCATCCCTGAGTGCTGAGGGAGCTGGTCAATATGGTATGGTATGTGGCAAGGCCACTTTCAATTATCTTTTATAGGTCATGGCTATCAAGTAGAGGCTCCTGGTGGCTTGAAGAAAGCTAATGTCACCTCTCTCTTCAAGAAGGGGAAGAAGGTGGATCTGAGGAATTACAGGCCATGCAGCTTCACCTCAATCTGAGGGAAGGTGATAGAGCAAATAATCATTGAAACCATTTGCAAACATATGAAGGACAAGAAGGTGACTAGGAGAAACCAGCATGAGTTTATGAAGGAGAAATGATGCTTGACCAATCTGATAGTCTTCTACGATGAAATGATTAGCTCAGTGGCCAAGGGAAGAGCAGTGGATATTGTTTATCTTGACTTCATCGTGGCTTTTGACACTCTCTCCCATCGCATCCTCACAGATAAACTGATGAAGTACGGACTAGATAGGGGGGAAGTGAGCTGTACTGAAAATTTGCTGAACTGCTGGGCTCAGAGAGCTGTGATCAGCAGCACAAAGTCCAGCTGGAGGCAAGTAACTAGTGGTGTACCCCCGGAGTCAGTCCTGGGGCCAATACTGTTTAACATCTTCATTAGCGGTCTGGACAATGGGAGAGAGTGCACCCTCAGCAAGTTTGCTGATGATACCAAACTAGAAGGAGTGGCTGATGCATCAGATGACTGTGCTGCCATGCAGAGGGACCACGACAGCCTGAGAAAAGGGCAGAGAGGAACCTCATGAACTTCAGTGAAGGGAAGTGCCAAGTCCTGCACTTTGGGAAGAAGAATCCCATAAACCAGTATAGGCTGGAGGCTGACAGGCTGGAAAGCAGTTTAGTTGGGGGTCCCTTGGGACAAGCTAACCATGAGCCAGCAATGCACCCTTGCAACAAAAACGGCCAACACCATCCTGGGCTGCAATAGGAAGAGCACTGCAGTTTGAGAGAGGTGATTCTTTCCCTCTGCTCAGCACTGGTGAGACCACACCTGGAGTGCTGTGTCCAGTGCTGGGCTTTTATTTGATAAAAGAAAGGTGTAGATTTACGGGGTGAGTCCAGTGAATGGTCACAAAGATGATGAAGGAACTGGAGCATCTAACACATGAGCAGAGGCTGAGAGAGCTGGGACTCTTCAGCCTGGGGAAGAGAAGACTGAAGAGAAGACTGAAGAGAAGACTGAGGGTGTCGAGAGGATGAGAGGCAACGGGTACAAACTGAAACAGGCAATTCCCTCTGAAGATAAGGAAAAGCTTTTGTTCCATGAGCCTGATGAAGCACTGGCCAGAGGTTGCCCAGAGGGCTTGTAGAGTCTCCATCCTTGGAGCTATTCAAAAGTCATCTGGACACAGTCCTGGGCAGCCTGCTTTAGGCGACTCTGCTGGAGCAGTGGGGGTTGGACTAGATGATCTCTAAGGCTCCCTTGCAACCTCAACTGTTCTGCGATTCTGTGAGCTGAGGGGGTGTGGACCACGCTTTTCGACAACTCCTTCACCCTCTCCCTTGTTTGTTACCAATGTATAGAGCTCCTCTGGGTTTTGTCCACCTTTGCCTTTTTGTCCACCTTTGCTTCCCTTGCTGCTTTGGGAGTGCCTCAAAAGAGGCTCCCAATGGATAAAGAACTCTTTTCTTCTGCAGAAGCTGGAAGCTTCAGGTCCAGGTATCCTCCATATCTGGAGCCTAGCTAAGCTTGCTGAGTGTGGTTGTCATGTCTGACTAGGATACCTGCTTGGGTCCAAAGGAAGATCCCCTTGCTCTCTGTTAAAGTCTCTGTGCTCATCCTCCCCGGGTTTTCTGGTGTGCTTAGAGGCCAGGAAAATGACTCCTGCCGGGCCAGGTCCTCTCCTGCCCCTTTTCCTGCTGGTATGGGAACAGCTACACTCAAGACACATCCCACCTGCCATGCCTGTGGGCTCGCTTTCTCATAAGCCACCTCTGCAGCAGCATCACGTCTTGGTGACTTCTCTCCCACCTGACTGGTGCCTGCTGCTCTCTGGGGGTGTCCCTGGATTCCCGGACAGAGAGGTATTTCTTCCCCAAATCTCGCTGCGTTGCAGTCTCTGACAACAGCAGAGCAGTGATCCCGCTGCTCGGGCACTTCCCCTCCTGCTACTAGGTATGCCAGGCCGTCCAAAGAGACCTGCCGTGCCCGCAGAAGTGTACAAATAATACCTGTAGTGTCTGTGTGTTTTTTAAGGAGAGACAAGGAACAGTTAAACAGTCCTGCAGAAAAGTGCTTTACTGTAGTGAAGCTAGGCGGGACTGGATCAAAAGTCTCCCTGCTCCGGGTCCAAGGCTACCCTGAGCCCCAAACGGGCAGTTAAGTGCTAGCCTAAGCCAAGTTTCAACACGGAAAAACACACTGCACGTCCCAGCAGAGTTCCCACTGTGGCAAGGTGATAAGGGTACTGCCAAGGGGTTTTTCTTTCTTTCCTTGCTTTCTTCCTTTTCTTTCCTTGCTTGTTCTTTCCCCCTTTATTCTTCAGATTTCCTTTCCTTTTTTGCTTTGCTTGTTTGCTTTGCTTGTTTTTCTTGCCTTCTCTTTCCCTTTTTCTTCCCTTCTTGCTTTCTTTTTTCCTTTTTGCGTTCTTGTTTTTCCTCCATGCTTTTCGTTCCCTTTTCTTTATTTTTCCTGCCTTGTTTTTCTTTCTTGTTTTTTCTCATTGTTCTTTCCTTGTTTTTCTTTCCTCTTTCCTTTCCCTGTTTTTTCTCCCCTTTCTTTCCTTTCTTTTCTTTTTCCTTTTTTCCCTTTTCCTTTTTCCCTTTTTTCTTTCTGTTTTTTTTCCTTTTTCATTCTCCTTTCTTTCCTACCTTTTAGTTTTCCCTGCTTGGCTTTCTATTTTCTTTCCCTATTTTGTGATATATTGTCTTTCCTCATTTTTCCATTGTTTCATTTTTGAGGTTTTCCATTCCTCTTTTTTTCTCTCCTTTACTTTCTTCTTCTTGGCTTTTCCCACTAGGTTCTCTTCCAATTTCTCTTTCCTATTTTTATTTTCCTTTCTGTCCTTCCTTTTATCTTTTTTTTTTTGCTTTATATTTTCTTTCCTTGCCTTGCCTCTTCTCACCCTGCCCCTCCTCACCTCTCTTCACCTTGCCTTACCATTTCTCTTTCTATTTTTTTCTTTTGTCTTTCCTGATTTTGCCTTGTATTTTCTTTCCTTGATTGGCTTTATATTTTCTTTCCTTGTTTTGCTTCTCTCCTAGGTTTTTCTCTCCTTTTTTCTTTGCTTCCTCTGCTTCCTTTTATATTTCCCTGTTTTGCATTAGATTTTCTTTCCCTGTTTTTTCTTTATTTCCTCTCCTTGGCTTTCTTCTCTTGGTTTTCTTCCAAATTCTCTTTCTTGTTTTTTTTATTTTCTTTTTTCTGTCCTTTCTTTCCTTTCTGTAATCTTCTGTTGTTTTGCATAATATTTTCTGTCCTTCCTTTGCCTCTCCTTGCTTTCCCTTTGCCTTTCCTGCTTTGCCTTTGCCTATCCTGGCTTTGCCTTTCCATTTCTCTTTCTGTATTTTTTTCCCATAGTTTCTTTCCTATCCATTTTCTTTCCTTCTTTTGCTCTGTATTTCCTCTACTTGGCTTTCCTCCTCTTGGCTTTCTTCTCCTTCCCTTTCTTCTCCTTCACTTTCCTTCCCTTGGCTTTTCTCTTCTGATTTTCTTCTTTCTCGTTTTTGTTTTCCTTTTTTTCTTTCCTTTCCTTTCTTTCGTTCCTTTTATCTTTCCTTGTTGGGCCTTCCCCTCCTCGCCTTGCCTCTCTCTGTCTTGCCTCTCCTTCACTTTTGTCTCCTTGGCTTTCCTCTCTTTTCCTTTGCTCTCCTTCGCTTTCCTCTTCTGGTTTTCTCCCAATTTATTTTCCTTGTTTTCGATTGTGCTTTTCTATTTCTTTTCTTTCCTCCCTTTTAATCTTTCTTTGTCTTCTGCTAGAAAACAGATTCTCTCCTTGATTTCTCTCCTTGATTTTCTACTTCTTTTTTTTTTTCCTTTCCTTTGTTATTTTCTCCTTGCCTTTTGTCTCCTGGTATTCCTCCCTGTTCTTTATCTTCCTTTCTCCTTTCCTGTCTTTCCTTTCCTACATTCTATCTTTCCTTGCTATGCTTTATATTTTCTTTCCATGCCTTGCTGCTCCTTCCTTAGATTTTCCTTTTGCTTTCTTACTTTTATATTCCTTCCTGCAGCAAGGGCACCCTGAGTGTGCTGCCCGCAAGCCTGCCTCCCCCTGCAGCTCTCCCTGCCCCGCACAGTCCTTCCCCGAGCAGGGGGCATCTTGGTGCAGCTTGGATGGTGGCCACCAATGCAGCGCTCTCTTGGGCTGTGCAGGGGCCTCGGCGCAGTGCTGGCAGCCTGGGCAACGGCAGCCTGGATGAGCCCGGAGGTGAGCAGCCCTGGCCCAGAGTGTAGGCCTGCTCAGCAGTGCCTCCCTGCCAACTGCCAGCGCCCACCGCCCTCTGCCCCAGCTGGGGCTCCGCTGAGGGGCTGCCCTCGCTCACTGCCTCTCTGCCTCCTCCTCCAGCAGCCTCCTTCCCGCCCTCGGTGTGCACGCTGTATCTTGCAGCCAGCCGGCAGGCAGGGTAAGAGCGGAGCCCTGGCCTGCAGGGGGACTGCCCCACAGCCCTGGGCAGGCCCACGGCGGGCTAGAGCAGGATGCAGTCCAGAGCCAGGGACCTGGGTTGGACTGGGGGCCACCAAGAGCAGGGCCTGGCATGGGCCGGGCCGGGGGAAAGGCGAGGCAGGCCCGGGAGATGCTCCATGCCTGCTGCTGACAAACTGGTACGACGCTTTGCTGCTTGCTCATTGGTGCAGCCCTGGCACCAGGGCCCCCTCTGCCCTTAACCTGGGGCCTTTGAGGGCCTGCCGGCACCACAGCTTCCTGCTCAGCTACAAAAGGCAGCCTCCTCACCTCCTTTGCCCAAGCAAGGACACCTTGCGCGCTGGCCAGCCCGTGCAGGCTGGCCGGCAGCACCCAGGTGCATGGAAGTTGGACTGGCCTGTCCTGCTGCAGCCACCCAGCAGTGTGCTGGATGCTCCACCCACGGCTGCAGGAGCGCTGGGCGAGCTGCTCATCACCACAGCCCTACCGGCATCGCCAGCCCGCAGGCGGGCGTGCTTTGGGCCAAACCAGACAGTGCTCCTGAGTGGGGAAGGCCACGAGCTGCTGGGCTGCCTCCCCAAAGCGCCACACCTGGGCTGGCCAGCACACATCCCACGCAGGTCCATCCTGCAGTGTGACTGGGCAGCGTCCCACTGATGGGGGAAGGCAGAGTGCAGCTGCTTTCGCCCCGCGGGCAGCCCAAGGGCCGAAGGAGCAGAGAGCCCCCATGTGCCTCAGCCCTGCAACGCTGGCCCACCCTGGAGCTCTGGCCCCCACCACCAGAGATACCCTCCCCTCCTGCTGCAGCCGCCGGCTCAAGAACGGCCCTCGCCTCCCTTCTTTGCCCTGGCTTCACCGCTGGCAGCATCCGAGGGCTCCGCAAGGCCATGTGTACCTGCGCCTCCCTCCTGAGAAGGGGGCAACGAGTGCCCAGAAGCCACCAGGCAAGGGTCAGCTGCTTCGAGCAAGTAGTGGGCTCAGCGCCTGGCCACATGCACCTGCAGCAAGCACCCCATGGAGCTTGACACCTTCGTCCCCTGGGGGCCAGTGTCAATAAACCTCTTTGCAAGATTCAGTGGGAGAGGAGAGTGATTCTTGTTCCCCAAAGTCACCAAGCCAGTGCCTTGCAGCTGTTGGCATAGGTGGAGATGGGTGCAGCAGGACAGAAGTGCCTCTGCTTGTGCCTCTCCTTTGCCCACAGAAACTCTCGCCTTGCCCAGCCAGCCCGGCTGGCACCGCAGGCATTGACCAAGAGGAACTTCTGCTCTTGGACAGAGCCACTGGATGCCCAGCAGGAGGGCAAAGGCTTGGGGGGAGAGTGGAGGAGCCTCCCGCAGCCCTGGGCACAGCTGAGACAAGGAGGTCCGACTGTGCTGGCCGCAAAACAAGGAGCCTGGGGTACGCAGCGGGCAGCGAGGCAGCAAGGCAGACGGCAGGAGTGTGAGATGGACAGAGCAGGGCAAAAGAGCTCCTCGTGCAAAGCCCAGTGGATCCTCGTGCAAAGCCGCCTGGTGCATGTGCTATCTCCAGCAGTGTGAGAGCTCAGTGCAGAGCTGTGCAGGGCGGCTTTCCACCACCCACGGCCCCCACGCTGCTGCACTGCCACCACCACAGCCAGCCTCTCCACCCAGTGCAGCCCGGGGCCAGAGAGCTCCCTTGCAGGCTCGGCTTGGCTCCCGGTGCCGGGCTGTGCTGCTGAGAGGGCTTTGGCAGTGCCTGGCGAGGTGCTGCTCCAGGAGGAGCGAGACAGGGGAGCTGAAGAGCTGCCCACGGCAAGAGGAGCCAGCTTTGGAAAGCCGAGGGCTGGGCACATGGGGGCACCTTTTGGAGCAGTGCAGCAGCGGCTGCCGCTCACTCCCCAGCCTGAGGGACAAGTGTGCTTCCGGTGCTGGGTGCTGGGCGTGCAGGAAGCAGCTGTAATACAACTGCGTTGGGGAGTTTCTGGAAGAGGGGGCTGACGGTCGGTGCCGACACTCGACCTGAAGCAAGCTGCTGTGAGCTGCTCCCGCTCATGCCCCCCACAATGTCACTCCTGGCCACGGTCACTGCTGTGCACAACCGAGGAGCAGCAGGGTCCAGGGCATCTCCCAGCGGGCCTGCCCTTGCTCGTGCCTGCTGATGGCACCTGCTCTGTGGCAAGATAGGCTCTGGCCTTCAGAGGCAGCAGCTGGCACCGGCTGCTGCTTGGCCTCCCACTCACACTTGCTTCAGCTGGCCTCCAGCTGAGCGCACGTGGCTGCCTGCTTCTCCTTCAGTGCGGTTGCACGTGGTCTGGGCTCTGGCAGCTGGGCTGGGGGCTCGCAGCAGGAGGTCTGCCAGAGGGCCACCTTGCTGCCCTCCACCCCCTGAACCAGGGCATGGCCTGCCTCTGCGTGGAGCCTCCCGGGAAGGTGGGTGAGCTGGGCAGCATAAGGATGGCCCCAACGCCCACGTCCTCCTCCTCCCTGAGCCAGCAGACCCCTGCGCTGCGAGGGAGCCTGATGTCTCGGCCGGAGCTGGCAGCCCGGCAGCAGCGTGCCCCAGAGCTGCCTCCTGCCCCAGAGGCATGCAGGGTGCTCCCGCCCTCGCCAGCTGCCCGGCATGGGGTGCACCTCTGGGTCCATTTTCGGGCTCCTAGAGTTCAAATATGAATTGTTTAATGTGTTTGAGTCTACCTGAAGGCCTATAACAAGGGGAGCTCCTCATAGCTCTGTTTTGGGAGCTGTGTTTCTATCTTTATCAGTGATCTGGAGGAGGAGGTAGAATAAACGCTTATTAATTTTATCAATTATGCTAATGTGTGTGGTGCAGTCCGTGTTCTTTTCAGTAGGGCTGCCACCCACAATGCTGAGGCTTTTGACCTCCCCAGTGATTTCTAACAAACAGCACCAAAGACTTCCTCCTCGTTCTTTTTGCTTTTCTGGCAAGTCTCTACAGTGTTGCAGGTTCCATACAGGCCCTTTCACAACACCGTTATGTTTTATTTCTGTCTTATGTACATATGTCCCCTTCCTGTGTTCAATATTTTTCCTTTGGTGAAGTAACAAATATCCTTGTGTCAGATTAAGCAGAATAGTAATATCAATAACCCGTATTGATCAGTAATCAATAATTTGACTGCTGTGATTTCTTTTCTTGACCACATGTTCATCAAGGAAAAATAATCTTTTACATAAGAATTTACTGATATCCTCCATGATGCATCCAAGCATCAGTACATGGTCAATATGACTTACATACAATAAAATATTAATAGAATATATCATATGAAAAGAATTCTTACATATATTGTAAAAATTCACACCGATACTGAAGATTTAGTGCACAGTGGAAACAACTCATGTAGCTGGGAGTCGCACTTGAAGTGCTGGTATTTACTGCTGCATGGTCAGAAAATTTTTGTAGAGCCAGCTAATCACAGATGCAGAGTTCCTAGAGCCTGTCTTTTTTTTTTTCTTGCTGCCTGATAAACTGTGCTAGAAGTCCACACAGCACAGACAGGATCAATACAGACAAATTATTATGTAGCCCCATGCATGCCAATTAGTACACCAGGAATCAGAATCTACTGCTTTCTCACTCAGGTGACTTTGGTCATAATGTTTGGTTTCCAGTACCAGGCCCTGCTCCAATATTATGCCAGTATAAGCCCGGCTGGTCTAAATCTATTTGTCTTTGCTGCTTAATAAACACAGAGAGTGCCAAAGATGGTGTTCATGGCAGATCCAAGTGTCTTGTGTTTCAGGTGTCTCATAGCAATCTAGACCTAATTTCTACCAAGGAAATGCTTTGTAATAGTTAATGTAATAGTTTATGTTTGCTTGATAAACCAGTATTAAAAAAAAAGCTGTCATACAACTGAAGTATGACTTTCTGTTTGCAGTGGCCATGTGGACCAGCAAAGTAGAAATTCTGAAACTATATAAATTGTCTTTCAGAAAATTATAGTGAATTAACATGAAAAGAATTTTTAGAATCACTAGTCAGCCTACCTCATTTAGTTCTGTTCTGACTGAGGTTAATGGTAAAATTTCCCTTTTAAAATATTAAATGTATACTTTTGCTTTTCAATATACTAGGGGTCTTGTTTCACCACACTGACGTTGTCAAAGCTAGAAACGCTGGTAAGGAAGTAGGGACAGAAGGTGGTTGTCAAGTTGAGACGGATTTTGATATCAATAGTATATAATACACCTGATTCATATGCAGGTATAAGAGCAAGGAAAGGGACTGTTCATGCAAGAAATAGAAATCAATTATAAATGGAAAAAACTCAGTCCAGGACAGAACTGCAATATGAAGTAGTGCTCTGACTCTTCCATTTGTTTCAGTCTCTAAAAAAATCTCATAATGCTGAGTAGGGTAACTCTTGGAAGCTGATTTCCTGCTTCTAAGGGCTTTTCTTTTTTGAATTATATATCCTCACATCCCAGAGCTCTGCAGCAGGGAAGCAGTAGAAAAACAGGCCAGAGTGTGAAGAAGGAATATGTTTGATGCATAAAAAAACACATAATTAAGACTACAAATTCAAACAGGAATGCCAGCTTTAAGTTTATGTATTGTCCTTCATTGCCTTGTGATAATGCTTTACTTCCTTAGCTATATGCGCACCTATTATCTTCTTTTCCACAGAAACCTACAAACCTACACAGCTCGTTTTGTGAACAACATAGTTATACTTTTGCACATTTTCTTGCCTTACTGTTTAATATGTGACTCCATGCCATACTTAACTGCACACCATTTAAATTCAGCACTAAATCAGAATGATTCTTTCTTTTTCTTTTTCTTTTTCTTTTTCTTTTTCTTTTTCTTTTTCTTTTTCTTTTTCTTTTTCTTTTTCTTTTTCTTTTTCTTTTTCTTTTTCTTTTTCTTTTTCTTTTTCTTTTTCTTTTTCTTTTTCTTTTCTTTTCTTTTTTTTTTTTTTTTTGGGGGGGGGGGTAGATTTCATGCAAAGAGCTTCATCTCAGGACTCAGACTTGGAGCAATCTATCTCATACTGTGTGCGGAAAATGCTGCCCAGAGCTCAGGCATTGTATGGGAGAATGTTAGCTGACACAGGTCAAAAACTCACATAAATGATTGTGAGAGAAGGATGAAAACCAGGTCCTGGCCTTATTTACTAAATGCAGCCTGTATACAAAGATGCATTGTCTCTTTATGCTGCACAGTGGAGTCCACAGCAGTCCTGAGCTGCAATAGCTTGTTCAGTTTCCTACAGGCTTGAGTTGGTTCTTGTTCTGTTGCAGATAATATCACCTGAATTTTTAGCTCAGTTAAGGCTCTTTTGTAACCTACTTGTGAGTTTGGGAAAAGCTTATGACTTGGCTAAATTTGGGCACATTTCCAAAAAATCCTGTTAAAATATGTGTCCTGCTATCACTTTCATGTCTCTGTGCAAATCATTGCGAGTTCCAAGGAAGTTTTGTCAGTATTTTTTAATTTGTTCAAAAAAAGGAACAACTTTCACTTTAGTTTCCTGCTTGAAAAAGAAAACATTTTGAGGTGAATATTTTGACACAAGAGCATTTAGACTCAAGGTAAAGCCTACAGTGGCAATGTTTAGTTCGTAATGGGAAAAAAATAATTAGAAAATATGAACTTGGGGAATCTTAGTAATGGGTGGTGATATCAGACCTGCTGACTGTTTGATTTCTTGATTTCATCTGAAATAAGCCCATTATCATGTTAACACAGGACCAGAGAATATAGAAATATTGCCTGGACCAGAGGTCTCATGGCCATCTAGGCCAGTCTCCTGCTTCTGCTCAAAGCAAAGCTACTGCTGAAGGAAGAAAGGTCTGCCAGGGCTTTGTTAGTCAAGTTTCAAAGATCTCAGAGGACTGAGTTTCCATAACCTCTCTGGGATACCCACTCAAATGAGGAACTACTCTGCTAAGGAAAATATTTTTCTTAGGTCCAACACAAATTTCCCAAATTTCAACTTGCACTCATTGCCCCCTGTAACTTAATGTGTTGTGGTTTGCTAGTACATCACCTCTTTATCCTGCTTTGGTCTAACTAAATTTCAATTTCCCCATTCTCTCCTTGCCGGTCATATTGAGCTCTAGAGCCCTCCCCATCTTGGGAGCCCTCCACTGGATCCTCTCTAGCTTCTCCACATCCACGTGTGCAGAAGGAATTAGATCTGTGTACAGCTGCAGGGCTGTGATCTCATTGTGATCACAGAGGTGCGGTGGGATAGCTTGCATGACTGGAAAGCTGCAAAGGGTAGATACATGCTCTTTAGGAAAGACAGATCAGGAAGGTGAGGAAGGGGAGTCACGCTTTATGTCAGAGAGCAGCTGGAATGCATTGAGCTCTGCCTCAGGGTGGATAATGCTGACTGAGAGCTTATGGGTAAGGATTAAGGGGCAGACCACTATGGGTGACAGTGTTGTGGATGCTTGCTGTAGGCCACCTGAGTGGGAAGAAATAGATGAGGCCTCCTACAGATAACTGCAAGTAGCCTCACATTTGCAGCCCCTGTCCTCATGGGGGACTTTAACCATGACGATATGTGCTGGAGTGACAACACAGCATGGTATAAGCAGGACAAGAGGCTCCTGGAGACCATCGAAGACAACTTCCTGAGACAGGTGATGGAGGAGCCAATGAGGTGAGACACTCTGCTGGACCTTGTACTAACAAACAAGGAAGGGTTAGTTGGGGACATGAAGGCTTGCAGTCATCACAAGATGGTGGAGCTTAGGATCCTACGAGGAGGGAGTAGGGCAATAAGTAGGATCACAAGCCTGGACTTCAGGAGAGCAAACTTTGGCCTTTTCAGGGACCTTCTTGGAAGACTGTCATTGGATCAGGCCCTAGAAGGAAGAGGGGTGCAAGAGAGCTGGTTAATATTCAAAGATCATTTCCTCCAGGCTCAAGAACAGTGCATCCCAATGAGCAGAAAGTCGAGTAAAGAGGGTACGAGATGTGCACGGATGAACAAGGAACTCCTGGCAAAACTCAGACAGAAGAAGGAAGTTTACAGAAGGTGGAAGCAGGGACAGGAAACCTGGGAGGCATATATACTGATACTTTATTGCTAAGGCCAGCTCTCAGGAATCCCAGTCCCTGGAAACCAGGGAGAAAATCTGGAGAAAGGAAGACTTTCCCTTGGTGGAGGATAATTAAGTTTGGGATCACCTAAACAAACTGGACATCCACAAGTCCATGGGCCCTGATGAGATACACTCACGACTGCTTAGGAAGCTGGAGGATGTCATTGAAAGGCCACTCTCCATCATCTTTGAAAGGTAATGGAGATCAAGAGAGGTGCCTGAAGACTAGAAGAAAGCCAGCATTACTCCAGTTTTCCACAGAATCACAGAATCACAGAATCGTTTAATCGTTCTTGGAAGGGACCTCTGGAGATCATCTAGTCCAACCTCCCTGCTCAAGCAGGGTCCTCTAGAGCATATTGCCCAGGATCACATCCAGACGGGTTTTGAGTATCTCCAGGGAAGGAGACTCCACTACCTCTCTGGGCAACCTGTTCCAATGCTCCAACACCCTCACAGTGAAGAAGTTTTTTCTCAGGTTCAGGTGGAACTTCCTGTGGTTCAGTTTCTGCCCGTTGCCTCTTGTCCTGTTGCTGGACACCACGGAGAAGAGGCTGGCCTCATCCTCTTGACACTCCCCCTTCAGATACTTGTACACATTGATGAGATCGCCTCTCAGTCTTCTCTTCTCCAGGCTCAACAGGCCCAGCTCTTGTAGTCTTTCTTCATAGGAGAGGTGCTCCAGTCCCCTCATCATCTTTAGAGCCCTCCGCTGGACTCTCTGCAGTAGTGCCATGTCTCTCTTGTCCTGGGGAGCCCAGAACTGGACACAGTACTCCAGGGGAGGCCTCCCCAGGGCTGAGGAGAGGGGCAGGATCACCTCCCTCCACCTGCTGGCAACACTCTGCCTCATGCACCCCAGGAGACCAGTGGCCTTCTTGGCCACAATGGCACATGGCTGCCTCATGGTTAACTTGTTGTCCACCAGGACTCCCAGGTCCTTCTCTGCAGAGCTATTTTCCAGCAGGTCAACCCCCAGCCTGTACTGCTGCATGGGGTTATTGCTCCCCAGGTGCAGGACCCTGCACTTGCCTTTGTGGAACTTCAGGAGGTTCCTCTCTGCCCAGCTCTCCAGCCTGTCCAGGTCCCTCTGAATGGCAGCACAGCCTTCTGGTGCATCAGCCACTCCCCCCAGTTTAGTCTCATCAGCAAACTTGCTGAGGGGGCACTCTGTCCCTTCCTCCAGGTCATTGATAAATATATTGAACAAGACAGGACCCAGGACTGACCCCTGGGGGACACCGCTAGCTACAGGCCTCCCACTAGACTCTGCGCCATTCACCACAACCCTCTGAGCTCGGCCATCCAGCCAGTTCTCCATCCACCTCACTCTCCACTCATCCAACCCACACTTCCTGAGCTTACCTAGGAGGATGTGATGGGAGACAGTGTCCAAAGCCTTGCTGAAGTCCAGGGAGACAACATCCACTGCTCTCCCCTCATCTACCCAGCCAGTCACTCCATCATAGAAGGCTATCAGATTGGTCAAGCCTGATTTCCCTTTGGTGAATCCATGCTGACTACTCCTGATCACATTCTTGTCCTCCACATGCTTAGGGATGACCTCCAGGAGGAGCTGTTCCATCACCTTTCCAGGGACGGAGGTGAGGCTGACAGGCCTGTAGTTTCCTGGCTCCTCCTTCTTGCCCTTTTTGAAGACTGGGGTGACATTGGCTTTCTTCCAGTCCTCAGGCACCTCTCCTGATCTCCAGGACCTTTCCAAGATGATGGAGAGGGGCCTAGCAATAACATCCGCCAGCTCCCTCAGCACTCGTGGGTGCATCCCATCGGGGCCCATGGATTTATGGATGTCAAGTTTGGACAAAAGATCTCTAACCCGATCATCCTCCACCAAGGGAAGAGTCTTCCTTTCTCCAGCCTTCCTCTCTTGTCTCCAAGGTCTGGAATTCCTCAGGACTGGCCTCAGCAGTGAAGACTGAAGCAAAGGCAGCATTCAATAACTCTGCCTTCTCTGTATCCTTCGTCACCAGGGCACCCGCCCCCTTCAGCAGCGGGCCCACGTTTTCCCTCGTCTTCCTTTTGCTCTTGATGTATTTGAAGAAGCCCTTCTTGTTGTCCTTGACATCCCTTGCCACATTTAATTCCAAATGGGCCTTAGCCTTCCTTGTCGCATCCCTGCACACTCTGACAATGTCCCTGTATTCCTCCCAAGTGGCCTGTCCCCTTTTCCACGTTCTGTACACTTCCTTCTTCTGTTGGAGTTTTGTCAGGAGTTCCTTGCTCATCCCTGCAGGTCTCCTGCCCGCTTTGCTCCACTTCTTCCTCGGAGGGATGCACCCTTCTTGAGCCTGGAGGAAGTAATGCTTGAATATCAACCAGCTTTCTTGGACCCCTCTTCCCTCTAGGGCCCTACCCCACGAGATTCCCCTAAGTAGGTCCCTCAAGAGGCCAAAGTCAGCTCTCCTCAAGTCCAGCGTTGCAATCCTACTCATTGCCCTGCTCCCTCCTCGTAGGATCCTGAACTCCACCATCTCCTGGTCACTGCAGCCAAGGCTGCCCCCAACCTTCACATCTCCAACTACACCTTCTTTGTTCGTTAGTACAAGGTCTACCATTGCACCTCTCCTCGTCAGCGTCTCCACCACCTGAGTCAAGAAATTATCATCAGTGCTTTGCAGGAACCTCTTTGACTGTTTGTGCCTAGCTGTGCTCTCTTCCCAACAGATGTCAGAGTGGTTGAAGTCCCCCATGAGAACCAGGACCTGTGATCGTGAGGCTACTTCCAGCTGTCGGTAGAAGGCCTCATCGATGACTTCCTCCTGGTCGGGTGGCCTGTAGTAAACTCCCACAACAGTGTCACCCATGTTAGCCTGCCCTTTAATCCTTACCCATAGGCTCTCAACTTGCTCTTCCTCCACCCCGAGGCAGAGCTCCATACATTCTAGTTGCTCCCTCACATAAAGAGCAACTCCACCACCTCGCCTTCCTGGCCTGTCTTTCCTAAAAAGCACGTAGCCATCCATGACAGCATCCCAGTCATGTGAACTATCCACAAGGGCAAGAAGCAGGATCTGGGGAACTGCAGGTCACATGAAGGATAAGAAAGTGATCAAAAGTAGTAGCGGGGATTCACAAAGGGGAAATCATGCTTAACCAACCTGATAGCCTTCCATGATGAAATGGTTGGTTGGGTGGAGGAGGGAGAGCAGTGGATGTTGTTTATCTCAGCTTCAGTAAAGCTTTTGACACTGTTTCCTGTAACATCCTCACAGACAAGCTGATGAAATATGTGCTAGGTAAGCGGACAGTGAGGTGAACTGAAAACTAGCTGAACTGCTGAACTCAGAGGATTGTGATCAGTGGCACAAAGTCCAGCTGGAGGCCTGTAGCTAGAGATGTATCTCTGGGGTCAATACTGGGTCCAATCCCATTCAAGCTCAGCAAATGGGGAGGAATAACCCCATGCACTGGTACTGGCTGGGGGCTGACCTGCTGGAAAGCGGCCTTGCAGAAAAGGACCTAGGAGTGCAGGTGAACAGCAAGTTAAGCATAAGTCTTGGCCCTAGTGGCCAAGAAGGTCAGTGATATCCTGGGCTGCATTAAGAAGAATATTACTCGAGTACTGTGTCCATTTCTGGGTTCCCCAGTACTAGAGAGAAATGGAGCTACTGGAAGAAGTCCAGTGAAGGGCCACAAAGATGATGAAGGGACTGGAGCATCTCTCAGATGAGGAGAGGCTAAGAGAGCTGGGCCTGTTCAGCCTGCAGAAGGGAAGGCTCCAGGGGTATCTCATCAATGCATTTAAATATCTGAAAGGAGACTGCAAAGAGGGTTGGGCCAGGCTCATTTCCATCGTGCCCAGTGACACGACAAGAGGAAATGGACATAAATTGAAACACAGGCAGTTCCTTCTGAACATAAGAAAAAAACCTTTTTACTGTGAGGGTAACTGAGCACTGACATAGGTTATCCAGAGAGGTTGTGGAGTCTCCATCCTTGGAGATATTCAAAACTTGTCCGGACAGGGTCCTGGGCAACATGCTGCAATTGATCCTGTTTGAGCAGCAAGTTTGGGCTAGAGGACCTCTAAATGTCCCTTCCAACCTCAACTGTTCTGATTCTGTGATCCCTCTAAAGGTGAGGTGGTCCTGAATAAAACACGGTGTCCCAGATATAGCTTCACCAGCATCAAGTAAAGGAGGATAATAACTTTTCTCAGTCCTTCTAATGTAGCCCGCTATGTAGCTTGTATTATTTGTGGTGAGGGTGCTGTGGTCATGCTGCGCTAGGCATGCACTGTACCTCAGCTTACGGCCCGTCAGCAGGGCTGCTATTCAGCTGGTCTGCACCCAGCCTGTGTCTGTGCAGGGTGTTTGTACCGCGGGCATAGTATGTTACAGTTCTTGTTGAATGTCATGAGCTTTCTCTTGGCTCAGTCCTCAAATGTATCAAGGTCCTTCTGCACTGAAGTTCTGCCAATTGTTGTGCCAGCCCTAATTTGATATCACCTGCACATTTGCAGAAGGTGCACCATTTGCAGAAGGTGCACCTTGCATCATCTATGTTGCTGATAATGAACAGTAGTGACCCCAGTAGTGACCCTTGGTGTACAGGTGTAATGTGAAGCAGTTGTCTGTCAACCAGTCTTACAGGAAGCTCACCAGCTACGTGAAAGCTTATGGGTGTATCTATCTGTAGCATACTATGCAGCTTTTGGCAGAAATAACAAAAGTGGTAGCTATCTGACATCTCCAGCAGTGCCAGCTACTGTCTCTGCCTTGTGCTGTGTAGATATACCAGCTCAGTTGGAGCTAAACTGAGTATTTCTGTGTGGTGTTGCATTTCATACAGTAGACTCTATAGAACATGTAATTGATTCTTCTTCCTGCTAGAGACAAGAGTTCAAGACCAATTGAGTTTTCTTCTTTAGTATTATAGAAAGAGTTTAATGTTTTTTATCCCTGTGGTGCAGGTGAATCTGTCATTTCAATGTGATAAATGAAGCTCATTAGAACTTCCCTGCTATCTTGTAATACCTTACAGTAAATCTGCATTATACTATGGTATATTGCTATTCCGCTTTACAATGCAGAAAGAGGGCATTGTTCAGCCAGCCCTTTGAAAATACAGTGAGAACCTGAAGATAGAAAGTGTGGAAAAAGTCTGAAGGTGCAGTCTGGAAAATCTCAGAGCTACTACTTTAAATAGGTTTTATATAGCCTTGGCAGTGACAACAACTCGGTTGGTCAGTGTTTGTGATTTTAAATCCTTGCTGAATGTGTATACTAGATAGCATTTATTTGCTGCTTCCTCCATGCTTTCACATTTCTATACATTTGTATACCTTAAGACAGTTTTTTTTCCCTCCATTCTGTTTTTTTCCTAATTGCTGCATTCACAGGAGAAAGCTATAGATCTTTGTGTGTATTTACAGATTTGTTGACTCTCTTCTACAGATATTAAATGTGTTCTCTTTCAAATGAAAAATTAATGTGTAAAAAATCCATATTCTTGGCTGTGCCTGAAACTCCTAAAGAAGCTCAGAAAGGAGAAGTAACAAGAGAAGATAGTTTCATTAGAAGGCAGCTGGACAATATTTAAAGTTAACTCACTCAATAGCAATAAAGAAGAACTCTGTTTTCTGAAAACGTAGTCAAATTTATCATAAATATATATATATAAAAGACATTTTTATAGGTAGCTGTACACACGGAAAGCTGAAAAGTCATCTTCAAGCCTGCATAAAAAGATAGCCAGTGTCAAGGCACAGAGTCTTAACTCTGAGTCATGTGCAGAGATCACTATGGATATAAATTCCAGCAAAAATTCCAGACAGTCTGAAGTATTGCTACACACTGGTGCAAGTGCAATTGTCTTGTTTTAATTTTCATTTTCTAATGTATGCATCTATCTTGTTTATATATTCCTAATTTTGTTTTTAGACAAAGATCGTCAAAACCCAGAATCTTTAATATACCAAATGGCTAGCACGTAAAAGAGATAATTTGGATGAACAGAGAGAGCAAGGAAGCTATATTTCAACTGGATGTGCTAATGGCTGAGCATGAAGCATTTATAGATGGAATGAAGTGTAAATAAATGAAATTGAGGGAATACATCAACTCTTTATTTTTTTACTGAAGATTATTCTGGAGCTAGATAAAGAATAAACACGTTCACCTCTGTTTACAAAGAAATGAAGAGGACATCTTGGGACTTTCCAGAGTAAATATGATTTACGTTTGCCGTGGATATTATATCCCTGTTTAACTACTTCAAAGTACTGGGAGACTGGATAGATTAAAATGTAACATACTTTGAATGATGATATTAATGGTGATACAGAGAACTGTTACTCTAAACATCAGATTAAAGTAGGATGGTATTAACTATGGAGGCACTTTGTTAAGAAAAATTAAAAATTATTTGCCAAGATTGTGTCTGGATGCTGAATATTCTCAAATTAATTTAATATATCCTTAATTTTTGCATTGTCTTCCAAAACATTCCAAATATTGTAGGCTTTGTAAATTATGATGATCCTAAAGAGAAGGGAAAGAAGTTTAAATAAATTTTGCATCTAAATCTTGGCTACATTTCATGCACATGTAGAAAATGTTCTGCTGATTTGGGCCCCATAATAATCTAATTTTCTAATTTTAGAGCCCTGAGGCTGATGAATGACTGCACCAACAAAATTGTGTTATGGCTCATAACTCACAAAAGGATTTTCATACTTTATATCCTCACCAAACAAGGGTGATATTGGGTGCTAATTTGCTGCATGCGTAGTATTGCACAGTGCCTTTAGTGCCTTAGCCTTTGTATTGCTTAGAGCCTTATATCTGCAGCTGCATAGCCTGTTTCCAGTTGGGTACCCACCACCCTAGCCAGTGGGCAGGTTTTCCCAGGGCCTCAAGGACATGATTTTCCCCTTCCTGGTCTCTGGCTCTTCGCTCACCCTGTTATTCTCACAGCCTTGCCCTGGTAAAGCTGGCAGTGTGGCTGTGGCAGGTTCTTGTGGGAAGCAACTGCTGCTGATGGGAGAATCACCCCACCTTTCTTCCCTTTTCCCCTTTGGTTGGAGCTTTTAGGGACATCAGGCAATAATGCGGGTGCACAGAGCTTAGCAGCCCTGACCAACTCGCGCTCCAGTTAGCTATAACAGTGTTGTAAGCAGGAACCACCAGCAGGGAGTTTGAGTGGGCCCCGATGACACTTGTGTAGTTACTGTAGTAGAAGTGTTACAGGGGACCCTGCTGCACTGGTGAGGAGCCCAAGGGAGGTTTCTCTTCTCACTGGCCACTGAGGGGAATTTTCCCTTTTCTCTATCTCTCCCTCTGCTTTGTTTTTTATTTTCCCCTAAAAATAACTTTCACTGTTGGAGTTAATATATTCCATCAACTATGAACCCTGTTAGCAAATTTTTGTTCTTATGGACATGTCTCAACATCCACTGTGCACCAATGGCTCTTTCTGCACCTTGCTAATATCCTCCTCTACTCGTCTTTTCTTACTTTGACTATTAAAAATGTATTTTCTACATCTTCCAAAGTCCATTTTCCTCAATTTATGCAGATTATAGTTGCCACCTGCTTTTTTGTGTGTGTGCTAAAACCTACATGGCATCATCCCCCTCCTATCTAATACAGTTTCACTGGTTCCCTGCTCATTTGGATTCAACTCAAAGGTCAGTCTGCAAGCAAATTTTTACCCCAGTCTCCAACTAGTGGTCTACTGAAGTCCCTGGTGTCCACAGCTCATCTGTAATCCTCCTTTCTGTGGTACCTCATGTGAAAGGGAAGAGGAATTTATTTGCTGTCTGGTTTCAAGGTGAAGTTCAATTTTGCTTAACAGAATGTTTCAAGTTGTTTCTTTCATGGAATCAAGTATTTTACACATTGTCAAAGGTATATTAATGCCAAAAGACAATAATTTGCCAGAAACTCCTGAATAAAATATAAACCAGGCATGAAGGAAGTTGACAGTGCTTCTGCAGGGCTTGGAAATTTTCTGTGCATCCATTTTGTATACCCTTACCCTGAATTTAGAAACTGGATCACTCTATGTAAATATACCAGTATGTAAAATCATTCACACTTTCACTAAAGTATTCTTGGAGTACCACTAAAAATTATTTTTGTCATGAAAACTTGGGTTGGATGTAGGATTTCACTGTGGAAATATTTTCTCTGGTGTTTTAGGAGACATTATACCTTACTAGCTGGATCATCCAATACAGTTAAGTTGTGTTGTCTTCAGCTCATGGCATTTTTTGTAGCTTTCTCTTGTGGGTAGATTGAGTCCTTCTTTTAATATATTCACTTTACCTGATCTACCACTTGATTATGCCCTGTTTAAACAAACAAACAAATATGTTACACCTTTCCATTTGCCAGCAGGCTAGATGAGAAATTCGGCATGAATTCTGTGTTGTATAACTAACTATAACACAAAACCTAAAATAATTATTTGGCAACATTCAGAAAGAGTTGAAATATATTATTTATAATGACTTCCAAACATAAAAGGAGAAATTACACAAAGTGACTTGGAAAATTTTGTCCTAAGACCTCAAAATACTGAATGTATACTGAAGGCCTATACCAACTACTAGGATGAACTCTGAAATCAGTTCCTAAAGATCCAGATTCTGCTCTCATCAACCTATGATAAGCACAGCAGTTTTATATCTCTCAACTACGGACAGCTGACAGATCGATAATAAAAGACAATCAAGAAGGTTGAACGTTCTTTCAACTTTAGTTCTTTTTAATCTAACATACAGAAAATAAAATTACCATTGCAACTTTTTGTAACATTTAGCCATGAACTTCTAAAGTTGCAAGGTCAAATAGAATATTTAAAGTAGTAGCTATACAATGTATCTTTTTAATCTTCAGTAGCTGTAAAGGTGCTGTGGAAATGTCTGAGTTCAAGTAAAGAGTTGTCAGCTCGAAAAGACTCCTAATTTGAGCATTTTCTGTAAAAGCAGAATTCAAGATCTGCAGACAAAAATATACACATGCACTCACACATATCTACACATGCCCACTGTACATTTTTTCCATTTTTTATCCACATAAGCATTGTCACAGAAAACAAACAAACAAAAAAAGTAACAATGGAAGTTGTATTGCCAATTGCAGGCTTTACAATGGAAGTTGCAGGCTTGATTTTCCATTATACCTAATTACTTTTGTTTTCCCAGTTTGGTAAATTTAATGTGCACAAAAGGATCCCTGTATTTCTGTGAAACTTCCATGAGCTGAATAGCACTGAGTGCAAGGGCTGGTGGATGTCTTTACAGTTCAGTTTTCAGCCTTAGGTCTTTAAAATCCATCAGACTATTGGTTTTTTTACCAGTTAAATACAGTAAGGGAGATATTTTTAAAATATTCATTTAAAAATTCTAATTCTGAGAAATTTTTCATTTTTCAGCTCCCTCTGGCTGATCTGCAACTATTTTGGCAATGAGTACACTTGCACACACGCACACACACACATACATGCAAAGCTAAGGATAAGCAAATCAGACGTTGTCATTTTGTAGCTATTCCTCTTTTCAAAGTAATTTACTATACAACAAAAATCATAAAAGTAGCAGAAACAGAGCTTTCCTTATTACAGAGACACATAGGTATTTCACCTGAAGTGAAAATATTCCCTTTTGGGTAGCTTTTTAGGGGTGGGGGGAATTGAGGCTTTAAAACCTGCTCACTTTTCTGTACCTACAGCATCAGATAAACTATTAAATAGAAAAAGATGGTGGCAGTGGTATTTATCTCCATGTAGCGTGAGTTTAATACAGAGATTTAACATAATATTACTAGAAAATGCTGACAAGGCGTTGTTAATTCATCATCTTTAAAATTCTCCTGTAGCAGGTTGGCTATTAAACATGCTGCCTGTAGAAGTGGGTCAGACATGTAAATTAACTCAGTACAGGTGTTACATTGTTCCTTTTCTCTGAGTCATTTCAATGGAAATAATACACTATATACTGCATACAGGGCAGTCAGAGCACTTAATCACATAAAGAGTAAAAAGATATCTGTATATGGGTGCCATATGAAGAATTCAGTTCATCTAGTAATCAGAATAGAATCAAAATCATGTGCATGCCCCAACCACTGAGTCTGTGATCAAGACAGCCCGCTAAGGCACCTTGCATGTATTAATTTTTCAAGTGACTGATGTTTCTGAGATTTTAGTTCAGACAGTTTAAAACATAACTTGCTACTATTTCTCCCTGTACTGCAATGTAAAACAGTTGGATTGCCTCTAAATCCTGCTAATTCAGCCTCACTGGATAGTAGTGCACAGTTTTAACAGAATCGAGCCTAGTCTCATGGTTAGTGCAATCTCTCGGGATGTCTTGGATGCAGCTGTGAGGCCCTTTGAAGTCCTATTTCTTCTAACCTATATGCCATCATGAAATAAGGGCTTATTCACAAAAGAAAAAGTAGGTCTCAATCGTTCTTTCAAGAAATGCCAGTGATTGAACCCAGGTTTTGGATCTTGCATGCATAAATGCATTTGCCTGCAGCCTTAAGATAGGAAGTAAACCTTGAGGACTGAGTATGCTCTGTGCTCGGTGTTTCCAAACTGCCTTATTTTAGGCAGCTCTACTCGCTCTCCCTCTCTGTCTCTGCCTCTGTATTTGGTGAGGGAAGCTGAATGTCATTCTGATGAAAATTGCTCACAGTAGAGAAACCTAGCTGCTTGTTTACTGTATTTGATCTAACCCATGGGCTTCTACGGACTTTAAAAATGTTTCCTGAAGAAAATAACCCAAATGCTCTTGTAGAAATGATCAATAGTAAACATAAATAGTAAACTGTAGGAATAAGCACAGCAAATTCAAAAAGATAAATTTTTGTTTTGTATGAAAGTCTAATCAGGAGATCAAATTTTATTCAGTGAATGACTTATTTATGAATGGCTTGGAGCTCTGCAAGAAATCAATTTTCAAACAAGTTTGTGTGTGTGTGTGGGTGTGCGTGTGTGTGTGTGATCTTTTGGACATTCTCTTTTGTAAGAGAACGATGCAGACAATATACTCAGGAGAATGAGGGCAGAAAGGTGGAATGTACGTGAATGTGCAATGTAGGTGAAACAAACACAGGAGAAGAAAAATAAGCTGATGCTGTAGCTAATATTAACTTACTGAACTAGCATTCTTCCTACTGTGTTTTATTAATATTACTGATGTTTGAGTCATAATTTCAAAAAGTGGAAATGGTGAAGACAGGAGTTGCTGCAGAGACCAGGAAGCTATTTAGAATATGTATATTTAATTTGTTTCATTCCTTTTCTCATGTATATCAGTAGAATAGCATCCTCGTGCTATTCTAACATTGCAAAGAAAAAATGGGGCATGGGGAAGAGTGTAAGGACACAGTTCAGTGTGTGATGAATAAGAAGAGTAAAAAATTGATCTGGTATTGCTAGGGGACAGCACAGCAGCTTGGATATCAAAAGCAGGGAGGCGGAGCCAGATTTTCAAATATATTCAACACTCCTGTTTAAGTCCATGAATTGTATGGCCCCAAAGGATCACATCTCATGCTCCACAAACTGTCAGTTTCCTCAAAATAAATGCTTATTAAGTAATATAAGAATATCTCAGTAAAACTTTCCAAAACTTTAAGCCCATTGCTACTCCTAAATTTCCAGTTTGCTGCTTGTTTTCTGCTTCTCTAATTCCTCATTGCAGTTATGACGGAAGAACTTGGTTTGTTTTTTTTTCCTTTTCCAAAAAAAAAAAAAACACCCACAGAAAAATCTTATTTGTAGATTTACTAGTAGAGAAAGACTGCCATAATTACTTATAGACCTGGTGATGCAAAAGGGTTCTACTGCTAATGCAGATTGGATTAGCAGTCTGTAAAGGGCTTCCAGAGCCTACAGGAGGAGAAACACTTTGTAGATATGTAATTAATCATTATTCATTTTGTTAAACAAATTTCAGTCTGTATCTATTAGGTTTTTGTAGTGAGAGTGTAATTAAGTAACGAATTCTCTTAGACAAAAATTTCTGTCTATTCAAACTGCACAAGAAATTAGCTTCAGAAGTAAACAGCTTTCATAGGAGGATTCTCAGTTATTATATGTCATGCAGTCTTTACTGTAAAAGAGAGAAGAATCAACTGGGAAAGGTAGGGAAGCTTCTGTAAAATAGCCACAAAATTCACATTTGCTCCAGTAAAATAAAATATTAATTGGGCCCTAGCATTTGTATGCACTGTAAAACAGCTTTTACTTGGGATCTACCTTTAAAATGAGGCTCCCCTCCTGGCTCCCTTCTGCGATTGCAGAGGCATCGTAGCATGTCTGTGCCAGGCCATGGCCCCTTTTCATCCACACCTCAACCCTGACCCACAGACCTGACTCCATGAACCCACCTCAGCCCATCCCCATCTCCATAACCTTGCCAGACCATCACAGGGCTATGTCTGGCCCCAATCACCCTCTGCAACCCAACTTACAGGGGACTGCTCAGCCTGGCCTTGGCCTGGCCCCTTAGCTACAGAATTTATCTCCAGGCTCAAGAAGGGTGCATCCCTCCGAGGAAGAAGTGGAGCAAAGCGGGCAGGAGACCTGCAGGGATGAGCAAGGAACTCCTGACAAAACTCCAACAGAAGAAGGAAGTGTACAGAACGTGGAAAAGGGGACAGGCCACTTGGGAGGAATACAGGGACATTGTCAGAGTGTGCAGGGATGTGACAAGGAAGGCTAAGGCCCATTTGGAATTAAATGTGGCAAGGGATGTCAAGGACAACAAGAAGGGCTTCTTCAAATACATCAAGAGCAAAAGGAAGACGAGGGAAAACGTGGGCCCGCTGCTGAAGGGGGCGGGTGCCCTGGTGACGAAGGATACAGAGAAGGCAGAGTTATTGAATGCTGCCTTTGCTTCAGTCTTCACTGCTGAGGCCAGTCCTGAGGAATTCCAGACCTTGGAGACAAGAGAGGAAGGCTGGAGAAAGGAAGACTCTTCCCTTGGTGGAGGATGGTCGGGTTAGAGATCATTTGGGCAAATCTGACATCCACAGATCCATGGTAAATTGCTGAAATCATAAAAGTTTTATATATATATATATGTGTGTGTGTGTGTGTGTGTGTGTGTGTGTGTGTGTATACATATATACACATATATGTGTATATGTGTGTGTGTGTGTGTATATATATGTATGTATGTATATGTGTATGCATATGTATATGTATATGTAAATATGTGTGTATGCGTGTGTGCATGTGTGTGTGTGTGTGTGTGTGTGTTTGTGTGTGTATGTGTATATATACGGAGGTTTTGGCTCTAGTACTATCATATAAATTTGGAAGCAGATTAGATGTTATTCCACTTATGAAAAAGCATAGTTGCAGCTTTTATGACCAGAAATGACTCAAAGACCTTGACTTCACATCCTATCATTCTTCTCTTTTATCTTAAGCTGAATTACTTATGATTCTAGTTTCCTTCATCATGCCTTTAACTGCAAGAAATCAAGGGCCATGTCTGGTAAGGAAGGATTTCTAAAGTTCCTGAGGAGAGAGGGACATACTTTCTCACATAAGATGTTTTTATTTGTTCTTCCTATTGTTACCAGGCTTTTTTTCATTGGAAGTACAAATAATCATTTGTTTTAATGTTAAACATAAAGAGAATTGATGCTGGAGTTTGCAATAATCCAAGAACAAACAAGTATAAAAGCACCACGGGAGAGAACACAAGAAGGTCACTCTGTATAATATGCTGGCTCGAATACTCCCTTGGTACTTACCTCAAATAAACAGACAGATTCCCTTTATTTTAAAAGCATGATACATGCCAGATAGAAGCCAGATATCACAAGCTCAGGAACAGGTCAAAGAGAACAGTACTACTTTATATGATAGCAGCCCAAAGGCAGAATTTCTCCTATTGAAGAAAATGGCAGAATTTTACAGTGTGAGGACTTGTTCTCATTCCATGAGAAATAACTTAATTTAATGAGTTTATTTGAATAAAATGTCAGAGGAATATCATGGAATTATTCAATGAGAAGCAGTCAAAAATAGGTCAGAACAGATTATGAATAGCATCATTCTGAACCATAACAATTATTATAATTTCTTCTACTAAAATCTTACATAACTATCATTGTCACTTATCCTAATTCTTGCATTTTAGTTGAAATAGGATTCACATTTGAATTTAAGTAAGGGTGCAAGTAAGCATCAGGAATTATTTGTAGTTAAAGTCAGTGGGCTTTTAGTAGTCTTCAATAACTTGGCTACCTTAGCATCAGCTCTGCCTCCAGACCTCAACTAATTTGTTGGGGGGAGGGAGGGGCAGTAGTCTACACATTTGGTATTTAAAGAGCATTTGCAGCAGATCAGAGTCCTTGACAAAAGTTTTAACTTGGCTATGTTAAAATACTATAAGGCATCTCTAGGACTATTCTAGCTGGGAAATGATGTAAAACATCTGAGAGCTTTGTTTTTTTTCCCTAAAGCTGATAACAGAAATTCCTGCAAATTTGGTCACAGAATGCAAAATGGTGTTTAAAAAAAAAAAGAGAGAGAGAGAGAGAGAGAGAGAGAGAGAGAGAGAGAGAGAGAGGGAGAGAGAGAGAGAGAGAGAATAATGTAGGCTGATGTTTTAGTTTTGCCCAAAAAGTTGGTATAGTTTAGATACTTTCCAGCTGACACCTTGATTACTTGTCATCTTAGTGAAAAATGTCAAAAACTCCCTGAAGCATTGTGAAATACATAAACTTTGAACCATATCCCTAAGGCTATCCATTAACACAAGGGATCATGGAATTTAGTGCCCCAAATGGGTCATGCCTTTGATTTTTAGCTCACCTACTGGGGCACTAACCTCCGCCTGCACTTGTTTATCTTTACTGATATTTGGCTATGCAGAGAATGGAAGTGTGCATTATTCATTATTCAAAAGCTGAAAAAGTGAAGGAAATACAAAGCTTTTATTTCAATTGCATCAATGATTATTGAAGATGTGAGACTATGAGCACTTGCAACGTATAGTGCTCAGCCAGGCTGAATGACAGATAAATACTGGGAAGAAATAACTAGGAAAATTATAGCTCTTTTTGATTATTGGCTGAAGGTTCTCTTGCCAGCTTTATAAGACTGATCAAATATTAACGTTTCTTATTTTTTCAGAAGATAATGTTCACCCTTTCACTTGTGGCCAAATCACACTCAGCAGTCAAAGTAGCGAAGTGATAATTAATTACAATTAATATAGTATCCCCAAGAAACCATGAGTGGACATAAAAGGATAAGCACTCTACACTTTTATGTAAAAAGGCAGAGAAAGAGCTTACAGGCCATATATATAATAAGAAAGTAGATACATGAAATACCTAGGAGAGAATGGAAGACAGGGCGTTTACTGCCTGCCCTTTTCCAAGCACTGCACAGGTAGCTTGACAGCATTGTTTTTTGCAAAGGTGCAGCGCCTAAAATCATAGCTCTTACTTTACATCATGTAACAGTGCAGACCATCACCCTGGGGGAATGGTCAGCATCCCCTTCTGACTCTTCACTGGCCTTTCAGTTGAGTTTGGCCCTGTGGTCTGGACTCCTTCCCATCGAAGTGCTTGCCCCTGCGCTAACCCTGTGGTAACAAGGTCTGCAAGGAGGCTGGATGCCTATGTTGTATCCACAGACTTGAGATTCACATTTACGTAGGCTCTGGCATACTGGGTGCTGACACAAATTCCAGCAGCCCATTGCAACAATTGTTTTCTGCTGTGCCAAGTGCCCAAGTATCTCACTTTCTTTGCTATCTTTTTAATGCAAGTATGACCAAGAGTAAATAGGCACATGGTGATAAAGTGACCAAGCTTTCCTGGAGGGTAGAATTTGCACCCCTACAGTGATGAGTATGTGATACATCTTCAGCTGCCATCTGCGTCCTAGCGAGACTGACTTGTTATCTTGGGAGCAGGCGGGCATCCATCAGCTCAGCAGTTGTGTGTGCTTCCAGTGCCATGTATGGCACCATGTAAAATAAAAGTGACTTCCAACCTGGGAAGTTTGATCAGCAGTTCATCTTGAATTTCAATGTCTGAAGGATGTATCACTGACAGACTTCTGGAGCTAGATGTGCTAAGGTTGTTTGCAGCTTGTGAACCAGGATGGGAAGAATAACAGTAAGAAAGTTATTTCCTCATTAGCTTTCCATCAAAAGCTCTATAGAAGATTTTTAAAAATTGGTGATATTGATAATTTATCTGTGATGAATTTTCAATACTCTTAATTTACTATAAATGTACAAGGCTTTTCTTATGTATGCTGAAATGTCAAAAGCAACTGCTGTGAATATTCATAAAAACAATGAACTCAGAAATAGTCATTGAAATATTCATTGAAATAGTCTGATAGAAGGGGAAATATCTGATATGAATGTAATAGCTGCTAAGCATTGTTAAAAAATCTGCAAGTTTACTTTAATCCATGCACTTTGTTTTGCTTTTACACATATCTATCATTACTGGAATAACATTTTGGTATGAGTTTACTACAAAAGCAATTTATAGTGCCCCAGTATTTTGTTTCAGTCTCCTCTATTTTCCTCTAGATAGAGCTAAAGGTCTATTTTCTTAATTAAATATTTTCAAGGACATCAATCTGCCTAGTCGAGAAAAAAAAATTAAAAATGTCAAAAGTCAGAGGGTTTTTTTTTTTTTTTTTGGTAAGACCTGAAAAGCATGGAAACCAGGGCTCCCATAGCAAAATTGTCTCAAATAAAGGCAGCATTTTTTGCCATAGTTTTGAGAAAGGTGTTGAAATAATGTTTTGTGTTAACTCAAGCCAGCTGATTTTCTCACTCCTGCAGGGTGCAGTGCTGAGAGTACCAACTGACTTTGCAGACTGAAGTACCTGCTGTGATGAGTCAGTACTTACAGCATCCTACATCTTGTAGCACAGCAAAGAAAGCTGGTCCTGTATTATATTTCTAGCAAAGTTCAGAGAAGTATAATTTTTAGGATTTATGTTCCTTTGATGTAGCATTAAAAGCAGGCAAAAAGGTAAGAACATTTCTCCAAAGGTTACAATCTGTCACTGCCATAAAACTCAGATGAAAAAATTAAAGCCAATTAAAATTGAGAGGTCAATGACAAATTTTTGGGGCTGACTAAGTGTGAGGGATCCCGAGCATAAATTTGATCCTTCTAGGGTAAAATGCACTGTAAAAATATATTTCTAATAACATTTAAAGAGTGCTACATTCACAGAATACAAAAGACACTATGCGTGCAAATCAAAATAATTGTTTTCTTTGAGACTAAAAAAGGGAATTCAGGTAGGCTAAGCTCAATTGAACTGTATTGAATACTAACATTTTGACCAAAAATTAAATTTTGGCATATTTTTATGTTCCTAGCTGTGGAGATTCACTTTGAAAAGCCAATCAGAGCTTGCACCTTCCAAATTCACATCCGGAAAATGCCCATGATAAATTCAAAAGATATCAGAAAGAGCAATCAGATAGCGTTGTGCAGAGTTATGTAGCTATCTCCTTCTTCACGAAAGATGACTCAGTGTCTCAGATATTATTGTCACAGTTATTCACACCTTCCAATCTGAAAAATAGTCTTCAGTAACATCATTTTTGAGATTGTAATGGGTCAGAAAGCATCCAGAAAAGCATGATTTGAAAGCGATACCCAGAGTCTAAGCTATTAAATCCCAACTTCTATATACTGTCAACATTCTTAAGGTAGAATTGTAAAAACAGGGACAAGTAGACAGAATGTAATTAAAAAAAAACATACTGAAAGACATTATTTACTCATTTTTATCCAAAATGTTCACCGAATGTTTTCAATGACATTTCAGTCTAATTCAATAAAGCAAGTGTATATTCAGTGTTTTTTGGTGCATTATGCAGTGAGAAAGTGATATATATTTCCAATAAAAAATTAAAATCTTTAATATTTCTACTATATGGACTCCTCTAAGAAAAAAATATTATAATGGATCAAAAATTGAGAATTTCACGTCACCTGCTGGCTAGTTATGCAAAGAAAAAAAAATCAGGGCAAAAATTCTAACAGGAGGAATAGGAATGTTTGCATGTGCAAATAAAGAAAGTAAAAAAGTTGCTTAAACTTACCACTGGATAACTTACTACTTTCCAACTTAATATTGTTAAAAAACTAATCATGATGACTCCTAAAATGACAGAAACTAAAAAGCCTGTAGGAAATCTTCCTGAATCTGCAATATCAAAAAGTATGCAATACATGTGGTACCACATAGTATTTCTTATGCAATCATCTTACCTGTATAGTAATTTAAAATTTGAAGAGAAAGGTGAATTATGTTTCCTTAGAAATGTTCTGGATTGACATTAGCCCATTGATCACAGATTTTGAGTGCTAAAGAAGTAGATCACACTTGTCTTACTATTATTTTATAATTTCTCCTTTTCTGTTTGTTATACACACATGTAAGGTCTCTAAAGAAGGGGCATTCATCTAAGTAGGAATTGGTACAGACCCTGCCCTTACTGGGCAAGGGTCTCTGGTCATGATCCCAATGCAAGTCAATATTAAATACCAAAATCACTCTATCTGCATGAATTATTTATGTAATAATTGGGAACTCTAGCTTTGCCTCAGTCTCACACAGGTACTCAGGTAGAAGAATGAAAAAAAAAACCGTTAAGCCTGTATACACCCTGATGTTCAGTAGCACCTTTAGATTGGGCTGGGAAGGAAATGATATCTTTTAAAAGTGTCTCCATACAGACCGCAGCTCATATGTAATGGCTGACACTTTGTAGTTACTTAAACAGACCTTAACCGACTAATGCAACAGTTTCAAATTGACCAGTCCAGATAATCACTTTCCATATGTTGCCGGTCACCTAGCAGTGCAAGTTTTCCTCCATGGCTTAAGCTTTAAGAGCTAGCAGCAAGCTGTGAAGTCAGAAGTATGTGTCACACGGCAGAGGTTGTTATGATTGACGCCAGAGGTCATCAATACACCAAATCAAGCATTAGCATCAGGCTGGGTCCATGGAGACAACAGATCCCTCCAGCCAGTGAGCTCTAAAGAAAAGCATTAACCTTATATCCTAGTCATTCAGCGTGGCCGGAGTTGCTGTACCTGCACTGATTTACTTGAACTTTCAGGAAGCCAACGAGGCTCTGAAAAGCACATTTAGCTTGTTCTGGGGTAATAATCTTTGGTACGTAGCTCAGACCATAAGCACACCCTGTTTCCTTCCTTAAAATACAAAATTTGCTTTATATATGGACCTGGAGTATTTAGGCCAGTGCAGTGTCCTCATAAACAACCTCTCTTTGTTGCTGTCAACACCAACGAGCTAATCTCTTTAGGTTAATCTGAAAGTAGGTTTTGTCTCTGGATTTAGAGCGGTCAAGCTATTCGACTATGGTTGAATTGTTAAAGGAATAAACTGTAAGTAAAGATAAGAAACACCTACAAAAAGGTATTTTTTCTCTCTTTCTAGCATTTTAGAAGATGAAAATCAGAATGACTAGCACCATTCCTTTCTAGTTTTATCCTAGACAGAAGTAAGCCCACAGACCAGCAAAAAATACTGAACCTAAGCCATAAAAAGAAAGTTAACTGGATGTACAGATTATCACTGAAGAATTTTGTTTGTTTGTAAGAAGATTTTTTTTCCCTGGGGAATTATCATCTTGTGTTTTCTTTATGCAAATAACAACAAGGGGCAGCTGATTTCCACGTTTCATAACCAAGATATTCACTGAAATAAGAAACAAAAAATGTGTCATCAGTGAGATTCAGACTTTATTTATAATTGTGTGTCATACAGCACTGAATATGCAAGTCATGAACACTCTAAACTTTTTACACTTTTCTTGAAGACTTTGGCAAAGTAGGTATTCAGCCACTTGAATTTGAACTGCAGGTTTTGAAGGAGCTTCTGACAGCTCAAGACCCTATTTCCCCAGAACAGGTACTGCTCAGCATCAGTGGGCAACTACACTCTAAGTCCCCAGTCAAACTTTAAGACTCAGTACAGCTTCCAGGGATGCAGACAAACAAGAAAGTGCATAATTTATGCTTATCGTAACAGGGACAACAATTTTTGGAATGTAATCATAATAAGTTGTATAGGTGGAGTTTAGTTAGGATGCAGAAGCTGAGTTTAGATACTAACTAGGAGGACTTAGTCAGATTTGATCCTCTCTTCATACTCACTGTCAGGAAATTTGTAGGGAATATAATAGGGAATATTTAGTGGTTTATATAAAGTAGGAATGGAAAGTGAAAAGCTTATTTCTGTGCCTGTATAACTTATGCAATGCCTCCATTTACTTTGACAGAATCTGACTGCATTTTCATGCCTATGATTGTGTAAAGATTTTAAAAATACGTTAACAGCTCTTCCATAAATCTCATTTTTATGATTTGTGCAGCATTGTGAAACAGAATGCAGAATGTTTTAATGGACGGTAGGTTCATGAGCATTACCAATGCATGTTCTTCCATCGTCTGCCAGCTTATAAGGATCAGTACAGAGACATTTGTAGCTGCCTTTAGTGTTAATGCATTTAGCAGGAGGAGAGCATGGCGGACTAATTTCATTTTCACATTCATTGATGTCTGCAAAATGAATACACACCAATCAATAATTGTTACAAATTGTAAATTACAGGAGGATTACTACATTCTTATACACACCTTCTACAAGTATTTTTAAGTGAACTATATTGTACACTTTTAGTGAATTACCTATTGATACTGCCAAAACTCCTTTTTGTTGTTCATGTTTAAAGCACAAAATGAATTTATTTATTTATAGCTGAAAATGATAAACAAAGAAAGTAATATTTTAGTAATTTGGCAAAAGCTGAAAATGGTAATTGACTGAATTTTCTTAAATGTAAACCATAAGCTTTGTGAACTCTTCTTGTACATGTCTATATGCCAAGACTCCTAATCCCTCTATGAACTTTCTTCATACTCTTCTCTATACAGATAACGAAAATAATAAAACTGACGCAGTTTGATACAGTTTTAGGCACGATTTTGAGATTCAAAGATTTAGGTTAACTTTGGGAACAAATCTTATAACAATATCCTGTGATATCATTGTGAAAATGGTTGTTTCTAGAAGACATTTAAATTCTGTGAAGTGACAATATCCTGACAGAATGATGAGCAGATAAACAATTACCCATGTGGAGATGTACAGAAACATATTGTCTCTGAGGCCATTCCAGACCTTTCATTCTCACATTCTTATTATGTAAAGAAATAGAAGTCAGCGTGGAGTGCAAGAGAGGAAGTTCTCAATGAGGGAAGAAATACAGATTTTTTTCAAATTTCTGCATCTTTATTTTTTCTGTGTCAACTTACAGGGCTTGATTCCATTGTCTAAACATAGAGGTTTAGTGCTATTTCAGATGCAGCATGTGTTCTCCTACCATTACAGATAGGTCCTATATCATACTTGCCAGTGTCTCAGACCTCTGATCTTGGAGGGCACCAGCTGAACCTTCAGTCTTCCCTATTGGGTTACGTTCCTTTCCTTTCCACCCCTACCACAATGTTTGATTTACCTCTTCAATGTGAGTAGCTTCCAGTGTTAGAAACTGTTAGTTAGTTCCAGTTCCAGTTAGTTAGAAACTAACTGACTTTACCATCACCAAATAGTGTATGTCAGATCCTACCAGCCTGCCCCACTGCTCAAAGGGAGCAGTGCTTTATTCAAGCAAAGTAAACAGGGTTATCTAAGAAGCATAAGACAACACTTAATATAAAGGAAGGTAGCACAATCTAGAAATAAATGACTTCCTGAATCAATACAAATGATTTCTGTCAAAGCCAAAGTTAGAAAGTAGGAATTAACAGCTCTCAAATTCCTATGATTTTGCCAGCAGGCCACTCTGTCTTTTCCAGAGCAGCATGTAATTTTGAAACCATCTGCAGAAACGCTAAGCTCTATCCTCCTGATTATATTGCTTGACTTATTCCTGATTTGCTGAACACTTAAAAGAATGGGAACACATTGCACAGACATGCATGGAACAAAGTGCTTTCTACTGTAAAACTCAAGTAGCATCTGCATAAGTGGGTTTTGATGGTTTTCTTTTAATAAAAGCATTGCTTATTTAATATATGCATCAGCTTGTTTCCTATAGCAGATATATAGTCTTTTGTTTACATTACTGAACGTATTAAAAGAAACTAGGACAAGGAATGATTCATTCATATAACTTATTTATTCAGTTTGCTGCCAGAACATTAATCTATTGAAAAGATTTTATTATAATTCATTTAACAGCTTTATTTCTTTATATGGTATTTATGTGGGTGGAATTCAATGGATAAATAGGATTTGAATAAAGGAAGGGGCTGCAAATTTCATTTGACTTTTTCTATAGCAGGTATACAATTAGAATGAATAGCTTTCTATTGTGCTGTCACAGAAATACTGATAAGTAGACTTTATTGAACATCAGCTGCAGCACTTGCATTCAGACTAATTTTCCACCATCTATAATATATTCCTAAATATGGCCTTTTCAGGTTTCATTTTCTCTCATGTTCTTATAAAGCTGAGCAGTCTGAGCATATGTATATATATATATACACACCATTATACCCACACGCACTTGAAATATGAACAGGGAGAGAGTTCATCCTTCGTCGCTATGAACAGTAAAGGTCTAGTGAGGAAATATTTGCCACATTCTCTTTCTCCTTATTCTCTTACTTTCAGTAGCAAAACAGGGAGAAAAAGAAGAGAAAACTTGATAGAGTAATTAAAATAACACAAAATCATCCCTCTGAAAATGTGCATCAAAGTGTTGAAACAAAATATTCCTTTACTTTTTTTTCACTTGCTCTGCTTTTGTACCTGCAGAACTAACTCACTTCTGGCAAATCTTTTCACAGCTATTTTGGGGGTCAAGGGGAGCTGGAATCAAAGTCATAAATAATTTGCTTAATATCACTTAAATTCATTATTTTTTCTTCATATTTTTTGCTTACCTTATTAGTTTGATACATGAAGTATTGAGGCTGAGCTCATTTTGTATCTAGAGCATCCATTAAAACAGTGCTAGGAAAATGGCTTTAATGACCATCTGTTCTGCAGTGATGTGGAATGTAGGAAGAAGCAATGTATAATTCTGACTCGCATGTTTTTTCTACTGGCTGTTAATTGGGTCATTTTTGCATAATTATTTAATTTCTAATGAGATCTTCCTTTCATCCTGCTTGCTGAATCTGAATGAGTAGTGATTGAGATAGCAAGTCTGAAGCAAGGAAAGTTTCATATCATCATGGCATCATATCTATATACGGCAGAAGGTTAGCTATCCTTTACCTAATGAACAACTTTCATTTATATGCATGACAAAGAAAAGGGACACTTAAACATTTTAAGAGAATATAGGAGGGAGTGCACTTTTGGTGAACTGTGCTAGGCTCTAGCGATTAGGAAAATCAGAAATGAAAAAAAAAATATATAGATACCTATACAAACAGGAGCTTGAAAGTCCCATCCTTTACTTGTGCAGGTTAATTGCTCTTCTCCTTGTAACTGAAACCCATATTGACATGAATAAAACACTGTAGATTTTCCAAATTCTGAACAGTATACAAAATCACCATTTTCTACACTCTTTGGTGTTCCACATGTTTTCTCTATAAATAAAAAAAATCATATTATGATATTATGAGTCTTTAAAAATAACCACCTTAATCTAAAATGGAAGTTTTTTCCATTACCGCCACAAAATTAACTTCAGTGAAACTACTCACATGCTTGAAGATTATCAGGAATTTAATTATTTGTTTCTGGACAAGGATTTATATAGAATATCTCGGGTTTGACTATACAATAATCCTTGTAAAAATAGCATTAATTTCTAATAGTATGTTCCATATAGTTCTTAGTTAATATTTTCTGTCTAAGAACTCCTCTCCCATTACCATAATGTCTGGGTATCTCACAATCCATTCATCTATTATTAGAATGAGCTGGAAAATGCTTTTTTTTTTCTTTTTTTCCTTTTTACACAGCAGGAAAGCGTGAAAGGAGAGAAAGACCTAGATCCCATTTCTAAGTCGCAGGGATGCTAAAGGTCTGTGGCAGACCAGGAACTCAAGACCTACCTTAACCAAGGTCAGTGCCCTAACTGCTAATACTCTCCTTTCTGTCAGAAAAGATTGGTAATTACTAGATTACCTTCCTGATAGATTTCTTGCCAAGCTTCTAAATTCATCCCAGGTACATTGTCACAATGCTTAAAATCTTCTGGAAACTTTCCAAGTTGAAAGGCATCTACTGGCACTTCAGAAATCCCCGTGTTTTCACAAATCACGCGGGACAAAGAATGTTTTCTGAGTTCATGCTTTTGAGCTTCTGTGAAAACATTATCATTTTCCCACCAAAATCTAGAAAGATTGATAGAAATATTTTGAAAAGATTCAATTCAAAGAGCTGATTCTTCTTATTTTCAAAGTACCCTATTCTTAAGAACAAAACTAAGAATTTCACCAAAATGCAATGGATACAATAATAACAAATATCACTCCATGTGCTGCAGATTTACATGCCCAACTCAGAATTCACAAAAGGGCTAGTGTGAATCTGAGATGCTGGTCATCTCTGATGGAGTGTTAACGTCAGTTAGTCAAAAATTATTCATTATTCACACATACAGAACTGCTTTTCATTTCTTAGACATAGCCACAAAACAGTTACAAACCTGAGAGAAAACTTGGAAGTAAATTGTTTGCATTGGAAGCATATTTTTTTCACACCAGAATTCAGTGTGTATTTGTATTCACAATCCAAACTGGTTTAGGTATAAGTTACTGGAGAAATGGTGACAATAGATTTCCTCATATTGTAGCTTTTGACTTCTATTTGCCGTTACAGGTTATTGCTATAAAAGCATAAATTGTTGAATGCGTCTTTGTTTAATATGGAGCCCCTCACAGAAGAACCACACTTCTGTTACAAAAGTCTATTTATTATATATTATATTAAATATATATATGTACATACATGTACATTCACATACATATGTGAATATAAAAGGGCTTAGTGAAAAAGGGAGAAGAAACACTTGAAAGAAAAAAGAAAAGATAAATAGAATACTATAACTTTTGTAACAATGAGAAAACTGTTCCAGTAAAGATCATGTAAATGACTGTATTTAGGTCAATTCTACAGTTACGTCATGAATGGCAAAAGAGTATTTTTGAGGAGTTTTGCAGCACATCTGCATTAGTAAATTAAACAGTGGTAAGCACTGCTAAATTTTTAAAATATTTCCCCGCAGTACTCAGGCCAATTAGTATTTTCCCAAATGCTAGACAGGATTTGGGGGGGTAACTTGACCTAGGCTGTTCCCATTTGCAGTATGGACATGACCACACCATAACAGTTAATCTCAGGTTTAATGCAGGACTAGGGCAGGCATAATTTCAAAAACAGTGAGGAGAACAAGACAGAAGGTTTCTGGAAAGGTGTGTGGATTTCACATTGATGTCCCTGTGATAGTAAGGGAACAGCAACAGGGAGTGTGGATCCTGTGCAAAGCCTGCATGTGAGTTGTCACTTTATTACATGCACCTTGAAACCAGTCTGATAATCTTGTTTGTGTTCTGGAGAACATAGTGGCTGCTGATGAGGTCTGGTGGTCTTGTCAGGATAAGTCAGATTCCTCAGCCAACAAAAGGGTACTTAGCAGCCCAAAGCCACTCAGTCATAAAACTCACCTCATGTCTATCAAGCTAAGTGCATGCTGAATTTTGAAGAATTGGCTTTAGGTGTAGGCAAATAATTACTTACAGCAGGACACTTCTGGAAGGAAAATGTCCCACTTTACCTACTTTGGGGAGGAGAAACTCTACAGGGACAGGGTGAATGTCCCATGTCTCAGGAACATTGAGACAAGAAGCCCACGTGAGACATGGGCTGGAGAGAGAAAGAAAAGATGTCTTCCTCATACTCTTGCCTACCCACAATGCCACCAAACTTCTCAGAGCATCCTGACATGGCACTACTGGTTCCTAGGTTCTTCCCTTAACCTAAATGCTCCAGACTGCTCTTCACTCAGCTCTGCTAGACCCTTCATTTCCACTTTTGTCTACTCTAAAACATATTCTACTTTCATCACAAAATTCAGTTTTACCTACAAGACTGAGAAGACTTAAATAGATCTTTATTTTTTAATCCTACACAGAAGCTCAGTGGTTGCTCTAATAAGGGTTGCTGCAACAGATCTGTGTCAGGTCACCAAAATTTAACAGATGAATTTTACAGGGTTAGGGTAGAAAAGAAAAAAAAAAAATGGAGATACAACCCCTTGCACAATCTCTATGCAGGGAATGACAAGGTCAGCTTCAGAATTTTTTTCCCACATATTGCAAATCCTGAGATAAAATGAAGACTCAGAAAAGGAAAAGAGACAGAAAAAGAAAAGAAAGGCTAATGGAACAGAAACAATTTGTTTCAGATGATTTGGCTGAAGTTAAGAAGGGGCCTGGGTTTGGTGCACTGGAAAAACTAATTCATTCATTGTTTGTCAGATTGCTGACAAACGATTTCATGGCTATCAGGATGGAGTTCAGTTAGCTAAAAATTCTGCTTACTTGTGATTTATGAGCTTAAATCAACACCTTAGAAGAGATTTTTTGAAATTCCTGCATACTAGCTTGTCAATATATCTGTTAGGTTACTAGTGCAGATATTACTAATATCCAATAAAATATTTAACAAGCAACTGCATTAAAAATGTTAGACCTTTCCATTCTTAGTCTTACTGTGTGGCAACTATAACATATGGTTACATACTGATGTAACCTTTTTTAAATAAATCCTTTCGATAGCCGTTACCGGAGAAGAATACCGTTTCAAACTTAAGTTAGCTAACACGAGCTTTATGGCATAGATTTGGGGATTATTTTATTATTAGAACTATTTTCATTGAATTTCAAGTTAACATGCTAAAGTAAGCTTAAATTTAATGCTAGCAGTATCATAAGATACTGCAGAAGACTTTTGACAGTGTTTAAAATGCAGCTGAGAAGAGTGTTCATTGTCTATATGATTTGTGCTATTAAGGTGCCACCTTTGTGATTAACATCACTTTTTTCAGTTTGCTAATTAATTAAGATTTTTTTTTAACGTTCTGATTTAAACTCTGCCTCAGATGCTTCTTTACATAATGATTTCTTTCCAAAGCAGTGACAAGAAAGGAACTTCAATGTAGGTGGAGATAAAAGTCTTAAAACACCACTCCTAGGCTGCTGTGAGTAGCTTATTATAATTAGTTTTCTCATGACATTGTAAATTACTGCCACAAGTAAAATGAAAAAAAAAAAAGTTGGTTTTATAATTACTTCCAGGAGTAGAAGCAAGGTATAAATTGAATCTTCCACAGTTTTGGGCCCTGAAGCTGCATTTCTCCTGTCTTCCCAGTGTGGAGTGTGGCACAGGCACAAGCTGCTGATGGCAGTTGTGTGGGGCTGGGTGCGGGAGATCCTGCCTTGTGTTTGACGAGACCCTTCTGGGAGACCTCTGAGCTGTTGGTTCCCCCAAGGCCACATGCCTGATATTTCTGTCATCCTGCTAGGAAGCCAGAGTTACAGCTCTCTAGCTATCGCATCTGACTTTACTGTATTTGCTGTGGAGTTCAAGTCCTTCTGAGTAAGGATCTGGAGCCTAGTGGACTGGGTTGCAAAAATCTGCCCAGTGCTACCTCCACCCACTCCCTAGTGCAATTAGCTGCTTTCATTGCCATCAGTGGTGCAAAGTTGGGCATTTCAGTCGCCTAGAAACAATTTCCACGTCATCTAGAATCAGGATCATACAGAAACAAAAGAAGAATAAGTGGAAGATCAGCCAGTAAAACTGTAGGAGTTAAAATAAAAATGGGGAAGTGGGAGGGAACAATTTGCTTAAAGTATATCTTTCCTTTTGCTTCATACTGTCTGATAGTCTAGAAAATATTCTCTTATATCCATAAAATTCTATTCCTTCTGTGTATTATGTAAATGATTCAACCAAGTGAATAAACTTACCGGTCACCATCCCTTAGTGCTTTCATTTGCTTTCCAATTATACATGCAAACAGGGGACCAGTTCTAGCACCTGGAGGAAAGTCTTCTACCAGACCACCAAGCCAGACATCAATATTGTTAGGATTATGGTACAATTCCATGATTTTTTCAGTGACTTTCTGGTTATTTATTACTGTATTTAGGTCAGTTTCAGTTTCCAATTTTGGCAAGCCACAGAATTCTCGCCAGTCATTATAACCTATAAATATTATGTTAAAAGGAAGATTAGACTCAACTGATAAACATGATATTCAAAATTAATAAATTTACACATACTGGATTCTGACAGCTTTAATCACAGTCATGAACAGTTACGTTTAAAAATAGGCGTATTAATATTGAGTAAATTGATTGGAGAAATGTTAGCAGGATCTGAAACTTCAGGATAGACAAATGCTACATCATTTTCGTGAAGATAAGCAAAGGTGTAAAACAATTCTCCTTCATTTTAGCAGTAAAACCATTATGATAGAATTTTCTGAGATAATACAAACAGGAGCATGCACTGCCTCTTAATCTGAGGTTTCCAGAGCACGAAAGCAAGAGATGAAGAGCAGGCAAGAAGGAACATGAAGGAAGTTAGTAACTTAAAGCACTTTACTAAGGAAGGTGCCCAAGGGCACATGTCCAGCTCCCCAGAAAATATACCTCTTTTATGTTTAGCTATCATTGAAATTAACCCCCCCCCCGCATACCAATAGAAGTTTCATTTCTGATCCTGGTGCCCAAAACTCTGTTTCCAACCTTGCCCAGCTCAAGAGCTTTATATTGCAGGCTAGGGTCAGACTTCTTTTCTTTTGTCTGTGGCCAATGACTTTATATTCCTAGCTGCAGAGTGGCACAGCTTTAAGAGGAAAATGGAAAGGGTTGTCTCTAAGAGATGTAAAACCCTCTGATAATCACTCCTATCCCTGCAGGCAGGACAGGGGGCTCAGAGCATAGAAGGGCAGCCAGCTTTCTGCCTTGTTCTGTGCAGGCAAGTGATGTGAGCCTGATTGGGCAGGGGGTTAGGATGCAATGGGGAAAAAGTAAAGAAAGGGGCCCTGCCTGCCATGCTGAGTGCCACTGGCTCTGCTCTCAGGAGCTGTGACATGCTTACCCAAGGTTTCTAAGCAGAATTGGGAACCAGCTGCATGTTTTAACAGCTGGTGCAGTCACATTGGACGAAGCTCCAGCATAGTTTCCCTCTAACCCTGTAAACCCATGGCGCAATGGCCTAACCCTCTGTGACTGTTAGTTCAATCTTACCCAGGATGACAGAAGTAAGAATAAGGAAATAGAATAAGAATAAGGAAAGACAGACATGCAACCGCTCCAAGTGAGGTATGCAACTAACTAGTGCCATCTACACCACTCCTGGAGACATTTCACTACCTTCCACTATCAGTAGAACTAATTAGTCTAAGTGGACCTTTCCCACTGATGGTGAGCAGCTGCTTCGGGCAGAAACCCCCACTTTTCTTTTTTTAGTTCTGGCAAGAACAGCCCTAAGGTAGCTACTTTGGGCAGACAGATCCACTCAGTAATATCGTCCTTCCAGACTCCAGATTTAAGAGATTATTTTAACTTCAGATGTTGGGGAATATTTTCTTGCCATCAAAGGTAGAAATATTAGCCTCTTACTTTTTAAAAGGGATTTAATGTACTTTTCTGGTTATATTACCAAAGTTATTATTCAAGAGCCTACGATTACTCCCCAAATATAAGCAGTGAGTCTATTAGTTGGAAGAAAATAAAAAAAAAGTAGTAGACCTGGGAGTCCATGATCACGGCCACGCTGTAAATTTAATGATGCTAAATCAAGTGAGCCATTATTGGATAACACAAACAGTTTTTCTGTTAACTCTTCATTTAGCAGTTGATCTTGCACTTGTAATTTTGCTGAATGTGCTAGAAGACCTCTTAGTAAAGGATCCAAACCTCCTTTAAACACAAAAATAATATAATCTTACAGCATATATAAAAACAAATCTTCATAACTTTCTTAACAAATGTACACTTCTAAGTTTTAAATGTTGGCCCCACAGGCTTTTACATTCGAACACACACAAAAATCTGCTCCAGGTTGAAACAGACATAAAAATGCCATCAAAAGGCTCCATCTGCTTCTTAAGATGTCAGAAAATTTACAAATTGACAATATATTTGTCCATAAAAGAGATATATTATCAATCTTTTACCTACCACACTGGTTTAATTTGGTGAGTGAGCTGTTCCTAGCAAACAACATCTGTCTGATTCAGAAAATTAGTTAACAAAAATGAATTGTTTCAGTTCATATTAATTATCTGGAACCTGTTCAACAACCTAAATCAGCAACGCAATTAAGTAAATTTTCCTAGTTTAAGATCAATAGCTTTGAAAAATGCTTTAGTACTCTAGAGGGGAAAAAAACGTCTAAATAAAATCATACCTTCTTTAACGAGCCTCCAGGGACTGAAGAAAACTTCATGCAAATGAAGATTTGGGAGTTCTGGATCATCTAAATACTGTGCATTCAATCTCTTCACTATTGGTTGAATTGTTGCATGACCAAAACGAAAAGCAGCTGTTGAAAATATATTAGAAACTGTAGGATTTATTGTGGGATCATAACCTCTATAAAGGCCAATATATTGATTAAAAGCATCTGGACCAATGATTTTGGGAATGTAATCTCTTAAAGTAATAATCTGAAAGAAAAGAAAAAGACACATTTATCATTCAATACTTTTGTAGGTGAATAATAATACTTCGCATGTGCAAAATGTGCAAAATGTGTCCCCTCATCCATCTCCAAGCATATGGCATGATTAAAAGCAATGTTAGATGGTAAATAGTATCGTTCTTCCTTTTGCAGTTGGGAGGTGAATGATCCAAGAGAATCAGTGGCAGAGGTTAGCACGGTATCCTAACCAGGCTCCTGTGAGCCTCTACTTTAAGCACTGGACTGAAGCATCGTGGACAGAGATTACCTGCACCACCACCTCCGTTCCAAGGAGGAAACGCAGCTCTCAGTAGCTGCTCTGCGATTCAAAACCTGGATTGTGATGTCGTAAACTATAATGCCCTTAAAATAGCAATGAAAGCATGAGTTACTATAAAATCTTCCATGAATGGTTGTTGATATCAACAGATTCTGTTTTCAGCCACATATTTGAAACACAAATCCTCTTTACTGAATATTAAAAATGACCTGGCCTTAAAATACTTGTACCCAGAATCCCTTGGTAGACATTTTATGCAGAGCTCAAGCCAATTTATAGGTTCCTAGAAATGAAAAAATGAAAAATCTGATAAATACCTTCTATCAATTGCTTTTCAAATATGATAGTAACACACGGAAAAAGATGTAGGTAAAACTAAACAAAAGAGGGCAAAATTATACAACATACTGAATAAAACAAAAGTGCATCATAGGTTAGAGAATGAACTGAACCTCGTTAAGCAAAATGGGAATAATATGAAGCATGCAACAAAATGTATTATAGATTCATCGTAATGTGGAATAAAATATAACGTGCAATAAAATATACAGACAAATGCAGTGTGAGCTTGATATAGTCCATGCTGATAATCTAGTTGGCATAAAATGACCTTATTAGGAAGTTACTTCATTATTTCAGGCATGATGCAGAGACAAGCTAGCCCCTGCAGAAATCATTCACTTTTCTCAGATAACAGAGGTAACAACCTCCTTATGTTTTCAGTTATTCTAGATTAGGTCACGAAGCGAACAAGATACTTGAAAGACAATGGCTTAGAATTCCTTTTACGCCACCTTTAACGCAGCTTACAAAGAAAATCTAATTGCTGAAAATTAATACTGGCACTACCATTTGAAAAGCTAACTTTTTGTTACATTCATAAAGGTTTTGGCAAGGCAATAGTTCTTTCTGATTTTAGGTTTAGAGGGTGTGGATTACTACGAAGGGCTGAAATACTGACTTCACAAGCCCTATTACTCACAACTTGGGGTTGTTGTGACTTGGAAACATCAACAAGGCAGCTGTGCCCACAAATCCAGGAAAAAGAGAAAAAGGAAAGAAGCAATTTGTTCACATCACCACAGCAAGATGGATACAGAGGAATAGAAAAGACTTTAAATAGGACTAGGTCAGCTCTGCACACAAACATCCTGGTGTGACTACAGCTTTTTTTGCTCATTGTAAATGAAATCCCAAGCTAAGCAGCTCATAAAGGCCAGTTCCCCTCAAGGAAAGGGCATTTCGTGTTCTCTATTTACTCCAGAGGCAAGATCTTCATTTCTCATTTCTTTGGGGAGGAAGAGGGGGAGGGGGGCATTGTTTTAAGACAAGAAACTTACTTAAAAGGGCAATTGGCCAAAGGGAGTCTTATGTCTGCCTTGAGCTAGAAGATGTGCATATTTGATCAAAGGAAGAACTTTTGTAGAAACTTCTGACGGCTAAATGACGTTATATCAAGCAGAGGTGATTTATAGAAAATACTGTCTAAGTTAATAAAGGAGAAGATAATACCACCAAAAATATCTGGAACCTGACACAGACCCATATCAAGAGCACATCACAATGTAACATCTGATTTTTCTGTAGAAGTGGTAAGATTTTTGAACTTGGTAGGCCTGAATTTGCTTGTACAAAGCCAAGGAAAGACTCACTGCAAGAAGTTCTCATAACTGACATCTATACATAAGTTTTAAAGAAGGTGTAAACAGCTGACAAACATCAAAATTATTTATGTTAAAATTCTTTTGCATGCACTCCTTGCTCTGAGAGAGTGATTTGAAAGTTTTATTTCCTTTCATATTTGGCATAAATAAGCATAATATTTGGTTTCAATACAGTGCTCCTTCAACACTGAGTTTCATCTCTGGAAGCAAAAAATGTTCTTGTCTAAAAATGCTTCAAGCAAATCAGAGGCAGAAAATAGTAGTATTATATAGAAAAGAAATCCTAAGCTATTGCAATGAACTACACTACCATTTATCACTTCCTTTGAGTCTAATTTTGAGAAAGAAGTTAACTTTTGGATGTTTGCAACAGGGTGAGGCATTTCTGGAAAGTAGGACATATTGGATCAGAGCCTGCAAAGCAGTCTCACATCTCTGTGACATTAATGAGATTAATGGATATACAAGTTCCTCTTAGGAAATATTCAGTACCACATAGCATAAACTCCATATACCCTAATATCCTCATGAAGAAATTCATTTTTATCAATATTGTTAATGTTTCCGCTCTCTGAAGAGAATGACTGATTGAAAGGTATAAATTGGTAAAAAGTGATGAAAAGTGGGCACTCTCCTGTAAATGAATGTCACATGGTCAATATTTGAATTACTTTAATAGTACATGTGACTAGATAATAATAGAGGAATTAAGACTATTTAAATATACTAATTCAGTCAGTCATATCAGAGAAAACAAAATTCTGATTTCCTATCGAATAAGCCAATCACTGGGTAAGTACCCAGACAAAATCCGAGTGATACCAAAACTGTCAGAAAAGGCTTCCTACACATTTTATACCATAGTCAGAATAATATTTGTACTGCATACAGAAAGGTAACTGAACCCTAACCTGCAAAAATACTAACATGCAAGGTGAAACAGGCCATTTATGTGAGAGGCAGTATCCTTCCCATTCAGCAGGCAGAGCTACAGCAGAGCTCCTTCTGCAGGCACCCCGGCCAGGTTTGTCTCCAGCGCGGGCTGCACCCCACCACGTCAGCCACACGTTAGTAAATCTGAAAGAGGTCATATAATTTCAGACTATTTTTGTGAAATTTTCTGTTCTTGTTATAATTTATTCCAAATTAAGTTATATGTACACAGTATTAAAGATACAGAAACACTAATTTCTTCCTCATCAGGCTCAGCAGACTTTATGCTCTCTCAGTAATTTTCCACAGTAGCTATAAATGAGGCAGAATGGGACAGGAAAACAAGATAAAAGTAAAGCTGGAAAAGATAATGTAAAAATACATGAGCTATCATGAGAATAATCTATTTCAAAAGTGCAACTTGTCTTGGCCATTGGCCAGTGATAACTTAACTGCAAGGGAGCAGTGTCATTGAGTTATGGATGAGCCTATTAAATGAATCACCTGCATTTGGGAAAGAATGTAGAAATAATAGAAATCACTAAACAAAGCAATGATGTTTAATACATTAAAGTGTTATGCACTGTTGGTTTGAAGTCCTCAGTGTGCTCTATAAATATTAAAGGTTTACAGATGCTATTGAAGTTCTAAATATTTTTGTAAAGAGTGATTGCTTGGTAGCTCAAATTTTAACAAATAATGAACACTTCATTTTACTTCAGTTTATAGCCCAGTCAATAACTCTGAACCTTTATAATTTCACAGGGTTTAAGCTCTGAGAAGGGTCATCTAGTCCTCCAATTTCATAAACAAGTTTAATACAAATTAGCAATGTTAAATTCAATAATTTTAGTTAGGTTAAAGGGTGTTGGCCTTACAAGAGACACAGCTTCAGCCAGCACCTAAGACACTGGTCGTAGGGAGGGAGGGATGGAAGATGCTCAGAGATCATAAGCAATTGTAGAAGTAAGTGAAAAAAACTATATATGCCCTGAAAACTGAGTGCAGTTGTCAGCTATAGGTGTCAACTGACAGTAATGGCGTTATTTTACTAATGATTCTCTGAGCAAATACCATGATAAACCAAAGAGTGTTTGATTCAAATTGATCTGCAGAACTGCTTCACTCTCTGACTAGTGCCACCTCCTTTGGCTTTCTCAGTCTAAACAGCAAATCAGAACAAATGGTCTCTGGAAGTAACAGCGCAAACAGATGCAATTGCATCCTGAAAAATCGCATGCATATAAGATAGCAATGTTAAGGATAGTAGCAGTTCCATGAGTGATATTCTTTTTTTCGTATTTTGCCTACATTTTTTTTTGTTTAAAGGAAAATAAATGTAAATTATTTTATTTTAGATAACTTAGAAGGGGGAATCCTAATTCTCCTCATCCTGTTTCTCAGGTCAAAATAGGCATAACTAAAACAAGCAATCAGTTTCATTTCGGTTAGTAAATAACAATGAAAAATTTCTTTTTGCATAAAATGCTGGGTGAATTGGAACGTGTATTTTTACTGCAGTGTATTGCAGTGTTAATACTTCTATAGTTAAACATGTGTATTTCACATCAAATGCAAAGAGAATTAACTGCTGTTGTGATGTAGATAAATTACTATATGTCAGTGAAATATGCCCACAATTGTACAGTTGTTATGATGCCTACAACACATAAAAAATCAGTTTTGTCCAGGATATTAACAGACACTTGTTATGCGTTTGGTAACTTTGTCAAATTTCTATTATTAAAAGTTTGTCAGCAGAGCTATTTCTGCCACCAAAAAAGAACCTAGAAGGAAAAGTATCATCTAGGGAGATATTTTTTCAATCACTTTATTCTAGAAAGAAGGAAAGGCTTTTTGTTCAATTCTCTATAATTATACACCTACAGGCAAAAATTACACTTGAAAGCATTCATTCCAAAAAGAGAGAATATTAGAAATGTAGAGCCACTGAAACAAAATTTTTGAGTGGAAAACTAAGGAAAATTCAACTAGAGCTGTCATTAGTGTACTAGTTATCATACTACACTAATAGAGATACTCTAATTACATCTCTTGAATGAATGTCTCTGAACCAGCTAGATATAATTCAAACACCTTTCTAATGAGCCACAGGCAAATCTCATTAGCGTATGATACCGGTAGAGATAATAAGTAGCCCAGATTCATGCAGAGTATTGCCTTGCACAAAATATTTTCTTTAAGGCTATGATGTTACTGGACAGAAATCAGAAATATTTGAATGCATAAAGAACTACTTTTGGATTTAATTTTTTTCTTCTAACAAGTGCAAACAACCATTCTGACCTGTTAACACAATTATTTTAAAGCAAACAGCCCATTTACAGCAGAGGAGCCGGCATGGTTAAAATAAAGACAAGAAAAAAAAAAAGTTAAACTTTTTAAAAGGACTGAGTAAACTGAGTTAAATAAAATGTGTTAATTTTCTGAAATTATTTGTCTATAAGTGCAAATAACAACACATAAGAGAATGCAGGTGGTTTCTTAAAGGCTATGTGCTGCATATTCTACTGGCTAAAAATTGTATCGGAAGAAAGGAAAAGTTTTTTTCATAATAGTGAAATATTCCTTCCCCTGCCACAATTTTTCTTCCAAAAGAGACTTCATTTAGTACCAAAAAAATCTGTTTCTAAGAATCCAAAAGCATCTGAAAGTCCTCTAGTCTCCAGTGTATTCTGATGTTGCTCACCTAGGGTTATGGATTCTGGCAGGCAGACTGCATCACTTCAGTTACGTGAGCAAAGGCAATCACAGCAAGCACAAAGCCGCCGGGCAGGACTGGAGGAGCCAGGGGAGGCACAGGAGCCCTGGCAACCCACCCGGTGAAAAGGGGCTGCTCCCAGTTGCCCCCTGAGGACCCCATGGAGAGTGTGGACTGACCACAGGCCCAGGTGTGAAACCTACCGAGATGAGCCAGAGAAAGAAATTGTACCTCGAACGTCATGCAGACTGGAGGGGTGGCTGCCGGTCACTACGCATGTCTGACTGAGCCCGGTGCTTGACGACTGCAGCTCATGCTGGGTTCTTCTGAAACTCTGTTTCTAAAGACCAGCTGTGCGGGGGCACAGTCGCTTCTGAGCTTGTGTGTGATCACTGGTGAAAGTCAAGCCAGGCTAGGTAATGAGCAGGGTAAGAAATCTGAGGATCAGCAAAGAGAGAGCCGGAGGGGCTCGCGGGTGCTGGCAGCGGGAGGGGACAGGGCTCTGGGGCCAGCTGCTGCCTCGGGGAGCTCCTGGAGAGCCCTGCGGTGCCGGCGTGCCTATCCCGCTAGCCGGCTTCGATCCTGATCCGAGAGGAAAACGGGGTGAGGCTGCCTGTGCGGTTCATGGCTGTGTGAGTGCTGTGTGTGTTTATGCGGGCGAGGGTAAAGGCAGTGCTCTCGCAGCGCACTGCGAGATCTACGTGGCTGTGTGTGTGCACGCGTACATGCCTATGGGGAATGACACTGCTCAGCCTTGTACCGGCTGGACATGAGGACAGGGAGCCCCAGCATCCTCTTGCCTATCTATCAGGCTAGCACTGGAGGCCCTCATGCTCCCAGAGCTGGCTGCCTCGAACACTATGAGCAAGCAGATCACAGTGCTGGAAAATTACTAAACAAATATTTTTTAATAAATTCAGAACGCAGAGAGAGTCAGTTGTATAACCCATGCTTCCTGGACTTCTGTATCTTGACAAATGTTTAAATGAAGATTTTTACCTTTTTTTGAATTCGTCACCACACTTTAATACAAAAGATTTAGTGTGCTGCATTAATTCTAAGATATGTGTGATTTGAAATACCACAGAGAACTAAAATTCTCAGAAGAACAGACTACACTCTTTTTTACTAGAGATTATACAAGAGGAATCCCATTGAAGGTTTCCAGTCGGGTTCAGGTGTGATAGGGATAATTTGGATCACATGGAGGGCTGTAGGAACAGAAGCTGTCCACGCTGAATATATAAACTTTAATTGTGAAGAAAAGAAGTTAAAGCTCGCCTAACTATTTGAGGAAAAACTAGAAGAACGCTGAGTAGAAATAGATTTTCCTGTTCTCAGGTTTAATATAAACATTCGTATGGACTTTCTTTTCTTCTTTATTTTTTCCATATTGATTTCTCCCTCTCATGTACCAAGAGTAGCCTCTGAAGTCTGTGCATTAACGTGCCATTGAGAATTCTGCAGGCGTTTTTACACAGGGAAGTTATTTGTTTATATAATACCTATGAGAAAGTAAACATCTCGAGTTCTACATAAGTGTAGAGACATTACTTGTTTCCTTTACCAAAAATACTACAAAGAACTGCATCTGAAAAGGTCTCTTTAGACTTCAGTAGCCTGGATAGACACAGGAATCTGGAGAAAGATGAAGCCGAATAGAAACTGCCATAAAGATTAGAGCCCTGAGATCTGGGATCTGAACAAACTACGGACAGGGAAGTGGCATTCATGAAACTTGAGAACAGAATGGGCTCTTAACATATCATATTTATAGGCCAGAAATAGACGGTAAAGAAAAGGTAACAGGATCTCCAAAACCACTCACAGAAATATATTTGGAGTTTTGTGGTTGGTTCTGTTCTAAGATATTCACTGCAAAATGTTGATAAGCAAATAAGCAGCCAACCTGATGTAGGGCACCAACAATTTTCCGTGCTTCTTGGTACACTGTCTCAGGGCTCCAGTGGCTGTTGATGCTTTTCAGGGCTCTGGCCAGGCGGTTGTGCTCTCTCAGCCACAATGTGTGCATAGCTGCCAGGGAGGTGACCTCACTCGATCGACTGTCCCCAGCCATAAAGCATTCAATCCTCTCACCTTCACTCGTGTTGGATTCTTGTGCACAGGGTGATGGGATCAGGTCTACAAAAGGCAAGTATTCCCGATTGTTATCATAATATTTCATGTTGACTTTAAGGAGGCCTTCTTTGCTTGTTAAATTCCTTAGCTTGTTTTCAACAGCAGGGGTACTGCCATAGACGGTAGAAGCATCAAGAAAAGAAGTCAAGCCATTAATCTGCTCTCTTGGATTTAACGCTGATAGATTTCCAGAGAGGATACCATGGTCACCAGTGCCACATGCAGGAGATGAACGGTAAAAGGGCATGCAATCCATCCTGTTGGATATTGTGTCATTGGTAGTTACCTGTGTAATAAAAAGAAAGGTGTTTTCTGAGGTGAACGAAACATAGTCGTGGAGGTTAAGTTCAAATATTTCCATTCTCCGCTTCAGTTTTGAGTTGTTGAGATCTCACTCACTGGAGTAACATTTTTTAAACTTGCAGAAATTTTTTTCTTTTCCCCTCAGATTTAAGTAAAATGGTGATTTAACCATATTTGAGCAAAGACAGACATAAGAAAAAAGGAAAACAAGACCCTTCCTCTGTCATAAAAGCAAGTTACTATAACCGCTTTTGTATATTTCTATATGTGAATTAGCCTAGCTTCACAATTAACATTCATCATGAAATGTATCACAGTGAAGACATGTGAACATCTGGTCAAATTATATTCTCCTGAATACCAACTGGAACAGCAGGCTTACATATGTACGTAAAAATATAATGAAGAGTTTTTCTGTTTGCAGCAGCACTTTGTAAAAACTTTATTTCAATATACAATTTTATCCCAGTTTCCTAAGGTAAAAAAGGCATATGTAATTATTCACTCTGTCTGCTTTCTGCCAGTCTGTCACCCATGTTCTCCCACGTAATTTTACAGGGACAGCTGTCTTACAAGGATTAAATGCTGATAATCTTTATAAAATAACAAAGACTGCCTAAAGTCACCTCCAAATGAAAGACGGAAAGTCCTTTATCAGTTTGATCCCCAAACGATCAAGAGACTGAAGCCAAGTGGTCATCCAGCATTTGTGTGCTAGCCTGTTAGTCAGCATGGATGCAGTTTGAACCAGCCTGTAGGTTAGTCAGCTATCTCAAATATAGGTAAAGGTTGTGGGACACGCGTGAGGGTGCTATGGAAAGGGATCTTGGATATAAGTAATAGTCTTAGCGGAGAACACAATCCAAACCAGAAAGCTAGATGTTTTGCCACAGGACTGAAAATACTATGCGAACAACTTAAGAGGTGTGGGGAGGTGAGCAGAGATATTGGAGGGGGAGAGAAAGGGCAGCGGCAGAAAGGTTTTCTTCACATTGTAAGATATCCAAGAGGAAAGCTCAGATCAGCAATACTACTTCAAAGAGCAGAGTTCATCACTAAACCATAAGTAGTCAGGTTTTGAAATGATTAAAATCTTGTCATCTGCATTGTCTGATGTTGATTTGACTTCATGAACTCTGTCTTTCTGAAAATCATACTATTTCTAAATTCTAACAATATATCCAATATATCATTGTGCACCAATAATCAGATATAAAAAATGTGCCCATTCAAAGAGTTTAAAAAAGCTTAACCTGAATTAAAAATGTTATAAAAATCATGGAGTCTGAGTTTCAGGGAGTATAAATCTGGAGTTTTCTTATCCACTGATCAACATGAAACAGATACAGTAACCCTTACTAAAGCTACTGAAATATCTCAGAAAAAAAATCCTCAAACATTGGACTAGAAGAAAATGAATCTATTTTGTACAGACACCTGATCTAATCTTTTTTCTTTGTATTCTATATGCTTGCTGTTCATTTTGAAATCTCTTTGGCAGGAGAGACTGAATACTGCAGATGTTATATAAGATGATGCAATTTCTTCTTCATACTTTTAACAATTTAGGGATCAGCCTGTGAAGATAGAACAGTCATCAAACTGGGGTTAAAAAGACCCAGACAACTTAGGAATGGAATTCAAGAGCATCATTTAATAACATCATCATCTCTTACATTATACCACATAATATTTTCTTTCTACTGAGAACTCACGGTGGTACAGATTGGTACTAAGAAGTCATTTAGGTTAAGAAAGGCCCTCATTTATTTTTCAAATGTTGCTTGGCAAAGCAATTTTATAAATTTTTCGTCTCTACTTAGGTTTGAACAATTTTTGAAAGAAATATGTGGTTTATTTTGCTTTTTATTACTTTCCCTGGTTGCTGAAATTAGTAATTTCTTTGCCTTGGGTTTTCTGTTCAGTGTTTGTCTTTATTATTAACTCTCCTGCTGTAACTGTGGTTTCTTCCTCCCTTCAGCTGGTAATGTAAGCAAAAAGCTCTTCTCTCACAAAGAATACAGCTTCTTTTGAACCTGACAGACAAGAGTGTTGTGTTCGCTTGGGTGCCGCCTGCTTCTAGTTATCAGGAAAGCCTGGAAGAATTCAGGTATTACTGAGAAAAAATGATTATGCTGCCTTGAAGTTGTTAAACAGAAAAAAACACAACAAAACGTATCAACAGTGAATGAAGTTCATAGTGAACAATTTTTGGTTAACTGCCTTTGCAATTTTAATTCAATCATCTTGTGCTCCAGTGGAGAAAAACAGCAGTAATGAACGTTAAGGGACTGGCAGAACTGCACAATGTAGTCCTTTTCCTTTTCGTGGGATAAGTAGTGTGCAGCCAGCAGCTGAATGTGCAGATGAGAAGTTTGCTATATTATTATTCAAATGACATAAAAAATAACCTGAGGAGAAGACTCTTTTCTACTGCAAAGGGTATAGAATAACATTTTTCTCCAAAACTAATAGACTATTCATATCAATTTTTTTTGTGCCTTGTATAATTCTAGAAGAAAAAAAAATCACAACAAAAACCTCTTTGGCTACAATAGCTTTCCTGGCACGTTGATTTAAACTGTTATTACACATGCAGAGTGGAACCTGCTTAAGGTGGAATTTTTCTGATGTATAGCAAAATGAGAGGCACTAATTGCTTCAGTGCTCCAAAATGTCCAAACTGCCATTTAAGTTAAGAAAAGCCTTTGTTATTGTGAATTTGTTCTGTGGGAAATGGCCTCCTTGTAAAAGGTTTATGGCTGCAGCCTTAAAAAATCAGTTTACAATTTATGAAAGTTTATCAGCAAGGAAAACATAAATCTGTATTTGTGAACATGAAATTTGAAGAAGAGTCAATGGCCTCATCTGACAGGGAGTTGCCACCTCTGAAACACAGCAGGAAAAGGAGAGTGTTCACTTCAGTGGTTGTTGAACACACACAGCCTGATCCATTTGCAGCTTAGACAGTAACCTGTCATGTTACCCGTCATCTTTTGCAAATCACTTCACTTTTCTGCGCCTGTTTCTTTACCACCTTTTTGTATCTGAACTATTTTGACTGAAAGCTTTTCAGGATTGTATCTTACGATGGGTTTGTGCCTATCTTAATGTCAGCAGCGTAGTTAATAGTTTATAAAGACAGTAGCGCTCCCATGAAAGTCTTTCTAATGCTTCGTTATTCCTCAGCCCTAACCTTAAATAATCATCTGAGGAATGACAAATCATCTCAGCATCCCAGTTCCATGTGTCAGACTGCTGTAAAAAAAGTATAAACCAAAGCTAAAGCTTTTTTCATTATTTTTTCATACTGTAGGATTCCAAAGAGATACAGAAAATGGCTGTTCAGGCTCTACCAGAAGCTGCAGGTTTGATGGCAAGAATCACTGGGCAGAGTTCTATAGCTTTTATTATGAAAATGGCCAGAATGCAAAATCATAATGGTTTCTGCCAACCTATGAATCATTTACCTACATTTGTTATAAATATTAATACACTACTGCAGCTTTCAACCCTTCATTGAATTGCATTGACTCAGAATATTTTCCAGACAGCTTCCAGCAGCCTAAGAAGCTTTCTGTCCCCAGCAAAACCCCCAGAGAGGGCTTGTAGTGCTAAGGACCATTGTCCTCTTCTGTGGATGAACTTTCCTTTGGGAAATTTCCTTTTTCCTGCTATACTAAGAATACAGGAAGCGTGCAAATTACAAACTCTGCATTTACATTGATGAATAATACACTATTGGCTTCTCTGTCTTTGGAAACCAGTCACAGTTTCTTTCTATGCAAAAAGAATGTAAAAAATTAACTGCAGCTGTTTTCCAAATATTTATTTAACAGGTAGAGATGAACAACTTTAACTGCTTAAAATTGCAGGAGAAAATCAGTTCTATGGGGAATTATTGTTAGCTCTTTGCTTCAGTGTTTGAAAAATAGTTCATTTGATCACACTAATGAATAACCACTTTTTTTTAATATAATGTTTATTCTTTGTCTTTGACAAAAGCAGTCATGAAGTACTTGACAAAAGTACTATGATAAGTAATGGTAAGTACTATGATAAGTAAAAGTAATATGATAAAAGCAAAAGAACATCCATCTTCGTATGCCCTTCTTTAAGCTATGAATAATGGAAAAATAACAAAATGAAACTGGCTTATGGGGCTATGGCCAAGTAATGGATCCAGAAGTTGAGAAATTTATCTTAAACTTAAAGCATAATGTCTGAACTTCTTTAAATGGCTCCCTCATAGCTGTTTTGAGTATTAGACACTTGTAAGTCCCCAGGGTAGCCTCGAATATGTCTTGAGACTATTTCTGTGCTAGGCTATACTGCCAAGCAGGAGCAGCTCCTGGCTCGCTTCAAGGTTGGATATATTACAAGTACTCATAGCTTGTCTTCAGGAGCACCCTTGAAACTCGCTCCGTGATGAACCTCTTTGCAACTGCAAGACAAAGACCGTAAATATGTCCCATATTTAGAGCACTGCAGGATGTACTTATGTGTACATGCCATGGTAATGCATGCAGCTTCCTTCTCTCTATGTTGCAAAGGTGCTGACACACTAATGTTAGCCTTGGCGTCCTTCTTAGAAGACGCCTGCTTTTCTTAAATAGCCTGCTTTTTAAGCAGATGGGACTTCTAGGCAGCTTGAACTAGTCAGGATTAAATGACTAGACTGCCAAAATCCTTTTGATCCACATTTGATTCAAGTTATGGACAACAGAATGAATCTGTTCTTAATTTGAAAATCTATTTAGTAATAAAAAAAGAGAGGTTTTTTTACACTTAAAGATCAATACCAACCACTCTATCTCAAAGAAAAAAGAATTATAAACATAAAATGTAAGGCTTTGAAGACTGCTACAGTTTTATATCTCCAGTATAACAAGCAAACTGATTTTTTTCTTAAATGGGATACAAGGCATGGCCACATTTTTTCGTATGCTGGAGACACACTCTAACTCCCGCCTCACGTTATGTGAAGCCTGTTGGATTTCTGCCACAGCGTTTCATGATGTTACTTTGGGAATGGGAAAATTTCCAAGGATATTGCTTGAGAGCATAAACAGAGTAAATAATTTCTTATTCCAGATGGACATTTGAGACAAATAGGACCCCATAGATTTTTGTCAGGACTATGGAAGAATCCTTGTAATTGGAACTATTGTGGCTAAAACCAAGTTATCCAGGCACTGTAATGCATGATACTTCCAATGTGTCCTGAAAATGTGATTCTTTAACAAGTCTATGTCCTTTTAAATGCTCTCAAGCCATGCTCATTAATCTTTCAAAAGTCTATATCTCGTGGGTGAGAGATAATAAATGTACCTGCCTGTAGTAAAACTGCAGAAAGTCATTAATTTCACTTAGCTATCTTTGAATTTTAGATTCATTAACCAAAGCCTTCTTCCAGCACAGGACCTGATTCAGTTCCCGTTATGGTTAGCAGAATATTTTCCTTTAAGTTTAACAGGAGTGGAATGAGGAAACTTACGGCAAAATGAGACTATGGATATAGTTATCAGTTACACTCTGTTAATGAAAATAATTTTCTATTATAACAGAATCTATACCATACTCTGGCTTCAACAGATACAGAAGCTACTCAGTAAGCAAGCTCCAGCCCTAAGTAAAATAATTTAATTTGCTCTGGACAGAAACTGGGGCAGTGGCCAAGGGCAGTAATTGGCATGGTCGTAGCACGAGGAGGCGGACAGGCTGCTGCTTTGAGGAAAAAACTTCCTCGTATCGTAAAGAAGTAGCTTGATTTTTCTACTTACTCTCTGTGTGAAAGAATGACTATACTTATCAATTAATCAGAGAAGAATACAGGATCCTGTATTTATACCAATTTATGTTTCTTCTAAGCCAGTAACAAGCTTTGAATTCATGTTTTCCATCTACTCAAAGCAAGGATGTGATATATGTACGTTTCAGCAACCCCCTGAAGAGCATTTTATACATATATTGCAAAGATATCTCTTTTCAAAAGTTTGTATTAGCTGCTGGAAATATCTTTGCTTTCACTGAATAAAGTTAGGATTCCTTCACTTTATCTAGCAGGCAAGTTAGAAACAGAATTATTTATGACTACTTGCCTATTTTCCTCAATGGAACTCAAAACCTTGAAGCATGAGAACAATAACATTTTTTTCCTGGGGTAATAAGATTTCTCTGCAACATAAAGCTGAGAGATAGAAAAGTAGGATATTTGTGCTAAATACCTTAGCTGTATTTTATTTTCTCTACACTTGGAGGAACTTATTTATCTCTACAAAATGATTTAGCTTCATGTAGTAACTGCATTAGGTGTCAGTGTTTCCATCACTACCTGCTTTATTATTTCTAGAGGATTTATTAATTTCTTTTACAATTATTTCAGTGTATGTATATCACTAATGTATTTTATATTATTCGCCTCTTTAGAGACTGGAGTTTCTCTTGAATAAATCCATTTAAGATCTTACCTGTATCGGAAAGCATGGATTTTGATTTTCACATGTCATCTGGCACTCCACTCCAGTTAGAAAGGCAGTTCTACTTGTGCTCTGAGGTGTGAATGCAATGTCATGATCTATGTATTGTCCCCAGACCATGATAATATCAGAATATAGATTGTCTTCAGTAACAGCCTCATTGGATGCGTGAATAACTTTTCTTGTCACTTCACGAACCTGGGAAAAGAGAACTAGTTTACCTTGAGTGCCAAGTAGTATTTACCTCTCTCAAAATGATAAGATACTAAAAAGCAGGGGAATCAGTGATAAAAGCTATCTTTCTTTTTCTTGGGATACTTTATGCTGTGGAGTACTTTCAATGGTTTGCTTAAAAAAACCCAAAAAACAAAAAACAAAAATGAAGAAACTCTAACACTCTAACAGGCTGATATTTCTGTTCAGAAGTTGAGGTATTAGTGCCATGAGCAGATTCAAAGACATGTCAGCTGAACTTTTCTATATATTTGCCAAACGAGCATCATATCTTTGATCTGTTCTTTTTCACAGGATTTTGAAAACCATGTGTTTTTTTTAGATCGTCTAAAAGTTTTCTTTCTATTTATTCTAATTTCTACTCATTTAACAAATGGACTCCATCTGCAGGGCAACCAGAAATCAGTGGAGATACACAGAAGCTCCATGCTGCTCGATGCATAAATGGAGCAGTTTATGCAGCCCAGAAGGCAGGCTAGGTTGCAAATAAATGGTAGCTGAAGCTCTGCTTCATTTTCCCAGGCAGAGAGAAGCTAGAACATATTTCAGGAGCCCTTCTGTGAACACAAAGATGTGGCTGAGGGGCAGCACGTGGAGACATCTGCACTAATAGCCAGCCTACATTAATAACCAATCAAAACCATCAGAGCAAAATCAGCAGTCAGTGTGTGCTGACAAGGGTATCGCTGTTGTTCACGAATTCCTCCTTCATGCTTTAAAATTCGCTCATATATGACTGCTACCTTAGAAGTCAAGCAGTTGAAAGGGCAGCACACACTTTACACTGAAGTAAAGTCACGGAGCCTATCATAACTAGAAGAGATATATAATGAAAATATAAGGCAAACGCAGTTAAATAGACTTGGTTAGGACAAAAGGCAACACAGGACTATTTAGGAACATCAGGCTTTGCACTGAAATAGTCAAAAGCACCACATGGCACCACGGAGCTCATCAGAAATGCAAATCCTTATATCAGTGTTTGAATAGCTCTGGTGATCACAAAACACTAAAAAACTCTTCTTGCAATTAGTAACATTTTCTTTTCACTGTTAATTTGCACAGTTAAGTTGCGCTATAATACTGCTTTGTAATAATCCTCACACTTATCTCTTACTTTCACTTTATTTGCAGGTTACTGTTTAAAGGAAATAGGTGGACAGCTAAAAGTACAAAAAATGACCTAATTTTGTAAATGAGGAAAAGCAGCTAAGAGAATACATTACACGAGTTTCATCCTAGCTTACTTTAAAATATAGCAGAGAAGTTTGCTGATGTTATGCAATACATATGATCAGATTCTGTGCAATCACATAAGTTTTGGTTTAGTGTGTTTCACTTCACTAGCACACACTACAATGAATTTAAACATAGGCAGTTTGTACCGTCTAATGTAAAGTTACTGATGTAAATGTCAGATTTTCATCTTTAAGCACTGAACTGTGCAACTTAAAGACAATCATATTTAATTAGTAGCAGGCGTTAAAAGTCACATCAGCACTAAATTCTTTCTCATCCTTATTAAATATGTGATGGTTAAAATAACAAGAGTTTGCGAGTTCATTAAAAGGCATGTTGCAAAGCAATCACAACAAACCAGAAATGGTTAAACCAGCCCAAATTACTGCACATGGGGAATTTTTCATCCAGTTCCCTACGTAAATGTTTTTGTTCAGACTTCCCTTTGCAGCAGTTTTGCTATTTTATAACTATATGAGCTTCTGAAATGCATGAATATTGCAGTGCCTTCTTAGCTCAATAACTTGGGTTATCTAAAAAATGAAATTATGATTTGATAGTAATACTTGTTCAGCTAAGGTATGCTAACCTATGATGCAACGTTATGCATTTACACACATGCATATATACATACATGTGCATGCACTTTTATCTGCTTAGTGTTTATTCAGGTAACACCCACAATGAGATTTTTTTCCCCAGAATGAATGTACCATTATTAAAACATAGACTCATGAAATCATTGACAACTCTAAGCTGGAACGGATCTCTGGAGATAATCTGATCCAACCTTCTGTTGAAAATGTGGCCTTAGATTAGGTTATCCAGAGCCCCTGTCAAGCTGAGTGTTGAATATTTCCAAAGAGGGATATTCTACCAGTTGTCTGGGCAGCCTTTTCTAACACTTAATTTTTTTCATATTAAAAAAAAAAAAAAACTATATGCAAACAGCACTTCATCTGAAGTAGTTTGTGACCATTGCCTCCTGTCCTGTCAATGTGCGTCTTTATGAAGACAGTACCTCCCTCTTCTCTATAATGACATTGAAGATACCGAGAGACTGGGATTAGATCTCCTCCCACTCCCCCTCACCCCTGCACCCTTTTTTCTCAAGGCTGAGCTATCGTTTCACTTGATCTGTTGGCTGTCCTGTCACTGGTGCAAGCAGGCCAGGGCCTGCTCTCCACCAAGGTCCTTTTCAGCAAAGCTACTCAGTCAGTCCTCTGTCTGCATTACGTAGATTACCCTGTCCCATGTGCAGAGAATCTGTCACTATTTGTTTGACTGGACTGATGCTTAAGCAAAAGTAATGGCTCCTTAACTGAATTAGATCATTTCTTTTGTGGTTCGATATACTGACGCAAATGTATATGTATGGTGGCAGATATGGTTGTAGCTGAGTGTAAATGTTTCAGGTGATGTCACAGTGCTTTTTCTAACCAGGGGCAGCTGGACTCCGTTGTATAAAGCACTGGGGTTCCATCCTCGAGGCTGGCTGAGTCCGTCTTCGTAGGATGGTGGGAGCCATCTCGCCAAGGCCATGTTGGATGCTCCCCACCTAGGATGTTCTCTGGAGACAAAGAAAACAAAAGAAAAAACACTTCCGTATAATTCTATATGGAAAATAATCAGCTGTCAGATGACAATATTCCCTTGTAATAAGAAGTTTGTGCATAAGATGGCTATGTCTTTGAAAAGACATCAAATACTGGTTGTCAGGTATGCCAGTGTTAATCTGAGTCAAAACGAAGGCAAAAAAGAGTTAAATTACTAATGAAATATTACTCTCTGACTTGTTTCTTATACAGACTGGTTTACCTTCTGATGTCTTTGAAATACTTGCCCACACAAGGATTCCTGATAGAGTCTGCCTTCTTTGGAAAATTGGATATTTACCTGGGGGCTCTTGCTGGCATTTTTTAAGACACTTTTGTTTAGAATAATAGGAAATCAAGATGAAAGGAAATATAATAGAACCCTAGAAAGGAAGACGAAGAAAGCTTAAAAGAAAAATGGTCATTAGTCATATAGAAGTAATGATTTAACAAGCTCTAAGGAGAAAGGACTGAGGAAAGGGGAACACTGGTTGACGTCACAGAAGTCAGTGGCAGTGCTCCCTCTGATTACATCTATACTAATAAATTGGTACAGTTTTTGGATGGCCTATGCACAAGCCAAAACACTGGCATTTAGGTAACTATGCTTTTAAGTTGTTAACGCTAACTCTGGCGTATTTTTGACTCAGGCCAGCTAGCACTGCTCTGAACGATGGATGCCTAACTGGGCACATCTTGGGGGTTAGTGTGTGCCAGCTTGCCCGTTTGCACCTAGTCTGTTTGGAAGAGGGTAGGAGAGTAACCTCTTCCAAAGAGAGGAGAACATTTAACCATTAGACAAAAGTCAGACCATACCACTTGATTTAAGGGCCAGGGAATGGTCTTTGCTCCATTTTATTTATTAATATAGCCACTGAGACCTGGGCTAGACCCTGTTAATTTTCCTTCTGTCACGAAGAATTATAATGCATTTTTTGTAATAAGAGAATATTTTTATTCTTTTACATGGCCTATTAAATATATTTCATAATTGCGAAAAGTGTATTAATGTTAAAAAGAATAAATAAAATTTTAGTAATGTACCCAGCTGTCTAGTGTTGTAAAGTGAGACACAAAGAACTAGAAATGTCCTAAACAGTTAGCAGAACACATATATTTACATATCTATGGGGACACTAAAGAGGGAACAATTATTTTATTAATACTCCATTGATCTCCAGCACACCGAAGTGGTTCAATTTGCCAAGCTGTATGGTATAGTAGTAATACACTTAATTACCTACAATAATTCACAGTTGAAGGTTGAAGTATGCCTTAATAAAGCATTCAAATTAGTTGCAGTTCATTTATCTTTATTGAAATTGCATAAAATACTGCACATAGTGTTGTGCTATTTCACTCAATTAAAAATAATGAAATGTTAATTTAACTGCTTAACCAATGGTTTTTCTCTTGATTGCTTTTATATTTTAGCAGCTCACTAGAATGCTGCTGCAGTAAAACCCTTCTCAGGTACCTTTTTATTATTTCATAAAACATGCTTATGTCTTGGAATCTGGCATGAATTAAAAAAGGTTTTCATCCAGAGCAGTCGAAATAATGATTTCAGTGCCGTACAACCTTATAAAGTAGTCAAATGTGATTACTATACATTCTGTTTATGGGAAGTGGGACTTTAATTCACTTGTGAAATAATGGAATTACACAGTTGGGATTTTGTTTTGGCTCCCGTAGGAGGAACCTGAAATTTTAAGATGCAGTTTACTATCTGGATTTATGTCTTTTGAATATTGTTTTAATGTTCTGCCTAGTTTCAGGATCTACTGGTAGAACAAAGCAGCTGAATGAATGTGATATGATAATTAAACACTTGGAGTCTATCATATTTTATCTTTCTCTGTGCCGCCAAGGATATAACTTTTGGAAAACATGGAAAACTCCAGAAACCTACCACTAAACTGGCGAAGCAGTCGCCCTAAAGGAAATGTCCAAATTCCTTCTTATAATCAGTGGATTCTGTCAGAAGGTCATTCTGTCCCCAAGGAGCCACATTCAAGCCCTTACTGCCTAGGATATTAGATTTTCAGACTATGCATCACATCCTGGTCTGATGCAATGGCTAATGGCACAGCAATGAAACAGAAATGCTGCGGGTGAAATTCCTCCTAGGTCATCTTAGCTGCCTAAACATTAGGCGTAAAGTCTAATCTGGTTGTCTAAGCTCCCACCTATCAAACTGGAGAGACAGATAATTTCTAGGTGCCATCCTACCATCCCATCCTATCTATCACCATTAGGAATGGCCAAAACCCCAAACTTGAGGTAGATGTCTAACTCGTTTAGAAAGCCAGGATTAAGTGAGGTTAATTGCACTGTAAGATTCCTGTTCTTTAGCACCTGTAATTCCTTTATCTTCAAACTCCTCTCACTGCACTAACCACTAAAAAACACACAGATCAATGCCAGTTAGCTGAGACAAAAATGAAGAAAAATAGCTGCTTGGACATCTTATCTCCCTGCTCTCTTTATTAAAAATAATGTTGTAAATATATTTTGCTTATTATCCACACATATCCCTTCAGGTAGAAAGAAAAGTAAAATCTGTTGATATATGTTACTAGTAAATCTGGGTAAAGATATTGCTGGGAATGCCTGATGTCATGTTGATATTCTCCACAGAAGAGCAAGTTTATGCTATTCTATTATGCCTTTGTTCTAAGAATATCACACTAAAACAAAGTGATCTCAGGGCTACTGAATAAATACCTTCTAATCTAGCTGATTTGTCCCAAATAAGTTAACTAATTAAGCAAAGCATCAGTAAAGAAATTCTATCCTTACTTTTAAATATATGTAACTAGATTCTTCTTATAGGTAAGCAGCTAATTTCACTATAAAATTTGTTTTCACTTTTCACTTATGAAGTATAACGTTTAGTTACTGACCTAAAATAGAGCTACTCATTCCTGTTGGGTGACTAAAATGACAAATACTACACAGATGCTGATATACCTTCTACCTGAAAGTGGTAGCTGTAAAGCACGGAAGAAGTACTGACTGGTACTTCTTTATTTAATGTTAGAATTTTTTGAAACTCATTTGCATAGTAGAATATGTTGTTTGCCTTATAATATAATGGAACTTTTCAGCCAATGTATTTCAGTAAAGCTTGAAGTATTCCAAGGGGGTCACAAAGAGTTAAAGTAAGTGAAGACCTGTCTTGCATGTTTCAAAGTCTTTGTTTTTGGCTTTTTTGCTGGCTTGGGCCTCTTGTAGTTGCTTAGTTCAAAGAGTCTAAAATATCACCAAATCCAAATGACAGTATTAAGCACTGATTTGGTATAAGCGTAAAAAGTAAAACATAGTGACTAAAGACTAATCAGACTCCATGGATCAATTGTTTATCCTATCCAATTTTAGGACCCGGACTGGACCTCCTGTACACATACAGGAGGTATTACCGGGGTATTACTATTGTTACTGAAGAGAAAAAGATGTTTTCACTTACCCACGGCAGAGTTTATTTCTCTTAGTCTCTGTAGAGAAAGACTACAGCAGCCAAGCCTGTAAATCAAGAGCCTCAGGCTGCGAGCCTAAGTTCAGCTGCATGAATCTTGGCCAATGTGTTCAAGTCCTGATGGAGCTGTCAATTCTAAATATAATATTAGCTGTTCCGTCAGATTCTAAGCAACTCTGCAAGCGCCTATCAGAGTTTATGGATGCTCACATAGTTAGATTTGTATCGTCGATGCATATCAGGTTGTGCCCTTTCAACAAAGAGCTTATCAGACATGTATCTTCCAAATCACTTGTGATGTAGCAGAACTGACTGTTCTCGTAAAAACAGACTGAGTGACTAATAAAACTGCAGAGTTTTATCAGTGTTCGGTTGTTGTGTTGCATAGTACCTTAACCTGTGTAATGCTAACGACCTGTTCACAACTCTGTACCCTCTCATTTGTAGCAATGCAGTCTGCCTTTCACTTGATAACCTTATGCCTATGTATCCAGAGGCTGCTAAGTAAAAATACCTTGTACCCCTGTATTTGAAAGTGCTCTTATCCTTATGGCCCTGCTCTGGAGCATTCCAAAAACGTGGTTACTTTTGTTACGTGGGGTTTTGCAGGAAGCAATTACCACTGATACATGCGCAGTTTTTTTCCTTCCCCTTCACTCCTTCATAGCTTTTATTTTATGATCTCATATTAGGGAGTAAGTAGATAGTAGTAGTAAATAATAATCATTTAGATAGCCAATAAGCAAAAAATAATGCACATGCACAAAGTTCATCTGACCATTAGTGCTTCAACATCCGTATCTGATCAAAGCATGATCCAGTCAGAGCTATTAGCTCTATGAGTGACATCAACCAATAGGGAGAGTGACAGATCTTTAGGAAACTGTACAGTTACTTTGAAAAACATATTTGGGAGAAGCACCTGCTGCACTGCAGAAGGTACCCAGAAGAGAGCGTTCATCTGGGGAGACCTTTATTGATCTTCATCCTAGCTGACCACTGGGGAGCATTTTCCTTTTGCTTTTTCTCTGTCTTTCCGTTTTTTCCCTCTTCTTTTCCTTTTCCACCAAAGACAACCTTTAACATCAAGAGCTGATGTGTTCCAACATCTGTGGACCCTGTATGTAAGCCTTCTCATTACCTTTTATGCAACAATGGTTTGCTTGAAACTGGTGAAAATCTTAAAAAATCATCTGAGTTCCCATAATACGCATGAAATAACCAGTATGCATTGCAAACGCAGATCAAGGTTGTGGAATTCTTTTTATTTGTTGGAGGGTTTTGTTTGTTTGGTATTTGCACTAATTCTTCTGGAATTAACTTTCTAAAGTTGTTCTTTAATAGTCTCTCCACTCCAGAAGGAAACTTGTACTTTTTCTGGCTGAGTGATTTTCACTTGTGCTTTGGAAACCTATTCTTATCATCTGCAGCTGAAAGTCAAATGCTGCTACAGAATCCGGCAGGAGACTACAGCAATTCAGGACTCATGGAGATGAAATTGAATAACTGATAACGTTAATAAACTTTGAATATATCTGAGTTATGAGATTTTCCAACTTTCATCAGCACGCAAACTGTGAAAGCTACAAGTAAATCACAGCTGTGACTTTTTTAATGGTCTCATCAATAAAGAAACAAACACTTGTTCAGGTACTCTAAAACTGAGATGTCCTACTGATTTCACTTTTCTTTTGTAGGTCACCTGAGACAGGTGAGTATTTCTATACTCTGCTCATGATTTGAAGGAAGGCTTCTGGGTATGTTTATTCAGATTATTCAGATGTGTTTTCACTCCAATCTATAGGCTATAACATACAGTCATTTTAGCATAACTTTGCTATATATATAAAAAAGTGACCTAGAATTTTTAGATGCATGCTTGCTAAATAGCAAGGCTATGTGAAAATTTGAAATTGAGAACGTACTTGATTTTCTTATTTCTCCTCATGAAGAAATTATACTTTCCTATTCAATATTATTTTATCCAATGCAATGAAAAATGAACACTGAGTTAGAATTCAGTATATCTAAATTATATAGAAAATAGTATCTAATGAATCAGTTCTCCCTAAATTTAAGTTACAGAATCTTAGAAATGTTACAGGCCTTCAAAGGAAGATTCTATGTGCCAGAATTAGAGTACCAAAATTTAGATGGCAACAACATCTCTCATCAGTAAGTACAGAAGGAACATAGGCCACCTATTTTGGAGGATTGCTTCAACAGATGCATACAATGTAGGCATAAATGAGGTGTCTAAGTTAGCTGATTGGGGTCACATACCCATGCTTTCCGGAAAAAAGGGAACATAAATTTTAAGTTAAAAAAAAGGAGGGAAGAGAGGGTTAGGGAATTTCCAGGGCACAATTCTTATCTTACGTACCTGTTATTGCAGGCACCAGTGATGAGTCGATATTTATTAGCTAAGCAATTATTTGGACATTTTGGTGGCAACATATAAGGCAGACATCCAGAAATGTTAGCAATCATGGTGAGCAGATCAGCTGAAAAAAGATCCGAAAGAAAAAAAAACAAAAGAATCAACTTGCTTTTGTTATAGATGTTATTGTTACAGCTGTTACTGTAGAAAAGACAGTACTGACTGCTGCAGCTAGGGCAAACCTCCTCTGTTTTCTTGAAAAAAGCACTTAGTGAATAAGTGTTGCAGGCAGTAGACTTAGAGACCTGGGGGAGATGTGGGATGAAAGGCAAGAGCTGATAATATTATCTCCTGAGCAGAGAATGAGAAGGAAGTTGTTAAGCCATGTTTGGGACCAGAAGGTCAATCTGCTCCTTTTTCGCCTTTATTCGACTCCTCTGCTTCCTTCTCTCCCTGCAACCTGGTCATGCCACTTGCGCAGGCTCAGCGCTTACAAAAAAAGTGTAACAAATGCTGCTTAGGAGCAGAAGGAGGGGAAATGTGGCACTGGGCAGATGCAAAAGGTGCAAGAAAGGATAGTGGGCTGTATAATAAAACGTGGTGTCGGAGAGGCGTAGAACTATTAGCTGGAATTTGCAGGATAGGGAAAAACAGAGCTGTACACCAATAACCACTTTGTTATTCATATCTTTGTAATAAGATCCCAGACAGGTCTTCCAGTGAGCATTCTCTGGGTGATGGACAAATTCAAATTATTCTATAAGCTCTGGCGAGCTGGCACCCTCTCTCTCACACATGCATGTACGTAAACAGGAGTCTGGCAGGTAGCAAGTGCAGGGGAACATGAAAGGGAAGCAATGTTTTTCCTGAAGTCAGAGAACTGAGTGAACTCATTAAAACTGACTGTAGCTATGATGTGCTGAAGGAAAAAGGTAATGTCAGCACCTAACTCTTGCCCCCATCTCCTCACTGCCTAATGCAGATCACCCAGTCCCACCACTTATCAGTCCTATCCACTGACAGGACTCTGAACTAAGACAATTTGGTCCATTAATCAAGCCAAAAAAAGTAAGCCAGGAAAAAAAAAAGTTCAAGAGCTGAATCCACTCCAGAAACATTCTGCTGAACAACTAGACCTTGTGCAAAGTAGGGTTGAGAAAGGAGGGAGATGAGCTTTTGGGCTGGCTCACACAATCTCACCATTATGCACTGGGTACCTAGGCTAATTTTGTGGATGTAACTGTGTTTGCACATTAGTTCAGTTTCAAAGTCATGATCAGAGCCCCATTCCCAAATTATCTGTATCATGTAAGCATTGACTCATGTTTTCTATAAAATCGGTTTAGTTGTTCTTTACTTCACATTAAGCTACTTCTTGTCATGTCTTGTACAGCGTACATTCATCTACCATGAAATTTTTTTTAGTTTTGTTAATTAACAAGAATTTCATGTTATTGCTCTGTGATTTTGGAGTTCTTCAAGTTCTTTTGAAATTGCAGTAACACAAAATCATTTTGTGTTTTGTGTGTGTGTGTGTATGTGTGTGTGTGTGTGTGTGTGTGTATAAATATATAAACCTGTCTCATTAATTTAGCATGCCAGAAGTTTCCTCAAGGGAAAATGAGTTAATTGTAGATTATATTTTTCTATAACAGTCTAAAAATTCCATCTTTTGAAAAAAGTTCTCATGTTTTGATACTAAAACAGCGAATACAAATTATAAATCTCTGGTTCACGTTGCTCTTAGCAATGGAATTTAATTATGAAAAAATCAATGTCTTTCAGCCTTCCAAACACCAGAGACACTTGTTAAACTCTTCTTGCGATAACAGTAACAGGATTCTTACTTAGACAATGATATATCACAGAACTTTCTAAGGTATCTCTCTCTCTCTCACTCCAGCATAAAAAGAAGTTAAAACAGAAATAAAAGGAAAATAAGGTATAACAGCAATGCACTATTAAAATTAGTTTTGGAAATAAGAACATGTTTTCTTAAAAGATAGGTATTCAAAAGGCCGTCTATGTCCAGAGGAAATGTATTTCAAAATGTCAGTGCCACAAAGTGAATGGTCGATATTACACTATTTTATCTGCAGACTCTAGGCCGCATGAGTGCTAAAACCAAAGTGCTGGAGAGGGAGAGACACTGCACTGTAAATAAGAGCCTTGCAAAACAGCAGATATGCGAGCTTATTTATAGACAATACAAATATATGTATGTTGATGAGTTCAGAGGATGCCTGCAGCTCAGTGCTGCTCTGCTCAGCACCTCTGCAAATCTGTGTTCCAGGGAAGTAGCACGTAACAAAGTGACTATCTGAGGTGCTTTTAAGAACAAAACAGAGGCATTCTGGCCCCAAGGCATGAGCATGAAACCTGCTCCTGCCTAAAGTAAAATAAAATAAAAATGAAGCTAAATCAGCTTTAATCTAGAAGGCCACATTCAGGCAATCAACAAGGGGTTTTGCCAAAGTCAATGTACTATATTTACCTGTTGGATGCAATGTACGTTTGTGCTTCCGGCAAACTTTTTGTTTCAGCACTTGAATTGACATTTCCATTCGTTCAGCTGCTTGGGAAATATCTTGACTCTCTTGTTTTGGAGATTTTGAGAAAGCCAGCAGCCAAGGAGGAGTCACTATTCCTCTTCCTTGGATATTTCTATAATTGAGATGAAATACAGAGTTTTTTTTTTTTTTAAGTATAACCTTCTAAAACCTATTGATTGTTATATTTGTCTATGCTGGGTATATTCAGAGTTTAAAGTAAATTTTGATGAGAGGACATGCTGAGAAAGTAGAGAGGAAGACGATATAGTGATCTTAGTTTGCAAGTAGGTGGACAATTCTGGAAATAAAGGAAGAGTGCCCTTCTGCTGAACATCCGCAGCAGGAGTAAGCTCGTAAAAAGCAAACGGGAAGAGATAGAAGCTGATAGTGGACAGAGCCTGCAGGACAAACTGACTGGAAAGATCTTGTGCAGTATTGTCACAGTACAGAAATTCCACTATAGCAGCATCTAAATAAGTAGGTTTTACTTTTACTTTATATCTTTAATATTAAGGACCACTTCTGTCATCAAAGATGGATTAATCACTTGTCTTTGCCACCTAATGGTCAAGCAGCTGGTCTGCAGCTGTCTGGATGTCATCTGCAGTCAATGAACAGAGTTGTGACTCTGAAGTTAGGTAGAAACAGCCTCCTTTTGAAGACTGCTCAAGCACCTGACCCACTGGCTAGCTGTGTATAGACCTTCAGCTCCCAGTTTAGTAGGACTTTGTTAGCCTTAAGTTACATGGCCTGGCCTTATCTTTTCAGACAGCTAAGATTTGTCGAGATTAGTTCTTTTCCACTTAAACACAAGTAAAATCCTTTTTACTATGAGGGTGGTCAAGCACTGGAACAGGTTCCCCAGAGAGGTTGTGGAGTCTCCATTCTTGGAGAGAGTCAAAACCTAACTAGACATGGTCCTGGGCAACCTGCTGTAGCTGACACTCTTCTGAGCAGGGATATTGGACTAGACAATCTCTAGAGGTCCCTCTAACTTCAACCATTCTGTAATTCACTATGTAGCAAAGCACCAACATATTAGTGATTATGCTGAGGAAATATGCACTATATCAATCTCATTTCACTAGGTCCCACTTCTCAAGCTTTCTGTACATATGACATCTTTTGGCCCAGTTACCTAAATGTGCTGGAGGAGAAATTACAGAGGAGTAGTGTTAAAACAGGAATGTGAAAATGTAAATTTCCTTTTTGCTGAGCACAGGCCTTCTTTTCATGATCCTTTTATTGACAGAAGAGCTCCGAAACAAACCCATCAGAGAGAACTTCCCCTTTAGCTGCAGGTACTAGCTCCCAAACTGATTTCTATAGCTCAGAAAAAACACTCCACACTCTTCTATTTGCAAACGTATTATAGGCTGCAGATGTCTCTAGGGGCTTCTCTGCAGTGCAGGTTTATTTAGATAAGAGACTTTCATGAAAACATCGTGCTGTCATCATCACTTAGGTTCACTTAAGCCACAAGACAAGTTTAACATGGAAATAACATTTTGATTTGGGCAAAAACAACAGTTAAATACCTATTTGCAAAATAGGAGCATGCCTAAACAAATAAAAAACATAAAATAAGAGAATATGACTACAAGCCTTACTTTAGATGCAAAATCTGTCCATAATTGATTCAAAAGAGTCTTGGCCTAGTCAGATATTCTCTAAACAGAAGAATTACCTAACAATTCTCATGAGTACGAAGAAGAGCAATCTTGCTCTTCAGTGCTGTGTTTTTCAGGTTTTCTATAGACAATTAAGAATTTAGCTGGGAGATGATAAAACTAAATACAAGAACTCAGGTCTGACATTTAATATCTACAGGAAGATAATATTAGTCGTACACAACTTTTAAACAACATTTTCATAGGCATGTCCCAACATATCTGTACAAATGGATTAAAGAGAATATTTGTACGAATTAACTAGTTCAGTAAAGAAAAAAAAAAACCAAAAACCAAAACGAAACTTAAGGGTAAGAACTATTCCATTCTGTGATATGTTCTCTTCTTTCTTCTGTCTAATCTCACAAATATTATATGATTATACACCGATTATTAGCTTGCCACTTTCTCCTCCCCCATAATTCAGTGTATGCCTTATAGTATCTTCCAGTCCCTACTCACACTCCTGAAGCTGAGCTCTGATGCTGGAAGGAGATGCTGGTGGCCTGTGTAAATTACAAGCTAGCTCGATGTTTTGCTGCTCAGAAGTACCCATGAAGCTAATAGAATGACCTGCAATAGTACCAGTATTAGAAAGATGATATTAGCTATAAAGTGTCTTCAGTACTTGTTTAACAATTTGAAGTCCTTTTTTTTTTTTTTGGAAGGTTCTATGTGTTTGCCAGATGCTCAGCTACTGAGTTTTATTACAGAGAAAACAAAACAAAACAAGTCAAACCTAAAAGAAATTCTCCAGAGTATAAGCCACGTGTTCTTTTTCAGCTTCAGATATTCTGAATCTCAGAGATTACTTTCTGCCTTTTATTAATCTATTTATAGAATGAATTGTTTAGAGATTTCTAACCTGAATTAATACCCAAGATACTTGTCATGCCTCAGGAAATTTCTCAAAGCAGTAACATTCTGCAGAATATAAAATGAAAATCATTTCATCTTTCCTGTTACGTGTATGGACATAGACATTCTACTTTAAGATCAGAGTGACACTGAGTAACTGATAATGCTCAGTGACTTTCAACAACTATAATTACTTATCTGGAGCATAGAAGATGATTTTGCACTTCCCTACACATACGGATGGTACAGATTGTTCTGTAGATGGTCCCTTCTGTAGATGGTCCTTTTGAGTTGACACAGATAGGGGCCAATAACAGAAGCAACGATAGTGGCAGGTTTTACAATTTTTTTTATATGAAATGAACTAGTTTAAGTATAGCAAAACTTCATTTATGTGAATGAAGTTTGTGAGCCATCTCTTTAATCTTATGCTCAATCTTGAATTTTTTCAGCCTTGTTAACTCTACGTTTTAAGTAGTTAAAATAGACGCCAAAATAAATCAGTTAAAATAATCCAATAAATTTCAACCCTTTCCATCTCTGGATAGGGTGAGAAAAACTCCTGTATTTGTACTAGAATTGAATTTACCTTCAGTCACTCAGTATTTAGGGTAAGTTCACACAATAGCCCTAATACATAAGTCTTATCTAAAGACTGGTTTGGGGGAGGCAGTCCTACATGACCTGCCAACATAATTCACGTCTAACTTTCAGATAACTATTTCAGCAGCTCTTTTGAATTAATTGCTAATCTTTAACAGGAGAAATATATGATCATTTGCTGCTGCACAAAGTGGGCTTAAGAGACTATCACTTCACACAGGTTGCCAGTTCTGAAGTTATCTTTAGTTTCTTCTACACCTTAAAACCCAGAAAAGAACAGACCCAGCAGAAGACGAAAAGAAACATACAGTGGAACCAGAAGCCTTCAAAACAGGGCTGAGTTTCTCTAGTTAAAGCTAATACGAGTTCCAAAACTTGTGCCGGTCATCATTTGACTAGATTTACAGGAAATAGAGTTTCCTGTTGCAATCCACCCACCACAATTTAAAAGTAAATTATAATGCACTTGCTGGTAAATTAACAACATTAACACCACTAGGTAAGCATTATAATCTCACAGGTGATATATGGCTTTGAGGGCCATATCCAAACTGCCTAGATTCTCCATTGGTACTGCCCCTGTAATACAAATAATACATGTTAATAATGATGCCATTGTGTTTTATCTACACTATATTAATACTATTATGTCTGTTTATATTATAATGACAAACATGAACACTTTATCTTACAAAAAACTAACAAAGCCAGAAGCTAATTGGAATAGCAGGCAGCTAAGAGCAGACAGTCATGAGAAGCACTGGGCAAAGGTGAGACAGTCATGATGAGCACAGTACACTGTGTGAAATATGCTGGTACCTATGCGGTGTTAAAATTGGGAAGCAATTTCTAACAAGCTGCATTTTCCTTGAGGATCATTATATTTCAAAAAAATAACAATAATAAAACATGTTTAGCGGTTTGCCATTCCATTGTTCCAGCATTAAAAAAAAAGGAATTCAAGAATAAAAGTGATGATATTAAACAGATGAGGTGAAGAAATATACTTGTCCATTTTAACTACCACTCCAGTTCAGACTGAGGTCTCAGATGAAATCCAGTTATGTTCACTCAGACAATCTGCAGTTCTGATACCTAGATCATGAATTCAGCAAACATATCGTTGGACACGAAATGATTAAGAGTTTCCTAGCTCTAACCTGAATAAGAAACTGCCTTTTCATCTCAGAACTGCCTCTTCGTTCTCAAAGATAGCACTGAGCTCATTTGTATTGCACTGTGGCTTCCTTCAACTATTTGTGAGCCAAAGTAAAATTATCTGAGTTTCCACAGTACTGTGACCTCCATAACTTCCAGAAGTTTTCAGATATATAGTTAGATGCATTCCTTTCTTGTTTTTTAGTCTTTGTACTGACCAAAGCTTTAATTCAAGTATACAGTATTCTTTTTGTTACAAAGGGGAAAAAAAGCCTTAGTAGCTTTAAATTTATGTGAAAATGCAAAAATATTTAACTTAAGGATTTAAGAACATTCTTTCCTCAATATAACATCAGACTAGTCAATAGTTCAGTGCCTTGCAGTTTGTAAATGGCCAAGGACTAGTGCGTCTAGAGGTAAGCGTAGAACACATTTACCAGCATATATTAAAACAATAAAAAGCCTCTCAGTAGCATTCTTGAAACTCACTGCTTCACTTAACTGGGTCACAACGAATTGAATTACATAAGACCGCACAACAGAAATATAATTTTCACTTCTATTATTGATCATCTGCAAATTGATAGTCCAAATATTTTATACCAGTTAACCTGTGAGCAAGTGGTATTCTGAGGAGAACCCAACTCCTAACCCAGGCATTGAGCTCTCATGGCTCCGATCGCACAGAACAGAAAAGTATGCACTTCAGTGATGGTATTAATGCACATGTTTACATGCTGCAATGAAAACGCAAGCCGTTGGTTGCTTACACGATTAAGCCTAAACTGCAAAAGACATAAATAGTTCTCAAATTGTCATTACTAGTAATGTTCTGTGTTTGAAAGATCCAAAGGTTACCAACAATTTCTGTCAGACTAAATACTTAATTTGGCAGTTTTAAATTGCCGATCTGATTTTCAACTACTGTTGTTAAAAAAGGGAAGGAAAGGGGAAGGGGAAAAGAGAAGATAAGGGAGAGGATGGTTAAGAGAGAAGAGAAGAGGTGGGAGGGGGAGCAGAAAAACTCTTATTTGCCTTTTCTGAAATATTTATTACTGTAAGAGCTTTTTAAGAGAACCCAGTAAAAGGCAAGTTGAATAATGCCACTCTTCAGAGCCTATTTATCCACACATATAGCATTTTGAAAGACCTCTAACTGTTAGGCAATTTATCTAGGGTCTTAGTTTCATTCCTAATAAAATTGCAACGATCATCCCGGTAATACCTGGCATTTATCATCTTTAAGACATTGGGCAAATATTGACCAAAGAATTGCCATAATATCCTGTGAGGGAGTTAAATATTAGTATCTTCATTTTGTACATGAGACAGCTGAGATACTGAAAGGTTGAGATCTACATTTTTGAATGTGACTACCTCACGACTGTCACCAAAGTAATCAAACTACAAAATTAAAGTGACTTCAGTTTCTAAGTACTAGGCAGCTGCAGCTCCTGCCACCTTTTGTCCTCGCAGCAAGCTGCAGTCGTCTCTCCTGGAGCTCTGAGCTGTGAGTCCATTTAAAATACAGAGATAAATTCTGGTTATGTAATACCTTTGGGAAAGTCCAAGTAAAAGGGTAGTGACTGCACCCAGTAAAAATTAGCTTCTGTGTTCTGAACATGAGAGACAAGCCGATTCTGCATGGCACAGCAATGTAGTCTGAGTTACACAGCAAATAGCCAGACTTTTTAAACTCGGTGCTAGCTGTCCTAGGCACTTTCATCATTCCTGGAAAGGGATCACTGTTGTCTTCTCTCATAGCACAACTCAAACACAAAGGACCTTTTCCTAAGTTGTTTATTATCCGCAGTTCAAGATAAATGATTTATTTATTTTGCCTAACGCCCTCATTACATCTACTTGAGATAGAGAAGGGGCAGCGTGATACTCACTTCAACAATACTTTTTAAGGCAATAGGATTTTGACATAAAAGTCACAGGAGTTCTTTCCATCTGCTCTTCACTGAAAAAAACATATATAATCGACACTTAAAGCTCAAAAATACATAAGTTTTCTAAAATTATAAACTTAGGAGCCACATGTTAATAGAATCTGATGTCTTCTTGAGATCAGAAAGCCATTCCTCTTTGTTGCCATATTTCTTGTTTTTCTCATATTTTAAAACAGCATCTCAAGTGGTGATGGTGTACCAGGTTATATTGGTTCAGATCAAAGAAATAAACATGATATCGAACTTATCTATTTCAAAAGCTTTTGCTGATTAGATCCTTTATTGTTTTTTTTTTTTTTTTACCTTTTCAGTGTATATTGCACAGCATAATCCACCAGATTAGAGCATTTCTGAATAGCCTCAATAACACAGTTATCTTCAGATTCTTCTCCACAGGAAACAAAACAAAACAAATAAAGAAGATGAATACGTTATTTGATAACATATTCAAATATTTGTATTAATAAAATATCCAGGATTAGAATATTAAAGTGTTTGTAATTTTTCACACATTAAACTGATATCTCTTTTTTGAACACTTCTGAAACTAATGTTGTGGTGTCTGACCTTCAAGGAAGGTAAGGTAGCAGTAATAAATCAGTTCTAGCATAATTCTGTAAGGCATGAAGAATTAGGCTTTCCTTCCTTTGCTTCCAGTAAAAGTCTAGCTATGCTTATGTTATGCAGTACCACACCTAATAAGTCCAGCTGAAAAGTGCTGTGCCATGCGTATGTGATTATACTTCTTTCAGACCTGATTTAGTGCCTCATACACAATGCAACTGCATCATCTGACCTTCATCAGTGCTAGGGACGGTTTATATTTATATACATACACATGTACATGCATATGTATATATTTCAGACTTTACTCCCTAAGTTTTGTATACGTTTTACATTAAACTGTCCCAGAACTGAAAACAAACGTCCACAGACTCCCGGTCATCTACGAGTCAGGGTTTTATAAAATGAGGTGACTTCAAAAAAGTCTGGAAAACATTCTCATCCTGACAGGAGGGTCTCTTTCTGAGCTACAAGAGGTGTAAAATCAACTGCCTCAGCCTGAGGAGGGACCAGATGTCCAGGTCTACCAGTACTTCTAAATTTCCATGCGTCTCTGGGGACTTGCAGAGAACGAACTTCTCTACTTGGCCTATGGTGGAGCTCCAGGTGTCAGGAAAGTGCCCAACCCCTGGGACAAGTAATATGTCTAAGATGTGGCTAATGGAAAACGGACACCCAAGGACCTTTCACATCCACCTTATAAGCACTTAATTGCCAGGTTCCCAGGTTTGAGAATCTGTAACGAATATGTGGAGATTTGATCACTGCAGATGGGCTTTACATACCCATCTTCTAAGTGCAGGTGCAGTTTTAGCAAACTAAATCCTACCCAAGTGCCTGGGTAGTAGTTTTAGATATTGTAGGTAGTGGGTTTTAGATATTGTAGAGCATGACAGGTTTATCCAGGCTGCTGTGGTGCTGAATGCCACCATGGGCCCTCGCTCCAGTGCCAGCCCCTGGTTGCCCACACTGCCTGTAAGGGTCCTGACATTCGGCATCTGCCCTGAATTAAACAGCTGGGCAGAAAACCCAGGGAGAAGATAAACTTGGGTCCAAATCTGAGTCTCCCTCAGTATGAGCTGGCTTGAGGAGTTCAAGTCTGTATTCAGGCACAGTTAGAAACTTTAGGGCCTTCCTGGATCTGGCACTGGTGGCCAATGCATGAAAACTGTTTTCCTCCCGTTTTCTATCCATGTTTGATGGGAAGGGATACCTGAAACTCATAACTGCATATTAGCTGTACTGATTTATTTCTCTAGTCTAGTTCATATTAAACAAATCAGTGGTACTTATGTTTTAAACCCAGTGGTTTAATTTTCTTCTGTATTTCCTAGCACCTAGCATTCTGCTGGCAAAATTCCAATCATGAATTCTCCATTCAAAAATGAATCAATAGAAAACTTTCCTTTTGCACTAGGAATTTTTTTTTTTTTAATAAGAATGAAATAATCCCTGTTAGAATGCTAGTGGATTTTTTTTTTCCCCAGAACCCATATTAATAGAATCTAAAGCCTACCAGGTTTTGTTGGCTAATAAATTACTGCTACTGTTGCATTTAGTCATATAAAATGTAATTTCTTTCCCCTAGTTCAGGAGGTCTTCTTCAGGTTTAAAATAATGAAAATGAATTTCAAATGCAGTTAATGGAGGCTTGGCGAAATATTATTTTATCAGTACAATATTTAATGCATAGAAACTCAAAACATATTGCAGTCTTTTAGTTATAGGTTCCTAATGACTTGTGATTGATGTTTCGAATATACCATAATTTTACACGCTTATATATCACTGAAAACTTTTTTTTCCCAGAAAATAATTCATAAATAATAATAGCTTGCTAGCAATCAATAGCTTTTCATTTATATATAGTGTAATTTTAGCTGTGATATTTAATAGTAGTCTGTGTTGTGCTATCTCCGTGATGTGTTTTTTAAATCAGATGCTCAGCTAGAGGAAAAATAATAAGTGTGATGAGGGATAATCTTTCCTAGGCAAGATTCTCCTTCAGTCTATCAAAGATCTTCTCAGCATCTAAATATAGGAGCAGATCTTTCTCTTTCCCCTGTATTTTATAAAAAACTTATATGATTCACTTAGTGTTATCATTCAGATTTCTATTATATTTGAAAAGGTATAAAAAGAAAGAAAAGATTGTTTCTCATCTCTTAGCAGTAGTCTCTGAAAATGTTCTTGAGTCTATATCAAAAAGTAGGACTGATCTTTATATGTTGCACAACAGCTTGCTCTTTTAGAATTTTAATGTTACAGGATTTTTAATTACTTTTATGAGTTTATCTCTGAGAAATATATTGCGCTCAAAGCATTGCTGATCGTGTGGTATTGATTTATGCTCTGATCTAGAATACATGATCCATGTTCTTTACTTGAATTCCTTTCACTTCTTTCTTTTTTACTGAGAAGTATGATTTTGGTACTTGTGCAGTATTTTCAAAATGTAGTTTTATTACAAAAAATGCTGTAATAAAATTGATTTTGTATTGTTCCAATAAGGCCAATGGACACTTTCTGTAAATAAGAATCATATCTAGTCCATATATTCTATTTTTTACAGTCTATATATATTCATTTTATATTCATATAAATTTATGAATATATTTATTCATATAAATTTATGAATATATTCATGTATTAACTAACATAAAACATTACCTCATTTTATTCCATGTCCTCTCAAACAATTCATATGAAAGCACCAAATAGAGAATCCACTATGGAAAATAGTTCTGATTTCCTGTTTCACAGTGATAGTCAGGGAAAGATTTCCTATCTGAAATAACAACTTGAGGTTGGTTCTCTTTTTTTTTTAATTGAATCTCATTTTATTTTATTTGCGATTATACACTAACTTCAAGTGAAAACATTCCCAAGAATTTTCACTTCCTAATCATGCCTACAGCTATATAATCAATTAGGGGAATGTAAAGATAGAAAAATCCTGGTTCTTCATCATCTCTGCCCTATTTTACTTTGATTTCAGTCTCTACAGAATTCTTTTCACAGAATTTTGATTCAGTCTAGTATCTACTATATTTCTAGTCTACTAGATCTCATTGATTTTGATTTAGCAAAGGCAAATTAAATAGCTCAGAAGCCCAGGCCTCTGCTGCCTGAACACAGGCATGACTGCAAATTGTGATGCTCCAAAATTGAGGCCAAGAGCAAGGAGTCGGTTAGAGAGCCTACGACACCTGATTCAAGCCCAGGATGACTAAATGTAACGACTGCCACCCCAAGAAAGAAATGAAGTAACAGCGTTTATAAACATCATCTCTGACACATGAATGTCACTGTGAGAGCAAAAACACTACTAGTCAAAGAATATATAATTCAGATATGTTAGATATACACAGTTTTCCTTTCTGAAGTTATGAAGCTGCATTTTCAATGGAAAACATCCATAGGATAATTCTTACAGAAGTCAGATAGTGTATTTTGCACATAAAAAGAGATTAAGCTCAACTTCCATTGCTAACCTGTCTGCAATTCCACTGCAGTGCATTTTCAGCTTAATAGTAAAAGCTTAATAAAAAAAAATTAACGTGTATTTATCTGCTACTTACCAAAGAGAATATCTTTGCCTATCTGAAGGAAAGAAAAAAAAATAGCTGTGAAAGCTATAGCTGCTGAAATTCCCAAAATAATGAACACTCTCATCTACAAGAAAGAAGATATAATTGTTGACAAAATGTATTTCTTGGCCTGCATACTAATAAAGAATAAATAATTTCCTGCATATGATAAATTCAACTTTTAGATTAGATTTAGTGTCACATATTCTAATACGTTTTTGAAATTCAAAATATTTATTTGTAATAATAATTTTAGTTCACTTTCCCCCCCCCTCCCCTTGCTTATTGCTTTCTCCATTTTGAGAAACTTCTAGCAGGGAGAGATACAATGACTTTATAGCATATTACGTTCTGAAAATATTAGCAGCTCTTTACCTACATATTAAAATTCAGCAATAGTTTACCTACATTTTGAACTTTCCTGTGCATTAACATGATCAAACCCTTCTGTAGCTCGAACCGCATATTACTGTGGTATCACAATGAATATGCTCATGTGGCAACATGAACTACATATGCCATTTAATTGTGCTTGTTTTGTGGTGGTTATTACGGCAAAGCAGATGCATTTATAACTATCCAAGAGGTAAAATTTTTCAAATGTACTATGTTGACAAGAGTTTGAAAATTTTAAAATATGTTAAGCTCTATATTTTATCAACCTAAAAAAATAGCAAATCAATTTTAAAAATTCAGGAATCAATATTCCCCAGGAAATTGAATGTTGAAAATAATCCTTCCTTCTACATTTAGGAAGTTAACTTGATGAATTTCGTCTAGAAAATGGCAATCAAAAGTTTTACAGTCTGACCTTTTTTCTGCTGAGGAGATTATCTTCCACAGTTCTGTACTTTATCGATGGCAGTAACTCTGCTGAAATATGAAAGACAAGTACTTTCTCAGGGCCCAGCCTACAGAACCAGCTTTGTGCACTGGTAGACACTCAAGCTTTAAAAGTGCAAGTGATTTCAAAATCTTTTTGGCATCAGTATGTTCAAACAACGCAGCAATTGATGTTAATGCTTGGTTTGTTTCTTTTTTTTGTCCTGCTAATGGACCGTGAGCTACCTGTGTAGTCATTTTGATGTTTCTGACATCAGCATTTTTTTAAGCATATACAAAGAGAAGTGTTCAGTTAAAAAGAAAAAAAAAAATTGCTATATTATGTGCTAAAGCACATTCTGCCTACAATTTTCACTAATTCTTTTTGTCAGTACAACTGACCAAGGTGGCAGCTATGACCTACAAACTCTGTGGATGATGTGCAGGCTACCCACCAACCTCTTTGTGGCACTTTTTGGTTTATTATATTTTCTTTGCTTGGATACTTTAATTTACATTTCTGAGCATGCTTATTTTTATTTAATTTTTTAACCCTATTGCTGCTTCTAAAGTTAATATTTTGACCTAAGGGATCTAACTAGGTATTTTTTCCCAGTTCCTATATAGGTAGAGAAATCAAAATCAGCCCTAAAAAGAGGCTTGAGGATTTCCTCATTCCCACTCTATTGGTCTCGACAGGAAAATCACAGGGTAGGGCCAAAGATCAGTGTTTTGATCTCCCCAATGGGTGATAAGTAAAGTAAAGGTTAGGCAGCTGGGCCATCCTGAAGCTGTGTTATGTGGTGGTGAATGAAGAAAACCTACAAACATGAACCGACTGGTGGTCAAACTCTATTATTATTATTATTACTATGGTTATCATCATCATCATCATTGTCGTCATCATCATCATCATTGTCATTATCATTATCATAATCATAGAGTATTATAATAACAAACTAGCTGAGGACTATCATTGATAATCCTGTTCCCTGCAAAGGTAAATGGACCTGGGTGAAAAGTAAGCAGAGCAGAGGGAAATAGACCTCTATTAGGAAAGCAGTTTTTGTGCAGCTTAGCTGGGGCTTTCAAGAATGTAGACAAGGAGTTAAATTTACAGTATCACTCTAAGACAATTTCAAATTGTAGATCTTTTAAAGCTGGTTCCTCATATAGCAAAACATAAAGAAGATTGACTTCTTCCATTGCCCAGTAAGTCACCGAGAAAAGCAGATCTGTTCCAAATGCCTATTAGAATAAAGAACTTTGAACGGTATCCTTTTGTATACTTCACAAGTATCACAGGTTACTTCTGAGACTTGAGGGGCTTTCTTAATGTGGAAAACAGGCCTAATTTTCTTTGTACTTTCATGGTCTGATTTTCTTTGTAGTTTCATGGTCAAAAATCAAAGCATTCCCATTAAGTACAGGAAGAATTTACCTACATCAAGGTTTGCTTAAATAAGAACTGTAACCTTTGTTCACTCTTTGAGGTTGAAGTGTTCATCAACAAAAGGAATATAAATGGTCACAGGCAGTAAATTGCTCTGTGACGGAAAGTTTGAATAGCAGCATCTATTTTGCATTTCTTTTCTCTGATTGTATAAATACAATCTGTATCGTAACTTCCGATTTTTATTTAAGAGTCTAATTTGACATAGTTTTAGGTAGGAAGTATGGGAGTCTTGATTACGCAGGACCAATTTGCGCAGATAAAACTTCTATTCCCATTCTCACTAGAATTTGCAGTTCTGCTAGTGAGATATGCTGAACGAGAACTAAGAGGGCAAAATTTAATAGCCTAAGAACAACTTTCATTTTTTGAATCCAGGATGCATATATTGCCTACATGTCAGTGCAGATAATTTGGATAAATATCTTGCTGACTGTGTCCTTTTTTTTTCCCTGGGATTTGTATTATTTAACTTCAGCCATTCTATCCACAGAAAGAGCATCAGCCCAACAGTAAAACTGCAATGCCTGTCTAAACATGAAATACAAGGCAAGTTTCAGGTATATAAAAAATATTCTTATGTTAAACACCAAAGATGAGGAAAAGAGCAGTGGACCTTAATAGATAACAATATTAAAGTTTTAAAATAAGTAGCTCATCCAATTTGTTATATTATTGCTATTTTTTTCTTTTAAAGATTTGCATCTGTACATGAAGAATAGTACTATATCTGTTTATGCTCTTAAAAGTTAAAGACCTCTAAAGTAAATTTTTGAGTAGTCAATAGAAAGATAAAAAGCAACAAAAATTAGGATTATTCACACATGCGGATTTCTGCAGACCTACTCAGGTAGGTGTTCAGAGAAACTAGTTCTTCCATAAAATATTATGCTGTTTCAATCACTGCTGGATACTGGGAACAGATTTATTCCTGTAATCTCAAAACTGCTCTTACACTTGCATTGTAAGAGCCTAGAGCCCTACCAGGCTATCTGAGACGTTATCAGTTCTTGCAAGCATTGACTTAGAACGAGAGACCTCTGAGACAAATCCGTGCAGCTGCAGGAACTATTTTTGATAGCAGATTACACTATTTTGTAGCATTTAGTTGCAGTCCTGGGCTCTAGCATGGTGTGAAGGACACTCTTTTAATATAGATGCCTAATCTATGATAGAAAAAGCAGTCTCTCGTCTCTTCCGGCTATTAAAATTCCATGAACATTCTTTTGCAAGAGAGGAGGCAAAACATGCATATAACTGCATAATCCTCCAACAGAAGTAATTTTGCTGAAGTTCCAGCTTAATATAATATAAATAATAACAGTTAATCTCCTCCTAGTTAGTCCAGCAAAATGTCACCAAGCCAAAAATGCAAGAAAGAATTGAATGAAAATAGTTTACAAGGAGAGACCCAATTAGCAGGATTTCTCCGACACTGACTTCTAGTCACAGTAAGCATTTATTTTTACTAGAATGAATTCCATTTTATATGGAATATTTTTGGCATTAATCTCTTTAGTTAAAGACCTTGTAGAGGTCAGTGAAACCATTAGTAGGATAAAGACGGTGAATAGGTAATGATAATTTACTATCTATTACAGTGCAGAATGAAGGGACATGTGAGTGGCAGTCTGAAAACAAAAAAGGATGTAAATATTTATACCACACATAGTTAAACAGTGGAACAATTTGCATCAATAAGTTGTAGTGATAAAAGTTCAAATGAATCATGAAAAGTTTTTGGCAATTTTGTGGAAGAAAAATATAGTCAAGGGCAATGAAATAAAAGACTTACATCAGGAAGTCCCTGAATCACAAAGTGGCTAAGACTAGAATTTTACTTGTCCTTTTTTATAGTCTTCACTCAGCACCAACTGTTGGTTTCTGTCAATTGCAAAATACAAGGCTAAATTGCTCTCAGGTCTCATTCTCTATGGCTTATGTGCAGACTTGATGCTTGGCTTAACTGGTATATGTAGCTATTTTAAACTGAAGGACGATAATAAATGAAAAAAAATGCATTTACATACAGTGGCTTAATAGTTCAGGTATGACTCCTGTCTTTTTATAAGAGAGTGAATAATATAATTTTAGGTGGAGGGGAGGAGTTACTTCATTTGGCTGGAGTTCTGTGATGAAATTATTGTCATCTAATTAAAAAATATAACCAAAAGAAGTCAGGAAATATACTGAAGTAGGCCAGTAAATAACTAAACGTGTGTCTATAGTAACTAACAGCAGCCAGAGTAGCAATGAGCATCATAAGCAAAGAAGGAAGCGAAAAGCTTCTGCAAGCAGCTCTGTCCTGCTCCGTATTGATGCATAAAGAAAACTCGAAGAAGGAATATGCAGATTGCTGATGTGGAAGAGTGTGATGGACTGGCCTGTGACTGAATAAACTATTTATCCATCTGAATGACTCTATTACTGGCTGTTCAGATGCTGTGCTTGTTCTTTAAAATATTTTCTCTGCCTTTGCCTTTCTAGAAGAAGGTTATCCTAAGGCTGGTAAAATGTGTCTTTATTCTAGAAGAAGGTACATTTTCCCAGCTTTAGAACAACCTTTTCCTTCCTTAGGTTAAAGGCTTTGCCTTGAGAATGAGTAAGACTGATAGAGTTTGGTAATTAAATATTAATGTTAATATTACTTTCTCAGAAAAATTATTTTTTTCTCAGAATCAGGTGGAATACAATATTGAAAATATCTAGGATTATTTAATTTCAATGACCATTAACTGAATCAATCCATAGAACATAATATTGTCTTGTTAAAATGTTGATTTCATTCCAAATCAACATTTTACCTCATACAAGTAAACAATATTTAAGACATTAATTGCGGCAAGTATCCCTATTAATTTTTTTAAAATATAAAATGGTTTATTGTACCTTGTAATAAATGCTGAAAAAGAGTCTGTAAGGGTGGATTCTGCTACAGAGGAGAGTTCATTCAATTCTTTGTGTCTTAGTCTGAAGCTCACTGGCTTGAATCACGAAACTATTCTTTTTAAAATGAGATAGAAAAGTAATCTCTTGATAAAGCACCGATTTCAGACCAAATTCAGTCTTTTCAGATCGATTATTTTTAATGGCAAGTTCAAGATTTCTGCTTGCTTACAATGTCTGGCTGTCTTGCAAGCACTACAGAGGTGTCACATAGTGAAGCTGACGGCACAGATTTAAGGATGCTGAGTAGATGCACCATAAGTCATGCAGCTAAAAAGCTGATGAAGTACTAACAAGGTAACAAGCATGATCCTCTTTAACTGAACAGGAATAAAAATTGATTTTGGAAAATTAAAAAAAAGCTCATATAATATAATTATAGCAGATGCATTTTAGGATTTCGTTCACAAGCTGCAAATGAATGAGGCTATCAGATTGGTTAGGGACAAATCTATAAGTGGAGTCAAGAACACAGATGGAGGATTAGGAGATGCCAATACTATGTGATTCACTGCCACACTCAAAACACTCATGCATGGGAAATGTCTTTGTATTGCTTGTGAAGAGCTTTGCAATGAGTGAAACTTAAAGAAACACGCATGGATGTCTCACGTCAGATGTTCCTCCGATAGGAGTAGGAACTGCACCACTGTCTTCCACCTCCTGTTTCTCAACACTGAGTTACAGCACAAAAACGAAGCACGAGCAATGCTTTCATTCTGTACCCATCAAGAAAGAAAAGAGGCAGGCCAATCAAAGCCCTCAAGAAAAGGATGTGGACACTGACCAAAGGACAGGAGCTCAGAACCCTGGTAGGAGGGATGGGCTGCCTTGCAGTGAACAGCCCAGGTGCTGTACTGTGATGTGTGTTTCATGGTATACCTCTGTTCTCAGCAGTTCTTATTAGCTGGATAAGGTGACTCTGTGTGATGGCATTTGTGCACCCCATCCTGAAAAGCCTTATTTTCTCCCTACACTATGCAAAGAATATGAGTATCTGGAATTTGACAGGGCGAATAGCTTTCCCAAAATTAGGCTTTAGAGTTGTCTAGACTGTGATGTTAAAGCCTCTCTGTGGGCACAAACACTCTAATAACTTTGAGTAGCAGAGCTGGAATTCCTCACACTTAAATGCTTCCTATTAGTCTGCTTCAGTGGATTACCTGGTAGGTGACATTTTCCCAGGTGTGGCGTTGGATTTCGAAATGTTTTATTTCATTTTTAATTAATTTTTGATTCATTTAAAAATTAAGGTAATGGTAGCACAGTAAGAAATCCTTAGAGTGATGGAACTGTCAAGCAGTTTGGAGAAAGAGATAGTAAAGGGAACCAAACAGACAGTGAAAAATTAGACTTTTATTTAGTAAGTCAAGCAATACAAGAATCTCTCAAGATGGCCACCAGCTCATTAGATGGATTGTCCACTAGGCACATCCTAAATTATAAACACATTTTGTTAATTGAAAAACACATTTTAAATCTAATGAGATGCTCTTGAACTACTTTCATTCAGGTTCATATTCACTCAAGCAAATGTGCATGCTCCTGAATTAATATCCAAATTTTCATTAGTCTGTCACAAATCAGGAAAGTAAATGATCTGAAGAAGTTAAATGAAACATTCTCACAAGCACTGATATTAAGAGGTCACACAGTAGTCAGTCTCTGGGACATTTAGTGTTCAAGTAAGCCTTATGTCTGAGTAATAAAAACAGCCTGGCTATTTGACGTCATGTCAAGGTTCCACAAAACTAGAGTTGTTATTTTTATGCGCTGCTGAGTTTGAAGCATCCTGTAGCTAGGTTAAAGTACATTTTAGAAAACTCAGACTGAACAAACAAGAGATGTTACAGCTTCCTCATTTATATTGAAACATTCAGATGAAAATGTATATGAGAATCATCAAGTAAGTATCATTAAATAGTAACTAATAACAAGAATAAAAACAATTATTTAAATGAATATTAATGAAAATCAACACTTTATGAAAAATTAAGCAGAGGTTACCAAATAATTGAAGGAACAGGAAAAAGAGCTTTTAAATATCTAGCTAGCTAGATAGGCGTTTAACAGCTAGCTAGCTAGCTATAACTACACGGAGATGGTCACAACAAAAGTATTCATTTTTCACTTAAGCCTCCATATTTGAAATGATACAAAATAAAAAATAGATACTGTGGTAGATTGAGAAATCCAATAAAATGATTTTAATGCAGATAAGTATAAGGTTATGTCTTTCGAAACAAATTATGTGGATTATCCAGACATGAAGGGAGATTCTTGGAAAACTGCAAATCAGGAAAAAAAAAGAAAAAAAATCAGACATAAAGGAATCATCGTAGATAAGTTCAATAGACCTTTCAATGTAATGCTCTGGCAAGAGAAACTAATGTGTCTCCCTGAGACACGAAAGGAGAATTAACAATAATAAGCGACCTTGTGTCTGTGTATGGAGTTGACAACACTATTACACATTCATTATATCTACTTCTGAGGTCTGGAGACTGTGAGTAAGTCTCAACAATGTAAGGCTTAAGGCAGGAAAACTGGGACAAAATGCTCAAAAGTGATGTTTGATGCTGCTGAGTATTTACAATCAGGAAAAAGAACCTGTAGTGAAGAGCTCCGTAATTTTGCAGACCAAGGCAACAACGGCTGTAAGCTGCATTGTAGTTAAACAAGCTCAGCTATGAAATGAAATGCAACTTCCAAGCGGAAAAAACAATTAGAAGTGGAAAGAGGTTATAAGTGCAAACACTGAAGAAGAAAGAGAAGAAGGAAAGCAATTTGCACAGGGCACTGAGCCTCTTAGCAAACCTTTGTTCAGGGCTCTCTCATAAAATTTGTCTGGGTGCTTGGGTACCATCTCTGCACAAACGAAAGAAGAGGAATTGCTGTTTTTCCTCCCCCTCCAACATACATTGCAACAGCAGGACACCAAATTTATACCTCCTCCCATGTTCTCACCAGTCGTCCCACGACCAGGCGCTAACACCTCCCACTGCCCATTCCCTCATCCCCAGCCGGTGCTCCTGCACCTCCCTCTCTGTCCGGCTCTGCCATGCCTAGCAAGGACCTATGCCTGGCAATCCAGCACGTCACAACCAACCGACTGACTGATTTTTTAACTGCCAGCTGAATTCAGGGTATATAATGGTACACAGGAAGTTGGCTATTACAGGCAGTCTGGGACAAGGTCTTACTTGGCAGGTCAGCTGCTGTCTGCTCAGGTGTGTGGGTAATATTGCTGTAAATCACCTGAACATTTCTGTGTATTGCTATATATAACAAAGTTAGAAAATCTTTAAATCTATTTTTCTAATAATGTATCCCTTATTTCTTTAGTCATGCAGCTGATCCCTGAAGCACATGGGAGCCCTTTCTTAGCTGACAGAAAAAATGAGTCTATATGCTAATTAGCTCAAAGAAGTTTAGCAGTAAAATAGTTTGCTCTCCAACAGGATCCTAGTTCCCCTCAGAAATAATGAAATTTGTGTTAGTGAGAAATAAAGACCTGAGATAGTGTCCTTTGGTGGGAACAGCGTTTGTAGACGTTTTTTCGTAGCACAGTGGCAACATGTGCCCAAAGACAGAGTTTTAACCTTACACTTTCATTGCGCTGCTGGGTGCACTCCAAATATGTACTTACATTACCATAAGTGCTGTAAGTGTATAGTATGTTTTGTACTGTGCAATTTTGCAGCATTTTGGTAACCAGCTCTTTGGTAACCAGTTTTTAGCAATATCTTCAAGGATGAAAGAACTTCTTATTATCCAAAAGGTAAACATAGAAGACAGCCGCAGGAAACTGGTAGCGCCTCTCTGCTACATTCATTACCTCAGAGGAAGCAGATAAAGTGCCTTTCCTTGGCATAGGGTGCCAACATTGTATGGTCATACACTTAACACTTACACTAACACTATAGTCTGGCATGGAAAGCTGTTGCTGTACTGCTGTACAGTAAATTAATAGCAGACAGTATAGCGTTCATCCATGCTATTAGAAATCTCTTATCATTCCAATCAGGATAAGCGTAGCTAAAGTGCCTATAACAAACAGACCTTGGCCCATGCTAACTCCTCGAGACACCACTAGGGATTGTTTAGCTGGCTGTTAGCTGGTCTGGGCCAAAGTTATACTAGAGACCAGTCTAATAATTTTACTATAAAGACTTCACTACATATCGTGAATAGTTCCATATATGGTTTAATTTACTAGTACTGAAGTAACAAAAGAGTCTTCAGTAGTGAACTAGCTGAAAAAAAAGGACATATAAGGCCTTTCTACTCAACTTTTCAATATGATTGGGTATTCTCAGCCTGTAAGGTAGATGTATCTCAGATTCTTGCACTATGTTATGTAATATACTGAATAACTTTTGCAGGCATTCCTGATGGCCTGGGACAAAATGAACTTTCCAGGGCCTTATCAGGAGGATATAACTAATCAATTTGGTTTGTATTCCGATCCATAAATAAGGATAAACAATATGACAGTACCAGTAGAAGGTTTGTGATGTGACAAAGATAATGTAATCTCTTTGAAGGACCATAAATATGCAATCACTCTTATGCTGGCGGAGGAGAAAAGTGGATATTATTAAATAGAATCTGAAGTCCTGAGTATAACTCATATAAATGTGCTTATAATCTTCATATATCTTTTAAAACAAAGTAATATTATGGCACCAAATAGCTTTTCTTAGTACACATAAATCTAGTACTGATGTTCATATTGTCTCCCAGCAGTAATCCCAAAAGTATAACAGTGCCACCATAGCCTTTGACTGGGAGGCAATGCCTATTCTCACAGATTACTTCTTCACAAGTCTGTCCATGATGAATGAACTTAGTGGGCTACTGGCCACTGTCAGACAGCTTTGAGGGCACAGGGGAGAACAGCACTTCTGGGGAGGAGATAAAGATTCTGACGAGTACCACAATCTCATATTTCCAGAGAATTGTCTACCAGAGACATATACTCTGACTGTTGTGAATTAACTGTCATCACTTGAGATCTCACCTTCTAGGCAAAGAAAAACAGCTTTGCTAGCTGAGTGATCGAAAAGGTCACTTTACACAAGGTTACAAGCAACTTTGTCAATGTTAAGTATTATACTACCATATCAACATTAGCTAAATATGAGTAAAGATTTTATGGCATAAGAGGCATTTCTTGGGTGATAGGATGCACTTTCACCGTGAGAGACTGTCAGGCCAGGAAAGGCAGATGCAAACAGGTTAGAAGGAGGCAGAAGGAGGCAGAAAGAGCAGGTGTATGTTTTAAGGCGGGAACGTGCAAAAAGTGACAACAGTAATGGGCAGAAAAAGGCATAACTTTCCTGGAGTTCAGCCAGTGCCGGTAGCAATAATTATATGGCAGGAGAAAGCTGCCAACAGCTATGTTTGTTTTCTGTGCAATGATGAGACTGTGGTATGTGTAACTAGCAAGCAGATGACTACAGCCCCACAGGGACCTAAGTTTCTGATGACTTTTGTGCTCCACTGTTTATGCCATGATATTCTTATTCTTTAATATTCTTTAAAATAGTGCATGTGCCGAATCTGGGTAACAGTGCAGCAGATGCTTCATCTTGGTTTCAGGGCAGCGGATGCTGGGAAGTTTCTCTTAGAGCCAGGAAGGAGATTTCGTGAAGCTATAGAAATGCCAGTATGTACAACCTTACAGAGATGTACATATATTTAGCTTCAGCTCCAAGAATGCTATAGGCATACAGGCTAATGTGGAAGTTCAGGGAGCAGGATGGCTGAAGAAGGTGGCCTCTTCTCTTCCCATGAGAAAACACTGGCTGTCTGGTTAGCTCAGTTTTCCAACTGGATAATTTAGATTACAGATCTGTAGGCCAGGTGCTGTTTCAGAAGATGCTGGAAATCTGTACAGGCACAGACACAATGCAGGGTTAGTTCCATGGGACCCCTTATAGCAATGGGAAGGGTCCTGCATTAAAGGTATTATTAGCAACATCCTGTGTCTAGTAAGGTTTTTTTTATGTTTCAGAGAGTGAAATAGATAAGAACTGGCTGTCAAGGGTCAGTTACTCAAGAGGCTTTTATTGTACTTAAATACAATACTCAGATGTTAAAATAAAGTTGTTGCCTGCCATTTAAATCTGCTTGAGTTCATCTGACCTGCATGTGTAAGCTGTTACGCTCAGGTGGTTCAGCCATGGGTTCAGCACCCATGACAGATGCTCTGTTTTTCCTCACCATTTTCTGCTCAAAATCTCAATTACTACCTTCTCTTTCCAGCTATATTTTACCTCAAGCTCCTTTACCACCTCAAATTTCAATTTTTCTCCATGTTCCCCACATTGGTCATAGCTTTGAGGTACAACTGTCTCATCCTTTCCTTAAATTGAGCGCACCTAATCTCTCAGGTGAGCTGGGTTAAAACCCAAATTACAACACAGTAGCTCTCAAAATAGACAAGATGATTGAAATATTCTAGTCAGGGACATTAAATCGCAGTCTCTTTGGAGGTCATTCCTTCCAATCTTGCTCTTTTTCTAGCAACTGTCCGTGATCTTGTATTCGTAACAAACTGTATCATCTGCAACAGCAGGACAGGTATTTCAGGTATGTCCTTCCTGAATATCACTTTGGTCCAGCTTTATTCAGTGTTTTTTCTCTTTTGTTCTCATGTCACACCACTCTTCTCTTCTCAGAATTCTCAATGCAAAAAGTTGAAAGGGGAATCTTCCCTTTTCTTCTGGGCACCTAGCCCAGGGTTGCCAACAGGTAACAGTCCTCTTTATTAACCAGGAACAAACTTTCAGCAGAAATAATAAAGTGTATTATGACCTCAGAAACTATGACTAGAGAAACAAAAAAAACTACCCATCACCCTGAGACAGGGTTATCTGATAAAGCAACTTTCATGTCTGGAGAGTAAACTCCATTAGAGCCTAAGCATTGCTTGGATGCTCAGTCAAACATACAGACATTTATTATTTCTTTTGCCAAAGCATCCTCCCTCCCTCTCACTCCTCACTTACCTATATCTTCCACTGTCCTCACTCAGGTCTCTCTTACCGAGCTCATACTCCTCCTTTCAGTTTTCTGACGCTTTCCCATGCCTCCCAACCTTTATTTGTGCCCCTCCGCTGTCTGTTAGTCTGTCTGCCAGTCTGTCTCTCTCTGTTTTCCCTGTTATTCTTTTCCTTACCCTACTTCTTTTCTGTGTCTATTTTTATTATCCATATTATTAATCATTCTACTAGTTTCCACCACAACTTTGGATCCAACACAGAATCAGAGAATGGTTGAGGTTGGAACGGACCTCTGGAGATCATCTAGTCCAACCCCCCTGCTTACACAGGATCTTCTACAGCACGTTGGCCAGGACCCTGTTCGGATGGCTTTTGAATATCTCCAGCAAAGGACGCTCCACAACCTCTCTGGACAACCAGTGCTCAGTCATCCTCAGAGTAAAAAAGGTTTTCCTCATGTTCAGATGGAACTTCCTGCGTTTCAGTTTATGCTTGTTGCATCTTGTCCTGTCGCTGAGCACCACAGAGAAGAGCCTGGCCCCATCCACTTGGCACCCTCCCTTCAGATACTTAGCTGCACTGACAAGATCTTTCCTCAGCCTTCTCTTTTCCAGGCTGAACAGTTCCAGCTCTCTCAGTCTTTCCTTATCTGAGAGATGCTCCGGTCCTTTAATCATCTTAGCGGCCCTTCACTGGGCTTCCTCCAGTAATGCCATATGTCTCTTGTACTGGGGAGCCCACACTGGACACAGTACTCCAGATATGGTCTCCCCAGGGCTGAGTAGGGGGCAAGGAGCACCTTCCTTGACCTACTGGCAACACTCTCCCTAATATAGCCCAGGATGCTCTCGGCCTTCTTTGCCCCAAGGATGCATTGCTGGCCCATGGTCAGGTTTCTATCCACCAGGACCTCCAGGTATTTCTCTGTCAAGCTGCTTTCCAGCAGCTCAGCCCCCCAGCCTGTATGCATGGGATTATTCTTCCATAGGTGCAGGACCCTGCCCTTCCCCTTATTGAACTCCATGAGGTTTCTGTCCACCCAAGTCTCCAGCCTATCCAGGTCCCTTTGAATGGCAGCACAGCCTTCTGGTGTGTCAGCCACTCCCCCCAGTTCAGTATCATCAGTAAACCTGTGGAGGGTTCGCCCTAGCCCTTCATCCAGGTCTTTGAACTATACTGGATCCAATATTGGCTCCCGGGGTACACCACAGTAGTTACTGGTGTCCAGCTAGGCTTCGCATCACTGATCACAACTCTCTGAGCTCTGCCATCCAGCCAGTTCTCAATCTACCTGATTGTCCACTCATCTAGCCTGCACTTCCTGAGCTTGCTTATGAGGATGTGATGGGAGACAGTGTCAAAAAGCCTTGCTGAAGTCAAGACAGACAACATCCACTGCTCTCCCCTCATCTACCCAGTGAGTCATGCCATCGAGGAAGGCTGTTAGGTTGGTTAAGCATGATTTCCCCTTTGTGAATCCATGCTGACTACTCCTGATCACCTTCTTGTCCTTTGTGCATCTGGTAATGAAACGAGGATTAGCTGCTCCAACAGGGAAGGTTTTAGGATGCTTTGAAAAACAAGAAGAGGTGATACTTCCTGCCAGTTTCACACATATATTTCAGATAAAATCCTTTACTTTGGTAGTGCTGTCAAACTGTTTGGTGTAAATCAAAGCAAGTTCCCTTCTGCAGAACTGATCTAGGGTTACTGCTGGATTGGGAATTACACACAGAAAGCATAAGAAAATAAAATTCTGCAAATTTGAGCTTGTTGAAGCTTCTTGGGTGAGCTTTTAGGGCAACTACCTCTATGCCAGGCAGGCAATAAGTATTTCATGCAATGGGAGTTTCACGGATGGCATAGATATTAACCAAGCAGTCTTAAGCCCTTCCTGCTCTACTTTTAACATCAAGTAAAGTTCCCTCTCAGATGCACTAAAACTGCATCTGAATGATTAAACACAACTGTATAGGAATAACAAAGGCAGAAAAGCTTTAAAGAGAAAAGAACGGAAGCTTCTTCTCTTTAGGTGGTTAAAAATTAACCTACTCCATTTCTCAGTCAGGTGAAACACTACCAGTCCCGAGTTCATGGACTGCAATGAAGACTGAATATGATCCAGTTTAATGTAAGGGAACTGAGAAGAAAAGTTCTCTTTTAGGGGAGAAAATAGGAAGTTTAAAGCTAACCGAAAGGTGTATAAAAGAGAATAAGAACAAAATAATCCTAATCAGCAGGAATTCTCCTTATCTTTTGAATTAAGCATTGTAGGAAATAATTCAGCTCTGTAGTTCCAAGCATGATAGTAAAACAAAGCATTTGAAATAGTTAACATTATTTAGTGCAAAGCAATTACCTCTGTTGCCATGAGAAATACGATTTGCTACCACAGGGAAGTGAGAAAGTCCAATACGTCATTGCAAAGCACAAATTAAGCTGCATGCAAATGAGACCTTCCTCATTTCTCCCCATCTTACATTACAAAGACACTGAACTAAGAACAGAAGAACTGCTTGGAATCAGGACCACAGCTCAGGATTACACCTTCCCAGGTGAACACCCTGCCTGCTCTGGTACGGAAGGTTGCTCCTTAACCTTCCCTTCCAAAGAAATCTGAAACAACTTCAGTACAAGACCAAGAAGGGCTGCCATGCACAGCAACCTCTTGATCGAGGAAGCTGATGATGGTGAACCCAAGGGCTCAGGCACATGCTGAGGCAAAGAGGATTGATTATCTACAAAGGGTGAAGCTCCCTGGCTGTCTGCTCCCCCATCTTCTCTTTCCTGCAGTGCTGCTGCTCAGAGCCTGGCGTTGCCCCTTTAGGGACTGCTGAAGATAAAACACCAGACTGTGAGTAGAAACGTTAAAAAGAACATTTCCCACTTTTGGATCCAGGCCTCTAATCAGTTAAATAGTGGAGTCATTCTCCCTCCCCGCACCTGGAAGTACATATTTAATAGAAATGGTGGCTGCCACTTCACTTCATGAACAAATTGCTCTGACTGCACTTTAAAAATGCATCATAGCATCAAGCCTTTCCCTGGACTAAGCATTCTTCCTCCTTATTTTTTGTCCCATGTCTACATTCAGAGCACATCACCATACCTGGACATTTCAGAAATTAAGGAACTTGAAAGATTTACAACCTTCAGGTCTGGAGACAGATAAAAAGTTTTTCTGTAGTTTTTTTTTTTTTTTTTCAATTTCAATGTTTGATTTAATTGCCTAAATCTCACTTTGGCTACCTATACACTTTTGTGATAAGAGGATATCTCTTGACTCAAAAACTGAGAGATGAGGTGACTTTGAAAAAATGTTTACTACTTACAAATTGTCTTTGATCGCATTATATTGGCCTTACCTAAGAAAGAAAGCTCAGCTCCATTACTAGCACTCACTGTTTTTCTTTTGCATTTAAATTCAGGATTTACTGTTTATTCAGAATATATATTCTCTTTGAATTGAAAAACTTTTATTTACTTTAGGAAGAATTTGTTTCTACAATTTACAGTCCAGTTCTACAATTTATAGGTCAATGATTCCAAGGTTAACAACATGGGTATCACCTACATGTTTGGAAATATAATTGTTTTCTTCTTAGAAGATTTGAAAAAATGCATGTTTTATAAAACATTTCTGATTTTTTTTCTTCCAAAAGTCTTTGTAGTAGAGTTGATAGTGACCTTAATGCTTTGCGTAATACCAATATATTTGTTTGGATGTGGATGGTCCCTACATTTTTGCTCTGTTGGTAAAGCCAAAGAAGAAATACACATGAAATTTCAAATTGCAAATCTGAATTCTACCCAACTTTGAAGGACATTTTGCTATTATTGTCTTAGTTCAGGATTTCGGCACTGGTCTCTTAGCGCTGGACCAAATGCATAGTGAGGTCCCTATGGATCTCAGTAAATTTCAGCTAGCTGCGCTGATACCATCAGAAGCTGCAATGCTTCTAATTCCTTATTTCAGATTATATAGAAAAGCCACACCCTGACTCTGTCTTGTCCTGATTCAAGACTGACAGCGCTTGCTTATGTAGTCCTCCCTTCATACCTTGATTTCCATGGCCAAAACCTCATTCAGTGGCTAGAGAAAGCTGACGTTCCCAGGTCTCATGTTATTGATCTAGAGAGGAACTTCAGGGTGCATCCTGGATCACACCTAAGCTTGGTCGTAGAAACTAGGTCAAGTCAATGATGATTTATTAAATGAAAGGTGAAATATGAATAAGTCCTTTGCTGATCCAATTATAAAACTTTCATTCCAAAAAGCATGAAAAACATCAAATCTCTAACGATAAAATCTCAGACCTCAAAGAGCTGGTAGCAAATCCCTTATATTTATTTTATAAATGGAGGAAAAAAAACCCACACCGATGAGCAATAAATTATTTATTCAAAAACATCTATATAAAATAACACTCTTGGAGATAAACACTTTTACATTTTTAAAGTGCCTCTCTTCATTGCTACAATATTTGGTTTACTAATTTACACTGTACATTCATAATTTATAAAAAAAAATAATTGGTGGAAATGTTTGCAGTTGGATGTTAATGACGGTGACAAGGAGCACATATTCCATTACAGAAATCACTTCTGAAGTGTGTACATGTGCAAACTATTCCTATTCAGATGTAAAGACAACACAGTGACAATAGCAAGAGTATCACTAGAAAGAAGAATTACGGTATATTGTACTATAATAGGTTCTCTTCTTATAAAAGGTTATTTAAAAGTGCAAAATATATACACTCTCCCTTTGTGTTCTTCCTGCTTGTTAAACCCCTTCATAACTTCCTGAACTGAACAGATAAAACTGTAGTAATTTTACACTATGTACTACAATCATGCAGATGTTGCAAGGCTGCATTTCAGAAAAAAAATATAGCCATACACAACAAATATACTGCATTTCAAATTTTTTTTCATTTACCAACCAAAATACACAAAATGGAACAAAATATATCATGATACTGTTTTAGATATGAAACATTATGAATGTGAAAAACTCTTGTTAATTTTTCTTTGTTCATGAAGTAAAGGATTGCCTACATGTAGTTCCCTGTACAATCAACTAAGATGATCACAGATTTAGTGTCTCACTCTGCTGTACATTATTTTGGCCCTCAGTACAACCCTCTACTAATTTGAAATAAATCTGTAATATGAAACAAACAAACAAATATTTAATTGCCACATAACCAAAACTAACAACATTCAAACAGGCCCTATGTGATTGCACAGAATTTTAATACTTATTAGGTTTGTATATATTATGACTTCTTGAATATTTAAACGTATTTATAGGAGAGAAGTATACAAACAGTTGTGAGTTAGTGGGTAAGATAAGACATAAGATACAATAAGATATGATTATTAGTTACCGCAAGATTACACCTAATAAAATGTTGGCAGTGTTTCTTCTTAAAAATAGTCTCTGAGTTTACGTCATGTAAACCGATAATACTGAAAATCTTGTGCTAATTACTTGATGTAGTTCACTTGGATTTTTTTTCTTGTGCCAGAGACTTCAATATATTTGAACCTTCAAAACATATGTCAATTACTGAAAAATAAAGATGACCTTTCCCTTTCAAAAGAGAAAGATTTACAGGATGGAAATGGCAATGAATGACAGTAAGAGGAGAAAACTTGAGTGTTAATATCACTACTGACAATTTAATTCTAGAAGCCCCCAAGTCTTAGGGAGATCCATTATCTTTCAAAGATATCAGTCTGGAACTGATTTAAAACATTTCTTTCAAAGTGTCCACTCGATATTATTATATCTTTTCCTATTTTGACTGAGAAAAAATACATTTAAAAGAATATCTGAAATACATACATTTTTCCATTGAACAATAGTATGAAGCAATCAGTCTGTTGGAGAAACGTTTTGTTATGTTGTATTGTGGGTTGCTGATCAGAATGTGAGGAAACTCTAGACATAAGTGTCCCTACAAGCTGGTGACACGCAGGAGGAAAGCACCACTTTCATGAATAACCACCATGTTCCACTTCCATAATGACCTTTTGCAAGTTTTCACCAAGAAGTGGAAATTGCTTTTTACTTTGCAAACAAGACTGCATGACTGGGGACGGGGGGAGGCAGTGGCTGCCTGTTTCATACTGATCATTCTGAGAGGGAAATACCCAGAGCTGGAGTGTGTGGCTTTATTACAAATGTTGTTTGTCATACACAGAGGTTAAACCTACTGCAGTATTTGAGATAGAAACTCCTGGAAATGCTGATATAAAAGTACATGTGGTGGTGCAATTAATGCACCTGTTTTCAGGGAACTACATATATAACTACTTTTCTCAAGTACAGAAAGTCAGTTAACTTTCCCTGGTCTTTACTTACTGCTTTTAACGAGAATAATGTCTTATATTCATTTTACTACTGTTAAGTGAAACTTGCGTACATTGTAAGAACTTTAAATCATCTTAATCTTAAAATCCCAGGTGATTTATGGTATGTTATCTATTATTAGTCATGTTTTCTGCTGAAATAGGACTACTTCTGAACTAATATGTTGTGCAAAGTGCTAAAATATTTGAATTAAAATAAAAACAACAAACATTACATAGCATTTCATACATTTTCTTGGATTTCCAATCAGAGATCAAGAGAAATGCAGATTTGAGCATCTATCATTCTAAATTATTATTCTTTTTTAATAATCATGGTTTATATCAGTAATATTCAATCTTTTTACTGTAATAGGATGAGGATTTTATAATAAGCCTAAAAAATTAATCATTTATATACACTTGATGCTGTCAGATCAAAGTAAAATTTCAAAACATCTGACATTTGGTGTGTTACTACAGCAACCTATCATAAAGCTCAATTTGGATATAAATTCCTATTACCTTCCCTTTCCTTAAGTACTGCAAAATATGGGCTGGAAATAGGAAATTCTGGATAAATTACTTAACAGAACATAACATTTTGTTTCCAGGGGGAATGAGTAGAGGCACTAGAATGGATACAAAAAAAATCCACATAGGTGCTGATATAATTGTACAAATACAGTCAACAGCAGAAAGATGACTAGTGAACAGACACCTGCTGCTCTCCAGAACCACGTGAGTGCCAAGGAGTGAGAAAGGAAAGCTTTACCCAGTGACCAGCAGTGAACTGAGCACCTGGAGAATAGAATTTCATCCTCCAAGGGAATGCTAATAACGTCCCCCCAAAAAGACGGATGACATCATCATCTAGGGGAGCAGGATAATGAGAAATGCAACCACACACTTCAAGAAGAGATACAGAAAGTGCTTGCATTTGCAGAGTGGCTCACTAGGACAAAAGGAAAAGAAAGATTTCATGTTCTCTCTTAGGTCCACTGTTTTATAATAATTGAACAGGATTCCTCCTCATGCTATGTAAGATATTGCTATGTAATTCTGTCTTCCTACTCTTTACATTTTTGTAACTGTGTATCCTGCCTACCCTGGCCAGCATACAGCTTCTCAGTACACATACTCCCAAGTATCAGCAATTTCAGTGTAGCTCACTAGTATGCGGTTTTTTTTTTTTTTCTGTTCACATCTCATACTCTTTACTCCAGGGAGTCCTTGGCTTTTACAGTTTAAATATAATTTTATTTCCCACTATTGAAGTCATATTTAAAATGACTTATAATTAGCAATGGTCTAACTGACTGTGTGAGGAGTAGGGTATGTGGTCCAGCACTTTGTTACCAACGTTGCATATGACTGTGGCAAAAGAAAAGTCATTCAACAGAAATAAAAGTTACCCCATGTATAAGAAGAGGTTAGAGGTATTTATCCTTGCTTTCAAAGTGCTTTGTGATCTACAGACAAGTGTCATGTGAATGCAGCTATCTTATCTACAAGATGGTTTTACTTCAGTAAGTTTTACCTTTCTGACTGTAATCACATTGTATGATGACTATTGCTTTATCACAAAAAAGTTTAGTATATAAATATTAAATGCTTGAAATAAAATGGCAAGCCATTCCAAATTAGCCCATTTTTTACATAAAAAGCGAACACCGCAAACAAGATAAAATTGCACAAGTTTTAGGACATGATTTAAGCTAAACTGTTTCATTCCATAACTCTTCCTTGTGAATAGACACCATTTTCAAAGCAAAGAAAACACTGGTGAGTACTGTGATCATCATGGTGACAAACAAGCTGAGGAAGTGCAGCTAAAGCTATGGAATAGTACAGAACCAAGGTGATAAGGGAGCACAAAGAGGAGGAGGAGACTCAGACATCTTTCGTTCTCACCACTTCCTGAGAGTGAGCTAGTTTGTGCCCTGATATTTGATGCTGGAATTTGTAACTAGAAGGGGGCATTTCTCCATGCCTGGCTGCTCACCTTGAAAGCTCTGCCATTATTAAAGGGAGTACCTGGAAATATCTTTACAACCCAGGGTCTGTTTTCTGAGATGATATACAACACGAGTTACTTCAGTCTTGTGTTCCTGTCAAGCTTTCACTGAAATAGCAACCTGTAGATTTTTATCAAATCGTTACCACTCTCATATGCTTGGACATCACTCTTTGGGGAGAGGAGTGAGAAGTCAGGCACATGACCGTGGTTTCACCACAAAAACATGAAGCTAATAGGAAAACTGATAGGATGAGAATTCCCATGTGTTGGATCCCAGCGCCTCAAATCTCAGCTGTCCAAACTTAGGTAGATTGATTGCTGGCTGAAAGAAATCGCTTCATGCACAACAGTTGTCCTGGGATGCACCCAAATCTACTTCGTTAATTCAAAGTAGCACAGTAAGCACACTTCCAAATTGTTCTTACAATTCATGTTAGGATATCAGAAAAATGAAAACAAAAATGTTGTTTGTGGAGGCAAATCATTTCAATGGAAAACAAAGCAAAACACAACTTTAAGTATAGACAACCCGAAAGAGTAAAATAAAAAATCGAATTAAGACGTTTCTCTACTAAGGTTCATTCTCCTTTTCCTACTAACAGCTGAGAATCATACTTTAGTTTCAGAGATTTGAATATAATTGCTAGTCTCCATTCCTTTCCCATCTCAGACGCCCTCTCCAGGAGATCTGTAATATGTTACTGATCAATTTACAGTTTTACTGAATACCTTTGAGAATCAGATGTTATAGAAAAACACACGGGAAAAAGAGTATCTCCTGCAGAAATCTACGCTTTACTTTTAACACTGCTCCTATTTCCACCAATATTTCTGCACCCTAGAAATCTTGCTGTGCTACAGATAGCCATTGAATAAGTTATTGTGCCTTTTCTACTTCAAATGATTTGTTAATCAGATCATTTCCTGTTCAGCCCAAGCTCAGCCTTCCACTACTTACAGTTGTGCAGCCAGACAATTGCATTTGCCCTTTAAAAGCTATCACAGTGCCATCAAGTTTCCCCATTCCTCACTGAATTTCAGCAGAATGGTATTTACTGAAGTGATTCATTTTATGATACAGAACAAGGGACCCAAACGTCTGCTGAACACATTTTATTGCTGGGTAGTGATATGACTCCGCCTGCATGTAGAAGACTGGAGCTTAGGGCATGCTTGCTTGCCAAAGCCTTGCTGATGTAAACTGCCTGTAATCTGTTCAGCTAACAGAGGCATACTCACATCAAAGCATGACTGTCTAGGGGGTGTAGAAATGATTTAGGAACTCTATATGCTCAATGTTAGAATGTCTTTCCCTTTAAAGATTCAGAACTTTCAGAGTGCCTGCCCTGTTTTATTTCATTTTTAATTCAAGGAAGGAAAGCATTTTTCTTCTGCATTTAAACATAAAAATGTCCCTTACTCTCAAATAAAATTCTGAAACAAATACATATAGGTAATGATGACTCTTTACTTTCTGATAACGCATAGTGCAAAAGCATGATGCAGGCCTCTGGGAGTAAAAGTGGTGATAATTGCGGATATGTTCATAAGGGAGTTAGGCATGAATTAAAGAAAAGAAGTATTAACGAATGACGTGACTGAACAGTCAGATGATCTGAATGACCTCTGATATTTGAAAACGCTAGAGCATCACAGTTTAAAGGCTGACTTTCCTCCTCTGTATAAATACTTCACAATGAGTACAAAATAAATGACTTAGCTTAACATGAAGAAATTTCATCTCGAGGAAATAAAAAAATTAATAGCTTTTAAGAGGTTTGTAAAGTGTTTAAGGTTTATTTTCTTACACTTCTACTCATGATATAACTACTCCTGTTTATTCTTGTCATACTGCAGATATTTTGCAGAAATTTGCTATATGCTTAGCTTTGTTTCAAACCGACCACTGAAGGACACATACAGTGGGGCTAATCTATTTGGCTCAAGAAGTCAAAGGATAGGTTCACAGATAAATAACCATAAGCAACCAAACTATTACAGCTTAATAACTTCCACATCTCAGCTGGGGCACTGTAATCATCTCCCAGCCTATTGCAAATATTAAGTGAAACGTTCAGTAAACAATTGCAAAGGTCTAGGAATTCAAAGTGAATGTCCAAATAGATGGTTGTATATTTAGAAATTTTAATTATTAGGTCAATCTGGGGGAATCTAAATAATTATGTGTATGTCCTAATAGAAAGGCTGCATCTTTTTGACACTGCAAAATCTGTTCATAGCTGGGGGAGGGACGACCGTTATGGATTGCTGGTTCCCAAGCTGCCTCTGAATGAACCACTGAGGAAATTTAACAGCCTGTAATCTGGTCTCGTCTGTTGATGCTAAGTACAATTCATAGAACAACTACAATTTTGTCCTTATCTTACTACAGTTCCCTGCTATAAAACCTCTTTGTGTCTGCGTTAACATATCATCTCCTAGTTTTCTGGTTTTGTTAGCTGAAGGTTCCTCCCTTTTGGGAAATTCTACAAGCAGCAGATTTGAAATAGCACATAGTGAATGGATTTGGGTTATATTGTCAGGTGCTAGATTTCTGCTTTATAAAATCTTGGATATGGTAATTTAAAATGCAGGTGACGAGCAAGAGGTCTGTCTACACAAGTGTTCTGATTTTCCTGAAGAGCTGAATCAGCTTGGAAAACAATTGAAAAGTTTTCAACACTTACTCAAGAAGGAGAATTTTATTCAAATTCTATTAGTACGAGCTTAGAAGAGTTATTAAATGACCTAATAGCTGGCAGTAGGTTCTAGGATGTAAGTAACAAAAATGTAAGCTTCCTTATGCAGGCAGAAGTCAGGATTTTTTTTCTTGATTTTTTTTTTTATTTTCCTGCTCAGAGCCCACGAATAAAAGTATATTGGTTTATCAAAGAAACGTCAGTCCAGAGAAGCTAATACACATCTGTAAAAAGTTCTGCTCTCTCCTAACCTAAACAATAGACTATATCTTGTACAGAAAATATTTAGCACTGAATACGAAACAACCAGACTATCCATGGCTTCTAACAGCTCTGTTAGAAGTGTTCAGTAAATCATCAGTCACCTTTTGTGAAGTCAAGGCAGTGTATTAAACGCTGCAAAGATAAACTATGTATTTGTCATATTTCTTATACTTCTTCCTAATTATTTGATACTGATCATTCTGGATTATGTAAAAGTGAGTCATATACCAAAATTGTAGTTCTTATGCTCATATGGTTTGGATAACATTATAATATAATGAAAAAACATGTTTGATATCGGGATAGTCTCTCTTTTTAATGCTAGGAAATGTTCCTAGTATTTGCAGTATTTAATGAAACACCTCTTCCCTTGGTTTGAATTATATTTGGAGTTCAAACTAATTGAAGTACAGCTGCACGCACCTCTGGCAACTTCCAAAGCTTGAGATGGCAAAGAACAGTGAACACAGACCTCTTCAACACAAATATTTGTGTTTCTTTCATACAATTTGAAATCCTAACATTTGAATTTGGAGGTAATGCTTTCATGCTACAGAGACATAATTAGTCCAATTTATCTCTAGAAAATGCTGATTTTGCTTTTAAGGGTAAGTTAAGCTCAAAATATTCCAAATTTTACTTTGGAACTAAACTAACTACAGACTTTTTTTTCAGACAGTTGAATTTTTTCAGACCAAGGAATGATAATGTAACTATAAAAGAACAAGGTTAATTGATCTGTTTTGGAAAGAATTATGACAAATGAACACAATATACAACTTTTCAGAAAAAAGTCCAGAAAAAATGTGAAGCGGTGTGATAAATCGAAGTATAGCACAGATAAATATGCACAGACAAAATTGAAACAATTATTTAATTAGGAAGCATCAAGGAAAAATGGAACCCATCATTGCCAGGTAAAGTTTTTAACATACACTTGCAGTCAGCATGCTTTGGCAGCAATGTTAGGAAAGTTTATACAGCTGTGGATGGCAGAAAAAATACTGTTCTAATTAAAACGAACACCAGAAATAAAAAAGAAAGCAATTACACCCATACCTTGCCCACTTGAAGTGTTACGAAAAAAATAGTCAGTTGTATCCAACTAGTAGAATGGCTCCTCCAAAGACAAGGAAGCTAACAATTATAAAAGCAAAGAACCACTTGATGATGCATGGCAAAACTATTCAGATAGAGAAAGAAGAAAAACAGAAAATCTGCATGCCTATTAGCTAGATTAAGCAAAATCATAGGAGACCATGCGATATAAATGGATTTACTACTAATGAAAAGCCAGCTATTGTGGGTGGGATATATATTAATTAGCATGGGTAAATGCATACCGTACTGTCGTGCCTATTAAAATACCAGACAAGAAAGGAGTACAGTGCAAGATTTTCCAAGAGGAAAATCCATACAAGGAAAAGTTCTTAGTGATTAAAACAGAGAAATGTAGTTCACATCAGCACCACACGAACATTCAAAAACTATGGTTTATGGGGTAATTTGCTGATTACAATTGCAGATCTTTCCTTAAAGGATATAAAAACAGTGTTTGGGAAAAATACAAAGAGATTAAAAGGAAATGCAACAAAATCTTGAGGGAATAGAAATTGTCAATATGATAATAAAAGACATTAGAAGCACTGGGTCTTATGGAAACTATTTCTTCAGGATGAAAGAGATTATAATGAAAAAAAAAAGAACATTTAAGAGTACTTTGAGATTTTAGTAAAGCTCTAAAACCTTAAAGTGCAAAACAAACCAACAAGCAAACATAATTCAGTTACATAACATATCACTACAGCACACCAAATGCAGAATAAATTCAAGGAGATTAATAGCAGGTTTGGGAAGAAGGAAATTCTGACCATGAACTCAGAATTTGGCTCTGTCATAAGATAAAATGTTCATTAGAAGACAGCATCTTTACTCTACAGTATGAGAGTTAAAATTTTAAACTCATCAATTCCTGGATCTAGAGAAAGGTGAAAGACAAATGAAATACAACTTTGATTATAAATCTTCTTCCTTTTCCTTTCATCCTGCTATCAATATCCCAGTGACGGGGAGAAATAAATCAACAATAATGCTAATATTGATGAAAGAACCATCACGGGCTGCAACAAAGACTTGAAGCCCAGAAGTGTCCTTGACTTTCACTTTTGCAGCTGTTTTAATGTTATCGGGTTTCATATTTCTTCTCTCTGATTGCATGCCTTTCACCACTGGAATTCTAAGAAAGCACTAGTATATCTAAAACATCAAGATATAATATGTGCTAGTAAGTTTCGGGGCTTTCAGGGTAACCTCTACGATCTTAGTAACAGGCAAATAGGAAAAAACGCTACCTTTACTCAAAAATTGCTCTTGGTAGTATTGAACATAGCTAGAGTGGAAGGCAAAAGCAAATCATAGCACTTCTTGAAGTCTTGGTGTGAAACATTTAATAATTTTTTTTTCTTTTTTATCCAACTCTAAAATAATCTGACTAAACACAGGGGTTCAGTAAAGCACTTCAATTTTTAAATGCAGGGGAAGTTTATCCCTAAAGCCAATTAAATATTCACAGTAAATCAGCTGGAGAATATTTGTACAGCTTCTCCGCAAAAAGAAAACAGTGAGCTGATTATGTACTCTGCTTATGGATGTTTTAGGGTATACTAAAGGGCTGTAATTTAGCTCAGTTCTGAATGTTAATTGAACAAAATGCTTAAAGACACAATAAAATGTCTCTAATATTTATTTTATGAGCAGCTTCATGTTCCAAAAGTCAATATATCCCCTGGGACATAGAACCAGTCTACAAATCAATGCTATTTCTACTGCCTCATTTCAGAAGTACTTTCTACTAAGCATCGGCTAGTAACTGCTAGCTTGAAAAATAGGCTGATGCTTTCCCTCCCCCATCATTTTAAGGAAACAAAAAGCCTCTGTTTTCCACCCCATTTGCTTCAGGTTTTGTTTTATTCTCATAATCCTCCAACACTGCTCATGACTGCTAGTTTTTATTGTATTAGCAGGTAAACCAGCTACTATGCTATGCTAAACTAATGCTATCTATAGGGAACTGAGGTTCATGTCATCTCACCATTGATGTATAAAAGCTATGTTATACCCTAGGAAAAATCTAGGCTCTCAGTTAGTCAATGGAGAAAAATGTCTGTCTTTTTAGAAAGTGATTCAGCCCATTTGTTTTAGGTATCTATCTAGATTAGGATAAAGTAAAATACTCTGGAACTGCCAGTTTGTTTCGTTTGATTGCAGATCTAAGACCAGTTGACTAACACAGACTAAACACCTAATTTCTAAATGAATCCATTAATAACCATCAAGTATGATATTTCTATCATACTTGAAGATTTAGGGACATGTAATAAATCTGGCAGCTTCCTAGCCTTGAAATATAACATAAATAATTTTGTAATTTGTACTATTGGGAGAGAAAAATAAAGTCATTCTTACCTTTAATTTCCTTTCCCTGTTTGGTCGTCTGGCAGACCTACACATATAGGACTATTCAGTCATGACCAACTAAGGGCGCACTCTAAGAGGGAAGAATGAAGAGCTCTCACAGCTGTAATAGCACTAAAAACGTGAGATATAAGAGAATTACATGTCTTTTCAACTAAATATTCTTGTAAATGTTTATTTTGTAGTAGAAATATTAGTTCCCAATTTAAAAATACTCCATCAAACTAACAGAATCCCTTCCTACCCCCACTCAAATACCCTAGAAATTAAAAGCTTTTGACTTTGGGAAAACCTGACCAAAAAGAAACAACAATGCTTTCACTACAAATTACATTGCAGCATTTCACAAGAGTAAAAGGCTTCTGCCTTGTTTTCTCAGTCTCCTGTGAAGGTAATGGCTACTGGCACTCTCGGTTCTCCATGTAGTGTGGATTTACACTGTTTTTCTTCACTGAAAAGGGAGCCTGTGATATACTGTGGGAGTTGTAATCCACCTAAGGAGAAGACTAGAAGTGTGAATACCCTGCATAGCTGCCTCTCTTAGGAGGCGCTATGACAGCCTTTCCAAATAAAAAATGCAGCTTTCAGTCCAAATAGTTTGATTTTGATTTCCTACTGAAAAGTCAGCAGTTTTTCTGTAAGAATAAATCCTCTTACTGACAATATTAGCAGCTGTTCACCAAGGGAATATTAGAAAAGAAAATATTTTTCCCCCTCTGGATTATTTAAAATTGTATTCTTTTCTGTCCTTTTTCAGTTTAAGTCCCATTTAAGTCACTGGGAGTCCGTTTATCACCAGCAGTGGATTTTGGCTTAAGTCACTGGAATTTAATAATTTCAAATGTAATGAAAAGATTTTTCTTGTAGAGCTTTGCTAGCTGAACCAGATTAAGATACCTCTTCAATTTCTTCTTACATGCTACACAAATCCCCTTTGTACTTTCTAATAAATTTACTACAAGGTCTTTTACTTCACAGAAGATAATCTATTCTCTACAGACTTCATAATAGAAGTATCAAAATATTTTTGAAGCACGTATTAAGAAATTAGATACATGATTATGTGATATATTTTACATGATTTTCTTTAAAATAGTTTGCCTGTTCATCAGACTTAACTCAATGAATAGAAATTTAAAGTAACCAAAATGCACTAAAAGAAAGTCTCTATGCAATGGTAAGAGTGATATATGCTTTTAGCCTGGATGCCTACCTAAAAGAGGCTTGCATGACTGCACAACCTGTCTGTTTGTCCTTCCTTCCCCCACTGCCATTTCTGAAACGTTTCGGTTCCATTTCCAATGAATTGGAATGAGCGACATATAGGCCAAAGATAATCTTATTCCCACAGGTTTAGTGAAATTGAGCTGGTGGTAGAGCACTGCTGAGTTCGAGAGCCGGGATGGGCAGAACCCAGTGCGGCACCCTCCTCGGGAAGGGACCCGCCAGCTGTCGCTGCTAAACCTCCATCACTCTGCATTGCCGCCAGCATCGTCCTCTCTGCCTCTGCACAAGAGCATGGAGGAAAGTGATCCTCCACACAGACCGACTACCTCAAACTAGAAATTAACCACAGTAGTTCAAGTTGACACAGTACAGAAAATACATATTTCTATCTGTTGCATTAGCATGTTCCCACATGTATTTTGTGACCAGGCAGCTCAGGGCCCACACTCAGCGGAAGGGGTCTTCTATGGCTGGTGAAGGCTGTCCAGGCAGATCTCCGCATGCAAGTTCACTTCTCCCTTCCTGCAGAGGGAAGGATGCTCTCTCCTTGGCATTGCTATGGCACGTGCTGGGAAGCTTTAACATGTTTACAGTCCCAAACTTCACTGGCCTAGATTGTTTCATTCAATAAAAAGCACAAAAAATGCATTGCCATTATACGTGCCCCACTCTGAACACTTATGTAGAGAAGATATTCAGATGGGGATGGGGTGTTACAAAATCCTGACAGTAGATGAATTTATGGACATGTATTTAAAAAGGAATTCAGGCATTTCTAAATACCGTTTATGTCACTAAAAAGATCAGACTACACATTAAAGGTTTTGTGGAAAAGGCATTCCCTGTCTGAAGTTACTAATCTAGCTCAGATATAAAATATGACTTTAGATTTAGGATTGTAAAGTTTGGCAGATTTTAGTGCCTCCAAAAAACATGTATTGTTTATGCCTCAGGCCTACTGGCACAACAGTAGAAATTACTTAGAAAGAAACTACTGTTTTTCTGAGATCTTTTGAAAAAAAAGTAAGTCAGACTTGTGGAACTTGAGCTTTGGATGGATCAGCATAGCTTCAATATTGGAATTCTGTGCTTTATGACTATAAGCAAAAATAATATAGGTCATAAACAGTGGCTGAAGCCAGAATCTGAAGCCTTGTCTAAATTCATAAACTAAAATTGTCAGGGCCTGTTTTCTATCCCCGAGCCCATCTGGCATGTTTTGGCCATATCTACTCTATTAAACTCTCGTACATTTTAAACACAACTAAATCACTTACTGGGAATAGACATGAGCTGACTCTAGCTCATGAACTGAGCTCAGGAATTTTTCTGCAAATGTTAATTATCACAGACTGCAGAATGCCATAAATTGTTTTAATAAATTAAACAGTATGATTCAAATCCAGTGCCCAAGCCCAAGTCATAGCACTGCTTAGTTTATAAGTCACTGATGTGTCTGCTCTGATTTAAATTGTTGGAGCAATCATTTTGCTCAAAGTCATTTTTGCAAGTATTTTTAGCCTTTTAATAGTTTTGAGCTTCAATTAAAGACGGAATGATGATCTGTATCTATAGAAGTCAATCTGTTTTTGCTACATTTCTAGTCATGAGCAGTCTTACTCAATTTTGTGATGGTATACAATTTTCTAACTCTATATTTCCATGCTTCTTTCCTCAGTCTTCTGTTTATGGTGCTACTGCAGCAACTGTCCTCTCCTTCTAACCTTTTTTCTATTCCGGTACAACTTTCTGTCCCCTAGAAGAAATAAGGGAAAACTATACACAGGTGAATAAAGAGATAGTAAGACTTAGTATAGCTTAATGTATCACAATTGCATAATAAAGCACATACAATTTTGTTTTCTGCTTTGATTAGTAATTTCGTATTTGACATTCTAACTGCTCAGTCACCATAAAGCAGCTGCCACTCCTCTGCGTCAGTGTTTGCTTTCTTAAGGTTGACTGCGGAAGGTATTCATCCACCATTAGTTCTATTTATGATTTGGTAATCCTGCTATTTTGATATCTTCAGTGGGCTGAAAAGTCATGCAAATGCTAAAAACAACTGGTTAGAAAAAATTCATGCATGTTATATTGCAACAATTCTGAAGCCAGTGATAAGATAATATGCTTTACTGCTGTTAAAAAAATGTAATGAAAGAGCATTAGCAACCAGACAAGTTGGAAGCGTAACATTTTCATGTATGAAGTACATATTAACCTCTTAAAAGAATTATAAAGAAATACAAGGTTCTGTGGAAGTCCTATATAACAACTGCATAGCTAGCTGTCTGTTAGTTTTCCCAGTCTCTGCCAGCTTCCCCAGAAAACTAGCCTTTAGTCCCTACCTTGGGATTTTTTCAGCTTTTAAAGGGAAGGAAACAGCAAGTGAACTGCCAAGGTACTTCAGTTGCTTCATTAAAGATATGTTTGGAAAATTATTTCTAAAATACAGCTCTAAACTCCAAAGAGGAATTTATAAAACCTTATATTATGTAATAGATACCTTATGTTATAATATTCTAATAGAGACTGATTTACACATATCGGAAGAAAACTGCTGTCTTTCAAAAATGGAAGAGAACTTAGCTCATCAAAAGACTCTAACAGAATGTCGTAATTCCGTGAGAAATATTCAGTTGCTTTTGTAAAAAAACCTTTTTGATTTATTTTCTCTGAGCATTCACAAAGCTGTTCTAAGGGAAAGGGTAACAGGAAAGGGAGAACAGGATTCTGAGCAGGAGAATGGGAAGTCCTCAAAAGAGGTATAAATACAATTTTGCATGAATACAACAGACAATGAGAAAATTTAAAAGAGAAATTGAGAAATAATTTGCAAGAAAACGTATATGTTATTGAAGATAATCAGTAAGTTCCAAATAAGAAAAGAGAATGGGCACCAGAAAGAATTATCAAAATGAAGAACGAGAGGTATCTTTATGGTTCCAAGAAAATTAAGAATTATTCTTTGCCAGAGAGATTTTATTTTATGGCCCCCTAAAGTTAAGGATATTAAAATTCAGAACAGTCTTAATCATAATTTTTATATGCAATTACCTTTTTTTTGTCTTGTTTCATCCTACTCGCATGGACTTTCTACATTTTTAATAACGTTCATTCTGAATTGCAGAACTTTTCTGTAGAAATGAAAGATTATTTAATAAACTAAGCTTACTTTCTGTTAAGGTTTTGTTCACAAAATTTAGAAAGACACATTATTTTTGTTTTTACCACATAACATTTAAAGGTCTGAGTGTAGTCTTAGTTCAGTAGTAACTGGTGCAATTTTCCATTCAGTTACACTAGTTTCATGTTAGTATTTAACTTCATATAAGAGATAATAGCAGTACAATGAAGTAGAGGAGGAATTCCATCATTCTTCCACCTACAGTCACTCTGTCATTTATAACTATTTGGCTAATAATTGAGAACTGACTGTAAGAAGGCTCTTCTGATTATATTGCTATAATTTATGAACGTTAAAAGCTCAGTAAATACAAAGAGCCGAAAAATGATTTAATGAAACATTTTCCACAAAAACATGTTTTATAAACATAATTAATGAAGTGTTTTTTAAAAAAAACAGAGATGATGATAGTTGTTAAAAATACCATACTCTTTACAAACATTTACTTAAATTTAATTAAAACATTTCTCATCTTTGCTAAATATTGTTTTGAGAGAACTTAGCTCTCCTGCTGTATCTCCTTGCAAACAATATTAGAACTGTAGATAGTTTTCCCATGGTTAAAATTAATTCCTCTAAGGATACCTCTTGGAATTAGGCAATCCTTATGGTAGGATCAAATCATCCTGTTTAGGCACTTTACTTCTGCCTAAGTTTTAGGCAGACAGAGAAGGATCCTTTTAAAGTAAGTGCCTAAGTCCCCATTGCAATCTGGCAAGAGAGCTACCTGCCTTAAGACCTCAAGAGGTAGATCATCTCTGACCAACTGTAAGCACCTAAGTTATGGGAACAGAAGCCTCACCTGAGGGCTTTTAAAGGCACCTACCTCCTTTCCCTATTAAATAGTGAATTTAGGCTTTTGCTTTAGTACGATTTGCTAGATTCCTAAAACTTGGAGAGAACTTTGATGAACAGGATCCATATACAGGTCTTGCCTTGTTTTTTGGTTTGTGTGTGTGGTTTTTTTTTAATCAATAAATATCACCTGATGTTGCCTCAAAATTGCACTAGAGAACAACTGTAATTTTAATTACAGAATTCTGGAATACTTGATATTAGGGGGATGATAAAGGACTATTTGTCAAAGTTAAAATGTCTTCCTTTTATAGCTTTTCAATAGCAGGAATCATTATCTGTGCATGTAAGCAAGTGACTTCAGAAGGGAGGTTAGGACTATGTCAAAAAAGAGCCATATTATTTCCCTAGTAAGGGAAATAGCTTGTGTATAAGCATATTGGTGTAGAAAAAAAGGGTAAAGGGATGGGCCAGTAAAATCCTTATGTCTGGTTATGTTTACCCTACGCCTAGAGCACCTACCTCTAAACAAAGCAGTTAGTTATTAAAGAAGCTGTTCACAGTCACGCATGGGGTTGTAACAGGATACTGTCAGTTCAGTCTATGAATGAATACATGAATTATTCATGAAAGTTTTATCAATAAAAAGAAAACCTTATGGCAAGCTCTCTAAAAGAGGATGTCTACAGTTAGGCTCCTTAGGGTGTGATCCTACGCATGCCCCAAAGCTCTTCAGCTGATCTAACAAGATATTTTAATATACAATTAACATTGTCTTGTGCATGCTCTGGGATTACTTCATATGGTTACAGTCAAGTGCGTGCTTAAGTCCTTTCCACAATTAGAAACGGAGTACTTAGTGCTTTGCCAGAGCTAGCTCTCAGGCCTTAAAATAACTGGCTGGATGAATTATTTTTTCAAATATATTAAAGCAAGATAGAAATCCAATTCCCATTGCAATTTTTGTCAAAAATTTGCTCCTTTCCACAATATGTTGTAGAAATTGTCTGTGTGCCCTGAACTTTTCAAAATGAATTAAAATTCCAAATTTTGGATACGTACTTTGCAAATGTTGGTTCACGTTTCTTTGTCGTATATGGGGTATATATGAACACGAGAACAGAAATCAAAATGACACCAGAAATATTATTGAATTAATATTTGCTCTGAGTTTTAGATTAATGTCAAAGACAACAAAATGATTCAATGTGGCTTAATGTCTGTTAACTCATCAGATTCAACATCCGTGAACAGTGTGAAAAGCATAAATATTACGGCTAATACAACTATAGGCTTCTTATAAAATCACAGAGTTGCAATATTGTGCATGAAATAGCTATTTGCTTTAAGAAAATAATTTATTTTCCATAATCACAACAAATAATCTGATTTCAGTTACTGTACATATATTTCCTTGCCATACTCTGGCTGTCCATAAACACTGGATCCACAGATGCCACTTTTGCTGCTATAAAGGAGTGAATACAGTGTAAAACTGCAGTCAGATCCTGAAATTCAAGTTCCTGAAAGAGGAGGAAAAAGAAAGGAAAAAAAAGAGAAAAAAGGGAATCATATTCAGGTTTATATATATTTTATGTAAATACAGAAAAGACTAGTCTGCAAACAACAATAGAATTTAAATGAAAATGTGAATCTTCATAGGAAAATGTAAAGTTAAAAGTTTTATTCTTAAGAGATATATAATCTTACCTCTTTCACTAGTATGAGTATGACAGTTTAGTTTGCATTCTTTATGCTGCTTTATTGTTGGACAATGAAAATAGATTCAGTTTGCAAGAATAAACATCGAGCGTATTTTAAAATAATTGATGAGCAAGGACAGTTGGGGCAGATGTGGTGCCAAGACACAGCCGGAGGACACATACTTGGCAGCCTCTTGGGAGTCAAATAATCAAACTGGTTCCTGTCCAGAGGCAGGACAGAAGCTGAGGTAAAGCCACACTATGGTCAATGTATAAAAGTAATGGCTAGATATGAAACGCATATGCCCTAGCTCAGCAGGAAAAGTAGAGTTACTCTCAACCAGTTCACAGCTACTTATGAGGTTTCATTTTGTGACACTTTACACGCTCAGGCCGTACTCAAGGAACCAGTGATTGAAATTACTGGAAATACCCAGGAGAAAAAGAGTTACTCACACGAGTAATGACTTCAGGACAGGTCAGGCTTGCTAAGAAGGACTTTTGGAAAATAAAGACGCCTGTGAACATCGACTTCAGCCATTAAGAGGATAGTGCAATTTACATGGCACCTTTGATCTTTCAGGGACCCAGAAGCCTGGAGTTACCACAGGTATTTTGAAATTGGGCCAGAATGATGGAGATCATCTTAATGTGCTATGACTTATGACTTTAACTACCACATGTAATCAGAAATTTTGCTTTTCATCTTATCCAGATTTACAGTATTCATGGAAAGATGTTTGGCATTTGAGAAATTTATTTTTCTATCATGGGATATTTTTTTCCAATGTCTATTACTATCCTATTTCTAACTCTTTTGTGATTAAGCACTCCTAGAGATAAATATCTTTTCGTTTCTTTTCAACAGCTTTATTTTATTGACTTTTTTCTTTGAGATGCTTACCTTAACTCCCTTGGAAGCTAAAGACAATGAGATAGGTGTCCTTGTAAACATATTGATATTTAAACATACTGTGCAGTAAATAACAGCTATCTTCTTTATGCTATGGTGACAGATGCCTGTATTGTTTTTAATAAATATTTTCCATATTTCTGTTGCATGATGGGAATCTTGTTTTCTCTTCTTCTGTGACAGTCACTGACATGCTGGGTCATTGTATACATCCCCAAGGATGGTAGACAATGACTAACTCAGGTGTTGATACACAATAAATAATACTGTGATTTCATTATTGGAAATGAACTCGTGAGCAAGATTGGCAAGTCAAGATAACACTGTTCAGGGAAAAATCTGCAAATTAGATGAGCCATATCTCTTCGCTTCTGCTCGGTGGAATCCCCAGGGTAAATTAAATATACTTGGTATTGAAAAAGCTGTACCTGGCTCGGTAAAAAACAAAAATCCATCTGGATTTATTAAGGAGACACAGCTAGTAAACACTGATACTGGATACAATATTTCAATCTCAATATGGGACAAATTGCTTGATTTCCCACTTAGACAAGCACTAATCAGAGTTTTCACAGGAAAGAAGTGCTCAGCAAGAGTCTGAATGAAAAGAACTCACCAGGAACTATGAATGATTTAGAAAGAAACTCTTAAATCTTTCTTGATTAAAATTATCACAAAGAGAGGGGTTCATTGCTGATTTTTTTTTGTACCAGCTAGGCTGTAAACAGGAGAAAGCAAATTGTGGATACTTATTCTGCCTCACATATTGCAGAAAAAAAAACCCAAAACAAAACAAAGCAAAAAACTTGGTATTTGCCTTTGTACTATTCCATTTCAGGAAACAGTCAGGTGGGGCTGTGAAGAGAACAGGAGGTGCTTGATCAGGCACAAATGGAAAATAAAGTAAAAAGGACGAAGAAGGAGAAGGTAACTTATCAGACTTTTAGCATTTGAGGGCTCTACTTCATGCTGAAGATGAGACTCTATTGATTTTTTTCAATGAATTGTGCACAGGTTCTTTACAACCTCAGGCACATATAGTTTATTGTCTCAGTGATTTTATTTCCCACTAAGCACATTTATTATTCTCAGACAAACGTAATTTCTCATTATTGTCTACTTTCTCTAATATAAGGTGGCAGTTAACAATACTACTGTGCAGTAAGAATGATAGAACGATATTCAACAGGCTCCCAAGATATGCTCTTCCTCAGGTGTAACAGGCATTACAAGTGCCTTTATTTTCAGGGAAGGGCCTGCTCAGACGCTATAGCCTTGGGGCAGAAAAAGTTTTAGCAACCAGCTGTCCTCCTCCTGGTGCCTGCTCAGTACAGACAAAGGCCTTAGAGAGCAATGCTTTCAGTCCCAAGTACTGCAAAGCATATATAAGTAGAGATTTTTAGACACATATAATAATCTTGGGTGGCTCATCATCAGACCATCAAATTTGAACTCTTTCCAGAATTTGGAAACACAATAATTTCTCAATGAAATGGCTTAGAAACTTTGTTAACAGAAGTAAAGCGACTCCACTCCCTTCAATAATTGTTTTCTGAAATTACTGATCAGTTTTCCTATAGCTTTCCAAGAAAAAATACCTGAATTCAGGCATTATGTATGGCCATTTTTCATGCTTATACTTTAACTACTAAGTTAAAATAATTAGTAATTTAAAATAACTTATGATAACGGGATATGTTTTACAGTGTGCCTCCACAATATTTCCTTTCTATGATTTCCTTCTGTACAGTCAGTGAACATTTTAGTGTTTATAACTACCACAATAAAAATCATATGTCCTTTTATCTGAAAGCAGGTAACTCAGGATAATGGTTGCAGAAAGGTGACAGAAAATTAAGGAAACTTATATGAGGTGTCCAGATCAGATTCAGGTCTTGGGACACTGACTAATATTCAGCTTTTGTTCCTTTTGACAGCAAAGCTCTGCTTTCAGGGCATGCAAAACTTTCCATGGATTTGAAATACAATTCAAACTGCTATCTGACTTCCAACTGCTCAGAAACTCTTCCAGTCTCCAGCCACCAGGGCAAGGTTATTGTAATATCATATTCAGCAAGATGTTGCTACCTGTGTATATTTTATTGCAAACAAGTTCATAAACCCTTAACATGATTTAGATACTACACTGGACATGCTTCTGCATTATCAAAACGTGAACTTGCTAGTCTCCTCTAGGATGGCATGGAAAACTATAAGGTATCTTGGGAAAGGCAGGTGGATATTACAGCTTTATTGAAATAAGATAGAGCTGCATATGTGGGGGAGAAGTATGTTTTGATAAGATTACAGCCTGCTTTGTTAAAAAAAATAAGGCGAGGAGGGGGGAGAGAAAGGAAAAAGGAGTGAGAGATAAAAGACAGAGAAGGGGGGAGGGAGAGAGAGAGGAGAGAGCAGAAAGAGCGAGAGAGAGCAGCTAGTTCTCTTAGCAGCTCTAGTTATTTTTTTGTGATGCTGCACCTCCATTTCTGTGGTAAGCTTATTGCTGTTCCTATGAATTGTATAAATGTGAAAAAGGCAAGAAAGAATATAATATCCCTTAATTGAAATAAAATAATCTATCCACTGTAGAAGTTCTCATTCTGGAATGTGTTAAACACTTATGAATCCCTATGAATTTAATGGAAATTACAGATTGACACTTCCAAGATTATAAAATAATGGCAAATACCAAACACTCCTAAACTGTAATAAAAACAATAGGAGCATAAGCCGATATTGCTGATGAGCAGAATGTGCTATTCATTGTCATTCATGTCTAGTTAAAAGGGAGAAAATAAACTATTATTAAAGGAAGAGGCAAAACTCTCTCAACCTTCTGCTTTTGTGTGCTTGCTAGTCAATAGATTAAGAAATAATTACCTTAAAAGAAGTATATTCTCTTGAGAGCTTATAGCAAAATGAACACTGAGGTAATGAGTAATAATTGGCATTCAGTTCCTGAAGTATTCATTTGGGCCTCGTACTCAAAATTAGATCTCATTGTGAAAGAAAAATGAAGAATAAAATATTGGTGAAAATCCTTTGAGGAATTTAAGCCCAGGTAATCTTTATTATGTTTTTTTGCATAATAAACAAACTACTTATTCTATGTTAAATGACAAATATGGAGCATGTAGGAAATAAGTTTCTAAGTATATTTTTTTTGAATAGATGCCTATTGTAAATAATACAAATTAATATAAACACCATCAGAAAAATCTAGTGCTATTATGCAATTTTCATTGTTCAAGTTTTTGACATTGAAATGAAGTGCACACACCTTTTTTCAGTAGAATACAACCCTTAATATAAAATAATATAGGCCTTAATATATCAGCTTAGGATGCCATAGTCCTACAGTGGGTGCCACAGGGTGCAGCAAGTATATCGTATCCTGAAAGAAAGACAAAGCTTTGCTGTGTCATGGCTGCCCTACAACCATTCGGCTCCATCCTCTACCATCACAGACCCACCACATTAGCAACTCACTGATGTGACGCTACTGAGCATTCAGCACACTGGCCAAACGCCCCAAAGAGCTGAGGAAAGAGTTCTTTACAAACCTCATTTCTGTACTCCAGCTTTATTCACATCTTACCTATATCTGTTTATCAGAGACAAACAATCAGAGGTGACCTAACACAGACTGCAGGCAGGATTTCAGAACGCTCTGACAATGCTATGTGAATAATTGTAGAAAGATATGAGAAGAGCGAAGGAAAGGATGTCTCAGCCCTGGGGGACAATCCTTCCCAACACACCTGCTGTGGACTTCTCATTGCTTTTGTTAAGAGTTCGGAGTACGGAACAAAACTGGAGAAGGCCCTCCTGTGTACATGAGAGAGCTTGTCTAACCTGATGAGACTTACCTTTTGAATATTAATCTGCTATTATTTCTATCTGATATAACTTACATATAGTTGAAAGAGGAGCAATATTGCTAAAATTATGTTTCAAACAAAGACTGGCTTTACTTTCTCGAGTTAACGTGGCAGGCCCCTCAATTTGGAGGATTATTTTCAAGAAGGGTGTTAGTTTTGGGAGTTGTTATAGAGCAGGGTAGCCAAACAGGTGCCTCACGTAAGTACTCTACAGACAGTTTACCAGTTAATTCACTTTCCAGCCCTCTCATGTATTCATTATTTCACATATGGCATACTGCTTTGCAACACCAAATGTCAGGTTATGTTAGGTTACCTGTGGGGGTGAGCACTTATGCGGGACAATATCAAGAGAAGAGCAGAGCCCTGGAGGTGTCCTGTGCAAGGCTCAATTACGGGTGGCCCCACAATGGTGGTACCGGAGGACTAGGGTTCCCTTTGTGGCCTTATGCATCAGAAGTGCTCACAGATCCAGCTGATCACAGTAGTATTTGACTAGTACATCACAAGTATGAATGTGGTGCTTGCTATCTGAGGGATATTTGATGTCTGTGCTGGCTGCCTTTACAATCTTGCTGGTGGTTCGCAGATGTTGGGGAATAGAGAGTCACATATATCCAAAGCAGAAGTTGGGGTGCAGATTCGTGCAGGCTGAGGATATAGCTTGCTCAGAGAACTGGTATTGTGCTAGTGGATATAGCTTGCATGCAGCTTAGAGCAGAGAAAGGGGAAGAGGACTAGGGTTTTAGCTTGGAAACGTGGATTTGGTAGGAGGATAGCAACTGCCTCCCGGTTTAGGGAAATGCAGATGTTGAATGGTCAGGTGACGTGCAGCATATATCTCTCTTAGCAATAGACCATCTGGAACATGTTTTTTAGGGTAGAAATTTGACTTCTTCAGTTTTAGAATGTAATGTGAATTTCTCCTAGAAAATGACACCAACGCCACTTCTTTCAAGTGAATACATTGCTCCCATAATCTATTTTTCCTTTGATGCTCTATTTCTCCATACTCAGTCAGGCAGACCACTGGGTAACTAATCATTTCATGTACTCTGTGTCACCTAGCCCCACCCTTCTACTTGCTTGCCCCATCTGTGTGATTGCTGTTTTTTCTTTAATTTAGGTTCTTAGCATATTTCAATATGAATTTAAAAGGATTTGTGTGTGTCTAATATTTCAACAATCAGGGCTATTTAATTTTACTGTATATCTCCAAATAAGTGGATTAAGTACAACAAAGGCATTAGAAGGAAGACAGCAAGAGAACAACATAAAAGATTGAATTAAGGCAGTGGGAGGACAAGACTACAAAATTGTCAGCTGGTACTGATAATATGAAATACGTGCACACTGCACTGACTGGGATCACTACATATGTACCGCCACATAAGAAAAATGCCTGCACGCTCTTTTTTGTCCACCCACTTAAAAGAGCTGAATTAATTATTATGTACCATGAACAGCTTGCTTGCACAAGCCTGTTACATCACTACCACACAACGTTTAATTTTACTGATTATTCACAAGAGCTGTTGGATCACCCTTTGAACAAGACACGAGCCTGCATAATATGACAGGTAGATAACGTAACACCAATAGATAGCGTTATTGCGCCCTGTGTATTCCATGGCTTCTTTAAGGACATCGGCAAGCCTCAGTGATTATCAGTTGTTGCCAAAACTACAAATATTACTACTGTATCCTTCAGAATATTAATTCAGTCCTTTAGGCTGAAATGATAACTAGACTTTTTGGAAAAAAAAGAACAGATAAAGATAGCTAAGATTTTAAGTCTAGTCAGCAAAAATCATCAAAACAGCAGAAGAAATTCTTGACTTTCTGTTTTTTTTTTGACAGTTCTAAATCTCAATAAGTATGCCAGGGCTTGGAGCTGATGGTTGTCATATCACAGTTAAGAAGAGCAAATGTATTAGTAGCTCACAGCTTGTTAAGGTTGTTGTAAATATGCAAAAATAAATTATCAGTAATAAAATGAGGCATGAAAGCTTGTTCAGCTATAAACTTTCAGTTAGCCTCCTGCTTGTGACTGCTATTTTCACAAACAGCAGAACAATAAGTCGAAATTGTGCTCTTAACTTGCAAGTGTAACCACTGGTTCCATGATGCCTACAGTCTATGACAAATAAATTGCAACTCTATCTATAAATTGTACTTAAATTTTTAATATTTGTTCTACAGGGATCTGGAAGAGTCAGCTAGCTTTTCACTTCCAGCTTGAGTGATTTCAAATGTCACTGTCTCCTGATAAATCTGGAACACTTGTAAATGTTGCATTGGCAGATGCAAACTTTGTTAATGCACAAGAAATTAATCTGAAAAGTTGTTCCAAAGATGCTTGTCTAGGAGTAGCAAACCAAATTAATCTCTTCCAGTAAATATTAACATAAATTTCAAACAGCAGTCATACTGTCTGATACTGTCACACAGGCAAAGTCTTAACTTTTATCTACCATCACCTTATGAACCACTATCAAGCTCTCAAGATGTTCAAAAGTTAACTATCAGATATCAGTAACAAAAGACCCAAGTTAATAGAAACACAGAAGGGTTTGAGTGCTAGATTACGGTTTATTGATGCTAGAGATAAATGTTACTCTGGAGAGACAACTTTGTTTGTACTCTCTTTAATTTGCCATATCTCTCGACAGTACTAATAGCATTACGTCCTATGAATACAGTGAAATCGAAAACAAAAGCATCTCAATTGCTGACATGTCCTTGACCACTTTGAAGAAGTTTTAAAGAGAATAGGATTTGCTGCAGAACATGCTGAAGAGTCTAGTTGCAAAAGCATACGACGATGTATTACCATACCTCTGTGAAAGTGTTGAGGCCTGAAGTCAGCAAACAAAGAAAACTGTATGCACTAAGATAAATATGTAAGGTTCTCAAGTTATATGCCTAGCACACAGGAGACGTATGAGACAAAATTTAGTTGAAGCTTTGTTATGGCTCACAATAATCAAGGACTCCATGATTTCTCTTACTGGATCATTCCACTGAACGTTATGATATAGCAGTATAAGCAGAACACAAAGACCTGTCTTCGCTCTTCGGTCTTATATTCTTCCGTATAAAAATTCTTTTCATAAGGTCAGTCACACTATTTTGTTTCAAAATAGTAGGAAGATAGGTAGAAGAGAAAAAAAATCTGAGTCTCTTTTCTTCATTCTCTCCTTGATGAAATATTTGAGACCAAGTTAGTAAAAGAGGAAATGTAGTGAAGAAAGAGAAATAAGCTCTCTTTACTTTTTCAGTGTGAATGAATTGCAAAAATATAATACCCTCTTCCACAGAGTAAAAAAGGAAAGGATTAAAAACTGAAAGGGAAAAGAAAATGCTCATAGGGCTTAATTAAAAAAATCTTACCTTCCAGGTAATTACTCCTTAGCTGGGGCAGGTAAATTACCAGTATCATCCTAGGAGTATTAATCTTGGTTAAAAAGAAGAGAAAAAAAAAACCCTAAACGTTGAAAATTTAGTATATATGCCATGTAGACTAAGAATACTTACTATTATTAAGATTACTTGTCACTTCTCAGTACAGAATCATGCATTCAGGTAGATAAGCTATGTATAACTTTGCTGAATTTGGAATGTTTCGACTGATATTTACCGTAGTAACCTTCTGCAAAAGATTACTTTTGCAAATAAAGTTTCATCCAAAACAGTTTAATCATTCCTGACATGATGTAAGGTGAAAATCTATTATTTTGCCTACATTGAAAACCTCTCATGACATTTGTTTTGAGAAACACTAGCATCCTCAGGTGTCTCAGGGAGACTCTGAAATTTGGCAGGGGTACGAGATTCACATTCAGCAGGTTGTTTTTTTACTATTCCTGTGAAATCTATCTGCATTATTAATTGGGAAATATAGTTACCTAAGATATAATTTTCACTGAGTATGCTCCAGCTTCAGACTTCAACTACGTAGAAATTAAAGGTGTATGAACGTGGAGCAGGGAAATGCTATACCCTTCCATTTTGCAAGCAAATAATTGAATTTCTTTTTCAGTCACTGTTTGTGTACCTAACACTAACTTAATTTAGGCAGTATTCACCAGCACTGCTTATGAGAACTTTATGTGGGACTATGCCAAAGCCAAGATAGGTCATAACTATTGTTTCTCTCCAGCACATTTATCCTGTCAAAAAATGGAAAGGGGGGCAATTTTGATATATCTCTTCCCAACAATCTCTCCTGTTCTCTTGAATATTACCCATCAACTTGGACTTCTCAATGACTTCTACCAGCTTCTACATACTGCCAAAATGAACATTAAAAATATTTTAACCACCTATCTTCCATATTCTGGCTTGTGTGTATAACCCCATCAAAAAAATGTGAATAGGCAGCTCTAGCTCAAAGAATTCAATCTCTTTATTCAAGGAAAACAGTCTTCCATAATCCTTATAAACTCCATGCTAATGTCATGGGCCAAAAATCCTTCATAACTAAGCACGATCTCCCTCCTTTCAAAACAACCACAGAAGTACTATTTCATAAAGATCAATTTATACACTAAGTTGCAAACATAAAGGTTTTTCAGTATTTTTTTAAAAAAGGTTTGATTTCCTACAGAAATGATGAAATCACATATGTGTGCATGTGTGCAATTTTTACTTCATGTGTCAAAGGGGCGGATACCTCGAAGAAACTGAACTTGCGGAGCACGCACAAGTTGCTGGCTAGCGTTGCCAGGTCCTGTTACCACCGCACACTGAGGCAAAGGCAAGGGAGAGCATCGTCCTTTCCCGTCCTGACCAGCAGGTGGGGGCAGCTGTCCCCGGCCACCCATCAAACGAGGATCATCTAACCAGTTAATACACGTATATCTCCAAACCAGCTGAAAAAAACTGCTTTCTATTTTCCCATTGTCAGGCTGGATAAAAATGTGGTGTGATCTGGGAGTAGGATAGATGCATTGCATTAACTTTCGGGGGATTTCGAGGATTTAGGGTGGAGGCATTACTGGAAGTATTACAGGTACAGTAAATTTGGGGAAGTACTGAAGTGGGAAACTATGAGGGGAAGTTATAGGGAATATGATGCACCTGAAGGAGACACAAATGTTAGGAATCTTGGCCTTATTAGTTCCTTTGAGCAGAAAATCATTTATTTTAAAAGGAAAAATGTTTTTTCTTCATCTAAACAGAAGTGTACAGTAAGAAGCACTTTGCGTAAAATTTACAGAAGAAGAAAAATAACCTCTATAGCTAGTCATCAAGATGCATCAAATGTGATTCCCCCCACCCAAGAATTTATAAGCATATAAAATTAGACTTAATCAGGTAAATTCTTTTGCAGATTAACTCTCCTATTTACTGTCAAGTGAACAGGCTAAGTTATCTATATCAAGCTTTATTTCACATGCAGTGGCTCATTTACTCAGGAGAAACAAAACTTCTGCTATTTGACGGCATCTCCTGTTTCTCATTATTGGCTGCACTTCACCCTATAGCACCACTTGCCTCTATGAAATCTTTCTTTCAGTACCATAAGCTGAGGTAGATATTGTACAACACTGTGGGTATAGTTGCTGTTTATTTCCTGACTACTCTAATTCTGAAGTCTAAGAAATAGTATCGTTTACAGCTATGGTAGGCATACGCCAAATCCGGAGTGGGGAGGCTACACAGCTTTATCCCCAGTCCCATTTAATGCAATATCCTTATGGGTACACTGCACTGTGCAGAGCCAGTGGTGAAAGGTACAGTTACCGAAATCTTGATAAATACTCATCTACATAGCATCCCTCTGCCATTTAATGAGCTTTCCTTGGGTTGTTTGAACATTTACAATGACATGAACATTTAGGTATAAATCTAGTTATCAGTTTGTATGAGCCAACATACCTCATAACCATATATCACCTCCCATCTGATAATTTCAAGGTACCATACAAACATTCAGAAAAATTTTGCCAATTACAGATGTATTTTCTTTAGAGTTATGCAAAGGAATCCTATTGAATGTTTTAATAAATCTGTACTCCTGGACCAAAATTGCTGAAAAATTATTATTAGAGTTCATTTTAATCTTTATTTTACAAATAATAAGATAATCAAATTTTCATAAAAATAAAATTTATAACTTTTCTAACTAGAAAGTAAAACTTAAGTTAAAACAATTAAAAACATAACTATAATGAATGGAAAATATAAGGTTTTTAAAAACAATCTTATTATCACAAGAGTAAAAGGAATGATTCAATATTAAAGCAATAGAAGGGAGTCTTAGCCAATTGTCACACACGGGTTATCTAACCATTCAGTACATGGACTGAAGGACTGATATTCAGGTTTGTGCACTACTAGTACAATCTTCCTATCTGACCTTGAACAAGTTACTGGAACTCTGTGCAATAAGTGATCAAGTATAGCACAATGATAGTAGTCCTTTTCTCTTTCCGAGGAGTACTATGAGGATGACTTGGAAATGATCTTCTCCTACGGTCAAGTTACTATGGTACTCTTTTACCGTAGATTTTATCTTTTGCAGCAGAGCCAAATAATAACTTAGGTTAAGTTTGCTGATGAAATGACAAAAATTTTCATGAAAAGGAGACACCACAAAATACTAACTTTTAAATCAAAAAGCAGTTTTCCTCTGGAAAAAGAGTTCAGGCAAACCTTACCATTATATCTATACAAAACTGATAGAAAATAGAATCACATAATCACACATTCTGGAATGGTTTACTAAGACAGATATAGAAAGGAAGACATACTGCATTTGTTGTATCTTTATGATAAACAAAAAAGGTCAGAGATTTTCTTCTTATAATTTTTTTTTAAATATTACAAACAACAGCTAATATCTGTTCTGCTTTTGTGTATGGTCACTAGAGCAAATTACTAGCTTGCAAGTGACTTAACTACGAAACCACAGGAAAGAATATTTGGGAATATTCATAGGTCTTAAGATTTTTTATTTGCTTGTTTTCACTGACTTTTGGTTCACCAGATCCCAGCTGAACCTCACTTAGCTTCCGCTCCTTTATCATATCACATAAAGTTCTTCCTATTCCTTTCAAAACTTGGTCAGTAAACATTTCCCTTTTTGTGTCCGCACATTTTCTTGGATCATTCTCCCAGCTTCTTTACTCTTTAGAGGTCTCAGCCCTGTTATTTCATTATCTAAGTTTTATTCCATCCCCTACACTACACACACAACAGCATCAAACTGGGGATCACAGAATCTGGGCCCAGATGCAGGTGTTAAAGCCAAACCTACAGATAATGATTCAAATTGGAATTATGAACTAGAAACTGCTGAAATTCAGTCGGCAATATGAATTCTAGATTTCACAACTTTCTCTGATATTTTCTAGAAGAAAACAAACAAACAAACAAACAAAAGCCCCAATAGATACTAGAAATACCTCACATATAGTAGTGCCTGTATGCCATCACGGCTTAATACCAGATCCTACACAGCACTGAGCAGTCTTAACTCACAGCAGAACCAACAGATTTCAGGACAGTCTTGGTCTCTTAGAAGATTATTTCCCTTTCTAAGCTAACGAATGCCACATCATATTTTATTTTATCAGTAATTCTTAAGCATATATTTATATAACTAAAAATTTGTCTACTACAAAGCAGCTTTAAAAATACATTTTGCATTTAAATAATTTTCTTTTCCATTATCGTTTTTAAAATTAGTTTTTCGATGTTATATCTGTTACAGATTTTCTACACAACTTTACAGAAATAATCTTTCTAAAATAATAAAACACCATTCATCATAATGCAATGCAGTAAGAGACTTGTATAAATAGTGTAACAAATCTGTAGACACCACACCACTTTTATTTGTTGTGGAGTTTCTAGAGAATAGACAAAAAAGATAAACCATGATTTGCAGTTCACCATATGTATGTGCAGCAGGAGATGGACATTTTTTGCCTTGATAGTAATTCCGTTTCATTTGTTACCAAACTGAGAAAGAACATGCCAGCTACCTTTGTCTCAATTTGTTTGGTGTCTAGATTCTGAAAAAGCAGCTTTACTCTTGTTTTCCCATCATCTGAAGATCCTTTGAGCTGAGAGAATTTAAACTTCCACAGCACATTCTAAAGAGAGAGAAATTTGATTAAGGACTGTTGCACACTCTCACCCAGAACGACAGAAAACTGATAGACGTTTACATATTAAAATAAAGCTTGAAGGTGGCAAATGTAGTGCATGATAACAGGCTGGTGGTAGAGCAAAAAAAATAATGGTTCTCCATCATATAGGATAGTAAAATATATAGTATTAATATTCACTAATCAATTATCTAGAAATTCTCTGATATGTAAATATTTCACTTGTGTATGTGAAATAATACCAACATCAATGGCAAAAGCTTACTTCTAGAACGATCCATGAGGATATTTGTATCACTCTCTGTATGAACACAATTCCATACAATATCTTAATGTCTCATATTTTAGCTGGCTCATCTGCATAGCATAGGTAGTAATATCTTATACAGATGTTCCAAAGCTGAATTCACTGACGTCTGTAAAGTAGTTTGAAACATGCTATGGAAACATGAAATTGTTATTTTTTAATGTGGTCTTGCAAACGACAAGAAATACTTTCTGTTGTTATGCAGTTGTTTGCAAACATACGAGAATTCCAGGGTATGTTCAAACCTGGCTCTCTTATGGCTTTACACACATGGTCTTACTACTAGGCAAATCCTAGATCAAAAGGATGTTTTAACAGTTATAAAGCTATTTTTCAAAAACAAACACTGGGAAATTATTTTTGAAAACAATTTCATTTTCTGTCTTTATTTGAATGTTTTCTATTCACATAAGTCTAAAAAAACAAACTAACAACTTGCATCCAGATTTCCTGCTGATATTTCCTCAATGTCCCATTATGTTAATGAAAATTCAATGCACATGTTGAGATGTGAATCAGTCCCTGGACACTGCTGAGGAAACATGATTTAAATGCTTCGAAAGCGATTTCAAAAGCACACATAAAACAGGCAGAAAAAATTTTGCTACGTTCCATTTTTCACTATGCCTTACTGCAAAATATTCTTCTTATATAGACCACCACTATACCTTCACTTGAAAGTGGCAGACTTTCTCCCTGTTAATTTGTCCAATATTCTGTAGAGAACACTGATTGGATTTGGGGTAGAACAGCCGCTCTGAGTCACGTGCAATTGCAGAAAGAAGGAACGTCAGTCCTTTCTAAGTGAGTTGAGACTATTTCTACTATCTGATAAGGTTGATATTCTGGGGAATTTTGAACTACTCTCCGTAAATTAGACTACCGCCACATATAGTTGGCAAATTCAATAAAGAATGTGCTGGCTTAATCCTACTTTTGAACATAGTTACCTTGGAAGAGAGTAGGAGCCCTGCTTCCCTCAAATTAATAGTTTGGGAAGTTATTTCTTCACGTTGTTGCTATTACACTATATGCCTTGATGCTAGTGATGATGATTAAATATTCACTCTTAACGTCACACATGTTAATTGTGATTGAAACCCCACCATTCTGCATGATACAGCAATGTAGAAAAGAAGAATATCTGTTTGAGAGATGATTAAAATGAGAAAGGTAACAATGTTGGGATATTACAGTTTCTCTCATTGGCCAATAATTTTATCTTTATAGTGGATATTGCACCACTTGAACAAATGTCAACTGATAAACATGGCAATGTATATCTAGCGTGAGGAAAACCTCATGAATTTAAGCTATTCGGTTATGCTTTTTACAATCCTACTAATACTTTGTAACGCCCTATAGAAAAAAAAAAAAGTCTTACAGGAGGCAAAAAAAGCTTGATTCCATCTCCTGGTTCCCAGCAGACACAAACGCAGTTGGCGTTTTAATTTAAAAGATGAAAAAAATCAACTATACTACTGCATTGTGATAGTACTTAAATTTTACGTTCATAAATAGAGTTTAACTGGGTCCAGAGGGCCTAATTAGACCACCTGAAAGACATTCAAAGCTTTAACGGGTTTGGATCTAAATAGAATAGGTGAATGTTCTATACAGTGTAACTGCTAAGGATGGAGAGGAAACAAGAACCTAGGAACAATTTAGCAATAAAGTGCATTGCTGGAGTGATCATCTCTCCCAGCAGTTGACACTATGTGAAAAACAGAAGTAGATGGCTCTGGAAGGTGGAAGAAAGTGCACACTTTGGGATCTCTTTATTTTAGGTGAGCTGCTGGAGGCACAGAATAGGTGAACCAATTAAGCCAGCTAGGTACAAGAAAGCCTCTATGATCACATACAAAGCAGCTGCAGGTGATAAGAGTAGCTCTGTGATAGGTCCAAAATGGCAAAAGCTGAATGAGTTAAAGTTGTGATAACCCTGGAAGAGTCAACTCCAGCTAACAATTACGGGCAGTAAGAATGAACTGTGCAAGCTGCCTGTTACTGCCGCACTCAGAGGCTTGAGGATGCATAGGACATCTTCATCTCTCACACAAATGCACAATAAATGTGTATAGGTCTTTCAAATTTTTACATTTTAATCTAACCCTATTCTGTATGCTTCCTTTAGGTAAGCAACAAGGGTTGATCTAAATCCTCCTGATCACCGATAGTGAAGGTAGGCACTTTGGGTCAAAGTCCTACCCTTCCTATAAGTAAAATCTTCCTACTGAATGCAGTAGGAAAAGGATTTTAATTGTGGCTTATATTCTGATCAATAGACAAGTTTACAATCCTAAAAGTAGGAGTACATCCAAATAACCTACACATTTAAAAGAAACATTTTCTATACTTTAAGCCAATGAGATTGCATGTAGCTTTAGGTATGGAAAGTAAAATATGATATGCAGAGCACAATTTGAAAATGCAGTATCACCTTAAGGCAGAGAAAAGTATGCAAATGTATTTCTTGGGATTTTATCCTTCTTAATGGGATAGCACATGCAATGTAAAGTCTAAGTTTTCAGACATCAGTGGTCTTGGTAATTGTTTTGCTGTACAAATATTTCAAGAAATATGCATTTTAGGTGACAAAAACCCCCACTAGATTCTTGGTCAATATTTGAAAATGTAGTATATTTAAAATATACTAAAATATTTAAAATAGTAGAATTGTAGATATTGTTTGGAAGTTGTTATATGCCATGAACCATCCTTCTTAGATGCAGTCAATCTGTTTTGCAGGATAAGTGAATTTAATTATATGGATTATGACTGAAGAACATTGGCTGTGGCTCTGTTTAGTACAGACATAGCCTAACTTTCTTATAATGGAAGAATAATTAATTTTACCTTACATCTGTGGCTTCAGAACAAACTGATTCAGGTGCCATTTTCTTTTTTTTTCATGACTGGTAATCTTTATAAAATCTTGAAGTATTATAGAAACTAAGAAATCAAATTCTGTGCTAAATAGTAACTCTCTTCACATGCTAGAGTACAAATAGATTATCCCTTTCTAGTCTCAACCTGGCAGCTTTTCAGTGGTGCCATATAAATAAAAATTGCAGTATATTGGAGGAAAAAATACTACACATAAATGGAAAAAAAAGTACAATTATTTTATTATTCCTGAAATTATCAGTAAAGTAGAGTTATGTTTTCTGCTCCTTTTCCTCTTACCTTTGTTTTACTGTCAAAACAGGTAAATCCAAGAGCAAAGTCAACTGTGAAACACAGGGTATCCCCTTGCCAACTGCACACATATGTTTTAGACTGGGAAAAAAGCATGAATTTTGAGAGAACAGCCATCAGTTTCATTTAACATAGAAAAATAATGTTGTATATACATTTTGAGCATGAGAAGACACTCAACTGGTAATAGTACTATTGCTTTATATTATTGCATCTTAAATTAATAACAGCTTTTGTCATCAATGCAATGTCAGATCTGTTAGCTAGAGATTAATCGGAAGTCTTTTTTACATGTGTTCGTATTCCACAAAAAAAAAAAAAAAAAACACGTTCTTGGAAACCATCCTTTATAAAATGCAACATAGAACAAGCAATGCCAAACCTGACCATTTCAAAACTTTGAGAAAGCTGCTTATATCTGACCTACTAGTAGTTCAGCGCATCGTTTCCAACAAATGTACAGGTAACACTGTCTAAATATTTGGTGACTATAATCCATTTATGAAAGAACTGTCTGTTTACTTCAGACATTGAAGATATCCTTTTTGCAACATTTTCTTGTGTAAACTTGAGTGACATTCCACTTCAGTATTGTTGATTAATGCCAGCTAATATAATTTAATAATTAGAGCTAACTAGCACTAATTAACTAGTACCGCTACTTTCTAGACAGCACTATATATACACCAACTGTTTGATCTCTTTTTAGGCTAAAAAAAAAAAGTTATATTTAAACTTCAGAAAAAGCTTTCCAAAAAAAGTAAATGAAAAATTTCCTTTACATGCTACTCTTTTTGTAAGAGTAGATAACTTGGATGTATGTTGTATTCTGAAAGTAAAAGAGAAAATTTCAGCTTGATTACACTGAAGTCAATGGCAAAAATGCCACTGACCTTCGTATCAGCAGAGGTAAAGTCCTGCCTTCAGCCTTTCCTCACCAAAGTTTACAAGCTATTTTTAAAATGCTTAATATACCCTCATGTTTTATGAAAAGTTTTTTTTTTCTCCAAGAGAGCATCACACTATCATCTCACACTTAGACACTTGTTAATTAGAATTTTTGTACCTGGATAGTTTCTTTCAATGCCTAAAAATAGTTTTAACACACGAATGGCCAGGAGGAGATTGAAAGCATTAATAAGCTAGTTTAAGTTATCCCAAGTTTTCCACTTATTTATTGTTTAAGATATATTCAGTATAATGCAAAACTTTAGTATTTAGTATTTATGAAGGTTTTCACTATTCAAAAATATTTAAAGTTATATCAACGTAAATATTTCTGAGTTACTGATATAACATTTTATATAGATTTTTGAAAGGGCTTGGAATGACTCTCATGTATTCACAGACTAGTATTATAATCAGTCAAACAATGACAGAATTGTAAATTATTTCTGAATAAATTATTTTACTCATTGGTGATTTCAGTGATTGATACTCAACTATAGCATCATTTAAATATCCCAAAATTTTATATAGCAATTAAAATGTGGCCTTAAGCACCAGTTATAACTTATTCTCCATTATTTTCCAATTAAAAAGGTTATACTAGCTGAGCTCTGACTCAGCAAAGCAGTTTTAAAAAATCATAGTAAATTAGATCCCCCAATGAGTAAGCATCTAACTACACAGCTACAAATGGTGAATACTAAAATGAAGTATTCACAAATAATTAAGCCTGAAGTATTTTATGAATATTCAATATCTGCAATTAATGGAAATGATTTAGAAATTATTTGCAAATAAATACTAAAGACAAGTAGAACATGTTGCATTTTCAGCATGATAAATAATGCAAATAGATGTAATCAAGATTTACACTTACAAAAGACTAATAGCTCTTTTAACAACAGATACAGGTTGGGTTTTGCCATATAAAGTGGAGATAACAACTGTTATTAAATTTAAAAGCCTGCTTATGGCATATGCTCAATGACTCAATCTCTTAAATGCCTCCATAAGATAGACTCCCATCCCCACTCATTCACACTGGTACAGACCTCTGTCCCCTACCATTCTTGACTTTGGCAATAAGCTTCCTTTACACTTGCAATTATGGAATCACCCCTCGGTATCTGCAGCAATAGTCTGCATGGAAGTTTAATATTAGCAATCTGGGATTAGGTTTCTTTTAATGCAATTTTGGAGAAAAAATTATAGTCAGTACTGCGTATTAGCCAGCTCTCTGAGGCGCCCAGCTTGAGAACTCATAGTTTAAGCAATAGAGAGGAAAATAATTGATTATTAAAAAAAAAAAAAAAACTTCCTTACTGTTTGGAAATGAGATTTTCTGGGCTAAAATGTAATACTGGCTAATACAAAACACTTGGGTATGTACAGGTAAATGAGGGTCTGCAAAGTCTCAGCCTTAAGATATGCATTAAAATATTTTTCCAACATACAGTAATACTCTAACACCCACATTAATTTACCTAAATGCATTTACACAGATATATACATATGAAAATTCAAAACAATTGCAAATGTGGTACAGTGACAAAGTTTGATTGGCACTGCTGCAGACTAGATTAAATATTTTTCCAGCTTTAATCTTGGTGGCTCTGAAAGGTAGTAGGCATGTAGATTCAGTTCACTCCTGATGAGATTCTTTAGCCAAAGTATTAAAAATTTAACTGTTAAAAGGAAGGAGTTATGCCTACACCACAGGCATAACAGAAAATTGTTGTATATTTCCTGGTTCAATTATTTAATGTTTTCAATGTCCTATGATAGTGAAATGATGTGTAGAATTATTATTTGTAATAAAAGATGATTACAAAAGTCATCTCTGTATTCATTCAGGTACCACTATCTCAATGCATATACCTTTAAGTCATGAAAATATCATTAAGATGACAATATAACTGGCTAAATGGAGGGAGAACTGTGTTTTGGACTCATGCATAAAAGGAATCTCTTATACATTAGACTTTCTGTGCAAGGAAATTCCTACCTGACTTAAGCAAATCACTGAAACAAAGCTGAGATGTTGTCTGTTCAAGAGCACCTGGGGACTATGATTCCTGGGGAAGAGTGAGGAGAAGGTTGGGTAGAGTACAGAGTTTCATACTGCAGGAGAAGTTGGGCAGAAGAAAGGGTCTTGGAACCGAAATTATGGGGAAGTAGGTGCTGTATCTATGGACAGGAAGTGAAGGAGAGGTTTCAGCCCTGTGACAACATCAGCTAGATAGCAAATCTTCACCCCCATCCGTGACACACTTTGCACATCCATCAAAGCACTATACTACAATTTACTAATGTTTGGCTGCTTGGGAAATTTGACACTTTTTTTTCCCTAGCTGCATCACCAAAGAGTCAGTTAGTATCTTCCATGATAAGTGCACACCTCCTGGTATTTGCAGGTGGTAATTAGCACTGAAAATGTGGGTCAGGTACCTCCTAATTGAGAAAAACAGAAATGCTCTTTTCATGGTTGTGTTCCATGAGTTTTTACATCAGGGAGGGGACTAGGAACAGGTTGCTTCAATTCCCTTAAACAAAGACCGATGTAGAATTCTGAGCAACAATCAGAAGAGCTTTTCCAAATATGCTTGACAGCACGCCAATTAATTTCAAAACCATTTTTTATTATCATCAGTATGACCATCTTTGCTTCAGAAGGAAGGAATGTACTTGTGAATAGATCTGCTAACCTAATGAGGAGGCCTTTAAACCTCGTTCGTGGGGTTTGGGTACCTAAGTCCAGGGGTAAGGAAGCTTTGAAAACAGAGAATGAATGTGTGAGAAAAGGCTACCGCAGGAACTTTCATATCTATTTAGAAAGGAGGGCATTCAACAGTATACCTCAGGTGCCCGTACAGCAATGAATGAAGCTTAGGAAATGAAAAAAAAAAAAAAAAAAGAATTATAAGTTTATGTGCAGTCAATGGATGTTTAGGAAGGAGAGGCAAGGAAGAAGAGGTCCTCCTCACTTTTGAGTTGCCCTTTATGAAAAGGGGACTTCTGATCAGAAGATTTCTGATTTCAACAGAGACATGTAGCTTTCCTGTGTTAAGTGAAGACACACACCTCTGGATGCTGCAAGGACTGTGAAGTCCAACTGCTTCTGAATAAATCTAGACAGGCAATTGATTTTGTGGCTACTGGAATATTAACTCATTGAAATGCTTTGGCTTGGGTGCCTAAATTTGCCTAAGTCCTGTCATAGGTGTGAAAGGTAGTACCTCTGGATTTTTTTCCAAGACATAATCTTTTAATGTTCCTCTGACTTTCTTGGATTGTTTTCTGACCAATAGACAAGGATTACATTTCCTTATATTTTTAGTAAAATTCTTTAAAATTATAATTACTAATTCTTCTGGTTTGGAGGCTACATACTGAGCTCATCATCAAAGATTCATCACAAAGAAATACCATTTTACATTGTCTTTAAAGAATCAGAGAGCTCACAGCTACCAGCTTTTTCTGTCAGTTTTGTATTTCCATAACCTAAGATACTGCTTGGCAAATAGAATTTCTAATGAACAAATGAGATTCAGTGATGTTGCTCACGTAAGAATAAAAAAATGCAGTGAGAAAAATGATATACTACAGGTTGATTTTAATGGAGTTGACCTCCTTAACTCTATTTACTGCTCTTGTCCCTAATGTTCCATCAGGCTTACAATTGCAAAAAATCAGCTGAAGCCTGGCTACAGTTTGGCTAATTCTTGTGCTGCATGAAGAAAAACTCACTTCTGCTTGAAATTACAGTTACTCCCTATGTGATTCATTCATAGGCAATATTCACTCATTCTGGCCTCAGCTATATTCTGTTGAGTAGGAATTTTAGTACTTTTTATCAAAGTGTAGCAAAAATTGCAGCTCTTTTGTTCTAAATGAAAACAAATTTGACATCTATGTTACTTTGCATGTTTACTTCCCCAAAAGCCCCTGGAAATAGACAATATTGCTATACTTTATTGCTTAAATTACACAGTCCCCTTGGTTCTCTGTTAACTACTTTATATGTATACATATATCTGTACTAAGATGTACTGTACTTATTTATTTCTGGTATATAAGAAAACATGCACTATTTTTCAATATACTCATGTTATACAGTTCCATACATATTTACTTTATAAGAATAAATAATAAAAAAAGACTACAAATAATTTTGTCAAGAACTATAATATATAATGTATTTAACACACATATCACATCCCTTTCCTACTTATCATTTGAAGTTAAAGTTCATGCTATGTCTCTGTGGAAGTTAATCTGTGCCCGATGTACTAACGGCTAAAATCTTAACACAACATTTACCTTGCTTACAATAGAGGAGTGTTTGCATTCAAATTAAGTTAGAATTAATTTATTAAAGTAATTAATAAATTTTGAGAATATTTATTTTTTTCCAAGGACAAATCATCCCAATTACAAGCAAAATAAACAATATAGTTGATGAGAAAGAAATTTTACTTGCTCAGTAAAAACATTATCTACTTCATGTATTATTAAAAAGCCATTATCATTTGTTCTGCTATTTTTTCTTATTTATAGTTAACTACCAATAAAAATATACACTAATTAATAACAGCAGTTACTACAGGATCAGCTGTAGCTTTAATGTGTTTTATGCAAGGCCTATTAAATCTATTAATGGTTAAGCTCTCTTGAACTATTCAGCATTTGCCTGTTGCTACTTAATGTCCAGAAAACAATATATTAAAACTTAACTTATAGGCTGAACTAAAAGATATTTGACTTTTTTTTTTGTCTGTGATTTCATAAAGACTTAAGAAATTGAACTTCATGCATGAGAGTAGGACAGTGGAATTTTAAGAGACTACATGTGTGTGAAGTGATTTGTTTATCATTCTCAATTAGACTGGACACTAACATAATCACTGAATTTAATTATAAGAGTTTTCCTTATAAATAATCAACAATTCAATGATATTAACAGAAAATTCCATTGTTTCCAGTTAGAACCGGTAGCATTTTGGTATCATACCAACATCACTGATATTTGCATCACCCAGGTTCTGAGACCAAGCATGATCTTAAATTTTAATATTTTCTTTAGTCATTTAATATTTTCTTTAGTTTTTCTGCATCTAGAATTATGAAAACTATATAAATAGGAGGAAGTTTGTGGAAATTGTCAGAGGAACCTGCATGCCTGACACAGAAAAGGACCTAAATACAGGGTTCATTTCATATTCTTAGATGCAAAATAAAGCACAACGGAATTTAAAATACTGTGAAGGTTAGAAAAAATAAAATTTGGTAGAAACTGTGACAGTTTGGACCACATATTCTTACATTAAGGAGATAGATTTTATAGAATCACAAGTAAAAGCATGTAACATATGACATGTCAATGCATTTATCTTTCTGTTTTTTCATTTGTTTGGCAGCTATTAGACCATATATACGAGTGAGATTTTTGAATAAATTTCAAAGTATTAACCAACACACAGAGTCTGGTAAAAGCCTTAATTTGGGACAGGCTAGGCCAAGACCGAGCCTTTCTGAAACTCTACTTTTAGCATAAAAAAACTATGAGGACGACATGGATATGATGATAAGAACCTATAATTATTATGGTTGTACAGAGAAACATATCTCTGCCCTAGAGAGCTTACTCTTACTCTAGTGAGTACACTAGAAGGCATACGAAATTAAAATCTTTAATTCTGAAGAGTTTACAAAACTTTATTCAACAGTATTTGTTATATAGAATTACTAGTGCTGAATGGAATTGCTTTTTATATTTTCTAAAATTCCAAGATAGTTGCATTAAAAAGCATATATTTTGTTTTTTGGATACATGAAAAATCCTTAATTATATTTTCAGACAGCAGGTGTATGTCTGTTCCAGATAACTTTGTAAAAGTATCAATGAAATAATTTGTGTGCTTGTGCATGAATATACAAAATATACACTTAAAAAATGTGGCATATTCACTCACGTAGTCATACCTTTAAGAAATTCGTCATGTTACAATTAAAAAGTTACAGAACGGTGATCATTATGGCTAGACACAATTAAAAAGACTTTATTGAAACACAATAGATCTTATTCAAAATGTTATTGAATATTCCTGCAAGATCTGAAATAGATGCTATTGAAGGAATTGCAGCTACCTCCCTACAATTACTTTTATTTTTACATTTTCCGGTCTTTATTGGATGTTAATATAAAAAGCATATTTTCCTGTAGAAGATGGTACTATAATCTGATGATTTTAAGAAAAAATTAGTTTTTGTTTTGTTTTTCTTTTTAATGTAGATGCATATGTGTGGTTCAGCATACAGGTATGTGACACTGGCACTAAAAGTACAATATACTTGTATATACTTGTGTATATACTTGTATACAAGTATGCTTGTATACTTATATACTTGTATATACAATGTACTCTTGGCAAGACTAGTCAAAAATGCAGATATGGTTACCTACTTATAGCTGTAGATTCTCTTTATAAAGAGAATGTAATAGCTAATGTAAAGCCAATAGAAGAGAAAAGACTTGCTATCTATCTCCTCTGCTAGACAGGAAAACCATGGATTAAATTGTTAGTAGAAGTCAACGAGAGAAAGGGAAGTAGAAGGACAAAATCAAAGGCCAGGTGGCTTAGTGGGAGTCTTCCTCTAGCAGTAAAAATTCCAATGACATTCCTAAGCTTAAGCTTTTGTGGGGAAAATATTTTGCTTTCTCATCTCTGTGCTGGAGCAACAGTTTTATGGATTTGTAGCAATCATTTTTTTCCAGAAGAAAAACCAAGGTACAATGGTGAGCTGTTTAATATTTTCCTAGCTCTAGGTTATCCCAAGTATATTTTCACATCTATGAAGCAGATTCATAACAGTAATCAGGCTGGCATCGTTTATGTCAGTAGAACGCTACTGACTTACTCCAGCAAAGGCATTGACTTGTTTTTCAAAAAGTTCTTTATTATATAACAGAGCGTTTTTCTTTTCCAGTGATTTATAAAAGCTGGAATGATGCTACCACAGATTTTGCAGCTGAGAAAGAATTTAATTAGAAATATCAGCAAGAGACACTCCCAGCTACACTAATCAGTTTTGGATCAAGGCTCCTGGGACTGGGGTTTTCTTCTGTACCTGATTCTTACAGAAAAAATTACATGGAGAGAATAAGAGAGAACTATAAATTTTAAAAATAGAAAATAAGATGGCATAATTTTGAGTTCAAATTTCTCTCTAAATCTGAAATTCCATTAGCATAGCTTCCATACCGCTTTAGTACTTTTATACTTATACAAGTCTATAACATTCTCTGAAAAATTACAAAGCTCTTATCTAAAGCTCTAGATTTTTATATACATATATGTGTGTGTGTGTGTGTGTGTGTGCGCACGTGTGTGTGTGTGTCTGATGATGTAAATTTATCTGTTTCATTTAGATCATTTGTAATTTTAGGAATATACTAGGATTTCTAGAAATATTGGTGTACCTTCATGAAAAACAACATTTTATATTAATCATGTTTTAAATATGAGTACATAAACTACAGAATATATAAGTAAGGTTTTGTTTAATATTCTTGCAAATGCATAAAAATTCTTGTCTATTTTTCAACATTAATAGGTGCACTGCTGGATTCTTCCTCAATATCCTATTTGCTGAATTATTAATTGTTTTTACCAATGTTAAACACATACAATTAATCTGTATGGTTCTAAAGATTTGACTTTTGATTAAGGAACTTTTTTTGCATTTGCATGAAAATTAATTAAAATTTAATAGCATTTCTAAAGATGACCAGTTAAATTGGAATTGTAATAAGCTTCCTGTACATAATTAAAACAATCTAAAACTTAATTAGGTAATTAATCTGAGTGCTTCTGGTAACAAACTGGTAAGTATCTTTTAATAACCCTATAAATCTAACATAATCCAACTGCTATTTAATATCTCACCTGAATTTAAAGAGGATATTCAGTTTGTTTATTTGTTTGCTTCAGAAATTAAAATGCAGTATGCTCTAAAATTAGCATATGATGGTTTTTCCATTATTGTAGGAATTTCTGTGTATAATTTTGCTTCATACGTTTTTGTCATTATCACAGAACATAAAATTAAGATAATGTTGACAACTTGATCTAATATCTTTGCATTTTAAATAAATTATTTAAAGCTCACAAGCATCACATTCATCATCCTGTTTTATTCATCTTCTTAGTTTACCATGAAGAATTAATAGATTCATAAGCTAGAAATGACAATTACTTCTTATTCAGACTCCCTAATTTCTGCTAAATTTTAACTTAGAGGGTGATTCAGACTCCTATTTCTCAAGCACCATTTAACTCCTAAAGATGCCTAGAAACAATCAATGTGTTTTTTTCCACTGTAGAGCTGCTTAGACACTTAAAGTTTTCTGAGCTCTTGGAAGAACTAGGTTAGACGTGCTACAAAGATGAGTAGGAAGATACCTAATCTCTGCCTGTGAGTCCCCCGGTGGGACTCCATATCTTAGGTCTATTCTGACTACTTCTAACTCGGGTCATGTTAAGATTAATTCAAGATGCCGTTGGAGAATGGCTAACAAATAGCTTTTGTGTAACAGTCCAGGAAGGAGAACCAGGAACTAAACTCATTTTAGGCTGCAGGGCTCCAAATAGTGCAAGCTTTCTTTTCTTCAGTTTCCTCTAACCCTGCAATCTTCAGCTGAACTTGGCAACTAACACATGCTGTGAAATAGTTTCAGATGGAGCCCTTTCCACACCTTCTTGCAGCTGGGCCACTCTGTAGTGGAATGTAATGATGATAAATGATGTCAAACTAGTTGGGTTAAAAACCTCTTTTCCATAAAACAGTGTTAATTGGCTTTCCAATACCCCTCAAATTAAATATTACTTGAGTTCAACAATATTATGAGGGATTTATAATGGAATATTACACTGTAATTATTTAGCAGTCTCACACAGATTTTAGTACTTACAGATTTTAACTTTGAATAGAAACATTAAAATCTAAAATAAAAGAGTTCAAAATATACAAGTAGTCTAAGATTGATCATGACCAGAGAAGAACGGGGTACAAGACTGCATTGCCATTCATTGGAACACTATAACTCTTTCCTTTCCCAAATACTATGTCCATCTCCTTCTCTGTCTTCCTACAGGTCAAGACTGAAGTGTCCAAAGATCCAAATCATCCTATCTAAATGTTTCTGCATTAATTTAACAACTGTATTCATTGCTTTGGAAAGATTTGCTTGAGGAGAAGGAATAATGATTAGAAAGTAATTAAAAATAGACAACACTGAAAAGACAAGGAATAAGACTGTACTAGTCAAAGAAGTAGCATGATATTTGTAAAAGAAGCATTATACTTTTGCTTTAAAATAGTTTTGAAGATTATCTACACTGTAAAAAATAATAATAATTAAAAAAGGGAGAATAATGACTTTGAGCATCATAAATTGGTCTTGCAGTCATTTAGAGTACTCCAGAGCTCTAGAGTACTCTAGAGCTGGGATTTGTGGACAATGACTGACCTTCTGGTTGTGATTCAGAGGAGTTCATGCCCTATTGCAATGCTTTTATCATCAACCTCATGAAAATGCTTTTAAAGAACACTTTTCTGCCTTTGAACTGCCTTCCTGCCCAGTCTCCTGCATTTTTAAAGACCCTATCAGCCCAAATTATACTATCAAATTATACTATTTTCTTCACAGAAAATATAAATATTTCTAGGACATGCATTTAGCATGTTTGTTTGCTATCATTATTTGTAAACAGATTCATTTCATTAGATTCATTGAATTTCACAGTTATTGGTACGTTCCTCTAGGTTAAGCATTTGCAGCTTTGAAACATGGCCTTAAGACAGCTGAAAGGGTAATCATATTGTGAGGGGAATTTTTTCTTACTTTACTGAATTCTTTGTGTCACTTAACACTGCTACCATTTTCAGAAAAAAAAATCAAGGAACATGCACATTATGAGAAATGAACTTAAAAAAAGCACCTTTGATCATATCACGGTACCTTAACTCTTCTCTACATAAACACTGTAAGGATAGAAATTTCTACGGAATATAATTCTTCTTACAGTAAATCAAATACAAAGAACATGTACAGGATAAAATTAACAACAACTTGGTCAAATATAAGATCCCAATGAGCCTCAGAAGCAAATAGAACCAATTCATATTTAAAAAAGAATGGCTGAAAGGGGGTAGTGCAATCTAAAAGAAAGAATTCTTATGGACAAATTAACCTACAAGTCATAACTTTCCTGGATACTGTAATGTCAGTCTATGCTCTACGTAATGTTAAATTGCAGACCTCATCCATGCTGCTCATGATATGCTATTGAAAAGATGGACATGAAAAGTAGCATTTATGTTTTGAAGGAAGAAAGGAAATAGTGGAATCGGAAAGATTTTTCACTTCTGGAGAGTGACCACAGCACTTTGTACCCTACTGGCATAGCAGTTTATAGCAAACTTGAATGTATGAAACTGAGTGACAGAAAATTAAGATATGGGAACACACATATAGAAACTTAGGCATTGCGACCAGGATTTTAACTGAATGCCTCAGCTGGAGGCTTCAGATAGGGTGAACCACGACTAGAAGAAATGTTAATATCTTTTGTGCTGCACTGGGCTAGCAGATTGTTGAATTCAAATGACATAGATCATTGCACAAGTGAATAATTCTCCCTTAATTCTGAGATTGTTAGAATGTAACAGAACATCAGGTTTTGAAATAAACACTTCAGAAAATAATGTTTTTAAATCAGCTACTGAATCATTTGATCCCAGCCCTTCCTATACTTTAATTATCTATTATCTTTTTTTTTATATGGATGATGAATAGGATAATTATATGGTTGGTCAAACAGATACATCACTATTTCTTGAAGAGTTCATGTGAGAACATTCTTTACATGTGCTCAGTAAGCATTACTAATCCCTCCCTGAAGCCTAGCGATTTTTCAGGAAGAATCAATTTTTTCTGAAGGACTACATTCCTTCTCAGAAGTGCAGGAACAACAACATCACCATTACAGAATCTTTTTTGTTACCTTATCTGTCCAAAGAGACAATTAAAACTGTCCTAAGTGAACATCCAGAAGTCTCCTGAGAATTCCAAATACATATAAATGTAGAAAAGCTGGTTCAATAACCTTGCTGGGACTCCCACACCTTGCAAGCTGTGCTAATGCAATACTGTGATACAATCCTTTGGCTAGTATAAACATCTTTAGGAGGCCTCTGCAAACCAGCACATACCAGGTCAAGCTTACATTTGTGCTAAATTGTGTAAATAGGTTTTGAAATGGAGAAGGCTTATACTCTTAACCCATACATTTGTGAACTACTCACCCAGTTCAGCTGGGATTATGCATATAGATTTTCAACAAAAAATTTCCTGGATAGCAATGGCAATTATATTATATGTATAGCAATGGCATATAGTATAAATAAGCTGTAAGTTACAACTTAACTTAGAATCAATAGACCTGCTCTGTCTTCATACCACAAAATATCTCCGTTAGAATAAAATATCGCCTTTAGGATAAACACAATCATTCTCGAGGTTCCATTCGCTGGCTCTCATGAGAGCTGAGACACCGCAATGCTAATAGACACCCACTTCTAAGCAACTATACTAGGAATCTACATCTTGAATTTCATATCATGTAATGGGAAATGAATCCTCTGATCTGAGAAAAGAATGGGACTGAGAGAATTTTACTATTCAGTAAATAGTATGCTAATCGTTTAATTTTGACATTTTAAAAATTAATATGGCAAACTTTCTTCTCATTTACAATGCTTTTACAGATTTTTCAGATTCTTCCAATGTTAATAAAGTTACTCCTAATTTACAATTAACTATGTAAGAGCAAAATCTTTCTTTCTTTCTTCTTTGAAAATAGAACCATTAGGTAAAACATAATAAATTTATATTATGTAAGCGGAAAATAATTTTATGGACGACAATGTCCAAAGCAGCCTGAAGAAATTCCACAGAAATTTTCTCCCATTTGCAGCATGTGTCAAGTTCCAGTATGTTGGAATCAAAGTAAATTTATACATTACTACTTCTAATTTTCAAACTGTCATAATACGCTCATAGAGTGTTATCACACACTCATAGACACGCAAATGTTTATGATGATGAAGCTTTCAGAAGCCTTTAGTGTACTAAAGTACAGTCAGATCCTTATTCATAGTGCATATTAATCTAATACAATTATTAAACATATGCAGTAACTTTGCTAAAATTTGTTACAGAATATATTACTGATGAAATGGCTACAGGATTTAAATTATTCGTTACTTACCCCTGTTCTTTGAACTTCCAAGAAGATTGCTCTTTGAAATGATTTCTCCCACACTGCCAACTCACTGCCAAACTCTACATTGAAATAATGACTCTTGCCATGTCCAACCATGACACTGAAACAATATGGCCTCTGGTCTTCAAGATCATAGTCTTGATGAATACCTAAATACAAGTTTGCTTGTAGCCAGCAATCATCAGCAAGCCAGAGCTGAAAGACATGTTTCAGTATGTGATTCTTCATCTAGCAAAAACAAACAGTTAAGGTAACATTGACTTCTGTAAGTGACAGGTACTCAGATATTTATGTTGTTATACTAACAATTGTCTTGAAATATCTTGAAGCAATGTTTTGAATATTAAATATTATTTGCAAAGATAACTTCTCTTATTACTTTTTATTCACTTTAACTTGTATCATACAATCTGAGCTACTTCTGTAGTTCCAAAATACTGTCAAAGTAATCTAATACATACATATATTGTAATTTTAAAGGAGTTTATAGTAACGAAGGTGGGGAGGAAGGGATGATTGGGAGGATGACCAGGGGAGACTGCTCTGACTAAGGTCAAAGAACTAAATCTACCAACAAAAGAGGGAAAGAAGGATTTTGGAGAGATACTGGGGATACATTTGGGAGATAGCATATGGGAGCACATCAGAACTTCTAAGAAAGCCACCATCTACATAGCAGACTGAATTATGATTGTTCTTCCAGAGGACTGTGGGAGAAGTTTCTTAAAAATTCATCCATGATTCCAAGTGATGACTACAAAGTCTGCACTGTCATGCTGAAGAGAGAGAGGAACACCTATTACTAGGTGTGTTGATAATAGATGGAATCATTTTTTACATCCTTCCAATCCTGCCTTACCCCCTTCTCCAGCTATCCAGTGATCAACTATTTGGAAGTGAATTGCTATTTTTTGTTCTATATATGAAATTGAATTCAAACTCCTCTAAGCAAAAGGATACGTTACCCACTTTATAAAAATGGACCATTTAAAATAGTGATAATCATGACTATGTTAGATTCCCTATAATTCCCTATAATTTAAATATTTTAACTTTTGAGTTTATAATACATATCCTATTTATGCTTTTTACGCTAGGTTTTTCAAATATTTTCATAATAGCACTCCTTTGAACTAATATGCTTATAAAAAATCAGCAGGAAATAGCCCCTCAGTCAGTGGAATTACAGCTGGGATAAATTTGGCTGACTGTGATGGTGCACTCATCTGTGACACTGACCACATACCTATTTTAAGTTGCACAGTTAATCAAGGAACTGGTTAGTGTGATTTTATGAAATAAAAAAAAAATCAAACCTTTAAAGATGAAACAAGCAAAAGACTCCCCCACATAGTAGCAAATGCTTCTACAAATGAAATTACTTTTGAAACAGACTTAAATGAATGGTATCATATTTAAAGTGTTTCCCAAACACTAAACTCGGATTTGTAAGATTAAAAGATTGATTTTCTTTTTCTCAAAGTACGTTTAATGAGCGCATTTCATTTTACAGTTTTGATCCAATTACAGATTACTCAGAGGTGACACAGAAAGAAACTTCTTATAAGCTCAAAGAAATGATATTTTGTTTACAATCAAAGGGAGGGAAATTCTTGACTCTTGCAATTCAAGAGTTCTGCACCAGTCTTATAGCAGAGTATAAGTATTCCACTGTAATTGCATTCCAGTCTGCTAAACACCCAGGAATGCAGTGATTTATTAACAAGGAAATGGTTATTCTGGAAATGACAACATGAGCTTGAAAAAGTCCTGTAACAGCTGCTAGTGTGCCCTGCAACAATAAGGGAAGTGAAATGAGACCCTGCCATCACCTTCAGGAGAAACAAGAACTTTCACATTACTCTTTTCTAACCCAAATATATCCCTGTAACACAAGGTGTGGTAAATGAAAACATACTTACAAGAAACTTCCTTTATGTTTTGATTTATCACTGATTAGCACAAAAACAGAACTAAATTAAAAACTCACTCTCTCCACCTTCTTATAGATTAAATATTTTTACTAGCTGAACTTTTTCAAATTATATGTTTTACTTTCTATTTATCAGCTAGGGCTCTTTCCCATCTCTATTTCTCTTTAATGGCACAGGGAAGAGACTAGGGAAAGAACAAAAGGGAATTTGCAAAGAGAATCCCATTTGTTACACTCTAATGTCACCTGTAAGGAGAATTTTTTTTTTTTTGGGTCTAGGAGAGGTCTCTAGTCAACCAGATTTGGGGTAAAAGCAGATACTGAACCAGACATAGGTGGCTTTAAAAGACCAGAATGCAGCTTTGTACCCGAGTCCTAGAATCTTGTAGTCAGAATGAGTGTTTTAAAGATTTTTGCATTCATTTTTCCAAGACTTATAATAGTCTATCATAGCCTACAAAAGTCTGGACCTGTAACTCCATGCATATGAAAACAAGTAAATAAGCAAATAACAACTGGGATTTGAATATCTAAATATAACCTATAATGGCATATATAAAATAGATGTTTAAAAGTTTAGAGTTCTGTGTCCTTCCTGTTCTAGATGAATACACAACCATCTTCACAGAGCAGTGAAGGTTCCCTTTTCAGTAGTAGAAACCAGAGGAAAAAAACTGCTCTGCTAGCACATTCTCCTCCATGTACTGCTCCTATATTCATACACGAGACCAAAACTGAAAATTTTACTAGTACTGGTGAACTACTAAGTAACATAAAGCTAGCATATCTAACCTTAAGCACTTTATTCAAATCTAAGCTGTGGTGTGTGCTGTGGGTGTTCTAGGGGGCACCTCAGAGGCGGCATGGAACCAAGGTACCACCAGGGTACACTGCACATCATTGTCAAAAATGGCCCTGCAGCTGTTCTGGGAGAGATCGGTCTTGAGGCAGTTCAAACTGATTTAACCACGCTTTTTTGGACTGGTGAAACAGAAGCTGAGCAGAGATTCTACTATGTTCCCAAGTGTTATCTGTTTTTCAGCAGCCGTGGGGTAATAGATGTTAAGTCTACATTATTAGCCTTAGTTAAGACTAAGTAACACTCATTCTGGCTCTTAAACAAATATATATTTATTTTTACTTTGATTGAATGTGAAAACGTGATGTGTGGAAACACTGTATGTTAGAAGAAAATGAAATGTTTTAAAGGTAGATTGATTTTTAAAAAGTATCTAATGTTCTTGCCTCTGAATAATACAGATTTTCAATAACAGCTCCAGTAAATATGGAGTATCATTTAAGGTGTAGGGGGAAAATATGAGATAAACGAGATCAGACTTTCAATTATCTGGTTGTTACCACTAAATGTCCATGTATATTCAAGTGTAAGAATGTGAAATATTCTGGGCTCCCCAGTACAAGAGAGACATGGTGCTACTGGAGAGAGTCCAGCAGAGGCTACAGAGATGATGAGGGGACTGGAGCATGTCTCTTATGGAGGAAAAGCTAAGAGAGCTGGGCCTGTTTAGCCTGGAGAAGAGAAGACTGAGAGGTGACCTGATCAACATGTACAAGTATCTGAAGGGAGCGTGTCAAGAGGACAGGGCCAGACTCTTCTCCGTGGTGTCCACTGATAGGACAAGAGGCAACAGGCATAAATTGAACCACAGGCAGTTTCTTTTGAACATGAGGAAAAACTTCTTTCCTGTAAGGATGACTGAGCACTGGCAAAGGTTTCCCGGAGAGGTTGTGGAGTCTCCTTTGCTGGAAATATTCAAAACCCGCCTGGATGTGATCCTGGGAAATAAGCTCTAGAGGACCCTGCTTGAGCAGGGGGGTTGGACTAGATGGTCTCTAGAGGTCCCTTCCAACCTTGGCCATTTTGAGATTCTGTGATTCTGTGATTCTGTGTGAAATATGAATATTCATTCACATATGTGCATATGTATGCTTGTATTGGCACATGTGCATATATGTGTATGTGTACATATGTAAACACACACACAAATCTAAAATATAGCAAGTTTTGTGTTAAAATCTAATTTCTATATTGAATTCTTATTTTCCATGTTTAACTCTTATGTCATAACTGACATATGTGAGAAGCTTACAATCAGATGTGTAACAAGTGACCTTGCCTTAAGAACCATCTTTCTTAAGAATCAAAATGATACAATATTCTCCATTATGTCTTTACAGTAGTTCTAACTAGTTTTTGAAAATCTTTAAAAGCGTTCTCCCAAAACTGTAGTCTTTATAACACAAACTCCACCTTTTAGTCTGCAATGTAAAAGCTTTACTCTCTTAAGAATTATGTCCGCCATTATTGATTCATAGTTTCCTTCATTTGTTATGTATACTAAAGAATCCACAGAAAAGACGTTTAAGTGTTGAGTTTACGCTTTTGTAAGTCAGCTAATATATTCATGAAGAATTGGAATTAAGCATTCATTTATTAAAATGTGAAGAACATTAAGAGCTGAATCTTGGGTAGCTTAGTTCCTACTTCTTTTTCTTAATGAAAATGTACCACATAATTTACTTTAAGTAAATTCTTGTGATGTCCTTGAAATTAACCTTACCAGAATATTCAAGGGAGGACTGAGTATGAAATAAGTAGTAACATTTACAGGAAAGAAAACAAAACCAATGCCCACTATACAGCAAACCCTTCTCAAAAGGTGTAATGAGTAGATACCTACTTCATTGCTGCCTAATTTATTCATCTGGAAAATATAAGTTTCAATAAAAGTTTAAGGAGATAGAATGAATAATCTGAGACAGAGCCTCTGCCCTTTGCTGCAGTGATGGGCAGAATCTGAAGTTATCTGTGCACACCCAGTTGGAGACATGGTCACATTAAAATAATACCTTGCTCACAATAGGGTTGTGCTCCTGCATCTGGCACTCCAGAGCTGAGCTTTACTCCCAAATTATAGGGTTGCTCACTTCTTGGCATGACTCTGGCCAAGCCTCTCCTTTTGACAGAGAAGGAAGTCTTTCTCCCCATTCACTCTTAGCAGGCTTACAGCAGAGAAAAAAATGGCAGTGAAGGAACCTCCTCCTCCTGGCTGAGGGGCTGGAACTGCTGAACTTTTCATTCACAACAGCAAAATTGGCAACTGACATCAGTAGAGGCTCCTTTCGCTGTCAACTAAGGGGAATGACACCTCTGTAAAATGCAGATGTCAGCACATATTTAAGAATTTTTTTTAGTTTTCTGTCAGCTCATGTATTCAATGCTCTGTAGGCTATAGTTTGACCAAACTTTCAAGTTTGATCTTCTTTTTTTTTAGTCATTATCTGCACAAAAAGTGTATAAAATGTGGCCATGTTCCTGAAACCCAGTTTGGAACAAATAGTTTGAGTGGTCAAGATGTAGTATCTATCCATATCTGTCCACTCATTCTTTAAAGAATTTGGTCATTTACTGTGAGAACCCCCTTCAGAGTAGGGCAGAAAAGGGCGATTGAATGTTATTGTCATCTCTCTGAAAGATATATTTTTTTGATCTTTTCCTTCTGTAACTTGTCCTGAATAATAATATGCTGTATCAGAGAAGCATCCATAACTAGCACTTTCTTGCACTAATGGAACTTAAGTCAGACAGCTACTGTTCTCCTTCTGCAGCTATGTTAACCTAGGATATGCACAGATAACAGACCAACCTTTCTTCTCTACAACATTAGCACACAGTTAAAGGAAGAAGAGCAAGGAGAGGGTCAGTAGCTGGTCAGAATTGGTTTCAGATGGTTTGGAATTTTTCAATGAAAAAGCATGTCATGAAAAAAAAGACTGAATTACTGAAAACTTTTTTCTGAGAATTTGTTCATTTTTATTTTTTTTACAAATATCTCTTATTTAGGATGACATTTATTGATTTATTTCCAACAGCAAGTAGCCTAGTAGTTAAAGCACTTACATAGAATGTGAGAGTGATAAGTTTTTCCAGCTAACTTCAGATTTGGATTGTCACAAACTGGTACCTCTACTGTCTTTCTGGACACCATCCTGTGTAAACTTTACAGCTTGCAAATACAGTGACGGAAAGTATAATTTCACAGTTACGGTATCGTTCGGGGACTCAGGTGAATTATAGTCGTCTTCTGGCTCTACTTTCAGTCTTCTGGGACTCTACAAGCATACTTTTAATATACCTATGCTTGTTCCCTGTCTAAAAGGATGATAATGAAGCTATTTCTCTCACCTGCAAAGCAGTTTCTGATTAGCTGGTAAAGAACTAAGTTAATCTGATGGAACTTATTATAAAAATATATTTCATAAGTCAATTCTATAAACAAACTACTAATGTTTTGCCAAAACCCATTCTTCAGGACAAGCCGAAGAGATAAAACTGAAGTCTCCGGACTGTGAAAAAAATAGTCTACAGTATAAGAATGCACCATGTTGTACTCTGAAAGGTAAAGCCAGTTACAGTGTTAGCAAATTATTCACAGTCTAACAAGGACAGAATTTTATACTCCATATTAGGCAAATTTAATAAAAGTGCCTCTACCTAGGTCATAAATTACAAATAATGCATTTTTTTGTCATATTCACCTAAAAATCTGACTCACTAAAGAGGAAGGCAATATCCAGCTTCTTCATGATTAGCTGTTTGTTTCATTTGTAATTCACACGCCTGGCTGTAATATTGAAAAACGCCTCCAATTTGGAAGTCGCTCACTTGGAGCCTAATCCATTTGCAATAGTCTCTTATAATTCCATAGATAATGCAACAACTGCTACTTAAGAATAGGCTTTATAACAACAGATAAACTATTTAAATGTTAGTTGCTACCAGTTAAGATTAACTTGAGATCATCATTAACCTGAAAAGGCAAACTCTCTTTACTAAACAGTATAATTGTAATTTCTGAGAAACCTACCTTGTGAATTTTAAATAGAACCTCACAGAGGTTATAGATTTTTTCAGCTCGTACCCAGTCTAGTGTGCTTACCTATAATACCAAAAGAAAATATTAAAAACATATTTTTCTTTACTTATTTTTTATTAAAATTATGAAAAGATGAAATATAAAAACGATTTCACTAATGTTTATTCTATTGGACACTTTAAAAATATTCAAATGTTACTACACTTAATACCCAGCATTTAAAAAAGACTGCCAAAAAACATTTCATTTTTAAAGAAATAGAACTTACAGGATTCTTATTAAAATTAAAACATATTAAATAATTGCAATTTTTCCTATTATTACTTCAGCATGATGGAAACCTCTTTGTAATGTCTGTGGTGAGGCATATTTATTTTACAAAATGCTAACACAGAAAAATTTCTCAAATTCAGAGTCATTCAAATATACTCCTCAATTTAATAAAAATCTTAAATCAATAGCCCAAGATGTGATCCTAAATTCAGCTTTGAGTTTACATACACTGGAAGACGAGGACCTTAATTTTATATTAAAAATGAAAAGGACTGTATGTTTACAATATCTGACATTAGAAATAATGTCAGCTGTGTGTGTATATTTCTTAATACTAAAAACACATTGAATCACTGAATTTTTTGTTTTCTTTTGATTTTGCTACAGTATTCTGTTGACATTAAAGGCTGCTATAGTCTGACAGTTAGAACGATATTTGAAGTTTTTCTCCCTAATGTCTAGGTCATGGCATAATGTTATTATCTGCTTATTTTAAAAATAGAATCTAGCCTATGCTGTTCAGGAAAAAATATATGAACTTCTAAATATAAAAAATATAACGCAAATATACATTATTTTCATTATGTTAATTAGAGCAAAATCTATTTTTTTTTTTTCATGGTGAATGCACAGGTATGGCTGGCTGTACAGCCGTACGGAGAATGTGACTGAAGTTTCCGGCCCATTATTTTTGACTCTCAAAAGATCTTAATCCTTCTTGTACAATGAGATTTATAGCAAAGTGATGGCTAGTTCATTATTTGGTCTTGAGTTTCCGGAAGGAAAAAAAATTCTTTACATTCTCAGTTAAAAGCACGAGAATTCTCCATTCCTATTAGCGGCTAGACAAGATATAAGAGCAGAAGCACCTGCTTAATCTGCTGTTTATGAAACTGAACTTAGAGACAGGGTATAACTTAAAAGCTGTCTAGACAACTGAATTTTCACTTGGTCCTATCTTTCATTTTGATTCCTGAAGATTAATTTAAACTGCTAGGTTTCTTTGCTACTAATAATGATGCTGCCATGGACAATGGTAACACTGCTATGCCACTAAGTTCACTATGAATACTTCAGAATTTCCCCCATTATCCTGTGGATCTCTTTCATCCTTTGACTCCCTGTAACATCTTATGACTTTTTGAGCAGAGATAGCAAAGGATGATATATCACAATCAGCACCTGTATAAGCCAAGTCTTTCTTTTGCTGTGTATATCAAGGAAAAACTACCATACTTATGGCCAAGAGTGAAATAGTCTGAATATCATAGTGTGTAAGGTTATCAGGAGAACACAAATGACATTTTGAGGGATGTTAAGGAAGGGAAGCAAACATAATACAATGATATGTTGGAATCCAAAGGGACAGTTGACATTATTTATAGTTTTCTCCTTAGAACTATCTAGAATGTCTAAGTTTAAAATGGTATTGTTATAGTCTGCTTTCCTTTGAAAATATCACAAGTAATCATATATTTCTGGTCAATGAGAAAAGCTGGAAAGAACCAGAAGAGGTCACCAAAAGTAGAATACAGTTCATTTGTTTTAAAGGATGTCTCAGTTTATCACGGGCATATCCATCATAACACATTTAATAAGCAGGTCTAAGATAAATGATGTATTGAAATGTATTCCTTACGCAATAAAGAAGTTTTCCTCATTATTGTCTTTTGGAATTGTTCTCTAAATATGCTATATATTGCAATATTTTAGAATTATTTTAAAATTACAAGATATTTACTTTTTAATAAAGCATTTGACGAAATATCTCAAAAAGTTATATTCAGACTGGGTCAGTTAAGATTGAGACATACTTTCATTCATATGAATTTAGGTCTGGCAAAAAGTAAATAATATTGTGAAAATATATGAGAATACGCAGTAGTTATTCAGTCAGATTCCATCTAACTCTTGTTTAATACACGAATTTATAACCAAGGCTAGCTTAATGCTGTTATTCACAACAATATGGTGAAAGTCTAATTATATAGTATTAGAAAGAATGGTATTGCTGAGCATTTTTTAGGTGTACAGCCAACTCCCTAGCTAACTCAGTGCATTAGATCTAATGAAAAATTGTAAAGATTATTGAATACTGGTTTTGCAGATATTTGGTTATATTCATTCCTTCAGAAAGAGTGTTAAATAACACATTCATAAATTGGCAGGTGACACTGAGCTCAGATGAAAGGCTGCGTGAACACCCACAGGATCGCAGGGAATATACAAATGAACTAAGATATAACTTGAAGTTACAACTCTAAATCCATAAAGAGACACTGGAATAACTGACTTGAGTTTCAGAAGTGCTAAGAGTTTAACAGGTACTTTTTACTTCAGTATGAGTTCCTGGGAGGTCCTCATGTTTTTAAAAAAGGCATTCTAATGGATTTAAGAAACTAAACTACATTATTCAAGTCTCCTTGTTTTAAGTGATCTATATCACTTGATATAGATCAAGTGATCTCAATATGAGTTCAGAAGAATGCCCATATTCATAATCTGCTTACCTCTAAACAGGCACATAATTCATCAATTTTTTCTTAAAAATACAGTTAATATTTTAAAATAGGAGAGAGAAAGCAATAAAATTAAAATCATGTTGACATATGCATACAATACATATAGGAAACAACAAACTGAACAAGTTATTCCTTAGAAGAGAATTCTGTAATGACACCCAACAAAACAGACTTCTATGCTTATTCAGAGATAACACTAAAGAATTATGCTATAGACATAGAACATAAGGAAATACAGTCAATATAATTTTGAGGTGCCTATAAGGGAGTATCACACTTAACTAAAAATTGTAGCAATACTATATCTAGACCTAATCTAAAACTCACTGAAGTCAAAGGCAACATACTGTATGACTTCTGTGAACACTGAATCTGATCCTAGAAATTTACAGCACCTAAATAATCTTAACAAATTTGAATATATTTAAAGAATAAAACTTTGGGATAAAATCAAAATAACTTTAATACTTATTACTGGAATACAGAGGAGCTTCATTATCTGACAATTAAGCAGAACTATCCAATCCATCTAAAAAAATTTAAAAAGTAAAGATAGAACAATGAAATACTTTTGGGTCAATCATGTCAGAAAACATCTAGTAATTAAAGATGCCACAACAGCTCCAAAGATATGTTTATTTTAAAACTGGAAGCTAAAAAATGATATTAAACTGTGAGGAAGAGGAAGATATGACAAATGAAACAGTACAACCTCCTCACAGTTACAGTACTTACTTATTCTATGACTATAAAACATTTTTTCTGGAAATTTTCAATTAAATCTCAAGTAGATTGTTATTAAATAAATATTTTTGCAAATTTTGTTCACTGAATAATGTTTTCCCAATTTTTTCTAGGATATGAATTCAGAACTTTTTCAAGATTTAAAGGCTGACAGAAATCTATCAGACCCTTTCAGAATGTAATAAAATAAAGCTTGTATAATAACATAGCCTTAAAAATAAATTTCTATTTATGACATGGATTTTTTCATATTTGATAGTTTGAAAAGTATGCCCTAATTTTAAACTTCAGACATGGCAATCTGTGAATTAAATCTGTAAATCTGTCAAATACAGTCAGATAAGTCACTTCAGGGATGCAGGCAGAACATTCTTTGTCAAATAGCCTTAATGTTTGAGCTTCATCAAGTGAATTATAATCAATGACCTGATCTAGGAGGTTTTTTTGACCTTGGGGAGGTCAAAAAGAGTATATGTCCTGTTTCACAGACATGTATGTTGGCTGGAAAAAAAAAAGAAAAAAGAAAAAAAAGAAAAAAAAAAGAAAAATACTTTCCTTGGCATTCTTGGCTTCTGTGAAAAGTTCAGAAAACTCCTTTCTCACTACCTCACAAACACATCCACTCCACTTCTTTTCATCACTAACATTCTACATTACTCCATCTACTTTCCACTTGTAAACTATTAGGAAATTTTTTACTAATATTTCTACGAATTTGGGTTATGGGTTATTACCAATTTTATATTGGTCCTTTTATATTCCCTTGTCTCCATATCTGTTTCCTAATACTTACATTTCAAGTTTGCTGGAGAAGAGATCTTTTTGTTGAACCTTCTCTGAACGGCAACAAAACACTGATATAGAAGTTCATGACTATAATTATTATGAACTACAGCAATATAAATAAGCAATAATGTATTTGGCTTCAGCTATTTTGCTAATTTCAAGTTACAAGTCACTGAAATTTCTATACAAAATGTAATCTGTGCCTCAGTTTTAAAGTTTGCATTGACCTGAAAGTTGTTAAATACTTCTAATAAGAAAAAAACCCTCAAAGGCAATGACTATCAGTGATACTACTTCAGGAAAATTAAAGGAGAGTCCAGTGACCACTGATGAGCAGAGGCTGAAATAGCATTTAATGGCAGATAACAAAGATACAGGTAGGTGATCACAGAATCAGTAATATAACACAGGATATGGTTCTAGATGTGCTATTGTATATAATAGACTATGATTAATGCATTTATCTAAATGAGACATGGAGAGACTGCTTCCTCTAGACAAACATAACTCTTTTTAAAACATCTGGCAGTTCGTCTCCTGAGGGCCTTCACTATTGTCATATCAAGTAATATTCATATTCACTTTCCACTTTCCTAGTTGTTTCAGAAGAGGTGATTATCTGCCAAACTCAAACTAACTGGTTTTTTGCCTTGAAGAATTTCTTGTCTTGAAGTTAATGAATGTCTACATCATGCAGCAAATTCGGTTTTCAGACTGATTTGAGAACAGGCTGTAGGTTGCTGATTATGCATTAGTTCTTAGATGTCTAGTATATTGCCTTAGGATCAAAATGAATGCTACAGAGAAGGAATTATTTTAATTTATATATACCTGTAATAATCACCACATTTTTTCCTTTGTTTATCTATCTATCTATCCATATATATCTACAGCCTAGAAAGAAATCTTGAGGATGGAGTCTTCATAATAATTTTAAAAGAAAGACTTGATTATTAATATAGCTATTTAAGAATTTTTAAATTTTAAATCAAATTTTCTATATGATGGGATAACAAGAAGGTTTTCTTTATTGGTCATGTTTAAATTCTTGGAATAAATTTCCACTCTTTTTTATGTTACAAAAAAAGAATATCTCCCAGAATTCCTTTGATATAACTGAACTAAAATATTTTTACAGTAAATATAATTATGAGTGGAAACAGCATAATAGTAGCTTACAGAACACACTTGGTAATCACATCTGCTTGCTAAGTTTATTTACATATTGTAACATCTAGAGGGCAATAATTCAGACTCCATCAGCTGCAATAAAAATGCATTCATTTTTAGCCCTTAATTATCCCCTAGAGCCAGCCACGATTACAGAAGAATTGACAAACCTTATTTTGGCAATGACTCAAAGAGTTGTTGCCCCTTGAGTTATCTTCTCTGTAATATTTACAGCACCTACTATATCTTTATCCATTTTCCATAAGTGCAATCTAAAATCTAGTTTCTCGAAATCTGCCAAGTTTTGTTCTGATATTGTTGCATAAAACAAGAACCTCAATAAACACTTCTCAGGTAGATCAGACTGCAGTATAGACATTACAGGTATTCTAGTCTTGGTATTCAAGCTACAACTTCACCATAAGCTCACTGGCTTTATTCAGGAGTGATCTTGATCCAGAATGACTTATATACTCTCAAACTAATTATACTAAAGTGAGTGAATGAGAATTCTGTTACAGAGTGTAAAATTAACTAAGCAGATTGACATAAAAACAATAAGAGGAAATCTTTGAAATGGATGAAGTAAACACAGGCAGTAGATCCACACTTATACCTTATAAACACAAACTACACATTCTTCAGTTCAGTCTCCAGTTATAGGTCAGTTTCCATGCAACTGCTTTCTGACCTTTCACAGTGCAAGCTATTTAAACTCTGGGAACACAGTCATCTAGGTCTATGCATCTCTCTAAACTACAGAAAAGATGCATTTCTAGGGCTAGAGAAGACGACTGTGAAGAGGAAAGTGTGCAGAAGTCATGTAAATTTTACTTCTACTTAAAACAGGAAAATAGGAGATTATTATTTTGATTATTTTTGATACAGCGTCTAGTGACACAAAAAAATGACTTTTTAATACTACATTGCTAAATCTGATACTAAACTGAATTATCTCTTACAGATATTAAAGCTATGATGGGAAGTGTCATAGGTTATGACCTATAAGTCATAGGTATATTTACCTAAAAGACATATTTTGATTACTATTGTTAGGTCTGAATGTAAAAGTGTTTCAATCCATCCTTGATTACTATTGTTAGGTCTGAATGTAAAAGTGTTTCAATCCATCACCAATTTCTGTATATAAAACTCTTCTGCGTATAGATACAGCTGTACACACCATCCCAAATATATGTGACAATATTCCCCTTCCTTATGAACAGGTGCTGGGTTTTGTATCTCTGCGTGAATATCTCTATGTAAATGTAGAACCTGTCATCAATTCACGTTGACAAACCATGAAAACGAAATTTTCACAACTGAAAATAGAAACACTTGAAAATGTGCCTATTATAGTTAAACAAGTCTATGATCTTTTTCCAGCATGGAAGATGTTAAATAACGCCTCTTCCTGAAGAGGACAGAAGACATCATAAAGCCTCTTAAAAAATGACTTGTTCTTCATCATGGAGCTAGACAACTCCTTGATCTACACATCACAGTTCAGTTGCTAGCTGGTTTTTGTTGTTACTCTAGTAAGCAACTCTGTTCTTGATATTTTTTCTTACCAGGACGCTTCCACATTTTTGGAAGCATCATCTGAGAAACTCTTTAAATAGAGTATAAGTAGAAAACAACTCTCTATTGTAGTTTCTCTGAAATTACAAAATCCACATTTGTTCTGTGCTTTTCTTAAATTTTGCCCATTGGTAGCTGTATATTGTTTATTCTGTTGAAAGTTAGAAACTGTATTCATCCCCATATGATCTCTTATACACAAAGAAATAGAGTAAAAGTTGCATCAGATGTTTTTATAAGAAATTATAAGTTATGGATAAGGTCATTACAACTAACTTTATGATTTGTAGATCATCTACGTCATGTACACTACAGTGCTGCGTTGAGAATAGCATAGCACCAGAGAACCTTATCTGAAATAAAACAGAATGGCAAGCATCTAAAGATCAGGCAAGTAACAGCAGTAATATTTTTGTGGTAGAACAGTTCATTTGCTATCGTTCACTTAATGTAGTAAAAAAAAATAATGGGGATAATGATAAGAGCAGCACAATTAAATATCACTAAAAGTAGTGTAAGGCTTCTTGTGGGGATGTATATTTGAAGCTATGAAGTTATTCATGTTTGGATATGCAATATAGAACCAGTGTCAGGATGCCCTATGGGCTGGGGGCTCCCCAGGGCTGGTATCAATGGGGGCTGCCAGCAGAACAGGGATGCCAGGGCCCGTCCCCCCACCCTGAGAGAGCAGGGCACTGGAGGCAGCCAGGGCAGGCCCAGCCAGCTTGAAAAGGTGGCTTGAAATCCAGGTTTGAATTCCAAATGTGTGTGGTTGTTTGTAACTACCAATTTCCTTTTTTTTTTTTTTTAATTTCCTGATATAAAACATTTGTGGTATGATTATAAATATTAGGAAAATTAGTCAATGGGTTTTAGGATATATGTGTTCTGTTATTGATATTGTACACTTAAGTGCATCTTATTACTGGGATCATACTGTGACATAACACAACGAGCAAAGGGGTCACCTTTGTTCTTTTTTTTTTTTGAAAAGCCATTGTTTCCACAAATTTTTTGCACAGAAACACTGTAGAGTGTAGTAGATACTGACAAATAAGATGGTAGAAATGCTGCCATATGTTTATCCTCACTTGCCTGTTCTTAGTAGAGTGCTGAATATAGTAAATGAAGCAGTTTATCCTCAATTGGTATCGTGTAGATGGATAGTTTTAATTATATCAAAAATTTTCCTTCAAAAACAGGTCTGAACGCCATAATTAAAATTCATAAAGGTAAAGCCAAATAAATATTTGGTGTGCTGTTTATTTGCTTAATATATATATATTTTTTTGCACTACAATTGGATTCTAGTAATTGAATAAGTTTTTAGTTCCTCAACTTAATATATAAACATGAATATTCTTTTGCAGAGGAAGAAAAAAAAAGCTTTTTCCAGATGTATTCTCTCATTTTAGGAGAAGTATTATGGCTATTGAAAATTGTTAGTAGTTAATAGGAATCACTGGGTTTAGAATTTCAGTCTAGAGAGAGAATGTTATTGATTGCTTCTGTCTAAGGTTCATAAATAAGGTTCAGAGAATAAGTACTTCACAGAGGTTTGGTAGGTTGCACACATATGAAAAGATTAGATTTTCTTTTGCTTCAGCAGAAGAAATCAGAGGAATGAACACTTTCTGATCAAGAATTAAGAAAGCTGTTTAGTTGTGAACGTATTTTAATTCTACATTTTGTTCTTTGTGGTGTATTTAAAGCAATGGCTCTCTGAAAGGAGAAGGAGAGCATAACAAGTTTCCCTGTGTTATTTAGGGGCCATTTTTAAGAGTTCCGAATTCTGCAGTTCACTTATATTCCATTCTTTTAAATTAATTTCTAGTGTTTTACAATAGTATTAGATTAAGTCATCTGTTGTGAAATACAATTCTAGCTCCTAGATATGGAAATAATCAAAGCAGGATGTTGTCACTCATTCAAACTACATTTAGGGTTGGATTGTCTGCAATTGTTCAATCTCTAGCCCGTATGCAAAATTCACAACTTTAGTATGAATGGTATATTTCATGATGTGAATGTCTTTAAGAAAACAGAATAACTACCATGTTATTCTGAGGCACCTGGAAAAATGCCTCAGAATAAATGTAAGATAAGAAATTTTGGCTATAACCAAAACCAGAAAAGAATCTGAACTTAACAACTTAAAGAAGTAAAAAAAAATTTTCCTATTAAGAATTCCTTGAGATATGGTAAAATTTTCAAAGGACCTTGAAAGAGGTTAGATATCTAAAGCTTATTGAAGTACAGTGGCATCTATGGCTTTAACTGCTTTTGAAATTTCAGCTGATAACTCTACTGGGTAGGAAAAAAAAAAAAAAAACTAGACATAACAAACAGGTTTCCATCTACCGTGAATCATCTCCAGAAAGGCTTTTTTTTTTTTTTTTTTTCTCGTTTTCATTTACCGGTGGAGTGCTGAAAATGTAGAAGGATGAACCCTTCAGTGCCAGAAACTTGAATTTGTAGAGCTGAGATGAATCAGTTCCTTCGAATCTCTCATTTACCCATCCCATATGTATGACCTGCAAAACAAAGTCATTGCAAATTAAAGCTCATTTTTCCAGTGAGGCATAAGATAGACCTGAATAGGTCAAATCTTTCCACAGGGAAGAGTGTCTTAGGTTTAGATATATCATCCCATTATTCTAAATTACCTTCCCGCTGCTATCACACTCTTAAAGCTTTTAACCATTCCAATGTGTCAGAAGTCCTTGAGGAGACATAATCTATATTGTACAGGTTTTCTGAATACTGATCCTATTCCAGGCAGCAAACTTATACCCATTCTAGTGTGCTGTGTGCCTGCCCCAGGCATAGAGGAAAGGTAGAATGTAACATGTAAAAATTAAGCATATCATAAAACCAGGTGTTCTATATGGTTAATCCAACCATATTATGTTCCAAAGATAATCACCTTTTTAAAAGTCACCTATCTATGTTTCAGCAGACTCTCATTTTAAATGGCAGAAAAACTAGTTGTACTAAAATAGTACAGCCAGTACTCTGGATTCTACTTTACCTTTAAGACACTCAAAAGCTGAACATAGTAGAACTTCTGTGACATACACCACTTAAGAGAGACATCTGAATAAATTACAAGATTTATCTGAAACCAAATAGCTTTCTGTACACTCACCTTTGCCATTGTTAACAAAGTGTCTTTATCACATTGATTCCTTGAGAGTTTATACATTTTTTGCATAAGCTTTACCATATGAGAAGGATAGGTGCTCTATTTTGTAGTAGAATTAAATGCTGTTTCACTCATACACAACTTTGTTCTAACAGTATTACAACATGTCCCTTCAAATTTTAGATACGGTTATGTTAAGAAAATATAAAATTCTGAAGTAAGACTGCATGCTTCCTTTCTGAGTTAAACGTTAATATAAGAAGCAATAATGCCGTAGTGTGGCAGTGGAATATCATGAATGTAGCTGCTCATGGAAAATAACCTTAATGCTTGCCCAATGAAGCCTAGAACGTTTAAGAGGAACGTTGAAATAGTTACCTAACTCTAAATACAGTGATGCATGGATCTGAAAATACAGCTATTGCTGAGAAGCTTGCTATTTTTCAGTTAAGGCTACACTTCTGAAAAGTACTGGATTATGTAGGAGCGCAAGATAACATCATCAAAGAAAAAAGTCTTAGAACTTTGAAAAATTTGTTTTTGTTTTTTATTTGATGATAATTCCCAAGAAACGTCAGAAACTGATTAATAGTTTATTTCATTTTTTTTCCTTTTTTTTCCCTTGCTACTTAGCTTCAGATTGTCAACAGAGTTTTATTTCTATCTTACAAAAGAAAATAAAAACTCATCCAGAAAAACTAGCTGGTATGTTATAGTTCAATGTGAACTTTAATAAAAAAGAAAATACCTTTAAAAACTTTGAGAAAATACCTTTAAAAACTTTGAAACCCTTTCAAATCACAAGGTTATAGTTTCTATATTTACACTCTTACCTAAGTATTAAAGGTGACAGTCAAAAAAAAGTCTTGTGGCATTTCTTGGCTTTTCTAAAAGACATCTATTCTTACATCACCTTGGTCCATTTTTCTTAATGAAAATGTGAAAAAAATCAACAAGAAGCCATTTGTAGATCGATTTAAAAAGCAGAGAATATCCCTGTAGAAAATTTACCAAATATATAAAGTCTCAGTACATACATACGTTTAGAGAAGGAAACATAGTACGGCTAGAAGGTATGTAAGGTTTTAATGATTGGTTGTTTTAGAGTTTTCACATATTTAGGAGAAAAGCAATATTTGAGCTAATTTAGATGAAAATTGCTGCAGTGAGATACTGTCTACAGGAAGAAGTAAAGTCAAGCTACATGTCTGAAGAATGATTGCTAATGGAAGATTTGGAGTGACCTCAACGTGTTTAGAGCTGCATTACTGTTATTTCAATTAATCGGGGATAATAAAAGGGGAAACAAGAAAGTAAGTGTTAATGAGTATGAAAGAGAAAACAGAAAGGCCAATGCAAACCAAAGAGACAAAGGAAAGGACGTTCAAGAGGAGAAAGACACAAATAGAATAAGACAGAAAATAATGAAACAAAATAAATTTGAAATTAAAATGAAAAGAACTAAAGAAAGGACATTATATAGGTGCGCAGAGAAGGAAAAATCAAGGAGAAAAATAAATCTAAGAGAAAAAAAATAAAGAAGATAATATACCAAATTTATAATCAGCTATAAAGAGACAAAGTGCTTAAAAATTAAAGGAAAATAGAAGAATTTTCTTTATTAGAATTGGTGCTTAACTACCATATGCAAATACAATTATGCATCTTTATAACAAATAAGAGAAAAAGATCTAACTTTTTTTTTACTTTCTCTCCACCTCTCCTTCTTATTGACCATGTGAATGGGTAAAAGAATAAGTATGCAGTTCAACAGAAATCTGTATGGAAAAAACAACCAAATATTGGCACTCAATAATAAGCTGCTTGTGGTTGATAAGTAAGCTAGGAAGATTTTGATTAGACCATAACTTCCCATTTGAAATTTTAAAGAGCGCTGATTTGGCATTACACTACAAACTACCCCTTTTCAGCAATACTTTTACCACTCCTTTCCTATACTGCCTAATCAATCTGAGACTGCTATTTCAAACCGCATGGAAAATCATCCATTCATCATTGTTGTGTTATTAATTTTCTAAAATGTTCCAATATACTTTACAAAAATTCCTGTAGGAACAAAATGCGCAATAGCATTCATTATGAAGAAATAATATAAGTCACTAACAAAATGTAATCCAATGATAGCAGATGGATGAACGTTCTTATTTGCGCTTACTGTTTTCCTACAGCACTAGAGCATCTAGATGACTGGAAACTTAACATATGTTACATTTAATAAAGTCATCAGTACATTTTTTATGTAGTACTGTTAGCTAAATAGCTATGAAAAGTAAATGAAGCAAAACACTCAAGGGGAAAACAGTTAAAGAAAATCAAGTAGATATCTGATGCATGAAAGGTCAAAACAGATGGGATTGAATGCTCATTTAGTTAAAGAGGGAGAAGAACGTACAATAGAAGCCAGCCTTGACTGCAAGTCAAAAACTAACGTATCATAAACCATCATGGAACAATGCAAAAACAAAAAAGCAAAGAGAAGTTATATATATTGCTCTAGGTTTAGCTTTAGTCCTTTTTTTTGGTCTTTTCCAAAGCAAGAGGTAGACTGTATATTCTAACTCGTTTTCGGTGGGTAGGGAGGATGAATGGATTTTTCTATACCTTTGTGACTTGCAGGCCTCTCATGTACATAATGATTATGAAAATAATAACTTTTCAAAAAAATTGGAAATGCTAGAAGATTCAATGCATTACATTAATGGCTTCCAGTGTATTTAATTGAATTCATTTCTATCAGAATGACATATTTAAAATTTATTTAAAATAACATGCTCTAGGGATGAAACTACAGAAGAATTTAGAAATGATGACTCTCAGTATTTTTCACATGCTTCAGTCTCAGAGGGGATTTTATAAGTCCAAGCTAGGCACAACTAGAACACCACAAATATCAACATGTCCACATTAACCCATAGAAAACCATGAAGATGGGTAGGTGTCTGAATTCATTTATCTTCCCGGGGGCTGGCTGTCTGTGTCAAATTTGGATTTAGAGTCCTTTGGGTGGTAACAATTGTTTCAAACACAAGATTGCTGGTAAAACTGGGGCTGATGCCAGCCAATTTTTTCATAAGGGCCTGTTGGTAATTTCATAATAGCAATAGCCTTCATTTTCATGTTAGGATCTAAAACATAAAATTTTCTCTTGAGAACAGTTATCAATAAGATACCTTTGAAAACAATCCTTTTTTGAATGCAGCACGAAGTGATACACCTATGTCTGCCTTTTATACAGTAGCTCAGTGTAATGCCCAACCTGTTGGTCAAAGTTTGAATTCTGTGGCCCTTCCCACTAGCACGGTTGCCCACCACGTGATATAAATGCCTAGTGAGTAGTATACATATAGATCAGTGTCCGTGGCTAAATGTCAGATATGGTTCCCTGGGGCAGGTGCAACCAAAATTAACAAAGGATGCACAGCTGTACTAAGTCTGGACTATTCAACTCTCAGCTTCTTGTCCAGAAATGGTATGTCAAAACAGTTATTACAGCCCATGTTGCTCTCTTTGATGACATCTGAGAGCCTTTCGGGAAAGAAGATCCAAACAGAATCATAGAATAATTTAGCCTGACAGGGACCTCTGGAGCTCATCTAGTCCAACCTCCTGCTTGAAGCAGTACCAGCGTAGATTAGGCTACTCATGGACTTATCCAAATGAGTTTTTAGTATCAACATGAACAACATAACATAACGTAACACAATTAATATAATATCTTTTTTTTTTTTTGAATATCCATCAAAGATGACGATTCCACAACCTGTCTGGGCAATCTGCTCCGGTGTTTGACCAAATTGCCAAAAGTTTCAATATTTGCACTTATTCAGATGTTCTTCTTTTGGGAGACCATATCTGGTGTAACGGTTAGTGAGCTGGGCAGGAAGAGTTCTGAGTTGCTTCGTCAAATCTGGAGATCATGACAACCAGCTATCAGCAAAATAAGACTCAGGTTCTTTAAATGCTTTAAATCTTAAGGATACTTTTCCTTTCAGTTCAATCTATAGAAAATGTTTTTGAAATCAAACCTAAATTGTTTCGTCTTGACCTCTTAACTTTTTTATTTATATTTTTCCTCACAGTTCCTCTTGCTAGTTCTCCTAGTCACTATGCTTCTGTTTCTCCACAGCGTATGTCCTGCAAGAACTTAGAATTAATTTAGAATTAATTGCAGCCTGAATCTGAATCTTGTCGTTATTTTTACCTAATCAGATGTACTTCTTTATTCATGCTGTACAGTCGTTCCTCTTCTCTCTCATAAAGTAACATTCATATCTCAATAGTTCATGGTCAAACCTTATTTAATTAATGTGATTCTCGTTCTTCCACATTAGCAGATGCCATATTCTTTTACATACGCCTGTATTTTTTTTTTAAATCAGTGGGACTACTTGTGCAGCAGGAACCTAAACTAAATAACAGTGGAAAACTCAGGTCCTAAGTCACTGTTTTCTTAAATTTCTGGGTTTTTTTTTTTTTTTTGATCAAAATTATAACCCCCATAAAATGAGCTTAAAAAATTCCTCCTCACCAAATAAAGACTTAAATTTCTTCTTCTGCTGTTCTGGAAAATAAAAAAAATATATATTTCAATCTATAGCTGTTGCAAAAAGGTCCTCAAAAATAAAATTCAGTCTGAAAATTTACTCCCAGCTTACTTCTGCATGTTATCCTCTAATCAATCACATGATAATTCTACTTAAAAGTATGTTAACATAATTTTAATTGGAGAATAATCCTGAAGGAGGCGGATTGATCTCATAGTGTGAATTCAGTGAAATCACAGTTCTGTAAAACTGAGTGGAAAAGCAACGAGTTCTAAAAGCTATGAAGAGGAGCTCCCTGTGCAGATCCTCTAGATTCTTTCCCACAGTCATAAGGCAGGTATAAACAAAGAAAATTGAGAGATAATATAGAACTAGAAAAACTACAGAAAATCACAATATGGATGTCCAGAAATAAAGACAATAAATTTATGGTAGGTCAGCCTGGAGAGCAGAAATTGAAAAGAGAGTAGGGAGAGGTCTGAATGGTATAGAAAGAGAGAATAAAGAACAATTGTTAATAATTTTTTCATAATCTAAGAGTTTATGGAAGCTCAGTGAAACTATCAAAAAGGTAGCTTAACCGTAGAACATGATTTTTCACCAAAAACAGAATTACACTGATCCATTCACTGACAGAGAAACCATAGACCAGACGACAACTAGCAGTTGTGCTCAACATATTAGGGTAAGAAATGCTGTTTAAATATCGTATTTCACATGCTTAGTTCTTCAGTAGAAACTACTAGTCAGTCTTTCAGATAGGATTCCTTAATCTGAATCATTTTAGAATTTCTAGAAACAAATGTCTGGAAGTCTTCCAACTTCAAAAGAGTAAACTAATACAAACTATTTCATTAACACAAACATTTTCCACTCTAAAGAGAGAAAAATGGAACATATAAACATCAAGACACACTGTGAAATGTGTTTGTTTTAGGGGGCACAGTGAGATTTTTGAAATATGTTCAGAAATGCAGCAAGAATAATCAGAATTATATTATGCATTGATATGATTCCATTAAGTTTGGCAAATTTCTTAACCTTATTATCTACAGTTTCTTGATCTCCAAAATCAGTATAATAGTAATAATTATTTACTTCACAGAGGAATTACATAGTAACGATCTAACTAGAGGTTCAACTGTTTAAGTGCTTTAAAGTGGTGCTTATTTGTTATAGTAACTTTTATTTTCAGTGAAAGCCTTGAGGTCCCAGAAAAATCTCTGAAATAGATCAAGGGAATTTCATTAAGAATTGCATAACTAACCTCCCGAATAAATAAAGTAAGAATAATCACAAAGGAAGGTTTCAATTCTGTCTTTTAGTGGTTGCACTATGTTCAAAGGAGTTTAGTCATGCTCTGTTTCTAGATATTTAAGCCCTAACATTGTAGCTTGCAAGAATCTAACTTTTGGAGACTAACAGTTTGGAGAAACTAAATTTATCAGTATATGATATACTTATAAAACATTTTTCTCTAATTTAAGAAAATGAAGAAGAGAAATTGATCGTATAAGAGTCTGTGCAGTGTTTTTTTGAATCTGCAGCATGAAGCCAAGAGTACATGGCATGCCTAAGGCAGCAGTTCTGCTATGAGGAACAGTGGGAAACTCCTTCATACTTGTAAAGTTCCTTATTCAGAATTATGTTCATATAATCATCAAACACAGAGGGAAAGAGGCTTCTGAGAAATTGTTTAAAACTCTCTCTGAAATGCAGGACCCATTACGCCTATTTTACTTCTAAAAGAAGTCTTCTTAACCTCTTAAGGACCTCCAGTAATGGAGACTCCACAATTTATCCCAATAATCTATTCCAGAACTTTATCACCTTTACTAGAGATGAAGTTTATTCCTCATGTCTAACATGAATCATCTGTGCTGTAACTACAATTTAAGAATTTTTTTTTTTTTTGCCCTCTCCATTAAAGACTCAAATTGCTTCATTCTTAGAGGAGAGGAAATAGAAACTCCTTCAGCTCATAACTGGAGCAAAAATTCCATGAATCATAATAAGTAACTTGTGTAACATCATTCCTTGCTTCTTTCCACATGTCATTCTCTGACCAACCATATAAGGATATTTATTTTCTTCCACTCTGCAATATCAAGTTCTTTCATACCTCCCTCTCTGTCTTCTCTTCATTAAGCTACCTTTCCACAGAGGCCAAGGAAAGTCTCTGGGTAACATCTTTTTTGTTGTATGGTGCACAAAATTAGATGGAACACTTTGCCCTTTGCATGTTTTGCAGGGTATACTCACCTATATATAACATATAGCCCAGAATGCTTGCCTCTTAATCAAAAGTCACAAAGGAGTCATTGTAGCTATGGTACGCAGCTCTGGCCTGAGGTTAAACTGACAAGGTAACAATACGAGAAACTGCTGGACATTGCACACAATGTACAGGCAAAAGTGGTCGGCCAACTTCAGGCTTGCACTACTAAACTAATAACACAATAATGGGATAAACTGGCAGGCAAAGTAGGTGACAGGGAAGCATCGGGAACTCCCCTTGGGTAAAGAATATCAGAAGAAAGAGAGGTGCTGGCTTACTGAGGGTGTGGAGGATCAGTGACTAAGGCTGAAATAACCAAATAAGAATGTAAAAATGCGAAAAATAGGGACTTATGAGGAAAGAGTAAAAAGCGTGTGGGTTGCTTATTTGGAAGGGAGAAAAAGAGAATATAAGGTAAATCATGTGACTGGGACTTTTGAGGGGTTCCTGCTAAACAGCTCTGTGCCTGACTACCACAGCCTTGTATAATAATAAACCTGTTGTTTTTCTGACAACATCATGTGTGTCTGACTATCTTCTGCAGTCAGAAGCACGTGGAATGCCCTCCCTAATGCTAGCAAGGCGACAGAGGATGGACCGAACCTGCCCAACAGAGTTTATGTCCTCAAACACTCTTTGGAAGCATGAGTTGTTCCCACAGTCTCTCATAAGTATTTGTTGATTATTCTTGCTTATGTGCCGTACCATAACTGGCTTTCATCCTTTTTCTCGGACTCATTCGTCAATATGCCAAGATCATCCTTACGTTTAATGCTGTCTTTTACAGCTTCACGTCTACAAAACCAGTAGATACACTTTTGCTGATACATTATAACAAAAATATTCAAGTGAATTGGATCCAGGAGGGACCTGTTCAGGACTCCATCAATATGTGATTTAGTTTTAAAAGTGAACCACTTACATCTATTCTTGGATTATCCCACAAAGTTTGTGCCAGAAAACCTGGATAAAACTTGTTTACAATACTCTCCTGTCAAGAAGTGTCAGAAGCTTTACTGAAGTCAAGATATGTCAGCAACTGCTTCTCACTCATTCACAAGATGGGTTATCCTACCACAGAAGGAAATTAGATTAGCTATTCACTACTTATTCTTGACAAATCCTTCATGACTACCATTCATCTGCTTGTTATCCTTCAGCTGTATACAAATGTTCAGCTTATTTATTTCAGATTTTTTTTTAGGATTTGAAGTTAAGTTGACCAGTCTCTAATTCTCCAACTTCTCTTTCTTTTCAATAACAGTCACTGTGTTTGCCCTTTCCCAGTCTTTTATCTGTCAGCTGGCAGTCATAAATCCCCTGAGATATCCTGATAATAGCTCTGAGACTACTTTGACCATTTTTTCACAAATCACCAGGCATTGAAAGCATAAGTACCACCAACATTTTCCTTCATTTTGTAACCTGCGATCTTGCCATATTTTGCTAGCATTACTTGCAATAACCATTTGTTGCAGCTGACCTTTTAGTGAAGGCTGATCTCTGATAAACCGAGTACAAGTAAACATCCTTGGTCATCTTCTTGCTATTAATGAACTTACAGGGTAATTTTTTGTTACCTATACATCTCTTGCTGGTTACATCTTAATCTGTGTCCTGGCCTTTTGGGTACATGCTATTCTTTTATAATTATTGTATTCCAGAGGTCAATGAAGAGCTCGTGACTTAGGCAGGCAAGTAACTCTGTTTCTTCACTGAAGATATATGTCAGAAACAAAACAAAAGAATGATTCCAATCCCAGTTAATTCAATTAGCATGTTAGTGTGCCCTTTGTAGGCCTTGACTCAGGTTGCAAAGGCCAGTGAACAGCTCTGGAAGAATATTGTCAGAGGATTCAAACGCATGTTATGGATTGGTGATACTGTAGCAGAAACACAGGTTTTGTGTAATATAGTGGAGGTTTCACAAGTGCAGGGCTGCAGATGAGAATATTTGAGAGATCACCATGCACAAGCCAGGTAAAAGACACAATTTAAGCAAGGCTCCAACTTCATGAAATTTCCTTCATGCTCTAAATCACCGACTGTTATAAATATTGAAACTCATGCAATCACTACAAAAGAGTAAATGCAATATACATATGCATGCAATGGCAGGGAGAGAGTTCACCTTTTCCTCCAACTGCAAAAAACCAAAACAAACAAGAAAAGAGATGTAGGAAACTCTGAAAATCTGTTTTATAGCATATCAAATAAATTATACATAGTTTTGATTAATATCTAACCAATATTTTCTTATTTATATTGAGAAGAAAAGGTATTGCTTTAGTGGTGGATGGGAAATGCTCATATTAGTCTTAAAAAAACAGCAACCTTGCAAGTATTTTTTCTGTACAGAGAGAATCAGTTAATTTACTGTTTCATAAAAAATATGCAGCAATCCAGTGGTTCGTATCTTTTTGAAAATTGAGTCACAAATCTAACTACTTATTGATAACAGAATTAAGTGCTTTCAAGTCTCTAGAGCGCTGTAACAATTTATATTAAGCAGAATCAAAAGTTACAATGTTTGGACAATGGTAGCTGTAAACATCCTCCACACTCAATAAAATAACGTACAACCTGGTTCAATCTCCCTATCTCCTTCCAGAACAACAATCATCTGCTCTAAAAGTACCCAGTGCGCAGATGTCTCATGCTTCTAATCACCTGAGGTCTACACAGGTTATATACAGTGTTAGGGCTACGGCAGTGGTAGTTATTTGTATACCTGTCAAATTTTTACAATTCATCCTTGACAGAGACTAACTAGCATGCCATGGTCTGGGATAACTAGCACTCTCCCAAAAATTTCCAAGAACAGTTTGGGATTTAAGCACTGGCAAAAATGAATTTCCAACAGTTTAAATTCCTTCCCTGTTTAAATGCCTGCTTTGGAGGGAGAAGAGACGTTAATAGCATGAATGTAGCCAGACCATGCCAATTAGCTTGACGACCCGGTACCGTTTAATTTAACATTATAAATATAGCTATAATAATTCCAACCGTTGCTACCACTACCTTTGCTACTACCTCTTCCTAACTTTGGACCTTATACGCAGGGCCAAGTGCAAACTTTTTGTTTAATGTCTTCTTTGAGCAATGAGACTCAGAAATAGAGCTGTTTTAGATCTGGGAACCATTAGTTCCATCCCTTCACCCTACAATTTGCTTAGCTACATGCCCATGGAATTCATCTTGTTCTGGACTCCCAGAGTAATATTTCCAGTTAAATAAGTTAGGGATAATATGAAAAGAAAGCAAGAAACCTAGGTTTAGCAAACTAGTTTTGTATGTGTTGACTCCAAATCCTAGTATATTACACACCTATGAAAAAGAGAATCTGAATGGAACCTCGCCTGATCTGATCTCATCCTTTTTGAAAGCTTAGTTTGGATTCTAAATGCAATGAAGAAAACTCGTGGCAACTGACACAATAATGAAACTGAAAGACTCTATTTAATTCTTCAGGAATGTCCATACTCAAAAGGAAGGATAAATCTGCAACTTCCACAGAATTTACTTAAGGTAGCTCTTCAAATTACCTCCAGTCTCTCAAGCTTATTACTTCTCTATCTTTTAAATCAATTGCATTAACAAGAGTAAGACAAGTTTGCATGCACATTATGTCAGCCACAAGATTAGGCTCCTTTAATCTGGGGCAGATCAAATCTTCTGTTTTCAGTTATTACTGTAAAGCTTTCTTTCATGAGTTTAAAGACTTCACTACTTTGTGTTTTGTATAGATATATGTGTGTGAGTGTGTGTGTGTGAGAGAGAGAGAGAGAGAGATTTACTTTTTACGTGAACAACTTTTAAGGCAAATTTTCACAGGAAATTTTTAAGTCTGTGTTTTTAATGTTTGCTCCTTTCCTATTTTAATATTTGCTTCTTTTATTTACTAGATCTACCCAAATTCTATTTAAACTTTATTTTCTTCCATCTTTTGGCAGAGAATACTCCTGTTTTTGTCGCTGTCAGTCCTGCCTTAATTTTGCCATTCCAGAAATTAATGTTCTAATTGCATCTTTTCTTTCTTTCACATTCTGAATGTAAAAAGGGTGATGGATTTGTACTGCTTAACTTTAAACATCTACCTTAGATGATAAGTTAAGAGACTACTCTTCTTAGGACCCCAGTATAGTCAAAGCAGAAGGAGAGGCTCCTATAAAGAATCATTTAAAACACTTATATATTCCACACTTGAATAACACTCTAGAAAAGAATATTTTTCTGTGCTAACTCTATAGGTAGCTTATAGAGACTACCTTATCAATTTGAGAAATCAAATTAGGCATCTAATCTTGGGTTGCATGACTGTCCTCAATATTTTTTTACAAATTGAGGAAGAATATTTCTTCCCTTTCATAAAGTATCACATTTCGTGTACAAAAATTGAGATGAATAGACTTTAAAAGAATAGAATCAACCATTTGACGTCATCCATTAATGCAAAAAGGCTTATTCTTATATCATCTTCATTTACCTTATAGCTCTTAACGTCTCGAACCAAAGCTTTTAAATCCAACCCTTCAAGCTGTCTGCATCAACAAAGGATCCTTCCAGTGCTCCTGTGCTTAATTTAAGAAAGAGCTTCCTAACAGCAGACGTTTTTATGTCGATTAGTACTTCTATCTTTAATAAAATATAAGTTGGAATTCCATTTTCAGCTTTTCATGTGAATACTACAGTATAGCAAATATGGCATTTCTTTGACTTCAGTACTACTGCAGCTCCAAAAAAGTTATCGATTCAGCTACATAAAACAGATTTTGGAACATATATCATTATTAATCATTAGTAATTATACACTAGCAGTTATACCATACTACAGGTAGGTAAGCAATTACAGGGAGTAATTATCATTTATCAGTATTCTTCATTTCTTTAACTTGTAGATGATTAAATATATCATTACATATTAAAATGTTATTCAGGTATCTACTTTTTCATGTAAACAGTTACTAAAGTAGTAGGGAGTTCATCCAACAACATATATCCAAATTCAATACCTTTCCCCTAGCACTCATAACCCCCCCTTTTTTTGTATCAGTTTGATTAATAATGAGAAGAAGAATGGGCTCTTTTTTCCTGAGTAATGGTTGAACACCACATTGAGGCAATGATACCAAAAAAATGTGAAGTTCATTAGTTTTATGACATAAATTTCAATTTATTTTCCAGAATTATAAAATTAGCCTGGAAAAAAGATAAAATTATATTTTCCAAATAAATGAAAAAAAGAAAAAAACCTTTGCATTGCCACAGTAAGAAGACTTCCCAGTGCACTAAATTTGCCTGGATCTTCAGGATATTTGCCTAGATAGAGGTGCAGCAATATTGCATCAGGCTCCCCAAGCTCCAAAAGCCCTAGACAAATGGTTACTGCAAACGTGTAGTCTGTACAGCACGACACATCCAAAGGAGATTGTATTTGCAATACTTTCCTGGGTTATCTGTGCATAAAAATGTGATGTAGATACAAGGTTACATAATTTGTCAGACTCACTGCAGCTATAGGAATGAAAGCACATAGTATGTTTTCCAAGACATATTTGTAAGTTACAATGTCTCCTTCTTTCATTTAGATCATGGTTCCACCTAATCCAGTGATAGAGCCTTCTTTTTTAATTTTCCTTTATTTCTATTTTTTAAATCTACAGTTAGGGTTTCTGCTCATTCCTGTTGATTAGTGAGAATCTGCTGTGTTAACTATGACATTTCAGAATTTAAAACAGATTTTCCAAATGTATTTTTAGAATTTGCAAACCGGCTAAATGTCTGTATGTTAGCTCTACAAATTTTGCAACTTAAAATAATGACTAGAATTAGAAAAATTAATAACTTTTGCTTTAGGAATGATGAATATATCTGGATAATACAATTTAAGTCTTACCTGGTCTGAGGCAGAACAGCATTTATTTGCCATTTTCATCTATAGGACAGAAATGGAAGAATACTCAGAATTATTAATATTCTGATGCTAAGAGCTATCATGAGGCAATTAGCACTGACATAGTGCATGTACACTTGTATTAGTGCTTCAGAATTATAAGAAATTAAATATTTTCAGTTCAGAAATACTAGATCATAATTATACAAAGCCTAGAAAATAAAGGACTCAAAAGACAGGAAACTTTTCATCAGAGTTTTCAAGAAATCCTTCATAAAGAATTGACTTTATGAATTTTACTTTGCTACTACTGTACTATAGATATCTCACTTAGATCTTAGTTAAACAATTGTTTAGGCAGATCTGTAAATTAGACACGTACTCAAATACTTCGTGAAACTGAGGTCGTAGCGTGTTCCAGAGACGAACGGAATTTTGTTAAGGATTTCCTTTCACTCAGTATAAAGTTACATATCTTTCTTTTTTCCTCGCTGTTTAGGCAACGAAGAGGTGTGCTGATTTTGGCTTTTCTTGGTGGTCATAACTGGCACAGATGACTGCTGAACAGACCCTGACAAATCCTTCTTTAAAGTGAAATACTTCTTAAAGTGAAATATTAGTAACAGTGAACTAAAGCTATGGGATTTAGACACAAAAAGTTTGTATGACTACAAGGAAAGTCTCTCCTATATGAAGGTATAGAACCTGCAAATATTCACACAGCTGATGAGTACTTCCAAACAATCTTGTCATCACAAAGCATTTCCCCTCATTTTATTAAAAAAAAGAAAAGCCTGTGGTAATGATCAAAAGCTACAATTACACTCAGAAAAAGTTACCGTTGCCAGTGAAAAAGAGCAGAAAAAATCCAAGGCTATCACCAACATCCTGGCAATAGCAGGAAATTTGCGAGACGAAATCTGTTCTGGGAATCTCGGAACCAGAGCATGCCTGCAAGAGGCCAACAGGCCTTGCAATACGCTAACAACACTGGCCTCAGGTCTTGTTGGGCTTTGTCTGGGTCTGTCTTGGGATATATGGAGCTGTGTTACAGCGTGCAGTTGTGGGGTGTAATGTTTTATATATATATATATATATACATGTACATATATATATATATATATATATGTACACATACACATACACATATATATTTACACACACACATATATACAAACACATATGTATATATTTGTAACTAATATATAGCAATAACAAGTACTTATTCTGTATAGAACCATCCTAAACAAAATGACTAGAATAAAATGCAACATAGAGGAACAAAGAAAGAGAACTAGGGCCTTGAATGTACACACAGAGGTTGATACAAAGCTCCCAGGGCTATAAGAACTCCTCAGTCATCCCTAACCCATTGTGGACCCTAAGGGCTCGTTCTCCTCACCCTGTTTTGCAGCTCTGTTTAACTGAATTGTGTATTTGAATGGTGCAGGTGTGCCAGCAGAGGCCAGGCTGCCAGCCTCTACAGATTAGGGCTGACTGAGGCACTGGGTGATGAGGTGGCCAAAGCTGACCTGCCGGGAGCCTGGGGCAGCTGCCAGGCCTGGCTATTGCCCTGGTGAGGCACCTAATGGTGCACAGGGAGGGTTTGCCAGCCCTTTGGGGGTGCCCTGTCATGATCTGCACCACTGCCCTGCCACCCTAGAGGAGGAGCAGGGGCCACCACAATAGTGACAGGTTGGAGCTCTGCAACCACAGACAACTGCACTGTAGCTCAGGCAAGGACCTAGGATAAGTGTTCCCAATATGCAGCTTCCAAGCAAAGGGGGAGCGCCTAGCAAGGCTTCTCTCAGCTCTCTCCCACTGCTCTTCTCACAGCAGCCTCGTCCCCGGCTACATGACACGCCAATGTCAGCACTGGCCTTGAGCACATGCAGCCACATCCCTGGGCGGGGGTGGGAGGTGGCAGAGATTGTTAGCACTCTCGGCCTTTACAGTAACACACCAGTGATAACCCAAGAAACCCTGTCTGTAACTCGAAAGCAACACATTGGTGACAAGCCCAGTGTTACAGAAGGAAGCAGTCCTCACCAGTCTCATTTGAGGGATTCGTAGTTAGCTTAATCTTGTGCATTTGAGAAAACATAACTAAAAGGCATCTGAAATACTTTAACATCACTAGGAATACTATCACACCCTGCCTATCTTCAGCTGCAGCCATTCTCCAATGCTTCAGAGAAAAATATATGCAAGAAGTAACTACTCAGAAACCAAGTCATGCACACAGAAAATATTATTTCCTTGCAGGGGACCACAAACACATTAAATTATAAGATCACTATAATGTAACGCAGTGCAGAACAGGACAAGCAGTGATCCTGTCTCTTTTCACACTGCTTTCCAGTTAAATCAAACTACTTTAAGCTCTCTTTATAAAAGGAAGAAATTTTCTTATCCATCTTTTTACCTTACTGTGCTCAGATGTGCCTGGCAAAGTGTGCATGAGACTGACCACGTAGATTCTCTGAAGAATGAGAGAAGAGTAATGTGAAGAGCATCCTCATGAACAATATAGCTTCCAGTTGGTATGGACAATATGGAAGAATGCTTTGGATTCCACAATTGTTCACTGCATAACCTTAAGTCATTCTCTACTCAAAGCAAGGCTGGTTGCAGCCCTGATACAAGCAGAGGAAGAGGAAAGATCTCCTTCTGCATCACATTACGCCCCTACGTCACTGGACTAAGGAGAGGGAAGTATGCACTCTCCAAACTGTACAGCCTCATATGTTCCCTACATGCTTCCACAGCTGGTCCATTGTGTCAGGAATGCAAATGGAATATGCTACACCTCGTTGGGAATGCATGCGTTTTCAGCATTGCAGTACAGTAATGGGAATTTGGGACAGTGGGAGAGCTAAAATCAAAAACCTGGCTCTGCAAAGAATGCTGTGACTGAGTCAGACAGCAAGAACTGTTAAACAACCATAATTACTATATTGTGTTTTAAATGAATTCATAGGTATCTGTAGGGTGCAGGAAAAAAAGGGGGCTGCCATGATTCAGAACTATATATTTAAACCTAAATACCTCCCAGGCTGGGATTTACCTCACTTAACTTTAGCAATCCAAAAAAAAAAAAAAAAAAAAAGTAGTTATACATTCAATATATCAATATTCTCTTTTTAATCAGCAGAGACATAAGAATCTCAACAGCTGCCTATTTTTCTTTCTCACTTTAAGAGGATCCTATTCGATTGGCTAAGTTTAGGTGACAAGATTCCCACCCTTACTGACTATCCTTTACAACCTCAGTGGTTTGATCTGAGGTACTTCCAAATGGGAATTCCTGAGTTTAAAAACAAACAGAAGTAGCAGAAACAACTTATTATCTTGTGTTACTACCCTCTAGACAGAAATAGAATGGTTTGTATAATCATTAAGCAATAAAATTTGTATGCAGCTTCCTACAGGTAATGGACACACAATGGATTTTGTTTCGATCTACATGCACCTCATGTACTGATATGTAAAGAAAGTAAGACCTGCTCCTCTTTCCTTTTTTTTATATGAATGTTCAAAGTTCATATTTCATAAGACTCTCTCTACCCAAACTGAAATTCCTCTCCACTGTTTTAAATATACATGCACATGTAAGCATAAAAGAAACTGTTTAAGCCCTACAACGCATAGAAATTAAATCAGCCGTCAAAAGCATACGATTTAGGATTAATATCCCTATTTTGAAGCCAAATTTTAAGTTTCTACCACTCTCCAATGAAGCTGCTGGAATGATTTAAAAAGATTATAAAAAATGGTTAAAGTGGAACAACTGCATCTTTTCATTCCTTTATCTGCTTACAAACTGCTCATTTATTTATTATTAACTTTGAAAAACACAATACCTTCCAAATGTACTTCAAAAAAGAGAAAACCTTGAGAGAGCTACAAATATAAGCAATAGGTTTCTATGATGCAAATAAACTGGCAACACTAACCTTAGGTGTTTCTACCTATCATGCCTAGATTCATGTTTGGGATTATGTGCGAAATAAACTAATTAAAGCCCAAGACACAAATGAAAAATGTTTAATAGATAGCCATCTGAATGGTGCACAATAGACGGGCAATTCTAAATTATTCCAGAGAACTCTCTCTCAAAAACCTCTCCTGAACAGCACCGTCACTTCACCTACAAAGAACCCTCTAACTAAACAAATCAAACAGTAGCAGTGAGAAGCACATGCAAACCAAGTTGCTTCCTCTGCTTTTTGATTCATTACGGAAGCTCCACTGCAGTTTCTATTCCGTCTCTTCCCTCAATTTCTTTAACTGTACCTCCTTCTGTGAGAAAAGGGATGTAAGAAGAAATAGATGGGAGATGCTTATGCATCTCTGTTTTCTTCTTCTTCCAAAGGCAAATGCGAAGATGTTGCAGCACACTGAGGAGACTGAGGATTGAATCATAAAGGAAGAGGATAGGGAAGTTTCACTCTCGTGGAAAAGGATGCAAAAAACAAGAGTATGGACAGAATGGTGATTAATGCAGGGCACAGATCTTTAGAAAAAATCTGTATTGCTTGTAAAGATGACAGTTAGTGGGAGGTTTTCCTAGCTCAGCATACAAGGCAAATATCAGGAAGGCAGGCTAAAAAGACACCCTTATGTCTTTCTCCATGCTGCCACATTCCCCATGCTTCTCTGTCTTATAAGAACTAATTGTCTCCAGGCTAATACCAGAAAAATTATTTCTCATCTACAGAGTAACACTTTCTAGCTATGCTAACATCCAGTGGTAGCATCCTTAGGCAGTGACAACTCCTCACACCTTCATTATTAAAAGACAACTCCTCCCTTTCACTTGATCCCCTGAGAGCTTGCCTTTGCATAAAAGTTAGATGTTTCAGTACTTCAAAAGAGCAGTTTGACATTAGCAGAATGTGGCAGAGTTATTTTCGTATTGCCTACATTAGGATTGTCTTCTGGCATCAGCAGGGGATCTGGCAGAGCTGCCAACTGCTGAAAGAGACTACATTAAGGGCAAAATGGCAAAGGATTATGATGCAGAAAAGATAGGCTGCATTGTAAGAGAATAATTCACCTCCATCAGGAGCTCTTTAAGATAAATAAAAATCAAAAAGAAATTATTCAAAATGGTACGAAACATATATGACAAAGGATGTACATAGCAGAGACACGGACAGGCAGAGGTAAATAAAAATGACTAAGGTGCAGGAAGAGTTGCTAAAATCAAGAAACATAAACATAAACATAGAAAATCTAAAACTGTATAGAAGTAAAAGTGAGCAATAGAAAGTATGGCATAAGTACTTAATAGTGTTTAGGTGAGAAGGCTGAAATTCTTGATGCCAACAAGGTCAATTTTGATCACATATCTAACAGAATTCATTTATCTATAGAGATGACAGCATATGATAGAATAGAAAATGAATAGGTTAAATATTTAGAGAAGCCAATAAACTCACTGTCAGTAGGAACTCATGACATTAACCCTTGAGCAGTTAGGAAATTAGCTGAACCCTAACCCCTACCCCTAACGCTAATCTCTGAATTCTGATTCTCTTCAGGGACTCCTGGAGAATGGTTGAGACTTTATAGGACTAAAGAAGGGCAAACATAGGGAAAAGGTCTTCTGAGGAATTACAAATACATAGCTTAACTTCAACTTCAATAAGATGATCAAAGAAAAATACTGACCAGTTGTGAGATAATAATAATGTAATAAAAAGCATTCTGAATGGATTTTCAAGAAGTCGAGTATAAAGGCCTTGCCCTAGGCACTGTGGATACGAAACAGCCCCTTGGCTCTCCCAGAGCCAGGGAGCCTTCCTTTACTGCAAACTTTTACTTAAATTGCATTCCAGCCTCACATTCCTGGTCTTAAAAAAGATTTGCAAGAAAATGGTTTCTCATTAATTTTTACATCTGTTGTTCTGATGACTAGTAATTAGTTAAAATAGCACTGTGGCCAGACCTGTCCAGTTATTCCACAGGCTGCACATCTGTCACAGCCTGTTAAGCACTAAATCCAAGTAAAGATTTTACTCACTTTTAATATGATCTGTATAGAGATTACTCTCTACCAGTCTTACCTAGAACATGTGAATTTATCGCTGCTCTTAACAGAGCCTGATCAAATGCCTCCCAAAGAGGAAGACCCAAGACACAGTATTTTGATTGCAGAACTCTATATTGTGATAGATAACTGAAAACTGAAGATCAGTAAAAGTACTCAGTAGATAACAAAACATTCTTGCAGACAAGTCAGAACACAGTGAGGATGCCGTCTCAGGACGCATGCTACCACACATGCTGCGTTCCAAAGAAGCAGATTAGAGCCCTACCAGGAATAAAATATTTTAATAAATGCCCTGCTTGTATTTATAGTCACTTTGTATTGTCTTATTCATCTACATCCTTGGAGTGGCTTTAACGCATGGGAGTTTTTTAGGATTAGGTACTAGGAAGTGGAATTGCTCTAAAAATATTACAGTGAACTTATTTCTACTGTTCACACAGTAGGCAATTATGAACACCATGAATAATGTATATCAATTTCCTAGAATTATCAAACAGAAACAATAACCTCTAAATGAGGTAAGCTACTAAAGAGTGCCTAGAAGGGATTATTTATAAAGGATACATCATAGGCAAATACATGTATTTTGTCAAATACCTCCTTAAATGATTTCAAATTTTAAAAAAGTATTAATTTAATAGAAGAACTAATGTGACAAAATATATGATTCCAAGTAACTTTTGAAGACAAAAAAATTCAAATTATTATCTAGTTTGATCAAAGATTTACATTTAAACCTGATACAAATTCTACACAATATAATCTGAATAACTAAGCATCATTTAACCTGGAGTACAAATTTAAGAAATTTATGTTACCAGATCCTGGTTTATGAAAGACAATTCAGTCTTAACAATCTTTAGGAAAAAGATTAAAATCCGCCAAGGTAATTCTTTCAGGGCAAACTGTGCTTGTATTTCTTTCATCATTGATTTCCACAAAAACAAAAAAACTAGTATATATTTTCAAGAGTGTACATTATCAGGTTGCCTACTTGACTTTACGTTTCATTCTAGAATCTTCAATAGTTTCCAGTTATTCTTTCTTGGAATAATAACCTGTTGTCCAAATAATGATTTTCTGTTTCTCCACGGTTTATTTAGTACCTCTGTTTTCAATAATAAATGCTACTTTTGAATTTACTGGAGTCATTTGCACTGGCATAAGCACCCTTATACCTGGAGGCAGCAAGAGGGAATATATGACTTTAAATAAACCAATTCCTAGGAAAGTTAGAGCGGTAAAAATACCACTTCCCAATGAGCCCCTATAAGTTACTTTTAACTAGTTACAAAACTTCCACATGCCTACTTCAAAATCAACAAATACTAATTTCTGAAACCAAGTTTTAAGCACATTAATTTTGAGTATACAAAAATGATATAATTGGTCCTATCCAAAGCCCTGTGAAATGACCAGAAAGGGTCTATATTTTGCCTTGACCAAAATCTTTAAAGTGATAAAACCAACCTGAACTTCTACTGCTCTCTGTTTTACAATAGCACTGCAAGTCTTGAGAACTTCAGCACGGTTTTGATTTTCTAGAAGCCCTCTCCTCTTTCCTTTCTCCTTTTTGTCCCAATACACACGTATTTGTTGTATATCTTGTGTCTTAAATGTGAATTATTGTCTGCCTTTGGAAAATTATAAATAATTTAAAGACAGCATACACAAAAAAATATGCAGAAAGTAACATACATTTTGAAGTGTCAAATCACTGATGTTAGTTGATATTGCTCTCAGCCAGTCAGCACTCTCCTGGGCTGTATAAAACTGAAGTATCCCAGTACTAACTCCATCGAGTGCCAGCACTTCAAATGCATTAGATCTGCAGTAAGAAGAAACATATCCATAAGGGAAGATATGTCAATTTTCTGAAACTGCCCAAAGGAAAGGCAACAGAAAGAAGCATAATAACGGACAGTATCAGGAGTAATACATACAACAAGTCCTTTCTCTGTACCGATATCTATACGCCCTGGTCATTTATTTGCTGGAGTATAAATATATGTTTATAATTACTGACCTTAATGTGGCATACTGAAGACATATGCATTAGAACTTTTTGAACAACTATAAAAAATCTTGAAACCAAGATGACTTTTTTCCTACATTTCTGGTTTCATTTGGTTTCACTCACTAAGGATATATAAGTTGCAAAGAGTTGACTTCCCTAGTTTTAATTTATTATATTGCTGTAATTTTCTATATAAAATTCTAAGCGATGCTTCCTTTAATCTCCTTTATGACACAGAAAATCTGAAAAATGTACTTAAAATTTTCTTTAAAACATTTTTCAGTGTAAGGCCGTTTTTATAATAGCATCTACATATGCTAATTTCTAATTGCAGTTACTCACTTTTTATGCATCTTATATATAGTACAACTTTGTTCTGAAAATGTCAGTGCTTTCTTTACTACTTTCAGTAAGTTAGGCACCATCCATGTACATCTGAAATCCCACACATCTGGATGTTGGAACTGGATATCATAATTCAGTTTTAACTATTGCATTTTTCAGTTGGAACAACAGAAAATTAAGTAGTGGCACGGAAGTGCACTGGTCTAGATTTCTTTAAAACATGTAACATGCAATATTTTCAGCAACAGAACTTCAGAAAGTGCCATAAACAATATCAGTGCCCACGACTGTCATGAAAATTAGATTTTACTCACATACTACTATAAAACACCATTATAAATAGTTGAAAAGTTGTGTATTTGTTTCTTTTATATGTCATTTGGAAAATATTGCTGCTATCTGGTACATTTGTGGAGCAGATATATTTATACTTATATGGTATATTGGTTTCTTTTCAGGACTAACCTAGAAGAAAATAAGATATTGGCTCAAGGATAGTGCTCTATGAAGTTGCAGGGTTTGCCTGGGATCCTCTGAGGTAAGGCAAAGTCCAGCAATGCTTAGGTTACAATATATGCCAAAATAAGCATTCAAAGTGACACATGGAGGTTACAAGGTATGTTTATTCACGCCTTACTAAAAAAAATTATTAACCTAACATTTGTCATTTATAGGGAGTTTGATGGTGAACACAAAGACTCAAATATATATACTTGCTAAAAATGGTTTTACAAAATTCCCACTAAATACAACATTTACAAGAGAGTATCCCAATAGAAATGTATATATTAGCTAATATGCTTTACTGTTAAAGCATAAGTTGTAAAGCATTATACTTGCCTCTTGCAAAAATGACATTCTCTCTCTGAAGATGTAAGATAGCAACTTTCTCTGTCTGAAGACATACATCTGTTGATTCCTTTGTTTTCTTTTTTTCCTTCACTATTGAATTAGCCCAGTAACTACTAAAATCTAATGACAATGGTGCACTGCTGTGTAACACTCATTGCAAAAGACCTGTCTCCCCTCTTCAGAAAGAAAAATAAATAAATAAATAATAAATAAAATAAATAAAATAAATAAAAAATAAATAAAAAATAAAATAAAAAAATAAATCCTTATATTATCTTCAGAAAAACTGAGTGAAATAACAATCTCTCACATATACTGTTCCTTTTACCTAAAGCCCCCAACAATGCTGAAATGGAATAACTTATAAACTTAAATGGAATGATCTCTTCCACATCCCTTTGAGATAGGGAAGTTCTGTTATCGCCTATGTACTGTAGACAGTGGAGCATGGAAAGAGGCTGAATCTGCTGCCAGGAGGTTACACCATTCACAATGCCTGCTTTAGACATCAAATTTAAATATCAAAGTTAACATACATTTAACCGAAGCAGGAAATAGTAAATACTCTCCACTGAACCCACAGAACGCCTAGGTTTCTAACTCATGCAGAGTAGGAACATAAATGAATGCAATATGAATGCTCTATTCAAGTAGCACAAAGTTATACAAGCGGCTGATGAAAGATCACAGAAGTAAACTCTTCGGCTAGCAACCAATGCACTAGGCAATCAAGATAAAAACAAAACAAAAAACCAAGAATTTTATTATAAAAATGAACTAATCTTCTATAGTTTGAAAGCATGATGCTGGTAATGCTTTAGATGACTCTACAACTCCAGTTGTCACATCCTTTTCCTTACTAAAATATGGTGCTTAGTTATAAAAGCCTGTTGATAGATTCAAACAAATTTATCTAGAGTTCTGAATGCTTCACTCACAGGATATTTACACAGAGTCAAAGAACAGGATTTGAGGGATCCTGAAGGTCATCTAGTCCAATCTCCTGGCTAATAGGTTTAGATCACAAATCTCTGTTCCATGAGAGGACCAAAACTGAGCCAGTATCCTAGATGTAGGTATTTGAGATGTGGCTTTACAAATGCAAAGCAGAAAGGAATAATCACTTCCTCTGATCTGCAGACCATTTTATTCCTAATGCAGCCCCATTTGTGCTAGCCTTCATCACTGAAAGTGCTTACAGCTGACTCATGCTCAATGTGCTGTCCATTAGGATCCCCAAGTCCTTCTGCAGAGCTGTTACCTAGCCAATATTGTTGCATGGGCTTACTCTGACCTACGTGTAGGACTTTGCATTCGTCTTTGCTGAACTTCATGAGATTCCTGTTGGCTCATTCTTCACTTTTTTAAGGTCCCTCTTGATGGCAGTCTTACCCTCAAGCATGACTACTGCTCCTCCCCGTTTGATGCCATCCATGGACTTGATGAGGATGCACTCTGTCCAGCTGAGCAGATTACCAGTGAAGATGTTAAAAATTACTGACCCCACTACAGACACCTGAGGAATAATACTTGTAAACAGCCACCAGATAAACTTTGAACCATCAACCACTGTCCCTTGAGCCCAACAGTCTAGCCAGAATTTCATCTATCTATCTTTTAGTCCATCCATCTAGTCTATTCTCCTCAGTTTGGCTACAAGGATGCTATGGGAGAGTACAGAAAGTCTTACAAAAGTCAAAGGTAAATAACTATGCCACTATGCATAGTAGCTATGCACAGATGTTATGTCGGTGCTCATCTCCTTCATCTCCTTTCAACTAATAGCTCAACCACCTCTTCTCCTGACCGCATGTCTGTGACCAGGATAGCTGCATCCTCCCTCAGGAGCTCTCTCTGGTTCAAGGCCTCTGATGTACCAGAGGTGGTCACACTGCCTGGTATAGGGAACAAAGACCTGTGGTGCACCACCACCACTGCTATGTTGACACTGCTGTGTTACACTGCTATGTAAAACCAGAAAGCTGGTTTTACCAGTAAGCGGTCTCCTTTGAAGCAAGTGACTGAAATGAAATAGAAAAAGAACAAGCAAAGTTTACAGGTGCCAGCCAATAAGTCTGTCCTCGTAATACGGTGATTTTGTTCTCAACATATGCCACTTTATTGTGATTATTGCTTGCCTTTAATTACAGTAGTTTCCCTCCACAAATCACATAATGTATTGTTCTATTTCACATAATGTATTGTTCTATTTTACTCTGTGGTTTGAAAAGTATAATATATATAAGGCAAAAAGTAAAAACAAAGATCCAAGCCAAAAATAAAAGCTAAATAGAAAACTATTGAATGTTGATTTTTTTTCTTTTCTTTTTATGTGAAGTAATCAATAAATAATGCAAGCAGAAAGACAGTATTGAAATTCTGGAGAAAATAAATCCTGGAGACTTAAAGATCATGCCTTTCTCTATTTCTTTAAAGCACGGGGGAAGGGAGGGAGAAGAGGCACCAGTATGCACCTACTCCTTTTAGCTGAGATTTCTATTTAATACTGAAAAATAGGTTTGAGAGGTCTCAAGATGCTATGTAGTCATCTCATCACCACAAAATATTATGAGACATGCCTTTTTTGGCTATTTTTCCCTCTGTGGCGTCAAACCCTTTGAAAGATACAGCTAGAGAAAATTCCCATTTCTTCTTTTCCTCTTATTACTGTACTGATTATTGGAAGTAGAATCAGAAACGGACTACAGTTCTTAAAGCATGGTGATATTTAGAAACAGCAGGTAAGGAATACTGACTGCAAAGTACAATTTATACAAAACTATATAGAGGGTAAACATGCTTCAAATGTTTCTGAGACTCTTTAAATGCCCCCTGCCACCAAAAAACAAACAAATAAACAAAAAAATCCTAGAAAATAGAAATATAAGCAGTTACTTCTCTGAGAAAGATTGTGTGTTGATGCTTTACTCTCGGTATCATTTCAAATATAGACTGGATGACACTATCAAGAATTTTACATAACTATTTTAAGTGACTACCAAAGCTCATCAAAGTCGTCTCTGAATCAAGTAAAAGATAAAGTCCTTCCAAACACAGAAGTCTCCACTTTAATAGATGCATCAACTTTATGGAATTTTTCCCACTTTGATATGATTGGTAGTATTCTTCACCACAAAGCAGCAATCAGTGAATGTATCGTGTATAAATAGTCTTACTGAGGAAAGTATCATTTAAACTCCCAGGCTGAGAAAACTGAAGTCCTTTTTCTCATCTTGAAAGACTGGAGTTGGATGATTTTCTCCAACGTAGCCTATTCAAAGATAGCATCATTCTGACTGTGAAGCCACAATCATTTAGAGCCAGTTATCATTCTCCAACATTTAAAATATCTTATCTCTTCCCCAGGTGTGGAAGAAGGATTCTAATAACAAAGATTAATTGTTAGGTATATGTTGCACATATTAAACGTAAAATATCATTTTTGCCGATATGTGACTTCTACAGCTAAAAGTATAAACACTTCAGACACAGGAAAAATTTTGATGAAAATAGTCTCCTTTTAATACTTCATATTATTTGTTAGTTTCCATAGCTTTCTCTCATTCTGTGTTTATGAAGTCGGATAACTACTAAATCTGTCCATACTGTTTTTAACTGGACATTGCAAGAGTGTGAATAAGAACATTTAGAATGTTTGCTTTTCCTACTCCTAAACTTTAGGGACACATTATCCTCACATTTCTTTGTTACTATTTTCAGCCTTTTACCTATAACTTTTTGTTTGTTTGTTTCTTGTAAGCATATCCGCTCAGGAGCATGTGGCACTGTTTTCTGTATTCAGCCTATTTATATCCCACTTTCACAGTGAAATAATGCATGAATCTGCATCCCTTGTCTGTTTTGGGGTTTGTTTATTGCATTAATTTCTTGTAATAAAATAATACTGTTTTAGTGAGAATGGCAGTCAGAATAACAGATAGGCATTGATAGACTTAAATTCGCTTCCTGACTTTGACACTTCTTGGCAACTAATAACTGACTCTAATAAAACTTAAAATGGCCATTGGGATTTTTGCCATATAGAGCCATTAGCTATTAAAGAAGTGTTAAGTGAAAAGATTTTTATGACAGAAAATGCCTTCTCAGTGCCAGCTGAAACAGAAAAAGCTAAATTTCTACTTTTTTAGAAGCTAAGAATTTCAGCAAAAGATATTTTAAGATTTTTAGTATCTGCAGCTTGTGAAACAGTCTATCCTTTAGATTTATCTCAAAGTTAAACAATATTTCCTTAAAAAAAAGCCTAGATGCTTGTTTGACAGCAGCTGTTTTATCCAAAGAAGTTTTATACGATGTTGTTACAGATAGAAGCACTTGGTCAGCTTTACATCTTCTCAGGCCCTAACTCAGTCTTCCTCCCTGTTTGTACATTTTTGATGACTGACTTCAAATTTTCTTACATTTCTTATAGCATTTTTAGTGCCTTATCTATATTACCATATGGCTTTCTTGCTAGAATTTCTATTTCTATTTCGGCTGCAGTTTTATGGATTATAGGTGGATATGAACAGAAATTCCCAAGAAAGAACTCTCTGAATCTTTATCTCTTTGAAATTTAATAAATGAGGAGTTTTAGGAGTGTAGATTTTATATAGTACCTTATTTTCAAATAATGATCAAGCTGCTTATACAACTGCACTATTAGCAGAAACTATGGAGTTTCTGCTAATATAATTATATAATATAACTAAAAATATATCAAACTATTAAGCATAAACTTGGATTGCATTTCATGTTTGTTCTAGCTGAACATTGTGCTTCTCATACTGTAACTTTGTTTTCTTTTGTATTAAACTTGGAGTAGCAGAGTAAGATAACTGAAGTGGCACAGAGATTATGCTTATACAGAAATTTTCTTAAGTGATTTGCCAGTCGAAGCAACTCCCAGCTGTATCCCATCAGATCTATAACAATATGTGCATAAAAAAGGTGAGTGGGGAGATGGGATAGTTTTAGTATTGACTGGGTCTCTTATCCTGTTCTTCATGAAGTCATGCAAATAGTTACACTGGCACTACGAAGAGGATAGAACAGGATACAACAAATAGCTGAAGGAGAAACAAGAGTGGAATGCAGGTATGAGAAACTTTAATTGGCTTTGCTGCAGGGAGAAAAGTCTGTGGAATTATAGTCTGTCACACTCAGCATGCTTTATTTGTATAGAAGTAATAGATCAAAGAAAGAGGTGGAGGAGTTTTGCTGGAAAACAGGAGCAGCTTGAATTACGGAAAACTATATGCAATATCACTGTGCTACTATCCTCTGTTGAGTACAGCACGTCTAGTAGGACTGGTCACTGTGGTGAGCTGGACAATAGGGTATATTGTGTGCTTATGAGTAAGTGTTTTATAATTTCAGTGTAATTATAGTTAGGGATAAATCAAGTGAGATGCATTTCACCCCATTTAGGCATGTAAAGTTCTATTGCCTAAGTATACGGATGAGCGGCAACAGACAGAAGTTGTTGGCAAATTAGATATGATGATTTTTATTTTTTTTTATTTATTTATTTTTGCCATGGAGGCGATCTAATACCGACACAGGTGCCAGTATCAAATACTGCCACACTGCTGCTGTGGACTCTTCATTCTGGGAAGTGTGTGAGACTTGATAGGGCATGGCCCTGAGCAGTATGATCCCATTAGACCTACTTGGAGCAAGGAATTGGACTAGATGACTTCCAGAGTCCCTCCAACCTAAGTTATTCTGTGATTCTATATGTAAAGCACGCTTAATTCAGGAAAAAATTTGTAGTATCATAAGTAAGTGCACAAGATAAGTGAGGTGCACCATTCTCTGGAGATACTTGTTTCTCTCTATTGACTCTAAGGTCAGTTCAGGGATTCAGCACATTTGTAGATGAGCAACTATTAGATCGTACAGTCAGAGAGCATCAATTTCATCCATTAAGACCCAACCCTATAAAGATCTTAAGCATGTGAATAGTCCCACAGAACTTAGCTGGAATGTTGACTTGCCTTAAATTAGAGACATGCAGATCTTTGTAGAATCAGAGCATAATCACATGTTAACACAACTTAGAAAATGCAAGGAAATATTACTAAATATGAATTGAAAATGACAAAGTAAAAAAGCAGACAAGATTGGTCTCGTTCATCTTATTGAATCAACAGTTGAAATAAATACAAGTAAAGGTTAAAATAAACTCCTTCAGCTGTATTTTTAAAAAATCTTAATGTAAGTATTTATACCTTCTTCTAATCACTTTGATGATACAGAAGCATGTTATTTTCTAATTGCTTTCAGCACAATGGGAGTGTGTGAGAAATGCGAAAATTTTAAATAATAAACCATCGTACCGCATTCTTTGTAGGAAGACTAGTTTTATCTTAATGATGTCTTTACAGATGACTTGACAGGTCAATGGCTTCAATCTCATACAAAATATAAAGGTGTCTCTAGGTATTTCTTGACACATCGGATGGCTAATAAAATCTACATTTAGATAACAACTATTGCACTGCGCTGCCACTGTAATGCTCGTTCAGATTCAGGTTCAGTTTCCTCTCATGCCTTTGTAAGCCTTTTGGCAAGAGGACAGTCTATAGCCCATGACAACTGAATTCTATTAATTAGTATCATGAATACAGAGAATATCAGGTACATTTTGTTTAAATTATATGCAAAGTATTACTTCTTCAACACTTTCAGCCTCTCCACATGATTTAAACATACAGTTTATATGGTATATGAAATTCAGATATGTTTGTTAGGGAAGAAAAGATGTTCATGTGCATGATTTACACTTGTGGTAGATTTCTTTGAAGTCTAGAAACCCTTCGCTTTCAGAAGGAAGAGCAATACAGCTTGCCTTTATTTTTATTACTATTATTATTATTATTAATAAGCTAATATAGTGTAAATCAGATTTTTTCCATAACACACCTCTGAAAACAGTCATTTCCTGAACAAATAGGTATTTTGAAAAACAAAAGCAATAAAGCTAAGTAATGAGCATCACAGACTACTCACTTCAATATATTCAGCTCACTCCAGACTTACTTTTTGCCTATTTTGATGCTAAAGTTAGTGCGAAGCAAGCAGGTCTGCCATTGAAAAGAAAGGCTATTTATTGAAGATATCTGGGGGCAGAGTCTTCCTGAGATAATCCTGGTGGATTAGAATTTAGTATGTTCTCAGCAAGCAGAAGAAAAGGCAAAATAAGTCTCACCTTCTCCAGAAAGAAAAAAAGTAATAATTCTTTGAGCTCAGTGGTAATATTAATATTAACAACCCTTGGACAGTATTTATCTGTTTCTCTTTTAGAGGGGATACGAAGAAGATTTTCTTCTGCTTGCCTTTTCTTCTGCTTGTTAATAACATGTCAGACTGCGATCCATGATTCTGTCTTCTAAGGAGTGCTATTTACTAGAAGAAGCACAAGTGAAGAGGTATGACATTAATGCAACACATAACCTTTGGCAATAAGGGGAAGTGGTTCCTGAATACGTGGATTCTGAAAAGAATGAGGATGCTTCATTTTTGCTTATGGCACACTTAATTGCAGTACAGATTTTAAAGCTAAAATTCAGCTAAATATTTCGAGGATGAGGATTCAAAAAATAAGTCAGGTCACTCCTCTTGCCATGCTGCCTTCATGCTGCTGAACAAATTAAAGGGATCCATATGAGCTGTAAAGAGTATGTAGATAGACTGCTCCATACTGCAAAGAAACAGCAATTTCCTTAATTTTCATGTCATTGATTTTTTGATACACTTTTAGACTGCAAACATCTGGCATCCTAAAGGATGGTTAACTTTTGGCTTAGACGTTCTACTTCACTTGCTGCACAAGGAACAGGTACTAAAATGCTCCCTTTCTGAGAATCAGTACTCAGTGCTGATCTCTAATTCTATGCAGCGCAGCTCCTGTCTACCTTTTCCTTCCTGCCCATATCTTGATTTTAGCCTGAGTTGGCAGCTCATTTTAGCCATGGGTATGTCAGTCTCTCTGGGGAGACATTCGCAGAATGCCTAGTCACTTCTTGGACATCTCTGTGTTTATATTCTGCAGAGCAGGCCTCATTCCATAGCCTGTATTCACTTGTTTCCTGACAACTGATTTTCAGAATGTCTTGCTGCTTGAGCAGAATTGACAAACTATAAGTTTTCCTTAAGGATTAAACTTCCCTGTTACAGTGCACTGGAAATATTTATTTTAATGGTGCTTTTAATGAAAAACACACATAACAGTCTTCAGGCAGTTCTTAAAAAACTGTGTATAGCACAATTTAAAAAAAAAAAAAAAAACTAACTTCATGGCTTTTCCTTTCACATATTACCTGAAAAATATAGTAAAAACCAATTCATTTTCCTATGCCTCACATTCCAAAAGACAGAAAAAATATTTCATGGAGTGCTCCAAAGATCAGTGAGTTCAGACTAAAGGTTAAAGAACAGAATCTCAAACAGGCTTAGTACCAAGTTGCTTAGTACTTTGTAGTTGTATTCAGAAACCAATAGGCATGGTAGAAATCACAAAACATTGCCCATAAAGATATATATATATTTTATTGCAAGGCTATCAGGTCTAAAAGTCATTGAAAATTAATTACATTTTCCAACTCTATGCAAATGGAAAAAAAAGTTGAAATTCCTTAAGGGCCAAAGGAAAGCCAAACTGCCAATCCTAGAAATACTATAGATAGAAATAGCAACAGCAAACAACAGTACAACGTCTTTAGAGAAAAGAGAAAAAAATAGCCATTTCTTGAAATTATATGGAAATTTGACTGGGAGTATACAGAACAGCTTTTTGAGTAAGAAGCTGACACTTTAACAGAATAGTAAATCATGTTTTGAGGATAGAGGAATTAAAAGGGACATACAGATTATTATGTCCAGCGCTTTACAATCATATGCAAGAATATCATATATAATCTCCCTTATTGCTACTGAGTGCTATCTTAATGACTACTTAGCTAGGATAAACTCCATTGTCGAAAGACAGCTCTATGCCGTTTTGATGGTCAGAAACAATCTTCTAATTTTCATCCTAATTTATTCATGGCCAGTTAATATCCTTCTGCTACTGAGTCAATAGTTTTCTTTAACTTAACAAGGCTTTGTCCTTCCCAGTGTTCTCTTCTTCCTTTCAGCCCATAACCACAATATGCTTACAAATAAGAATAATATGATCTTTTCACTTTGTATATAATTAACTAAAAGCACTATACACTTATCTTCTGAATCCATTCTAGTTGGAAATTGTATGTTTTAATTTGAATAATGAGAACTGTATGTAAATTGTAGATGGGGTCTTAGCAGTGTTTGCACAATGGTATTAATGCTTCTCACTTCTGGAAATTATTTCTCCTGTTACATTCTAAAATATCTATTCCTCCTTTTTGTGCCTGCAGGATAGTGGTGTTTCTGACAGTACCCAGTCTTTGCTTCATCCGCTATCATCTACCAAGAGAGTCCCGAATTGCACAGGGTTTTTTGGGGTTATAGTTACAATCCCAAATGCCATCTCCCTGCACTTTGTACTGGTAGGTTGCATCCTATTTCCATTAGTTCCATCTTTTTATAAGACATTATAAAGAGGCTCCTTTTCTGTACTATGATCCTGATTCTCTGTCACCAGTGAGTTTGATTAGTGTAGTTCTATATTCTGCATCAACAGTAGCCAAATCAGTCCTTAAGGCACCCTACTAATAATGTCTCTCCAAACCAAGACTTTCTTTTTCATTACAATTTGCCTTTGTCTTTTCCTTTCACCAGGCTTTACTGTCTGCCATGGTTTCCTACCCTACTGGCCCTTTTTCTTGAGTTAGATTCCAGTCTGGTTGTGATATTTCATATTTACATACCCACTCTTTGTTTAATTGCTACACCTTCCTTATCTCAAAATGGTTTGCTTCATTTCTTACTGTCCTATTTATTTACATAATTAAAGGCATTTTGTTAACCCACTGAATTGTTAAAATGGGAAATAAAAGACTTAAGACAATTAGCTCTCTTAAAAACCCAGTGAGCCAATTATAAAAACAAAACAAAACCAACAGCACACTGCAATAATCACAATGACCAGAATACCAAAAAATAGAAAATAACATCAAAATCTAATTAAGTTGTTTTTGTAATTGAGATCATAGATACATGGGCTCATAGCTGCTGGGTGTGAGCTACTTCCAGTTCACTCATTTCTTGAATTTAGTTTCCATCTACTTCCAAATAAGCAATTTTTTTCCATTCTCTAAACTCATAATGTTCCAGAGGTTATAGATATACAAAATTAACTTCTTAAAGCTCTGGTCAATGCAGCAAATAAAGGTGATTGTGTAGTACTGTCAGTATCTGCTAAAAGGACTACAAATACTCATCTGCACATTTTTCTAAAGTTTTAGACATTCTCTAAGAAAACTGAAAGGCTATAGATTAATGGAACTATTTTCTCTGTCTTTTATATAACTACAAACTCATGAACTACAAGCTACTTTGGGTCAGAAAGACTTATTGACCTCAGTATTTCACTGTTAAACATATTACAATTAGTGACCAACTCTATCCATAATGTTTCCATCATCAAGTAGCAATTAATAGCATTCACAGGAACAGAGTTTTCACAGTATATATTACTGTAATATCTACACAGAAAACAGGGTATTTAAGACACTGATGGACTGATGAGAACTGTAAAATGCTAAAAGTGGTGATGCTACATTATAAAGGTAAGCACATAAAGAAGTTGTTGATTTAGTAAGCTACCAAAAAGAGTACACTAATCTACATGCTACATAGAAACATTCAGACAAACTCAAATCATATCAGCAATTTGAAATACACTAATTAGGGGTGACATGGATAGTTAATATTTCTTGCCCATACTCATACCCTCTGAAGATATTGCTAGAAAAATCCTGCACTGAGAAGGGAGGACACATCTACTACATTTCTTATATTTCCTTTAGGTATTCTGGGACTGTGTTTCTTCTGGTTATTTTTTTCGCAATAGGGTAAACACTTTTCATAGACTTGTCCTTTGCAGTATTTGTAATCATTCCTCTTCATACTTACAAAGAAAGAAATAATTTCTTCCCATTCTCTCTGGTTTCTATTAATATCTATGGTGCTGACAAAATCTAACATATATGAAAAAATTTACTCTTTGGCACTAAGTCAAGAGACTTAAGACTTCATGAGAAAAATCAAATGAAAAATCAAGTGAAATGAAAAGTCACAGGTAACTCCTTTTCCTTATAGTGAACAACAGAATAACAATCAAACATACAGTTTTTCCAGGCCATCTGATGGCACAAGAGCTAAAAGCATACATTTTCTTGCCAAAGTTACCAGAAAACTCAGAGGAAGTACCAAGCTATTTAAAATGCATAGTTTAACCACGAAGCACATGATACTACTTAATCTGATTAGATTAGATTAGACCTGATGTAATACCACACTAAATTTACATTATAATCTAACAGACAACTCTGTCTTATAAAATGTTTCTCATCCAAAAAAGGGCCAAAGACATTTAGCAAGATGCTGACATGCTATACATTGATATACTCAATATTTTTTTAAAGTGAAGGCAACAAAAAGATGCCCTTCAGTAACATATTAGACTCTATTTGAACTCACGATAGGCAATCTCTTTTTTGCTCATAAGGTTGTCTGAAGGCTGGAGACTATTTACAACTATTTACTAGAAAAAAGAAAGCTGAAAATTATGGTGGACAGGAAATAGAAAGTGAAGAGGTCATCCAAACTGGCTAACAGCAGCTTTCCACATCAGAAGAGCAAGAATAGTTGGGCTTAAAGATGCTATACATATACTGTACAAAACTATATATTAAAACAAGCCACAGCAATTCGGCAATTGATTTTAATAACAAAAGAATGCTAAGTCTGCTGCAGCCATCTGCAAGAGTTTCAGAGGTGAAAAAGCTGTTTTTCCATCAGGGGAAAGGAAGATCCACTTGGCTATCCACTTGGCTGATCCAAGTCTATCCACTTGGCTGAGTAGATAGATAGCAAGATAATCCCACAGGCTTTAATAACCTTTCCCAAGCCATAACATTTTGCGTAGTTGCAAGCAAATTCCTAAAGCCAGCAATACCTAGTTCATTGTGATACAAAGAATGATACAGACCACTCTTTCCAAGTTTAATCGATGTAGAGAGTGAGGGAAAAGGCCCTTCATACAGTTCACCCAGCAGAAGAGAAAACAAACAGCTGTGTATGTGATAGTACAGAAAACACTTCCAATAGTTCAATGATATGGTTTTAAAAACAAGAGCGGCTGGTCCAGTGCCACTGCACCTTCTTGAGATCAACTGAGATAATACTCAGAGCATAATATATAAAGAAGGATTACAGCAAAATAAAGCTGTGACAAAGAACAGGAGGGATTCAGAAAACAGCAAGGATGACATATAGATTAATGAACTCATTTAATACTGAAAAGGTAGGCATGCCGTTTACCATGCAGACAAAATAAATATTCAGAGAATGGTAAAAATAGCAAATTGGGTCAGATAGACCCATGATACATTCAAGGAGATTGGCATGGACTCATTCAAATGAATTTAGACTGACGGCTGAAATGTGAAAGGGAGTAGTAGAGATACGTAGATATGGTTGAAAGAAGGGACTTTAACCAGACTGATGTTACCTTTTGTACTTCTAGTTGTTTATGGGTTTCATTTCATGCAAGGCAGACATTTGATTTTAGAATGTAGAAGATAAATGCTGGAACTTATGCTTACACAAACATGGAGAAATGTAAAAGAAAGAGTAATATGTGAGATAACAGTAAGAATATAAGCATGTATTTCGGAGGAGGAGAGAACAGGGTAAGAGCAGTGTGGTATCCCTCATATAAGCATATGACATTAGTAAGAGCATGGGAATGGCCCCATCAGCAATTAATCTCAAGGTGCTATTCCTTCAATGCTCATGTGGCTATTCCTACCGGATTACCAAAAAGTAAAGAGCAGCAGCAAGGTGCATAACAGTAAAATTGAAGTATCCTGTGATAGTGACAGGCTCTACAGAATGACTCCAACTTCCTGTAGTGTTTAAAAGAAAAAGCAAAGGAACAGTAATAATGGAAAGCTGTGTATAGAAAGTATATACTGGAGCCAGACGCATCACAAGAGACTATGTCTGTCCAAGGCTGAGACTGAAAAGTACTAGGTTTCTCATTCCTTACATGAAAAATACTTATAAAAGAAGATGTTTTATTTCAAGGTAATCTCAAAATGCATACATTGCTGACATTTTCTGAACTTCAGACTGCTTCATCTAATGCACAGTGCACAGAACAGGAGTGAAACTGCTTCTAGCTAGCATGGTGATAACAGAGTTCAGTCATTTAAACTTTTTAACTTCTTCCCACTTATCCTTTAAGTGTATGAGCATTGATCATAAGAGTTGATGCCTAAATATGCATGCAGACATTTGTTAGTTTAATCCACAGGAGAACTTCTAAGCCTTGTTGTGATATATTTATTTCGGAATGGATGGAGGCCTGTTATAGATTTGGAAGAGTGACCATGTGAACTTGTCAGTTGAAGGAGGGAGGAAGACAGTGATGGAGAAAGCGATGAGAGACTTAGTAAAGAATGGAATTAAGATTTAACACAAAGATTAGGGAAGAATCTAAAACTCTTCTGGATAGATTATGATTATTTGATCTGTGATGCTTTAACATAAAGTCTGGGAGAGGAGCTGCCACTTAATTCAGCTGACAGTACGCACTTTTCCTTTCACATCTCTTTGTTAATTCAGTAAAATCAATTCTTCTATCTTATTCCAAAGCTGCTTTATAAACCATTGCTTAGGTCTCTGAGATGCAAAAAGATTCTGTGATCAAAAATATAATGTGCTATACTCTGTACTTTATTAAACTCTGTTACAGTCAATATGAGTTTCCATATGACAAATATGTAGCATAGTAACAAGAACTGTGCAGTATCTCCTTATTTTTTTAAAAAAGGTGTTAACTGACAATATCAGAACGTGGGACTATAGGAGTATTCTGTTACAGAGATACGGAGTGAAATGTAATACCTTAAAAATTAATTCAGGTAATGCCAAGCTTAACCTCTGAACTATCTTCTGATGGTAGCTGTACTGCCAAGACAAAATGGGCTACGGAAACATATTTTATGAAGCTATGTTTACCATACTGTTTTACTTTGTCTTTGGTAATCACCATGCATGCCATAAATCTCAAAAGAAGATGGATAGCATATTTTTTTTAATAATAAGAACTAAAAACTTTCATAACTCAAAACATTATTGCATAGCCAACACTCCATAGCAAAATACTAGATCCACCTGGCTAACCCAGTGCTTCCCTTTTTAGATTACAAACCTTAATTTATCTGTTCCAGCTTTGTACCTTGAGATTCGAGACATTGACAGAGGAACTGATAAGGTGTCTAGCCAGCGCTTCTCATATTTTGGTTCGTTAGCTATGGGTGAAGAAGGTGATGATGGAGCCTGTACAAAATAAAGGAGAATCAGTAAGCACAGTTATCAGAAAATACAGTGCAAAAAACATGAATATGCATCTCTGTCTGTGCTTGTCTCAGAAGTGAATAATATGTAGCAATAGAACAATTCAAGAAATTCAGGATCTAGTAGAAAAAGTTAAAAAAGCTTTTATGTAAGAAAAGAACACTCGCCATCTTGATACTATGCTTGTGATTTAACTTCAGCATTTCCTTAACCTGAAATATATTTTTTGTTAAAATTGGTAACTGTCAATAAAAGGATATTTGCTTTATTTTAATCATAAATGTTCTAGATTTTGCCTGAACACAACATGAAACATATTTTTTGTTTAAATTCATCTGGTCTTTACAACTCTTTCATGCATCTAAACAATCTTCAGGGAAAAAAAAAAAAACAGAAATAAAGTAAAGGTAGTCAAGCAAAATACTGGTTTCTTATTTAGGCATCGTGACTTTTGTCCATAGTGTTATTAAATTACAGACTTTAAATCTTGAGTTCATGTTATCATTATCCATATATGGACTGATGAATTTTACAATTTTATCTTTGAAGTTTTCCTCCAAATATTTCTTCTAGGAAAGATTGCTCACTCTATTTAAGCAGTAAAAGATGTCCAGATCTCAGAAGAGAAAATATGCACTTGTACGACCTACTCAGTTCATGTTACGAGAACAAACAAAAGAAAATAACGTTAAAGTAAATGTGTGTAAATGCCATTGCAAACTAAGTTAGAGGAATTAGAATGGACATACTGTTATCGATAAAAGAGTCTAGCCAAACCTAAAGTAGAGATTATACAGAGATTGTTCAGTGTCCTAATATATATAACCTCTTACGTATCACAGCTAATTATTTAATTGGTTCCCAAAGACAACACAGAATGAAACATGATTAAAAGAAAGTATATTTTAGATTGCAAAAGTTGTCATAGAATCACTAATACTAAAATATATATACACACTGGTGTATCTATATGTAGTTTGTTCTTTATGGCATCATGTCCAGATGTTTACACCATTTGTGAAAATAGACGTTTACACCAGTGAAAGTACAGATATATGCCCAAATTTAGAAGGAAATACTGGCATCTTGTTTTGGTTGCAATTGATTTGAAAATTGTCTTTATAGGTAAAAATCAGTTAAATTAGAAATAGCCGAGTAACTGCTAGAATTCATTGCTCAGAGTACCACTCAGGATTTATGATCATGATTATGTACTGCAAAATGCTTATTAAATGGGAATGATAGAACAGTTAAGGAGCTTCTTACGGAGCGCATAAAAATGATAACTCAGAAAGTTTTCATTGGTGCTTTTATCTCCCCACTGTCATGACATCTGAGCATTGCACACTTTTATAAAGATAGCAATATTATTTACAGAGAAGCAGCTGAGAAGGACTCACAGACATCATAGATGTTAAGGTCAAAGCTAGGCATCTGTGTTCTCTATCTCCAAACCAAAACTATTTATCCCAGGTAGTACAGAGAATTTTTTGGTGTAGAATGTAGTTGAAAGCTGATTATTTTAATAAAAGTCACAAATACGCACTGAGTAGTACTTACAAAAGCAAATAAACTACAAGATGACACAGCTTCAGCTCTTTTAAGCCCAGGTGTTCAAAAGTAATAAAACTTACTCAAAATAAAAAAGATTCTGGGAATTGTTTTATTTCTAGTTCTTATTCTTGCTCATAAGCTTCTAGGATTAACATGTTTTCCTAAAGCTCTTACAGTATGCAAGGGCTGATCTTTCTATTTATTTCTTTAAACAAATCAGAATAGTGAGTTTCATATTTTAACAGGACCACTGAGAGTTAGTGACTGAGGAACATCTTCTAGTAAATGAAAAATTTGTAATGAAATTACCAGAATTGGTAATACTGAAATATCTCTTAAGCTGCAAACTATTTGAGGAAAAGAATTTCATTTAGAGTATTTGCAAAGTCCCTAGGAAAATCCCGCTTTCATTTGACTGAGATCTCCTGGTGTTGTTGTAGTATGAATATCTAACAATCAAGTTCATAGAGTAATTCTGTTCTGTACAATTAGCTTCAAAAGGCTAAGCTGTCTCCAAAGATTCGTTAAAATCTAATAAGATCATAGTGAAGAATCTGTTGCATATTTTTGAATTCTGTACAAACGATTTTGTGATATAACCACATGCAATCTGAAGTTGAAATGATTGGCACAATCTAAAGTGTTTGTCTAAGAATAAAGCTGAAACGTCTAAGAATAAAGCTGAAGGTAGTTTATTACAGTGGAACATAAATGCTCGAATACAATCACTGAATTTATATCTAGGAATCAGAAAGTAAAGAAATACCACAATTTCTGAAGCATCCTCACCTATTGTTCCCATCCTCTCCACTCTCTAGGTACGGATCAGGTCTAGATAATTTAAACATAAAGTCTTGTCTTTTTTCTTGTGAATTATAAGTTGTACTCTTTTAAGCTGACTGCTAAACAACATCCTGTAAAATTTTAGGCAATTTAAGATCATTTGGTAGATAAGAATTCATGGGGGGACAACTCTCGCAGTGTAATGTTTCCATTTGGTACCTTACATTGCAGTCAAATGCTTTAGCAAGATACCAGTACAAAGAATGAATATCTCAATGTAAGCAAAGAACAGAATTTTAGAAAACCCACGTCACAATTCCTCGTTAGATTCATAAATTGAAGGAAAACAAATAGCCAAAAACAGTTGGACAAAATCTATTAATCTCAAAGTTACGATACTACAGTAGGAGAAATATTAATATAGTTGATGTAAACTCTAAGAAAATTTGGCTTCCACAGACAATTTCAGATATTTGAGAAACACATCAGAAAGAGTAATGGCTTTTCCAGTTCTGGACTACTTACAGTTGAAGAATCCCTACTGTGGTGTGACTTGGTCTCTAACGGTGAGGAACAGGGAAAGGATACAAAGGGGTCAAGCTGCTGACATTCTCAAATGTCTACTTCATACTAAAATGTATTCTACTATCCAGTTTATGGTAGAGCACAAAGTAGAGATTGACTCGTCTTTACCTTCTTAAGGGAAAAAGAGGGCATACATATGGCCATAGGCCACGACACAAAAACTAAACTCTATCATAGGACCAACAGTTCATTTTGTTCAGTTTGTCCAATAACCTATTACACTTCAATCTGAAACTCATCCTTTGATGTATCCCCGTCAAAACTAATGAACACTTGGATACACCTAACAAACTGGGGAACAATCCAGGCAACACATCTTTTGCAAACAGAGGTCATCTCACAAATCTTTTAGAGTTATCTAAGGCAGTCAGTTAATATGTGAGAATCAGTTGCTAAGGCACACACGGGTTTTCAAAAATCATTTGTCTTGCACAAAAGGTTCTTAACTAATTTCCTATGAAATAAGGCAAGATAAATACAGATAAATAATTAGCTAAAATATAGCAAAATATAGCAAACAAAACACGGCAATTAATATCTAGTTTTCACTGTGGAGGAGCACTATCAGACTCCCATGGACAACTGTGGCTCAGTCTATCCATATTGATTAATGATCTGGACAAGGTGAACACTGGACTAACCAAGTTTATTGAGCACACTAAGCAATGAAGAATAATAAAAAGAAAATCAAAATGCAAACAGTTGCAGAAGAATCTCATGATATTTAATATCTCTCTAGTCAGGAAATAAAATGACAGACAAATTTATTGTAAATAAATGCACATGCGAAAAGACAATATTAACCTTCCATATGCTGTAACAGGATATGAACAGATGATTACTACTCAGCAAAAAGATCTTGCTCTTGTGGGAAAAACAAATGTTGAAAAGTATGGAAAGGGTTCCATGTAAATAATGGTTAAGTAAACAAAGATTCATTAGACTGGAAAAAAATAGCTGAGAGGGATGTATGGCAAAGATCTATAAAGCCATAAAAATACAGTGAAAGTGACTAGGAAAGAGTGGTTCACTAGGTCTTTTAATATAAGAAGCAATGATAGAGGTAAAATGCAGCAGGATAAAAACAAAGAAAGGATGTATGACTACATGACATAGAGTGAGGCTGTGAAACTTTCATCCACAAAGTTGTAGGTGCTTAAAGTTTATACACGAACAAGAAATACTTCTACAAATATATGGAATCAAAATCAAATAGGACTGCTAAATGCAAAGATATAAACTCTGGCTCAGGAAGTCCCTATGCCAGAAATCACTGGAGGGGTAGAGAATATACCACAGAAATAACACTGGGAAATAACACTGTATATTTCCCCTGCTCTTGTACTCTGTTGAGAGTATGTGATGAGGACAAAATCTAGCCTGCTGAGCTGGCTGCCCTTTAAGCCTTCTGTCTACTACTAAACAGCTGCTGCTCATGTTGCAACTCTCCACATCACCTCTCTAAAGCACTAAAAAATTTGGCTGTTTAGGGATTACCTCTGCAATCACATCTTTTATCCTCTGGCCCGTTTCACTCCTTTAGCTTTCTGCTGAGACCACCAACAATGCTACCAATTAATGCCAATTGGTTTGTAACACCTGTCCATTAAGAAATGGATTGAGCACAAAAATCTCATTTTTGACAGAACACTGAACAAGAATCAGCTTGTAATGACACATAACCGCTACCCACCTGGGACAGATGAGAACTGTTGACCTGATGAAGGGAACAATTCTGTATCCCACTAGCAACCACTGACCTACGAAGGACAATTTAGACGAGAGCTTTGTTGCTGTTTTAAAGATATTCTGTAACAACTCATTATGGGTCAAGCAAGAAGTTTTTCCATAAGTAGAATAAAAAGTCCTCTGTTAAGTGAGAGACCTAATTAGATATGTCTCTATAATCAAACTTCCACTACCAGGACATAGGAAGGTAGAAAATAGGATTGCAGCTGGCTGTGGCTATCAATTTTTCATCTTGTTGTGCAATATGATTTGCAGAGGTTGGGGAATCAGTTATTTTACCTTACTTTTTTAAAATTGCCACTGATTCTGAACCTTTACAAGGAATATATTATGTCACTGGAGGAAAGTATTTCTGAATCTTCCCTGGTAATTTAATCTGCAGCTGACTTTATCCCAAAACAAAGGGGGCCGGAGGCTGATGACAGTTGTTTTAGATAAGCAGCCATAACCAGGACCTGGGGTAAATGTTTCTTCTTGAGTTGTTCAAAAGAATTTGAGGGTCTCCCTGAGATTAGCCAGGCCAGCATAGGAGAAGTGTATATGTGGCTCAGCCCAACAGAGAGTATAAAACCTCAACGACTAACAAAGGAATGCTGAAGAGAGCAATGTGCTTGAGCTGGCTTCAACCGATGTATTCCTTCCTGGCAACTGGGAATGCCCAGCATTGTGACGGTAAGCATATTATAGAGACCCATAATGGCATTCACATTGGTATTGTGACTGAACTGTATATTGCAATTGCTATATTTTGCTAAATGTATACACTTTAATAGTGATTTCAGCATATTGCTGTATCACTCTGCTAAATCAAAAATCCTGTGTGACATCGAATATCTTCAAAATATTTTACATATATATCTACATATAAAATGTTTTATATTAAACATTGAACTCTCCTTATGTGTGAAATATCTAAAAGAACCTAGTCAGAGAGTATTGGACTCTGACAACATGGAAGAGGCATGACTAATCCTAGATTACTTCCTGTCGCTAACACTGAATAAAGTAAGAGGTTATGAGGATGATATTATTTATCTCTTAAGGTTTTCTTCTTATTTACTCTTCAGTAAGTATTGTTGAAAAGTTGTGAACAGAAAAATAAAACTTTTCCTATAAAATATGTATATGAAAATGTTAGCAACATTAATACACCATTTGATAATACAATATTTGAAATTTATAAACTAATACTTTAAATGGCACTGAAACTATAATCTTTAACTCTGCAGTTGAAATGCTAAAAAGTGCCCTAATGTACAATACCTTCATCTCCTTAAGCTATAACTGAAAACATTGGACAATTAGCTTTGATGAATTTTAGTAAAACTTTAAGTGTAGTAAATACTAACTTTCTTGCATCTTTTCGGTACAAACTAGAGTGCATCCTATCAAACCTCCATTACTAGATGCATTACAGCAATACTCAAAAGAAAACCCTCAATATAAAAAGCTTTTCAAAGTAGGCTAATTTGTCTTACAGTTAATTTGGGGGAAGGGCTTTGGAGTTTTATAATTTCCAATTAAATTGTACAAGTCTTTGAATATGCTCAAATACATTAGTTCTGATTAGTAAAACTGTGTTCAGGGGTTTGTTCAATATAAACTGATGACTAAAATAGGAGATGGAGTGGCAGGGAACTCGAGAAGTTGAAAAGCTTATCCTGTATAATCTAAAAGACTCAGATCCAGCCAATATCCTGTGAAGCTGCACCACTCTAAATGAGGCTGTAATTTCATGTACTTTTTAAAGGCTGCATACGCTAGCATTGCTGCTAAAAAAATGCAGCACTTCCACCCCACACGCAAACACCATTTGTACAATTATGTGATGAAGTGGAATTTTTGCCTTAGCTTAGTTTTAACCTGGATCAATTCCCCAGTCCAGTTCACTACAAAAGCATATAAAGGTACACAGGACGCACAGATCAGAATTACTAGTTCAGGGGATAGGTAGATTTTCTTTCACTACTACTGCTGGCAAACGAAAACTTACATGTATACAAAGCTATGGCCTTAGTATGCAGTCTCATGACCAGCTACTGGTTCTGATGGCAGTGATTCTAACCTTCTGATCTTTTGCCAATCATACTTCCTCGTTACGTTTCTTGCAGCAGCACCAGCAATCACACACTTCACAATGAATTGAATGAACTCTCTCTCTATAGCTTTCAGTCAGGTCACTGACTGAAATATATGTGTATACATATATATGTATATATGTATACCCATATGTAGGTAGAATTAGTTTTCAGTGGCTCAGTGAATTGATCTGCTCAAAGTATGGCTGAACATTACTGAGTCTAGAGAGAGAGAGGAAACAGGCTAGGGACAAGCTGGAGAAGAAAACAAGACTGTTCCATTTAGCAGTAGCAGAGTCTTATATTAGCTTACGTTAATCATGGAACAGCACAATTACAAATGTTCAGTTTGGAGCAGGGACATGACTTGAAACTCTTGTTATGTCCCGCTGATGAAACACACTATTAAGATAGCTACTGTAAAAAGGAGTCAATTAGAGCTTTAGACTAGTCTCAGAATTCAGAGCGATTTAATGATGATATCAAAATACCTATGCATTCCTTTGATGCAACATCAATTCAGCAGAGGGTCGGTATTTGTTTATTTTTAATGGAATGCTTAGATGCAGGTGCACAATTCTATGACAGCTTTAAAATGATAGTAATTATGTGGTAAAGCATGCATCATCAAATCATTTAATAGATAAAGGCTTCTATACAGGAAATAAGCTCTTCTAGATGAAATAACAGTTTGGATAAGTAATTTGATGTCTTTAAAATTCAGTGAAAGCAGCAACTTTTAATTACACAGCTCTATTCTACATTATTTTAATCGACACATATTGTTTAATTAAATGGGAAGAAGGTGAACTAGCATGTGAAACAAGTTATTACCCCTCTCTTTCTGTCACAGAAAAAAACATTTTGATTTGATTCTAACACTGGCTCACGTGTATGCTTTTGAAATTTAATGGCTGCTCTCACAGACTTTTAATGCTTTTCACTTTAATGGCTGCTCTTGTAGACACTGAAGACCTATACGTGGTGTTTACACAAAAGTCTGTGTAGCAGAATGCATGAGGGGCTTGTGCTACCCTGTTCACTGCAGTAGCTATGTGTTTAAATCAGTCAGATTAGTATTTCTGCTACTGGTGAGGAACAAATTAAAAACTTTTCAATTATATAAATTTCTCCAGAAGTGATTTACAAGGGGAATATTAATGAATATGTCATTACACTTGTGCTGCCAGACGCTATTGCATTATTTTTTTTTTAATGACTCAATAAGGTATAAGCCTGACTAAGATATTTTCTGAGAATACTTACGGACTATTTGACAGAATTTTGCACCTTTTTTCTTTAATTTGTTTCCCTTGGGCTAGTATCTAATTGTTTCCTGAGTAACCTCAATGACCTTGCCTTGAATGCTTTTCCAGACATATTATTTCTTTGGGGGAGATGTAGAAGGTGGCAGGCAGATAGATGAATGTATCCTAAATTTCAGCATAAAAAGCAGAAAGTAACTATGTCTCTTCTCAAATTATAACTGCAGTCAGAAATCAAAACACTATGTTACGGATATATAAGGAACAGAACAGTAAAGAAAATAATGTTGAGGTTAACATGAAATTTTACTGTGAATGTGAATATACCCACACTTCAGCTATTGCAGACAGTTTTGGGGAGCTTTTCACATCCTCAAATGAGGAGTGCTGTCCCTGCACAGAAAAAGTAGCTGATGGGTAGGCAAAGTTTTGTGACTCCACACTGTCTGAGGAACTGCACATCCTTGGGGACTTGAGGAATGATACCGGATAGAATCTTGTGAGAGAACCTGTTGCCTCTGTTTTACTACTTCTGCACAGGCCATTTACAGCCTACACCTGAACAGCCAGAGATCCCAGCAAACTTTGAAACTACCTCTGCTGCGTCTTTCACTCATATTAAGATGCAAGCCATCACTATTTGCTTCTCTATTTCCATGCTGATCATTATAAGGGCTTGGTATTTAGAACAATGACCTACACTGACTGGGGCAACAATAGGTGGATCTTTCTTATATATACATATAGATACATAAAATGCTTCCTTTTACTTTTTTCTGAATAACGTTTCAGCTTCCTCATTTACTCTTCAGTCCCAGGAATCCTACCACATGTGTTTCCCTCTTCCCAAGAACTTCTGATGCTCCCTGCTAAGACATCTGAAAGGTTGCTGATCCTATTGTTCACCACATCGCCAACAGGTGAGAAATTGTCAGTAGTTTGTTTGCTTAATCTTAAAATAGTGTTTCAAATTTATGACTTCTCTTTACAATCTAGTTTGGATCTGAAGTGGTCCATTTTGCAACTTTCTAGTCATAGGCAGGAGAACAGATATTGACAGAAAAGAGAGATGATTTTGTCCAAAAATCTAGTGTCTAATTTATCCAGAACTCTCATCCTGGACTCCTCCATATCTTAGGCCTGATCATCATTCTGTAATATAACATCCCACTCCATAGAACTCCTTTATCTATTTGTGAACCTACAGAGCAATATAACTTACCCTAAAGTGGATTCCTAGTGACCAGTCAGACAAGTCGCTCCCTAGGATCCATCAAGTAGGCAAACTGACTCAAAATATTTCAATTGTAAATGACATTTAAAAAAAAGGAGAAGTACAAGCATAAAGAAAATAACCCCAGTTATATGAGCAAGGATAAAAAGCCAAGTAATAAACTAAGCTTTATTTGTCTTCTAAGCCATTTTCTTTGTCCTGCCAATGAACAATAAAATGAACAAAATTTGTAAAAAATATGACAAACAAGCAGCTTATTCACAACAAGAAAGAACTGTTTATGGGAAAAATATGTGGAAATAATAAATGAAATCAGAATAGCTACAAAATGCAACTCAAGTTATTGTTTTCTGCTTGGCATATTAGTTCCATAGTTTCACTGCTGCACTTTTTTGTTATGCTTATGGCTTGAAGTCTCAACAAAGACTGAGCAAAGGCAGAACCTTTTATCTGACCTTTTTTGGTCTGATTTCTTTTCCGATGGAAATAAAAACAAGGCAAGCCCTACTTAAAAAATGTTAACCTTTCTCCTGGACAGTATGTGAACATCAGATCAATTTGCAGAGTTTTAAGTGTATATTTTTTTACTAGTACTTAATATAATAAAACAATAAATATCGCTCTGTTTTTACTTATTTAGCAGCTAATAAGACTTTTCCAATTCCATATTTCCTTTCATCAGGCTTTGCTAAGGCTCTAAGTTAAAAAAATTATATAAAAAAACATATTTGACTTAAACTTCAAAAGGAAATTAAAAAATGTTTAATTTCTGCGTGGAAGAAATGACAAACAACAATTAGTTCCGATACTAGAAGAAATATGGTGAAAGGATTAACAGTGACAGTGGGGATCAATGCAACTAAGAGATAAGACTTTTAAAGATACTATTTACTTACTTCAGTAATGTTATAGTGAAAGTCCCAATCAACTCTAATCCAAACCAGAGACATACAGTGTTTTTGAACATCTAAATCTAAGCTAAACAATTTTGTTACTCAATATCAAAATAATTTCATATACAATTCTATATTAGTAGAGTAGGAAGGCATTAAATAATAGGCTTTTTCCAGCCTATTGTTCTACTACTACTATTCCTCAAAGGTACAATCAGAACAAAAAATTGAGATTATTTTTCGGTGTATGGGGAAAAGAGACAACCATTTCAAATTTATTCATGAAGTAAAAGGAGCACACTTATTTGCAGTGTGTGCCATTTCCTATAGGCCCTCAGACCAGCAGCAGCTCAAAATATTTAAGTGCACCTAGCTATGCTCATCTATTGCAACATTTTCCTTTTCTGTTCAGCAAATGGAAGGCATGGAGATAATGATGATTACTTTCATGACAGTAACCAGCACTGGCCCTCTAAGTAAGGGAGCTACTCTTTGTATTTGTTACATTTTATGCACATACATTACTAAATGATGCAGTGTGAATTGGAAGTCAATTTAAAGCCTCAAGATCTATACCTATAATGCTTTCATTCTCAGTGAGAAAATCATGGATTTTCAGATCAAGAGGTGGCAGAGTCTGGTATCACATGCTAAACCATTCTAATAGAAAAAGTATTGATCTGAAATCTGGAAACTTTTTCTTCTTCAAAGTGAGTTACAGGATGGCAAAAATGGAGAATAAAATAAAACTTTAGAATGATAAATAGTGTGTTCATACTGATTTGGAAGATACCATACAAGGAATCAAAAAACAAAACCACTGAAGCTTTAGATGTAAGACAGCAATTGGATCTCAATTCAATAGCCTGATCACTTACTAGAAGTATCCATCAGCCTAGCTTTTACTGTCTGTATCGGAGCGTCCATCCCCTTTCTTGGAGCCTCTTCCTTTTTTATCTTTTACAGGCTTGAGTGAGCCATACCTTTTTTTCACTCTGAAATCGAGATCTTGCATAGTACACTAAACGTTTAGCACACTACAGGTCCCACCAACTATTGGACTTCTGTATTTTTCCTTTTTAATAAGCTGTAGCAGGTAATGAAGTAGATAATGTCTTTCTTAATGCAAAGCATTTTAAACTAATAGATGAAACAAAGTAACGAAGGAAAAAAGATTTTAAAGCAATTTAGAAAATCTTAAATGCTTATTTAGTGTCATCTAACCAACCAAACACATCATACATTTTATCAAAATTTAATTAGAGTTCTTAAATTACATGAACAAATAGAAAATCATGGTCTACTTTGCTCTCAGTTCAGTTATCAGAGTACCTCTTTTAGACCATTTACCTTTTCTCAGGGAAGCTGGATTTTCAAACAAGTGAAAAGTGACCATATTCTCCCCATGTACCTGGCAACTATCCTATTGAATAATTCAATGGTGTTTTTATTATATATTCATTATATGTCTTTATTAAAAGCTATTTCAGGCTTTTGCTTTTTCTCCAGTGGGCAGGCCTGGAAATCTAGGACATCCGGATAGCAAGAATATCCATATTGCATTTTCTCCGCTGTTTTGCAGTTAGAATCGTTGAGGTACATGACCTGTAATCGCCAGCCTTGAGCCAAGCCCCTTCTTTAGCACTGAGGACCAAACCTTTTGTGGTTCCCTCTGAGATTTCACGTTCTATTCAATAAAACACATATCATATACAGATGAATGTATGTCACTACCAATCCCTATAGCATTTGTCGCAGTGACAAAGCATAAAATAATTAGAGGTAAAGAGGGCACTTCAGCTCATTTTTCTATACTCCAGAAAGTATATAGATACTGTGATTTTGGGGAGTCACTACTGAGGTAATGGCTCATTGAAAAGCTTTTCTGTTTTGATGATGCACTACTGAAAAACCTGTCTGTTGCTATACTGCATATTGCTCAAATATTGTAGGAAGATTGCATATCAAACCTGAAGATGATTACCCCATGCCACGTACAACAGACCTTGTACAGCAATGCTCATAAAGATATGTCTAACAGAGGACTGCAAGCTAGCACCAGAACTGAAAATAGTATGTCAGGCAGAAACAACTTTATGCTAAAATGACTAAACTACTTTCTATATGATACAAGTCAATATCTCTACAACATATTATACTGTGCCACGTGAGTGGACCCTAGGCCCTAAGTTACACGTAGCACAGCAGAAATGAATCTCAGAATTTTGATCAGATGAAAACCGGCCTTAAGGATTAATTTAGGGAGACACTGCTCAGAAAAGTGCAAAGCAAAAGGAGAAGTCTATGGCAGGCAGCAGACACTTATATCTTTTGCTGAGTCAGAAAAAAACAAAAGGTGGAAAAAGAGAGAAGAAGAAACCTGCACTTCATTCTCTGGATTTACTTTCTGTAAAATGTAGTATCCAAGTGAAAAAACTACAATTGCAATTAGTTAGGAACTAAGGAGTTGTTATCATGAAGGTCCCTCCTTGTACAGCCGCTATTTCCATCTTCATTCTTACTTTTAAGAATGAAGGTAGCAACATGTCCACCTACTAAGACAACCTATCGTCCTTGGCTTTGCCAGCTGGTCCTTTTCCTTCCAACAGGAAAAAAAAAACACCCTCATAATGCTATGTATGCTTCAATTATAGCTGTTTGCTGAAGAGAAAAGAACCGATTACCTTTCAGATTAAAGAACTGAATTTTTTCCCCTAAGTCTGCTTTCCCATTTCATTTCTTTCTCTTTTTACTTGCTTTCTTTCCTGTCATGAAAGTTTGGTTCAGTAATTCAATCTTTACATTCTTTTCCGAATTTGATACTTATGTCAGCATCTTTACCTATATTAAATCCAATAAAACATGCCAAAAGTTAACATGAACTCACATCCCCCAATACAGTGACCCAGTCTTACTGTGGTCATCCTTACGAGCTTCTCAGTTGCCTCAGAATTAGAACCTAGTAATTCAAGAGCCCATGTTGGTTACATTGTAAGTTCAGAATCTTATAGTATATGCACTTAAATTAATTGAATAAAAATCCTTAGGATAGTCCTATATTAACATTCTGAGGCTCAGAACGGAAAGGGAACTTACACAGATTACATTATGTTTTTATTACTAATTTGCTTACCGTGTTAGCTGAGTTTCCATTTAAATGTAAGCCACTGTCAAAGAGAGGTGATGAAGCTCCACTGCTGTGATCGCTAGATGGTCCAGGAGAACCTGGAAATCAGATCATGAAAGATAACTGTTCATGTTAATACATTATATTATATTACATCACAATAGCTATTTCTGCTGAAAAAGGATAACATAATGAGAACTCTCATTATAAATCACCAAATCAAAAGAGAAGTACTGTTTGCATTTTAGAATGACAGCCAATAAAATGGATCTGATCATATGCTACGCTTTCTATATCTAGAAAGACAAAAGCAGCTGGACATCATTATATAGAGACTACCTTCATGGGAACTTCTAATATGCTTAACTGTTATCAGTATTAAACCTTCTTTGCACTGAGAATGACATATTTAAAGACAAGTAAGTAATTCAGTTACCCAAATCCCATTAATTTAATGATTACATTTCTTCTTCACTATTGAAAATCTCACTCTACAGTATAACCCTGGACTGTATTTATAGACAAAGGTAATAAGAACCTCTCAGGCAAGTACTAACTGTACACATACGTACACTTTATTAATGGATATATCCTTTTCTTACAAGTGCCAATTATGCTGAAGTATGTTGTACCTTTTGAACCTGAGAGATTAAAAGCAAGGAGTCATTTTGCAATGTTAATAATGCACTATTATAGCCTCAAAAATATATAGCCTCTCTGAGGTAACTCTTTCTTTAACAGTTATACATCATGATTTTGCTTTACTGGTTAATGCGACTCTAGGTTAGCTTAATGAATCTGTATGTAATAACACATTTTTATAATGGAAACAGCACAAAGTCACATCGTTGTATAATTTTTCCTAAATGTATAATCTTAACATATAGCTCCAACAATATACTTCATACAATTACTTATCAATAAAGTACATAAAAATCAATTTCACAGCATTGTATTCATCATCACTGAAAACTCTTTCTTCTGTGTGAAGAAGTCACCTGAAATTGCCTGTAAATCATTTCACATTAATAGGTTTTTCAAGTCTAACATCACAAAAGTCAAAAAGTCACTCTCGGCCATATATTTTCATATGTATTTATTCCACAAATCTGAAGGATTTAGCAAAACGGAAGTTAGTTCAACAAAAGCTCATTTTCTCCATAACAAATCTCTGTCAGATCAATGCTTAGGTCTCAGAATAATACCCTAAGTTCTGAAGCTTCAGCATGTTTTCATTTGCAGTCATTTCTGTATGCCTTTAAATGATACCAGCAAGAGGCATTTATAATGACTTCATATCTCTGATGGCCATGGAAGCTGGCTGATTGTTTTTTATTTAATTAATTGCACTTTTATATTTATTTAACAAAACATTTAGATATTTAGATAGCATGGATATGGTTTACTTATGTATGTCTAACCCAAGCACCAATTATAGTAACTAACCACAACATTTTGTGGATAGTTTCATGTAAACGAACACAAAAATCTGTTTGGACTTGCTGGAAGTAACTTCTACATTCTTTATATAAACATTTGAATATTTGAATAAATTAGTTGAATAGTTGAATAAAATAGTTGCCATTAAATTATCCACTGAAGAACCTGCCAATTGGAGACCTCATTACCTCCTGCAGCACAAAACTATGATAAGTCCATGAGTCAGTCAGATTCTTGAAATGGAATTATCCCACCTCTCCTGTTAATTGAACATATCGAACACATGAATTTTAGAGATTTCCAAATCTCTAAATCCAGGTTTTACTAGAACACAAAATACTACATGAGAATAAACTATTTTTTTTAAATAGAGAAAACTGACATCTGCTGCATGGTAAAACTTAGAATAAAAGGTTAAATAACAAATTTCCCTGCCACTACACTGTCCTTACAGACTTGCTTTCCAGTTCAGCAGTTTTCTGTCATTTTCTGAGCCACCTCCAAGACTTGACTTGCCGAGCAAGTTCACAAGTCTTTTAGTCTGCTCCCTGCTTATTATGCCTCAAATATTCATGGGCTATTCACTCATGGCTGCGCTCAGCATTTTAGAAGCTGCTCTGTATATGCTAAAGTGCTTTCACAGAAGGTGCCGTTCTCTCCAAGCAGCTCCACCTGCCTCCCTGCATGGCAGCTCAAAAGCAAAAAAGTAGTCTTTTTTTCCTGCTCTCAGAACAAAAGAAAAGACAAAAAGACAGTAAATACACGAGACACAATATAATAACTAAGAAGCAAAACTTCTGCTATCAGCTACTATAGTCTTTGTCCAAGTAGATGAGACTCTAAACCAAATGCTAGGTACCGGTCCAACTCTGGACAGTAGTTCAAGAAAGACTACCTAAACAAAGTACATATGTAAAACAAGACATGTCACAGGTAACTCCCTTTTCCATGACTACAATACAATATCCTGATGGACATTCATGCCAGATACTATGTATTTAGTATGTTGTGGGATTTTCTGCATCCTTTTATTACCTAGCACCTACCTTACCCTACCCAAATTGTACTTATACAGGCAGCCTATGAGAAATGTGAATTCAGGATATGACAGGCTATATCTGTTTAATGTGCTTATTCTCAGTTGTGCTATTTTTTATTCTGTTAAGAAGGCTGGGTTAGGAAGGTCCTTTGGTTAAGAAGATTGATCTTTATCAGAGCAACAGCTGAGTATACTCAGAGAAACTTGGTCTGCAAGGTGAGAAGGAGTAAAAGAAAGATCTTGCAAGGAATGCAGTTCATGAAAAGAGATTGGAACACTTCTGAGGGTGAGAAAAGAGGAAAGAGAGTCAGGATTCAGAGGTGAGGGAAAGGATCACAGGGGACTTCGCAGAGTTAGTGATAACTCAGGAAGTCACTGAGTTAGATGTAACTAAATCCGAAAGCAAGAATTAACTTGCGGTTGCACTAGTGGGAATTCTTTATAAATCTTTTTCATTTCTATTCTTTCTGACTGAATCACTGAGATTTTTCAATTTAAAAAGTGAGGCACTCTATTTTTCAGTTTAATATGATCTTTATTCTATTTTTAAGTTTAAAAATCTTAAACTTTCTAGACCTAGAAGGTCCTTACTAAATTTCCAATCACCTGGGAGTCCCATTAACAGATGGCTGTTTACTTCAGTCAGTGAATTTCACTAAACATATAAGCCACAAAAAACAAACAAATAAATAAAAAACAGATAAAATAGGCTAGTAGATCCATGTAGTCAGTAGGTTTTTATTCTTTATAATATTACAATTTGTTTTATTACCAAAATTGCTGAATTATACCGGGAGTCTCTTGTATTAACAAATTTCATATATCTGACTTGCTAATTATGTCACGGACAACCTCCAGTGGACAAAACTGAAAAAAGACCATTTCGGTGAAACTCCAAAATAAAATTGAAAGAATAGCTTCTGATAATTTTTAATTACACTACAAGCCTTCAGAATATTCTGGGTTTTTTTTCTAACTATCAGAAAGAGAAATTTCTTAAGAGAGTCTGATGGGCAATAAAATGCTCCCAGAAATCTTTCCAGCAGCAGTGAACCTTATCTAAAAGGGCCCTACAATGAGCTTATGCTCTGTTCAACTCTGGAATGAGTAATGGTCCCAGTTTCATCTACAGCAAAGTATCCTAATAACTAATCTACTAACAACTTCCTGACCCATTTCCAAAAAAGGGAAATTGCTCCTTTGTGTTTTCAGGAACACAGATCTGTCTTCTCTCTCACCCACAGTGACCTTAGAGCAAACCACAGGCCATGGGATGAGGAATCATCCTAGTCATAGAGCAAGATAACCCAATGAGCAGACCCTACAAACCAAGTTTCCCCTTCAAGAACACAAAACTTGTCTGGTGGAGGTTCCTCTCCACAGCTGGCCTACTTTATTATCCTGTGGAAGATTATGAACCCTGGTGCTAGACCCTTGACTAGAGGTGGCCACAAGGCCACAAAGCTGTATGTCTTGGAGAAGTTAACATGTCAGGAGCCCCTGGAACCCATGGATAAACATAAGACACAACTTTAGTTACTTATCAGCATTTTGTTTCCAAATTTAAAAACAAAAAAGTGCATCTAGTCAAAAAGAAAAAATCAAGTGTCCTACTTTCCCATAATATATTATATTTTTAATTTTATTAAAAAAAAAACTCCTCCCCCAAGAATCAAGGTCTTCTTGGCTGAATTTATATTAGCAGGTGCTGTGGCTACATTCCTACAAGCTAACCATTGTGGACCCAGGGAGGGGTAGATTGTGCCACCATCAGCCTTAGCATCTGGAAGCACCTACTCCTGTTCCTTTCACTCCTCTGCCATGGCTGAAGCCACATGGAAGAGCATTTGGGGTCTCAGACAAAAGACTTCCTGATTCAACTACTGCTTTATCTTTCTCGCCTATGAATCATCCTATAGGCTGGTCTAGCTCTTCCTGATGATTTCTGCTGGAGTGGGTCCACCTGCTGCTGCTGTTCCCTGTGAAGATAGCACCGTTAGCACCTTGGCATCTTCTAGTTCTACCAAATTCTGCTGGGACGTGATAGATGGGGGATCTTTCCTCATCTATCTGTGCTCAAGGAACATGACCTCCATAGGATATGACGGTAAATAGTCTGTTGTTGGAGGATTCATGGTGAGAGGTATGGGGTAACCCATAAGAAGGTGAAATAGAAATGTCTCCCTCAGATTTTTCTGTGGAGACAAAGACAGCAAATTCATCAATCTCTACTTCTGTTTAGAGTATACAATATATTGGTAACTGGACCCAATCTGCCAAGCACATAGTGCTACTTACAGCACAAACTTCGCAACTTTATATGTGGATGCATAAAGTGAGTTCAGCAGGTACTGGTAAAAAGAATTAGTGTCAGTGCCTGTTTGTTGGCCTTGAGACCAATGGGAATTCTCTGGCCATGTTCATTTCTCTTAACCTCCAAAATAGGGAGGCTGTAACCAAACTATTGGGAATGGTGAGTGCCTCATGCTAACTTCCAGTCCAGGCCTGGTAGATGTTTAAGAAAGAAATATTTGGTCTAGCCCAAGCTATGCCAAGTATCTTCTGATATTTTAACAACATTACTGTTCAAATTCCTGTGCCAAAGAATATTTGCTGATACGATTTAATTTACTATGATGGACAATCATAATACTCTAGTATGGTCCAGAAGTCCCAAGCAGCTGTGAAAGAGGCAGAGATCTCTACCAACACTGGCATACCACTGTTGGGGTAGGACCTGCCCCAGATGAAGAAACAAGCAGTCCTTGTCTTACTCAGTGCCAATTAGTTAGTACCCTTGCTTAAGCCCATGCCAGATCCTGCATTAGTTGTTCATTACCCATGAAATGCGAAAGCAACCAGACAAACGCGTTGAGAATCGTAGGCAGCTATTTCCCTATTGTGACATCTTTTGCCTTTGATAGCCTACTGCATGAGATAGTGTAGGGAAGGAAGAACTATGAAAAGTAATCAGGGGAGGCAAATGTTAGTCATGGGGATGTACTTACAAGTAATAATAATAACACTGGCTAATGGTAAGAGACCATATGGTTGCATTCAAAGGGAAAACACCACAATATTAAAACTGCTAATGTAGCAGCTGGTCTGACTGAACGCTTAGAGGTAAGGGACTATATGCCTGCGTCTTCTGGGATGCCAGGAAAGGCTAAGATACTTCAGTTATACATGTATACACTTCAATCTTGCCTGTAGTGTGAGTTGGAGTGTACTTTATTGCTTAGTATAATCATTAATTAGCCTGTTATATGTGTCACTGATGCTTCACGACGGGAATTCCCCATTGTGTATGGGTTTCTGAAAAGCTCTTCCAACATAGGGTGCTTTGTCCCACTTCTGCTCATCTCCATAATGTCAGTGTGCATCCCTAAAACAATCTATTTTCCATGATTATCTGAGACCTTATTTTCTTCCTACTCACCACTAGAATGAGTACTTGTGTCGAGTCATTTACCAAAGATCATCTTGTTCATTGAGTTTGGTTTCAGCCTATACTGAATGGCTGCACAGACCATCCCGGAGACAAGCAGGTGACTTCTGTGCTGATGTCCATATCTAGTTCAGAAGAAGGGTCATTTCTTAAGTTCTTCAGCTGCCTGATCATTCTGAAAGAGTCCTTTTATTGACCCTGTAGAATAAGACTCCAGGCATGGGATCATGAACTGGAGTGAGTAGGGTAGTATAATGCTTGCGAGAGTTCTTCATGCTTGCTGTGAGGGAGGCAGGTCTAATAAACTGCCCCAAATTAGCATTTTATATCCAACATGTCTTTTTCAGTTTCTTTCAGTTAAGCATTGCTTCTCTGTTGTGCTTCTTGATAGCTTTTTTTAAAATAGCAGTGTATTACTGACAGGGAAAATTTGCCAAAGAGAGTGGAGTAGCAACCCCCTTACCACCCATCACAGATATTCACTATGGCTCTGTTGTCCCTTTTTCCCTTCACCCTCCTATATTTTTTTGCAATTCCTGATGATCCTTACTGCAGTATACCATTGGTGCAGCAACAGAAACAAGACAGTCCAGGAGAGAGAGCTGCTTCTTTGCTGTTCAGATGAGGGTGATATACAAATATACAAAGACATATAATGAAGTTGTGGTGAAGAACAAGTGGCTGCAAACCCATGCATGACATCTCTGGAGGACTGTAATTGAACAAGAATGATGAGCCCGTGGCGTTCAGAAAATCTGTAGTGGAATAGCCATTGCATTAAGAAAATGTGTGCACTACCCTACCATTCTACAGCCTCTACGCCTGGGCTTTCTCAGAATGAACATCTAGGGAACCCTAGCCCACACTAAAAAATAGGCAGTGTGAAGACTGGCAAAGGAGGACTTTAGACATAAACTGAGATTGTTCCAACATAAATGGGCTCTTTATGTAGACGTATATATTACCAAATTACTTAGAGACTGAGTTCCAACTTCAGTCTGAATTCCCCATCTCTATGGAAATTCCATCTTGTCTTCATGACGGCTTGTACTCTAGCTGTAGTCAAAAGCAAGACAGCTGATTTGCTTGCTATGGAAATTATATGTGAACTTTGAATCCCAATGTCATTGACATGCCCAAGAACAGATTGCTATTCTGAGTGTTCAAGCTACCACAATTTTGATTGAAACTGCATCAGTGACATGCCCTGTAACCATAGAGGGATAGATGGTGTATATGCATACAACACTACAGTTACAGTAGTCTCCTTGTTTCAAACAGGTCTTCCTTGAATAACAGTAACCAGGGCCAGATTCCAAATAGTGCTGGGTAGCTGCAGGCGCTGAAGCAGGCCCTTTAAATTAGAATGATAGCTTTTGTAAGCTAAAAATTCCTACTTCAAATGTTGAGTGTTGATTTACCTACATAAGTTTTGTACCCACATTTTGTCACCTGCAGATATAACACACTCTGGTCTTCCTGTTAATTGCTACTTCTTGGAAGGATTGTCATGATTTCAGCCTCCCAGCTAGGAATAGGTGTAGTGCCTTCTGATATGAAAGGCAAAGCAGAAGTCAAATAAGTCTCTTCTCTTTCATGGTGTATCTGGGCTCAGCCAAGAGGATACCAACATTCCTCAACCTGCATGTGCTCCTGGTGATGGTGGTAGGCCTTTCATGAAGGCTGCTAGATAGTCCCAAGACATATGTGATGTCGGTCAACAAGATGAGAAAAAAATATTAATAGGACCTACTGCTACAGCTGCCACAAGAATGGGCCTCACTTCTTTCCAGCTAAAGACCAAGGCGATGTTACTATCATTAACTACAGAAGAATATGGCCAACAGTACAGATACTACTCATAAAAGCCTGCTAGCTTGGTAAAATCATACCTAAGTTGGGCACAATTATCAGAGGCATTATAGATAGTAGTCTCTAGCTATCTGACGATCTAGGGTAGAAAAGTAGGAAGACAAAAGCTAAAGTCTCATTATAAGGAACATTGAACAGACAAAGATATCTCAAGGCAGGATTTCTTTGAATTTTGTGAATTTATATTACATTTTCAAAAGGAAATGTTAGCTGTAAGAAGTGAAATAATGGTTTTAAGATGAAATGTATAGTTCACCTTAGAAGAGGCCCGGCAACTTTGTTTATAACAGGTGTAAAAATCTAGATGAAATGACATTTTCTAACCGCAGGAGGCAGACCTTGACAAATCTTGATCTCTTCAAATCAAGAAAAAGTAAGTACACAGTTGAGCACTACTTACATAAAAACACAAACAACAGACACATTTTAAAGCTATTTTGCTAAATTTAGACAGCGAATCATACATAAGATAAAATAGTGCTAAAGCATTTGGTCTGATTGACTTAGCTGATACACCACGCTCATTTTTGTGCTTGCAACATGATCTAGATTTCATGTGAGTATCTTCAATATTTGTAAGTATTTTCTAACCAGAAGAACAGAAATTTTCCTTCATCTGCATTGCTCATAAACAGTTTACTATTCCTCCAGTTAGACTACACACTTGGCACGTCATAATTCTGCTCACTAAAATGATCAACATAATTTATTACATATACACAAATAATACCATGCATTTTCTTTGTGCGTAAGTGTACTGCTGTTTTTCCAGACCTTCCTGAGTAAAAAAACCCCATAACTTCCACTCTGAATGTAGAATTCAAATATTTGTAAACACTACTTTAGTATATTCAGTTAACCTCAGGGGGGAAAATTTTTAGAAAGCATCCATGATTTTACTGCATTTTAGTGAGTTTTCAGGTTTATTTTGAAGAAACTATACAGAAGCAGTTATGCAGTAGACATTAGAATCTTACTAGTTAACTGGTAAAGTACATAAATAATTTTCTATTTCTTGCTGTAAAACATTCGAGGATTGAATTCCTATTTCTGTCAATGTCTTCTTATTATGAGAAATACTGCAAGGAGGAAAACAAATTACTTCTAGCCATTAATTTCCCCTTACCTAATGGGAGCTTTAAAAATGATGGAGCTTCCCTGAGGTACTGAACGGTGATGGTAACTTCATCGCCAGCATTTCGCAGTAGGTGTACCTGTCAGTATGACAAATAACATCTACTTTAAATCAAAGAACCACCAGTCATGGAAAGCGCATAAGTTACAATGGAATCTACATCCCTGTTGATCAGTAAGAAATTCAGTACGAATTTTTCTGACTGGAAATTAAGAATGTCTTGAGGGTCAAGCCTCACCAATTAAAGATGTGAGTAGGCAAGACCACAGGAACAACAGGAAGAAGTAATTTGGTGGGCAACCTGACTTTATACAGCAGCTGTACACAGCCCCTAGAAACTGGGATAAGATATGAGGGATATATATACGTTCGTGTGTGTGTGTGTCTGAGCATGTGTGTGTGTGTATGTGTATGGATATTAATTGTATGCGTATACAGATACATAGTATAAATATATACTAATACATATATATTTTATATCTCATTCTAAAGTATTTGACTTGATTCAGTTAGTTGATGCATTAAGCACATTTCTCTATTTCAAATACATCCTTAATTTTTTTGAATGTCTTCATTATCAGTAAGTATTTGTGAAGTAGAAGATGTGAAAATATATACTCATATACATTCATTAGATACATACATTACATACATACATAATAGACATCTGAGTACTAAAATATCAGAATTTAATTAAAGGTGCAGCATATTACTGCACAAGGATGTTTTTTAAAATGCAGAAGAAAAAAAGGAGAGAAAAAGTGAGATGACTCAAATTTTCACTCGTTGGAAAAGCAATGTGAACCCATCCTTTCCACACAGTAAGGACCCAGGCATATGCAAATGAAAGTGAAGTGAAGCAACATTTTGAATTGAAATAGTATATGATTCATGCCTTAGACCAGCTACTTTGCATAGAATGCTCAGAAACTCATGAAACTCATGTGAACTCCCCAAAACCTTTGCTGGAAAGTAGTTTTTTAATATTTCAGTATTTATATAGATCTATTATCACAGCAATATTTGAAATTAATTTCCCTAAAGGTAGTTCTTTTTTGGAAAACATTCAGGATAGATTGATTAGGAGCTAAAAAAAAAATACTCATCTTACAGGTCTTCACTAACATTCTGCCATGTACAGCTGAGCTACATACTTACATATCTGTACATATAGAGGTTACACTTGCTTTGTTCAAAAGCTAAAACAGACACTCATAGCAGTTATGCTGAACCATCTGAACGATACTAAATCATATGTGAACACACAGTTCAAATATATGCAGTCATCTATCTATTTCATGCACAGGTACATATATTTACATATATAAACTAATCTAGAGATGAAAAATAGCTATGATAAAAATTGAAGAAAATGTTGGTACATCCCTGTATGTTAGGTTGCATTTACTTATCAGTCTCAGGCAGATAAATGTGGCTTCCCAAACTTCATTATTATCCATATTAGAATTTGAAATGAAGTCTTTAGGCCATTCACACCATCTAATCACTTGCACAATTTATGCTAATCAGCATTGTAATGGAGACTTCAAAATTATATCTAATGCTTTCAAATTTGACAAATGCATTTATAAGACAGAAAGACTAAATCATTTCTTTGCCATGCTCTATTAATAGAATCGCTGACCTGATGATTCACTGAGCAAAACATCTTAACTGGAAACAATTTCTACGTGTGCATGTATAAAGTTAACAAATAATGAATTAGTTTTTGTCTTTAAAATAAATAGTCATTCATTACGAAATTTTAAGTATTTCAAACAACAGATGTTACATATGTCTTATAACCATATTATCTATTGCTTGGTCTCTAGAAAGTTCAAGGTTCCAAACTATGGGGACATATGGCTTTATGTATACTAGTAAACAGTGTGAAATAATGTTCCTGGGCACTAGAATTTATTTATCTATTCTGTTAAATTTTTGGAATGGCCCTGGTGTGGTTTCAGCCTAGGTCAACCAGCCATCTCCCCAAAATTCCCAGACACAATTCATACACGGGTATAGGCAAAGATTGTGCTTTTGATCCTATTTTGGAGAAGATCATGGAGACAGGTCAGTTGGCCTCAGCCCCAGAGAACAGTCTTGGACCCATTTAATTTACAAGTGCAGATATAGCTGAAACAACAATTGCAGTGGTTGTTGCAATGTCCAGATGACAAGAAAACCTTTTGCTTACAACAAAAAATACCTGAGGAAACGAGGATTTCCAAACATATCATCTGTACACCCACCAAAAATACAAAGGAAGAGTGGGATTCCCACAAAGAGAGTGAGAAGAGAAAAGGATACCCAATTATATTCCCTTCCAAAGAAATCATGCTGTCAGAAAGTCATTTGAAGGGCCAGAGTTAGCAACATATGAAAGATCCTGTCACAGAATGCTCCTGGATCTTGTGACATCACTCTCCTTTTCACTGTGTGGTAACTATCAACAATAATGACTTCAGCACATACTCAGTATAGCAACATCAGTACTTTGTAAAATGCAATAGACAAAAAAACCCTACAAAGTTATAATATATTGTCAGAGTACTGTATTGAAATATGTAATGAAAAAAAAATGAACTAAATAAAATTACTGTACTACCAAGAACTCACCTAATCAATTGCAACTGAGATTTTAGAAAAGCTCCTAACATGAACCATTTTCATTCTTTGATTTTGGAGTAACAAGGAAGAATTTTAACTTACTAAAAGATATAAACATTTTGAAGTAATCTTTCAAACACAGCACAAGAACTATTTTTACTCTTATTTGATTCAAGTAGTGTTCATACAACAAGGTGTAAACTGACTTTTGTAAAAAAAGTCAAGAGATGAGAGAAGATAGCATGACATACATTCTGCTTAAGGTTTTTTTGGAAGACCTTTGTAAAACACTATGGAGACAAATTCAGTGCAAAAGATTTTACGGAACAAAACAAAACTGCTGCAAAGAGTGATATTTGCTTTTTCATTTCAAATGATTTTTAAAAGGGAAGAACTAAAATATTTAAGTGAAAGATAGTAGTACTGTTTCTTACTCTCCTGGAGCTACTTTATATTCTTAGGTAATGTACAAAGAGGGAATAATATGAAACCACACATACTGAGAAAAAAAAATCAATTTCCACGCTCACAAGAAGGAATTAATGGTGCAGATGGTAATTAAATAGCAAATGCTCTGTAGTGCTGAAGCTTTTATCACAAATCCAGTACAAAAAGACAAATCCAGTAGCTCTGGAGTAACACTCACCACTGCACTGTTGCCTTTCTGTATTAATAATACAAAAAGAGAATTTTAAAAGGGAATATATATTTTTTAATAGTAGATCAAATACACTTACTGCATATTATTATGCATACTTACATATACAGTATACACTTTCTTGTGTGTTCATAAGTATGGAAGACAAAGAAAAAAGCATCAAAGGAAATGTTTGCTTTCCATGCTGGCTCTAATTTGTGGATTTTGCATATCTCTGTTCAGTGCATTTATCAAGATAGGCTTCATTATGTTTCTCTTTTTTCACATCCATTTCTTAGGACTATAACACAGGTAATGTAAAGTATAAATAGGACCCTCTAGATCTGACTTAATTACAGCACAGAGTTTGCAGAACAAAATATGAGATTTTGGCAAAACTGAATGACCCTTGTTGCCTCACCTGTAGCATTAAGTTCCACTTCAGGGAAATCCTATATACCTAGGTTAAGACAGTTGAGTCAGTGGCATGATTCACAAATACGTGCTTGTCCCTAACAGTAAATGTAATTTAAGCAAATCTTATCCTTACAGATGGTATTGCTTATCTTGATGTGTTATGCTGCCTGGATTACACAGATAGAATAGGAAGTTGGTTTCCCTGTTAAACATATTCCCATTTTCTGTCAAACATACAGTTTTACTTCTGGAGTAAGACAGCCCGAACATTTTGTTCTCATGCTGAGCACAACAGCAGAGCTGTAAGTTGCTGCTTGATATTACTTCCTTTTTCTTATATCACAGCATTCTTGTTGGGACATTCTTTGTGACAACATTCTCGTCCTTATAGACGAGGCTGGCCAGTAGTTGCAGTTCTAAATATAATGCTAAAAACTGTCTGAATAGTGGACAAAACTCTAAATTGAGATATACTATTACCACGTGGTTGTTCTTCAGTGACAATAACACATAAGCAAATTTACTCACATGCACATAAAACTGTTTAGCAATTGAGCCTGTAAGTAATCTTTTTCATGCTAAATATCCATTGAATGCTCCACAGTTTTGTGCTCTATTTTTTTTATTTTTGGAGACAAATTTATTTATCAGTATTCTTCTAAATTAATTCCTCCTAAGCATGTGGGTCAAACTGAATTCAAAATCAGATCAATGGTAACGCTAGCTTTAATTACGTTCCAAGTCAATATAGCCTACATTCTTTTGAAGTTCTGGTGCCTTGTGTTTACCGTTGCTTGCTCTAGACCTTCAAACATGCCTGATTACTAATATTCACACTGCTGAGAGATTTAGACAGGGCTTTTGCTGTTTGGATCAGATCTGTCTTACTATACATCAGAACTGTAAGAGCAATTAAAATTGAAAGGGAGCATTTCTTTGATGAATGAATTCACCTATATGGCCTTTTAGTTAAGATCTATTCTCAGAGCAGAAGTCACATCATTTAACTTAGCCATCTAAAAGATTCACTTCTAAAGTAGTCGTCAATATTTTCTCTAGAAATCAGTAGAGATCTTAGGATAAAAAGGAACCATCTGCCGCAGGTGAGTATCTCTGAATAAAGAAAGAGGCTGGATGATTACCTTAGATGTAGACAACTAGACTTTAAATGTCAGAAGCTAGATAAAATCCCATCTCCCATCTATAGATGAAAACTTAGATTAAACACTTTACTTTTGGACACATAAAATAAAAGGAGGTGAATTTCATGGTGAAAGTCTGATCCTGAAACATAGGCATTTCTGAAGTGAAACACAGGAAATGCACATGAAATACAAGTCTTGGGCTTGACAAGTATCTGAGCAGAGAAGATTATGTGGGAAATTTTTTTTTCACAATTTTGTACATTATTTTTGCTTTTTTTAAGTACACACTCTAGTCTATGCTTACAGAAATATATGGCATATAGAAGAATTTGCTATGTATTCTGGAGTGGAAAATACAATCAGAGCCAATTCAGCTGTTCCCTGAAGCAATGGAAGTTTGAAGAAAATTGCTTAAGGCTAACTATTAACTAAAACATGAAGATCCAGCCCTGTGAAAATAACTGCCATCCTTCAAAAAACTCCAAGAATATCAGAGCACTACAGTGACTTTTCTTTGAAACTTCAGGTCAGTCTCAAGCGTTACTTATGTGCTATAATTGAAAAGAGTTCAAAGTCACATAACTCATAATTTTAGAATAAGTAGTATTTTTTATAGCTCAAATATTGTTACATATTACTTGTCCAAAAAAAAAATTTTCATATGTATCAGAAAATCACAACTGAGGGAAATAGCTAAATTACCAAAAAACAAATATGAAATTCCTAGCTGAAAATTGAAATCATTACTAATATATCTGCTATGTCAGAAACACATACAATAGTATCACTATAGTACCAGTGTGCCATTTTCACTTCAAATAGATATACACACCTCTCACTAAGCTTGACTGGAATCAGACTTTGTAAAAATATAAACATTCTATCCCAAATACAGGTCTTTGTAATTGGATCAAAGCCCATAAGTTCATATTCTTCAAGTATATTCAAAAATCTTTCCATTTGATAGTTAAATGGTTCTGCTTTTGTAAAAGAAAATACAAACTTCAATCAGCATAGATTGACCTAAAAAGACTAAGTGCAGGCTTTTATGTAGCCTTACAGTTCCAGTTTTCTTTGGTAGTATTTATTTGTATCCATAACATACCTGCAAGTACTCAGAAAAGAACTATAACTGACCAGTGCCTCTGAATAGAGAGGAAACTTTCACCATTGTCCACTGATGATAGTATGAAAAGATGATGAAGGCAATTTCAACTGAATGATGGACAACTTTTCATGAAGACTGTCTTGTGCTAATGAGTGCAAAAGCTAAACTACAAGCTATTGAAGTTGTCTAAACCGGCAGGCCATATGCTTCATTCTCTGATTTAGAAACTGTTGACAATTTGGGCACTGTTTCATTTTCTTACAACAAACTTACACATTGATCCTTCTGTATTAAGTCTCCCTAGTCTAATAGGGAGGCACAGACATCCAGATTAGGATTTATTTGTGATCATGTATGTGTTCACTGTTTTAGGCCTTAAGAGCTGGAGCAGTCGGAAAATAAATTTAATTACTCTTTTACACTTCTTACAGTACGTAGAAGAATATAACAGCATCTATATGGATAAAATGCAGCTTTGTTTTATAACAACAGTACCTGACTATGTCATTGTCATTAATGTTTTTGTTTCCACAACAACTTCCCAAGCACAAAAATGCTAGTATCCCCGTAAAGCAGACCATCTGCATGATTTAGCATGCATCACAAAGAAATTTCTGATAGGTGAAGTCCCATACTTGAACCTTCTATCCACTATCTCAGTGATTCCTTCCAACTGTGTTACTATATAGTCCAATATCTGTTAAGCACAAGTCAGAATATTCTTTCATTCAATAGTCAAACATTTTCTGTAGTAAAAAAATGATAATTGATTGGGGGAATATCATGCAAAGACATGTCATAATCCGGGGAGACAGTTTCTCTTGCCCCAGATTCCTGATTATAGCTGGAGCTGTACTTGTTTTAGTGCAGAGCTATACTTGTTTTACTGTATTAAACAAACAAAAGCTTTTGACTTCCTAATCCAGTTTTTTTATTTTTGATTCAATGCATTAGCTTATTCACTGTCTAAAGTGTTAGGTTAGGCAATAAAAAGCTCTTCTGCACACACTAAGGAGCAGAGAGACAATGGCAGGTGGAGGACCTTGAATAATACCAGAATACACTTCTGGACGGACTCCGTCCCTTTAAATGCAGGGTCTGGAGCGTGTCTCTGAGTGTGTGTCGGTGCGCATGAGGCGGACTGCAACAGAAATGGTGTAGCTATGGGCCTCAGGGGCTCATAAGTCCAAGTGCCAGCAACTAAGAGACCAGGGATCCAGGGGCAGCTACTGAGTAAACTGAATGTCTAAGCCTAGCTATGGGAGGGATCCACATTGTGCATATGTGTGTATGTGTCCCACTACAGACCTGCCTCCTGATGAGCCAGAGAGGGAACAGGATGAGGCCATGGGTGTTGTTCATGTTTGTGTGAGTGCTGACACACTATGTGGCCAGATGTGTGTGTATATAAGTTGTATATGTGTGTCTGTGGGGGTGCTTACTGCAAATTCACGCTCAGCCTTGCAACTGAATGGACCTAGGGACATAGAGCTGTGACAGTCTCATTGCTATCACAAAACCACAGAATGCTTGAGGTTGGAAGGGACCTCTGGAGATCATCTAGTCCAACCTCCCTGCTCAAGCAGGGCCCTCTAGAGCACATTGAACAGGACCCTGTTCAGATGGCTTTTGAATATCTCCAGGGAAGAAGACTCCACAACCTCTCTGGGCAACCTCTTCCAGTGCTCAGTCACCCTCATAATAAAAAAGGTTTTCCTCATGTTCAGATGCAACTGCCTGTGGTTCAGTTTGTGCCTGTTGCCTCTTGTCTTGTCAAGGAACACCACGGAGAAGAGTCTGGCCTCATCTTCTTCACATCCTCCTTTCAGATATTTATACACGTTGATAAGATCCCTTCTCAATCTTCGCTTCCCCAGGCTGAAGAGTCCCAGTTCTCAGCCTTTCCTCATATGAGAGATGCTCTGACCCTTAACCTTCTTTGTAGCCTTTCACTGGACTCGTTCCAGTAGCTCCATATCCTTCTTATGCCGGGGAGCCCAGAAGTGGACACAGTACTCCAGGTGAGGACTCCCCAGAGCTGAGTAGAGGGGGAGGATCACATCCCTCGACCTGCTGGCAATGCAGAAGGAAGAAGGAGCAGAGTGAAGTAGTGGGGAGTAGGGCTAGGGTAAGTGAGGAGGAAGACTCACTCTGTTCCCCCCCCCCCCAATCCAAAGTTCACTCTCTCTATGGGGAGGCAGCAGGCTGTGGTGGGAACGAGTTGCTGCTGTAGACAGTGTGGGGACACACTGCACTCACTTGGCAGTAGGGGCAGTTTTGACCTACTGGATCTTTGGCTCTTATTGTGTAGGGTGTCAAGGGTTGCGGTTCACATGGTCAGACGATGGGCAGACAGGATGCTGGCAGCAATGCCAAGAGCAGGGTGGAAGCAGGTGTCAGAGGTGGTGGCCTCAAGTTCAATAATCATAAGACAGGCAAAAATATTACTGATCTAACATGACCTACATTTAAACCTGAATTATATTTTGATCTAATCTTTATTTGTCTGATGTACCTTCCAAACAATGGATAAAAATTAAGATTATTTTGCATCTTATTGCAAGCAAACTGTTTAGATCACTCTAATCCTTTCCCCCCCTTTCAAAATACAAAACTACTGTAATTTCTCCAGGTATTTGCACAACTCCAATATATTTAGTGATTTTGTAAAAGGATCTGCTATATCATGTGCCAGTTTTTCAAAATTCTAAGATAGGAATCACCTAGATCAAAATGGGGATCACCACATTTTAAGCATAACAAAATATATAAATTGTGATCACTCATCCTGTGTTTATTCATGCATTCAATACTATTTTCACTTGCATAAATGCATGCAAAATTTAATTTCTGAATCTTATTTGTATTATTTACAGTTTACATGTAACTCTAATAGCAACCCCTTTTTTGTTTTTTATTTATGACAAGTACAATTTGTTAAAACTCTTTTGTAGGTCTTTCAGAATTTATGAAATGAAAAAGGCTAAATGTTACAGGAAGAGATATAGGTGCCTGAGTTAGTTTGGAAAAAAAACTTTTAAAAAATATATTATTCTTTTTACCATTAGAAAGTGCTGCTTTAGATGGTAGCTGTCCAGGCCTACTGTCTATGTGCTTTATTTAAGTGCTACATTTTCTGTCCGTAATTTAACAAAGACTCAAATTCTACCTATAGCTCCTTTGTGTCAGAAAGCTGAATTCTTCTGTTGGTTTTAATTATAATAATTCTACTTGGCGTTCAAAGATTATGCACATCATAAATGCTTGTAATATCAGAGTACTTGCTGCTTTTCTCAGGGACTTTAGCAATTGTGAAATAGGTGGTGGTAAAATAACAATACTGAAATGTAGAACTATTTCATTGTGGATGCTTTCTTAATCTGTTTAGCATTTGAAAGTAAGTCCATTTCCAAGAATATATTATAGAGATCATGGAATATTTTTAAATATACAACTACTATAGGTACCATATGCTGTTACTCTATTTTAAAAATCTTTTTCTTGATTTCTTTTATTTACAAAAGAACTCCAGAGGTGCAAAAAGGTGCAATTTTAAATGTGTGTTAACGTATGTGAGTTTTATCATTTGCATGTTACAGATGCTGGAGATTGATAGCATATTAGAACTTGACTCTTAATGAGGAATCCTTCCAGATGCATCCAGTGATGAAATAATCCCATTTTTTATGGCATCTGGCAAACAGCAATGATGAATTGTGCATCCCACAATATTTTTAAGTAGTACTATAATTTGCTGATTTTATGTAGTTTTATTTTTATGTAGTGCTGGGATTCAGAACGCCTATGGCAAATTAGCACCTGGAGAAATGAAACTAAATTCATACCTTTCTCATCTAAAGTAAAAAATATTCCTAAACTATTTGCTTCACAGTCAGATAGGATGATTGTTGTTCTGCTATGACCAAGTCTCCAGGAAAATATCCCAGAAAAGTTCTAAAGAGTGACTGAAAGAATACTATTTTATAACCTAGGAGAACTATGAACACCAGGACTTCATTCTACATTCAGATTAGCATTCTTGTTATTAATGTAATTTTTTTTTCTCTCTCTGTTACTGCCTACCAACATAGCTGCAGTTAATTTTCTAAAATACACGGTAAGTCTTAACTAATGAAAGCTCCTATGTTAAAGCCTTCAATAAATACTACCCAAAAAAAAAGGGGTTATCTACTTCTTTCAGTTCCTGATAGGGGCAGAACGGCTGCATGCATCAAAGAGCCCAATCCACTCATGGTAAGAGGTATTTGCTGTCCTCATAGTATATGATTAAAGTACTGTTTTGAGACTGATCTAGGACAATGACAAAAGAACTCCGTGAGAACTACCAAGATGAAGTTTTGAAAATATAATCTCCAGAAGCTTGTTATCTTTTTTTTTTCCCTGTCTGGTCCTATAAATACACTAAAATGCTTTAATTAAACAGAGATTTGTTGAATGTTTCCTGGTGAAAGAGTTCCTCCATGAAAACTTATTTACAGAAAGGTCACAATTTATCTTTTGTCTGAAAATCCCATTTTGTTTAAAGTTCACTTATAAATGCTTTCAAATCTCTATATTCACTTTGGCTGACTCAAAAAGTAAAGCTTCTAATAATAGGAAAACTTGGTAGTCAGAGTTCGGGATCATTTCAGCAGAGGTTCCAGGAATGCAGCTCCACTTCATTAATATACTCAGGGATGAAGGTTTCTGCCCACATTGTTTCTTTGTCTGTGTCTGTGTCGAACTGCAAATAACCTCTTCATGTGGAGCACACACATCAGCCACTCAGTATTTGATCACTTTATTTCATGCCGCATACAGTCCAATTAGAGAAATAAAACTAATCATAACATATAGGGAAGAGAATATGGCAGCACAAATTACATAAATTACATTTTATACACAGAAACTAGTTATAGAAAAGACAACAGATAAAAACCTCTACGTTTCTTCGTCAGTATCCAGTGACAATTTAGATCAGTGTTGGAAATCAGCTAGACCAAGAAAAGTATAGTCTGCCAAAGGTTTTGACTTTACTATTTTTAAACACTATTTTTGGGAGGAGGGAAATGATCTAAGCAGAAAATGCTAAAACTATCTTCAAAAGACTAAATGCATTTCACATAAAAAGTCTTTGAAAAAAAGGGGAGACTCAATGGATGCTCCTAAGTTATTTCACAACACATGGCCTTGCCAAGTTTTTCTAGTTTTTCTTTAATCATTTTTCCCTTCCTCTCTTTAGCTTTCATGAACAGAGAGGATACGGAGAAGGGAAGTATTAGTGTGAAGAGTCAAGGCTGTAAAAGTACATACCTTAATTCTGTTTCCTCTACAAGCTTTTTTTTTACAACTGCATATTGTAAGTTTTTATATTTTTTCTCTTTTTCTTTAATAGCTACTTAACAGACATCAATGAAGGCACTAACAAAAGCCCCAACAAAAAATCACTGATGCAGATTTTTCAACCTTTTCCTACTGATTCCTTATCCTCCCTCTGGCATTTTCCTGAGACTTGTTTGTAGTCTCTCTGGAACAGAGAGTTTGATTGTTCTAGTCTATATTTCTTCAGGTTTCCCATGACAAAACATACACTCCCATAAAACCGCACACACACTTTTTCTCTACATGTTCAATAAAATCTCTACAGAGATTCATTTATTTTCACTTTACTGCATCTTCATTACTTGAATACAGGGCAATTCCAGGAAATACATACTGAGAATTGTAACAAAATGTTCAGGTGATTTAACACAGTACGGCTAAGTTTCTGTGCAATAACACATATATATATTTTTTTCTACTTGCATGAATATAGCAGGATTCAATTCCAACAAAACTTTGCAGCAATGTATACACAATATTTCAGAAAGTAAGCACAATTTCATTGTGTCTTTTTATTGGTAACTATTCATTTAAAAATGCTTCTTAAAAGCCTCCACCTCTTCTTTTAGTACATCAAGAAAAAAAAAAAAAAAGAGGAACAGATGGCTTTTGTTAGAATGTCTGAGCAAGGCAGTAACATCTATTTGGAAATAATGGATATGTAAGATCATTCTACCAATCACTAAATCCCTTTCTTCTTCTTTTTTTTTCCTTAATACTTATTTGATCAGTTTTTGAATGAATTACATTTAGGAAAGGGGACATGGGAGGGAAAGGGATAGGGGATACAGAAGCACAATTTCATTTAGATCGAAACCGTTTATAACGGTGAGTGGTGAGAATTTATTGTCTGTGTGCTTGAATGCTACTTTTTAAGATTAAATTAAGCAAAGTAGATGATTTTTTGTTAAAAAATAAATTCAATAAACATGATAGAGTTCCTGCACATTTGTACCCCTGTGTAGTAGCACTCTGTGGGATTTTCCTTGCTGTTCCCGACCCTGCAGAAAAAAACTTGTGGCCACTCAACTGACCATGGAAAGGGCACTTAGAAGAAAGTTAAAAGGCCCTCTACGTGGTAACGGTCGTCTTTTTTCTCCTCCAAAATATAGCAAGCAAATAACTCTTTTTTATTATTACTTTGTTTTTCCTTTCTACAATACTGTTCTCTTAAATCTCTCTTGCATTATACACTTGCAGGCACACACACAAACCACTACAGAATTTTTTGTTGATATCTTCATCAACTAAAAAGGATTAGGCTCACCACTGTTACATAATATGATAGACATATAACATTTGAAGATATGAACATCATCTTTTAGGATATATTCTGACTTGCATATTACTTAGGTATATGCAGCTCCTGACCATTTTGAATAAAAGTGCATCTTTTCAAACAATCTAATTTTTAATTAAAGGAAAAATCAATTCATTTGACTTCAGTAGAACTTGCTAAGCAGTATTCACACATACACACAGACGTCACATAAAGTCTGTGGGTTTGTGTGCCACAAGTACTGTACAGTGGTTTCAGCACAAAAATAAATATTAATTTTGCTTTACGATAGCTTGGAAATATAGCATTGAGCTACTGGCATTTTAAGAGAAAATCATGCTTTTTTCAATTTAGTAAAATCACAAAAATAGAGAACAATTTCCATAATGTAATACTAATATAAAATGACCATTTTATATAATGTGACAGAATAACAATTTTTCTGTCTTGCTCACAAATGAAGGTAATTTTTTACCGTAAGACTTGATTTTTTTTCACTTTTTATGCAAATAAAGATAGTAACTTCAAAGATATTGAACCGCATCTTTGGGTTCTGGTAACCAAATTGTGCTCCATATTGCCATGCAGTCTGCATTTACTAAGACAAGTAAATACAGAAAGATGGGCCAATAAAATTTGTCTCCTTGTCTGTAGAACTAAAGTTCTATCATTCAAATTTCAAGAATGAGTTTTATTTGAACAAACAGAAAGTACAGAATAGAAAAATGGGGGCTGGATGAAAGAGTTAGTTCTACATTGTTTTAGGGATTAGAGACCAAAAGTGCACTCGTTTTTATGTTTTTTGTTTCTTCTGCTTGACAACTAGCTCTCTATTTATTATAAGGGGGAAAAAAATCACTGAATTTTCAAGTCTTGTTTTTCAATGAGTTGACATATTCCTAATAGTAATGACAATTATGGAAAAACAGGAAAGGAATAACAAAGATAAGAACATAAAAATAAGCATATTGGAAATCAAGCACTGACACTTAACGAAAACTATCCTAGCCTTCAACAAGTAACAGCTCAGAAACTAACCTGAGGAAAAAATGATTTCTTTACCTTTTGTAAGCCTTATTAGACTTCTCTTTCATTAACTCATTCAACCTGTCCTTGAATCCACACAAACCTTCAGCAGCCACAACAGCATGAGGAATTTCACAGGTCTAACACCTGTTTCACTGACTCCTTAACGTTTGCCTTGAATCTGTATCTTGATTCCATTTGAGGCCTTTTAGTTCTAGCTTCTTTACTGGCAGAGAGTGAACAGTCTATCCTTAACATTCCTTTTCATATCACTCCATATTATGGGCCTCCAAAATCTCCTATCTCAATTATCTCTTTTCCAGAGTAAAGCTCTAGCTGCCTTTTATTTATTCATTGTTCAGAAGCTGTCCCACATCTTTGATCATGCTGCTTCATGCCTTGCTGCTTTCTTTGAACCTTTTCCTGTTCTTTTAAATCCTTTGAAACTAAGGGAACCAGAAATGCTGTCAATATTGAAGATACAAAGCCACCTTGGATGCTTTGTGGTGCAATTCTGTTTTCAGTTCTATTTTCTGCTCCTTTCTTAAAAAATCCCAACATTCAATTCATTTTTCTGATGAGTAAAAGCTTGAGATATTATTCCAAAACTGCAGTGGTCAATTCAGAGCTCAACATTTCACATGTGAGGTTAGCACTGTTTTCTTCTACGTGCATCACTTAAGTTTTATATATACAGATTTCGTCTTTGACTTTTTTACCCAATCACTGAATCCTACTGTCAGTTTTCATATCTGCTCCTCATCCTTGCCAATCTGAAAAATTCCACTGAATCAGCAACTATCACCTCACATTTATTTTCTTTCACAGTTCATTGTGAATGAAGCAAAGCTATGGTGGTATCCCTTCACTGTGAACGCTGACCACATAGTTTTTCCCTCTGTTTTCCATCTTTAACCAAAATATTTATCCAAGTAAGAACTGTCATTCTTATCCGCTGCTTAGTTAGTTTCCTTAAAAGCATGTATGAGACAAGGATTTTGCTGAGAGCCTTTTGGAAAGCCAAGCAGACTGTATTAATCAAATTTCCTTTATCCATATGCTTATTGATTCTTTACAAAGCTTTCATAGGTTCCTGATACATAGCAACTCTTTGCCAGCAAATCATTTAATTTATGTGTTTGTTAATTCTATTTTTTTTTTTTTTTTTTGCTAATTGCTAATATGCTTAGTTCAGACACCAGGCTTACCAGACTGTGGTTTTCCAGATCACCTTTTGCACTCTTTCCTAACACATATTTGCCACCTCTAATCCTCAAATACCAAGATACTTTAGAGGCTATCTTTCCATAAACAGTAATTTCTTATGGGCCAAAATGATTTATAACAATGCAGATACATAATATAATAATAATTTTTTATAGTATAGTAAACGTTACTGTGTAATCTCAAACAAATGATTGTTACAGCTACATTTATATTAGTAAATTAAACATAATCAGGACACAAACCCAAATATTAAGACATGACTTTTCATACAGTTAAATTGTTAGCACAGAGCCTGGCATGGTTGTGAGCTAGGCTATCCAGCTCTTTCTCAAATAAAGTCCTGCTATGGACTGGGTTAGTCTGGGCCAACGGCCATTATCAATAGGCGTTTTGGAAATGGGCATCCAGTTTTGGGAGAGATTGAGTGATATGGATGTAAATCATGCTGTGCCAGACAACCGCAGGGCCAGTTAAGAGTCACTGATATGTTTTGTGTACTACAATAGATGCAGTCCACAGCTCTGAGCTGATTCATCACATTGAACTGTTAAACTGCCTCCAGGCTTCAGCATGAGTGACTGCAAACCTCCCCATCAACATCTGAAAATAAAGTATTCATATATGCATTGCTGAAGTTTTCTGCAGACACCACTCTCTCTAGGAAAAAATGTCTTTACTTAGTATTTCTTACCACTCCTTAAAATAGGGAGTAATTAGGGTAAACTCCAGAGTCTACCTCCCTGTGGGAGTAAAGGGCCAGCACATCCTCTTATAGCAGCATACCTTTAAAAAGAGCCATTTACTCACTGCTACTAGACTGGTTTTTTATTATGGTACGCAAGATAATCTATTTTATTTTGTTTTGACTTGATCAAGGAAATGCTTGATAACAGTAAATTCTCTAGAATAAGTTCTGATTAGACACAGGGTAAATATATGATCTGACCAATGCAGACAATATTGGGATATTTACCAATAGTTTGCCTTATGATATAGATTATATAAATAGGGACTTTGGTGCATTATTTTGGACATAACTCTCTCAGATAGTGATCTAAAATAGTCTCAGAATTAAATATAAATTAGCATACTGGGTGTTTGTCCCATAGGCTGTCTGCCCATGTTCCTCATATCCTAATAATACATAGACAGCACTGGAGGAACTGGCTCTGTGTTGTAGAAATATTTCTCAGTTGGCATAGGCTACTCAGAAAAATATCTGTAAAATACTAGAAAAGTAATTTTTAGAAGCACAGTTATTGTAATTCCTGATCCAGTTTCACTGGAAGGAGGGTTAATTTTGATTTCTCTTAAACAGCGAAGCATTATCAGAAGAAAGAAACAACACTAAAGATTTTGATTTTAAAATTTTAAAAGGAGTAAAAAGTATGTATTCAGTTTTTATTTTAATAAACATACCATCCTACGCAAAGGACTGATGCACAGGAAATATAATTTTGCATGCTGAAAGGATATTTTGTGGCAAACAGCACTGACATATTAGGAGAACTGATTGTTCCATTTGTGTTGTACTGGGTGATAATCTAATTAGCCATCAGAGAAATAAAATATATTTTCCTCTCAGATGATCAATACAGAAACTACATTAATCTCTGTATTAAAATTGTCTATATTTACAGTCTCTCCATGCCAATATGTTTTATAAAAATAATCATATTTTTCAAGGAAAATAATTAATGTTCAGTTCTCCACAGTCTGTTGTATTGCCTACTGTCAAAACATAACTTTCCTCAGTCTTGATTTTCAGTTTTATATGTTTTCATCTACACTCTTTTCAAATATTACCTAGAGCAACTCAACCAGAATTTTATCTGTATCCATGACGTCCTTAAGTTTGTCGTGATCTCAGTATTCAAAGATCTATTTTCTGATAACATGAAATGGAAACAGACAATCCCCTACACAGACTGCAACAAATCTAAAATGGAATTCCCCCTAATCTTTTTGTTTTTTTTATTATTATATTTGAATATGTTGCTAACGTATCATTTAGAGAAAGTGCCATATGCAATTATTAAAATAGTTAAGCACATGCTTCATTCTGATATACTTCAACTGGATTAAACACTGGCTTATCTGATCACCTGATAAAGAATATTTTTCTGAGTGGGGCCTAGGACAGGCATGAATACAAAATACAACACAAAAATTACAGCCTGGGCCACTGCAGCTTCCCGTTGTGCTTGTGTATCAGCCAAAATTTGGACACACTGTTATTTTAAGGATTCTGTCTGCTTGCCCTCTGGTGTTTGGTTGGTGCATACGAGTAAAATAATGCAAAGAATGGGAGAGCTATGGGATAGGACATTTGCTATAAATTAGATGAAAAGGATAAAGAAACAACAACGTAAGGCTGAAGAAAAGTACAAAATAAGGTGCAAAAAAAAGTCAAATTGTATTAGAAAACAAAGCCATTAAGACAAGCCTTCAGAAGGGTAGGAACTACTGCAAGTTGATTGCAAGTCTGCAGCAGCTTGAAGAACCGTGGAAAAAAGTAAATTCTAATAATTAGTAGTGTAAAACAGGAAAGCCAGTTTGCTGTAATTGTTACTGACAGCCCAGCTAGTTGTTTCACTTCCAGGGAAGCTAGGATCTTTCAACCTTGCTGAAAGTGCAAGGGACAAGAAACAAAATTATTTATCTGATGTAATAAGGATCAGATGTCTACATAACAGTCTCCACAGTGCCAGCTGTAAGGCTCTTAAGTATTCACCCCTGGTGGCTCTGAAGTACTTAACACCTGTCAGCCAGACTGAGATGAGATTACACATAATCTTCTATTTAATAAAATGTGAGTTATCTAAATTTGTGTCTATGCAGCACACTTCCTCACATTCTCTAAGGCTGATCCAGCAGGTATTCTAAAATAGAAGAAATGAAGAACAAATTGGGAAAAAATTCTAAACACCATTTTTTAGCACTGCAATAAAAAGATTAAAAAAAAAAAACCCAAACTAAAAACCTAAAAGCAGAGACCATGTTCTGAATCTGCCCCTTAATAGCTTATCACTGTGGCAGGGACTAGTGGAAGAATTCAGAGATCTGCCTTTTCCACCAGCATCCTTGTAGTAGTCCTTTGGATCACACAGTACATTTCATAATCTTGAACGTGATGTTTACAATTGAGATCTTCTTCTCCCAGGATGTGAACAGGGAGAAGTATGTTCAAACTGTGCTGAAGGATGACTTTTCAGAAGCCTCCTCTTGAAGCAGATCACCAAATATGATCACGGTGCCAAAGGAAATAAAGCAAGCCAGAAGAATGACTCAATAATCCTGCGACAGGCATTCTCACACTGGTTAAATATTTTGTATGATGTTGACAATGACAAATGTAAAATGCAACCTGATATGACCTGAGACTACCCAAGCCTTATTGTTGAGTGCCTTCTGAACAGAGTTGATGGAGCGCCTCTCACCTGACTTACACACATGCAATACAGGGCACTCTTTATGGAGACAAAAGGTGCAGGTGTGATTTCCTGAAGGTTAGATGGCTCCTCAAACCCTAACCTCCTGCCTTCTGGATAAGTACTCTTAATCTCTAGGTCATTATATTAATAGCTTCAGAAGCCACAACACTACCTTCTGCAGTGGTGTGTCTAGGTGACCAAAGCTAGTGCATGTATGCAAAACTCAAAGTTGTTGGCTTATGAGTTCTCTGAACCCTAAACAGAGCTTAGGAATGAGGTTTCTTCTTTCAAATATATTAAAAATCTTACATAAAAAAAGAAGCACTGAGAAAGCAAATACTGACGAAGTTCTGGATCTATGCAGTACCAGAAATTTAAATGCATCTACATTAATCAGAAAAAAAAATACATAGGAATCCACAGACCCTCAAGAACTTAATTTGAAGGCTTTTTATTTTTTTATTTGTTTTAATTAAATGGATCACTCACATGCATTCCTAAATTCTACATGACTTTCACTTTAGGTGTTTCATGTGACATGTTTGTGTTCACGCATGTGCACTCTGCATAATTCAATAAACATGAGGTACAAAATATTTAGCTCCTGACAGGTAGCAGACAAGAGCATCGTTGACATATTCCATCTACAAATAGTGGCTACTGACAAACAAGGAATTCTTACAGCTGCAGGCTTAGGAACAGTAACTGCACACTTCTTTTTGAAGCGTTTCTTCCCAATTACAAAATTATATACCATATTGAAATAAGGAAATCTCCATTTTGGGTGAGAAAACTCAACCGTATCTATTACTTAGCTATAAATAAGAAATAAAATATCCTCCATTCTTTCAGGAACTTTGGCAGTAGCCTACCTAATCTCATACCGCATAGAATCAGTCCCTTCCTAAATTACTGGAGCCATTTATCAAACTCCACTCTGATTTTGATAGCAGGCTATGGCTGTAGAAATGTCTCTTTGCAGATATGTCTCCAGGCCCATTGAGATCTCTTTCCCTTCTGGAGCTTCTTTCAGCCATATGGCCCACAGTTCCAAAATGTTTTGTTTAGCGACTCTCATTGAATTCTGATACAAAATGCAAAGAGTAGCTTTACAAATTTCTCTATCATTCCTCATGACTGAGAATAGCTGAGTTATGTTGACAGTTCTTGAGTGTTCCTTGGAACCGAAAAACAATCTGTAAGGGATGTAACTTACAGTTTTGTGAGGAATAGCTTTCAGGAGGTTTAGAGTTTTATATGCGCAATAACAACCTAAGCAGCAGGAGGGCAGTTCACCAATATAAAACAGAACTGATTCTGTGCTTTACTGTGATTCTGTCTGTTATTATTTTAGAGATTCAGCCTGACTGCATTAATCAGCACTAAGAAATGGACTGTAAAAATCATGTAGTGCACTTTATCTTGACCTAGAGAGACCACCTCCAGGTAATAAAAGCAAGTTTAGTTTCTTTGCCCATATAATTTCTGTCTTGCTGATAAGACTGCCAAAACCCATGTCATTTATAGTTGCTACAGATGCTTTTCTGAGATACACTTGCCAATGAACACACAACAGGTGGTAAGAACTTTTATTTACACTACCTTTTACTGTATGCCAGAACAGCAGTGCATGTGGACAGAATATGAACTGTCTTTATTTTGGTTGAGAAAACTCAGTCATTATTTCAAGAAAATGCAACATACTTAGAAATAAGAAATAAAACTTTCTCCATTCTCTTAAAAGCCAGCAGTCTACCTAATCTTATATTGCCTAAAATCATTCCCTGCATACAGTCAATCTAATAAATGAATTAAACCAATTTAAAACTAAACAATGTTAAATGCAGGACAGAACAAATATTGTGGTGATTTGTGCTTCAAAACTACATGAAATAATCAGAACAGTAAAATAAAAAAAACCATATATAGTATTGACCCTCGCTTTTCTTTAGATCAGTGAGAATGGCATGTGCCATTAGTTTTTCAAACAAAATGCAGTAAAATTTTCATAATTACAGGGCTAAGGTAGTAATCCTTGACTAATGCCTTCAAACTACTTATCCTTAGGCCATCCATTATGAAATCAAAGTGCTTATCACTGAAGCAGAGGTAGTATCCTATGAAAGCCATATGGTATAGAATTGTTGGAAGTGATGCATAGGAGAAGGACGAGTCTTAGATATCAGTGTAAAAATGGTTCAGGACAGAGCAGGAAGTAAACAGCACAGGGAACAGATGAGAACATATTACTGCTAGGAGCCATTCAGATACTCTCAGACAAGAGCAGTTGATTTGGTTCAGTAGCTTCCTGAATCCACAGGTTCTCTATGCTCATACTCTGTGTACTGCCTACTCTCATCTCAGCCATCTCTTCTCCTCTGTGCATGTCAACACATATGAGGGTTTAAGTGCAAGTGATTCTTAAACTGCGGTAGAGTATAAACTGGAGGAGAAAATATAATACTGTCAGAACCAAAACCTTAGGCCAATCAGATAACATGTGTTGGTAAAAACATTCCTGAAATTCAGCCAGCGAATTCTGACTTATCTCTTGTCTAGACTCCAATAGGTAATATGAAGTAGCAATTGATAAGTATTTTCTAATGTATGGCTGCAAGCATCTAAGCACTGAAAATGCTATAGAAGTAGTTACGTAAAAGAATAACATCTTTCAGAGAAGAAATTCTCTATTTTAATTCTTTTCCCCAAAAATTGAATGACCTTACTGAAACTTCCCCTCATCTTTTGAATGAAGAAGAAATAAGAGAGTTTGAGAAGTTACCATTTAATTATGAGAAGAGGGAAGCTCTTAATATCTTAATCCTATAAAGTAATATAGAAAACACTTTAATGATTGCTATTTTAAGCAATCTCTTTGAGATTACTGGCCTCAGAAATATCAGATATCTGAAGATCAGGAAGATTCTTTTTTTATCGTACTATACTTCTGTAGAAGTCACTTGAAGACTCTTGCCAGAAAGAGTTAGTCCTAGCACTAGTTATCTTAATTCTATTCTTTAAGTTAAAGATTCTTCTAAACTTAAAAAAATATATATACTGTTAACATTTCTCAAAAATCGACACTAGTGAGCCTCAGCAAACAAAGGAGTTATGTATCTACCATATTCACACTTCATGAATATCAATTTGGTCTCTCTTAAGGAACTTCACCAGATTCAAAAGCTATGTACAAAATGCAAGAGCACTCCATAGTATGCTGTACAATCCTGTACAATCTTTTCCAGAGAAGGGGACTTTTCAGTGTTCCATCTCCCATGTAATCCACATACACACTGGTTTTCACATGAAAAACACGATACAGCAATGTGTGCCTTATTCTCATCACAGCTTAAAGCTGAGATCTTTGTATGTTTTCTGTATTTCTGTCCTTCTTGCTTCAACATTTACATTCAGCCTTATTAAATACAAATTTTACGTTACGGTTACTTATTATCTCTATCCTTACAACATCTGGCAGTACCAGCTTGGAATTAGGATGTGTCCAATATGTACGCTCAGACTTGAAAGTAGGAAGTTCATCTTAGGCCTACAGATACAATCTAAAAGAATCTTCAGAAAAGAAGAAAAACCTGCAACCCATGTTGCAGCACATTAAGTATGTTAAGTTCTTTTAAAGAAACTTCCCCAAAATCTGATGAATAATGTCTTAAAATGACTTATAGGATAAGCTGAAATTTGAGCAGGGTTATCACCACTGCTTTCTCTATTCCTCATATTATTGTCCCAGCATTTCGACACAATATAAATATAATGTTAAATGTTTTTGTTATGCTCTATCTATATTTCTGTAACACTTGAGAACTCCTAACACAAAACAGGTACACCATGCTAAGCACTACAGCCCATAACAATAATTATATAACTATATACATACACACACACACACATACAGGTACACAGGTGTATATGGACATACATAATTTATATATAGTATTATACACACAGATATATACGATATATACACATATAACCTGCAAACTTCAGTCCCTTTTAATTGTGCTGAAGGCAGTAGATATCAAAGATTTTAAATATCTGAGTAAGAACTTGACACTCACCCCGCATAATCTAATTTTTTAATATTGCACTTACAGTCAATTAAAATAGATTCTTTACCACAGTAAATCAATCCCTGTTCCTGCAGTGCTAAAAAGCTGCAAATTTTTGTACTGTTTAAATGTATTACCACGATATCTAAACCCTTCAGGACCACCTACAATCCCAGTGGATCAGGAATTATACCAAAGTTATACTCCATAAAGACTATACCTGTATGCATAGATAAATAAATAAAGTTACAAACACACATACACACACACATACATATATATATAAAGCCTATTCAATGTAATTGCCTTCTTAGTTATGCTACCATAGGTACTGAACAGTCCTTGTGGGTATTCACAGTTACAATCTCTCAGGGAAAGCAATGTATGGTTTTTTTATATTTTTAACATTCACTCCTAAATAGTGAAGCTCTTTTCATTTTTTATTTGCATTTCATTCAATTTTTATGGCAAGTAGGTCAGTGTAGAGTTTACAGAAAGAAAAAAGTTATCATATGTTCATTGGTGAAACTGATAAAGTTCCTATTTGGGAAGAGCAGTTGGACTCCACTGAACAGAATGGACATAACCTACCAGGATTTGGCATTTTTTGCTTTATTTTCTGCTTTGAAATATTTATTTTATCTAAGGAATGTAAAAACTATAGTAACTGATGTTGGAGACTAGAATAGTATGTTTCTGCCACAAGTGCATGTATCTTACTGTGAAGAGTCACAAAAAGATGTAGAAACTATAAAGAATGTGAACAGCCAAAATAAAGCTCTTAATATTCACATGTCGAATAGACCTGGCTAAAGCATTGTGTCTTTACAGTGAAAAAATAAATTGATATGGTACAAAACTAGAGAAAAAATAGTGTGGACACAGGATATTCCGTATGTTATCAAAAAATCAAAGTAGAATGACTTACCACTTCTTCATGGGTAGCATTTTCTACATTAATACCATTAACCTAAAAGCAGATATGAGAGAGAGAAAATGATTTGCAATGTGTCAGTTAGCTAATGAAATAAACATAAAGCCAAGTATGAAACAAATGCGTCTGCAGAACAAGCAAATGTTTACTGACCTGTATTATTGCATCTCCTATAAATAACATTCCTGTTTGGTCAGCTGTGGGATTACAAAAGGATTGCATTTTAATTGAAAAAGGCACTGAAAAATAATGCTAGATTGCCTTTCAGCACTTGTTTTAGCAAGCTGTTTATAACAGTCACCTGAAACTGCTTTGTTTGGGAAAACACCAACAGAACAGCAATCAGTCACCATCCTGTAAAGCTAATAGATTCCTTCCTATTTCAAGCAAATTGAGAGAGTTACTTTCCATGCACAAAGAACTTATTTATTATGGAACATAAACATCGTTTCTCACTAATGAAAGATTTCATTAAATTATGTGGAAAGTGTGATTCACACTTTTCATTAGTCTTCTACAAAAGGAAAATAGGAATTTCAAAAACTACTTACCAGTTCCTTTCCCCCCAAACAGATTTACAGGGACTGCTGTAATTAAAGAGATTGTGCCTAGAATACAATACTACTCTTTAATATTAAGTTTAAGTTAGCTTTGTTCTTGAGAGTAACATAATACATTATTTCAGTATGCAATTTGCACGTGTCCTGCCTTACAGAATTAATGGGAATAATGTAATGAAACTGTAAAGAAATATAATTCTATACAGGTTCAAACAATGACATTTCCTGAGGTGTACTCACTGACCATTAAATTTTATAATTTTTAGTGGAATTTGAGGATGTTTACCTCTTGGAATTTAGCACTTAATTAAAAGTAAGGTTGTGATCCTGCCAAGATTGATGTGGTTAAATTAAGTATATGAACAGTTATATATATGATTGTATAGGATTATTGCTTAGAGTTTTGAAGAATGCAATACATGTTAACCAGAATAATATTTTTAGAGAAGGAAAGAGGTAAAGAAAGAAGTAAAAAAAAAGTATATGAGTTTCAGAAGTTTTGTTTCAGACTAGTTAGTCTGGTCTCCCAGATTGAATGGTCCCACAACCCAGGTGAGGCAAAGCTGCCCAAGGAAAGCTATTGTACTAACCCTCACTTTCTGGGATTTTGGTCCCTAAGCAGCCCATCCAGAGACGCACCAGCATCCCATTGTTTTTGTCACACAGTGGTATACTCCTGATGCCAGTAGTAGCTATAACGGGCCACATCAGCAGAAGCAGGCCTTACTTACAAGTAATACAATGCTAACTGCTATTTGAACCTCCTTATAGTGCAGATCTTCAACTTTATTTGAACAAAGGTGTAACACCAGGAGAGTAAGGTTTCATCCTGCTCCTGGAGGACACCCTTAATGAAGCAATCCTGGCACTCTTGGATATTATTTGGTCTATATAGGGCTGGTGGCAGGACCCATGCTTCAAATCATCACAGCAAGGCAGCTGTATTTATACATACTGCAACGACTGTCACTCAACTAACCTACAGGCCTCTGCTATGATGAGGATGGCATGCAGCTGGCAGTTGTTGTTGTCTTGAGGACCTGTCTTGTTGGCTTTTCTGGGAGGCCAAAGTAGTCGACGTCCCCATTGGAAAGATTTTAGCTGGAAATGATGACAACTGAAAAAAGAAGCATAATAAAAAAAAAAGAGGTGGGAGCACAAGGACTTTGGAAAAAAAGCTCTGCAAGAGGTGAAAGCTACAGAAGGGCTAGCAAGAAGGGGAAGCCTACTGAGCCAGGAGATGTTCAGGTGGAAGATGAGTTCCTGATGGAAGAGCAAGTCACAAAGAGCCAGAGGCCGGTAGCTGTAACCATCCTCCTAGCTGTTGACCTAGCCATGACAAACTGCTCAATTCTGGCACAGTAAGGCTGTATAATCTTGAATCAGACTGCTGTGAAAACTGCTACTTTTTGAGAAAGAGCTATAATACAACACGTAGACCGGCATCACGTAAATAAGAAAGGTAAAACTACAGACACAGGCAAGATTGGTCAGAACGGCCCAGTTTGCAACTAAAGATAGAAGAGGAAAAACACTGATGTGAAAAGTATAAAATCTCAAGGAAGAAAATCGAGGAACTGGAAAATAATAACTCAGCAACACTGAAGATCTATTGCTCTTCTATGGAGCAATAGAAACTGAACCTTCCCCACCTGACTGATGACTTCAAGACCAGCAAAGACCCACGAGGTGTCCCACAGGGGTGAGGAGTACTGCAATACCTACGTACCATGAGCATTAGCTAATATATACTACAACTTAAGAGCAAAAAGCATTTATATCCTTCTTGCAGAATCTCTGAGCAGAGTTGTGTGTGTCCAGACAACGTAACTGAGACAAGGTGGGTTACATGGTTGATACCCAATGCTCTGTGATCTGAAACAAAGCACTGAAGATGGGGACAATCAGGAGCTTTGCTCACAGAACTGTGATACTGCTCCAAACTAAAACAATAATATATTAAAATCTCCATGACTGGTTTGATAGTAGCAGCTGTCATCATAGCCAGTGATGGTACGCTGACAAACTATGCTTGAAAGTCTCCTATTTTGCTTTCAGTCAAACCACCATTTTGGTTTCAGCCAATGATGTATAATTTAAAATCAAAGATGGTTTCTAACAAAAGTATTTTGCCCAAATCAAATTGAGAGGACATGCCCTAAGATGCAGAAATTAGATGATAGGTTACAAGTGTATTAGAAATCAGTGTTGTTTAACTAAATAGATGCTACTCCTTTAAAACAAATAATTTTGCAAACTAGGTGAATGCCATCTCTAAGGGAATTATTCACTTTCTCACAAAAATGTGTAAATCTACAAAAAAAATGATAAGAAGCGGTGGTTCAGAAAACCAATCTAGTTGCTACTAAAGTATTCTTGGAAAGAGAAAAAGACACTTCTGTTTCTGTAAGACTTATTTTAAATATTGAAGACAAGTGCATATGTCATTTAAAACTTTACTGAGGTTTTCATTGGAATTATATGTTCTCTACACGACAAAAACCTTTATAACTTCAGTTAAATGTTTCAATTTATGTGGAGCTTTGCCTCCCACTTAGCACCCTCTATACAAAGGTGTCTATGAAAGGCTGTTCTGTAACTAGGATCACTATGTGTAAAATTAATTAGTACTGAAAAGTAGAAACTTCATAAAGAATTTTGGCGTACCAAGTGGTAAGTAACCTTATTTAGAGAAATAGTAAATGCAACGTCTCTGGAATTCGTGAGGTTTCATTTGAAATAATATAGAAGTTTGGTACCAATACCAATAATTCTAGTAGTCTTGAAATGAACATGGCCAAAAAATTGACTTTCCAAAAAAAAAAAAAAGCACAAAGTAGTTATGAGCAGAAATGTACCAGGCTTTAAAACAGCATTAAACATATACTGCAGCAACTAGTGTTAGAACCCTTTTAGTCTTCATCTTAATTGTCTTTTTTTAAAAAAAAAACACTTAAATTGGTAAAATTCACAAATGATACTGCAGTAGGAGGAAAGCATCTGGGAAATCTAAAGAGTATAAAGTACATTAAATGATATGAATTTAATCAAATAAAATGTTCCTACTTTTAAGAATATATCAGAGTTGAAACACTCCCAAAAGCAAGCTGCCCATCATTCAAGTCACTTAAAAAATTCAGAAAGAGCCATGGACTATCTGAAATAATTTTGCACTTGATGAGAAGGAAAAGCAAGAAGAAGTAATTTTTTCTAGCTTTACTTCATGTTTCATATTCATTAGGGCTGAAGGAGAACTGCATTAAATTTTCTAAAATTTGCAAGATTGTGAAACTGTAAATTTTACAGAATAGATGATAGAGAAATCCTGATAGACCACATGCACAGATCGGAGTTCCTATATACAGATTTGAGTCTGTAAATAATTTGATGTGCATATTTTCCTACAGATTGGTCATACTAAACATTTCCATTTTGAAAAAAATTGTTAAATTTCTGAATTACACAGGCAATATACAAGGTGCTAAATTCTCTGATACTGTATCAGTTTTGCACAAAAACATGATCAGTTTTAAGCACATGATTAGCTTCATTGACCTCACAAAGCTCTCAACTTGTAGGCTAAACTTTAAATATATGTGTAAGTATTTCACTGCATGAGGAAAACAAAAATCATTAATTAGAAACCAGATGACAAAATAAGAAGACCGGAGAAATTGGTAACCAGAATGCAAGAGACTTCTTAAAAATGTATAGATGTATTTTTCCTTCCTCTCCCATGAACCGGACAAAAAAGTATCCAGCATGACTATAAAGATATATTTGGTGCCATTTTTTTTTATTACTGTATTTTAAAGATAATTTGACATTTTTAATCAATATTTTAAAGAGGAAATCTCTTACCTCAGACACTGAAAACTATCTTGTTAGAGAAGCTTTTAAAACAGAACATGTTCTTTACAGGGCTATGTTAAATGTCACTTCGTTGTTTAAAGCAAAAAAATTGTCCAGGTTTCTATTCTTGAATAGAAAAAATTGGCACTCTTGTGTTCGCAAGTGTAAGGTATTATTTTGTTACTAATTAAACATGCACAATTTTTACAACAGAAGAATCTATGGGAGCATACCAAAAATGTTAAATCATTTGAAAACATTACTGCAATTAATTAAGTGTGATTTATTGCCACTCCACGGTGATCAGAAAGCTGAGGGCATAAATGTTGGCTTTGTATTCTAACTATGGATTCCTTAATTTTACTTTCCTTCCTCCTCTCCGCTGGCACATAATTCAAAATAGAGTTTTATAGCTCTTATTTATTTACTGTCCCAAGATTATTGCAGTGCTAAGAAGCTACACAAACAGAAGCTAAACATACAGAGGCAGCTAGAGGGCAAGTACAGGAATCTGTAAAAGCATGAGAAAGACTTACGTGACATAATATTGCCAAGGAAAAGAAAACTATATCTAAGCACAGCAAGTTCTGACCTTACACTACTATAAAATAAATCTCGATATTAAGCCTTTTGCCTTATCACAATAGCCTGTAACTGCATCAGATTCCAAAAGCCAAGCAGGATTAGGCTGGCTGAATACTTGGATAAGAATCCCATAAAATAACTGCTGCTGCAAAAAGTGATGCTTTTTAAGTTAGCAAGTTTTGCTCAAGTCATGAATTCACTGTTAAATTAATGCCTTACCAGGAAGGTAAGCAAAAATCTATTTCCAGAAGAAACTATGCTATTTGATATAAGACTGTTGAACACTGGAGTTGATTTGCTCCCAATAAATTATGCGGAATTTGAGATGATTTATCTCTTTTTACAGTGATATAGAAATATTTGTCTCAATATTTTACGCAAATTCCGTGCTAGTTAGCGACCTTAATTTCTGCATTTCACTGAGAATACCAATATTGTGATTTTCTTCATTTGTTATAATCTACTATTTATAATTAAATTGATATTTTTTACTGAAAAGGAAACAGCTATTGCTCTAAGAAAGTTATTTAGCTCCGAAGAACTACACATATTCCAGTAAGCTGGAAAAGATCAACTTACTAAGTACACTGTGGACTCCTTTGTACTATAGATATATATGAGTACTACTGTTACTATCAAAGGAATAAACTATACTTTGATTTCCAGATATTGATTCTCCTCAGTATTATTCTTCATACTCTACGCAACCCACCTCATTTTCTGGATCTTTTTTGCTGAGAGAAACCTAAGCGCTGTTTTTCTAATTCCCAGTGCCTAGAATGCTATGGGAGCTACAGTGAGATGGGAACTGCATTTACCAAAAAAAAAAAAAAAAAAAAAAAAAGCCTAATGAGGAGCAAAAATAACCTCACATTGAGAGTAGATAGATTTTCATTTTCAGTTTTTGAGGAAGACTTACAAGGGAAATTAAGAATAATAATCCTCCCAAATTAAACATGAATAGCAGAGTCTCATCTGGAAAAATGCAACAACTCAGATTCCACTGTGCGGAGAGGGAAGGTAGACACTTCTAACCATATACACTTCAGATTTTTAGTGTCATATTTACTATCGTCCTGTGACAAAAAATTATATTTCCTCTGTTCCACTATTATTACCATTTTTCTTCCTTATTCTGCTTTATTGATCTCTAGCTCTGTTTATCTCCATGATTTCCCATCTCTCACTTTCAGTGTGAGAATCCCTCATGGGATTCACATGTTCTCTCATCCCATTCTCCACTCCCTTCCCTGGAACGAACAGCAAGCACGTAGTTAATTCTGGCACTTAAGACCATGTAAGCTATTTTATGAGATTTTTTACAGAAATAGGCAGCTTATGTGGAGATTTTACAGTCAGCTCATGTTTTCCAAGTCTGCTTTATTACTGTGAATTGCTGAATTTTCTTTTTCTCAAATGAAATGTTTTAATTCTAAAAAAATTAGAAAACATCAAACAGGAAAAAGTAATAGGGCTGAATCTGTTTTGCAGATGGGTGTTTGACATTGGCTTTGCTTTTTTGCTGTTTCCTTTCAGATGATATAAGCAAAAAAGTAGGTTTTCAGAATAAATTGTTTATCAGAATATTCTACTAATAAAAGTGTTTTTCTCTATATGGCTGGCACTGAATCCAACTTGCAAGGAAAACTACTGCAACAACAAATTTATAATATTTTTCATTGTAAGCTATATTAACGGAACAAATGTTGTTTTCTACATGAATACTGCTTTATATTTTATATAAGCCAAAAAGTAAAAGGAGGCAAATGGGTAAGTGCAATTAGCAGTTACAAAAGCATATCAACGGGCATTAAGGAAAAGCATAAACAGGAGATAATTCTTTCCTTAACTTAAAAAAATAAAATAAAATAAACAGCCTTTTCCTGCCCTGCCATGACTTTTAGAAGGCAGATGATATTATAACTGTTCTCTGTGTCTCTTTCCAATTTCAAAAAACATCATTTTGACACTATTACCTTATAACTCTGATAGCCTATATTACTGACAAAATTTGCCACTTTTTTCTGAGCTGGTGGGGACAACAAGCACTACCCATATCAAAACATATAAGACTAGAATCTGGAAAAGTCCTGGGGATGACTCATTTTTTCAATAAAATGCACTTTGTACATCAAAAGATATAATAGGAAAAGCTTTAAAGTTCAGTTAAATTTCTGCCTGTATGGTTTCTGGTTGCAAGTGGGTCTGTGACATCAGCTGCACTGATGGTTTATCAAATGATCTGTATGAAGTGTCAACACACCCTGTGACAAAATAGACTAATTTTAGATCTACTTTGGGAAACAAGAGGAGAAAAATGCAAATAATTTGAATTTCCTGCAGAAATACAGGAATAGAGGTATTTGCATGTCTCATCAGAGGTTCTGAAGCCAAACTACCAGCAAAGTGATTCTTTCAGTGCTTTCCAAATAAATAATATTTCAGTGTGAAGCCAGTGAAGAAAAGCTGAGACACTAGAAGTTACCTTTTGAGTTAAGGGGAGGGGTTTATTGCAACTCAGATTAATATTTGTTGCCAGCAAAGAGAGCCTACACGAATGTTATCATGCATTAGATGATGAATAGCAAATTTTCATCTCATCAGAATTCGTGTGCCTCAACCAACAGCGTTTAATGAGATATTTCGTGAATGTGTGATTATGTAAATAAATTTGTACTAGAGGAAAATATTTTCACTTTCATACACACTTAGTAAATCAGTTCTTTCTCCTTTGACTTTATCTCTATAGAAAAATATCAATATAGAAAGTTAAGAAATATAAAATTGCAACTTTAGTCATGGAAGTACTAAAACTTCACTTTTTCAAGGAAACATATGGCACCTAAGATGGGGTAATGAGAAACAAGAGTCCATTTTTTAATTTATTTTTAGAAAATTTGAAAATGCTGCATTAGTACTGTTACTTATTATTTGAGATACATGCCTAACTACAGCCAATAAGCCCATCACTTTTGAAAATAAAAGTAAAAATACTCATCTGTTGTGTAAGGACAGAAGCAGCAATAAGCAAGTAGCAAAAGCAACAGTTACCGTTGTGAGTAAGCTATGTTCACGGTTAAAAAAAAAAGAAAAGTTCCACCAGACAAGAATAATTAGCCATTAAAAGACAGCACAAAGCAACTTAAATTGACAAAAAAGCAGTGTTTCTAGGAATATGGTTAATAATGTCAGAAGGTCTTTATATGTTACTCAATCTAAACCCGACAATATTTTAAGAATGATTACAATACTTTTCAGCTGAAAATAGTTGCATGCATTTTAAAATTAATTAATCTCTAGGTGAATAAATTGTTTAAGAAATGCAGTAAAATGTAATGGATGAAGAATCTGCTCACATAATTGCAATATTCTAAGGCATAAGCTTAGCTCTAGTAGCTAACTTATGATTAATATCACAGGTAAAAGGCTTACCAAGCTGAATAGCATAATACAAAGTCAGACAAATTATGAATATGTAACATTTTATATGGAAATAAATTAAAGGCAAATCTGGTATCTTCAATCTTTTCTTCCAAAATATGTAACTCAATTTCCATCACACACCATTATAAAATGTAAAAAACATTGTAAAAGATGTAGAGATAAAAATTAGAAAATATATCTGACAAATTGAGGGGGTGCCAGAAACAGCAGAAATATATACATTAGATGAGCCATAAAGAAAGAAGAGATATATTTCCTAAAATAGCATAAAAAGTCTTTAATTCATAAATCAGTACAAAAAGATAAGAACAGTGAAAAGATCAAAAATAGAACTTCTCTGAAATTGTCAAAGGATGTTATTAAATTTCTCTTATTATTCCATATGACACTGTCTCCCAGCAGAAGGATCATTAAATCTGCTCTTTCGGTTAAATATACTGTATGAGTCTTGATTGTGATTCTGCCCCAAAACATTTGAATGAATTTTCTTCTCAATTTAATCAGTATCTTTCAATGTGCTGTGAATCTCTGTTACAGATCAGAGGATGCTTCCCACCTAGCTGCTTGCTTCTCCAGCTTCCACGCTACAGCACCATTTTAAAAGCAAGCTACAAATCCAATATCCAAAACACTATGCATCTTCAGAAAGATTGCAGGTGGTTCTCTTCTGAACAAATTATCTGAGTGAACATGTATGATCTGTCTCCGATTTGCCTGCATGGAATAATATCATTTTTTAATTCTACCTAGACTGTAGTGGAAATAAATTCAGATAATAACTTCTAACCCATTTGGTTAGATTTCTGAAATTCATGAAGAAACTATGTTCAACTAGAGGTAGGTGACTAGAAGAAAGAATAGAAATTGTTCATATCAGTGATCCTAAGGCAGTAGTTTATTCACTGAACTGCTACATGTAATAGATGATAATTAAAACAATATATTGCATTTTGATACCTTTCTGTATTAAGATCAAATTATGTGAATGATAACTGTGATACTACAAGTGCACCGAAATTACAGGTTATGTTTTTCAAATTTAATATTGACTTTTTTGTTTCATAAACTGCAAAACGCACCTTCCAAAGTGAATATTGATCACAAAACACCTGTAGAACTAGGATACAAGTTCCAGAAACATCTTTACAGAATCACAGAATGCTTGAGGTTGGAAGGGACCTCTGGAGATCATCTAGTCCAACCTCCCTGCTCAAGCAGGGCCCTCTAGAGCACATTGAACAGGACCCTGTTCAGATGGCTTTTGAATATCTCCAAGGAAGAAGACTCCACAACCTCTCTGGGCAACCTGTGCCAGTGCTCAGTCAGCCTCATATTACAAAAGTTTTTCCTCATGTTCAGATTGAACTGTCTGTGTTTCAGTTGGTGTCTGTTGCCTCTTGTCTTGTCAGGGTGCACCACAGAGAAGAGTCTGGCCCCATCCTCTCTGCACCCTCCTTTCAGATATTTAAATGCATTCATGAGATCTCCTCTCAATCTTCTCTTCTCCAAGCTGAACAGGCCCAGCTCTCTTAGCCTTTCCTCATCTGAGAGATGCTCCAGTCTCTTCACCGTCTCTGTAGCCCTTTGCTGGACTCGCTCTAGTAACTCTATGTCTCTCTTGTACTGGGAAGCCCAGTACTGGACACACTACTCCAGATGCAGCCTCACCAGGGCTGAGTAGAGGGGAGAATTACCTCCCTGAACTTGGTCTGTCTAATGCAGCCCAGGATACCACTGGCCTTCTTGGCCACAAGGGCTTGTTGCTGGCTCATGGTCAACTTCTTGTCGACCAGGTATTTCTCTGCCAAGCTGCTTTCCAACAGGTCAGCCCCCAGCCTGTAGTGGTGAATGGGCCTATTCCTGCCCCAGGTGCAGGACCTTTGTTGAACTGCACTTCCCTTGCCTGAACTTCAGGAGGTCCCTCTCCACCCATCTCTCCAGCCTGTCCAGGTCCCTCTGAATGGCAGCACAGCCCTCTGGTGTATCAGCCACTGCTCCCAGTTTTGTATCATTAGCCAATTTACTGAGGGTTCACTCTGTCCCTTCATCCGGGTCATTAATTAATAAGTTGAACAAGATTGGACCATCTTATATTTTGATGCTTAATTATTATCTCGAATAAAAATATTATCTTGAATAAAAACACAGGCAATATAATTAAAAATAAATAGAACAGAATAAGAATAATCCTGCAAAAATATTAAGTGAAATATGTGATACTAGGAAAAAGCGTACAAATATTAAATACCATGCAAGTTCTAATGTTTTGTATTTAAATAAGGCCTTTCTTCTGTTCAATGAGATATTCATGTTCAGCCTTCACCTTTATCGGTGCAAAGTGTAACCCAAGCTTTTGACACACTCTGACTTCCTTACACATACAAGCACCCCTATCTGGGCTTAACTCTTCCTTAAACTTGACCTTGTTGGCCTACTGGAGAGAAGCTCCAAGGCTTCTGGCCACTCACCTGTTCAGCCTAGCCTTGCTTACCTTAGCTGTACTACCTTCATAGATGACTGGAGTCAACACTGAAAAAATACTTAAAGAGTAAGTAACACATATGCTTCCCTATTAAACCATCTTTGTTTGGCATCTATGTGTAAGTGAAACTGTCATAAGCCCTTTTCAAACCCACACCATGTTTTCCAAACAAATGGCCCTGAATACAGGCAGCCAGGATGTGATATTTGGTTACAGATATACTCCATGTTTGCAGAGTGCGGGGTTTCAAGCCAAGAATGTTTCAATGGTTGTCCCGAGTTTGTTCCAGTCCTTCCATGATACATGGCATTTTCAATCAGAAATGGACTAAACACATAAAATAGAAGTTTTCTCAACACAGCAGAATGTGAGTTATAAGTCACCTTAACAATTACAGAAGGTGGGAAAATGCTTTCAAATTCAGCTTTTAACCAATCTTGGCTCTCAGAAGAGGACTCTCCGTGAAACCTAAAAAATCCAGACTGTCCCTATTTCATCAAGTTACATTTAATTTTATTTAACTATTTTCATCACACCTCAGTAAGCTGAACGCACTGTTCTATTTCTGAAGAGATGAATCTGTTTCATCATTGCTGCTTGCCTGACTCCACATGTTATATACGAGATATAGGCAAAGCTCACAGCAGTTGTCAGATTATTACAGCAGTTCTCACAAGAGTGGAATATGGCATCAAGGTTAAAAAAAAAAAAAGTGATTGCTAACTCCAGGATTCTACAACATAAAATAGAAATTTTATTCTTGATTGGCATAATAAACTGTTTTTACAAAAAGACATCTAATAGTATATGTGATTAAAAGTCATTTATATGTACAATGAAGTTATTTTAAAATCCATGAGCATTTACAGCCTCCACAAGTTCATAAAGATTCTTACTCATTAAAAATGAAAATAACAGATAACAGGGAGAAAGATGTAAACACAGAAAAGCTCATACAATTTAATTCTTACTATGTAAAATGATTTTTAAGGGACATTTAATAGACCTGTCAAAATTTCTCATAGCTTCACTGTGCATCAAATAAGCCTAAATGATCTGATTCCTTTTAATTACCCATGTTCAATTGTTCCATCACCCATCTCTAAGAAAAGGAATCTATATTGGACTGAAAACCTCCTGCAGTCTTTACCATAAATAAACTGTTAACACTGATGGTGATAACAATATAAGAATAGTAGCTAGAAGCTATTGGCAAAATACAAGTTATTAGGTAATGATTCACTCAATTTGAAGCCAGTTATTCAGAAAATAAAGGAAAAACAATATTGTATTAAATCACCTTAAAGAAAAAAGTAAGAGAAAGTATCAATCAGTCTTGGAAAACTTTGGTTAGAAGCTTTCACATTAATAGTATATTTTCAAAAATATAATTTGGAGATTAGTAATGTTACTTACATTCTGAGTCAACTGGAAAATTAGACACATGAGCAGTAACAATAAATCCTTGTTTTAGGAGTGAAATAATTAGCTATGGGAGTGAAATAATTAGCTATGGGACCCTTTGTTTGAGGAGCCCAGTAAAGAAAGGACCATTCATTTCCCACATATTTACTATTTCATCATCAATTTTTTTTAGCAATATGATTGTTCAACTCATCACATATGTGATGCACAGTTTACAGTCTATCTGTTTCCACATAGTTTGTAGTCTCCATGCAATTGCAGTCTATCCGTAACTATCTATCCGTAACTGTCTAATTACTGTCTATATGTTTCCATGTAGTTTGTCCTTAATTTATTCTAAAATTTTGCAACTAGGTAAGTAAACACCTGTAAGTGCCATACTAATATGTAAGTTTCATGCTTCATATTCCTGTAATTGCATTTCTCTAGAGAGGTCTAAGAAGCATTCAGCTGGTCTTAAACATTTAGCAGTTGAAACTATCCTCTTTTTATTAAAGAAATACAATACTGCTATTACTTCTGGAAGAACTTGTCCCATCTTTACTTACTGTGATTGCGCTATGGTGCTGGCTTTTGCTTTTCATGAGTGACTCATATTTACAGAAAACTTATCAGTAAGGATTCCTGTGTGATCTAATTCCAGAAGGTATTTTGACATAGCAGAGATAGGCACTGTAAAGATATCTAGACAGCTAGTTTGAGAAGTAAATAATTTCTTATATTAAAAACCCTACAGTTATATGAAATTATATATCATCATTTCCAGCTTTCCTGAATGCCTACTCTTCTTCCTAGTTAGTGTAGTAGAAGTGATTTTATTATTACCCATTTTAGGTTTTCCAATATTATATTTAACTGATGATTTGTAAGTATTCCTGTTTTTAAGCTTACTTACACTTGAGGAAACATATTTGCTTCTCTTTAAAGCATGCAATTTAATAACTCTGGAAATATATTTGTATCCACTGTGCTGGATTAAAATAGCTCTGAAGTTAATTATATCACTTTCATTTTGAATTCATAAACGTATTTGATTTTCTTATTCTCATTCAGAGACTGGTATAGGAATTCTGTCCTTCTGAAATTAACTTTAACAAAAGCTTTGGTGGTATGAAAAAACGTTATGTTTGTTAGGACAGAACACAGAATCCACGGGGAAATGTAAAGTACTGGGGCATAAACTTGGTGACAAGGGAGTGGCATTAGCAAAACTTACTGCTTCTTGATACTGTTGAGAAGAGTATGTACTCAGGCAGATTCCAGGGCAGTCTTTACTGTGATTTGTAATATATAAGACATTAGCCTTCAGCACTGAATAGTATATTTCAGAAATCTAGGCTTATGTTCTTGAATTGAGTTTCTGTATATATTTCAGTGAACTTGTTCATGAACGTCATATTGATCTTGAATATAGTGAAGTATAAGTATAGCCTCATTTGGAAATTATAAACACAATGATCACAGCAGAGGGGTCTCCTAGACAGCCAAAATTTTAAGAATCATATTATTGTTGCTATAGAAGTGCTTGTGTTGAATAATTAAATGAAGTAAATTTGAAATCCTCATCCTATATCAATAACTGAAGTAAAAATGCCTTCAGCTGTTGCTTAGGTCATTACCAATAAAATCACTCCCTTTCTTCACCTAAAGTTTGGAAATTTAAAGAGGGCATAAAGAGAGCTGATTAATTACATTATTTAGGACAGCAAGAGGGTTGCACAGGTGCATACAACAAAAGTAACTACCTTATTCTATCATTCTTCCAGCTTTTGGAACTATAAAATGGTATTGTATCCAACCAAAGTAAAGCTGGAAATACGACTGTGCCCATGTTTTCATACAGAGGGTGTTATTTCATTGTCACCTTTCAGGTTAGACTATCAGTTTCACCACTATTACTCGCTGGAATAATGGATGTTCATTTATTCACATTTTGAACATAGAGCTGTTTAGTTAGTTTGCGATAAATCTGCACGAATCTCCTCTCTTCCTCATGCTTAACATCTCCTTTTATTATATCCAACATGATTATTCTTTCAAATATCTTTTTATAAATACACACACATATATGTGTATATAATATACATGTGTATAAATAAATAGGGAGAGAGAGATATATTTACATATATAGGGAAAGAAGGTATGCACATATGTGTAGAACACTACTTTTCCCTTAAACAGTATTATTAAACTGTTTCCTCTAACATTAGGACATTAGAATCGTAACACTGAAATCTCTCCTCAAGGTCACCTGTAAGTTATATTTGGACATATTAAAAGCAATATTTTGAGATTCTGATATTATATCCAAGAAAAAAAAACGCAGAAAGACTTGCAGAACATTCCAGACTTTCAAGTTTTTCTCAAAATCTTCACACTTTTTAGAAATATTCATTTCACAGAAGAAAATAAAAAGAATTGTTTTCTGTTATGTGGGCACTCGGTAACCAGAATGGGGGTGCATGATACAAAGTGCCACAATAACCATCTTGATCACAGGTCTGCCCTCCTGCAGTGCTTTATTTTTGCTAATCACAAAAACAGTTAGGTTGGAAGGTACCTCAGCAGGTCATGTGGTCCAACAGCAACACCAGTGATGCCATTAATACATACATATACTGTATTTTTCATACCTTGTTAATTGGGTCAGTGTCTTCATGTTACTCACTGATTCGACCAGGATCATGATATATGGGCTTACTTATATATTTATTTTCTTCATATGATTTATTATACTATGTATTACAAGCTTATTATTGTTCAATCTACAACTCTCATAAAAATATCTATTCTCTTCCACACTGCAGTAACAATATCATAAATATAAACACAAATACTGCATGTAAAGAACTTGAAGCACTCTTTTCAACAGAATATTGAGTATTCATTGGATATCAGCTGGAAATAGGTTTCCAGGTTTGGGTATTACACTTCAAGCAAAATGTGGACCCACTAAAGAAAACGCAGAGGAGAAAAACAAACACAGCCTGAGATCTTGGAAAGCCTGAGGCTGAACGTGGGGCCAAGTAGAATCAAATATGCTCAATCTCCACTGCGCAAAGCAGGAAGAGATACCGATCAGTTAAAAAGATGATGCCAAAAACATGATCCCAAAGGCTCCGAGTCCTTTAAGGAGCACGGCATGCATTTAGTATCATTACGTAGTGCTCTGTCTTTTCTTGCAGGAAAGCTTATAAGAAATGGAAAGATTTATTCCAGAGAAGAGAGGAAACTTGTAGATTTATCATAGAAACATGGTAAATCTTCAAATGTTTAAAGGTTGCCTCAGTGAAGAAAAGAATAAACTAGTCACCATGTTCATGTCTACCAGAGACAAAAACATGACTTCAGTTTTGATTAGCTAAAACCTTTAATACACCTTACAAGGCACCATCTGTCTTGTGTAGTTCATTATTCCCACCTATGTGAAGTGGTTCCACTGAACTGACCCTTTATTTTTCAGAGCAGTTCTCTAATTTTTCAAGTTCATTCCAAGTTCTAATACTGTCCTGCAAAGGAGGTTCTTTTTGAGAATATTTGTCAATGTAACATTTAACTGGCTTGGATTACACTGATTTATATATTGTGTCATCATAACAAAAAATAAACATTACAAATCACTATCTGTTTGCTACTAGGCACAATAAGTCATACCATATGGAAATGAACTAGTGCACGGGGGAAAAAATATGCTTGGTTCATATTATTTTATCCTATAGGTTATTAAAATTAAGTGCATCTGTAGATTTCCTATGACATAGTTGTGTTTTCATGACTAATGCTAAACGCTATGTTTATGACACAATTGTGTTTCTGCTGTAAAAAGTGTATTCTCTGAAGGTAATATTGTAAAGTAAATTGGTAAATGAAGGTAAAGTAAAGATATATGGAGCACTCAGATACTTACAGAAAGGCTTAAAGATAGTGTGATGCTGAAGGAATGATCCATAAACGTATTTTAATTCCGGATTTAAAGAAAATTTAATTTCTCCAAAAATATCATGGATATTATAGTATTATATATTTAAATAATATAAACGTATAGTTTACCTGCTTGGTCTTTAAATATTTTTGATATGACGACAGGCACTTTGTGCTCAGCACCACCCTGCAAAAGATGTGTATTAACCATGAGATCTCATTTAAGACTGGAGACAACTATTTATACTGAAAATTAAAAGGAAAACAAACAAGAAGTTATTCATACCTTTATGCTTAAGCCCAAGCCACCAACTGGTTGTCTACGAAGTGTAACAGTTCTGTGCTTTAAAAAATTGCAGAAAAAATAAATTTAGGTGAAAATATGATATCTGACCAAGCATATAAAATGTCTTTGATTTTAACTTTTAAAAAGTTACTTCTCAAAGGTACCCTAGAATCTGGGTAATCAAGTTCAGTTCTGAAGACTGACTTCACAGTTACTCATTTAATTCCTTACCATAAAGGTCTTTCACACTGGGAGCAGAACTCTTCTATATTATGAATTAAGTACACAGATTTTTAATGTTTTTTTTCTATTGCTGAAGTGACGTTGTTCCTACATAAAAATTTTTACATGCTTTGCTTTGTTTTGACAACTATTTTCACGAGAAAATTATACGAAGAGCTTTGAGATGCATATTTTTATAGCTGAATAATTTTCTTCAGCTGCTCATTTTTCAATTGCAAATACCTATGTTTTCTAATCCATATCTTCAAGCCTATGCCAAGTTTCTTGCAGCATATGCTAAAGACTTTGTGACAATCTGTTTCTCGTGGTTATTTTCTTGCATTTCCTTTTGAAAAGCATAAAGAAGATAAACATTTATCAATATTTTTCTATAGCAACCTATCATATCTTTAAGAGTGTACTGAATTTGATAGTTCATTTATGTGTACCTCTCAGTGTCTGACATCATAATAATGGGACACATCTTTTTACTTCATCTGTTGACAGTAATTATAGAGTTAAGCAGTACTTTTTTAGCAACGTGCAGAACAATACTGCATATAATGTCATCTCTCAGCACCTAGAACAGTAACTCCTAAAGATTTAAGATAAAATATTTTTTTCTTATTCTGTATATCAGAAATTCTATTTAAAATTACTCTTATATGTAAATTTCTGACTAGGCATTTTATGATTTCACTGTTCAGATAAATGTAAATTTTGATCTTCAGCAGTTAAGCCTATACTCATCTTATACTTTAACAAGTACTCATACTCATGCTTTAACAAGTTATTTTTTCTAACATCCAACTTAGCAGACTTATGATGATATTGACTTGGAGGAAAGGGCAACAGAGTTAACTCATACATTTTAGTCTCACTTTAAGAGGGTAACTAGAGCATATAGCTAAAACAACCTAAGAATACTTTCTTGCATTTTTAAAATTTAGCTTTTCTGTTCCCATGAACATTATACTACTCTAGTCTATGCTAAAAATGGAAAACTATTATATCATGACATACGATAACTGATTTATATCAAAGGTGTATATGATTCAATTTCAGATCACATAATTCAGCTTTTGTGAAGTATGTGCTAATTCAGAGATTATTTCATTGATTCTTTCTTTATTTTGAACTGAATCAACACTTTTGTTCAGAATAATCATGCCTATTGAGAAAGCTCAGATCCAATCTGGTTTAGAATATATGGATCTCTGTTTAAAATCATTGACTCATTTCCAAGAGCTATTTTTCTAAGACATAAATCCTACCTGCTTTTTTTTTTTTGTTTCCTTGCACTTATACTTATCCCCTCTAAAAAAAATTAACCTAATATAACCCGTTGTATAGGAATGATGAAATAAATTCTTTCACAGTTTAGATTACTTGAGCATTATTTGGCAAGAAGTGCACATACACTGCAAGGATAGCTTTTGTCTTTTTATAATAAAAAAGACAAGCAAGACATTGTTTATTGGCATTTTCTCCATTCAGCTAACATGCATATTTTATACAGTTTGATAGATAAATTTCAATTGATAATACTGATTACATGATTGAGTTCATAGCTCTACAAAGCACTCTATTTGCATTACATTATTTGTTGTAATTTTGATATTTAAACTATCATAGCTTATAGCATAGGGGATTATGTAACTTCAAATATTCCTATTAAAACATACTTTGACATAAGTTATTAAACATGTACCTGTTTTTTTCTTAAATAACAGCCTTTTAAGTTAGAGCTATGTTTAAAAAAATGCAAAAGAACCCTCTTCATATAACGATGTTCAAATTGTTAAGTCAAATATCAAAAGCTGGACAGAATCATCATCAAGATCATTTAAACAAACTCATTTCAACTACATGCACAAATATATCTTATGGGACAGTATTGTTATCACATGGCCATATATCTTCACTATGACTATAATTAATGGTCATACGAGACCTAACCCTACCTCTGATTTTCATTGAAAGATTGATTTTTGCAATTGATTTTCACTTTTACAAAAACTGAAGAGTGTATAATTCCAGAAGAAAAGAAGAAAGCTAAAACTGGGTCAATATTTAAAACATATAAATAGTCCATGGGTCTTCATCATATCACAAGGGCTTAAAGGTCAGATGATCATAAATCTGTCAACCAATCACCCATTCTGTTATAGAATAGCAGTCAATCCAGTTCATAAAAATATAAAGGAGAATAATTTTATGGAAAAAAGAGTTTTCAAAATTAAATTAATACTTGTTATGAAATTTCCAACCTTAGTGACAGGTGCTGTAATAACTGCCACAAGACACTGATCTGACACCACACAAATGCTTTAGGAAAAAAATAAAACCATGCAAAATAATATGGCACATTTTAAATGCTTTTAAATTGGCTAACTATAAGATTCCAAATCAAAATTTAATTAAGATAAAGTCATCATTAAGTGGATATGCTTCTGGTGGGATAGTGACAGTCCCTAGCTTATTAAAAAAGTTCAAAAAACTACTGATCTGATTGAACATCTAAATTAACTGCAATAATGTTTGTAGGAAACAAAAAGTGAAAAGTAACGATGAACAGGACAGATTCTAGGTATACAGTAATTTTGATGATTTGTTAAATTAGAAGTAAGCTACAATACATATTTTAATAATACCAATTAAAAGATAAATTCTTGTAACAAGGAAAACAATTCCAATAAATGAATAGAGCAGAGCACTATCTGCAAAAAACCATGAGTTCTACTGAGACTAAGAAAAATCTGCATTCCTACAAAAAAATACACTCAAAAGCATTAGTGTAATCCTGCATCATCAGGAGAGTATTAAGTAGGACTAGGGACACTATTAATTATATCTGTATCTGGCAGTGGTGCACACACTTGAAATAACACAGCCAGTTCTAAAATGTTCATTTTGAAAATGACACACATGAATTGGAGCAGCAAGGAAGAGCCACAGGAACGCCAAATGGCTTGAGAGATTTGCATTGTAGTGAAATGGATACCAGGACTTGAATCTACTTAGCTTTTTTAAGAATATTTCAAGGATGATCTAGCACAGTTTTAAAGCAACTTCCTTGGCAGAAGAAGAGTGAATCTTACAGACAAATACAGTGCAAATTTCAGTGACCTGAAGTTGCAAACGGATACATTTAGACGACAGACACAATGTAACATTTTAAACCTTCCTACAAAGATAAACTATAATTGGAATCTAAAATAAAGAACATTTTTTAACAGCAAGATGGCCTTTAGACCTTAAAATGAAATGATGTTTCTTTTTTATCCTTATTTAAACTATAACCTATCATGTGATTTCATGAACACAGATTTAATTTAATTCTAAATGTAGAATCATTAAAACCCTCATGCGCTTTTTATGGTACTATCCACTATAATATCTGGACTCACCTGCATAAATGAAGTTAGTTTCACAACCTATCATAAGTAGCCTCATCCTACGGAGGAAGAATGGAGGCAACTAAAGACTAAAGTACAATTAATTCTGTGTTACTGATGCAAAACTAAATGTTGTAATGATGTAAACTAACTGCCTAATGATGTAAACTAACTAACTAATGTAAACTAAATGCCTAAATACTGTTTATTCTAAATATTTAAAATTTGCATGAACTCCTGTTTAAAGAAGATATGAGGGCAGAATTCATGCAAGATGATGAGAATTATCGAATTTACTGTGCTAGCACCATATGTCGGAGTACCTTACCCATGGAAAGACACCATATATACATGGTTCATTGAGACTTCCAGGAACATCATACAGCAGGATCCACAAGTCTAGTCCTGTGACAGCATGCAACAGCTTGATGATGTGGGAAGTAATTCCACTGATTATCCTCCCAGTAGAGAATGGTAATGTATTTTCTTGCCGTAAGAATCTCCTCCTTAAAGCTGAGATCCTAGGCAGCTGAAATGGTGGTAGACGACCATCAGTCAAATAGATAGGTTTTTGACTCCAGGGTAAAGACTCCAGAGAGTCTGATTAGTCATGTGCAAGGTGATACATCTCACAGGAATCTTGCTCAGCCCAGAAAAAAACAGGAAGGAGTCTGTAGGTTTGATCTACATAGGCACGCACAATATAAGGAAATGCAGGAAATAAGCCCTGGAGATAAAAATTAGGTTGAAAGGAATGAAGCCGGAAATCTATACTTCTGTAGTAACATTTTCTAAACCGCTTCTAGCAGTCCCCACAGGACTGGGGAGACAGATAAGGTTTTAATGTCTGCCTGAAAAGATAACTCAAGGAATATGGATTCAGGTTCATCAGAAACTGAAGGAATTTTTCAAATAAAGGGAGCCTATTCTGGAGGCACAGACTTCATCTGAACTGAAAATAAGCCAGAGCTACCGGTACTTAAAATTCAGGAAGGCTGTAAGCGAAATTTAAAATGTAGGGCTGGTAAATAAGTAGAGAAGATCATGACTGTGGATTATGCTTGCATCATGGATATAAACAGAAAAATTCTGTATCCTCAAGTGAAGGATTTTTGTACAGGTAGAAAAAGCCTGTAAGGCCAGGATGCAAACCATATATATATATAGGAAAGGTAAAATAGGCTGCATAAACAGTACAGTAAATGCTCAGTGTGAAGAAAGAGCTTAGACTCTAAAAAAACTAATAAGGCAACTATCTCACCAAATAAAACATAATCTCTATGAATTCCAAGCTAAATACAAGCAAGACTTAATATTACGATAAGAGTCAATCAGGTGATAATAGTGACTCAGATATGCAGAGAGGTGATGAAAATGAGAAATATAACACTGAAGACAGATTTCAATTAACCTCACGTAGATCAGAGAACTATCACACCAGGATATAATGCAGTCAATAAAATGTAGGTGTCTATCAGTGACTGCTTCATGGCGCAGCTGCTTATGGAGCGCACAAGATTAGATGCAATACTTACTCTAGTCTTGAGTAGCACAAAGGATCTAGTTAAAATTTTTACAGCTGAAAAGATACTCTGTAACAACAACCATTATGTACTTTAGATTCAACATCTGTGAGAGCAAGTGCAAAAATTCCACTGCATTTGAGATCCCAAAAGAGGAATTATACCGAAGTAAGGAAGTTCACTAAAAAGGAACATAAAGGACAAAGTTCAGAATATTAAGTCTTCGGAGGTATTGTGAAGACTACTTAAGGGTACCATGCTGGAAATGCAGAGCCACTGAATGTGGCTTAACAAAGCTTAACAAAGAGCAAATGAAACCAGCATGGCTAAACAGCAGGATAAGAGAGGCTATCGGATATAAGGAGTGGACATCATATTGAGAGAAGGCCAATAAGGATAATGGAAGCACAAAACAGCTTCTGTATAAGGAATAACAGAATAGGCTAACTCAGCCAGGAAAAGAGACAGACTGGGGATCAGGAAGGTCTTACAAAATCACAAGTAGCATGGAAGACAGTGAATGGGAATCAGTTTTTATTGTCTTTTCCAATATATGAATTAGGAGGTATCAAATAACACTGTTAGGAGCTAGGCTCAGAATAAACAAAAATAGGTGATTCTTTGTGCAATGAGTAGCAGATCTATAGAGTTTGATGAGAAAAAAATTTTGGATGCTGAGAATCTACATGAGTTCAAGGGGAGACTGAACAAGTGCATGGAAAATAATTCTGTTATGAACTAATATAAACTGTATTTTGCTCAGGAAAATCCTGAATAATTTGGGGCAGGGAAAGTGTTAAGAAAAGCATCATATATTCCTGCCCCATCCTTACGCTTTCCTAGGGTACACTAATGGCTAATTTTGGAAGAAGGATACTAGACTCAGTAGATCTTCGATCTGAAGCAGTACTTATGCAGACAAAATTTCGCAGCAATGAAACTTCGATAAAAATTCATGCTAGTTTTGTATGCAGTTACAAAACAAAATTCTTCTCCAAGAACTTCATGCCAAAACTGAACTCCAAAAAAAGAAATCTTCTGAAGACATCAACGATAACTTTATGCATGATGAAAACCTAATGTTTTTGTATAATTCAAATACAGAGACAGCTTATTTCACTTCTTAGTTGCCTGTATGTTAGGTATAATTTTTCTATTCAGACTAATTTATTTATGGTTTGAGTTTAAAGGCAGATATCTGTAGATGTCTAAAAAAACAATCACAAAAATACAGAGCTACAGTTGATTGTATGATGACTCCATAATATTATTTCAGTATAGGCAAGGAAAACTCTTTAGAAAGTGTTATTAATTATCAATCTGAATCTGAACAGAAAATCTGAAATTAATACTATTTTACTTTTTAACTAGTATTTTGTTTAATTAATTATTTCCTTTAATAAGGAAATAATTTCCTTTAATATTTCCTTAATTTATTAAAGCGCTTCATTCCAAAGTACTCAATAAGTATACTATAAAGATCACTTACTCAAGTTGTGCTACAAAGCAGAAGCAATTCTATACTTCTTACAGCACACAGCATAGTAGGCTTTTTGATTTCTTGTTTTTAGAAAATTAGAGGAAGAATATGCCTGCATGGAACTTCAGGGTGTATTTGAGTAGATAGAATGCAATTATTAAAACTGAAATTGTTCAGGATACCAACGTGAAATATTCCTACTTTTGTGAGACTTTCATTGTTCCAAGTAGACAAGGATTCAATTATACATTTTTTCCAAGTAATACTGGCTATGTAATACCTATCATCATGCTTAAGAATTGGATTAACATACTGGGTATGACACTCTAGCTGCATAATTTTAAGAAATAGATAAATTGACCAGTATCAAAAGTATCAACAATAGAAAGAGAGGACGGATTTACCTACATGTATAACAGGCAGTTTCATTTGTTTGCATCTCAAGAAGTTCTGTGACTGGATAGGCTCGCTTTTTTTTTTCATTTAGACTTAGTTTACTGTGGAAAAATATATATTTTGGAAATGGGCTTTCTCTTTGAAAAGTTAGTTGTAAGCCTGAATAGACCAGTAACATCCTCACTGCTGTAGCGTTTTAGTGTTGTACTATCAATACCTAGCCACAAAATTTTAGAAAATAAGACGTTCAGTTTTTCCCCCAAATTTACAATCACGGAATCTTTTAGAAGAAAGCACAGAAATACATACTCACCACAGAAGCCCAGTTAGGACTATACTTTTCTTAATATCGGAGAAAGAGGATTTGCAAGATTATGATTATTTCTAACATTTTTTATACAGCACTATAATAATATCAAGAGGTTTCAAGGATATTGGTTACCAACACATCTATCTCAGAAAAAGTATCACTATACAGATCTTGAAATTTAAGATGACAGGCAAAAGACTGCAACAGATGGGTAAGGCAAAAAAATGTAGAAGCTGAAACAAAGCCTAACTCTGGGTGTAAATCCAAATGTGAAATGATGGGTTCCAATCTTGGTATCTCTACTAAACCTGCTATTTGTTTCTGGAAAAACTGAAAAGTGATTAACAAGTCATAAAATGAAAAGTTAGAAAATGTAAGTGCATAAGCTGAATTATTTCTGTGAATTCTACTTAAGGTTTGAGTAGAAATAAAATTCCTAAACACTTTCTTTGGTCCAAGAAACCAAAGTCAACTCACAAGAATTAGCATTAGGGATTGTGTGCAGATACAAATATTGTCTGTGTGTTCATTTCAATTTTTGCACTTTTGTTCTTGCTGCCAATTAGATAGTCACAGTTAAAAAATTATTTCCTGGAATTTTATAGGTGCATGCTGCAAATAATTATAAGATGGATATGGCCTTCTGTGAAACTGAATCCAACTGCCTACTAGAGCAGACAGTCAGAGCACAGAATATAAGCAAAAGGGCAAAAAAAAAGAACATCTTATTGATAAAGACAGTAATTATTCTCTTAAAATATGACTAAAATATGTCTTGTAAATGCCTTTAAATTAAAATGCAGCTTATGAAAAAAAAAGAAAGGAAAAAAAAAACAGCAAGCATTTTTTTGTTGATACTCTGGAACTAACAACCATTCCCATATGTTTGAGTATTTCCCTAGGCCTAGGTAGCAGATTCTCCACTCATTTTGCGTTCTTCACAGATTTGTTCTTATTCTGTTTCAAATAGTCCCTTTACATTTACCCCTATGCTATCTCACTCAGTCACAGCCTCATCTATGGCATCTTCAGCTCTGCGATGTTAACTCCCACATTAGTCTTTTACCCTTGTAAGCCTGCCTGCATGACTGTCTTTAACAACATATCATACTAAATATCTTGGTTAAAACTAAAACTCTTCAGTGAACTGTTCCAGTTCTTCCTCTGTCAGTTGTCATAATTCTTTCTTCTCTATTACATAGCACTTGAAAGCCAATGTTGAAGGAAATTGAGCTGTACATGCCTGAGTAAAACTTTTGTGTTCCAAAGCATGGGAACATTGGAGTTCACGGCTGTTGACCATGAACAAGCTTAGGTATGTTCAAAGACAACAGAACTGCATTTAAGAAAGCATTTTGCTTGTGGTAAAAGACTAACATTAGCAGATTAGCAGCCATCAAGACAAAAGGGAAAGCAATTTCTATGTTAAAAAAAAAATGTAGCTGCAAAAGTGAAAGGGTTAGCATTAAGCTAAATTTTGTGGTTAGAAGTAATGTTTAGAAGTAATCAACTTGTTTGTCCCTCAGTCACTATCATCCTCATGGAATAACATTTGCTCTGCAGGGAAGCCAGAGCACAACCAATGCGTTTATATCTTGTCACAGCACATAGCTCAGAGACAAGGGCTTTATTTCAGAACAAGACCTTGTTCTGTGCAGTGGGGCAAACAACTGCAACGCATAAGAGAGCTGTGAAAGATGTGAAAAAGCAGAAAGGACCCAACCTAAGATACTGACAGGCACAGACCACAGATGAAATCAGACTTGGGCAGGATGGGGTTCAGTACTTGTGTTGCTTTCAACAACCTGCAGCTCTCCAAAGCTTTAGGAGTAAAAGCAGTACCAGTAATATATTCTTTAATTAAGTCTGTATTTTTTTCCTTACACTTAGTCCCAAAGGGTTTTACAAGCCCAGAGACAATTTCAGGAGACCTCTAGATTGAAATAACCCACGCAACTAAATAACGGGGGAGCTTAAAAGATCTTAGTCATCAATATTGACATAGACAGCAGTAAGGCCGAAACTTTCAAGAACTCCAAGAACAATGCTAGATGAGAATATGTTAAAAAACAAATGCAATGAAAACTTGAAAACACAGACACCAAATAAAAGAGCAAAAGATCAATAACTAGAAAAAAGACTAGCTAGTAACTGGAGGTGTAAAGTGGGGGTTGTAACAGTTACAATCGCTACTGAAACTAGCTTTTAATACTAGCTACTTTTCAATAAGTTTTTAATCCGCTTTTGAAATCTTTCTATTAGGAAAAATAGGAATGACCATTCTCATTTTGAGTATATTTCCTTACAAAGAAATCATAAATTCTGACTCACAGACACAACCACTGAGAACGATATAGCCAAAAACATCCTATAGTTTTTGTAAAGTTTCTAAAAGAATATCCAGACTTGCTTTCTGATACTTTTTAAATATAATTTGGGGAACTATGCGGTCATACATCTCTCTGGATAGGTCTTTTATATATGTGTATCCAATCACACGCAGTGATGTGCATGGAGCCTAAGGGGCAACGTCAGAAGTCAGTTATAGTTATCATTTTTGTTCCTGCTTGCTCTCTGTCATTGAATAACCACAGATTTCAGTTTAGTGTTTTGCAGCAGGATTTAACATCCACCCATCAATGTCTACGCATTCTGTTATCATTTCCAGATTGTCAACATCTAGTACTGGCAGTTGAGGAAGGGGATCTTTTTTTAGGAACAATATTCTATTTGTACCTTAATGAACAAGGAGAGAGATTTCATGAGGAGGCACTTGACACTTTCCACACAATTTGATATAAATGGATATATTTGGGAGAAGATTCAATATGTACCAGGCATGCTTTTTCTGTAAAAGTCTGCTAGAAAAGTTTAACAAATGCATGCATTATTTCCAAACATCAAACTCGAGTACATCTTAGAAAATGCTGGACCATTTGAAATAGCTGTTTCTTCAGATCTTTTTAAGAAAAATGAAGGTCACCAACACTTTATTTTTACTCTTTTCATTTCCATTTAATCAGCAAATGTATGAAAATAATGATCATAGGTGGCTATAAAAGTAATATACACAAACATATATACTTGGAAATTCGAGTTCTTTCTAAAAAAGTAAGCTCATACAGCAAAGAAAGACCTTCTCTAGAAAGAGAAATAATTATTTAAATGACTGTTCATCATGCCTTGTGGAAAAATAATGGGTATTTTACTACCTATTTTGTATCAGAAATAAATCATAACAAGACTAGGAGATGCCAGCCAACAGTCATGACTATGTGGTAGCTGGCATAGGTTAGGTGTGGCTGTACTATAGTTATAAGGAACCGGACAAGAATGGGAAAGCAATTGTAGAGCAAACAACCTGTTAATCAAAGTGAAAGTTGCGAACCTGTCATTGCCACAGCGCACAGAACTTTCCAGAAGGGCAGGCTTTGAGCACCGCTGCCCCCCCGCCCCCAGCAACAGCCAATCACCAGGTGCCACGGCAATTTGAGCCAATCAGAACTGGGCATCCTCTGCCCAATCCCAAAACCGAGGGCCACCGAGGTCTCCGGGAGGACCCAGCAGAGCCTCTGCAGAGACGGCTGGAGTGCCTGAGGGCTCACGGCGGCGGGGCGGGGAGGGACGGGGCGGGGGGGGAACGGGGGTCCAGTGCAGCTGTGCACTGCACTGCCAGGACACTGCCCTGGCCCTGCCGTCCTCCAGGGCTGCCCAGTCTGCCCTGCCATGGGACAGGGAGGTCGTGGGAGAAACCATGATAGTGGCCTGCCCAGCACCCTCCTGCTGCCTCCCCCACTGTAAAGCTGCCATGTCACTTGTCCATATGTGCTTTAGTACCTGAGCCCATCTAGCCCCCACATCATTGCCAGTTCTGCCTCAAACCATGACACACTGTTACCTTAACAGCAGACAGACAATTCCTTAAGCAAGGTAAGTGGCTAAACAGCAAGCTAGAAAAATGCAAGCAAGGAAATCACCGCTGCATTCTTTGGAGTAGTTCAGTCTTCGTTGTTTTTTTTTAGATAAAGAAACATTATTCCCAGTTCTGGGATTGTATTAGTCCTTTAGTGGAAAGAGTAGCCCCTAAAGGCCATCTTAGATGTTGGAAGTAAGGCACCAAATTTACTCCCAAGTCACATGGCGGGTTAACAATACAAAATGAAAGCCAGTCTCAAACTATAAGGCAGAATTTACCAGCCAAGCTCTTGGAAAATATTCAGGGAAAAGGAACTAGGAGAAGGTGCAATATGAAGAGTTAAAACAAGTCTATAACCTGTCCCACGTGGATGCAAGGAAAGAAACAGCATGATACAAAAAAGGGAAAAAAAGATGAAGATGAAGATACCAGCTAAATTTTATCTTTTCTTATTGCTGAAGCTGCCACAAGGAAGTTACAAGATAAAAAATGATTGATTGAAGAGACAGATCCTGTGAAAATGTGAGACCCAGTAAAACATACCACATAATGCAGACATCTTGCTGCTTGCCGTATTCACAGTATGAACAAAAGAGGATGCAGGGGAGAGCAAGGCTATGTAAAATCCTTTACCAAGTTCTCTCCTCAGCAAAGGTGGAGAGATCACTGCAGATAAGGATTTTCTCAACTTACACCCTCCACCTATCCAGTCCCAGAGCTTCCTCAGCAAATTGTCCTACGTATATTTAATATTCTGCCATATATTGAGGTTTCCACTTACATAACCCTCACTGCTCATTGATTATCAGCACACTTCTGCCGTCCCACTGGTTGCAGTGGTCAGTCTGTCCTTTGCCCGACTCTCTTCTTAGAAATGAGGATTTTAACCTACAGAAGGGACTGCACTTGCCAAAATTCTATGAAGGTGAAAGTCAGGAGAAAAATCATGCCTGGGAGAAAGAGTGTACGTGACGGCTGTAACTAGAGATGGTGCTGGATTATGATTTATCACTGATTAATATAGACATCCACGATAAGGCTAGCAGACTTCACATAATCATTCAGCTTTTCAGAAGATTTACAACGCCAATACCTAGGATTGGAATAGAGAAGTTCCTTGTTCCAGTACTTTGTAGTCCAGCATCAAAGAACACTTAATTAAATGACAAGAAGCACTGAGTTTTGATTGCTTCTTTACTGACTACTGTTACTACTTACATGTGTCCCGCAGCCTTTATGAAAGACCATGAGTATACACAATTCTTAAGAAACCAGCGAAGGTTTCACCTAAATTTCACAGCTGGCCACTTAGACTGAATCTGGCACATTCATGTATTGCCACAGGTTGTTAATACAACTCTCTCAGGAACTGTAACCACCAGAACCTTACCATTAGCTAGGTAAACTGTTATATAATGCAATGAAAAATAACATAAAGGTTTTTCCAAGTATTGGGGGAGGGTGCCAATCGAAGAACTATTTCACAAATAGAATTTGTTACGCTGTTGGTTGCAGCATGTTTAGCTCAGAAATGCTTTTTGCTCAAAGAGCATCTGTATAAATTTTAGCTCTCAGTCCATGTCCCTTTTAAAATACTGTTTTATAGCCTTAGAAATAGCTTTATAGCCTTAGAAAGACACTGTAACTTGTCAGGAAATTGAATGAATTAAGGAGAAAATGGAAATATAAGTCAAGAAACCTCAATAAAGAGAGAGAAAAGAATGAAGTAATTCTCCATGGCAACATGTGATGCCTCATTCTCCAGCTCCATGAAGAGGAGGTAAGCTGTAATAAAAGACAGGTAAACAGAAAACTAAAGAGTACTGTGAAGAGATAGTTGGAACTTTTAACACAAGATTTTTGCACAGGATGTCATCTTTCCCCCAAAGGAACAGGAAAAAAATGCAGCTATAAAAATTGACTGAGGCATGCCAGGACCAGTGGAGGTTTGTACAGAGGCAAAGCAGATCTTCTCACATGCAAGCTGAGATCTGGGACAGCTGTAGACGATCTGTATCAAGTATAATATAATTAGATATTTTTATCCGTTTATCTTCTTATAACTGTTTCCATTACTGTAGATCAAAGTCTTGGTTCATTTTTTGATAAAATGAAGTCACTCATTCTATTTTTAAAGCCTGCCAACCTAAAGGAGAATTATAAAGAAAACTGAACCAGATTGTTCTCAGAGGTGCACAATAAAAAGATAAGAGGCATCAGTCACAACAGTTGAACATAATGGGAAATATTTTCATAGTGAAAGTGGTTAAGTACTAGAACAGGCTGCCCTGGTGAGAGGTGGTGGAATCTCCATCCTTGGAGAGATATTTTGGAGAGATATTCTGAACTTGAGTGCAGAAGGCCTCGAGCAACCTAACCAAACTTGGAAGCTGTCCCAGCTTTGAGTGGGGAGTTGAACTAGGTGACTCCAGAGACCAGTCTAAATTACCTTGTTATCTGCTCTAATAAAGATGACTCTGACAAACCACAGTGTAGTTCATTCTTCAGGGTGTGGTGATCATATTATAGATGTCTCAGTGACACTATTGGTATAAGTACTGGTATAGGTTCACAAAAGTCTTCAGGAACTCCTTCACTGAGTTGTAAGATGTTTAATTTGGGACAGGAGCTTTCTTTGGCAAGTGATAAGAGAGGACATGGGACTCGGACTGATCCCAGACTGTGAGAGTGACAATATAGATAAAGGCTGTGCAGATCATCTACAAATCTGGATTTTCAGATTTGCTAATTGTTATTACAAGTATGGGCAAGATATATTTCTTTCTTTTCCTATTAAGATTAAGCTGATTTCTTTCAAGTAAAAAGACATCTTATAACAAGAGTTATAGGTAAATCCTTCCAGAACACAGCTGTCCTTCAGTTGAATAATTTAATTTGCATTTGCTGTTACATGTTGGCAGGTGTGAAGGCAAAGATGAAAAACAGAGGGTGCCTCCATTGGTGTCCTGTTCCATAACTAAAAATGCTCATGTTTCCACACAGTCAGATACTCTGCCTCTAAACTATTGAAGATTTTTAAGTGTTGCACAATCTTTCAAAATATATAGAGCAGCAATTTACCAATCTTGACAGTTTGTCATGGCTTGATGTACAACAATAAATTAATTTAAATTTTAATAAAGGATGCACATATCTGTCTATCTGTATGCCTGGTTAGCAAAACAGAATATAGACTCTGTACTCTTTTCTGCCTTTTTGGTAAGAGCACTAGCTTCTGACAGTATATCAGCTAGATTCTGACCATATCTCAGGGAGAAATTTTTTTTCAGGGATATCCACAGAACCCCTTGTATGCTTCTCCTCTGTACACTTATTACGATTTTTGTCTATGCTACTTACTTTTTTGCCTTTAATAACAAATCAAAGTTTTGGATTTTTTTTAATCATGCTGATGAATACTCATATTCGTTATTTATTTTTTGACATAAACTTTTAAGTGCCCTCAAAGTGAGAGCAACAAGAGCTTAGGATCTTTAATAATATATCCCAAGGGATTATTTGATATGCGTCTTCTAAATATCTAGGTCAGCTTCCCAGTGTATAGAAAACAAATAACAAAAGGTTAAATAAAGTATTTCCTCCTTACAAAATATCTTATTTTCAAAAGAAAGAGTCTTTCTTTAATCACCAGCTTGATATATCCAAATAAATATAAATGTTATAACTTGGGTTATAAAGAAACTTTCAATGCAGACCTATTCTCTAGAGGTTTTGCTAAATGAACATTATTTTCTGTCCTTATTAGCATCTGCGTTATAAAGAGAAAAAAGCCATAGCAGTCTCATCGGGGATGTAAACAGTACTTTCAGATGGTTGTTTCTGTTTTTTTGGATTAACAAAACAATCAGTCTTGCTATTTTTCATCCTTATTCACCTACCTCATTTCAATGTGGCAAACTCCAGTTAAGATAAGACTTGCGGAACTGGATTGTGTACCCAGGATGTGAAGGTTTGTCATTCTAATTATATCAGTCTCTCATAAGCCTCTAAAGAGTCCTCTTCCAATTAAAAAGGTAAGAGCCTGCATCAGAAACCTATTTGTCCTACCACCGATCAAGTCAAAGACAATTCAGCTCTGCTGGAGGGACTGGTTAATAGCGATAAAAAGCGAGATGCATTTTTTTTTCTTACTTTGCCAGTGGACTTTGCAGGGAAAAGACTCAGAAATGTAATGCAAAGGAAAAATAAAAAACAATGTTTACAAAAAGTGGAGAGGCCTAAAACTGGGCTGACAGCAGGAGAAGTAAGATAGCAATATACATGGAAGGAAAACAAAGAATATTGAGGAAGGAAGTGAGGTACTAGCAATATATAGGAAATTAATTTTAACAAGTGGAGCAGCAAAAAGTTACAGAAATATTATACCTTAGTAAAGTGCACCATGTTATGAAAGCACAGAAACAAATTCCTCCCTGTTTCTCCTTTAACTAATAATACATTCTTAGCTATCATACAACTAATTTGCTTCTGTGAGTATTTTTAAACTATTTTGAAAAAAAAATTACAGTTAAAAATACTTAGCAAATAATTAAAAGTATTTAATTTCAATATATTACTTCTGTCAATATTTTCAAATTTTGCTTCTATGAATGATTCTCCCATACATTCTCCTTCTTCCTACCAATTAGACCCCTCTGAACTAAGTCATGAAGACTTGTTCGGACTGCTTGCACTTTGCAAGTCTGAATGACTGAAACATTTTGTTGAAAGGAATATATATTTAATAATATATAGAGATAATCAAATAATATATAATCAACCAAATAATATACAATCAGACACTGAAAACATGTTATTTTCCACAGTGGTTCCACTTCTGGAAGGATTTTTATACACATATAAAAGTCATCTTTTCCACTGTGAAGAATCTAGTACCTAAATGCAAAGAGAACTCTTTCTTTACCTATTTCTTCTATATACACCTTGAATTACGGAAACCACATTCCTCTCCCTCATTATTCTACATCCCAGTTAAATGACTAGTGAAATGTGCTAGTGAAATGGTATGAGCTGCCATGAAATTACAGAAAACCAGCTCTACATTTTCTCATGAACAGGTGAACAGCTTTCTAAGTGCTTAAAAATGTATGACGGATGGCAAAATATGAAACAAGTAAAGGTCAAGATGATGCTCCTAAAAGTAATTTACTATTAGTAGTATGTTACAGTGAGAGGACCTGACTTTTATCTGTACATTCAATGTGAGATCCTTATGGAACAATCTGTCCAACCCACCCCAGTGGCTTGTGTAGTCCTCTGTATTGCACAAGATCAATGAATTGGTCGGTCCCAAGGAGACTGGAAGTATATGAGAAAGAACAGATAGCAGAGCAGAATAGATAATTTGGAATGCTTTCCACAAAATGCTAGGGAATTAAATACTCTCACAAGTAGATACGGAACTTTTTTTTCAGTATTTTCCCATTCACATATTCCACCTACGAAAAGCAACTCTAACAGCAAAAGCTTTTTTCCTCCTACATATTTGAGATCATTACATAAAGAAAGCAAATGAGTTATTTCTATTTTTGTTATAAAGGAAATAGTGTGATGAATGGCTGTATGAAAATACAGATTAACAATGAATAATAAATAACAAAGGTGAAGTATAGAAAGAAGGAGAATAAATCAGTAAGACAATGTCATTGTCTGTGGTTGCTATAAAATTGCCTTTCAGGTTATAATTTTCTATTAACATATTGAATAAGTATAGTCATATAGAGGACAGCAGCAAAATTATTTTCTTGAAACACTTAAAAGTAAAACATTTTTCTCATCTGAATGTATCTCATGTAGCTGTGTATCCAGAATTTTAGAATTACCAAAGAGAGTGCTAGAGGACTACCAGCTATTTCACCCTGATTTCAAATTCTGCCTTTGAATTCCTATATACTGGTAATTTATATTCTGTAAAAACTAAAACGTTCATCTTAATGTTACACTCAAATGGCATTTTTTAAAAAGCTAATGTTCCAAAAATGTCTATTTGGCTCAAAGTAAATCAAAGCAAATATTGCCATGAAGCCTTGATTTAATCCATTTTTCTCATTTGAGTTTGACAACAGAAACTCATGTGCATTGAAGATAATGCTTTCAAGAAGAGACAAGTTAAGGAGATCTTGAAAGGCTCATGGAAAAACAACAGATATGAGCTTTGTGGTTTGGATTTAAAAGTTTTCAGCAACAAAACCTATGGAAAACTTAAGGATAACTTAGGAATAATGTAAACAATCAAACATTAAAAGGAGTAAGATTTTCAAAATAACCCAATTTTTCAATTTATAATTTCTATTATATAAATTCAATGCATTTGTTAAAAAAATAAAAACACCAATGATAGCAATATGGAGAGGATGAATTATTACATGAATTTAGAACAGTACAAATCTATAGGGTCTACTATAGTATAGAAAATTCCACAGGGTGAGGAAGACCTAGTTGTCTGCGTATGGTCACCTGATTTTTCAGTGTTTTCCTGGAAAGGTCAGGTTGGCAGAATTACCCGTGTTGCCTACCAACACCATGATGAGGAAGAATTCCTTCTTAATGAATTTCATTCCTAGCACTTTGCAACTCAAACCTAGATTGCCATCTGAACTGTATAAGTAACTCCCTCACTTCTACACATTAATGCTACTTTCTATATCCTGAAAAAGGTGTTTCCTTTCTGAGGAACTCCCCGGCTATGCTTTCATCTCTAGGCTTAGCAATTTTTAATTGTTACTGGTCACGCAATGCAACCTGGAATCTTCAGCTCATTCCGTACACATGGCTACATACCAGAGCTTTGGTACTCTACAATGACTCTCCCTTTCCAGAACTTTTTTCAAAATCCTACTTCTTATCTTAAGATCTCAAGTATTATCAGAGCCTGTTTTCCTGTCTTGTCTTCCTCTAGGAAATACTGCTTAGGGGACACATGAAGTTTAGCAGTAAAGTGCATCAGGCTTGCTTTCTTTGATCAATGAAAGATGATCAATACAGCTACAGATTTGATTACATTTTTTTTCTCAGATGCAACTAGCCTGTGCTGATTGAGTCAAGAAGTAGCTCAGAATTAAGTACCATGAATTTTAGTTCTTTTTTTATGGAAGAAAATTTATACACAAGGCATCTAGATACCACCAAGACCAGAGCGATCATGTCTGCTTATATGTACAGACACCATGAATTGCAGCCATGCAACATTTTACTACGGCTTTTGTAACCACAGTTTGCATACAACTTATCAGTGCTACCAACAGACAATGTCTGCAGTTAAAATCTGTAGCATTTCATGCTCCTCAGTGAAGTGGAAAGTATACGCAAGCTGACAATTTTTGGCTGAGGCTTATATTTATTTCAGCAAACCAACCAGAATGTGACATATCTTTCAGTTCACTAAGTGGCCTTCCACTAGCTGCCAACTGATGCAGTCTTTTTGTACATTTTTAAAATCAAGTCATGTTCCTTTGAATTACACAGACAATGTTTGAAACCAGTATACAATGTTTCTAAATTCTAAGAGCTGTTTGTTTTTGCATGATATTAAACAAAAATACAGATATTTAGTGTGGCTGAAATGAATGCGTGTGTGTTACATAAGCAGGTTCTTTCTCTCACTCTCATATACACACATACACATACATCTCTATATGTGAACATACAGATACCCCTATATACTTTTTGGCTCTTAATCCTCAGCAGGATATCATAAACGCACGTGATGTCTCCTAGTCCTAGACTGTATGTTCAGATGAAATGTGCAATATAACAAGTAGACAGGAGGCTCCCTCTTTGCCCTCTCTCTGAGGATGCTGCTATGCATTGTTTGTTCTAGCAAATACCAGCACTGTTCATGAACTTTATTTTACTCGGTAAATTTGGGATATCTACACTTAATTTCAAGAGGAGCACTGCTCATACGAGGAAATAAAATATACTATTTGGAGATGTTCAAAATACAACATTGTTGTACTCCTTATAGAAAATACCTCCAGTTTTTTTTAGTGACAAGATTAAACAGTGATACAGAAGACTTTTCTATAGCTTAGGGACACCACATGCTTTAGAAAAACATTATAACTGAATTTGGGAAAAAACAGAAAACAATGCCATACATACACTGGCACTAAGTAAGCCTGGTCTGTGTTTGAAAAAGAATTAAAATGAAGCAAGTATCTGTTGAGCATTCTCCCAGACAGCTCTGCGCCCTTGAACAGACAACTGTCAATACTTGATACACCAATGAAGAAACGGCCTTGTTGTATTAGTTTACTCTTAAATTGATTTTAGTTGGAAATATAGTTTTTTCTTTCCTTTTTTTCATTTAATAACGTAACACTATTTGATGGAAGAATATTGTAGTCTCAATATTTATAGTTGTTTAATTTCTTGTAACGTCAGGTCATAAAGGATCTTGTAGGTAAAAAATAAGTTCTTACCTACAAGAACGCAAATACACACAAAAGAAAATATTGACCATTACATATCTTCTATTACCCAATAGTATCCCTTGCATTCCAATAGCATATTCTGATCTCTGTACAAGATATTAAAATATACAGTCAAAAAACAGAGATCTAGAAGCACTTACATTTGCAATGTGATCACTTCCACTAACACAGACGACATCTTGTTTTTGAATTGTTAATACCTCTTTTGTAAGCTTCAGTCGGATGTCATAGGCATTTTCAGATACTTCGTCATACAGCAATGCAATACCAGTTTTAGTCTGTGAAAACAAGGCACAGAAAGAGAAACAAAGATTTTAATTATGTGAACACTTCACAGTGATAAACAATAACTGCTATCCCATTCAATACACAAAATGTATATAACAAAGCATTCTTTATAAAAAGTGGGAAACGGGTCTGTTTTTAGACTTCCAATGGATTAAACATAAAAAGCCTCTTCTGTACTGTAAAAAGATGGCTAAATGGTCTTTGAAGTATGTTTTAATATGTAAAAATATATTCCCATTGTACTGTTTAACAAAAGATTTTTTTGGCTGTAGCAAATTCTATTTATTTTTAATCATACAGCTTACTATGAATTTGTATTAGAAGCAGAATGTATGTACGTGTATATGTATGTATGTATGCATAGGCACTTCTCAGTTTCAGCAAGAGGTGGAGAAGTGTAATATTGTTACTGACTCAAAGTTGTTCTTTCCACTGACTCAGGAAAAAAAATCTATATCCTTCATAAATGTTACCTTTAAGATACAGAGTTCTATTACGGTACAAAACTGTTTTCATGCAGTAAAACAGACAAATATATTGCAAAGATATAGGTGCTACAGGTTTCAATTTGCTTTAGTCAAATAGGTATATATTTCTGAAGTTACATCATTACAATAATATTAAATTCTATTGGTAGTCTAGTATTTTTGTATTAAAAAAGGTAAAATCTAAAAAGATATCTTGTAGCCAGAAGAAATAATTATCTTCAAAGTTTTCTATGTGACTAATAGAAAAGAAAATCTGTTTTGACTTTTGGTTTACTTACATATGCACAGATTTCCTACTAAACTGGAATTCAGAATGCTATAGCTATTTGTTAAAACAAGCAGATTAGTATAATTTCAGAACTTTACAGTCATTGCACAGAAGAGAAAGATTAAAGCACCTGTTCTGAAAATAGATTGTCATATTTGAGAGTAATATTTGTTTATTAATTTATAATGTTTGTAACAGTACCATCAGACCACTGTGCACTTTTCTCTGTGTAATGGAAGAAATCAAAAAAAAAAAAAAAATTAAGATTTAGCTGCAATTTTTTTTAAAGACTTTTAAATCAAGTCACTCACCTGTGTATTTTGTTTTTATTTCATTAAATAGCAGACTATGCAAAGTACGGAATAATGGCATTAAAGGAGAAACCTGTGCACTGAATGGATGTTCCTCAACTGATATAAAAGTAAAATAAAAAATGGCATACGACCTTTATAACAATATTTTCATTACTAAAAAGATTAAGCAGAGAGTTCTCTGGTGATTGTTAGTAAAACCTTGTGGTCTTTAAAGGTGGGATCTGTTCAAGCTTAAGGCACTTATATTTAGATGTCATGTAGCTCTATACAGAAAGAAAGTGCCAAAGCATGCACTACAGTCCACGGAAATGGAAAATGCAGCCTAGATAGCAATTCAATTTACCTTAAAGTATACATACGAATTGCTTAGTTGAACTGCTCATCAGGTTCTCATTAGTGCCGCATGTAGGCCACTGCTGTTATTCAAGGCACTTTAGGATATCCAAGACAACCTATACATGTATGTGGCCCTATAGGAAAACCAAGTCCTAGCTGGAGGCTTGGCCAGATCTCCATGGTTATAATGAGATGCAGACATCTATCATGCTAGTAGATATCTATATGTGGATTTTTTATGCTTGAAATTAATCTCACCACAAAGGTTTACAATGTAGAAATTCACATCTAGGACAGCCATTTGGATTCTGTAAAGCCAGTGGTAAGAAATAAAACTTCTGGAACATGATTTATTCAATCTCTTCTATGCACCCATCTAAAATGAAGCAAATTGCATCATAGCTCTCTACTTCCACTTTAGAAAATAAATATAAATGACAACCTAGACACAGGTGTCAAATTCTGAACAGATGAATCATGCCCCTAGTGTCTGCTAGGAATGCCTGAAGGAAAAAAAAATGTTCAGTGAGGGTGTAAATTTTAGTTATTCTCACTTGTTTGTAAACTGACATTTCTTTATATTCCCTAAGTTTCAATACTTCAAAATTTCCAGTACGATCAGATGATTTATCAATAAAATGTTATACATAACAGGATATGAAAACTATGTTAACACCATCTGCTTAACAGCTATGCTCTATAAGAGCAAATATTTTCAAATAGCAGAATTGCCTTGCAAAATCACCTTACCCACATTTTGCTGCTGTTCAAAGGTTCTGCATCACTATTTCACTCAGCCTGGCAATCATTGTTACTTTGGCTGATATGCCAGAATATGCTTTACAGAAACGTCTTGAGAGAACAGAACTCTACAGAATACTTTATATAATCTAAAATCAGAACATTCTACTGGCTAGTAATTGTTACACATGTTTAGAAGTAACACAATGAAAAAAACCGAACTTTTATGTGTAACAGTCCATCAAATAATGAATGAAACATATAGAGTACATGATTAAATATTTTACCATTTTCTATCACGCTATTTAAACTGAAAGTCACTGAAGCTCATCTATTCCTATTAAAATAAATACTACCTCACACTTCCATCTAACTTTCGATGTGATCTAAGATGGCATGCAGCAATACCCTATTTGCTTTCAGAATTAGGAAGATTAATCTAGATTTCTTTCAGCCTTTCAAGTATGCTTTTTTAGATCATTTTAAATGATTGTGAATTAGAATTCAGAGCATTCACCTGTTCTGTCTTTGTATTAAAGAGGTGTTACAAGTAACTGTATATTCACTAAGCAATTCCAATCTGCACAAAGTGTTTCTTCAAATAAGAATATTTTAATGGGAATTTAATTTTTGCATGTACTTGTATACACAATATTTAAACTATGCTGGGTTTGTCTCGATTTCTCTTTTAAAAAGTTTCTTTATAAAGTAGCTGTTCCAATAACTGATATCAGAAAGTGAGATGTGAAGAGTAGAAATGTATCCTAAAAATGATATAGTAATGTTAGAGATCAAATTCGCATGTGCTTTGTAATGAAGAATGCACACAGTGCCTAGAGAGCTGCATCTCAATAGGATTTAGGTGCTTATAGTGAGAAGTAGAATGTGTGTTTAAATTAATTTGGGCAGATGAGGAAAGTAAATGTTGATCACCATACCAGTAAACACCATACTGTTAAGTTTTCTAGACATTAGCCTCAGGAAAAGAAAAGCATATGTGTGCGCAGAGAGAGGAAGAGAAAACGGAGAACAGTAGCACGTACCTCACACTAATCGTGACATTTGAGAAAGTTTAGTCACTATCCTATCTTTGAAAGACAAAACACTGAGGCTTACTTTCTTGAGCAAGCTCAAAAACTGTCAATGCCGTACAGAAGAAAACAGCACTTTCTAGAGGCAGCTAGAATTTTTCATGTAACCTTTTATCAGACTTTTATTGTTCACTACTTAAGGCAGCTAAGTCAAGTCAGTGTACTTGCTTTAGAGTCTCCCTGTTCGGCATAATATTTTGGGACCCTACTCAAACTATCATAAATTCTTTCAGTGCACTGTATCTGCAGCCTAAATGTCACAGCTGCGATTTCTGTTTCAGAGTAGACATTTATAGGCCAAACTTTGGTGTCAATGGCATAAATATTTGTCTTCATTACTGTAAGTTTAATTTCGAAAAATCTTGCAAAAAATTAGGCACACATAAAGTGTAAAAGCGATGTTGAGGTATACTAGGTCTTTTTTCTAGAAACTATTTACTCGTTTGCATCTAATTGCTTCTCAAACATAACACTGGATTAGAGCAACGATTTTCGGGCTGTTCATGCTAGTAACTGTTTTACATTAAAAAAAAAACAAAACTCTTTTACTGGAATTAGAAAGTAGAAGTTCTCAGTAACTCAAAACTTCTCTCTCTTCTTCCCTCTGCCTAAATGGCTTTTATCATTTGTGGTCACTACTGCGGCCAACTGAATGGCGCATCAGTATCTTTAGACCCATATGAAAATGTATCCTCTAGAGTTTCCCTTATTGTATCTAAAAAATCCTCTGCTCTAGTGCACTGAGTTATACTGATTCACCAGCAGAAATCGCCATTTGCTGATCTTTATTCTTAATAAAAATATTTATGGCTTCAATGACACAGCAGTTTGATTTTCAACTGCTAAAAATACAATACATTTCTAAATAAGCTTTCTTTATTGGCAAAGAAATTTTTTTTAGCATCATATTTGAACTTAACTTTAACTTTTTAAAAGTGAAATTCCACATTATAAATAAAAATATTTTAACAATACTTCTTATATCTCAGAAACAGTGATTGTAATACAATTTTGAAAGTTTTCTTGAAAATTTAACTATGTTGAAATTCCATATTCAGAGAGAACTTTAGGTTTGCTGTCTGCCCCACAGTCAGTGCTCTGACCACTAAGTTAAGGCAGACTTAAATTTACTCTCTTATAACTGTTGTGATGTATTTTATATGCAACTTCTACTATTGTGATCACAAGACAAAGGAAGGCATTTTCTCAGAACAGCACAGAACTCAAATTTGAAATGACCTTGACTAATACAAAAAAGATATAAAAAAATGGGATGAAGCACAACATAAAGAAAGTGGAAGGTACTACACTCTAGGAATAATAATCAGCTGCATGTAATTGGGAGAACTTGTACCATTTCTTCAGGAAAGGAAACAGGTAACCGAGAATCAACAGCAAAATATTAGTGTCAATAAAGGCAAACGTAGATCATTTCTGTTGCTCTAGTTCTGGTTCTCTCTAACTGATTTGCTTCCCTCCCCCAGCAAATGACAGTGCCCAAAAGAGAACATAGCACTCCAGCTCTGTAGTACAAAATGTTCCTCAGCAGTGCTGAATACAAGGGAAGATTACTTCATGTCCATGAAGTAATCCATTACCACAGTGTTGTATTTAATACATCCCAGTGAATTGTTTCTTTTTATACAATATTATGACAGTGTTGATTCATGGATACACTACAGAAAAGAAATAATGAACAGAAAAGAGTTAGGAACAAAATAAAAATTAAAAATGATCAGAGATCTGGAAAATGGCCTCTATAAGTAATTCTGCATGAATTAGGGTTGTTTACCTTAAAGACAGAAAAACAGAGGACATGATGGCAGTTTTCAAGTACTTCAAAGCATATTACAAAGACAAATGGAACAATCTAATAGGAAAAAAAAATCTCTCTTTAGCATATTGCTACTGCAAGTAAACAGAAGTCCTCAGATTGCTGGGTCAAATTATGGATTTTCAACACTGAGGGATTCTGAGAGAAAACTGAACAAACATCTGTCTCAATGGTACAGGTACTAATCCTCTTACAAGGCAAAAATCCTGGACAGAATGATTTCTTTCAGATCTATTTGTCTACGATACCAATATTTAGAGTAATGATTTCTTGCACATGACTAGAATTCTGCATCACTGAAGAATTCTGAGTGGCTTTAAAAGGGTATCTGCATTGAAAAACTTGTTGCTGATACAGGAGGGACATGAAAAATAACTAGAAGACTTAAAGAAGTTTATCATTTAGGGACTTAAAAATGGATTAGTGGCATTTAAAATAGAATAGGTTAATATTAATAATTTTCACACCAACTAATCTGAAGGAAGACTGTACACTAAAGAGAACGGTAACTTTGTCTTTCATGACCAGAAGATAATTCGAGGTTTAAGAGGCCTTGGGCGAGAACATAAATACAGGCTTTTTGATGGACCAACATGGAGTAAACCAATAAGGACAGCAGAGCAGTTATGTAGGGGGAGGAATAATACAGCTGGGGAATGTAGAAAATTAATGATTCCATTAGGCCTGCAAACACACAAAGAAGAAAGTACAGTCAAGACAGAGACAAATTATAACTTTCAGATATTAGTTATTAGGAGTTAGAGCTTCTTTACAAATTGTGTTTTTTATGTTAATATACATCTTGAGTTGTCCTTTTCCTGGTTTAACATATTACAGCTTTTACAACAACTGATACTGTCTCACAATTGTTGAGACAAAAAACCTTAACCTGAATCCTCTTCCCTTTTAAAAATTCTGTAATAAAATTACAATGAGAATGAAGTCCTTAAACAGATTGTTTGGGTAGGTTATAGTTCCCTAATACTAGGGGTTTCTGAGAACAAGTTACAAAATTATCTGTAAAAATGCTAACCATTGGATGCCAAAATGGTATGGACTTTTCCTATATCTGAAAGAGTAGTTCAAAACTGCTGCAGATCGGGAGATAAAATGCTGTTTTACAATCACAGAATCATTCAGGTTGGAAGGGAATTTGGGAGGTTTGAAGCCCAACCTCCTACTTGAATCAGGGTCAACTATAAGATCAGACCAGGCTGAAAATTTCTCTAAGGATGGTGACTACACAACCTCTCTGGGCAACCCACTCTACTGCCTGACTGTCCTCATGTGGAAAAAGTTTCCCCTTTTATCAGGTTTGAACCTCTATCTTTTCAATTTCTGCATGTTGTCTCTCATCCTCGCACCATACCTAGCTGTGAAGAGCCTGGCTCTCTTCTTGATACCCTCTTGTAGGTACAGGGGGGCTGCTATTAGCTTCTTTGAAGCCATCTCTTCTCCAGGCTGAACCAGCCCAGTTCTCTCAGCCTCTCCTCATGGAGAATGTACTCCAAGCTTCAAGGATCTTGGTGACCTTCTGCTGAAATTGCTCCAGTTTATTAATATCTTTCTTGTAGTGGAGGGTCCAAAACTGGATGGAGAATTCTAGCTGCAGTCTAATGAGTGTCAAGTATAGGGTCACTTCCTAATCTACTGGCTGTGGTCCTGCTAATACAGCCCAGGACTCTGTTGACCTTTCTATTGCCAGGGCTCACTGCTGGCTCGTGTTCAGCTTGTTGTCTATCAAGTCGTCTTCAGCAGAGCTGCCAGGTAGTCCGCAGCCTGTATCATTGCCAGAGGCTCTTTCTTCCCACATGCAGGACTTCAAATTGTGTTTTTTGAATTTCATGAGGTTTCTATCAGTCCATTTCTCTAGCTTGCCTGGGTCTCTGAATGGCATATGGACTGCACCCTCCAATTTGATGTCATCTGCAAATGTGATAAGCAAGCTCTCCATGACCTCCTCTAGGTCTTTGATAAAGATGTTAAACAGGACAGGTCTCAGGACAGACCCCCGAAGAACTCCACTTGCCAAAGGCATCCAGGTAGAGCACAACCATTAACTACTACACTCTCAGGCTGACCATTCAAGCAGTTTTTTACCCATCTATTTGTTGGCTCACCCATCAAGACTACATCTCCCGAAGCCTGAGGCTACAGCAATAGAGTAGCCTCTAGGAGAGTATTTATTTATTTATGACAAAAAATTATAATAAAATCAATAACCATAATAATAATGTTAGTAAAACCATCAGTTTGGGGTTTTTTCTTTAACACATTGATACACAATGAAAATGGTAATCTGACTTGAAAAATTCAAAAAAAAAAATCATCATCACTTCTCTTAGTCACTATATCCGTGAGAGGTACAAACCTTAGAAGATGATATAGAGGTGCTTGAATGAACTATCAGATTTGGTACAGGAAGGATTTTTGCTTATATTGCAGCAATAGAAATAAGAATAAGCCATGAAGTGAGAACTTATTTGACTGAACAAGGCAGAACTGTCCGCAGCACAGGCTCGCCTAAAAACTGCAACCTATATAAAAATGCAAACTCCCATGTAACTCAATGATACAGTGTGTGGGTGTGCACTGTGAGATATAGCTTAAAAACTGCACCCATTATGATAACAAGTTTCTGCAAAGTAGAATGACATTCTACTGGAATAAATCCTGAGAGAAAAATACAGCAATATGGTATTTGAAAGAACAACATATATTTGTCATAGAATAAAAAATGTATTTTCCTCTATGTGATGATTAGCACTCACTCTAGCAAAACTTAGAATTATAACTATTTTGCGTAGATTAAAGCATTTAATAGCGCAAAAAAGATCAGGAATTTAAAATACTAATTCTGTCAGTGACTTGTACAAGTACGAGCACCACATTTTTGTAAACTTCAGCATGCGTTCAGCAAATGTTAAAATGCTTTTTAGACCAAGGGTGATGTAAGCACTAAGCACCTACTTGTCTGAGCCACAGAAAATGTTCACTCCCTCATGGTCATCTAGGAAAAGAAGTAACAAATGCATCATTCATATTTCATTCACTAAATTAATAATTTGGCCAGCCACGTAGCTTACAGCTTTTGTTAATGCATACGTCTGGCAAATATTGTCACCGATAAGCTTTAATCACTAAACTATGCAATGCTGCACAGGAATTCAGGAGTATTAGCTTTGCTTACACTTAATTATTAATTTTAATTTTCTCTTTTAAGTTTAGTGTTCTATACACACACATGCAGTTGTGAAACTGAATTTAATAATTAAGATTGGTAATAAGAAGGTCTCACTGATTAAACATTACTTGTACTGTAAACACAAGCAGAACAATATAAATAATATTTGCAATATAACCTTGCTTTCTTCAATTAGAAACTTTTCTTAAACTTAGCAGAACATATCAAATGCAGCAGCTCTGTGTATAAGCAAATATTCTTATTAGTACTTCTGTTAAGATGATATTTTAAACACATATTGCTTGTTTTTATTTTGCTTCATAATTTCCTAATAAAATTATTGGAAGAATAGATCTATATCACACAGAAAGAAAAGTAAATATTTTGCACTAGTCTTAGACTTGAACTGGAGAAGACTTCAGAATGCATTCTGTCAGCAAAAGTAAAAATTTGAAATCATATTTATATTACCTAATTCTACTAATCTCCTCCTCCCCCCAAACTAAAGTGAAGCAAGAGTTTAGATTGTCACTACCATAAAGTAGACCAAAGGGCAGCATTATTTTCATCCCTGAAAAATTAACCAAAACAAAATAAAACTGTGAATGTCATTCCAATCTGAAAGCAACTGCCAATGTTAATTTTTGATAGTAGATTATTTTTAATATCACAAAGTCAACAGTAACTTTTAATCTAGAATAATATACAACCAAACTGACTTAACAGCTGCCTTACTTCTGTCTAAGACGCACTTGGAATTTACCTTCTTTCAACTCCCATTTAAAACAAAAAAAGCCTCAAGCCAAGCCCACCAAAATTAAGCAAAAAAGAAAAGTACTTGGTAGCCTAATCAGTAAGTAGCTAGTAAGAGTATTTATTCTACACTTATTTCATTTTTTTTAATCCTCTTGAGCAGTTAAAGTATGAGACTAGATTATGTATTTTGATTAGCTGTTACACCATTTCATGGAGTTCGCAATCACCACTGTCAATCAGTGGTGGAGAATACAAATTCCCGATAGCTCATTCTTAAATCAGTGATTCATGTTCATGCTAAAGCCAGTGGAATTTATCTGATGCGCATTAATGACTCCAGGGTAAGTCAATTAAGACTAAAGGTATTGCATCACAATATATTGTAAATTTTCAATGCAAGATATTTAATAAGTAGAAGTATGATGTTTATAAGTATCAGAATTAGAAACAAAAATGTTCAAGAACAGATATTTAAAAAAATTGATTATATTTTCCCCCAAAGTCAGATTTTTGTATATGAAATAAGAATCTTTAAAATTTCTATTTTTAAAAATAAATTCTTAATTTTGCATTTCTGCATTTATCAGTGCATATTGTGGATTAACATTTTACTACATACAGTTAAACAGCATATTAATGTTAAAAATTTTTAGACTATTTTAATTGCAGCATTGCAATATTACTTTCTAGCACTTCAGGACATAGATTTTTTTCTAAATATGGAAGTAGCAATCTACCAAAAAGACTAAAAGCTCAAGCTAACAGCTGTTTGAAAAGATGCTCAAAATACATAATTTAAAAATCTATTTTATTGCTTACATCACAGCCTGTCCACCAAAAGCTCTGCCAAAATAGCCTTAGGGGCAGAATGTTGGAATTTTCTGTTAAGGACATTAGTCTTGCAAGAAAAGTGATTAACATCTGGCTCTCAATCTGTGTGATCTTAATCATTAGAAAGTAAGCAGTAATGTCTTGTTTAATTACTGCAAGCACAGTGTGTCACCAGCTAATTAGATATGATGGATTATTGCTATCCTCATGCACCTCTCAAAAGATAAGAAACAAATACTTGAATCCTGTAATGCATGTTTAGAAAATGAACTTTCAGAACACCATTTTGGATAAAAATTGCCTATTTAAAAATACAAATTCTAAACAGTGCTAAATAATAATATCACACAGCTGAATATATTAGAACACACACCCTATCCCAGAAAATAGTCAAGGCATAAACTTTTAGAAATAAAAAATTTCTGATTTTATTTGATTTAAATTATATCTTTAAGTAAATTGATCAGTTATTATTATATCTCATTTTTTCAGGGAATTGGTCAGTAGGACAGAACTAACTAGACTAAGAATATAAAGATATTCTATGCTTACGGCAGGGAGTTACCAGTTAAACAAGAAAGAAAATTTTCAGACTTGAAATCTGAAATACTTACCAACAGACCAAAAGGACCTCAAGAATATTCTCTTTGGAGATTATTTAAGGAACAGCCAAGGGATTATCTGAAAATTTATTTGTTCATTTCTACTCTTGATACCATTCAGCCTACCCTGATATACCAACATGTAAACAAATAATATATTCCCATAAAATCTACAATTGGGAGTATAATTCATCGAAAGAGACTCACTCTGTTTTCTTAATCTAGAATAATCAAGTATGACCATACCTATAGGCGTCATGTTTTTGTAATGAAATAGCAGGCTTTGTTTCATTTGTCAAATCTTCCCACTCTTGCTATCCTTCCCCTTTACCCTGATAAAATTTCTAGCTTTCCCATCAAGTTTTTTTCCATTCTTCTAAACTATGTTGAGTGGTTCTGCCAGGACCAACTACACAAAGCTACATCTAACTACTTGATTTCTAAATAAGGTGTGTGTAAATATTTGTGGCTTCTTTCTAAGTTTAAAATGACAGAATTAAATTCTATAGTTTCATCATCCTACTTTGAATACTGTGATGGCAAGGATGGTAAGAATTTCTAATGCTATGTTGTCTTCTACTACTATTGGACTTTCACAGCAAGATTTAGGTAAAGATTAATCACAGGAACACAATAGGATTTAAAAAACAGTTCCTGAGCATTAAACTAAATCCAGGAAAAACCTTTTATTTTCATCTGTAGTTATTTTTACAGGCCACTTGCTCAGATAAACCCAGACATCGGAAATTAAAATCCTGTTAGCCAAGCATTTGGCTACTAGCCTGGAAAGTAAGGAGACAGTCCAGCTTTATGTTTTATCCAAAGGCTTACTAGCATATTTAAGCTGATCCTCTACCTCCTTCTTTTTCTTTTAGTCTTGGCTGCAAATTTCAAATATAGCTGTGATGATCAGTAACTTTTTAATACTTTCTATATTTGACAAACAGAACACTAAATAAATGTGTCAAATGGGCTGCAGTACTGAGAGTAATTCAGATAAATCTGGGAGGGAATAAATAAAAACTTATCAACACGAAATCAAACACTTTAAATCCTGAAATTAATAAAGAAAAACAGGATTAGAGACATGAAAGAGGAGAAAGGCATAAACTACTTTAAAAAAAAATCTACATTGAAATTGTGGGCCTCTATAGGAAACGCAGTAGAATTGGCAGTAAATAGGCTAAATAGGATAGTAGCCAGGAAAAAGCCGAGAAGTTTCTAAGCCGTGTAACTTCTTAGCCATCTCATATTCAAGAGTAGAGACGAGAGCAGTGCCTAGACAGCCAATATTAAATAGTGGAGAAGAATCTCATTTAAAAACTGATCATGCTAGATCTTGCTAGGATAAGAGAAGCAGTTTGTTTACACCTAAAATACATGGCAAAACAAGATTTCCTGTAACAAGAGTTTCATAGTTTCATTCTGTTCTTAACAGAGGTTTCTTAGGAATAACGTGAATATAAAAAAATCCCAAAGGAAAATTTGCATATAGAGTTTGTATATGTTTGATTACTTTGTTGTAAGCTTCATAAAGAATGGCCTTTTCCAGAAGTGTGTACAATTTGAACTGATGAGTTTCTTCAGAAAAGATGAAGAATACCTGTCCTAAATGATTTTTTACAGGCAACAAAAAACAGAGTCAGAGGTAGCAAGTATATATTTGTCTATACTTTTAAAAGCCATAAATAATATGGGATGAATAACTATTTGTCCAGAAGTTGAAGGTACTTCTATTTTTAAAGCGTACACTGTCTCATTAGCATCAAGGTGACTGAGCAAGAAGACTAATGCTAAAATAATATTCCAGAAATGGTGCTGAGTCTGATTCTGGCAGTTGAATATAAAAGTTTTTTCACATCTCTTTCTCAGCTTCAAGAACTGGCTGATATACAACCAGCCTAGTCAACCGGTTCTGATACACAGCCAATGTAACCGTTTGGCTGACGCTTATACAGACACACTTAAACACATACACACACGTATCAACTCACAAAAAAAAAAAACTGTTAGGAGCCAATCAAATAAATCTGCAAGCAATTTAAAGTACAAAAGCGTTTGAAGATAAACAGATTGACAAAATATTTGAACATTTCAAGGGTTTTGACAAAACCTTTCCTAACAGATATGCTTCAGACTATAATAAATTTACAGTAGAAGTTGTTTGTTATTCATAAATGACCCTTCAATGTCACCTAACACTCATAATTGTTAGCTGTAGGGAACTGGACTAGCACAATTTTTCATTGATACTTTGAGGAAAACCTTCACTCCAAGATAGTGGGAGTAAGGGAGTATATTACATCACATACTGCAGTCCAAGGCATGTATCACGGAGCAGAACAAATAACAACCCATGTTAAAACACAGTTTTCTAAAAACAAATGCAGAAACTCAGATAAGTTGATTCAGAGTTGTGTTTAGAATTTTATTAATAATCAGGCTTCTCTCCAAATGGCACATCTTGCCTAAGCTTTATACCTTGTGGACCAGAATTCTGGGATTCAGTTTTGTGAGGGGGAAAAAGGTACAAGGAAGGAAAATGTTTAAGCCCTGAGAATATCAATTCTTTATTCATTTCTGTTACTCCTGAGCAATTCAATCCATCTTTGTTACTTTTCACATTTTTAAGAATTAAACTTTGTCATTCACAGGAACTATTTTCAATCTTTATATATCTATTTTAAAACTCATATGGTAACTAAATGCATCAAAACCTTATTTCTTTTTTTTTTTTTTTTAGAAAAAAGGTCACGAGAAAGTTACTTTCTGTCATATTTACAAGAATCCTTTTGGAGGATTATAGAACAGTCAGGCTTCTACTCATTCCTAGGAAAGCTAGCAAAGCAAAGACATGATGGATCAACTATTACAGTATGCTACTACAAAAGAACTCAGCCTGAACACAGTCCACCTATATAGATGACAGATTTCATTAATGAAGAGTAGTGTGTATTTCCTATAAAAACCTCTGGGGATTAATTTCCAAAATACACTTTCCTCAAGCATTCTCTGAATCAAGATTATTACGTACTACTCAGGTCAATGGTGCACAGGCAAGAAAAGAGCCTACAGAATAAAATGAGGGTTTGCTGTTGGCCTTTGGGCTTTTTTTCCTCCTAATAACCTTAGCACAGCACTACAGACAACCAGCATTGACTAAATGTTCTACTTTCCACTGCCTCATAAAACACGCAAAAACTTGTAACAAAAAATTCATTTAGTCAGCAATTGGCTTTAAGTTATCACTCTTGTAAAGCACTCCACAACTGGAAATAACATAGTTATTTCAGCTATTTAGTGAAACTAATCATATCACTGCATTTACTGAAAGTTACCTCAATTAAAGTATTTTACAGGGTTTTGATAACAGCATCAGTAGCACCACATAAATCTTATCAGTACTGTTGCAGAACTGCTGCCAGATTAATGATATTTCACAGTGGAGATGTCAAAGGAGATAATGTACAAATATCATGATGATGGGGGCCTGAATACAAAAGCCTTTGTTGTATATATTTGAAGCACATTAATGAAAGGCCTTGGTTGGAAAAAGGTATATACTCCCGAGTAACGTATTGACAGCTTCATATTTTTAAGCAAGTGTAAGAGTCAGATTTGCAGGGCAAGAGATAATAGTATGTTCTTTGTGAAGGAAACCAGGAGAGTACAGGTATGGATGTGGAAAGAGAGAAGGGTATTTTCTTGGCATAACAGCATTTTGACAGAAGAGCAAGAGGAGGGGAATATAGACTGTAAAATAAGAATAGAAGAAATAACAACAAGAAGAATTAACAGTAACAGCAGAGAAAAAAGATAAAATGTGAAGAAAATGAACAGGGAGAGAAAAGTGGGGGAAAAAAGATAATTAAAAAAATACATACGCTTAAAGAAAGAGTAGTTGCCCATCAACAGACAGGTCCTTCTCTTTCGCAGCACAGGGATACTAACCATGAGAACTTGACATGTTCACTATGCACAGAGTTGGTATAAACATGTGTGAAAAATGGAAACTGAGAATTTACAAAAGCGGCGCTTAGCAATAGTGCTATCCAACACAATTGCAAGGGTAGCTAACAAATAAGCCCACAAAACACAGCTACTGTACACACTGGATCCTGCCCAAGGTGTATATCATTGCTTCTTTCGGTGTCACTAAGTTCTTTTGGATGACCATTTAATGCAAATTGTGCCACCACTTTCCACAACTTCCTTTTCAACATGTGCTGTGGCACAGATGCACAAAAACTATCCTAAGGATCACTGTTACAGTTTATCATTGATTATTTAACCCCATTTACCTCTGACATGATTACATTATTAAGTATGTGCTTTTTACACCTCTTTTACACACTAAGCCATACTTTCCATTACCACTATTCTGCGTCGTAGAAAAATAATACACTTTCCTATACATATGTTAAGAGTTTAAACAGTGAGAGCAGTAGTCCCTCAGCCTTTTTGTAAACATTTATTTCTGTTTTGACTTGTTGGTTGCAGATCTAAATATTGCACCTGAAAAATTTCTGTGCTTTTTTTTTTTTTGCTGATCTTTGCCTTTGCATATAAGGCATTGAAGATTTTCTGATTAGAAGGGTCAGTATAGGGCACTTCCAATGCTTCTGCTTAGATTTTCTTCATTTCACGAATGTCAAAGTCTTACTTTTGGCTTTGCTATCTTCTTTTGCTTTTCTTGCTATAGGGACACACACTTTTTTATTATTATTATTCAGACAATTCTTACTGATTTTAATGGGCCATTAAAAATCCCAGGAGTAATCTTAAATAAGCTCTCTCCTTTACTTGTATCTGGAAACTAATCTATATTTTCGTCTTACAAAAAGAAACAGCATTCTGGCACAAATGAATGCATGTTCCACAAAATCCTAGGGATTTAATTTTAGTCTCAACGGATTCAGTGAAAAATTCTCAGTCAAGTCAGGCTTTCATTGTAAAAATAATTAATTTAAATTTTGCCACAAATGTTGTCAGCTTTTCCAGTTGTCATATTTATAGCCCAGTTATTACAATAACTATAAAAATTCATGCAGAAGGACATCTTTCAGGAGTCTACCAATTTCCTTAAATGAAATCGATCTGAACCACTTAGCCAACTGATATTAAGACTCTGTAACTTACACGGGTTTTCACACTTCATTAACAGTTCCTTCATGTTGCTGAACAAGTAAAGGGCATATTACCAAACTATAAATAAGATTTCATCAAGTGGCTCAGAACATGTGGAACTTCCAATTCCTGAATCCAAAGAACAAACAGATAGATTTTAATTTCTGGCTAGTTGTATATATAGAAAAATTTTAATTCTTATGAAACCTGTAAATGAAAAAATGCAAATGCAGCCTCATGGTTTAGAATTGAAAATAATAATATAAAGAATCTTTGCATTATTTTAAATTTGACTATTTTCAAGTCAATCTCAGAACATCAAGGGCCTAAAAAAAACACTAACTACCTTACGTTAGAAGTATTAAAACATTTGCTGCAAAAAAGAACAAAGAAACAAGCACACAAAGCACTTCCTGTAACTGTGTGAAAAAGGTGACCTTTAAACATAAGACTGTATCAGACAGTACAGAAACATTTTTCAAAAAAACATGATAAATGGAATAAATCTCAATTAAGATGTTCAAAGCAAAGTTATGATAGAGAAACAAGAAAGAAAAAAATTTTAATATGCTTAATAATCATCTACTTTAAAATATGCAGAAAATCTATGTGAGTAACCCTCTTCATTATCTGTTTTTCTGATTCTGTTACTTTTGGGGAATGATCAATTAATAAAATGAATGCAATGTACTTTTTTGAGATCTGATTGCAGGAAACATGGAATTGACAATCACGTTCATCTTGCTGCTATCACAAGCACCTATTTTTCTGAGACTGCTAACTTAATTGAAAACATTTACAGGAAAACTCTAGGACAGAATCACATAACTGTTGAGTTACTCACTGCTATGGTTGAAAGGTAAATGAAGTAAAATGATGCAGTTGAATTAATAAATCCAGAACATGATGTATTAAATTGAAACAGCCACGTGAAAGACTGTGAAGAAATATATTTATTCTCTTAGATGTTTACTGCTCTAGTTTAGAGAATAATCTACAGAATAACAGTGGCATAAATATCATGTAAATATATGGGCAACAAAGTGGGGAACAGGGTATAACATTTGGAGGACTGATCCTTTATTTAATTCATAACTTGAAAATTAGCTATTACAAGATGGTAAGTTGCACAGACTACTTAACCCTACTGAATTTATTTTTTTTACTGAGAGCATCATGCTGCTACCACTACACTATATCAGTCGCCTGAGTCCGTTGTGTAGAGATGGTTGTCTAATTGTATTATGCGAGCCCGGAGTTCCCACGTTTGAAATCAGTCCTCCTGCTAGGCTTTAAACTTCAGTTTCCACATTCCTACAGTGAAGACAATATACACTTTAAAGAATGGTTTTTAATTATTCTGAAATAACTGCAAAACTCTCCAGAAATAATACAGCTGCAAAGACTTTTTTGCTCTTATTTTACTTCTAAAAGTTACTTCTAAATTCATAAATTGACTGCCAGTCTGTAAGTGAAAGGCATTTTTCCTCCACATTATATTACTGTATAACTGTGCAGAAATCTTGCTTTCTTCCAAGAGACATAAAATTGTCTTCCATCAGACAGAAGCTAATGGATATGATGGATAACTGGTGCGCTCTCATGTGGCTCCGTCTATTCTCCTATGAGCTGAATAATTAACCAGCTGCCAAAAGAGCGGCGTAAGGAGTCTTTTACAGTAAGTAATAGTTAAGACCGTCAGGTAAGGTGACGGAAACAGCAGTTGACAACCAGGTATGGTTGAACTTCAGAGTAGACTGAACCCAGTAGTTCATCCCTGAAGATTCTGAGGGCTCTGGGTTCGTGCTGAGCAGCCTAACTCCGTTCCCCTACCACACCGGCAGGAAAGGAGTGCTCTAGACTACATCCAGATTTTTCATAGACTGTTTGCAATTAACTGAGTGACTGAAAAATGATTTAAGGAGAGTCAGATAAATAATAGAAATCTGTTCAAGTTAATATTGAGTAAAATTCTGATGGAAAAAAAACCCACCACCACCACCACCACCACCACCACCACCAACAACAACAACAACAACAAAACAGCCTGTGTGGAAGACAAAAGGGACTCAGATTCCTAAGCAGTTGCTCTCACCCACATGGATGACAAACCAGGACTAGATATTCCCATTTTTGCTGCTGGGTCTCCCTTTGAAAAGTTTGAGCACAGAATTTATGGGAACACATCGTGTGGCACAAGGGTATTCCTTCAATCAGTAAAATTCAGGTTTTGGAAACTGGCTTGATGGAGAACCTAGAGCAGTTTATTTACTGTTAGGCAGCAGCTTCAAAACAGCTGCACCAAAATGGTATTCATAATGTCAATGGCATTTACTCAATGAACTATCTGCCCATCTGACAGAAATTTATTTACATTTTTTAAGAAGGGCTTTCACCATCTAGGAGTACATTTGATTGAAGGTGGGAACAGTGATAAGGAAGAGCTAGACATTATTTTAAAAAAATCAGAGCACATTTTTAGTAGTATATGTCATATAAAATACAGTTCTTCATTAAATAAAACATTATTGAAATTGTAGTTACAATATTAGTTTTCATTTCCCATTAAATGTGTTCAACATATCTTAGGACTGAAATGATTAATGGTTTTTGAACAGCGTCAGTGCCCTTACAGTCACAAGTAATATGAACAGAATCTTTCAAAGTCCAGTAAGTAAAATAGGGACTAATAATCATCCTGATGAGTAGATTTAGTTATTGTATGCTGCACTGTAATAACTGCAACCTTAATGATAGACCAAAAGCCCTTTATTTTCTGTATATACAGAAGGTACAAAGATAACATAGGCCAAATTCATCCCATCAAATTTTAGGTACTTTGCTGAAACACCTAAGATAAGAACATAGTTATACCAAACTTTCTGAGATTTCAGTGAGGGAAGATAGCAACTTCCAAAGGACTCTTGGAGATGAATCACCCTCTGATGCCGCCTCTCATTCAGCTAAAGACAGAGACCAAGTCAGTAACCAAATAGTAAAATGGTTTAGGGAAATTTTGGGGAAAAAAATTCCAAATATAAAGCAGTTGAATTTTAGGAAAGTCCATATTTCTATTAGAGTTTTTTTTTTACTTCAAACATGCCTCTTCAAAAAAAAAACCTCAAAAACAGAGCTTGAAAATATACTGTTTGAGGGCAATAGAAACTGACATTATGATCTGATGAAAGGCAAGAGCCAACCTCATTATGAGGCAAGAGGAAACTGGTAAGACAGGAACGGGCACTGAACAAAGAGAAAAGTGGTCTATGTTTGACATAATACAAAAAGGAGGAAACAACAAAGAATGCAGAAAGAAAGAAGAAAGCAACAGAATTTTGCAGTCTGTTCATCAGTCACAAGCCCCCTTAGCTCAACCAAAAAAATCACTTTGTTTTCCATCCAACTTGGCTCTGTCAAGGCTGAATATTTCTAATTGTGAAGATCAGATAAAGACAGCAACAAATGTTTTTCACTTCCTCTGACATTTTAAAGTCACACCTTAATTTTGTTCAAAATCTCTTATGAGAAGCAATAATGAGGGCGTGGAGAAGAGGAGACTTAACAAGGAGGAAACTACACTATGCAGCCAAATCCTTACGGGGCAGAACACGAGCTGCTGACCCTATCGTAACTCCAGTTAAACCAATATAGATATCCCCGTTCTGCCAGCAGCACATTTTATCCAGCCATATTTATTCAGTGATAACTTTCTCATTTTCAAGGAAAATATCCCCGAAAAACTTTAGCTGGAAGGTGGAACAGGTGAAATGCAAGTGAAAACTTGAAGATACAACACACTCCCGGGAGCTACATCCATGCCATCACTAGAATCACAAACTGACATTCTTATCACATACAGCATCCAAATTTTTAACTATAAAAGCTAATGACAAGATCATAAACATTCAGTAAGTTGCATATACCTGTAACTATCTACTGGCTACTACATATGTAGCTTGAATTTTTAATGGTAAAGGTTTATCTACACTTGAAGCACAGACATCTATAGAGTTTCTCAAAACCTAGCTATGAATTAGTGAGCACAGGTATCAGAGGTTGTCTAGTCTAGCACCTTTATGCTGCTGTAGAAATATATACAATACCTACTCTCTTCAAGGCCACTATCTTTTGTTTACATAACTCAGAATGTCAGAATGTATTTTCAATACTTTGAAAAAAAATACTACTTATAAACTTTTATGTCAGCATACTCCTTTAAGAGCCAGACTAGGTTAGTAAACTGGGTATTTAGTTCTGTGATACTCTGTCTTTGGTAGACAAACTTAATTCAGAAATTCTCACTCCTGGAAATTGTTGCCGGCCCTTCACCACACTTGCTCACAGAGTTGAGTTTTTTTTTCTTAATCTGATTCATTTTAGCAATTCATTTTAAAGTGAGGTTTCAAACAGTTATATTGCAGTAACTAAGGGATACAATATCTTATGGACATACACTTTGGGATTAATGATTCTGCATTAGAACTCTTCACATATAGCAAAGGTGAGGAAAAAAGAAAAAAGATTATCTGAAAAAAAAAATCTTTACTGTTTTCATACCTTCTCACAAATAGAAAAATAAATATTGTCATTTTATATCATTAGGAGAAAATTAGGCGAAATAATAACCAAGCAAGCAATATATGATATTTGTCAGTTTTTACCCACTCTGAGGGATGATGTCTGTACAGCTAGAACATCAGAGAGAAACAGTCAGAATAATCAAACAGCTTTAGAAAAAAATTAATTTATCTGCAAGCCCACCAATCAGAATTTAATTTATGAACTGTAGTTTTACATACCTCTTGATACTCTCAGCTCTACTGTTCACACCTGTTTCTATTCTTTGAAATAAACGAGATCTTTATAAAACACCATACAATTCTAATTTTGGCATTGAATTTACTTATACGATTTCCAACAAACTTAATGACATCCAAGGACGGAGAAATAATAAAGGCAGATGCTGTACGCTGTTCTAAATAAAACTGAATACTCCCTGAGAGATAAGTTTTCTCTTAGATAAAATTTGCTTTGATTCGATACTCAGAAAAGCAGTAAGTTTCTGGCTTGACAGATTCCCATCTTTCATCCTTTCCTGCTTTCACTAACATCTCTTTACCCAAGCCTTTCTTTGTTTTGAAAAAAGGTTTCTGCACAGCTACTTGCATCTCCTCCAACCTTAGTTACCTCAGTTTCTTTTTTTTAATCGCAAAATATCACTGTGATATTATGTAGAGTGACTTTCTTTTTTGGGCAATCTTCTTTGCACAGCATCTGCACAGCATGTTGCTTAAGAAAGGATACAGTTATTTGCCTTTCAACATTTCCATTTCTATGACTTAGTCCTCTTCATGTTAACCTAGAGATAACTCGTATTTCAGAAGTGCAAAAGGTAAAAGTATTTTATCAGGACATTCGTTGTGTCTTGCTTATACCTGAAAAGCATCTAAAATTATTATATAGAAAGAAATAAAAGCATGAGCATTCTTCTGAATATTTACATATGTGCATGAAAAATTCAGAAATAATTCAGTACTCATACTGCCTAAAGTTGGATACTTTTTTACAGCCTTTTTTTTCCCCTCAGGGGAAAACAATATACTTTTGGGTTATTGTTTGGTATCTGGATTCTTCCTTTTACTTAGACCCTTTCTATAGACTCCTTGAAATACATCTTGAAATAGGGACTAATCTGGCAAGGAATAAAATAACCAACGAGAGAGGGAATTAAAAAGGAAAAAAAGACACCTAAATCCCTATTAAAACAACAACACAGCCTACAACCAGTGCAGACTCATTTCTTGACAGTCGAAGAGGTTGGAAGAAACGCATACCAGTTTATATGGGACTAAAACCTCAACTTATTAATTCTTATTTCTCTTCTATGTAAAGGCAGGAAATGAGTAATATTATAATAAGCAAAGGTCCTTAAAAGCAACATGGGAGACATTTTCCTAGTACTTCCAGCTAACCTTTACATTTCTCCAACTATAGTTCAGTGCAAAGTGAGCAGGAAGGAAGTAATGGGCTAAAAGACATACTAATTCATATTGATGTGTGTTAAACACCATTCTGGTATTAAGCAATACATTTTTATTCAAATGTGACAGTAAGTAAACTTTGTGTATTCACGTATTTCCAGTTGAGTTAATTGTACTTACTTCTTATGCTATGCTTGTATGTTGGAGCTGTGCTGAATTAGGGCATACGGCTGCTCTCGTTCCAGGACTGACACCTTGTTTGGAAAGTATTAATGATACAGTGATGGGGGACAATTTGAGAAAGAGCAACCCTCTGCAAGCTGGCAAATCCACCCTCACAGCACAGAGAAGTATACAGTGTATCTGCTCAGAATCAGTCCATTTAAGCTGATTATTTTAAAGACGTTTACGTGAGAAAAAAATAAATGATTGTAATGAGTAACATATCCATAGACATGAATTGTATCCTCTTAAACTATGTGATTCTGAATGTGCATTTCATTAGTGCCAAAACACTTCTTAGATCTGACATTTGAAAGAGTACAAATTTAGAAAACTGAAAAAAATATATTTCTTAGCGTTCTATATTCTGTGTGCAGATTTTTAAAGAGGTTGTGAAAGACCAGCAGTAGGATTAGGCCTTTACATTTGTGTTTTCCTCACATTTTATGTTGTAGGATAACATTGCTACTGCTTTTCAAAATGAAACCTGAGTAAGAGCATATTCAATGAAAGAGGTAAACAGGTTGCTTAGCTTCATTACTTGTCTAACGTATTTTTATGCATGACACCTCTCTGCTATCTGGTAGAAAGGCCAACAACACGTGAGAGACATGTAAGACTAACATCTGCAAGCAATACAATCAAAATTTATGAAAATGAAATTAACAGATCTCTGCTAATTTCATTAATCTTCTATTATATTTGTTCTGTTTTGATCCACTTTGCTAGTTACACTAAAACAGTGTTAATGACAGAAAGCCATAGCAGTGAGGAACTGATTATGAACTGTTCATCTGTATAAAACTACTAGCTCTTGTTTGTAAAATAAAATTTAGATATTCAGTTGTGACTTATAAGAAGTTCATCATTATACATACAATGAACACTTTTGTTTCTTTGCTATAGTTGAAAGTGCAAATCAAATGAAAATTTCGGTAAGCAAACTGCCTGATTTTTCTAAAATGTTTCTGGTTACCAGCAAAAAAGTCACTTTATTGATTCAAAATTATTGTAAAAATTAATTACCAATGAATGATTTATTATTGCAGGCTCTGCAATAATATTTTGTTCACTCTTAAAACATCAGAATCCAATGTTAAAATACAGCAGAATGACTAAATTATTTTTGGGAAAAAAAAGAAAAGTTATGACTCATTCTTGGACAAAATACAAATTAGATATTAGTTCACTGAATTTCTCTTCTTAATGTTCCAAAACTACAGTACTTTAAAAAAAATCATCACCATCATCATATAAATGTGGTCAAAACTCCCCTGCGTAGGTAAATCCTACCTACCTAGGTAAAAAGGAGGCACCTTTCAAGTACTTCCTCCTCGTCTTCAGAATCAAACACTATTGATAGCACAGGTTTCATGTAGACATATAAAAATGATTAAAGAACAGAGGGAGATTATCCTACATGCAATTCCTTCTGTATCACCCAGAGAATAGACAACATGGATAGAAATAATACAGAAAATACAGTTCAAACTAGGGGTAGCTTCTAACATGTCAGTATATCCTTCATTTTGGTTTCAACTTTGAGTGACACACAGGACATTTGAATTATACTGCAGTATGAAATTTCTCCAAGTATGAAGACATTTCTATATTTAGTCCTACTGTCTGTCAACACCTCTGTAATTACTTCTACATGGCACTCGGGTCGCCAACAGGATAGCTAATAGCAACAACCTAGAAGTGAGTTGTTCACACAGTGCAACTCTTTGTGGCAAGGCAGGGAAGGCAAGATAGACTGCGCATAAATTCACAAACTGAAATAAAACGTTGTAGAATGGGAAGAAAAAAGCCACCTCAAATCACCTACATGATATATCGCTCAAGAGCTATTTCATCCTCTGTCTCTCCTCCTGTATAACCACTTCTTGGCAGCCTATCAGTGTAATTGTTGTCCCTGTACAAATGCTTCATTCCTCTGATAAAACATTATAGGTTTTCAGGAGGAACCGGACTAAAGCCCAGACCTGATGTGCAAAAAGATTGTAAAGACACAGTATACTTACTGCCTGGACACCTGAATTTTTCACAGCAGTGTCATGGATTTATTTCAGTAGTGTTATTTATAACAAAGCAGTGGCTTAGTAGAGTAGGTCAAACTGTAGGTCAGATTGAGAATATGTTGACAAATTGATTTTTATTCATTTTAGGGTATTAATTTTAAAATACAGTCAATGTTACAAACTTTATGTAACACTAATCTTAACAAGGTCAGGTTTCACAATCACACAGATCCTTCCAGATTCATCACAGAGAGGAAAATTTGTCAAATTCTAATCACAGTAATTAATTTAGACTAAATGAGAATCTGCAGATACATAATGATGAAAACGCAGAACTGCCACTATTCTGAAAAATACAACAATTCGATGTGTTTACAGTGGATAGGAAAATAAGGCTATCACGTATGCCTTATTTCTACAGAAAAATTAAGGGAAACAAGTGACTTGTAAGCTACTCAAGCACTGGTCAGGACTAAACTCAGCAAAGTACTTAGTACAAACCCAGGATTTACAGGAGTACTGCTGAAGTGTAGCCCTGCTGAAATCAAGAGACTACTCATCCATTTAGTCACAGCAATTTTGCAGGCAAGATGTGGGAGCAGTGCATGAGGCTGCCACTGAGGCAGTGTCTTGTTATAATATTAAACACATAATGTAATATACTTAATATTATAATATTTCACATTTAGATTTGATTTCTCTGCTCTAGCAAGTTAAATCTTCAAACACTCTCTTAGAATTTATTAATTTTGTAGAGCTCTGTTCTTTAGCTGTATTTGTTTAGAATTAACTATTAGATTAACAAGTCATGAATGAAAAGCAAAAAGGAGAGGGAAGGCAGATGAATGTGCAGATTGCAATGAAAACTTGCAAGCTGACATATGCCTTATATTTAGGTTAAAAATAGACACTACCAAAAGAGCTTTTAAGAAATGGAGAAAATAATTAGTTAAATAATTAATAAACAAAAGTCATTATTGGGGAATTATAATTGAATGTTGTGATTTTTAATGAGTTTTGGGGAGATACTGTTATATATTCAAGAACATGTACTGCATAATAGAGAAAGTACTTTGGAAAGAAGCAAATTATAATGGATATACAACATCCAATGTAATGGCCCTAAAAGAAATCTTTGATATAATGAGTAGTGGTAGACAGATATTTGATGTCCAAGTATCACACTTGCAAAGACTAAAATACCCCACTAATTTATGGTATAAAGTGTTAAAAGAACATTAAAAGACTGGGGAAAGCAAGAAAAAGTCATAAAAAATGACATTCCTTCAAGAACTCAAGAATAGGAAAAAATCTTACGAGAAACTTCTGGAGTTCAATCTATTAATCAAAATAAGTTTAGAGATCTCTTGATTATTTTGCCTAAGTATCTTCAGAGGTGAGAGGAATAGCAAAACAAATGGCTGGAAGTCAAAGGCAAGGAAGTTAAGGAATGCTTAACATGTAACTCAAACATGCAGACATCAAGTGGATTTGTTTTAGTTCATTTAATATTATTATTTATAAAATACTATTTTAATACCCTAGCAAGGTTGTGGTTCAGACAGACAAGATGATACAATGGCTATAAAGATTATTCATGGGAGTACATGAACTAGATCACTATAATGTACTGCAGTCCAGATTTATGATGGCTCCTTATAAGCAGAATTTAATGCAGACTATTTCACTTTGATGCCATAATGTTTTTCTAATAAGATCCTTAAATTACATGCTGTTTCTGCTTAAGTCAGTACAGTGACTTTATTTAAAAGCCATACTCTCTCATTATCTTTCAGCTGTACTTCTCAGTTTTAAAGCATCTTGCTGATTTCTTTATAGAGCGAATACATCAGCAGTGCTGTGTTGTTCCAGGAACATTAATTCTTTGTAACCTCATACCGGTTACATGAAATATATAAAATAGACGTTCATGAGCTACCTTAATATATATCTTAAGTAAATATTTCACCACTATTCAAGATGCAATAATTAGTTACCACTAGAAGTTTTGATGTAATATGAAAAATTTGATAGATGGTATTCAGGCAAAGCATTCAGCGTATAGGTCTACTTTTTCTCTGACCTAATATGCAGAGGTTTTTATCTCTTGTAAAATTTCTAGGAGATCCAAGTTCCTGAAATTCCATTTTAAAGTCTCAGTATAACATATTCACATTAAGAGGATGTGATGAGTAGCCAGGACTTCTGAAAGGGATGCCCCTTATTTTTTCAGTATTTCTGATGGTCGTTCTTTCACTCCCCATGCTCACTTTAAAAATTACAAACTCCAGATCGGACGTCCAAAAATTTTCCAGAAATCTCCTAATTTGATTTTTTCCTGTATGTACCTTTTACTTTGCAAAGCTTTGCAAATTTTATCTCTTCATCTAGCTATTCAAAACTGACTTAGGGAAAGAAAAGTGTAGCTAAAAAAAAGATGGTTTCTCCAAGAAAGAAAAATTGCAAAATTTCAGAAATCCATGGATGATGAAGGTGATTTCATCCTGAATGCAAAAAACATCATATTTATTATGTGATCACTGTGTACAAGTGAGTGTCAGGCATAAACAGGAATAAGAAACAGCAACAAAAGAAGCCAACAGAGCACAGCCAACATAGGCAGCGAACAGATGCAGCAGTTTGCGCAGCAGTGTCTGGGCTCTGCCTGGGCCTTTTGTGTTGGAAGTTGTGGAGACTTTCTGGGGACCCCCGAGGAACTAGACGGTGCTTGCTGCTAAAAGGAAGGGAGAGCTGTGCAAGGACTCCTGCAGGGGACCTTGACTTAACTTCTCCTGGGAAATTCTAGCCAGGTGGGGCTGCTGCTAACGAGCTCTCTGGGCTGCTCTCGGGCTTCTGTTTCAGGTGGCTCCTGTTTCAGGTGGCTCCTGGTTGGGTGGGTCAAGCACCCTTGTGAGTCACTGCTAGGCAGAGGCCTATATAAGAGTCAGGCCTAGAGTGCAGCTCCCAGAGTGCAGCCAACAGAGACAGCCAACAGATGCAGCAGTTTGTGTAGAAGGGTGCCAGAAGGCAAGGAAGGCACCATTTTTGCACAGTGGTGTGTCCTTCCCTGGGGCATGGTCATGACACGCTGCAGAGTATGTTCCCCAGTGGCTGCTGGAGGTGCTGCATCGGCTGTGTCTGAGGCTTCAAACCAGACAGACCCTCTGGCAGCAGGTGCAGCTCTGCAGGTGTCAGGCTGCAGGGAGTGCCTGGGGCCTCTCTGTGAGGCCTGGGCTGACAGCCAGCTCTCCTGCAGGAGGTGTGCTGTGGTTGACCAGTTGTGTCACCAGATAAAGGAGTTACAGGAGGAGGTTAGTAGGCTGCGTAGCATCTGAGAGGATGAGCAGGAGATTGACAGGGTGTTCTGGGAGACTGTTCAGCTCCGGGAGTCCCCTGCCCCCACTGCAGCGAAGTTGTCAGAGGGCTCAGCACTGTGTGTAAAGGTACATCATAATGCTGTTGAAGAGGGCTGGAAGCTGGTGACCTCTCGTAGAAGGAGAAAGGCTCTTGCTCCTCCTCAAGACTTACCCTTGAAGAACAAGTTTAGCGCCCTCCAAGCTGAGGAGGAGCTGGGCATGGCTCCAAGAGAGGCAACTGGCCTGGCAGACCCTGTGCCGTGCAGGAACCCCCGGAAGAAGCGGCGAGTGATTGTTGTGGGTGACTGCCTGCTGCAGGGGACAGAGGCACCTATCTGCCGACCTGACCTCTTGTCCAGAGAGGTTTGCTGCCTGCCGGGGGCTCGAATAAGAGATGTCCTGGAAAGACTGCCAAGGCTTGTCCACGCGTCGGACTATTACCCTCTGCTGATCTTCCATGTGGGTGCTAATGACACGAAAGGCCAACTGGAAACCATCAAACAGGACTTCAGAGCTCTGGGAATGGTGGTGAAGGGTCTGGGAGCCCAGGTTGTTTTCTCCTCAATCTTGCCTGTGAGGGGAAAGGATGGGAGGAGGAGTAGACGAGTTTTCCAAGTTAACAGCTGGCTGTGCTGCTGGTGTTGGCAGCAGGGTTTTGGTTTCTATGACCATGGGACCCTGTTTGAAGATCAACAGCTGATGGGGAGTGATGGAATCCACCTTACCAAGCGGGACACGCACGTCTTTGCCAACAGATTGGCCAGCCTGGTACGGAGGGCTTTAAACTAGGCAAGATGGGGGAAGGGGAGTGGTATAGTGGCAGGGGAGTCAGTAAAACACCGCTCAAGTCAGGATGCCTCCAGCGGGTGCATACAGCCAGGGGAGACAGCATGGGACATGGCTACGGAGGCTCCTCTTGCATCTCTCCTGGGAAGCTTGCATGCTTGACTGGCTCCCTGAAATGCCTGTATAGCAATGCACGCAGCATGGGGAATAAGCAGGAAGAGTTAGAGGTCTGTGTGTGGTTGCAGGGCCATGATCTCATTGCAGTGACAGAGACATGGTGGGATAGTTCACATGACTGGGATGCTGTCATGTATGGCTATGTGCTTTTTAGGAAAGACAGGCCAGGAAGGCGAGGTGGTGGAGTTGCTCTTTGTGTGAGGGAGCAACTAGAATGTGTGGAGCTCTGCCTCGGGGTGGATGAAGAGCAAGTTGGGAACCTATGGGTAAGGATTAAAGGGCAGGGTAACATGGGTGACACTGTTGTGGGGGTTTACTACAGGCCACCTGACCAGGAGGAAGTCATCGATGAGGCCTTCTACCGACAGCTGGAAGTAGCCTCATGATCACAGGCCCTGGTTCTCCTGGGGGACTTCAACCACCCTGACATCTGTTGGCAAGACAGCACAGCTAGGCACAAACAGTCAAAGAGGTTCCTGCAGAGGACTGATGATAACTTCTTGACCCAGGTGGTGGAGACGCCAACGAGGAGAGGTGCAATGCTAGACCTTGTACTAACGAACAAAGAAGGTCTAGTTGGAGAGGTGAAGGTTGGGGGCAGCCTTGGCTGCAGTGACCATGAGGTGGTGGAGTTCAGGATCCTACGAGGAGGGAGCAGGGCAATGAGTAGGATTGCAACGCTGGACTTGAGGAGAGCTAACTTTGGCCTCTTCAGGGACCTACTTAGGGGAATCTCCTGGGGTAGGGCCCTAGAAGGAAGAGGGGCCCAAGAAAGCTGGTTGATATTAAAGGATCACCTCCTCCAGGCTCAAGAGCAGTGCATCCCTCTGAGGAAGAAGTCAAGCAAAGCAGGCAGGAGACCTGCAGGGACGAGCAAGGAGCTCCTGACAAAACTCCAGCAGAAGAAGGAAGCCTACCGAATGTGGAAAAGGGGACAGGCCACTTGGGAGGAATACAGGGACACTGTCAGAGTGTGCAGGGATGCGACAAGGAAGGCTAAGGCACAGTTGGAATTATATCTGGCAAGGGATGTCAAGGACGACAAGAAGGGGTTCTTCAAATACATCAATAGCAAAAGGAAGACGAGGGAAAACATGGGCCCGCTGCTGAAGGGGGTGGGTGCCCTGGGGACGAAGGATACAGAGAAGGCAGAGTTATTGAATGCTGCCTTTGCTTCAGTCTTCACTGCTAAGGCCAGTCCTGAGGAAGTCCAGACCCTGGGGACAAGAGAGGAAGTCTGGAGAAAGGAAGACTCTCCCTTGGTGGAGGAGGATCAGGTTAGAGATCTTTTGTCCAGACTGGACATCCATAAATCCATGGGCCCCAATGGGATGCATCCGCGAGTGCTGAGGGAGCTGGCGGATGTTATCGCTAGGCCACTCTCCATCATCTTGGAAAGGTCCTGGAGATCAGGGGAGGTGCCTGAGGACTGGAAGAAAGCCAATGTCACCCCAGTCTTCAAAAAGGGCAAGAAGGAGGAGCCAGGAAACTACAGGCCTGTCAGCCTCACCTCCATCCCGGGAAAGGTGATGGAACAGCTCCTCCTGGAGGTCATCACTAAGCATATGCAGCACAAGAAGGTGATCAGGAGTAGTCAGCATGGATTCAGCAAGGGGAAATCATGCTTAACCAATCTAACAGCTTTCTATGACGGGATGACTGGCTGGGTAGATGAGGGGAGAGCAGTGGATGCTGTCTCCCTGGACTTCAGCAAGGCTTTGGACACTGTCTCCCATCACATCCTCCTAGGCAAGCTCAGGAAGTGTGGGCTAGATGAGTGGACAGTGAGGTGGCTTGAGAACTGGCTGGATGGCCGAGCTCAGAGGGTTGTGGTGAATGGCGCAGAGTCAAGTGGGAGGCCTGTGGCTAGTGGTGTCCCCCAGGGGTCAGTCCTGGGTCCAGTCTTGTTCAAGGTATTCATCCATGACCTGGAGGAAGCGACAGAGTGCACCCTCAGCAAGTTTGCTGATGAGACTAAAGTGGGGGGAGAGGCTGACACACCAGAAGGCTGTGCTGCCCTTCAGAGGGACCTGGAGAGGCTGGAGAGCTGGGCGGAGAGGAACCTCCTGAAGTTCAACAAAGGCAAGTGCAGGGTCCTGCACCTAGGGAGCAATAATCCCATGTGCAAGTACAGGCTGGGGGTTGACCTGCTGGAAAGCAGCTCTGCAGGGAAGGCCCTGGGAGTGCTGGTGGCCAACAAGTCAAGCATGAGGCAGCAGTGTGCCCTGGTGGCCAAGAAGGCCAATGGGATCCTGGGGTGCATGAGGCAGAGTGTTGCCAGCAGGTGGAGGGAGGTGATCCTGCCCCTCTCCTCAGCCCTGGGGAGGCCTCCCCTGGAGTACTGTGTCCAGTTCTGGGCTCCCCAGTCCAAGAGAGACATGGCGCTCCTGGAGAGAGTCCAGTGGAGGGCTACCAAGATCATTAGAGGGCTGGAGCACCTCTCCTCTGAAGAAAGGCTGCAAGAGCTGGGCCTGTTCAGCCTGGAGAAGAGAAGACTGAGAGGGGATCTCATCAACGTGTACAAGTATCTGAAGGGGGAGTGTCAAGAGGATGAGGCCAGCCTCTTCTCCGTGGTGCCCAGCAACAGGGCAAGAGGCAATGGGCAGAAACTGAACCACAGGAAGTTCCACCTGAACCTGAGAAAAAACTTCTTCACTGTGAGGGTGTTGGAGCATTGGAACAGGTTGCCCAGAGAGGTAGTGGAGTGTCCTTCGCTGGAGATATTCAAAACCCGCCTGGATGTGATCCTGGGCAATATGCTCTAGGTGACCCTGCTCGAGCAGGGAGGCTGGACTAGATGATCTCCAGAGGTCCCTTCCAACCTAAACGATTCTGTGATTCTGTGATTCTGTGATTCTGTGATTCTGTGATTCTGTGATTCTGTGATTCTGTGATTCTGTGATTCTGTGATTCTGTGATTCTGTGATTCTGTGATTCTGTGATTCTGTGATTCTGTGATTCTGTGATTCTGTGATTCTGTGATTCTGTGATTCTGTGATTCTGTGATTCTGTGATTCTGTGATTCTGTGATTCTGTGATTCTGTGATTCTGTGAATGTTAAAAAGGGGAAACTTTATTATGAGTGACAATAAAGCTATGGTTTTTAACACTGCATCAGAGGGCATATTATAAAAATCCTGTGCACAAGATTAAAAATATTAGGAAAGACTGAATATTATATGAAGTCCTCAGTATCCATTGCATGAAGATTCTGCTTGATACAGCATTGCTCATATTAAAAAGCATTCTCTAAATAGTAGAAAAAAAATTGCATGCTTTGGAATGAGTAATGAATAGGAGTTATGGATTGTCCAAACAGATATTCTTTCTGATGGTATGTCCAGCTTCCCCAAGTTTAATTAATCCATCAGCAAGAATCGGAGAGGATTTTTTCATATTGCTTCAAACTATCTCTTTCCAAAATTATATGTTAAGAGGAAAGACTAGAAAAGATAAATTATTCCTTAATTGAAACAAACATTTTCATCATGTTTTGTGATTCACTGTGATATAGGGTTTGAGAACATCATAAACTGGGGAATCGGTTAAGAGGTATATAGTTTCACTTGCTTAGCACTGTTTAAAACAGTACAGAGATATCAAGCATGGATTAATTCAGTTTGATTCCATGTGCTCAGCTCTCTCTACACATAATACTGATAAAGCAGAATCATTACGTTCCTCTTTGGAGTCAAACTCAGTCGTATTTCAAAAGATTTGTCTGCCCTAACTTTGGGCCTACCTACATTTTGGTGACTGCAAACACAGGCTCTGAATTTTCAGAAGCACTTGCTACTTTAACTGAATAGAGATTTAAAATAGATACTCTTCTGTAATATAGGCATGTCCTATCTGATAAGCACTGGGAAAGAGAATACCTTCTTTCAAGATCTAAACAATATTGAACACTAGAAAGGAAGAGAAGAAACCATCTAAAGTGAGCTGAGTAAAGAGTGGTCTCCCTTGGGAAATTTGAACTCTTTTCTTATAACACAGGCAGTATAATTGGTTTTCTCAATGTAAACTCTATGCTTGCACTTTCTTTAGATGACTGCAGGTATACAATGACACAAGTCTGGGATACTATGTTGTCTAATGTTATATGAAACAGAGGCCAGAGTTTAAAAAAAAAATCATATCCAGAGTAGGATATTCATGACTGAAAAATTTTTGACTTAGACTGTCAGTATTTCAGTAGTATTTCAGTAAATATCCCTACAGAATGCTTTGGCATTGCTACATTTTAAATTTTGTGAATTGCTTATGCAAACATCAAATATATCATTTTCAGCATTAATTCCACTTTTCCTTATTTTCTGTCCATTCCTTTTCCTTCAATACACCTTTATTGTTTCTACAAAAGTAACTAAAAAATAAGATAATGTTTGAAAAATATTATCTACTAACATTTATTTATTCCTGTCTATCCAGCTCTGTAATGAAGAATAAACTTCGTGGGCAAGTTTTCAAACTGAGTACATCTACAGTTTGAAGGATATCCCCCACCAGAAAATGTCAATTATTATATTTTAAAAATATATAATATATGTCTAACTTAGACAGGGTTGACAACTGTCATTTTCAATAAGAGGTATTTAAAATGTATATTACTTGTACAAGGTACTGAAAATGCAAGCTACATTTTTAGAAACTAAAACTGAAATAACAATTGAATTTTTAAATGATGGTTAAAGTGCAGCACTGTGGCCAAAATGCATTTTCAGGGTACAGACAGACACATACTTCCGAAAAGTAGGACAGACACATACTTCCTAAAATTTCTGCCTATTCATTATTATTTGCAAGATACGAAACAAAATATAGCTGTGCCATACTATTTTAGTATTGCTAAGTTCTGTTAGTAAATGATTAATTTCATTTAAATGAAAATGAACTTTTACTGTATATCTTCTCTTAGGAAAAAGAAAAAACAAGAACACCTATTTATCACAGAATGTGAGCATTATTATAGTTTATATATATACCCTTTTATAAAGAGGACATGGGAAAATATATCTTCAGAATATTATGCTTTTATAGGATGACCAAAATATGCCAAAAGTCCCCCAAGATCACACTAAGTAGTCCTACGTATTTCACAGAAGTTACATTTATCCTGACAGGTGCATTACAGTGAATACAGACTAAGGAAACCGGCAACTGGGCAGGACACTAACAGGCAAAAAAATGAATTAGGCACTCGTAAGGCTAGGGTCTATAGTTTATCTTCATACGTTCGCAGATCATATCCATTAGCTTCATGGCACTTCAAACTCTGAAAACTTCTAGCAAAAAATAAAAGGCTTTCTTCACTGACCAACTTCGTGTGTACTTAAGCATAAACTGAGATCTATCCCTCAGGGAAAAGGAGCTATGCTCTTTGGACTTTATTCAATCTATTCTGTTAATACAGCTACATAACTAGTAGTTGTACTCACATGGTATATGCTGGTTTAACCGACTAGGATATTATAAATAAATTCAGAAGAGACAGGTGAGATAAAGTTACCTGTTACCAAGAGAAACATTAAGAGGTTTTGTGGCATTGAAGGAATTTAGTTCAGAAGAATTACTCTTAGGTTTATTTAACATTGTCTTTTTAAGAAGCAGCTTGCCATACTTGGAATGAATCATTAAAAAAAGGAACAAAGTAATTCAACATACATGGAGGTGGTTTTTCGTTCTACTGTACCTTTGTGCACATAAATAAAATACAAGTAAGGTAACATAGTATCCCAGTATGAGACCAATTACAGATTAATAATTATATGGTTAAGAAGAATACTTGATATAGTATACAGTGGAACATAACTGGATTTTATATTTATGTCAACTGATAAATTTATAGAAGATCAGACTGAATTAAAATGTCATCAGCTAAACACAACTAAGACATTGCAGCAGAAAGAGAAAACGAATAATTTATTCACAATATATATCAGCACTAAAATGATCAGCACTAAAATGATCATCACTCTTTTCTTCATTAATTTTCCTCCTTCCAAAATCAATTTTTTTTTTTATTCCAGTTTTGTACTATGCATGAAAACAGCTCAATAAAACCTTTGTGAATGGTTGCCTGTATTCCAATCATTTGTCCTTTATTTCAAAGCTATATTTAAAAGTTGTAATGGAGTTACTTAATGAAAATGTAACTATAAGCTAGCTATCACATTATTTGAGCACACGGAATATTGTCACCATTTTGCACTTGTTTTATTTCCTGTGCAAGTTCCCCGTCTGGGAGAAACAAAAGAACTTGTTAGCCTTAGTATTCCTCATATTCAATGTTAATTAATCTTATAGCATTTGTCTGCATAATCAAATTTTTAACTGAAAACACTTTAAAGGCAATACGCTCCCATAATCCCCCATCTGGCCAGACCAAAGTTTGGAAACTATTACTGTAAGAATTACACTCAGAGCTTCCAATTCTTTAGTACCGTATTACAATGGGACCCAGTTCTTCACAAGGGCATCTTGGCAGTGTTGAAACACAGAGCTTCATAACATTTTTAGAAATAATTATCCACTGTACCAATGTACAAAAAATTTAGCCTACTGCCTTTTTATATTACTGGATAGATGTGACTCAGTATGATGTATATGATAAAACTGAGCTCATATGATACTCAAGTGCATGAATAGGCAGTATTATCTGCATGATTGTTTAAAAATAGACTTCTAGATTGAAAATACATTATTCTTTTAAGTCACAGAAGTATATATATGGAAACGTTTGCCTATATTACTCTTATACACTGATCATAAGTCTACCTCCATTGATAAACAATCAATAAACAAAAGCATTAAGAAAAGCGTTTTAATAGAAATAAAGTATTTTATTAAAAATATAAATAGGAATTAAAATGAAACCTTAGATAAACACTGAAAGAAGAATAATGTACTTCGCTATAGAGTATACTAAATGTGACCAAAACAAACACCTTTATATTAAATATATCACAAAGGAGCTAAAAGATCATATTAAATGTTTGATATAAGCCCATAATGAAAAAAAAATCCTTTCAATCTGCAATATAGATCTGTGTGCTTTTATGATGATAGGAACAAAAAGAAAGACTGAAAACCAGGTGCCAGCAAAAAAACCATAAATTTTTCGGTAACTGATGAGACTAATGAGTTCTAAGGTGCAATATAAGTGTAGTTAATGCTGCATGCTTCAGAATGAGGTGAGAATCTTTAATTATATGAGATTGTATCACGAGGTTTGCATTTTCAAAAGGTAGTACCACCTAAACTTAAAATAAGCTATCATCAATACTAATAATACACAAATGCAGCAATATAATGCAGCGCATACAGAAATGTTGGTCTAATGTGATCATATATATACCCTTCTGAAAAACAAGATTATTCTTATCCTGTGTGTTTGTGTGTTTTACGGAAATACTTTAAATTACAGATCCACACAAATGCACAGAAAATGGTTTCTGCCCTGGAAAACATGCTACTGCAACAACAGCAAAGCTGAAAGACAACAAAATATAAACCAAGACTAATTAATAAATTATTAATTTTCTGGCAAAAACTGCAAGTACATCTCCTAAATTATACTACCTCTTCCAATCACATCTCCAACCTAACACTGGAATGAGGACATGGGAAGTCTTTAATTTATTCATCCATACAGCCAAATGAAAGCCAGTCAGAATCTTCTGAGAATCAAGAATTCTGGACTGAAGTATTAAAAATTATAACTTGTCAATTATAAACTGTAAAGTCTCACTCTGCCACTAGTACATTAGATAGCCCATTTATCTCTACTGCTTCATACCTGAACTGAAAAAAATGAATTTATTTTTATTACTTTACAATTGTCCCAATTATGATTTGAGAGCTGCTATTCTCAGCACGTGAAAATATAAAAAAAGATTAGATAGGAGTCTACAGTTCAGCAGCACCTCCACAGTAGTTTGCTCACTGGTATACTAAGATCCTTAAGTAAATACGAGATATATTATGAAAAGAGGTCGATTCAACTGTCCGTTCATCATGATGTAGAAGGATGAAGGGGGGAGAGTTACTGTTGAGTAACTCATCCCTTCTAAGAACATATACAGTTTGTACCTTCAGCATACACACACGCACACAAAGCACATTCCACTGTAAACAGCTGATTGTATAATTAGTTATTACTTCAGTAGGAAATAATACTGAAAACCAACAGCATTTCTGATGCTGATTTCACCTAATTTTATTTGAATCTTTTATCAACCCAGCTGTAAGCATTCTTTGTTGAAGTACTTTCAGCACCATAATAGCAAAACTTAAAAATAGCTTATGAACAAAATAGTTTTTTCTTTAGATCTTACATCTCTGCAAATAATTAAGAGACCTATTTTTGACATAGAGGTGTGAATGTAGGTGTATGCACTGGGTAAAGCCCCTCTCCCACAATACAGATTCATATGGTCTCCAGAAGAGCGCCTAGCCTAGACAGGAATGTGTTATTCAACACTGGCTGGACTGGTCAGCAAATTACTGGTTTTCGACCTAATAATGTGAGGCTTTATCTCCCTAATTAGCACTACTGAGAAGCAGCAATGATCTGCCTGGTGAGGAGACTGAGAGCAGCCAGGGAGCTCCCTGACAGACAGGAAATCAGGCTGGAGGTGTAAAAAGGTACAGGTTCTGCACCACTAATTTATATAAAATATACACATAACTGTAAAACTTTTAAAATAAGTACTTCTAGTTGTACAGTCCATCCATACAAAATGTGAGGTTTTTCTGAATATGCATGATAAACAACCCTATGCTCCCTATCCACAAGACAACTGCCCCCCCAGTAGCTTTAATCTTCCTTCTGGCAACTGCCTATTGCAAAGCTTCATTTAAAACAATCACAATATAAAAATGAAATTTCACTTTATAGCTTTAACTTAAAATTTCTTTGCATTTCACTTAAGACTTCTTACCAACTTTTAAAGAAAATAACGTGCAGAAGTCATTTCCTTTTTATTTTTTGAACTGTTACCTTTCAACTGTCACCTTTTTGGTGTGAAATCCTGACACTGCTATTGTCAATGGCAATATTCTCACTGAGCTAGGATTTTGCATTTAGTGCTTACTTTGTTAGAGTAAGATTTTGCCATTGTTAACTCCTCCATTATTACTGTTCTTAAATAAAATACCTTATGTTACTACTTGTTTTCCATAAGAATTCTGCCAAGGTATGTGCACTTAATAGGCTTTTTTTTTCCCTATAACAATGAGGTTATATTTCTGAGAAAGTCCCAAACCATTCCTAACATATAGTTACAATCAAAATTAAAGATATTGAAAAAGTAAACTTATAAAGGCTTGGAAAAGCCTGGGAAATATTTAATTTAGAAAATATTTTCGAATTATTTTAGTTACTTATACTATCCTTACACAAGATGGATGTCTGTTTTGGCATTTCTAAAAGAACCAATAAGTACTGCAAATATACAAAACTACTCAAGCGCTAATACGGATATCCATCTACTTATTTACATATTATTTATGTATATATTTATCTATGTATGCATATACTTCCTCAATAAAATATCCTTTCTGAAAATATTGAAGTGAATTAGTGAACAATTTTGGACCAAAGCGTGATCTTTCTACCTATCTATCTGTAGAAGGTCTCAGCCTTTCGAAGTTCAGAACATCTTTAATTTTGAATAAAGATATAACAGAGAAGTTAAATAGGAGTTCTGATGCAATGTATATACAGAAAATAAAATCTTCTGAAAGTTGAGAATAGTTGGTATGCCAAAAGCATTGAATTAAGGAAGTACTTCTTTTTCCTGTTATCTTCTATTTCCTTTTTCTATTTCCCTGTCTTCCTTTATAATTGCCTTCTTTCAACCTTACATAGTCCTGTTCTGTTGTCATTTTACACTTCTGTCTGCTTGCTGGTTTTGTCTCAGTAGGACAGAATATGACCGACATGCTTCTAGAGATGAATTTCATGCAATCTTTTTTGGTTTTCTTCTTTTTCACACTTAATTTTCTGTATTTCTACTATTTCTCAGTTTTCATACTCTTACATTGTATGATTCCTACTTTCAAGTTCTCTCTCAGATTTACAACCTTTTTTACTCCAATATGCCATTTCTACTATCTTTTGACTTACTTTGTTTTCCTATTTGCTGTCTTTTTTTCCCTGCTTTCGCTAATTCACACAGAATAATACATTCCTTTAAAAGTATTAGTCAATAACCTTATCTGCAAACTGCAGTCAATGAAATCCTGACTTTTCCTTTTCATTAAGAAGTGTGGAACAGAAATCTGCATGGATGGTGGGGAAGGGGGCGGTTGGAAGGGATTTTTGAAGAGAGTCGTAGTAAAAGATCAAATCTGAAGAATATGTCTGGAAATCTGAAGAGTATGTTTGGAAAAGTCCATGCCACAACTCTTCCTCATTCTCTTAGCTGAACACGACTCAGTTTCCAGTGCACTGTTAATTTCTGCATCAACAATTAAACAAAAGAAAGCTACTTTGGTATCAAAGTCTGTATTCTAGCACAGCTACTATTCTGTTTATGATCTTATAGCATTCTTGATCATGCAAGAGGAAGAGTTATTACTCTCTTTGCCAGATAAATTGAAATATTTTTCATCTAATTGTATTTCTTTACTAAACAAACATTTCTGGTGTGTTCAAGAGGAAGAAACAAACAAAATTCAAGGGAGAAATACAGGAACTGCGGTACAGATGACCCTTCAAGGGACTGTATTAAGAGTCACATGTACCTGGAGTTCTTTTGGAATAGCTGTTCCAAATAGCTAATAGTCATGCTGGCCTTGTTTCTATGTAGTATAGCTGCTCCTTCTAGATGGTAACATCTTTTTTCTACAATTATGCCATTTGTCAGTCATCACATTCTGTTCAAGATGGGAAAACTAACCATACAAAACAAACAAAAAGAAATTACAAAATGAATAGGATAGTATGAGTTTATCCAAAGTGAAACCATTAAAAAAAGAGTTCAGCAAATGAGAATTAGAAAGCAGAACTTACAATACTGAAAATAGCCACTGTTTCGAAATAGCAGCATCCTTTCCAAGTTTAGCACGTTATACATGCAGTTATATAGCTAGCTAGTAATCTATTACAAAGAAATTGCTGTCCTACTTTAGTCGACATTAATTTCTTTGTATAAAAAGATTATTAGGCCCAGATCTCTATTTCTGCCTTGGGGTGTTTTATTTACTGAAGCTAACTGAGTTTTAGGTAGTAGCTAGATGGTAAACAGCTAATGATTTCATTTGTGCAACTTCAGGCATTGCAAAGTTTTCACAAAATGTTTATCTAAAGACTTGGCAAAGAATATGAAATATAAAAGATTATATTTCTACACTCAGATACTCTCAGTAGAGAACACATGAACTAAAAAAGCTGTGCTGCTTCTTTAAGGAGAGATGATTGGGTAATTAAGTAGGACATTATTTGTTTTTTAATTTAGAGGTATATGTTATGTATCCCAATGAACGCAGTAGATTATAGTTTCCTGAAGGAAATGTGGCTCTTAACAATAATATATATAGCTACTACTTTTCTGCAAAACCGCACATTTACAAAAAGAAAAAAAAATTAAAGTGCTGTCAGAAAATTTCCATTTAGAACAGGGGAAAGAGTTGTTTTGACAGGGTTTTAGAGTGGCACCAAGCAGTGATTCAAGTTGTGCTCTCAAGATCTGCAAGGCATTTAATTTTTTTTTTAATATAGAACATTTTTTTCCCCAAATACTATCTGTAACTAGCTTATATTTTTAAATATCATTTATAGAACAGTCTTTTTATTTATGGAAACTCACTTTGCACTTATTTGTATTGGGGGAGGTGAGTTTAGCACACGAGTTCAGCGGAGGCCATCTGAATGGTTGGGGGAGGAGAGGCTGGGGGAGCTGGGCTCGTGCAACCTGGAGGAGAGATGGCTTTGAGGGGACCAGCAGCAGCCCCTCAGTGCCTATGGCAATGGCATCAAGAAAAGGGAACGAGGCTTTTCGCAGTGGTACGTGGCAGGAGGATGATAAACAACAGGCAGAAATTGGAACAAGACTGGACATAATGCAAAACTTTTTCCCCACGTCAGCCAAGCAGGTTGCCCCAAGAGCTTGTGCAGTCCACGCTTAGAGGTTTTCAAGAACCAATGGGTAAAGCCCTGAGCAGCCGGGTCTGATCTCACAGCTGATCCTGCTTTGAGTCAGAGGTTGGACTAGAGACCTCCTGAGGGCTTTTCCCACCTGAATAGCTATTTCATAGCTATTAAGCTATGAAAATTTCAAGAAAGCACTATGCTACATTTGTCGTTGAAAATATACTAACGCCCTCGCTCCTCAGAAACCTGTTTAATATAGAAGTGTCCTGCAACATTTGTTGATTATTTTATAGTATTCTGGTTTTGAAGAATTATCATTATCTCTATGCATCTTGAAACTAATCTATCACTCATTTGATTTCTTTGGCACATAGAACTTCGATATTTTCCTAGAATATAACCTAGTCAAGCACAGCTTCATTGTAGTGAGCTCTCCACAGTATAGCAGGCACTCAGAGGTATCCTTAAATCTAATTCTGTATCTGCAGCTTTTCTGTAAGTGAGCACTAAGGATTACAGCAGCTGTGCAATCGCAAAATGTTCTAGTTAGCCACAATCTTGATTTTAAGCTCTAATAGTAGGCTCAGGGCTCAGGAAGTGTAACAGCGCTTGTTTCACAGTACTCATATGATGCTGGGACACGATGAACATGCAGAATTCCCAGAGCTGAAACCACTAGTAAAGCAAAAGCTATCCTCTGCCATGTTATGTGTAAGCAGCCCCTTAATCCTGCTGTTAGCATTACTGGTAAGCCTTCCCCTTCCTATTGCCTCTAAACAGTGAGGTTCAAACCACATTTTTCATTTTCTTTAACTCAAGTCGCAATGGCCTTACTGGATCTATGGCAAGTGATGAAAACATGCAGCTACCCAAGGACTGGATCTGCTAAAAACTGATTTTCTTCATACTATAGCACTACAGAGAAGCATGGTTCACTTAGCAGAGCAAAAGCTAAGTCATTTTTCAGGGCCTTTAAAAATACTGAATTAGTACACACTCTCTTGCAATTATTTTCCCCTTCTGAAAGCACTTTTTCACTAAGTTCTAGCATGTTTTTTCCTTAATTCCTGTAGGAAGAAAGCACAAGGCTGCAGTCAGCAATAACTACCCATCTACAACCCACTTTGCTGAAATTCAGACTACACAGATTCACCACAGGATGCACTCATTTTAAAATCGTGATATTATCAGCTCACCCCACCTACTACAACAGCTCTTAGTTTCTGAAGAGCCATTATGTCCTCATTTTTTATCCAAGCCCAACATTTAATTATAGAGAACTATTGCTTCCCACCTCAAACCTTCTGCTGAGCAAAAAAGCCACACAGTATTTAGCTGTTTCTCATGAGACAGACTCTTCTTTACCTTAATAATTCTAGTAGCTCATCTTGTACCTATTTTGTTTTGAATTCATCTTTCCAAAATATATGGTTAAAATAGTGCAGCACTCCTGGTATGTGGTTTGTACAATGGCATTTATACTCTACAATCTCTACTGCACATAATTCGTCTAATACAGCCAAAAGTCATATTTGCCTTTTTCTGAACTCTACTCTACCACAAACTCTACTACTGTCTCTCAATCATCTTGCAGCTGTTAATATAACTAAATCTTTCTCCACCTCTGCCTTTGCAATTTCTGAATTCTAATCTTATAGTAGAAGAGTAAATATATATATACACACACAGACACATATATAGGTATATAATATATAGGTATATAGTATATATTGTATACATTGTATATATGTATATTTTAAATTATGAATGACTCCGAAGTATTAAATTTCCTTCTATTACTGCTCCATGACTCTTAGACATCAAGGTTGTTTATGATACTCTTATCCTCCTAGGTATAGATTTCATACCACTTAACTGCCAATCTTCAGTAACTTTGTTGATTTCATTATCAGATTCCAAAGTTCTCTCTAGGTCATTAATGAATGCAGTAGTTTCAAGATGAATACTAAAAATACATTGCATCAACGGAGTACTTAACCTTTCGGCCCACTCATGTCTTCTGCACAGCTAGCATCCTAGCGTTCTTACAATTCTTTTAAATTATAAATCCAATTACAGATTTTTCTACCTTAATTTTTCCATATGGCATATTACCAAAAGTATTCTTTGAGACCTAACACACAATTTCCATAAGTCTGTCATTACAAGCGCTTTGACAGAAAGTAGGTACTAATATATTAACCTACATAATATAAACCTTTTATAAACAAATCTGTAGCATGTATATGCAAACATGCTTATTCTATTGTGTATATTTCATAACAAGATCAGTTAATACAGGAATTAAAATAGGCATAGGAATACTTATACCTGAGTAAAATGTACAGAAGCAATCGAACTGATCGCCCATCTGACCAGATACCAGACCGGTGAGCCACAGTGCCTGAAGCTGACTTCTTTGGCAAGATAATTGGTAATATATATCTAAATGTGTGTGTATACATATATGTAATGGGATTTGATGTTTTATAATAAAGTATTATAATACTATAATACTTTACACTATTATAGTATACTTTATACTATTATAATATTATAATACTGTTTTATAATAAAGTATTCTTTCTATTTTTTAAAAATATCTCTGAACTATTGTTTTCTGCGCAGTTCAAAAAAATATTGACAAGAACAAAAATGCAAAATTGAAGTCTGAAAACTAAATTTATAGTAAGCTGAAAACACTCTTTAGCTGGAAAATGACTTTAACTTGCTACATTTAGCAAATAAAAATAAAATGGGTGGTGTTAATACAAACGCTTATTCAGAGCAAATGTACTGAAGCAAAACAGAACCCAAGCCCATCAGAATTTTATAACTTCTCCTATAAACCTGATTTTAACTCATCTTTGCCCTTTAGATTGTTTTTCATTCACTCATACATCTTTGAATTGCCTTAAGTTGAACTTCCAACAATTTGAAACAGTTTTAAATTAATCATTTGCCTCTAATTAACCATGCCAGCTTTGGGGCATGGTTTGGGGCCTCACAATTTATATAGCCACCGAAACGAATGCCAAAGATATTTTTGGTGGATTCTCTATGGATTCTACTGACTTGGAATCCATTTAGATCCTGACTTCTTGTCAGCTTACTCTGTCTGTATTCACTATCTTTGTCAGGTAGATAACATACCGAACACAGTTTTTAGAACAGAACAATCCAGTAATTATACGTTTATACAAAAGAGGGGATATAACATTGTTACAGTGTTGTGAGAGATATCTCAGTCAGACTATAAGACTCAGAATCTTGCTACTTAAAAGTTCCTTGGAAATAATGCTTTCAGAAAGAGTGACAAAAGCACATACTATATAAAAGTGTCTCCGATGGATTATGAGGCAGTTGATTTCCTTTTTATATATCTAAGTGTGTGTGTGTGTGTGTGTGTGTGTGTGTGTGTGTGTATGTATATATATATATATATAAAGCTACTGACAATTTTGTAACAACAATCTGTCATTCTTTAACTGTGTGCTATGTCTCACTGAAGTCTAATGTTCTGAGTCCACTGACATAAGCTGCGCTGATACATGAACAAATCTTTCAGACTTACTATGATGAAACATGAAGAACTTAAAAAAATAGATGATGTCCCTCACTTATTTTTTGCAAGGTCCATTACATCAGCCAACAATAAGACAATCAATTAGTTGATACCGGAGTTTCCTATGATAAAAACATTAATATGTTGAGCATCCCTAATACTGCTATAACTTTTTTTTATTCCTCTCCCAAACCCTACATATATTGGCACTGACAGATAAAAAGTTGGAAATTGTATATATTTTCTCATTGTCCCAAATAAGTTAGAATGTTTTTTGCTTTGAGCTCAGATATCCATACAATTTCCCAGTGTGCATTAGTCAAAACAGTTAAATAAAATATATTTATCAGCTAACATGGTTGAATCTGACATGGAGTAACTTATTGACATAACTGAGACTTTTATAAGGCGTTGTTAATGATAATTCAGCAGAACTATCCAAACGCACAGAACTTGCCAGACCAGAACCTTATTTGCCAGTTATGGACTAAAATGTAGCTAACCACATTAACCTACGAACAGAAGACACAGACAAAACGAGGGCCTTTCACTGAAAGTATATAAAGACAATTTGCTACAGTTAAGCACAGAGAGGAAGGGGGCCCAGCAGCTGAGATGGTTTTTTGCACAGGTTCTTCTGATGAGGAAGAAAGCTTGCTTCTTGCTTTGCTGAAGTATATGGACCTAAGTCACAGAGACCAGCATGGAGACACCAAAACCTTCAAAGATTGTTGTTAGTGGTAGCTCAGCAAACTCTCCCACAAACAATTTATGATGTAAGATAAGGTCAGTTTTCATTTTTGTAGTAGAAATGTAAGTAAAATATTTGTATTTCAAGTTGACAAAGAATGGAAAAGCCAAAACAAATTTTGTTACGACATAAACACAGAAGTATGAAAAACAACTCTCATTGAGTCTTTGAGTCCTCAAAAAAAGAAAGTTTATATATTTCACCTTTAATTTTAATACTGAGAATTTTAATACTATGAATTGTTTATTTTATTTGCAAAGCTCAATGGAGAAGTACCTTTTTTGGTTTTCAGTAGTCATAGGAAAAAAAACTAACCCACAGTTACAGAGCCTTCTAATAGCTTCTAAGCTGTTAATCATAAGTCAAAGTATGATCCATCAGGAGCAGTCTATCATTTTAGCATTCACTTAACCAAAGGTTAAGATATTTGGCTGATGATTGAAAAAACAACCCTATTAATTTAAGATAGAGAAGGTTCAATACATGCAATATTGTTGATCTATAATATATAAAAATCACAGCTGTTACATTTTCCCTTGAATTTGAAACAAGAATTCAACATCTAGTGCATTATTCTATTGAAGTATTGTCTAAAAATATTCCCTAAAGAATGCTAAGTAACAAAATAATCATATAGCAAAGTCCATAAAAGCCTAATTTTATTGTTTCTGGTTGCTAGCCTCTCCTCGCTCCAATTTCACTTTACTCAAAGGTTATCTTCACACACAAAAAAGGTAATAATTTTAAGCTCCCTGCATATTTCCACACTATTGAAGCACAAATAGGGTTTGTTAGAAAGAAGATACATCTCCACCGATGTGGTTAGCAGAAACCTGTTCTGGACCGTTTAGAAATTTCAGAGTATCAACTCTTTTTTCCTTTTGTTTTTCTCTTACTCCATTTTACATGAGAGTCAATGAGTATCTGTGGCAATTCTAGAGTTGGAAAGGAATTAATTCTCTCCCTGTTTACTTAACAAGGGGTGAATCACTAAGCTAGATCTACTCTCTTTTCCACTGCACCATGTGCATGTTCTTCATGTGTAATGTCGCATCATTGCCAATGTTTCGGCAGTCACGAAACTTTACATTGAAAGACTAGGTCAATACTTTCACTGTGTGAGCTTCTTAAATATTTCTAAAGAATTTCCTCAGTGTTTTAATTGAAATGCTAAAACTATATTTGGAAGGTAAATTCAAAACCTTGAGCAATGAAAGCTGTGTCTGAAAGATACTAGAGGCAATTCAATACATATTACTTCAAAAAAGCAAACATTAGATCAATTGTACAAACACAAAACGAGAAGATAGACCCAGCAATGCACCTATAGAAGAGGATTTGAGATTATCAGGGCCACTGAAAATATTTTCCCAGCCTCATGGCTTTTCCCTTCTGCTTTTTATACTTCAAATTGCAAAACTTAAGCAAGCTGAAAAGGATGGAGCACACTAGAAGTTCAAGGCACACTGGAAGGAAGCAGGAGACAAAGAAAGAAATGGAGACAGGGACAGTATCTGAATGTATTACATCACTAAGAATGGGTAACAAAAAAGAAGAAACAATTCCCAAGTAATGTGTGTGGTCTGTGCAGGTTTTCTAGGATTTTTATTCCATCTCTATGTGGTTCGCCCACGCAAATTGTGGCTTGAAATTCAAAGAACTGTTCATGAATCAATTCAATATGGCACACAATAATTGAGGAAATTAGCATATGTAATCTGCATCATAACATAGCATATGATACTACGCAAGCATTATCCAGAGTGCTCTGAACTTTCTAGTTCTGCAGTTTGGCATAAGTGAATGGAATCACTACGCACATCTCATTACTGTAATTAATGAATTCCTATGCAGAAGAGCATAACCTTCATGGGTCCTAGATCTGAGATAACTGATGTTTCTTCCAAGTAGTCCTGTTTGGTATGTAATCAGCAATAAATGCTGTAATACACAGGTATAATTATCTGTAACATCCTAAAACTACTGGTATCACTGCTATTTAAAATTATCATCACCAGGCCAAAAGGCATAAATTATCAGGATTTTGCTGTCAGGTTTCTAGTTTCATTTTGTTCATCCAAGTGAAGGCAAGTGATTTTAAAGGTTTTCTGCTATTCTGAGCATTTTCTTAGTTATACCTGTTTGGAAAGCTTTGCTCCAACACAGAAATTAATGGGCTAGTAAGAACTAAAATTCATGGAACAAAATACTCTTTTCTAATCCCCAGCGCCTAACAGTGGAGAAAAATCAATTATATTTCACTAACAGGTGTAGTTATCAGAGTCTTCTTGGTTAACAAATCCAACATTCAAACTGTTAATAATATTTTCTATAATATTTTAAGAAACTTATAGCTGATTAACTTATTAGGAGCAAATAGTTTCCATGTATTAAGACAGAACTGTAGAGGAATAGAAAAGAAAAATCACTGTAATCAACACAGAGCAAATCACTGAAAACTTAACTGTTACACTAGACATCGAGAAACTATACTGAAAGATTCTGCCCTTTGACCACAAACTGAGTGCATCCACTGTCATTACAGAGCTAATTTTAACTCAAGTTACAGCCTGTTCAGGAGTTTCCAGAATAGGTTTAGGAGTTTCCAGGAATAAAGGCACGCATTTCTCCTTGTGAAGTAGGTTGGATGTAGATGTCTTCACATATTCACATCAACACAGGAAGTAAATACAGCCATAGGGTGTATAATTTGCCCCTTTTCCAAGATTTCATCCTCTTTCCCTGGAGTTGATATCTTACAAAGTGCCCATCCTTGCAACACAGAACTATGGTGACTTTATATCCCCATTCATATTCCTTTGAAAGAAAAGGAACAAGACTAGTGTAAAGCATGGTAAGCCGAAATATTATGCTTACAGAGCATGTTATCATCCACAGGTAACCGAAATTCATTACCTTCTTCTCTAGCCAATTACTTCTTCATACACATTCACCAAACAGTCTAATCCAGTAAATTATCGTTCTTTATTGGAAAGACAGAGGAAGAAACAAATTAATATTCTGTATTACTAGTTCTTGCAAGCCCTGGCTTATAATTGCATTCTCTTGAGGTGAGGAAATGGAAAACACAGATCAATTCAAAATGCAGTTGAGTGCACTATGAATTTAGCAGGACATTTAAGAAGCCCAGTTCCATTTAATGTCCTTGTTTATGAAGTTTGCCTCTAAAGCAGAAAATATAATAGGAACCATGACAACAGCTCAACTACAGCAAAACAGGTAAGAGCATGAATTCTAAATGATCAAATTGTATGCAGCTTATAATTTTACTTTCAGATACATAAATAATAAAATTATATAAGTTTTTACAATATATATTTTCTTGTAGTTTCCACTAATGCTAAAGACCCAGGCAAAGGTTTCTAAAGCTTCTGAGGCAGACACAAGAAAGTACCAATGAACATATGAAAATCTTCACTATGAGGTGTGCTAAACAGGTTTTATAATTTAGGTTCTTTACTTTATCAATATTAAGCACAGCACAGCCAAGAACACCCCAACCAATAATCAGCTAACAAGCTAGTTTCCTTCCAGCAGCAGAAGCCCCCATTTCAGCCAGAAGACCACGCCCTTACTTTCCTCTGCCCTAGTCACTTGCTTTAGAAGCTGAAATCGATAAGGGAGTTACAGCAGTCACTACCTCCAGTAGGCCCTGGGACTGGGGAATCCCTCCTGCCCAGGTGCCGGAGCCCAGCTTGGTGCTCCTGGGACACGGCGGGGTCTCTCCATCCCAGATCAACGGATGTGACTGCTGCTATCCTGTTTGCAACTTCAACCAGTATCAAGGCAAATAAAACGTATATATCTGAGAGATTTTCAGTCCAGAGGCACCATCATCTTCAAAGAAACAACAAGAGAACTTCTTATAACACTGAAAACTGCTTTTGAACAGATGATTTTCCTGTGTTATTAGCGATCAGCTATTTAAACAAATTCTATCTTGAAGCATTTCATCTTTAAATATTTTGAGACTTAAAAATGAAGATCACAGAATCACAGAATGGTTGAGGTTGGAAGGGACCTCTGGAGATCATCTAGTCCAACCTCCCTGCTCAAGCAGGGACCTCTAAAGCATATTTCCCAGGATCACATCCAGGCGGGTTTTGAATATCTCCAGCGAAGGAGACTCCACTACCTCTCTGGGCAACCTGTTCCAATGCTCTGTCACCCTCACAGTGAAGAAGTTTTTTCTCAGGTTCAGGTGGAACTTCCTGTGGTTCAGTTTGTGCCCATTGCCTCTTGTCCTGTTGCTGGGCACCACGGAGAAGAGGCTGGCCTCATCCTCTTGACACTCCCCCTTCAGATACACATTGATCAGATCACCTTCTCTTCTCCAGGCTGAACAGGCCCAGCTCTTGCAGCCTTTCTTCAGAGGAGACGTGCTCCAGCCCTCTAATCATCTTTGGAGCCCTCTGCTGGACTCTCTCCAGGAGCGCCATGTCTCTCTTGGACTGGGGAGCCCAGAATTGGACACAGTACTCCGGGGAGGCCTCCTCAGGGCTGAGCAGAGGGGCAGGATCACCTCCCTCCACCTGCTGGCAACACTCTGCCTAATGCACCCCAGGATCCCATTGGCCTTCTTGGCCACAAGGGCACACTGCTGCCTTGTGGTCAGCTTGGTGTACACCAGGACTCCCAGGGCCTTCTCTGCAGAGCTGCTTCCCAGCAGGTCAACCCCCAGCCTGTACTTACACATGGGGTTATTCCTCCCCAGGTGCAGGACCCTGCACTTGCCTTTGTTGAACTTCAGGAGGTTCCTCTCCGCCCAAATCTCCAGCCTGTCCAGGTCCCTCTGAAGGGAAGCACAGTCTTCTGGTGTGTCAGCCACTCCTCCCACTTTAGTATCATCAGCAAACTTTCTGAGGGTGCACTCTGTCCCTTCCTCCAGGTCATTGATGAATATATTGAACAAGACTGGGCCCAGGACTGACCCCTGGGGGACACCACTAGCCACAGGCCTCCCACTTGACTCTGTGCCATTCACCACAACCCTCTGAGCTCGGCCATCCAGCCAGTTCTCAATCCACCTCACCGTCCACTCATCTAGCCCACACTTCCTGAGCTTACCTAGGAGGATGTGATGGGAGACAGTGTCCAAAGCCTTGCTGAAGTCCAGGGAGACAACATCCACTGCTCTCCCCTCATCTACCCAGCCAGTCATGCCATCACAGAAGGCAACAGGCTAACAGACGTGTAGTTCCCTGGCTCCTCCTTCTGGCCCTTTTCGAAGACTGCAGTGACACTGGCTTTCTTCCAGTCCTCAGGCACCTCTCCTGATCTCCAGGATCTTTCCAAGATGATGGAGAGGGGCCTAGCAAGAACATCCACCAGCTCCCTTAGTACTTCTGGGTGCATCCTGTCAGGGCCTGTGGACTTGTGGATGTCAAGTTTGGACACATAATCTCTAACCTGATCCTCCTCCACCAAGGGAGAGTCTTCCTTTCTCCAGACTTCCTCTCTTGTCTCCAAGGTCTGGACTTCCTGAGGGCTGGCCTTAGCAGTGAAGACTGAAGCAAAGGCAGCATTCAATAACTCTGCCTTCTCTGTATCCTTTGTTACCAGGGCACCCGCCCCCTTCAGCAGCGAGCCCACACTTTCCCTAGTCTTCCTTTTGCTCTTGATGTATTTGAAGAACCCCTTCTTGTCGTCCTTGACATCCCTTGCCAGATTTAATTCCAAATGGGCCTTAGCCTTCCTTGTCGCATCCCTGCACACTCTGACAACGCCCCTATATTCCTCCCAAGTGGCCTGTCCCCTTTTCCACATTCTGTACACTTCCTTCTTCTGCTGGAGTTTGGCCAGGAGTTCCTTGCTCATCCATGCAGGTCTCCTGCCCGCTTTGCTGAACTTCTTCCTCAGAGGGATGCACTGCTCTTGAGCCTGGAGGAGGTGATGCTTGAATATCAACCAGCTCTTTTGGACCCCTCTTCCTTCTAGGGCCCTACCCCAGGAGATTCCCCTAAGTAGGTCCCTGAAGAGGCCCAAGTTAGCTCTCCTCAAGTCCAGCGTTGCAATCCTACTCATTGCCCTGCTCCCTCCTCGTAGGATCCTGAACTCCACCATCTCATGGTCACTGGAGCCAAGGCTGCCCCCAACGTTGTATGTTCTTGTATGATCTTGTATGTTTTTTTTTTTTTTTGACAAAAGGACCAAAACGCAACAGTGGTCTTTCCCTATTTTTAAAATTAAATTACTCAAAATCAATAAAATTTCTAATTTTGATTATTTATCTCTGAATAGCATTGTCTAAGCATACAAATGATATACTCCCACAAAACATTTATAAAACTCATGGAAATAGTTAATCAGCATAATGAAGGATTGGAAGCAATCCTCATGGTTACATGCTATCAGACATGAAACATTTGCTCACTAGATATACACTTGCAGCAGGAATAGTGTACTGTAAATAATTAATTTTAAAAGTTCATGCACTTTATCCTAAGAAGCTTTCTGATCAAGTATACCTACACAGTAATATAAGCACAAAACTTTAATGGCTAGCAGTTAGGCAGAGTATCAGGTATATTCTTACACTTGCAAATGGAAATCAAACTTCTGTTACAGGAAACAGGTATTTCATGTTAAGGAGTCGTTGCTTGTGCTTCTGAAGCAGTGTAAATGACTGTTCTATTGTTAGTGATAAAGGTAATGGTGTTTATTACAAGAACATCATTGTAATTCATGAAGTGTTTTCAGTTCCAGGCATAGTGTTCCCTCTAATTACACATAAGACAATTAGGATATTTTTACAAGTGCAAGTGTTAATTTTTCTGCTCATTTTCAAAGCCGGCCAGACAGCAGACAACCCCAGTTCAGGCAACCTTTGTCTACTTTAGTGAAGTACTGTACTCACACAACCTTTCAGCAAACTGGAAACTATTCTTTGCTAATGAAATGACTGCTTCCATACTGAAGATACTCTGTTTTTTGCTGGCACAGACTACAGATAATAGGAACATGCATTTATACTCATCTGCTAAATGTAGCTTTATAACAAAGATGACCATTGGCCTATGTTCACAAAGTAAGCAGCTTGGAGAACTTGGATTTTAACTTGTGTGTCACCTTCCAATTTTATTTATTTTAATTCTTAACACTGCACTCTCTCGTGGAGACCAATATGTATGCTTACTCCTAGGCTTTGTGCTTGATAGCAGTATTCTGAAGGAAGAGGACAAAAAGAATCATGTGCTGATCAGAAGGTAAACAAAACACACCTTAGTTCTATACTGCAGCCTGTTGAGCTAGCAAGATACAAACAATTAAAAGGAAAAGCATTAAGCAAAACTAATTTATCTTTCACTACAACAGTTTTTTTCAGTTCTTTCCAGTTACTTTCACAGTACTCATTCGTCGGTTAAGATACCCAGAGCCAATAAGAACAACTTGTAAAATACATTTTTAGGAATAAACTCGATTGCTTTTATTCTAACGCTTCCCTTCTGTGTACTCATGTAAGGAAAAGTTTATTTCCTGTAAAATTTATGGAGTTCTCGGCATTCCCGTGCTTGACTTTTCTGTCATTTATTCCAATGATGCTATGAGCTTTAAAGATGATAAACTGGGTAGCTGATAGAATACTAGGGCAATTCTGATGTACAAAGTATCTATTTCTGTTTAGAGGAACAGAATGTTGCTTTTTGAAACATGTCATGGATCTTTAGGTATCTCTTTAATTTATTAAGGGAATAATTCTTGAGAACACTCTTCTCCAGAGTGGTGGAGATACCACTCTGGGTGGGGCAGAGGAGGCAATTAATTTCCAATCATTTCTAACCCAAGTATAGATATGTTATAATATGTTATAGTGTTAAAAAGCAAAAGGGATGAGTTTTTCAGCTACATTTTCTCAGTCAGGATAATGGAATGTAATCTAAATATCATGTCAAGAAATCTGGCTAGAACATCTGACTCTTATAACTGTCTTCACTCTGTACTTATCCAAGGCTAGAAAACTCCTAATGAACAGTATTTCAGATGTGCTAGCTTGCAATATTATGGGATTTTTTTTAGTTATGATAAATGCAATTATGACTAACACATAGGTTACCATGATGTATATGAATATCTTTTAACTTATGAATATCTGTGAATAATCTTTTACAATCTTTTTCCTTGTCCAGCTAGAGCTTAGATTTTGCAGGTGACCAAATAAGTTTATTTCCTTTATAAAGATTTGGAAATAAAAATTCCATAATAAGCAAAGTGCCTATTTTACATGTGGGAGATATGGAGGAAATGATCTAGGCAAGGATGGCACCTTATTCTGGTTCCACTGATAATGGAGAGGTTCAGTACAATTTTAAAAGGTAACAATTTAAGAACAGGGTAAACAAAATATCATAAAATACATCATTATTATTATCGCAAAACAAGCTAATTTGATATCTGCCATGTCATTTTAGGTGAGAAGTATTTGGCATTTCCCATCTGCCTAGACATCAATAAAACAAAAATATATATATAAAGTAGGAGACAATCAAATAGAGAATATAATGACAGGCTGCACTGCATGGAGAAGGTACCAAACTAGAGGAAGGTTACTTGTAGAAGTAACCTATGTTCCCCATAGGACAGTCTTGTGACCAAACCTATCTAATACTGAATTTACCATTTATAAATGTGGGAGTATTTTAAAGAGAGCTGGTATGACACTAATGTGGGAGATACTGCCTGTACAAGAAAGGCTTCCAACACAAACAGCAATGGCTACATTTCCTTAGGGAAATAGTTAAAAATTGGTAATATATTCAAAACTATGAATGTCAAGACTAGAAACATTATAAATGAGGTTTTCTTAGCTGGAAAAGAAGGAATGCTGCACAGAGTTGCTCTGAGCCATCAGCATAACACAACCAGAGGATAGGCAAATGACAAGTTAGTTATTTTCCACAGAGGTAGACTTGCATCAGTGATACGGAGCCACCAAGGGAATTTCAAACTGAAAAGCTATGTACAGTTCTAGTCATTTGTGTTCTAGGAAGACTGAATTAAAGATAGGAAGTTATAAGGAAAGAGAATATATTATTAGAGACTAAAAATGAATTTGTTCAGCACGGCATGACAAGGGAGAGGAAGAGAATATGGTTGTTGTCAAATGCTTCTCAAGTTGAGGGAATATCCAACAAGTTAAGGAGCTAGTTAACTTGAAGGCGACATTCTCATCAGAACAAACAGATTATATAAAACAGTATGACTAAATTATGATAATCAGAGAAGTGAAATTTAACATCTTTTTTTTTTTTTTATTGGAGTCACTAGGGGAAATAAAGAAACAACCCTGTTTTTAAAATGGAGCTTAATACTTTATTTAGAAGTTTATATAACGTAAGTGACAGGAATAGAAAAGGAGTCAGTAACCGGGAAGTTTAGTTCTGTTCTATGTTCCTACCTATTAGAATGTAAATGTTTCTGTAATTATCATCAACTTTCATAAAAAAAGACTTTTTTTAGAAAGCGTTCTAGAAAATTGTTCTGCCTCTAGTACGCAGAAATATCTCACGAATTCCACTACCTGCCTGTGAGCACAGGAGTCAGCTGGACAGAACAGCGTAAGACCAGGGACTTTGAAGGATTAGTTTAAGTTCTTATTCTACTAAAACTTGTTTTCTGAGTTCTTCAGTTTCAACACTATTTTCTCATATGAGTGTTAAGAACTGATTTTAGAGAGAAAAAATAAGAATATACATTCCAAATTCCATTATCTTCTCTGACCTAAATACAATCACAATAGAACATTCTTAAGAAATTCCTTTTTAACAAAAAGAAAGAACATCTATTAATAGACTGAAGTTTCATTTTTGACAAAACTTTTTGATAGTGAAATGTTAATGGAATATTATATAAGGGCAAAGATCAGTCATAACAGTAAGCAACACTAAAGATGCCAACTAAACATTTTATGGAATAGTGGAGAACTATCTACTAGGGATTTATAAACAAGTATAATTTATTAGCCTTTATTTTGAGCTTAAAAGAAGAAAACTACAGAAAAAATGTGAATTCATATTTATGGAAGCTAGAACAGATCAAATAAAACAAATATACTCCAAACTTCTTTCCTAGATATTTAAAGCATTTCCCAATCATCAATATTTAAAATTTAATTAATAAAATATCACAAATTGCTTTAAATATTACTTCAATTATTTCTTTTCTACATAATTTATTATTTACTATGAAAGATGGAGGCATTTTTAACTGTATCAAACAATGTATTGTCATTTTTCATTTGAGACAAAAAAATTAGCGCTAACCTCCTCTCATATGGAGAAGAAAGAATACGCTACCCATAAAGTTCTGCTAAATAGCTTCAGTTCTCTTTGCACTCCAGCATTTTTTCTTAAATCTTAAAAAGCGTTTGGAGAACTGCAGGAGTTAGCATCCAACAGCTGGCAAACAGCCATTTTAGTGCAATTTAAAAGGATGTGGAAAACAAACAACAGTGGTGAAAGCAGGCATGAAAAAAAGACAATGTAGAATGAGATCAGAAGAGGTTTTTGGATTTGTTAAGAAAAAAAGAAAGAAAAACTAGACAAAACACCAGAAAAGTGTGGTTGGTTACTCAGGTATTATTACCGTTTCCCCTACTTCTGCTCCAATACAACAGTCACAGAGTCACAGAAGGATTGGGATTGGAAGGCACCTCTGGAGAACTTTTAGTCCAACCCCCTACTCACAGCATGGACGTCTAGTGAAGGTTGCCCAGGACTGTGTCCAGTCTCGTTTTGAATACCTCCAAGGATGGAGACTTCACAACCTCTCCAGGCAAACTGTTCTGGGGCTCAACCATCCTCACAGTGAAAAAAGGCTTTTCTTATGTTTAGGTGGAATTTATTGGTTTCAATCTGTACCTATTGCCTCCTGTACTGTCACTAGATGCCACTGAGAAGGAGCTGCCTATGTTTTTATTTACTCTCTCCCATGAGATATTTACACACATTGATATGATCCCCCCTGAGCCACAGCCTCAAAGATAAGTGAGAGTGGCCTTGCAGTGACATCAGCCAGCTTCCTCAGCACTCCCAGGTGCATCATATATGTCCAGTTTGCCTAAGTGTTCCCTAACCTGACCTTCCTCCACTGAGGGTAAGTCTTCCTTGCTCCAGACTTTCCCACTGGTCTCAGAGAGCTGGGATTCTTGAAGGCCAGTGTTACCAGTAAAGACTGAGGTGAAGAAGGCATTGAGTACTTGGGCCTTCTATGTCATCAGGGCCCCTGCCTCATTCAGCAGCAGGCCCACATTTTCCCTAGCCGCCTTTTTCCTGATGATATACTTGTAGAAGCCCTTCTTGTTGCCCTTCATGCCCCTTGCCAAATTCAACTCCAGGTGGGCTTTGGCTTTCTAATCCCATCCCTGCATGCTCGGATAGTGTCTGCAAATTCCTCCCAAGTCACTTGTCCCTGCTTCCACCGCTTGTATGCTTCTGTTTTATGTTTAGATTTTGTCAGGAGCTCCTTGTTCGTCCGTGCAGGCGTCCTGTCACCTTTACTTGACATTCTGAACGTCCGGATGGGCTATTCTTAAGCCTGGAAGAGGTGATCCTTGAAAATCAACTGTTTCTCCTGGATCCTTCTTCTCTCCAGAGCCATAACCCATGGGATACTTCCAAACAGATGCCTAACAAGACTAAAGTCTATTCTCCTGAAGACTAGATCCTTCTTCATTACCTCACCTGTTCATTACCTTCTTACCATAATCCCAGATTCTTCTTCAGTACCTCACTATTTATCTCCTTGGCTTCACCATCTTCTGTCATTCCACTCAGGATAAGAGATGGTTTGGAAAAATGCATGTGGGTTGCTCTGCTAGGTATTCTCAAGCAACATGAAAAAAATCTTGAGCTCTTCCTGCCTTTCTAGCAACAAACAATTAACTTGATTCTCCCTCCTTTACCAGCCACCAATCTTTCAGACCTCTACCTTCTTCAAATTTGGGTTTAACTGCACAGTGATTTCCATAAGCCCTTCGGTAGAGCAGCAAGAAGTGGCAGAAAGTGGGTAGAGCGATAAGGAGTAGAAGAGACAGCATTACCACAAATCTGGCTTCCTTAATTTTCAATTATGCTTATTTTCTCCTTCATCATTTAAGGATATTGGGCAATATTGGAGGCAATGTCTATAACCATGTACTAAATGCACGTCAACAGAAGAGTTGACACAAACTATCTCCTCCGCCTCCAGGAAACAGGACAAACTGGAACTATTTGCTTGTGTGTTGCAATTAATATTTTTCTGTGCAACAAAAGTCAAAATTATCATCTATGCAATGGAAAAGATCTTTAATTTTCTGGAAATGTATTGTTCTCAGAGTAGTACCATGACTGACATTTACAAATTGCCACAATAGTTATTATGCAGATTTTTAGAGTAGAAACTTATCTTATTTTTACCATATTTTGATAGTTAAGAAAGTAGTACATCACAAAGGCTCTACCCAGTTCTCTTCTGAGAAAACATGGCAAAGAGTTGTCCAGAGAAATCAAAGAACAAAAATCATCTAAGACAATTTCTCAGAGAGGAAAATTTTCCTACAGCATCCGAGTCTTAACGTGTCCAGAGATGGTAACAGACTTATTTTACCTTTCTCAATTTAATTCTCATTTGAAATTTCATATCACAGTAATTCAAATGTTAACTCTCATCTATTTTTCCTGGAAAAGTCAATATTCCTTTACTGATATTAATATATTATACTATCATGTTATCCTATTATTATATTACTGATAATTGTTAATTTACAAGTTCAAATCTCCATTAACAAACTTTCTCTTTATTGAAAAGCTACAGAAAAGAACTATGAAATAAAAACACATATTGTACAACTTGAGCATAAAAATTTCTGTATGATTTTTGTCTGACAAAACATCCAACACAATATTAAAGAACATTTCAGGTGTAAAAATCTTATCTAACTTGAAAGGCAATAATTCAGATTATTCTTTAACAGGATGAAAGATGAGAGCAATTTGACAAGTACTTTGGTCAGACTGATTATCAAATATTTAATTTTTTAAATGTATTACATGTGCAATAACTTCTATAATTACCACGGCTACTTAACAGACTATCCCTTTAATATGTGAAAAGAAGGGTATAATTTTCTTTCTCTGTTGAGCTATAAGTATATATATTTGCAGACACGCTGGCTCACATGTACACATTCTAAATATTCTCTGTTTATGACATATGAATATTCATATTCAAATGACAGGGATGTGGGTAGAGAAATGTGTAAAAGATATGGAGGGAGATAGTATATAGAGGTATAAATATACTGAAACTGCTATGCTTCCGTTAGCAAACGCTGCCTACTGAGCCTACATTACTTATTTCTTCAGGAGGAAAAAAGCATCAGGTCCTGAAGTTAATAAACACAGATGCACATTGAACCATTAAAGCCTTCCCTTGCTAAGTTCCTTTGAGGAGAAAAGAAGGTATAGAGCTAAAACAGCCAAGTGAATAGAGCAGCTGCCTTTCAAAGAATTTGGAACTCTTGAAAACTGAAAGGCTTGGGAGAATAAGAGCAAGGTTTACAAGATCATGAAGGCACCACATAAAGTGAATATAAAACCTTCTTCCCTCTAAAAGGATTTTCACAGCATTTCTTCAACCAGCTTTGTGGCCATTCTTTGCATCTAGGGATAATACGAAGTAGGAAACACTCTGGCTGAATATTCATTGCCATTATCTATGGGATAGTTAGGCTACCTCACACTGAAATCTACATAATCCTGATCTCAGTGTATTCTCCAGACTATCCTATTTGATTGCTTTTTAGTCTCAGGGAAGTATTCTGTCCAGGGCTTTATCTTAGGGCATCATTGAAAGAGCAGAGCAGTCTAATTCTTGTCCAAACCTCTGCAAAGACGAAGGCTTCAGAGAACTTATGTAGCCGCTACATCTTGAATTGCTTCAAAATCTAAGTTTATGACATTCAAAAGCCTCCTGACAGTGGGAAATAGCAAAGATGCCAGTTTCTTTGCTGTCGATTAAGAAAAATTCAAATGTATTGGGATCAGTATAATACATAAAAGGTATAGGAAGCAAAATATTTGCAAGACATGAAAGAAGAAATGGAAGAAATGTCCTGTCCTCCAAAACATTCGATGACATGAGACTTCATATTGACAATTATTCGGGAAAGGCCAAGTAAAGCCAGTATGAGAGCTGACTAACCTAAAAACAATCTGCAAATGCCTTTGAAAATAAGCAACAGTGCAAGACCAATACTATCATCAGTGGTGAAGAATATCATTTTTCAAGTCATGATTAGTATGCAGGATAAAATCTGTGAGGTATATAGTTTTCTACAGTAGTCATTTGGAGAAACAAATTTATCTCTAGACCGAAGATGACTTCAAATAGGAAAAAATATTTCTGAACTTTTTGTGTGATAACCTTAGAAAAGAACAGATTCAGCAGTGAGGACACCCATTAAAGAAAGTTTATGCTAATATAGTATTGTTTCAGCACCACTGCAAAACAGAGACAATGAATAAAAAATTGTTACCTGTGGTCCATGCCTTTCTTAAAAATCATTTTTACTGTTTGGGTTTGTGCTTAGGAGATACATTGTAATGACAAACTATCAATCATTTTTCAGCTTGAGATAACATGATTACTTAGGTTTTTGTTCCTATTTGTAGTGTAGGTCACAATGGCTCTACAGGAACTTCAGGTTGTGGCAATTATGTCACTAGTAAGATCACATATTTCTTCCTTTTCTAAAATTAAAGAGCAATTTAGATTTTTGAAAATATTCAAAGCACAAATTACTTTCCCTGCTCAGTGAATGTTCCAGCCCTGGAGGATACTGTTAACATCCCTAGTTGTTCCATTCAAAAGATAAAGATGTTAGGCAGTCTTTATATTCTCCCTGAAGTTTCAGCTGACGAGTTACATACTACGGGTGCTGCATATTATGTATGTTATGCTCCTAAAAGAATATTTATGGCATCCTTAACTCCAAATAACACACAAAATACATTATTCTTTTCTAATTACCATAAAGCACAGTGTGCAACATGTATAATAAATGTAGCTACAAAATACTTTTGGTACAAGGAGTTTTTACTTGCACTAGCTTTCAAATTGTATTAGAAAGGAGTGATATTGTATTCCTCCGAGTAAAGGCCGGTAAGAATTAGGCACAGACTAAACCTAAGATGAGGCAGAGAAAGATTAGCACAAAAGTGATTGCTAAGCTCCACTCTGTTGTTATTAATGCAAGACTGTAAATGTTACAAAGAAGTTTCTCAGTACCCAGTAGCAGTACCCCTTCTGGCCCAATATTAAAATTTCATTATGAGAATAAAAAGGAGCATACTGGAGTGCCCATAAGGAATATGGCAGTGTATAATAAGCATTTTCACTACACTTGACTTCATAAAAGACACACTAATCATGCCATGCAGAAATTGCCTGCAACGATCTCCATCTCTCTCTTGCAAGTGAACTACTAGCAAGCAAACCATTGCCACATGATCTATCTTAATTGGAAATGGATGTGATTGTATCTCTTCTGGTCCTTATGTTGTCACATATAACCAACGAAAGATATTCAGAAATGGGGAAAATTACCAACAGATTACAAAAACCCTACATCTTATTTACAATGTCAGATATTCATAGTCACTAATGTCCCAACAACAGTAAGTCATGTAACTGTTGGAAATATTTAGAGCATAAATATGGGTACATAAATGCTATCTTTCAACCACAAGACTGCTGTCACACACAAAAAATACCTTAGTACCAGTAAGCTCACAGGGCCACTGTCTACTCTTCAGTAGAGGCATTTATAGCTTTTATTGAATAGAAAGCTGTGATGCTGCTAAGAGATCTGAGAAAACAAAGAAAATATTTAGGATTAGAATTTTTTGAATATGACCTCTTTGTCAAGCCAGCAGCTTCAGGTCAACTCCCCTGCTCACTCTCTACAATTGCTTCATTTGTTCAGGCTCCTCTGCAGAACCTTTGGTTAGCTGACACAGCTGGCTCCAGTACTGAAACAGCTCATTGCACCCATGGAGATGGACCATATTAACCACAAGGACAGAAGGCACAGAAAGATCAGAGTTTGAGCAACTCTGTACTACATTCTGTCCCCGTGTCTGTTTTTCAGTGGAATTATCGCAAATTATCATTGTTTATACTATCTTTAGGTAGCAAGAAAGGCGAATTAAGACCACACTTCTATCTGGGCAAAGACTCTGAGACGGGTAAAGCTGCCATCCACCAATAGCGCAAGCAGTTAGTATGATTTTCAAATCAAGGTTTTCCACATTTATATGTCTATTCATTGTATGTTTTTTTTCATTAATTAACTACATAAAGCCTAAAGCTTTGCAAAGTATACACCAGCCACAAAACTATAGTAAAAATAAGGTACTCCAAACAAAACAAACAAACAGAGAGTCCCCAATCAGATTTACAATGCTGCTTCAGACGAAAGAAAGGCTTTTGTCCAAAAGAAGTACAGGTTAAATTCACATATTTTTTCCCTCGCTCTTTCCATTCTGATTACCTAAACTGAAAAGCAATCTAGCTTTTGCAAACATTCTTCTCTTCCCTCCCAGATCTTGAGAGACCTTGATGTACGACTGCTGTGGCATCTAGATTTAACAGCTAATCTTCAGGGGCAGGTAACTAGTCCAATCACTCACAATCCACAAAAGAATAGACTAAATATCAAGCTGCAATTTCCTGAAATAGCAATAATGACAAGATAGTGCTTACATAAATAGCAGTATAGTACAGAATATCAGAGTGATCAATTCTGCATACTTATTTTTGAAGAAAAGGGGCACCTGTGCCATTCAATGTGGTTTGCTGCAGGCTTACATAAATGAATCTAGAGGCAACAGCACCTATGCTATTAGTTATGGTAAACTTTGATGATTCTTCAGATTGTTAAATTACATGATCCTTTGGCAAGGTTAATTGCCTTTCCAACATAATTTTCTTTTTCTTTTTTTAATTTAATAATATATCTGTTCTATTTTTTTTTTTTTCAGATAGCTTTTTCATCTTGAGGACTATACATTTTATCACAGAACCTGTTCACCTGTGAACTAACCTCCAGGTTATATTCTTCTTCAAATGCAGATACAATCTTTTAACACATGGTTTCTTACTGATGTTTTTCAAAGTGTGGTTTAAAATAGCCTTAACACATCCTTGGTGAACCACACGTTCTCACTTTAGATTTCTTTCATGGGGAAGACAGATTACTTGACAACCCATAGTGCATCTGGACACTGGAGTTTCTTAAAAACCAGTGAGATTAGAGCTTTTACCCTACGTGATTATTTCATACCCTCACACTCACTCCCCACCCCAGGGCTACATTCACTAGCCCTCAACTTCCCTCCCTGGCAGGGAGGTCACTGCTGGCCCAGGAAGGTCAGGCAGAAAGTCAGTTCCTGCCCTGCTGCCTCTCGCTGTCTCTGTCTTGGCTGTAACGGTAACTATACATAACTGCTACATAAATTATTTGGAATTTGCTAATATATTGGACTTTTACAAGGACACAATCCAAAAAGTAGCTACAGCATTTTTCTAAAAAAAAACAACTAAAACATTTTTCCTAACAAATTTCTTTCTTCATCAGTGCCTCCTCATTTGTTGAGCATATTTCATTTCTCAGTCTTTGGCTAAGATGCTCAAAGGAACCTGTGAAAAAAGGGACGCTAAAGACACTATTACATGAGATTCATCAACAAAGCTTGCAATAAGCTTTAGCTAATAGGTAAAACATAATTACATTTTAGGATTAACTTACTGAAATTATGATTATGCCATTCATAAATTCATTAAATATTCTTAAAGTTACCACACGAATGCAGATGAAGGCAAAGAGGTAAATTATTAACAAAGAAAAAACTTGGAAAAACATAGTATTGTCATGCTCTGTGCAACTGCAAGACAGTGAAAAACTAACAGGAATACAGCACTTTTCTTTCAGAAATTCCTAGGTAAACAGGACTTCAAGATTTAATTATAATTTGTTAGGTGGCAAAGGAAATTTAATAATGTAAATCAATTCTCAATTTGCAACTTCTTCAGCTGTATCAGTACAAACCTTTATGGGGCCAGGCTATAAATCTGATTCATGAATTGGTCAGCAAGAACTCCTAAATTTGGCCCTGTTGTCAAAGAAAATAGAATGAGAAACTACATTCTCATGCTCAGTTTCTCCAAGTTTTCTGCCTAGGCATGTGCCTACCCAGTCCAGCGGAAGGCAAGCCAAGACTGAGCCCATTGCTTTTTCACTCCAGTCAAGTATCCATCGTATAACCACCTTTCCTACTCTTCTCTTTCTTCACAGGCAGAGAAAACTTTCCCTCTTCCCCTTTGGAACAACCAATTTTAATAAATCAAATAGTATATGATACAGTACACTATATGCAGGTGAGAAAACAGAATCCTAGGGTTACATGCAGTCAGTTCTCAGAAGCACCTGATTCAAGCATGATCAAATTCATTAGTTCATGTGAATTCTGTGGAAGACGAAGAGCAATGTAATAAATTGTGTCACTTCCAAATTACAGCCTAAATTGCCTCCATTCTACCTCAATTTATTGCCAAAAAATTGGAGCAGTTTACATGGGCCAAAGGAGCCAAGAATTTGTTATCCAAATTGATATCTTAACTAAAAAAAAAAAAAAAAACAATAGCCCACATCAAATTAATACAGAAAAAGACAGAAAATAAACAATATTACTAGAGAAGGAGTTTCATAATAAAACTTAAAAACTTTTTTCATACACTTTCTAGTAGCCTGTCCTTTCTTCCTGGAGTGTTAGCCCTATCCTTCCCCTGCCCCTCTGAGTTCAAAGTCGATAACTTTAGTCTGGGCAGTAGCAGAGGTTGACAGGAAGTTTGCAGACTCTTGAGTTCTTCACTGTGAGGAGTATGATGTTGATAGTGGAACTTTTTTTCTCCTCTCTTTAGGATGCGCTTAGTGTTATTTTTATACATATTCTAATAATGCTTTAAATCTTTCTTTTCTTTGATCTGCAGTTCCACACACCGTTTAAATTTGTTCTGTATGGTATGCTTTACTATGTTTTGTACACGTTGGATGCTTGTTCTTTTTTCCTCAAGTGTGATAAGTGGAGGTAAAACAGTAAATGTCAAACAAGCAGAGACATCTTATTTCCTAACTAATGGTAGTAATTCATTCCAAATTCATACTGGAGAGGATTGACAACAGAAAAATAATAGAAAAACAAAAGAAGAAAAAATCAGTTACAAGACATGAACATCTCCATTATTATTCAGAAATAAAATGATAAAGTAAAGGAAGAATAGCTTTTTTGCCTTCAATTACTTATATGGGGAACGTTAAAAAATATGTATTTCACAGCCAATATTAGACAAGACAAATCTCAAGTCAAGATGGACCCCTACACATTCCTCTATACCCAAAAGTATTTAGAACTGAAGAAAAATGCTCCCCCACTGTCTCTGCTGAATACCAATAACATTAATAGTATTTGCTGAATATTTTCTTTTTTTTTTTTTTTCCAACTCATTCATTTAAAGGACCAACCTAATTTTTTTAATGAGTTTTCATTTTAACTAGAGACAAGAGATTCATCAGAATCCTTCTAGACAAAATAATATTTTGGGACATTTACTAATTCACTTAGAGGTTGGAATGCAAGGAATGCAAAGTCCTCTGCCTCAAAAGAGATTTTAGCTCTGGATTATTTAAACATCCACACTCTTTCAATTTTTAACACAGCTATAATTTTTTTTCTATCTTAAAAGAAAAATACAAAACAAAGACATAAAAATATCTAATGCCACATACTTTTTAAAAACCATTCAAAAAAGTCAGCTAACACATTTATGAAAGTAAACACGAACTGTAAGTTTACAAACACACATAAGTGATCAATTACTAGGTCAGTAATCACACATGAGCAGCTGCTAAATGGATCATATTCCCATTTGAAAATACTGTTCAAGAAAGTCATTTTTAAAGGCTGCTCTTAATACAGCAGTTTTTCACAATGAGAATAATGTGTTTAAGTAATTTGTTATCTGTTAAAACCACGCAACTTGCTAAGGATTAAGTTCTTTCCCTGAAGGTTCACAGGCTGTGAATCTGGTGTGTTATGTGGACTCAAAGGACAGATAGACCCAAATAAATGGTATATGTAACTTCCCACCCCCCCATTCAAAGATGGGTTCATTTCACAACATGCACTGCCAAATAGTAGGTCACAGAGCAAAAGAGAATAAGGTAGACTGTATTTATGGGATGCAGATTGTATTCTGGAAAGGCATAATTGTGAGAAGACCTCGGATTTACGGTAGATAATCCACAAAGCATGAGCTTCCAAAAAATTTCATGAGAAAAAAAAGTGGTATCCTTCAATAACTGATAACAAGGAAAACAGGAAACAGTACCATTCCTGACTGTGACATCAGTTAGATCACTCCTTGATGTTTGAATACTAAATTCAGTTTCAGTGTCTACATTTTGGAAGTTAGACAAAGGACATAACAACATGCGCAAACAAATAACCTCCTTTTAAGAAACAAATGTTTTCAGCATTAGAAAACTATTCCTCCAATATCTTGTCAATATATTTAAAAAGCAACTGAAAATTGCTGGCAGATAGTCTTAAATCTGTGTGATGCTTGTATACAAGCACTGTATGCCAGTAGATATGGGTTCCATTAGAGCACATATTTGACAGTTCCTCAGATTTGCAGGACTAATTAACATTTGCTGTCCCCTAAAACAAATTCCTATTAAAATATAAGAATTTTCATTCATTCAACATTCATACCTCTAATCTTGTTTTGTACTCCTATCCAGCAACATTGCTGACCTAAGCAAGTGCCATAATTTGACATTGCTGCTATGAAATAGACATGAGCTTCTCCCTGATGTCTTCTTTTTGCCCTGTCTTGCCTTTTTGCCTGTGTGCACTTGTTCGGGTAAACTGATTCTTCAGCACTTGCAGCTTTTTCAGCAAGTGAAGGATATTTAGCTCAAAACATGAACTACCAATGACCAAAGAAAAGAAGAAAAAAGTTATATTTAAAAATTGTGCTTATTTTCCCCTTTATATAATTGCACTGTGTTTCCATAGAAGACTTTTCCCAGTCTAAAACTGCAGCATTGCCTTACCACAGCATTCTGGTTACTACTCTAGCATTACCAATCAAGTGGCTCCAGGAAGAGTCAGATCAGGTCACCAGTAAACTGAAAATAAATAGTCAAAAAGATATATTTTCCACTGGAAATGCTGTGTCCTTCTGGAGGTCAGGCCTCACATAGGACGAACCTGCAGGGCTCAGAAGGAGAATGAAACAGGATAGGTCCTCCTGGGTGGGGCAGCCCACCTCTTCCAGCATCAGTTCACAAAGTGATTGGCTTAAACTGAGCAACCACGTGGTTAAGATGTGTCTGATCCACTTAACAATTATAAAATATAGGATCACATCAACAGTGAAGACTCTGGAGGTGTCTAGTCTGACCTTGTGCTCTAAGGGGAACAATGGCCAACATTAGTTTATCAGTTCAGCTGTGGCTTTATCCAGTCAAGTCTTGAAAACCTCCAAGGACAGAGGTTCAACAGCCTCTCTGAGTAACCTGCTGCGGTGCTGCACTACCTCCAGCAAACACTTTTCCTAAGCCTCACCCTGAACAACGCAAGCTGCAACTTGAGGCCTTGTTACAATATCTGGCAGTACCATATGATTTTGACTCCGTCAACTTTGTAACTGCTCTTCAAACAGTTGTAGGAGCTACTAGATCACCTCTACGCCTCTCCTTGATAACTGTTTAAAAGCGCAAAGGTAACAAAACACACATTTTCTGGAAATCTGAATTTAGACCTTTTAGAATCTTAAATGCATATCAGTCAGCTACGGAACTTGAGAATATAAAAGTTGTTTATAAAAATTTGGAAACTTTTCCATTGATTCCAGTAGTCAAGAGTCATCAGTAAAATTAATGCCTACATATCTCTCCATGAAATTGCACAGTCCTGAAACAGCTTTGTGCCAGAGCTGTTTGAATACTTGAGAAAAACATTAAGAGTATTTGAGGTTTTAAGTGAACCACAACGTCAGATCATTATATACGCTGGACAGTTGAGCTGATTAGATACTTAATGTATTGCTAGAGCAATCTTCTCCAGCTATAGAAGTATCTCACTGTTTGTGAACTCTCTTTACATATTGGAGAAACTTCTGCTGAATTCTGCTACCTTAGCTCCTGAATTCCCCTAGGCATAGCTCTTCACTGCTGTTAGAGTAAGGTTGTACCTCAAAGGTACCATGAAGTCCTCAGGCAGTCATTTTTTCCTTGCCTTCCCCCTCCAAGCCCTAAGTCACTGGTAGCTTTTTCAAAGAAATAGAAGTAAAAAATTCTAGAGTGTTCTGAGATGCATAGACTTACCTAAGCACAAATAAACAAATAAACAAAAAAATACCCCCCTAAACCCTACATCTCTGTAGAGAGGCTTACCCAAGAGGACAGAAACACATACTCTAACTGGGAAACATCACTTCTGCCAAGACATAAGCAAAAGACTTGAAGTGTGACAAAGGCCCTGAAATATGTGCCAGCATAACAACACATGTACAAAGTAAGATGGAATTAATTACTGTAACATAATTAACCTTCTATAAACTCAGTGCCAGGGATCATTTCTGTTGAAAATATTTTTCAATTAAAAAAGAAAAAAGATGCCAAATCTGAGCTGACTCTACATAATTCAAATTAATATGGGGATCAATTATGTTGCATTCACAAGTAAGCTTGGAAAATGATTTTTTTTTCTTATGTTTTATTTGGTAGTCGTTCTGCCTTTTCTTTTTCTTTTAGAAAGAGGTTATTTACATGGCAAAGAACAATTCATAACTCTAAATATAATTCTAGAGACACCAGATAAGACTGGACTTTCCAGATGAGAGTCTAGTTCCTGTTAATACAGATTCCCATATTTCTTATTTTAAAAGCAGGGCATTTTGCCATTCCTATCAGGAGGATATCCTAGAATAATTTCCTCTATGATAAGAAACCTGCTAATTGCCAGTCAATCTTTATTTCCAGCCCCTTTAGTCTTTTTTGTTCTCATCTTCTGTAGTCCCACCTAGCAATACTCTTGCACAAAATTAACATTAATTTATTAAATTAATATTCCTTCTCTTCCTTCTTGCTCATCAGAAGTTTTTCAAATGCAGAAATAGAAGTGAAATTCACAAGAAACAGTAAGATTCAGGTACACTACCCCAAACTACTCTTAGTTCATTAAAACATTGCGTTCACAATGAATATAAAAATGTCAAAATTCCTACATGACACATACTGTGTATATAGTGGTATAGCGAAGACTATTTAAAATCTTTTGTATGAGCATATTTCCGCTGACTTCAATGGAATAGCAGAACTAAGAAAATTTGGCTCACTAGCATCCCAAAATATCTCTGAGAAAAAGTAAAAAGATATGAAATTGTTTTTACATTTAAAAAAAACTAATTTAATTGGATAAACCCTCAAATACATTAATTTGAACTCGCTGCCTTGATATAATTGCAAAACAAAACAATACTTATATGCAATACATGTTTCTTGACAGAACATCAAAACGACACTTCCCTCCTATTTACAGTCAAAATTAAGTTCAGCTCTACAGGTAAAATAATTGTTAACCTCCAGAAGAGATCTACTATCCCTTTAGAAAGGATATATTTCAAGTTTTTTTTCATTTTATAATTTCTACAACATTTTGCTTAAAGTCTGTGTAGATCAACACCACCAATTATTGCATCAGTCATGGTGATTAGCTGAGAAAGTGGATTATCAAGTCAAAACTTCTCTAACCAAATACCACTTTTTCTTAAGAGTGCAAAAATAACAAAAACAGCATTTTCCGGGAACTTGGATTTAGACATTTGGACTGTTAAATGCATATTAGCCATCTATGGAAGTCAGAATATAAAAGTTATTTATATTGAGTAAAGACCATGTGGGATATCAATATCACTATTTCCTAAATAGTCTCATTCTCTGGTATGATTTCTATCATGCTGTCTGCTCCACGGAAGCAAAGAATTATCTCAAGCCTAAGTGACATTATACGCTTCTCCAGAAAAACAGATAAGGCTAAAATGAATAAAGATCTATGAACTCATAGTAATTGCTGCTAAAGGTCCAAGCTAAGTCAAAAGTGACAGATGCTTTTCACCTGCTCCCATGCTGTGGGATACCATGGGATTCAACATTCTAGATTAAGATTAGAGTAAAAAGGAAGATACAAGTATTTTCTGTTTCAACCCACTAGTCCTCTAGCTAATCTAATCCTCTAAACTTGTTGAACAACTAAATAACATTCCAGAGAGAAAGGCTGATTTCAAGTGGTCAACAGTATTCTCATGGAGGGGTACAACTTTTTTGTAATTATTTTCTTCTGAAAACCAACGCATCAGTATTTCAGATTAGCTTTTTATTTTTCTGACTATCAACTTTTCAGGAGATCTTAATGTAATCAAAAATACATCATAAATTATGTATCAACAAAAATCTGTTTAGCACAAAAATAGGTATTTCTTAAGTCTGCAAACATATATTTAATAAACAGTGTGACTAAATATCAATTTAAAACCTACCACAAAAGGAAATATTATTTTAAAGGTGTAATCAAATTTTTCAGTTGGATACAATAGGTTTTAGAAGTATACAATGTGAATTTATATTCCTCTTAGGTACCTTCTGATATCACAAGTCTTCTGTTCAGAGAGACAAACAATGTAACAACGGGAAAATTCTATTTCTATAATAATATAAAGATTTATTATGTTCGTTAGGGATATCATACAAACAATTTAAGACAGGTTAACACAAATACGATAGTCCTGACATCTCCCTAAGTAGAGAGAGTACAAGTTGTCAGGGATTGCCCAGGTCTCTCCCCAAAGCAAGGTAGCATGTACACAAGAGGATCAAAAAGCCAATAAACTGAATAGAAGCAGGATCGTTCTCTGTCCCTAAGGCCAGCTGGTAGCGACCAGCTCAGGTCCATAATGTTAAACTCTTTTGCCATCAAAAGAAGGACTATGCCCAAACTGCTTATCGGGAATACTCCCTTGTCCCAGCTAACTCCCAACCCATGCCCAGGATGTTATATGGAAAAACACTGTTTGGCCCATGCCAAAGCCAAGCCTCAGATCATTCTCAAGGACTAACAGAGCAGACAGCTGAATTCACTGCTAAGAAACATTGCCTAGACTGGTTTACTTCGCTACAACAGATGTAGTCAATGAAGCAAAAAGATTATATACTGTGAGAATCTGCCCAGTATGTAAGCAGTTTGGTTGGCAGTTACTTGTTTTCATTAACGTCATTGTTTTTCTTTACAGGGTTCGTTTGTTTTCTGTTTGCAACTCCTGTTGGAGGGAATTTTCAAAATTAACTAAGTTTGGTGTGTACATATCCTATTAAAATTGTACCTTGATCTTACTACAACAATAAAGATAAGAGTTGATGAGGTTCTTTTTCCACTCTACAAAAATTCTGCACAAATTCAAATGTATGAAAAATTCTGCTAGATAAAAACACTTTAGAAATTTGAAATTTTAGCCTTTCCCCAACACAAAATATTTTTTCTGCTTTTCTCCTTTTTATTCCGCTCTTTTAAAAACCTTTAAAATTTTTAAAAACTTAAACAAAATCTTTAAAATTGTAACATTTTACTACCCTTAGAGATTTTAATTTCATTTACAACTTTTCTCCCATTAAAAAGCATATCAAATATCAAACTATAAGAAGTTATTAGAATTTAAGTATTTGCTTACATTTACCAAATACATCTTCCTAAAGGCCCTCCATAAATGCTTCATAAAGACAGATTTTTTGTAAAAGCAGATTCAATAAACTTCAAAGCATTAAAACTGAAGGGAAAAAGGTAAATGAATAAAGACATGAATTTTCTAATGCATATGTTTATGTTCCCACATGAATTCAGCTAGTGCACTCAAAAAAATATACTGGTATGTAGTTAAAAAAGGGACATGTGAACAGACAGGTCAATAATCATGCATTCTTATACGAAATCACACAACACAGAAAACATCAGCTGAGGATTTGAAGAGCAAAACTAGAAAAAAGCCAGGCCTGCCTAATACTGCTCTTGCCTTCATCTTCTGCTGTTCTGTTTGCCTTTACTTCAGCTGGAAGTAAAAAATAATTGAGATCAGTCTATCTTTTGAACTCTTAGTGCAAGATCTTTTTTCCCTTTTTGTGTCTATCCATCATTAGCAAAGCATCTTTCCTCTTAGAAAATGAGTTTAGTCAAAATTAAAAAGCAAATATACTTCTATTTTTCCTTGTTTGCTTCTTCATCTTTTTTTTACTTAGAAATATTAAAAGGTGGTTTTTCCTCCACAGTTGAAATCTAACTGGAATAGACTTTGGCATCACATAGATGCTGGGAAAAGATCAAAACAAATACTGACGCTAGGGCTATCCTTTAATTAGACAGAAATCCTCCCAAACGTTCACTTTTCTCACCACATGGAAAAACCTCTCCCTTTGCGAAGAAAAGTGTCAAGCGTTATTCCAAACCAACAGCCTATAAGCAAGTGCCATTCCTTGCAAAAAAACGGCAAAGAGAATCACCTCATTCATTCCTGGTGTTTGACTTCACTGGCAGAAATGAAATAAATTTGATCACACAAGTTCAATCTTTTCACACTGCTTAGTTACTTTTCCAGCACACCCCCAGGATTGCTCCTACTAAACCACAGATTTTCCTCTTTTGCTTATATCTATATTTGATCATTTACATTACTTAATAAATCACCAAAACCTTAATATTTACCCTGAAAGATCTAAGACTCCTTAAAGAATGCAAACCAAACATTTGCCTACCTCTGTACCAGTGAACTAGGCCACTCTCCATCATCTTTGAAAGGTCGTGGCAATCAGGAAAGGTGCCTGAGGACTGGAAGAAAGCCAATGTCACTCCAGCCTTCCAAAAGGGCAAGAAGAGGACCACGGGAACTACAGGCCTGTCAGCCTCACCTCCAACCCTGGAAAGGTGATGGAACAGCTCATCCTGGATGTCACCTTTAAGCACGTGGAGGACAAGAACATGATCAGGAGTGGTCAGCATGGATTCATCAAGGGGAAATCATTCTTAACCGATTTGATAGCCTTCTGTGATGGAATGACTGGTTGAGTAGATGAGGGGACAACAGTAGATGTTGTCTACCTTGACTTCAGCAAGGCTTTTGACGTAACATCCTGTCGTGGATGAGTGAGGAGAGTGATGCACTTCACTCATAAGAAGGAAGCAGCAATATGTTTTATTGATATAAGATAGTGGTTTAACAAAGATAAAAGCTAAATAAGACAGTGTTTTAACAAGATTCAGTTTCAAGGTTCACTTGGTTATTTACCGCATAGAAGATAGGGTCAGATGAAATAATTGTCAATGAGACCTTCGCATTGAGGGTCATGGGGTTCAGGGGGAATCCCTTGCTTTCCAAACTCCTACCCAGTCCCAGCCTTAGACAATGGTTCACAGTCTATCCTAGATACACTTAGCAAAGCTTACAAAGTCTCAGCATGCTATTAGTTACTTATTGAGGATCTGTTGCGGGTATAGAGTCTCTCGACCTCGAGGAGTAACCTTGAGAGGTGTCCCAACTCAAGGGGAGACCCACCGCCATGCAGCCAGCTGCCGTGCAGGAGAGCTCAGTGGGCTCTGGGCTGCAGCGCTATTTATGGGCATGGAGTTTGAATCATGGTCATACAATATTTGGTGTGGAGGTATATACTTGTTTGCTGATTTCATGCCAGGTGTGGGGTGTGGGGAAAGATACCTTTTAACTGACCTCATGCCATGTAGGGAAAAACACGTTTTTTCTGATCTCATGCTGCGCAGGGGAAAATATACCCTTTTTGCTCTTCTCATGCCTGTTTCTGGCCTCACCATTTGCAATCAGTATTGCCTAGTTAGCCCTGGGCGTTGTCAGCTATTAGCTGTCAGTTGGAGCCCAAGATAAGGGAGCTGCACTCCACCATGCCTTAAGCTGGAGATCAGGGCAGTGGGGGGAGTAGTTGCATTCTGCCACTCTTTGGGTTTGAGATCGGGGCAATGGGGTAGCTGCGTTCCACCATACATCCTCATAGGTAAGCTCAGGAAGTGTGGGTTGGATGAGTGGACAGTGAGGTGGATGGAGAACTGGCTGGGTGGCAGAGCTCAGAGGGTTGTGGTCAGTGGTGCTCCAACTAGTAGCTAGTTGGAGGCCTGTAGCTAGCCGTGTCCCCCAGGGGTCAGTCCTGGGTCCAGCCTTGTTCAATGTATTCATCAGTGACCTGCATGAAGGGAGAGAGTGCACTCTCAGCAAGTTTGCTGATGATGCAAAACTGGGAGGAGTGGCTGACACATCTGAAGGCTGTGCTTCCCTTCAGAGGGACCTGGAGAGGCTGGAGAGTTGGGCAGAGAGGAATCACATGAAGTTCCACAAAGGGAAATGCCAAAGTCATGCACCAGTCAGGCAAGTGCAGGGTCCCGCACCTAGGCAGGAATAACCCCGTGTGCAAGTACAGGCTGGGGGTTGACCTGCTGGGAAGCAGCTCTGCAGGGAAGGACCTGGGAGTGCTGGTGGACAACAAGTTAAGCATGAGGCAGCAGTGTGCCCTTGCGGCCAAGAAGGCCACTGGTATCCTGGAGTGCACTAGGAAGAGTTGCCAGCAGGTGGAGGGAGGTGATCCTGCCCCTCTACTCAGCCCTGGGGACGTCACATCTGGACTGCTGTAACCAGTGCTTGGCCTCTCCACTACAAGAAGGACATGGACATTTGGAGCAAGTCCATCAAAGACCACAAAGATGATGAAGAGCCTCGAACCTCTGACATATGAGGGGAGGCCAAGAAAGCTGGGACTGTTCAGCCTGGAGAAAAAAAGGCTCAGGAGAATCTTATAAATGTGCATAAATATCTGTTTGGAGGGATTAAAGAAGATGGAGCCAGCTCCTTCTGAGTGGCAGCCAGTGACAGGATGAGAGGTCTCATATTACTGTGAGGGTGGTCAAGGTCGGTAGTCTGGGAACAGGTTGCCCGGAGAGGTGGTAGAATATCTCTCTCTGGAGATTCTCAAAACCTGACTGGACATAATCTTGAGCAACCTGCTCTAGCTGACCCTCCTTTGAGAAGAGGGAGGTTGGCCCAGAGGTACCTTCTAACCTCAATGGTTTTGTGATTCCGTGATGCATGTTATTATGTAGGTGTTTATACTATCTGTAATCACTTAATTATGTATAAACTAGAAGCAGTCGTTTATTTGAAGCTAGGAAGCATGATTTTGTCTGTAGGACCTACAGCATTCTGAGGTGGAACATATCCTTTCCATATTCATCATGAATATTTAGTTAGTTTTTACATTAATTATTCACTTAAATATTTTGCTGGGACATGTAATCTAAGCCTTTCTGAAAAAATCATAATGCCAGAAATGAACTCTGCAGTTACTGCTTTTGAAATCCATTGTTATACTGACTTTAAAAGAGTGGAAATTTATGACTGCAAGGAGAATTTTCTCTTTTGTGTATAACCATTTTTATACGCAAATCTCCTGGAAACAATATAGACAAATTTATAAACTGATGAAACAAATAAATGGCTAGTTTATAAATTTCTTATCAGACATCACTAAATTAGCTATAAACAATAAGGAAATAACTGGCTGATCTTTCGCACTGAACAACATTTACCTCATACAGTATTAGAGATCTAAAATTTAGGAGTTCCAAAAAACAAGCTCACGGCTAACCATTTCCAAAACAATTCCAAAACCAGGATCAGGTCACGGACACAAGTCACCCATACCAAGTAACTGTTAGTTTACTCCTTGGAGGAGCCTGGCCTGTGCTAACTAGCATTTTCCTGCATAATGCCTCAGCAAAGATCAGGCCAATGCCCACTGCAGCCATTGGCCATCTCACCACCCCACTGCCCTCTTACTGCTGTTGGGACCAGCCAGGCCTCCTTGCTTTAGGCCCCACTCTCCTCCCCAGTTGCTGGTTCAACTTCCTCTTCTGCTCTTTGCTGAACACATCTCAGCCTTGGTCAGGTCTCACTCACTCCTCTTCATTCATACTAGGAGCTACAATATGTGTTTCAATCTACGTGATAAGACAAGAAATCATTTTGCTGAGCCTCATAATCCACCAATGTAAAGCACTACATCCCAGGGTCACCAGCCTTAATTTGTTCAGATTTCTCTCACAGATTTCCACATGAAATCTAACAGTTCAAGGGAATAGATTACTTTGTAGTATATAGACTGCATTAGATTAAGCATGCAAAGAGCATAGGATTCCCTCCTCAGAGGACTTCCACATCAGGCTCGGGAAGCCTGGCTGTCCCTCTGCATCCTGCATCCCTGTCTGCACGCTCTTTGCTGTAAAGAGGAAGCAGAAAAGAGACTGATCCCATAGTATTCTACTAGCAAGGGCAGGTTCCTAGACAAATAGGTGTTCACGTTTCAGCTGAGAAAGATGTAAAACTCATCCTCCTATTTGGAGGTTCTTATTCCTCTAGGCGGAAGGAAGCCTTTTCCTCCTTTTCCCTTGTAAGGTAAAAGATAGTGAAAGAGGAGTATCTCAAGTGAAAGATGTTAAAAGATGGTGAAAAGAGAGCACTGGCTTACTAGAGTCACTGACTGTACTACAAAGGTAAACATGTCAGAAACAACAAATAAGGATACAAAGGCAACAAAATTGGGGCCAGTGAGGAAAGGGTAGAGGGAAGCAGGTTGTTTGATTGGGAGGGGAAAGAGGTAAAGGGACTACTGGGAAAAGCAAATATTGTGTTTCAAGTTGATCGGCTTATCAGCCCTGTACCTGTTCAACATAGCCTTGGGCCGGACAATAAACCTGCTCCCATGACTACACTGCATGTATCTGACCACCGCAGGTCCTCCTCTAATGCCAACAAGGAGGTAGGCTTTAGGAGACAGAGGACTCAGTGTAACAATGAGGAGGATTTTCTGGCTCCTTGTTGGGTTTCTGAGGGACGTGCCAATGCCATAAGAGATTTGTAGTGTTAGGAAGTAGGTCTGATCCCTGCCTCAGTTTCCCATCTAGCATGGCTCGCCACAGACTGCTACTGTACATCAGCATTTGTGACCCTGAAGCGTCCCAACTCTTCCAGCTAAGTGAGACCTGATCCCCTTGGAGGGACACTATCCATTGCAGGCTTTTCTTGCAGTCTATCCTGATCCCAACCTCATCTAGCTCTCAAAGCCCGTAGGGATCTCTGGAAGAGAGTAGCAGGTTAGCTGCTAGGCTGAAGTAGCTGTGCTTTTCAAGTCAGTGGGGCTGGAAGTCTCACTTTCTTAATAAAATTCATGCTATAACCGAGTAAAACAAATTTTAAGGAGAAAACTGCAACAAGTAATGATGCTACATAATAGTTTGCTTTTTTCCTGAGACATCAGATTTTCTTTCTAAAACCATCTGGTTTAAGAGAGACAGAGGCTGAACATAATTTATGCTGCTATGACATGGGGGCATACAACTTTCTAGCATAACTAAGCTATAGTTAACAAGGATCTATTCTGTATCATGCTCAGTTAAAATTTGTTCTCTTGTTAAAATCTGCCTCAGTGCAAGCAGGAATTGTTCCACTGGAGATTTTTCCATATTCATTTGTGCAAACACCAGGCCTCAGTGTGCAACATAAGTAACAATTTGCATTAAGAGCTAAGACTTATTTCATTACTGCTGACAGGCATATAACCACAATGGATTATAAATAATTTGATGATTTTGAATGATTTGCCTTGCTTGGAATAACTGAAACTGGGGAATAATACCCAAATATAATAAACGATAACTTATTAATAATATAGCTAACAAAATAACACAAAATGTACTGTTACAGTCCTCATTAAGGAGGTTTTTTTTTTTTTTTAAGATAGAAATTCTAATGACTAATCAATTAAAAAACAAAACAAGCATAAGAGAAGAAATGCACCTTTAGTAATGGTCCTACATAACTGCCACAATCTATAGACTAAAACATACATGAAAGCAACATTGGTGATACATCTATAAACATCCATGCAGACAGACATTCTTCACCCCTTTAAGAGCATCAGTACATCAGATAAATGTATGAACTCAAAAAAACCACGTCCATCTGACATAAGAAGATGACGTTCAGAGATATCATATGAAAACAATGAAGCAGCTCACAGCTGTGTCGAGACAAAGGGAACAGAAGGCAAACTAAAAAGTACAATAAATTCCTCATATTTTTTCAGTGCATTTGGCTTTTCTGGATATTTTCAGTTTTGCAGACATCAACTCACAAACATGCTTTGTATCTAATGTTGTAACATATAGAAAAAAATTCAACTGACTGTAGTGGCAGCAAAGCCTACTTAAAGCTCTACAGGATGATGTATTATTGCAAACTTGCTCATGAGCAAACTCTGCTGAATATCTTCTTAAAGATCAGAAAACTGAATGCTACATGTCAGTCATGCAGGATCTGTTTGACTTTAATGACTGCTCCGTTGGACTATATCCCAGGAAATCAATTTAATTTAATAATTATGGAGTATAATATAAGTACTTAACTGAGACAAGATTACCAAAACCACACTGAAAACAACAGAAGACTGATTTTTTTTTTAATGTAGGCACCTTAGAAATACATATTTTGTATTACAGCCAGAAATAGGACTATGGAATCAGAAGAAGTTGATGTTTAGGCTCTCAGTGGAATAGGACAGAGGTACTTGAGCTAACCTGGCTCCAAGAAGCAGCATAAATTTGCTAGAGTGGCTCCACAAAGGGTAAAATATTGTGTTTCTCAACAAGGATAATTAGCTGAAGGATGCTGATGCATCTCTGCTGCTTCTGGGCCTGATTCACCTCATTCAGAACTAGACCAGGCAGCTCTTCAGCAAATTCTCTCCCCTTCCATCAAAAACATCTTCATAATTGGAGTCCAGAACAGCTTTGCTCTGCTAAACCAAGATGCTGGAAAATGTTGGCATTTTAACATTCACAAATCAATATGAAAGATTATCTCATCCCTGAAGCTTGAAAATTTTCAGTCTTCATAATTCCTTTTCTTAACTTCAACTACATTGAGTCTTTTGATCCCAAAAGAAAAAGGAAAAAAGCCCTCAGTCTATAATATACTATACATATAATTCTTTGCTGGTGGAAATAAGTGCCTTACCCTTAAGTAAATGGACTTATACTAACAAATATTCAGATAAAAATATTCTTCTCCCTCAAGCAACCACCACACAAATAGCACACATTTTTCTACTTAACAAGTGATATCTTTATCTATCCCTAGTCACCTATCTTATCTACTTGTTATTATCATTTTTCTTTTTCTCCACCTTTACCTCCACTCATCTATATATTTTTATCAGACTTTTTTTTTTAATCAGACTTTTATCAGAGATAACCACTTCGCTCAGAATTATTGACAACCACCTTATCCACTGGATTAATGACTTTTCTTACCTACAAGATTTTCTCTGTCCTTCCTTTGTGTGGAGTAATTGTATGTCTACAACCAACTTTACACTGCATCTTTTCTTGCTTGTTTAAATAAATCAGTTCAAGTCAGCAGAAATCTTTTCACTGACCGCAATCAGCTTAGATCAGGTTTACCCAAATATAGTCCAGCCACTTTACTAGGACTAGTCTAACAGTAAGGTACTTCAGTATCTCCTCCCAGCCACGGCATACAAAACCATGTACTTTTCATGTTTGCCTAAAACTGCCATACTGAATAATGACTTAAGCCAGTCAGTATGAAAGCGTATCCTGTTCACAGTGCATTAATCCTCTTCTCCAATTTATATATAACTGAGCTCATTTTTGAGAATTCTGGGAGATAGTATTCATTGTTCCATTGCTTTTGTGTGATATATAATTTGAAACACTTGCATACTGAAGCTCCCATTTAGACTTTCTTTTTAAACACATTTTTCTTGTATATATTCTTTAATGTCCTTTTCTAAGGGAAGGAAATCTATGCAAGGCAAGAGAATAAAAATTCTTCATTTGAGAAGGAAAAGTACAGCATATCAGCTTAACACTTTTTTTTCCCATAACATTCTGCTTACTCTATGTATTTATAACTACACTATTATTATTCTCTCTATACATATTATCCTCTTATACTAACGATTGATTCTTTTTATGCACTATAATGTAGTGTTAAATATACCCTGTAAAATGCTGAGTACTACTCAGCTTTATTTTGTAGGCAGCAATAGTTGAAGGAATTAGCACACAGTTATATCTAGTTCAATTTATTACATTCAGAAATCTTAGAATATTAGTAGGCTAATGTAAGTTTGCTCTTTCAATAGTTTTAACTGTTTTCAGAACAGGAATGCAAATTAAAACAGAATTTACATATTAAATAAGACTATTTTCATTAGTATTACTTTAAGGTTAAAAAGAGAAAATGAAACTCTTCAAGATGCAAGGCTAACCTTTGCAGGTCCTGCTGGTCATCCATTATACGACTGCAACCAAAAAAGCATATAACTTGTTCATACCTTGAAAAGATTGGACCGAAGATAGGAATCATGAACTCAGACATACAATAAGATTTTCAATCAGGGTAACAGAGACAAGAGAGAAGATCAATCAGACTTTCTTACTAGAGAATATATTCTACATACAAAGATAAAAAACTTCATCAATCAGAAATGCTGCAATTACTTTGGGTGATATCGTTCAACAGCTGACACTAAAAATCTCTAAACTTCAATCATCTCATTCTTTCAAAGTCAAGCTGAAATTACAGTTTGAACATAGACAGATGATCCTCAAAGATTCAGATCCCAATAACAGTTCAAGAATGTATTTTCCTTGCAGCCATGTTCAGTGTCATTTTGGGGCTGCCCTCTCACCTATTTCAATACTATGCACATTCACAACAGTCCCACATGATGCTGAAAAACAACAGGCAAACATATAGGTCCTCCCACCTCTGTTACAACTTTCTTAACACAAAGGTTTTCCCATGCTGAAAGGAGAAAAAAAAAAAAACTGTTCTTATTCTGATATTTTCAAAAAGCCTGCACATCTGAAACTCTGAAAAGATACAGAATACTTATATGAGCAAGATTAGCTCAGTTTTGCCCTAACCTTTATTTCAACCTCCTGTCTGTTCAGGCAGCAGGGTTCCGAGTATGTACGTAAAAGGTGTAATCTTTCTTATACCACTTGCCTTTGTGATCAGCTGCCCTTTAAAAATAATGAAGCTTTGATAACTGACAATTTTGGAAAGTTCCTTAGACTGTGAAAGTTACGAAGAAAAAATAAAATATAAAGAAACCACCATCCTGTCAAACCTTTTCCATTATCCTTCCTGTTGCAGAGAAGGATAAGATAAAAATGGCCCCATGGCCATGGAACAACATTTGAAAACACATAAAAATAGTGTATAAGTTTCTTTCTATCCTTCTTCCATCTGAAATACAGTAATTCTACAGTACAATCTAGCAGCCCTCTATCTTTCTGTGGTTCTTGGCAGCCAAATTCCTTCCCTCCAGCATGTTAAAAATGTTCTAGTTAAATATTCTTGTTTTGCTTTCATTCTGATTTATAAATAACATTAAAGCTTTCCAAGCTCCTTTTTCACTGGAGAAATATAAACATCTCGTCCTTATCCTTTACAGTCCTTAGCCTTTGGTGTAGCCTTCCTCTCCACTCAGCTCTGCCAGGAACACCAGCAACAATACGCTGTTTGTTTCCAACAACACAAAGCAATCTCTATATGTTTTCCTATAGTACTCACAATGTACAAAAAGGTCTTTCTTAGCAAAGTCACTCTCCTCTCTCAATGACCAAAAACGTTTAGATAGTTTTAGATTTTGAAATCACTTTGTGGGCCTCAAATCAACTGTAACACCCTCCACTAATCTAAAACAGTTAGCCCCCAGAAGTATTTAAAAGGACCACAACAATAAGGCTAAGCGATTCTAATGACAGAATGATGGCTCCTCTTTCACTTATTTAGAGGGAAAAAGAAAAAGCAAGCAGCAGTGTGACAAATCGTAAATTAGGCTATATTTCAAGCTGCAAGCAAATACATTTTGTAGGCAAAAGGTTTCCCATCCTTAGGGTAGGAAGCAAGAGTAGTCGTAAAATGCTCTGGCCATACTTTTTTCATAACTTTTTTTGGTCATAGAGATGTGTCATCAAGAGGTTCACTGTGAGGGTGGTCAAACATGGGAACTGGTTATGCAGAGAAGTTGTGCGGTCTTCATCCTTGGAGATATTCAAGATCCAACTGGATACAGCCCTAAGCAACCTGCTGTAATTGACCCTGCTTTGTTTGAGCAGTGGGGTTGGATTAGGCAATCTCCAGAGGTGCCTTCCAGCCTCAACTGCTCTGTGATTCTGCGATTCTAAGAGCTGACACATCCTCCACCATGGCCGGAATGAAAGACCTTACTGGGATGTCTCCCCATTGACTCTCACAGGCTTTAGCTAAAGGGCGTATGAAGACCTCCAGAGATACTTCTTTTTTTTATTTCTACAACACTTCTACTTCCTTAGACTTTATACTATTATTTTCTCCTTTGGCTTCTTAAAACTTTTAACTTATGGGCCACAATGATTTTAAAATAACTACTTTCATTATTATACTATCAGCAATTTTGCTTTCTATACTGGAATGTAAGTCCTAATCTGTGAATATATCATTTGTTAGTGAAAAATCAGATGTTTACGTGTTTGCAGATAAAGAAACTAAATGCAAAAAAGGTTAAAAGGTAACAAAATTAAAAACAAAATGGTAACAATATTAAAAACAAGAACAGGGCTGAACAAGTGAAATGAAGAAGTTACTGTACACACATAAGCATCTAGTATCCTGTTTCAAACTCAAATAAGGACTCCACAATGGACTTGTAGCTCATGAAAAAGTATCCTATGCATATCTAAAGAAATAGCATTGCCTGGAACAACATTTCATAATGTTTCATTCTGCTTCTGTTTCTTAAGAGAACACTTTCTAGTCAGAAGTTACTCTAACTCAGATTTAAGCATGGTGCTGTCAAACATCTAGCCTCCTTTCATTTTTGAGTAATTATAATGTGCACACTTTTCCATAACTTGTAGTTGAGATTTCACAATGCAAACTGAAATAGCTACCAGATTGACTCAAAAAGTCTGAAAAATCAGACAGTAATATGTAAGAGTTTACTTTCATACATGACCGAGATCTCTTATTTTTAATTATTTAAGATTATATTCTGCAGTCACATACATGTGATGATCTGCCTTAAAAATGTTGAAAACTGAGTAGCAAAAGACCTAGAAGAGCAGCACTGCTTTGAAATCTTTACTTAAAAGGAATGACGATGCTGAATTTTGCCTACGAATTATAGGGTGGGCAGACTGCAAAGGCAAATTAGCAATTGTCTGCCACATGCATATATTTTCATCATTAAATTAAACAGAGACTACATATTCTCTCCTCAACACTGAAGACAGACTGCTTTCTTGATTGCATTTTATTTCTTACTGAGTTTTAGACACGCTCAATTTAAAAAGTAAACCTTCAAATAAAACTTGAGCATATCAGTATCAAGATTGCATCTCAGCATAATTCGTTCAATATAATTGAGAGAAAAAAAAATCCTGAACAATTATACTTACAGAATTTGATAAATTAAGAAAGGTTTTTGCAAGCAATATTTAGTGATAATTATAATTTTATAAAGGACTCTGAAGATTTTATAGCAGCATACATTATTGAATTCTGTCTGAGATTGTCTCTGTGAAACCGAAAAGGAACACTTCCTTCCCACAGTGATACACAAAAAAGTGTTAAAAGGTTTTTTGTATCCAAGCCCAATGTAGTTCTCACACAGATTCAAATAGGAAACTTGGCTGCTGTGTTTGGAACTGCCATTTCTAGCAGTTTGATACGGCCACCTTTCTTCCCTTTTTGCCAAGTCAGAAGCCAACTTGAGAACATCTGTATATTTCTATGCTCTCTGAATATTTAAATTCAAAAGATATTGGAGCCAAGAGGAAGCCTTCTACTAACGCTACACTGGCATTAGACCAAGTCTGCAATGGCGAGTTTCTTTACCTATCAGCCACTTCAAGACCAAATCCTGATGTTAAACACAATGATTTGTGAAAGTTAGAACATTTGGTGCTCCATCTTTTTCTTTTTCTTTTGTAGTTCATAACATAGTAAAAGGGCCGACTGTCCAAAGGAAGTAGGCAAATTAACAGTTATACATTACTAGTGAAAACTAGTGAAAAAATGGTATGAGTTTTGTTCAGTTGCAGGGTAGAGTAAGCATTTTTTCTAAAACTTTTGGAGAATTTAACCTTAAAAGTACAGAGACCAGACCAGAATGCGCAACAACACTATGTTTTAATGAACTTAAAAGTTTAAAAGGGACATTTTTAAAATCAGAATACATAATAAAATATTCACCACACCCCCATTAAGAAACAGTATTTTGCTTAGATTTTATAAAAAGCACAGCTCAGCATATCCAAGCTGCCATTCAGAAAAGAACAAATATAATGATAGAAAATATATTTGCAGTTTTTGCTATTAGATTCAGTGGTATTTGTGATCACCTTAGCAAAAGTTTGTTTCATTCTCCTTTCTTTCTTCCTTTGGTTAATTCACTGTTAGTTTACTCTATGCATGAAAATTCAAAGAGCTCTCTTCATAAACCATGATAGAGCATTATAGATATTTTTAAATCTCAAAATTAAAAATTAATAAAACACATTTAAATAAATATTACTTAAATTTCTTAAAATCTCCCTGATCCTCTCTAAATTAAATTTTCCATCTTATTAAAAATAAAAAAAATCTTTTCTCCATACATTTTGATTTTACTTGCTTTGTTTATTCACTTGTTGAATGGCTCTGCTTCTACCCTACAACTCCACAAACTGGATCTGTGCAGCTGAAATCCATGAGACTTTACAAGAAAGAAACCCTACAACTGGTACTGTACTGCAGAAACATTGGCCTAATATTTACATACAATGAACAGCTAAGCCACAGATATTTCAGATTCTTATAAAATTACAGTTAAGTTCTTCAAAAGATACTAGATCCTTTTACATCTATGAAATTCTGTCCATCAGGATGGAAATACATCTTATTTCCAGTTCCAAGAAGATGTAGATTTCCTATTCTATATAAAGTGTTTTTCATGTAGTTGGTGATATATGAACAGTTTGTAATAAAATACTGTGTAGGATAAAACAGTTTTTATACAAGCCACCTTATCATGCTATTGTTTGCTTATATAAGCAACTGTGGGAAATTTACATGAATTAATTTTCCTCTCGTTTCGCTACATTCATTTTTAAGTTCTCATCATTCTACATCTTCAACCTAAACTCATATATTTTCCTACCTGTACTCAAATTTTACTTTCTAAAGAAAGGGAGAACACTTCATAAAGAAAAAATGTGTTATTTCTTCATTCACTAAAGTAAATTGCTTGGCTTCTTCAAATTGCAGTAAGGTAAGAATATTTATGGGGCCAAATACAGTATACCTATATATTTTCATATACTTATATACCTTAGCATTACCTTTTAACTAAAAATAAACCAGGAAAATAAAAAACAAAAAATGCACAATACATTTAACTTAAATGCTGCATTTCCTGCTTACAATTGCAGATACAAATATGTGGGGATTTTTCTAATTAAAGCTTTGACATAAGCGGAATAGGTTTTTCCCATATAACTATAGCCTTTAAAAATAGGAGTATTTTAGCTGCAAAATGTTGCTAAACATGTTTTCCCTTTCTTCTATAAAAGTAGTTTAATACGAGCTATGTAAATAAAGCTGAACTCCACACTTTAGACATCATTTAACTTAAGTGCTCTTGGAATTGTCCAAGCTAAAAACTGAACTGTCTAGTGCGAAAAAGATATTCCTGAAATTTCATGTCATTAGATAAATTGAGTTATCAAAGCTACACATCAGTCACAAAGAATAGAACAAAAAAAAACCCTCTAAATTTTCTCTTCTAGATCAAAATGTCATGTTTTCATAAAGCTTCGTGCGACTTACCATTTTAATTTTAATTCACCATTACAGAGAAAGAAAAATTGTAAACAGACAGAAAAATGATTTCCTTTACAGAAAGAAGGAGTGAAACTGACAAGAAGTGACAGAAAATAGTTGTTTGTCATGCCATCTTGGTCTTCCTTTTTTGAGTAAAAGCTTAGTTTTTAAGAGCTCGCAAAAAATTTTCAAAACCTATCTGAAGCATACATTTCAACTAAAACAGGTTTAGAACTAGAAAAAAAAATGCTGAAGAAATATAAAAGAACTGATTCCTACACCAAAAATACTATGAGAAGCCATTCCTGACACTCATAACATGTTATAAGGCAGTATCTCGGTGTGTATTCACTTAGGAAATTCTCCGGCAAATACTCAACAGGCAAAATAAAAAATAAGATAGAAGACTTGAAAATAGTTTTTTGACTCATATTGAAACCATTTTCTCTGTTTATATACTTGAAAGGACTGAAATCCAGTGCTTGAAAGTGATTAGGAGAAAATGAAAGCATCTATACTAATTTTGCAACGTTGTCCCACCAGTATGCTAATAGACATGAACAGAGAATATCATCATAAATAGGAACATTATTAACCTCTCTGAAACTAAGATCAGTCCCAGGTAGTAACTCACATACTTATCAGCTTTTGTTTTTTAGACCTTCATTCTCTGGGTTTTTTGGATTTTTCGGGGTTTTTTGGGGTTTTTTTTCAGCTCAGGAATATCTAGTACCTTTGTCAACAAGGGACCAAGAACGATTTCATATGCTCTACCTTTTTTCCCACCTCTGCAAGAACTGTGTTGATGTTAGAATAAATGAACAATGAATTAAGTTATATGGCTTTTATCATATTTTTTAACCTATGTAATCAAAACCAAGTTGTTATCAAATTATCCTCAAATAATTATGAAAAACATTAATAGTATGAGTATAATTTTGTCTACAAAATATGCATTTTCCTATTTTATCATTTATAAATATTAGTCAACATAAAAATGCTCTCTTGTATAAGCATTTAGGGTATGACAACTTTAGACACATATTAACTGAACATCAAGTTTCACTAGGATTTTGTTTTGTTCTCCCAAAAAGCCTCGTGATGTTCCATTTCAAAAACTAATTTAAATATAAAAGAAAGTCTCTTTAAAGTATTCTTCATTACAGAGATTTCAGTATGCGTTTCTAAGTGAAACAGAACACTATTTTATTAAAATAAAAGTGAATATTTCCATAACTAAGTTACTTTTAGTCATAATATGGCCTTAAAGGATTGCCAGAAGTATTGTACATAATCATAAAATGTTAATCTTTCATTGGATTAGCAGGAAAAGCCTGAGTGACGGCTGAAATGATATAGCATTACAGAAATTGAAGCATTCATATGTTTATCATTTTGGAAAAGTAAGATTGACCTATCAAAAATTAATTTAAATTTTTGCATTTTAAGCTGATTAAGACTTTCATACCTGTAATACTCAGTTATTTCTCAATCTATGCAACATCAGAAGGACAGTTCATTAGCCAAAAAAATCTGATTTAAAGGGGAAAAAAGAAAGAGAAGTCAATAAGGAAGATACTGTCCTCCTGAATACTCCATAAAAGTACAAATGGGTTACTCCTTAGCAATCATTCACGTAAGGTACTTTTACACATCAACCCCTTTCGCACAATGCCTAATTGTTTTACAGTCTTGAAAGCATTACAGGCAATAGGCTTACGAGGAAAAGTACTGTTTGCTAATTGTGTAGGTATCTAGATTAAGGAGGAAAAGACAAGCATAACTGCCTGCCACTGAGAAGTCAGACATGAACTTTCTCTGGTATGCTCCATAACGACCTACCACAAGCAAGCTCCCAGCAAGTAAACGGCACAGCTGTAGTCAGCTCAGTACTGTTCACATATTAAAAAATAGAATGCATTGGTGGATCTGTGCAAACACTAACAATGCTATGTTAAAATCTGCCTTTGGCAAGAACAAAGCCTGTGATGAATAAAGAAGTTACCCCACACTTCTCTTCAGTATCGAGAACATACCTTTACCAAAAGACAAGACTTACACTTTCTTGAAAGTGGAAATATTCATTAACCTTGCACAACTATCATCAGATTTGATTATTAAAAGCTATTTTACATGATTTTCAGACATATAAGATCAGTAAGCAGGTAGGAATTTACTGTTCTCTCATTATAGCTGATTGATATGACTGTTCAGTGCCAGGAACTGGGTGTGCATTATCCCAAATATTTTAACAGAAATATGTTCAAAGAATACTGGAAGTTTCAATAGTACAAGAGACTATTTGACTTGCATGTTTTGATTCTCCTTTTATAAAAATCAGTTCACTCAATTCCACTTAAATCAAGATTGCACAGATTATGCATGAACTTTTTCCCCTGCTCATCTTTTTTAATCAAATATCTATGGCTACCATATCCCAGTCACACATTCTGATAGGACGTACAAAAGCCTTGAGAGGAGGGCAACAAAGGTTAATTACATAAATCTTTGTCTGTAATGGCACCCAATATCTTATTCTCCCCATTCATCTTGATCATGAGTTCCAGAAGGCTATAAATTCAATTTTATAAGTAACATCATCTTAGGTACAATATATTATGTTTAATGCTTATTCTTTCTTTATTTTTCTTTGGAATTAAAACTTCTTTTAAGTTTTTCATTTTACTATCACAGTAGAGAGGCTAAACCTAAAGGATAAGAGATTTTTAATTTCAAATCCCTATTTTCAGTCACATTTTTTTCCAGATCACTCTCTGTCCAAAATCATCTCTGGAATCTGAAAGGAAAGAGAAGCAACAGAAATGCTAAAAGCACTAATACTAACACTAACCTACTGATGATGTAAAATGGAAGGTTACCACCAGTTAGGATCTTCCAAGAAGAAGTTAATGGCTTTGGGAACTGGTATAAAAGGTATGGTATAAAATTCAACAGGACACAGTGGAAGACAAAACAGTGAGGACAAACAAAGGTTGTCTCACAGAAGTTTAGAGTTTGTTCATTGGAATCACAGGACAAGAAAGACCCAGTTGTGATGGGCAGTTAGAGAGCAATGCAAGTCATTAATATTATATGAATGCAAGCAACAAAAAACCAAATACCATTCTGTAATAGCAGACAAGGATGAAAGACAGACGTGGAAACACTGGTAAGATGTCATCTGCACCACATATGCCTTTGGCTATATTCAAGAAAAACGAAGTCAGATTATAACAGGTACTGTCAGAGACCAATGCTCTCTGATGAGGTTCTTTTAGATAGTCCACACATGGAGGGTGTAACATTTAATATAAAAGTTCTGCTCTACTGAGCTTTCCTGCAGCAGCACAGCCAAACATGTGGTTTTCTGATCTGCACCGTTACAAGAAGCACTCCAGAATTCTTCCAGATCTTCAGTATAGTAAAACATGGGCAACTAAAACATTCAAAAAATGTTGAAACAAAGCTGATCATCACTTTATAGTATTCTCTACAACGCACAATGTATCATTGTAGTCACTACCACACCAATAATCTACTTTTCCTAACTTTAGTACATTTCACTGAATAACTCACAGGAATTGTAAGAAAAATCAGGCTGGAAGGGACCTCAGTAGGTCATCTAGTCCAACTTTCCACTCAAGGCAGGGTCAGCTATGAGGTCAGATGAGGTTGCTCAGAGCTTTATCCACTCAGGTCTTGAAAATCTCCAATAACTTGACATTGCATAACCCATCTTCTTGATAACATGCTTGTAGGTGCTGGGAAACTGCTGTTAGAGCCTCCTGAAGCTCTCTCTTCTTCCAGTTGAGCAAGCCCAGCTCCCCCAGTCACTCCTCAAGGGGCAAGTGTTGCAGCCCTCAACCATCCTGGTAGCGCTCTCATGTGCCCGGAAGTGTGTTCCAAGAGAATTCGTTCCACAATTTTCCCAGGGACCAAAGCAAGGCCGACCAACCTGCAATTCCCTGGATCATTTTATGACCTTTTTTTGAAGACTGGTGCAATATTTGCCTTTCTGCAGTCATTAAGGACCTCTTCCAATTTCCCATAATCTTTTGAAGATGATAGAACAGGTCTGCTTGGACATCAGCCTGTTCTATCCACATCCTTGGACGCGACCCATCATGTCCCACAGACTTGTATGGGTCAAGTTCTATTAAGTAAACCATGATTTGATCCTCATCCACTGCTGGTAGTTCTCCTCCTCCTTGAACCCTTCCACTAAGCACAGTTAAATCTTATTTTTCAATACTATTTACAGTACTATTACTATTTACACTACTTACAAGAAGGCAGTAACCAAAGATTTTCTAAAACAAGTCCTAGGTGAAAGTGTTAACATTTGCGACATGTAAAGAAAGATGAATTTGTCGGTTTCTGTTCCTCACTGTTAGTCTTGAAAGAAGACATAGTGAGTAATCACCATAAACTCAAATTAGCATCCAAGTAATACCAATGAAAAACACGGATGTGCTCCTATGTCTAAATCTCACTGCAGAAATACATCTAAGCTTTCCTTTCTATAGATAACAGGAATTTTATAGCTCAGGGTTTCAGGCATGTGGTAGAAGTTCTGAGTTACAGTTTAGTGGCAAACTGCAATCACTCACTGGTTTATATGATTACCCAAAAGGGTTGTACTGACTTTTCTCAACCATTTTTCATTAATGTCAGAAGTTGCAGTAAGTGTAATTTAGCAGTTTTTCAGAGTAAAGGGTTTGGGTTTTTTCTTGGATTGTAGCAGTAAAACTGCTTTAAAAAAAGCAAGTAAAAAGACAGCAATTCATTGTGGCCTTTGTCAGCGACGTGACATTTTCCAGATATTTAGGAAGTAGGTTCACGAAAATAGACGTAGGTAAGCATACACACATTTCACATCACAGATTCTGTAAATCGCTAAAAATATGTGCTAGTGCTTAACTTGCAACAGTACTGTTGATTTATACCATTTGAACAAATGTTATTTGCTTTAAAGTAACTGCAGTTAAAATATACTTAAAGTGCACATGCAGCTTGGCAGTTTGAGCTTTTGGTCACACTCCATTTGGAAAAATCCTCTTCTAGTGACATCAATAACTTCTGTCCTTGATGCTTTCTACCATATAAATGTAGCAAGAAGCCCAGCATATTATAAGCTGAAGGCGTACGTGGCCAGGAACAGGACCTCCTTGTTTTGGTGGCAATGAGCTGTGGCATCTCATGAAGCGTCCTCAGACACCTAATGCAATAGGTGTCTACGGGACATTTCTCAAACAACAGGTGAAAAGAGCTACAGCTGTATGTGGTCAAGACAATGACCTAAGGCTGTTTCTGACAGCTCAGGAGGAATTCTGCAAGGACAGGAGGAAACAGCTGGCCAGTGAAGTTTTCAATAAGCACCAGTAATAGAGGAGAAACTGACATTGAAAAAACTGGCTTTTTAAAGCCAGGTAGAACTTTGTCCAATTTAGTAGTAAGTGACTGAGACAGAAAAGAATAAAATGTCATAATTGTACTTTCTATTTAAATTTCTTGAGAGATATGTATGAAATATAAATGTTGCTTTAACAGATTTTTGTAAAAAAAAAATTGTCCTCTTTTCTTTGTCTTAAGGTTTTCCCCCTCCAAAAAAGTACAGTTCCTAAATGACTGCGGGAGTATCAAACCATTCCTATTCCATGATATGAATAACAAAATTAATCTATGAATATACATTTACTCCATTTAATCACATCAAACAGAGCTATGTATATTATGAAATGAAAATGGCTCCAGGGAAACATAGTTTAAAAAAGTGCCTTGCTTCTTTCATAGCCTACAGCATGTGCAATTACCCAGCAACTGACTAAGGACAGAAAACAAACAGAAAAAGGCTAAATTTTGCTTCAGTTTCCTGACTGCATTTCTAAGAAATTATTTTGACATATCAGTCTTTACTTTGTCTCTTTCAGGAGTTGCAACCTAATTGTGTTAGTAAGACTTGCAACTGTGCTGTAAATAACTACAAAATACAAGCACTGCAAATGTCCCTTAAGACAGTTACATTTATAAAATTGGAAGTAATATGTTGTACATATGTTAAGCAGTCTCACTTCTCAGACACTGAGTCAGTTTTAATTGTTTATGTAGGGTTTTAGTAACACTTTGAAGTGAGAGAGCAACTCTTTGATCTTTAAAAGCTTAAATGAGAGACTCAAGTGTACATCCTCAAACCTTCAGGTAATCTGAATTAAGGCTTAAAACGAACGACTAATCCACATTTCAAGTGAATCATTTTAAGATGACATTGGCTAACTGATCAAGTCTCAAAATACGTCATTCTTAAAGAGAAACAAATCCAAAGAAACATGTGTCCTGGAAAATATTTTTGTAACTTTCTGATATATGGACCTCATTCTGTAACATGCTGGACAATCCAAACAGAAGCATTTTCATTTCTCATTGAAGCATACAGATACTTAAAAGTATTAAACTATTCACATGGCAGAAAAACTTAACTTTATCTTTGTTCTTAGAACTATATTCACAGCTAAGAAAAGGCAGTATTTCGAAATTGCACCGGTGCATTTCATATAAAATATAGAAAATTTCACTGTAATACTGGGAAGTAATATATGTTGCTGGGAAGTCATGTATGTCTTAATGATCTTTTTTTCTTTACCTAATGGCAGTTTCATTATCTCCGCATTTGATTCCAAAAGGAATAGATTTCTTCACCTCTTCCGCTTCTATAATTATGTCCCCCACACACACCTTTTTAAGGATTATGCCAACTACATGTAGGTTTGAAAAGAAAAAAAAAAAGGAAAACAAGAAAGAAAGGTTACAGTACAGTGGTTCATGTAGTTTAGTAATATCACCTGATACTCCTTCTTCAGAATGACAACACATGAATACAGATGGGCTAGTCTATTTAAACAAATGCTTTGTAGGTTCAAGGAAGTACATACAAACACCTGGATTTAGAGACAGACCATGGGTTAAGCCTGTAAACAATTTTAATCCAAGCAAGCTGAGCCTAACTCAGTGTTCTGTCACCACTGAACTCTTAAATCTGGGGAGCCCAAGGTCCCTCTTCAGAGCTAAAAAGGGAGACAAATGAGTTAGTTTGCCAGAAACTCACAAGCTGAGCAGAGGATATGTCTAAAGGTACTAAAAGTAATACTGTGGAACAAAGTATTTTCAAGAGGATGGAGAGATACAAACACACACACATGTGCGCGCACGCACACACACACACACACGCACCCTGAGCTGAGGATTCAAAGCTGTTAACCCTCTCCCACAGAGCAGAACTCGAGTAACGTCATTCTCTTCAATTAAAAGATGGTATCAAGTCTGCTGCCTTAGAATGAAGATCAAAAAAATGATAACAGCATCCATCTGATTTGAACCTTATTATAGGTGGTAGGATAGTCCAATGCTATAAAAATGTTAAAAGTTTGGAAGAAAGGAGGGTAGAGTCTATGCAAACATCCAAATCGGGATACATTCTCAGTATTTAATAGCCCTCACTGGATGAGTATCACTGGACAGTTTCAGGTGCATTTAATATATCTTTGCCTACTTAACCATATTCCTTGCTGTGTAATCTCTTTTATGTGCAATATACAGGACAGTAATCCTGAAATCTTCAACTAAGTGTCATCATCCAGCCACCAGGTGACACTTATTTGTGCTCCAGATGCCTACATGCTCCGCACAGGCTGTGATCTATAGCTTTTAATCATACTATGGCTACAGAGCCATGCCAACAGAGAACACATCCTACAAAGATTAGTCATAATCCCTTTCCAATTTGTCACTTGTTGCAAAAGTCCAGAGGAATACCTTCAGATTTTCCTCTACCGTGGCTAGTTTCTTACTTGCTTCTCTTCATTTTAATATTAGTCTTACAAGTGTGACAAGAGGAAAATAGAAAAATATTTCAGTTGAGTATTAAACTAAGTTTTATTGATCATAAGAGGCTTTGAAAAAGCATAAATGCTTAGTAGAAAAGAAAGTTGTATTATTTGTTACAAGAACTAATATTCATACTTACACATAACTGATTTAAAATATGATTAATTCTAAAATAAAGACTGCATAGATTCAGCACATTGAACAGTAAAATAATTCGTTATTTTATTCTATCAACCACAACATGAGCTTCTTGAACTCTTCAGTACAGTCATTTTCTGGATATCTACACTGCTGGCTGACACTCAGTCACACAGAATACTTGTGGCTTCAGATTCAAGACTTTTGTACTATATCTGCTTTGGTCCTAAGAAATACCTGCCAGTCCAGTGACAATGTAGATGACATATTTGAATAACAACATAGCCTTAAAAAAAGAGTCTGAAAAGAACATACAAAGCACGTACTTTCAGTCACTGTTCTTCTCAGTGAGATGGTTCTTAGTAATATTACATTCTCACTGACATTACTAGGTTTCAGAATGAATTTTCTACTAGAAACTGTAAAAATAAAATAGGAAGTAGATTACATGTTATATCACTGTCCTCAATTGCGATGCCAGCTCTGGGCTACCATGAAAACCAAACACAAACCTTGTTGCCCAAACTTTTCCTACGCTCATTTGCTGTTTTCCAACCTATTTCATGATGAACTTGTGAATTTTCAATTTAAAGTGTCTGCGGAAACAGCTTGAAATCAGATGCAAGACCCAAACAGATATAATGTATTATTTACATATTTCAGTCAATAGAAACTTTCATTATTTAAATGAAAGAAAACCTATAGGCTGCTTTCTTCTGGGTTTTGGTCAAGCTTCCTAGAGAATACAGGAGATTTACAATCAGAAACTTCTGTATGGACATCCAAAGAGAAAGCATTCCTTATTTAATTCCCTATCTCCAACCACTGTTCTCAAGTTCTCAGACTCTTTACACAAACAGCACAAACATATTAGAAAGAAAATTCTGATGGCAGAGTTGACAACTATTTTATAATGTCCTGTTGCACACTTGAAAGAGAATCAGAATCAATTAATTTCATTTGTTCTTACTGACAGAACAAGTAGCAACAGTTCAAGCTGCAATAATGTAACATTAGCATCCCTACCAAAGGAAAAAATTAGTCACCAGATCATTAAACAAACTGCCAAGTGAAGTTACAGACTCATTATCACCTGAAACATGACACCTATCAGAGGAGCCAGAAATAACAAATCTTTCTTGCCAAAACAGTACTGGATTGTCCATAAATTTCAGGAAAGATACATTCCAAAAATGAAGTGGTTTGATTAGATTACAAAAATTACTTGTTATTACAATCTGCATCATTCTGTTCAGTCAGCAATAATGAACAGGTGGAGTGCTATTGTACACAGCCCCCTCAAATATTACTAGACTGGCAGTGGATTTATTAAGGCTTTTCTTTGTAAATCTTCATTTCTTTCCTTACTATTTTGAAATTCATAACTTCAGAGAATATCTCCAATATGACTGCGGCAGAAAATATCATCACTTTAGTTGTTTTTTTTTTTTTTGTATATATATTTTCTATACCTGTAGACAACATCAATCCTGTCTGCGTGGCATTTTCCCCACTCTGCACCTCATCTGAAGAACATCAGCTGGTACGGGAGTAAACACAGCCTCGGGCAACAGCTTCAGCTGTGGAAGCTGGCCAGGGCCACAGCACGATACAGTGCAGTAAAAGCTCCAGGTTGGGCAGCAGCAGGAGCGGGGCGGCTCCCGAAGGGAAAGCAAGTGGGAGCCCTCAGGGCCCAGACCCTTGATTGCTGCCGCCAAAACATCTCTATTTCTAAAGAAATAAGCCCTTTCTCAAGTGTTACATTGTAACTGAGATTTTACATTCTGTTCTTTTTTTCCCTGAACCTTAAAATCAGTTCTGCTCACAATGACCTCCTGGTTGTGAAAATTAAACTGATTTGCTATAAGGAGGCTAACCTCTTTCCCCGTGACTCAGTCATTGGAGCACAGAGCCAGACCCCGTTCCAACGAACTGCTAAGCGGAGTTCTGCCATGCTGGGAAGATGTTTCCTGTACATTTCAGTGATTTGGGTAAATGATATAAAACTCTAGTACAATCAAAGTAAGTACCACAACAATTACTAAGTTTAGTGGTATGCTTATGTTAATGCAAAGGGAAAGAAATTAGCTGGGACTGTAACCGGAGAACACGACTTATTACACGGACCACACATTCAATGCCACACATTCAACGGCTTTCACAGACAAAACACAGAAATACCTTCACCAAAGCTTCCATAGCAGACTTTGCACAGAAAAAAAAAAAAAAATTAACTGGCAGCTTGGCAAAGAATCAGTCCTGGTGGAGAATCAAACTTGGTGCAACAGATCACCTTTTTTCAGTTTCAAGGACAGTTCAGTGCATCAGAGAAGCATTTTGAAAAGATTTTGAAAATAAAATATGTCAAAAAAAATTAAAAGATAAAATCTTTTCATAGAAAACTCCTAAGTGTTAAAATAACAATCAAAGTTATAAAGATTGACAGTTTAGCAAGGTTCTCCTTTCTTCTTACATATTAAAGTTAATTAAAATTGGTGAAGTCTCAGAGTCATTTGTGACCTAGCCTAAATGTAATATAATCTCATCTGAAAAGCATGAAATTACTCTGCCTATATCTATTACTTCACTTCTTGATGTCTATTATAGCCATTTAATAATCCAATTATTATAAATTATATTGAAGGAGGTCCACGCAATAGCCAAAATATAAAAGATTTGTGACATTATCTGCACTACATTAACAAACCTAAAGTAACCTATTAGATAAAATAGACTGGGGAGGGGGCGGACTTGCTTTTACTTCTCTTAATGCGATATCCGAACGTGTTTGATTTGCTTTAGAATAAAAAATTCTATAAATACATATACAGATACCATTTTCAAATCTAAGACTCACAACATATATTGAATCTAAGCTAAAAATCTACTTTTAATGGAGTTTGGAAGGTGCTAATGTTGAAAACAGTAAATAGGCTTCCAGCACTCTTGGATACTGGCTGAATAAATTTTCCTGACTACAGTTACAAAATGTTCATTTGTGTAATGCTCTGTTTTCTGGTGCCCAACATAGAAGGACTTCATCTAACACTCAAGGATACAGAGGTAGGGTTAAACTCCTCATGCAGCATTAAACTTAACCCTTGTTTAAAAAAAAAGTTCCTGGTGGAAGACAGAACGGTCAACAGTTCTCTACTGGTTCAAAACCTGTTTTCAGTTCTGATATTACGAACACAAACAAATACTTATTTAATGTCTATACACGTGAGGAATAGTTTATTTTGGCTAGAAGTTAGCCCAAATGCATGAGAAAATTCTGGTATTTCAGCTTCAGATCAGGGATTAAAACCAGAAATTCACATGCTATGTGAGAACAAGCAACCTAATCTTGAAAGTTCCAGAGTACAAAAAGTTTGACTGGAAGTATGGACGAACCGGGGACAATATAGGAGGAACTGCTTCATTTTCCAAACCCTTTCAATCAAAACACGCCGTAAAAAAAAAGAGAGAGAGAGACTAGCTGAAAAACCTATTTTGCAGTACAAGTCTGTATCCTCAGTAGTGAGCTTAGAAAAATCACTAGCTCTTACATAGTTAGAGAAACATTAGCAAGAAACAACATTTGTATGCATGCTCAATTTTACACCCCAGGTTAGGAGAATGCAAGGTTCAAAGGAGCAAGTCAAAGTCTGATTTGAACTTCCTGGCAATGTCATTCTCAGCAGGGCAGGACCAACTTTCTCACCTACAAGTAGAATCTCTAAAATCCAGTCCCCTCAATGCCCTCCCCAAAAAAAACCCAAAAAACCCACTGAACAGCAGTATCATTCTTCCTGATACAGAGAGAAACAAAAATATACGTTAAAATAACAAAGGAGTTCCTGAAGGCAATTGCAAATATGAAATCCTAAAATCATACCAAAAAAGTTAAGACCATCCGATATCTATTTCTTTACAATAGATAAGCAGTTCACAGAACACTTAAAATAGGCCTATGAAAGAGTCAAGATGGGTTTTTTTGTTTGATTTGTTTACTGATTAATGAAAAATAGTGATCACAAATAACTTTTCACTGTATATTTCATAATATAAATAGAACTAATCAGTTTCATAACATTAGTATCCAATCAAAATCAAACCTTTGGATGTGCTAAGTATTAATTATCTTTTGTAACAATAAAAGATGTATTTTATTTTTCCTTTCCAAAATCATGGGTAATTTCAAGTAAAGCTACGAATTACACAGCAATTTTTTTTCCTAAAAAACATTTTTACATTTATTTTCTTTGTTTAACTCTATACTTTGGACTAAACAGCACAAAAAATAAACTGGTTCCAAACATTTCTTCAAGATATTTACATGCAGCCCTCATATGTATCACAAATGAAATCTATGCCTTATGGAGAAGAACGTTGATATCAGACCTCAATTTTTTCATTTAAGTTCTTTATAAATGCAAAGTACAATCTGTCTCTATAACTCTCCAGAACTACTGAGCAGTAAGACAAGCAGGAAAGAAACAAAATATCCATATGCACACTCATATACAAGGGAAAATAAGACACAGGCATAACTGAGGAAATTAGTTTAAAAAATTCAATACTGAAATAGTACAAATACCGTACTGACTTATATACTGTGCAATCTCACTGAACTTAATGTGTCTCACAGGAATTAACGTTATTATTTGCACAGCATCCAATGGATCTACAGTAAATGTCACAGAAGTGTATCAATCCACGTGGAATGATATATATTCTAAGAATGGAATTGAGACAAGAAATAATTAAGCTTTCGTTGTTAGTGTTGTGAAGTAATTGCTGATGTTCTCTACTCTATTTGATTTCTATCCAGAATTTCATACAGTAGCTCTCCCCTCCATCTGCTGGTTGTGCTCCTGTTAATACAACCCAGGACGCTGTTGGTCTTCTCTGCTGCCAGGGCACACTGCTGGCTCATGTTCAGCTCGCTGCCCAGCAGGACCTCCAGGGCCTCTTCAGCAGAGGTGTCCCTCAGGCAGACAGGCCCCAGCCCTGTTGCCAGGGGCTTCTCCTCCCCAGATGCAGGACTTGGCATCGTCTTTGCTGAATTGTGTAAGTTTCTTGTTGTTCTAGCCCTCCTGCCACCTAGCCTGCCCTGTTCGGCCGCCCTCGAGAGTCCAATCAATAGGTCTACCTAGTTTGGTGTCATCTGCAAACTTGATTACCGTCACCTCATCCAGGTCTTTAAGAACGTAAAACAGGACAAGTCTCAGGATAGACTCTGGTGGAACTCCACCCACCACAGGCATCCAGTAGAATTTGACCCATAATGACAACCCCCAAGCCCAGATATCCAGAACAATCTGCATTTTCAACCATCTGATTGTCTTCCCAATGTACCTATGTCCTTGGATGCAAGTATATTGTGGAGGATGGTTCAAAAGCATTGCTCAGGTCAAGGTAAATTACATGCATTGTTCTCTCCTTGTCCACAAGCTCTCACTCAGCCTATTGTCTGTTCCACCAGAGAGCTACTTACACCTAAGCTGCTCTTTCTTATAGAAGGTGACCCTCGCTGCCCCATCTTCCCATCCTGTCCCTCCTGAAAAGCCTGCATTCCACTCCAGCACTCCAGTCATGCAAGCTGTCCCACCTTGTGTCTGTTATTCCAATAGCTGTAGTTCTGTGACCACGCATAGAGCTCTTGCTCCTCCTCTTGTGCCAGGGCCTTTATAGCAGTGTTATCAGTTTTAATATCTGAGTTAGGGCATAGATAAATATGGTGGCATTGCTGTAATGTTTCCCATGGGAAAGAATTTCCTCTAGTAGTTCAGGGAGTGACAATTCTTCTAGCAGATCAGGATTACACAAGGATTTCTCTGAATTTACTAAACAAAATGAATTGCAAGTGCAGTACAGAAGTTACTTGTTATATTTTTGGAGCCAGGAATACTTCTCTGGTTCCTGTACTACACTGGCGAATAATAACGAAAAAGGACTGCAGATTTGCCTAAACCAGCTTCACAGTCATAACTAAGTGACTTTTCTACGCTGTTTTTAATCTTGCCTTGTCAAGGAACAAAATCCTCACTAGTTACTGGGGCCTTTTGAGAATACATCTATGTTTCACTTTTAAAATAACCTGCAAAAAATATTTTAATTATAATTTTGAAAACTAGTCAAGTATATTAAAAATAAGCTCTATATCTTTACAAAGTGCACGCTTTAAATGTTTAATGTTTGAGTAAAGGCTTTGGAGATCAATTTCTAACTGAAAAAGGTTAACGTTACTGTTATTAAGAATTCTAGTACAATTTCTGACCCGAGGATAGACTACAGTTCATTTAGCAAGGCAGAGGTTTATTTTAACAGAACATATGTGAGATCTGGACATAAATATCACTGCCCTAACAATCACCACATGAATAATCTGTTCCTTCAGTTAGATAGTTTCTTCACATCTAGATAAACAGGGATCATAATCATTTCTTACAGACTTCTGTAGTTCAGACAAATTCAAAGACTATACTTAAGTTTATGATTAAATATAAATTGTAGCAAAAATCAGCCATGAAACTCAAGTAACAGAAATGAGAAAAACTTGTCATTTCATTCCCTACTACATACCAATATACAAAAGTAACATATATCACCAGCTTTACATTTTGTGTATACGCCATCTTTCTGTAACTTTTTTAAAAAAATCGGACTTTCACGGGCTACCACACTTAGGTAGTTTATGCCACTAAGATACTTTACTCGAGTAACTCCAAGGTCTGGTCTTCCCAAACTGTCACTCCACTCTGGATGGAGAGATGGCCAGATCTTACAGAATCCACCATTATAAAGGCAATTGCATGATGCAAAAAAAAGTCACAGCAAGGCAGAGTATAATTGCCTTTGTTTATATTTCTGAAGATACATTAAGATAAACATCTTACATCAATGAGATCCGAAAGTTTCCTTTATCAAAAAAGATAAATGTCATGGCCAAAACTTTAGTTTACATTGAAAATATCTCTATATGAGGCTTTCTTTATTCACTTTCATAAAACAATTTTAGTAGTGAAGAACTTGTAGAGAAGAAGGAAGAGACTGACATTTCAAAATCCTCAAAACTGTATTTTTCTACAGATTTCCTTTAGAGGAGAAGACATTGAATGGTGAAGCAAGTGATTCAGCTTTTGACAGATGGCCTTCATCTTCCTATATTTCTTCATTTTCTTCTTTTTAGAAATAACTATCAGAATTACAATGGGATAGAAACTGTGAAAATGCATGGGAACAGATGAGTTGCTCAGATGAGTTTGTGTATCTCTATGCATGGAAATTCCACAGCTTCACTGGACAAAGCCCTGAGCCACCTATCTAACTTTGAACACGGGCTCTGGGAACCATGGCCTCACACACAAGCTATGTGTAGCTGACATCTTACTTTTAAAAAGGTTCACTCTCCCAGCTCCAACTGAAATTTAGCTTCAGCCTGGCAAAGGCAAAAAATATATAAATAACACAAACACATAAACATGTGTGTTTCAATGCCATTATATTATATATTTATGGTATACCATTTTGGAAAGGTTTCTGATTCCTGAAATGAGAATTCCTTGGTTTATTTTGATGTAGAAAATTAAGGAGAAAATTAAACAGAATAATTCTCCCACACAATTCATTAAATGAACTGAATGTCAATATTATTTATTGATCCTGTTCCTCCCAAAATACACATCCCAAGGAAACAAGAGTGGTTTGGATCTGTGAACTTGGTTAGCGTGTTTGTTTCTGAACACTCTTTATAGGATATTATACAGAAAAATCACACAAGAAGCTCTCAACTTAAATATTGAAACTGATATCACTGCTATAAAAATGAACTAATAGTTAATTAAGGAATTAAACATCTTCACGATAAATTCAATTGAGAACCTATGACACCAAGAATAGGGTGGGCCCACTGAAGTGTTCACTTTCTGATGATATCAAGGGATTTTGCTCTCAAAATAGTTGAAAATCTGGATGCTAAAGAACAACAGCATAACAGGGTTAAGCACATAGAATAATGTTCTATCAGAAAGAAACGGCTACAAAAACACTGCTAGCAATTCTTCAGAAAAGAAACTGGAGGATTAGGGAAAAAAATTACAAAAGTCAATCACCTATTTCATGCTTCAGGATGTATGATTATGAGTACCTTATGAGTAAAACCTGCCGTAATCCTGCTCAGTTCTGCAAATTGACCAGGACACAGTTAAGAGTCCCGAAATCAATTTTAAAGATAGATATGGGCCAACTAAAGAAAGCGCAGCAAAGAAAATGCATGATTGACAGAGCTTCAGGTGCACAGAAAGCTGCAGCAAAAAGCAAACATCCTACTGCAGAGACCAAAGTAACAGTAGGTTTGTACCGCAGTAAGGAAAGAGTCAAGCCAAATCAGTGAAGGACTGCAGGTTAATCAGCTGCATCTGATCCTGATCAACTTTAGGTTGCCAGGTGCCAAGGAGCAGCAAGAGTGGGCTGCTCCACAAGGGAAAGACAACAGGGAGACCAGGGTGGCAGTGAGGCAAGCAGGAACAGTGTCCTTATTGACCTGCAGTGTGGTCCCACAGTATCCAAACGAGAAAAGGAGAGCAAAATGCCAGCCAAAATATGATATCAAAAGAGATAACGTAGTCATGAATATTTATAAAAAGACACAGGTAATGCATTAAAAAAAAAAAGGCTTAGTCTTCTCACACTTGATGAAATCAGAAAGTCCTCTCACCCTCCACTGAGCTGATCTATAATGAGAAAACTTGTTGTCATATACTTCTCCCACTACCACTATAATCAAGTTGTTGGCAAACCGGTAGTCAGGAAAGTAGCAAGACTCAGCAGCCTGTAACAGGAATTGGGAATAACTGAGAATTTAGTTATTAGGGCCCTAGGAATTGCAGTCACATTTATAAAGGATATATTGCTCTTTGTGGGCAGAAAAAGCCCTATCTGACTGTTAGGTTGTTTTCTTTGTTGGTGCTTTCTTGTTTCAAAGATTCTCTTAACCAGAATTAAAGGGTCTGCAATATTCTTTTTAAAAGAATTTTTTTGTGAAGTTTAATCTTGTTCCATACTTCATTTCCTAATTTTTCCTGAAAAATTGATATGGATAATAATTTCCCCTAGGGAAAAACATAGTGTTTTGCATGGCTCAAAGACTACCCACGTCTATTGCCTGGAATATTCTTCACCAGTTTGCTTTACCTCACTTAAAAGAACCTAGTAATGATGATTATTCTACAGTCCATAAAAGAAAGCAGAAAAACAAGAGGCAGAGGTTATGTGCCTGCCCTCTACAGAGTTACATAACTTGAGGGAATATTTTCCTTCATACTTCTTATAGCATATCTGAGAATAATCGGACTCTCTCAAGGATAAGAAAATTGGGAAGAAGTGGGAAGGAGGAGGAAGAGAATGAGCTGTTAACATTTATTCCTGCAGCCTGTCCTACAGTGCTACTACTCATTTTAAAGCCTAGAGATTCTAAGGAAAAGTGAGGTGGGGGCAGGTACAGAAGAGACAGGGTGGATATAGGTGGGAAAGAGAACCAGCAGTTGTACACTATTGAGTAAAAAAAAAAGGGGCGGGGGAAATCAGGTAATAAGGCAGCTGCCTCTTTTAATCAGAGTTGGAAGAAAACTTGCTGAGGCTATGTCCACACAAATCAATAATGCATTGCAAGACAAACAGCTCTATAGAGTAAAACTGTTTTTGTCAAGGACCGAGCATTCATACTATGGGCATTTTGGGAGGTTTGATTTTAGAGTTGCTATAGTATGGTCCCACGGACAGAACCCTCATTAGCAGCTGCAATTAATTCAGCGCATTCCTATAACACCTTTCAGTTTAGTTCTACCTAGAAGAAATTCAGCTTAGATGTTTCTGCACTAGCACATTTGTTCAGGCTGGAACTGCGCTTTGTGAAGTGAATCTCCCCCCAGTCATCCCTACTTTTCACACGTCAGTTTGCATTGTCACGCGGTCTCAAAACATGCAAATTGGATTCTTTTCAGATGAATTAACCTGAGCTGGAGATAGGCTACAGGGGCCTGTCTCCAACCAAAGAGTCCCAGTTACTAAAGGGTATTCAGTTCACAGGACTAGAGCTTATCTGAAATAAACCCCCCAGAGATTTGTATAGGGTGAAGGCTGAGTCTTTTCTTACTCCACTGACCTACTTGTTTTCAGGTGCACTACTTACACCTCTAGTAGATACACCTCTAGTGTGCTGCAAACCACTTTGCAACACAGACTGAAGAGCAGTAAATAAGGATGATAGTGAGATTCACTTCAAAAGCACGCTGCTAATCCGAATTTAAATTCTAATGCATATGTGTCTCGGATAAAATAAAGAATACTTGTAACAGAATATTTTCCATCACTGTTTTATGCTTTGCTCTGCACGCCACACCACTGAGTATATTAACATTTGTTCTGGAGAAAGTTTGGTTTCAGTCTTTTTTACTCAGCTTACTGGTGGTAGACTCCCTCGAATAAAAAAGTTAGCAAATTTCCAACACTTCTGAGCCCATCAGGTTAACATCACTTGCCCTCCTTCCTCAAAAGATGTGGATGCCACAATCATGCTTCCCATGGGAATGGTCTCCAGTCTATACAAACTCCCAGGTCACAGTCTGGACATTGTCTAGGATACCAATTAGCCCAGGACAGTACTATGCTAAGCACAAAATGCTAGCACTTTAGCAGTGTAGCAGGTAGCCAACAATTCCTACCTGCAGAAGGTAAGGATACCAAAACCTGTTTTCAAAAGGGTGCAAACTGAATGGAATATTATGCTGCTCCTATAGTCATTACTTGACCACATTCAGCAAAACACCCACACCTCAAGCAATGGGCACATTTCTGAATCACAGATTATCCTGTAACACCAATGCATAGATTAGAAAATTATTAAGTCCTGGAAAACTAAGATAAGGTATTACATTGCAGCTAACTGAAATATTGTCACATTAATAGTATGTGAAGAGCTCATTAGTGCAAGTACCTTAATTTCATGTAGAATATGAAATTAGTTCTACAAGACATTTGATCTGTAAACATCATGCAAGATGAGTGACTTTTTAGATGACAGCTTACAATTAGCATATTTAAATTTGCATTCTGCATGACAATGTTCAAGACAACGATTTTTCATGATATTTAAGAAGAGTTTTTAATATTTCTTGTAGATTGCACATAAAGAATACAGACTACTGTTTGGATTGTTCTTTTGAGACACATCCAATTAAATGTAAAACAGAGAATTAGGTCTCAATAAGCAGAAGCCTTTCTAAAGAAACATCAACAATATAAGTAAAAGGAGAGTTTATAGTTAGACAAATAAGATATGAGAAACACTGTCCATTTTCCATAAATAATATTCCCTCATCTTTCATTTTAGAAAATGTTTTGATTACATAATTTAAATGGAATCAGTCCCTTCTCCCTAGGATAAAAGTTTTTCAATTTATTTTGATAATATTCGCTTGACTGAAATAGAGACTATTTGCTAAGGTTTTACAGAAATAATTACAAAATAATCATGTTCTGCAAAAGAGTCCACTTCTTACCACTTATAAGTTCCCACCAAAAGGAATTTATATAACTACACTATGTTCATCTCACATCTCAGTGCTATAAACCATAGCAAGAGGTTAGTGGGCCTGTCTTATTTTTAATTATTTACTTCTGCTAGATATGCTTGGCTAAATCATACTTATCTAGTGCTGCATGGTTTGCAGCTAATTTTCAAAATCTAAAAATATTACTGTAGTTCTCCCAGAGCAGACATCACTAGCACTAATTGCTAAAAATTATCCATGAAGCACTCTTTGCACTTTTTTTGTGGCACTTGGCACTGAATCATACATTGGACTAACAGAAGTAAAATTTTATAAGTTTTGAAAGAAAATCTTCATTTTCTGCCATAAATTGATGAAGGAAGATGTTTTTGTGAAACTGAATTAGATTGACCCTAGTCAGATTAAAATGACACTAGAATTATGAGAATTACAGAGTCAACTCAAGCAGGTTTACTACATTTAATTATATTTAGATATGAAACCTACAGCCAATAGACATTAAGTTAACCTTACTGACATTTAGGAAAGTCTGTCAAACTGATGGAAGTTGAAGAGACAGAACTAGCAGGGGGTAAAATACAGATTTTCTCCCCTTCTGTCAGTTCCACTCCCTTTAATAGCTAGTCTGAAGTCTTTCCTTCAGTAATGTTTATGTTCTCAGAAAGTACATTTCTCCTCTGTTCATTTTAAACAGCTGAACAACGTTAATGTTCAGTTAATGAGAAATCCTCAAACTTTCTTATTTTTTCCTTTTCTTTTTTTTTTTTTGAAAGGGTGAGGGAAAAACTAAAAAGAAGAAAACAGCAAAGAGGAGGGAAGAACAGAAGTAGAGGGGTATATAAGTAATTTGCTTGCCCTGTTTTCTCCACTCAAAACTAGTCATACAATAAACTAAAAAAAAAAAGAATAGATGAAAACAAAACTGAGTCTTTATTAATCATGATTTTTTTCCTGACTTGGAGTCCATACAAAACTAGCCATTTTCCTCTATCTCCTAACATCTAAAAAACGTATTCTTGAGGGTATTCATCACAGAATCACGAAACAGCTGAGGTGGGAAGGGACCTCTGGAGATCATCTAGTCCAACCTCCCTGCTCAAGCAGGGACACCTAGAGCATATTGCACAGGACAGGGTACAGTCGGGTTTTGAATATCTCCAGCGAAGGAGACTCCACTACCTCTCTGGGCAACCTGTTCCAATGCTCTGTCACCCTCACAGGAAAGAAGCTTTTCCTCAGGTTCAGATGGAACTGCCTGTGGTTCAGTTTGTGCCCATTGCCTCTTGTCCTGTTGCTGGGCACCACGGAGAAGAGGCTGGCCTCATCCTCTTGACACTCCCCCTTCAGATACTTGTACACGTTGATGAGATCCCCTCTCAATCTTCTCTTCTCCAGGCTGAACAGGCCCAGCTCTTGCAGTCTTTCTTCAGAGGAGAGGTGCTCCAGCCCTCTAATCATCTTGGTAGCCCTCTGCTGGACTCTCTCCAGGAGTGCCATGTCTCTCTTGCACTGGGGAGCCCAACACTGGACACAGTACTCCAGGGGAGGACACAGTACTCCAGGGCTGAGGAGAGGGGCAGGATCACCTCCCTCCACCTGCTGGCAACACTCTGCCTAATGCACCCTAGGATCCCAGTGGCCTTCTTGGCCGCAAGGGCACACTGCTGGCTCATGCTTGACTTGTTGTCCACCAGCACTCCCAGGGCCTTCTCGGCAGAGCTACTTTCCAGCAGGTCAACCCCCAGCCTGTACTGCTGCATGGGATTATTGCTCCCTAGGTGCAGGACCTTGCACTTGCCTTTGTGGAACTTCAGGAGGTTCCTCTCCGCCCAGCTCTCCAGCCTCTCCAGGTCCCTCTGAAGGGAAGCACAGTCTTCTGGTGTGTCAGCCACTCCCCCCACTTTAGTCTCATCAGCCAACTTGCTGAGGGTGCACTCTGTCCCTTCCTCCAGGTCATTGATAAATATATTGAACAAGACTGGACCCAGGACTGACCCCTGGGGGACACCACTAGCCACAGGCCTCCAACTTGACTCTGTGCCATTCACCACAACCCTCTGAGCTCGGCCATCCAGCCAGTTCTCCATCCACCTCACTCTCCACTCGTCTAGCCCACACTTCCTGAGCTTACCTAGGAGGATGTGATGGGAGACAGTGTCCAAAGCCTTGCTGAAGTCCAGGCAGACAACATCCACTGCTCTCCCCTCATCTACCCAGCCAGTCATCCCGTCATAGAAGGCTATCAGATTGGTCAAGCATGATTTCCCTTTGGTGAACTCCTCCAGGAGGAGCTCCATCACCTTTCCAGGGACGGAGGTGAGGCTGACAGGCCTGTAGTTTCCTGGCTCCTCCTTCTTGCCCTTTTGGAAGACTGCAGTGACATTGGCTTTCTTCCAGTCCTCAGGCACCTCTCCTGATCTCCAGGACCTTTCCAAGATGATGGAGAGGGGCCTAGCAATAACATCCGCCAGCTCCCTTAGTACTTCTGGGTGCATCCCGTCAGGGCCCATGGATTTATGGATGTCAGCTTTGGACACATGATCTCTAACCCGATCCTCCTCCACCAAGGGAGAGTCTTCCTTTCTCCAGACTTCCTCTCTTGTCCCCAGGGTCTGGAATTCCTGAGGGCTGGCCTTAGCAGAAAAGACTGAAGCAAAGAAGGCATTCAGTAACTCCACCTTCTCTGTATCCTTCGTTACCAGGGCACTCACCCCATTCAGCAGCGAGCCCACACTTTCCCTAGTCTTCCTTTTGCTCTTGATGTATTTGAAGAACCCCTTCTTGTCGTCCTTGACATCCCTTGCCAGATTTAATTCCAAAGGGGCCTTAGCCTTCCTTGTCGCTTTCCTACAGACTCTGACAATGTCTCCGTATTCCTCCCAAGTGGCCTGTCCCCTTTTCCACATTCGGTAGGCTTTCTTCTTCTGCTGGAGTTTTGTCAGGAGCTCCTTGCTCATCCCTGCAGGTCTCCTGCCTGCTTTGCTCGACTTCTTCCTCAGAGGGATAGACCGATCTTGAGCCTAGAGGAGGTGATGCTTGAATATCAACCAGCTTTCCTGGACTCCCCTTCCTTCCAGGGCTTGATCCCATGAGATTCCCCTAAGTAGGTCCCTCAAGAGGCCAAAGTTAGCCCTCCCCAAGTCCGGGGCTGCAATCCTACTCATTGCCTTGCTTCCTCCTTTCAAGATCCTGAACTCCACCACCTCATGGTCACTGCAGCCAAGGCTGCCCCCAACCTTCACATCTCCAACTACACCTTCTTTGTTCATTAGTACAAGGTCTAGCATTGCACCTCTCCTCGTTGGCGTCTCCACCACCTGGGTCAAGAAATTATCATCAATCCTCTGCAGGAACCTCCTCGACTCTTTGTGCCTAGCTGTGCTGTCTTGCCAACAGATGTCAGGGTGGTTGAAGTCCCCCAGGAGAACCAGGGCCTGTGATCGTGAGGCTACTTCCAGCTGTCGGTAGAAGGCCTCATCAACAACTTTCTCCTGATCAGGTGGCCTGTAGTAAACCCCCACAACAGTGTCACCCATGTTAGCCTGCCCTTTAGTCCTTACCCATAGGCTCTCAACTTGCTCTTCCTCCACCCCTAGGCAGAGCTCCGTACATTCTAGTTGCTCCCTCACACAAAGAGCAACTCCACCACCTCGCCTTCCTGGCCTCTTTTACCCAAAAAGCACATAGCCTGATGGCCTCAGCTGGCATAAGTTTACTCTTGGAAATCATTGCAAAGCTTATTTTTATTTTCTTGCTCTAGCAGTTCGATCACTGCTAGTAAAAGACAGGAAAAGGAAGTATTCTTCCAGGCTAGGGTTTACACTAAACTGACTGACATAATCAAGAGAGATCTTTTGGGTTCTATGTGTAAATCAACTTCAAACAATTTCATTTCATCTATTCTCCTCAGTAAACAGTTGTCATAATAATTTGTCAATGTGAGACTTTAGACTCGCTTCCTGAAGCATCTCCCATTTTAAGCCGCTGATCCCTAAGGATACCTAAAATACTTCAAAGTTAAGACTTCCTTCTTGTTGGAATCAGTATTTTTTCCTGAAATGATTATCTTGCTTTTGAAAGTTCTTGGAGACCAACCCAACCCACCTACATCATCTCCAACCTTGATTGCTTAATTTAACTTATGATGATATCATGTTTTTCTTAATGCCTCATTCAAGCGAAAAAAAGAAAAGAAGCAGCTATTAAACGTCTGGAAATCTAACTTCTTTGAAGAAATTAAAAATTGAAAATGGAAGGTACACTGGATAGGCTTAAGCCTCATCTTCTGAAACTTCTCAAGTAAAAGGATAATGTGTATCTGATTTCACTTGACTGGAAACAAAAATGTGTAGCTCTAAACAGCAAACAAGTTGTTCCACATTAAATTTCTGTCATCCTTCCCTTGGTGAGGATACTATATGATAAATAAGTAATTCAACCTTAAATTGTTATCAGTAGGACATTTTGGCTATGGCAGATCTCAGTAGTTTCCTAATGTAAAATAAGCATGGAATTTGTCTTAGGTATATCAAGGAAATTGTAGGTGTATGTGAAGTTAGATACTGTAAGTTAAATAATATCTATAGGTAATAGGTTATATAGGTTATCTGAAGACTGAGATGGTATGCATTTAAAGTATGATATCCTTGAATGACATAATTTCTTTATACAGTAAGAGTAAAAACCTCTTCTCTTACAAAATGTAAATGGCACTACTCATAGCAGTAAATCTATGATAAGCATTTGACAGAAGTATTACACAATTAGCCCTTATACAATAATATTCTTGTCAGAAAACAGTATATTAAAAATAGGATTTTTTTCCCTTCATTTTCAGCATATTAAAAGTACAGATACACATAGGCATGCACATTTGTTCCAGTGGAATCCAAGATTCCTTTAATGATCATTAAATCTCGAATAACAGATTTGAGGATTTTAGTACTGTAGAATAGCTCTTCAAAGCACACTAAAAAGTCTAATCATTTTTATGTAATGTCTTTTTTTGTCTTATTACTTAAAACAGACTATTCTGTTTATCACACCTCCAGCACACGCACCATATGATGCACCAGATGCTTTAGTAATTAATTCATCTTTTAAGTGAAAATTACAATAAATAGTTGTATAAAAGTGTTGACGCAACTGATGAATAAACTGACAGTTCACAACTATAAACAGACTAGATTTTATAAAAAGCAGTAGCTACAACACTAAACAAGACTGTCAGACTGAACTATCAACATACGCTTATTTATGCTTCAACTCTATTTTAAAAATGAGCACACTCACGGTTTACTGTTATCGTTATAATGCTGTTCGGTCATGGCTCATGAAGGGTGGCAGAAGAACATCTAAACGCTACATTTACTGAAATACTGCATAAGACAACAGGATGCATTGACAAAATTAGAGGAAAAGACTTACCATACAAAATTAGATTATAATTCCTATTTGAAGAGAGTATAGTATTTTATTAGGACAGAAGAAACTTGCATTTTATTAATACAGCCACACTTACGAGTAACTCCTTAAGCCTTTCTAAAACATGACTTAATAGTGTTAGATGGGATTTGAAGGGGAAGAAATGCGCCTATGAATTTCCTTGACGCATCTGGGTTTTAGCTTCGGCCAGTGAAACAAATGAAAATTATATATTTTTGCCTGTTGATTGAGAAGGCTTTAGGTACTGAGGAGATAGCAAAAATGCTTGGGATGAATAGTTTGCAGTTATGAATGTCCTCATGACATCCAACATGAGATCGTTTCTCCTGATATTTTCCTCCAATAAACTTAAACATCTTACATACATTTAAAACATAGAAGCTGTCGTCCTTATCTTCTAGCTGCGTATAAAATAAATATTCATGATCACCTTTCATGTTATATAAGTTGTTTTTGAATATGCGTGCTCATTCTTCTGCATTTTTTACACTATATAGTATAGAAGCTATATTATACAAAATATAATATATCCATATTTTTAGTGATTAAGTTAAATGAAAGAGCATTTTTCAAAGAAGTCAGCATCCATTATTGGATGGGATAGGATAGCGCAAAATCTACTCAAGCCCCACCAGAAAAAAAATCTAGTTGAGATATGGAAGAAAACCTTAATACTGAAAAACACTCTCTACACAATCTTCAGGGAAACTTTCATCTCTAGGAGTAATATTTTTTTTTTGTTTGTTTTCCTGTATTCAGGAAATATAAACTACTGAAAAACAATTTATTCAAACCAAATTAAAAATAAATAACAAAAACCTCTTTATTCAGCTTCTTCATTAATAAAGTAGGAATCATAATGCTCACCCACTTCACAGCCTACTCTGGAATTCATTGTACTATATCTGTAGTTTGCTCATTTTATAGGTAGACGTTAACAACTATTAATAGGATGAATCAAAATAATAGCACTGAGGGAGCTCTATCCACCAGCATGTCTAGTATAACCAATACACTGGTTTTCCACTGGCTGTGTAAACACAGTTAATCACAAAATACAGACTGAGCTTCTTTGAACCCCATTTGAACTTCAGCTAATAACAGAAAAATAAGTCTATTTGTGCTGTTACCCTTTCTGCAAAATTGGGAACCCCCATCAAAATGCACAATCACTAAAATTCTATTTTGTGACAAGGAAGAATATTCAAGTGCCAAAGATACAGATTCGAAATCAAAAGGCTTTGATTCTGTTTCTGCTTGGATGAGACTGCTTCTGTGGTCCTGAGCAGGATAATTAACCCCTCTCTGCTACAGCTCTCCATTAGTAAAATAAGGAAGTCAGTTTTGCTTTTAATCAAAGTGCTTTGAGACCCAGCTGCCCAAACTCTGAGAAGTAAGTGTACAGTGCTGATGACAACTACCTACGAACAAAAGCTATTCTGAATGTCCTTTAGATAGCGGACTGCATTACGTATGATGCATATGTTCACATGGAAAGTTTCTCCTCAGTTTTCATGCATCTGGTGACTTAGAAGTCTCATATGAACTATACAAAGGCAAAAATCCCAAAACAACGGACATATCCAGTAGTGGAGTCTGACCATGGTAAAGTGAAGCATTATATGACTATTGACTTTAAGGTATCATATATGGTGTAGCAGGCACTATGACTCTTCACATACAGTACAAAACAACTGAGAGTTTGCATTGATTTTCCTGCCTAGAACTTCTCTAAATACTACAAATGCATTTTGTCCCTACTACAATCTAAACGTCACAAGGAGATGATAAATGAGATAATATTGATTAAATTGTGCTAAAGGGTTCCAGCTTTTCAAGGTTATATCCTTTGGAGAGTTTGTAAATCTCATTACAGAAATTTGCCTGCTGATACACGTAAATAAAGAGTGGCAGAAGGATTCCAGCATGACAGCTTTCACTGACGAGTCACATTGTTCTTCACGTAGAAAGTACAGAACAACTAAATACAGAGGAACTCAAAACAAGAGCCTTACTTTTCTAAAGAAAATAGACCCCAAAAAAATTAGACCACTTCTGGATGAAATGAGTGAAATTGACAAAGTGTGTCCAGAATAAAGTACAAGCTGGGACCTCAGTTGTTTGTAATCGTCAGTTTTGTAAGTAATATGATGGATGAGCAAATCCACTACAATCATTGGGCAAATCCACTAAAATCATTCCAAGTATTTTACTTTAACATGCAGACAATTTTTACAGTAAATGAATTTTAACTGGAGATCAAGGTCAACATCAGCCTTTTTTTTTGCTTTTAGTAAGGAAAAAAAAGTAAAAGAAACAGCAAACAAGTAAGTACAATAATCTGCTAAATTCCCCTTGAGTTATGCATTCATTCATAACTAATGGAAAAGAAAAGGCACTTTTTTTAGCCATCTGCTTTTGAAAACTTTCATTGCTTAGAATTTGTCTCAGAAACATCAGAAAATAAAGCTATAACGCTGGAAAGGACCTGGGGGTCAGCAGGCTGAACATGAGTCAGCAGTGCACCCTGGCAGCCATCAAGACTAACAGCATCCTGGGTTGCAGCAACAAAAGCCTAATCAGTATAACAATAATAATCACTTCCCTTACTTGGCACCCATTAGATCGCATTCAGAATATACTATCCAGGTCTGGGCCCCCCAGTACTGGAAATGCATTGGCAAACTGGAGCTGGTCCAATGGACAGCCACCAAAACAGTCAGGGAGCTGGAGCACCTGCCCTGTGAGGGGAGGCTGGACTTGTTCGACGTAGACAAGAGACAGCTTGGGTGGGGAGGGGGCTAGCAGCAGCCTTCCTCCTCAATTCACCACAACAACAGTCAAACAGTGGAGCAGGTTGCCCCAAAAGTTTGGGCAGTCACGATCCTTGTAGATTTTCAAGACCCAATGGGAAAAGCTCTGGGCAACCCAGTCTGAATTTAACACCAGCACTACTTCCAGAAGCTTAAACTCATTGACCTCTGAAAGCCTCTTCCAACCTGAAAGAGTCTAATTTTTGTATGCTTTCCCTATTATCATGATGCCACTGACAGGTGGCATTAGGCATCAGCGTTGCAGGAACATGGTCACGCACTGTCCCTTTTGCTGAGCTCTGCGACCACTCTTCTATGCTTGACTCTCCCTGCATTCCCAAATGAAAGTACTTCTCTTTATATTCATCATATAAAAATCTTTGAATCATTAAAAAAAAGTGCTTAAAATACGGAACACAAATCTGAAGTGTAGAGAGAATACCAGCACTGTTCTTTTTCTGACATCAGACATTGTTTTTAGAGCAGTAGGTGGGCAAAAGTCTTATTTCCATTGAGATGTTAAAGCCATAACCTTGAATATGATTTTTATCACTTTGGTAACTGTTTTCATGGAGATATGTATAGTTAAATGAAGGATTCTGATTTTGTTTTTGAGGGGAGAGCTGAGTGAAGAAAACAGAATACATCTGCATATTCTGATGATTAGTAAGTGAGTGGTGAATGTCTTCAAAAGGATCCTGAAACTATTAGGTTTCCATGATTTTTAGGAGAAAAAAAAAGAAAAAAAAAAGGAAGTTTTCCAGGCTTAATGAGAAATCAACAAAACTTGCATTAGAAAGCAATTATCAGGCTTTACACAATGGAATTCATAGGCACCCCCTCCCGTCTTGTTTCTCATGCTTTCCTACCCCTATCAGTTGCCAAAGTCTGTTCACCTCAAGATAAAAATTTCTGAAATTAGCTTTTGGTCACCAAAAAGTTTCAATAGAAAGTTAGTGTGTGCATGGAAAAGCTGTAATTAAATAAGTATACCCTATTTATTTGTATTGCAGTGTAGACAGGTCTTGGAAATAATCTCAAAATCAATCCCATTTAAGACAACAGTGTTGATATAAGTGTTAGTAAAACACACAGGAAAGTTGAAGAAAGCAGTGCTTTTTGTGTTGTATATATAGTATGAGTGCAGTCTAAGCCCTTGAAAGCAGTGGCATGCAATATGGTGGGCATCTATTTTTAAAAAATGGAAAGATTAAATGTTGACTCTGTAGAGATGGATAGGGGAAAGGCAAAATACTGATGTTTGTGGTAACATGACATCTAGTGTTTGCTATTTGGAAGTTTCTTTATTGCTGGGTGCCAAATTTTGACAAAAGATCAATTCCTCAGGCCTTGATTTAAAAATATATATATATATATGCACACATACATATACACACACATATATATACTCATATCACTAGCCAAGTGTCTAAATTACAGAGACATAGTGACAAAAGAGGAGGAATAGAACAGCAAATCTGCATGTGCTACATTTTCTCTTCTTATTCAGATCACAGTTTGGGTAACTGCAAAATAGAGCACCATACAAAAAAGTAGCCTTCTTCCTTTGGCTTTCTGCTGAATGTCTGTGGTCTCTGATAACTTCCACACACAGTCACAGAAAGCTATTAATAAACTGGGTCTGCTAGTGGATTGCATATAACACATACAACGGTTTCAAGAGAATTGCCATTATTAAAAAAAAAAAAAAAAAAAGACAAAGGTTTAGTTCCACATAGCAATCAGCTATTTCTTTATTTTTTCCACTCAGAAAAACTGGCATATCAACAATAAGATTGGTTGTAATGTTATCATTCATACTTCCAGCAACACAATGAAAAACCACAATATTTAATGCATCCTAAATAAACAAGATTGTAAAATTCATATAAAATCATGGGACATGCATGCTGATATAGTAGGTAGCAATCCTACAAGATTTGACTTCCTGAATATTCTTGATAGACAAGGAAGAGAATGAAAGCTTACAACAGATATAGGAAACATAGGCTACTTTCTGAAGTTAGCCCAGTAACAATGTGTGTTATCCAAAATGAGGTAAGTATCAGAAATTACACTAAGAAGATATTGGCAAAATATTAGAGACAACATCTGACTGAAACTTCAGTTCTATAGAACAGAATATAAGCAATTCAAGAAGTTGATACGTCTACCGCAAGAAATATCCTTAAATGGATTTTTAGTGTTAAAAATACAAGAATATAAAACACATTCAAATCTAGCATGCCAACTTAAATTTGAAAGTATACTGAGTTAGCTTCCAAGAAGTAGTATCTAATTGTCATTCTTCTAAAGAAACAAAAAAACAAAACGTACCTTTGTGTATTAAGGCTGCCTAGCTACCAGAATCCCAAGCAATGAATTAAACTCTGCATCCAATATTTACTAGTTAAATGGTAACTAGTGTTAATATGGCTATATCACTTCTGAGAAAAATTTGCAGAGCCCTAGTCAATATGCTGTGACATAAAATTCACATTTTCATTTCAGCAAGGTAAGCAGGCACAGATTCCAATAGTGTTAGGTAATTAAAGAACTGGTAAATCAAACATATATCACACTGCTATTCATAACATCTTAAAAAATAAGGCCATATTTTATGAGCATACTTCTGTGCAGAAGTCGAGAAGCCCAGGAAGCCAGGCACTTATGAATGCACCTAAATAAATATCTGCCATAAAATGTCCCTGCTGATCTTAAAAGTCAGCATGACTTCTACATATATGCATTCTTTTAATCATGTAGCCCTACTTAAAATACTCTGGAAAGTGAGGCTAAGGCTAGGTTGTTCTTTATTTAAAACAGATAGCTTGTTAAAGCTTTTGATTCATGGCACTATTCTCTATTTAGGGTCCATGTAAACTGTATGGCCGTTCAGCCTTTAGTTCCTAACATTCGTGTCCAAACGGAGAGCTAGACATTCATTAAGGATCCAATTCCCTTCCAGCTAGTATGTGAGGCAGAAGTCCCAGTAGTATCAATAGGAACAGGATGTGGTATTGGCCTTAAATGTGTATGTTTTACACAACTACCCGTCATAATTTTCACCTAATAATAGTGATTAGTCTTCACCTTTAACATTGAAGTACTCTGAACTGCTAGGCAACCTACCCAGCTGCTAACATTTTAGGTAATTGCTGTGCAGATTATTTTTACAGTTCAGGAACAAGGTTTACAAATTAAGAGCTCTGAAACAGCTTTAAAACAGAGACAATTCTTCAGTAGGTTTAATTCCATTATTTGTTTTTGAATTACACGTATTTTCCAAACCTAAAAGGTAAGTGTTTGTATCTCTTCATGAACAGTCAAATCAGAGATGCAAATATACAGTGTGTATATAATCATATAAACATAGAAGCCTGAAAGAACAAGTCAACAGTTTGTTTCCAAAGAATTGAGGGCAGTTATTGTGCATGCCTATGATTTCAGGTATCCTCCACACCTCTTGCTTCTACACTTTCATCTTGCCAAATATTTACTCTCAATGTTAAGATTACAGAAGCTCACACAAGTTATGAATTTACTGTCAGGGGGAACATCTTTAAGTCATCCTTTCTATAGTTGAAAAAGAGATGCCTTCTAAATAACGCTCTGGATAAAACATTAGGAAGATAATAGTTTGCCTTTAAAAATTCGAAAGCTATAGTCACAGAAAGAGTTAGCTCCAATAATTAGGAGGGAAAAAATGGGACATTTACTTTAGCACCAATAAAATATTTTATAATAGATGCAATGAATAACTTTTTAGAAAGTGACTGAAGAAGACTACAATTACACTTTACCAAAATTATTTTGTCTTAAGAAGAGTGACACATTAAACCACAAAGACTGTGATTATCCTAAAAGGTATGCAAACCAAGGGCATACTAACTTATGTTAATTGAATAAATCAGGGACAGTTGACAACAGCCGTCAGAGGGCACCATTTATAAATAATTTTTCAAATATGCTGTCATGAAAAGTAGCCAATAATTTCCAACTCCTTCACTAGCTGTTTCTTTTCAAGCATGCAAGATGTTAAATACGTTGAAACATCACATCGCATGTTTGTCAGAATGGGATTTCACCTGCGTTAAAAACAGACTGATTTCACATCATCCCTAGGACGAACACTAAATAACTCTAACGTTACACAACCTAACGCCACAACTTATGCTGAGGCGCGGCGTGTGTGGTCCCAAACAGCACGTGCGCCCTCCCGTTATTCACCAACTCTTCCCCAAGTGTAACCCCCCGTGGGAAACGGCTCCGACCGCGCCGTACAGATAGATCTGCAGTAACCCTTGCCAAAGGCGAGGCTGCTTCCCCCTTCCCTCCGCCCCCCCCCCCCGCACACCACCACCATCACACCACCTCTTCCTCCTCCTCCTCCTCCTCTTCCTCCGCACCGCGCCGCGCCGGGACACTCCTGGCGGCCGCCGGCGCTCGCCCCGCTCCGCCGCCGGCCCGGCCCGACCCGGTCCGGTCCAGCCCGGCCCGCCCGCTCCCAGCGCGGCGGCCGGCCCCGCGGAGCGCGACCCCCGCTGCAGCCCCCTTGCCGCCGCGGGTCTCCTCGCTTTCCCGCAAGCCCGTAACCCCTGCTGGCTTGCGGAGGGGGGCAGCGACAGCAGCTCCGCGGCCGCCAGCATCCGGCCCCCCCGGGGCGGCAAACCGCGGGAGCCGCCAGCCCAGCTCCCGCGACGGCACTGCCAGCCCCAGCTGCGCCCCCCCTGCCGGACCCCCCCAGCACCGCCAGCCCCAGCTGCGCCCCCCCCCGCCGGACCCCCCCAGCACCGCCAGCCCCAGCTGCGCCCCCCCCCGCCGGACCCCCCCAGCACCGCCAGCCCCAGCTGCGCCCCCCCCCGCCGGACCCCCCCAGCACCGCCAGCCCCAGCTGCGCCCCCCCTGCCGGACTCCCCCAGGACGGCGCGGGCGGTCTCCGGGGCTCACACGCCCGGCGCATCCCGCCGGCCTCCGCCGCCCGCCCTCGCAGAGGCGCCTCCCTGCGGGCAGCGCCGCCGGTCCGGTCCAGCCCGGCCCGGGCGCAGGAGTTGGTCCCGGGACGGGCTGAGGGGCGCGGGAGGGTAGGGAAGGGAGGGGAGAGGAGCGCGGGTACTTGCCCAGGTGGGGACGAGGAGGCTGCCCGGGCGCTCGAGCTGTGCTGGAGGAGGCTGCTTCCCCGCCACGCTCATCTCCTCCCCTGCAGCGGGGTTGGTCCTCGCGGAACGGGCGGCTCAGCCGGTCGCGCTGGCTCAGGCATTTAATCCCAACCCCCGAGCGGCGGCGTCCCGGCTCCGCGGGGGCAGGCGCTGCCGGAGGCGCGGGGCTCGCACCGCTCCGCGCTCTGCCCCGCGGGGCGGCAGCGGCACGGCGGGGGCGGCTTGCCGGAGGCTCCGAGCCGGGCAGAGGACGGCAGCGGAGTCGCGCTCGCTATTTAACTTCGCTCTTCTCCTGGGGGAAGGCGCCGCCGCTCTCGCTCCCCTCCCCTCTGCGGCCGCATCCCGACAGCCGGGCTCTGGGTGCTGCCGCGCCCCTCCCCAGCCGGGCTCGGCTCGGCTCGGCACGGCTCGGCTCGGCACGCCCGCCCACCCGCCTGCCCACGCCGCCCCGCGGGGCTCCCGCGCGGGGCCGCCGCGCCCGCGGGGCGCGCCCGACGCTCGCTGCCCAGCCCGGCCGCGGGGGGCGCCGCGGCCCCGGCCCCGGCCCTGCCCGTGTCCCCCCGCACGGAGCGCCCCAAGCAAGGGTCATCCCTGCTGCCTCCCAGGCCGGGCTGGAGAAGCTCGCTGGGCAGTGGGAGCTTCTGCTCAAGGAAAACGGACATTTGGCGTTTGGAGGCTGCCTCTGCGCTGCGGCGGGGCTCTAGCGTCGTGAGTGGGGGGATACTCGCAGGCTACGCTGCAGACCATTGGGCCGTCCCAGGCGGGATGGCGGCAAGGTCAGGAGCCATGGCCACACGTGGCCATCCGGTAGGACAAGGTGTGCACCCCTCTTCACTACATTGATCTCCAAACCAAAACCACAAAAGGGTTAACCTTCCACCGTTTGATTCTTCTTAGTCTTGACATAGATGGACTGCCAGGGTTTATTCTTTTAGCAGGAAAAGTCCCCACCCTCAAACAGTACCCTGAATTTTTGTTCTTGGGTTGATCTCTGGCCTCTACCCAGGTATTTCCAGCTTCCAAGTTTTTAGCTGTGGCCCAGGGTCTTGCCCATTAGCTTTGGAGAAGCTTTTTGTAGACCTATGCTAACAATACTGAGGCTACTGCTGAGAAGAAGAGAGATGACCTGATCTTTGACACACTAATCTAATAGTAGATGTATTTTTTTTCCTCTGAGGTGAAAAAAGGGGAAAGCTCTTAACCTTTCCCATCAGTTTATTTCACAGGAACACAGCAGTTCACACACACGCTCCGTTATTTTTTTATCTAAATGTAATTTGAAGGCACCTCTATTCAAACAGGAAAGAAATATGTATTATCTTCTACTTGGTGGTAACTCCTTGCACATTTGATCCCCCTTTTAAACACTACCCACCGTTGTTGTATTTCAGCCTAGCATGAACTCCTCTGTCCCCAGCATCCTATATCCAAAAGTATCTGTCTTCTCCTTAAAACTGCATAGTATCAGAACCAAATGCTGCATGCCACCTTTGTGTACTTATTCCTCTTTACACGTGCTGGAGTCCCACAGAAGATGGGGAGAAGTGGCCAAGAGGGGCAGTTTGCTCAGAGAGGTTACAGGGCTTCAGTTTTCCTTTCACTGCGCTCAGGGACCTCTGGCTGTGCCTGATTTCTCCCCCCTTCCCTGCCCCCCATACGCTGAGGCTTTGAGTTTACTACGCAGAAAGTAAACAGTGTCCCTTCTCCTGAAGGGATGGAGTTTGTACTCAAGCCAATCTGTCCTAGCGGATTCCTGTGCACAAAAAAAAAAAAAAAGAAAAATCTCTCACTCCATGCCTGAGCAAAAGTGAAATATGAGAGAACGAGAGAATGTGTCCTGGCCACAAGCTAGTATGACCACATAAACCTGTGTGCAGGTCAGCGCTCAGTGCATGCTGACCCTGAGAGATATAAGTCTTTCTGTTTAACCTTAAAGACAGTCAAGGAAAAGCAAAGCTACACAGATGAGCCGCAACCTGCCTGGTGACCGACTGCCTCAGGCGCCGAGGGCTGGGAGTTCAAAGGAAGCAGCAAATACTGGCAGCTGCCTTGACTCTCCAGAAACATCTCAGTTTTGCAGTTGTGCTTTGCAGAGGCCACAGACAATTCCCATGCCCCAGACATGCTTTGTAGGCATGTTTTTGCTCAAGAATGAGGTGTGAATATGGAATTAGTTGTTTATGTAGATATACTAAGAGAATTTAGGAAGGTCAGAGATACCAAAGTTTTACTGCCATGAAGAAGTGTGGGTAGCTGCTAGTACGGTTAATAGTTTTGCTCTGATTACAAACGTGTTAGCATGTCCAGCTTTTCTTGCATGGCTCTTCCTTATGCTGTTCTTTCACAAATATGGTGCATAACTGGCAATTAAAAAGTGGAGATGCAAGTTAGTGTAAATAAAAATGTTGTATTTTTGCATAGTTGTATTATAATATATAAGGGATATATATGGGAGATAACTTACTTACAGAGGTAAGTAGAAAGTATGTAATTTTCGGAATGTTTCTATTTATCTATAAAATGTACTTTTTAATTTAAAAATCTTTGTCAGTTGTCCCTGCTGCTCTGATCCTGTAAAACTACTACTTTTTTTTTTTTTTGCCATTCCTGAAATACAACAAATGGAAGCTAACTGTTGAAGTATTTAAGTGATGATAGTTCTTAGTTTTCTGGATTACGCTAAATCCTGTATTTTAGCATAACCCAGTTATTTGCAAATATCCAACCCTTGAGATTTCATAGAAAAACTAGAAAATATAAATGAGGTGATCTTTAAAAGAGGTTGTAAATCAAAACAATGCTAAATATGTTTTGATAAAGTACCATAATTTCAAGTGAAACTCATGATTTCAGGGTGTGAGATTAGATAAAACCTCACAGTTTCTTTAAGGCTTAGCTTAAAATAGGAAAATTTCAAATTGTGCATAGAGTCTAAATAAAATTTCTTTTCATGAAAATACACATGGACTGCTGATTTAGGAAGGTATCAATTTATAGGTCTGTCTTTATTTCCTGCTGTTTTCATACATATGTTAGCATTCACTCACACAAACACACACACACACACACACACACAAGACATCTTGCTTACAGAATGGAAACTGAACACTGTTGCCATTAAAACAATAAATAATTTGTTTTACTCGAGCATGTATATGTCAAGATTAAAGGTTTTTTAAAGAGAAGTGGATGAGAGATTGTAATTACATTTTCCAGTAATGCTGATACGACCTATTCAGACATTACAAAGATTTCTGTCTATACTAAAACACTCACACAGCTATCGAAGTCAAATTGTCTTAAAATAAGCTCAAAAACTTGCAGATGTTCCATTTTTTGTTATTATGTGTTAGTATTTGCAACATTCACCAGAAAAAGGCCCTTCTTTATAACTTAATTGCTTTCTGAACTTCTTTATACTTAATATTTTACTACCAAAATAAACACTCCATTTAATTTTGTGTTCTGGAAAAAGATTGAAGCTGTGGTGAAGTAACCTTGGTTTTCTAGGCAATACCACTTAGAAGCTTCTGTCTTGGATGTCGCATATAAAGCGAGGCAAAAATGCCAGAGGTCCCAAGGAACCTGCAGCCTGTATCGATGAGAGCACTGTCATTTAGCCACCAGTATCCCTCAGATTAGGAGAGGGAGCAAGGAGAACAGTAGTACACTGAAAATCAGCAATAAGCCCCTATTTCAATCTGTGCTCCACTTGCCACTTCTTCTTTTATGTATATAACCTCTTGAGTAAGGGCAAATTACAGGGAGTAACAGCTTGACAATCCATCAGAGCACAATAACGTGCCAGAGGCTGCCTAAAACATACAATGATAAATCACTGAAATACCACAGATACATTTTTTCCCTTCAAAAGACAAATACTTCCTTGCTCTCACAAATCTGCATTGAGTATCGCCGTAACTTGCTGTCCCAACATTTTCCTCAGTTCATTGAGTAAGGTAAGAAGCTGTGACTGTAGGTACAGCAGTAGTGAAATGAAAAGAGGCAGCAAAATTAGCCAAAACATGAAATGAAAGCAAGTTGCTGCTGTGCTTGAAAGAAACAAACAGAAACTTTCCCTGAACTAAAGTTCCCTGAGAGTAAGTGATTAAAATAAATACCATGTGCTTTTCGGCAGTTGGGGGGAGCAGCAGGTGAGACCGTTGGTAAGGAAGTTTCCTGAAACATCGTTCTCTGCTGCTGACCTCCCTTTTCAGGTGCAGCTATAACTTGCCAGGGCACCCCACTACCAAAGTCAAAGACCTACTAAGGCCAACTGGTACTAATTTGGCTCTCACTGTGGAAAACATGACTACCTCAGCCAAATGTTGAGTATCCTGGGCAATTCAAAACTGCAATTCATCATTGCTACCCTGAGCAGGCTATTATGAATGACCATCCAAGCTGGATATCTGAGCAACTGGATATCTGCAAGATATATTCCCAGCAGATGCTTAGAGAGGAATATTGGAGAGTTCAGTGTCTATTCTTCTTTAATAGCCAGCAATTTTGGTAACACTGAAGATAGCAGTGTAGACTTCCACGGTTCATCACCAACTGAGGAAAAGAATCAGATAGTATGTGGCAAGCGAGTGGCTAAAATGCAGGCATTCTCAGTACTGAGGAATTTAGCATGGTTTTAGTACTATTTTTTGAAGCTATTGATAAATAAAATGCTTGTTCTTTAGCACTCTTCTCTATTTCCCTGTCCTTGAAATTTGCATTGTATTACCAAGCGGAGGAGCTGATGTTCTGCAAATGGTAGTATTTTCTGTGTGCTGTGAGAGGAGGACTAGCAGAGTTCTGGAAACTTACTCCTATCACTCTTTCTCAGTTTTATCTACTGATTGCTTAGTACCAAAATAATTGCCATTTCTGAGAGGATGAACCAGGAGCCAGAAGTCCCTCATTCCTGGCAAGCGCCTATGTCACTGTGATAGTGTGCGATGCTCCTTTCTGCTTTCCCTTTCTCTCTGGTTTCTGCTCTTTCATTTCTTAGCTAGTGTATAAGCTTAACTGTGATCCATTTGTCATACTACGCCATTTGTTTGTTTTTATTCATTGTTTATGTTTCAAAAGTGTTTGACCAAAATCTGATCATCTGAATGTTCATAAGTAATCAAGACATATTTAATTAAGAAAGAACATTTGTTTCAGAAAAAGGGAATTTTATTGTAAGTAAAGGTGTTGGTAAGTTTTAATCGAAGAACAGTGGCAATGCGATGTGGATTGAGTGACTAATATATCAGAAAGTTCTGGGTATGTAATGCACTGCATACTTCTGCCAAAAAATCCATAGCCTTATGTTAAATAATTTCTGTATTAAAGGACATAATTATTACGGATTTGTTGACATGCTTGTGAACAACTCATGAGAATAATTAAGGGTTAAACGCATTTCTTAAATTGTTAAAGTGGCTGCATTACTACACGATATCTCTATGAACCAATTGTCAGCTCACTTTCAAAGAGAAGTGGCTTCAGTTTCATTTGAAGCAGATCTACTTGGTTAAAAAAAAGTAAAAGTGGACAATTTGCAGAAAGGAAGAATTTTGCTACTGGTTTTATTGCCTGAAAAATGCTAGGAGAGTTTATATTTAATAATACCCAAGTAAAATAGAATAGGAAATAAAGTAAAATGTTCATTGCAGTGATAATAGCCTTTTTCTACTCATCTTTCCATAAGAGTGAAAAAATTTGTTATGTGCTCTGGCACCATGAAATACTACTTTTTTAATCCAATTTTTCTTTATCTTTTAAGATCTGAGGTTTGATGAAATATTTGTATTCTAAGACACAGGAAAAAAAAAAGCGCTATGCCAAATATTCATTCCCAATGTTTTTTTTCCAGGCAGATTTTGGTATCTTTACCAAGTTATTTATAGTTTTGTTTTATTTTTCCATTACTTGGTCATATTCATAGAATGGACAAATAAAATATTTAGTAAATCTATTTTCTGTCATTACACAGGAATTAAATGTAAAGATTTAGTGAATCTAAACAAAGGCACCTTGTACACTTGTATACACCTTTGTACTGCCAGCAGCTGGCCACGGGCTTTGTACTAAATCACTTTTAACAGCAAGACTTTCCTGGAATTGCCTTGAGTTGTCATGAACCTGTTTACTTGTAACAGCAAAACTGCCTAAGAGGCAAGGGACTGTTGCTCAGCTTATCTTTGCTTTAGCTTAACTCTGACTCTGCAATTGTATGGTTTAACCAAGTATGGTAACAGTAAGAAAAAAATTAAGTGGTCATTTTGTAGCTAACCTGAGGTCTAACAAGAAAAAACAGAATGGTCGGATCGACTGTTCTGGAATGTATAAAAATAGTCCTAAGCAGACCTAAGATCAGAGACAGAGCAATACCAAATTCCTCTCCCAGCAGAGGACTCGGGGCACTGGCTACTCAGTACAAACCTTCTTCTTCTAAAGTAAGGCTGGTAGTGTTGATTTCAGGATCTAAAAGGTCATGGGAAGAGTAATTACAAGATACTACTGCATGAAAATACTATAACATCACAAGAAAGGGTTAGACTGTGGAAAGTCAGTATATAACACTTTAAAGTATAAAATTAATGGGGATTAGCAATAATTGTATAATTTGGACTACATGTACTAGTATCATTATAACTGGATTAATGATATGTTTTTGTTGTAATAGACTGCCAGCACACTAATTAGACTACTAATAAATTCATGGCTCTGCGTATAACAAGCATACTGTTGAGCCAACAAAAATTGCATGTGGTTTAATGCAACAAATTGATGGAGTAGGAAAGCAACACAAGCAAACCTTTAAGGATTTGCTGAAAATCTGAGAGAGAGAAAGCAGAATGAGACCTCTGGGAAGTCCCTGTTTCATCCATGAGGAAAGAGAATCAGAAGAATCCCTTTCAAATGTCCTTGGCAAGGAACAGAGTCCTCTTTCTCTCTGGTGGAGGAGATGTAGTTTGAACTTACAGAAGTCAAAGGGATTAAAAAAAAACCCAGATAGCACTATAAAAAGGATAAACCTGCTAATGGATCTGTGTGTACCAAGAAGCTAATAAAGCTCAAGGAAATAACCACTCTTATCAGTCCTGCTGGAAGAGGGAACCCTGCTGGATCAGCACTTCTCAAGAGTGTGAGGAAACTTCTAGAAGATTCTCTCTCTCTCTCACACACACACATTTCTGTTGAGTATTGATTCGGGGGGACCTTTTTTTTTTTTTGAGAAGACGCTTTTCTTTGAAGTAGGGTAAAGAACAAAAAGCTAGGCATATTTACAGAGAAGTTTAGAAAAAACAGTCAAATCCCCCCTTCCCCCATAACCTTCCTTTATTAAATTACTCAGCAGTAAAATGAGAAGCTTGCCTGCTTTGCTCTCTTAATGCTCAGCCGTCTTTCCTTACCCACTGTTTTGAAAGAAATGTCCAAGAAGTCCGATGTTCAGTAGAGACTGAACCTCGGTGACCAGGACTTGTCGTAAAACTCCCTCAGAAGCTGACCAGGGGCTCCTGAGTGCCTTCCTGTGTAGCTAGGTGCTGATGGCTCTAATTGGGCCTCTCCTCTGGATCTTCCCTACCGCCTAGGTATTTGCTGAAGATCCACATGGCCATATGCCTCTCCTGAGAGAATATCCCCACGCCAGTATACAGTCTTGTAGCAAATGAAGAGTTAGACAAAAAATATTGCTATGAGGGAAGCACATCTTGGTTCCCATAGAATCAAAGAACCATGTTAATCCAACTGATAAAGTATTCAAAGACTTTATATGGAGAAAATTGAAAACTATTTCCTACAAAGCTGCACTTCCTGAAGAACACATTATCAGCTTTATTTTTTCCTTTCTACTAAGGACAGAGACTCCCTTAATGATACAAGAAGTCTGGCACTATCGTAGCAGCCAGTATGGGTGGCAACCCAGCTGTGATGCGTTCTTGTTATTCAAATATATACTCCATGAAGTTAGCAGTTTTCCTCTTAATCTATTGTAATGAAACTAATGAAACTTTGCTTGAAGAAATAAAAATGTCTTCCACTGATATTGTTTGGGTATGTCTGTATGGATCTACCAAAATAATTTTGCCTGCAAGCAAGATGGTGGTTTTAGTTGCATTAGAAATAGCGTATGACCCAATATTATGCCGAATGGACAGTCATTCAAATAAAACTGTATAAAATAGAAATAGCTCTCATAAAATATCAGGGCTGAGAAAGAACCCTCTCAAATCCACAGTTTTTTATATGAGATATTCTTCTCAGCCTTTTACCTTTTCACAGAAAGGACCTTTATCCAATATGCTACATGTATCCTGTACACAGGATGTAAAATCATGTGGGCATTTTAGATCTCAAGTGGGATCTGAATGGTAAAAGCAGGACTTAGATACAATTTTCAGTGGATCTGATGTCATAGCAGAATTTCTACATTCAATTAATATAAACAATCATTTCAATAATCCTGTTATATGCTTTTTCTCCCCAACTTTCCATGATCTCCTTTCCAAAACTGTCAAATTCAATAAAAGATTTCTTCCATTCTATTTCTGCAGCTTTTCTTAGCAATTTTTAATGTATTGAAAGACAATAGATAAAATTAGTCACTGATTCAATTGCTACTCTTTCTGTCAGAGCTGAGCTGTTTACTCTGAATTCTTATTAATATATATATCCAAAGGAGTTTATGGTAAGCTTCAATGAGTGCAAGATCTAGCTGTAAATGTCATATTTCATCTAAAAATGCTGATCAAGTCAGTGGCATCTTTTCTGTAGTCTCAACTGTAAATTTTATTAAGCAAGGGAGAATTACTTAGCTGAAATAACCTGAGTATAGTTATTATCTGATATTTTACATATATTTTAACTGATCCATCATGACATTACATTCTTCTAAGTGCAGTTTTCTTCTACTTTTGAGGCTTCTTATCAAATATAAGTCTTCTTTTAGGTAAATAGGTCTGAAATTCAATCTAATTTAAGATATGTGGGTAGGCCATATAAGATATACAGACAATTAGAGAACTGAAGAATTCCTAACTCATCAAGGGTATATATTATAGAAGCCATCATCAATGCTTTATGTAAGAGAATCATTTGAGCAAGAAATAATTAATATAAATACAGTTCTTTTTACTTTAGAATGTGCCTACTGAAGAGGATGTGCAGGGATGCGACAAGGAAGGCTAAGGCCCATTTGGAATTAAATCTGACAAGGGATGTCAAGGACAACAAGAAGGGGTTCTTCAAATACATCAAGAGCAAAAGGAAGACGAGGGAAAACGTGGGCCCGCTGCTGAATGGGGCGGGTGCCCTGGTGACAAAGGATACAGAGAAGGCAGAGTTATTGAATGCTGCCTTTGCTTCAGTCTTCACTGCTAAGGCCAGTCCTGAGGAATTCCAGACCTTGGAGACAAGAGAGGAAGTCTGGAGAAAGGAAGACTCTCCCTTGGTGGAGGAGGATCAGGTTAGAGATGTTTTGTCCAAACTTGACATCCATAAATCCATGGGCCCCAATGGGATGCACCCGCAAGGGCTGAAAGAGCTGGCGGATGTTATTGCTAGGCCCCTCTCCATCATCTTGGAAAGGTCCTGGAGAACAGGGGAGGTGCCTGAGGACTGGAAGAAAGCCAATGTCACTGCAGTCTTCCAAAAGGGCAAGAAGGAGGAGCCAGGAAACTACAGGCCTGTCAGCCTCACCTCCATCCCGGGAAAGGTGAGGGAACAGCTCCTCCTGGAGGTCATCACTAAGCATGTGGAGGACAAGAAGGTGATCAGGAGTAGTCAGCATGGATTCACCAAAGGGAAATCATGCTTAACCAATCTAACAGCTTTCTATGATGGAGTGACTGGCTGGGTAGATGAGGGGAGAGCAGTGGATGTTGTCTGCCTGGACTTCAGCAAGGCTTTTGACACTGTCTCCCATCACATCCTCCTAGGTAAGCTCAGGAAGTGTGGGCTAGACGAGTGGACAGTGAGGTGGATGGAGAACTGGCTGGATGGCCGAGCTCAGAGGGTTGTGGTGAATGGCGCAGAGTCAAGTGGGAGGCCTGTGGCTAGTGATGTCCCCCAGGGGTCAGTCCTGGGTCCAGTCTTGTTCAATGTATTCATCCATCACCTGCATGAAGGGACAGAGTGCACCCTCAGCAAGTTTGCTGATGATACTAAACTGGGGGGAGAGGCTAACACACCAGAAGACTGTGCTGCCATTCAGAGGCACCTGGAGAGGCTGGAGAGGTGGACGGAGAGGAACCTCCTGAAGTTCAACAAAGGCAAGTGCAAGGTCCTGCACCTGGGGAGCAATAATCCCATGCAACAGTACAGGCTGGGGGTTGACCTGCTGGAAAGCAGCTCTGCCGAGAAGGCCCTGGGAGTGCTGGTGGACAACAAGTTAAACATGAGGCAGCAGTGTGCCCTTGTGGCCAAGAAGGCCACTGGGATCCTGGGGTGCATGAGGGAGAGTGTTGCCAGGAGGTGGAGGGAGGTGATCCTGCCCCTCTGCTCAGCCCTGGGGAGGCCTCCCCTGGAGTACTGTGTCCAGTGTTGGGCTCCCAGTCCAAGAGAGACATGGCGCTCCTGGAGAGAGTCCAGCAGAGGGCTACCAAGATGATTAGAGGGCTGGAGCACGTCTCCTGTGAAGAAAGGCTGAGGGAGCTGGGCCTGTTCAGCCTGGAGAAGAGAAGACTGAGAGGGGATCTCATCAACGTGTACAAGTATCTGAAGGGGGAGTGTCAAGAGGATGAGGCCAGCCTCTTCTCCGTGGTGCCCAGCAACAGGACAAGAGGCAATGGGCAGAAACTGAACCACAGGCAGTTCCATCTGAACCTGAGGAAAAGCTTCTTTCCTGTGAGGGTGACAGAGCATTGGAACAGGTTGCCCAGAGAGGTGGTGGAGTCTCCTTCGCTGGAGATATTCAAAACCCGCCTGGATGTGATCCTGGGCAATATGCTCTAGGTGACCCTGCTTGAGCAGGGAGGTTGGACTAGATGATCTCCAGAGGTCCCTTCCAACCTAAACGATTCTGTGATTCTGTGATTCTGTGATTCTGTGAGTGGAAAGAGATCATATAGATGGCTGTTAATATATTGAACAGAAAATATTGCTTCATAATTGTTGACAGCACTTTTATTTTTCTTTTATCTACTTGCTCCTATCATTCTTCATTCCCATTATTTTTTTCTTACTTCTCCTTTGAAAGGCAAGTATTCTATTTTAGGTTCCATAAATTAATGAACTGCTTTACTCTTACATTGTAAAATTTAAAAATGAATGTGGTGGTGTTTATTTGCATTATCATTGTAATGGATATAGAAAGGAAAGTGTTTTTCAAAGGCAGGGGTGTATTCTGGGCCCCTGAAAATATTGCTATTTCTTGTCTCAAAGAAAAGCAATGTCGAAATAGTGGAACTTCAAATAAGAATGAAATATCATAGTATTATTTTTAATGAATTCCAGAACTCTGAAAACAATCTGGTATGCTAAATAATTCAAGAAAATATATGCAGAGATTCAGACTGTATAGAGTGAGGAATTTTTTAAAATGAAAATAGGCAAAGTGAAGTTCTGTTTTATGCCCCTGACAAGATGAACAAGAAAAAGAGTCTCCGATTCAGGTAGAAATGCACAATAATAAAAAAGTAATCACATTTCATTTGAAACTGAAATTTTTATCTGTCATGTACAAGACTGCAGTGTCTGTCACTTGTCACTCATAGACAGTGGTCAGTTCACAGCAGAACCCCATTAGGGAAGCAAAACAAAACTCAATAAGTTTTGGAATAAGGAAAAGAAAATAAAAGAAATTTATATTAAAAAAGATGTACACAATCCCAACAAAGTTTCTGGTTAAATCTAAGATGATATATTTAAATAGGATTCTGAAATTTTAAGAGGGCTGAGAAAATGACATGGCAGCACAGGGAAAGCTAAAAAAGGGTGGGGCTGAAATCCTCTCACTTGAAAAAGAGAAGTGTCATTGACTTCTTAAGTGTCTTGCCAACAAACCACTTATTTTCTCTATTTTTCCATGTTCTCTCTATAAAATGATGTTAATTAAATTTCTTTTCATTTAAGGACTATTATTGTGATAAATAAACTGAGAATTTTGAGAAATAAAACTAACTTTGGGACATAGTCAATGGAATCAGGTCAAGACACCTACTACAGTAAGTAGTGGAGAAATTAATCTTCTGTGAGGCAGAGAGTGCTTGCCATTTTACATTTGTGGGAGAATAAGAAAATCTATAATGGGCTATGTAAAGAGAAAAGATGGTCGCTTAGGCTTTTTAAAATTTAGGAGTGACAAAATTAATATTAAATATGATGAATTACTGGGTAAACTCATATGAATCATTTGGAAGTGAAGGTTCAATCTATTTATTTTGGGCATGTAGCATATATGTATGCCTATTTTGGAAAGAAAGGTTTTGTAAGGTGAGGAAGCCTTTTCAGTTTTAATATCCATAACATATGAATCCATATGCCACAGTAGGAGTGATCTGGTGATAGCACTTTGAGAAATTTTCAGCTCCATCATTGTGCCAAAGTAATTTTGTCTGTATTTCCATAAACCACATCCACGAATGGATCCATGTTAAAAACTGCCTATTAAATGGGACAAAGCTGCTAGGTAATACGATACAACAGAGAACTCCTGAAGCCAGCATTGCTGGTAAATCCAACATAAATTGAAACTGTAAATGAATTATATTAATATTAAAGTAGGAGAGGTCTCTTGCATCCCAGGAAATATATCTGAAATGCTATAAATAAAAAAACAAAGAAACAAAAATATCCCCTAATTTTCTGTCACTCCTTGAATTTACCATATAACTATGTCCATACCAGCAGTAATGTAATTAGTATGATGCAGAAATGGAGAACAGGTGTGAAGAGCTGATGTCTACACAATACATGATTTAGGGAGACTAATTCTTGTCAGGTTTTGGGAACGGAATGCTCTTCAGTAATTGGAGTGGACTTTTTAATTCAGATACAACCAAAAGGATGTTCACCCAAAAGCAGTTTAAGCATTCTGACACCACTCCACAGGGTAAACCAAAGCATGGTAAGTGGGATCAGTCAGATTCACTTTAAAAGTGAATCCAAACAAAATCTCTAATGTAGATATATCTTTTTTTATTCCATCTGTCTTCTGAGAAAGAATCAAAAGACCTTGCAATTTACTTTCCTGTAAGAAAGAGTGGAAGAACCACAAAAACAAGTCCACATGGTGAATAGCACACCAGTGCGAGCGAACAGGTCATGCTGAATATAATCCCAGTGCAAAGACCCTTGATAAATATAGAATACATTAGTAAAACTTTAGACTTGGCTGAATCTGAATTATGAGCTGGAAACTCAGGTTTGAAGAATAAACAGCTCTGGTCTCAGATAGGGAGAGAATCTCAGAGTGGAGAGGGCCAGCCTTCTGTCCTCTCAGAATTAGGGTGTTTAACCATAGGCATCTCCAGTCTTGCAAATCAGCTTGTTTTTCATAGGAAGAGTGAGTTGGGCTGATTCTGTTACTCGAAGGTTATAATTATAGGGCAAATCAATGAAAATGCCTGAGATTAGTGTAATTTATTGGACAGTGACTATTAACCACCTAATAGAAAAAGCCTTTGAAAAATCTTGCTGCTCTGTTCTTTAGTACTTGCATCTTGTATTTGATTACATACAAGTTTAAAAAAGCTTATATGATACCACACTGAGTGAGACAGATATAATCACTTTGAACAAGTGATCTGTCACCTCCCAGAGAACTGCACATCTATAACTACTTCTCCATATGTCTCTGCAGTATGCATAGGGTACAGATTAGGCAACTATCTGTCCAGGTTGATTTAGCAGAATTTACATGAACCACATATTTATTTGTAGTGAGTCAGTCATCTACACTTTTAAGGATTTATTCATGCTATGCAGCAATTCATCAACAGTTTTTCCTGTCACTGGCATTTTCCTAATTTATTTTGTGAAACTGCTAACATCAAAGATTACTACTGGAGTAAAAGATCATCCCATTTCATGGTAGAAAGAATTAAAACATCAAAGTTTACTAGTGGTTCGGTAGATTCATATGTTAATTTTTAGTGCCTGACAGAAATGCCTCACTAGGTCAGAATTCTGAAGTTATTCTGGAAAGGAGCAACTTACCTTACAGAAATGTAGAATAATCAGTGGTTTCATAATTAATCTACTAAGTAAATATTTTTTCCAAAAGAGTGGATGTCAGCCTATGCCAAATGATTTGATATACTGAAAAAGCATTTGTTTATTTTTAAAATACAGAGCCCTATTATATACTGAATATATCTTTGATTTCAAAAGTTTGCTCTTTATAGTGTAACAATGAGACTCAGTGTATCCTTAAAGTTCAAGACAGAACATCAAGATATTCTCTCTCTTGAGAATTCAGAATAAATACCAGCCCAGGCTGCCTTTTCCTTTAACGTAAAGAAATCTAGGATAGTCAAGTTCATTTCTCCATTGTCTCATGTAATAACAGCTTTCCTCCTACTTTTAACAAATATAGTATGTAAGACTGGTTTATGAGGTCTTACTCTACTTATATTTCAGGGTCACATAAACCTAAGAGTTTCAAAAAGAAATAATATTTTTCATCATATTAACTAGCATAGCTGAGTGATCACCTTAAGAAAGATTACTTTTTCTACTTAGGCAGGTATCTGGGATAGAGACACCGTTCAAGCTAGTTTCCATTACCGGACTTGATGACGAATATAATTTTGGCCCCTCTAAGGACTTTTTCTTCTCCATCCCCTGGGAATGCATACCACATCATTATCTTTAGCAGGCAGAATCTTAACTATAATTTTAGCAACGAGTGAAACTCATTGCACTCAAAAAGAGGCAAGGAATGTATATGCAATCCCTGTGCCTTGCAGTCTTTCACTTGACAGAACGTCTTCTTAAAAGACTTCATCATGCTGTTTGTAGGGGAGAAGGGAAGAGGAAAACACTGTGTTTCTTTCCTTTCTACATATGAAGTTGCCTGTGTTTCTGCTGCTACTGATAATTCTTCATCTTTTGGCAACATAATAACATTTTTCTCTGTTTTATAACAAGCAGAGATACTTACAGATGAATGCAGTATCAGTCAATGACAAGAATTTTAGGCCTCTGTATCTGCAGACTTGCAATCATTTTAAATCTGCCTCATTTGGTAAATTTAGAATTGGTTAAAATCTTGTAAAACCAGTCACCCAAATGAAAAATCATTTCTCTTTTTTTCTGCCTTCTACCTCCTCTCTAACGCAGCAATATTTTTTTATGAAAAGATTAGGCAGGAATTTATTTTTCTCCAATGGTACCCAGAGGCTCAAGTAAATAGCAGCTGTAATATCTGATTTTCTATGCACAAATTCCCCAGGGAATCCTAAATTAAACTGAAAAACCTAGCCTCTTTATATTTAGATTCCTCAAAGTGTAGAGATATGCTGAAAGATCAAAATATTTAAATAAAATTCTTTCGAATTGAAAGTTAAACAAAAAAGTAAAATCCAGGGATTTTCTTACGTTTTCAGAATTTGTAATATGTTTCAGAAAGGTCTGCAGAAGATTGATTTTTCATTACTGAAGCAGTAGTAGCTGCTATAATTAAGGCTTCAATATAATCTCAGAGCACATCTTTCACTTGCCCGTCACTTTGCTAAACTTCAGTCTTTGAGGAGCAGTTTTCTAGACCTAATGCCTTCCCACAGGTTTGTTCTTTCCCTTTAAACAATTTTTGGAACACTGCAAAAAAGAAGAGTGAAACATGTTTCCCTCACAGTAAAAAAAAAGTCAAAATTTTTTTAACAGCACCACTCCCACTGCTGCTGTCATCAAATGCTGAAACTTGGCATGGAACGAGCTCTTGCTGTGCAAAAGTGCCTCTGACTGTTCCAGTATTTTGAGATGACCAAGTTGTGCGAGCTCACACATCACATAATAGGCATATTCGGTAAGTCTGTAATATACGAAGGTAATCTCATACGCTGCATAATGAAATATATTCTGCAGGTGCCCAGATCTGAGGAAAAGTTTCAGCAGGAGTCCTACTGTTGGTAGCATTCATCAGAGAAAATCCACCTACTGCAATGTAGACTGAGGTCTGCAGCAACTGAGTTGAAAGCTCCTTTTTTATTTCTTTCCAGGGAACATCGAAACTCACACAGCCCTTGTTCAGCTCCCTTTCTCTCTTGCATAATTTGGGTGGTCTGCAGAAATGAACGGTTATCATGGCCTTTTGCTCAGTTGAAATATTTTCTGCGCCTATGGCATTAGGAGCATGGGGCTTTGAGAAGAGGCCTGTCAGCATGCCGGCCATCTGCATGTATCCCCACATAGGGCCGGGCACCTGCTCTAGATAACTAGTCTGGGCTCACATGTTCTTGCTGTGTTATATTACAAAATTCGGCAGAAGTCTCTGCCTAAGCGTGGGTCTCCATCAAAACTATATGCATACTGAGATTCCAAGCGTTCTGCTGAGTCCATACTTAAAATACAGTGTAATGACATTTCATACAAGGCAGGAACAGAAAATAATGTCTGAACTACAACACTCATGAGAGTAGCTCATTAATGAGGGTTTCCTCTCAATAGTTTTATTTCTCAAGAATTCTGTTTCAAAACTTTTCATTGTTTGACATGTCTTGATTGGAATTAATTTTTAATGTGTAATGTGTCATAAAAGGGTTCAAGTCATTCATGCAAAACAGTATAAAAAAGTTCAAGTAGCTATTTGAGTGTGGTACTTGTTAAAAATATTTTAAATGTGTTCTTGCTACTCTTTCAGGGACAGGAAGTGTTGAAAATGAATGTAGTTTAGAATGAATAAGAACATTTTTAGACATTAAATACACTAGAAAAATGGCAGACCTCTAATGTGGAAGCCATTGAATATTTTTGTACTGAATACTCACTGAAAAATTCTGCATGTCAATTTTGAATAATCTGCTAAAATTTACTGCACCCTGTAATGCTATTTCATCATTCTACTTTCGAAAGTCCCATTTGGTACAACATCTACCATAAAGGAATGAATACCTCGGTTATTAAAAGTGTGGGAGGAATCGAATTATATCTTTTGTAATCAGAGTTCCAAGTTTTTATTCAACTCTACAATACAGAGACTTTCCACATTATAACTTAGACTAGCGTGGATATTTTGATGTTATTCTATATATTGTTTGTATTATAGTAGTATATAGAAGCGCCAGACTTCTATATTCATTTACTACACATCATATGGGTCAATGCCTCTCTTTAAACCTAAAGAAAAGGCAGATAGACTTGGGAAGAAAAGTCCTGGCAGACAGAACTTTCAAAAAGCTTTTAATTGTCTTAGGATAAGAGTCTATTAACATTGAAAGACTTGCACGTTTTTGGAAATTGCACACATGGCAATTACCCTAAGGTTAGACAGAAGGGATAAAAGAGTTTGAAGTGTATCCAAGCCGTCTGACACACACTTAAGTGATGATCTGACTAGAAAACTATTAACAAATTTCACATATTTCCTAAAGAATCATAGTCAGAAATCCAGATGTAATCAGATGTGTGACATTGCCCAAAGGTAATGGGATACTATCCTTATCTCACTTATTCTTGCCCACATGACCTGTAGAAGTCGCAAAGATCTTATATCGAAGCTATTACGGGACAATCCCTCAACATAGCTAGAATCCTCTGGTGACAACTAAATCAGGTTTATGACAGCTTTGCACACCTGGAGCAAACAAACAAACAAACAAAAACTAGCCTTAATATTTATGACCTGTAATCCAGATCTGTAACAAACAATAATGACCACCTGCCAGTTGGTAAAAGATCTGGGGCTCTTTGCAGTTCTTTTTCCTGCTTGCGAACAAATCAATCCAAGGTTTTTGAATTTTTGTAGTACTGCTTGGTCTGTATTAACACACATATACACTTTTAAATTAATCAGTTATTGAACTGAGATGATCACAAGCACCAACCTTTTGAGGCATCTGTGCTGAAATACTGAGGGGTGCTTTTGAGAGGAAACTGTTGACAAAATTAGCTCTAGAGAGGTTAAGGCAAAGACGAAACTCTTAATATTGGAGGCATCAGCTCCTCCATAAATAAAATACACCAGAAAGGTAACAAAAGTTGTAAAACTCTGTGTTTAGAACTTCTTGGTAAAACCCCAAACCCACTATAGCAGAATATATCAATAGATAAGGAGAATGTTATGAAATCAATATAAAAGATAATATAAAGAAGTGATTTAAATACAGTATCGGTTTTAAAAAAGAATAAAGTCTAATATTTCAATGAGCTTCATGAAATAAACAGTTTCATGTAAAAATAATCATTGTACATAAAGAAAACAGACAAGTAGAAACAATAAACTAATCCTAAAAGTAACCCATAAAGAGTAATCATAATGCATTATCAATGTGAATTCATTTTAACCTCAGTATCTCAACAATGCGATGCGTTTACTCACATAGGGATAGCTGCCATGCAAGAGATTATTGCTTTTTGTCACATTGGCTTACAGTCAGAAAGGGAGATGCTATAATAATGTTCAGAATAGTACAAGGTAGTATTGAAGATAACACACAAAAAAATGAGGAAAGTGAGATTAGCACTGTGAAGAATCTGCTCTTGTTTTATAGCAGTGATGCAGCCAGAGGAAGCAAGAAATCCCCAGAGAATAGACCAAGAAGAGGAAAACAGAATGAAATACGAAAGAAAGGTAAGATGTAGTTCCTGCTGCTCAGTGATCAGACTATATTTGTGATCCCATGAAAGTAAACAGGTTCTTAGGTTACCTTGGGGAAAACAGCTGATGGAACACGCAATAGCAGACAGAGAAGCATGAAGAGTTTAAGAATGTTGGGACTGTAAATTAAATCTTTTGTTGTTACTTTTGGCATGACTAGGAAATTTTTTTGAGATAAATTATTCAAATATTTGGAATTCAAGAACTCTTAAATACAATGAAAAAAATGCACGTTTCAGAGAGTACATTACAGTTTTTGTCTGTTTATTTTTTGCAATGTGACTGCTGTTTATGAGTGTTCTTAGGACTCCAACAGGCCCACCAGTCATTGAATTTAGTTCTCTTTTACCATAGTTGATATAGTTGATAGAATCATAGTCAGTTTTGTTTACAGAATAATTCTGAAGAAAGACAGTAAACCTGACAGGCTTGTAAGAAATACACAAGGAGTATCTCCCAGTTCCTATCAAAATGGTTAGTTGTTCTCTGCCTTCTCTGTCCATCAGTTTTCTCTAATCTCTTATTGGTGCTTATGTGAGGAAAAATTTGTCAAAGAGTTACAGTATCAGAATGGATCCACTAAATAGAAGTGCTGCTTAGTACAAATGTGTATAATTAGACCTAAAACAGAATAAACAAGGTGAAGTTTTATAGTCCATGATATACAGGATGTCAAGCTATATAATTTCATAACACCTTCTAATTTTATGTTCCACTACAACTACTAAGAGATGTAAATTTTAGTATTAGTGTAAAATGTTTGAAGGTTCAAAGCCTATTTAATATTCAAAGATGAAAATAGCCCCGATGCAAATGTTTCACCTGATATTTTTGACTAGGCTAATGATTGTATTGTGCTTTTTATTAGTCAGAAGAATTCGAGAACCCAGGAATGCATTCATTTTTTAAAATTTAACTGAAATATTTTTCTCTAAATTGACTCATTCACTGGGGATTATGCATCACTAGGTAGTCCAGGGGGCTCAGAATTTCTAATTTTAGAGAATTAATTGTTTCACAATAGGAGTTGCCTTTGACAATTTTTCCTTTGTTCTTTATCAGTATGCAGAGTGAAATATTAAATCTTCTAAAATAACTCCCTAAGAAGTTATTTCTGGATGTAATGCTTATATATGTGGTATACACACACCTCCACTGTGGAGAAAGTAACCTGACTGAAAGGGATTTATATGTTATTTTAACATCAGTGTACTAAGATTTCATTCCACTTCAAGCATCTAGAGGTTTAGGCATCTAGTTCAGGAGAAAAAGATATGATAACTGTCAGAGATATGCAGCTTATGAGAAGTTCATATGTTTCTCTGGTAGTTTCAGAGAGTTGGGATGATTCTCTTCTAGACAGCTAAAGGTAGTGTGTGTGAACTGTTGTAAACGCCTTTTTCCCTGACTGGAGACCAAGTCAAGGGAAGACACAGATTACCACCAAAATTTCTTAGAACATCTTTTATTCTTTCATTATTAAAAAAATCAAGATGTTCATATTAATATAGCAGGTAGCTATTCAGACCAAGTGCTTCTTTACTCATGCAGTCTGCTCGCTCGCTTGCGCGCTCAGGCGTGGTTACCCACTGGGCTGGTGTGCAGCAGGGGCCACCCACAGCCGTGTGCTCAGAAGCAGGGAGTTAAGAGTTGTTCTGTAGCAGGTGTCAGAAAACAGCTTTAGAAGTTAAAAAACACCTCACAATCATAAAGATCTCTCTCATGGAAGAAAGATGGAAGACTACACTTTTCTGTTCATACGTATAATGTATACATACGCTACCATCTATTTATTTTCAAATCAAATACCTGATCCAAGCTAGATCTGTGACAGCATCTTTCACAGCAAGTATTATATCCACAGTATCTCCTCCAAAATCTATGTAGCAATTATAAAGTTTTTATGTAAGGATACTTTGGAATGCTTATAGCATGAATGCCGGGTCCTGAGTACCAGCATATTTTCTCTACAGATCTGCACCGCACTTGCTTATGTTAACACAACCAATATGATGCATTTAAAATCATTCTCTTCTTCAAAATGTTTAAATTTTGGCCCATGAAACTGTGATGTATTTTCCACCATTATTGGAATTGGAATCCATGTCTAGCAAATACTACACACTGGATTACTTCTTTAACAGGTATTTTTTAAATCACTGGAAAAACTAAATATGAGATAATGGAAATAATAATCCTGAAGTAAAATTAAATTATTTCTTCAGTATAAATAAATTTATGCAAATCACGTAGCATAGGTCTAACATTTCTTTATATATTTTCATAAAGACTTTCAGATTCTGATGTTTCTTCTTTGTCATGTGCTTTAGCCCATTTTTGTTTCTTGGTAAACGTTTTGACAATACCACTGTTTTCAGATTTATTTTCTCAATCTCACTAATTTATTTGCTGTGAGATTGTCTTCCCTCCTCCCATTTTTAGGCTTTAAATTTCTTTCTTTTAATTTACTATCATTTTGTTCTTTCACTTTACTGAATTTTTGTTTTCTATATTCATGTTTTCTCTCTCTAAATATTTTACTTTTTATCTTCATGAGCGATCACGATGTCTACATTAGAATTCATGTGACTAATGTTATACAATTTACCTAAGCTACATCTGAGCTATTCATATGGACTCCTTTTACAGTCAACAGAAAGAAACAGTAATTTCTAAGATGCAGTTTATTTCTTCTTAAAACAGACATTTAGAAGGAATTAGATGAATTGTGCTGTTAAGATTAGCTATTGCTTCGACACCGGCTACATGAGGAACCTGGGGAACGATCTCGGAAGTCTGGTATAGGTACACCTAGAATTAGGTGAGGTAGAGCCAACACACAAAGTCACCTGAAAAATTTCTGTAAAGTAACGCTGTTGATAGCTGCTGGTGCATCTAAAACCATTTCTGCTGATCACAAATTCTCTTGATTACAGCTGCTGCCATCTTTATGCAGATTGCTGTTGTTCTAGGCAGTGTCGCTTTCTCTATGCAGAAGATATATGCTTTACTTCTTTATACTCTGTCCTAGTCTGAATATTTTAATAGTTTTAGTTACAGCAGTTCTATCTAATGGGAGAACACCACTGAAGGCATGTTTTATTCCACATCTCGTGTATTAATTGTCTCTTCCTGAAAAGGCTAAGCTGTTAGTATTTCGTGCTTTTGCTGGAGTAAATGTCTGTGTGGGAGCCTGATTCTCTGTACTGCAGCATACTCTTTCTTTGCCTTGCCAGCACATGTAATCCGATTTGAGTGAATGCAGTAGCCTGTAATTCACCACGGTATACTGAACTTAAATCAACCTCTTCTAATGTCATTCTCTTAGTCTTAAACTACTGAGGCCCATTGTAATCTGGTGCTGAATTAGGGGTCTGTATCATCAGTCTCGGTTTTAAATACTTCAAATGTTTCTTACCTCTCTGTTTTTTCAAACGAAAGTGAGATCTTTCAAAAGCTTTATTCTTATTAGGAATGTAATGATCTGCAAACTTCTGTGGCGCAGTCGGATAAATTGCCCAATAATATAAAGTATATTTATATTATTGCTTTTTTTGTGACTTCTCTCACCTTCATGAAGAGATCAATTTTTTTTCCCAAGTCTTTATTTCAGCTGCATTCCCAGTACTGTATTTGAATTTTAAGTTGCTTCCACACTGTAATTGCCTTGTCTTCTGTGCCAAGGTTTCAAGATACTTTCTTCTGTTTCTGCCCTTTCCACTTTTGCTATGGGTAATACACTTACATCATACTTACTGAGGTTTATGGTGGTGTTTATAACTAAAATAGGACTGTAATGTATAAACAGCTAAGCTATAAACATGAAGATAAAGGTTTTGAAATGGAGAGACAAGAACTGTGGACCATGTCTTTGCATACTACATTTTGTGTACACCAGAAATTAATTCTAACAGGCCATTCTAACACTTTGACTACATATTGCTTCCTCAGGTCCCTGAGACTGCTGAAGTTTACTTTTCTAAAATGCATTATCTTCATTTTCTATGCACTAGTAAACAAATATACTGATTGTTATATATCAATGGATTATAAATACTTGAGGGATTATTTCTCCAGTACAATGAAATGAAAACACTTTAATTTGGGAAATACAGTAGCTGCATGCTTTAAGCAGCTCCAAAATTATTAAGCCATTTTATTTTACTCCAGAGGGACGATGTTCTGAGTTCACTAATGGCCTTATACTCTTTTACCAGAAAATTAAAGTTGTAAGTATTGGTAAGCCTGCATGTCTATTGCTATTTTTGTTATTGCTTTATGATCATGTTGGAAATTAATTGGCTGAAGTATAATTAAAATCTTATCTTTAAGAATGTGAACATGTTATGTGGAAAGTACATAATGCTATAAAATAGTCTCTTGGCAAAAATTTTATGCTTTACTTTGTTTTACTTTAGGGTTGTGTCTGAGAGATTCCTCTAGTTTCCAATCAATGTATATAGATTTTTAAATACATCAGTACTACATTTTCGAACCATATTTCAAATTGTCTTGCATTTAATTATTGACTGCGCTTATTCCGATCCCTGTGAGCTTAAAGAATCACAATAGCTCAGATGATGACTGAAATCTGTCACACTTCTGACATCACTCTTTATAGACCCTCTGGTTATATCTATACTAGCAAATTAAATGTGCCAGAGACCATTCTCTGTCTACTGAGGCTGCCAGCAAGCAATGATTAAACTTTTTAGCCTCCAGACTCGGGGAAGGGAAGTGGGAGGCATACTACATCCAAAATGCCAGAGAATTCTGGGGAGATTTGTTACTTGACCTAGAACAAGACTGTGCCAAAATTTGATAGTGTCATTGACTGTGCACTAAGATCTAGGGTCCAGCAATGTTTCCTGATGCTAGTATAGATGCGACCTGTGAATCTGGAGTCAGGAATCTAAGGAGGAACTAATACTGCTGTAAATATCCTGGGTTCTTTCCTGGCTTTTAGGAAGTATGTACATCAATCTCTGCCAGTTTCTGTTTAACCTACTGCCACGTGGGCATGCAACATAGCAATGGTTTTGCTGCAGCTGAATCAGAGATTTTACATAACTTTCCCAGAGCTCATCTGATCCTAGTTTGTAGAAGGCAACTTTAACTGAGTTATAGGCTTTCTGAAGGAGCTATAGATGGCAGGACAGTATCTACTTTTGGAAATTTCTGCTATGTGCAATGGTTGTAACTATTGTTTAGTAGAATAAAATGTAAACTCAAATGTTTCCACACCTCATATCATCACATGCTAAGAATTAAGTCAGAAGCAAGCGTTCAAATCTCCAAAAACAGGGATTTAAATGGAAAGAGTGAAATAATTCCAATCATAATGATGCAGATATTACTTAAACAATAGCAGTTTGTGTACTTTCTAACTGTTAGGCCTTACCACTGAGGGCTACTGGGCAGTGCAGTATGCTTCTTTCAGCTTGGTGCTTGCATGTGTGTAATCCGTGCTTAGCGAGGGAGGAAAATAAAACTCTGTAAGACGTTTTTGAGGATGGTAACATTCCTGGGGGGATGGATCTCGCTATTGCCCAGATAAGAATTTCCCTTGCACTGAAGTGAATTTCTAAAGAACAGCCATGGAAGTTCTAGTGATATACAACGCTTTCTAGTAACATATACAGTTATCCTCCACTTATGAAATAAAATAAATGGTATTTCTGCTCTTAGGTTACCTTTTTTCTTCCTCCTATTACACCAAAATTATTAGTATTGATAAGATCTGGTAAAGAGGAGAGTACTGAGGCAAGTGTCTGGGAACTGTTCACACAGCTTGTGTTGTAACTTATTTCACCACTTCATACATACTGTCATTTTGTATGTCTGTCAAACTGGCGATATCAGCCTGCTTACTGCAGTGCAAGTTCTTGATCTGCAGCATAAAAATGTTAAAACTTTTTAGATTCATCCATTGCAACTAATGTTAAGTTGCAGTTTCTCTTGGGAGACCAGCCATAGAATAAGCATCTAGTTTGAAACTATCCTAACTTCAAGGAGCTCTAGAAGAATGATTCTGAATGGTCTCTTTGGGGAACAGCTCTCTAACATGTATACCTTTGGTGGACAGGCTAATAGCTCTGCTGTGGTAATGTCAGTCTAACAATTTAAAAATAAAATTTGAAGTAGATATAGATGTACACATATGCATATATGTGTATGTTTAAAGAGTTTTTAGATCTCTCAGATAAGTAGTAGCATTTATTTATTCAAATTCTTGTCTGATAGATATGTATTTCCTAAGCAGACTCAACAGCTGGGCTCTCAAGAAGAGTAACACTGTAATTAATGTTATTTATAGATAAATATTAACCAGTAACTCCTTTCAGTCAATGGCCTCAGCTAATTTTTGCAAGCATCTCTTTTTTCAGCAATGGAATTTGCTTTAAAAGAGCTATGTGAAGACAGCACATTTTCAAGCTATAGAGCTCACAGCTGAACACTTAAACCTGAAGCAACAACTCGGAAATATGGGTGGAAGGAGAGTCCTACCTATTACTAGTTATCTAACAATAAATCACATGAGAAATATCTTTCACATTTTTTATTAAAGTAGCAGAAATACAAGAAAACTGCAAATACATGGAAAGAAATGGGAAAATTCTTAACAGACATTGAAAAGATAACACTTTATTGCAAATTAGTGGTTCATAATCTGTCTCCAAGTCTCATACCTGATGTCCTCTCTTCCTGTTGTCCAGTTTGCTGCTCCTTCACTTCTCCCACCCTAGTCTATGTGCTTTGCCCCTATCTTTTCTTGTCTGCAGACCATTGTCATTACTATCCCTTTGTCTGCTAGCTGACATGTCGATTCATTTTCCTATTACATGTGAAGCTATCACATTAAATTCAGATTAGCAGCATGACTTTCATTTGAGATGGTTTTATGGTTTAACTATACTTTTTCTTAGATATTTTGTTTGTTTGTTTATAAGTTGTTGCAATATAGAAAGACAAATGCAAGAATTCAAGGAGATGAAATGAAATGTTAGAGCACATTTTAAGACTGACATTCTCATGCTCCATAAAGGCAAGACTGACAGCTGTTTTTGGTCATCATTTTAAAAGCAAGTCTGATTTCTTTTTTTTTTTTTCCTATTCAACTATATTGTTATCCATAAATATATTCCATGTGTTCTAGCATTGCTTATTTTAAGTGACAGTTTAAAGAAAGTAAATAACTTCCTATCTTATTACTTATGGAGTCCTCCCTTATATCACATCAAGAAACACAAGCAAAATGACTACAGCACCTCAGTTACAATGTGGATTGATTATCTGTCATTGCTCTGTGAAGCAGCAGAACAGAGCAAAGCCTTACTCATGTCAGAGTAAATAAATCCTGAACAACAGATCCCTTAATATTGCATAACAACCTTGCGTTGAGCAAAGCAGTCATCTACGTGTCTTCTTAGAAGAGATGAACATCTCATACTGAAAAACACTGTGGGATTATATAGGACATAGAGCTATAGGCATTCCCAAGACAGCAGTACGAATGCAAGGAGCACAGGTCAGAACTCATAGCGGGCTTCACTCAGCACACATGGTTGTGTGGTCCCACACACTCACCATAAAGAACGAGGACAGTCAGGGACAACTTTGCCTTTTCCGCATAATTAATCAATAGGTTGAATGAAATGCAAAGAATCATTTACCTGCCTTTATTTTCAAGATCATTGCAGCTTTCATCAGTTCTGGCTTTTTATAGGTATGTGGGTTCACTGTCTGACCCTATAAACTAGGCCAATGTGGCTTCGGTTTTTTGCTGAAAGAAGAAACAGTCCCTAAACTTGCCAATGGTTGCAATAGTTAAATGTAGGTTCATGCTCAGAAACTAACTCACAGAACAATTTTGAACTCAGATGATTTTTTCCAGCCTTTATTTATCTTCAGGCTAGAAGGACTCAGTTATTAAGCCTTAGTTTTTTTTTTTTTTCAACTGTATCTTTTGATTGAATAACAGCATTTTCTCTTTTCTAATCATTGTAGCTAGCCAAAAACCAAGATAATGCAAGACTGTTGAAAATTATAGAATTTCAATAAACAATTGCAAAACGTGCATTTCAATTTTTTATGAAACATTTTCTTTTTTTTTAACCACCTTTTATTAAGAATCTCAGAAGTCAAGTATGGAAATAATCACATTTTTTACTTCCCTAAAATATAGATTGAGAATCAAAAAATAATCTTAGCAGAAGTTATTACATCAAAGTTCCACTGTGTCTGTAGAGACAATCCAATTGCTTCAAAGTAAGCATCCATAGTACTACACCACAGATATTGCTGCCATTTCCCAGTGATCATTTAGTATAATTAATTAGTTATTTGTTTCTATTTCACAGTCCCAAGCTGGGGATGACTTTGTCGGTGCAATGATGATTAGAGATTATTAAGGCACCTAGCACCCTTTTCCTCTGAAATCTCCTTCCCTCATGGATCACTAAGAAAAGATGTAGCAGTCTCAGCGGTGTATATCATCCCTGACCATGTTGCGTAGGGTCTCGCATGCAAAATCTTACCACAGTTGCTGTTTAGCACTCAGAAGGTGGTAGGGAAGTTATCCCCGGCCCATTGCCTTTGCTGTGCTCTCCAGCGAGGGGAGAACAGCTGCAAACAGGCATATCAATACTGGCGGAGCCTCACTTAAAATATACTGTAGGTTTACCACAAAATTAATTCATTAGCCGAGATTCATGACAAGAGTACACATGAGTATATCCTTGAATGATTAATAGCATAACAACTGCACTGCAGCCACTTAGAGGGCATTAAAACCTATATGGATTAAACACATTCCTGCTAAGCAAAATAGCTTTTGTTTCTCCAAGATCTAAGTAAGCTGCTTTAGTTCTTCCTCATTTATGGATATATGGACCCAAGTGAAAAGAGGCTCATTTTCTACCTTTCTCTTCATGACCCCACTTATTTATCACCATGGAAAGTACTAGAAATGCCTCACTATAACGAATCAAATATCTCGCAAGTTCTTATTTGGACCAGCAGGAAAGCATGAGTCATATAGACTAAGGATAAGCATAGTATGACAGAGAATATGTGGATATTAAAGATTAACTATTTAAAACTGAAGAACATCATCTTTGAAACAGGATTTAGTCCGAAATATTTTCCCAGCTTTTATACCTTTTATGCCTGCTGGCCATGTTTGTGCACATATGGAAATGTATATGTCCGTGTCAAGAATCACAGAATCACAGAATCACAGAATCACAGAATCGTTTAGGTTGGAAGGGACCTCTGGAGATCATCTAGTCCAACCTCCCTGCTCAAGCAGGGTCACCTAGAGCATATTGCCCAGGATCACATCCAGGCGGGTTTTGAATATCTCCAGCGAAGGACACTCCACTACCTCTCTGGGCAACCTGTTCCAATGCTCCAACAGCCTCACAGTGAAGAAGTTTTTCCTCAGGTTCAGGTGGAACTTCCTGTGGTTCAGTTTCTGCCCATTGCCTCTTGTCCTGTTGCTGGGCACCACAGAGAAGAGGCTGGCCTCATCCTCTTGACACTCCCCCTTCAGATACTTGTACACGTTGATGAGATCCCCTCTCAGTCTTCTCTTCTCCAGGCTGAACAGGCCCATCTCTTGCAGCCTTTCTTCAGAGGAGAGGTGCTCCAGCCCTCTAATCATCTTTGTAGCCCTCTGCTGGATTCTCTCCAGGAGCGCCATGTCTCTCTTGTACTGGGGAGCCCAGAACTGGACACAGTACTCCAGGTGAGGCCTCCCCAGGGCTGAGCAGAGGGGCAGGATCACCTCCCTCCACCTGCTGGCAACACTCTCCCTCATGCACCCCGGGAGACCAGTGGCCTTCTTGGCCACCAGGGCACACTGCTGCCTCATGTTTAACTTGTTGTCCACCAGCACTCCCAGGGCCTTCCCTGCAGAGCTGCTTCCCAGCAGGTCAACCCCCAGCCTGTACTGTTGCATGGGGTTATTGCTCCCTAGGTGCAGGACCCTGCACTTGCCTTTGTTGAACTTCAGCAGGTTCCTCTCCGTCCACCTCTCCAGCCTCTCCAGGTCCCTCTGAAGGGCAGCACAGTCTTCTGGTGTGTTAGCCTCTCCCCCCAGTTTAGTCTCATCAGCCAACTTGCTGAGGGTGCACCCTGTCCCTTCCTCCAGGTCATTGATGAATACATTGAACAAGACTGGACCCAGGACTGACCCCTGGGGGACACCACTAGCCACAGGCCTCCCACTTGACTCTGCGCCATTCACCACAACCCTCTGAGCTCGGCCATCCAGCCAGTTCTCCATCCACCTCACTGTCCACTCATCTAGCCCACACTTCCTGAGCTTACCTAGGAGGATGTGATGGGAGACAGTGTCCAAAGCCTTGCTGAAGTCCAGGGAGACAGCATCCACTGCTCTCCCCTCATCTACCCAGCCAGTCATTCCAGCAGAGAAGGCTATCAGATTGGTCAAGCATGATTTCCCCTTTGGTGAAGCCATGCTGACTACTCCTGATCACCTTGTGCTGCATATGCTTAGGGATGACCTCCAGGAGGAGCTGTTCCCTCACCTTTCCAGGGATGGAGGGGAGGCTGACAGGCCTGTAGTTTCCTGGCTCCTTCTTCTTGCCCTTTTGGAAGACTGGCGTGACATTGGCTTTCTTCCAGTCCTCAGGCACCTCTCCTGATCTCCAGGACCTTTCCAAGATGATGGAGAGGGGCCTAGCAATAACATCCGCCAGCTCCCTCAGCACTCGCAGATGCATCCCGTCAGGGCCCATGGATTTATGGATGTCAAGTTTGGACAAAAGATCTCTAACCCGATCCTCCTCCACCAAGGGAGAGTCTTCCTTTCTCCAGCCTTCCTCTCTTGTCCCCAGGGTCTGGACTTCCTGAGGGCTGGCCTTAGCAGTGAAGACGGAAGCAAAGGCGGCATTCAATAACTCTGCCTTCTCTGTATCCTTTCTTACCAGGGCACCCGCCCCATTCAGCAGCGGGCCCACGTTTTCCCTTGTCTTCCTTTTGCTCTTGATGTATTTGAAGAAGCCCTTCTTGTCCTTGACATCCCTTGCCAGATTTAATTCCAACTGTGCCTTAGCCTTCCTTGTCGCATCCCTGCACACTCTGACAACGTCCCTGTATTCCTCCCAAGTGGCCTGTCCCCTTTTCCACGTTCTGTAGACTTCCTTCTTCTGTTGGAGTTTTGCCAGGAGTTTGTACAAAACCAGGTGTTCACAAATAGAGCTACCTGGAGGGGGGGAAAGAGCGTTTTCTACCAAAAACAGTAATCTCAGCAAGATTACTGGCTTTCATTCAATATTATCAATTTTGGTTTTAAAATAAGAAAACAATAAGTTACATTGATAACTGTGCAATTTCCAAAATTGCTAGAACGATCATATCTTAGGCTGGAAAAAATGTTGGAAATCACATCCCTGTTGGATGGAAATCTGTCAGCCAAATCTGCCTCAAAGTATATTGAAAATAACAGCAAATTTGTGTTCTTTCTTTTCCCTATATGTTGTTCTAATTTTCATATAATAAAATTAGACATTTATGAGTCTTCAGTGACTCAGAATAAACATGTAGCCGAAAGGGTACTCCTGCATTCATCTCAGGATCAGCATTTAATAACAGCGATACAGCTCCGGGCCAATGTCTATCCCACTAGGGAGTATTTGGCCAGGGGGTTGGGAGAGGGTGTTCCTAAGGGGTGCGGGCATTGTCAGTATTGTCAGTATTGAAAACAAATACTGATAGATTCACTGCCAGTGTTGTTTATGTATATAGTTTGATTCCATCAAAACTGCATAACTACTAAATGTTGAGAATAATTTAAAAGCATATTTCAAGCTGATGAAATAGAACATACTAATCTGTTTTAAATGACTGTCATTTAGTATTGAATTCTTTTGTCTCAAGCCTGATAGGGTTGCATTTTCTATTGTATTTCAGTAGAATAGTCTCAGAATATTTGAAATTCTGACAATCTTCTTGCTCAGAACTAGTAGCAGTAATGAGCAGTCAAAGGGAAGAAGGAACTGCTAGAAAAGTGTCTCTGAGCTCCTACTGCAAGTAACTATAGAAAGCAAAGGCAGATGAGATTATAGGGACTGCCATCACCTTGTTTCCCGAAAAAAACCAAGCTTTATACAATCAAATATATGTGTTTCTATATCTTTCTTCCTTCATTTTTATACATTTGCCAATTGAAATTATAATGAAAAATAACAAATTAATGAGTTTGACTTGGCATAGAGAAAAGAGACCACACTACTGCTATAATGGAATAAATCTCTTCAATTTATTAGACATCAGCTTGATGCCTTTTAACACCCCAACTCTGTATAGTTATTTATGAGGAAAGCCACGGTAATTGGGACAGGTACTATTGTCACTATCTAAGCATCAGTTGCTTCATACACAGCGTAAAGTGGTACTGTGTCCCAAATGAGATATTTCTGAATTTGTCAGCTGTGCCAGGCTTTCTCATTCTGGTGCATGTCAGAAGCACATAACAACTCACATAAAAAGCAGCGCCAATTAATTAATTAGTTACAGCAGCATCACTTCTAAATATTTGCAGCACAGGATATTTCTGCACAAGCCTCGAACAATGCTTCAGTGACTTTAATTTGCCTAACAGTTGCCAGTGCAACCTCCACCATCAACTAAAATTTTATTCTTTGTGAAACTTTCATTGCTATATATCCTAAAAAAAGTACATAAATGAACCTACTGATGATTTGTTGAGAAGCTCCCATAATCTACTGATGATAACTGAAATAAAGAAAAAGAATGAACGTGAATTTTATTATAGGAAGCAGGAATACAAAATCTGGTTACTACCCTTTTCATGTAACCAAATTAAATTTCTGGACATTTCAATTACAACTTCCTTACGTATGACATCATTAAATCTGTGTTCTGCAGTATGTCACCAAAATGAGTAACATCTCCAGATCATCAGGTTTCGTTTAAAATAAAATTTCAGGAGAGTAAAATCTGTACTGTGCTACCATCTACACAAATATCAATATTCATTATAAAGACATAAGATATTTAAACCGAGGTCTTTAGCATATGTTAATGTCAGAGCACAGCTAACAGAGGCAGCGAACAGAGGGAGTAGTTTGTGCAGCAGTTTATGCAGAAGAGCACAAGAAAGCAATTTCCTTTCCAATCCTAGTAGTGTGTACTTCCTCAGTCGTGGTCATGAAACACCACAGAGTGCATTTCCCAGTAGCTGCTGGAGGTGCTGCATCAGCTTTGTCAGAAGCTTTGACCCAGACAGACCCTTGGACAGCAGATGCAGCTCTGCAGGTTGCATGGAGTGCTTGGGGTCTCTCTGTGAGACCTGGGCTGACAGTCAGCTCTTCTGCATGAGGTGTGCTGTGGTTGGCAAGTTATGTTATCAGGTAAAGGAGTTATGGGAGGAATTCAGTAGTCTGTGTAGCATCTGAGAAGATGAGCAGGAGATTGACAGGCTATTCTTGGAGACTGTGCAGCTCCAGGAGTCCCCACCCCCTACTGCAGCAGAGATCCTGGAGGGCTCTGCACCATGTGTAACTGCTGAAGAAGGCTGGAAACTGGTCACTTCTCGTACCAGAAAGGCTCTTACTCCTCCTCAAAACCTGCCTTTGAGGAGCAGGTTTAGTGCTGTCCGAGCTGAGGAGGAGCTGGGCATGGCTCCAAGGGAGGCAACGGGCCTGGCAGACCCTGTGCTGTGCAGGAACCCCCGGAAGAAGCGGCGAGTGATTGTTGTGGGTGACTGCCTGCTGCAGGGGACAGAGGCACCTATCTGCCGACCTGACCTCTTGTCCAGAGAGGTTTGCTGCCTGCCAGAGGCTCGAATAAGAGATGTCATGGAAAGACTGCCAAGGCTTGTCCACGCGTCGGACTACTACCCTCTGCTGATCTTCCACGCGGGTGCTAACGACACGAAAGGCAAACTGAATACCATCAGACAGGATTTCAGAGCTCTGGGGATGGTGGTCACTTTCCCCTCAGTCCTGCTGGTGAGGAGGAAGGACGGGAGGAGGAGTAGATGGATTTTCCCAGCTAACAACTGGCTGAGCCGCTGATGTTGGCAGCAGGGTTTTGGTTTCTATGACCATGGGACCCTGTCTGAAGATCGACAGCTGATGGCGAGAGGTGGGATCCACCTCACTAAGCGGGGCATTCATGTCTTTGCCAGTTGGTTGGCCAGCCTGGTAAGGAGGGCTTTAAACTAGGAAAGATGGGAGAAGAGGGGTGGCATCAGTAAAACACGGCTCAAGTCAGGATGCCTCCAGTGAGTGCATGCAGCTGGGGAAGTGCACACAGGATAGGACAATGGAGGCTCCTCTTGCACCTCTCCTGGGAAGCCTGCATGCTTGACTGGCTCTCTGAAATGCCTGTACACCAATGCACGCAGCATGGGGAATAAGCAGGAAGAATTAGAGATGTGTGTGTGGTCGCAGGGCCATGATCTCATTGCGGTGACAGAGACATGGTGGGATAGTTCACATGACTGGGATGCTGTCATGGATGGCTATGTGCTTTTTAGGAAAGACAGGCCAGGAAGGCGAGGTGGTGGAGTTGCTCTTTGTGTGAGGGAGCAACTAGAATGTGTGGAGCTCTGCCTCGGGGTGGAGGAAGAGCAAGTTGAGAGCCTATGGGTAAGGATTAAAGGGCAGGGTAACATGGGTGACACTGTTGTGGAGGTTTACTACAGGCCACCTGATCAGGAAGAAGTCATCGATGAGGCTTTCTACAGACAGCTGGAAGTAGCCTCACGATCACAGGCCCTGGTTCTCATGGGGGACTTCAACCACCCTGACATCTGTTGGCAAGACAGCACAGCTAGGCACAAACAGTCATAGAGGTTCCTGCAGAGGACTGATGATAATTTCTTGACCCAGGTGGTGGAGACGCCAACGAGGAGAGGTGCAATGCTAGACCTTGTACTAACAAACAAAGAAAGTATAGTTGGAGATGTGAAGGTTGGGGGCAGCCTTGGCTGCAGTGACCGTGAGATGGTGGAGTTCAGGATCCTACGAGGAGGGAGCAGGGCAATGAGTAGGATTGCAACGCTGGACTTGAGGAGAGCTAACTTTGGCCTCTTCAGGGACCTACTTAGGGGAATCTCATGGGGTAGGGCCCTAGAAGGAAGAGGGGTCCAAGAGAGCTGGTTGATATTGAAGTATCACTTCCTCCAGGCTGAAGATCGGTCTATCCCTCTGAGTAAGAAGTCAAGCAAAGCAGGCAGGAGACCTGCAGGGATGAGCAAGGACCTGCTGTTTGAGTTTTGCTAGAAGAAGGAAGCCTACCGAATGTGGAAAAGGGGACAGGCCACTTGGGAGGAATACAGGGACGTTGTCAGAGTCTGTAGGAAAGCGACAAGGAAGGCTAAGGCCCCTTTGGAATTAAATCTGGCAAGGGTTGTCAAGGACAACAAGAAGGGCTTCTTCAAATACATCAAGGGCAAAAGGAAGACTAGGGAAAGTGTGGGCTCGCTGCTGAATGGGGCGAGTGCCCTGGTAACGAAGGATACAGAGAAGGTGGAGTTACTGAATGCCTTCTTTGCTTCAGTCTCTGCTGCCCTCAGGAATCCCTGACCCTGGAGCCAAAAGAGAAAGTCTGGAGAAAGGAAGACTCTCCCTTGGTGGAGGAGGATCAGGTTAGAGATGTTTTGTCCAAACTTGACATCCACAAGTCCACAGGCCCTGATGGGATGCACCCACAAGGGCTGAGAGAGCTGGCGGCTGTTCTTGCTAGGCCCCTCTCCATCACCTTTAAAGGTCTTGGAGAACAGGGGAGGTGCCTGAGGACTGGTAGAAAGCCAATGCCACTCCAGTCTTCCAAAAGGGCAAGAAGGAGGAGCCAGGAAAAAAACAGGCCTGTCAGCCTCACCTCCATCCCTGGAAAGGTGATCCTGGAGGTCACCACTAAGCATCTGGAGGACAAGAAGGTGATCAGGAGGAGTCAGCATGGATTCAGCAAGGGGAAATCATGCTTAACCAATCTGACAGCTTTCTATGACGGAATGACTGGCTGAGTAGATGAGGGGAGAGCAGTGGATGCTGTCTCCCTGGACTTCAGCAAGTCTCTTTCAACACTGTCTCCCATCACATTCTCATGCGTAAGCTCAGGAAGTGTGGGTTAGTAGAGGACAGTGAGGCGAACTGAGAACTGGCTGGGTGGCAGAGCTCAGAGGGCTGTGATCAGTGGTGCCGAGTCAAGTTGGAGGACGATCAGAAGTGATGTGTACCTCAAGGGTCAATAATGGGTCCAATACTGTTCAACTTATTCATCAGTGACTTGGATGGTGGGACAGAGGCACCCTCAGCAAGTTTGCTGAGGAGACAAAACTAGGAGGAGCTGCTGATACACTAGAGGGTTGGTTGCATTAGGAAGAACTTTGCCAGCAGGTGGAGGGAGGTGATCCATATCCTCTCCTCAGTCCTGGGGAGGCCTCGTCTGGAGTGCTGTGTCCAGTTCTGGGCTCCCCAGTACAAGAGAGACATGGCGCTCCTGGAGAGAGTCCAGCAGAGGGCTCCAAAGATGATTAGAGGGCTGGAGCACCTCTCCTCTGAAGAAAGGCTGCAAGAGCTGGGCCTGTTCAACCTGGAGAAGACTGAGAGGTGATCTGATCAATGTGTATCTGAAGGGGGAGTGTCGAGAGGATGAGGCCAGTCTGTCCAGTGGCAGGACAAGAGGCAATGGGCATAAACTGAACCACAGGCAGTTCCAACTGAACCTGAGGAAAAGCTTCTTTCCTGTGAGGGTGTCGAAGCACTGGCACAGGTTGCCCAGAGAGGTAGTGGAGTGTCCTTCGCTGGAGATATTCAAAACCCGCCTGGACCCTGTACTGTGCAATGTGCTGTAGTGGATCCTGCTTGGGCAAAGGGGTTGGACTAGATGTCTCTTCCAACCTCAACCATTCTGTGATTCTGTGATTAATTAAAATAATATAAATATCTTCTACTATACTTTAAAGCTCATTAAAAGTGTCAATGTGAGGCCCTTACAAAGCTGTAAAACATTAAAAAAACCCAACAACATAACTTTGACTTATATTCTAGAGTATTCATGTAAATTAAAATTTAATTCTCATAGTGCATAGCTTTTTGAAAAGCTGCCTGAATCTTAAGCCAAACTTATTCATGGTGAAGGAAGATGACAGAGAGTGGTTCATAGACTCATAGAATAATGTAGGTTTTAAGGGACCTCTGGACAGTGTCCTGCTCAAAGTAGAATCAACTTGTCCCGTCAAGGTTTGGTATCTGCAATTTTGGAGAAAACAAAACATTTCTAGGCAGATGTTCCAGTATTAAACTGCCCTCAGGATGAAGAAATTTTTACTTATTCCTTACATCTGGTCAAAATTTCTTTTGTTACAACTTCTGTCCATTGCTCCTCACCCAACTGCTTCATGCCTCCAAGAAATGTCTGGCTCTTTGCTCTATATCCTCAGATCAGGCAGATGATGATCACCCCTGTTCACACAGAGATTTATTCAATCTTATATTGCATTAATTGTGACTTTCTTAGAGTTTTATTTTGCATTTGTAGGGTTGTTCCTTGGCCTTTGTTGGTATCGCTGTGTCTAAATTCAAAGTAGTTTGGATTTTGCTGTTCAGATGTCACTTATCCTGTAAGCGATGAAGGTAAAATAATCTTTTGAATGCTTTCTCAAAAAGCAAGGATTCTTAAATGAGGTAGAGAAATGGCTAGCCCTTTCAAAGCAATATATCACTTTAGTCCACTTGAATCCAATTAAATAGCCAATGCTCAATAAGCCTATAAATGAAAAGTAGTATGTATTGAAAGGCTACATCTGGAGAAAACATAGACTAGAGGATAAGAGAGAAATTTCGGAGAACTAAGCCTCACTTAAAAATGAAAAAAAAGAGAGTGATGTCACCTCACCAAACATAGCTATTAGTCAGTCAGCCATAGCCAGAAATATCTTCTGATACCTCTTGGTGGAAAGTTTTAATAATGCTTTTTAAAGATATATATGGCTAAGGACTCTGTTTAGATCTGATAACCTTCTACATATGATAACCTTCTACATTCCTCAGTAGTGATAGCCTACTAGTAATAATTCTGTTTGCAAGACATACACCTGTCTGATAATAAGCATATTTATAGCATGATAACATGAGCACTATAAGCACTGTAAGAAAAGCTTTATATATCTATAAGTCAAAAGAAATTCTTAATACTAGTAAGAAACTAAACAAATATAGGTATATGAACATATATATATATATATATACATATTGTACTATGAAAATAATATTTGAAACTGTTTTAGATGTAAGTAAGGAGCTAAGGAGGGAACTAAACTTATAGGCAGAGTGTGTCATAATTCTTCTCCTTTTCTACATCTGCTTAGGGCTGATTTTGCGCACAAGACTTCTCTTCCCCAGAAGTCTTTTAGTTGCTGCAGCCTTGCAGCCTGTGCATGTCTGTGCACTTGAGCCTGTTGCTAATGTCTGAACATTCACTAATTTAGTAGGTATAGATATTTGCCAGGGAATCAGGGCTGTCAGGCTGTCTTCCTGGAATAACTCGGAAATAATGTCTATCAAAGGTGGACAAAAATCTAAAACCCACAGAGCACTAAAAAATAAAAAATGCTGCTAAATTTCCATTACCACCGTCTCAGTGGTAACAAGTATACTTCAAATAGATGCATGATTCATGAAAATGAGTTATTAATTATAAAGGACTGTCTCGAAATGCACTTAGCAGATGTCATCACAATTATTTAAGTGCCACTTCAAAGTGAATAACATCAGCAGTGTAATTATCCCATGGAAAAAAAAAAAAAAAAACTCTTTCTATGCTAATCTAAGAAGTACCTTGTATTGAACTTTGTAGAGCCTGACTGCTGGGTTATAAGAATGATCTTCCATTAACCTTTACATAGATAGATCCTTGATTAATGCTCCCAGATGCTACACATAACTCTAAGAAACCTGCATTCTGGAAATGTTTCCCAGGAGCAGAAAGAAGGTTAGTCAAAATCCACTCATTCTGAATATTTCGAAAATACTGTTGTACTTCCATATAGTACATGTACTGTCTTAATATAAGGAACTTGATCTAATAAACAAGTTATGTCTAATAATTTTAGTGCATGCATGTTCTGCAGTGATTAGACATCACATCACTAACATTGGCATTTATTTTATGCAGAAGTTGGTCATGAATGAAATCCTGTCTAGACTCTCTGAGATATCATAGTAGACCAGAAAGGAGCTCTGGACCACCACAGTTGTGGATTGTTTTGATTGAAAGCAAGGTTTTCTCTTCGCCATTTGTATTGGAGTGGTGGTAAAATCCTTCTGTATCTGTAACACTGGAGGCCAATGCTTTCCCTGACACTGTAGTCTCACATTGACAATGACATAACTTTGGCTGTATCCTGCTTACTAACCAAAAGCTGCATTAAGGACTTTTTGGATGGTGGATCAAACAGTTGGAGGTTGAGCATCTGTCTGGGTTATGAAGTGCAGTGTTCCTTCTCCTTAAGCATGGCAGCATTGTCTTGTGCTAAACAAGTATATACATGGAAATTAATGTAGTTTTTTTTTTGGTGGGGAATCAACTCCTCATTTTATAGCTAAATCTATTTCTAGAGGCAGAGAGCTAGTAAGCCAGTAAACTCCAAGTTGTCTATTAATGACTTTCCGACAAATGATGGGAAAATACACCTTAGTGAATATTTTACTGTTAACACTGTGTGAAGAAAACAGATGATTAAAACAAACATAGTTACTGAACTTTGACTGAATTTTTAAGCTTGGGGAAGCCATGGCTCGTTTCACACTTTGTACTTCAACATTATCTCAAAAGTGTTTGCAAAGCTGTGATCTGGTTTCTTTCAACTGTATTTTTGCAATATGTTATCTTTTGGCAATCCTGCCCATCATAAGGTTGTTCAGATATACAATAAATATCCTTTTGTAGTTGTAGATGACTGTGTTCTAGTATTCGTCCAAAAGTTCAGTCCAATTAGATGGATTTGCTTTTGATCAATGACTTTAGAGATGTAACAGTCTTGTTGTGAGGTCAGTCTTTGCTATCACATCTAGTTCACCAGAGAGTTTACTTGGTTCAATGACCACAGTTCTTCTTATTCAGCATTTTTCCATTTCTGAATATTTAAATTCTGGGCTGTTAGTCTCACAGTTATGTGCAGTATTGTTTTTATCATCTTCCCTTTGGATGCACAAACAGCAATGTAAATATGCAATGCATTTTGAAAGACAGAGAACTGTTTGAGAACTGCTTAAGAACTGAGTTGCAGTGTAAGATAACACAGTCTTTTAAAGGTTAGATAAGCAGCTGGTCTCAGGATGTGTACCAGCTACAGCCTAGAAGCCACATAATTGCTCTTGGTTAGCCCTGAGACTGATACTAAGCTTCTGCAGTCAAGATTGCATAACGGTAGTGAAGGGACCCTGTCATCCATTTTCTTGGTTGTGGTGGGTTAGCTATCTCATGCTCAGACATCGATAAATAGACTTGGATTTCAAGCTGAACCTTGACTGCCTGGTTCAAAGCATGACAACTTGCTTCTGTTATAATGTAATTTTAATGATGTACCAGTGATATTCCTGTAACTCATAGTCATAATGACATAATGACAAGTGGTTACCAAAGTATTATTTAACTGGACCACTATTTTTGTGCAGTGAACTGTTCAGTGACCCTTAAGCAAGGATGTATGTGTGGTTAGATTGGGCTAATTAAATATTAGTTATATCATCAGCAAGTCACATCATAAAGGCTGTTGAAGAAAAACAGGACTACAGAAGAGATCCATAGAGTACAAGTGTAACGGTTCGAGTAACATCAAACTAGTTCAAAGCCATAATCAAACTATTTATTAAAAGATAACAATGTATAACAGATTTGAGGTGTTGCTATAGGAGTTCTTGCTGATAATGAATGAATTTACAATAATAGGTGATAACAACAAGTGATACAAATACAAAGAACTAACTAGTTAAATAATTTAGGGTCAGTTTATTTACATTTAATTCACAGGAGCACTCTAGTTACACAATTACAACAGGTTAGTCTAAAAGAGATGAGAAGTTAATTCTCTATGTTATATGCAGGTTAGGAAGTCTAGTAAATATAAAAGAAATGAACTACCATGTGAGAGACACAGGCAGGTCTGAGACCCTAGGTATAGGTATCACAGGGCACACAAGTGGGTCTGAGACGCTGGATTAATGAGGGTAAAAGGAATTGAATCCTTCTATCAAACCCTTGGAGTGGGGGGTAGGGAGTGGTGCACCCAGTCACTCACACCTTCCTGGCTGAGGTCACTCGTGTGGTGAAGCGGCGGTGGCTGAATCCTGACAGGAGAATTCCTTGGTGGCGTCCTGATCCAAAGGGAGTGTTCCACTCGTCCACAGGCCAGCTGCTTCCAACGAGGTGATCTCAGATCTCTGACATTTTCAGTCACCTTTTATTATTATGATTGAATTGGCAGTGTGGTCATGTAACACTATATGATGGTTCTGGTAAACTCAGAAAGATTCCTGTATGTTCCTGAATGTTCTCTGATTGACAGATGTCATCTGTTCTTCCCATGTGGGCTCATCACTTGGTTACTTCCTCCAGTCACTGTCTAGCTTGCTGACGGGAAACTTTGCCTCTGGCATGTCTACCCATGCAGGGTGATTCGCAGGGCGATTCGAATAGCTATCAGGTCTACCCATTAAGTTCTATGGACGTACCATCACAACAAGAACGGGATGATAGCAAAGACCATGGAAGTACAAGCACAGGATAACACCAGAAGCCCTAAAGTTGTAAATGTAAATTAAAAATTATCAATTAATAATCACTTGGAAAAAAAAAGAGAGAGTTTGAAAGCTGGGTAGGACCAACTTTAGGGCACAGTTTGAACGTGTGCAGAACTATGTAATAACCCATTGCAGCTGCCTGTGACCAACAGCATAGGTAGAGCCATCTTTGTATCGCATATAAGACAGCTAATTGTACAAGTGCCTTACTTCAGAATTCGTTATTAGTCTGATATTCTGAATTGCTATTTATGTAAGCATATTTATTATAATTAAAGGGAAATGTATGGTTCTGTTTAGCTTAGCCTTCCACTGTCTCTATTTGATCTGATACCCCACCCTAGAGGACTGGTTGTAAATCGGATGCTACACCTGTACTGTATTACACAGATGCGCCTTTAGATTTGACAGTATGAGTGAAATTGAAAAACTGTTAAGAGGCAGTGTTATACTGAAAGTCGAAGAATAAAACCACATTGGTAGATGAATGATAACGTTATTTTTCCTCCTATTCTAGTAGGAGATGATATTGTCTATTCTTCAGCAAATGGAAATGTATAAGAGGTGCAGAAGCATGATAAGCAAATAGTATACTGAAGATGTGCTATTTAAAAACTAGCAGCTAATAAGGATATGGTGAATATGAAAATAATTGGTCAGTTTTCATCCAATTACACAGAAAGAAAATGCTTCTCTTTTAATAGCATGCTTTGGCTTGTTGGAAAGTGAGAAAGCCACAAGAAAGGGAGACTTGACATAGGAAACTCTGCTTAGCTTTGGAACAAAAGCTATTAATAAAAATGAGTTGCCTCTAGTGTGCTTCACTGCATGAGTAAAGGTCTCTAATCTAATGACAGCAATATACTAGCAAACTTTGCCTGGAGGCTGAACATGGCAAGGTCATTGTATACTAAATTTCTTTTTATTTAGACAATTTATAAGATTAGTCCATGTAACAGATTAGGCCACATGGTGTTACAGCTGTTTCCCACTTTCTTTAAAATATCTTTTTCTCCTTGTCTCTCTTTTACGTTTGGATATTCAGAAGTAGCAACATATAATTTTCAACTATTTAAGAAGTTCAGTGTAATTTAAAGCTGCTATACTGAAATACAGTAAAACAGCTTAAAAATTGCTTTAAAAACAAAGACCTGTTTTACAATCAGGAAAATAAATGTCTGACTAAGTGCAATTTATCTACGCTGAGGCAAATTCTCCTGATTTATAAATTCAGATAAGATCTTTCTTGATCCATTGCTAATTCTATGAGGTGTTACAAATTCATGAACAATATATAATAATTAGTATTATAGAAATAAATGATATATAAATGACAAGAGATACCCTGAACTCTTCATAAAGGATTAGTTTTAGCAAAGAATGTGTGAAGGACAGCTTCTGTGCTCAGATATTTCAGTTCTCTTGTGTTGTCACAGGAAGGCCAAAACTTCTACGCTCTCCAAAAGCGTTCTGTATTGACGAATGGAAAGTGTTAAGACACCGTAGACAAATCCAAACATAAACCTATCATGAAGGGCTGTATGTTCACATGGGGAAATGAATGGAAATAAATGCATTTTATAACTAAAATGTAGAAGAGTTGATAAAAGCATTAATAACATTTTGAATTGAATGAGCTTTCCATTGATAGCAGCCATTTTAATTCTAGCATGAAGACTAATATCCTTTCAGATTATTCATTTACCGTTTTAAATGGCCCAGTACAGAATCTGTTTATACTTAAGTAATGCGTAAGTGTACAGAATCAGGAAACTTCTCTCACTTGCAAACTTAGTGACGATGCCAGAGGCAATTGCTCTCCTTTTGGAGGTGCAAAACATTGGCAAAGGTCAGTGGTTCCCACTTACTAACAAAGGGAAGTGGATATCTGTATTCTGTTTTTTTCGACTAACTCCTTAAGGGAAGTAAGTGCAGCATGATGCTAGAATACCTCCTGGGTATATTAGGGTCTTCATTCTGATAAGGAGTACACAGTACTACCACAATACAAATAATAATAACAATTAATGCAGCCTTATCACATATTTCTTTAAAAGATACCAAAATACGAGTGGAAAATTACAGTCTCCGGATACAAGCCATTGGTTTTACTCACCAGTTATGGCACAAAGAGATAATGCTTTCTGAATTGTTTAAAAGTTTGCAAGTATGCATTCCACAGAGGCAGGAATAAACAAGCAAGGTGCATCATTTTCTGTAGTAATTCAAATAAAAACAAATTAAAGTGTTTCGGTTATATTTAACTCACAGGAAAAATAAGCCAGCTTTGTGTGTATCAAGAACATATTAACTATAAAAGCATACACAGTTGCTGACTCTAATCCTACCACAAAGATTCACACAGCAATGCAAAAAGTTTATACCTTTGCTGCGTAAAGTTGCACAAAGAAACAAAAATGTCTCCCTCAAAATCTCTGTCACATCAAGTGAAGGAAAATAGAGTCATATTATTGAAATTTCCATGCTCTTTTGAAATGCAGCACCATTTCCAGAAGAAATTTGCAAGGACAGACCTAAATTCATGCAGGTATTTGTATAAGTCTCTAATTTCAGGCAGGTAATTAATCTTTCTGGGTCAATACACCTGTGTGCATGCAGGAAGTTAGTAACTATATTTAAGCATCTCGCTGAATTGGGTTCACATAACAGCAATTTTCTGGAGCCCAAGCTTTGTCAAACCTTAGCTAGGAACTCTCTGAGAGTTGGCATTGCTGCTGCAGCTAACAGTAACAACTTAGAAACGGAAAAACCATTAATGAAAGCTGAACATTTTTTAAAATAAAATTGAACAAAATCCCTAAGGCAGATAATTGTGGAAACTTTCATGAAACAAGGAGAGTTGAAGACATGATTCTGTTTCATCACTAAGGACAGAAGTAAAACTATAAGCCTTACGCTGGTATAGCATAGCATAATATATTAAAAAGAATTCTAATGTCCTTTTCTCTTTCATCTTTTTTTCATGTTTTCAAAGATAAGCACTGTGTGAGATTAATATTAGAATGACGGGGACACTGAACTGGAAATTCATCAGGAGTTTAAAATACCAAATTTCAGGCTTTACTGAAGGGATGGGGAAAATAAAATACGAAACATGGCATACCCAGTGCAGCAGAGCAATGAGCTGTTGATATATTGCCATTTTGGTTGAAGTAATAGCAATATTAAATAGAAATTAAGAATAAAAAAGGCCCACTGCAGGGCTTTTTTTGGCAGGTTGTAATTCTAGCAATCTTTACACCTTTAGAAAAATTAGAACAGCAATAATAATTAATTAATAAGCAATAGAACCTTATAGAGAAATCAGAAAATTAAGTGACTTTTGATTAACTAGGTCTGACTTTTTGCATAGATTATAGTAGTTTAGTTTTCTGAAAAGTTTCTTAAAAACTTTTCATATAAAGAGGCTATTTTAGAAGATGTCATAAAATAAAAGAAAAAGACCAAGAATACTGGATGGCAGAGTGTTAGCTTAATGTATACCACAGCTCTTGAAACTGGCTGTATGAAAGGCATAAAGATGAGATAATCTGAGCCATACTCTGCTGTTTGTAAGTTGTTATTTTTCATGGTGTATGGTTTTAATAAAATCATAAACTTGGGTAGTTACTGTTCAAAGATGTGATCACATTTTCCCTTGCAGAATATTGTCTCTTAACTATAACTTAACAAACATCAGAAAAGCACAGCGAGAACCAGTGGAAAAGTTGGTACTGCCCATTAGAAAATAACCTGAAGGTAACTCATCTTACCTTACCAACACCTCACCTTCTGCTCATCGCCCTGAATTTTTCAATAATTTGTGGCATTTCATCTGTCCTTGCTGCTGACTTACACTGTTTATAATACATATATGTGTATAAATACACACACACAAGAATTTTGTTACTAGGCCCCTTAGTACCAATCTCTTGTAATCAAAGCTTTGTAGGTTCTCACGTAGGAACTTTCTAAGAGGTCTATTGCTGCTGCAACCAGGCGTAGGCAATAAGGAACACAAAAATAAGTAATGCAAGCTGAGCATGTGTATATTTTATGAATATATTATAAATGTGTATATGCACATATGTATATAAATATATATGCACATATACATGCTTGTAAATTGTGATAGTGTCTGAACAGACAAATATAGTACTGAGGGGCACACTCTCCTCAGTACATTCCCACATGCTACAATTGTTCAAGTATCAGTAGTGTGGCTAGTTAAATTATTCACTGGAAATAAATTCTCAACTGAACTTTTTTTCCCTGTTTATAAAGAATATGCAAACCTACCCTTTCTGGCTGATGAATTCATTATTCACACATACACGATGAATAATTTCTCAAAAATATTCCAGCTGTGTATTCATTGTAAACTATTTACATTGACTACTCGGTGTGTGTGATATGTCTCATAAATTAAAATATATATTTTTTCTCTTTAATTGCATGACTGGAACTTTTTAAAACTAGAGAAAGATGAATGGCAAATAGCAAAGGAAAACAAAAACATCTAGAGTGAATTTTCAGTACATGTTTATTCACGCTTAATTTTGTAATGTTTTAAGGATTTATGAATATTTTATGAATATATAAGTAGTCATAAATGGTAAGTAATATGACCTAGCATTTAACAGTAGAATTTTTTTTTCAGTATAATATTAGTAAATAAGTTCTTGCCATATTTGACCAAATCCAATCTACAGACAGAGTATGGAACTTGAATATCCAAACCCTCATACAAAAACTATTAAAACTATGGTGACTGTATCATCTGAGTAAAGTTTAGCATGATAATATAAGACTACTTTTTGTATTTACAATGCTCTATTTCATATTTCAAAACTTCATATTCATAATTTATAGCACAAGAAGACTATTCCAAGGTATCTTCAACTGATACATCTGACCATCATAAACTCCTCATTAAAAAGTTGACAAAAAGATTATTTTCATATGTTTGCAGTTACTAATGTTTTTCTTTTTCTTTTTCATCTTTCTTTTTAATGCAAGTTGCTGGACTATAGAAGATCACACCTCACAGCTATTCTTGAATTGCTGGAACCAAAAATATCACTGCTTCTCAAGACAGAATGAAATAACAAAGAAGGAAAAGTGTATACTTGTACAATTCAGCTCAAAGATACAGTCTATGCATTGCAAGCTCTCCATGGAATAGTCTCTAAAAACTTCAGCGATCACCTCTCTTTCTATTCAGCCATAGTGGCTGACATAAATGGAGAGGTCAGCCAGTACTGGGAGGTTCACGAGCTTCTGAGGCAGAACTTTCATTGAGGACAGAAGCTCACTGATGGAGGAGATATGAATCACAGGGAGTTCAAAATTTCCTATAAGAAAAACAACTTTTATTTATTTTACTTATTTTCCCTTAATAATTTCCTATCCGCAGCAATGCAGATGTGTTTCAGTGAAGGGAACAAAAAAAGAAAAATCATTATAGATAATACTCTGTATTATTATTACTCTGTATTATTATTTAATAGTTGGGAAGCAGTTAAATAATTTGAGGATGATAGTTATATGAATAATTACACAGATAATTAGTTGATATTTTTATGTATGTGATAGAGATCAAATTTTTTCAATGAGTGTGATTTTTTTTCCTTTAGAAAAAAATACTACCACTTTCCCTTCTGAATGTTTGAAGGGGTGGTCTTTAAATCTTGAATTCACATTAGCAGAGCATTTGGCCTCAGAAAAAAAAGTATTAATGGAAGGCTGTCAAGCCACAAACCCTCTGCTAATTACACATAAAATGATCATAAAAATACTAAAAGGAGAATCAAGAATGCAAAAATATATTAAATATTGAATTGTAGAGTACTTTTCAGCTAATAGCAGCTTGTTCTTTAATTATATTTACAGGAGACTGAAGATAAAAAAGAAAATTCATCCACTGAAATTATAGCTGAACAGGGATATAAAGGGTAAAAGAATGGCACATTTGCTGAACTAGTGCTTTACTTGGTCTTTTCAAAGGAAAACAAGGACTGAGTATGAACAAAAACAGGGATCATATTTCTTGATATAACCAAGAACAGAGCTTTTAGATACAGAGTGGATAATAATAGAAATTGTGTCAGATCTAAGATAGATGGCTGCAATCCATACTTTATTAGTTTTCTTGCTGTATATGCATTATATTTGTACATATATTTTGTCTTTTATCTTTCACCATCCTTGAAAGGCTTAATTAATTTAAATTTAATGAAAATTTACACCTTGAAAGAAGAGAATAGTTAAATTAAAATGTTATAAGCAAAATATAAACAAGATATCCTAATGACATTTAGAAAAAAATAAGAATAGTCTTAGTAAAATTCCAGTTAAGATATTTAATAATCTCAATGTATAAAGTTTGTTCACAGGGATCAGATTAGAAATGCCTATGCGCAAAGACAATTCAGTGTAATGGAGTAGAATCTTGGATTCTTTTGGAGAGTCCTTTCTTGAATTAGATCTGTACCTCATTCTATGTATAATACTATTCTTGACTTATTCTTTTGATCGATATTAACAACATAATTTCATTATAAACATATAGAATAAATGTTTAAAATGGAACAGGTGACAATATCTTCCTACTAACTGGGTATATGAGGGAAAGGGGTATTACTCTTCTTTAAAAGGAGTGCATAAATTCAGAGATTCTTTCAATATCTTTTTCACTGTCTTTTCCCAGGGTTATTCTTTAATTTCTTGTTAGCTAAAATGAATCACGAAAAATGTATTCTCTGTTGTGGAATAGTGTCCTAAAATTCAGTCTAGGCTCGCTGAAGAAAAATCACTAGAAGTACACAAGCAAAAAGAGTGTTTCAGCCTTCCTCTCCTTCATCTCACAGAAAATTTTTTTAAAAGGTAAATATGTATTTAGACCCAAACTAGACATATTTGCACAGTATAATAAGACATGTGCTTTACTTACTGATAATTACATATGATTTTTTTAATGCTGTATAATGATTCTACTGAGCTGATTGTATAGTATATGTTATGGTATGTTGCATATACCATTATATAACATTACGTGAAAAGTGTCAAATATAAATGGATAGATTTAAAAAATATTTGCCGAAGTTGAGCTTCCCAGATAATTTTTTAATGTGATTCTGAAGCAGCAAGGTGCTTAAATGTGTCTTTAGTAATGTTAAATGCACATTTAATTGCTTTGTTGAGAAAGGTTTAAGACATTTTTTCTATCATTTGCCTAGTTATAATAGCAACTTCCTTCTTATAGTTAATGTTAAACTTTTTCTCTTCTTTCATAAAAGCTTTACTTTGACTCATAAATTAAATCTGACTGGTATAACATTTGAAAAGTAATCTAAACTCTATAGCAAGTGCTAACATATCTACAAATAGACCTCTTCATCCTTTTCATTAAAAAAAAAGACCTCTCATATACTATCCACACAAACTCAGTTATTTCAAAAGTATTATATCATCTTCTACATTCACCTGCCAAACTAAAGTCTAACAGGAAGCAAATCCTTATATAGGGAGGCTTTAATGTTCTGATAATTTAACCAGACATTCTTTCAATTTTGTAATTCAAATCAAGAGGTTCAGTAAAACAAAGGACTTCTGTTACCTGGAAGACGAATGACGTCGTCTGCAAGCTATAGGGTCAAACTGCAAGATTCTGAAAATCCTGTGTCCATCTGCCTCTGGATAATATAGAGGGGGCAAAAAAGGATGTGCTACACACTAGACTTGGTCTCAGATCCTGGCACAGACCTATGACCTTGCCCAGATGAAAACTGGATACCCTCTGTCGGATATCTGATTTAGAAGACTCTTTAGTTCCCTTAAAAAGTATTGGCAATGAAAGTTCAGAACCATTAGAAGACATTATATAAAAATGGCAATGCTAAGTCATACCAAAAGGCTGTCTATACAGACTTTCACAGCGGTCAGTTGCAAATACCTAGGGAAGAGTGTAAGAATGATAAAAGAGTATAGTGCCGTTTACCCAGAATATTTTTCTAGCATTCATTGATATGGGGTTCAGGGATTCCTGAGGCAGAGATGTTAAACTTTATATTTAATAGTCCTCACTGTTTAGTTTTTTTGTTCCATTCAGTTTGTCCAATTATATATTGGACATGTCAGGGCTAAATTTTGCACAGGTCAATGGCTGGCGAAAGCCTGGATCTGGCCTCAGAGAGGAGTAGGGTGTTGGAATCAGGGCTTTCCCCCTGTGCTGGGATTTATCCCTTTCCTGTGGTTGTGCTAACATAACAATATCTGTGGAGATGCTGCAGGGTCGTGCCAGATGGGAGCTCTAAATAGAGCAGAGCAGAGTGAGGGAGCACAGTGCATGAGTAGAGGTCCATACAGGTTAGCGGAGAGTTATTGAGGCTTGTTGGACAGCAATAAGAATTTGAAGGACAAGTGGCAATGTAAAATAGATGTGCTTATACTGTTCTGGAAATAAAGAGCCTAGAGTGTGGATGTGAATACTGATGTTTAAAATGTGTTTTATAGGGTGCTATTCTGCAGGCAAGTTTTAGAAGAATAGTAAGAAAATAATTTTGATGTGCGATCAACTTGTTCTGCAAAACTCAAACTATCAGTAAATGCTTGGCAAAAAAACAAATGCTGCTTTAGGATATGATTTTTTTCCCATTCACTAGGGCTGAGTAACTGCTGTTTTGTTTTTTTTCTTTGTAGTTTCTAGGCTCTTGAAAATCATAAACAAACAACCAAGAATAAACTATTGACAATTTAGAGAATCTACCTAGATTAAATGTGGACAATTAATCTTTTTTTTTTCCCTGATAAAACAGAATAAGTGAATTTCTGTTGAGCATAATCGCAAAGGTCATTCTGAAGAAGCAACATTACACTAGTTCAGGATAGTTTATGCCTTGATGCTTTTAGCTTCAAGGTATAGAATCATTAGATCTGGGCTGTAAGCGCAAAGTTTGCAAAGAGGAAGGTAGAAAAATACTTTCAGAAGCCTATATATATCACAACAGCTCTACAGTAGATTAGTTCATGATGGAAACATCTGTATTTTCCCTCTTTTCCTTGATTTTTTGGCCTGCCTCAGAGCATTACTGCCTGCTGAGCTATGCCATTCCTGTTTTCCCTATTTGGACACCTATTTCTGCACATAAGCTTTCCCAGAGAAGCTGTCAAATAGCTTGTAGGTGTCTCTTAGCCAGCAGAGCATGCAATATACAGGTATGACCATGCCAGAGCTCTCTGTAACTGATGCTCTGCCTTCAATGTACATCTTGAGTAAAGTGCAAATGATATTTGTCCTGGTATGCCATCTGTCTTCAGAGCCTCTTCCCCTTTCTATGGCTCTGATATTTGACTGCCTATGCCACACTTCGCTCTTGACGTTCAACTATTGCAAGTGAAAACTGGACTCGCGGTAGGATTTGATTTTATGGGGAAATAACAATTTATCTGGATAGAGATGTTGATAATGAGAACAGTTCTAAGCTGTTTTACACCTTCTAAAACTGCAGTTACGAACACATGTTGCTCATGCATGTTGGTTCCACCCTCTCTCTTCCAACAAAAGATATGAGCCCTAATAGGTATATGTGAAATTTCTGTAAATAAACATAGAAAAAACTGTGGTCCTAAGGTGGATGTAGTTCTATTCCCAATAGAATTTACACCAGTAAAATCAGAGTGGCTTCATGGAATCATTACAAATTTATTTATCCGTAGCTGAGATCAACTAAAAGGTCTAGAGTTATCAGTTACAACTGCAAATTAGAATAAAGATAAATCATAGACAGCAACTGCATTACTATAGAATAGCTGAGATAAATTATACACAGTCTTATGAGAAAGAATAATTTGTTTCATGCTCAAAGAGCCATCAAGACTTTATAAAAATACAGTATACAATAAAACATAAATAGTCATACAAGTTTCAAAGAGAAAAAAAGACAGAAAAACTTTGAACAATGATGAAGGCCCTTGAAGATTAGGTATAATGAGCATTTTGAATTTTGGATACTTTTCCAGCTTATCTGAATTCTTAAAGTCTGAGACCTGGCTGAACAAACAGTAGAATAATTTTCTTTGACTTCTCATTTATTTTTTGCACAAGAGTCCTAATAAACTAGTAATATAATATTTTAGGTTTTTTTTGGCTGTAGTTTTCGAGAACATTTATGGGACTGTAGGGATAAATCAGGGCTTTAGAATGAAGAGTTCAATTTACATTTGAATACTGGCACACAGAGTGATACAGTGAACTTAGAATATCCTAGAGACCACTAAAGCTTACCAACAGTGACCACCTTATAATATTTACATTAGGCCTATGGCTGAACAGTGGGAAATAAAGGGAATAAAAATATTTCCTTCCAAACTACTTTGAATCTTCTAATGTTTTACTATAGCTAGGAAATTAAAATTGAAGAGCTGCGTCATATCAGGTATGACAGCATGGTGAAAACTTTTGATAAATATTGATTTTCCAAATTACATGCTTTATTTATCTGAGGAAGAGATCCTCAGTAAATGAAATGACTTTCATCTTCTGGTCTTCTATTCAAAGTAGTTTTTTAGTAAAAGAGTGTACAAAAGGAGATTAAGTTCCTTTAATAGACAGGATCAAACCTTGTTATAAATTAAGCACTGGATTTAGACGCAGGGCTATGCAGTTCTAGTGGCTCTTTTCTGTTGACTTACCGTGCCACTTTGAGAAAACATCTGATTTTCCATTCTGCTGCAGACTATTCAGTGGAGTTAGATTTAACTGGGATAGAGAGGATTTTCACACCTCCTTCCCCACTAGTCCGTCAGTTCCATGGTTCTTCAGTGTTCAGCCCACAGTGTTTCACATTGTCACCAGATCCTAAAATTGGTTCACCAGGTGTAAGGAGCCAAGGAAATCCTGCAGCACTGTGCTGAGCTGGAGAAGGTTTTTTCCTCCCATCAGCACCCACCTGTTAATAGACTATGTTTACGTGCTTCTACATTGTGATAGTACTCTGTCCTAGAATGCAGTTTATGAGAAGAGGAAAACTTTTCGTCCTCTACAGATACTGGGCTACATCTAACCCATATAATTATTAATGATGGAGCTCACTGAATGCATTCAGTTTGGTCAGGTTTTTTTCAAGGGTTTGGAGTTTTGTGTCTTCCTTCCTTCACTCCTTCCTCCCTCCCTCTTTCTCTCTCTCTCCTTCTCTCTCTCTTTCAGAAGATCATAATTTTAATGTGTAGTCTCCAGCCTCGGAGCTATCCAAAACCCAACTGGACACAGCCCTAGGCAACTTGCTCTAGCTGACCCTGCTTTGAGCAAAGGGTTGGACTAAACAATCTCCTGATGTCTCTTCCAATCTCAACAGTTCTGTGATTCCGTGTAAGCAGGGCCTACATCTGTTTTATATATATTATAGATGTACTGTGAAACCTGGCGTTATGACCATTTTATTGCACCGCTACAAGGAAAGAGAGAGTCTTCTACAAGAAATAATACCCCAAGCAACTTTTTTACTGGTGAGATTAATAATGATTAGATTCAAATGTTGCAACATAGGTGCTTGTTTTGTGCTCCTGCATTCCCAACCACTCAGTAAGCTCGAGTTAGAACTTCCTCTGGCTATTTTCCCTTCTGGGAACTTTATTTAAGAAGAAATGTCTTTCTTTCTCTGTTAGGTGAAAGCCTCCTGCTTTTGAAAGCCTTTAGACCTTTGAGACACTACACACCTACACTAGGTGTATTTCCTCAGATACCCCTTTGGAGGGGGGTGGGGAGTGACAGAGGATTCATCTTTAAATCTGTGATGTCATGGGATATCTAAGGGCCAAGGTTCCAGGTTGATGCTGTGGTGCTCAGAAGACGTTCAACCTCTTCTTCTGCCGAGCAGGTCAGGACAGAAGAGGGTGCTGGAGACAACTGCAGGAGTAGCTCCCTGGTGACACTGACCTCAGGAAGAATGGTTTTTGTGTCACCTTCCATTCTCCAAAACCTTACAGAAACCTGAGCTAACAAAAGAGACAGATTCTATGGATAAGAGTTTCAGCAAAGAAATTAAAAGCCAAGAAGATTAAGAATACCTCTACCCTACGCACCCTGTAGGATATATAAAAACTGTTTTCTTCTTATGAAAACTAATCACTCTGGGAAGTAACTACCGCTTGTAACTGCTTCAGGAAACTGTTTCAAATGCGAGAATAAGTAGCTATTCTATAAAGTGATATGTATTACTCTGTAGTTTAGAAGTGAGTGTAGAGATCTGCTGGTGAAAGTTTTATACATTCTTTTGCATTAATTTCCAATAACTCCAAATAATAAGATTTACCTATAATTTTCATCTACTAAAGAAATAGATGATATTTTAGTCATTTCTTGAAATGTCTCATTTTACAGTTTGACTGAAATGTATACAAGACTTTCAACAGACACCTTCTGTGGAGCTATTTTTTATGGCCCTTAAATTTTTTGAAAAACTTTACTGATAACTTTATCCAATTAAAACACTTTACCAGGAATGTATCTTTGGAAAATTACATTGAAATTAATTCTCTAGATTTTAACCTCAAGTGTCTTCCCACAGTTTTCAAGATAAGAATCCTATCTAAATTTGTAGTCTAAATTGTTTTGAAAAGGTATTAAGTGTAATATCAGCCCTCTGTCTTTGGAAATGATTTTTAATTATGTGAATTATAATTTGTTGCTAATGATATTTTCTTGTAATATAGTTATAATTTCACAAGACTGATACATTGCTGCATAATTCATTTTTTGCTATCACCAGCAAAGACAAAAGTCAAACAAGCCTAATGGAAAAAAAGAGTTATTCATGCTTACGAGCTTTTAAGTGATTCAGATTCTGTGAATGATTTCAGGACCCATAGTGAGTACATTAAAATATTTTAATTCTGGAATCATTGCCAAAGAAAGGCATGAACTTTATTTGATATGAGATGAACTGTTCTTGATAATACACAAAAATAACTTTCATGATATTATTTTTCATAGATAACATATTGCATTAGCTGGAATAGTTTTTTGTCTAAAATGATTAAACTAGTTAATTTATTTTAAATTTTATCACAGATAAGATGATAATGAAATTCATCTTGATGAAATTATTAATAATATTTGTTTTTACTTTTACAATAACTCTTATTCTGTATAAGCAAAGTCTACAAATATTTTTTTTTCTCTTTCTATTTCTTTGAGGAAAAAGGAAGAGGAAGAGGAAGGAAGGGGAGTGGCGAAATGTATTTAAAGCAAAGCTAATACCCCATCACTAGAAGCTCTGTCTTTCTTTAATAACTGAATGTTATGGTATATCTGGTGAGAATAAATCACACAGCTGCTCAGTTCTGGACAGTAATCTTTCCTGACAGTACAACATTAATACTTTCATAGAAATAAAGGAAGATTTTTATTTTTAACTTTCAAAAACAAATAGTATGTTACACTCTCAAAATTATATTATCTTCCTGCAGAAGCGAGGAAATGGTGTTTCTAGTCCAGTTCAAATGACTTTGTACTGTTTTCATAATAGGTAGATAATGCCTATGAATATACAGTCTACCTTGCACATCAAGGACACTGAAAGTGAAAAGATGAGGAAAATAGATTAAAATGTATAAATGGTCTCTATTCAGTGTGAATTGCATCATGTGAATTTTAAGTGTTCAGTATCCATTTTTGGTTGAAATCCGGTAGTGCGTTGCCTTCAGTGAGATTATGAAGGTAAAGGCTAGAAAGAAGTGTCTACAGAAAGATATCTCTCTACACTTATGATGGTATGCAAGATGTTTTTTTTCACCATCTTTTAAAGAAAAAAGAATCAGCCACTATTGAAAAAGGCAACGCAGACATCAAAATTAAATTCATTGTTACTGTGAGGATTTAAAAGGATTTTTTTTTTTTCTGAAGATAGGATTAAAAACTCTATAATTACCAAATCTTAGCTGTTACTTTGTTTTAATTGGTTTTTGGGCTACATTGAAAGATGAAGACTTACTTCTCTTCCAATGCTGCTAATGAGCAGAAATTTTCAAAGTCTCATCCTGCACAGATAACAGCTGAAGACAAACTGAATAGTTATAACTTATTTCTCATCACTTCCATGTTGATTACAATTAGTGCCTACAGTGAATATGACACTAAATATGGATTATTTAGGGAGATCTTCTACCAGACAGACTGTGCAATATTTGAGCATCTAAAACCCATGCACTTTTTGAGGAGCAGGTTTAATCCATACACTGCATGAGGAGCAGTTTTGGGATCCAAGGAGGGTGATCTCATCTCTATTCCCTTTTCTGATCTGATTGTACCACTTTGCCTCAATGTACTTGCTTTCCAAGGTCTCAGAGCTCTCCTACAGCCAAACCATCCTAACAAGGGCTCGGTTATCAGCTGCAGCCTTGACACTGATTAAGTGATATTTCTTAAGAGGAGTTTTTATTATTAAGCAGAACTATTTATATTCTGGTAAGTGGGAATGCTATGTAGATTTTATGTGATATCTGGCCATATATTGTTTTGCCTGATTACTGTATGCTGGAGGCTAGAGGACTCCAAGTGTGTCTGTCTTTATGTAGCTACCTAGGTTGAGGCTGAATGTACTCAGAGGAATTAAAAATTCTGGTAATGGCAACAGATGCTCCAGTGATTGGGATTATTCTGCCATATTCAGCCCTGAGTGAGATCAGGAATCAAGTGAACTAGGTAGAAAAACATTATTTTTTAGTAAAAGTAGAAAAGGAACTGGAGAATATAGAAGACAAGGAGGAATGGCTATCTACCCTTATATATACAGTGAGATACGGCTGTCTACCCTTGCTGAGCGGCATTTTCCCATAGTTTGGCTTGGGCAAACGGATCAGGAGAACAATAAATGCTTCTCTGCCAAACTTTTACCTGTCATACTGCAATTCACTTCTGGTTATCTTGTTTTAGTTAGAAAGGTAAAGTATTCATCAAAAGCACATTGAAGAAAAGTGTTGAGCTATGGAACATAACCCGTAAATGTCCAGTCTAGAGTGAGAGGAGTTAGAAGTCCTCTGCTTCAAAGAAGCAATGCCTATCTACTATAGTTTGTTCAGAGGTATTATATGAAGGCTAGGATCCTTAGCAAAAGATTTCAGCACAGTTTGTCAGTAATAATGTCTGTATCCTCATTTATACAGCAAATATACACCAGAAAGGACCTTCCTGAGAAGCTTACAGTCAAAGTATAAGACAAAAGATGAATAAAGTATAAGACAAAAGATGAATATGGATACAGCAGATCGATAATAAGAAGTATGATGCCTTTCCATGCTGAGCACTTTCTGCCTTTCTCATACAGAGATATTAAAAATTTCTACAATTCTTTTTCTTTTCAAAAAAGCTTTTTGACAAGACTAGCTAGCTTCAAGTCCTTTTTAATGTAATATAGTGCAGTAAGTCGTGTCTCATACAGGCATTCCACTGCTACAGCTGGAGCAGGTTTCACAACTGAAATTGCACTGTGCTCACTTCAGTACTTCTGGCATCCTAATTACCAATCCAGCTAGTGCTCTTTAACAGGAGAGCTTGTTCTGGCTTGCAAAAATGTGAAGCTGGTAACAAAAGAAACCATATTTAAGGATATGTTGCTTAAATTCAGTGTGTCACTAAACATTTTGGTCTCCTTTAACTATCTATAGAATCTAACGGTCTAATTAACGGTCAGGTTAGATAGAAATGACATTCTTGATACATGAGCCTCTCTTACTGCATAATATTAAATACTTCATAACTCAATAGAATTATCACCATCTGAGAGAGAGAACTTTCTCTGTCATACTAGCATGGAATAAAGAGCATATAGGGGAGATAAAGGAACAGCAGTTGACTGATGAAAAGAAATATCATCTGGGATAAGCAGTATATACAACAGCTAGTAGTGCTTTAAGACTACTATCCATTGACCTAAATTGCTTATATGTGCAGAGGTGCTATTTCAGATCTTTCTATCCTTAGGAAAGTGAACGATGTGTGATAGGTGTTATACATATGAAAGTATTTCCCTGCTTTTGTTAATAAAGCTTCTAGGGTTATGAGTATTGCTTAGCAATGTAAGTGCCTTCTCTGGAAACCACGAAGGCAGGACTTTGATTCCGAGTTGGCAGCCTGTAGTTGCTGTTGGTATTATTCTTATGGGACAGAAGGACAAATTTACTGTGATTAATCTTTACAGAGATTCAGTCCCACCACCTCCTCCATTAGGACAAAACAGAACATTAAGCAATAGTGAACTGTACAGTACTAATGACAAAGTGTATGATATCATGATTTAAAAGTAGAAAGGAACCATACCTGGTGCCAAAGCTAAAAGTAAAGCCATAGCAGAAGATGCCCATCTGGTCACGAGGGGTGACCTACCCCATACAGATGTGGTCTCTGCCACTGTTGCCTCTGCCATCAGCTCCTCTAGCTATTATGCAGCTAGGAGAGACATTGAGGAAATGGGAAAAGGAAGGGCGCCCATGGGCTGACAGCTCTGTTCATCGTTTGCTTTCATCCCAACATTTCTTCCCCTTACCACCACAATGCAAATCACGAAGAAAATGCAAGGGGCCTGTCCTGTTTGGTTCAGGTGTCAAGTCCATTGCAGAACATTTCCAGGCACCAAAGGGTAAGCTGCTGGGGGAACAGTTTCTGAAACTGGAGATACTATCTGAGGCTCTTTCACCACATACCTCTATCCTATATGCTGGCAAAGTCTGCCAGCTCACCTTGTCAGGACTCTGATCCACTGCACATTTCTGCCTTATTGTCTTCCTGATATAGGGCATAGCAGGGAAAGGGGAGCTGTAGACAAATGGATTGACAAAGAAAAGTCACTAAGAGTGGGAAGCAGAAGGCTCCTTTAGCAGAATGAATAAGGGCAGTCAGGAAGTGGAAAGAAACAGGTGAAGAGATGTAGGCAATTAAATGTTATGCAGAACCTAATTTTGAAGATAGGACATTTGAAAACAAGGGAATCAGTGAAAAGGTCACACTTAAATGGCACAGTCTAACTGATGACTTTATGGGATTATAAATTCTCGGTGACAAGGGATTTCAGTAAGGGATTTCCTTTTAACACTGAGGAGCAAACTTATTAGGCTAACGAGTGCAATATTACAATATCCAATAATTGCTGTTTTTACCTTGAAAATATGTGTTCCCTTTACTCCTGGCAGCTTATCTGCCTACTTTTAAAACACTTAATTTAAGCAACAGTACACATCTGCTTAAGCATTTTTGTTCCTTTATTAACAAAACTAGTGATTAACAATAAAGTCCAACTATCACATTTACAGACCTGTTCTTTGAATTGAGCAGGGTTCTGGGAAATATCTGCCTCTTCTAGAAAACTGAAAGATCAACGTGACATGCAAAGATGTTTCTGTGCCTTGAAGAAGAAACACCTTTCCGCTATCTTAGGTTAATGTGCCACAGTATGAGAATCGGAAATGATCGACAGCTTCTGGAAAGATAAAATGGCATCTTAGCTCGCAAAGTACAGTTACCCCTTAACCAATCTTATTTCAAAGACAGAGGAAATTACCCAATGTAAGTAAATATTCCCTTTAGATAGAAGAAGCATAAATGTTCTATAAACGTATACACCTCTCATACATAGAAAATCCAAATCAGTCTGCATTCTGTGGTTATATAGCAGTCCATAGATGAATGCTCCAGAAGTAGAATAGACTTGGCTACAGAGGAATGGAGCCTGGTATGCAGTGCCATTAGAACGGGCTAGCTGAGAGGTAGTAGTAGATAACCATTCAAACCTGAACTCCCTGTATGTGCTCAGAGGATTAATAAGAGCCTTAGCTAAGTAAACAGGAGAAGATAAGGAAGAAGTAGGTGATGTTACCTTTTTTAAATGACATCAATGAATTCATGACTGCATCCAGTACTGGGGTCTAAAGCTGAATTCTAAAGCTAAAAAGATTTTTGAAAATTAAAAAGGATCAAAAATAGCTAGATGAAGGAATATGAAAAAATTGTTAAGCGAGAGAGGCATAAGATGCTCCTTTCAAAAGTTAACACATGACTTTATTATGGACAGAAAATATTCACTTATAAAAAGATCTTGTTGATAATAAATTGTCAGGGCTATAGAGTGATTAGGCAGGGACCAAAGTAACTAGACAGGAATCTAAAAATTATGGCTGTTAGGGGAATAGACCATAAATACTGAATAGGTTCTCCTTGAGTGGCATCTCCTATTGCATCTGCCAGAGACCAAATATTGGTCTAGAAGGACTGCTGGTATGACAGCCAGTAGGACATTTCCTACATTTATATGTTCATTAATCTGCAGAAAGGCTTTTCACAAAGGATAACATTTGGATGATAAAATAAGACAATACTTGAAAAATAAGGTGTAGTTTATAATACTGTTGATAATAAAAACATCCTGTCCTCGATGGAGATTTTATAGAAATTTCTTTTATTGTGATTACAAGCCATGAATGCATCTGTGAAACTATAACCAAGCACTCAAGTTATAGTGGCTTTAAAAAAAATTATTCTTAAAGTTTAACTATGGTAAGAGTTCATGTGTATTTTTCAGGTGGTGGCAAATGAAATTAAGTTACCCTTACCTATTGCTGCTTTGCACACTGTTAAAAGGTAGAACTATACTAGCACTATAGTCAATTTTAGCTTGATTAGATATGGATGGTTTTTGATGAAGCACATATGAAAGAAGCATCAGACTGGATAGGATAATAGTTCATGCTTGTGTTGGGAAAAAATATGTTTTCTCCTACTTAGTTTAATGTTAAATACTAAAGAAAGGAACCTCTATTTTCTTAAATAAAGTATTTTGTGTTTAAAGCTGTCTTCATTCAGCTCTATAGTGCTCTTTTTCATCACGTCACATATCTTTACCAATGAGATGTCCTCAATGATGAGATGCTCTAGCTGTTAAGTGCTGCAGTAAATATGGGAAAGTACTGCTTTGTTTTGTTTTTTGTTCTTACAGCACATTTCAGATTTGTAATATGTTTTCTTAAAGTTGTAGGTTTAGTTCATACCTACCAATTACATCACTGAGCTAAATCACACAAATCCCTGATAAACAAGGACTCTCCCCTCATCTAGCTCTGGGAGTTTTCACTGCTACTGCTGCGAACAGTTATGTTGAGCAGTTATCTTCAAGTAGTTAAAGCCAAAGGGAAATAAAGTCCACTGTGCAGGGACTTCAAAGATCTACAGCTGCAGGAGTGAGATCCATTAATCTACATGACATCTAAATACCATGCAAGCAAGGATTATTAAAGTTAATCTTGTTGACATAAATCTTTAATATTCAAAGTATACTGCCAGAATGCCTTTGCCATTTGATTAGTGTTTGTTATAAGTAAAGAGAATTTGTTATGTGGAGTACATAAACTGGGCAATAATGTCAAGTAGCAGTAGCAATGCCTTACAGGTTGAACAAATTACTGAGCTATTGAGTGTATGGTCTATTAAGATACTAAATGAGTTGGTAGCATTCTGCTAAGGTCAATGAAAAGAGCTGATATATATAGAAACAGAATAATTAGTGAACTGATGAAGGTGTCAATGAAATCAGTGGGTATGTAACATATTACGGAAGCAAAGCACCACATTGTTTAATTCATTGTTTAATTCATAAAGTTTTGTATGTATGCTGAAGTGCTTCCTTTTAGTGTCTTTTCTCTTCCTTAGTATTAGTCAATGTCCAACAGGCATTCGGTTGGATCACTTTATGTTTTTAATAATTTTAATCAAATATTCTATTTCTCAGAATTACTTTATGCGTTACACTGTTTAATGTCTGCTGTTAATTTGCTTTATGTGACGAAATAGTTTTTAAAAAGGATAATTAAGCTTTTCCACAGTAAACATTTCAGTTTGGTTAACTAATGAAGAGGCGATCTACACACACTCCTCACCATGACTGAAAATCAAAACATGACATGGCCTCACAGGCTTATTCACTTTACATCTAGGTTGCTGAAGTATTGAGCATTAACAATTATATATTGAGTGCACATAGGCTGTGGTTACTCAGTATCATGTATAATCATTCTCAGTATCACAATATATCAACAAAGGACCATAAAATTAATTATTTGGACTGCTTATTTCTTTGAATGTGCTTTGTTTCTTTGAAAATCAAAAATAACTGTCTTTTTAATCCATTTTGCCGCAAATTATACTTATTTGTAAGCTAACATTGAAAACATTCCCTACATAATGGAGACCAAAACAGAATCACGGAGTTACCGGAAAATCATCGTGGAGTTACCATGTTTTGTTCTGGTTCAATCTTGTTTGCTGTCTGCTATCCTGTGTGAAGTGACTGAGCCATTGCTCTATATGTGTAGGACCATGTTGTGTCACCAAGGAACAGAAAGTGACAGCGGCACAGCAGAAGGCATCTCTCTTCTCTGTACCTCTTAAGGAGGTGGTAGGTTGTGGTGATCAGTAATATGGTAGAAAATAGGAACAATTTGAGGCCAAAAGCAGAATTATTCTGATGAAAATCTTTCAGAAAAACATAAATTTTGTCATAAAAATGTTAAGTGTCTTTCAGCCCATGAGGCTCGGCACATTTTAATCTAATGGCAGGCTGGATTTTAACAGAATCTACTATGAATTTCTGGTGCTAACACAAGACACTCAAAACCCACCTTAGCCCTGCACTTGAAACAGTCCATCTGGTGGTGCTGCCTCAGGATTTACAGTTCTGGGATAGGTTTGCCAGTGTGACTGCAAAGTTTGGGGGTTCACAAATTAAGCTGGTGCTCTGGGTAGGTATTGCTACACCTACCTTACACCTACCAGAACTTACATTTGTAAGTTTAAAAGGGGAAGATATCAACACAGCATTCTAAAAAAAAAACTGTAACAGATTTTTGTGGGATTATGCACAGGAACAGGTTTTGCTTATTTCATACTTCCCAGCCTATGTGAAAAGCTACTATGGGAAAATTAAAAAATTCTACATTTAAAAAATAATCCAACTTACCTGGTTGTTCAGTAAATATACTTTTTACTTTCTAACTTGTGGATCATCAATATTCATTTTTAATTAATCTTTAGTCAGCTGCCCTGTAATCATAGAAATGGATGATAGAGAATTTGAAAATGAAGACCATGTTGATACAAATGACTGTCATCAACATCAAACTCCAGGAATGCATCATGTGATTTTCATAACAGAATACTTATCCATTCATAGAGCAGAAATATTAACATGTGACCGAAGGCATATTATATATGACTAATAGTGAATAACTGAAGCCAGCAAGCCATCTCTGAAAAATATTCATCTAAATTTTCTAGTGAACAGCCATGAATAATAGATACAATCAAAGACAATCAAGCCTGGCTTAAGTGGTTTGCATATGATTTGCTCACCAAAGAAAGGAGATAAACTGGTGACAAATAGGGCAATCACAGAACAACCCAATTAGTTAAGATTTTATCTGTTCTGTCATGAACTGGAGAGGGAGAACTGTCAAGCTAGCCTCCTAGTTCCTTGGTTCTCTTGACTGTCTCCTACAATAGTCTACTGTCTGTTTAATCAGATGAATTTCTTTGAGGGAATGGATTAAGTCGACTGGAGAGAGAAAAATGTGAAAGTGCAAGTGTACATATTGCATAAACAATGGCCTATTTCATTCACTGATGTTCACCCCTTTCATCTACCTTACAGCTCTCCTGGTTACCACTAAATACCTTGGCTCTTGATCTGGCATCAAGGGTTTCCATTATGATGCTCCTATTTAAGTTTTAGCTACTTGCCCACTAGGTTCAAATACTTCGTATTTCTCCCTATCTTCCCACTGTTTGCTTGTCAAATTGGGAAATTTAAATGCAAAAAAATTATATTGGAAATTATTCTATTGCATTAGAATATTTTAGCTTTTATAGAAGATCAGATGGCCTACACCTTGTTTCTAAGCCATTTTATCCTTTTTTTAATTGAGGTGGCCGCATCTGCAAACATATATGGAAAAACTGCGAACCCTTTATATGCTGAGATGCATTGCCTATAAACAAATGATTGTATATAGTATTTTTGGAGAACATTAGGATAATATAATAAATATTACAGTTTTTTTTTTTTTTTGAAACTACAAACGTTTAGGGAAGTATAAACAATTAGGTTAATTATAAGTCAATTGTGGACACAGCGTTAATGAATGTAAAGGAGTCCATTCACCAGTGCTTGTTATTATACTGTTCTTAAAGACAAGAACATTTTCAGAACAGAAAATTTTCTATATGAACCCAACACTCCTGAAAATAAAGCAAAAACCCTCTGTATATTCCAACGATATCATTACAGACTGATGAACCTACTACAATGGTCACACTTGGAACATTTTTTTTGATAGGTTTTGAAGGTGAAGCAGGTAAGACATTTAACTATAATCAGATCAATTATTCCATAGGCTTGGGTAGAATTACTTAGGTGTTAAAAACTGTCCTTCTGAGAGCTGCTGAATTGCAATTTTAATTGAAGTTAATAAATAAGAAAAAACTTATTGAAGTGATAAGTTTTGCTATTAAGTTAACTGTAACTGAGCTGATAACACTAATTATTCTGCCTTCTTTTAGTCTGAAGTATTATTCATGATTCAAATATATTTTAAAAGCTTAAACGTGTGTTCTTCACAAGATAACCTGGAGGAAGTTGCATACTTCCTTGACAAAGAAATAAAATGATGCAAAGCTGTTAATTTGCCTAATATAAACTCAGTATCTGGTGTGCATAAACAGTATAATATCCCTCATCTGTACTCAGTCTTGGGTCTTCAGAGATTCTTAACAAACAGCTACTCACATTGTAAATAAAGATTCTTGGTTATGCATTTTCAGTGTTACTGAATGAATATATTCTATAGGATTGAGTCCATAGGTTTTTAGGTTTCATTTTTATTGCTAATAGGAAACATAAATATTGTACTAGAATTTTAAAGCCCAAATCTTTTAACACTCAATCCCAGTTTCGAGATGCTAAAATACTGACAACCCTGTATCCAGGTAATAATGTGAAACCACCTGAAATACATTAACTGATATGTTATGAAGAGCGTATGTAATTTCCACATAAAAAGTTGACTGTGTGCAACTTGAAAGTGACATGGAGCTTATGAGAGAATTTAGCTTGGGACAGTAGAGGAACATATCATTTGGAACAGGCAAATACAAAGTTTTAAAATTCAGGTCCTACAGATGTAATTCATTATTATAATTTGCAATTTTGAATGCTCTGTGAGTATATTTGCTAGTTCTTCAGACACAATTTATACAGTCTCCTTCTGCTTTTTTCTTTTTCCCTCATAGGATAAACTCCTGTCCTCACTGACAGTCAGAATGCAATACAGAATAATTTATACTGCAATGCCAAAGACATTTCACTGCTATAGCAGGATACCACTTTTGCCATCAGTTGAATGTGTAGAATGCTCCTTATATGATTTAATGAACCCTTCTGCCTTGGGGTCCCATAGAGTTTTTATCAACTGGCTGCTGATTAAAGCTTGAATGAGGAAAAAACCCAACCAACCAAAGAGAAAAACTCATACAATTATAATAATGTATTAATTTTGGCTTTCAGATTGTGCAAAACTGCTTGGAACATTTTCCTGGTTATTAATGATCCTTAAAAGAACAGATGGAATTCTCCAGCCTAAGCAGAAGTTGCAAAAGAGTCTCAAAGGTGTACGATGTGTCATCTGGCCCACACCTGGCAGAGTAAGCCAGCATAAATCTAAAAAAGGAGGATGACAAAAGGCTTTGATTGTGTTCGAGATATTCCTTGTATAACATGTGTTGTGCTGCTAATTTGCTGACTTAGAAACACCAAAGAATCATATTGGGAGTTTTAAATTTTATGTGTTAAAATATTAAAGAGGTAGCATGCTGAGATACAAAACTAAAAAAAGAAAAACTCAATCTAAATTGCAGATTTAATGCACGGTAAGGACTAATACTCACAGTCACTCTAAAGACCAGTTGCATGATTAAAATTGCTGACCCAGACCTTAGTAAGTAGCTGAAATTGTTTTAATACTACAATTATAAAACTAATTTTTGCAAATTCAGGAACTTCTGAAAGTTATGACCTCTCAAACATCCTAGATTATAATCCACCAATGAATATAAACCCATATTCTCAAAGAAACTTTGGTAGATATCTGGCTTGTTAGGTACCTAAGTGTTGCCTAGATGCCACTGATAGCTCCTTTTAAAGATTTAGGCAGCCATATTTAATCATCCAACCCCATAAGCACTTTCTTTTGCAGGCATTCACAAAAGCTTCTTGGAGATCTAGCTCTGAGATCATGAAGTGAGATTCTCAGAATAGGTATTTCCACTCCTGTGTGGGCAGATGCCTTAGGCAAGCTTGCCACACATTTTAATGTGCACTTTATAAAGAGATCTTTCATGTAATACTGGAAAAGCTGACGTTCAAATCCATGCTATATAAATTTAATTTAGGTCTTCCGTATTCCAACAAACTGGTCTCCTGGCCACGAGGAAACTGGCTATTGGTGGATCTTGTCAGTACTTCCCTTTATGTCACTCCGAAAATATATCAGCAGCTACACATCTATTGAACCAAATAGAGAGCCTAAGACCCATATATGACCCATGGCCATGTTACCCAGTGGCTTTCATAAGTCATAAGAAACATCCAACATCAGGTATGAGGATTTAGATATAATTTTTTATGAGTAATTCAGCCTAATACTGGTTAGGGCACCTTGTGCCCAGTTCTGTGATATGAGATACTAAAATTCAAATCCCTGCTCCACGAAAACAGTTAACTACGCAAAATAGAATAAGTCCAATAGACTGAATAGAGAGACTCACTTGCCATGTCCTCAGGAGAATCATGAGCCTAGGCCTCTCCTCCGAGCTCAGGTCACACTGACATTGCCATTGTGGGAAGGGAAGCCCTAATACCATTCCATAAGGCACTAGTATACAGCTACTCTCAAATGGAAGGGGAACAGACAAGAGCTACTATAATCAATGAGAAAGGAAAGGTTATGATGTGAGAGGAAATCAAAAGATCTTCTAAGAAAATAAAGCTTACCTTGAATGAAGGGTTAACAGCAGGCAGACAAAAGAACTTAAAATAAGCAAAAAAATCTTAGCACAAAAGCAAAAAAAATACACATTAGTAAGGTAGCAATTAGATTTCTTATCTTCAAAGCTGAGCAGCAGCTTTCTAATGGAAGAGGGAAAATTTCCTCATTCCTTTTAAAATATGGATCCCTTTCATGTAAGGGGTATATGACTACCTGTTCTAGTAGCGAATGGGACTCTGTGATGCGCCACTAGAGGGGCGTCTGGGAATCTTTCGTATTCTGGGATTAGTTGCACTGAACTCGAGAGATCATCATTTATCAGATGTAAGAATTTATTAGATCTAAGTGGTTCTACACATATGACGGACACTGGACAACACTAAACAATTAACAGCAGACAATCTACAAGTATAACAATCTAAGAAGCATAGTAAAGAACTAAAAATAGAATACACGCATCAGACACACACATTTTCATTTTCAGAAGCCAGTAACTTCTGCCTTGTGTGCTGTGTGCGGCTTTTTATTAAGCACAGTGTACCGAGGAATGCGCACTGTCGTCAACAGATGTCGAAAGCAAAGCATGCTTATTTGTAGTAACACAACCACTAAAATTGGTAATCCTAATCCTAATAGCAACAAGATTCGTTTAGTCCATTGACTCAGATTCGGCATCCAGGATGTCAACCAGTTCCATGCATCGTGAAACCCTGAAGCAATGTCTGGGAAGGTAAGAGGATGGTCCTCCCCGACGGCATGCAAAACTTTAGTGAGTCTGGCTATCTCGTACACATCGGTAGTGATTTGTTGGGAATGATCCACATAAAAACAACAACTTTCATTAATTAAGGCACACACTCCTCCTTGAGAGGCTAGCAAATAATCAAGTGCAAAACGATTCTGTACAGCAATTTGGCCAATATTATGTACATCTTGATTTAAAAGTGTTAAGGCATCCATGGTTTTGTTTTCTATCGCTTCCATGGTTATGGAGAGATTTACAATTGCTTTTTCTAGTTCAAGTACTCCTAGCCAGGGCATTAGGGCTCTCATAAATGCATGAAAGGTAGTAGGTCATTCTACAAGGGGGTTCGAAGAACGTTTATGTCGGAGTGGATAGTGATTATGCACAAGGGTTGCACTCAATGGATTGTCCCCACCCATCCTAGAAGTGACAGCAGGTATTACAGCCCTTAGGGTGCAGGTACCCCACCATCCCTCAGGGAGTGCCTTATATGCAGTGTTACACAGCCAGAACCAACCTTGGCCTTCAGGAACAGGCCATGGGGAATTGGCATATGGCCCTAGGGACCCCATTTTCATGGTAGTGTTGCATCCGGTGTAATTTCCAACAAATACTGTGTATTTCTTACTGGGATCACTGCCTTTCCTGTTTCGGGACACACACCTGGCATACCCTCCCCCTCTAGGCGTCATGATAGGGCAAGGCAAGGGGTTAGGGGAACTAGGGAAGGTTGAGTTAAAGGTGGTGTTTGTCCACAGGCCTACCCAAGAGGTGTTATGAGGCAGAGGGATCCCCAGCAAAGGGAGTCCTTGCAACAAATAGTTAGGGCCCTGGGCACAGATCCAGCAATCAGAATGATTGGATTGTTTGGCAACTGCTTGCATGGTTTGTATAGCAGCATTATGGGACCATAACCCATATGCTATTTCCAAGTGGAGTACAAGGATTACACTAATGTGGCGATAACAGGGAACATAGTACCCCAAAAATGAATTTTGGAACACCATTGATCCTTCAGGTGTCACCATGTAGTGACCCTAAAACCTTGGTTTGCAAAGAATGGTAATAATCTCTCCTCGTGGACACTCTAGTTCAGCGTCGTCCTGAGGGTCAGTCCACATGCAATTCATTGGTCTAGAAAGGGAAAAAAAGAGAAAAAACACAGGTCTTGGACACGTGTCCAAGCCAGAAAGGTTAGTGGCATATCAAACTTATGCCCATGAGAGGATCCGCCTCTCAGGTATGTAGCTCATCACTCCTTCTGTTGATACGGCTTTCCAGGTGTTGCCTCTTCGAGGTTCTAATAGGGTTACACAAGTTTTCCCATCACAAGTGCATTTAATCCAGACTTGGTCTCCAGGTTTATATAACCCTTGCAGTTGAGCTTTAAAGTTGCTCGGCCTTTGTAAATGTTGTAGGCCAAACGCCTTGTCTATGGGGCTTCCTGTTGGGGTTTGCTGGTTGTTCAAAGCGAACACTGCTGGCCATAGGGCATGTCCCCATTTGAGCCCTTGTGTCCCCATACTTGTTGTTTTAACAGACCATTCCATCTCTCTACTATTCCGTTACTCCGGGGGTGAGAGGGTAGATGGAATGTCCCTCTCACACCTCGCTGCTCGCACCAGTCCTGGACAACCTTATTCTTAAAATGTGAACCGTTATCAGACTGAATTTCTTGTGGTAAGGGTAGGATGGTGAACCAACGATCCAGGCCAGCAATGGTGGCTAGTCCAGTTGCCATTCTGACTGGGTACACCATTCCTATCCCACTGATTACTTCTACTCCAGTTAAAATATAGGTCCACCCTTCGGGTGTCCTGGACAAAGGGCCTATGTAATCAACTTGCCATACTTCCCATAGTCCTTTCCCTTCACGCAGGTTGGCGTTTGACTGTCCTAATCTTATTTGTTTCTTCATCTCCTTACAAAACTTACAATTTTCAATTATATGTTTGGCAGTGTGCCTGCTGATAGGCCATCCTCGCCTACTAGCTTGTTTGAATAAATCAAATTCTCCAGTATGTCCTAACCATTCATGTAGCCATTGTCCTAAACGATCAATGCTCAGGGCTTCCGAGGAATCTTCTATGAGAGGCATAATCTTAGCGTGTTTATCAGCCTCATTATTCCAAAAGTTGGCAGGATCAGATCCTTTCTGATGGGCAGAGACATGTCCTATCGCAACCGGTCAAGATTCAGCATGTCTCAGGATTTGTTGCCATATCTCCTTTCCCCAAACATCCCGATTATTTACCTGCCAATTATTTCTTTGCCAGTTCCTCAACCACTGTGTAGCTCCTGCCCAGACAGCATAGGAGTCAGTGTAAATAGTACTAGCTCCAGCTTCTAAAGCCATTAAAACAGCTTGTAGTTCAGCCAGTTGGGCAGACCCCTCAATTTGGGAGGTAATGACTCGTCGATCAGTCACTGACACAGCAGCAGCAGCTCCTAACCATTTTCCCTCACGTCTCTTGGCAGACCCATCTGTAAACCATACCCCTTTGGGTTGTTGAGGATCAAATTTGGGTGCTTCACTTATTGGAGAGTCAGGTTCCTCCCCATATTCTTTGGGCATTCCTATTCTCTGGACTTCTTCAGTTAACTTCCTTTCACTTGGACTTCCATTGCCTTCTGCTCTAGAGTGAAGGCCCATTGCTGTACTGTCATCTTGTGAGCCACCCCAGCAGGGAGAGGTTGTCCAGCTAGGATAGGCTTCAAGACCGGGAGGGGTAGTTTTAAATGTACTTTCCTATCTCTAGTGATATTCTCAGTATCTAATAGAGCTAAATAGGCTCCCAGCAAAACTCTCTCAAATACTGAATAGTTGCATTGTGCTCCCTGCCATGCTTTTGAGCCAAACTGTATAGGCCGCTCGCCTCGGCCTTCGCTTATCCTCTGCCACAACCCCCACCAGGCCCCAAAGTCTCCTACCATCACATGAAGTACAAAAGGGTCCTGGGGGTGTACTGGGCCTAATGACTGATAAGCTTCTATTTCTTCCTTTCATGTATTAAGAGCTTCCTTAGCCTGCTCAGTCCATTCCCATTTGGCTGATTTCTTTAATAAGTTATATAAAGGTCTAGCTAGTATACTGAAAGCTGGTATGTGTTGCCTCCAGAATCCTAATGTGCCAAGAATTCCCCGTAGGGATTTCTTATCACTTGGGTCGGATAGGTCCCGGAGATCCTTCAGGACATCTTGAGGTATCTCTTTTCTGCCTCCTACCCATCGTACTCCCAGAAACTTTACTTCCTGACTCGGTCCTTGCTGTTTTTCCTGTGGTATTTCAATCCCTAATGCGTTGAGTCGATGGATCTCAGCATTCATTCCTTCCTGTACATGTTGCTCATCATTTCCCCCCATCAATATGTCATCTATATACTGAATAAGTGTGACTCCTGTTGGCACTGTTACTTCCTCTAGTACCTTGGCTAGTTGAGCGTGAGCTAATGTAGGACTGTGTTTGTATCCCTGGGGTAATCAGGTAAAGGTATACTGGATCCCTTCCCATGTAAAAGCAAACTTTTCCTGGTCCTGTGGGGACAATGGGACCATAAAGAACATATCCTTTACATCAAAGACTGCCATCCATTTAAACCCAGTGGTGTTAAGCTGATTTGATATTTCTGCCAAACTAGGTACAGCAATGGTGAGCGGCTGCGTGGCAGCATTCAGTTTCGTATAGTCCACAGTAAGTCTCCATGCACCATTGCTTTTTCTCACAGGCCACACCGGGGAGTTAAAAGGGGAGTGCGTTTTCTTTATAATTCCTCGTCCCTCTAAATCTTTAATTAATTCATTCACTGGTTTCTTAGCCTCTGGTGGGATTCGGTATTGTGGTGTGTTCACAATTCGGCTATCGGGCAGTGGTTCGATCATCTGCAGCAATGTCACTCGGGCTAGAGTGCAATTTAATGGTGCAAATACCTGTGGGCTAGCAATTTCCCACTTCCCAAAGGAATCTATCCAACTCTGGCCCTGAAGGACATCCATCCCCAGTATATTCATTTTCCCCAATAATAGAGCAGGCCGTACTACTCGACCACTGGCTAGTTCCAGTTTAGCTTTAACCACGGGGTGTGTGGTAACCTTTCCGTAAACCCCTACAATAGATACTGATTGCCGTTTTAGTGGGGGAGCACCTTTATATTGTTCCTCATTAATCATAGATATCTGTGCTCCAGTATCAATCAAAAAACTCAGGTGGAGTTGGTTGTTTACAATTACCGCCATTTCTGGGGACACCCCCTTAGTTACACCAGTACTGGCGGCTAGTACAATTGTGGAAGGTGGCCCGTCATTTAGTTTTTTAAATAGTTTCCTTCCTGATCAGTTCAGGGCAGCGGAGGGTAGAGTCGTTGGTCTTGGGCACAATTTTCAGTGTTGCCATGCATTTTCTGCAGGAATCTGCAACAGTCACCCCCATTACCTGGTCTCTTTCCACTAGGATTTTCATGTGGAGAAAGGCCGGGATACCCAGCTAACTGACAGAGAACTGCAGTGGGCAGCCCGTTTATCTGCTCTGGTTTCAACCCCTTATCTAGGCATAATCTCCACACGATTTGTCTGTTGCCATTAGTAACTTCCTTATCGTGTGGCTGGGCTGGTTTACTGCCTCCTCCCTGCAGCGGCCCTGCCTTTCGAGCCACATCGACCACCCTATGTTTTGCCTTAGGCGGCTGGTACAAGGGTAAATCTGCCATCAAGCGGTCTAAGACCACACCAAAGGTGTCCCCTCCCCCTATCCCAGCCCGGACAGCCAGAATTAAGGGCTTAAAATGGGGTTCTGCACCCTTGACTAAAGGTCGGAGGCTCGGAGGAGTACACACCTCAGCCCACGGGCTTGACTCGTTAGGTGGGAGCTGTGATGGGGGCCGCTGTTCCAAAAGGGAGACAACAGCTGCCTTTAACACAGCATTCTGTAGGGAGCTTGGGTCACTCCAGACAAACATATTTTTGGCTCCCCTCTCTGAAGGGTGAATAGTGCGAGCCCATCGGACCAGGTTGGTCCAACGTTGGGTTATCCTCCCAGGGGTGGTAGGAAGGCGAATTCCTAGTCCCAGCTGCAATGCTTCTGACTCCTCTGCCATTATCTGTACCTGAGCAGCTCCCATTTCCCACATCAGAGCTAACCACTCCACTGGAGACTCAGAATCACAGAATCACAGAATCGTTTAGGTTGGAAGGGACTTCTGGAGATCATCTAGTCCAACCTCCCTGCTCAAGCAGGGTCACCTAGAGCATATTGCCCAGGATCACATCCAGACGGCTTTTGAATATCTCCAGCGAAGGAGACTCCACCACCTCTCTGGGCAACCTGTTCCAATGCTCTGTCACCCTCACAGTGAAGAAGTTTTTCCTCAGGTTCAGGTGGAACTTCCTGTGGTTCAGTTTCTGCCCATTGCCTCTTGTCCTGTTGCTGGGCACCACGGAGAAGAGGCTGGCCTCATCCTCTTGACACCCCCCCTTCAGATACTTGTACACGTTGATGAGATCCCCTCCTCAATCTTCTCTTCTCCAGGCTGAACAGGCCCATCTCTTGCAGTCTTTCTTCAGAGGAGAGATGCTCCAGCCCTCTAATCATCTTGGTAGCCCTCCGCTGGACTCTCTCCAGGAGTGCCATGTCTCTCTTGGACTGGGGAGCCCAACACTGGACACAGTACTCCAGGGGAGGCCTCCCCAGGGCTGAGGAGAGGGGCAGGATCACCTCCCTCCACCTCCTGGCAACACTCTGCCTCATGCACCCCCAGCATACCAGTGGCCTTCTTGGCCACCAGGGCACACTGCTGCCTCATGTTTAACTTGTTGTCCACCAGCACTCCCAGGGCCTTCTCGGCAGAGCTACTTTCCAACAGGTCAGTCCCCAGCCTGTACTGGTGCATGGGATTATTGCTCCCCAGGTGCAGGACCTTGCACTTGCCTTTGTTGAACTTCAGGAGGTTCCTCTCCGCCCAGCTCTCCAGCCTCTCCAGGTCCCTCTGAAGGGCAGCACAGTCTTCTGGTGTGTTAGCCTCTCCCCCCAGTTTAGTATCATCAGCCAACTTGCTGAGGGTGCACTCTGTCCCTTCCTCCAGGTCATTGATGAATATATTGAACAAGACTGGACCCAGGACTGACCCCTGGGGGACACCGCTAGCCACAGGCCTCCAACTAGACTCTGCTCCACTGACCACAACCCTCTGAGCTCGGCCATCCAGCCAGTTCTCAATCCACCTCACTGTCCACTCGTCTAGCCCACACTTCCTGAGCTTACCTAGGAGGATGTGATGGGAGACAGTGTCCAAAGCCTTGCTGAAGTCCAGGCAGACAGCATCCACTGCTCTCCCCTCATCTACCCAGCCAGTCATTCCATCATAGAAGGCTACCAGATTGGTCAAGCATGATTTCCCTTTGGTGAATCCATGCTGACTACTCCTGATCACCTTCTTGTCCTCCACATGCTTAGTCATGACCTCCAGGAGGAGCTGTTCCCTCACCTTTCCCGGGATGGAGGTGAGGCTGACAGGCCTGTAGTTTCCTGGCTCCTCCTTCTTGCCCTTTTGGAAGACTGCAGTGACATTGGCTTTCTTCCAGTCCTCAGGCACCTCTCCTGATCTCCAGGACCTTTCCAAGATGATGGAGAGCGGCCTAGCGATAACATCCGCCAGCTCCCTCAGCACTCGTGGGTGCATCCCATCGGGGCCCATGGATTTATGGATGTCAAGTTTGGACAAAACATCTCTAACCCGATCCTCCTCCACCAAGGGAGAGTCTTCCTTTCTCCAGACTTCCTCTCTTGTCTCCAAGGTCTGGAATTCCTGAGGACTGGCCTTAGCAGTGAAGATGGAAGCAAAGGCGGCATTCAATAACTCTGCCTTCTCTGTATCCTTTGTCACCAGGGCACCCGCCCCATTCAGCAGCGGGCCCACGTTTTCCCTAGTCTTCCATTTGCTATTGATGTATTTGAAGAAGGCCTTCTTGTTGTCCTTGACATCCCTTGCCAGATTTAATTCCAACTGGAACCAACTCTCCTGGTTTCTTTTGATACTCCTGACTCAAGGTACGTAATTCTATACCAGTGTATGCTCGGGTAGTAATGGAAGGGCCAGGAGCCTGACCTTTTTTGGCTGGTGCTCCAGGTTGTTCGGTTTTTATAACTGGGCATGCGGAAAAGGGTGAATCATATTCTTCATTATCATATCCTGAAGGTAAGGGATCAGCATTTTGGTCTTCCCAAATATCCCCATCCTCATCTGAATCATACATAGCACTGTAAACTTTAAGTGGATCTATGCCATTTGCTTTCAGCAGTTTCTCACGTTTAATCTCTGCCTGTGCAATGATTAAAGGCTGTAATTTCCCTTCTAAATACTTAATGCGTCAGCCCTGCTCAGCTGACTTGTTTTCCCAAACCACTTTCTCCATTTCAGCTTCCTTCCTATTACTGTGGGCTTCTTCTAGGAGATTTTCAGTCTCCTCCAATTTGTCCAAGGCTGCTCTAAGACAGCTGCCTAGTAGCCAGCACATGGCATCTTTGCCCTTTCCTTTCCTTAACTTATTCATATTCCTCCACTTACCATGCTCATTCCAAACTGCATCCGGATCTCTGCAATGTTTCTCTACCCACTGTGAGTCCCACTTTGGGTTTTTCCACCCCTCTGCCTGAAAGTGCTCAGTAAGCCGTTTCCAGGCTTCTTCAGCATTATGATCTCGGGAGGACAGCATGGCTAATGCACCGGAATATCCCACTTCTGACACCAAATATGTGACGCGCCACTAGAGGGGTGTCCGGGAATCTTTCGTATTCTGGGATTAGTTGCACTGAACTCGAGAGATCATTCTTTGTCAGATGTAAGAATTTATTGGATCTAAGTGGTTCTACACATATGACGGACACTGGACAACACTAAACCATTAACAGCAGACAATCTACAAGTATAACAAAGCTAAGAAGTATAGTAAAGAACTAAAAACAGACTACGCATATCAGAGCTCTATGGTTAAGCCACGGAAGCACAGTACAATGACTGCTCTCGGATGCACGGTATAATAACCGCTCTCGCCCTTTCATCGTCCTTGTGGGCCACCCCTCTGGTATAGTTTTCCCCGGATTGTTCTCACCACGCTCGAGCTGCACCACAGAATCACAGAATCATTTAGGTTGGAAGGGACCTCTGGAGATCATCTAGTCCAGCCTCCCTGCTCAAGCAGGGGCCTCTAGAGCATGTTGCTCAGGATCACATCCAGACGGGTTTTGAATATCTCCAGCGAAGGAGACTCTACTACCTCTCTGGGCAACCTGCTCCAATGCTCTGTCACCCTCACAGTGAAGAAGTTTTTCCTCAGGTTCAGGTGGAACTGCCTGTGGTTCAGTTTCTGCCCATTGCCTCTTGTCCTGTTGCTGGGCACCACGGAGAAGAGGCTGGCCTCATCCTCTTGACACTCCCCCTTCAGATACTTGTACACGTTGATGAGATCCCCTCCTCAATCTTCTCTTCTCCAGGCTGAACAGGCCCAGCTCTTGCAGTCTTTCTTCAGAGGAGAGGTGCTCCAGCCCTCTAATCATCTTGGTAGCCCTCCACTGGACTCTTTCCAGGAGTGCCATGTCTCTCTTGTACTGGGGAGCCCACCAAGAGGATTCAGGTTCTCTCTGGCAGTTGGCATCAGGGGCGTCCCAGCTGATGGGTGGGTTGTCGGGTCCGCAGGCCAGCTGACGGTGAGTCCGAGTCCACACAGAGGTATGTGGCTTACTCTCTTTTATCCTTCCCAGGCTTAGTTCATTAATCAGTGCCAGACCATAGCTGGACAATGAAACAGATGGTCTTAGGTGATAACAGTATGGATGCCAACAGGATGGTCAACAGAATGCTTAGCAGTACATTCAACAGATAACAGTAAACACTTTCAATAGCTATCAGTATGCATATTCAACAGCTATCAGTACGAAATTCCAAGGTATCTAGCTGCTTACAGTGTGAGTCTGCGGTGTCACTTCTCCTTTGCTGACTAGGTTTGCTCTGCACTCATGCTCTGCACTCACGAGGCTACGGCAGCCCCACAGTGTGGTGGCTCTGGCCGTGGTGCACCCGGGGTTCCTAAATTCTTGGGGAGCACCCCAGAGCAAACCCCTCTTCTACAGGCTGCACCATCCTGAGTCCCACGCTTGCCTGTGTGGCGCCTATAACTGAGCACAAGGGTAATGCGCACGGGCCCCGGCCAGTGCCTCGACGGAGCTTGCTGGGACTCCAAGCACACTGAAGGCACGCTCCGTGGCTCCGGCTCAGGACAGTTGGGCCTTTCTCTTTGCCAGGGCGTTCTTCAGCCGCCCTCCTTCTGCCCCTCATTCCTTGCATGCCCGTGGCAAAGTCCCTTCCTCCGCCTCCTCCGCCTCCTCCTCAGCACCCTCGTCTCCTCACTGAGCACTGCCGAGCATGAGGCCGGCCCCCTGGTGGCAAAGGCGGCCGCTGTCTCTGGGGCTGCGTTAGGAAGGGTGTTGCCGACAGGCTGAGGGAGGTGATGGTGCCGGGCGGCTGAGCATGGCTGAGAGCCCTGTGGAGTGCTGGGTGCAGCGCTGGGCTGCGCAGGGCAAGGGAGCCACGGAGCTCGGGGAGCGACTGCAGCAAAGGGCTCCTCAGGGGAGGAAGGGGCTGAAGCAGGTGTGCTGTGAGGAACGGCTGCGAGAGCTGGGCCTGTTGCGCGTGGACAAGGGGAGAGCGAGGGCGGATCTGATCGCTGTGTGGAAATAGCTGAAGAGATGGTGGGATAGGCACGATGGACGCAGACTCGTGTCCGGGCCGCCCAGTGACAGCACAAGAGGCCCTGGGCACCAACGGCAAATCGGCAGAACGGCAGCTGCCGTCTGACTCGACGGCAGACCTTCTTTGCTGTGAGGGTGCGGGAGCCCGGGAAGAGGTTGCCCAGAGAGGTGGTGGAGTCTCCACCTTAGGCGACAGGCAGAAGGCGGGTGCCCACGGTCCTGGGCAACCTGCTGCGGGGGAGCGTGCTGGAGCAGGGGGGTTGGACTAGATGATCTGCAGAGGGGCCTTGCAAACTCAGCCGGCCAGGCGGGAGAGTGAAGGGCGCCTGGTGGCAGCGAGCAACGGTGGCCCGGGCCACGCGCTGCGCTCCCAGGCTGCAGCGCGTTGGCAATCAGGCGGCGGTGGCGGAGGCGCTGGAGGCGGGGAGACCGCCCGGAGTTCCCGCAGCCCCCGCGGCCGGCGCATCACAATGTGCCACCGTGGCACCGTAGCGACCCCGGCCACGGGCAGCAGCGCGTGTGGCCCAGGTGGGCACTGTGCTGGTGCGGGACAGCGCAGGCTGAGGCGGCTCCCAGCCTGGTGACACTGCCCGGCACCGGGACGCGCTTCCAGGCTCGCGCAGGCCTGAGCAGCGCCGAGCACTGCGCGGCGCGGGACAGGGCCGCACGGCAGCCGTCTGCCCGGCGGCAGCGGCATGGGGCAGGCCCACTGCTGCGGCGCCCGGGGCGCTGCCGGCCCCGCTGCCGGCACGCGGGCACAGCCCGCGGCCCCCGGCCCCGCGGCTCCTGGCACCCGCCACGGGCTCTGGGGCAGGGCAGCCTGCCGGCCCGCGCCGCCCCTCGGCCCCTTTGTCTCCAGCAGCAGCTCCCAGCTGCTGCTCGCCCTCCGCGTGCGGGTCACCCGGCACCACCGCACGCGCCACAGGCACCTCCTGCTCTTCCCCCACGCAGTCGCCATCGCCAGCTTCAGGTAAGAAGAGCGGCGCGCGCCTCCTTCCTCCCCGCCACCCGCTCCGCCCCCCGGCCCCGGGCACATCCCCTCGCCCAGGGGCTCCCGCCAAACCGGGCACGCCAGGAGCTTCTCTGCAAGGCGGCCGGGTGGCCGCACAAGGGCGCAGGCTCCTGCCCTTGTCCTCCTGCCCCGCGCGCCCTGCCCGAGCGTCCTGCTGCCAGCGCTGCCCGGCAGCGCCTTCGGCAAAGTGCCCTGTGCGTGCACGGCCAAGCAGGCTCCTTGCTGCCGCCCGGGGCTCGGCGCCGCCCTGCCCACGCGCAGCTGGCCTTGCCCCCCCGGCGCACCCGCGCACCGCAGGCGCTGCTCTTCCTCCCTGCAGATGCGGCTCCACCTTCCACCTGAAGCACCGGCTGCATCTCAGCGACCTCTGGGTGCTGTGCAGCGAGGAGGTGGCCGCGGCCCGGCCGCAGGACGAGGAGGAGGTCTTTGGCCTCAAGTGCAGCCACAGCCTCATCCTCGTCTGGCCCAGCAACCTCTGCGTGGTGACTTTTGGGTGAGTTGGGGCGCCGCGTCCCAGGGCCGCGCACCGCTCCCTGCCCTGGCCCACGCCGCTCGGCCCCGGCCCCGGCCCTCCGCCCGCGCGGGCCAGAGCTGCTTGGGGCCGCCTCTGCGGCACGGCGCAGGAGCAGGAGCAGCGCGGGCTGAGGCTGCGTCTCCTTTGCGCTGCAGGTCGCAGGAGGTGAAGCAGCTCTGGCTGGACGCCCTGCTCCGGTAAGCCCTGCCGGGCAATTGCACCTGGGGCCGCGGGGCTGCGGGCGGGCGAGCGCTGCAGGGGGAGCTGCAGGCGGGCAGAGCAAAGGAGCCGCGGGCAGAGGTGCAGCCGCTGCTCAGGGCAGCCGCTGGGCCGAGCGGCGGGAGTCGCTCCGCCTCGGCCTTGCACGGCAGCAGCGCCGCCCGCCCGCCCGCCCGCCGGGAGCGGAGAGCACAGCTGCTTGCGGGCAGGCCGGCGGGCCGCGAGCCGCGGGCGCCTGTTGCCGGCCGGAGGAAGGAGGCCCGCAGGCAGCAGGAGGCAGGGCGCTGCGGAGCGGTGCTGGCAGCCCGCCCTGCTGCAGGGCCTCGGGGGCCGGGGGCCGGCCGGGGAGAGCCGCGAGGGCGGGGGCTGAGAGAGCTCTTCCCGCGCCCTTCCCTGTGCGCAGGCCGAGCCCAGGAGCCCCGGGAGCCAGAGTCACCCGCCTGCCCTCCCTGCGGCTCCTCACCAAGGTGGTCGGCTTCTACGGCCCCGTAAGTGTCCTCCTGCAGCGCCCTCCGCCCCAACAGCCCCTCGCCGGCCCCCAAGGCACCCTCCGCCGAGTTGCTGACGGCGCCTCTCGCCTCTCTCGCCCAGGAGGTGTCGCTGACGGCCGCCACCGTGGAGACGCTCCTTGTGGTGGAGGTGAGCAGGGGCTCCCTTGCCGCGGCCCGGGCTGCCTGTGCACGGCACCCGGGGCAGCACCGTGGGGCAGCGGCCCGGGGCACGCCAAGGCAGCAGACGGCCCGTGCCGGGCAGAGCACCCCAGCGCAGACCGTGCCGCGCGGCCCCGCGCAGAGCCCTCGGGCCGCCCTGCGGCTGCTCGGCCCCACGGCAGCCGCCTCCGCCTGCGCGCGGGCGGCTGTGGGCTGCAGGGCCCGTCTGGGGGCGCTGGCTCCAGCAGCAGCCTTTGCCACAGCCCCCGTGCCCCAGGCAGGCAGTGTCCGGCCCGCACCTGGGCCTCTCCTCCGCAGGCCTTGGGCCACCTCTGCTTCTCCCGGCAGCCTCGCACACAGCTGCCTGCCGCGCTGCAGCAGCTGCCTGCTGGCCCCAGCTGCTGACGGGCCGCCCTCTAACCTTCAGCCGTTTCTCCCAGGCGGACGCCAAGAAACGTCCCCGCTTGGACCCGTCCCCCACGGAGGAGGCACTCGGCCGCTCCGCTGGTGAGCCTGAGAAAGAAAGGCAGCAGCTGCCTTGTGACACGCTGCTGCTTTCCTCCCGCCCGGCACAACCTCTGCGCCCGGCCACAAGCTGGAGGAGCTGCCTCACAGGGCACCGCACGCAGGCGGACGGCACCATCCGGCTCTCTCGGGCCACTTTGCTCCCCTGAGTTTTGCTTTCCTTTTGCTTGCAGCAGAGGGAGCGAAGGCAAGGAGGCAGGGGATCTCCTGGCCGCTCGCTCGGACAGGGACCTCTGCCAGCGGGGACTGCCCAGGGCAGCGCGACTCTGGCGCCAGGCTCGCTCTCTTTGGGCAGCCTCTGGCAGTCACCTGCGCCGAAGACGGCAGCCTGGCCCAGCCAGTCCAGGTAAGCAAGCCTGCCGACAGAGGCGTCCCGCTTGGGCCTTCTGGAGCGAGGCAGCTTCCCGCCGCCAGCAGCTGTGCCGGGGCTCTGCAGAGAGAGGCGATGTGGGGATTTGCCCTCCTCACGCGCTGCTGACGCCCAAGGCCTCAAGGACTGCTGCCACCCACCGCAGAGGGCAGCGGGGGCACGCCTGCGGGTTTGGCCCAGCCCACGCCCCCTCCACGGGAAGGACCTGGGCAGTGGAGACCAGCGCGGAGCAGGACTAGCAGAAGCCAACCTGCTCCCCCTGCGGGATGCTTGTGCTCTGACAGCAGCCATCCAAAGGCATCTTTCAGCAGCATCAACGTCCCGCCGTCCTGCCCTGGCCACACCACGACACATACCGGAGTGTTATGCCTGGGTTCAGGATGCTCCTTTTCTGCCCATGTCTTGCTGCAGGATCTCCTGGCTATCTTGTACGAGAAAGGGCCTGGCACGGAGGGCATCTTCAGGAAGGTGGCCAACGAGAAGGCTCGCAAGGAGCTCAAGGAGGTCCTCAACCAGGGTGAGAGCGCTGACCTGCACAGCAAACCCGTGCACCTCTTGGCAGCGGTGCTGAAGGTGACTTCCTCTGGCGTTTAGCTCTCCGAGCACGGGGGTAATGCGCACGGGCCCCGGCCAGTGCCTCGACGGAGCTTGCTGGGACTCCAAGCACACTGAAGGCACGCTCCGTGGCTCCGGCTCAGGACAGTTGGGCCTTTCTCTTTGCCAGGGCGTTCTTCAGCCGCCCTCCTTCTGCCCCTCATTCCTTGCATGCCCGTGGCAAAGTCCCTTCCTCCGCCTCCTCCGCCTCCTCCTCAGCACCCTCGTCTCCTCACTGAGCACTGCCGAGCCTGAGGCCGGCCCCCAAGGCTCAGCTGGGAGCTGGGACCTGCTCCTGCACTCGCCCCAGGGCACTTGGCCTGTGCTGCCGCAGCCCGCTCCTCTGCCAGCGGCCAGCAGCACCTCTGGCAGCTCTGGGCAGCTCAAACCTACCTGCCTCCGAGGGAGCCCAAGCCACGGCCAGGCTTCCGCTCTGCTCAGCAGCAGTGTCCAGAGCCTCCCCTAAGTTCCTTGGCCTTGCAGGACTTCCTCCGAAGCATCCCCTCCAGTCTCCTCTCGGACAAGCTCTATGACGAGTGGATGCTAGCGCTGGAGGAGCCAAGGCAGCAGGACAAGATTGACAAACTGCAAGAGTGAGCTTTGGGAGCAGTCCGCCCGGGTGGGAGGGGCTGGGAGAGGCCCGGGCCTTCTCTGGAGAAGGGCAGTGTCCTGTAGAAAGCTGCCGTTCCTGTCAGCTTGCCGTTGCTCCGGAGGGGGCTGGTGCTGGGCGCCAGGGGCCCGGAGAAGCCCTTCTCTCCCAGGAGCTCTTCCACGAAAGACAGAGCACGAGGAAGCCTCGTTGCTCAGGAAAGCTTGCTGCGGGGAAGAAGGAGCGGCCCCTGCAGGCTGCATGACTCTGAGCTCTTGCTGGTGTTCCCACAGGGTGGCTGGCAAGCTGCCGAGGGCCAACCTGCTCTTGCTGCAGCGTTTGCTCGCCGTGCTGCACCACGTCAGCGAAAACGTGGAGAGCAGCAGGATGAATGCCAGCAACCTGGCCATCTGTGTGGGGCCAAATATGCTGAGCGCCGACCCAGACAACGTGCTCCCGCTGGCCGTGCAGAGGGAGAGGACTGACAAGGTGTGCTGAAGGCAGCCCCTAGCTCTGGCCTTGCGGGCAGCTCTGGGCCACCCGCACAGCTCCCCCTGCCCTTGCCAAGCAGCACCGCTGAACAGGGCCGGCGCTCGACGCTCAGCACGCTCTGCCACGCGGCAGGCACATCTCTGAAACCAATGGGTGTCTGTGTGCAGGTCACAGCCCTGGTGCAGTTCCTCATCGACAACTGCCGAGCAGTATTTGGCCAGGACATCGCCTTGCCTTTCGGGCGCTCGGCCGAGGAGGCATCGCTGGAGCAGCCCGACAGCTGCCCAGGTAGGAGGCTGGGCGCGGGGCGGCCACAGGCCAGGGCTGCTGCTTTACAGCCTTCCACTGGCTATCAGAAGACATCGGTGGCAACGCAGGCAGGTGCCGAGGGTTGGCTACGGTCTTGCGGTGCTTTTCTACTGCTGCACCTGGAAAAGGACAGCCCTGCCAGAGCAGCTTTCGTGGCAGACGGCCAACGTGTGTACGCTGCTGCTGTGTAGCTAGTTGCTAACTGTGGCCCAGAAGTGCCCTCTGCCCCGGCGTTGCCCTGGGGGGCCCTTGTGTTTCCTTAGCTTCTCCTCTAGCCCAGAGGCCAGAGGAGATGGCATCAGGCGCGGCTGTGCCGGCCCACAGAGACTGTCCCCTTGGACCTCGGCATGGCCCCTAACAAATACCTGACGGGCTCTCGCTCCCCACAGGACACCCAGGGGCTCCGCAGCACAACGCTTCTGCCTGCGACAGCCCAGAGCCAGCAGCTGCAGGCAGCCCCCCAACCTCACCGATGGAGCAGCCCAGCGGGAGCAGCTGCACTCGCCACCCACCATATCCTACCTGCGCCTCTGCCCCTTCCCTCAGCAATGTTGCCAACGGCATCCGCAGGATGCCCAGGTGGCTCTCGCAGCCGGAGCTCGCCTTCCACAACCGCTTGGAAGGCAGGCGAAGGGAGCAGGAGCTTGAGTGCAAGCGAGGGCAGTTCTCCAGGCCAGCAGTAACCGCTGAGGCTGGCGAAGGAGGCGCTTGAAACAAGGCCTTGCAGTGTTGCCTTGGCAAGTAGCAAACGGCCCTCTCCACACAAACCCTCCTCCAGCTGCTCCCTGCAGACCTCCTCCTCTGCTGGGATGCCTCCGTCTGCAGCAGCTCCACGCTGCTTTCACCCTCGCCTCCCGCCCAGACCTTGTGACACAGGCACCAGGCTGCTTCCAGCAAGCGCCACCACCGGAGCCCAGCAGGACAGCTAGCAGCATTGCAGGTCATGCTCTGCAGCAAAGCGCAGGAAAACGTGTGCAGTACCCCGGGGCTCGGGGCCTGGGAAAAGCCTGCGTTTCCAGAGAGACAGCTCGACAAGGAGAGACAGTCTGTTCTCCTCCAGAAGTGGGCAGCAAAACAGGCCAGGCAATAAAAGCCATTGCATTGCCCGTGGCATATCAGCAGAGGCCCCGGGCCAGGGCAGCGGAGCAAGTGTTCAGAGAGGAGGGTGGGCCAGGCCAGTGCGCTTGCAAAGAGGCTGCCAGAAGCTGCCTGAGCCCACAGCTTCCCTCCTACAGCCTCCCAGCACTTATTGCCTGAGAGCCCCGTCTCAATGCTGCCAAGCACCCACTCAAGGGCTTCCGTGCTTGGGCCCCCAGTGGCTACGAGGAGGGACAACTGTGCCCAAATCTATCGCAGCAGAGGTAGAAAACATTCCCGCAGCTTCTCCTCAAGAGCCTTGCGAACTGTCCGAGGACCTCTTGGCGGATGGCGAGCAGGCTCTCCTGGCTTCAGGAGTCAAGCAGGAGCTCTGCGTGATTGGCTGACGGTACGCTCCATATGGAATTGGGAAGCTCAGCCTCACGCAGCATGAAGTGCTTTCCACAACGAAATGCGTGCTCAACCATCTAGGGACACCCCCCACCACCGCCACCCCCACCACCGCCACCACCCTGGTGTGGGAATTTTGATTTCCTTATTTAAAAGGAAAAGTCAAGCTATATGGGACAATACAAAGATAGGATATCTGCAATTTTTATTTAGCAGAGTATAGAGGACTTGACCTTAGCCTTTTTCCTTGGGCCTTTGCCTGCTCTGTGGCCAACACAGTTTGCTGGTTGGGGTGTTCCTAACTATACTCCTTAAGTGAGTTATAGTTTGCTCATCAGTTGCAACACTTCAGGCACATTTGCAAAAGGATGACTCCCCCATGCCCTCACACTGAGGTTCTGTCCCTGTGCTCTTGGGAACACTCTCAGCTGCAGTCACAGGTGGAGCAGCAAGCGGGACAGACTTTAGGACCCAGGGAATCTCCTTCCCCTCGCAGCCCGTTGCTCTTTCATTTAAACACCTTGATTAGGTTCAAGCTGGCTTACAGGTTGGCTAAGGGTCAGAACCAGTCATAATGTTAGGTTCAAGCATAATAGTTACATTCATGCAGGCCCCAGAACACTGGTGAGGCCCTGCGGGACCCCGACCAGCTGATAGACTTGTATGCTTGCTGCCTGAAGGTGTAATGGTTATCGGCGTTAAAATGCAGCGCCTGATACACACGCTCACACACTCTCCTGCTGCAGGGACTATTTAATAGGATTAGGGCTTTTCCCCTATTTGATTTTTTTTTTTTCCTCCACATGCTCATTCACTCACTCACATTAGCCACTGCCCTAGTTTTGGCCAGTAAGCTTCGTCAATGGTCTGCAGTTCTCCCTGGGTGCAATCTCACACAGATATCCTGCTCACTTTACTCATAACTGATGGTCCCATGGTCTGGGATCCGAGGCTTTGCCTTGTACCTGCTGCCCACAAGCCACGCATTGTCTACCCTGCCCCTAAATGGCACGGTCAGCAGCAGGGTCCTTTGCTGGCACTTCCTGGTGCTGGGATGCCTGCACTAGTTCTTTCCAGGTTTTATTAGTCCTTTTTAATTTCTCACATCTGTTCTCCCCCTGTGCAATGATTAAAAACTGTAATTTCCCTTCTAAATACTTAATGCGTCAACCTTGCTCAGCTGACTTGTTTTCCCAAACCACTTTCTCCATTTTGGCTTCCTTCCTATCACTGGGGGCTTCTTCTAGGAGATTTTCAGCCTCCTCCAATTTGTCCAAGGCTGCTTTAAGGCAGTACATGGCACCTTTGCCCTTTCCTTTCTTTAATTTATTCATATTCCTCCACTTATCATGCTCATTCCAAATTGCATCCGGATCTCTGCAATGTTTCTCTACCCACTGTGAGTCCCACTTTGGGTTTTTCCACCCCTCTGCCTGAAAGTGCTCAGTAAGCCGTTTCCAGGCTTCTTCAGCATTATGATCTCGGGAGGACAGCATGGCTAATGCACCGGAATCCTACTTCTGACACCAAATATGTGACGCGCCACTAGAGGGGCGTCCGGGATTCTTTCGTATTCTGGGATTAGTTGCACTGAACTCGAGAGATCATCATTTGTCAGATATAAGAATTTATTGGATCTAAGTGGTTCTACACATATGACGGACACTGGACAACACTAAACCATTAACAGCAGACAATCTACAAGTATAACAAAGCTAAGAAGTATAGTAAAGAACTAAAAACAGACTACGCATATCAGAGCTCTATGGTTAAGCCACGGAAGCACAGTACAATGACTGCTCTCGGATGCACGGTACAATGACCGCTCTCGCCCTTTCCTTGTCCTTATGGGCCACCCCTCCGGTATAGTTTTCCCCGGATTGTTCTCACCACGCTCGAGCTGCACCAAGAGGATTCAGGTTCTCTCTGGCAGTTGGCATCAGGGGCGTCCCCGCTGATGGGTGGGTTGTCGGGTCCGCAGGCCAGCTGACGGTGAGTCCAAGTCCACACAGAGGTATGTGGCTTACTTTTATCTTTCCTGGGCTTAGTTCATTATTCAGTCAATCAGTGCCAGACCATAGCTGGACAATGAAACAGATGGTCTTAGGTGATAACAGTATGGATGCCAACAGGATGGTCAACAGAATGCTTAGCAGTACATTCAACAGATAACAGTAAACACATTCAATAGCTATCAGTACGCATATTCAACAGCTATCAGTACGAAATTCCAAGGTATCTAGCTGCTTACAGTGTGAGTCTGCGGTGTCACTTCTCCTTTGCTGACTAGATTTGCTCTGCACTCATGAGGTCACTGGAGGACTGTGGCAACCCCAAAGTGTGGTGGCTCTGGCTGTGGTACACCCGGGGTTTCTAAACTCTTGGGGAGCAGGAAACCCCAAAACAAACACCTCTTCTATTGGCTGCACCATCCTGAGTCCCACACTTGCCTGTGTGGCACCTATCAGACTCTGTGACTAAGATGGTCTTTTGCAGTCTTGTAACAGTACTAAGATCAATGAGCTAATGAGCTATGATGTGTTCTCAGGCAATTTCTCTTTCTCTCTTTCATTCCTCCTTTTTTCCTCAACATCGTGGTGACTGCTTTGACGACCTACCAGACAGATCAGCATCCTTCTGAGGATGTTGAGGAAATGGAGTCACCTCTCAGGAGAAGACATATTCTCACATGCGCCCACTAATTTCACTAGTTCCAAGTTATGTCTCTTTTCTGTGCATTCTCCATTAGCTGGAGTAAATTGCGGCTAGTGCTGAGGATTCCTTTTTCCCTTGGTCTGTATAATGAGGAAACTGGACACTTAGCTTGGTTACTGGAAAATAAGCAGCATAGTGACAATTTTGCTATTGCCATGCTCAATACAGGAATGACTTAATTTTAATCCACTTTTGAGGATTTAAAAAACATTTCACAGGGAAATTACTTAAGTACCTCTGACACTGAATGCTTGCAAAGGTTTCCATCAGTGATGAAACGGGGAGCACTTTAATGAAACGGGGAGTACTGAGCTCCATAAGCATCTTCTCTTGTCTGTTATCAGAGACAGGATCCTGCATCACATGAACATTTAGATTGCCCTTTCTTGTATCTTTAAAAATTTTAAGGATCACAGAATGTTTTCTTTATAGTTTCAGTCATAATTACAGTCCACATTTATTTAGGTAAAATTAAAAAGGATGCTTTTATACTATGAATAAAAGTTTAACAAAATAAAATTCTGTTAAAACTTTTTAATGATCTAGAGATCTCACTGAACCTGAATCAGTGTATCTTGCTCTTGGATAAAGTAGTTTTTCTCACCAGCCAGCCATTCAAAATGTCTTAATAATATATTAAAGTATATTCACAGCTGAAAACCTGCTTTACTTTCGGATATATGACTAGAGACAGCTGAGATTTTTTGCTTGAGAAATCAAGGTTTACAATGAAAATGTTAACGAGCCCTTACCTGTAGCAGAACAAATTGGAGAGTCAGCTGTTATAGAAAGTGAAGTCAAAATACCATACATGAGTAAACTTTATTTTTGTTGAATACCTTTCTGATAAGTCATAGAGTCTTGAAGAAAAAAGGGAATTGAAAATATTTGCTGTACCTAGAAAGTTAAAAAAAAAGTCTGTTTATGTAGAATTATCCTGAAGAAATATCATGAGTTTTAGAGGGTAAAAAACAAAAACTGACAGGCTAGCTTTTTGGTAAATCTGCCTCCAAAGTTATAGATGAAAACCTTCTATTAAGTTATCTAGAGTAGTCTTGTATATTTTAACAGAGGTCTGGCTGTGAAGATGTGAGTCCTGTTAGTTTAAAATCTTAGAAGGAAAACATGGCTTGGAAAATCTAGGCATGCCTATTCCTGCTGCACAAGCTTCGAAATGCAAGGCCTATCTGAGGGACTATGCGTATGACGAAGGAAAGCCTGACAATTAATAGTCTGTTAAAGTGCTGTTTAGCCATTAAAACCTCTGAAAGAGCCATGTACTCACATTGCTCTCCTCTTTCATGCCCAAACTTGCCTATTTCCCATTGATATTTGGGGCTTCTGCAAGATATGTTGGAGTAGAAAATGATTATTTTCACTTCTTGTCCATTTCTTTGTGATTTAGATAGAATCTGTGTGCAATGTATCTAAATCTGTGTTGCAAGGGAATGACTGAGTCCTGGGAAATACGTCTAGTTCTAGGAAACCTACTCCAGAATCATCTCCCATTGATTAAAAGTAATTAGCACAACAGTTATTAAAAAGAATGCTTACAAGTAATGTTGAAGGAAATTCAAAGCTGTTATGAGTTAACAAATTTTCACATATTATCCTGTGAATCTGGAGGTTTAACCTCTCTGCAGACATAATGACTATCAGCAACTTCTTTAATACAATATACCTAACCAAGGAAGTTTCTCTTTTCAACATATTAAGGAGAGAAATTGATGCTATTCCAAATATGATGAAAAATAATGAATTGCATATAATTGTTATATTTCTCTTGAGCATTAACATGTTGGAAAGGGAGGAATCTAGTTTCAAAGATGAGATAGGAGAGGAAACCTGGTAAACTGATTTGCAAGAAGCACCATTAGGCTTCACATTCTCTAAGTTCAAGAGCTTTCACAAAAACATTCTGGTATTATGAATCAAAAGAAAAAGGAGGAGAAGAAAGGACACAGAAAGGACTCTGAAACATTTTCTAATACTATACAATTTTTTTCTGCAATAATACAATATATAATGTGTCTACATTACATTTCTACATTTTGATATTCTTATCAAAAGAAATATGCTTTCTTAAAAAAAGATTGCTTAACTCTTCTTATATTGAGTAGCCTAAGGGATGGAAGTGAAAGCGATAACAGTCACCAAGTTCTGCTTCATAAAATAGAACTATTTATAGGAGATACTGAAGGTGTAGCAGTATAAAACATTTTCTGTTTCATATGACCCTTTGTCTTTTAAATAAAAGATGTTCTTCTTTAGAAGCCTACTGCCCTGTATGGTCATATATGATGTTTTAAAATAACAATTTTACTTCAGTTACATCTGAAGTGTTTGTTTCCTCAATATTAAAGACAGAGGACAACTCTAGATTGAAAAAAAAAAAAAAAAAGCTGTTTCATAACTAAGAATATTGCCAGAGTATGCTGGTAATGCAGCTACATCTTCCAGAAGGAGCTAGTAAAAAGGCACTGGGAAGGAAGGAGGAGACAGCAGCAGCCAGGGGATGTTGGAGGGGGCATGGTGGAAGGTTTACAGGGGAAGCAGCTGTGACAGCCACCCAGCAAAATACAGCAAATGGAGCAGCAATAGAAAAAAAAAAGTCACCCTACCACTGACCTGTTGCCCAGCCTCCAGCCTCACATACTCCATATCTCTGGAGAAGTGTCTTCCCTATCTAGCTTACCTGTAAGAGAAATTCTGTAAATTCATCAAGATACTTTGTGTAGCTTGTTCTGTGCTCTAAGCACAATGGTCCTCTGATCTCCAAGGGGATTTTGACCTCCTTCTGTTGTTTAATGATTTGGGGCAAATAACCTAGGCTAGCCAGAATCTCGGTACTTTATATGCAAAATAGAAATATCTTCCTACTCTTCAGGTAATGGAAGGATAAAGTAATGAAATAATCCAGCTCTGTGAGAATATACTGCTGTACACACAAATGTGGGTAGGAAGAAAGATTTCTTTTCAGCTGATACCATCATGCCCATACTCTAGAACAGTGACAACCTAAGCCTGTCTGGTCGTCTTTGGTGTATTTTGTCAATGACTTTTAGATTTTAAGCGAAACAGTTTCCAGATGAAGTCTAGAATGTAGAATAAAACTTAACTTTGAATAAAATAATGTTCCCATTCGTCAGAAATGTCATGGCATTGCACCTTGATAAGTTTTTCTTTATACTACAGTGCAGAGCTGTCTGACAAAGAAAAAGAAGGGCTGTATGAGGAACATTTATTTTCATAGACATATGCTTACCTGCTCCAGTCAGTTGAAATAAAAATAGACTTTAGAGCAATAGCATATGTTTGAAAATTGGTCAGCAAATAGTAATGCTTTATATCTCTCAATAAAAGACCTCAAGAGGTTTTTAACTTCACATGACAGCTCTGAAGCAGGTATTTTGATATTCTGTTTGCTGATAGATAAATGGAGCTCAGGGGTTTTCAAACTCATAAGTTTTAGGGTCTCAACTGAGAAATGCTGAAGCATTTGAAAGCTGTGCAACTACAGACAGGAAGGAAATGCTGGCTTACATTTATTCTTAAAGGAAAATAAAAAGGAGGAAAATTGAGATCCTTTACCATTCTCCTGCTTTATTCATAAGCTATTCCCAGGCTAACAGATGGCTCACACCCTAGTTTTGAAAAAAATATGCATATGTTTAGAGTTTGCTATATATAAATAACATGTTCAAATTAGGGACTTTGAAAACTATGTCTGAAATCTGTTTCAGAAATAATTTTCTTTATAGTGTTTTAGAGTAAAATATGTGCTGCCTCCAAAGGAAATGTCAGAAAAACAAAAACCGATCAAAATAAATATACGTAATTATTATAAATTATGTAAAAGTTATACCTTAACCTTTAGCTGAAAAAAAAGGAAAATTTCAAGATCTGGAGGAAAGGAAGAAGAGAAAAATATTTTACAAGCAACTAACATGAACTACATAAAGAATACAAGTTATATATTAAATACTAAAACTATAAATTTAACAGAAAACATAATCGGCCAAACCATATTGCAAGCTCTGGAAAAATAATATAGAGATTGACAAGTTTGTGTAAGGGCTTCATTTAGTCCTTTGTTAGCTTCCTTTGAAGTATACAAAATGTATAAATTTCTTTATACAGGTGAGTTCCCATTATCCTGTAGCTGGACCTGTTGTGCGATACCTAGATGTTTTAAAGAAAGTGAAGATGCATCTACTTTTTGATATCTAGTAATTGTATTTACACTGCTCTCCTTTCTGATAGAACAGAGGCACATAGTCTACCACCCTTAAATATTAAAAAAAAAAAAATCATTAGGCTGTGGTTTTTGAGCAGAACAAATGTCAGAATCCAAAAAGGCACACTTTTTCACTTCTTGGCAGCTCCTTGTGTAGCCTTGTCCCAGCTCACTTTGTTGTATAATATCTGACCTCTTATTTTCCATTCCAAACTGAACAGTATTGCTTCTGTTATTTTTTACTACTGCCCCTCTGTGGTTCTTAAAGCAAATAATTTCTGTCTTACCATTATCAGAAAGTAAGTAGACAGAAGAATTATTAACAATCATCTCAGATCCACAAACCCTGTTGTAAAGATTCACAAAAAATGCTTTTAGTGATCTGAAAGCAACAAGTGGAGATTTCACATCACTGCTGCAATTACCTTTTACCAAGGGGAAACATACAGTATCCATGTATCATTCAATGTATTTCTATTACAAGGAGCAAGAATTTCATTATTCCTACTGCTATAAATTGATGAGATAAAAAACTGAGCTATTGAAATGATGCTTGCTAAAATGAACCCTTAGGTCATTATGAAATAAATATCTCTGTTGCTGTTTCTGCCAATCAGTGTCAGCCAGACTGTTAAACATAACTGCTATTTTGTGTGTGTGTGTTGACATTTATTATTTCCCACCTCATAAAACAGTCTCCTTTCCTCTGGAGATTCATGGTCCTCATGGAGTTTACATCAATGTAATGTTAAGGCAAATGATAAATGTTTCTGTTTTTCTTTACAAGAAAGGTGCTACATTTTTGATAGCAGAATTAGGTGACTCCCATGAATAAATTTCTTCAAACAAGAACTTTGAAACTCTGTATGTTTGAAATAATTTCATTACAAAGACAAGGCATCCTTTTCCCTTGAAAAATACATCAATCAAGTCAGGATATCAGTTTCTCTTAAAAGAATACCATTTCCCCTGCCCTGCCTCATGAAAGGCCTGATTTTACAGTAGAATTCTTCAAAACTACCTGAACCCTCACTGAAAGTCATTTATATGGTATATCTTTTTAGCAAGACAATATATAAAAGCATAATGATGACTTCACTTACTACAGTCTCATTTCCTCTCCTCTAAACTGGTAAGTCACATGTGCCAAAACTTACAGAATCACATAATGGTTGAGGTTGGAAGGGACCTCTGAAGATCTAGTCCAGACCCTGCTTGAGCAGGGAGGCATCTAGAGCACGTTGCCCAGGACCACATCCAGACAGCTTTTGAATATCTCCAGGGAAGGAGACTTCACTGCCTCTCTGGGAAACCTGTGCCAGTGCTTCGACACCCTCACAGCAAAGAATTTTTTTTCCTCATGTTCAGAGGGAACATCCTGTGGTTCAGTTTGTGCCCGTTGCCTCTTGTCCTGTCACTGGGCACCACGGAGAAGAGACCCTCCCTTCAGATACTTGTACACACTGATGAGATCACCTCTCAGTCTTCTCTTCTCCAGGCTCAACAGGCCCAGCTCTCGCAGCCTTTCTTCAGAGGAGAGATGCTGTAGTTTCTTAATCATCTTAGTAGCCTTTCACTGGACTCAGTCCAGCAGGTACATGTCTCTCTTGTACTGGGGAGCCCAGAAACAGGCACAGTGCTCCAGATGTGGCCTCACCAGGGCTGAGTAGAGGGGCAGAATTACCTAATTACCTAATACAGCCCCAGCATACCAGTGGCCTTCTTGGCCACAAGGGCACATTGCTGCCTCATGCTTAACTTGTCCACCAGCACTCCCGGGTCTTTCTCTGCAGAGCTGCTTCCAGCAGGTCAACCCCCAGCCTGTACTGCTGCATGGGGTTATTGCTCCCTAGGTGCGGGACACTGCACCTGCCTTTGTTGAACTTCAGCAGGTTCCTCTCCGCCCAGCTCTCCAGCCTCTCCAGGTCCCTCTGAAGGGCAGCACAGTCTTCTGGTGTGTCAGCCTCTCCCCCCAGTTTAGTATCATCAGCCAACTTGCTGAGGGTGCACCCTGTCCCTTCCTCCAGGTCATTGATGAATATATTGAACAAGACTGGACCCAGGACTGACCCCTGGGGGACACCACTAGCCATAGGCCTCCAACTAGACTCTGCGCCATTCACCACAACCCTCTGAGCTCGGCCATCCAGCCAGTTCTCCATCCACCTCACTCTCCACTCATCTAGCCCACACTTCCTGAGCTTACCTAGGAGGATGTGATGGGAGACAGTGTCCAAAGCCTTGCTGAAGTCCAGGGAGACAGCATCCACTGCTCTCCCCTCATCTACCCAGCCAGTCATTCCGTCATAGAAGGCTATCAGATTGGTCAAGCATGATTTCCCCTTTGGTGAATCCATGCTGACTACTCCTGATCACCTTCTTGTGCTGCATATGCTTAGGGATGACCTCCAGGAGGAGCTGTTCCATCACCTTTCCCGGGATGGAGGTGAGGCTGACAGGCCTGTAGTTTCCTGGCTCCTCCTTCTTGCCCTTTTGGAAGACTGGCGTGACATTGGCTTTCTTCCAGTCCTCAGGCACCTCTCCTGATCTCCAGGACCTTTCCAAGATGATGGAGAGGGGCCTAGCGATAACATCCGCCAGCTCCCTCAGCACTTGTGGGTGCATCCCATCAGGGAACATGGATTTGCAGATGTCAGGTTTGCTCAAAAGATCTCTAACCTGATCCTCCTCCACCAAGGGAGAGTCTTCCTTTCTCCAAACTTTCTCTTTTGGCCCCAGGGTCTGGACTTCCTGAGGGCTGGCCTTAGCAGTGAAGACTGAAGCAAAGGCAGCATTCAGTAACTCTGCCTTCTCTGTATCCTTTCTTACCCATTCAGCAGCGAGCCCACACTTTCCCTAGTCTTCCTTTTGCTATTGATGTATTTGAAGAAGCCCTTCTTGTTGTCCTTGACATCCCTTGCCAGATTTAATTCCAAATGGGCCTTAGCCTTCCTTGTCGCTTTCCTACAGACTCTGACAACGTCCCTATATTCCTCCCAAGTGGCCTGTCCCCTTTTCCACATTCGGTAGGCTTCCTTCTTCTAGCAAAACTCAAACAGCAGTTCCTTGCTCATCCCTGCAGGTCTCCTGCCCTCTTTGCTCGACTTCTTACTCAGAGGGATAGACCAATCTTGAGCCTGGAGGAAGTGATACTTCAATATCAACCAGCTCTCTTGGATCTCTCTGGCTTCCAGGGCTTGATCCCATGGGATTCTTCCAAGAAGGTCCCTGAAGAGGCCAAAGTTAGCTCTCCTGAAGTCCAGGGCTGCTCTTTTTGAAGACTGAAGCGACACTGACTTTCTACCAGGGCACTCACCCCATTCAGCAGCGAGCCCACATTTTCCCTAGTCTTCCTTTTGCTCTTGATGTATTTGAAGAAGCATTTCTTGTTGTCCTTGACATCCTTTGCCAGATTTAATTCCAACTGGGCCTTAGCCTTCCTTGTTCCATCCCGGCACACTCTGACAACGTCCCTGCACACTCTGACTCTGCACACTATCCCTGTATTCCTCCCAAGTGGCCTGTCCCCTTTTCCACATTCCGTAGGCTTCCTTCTTCTGTTGGAGTTTTGCCAGGAGTTTCTTGCACATCTCCCATGAGAACCAGGGCCTGTGATCGTGAGGCTACTTCCAGCTCACCGCAATGAGATCATGGCCCTGCGACCACACACACATCTCCAATTCTTCCTGTTTATTCCCCATGCTGCGTGCATTGGTGTACAGGCATTTCAGAGAGCCAGTCAAGCATGCAGGCTTCCCAGGAGAGGTGCAAGAGGAGCCTCCATTGTCCTATCCTGTGTGCACTTCCCCAGCTGCATGCACTCACTGGAGGCATCCTGACTTGAGCCGTGTTTTACTGATGCCACCCCTCTTCTCCCATCTTTCCTAGTTTAAAGCCCTCCTTACCAGGCTGGCCAACCAACTGGCAAAGACATGAATGCCCCGCTTAGTGAGGTGGATCCCACCTCTCGCCATCAGCTGTCGATCTTCAGACAGGGTCCCATGGTCATAGAAACCAAAACCCTGCTGCCAACATCAGCGGCTCAGCCAGTTGTTAGCTGGGAAAATCCATCTACTCCTCCTCCCGTCCTTCCTCCTCACCAGCAGGACTGAGGGGAAAGTGACCACCATCCCCAGAGCTCTGAAATCCTGTCTGATGGTATTCAGTTTGCCTTTCGTGTCGTTAGCACCCGCGTGGAAGATCAGCAGAGGGTAGTAGTCCAATGCATGGACAAGCCTTGGCAGTCTTTCCACGACATCTCTTATTCGAGCCCCTGGCAGGCAGCAAACCTCTCTGGACAAGAGGTCAGGTCGGCAGATAGGTGCCTCTGTCCCCTGCAGCAGGCAGTCACCCACAACAATCACTCGCCGCTTCTTCCGGGGGTTCCTGCACAGCACGGGGTCTGCCAGGCCCGTTGCCTCCCTTGGAGCCATGCCCAGCTCCTCCTCAGCTCGGACAGCACTAAACCTGCTCCTCAAAGGCAAGTTTTGAGGAGGAGTAAGAGCCTTTCTGGTACGAGAAGTGACCAGTTTCCAGCCTTCTTCAACAGCATTACGATGTACCGTTACACATGATACAGAGCCCCCCAGGATCTCTGCTGCAGTAGGGGATGGGGACTCCTGGAGCTGCACAGTCTCCAAGAACAGCCTGTCAATCTCCTGCTCATCTTCTCAGATGCTACGCAGCCTACTGACTTCCTCCCATAACTCCTTTACCTGGTGATACAACTGATCAACCAACAGCACACCTCATGCAGAAGAGCTGACTGTCAGCCCAGGCCTCACAGAGAGGCCCCAGGCACTCCCTGCAGCCTGACACCTGCAGAGCTGCAACTGCTGCCAGAGGGTCTGTCTGGGTTGAAGCCTCAGACACAACTGATGTAGCAGCTCCAGCAGCCACTAGGGAATGCGCTCTAGGGCGTGTCATAATGATACTTGAGGAGGCACACATTCCTACAAGAAATGAAGATGGCCTCTGGCACCATTGCACAGGAAGTGCTGCCTCTAGGAGCTGTTCTTTAGGCGTGGCTCTTATACAGGCCTAGCAGTGACTCACAGGGTGCTTGGCCCACCCAGTCAAGAGCCCCAACTCCCTCTGACCAAGGCAGCCCAGAGAGCTCATTAGCAGCAGCCCCACCTAGCTAGAACTTCCCAGGAGAAGTTAAGTCAAGGTCCCCTGCAGTAGTCCTTGCCCAGCTCTCCCTTCCTGCTAGCAGCAAGAACCGTCTAGTTCCTTGGGGGTCCCCAGAAAGCCTCCACAACTTCCAACAAGGTCCACAAAAGGGCCAAGCAGAGCCCAGACACTGCTGCGCAAACTGCTGCATCTGTTTGCTGCCTCTGTTAGCTGCACACTCCGTGGAACTATGGCAGTTTGTGTAAGCTGTGCCCTATCTTTTGTTAAATATCTCATGTTTCAAAAGTCTTCACCCTGAAGAGCGCTGATTACCTCACCTCTCAGATGCCAGGAGTGGTCAATTGCTAAGAAGCTCCAGACCTTAAATCTACCCAGTTTAGTCCTTCCACCATTATCATCTCAATAAAGAGGCAGTCCAAGGATCAAGGACAAGCTGGATACCCAGAATAAGCAGAGTGTTTTAGACTCCTCTTCAGCATTAGCTCTGGTAGAATTTTCCTCCTGGTATTTCTAAAAATCAAGACTATTAAGACACAATAGGGAGCTTTTAAACATTCATTCTTACAACAGTGCTAAATGAAAAATATTGTACATTTGCACTATTTTGTATTCCATTTAAAACTTGCCATGGAATTTTTACTAGCCAGTTTTTGTGATAAAACATTTAGCTGACAAAATGAAAACTTTTTCAAAACGTGGCAGGTAATCAAGTAAGGAAAGACTTTTCAAATCTAGGCTAGATCTTATGGTCCATATGACAAAGAGTAGCACCAAAATAATTACTAGCTTAATGGTTAGGTCTCTATCCAATAAATGAAAGAAGCATGTTCAAGATCCAGATTGGACCCAGGCAAGAACATTGAAGCAGCATATTCTTTTCACAGTTGGGTTTTTTTCTCTGTCTGTCTCTCTCAGTAGTTTTGGAAATGTTCTACTATGTGAACAGAATAGTTAGATATTCAGCGGGTTACAGAAACTTACTCTGCCTCTGACAACAGTGATGGTATTTAAGACTCCATCCCTGTGGTCATGCAATTTTTAACAGAGAATGGAAAAATTGCAGTTTGAGAGACTGTCGGTGTTATCAGTCAGTGGCCTGACAATGTCTATTCCCCTGTACTGTTGGAGGTTGACGGGGAAATGATTTGATCTGGGGTCTCCCATGTCCCAGACAAATAACAAAACCACCACTACTGTAAGGTGAATTATTTCAGTACTCCCCATCCCTTTTCTATGCCATTTTTTTAGTGAAAACCTTTTAGTCATCATAGCTTACTTTCATAGGAGGGACAATAAAGTTTTGTAATCTTAGAAAGTCATGTGAGATGGGAAAAATGCCTAGATCCGTGGAATGTTAGACATCTCAAGGCTTTTAAAAATATGATATATTTCAAAATACTTACTAACACTTAAAATGCTGCCCAAGACTAATTGGACTGATTTATTTGCCATAGCAATAGATATAGTGTAGGTAAACTTAAATACTAGTATGAAAGAAAAATGGAAACATAAATGCAACAAGAAATTAAACTCCCTCAGAGTGAAAGATGATTTGCAGCTGCATTTATAAGTTGTTTATCAGCTTTAAAATGTTTACTGTTTCACATTGTGTATTGACAAACTGCTCTGTCAGACACGATCAGTGAGGTGACAAAAACTAATCTTCTTTTCTTCCATTGGATACCCTCATTCAAGCCTAGAGTAGCTGAGAGAAAAATTTTCTAATGAGGGCTGGGTAGCATCGTCCTTCTTTATTGACAGCTATTTTACTCTTCCTTTTTACAAAGCCACTTATGATTCTTGCCCTGTTCCCCAATTTTCCTATTTTATTTGTATTTTCAACAGCTCAGTTGTTCTTTGAATTAAGTCAATTAGCATATAAAGGGTTACCTTTTCATTGAAGGGAATTTTTAAAATTCTTGATACTCTGCCCTCCATAAACAAGCCTACTTTTATAGTTTCTTTAAAAAAGAACTCTAGTAAAGTGGATGTCAATCTGATCATGCTTCTGTATCAAAGTGAACTGTTTGTTTGGCACCTTCCTGAACAAATGAAATAGCTGAAGTTCAAAAAACTTTTTTTTTGGTCATATTAGTTTTAACGAGAACTTCATTAGAAAAAGGCAGGTATGGCATTCTTCAGGGTCACCTGATGCTTTACTGTGGTAGTGCATGATTTTCCACTGCCATCTGAAATAACAGAAGCTAAAAATAAATACCACTTTTTGGCTTTTGTATAGTTATTCCAGTTCCTACTTCAGCTTTATGAGTTTTGCAATGTTTTAATTTGGAAGTTAGGGATTTTTTTTAGATCAAACACTGGAATAGGTAAAATTGATAAATATATTTAGTCACTTTTATAATTTATTATTAATTCAGGGGATCCTGAAATAATTTTCAGTGTAACAAAAAAAGGCCTTTTTATTAAAAACTACATTTTTGCATTTCTATCCATTAAATATCATTCATTCAAACAAGAACTTGTAAAGCTAGTATTTAAGGTAGCCACTGATACATTTTATCTAGATAACATGATAGCAGGAATTCCTAGAATTATTAAAAGGTAGGAATTAGGATTAGAAGAAATACTCTAAATGCCAAACTTTTTAATGACACATCATTTGTGGTCTTTCTGAAAATCTCAAAATGAGCCAGAAACCATGATTTTGCAAAGAGGTACATACAGAGATCATATCTCATGCTCATTAAAGTTGAAAGCAAAGCAGTAATTAATGGACACAACAGGAGGGTACATTTTGAGAAGACCGCAGGAAGGACAAAAGTTCTACTTGCTGTATTTCCAGTTTGCTGAAAGTTGCATTAGCCTATGATAAAGGAACCCGGAAGATAATATTAAAGAGCGTTGTGAGAGAGAAGGACGATTCTACCCTGGAGAAAAGGAGGTGAAGATGCAATATGAGGAATAGTTCCCCAAACCAAAGCTGACCTAGAGCTAGCTGCCCAAGCTAGCTTAAGTTTGGGGAAACTTGGAATCGCTACAGAGCGATGACTAAGTATAACAAAATTTCACATTGTTTTGGTTAATTTTTCCTTTCTCTGAACTCCCCAATTTTATAAACTTAACGCTTTTTCTCAATCAAAACATATTTTCATTTTAAGCTTATCTAGCTTTTAAGCAGGTTTAAAGGAATCTCACAAATCTTCCATGCAAAGGAAGCAAATCTAAAGGAAGTGAACTGTGCAGACAAGCCATTTTTGAGGTTTCAAGTGCAATTTTGGAGCATCTCTGTGGGCTGGTTTTACCACTTTCCAGATTCATGGGAATGAAACAGACCAACAGAGATGTACTGGGATGTGTAAATATTCTTTAGTTGATGTTTAGATGCTTAGTCCTTTTAATAGCCAGAATTTACAGCATAATTGTCTTCTATATTTTGTTAACATAGAATTTAAGATTTGATTATATCTAAATTGAGATTTCATTATGATAAAGTTATATCATATATGAAGTGGAAGATGAAGCTATTGAGATTGAATAGTCCCCCAAAAAGCTGTACTTTATCAAGTCAGATCATTAACATGAAAGCTTTAAATGCAAATAAAAGTTAAAAATTAAAATCATGATGTACTACAACATACGTAATAAGAAATAAGTTTCTAATTTGTACATCAGTTGGGCCTACTCTACTGAAGACCATATGCAAATTCATATTGACTGTTTCTGAATTCTTATTCTTTTCCTGAAACTCGTTTATATATCCTGTTAGAAGGAACAATACCAGCCTGACCTTACATTCAGACTTCGTTTCTTGATTTAACCCTGTGCTTGTCCATGTCCTTTGATAAGTCATCCAAAGTATGTCTAAATTTTTAAATGTGAGGCTTCTAGAATCTTTTCTTTCTTCTCTGTTTCCACATTGCTGAAAATAAGTCCAAGCCTGGACTATTTTATGCCTATTCATGCTCTTGACTCTTCCAAACTGTTCTTGCATAAATGTTCCAAAATGCTCCTTAAAAGATCATCATCGTTTCTCATGTTTTAGTTAATTGTTCTGTCTTTAAATCATTCAGAAATATTCCCTACTATGTGAAACCCAGGTTCTATCTTTCCCTGTTTTTCTTAATTTACAGGGCAGCATTGATTCTTGCTTTTTCTTAAAGTCACGCTAGAGCATAATGCTAACTTATCTGATGAACATTTTCATACTGTGTCTCCGGCTATTCCCTTTGCATAGGAAAACTTCTCAGGAATAGTTTTTAAATCTCCCACTTCATTGAAACTCACTTTCTCAAATCTCATCTCTGCTGTAGGTAGACACAAAAATATAGTCTGAAGACGATTTAACAGCCAGGAAATTGTGAGTACAGCTAATAGCTGAGAATTGTTCTTTCACATGTGATGTCCCATCTTTATTGCATTAGAGCTGTAGCTGCAAAATTAGCCATATCTAACAGTGATATTTTATTTGAGGTGGGGGAGAGAGGATGACACACTAATTCAGGTCTCTGTCTTGGCACTATTATGCATAATTAGCACTGTTCTCTTCCCCTTGCCTCTCATCTTGTCCCTTTGAAAAAAGGATTATCTGCTATTCATCCTCAGGCTTGTGGTATGTAAAACCCTATTAGGCAGAGACTGTACTTAATTTGTGTTCACATGACTGTCTGTCACAACAGGTAATGCCTGGTGGTGGTCTGAAGACACATTAATATATTCATAGTATTACTACTAATAGTAGTAGTATCAAGTGGTAATACTGGTTAATAAATCTGTATGCTGATATCTGTCCACTTATAATAATGATTTCCCAAGTAGATGGTCTACTCTGAATAAAAACAATTTATGGAGAATTGCATAATGCAGTTTTACAGACTACTTATCTGTGTCTTATCTGTAGCAATAGCTCCCTTGACATGTCATGTATATTATCTATACACATTTTCCTTCACTCTTATCTGTAAAACTCATTTAAGAAACATATCTATGGTTTTTAGAATAAAATGTTGGAACAGTTACATTGTCTTTTCAATATCCTTCTGTTCAAGAGATTTATTCTACATAATCTTGTCTGGAATATTTTTCTTCTCATACTGTAGGATCATTCCACTTTTTCTTCAAACACTGGAGAGAGACTATTTTTCTGATATATCATGGAGCTTTTCATGATGTATCATGGAAATAGTAAAAGCAGAGTCATTGAGCTTCATTGAATTTACATTTATCACAACTGTTCCAAAGATGGATTCATTACACTCAGAGAGTGCTCTATAAAAAAGCTATTGTACCCAGTTTTGTTCTAATTGTCAGTTGTGATTAAAAATACCTGATAAGCGCTATAAAAATAACATTTTGCATTCTAAAAGCAGTACACTATTCCTATTTTTCTCATAAATCTAGCATTATTTGTGTTGGGCATGATTTAAATGGTTAGCTTGAATTGTAGTGTATGTGTTTATTTAATTTTATCCTTCTTGTCATGTTAGGCTATTCTATGACATGATTAATATGCTTCTCCTGCCGCGGAGAATGAGGATGAATTTTCTTTAAACTAGATGTGTGATTGCACTATAAATGGCTCTTAAGAACATCAGACACTTCGTTTTCCATAATAAATATTGTCAACATTATCTCTTTGAAACATGTGGAAGAAAAAGAGTCTTTGTGGTAGTTGCAACATCGAAAGTCATAATTCTGTAAAACTTGTCACATGCTTTTTGTTTCTCAAACTGGTTTCAAAGAGCGGTATATAATTTTTCAATTCAGTTAAAGCTGTTTCCATGGGAAAGGTTCTGAAAAAGTGAATCTATTGATAAGGGACTTGTTAACCTACAGTTCATATATTAACCTCTTGTCTTGTGTAAAAAGCCAATAGAAGTTATCAATTATGTTAATAGCAGCTCCTGTGTAAACTAAAGACCTAGAAAGTAAACTCTGTCGGGCTTTCTAGGGTATTCTTGACATAATATTATTTCAAAGTTACAACTGTAGCTCTATTTTTCCTGACTACAGAACTTCAAAACCATTTTGAAAGTTGGCATAATCCTTCTATTTGCACAGGGAGTGTTTTAATAGTGCAAGGAAATAATTTGTGTGACTATGTTTTATTAAAATTATTAAATTTATGAGAAAACTGATTAAAAACTGGTATTTTTTACATTTTATCTTATATTTTGAATTCTTAGAGACTGAAGTTCATTCTTTTAATCATATAAAGTTCTGTGTCACTACTATCAAGTACGTGATTTTCATAAAGGATTATGGCATAAATGAATAATGCATCGTAGATGTTAATGCACTGCATCAGTTGGCATGACAATTACACAATACCAATAAATTTAACAGAGACAGTATATTAATATGAAGATGCTATGTCTTATTCAGTGGAACTAAACAATAAATTAGCCTCAAAAGAATCCAAAATTCAATATAAATGAGAACATCAAATGTGTTACAGTAGGTAACTATGATTAATAATTAAACAGTAGCATAAGTAAAATATTTGTTAAAATACTTGCATAAATAAAAAACACACTACTAGGATATTTTCAGATGATAGATAATATTATTTTAGTATTTGGACCATAAAGGTTTACCCCTTGATAACTGATCTGCCTATAGACCATGCTGTTAATACTACTGAATTTTGTATTGGTACAAATTCTGTATCTGTTTGAGTATCAATTTTGCATAATGAGATATTTATGTGAAGATTTTTGCATGCAGATTTTTACACTGCTTTAAATATATCCTTTGTATTCAACCATACTGAGAAAAAACAAAACTAGCATTTTTCTGTAAAACTTGTTGCAAGGAGGATGGCATAACTGTATGCTTACATATAGAATCCTGTTCCAAAAAAAAACAACCCAGATTTGACAGGATGTTTTTATCAACATTTCTTCTTTCTGAGGGCAAAGAAGGGAAGGGAAGGGAAGGGAAGAGAAATCAAGGCAAGGCAAGGCAAGGTAAAGCAAGGGAGGGGAAACTGTTTGGAGAACAATGAGGCAAAAGTGTATTACTAAAAATGCAAAAGGTGAAAAGTAAGAACGTACTGAATATGTAAGCTGTCTTCAGCAGGGTTTACATTGGAAGCTCTTCCCTTCATCAAAGAAGCTTATCTCCTTTGGCAGAAGACGAAAGCAGGGGAGCTCTTTTCCTCCTTTCCACTCCTCCTGTAAGGAATAGAAAAGGGGAGGAAACAAAATCTAATAGGTGGGAAAGGAGCAGAGTGGAGGAGTAGGAAGTGGGGTCACTAAATGGGTCAAACTAAAAGTCTGAAGATAAACTAATATTACAGTGTCACGCTGTGGTGAGGGAACGGGATCTGTAAAAACACAATGATATCTGTAATCATAACTGTACAAGAGCATAGATATGATCATGACTGTTTTGTGGAAAACTTTTGGAACTTCATTGTCATATGAACTTAACAGAGGGATAAATGAAGCCCCAAAATATACTTAAGAAGAAAAAAAGTAGAAGGTGCTCTGAAGCTCACTCAACAGATTGTTCTGTAAAGGCATGAGGGGAAGCATCTCCTACTCTTCTTGAAGATGCCACACCAGCACAAAAAAACCTCAATCAGGTTAACTTACTGTGGCTAAAAAGCCTCTTGGACACCTAGGGGATGCATTTTAACAACTTCTATTAGGTGCTACTGTAGCTAGAGTACGATAATTTTTTTTTTTTAGAAAAGTACATTTTACCTATACAAACATAAACACTGCTATACTTCAGTAACAAAATTCAGCCTAAGAAAGATATTAAAGAGTAATAGTTCTTATTTCTTCCATCTTGAAAGCTGGTTCACAGTAATACTGGAGTCTTATAAACTTGAGTATAAAGCAAGTGTTTTTTTTTAACAATAACAACAACAGAAGAGTTTGTGCTGACCTTGTTAATGAACACAAATGTAGGTAGTGTAAAAATTTGGATTTTGTTAACAGTCTGCTGGGCCTCCAGGCAAGGAGCAGAAATGTTAAGAGCATGCCAAAATAAAACAAAGTAGAAAATGACTGAATTAATGTTTACACTACTAGGTGAAGAGTATGTATTATTTTTTGTTTTTGAAATATGAAATCATCAAAATAGTTTATCAAGTACTTTTACTAAACTGTTTTGTCATGAAACTAGCCAATAAGACATCAAGAATGATCTTTAGTCACCTTATTTTTCTGAGGAAATCTCTTTCTTTCATAGCTCTAGAAGAATGGCTCACCTAAAATATTTTTCTCATTTTGAGTAACGGAGACAGAACTGAGTCCAAAGGAAACAAGTTATTCTGGGCAATGACTCCACAAAGCGTACATGACAAAACATCAGCAGTAAAGTCTTTGTCTTTTTTTTTGGTGAAACTCAACCAGGGACCTTACCAGAACAAGAATTTTCCTTCATTTTCTTTTTTCTCTTTCTTTCTTTCTACTTAACTGTAACTGTTTCACCCAGAGCTTTCTCTGGCTCCTCTCCCCGTCCGCTCATCTTAGCACTCTGAGGGAACAGTACACAGAACCCGTATACTCAGAAACAGGTGCTTTGTGCACTCTGAGGATGCTAAACATACTAATATTAAGGACAATGATGCTGTGCATCTTGTTGTTGTACAGTGTAGTAATAAGTAACTAGATGGCTAGAAATTAAGTACTCTAAAATGTAAAGATGTACCATTGAACTGAGTAGCCTTAAAAATTATCATGATGCATTAATACATACTTATTTTCCATGAGACACTAGGAATGAAAGTTAGAATAAATATGTGTATTAATAAATGTGTTATATTAAAATCCACTATTTATACACTTTGGCTTATTGATATATAACAATTATTTTGCAAAGTTACTGTGTACATTCAGAAGACAGCAGTAAACTACAATTAAATATTTACATAGAGTAAGTAACCTATTAAGCATTTGTATTTAAATTGAAAACTATCCTCCCTTTCTTCTTTTCAAATAGCAATAAAAAACCTCAAAAGCAAAACAAAGAAGTAAGAAGCAAAAATGGAAGAGCAGATTAGAGTCATTCTCCATTAGAAAGTGAAACAGAAGATAATCCTGATTACAATTCATAGAGTAATAGATTCATTATTCAGACTACTCAAGGCACTCAGGCAACATAGTCTAGGAGCAAGTGGTTAAAACTCTACATTTGATTTTAAGTTTCTTGTAAGAAATTCGTCAGCAGAAATACTTATCCTTTGTAAATGAATCAGTCTAATCAGGAACAGTTTTGTATGATAGCTTAGAGGGGGTGTAACCAGGTTAAGAATCCTTTGCCTTATAGCTAGTTTGCCAGCATGTTTTGGTTTGTTGAAAGAGCTGAGTTTTCAGCTGAACCTATGAAGTATAGAGCAGGAACAATGAGAAAGCCTAGTCAAAAGTTGTCCCTGGATAGTTATCAGAAGTGAGGCTAAAGCTGCCTGGTGTAAAAGTTTCTCCTTGTATTCTGTAGTTACATAAGATTTCAGTCCCTCTTCCTCTCCTCTCTTTTCCCAAATTATAAACTTGAATTAGGACAAAAGCAATCACATTCTATAGAATTAAGTAAAGTTGTGAAATTATTCTAAAATCCAGTAAGAAATTGTGTTCAATTCTGCTATGCTGAATGAGAGATCATTACCACCAGAGTTCCATTCCCATAGTAAAGGATGCTCCAGCTCTTACAATACGTTGTGCTTTTGCTTAGCAGCACAGCATTTCAGAAACAGTAAAGTCCATTTTTACCACTGCATTATTAAATTATACTTAGGAATAGCATACTGCAATTCCATTTGCGTAAGTTGTGCATCAGTAAGTAGGTTTTGAAATTAGAGTTTAGTTTTCAGCAGAGAAAGCAGTGTCAAGTGATCCTTCTGTCACATGTGCTTCACAGCTGAAAATTAAAATAAAGCCTTTAAAGTAATATTAATGTACTTTACCACAGAATTAGGTGGTGCCTAACTCTAAAGAAAACACTTCTGCAGTCAAAATACATGAGAGTAAAATAAATGTTCTAGTATTACATGGTACCATTAATAAATAGCTAATGAATCCAGATCTAGTCCCTTCTGCCTGTTTTAGATACTCTACCCGTTTGACAAAAAAAGCCAGATTCTTTTTTACTTTATTTCATTTCCTTCATGTGTTATGAAAGTTGTCCTTTTGCCCAATTTCTATAGGAGAGATGCTGAGTCTCCCACTTGACCTAACCTGCACAACATAATGCTCTAACGAGAGGCATATGTATAAATGACTTCAAACCTAGAAAAGAACTTTTCCTTTCTGTGTAGATGCTTTAATGCATTAATGCTCGTCCTTAAATTCTAGTATTCTAGGAAAAACTTGAGGTCAATATTATCTCTTCCTATCCTATTTCCCAGTCAGTTTGTGTTGTATAGATTGCAGTGATACTAACCCCTTCTTTTTAAGCATACTCTAAGAACAGCTCCTGCAGCTGCTCTTTTAGAGAATTTGGACAAGAGGATACCTTGCTTGTGAATCTCAGATTTCTCAAGAGGATGCAAATATTAGTGCAATTTAGTTGTTTCAGTGAAAATAAATAAGTAGACTAGTGGGATTTTATTGGGATTGCTCCTTTGAATCAGGAGTCTGAAATCACAGTAAGTGCTACTGCTGACATCCTTATGTTTTGCTTGGGTCCTCCCAAGCTGACTAATTGCACAGCAGTATTCCCATTGGGGTATTCTTGGGCATTACCAAGACTTTGAGGTATTTTGGAAACAAGAGCGTTGAAAATTGGGACGCTCAGGGATCTCAAGCATCTCTGAGGTTAGGTCACAGTTATAAGGGGTTTTGAAGACAGAATTTTTTATACTTAATTGCTTGACGTGTTAGTTATATAGGCACCTAAATCCTGTTTGGATCCTTATTGTGGATGTAATTTCAATAATAATTCAGTGTAAAGCCTGGATACTTTTTACTGCAGTACTTAATGTAGGTATAAAGTATATAAGATGCACAACAGTATTTTTTTAACACAGTCGGGATTCTTTTGATTCTTATTCTCTGTCCTATAGAAGTTTCATTAGACTTAGTCTGATGATGATTTTCCTGACACATCACCCTAACTGCATAAAGTTTCAATAAACTTAATACTTTGTTTCATAGAAGTAGTATCTAAATATCCAAGAGTGGAGAAGTCATGGTCCTAGAGTCAAGGTCTTTTAAAATGTCAGTCTGATGAAAAAGGCATACTAAAAATAAACCAAAGATTGTTAATATGTGGGCTTCTTACTTTGTATTCAAATGATTTAAACTCCTGGGTACCAGAGTTCTGACTCTAAGGCATAGTAATGAGGTCTAACATAAGTAGACAGCTACACTGTAATAAGGAATAATTGGTTGTAATATATACTCAGTGCAAACTGCAATTGTACAGAAAAAAATGTATCTTGCATTCAACAGAATATTAGACAGTGACAAGTTTGTAATATGTGAAGTGACATGTAGAGCCGCAAGCCATCATAAACAACATCAAAAAAACTTTGCAACACTCATTAAAAGGAAAAAACTTAAAAAGTTGACAAGAATAAAAATAGCTGCTATATTAAACCAGTACATAAAGCAACATCTATATGATTTATGAGTGTAGCTCTTTTGAGAATATGATCAAAGAAAAAAGGTGGATTATACTCTGCAATAAATTTCATATACATTTTTTAATCTGACAGAAAAAGTTTAAAATGCTATCAGTACTGTAAAGATACCAGCATCCTTCTTTTACATGGGAATAGAATAACAGGATGTCTCAAGGTCAGTTATGGTTTGTAGTTCTGTTACTGATAGTTCTGTACTGTGTTCAGAGAAAGCTTGCCTGGCTCAGATCCCTTTCAGTCATGTCACTGGTGGTGAGCTTCATCTGACCAAATCTAGACATCTCTTTATACACGTGGTTAGTGATCTAAAAATCTCTTTATAATCAAAGGAGAGACTGACACCTCTAGGGTGCAACTCGTCTCATCCTGAAGTAGACGTCTAAAGTAGGTCATATGAATCAAGTCCTAGAGTACCTATTTTTTTCTAATTATAAAGGGATCATAGGGTGGGTGGATGGGTCACAGTAGATATCACACAGATATCTGTAGTAGATGTCTGAAGACAGGTTAGATGAAAAGCACCCAAGTGTCCACCCACATGAATAAGTGATTGCAATAGATCGCTATTTATCGTTATTCCCAACGTGGACAGATTTTCAGAGAAGCTGGTCTATTCTTGACAAGCAACCTGCAGAGGTCCTTTGGAGTGTTAAAATGTATTTAAAGTACTGATTAGAAACATCGGATAGTGCTTCTAACAATAAACACAGATGATTTGTTGACACTGGCAGATACAGCTGTTAATGAACAAAGTTACTTTTACAGTTATATGTCCATCTCTGAATGCAAGCAGCTAATGAATCTTTTGGTGTTGAGCCATCAAAAGAACCATGGGTCTATAGCTCAACTGATCGTTAAGTTTTCTGGCACTGCTGTGTTTTGTCATATTAAACAATAAATTTGTTTGTATTATATTGTATAATTGTATTGTACTGTCTTAAAAACGGAATTCAAGTGCTTTTCACACATTCTTATCCTCTAATAGCAGAATTGCAAAGCTCATTGAAAGATGAAAGTATTTCAGAAGTCAATTTTATCCCCAAAATTCTTAGTGAGATGAACTGTGGAACTGTTTACTGCTGTGCTAACAGTTGTACACTAAAATTACAAGAATTTGTGGATGATGAGAGAATCTGCACATACTTGGGAAATGTGGCCTTTAGAAGTCAAAGCATGTGCTGTGGTGCCAGGTCTGCTATTTATTCCCGGCAGATATTCTTCTGTTTTTCTGAATGAGGATATTAAGCAACATAGGCAAGTTTTCATAAGGTTGCAGTGCAGAAAAATGAACTCCTAGTTATTTGGTTTTTAAGCTTTACACTATAGTTTGCTCCTTATACCCTGGGGCTGGCACCAGGGAGCTCTTGGCGGGGCCCAGTCGGGCTGGTGCTGTCCAGCAGGACCCGTCCACCCCCTTGCCATGAGGGCGCAGGGCCTGGGGGCAGCCAGGGCAGCCCCAGCCCCAGCCCCAGGTGCGGGGCATCAGGCACCGCCGCAGGGTTGGAGCCAGGGCCAGAGGGTCCCATGTCTAGGCAGGGGCAGGGATGTGGTGGGGCTGAAGCTGGAACTGCTGCAGCGTTGTGGGGTGGTGACTGACGGCCTCCGGCTGGGTGGAAATGGGGCTGAGGAGGGAGGAGGCCCTGGAGGAGCAGGGGCAGGGAGGGCTGGGGGAGCCTGAGGGCTCTAACATATATATTTCATGACTCCTTTATATTCAGTTAATTAATTTACTGCACTAGCCTTTTGTCTAAACTCAATTTTGTGTTTCTGGTGACTGATGAATCAGTTTTATAGGGTGTTAAAAGTTTTTGTCTGTAATTATCTCAAATTAAATTTAATTGGCTTGAATAACCTTAATGGAATTAATTTATCTTCTTATTCCGCTTTCAGATTTGTCCACTTCTTTTTTTCTTTACTGGGAGAGTTTGCACGCACATTCACTAGGACAGATCAAGCTAAACTAGGTGATAAAATGTTCTTTGTTTTCTAGTGATTTAATTTGCTGTGAAATACATTGAAACATGGAATCCCTGAAGGGCTGTCATGACTGCATAGGTTACTCAAGGAACTGCAGTAGGGCTTCCTCTTCCCTATCCCCCATCCTCGCACAGCTTTAGTCCTTGTAAAGTGATTCCCCAATGTTAAATCAGGTGGGCTGGCAGAAAGGATTAGATTATAGTAGAGTTGCAAATAATAGAACAAAGATACAGTGGTTCAGTTTGCAGCTGCTGCTAGTATAGTCTTTTGTGTAGATTGCCTGTGGAAGTAGTGCATATAAGCTAGCCTGGCTGCAGTCACTCCAGTGTACTGAATTCAAGCTAAAACTTGTACCAAAGACAATTCTTACATGCTTCACTACTCAAACATTTTTAGCTTTTTGTGCCTGCAAGAAAGAATACTCTAATACTAATCTACCATTCCACAAGCAGCTTAAGGAAACTCTAGAATGAGAACAGAATTCTGTGTCTGTCAAATACCTTAAATGCTTCTTAACATTATCTAGTCATTTATGTCTTGAAGTATTTGTAAAACACTTGTTTCTTGTGTATATTTTCTCTTTTTCCTCGTTGCTTATCAGATTTCTTCCTCCAACTTCCTAAAAGCTTTGTCTGCCCTTCTCTGAACTTTTTCCCATACATAGTTTTCAGATAGACAGATGTCAGGGAAAGATAATTATATTTCAGATGTTATCTGTTGCACTTAAATGGATGGTAGGAACATTCACCATGAAGTTAGGATACAATAGAAGACCAGAAGGTATAGTGGAGAGACAAAAACAAAAAGTAAAAATGACCACTGGAAAAACAGTTGAATAACTGAAGTAATCAAATTAACCAAAGAGATAATCATTTGTATGCTTTTTTTTTTCTTTCTGACAAGTGGCCTTTGCTTGTTTTTGTTCGAGCCAGGTATGAAAGTCAATTCTATAATAAAACAATCTTGAGAGAGAACATGTGATTCTTGGAGATTATCCTTCAGGACGGTATGTTAGAATTTGACGTACAGTTCTCTGTGACAATAATAGAAGCTGCATGGCTAAATCCTTATTTAACCTTTTGTCAATAACCTAGCAATATCAATCACAAAGTACTGGTGTGTCTACTGCACAGGCTATTCAGCCTGGAAACTATCTGTATTTAAATACTTTATTTATAAATTTATATATAAATACATACATCCTATTTTAAGCAGAATTGCCCTAAAACAACAATAAGAAAAGTTTTCAGAAGAGTCAAACATTTGTGGAATTCTCATCACAGTTCAGTCTGAGCTTGGTAGTTCAAAATGAGAAGAAATTGGTCTCATTTCACCAGGAAAACAGAAAATACATTACCCAAAAATGCTGCAGAAAGATTCATTTTTGGTGAAGGATAAGTGTAGCATTCTGGTCTAGTCTGGTTTAATTAATTCTCTATGAGAACTATCAGGGTAGTTACAGTACTGCCCTCACCCCATCCTTTAGCTGGCATCTGATGAGGCTAGGAGGCTTCAGTTTTGACTTAAACCTTGGACCTATTTAGGACTCACCATACTACTTTGGGGTTTCTGGTCAAACTCAGTTAGGTGGCTTCTTGTGGTGCATTACCAACTGTTAAAAGGATTTGGCACTATAGTACTATCTCAGAAACTGGTTTCTAGAAATTCCTTCTCAGCTGCATCTGTATTGGCTGACTCTCTCTTATTCAAAGGAGTTATAGAACATAATGCTCCCAATACAATATTTAATATTCAGTACATGCTCTCTGATTGTGTTGTTTGGATGCTGATAAGATTAGCAGCTAAACTTAGTCATCTCATCTAACTTAGTCATACTTAGTCATACCTCCTGTGCTCACTTTAGAGAAAGATACCTCCAGAGGGCAATTAATTTCATCCAAAAATTGTTTAATTGAGCCCTTTCTCCTTCCCCCTAGATGACTAGTTTAGACTGCACGTGTAATTTTTAAATACCTGAAATCTATTTCAAGTGAAAAGAGTTCTTTCTAGTGCTTCCAAGGAAATGAAGATGTCAGCAAGAGACAGAAAAGCTATCAGGACTTTGCTTTCATTTGCAAAAAATTCTCTTTGCAGTAAGTTACAAAAAGTGGCATTGCTCCTTTGCAACCACCCAGCTGAACAGTTGTATGAGATCTCTGAGAACCTTTGATCTCTGTCGCCTTTGAGAATGTCAGAAAATGTACGGAGGTAGTGAACTGCAAAACAAACAAAAAACTCCACAGAAGTGGTCTTTTGTTGTTTACAAATTATGGAAAACTATAGGAGATAGAGGAAGTTATTTAGTAACTTTTTCCTCTCTGTTATTATACTGCCGTCCAAGAAATATGAGTTTTAAAGCTATGCTTGCTACAGTCTGTGAGGAGGAGACAGAGAGTGTCCTATTATGACAGTCCATACCATCTGATCTGGATGGACATTTCAGGTTCAAGCCACTGCACCCATAGAAGGAAATACATCAATATCAGTTCAAAAAACTAAAGGCTAGAAAGACAAAAGGAAACAAAAGAAACAAAGTCAATGAAAGTTGGATGAAATTCATACTGTATATCAGTGGAATGACTAGGGATGGCGCAGTGCCAAATATTCTATTTAGGACTGTGAACTGATACATCCTTACAGAATATTCAAGATAATTTAGAAATTTTCTTTAGCAGTCATGTCAAAATTAATATTCATAATTAGAGATATAGTTCATATCTTTACCTGGTGAATACTGGGACAGAAAGATTCTGATATAAAAAGCTCTCCATATCTCAAAAGCAGTAAGAAAAGATGCACAGGTTTCCAAGGACACTTTTCTTTTAATGAAATTATATCCTCAGAATTATTTGTTTAAAGAATGTTTACTTACCTAACAATGAAACTCAAAGTTAGGTTTACCCAGAAAGAACATCTTCTGACAGAGTCTAAGAATTAATGGAAGTGAGGAGAAATTAGACATCTACTAAGTGCCTCAGGCAGTAAAGAGAGCATCCAAAATGGAGCTTGGATTCATTTGTTGCCAAAAATATGAATTGTCAGTTTTGTTTTAATTGATTATAAAAGGTTTGTAAGGCTGACATTACTGAAATACCTGAGCAAGGATGACTGAGAGTCCATTCTTCCACTAAGACTTCTTTTGACAGAGGTAGCTGACTGGTTTATTCTGAACTTTTGCTGATGAAGAGCTATCAGAGCATTGAAACTCTGAATGTAAGGGTCCCGTAAGAGATTTCACCTACAAAGAAGAAATATACACAAATTCCTTCCTCATCCTTTCGTCATATCCTGCTTATAGAAATAGAAAATCCTGCATAATTGCTAAACACGTCAAAGACAAGTTAGTTTTCTCCTTTTGATAAGAAGTAGCCTGTGTGTGAGAGAGATTATTTGATTATATATTATATATATGCATATAATTATATATTATTACCCCTCCCCACCATAAAAGGTATTTGCAATGCACTCTAGAACGTTGTCTCCAAATGCACCTGGATGCAACTGATGGGTGTGCTTCCGGGGGACAGGGAAATGGATGTTATGTCACTGACATACTTACTTCCTTTTTAGATTATCTTTTGACACATAGCACCTATTTCCCTTCTTATATTTTATTAAGAGGGAGAGAGTGGGCAACAGAGAGAAAAAATGCCTATTTGTTTGCCTTTTCCTTTGTTCACTTTGCACTTCAGTTTCACATGGATATTGTGGAGGAAAAAATAACCTTCACTGAAGGCAACCAAGCATGCTTGGCTGAAGCTGGGAGAAGTTTCCGGAGGTCAGTGCTGGACAGCAAGAGGAGACATGGCAAATAGGAAGTTTACAGTACCAAAAGAAAGACACAGTGAGGAATGCCGGGAACAGCAGCAAGAGATACAGAGAGAGAGAGAGAGAGAGACAGAGCTAGGCAGCTGAGAGGAGTGGTACCTTTTCCAGGGAGCCAAAAGGAACTCGTATAGAAGTTTTTTTGGCCTGAGGGTTAGACTGGTGGAAGAGAGCTATCCTGCAAGGACATGGAGAGCAGGAGAAAACTTATTCACAGGCTATTTTAGTTCTGTTGCGTCTCACTCTGAGTATTTTTCTATTATAAGAATCTATAGTTCTTTTTAGTGCTCTAATCAAGCATAGCTTTAAGGGCCATTTTTGGTGTTGCAAGTCTTCTCACTTTAAGAAAAAAAGTACAGGACAATCTACCTGAAAGCTGTGGTTGAGTCAGGGTTTCATCAGAGTATCATAAAAGCATGAATGGTAGGAATTGTGAGTAAATTCATTTTTCCTTACCCTAAAGACTGACTTTGAATATCCCTGACAAAATCTGACATGAAGTCCAGCATACAGTGTTTCAGAATTACGCAAAATAGTGCTTTGCAGTAATTTGGAACAATCTCTTTCTAAAACAGAGTGTGAAAGTTTAATATAATATATATAAGCAGAGCAAAGTCTCTGGTGATGAATGAAAGTTGTATTTGTATAGGAGCAATGAGAATTGCTTATATGAAATTCATTGCGTGGGTCAATATGAGAACTTCTTTCCTAAGACTGACCTTGAGACTCATCAAGGACAACTGAGAGGTGTGTCTTGGGTGACTTGCAATGACGAATTTCTTTCAACTAACTAACCCTCAAAGATAAACACATAGTTCTCATGTTTTAAATTGAAAACTAACATAAATACATCTACAGTGACACAAAGATCAATATTCATCCAGTTGTATTCTGATGTAGTTTGTATACACAGGATGGGAGAAAATTAAAACTTGCTTGAAAGCTTTAATACTGAAAATTCACAGAGTCATGTCGTGCGCTGTTTGTAAAAAAAAAAAAAAAAAAGAAAAAAAGTTATTTTCCTTTATATGAAGCAGAAATAAAGGGAAAAAGGAGAGAATTTTGAGTAAGGAAGGGATTAAAAAAAAGAGTGGGTGTTGGCAAAATATCTCATTAGCAAATCAATATATAAGGTGTGTGTAAGGGGGTTATTTTTGTAAGCATTCATTCCATCTGCCAGAGTAATTAAGCAGAGAGGGTCATTTTCAATAATATGGTAATTTCAGTGGGAATTGTGACCATGCCACAAGTTAAAAAAAAAAAAATATATATATATATTTGCCCTGTATCCTTTAAACACTTTGATTCTCCAAATCCAGTGATTTTAAATGGGCTGATTCATTCCCCTTACTACACATGGATTTAATATAAGAAGGAAGTGTACAGAATGTGGAAAAGGGGACGGGCCACTTGTGAGGAATATAGGGACGTTGTCAGAGTGTGCAGGGATGCGACAAGGAAGGCTAAGGCCCAGTTGGAATTAAATCTGGCAAGGGATGTCAAGGACAACAAGAAGGGCTTCTTCAAATACATCAAGAGCAAAAGGAAGACGAGGGAAAACGTGGGCCCGCTGCTGAAGGGGGCGGGTGCCCTGGTGACAAAGGATACAGAGAAGGCAGAGTTACTGAATGCTGCCTTTGCTTCAGTCTTCACTGCTAAGGCCAGCCCTCAGGAATTCCAGACCTTGGAGGCAAGAGAGGAAGGCTGGAGAAAGGAAGACTCTCCCTTGGTGGAGGAGGATCGGGTTAGAGATCTTTTGTCCAAACTTGACATCCATAAATCCATGGGCCCCGATGGGATGCACCCACGAGTGCTGAGGGAGCTGGCGGATGTTATTGCTAGGCCCCTCTCCATCACCTTTAAAGGTCCTGGAGAACAGGGGAGGTGCCTGAGGACTGGAAGAAAACCAATGTCACTGCAGTCTTCGAAAAGGGCAAGAAGGAGGAGCCAGGAAACTACAGGCCTGTCAGCCTCACCTCCATCCCGGGAAAGGTGAGGGAACAGCTCCTCCTGGAGGTCATCACTAAGCATGTGGAGGACAAGAAGGTGATCAGGAGTAGTCAGCATGGATTCACCAAAGGGGAAATCATGCTTGACCAATCTGATAGCCTTCTATGACGGAATGACTGGCTGGGTAGATGAGGGGAGAGCAGTGGATGTTGTCTGCCTGGACTTCAGCAAGGCTTTGGACACTGTCTCCCATCATATCCTCCTAGGTAAGCTCAGGAAGTGTGGGCTAGACGAGTGGACAGTGAGGTGGCTTGAGAACTGGCTGGATGGCCGAGCTCAGAGGGTTGTGGTGAATGGCGCAGAGTCTAGTTGGAGGCCTGTGGCTAGCGGTGTCCCCCAGGGGTCAGTCCTGGGTCCAGTCTTGTTCAATGTATTCATCAATGACCTGGAGGAAGGGACAGAGTGCACCCTCAGCAAGTTTGCTGATGATACTAAAGTGGGGTGAGTGGCTAACACACCAGAAGACTGCTGCCCTTCAGAGGGACCTGAACAGGCAGGAGAGCTGGGCGGAGAGGAACCTCCTGAAGTTCAACAAAGGCAAGTGCAAGGTCCTGCACCTAGGGAGCAATAACCCCATGCAGCAGTACAGGCTGGGGGTTGACCTGCTGGAAAGCAGCTCTGCAGGGAAGGCCCTGGGAGTGCTGGTGGACAACAAGTTAAACATGAGGCAGCAGTGTGCCCTTGTGGCCAAGAAGGCCAATGGGATCCTGGGGTGCATGAGGGAGAGTGTTGCCAGGAGGTGGAGGGAGGTGATCCTGCCCCTCTCCTCAGCCCTGGGGAGGCCTCCCCTGGAGTACTGTGTCCAGTGTTGGGCTCCCCAGTCCAAGAGAGACATGGCACTCCTGGAGAGACTCCAGCGGAGGGCTACCAAGATGATTAGAGGGCTGGAGCACCTCTCCTCTGAAGAAAGACTGCAAGAGCTGGGCCTGTTCAGCCTGGAGAAGAGAAGATTGAGAGGGGATCTCATCAACGTGTACAAGTATCTGAAGGGGGAGTGTCAAGAGGATGAGGCCAGCCTCTTCTCCGTGGTGCCCAGCAACAGGACAAGAGGCAATGGGCAGAAACTGAACCACAGGCAGTTCCATCTGAACCTGAGAAAAAACTTCTTCACTGTGAGGGTGACAGAGCATTGGAACAGGTTGCCCAGAGAGGTAGTGGAGTCTCCTTCCCTGGAGATATTCAAAACCCATCTGGATGTGATCCTGGGCAATATGGTCTAGGTGACCCTGCTTGAGCAGGGAGGTTGGACTAGATGATCTCCAGAGGTCCCTTCCAACCTAAACTATTCTGTGATTCTGTGATAAGCAGGCAAATATTTACAGTGTCTCCAAAGATTCAGTTGAAATATTAGCATATTTTATATTTGAGGAAAATAAGTAGTTTCTTTTCACCTGAGTTACTGCTTGAATAGCAACAAGCAAAAGTTCTTTTACTTTAAAGCTTTCAATTGACCAGACCATTTGCTTTCTTTGCAAGCTACAGCCAACATGATTTATCTTATGCTACATTTTGGATTATCTCTTTATTGTCTGTTTTCTCTCTTCTTTATCATTTCAAGGAACCTGTAACATGGTGACCAGGAATGTGCTGACAACCACTGTATCCTGTTCCAGCTATGCTGGGACAAACTTCAAGCTGTTCTATTTGGAGTAACATCGATAGATTCAAATACTTATTCAGACTTCTCCAAACCTTTTAACATTCTTCCCTCTTCTTTCTCCCTCACACACATACTCTCTGTTTACTCTTCTCCAACTTTTTTATGCTTTATTTAAAATATAAAGCTATCTTGAGCTTTCTGTGAATTTAGTCTGCTTTAGCTTTTTGTATGGAATAAAAGCACTAGGAAAGGCCTATTAATATGGCTTAAAATCTGTGGGAGGAAGGACAAAAAAGGATTGCTGACTCTGGAATTTCTTCAGTTGAAAACTACAGTAGAGCTCCGAAGGATTAGGGTGAATAATTGGTGAGGTTAGGGGAATTGTGCTGTTTCTCGCGTTGATAGCATCCGAGCTTTCCAGTGGGGCAGGGTGTTGAAAAATCTGACTTTCGGAATCCAGGGCAGGAGCTAGTTCCCGCAACATCTCAGCGTAGCCAGGGGACAAGAGGGATGTGCCTCTGGAGGCCCGTTTAGGGAAGAAGACCACTTCAGGCATCTGCATTGCTTTCTGAAGGAGCCCCTTGCTCTCTTTTGGCTACAGAGGGAGTCTGACCTTAAGCGCAAAGGTTAGATGCCAAAAGACAGGCAGCATGAGTGCTCCTTAGGAGGAGATGCAGACTTTCTTCTAGAACTCTGTGTCCTGTGCTACAAGCCTGCAACCTGCTGTGGGTTATCTGTGGGTCCTGTGGGTGCGAGGATTGTCAAGTTACTGACCCCAGTTTTGTACTACTGCTGTTCTGCTTAGTCTCTGTGAGGTCCTTAAGAGTTTCAGTTCCCTAGTTAAGTACCTTAAATAAAGAAATTTGACTAAATTAAGGTGACTTGTCCTTCCTTTTTCTCTGCTTTTCACTTTTACTGATGACATGTAACCTTTGAAATCTTGCATGCATAAGCTCCTAGGGCTAGATCTTCCAGATGATTTGGCTGCAATAGCTCTGTTGGATTCAGTAGATATGTTCCAATTTATGTGAATTGTGGCTCCCATGGAGCCCTGGGAGTACCTTTAGCTTTTCTCTGGGCACTCTGAGTTTTAAAATATCTTTTTCTCAGTCATTTGCAAAGTGACCTGAAGGCACCTAGAGCTCTGCTGAGTTGGAATTAGCCGTTTAGTTAGGTTTCTGTCGCTGCCCCAGTCAGCACTTCATTTGTGTTCTTTTTAGAAACGCACAGTATCTCTGCCACGCTCCTGTTCACACCTATTTCCCCTGAAACCTCAGATCTTGAAACACCTCAGCTCATTGATGTCTTTAATACACTGGGGAAGGAAAGGAAAATATGAAAACAATTTCATTGAGAATACTTTCTTACTTGCATTCTTGAAGTTGCCTCTGCAGCCTTGCTTTGAACTGTATGAAGAGATGATAAGAAAAGAATATATGAGATTTTAAAAGCTATCTAGGATCATTAAGACATTCAGTGCTCATTAAAATTAATGGCAGTTGTGCTTTAATATTGCAGTCATTTCTGAAAATCACAGCCATATGTACTTTTAAGGTTCATTGCCCAGAGCTGCTTTTGTGTAGTGGTCTGAATTTACATTTCTTCCCTGTTTCCACTCCCAATTACAGCCCCAAAAATAGATAGATTGCTTTACTGCATATATTATTTGTATATCAATTGACAAGTTCCCAGATTCACAAATTACTTTCATATAACTTGAGACATCTGATTTATTCATACTCTTTTCAGAAATAGAAAATGTATTTTTCTATTCACTAGAGGATGAGAACCTGCTGGAAAATTCGTATACTGCGTATTTGCTCATCTACTGATCCTGACTGCATTCTACCTTAACCAGTAATATGAGATCTTTTATTTTATTTTATTTCATTTTATTTTAATTTAATTTTTATTTCGTCCTTGTTTGCCTCTTTTTGCTTCATATTAACACAGTGATTGATTTACATTTTAAAAGCAAATTTCCTTTTGAAATTCTCTATGGAAATAGAATAATTATTTTTGTATTTCTGAGCTGTATTTTCTTTGTAGGCAGATAAATGGCAAATGTGGAGAAACTGGAAAAAAGAAAAGGCAAAGACTTTCATTTGCTTTACAGCTTCTATATGCAAAAAAAGAAAAAGAAAAAAAAAGAACTCTCTGTTCCAATAAAAGGGTTCAGTGCCTTTCAGTAGACACATTGGTACCTTATGGGAAGGCATAATACTATATCGCATTCAGCCTAGGTATTTTCCTGAGTGCTCCAGAGCACTTTGCAAAAATGCCTTAGGATTATCAATAGCTACAATGTTTCCTGTATGTTTGCTTATGCTTACTATCATTTGGTGTATAGGCTTTTAAAACTAATCCGTTTAGGGCCAAATCTAGCAATTTGCATGCAAAAAAGACCGCACAATCTGTTTCTTAGAAATCACGCAAAGAAGTGTGCTAGGGATGATGTGTAAGGATAGTATTGGCTGTTATTATGTTGCCCTTTCAGATTTCCCTTTAGGTGCACACAGTGTCTCAGACTCCAAGCTCTTCGGCACAGCAAGGGCCTTTTAATGTAGGGTTTAGCATGAAGTACAATAGTGTATTAGGGGAGGTCAGGTGAATGCTAGCTGCTATCGGAAAAAAAAAAAAAAAAACCAAAGATGATGTTCCTGATGGAAGTGCAGATCATCAGGTTTGTCACTATTTCCAGAGATAATTCTAGCCATGTATATTCCTAGTGCTCTGAATGCTTTTCCTTCCTTACCTTTCTTGCCTAGCTTTCTAGTTTAGGATCAATGAGTAGCTTTTACTTCATGCTTTTATTTAAATGTAATTTTAAATTATAATTCTAAGCATCTAATGATGATTTTTTTTAAGGATATTACAAATTGAAGTGCCTAAGCATGATCTTGGCTTTCCCCTGTTTTGCAGTGGTTTCTTGAGATCTTGCAAACAGATCTGGATGCTATTATGATTTTTATATACATATATACTTATATATGTATAGACACACATACACACACACACACACACAAATGCTGTTGTCTCATCTTTTATTTAAATTGAATAAGCTTTACAAAACAGAAATGATGTAAAAATACTTAAAAGTTTAGATAGTTTAATTAAACTACACATGTTACTGTGAGGGTTTGCTGCACCCCCCCCCCCCCCCCCCCGCCATGAGAGCAAGGGTATTGCGCAAGATATTTCAACTGCCTGGCAAAACGGTGCAGTTGCGTGGACCACAACTGGGCTCTGCACGGCCTTTTGTGGAAATCAAGGGTACATCTTGTTTTGCCTTCAGATCCCCAGGCATAAACCGGAGCAGACTTGTTGAGCCCTTTGAGTTCCCCTGCACGGCAGCTGGCTGCATGGCAGAATTGCCCCTTGAGTAGGTCCGCCTCTCAAGGTGGCTCCTGCGGGTTGAGAGATTCCTTACCTGGAACACACCAGCTAGGTAAGCAACAAGGTCAGGAAATTTGTTTTGACAAGCACGCTCTGCTGGCCTGATCAGCCACGAGGTGGCTTGAATTGTAACGTGCAACCCACCTTACCCGAACCCTCTGTGTAGTAAACAGCCTGGTAACTGTGCCATCACATTATCTGTTATCTAGCTTCCCAAATAAACGCTACCTTTCAGATGGATCAGCGTGCGCTGACTTCTCCATCTGCGACAGTTACCTCATCTTCTGTGCCTCCCACTAAGAGGATAAAAAGGCTGGAATTGAATCCCTGTCCATGAAAGTCAAAGAAAAGACTCTAAATAACATCGGTGACCTTTGAATCAGACTTGAAAAGCTACATGTGTTATTGGCACAAATGGTTAAAGGCTTTCTTCACTGTAAAGTATTGGCCTGTAAAATCTGTGTACCTCTGGGTTCTGGGTGAACTTCATTTTCAGAGCCCTATTTGTGAAAGGCCTGCCTCTGACTTCAGTGGGATCGCTCAAGAGCACAGCAGTTAATTTAGGGTGAACTCTGCAAACCCTGAATCTTTGTACCACTGTGTACCTTCCAGATTTCTTCTCTCTATCCTATAAATACTCTTCTGATCAGCCTGGTAATAAGCTCTGTAGTATTTGTGACTTTGGAGCTGCTCTGTTTTCTATTACCTAGTTTCCTAAACTGACAAGCTGGATACAGAAGGGGTATAACAATTAACGTATGTGTCATAATCCTACTGAATATTACTGCAAAGGCTTTTACAAATGTAAAGTACATGGAGCTGTAAAAATAGGCCATTTTCATAGGATTATAGGTGGAAGGGACCTCAGAAGGTCTCTAGTCCAACCTCCTGCTCAAAGTGGGGTCAGCTGAGTTCAGACCAAGTTGCTTCCTCCAGCTGCTTTTTGAAAATTTTCAAAGACGGAGATGGCCCAGCCTCTCTGGGCCCTTGCTCCACTGGTGTACTGTCCTTATGGGGAAAAAGCTTTTTTTTATACCCAGTCTAAACCTCTCCTGCTTCAACTTGTGCGCATTGTCTTTCTTCCTGATGACCTTGTTGCAGGTGCTGGGGGGCTGCTATAAGGTCCCCCTAAAGCTTTCTCTTCTCCAGGCTGAGCCATTTAAAGTAGATGTCATCCACTTCCTCACCCTGACTGGGTAGTCTATAGCACACTCCCTCCACAACACCACCCTTACTAGGCTCTCATCTGATCCTTATCCACAAGCTCTCAGACAGCCTGTTCCATATATGAGCTCCATACATCTGAGTTGCTCCTTCACAGAGACAGCAACCACCGTCCCATTATTTTCTTCCCATCCTCTCTTTCCTGGTGAGCTTGTATACATCTATCAGCACTCCAGTCAAGTGAGCCCATCCCAGCTACTACCCTATGCTCTGTCTGTTTGCTGTACTCTAGGAGCTATGCCCTTGCCCACTGGTTATATACCCCGAGGCAGCATGTGAATAGGTGCTTAACACTGCATAATCAGCAGATAAGAGGTATTCGCCCTCCCTAAGCAGTATTGGCAATAGTGTGAAATGTGGTAGTGTGCTGGGGATACAGTCCAATAGTGGCTTGCTGAAGTAAGTGGAAGTAAGCAGTTAATGTATGGAATCAAACTTGTTTTTGCCTGTGGCTGTTGCTCAGTGTACCAGAAGCCAGAGGCCACCGTGCTAATCCGAAAGATGGATGATTCTTAAAATATGTAAGTATTTCCATTAGTTTGTGTCAGTGCGATCATGTCCTTAAAAAGCCAATTCTTTAAGATTTATTTTCCACAAGGAATATAGTATATTGATGTAATTAAAGCCCAGCCAGTGTTTTCCTTAGTAGGCAATAGAGTTTGGAATGTATATTTGTCAATAAGGCCATTAGAGAATATTCTACTGTTTCATGGTGTTGTATATCACATGGCATACTAGCAGATAATTTCAGCTGTCACAGATTCTGTACATCTTTCAGAAGCAAATGGAAAGGATGCTCAAGTCTGTGATTCCTGTTACCTACCTTTTAGCTACAGGGAATGAGAATACTTGCTATTGCCAGGATGTTTTTTTCCTTACAGCTGGCTTATTATACTTATTTTAAAAATAGATAGTGCTATTGGATTTCAAAATTAATTGCCTAAATATTTTACTTGAACATAAAAAGGGGAAAAAGCCTTCAAATCATGTAGTAGCAGAAAACTATACTAAACAGAGAATAATCCGCTTGAATCCTCAGCAGTCTTCAAGGTCTTCTAGTGCAAACCACATTCATTAATCAGATAATATATAGCCCATGTCCACAATTTATTGAAATTTATTTAAACTTGCACTTGACCTAAACTGCAGAAATGAGGGGGGTAATATTATCTGCAGAAATGAGCTAAATGTGTGCTTCTTATTTAATTTCAATTTTCAGAGTGGGAGAGGCTTTCAAAGCCTAAGATCTACATTCTCTGCTCACCTGTACCTCTGTAGATTTGACATCAGTGAAAATAGTGCACTAGTGCCACTGTGCAACTGAGAAAAATAAGACCCTACAGTTAGCAATAAGCAGCTTCCTACAAACTGATTAAGACATAGCATTAGCATCTAGACGGGCTTACCAAGTATTATGCTATTGCATGATTTTTCTAGGTATCAGATTGTTCAAACAACCCACCATCTGGACTGTCTAACAATACCAGAGAGAAACACAGCTTGAGGAACACTGACAACATGATTTTCATAATACCTTTTCAAGGGACGTTATGTACCTCCTATAGGCCTTTGCTCATTTTATCTATGCCGGTTCAGTTATCTACTTATAATATACTTATATGCACAACTACCTGAATGCGGACTAGGGTAAAATGTACAATTCTGGCTAGAGTGTTTTTTAAGTAAACAGTGAAGAAGTTGTGTTTTTAAGCTGTGGAGAAGGGATAGTGCATGTGCTATACAGAGGCAAGACGAGGCTTGGTAGCATTTTGGCTCATATATACATCACTGATGTTCATCACAGTGTTCCTTCCTTACAATTTCTCTGAATTTCATTTAATGCTGACAATAATTTATTACTAACCTGTAAATGCTGACTGGGACCAGAATTTCCACCCCAAAATTTCATTTCCCAAACTTCAATACTACATTTTCCCCCTCCATGGGACTAGTAACCCTTCCTCCAGAAAGAATAATACATTTTCTGGTTGTTTCTTTTCAGTGGGATAGACTAACAGAATCTTTTTCTGTTTTTCCTTTTTTCTTTGACAGCTGGAAGAAATGGTTTGGTTCAATGTAGGGGAAAAAATAGCAGCCTTTGATGTCTCTTGTTATATGGCTTTTAAATCCTGATGGAAATGAAATCAGAGAGGATTTTATAACAGCCAGTATAGGGCCTATGGCTGAATGGCAGATAAAGGGTTCAGCTGTAACCTCCTTCATCTAAAGGTAAAGCCAGCTGAAGCCAGATCTCTCCCTTACCTTCACTCTCCTAGATGCTGGCATATAATTTTTCAGCTGCTTCACTTTGCATCTTTTTTCCCAAAAAGCAGCTCTGCACTAAGGAAAACATAAAAATGATTAGCAAGTTTCTCTCATGTTTGTTCAGTTAAATACCCCCGTTTGAGGTTATGCTACTCTGCTGAATAGCACTTGAGTCTGATGGGAGCAGGAAGCATCAGCGTGATGCTGAAAAGCAGAGACTGTCCAGGCAGGAAAAGCAGGATAAGGAGTAGCCCTTATAGCCAGCTCTGATGAAGGAGTAACAACACAGGAAAGCAAGGCATGCTAGAGGCAGATTGTGACAGGAAATTCATGAATCAGGAACCACAGTAATAAGAATTTTAGCATCTGCGCTGTCTTTGATCAAGCCACCTCTCATATAGCTTTGTGATGGTATAGCACAATGTTTCCTTGTACATTACCATAAGTAAATGGCAATAACAAGGATTGTCCTTGAATCTGTGATTGTGAGGCCTGGCAAAAGTTGATCTCCTTTAGTGGCTTTTGCAGATATATTATAATCAGCAGTATGATCAGTTCTACAGTTACAGGTGTGTGGGCATCAGATGATCTTTACTTTTGTCTTAACCCCTTCCTTTCTTTTATCATCTGTGTAGCCCAGAAACTGTACTTAATCAACATTCATCAGCTCTTGCTGTATATTTTGATAAATACGTGGATTTTAAGTAACCGAGGGAGATATAAATGTTCAGGAATGAGATTATGGTGATGGGAAGAACTAACAGTAGCCAATAAATTTTATGAATTGATACTTTGCGTATAAAAATCAAGCGCCACTAAGATTTGTATAAGCAAGTCAGTTCAGTAAGTCATAGGTTGAATTCAATCTTTTAAGTAGCTTTGTGCTAGTCTATCTGTATTTCTTTCATAAAAGTCAGAAACATCATATTGCTTTTCAGGCAGCAGTGAAGTTATAGTCACGGTGAGATACAAATTGATTTTCTTTTTTATGGGGATGCTTTGGTCCGTTCTTCAGAAACACGACTGAAGAGTAACAAAATTTTTCAAAGATCATTAAAGAAAAAATATTTAAGTAAAGATATGCTATAAACATTATTGTAAATCAACATTAAAAAAAAAAAAAAGCTTCCTCGCTGACTATTTAAGGAATGAAATTGGGATTACCCTACCACAAGAATATAGCCTGGGGGTGAGAAAGATCTTTTATTAAAATAGTTTGCAAAAATACTTCGATATGAACAAATATAATTGGTACTTTGCTATTTTATAAATGGTTTATAATGCTGAAAATATTTCTATTTGTATTTTAATTCTGAACTTTGATGTGTTATACTTCATATTAAGTAAACAGATGAGAAATGAAATTAGGCCTTACTCATTTGGCTCGATACAAAAATATTTTAATTAAAAAGTGTTTTAATAATTCATTTTAGTTATTAAAATATAACCTGAGTTTATCTTTGCCTATTGATCATTTATGTCTTGATCTTGCACTGCAGTTTGTGGAATTTTTCACATACGTGAAATGAAATTGTGTTATTTGCAGGATCAAGGCTGGGAGAAATGGCTTCCTATTGATGCACAAGGATTTATCCAAATTTCTTTCATTTGAATCACATACGTTAATCCTCTGTGCATTAATGAAAGAAGAAACTTCTTATAACAGAGCAAGGGCTGTTCTCATTATTTTAATATTGCATAATAAAAAAGAGCTTATGACAAAACAGCTGTGTCTTATTGCCAGTATGATTTGAATTTCCAGAATTGCAGCTAAACTTTTTATATTCTGAAAGAAAATTATGAGTAACATTAGGTCATTTTATTGTGAAATGTCCCAGCCTAGTTGATTATGGTTATTTTTTAGACTGTTCTATCATGCCTATATTTACCTATGTTTGGAAATTTTTAATATCTTCTTAGGTGTTTGCTGCAGAAGATATGTCATAAAAGCATAAAACAAAACTACCTTCTATTCTTGAAAGGAGATATTCTTACTGATGTGATCCGGAAACCTCTTCTGTTTTCTGATGCTGGTATGATGCTTTTCTGATGTTTCTGATGCTACTACAGTCTTGCTGGAAAAATGGTCCAGTTTACAACTTCTTAATGTAGATTAGATTATGGACTCTAGAATCCCACTGAGCGAGTAGTTATACGGGCTTTTCACTGAAGCTGAATGGCTCCTTCTTTTAAAAAAGTGCTGATCAGTGGAAGCCAGAAGTTTTCTAACCTGCATGTATTAGAAATATATAACTCTCAGGAGCCATAAGCTTCTGTTCATTGGAAAAAAAAAAAAAAAGCGAGCACAGAAGCCCCATGGAAAGGGAGAAAAGGTAGAAGAGAGGCTTTGGAGGAGTAGAGAACAAAATTTCAACGATGAACTTCAGTTTATTAAAATTCTATCTCTGAAAATGATGGTTATATCTTATGGAGGCAGTAAATAAGATTTGTTTTTAATTGACAGGAAATAACTTTGCACTGCTGTTATATAAAACACACATGTGACTCCTAACTCCTAACTCTCATGTCAGCCACCTTAGGTATAAGGAGAGAACTGGAGAGCTGAAGGGCTCTCAGAAGGTTACCTAATGATTGGTTTGGAACCTAATTCTCTTTCAGCATGGTTCAATGAGGCTATTTCTGAGAAATGTATTTCTGGAGATTTGGGAGGTCTTTAAGATTGGGATAGACAATCTTTTCCAGTGTTTCTTTTTAAGCTAGCTGTTGAAATGGAATTCCTCAGAGATCTGGAAAGAATGAAACAGATCTATATGGAAAAGATGGAGCTTAGTCTGATCTTAAATTTATGGCATCAGATTCAATTATCACACACTCGTCCTTATGCTAGATGGATTATAGAAGACATGATAAAATTTCAGCATAGATAAAATGTTTGTATCATGCCATCAAACCTTATGGATTTGATTTACAAATCACACTTAGCATTTCAATGTTTCTGATCTCTTTGAACAGTACATACGATATATTTTGCTGAAACTAGTATTTATTGATCCTATGAAAGTGACATCAGCAGGAGATGAGCTATTCATGTGAATGAATTTGCTTGTGAATTTGCATGTCACTTATGAGACAATTGTAATACTGTCGGACCTTTTTAAAGTAGCTCTGAGCCTCCTAGAGCAAGGGATCTCATCCTGTCATTCATTACTTCCAAATGACATTAAAAAATACCCTTTTTCCTCAACCCAGTAGCTGAGCCTTTCCTTCTGAGGCTACACCTATACTGACAAAGATCTGGAAGCAACTGCTGCTATGGTGCCATACGATTTCTCCCAACACCGGTGACATAGGAGTAAACTTACTTTTGAAATCTCCTTCACAGAGATTTACGCTTTTCTCTCAAACTGTTTTCCAGTTGAGTTTAGAATATTATATTAGATTCACTACCAAAACACATACACTATTCCTTTCAAGCTACAATTGGAAGGTGTAAACAATAAGCAACAAATTCAGCTGTGAATTGGAGAATAAGGGATGCACAGTAAGGATAATTCTGTTTTTTTCATATTTTAATAAGGTTGTCTCAGTTTTAAATATAATGTAATCTCATATTTAAATATAATCATGTTACTTAGGGAACAGTTACTGGTTTTAGAGTTGTGTAATTTAGAAAATTTTTGTTAAATATGAGTACAATGACCAATGAAAACAAATGTAATGTTTTACTAATCCTATTCTTGTTCCTATCTGGAGAAATCCATTCACAAGAAACATGCCTTAGCTGAAGTGAAGGTAAGAATTGAAATACCTTTGAGCTAAGCTTGAGATAACAAAAAGATGGGATAATGTTTTCCGGTTTAGGTATAGGTGGTCTTTCACAGCACTCAGCAGGAGCTGGAAGCCAGTAGGGGCTGCATTTTGTGGAGTCTATTTGACTCCGTGAGAGGCCAGGACTCCTGCTGAGTTTTGAACTCTTTTACTGCCTCCCTGAGCTCTTAAAGCTCCTGATGATTCAGAACTAACGGGGAATTGCTGTACAGAAGCCCTTCTTTTTTAAAAAAGGAAGATACTGAACTTACCAGGTTCCTGCAGAGAAGGATTCAGAGTAGAGTCCTCCCTCCTGAAAAATCAGGTATGAATGCCCATCTTTTAAAAGCATCTCGAGGAAAAGTAATGGCGTATCTCCTCAGAGGTCTCCACAGGCTACAAGTACATTTAACAGAAATCCTTGAGTGCAGAACTGAATGTAGCCTTGCTGTCAGTGACGAACTGCAAAGTAATGGACAATCTCATTATGTTACCCAAAGTTACCAGCAGATGCTGAAGAAAGATATTAAGTCCTCCTAAAATACCCTTCCCCCGAGTCTTTCAATCTCTCCAGTAAATCTGTGCCTGGAACAAGTGGATATTTTCACTTTGCTTTAACAAATGGCTTCTTCAGTTTATCCTAGTGTAGTTAGGAAAGCTTTTAATTGAATCAAAATGTATCACCCTTCATATGGAATAAACTGTCTAAATATGTGTTTCACACCCGTTCAGTCTAAAAATGATTTGAAGTTAAACCACTTGAAAACAGATGAAGTTAGACCCGTAACAAAAAGATGGATGCCTCTATAGCTGTCCCTGCCAATGAAGTTATCTAGTTTGTCACAACTAGGTGAGATAAGAGAGGAGTCAGCAGCGGAGTGGGCAAGCTCTGATTGGTGACTCTTCGGTACATTTCTTAAATTAAAGCACAGCAGACCAGTACCCCATTTAATTTAGAATAGTATATTGACCCTGGTAGTTGCTAAACTGATTGTATCTGAGGCCAAATAATCCTTGCTCATCTGATACATTCTTCCTTTTGGGCATTCTGCCTTTTGCTCAGAATCTCCTCCTACTACTCTACTGACAGCTTGGTGGAATTCAGCTTCACAAAAATGATTATAGAAAACTAAGCTTCCTAGGGACATCACATCCATGATGCATCTTCATCACTTGGTGAATAAACCTCTGTACATTCAAAATGGTGCTGTAACATTTCCTGAAAAAGGCAAAGGATATAGAGCTTTGGCATTTCTGCAATGTAGTTAAAAAATGCTACGCAAAGATTATTATTTTTCTTATTTATTCTTATTATTTCTTATTTTTTAACTTCTTAATTATTTAGAAATAAATGCTTGTCACAAGTTCTCCCACAGTTTAAAATCTGAAAGCCAAGCTCAGATTCCAGTAAAGTCAGTGGGAGAACTACAGACCATGCTATGTAAGTGGGTAAGAACACAGCTCTGAGGATCTGTGGAAGATAATGTGAATTCTGTCATGGATTCCAGTAGATTAGCATTTAGCCTGATGTGATCACTGCAGCTTTAGAGAACTATAGTCACAGCTCAGGAGGGGATTCAGAAGAACCATCAAACCAAAGACAACTTATGTCTGAGTGTCAGTAGTAAAAGGCTGCAAAACTGCATATCTTTTCTTTTGGAATGGAGAAAGAAATTCTACCTTCTGGACAGATCTCACCTATGGACTTTCTGTTTACCATTTGGTGACTTTGTAGGTAATATTTTGCAGTAAAAATTTGATCTGAAAGGTACTGCCTGCAGTATACAAGAAACTTTAACAAATTTAGGCTATGCAGCATTTCTAGAGGTCATCAGGACATAACAGAATTAGACCTAAGAATTCAATAGGGCACATCTTAAGCCTTAGGTTTTCAAATTTATGAGCATAGATATAACGATCAGAAAGAAATTAATTTTGCTTACTTATAACTGTATTAGTAGTCATTGAAGACAAATGAATAACTAAATGAACTTAGTAAAGTGCTTAGAGCACTAACTTGTTCTAGTGTGAGCTTAGAGCACTAATGTGCTAACATCATTAAAGAGAGAAATTTCTAAATTCCAGGGAGAATGTCAGCTAAGCATTTTGGCACCAATATTGACTTTCTCAACCTTTACTTTCTTTGCTACCTTATACAAACTTTGGAATAACTGCTACTAGTGAATTTATCCTGTTTCTATAATTTTAATTACGGAGAATCACAGAAGCACAGAATAGTTAGGTTGGAAGGGACCTCTGGAGATCATCTAGCCCAACCCCCCTGCTCAAGCAGGATCCTCTAGAGCACATTGCCCAGGATCGCATCCAGGCAGCTGTTGAATATCTCCAGAGAAGGAGACTTCACTACCTCTCTGGGCAACCTGTGCCAGTGCTCCAACACCCTCACAGTGAAGAAGTTTTTCCTCAGGTTCAGATGGAACTTCCTGTGGTTCAGTTTCTGCCCATTGCCTCTTGTCCTGTTGCTGGGCACCACCGAGAAGAGGCTGGCCCCATCCTCTTGACACCCCCCCTTCAGATCCTTGGACACGTTGATGAGATCCCCTCTCAGTCTTCTCTTCTCCAGGCTCAACAGGCCCAGCTCTTGCAGTCTTTCTTCATAGGAGAGATGCTCCAGCCCTCTAATCATCTTGGTAGCCCTCTGCTGGACTCTCTCCAGTAGCGCCATGTCTCTCTTGTCCTGGGGAGCCCAGAAACGGACACAGTACTCCAAATGTGGCCTCACCTAATGCACCCCCAGGATCCCAGTGGCCTTCTTGGCCACCAGGGCACACTGCTGGCTCATGCTTAACTTGTTGTCCACCAGCACTCCCAGGGCCTTCCCTGCAGAGCTACTTTCCAGCAGGTCAACCCCCAGCCTGTACTGCTGCATGGGGTTATTCCTCCCCAGGTGCAGGACCCTGCACTTGCCTTTGTTGAACTTCAGCAGGTTCCTCTCCGCCCAGCTCTCCAGCCTCTCCAGGTCCCTCTGAAAGGCAGCACAGTCTTCTGGTGTGTCAGCCACTCACCCCAGTCTTGTATCATCAGCCAACTTGCTGAGGGTGCACTCTGTGCCTTCATCCAGGTCATCAATGTGTTGAAAGCCTTGCTGAAGTCCAGGGAGACAACATCCACTGCTCTCCCCTCGTCTACTCAGCCAATCATTCCATCAGAGAAGGCTATCAGATTGGTCAAGCATGATTTCCCTTTGGTGAATCCATGCTGACTACTCCCGATCACCTTCCTGCCCTCCACATGCTTGGTGGTGACCTCCAGGAGGAGCTGTTCCCTCACCTTTCCAGGGATGGAGGTGAGGCTGACAGGCCTGTAGTTTCCTGGCTCCTCCTTCTTGCCCTTTTCGAAGACTGCAGTGACATAGAAACATATCTCTCAATCTTACAATGTCTGGAAAAAATCAGAAGCTGGAGGAGTTTACTAGCGAAGCCTAATTTTATTTGCTATTAGTTCTTGAATTAGACAGAAAAAATTTCAGGCACACTTGATCTGAGATCTCTCAAAAAATGAACACACATTTTTCTGCCTCTGCATCACAGCTGATCTTAAAAAATGTGTACTTAACTAAGTATATAGTGAAAGAAAGAGATGAATATTTTTCACTGGAAAATTGAAAGGGAATAAAAAGAAAGTCCGGAAAAGGCAATGACTTCAGCTTTAATGCAAAAGGTCAAAGCCCTTCTGGTTGGTATATACTAATTGCTGTTATTTTTTGATCATAAGAGTGGGATTTATGTACAATGTAATTTGTAATATTACTCAATTTTGGACTGGCCAAATTACTACAGAAAAAAGCTTTACTTCCTATCATTTACATTATAAGATTAAAAGAATTAAACAGATATGGAAAATGTCTGATTTTTCTCACCTTTGAAATCAAGCATATGGTAGGGTACGAAGGAGGAGCTGTACAGCTTTTGATGCCATACTCCTCTGTGGACAGAGAGCAGCTTTTCAGTGCAGGTCTACTAAATTCATGCTACTTAACCCACAGTTTTAAAAAATGTTGAAACAGCTAATGGAAAATCTATTTACATATAGAAATCTTAATGTAGACTCTTTATATTTCCTGAGAGAATCTTCGTTGCTCAGTACAGTCTCTGGCTGCGTAATCACTATTTCCTGATCTACAGATTTTTGCTTTCATATGCCTCTAAGACTCAATACCTCAAAAAGTTTTTTGTCTTCTTAATAGTCCTTTAAAAATTCCTATCTTTTTCTGGTAATATGTATAGTGTTTGTTACTTGCAAAAATATCTTTAATTAATTTATAAGAAAGTGTTGCTATATTCAAGTATTCAAAAAAAGTCAGAGTGAAAATGAAGTATTAAAAGATGCTTCCAAGACAGATAGTCATTTAATTAAAAATACATATTTTTATACTTGCGCATTTACAAATATTTAGCCTAAACCTGTATTTTATTAAATATGAAAAACAAGAAATATCAAACTTGAAATCATGAAATTGTTTTTTGTTTTGTTGAGGGGAAAAGTAATGTTTGCATTACTTTAATAAACGCACAATTTAGTATTGGTTAAACTATTTCCCTCTGACATTGGGCATAAGGCTTTTTGGCAATAAGACTAGACAAAATTACCTCTAATTTTCTTAAGATGCTTTTACTGTTTGTTGTTATACAAAAGAACTATCTGCATAGCAGTAATTTATCTATCTGTTTTAATTTTAATATTTTATATATGAGACTCTACAGCTCATGAAAATCAAGCAGGCAGAATTCAGGACTCAAAAATTCAGACAAGAAGGAAAAAACAAGTATGTTAATTAGGCCCTTATTTACATACTATAAAACATACTGTATAGTCCAATGCCTGCATTCTGCCGTGTCTTTCTTATGCTTAAGACTATATGAGAAGAAAGAGTATTTTTAAGCCCCTTCCACATGAAAGAGTGATTTTTTGAATAGTGACATGGTATGATTGCCCCATACTCTGGTGTAATGCAAACCAGCAAACGACTGGCAAACCACTAATACTCATCCTTCCTTTTCCCTACCTTCATGCCCAGCACTTATGTTCTCCAGCCTTAAAATTTGATGCAGTTATCTTTGAGATCTTGAGATCTTTATATCTCAATCCCATGAAGACTATGCCTGTGTGGGACTTTACACTGCATTTACAGAGAATTTAGTTCAAACTTCTGTTAAAAATTCAGTGTTGTCATAATATCTCAGTGCTAAGTTTACAAATCCCTGAGAAAATTCAGGAAAGAAACGATTTGTTCTTTCCAGTAATTCACACATGGAATAAATCCTTTCAGGATTTGTTTTACAAATCTTTAAAAAATGATATGTTATTCTAAAATGTTGTATTTTGGATTAGTATGTGATATTTTTTTCCGAGATGGAATAATATTTAGGCAAAGCAGCAGTACATTCTGGTGATTATGATGGGCTATGGATATAGCAAAACACAGTTTGTAGGGAAAAGGGAGAGCTTTTTTTTTTTTTTTGAATATTAAAGGACTGTGTGCTCAAAAGCTTGTCTTTTTTTCTTTCTGTAACAGGTGGTTGGGCAACTTCTGTAAGGGGATGTAACCTCTACTTACAAATCCTGCTTTGAATAACGCTAAAGCTACTATGCCCTATTCAGCCTGTTGAAATGAACAAAGTAACCATAGGGATAAACTGGGTTCATTCAGTCTGACATTTCTTGTTCTAGAAACTCAGGCTGATATTCTTCATATCTGCTTCAACTATCAGAATTGCAATAATGAGGCTCATAGCTCTCTCCAGTTATGTGGGTGGTCTCTGAGCTACATAACGCCAAAACTGTAGTTAAGTGCTGAATTCAGCACCCAAAAGCAGCTGGGAAGTACACACAAGTACTGGGAAACACATAAGTGCCAAGAACAGTTAAGTGTATTTTATCTTGTGATTTAAAGACAGATAGGCCCTGTTAGAGAGTTTAGGATATTTCTAATGCAGCCACAAAGGACGACAATCAAGAATATTACCTTGGTAAATAAAATAAAATATCCTCCAGCGAATGCCTCTGATTAGTGCAGATCTGCACTTTGACTATATCTTTGCCATTTGTTTTTGTAAATATTTAAGCGATACTTTTTTATTCACAAGAACTTCACAAAATCATAAGGCAACTCAGGGTGGAAGGGACCTCAGAAGGTCTCTAGTCTAGTCGCTGGTTCAAAGCAGGATCAGCAGCGAGATCAGATCCAGCTGAGTCTTGAAAACTCCCAAGGATGCAGTCTGTCTGGGTAACCTACTCCACTGCTGAACTGTCCCCATAGAGCAAACGTTTTTCATTATGTCCTGTTGGAAACTCTACTGTACCAATCTGTGCTTATTCCCATGCAACACTGTGAAGAGTCTGGCTTTATCTCCCTGATGACCTCCTTGTAGGTACTGAGTGGCTACTTTTAGGTCCCTCCGAAGCTGTGTCTTCTCCAGACTGCACCAGCCCAGCTCCCTCAGCCTCTCCGCACAGGGGAAGTGCTCCAGCCCCCAACTGTCTTGGTGGCCTTCGCTGAATTCACTCCAGTTTGTCAATGTTTTTCTTCTATTGGGGGGGGGGGTCTAAAACTGGACGTAATATTCTAGACATCTTGATCTACGGGCTGTGCTTCTGTTAATACAGCCCAATATGTTGTTGACCTCTGCTGCCAGGGCACACTCCTGGCTTATGCTCAGCTCGCTCCTCATTAGGACTCTCAGGGCCTCTTCAGCAGAGCTGTCTTCCAGACAAGCAGGCCTCAGGCTATATTGTTTCCAGGGTTTCTTCCTTCCCAAGTGCATGACTTGGCATTTGGCCTCATTGAATTTTATAAGGTTCTTGCTGGCCATTTTCTTCTAGGCTTTCTAGGTCCTTCTAGGTGGCAGCCCTGCCCTCAAGAGTATCACCTCACCACCCAGAATGGTGTCATCTGCAAACTTGATGAGATTGCATTCCATTGCCTCCTCTTGGTCCTTGATGATATTAAACAGGACAGGTCCCAGTATGGACCCAGTTCCAGTTGGAACCCAGCTGTGAAGTCCAGTAGAGTATGACCCATTAACCACCATCCTCTGAGCCCAACCATCCAAACGGTTTTTTACCCATCTAGTCCACCCATCAGAATCATAATGTCCTAACTTGGATACAACAATATTGTCAGACATGATGTCAAAACCTTGCTAAAGTCCAGGCAAATGACATCTAGTGCTCTCTCTTTGTCCACAAATAGAGTCATTTTATCACAGAAGGCAATTGGGTTGGTCATGCGTGATTTACCCTCACTAAATTCATGTTGACTATTCCCAGTCACCTTTTCCTCCGTTATGTGGCCAAAAATGTTTGATAATAGGATTCACACCGTGATTTTCCCATGGTCCACAGGGCCCAAAGTGAGGCAGATTGGCCTGTAGTTCTCTGGATCATCCTTTCCCTCTTTTTTGAAATTGCCTTTCTCCACTGTCAGGGACCTCCTCTGATATCCATAATCTTTCCAAAGATGATAGTGACCTTGCAAGAACATCTGCTCATTTTCTCGGCACCCTTGGATGAAGCCTGTTGGGTCCCATGGGCTTGTATATGTCGAGTTCTGTTGTTATGTTCCAATGATCGTGGAGGCCTGGGAGACCTTGTAGGTGAAGACTGAGGCAAAGGTGTCATTAGGTACCTCAGCCTTGTCTGTGTCCACTGTTAAAGAATCACCTAACCCATTCAGGAACGGTCCCACATTTTACTACGTTTGTTCACCTTTTACTACTAATGTAGTGGCAGAAGACCTTCTTGTTGCCCTTGATGTTCCTTGCAAGCCTCAATTCTTGGCTTCCTACCATTTCCTCATTTAACTGTGGGTCATAATCTTTCTACTCTCATTGTTCTTAGTTTAAAGCTCTCTTCACCAGGTTGGCCACTCTGCTGGCAAAGATTTTTTGCCTAGCTTTGTTAGGTGGCACTCGTTTCTCCCCAGCAGTCCTCGGTTACCAAGGAAGTTCTGTGATCCTAAAAGCCCAATCACTCTCTACGATACCAATGGCATAATCAGGTTTTGACCCACAGGATTCATCCAATCCTTGAAGAGACGCCACCTAGACCCCTTCCCCCTCACCTTCCTCACTCCTTTCAGGATGTTGAACTCCACTGCTTCAGGTTCACCTGTGTTAGCAGTCAGATCAGGAAGTGGAAGCCTTGGGCAGCTTTCAAAGGAGCAGTGTCGAACCTGGAAAGTATCTCATCTGCCTACAATTGTGGGCCCAAACTTCAGCGGACAAACTGTCTTTCTAGAGGTATTTGTGAGTAGCTATTGCTACACCTGCATGTGGAATTTAGCCATTGAAGGGCTGATTACCTAAAATCTAAGTGCAAATTAGGTACCTAACTTGTACAGACTGGATACTCCTATTGTTGAATTGAAAGCAGTTCTGTCATCCCACTAGCTTTTCAGGGTTTTGGAAAAAAAATGACTTATCTCTTGCTGAGATAAACCAGAAACCTATCATTTCACTTTTATAAAAAGTGGAACGAAACTGAAAGGGAAGTTTCCCAAAGGAGAACATATATGTCCGGGGCCACACCAGCCTCAGTAGACTTTGTAAAACCAGCTTAGAAAGGTCCTTCTGCTTACTCCACCACTACCTCGTTCTGCTCAGCAAGCAGTTATTAACAATATGGAAGAATGAAAAGTGAAAAAAGCCTCAAACAAATCTAAAGATACATTTTTAAACCAAAAATGCTATTCTCAGTAGAACCTTTACTCTAATAAATAAGAGGCTGCAAAAAAGTACTAGCGTTATTAACTTTATGTGTCAGCCATTTAAAATTTGTGGTGAGGGGCAACAATGTCAATGAGACAGGATAAGAGTCTACACACAACTATTGACTCTCAAATGAATTTAGAGTCACTGTAACTCATTTTATAAGTGTGGTAACTTTCCAAGGCCCTGTAACTCAATGATTTGTCTGTGCTCATGATTAAATAGAGCTTTGTTTGTGGGGAAATTTGAACCTCACATGAAAGGCCCATATTCTTTTAGCACACATTCTCTTTATTCCCTTTCTTTTTAGTATAGAAACAATGGCTTTAGAATGAGTTGGAAGAATTTTTAACTCTCCATCTTAGGAAAAAAAAATAAAAAAAACAACCAGCAGCTTTAAAAAGCATCCATTATTTTATGCGTTTAAATAAAATGTAGAAGGCAGAATAATATATAATGAAAGTAGTGATCAGAGGTTGGGGTAATAACGGGCAGGCAAGCAGAATAAAGCTATTGATAAGGGAAAAAATAGCAAATTTAATGTCAAAATGAAAGACTAGTTGGCATCAGTATAAACCCTTTTCTAGAGAACAGCTCACCTCTGTCAGTCTGCCCACGCTGAAGAAATAAAAATGAAGTTTCAAAACATGGTAAGTGCTTTGATAAAAGGCAGCAGGCCAACAATTACACCTGATTATGAAAGTGAATACTTAAAAATGACATTAAAAGTATTAAAGAAAGGCAATTTCATGGTGCAGACAGGAAAAAAAAATCTACTTATGCTTTAAGAATCTGAATGTATGACAGGATGTATCTTAAAGGAACAGATGAATTTCAAAAACCTCACTTAGGTATCTATTTGTCATTTAAACGACAGTTTCATGTATTCACTCCAGTGCAGTGGATAAAATATTTATTTTTACTTTTCAAGACTGGTGAGTCAAATATACATAATTCCATACCTTGATAGACATCATTCCTTGATAGAAATCATTCCAATATTTGTCTCTGTCAAGAGTCTTCCCGAACATCCACTGTAATTCAATTTCCCATTTATTTTTATGATATAAAAAGTAGGAGATATGTCCTGTTAAGGCTGCAAGCAGGTACCTAAGCCACTGACTAGGCCCTGGTCTATGGCTAAGCTGACTGAATAGGAATGAAAAATGACTGGAAATGACATAAAAAAATTGCTGGATGCGACAGATAACAATGCGAGAAGCTGACAAAAGTTACAGGTAGTGCCATGAAGGATAGCTGAATTTAAGAGATGGTTAAGGAAGAGTTGCATGAGAAACAGCTGAACTTCTCAGATAGTTGAAGGAGACCTGCAGGGTAGTAGACTCTCTTCCACGACCTCCCCGTCTCATGGTAGGGCAGTTCAGGCAGCCCTGGAGGACGCGGGGGTCAGCGCAGTGTCCCAGCTGTGTGGTGCATGACTGGGCTGCCCCCTCCATGCCCCCACTGCTGCGGCCACCTCCCTGGGGCTCTGCTGGGTCCCCCTGGAGACCCCAGCACCCCTTGGTTATGGGACTGGGCAGAGGATGCCTGGTTCTGATTGGGTCACATTCCTGCAGCCCCTGGTGAGTGGCCGTTGCTGTGTGTGTAGGGGTGGGGGGACGCTCACAGCCTGCCCTTCGGGAAGGTTCTGCGCCTCCGGCTCTGGGCCCCTTCTCTACCCTGATCCCAGATCACTTTAGGGTCTGCCTGCCCCAGAGGTTCCTGCTCTGGGACAAGAGGAAGCTCTGGATTCCTTCCTCATCTCCTTTCTCCCAGAGGGAGAGGGACACTGCCTACCATCCAATTCCCACTGTGGTTCCTGCAGAAGAGGGAGAGATGCTACTACTTCTTTCCTGTACAACTGCAGTCCCTCATGTCCTACTAGTGGCTCCCCCCCCCCCCCCCCCGACACCTGCAGGAATGCTGAGTGAGGTGGTTGTCTACCCAGCCCTGCTGTCATCTCTGCCACATAGGAAGACCCACGTCCCTTTTGGTGCCAGCCAGATGGTGTACCTAAGCAACGAAAGCCATGAGGTGTTGAACTGTCACCCAGAAGTCCCACATAAAGACTGGCCAGAACATATCCAACACAAGTCCATCCTCCTCATGTCACCACCAGCAGCTGTGGGGCCAGCCTCTCTGCCTGCCCCCATTCCACTGAAAAGGGAAGGCAGAGCTTGACCTGTTTTGCTCTGTGTGCAGCTGATGGGCTGAGGGCAACAGGAGCCCCCACATCCCATGTCCAGAAATGTCCAGAGGCAGACAGCCCCAAAGAGAAGCACCCTGCAACCCTCCTTAGATCCCCAGTGGGGAAGGGCCTGCCAGTCACTTGCATGGGTTCTTGTGGAGCAGCAGAGGCTCACAGGCATTGTCTCTGTTCGATGCTGCAGTCCAGGTCACAAGAGCCCAGGAGATGCAGCAGGCACAGAGGCCACAAGACTGAAAAAGTGAGGGACAGGGAGGGAAGAAGAAAAGAGTTCAACATGCAAAACAGCAAGCAGTGCACTCTATCTTGAGTGAACGATCAAAGGTGAGCTGGGTAGAGAGATTTTCTCCCACTCATGACCCACACAGTGTTCCCACCACCATGAGCACAGCCACCCTCCCCTTCCAGTGCAGCCCAGAGCTGGAAAACTCTCTTGCAGTCTCTGCCTTGCTTAGAGTGCAGTGCTGTGGTGCTGAAAGGACTTTAGTAGTGTGTTATGAGGTGCTGGTCCAGGCTGAAAAGGAAGTAAGTGGTGAAGACCCACTCCAGGCAAGAGGATTCAGCTTAGGAAAGCTTAGGCATCCATGGGCATCTTTGGAGGAGAGCAGCAGCACCTGCAGCCAGGCTGAGGTACAAGTGTCCTTCAGTGCTGTGGTGCTGGACATGCAGGAAATAGGTATAATACAACTGGATTTGAGTGCTTATGCAAGAGGAACGTGTCAGTCATCCACAAAACTCAACCTGAAGCAGGTTAATTTGACCTGCTCCTTCTCATTCCTAACACAATTTTGCTCTTCCTCAGTATCCTTCCCACAGCCCCAGAAACATCCTGATGGGATGTTTGTGCTTGGTCCAGGGTGCCTGGCTAGGATCACTGGTGTGCACAACAGAAGACAGACGCAGGAACTTCTCACAGTATTCCTGAACTTGATCTTGAGAGGTGGTGACATTGGTATTCGTGGAGAGATCTGTTCCATCCTTTAGAGCCGTTGGCTGGCAAGGGGTGGTGTTTGGCCTCCAAATCTTACTGACTTCAGCTTCCCTCAGCTTCAGGACAGGTTGCTACCTGCTTTTCCTTCTTTGGGACATATGCTTGAGGTATCTATCTCTGGTATGGATGGCTGCTGGGCAGGAGGTTCACAGGAAGAGGAATGGCAGACTGGAACTGCTGAAACCTTATTACCATCCTCCCATTGATGGGATGCAGGATTGTCTATGCTGTGGCTGCACCACAGCCTTGGGAACAGGGAATTTTGGGAAACTCCTTCTGGAAGTATCCCCTCTTGTTGCTCCTTCAATCCCAACCCAGACACCTCTGGAGCCATCATTGATCTGATGTGACCTTGTTCTTCCTGTCCTGGCACTTGTCTGTGAAGTGTGCCACAGAGCTGCTTCCTGCCCCTGAGATATGGAGAGGGACTTCCCTACTCACCAGCTGCCCTGCATAGGGGTGTGGGCAGCTCAGGAAGCAAGAGGTGCCTTCCCTCACACAGAAGGCAAAGGGAACAGACTATAAAGTGAAAAGCACAGTTGGCTCGCCCTGAGAGGAGGGGTGAGACTGCAGACTCTGTTGTCTGTACCTTTGTGTCCAACCCAGCTGATGATGTTGGCTATGGGTCCAGCCCCATACGCACATGGCTTTGGAAAATCTGGATGATAGGATGATGGTAATGGTGAAATATTTGAAGGGCTGGCCTGGGGCACAATGTCTTCTCTATTTCCTGTCATAAAGGGGGTCTCAGCACGTTACTGAAAGCAGAGTGATTACTGCAACCTTCTCCCTCCTGGAAAATCTGGTCCTAAGCACTATACATTAGGACCTTCCAGCAGGATTTTGCAGTACCTACATGATAGGGCTGGCATCTTAATCTAGCTGTAGTAATTTTATTTTGTACAGTTTTCTTGGCACTACCTCCTTAGCTCAAATTCACACCTTCTACTTGCTTCTCTGATCAGATAAGAAACAACTCACTCCTCTTTTTAACCTCCTCAGCTGCTTTTATTAAGAATGAAAAGAGCTACCATTCCCTTCATATTGTGGTAACTGTATGATTTTATTTCTTTACCATATTTGGAATCTCCTTTAAATCCCTCACCTCAGGAGTCTTATAATGATGTCAGAATCTTGACTTTCACTTAAAAAAAAAAAAAAGCTATCTGTCTAATACTGAAAACCAAATTTGAAAAGCTTGTAAGAAAAATATAGTTTAAACACGTAAACTTTTTTTTGTTAGACTCTTACTCTCATTAGCAGAAGGCAGAAGCTCTACCTTTTCAGCTTGTTCCTATCCTTCTATTTGTTTTCATTAAATCTGGCAAACCCACTGTAACAGACAGTTTGAATATATGACTCATTCCCTGCTTTGTCCACTGTACTGAACAGGCCCATCACCAAGCACCTGCACAGCACGTCGCGGACTCATCCCTGCAACGACACCTACTTCCACAGGTAAATGAAGAGGGGCAGTCTTTACAGGCTGACTTGCAGAAATAGTGCTCTGTCACTAAGTTTCCTTTTTTGTGTTTCATTGGAAAATGCTTTCATTTTTGCTATTGGTTTAAGGAGAATTTTTTACAGAACCTACTGAACTCTGAATACTTGAGAAGTTTCACATTCTCTGTTCTCTTTTGGACCATAAACATTGATAGGTAATAAAAAGGGCTAAAAGTACCCATATATTATCAACTATTACCTTCATACCTATTATGCAATGAAAATTGCAAAAAAAATGCCTAGCACTCCCTCCCTCCGTCCTTTCCTCCCTCTCGCTCTTTCCTTCCACAAATACTTAATTACCATTTTCAATTAAAACTTCTAATGAACACCTGAGTTGCATACATAACTTTAGTACTATCCAGTTTTGTTCTTATTTTACAGTTAGGCAGGTGAACATACGCTAGCATTGAGACTGACTTTCAGTTCACCTCATGGCTAAAGTAGTGCAGAGTGTCTATCTGAGCTACTGTTTCCAAGATCTGTTTGTAGGAGTGCACCCACTGTTTTTCCAGGTCAGTGGTCCTCTGGCCATGAGCAATAAGACTGAGGAGAAAACTTCAGGTAGTGTTCAGACAACATCATGTTTAAATCAGACTTTACCACTTGTTCAATGACACTGTAGCTAGTTTTATGCTTTTACTATTCTGCAGCTTGACCGAAGGCAGGATCTCAAAGATATTTGCAAGCCAAGCGTTAGACTCACTGCTCTTCCAGGGTAAGGGAAATATTGGCATCTGCATCAGTTTTAAGCTAGAAACTTCATTTTTTCATTTTTGGAAAGATCAACCATGCAATATGGATTTTTTAAAAACAGAAAGGCAATTTTTATTACTCGCCTCAGTGAGTGAGTGGATGTGTAGACCAGATGGAGCAATCCTCCTCTTTCAGGAGTTTTATTTACTGAAATAATCACTTTTCAAAACTTTGACTACACCAAAAATTAGATTCTTTGAATTAATGAAGTTGACTTGTTAGTTTTCCTTTCACATTTCCTCACTCAGGCTTCATCTTCCAACCTAGGCTCAGGAAAAAAGTCCAGAAATATTCCTACTATTGGGCTCTTTCACCCTCCCCTTCTGCAACAGTTTTCCCAAAGACCCCAGGAAGTGTACATTCCTGCTACAAGGATCTAGCCAGAAGAGCATGAGAAGGGTTTTGGGAATAGGTGAGAGAATAGGACAGTCTGGTATGGGAAATTCATTGTGATTCTCTTCTCATCCAACATCTGCCTATATCTATTTTGTAGTATGTATCTTTCTGTAATATCTGCTACGTCTAACTCAAAACTTACAAAGTGAGAACATTTTTCTTCTTTCCTATTCTTATGCATCTACAAAAGTTAAGTCAGGTTCCATACTGACAATAAGATAGAATAGTTTGAGATAAAAGATAGGTGTTGTCCATCCTCCTGCATTATAATAGAATTGACTTGGTTCATTTAAAAACACATCTGTCAGATGGATGACATGATAGCACTTGCATATCTAGTGAAATTATTTCTAAATTCTCTTTTGTTCAATTGTTTTGTTGCCTAGTACACTATTTTTTTTTCTTGGAAGTATATAACCTAAATGCAGCTGGCGGCTTTATCTCACTATTTCTGTTCTGGGCTGTTTTCAGCTACAGCAGAGTCAGACCTTTGTCAAGGGTTCCCTATACCACTCCTTTTTGTGTTTGTGGGCAGTTATTTGCCTCTCTATTGTCTCTCCTCTTCCAGATTGAATATACCCATTCTTCTCATCTTTCCCCACTGCTCTTATTTTACAGATCACAGAATCACAGAATTGTTTAGGTTGGAAGGGACTTCTGGAGATCATCTAGTCCAACCTCCCTGCCTCAAGCAGGGGCCTCTAGAGCATATTTCCCAGGATCACATCCAGACGGGTTTTGAATATCTCCAGGGAAGGAGACTCCACTACCTCTCTGGGCAACCTGTTCCAATGCTCCAACACCCTCACAGTGAAGAAGTTTTTCCTCAGGTTCAGATGGAACTTCCTGTGGATCAGTTTCTGCCCATTGCCTCTTGTCCTGTTGCTGGGCACCACGGAGAAGAGGCTGGCCTCATCCTCTTGACACTCCCCCTTCAGATACTTGTACACGTTGATCAGATCACCTCTCAATCTTCTCTTCTCCAGGCTGAACAGGCCCAGCTCTTGCAGCCTTTCTTCAGAGGAGAGATGCTCCAGCCCCCTATTCATCTTTGGAGCCCTCCGCTGGACTCTTTCCAGGAGCGCCATGTCTCTCTTGGACTGGGAGCCCAACACTGGACACAGTACTCCAGGGGAGGCCTCCCCAGGGCTGAGGAGAGGGGCAGGATCACTTCCCTCCACCTGCTGGCAACACTCTGCCTCATGCACCCCCAGCATACCAGTGGCCTTGGCCACCAGGGCACACTGCTGTCTCATGCTTGACTTGTTGTCCACCAGCACTCCCAGGGCCTTCCCTGCAGAGCTGCTTTCCAGCAGGTCAACCCCCAGCCTGTACTGCTGCATGGGGTTATTCCTCCCCAGGTGCAGGACCCTGCACTTGCCTTTGTTGAACTTCAGCAGGTTCCTCTCCGCCCAGCTCTCCAGCCTCTCCAGGTCCCTCTGAAGGGAAGCACAGTCTTCTGGTGTGTCAGCCACTCACCCCAGTCTTGTATCATCAGCAAACTTGCTGAGGGTGCACTCTGTCCCTTCCTCCAGGCCATTGATGAATATACTGAACAAGACTGGACCCAGGACTGACCCCTGGGGGACACCGCTAGCCACAGGCCTCCAACTTGACTCTGCGCCATTCACCACAACCCTCTGAGCTCAGCCATCCAGCCAGTTCTCCACTCATCTAGCCCACACTTCCTGGGCTTACCTAGGAGGATGTGATGGGAGACAGTGTCCAAAGCCTTGCTGAAGTCCAGGGAGACAGCATCCACTGCTCTCCCCTCATCTACCCAGCCAGTCATTCCAGCAGAGAAGGCTATCAGATTGGTCAAGCATGATTTCCCTTTGGTGAATCCATGCTGACTGCTCCTGATCACCTTCATTTTATAGCATCCCTGACTCCAGTTACAGTTGTCACACATAAACAGATTTTAGATTTATAACCCTGAGCTAGAGAAGATGGAATATGCTTCCACTCCCATAGAAAATGGTAAAATAATTTTAAAAATCTCTTTAAAATACAAAAGTGAATGTACTGCAGGACTCCATTAAAACCCTTTTTATTGATACTGGAATCTGACTGCACATTACTACTTAAAAATCTCAAAGTGATACTTGAAACTTTGAAAAACTAACTGTGACCACATGGCAGACATGTAACTTTATTCATCAGTTCTGTGCAACAGCAGTCTGGCATCAGCAGCTCTGAACTCTTGGCATAGTTATATTCACTTGCCGTCTGCCAGCTACTAGGATATAAGATAATGAATGTGCTTTTAAGTAAGTGGACTAAAAGAGTCAAGAATATTAAGCGGAACATGAGAAGGAAAAAATTATGACAGTTAAAAAGCATATTTTTATATAAAAGCATATATTTGATTAAGAAAATATATCCAGAATAATTTACAAGTTTTTCATTTTACATGGAAATTATAATATAAAAAAGAAAACTTTTACTGCTGATTATTTCTCTTGTTTCAGTCTTGCTAGGGATGTGTTTAAACAATAATTTTGCTATATTAGAGAAATGACATTTAACTTTGTTAATTACCAGGGTAAAGCTTCATTATGTAGTTCAACTTTATTGAAATGTCATTTCAGGTGATAATTACATAGACTGTGGACAGTGAGTTGAACAAAACTCTTTTTAATTATAACAAGGAAAGCTATTAAGCTATTTTTCTATTTGAATTGGAGCTTTCCTTTCTTGGTATTTAAAGGTCTTTATTATAGGTTTCCATATATAGAAAAATTTGTGCTACACCACAGGAATACAGCAAGTGGTCTAAAATGTGTTTCTGTCAAATGTATTGTTTATTTTTTGCAAAGCTTGTAATTTCCTTGCTGATGTACCCTATTATGACTTCTACATATTCATTATAAAATAATTACATATACCCCTTTTCAGATTTTAAGAAATTGACTTTAGATCTAAGTTTTATTTATATGACATTTAATATCTAATTCAGCTCTAGGAAAAAAGAGAATGCAGGGAAGAGATAGTGTCATGCTTTCCCTTACAGACATCAGAAAATTACAACAGTATCTAGAACATAAATATATCTATTAGTAGATGCTTTACAAATTTATTCTGAAATAATTTTTTGTTACTTCAAGAGTCCATTTCGCATAAGGGCAAGTCTACTTTAAAAGCTTCAAACTGAGTAAAAGCACTTGTTGTATTTGATAAAAAAGAATATTACAATAAAAATACTTTAATCTATGTCATGCAATGACACCTTTTGAAGAATCTAGGTGTCCCTGAGCCATCATACAGTTTGGATTTTTTTTTTTTGTTTTTAGAACTTCAGAGTACTGAAATCAACTATTTCATACAATCCTGTATAAAATTAAGGCATCCTGGGGCAAGAAATGCTATCCAATAAACAAATGCAGGGGTGTTTCTATGCATTTTATCCTCCATTAAGACAGATCCAGAAAATACAGCTTATGAGCCTTACTTAATACAAATGGTTCTCAGGCAACCAGGTTTTGTCCACATTTTTCAGAAAGCCTGAGGAAATTTTGCATATTGGCAATGCTTCTATTTTGCTTAGCATATTACAGCTTTTCCTCCCATGAAGGCAGTGGTGCTTGCTCTAGGCAGGAGTAGATTTCCACCCACGTGGAGTTTATGTAACTATCAGTGTGAGTGCTGCAGTAATTCAGTATTGTCTCCATGAATATATTGCCTCATGCAGAAAGAAGACAGCACTGAAGAGGCTAGGGGGAAGTAAGTAAGAGAAAAGGGATTTCAAGGCAGCTCTGAAAATTTCCACAGGGAAAAAAATAATAAAAAACTTAAGAAAAAAAAGGACTGGTACATAGCAATCCTTCAAAACCACATCTACTTCTCTTTATTTCATTAACAGCCAGAATTAGATCAGATTAGGAAGAAAGACAGCAATATACTCAGAGATCTGTTTACCTAAAGTCAAGATTTAGGATCTAGTTTAGTTAATATGAGACCAGTTTTATATTACAATGACAAAAAAAAAACAAAAACAAAAAAAAAAGGCAAAGAAGACAAATGAACAATCAAAAACCCTAAATCGGAATAGTCTATTTTATCTATTTTATCTTATTCTGTTTACTCTATTTATTTAACATGGTGGATTGAAAAGGGGGACAAATTTGATAAAGTTGGAGTGTTTTTTTTGTTGCCCTTTTCACACATATAATAAAGGCCATTAAGAATGCTTGCATTTTTTTCCCTATTAATAAAGATCACAGGATCCAGGCCTGTATAAATCACACAAGAGTCTATGTGAAGCTGTATATATGTTCTCCTTATATGCACTAACTTCGATGCTTAGTCCAGCCATGATCCAAACCAAGCTGTCTTCTGAATAGCGGTCAGTGACTTCAACGGTATTACTGCCAGGGTCTTATCGTAGCAGGCCCAAATGTTTCAAAACCACTTACTATACATGTCTAAATCTCATTGATTGCAATATTTTGGAAGTCTGAGAGATGTGCCCCACCTTTATTGCTTTAACTTGCAGCATTAGCTTGTTCTGTAATAGTAAGACTTTCTCCACAGGAGTGGTATTAAAACCACTTTTTTTCCACTGAGCTAAGTTACTGTGGAATGGCTGCCGCATGCAAGTCCTTGATCTGTGTGAAGCAAATTGATGGTAAGGGCATTGAATTTTCAAGAATAAAAGGGTTTAGGTTACATCTAATATAACATGTAGGTACCCAAAGGAGGAACTAAGTTACCTAAAACCAATCATTGTACAACTAGACTTTAGCACAGGATGTAGGATAACATAGTTCTTCCAGTAGAGCACTATAGCCAGAAGACTATCTAATTATGCTCTTTTTTGAGGTCTAATGAAGTCTGGATTCTTCTCTTCACATGATTTACTTCTTCAGAGTTTTCAGTAAGGGGTGACGGAGGTGAGATGGAGGGACAATATCCAGTTTCATCTTGCGTAGCTTAGGAAGGTCTCATGTTTCTTTGTCACATGCTCTGTAGTAAAGATCTTTTATGGACAAGTAAGTCAGGGATAAATACTTAATTTCTTGTGGATGCCCTTTCAATCTTCCTGTTAAAGTTTTACTTTGAAACACATTTGACTGTTTTATATGGTTCCATAGACCATATTTGTACCCCTTAATATGAACTATTTCTTCTTCTATTTCTTCTTCCTCTGGATCTAAGCCAGAAGATCCATTTTCCAAAACAACAGAGGTGGACACTTAATTTGAAAAAGAGAGAACACCAGGCTGTGCCTCCTGAGAGGTGCTTGGCGGAGTCCCTCAATCAAATGCCAGAATGTCAAAAAGTGATGAGATTTTAGACAGAAGCCCATAATCAATATTTCCAAAGGCTAACTTTAACTAGGTCTCCTGCCAGTATGTCAGCTGTTCTGTGCAGTCACTCTTCCAGTTGTATGTTGGAGCACCTTAATAGGCAAAGAGTCCTAGATCCACAAAAAACACACTGAGAAGTTTGTCTTTCTGTCTTGTGAAATCAAATTCCTGACCTGTTCCTTGTACAATTACATATACATGCAGAGTAGCAAAAGTTCTGAATCCTTTCTCAGTCATTCTACATTTCCAGGAGAAAGATACTTTCATAAAATAATCTTTAATATTAGAAAATATTTTTAGGGTATTACTGTAGCACTATACATGCCTCACAATCCAATTATAAACACCTTCAGGACTTTCTGTGCATAAACAAGCTTATAAAAGGCAGAAGTAGTTACTGACTAAATCTTTTAGATAACAATTTGATTAAACATTGTTTAGTCATTTAGCATTGTATCAGACATTAGAAGGAGAGAGGCCAAACTGCATAAAGTTTTTGTATATTTGTGATAAAATTTGTTGCTGGATTTAACAAAACAGATGATATATTAATTATAGGCAAGGCTTTGATTCCAAGTCTGAATGTATCTTTGCAGTGAAAGAAGTAGCTATATGATGGCTCTACTTCCATTTGGATTCCACAAGGGAAACCTAATGACTAATTCTTGCTATATCACTTTTGGCCTAAAATATAGTTCAGGTTTATCCCCTTCTGCAACTGATTCCTCCGTTACCTGAGCCAAGATGCAACTGTGATCCAGTCTCCCTGGGATGCCCTCTGATACTTACGCCACTTATGCTATAATCTTAATTGTCTGTAATGTATGTCAGTGATCTATGATTAAGGAGTCAACATTTTTTTCAGGTTCCCTAGAAGTCTCTCTGCTATTTTTTCCGCCAGATTCTTTGACTAGTGTTTGCCTCTATGTGTTCAGGACAGTGACAGACTCCTTCCAAATACAGATTAGATAGCGTCTCCCTATCTGTCTCTGGAACACAGTATGCAGTGCCTCCTGCAATTGACAGCACCACCATTTCTTTTCTTGTATATTGAAAAGGCAATAACACACATCATTAGCAACTGGACATGCTTTTCTATGTTTTCTGTGAATAAAAGACCAATTGTCTCTCCCTGACTCGTGACTTCTCTTCCTCTTACTTGATTGAATTAAAATAATATTTTCTAGCCCTCTGTTCTTGCTAGCTTATTCCTACACATCCCTACTCCTACCATTTGGATCTAAGCCTATTGTGAAATATGTAAAGTAGAGATCCACTCTGAATGCTCCTTCTTTTTCTAGTTAAAATTGTGAGATTATAAATATTCTTCAGTCCTAATACATCCATAGTGTACACATTCTTTGCTTATCACACAGGCTGTCATCTCTTTGAGTATTTTTAGGTGCACTGCTTAGGTATTTAGCAGTCCTCTGGAGGGGGGGAAAAAAAAAAAAACTAAGAATAACTTTTAGGTACAATTCATTATGTCAGTATCTCTGTGTGAAACATCTACCTGTCCACCCTGCACAAATGAAAATACTGAAATCCATTTAAAGAGCCCTTCTTAATCGTTATGTTCTGTGCCAGTCTTTTATTAAAGAATGTGGAGAAATGGAGAGAAGAATAGTGGCAGCAAAGGAGAGGAATGTCATAATTTCAAGGTACATGGTTTAAGTAAAATGATTTATAGATTGGATGAATTTTCATCTTACATTTTGCAATGATACTTTTGTTATTGGAGTCTCAGGACTTATAGCAAAGTTGCAATATTTCCAAAATACATATGTGTTATTTTTGAAAAGTATTGCCTTTTGCAGTGATTACAGGCTGAAACTTATAGTATTGTTTGTTTCTGTTAAATTCCCAGAGACTAGAATCAAGCTACTAAATGGAATATTAGTCAAAAATAGAATGCTTCCTGGAATTGCCAGAGAGACAAACTTGAAAATGGAACCTCCCAATTTTCTGACAGTTAGAGGTAAAAAACAAAACAAAACAAAACACTAAATTCATGATCTTTAAAATATTGTGAATTTCTACAGACAAGACTGATTTTTAGACTCTTTTGCCCTCACTTTTGAACTCATGAAGTTGATAATACTGGGCTGTTTTAAAAATTTTTTAAGGAAAGATTTTATAGCATTTTAAAGAAATAACTCAAAATATCAGAGTTTAGAATATAGAGAAAATTATTTTCTGGGTCCTGAGGATTCTTCTTGGAGTCTTACTTCTTCCTACTCAGTAGAGGTAAGAAAAAGGACTGAAATGAAACCACAGTTTAAATTTCAATGTTATCTTGTGAATAAATTTTAGCAAAATTTGTCCACCTCCATAAAGCACTGGAGAAGATTTATGTCAAGACTGTATAGGTTTGATGTTAAAATTATGAAACTTGAAATCTCATAGAGTCACATGCCCTAATAGATTTAACACTATAACCCTTTTAGAATGACACAAAATAGCATCATTATTATACAGTTATATAATCTACATTTAAGATTTTTCTTAAAAATAATTTTCTAGGCCAAGGTCTGTAATATATTAAAATTTTATTCAAATATCTCTCATACTAACTGGATTAACAATACATAAATTATTACTTAACCTTATGGCCATTGTAAATTTTTGACATACTTGCAAACTGTTATATATTTACATATGCATATACTTGCATATACAATGTAGTTGCTACAATGTAAGATTATCTGTGTTTTATTATAAAACATACATATAAATCCATCTATCAGCCAACACGTCAGGAGTACTTATAACATATAAATCAAGTGCACAGTGACACTTTGATACCATAGTATAGCGTATGCTCGGTTTTTGAGTTTTGCAAGTGGATTTTACTTTGTATACCTGTTAATGACGTGTAGTTGCATTCACCCCCACAGATTAACAAATTTGTACACTGTAAACCAACATTTTGACACCTGCTTAGGTCTTGACTCAAATGCATTGATATGAATTTTTAAAGATGTTGATTGCATGGGGTAGAATTATCTATATAGTCTTTCAGTTCTGATCTACTTTCTTCTTTCTACTCGTTTCAAGTTTTCCAATTCTTTTAGTTTTGAGAGTGTTTGTTTTTCTGTAGTTGAATTTGGTTCACCTTGGTGTTTACGGTATACCCGTACAGCATACTTTCAAGTGTTCTGCTGTTAAGGGCAAGTAACTCTAACAGTTGTGCCTTAATTATCATATTTATAGAGACAGAGTAAAATTGTCTCATAACTTATAAATATGTGAAATATCAGAAATAACATGATGAATCTTAGTATGTGGTTTACATTAATTAGAAAATATTTCCTGTGTCAAATGCACTGCAGAGTTTTCCTAATAAATGACTGCTTCAGTACTAAATTAGAACCAGCAATCCATACAGCAGCATGATTCTGTCTTGTTCTTTGGTCACTATGCTGCTTGTAGAAAAGTATATTAGTATTTGCTTGTTTATGGCTACCATTTTAGAAATCTTATATGTTTCATGCCAGTGCCCATAACATGTTTTTGCTAGATGTAACTCATACTGGTTTAAAATTCTCAAGTTTAAAATCTGCTAAATACAAGAACAGCTCTATCGTAGTATCACTGTGATGAAGACAAGACTGCTACTCAGGCAGGCTTTCATAATTTGTTTTCTAGATCCCTGGCTGTGATGTATTCTGGTGATACCTCTAAGAAAAATATTATTTATACTTTAAACAACAAAACATAACACTGATTCCTGGCACATTTTATAGATATTCGCTGAGACAGAGCACAACTTTGTTAGATGCATAATTCTGAATGTCATATTGTTGCAGAGGGTATGGAATATTGAGAACTGTATGCCATGAAAGACAGTATCAGCAGCAGGATGATCACAGCTTGGTATTTTATCAGATCAACTTTATTGCCTTTTTTCTATTTGCTATTTTTAAGAGGGTGATAGGTGATATAACTGTATTTTATGATGAAAGAACTTGTGTTAGTCATCTTCTTTCTTCTGTCAGGAATAATCTCAGGAATAAAGCATCATCCTTTTTAAGCAGGGTTATGTGATAGGTCTTTTTTTAGCTAACTTTGTTAAAAAATCAAGTATGAATAAACTGTTCCTGCAAATTTTTGGAAAATTAAAATTATTGTCTTTACAAAGCTTTTATAATGTTTTTGACGAAGATAAGCAATTACCCTTAAATATTCTATAATGTTTGTATCTGATACTGAGAATAGCTAAACAAATTGGTATTGTGACAACATTACTCACAATCATTGCAGGGAAGCATTTATCTACCACAGTAAGAAGTCTGGTATAAAACTTTAGAACAGCATTCAGTATGTGTGTATCATGATAATAATACTTTAGGAGCTATGACATTTATTAAAAGGAATTGAGGGTTTGTTAGAGAATTCAGAGAGCAAGCAATGAACCATATGAGGCACATGAAGTTGTTCATGATTTAGATGACTACTCAAAAGCTTCCATAAATGGGTTCCAACTGGATCCTATGAATAATCTCAACTGCAGTTGTGATAGAATCAATTAAAGTAATAGACATGATAAGTTCTCCCTATTTTAATTATTCCATTGGCATGTATTTCCCTTTACCCGCAGCATGCTTTATCTTGAATATCGGTTGCAAAACTGAAACATGTCGTTCAGTCTTGGATTTCCTACTGACTCTAAGAGTCGTCTTGGAGAATCACCATAAGAAAATAAATATTTTCTTGAATGTGCTTTCTTAATGCCATCATTACCAAGAGCAACATTTGAGAGTGCAGAGGGATTTTCCCCTCAAATGACAAATGTTTAATGTCTACTGAGTATAGATGAATTGTATTTTAACTGATAAGACTTATGACAGTTTCATCTGGTAATGAACAAGATGGCCAGATAACTTATTTACATGACTTAGCCAAACTTGAGAAGCTGAAATGCTCGATCCACTGAGTGCACAGAATTTCACTGCAAGTTACATATCTTGCACATGTCCCAGCATCAGAGGGTGTTGACAAATTCATCTTTATAGCTCTTTGGTTGTTTACGTCTAGCAAACAACTGAAATATTCCCTTGACTATACTCCAGGTGTAAGAAATATTTTAAACTGTCGCAGACAAAGCAATTAGAACATCTGTAGACTGATTATTGAATTTAGTCATATTTAATATAGTTCAGAATCAACATTTCACATGAGCTTTCTGGTATACAAAGAGATCTCCGTCCACTGAATACTGGTTCTGAATAATGCATTCGCTAATGCAGACTGTACTGCAAAGAGAGGGATTTGATGCTTGCCATCTTACATAGAGCGTAGTAACTGAGAAAACAAATCATCCAGTTTAGAGGAACCATAGGAGCTTAGGGTAATTATTGACTCCATTCACTTCTAATAAAATTAATATGAGAGGTATTTTAATTCACTTTGTTTTAAATAATGGCCCCTCATCTACAAATTCAATTTGGGTAAAAAAAAACCTCTCCTAATATACGATTAAAAAGCAATTTCATTTAAAAATTACCAATCATAAATCATAACATAAGGTCATCAGAGTTTCAGACATTTAAGAAACATTTGCACCATTTTCCCCCAAAACTTATTGATTTCCTATAAAAGAAAACAAGAATAACTCCTCCTAGGAAAATAGATGTAACCAACCAGCCAACTATTTCATGCTCTATCCTTATGAGCAACTCTTCCGTTACATATATATACACATACACACACACACACACACACACACACACACACATATATATATATATAAAATAAAAAAATTATATATAAAATAAAAAAATTTCTTTGTTCTATGTGCTCTGACTGGTGGAACAGAAATGGGGCATATTCTGTCAGTGGAGAGACAAGCTGGTCCACAGGTTTACCAAGGAAGAGCTTTGAGTGTATTTGCCTTCCCCAGGCAGAATTGCTGCCTGAACAGTAACTGGAGGGGATCAAATCATTGATATGTGTAAATCAGCATAATTTCACTGATATCAGTTATTTGCTCCAGCTGAAGATCTTGTTCAAAATGTGTTCCCCAAATGACTTTCATTCTATTCATTTGGCTGGGGAAGGCAAAATGTATAAAAGCTAAATTAGCTGAAGGCAGTGATCTAAGACTCTGGTGGCTAGACAAGGAATGTAAACAGTGACGGTGCCAGGAAAAGTGTGAGAATCAGGACACAAGGCTGGGCATGTTCTCAAGGTATTAAGCTATTCTCATTACTAAGCCAGTCAATACAGACCATGCATTCTACTCGTTTGTTTTGTGCTTGGTATAATATTATCAGACTGAAAACCAAGTGACTTTTATAAACCAAGCAGGGTAAAATAATTGAACAGAAACACACTTATGTCTGATTTCTTAATTAAGACAATTCCTTTAAATGGTCCCCACTGTGTTTTCAATTATTTTTAACAGGACAGAATGTTTCATTCAGAATTACATTATTAAACACATTATGAATTACAGTAATAACATTAAAATATTTTAAAAGCTGTAGGAAGTGTCCCATATGGTTAGAAAATTAATCATTTTTTACAGAGTGAAATAGGATGAGAAGATAGTCTTATAGTAAACAGAAATCATATCACCAAAAGCCATAACAAGTAAAAAAAAAACTAAAAAATTGCCAATATTATTAGAGAATGAAGCTACAGTTTTGCAATCAGTTAAGCAGATGTTTGATGTTAAGTACATAAGTAATCCCACTGAGTAATCTGAACAACTCATATGCTGAACGTGAAGCCCAGGTGTAATTACAAGCCTGAGACCTGTATTTTTCTCTAGTCAACTTAAGCACAATACTTTAATAATGTTAAAATAAATATTGCCTATGTATCCGGATGACTTTAAATAGCCATAAATTAATAATGAGATGTGATACATTCAGATGAGTGTTTGAAATACTTAAGCACACATTCCAATGTCTGACAAACAATTAAATACAAAATACAATATGTAAGAAGAAAATATAAGAAAGTAATCTGGGAGAAAAACCCCCAAAAGGCACATAAATATTCTCCTGTTAAGGTAAAATCCTGTTATCCTACAGGAACCTTTGGAAACTACTATAACCGCCCCATCCCAGGAGCATCTGGGGCTTGGGCTGCTACACTAAGACTGTAACATCAAAGAGAGAGCTTATTTTTATTGTCTCAGCTGCAGCAAGCATTGAAAATAGCTTAGTCTGGAAAGCCTTATTCAAATACAAATTCTCTTTGATTTTAATGACCGTTTTGCCTAAGGAAACAGCATGGAGGAGGAAAAAATAAACAGGACAAAACAGAGTCATAACCATGTCTCATATCCCACCTGAAATCAGACATAGAACTGGATGCTACTGCTCCTTTGAGCTGGTGTAGCTGGAGCAAACAGGTAGACAAAAGAGTTTCTTTTTGGGTTATGCAGCAACCCACAGGGGATCTCACTGAGAAGCAACAGGGAGAGGGTGAGGACAGTACAGCTGGCTCTCAGAGCTCTCCTTTCCCCAGTGCAAACTCCAAATGCAGCCTGCTATCTGCTGCAAGTTAAGCCCCTCCTTGCCTCCTATTTCCCACAACTTCCACTCACAATCTCTCCCTTCTCCAGTCTCTCTTAGTTCACACCAGGGAGTCAGTCATTCTTCTCCTCCATTTTAAGTAATTTTTTACTTCATTGAGCTGAAAAGGAAAGAACAGTGGCTGTAAGAGAACTCCTGGGAATTTCCTCACTGTCACCACCGAATTTCCCAGTGTTGGTTGAATTAAAGTGGGAGGGAGGGAGTATACAGACAGGTCTTTGGGGACAATAGCTGCAGAGACAGTGCTCTGGATGGTGCAAGGAGCTTCCCTGTGATGGGACCAGTTGCAGGCATGGCTCAGACTGCCCAGTGAGAAGAGACAGTCTTCTTCCCTGTTCCCATCTCTGCCCCTTTGTATTGCAGTTCTGTTGACAGGGACACTGACACAAAATCGGCAGTTCTACTGTATTACTTTCCCTAGCTGTTTACAGTTTCAAAAGCCTGTGTGAGGCCTTTTCTGGATCCCCATCATCATTCCAAACTATAAAATATACAGGCTCAAAGCCTGCACCACTTTTAATTAACTGCTTTGAACTATTAGCTCTGGTACAGACATAGAGGCTCTACACTTTCATTGTTTCACAGTTTTTAAATCACTGCACAGGAAAAGTCATTATTTCTTACTTTTGGGGATTTGACCCTCAGTTTGTCTGTGTGAATAACAAAGCAAAGAGTTCTTTCAGGCTGTCAGCAGCAATATCTGTCACTGACTTCCCAATCATCCCTTAATGGCTCCTGATGAAGCTCTTTTATATATATATGTATATATATGTTTAAATATACATATATACACACACTTATATTTAAATACCTTCTCATGAATTTCACTGAATTCCCTTGCAACAGTGTTTATTATTTTTATTCCTAATTTTGCCTATCTGCTCTATTCTTATACATCTGTTGACACAAGTGTGGAAGAATCTTGAGCATAGCATCCAAAAATGTAATACCTAGAAATGTTTTAAAAAGAAAAAAAGAATAATTCAGTAAAGAATCAAACTCTGTATCTCTTCTCTGTTTTTTATCTAAGTGCATAAGCATTCTGTGTTGACCATAATGAATGAAAAAATAGTCCATGCAAATTAAAGCCCTCTCAAATAATCATATTTTTCAGTCCATTTTAGTTTATAGAGAACCTTCCACAGATTCTACAAAGCCTTGCTGAAGCCCTTCTTCTGTGCTTGGATTCAGTTCAGAAACCTTTAATGGTTTTCTTGGGTTGCAAAAACTCTACACATCCCTCATCTAAATCTGTGAGAACAGTTCATATCTTTTCATCCTGTTCAAGGACTGACTGTCTTCATATCTGCTCCTTACCCTTCTGCAAAGTTTTCCAGTCTTTGCTTGCTCAGTGAGTTCCCTCCTGACTGCCAGCCTGCATGCCAGAAATTTCTCATATTTCATCTCAGGGAACGGTCAGCGCCCTTGTACGAATTCCACTTGCCTACGGTGCCTCAGTCAAGACACAGCAAACAGCCCTCTCCCCATTGCCTGTACCCCTGTAAAGGAAGATAATGTATAGTAATTCACAAACGCATACAACAGTGTCCATGACAACAGTATCCATGTACTTTTAATGTTTTTTGGATGCTACCAGTCTGTATGTATATTTGTAATTTTTATCTCTTGGGATAGTACTATTAAATTATATACTGACTCAGTGATAGTTTCTAGATTCCTCCCTTTTTTCCAGTTCTTATCATATACTTCCCATTACTTTCTGACAGAACTAATATTCTATTTCTATAAGCTGACAGGTATATTGAATAAGAAAGTCATACAGAAATATACTCTTATCTAATTTGGTTCACAAATCTTACCCATTATATACTGATGGAGAAGACAGATGTAAAGTACAATTTATTTTAAAGTTCTTTTTCAAATAAGCATTTTCAAATAAAGTGCCTTATAGTGATTCAGGGAAGTTATTGTTGCAAAGCATTGTGTCCTACTGATTCTATCCTGAAGCATGCAAAAGCCAACGAAGGCCCGTTAAGAGTACTGTCTAATTTCTTGTGATCTTTACTGGTATATATTTCCTCATGTTTCTGTATGACTTAGATAGAGTCATATACTATTAAAAATGAAGCAGAAAAAGATAGGGAAAATCCGAGGAAAGAGTAATAGGAAATTTCAGCCAAGAAACTAGATAGATAGTGAAATTCAGCTACGGATGAAATCCATGATGAGATTACATAACAAATGCAAACACTTGTGACACAAAGGAAATAATTCTGAATTGCTGCCAAAGCACTTCTGAAACTGTAGCTTGGATGCTTCATGGGTGCGATTTCTTCTTGGGTTTAGTCTTACTTCCATGGTACAGAGTGATCTTCCCTTTTTGTCATTATGTCACCCATCATAGAAGGCATTATCAGTGAAGAAAGGCTATCGTCCATCTGTAAAGGAGAATTAGTATGTAGATTTTGATTTTCAGGAGAACAGTGATTTTTAGAGGGCTTTTTTAAGTTAAACGCTTTCATAGAAAGTAGATAATTTTAACAAAATTAAAAAAAATTCTTTTGTAAGATAGTTATGATAAAAATTTTCCCATTAGGTCTACGTGGATATTTGCTCAATGGCTGATAAGACTTATTAATTCCTTATTTTCTTCTTGTTCTTCCTTGAAAAAGTTCTTTTTATCAGATCATTATGTTTATTGGAATATTTGGCCCTAACATACCTCCTGGATGGAAGAACTATAGGCCAAAGAGCTAAGCATGATAAGGAAGCAAAAAGAGTCTTCTTGTTGCATCAATAATAACGTGATGAGACAGTGACATTTTCTATTTGTAGCCTGTGGTTGTTATGATTACACAACTAACCGTGTTTTTCATTCCGATTTTTTTTTTTTTTGAAGGAACAGAGCAGGATCTGTGTGCCCCCCTCCACACACACATTTGCACAGCCTCAAGAACAATAGATACTTAGGATACTCTTTTTTAAAATTAACAGTGCCATTTAGGGAGTAAGTCAAAACACTTCAAACACTAAAATTATCCTTTCCTGTTATTTAAACTTTACATATCTGACTATGGGTAGTTAAATACGCTCCTCCTGTCTGCTACTCAGAAATTTTAACATGAAAAGAAGGGCCCCAGGCATTTGGACCATTTGCGACTGGGAAAGAAAGGTTCAAAAGAAGCAAAACATTTCCTTATCAGCAGTGCATAGTTTCAAACTGAGCATGTCTGACTGCTTTACCATTGATCAGATTTTGTAGACTTCATCTCTGGCCAGCTCTACTCTTATAATCTTTGTTGCCATTGAAGTATAAAAGTAGTTAATAGTTAAAAGTAGTTAATAAGTTGAAATAGTTTCATCAGAAGCCTGATGAAAGCCCCAGAGCGCAGCCAACAGAAGCAGCGAACAGATGCAGCAGTTTGCGCAGCAGTGTCTGGGCTCTGCCTGGGCCTTTTGTGGGCCTTGTTGGAAGTTGTGGAGACTTTCTGGGGACCCCCGAGGAACTAGACGGTGCTTGCTGCTAGCAGGAAGGGAGAGCTAGGCAAGGACTCCTGCAGGGGACCTTGACTTAACTTCTCCTGGGAAGTTCTAGCCAGGTGGGGCTGCTGCTAACGAGCTCTCTGGGCTGCCCTGGTCAGAGGGAGCTGGGGCTCTTGTTTCAGGTGGCTCCTGATTGGGTGGGTCAAGCACCCTTGTGAGTCACTGCTAGGCAGAGGCCTATATAAGAGCCAGGCCTAGAGTGCAGCTCCCAGAGTGCAGCCAACAGAGGCAGCAGTTTGTGCAGAAGGGCGCCAGAAGGCAAAGAAGGCATCTCTCTATTTTGCACAGTGGTGTGTCCTTCCCTGGGGCGTGGTCATGACACGCCGCAGAGCACGTTCCCCAGTGGCTGCTGGAGGTGCTGCATCGGCTGTAGCTGTGTCTGAGGCTTCAACCCAGACAGACCCTCAGACAGCAGATGCAGCTCTGCAGGTGTCAGGCTGCAGGGAGTGCCTGGGGCCTCTACATGAGGCCTGGGCTGACAGTCAGCTCTCCTGTGTGAGGTGTGCTGTGGTTGCCCGGTTGCATTACCAGATAAAGGAGTTACGGGAGGAGGTTAGTAGGCTGCGTAGCATCTGAGAAGAGGAGCACGAGATAGACAGGGTATTCTTGGAGACTGTTCAGCTCCAGGAGTCCCCGCCCCCCCGCTGCAGCGGAGTTGTCAGAGGGCTCTGTACTGTGTGTAACAGTACATTGTAATGCTGTTGAAGAGGGCTGGAAACTGGTGACCTCTCGTAGAAGGAGAAGGGCTCTTGCTCCTCCTCAAGACTTACCCTTGAAGAACAAGTTTAGCGCCCTCCAAGCTGAGGAGGAGCTGGGCATGGCTCCAAGGGAAGCAATGGGCCTGGGCCTGACAGACCCTGTACCATGCAGGAACCCCCGGAAGAAGCGGTGAGTGATTGTTGTGGGTGACTCCCTGCTCCAGGGGACAGAGGCACCTATCTGCCGACCTGACCTCTTGTCCGGAGAAGTTTGCTGCCTGCCAGGGGCTCGAATAAGAGATGTCCTGGAAAGACTGCCAAGGCTTGTCCATGCATCAGACTACTACCCTCTGCTGATCTTCCACGTGGGTGCTAACGACACGAAAGGCCAACTGGAAACCATCAAACAGGACTTCAGAGCTCTGGGGATGGTGGTGAAGGGTCTGGGAGGCCAGGTTGTTTTCTCCTCAATCTTGCCTGTGAGGGGAAAGGACAGGAGGAAGAGTAGACGAGTTTTCCAAGTGAACAACTGGCTGCGCCGCTGGTGTTGGCAGCAGGGCTTTGGTTTCTATGACCATGGGACCCTGTTTGAAGATCAACAGCTGATGGGGAGCGATGGGATCCACCTTACCAAGCGGGGCACGCGTGTCTTTGCCAACAGATTGGCCAGCCTTGTAAGGAGGGCTTTAAACTAGGCAAGATGGGGGAAGGGGAGTGGTATAGAATCACAGAATGGTTTAGGTTGGAAGGGACCTCTGGAGATCATCTAGTCCAACCTCCCTGCTCAAGCAGGGTCACCTAGAGCATATTGCCCAGGATCACATTCAGACGGGTTTTAAATATCTCCAGGGAAGGAGACTCCACTACCTCTCTGGGCAACCTGCTCCAATGCTCTGTCACCCTCACTGTGAAGAAGTCTTTCCTCAGGTTCAGATGGAACTTCCTGTGGTTCAGTTTCTGCCCATTGCCTCTTGTCCTGTTGCTGGACACCACAGAGAAGAGACTGGCCTCATCCTCTTATAGTATGGTGGCAGGAGAGTCAATAAAACACCGCTCAAGTCAGGATGCCTCCAGCAGGTGCATACAGCCAGGGGAGACAGCCTGGAACATGGCTACGGAGGCTCCTCTTGCATCTCTCCTGGGAAGCTTGCATGCTTGACTGGCTCCCTGAAATGCCTGTATAGCAATGCGTGCAGCATGGGGAATAAACAGGAAGAGTTAGAGGTCTGTGTGCGGTTGCAGGGCCATGATCTCATTGCGGTTACAGAGACATGGTGGGATAGTTCACATGACTGGGATGCTGTCATGGATGGCTATGTGCTTTTTAGGAAAGACAGGTCAGGAAGGCGAGGTGGTGGAGTTGCTCTTTGTGTGAGGGAGCAACTAGAATGTGTGGAGCTCTGCCTACGGGTGGATGAAGAGCAAGTTGAGAGCCTATGGGTAAGGATTAAAGGGCAGGGTAACATGGGTGACACTGTTGTGGGGGTCTACTACAGGCCACCTGACCAGGAGGAAGTCATCGATGAGGCCTTCTACAGATAGCTGGAAGTAGCCTCACGATCACAGGCCCTGGTTCTCATGGGGGACTTCAACCACCCTGACATCTGTTGGCAAGACAGCACAGCTAGGCACAAACAGTCAAAGAGGTTCCTGCAGAGGATTGATGATTTCTTGACCCAGGTGGTGGAGACGCCAACGAGGAGAGGTGCAATGCTAGACCTTGTACTAACAAAGAAAGTCTAGTTGGAGATGTGAAGGTTGGGGGCAGCCTTGGCTGCAGTGACCATGAGATGGTGGAGTTCAGGATCCTGCGAGGAGGGAGCAGGGCAATGAGTAGGATTGCAACGCTGGACTTGAGGAGAGCTGACTTTGGCCTCTTGAGGGAACTACTTAGGGGAATCTCCTGGGGTAGGGCCCTAGAAGGAAGAGGGGTCCAAGAAAGCTGGTTGATATTCAAGCATTACTTCCTCCAGGCTCAAGAAGGGTGCATCCCTCTGAGTGGGAAGTCGAGCAAAGCGGGCAGGAGACCTGCAGGGATGAGCAAGGAGCTCCTGACAAAACTCCAGCAGAAGAAGGAAGCCTACCGAATGTGGAAAAGGGGACAGGCCACTTGGGAGGAATACAGGGACGTTGTCAGAGTGTGCAGGGATGCGACAAGGAAGGCTAAGGCCATTTGGAATTAAATCTGACAAGGGATGTCAAGGACAACAAGAAGGCCTTCTTCAAATACATCAAGAGCAAAAGGAAGACGAGGGAAAACGTGGGCCCGCTGCTGAATGGGGCGGGTGCCCTGGTGACAAAGGATACAGAGAAGGCAGAGTTATTGAATGCTGCCTTTGCTTCCGTCTTCACTGCTAAGGCAGTTCTGAGGAATTCCAGACCTTGGAGACAAGAGAGGAAGTCTGGAGAAAGGAAGACTCTCCCTTGGTGGAGGAGGATCGGGTTAGAGATCTTTTGTCCAAACTTGACATCCACAAATCCATGGGCCCCGATGGGATGCACCCACGAGTGCTGAGGGAGCTGGTGGATGTTATTGCTAGGCCCCTCTCCATCACCTTTAAAGGTCCTGGAGAACAGGGGAGGTGCCTGAGGACTGGAAGAAAACCAATGTCACTGCAGTCTTCGAAAAGGGCAAGAAGGAGGAGCCAGGAAACTACAGGCCTGTCAGCCTCACCTCCATCCCGGGAAAGGTGAGGGAACAGCTCCTCCTGGAGGTCATGACTAAGCATGTGGAGGACAAGAAGGTGATCAGGCGTAGTCAGCATGGATTCACCAAAGGGGAAATCATGCTTGACCAATCTGATAGCCTTCTATGACAGAATGTCTGTCTGGGTAGATGAGGGGAGAGCAGTGGATGTTGTCTCCCTGGACTTCAGCAAGGCTTTGGACACTGTCTCCCATCACATCCTCCTAGGTAAACTCAGGAAGTGTGGGCTAGATGAGTGGAGAGTGAGGTGGATGGAGAACTGGCTGGATGGCCGAGCTCAGAGGGTTGTGGTGAATGGCGCAGAGTCAAGTTGGAGGCCTGTGGCTAGTGGTGTCCCCCAGGGGTCAGTCCTGGGTCCAGTCTTGTTCAATGTATTCATCAATGACCTGGAGGAAGGGACAGAGTGCACCCTCAGCAAGTTTGCTGATGATACTAAACTGGGGGGAGAGGCTAACACACCAGAAGACTGTGCTGCCCTTCAGAGGGACCTGGAGAGGCTGGAGAGGTGGGCGGAGAGGAACCTCCTGAAGTTCAACAAAGGCAGGTGCAGGGTCCCGCACCTAGGGAGCAATAACCCCATGCAGCAGGACAGGCTGGGGGTTGACCTGCTGGAAAGTAGCTCTGCCGAGAAGGCCCTGGGAGTGCTGGTGGACAACAAGTCAAGCATGAGCCAGCAGTGTGCCCTGGTGGCCAAGAAGGCCACTGGTATGCTGGGGGTGCATTAGGCAGAGTGTTGCCAGCAGGTGGAGGGAGGTGATCCTGCCCCTCTGCTCAGCCCTGGGGAGGCCTCCCCTGGAGTACTGTGTCCAGTGTTGGGCTCCCCAGTCCAAGAGAGACATGGCGCTCCTGGAGAGAGTCCAGCGGAGGGCTCCAAAGATGAATAGGGGTCTGGAGCACGTCTCCTCTGAAGAAAGGCTGAGAGAGCTGGGCCTGTTCAGCCTGGAGAAGAGAAGACTGAGAGGCGATCTCATCAACGTGTACAAGTATCTGAAGGGGGGGTGTCAAGAGGATGAGGCCAGTCTCTTCTCCGTGGTGCCCAGCAACAGGACAAGAGGCAACGGGCAGAAACTGAACCACAGGAAGTTCCATCTGAACCTGAGGAAAAACTTCTTCACTGTGAGGCTGTTGGAGCATTGGAGCAGGTTGCCCAGAGAGGTGGTGGAGTCTCCTTCTCTGGAGATATTCAAAACCCGTCTGGATGTGATCCTGGGCAATATGGTCTAGGTGACCCTGCTTGAGCAGGGAGGTTGGGCTAGGTGATCTCCAGAGGTCCCTTCCAACCTAAACCGTTCTGTGATTCTGTGATCAGTAAAATCTTTCATAGGAAGCAGGCACTCACTTCAGTTTTCTGTTAGTCAGTTAAAATCCTTGACAGCTACCCAGAAGCCATCAAAAACGTCTACTTTCTTGTACCTACTACCCCATCTATTTTGTCCTGTGCATTGTTCTTTTTGGAAGCCATAAGCTTGAGGTACATATGTTTAAAAGTTACATACGTTTACATCTTTTTGTATAAAACATCAAATTCAGCACCATACAGCTTTTTATTCTGTTCTGATAAAGGACAATAGTTTTAAAAGTAATTTGGTTTCTTGGACTTAAAACATACTGATTAGTCTGCAAGAATGCATAAATACATTTGGCACGCTTAAAAAATTTATATCTATTTAGGAGTATAAGTTTGAATCCAAAAAAAGAATTTGGATGCCGTAATGGAAAAGATGAGAAAGGATATGTTTTTGTAGGGTGAAGTCTTTGAACTGGTGTTATTTAATTTCTCTTTAAAATTCCCCAATAATGTTTTTTGATGCCAGAGGCAGTATGAAATATATACTATATGTAACGATGAGATCTCATATTCATTGCAAACCACCCATATAACCACAAATGAAGGTACAGCTTTTTTAATTCAGAAAAGATTTTAAGCTACAAGCTGAAAAATAATAATTATTATTTATTGATTCAAATTTGTTTTTTGAACCCAGGCTGGAATACACCACTTGAAAAATCTATATATTTTTTATGCTGACTGCCATATATTTCTATCGCGCTCTTTTACTGTTCACATTAGTTCTACCGAGATCATCACCTGGGGAAAAAATACACATACATGAAAAATTCTTTTGTGATTTATCAGTATGTAAATCATGTGCATTATCCAGCTCCTGTGGCCATTCAAAGATAGAGGTGCTGTCTGTTCAGTTCTATTCAGAGTTGGAGTAATTTTGTCATATTACTGTTGACAGAGAATAGAAAAGGAACACAGTTATGTCTGACAGGCTTTTAACAGGCATTGAGGCACCTGAGTAGGAAGGTTAGTTACTTTCTGTTCCTTGGGCTTAGGCAGAGTTGAAGCAAGACCTGAATTCCTCCCAGCAGTCATGCATGACACAGGGAGTTTTAGGCAATCGCGTTCCCAACTTAGACAGGATGAATTCAGGGACCACATTAGGAATAAATGTCAGTGTTACACATAACCACTTTCTATGGCTTTCTGTCTAATGCTCACCTTTACCTTTCACTGTATCTTAGCCAGCTTAGGTCAATTAAAGCATTATTAAGCATAAGCAATTCCGGTATCGACTTGGAACTTGGTATATCAGATTAATCATCCGCTTTTGTTAGTGCTAATACTGTTGTACAGTTTGACACTCAGTCTTGTCCTGAAGTACTACTTTAAGATAAATATAACTTCTTTTTTATTCTCATGAGTATCTCTCCAACAGTAGATTGTATCTTAGCTTTTTTACTAATAGTCTCTTTTCATTAACTTTATGAGAATCTGATAATATCACTTTGGATTTTAGATAATTCCTAGTTTATATTCAAACTATTCATATATTTAGAGTTTTATTCTTACATTTTTAACTTCTTTAATGATTTTCCTCTTTAAAAAAATGTTGATGTATGTTGATCTCAACATCTAAAAATTGAGTTTCATCCTCTACTCTCAATATTTTTTTTTAGTGTGAATGCACACTAAGTAAACAAGATGAAGCTATCTAGTAAATATATTTCTTCTTCTTTTTTCTTCCACCCTCCTCCCCTGCCCCGAGCTTTAAACAGAAATATACATGCCTATAGAAATCTGGCTTTAAATCTAGCTAGTGTGTATAAATGAGTTTGGTCATGGCAGCCCATCCAATTGGTTTTTTAAATCCATCATATCACTGTTGCACTGGCTAATGTAATAAGCAGTCACTTGTTAATGGTACTTGGGAGTACCATAGATAGAATTTTGCAAATGAAGATTGGCACGCATTACAAGAAGTATACAGGTGCAAATAGAGTTAGTCTGCATTTTCCCCCTGTAAATATGGTCCAGTGTTTTTCAGCAGAAGTATTAAATTAAGCAAAAAACATGGAAAACAAGGAAATCACAGAAACGATTCTGTGATTCTGTGAAATAATGAGGAAAGATTAAAAATTTGTCATGTTGTAATGATTACCTTTTGTAAGGGCACATATTCTCTTTTGCTAATAACTAAATGAAATAGACATTATGAAATTCTCTAAAAAGAGAATGTTGGTTACCTGTGGAGGGCTGTTTTATTCTGAGGTTAGCTAGATAAGGGAATATACAGAAAGGAAGGCAGGAATTATTATCTTACTAGCTGTTATTTGCTAGCTGCTGTGCAATTTGAAGGATAGCTTTGCTGATGTGTCATAAGGAACACAGAAACTGAAATAGACATCCCAGCTTTAATTCAACTTACATGGGTATCCATACTGGAATTTCTAGAACTGTTTAATTTGTGTCACTTTCTCCTAATAGCTTTTGAAGAGCTGTTGTTAATAAAATGGAGAAAGCAACGACAAAATGAAAAACATGAAAGATGAGAAAGATTTTATTTCCTCTTTATAATGTCCCTTTTTTATACATAAGAGAAGTGCTTAAGTAAATTGCCCTTAATTTCAATATTTAAGAAAATGCTCTAGTCTTTGTTTACTGTCAGTATGGAGAAACAGGCACATAGAAGGCTTTTTGTCTCCTCCTAGGATAATTGCCTTATGCAGATGACATGAATTGCCTACCTTTTAGGTTGGTAAAATTAGGCAAGACAAATTAGGCATTTTTTTTGGAAAATAATAACTTATTTGCTTGTTCTCAGTTATTTTACTTATTAAATGCACTATATGGGTAACTGAACAAGCTCTTAAAATATTCATTCACTGCTAATGAAAAGAAACAAGATGTTTTAAGAGAGTATCTTCTCTTTGTACATGACTTTGTACTTATCACCAGCTTCTGTTAAAGAATTTGGATCATAGTTTTAAAATCTAAAATTCTGTATTTGTTACAATATTGCGCATTTTTTTTAAAATAATGTGAGAAAAATGTTTATATATTTATTACAAGGTTATGTGTTAAGAGTATTTGAGGTAAGATATTTTCATCCGTATGAACAGTGAATATATGAATAGCGCTTATCAGATTTTAATTTTGGGAACTACCCATCTCCAAGCTGTAATGGTGTTAGCTATATTGTGATAGTAAAAAAACAATATTTTAGAGGGTGGTTTGTATCTAGAGCGGTTTTTTGATGGCTCTCATGATCAAATTTTAAAGTCTACCCATGCTAAAGGAGTTGAATAGCTAAAAGTTGCAAACACTGTTCACTGCCTCATTTTTTAATTAGGAATTGCTTCTCAGTCTTTTTGTCATTCTTGGTTAGTTGCTACCCAAGCACAGAATAGAAAATAGTGTCCGTATTCTTTGCCACATTTAATGATACCACTTGTTCTCTGGAAACTCCAGGCATGGTGCTACCCAATGCACTAAAATTAATTTTCAGGTTTGATTTGGGGACCAGACGCTCAGTAAAATGATGTTCTATCTTTTTTTTCAATGAAATCATGTTGCATTCATTAAAGAGTTGACCAACACTCACTGCTGCTTCCATATTTAACTCACCATTGAGAGATTGGATCGGACCACCAGTGATGAGGATTTTTTTTCTTTTACTTTGGTCCTTTCATTAGTACTTTTGCACTGAGATAAAGAACCTTCATTAAGATGTTGTTGAGAAATCATTGATATACAGTTTATGCATAAAATCATTATAGAAAAAAAAATAAAACAGAAAAGATGAAAAAACTCAGTATCATAGTTGAGCCAATAGTAAATAATACCTTACAAAGAAAAACTGAAGAAAAAGATCCAGCTGAACAGTTTTATAGTAACTTGTTAAACTGAATATGTTGAATTGCAATATCAGCCCTGGGAAAACTAACAGAAGTTGGCAATGAGGCAGTTTCAGGAAAAAAAAGAGAAAAAATTTAAAGGAAAATTAAACATAGCGGGAATAGTGATGCGGTTAAAACAGTATGCCAAAGGAAGCATAGAAAAAAGTCGGTATGTCCAAGAGAAAGGATAAAGAAACACTGTGGAAGCACAGAGAAGATTGAAGGTCAGATATTTTTGCTGGTTAGTAATCATAAATACCCGTTTATGTTAATGCAGATTTCTAAATAGAAAATGGCATCATAATCTTATCTCTGCTAGAAGTGCTAAAGCACAACTCACTGCAGTTCTACTGCACAGCATGAGCTGCTCACGAAAGTTATAGATTGTTGATGTGTGAGAGCACCTAGCATTCCTATACTGTGGCGCATGGTTTGGCAAAAGATACAGCCAGGGGCATCCTTACAACTTCTTGAGCAATATTTATAAACCCCTAAACTGTACATTATTCAGAAAGATTCTGAAACTTTTTAAAGTCATTGGAATACAAAATCCTTCCTGCAGCCTTTGAATGACAAGGTTTAGCACCTCTCCTGCTTTGGAACTAAGACTTGACATTTTGGCAGGTGTTTGCTTAGATGTTGGAGGTGTCTGCACTGGTGAAAATAATAGAATTAAAGTGTGCTCCAGTTCTAAGCCTCTGAACAATCTTAGTTTACATAAGCATAGTCGTTATGATTTGAATATTGGTTGGAAGTCAAATTCTCTGATGTTTTTACTTGTATTGCCTATGCATAACTAAGATATAATATTGGAGCAAAGAAACAAAATTAGAGCATTAGGTACCAAAAGTAAATAACTAGCAGTGAAGAGAGAAAGGACATTATAAGTAGGTGGATTGATAGAAATGAGCAGAGCAGAAACACAGGAAAGGGTGAAGTGACAATAGGGAGTATATTCATGACTATTTTAATAAACATTAATCCTATGCTTTTATTTAAATATCTAGAGTACTCTTGTGAAGCTTCATTCAGAAATCAGAAGGCGTCTGTAACATAATCTTCATGTTTACAGTGCATACACAAAGATTATCTCTAAAGTGAATACAGACAAGGGTGCATGGTTTAGTCTCTGATTTCTATCACAATTTTTATTTTAATTTTCTAGTGTTGTGGTAAATCACTTCTACAGCAATGTTAAAACTAGTATCTCAAAATAATTTTCCATGGTATTAATAAGATGCTACTTGAGATATTTCCTGCTTCATTTTGGCATCTTGCTAAAAATTGAGTATAAATAAAATTAAAAGGATGCAAAGAATAATTAAGGAAATATATTTAAAATTTACTCATGAGGAGGGCTTTATCTATAGGGAAGAATAATCAATTAACTTCATTAATAATTTAATTGCATGTAGACAGGAAATCAAATATTTTTGCTGTCCATTGCATTGAAGAAGTCAGGAGAGAGAACAATTGGTGGAGGTAAGAATTAAATCTTGGAAGGGAGGGGAAGAAGTAGAAGGAAGATTCCATAAAAAGTATAGATAGCAGTATAACAGATTCATGGAGGATGGTTGCGACCACCAGGGTGATGGATATGAGATGAATGGAACAATTGGTTAGAGCAAAAAGTAGAGGAAAGGGGAATATTAGGGAAAAGATTCAGGTCTGTTTAGGGAAAAAAAAAAGGACAGAGTTTTATGGGAAAGTGAAGACTCAAGTCTTGTCTGTTTTTCAGTAGAAAAAAAAAATTATATTAATGAGGAATTCAGTTTAAAAATCAATGGCATTGTTTTGCCTACAGTAAGAATTGTTAAAGTACCATCAATAGGAAGGAACAAAAGGAAGTTAGGGTATCAGTCAAGAAATTACTCTACATCTGTTCTGTTAACCCTTTCCAAAGACTAGTTTTAAATTCTCTCACCATGAAACTGTAAAGAAATGGAATGTATCATAAATCTCTGTAAATGTTTGCTATCCCTCTTCAAGTCTATCGCTGTCATATTCAGAATTTGTGCTCTAGACAACCTGCATCTCTTACAGAATTTTGATATATGATCTCTGAGCTCTTTTCTTCCGATCGCTTCTGCAAAATCTCAAAATCATAGAGTAATTCAGATTGGGAAGGCCCAGGAGCTCATCAAGTTCAGCACTGCTCACTTTAATGTCTTCATACTTGAATTTAGGCTATTGTTACAAAATTCAGTGACAGTCATACAAAAATAGTTTGTAATGAGTTACATCAAATTTCCTGAGCGCTACTGGGTACACTCGAATAAACTGTAAAATGTCACCCTAATATGCAAAGTATTAAGCTGGAAATGCAGGTCAATATAAAACTGATATTAGTATTTGACTGCTTGACTGTACTAGAAAATTGCATTTGTTTCTGGAGCTAAATAAATTCTTAATATTTCTTTTTTCATCTGTTTATAGAGAGATGCATCACCCTTATATACTTGACCTAGGTCCAGAGAAAGCAAAAAACTTAATGCTTTTTTCTGACTGTCTTTCAGTTTCCTATCCTTTCTGCTGGTGGGAAGATTGGCTTTATTCCTTCTTCCTATATATTACCCACTGTGTCAGTTGTGGTACAGGGTGGTATTCAAGGGTCTCACTGCTCTCAAACTTGAATTATTTCCAGGTAAGCAATTATTGTGCGTGTGCTTGCAAACAGAATTCAATCAATATTACCTTCCTCTGTGGTCAGGTCATCCTGGTCTCCCATTGTCTGCTGTTCCTTGCTTGTCTGTCCAGCTGGAGGAGGCTAGAGGTCTTGGTAGTAAGTTAGAAAACGAAGCTTCTAAAACACAATGCTCTTAACTGAGTATCGCTAAAAAAAAAAAAAAAGTATGTGTATATATACATACATATATATATATAAACTTTGCCTACCACACTGCGCATTTTTACTTCCTGTAATCCATGACAGTGAAGTCACCATTTTAATAGTTGCAAAATTACAGTTTTTCTGTCTCATGCTTTCCTTGTTAGACCTCCAGATGTCTGATTAATTTATTTAGAACTTATTGTGCTAGAAACTTACCTTAGAAATTTTGCAACTCTATAGAAAGCATTTGATTTAGGATGCAAGGCTGAGCTTATCAGTTATACTCTTGTAGAAATCTGCAAGACTGATTATAAGCTCCTTGAGTGGCCTTCATCAATTTAAGAAATATTAAAAGGCCAGCAGAAGGAATTTGATTTCCTAAAGTAGCAGGTTCACTTCTTTGTGCTGGATAGAACATTAAACTGGTTGGCATGAAATAAAAAAATGGCTTTCTTAAATAAACTTTCCTGCCAGAGCACTGTAAACATGTATTAAATGCCTCCTTTCCTGCAATCCTCTGTTATTCCCTCATTCGAGGACGCTAGGATTGCTTGGAGCAATGCTTATGAATAACAAAAGTACTTTGAAATTTGCTTCTGTCACAAAGCAAAAACACATCGCCTATAAATACAAATGCAAACATATCTCTGAACCTTTTTTCTTTTCTTTCACTGAAGTCATGTTACAGAAAATGTAAGAATTTATATTGTTAATTGAGCAATATTTTTGTGAATACAGTTTCCAGAGAGTAGATAAAAATCTACATGGATGACACATACTTCCTGAATATCCCTAGGAAGACAGAGTTGAACGACCACAAGAACTAATGTTTAGAAATATTAGTTTTATCTGAGCATTTTAAAGTTTTCATAAAGTTCTTGATGATGAAGTTTAATGTTAGAGCTGACAGATTCATTCAAAACTAACCAACCAATAGTTAATATTTCAAAGTATGAATACATAATATTCTCTTTGAATCACTCATGAATAGAGAAGAAGAATTAATTGCTAAATTTATTCTGAAAAATAATTTTGAATAACTAAAATATAGAAAAAGCTGTAATCTATGGGTAGACATTTGAAGTACAGCCAAAATGGGGAAATTAACTGAATAAATTATTTGTTATGAATTATTCACCCAGTCATACAAATTATACAGTCCAAGAAAAGTGAAATCACAACCGTTTTTAATATTGTAATGTTATCAACAGGTGATGAGTTTTGGTGTTAATTCATAACAGTGAAGCAAATTTTCATTTTTAGAAGATTTATAATTTAAAAAGTTGTAGGAGAAATGATGACGTAGAATTTTCAGTCAACGTGGAAAAGAGAAAACAGCCATGCTCTGCATTTATAATAGTATGTGCACTACTATGTGCACTACTCTGCATATTGTCAACAAAAACTGCATTTCTCACATGGAATGTTACCTTTTGGAGAGAAATAAGCAAGCCAAAATTAGGGGGTGTTTGGTAGTATCTTGTGTAAATTTATGTAAAGGGTGAAGGAGAAATAATAACAAATCTGCCACAAAGATACCGTACTGACCCCTCCTATTCTGTGACTCTCCTACTCCTATTCTATCAGTGTTCCTACTATTCTACTGGACTTCCATTCATTTGTATATGATGTAGAACATGGCAAAAGAGCAATATACATTTTATCAGAAAAAGTAAATCCTGCCTTGCAGACACTTTTATCAGATTCCCTTTCATGCTACCTATGCAATAAAAGGTCTTCCCAAATTAGTCCACTACTTTTTACTTTAATGAATATCTCTTCCTTTTACTATGACATCTTTAGAAAAATCAGGTGTCCAATTTATTTCAATTATACATTTAAATAATAAATAAATAAATCTACTTTTCAGAGATAGATTTTTGTTATCTCTCATTTTGAGGATGTTTTGGATATTTTTGAAGTATCATGTGGTAAAACATGAATAATTACCTTTACAATATTCCACTAGTCCATCATCTCTTTTTTACTGATAAGTAACTGAAGCATACAGAGGTTAAGAGCAAGACTCAGGAGAGTCAGAGCTCAGGACTTTAGAAGAGCTCCTCCAACAAAATGACATAGAGCTGCCTTCCACTTTTTGCATAACAACAGAGTAGATAGAAAATTCACCTAGAAAGTAGGATTTCTGCACCACAAATCCCATGAAGTTGAAGATGTTTGATTTCAGAGTTTCCTTTTCCGAAGACAGTAGCCTAATTATCAGACTGCAGGGCGATCTGCTGATACTGGTTAATATCATCATCAGTGACCTGGACAGTGGGATGGTATGCACCTTCAACAAGCTTGTAGTTGGCAATAAACTGGAGGGAATGGTTGATACACTGGAGGCCAGGACTACCACTCAGCTGACCTAAACAACTGGAGGAATGGGCTAAGGGAAAACTCATGAAGTTCAAATATGAAGTCCTGCACGTGGGATGAAATTACCCCCTATGTCAATACAAAACTGGGAACTTACGGACTAGGAAAAGAACCTGGGGATCCTGGTGGACAGCATATCATCAGTAGTATGACCTTGCGGTGCTGAAGATCAATTGCATGCTGAGCTTCACTGCCATAGGCACAGCCAATAGGTCAAGGCAAGGGATCAGTCCCCTTTATTCACTGCTTGTGAGACTGCATTTGGGGTGCTTTGTCCAGTTTTGGTCCAGTAGAAAAGCTATTGACAAAGTGGAACAAGCCTGGCAAAGGGCCACTAAGATAGGAGCCTGGAGGCTCCTACGTGAGAGGAGGCTGAGGCGTCAGGGCTTGTTTAGCCATGAGTTGATTAGGGTAAAGGTGGATTTAATTACTGTCTTCCACTGCGTGAGGGAGGAGGTACAAAAAAGATAAAGCTATATTCTTGGAGGGGCACACTGAAAGAACAAGAGGAAATAGGAATCTATACAGAAACTAGTTCTTTAGGTCAGGGAGTAAAAATTAGTCCTGTTCGTGTTTAATTTACAACTAAACTGTTAGTAATTGCAATAATGTTCTATCACTCATAGCCATCTGTTCTTAATCAGAAATATCTTTAGTTTGGAAAAAGATAGATTCCCTTTGAGGACATCATATGAAAATAAGTTATTATTCTAGCTCCTGGAAGTCGTAAATTTATATCAAAGAGCATTTGTATTTCACTGTGAAAAGAAAAATGTGAAAATTAAAGTGTCATGTTTTACTCTATTTCCTGATCTGGAGAAAGCAAAAGGAAATAGAGTAAAATATAACATCTTAATTTTCCCATTTTTTCTTTCACAGGAAAATAGATTACTCTTGACATTGAAAGAATGAAATCCACATTATGAACTACTTCACAGAAACAGCATCTGGAAGAGTAGCAAATTCATGCTGAAACTTGTTTTAACTTGGATTTGTCCAAAATCAAGACAGTGAAATGCAGATGAGAACAGGCAGCAACTTAAAGTACATGCACTCTACTTTCTGTGTGCTTGTAATAAAATTGCACAGAAGATAATGTACATGAAGAAAAAAGATAGTAATGTTTGAACTCATCGGAGTGTCCCTACCTGTATTACTTGAATTATTCTGTATTCTCCTTATGTATTGTCAGACTGATGCGGTTAATGAAAAAGCTGAAACAATGACTACAGTTTGAGTGTGGAAACAGATCCGGGACTGGGCATCAGAAAGGCAAATACTTCCTTTTTGCTATTATTGTGCAAATGGCTACCCACTGACCCACAGGAGTGCACCCAGTGGTAAAGATGGAGGCAAGAATCTAGACAAAGAGATGTACACACAACCTCAAGCAGTCAAGGAACAAGTTGGATCCTCCACTGCAAAACAGAAGCAATTCTGTCTCACCATTAGGTATAAATGTTACAGGTGTATAAAATGCTTCCTTTGAAACAGATTTAGAAAAAAGGCTGGAGGTTTGTATGTCTACTTACTGTACAGGAGCGGCTTGGTGATTATGAATAAATGGTAGGTATTTCATTATTACAGAGCCAGTTGATGGATAAACATTTGCATGTGCCTGTGTAGAATGCCTTGTAGTGTTGTTATTCTGAGAATATTCAAATGGAGCCATTCATTTAAATATACAATGTGTGCTACCTAACTTCCCTCAGGGTAAAATTCACCCTCTGCAGAGGACGTGCAGAGTTCAGTCTATATTACTGAAGTCATGTTAATGCTTCTTTTTTTTAATTGAAGTTGCAGCTAAATGGTGCACAGACCTTTGCACTGGTCTCATATATTAAAAAAAATGCAAACATCATCAAAATGAATCTCTGAAAAATCTGTTGGGCGTTTGGAAATATCAACAGAATTCTTCAGTTAGATGATCACTAAGAAGAGGTGTTTTATCCAAAATCATTACAAATTCTGCATATTTTTTTCTTTTCTTTCTCTTTTATCACTTCTCTGTCGGTTAAATAAAGAGAAGCACCTCATAGTGATCATCTACTTGAAAGGATGGCATGGAAAAAGAAAAAGATGGAGAAAAGTAGCAAACTCATATAGAATTTGAGACATAGGAGGATAATCTAGGACGAGTAGTTAAAAATATGTACTGTCTTTGAGGTTGAAATACAGAGTGAATTTACTAAGGGAATTCAGTTGTTTGAATCTTCTGGGTATGTGACCTAATAGATAAGAAAAGATAGGAAGGGAATAGAATAGAAATTTTTGCTGAAAACTTGAGTTTCTGACTGCAAAATTGCTTGGTGAATTTTTCAGGATATATGTAATACAATCAATACGTTATGTAGCTATCATCATGTGGACTCAATTTCTCATCATTCCAGCAGTTTTATGCCATTATTGGTTGTCATTATTATTGTTATTATTACTATTATTATTACTATTTGTTTGCCTTTGTTATTATTATTTACAGTCAGATTTCTGTGTTTGACACCAAACCTTGTTATATTGTACACTCTGGAAAGAACTAATTTACTTCAAATGTTACCACATATGTAAATTTTATGGCTTAAGCTATAGATGTGTTTTGTTTAGGGCTGGAAGGCAGCAGGATAGAATATAAACCCTCATCTCTACTGCCTGATTTAACCAAGAAAGGAAGTGCTTACAAGTGAACTCCAATGAAGTAATAGATGAACAACAAACCGTTCAAGGTAAACAGAAATAATGAGCTTCTCTGTCACTGTGTTAAAAGTCTGTTTAAGGAAAATTTTCATTAAGTCATGCTAGTTACAGAATTAGTTACTCATTCATATTGAGAAAGCCCAGGGCTGGGGGAAGAATTATAGAAAATCCATCTTTTCCCCATTTACCATGCAAGGACTCTGGTAAATGTTTTGAGGGCTTGGTGTTGGTAATGGGGATTATTTAATTGGTCTAGATTTTTTTGTTTACTTGTTTTTTTCATTGCTGCTTTTGCCTTGATGTTTTCCTTTTTCCATTAGAAGTGATTGTGATGCTACTAGGAACTATACTGAATCATGCTTTGCTCTGTTTTGCATGCTGCCAATAACCCCAGCTAATAACGAAATAGTTGCTATTTTTGCTGCTGTCCAGGTTATGCGTATGTGAATCTCTTCTTCTGCTGTTATTTTACTGAGGAAGTTCCTCCCAAAATGACTCATGCTAGCAGATCCATGAAGAATCCTTGCATGTGCAGCAGGTAGACAGCACATGTAGGCGCAAGCCTTGGCAGTCAAATCATCAAATCAGCTACATGTTTTAGAAAATAGTCTTAAAATACCGTAATAGCTACTACATTTAACTTCACAAACTCCTATAGCGATGAAATGTTTAGTCTTGGCAACAGATTAGAAGACTAGGGAATTTATACAGTTATTAGAGCTAGCTAGAAGTTTACTGACAGCCTAATAAAAATTAGACATCCTGTTGAGATGACTGTCTCTAATTCCTTCAGTCAAGCTCCCAGCACCTTTCTTCTCAGTTACTGTGACAACTTTTTCAATGGTCCTAACAGTCTTGCTCTACATTACAAAGCCTGTGTCTTTGATCATATATCCTATCTCCATTCATCTTTCCACTAGCTCCCTTGCCTTTCAGAAATGAACTATTTGTCTTCACTTTCCTAGTCCTTCATGATTTAGTCCTGGGCAAATTAGCCTTCCAGTCAGTACTAAATGGTCATTTCCTGCCTGATCATTATTTGATGCAAGCCTCTCCCAACCACTTGTTATACTTTCAGACAAGCACCTCTGTAAATTCTTCTAGATATCGGCAAAGTGACTTCATTATCTTGTCTAAATCTGCCATACATCTGCTTTTTGATAATTAGGCTGTTGGTCTGCTGAGATTACAGACTGTCATGTTAAATATCGATAATGCTAATGGACAGTGTAAACAAGTTCAGGCTCTGCCCTCATTCAAAGCTGACTGTATGCTTAGCAGCCCAAAGGCTGTTTAGCCACTAAGTACAGAACTCTCCTTAACGTAATAAGCTCTGCTAAGAGGCAGGGTGTGTTGCTTAGGTAGAGCATGATATGCATTTAGCTGTGTCTACTCCTTAGTGGATCTAAGACATGGATGTTTCTATCTTTACTCTGCCTATAAACCTATTACTGCATTTACTCTGCCTATAAACCTTCCTTTAAACCACTTTCTCCATGTTAACTTCTTCATTCTTTTGTCCTTAGATTGCAGCTGTCTTATCCATTAGACTGGAACTGGCTGGAGCAGAAATCATGCGTTTTTTTTGCATAGTGTTTGTATGGGAACTAGAATGACAGCGCTTGGCTCCATAGCTCTTATTCCTAGGGATTCTAGCTGTACAAATTCAGAACAAATCACAATATGTTGATTATTAATAATAAGATAAAAAAGATTTGATATCCATACAACATTTTAATGGATATTTAAGCGAGCATCTGTGCTTCCTCAGTGCTTTTCTGATTCCACTAGGCGTTAAGTCTCCTCTACTAGAAATAAAACTGTTATAGAAAAATGCTACTAAATTGCATCACCATCGCTAAAGCAAGGTGGCGTGAGCTTTTCAGTGCCAAGTCTCAAGTGCCTATTTGGGGCGCCTTTCCAGAATATGCACAAGAGCATAATGTGCTCTTCCTGTCACGTGGGCAAACTGACGGTCTTTGTATGGCCAAACATCTGAGTGTGCCCAGCCATATTTGGGTAAGCTTAGCAGCGGTAAAACTTCACATAGGGATGAGAAAAGCTTTTAGTCCCACTATGAGGCAACAACAGAAGATAGTGGAAAGAATCAGTTTATCGCCTAGAGCAATAGACAGAATGTCAGCTTAGTCATTATCAAGAGCTCAAGCATTATCTGGTACTTCAAATCCAAATTCACAAAATCTATGGACAATTCCAGAAGTATGCTTGATTCTGACAGGGGATCACTGCTAAATATGTGTACAGCACACAAAAAAACAACCAGATTTTAGTACTAACTCTGAATTCAAATAAAAACAGAAGTAGAACTAGTCATTCTTTAGATTAGGTTTCCTGTGGCACTTAGAGTCATTGAACAAACATATTCTTTGCCTAGTATGATTGTAACTCAGAGATAATAGCACAACACTGACAAAGGTTATATACCTACCTAGCAAATACTAGCCTTTTGCATTAGTATTCTGACTGAAGTCTTTCTTGCTAGGTAATTTAAGCGTTAGCAAAATTTAACTGAACTCAGAGCTTTGTAAAAAGAAACTATATCAGTACTCAAATTAAATCTTATTACAGATACACTTAGAAATGATTAAATTTGCAAGACTGATTGCAGACTCCTTCAGTGGTTGTAACTTTAAAGTTCTTTCTTTAAATACGTCAGTGAGAAACATATGACACAGATTCTTGAAAAAGAATCTGATGAGATGAGATGAGATGAGATGAGATGAGATGAGGTGAGGTGAGATGAGATGAGGTGAGATGAGATGAGGTGAGATGTGGTTGTTATGTGACAACTTACACAGGAGTACCGCAGACACGTAGTAAGTAGTGTTTTCTACTATCATCCATGCAGGTGTACAATCCTACCAACATTTGTGTCTGTCCTAAAGCAGCAACATTTTCCCTGAGAACAGAGAAGAATCTTTGGGCATTTTTCTTTTCTTTATTGTAGTGTAGTATTTTCTGAGATGAAAGATAATTACAAAAGTAGTATCTTCATACATTATTGTTAGTCTAGCAACGTTAACATAAAACTAACTCCCCAAATGTCAGGAGCTGAAAAAAAAAAAAAAAAAAACCCTGAATCTATTCTGTGTACCTTGGGAAAGCAGTGTAAGCTATTATCAACAGTCATGCAAGTTTGATATGGAAGTAAAAAAATCATGAATCATGAATATTTTACAAAGATATGTATTTTATATGTTCAATTTCACCTCCATCCCTGGAAAGGTGAGGGAACAGCTCCTCCTGAAGGTCATCACTAAGCATGTAGAGGACAGGAAGGTGATCAGGAGTAGTCAGCATGGATTCACCAAAGGGAAATCATGCTTGACCAACCTGATAGCCTTCTCTGATGGAATGACTGGCTGGGTAGATGAGGAGAGAGCAGTGGATGTTGTCTCCCTGGACTTCAGCAAGGCTTCAGGAACACTGTCTCCCATCACATCCTCCTAGGTAAGCTCAGGAAGTGTGGGCTAGACGAGTGGACAGTGAGGTGGATTGAGAACTGGCTGGATGGCCGAGCTCAGAGGGTTGTGGTGAATGGCGCAGAGTCAAGTTGGAGGCCTGTGGCTAGTGATGTCCCCCAGGGGTCAGTCCTGGGTCCAGTCTTGTTCAATATATTCATCAATGGCCTGGAGGAAGGGACAGAGTGCACCCTCAGCAAGTTTGCTGATGATACAAGACTGGGGGGAGAGGCTGACACACCAGAAGACTGTGCTTCCCTTCAGAGGGACCTGGAGAGGCTGGAGAGCTGGGCGGAGAGGAACCTGCTGAAGTTCAACAAAGGCAAGTGCAGGGTCCTGCACCTGGGGAGGAATAACCCCATGCAGCAGTACAGGCTGGGGGTTGACCTGCTGGAAAGCAGCTCTGCAGGGAAGGCCCTGGGAGTGCTGGTGGACAACAAGTCAAGCATGAGCCAGCAGTGTGCCCTTGTGGCCAAGAAGGCCACTGGTATGCTGGGGGTGCATGAGGCAGAGTGTTGCCAGCAGGTGGAGGGAGGTGATCCTGCCCCTCTCCTCAGCCCTGGGGAGGCCTCCCCTGGAGTACTGTGTCCAGTTCTGGGCTCCCCAGTCCAAGAGAGACATGGCGCTCCTGGAGAGAGTCCAGCGGAGGGCTCCAAAGATGAATAGGGGTCTGGAGCACCTCTCCTCTGAAGAAAGACTGAGAGAGCTGGGCCTGTTCAGCCTGGAGAAGAGAAGATTGAGAGGTGATCTCATCAACGTGTACAAGTGTCTGAAGGGGGACTGTGTCAAGAGGATGGGGCCAGTCTCTTCTCCGTGGTGCCCAGCGACAGGACAAGAGGCAACGGGCAGAAACTGAACCACAGGCAGTTCCATCTGAACCTGAGGACAAACTTCTTCACTGTGAGGGTGACAGAGCATTGGAGCAGGTTGCCCAGAGAGGTAGTAGAGTCTCCTTCGCTGGAGATATTCAAAACCTGTCTGGATGTGATCCTGGGCAACATGCTCTAGAGGCCCCTGCTTGAGCAGGGAGGTTGGACTAGATGATCTCCAGAGGTCCCTTCCAACCTCAACCATTCTGTGATTCTGTAATTCTGTGTAATTATCACTAACTTTACTGAATGAATCATCTGGCAGGAATGTTAATGGAAAAGAAAAAGTTTATTGGAGAATAACTGAAGAAAATATATTTAAAATGAATAGATTTCTGTATTTTCATCCAGAGGGTCTCAGTATAGTTGAGGTTGGAAGGGACATCTGAACATCATGTGGTGCAACCCCTCTGCTCAAGAAGGGTCAGCTAGAGCAGGCTGCCCAGGACCATATGCAGCTGTCTATTGAATGTCTCCAAGGATGGAGATTTGACAACCTTTCTAGGAAACCTGTTCCAGTGCTCAGTCATCCTCACAGTTAAGAAATATTTTCTTGTGTTCAAGTAGGATTCCCTGTGTGTTTATGTTTGACTTTGTTGCTTCTTGTCCTGTCGCTGGCCACCATTGAGAAGAGTGTGGCCCTATCCACTTTAGAACCCCCACATGAAATATTTATAAATATTGCTAACATCATCCCACGAGCCTTCTCTTCACAAGGCTAAACAAACCCATCTCTCTCAGCCTCTCTTCACATGTCAGATCATCCAGTCCTTTAATAATCTTTATGGCTCTTTGCTGGGATCACTCCAATAAATTCATGTCTTCCTTGTATTGGGGAGCCCAGCATTAGGCACAGCACTCCAGTCATGTCAGCTATCCCACCACATCTCCATAACAGCAATGAAACCTTGTAACTATACATAGGCTTTTAATTCCTCCTATCAGTTCCCCATACTGTGTACAGTAGTGCACAGGTTCTTCAGAGATGTACCGTGTCATGCTCCCTTCCTAGAAAGGGCTTCTCCCATAATGCAATCTTGTAGGCACTTCCTTATTTACATGTATACACTGGGGATCATTCCACTGCAGCCTCATTTTGTTAATTAAGAGGCCTCTTCTGTTTACATCATCCCATTCCTCTTGATTGCCAGCCCTGTTAGCCACTTCCTTGCTTAATTATTGGTCATTCTCTCCGACCACCATCACTCCTAGTTTAAAGCCCTCCTTAGTAGGTTGGCCAGCCTATTGGCAAAGATGTTTTTACCCGATTTTGTTAGGTGGATCCCATCTCTACCAAGCAGTTGTTGGTCCTTGAAGAAGGTCCCATAGTCATAGAAATCAAAACCCTATTGTCGACCCCTGCTGTGCAACCAGTTGTTGCAGGTAAAGAAATCATCAGCCTCAACCTCAGGAAAAGGCCCTAGGCACTCCCTGCAGCCTGAAACTTGCACGGTTGTGTCTTTCTTCTGAAGCTCCATCTGAGTTGAAGCCTCTGATGCTGCAGGGACCATTGCTCCAAGGCTATTGGTGATTACGCTCTGTGGCGCATCACCACTGTAAATGACAATGTGTGGAGTGGTCTGATTAGTGTTGCCGAGCCCTTCTTTAAACCCTTCTGTGGGAACTGCAGCGCAAATTGCTGAGTGCATTGACTGGCTCCGTTAGCTGCATTGTCCTGATTCCAATTGCTTGTGTTCATTTAATCACGCAGAAATATAATTTTGTATTGAAATCCACTGCATGAGCTGCATGTCTAAAAATGCTGTTAGGAATCTACATCCCACTCTCTACTCAGTTATATTTAGGGAGGCTGAAATTATTCTGTGCTATTTACAGAGAGTAAAAGAGTTGTATTTCTAAAGGCAAATCAATGAGTTAAGTTCTGATAGAACTTAGTTGTAGGTTGATTAAAATACTCACTCTTTACATATTCTTACTATTTAAAATGAATAAATATATTTTTAATAATGACCTGAAGTAATTGGAATATTGGGAAAAATTATAGCAGGCAATTCAAGATGAATGAAAACAGAATTGCTTTTCTTACATTTTTATGCAAATCATTATGCTAGTGTATAGAAATGTAATCAAATAAATTAAAACTAGCTATAAAATTACAAGGACTGCAGTTCACAGTATTTGTAATGCAATAGATTTTATCTCCAGAAGCAAACTCTATTCTGACAGAGGTTTCTGAGCTTAGAAATAACCTAAAAAAGAAGAGAAATGTAGCACTGGAATGGCTATCAAGAGTAACCGAGTCTCTGGAATAAATTGTCTTGTTGGAAGATGAGTGAATCATAACGGCTTGGTTATATTATATTTACAAATATAATTTACTTTATGCCTACTATTCCTATTGCTTATTATTCCTACTATTTTCTTAAAGGAAGATGAAGAGAAGCAATAGCATGCACATCACCTAGATGACCATGTGATACAGCATGACTTTCAGGCCTTTAAACCATCTGAAATAGATGCTAATTTCAATATCTTTTAGCTAGATCATAGTATCATAGAATCTTATAGATTGGAAGGGACCTCTGGAGGTCACCTAATCCAACTTGCCGCTTGAAGTGGGTCCAATAGGTCAGGTTGTTCAGGGTGTTGTCCAGTTTAATTTTGAGCATCTCCAAGGATGGAGATTCCACAGCCTCTCTTGGCAACCTGTTCCAATATTTGACCATTCCAATATTTGACCGTTTGCATGGTGAAGTCTTTCCTTACATCTAATCAGATTTCCCCATCTTCCAACTTGTGTCTTTTGCCTCTTGTCCTATTGTTTGCGCCTTTGAGCAAAGTCTTGCTCCACTGTCTTTACCCTCCCATTAGGTAGCTGAAGACAGCAATAAGCTCTCCTCTTCTCTTCCGGAGGCTGAACAGTTCAGTTCTGAACAGAACTGCTCTTAACCTCTCCTGCTTCTCTATGTGCTCCAGCCACCCAGGATTTATGTACCTTGATTCACAGCTATACATTGGAGCACATTGCATGGAAGAATATGACTTAAGATGTCTATATTTCTGTCTCAGTAAACCTGTGCAGAAATACAGGCACATGTCCTGTTCACTGGAAGTTGCTGCACAGGTGGAAAATGTGCACGTAATGACTACTATATATTTGGACGAATTTCACAGTAAATGGAAGAACAGATTAAATTTACTGCAAATATGCAGATCAACCTGTGCATGCAATGGCCGTTTGCCCCAGATTTCTGGGTGCCATGCTGCCCATTCAAAACTTTTACTACTATAAATAGTAGTAAAAGGGCTGCCTGACATTCAGAAATCCTAGACAGACATACTACATTAAGCAGGATCAATAGGAGAGCTAAACTCACTTAGTTCCACTCCAGAACATCTTTATCTGACGGTTATCTTTACTCCATGTGATTAGAGCTGGAAGGATTAGTGCATAACAATAACAAATGCATTACAGTTTTTCTTATTTCAGTGCACGACTCATAAGAATTACATTCTTCTGAGTAATGATCTTATTTACCAGAATTTGTCTATATTTGCTTTATATGTTGACATTTGCAACTTAGGTGTGTTGCTTTAGTACGATAAGATTTTTTTTCTATTGTGTGCATAATACATTTAGTCAGAGAACAGGCACCATAGCATCTCATTTAAGAGAGGAAAAAAATTTTATATAGGCAACATGTAGGCACACAAAGGATCTGAGATAAATAGCTTTTCATCAATAATTCAAGTATCTGTTATATAACTACACATCATGAATTTATAGTAATCAGTTTGAAAATCAGGTTATTTATCCCTTAGATACCCTAAACATTGAGGATTCAAGCACTAAGAGTCCTTGTATCAAAAAGGACATAATGTTCTGAGTGGAGAGGGCCCTGCCTTATAAAATATATAGACATAAGTAACAGCCTGAAAGAGTATAAATATATTCCATATTTTAGAATAAGAAAGAGAGCATAAATGAGTAACTTTGAAGGTGAGTGGGAATGTGGCGAACAGTCATAATGAGGAACTTACATAAATTGATTGAATGCCCTCAATGTCTATGGTTTTAATGCCCTAAGATACATTAGCATGCATCTTTGCCAAGCAAAATTCTTTCCATTCACTTACTTTCTAAACTTTTCAGATGCAGAAAAAAAAGTTAAAAAGTGAATTTCAGAGAAGTAGCACTTTATTTTCCTCAAACAATTTCCTCTCATATTTGCCATAGGTATCAGCTGAATCCCATTCTAGTGCTTCCATTGTTTTGCTTCTTGTGATGAACCAACCTTTATATCCCACACGAGAAATGTAAACTTGGTTCTTTTTCTGCTTTCCTATATTTTCCCCGCACTTTGGTGAGGAAGTCATGTCACCCAGTCCCAACAGGAACCTTGCTCTTGCACAGCACAGGAGACATATAACAACAATTTGCTTTTCAGGTGCATTTCTTCCAGCTTTCTTGGACGTATCTACATGGGCAGCAGGAGAAGTTGAGGGACCAGCCAGCATATTTGTCCCCATATGGTCACCACAGAGATATACTTGGAGCTATGCCCTTTAGTCCATGCTATGATCTATTTTGGATAACATATCCTTTCAGCATTCTCTCTAAGGCAAAAATCTCTGCTTACTTCTACTTTTTAGCTTGTAGCTTTGTCAGTGGTGATGTCATTTTCCTTCTTTTTACAGCAGCTGCCCTTTACCTGTCACCTCTCTCTTCCTTCATTCAAGTGGCTGACTGGAGAAAAATACACCACCTATCATCAAGTAGTCATGGAGGTCAGAATGAGGAAGAGAAAGATTTGTATGTTCTTATCTGAAAACATGTTTCTGTAAAAACAGCCTATTAGAAGGCAAAGGCTGATGGGAGCTGTTCAATGCTCACAGCCCCTTGAGTGCTCTGCTAAGCCTTTCCAGACATTCATCTCAGTGTGTGTCTGATTGCTACTACTAAATGGAAGTCCTAATCCACCCCAAAGGTTACAATCATAAATTCCATACAGAACTAGAAAATATAAACTGACAAAGATATAATTCTCAATCCTTTCAGAAAGAACCAGGATTACTAAGCAAAGCTGGTCAATTTTTATGTTTTCAAACTTTTGACTAAATATTCTAAGTGATTTAGAAACCAGTTTGCCAGCTGAAGCTGTTGTGTTCATTGCTGGGCAATGACCCAACTGTCATGATTATAGATTCCATTATTTCAACACAATTCAAAGCTAGATGCCAATTCCAGGTTTATTGCAAAAGAAAGTTTTTTGTTTCTGGAGAGAACCACTAATAATGATAATTCTGTTGATTTCTTCAGTTATAAGCTAAAAGCCCCATAATCATTACACTGAACAAAATTGAGTTTCATTATTTCAATACACATTGAGTAAAAATAATTTTCCAGTTAACTATTATCCATGTTGTCCTTTTATCCCATAAATGTAAGATTTCCCTAAATAGATTTCCTCTGTTATTATCAAAAATAATTATAAATATAAAATTTTCCAGACTGCTTGCTAAATTACTGAAAAATTCAGTAAGTAGTTTGACTTAGATGAAATTTATTCTTTATATGATTTCCTGTATACCTATAATTATATGTTATTTTAACAGACTACATGGAATAAACATGAACTATATATGAGTATTATGTTGTCAACACTTCACAGATTAACTGACAGTCCCTCAAGTAAGAACATATGAAAGTGTTCAAATTACAATTCAACTGTATATCTAGAAAAATAATATGTTCTTTTGGATGTGCAGCCTCTTGAATTATTCCTATTGTTAAACTTATTTTGTAAATATCTCAGCTCTTGATAATTTTATCATTAATTAGGCTGTGGTATCATGCTTAAGCATGATTCTTGTTAGAGTTCTTGTTAGTTGACAGTTAATTTTCTCCACATCTAGCCTAAGTCAAGACTTAGTAATAACTTATATACAGTTTTCCTTCTAGATGTTTTTATCTAATATAGGAACATAAGGATGAATGTACTGGGCCAGACAAAAGGTTCATGTCAGTCAATCTTCTGTCTCTGAGAATAGACAGCACAGGATGCCAAGGGAAAGATATGAGAACAAGGCAGGTTTGTAGAGAAGCTTTTTTCTGAAAATGCTCTCAGCTCCCAGTGATGTACAGTTCTGTGACTTCCAAAGCCAGAAATGATCTTTAAATATTTAATAACCTCTTATGGATTTTCTCTCATATATTTCTCTAAGCACTTTAGCAACCAGTTTAAGCTGTAGCAATGCTTTCTAGAGATTACCTACGTATTTTATGAAAAACATCTCTTCTGTTCTGAACATCTCACTTCTTAATTATTTACTGAGACTTCAGCTCCCACCCCACCACCTTGGTTTCTTTATTGGAAGATACAGTGAACTATCATTCTTTGTTCACCTGCTCTACACTACTCAAGATTTCATAAGCTGCTAACATATCTCACTTCTGTTAGTTTTTTTCCCAGCCTTAGCAGTCCTAGTTTATGTAATTATTTCTTATACAGAAGCTATTCTATGTATTTGATCATTCTTTCCTATCCCTGAAAATTTTCTGTATTTAATATAACCTTTTTTGAGATGAGAACTAGAACTTCACACAGTGTCCAAATTGTGGGCACACCATTGGTTTATATAAAAATGGAGGGATTTTTTTTTTTGACTATTTTTGACTTTCACTCTTCTTTTTTCACTATTTCTCTCCTAATAACCCCTAGCATTTGATATGCTTTTCTGATGACTGTGGATTGCTGAACGAGCATTTTATAGAATTACCAGTTATGATCCCAAAGTTTCATTCCTGAGATCTCAGCACTATCACTATGTGAATGAAGTTGACTCTTTTTTCCCACTGCACACCATTTTGCATTTAATCTACACTATATTCTTTTATTTCCTCAGTCAGTCATTGAGTCAATATTCTAAAGACCTTTTTGCAATTCTTCCCAGCATGCCATCATATTAACAAATCTCAAAAACTTAATATACTCAGGAAACAGATTCAGCCCTTTCTCTAGATTATCTATTAATCTGTTCAGTGGGGCATGTTCTATTTTTCTCTATCAACCATAAAGAAAGACTAAGATGAATATCTTAGAAAACTGCATTTGAATCACATGCTATCCCTTCACAAGTTCTCTTTTTCCTTTAGAAAATCCAGAAAATCATAAGTGAGTGGTGAGATGATCTACTTCAGGCCTGAACAACAATCAGCTTTTATGTACGTTGACTTAGTTCTGTATTCAGTTTAATATTTTTGACTGAACTGAAATAGTCATTCTAAAGGCAGAGTAAAAAGGCTCTTAGTACTTTGTCTTCAGCTGCATGTTTAATATCTGTTCCAGATAGGTGTTTTCAAAACAGGATAGCTAGTTTAATCTTTTTATTTACTTTAGGGTGATCTCTTCTACTTTCACTTGGTGAGCTCTCATCTTGGTTTTCTACAGCCATGGCAAGGGTTGTACAAGGAGGGAAGAGTCACATGGGCTTCTGTGGCTGCAGTAGAGCACCAGAAATGCTGCCAGTGAAAAGGACTTGCAGTGCAGATGCACTAAAATTAGGACATGAAAGGAAAAGTAAGCTGAAATACTAGACATTGCATTGAGCACCAAATTGCTACATTTCTGGTTCTGATCATTCCACATGAAGTTAATGAGCCATGCTGAGTCAAGAAAAAAATACATTCCTGCTAACAATTTTATTCATTTTGTTTGTAATCACACACTAGTAAGCAGCACAATATAAACATTTTTCCACAACTGAACTTGAGTTTTTAATTGTCTTGCTTATGAATTTCCAGAAAACTTGGTTCTGAAGACAACAGAGAAGGACCACTCTTGGCTCACTCATACAGAATAATAGTCAGATTACAGAATGAAAATATTTTTCATGTAAAGGCATTGATTTCATAGAGATTTACATATGATATATTTTCCCTTAATAAAAATCCAGTTCTTAGGGAAAAAATCATTTTGATGAAATTATAACATAACTACTCTTCTGAACATACAGATTGCTTTCAAAATATGAATTATTAGAAATTGAGCATAGCCCATATTTTATTCTCATCAGATCAAACATCTCCAAAGCATGTTATGGTTAGGGCAATAGAAATCTGCAGATACATCTGGATACATTTATCAAGATCATCAGGAAATTGTGCAAAAAGATTTTCGCTAGAGTATTTTACATTCTTTATCAGTTGTTCATATTCATGCATTTTTATATTAATGCTTTCTAATGCATTTTCCACAAGGTTTATGATACAATGTTGATTGATAGATATTTAAAATTAATATATAACTACAGATAGGAAATTCAGTGAGGAAAGAGATACAGTTCATGAATTGATTGCAAACCCAAGCCTTACCTTCTTAATCGGTCATGTCAAGTCTAATTCCTGGAAAAAAACCTTCATCTGCTTGGATCACACATTGGATGAAAGAATAAGGAGGCAGAAGAAACTGTAGGAAGTGAACCAGGAGCAGGAAGTATGATTTTTACGCCTGCACCCCAGCTACTGTCCATAAGGATACAAGCAGGAAGAGTGTTCCGTAATGACTGGTCTTAGAGAGACAGAAGACGGGATTTATTTTATCTGGACATACTCTCTAAGAGTTAGGCATCCATGTCAACAAACTATGCAACCTTTCTAGTCGATAGAGAGACAGAGACAGATTCTGAGGAAACTTCTCCCCATCCCAAGATATATTTGTACTTAGAGTGGACTAAATCACCCTCTGCCTTTTTTATCTGTCTATTTTATAGCTTTATATAGGCCTAAAAATTAGCTTTAATTAAGTATTTAAATTTTATAAAATTACAATTAGTGGGGATAAATCCTATCGAGTATGTGAGGGATATGCTTGTCCCAAGTCCTCACAATGAAAACAGACAAAGCAGACAGAATAGATAAAAATGAATGAATTAACGTCAAACCCAGAATTCGATTCTGAGTTCACAAAGTTGATCCCTCTTATAAGGTATCACAGCTACCCTGAAGTGCTATCCTCTTTATATAAATTTACTAACCTGCTTACTCTCTCCTTCCATCAGTTGTGCAGATCTTAAAAATATGAACCCTATCAATCACTGGTGCAAACATGACCAAAAAGTCTGAAACAGAAGCAGATGTTGCTGGTTTTGTGTTTGTGCAGCATAAAACATAAGCAATTAACATGCAGCAGGAGCATCTTACAGAAATTTCTCATACTGCACACTGCATACTCATAGTAATTCAGAGTTCTTGGTTGTTTCATACCTTCCATCTGTGTGCAGTTTGTTCACTGATTGCAACAAGATCCTTATCCTCAGGCAACACGTTTATGACAGCAGAAATATGTGCGAGCTTTTTGTTCTCAATATTCTTTTCCTGAAAATCTAATTAAAAGATCGTGCTATTTTGGGTGGCAAATCAGCAACTTTAGCATCATGAGCATCAAATATCTTATAAATCTAAAAGAACCTACCTAACTTCAGGAGAAATTTCTTCTCCAGATAATCTACTGCTTAAACAACAACATGATTTGGCTTTGACTTGGATGTGTGTGTTGACTGCAAAGATGCCACAGGGTGGAACATCATGGAGATAGCCAGGTGAAAGAAAGCATGGTGAAAAAAAAAAGGGCATTATTTCAATAGCCAACTCATTCAACTCATATTTAATCTGGTCTTTACCGTGTTTGCTGATTAGTATCCTTTAAAGCCCCTTTGTTAATGTCATTTCTTCGTTATTCTGTAAGTACAGAGGATCACGACACAAATGCGGTCCCAGGGCCCTCTATCCCTTAACTATGAGGACTTGGACAACATGCAAGGTCTTGCCATATAATCTGGAGTTGAAGAAGAATCTAAGGGTATGAGTCAGGTACTTATCTGGCACAACAACATTTATTTAAAGAGAGTGTATGTAAAGATTTCTATTTCCTTTGTTGTCGTGACAAACCTTAAAATTTGAGCAGGATTTCATCAGTCAATGTAAGTCTATTTTCATTCCAAAGTGTTCTATGTCCATCATAATTTACATCATTCAGAATCTGGTAAAAACCACAGGAATCCATCCCATTTTTATACATGCATAAAGCATGGTTCTCCATTTACAACTTTATATAGAAGACTTGACACCATTACTTGCACATTCTCTTGCTGACGTGGGAAAAATATTTTGCCTTTCCATTTTTTTAATCTTACGTGACTAGTGGTTTGCCAATACTTCAAACAAGCATGGGGAATATTCTCATCGGCCTTCCAACGTGTCACTGGAACTTCCAAAGAATATGCTGTTCAAAACAGCATCCTGTGTAAGTTAAGCCTTAAAAGAGAAGAGTTGAATTTTTAATCCTAAAAAGATGGAGGGGTGATCACCAAAAGTAACATTCTTCCTCAGCTGAAGGTTCTCTACACGCATAATTTTGAGGACATCCAATGGGTAACTGTATGCCCTTCCATGTAACCAAATAAGCTGCTTAGAGAGCCACTGACATATTGAGGAGCAGTGTCTTTTACTAGCTAGTGTAAGCAGAAAAGCTTTCTAGCATGTGATAGAACAGTATCAAAGCACTTAGGGAGCTGGCAATATTTACCTTTTAAAGTAAAAACAAGTAACCAAAACAAAATCAAAAATATTAGCTCTTTTCTTGTTCAGAAATTAAAAACTGTCTCTCCAAACAGTCCTATCCTCAAAGGAACATTCCTACTCCCAAGACCAAACTTGCATTGCTTATCTCTTGGCACTGCTTATCTCTTGGCTTGCTTTCTGTTTCATTCCATGTATACTCAGATAGTCATCCACAACCAAAATAATGACAGGGTCATCAAAATTGCAAAAAGTCTTAGAGGAAACCTCTCAAACTACATGGCTGAGCTTACATTCAGACTTTGCCATGGTGGTCTGTACCTTGGGAAGTGGCTTCTATTCTTCCAGCTATGATTAAATAAAGATTCATTTAACTGTTTGTTATTTAGTATAGAGGCAGAGGAAAAAATATGTATATCCTGTATGTAAGATTTGGATTTATCCATTAACAGTGTAAGGAGCACTTGCTGGAAGAATGATACTTTCCACCGTAACAATTACATTCTGGAAGCACAGGCACAAGGTATCAGTCAAAGAGGATTTTTTCCAAACCTACAGACATTTACTAATGAGAAAAATGCACTTCATGCAAAAAATTAGCCCAAATAACTATTTTAACTATGCATTAGATAAACTATCTTTTTTCCGCCAGCATAATTCCTCAGCCCTACAGTGAAAACATAGAGAATGTTTGATTTCCAGAGCCCAGTGAACTCCTCAGAAATAGGCTGATGAAGAAGTGGATGGCACTTGAGAGGTTTCAAGTTCTGTTCCTGGAGGAGAGGAGCTGAGCACTTGAACTCCTGTCACCAAACACTCAGTGATAAAAATGACATTCATAACATGGGTATATACCTTCCTCTTTAGTTTCACTAGAGCACAATTGCTATCTTTTGCCAGGTTATCTACTGGAGAAACAAAGTTTATTAGCACTTATATGCTTTCCATCAATACAATTCAAGAAACTTGAAAAAAAGCCAAACTTGGGACTGTCTTAAAACAAACAAGCAAAGGAAAAAAAAAAACAACCAACAAAACAAACAAACAAAATCCTTGGAATTGTGAACACTGAATCGCTCATAGATCACACAACAAACTCAAATGACCCTAATTCAGTGCCCCTAAAATCTGCCCAGTAAAACGCACAAGAAGATTTATTCCTATAAAAGAGCTTCTTTAGTCCTTTTAGTCACCTGAGAGGCCAGTGGAGTGGCAGATGCTAGTGGTGAATTGCAGAAGTTGAAAGTTCCCTCTATTCCCCAGGGAAGAGTAGGGAGAGATGCAGAAGTCACACTCCTTTCATTAACTGGCTGTAATACTAATTCGCTATGCCTGATCTTTTTGTAAACTTCTCCCAGAGGTGGACTGGAGCTCACACATACCTCACTTTTCTGCTTTGCACGAGGGCCAGAACAATCAGGGCTTACATTTGAATCCAGTTGCTTCTAAAACAAATGTTGCTTCATGTAACAGAGAAGAGTATCTGCATGCTTTATTACTGGTCCTACTGCTCTGAAGGGGAATTAGACTGATAACCCAGAAATGTAGCATCTATATGTTGCTGCATATAGGCATAAAGTAAACAGTATTAACCAATGCTGCATAAAGACTATTTTGTCTGCAGGCAATATAGCACCAGAAAAATTTTGCACAGCAGTGAGACAGTGATGGTGAGAGATGGACAAGCTTACTGCAGCTTTCCTTTCAATACGATTTGCTCCTACATCATAGACACTGTGTGGCAGTTTTAGCTCTTGGAGCAAGGCTGGCCTTCCTGCCTTTTACTGGTAGGATGGTAAGAGTTTGCTGATACTTGATCTGTTCTGCTTATGCACCTTCATGGCCGGAGTATGCAACACAGATTACTGATTGTTTATCTTTGAGAAAAGGAAAAGAGATGATTATCTATATAAAATAATATTTAATAAATCCTTAATACAATGTACAGGCATTTTTACTTTCAACTGAAGCAGGCTAAACTGGCTTAAAATAAGAAAGTACAGAGTGAATTAGCAAATTAGTGTATGAATTACTATGTAAAGAGCCAAATAGGAAAGTTGCCTCCTATTTTTCTACATAAGTAAGCCGTTGAAGGATGCCTGATAAATATTTTTTAACATTCCTATCTAAAAAGACTTTTTTGTAGCGTAGATTAAGTCTAAGACTCTGAGCCCATTCTTAATGATTTTAAGAGACTGTTACACAGAAGTTCATATCTAGATAATTTATCACGATGCCTGACAAAAGCAGACAGTTAGTCCTCTGAAAGCAAAATATATTTATGCATGTGTATGTAATAGTCATTTTCAGGGAAATGCAAACTCAAATATTACTAAATTTTACTTCCTTGCATTTTTAGAAATATCTCTCTGTTTCATATTTAAGAACATTCTTTTATTACTGAATAACAATGAGGCCCATATTCCACTGTTTTCACTAGCAAGGGTGCATGAAGTTTATCTCAAAATAGTATATACATACATTGTTTTCCTTTTATGGCACAGCAAGACAGCTCCTAAATTTCACAGTTTAAATGCGATTAGGATTTTAACTTGAGCAAGAGAAAAGAATACTTAACACATATTCTATTGTATTGGTATGAAATTATCTATATCTGAAACTCTATATTTTAGTCCCACTCAAAATACGTTATTATAAATGTATTGTGCATAATAACAAGCGAAATTGCTGTTGTCCTTTTCCCAGTGCTAATTTGCATCTTCTGCACAACACATGACATAGATTATGACAAAGAAACAAAATGGAATATGAAGAAATGTGACACCCTTATTAATTATTTTCTATGCAATTATTTTCAATAGCATTACGAGTGACCTAGTGCTGATCACTCTGATTTCTTTTTCTTCTGAAAGCCATGAAAAGAATCACTGAAGTAAATAGTATTATCCCATGGCTGACTATTCCCTTTCTGAACTTTCCACATTGGGAAAGTGTACCTGAGACTGGAAGTGTGTATATGCCTGCATTCAGTTGTATGAAATTATTGTAATTTACAGAGAAAGTAAATGTAGAAGTTCCCATGCAGACTGATTTATCTTTCTGCATAGAAGTGTTATTTGTATAACTGCCTAAAAGTCGTGTAAGCTGTGATCACTACCAGCTCCATTTAAATCAAAAGAAACTTTGAAAACTTGAACAATGCAACCTATTATTATAAAGGTGTACTCAGGGATTTACACTGTGCGCTGTGCCAACTCAAGCTATGAATGTAAATTTTCCTAAAATTATCACCGGTGCCCTGACAGAAAGCTTCGTAATTTTGGAGTACCCAAAGCCTCTATGTGTCTATGAAGTCCTTGAAATTTGTTTTGTTCATTTGTTTGCTGTCATTGTTGTTTTGTGAATGAGAGAGATTAGGGTGTTAGATTTTATCTATCTTCCTTATTATTAAATACAACTAATCATTGCCTCTCAAAAGACATCTTTTCCACTTGCCTTTGAGGTGTTTAGTGGACTAGGATAAAAACAAGAATCAGATGACTCAAAATGTCTCTCAAACATTTTTTTTTCTTCTCAAAAAATTATTTTTTTAAAGAGTTAAAATTCTTCTGAAATAGTCCAGTCATACTTGATTACAGTAGATGTCAAAAAAAAAAAAAAAAAGTTATCAAAATGTTTTAGAGCTGGTGCGTTGATTATATTTCTGAGCAAGTAATATAATGGTTATTTCTAAAGGAAGCACTAGATGCAGCTATTCAGATTTTAAGACCTTCAGGATTTTTTAGTACGTATGTGTATGTTATCATAACTGGTCCGTAAGCCGCCAGGTACTACAATATATAAATCATGACAATTTGGATTTCATATAGGGAAATAAAATGTGTATATTTTATTTTCTATTTTGTTATTGTGTTTTTATTGTTTTACAATTTGAAAAGAAGAAGAGCCACATCTTCATAATACAGTAATTGAGAGTTTTCTAAAATTTTTAGAATCAGTTGACATGTAAACATATCTACACTGGCAAGGGATATTGCAGAAAATGTTTCTGGGTGAAAATTATCAGTGCTGAAAAAGGGTGGTAATGTAAATATGGTGTTTACAGATAACCTGTCACCCAATGCGCATAGGAAATGGCATGAAAGAGTAAATTAAAGAAGGATAGAAAGGGAATATGTGAAGTTGTCAGGTAATCATGTAAATCTCAATAGAGGTTCCTACATAACCACTTTTTAAAACTATTGAAAATATGTCATTTGCAGTTTGAAGAGGGAGGCATTTTGGAAATGATAGAGTTTCAACACTGTATATAATATCATTTATATAATCTCAAACTGTATCGCTCACTAGGTAGGAGGAACACTAAACGGTAGGGCATAAGCAAGGCAGTAAACAATTGAAGTGTATTTCACAGACTGAGAATTCCACCAAAGTCAATAGTAAAAGGGCTGTTTTAACGCTTTGCAAATAAGTTGATGAATCTTCCCTAGCTGAAAAATGTATGTACAAACAGTAATTATCTGTAAGGCTTTTATGTGAGAAGGATAATATTACTAGTTCAGTGGGATAGTAGTCTCCATTCTCAAAGTATTTTATGATTGTGTTGTAAAATGTAATACTAAACAGTAGGTGGTTAATAGATACTTTTTGTGCAAAATTTTACAGAGATGCCACCCCGCTCAATTACTTATGACTTGTGCTCACCATTAATCATTAATGAGAATTGTTATTCTATCCCAATATAACAGCAAAATAGTTTTCTCTCTCTCGCCTTACTGAGCACTATGAAAGAGCTGCAGACCTAAAAGAACATTCCACTGGAAAACCGAGAATTTATGTTTAGAGGGTTTAGCAACTTCCACCTTCAACAGACCAAGTATTTAAAAATTTCCACAATACAGGTATCCTTGAAGAGTAAAAAGATGTGAAACTGCAAAGGAAAATGGATACCTCGGGAAGGGCCATTGGTAATGCCTGAAGTTCACATTTTTCTTTGTTCTAGATATTCTACATACTAGATAATGGATAGAAATTCATAATGGTTAGAAATACATAATGGATAGAAATAAAGAGGATCTTTAGGTGAGAGAAGACTATACACTTCTTAGGTATCTGTGTTTTTTATAGTATATGGGTATTAAATTCTCACAATGCTCTTGACTAAATTCTAACACGTATACTTACACTCTACTAAACTAGAGTTAGGTTAATAAAGTATAAGTATTTGTGTGTATGTAAGCATCCTTTGCTATTATTTGGTAGTAGTTAATAGTTATTTTCCATTAGCATTATTTTCCATTTCATTTCTTACTTGTTTACTGAGTTACTTGTCCTTAGCCACAGAAACTTTCCACTACAGGATTGAAGCTTTTTGTCAGTTTGTAAGCATATGATATTATTTATCATTCCACAAAACAGATCTTTTTCCAGTGGTAAAACCTTTTAATACCTTGTGCTACTACCACAAAAAATCAGGAATGAATCTTCAAAGAAATTATTTAAGAGCTTCCCTTCCAGCAATTGTTCTGGGAACATTTTTTGTAAATGTAAGTAAACTATATCCGAGCCTCCTACTAATTCATTCTTTTATATTGTTGCATTATTTATATTACATTTACATTGATGTCTCACTGATCACTGGTAATGGCCAGATACAGGAGGGCATACTGCTCTTTCCGTCAGGCTTGCTAGGAAGTTTAGGAAGATATAATTCATGTTTATCTGCTGGTGACAATGAGATAAACAGCAACCTTCTGCTCGTTTTCAAAAATCTTATCGTCTTGTTTGAGATTTGGGCAAGTTTCTACCCATAGCCTTTGAATGGGCAGGGAAGAACATAGATGCCGAATACGCAGACAGATAACTTTAAAGAAAATCAGCAGAGCTCTGGAAGCAAAGTTGATGGCTTGGCCACTTTGAATGTTTCCTGGGACAGATGGAGGAAAGTTTTGGTGGATAATTGTTTATATGCATTTAACTTCCAGGATGGACTCTCACAGCATGATTTGTAGGCATTCCTATCCAGCAGCTTCAATTAGCTCTTGCAGCTTCAATATTTCTGGAGAGCAAGAGCTCGGGCTCTGCAGCTCAATAATTCTTATACGTAAAAGATATGCTGATGCATTTGAATTATTAGAGCAGGATGTATTAGCTCTGCAGTCCAAAACACTCAGTTCTGTAGGTGCTTTATTGGGTCAGCCTTACGTGCACCAATCCGTTCAGTTAGTTAGCCTTCATATAAAAAATGAAAACTAAGAGTGTAAAATCATTACACCTTGTAAAAGGACAAATCCAGCTATTTATTTCAACAAATATTTTTCTTCCTGTTTATCTCACAATGTAAATTCTACTTTTTCAAAGTACATTTTAAATATTATAAGATAAAGATGACAATGATGTAAATTTATTTCATTACATTTTGGACTGAAACAAAGTTGAAGAGAGAACTTTTCAGCTCAGCCCTAATGTTTATTGCAGCTAAGCTTTATACAGTTATTTCAGAGAGCATCACAGTGCTAACAAATATAGGGAAGAAGAAACAGTGAGGAGAAAGGTGAACATATCTTACTTTTTAGAAACTTTAAAATGCTTTTTTTTTCTTTAAAAAGTGCTTATGAATGAGCACTTTGAAACAAAATTCTGATGGAGGAGTAGGGAAAAGAGAAGAGAGGAATGTCTGATAGTTACTGTACATTATGTTCCTTTCCTAGCTGTATTGTTCTTATCACCTGCTAAATAATTGTCATATCTAAATACTGCCATGATATTGTGAGGATTTTTTTCCTCTGTGAGGACAAAGTAGTACAGAAGACGACGCTACCTACAGAGAGGTAGAAAATGTCAATTACTAGATATCTTACAATATTAAATGTACTTATATGTATTATCATTCGCTTTGATTTATTTGGCTGCAGAATAAGCAACGTAATGCAAAGTCCACTAATGAGCTACCAACATGGCAACAAACAACGTATGCTAATGAATTAGGGTGGGATTCATCTTTCCTGATTTAAACATATAAAAGTTAGACATTGAAGACTTTATAATCAGTAAAGAAAAATGAGCATCTCTGTTGGATGGTTCATCTCATCCTAACATGTGTCTAGATTATGCCCCATGAATTGTGCTTCAGAGAAGCTTTTTTTTCCCACTAACTTTAAGAGGATCCAAGGGTGCCTAGCAGAGATTCAGATGTCTGACTTTGGATACGTAAGAGTAGATGAAGCTATTTTCACCTATCGTGCATTCAGTAGAAAAAGGCTGTCATACACTGAAACAGTATGCAGACACTCAGTTAAACCCTTCTCTTTTTAGAAGATGAAGAAAGCAATAAACAAAGAACCAGGACTTTTCATGGTAGCATATTAGGACATCTGAATTTTTGTTTTGACCCTGTAAGGCATAATATATGTCTTCAGTGCATAAGGTAGTCATTTTCTTATTTGTTCTGTCATTAAAGTGATACTGTATGTGCTTTAGGATTTAAATTCTTGTGGCTTTGGCTTCACTGACACACCAGGGTACTTTAGGCTGAGGCTCAAATAAATGATAAATTCTCTTTGGAAGGATCCTGCTCTTACTTCCTCAGAACAAAAATCATCTATATTAAACTATACATTAAGTGTAAGCTAATGTATATATTTAACCTTATACTCATGTATGTATAAATATATATATGCACACACATACACCTTTTATAACTACTTTTTTATAGCTTGCCATACACCTCAGCGTTTTCACTCAGTTACAAGAGGTCCTTTTACCAATCCAAACTTTTACACAATCAGTAGATACTGCTGTTGAGGTGACAAGGACAAAACCAGGCACAGAATTATAGGTATGAGCCATTGCAACTTTGTACAATACTGGTGAACACCAAGTTCCTTTTTCCACCACTGGTAACTCAAATCTTTTCAGCTGAACCTACCCCTGCAGGTAACACAATGCCATCTTAGGTGTGGTCTAAGAAATTAACTGAAATTATCGATTTAGGACATGAAAAGATGGTTAAAATGATTTGAATGATTTGAAGTTGTGTCCTAAATTTGAAAGCCCCATGTATCTTATTATAAATCCTTTGATACATTCCTGTCTTTTGATGTTTTGGCAGATAAACATGTTTCATAAATTATATTTGAGTCACAAAGACTCCACAGCAGTGAGAAGAATGGCACTGCTAGAGGATTTTGGAGCATTGTTAGCAAAGGTAAGAATTTGGAAAGGAGGGCTAAGCATTTTTAAAGGAACCAAAAGTGGCTCACACATAAACAAAAATATGGTCAATTGAAGATACTAATGGCACCACGTTTTAAGTGACTTAAGAGTATTTTTCATGTCAAAGCTATGTGGTGTGATTGACAATAAAAGAAGGATTAAAAGAAAATAAATCAAACCTATGGGATAACTATAGGATTTAAAAGAAATTAGAGAGGCAAGAACATTTCACAAAGGATAAAGCATCAAACCTAAGAAAGCCAAAGACAAGGAATAGAGAAAAAGTCTTTTCAAAATGTATTTCAGTGCAGGAAACATCAAAACATTGTCTCTTTGCGCCTTGTCAGGAAGTGCTTGATTGAATTTTACATAGTAGGTGCATAGGAATTTGTTTTCTAGAGAATAATGCTTTGAGCAGCATGTATTAGAAAAACCCTTTTAAGCTTAAACATCGCAGCATTAGCTTTGTAATTGACATCCAGGTTTATTGGGAACACGTGGAGGAAAGAGAAAAACAACACTTCCAACTCCTTTTTAATTTCAGATGTTCTTATAACCTTTAATTATTCTCTAGCTTTTCTAAACTGAGGTTTACTGTATTTTTATGTTAACTTATCAAATCAAAATGTTTTGTTTACTAAATTATTTTAACCAAGATAAGAGATCAAAATCCTTTATTTCAATCTAGGCCTCAAGTATTTGCAGTATGATTTTAAGATGTAGAGAAAGACTTTATAGGAGGTTGCTTCTAGGAGGTTTGATTTGATCACTTCTAAATGGCATTAACGTAAGAATTATCAAACACTTATGGTAATAGTGAATTTACTAGTCTAGAGATAGTGAAAGGTGTAGACAGTTCAGAGATGGAGTCTACTCCAAAGCTCATTGTAAATCAGTGAAAAGCTCATTGTAAATCAGTGAAAAGGCTTACCTTGTCTCTAATGGATTTTGAATCGGATCTTATCCAAACTTCTCCCAACTTAATAATGTGATAAACCTCAGCCAATACTTAAACTTTCCTTCTTTTTCCACACCTTCTCATATCCCCTAGCTTACCTAAAAAATGTCACCTAGTCCTTCTATAAACTGAACAGAAATCATTGATCAATGTAGTAGTAGTGAGTCTGCATGTTTCCACAGAGTTCAGCATGACCTGAAAGGACAGTCGTTTCTAAAAAAGTTCATATGGCCATTCTGTTATAAGGCTGTAAAACAATCAGAAAAGATTATTTTATGCTGGCTAGCTTAAAATTATCACTTTCTAAGTATTTAACAATTAAAGGAGCACCTGCCTACTTTTGTCTCTTTTTTTTGTCACCTATTATTAAAATAGACATAGGATTTGCTAGTAGCCTCCTATAATATCATATGAGATTGCCCAAAGGGACTATTGCCGTATGTAAGTGCTATCACCCAAATGTTAAAATAAACATAAGAAAACTTATCCCAAGAGCACATTTTCCATAATGAATATTGCATTAGATGCAATACAGAGAAGAGGGAAGTGAAAGAGAAGCTTTTTTGCTTGTTATTCAGAAAGAAAGGGGAAAAAAGCGTATTATATAACCTGATGGGACATTATCCTGGCTCTTCCAGCTATTTTGCAGAGAATACTATAATAGAAGCATTCCCTTCATGTGATATTTACTTCACTATGAACTTCACTTTACTTCCTTCTTCTGTTTTCCTTCTGCTTTGGCTAGACAGTATGTAGCGTACAGCTGGGACCATCTACCGCTTTATGTTTGTACAGTACTTAACGGTACAAGGAATCACGTAATGATTGCTGCTGCCTTGTGAGTCGGGCTTCATTGCATACATTTGTTCAGCTGCGGGGCTGAAGTGCTCAAATCAGATAGACAAAGGTAAGCGCTGTGCTGTTCAACCATGACAAGTCTGACATGCTTCTGTGCCTGTCTAGGAGAAGAATGGCAATGTACCCATTTATTTTGAAGAACTAGGGGAACCTACAGCTTATAGGTGCCTGCAGAGTTAAATGACAGCTGAATGGAAGCAATAAAACTGCAACTTCAGACCCAATACTTCAATTTCCCTGATGCCTTTATATGGATTAACCTCCAATTTAAGTGCCTTAACCTCTTTGTGTTCTCGCTAGTAAGGCATAAAATACAGTTATCCTGTGGAATGCTCATTTAACAAAATGAGGATCGAACCTTTGTGTCAACCTGGATGTGCTACTCAAAATAAGCATTAATCATCCTCAGAGAGCCGCTATGGAGAGTGTTTTCACATAGACTTGCTCCTCTAATTAAGACACTGAGTTGAGACAGCTCGCTCAGAGGAGCATTGTTAGGCTAATCCCCCTCAGTAGTCAGTGCAGAGAGAAAGGCAACACAATTGGCTAATTCACGTCAATCACATTAGTGGTTTGAAATAGGGTCTTATCTCCGAGAGGACTATCGATCAGAATGGAATGTATTTTTCATTAAAATCAACTGTATAAAGGATTAGCTTCCATATCGGTAAATTGAATGCATTCATAAATGTTTTATTACCTCAGGAATAAAATATACGACAAGAAAAAAATCATTATTTCATAACATCAAACAATTTCTTGCTGTGAATTATGCTTATATTTAAGTAGAGAAGATAGCTGATTCTGAGATTCTGTTGGATGAAAACAGCCTTTATTTCAAATCATAATGCTGCTATGTATATTTAAAGCATTTCTTATAACTCATTACCAAGTGAAAGGATGTGGGCCAGATGTATCTGAAATATCAGCAGAAGTGCACACTCAAAATACGAAATCTATGTAGCTTTCTATAAGATAGGGTTTCTATAAGATAGGACAAACATTGACTTTCTGAGATTCTGCTGTATCCCTGCTATCATTTGAATGAACTCCACAAGTTCCTCTGGTTTAGTCAATGAAGAAAGTTACTTATTTGCATTAAAATGCTTGTTACAGGGTCTCAGAAGGAGAAAATGTGGGAGAAGTTGTCATTTAACCTAATTTAACCTTAACAGAAATGAATTATGAATCTAGAAAAATCACGATGCCTTTCATATTTCTTAAATTAAATGGTTACTAAAGCTGAAACACAAGCCAGCACTGAGGAAGGCATATCCCAAAGAAAGTATATGACAGACATCTTATTAAAAGTACTTTTTGGAGAACAAGGAAGGATGCAACTCACTCCAATTCAAAATCATGTAGTGACCCACAGCAGAAAAAATGATAGGAGCTTTCATAAGTAGGTGAAGTAAGTAAGGATTCTAACGTGCTGTTTTAACTTGGGAAAAGTAAAAAGAAGCCCATTTTTGGAAGCAAGAGCATTCCATTTTATGGAAAATGGAAACCCCCGGATTAGTCTATAAACAGGGAGGAAGACCCTAACTAAATTCTGAATTAGTCAAGGAGACGCTTAGGTATAATCTTAATAGAGAATATTGCTTTTTTATCTCTTGTACTTCTGTCCTGTTGCTGCAAAGCAGACTTTTTGGACATACTATTTTACTCTTAAATCTTATTTAGTGAAACTCAGCACCTCTGAGTACCCAATCTATCTCAATAGCTACAACACTCTTTAAAACCACTCATGCCTGATTGCAAGGTAATATAATTCAGGGTAAATAAAAGGTATGACTTTGTGACGTCCTACAAACTTATTTAGAACCTAATGCTGGGTCTGAGACAAAGCAATGTCATGTAGTGACCTATGATAATCGGCCTGACTAGAAGGACTAGCAACAGCTGGAAAAGCTCTCTGCATTTGGAATATGGCAAAGGAATGGCAAAAGCTTGAAACCTCTAGATCTAATGGAATTTGTCAGACTTTTTTTCACGTTTTGATTTTTTTACAATTTTTTAAAGCCATTTGAGGAGGTGATCATACCCATCCAACTGAACCCAAGACTTTTTCACACAAAACAGAACAGTAAACTAGATTGTATGCTACAAAATCATGTTTTAAATTGTTGCTATGTGCTTATAGGATGAATCACATGTTCTTACCTCTTAGCTTGGGCTGTTCTTTCTGTGTAGTTTCTAATCTCTTGCTATGAAAATAGGCATAAAAATGTATGCCTGCTATTTCGTCCTCTTTAGTGCCTTTCTTATTAAGTGTATCCATACAGAAAAGACTCATGGCACAGAAAGCACACACCTGCTTACTATACCATAGAAAAAACTACATTTAAAAATACTTATGATGTCACTCATTATGGATGACCTTCTCATAAATAGCCATCTTTGTACAGGTACTAGGCAAGTGAGGCTAATATTTATTTTTGTTATATCCGATAAGAACCCTTTATCAGAAATCATTTCTAGTAACTCAATCAACATTTTGCCATGTCATTTTTTGATCTTCAATTACAGATTTTTAAAGTGTATGTAAAACAAGGTCGTAGGCTCCAAAGACAGAATTCAGCTGTTTTAGACATTTATTTAAAAAAGCATATCCTACCACACAGATGTTTATTATCAATGAAAAACTACAATGAGGTAAGTTTATCAGGTAAGTTTCAACCTGATAAAAAATAGATGTATAAAAATAAATAATCAATGGACATGTACAATGTAGCATAAAATATTGATAATGAAAAAGTACTAAACAGAACAACGGGTTAATACAAGAACATCACTTTAACAAAGAATGCTCTTTCAATGTTATTTACACTAGTTTAACTGATTATGTCATTGGAATTATACTACTGTAAAAGAGGAAGCATTGATAATGAAATATGACCTCAAAGTTTTATGGCACAGTGGAATTCTAATTGAAAGTCATAATTTGATATCTTTTTAATCTTTCCCCTTTTCCTTCTCTCTCTGTTCCCTCTCCACATTTCTGTATTTCTTGGATTTGGCTGTAGGACACAGGAGGATTTTTTTTTTCTCTCTGTTGTTTAGCACTTCAGTGGGAATTCTTGTGAAGATAAAAACTCAGTCTACATTTTGTTGCATACCTGGAAGGTATGCAAGTGCATTACTTGACAAAATTACCTGTGAACAGGGTAACAGAAACTCAGAAGAGTTATTCCATAAGTCTTACACCTAAGAAAGATATTTAGACATTGACCATGATAAAAAATTAACTGCTGCAAGTGAAATAATCCTGTTTACCACCAGTTATTAAAAAAATGAATCAGATAGATAGATAGAATTCTGTATGTATAGAACAAACATTTAGTAGTAGTGTTGAATATATATGTAGATTTTCTTACGGCATTTGATACTATATCTCAAAAACTTAAATTAATTAAAAAGTTGGATAAGGATGGTGTTACTGCGTTGGCTGATAAGAGAATATTAAAAAAATCCACTCAGTGTTGGACTGAGAGGTGGTATTAGGTGTGTGAGAAGGACTATATTAGATGTGATTTCATTTAATATCTTCCTATTATAAAACAGAGTAAATGGTATATTGAAAGAATATAATTTATGGATTCACAGGGCCAGATTCTTCTGCAGTGACACATACAGCTTCATTGCAGGCAATGGCCCTTGACTGTTAACACAGATTTAGAATCCAGCTCTTGCACTTTCTGGTGACAATCTCCTGTACAACTCAGACCACAAAATGTTATCCAGAAGTTCCTGCACAACTTTGGCAGCTTCTAGCTGAGCTAATGACTCTCTAGATCGAGAGAGACAACCAGGTGATGCTAAACTGGGAGGACAGTAAAACAGAAATCAAAGAACTGGCAGATTAGGAAAATGAAGGGAAAGAGGGAAAAAAATAGTAATGAAATAATAAGATAAAAGCAACTGGAAACAGAGGACAGTTCCTACCTACAGATCCAGGTAGCTTGACTTGTAGAAGTTCTAAATATTTCAGGTTTTGTGACTTCTCAAGCCAATGTTTTATCTTTATGCTTTTTTCTTTTGAAAGTTTTACTGAATCAAATGTCCCTTATTTTCACTGAAAGGCAACATTTGTTTTCTTTCTCCCTAGTATCAAAATTTCCTAATATAAACATTTCCACAGACAACTGAAGGATAGTATTTCAACCAAGCAAACTTCTTTTTAAGATGACTAGAAAATAATAGTCTTCGCTGATGACAAACTGCTCCAGATCAGACAGTTTGTCATGGTTTTGACTCAGGGTCGTTTGGAAACTGTGATGTGTCTAGGAAACCAGGAAAAGAAGACAGGTAGTAGGCAAATGGCTCTGAAATTCCTACTTCTCAGTGACAATGAGATGATGGGACAGCAGGTCCTGCCTGTATGGATCTTTCTCTCTGGGAGCATGACAAAAAGATCATGATCTAGTAAGTTTGGGAAAGAATAATCTTAAGTTTTCTCTTGAAGAAAAGTGAAATGAAAGGTAGAAACAAGATGGGAAAAACCTTGTAAATGTGGGAGATAAACTGGGTCTGGTTAGAAGGAGCAGTCAGAAGAGTCTGGGAGAAGAAGACTGAGACAGGACCAGTGAAGAAATCTGATATGTGGGAAGTAGTACTTTTGGAAGGATCTGCAAAGAGTCAATCAGAACTGGTTGTTGCTCTTCTAGATTAACTTATACAGTCCAGACTTGAAAAAACTCAGACGGTGAATAAAATGGACTTCTTTGGTGACTGCTGACAACGGACAGGAAACAGGTGATGGCTGTGGGTGCTGCCAGCCCATGGCAGGAGAACTTGTAGAATCTAAGGAAGGGGAGGAGGAGAATCGCTTTCTTTTGGATGGCTTTACCTATATTAAAGTTTTCATTAAAGCAGAAAGTAACTAAGCTCTTGAAAGAGCTAAATAATTAAGGGTTCCATTATTTGTACAATGGAAATAGATGCAGGATAGGCTCCTTCAGTATCAGTGGAGACAGCTACTGGAAACAATCCCTCCTGCCAATCATGCCACATACTAAATGAGAGGTAAGGCACTGTAAATGTTTATATCTTCTCACTGACGATAGAAGAAAATGAGATTACTGACCGAGACTTAATAATTAATTGAACGTTAGTTAATATGAATCTAATAATTAAAATCATGTTTATGAAGTTAACATTTTAAGACACTTGCCAGGTTAGGCTCTGAAAATTATGTATTCAGTTAACCTTATCTATCTTTTAATGTTGAAGCATAAATGTTAGATGCCGAGCCAATAGAATAAGGTGTTCTAGCATGCAACGGTACTCATGACTATACTAGTCAAAAAGAAATATGCAACTATGTGTTTGTACAAGAAAAATTAAACTGTACAAAAAATTGACTGTTTTCACTAAATGAGATGTCTATTATTCATCATTTTCCTTCCAAACCAAAGGAATAAGTAGTGTAAGAGGAGGTTAAAATGTTAGAATGTTTATGTGGTTTTAGCAATAAGAAGTATTAAAAATTATAGCTTGCTTTTTTCCTGTTGCACAGTCAGTGTTTTGTACCATAAAGAAAATAACTATCCTCTGACTCGTAAAATGCTGAACTTTATAATAAAATAATAGGGAATGTCTGCTTTGTCCATCTTTCTTCTAATAATCCAAACTTCAAATTGGAGGGGAGATGAGGACAACACTCGGCCTTGCCTGCCTGTCTTTCAGGCATACCACTGTGGCAGAAACTCTAGATACATAGTAACTGAAGAAATTATGTACTCTGCCTAGGTACTATTTAGTTTGAAACTCCTGCAAGTAAGGCAGGAAAAAAAAAAAAAGTTTGCGTCACCTTAGCTTTAGGAAAGGAAATATAAAGAGAATAACACCCATGAGGATGCTGGGATTCATTATTTTGAGCTTGTCATCAAACTCTTACCTCCCTCAGAGGAATTTATCTGAGACATGCTCATTTAGCTAAATTAAACTCCTGTGCCAGCTCAAAGGGCCAGTAAAAAAACAGTAAAAAAAAAAAATACTTATTTTTTCATCTATGAATGATTCAGTGAAGCATTTTATGACACACAAAACTCCAACTAAAAAAAAAAGGTGAAAATAATCTCTGAATTATTTTAAATTTAAGTTTGAACAGGCAGCTTCCAAAAGCAAATAAACCATTTTACCAAAATGTTTGCATGCATACTGCGAGCAGAGATCAGAACTCTACTGAATGATTAAATACTATTCTCCTGTGTATGGAACAGAAATTATTAAAATCAGTGCTATGATATGTGGTTAAATAAGCTAAAAAACAAACTTGTGCTTTATAGTTACATATTTCCAGTTTCATGGGATGGTACAAATACATTTACTTGGAGACATCATAATGATAGTACCATAGTATGTTTCCTGTTCTAAGTCATAAGTACACTGTTCTGAGAAGTGGTCTTTAAGTACCTGACCTAAGTGGAAATAACCTGAAATAGAAATGAACTAAGTGTTGATTTTTTTTTTGTTATTTATTTAAATTCTACAACAAGCATAAGTTTCGGTAATAAGGTAAACCAGAGGATGTTAATAGGGAATGACTGTCTTTGTTAATTCTAAGGCTTCCTAAACTACAAAAGAAATAACTAGTGACAGCAGGGTATTTTAAACAAATATATTATGCTCTATGAACATTTCACATTCTATTTGACTAAGTAAAAGTGCAGTAGATCCTAACAGCTTACATATATTTCTGGGATTTTGGAGACAATTTGAATGAACAATAGAGCAAATATTGTTGATTAGAACACAGGGGTCTTTCTCTTCCATAGCACTATGTTTTAGCAGTACTCACAGTCCAGATTTCACGTTGCTGTGGGAAAACATAATCCCAGTGAAATTATATCTTCCTCTGTGTGTGGAAAATTTTCTACAGGTACCACTCTGATGATAAAAGTGGACAAACAGTTGTTGAAGTATATGGTTTTTACCTTTCAGTGTTGGCACTGAAAAGGAATTAAAGGAGTCAGATATTGTAATAACTTTCCCCTGAAGGCCAGCTCAACCTAAAAGGATGAAAGTCGGTGATATGAGGCTTTCAGGCCGGGAGACTTCTTATCAGTCCTTTGAGGACAGCTTTCTTCTTCCTCTGTGTCTTAAGGCTGAAATGTCAGGAAGACTAATGACTATTCTACCAATGATATCCGTGACTAAATGGAAAAAAATACCCGTAGTAGAAAGTTCTTCAAATATTGAGGATTTGAATTCATGTTTTTGTTTGTTTGTTTGTTTGTTATTCTGATGATTTTCTACAGAAACTTCTCAACACAGAGCTTTACTTTTCCAGAGCTACTAGGCTGTTCTTGCCTCTGCTTAACCCCATCATAAAGGTCACTGTGAGACTATCTTTAAATCATACTGGTTTTATAAAATTAGTTACCAGAAACAGTCAAATGATAGAGAATATAATAACTGTTTCCTTAAGTACCTATACATAATGCATAAGAGGAAGAAAATGTTTTGTCATTGAGAACTTCGTTATGACTGGGAAGTCTGCACTGAAGATCATTTTGATCACAGAAGTAACAACTAATTTAGGTAAAATTGTCTATAGCTTATTTTAAGCCAGAAGAATCACATAGGGTATGTCCTCGCACACACACACACACACACACACACCATGCCCATGCAGGCACATACACAAATGTATCTGCTTGTCTATCTACATATGTAACTTATGAACATGTGTCTATACTACGTTATGTTTTAAAAGAGGTAATTTCACAAACTAGGGAACAATTGTGAGCACAATTAAACAAAACAAAAAAAGCAACTAGTAGTGTAAATGGACAGCATACCGCTGATTCTGGAATACTTCCTCTAGTTTTGGGATTCATGAACGCAGAAACCTCTTGATCACCTGCAAAGGTTTCAGAGAAGAGCTATGTAACTACTAAAAGTATAGAAAATTAGGCTCCACAGTGAAATATTCTAAGAGCTCTGTTCATTAAATTTATCAAAGAGCTATATGTATACTACGTATTGATAAGAAATGAAAGAGGGAAAGGTATAATGAGAGCAAAATCACTGGAAAATGGAAGAAGACAAATTAGGATGAGTAATTAGGAGGAGGCCTTTCTGAGCAATTAGGACAATTACCTATTGAAAAACTACGCTGATTTTTAGTGGGATCACTTTCAGCAAAAATTTTTCAGCTCAGTTTGGAAATTTTTCTGTTATGTTGTACTTGAAATGGGAAATAATCAAGGAAACTCCCCTGACATGTTTTACAGAAGAAATTAGACTAGATAGATCGCAACAGCCGTTGCTGCCTTTATAATCTATGAATCTATAAAGTATTATTAAAGTGCTGATGTCTGTTTGTCATATTTTTGTAATTGTTTGAAGCTCTAGACACACATATCTAAGCGTCTTTAAATCTGTCACTTTCAGAAGAACAAATTACAGGAAGATTTCTCATACGCTAGGTACCGTTGTTCACTCTCTTCACAGAAATGAATAATGACACAAGGAAAATTTCACTATTTTCATTACATATCCTGCAGGATAGGATGTTAGATTTAATAGGCGAGTGTTCTGATCCAGAATGGGAATTCCAGTCTTCCTAGATTCTTTTACTTATTTATTAAAGTGATAACCAAACTGCCATTTAAAAGGAAAATCAGCAAATGTTCTTACCTCCCTCTGTGCATAGAAGATATTCTTTGATGCAGCTTTAAACAGGATCCTTAGTGCAACACTGTTCAGGTAACTTCAAAGGAGATTTAAAATAAAAGCACTAGATCAGTTTTATTTACTTTTTTATTCTTTCTTGTTCATACAGACAGGAGCTTTGTCATCCGCTTTAAATTGGGAAAGAGGAGAAGAGCTACTTAGGACAGGAAAACAAGAACTTAACTCAGCATCTCCTTTTTTTTCTTAAAAGGTTACAGTATAGCCTGGAGTAGCATTATAATGAGCCATGTTATAGTTAAGGGAATAATGTCTCATCTCCCACCTGTAAATCTCAAAGGGGTAAAAGTATTTTTCATATCTGTAAGTTACCAGGTACTATTCTAGAAGGGAATCTGCCTTGCCTCATGTCAAAACAATATATATTTAGCCTGTAAAGTAGAAAACTCACAGTGCTCTGCTAGTACATTTAGTCTTTCTATTTATGTTAACAAAATTTTTCTCTAGTGCTGAAGAGGCCAGAGAAAAAGGCCAGGCTACACCTCACAGATATTTTTTCTTCCACACAAATCTGTATGGAAAATAATAATAAGAATAAAATAGGTATGGGAACATGAGCAACAGATTTTTATGGATCTTTGCCATTAAGCCTTGAAATAAATATGGAAAGGGCCAAGTTTGTCATTCTAGCTCAGAAGTAGCTTAACAGGATGATGACTTTACCTCTCAATGCACACTGGCAAGACTGGTATTGGATCACTGCAAACAGTACCAGAGTTTGCACTTTTAGAATGCTAACAAACAGCCAAAAGAGTGAGCAATTAAAAGGGAGATCAAAAGGGTTCCTTTCATTCAGATTATCAGGTTAAAAAAATGCCTTGATTACGGAATGAAAGTTATTTTGTAAAGCAGAAATATCCAGTGCTAAAGGAAAATAACCTATTTAGAAAGCTGTAATAAGCATATGGAAGACAGATAAACTTAAAAAAGTGTTCTTTTTTGATGGCAATGAGCCGCTAGAACAAACTACCAAATGGCATGGATGATTCTCTGCATGCTGATGTCTTCAGCTCAGAGTTTCAGAATTTTTAGAAGATACTTGAAGTTGACGGTTTATGAAGCTAGAATATGCCAATAGGGTCACCTTGTGCCTAGTATCAGTAGTAGGAATGCCTAGCTCTATTCCTCTTTGGAACAGATTTTAGCTTTAATTAAAAAAAAAATCTATCTTATTCACTTTTCTCATGATGTACAGTAACTGTTATAAGTCCCAACACTTTTCAGCCAGTCTGTCCCACACATGTTCTACACTAAATAGGTCTAGAGTTTCCACATAAAGTCCTACTGTCACACTGTTTTCTGCTCTCTTAAAAAAAAAAACCCGACCAACCAACCAACCGAACAATAGAAGAGTAATGAAAAGCAGCTTGCTGGATGGTATCATTTTCATTTTGGTATGACTTCAAGTAATGGGCCTGCAAGCTGACAAAAGCAGAACACACGTTTGTGGAAGTAAGATTGGACTACTGTGGGTCTTATCACAATTTAGATGTCCATGGTAGCCTGGTTATAGCTGGTACATATAAGGGAGAAGAAAAGTAGACATCTTTCTGGTTTTGGGTATCTAAATACAGCTGGATGTCCAGAAAGTGCAGATTTATTGCAATTTTCTGGAGCGTATATGGGCAGGATAGAGTGATGGGGCTGTTATTGAGATTGCCAGCACTTAAATGCCTTACACAGCGCTAGATGCCTGCTTTTAGTAGAAGAAATAACATACTTCACCCCAACACTCCAACAATGAGAAGGTTGATTATTTAGAAAAACTTCTACCTGTTTGTCCCATTCAATAAAAAAAGGATCTACTATTTGCAAAGATAGAGAATACTGTTTAGATGCCAAGCCATGAAAATCTAGAGGACAAGAGAAAATGCCTACAAGTGTTCTCGCAGTCTGGAAAGGAAGACCCATATATTTGAACCTTATGTGGCTACAAGTCTTCTCTTTGTTTGGCATGTACTTTGGATCAGAGTCATGGTTGGCATGTGCTTTGGATCAGTCAATGATGTGTGTCATTTTACCATCCTCCAATAATTACCCTAAGATAAATCAATTCCAGGCAAGATATTAACAGAGGAGGTAAAATATCATGTCAAAACTTTTTTATATGGTGGAAGGTTTAGGCAACAGAATCTGTCACCAAATGATTACTATTATGAGAGAGACTGGGGAGACATCTAGGATAACAAGGCCTCATATTGAGGAACTATCATAAAAGCTACCATGCTAATAACTTCTAGCCTTTGAGTGGAGGTTTTTCTCCTAGTTAGGAGTGATTATTTAAGTATTACTGGTCTGTTTAAGCGCCAAATCCTTTAAGTCACTTAGAATAAGCCCTTCTTTGAAAGGCTTGCAGGTTAAGGTTGTCACTTGGAGAGAATGCTCATGACAGAAAAAATAGCTGTGAAGCTTGTATTGAGAGTCAAATTTTCTCTCTTCTATTTTATATATAGTAGTGTGGTTTTTTTTTCTTTATTCCAATTTAAGCTGTGTAGCCTGGATTCTTTGTCTACTGTAGCCTCTTTCATTCTCAGACTTTTGAAGCATCTGGCAATACACTCTTAAAAGACTTGGCAATGACCATTTACAATTTTCATTTTAAAACCTTTTTCAGTGATTTTACCCATGATTGAATCCAGCTATGGGAAATTAGCCTATTAAAAGCATGAAGAATGTGCACCACTTTCTTTCCTATCATTGGAGTAAGCAAAAAGAGATCACTGTTTGCACCTAAGCTACTACTAATTATTTGTGCTGTGATCTTTTTTGTTGTCTGTAACAGATGATTTAATATAAACTCTTTGTTTGTTGGCAGTAACTTTTTCTGCACTGAAAAACTGGCTGCTATAATACTGAGACATTTCAAAGACTGTTTCAGTACCTGCAGCATGTGACTTGAAGCAAATGCCATTCATGCTGAAGTTCCAAAATACAAGCAGATTTTTTTCCCCCTATACATCGTAGATAAAGGTTTTAGAAGCCGACATCCTGCTCGCTGGTCTGATTTGGTGATTTGCAGCAGACACCATCAGCTGTCTGCTATCTTATGCTGTATCTCTCAGAATTCTGAAACACAAGTATTCAACATGATTTCCTTCTGCGCTGTCCGTGATTTGGAAATAGGTAATGTCATTTTTGACACAGAACAGGTCTTTGATTTCAGGTCTTTGCTGGTGGTGATCATTTGGTGCTGTCGATTATAAATGAAGTGTGAGGTCTGAACAAGCAGCAATGCCTGCATGGTGACACAGGGAAGGCGTGTGGCTCTTCCCTACACTGGTGAACCTACCACTAGCTCCTCTGTCCGAAGATCGGTTAGGGGAATCAATGCACGGTGTAAAGCTGAGGCCAGGCCTTCACCATGTTGCCTGGCTCTTTCCCAAGGCAGTCAATAACGTGAGGTCACCTCCTGGCCCGTGCTGCACACTAGCCCTCCTTAGGTCTGTCAAGGAGCCCACATGTGCTCACGTCTATCATCTTTTGATAGGTCTAGGTGTACGTGGGCAGCAAACACCTCTGATGTGGCCTTGAAATTATCCGTATACACATATACACATAAAGTCAACTGCTACACAGGATTGTAGTGGAGTTCTGCAGTAATTAGCTCTGAGTGTGTGCGTGCGTGTGTGTGTGTGTGTGTGTGTGTGTGCACATGTGCATGCACACAGGTGGGATGATAACTTCAGGGTGTAAAAGGTCACCTTCACAGCTTCTTTCCCAGAACTACTGTGATTTCTGCAGGGGTGAAAACAAGTGATTTCATGAGTTTCACTCAGGAAAAGTGTGAGTCCTTCTGGTGACACTGTTATTTGTTAGCACTTTCTCTCTTTGCCAATGAGAAATGGACCTGCAGAGCTCCAGGGTTTGGATATGAGAGGGTAGACTGCAATTTTTTTGTAAGCACTTAGTACTAGGGAAACTAAGAAGTACGAAAGGGCAGAAAAGGTGAAAGATGCACAGTAGGTTGCTATATGCTAGCATTTTAAGACGTTGTCTGTGAAATGACTCGTGAGTGCAACATAACCTGAAAATACTCTTGCTCAGGTTCAAAATTCAAGACAGTTTTCGCATCCATGCAGTACGATATGCTGACCGAATATTCCCAAAGGGCCAGAGGTCAAGTGTTAATCTCAAATCTAGCCAGAGCTAGAGACTTTTATATGTGGTTGCAAATCATTTGCATAGGGCACTTTCTGGAGCTCAAGAGCATAGTCTCTGTATATATTGTCGGAAGACCATTAAGACCGATGGCACACAAAGTGTTCTTTGGATTTGAATATCCCAAGGCAGAATGAAGACAAGGAATCTAAATACAGTTCATGTTCTTCTTTGGTTCTTAAAGATACACAAAGTATCCTTATACTGTTATTATCTATGCAAAGAAGAAAAGGAAACGGAAATGTAGGCTACTATATCTTGCTGTCCTTCAAGTCTATGTTATGGGTTGTCTTCCTATAAGCCCATTAAGAAGCACCCATTGAAATTGTTAATATAAAAATAAAAATAGTCAAACAAAAAACATAAACAATAAACCTTTCTATGGGTCCCTTTCTCCTGCTCAGCAAGAAACTTTGCTCTCTGATCCACTAATTCTGTACTGACTATTCTAAATGCTGAAGCTAGCAAAGAGTACGCCTGTGGATTATCCCCTCACAGAAGCACATATCTAAGTGGACTCCCCAGGCTTGGGGGATTCATTGGATATATCTCTGCTAGGAAATTAATGTACCAAGGTCTGTTCTCTGGACTTGAGCCTGGGATAGAGTAGTCTACAACTAGTCTTAGCTTCAAAAAAGCCTATTTGGAAATTTCTTGTGTCTAACTCCTAAACAGTACCAAAGAATTATTTGAGAGAGTGCCTGTTACACTGCAGCAAAACCAAGCCAGGCTTTACTGTTAACAACTTAACAGTATATACAATTACAGGCTAGTGCTTATTCTTTAATGTTGAATATAAGGGTAAAGATGTGCCTATATCAGCTGACAGTCTATCCTCTGTTGCCTCCTCTTGGCTGTGTGAAAGGGATGCATAGCTTTGACTGAGGCCGAGCAATCAAGGAAGCGGAAGAGGAGATCATGGGGCCAAGTTTGTGCACTTATGCCGAAACAGCCAGAGATTCCTCATGGTGATCGTTCTCCCTTCTCAGGATCTCCTGAGGGTAAAGTAACCCTCTCACTATTTGTCCTCTCATGTTTATAAATGAGTAGGCCTACTGCACTGTCTGTGCTGTGAAATTTTTAAAAGGATGAGAGAGAGAAAGGGTAGGGTTGATCACATGGGGCCAAACAGCCCCAATTAGCTGGGCTAATTACATTGACATTAATAGACTTGAGTAGCAGTTCCTGGCACTTCCTGTAGCGCTTCCAAATTTGCCTGAGAAACAATTAGGAAATCATTCACATCTGGTTCTTGTTATCATTTCCTTTTTTTTGTTGTGGTTTTTTTTTTTTTGATTTTTGTCTTTGTATAAGTCACAAGCACTCAGATCAACATCCTTCTTCTTGAATATATCAGTATCCTCCTTGAACATATGGAGATGTATCTAGCAAGTACTGATCTCACTGCTTTTAAGGTTAATCAAGGGCTGTTTCTGATATTCTGGTTGCTGGATGGGGAAGTAAATGCCTGCTTAGACTACCTATCTTTTTTTGTCTGAAGCTTTATCAGTATTTTTTTGTTTCTTCAGATAAGGATAGTGAGTTTCAGAATTGTCTCCATTTCTAACCTGAAAAATATGTAGGTAATTAATGGCTTTTCCCACAAATTAAATTTGTGCTAGGGGCTGGAACAGAGGAAAAGTAGGGAAGTAAATGAATAAATTTGTTTAAGTAGTGTAACAAACAGTTTCTTCTCTTTGGGATTATAAGGTCGAATTTTATTTTTTCTTAAAATATAAATGACTCTAGGTAGATTTTTTCTACTGTGGTTTTCTGTTCACATTTATCCACTTCTGGGAGAGGAGGGGAAAGATTATTTAAAAAATAATTGAAACTTCTGAGCTTGCCAGAAAACCTTAATCAAGACAGTCTCTCCTCTTCCCCGCTCAACATCAGAGAGATTCATTTTTAATAGCTAAATATGTCACCACTATTAAATGTCCAATTCTGCCTTCCAGTACTGATTTACATACAGATGATGCAGAAAACACTATACCAGGAGATGCTCTGACAGAATAAAGGTGTCTGAGGAAAAGATCCTCTTTAATTTCAAAATGTATATCATATCCTCAACAAAGGCATAGAGCATAAAAATGTATACATGTTAAGTATCTAACTTATAGATATCTACAGCTGAGCTTGTTATCTGGACTTCCTACATAATCAGTTGAGAGAAAGTTGCAGAACCATTTGGGTGCAAGTCATCCGATTTTTTTGTTGTTATTGTCAACATCTACCTTATAACAATAGGAATTTTACCCTGGAAATGCATGTTTTCCTGTGTTCACTATAAAGGGACTTAGATCACTAGCTCAAATGGAGATGTCTAACTGATGGCTGCCTGCCCGTCACTGAATCCTAGTCCAAATATCCATTTTTTTTTCTCTCATCTGCTTTATTCAAATTGTCCCCGGTTTTAAATCTTCAAATATATTTCCTGTAAAAGCAACATATAACATTGTACGTAGTTAAGGAATGGTTCCAGGTCATTTTGTAGCATAGAAAATATATATTTAAAAAAATAAGTATTATTAAGATGAGACAATTCAAAGTAGCAAAACCCAAAGTAGTAAAACCTATTTTTCCTCTTCATTTTTTGATTCCTTTACTTTGCACCTGTAATATTGCTTTAACACAATTATTGAAATAAGAGCATAGACAAATATTTTTCTCTAAATGTAATAGAGCAGATTTTTCATTCCACAAATTATACTCTGCCTTGATGTAAGGAATGATATGCTGATATGAGTAAGAGAAAGGGGTCCTCTGTACTTCACGTTTACACCAGCATTTTGGTTCCAAGAATTAGTGCAGTTTTTAAGGGAATATGTAGATTTCTTTACTGTTTGTTGGTTTGGTTCAGAGAGCAACTGATGCTCATAGAGTACATCTTAAACAACGTTCTTGGTGGAAACCTCTGTATATCTAATCTGAAATCAAACCATTGGAACACGTATAGCATAGATGTAGGGCCTGAGCTGTACAGGCTTCAAGTTCCTGATAAACTCCTACCGCACTGAATTACTTGCTAATTTGGACATACCTGTATCTATCGGTAAATTAAAAAATGTAGCATGTTTTTTGTTTGCTTGTTTGTTTGTTTATTTTGTTTACTTTTTTAAAGTAAGGAATACCACTGTAGTGATTTTGCAAAGTTATTCTTGCAAGTTGTCATAGTGATAAACTGTTTTACAACAACAGAAGATTTTTCAGTAGTTTGTATCTGGGGAAGATTAAATATGCAAACTCTGCAGGGAGTCTGGCTGGTACTATGGAAAAATTTATACTCATAGAAACAATATGTTGGTTACAGAGTTTTACAGCTTTAGATTAGTATGCTGCTTTAAACTTTGGTCTTAGATGTTTTCCATCTAGTTTATGATAAAGATGAAACATTTAGTATTTTGAATAACAGATGCATACACAGAACTGCACAAGCTGGCAGCTTTAATACACTGATAATACAACTGGCAGCATGTGTGCCTGGTGTATAGAAATATACAAGGTAATCAGTTTCATATGCTCCAGGAGTAGTCAGCGGGCGTAGGTACCTTTGTAGGCGCATTTATTTTCAGCTATCAACTTTATCTATATGAGTAAGGAAATTTGAAAAAAATTAATAGATAAAGCACCAGAAAAACACAAAAGATGACATTGCTATATGAATATTTATCTGAGTGCTTCTTGTTAATTCATTGCCTTGCACTGCATGGAGCAAGCAATTTGAAAGAGAGTAAAGAACAATTCCAGAATAATTTATCAGAGGTAAAATAGAGTGAAATGCTACATCTTTGTGAAACTGACATCCTTAAGGGCTTTTATAGCTACTTCCTCATTTACTAATCAGTCCAGAATAGTCATCCCCACTGCAAATAAGATAACTTAGTGAAAAATTAAACAAACAAGACATATTTTTGTATTATTGCAGCTGTTACAGTAAATGGCCATTCCCTCATTGTCACAGAATGAGTGGAAATTATCTTCTGCAAAATATTAAATATAATTAAAGATAGAACACAAACAATTTTGAAAAGTGTCTTCATCCATTTGACTTAACTCACACATAAGGCAGTTTTGAATAGAGTGTTAAAAAAAAAAAACGAGCGATATAGTCACATTGGGTGCAAATTTTTATTTTCTTTGTAATTTATGTAGGAAACACTCTGGAAGAATGTGATTCCTGGAACAATAGATCATTTTGTTATCTTTTCTTTATTTAAAATGAAATACGTTTTGTCGATGCCTAAATCAGCTCACCTACTTGCTTGCCTGTCCACAGGTTTTCCCTTTCAAAATTTACACACACCAGGCTATATTAGATTTTACTTTACTTTCACCAAAATAGCTAAATCTCTTTTTTCCAGGGTCCTTTACAGTTTGCCTAAGGCTTTGATTTACAGAAAACTCAGAACAGTCATTTTGCTCCACCTACTGAAGAGCACGCCTCGCAGAGCCAGACTGCCTATGGTATGGAGGGCTGAAAAAAAAAAGGAGGAAGAAACAGATTTTCCATACAGAGACTCTTATTCAACTTCTGCATTATAATCAATTGCCATTTTATCAGTGAGGTATCTAAATGGAATAGAATATTGTAGAATCCCAACCGAAAAAACCTGCTTCTCTTCTTTCTTCTTAGCTTAGGACCCTATTACTGTAAATATAATGCCCGTGGGAGACAAGAATGGGAAAAAAAGTCTCTAAAAATGTCTCAGTTTTTCCTTTGTTCACTGCATGCTTTACCACTGACTTCAACAGCAACAGTTACAGATACCTGGAAGGGTGTTCACCTACCCAGTCTCCAATATCTGCCATGTAGACATCTATGGTGAGTCATGGTGAGTCCCATTACAAGCAATGAAGGAATAGGAACATCCCAAGGATGATTCAACTGGTGTACGTTAGACTGCTCTTTTGGCATAAGTGGAATTGCCCCTGCTAGTATCTGTTCCTTTCTATTCACTACAAAAGAGATCCATATAATTAGATTAGATGCAAAGGGGTATGTTTCAAATGTATAAATTTGTTCAGATTAGTTTTCCTCCTGCTCCTACTGTTAGTATTTAGTGAAGCTAAAGAGTCAATTTGGAGAGAGGGCCCTATCCTATTTATGAACTGCGGAAGAGGAGGACACAAGAGCAGAACAGCGTGTGTAGGAGGAAGGGCTAAACATGCTGGCTCAGATTATGCTGCTGCCTACTTCAATTTTCTGCTCACAAGTCGCAGACTTAATCTGGTGACCATTTAGAAAGTGTTTGTTGTTATTATTTTGGAGATGGCATGGATACTGAAAGTTTAAATATAAAGGAGATTATTAACGTCATTATCTTGCAGTGATTCAGATAAAATATAACAAGTAATGAGCAAAAAGAAAGAACCAGATGATGTGGGAAAGGCTGCACAGTGTTTTTTTCTTTATTTGCTTCTGTTGATCATTGTGTGATTTTTCTATATAGCGGCCTATTCAAAAGTTAAAGCAGACAGGAATCCTTACGCAGTTATAACCTCCTAGCCAAATACCGCTAGTTACAGCTCTCGTCCAGAATTCCTTCCCTGAAACTATTAAAAAGCAGTAATTCCCTACTCATAAACTCTTAGAAAGTGTATATAATAAGCAATAATAATAAAGGAAAGTGAAATAGCATCAGGATGGGAAAACAAATGAGCAAGATATCTAAATGAATGACAAATAATATATAATGTTTTTTTTGCTGGGTCTGCTTAGACTTCTGAATATACCAGACAAACAAAGAAGCTCTGCAGGCATTCTTCCTCCCGTTCTCTGGCAGAAGGGAGTGGAGTACTCCTTACCCTCCAGGACTTCAGGGTTTATGCCTATATAATTGTATTCTCCAAGTTTCTGGTTTATGAACTTAATACATTGAGCTGAAAGAAGAAAATATGTGAAATCATTAATAAGTAATGTCAGAAGAAATGTTACCTGAAAGAGCTATAAGGATGCTCTTAGAAAAGGGGTATTGATTTCATAAACTCAAGAGCCAAAATTAAATCTGATTGTTTTGGTAAATATAGGAAGAGAATATAGGGTTACTAGCTTCAGAATACACCCTCTTTCTCCACATCATCTAATGCACCTGCTTATGAGTAACTATGATTTTAGCTATTTAGAAGTAACATGAATAGATTTCCCTTTACCTGAATCCAGCTAAATGGTTAAATGTTAGGAGTAAAACCTTTATTTTAACCAGAAAGTTAATGGTTTTGGAAGGCAGAGATGTGAACTAATGTTTTTGTATTACTGGTGTAACTTTCTTGTTTTGAGTGCAAAACAAAATGACACCCTGATGGACAGTAAATACTGTTCAATAAACCCTTTATGGTAACTCAGCTTAAATGGTATGAAGTATGCTCTTATTCTGTTTTAGATAGTGTCAAGCTTTGATTATAAGCCTAAACTGCTAACTAATAAATGCACGTTGAAATTTTGGGTTGAAAAGCCACCCTTTGATTTTGTTAGAGAATGTAATAAATTTGACGGACACTGTGCTGGGGAGGTTGAAAGAAGTAATGAAGAGTTTATATTGTGTTACACTGTCTTCAAAAATCATAGACAGGACTTTTAACGTGTGTCTCTGACTATGAGTTCAATCCAATTCATCTGTCTTGCATGTATTAGAGTACAGCCAAGGAATTTTTTATTTTTAACTGAAGCCAAATATGATCTCAAAAGAGAAATATCTGTGGAAAATATTCTCATAACCCTTAATTGCTTTAATTAGCATTCAATGAGGAAATTAATTATAGCTGGTTTTATGAGATGAGGCAGAGGAACTACCATTGTTTGTAATCCTGACTTCACTCAGAAAAGTTTCTAGCAACGGAGTCTGAGTCTAACGTTTGCAATATACTAATAACATGCAATGTCCACTTGCATTTCCCCTTAAGACCGTTTCTATTTCATTTCAAAGATCATTAAGTAGACCAATATTTTTCAAATATATATTCTTGCTTATTGCTGTTAATTATTAAAGTAGAACCAATCATATTTTTCTTATTAATTCTTTAAATAGATGTTCAGTTGTGAACATCAGTGCTCCTTCCAGGGCTGGGGCATCTACTGAGTTCATCAGAACCGTTTTGATATCCACACCTGAAAGTGATCTGATTATACAGAGCCTCCTGATTTCCAAATGGATTTTTTTCTCCTGCTTTTCCTATTTTTAGAATGAGGCAGCATGCCTGCTTAAGTCAACACCTTCATCAATTAAATCACATGAAGCTGTTATCAAATCCATTCTGCATATAGTGTGTGTGTGTATTTTGGCGTAACGTGTTAATAAAGGTTTCTGCAATGTTTATGTTGGAATTTGTGCAGTATTTCTGGCCAGAAGATGCTGAAACTTTTTTACATTTTATAAAATGGCTTAGTTGTTAGAGTAACTGGCAATCCTGCAATAAACTTCAGTAGTGGATATACAGAAAGGGAGGAAGTGAGATATGGATTACCTCAAACTTACAGTCAACTGATGTAACTACTAGACAGAAACTGATATATGTAACTGGAGTTGCCCTAAAAATAGTGAATAATTTTCTCTAAGCTGAGAGCTCTGACACTGGGATCGCTGAGCTGAGTTCAGTCTGCTATCACCTGTAGACTTGTTCATTGCTGTGGGCCAAATTCACAAAGTAATTTAAATACCTATGTTCCAGTGCAGATTTCTAAGCTAAAATTTAGACATCACTGAGCTCCTTGAAACTCCCTGCTCATAAACTGCCTGGATCTGATATCTTAAGGGCTACAAAGGTATAAGGCACCTAATTTCTATTCAAAATCTATGTTGCTTTTTTTCAAATAATCTAAATTCCACTTGGGTGTATTTATATTACTTTCAGTAGGTCTGAATGCCTGCATTTCTTGTGCTAAATGAAAACACAGTTACTCAAGCCTTGACATTCATGCATAATTCAGCCTGAAGCCCCAGTAACTTAAAAATTAAGCTCTAATTTGTCAATAATACCTGCATCAGAGGTTTATAAAGTGATTTTTTTTTTTTTTTTTTTTTTTTTGCTGCAGGTAGAGGAGGAAGACATCCATTCTTTAAGCCAGAAATATCAATTTCAATTATCAGGAAAATATTTTGGATAGGAAGAAAATATACTCTCTCTACCTTTCCAGGACAGAAGACTATAATAGGACTGGTAAGAAAGGAAAAAAATATGTGTGTTTGGGACAGCAGGGAAATGAGAGGGGTCTGAAAAATGCGGCCAGAAACCGAGGAGTTTGTTCATATGAAAAAACAAGACCTTTGGGATATAGCCTGGTGTGCAAGTTCCGAAAATATGGCTTCCTGCCAATCAGAATATCTTGCTGGCACCTATTGATCCACAGGAAAATAAGATTCAGGTATCATCATTAGGATTATGTACTTATTGACCTAACGATTTCCCCAACTCCCAAATTCTGAAGTTGGTCGTATCAGTCTCTGCTTTTGCAGCTGCTCATGCCCAGAGGCAGGACACGAGTTTCCCAGATGAGAACTCCAGCCAGCAGACCGTACTGATGCTCACTCTTTCCTAAGCCTGGTGAGCACAGCAGTGATGTGCCCACTCCAGCTGCACGTGTTGTGAATCATGGGCTTTGGGAAAGGGCACACTTCCCCTGCGGGAAAAGTGTGGTGGTACTGTGCTCCAGTCTAGATTAGATGCCTCTCCTCAGCATTTTATACTGACTAGTTTAGATAGGTCATTTTTCAATCTGTTTTCTTTGACGTCCAGGCTTTTGTTTACTTGTTTCCCATACACTGTAGGAGCCTGACCAGCAAATAGAAGGTGGATTGCATCGGATGACAAGAGTGTCCAAATATTTGCTACTGAAACATCTAGCAATATAACACTGGTCCTGTTGCAGAAATGCTTTTATTTTATGATTTCCCTTAGTTTCCCCTCTTTTACATAAGAATAGGATTACAGTATAGTAAGAACTACCTCCAATAACAGAGAAGAATAATTCAGACGTGAAAATGAGGGCAGTGTCAAAGATGGCTTTTTAGCTGAAAGAAATAAAATGGCTTGCTCTAAATGCATTTCGTTTCCCTGTTCTGGAGCGATGAATGATAAAACAATCCTTTGCATAGACTCATGCTTGAACTGTTATTTTATTTTTTGCAACATTTCTTATTATTCAGTTTAATTAAACTGAGAAGCCTTAAAAATAGAGATGCTGTCTAACAGTTCAAACCTGCAAAATACAGACTTGTCGACTAAGGACTACTCAGTTTCTGCCGACTTCAAAGAGAACTGATGTCTCTCAGCCTCATAGTGGTGCCTTGCCTTTTATATACAGAATTTTAAAGCTGTCTAGATATCTAATTTCCATGAGAACAATGAAACTTAAATAGGTTTGGGGATCTGGACTTTAGCTGAGTTCCAGCTTCTAGTTAATAAGAATGCTGCACCTCTCCTTCAGATAAAAACAAACAAACAAAGAAAAATTTATGGATCTCTGTCAATGATTTTCTACCTATTTCAGACTATCTATTCGCTGATCATTATAAAAAGTACTGTCATATTTTTAAGAAAAAGCCACAGCTGGAATCTCTCACCAAAGTTTTTGTTGCTCTCTGTGGTTAAAGAACACTTTAATGATGAAATTAATGCATAACAGCACTGAAATGTAACTTGAGTTACTTTCCCATCAAATATTACAGAAATAAATTGTTCTGGGAATAATGAAAATATGATCCTCAGCATTCTTGAGTTTTCAAGTGCAGGTGCTCTTAGAAACAATTGATGCACAAACAATTCGATCTGAATTGTTGTACAGTAAGCTATTATAATAGACACTGTAAGCCTATTCAAGTCAATAGAGATCCATCTGGGATGAATTTGGCCTATTCTGTAAATGAGTTCAATTTTCTAAAATTTAAATTGTTTGACAGGCTTTACATAACTTCTTACATTATTGCATTTCTTACCTAACGGCTATAAGTAGATTTAACAGTTTTCTTCTTTTGAAGATAAATGATACAATAGGTGCCTGCTCTTTTCTCTTAATGGTTTTCTTCTTTCAAATAGCCTTAATCTATAAAATTTTGTTCCTTATATTTTTTAAGTACCAATTCTTTGAATATAATGCAACAAGAGCAGAAAAAACAGCTATTATTTAATACAGTGGAGTGCCTTCTGTTCAGGGAGTATGCCAAAGGAAAGTAAACATTATTTTTAGCATAGAATTTCATAACAGTTTCCTTTTTCTAAAAAGGAAATGGATTTTCATTATCATCATGAAATACTTCATAGAGTCCCTTGGTTTCAGCTAGATACTTGTTCACTCACTCACTCTTCTATAGTTTTTTGCTTTCTTGTTCTCAACCTGACATCCATATTTTTGTTTTTACTTTCCAGAATTTTGCTTGAATGAAAAACAAACAAACAAACAAAAAAAAAACTGTAGGCTTCTAATGCAAGCCAGGCTAGAGAAATTGTATCTCCTTCAGTGTCATATTAGGAGAGTAAGAAAGTAAAATCAACATAAGTCTTTTACCATTCCCAAGTTTCGGAGATCACATTGTCCCTCTCCCCTTTTCTCCAGCTATTCCTCCCCGTACATTCGGGCTTAGAAACAAGCAACCATGGAGAAAGCGACAGTGTGAACGTACTTCAGATGCTGCACGTGCTCATCAACATCACTGTGAAGTGTATTCCTGACAGTTTACCCCTCTGTCATTGATGGTTAAGCCATTCCAGGTTATTGCCTCAAAAAAAGCACAAAAATTACTGATGTCGTAATTTTATGCTTATGTCTGCTGCAGTAGCTGACTTTGTTCCGTTAACCCAGCCTGACTCAGTCAGAGGAATGATTCCTCCCAACAGCAGTCAGGTTTCAGCCAGATCTTAGCTGAGTACTGTGATATTGAGAACCCCCACTCTAGTTTTATACCAGCTCTGTTGTGAATACTGATGTAGAAACAAAAGGTCATCACTGAATAATTGTTCTGCTCCAGGCAGAACTTAATTAGTGAACAGGTTAAATCAGAGGACTTTCTGATGTCTTACTAATATTCATCCCCTTTAAGCAGACCTTCAGTAATTCGATAAATGCAAACTTTTCATGAGTACAGCCCCAAGCCAAACAGAGTTTGTTTTATATTTCAGTGGGAAAAGAATTTATCCCCTTTCTTTTTTAGATCAAATATTCACTGTTACTGGAAATGAAAAGTAACTTAGAGCTGTGGTTTACCAACTGGTCCATGCTACTATTTATGAAACAGGATACAATTTAGTAAAGTTAGTGCAGGAAGGAAAGTAAAGTAAAATCTAATTTCCTGGCTAAATTCATGTGTTATATGGTTTTACTTCTCTAGCTTTTCATAAAACACCTCGAAAAACTGACATAGAAGGTAGGCAGACCAGGAATATGGTTATTTCTGAAAATTCTTTGTTTTTTCAGGCAGGAAATCACCTGAAGAAAATATTACGTCCTGCCTGAACACTTCCAATTATGCACTAAGTGGTGCAGAAAGTAGTGACTTCAATTGAACTGCACATATGACTAAAGACAAGTATGCACACAGCGCTAGAGTACTAGATTTAGAAGTTTTCAGTTACCAAAGTAAAGAAGTACTTATAACTTGGAGATGGTATTTTACCAGATGATAGACTATATCTATCATTTGTAGATGAAAAAATATTAGTCCCTCAGTGAAACAATGCATAGAATAATTGACTATAATCAATATATTTGTTGCTTTAAGTTGAAAATAAAAACTAAAATAAAACAGACTCCAGAATGTCCTTCTTGTGCTGTTGAGCCTGTTGCAATGGACAATGGCATATTAGTTGTCCAAAATGCAAGGCAATATCATACCTAGGGCTACAATTTCTGAGGCAATATTCATATAGATTAGAAATTTTCATAATACCTTTGGCTAGCTGACATTTAAAGCGATATTTCATTAATTATGACAAGGCTGACATTCCCATGACCATTTATTTGTTTGTTTGCTTCCTTTTCAGGCTCTGGCTGCTACTAGGTAAAAATGGAAGAAAGTGGAAGATACATGATCTAGGAAAACCTAGTTTCTTGACTGTTGGGAATGAAAAATATATGTAGCTAGACCTAATCTGTAGGGATTTTTTTTATTTTTCAGAGTACAAAACTGCCATGTATAATCAGTGTCTAAATCAGTGGCTATTCTTTCTTTGTAAAGGTAGAAAGACTTAGAAATGCAGCTTCCTTAATTTTCCTTATTTCTCTGCCCTAGGCAGGCGCTTATGGGCACTGGAGCAGGAGGGAGTCTAAGTTCAACTCGTTTAGGCTTTCTGCTTTCTAAAGCAGTATACTTATCTTCCTTCACAGTGCTAAAATGAAGTCAGCTCCAGCCCTTTTATGGTTCCTGAAAAAGTTTTTCTCTGAGCATCTAGTCCTGAAATGTGTTCGGTGTACACCCACTGAATGAAGACAAATACAGCTATAACTAGTAAAGCCGTGCTGTTTGCATGCAGATTTTTGAAGATAAATGATTTTTTTTTTTCTTCAATGGAACAACTGAGAGTGGGATACAGGGGAAAAAAAGAGGACTAGTGGCAGTTACCACCTTGAGAAAATGATCAGAAATGAACTCGTTAAATAGATATGAAAAAGTCAGAAAACTTAAATGCTGAAAGCGTAAGACAGGAAAAAAAAAGATTGATATGCAGGAACTAAATCTTGACAATCCAATATTTCCTTTAAACTGTAGCCAATTTGTGAAGGGTAAAAAAAAAAAAGTTATGAAACTATTAAGAAAGGGCTGTCGGGATGAGAAAAAGAAGAGATCAAAGTTGGAAAGAATCTCTGAGCAATAAAGTATCCTTGATTTCTCATTCTTGTTAATTCCTGAGCATGGTTTTAGTGAGCAAAGAGGGCTGATAAAGACACCAAGGTTCATCACAGTCTGAGAGAATCTGAAGCCAGATTCTTCCAGGGACTTCATGAGAGCAGTTAGCCTGGCAGTACTTAATGAGCAATCAGCCCTGTCTTTTCCACTGTTGTTTTCCATTGACATGACCAATATTTGAAATGTGGGGAAAAGTTTGAAGGTTTGGAAGGGAAATAATATGGAGGTAATCAGGCCTTAATTACACAGCTGCCTGACACTGGGGAAAACTAATTTGCAGGGAGTATATTTAGCTGTACAGTCTGTGAAACAGAAAACAAGCAGAAACAACCAGGATTAAATAGGGGAGCTGCACATCCACAAAACACTTCACATAACATGGGAGGCTGGTGGGAAGAGCCTAAAATTCCCCTAATATCCCCTTTCTTCTGATAAATTCGTTCCGATGCATTATAGCTTATTGTTAATGTTCAATTTTGTGTTTAGGCTGTCACAGATGCTAAATGGCTATTTTGAAGTGTTGTGTAGACAATATGTACATGTGTATAATGCAGAGGTTGATGTGGAAAGGAGAAGAATTCAGCCTAAACGCAGCTGATCTAAAATTTTGATCTTTGATCACTTCTACACTCAAGGCACAGGATACAAATAGGAATAACCAACCTCTTTCTAGTCCAGAGTTACACAAATCACATAAACCAACTGCCTAAAAGAATATATTTACTGAAATTACTAATGCTAAGGTTACAAAGTGCATAGGTCAGGTTGCACTGTAAAGTACGTTAATCAAATTATAATGAGAATTAAAGAAAAGAACTCAGTCCAGTTTTGATATTTTCTTTCCTGGCATCAGCTAATTTCATATATTTATGCCTCACAAACATATACAAAATATCCCCTAATGATTCAAGACAAGAAGGGGCTGTTTGTTGGATAAGTTACTTTAGACACAAAATAGCAGAAGCAATTTTCACTTTCAACAGAGGTGCTTACAAATTCCAGTTAACCAGAACTTCATGAATAAGCTTTTTCAACCCAAATAAATAAATAACTAAAACAAATTCGCATGTCTATTTCTGTTTAATTCAGCATTTTGCTATTTCATCTCTTTGATCTCTTCTAATCACTTACAGTGGCTCTGGTGTTGCGATGCTCCAGCTACAGGTCAGACCTTGTCATGCTGAAATTATCAGTGACACTGACCTATCTTGTCCTCCCAAGCCATCTAATTTTCTCAAAGAAATGAGCAGGTTCAAAGGGGCAGCCCCAATTACATGTACTCAAGACAGTAAAAAAAGAGCAGTATGCCTCATTTCACATAGAGTGAGTATCCAGGAAACTAGTGGTCATATTGTATAAATGGGAAAGTCAGTGTATTCATAGACAAGAAAATAATAAACTGTCATGAACCAGGGTACTTTGTGAGCAGAAGACTTCATGCTGTCATTGTAACTGAATACTTGCTGAGGCTATTTGCAATTGCCAAGTCAGAATCCATCAACTAAACTATTAAACCCTACTGTGGGTGGTAATTTCAATGAAGCAGTCTTTTGGTGATACATATTCTTATAACTGTGTACTTCCTTTATTTGAGCTTTGCTAATTTTGAAGCTGAAAAGGAGGAAAGAAAAATTTTGTAACTGATAAGAATTCTGTAGTTTTTTGTGAATTAGAATGCAAATATGCAACATCTCTGACAAAGACTGTGCAACAAATAACACATGAAAAGTGACTCACTCCTCTTTGTTCTTTAAACTCCGGTCTTGTCCATGACTGTTTGATATGCTCTGTGCATCTAAGATAACTGTAGCTTGTGAAAAGGATGCAGATTTTGAGAACCGGTTCCTTCCTGTTAATCACGTTGAGTCAGAAACACAGGCAGATTGGAACCTAGATAACTTTTCAACATTAGCTTTTTTATAAATTGAGAGTTTAGATTCTTTTGCATACAGTTACCAATAGGAGTAGCAGAGATTAGAGGATCTATGTTCATAATCTGTGCTACTGTGGCCTACCCATGTGAGCCCCCAAGTGTGTGCAGATTTTGAGAGCCAAAAGAGTGTGTGTTCTGGTCATGCCTAAGGCAGTCCTTTTAACCTAACAGTGTTAATGGTCAACCTAACTATGTTAACGGTCAGCAAATTTGCTTGATAGCTGACTTTAGATTCCTCTGAATGGAGTACAGATCTAACCCTACATTTCAGCCTGTGGTTGTAACTGTTTTTAACCATTCCCCATAGCTATTTATCATTTTTATTATTTGGTTTTTTTTTCCTCATCTGATTTGTTCATAAATGTTTTCTCTGCCAAAATGGCTATTTTAAAGTATGTTAGAGATCTAATACACATTTTTCTTGTTTAGACGGTATACTCTCTGCCAGTAGAAAATCACAACCAAAGTTTAGCAACTATTCATTTTTCATTCTCTGATCAGTTCTGTTCCTCAATAAAAATAATACTCTATGTAAACATCCCTCCAACGGTTGCTAGCACATGCAGTTGTCCTACAGGGACATCTGTAAGGTGGAAATTGACACTGTGTTCCCAATTTATCTGCTAGTTTTCTTACTGTCACAATTTAAAATTTAAATAGAGCAAACTGAAGGAAAATAAATGCTATTAGCTCCATGTATTTTAACACTGTGAACTAAAAAAGAATAAGCTGCATTCCTGGGGTCTAAGGAGAAGGCCTGGAGGTGGGACACAGGACCATCCTTTCCCATACGATGCATTCCTTGAGCATAAAGACTGATGAGTGTAGTCATGCTAAACTTTTCACAGGGGGCTTTGAGTTGGAAAATTGTTTTATATTTGTAAAGCTCATTTTTCACTATATATGAAGCACCCAACTCCGTTTACAACAGCCAAAGTTCATGTAGGTGGCATTAGGATTGAAAATCATTCCTCAGTCTGGTACAGTATTATGAAGGGCCTTATACATTTCCATTGCATACTACCCTCTTAGACAGTTAAACACCTTTCTCCCCCATATCTAAACTATACTGAATGTATTTCCAAACATCCACATATTTCCATGTCACAAACATTTTGTATTGAGTGCCACTTGGGATGTAAAGCCCTGAATTGTTTCAATGCCTAAGTCACTCTTTTGAAAAACTGAAGAGATATGAATCGTCTTTTAAACTACAGATGATATAACAAGAGCCTGCTGTTTTACGAAGAGATCGGTGGTTAGTGTACGAACTAGGGTGTTTCAGGTCCTGGATTTCTTCTGAATGCAATAAAAAGAAATTTCAGTATTCCTTTGACACAAGGGTGTCCACAGTTCTCAAATCCCTCCTGTTGAAGTTGCTCCATGGAATAGCTATATAGTTACTAGTAACATGGGAGAAAATACATATAGTCTAATGGTTAGTGAATTCACGTAGGGAAGGCAATTCCTAGTCACTGACCTTTACTTCACTCCATATTTTTCCTTTTCTCTTAAGAATTCACTGGAGTATTGACAAACCTAAAAGTTACCTAAGGATCAAGCTAAGGACCAAGCTCTCTTCATCTCTTTGATTATTTAAGGACTTAAATTATCTCATAACATTAAAGAGATTTCTACACGGAAAATTAGGAAGTGATATGTTAAGGATCTAATTCTGACACACTTCTAAAAAGAAACATGAGTACAAATTCTCCCAAGCAGAAGCAGGACTTGATTTCTGCTCTCCAATGTCTTAGAAGCTATTTTACAAGCTATGCTCTGATATATTACCAAAATAAGCGATAGCATGCAGGGTATGTACCTATAAAATGAATCTGGGTAGAGTTTACAGGGAATGAAGGAAAGGAACATCATCTTCATCTAAAAAGTAAGTTTATAAGTTTGTTTGTTTATTATTTATTATTTTAAGAGTTTATGAGCTTTTGCCATACTAAGATAGGTCTCTCTGATACATGTATCTGGAGGAGACTGGAAGTCTCTGTTGATTGACTGCAAGTATAAAAAGCATGAAAGATCTGGGGAATTCAGTCCTGGGATGAGGGTAGCTAGTAAATCTTCCTATAGCTATTCAATAATGTTGACATTCTTGTAAATTTTACACATGCTTAGCAGGAAACAGACAAAACAGCATTCATCATTACGTTCATCAGAGCTGTGGCATCCCCAGAGATATCTATGTATTATAAATTCTGAAAAACATATTTTGTGCATTCATTTCAATTCAGATTTCAAACCTTTCAAATGTGGGGTTTCTAACCTCTTGTTAATCAGATCTAATCATCCATTCAGGCAAAGCAGATCTATAACTTTTCAGAAGTAAAGTGGATCTGTAACTAAGACTGAAAATTGTCAATATTCAAGGGACCTAATCTAGAGATAATTTATATTAGCTGGACTTTTCCCAATAGCTTTTTCGGGCTTTACATCAGGACCTTAAAGAAAGGTTCAATGAGCTAGCAGAATTAGTTAGCAAACAGGAAAGACCTGACAGAAAGCTGAAGAAAAAAGATAAGAAAACTGAAAGAACTGCATTCGAGGATTATGCTTGAAAAACGCTTGAAAAATAGTGGGGAATAGCCTATCTTTTATAAAAATTTCAGTTTATCTGTTTGAATAATTATATAATCCAGCATCTGTGAAGTTTTGCTTTTAAGCTCATGAAAACTATATACTCACAGGAGTCATTTATGTGCAAATGAAGCGTTCATAGTGATATAACTCTGCATCTGTGAATTTATGTAAATCCAGAATCAGAATCTAACTCGAACTAAAACCCTTTGTCACTGCTTGGCAATGTAAGGGGAGCTAGAATGGGCAAACCTCACCTCCTGGATTCCTTTGATTAGCTATTTGAATTCAATAGTAAATTTCAGTACAATCATAACATTGCTGTTTTGTGTTTGCTTTCAGTATTCTTTCAACTAATTGAGGCTGACTGGCATAAGTACAAAAGTGAGAATCAAGTGCACAGGCTTTAAAGTTCAGACAATCCAGTATAAGCCATACTAACAATTTCATGAGAATCAATAAACAAAATAGGGCAAATTTCTCATAAACTACTTACACTGCACTATTCACAGAGAAAATAAGTTTTTCAAAAAAATCAGTCATTTCAACTTATGCAGAAGACTGCGAACTTTGCTTTGCAAACCAGCACAAATAACAAAATTTCACTAAATATTTAACAACATTTTGCCTCCCATGACTGAAGAGGACCGTCATTTTCTCCTCCCATGAAACAAAGCTAATATAAATTTGACTTCATGATAGAAATGGCTGTCAGGTTCTTTTCTCACCAGTTTCATGGCGTTTGTTCTTCATAGTGATGGTTTTGGACAAATGTGGAGAGGTTGGCATACTGTAATTCATTCCTTGTGCTTCATTGTAACTCCCTATCGCTAACAACTAAGTTAGTAGTTCAGATTTTTATTCTTCCAACATCCCCCAAGCCATTTTAGCTGCTTTTGATACCTATAACATGTGAAGATAAAAGAGTGAGTGGTGTTTAAACACTTTCGTTATTACTCAGTACTGTGGTAAAAAATAATTTTATTATTGAACTTTATTGATAAAACATCTTGTAAACGTATTTGATTGTCCCAATAATTGCATTTTTACATAAAACCTTTATAAAAACTCAGATAGACTATGCGGTTGTACTTGAAATGGTACTCTTTTGCTGTTGGAAAAAAAAGAGATAGGGCCACAGTGGGTTTCCAAACATGTTTTGCAAAAGTGCAGAGAAAATCATGTAGAAACCTAAAAAAGCAGGTTGTCAGCCTCCTAATCACTCTTAAGACACTGTTTTTTGTTAATTACAGTGCTAAGTAGTATTTTAACGTTTTAATACACAATGCATTGTTCTTATCTCCATTATTTTTCTATATGTACCTAAAATTCTGTCAAGTGTTTTTGACCATAAAGAAAACATTGAGGTCGAGGACTACATTTGTGATACAATTTCTTACAAACAGTATATTTATTCATCTATGTACACACACACACTAATATACATACACATGCACACAAACACACACACTGGAGCAGGCTCATCAGATAATTTTCCAATACATACTGCCTCCACAATTAAGAATGCAGCATATTAGAATGTAAAAGACATTTTATATGGAAGGAAATGAAGAGGCCAGAATAAATAGATAAACTGAATAAATAAACAAACACACTATGAATAGTAGATAATTGGTACAAATAACTGTGGTGCAGCTGACAAACAGAATAGTTTTGCTTACACTGTTCGAGATCATTCTATTGCAGAATTACCACTCCTTACTTTTTTCCACTTGTAGCTTAAATCTAAATTTTGATATATTTTATCTTAAATAGCCTTTACCGTTGTCATATAACTGTTTAGGTAAAAGTAAAGTCAATTAAATTCCAAATTAATTTATTAGATTTATCACTTTAAATATAAAAGGCTCCTTGTTGTGCTGTATGGTTTTACAGACAAAAATTAAACAAGATGAAAAACAGTCCGTAGTAATAATAAAATATGCAAGCAAGTTTACGCAGACTCTCAATTTGCCAAAAATGCACTAAGTGGGAGGCATGAGAATGTCTCGGTTGGGGAACAACTTTAAAATATCAATCTTCCATACCTCTTTTCTCTCCCATGTATTCACTGACTAACTATTTTTGATACATAACTCCACAGCTAATTCAGAGTACCGTACCTGACTAATTCAATGTGACTGTGCTTATATTGCATCACCCAACTCTGCTTATCTTTCTAGGTGTAAACCAGACGTGAAGAGTCCAATGGCTATACCTCAATACATCTTAGTAGTGGTTAAGTTGTCAAGTCAACTTTTTAATTAATCGTCATGGCTTGGTATGTCATAAAGTTTATCACTGTATTGCTACTTGCAAATAGATACTGTACTGTCTTCCACTGACTAACAAAATAGCTTTTTAAACATCTAATACTCCTTTGACAGTTATAATAAAACTGCTTAATCAACTTAAACTACTTAGCAACTTCCAAACATTTTCCCACCTTCAGGCTCTTGCCCACTACACAGCCTCCTCTCCTTCATCCTCTTTGCTAGCTCCTTCAGCTCCTTCATTAACAGCACCTGAGAAGATTGCTTTTACACTACCATATCTCTCCAGTCTTTTGATGGTGGGCAACAGGCAGCTCCCTTTGGCAGTGTTTCATAGGTGTGACAAAAGGAGGTGACTGCTCCAGGCTGGAACGAGTAGTGATGTTTGGTTTTGTTTTCCTCAGAAGGGGAAGATAAACTAGTAGGTTATGATACCTTGGACTGAAGGAATAACTGCTCCAATGAAGACCTTCTATCATTTTCTAGGTATGTATGTTATATGCTAGGTGTCTATGTATCTGCTAATTTATATTTTAATCTCCTTTCAGTTGAGCAAATATTTAAAAACCTGTTCTCCATTAGAAATTACACAGACTGTAGTAGAACTGAAGGGATCTTGCAAAGTGTAAAGACTCTCAACAGTTTAACAGGGATCAAAGAAATTTATAATAATGGATCCTCTACTGTAGATTTAATTATAAAGTTAATCTTGAACTTTTGTTATTTAATTCTCACATAATTTATGAATATTAAGACAGTAAAAGCTAAATTAAATTGCCCTCCTCTGGAAGCTGAGAAAGCAACCACAGCAGCTAAGATTTGGACTAAGTAGAGAGACTGATCATTAGAAAGGAGCTGTCAGATAATTAAATTCTATTCATTAAACAAATTCATTGTTTCCCTCCCTTCCTCAAGAGACACATGACAAAACCGAAGCATCTTCTAACCACTGGTGGGATATTCCAAAAAAGTTCACTTTAGTTTGTTGAAAATGCGAGGTTAAGCTGAGGGGACCATAGCTGTTGAACTGTGGAAAATGAGAATAATAATTTAGTTAAAATTTCATTTTTCCAAACTAAATTACCCCTTTTTGGCATTCAGTTGTTCAAAAAGGGGAGGAATGGACATACAATTTCACGATAAGTCAAAAAATAATCAGAAACAGTATCATATGATTTTTTCTGATATTGTTAGAACAATAGTCTTCAGTTCTTATGCATCATTTCTCATCAGGGTATGTCAAAGGACATCACAAGGCTGGTATCATTCGTTTCCTTTAAAGAAAAAAGAGACTTTACCGGTGTTGTCCATCAGGCTAGCCAAGAATCGAACAAAGGGCCTTTAAAGCCCTCGCTAGCAAAACTAGCTGATGGGTATAGCATTTCTTTTGTAACTAAATGGATTGAGGTGGATTGAGAACTGGCTGGATGGCAGACCTCAGAGGGTTGTGGTGAATGGCGCAGAGTCAAGTTGGAGGCCTGTGGCTAGCACTGTCCCCCAGGGGTCAGTCCTGGGTCCTGTCTTGGTCAACGTATTCATCAATGGCCTGGAGGAAGGGACAGAGGGCACCCTCAGCAAGTTGGCTGATGATACTAAACTGGGGGGAGAGGCTGACACACCAGAAGACTGTGCTGCCCTTCAGAGGGACCTGGAGAGGCTGGAGAGCTGGGCGGAGAGGAACCTGCTGAAGTTCAACAAAGGCAAGTGCAGGGTCCTGCACCTGGGGAGGAATAACCCCAGGCAGCAGTACAGGCTGGGGGTTGACCTGCTGGAAAGCAGCTCTGCAGAGAAAGACCTGGGAGTGCTGGTGGACAACAAGTTAAGCATGAGGCAGCAGTGTGCCCTGGTGGCCAAGAAGGCCACTGGTATGCTGGGGGTGCATGAGGCAGAGTGTTGCCAGCAGGTGGAGGGAGGTAATCCTGCCCCTCTCCTCAGCCCTGGTGAGGCCTCCCCTGGAGTACTGTGTCCAGTTCTGGGCTCCCCAGTCCAAGAGAGACATGGCGCTCCTGGAGAGAGTCCAGTGGAGGGCTACCAAGATGAATAGGGGACTGGAGCATCTCTCCTCTGAGGAAAGGATGCAAGAGCTGGGCCTGTTGAGCCTGGAGAAGAGAAGATTGATCAACGTGTATAAGTATCTGAAGGGGGAGTGTCAAGAGGATGAGGCCAGCCTCTTCTCCGTGGTGCCCAGCAACAGGACAAGAGGCAATGGGCAGAAACTGAACCACAGGAAGTTCCATCTGAACCTGAGGAAAAACTTCTTCACTGTGAGGGTGACAGAGCATTGGAACAGGTTGCCCAGAGAGGTAGTGGAGTCTCCTTCGCTGGAGATATTCAAAACCCGCCTGGATGTGATCCTGGGCAATATGCTCTAGAGGCCCCTGCTTGAGCAGGGAGGTTGGACTAGATGATCTCCAGAGGTCCCTTCCAACCTAAACCATTCTGTGATTCTGTGATTCTGTAAATTGAGTAAAATCCTCTGGAAGCTGATAGAAACCTTGTTCTTCTAGCAGATAAATAGAATTCATCACTTAGATGAAATTTATTTTAAGGATCATTTAGATTCTTAAGAGAGGTTGTTGGAAACAGTCAAGAATTTCATCAGAAATGCTATGCTCATGAAAGCTAACTTAAACTTAACACGGCTTCCATAGTCAACAGGGAGACAGTTACGCCAAAGAGTGATTTGAAGTGTCAGCCTCATTTAGCTGTTCTGAGCTGACCTCAGGAGGTGCCCATCTCTTCCCTTCTACTACATAAAGCCTAGGGAAGTTATCGAAACGAGCACAACATCCACTCTTTCTTTATTTGAAATACTTTGGGCTTGACAAACCAGACTCGTGGCCTGGATTCCTGTAAGACTGGGAGCAGAAGAAGGGACAACATCGAGTTCCCCAGAGTAGCATCAGCTTCAATATAGGGCCACACTGATTTGAAGAGTTTGAGGGATAGCCAGTAAAATAATAGCTTGTCAGTCCACAGCACAGACCCTGGCACAAAGTAAGAGGTAACAGCAAGATGCTGTACATTTCCATTTCAGTCGTCCTCCACAAAGAAATTAACCATGCCAGAACACAGAATCAAGAATCCTTCTCCTAAAGATAATCTCTTCTGTTCTAGTATCTTTAACAGTGAGTCTTTCTGTGTGCTGGTGATAGAGTTCATTTTTGACCCATTCCTGTCCCAGACTCTTCCTAGCTTATTTGGATCCTACCTGTCTGCTAATGCTAACCTTATCTCCGTTCTCCTCCCAGGCTTTTGCCGTCATCCTAGTGCCCATCCCATTCTCCCTTCAGTAGTATTTTTGCTAAAAGCCATGTGAAAAAAATGTCTTCATGCACTTGAAGAAAGCTCCTTCATATATACTTTGCCTGTTGCTGCTCCTGCTATCCCAACCTCTATCTAGGTACTAGTTTGTCTTTAGATTGAGATTTTTTTTCAGAAATTAGACTGTTCTTTCTTGAAGAACCGAAAAGAACATCCAGCGTATTCATGTAAACATATGTTTAGAATCACCTAAAATGTATTCCTATGAAAGGCTTAGAGCCCTGAAATCCTGTTGAAGACGAAATCATTCATCATGTCTTATGAACTATATAGACACCATCTGGTCCCTTCTTTTCATTTTATGGAGAATTTCATAGTATATCGGGAGACTTCATGTTACATGTCCTTAAATGAATCTTTTACCATCTTGGTGCTAAAAAGACTTATTTCTCTAAGAAAAAAAGAAGAAAGATTTGAAAGCTATATTTCTATTAAAATTTACTCTATTTTCATTAGGTTTATGCATGTTACATCAAAATAATCCTGTTGTATCAACTACTGTAAATCGCTTATAAATACAAGCTCCAGTTCTGCAAGATTTATGCAAGAGTTTTATTTCATATACTGTAAGCAGTACTGTTTACCTCAGTGGGACTGAGCAAACTGTGCATATAAACGCATATGTATCTCCTTATAGATATGGAACCAAAGGTAAGAAAAGAGTCTTTGATCCTCCTGGATCCTGAAGTATCTTCAGTGCTTAGTGTCCTGGATGCTTCAACTGCTCAATCTCCCTTCAATTTTGTAGTGAACTCTCTGTAACTGAAATAACTTGGGATTCAGGAGTGTTCATAAAAGCTAGTACTTCAAACCTCCTGCCCACAGAAGAACAATTTTCTTCTCCTAGCTTATTTTGAAGACTTAGTATCAAATAGTGTCACATTTGTCACATTTGTAATCTGACTTAACTCGGTGGAGTTATTCTGGCTTTCTACTAGGATGATGGAAAAATTTCAGCCCTCTGCTTTATTCATCTACTGAAAATTGAGTACCCTGTACTCTTAACAAAATAAACATACTAGAAACTACCAGTCGATTTCTACACCTGTATTTACTACATTAAATGTAGTGCTTTTTATGCACATACAAGATATTTCTGTCATTTTATGAGAGAATGAAAGTAACGTTGAAATTCCACATTCAATTCCTCCAGCATAAATCCAAACTGTCTCTTTTCAATCAGTTACAGTGAATGAATAGCTGTGGAGATGAGAAAAGCTTCATTTCAGAGATAAACTAAAATCATGTTATCATGAGAGCATATTTTTGATTTCAGAGAAGTCGTTAGATCAGGAGACATCCGTTCTTCAGGAAAAAAGAGGTCAGTGTAATTTCTAAGAGGACAAACAAAGGGTAATATTTATAATCCATGTGTTTTATATGTAACTGATGTCTGGTAATGGAAATTTATCACTGTGTTCTACATACAAACTTGGCTTAAAACAGCAACAGGGATTTACATTGGATAATCTATGTAAAATATTGCTTATAGGTAATCACAGACGCTCATTATTTTTCAAGGCATTTTCCCTTTTTATCTTTATGACTAGTATTATTTTCATGTGAGCATTCATAGAAGATAAGAGCTGCAACTTCCACAACCTCCTTCAAATAATTTATGCACTAGGAGTCACCAAGAAATGAAAATACTTTGACTAGAATAGGAATTAAACAAGAATGGAAAGGGAGGTAAGCTCAGTTTGAGGTCTGGTTTAAAATTTCTGCATAACTTAAATGTCCTAGTATGTGTAGAATTAGCTGTACGTACCTGTATCCTGCCATTTCAGTATATATTGCATATCTCCCTGGCCAGGAACTATTGGAAATTATTAAATCTTCCTGGCTCCTGTTAAAATAGAGGAAAATTTAGTGGCCCCATCTTAGGCAGAGGGGTGACATTAAGAATATAGAAATTCCCGAAATGGGAAGAGAAGTAAATCAAATGTTAACAAAAGGTCTTAAAAAAAAAAAAAAACAAACCCAAAAACCTGAAAGGAGCCTGTGAGGACTCTGAAAGGCTTACCGAAACAAAACAAAACAAAACAAAATAAAACAAAAAACAGTAAGGAGTGGGAGAAGCTTCTGACATGCTTTTAGACAGGATTAGAGTAAATTAACACTCCCTTTTGGACAACAAGGCCTCCTCTGACCCCCTTTGACAGGGTGTATACTGCCAGATGTTACCACAAGCATTGTTTTTTTCATCCTGGACCCTCTCATTAGAATTCTTACCCCAAGAGGTCCTCTGATTTTGACGAGACTGGCTTATGTATTTCTCTAGAGAATCCTGGAGCAATTCCTCCTGCAATGAAATTCTGGTTGTCCCTTTCAGCACCTTGCAGCTGAATCCCATTTGCAGCTCATGCTTGAGTGCTACTGAAGGATATGACCCATAATTAGTGACATTTAGACCAATGGTAAGACAGCGAGACCAGAGGTATTTGCTCTGTACTTCCAATGGAGAAACTAGAAATTACATGTGACCCTTCCCTTTGGTCACTGACATTTTCAAAATGTTTGTGACTAATAAAAGGAAAACTTATGCACTGAAAGATGGGGAAGAATACAGGGTAACTCCTAGCCTTAGGGGTGTTCAGATCACCACTGAAGTATTTGGACCTCACACATCTAAAGGCTGAGGGGTAGTCAAATTGGATAACACATTTCTCTAACATGTCTGCTAAGCTGAAATCCAATCAATTGCTTTGTATAGCTGACGTTTTCATCAGTTTTGCTGTGGGCAACATTGTGAAGAATGGAAGTACTAGGAATGAGATTGAAGAGTGTCTTTTCAGGGAGCAGTTAACTGCAGAAAAGTCCCTGATCCATGCTGGGTAAGGTCCACTAGCAGGCAGTCCGGGGACCTGCACTTTTAAGTCATCTCACCCCAGACAAACTTCTCTGGAACCTGTAGAAGGATTTCCTCCAAACCTGTTCTTCTTTTGGTGAGAGTTTCTGAAATGTAAGGTGTTTCAGATTAAACATGCTTAGTTCAATGAACCAGCATTTTTCAACAAACTTAATTTGTCAGAAAATTTTTGAACAACTTCATGTTCAACACCTTGCACATTGTGTTCACTATTTGGAAAGGACAAATGCACAGATAGGAAGCTTTGTATGCAGGGATTTGCCTTTTTTCTGAAAGAGTACAGTGCAAGTTTATGGTATACTAGAAATCCTAATCACCAAAAAAGCCTTCTGGGTTTCTAAAACCAGAGAGGTCATCAGGGAGCTCTGCTTATGCATGCCTTTAGTAACTAAATGACTTTAGCTACAGAAGGGTTGTCTAGTTAAAGTTATAGAAACTGGTCTAGCACTAAATTCTTCTCTATAGGCAGTGTAAAATGCATTTGAAATCCTCCAGCCATAAAGATGTATGATTTTATAAGTAATAGCCATTTTTTCCAGTTGTTAATGATACGGATCAAAACCTAAATAACCATTTTTTTTCCTAAGAAAAATAGCTGAAGGGAAAAATAGCTGAAGGGAAAACATCATTAACCAATCAAGTAGCTTGGCCATGAAAACAGCTCAGGCTTAAATATTTTTACACCTATGAGAGTAATCGTCTTTTCATAGCGAAAATAGTGCAAAAAAAACCCATTTGCTCTTTTAAAGTGCAAGTCCATTACAAATTTTTAGATGTACTCAAAAATCCACTAAAGTCAGAGAGTTGTAATTCAAGGGAAAAATCTCTCAAGGGAAAGTGATAAGCAAGTGTTTCGATATTCTTTTAAACTGGGGCATTTTGCAAGCACTTCCTCAGACTGATGTGCCACTGGTTTAATCCTAGCCCTATGATCTTGAGTGGATGAGGATGGAATCTTATAATGAGGATGAAACCTTATAAACCCATTTCACCACTAACTGTGGTTAGAATTCAGATCCCACTGCAATTGCACAGAAGCAACAACCTTTTTTGGTGACAAGCACTGACCCCTGAGATTTCAGCCCTTTCCCAGTCCTGTTGATATCCCCATTACCATTTTGGTACCCTTAAATGTTTCAGTGGGATATTTGGCAGTGTGAGAGTGGTTTGTGAATCTTTCCAGCCCTGGGAGAGGGATCGTTAGTGGCTTGCTTCTCCTCTAAAATCACCTGTGCATCAGATAAACATTCAAGTAAAAGCAGACAAATAATCTTTAGCAGTCCAAGGACTAAACAAGATAAAGCACTGCAGTGTTTAGAGACAGAGGTACATATACAGGAGGAAAAAAAAGAAGAATAATTATACTTTAGGTTGTCTGTCTATGTCACTTAGCTTACAAACTGTAACAACGCTGACCTGACTTATCAGCTGAAATGTAGTTGCATGGTAGGACTCACGTGTTGTGTATTGCTTTTTTTCAAGGCAATCTGGACTGCAGGATGCATCTGTCTCTATACAGCCATTTTCTTTTTGCAGCTTACATTCGGGTTTAAACATTTGTCCTTGCTTCTCCAAGACTCCCTTGTAATTCACCACTTAATCAGTATATCAGTTTGCAACAGTGTGCCTATAGCATTATTGACTTTCCCTGCCCATCTTTAGAGGTACTAATGCCTCCGTCTAGACGATAAATAGAAAGTGCTAACATCTTCCCACTATTTAAGTTGAAGGAAATTATTGACTACTTGTGAGCTAAATATTTCTTTCCAACCAGGCTCAATTTTTGGTAAACAAACTTTTGTTTATTTAAACATATAATTCATATGAAAATATCTTGATAATCACACGTTGTAAAACCATATGTACGGAAATATTGCATGCAGTTCATTAGACTACGTTGGATACTGAACATCATAATACTAAAAAAACTCTTTTGAGAGTGGTGATAGTCTTGGAGTGAGTGGTGGAGCTCTGGCTTTGAGATACATGACAACACTTCAGACTTTTGTGTAGTCCATAAGCATAAAGAATTAGAGTTAGAATATTATGTTTATAAATAGAATAAGCCTGGACAGTATCAATTCACTCTCTCAGTGCTGACATCAGTTCATTTCTTAGCAAACATCATCGGCCCTTTCAGGACTACTAATACAATTCCTTAGGAGCACATTGAAACAAGGTTAATTTATGAGGTCCTCCTTTGGTATGTTCTAGACCTGTAATGCCCTAGATCTTCTGAATTTTCCCTGTTATCTGCCCGCCCCCCAATTTAGATTCCAGAAATGTTAAAAAAGCTATTTTACTATAAGTTATTTAGTGTAAAACCTCAGATTTCATTCAGGTCAATGCAGAAATGAAATATAAATACAAAGCAAAATCAATTTATTAAACAAATCACTTTCTTGCAGGAATAATCCTTAAAAATATAAGGCAATGTATACCCAATTTGCTATTTCAGACAATGTGTTAAAAAAGAAAAGATTGGCAGAAGTCCAGTGTATTCATAACCATGAACCTTGAAGCCAGAAGAAAATCTTAAGCTTGACTCCTTTGATTTTTTTTAGAAAGCGCCCTCCGAGCTGTCGGCTGTGGAGGGCAGGGCTCCCCCTGCTCTGGCAGCTGGCACCGCAGGGTCTGCAGCCACCAGCCGTGTCTCAGCCCCTCTGCTGTGCAGCTCCTGTCCTCAGGGCACAGGGAGGTAGCATTTCACAGCCTAAGAGGCAGCGTGGTCTAGCAAACCAAAGAACCAAGAACAAGAAAATGATCCCGATCCTGACACAGGCTTCATCTGTCACATCTGACAGGTCGCATCAGGAAGCTGGAACACCTAAAGTTAGCCATCTAATCATGGAGACTGTGCAAGAGCTTCACACGCAGAGCAGCTCTGCCAAGTAGGTCATTATTTGCAAGTACAGCTATGTACGGGCAGTTGCAGAGGTATTGGATTAATTTCCATGTTGCATTCTGTGTGCTTGTCCTGCAAGGGTAGCACAGAAAGTTAGATTAAATTAAAAAATTAACAATTAAAAAATGAATGTTTCTGAAGTGCTACGTAGGTGCAAAAGTTCACTGCAATTACCACAAAGTCTTCAGTGTCTGGGGAGGTAGAAAATTCAAGGGCTCCAGGTGTCTTCAGCATCATCTCCTGCAAAGCTTTTCCAAATGCTGGCAAAAACTGACTGCCTTGGCAGAAGCTGCTCAACTCTGCTGTGGTTGGTATGAGCAGCTTAGAGAGGAGAGAGGAAGGAAGATCAGTGTATCCTGACAAACACTGCAGAGCCGTTATCATCGCTGCAGTTGCACCCCCCATCCCTCAGCTCTGGACCTCAGTCATAGCTTTAGCATACAAGCAGATAAGCAAAATTTATAAAAACCATCCCTTTGGCCTTTGTTATACATAACAGCAAAGCATGACCTCTTTAATACATTTCTCATAATTGCTATATTGTGCAGAATGAAAATACAGTTCTTTGAAGTCCGTTTAAAATCCATGCAATTATAATTTGAAAAGTATAAAGAATTCATTTACAAAATATTCTGTTAACGCTCTCCTTTTTGGAGGAGTAAACGTGATACTTGCACAATAAATAGAATGACTATCCAAATGGGAACAGGTGTTGCCAAACACCTCACACAATAAACTCGAGATGTTCTCAATATAAATAGTTTTGATGAGAAAAATATTAGAAATATTGATTTGCATATTGATATATGCAAAACATGCACACACAGGCTGTACACTTGTTCTGTGAAGGGTATTTATAATTTAGAAAAATTTTCTTTCATAATGAAAATTACTTTCTTAGAACACTCAAAAGTTTGACAGATATTTTAAAATGTATTGTAAAAAATTGTCTGTTTCAAAGAGTGAATAGAAGTTAAATAGGCTTCAAAAAGGCATTTTATTTAAATATATATATATATATTTCACAAAACCTATAATTTTGAAATAAACTCAGCATTACTTTTTGTAACTGATATTCTTTTAAAAGATTTAGCATCTGATCACAAAGCAATTCTTAAATAGTTTATGAATTGTCTCTTCAGAAACTGAGATTATTTATAATTTCTAAATATTTGCTGAAGGACAACAATTTGGTTATGACTTGATTATAATTCCTCACTGATTTTACTTGAAAATAAAAGCGCATTGCTGGTGGTAGTGTCAAGAAACTCCCAAAAAAGCAATAGAGGAAGGGTTACCGTGTAGAAAAGCTTACTGTCTAAAATCAATTGTCAGAAACATATTCTGCCTTAAACTGCTATACCATTGCTTGCAAAATGTTATTACTGCTTTCCTGAGTTAATACTTCTGAAGATGAAGTTAGCAGAGGAAGAACTGTATATAAAGAAAAGAATTTGATCAAAAGTCATTGGGGTCATTCTGAGGTTTTATTAGGTCACAGAATCACAGAATCACAGAATCGTTTAGGTTGGAAGGGACCTCTGGAGATCATCTAGTCCAACCTCCCTGCTCAAGCAGGGTCACCTAGAGCATATTGCCCAGGATCACATCCAGACGGCTTTTGAATATCTCCAGGGAAGGAGACTCCACCACCTCTCTGGGCAACCTGTTCCAATGCTCTGTCACCCTCACAGTGAAGAAGTTTTTTCTCAGGTTCAGGTGGAACTTCCTGTGGTTCAGTTTGTGCCCATTGCCTCTTGTCCTGTTGCTGGGCACCACGGAGAAGAGGCTGGCCTCATCCTCTTGACACTCCCCCTTCAGATACTTGTACACGTTGATGAGATTCCCCTCTCAATCTTCTCTTCTCCAGGCTCAACAGGCCCAGCTCTTGCAGTCTTTCTTCGTAGGAGAGATGCTCCAGCCCTCTAATCATCTTGGTAGCCCTCCGCTGGACTCTCTCCAGTAGGGCCATGTCTCTCTTGTCCTGGGGAGCCCAGAACTGGACACAGTACTCCAGGGAAGGCCTCCCCAGGGCTGAGTAGAGGGGCAGGATCACCTCCCTCCACCTGCTGGCAACACTCTGCCTAATGCACCCTAGGATCCCATTGGCCTTCTTGGCCACAAGGGCACACTGCTGCCTCATGTTTAACTTGTTGTCCACCAGCACTCCCAGGGCCTTCTCGGCAGAGCTACTTTCCAACAGGTCAGTCCCCAGCCTGTACTGGTGCATGGGATTATTCCTGCCTAGGTGCAGGACCTTGCACTTGCCTTTGTTGAACTTCATGAGGTTCCTCTCCGCCCAGCTCTCCAGCCTCTCCAGGTCCCTCTGAAGGGCAGCACAGTCTTCTGGTGTGTCAGCCTCTCCCCCCAGTTTAGTATCATCAGCAAACTTGCTGAGGGTGCACTCTGTCCCTTCCTCCAGGTCATTGATGAATATATTGAACAAGACTGGGCCCAGGACTGACCCCTGGGGGACACCACTAGCCACAGGCCTCCAACTTGACTCTGCGCCATTCACCACAACCCTCTGAGCTCGGCCATCCAGCCAGTTCTCAATCCACCTCACCGTCCACTCGTCTAGCCCACACTTCCTGAGCTTACCTAGGAGGATGTGATGGGAGACACTGTCCAAAGCCTTGCTGAAGTCCAGGGAGACAACATCCACTGCTCTCCCCTCATCTACCCAGCCAGTCATCCCGTCATAGAAGGCTATCCGATTGGTCAAGCATGATTTCCCTTTGGTGAATCCATGCTGACTACTCCTGATCACCTTCTTGTCCTCCACATGCTTAGTGATGACCTTCAAGAGGAGCTGTTCCCTCACCTTTCCAGGGATGGAGGTGAGGCTGACAGGCCTGTCGTTTCCTGGCTCCTCCTTCTTGCCCTTTTGGAAGACTGGGGTGACATTGGCTTTCTTCCAGTCCTCAGGCACCTCTCCTGATCTCCAGGACGTTTCCAAGATGATGGAGAGTGGCCTAGCGATAACATCCGCCAGCTCCCTCAGCACTCGTGGGTGCATCCCATCGGGGCCCATGGATTTATGGATGTCAAGTTTGGACAAAAGATCTCTAACCTGATCCTCCTCCACCAAGGGAGAGTCTTCCTTTCTCCAGACTTCCTCTCTTTTCTCCAAGGTCTGGAATTCCTCAGGACTGGCCTTAGCAGTGAAGACGGAAGCAAAGAAGGCATTCAATAACTCTGCCTTCTCTGTATCCTTTGTCACCAGGGCACCCACCCCCTTCAGCAGCGAGCCCACACTTTCCCTCGTCTTCCTTTTGCTCTTGATGTATTTGAAGAAGCCCTTCTTGTTGTCCTTGACATCCCTTGCCAGATTTAATTCCAAATGGGCCTTAGCCTTCCTTGTCGCATCCCTGCACGCTCTGACAACGTCCCTGTATTCCTCCCAAGTGGCCTGTCCCCTTTTCCACATTCTGTACGCTTCCTTCTTCTGCTGGAGTTTTGCCAGCAGTTCCTTGCTCATCCATGCAGGTCTCCTGCCCGCTTTGCTGGACTTCTTCCTCAGAGGGATGCACTGATCCTGAGCCTGGAGGAAGTGACGCTTGAATATTAACCAGCTCTCTTGGACCCCTCTTCCTTCTAGGGCCCTACCCCAGGAGATTCCCCTAAGTAGGTCCCTGAAGAGGCCAAAGTTAGCTCTCCTCAAGTCCAGCGTTGCAATCCTACTCATTGCCCTGCTCCCTCCTCGCAGAATCCTGAACTCCACCATCTCATGGTCACTGCAGCCAAGGCTGCCCCCAACCTTCACATCTCCAACTAGACCTTCTTTGTTCGTTAGTACAAGGTCTAGCATTGCACCTCTCCTCGTTGGCGTCTCCACCACCTGAGTCAAGAAATTATCATCAATCCTCTGCAGGAACCTCTTTGACTGTTTGTGCCTAGCTGTGCTGTCTTGCCAACAGATGTCAGGGTGGTTGAAGTCCCCCATGAGAACCAGGGCCTGTGATCGTGAGGCTTCTTCCAGCTGTCGGTAGAAGGCCTCATCGATGACTTCCTCCTGGTCAGGTGGCCTGTAGTAGACCCCCACAACAGTGTCACCCATGTTAGCCTGCCCTTTAATCCTTACCCATAGGCTCTCAACTTGCTCTTCATCCACCCCGAGGCAGAGCTCCATACATTCTAGTTGCTCCCTCACATAAAGAGCAACTCCACCACCTCGCCTTCCTGGCCTGTCTTTCCTAAAAAGCACATAGCCATCCATGACAGCATCCCAGTCATGCGAACTATCCCACCATGTCTCTGTCACTGCAATGAGATCATGGCCCTGCGACCGCACACAGATCTCTAACTCTTCCTGCTTATTCCCCATGCTGCGTGCATTGGTATACAGGCATTTGAGAGAGCCAGTCAAGCACGCAGGCTTCCCAGAAGAGGTGCAAGAGGATCCTCCATAGCCGTGTCCCATGCTGTCTCCCCTGGTTGTATGCACCCGCTGGAGGCATCCTGACTTGAGCGGTGTTTTACTGACTCTCCTGCCACTATACCACTCCCCTTCCCCCATCTTGCCTAGTTTAAAGCCCTCCGTACCAGGCTGGCCAATCTATTGGCAAAGACACGCGTGCCCCGCTTGGTAAGGTGGATCCCATCTCTCCCCATCAGCTGTTGATCTTCAAACAGGGTCCCATGGTCATAGAAACCAAAGCCCTGTTGCCAACACCAGCGGCGCAGCCAGTTGTTAACTTGGAAAATTCGTCTACTCCTCCTCCTGTCCTTTCCCCTCACAGGCAAGATTGCGGAGAAAACAACCTGGGCTCCCAGACCCTTCACCACCATTCCCAGAGCTCTGAAGTCCCGTTTGATGGTTTCCAGTTTGCCTTTCGTGTCGTTAGCACCCACATGGAAGATCAGCAGAGGGTAGTAGTCTGATGCATGGACAAGCCTTGGCAGTCTTTCCACGACATCTCTTATTCGAGCCCCTGGCAGGCAGCAAACCTCTCTGGACAAGAGATCAGGTCGGCAGATAGGTGCCTCTGTCCCCTGGAGCAGGGAGTCACCCACAACAATCACTCGCCGCTTCTTCCGGGGGTTCCTGCACGGCACAGGGTCTGCCAGGCCAGTTGCCTCCCTTGGAGCCATGCCCAAGGCCATGCCCTCTTGTTAATGAGGCTTTTTTGCTAATCATTAGATAATTTGGGCTATTAATGCGATTGTAATTGGACTAACAGTTATAACTACTTTTTGTATTTTGATTAGACTACCAATAAATCCTTGGCCTGCTTATGCATGTCATGGATGAGTGAGGAGGAGTGATGCACTTCACTCATTAGAGAGAAGGAGCAATGTTTTATTGGGGTAAGACAGTGATTTAATAGAGTACACTCGTAAATAAGACAACGATTTAACAGGGGTCAAACAGCAAGGTTCACCCAGGTTATTTACTGCGTGGAGGACAGGGTCACATTAAAGTGTCAAGGAGGCCCTCCCACTGAGTCACAAGGTTCAGAATGGACCCAATGGATCCAATCTTAGTCCCAGACTTGGTCTGGGAAGGAAGCATTTTCAAGGAAGTATTGCAAATAAAAGATGACCTTTTAGATGCGCTGGATGTGCTTACAGGGCTAACAGTGGTACCTTCCTAACATTCAAAGGTTTTTTTGAATGATGTGCTTGCAAATAATGAAGAATCTCCATAATAAAAGATTTTATTATTATTATAATTTTTATGGAATGAAATTATTGAAATTATTATTATTGGAATATTTAAAAGTATTTAATGAAGATGTTCTCTAAGTTTATCACATATAGAAAAATGTTTGTAGCGAAATAGTGTGTTTCTCATACTAATGCATTCAAGTCTTGGTAATTGTGAGGTCAAGCACAAAGGCCAAAGCTACGCAAAACGGGAACACCTAATAGAGATAAGCACAAAGGACGGTTATTGACTTTGTTCTGTGGAGGCCACTCAAGTCAGAATACAAGGCTCAAAAGGAAAGAGACAGATGATTAGAAACACAAATCCACAGAAAGATGACCCGAGGTTTTACTGATATTAGAGCCCTTTGCTCTCTTGTACTATAATCTATGTAGATTCCAGTGTCTTTAGGCTAGGCATCTGTTTGCAAAAGTCTAGAGCGCTCCGTGTGAGAAGAAAAACACAGCACAAAAAATGTAACCTTAAATCATATAGTAACTGACCTGCTCTTGGTGCCAGTCAAGAACTGTGAAGTTTTTAGCATAATAATAACTACTGTTCTAACTTGGATCCAGGTGCCTGCTCTCCAAAATTCCAGCAAAAGCATTTTAATGATGACTCATCAACCTTACGAACTCCTTTTTTGCCATGTACTGGAACTGTGTCTGTCCATTTTGCTAAAGCAATTCCCAGTTGCCTGTGCTGTAAAGTCTTGTGTTGAAAACAAACTGTGAAGAGAAAGAAGGAGACATTACAGTAAAAGAAAAACCTAAATAGAGAAGGCGATAGCAGGTAGACAGAGCTGGGGAAGAGTGAGTGAATATCATGTATTTTGGAAACAATGTTTTCTTTAAGAATTAATTAGATCATATCTCAGGAGATATGCAATTTTGTTGAATAAATTTAATGCAGAATAAAATCATCCTCTAATGCTAAAATAATTAATGGTTTAGAAAATTTCTCAGAGTTACACTATCATTGATACTTTTTTCAAACTGCATGCAGAGGATTATATTTAATCAGCAACATAAATATTAAGTTACTATTAATAGCTACTAATGTTTTAAAAACAAATGATTCTTTCAGGGTATATTACATCCCAGTAGACTGTGCTGAGCAGTGTAATCTCATGAAACTGCCAGAGACAGCATGTCATGTTACAGCACCGGTGAGAAAAAGAAATGGAATTCAATTAGATGTCTTTTGTAGAAGTCTCCAGTGACAAATCAGACATTGTTTATTAATCCACAGTGGGCAACATAATCTGATTAGAAAAAAAGGCTATATATTCAAAAGAACAGACGGCAGTTCTAGTTCTATATGTGGAAATAGCTCCCTGGAAATTCTTTGTTCACACATGCTGTGAGTAGAATCCATCCATAAGAAGGAGTTGTTTCCAGGAAAAGTACACACAGAAGTACCATTGCTGGGAACAGTTTCCTGCCTTACTTGCTCATTAATTCATGAAACTGTGAAAAGAACTCACTCTGTGGTCTCTAGAAAAAAGAAGAAGAAAGAAGAAAGTTTTTCACAGGGTGGCCCAAATCTTCCTCCAATTTTTCAGGTCTTGATAGGATGTCCACTCTGCCTACCCAGCAGGTACGAGCTTTAGAAAATATTTCATACCTATATAAGAGCTAGAGTGATATCTTTCAAACTGGGTCCACCGAGAAGCGATGACTGTTTAAGGCTGTGAGCCAGGTGCTCTGCACTGACCCTCTGCCTCAGTCCCAGTAGGAAAGGGGGATTTCCCACTTTGTCCTGTGGCTCCTTCCTAGCCCCTATGCCCAGATTTTCCTGAAGGGATTGAAATTGTGCAGTCATCTCTTGACCTAAAGTGGAGTTTACAGGAAGGCACAACACAATCGCACACCCTGAAATTGCCCTCAGATTTGCAGTGTAATATCAGAACAATAGAGTGCCTGTTGATTAGGTCCCTCATCTAGATACGGAAAACTCAGGATCAAATGCCCAAATTGTGTGATTTGGAGAGGGGCTTTTACTCCTATCTTTTGGAATGGAAGATATCATATACAAGAAGTACAGAAGATGCTACAAGATCCCTGTATCGTAATGAGAGTCTGAAATAAATAGTTGAAGAATACAGTCAAAGCAAATGCTTATGACTGAACTGGTCTAATAAGAGACCAGCAGTAGTCTGATTAGCAATAAGCAGAGCTCCAGCAAGGGATACAGAATAATGATATTTAAAGGACAGTGAAGAACCAGAACAATGGAGCCAATTATTTCAAAATAATGTCTCTATTTCAAGACCACAGGACTGACATGATATCTTTCCAAGCTCCAGGTCAGGCATGTCAACTCTGGTTTCCTTAATATCAGCCAGGTATTCCTGGTTTTCTTCCAGCACTCTTGTCTCAAAATACCTATCCTTATGTAAAATTGTATGACTACATACAAGGTTTTTTTTTTCTTATTTTATGCTCAGGAGGAAAACAAAAAAAAAAAATCCCCCTCTTTGGCACCAGTGGTGCAAGCTGATGACCAAACATTATGCTTTCATTTGCATATGCAGAAAAACAGGTGTTTGGTTTATGTCAGTAGGACTGTACTCTGTGTGAGGAAAACGGGGTTTCCCGGGGGAAAAGGTTGAGTAAATTGTAGAGGTGAAATCCTGTCCCAAATCTGCAACAGACTTCCTAGTTCGCCAAAAAAAAAAAAATGCTTATTTGTTTCACAGTCTTGCAGCATTAAATTAGGACATTAACATTTTAATTATGACTCAGTCTAATACTGTGACATACATTTCTCTTTCTTTTACTTTAAAAACATTTCTTATTCTTGTTTTCATACAACATTTGAAATCCATTGCTTATGCTCAGGACCGTTCCTGAATGAAATAACCTGTTAAATTCTCTTACCTCCCCCATTAGGTTTGCCATGTCCCAGCTGCTGATTGGTAAGGACCAAGAAAGACATAGTGTTAGAAAAAGTACAGAAAAGGGCAACTAAAATAGTAGAGGAGACACAGCTACTGTCTTATGAGGAGAGACTAGAAAACTTTAGGTTCTTCAGGCTTGAAAGGATAAGCCTGAGTGGTGCATGATCCAGGTTTACAAAACCATGAGACAATGAGTTTGAATGCATAACTGCTGTTCACAAAATCCTGAAATAGAATAACTAAGGGGCACCCATTGAAACTAATAGCGTATCAGTTTCAATCAAACTTAAACGCTACTTATTCACTCATTGGATATTGAACCTCTAGCATTTGTTGGCATAGGAGGTTGCAAAAGTAGGTTATATCTTCAGATTCAGAAAGAGATTAGAAATGTCATGGATAATGGGTCCCTAAACAAATACTAAAGGATATACATTTTAACAACTCTAATTTAATAATTGTGGAAGCTAGAGAAATATGAAGTAAATGGGCAATAGATAATGTCCAGGCTTGTCTGTTTGCATTATCTTCTTTTGCCATTTTGGGAGACATTGGGCTATATGGATCATCTTGACCCGTAAGAGCACACGTCCACTCTGCCAACTCCCAAACCATGCTCCGAGAAAGTCTGACTGACTGCTAGCTGGCCTGGCCTGGAGTGCACCAGGCACCATTTAGCAATTTGATAATTTAGATGAGGAAATTCCAGAACCCAAGAAAATTCCATGGCAGTGTTTAATTTACTGGTATAGTCACAGCTTAAGTGAAGCCATCATTTGTGAGCTTGAAAGAAAGAATATCACTCCGTTTATATTTCACATTACAACCATTAATTAAACATTTGACTTTTCCTAATTCTTACTGTAGTTCATGTTGAAGCTACTATACTATATTGAAAACAATTTCCCATGTAGATACTGATTTGTCTTCAATTAGCTAAACAATTTACTGTCTTTAGATCCACATGCTTTGCTAAAGTACTGCAAATTTTCTCTTCCAAAATTAAGTGTATAGTTTACTTCTCAAAAATGAAAAATAATTATTTCAAGATTTGTTTACCTTATAACAGATTAATAGAAGATAGCAGCAGATCAATAAAAAAGTGACATTGATTAGCCATATTGATACTTGATAAAATCTTATATCACCTTATCATATTTCTAGATGGAAATAACTGAAGCTGATTTTGATAAAGATATTCTTAATTTATTAAACTAAGAAGCCACTAAAAATATAAATAATACGTTTATAATGTATTTCCTTGAAGACTTTCAACAGCAGTACAATAATTCACTGAACTCTTTGATGTTATCATGTAATTATCATATATCTAGCAAAACATTCACCACAGTTACACCAGAAATAAAAGAAATAAGACAAGTTTTTATAATCATCCCAATAAATGCACTTCCCATTTCATCACTCTAAGGAAAAATATATGTTCCATCATCATCATGAATGGATTCAGACTTAACCAGAAAGCTCTTCATGTGTATTGACATACTTCCTTTGGCGAATACACATTCTTCCTCTGAAAGTCCAAAGGTTATTATAACTTTTTAAAAAAATATAAGGCCACATCGGGTCTCAGTTATGGCTATTTACTGCTACTGACACTCATTTTCTGTAAATGAAAATAAAACCTGTTTAGTTGACGTTGTTCAATACTGGCCACAGTGATGACAGATTAGCTAAGAAAAATGAAAATAAACACGTAGGTTCCCATAAAACTCTGAGTTCATCACAAGGGATTCTGGAGAGTATTAAAAATCTTTTAAGCTGTCTTAATTAGGAAATAGACCTATTGTTCCTGAAATCCCCCACACGTATAGGGTAGTGTAGCACTCTCATTCAGTCTCTCTCATTATACTGAACAACTATACTTGTATATATATTTATTGTTTTTTTCTGTACAATAGCATGTATATGGCTGGTACATTCTCCATAAAGAAGAATCTTGCTAAACTGATGTTACTTTTCAGTGCTGTTAGATGATATCAGGAGTTATCATCAAGAAAGGAGAGTCAAATGGGCTGTGAAACTAAACTGGGAGAAGTACAGTCAGACAGGAGGTAGCACTGGTGAGCACCCCTGGAAAGACTATTTTTTCCAGGCTAGATTAAAGAGCTTGTTTGAGGATGCTGTTAAAAGTGCTTAAGACAGTGGAGATAGATAAGAAAGAAATAGAAAAAGATGAAAGCTGCATTGAGGTAACAGAAATTAGAGTGCAGAGCACATGAATAAATGACAGTAGAGGTGTAGACAAGGGTAATATCAACATAAGTTCCAAAGGGGGATATAAAATGCTTGAAACCACATATACGGAAATCACAGGCAGGGAGCTGGATGGAAGGCCGTGGTTGTAAGGGCAGAAGACAAAGTAATTGCTAGAATGGTGGACTGATAGACAGGAAAGAGGAAAGTTGCTTAGAAACAAGGAGTGCCAAGGTGAAAAACGACATGGGCAGATCATGATACAGGACAAGCAAATGGGGAGGTGTTGCGAGTTCCAGGGAGAGAAAGAGGGAGACAGAGGCAGCTGCACTTCCACCAGTGACAGCCTGCTCCCCTGCACAGCTCATGTCTCTGAGCTGATGTCTCAGTGCAGGACCGGGACATCCAGAAAAAGAAAAGGGGACAGAGTCAAACAGCCTGTTGAGGAGGAGCTTGAGGCAGAGTCTGAACTGGTGTGCCTTGATAGGTTCTGGGCAAGAAAGAGGCAAAATGTGGCTAAGTAGGTTAAAAACAAGATGAGAAAAACAGAAAAGAGGAGAGTCCATAGGTAGCAAATGAATTTTAGAGAAAAACTATAAATTAAAAATTTCTGTGGAGCTGTTACTGCTGCTAGTGCTGCTGTGTTTGGAAGTGGAAGCATACCTGAGCTCTACTTTCAGAGGGATATGGAAATTAATTTCTTAGAAAATTATATTTAAAATGAAAAGAGAATCCTGAAAACTCCCATAACAGTGTACTGTTAAAACTTCAACAGTAAAAATATTTCTATTGTAAATGGCATTGTTACGAAGTGCGTACTGCAGTACTCTAAAACACGTTCTGTAGTTATTCTGGTCAATCATTTTTAATCCTTTTGGTTTTGTAACCAAATTATTCTACAGCTCTTCCTAAGAATGTATTTGTCAAGTTTATCCTTTCATGTCTACATCATCTGTGAGCCTACTAACCGGAGGTCTGCGAGAGGACCAACTTCTTTTTGAAAGACTTATTACCAGGCTGCAACTTTCTGGCCGCTGGGGAGAAAATGCAGAGTGCATTTGGGCAAGGAAAAAGAACATCATCTTGTGGAAATAAATGTAGAAAAGGCAGTTTAAAAGTAAGAGATAAAGTCAGTGTGCAAATCATACTTATTCCTAAATTTTCGGTGTTGCTAATTCACCACGAGTAAGTAATGTCTAGAACAATGTACTGTTCTTTAGGCATTTTGAAGTGTATCTCACCAGTAGCAAAGAAAGGGCTTAGTGCTATTGACAGGAGTCAATAAAGTTGCTGCTTTCTCAAACAATTAAGAAATTTCTTTTCAACACCCTTTTCCTACTGTCTCTTTCCTTATAAATCATAAGACATTTTTATATAAAATAGAATAGCAGCATCATCGGTAAATTCAGGGAGAAAATAATAAAAATGTAATACCTTAAGTAAATTAGAGTGTGAGAAATGAAAAAGAGAGAGCACCACTTATAGTGTTTAGGACATGGACGATGTTCTCATGGCACCAAACAGGAAAAGCCTGCCACTAATGACTATATAATTGTACAGTTTAAGCACTTTACAGCTATCTGTAGCTGTATAAGGACATAAAGCTTTAGCATGTGAAGGGTCATGCTGTGACAAAGAAATCAAGCTAGCAGTAGGAATGTCACTTTTATGCCATCGATACCTACCAGTCACACAATAGGGATCTAACAGGTACACATCAGTCTACTCTCTCACACTTCTTTGAACAGTCAATAGCTGAACTGATTTTCTTAGCCTTCCTCATTATTTTCTACTTCTGAGAAGCCAGCAGAAGTGAAAAAAAATTCAAATAAGGATCCTTGAATCTGTCTAGATTTCCAATTTCACAGTAAAAAATCTATTTTTCCTGGCTATTCCTTTCACCCTTATTGTCTGTCTGCAGTTGAAATGGAGATAAGGGCTGTTTAAACAAAGTTTGGTGATTGTAGTATTGTCCGAAAATTACAAAACTACTTTACTTTGGCCCCATCGCTGGCTGAAGGGATAGAAGTGTGTTCTCCAGACATATTTTGAAAAGATATATATAAATATATATATTTTGGATGACTTTGCCTTTCAGGTAGCTGTTGTCCGCCAGACTTGATCGTCACATGATTTTTTTCCCATGCCTGATGGGAAAAAGCTATTGCAGAACTGTGTAAGTTTTGCAGCCAGTTATTTAATGAGGAAATGGCTCCTGATGGCCTGGTTCTGATATCATTTCTGCCTGCATAAATGAGGAGCACCTGCACTGAACCTGGAGTAAAACTGGTGTCAAGTGTCATCAGGTCATCAGCAATGGGCCCTGCAACTTAAATTTCAAAGCCAATGGTGCACACAAAGTTAAAGTTTGGCTAGCAGAGGCAACTTTTTAAGTTGTACTATCTCACTGGCAGGCAATGAAGAGGAAATAACAGTCAAGAGCATGACCAGAACTATTAGAGTTCATCATCTAATATCAAATTAAAATTTAAATCTGACCATTTTTCAATGGGCTTCTTGTTTCAATACTTATTCAGCAAATACTTGTTTGCAATAACCTGCCCAGACCAAAGATCAGAGGAAAAGACAGGTGTAAGATGAGGCCTGCCTCTCATTAATACTATCTTGTACAGGCACACTCAGTGACATATGGGTATGCAGCCTGTAAAATTTTAAGGCTCTATTCTTTTCCATCAAGGAAATTGAGCTTCATCCTTCCATTCCAGCAGGTCAAATTCCACTAGGTACTCAGGCTGGCTGGTACATTAATTTAGCTATTATGCTGTGAGATTATATCTTGCAGTATATACCAATATATGCATTGGTAGTATATGTCTTCTTCCTGGGAGTATGTTCAGACCTATCAGTGCTCCTCTGGGCTGGAAGGTCAAAATCCTGAGAGAAAACCTCTATCCAAAGTCAGTCAACATTATCCATTCACCAGAAGCCTCCTGTACAAAATGTTCATGTCTTTCCACTGTCTTGGATCTCTCTTTTGTTAGCAGCACAGTAGGCTTTTCCTTCAGTTTGGAATTTCCATCTGCTCTGCCAGCTAAGCAGATGTATTTTTAGGAGCCTTTCTGGGCAATCCATATCCACGTTTCTCAGGCTCGAATTGGCCTCTGTTTCTCATTACTATGTTGAAAGCTTCATTGTTCCCGGTATGAGAACATTACTGATGTTGCCATGATTTGAGGTATGTCTGAGAGTGATGAGATAGCTCATAATAAACTTCATTTCTCCACGGTGAAATGTTCAGCATTTAACCTGTCCCTATTCTTAGGTATATTAATGGGAGAAACGCTGCATATATCATACTAATGTTTAAAAAGTATTATGCTTACAGGGCTTTTTACTTCAAGCTAATATTGGCACAAATGTCTCTATGCCCAGTCACTCTCAACCTACGCTTTGCAATAGAGCAGAAATGACTGGTCTGATTATACATGTAGCTCTATTTCTCTTAATTTCTCTTAAGTGAGCACCTGAAATAACTACTAACACAAGACCAGAATCAGCTAGGTTGTGATTGCATACTCCCATATTCATTCCTCCCTGAGAAGCTGTGCTGCACTATAACCTGCCCTCACTGGGGATTTGAAGGGGTCCTAGATCTCTTTACCTTACACCCCTTATCCTCCCATCAGAGAGGTGAAGGCTGAAGAAACTTAAAATAAAGGTGCTCCTCTGATCCTTCCTCACTAATGGCTACACCAGGCCATAATCAGAGCACCCAATAGTGTTGCATGAACTGCAAGAAGATAAAAATGAACTTGTAGGATGCAGCAGACCAAAATGGACCAAAAACAACCCAAAACTCATGAGTATTATGACAATACCAGCGTCCTCTGCCTATTTTAGGATGAACAGGAGGTGATCTGTCCTGAGACACCAATATTAGCAGCATCTAATGGCAGTTGGTGCTGAGATCACCAGAGTTACTCCAGCAATTAAGGTGACTGACAAAGAGAAGGTTTAATGCAGAACCTGAGACATCTTCACCACATAAGAACTCTATTTGTCATTGAGGTAGCTAACCTCATTTTCTTTGAAAAGCTCTTTAGAGTATAAGCACTTTTATAATATCTCCCCAAATTAAAATCTATTATAAACATTATAGGTTTAGATACTTTTTTCACCTTCATGTTGATTGGTCAACAATGATCTTGTTCAGTTATTTATCTTCATGGCTCACACTGAAAAAATATGATATTATCAGCCACTACCAGACAACAATTAATAAGGAGTATTAAAAATACATCCATAAATAATATTATGTGCACTCAAAACCCTATCTGACAGTAAAGTATCTCTTATTATAGAAGCCACTCACAAAGAAAGTTCATGAATAAAATAAAATCTCATACTCAAGTTCTTGCCTAATGATATTAACACACATAGACAAAAAACAAATAAGCTTTAAATAACAGCAGATTCTTTTTTTATAAATGGAAAAGTGACTTGTAGCTGACTATATATTAACCTTTTCTATCCATTGTTAGTACTGTTAGAAAGACATGATTTGTTATGTTATCCGACGAATATATGGGTTTATATATTATACAAAAAAGCCACCTAAGAGCTCCAGTTAACTATTAGCTAGCTAACCACTGTAACAGCATTAGTTCTTTACTCAGTATTTACATTTTTTTAGAATAGTAATTAATTAATACATTGGTAGTTAATAATCTCTTCTCAAGCCTGGCTACGTGATTCTTCAATCAGAAGAATGAAGATGCTGAAAGATCGAGGAGCTGCTTTATGTCAAAACAAAAGGATAAAATTTCCATGTACTACCACTGCATCTTTATTTTCTAGAGCGACTGGATTGAATAAAAGGGCATGGATCTCCAACCACTAAACTGATTCGTAAGGTCACCGGACACGGCAGAACTTCTCTTCGTTAGCTGAGAGGGTATGAAGAAAGAGGTCGAAAAGGTCACCTTCTCATAAAGGTTAAATTTGCCTGCTCTTTAAATTATCTATTATGTTGAACACTTCATAATGCCAACAATTCTGTAGGAAATTTCTTACTCTACAAAATGAATTCTTGTGAATATCTCTAAGCTGCTGCAAAAGTCATCCTTTTTATATAGGCTGGGTGAAATATTAGGAGTCTTTTCTATCTAGTCTAGTCTGATTAGTCTTTTCTGTCCATGTTTTGCAGGCTATAACAATACAGTCATACATCATACGACTTTAATTCTGAATGAATAATCCGATTTTAGAGTTTGAGAGTTGATAAGGTAATCGTCACTTCATCAGCTTGAGACAATAAAAATATTATAGGCAGAGGCATCTCATTCATATTCTACACCACATTTCAGAAATGATAGCATGTGGAAGCTACCACATGAGTGTGCAGGAGATGATTTGTAAACAGGAAAGAATAAACACTAAAGAGTTCACTGGGAAGATTTCAGTTCTGCTAAGGTCCGTTTTCAACACTAGAGATATGAAGAGACTGGCACAGTACTACTGTCAGTATTCAACAAGGGAGAATAGCATACTCCCATTGCCCAAAGATTCACAGTGTTATATCAACTATATGCAGAACAATTGGAAATTAATAAATAACTAAAGGATAGGACAGATTTTATGGAAAATACACCTCAACAAAGAAATTCGAATACATGGTTTGAGATTATTAGTTTGTCTGAAAAAAAGTAAAAATAGTTAGACGTTTGAAGAACAATGACTTAATAAAACACTGCATTATGATGAAGAATTAGTGAGTAATTAGGTAGTTCGTTTATATATATATATATCTCAGTGCAGCTTATACCAGAACTCTGTGTCCACTTCTAATTTATTTAAAGGTGTCAGACTTAGCAATTGAGATGCACTGACTTTGTATAGGGAAAAATTGGTAGACCGGTTCATGGTCCTCTTAACAAAGTACATAGCACTTTTTTGAGCTTCACTCTAATTCATCACTGATTCAATTACATTCTCACCCTCAGCACTTGAATTCTTCATTGTGTATGAGAAGCAGATGGAACAGTTCTTTGCATCATATAGTCCAAACCAGACACGCACATCCTTTTAGGAAACAAATCAAGCAAAAAACCACAATAACATCAAATTGTGATTGCAGGAAATAATTCATCTACTAAACTAGTCTGGCAAATGCCAGGGAACTTATAGAAAAGAAAATGCCTCATTCTGATTTGTCCTTCTAAAGTAAACACCTTCTGAGGAACTGGCCACTCCAAAAAGACCTTCCAGATCTTCATTTTCCCAACTCTCTCGAAATGTTAGTAGACCAAATTGATGATAGTTGAACTTTGCTTTCTACTAAAAATCCAGTTTCAAAATGTCAACTGAAAGGCTTGTCTTACTATAGCAATACCTCTAATTGCTGTCTCACAGATCTCAACTTAGCCTGGACAATCTGAAGAGATACGAATCTTCTAAAAGTGAATCCAGTACTACTTCTCTTGTTGTCACAGAACTGCATACCACAGCTAATACAATGGGACAGTATGGTGAACATTTTTGTGCTGCAGTCCAGTAAGAAAGTGTGCCATTTGAAAAAGTAAGTGTGAAGAAAAACTTCTTCAGTGACTGATAAGCTCATGATTGTCTTATCAAAGCACACAACTCTTTCTTGCATTTCATTTTGCGAAAATCATCACTAATTCAACAAAGTTATGTAAGTATATTCCTATCCTTAGCACTAGGTGTGTAAGGCTAGGCCTGCTTTAACGCCTTTCAGACTCACAGTCAAACAAACAAACAAATGAACAACTTTTTGGCTTATCAAACAGGTGCCTCATCTCTGTAAACATTTAAAATTTCACTGTTAGATATATATGGAAAAACAAGCCAAGAATTAGCACAGTTCTGCAGATCCCCAGCTGAAGCTAAAGCCATAAAAGCCCTGGAGAAGTATTATCATTTTTGATACAGTTATGAACCCAAGTATCTGGTGTAGAATTGAACCTATCATCTGAGCATTAAATTGTACAAAATAGCTGCTAAGGAAGTTGTTAGTTTAGGCAGAGGCTGTATAATGGGATGAATCATGCAGAGCTATACTGACACTAATTAAAACTAAGAGCCTGCAGTTCAAGTGATTCAAGTAAGACTCTCTGAAAACCATGAGTACAGACAAAAGGTCCATTGGCCAGTGGAATGCACATGGTAAATACACAATCAGGATAGTTGTTGGTATATATGTGTATTCCCCAAATAAGTATAATTAGTAAATTAGCAAGGAATCAACAAATATACAATGTAGTGTTTATGTGTAGTATATAAAGCAAGTCACAGTGAGTAACTCTGGAATTCCAGCCACTGGAAAGTAGGCACTAGACCTTATTTGTCTAAACTGATGCAAGTATTTTGCTGCTTGCCAAGGTGCCTGAACTAAGGAACTTGGGCTCCCTGGCTTCCTTTATGCAAAATTCTGCTACCAAGTCAAGTTTTGTACTGATGGAATAGAAAGACTTTGGAAGAAAAGCCAAGTTCTCAACAGAGTATGGTAAGGTCAAGGCTGTTGGTACCTTGTGAAAACAGTTAAGGGATGTTTATCCTTTTTTTCCAGATGGACTAGTGTCTTTTCAAAAGCTGTATGATCACATCTTTACAGCACCATTTGTACTGGACTGCTTTCAAAAAAGTGTGTATTGCTTCTAGATATGCTGTACTACCGTCAGTCTAGCTTGGGTCAGTACTAGTGGAGGAATCTCTACACCATCTAAACATACATTCAAGTCTAATTGGAATGAAGAGGAAATACAAAAGGAGATGGAGATCTTGCCATCTATCAGAGAACCTTCTGTGATTTAGAGGATACAGTTTGAAGTCCATTTAGTATTATTTCCTTAAGCACTTTAAGTAGCTTCTGGTGCCCTTTTTTCCCTTGCACAGAAATTGTTTCTTTCCATAAATCATATACTAAAACTTTGGAATTACATGAGATAGAAGTTTCCTTTAGGTGATAGGCCATCTCAAAGTTAGCTGTTATATTGGTCGGTCTAAGAATCTGGACTTTAGTGCCTGTGAGTCATTAACTGTCATTGAAAGAAATATCCAGATCTAATATATCAGTGAGGAATAAAACAAATGAAAAACAAACAGAAGAATGTGTAAAAATTCTGCCAATCAAAGTGCCACATACACCATCCTAGTCAGTTCAAATAGCAATTTGACTTCAGTATCTTAAACAAATCTAGTGTCCAATACACAGAATATTTGAAACTAAACTGGGTGTCAATATTTGAAATAATTTGAAATAATATTTGGAATAAGATTTGCTGCCTGAGCATGCAGGGATGAGTTAGTCAAAACACATTTGGAGTTGAATGTGGTGAAGCATGTGAAGAACCACAAGATGGGCTTCTGCAGCTGTATCAGCAGCAAAAGGAAGACTAGATCCCATTGCTGAATGGGGTGAGGGACCCGGTGACAAAGGGCGCAGAAAGGGTAGAGGTACTGAATACTGAATGCCTTCTTTGCTTTAGTCTTCACTAGCAAGATTTGCCTTCAGCAATCCCAGACCCCTGAGATCAGTGAGAAAATCTATAGTAATGAAGATTGGTTGTAGGAGGATAAAGGTTAGGAAACATTTAAACAAGCTGGACATGCACAAGTCCATGGGACACGATGGGATGCACTCGTGAGTGTGAGTGCGAGTGTGAGTGCTGGACAATGTCACTGAGAAGTCACTCAATTACCTTTAAAAGGTGTGATTGATACATCAGATGCTCTCACTGCCATTCAAAGGGGCCTTGACAGGCTGGAGAAATGGGCTGATAGGAATCTTCTGAAGTTCAACAAAGAGAAATTCCAGTTCTGCACCTGGGGAAGAATAACCCTGGGGTACAGCATGGGGACTTGACATGCTGGGGACTGACTGGCTTGAAAGCAGCTTTGCAGAGAAAGACCTGAGGAGTCCTGGTGGACAACAGGTGAATCAGGAGCCAGCAACGTGCCCTTGTAGCCAGGGCATAAACAGGAACCCAAGCTATGTTAGGCTACACTGTGCCCTTTAAATTTAATTACTTGGTCCCAGCTACCTCAAAGGTCTCTTAGGTATACAAGGCAAAAGATAATCTCAGGTATGTATACTCTTTTACAGAGTATGGTTACTTCAGTATGAAATCCAAAATAAACAGAGGAAAAAATAACCATTACACACCAATAGATATTTTAAATCACAGTCTATCTGTGAAACCTCAACAGCGGAGCCCTAACAGAGTCAATTTTGCAATAAGCTGCTGAATAGGAGAGTAAGAGAAGATTTTCACTCTTAGTTTGATTTATACAATATTCACTATTCATGAAAAGACTACAGTGAAATATTTTTGAGGCAGAGTCAAAAGGTTATCACATTTACCGACTGTCAAGCAACTTTAATCTCAAAGGGCTACAAATCTCCTGTGGATAACCGACAGCTCTATTTTACACTTTGTAGCTGAATATTGAATCGTAAAGGAAAAATCAAAGATCAATGAAAACACAAAATGAACTAGGTTTCCAAAGAATTCTTTGAAGTTTGTGTTTTAAACAACTGAGATCTTCATATAACCTTGAAGTTACCTTGAAGTTGATTCCTTTGCTGAGAATAATTAAGACTTGAATAGAAATTTCATTAAAGGTAATTGTAAATAGAAAGAAAGTTACCTGGATGGTGAAGTTTATATGCCTTTTAGTATTGACATGCTTTGGCAAATCAAATACCCTTTTTGCTGACTATCACAGTTTTCAGACTGCTTTCCATTAGCACAATATCTGATCAATGTTTATTCTTATAGTATTAAGCAAGCCAACTTTACCTTGCACTGTGTACATTTGTATGTGTTTATATTTTTGCACATATATGTGTGTGTATATATATACACACACACACACATACATATGCACATGCATGCATATATATCCCTACATATACATACATAGGTGTGTTCATATGTGTGTGTATACATGCATGCAGAGAGTTACAGAAGATTTTCTCAAAACTAAAGGAAGAAGTAATAAGAGACAGTATCTGAATGGCCAAGACATCGAGATCATGAAGGGTAATAACCAAGAGATTAAGATGTTTAATAGTTTTCCCCTTCTGTTCCCCTTCTTCCCATTTCCTTTGCTTCCCCTCTCCTCAGTTCGGTTCTTTTCTTTATTTTCATTATCTGGATGATAGAATAAATAATATGTTTAAGAATCTTCCAAATAAAGTTGGAAGGAACTCAAAGAACATTGGAAAATAAAGTTATCTTAACAAATTGGAGAAGAAGAAGGCCTGAAAAAGGATAGAAAAACATAACTGCAAAAAAAGTGCTAGTTAGTTCATTCAGTTAGGAATGATCAATTCTGCAAGTAAAGGATAGGAGGGAAAAAAGGAGGTAGTAGGTTGTGGGATTTGTATTAGAGCCTTCTTCAGCTGGTAGGCTGAACAGTTGAATATAAATCAGCCATATCATGAAGATAAAAATGAGTAAACATCTCTACATTATTCTATGTGCCTTAAGTTCACTTAAAAAGAGAAAGATGGTAGTCACGTTACTGCGCATGGGTTCTTATTTGGTTTTAACACGAATATCAGGTTGTGAAGATTCAGCAGTATGGTCTCGTGGAAGTGAAGGCTAACTGCAAATGGGGTTGGACGGGCAAAACTTGCTAGCTGGAAGGTCTAGGGAATTATTCTCCCTATTAGGCCACATCTGGAAGACTGCATCTGGTTTAGTGTCCCCAGTGCAAGAAAGAGATAGACATGCTGAAGGGAGGCCAGTGGAGAGCCATTAATATGGTTAGGTGGGCTGGTGCATATGATATACAAGGAGTGTCTGGGTGAGCTGGGTTTGTTCTTTGGAAGAAGAGAAGACTAAGAGGGTACCTACTGTTTTCCACTGCCTGAAAGGGGATCATACAGAAGAGGAAGGCAGACTCTTCTCAGCGGTGACAGGTGAAAGGACAAGGTGTACTAGTCACTAGTTTTAGCAAGGGAAATTGTAGCTGTGCATAAGGAAGATATTCTTCACCGTGGGAGTGGTGAAGCCCTGCAGCAGGTTGCCCGGAAAGACTATGGAATATCCATCCTTGGATGCTTTGAAAACTCAACTAGATGAGTCCCTGAGGAACCTGGTTTGACTTTGAGGTAAACCCTGCTTTAAAATGATCTGCCGAGGTTTCTTCCTCCCAACTTATATTTTTCTCTAGCTCTGTATACTCTTTTCCATTGAATTTTAGTTTTAATAAGTCACAGAATCACAGAATTGTTGAGGTTGGAAGGGACCTCTGGAGATCATCTAGTCCAGCCTCCCTGCTCAAGGAGGGTCACCTAGAGCATATTGCCCAGGATCACATCCACACGGGTTTTGAATATCTCCAGCGAAGCAGACTCCACTACCTCTCTGGGCAACCTGTTCCAATGCTCTGTCACCCTCACAGTGAAGAAGTTTTTTCTCAGGTGCAGATGGAACTTCCTGTGGTTCAGCTTGTGCCCGTTGCCTCTTGTCCTGTCACTGGGCACCACCGAGAAGAGGCTGGCCCCATCCTCTTGACACAGTCCCCCTTCAGATACTTATACACGTTGATGAGATCACCTCTCAGTCTTCTCCTCTCCAGGCTCAACAGGCCCAGCTCCTCTCAGCCTTTCTTCAGAGGAGAGATGCTCCAGTCCCCTCATCATCTTTGGAGCCCTCCACTGGACTCTCTGCAGTAGTGCCCTGTCTCTCTTGTCCTGGGGAGCCCAGAAACGGACACAGTACTCCAAATGTGGCCTCACCTAATGCACCCCCAGGATCCCATTGGCCTTCTTGGCCACAAGGGCACACTGCTGCCTCATGCTTAACTTGTTGTCCACCAGGACTCCCAGGTCCTTCTCGGCAGAGCTGCTTTCCTGCAGGTCAACCCCCAGCCTGTACTGCTGCCAGGGGTTATTCCTCCCTAGGTGCAGGACCCTGCACTTGCCTTTGTTGAACTTCAGGAGGTTCCTCTCCGTCAAGGAGGGTATTAATACCCTTCCGTCAAGGGAGGCTGTTAATTTGTCATAAATACCTACATTTCTCTTACAGCAGAACAGTCAAACTTCCTGTTACTAATACTTGTCTTACTATTGGTGCTACTGTATTTCTTTTTGGTATACGCAACTGTGTGAATAAGTATCTAGGTATAACTGGTGTTTTCATCATGGTAGTGAAAATCAGCACAGTCAGATATCACAATATCACAGATATCACACAGGTATGAAAACAAACAGAAAAAAGAAGTCTCTGCAATTCTAACAATCAGTTGTGATCATTTATGATGTGGAGTGGTAGAGAATTTTAAATGAAGAAGAAGATTGGGGAAGGAATCATAAATCTTATTTTTAAACAAAAGATATTCTGAAAGAAAATACGTTCTGCAGGTATTCTGCAATTAATAATAGTAAGGTGTTAGAAATGATGAGCTGGATAATGCGAATCATCATGAAAATTTGAATATAATAGTAGTAACAACAACAATGTCGTGCTGTTAAACAACAACAGCTAACACTGTGATGTGTAAGTGGAATGAAAGGACTGCGTGGGTCAGTAAGTCCACTCTCCTATTATTTTAGTCATTGCATTGAATAGTATCTCATAAAACTTCCAAAGGTCTCTCCTAAAACTGTTCAGTTTTTGTTTCAGTTTAGTTTTCTGTCCTCAAAATTTCAACCAAATGCTTTGCTGGACTTGTACCTAGACTGCAAAATACATTACAGCTGTACATGAATTAAAATAAGATACAGATCTTAATCTCTGTTTGATATTACTCTATCAATATCAAAATAGTTTAGCTTTGGATAAATTTGTCTAGTCTCTCCAATTATTACGAAATAAGGAATAAACTGTGATTAGCATTTATGAGGCTGCTCTGCAAGGCAGTGGGGAGAACTCGTGGAATTTTATATCATTATTATAGTCATGATACTTAAGCACCACAGAAACAGCAAGTAAATATTTGATTCAAAATTCTGTGGGAGGCCATCACAGAGAGGAAATTGCCAGTGTGATCAAGGTATATATTTCTGAGCATTTACCCTGCAACATTATATAGTAATCAGATTAGCCTCTGCACAACAGACTTTATGCTCTGATACGCTATATTGGTGTGAGATTAAAAAAAAATGAGGCTAGATCATCATCCTCAAGCATAAGATATATAAAGTGTTTATGTACTGTAATCCCTAAGAGTCTCAGTACTGACCAGCGTTCCTTGGCTCAGTAAGAGTATGGATTAAGAAGATGATCCCTAAGTCTGAGATTTTCCAGTTTAAGTACAAGAGAATGTGTGCTTAGTGATACAGAAAAGAGCACCAGGGATGAGATTCAGCTCATGAGTAAGATGCTTGTATTTAGACTTATATATGAAAATGTCTACAGACACTTTATGCATCTTGGGTTCCATCCAGGACTCGGTAGCCTATACACAGGCATCTAGTATAATTCTAGGCAATAAAAATAGTAAAATGTCCTTTTTACACAGTGGAGTATTCCCCTGGGCTCCAGTGGCTGTTCTAGAATGGAACGTGTCTCCTGGAAATCTTGTGTCATATCTACAGCTGATGTCCTGAATATCCTGAAATTCCACAAAATATCAGTGTTTAGACCACTGAACCCTGAACGAAATGTCTACTTTAGGTTTAGATAAATGATTTTCTAGGTTCTATTGACTGTATTGACAAAGATCACGAGTCACTTCTCCACATATAGGTGCCTAATGCCAGATGAGACACCACAGGGCATTGAAGAAATCTGCATAAGCCTATCAGATACGGTACGCGATTTACGAGTTTCCTGCCTGACGATGAGCAGCCCCTGGAAACCAGGCACAGTATTGAAAATAACACTAGATACCTATGTTTAGGACACTGTAGCCGTCTTTAGACATCCAATGACAAGAATGGGAGATAGATGTCCACTAACACACATGCACATAATTGCACATAATTGCCTAATCTGGAGCTGATTCTTACCCTGGGGGTTTGATGCAATAGCCTAAACATAAGCTCCTAGAGCTATCTGAGGAGCCCCAATACATGAGATATTTGTATGGGTTTGACAGATATGAATAGGATTGGTGCCCTTTGGTACTCTAAGATGACTAAAACAGTATTAGATGCCTATTTTTAAGGACTGAATTGATCCCTAAGTGTCTTAGTCTGCAAGTTTAATCCTACCTCAATGTTAAGAGAGGATATCTGTCAGTCAACATGGCAAGCATTGGTTTTGCCTAATTGTGACCAATCCTTTGTTAAAATTCAAGTAGGGATAACAGTGACAAAATTCACAAGTCCTGCAATTCGCAAGTCCAAGTCAGAGTCTGAACTAACTATTTCCGGATCTGTATTTTCAACCAAAGGAGGCTACACTGTGCCTTTAACTCATTAAGATGTTCCTCTCCTCGCTAGTGCCAACACTTCACTGACAAACTGATTTCTTCCACGTTACGAGCCATCTTAAGGGCCCTGGTGTGACTGTATGTGGTGAAGGATAGATAGAGACATGTATAATTTGTGAAACAATGGTAAATGTCTGTGTATCTGCTCTGTAGGACATTTAGTCTCTTAGCTTACACTTCCTTCAGAGGAGAGTATCATTTAATGGATTTGCAATTCAAATGCTGAGGACTTTCAAGGAAATGAAAACAATTGGCTCTTCTCCTCCATGGAATTTTAGAATTACATTCATCTGCTTAAATTTGTATGAAGAAGCCTATATATGACCTAGGTGTCTAGCTCACTTCAGAATCACCATTTGAACAAAAGATCCCAAGTGGTGATTTATCTTCGCCTGGGATCTAAAAGAGCACAGTTCCCCAGAGATGGGTATTTCTTTCTATTAGTCAGTAGAAATATTGGCATCTAGACACCTAGCTTAGATATAGATATATCTTCATGAGAGATTAAAATTAGATAAGATGGTAAAACTCTGTAAAATAAAGCCTGATTATTTTACTTTGTCTGGATTCATGCCAACAGCTTCCTTACTCCTCCCAAATTAGCAATTAGCAAATTTCATTAGGTTTGTCTGCAACCTGGGTTAAGCTTGAGGGTAGGATAATTCAAGACAATTTTACACTAAAAAAACAATAACAAAAATTATTCTACAGTATAACTCAAAAAGTGCTATCTAACTATATTTCTGTAACTCAAGAATACTGCAAAATATTATCAAAAATTGTAGTCAGGAGCTATGAAGAATGGAAATGTATCTCAAGAAATATGAATGACTCCTAAATAAAGAATTTGCAATTTGCAATATATAATAAATTTTGAAGTTTTAAATTTCCTTCTGGTTTCCAAGGTCAAATCATAGCCTGGGGTTTATTTTTTCATTTTATTCTGCTAATGATGAAATTAATTTTTACAGTGTACCAGCAGTTTCTAGGAGCTGGAGCTTTGCAAACACAAATGATCATTGCATAATTCACAATACAGCTCTACTGCATTCCTGCTGCAGTGGTTAGTTGGCATCACTTGCATAAAATTCCAAACCACACATAATTGCTTAGTAAGATACAGAAATCTTACTTAAACCTATTTCATGGATAGAGATTCTGGAAGCCAGAGGCAGATTGCTTTTCAACCTCTGCTAAGAAACAAAGTAAAGGTAGTCTTTTTACCCTTAATATTCCCTTTATTATAGGGAGAACTACGTTATTAAAAATAGCCTAAGCACCAGGATTGTATATAAAGCTGTTTTCTACTTTTCAAGTAAATCTAGTATTATTAATGTTCATTTGGCTTAACACTGGGGAAAGGTGAAGATTTGGTAGTGTCTTGCACAATGAGTGAAACAGTAGGTTTGACTTGGAAGCATCTTGGATATCAATTACTGGGGCTCAGACAGTACTCAAAAATAAGCCTATTATGCTTTGTCACGCAGGGTCAGATCCGAGATGGTATAATTCCTGCAGGTGTCTACATAAAGCAACTTCACTTTGATTATAGGACTATACAAATGTTTCAAACAGGGAACACTGAACAAACGCACAAATTTTAAACTGAATAGCAGTTTTAGCTTCTCTGTACTGTTTACTGATCTGAGTTTTCCCAGGCTTTTAATCCTCAAAGAGCTAAGGAGTTCAATCAAAGCCTAAATTATAAGTCTTTCAAAAAGACCATACTAACTCATCTACAGAAAATAAATCCTTGTTTTCCACAGTGACATAAGACAATTTTTGTTAAAACTGAAAATAAAAGAAAAAAGATAATTTAATCTTTTTATTAGAAAATATAGATGATGAGAAAATGTGAGAGCATCAAAAATTGTATTTAGCGTGCATCATTCCATTCATCACCCATGAAAGGACAAGGTGGATCCGGGGCGCAGGATTCCGTATAACGTGTAGTTTAGATACAACTGCCTAAGAGAGCAATGCTGTCTGAGATGCCTTAGAGTGTCCTCCTGGTTCCCAGCTGCCTCTCCAGAAGGGTTAGGGTCCCTTGGATGCCTATGTAAAATCTACCAGTCCCTAGCTTGGCTCAGATAGATAACCTTGATCATCACAAACAGCAGGCGCCTACTTACACAACTGAACTGAGCCCTAGTGTCATTTTAAGTGCTGTGAGGTCTGTGGCCTTGCCTTTTGCCACTGCTTCCTGAAGGCTCTATGTTGCCCTGACTCCTGCGTCATATCTTTGAACCTAACTGAGCTCTGTTCAATTTGTCATGGCTACTTTTATCTAACCAAAGACACTACCGATGAGTAAGCTGAATGACTCTTTAGGTCACACTGGTGGGACCTAAACTAACTGCTAACTGCTAACTGCAGACCTACTAACTGCTTTTACACTGACTCTAATGAAAGCTTGACGTGTACTTCACTTTTAGCTATCCACATTTAAATGTTTTAATACAGAGCTGAATCCTTCCGTAATAGTCTCCAGGTCTTATAATGAGGTAATATTATAGACCAATGAAACTTGACATGGCTAAGGCCAATCAAATAGTGCTTAGAGGAGCTATCTGAGTTGGTAAACCACTGTACTTGCTTAAAGCGCAGGGTCCACAATCTACATGAGAATAAAGCACCAAGCACTGTGGAAAATTAGCATACTACTTTACTGAAAAAGACAGTGCAGTTAAAACCCCATACCTTCCACGCTAAGGCCCTGCTCTCATTGCCCAGGTCTACCGCAGCAAATGACCTAGAGCTATTTGACAGAAACTAGCACTGTTAGAAAATATTTATAAGCCTGAGAGTTGCTTATCTTTTACCCAAAATTTCATGGAAATATGTTAGTCATGATGACACGTTTATCTAGAGAAATTTCTCAGGAAAGCTAACGAGCAGGGAACAGAAGTGCAGGAATACAGAGAGGTGGAAAGCAGTACGGAAAACACATACAGGCAAGTGACAGGGACTCTATCCGAGGAAGCAAATTACTTTTCAGCTTAATTCAGAGTGGTGAGGTGAACATGGAATTCTATAGTGAATCAATTAAGAGAAATAACTTAGACTTGATAAATACGGGTTCAGGTCCCCACTCCAGTTAGCAACAGACGGAGAATAAAGGACAATCAAATTAACATAGCTTGTAATCTGTTAGGGAAGTCATGTAAGGAGAATGTTGTTCACCAACAGGGAATGTTGTGTAATGTTTTTCCTTTTGCAGCTGTTCCACAGTATGTATACATACATGTAAACAAATTATTGAATATTAAGGCAAAAATATCATCTATCATGAATCAGCCTTCAGTGATACTCTTTCTCTGAAACTATTACACACCCTTTGGGACACTTATGCTCATGTTTTCCATATATTTCTGAAATCTATAAAGTATTTAATATTGTGGGGACCTACAGGTACCTGTACCTATATGAATTACTGAGGTAATGACTTGACTAAATTATAACACAAACTTAGCTAAATAATGTCTTTCAGAAAGACAGTTCATCTTGATTTGAGGTCCCTGAGAAATAGCAAATCCACCAAACCCTTAGACCATGAGGGTCTAACCCATTAGGTCTTTTTCAACCTTTGTTTATTGCACTGCAAGGCACTGCAAGGAAAATAGTATGACGTATTTTCCCCACATGACACTACCTGCGAGCTGTAAGAAGTCCTTGTGAAACTTTTTTCTAAACTAAGCAGTGTCATTAATTTTCTTGTTAATATTTAATTAATATTAGATATATTACATATTTTATTCAGCCACTGAATTTGTTTTTCAGAAACACATTTTTTTGAAGTAGTTCCACAAACTATATCCAGTATACACCACTTAGCTGTGTACTGCTTTTTAGTTTGTAAGTTTACCTATACTCCTTACTTAGTGCATATCTTTCTTTTTTTCTATATTGTAACACATTTCACTGAAAGTTATATGTTTTGCTGAATAATTAGATCGCTTTGCCTTCGTTTTTATTACTCCACTTAATTTTGAGTAATCCATAAACTTCATCAGAGTGATTTTATTTTACTTTATTTTGTGCATTTATTCAGATATTTAATAGAGTCAGTCTAAGTATTTATTTCTGAAAAATCTAAATCTAAATGTCTATTCGCTAATGACTCCTAATTGGCCATTATTTTTTTTGAGGTCTGCCGATTAGCAGCCTCTTAATTCACTTAAGAAATTCTCTGTTGACAGCACAGTGCAAATTTTTAAATCAGAAGTCATTTCAAAGCTGCAACAAGAATCAAGTATGAGACAATACTGCAAACATCAATGATTAGATTAAATTCTATATTATGAATAAGAAAGTTATTATTATTAAAATATATTTTAAAGCAGTTTTATGCATGACTATTATTTCATTATAGTTTTGTAGTTCACTATACTATATAGTAGTATAGTGGCATATTATACTGCCACTTCTTTTACTACTTCTAATGATAGACATATGCTAAAATTATTATAGGATACCCTGACTAAGAAAGAGACTGTCATTCACCTGTACAGAAGAAATTGTCTCCCTGCATCAAGAAAGAAAGCCTGCATCATGTTTATATGTAATTTCATTAATATTAGATTATTTTATTTACCATTTCTTTTAAACAACGTTCTTCTTGCAGAATATGCTACCCTGTTTTGTGTTATTTATATCTCAAATAGCATTAATTTAAATTTTATTTATCCTCAGAAAGAGAACCATTTTCAATACTACCATTTGCAGTTATTTTTAAAAGCAACAGGCTCTGACTTCATGTCTTTCTTTAAAGTAGTCAATGCTTTCTTTTAGTCTGCCAGCTCTGATGCAAACATTGAAAAGTTCTGGCATTAAGGAACACCTAAGACAGAAGTAGTATGTCCATTAAGTACAGCTCAAATATATTACACACAGCCAAGGATTTCTTTGAATAGCCGTAGCCCATAGTCAATGTGGACATTGCCCATTGCTTCAACTTTACTCAGATATTAAGTTAATAACAGAGTTCATAAATATTGAAATTTCAGATGAACACAACCTTTCCTGAAAAACAACTTTAAACAAACTTAAATCTTAGTATTGTATGTTTACTGCTTGCATTACATTTACTGAAGTTGATGATTTTGTTGGTCTCCATACCTCCTTCAACTATTAAAATTATTTTTTTTAATGTTTTCCTTGTTACTAATAAAGTTCGGTTATCCTCACTGAATTTTTGGTAACAAAAATAGTAATCAGCACTCATTGAAAACTGAAAATACTGTTCTTGAATTCAAATAATTCTGCAATATATATGAAAAACGAATCCTTCACCTACTGCAGAAAAAAATTGCATCAAAAAAAAAAAAAGAAGGCAGGAGGGAGGGTATTTGTGGTAGCTAGGAATGTTCCTGCATTCCTAGCTATGTTATGAATATGATTAAGTCTATTCCACCTCCTATATGCATAGATGTGATCTGTGATTAGATTAACATTAGCACTAGGATTGTTTTGAATGCTACATAGCTGAGTGGGAGGCAAATACAGAGTGTAGAAATATCTCCACATTATGCCTATTCATTAGATTCTTCTGCAACAGTTCAAGGCAAATTATTTCTCAAAAGCTTTCAATTATGGATGTCACTGACCATAAGATAAAAGATATTAGCATGAAATGTGCATACTAGTACATTAACAATGTCAGCTGAAGTATTCTTACCATCTCTTCTTCTTTTTTAAGAAGAGATACTCCATCGTCTCTCTTTTCTGGAATTCCTCCTTACAGAGAGCCATTTCTTGCCCCAAGCCCAGTGGAATTCATGGGGAGACTCACACTGGCATCAAAGAGCTTTTGAAGGAATCTAAAATCTTTTTGTTCTTACCTGGAGTAAGGCAGTCTTGATCTCATTTTCTTGATGCCAGGAGAAATCAGTCACACCAATAGTCAGTCACAATGAAGAGAAAAACACAAAAGAGGTCCTGCTGCAAGGGCTATTGTGTTTGGAAGAGGGGTAGGGTAGAGAGAGAAGAATTATTTTGCAAAAAATCTCTTCAGTTAACAAGTATTGTGTTCAAGATTAGAGGCAATGGGCATTAGATTGAAACACGGGAATTTCCATTTAAACATCAGAAAAAAACGTCATTACTATGAGGGTAACTGAGCACTGGCATAGGTTGCCCAGAAAAGTTGTGGAGTCTCCATTCTTGGAGATATTTAAAAGCTCTCTGGACTGAGTCCTGGCAGCCTTTTGCAGCTGACCCTACTTGAGCAGGGGTTTTGGACCAGATGATCTCCAGAGGCCCCGTCCATCCCAGCTATGCCATGATTCTGTAAGGAGATCAAATACCTTGAGACTCTTCAAAGCCTCCTTCAAACACTCTGCAGAAAATAAAAAGTCCAAAACAGGCTGTCCCCAGTGGTCCAATAGGCAGGTGTAGGTATGTCAAGGTGCTGAACATATGGTTTTCATTAGATGCTTTCCCTCAATTACAGAACCGTTACGTGGCAAAAAGCAGGAGCAATATCAAAAGATGTTGCTGTATTATATTCTTTAGAGCCTGTATAGGTATCATTTTTACCCATTCTAGATACGCTTCCTCACACAGAAATCCTTACATGGATTTTTACAGGATATAACTGTTATTCCCAGATACTCCTTAAGAGTAAGGATATGGAAAAGACACAAAGACAACTTGTTTTATTCTTTGTGGGCAACTGAATGATCTGCAGTCATAACCTACATATTTTGATACCAATTGCTAAGATGTTCATTCTTCTTCTTTCCCTTTTCACAGGTCATCTTTCTAACACACTTCCTCCAAGTCTTCCTTTCTTACTCTTTACAGATTCTCAGCCATCCAGATATGTTTGATATCTGGATAATTCACCAGCGGTATAATGAAACATTACTTGTACTTATGGTTTCTTATGAATAAACAAACAAAATTCCTACTAAAGCACAACACACAAAAAGAGATATGAAAATAACAAAGTGTATTTATCATACAAAGTTAACAAATTGCCCCAAAAGTAAAATGTTTCTAATAATAAAATTTCAATACTTCCAAACTTTATGACATAAAGCAAACATAAATGTGAGTCATACTAATTACTAACCATAGCAGTCTGGAGGTATCTCTATGTCGTCAATTCTGTCTGCAGAAGCACATGTGGCTTCCACACTGTTTGAATTATATAAATTATCTTCATTTCTATATGCAGCATGAGTTCAGAGTTAATTGCCTGTTACATTTCCAAAGGCAAGCACAAGTGCATATTATCTGCTGCAGCAAGCAAAGAAGTTGCTAAAAAGATGAGAAGAATAACTCTTGTGTATTATAATTCATATTTCCAAACACAAAAAAAAATGTATATGCACCACCACCATAGATAAACTTATTGAAATGAATTGTAACAGAAACTGATTTAGGGTTATCAGAGAACAAAGCTGAAAATATCCTGATACAGAATAAAGATATTTCATTTACTGACTTGGAAAATACACAGTTTCTAGGAATTTTCCATCCTAAATGGACAGGACTTAGAAATGATACAAGTTTCATCATTTTCAAGTGGCAATTAACATCATATTAAAAGGATAAATATACCATGGACTCAGAGAAGGAAACTTATAGCTATTAAAGGGTAAATCAAATCTGAACACTTAAGAATATCTTAATAATATTCCTTTTAGGAGATGATTTTAAGATTAAACAGCCTTCTAATTCTCTGTGCGTCACAAACTGTACAAAAATGAAAGCAAAGAAATCATGAATGCCTCCCACTCCTTTCTAAGTATAAAGTATGGTATGTGACTTATGAATGTGCATGAGAGAACGTTTCAGAAAAAATATAGGTAACTTCATTGACTGAAGCCCATAAAGTTGGAAAATAATGTGTGAAGCAGGCTGATGAAAACAGGAAGAGAGAAGCTCCCTTTCTGTTTATTCAATCAAGGATATATAATTATTGTGACTGCTTAAATATTATATCTATGAACACATTTCTGAGTTACGCATACAATTGATTTTGGTACAATGAATTTGTCTCACTATTGTTAGTGAAAAAATTCCCATTCAGTACAAAAAGCCCTGGACTTCAAATTTTTACTGTGGTCTAAGTGGTGCTATTTAGCCACAACCCATAGCAGCAAATACAAATATCACAGTATTCAGGGAGTATAAAGCAACAGTACAGACTACTTGCCTCATGGTTCCCAAAAACTGGTTATATTGGGCACTATTTTGGCCAGCGTAACAAAGACTGAAGTGGCTGTGAATAAGACTATATAAATACTAGATACATAATTAAAGACCGCATCCAAAATAAAGACTATCTCACACCTAAAAAGCAAATTATGAGGAGTCCTGTCGATCAATACTAACTGCCTACTTAGCCAAATTCTAAGTTGTTGCCAGAGTTGCATTATACAAAGTAATTAAAAGGACACTTAAACGTCCAGATTAGGTTTATGAGTCATCCTCTAAGCTTAAACTCCTTTCAGCTGCTTGTGACAGACTTATGTCCTTTGTGTATGGGGATAGATAGGAAATTAATTTGTATTTGTACTTATGCATATAGACAGAAATGACTTGGACCAGTAACCGTTAAGTAACATGTTTAGAAACAATGACATGTTGTATTCATTCTTATATCCTAGAATTTTTAAATATTTCCTATAAAAATTCTCTCAGTTTCTTTTCCCCACTGAACAACAGTTTTTAGCCAGAGCAGATAGCTGGCAGCCAGCAGGGCAAAGCTGATCCGTAGAGCAGTTCCCTGCAGCCGACGGCCTTTGCCAGAGGTTCTGCATTGAAGATGAGGGATTTTTCTGGAGTGTCCCCTACTAATCTACAGTGCTTGAAAATGGATACTATTACTACAATCTTCGTTCAGCTGGTAAGGTATCAGATCTGGCCTCCAACTGCTGTAATTAGAGGTTCAAATAACCTGTATTAAGAAAAGCATAAATAAAGACGAAATTGGAATATCTCCTCCTCATTTAGAGATTTTTGTTGGAGCAGTAAAACCAAGGACTTTTCTGACCTAATTGAATAAAGATTTAAATGAAATCTAGATAAGCCTTTTCCTGAACTCTCAGGGATTCTAGTTGTTCCTAAAAATCTTTGATACATGCTAATTTTGCTATGACTCTCAAAATATTTATTAAGTACTTAATCTAACTAAAAATATTTATCTTCTGCTGGTTATTTCCTTTTTAAAATGCAAGATTTCAGGAATGCTTGTTTGTTTTTGGATGCTTCCTTATTACTCCTTTTGAATGTAAAACTCTCAAAAGCATGCTAGAGCTTAAAAATTTGAAAATTTTGGAAAATTGCGTTTCATAAGCTTGTCGTAAATGAAAGCAGAACTGCTTTAGTTTCTTAAAAATATTAGTTGAACTTGCTGAATTCTCGATTATAAAAACAAAGTGTTCTTATATCTCACCACCACTGGAAAACGTAAAATAAAGGATGGTCTATTGAACTAAAATATTTTTTATTTTAGTTGTTTGTTAGAATGCCAGAAAATTTCAGTGAAAGTTAAACTTCACTGTAAAGCAAACATGCATTGTTTGAAAGACCTTTTTGTTTTAAAAAAAGAAAAGGTATCAAACTCCAATACTAGGTGCCTCACAGTGTAGCTTCATGACATACTACAGAGAGGGCAGAGATAAATTACAGAATAGCCTTTCTCAGTTATTCAAAGTGTATTTTCATCTATATTTGGCCATCAAGTTAACGCCCCTGTAGAAGTATATTGACTTGATTCCTAAATCTGTTTTCTGAAGTCTTCTGTAGCATGAGTTTCTGTGGAAGGTTTAGATTTTTCTTCTGCACATTTCTGTGTATTTCATTTATCTCTGTCTATTTAATCTGCTCTTCTACTGCCTAAACTGCCTGTTGGGAACAAGTTCCTATCATCCTGAAATCTCAGTAAGTCATTGTCATGCATGTCTTCCTGATCTTTACTAAACGCATGCATTTTAGTCATTAATACTTTTCTTTGAGAATCTCAGGCTAGCTAGAAGAGAGACAACAGCCACATAATTCTGCCATATGGCAACTCACTGTCTGACATAAATAAATAGAAAAGACGTAGACAGTCAAAAGGGTGTCATAGCATCAAATCTGTAGAGGTGGGAATAACTCTGAATAAAGTAACTTTTTCTATATAATAGTCATGTTCTAAATTTGGTACTGTGAGTGGGAGAAAGCTACTGACGTCTCTTACCATCCCTGAAAATCTCAAATTATGTAATGTATGCACACGTGCCCCTGAAGACTATTTGTTGAGGACGCATCATAAAACTGAAAGAAAAAAAGGCCTGCAGTGATCACAAAAGCTATTATGGCCAAGAACGACAAGGCAAGGCAATGCAAGACCACGCGAGGCAAAGTAAAGCAAGGAAAGGAAAGATGAGGGAAAAGAGATTATGTGAGGGCAGACATCTCTATTGGTTGATTTTACTTTCTGGGTTCAATTCCAACATATACTGAAGTGCCCACTTTACATTTAACCTCCTCCTCCCCAGCCATTTCCCTGACAAACACAAAATACTCCGCCCAAGCTCTGTAGGATGCTAGACATGTCAAATAAGAAGGGAAAATAATAATAAGAGACGGTTTCCAGGCAGTGTTTTCTTTTAAGATCTCTCAGCTTTTAAGGCCACTGCAGTAGCTGTAAGAGGCAGTTCCCTCACTGTGACAAATAGCTATAGGCGGCAAGGACTTTTTTTTTTTTTTGGCATTTCTCATGTTTCCCTGCCTTATAGATAATTGTCTGTTTTCCCGATAGTGATCAGGAAAAAAATGAATTTAGGAACAAGCTACTTGCCTGAGGCAAAGCACCTTCTGCTTTTTAGGTTGTTGACTTACTAGGTTTGGTAAATGACTCATGGTGTTTTAGATGAACCTCACAGCAATATAGTCTATAGCATGAGTCTGCCAGTAACACCCTTTATGCCTCCTCCTCCTCTTCCTATAGGACATGCAGACACTGCGTGCCATGTTCTTCTGTTTGGGTTGAAAGTATGCATCTTGATAGCCAATCCTTTGTGAACACCCTAAAACATTTAAAAAAAAACCAAACCACTCTGCAGTGAATTCATTCCTTCACGGGGTAAGATGTATTCTCTGTCACGTTACTCATTACTCTGTTTGAGCTTAAAATGTTCTCAGGTTGATTTGTTACTCATTACCAATACATTAGCTTTCAACCAAGAAAGCATTTAAAAATGCACTATTAATACCAGTAAGGCATTAGGTGAACTAATTAATCACTCAAATCTTCATTTGTTAGCTTATTTAATGACTTCTTTCTGAATACTTGTAGTCCAAATGTTACAAATGTAGGCGCACTTAGGTAGTTAAACACTATAATGCAGATCAGTCCATTTATAGCTGCTCTCCCTACCACAGTATCTCAGCACTGAGCGGTCTGACACCAGTTTGCGTTTACCACAAGAGCAGCAGTAGCCTGCTTTCTCCTCTGTGTCATAGCAGCGGTGCTTTTATTCCGCACCACACCGAGTGGTAACAGCACTGTGGCTGGGAGAGTGAGAGAGAGCAGCTAATGAAGGAGGCATGAGTCCCTCTGTGAGGTGGTGGCAGTCAGGACAGTATCTGCAACCATGATGGGGGCTCTGTGCCAGAGCTACCCCAGTTGCTTGGGGCAGCCACTGCAGAAAGCTGGATCTAGGACATGGCTCCTTTCATGCACCTGAATCTCAGGGGATTTTTGGCTAACCCCCACTCCGTTACATGCGCAGAAGGACACATCCACCCCTAGTCTGAGGTATTCAGCTTCCTGAAACCTTTTTGAGGTTGGAAATCACTGTTAGTCTATCTCACATGAAAACCAAGCAATTTGCGGAAGGTGACTTACATTACGGTGGCGGGGCAGGGACCTGAACCTGGGGTACATCTCTGTTCTGCCAAAGGGCACAATGACCCCAGAAGGTCAAGTAAAACAAAGTGAGTATGAGGAGTCTGTCTACTTCTCATAAAGCTTAACATCCTCTAAGTGGTATGAAAACTTCTATATCGTATAGCTCTTGGCTTGAGACTTCTTTGGGCCACGTATGATGCCCCGATATAATAAATATAATAAAGTCATATATAATATAATAAAGTCTTTGATGGAAGAAGAGTCAATTCAAAGCTCTACAGATAAGATGAGATTTTTTTCCAAGTGGGAAGTGTGGTATTTTTACATGAAAAAGTAAACGATATCTCTTTTCTGTCCTGTGAAAGGCATGAGGACACACGGGAGTGCCCTGTTGGGATGGCAGGTGCAGCCAAGCCTGGCTAAGTAGCATCCGTACTAGCTATAGGGAACAGTTCGTGGAGCAAATGCTCTGCAGGATCAAACCTTTGTTCATCTCAGAGGGAACAAGTTGGTTCACTCCTAAACAGACTCTAAGTGAAAAATAACAGACACAAAAATAATAGGACTGTACTCTAGGAAAGAACCACAGAGCAAAGTTTTATGGCAACATACGTATACCCTGAGTCTTCTCACATCCTCAGCTCAGGAACCAGCTGTAGTCTATCCTCCATCATGAAATGTATCTCTGTTACGCCTGAACAGAAATTAATGCCTCCCATAAACATCCACAACTTGCAAAGAACAGGCCAGCAGCGGTTAACCAACTTTCCCGCTTCCCAGCTTCCGCCAGGCCCATCAGCTTCCCTATCACGGCAGAGCCAGCTCTGCTCAGAAGAGTGTCTAGTGTTTTTCTGATTGCTCTAGAAGCAGCCCATGTAAACGAAATTCACCTTCACCTCCATTCACGTTTCACAGATTGTTTAAAGGAGCTGTACAAAAACTAACATACATAGTATGTATTTTACATCATCTGCCTAAATATCACAAACTGCTGAGAGTCTTCATTAATGGGACTTTTCTGTAATGTGTGCCATTAGCAAAAAAGAATAATTAAGATATTCTTCCCTTGTTAGACCCCTTATCTGATTTTCCTCTATACTATTAGCTTTTTCAGTCTTCATTTGTTATAGAAAGAAAGTAATTATATAATATTGCCTTTAGAAAATCCTATTTTGCATTTTCTATCAGGTCTGTTTGGTAATTAGATAAAAATAAAAAGCATCCCTATTTATTCCAGAAGTAAAGGAGATATTTCTTGAAAGTTCATACACTGAAATTTTTTAAATGAGCTAATTATTTTGTTTTGAAATATAGAATTCTGTGTTTTATAACTTAAATTATTGTTATTCCTTCGAATGTCTACACACTAGAATATTGCCAAAATACTTTCGGCCTTTTGATCACTATGCCATCCATGTTCTTCCTTGCTGTTAGGAAAGACGCTAATCAGAGCAATAGCTGTACGATTTTAAAGAGAAATTGTAAAATGTCAGAAGGTCAGAGATTATTTTTTCATCTGCCTTCCCATAGAAAAAGTTTCATGCAGGAACTGATATATCCTGGAAATAAACTAGGAGTATAGTGAGTAAATTCACTAAACATCTTAGATACTAAAATAAATATGAGGATATATGAAGAGAGATGGAAGTTATGATATTTCACTGAAATCTAATGGAGAACTGTTGGGACATTTCACTGGAATGTTTTTTGAAAGGGTGTAACTTGCTTAGGAAGGACAAGAAAGGGGAAAAGAAGCAGGTATTGTTTTTATACAAAGGGTATATTTACTTCTCTTGACATCAAAAATCTTCACGGAGAAAGATATTTGTTGAAAATCTTTTGGTAATGAGGAGGACTGGTATTCAGTTAACGTTGCCTTCTAATAGGGGAAATGACTAGACAAACTTTTGAGACCATTTTTATCTCTAGCCTGTACTCTTCTTGAATCATCCTTGCAATAGGTCTTCATAGTAGCTATGTAAGCAAAACAAATCAAGTACTCTCCTGATATATATATATTTTTTTTACTTTTTGCCTTTTATTTTTTGACATGATTAGCTGTATTAGCCAGAAACTATGGAGTGGATTCTTTTAATCTCTTTTGCTGAAACTATTCACAATGCTTTGGCTTTATAGATGAAAAAAGAAAACTGGAATGGGTCCATTTGCACAGACGAATGAAGATAAGCTGTTTTAAGTAATCTAGAGAACATTTTTTTATTGTAAGTACCATATTTAAAAACATGAGTTCCATCATTAATTCAATAGAATAGGTAAGTTCATTTAAGAAGTGGTATACAGTAAGGAGGAGATTCATCTGACCTATTTTAACTACTTTAGAGTAGGGGGCACCTAATCAAAGGTAGTAACCTTTGACTCTGTAGCCAATGGAGAGACTCAGTTACCTCTATGTGTGTATGTGTGCATGTGTGTGTATATGAATTTACCTTGTCCTGATGTGTAGGTCCTCTGGATGTGCTCATATTCCATCAAGTAGAATCTAGATGAGCAGGTTAGATCAGTGATCTCACTTTCACCATACCAAGACAGCTCTACTTCAAATGAGGTTTGCTAATTAAAGGAAAATCAATAAAGGTATGTCTGGTTTAAACAGTGTTGAATCTGGCAGGAAGATTTATTTACAAGGAGGGTGCATTTCTGTTTTTGTGTATGCTTGTGTGCGATGGAATACACAAAATAATAGCAATATTTCCTGCTAAGTGAGTAGAACCTGAGTAATATTTCTAGAATTCATGGGGTAAACTCAGAGAAAGGTATATTAGAATGCTAAACTGAAATAATATATTTGAGTAGAACATTTTATACTTTTTCCTTATTTAAAAATGGAAAATTATTAATTATTTCCATCATTAGAAGAATAGATTTTTTAGGATTCTTTTTTGTCAAATCTAACTTCTATTTCCATAGCAAAAAAGCTCATTAGAGAGTAGCAGAATTAGTTGTACTGCATATCAGAAAATTTAGGATTATTAATTTATTGCCTGGGGAACTATTATTGTAAGATGCACGTAAACTGAACTCCCAGTTCTTATGACAGCATTTAATTAGCAGTTTCAACAGGCACTCTTCAATTATTAGAATCTATTTGAAATGTAACTCAGTCAACAACACTGTGTTTAAATTGCCAGCAGAATTAATTCCTGTAAAATTTACTGATATTTCGCTCTCAAGATCTATGGATTGGCATTTTGTTCCAGACAAGAAGTGAAATACTGGAATTCTATCTCTGGCATATTACTATATGCTTTCAGCACTCCTCTATACTAGGTGCAGCATCCTAAGATACACAAAAGTCACAGAATGTAGAGCGGACTGTGATGTAGGATAATTCCGGTACAATTTGAAAATAAATCCTAAAGCCACTCTGATCCTTCACTCTCTCTTCAGTGTTTCTCCTAAGGATATTTACTGGCTTATCACTATTCCTACAAATATTTCGTCTTGAATAACTCAGAATAGGAAGTTATATTATCATATTTTTAATAAATATGATTGATTGTAGTAGTTAATAGCATGTAGTAGTTAATAGCATGTCATCTGTTTGAAAGTAGTGGGAATTTTGTTGCTGGTTGAAAAGGCTGAAGATGTGTTCCAATATATTTTGGCCAAGGTCAAAAAAGCATCTACAACATTTCCAAAGATATGATGCAAATATTCTGACAATTACCCTTTAATTACATTATGCTTCAATTACTGAACCATCTGAAATAGAAACAAACAAACAAGCAAACAAAACATATTATCTACCAAAAAATATAAATCTTACAGGTAATAAGAAAAGTTTGAAATTATTTCCTTTCATAAATATTTCTCTAAAAATGTGAGAACCCTAAAAGTATGTAGAAATACTTCTGTTTCGATTCTAAAGGCATAGAGAGAAAGCTCATCTTTTACATGTGCATAAAATATATGCTAGAGCATTTTTGATGAAAAATTAAGTATTTTGTAAAAATGACACTCTCTTAAGCCAATTTGAAGGTGTTGGAATAGCCATCTGTTGACTGACTGTTGTGGAATCTAAGAAACACTATATCACTTCTACTCACCACTCTGTGAACTTTTTGCTCTCTGTTAAGCATTCATGCTATGACTTTTCAAAATCCTTTTTTCTCTCTATCCTCCTGCCATTGAAACTCAGCCTTTGTATTTGCTATGAGTTTGCATCTTTAGGACATGAAATTCTAGGACAAGCATATCTAGTGAAAATAAACTGCAGTCTTGCTTCATGAATACTTTAAAAAAGTAATCAAGCAGGTAGAAATTCTACTGGGACCTTAGACTAAAAATAAGTAATAACTTGTCCCAACACAAACCAATTTTATGTTGAAAAAAAATCGACTTTTTTTTTCTTTTGTCATCACCTCCTCTTTTTAAACAAGTCTATTTTAAAGTTAGAATTGCTTCTTGACTATGAATTAGAGTATTTACTGCTCATCTAGAATCTGGAAGTGGATCTTGTATGCACAGAACACAAGATATTTAGTATGCTTCTGTTCCAAAATAGATTTAAGTAAGCCTCACTGTATTTCAAATAAGATAATTATCTAAAATCTGAATATTCGTTAAAACAAATATTTAGATTCATTAGTTAATATAATGAAAACAGTTAACTAACTCCTTTATTTCACTGTTAAAAGAATAGACAAGAACATTTTTTTGCCTTTAAATTTGTACTCTGATGCGACTTTGGGAGCCATATTTGACAATAACAGTGGATAAAATAGCTGATAAATTTAATGAGTTGAAGCTCGGTGCCATATTTTATTAATAGATGTTAGTCTGACAAAGTAAATGATGTCAACATACTTAATCTGCTCAATTATTATCCTTGTTTTCTCCTGTTCTGCATACTGTAAAAACAATTAATGCGATCAATAAAAATAGGATAAAGTGATTAGACTGTATCATAAACACAATAAAAATGGGACTGTGATTTAACAGCATGAATCTAATATGAGATTGCACATTCTATAAACTACTTGGTATTCAAAGTTATTCATGCACCTAAAACTTTTAAAAATCTTTTGATAATCTTTTTAAATGCTAAAATAACCTTGAGAATTTGACTTGCAGGCCTTATTTGGGCAAAATTCCTAGTATCTTGTGTGAGGCTATTAATAAGCCTGTGGCAGCCACTTTAAGCAAGTGATTATACTTATAAGCGTTAGAATAGACAGCTGTGAAAAAAGTCACTTCAGGTAAGAAACCATAAAGAATGTTGGATGTATACGGAAAAATCTGTAAGCAATTGAATTTAGTAACTGTTCTAAAATCTTTCCATAATTAAATTCCTGCATGAATCACGGAAAAGAAATATATTTCCCATTTCAAATATTTTTCACAGCACAAAGCTGGTCATTCCCTGGAAGAAACTGAGAGTGAGCAGAATGCAATAATAACCAAAGCAATTGTTGTTTGCAACCAGAAAGTCAGTGAAGGAAGAGCTTTTAAAAAAAAAAAAATTGGAAAATATTGCCAATATAGCCAAACTTAAATGTCCAACAGAAATATGCTGACATAACTGTTAACTTTTCCGTCCCAAGACCTTCATTTTTGTGTCCATCAGGGTGACTCTGCTTAGATTTAGGTGCAAAATAGTAAGAACATCTGCAACTGTCACCATGTTTCAACAAATTTCTTAAAACGAACACAAGAAGGATTTCCCTTGATTAGCAAATAGTTTATGTCCAACAATCCAGGAAGTACAAATTTTTTATATATGAATTGGAAAAAAAAATTCTAATGAAACCGCACTCGTTTTACAACTGAGCGATCAGAATGTCCATAACATAAAAGTATTTCTCAGCCTGAAACAAACATATGAATTATAATTAATAAAAACACTGTAATGGCTGTTGACATGTCTCTCTTTCACCGATACATGCTACCTAAAAGCTGGCAAAATAAGTAACATTATTAGACTGGGAGACTGAGATGGGGAAAGCGGACAGTGTTTCTACTCACTGTAATCCTGATTTAACAATCAGAGAAAATGTCAACATTTAAACAAAATGATTCATTTTTAAAAATAAATTTCTTTCTACGATTCTTAAGCCAGTGTTGAATAGGAGGAAAGACTTCTTTCACAGTCTGTGAGATACTCTAAGTCAGTAACATTTCTAGTTACATCTCACCTTGGAGGTACTCTGAATGAAGATAAGTTGTCTGTGGCAAGATCTTAATGGTCAGATGTAGTTTTATTAATCAAAACCAAATGTAACACTGCCTCTCAGTCCAGTTCCAGATTCACAGACTAATTAAGAGAGTGAAAGCACCAAAGTCGCTTTCATTCAGATACCGCAGTAGATACAGGGATAGTAGGTATTGAGCTGTAAGGTAAGAATTATGCAAAGAAAAAATGTTAATTACATGAAATCAGAAAGAAAAAGAGGACAAATTTGGAGACGCTGAAATCAGAAGGGTGTTGGGGGCTCCATACAGAAGTGTAGCAACACATCAACCGGAAAGGTTTAATTTACTGTGCCAGGTGAAAAGGCTCATTCTGTTCAGTGTGAGGCTGTCTATTCTAGTAAGTTGTACAAGGCCAGAATGAGGGCCTTACCACCTGCATGTGAGGGCCTAAGCCTGTTCTTTGTTCAGATCGTAGAGATTAACTCTAGACCTCTTCTGACCGGAGATACACAAATATTTAATTTCCAACTAATTCCAGATGGAGTTTCATGTGAGAAGTTAGGGAATAGATGTTTTCACTCCTTCTTTCCATCAGTGGGTAACTCAATTTCATACTAAGAACGGTCAAAACTGCTTATAATCATTTCTCCTCCTGGTCCTCTTCCAGTGAAAAATGTTATAGCTTGCTCATGGATTCGCTGATTTATTACCACATTAGTGTTTTTCAGAGAAAGTATGAGAAATGTTTTTCAGACCAGATAGTAATCAAAGTTTTACTGTATGTGGCTTCTGAAGATCAGTGGTTTCTTTGTATTGCAAAGTAGCTGCACAAAGGAAGACAGTGGCAACAGGAATGGCATATGTGCATGATGTTTGAAATCGCACAGGAAGCAAAATCCAAAGGCTCTGTTGGGTGTTTTCTAATCTATTCGTTCTGAAAGTGCCATACTTCTGTGAGCTTGATTACTGAACATAATATCCCATTTTATCAAGCTATGAATATCTTAGCATACCTTTGCAAGCCAAAGACATGGTCCCCCAACTACTAAAACAGAGTATTATCAGGACTCAGAGAAAAAAAAAAATTAAGCACTTGAATGTCCTTCAGCTGCACTGTGCTTCTGTGTTTTGAAAGCTCTCCATATGTCATATAAAAGCTTTCCAAATCATCCCATCATTCCATGGCTTGAATAATAAAGCATTTGTGCGTACCAAAAAAGGTAAGTATGTAAGTAAGCCTGCACTTTAATTTTATCCTAAGGGAGATAGAAAAGGATCTGCAAGTTTGGTAACTGTGAGTTTGTACACTTTTCAAAATTGGCAAGCAAAATTATGGAAGCATCTGGAAGATACTATGGTTATTAGCACAACCATCTTTGTAAGAGCAAGAGATTTGCTTGTTGTATTTGTTGCCAAAAACATAGGGATGGTGGCATCTGGCTCTATTCTTGATATTCCGCTTTGGACCTCTGTAGAAACTTTATAGAAGTTCTATTGGTGCTCTGGTGAGGATTCCATACGTCTGTGACGAGGAAAGAGAACAGCTGAGCATCTGCAAGAAGCATAACAACTGGGTGTGACCTTCAGGCACTGTGTGCATTATGGAAACACATAGTCCAAGTATGTTGCCATTTCTATAGATCTTCCTTTTGATTTGAATTACTTCTTTGACAGGAAAACTATTTTTCTGGTATCTTAGGATTTTTTTTTGTTGGACATAAGCAGTGTATATTGACTGCAGTGAGGCTTCTTGTGGAGCAAGGTATTACACAAAGCACGTAACGGTTTCAGTATCACAGACTCGCTTTTATTTGTATCCTCGAATATGAAAAAACTGTATTTTAAATCAGAAGTATCCCTGCTTAATATATTAAGCAGGCTACTATAAGATACTATCAAAGTTTCTTGCATAAGGGATTTCCAAAGTCCTTCTCTCAACTTGTTCTGATACATACATTCATATTTAGACTTCAATCAATGGCTGTAGAATTTTTTTATTTGCTTATTATATGACAGAATTTGGAGTAAGAAATCTTATTCTTGTGCTATCACAGGTCTCGCAAGAAAGCATATTAGACTGAAGAATTAAACTAGTTTTCATCATTTTTTTTCATTTTTTAAAATCACCTTGTTTATGTTGGTCCAATAGTTTTCTAACTGTCTTCACCATCTGACTGCATCCAAATTCTTAGGGTGAGATTCGCTCCTGACTTCAGCCGTGAGCAATAATGATATCTACATCTGGGCTGATCAAGCTACACATCCTTTAGTCAATGGATAGACACTCCTAGCACACAGTCCTGGAGTCCTATATTAGACATCAAAAATATAATGAGATGAGCTGCAAGTTCAAACATTTTTCTTCCTAGAGGGCACCAACTTGATAAGTTCAGATATCTACATTTCATCAAAGGAATCTTAGGATAAAATTTTGATTAGTATCTATGATATTCAAGGTAGTTAGCTGGAATTTATAATCCTAAATCCTTCGGAATGTCTTGGAAATTTCCATCCACAGGCCCTGAAATTGAACTGACTCCTAAATGGTCCACATTCCTAAGTCTATACAAAACTCAGTGATGACTTTAAAGTCTAAGTATTTTATTTAAGATACCTGTTTAATTTGACGTTTGACTGAACAAGAAACAAACGATAAGGTACAGGCAATAGATAGAAAAAAAATTTAGACTTTAATCAGTTTGTAGTAAGAGACAACAGCGAATTTATCAGGCAATCAATGGAACATTTAAAGCATGCCGAAACAGCAGCTGTAGATATTATTATTCTTAAATAATGAAATAAACATAATGGCTCTTTATTTCAATATATAGAGTTTACTTCAAAAGAATTATCATTTTCAGCTTGTGTTACATTACAGCAGTGAATTAAGTTAGCAAGGGCAAGTTATTATCATGTAGTTTATTAGATGCAATCAAGTGTACAAGCAGAAGGGACATCCTGATGAGAAGTCAGAAGTCTTGAGAAATTACTGTCATTGTCCATGTAACTGAGGTCATGCCTAGAGAGAGGCTTGGATTAATGATCTGTCACTTTCTGTAAACACTTATTTCAAATACCACGAACCATCTAGGACTGCATGACAATTATTTTAAATGGAGAATGCATTTAATGTTTGTTGGTATTAAAGCTATAAATATCAATGAGTTGGTTATATCTGCTTCTAAAATACTGACCTTTTTACATAAAGTACATTCCCCTGTTAAATCATTAACTATTACTTATGCTTAGCAAATGCATACTATTAGCAATGGTACAGAACCACAAAAGCTATTATATCTCTTGATGACTCATTAGTTTGTCAAGCCATCAAAAACCTAAGCTGTTTTGCTCATCCTTGAGCTCCCAGAGCAAGAGCCAATGAAGTCAAGGAAATTTGTTCATTGACTTCAGTGGGTGGTTGACTGAGCTTCCTGCCCTTCATGAGAGGTATCTTCTGTAAAGGTACAGACAGGTAAATCTTCTGTATAAAGTCTTCTTTCTGAATTGTCCCCTAATTATATTGAATTCTGTGCTCTGTTTAAATATTGTATGGTTCTAATATTGATATACACTAATTCAGCGTAGTTTCTAAGCAAGATTTAGCTTTTGTATGAATACTGCATGACAAAAGTCTCAAATTTTTAATCTATCCTAGCATAATCTGTTCTGATATCTCAGTGAGAATTGACTGAACCTCCAGGAGCCTGTTTCAATGCTCTGTTAACTTAATGGCCCCAGTGGCTAGGAAATTTTCAGTATGGTCATGTCACTAGTGTTCTAAAAGCGATAAGTAAATTATCTAAGCTAGCATCTAGCCAGTCCTTTCCATCCCTCTCTTCATTGCTATTTTCCACAGTTGATGGATTCTATAGTCTGGTGAGGTTGGTCACTCAACTAGTCTTGTTTAACATTCTGCTATGTCAGCTGAAGAGGTTATGGCTGTGTTGCAGCTGGCTAAGTTGAGCTCAGTCTTCAGCTATAACCTTCTCTGGCTTTGGTCTCAGTTCTAGCAGTTACAAGACTGCTGATCCCTCAGTGCTTAAAACAGAATAAATTATTTGCTACCAGTAAAGCACGTTTAGTAAAAGTTGGGATAGGTGACTGCAAACATCTGTACTGTTATAATTCCTCAGCTAAGATATATTCAGGTTATTTTTGTTCTCATTACACAGCAAAGATGGTGGCATTTTAATCTTCTCAGAAATTACCCAAATACCTTTAAAAATTGAAATGACATAGAGTCAGAATCCAATTTGTCCTAACTTTCGTGATATCTCATATGATGCAGGATGGTGTCACTTCATGATGAACAGAACCATTTCTGTCACGATAGTCAGTCAGTCATTTATTATCCTGAGATACGGATCAGCTTGGATGGCCAGTTCAGAAAGCCAGGCTATATAGAAATGTAGGAACCAAAGTTAGACTCCTAAACAGTACTGAAAAAAATATATATATTTTTCCCTTTTAACCTTTTGGAGAGGAAAGAAGAATTAAATTTCACAAATTATTAATTTAATTTACAATTTTCTGTCAGAAATAGTTTCCCAGAATTATTTTTGATCAGCTCCAGGAATATATAATGCTTGAAACATTTTTGATTACTACTAAGAGGAATACAGTAATATCTTGAGAATATAAATTTGTGTAAGAAAGTTATAGTACAACATGGAGAGAAGAGTAATGAGAGTGAATCTTGTGGAGATTCATATTTGCTTTTTCTCCTTGCTATGTAGCAGACAGTTAGTACTTACATGGCCTGCACCTCTAATGTAGCGGTTGTTATTGAATATATTTTTAACTATAACGGAGAAAAAATCTGCATTCTCTGCCAGAAATATTGCTAGGCTGTTACGGACAATAAAAGGAATAGCTTGATTCATTGCAACAGGTGAATAGTGTAAATTCAGCTCTCAGGACGCCAGTCACTCAACATTTAGAAAAGTCAGACTGGATTGTCAGTTTGCAGCAGTACTCCCTGCTGCATTGAAATGTGCTCAGAATAAACTCTGATGGAAGAATAGCTTAAATTTCTTTTTTTCTTCTCTCAAAAACAGCAATAGAGGGGAGTTGTTTAGGATTTTGCTGATTAATATGTCCGTTTCTTTGTCTTCCCTCTTTGAGACTCGTGTAATTTTCAGCCCGACTCTGGAATCTGCTTTTCTGTACAAAGACAAATATAATTCCAGGGTCTTTGGCTGGATAGGCCAAATCTGTCAGTGGGAGTTTGAAGTGTTGTAAGTTTATGCCAGAAAAGGCATAAAGTAGCTGGTTGTGAAGACATTAAAAGACTTGCTTCACAAACAGACCCACAAGGGGACAAATTAATTCTAAAATGCAGATTTAATTCATTGACTTGTGGGAGGTAAATTATTTATGTTTCTCAATCAAGCTACAAGTAGTATTGTTACAAAGCAGTTTATAGACATTTTACATCCTAATTATGACGTGCAGTTCTCAGGCTAAGAGTAAGGGAGACAAAAAGAGAAAGTAGTCCTCCTAGGACCGCAGCAGTAGTCATGTATGTTCTAGTGAGTTTGAAAAAACTATATGAAAGATCTACATTTTACATAAACAAGGGAACCGAACATTTTATTTTTTTTAAAAACTATGAATATTTTTGCATCAACTCCAAGACATATTTTATTAAAAAAATAAGATTAGACTTTAAAAGAAGAATTCTTCTGAAGATGACTCGGTTGTTTTGAAACTTTCACCTAGGAAACGGGCTGATTCTTTGCCAAAGACCTGTCTCAAGCCCAAAGGTAAAAGTGCTATCAGAGGAGAAATGTTAGGGCAGCCTAAGCCTTCATTTGGTGGTCCCTTTACAGCCAAATGGGGCTCTCGGCTTTCTCCATCCCCTAACTCTAACCGCTACTGCTAAGTCAAGCCATGGGAGCTCATTCTGTAGCTAACAGCTCTCCATTTGTGGCTCAAAAAACAAATAAGTGAACAAAACTGTCAGAGAATTCCTATTTCAGCCTAAGCCTTGCTTTGGCAGCCCCTCTCCCATCAGAGCTATAGGGTTTGTCTCTCTGCCAAACCATGTCCTTACCTTGGCTCTGACCCCCGGGGCTCCAGATCAGCACACTCATGCCTATGGGAGCTTGGCTGTACAAGGGGCTGCCACATCCTAGAAAAAAAGCTTTTTGAGGAGAACTTTTTGCAGCCTACACTTCCCTTTGGTAACCCATTTATAGCCTCACTTCAAATGGAGCACTACACTTTTTTCCTCCTCTAATCCTAAACTTAATTCTAATGCCAGGTGTGTTCTTAGCCTTAGCCACAGACCCGTACCCATATCAAGATTTAAAGGGTCCAGCATGGAAATCTTTTTGCAGTCTACTCCTTCCCCTTGCAGCTCTAGACTCTGTCTTCTAACCTTAACCCTTGTCATGGGCTGAACCTGTTCTTCGGACCCTGAGCCACATCAAAAAAAAAAAAAAAAAGCTCTTGTGGGAGAACTTCTTTTGCAGCCCAAGCCTTCCTTTGGTAGCTCCTTTGCATCCCCCCTGCTCGGGCAGAGGCTCTCGGCTTGCTTTTGTCCCCTAACCCTACTTCTAACCCCAAACATAACCATAAACCTCAGTGTTCACCTGATAACAAAACTCCCACTTACTACCAGATAGAAATGTTCTCAATGGAGATTTCTTCTTGCTGCCTACCCTTTCTTGGCAGCTCTTTCTTTATCCAAGTTCAACAGGAACTGTGGGCTTTAATTTGTTCCTTACCCTAACCCTAAACTTTAAGCCTTGGCTGAGCCTTTGCCAGGAACCACCATCTTTTCCTGGCAATTTTGCCAGGAAAATTATTTTTGTACCCTAAGCCTTCCTTTGGAAGCAACTTTGCACCACCATTCGCGATGCACCTCCAGTATTTGTGCTTCTCCTGTCCTAACCCTAACCCTAACAGGTGCTGAGCCTTGGCTGAGGACCCCTAACCCTGGCCCAGGTCAAATATTCCTCAGAGGACAGTACTTAGTCCAGTCTACCCTCCTGTGGCAGCCTCTTTGCAGCTCTGCTCCAGATGGTATGCTGGGATTTATCTCTCTCCTACTCTGAGTTCTTACTGTGGCCCTAATCCTAAACTTAATTCTTTGCCTGGACTGAGCCCTGAAGATATACTCCCAAGCCTCGTCCAGATGAAAAAGTTCTTATGGGAGAATTTTTTTGTAGCTAACCTCTTCCTTTGGCACCTTCTTTATAGCTTCCAGATGCTCTGAAGCTGTGGTTGACTTTCTTGAGCTAAGTCTCAGCAAAGTGCAAGGCTGAGTTTTAGGGTCAGAGCTAGGGCTGGCTGAGAAAAATCCTAGAGTTTCTGTCATGTATGTACATATATTGATACATTTATTTGTATATGTATATGTTTATATTTAAGTCATGCATAGCCTATATACACATATACATACATGTGTGCATGTACATACACATATACATTTATATACATACATATACATAAGACAAAATACTCAGTAGCATTAGAAGGCTGAGTCACAGGGATTTATAACACTGCATGAAGTGTTGTTCCTTGTTATGACATTTTATTTATTTGATTCATTAATTTCATATATTCTGGATTACTACTGAGTGGAAGAAGATAAAGGGAGGAGGTGGTATTTTTGACTGTGGGCACTATTTTCAGGACAAGCTAAAGGACACAACACTTGCACTTAAACTGTGTCTTGTTAGACATTACTGTCAGTTTAGCTTTTTTTCTTTTTTCCACTAGAAGAATTGAAATACAGGAACCAAAATTTTTTAGATCAACTGAGATATTTATGTGAACTGATACTATAGCAGTAAGTAATAGCGCTGACAAATTCAGTGATGTACGTGGGAGGAACACGCTGCAGAAGTACTAATAAAGGCTTTTTTCCTATATCTGTATCTGAGTGTGTGATAATTTTGTCCCAGCCTGTCTCAGGAGAATCAGGTAGGACGGTTCTAAAAAGCATGAAGAACGATGTAGCATGTATGAGTGAAAGAAAACTCATGAGTTTTGAATATCTTATTTGCCTAGGTTTGTTAGCTGCCTATGAACAAATTGCTGCTGATCAGTTACACAAAAATAAATCCAGAAATATAGTTCCCTTTGCAGAGAGATACTTAGGGCGTGAAATGAACAGAGCTTGCTTCAGCATGAAAGCTACATGAGACACTAGACAAGCTACAGTGCATTACTGACAGCAACAATGTGAAGATGCAAAGATCACTGGGAAAAATAGAAGCATGCAAAAATATTGTAATTGGTTTATAAAAATTTCCTGTAAAATCTATATTCCAATTCCATACAGAAGCTTGTAGAAAAATATAAAAGCAAACAGTTAAAAAAACAGAACATAAAAAAAGAAAACAGAAAATATAAAGAATTTTAAAATTTTAAAATTTTATGTGCAAAATTGGTGCTGATTTGGTTGAGATTTCCAGGATCTATTACTTTAAATAGTCGTAATAACATCTGATATCGCATAGTAATAACATCTGTAATTCTATAGCTCCCAGTCTCTACCACCACATACTAACCTTTTAGTTAGCTGAGTCTTTGTGTCTGTGATGCTGGGCAGCAATTCAGATCATTTAGATCACAGTTGCTACAAGATAACACATTACCCATATATACTTGTTCAGCTACAAAATGACAGTAAATTTTTGACACTTTCATATTTATTTCCTGTAAGCATTTGATTTTTATTTGCTGCAGTACTCGGAAGGACCAAATTTTAAGATTAGAGATACAAATTTTCCAAAATTAAATTTCAAACTTCATTTCCAGTGACCATGTTCAGAGGTCACATACCCCTGGCTAGTTGAAGACGAAGTTCATTGCATTATATGAAAGTAATATGTGGACTGACCCATTAAATATCTTCTGCATTTCTTTGAAAATACCCACTAGAAGTTGTGCTGAACGTTGTGGTGACCAGGCTGAATGGGATGGGAGTAGCGTCTCTGACTAGGCCTAAGAACAGTTAAAACTGGGAAGGGAACTTCAGTAAGAGAAACTTTTCAAAGTTTCTAAATGCTGTTAAGAGGAAAACGATATAGCTCTTTTGAGTCTAGTCTTTCCCTGAGTTGTACAGCACTACCACTATTAGACAGTAAAGTTTAATTATTTACCACTCCTGAGGTTTACAACTGTCCCCATTTCGTTTTCCTTATTTGTTTACTATCTATTTGACTATTTTGAAACCTAGAGTAACTGTTGGCAAAATTTGAATTTTTACTTACAAATATAGCACTTGATTATGAAGAAACTTAACAAAATGGAGAAAAGAGTGAATTTTTTTTTTTTTGCCAGATCTTGGTATGCTCATAAGGACAAAAATTGATTGGGGTAGTCATATGCATATAATGTATATAAAGATGTGATTTCAATAAACAGAGAGTTAATATTAACTATCTCTATTAGTGCTATATTAGCGCTAGTAGTGTGACAATAGTAGATTTTATTATATATGTAATATATACAATATATGCTATATATGTATGCTATATAATATATAATATATGATATGATATCATATGATGTGATATTATACATATGATTGATATTATATCAATTATATTATATTATATTAATATGTCGAGAGAAAGAAAAGGATAACCCGTGGCCATAACTCCCAGTGCAGCAGAGGACTGTTTACCAGATCTGTGAACGGCATCAGACAAGATTGAGCCAGCGATTAGCACATTTAGGCTGGGAATTAGCAAAGCTTTGAGATTCTGAGCGTACATAAAACCTCCTAGCTTTTAAAAGAAAAAGAGCTTGATTAGTTTATGACGCTCTATGCTATGGTGTTCTTTGAACAGAGAGAGCACAACTAACTGTCCAAGGTGGTGACTTCTGCTCTTACATTCCTGTACCCCATAAATCAAATATTTTGTACAAAAAACTCGAACAATTTTTAAGAAAAAAAGAGACACATTTTCCTGTATCTTGAAGTTGGTGTATTTGATACTATTAGATTTTACAAACATAATGTTCAGGAAGGAAACGTGAATCAGGAGTGATGAAGTATCTTTGCTCAGTATTCAATAACTGCCTGTTTTTCCGGGCTCTGTTTTGACCATCTGCAAAACAGGAATAATGCTACTGAAAGCCTTCATAAAAGTTGTGAGTTGTAATGCTAAAAATTATTAAAAAAGAGTCTTCACTCTGTCTGACTTGCTATTTCACTTCTCATGTGATGTTGCTCGGTGGAGTGATAACAGTTCTCACTCCACTAGGCAACATCACATGAGAAGTGACTGAACACATCAAAGAAACCAAAGGCTTACCTTTTCAAATATCGAACAGTTTTTCAGTGTTTTCATTTAATCTCACTCTCTGTCAGATACAAGTAGGATGCCTTAGAAGGAAAGATTAATAAGGTAAAGATTAATATTTTATGAAAACTCGTTTTAGTATTTTCAGACATTGATTGACCTTCTGTTTGAAGACTTAGCTAGCTCAATACAATTGAGGAACTTGAACTACAAGTCTGAATTTGGTAATAAACTCCAAGAACTCTCAGAATGTTGTCTGCTCTGTGAATTCCTCTTGGCTCTACTGAGGTAGTTAGTATATTCCTCTTGACACCAACAATATAATACTAGTTGTTCCAAAGCAGAAAAAAAAAAATCAAAGAATTGATACTGTTGGGTCATGCTCCATGTTTATAGAAAGTAACCCAGTTTTGAGCAGTTTCTGCTTCCAGTCATCACAGTAGTCTGCATAGGCACATGTGCAAGCTGGTGCAGGCAAAAGGCAACGTCAGAACAGCTTTCGGAATACCAACATGACTTTGGAAAATCTAATTTTAGTCATTTGTTACTACAATTTAACAAATTTTGGTCAAGTATCCTAAATACATGTCTTTAAATATTGGTAATATAAATCTACAATGAATGTTTTCACAAGGTACTAAAAACAAATCTTACTTACAGATACTAGATAAATGCTACTTATGTCAAAACATCTCTATAATGTCCCTCGTAGACTAGCATGCCCAGTGATCTGTTCTAAAAATTGCCTTGTTTTAAAAAGTACCATAACCTCAGGGTTTTCACCTGAGGTTTTGGGGAACGATATACTATGCAAGAAAAAGGAAAAGAATGTAGAATTTCAACATTCTGATTTATGTTTTTAAAGGAAGTTATCTGATGGATGTTTTGTTTTCCCAGTGGTGGAAGAAAAGTCAAACCATCAGTAATGCATGCCAGAATTAGATGCTGATGATTTTTTGGTTCTGTTTTGTATGATTGATGATGACATTGTGCAAGTTCAAAATAAAAGCCTGAAAGAAGATACAACTAATCCAGTACCCTTATCTGCTGTAGCACATGCCTAAGGTCATAAATATCTACTGCCCTTGATTCACTTACTGCCAGATAAAGCCAAGATAACAAAGGGAATGTCAGGATAGTGTGCTACCCCCAGTTTCCATTTCCTTTGCTTACACTTTAACCATAAAGCACCTACTTCATCACCAGAATTTGCACAACCAAGATGGGAGCAGATAGATGGACCCTTGTGAAAAATTATCAGAAGTGGGATCTGTCATGTTCTGAATTCCCAGCGGGGAGGAGACGCAAGCCAATGACACTAGTGGACTGCCACAGGAACCACTGTGGCCCACAGGGACTTTTCGAGAACAGAAGCTCCAGAAACCAGCTCCACAGATCTCTCTCTCCCTCTGTCTGAACAGCTCAGTATATATCTTGTTGCTCTCATCAACGCATATTAGCGATTGCAGAAGTCAGAAAGATTGTCCATATCTACAATAGCTAAAATTCCTTAAGTGGCAGAATTATGCACAGAGAAGTGGGGCAGCAAGTACCCTTAATGTGTCTTGTATCACTCTGTTCATACTCATCAGCACCTACTCATACTTATAGTCATCATTCATTAAATAGCCTTTGCATTAATTATATTCAATAATTTGAGAAATGACTGTGCTGTGTGATGGAATCAAAATACTGTTTTCTCCCCCTATACATTCCCAATAGAAAGAGAATAACCAGAAATACTATATATTTTTAGAGTATTTCATACGCACCCCTATTGTGAAGGGTTGCTCAACAGTAGGATTAAGTTCTTTACTGAACAGAAAGATGTTTAATTCAAGACCAACAGATTACTTAGGCTCTTAGTTCTTTTCAGACACGCAATTTCTCATAGGTTTTAAAGGAGTTTAAGTGCCTAAAAAGAGTTTGAAGCCTGAAGTATCTCTCCTGCAAAACACTTTCTTAAATTGTGGCCTCTGTTATTTACACAGAATTACTCTGGGTTGCATTTAGAGATATTGCTTTTACTACACGTTTTTGAATGAAACAAAAATTTCAAGTAGTTTTTAATGTACTACTAAAATTCAGTTTAATTTGATATACACATTATTTGCTCTGTAGTGGAAAATAAACATTCTAATGTTATTTTAATAACTGACAAGCAGAAAAAAAAAACAACCTTTTTTATCATCTGAATATTATCAGTGCTTCTGGGAAATACATTTTATTTATGTGCAAGATCTAACTGGGCTGAGTTACAGAACATAAATTTGACAGATAAGAGGAAGTTGTCAGAAATATGGGAAGTTCACAAAGGAGATCTTTTTTCATTTTACAGAAATATTCTGTAGGCCTCTATAACATGCTGTAATTCTGTTATAATGATAGGTAAATCTGTCACCACTTACTCAGCCTGTCCCTTGGCTCTGGCAAACATCCTTCACGCTGTTTTGAGAAAAAAAAAAAAAGACACTCCTAAAATCAGCTGTCTCACATGTCATGTTCAGTCTACCAAAGCACCAAGTCTAATTTTGGGGTTCTTCTACACTAATAGAGCTGATCGAAAAACATATCCTCCCCCCTCAAGTACTCCCAGAGGCAATTCATTTCACCTGCCTATTTTAGAAAGAGACAGAACTCACCCTGGGAATCCAGCTTCCCTCAACTGATTATAGAGAGAGTAAAATAAATTCCTTAGAGCATAGATCTGATTTTTCAGTAGTTAAGTGAAAGTGATCCTCCACCCTAAGTATATACAGATTAGGGATTTACAGAAGAGATTTATTGAGAGTCTAAGATGCAAGCACTGTAGTCCCAGTAGCATCCTTTTACCATCTGTCATTCACAACTCTTAGTCAGTAGTTAATAAGCCATGAGCCTCAGGTAAGGTTATTATGACTGAAGAAGGGTTGAAAATTAATAAAGGAAAATTGCACGTAAGCTCTATAGGCAAAGTAGAGTTATTCAGTCTGTGGTTAGTGGGCTACATGTGCTCTGTTTTTTGGCATTTGGAAATAGTCTACAAAATGATTACAAAAACCAACATGCCTGAAGATGTTGTCAGAAGCCAGTTCCTGATAGTAGATGTCTGTTAATGCAGTTAACAGAGCAATTGCAAATCGTCAGACGATGGCAACAAGGTGGTCCTTGCCTGAGGTTAGGTGTTCCTTCAGATAAAAAAATTTGAAAGAAGAAAATATTCCAAAGTGCTGATCTCCATGTAAAAAGAGCTCTCATTAAACAGTGACTGTATCAAGAGACCTCAGAGTCAGAAACGCTATGAAAAATGAAATGACTTCTCAGTTTTACCAATAGTGTCTAAGAGAGTGCTGAGGAATAGTTTGTGGCAGTGGACAAGCTAGCGCTACAATATAGTGCTTGTGCTCTTATGGGCCATATATTTGATTCATTGGTTTTAATTCTGGATGTTTCTTTCAATAACAAGCTCATTTTTTAAAAATCCTCTAATCCTACGCTATTATTTTCTTATTCTGAAAATGATTATTGCAATCATATTACTATTTAATCACATTAGCACTTAAAAGCAACCAAATTGGACTGTTGAATTAATATCTCCTCGGGTCTTATTAAAATTTTAGCAAGTATCACAACAGTAAATAATTAAATGTTAATATTACTGTCAAAATCTGAGTGTAGAGAAGTGACTACACACTTAACGGTATATGTCAGCAAAGGGCTTAAGAGGCCTTCAGTTCAATCGTCCAGCATAAGAAAGCTGAAATGGGAATAGAAATCAGAAATTTTAGCATCGTTTCACATTGATTTATTTCTTATTCACAATAGTGTATATTTTCCTTTGAAGTAGAAACATGCCTAGAAACATGCATAGTTTAATTATTAGCTGCTCAACTAACAGCTCCTAATTCTGAACCTAATTCTGAATTCTGAACCTAATAACAGAACCTAATTCTAAAGCCTGATCCCATGCCTTTCTTTCATAAAACTCAGCGGTTCCTTTAACAAATTCTAAGTTTGTAAGTTTTAAAAGTCTCTCAGGACAGAGGATAAAAAATTTAAATCGGAAAACTTTTCAAAGTTGAAGGTAAATTGCAATAACAAGTGCCAGTTAGCTGGGCTGAGCCTTTGTATGCGAACTATACCCTTATTTACGCAGATTAAAAAAAGAAAAAAGAAATTTGGCTTTCTTCAAATAAGACAAATGTATTTTCATTTGCATATTGAAGACTGCTTCACAGTGAATACTGGTAATGTCACATATTTTTTTCTTCCTTAAAGTGAAAAGGTTACATTTATTTTCTGCAATATTGCAGAAAATTCATCAAATTGCAGAAGCTAAAATATCAGTTGTTTGACTTATATCATAAGACAAAATTCATAGTATACTCTCTACATGTTATATCAAACATTAGTTTATCTTCTCTGTTTATGGATTCAGAAGTCAACATGATCAAGCTACCAAAGTTTAAAATTATCACCCTTCACTTTTTCTGCGTACCATGACATTGCTAGGTTAAGTCTCCATTTCAGTCTGATGTTGAAGTCAAGAAAGAGAGCTGAAGTATTTTAACAACTAAGCACTGCCAAGAGAAGGGGATCTCTCAACTATCCCTTACTATCACAGTGAAAGACTACGGTGCTCTTCTCTTGTACAACCACATCTATGTGGTTTTACTTTTCACCAGGCAGAACTTCAAGTACTTATTAGGTGCTTCTCTGAGCTAGTTCAAATCACCGATCCAGCAAAAACTAATCCAGAAAAAAAAAAAAAAAAGCTGCCAGATGACTTGAATTGACTCACAGAAGGTTTCAGCTGGCACCAGACTGGTACAAGGTAAGAACTGGGAGCATGTAATTAGGTTGTCTTTAAAGAAGATTCGTGCAAATGTGCTTCCTTTTTACTTGGAGTATGCTATGAACATATGTGTGATCAAATACAGCCATTTCGCTGGCAGGTGTTTTCTTGTTTTGAAATCAGCAAACCCAAAAGAATTAGTTACTAAAATTTTTAACTATTTGCTGTATAGCTTAAGTTATATTTTTAAAATTTAGACTCTCTTTTCCTATCATTTACTCATAATTTATTTTACCTGAACATCTTAATAAATGTAATTATTCCTGCAACATGGTTGTTATCAAAAATATAATCTAGTAAAAGCTAGTCTAAAGAAATGAACATTATTACTTTCAGTAACATTATTATAGCAAGATATTCAAATGTTTGCATGAGAAATTGTGGTCCTTGGTTTCCTTTTGACTGTTCTGTAAATAGCTGTCTTGCTCCGCATGGAACAAGGTGAATGAATGCTCTCAGATGAAGTTATGGTTTGCACATTCAGGCTGAATAGCTGAGAAAAGTTCTTTCCAACATTAAGTTTCAGAGTAGCCTTTTGTGTGCTGCTGAAAGAACACTTACGAAGGCATGAGCAAAATGTGTTCCTTTGGCAACTTTCAGCACACATAAAGAAAGGACAGAATGCAACCTAACACCACGTGAAATAGCACCTTAACAAGCATCAAGACTGTCCTGAGGTTTGCCTCAAATTTCACATGAGCAATCATGTGCTGAAACTGGAAGTTAGCCCTGTGTAATTATCAATTTCAAGCATCATTTTTTATTTTTATTGTTTTGATTTTTGGCTATGAATTGCTGTGAGGAACACAATGCAGGAAGGGACAGGACGAGAAGGGAAGGGAGGAAGAGCAAATATGATTCAATGACAATCAGAACAGGTAGACGTTAAAGGAACTATTGATGAGAAACTCAGCAACACGTAATCTTGCAAGGAAATACTTGCTAGAGCATAAGTTGAAGTATTACCAAAATAATGGCATAAGCAAGGACCTCCTTTATAATGTATGGGCTAGGCTTTCTAAAGCTTTTCCAAAATATCTATTTTGACAGACTTTGGCAATACAGCACTAATATTCCCTGAATAATCTTTGAATATTTTGTTTACAATAACTTCCCACATTTCAAAATATATTTCCATTCCAAATCCAATCAAAATTGCAAAAGAGAATCTTAAGTTTGAACCAAATCTTTAACAAATGCATTTATGCTTATAGCAATGCCTCAGAGTGGACATGTCTAGTATATTATCACAATGCTTTCCTTTTTAATTTCTAAAAGTACTTTCATGAAAATCAAGAAAAATTTTCTACCCATTTGTTTCTACAAAGTCAATAATAAGAAAAACAAATAATCTCATTGACTTCAGCAGTGTGGAAGTGACCTTCCATAAATAACAAATTCAGGGTTTTTTTTCCTGATTAAAATAAGCTACCTGGTATGTTAATATCTTTCAGTAATGTAACTAAAATCTCTAAGCTGAAATTCATCTGATGTAATGTTTATAACAAGGCCCTCCAAAAGGTTCTGCAGTGTTTCTAGTTACCAAACACAAAGACAGACTTTTCCAAACTTTGAAACTTTGAAGGAAGCAGCACAATCTTCAGATTAATGTTTTGCTTAATTGTAACCCCATACAACATGGTTTGTACCAACTTATTTTACTGCTGGTCAATATCTGAGCACAATGGCTTTCAATGAGCAAGAAAGAAAAGTAGATGTAGGAAGAAATATCAATAAACCAACACATGTAATAGCTAATCTTCTGTGACACTAGAGCATTAGAAGCAGAACCTCAGACAAAATAATGAGTACAGTTCAAAACTGCTATGCTTATTAAAAAGAATAAGGATTACTACCTTAGAACTGTATCTGTCATGAACTTTGCAGGCTCAGCAGAACACAAAATGAAGAAATGTTCTGCGTTTTAAACATAATGCATTCACTATATGCCCTGAAGGGGCCATTGCAATTCTCTTATCTGACATGCTGCATAGCAAAGGCAATAATACTTTTCACTGAGTTCATTTTTCTTTAAAGTAGAGAACACGGAATTTCACTAATAACTTCCATGAGGCCATGACTTTATCACAGATATTGAGAAAGTTCTATGAGGCAATATGGGGAAAGAGAAGAGGAGTGAGCATACAGGCAGCTATTACTGGTCATATCTAGATTCATCATTCATCTAAAACCTATGCAAAGTAACATTGCACAGTTCTTCAGGGTCATAACTATTCTGAACTCTCATCATCACTTTTTGTACAACTAAGAGAGATTTATGAGCAGAAACTCCAAGAAATTTAATAGACCTTCATTACATGGCATTTATATCCTTAAAATCATGGTTTCATATTCAAGGGCACTACTTTACCAAATATATATAAATAATTAAAAAATAATCCATCTTCCCCATAGGAAGCAAGAGAGGAAATTTCACTTCTTTCCACACTTAGCCAAAAATATACGTATAAAACATTACAATAATGATTCTTAAAGTAATTAAGAGATAGTTTATTTTATATACAGGTTTACAGTTTTAAAAAAAAAAGTAACTTTTATCTCCTGTAACACATATGGACTAGTAAAACAATCTTTTCAATGTTATTCCAGAAACACACAGGAAAAACTTAAGCTATCAGAAATTGATTCTCGCATACATATTGAGACTCACATATCTGCATCTATTCAGTCCTTAGAATTCTTCCCAAATTAATTGTAATTCATTTTTAAAAATGATGTTGTTAAATAATGAAAAGACATATGTCCAACTTTCTATCTGAGTGCAATTTTTGCCATTGCCTTTCCAAAGCTGAGTAATCCTTATTAGAGAAAAATTTTCTCCATATTCTTCATCTTCTGTCTGCTCCAAAAGAGTGAATTGATTACTTTTGGGAAGAAGTTGGACACATTTCCATACATGGACTTTTCTTTAAATTAGCCCTGTGTAAAGTTTTTTCATTTTTAAATATAGAAAGTATAAGAATTATAATTTGCAATTTGAAAGAATTCATACACTTCAATATATTTCTCAGATGACCTGCAGCCTAAGTAGAGAATATCCCCATCAGATGATCCTTAGACGCCTTGTTAAGCTTCAAATTTAGTCTGTAGTCTACTGATAGCTCAGCTAGTGCTCCAGAATTATGGGGAGGAATATGATATGAAAATGCAACTCTATAGGCAGTCTTATTTATCAAATAATTATTATGTCTACATTTTAATTTTTGCTTTGTAAATGATTTCATTTTTTAAATAAATTTTAATGTTGAAATAGGAAAGGCTTTTATTTCTCATTATATATGTTAAACCTGTTAAGGGAATGGTGTGATGCAGTACTGAAATTTTACTAGTAAGTCTTCAGGTTTGCTCCTGGTTAGAAATACTACTTGCTTTGAACCAAAGAACAAGTCAAAATATCTAAATAGAAAGGATAATGTTATTATTTCTTATTGTAAGAAAAGTATTATGATTTCTTTTCTGGGTTCCCAAAAGCATCTTTAAAATATCTGTGTTAAATATTTTTATTTTTAAACCTAGAGCAATAATAATAATAATGAATAGTCATATACCACATTCCAGCCAAAGATATCAGTACATTCTACAAACCAATTAAAAATTGTATTTGCAAGGATCACTTCCTCGTCATTGAAATCTTGACCACTCTAGGGTGAAAATCAGCAACCTTTACAAGAAAAACATGCAAAACAACATGTTCAGGGTAGAAAACTATAAATGCTGTATCCCCTTGAAACTTCAGTGGAAATTTAGACAGGCAGAATGCATAAATTCTAGTCCAATTTAGCAAGAACATGAGCTGAATGCTAGAAAAAAAATCTTCATCATTTCATGGTGAGAAAAAATAAAGATATCTAAAAGACCCAGCATGTATATCTGCTTTACATTCATGGTCACTAAACATTTAAACTAGAGCAATCTATGCATTACATCTTGGTCTAAAACTGGACTGAGCAGAGGTAAAGGTATATGAGGACTCCAGATATTCTCAGATTTGCTTTCGAGCAATACGGCTCAGTCAAGGCTTTTGATGATTCTTATCCTATCCTAGACACCTATTCTACCTTGTCTTTCCTTCTAAGGGTAATAACCTTTCTACAGTGATGAAGAACGCATTGCCAATGTTCTTAAAAATTCTCACAACGTTCTCATCTGGGCAGCTTCTAACCAGTCTCGTCAGTGTCCCCGAGCAGCAACTGAGCCTGTACAGAGCAAGTGGACAATTTCACTCTGACATGCTAAAGCTACTTCCCTTGCCCACATTTATTCTTATAGTTGGCTCAAGATCACTTTTTTATTTAACATGATAATCATGTGTAATCATAAATAGACCAATAAGATCCGCAAAATAAGTGTCTGTAAGTGTATATGTGACAAATACCCCTGGAGAACACGAGTCAACATCAAAACCCCAGTATGAGCGACTACTTTCAAGCCAGTAATCCTAAATTTAGGGAGTAAGAAATATTTCACAGCAAAATGCTTTACTTCCTTTTATTTTTCTGTGACATTTTTCATCTGCCCTATTTTCCCTCTCTCATATTAAGTGCTGTACCAATGACATCAGAAATCAATACTATCACACATATCTTACCCATACAAAAAATTTTCCTCTTAGCATTTAATATGATTTCCAACCAATATTTATTTTTCGTATATACTTTAATTGAAGATTAAAGTGAGTCAGTTTAGTATTAAGTCATAATATCATAAATAAAATTCTAATTTCTTTTAAACTTAATTTAGATCCTCCTTCCCCACCCTTCAAAATAATTATGTCATATTTCCTAGCCATTACCGTAGTAATTTCATTCACTGCTTCATTTAGAAAATGGTGTTCAGGAGGACATTAGAGAATGAATGTGCTAAGATATAATAATTCTGTTTATTGTTTCACAAATTACAGGGAACAATTTGTTTTATGAAGCAGTACAGAAGAAGACAGGCACTATGCAGCAAATTAAAGGTCTGCCAGTGGACTGCACAATTCTCTTATGAATTAAAGATTAATTAAATACTTTAAAAGAAATCAAAGTAAATGTCAGAGCCAGAAACGTGGAATTAAATATAATAGAACAACTATTACAAGCATAGCTAAGACAAAATAAAGTGAAATATTATGCTAGATAACATTATCTAAAAAGTAATCTTCTCCTTTTCATGTCCAGGATTCAGCACAAACAGATATTGATATAATAACAATGACATGTTGGTGGATACTTAATTGCTGTGGGTTTAGAACTGAGCATGTTGCTTTCCTGTCATGTATATTCAACTGCTTACAGTTTCCAAATAAATAAATAATGAACCTTATTTATGTGAAAGTTTTTAGTTTCTGATAAGCCTCTAGACCTTTCTGTTTCCTAGGGAAACAACAAGGAACAGGAATGTTTTAGAGTGAATACATAGGCTGAAATCTTGTAAAAATTGCCGACTGTTTATACAAAAGTGGAACACCATAAATGAGATTTTTCTCCTGTCAAACTATTCTCCCCATTAGTCCATGACTGACTTATTGACTGTTGTGAAATTTAAGTATTTTGCACAGAAAAAAAAACACACCTGAAAGTGACTATAAGGCTTCTTTAAGTCTGCATTTTGGTAGAAGAATAATATTTAGTAGAAGAGGAGGAGGAAGAGAGATAAAAATTGTGAATATGAAAAAAATCAAAGTAAAGTGGTCTTCTTGCACAGTTCTCCTCCTTTTTCTGCTTTTCTTTCCGTATCACAGTCTTCACATGTATGTCTTTTTCTTTTACTTTCTTTGCAACCCATTGCTTCACATTCCAGCTCTTCCCTCTTTCTCTTCTATATTTTGCATAGCCTTGTGACTTCTGTAATTCAACTTACTTTTCCCCTTCTGTTTAGCTCTTTCATATTTTCAAGAATAGCATAAAAATAAAGTTAATGAATGATCCCTGTCTCCTGTAGTTCATTGTTTTCTTGTAAGCTTTGGTGAGCCCAGCCCAACCAGCCTAGCATGACCTTCCTCTCAGGCAGAGAGGAAGGGACCCCTTACTGCTCTCTTCTGGTCAAACAAATGTAGATGCTCAGTTTTCTTCTTCCTTGGCTGGGGCTTTTAATTGCTTATAATTCTTTACTATCTCCAGATTCTGGTCAAAAATACATATAAAATTTTCCCAGTACTCTGAAATATCACATGCTCCACTTTATTTAGACCGCATAATAACGTATGGTGACAGATAAGATTAAATCAAAGGCCTTATGTACATAGATACTAAAATATTTTACTGAAATTACAGATGAAAGAAGGATATTCAAGTCATTGAATGCATTCTTCAAAGAGTCTTAAGCAGCAGAGAGGTGTGCTTAGAACACAGGCAAACAGAAAGGAGGAAATCAGATGGTGCATTGACATGCATTGATTAGAAACTCTTTCACTGAGCTTCTAAAGATATCTTAGATATTCATTTGAGAAATGAGGGATGGTGTTAGCTCAGCACGTGTGCTTATTATATGTATCAAACTTACTGAGAACAAATTCTCACTGTGAATTATCATTCAAGTATCTCACTTCTCTATATACAGGTACTTCTGAATTTGCACTTCAATAGTATGTGAGGACAAATTATAGGAAGTCTATTTTAGATAACAGTCAAGCTTTGAGGGAGAAAATCCTCTCCAGAGTGACAAACCTTTTATTATTTTTGTCTAGTTTATGCTAGCCATTTTATAAATAAAAGGCAAGGAGCTTACTGTTAGAGATAATTCACGGTGTAGAGAAAACAAGCAACCAAAAAAGTTAGAGAATAAGCATTATGTTAATAATAAGTTATTACAGTTTGTTTATGTGTACATTTAATGGATGCTCTTGTGTCTATATGAATGTGCATGTGTTTGTGTGCGTGCTTGCTTACCTCTTATGAAACAGATTTTTAAGTAAAATTACAAAGATGAATTTTTAGAAGGGATTTAAAACTGTCTAGCAGCACATCTAAGAGGGAGTGAGAATGATTACCTAGCAAAGAGGGGGCCAAAAAGGAAGTTTTAGTAGTTCTGTTCTCTTTATCTGTCCATTTGAATTGGCAAGGGAACATAAAGTTTGCATGGCTTGAACTAATCTCTCAAAATATGAGGACAGTATGAACAGAAGGGAAGGGGAATAGATAATTTACTGGCTGCATTTCTACATCTGTCAGCTGCTGGTGATATTATTGCCTATAAGTCACCTTTAAAACACCTACAGAAATTAGCATGGGAAACTGGAGTTAGGCTTGCTTATCTTCATTCATTTATTTCTAACTTATCCAGTAAGGTAGCACTAGGTAATTGTTCTTCCTTTTCATTTGAGTTTCATGTAATTCATTTCTATGGAGCCACTTTTTTATTTATTTAAAATGATCCCTTCTTACTTTAGCAGTAAAATGATCATAGTTAACAATTGCATCTTACAATGGTATCGTACAAACAGCCCATGTAAATTAGCAAGAAATCTCATCCTTGACCTGGCACTAAGGCGGACAAATATTAAGATTTGGAGCGCATCACTGATTTCTCTAAATTGTCACTCAGGCAATATTTAGATAAAATTTCTCCGTGCTTCACACTTGGAAACATACTTTCTCCTGTCCACTCTCCCTAGTGCTCCTTGGGGTTGATTTAATCTATATTATCTCTTGTTTTCACAATTATACATTGCACAGTTTAGTAGTCCACAAACATTGCTATCCTTTGCTTTCCCTTGCTCGCTAGTCTATGTTTAAAGGGTTGCTGGCCTTACACTCATTCTTTCCAATCAAGTTACTGCTTTCAAAGAAACACTATCACTTGTCAGGCCAAAGATCTGTACATACATCAAGGAGATCACAGAATCACAGAATCGTTTAGGTTGGATGGGACCTCTGGAGATCATCTAGTCCAACCTCCCTGCTCAAGCAGGGGCCTCTAGAGCATATTTCCCAGGATCGTATCCGGACGGGTTTTGAATATCTCCACCAAAGGAGACTCCACTATCTCTCTGGGCAACCTGTTCCAATGCTCTGTCACCCTCACAGTGAAGAAGTTTTTTCTCAGGTGCAGATGGAACTTCCTGTGGTTCAGTTTCTGCCCGTTGCCTCTTGTCCTGTTGCTGGGCACCACCGAGAAGAGGCTGGCCTCATCCTCTTGACACTCCCCCTTCAGATACTTGTACACGTTGATGAGATCCCCTCTCAATCTTCTCTTCTCCAGGCTGAACAGGCCCAGCTCTTGCAGTCTTTCTTCATAGGAGAGGTGCTCCAGCCCTCTAACGCAAGTAAAGTGGTTATCCCTCACTGACTTGGTCCGCCTGAATGTCAAGAGTACAATATATTCATTGCTGTCCTAAAGAATCCACTGTCAAAGCTTACTAGTATGTTCTGCAGACACCTCTTCCTGCTATGTACAAGAGAAACCAAATTGCTGTAAAGGGAGCCAATGGGAATGGCAGAAGTCGACAGTACTCAGAAATACGCAGGGAGTGGTACAGCCTAGAGAGGACCTGAAAAGACCTTTCTGAATTTGAGAGCAAAGAGTCTTTGCTGGGGCATCAAGTCAGACAGTGACATATATGTCATCATGTGACACACACTTTATCCTAGCAAGAACAAAAAAGCCTGTAAGTTTTTCATGCACATAATATTTTTGGTCTTATTCATTCAGGCTATTGGCAAAAAATAGACCCTAGACAAATGGGGTGCAAGGCCTGGGCACGGGTCACAGACAGACTCACAGCCCAGGTCAGGGCTTGAGGAGCCAGCCAGCCTGGGAAGGACTGCGAGTCATGGGTGTGCTTATGCGCACATCTGCCATGAGTTACTGCCATCCTGGCCAGCAGGAAAGGGGAACAGGACTGGCAGTCCATGCTGCTCATGTCTATGTGAGTGCTGTTGGTGTTTTTGTGAGCAGTGGTAAATGCACTGCTGACTGTTCTGATCTGCGAGGGCAGCTGTGTGTGTACTGTGAGGGTGCATAGCTGCATTACTGGGATTTGCGCTTAGCCAAAGTAAATTCAAGCCTTTTTGCCCCTTTTCCCTACTTTCCACAATATCTGTCCTCACTCTGCGAGCCACTGTATGGTAGCCAATACCACCCCAATACCTATCATTAAGATCATCTGCGCCCACCACTTCATCCCACACTTCTTCTCTGGATGGGGTAAGCCAACGGCAAACATACAAATGGTTTCTGGGAGACTTAAATGCCTGTAAGGCATTTTTAACTTATCTCCTGTTTTTCAGAATGTGCTGGATACAGACTGAATTAAATTCAGCAGTTTTATTTTATTTTCTCACTAGAGGAAACAAATTGTGTATATAGGCATATTTTCTTTCCCCAGAAAGAGTAAATATTGGGCAAAAAAATATGCTCCACATTTGTATGGAAGGAGGTCACTTGGGAATTTGCTCCTCTGAGAGCCATAAGACAGGCTGAATAATGTTCTTTCCTATATGTCCATTCCAGATAATATAATGACTCTGCAATCAACTGTTAGAACACCTTGCCTTTAAAAACAGGATTTATCTGTCCAGGAAACCTCCAGTCAGTTAGAGAGACCTCTATAATGAAATGTATGACACAATTAGAGTTTTGTATTCCTATCATCTGACCTGTTCTTTCTAGGGACACGGGTTGAACAAGGTGACCTATACCTTGCAAGCAGGCATTAGGATTAATAGTAGGATTATTCATTTTATCTCTCTACACTGTAAAGAAAGAATAAAGTCACCAAACAAACTTTAAATAGACTCTTGTATGTGCCAACGACTTCATAAATTTGTATTTTGATTTTTTTAGCGGCCCACTGTAGTACCATGATTTCAAAATGCTTGTAGAACAGTTTGCTGCCATTACAGCCAGCTTGGAGATAAACAGTGTAAGAGAAAAGCTGAGATGTATTAATTAATCCCTGTAAACATATATTCTGAATCTTACTTACCCGAAAGTAGAGGTGAACTTCAAGGATTTCATAAATCCTCTTGTGGTAGCTCCCAATAGAGGAGTCTCACATTCAGATACCTAGCCTTTGGTAGGCTTTTAGTAAGCTTACAGAATAAGAACAAAATCAGCCTGGCATCAGGATTGTTATTAGGTTAAATACTTATAATATTTATACTTAGCATGTTATTGTATGGAAATGAAAGTTAATTGTCATAGATGATGGAATTTTAATGTCTTTACTGGCTGTAAACGTGTCATCAGCATGCTACCAGGAGAAAGGCACTATGGTGAGGAAAAGTATAAGACTTCAGTGATGAGTGGACATCACATGAATGTCTCAGCAACTATTATCTGACTCAGAGAATCAAAACTCTTAAAGGGGAAACACGGCTCCCCAGAAAGACACTTCCAAGATAATCTAAAATCAAATCATTTAAATTTTTATCCAAAAAGAGGTAAAAATGGTTAAGAGAGGGGTAAGCGTCACTGAATAAAAGGAGCATGCCTTTTTTACATGTTTGAAGTTAAGGAGCAGCAGCAGTCACGGACTGGTGCACACACAGAATGGCACTTTTATTTATGTAATAAAAGGTGCTTGTCGTTATTAGGTCTGTACAGTCATTTTTGAATCCTCTAGAACCTGACTCACCCACTCCCTCACCATAGTACTGTCATTATCAAATACGAAGGACTCAGAAGATGAGTTACATCATTTTTCACTTGAAAACTTCAAGGTACTTCAAAAAGTTCGTGACTTGTCTTTATCCCCATCATTAAAAGTGAGAACAGGGGAAAAAAGCCATTAGCACTAAGTGACCTTAATTCAAGTCATGCATTCAAGCCAGTCTAAAGGAGAGCGGGGAACAGAATCTGATCTAATCTAATCCCAACCTCAAAAGTCTTAAAACAAAACCATAAACTTCTGTGCTTACAAAAACAGTAAGCAAACTATTTTATTTAGTGTCCTCTTCATTTGCCTTGAAGTAGAGAGTTCAGCCTTTCTTGATAAGATTTGTGCAAATTTACTCAAGTGAATGAGCATTATGACAATAAATCGCCAGGTGAGGTACCTTCAAAGACTGATTAGATAAAACATAGAAACTAACAGCTGGATAGAATCAAGAAGTTACCGAGAGCAATGTGAACATAGCAATTTTAGCTTATATCTAGCAAATACAAATCATTCTGCCCATGGGCAAACAAAATGGTACTGCAGAAAATAAAGTTGCTTGCAACATTTCCTGATGCACTATGGATCCCATCTGCCCATTCTTTAATTATATAGGATGCAATCTCTCTCCTAAAGAAACGGCTAAAATGCAGCAGTTTCCACAAACTGTTTCAGATTAATTTTGTAATTCTAATACATCTTTTCTTTAAAAGAATCAATGCATTGCAGTGCAACAATGATATAACATTCTATGTTACCTTTTAGATTACCTAAAAAACCTCTTGAAATACCTCTTGAAATATATCATCTGTACTGCAGAGCAAGCATCACTCAGTGTGTAACGTACTAACAGTGTCAGCCGATACATCAGTGCCATCTTCTTTCAAAGCAAGTGCTACTCTGTGCATCTACCAGCTAGCCTGCTCCTGCACATACTGTAAATAAATATATATCCCTAAGGTAGAGTTAAAATAAGTAATTTTAAAATAAGAACAACTTAATTTTCAGGGTAAATTCAATCTAAACTGATTTTAGGCATTTATTATTTAAGCATCTAGCCTTCAAGTTGCATGTCAAAGTTCCCAAAGTTCCCAACCAGTGGACAGATATCTTTGGGGACTGGATTGGACTTTCTAAGAATGGTGTCTAAGACAAGTGTGAAAAATCAGGCCTTGAAGGTGCGTTTCTCACCCTGTTGATTCTAACAGAGAAACAAAGTAAAAAACATAGGTAAGACAACTGCCTTCTAAGTGCATGAAATTAGATTATATCAATCTTATTTCTAAGATTCTAAGAATTTGATTTAAAAATTAGGATCATTGCTGCTATTTTCTACTAAATTTTGGAATAGTAAGGAAATTCCAGATGGTTGCAAAACTTCATTTTTATAGTAACGTTGAAAAAGAATTTCAGAAAAAGATTTCAGAAAACCTAGATCAACTAACATGTGATCAGTTTAGTAAGAAGAAAGGAAAAGATTATAAAATTTGATTGATGAAAATTTGATTTATTTATAAATTGATATAGATTAAGCATTCATTTAGCATTTATAAACTGATAAGTAAGAGAGAATAACTAGCACAAGGAAATATAGTTTTATGGGAGATGGGATCTCTCCAAACAAACCTTGTTTCATTCTTTGATGTTATTGCAAATTGCTTTCAAAGTAACTGCATAGATGTAATGCATACAGAATTTCTTTTAGTGGTTGACTAAGCACCACCCAAATGCTTGATAAAAAAAATCCTGAAACAATGTAAATAGTACACAAATTAAACCTATAAGTGACAGATGCAGTTAGAAGCAATTATCAGTTGTCAGCCATCATTGAATGGATGTAGTTCTGGAGGTTCTGTGAAGGTAATGCTATTTAGCGTTGTGACTACTGTTCTGGCAGTTTATGCAAAAACGTTGGCAATAAAATTTGGGGACAATGCAGTCTGGCAGATAAGCAAATTGTAAAAACAGAACGTTTAATAACGTGGATCTAGGTTGCTTGAAAATTGGACTCATACAAAAAATACATTTAAATACAGACAAATGCAAAACTACTTAGATCTGCTGTTTTTCCCCTAGAAGATAAATAATCTTGCCTATCATGAACTGCCTGAAATGTAGGTTTCTGACCTATGTCAGGGTTTGTAGTCGGTGGAGTTTCCAGACAGTTTAGTCATTCTACTTATCTCAGCACTGGATTCATCAACTTCTGTAGGTAACCATCTCTGTCCATTCATTACAGAACGAACTCAGATGACTGAATTCGTCATCTTAGACAAGAAAATTAACTTTTGAAAGGCTAAAGCTCAGTGAGAGGAAATATTGTCTATAGTAGATGAGAAGAAAAGGAAGGCTGGTTTTCTCAAAAGAAAGCAATCTAGAGATCATGGAGATCAGTGCAAACCTGTAATTAATGTGTCCCTGCACATACAAACTAGAAAGAATTAGGGAGATAGTCTTCCTTTTGTACACAGTTTTGATAAGACCAATATAATAGATTGCTACTAACAGATCCTCCTTTAACAATTTAAAAAGGATGCTGATAAACTAGACATTGTGCAGGAAAGAGCTAAAAAACCGAAAAAACTGTTCAAAGGCTCAGCATGCATAGGGTCTATGGGTCAAGGGTCAGTATACAGAAGGACGTCATCATCTGAAGTCTTAACGGTCTCTCTGGATCTCCTAATCACATTTAAATGCATTTCACAAACATATGAAGAGGATCAAAATATTATTTGATTTCTGTCATGGCCTGATTTTCCCAAGTGTATATTTCCTTTTCTACACTGATGTTATTTACACACTATACTCTGTAAAAACGTACATTTTTAATGTAATTCCTGAAGTTTTCCAGAAACTAATTACAAATACAGAACATTCGTCATGAGAAATTAGAATTCATGAAATTCACCAGCCAGCTTGAAAGATCTTGATTTATGACAATGAATTCCATCTCTCGAGGTCCTAAAGTAATTGACATAAATAGTTATCATCCTTTGGGTGAACAAGCCAGTAAAAAGGATAAGATAACAAAACATCCATGTTTCACAAAAATAAAAATTTGAGTCAGACTGACCTCAAAGCTAGCCCTGAGCAAAGAGTTGTACATGTTGTAGTAATCAGTGTAAACCAAATTAAGACAAAGGCAATGGATTACCTAGATTTTAGGAATGCTTGGCAAGCAACAAGAGGAGAGCAGATGGAAAAATGACCACTGTTATTGCTGAATTTCTTATTACATACTACCTTTACACAGAATAAGAGTATTATCTAGTTAACGCTAGTATGTAAGTCAATGCATTGCTGAAGTCACTGTTAATTTGGTAAATACTAAAAATATAACTGAAAATGAAAAAATTAAGTCTCACGGTTTAAAGGCCTGAGTTTAGCCACATTGAAAAAGTATAGAATGATAATAGTTTTTAAAAAGTACTATTTGCAGTAATATGTGAAAAATTCACTGATTATTGAATTAATGTCTCATCAGCCTCTTGAAGTTGAGGGTTTTGGAGAGTTAAATGAAAAATGTAACTGAGGAAGAGGAGAGTGAGGAATATACAAGTTTGTATCTGAGTTACAAAACAAACAAACAAAAGAAACACTTTTCCCTTTTCTTAAGGCAGAGGTGGGCAGGACAGCTGGATAAACTCTTTGTTTTGAGAATCTGATAATCATAGAGGAATTACCAGATTAGGTCTGCTCATGAGACATTGCAGAAGAGAAGAAAACGTAAGCCCTCTTCTTAGATCTGGAGAACACGTCAGGCAACGATGAAGTGCACCTTGTATTAGAGTGCTAAAGCAATAGATGTCTGTGTAATAGGAAGAATTGAACAGCATGGTTTTAAACTCTCCCATTCTTTAAATTTACTGGGGATTTTATTCTTTGTGTATTCCATCAGTCTCTAAAAAGCTCGTAAAGTTTCTAGTCAAAATCAGAATTTCTGTGGATGTCCATTATTTAATAGGCTTTTTGCAACTAGCGCCCTATGGAGGTTTTTTTTTTTTTTTAAATTAGTAATTTTTAGTCATTTTGATTTTTCAATAGTGATTTTTTTGTATTATAATTATTGTTAGCTTTTTCTCCTCTGCCAAGTTCTTGTTATTATTTTATGCTAGCTCTTTTTATATATACCCTATAGAACATCCATTAACTCACTGTACACTCTGATAACCAGAAGAAACTTGACTTGTTTATTACGGTAAATTTCAAAGCAGTTCCCATCAGGTTTTCAAAACTATGTGAAAAAAAATCACTCTCTCTTCTACCCCTAGCAGCATAAAACACATTCTGTTATTCATTGCTTCAAGTGTTTATCATGCAGCATATTGCTCTTAAGAAGTGCAAGACAAGAGTTGATATCCTATTGCAAAATTTATGCTGCATTTACTGTGGCCTGTAGGTGAACATTGTTCTTATTCATACAGCAGTAAATTGTACTTAGGGTTTTAGTGATAGTGAGAAGACACAGGATTTTTTTGAAAGAGTGTAAGTACACAAAGGAGCTTAAGAGAGAAAAGATTTCAGGCAGGTAAAATTGGGAATTCCCTAGGGTGATTTGACTCCCCCGGAGGAGAGAGGAGGGCTGTGCGACTACTCCTGGACCTCTCACACACCCCACGTGCACGTTTTGCTGGGCTCTGGACATCAGCACTTACATGCAAGGCCACAAAACTGGTTGACTGCAGTAGCACCAGGAAGCTGGAGGTCCCCCCAGCCCTCGTGTCTGCCAGATAAACTAATCCTGTGCACACATCAGCACCTTGAAAGTGTTTTACTGCAACCCATTTTTCTGAGAATGGAGCTCCAAGGAACTAGCTCTGCAGCTCCTGGCTAACTAGCAGACCACTCGGGAAGTGTATGTGTGGCTCAGCCCTGCCTCTGGAAATTTAAACATCAAAAGTCACCTCAGAGAGTTCAAAAGGGGGTGCAATGGATCTGAGCTGGTCTTAATCCACATATTCCTTCCTGGTGGTTTAGGACACTTGGCGTCATGACAGTGAATATATAGAGAATGACAATATAGCAAAGGATATTCTTTATATTAGTATTCTAGTATAATCAATTATATTACAGCTATAATCAAATGAAGCTTTTTACCCTTGTCTGTACCCTGTGTTGTAGGAATGTTGCTGGAAAACACCCTGTGTAGCTCAGTGGGAATGAACACTGTGGGGTGATTTGACCACGCAGTTTATCAGTACTGGGGAGGATGGAGAAAACGGACACAGGAAAGCGAGGGTGGGAGCTTTAGGGCAGAAACACTGAGAACGAGATGAGGATCTGGGTCAGGAGACTCTGGGGTTATTTTGGTATCAGCCTATGCACTTCTGCACCGCGTCCCTGAATCCAGCCTTTAGACGCACGGGGCCCCGCGCTGCCTGCTGGGTTTTCTCTTCTCCCACCTCCTCTTTTGCTGCTGTGGACACTGTGATCTTATGTAAATGATTCTTTCACATGCTATTTTTTGCGTAGACCTTTACTAAGTGAAAAGTGATCATGAAAGATTTCTTTCTTACAGGAAGGAATAAAACCTGGAGATTTTGTGGAACACAAAAAACAAACGAAAGTCTTTCTTTTAACACAGTGAAATCAATCAAACCCTCAAGTGAGCTGAGTCAAACAGAGTAAAAGGAAATTCTCCTCAGTCTGAACTCTTGGGCTTCTTTTAGCACTCTCACTCTTCTGAATCACTCATCTAACTAACATGACAGGTTTTGGAGCTCTTACAGAGCTGTGTGTTGACTATAGCTGAGCTTGAACAGAATAACATTTTCAGATGTACACAAGTCTCATTGATTTCAAAGAAATGCATGGTTGAAAAGGTCAAAATCCCCTGACAGAGGGATTCAGGTTTCTGAATCACATTTTCTTAAGGAACTAAACATAGAAAATATGTCACCCTCATTCCTATGGATTAAAAATTTAGGATTCTAGTTCTATTCTTGAAAGCAGCGGAATCACTTAGGCACTTTTATTAACTTCCTTTCTAAACTATGGACATATGTTCAGTTTACAACTCTGGAAGGTGCATATATGCACATTGCCACCTGCACTGGATTTGGATATAAATATTTATTACAATTTAATCTCTACGGAGAGCATCATTCACAAAACTATAAATGAAGAAAAGCCAGGCTGACAGGACACAGATGAATGCTGATATGTTTGAACTTCCGCTAGCAGTAGTCAGCTTTGATATTAACAAAGTCCCTTTTTTTGTCATGCTTAGTATATTGAAAAGTTATTTTAACTGTCCAAGTCTGCTATAACATCATCAGCCATAATCCATTCCAGAATCGGAGGAAAAGTGGTTGACTTTTTCCCCTTTCAGTTATCTTCATTATCTGCCTAGTCTGAAGAAGATAAAATTATTTTCAGTTACCATGGATTTCATAAAATATTGATACAGTAATAGTTGTCATGTATCACACAAGTGCTGTTGATATTTAAGGGTGTTTAGTTTGATGTTCATGCCACTGATAAATGAAAAAGAAATTTGCAAAGACTGCTATCATGTGTTTTTCATCAGATAGCTAAAATAGCATGAATAAACATGATTTAAAATAATGCATTTAAAATTAATGAATGCACTGTTTCTGGTTGGTATTAAGGCGAGCGTCTGGGGAAAATTTGAGAGTGTTTAACGATTGTATTGTAATGTGACTTTCACAACTGCTCCGCTACGACTCTGTCCCATCTGATTTCCTGTCTGTTACTAACGATGGCAATGATGCCCACTAAAATTCCTTCTACTTTCAGTGCTTGCTAGTTCTTCCATTACCTGCTATAAGAGTCTGGAGACCCCTGAGAATTTGTATCCGCCTTTTTCATGACTTGCTGAGGGTTAATAAAGCAGGTGCACCTTGCAAAAGCTATAAAACATATGTACTACCACACGCTGTCATCCACTTATCATATTTTTGGTAGTATAACATTCAATATATATTCAAATATAATCAGGTATACACAGAAATAATGCAAAATCTCTTTAATTATTATTTAAAATATGTAACACTGGAACAGATTTCCCAGAGAGGTTGTAGAGTCTCCATCCTTGAAGCTCCTCAAAACCCATCTGGATATGGGCCTGTGCAGCCTCCTGCAACTGACCCTGATTCAGCCGGGGGGAGTGGGGGGACCAGATGATCTCTGAAGGTCCTTGCCAACCTCAGCCATTCTGTGATTCTATTCCTGAGTTCAGGAATTCAGCAATTTCAGATGACAGCAGTATACACTCCAGTCAGAATATGGAGATCTGGAAATCTTGTCTTTCCGGAGTTCTCTGAATAAGTCACTAGTTTTCCAAAATGCATGAAATCTTAGGGTGGCAAAATGTCACTCAAAGAAAGCATGTTGGATAAGAAAAAAAAAAGCAGTAGCAGCTTAATGCATAAAACTAAAATTTTGAAATAAAAAAATAAATTAATATTTTAGCGCACAAAAGAAAAATATTTCAAATGTCACAAGATTTTTAAAATTTAATTAAGTGCTCTGCCCTCAAAGTTAAAAGTAGCCTTTACCTTGAGAGGGCAAAAGTTGTGAGTAGCCAAGTGCATCACACCATGAGCAAGCAATAAACCACCATAGACATTAATGATAAATGAAGCCCATCAGTTATTTTATTCAGAGAATAAGTGTAAGCACAGCACTTAATAAGTAAGAAGTCATTTAGAAGTCAGGGTGCTTTAAAAAGATTAGACAAGACTACAGTCTTTGACTAAAACATACAATCAATTTACTTAAAAATAATCCTTGATCAGTCAGCATCGAGATTAATCAGATAATTGTGTAGGGCAAAATATCGGCTAAAGAATCATAACTGAACAACAAATAGCAATTGAAGGGAAGAATAATGAGGTACAGCTAGTGGTTTTTTTCTTCTGCAGTATGCAGGCAATTGCTACTATGACTGAAATAAGCAAACACATTCCCTAGACAGGTAGTCAAAAAGATTTTGACTAAATGGAACAACTTAAAACGTATCTTATTAACTTACTAACTTATTAACTCATTAACTGCACTGTATTAAAGCAATACCCTTTATCTACCGAAAATCCAGCAGAAATGTGAGGTGATTTTGCTTGTCTTAACTGCATATTTATAGCAAGTACTTTAATATGATAAAGCTCTAGTTTTAGACTTAGAAACAAACAGAAACTAAGGCTGCAGTGGAGTTAGTCAATTAAACCATTCTGGGATGCCTGAGAACCCTGAAGGCCAACCAACATGTGTTTGCACACATTCATGCATTGAACACTTGCCGTCCAGACCAAGGTGGCCACACAGAAACTGTCTCTTCAGAAGAGGTCCTAGCTTTTCAGGACCACTTGTGTTCAGAGCTGCAGCTAAGCACTGTGTGGGAAAGAATGAGCTGGTCTGGGCCAAAACCGTTCCCAGGGACATTATAACAGTGACAACATTATAACAGTGTGTCCGTATGAACCATCTTCTCTGGGAATGGTTCCTAAAGAAACCGATGACGTTTCTGAGGTCTGTGTGTAGTTCCCACTGCTGCCCATTTCACTTTGTGACCTCAGTCAAAGCACTTGAGCGGGGGCTCATCTCACTACCTTGAAGCCTTTACTCTAGCTTAATTGTCTGCACTTCATATATAGTCAAGTGATGCCTTTGAGAGGCAAGTTATCTCATCCTAAGAAATCTGGAATCAATTGCCCAGTAAGGTCCCTATTTACCCTCACTATGTATAGAGTAGGCAACCAGCTTACGCAAGGTGCCTGTTAGGAGTTTAGGTGGAAATATATCTCAGCTTTAGTCTCATTTGTCCAAATGCTAGTAATGAGGTGAGATGTGACAATTCAGTGAGAGGACAGTGAACACTGTACAAACACGACATAACTATGAATCTGTGCATACATCTATACAAATGAATAATGGCTTATAACTCTCCAAGATCCTGAAATGGCTCATTATGCCCAATGCTGAGTACCATAGAAAACCGCAAGACAAACTGACTCATGGGCCAAACTGGAGCTCTTTAACTGAGTGCTTTGTGAACTAGCAAACCTAATGACTCATATTTTGTAAGTTTATTATATCACTTCCGCTCTTGAAATGGTTTTAAAAGATCAGATAACAATATAAGATGGAGAGAACTTTCTAGTAAGAAATTGCATGTCAAATTCACTTTTTTCTGTGCTGAAGCACGGAAGAGCCATTTATTAAAAGCATTATATGACTGAACTGCTGGCAATAAAGAAGGGCTTGGATCTGATGGCCTGAAAAGTCTCTTGTGTTCATATGTTCCTAACAACTAAGATTTTATGTACATTAATATACATGGGGTTCCGCTTCTTTTCTTCTTTTCTTCTCCCACCTATTTCAATAGTAATATTTGATTATACATAGAAATTATCTATAGTTATTTAATTATAGGACTTCCTCAGAAGTAAAAATCAGATAAATGTGAGTGAATTATACGATCAATCTATACTTAGCTCTAAAATAAAATTACAATTAACATTCAGGGAACAACATTGTTGAATTAAATGCGGGTGTTCAAGAGCAATTTGTCAGTTATATGTGCCTGTAATAATAAAGGCAGGTGTATTTTCATTAGAATTTTGTGATAAATTAACATTACTGTTTTTTTTTTTACTGAATGGAATAATATGAAACTGGCATCCAGGTCTGTAAAGGAATTTAGCTGCCTTTGCCCTAAACTGAACTGTTTGTTCATGGTAGACCTATTGCATCCTAGTATTCCTCACTTAGGTCCTCCTGACTTTAATTGCGTGTATGGTAAGTCTGCTGTGCCCAAGATTGACTTCAGTGGGACTCTGTGGCATAAATTTACACTGTCTTCAAAAAGACACCCTGAGTTGTTCTCAGGATCAAACTTGCTCTCAACACATGCTTTGAACATGGTGACAGGTGCAGCAGAACTCTGTTTTTTAGTACCTGTGTGCCCAGGAGCGTCCGTTGGCTCACTGTCAGTACAAGCCCAGACAGCTACCTATAAGCTGCCTTCCTTTCTGTTCACAGATGTTCTCAGCCTAATTTCTTTTAAAATGCTGAGCATAGGTTTACTCAAGTGATGTCATTTGCATAATTTTACCTTGAAATAGTAAGATTTTTGGGACAAAGATCATTATACCTAGCACTGTAAGTCCTGATCTTATTTTATCAAATATTTATATTGTATAATCATTTTAAGCTTGATATTTTGTCAAGGAAAAAGTCACTTTACCTGCAGAGAAGGTAAAAATACTTCTGGATACTTAGACAAGTGGCATCTATAATATCATAATTTAACATGCGTGTATGCTACCTTTAAATTCAATACTGAAAAAGTGAAGCCATACATAGTATTGAAAAGTCAAGTAAAACTCTTACGAATGCATTGACTCTGATATAGTACAAATGTCATAGACTTTACTTTTTGAAACCAATGTCTTGATCACTGCTAGCTTACTTTCGGGAAAGGTATGAAGGGCTATTTTTGTATCAGTTTTCTAAGACAATGTACCTGCTTTGTAAGATAACAAGGACACCATACATGACCCGAGAAATCTACAGAAAACAGTCAGAGGAGTAGAACAGAGGAGAACCCTGTAGTAAGTTAAATAACTCTGCCACTAGGGATTGCTGAGTTCTGGACTCCTATGCTTTGCAGTTTTATTCTCTAGTTAGATCTGAATCACTGCAAATCAAAATCTTTGAAAGTATTTGTATAATTTTGCTTTGCCGTCCAGGCATCCCCTCTGTTTGCCATCCCAGTTCACCACTTCTTCACTTGATTGTTGATCATCATCTCCTTACCCCATCATTCCTAGTTGAAAGCTCTGTTCTCTGCAGGTTGGCCATCCTGCTGGCAAAGGTGGTTTTTCTCCACTGAGTCAGGTGGATCCCATCTCTTCCTAGCAGTCCTCAAAGAGCATCTCGTGGTTGTAAAAGCCAAATCCCTGTTGTCAATACTAGCTGTGCAACCAGTTGTTAACCCAGAAGATCCATCCACTCCTCCTCAAGCCCTTTCCCCTCACCAGCAGGATCGAGGAGAAAACTACCAGGGCCCTAATACGCTTGATCATCACTCCCAGAGCCATAAGTCACACTTGACACATTCCAGGTCTCCCCTGGCCGTACTGTTGGTGTCCGTGTGGAAGAGTACAGGAAGATAATAGGCCAAGGGCCATACACGCCTCAGCAGTATCTCCACAGTGTCTTAGATCCAAGCCCCTGGCAAGCAGCAAACCTCCTTAGACAGCAGGCCAGGTTGGAAGATGCAGGCTTCTGTTCCCCAGGGAATGTTGCAATGTCAGCAAGTCAGCAGGGAATCATCCAGTGCTGCCACTCGACACTTCCTCCTGGTACTGCTGTGGATTCAGGAACTACCAGTTTAGATGTTTCATTGGACAGAGCTCCCAGCTTCTCATTTGCTAGGAGGTCATTGAATCTACTCTATAGCTTCAGTTCTATTGGTGGAGCGGGAACTGTCCTCCTGCTGCCAGAAATCACAGCTTCCAGCCTTTGCCATCATGAGACTCTCCTTTTCCTAACTGCATAAGCTTGGACCATACCTGTATCTCCTTTAGTTTCTTGTACAGTCAATGAAAATGATATTACTGCCTTCAACATGGACATCTTATGCTCCCTAGATGTCAACACAGTGCATCCATAAGGAGGAATTCTGCGCCCAGGGGTGCCTGTGGAGCAGGCCTGTTTGGCCTGTACTGGTCTACCCTGTTTGGCAGACCCGTGCCGTTACATTAAGGCTGGCCTTGTTCTCAGATTCCTCCCTGGTAAGGGATAAGCAAATTGGGGTCAGCTTTTAGGTACGGTCCCTTTAGGAACACTGGGTAGATCCTGAAGTGAAGAGAGTCCCTGATCAGTGGCTAAGGGACAGAGCAGAGTTCCTGCCGGACTCATCCTATGATTCTGTGATAGTTTGCTGATAAATCCAATGGTTTGTTGCCAATAAAAGAGCAAGAGTGGAGAGTCCATGAGGCTAAGGCAAAAGCTGAAACAGTCAGGTATTCTGTAAACCTGCACCATGTTCTTTCTACCCATCTTTGAACAGGGACTGTAGGCATAGTGCTTCACGTGTGTTTCACTCCATGTCTAGACAGCTGAATACCTTCCTGAAGACTATTGCAGATGTTTAACAAAAAATAAAATCTGGGAACTTGGAAAGAGCTGCTTTTAAAGCTACTCACTGCTCTATGGATATCATTTACCTAGTTCAGATAAATATGCAACACAGAAAAGACTCACTGGGTTTTTTTCTGTATTTCTTCTGGTTTCAATACTCATATAAAACTCAGTGTCATCAGCCACACATTGCATAAATTACCTATTGTCCCAAGAGCCACACGTTGCACAAATCCCACCTGCCCCTCTGCCTTGCAGATGACACCGCCACACAAGCAGCATCTGGGATGCTCAGCCTGCTGAGGTGCACCCATACTGCGAGTCAGCCTTCTCCACCAAGGAGTGTCACTGGGACTGTCAACCATGAATGGGTCTCACGCACAGCCTGCCTCAGGGCTATGTAGGTGCCCACTGCTCCACGCAGCGTTTGCTGCAGTTATTAGTTCCACCCAGGAACCCAGGAAGCAGGCCTGAATGTCTAGGTTGCTGGCTTTTTTTGGTACTTTTTAATAATAAAGTGTAAAATCTGGGGTTTATACTCGGTCTGGCTGTCTCAGCTTCACACTGACGGAAAATTGTCCCAGATGGCATGTAAGACACCGATACCAGCACTGTATGGCAGCTGCTGCAATGGGAGTAGCGATTTTTGTGGTGACTTCAGAGCAGGAAGATTTGTTTTTTCTGAAAAACAAATGTTATATAACGTGTCTTAAACCTCCTAGCTTTCTGGGTGACGTTCCCAGTCCTTTAGAGCAAATAGTCCACCTCCTGGAAGACAAAAAGCAACAAAATTCCCACCCAGTAGGGGTGGTAATGATGAGGTGCTATATGTCAGTGTCATTCACTTGTGTCAAGGAAACCACAAAGCAGATGCACACAAGCTAATTAGAACTGCTGAAAGGATATCATTGTTAAGATAAAAGTTGCTAAGTCAGACAATCTCTCAAAGGTCTTGGAAGCCCCTGAGTATTCTAGTATGTTAAATAATTAACACCAAGCGTAAGCCTTGCTGCCTGACAAAAACAAATGAAGTGTAATAAAACTGAAGGAAAAATAATATACTTGTATTTCTTTTTTCCTGACAGGTACAATATTATTTTGAAAAGCTGAAAGTTAGCGGTTTGGGAGAGCTAAAAAAATTGTAAAGATTTAGTCCTTCAGAAGCATAATCTCACCAGCAGAATACATGGTCCCAGTGTCAGCTTCCACACAGCAAAGGGGACTAAATTCTAAGCATAAGCAGTAGCACTGTGATTATCTACAAAGAATGTAACCAAATGATTTCTGCCTTATTTCATAGTTACAAAGTAAGGAATGTTTATGGCAGCATTAGTAACCAATTAATAAGTTGATTGTGTTTATTTCAGCAATTGATTATTTTATCTTTTGAAATAACTACCGAAATTATTAACGTTTGATTTCCAGGTATATCTCCCAACATATATGTGGCTCAGTGAGAAATATTAAATTGCTGATGGCTAACAATATAAAATGTTTTAATGAGCATATAATAAAATATTAAAAGTATAAACAGTTGTTAGTAGTAGATATATTATTGACTTTTATTAACTGATGTCAAATAAAGTTTTCCTTGCTTCTGAGTCTATTGCCCTTTGTTCTTTTGACCAGCAATAAGGCACAATGCACTAAACAGACAATAATGAGTGAAGATACAATTATAAGCTACACTCTGCAGAGAGCTCCTAAAACCTCATTTAACTCAACAAGAACCACTGGTCTCTGTGCAGCTACAGAAGACTTAGGATGGAACGTGGTCTTTCCATACCCCAATTCTTCATTACAAATAACACTAGCTCTATGAAAAATTTAAAGTAATTAGAAATGTCCTTGCAACTGAAAGTTATTCCCATCAGTCACTAAACAATCACGTACGCTGATCTACATTTACCTATAAAAATGTGCTGATTTTGCAGATGTCATGGTAAAGCTCATGAATCTTTACTTCTGTAAATGGTGTATAGTATGCAATTTCAAGTACTACTCTGATGCAGCTGGGAAAAGGGCCTCTAAAAGTGGGGTATCTCCACCTGCTTTCCTGCACCTTGCAACTAAAGTCAGCAATAACCAACCCATATCTTGATAAGTTGATAAATGCTTCCAGTAACATTGAATCAACACTTCTAATGATGAGGACTAAGGCTTTGAAGTAAGCTCTGGCTCCTCCAGCTTGTCATGGGACCTGCATAAAAAAGGCAAAGTTTTCCCCCACTTTGCATTTTCTTCAGAAGTCCTTGGATTTATACTTTATTGTTGTGGTTCTACATTTTCTAAAAGTAAAAATCGGACATGCTGCTTCTAATCAGAACCCCTAAATAATTATCAAGTGAAGGCTTCATTTATTCCAACCAAACTATCACAAAGCACTGGGCAAAGGATTTAGGTCACTAGTGTAAGCAGCTGGAGCCTCTGACCACTTACAGCTGTGATTACACAGCACGTTAGGTGAGCAGTCGCATCTCCGACTCCTGTCAAAGCTTCACTAACGCCTGATAGTGGGATCCTGTTTCTCCATCCTAAAGTGCTGGTTTATATTATATATTCTCACATTTCTAGTATGTACAGAGCTGACTTGCAATATGTTTACAGTGGAGATCTTTTACAGTTAACTTGTTTCTTAAGCTGAAGTGACCTAAATGAATATTTCACAAGTTCCTCAGTATTTGCTGCATAGCTCCTTACAAGCAAATTATGGTTTATCAGTTCAGTTCCACTATCTATAGAGATGGATCAATGAAACAAAATGCAAGCTTATATTTTTATTTATTTCTCTGATATGTTGTTTAGGTTTAATGGAATGAGAAGTAGTTTTATTAGTTTTATTATTCTGTTATACAAAAATCATATAGATCTTGTCAGTCACTCAATTTTGACTATTCCTAATTACACTTCTTTGACTTTATACTGAGTTTTGTCCCATTCTGTTGTTGTAACTAAGCACTACATACAGTGTATTTGACCATAGGGCAGGTTTGCTTAATTAAATTCCCCCGAAGAAATAAAATATTCTTAACATAAAGATGGTTTACAATTTTCTTCTTTCATCTTAGAGGAGCCCTTTTCCAGGTAATTAGCTTTTTACTGTCAAGTAGTTTGCATATTAGCTAGATCCAGAGGTTTCCCTTGAAATGAGAAGCATTTTGTAATAAAAAGTGATCCCTCTTTGCAGATTATGCACTATATCTCAGACTGATTCTCCTTTCATATTAACTAATTCTTCTCCTCTGAGATGTTTTTAAGGATCTCATTTTATCTCATGCATTCAATAAATTATTTTTACTTGATTATTGAGGAAAATTAACTCTTAAGATGCTTTCTACACTTTCCTTTGGTCTTCTCTATCTAAAGAAACATAAGAAATAAAACTTTCCCAGGTTTTGACTCATGCCATAGCTCTTTCCACATTTCAGCAATCACTTTATACTGTATCCACCAGACTTGACCATGACAGTTCTGTCATGAGCACATGAATATCTTATATGGACTTGATACAGGCTTTAAACAAAAAAATATAAATTTCACTTTTCACTTAAATTGTCCTGATTGCTCATTCTTTATCCACCATCTTTTCTCTGCGTGAATTAACTGCAAGGGCACTTAAGGCATGCAGGTCACTGACAGTCAGTGATAGTCAGGAGGTACAAGACAATTGTTTCTGATACTACCACTCAGGGAACAGCAGGGCAGGTAGGTCAGTGCTACGTCTAGGTTTAAAAATAGTGAAGCTCCTGATGAAGAAGTGAAAGATCAAGTCAGATAGCTTAGGGGTTAGTCTGTTCTTGAACAGCCTCATTTCTCCGGCAAAGTAGAGGTGTCGGGGAAGGTTTCATTTACAAAGAAAGAGCATTGCCTCACTTATTTCAGCGCTAATCTTGTGATTATTCAAAATTAACTCTTTCCATCCACTTAAAAATTTTTCTAATGCTTCACAGGATGAACAATTCTGATTTCTGATGAACTTCCCTCTCCACAAGCTGTTCCTTTGTAGAGACTAGGAACTCATTGGTCTTTACCCAGATTATTCAGTATCCTTTACTGAACTGCTGTATGAAATCATACATTGCATAAATGCATTGCAAATTTGTATGCATTAAAATTTCCCCTGTGCATAATGAGTATATGTATGCATTTAAAGTATAAATCTTGCTTATTTTTAAGTAGGAAACTACAAACACAAAACATAGGATTAATTTGGAAATAGAATAGAGATAGAGAGATTTTCTGGGATTTTCTTTGTGGTTTTTTGCATTCCTCTCTCAGGACCACCAGCACCAGGAGAGGGGGATATTTGCTTTTTTTTTGGTCAAAGAATGGCTCTCCTGAGGAGAGGATTCTGGTACCCAGTACTGAATCTGTGCATCCCTGTCAGGAAGATGGAAGAAGGAGATATACCACGTCCCATTTCCTCAGGAAGGGCTACAGCTGCTTGGCTGTTTCATCAGTAGTAAGTACCTCTTTCAGCCCTGCACTGTAAAAGCGACCAGTCCTGCCAACACGGCTTGTGTTCCCAGATCATATTCAGACTTCGTGAAAGAGTAGAAAAGCTTTTTGCGATAATTTTGATTTTTTTTTATTTCATCGGGAAAAAGAAAAGCTTAATAGGTCAAAGTTCCTTTTGGTGACTGAAACAAATATTTTTAAAAGAATAAAAAGACTCTCATATTTCAAAAGCTTACACTTTCATAAATGTGTATAGTCTGTGTATCCTTACAGATTTTATCAGGATTATTCAAAGTGCATGAAATAAGCCATTGCAGAAATAAAATCTCGTCTATCTTATATGCTATCATATTTTAATTAATTGACATTATAGAATCATCCCCCTGTATTTTCCCTGAAATAGCTGTTTAAGATAAAATGTTATAGTCAAAACTCGACTACCTCAGTTTCCACTTAGATTATGTGGAAATTCACTGTGGGATATCCAGCGGAATGTGCTTTTGCCAGGTGATGTCCTGATTCTTGTTTTTTTACTGTAAAGTCGTAAACGTCTGCAGGTAGACATTGGTATGAAAACAAAGTTAAGGTAAACAAGTAGAGGATTGAGTCCACTTTTTAATTTTGAAGCACTTTGATGGTGAATTCAAATTCTTTTGACTCTTTCACTGATGCTTCATTATCTTTAGCTGCCTCTTCACAAAGCCATTCCTCTGGATAGCTCAGACAACCATCTCACCCATACCAAAATACAGTAGCTTTATCTTGGATGTGGATCTGTGTTTCTTGAAACAACAAAGGTTTTGCGTTTAAAATACCAAATCTGATATGCAGAGATCAAGCCTGCTCCAAGGCTTCAGACCTGGCTGGTGGATGACAGTATTGTTAACCTGTCTTTGGGGACCCCTGTGCCGGTGCTGAAGGAGGCAGATGTGGAACTGAAAGACAGCAGATCTCATCACAGCTAATTTTTCAGTTCCCTTTTCCACTAGTACCACACAAGTGGACACATGGAAGAAATGCAGCATTGGCTGGGGCAGTGGCAGGACAGCCGTGGTGGCTAAGGCCACCTTTCCGTGCTGGGCTGCCAGGGCACCTCCCACCTCACCCCCTCCTCTCACACTAGTATGGAGGAGGCAGCAGGCAACTTGCCCGGTGCTGAGCTGGAAGGATCTGTGACCCCATCCCTCTGGGATATTAGGTTGGTTTATTTTCAAATATTATTTTTAAAATATTTTAGAGTAGTCTGTGTACCACTAGGGATAACCGTACTTGTTTTGGTGCTTCAGCTGTCTGTTCAAACAAGCGTTTGGATTCAGCCGGCTATTTCTTTTAGCCAAGAACCTTCCTATCTGCCAGGGTGTCTGTCACAAAAATACTGAAAAAATTTCTTCCCTCTTAATTAGGTTACCCAAATGATATGTTTTAGCCCGTTCTACCCTATATGGCATTCAATTCCTACGCTATTGACTTTACCCTTTTATAAGCACAAACAGTTTCTGGCTGACAGTGCAACTGCCAACCTATTGTCTTTCAACCATTTCTCCTGCTTAGATTTGTCCCTTGTCACATTTTTCCTACCTCTAAGCTGTCACCACCTTTTCCTAAGCTACATCTGGGAGAAGAGGAGAAAATTAATTGTGTCATTTTCACATAACATCTTTCTACCATCATAACCCTGGAAATGTTAGCTCCTTGCAATTACACTGAGTTTGCTTAGGTATAACTTCATTTATTTAACTAGAACTCTTTCTGATTGACACATGCAGATATGTGAGGAGAATCTTGCCCTACGTCTTTGTCACTGTAAGTTATTTCAAATGTAAAAACATTATTTACTACTTCAGTCAAATAAGAATAAATATAAACAGACATATATTGCTGCTGTCACTTCTCCCCTAAAAAATAGATTTAATGAGCTCTGACCAGACAGTTTTGGCTGGTTTTAGGTTGAGTTGGTAGGGGTTTTTTGAAATATGGACATAGCTTTTTATTGAAACAAAACATTTTGACTTAGATAAGTTTTAAATTTACTGTAAGACTTCATCTGCAGGTTACTTCTTCGATAGCAGTGAAATGGCAAGAAACTTTGGTATTGTAAAAAACTTTCTTATGAATTCTGTTTTCTTTTGCTAGAAAATTCATCCTTTTCAAATCTGACCTCTGAACCAGCAAAGGCTCTTTTCTGGTGGTCCCCTGTTTTGACTGGATCCATTCAATTTTGGAGGGCTCTCTAAGACAATGGAGTTGTCCTTTCTTCCATTCCAAAGCCTGCTCTGGGAGAAAGAAAACACACCTTATATGCAAAGGCAGAAATTTATTGTCAAGTATAACTGAAATCTTAACAGTTTACTCAAAGAATTACTATTAGTCAAGATCTAGTTTTTACCAAAAAAAAAAAAAAAAAAGGATAGGTAAATAAAGAGAATACCACTACTGAGAAAGCCTCAATAATAAATACAGTTAAAATTGTTATATTCAGATCTGTCAGTATCTGTTCCTTGCTCTGATGTTATGTTCACCTTTCCACTGTTTCTATAGTTGATAGCTGGTAGTTGATCTTGGCCCATGGTAGCTGTGGGGTTTAAAACCCATCAGCATACCTAGACTTCACTGGAAGGATTATGATTTATATGGTGATGGTTTCTTCCTCCTCGCGCTGCAGTCCACTTGGGGCTATTTTTACTTATTCCATTGACTGACAGAATAGCTAAGGTTGGAATGCACCTTTTGAGATCATCTAATCCAAGCCAAGTTCAAGTAGGGTCAGCTAGTGCAGGTAGCCCTGGACCAAGTCCAATCAGATTTTAAATATTTCCATAGGCTGGAGACTCCACAAACTCTCTTGGCAAGCTGTTCCAGTATTCGACCACCCTCACGGTAAAGATTTTTATGTTTAAATGTAATCTCCTATGTTTTGATTTGTGCCCACTGCTTCTTGTCCTGTCACTAGGCACCACTGAGAAGAGCCTCTCTCTTCCTTATCCTCTTCCATTAGATATTTATACACATTGATAAGATCCTCCCTGAGCCTTCTCTTCTCCAGGCTAAATAGTCTCAGCTCTCTCAGCCTTTCCTCGGGACAGATGTTCCAGTCCCTTCATCATCTTTGTAGCCCTCTGCTGGACCTGCTCCAGTAGCTCCACGTCTCTCTTGTACTGGGGAGCCCAGAGCTCGACACAGTATTCCAGGTGTGGCCTCGCTAGGGTTGAGTAGAGGGGGAGGATTGTCACCCCAGATCTTGCTGACAGCACTCTGCCTAATGCTTCCCAGGATGTTGCTGTCTTTCTTGGCCATGTGGCCTGTGGTCAACTTGTCATCCACCAGGACCCCCAGGTCATCTGCAAAGCTTCTTTTCAGTAGATCACCCCCTGCCTCGCCCCAGCCCGTACTGGTGGCTAGGGTTATTCCTTCCCGATACAAGACTTTGCTCTTCCCTTTATTAAAATTCATGAGGTTCTTCTCTGTCCATCAGGTCCAGCAGAGTATGCCCCCTTGTTGGTTTCTTAATCACCTATCTCAGGAAGTTATCATCAATGCACTCGAGGAGCCTCCTGGATTGTTTATACCCTGCTGTGTTGTCCCTTCAGCAGATATCAGGGTGGTTAAAGTCCACCATGAAGATGAGGGCTTCATGAATGTGAAGCTTCTTCCAAGTGTCTGAAGAAGACCTCATCTACTTCTTCCTGATCAGGTAGTCTATAGTCAGCTCACTACAATATTGCCTGTGTTGGTCTGCCCATTAATCATGACCCATAAGCTCTCAGCTGGCCCTTTACCACTCCCAGGCAGAGCTCCATGCATCTCTGCTGCCCTCTCACGTAAAGGGCTACTTCCCTTCATCACTGTCTTGGCCTGTCTTTTCTAAGAGCCCTCTCCATCCTTTGCAGCACTCCAGTCATGTAAGCTCTTTTGCCATGCCTCCACAATCCCAGTGACGCTGTAGCCCTGTCACTGCACACAGACCTGTAATTCCTCCTGTCTGTTCCCCATGCTGGGTGCAGTAGTGCACAGGCACTCCAGAGAAGGATCTCTTGTTCAGACTCCCTAGAAAGGGTATGAAAGCTTCACCCATAATGTTGTCCCATAGACACTTCCCATATACATGTATATACTTGGGGTTATTTCACTTCAGCCTGGTTTGTTGATTCAGAGGTCCGATCTGTTTACATCACCCCAGACCCTTTGGTTGTCAGCCTGGTCCACTCCTTCGTCACTTGACCATTGGTCATTCTCCCATGCCTGTCATTCCTAGTTTGCAGCCCTCCTTACCAGGTTGGCCAGCCTGCTGGCAAAGATACCTTTGCCCCACTTAGTCAGGTGCTTCCCCTGACCTGCTTTATACTTTGCTCTTTCCTCACTGGTCTGCCACGCCACATTACATACGAATTTGCCACATATGGACTATCACGTATTTTGCCCAGGTCCCAAGTTTGCACTTTTGCAACTGAAAACTGGTGAGCTGTTTACAGTCCTCGGGCCTCCAGGATCCTCCTGTGCCCTACCATTATCATCCCCTACCTGGACTCTCCTACACTGAATCCTATGCCCGTGCCTGTGTTCCCACTTCCAAGGCCTCTGCTGTCATACCATACTGGTATTCGTCATTACATGGTACTAGGATAATAAATATTTCATTCTGCACAGAATAGCTGCTTCCTACTAGTATCTACTTAAAAAATATGTTCTTTTCTTTCTCACTTATACAAAACTATGCAAAAGTAAAACAAATTGGGCAATAGCAAATTGTTATTAGGAAACTGCTGTTACAGATAGATAAGTGAAAATAAAGTTCCAGGCAGGCCAAAACAAGTCCAGACAATAAGCCTGACAAGCCTTAGCTCTCAAGCCTGTCAGTCTTGAATGTAGCTTTCTTCCAGGAGGAAAGAAAGAAAGAAAGAAAGAAAGAAAGAAAGAAAGAAAGAAAGAAAGATTCCCTACCAATTTAATACTTTGTAGAAAAAAGCGGTATAGTAAAATACCTTTAAATCAGTGCTTGGCTAGACAAGCATGTTAACATAAATCAAAGAAGAGATCTTGTTAACTAAGAAAAGAAAGCTAACAAAAATTATTAAGTTTATATAGTACCAAATATATTGTTTGTATTCGGGTTTTACCTTATTCATAAAAAAATACAGCCAGCAAAGGCATTCAACCTAACCTTGGTCAGCCAAGGACAAACTCAGGAAATCACTTTTTATCCTAAAATTAGGTATTTTATGAAAGGGATAGGCAACTAACACAGGTCATAATATGAGAATCAACCTAATCCTCCTCCTTTCAGTGAATCAAGTGTGATCAGAACCAAGTAAATAAATTCCATTAAATAATCTAAAGGACCATTAAACTTTATCATAAAAGGCATGAAACCCAGAAAACCTAAAATAAAGCAGTGTAATGCAGTCTAACAATTCACTTTGATTTCTGAACAATTACAGTATATCTACATCTGCAATAAGTAGTTCATTTAAGAGCTTTAGATACATATGTTAAGTTCATTATAGAGTCACTTAATAAAGTAATGGTTTCATGAGATGCTTGCATTTTTATTGGAATATGATAAGTTATCACAGAAAACAGATGTGGTGTCATTTCTATAGTTTTTGTCATGAAAAAAGAATGCAAAGATTATGTGTAATCATATTTATCATTTAATTTCAGCACTATTCAAAAAAGTCATATTTACCAACCTGATAGCCTTTTATGATGGGACAACTAGCTAGATAGATAAGGAGAGACCAGTGGATGTTGTCTACCTGGACTTCAGCAAGGCTTTTGACACCATCTCCCATCACATCCTCATAGGCAAGCTCAGAAGGTATGGGTTGGATGAGTGGACAGTGAGGTGGATGGAGAACTGGCTGGGTGGCCGAGCTCAGAGGGCTGTGATCAGTTGCACAATCTAGTTGTAGGCCTGCAGCTGGCAGTGTCCCCCAGGGGTCAGTCCTGGGTCCAGTCTTGTTCAATGCATTCATCAATGACCTGGAGGAAGGGACAGAGTGCACCCTCAGCAAGTTGGCTGATGAGACTAAAGTGGGGGGAGAGGCTAACACACCAGAAGGCTGTGCTGCCATTCAGAGGGACCTGGAGAGGCTGGAGAGCTGGGCGGAGAGGAACCTGCTGAAGTTCAACAAAGGCAAGTGGAGGGTCCTGCACCTGGGGAGGAATAACCCCATGTACCAGTAGAGTGAAATAAAGTGAAATAAATTTCAGTTTTGGTATATGTATAATGATTTTTTCTGAAAGTCATCTTACTTTGGTTACAATTAGGATGGGATGAAAAAATTTATAATTAATTTATTTTTTTCATCTAAATATTTTTTTTTCAAATGGTGGTGGGAGGAAGGGGCTGTTGTGAAAAGTATAAACCTCCTTTTTTTTTTCTTACAGAATAGAGGTTTTCCCATCACTGTTTTTACAAATTGTACAGAAACAAAAGTATTATTGAAGAGGTTAGGTTTTTTAACTTGACAAGAACCAAATTTTCAGTATTGCATTTCTGAACTCAAATCTTATCAAATATATTTTAGAATAACTTTAAAAATTAAAAAAAAAAAATACTAACTACTTCCAAACAATAACAACTTCATTTCTGTTACAGAAATCAGTGAACCATTTCTTGGCTTAACTCACACAATTTTATTTGCCTATTCTATGCAAAGGAAAATACTTAGTACCTACTACAAATTTTAAAAATGGAATCTCTCAAAAATTAAAATGAATTACACATTCTTCACAGTGCTTCTTAATTTTCAGTCGTAAAAGGCTCAAAAATGTGCCTTGTAGCTGCTTGTAATTATATCCTTGAGAATGGAAAGAAATATTTAGGTTCACAGTTTGTAGGTCTTTTTCCTTACCATACTGGATTCTGGACTGGTGGTGATGGAGGGTGGATGTCAGCGTCATCTAGGCCTATAATGATTTTGTGTGATCTCAGAAACTAGCCAGGTGGATACATTCTGCTGGTCGCTCTTGATTGTGCTCAGAGGTTTCATCTCAAAAGATTAGCATAGCACTTTTTTTTCCCTCCTTTTTGTTGAGGACAGTTCTGTACAGCTTCTCAGCATTAAGGGCTCTTCCTCAAAAGTTGTTAATCTAGATGTTAGCTGAGTTACTGAGCTCGCAACCTCAACCAAACTCACTTGCAATTTCCTTTTTCACTGCCTCATCTGCCATTCTTCTTTCTCTTACCTCTATGTAGGTTGCACTAGCTGACTTATGTTGGTTCAGTTTCTATCTCAGGGAGAAAAAAAATCTTACTCTTATAAGAAAAAAAATCGAAGACTGCCAAGATGAAATGTTCTGACTACTCCTCCTATTTTCATTTAAGGTGGCTTAGTATACAAAAATACTCAGAAATTGGCTAATATCTGTCACAGAGAAAAACTGCTCTGTTCATGCCGTTAAAAACAAATGAGGATCGAGGTGTTTTATTGATTAATCAAGAGCGCGTAATTAATGGGCAGTCAGTGTGCTATGCGTTCAGAATCAATACCAGCAATATGACAGCTAAACCATTAGACCAGGGGCTTGCAAAGTGTTAATAAATGCCTCTAGATTTCTGAACACCTTTCTTTAACTGAACCCCTCAAATTCTAACGGCGCTGAAGCAAGCACACGCACACACAACAGTCACATGCAAACGCGTCCGGTCTCACAGGGCCACAAGCTCAGGGTGCAAACACCTCCTCCCCTAGGAACACAGGTCCCCTGTGTCCCACCACACGCGTGTGTGTCCGGCAGGAGAGGTGAGCGCTGCGGTGCCTGCGGCTCCCGACCACCTGGTGCAAAGGCCCCCCAAGGCGTCACCGGCTCCCCATGGTGCAGGTCCTGCTGCAGCCGCTGCGGTCGCTCCTCAGCTGGGCACTGCGGGGAGGCAGCTCGTGGGGAGGCTGTGATGCACGGGGCAACCCACACCAGCGTCAGCCCCACTGCTGTTTCCACTACATGGTCTCTCTCTCCTCCTGATACAAATCTTCAGGCCTCTTAAACTTCTTTTCAAGCACGGCCAACAGCGGCCACACCGGCACCTCCACAATGTCTTTTTGCATTTCACAAAAATATTGTATTTGCTCTTAAATATCTCTGATAGTTCTCCTAAAAAGGTAGCTACTGCTTTTGCAGTTCATACAAAACAAGTACTAGAAACACTGTAAACAAATGCTTTCCATTCACACTTTCATGATACCAGCGGTTCTAACAACTTCCAAAACAGACTTTCTTACGTCATACAGCATTAGTTGATTTAACCCTTATAGCTGTTCTTACGAAAGTGCTTAACGCTCTTTGTTATAGCCATTTCACCCCAACTTTGTATAAAAATGCAAATCTGTTTCAAAGATCAGAGAGTTTTATTGCAGAGGGTAAAACTTCAGTGTATGAAACATAGAAAAGAAGGGAACATACTACGTGCTGGAAAAAACACGGAGAAATCAGAAGATACCCTGTTATAACTTTCAGCAAACAAAACTGCCAGTGTCATAATCCCTACTTCTCTTGACTGTCAGTTAGTTAGCATGCACCCAAGTAAAGCCAGGAACTTCTAGCAGTTGTGTTGTGCCCCTATGCATTGTGTGTTTTACCACTCTTTTTTTCATTTTAACATTAAATTATTTTCGGAAATTCTTCTTTTTAGCATATTTTAAAATGTATTAGTAGCACTAATTCTGATCCTAGAGCATTCTGCGAGTTTTGTGGCAGGGAGATGATAAATTTTACTGATACATTTTTGCCTCCTGGAGTGTTTGTTAATTACATTGAACTAAATAAGAAAATGAATGGACTACTGAGAGTAGCTGTATGCAATAGAAAAAAGTAGCTTGGACAAAGTTCTTCCATTTCTTCCATGAATTTATTTTTTTCCACTGCAAAGTTGCTGCTATTGCTGTTTCCCAAAAACCTGGATTCAGTGCCAAACAGAAAACACATGCGTGAGTTCAGTGGGGTTACAATGCAATAAATACCTTCTTCTAGCAGGTGAGAAATAAGATTTGCTTAGAAAAAAAAGGTTGCAAAAGTCAAAGTTATAAAGAGTTTTCTTTACCCCTACCTCTTCAGAGGGCAGCGTTGCAAGCACATTGCATTGCTGCTGAAACCAGGACATGCGTGAGGTGGAATCTGCTCTGAAAATTGCACCTAGTTCCAAAACTGACTTTTAAAAACTGCCTCCTGCAATTTGTCCTTCCCAGCACCATTGCCCTCAAGTGCTGAGACAGGTTAAGCCTGACTAAACTAATCTAAGGCAGTGTCTTTGCCTTCTCTCCAGTCAGATCATGCTCAGACATGGAAGTCCAGACATTTGTGCTGCAGTTATGCTTCCTGGCCCTACACCTGACCCTGGTTGTTACATGTTTAGCAGCTTGCCCAAACTTCTCCTTAGTTCTTTTTATATGCAGTCATCCACAGCTTAGGGCATGTCCGCAGAACATAAGAGGCATTAAAATATTGTCACTGCCTGAGATGTATGAGTGCATGAAGAGCGGTGCCCTGCCCAGCTATCATGATTCACTCTGGGACTCTGAGCTTTCCAGTTAACAATATTAGGTTTTGTCTAACTAACTAAATACAGAATTAGATTGGAAGGGACCTATGAAGGTCATCTAATCCAACCTCCTGCTCAAAGCAGGCTTTACCTCACAGCTGAACTGGGCTGCTCAGGGGCTCACCTATATGAGTTTTGAAAACATCCAAGGATGGATATTCCACAGCCTCTCTGGGCAATCTGCTCCACGGCTCCACCACTCCCAAATTTGTCTTTGTTTATTTTGGTTAGCTTTTATTATATCTGACCAGAAATGTACAATGATTTTAGTGGTTCACACTTTTACTTTTACTTTGATTAAATTTTATTTAATAAAATTTACTTGAACTCATTAATATTTTCAGTTGTCTTAAAATAGAATTCTTCAGCTGTCTCAGACAAATTCATCCAGCCTTGCTGAATAGATCAGTGTTGCTGAATCCAGGATGTACAGAGTGATGGTGTTTTTCAAGTCTGGTGTTTGATGACACACAGCGTGTTTGCTGCCTTCTAAGGGCTGTCGGGCCCTGCTCATCCAACAAACATTGGCACAAACCATTTTCCTTGATAGCTGCAAATCCAAAGGTCACATTCATTTTTATTATCAATATTTGTATTATCATGTTCATGACTATATAAATACCATTCCAATTTTGTTTTTTGAACTTCCTCCTTTTCATCACCAAACAGCAGTAGCATGCAAGGAGTTCTGTGACTTCCTTTTCACAAGATGAATTGATTCTTTCCTCAGAAAAAGGTGAGCAACTTATTTTTTTACATTATCAAGGAAACTGTGCTGGACAACTCTTCCAAAGATATTTATTCTTTGTCTCAAAATTTTCTTCAATTTGTCTTCAACTTTTGTAATGTTATTACTTCTTCAGCATGACTATGAACTCCATTTCTGGCTTTGTCACTAACTAATCACATTGTTCACATATTAGTCAGTTAGCTTCTTTTTTTGTAAAAGGATTTTATAGCTGATGTAAATCTGTAAGAATAATAAAAAAGTCATCCTCATACAGCTATGAATATTCAAGGTGTGAAGGGCAGAAATATTATTATTATTACTATTATTATTATTATCCTGAAAATATAATTTATGCAAAGTGTCTTCCTAAAGAAGCAGTCTGAATTAAGAATGAGGCTCTACACTTTATTGTTTAAATTCCTAGCATTTTTTTTCTTCCTCCATATCAAAAAAGAGTTAAAGTTTTATGTGATTAGCTGTCCAAATCCATGCTACTACTTGCTTGCCTACTGCATGAAAATGTGAGGAATTGGTCATGAGGATGTATGTGCAGAAATTCTGACTTCATTATTTTGGCCTATATTTCTTACTGGAGTAAATGAGAGCATAGAATTTCAGCAGAGATTTGTCCATCTGCACCAGGATAAAACATAAACCCTATTTATTAGCAGGGAAAAATGGAATGATTTTGAAGGACAACGAAAAATGATTCTAAATACTTTTAGCATTCATATTAATATAAAAGACCTTCTGTCTGAAAAAAATTTTGAATCAAAACCACACATTTCAAATATTTTTGCTCTGTAGTTCATATTTAATCAAGTCTAGTTTAGATTTAGAAGATTTATTGGCTTTAGTCACTTTAGAAATAATTAAATCATATCCCTCTATTATTATCTCTGGGTTGAAAACATTCCCTTCTGTCTCCATTAGGCTTATACCCTATTGCTCACATTTTTCCTCATTGGCAGTAATTGTTTCATGCAGAGAGTCCAGCTGTTAGGCCATAATATCATTGTCCTAATCTATCATATTCAATGACTTCTAGAAAGTTACATAACTTCTGAGGCCTACAATGAGGAGGTATCTAAAGATAACTTCACATGTATAGGAGAAGATGCTTTTAGTGGTAAGCATGCTGTTTATTCTTGCTTTCAGCAGTCTCCAAAATACTGCTATTACACAAAAATCCTGTGAAGAAAATAACACTTATGTTGCAATCTGTAAAAGCATTGATTTTTTTGTTGTGCTCATAGAAATTTATACTTTTCTGCATTTTATTCTCAGGAAAATGTTCTCTCTTTTGCTAGCGAATGTAAATCTTTCAAGGTTTGATAAGATCAGGCAGCTAAATTGTAACTTATTTATGGTATGGAGTCAAAAACCTGGAGTGATGTCTAATTTTACATGTTTTTGACCTCAAACTTGATGCATGTGGAAAAATCTTGAATTTTAGTTGCTTTGAAATTCAAAACCAGATAATTAATTCACATTTAATATTATTCTTTTCTCAACCGTAAATAATGAGTTTGTTGCGAATGTTGCAAGCAGAACCATGACTGATGGCCAAATTTTGATCTTTGGGAAAGTAGTTCCTAAAAATATTTACTGTAAAATATTTTGAAAGCTTTTAGATTTAAACATTTTATGTAAATACAAGTGTTATTGTTACTGTTATTAAATATGTTTATGTGTCACTAGATTTTTTTACTGTGATGGCATAAGATTAGAAGTTTATATAAAATGTCATATCTTAACCTTTATGGCACTCAGAGTTGACATGATGCTCACTTAATATTCTTCACTCATGCTGTTGGAGACCTAAGGCAACTTGTTATCCGAGGTGTATTCACCAGCATGACAGCGACTGTAGGGATATTTTGACACATGTCAAATCAGGGTAATAGCTGTATTACCCAGGCAGCATAAGGAGATGATTATGAAATTCCATCGTACTGCAAACCTGTCACCATTTGGAGCAGAAACTGAATTTTTACGGAAAAGTTGTTTTTGTGTTTGTAAGGACAAATGTCTTGTAAGAAGATATTACTTATAAGTCAGCCTAGATATATCTATATTTGGGATAGTAGAATTTTAGAGTAAATAAATTTGATGCCTTGCATCAATGTTATTGTTCTTTAGAAAAAGGAAGAATCTTTGCTGGATAATTTTCCTGAATTTGTGGTAAGGGAAGAGCATACTAAACTCTTTCACCTTAGGTATTCTGAAGGAATTGTATATGCAGTTGCTAAAACCTTCTAGAGTGCAGTTTTAAGCAGAGGTAGAAGCCCCTGTGTGTGAAATTGGGGGCTCCTTACCTGTGCAGATAAGTACTGCTGTAGCAAGTGGCTATTCAAATGTGGTTTAGTAATAACAGGAAAAATTCACCATGTCCATATGAGCAACCTCATAAGGCCTAAACAGGGCCAAGACGCAAGCCCAAGAGCTGCCACCTGGTTGCCTGTGCTGTCACAGTCTCCGCAGGGGACCACGTGAATGCGAGGCGCACTGCAGGACGCTATGGCCCTATATGATCTGCTTCTTGCAGTGCCACAGAGCTGCTATATTCACCCTATCTGCAGCCTTCTAGCCACCCGAGAGCAACCGGCACAGCAGCACTCAGTCATTTGCACCAAAGAGACCAAGTCACTTTGCTGTGAAAACGGAGGGAGAAGGTGGTAAGTCCTGGTGGAAAGGAGCTTCCTTTGAGCTATTTTGTTCTGTAGCTCAGGTCACTGATGCTGCATACACTGCTATAAAGATGGATAGGCATTTTCAGAGGAAGGGGCTATCTTCCGCCAAATCCCATCTCACATATGCAAATGCACTTGTATGAGCTTTAACCACGGTCCTGTCTTTAACATCACTGTAACATACACTTGCAAAAACATACACTTAACACATATTTGCAAAAATACAAAGAGAAAATTAGATGTTCAGTATTTAACATTTCTGCACATGTCCAAGTTTGGATTGCCATTTTCTATAAGAGTATTATCTCACTTTCTCATGCAGATATGAATTAACTTAGGGGAAGAAAGGGGGAAATGTTGGCTGTAATGTATATTCCTGTACCATGAGATGCAGCAGTAACACACAGCTGAGCAGTTTACTCTGGGCTTGCCTGCACCCCTGCATACTGCCTAGTTTCTGAAGAATTCTATAATTTCCATATGCTACTTATGGTGTCCTTGTTAAAATTCCTGGGAGAAAAAACCTCTTCTACATTATTACATTTGCATGCAGTGATAATTACTGAAATGACAGAATGGCGTAGCGATGGATTGCAGCGTGGGCAGGCTGGAGAGTGTCTCTAAGGTAACGTCAAGAAAGAGGTATAGAAGACAGATTCTCTGAGCCAGAACTAGTTGGACTTCTTATTTATGGTATTTTGTCTTTTGATTGTCATTTCACTTGTTAAAACAAAGTAGCTGATTTTTTTTTAAAGAATGAAAAACTTCAACAATCTCTCTCTCTTTCTCTGAAGGTATGTAAAATACAAGTTATCCAATAGTGTTACTTTGTCCACATTGCTAAAATGAATCATATTTTTTGTTCCAGTAATTATTATATTAGCATGATATTAGCAAATGTAATCTTCTGCCAAGTTGCTGTTCCCTACAGTGCTTTGAAAATCCTACTTATACGAAGAACACAAAATAATTTGTATTTAAAATTACTGTCAGTAAATCCATTAATTAGTAGAACTTTTGAATTATTTATTTAGGGTCAGACTGTACAACCTTTACTGGGCAGGTATGCAAGCTATCATAGTAGCTAATATACAGTGTAGGTGCAAATCTGGCCCAAAATAAATGATTTAGAACAACAAAGATTTTCCAGAAATAAACTCAAATGCAAATTATTGAGCTACTCACTTGAATCAGTGGCATTCAGCTTGAGTGAGCAGGAAACTCTGACCCCTTTAAGTGTTAGCACGGCTGCAAAGAACTAAGTAAACAATATAAACCAGTGACCCATAGCCAGAATTATTGGGAGAAAATTGATTTTTAAAAATACTGAAAATAAATCTTAATAGTTATGTGTGCCACTGAATTTAGCAAATTTCTCCGATAGAATAAATTGATAAATGTAGTCCATTTCACTGCCAGATGTTACTGAAATTATTTCAGGATCTATAAGCAAGAGTGGTGCATACATAATCACGTTGTCACAAATTTGGCAGCTCTTCTCAACTTTGCCTCACTGCATTGCACGGTTCCCATTTGTCATTTAGTGTCTCACATCCTCAAGCACGAGCCATTAGAGTGCTTCAGCTAACATGCCACTACAACAGTTTAAATGAAGATCAGAACTCACTTTCTAAATGTAACCCTTAAAGACAGACAAGTAAGATTACTCATAAATGCCTAACAGAGTTGATTAATAGGTATATTTCCAATACTCAGCTCTTTAAATTAGACCCAAAAAATACAAAAATGATCGCACTTTAATCAATTAAGCCAATTCATTTATTAAAGTTCTCTCTTGAAATGAATATAAGCCCATTAAAGGATGATTATTGCCCCTTTCTTTCATTCTACTTTCTGTTTAACGTGGCATTAAATTCTCTTATGTCTCTGATTAGTTTTGAACCTTTTAATTACAGAGCAGTACACTGAAAGAAACTGTCTCTGTAAATGAGTAGTTAGGGCTTTTTCTTTTAAGGATCAATCTGAAATGAAAAGATAAAAGAGATATCCAGGTGTAGTTATTTTAATTTCTCTAGAGATACTGTCAAAATAAAATAGCAAAAGTTTCACTGATCTTCTTTTTAAAACTGCACGATGTTTTAGAGCTATGATGTTTTAGTTCATCGTTTGTAATATTGTCCACAAAGAATGAGATAAACAAACATACGTTGTGATTTACTGGAGGAGAAAAATCCCTTGCTTGTGATTTTAAAACTGAGAAACTCTCAAGTATATCCTGAAAACAGATTTCAAGCAAATCTCGCTCCTGTGGCTATTGGCACATTCACACATACCATCTTACTGTTCTTCTGTCCTGTGCTTGTGTGTTGCTCTGCAGGGAAGACTACAAAGCATTGCCATACTACAGTGTTTCAGAACTGTGGGTTTTTTTTCCTACTACTGAGCATGTGATTACTCCTACTAATTGCACAGAAGGTTACGCTAACATTATTATGGTTGTGTCATGTACCCTCCTTCCCTCCATCATTTTATTTAACTCGTCCTCTCTCTTACCACTAGACTAAACTCATCAGCCGTCATCGTAAGCTTGTTCAGTGCTTTGAATGATAAGAAACATGGACCTCTGAAATTTTTATGTGATTCCGCAAAATATGTATATAAAAAGGCACAAAAATATGTGAAAGAGAATAAAAGTTTCAAAGCCAAGCACTGAGTATTTAGAGAGTAACAGTTAAAAGGTGCAACTTTTATACAACCTGCTTGCACACTTACTTTATGATACTGTCTTTAATATAGAGTCATACGCTCCTCCACTTTATTTCTACTTAAAAGGACTTGTCAAAATTACAAACTGTGTACTTCTCTTGATTATAAGGAAGGTAAACCTACATACCATTCACAGCATCTGTTACATAAAAAAAAACCCTACTAGTGGAATTTGTCATTCAGCTGAGCTGAATTTACAAATTTATTGCAATTGCTCTCATGTCTATGTGTTCCTAGTCAATTTGAAATTTATTATACAGTGACACTGGGCTTTGTTCGGAATTTATTCGTATTAATCATAATTTTCAGTGGAGGTACTCCTTAATTGCTGCGGTATGTATATAAATGCTATCATGTCTCTTATTTTTTCTTTATTCTTTTGCATAACATCTGCTTATGCCTTAAGTGCAAAATACGCACTACTCAAACAAAAATAAATATAAATAAAATAATTATGAGTCAAAAGAATATAACCCTGTTCTGAGCATTGTTTGTCTTTATATCGGGCTAACAAATAAAATGATGCATAGCTTTGTTAATCATAGAAATAACTGTTCTGATTTTTTGAGAACTTTAAAAATCAGAGTTGACGTTCACCATTTCTCTTCCTCTCATTTTTTTTGCCTTTTGTTCAGCTTAGTAGAGTTTTGTGCCTACCTGAGCCCTGCTCTTTTTTACAGAAATCAGATATGCTATAGTTTTGCAGTGAAAAACTGAAAAAGAAATTATACACTAGGGAAAAAAAAACAAATTTAAACTGAATCCTTACATGCTGTTTTTAAATGCATGTATGAGTGTGTATGTAAAAATATATAAATATATGTGTATATCTCGTGTGTGTGTGTGTGTATGTATTTCTGAGCTCAAACAGTACCATAGATAATTAGAGAATGAATAAAGAATGGAAATATAATGAAGCGTTAACATGTCTGAGGAAGAGAAGGGCATTTGAAACTGTTGTTCAAAAATTAGAGTCAAGATATTGTGGCACAGTAAATAATATCTCTTTCATAGAAACAAATCTTAATACTTTCGAGAGAACTAGGGCTAATAATCTATTTTTTTTCTGTTCAAGGAAAATGTTATGCTCCAGGTGGCTCAATAATGCAATTATAATCTTGTAAGTACAGTGAAGAACAGGGAATTAAATAGGCAGGTAATTACTGGATAAAGACCTCAGAGGTACTGAATAGCCCCACTGTGGGGGCTTTGGGGGCCACTTTCTCATCAGAAACTCACTAGCTCTCAGGGTTTGGCTAAGAGAGAGTGCAGATGAAGTAGCTGCTATAGAATAAATAAAGTCAGACAGAAGAAAAATTATATGTATAATCAATAAACAACAAATACAAATGTATTTTCTGCACTTTACCACCAACCAACCAACTGCTGCATTTGGATAAAAGACTTCAGAATTTCTTAAGTTCATCATTCCTGGGAATAAGATCTTAATCCTGCAGGTGTGCAGCCATAGCTAGAGGGGAGCAACAGCAAAGCATCTGCCAAGAATGCTAAATGCCACATAAAAATAATCCAGTTTGCTCAGTCACCGTGAGGCTCTACAGTTTATACCTATGCTATTTAAAGTGACAGAGGTTCCCTTTACTGGTGTACGCACGATGTATGTTCCATGCCATCATGGATGTCATACCTTGAGGGACGTTTGTGCACATGACTTCACCTTCCTCATAAACCAGTCTCTTGGGGAAATTCCTGCCCCCTCATGAGCACCTTCTATAAAAGAGAGCATTTCTGCCACCTCTCATCACCTCAAAGTGTCACCAGCAGGTCGAGGGAGGTGATGCTTGCCCTCTGCTCAGCACCAGTGAGGCCACACGTGGCATGCTCTCACCAGTTCTGGGCTCCTCAGTACAGGACAGACATGTCGCTAGGATGATGAAGGGACTGGAGCATCTGACATGAGGAGAGGCTGAAAGAGCTAGAGAAGAGAAAAGTTTATCCTGGAGAAGAGAAGACTGAGGAGGGGATCTTATCAATGTGTATAAGTATCTGATGAGAGGGAATAAAGAAGATGGAGCCAAACTCTTCTCAGTAGTGCCTAGTGACAGGATATGAGGTGATGGGCACAAATTGAAACACAGGAGGTTCCACTTAAAAACAAGATTAAATTTTTTTATTATGAGGTTAGTCTAACACTGGAATGGGTTGCCCAAAATATTGACGGTAGTATCTTCATCCTTAGAAATACTCAAAACCGCACTGGTCATGGCCCCGAGCAGCCTTTTCTAGCTGACTCTACTTTGAGCAGGGGAATTAGACTAGACAATCTCCAGAGGCCCCTTCCAGCCTCAAAAGGTCTGTGATTCCATGTTTCAAAAAGTTCTCCTTAACTTTGCAGATAGACCTATTTATCTCCTTGAAATGTGAAATATCCCGCAGTATAAATAGTGCATCCAGCCCTTTAAGTACCTCTGAAGAAGATTAATGAACTGTGTGGCAGATGGTAATAGAGGAAAGGGTAGGGTAGTACAATTGAAACAGGCGCTACAGTTCACGTAGCAGCTTTTGCTTCTGAAAGGGCTAAACGGGAGTTTGTACTTGGTGGCTTGCACTGAAGGAAGGTACCACCAGTCAGCTTCTCCCTGTTCCTGCTCCGCTCCTGCAATCTCCCTGGAGCACGCTGCTTCACACAGAAAATGTCTTTCCCATGCGGGTGTCCATGGCTCTTTACGTCTCCGTTAGTGGGATGCTGGGGATGTTGAGCCTGCTGTGACAGTGTTAGAGGACTGGACAGGAAGAAGGGAGGCAACACTGCTGAAGTCTCATCCATACTGTCTTTTGGGAGCAGTTCTAGTGTGTACATCATCTCTTGATGTATTGTAATAGAAAACGAAAAAAGTAATGTAGGTAAAACAGCATTTTTGGCACAGCATCTTAAGTACATACTTTTTTTTTCTTGGAAAAGGGTATTTTTCTCCTAAAAATGGAAAAAAAATGTGAAATTCTCCATCTACTTATAATGCCACTTTATATGGCATCATTACCATTGTCTCTGAAGACCTCACAGATTTTTAATGCCTTTACATAAAAATGCATTTATCTTCAATGCTATACAAAATTTTGTTCTTCTTACATTATCCTCTCTCTTAATTTTCTTTTGCACTCCCGCTCCCAGTACTCATCTACATAGTTCATTTGTCAGTTTTTCCTGACGTCATTACTTCACTGTCCTGTTATACCTTGCTTATTTGTGTGGTATGACTTCGAGGTCTTATCTGTGAGACTCATACCCATTCCTCATTAATTGTCACCCATAGCTAGTGTGTTGCCTACAGAGAAATTACACTGTTCAAAACACTAATATTGGAAGTTTAATATTAGATCTCTATACATCTGTTCCCTATTCTCTACCCTTTGCCTCTTTGTCTGTCTACCCTTCACCACAAAATTCTCAAGCAGCAAATACCTGTTCTTGAATAATAAATACCAAGCAGACATGAACCAGTACTAAATAATAGATGGCAGCAGGAGAAAATATGAGATTCAGACCTGTATTGGATCAGCCAAAGCTTATTGCAATGCCTGAATTCATCTTATCTCCCACTCTAAGGAAGACCATTGGATTTTTGACCTTACTATATGATACTGTATATGTAATTATGCAAAATTTAAGATTGCATTATATGAACAAACTGTTAGCTATAAAAACAAGAAGTAATAGGAAAACAAATTCTTTCTTATACATGTAATTCCATGAACTTCTCCTTTACAAAGAGGTAAAAGAAGAGGTTCTAACTCAGTTTTTTGAAATGTGCCCTTGAGATTGTAAGGAATTTCAGTTATATAGTTTTGTGAAGGGATTTTGTTGTCACAGTCTTTTTAGCAGTGTTCCCACAGTTAACACAGAAGTGCTTGCTTATATATGTTTTCTATTTAATTATACTGTACCTATACGAATAGAGATATATGAAAGAAATTAATGGAGAAGAAAGGCTTTTTAATATCAATGTATTTATTGCATTACCTCTGACTGCTATTCACTTCATCTGTAAAGTAGGGGTAGAAAATGGCTTACTTTAGAAATCTATTTCAGGATGAGATTAATACTGCAGTTGCTAATGAGGTCAAATACATATGCTACATAGGCAGGTATGGAATTATTATGAGCTTTGAATGACGCTAAACGGATTACCTGCAATGCTGGGCTATTTACACTACCCATGATATTTCAAACTTTAGCTTAAGGGCATACCTCCTGTTGGTCTTGACATTTTTACATTTGACAGTAGCTTCTTATTAACAATGCCATGGCATACTTGGTGAATGTTTTTGTGGTCTTCATTATCATATATAGCACTAAATGAGCTTATAGCCAAACCCAAAGACAAGGTTCCTGCCTAAGCTGCACAATGAATACAATACATCATATACTGGACTTCTCTGCCTCTCTAAAATAACCAGATGAGCATCTTTACTTTTCTCAGGCAACAAAATTGGGAATTACCAACTGGCAGGATGGTACCAGCAAGGCTTCAAAGGTCTCTGGGTAGACCATACCTTCTACAGCATTAACTTTTATGCACATTTCATCTTCAACTCCATGTCATTGACACTGCAATAGCAGAGCCTGAGTGTGCCTTCTAACACATACTAAATGGAAAGCTGTGTCCAAGATGAAGTTATATAAAATTGAAAAGGAATGAAAGGACCATATACATTAAATTATATTCTCACTACCTCTAATTTCTGCTTTCTTAGAAATTGAGGCAACTAAGTCAATTAACACTAAGGTCAAAGCAATGTTTATTTCAGTCCAGAATCTCCTTGGAGTAATATTAAAAAACCTGTCACCTGTTTTTATAAATTCATCTTTTTCTGTGCCAGTAAAGATATTAATATAATTCAATCATGAACCAGAAGTAGCCTGTAACCTTTGTTACCTCTCTGTATTAATTGAAATAGATGGCCCAGAAGATGTATTCATGGATTACAGGGATTACTGTCACAAAAATGTGTTCTTCAGATTTTGCTTCTATATATATTTTTTTTTTCAATTTTTATCTCTACTTCTAGCACACACAGGAGCCAGTTCAGTAGCTCCTGGTGGGGATTATTTCAGTGCTTACTGTTTGGAATGCAGGCAGTGACAGGAAAGGTTGACAGATTGTTCCCCGTGGTGCTGAACAATTTTGAATTTTACTACTCTCTGCAATTTTTTCCAAACCAATTTACATTAGCAAATGAGGAAAAAGATCTAGTTTATTCTATTAAAGAAAAATTTGTGGAAAAGATAAAGTCAATTTTGTATTAAATGTGGGCACAGGAGTTGATAAACCTGTGGATACAGGAGGAAAATGTCACTGAAATGAGAAATACTTAAAACTAGTGAATTTGTGAGGCTTTCACTGAGGCTTTCCACTTTCACTGAACTCTAGCACAACCCATAAATGCAACCCAGTGCCTCATGAGTCAAAGCTAATGGCCCTTGGCTACGATCTGTCTGTCCATGACGCCATCACCAGAGTGAGCTCCTTCTAGATACCCATCTCCAAGACATCCATGTTCTGGATAGCATCAAGGCAGAATGATGTCCATGTTCTGGATAGCATCAAGGCAGAATGTCTTTATGCAACCCCAAGTAATGTGAAAGTCAAATATATGATGTGTCATGCTGTTTGTGTTACTGTTGTAGCTAACTCTAGATGCCTTTACGCTTGCTGCTCAACTTTGTGGATTCCCAGCACAAAGCCTGTCATGCACTGTACAGGAAGCCTGATCATTCTGGACTCTTAGGTTCTACCTGCTTGATCAATTGACTAAATTCTTTACTGGGGCTCACTTACAGTCATATAACATAGAAATGACTTACTATGCCTACATTTTAACCATGAAGTATCTGTACCTTTTTATGCACAACTAGTAACTAGGCATAGAAGCAAACACCATTACACCATGAGTTTACATGTTATACATTAAAGCTGGTTTACAGAGCTTCTTCATGGCAGATAAGTTCCTACTGGTACTTACAAGAAATTGTATTCAGAATAAAACTGTAGTGTTCTCATACTGTTGCTGAGAATCCTTTCTTGCCTAATGGAATTAATTTTGTATGCTCATTAGGATTAAAGTCATTCTCTTCTTTCTCTTCTAATATTGGCTAAAACTGTACAGTAAAGTCTTGGTAATGGTCTTTTTCCTACTGGTTCTGACAGCATGAATGTAAGAGCAATAGGTTACAGTCTAATCGATGTGTTATGGAAGTCTCACTACTTTTACTTTAATCATGGGTTATTAAGGTCAAAGATGTGGCTCTGGAAGCGCTTCAATATAATTTTTCTGGACTTGTCCTGTGAGGTAACTGATGGCCTCCATGTGACAGTATTGATACCCTTTCATGTGATCCTTCTCCCGCACTCCTATCAGACATAATTAACTGTCAGCATCATTAAAGTCATTCTTAGTTCTGTCATCAACATTTTCTTTTGCGGATGGTGGCACCAACACTTTCCTGCCAGAGCAGCATTGCTTCTTTATATATAGCTGATGAGGAATGTCCTTGCAGAATAATTTTTTTCTCTCAAATATCCTTTTATTTTAAGGAATTTAACTTTTTCCTTGAATGTTCCATACTGAGAGCATTTGTTCAGTCAGTACTAAAAACCAGGAAAATTAAGAAAGAAAATAAAGATAGGTCACATCATTGAGATGTGATCTTCATTTTTTCTTAAGAAACTGAGAAAAATTAGGGTTAAAAAACAATCTGAAATATCTGAAGTAACGAAGTGAGGGAAAGTGCTACTTATTCCTACAGAGATTCTGTCCAGTTGAAAATGCAACGTTTAAGAAAACGCCTAGAGAACAATGGAAATGTGTATCTATCCTAAAATGTTGGAGAATATTCTACCACTGAGGTGCTCACCCTTAGTTTGTCAGTTTAACTCCCTCTGTAGTTCATGGAAGGAGATCAAATGCACCAGAAAGCCATTCACCCACTAGTTTTAAATACTTGTTTTAGGTTGAGATAAAACACAATCAGGACACACCATGTGCCATCTCTATTCCCTGACTTAGGAGCCTTGAATTCTAGGCTGCTCACTTCAACCGTTATGAGTGGAGACAGACAAAATGAATCTCACCAGCCTAAGGCTGCCTGGGTTCGTACCAACCAGTTCCCAAGAAATGCACTTCAGCTGAATCATTCTTGGCAGGTGCACATTTGATACAAATAATATCTTTGCAATTAATGAAATACGGTAAGCCTTCTATTGCATTGTAGAAAGACTTTCAGGGTTGAAGCAATGAAAGCAGAAAAGGAGTAAAGTACTGAGTATAACATTTACATTAAATAAAAATCACCAGCATCTTTAGGGGAAAAAGACATAAGAAAAAGATGTTTTTGGAAAAATATTCCATGACTTCCCATTCAAACTCAAATTGTTAAAAAATGAAATCATGCTGTCTTTAATCTTTCAACATCTATCTAAAACTCTAAAAATTTCTGTGTCTTTAAATGCATGAAATGGATTTCTAGTCTCCACAAGAATTAATATTTGATCCCAGTTACAAGTAAGAGGATAAATTCTAATAAATAAGTAAACTTGATAAGGCACTGTTATTCACTCTGAATCTTGGCAGAGTGAAGAGGCTAAAAGATAGATTGTGATAGGAAGTGATTCAAGAAAGTAATTTTACTGAATAAATACAAGGGACAATGTGTGCCAAATTTAGTATCAAAAGTTTCTAAAAATGATTGAATATCAGTACTTGTCAGCTCCTTTGTTAACTTGAATCTGATTCTACTTAATTGATTTTCCATAAATTAAATTTTATAATTAAGAGTATCTCCAGGTTAAGTAGATTAAAGCATTTCATATATTTTCCACATACCAATTAAATTCTCTGTTTTATACAGAACCATCTCTCCAACACTACTGACTTTTTTCTAATTACGTAGGAGCATATTACACAGATCTCTTGTTTAACTGAGGTACACATTCTAAAACTTTAACTGCCTGAAAAATACTATATTAATGATACATTTAATGAATCAAAATACTTTTTTCTTCTCTGGCTGCATTAAAAACAGTGTTAGTCTTGTATTTGATGTCTATTCTGCCACCATACATGTGTTTTACTGAGAACTCGCCACCAGACAGAGGCTTAGCAGATTGTCTACCAACTTTCAAAAGTGATACATACACAAGTTTATACATCTTGTGATTTATAATATATAGAAACTTTTGATGAGCAAAATCTTTTGATGGTTGTGGTAATATATATGATGCCTGATCTGGAAGAAAGGAACGAATCTGAAATATCATAAAGCTGTAAAGAGGGACCCCCGGATACTTCATTTGTGCAGAATTTGGGCTGGAAACCGGGATGAGCACATCTCAGAGGAGAAATATAGCAAAAGATCCTGAGAGAGTTTTCTGTCAGCAAATTTACCTCATGAAATGTGGGTTGCTTGTTCCTCTGGCTAGTATTTGCAAGGATTATGAGAGAGACATCCTAGAGGATATACTGAAAGAGGAACTTGCTAGTTTTTTAAATATTTTATTTCATAATGTTATCTATTGTTTCCAACTGTAATACCTATCGTTCCAAAATTGTAATTAAAACCTTGTTAATCAGCCCACATTTTTTCATTACTTTGAAAGAAGTTTAGCATTAACCAGCCTGAAAATGATAAACCAAGGATATATGCGGTCTACAATGATGATGCAACGCTAAAGCGCACTCTGCTCCCCTGTGGTCCAGAGCAGGGTGGGCAGGCTGCCTTGCACCGTGGGCCTGGGGACTGCACACCATCAGCCCAGAGAGGGCCCCGAGGGTGGGTCTGGGCTGCTGGCTCCTCCCTTGCAGGACGGCTGCCTTCTGACCGATAACCCCCTTTCCTGCGGAGAGCAGGCAGCAGCGGCCGCACAAGGCCCAGCAGACCCCCAAGTCCTCCCAGAGACGAACAAAACTGTGCTGCCTGTGGCAGGACCCTGTCTTCTCCGCAGAATAAGGCTGGGTAACTGGAGCTTTTATTAATGTGACTTGGGTGAGGTAATCAAAGCCATCCTTGGGTGATGATGTTCTCAGCAGGACTTTATTACCCTACATGTGTGTCATACACTTTCTAGGAGAATATACCAGTGTTTTATGTTGCAATACACTCAAATTGTTGCCAAAGAGGTTATTCGTCCTCCAGAGCAAAGGGCAAGAAATGTGGGAAGGTCCCTGGGGAATAACCAGCACCTGAATAATACAGTTGGCAAACTCATTTAGAAGTGGAGACCTAGCACTAACCTATGTCTTCAACTGTCCCAGCAAACTTTGATTGAAAACTTTCCTTAAAGTAGTTGAGAAGGTCTTGCAAGCAGACAGGAGGGGCATGAAGGCTAACACCAGTGCATGCAGTTGGGCTGGCTCTGCATTTCTGTGAGCAAAATAGCAAACATCAAATCTCTATCAGTCCAGAGTTCTCCAGCTTTGCTGTTGCCTTGGCCAAACTCTCTTGCACAGCTCAGTCTAGAAGCTTCTACTCCCTCCTGCGGCTTTTACGGCTAGTGAAAATATTTTTCCACCATAAGATGGCCTTTGATTTTGTTAAAAAGCTTATAGCTTTTGAATATTTTGTTCTGATTTAATGAATCTATCCTTCTGGAAGATGTGATTCTATTCAGGACTCCATTTTGAATGGAATTCATTACAGAATAGAAAATTGTGATCCTAAGAATCAAGAGATTTATACTTTTCATCCATGTTTTCACCCTTTGCATTCTCCAGGGACGATAAGATCATCTGTAGAAACTGGGTTGGAATTTAATCTAATTGTCTCTTCTGAACTGGTCCACATCCTCTTCAAAGACTTTTTCCCCTTAATTTAGTAAATTATATTTGAATTACAATATATTCTGAGCTTCCATTTTTCCCTGTTACTTTTCAGATCAGTCTAATTATATCTGTTTTATTTTAATATAATAATAAAAATCCTTTTGATCTAAGAGAAAGAATGAATGAAAACATACCAAGCTACTGGCTCTTTCTTGGTTGCTTAATTTTCTGGTTCTTCAGTTAGGTGTGATCACATTTATCTCTGAACAGTCACTGAAGAAGGAACCTGCCAGTCTTTGTGCATAATGTTGGCTCTACAGAACTTGTGGCCAGCAAAGAGGGACTGGCAAAGCTGAAATCCACGCTGTCTCATGGCCAGAAGACCAGGAGAAAGTGCACAGCTGCCTGTAACCTCTGGAATAAACTATGACATTCCTCATACACAAATGTTTGAGAAAATGAAACTGCTCTTTCAGCTATGGAGTGTTGCACACTTCAGAATTGATAACCTGATAGAAATGTGCTGCTATAATGAGCTGGAGGACACACAGCATAGAGACAGAGGTTCTTTACATACTTTTATGGGTGCTGAAAGTTGCAAATGATCCTTGGAGATAGTAGAAGAAATTCATTCAATGAAACTGGAACAACTGCTTTCAGAGAATCTGTTTTTAAATTGAAGAATAAAATCTGGAACAGCAAAAGCTATCACTGAAGTCAGTATGTGATCAGAAATCTGAAGAATTAAGTTAAGGACTGGGGACCTTCCTAGCCGCACTATAAGCAAAGCTATTTCTTCACAGTAGTGTGCAGCATATCTATACTTATGATTTGTTAATTTGTAGTTAGTTTCCAAAATAATTTTACATGCATTGTCAAATGCATCTTTGATTTACAGTGTGTACCAACTAGGTAGTCAGCTGCATACTGTAGCTTGTCCACAATGTTCGTGCATAAATAACGACTGTCAGTAATTTTAAATTAATTTTGAAGAGCAGACTGTGAAAATCAGTTGCTACACAGATTAATGCTTTTTTAGTCGTTCCATTTCAAGAGCATACATACCTTTTCCAAATAATACTGGTCAGGTAATGAAATATCTAATATCAACCTTCACTACATAGTGCATGCAAAAAGAGGTGTTGTTATGATACACAGTAGTCATGTAGGGCTCCCTTCTCTCATACCAATACAATTTAGATCATTTCTCTACAGATATAAATTCGAGCTAGTCTACTTTAGGACACAAAGTTAGACTGATCTGCAACTAGGTTACGTAAAATCAGGCTGTTCTAAGTGACAAATAAAAGGAGAGCTTAGTTTAATTTTCTCATTTAAAATGTTTTGGGCTTTAAAGGAATATTCTATATGTTTTAAAAATTGAAAAATTCAACTTAATTATTGGTATTGGTTACACTGTCACCCGAATACGAACAGAAATGATTACCACTACAAAGTGTAATCAAACTTCTGCACTTTTTTGATGTTAATTTTTAACAATGAGTATATTCTGCCCTAAAATTTGAGAGGTTTTTGAGATTTCTACATTTCTTCATTTATGAAGATCAAATCTTCAAAAAATGTAAAGGTTTCGACATGGAGCTAATGGCGGATTCGTAGCCAAATCTCTCACACAGCTTTGAAAAGTTTTTACCTGTCTAATTTTTTTTACAAAGGTAACAACCACAAGACAAGAGAACATAAGCATGCAGATACATAGAAATGTAAAGAATGGGGCAAGCAGTCAATGGGGAAAAGGGAAAGACTGTGGTCAAGGCAAAAAAATCTGTGATGAGAAACTGATGTTATTTATTCAACAGAAAAACGAACATTTGCTATAGTAATTGCATTAAACACACTCATTATACTGCTGTATATATAAGTGCACACAGCACCTATCACAAAGGGCATGAAAGCCCTAAAAAGGGAATTGGTTCTCTGAAGCATGATTAGCTAGTAAATGACTTTCAGCAGCTTAGGCTGTTACCAGCTGATCCCTGTATTTTTAGACAGCTCTAAACCTGATCATCTTGCTGAAAGAAAAAGTTCATGACCTCAAAAATTCCTCTTCCCAGAGAAAAGTGGGAGACTTTGAAAACCTGACACAGCGAAGCACTTTATTCTTTTGAAGGAGGAGCGCAGAAAATACGAAGAAAACCTTAGCACAATCGATCAGCTTTGAAACCATCCATTTCTGATACATATTTTCACTCCTTCCAACATTATAGTGCAGCTGACTCCACCTAATTGCAAACTGATAATGTGAATGGGACAAAAAAATCAGCATCATTATGAATGTAAAGTCAATTTTTTTGACATTTAAGTATGAAAACTGTTCAAATAGGCCTTAGCACTGCATTTTTGTACATAATTAGCATGATACACATATATTTTTCAGGTAGTGTCTTATGTTCAAACTACCAAAAACAGGCAAATATTTGTTAGTTATGTAATTCTGAGTTGGTTCTGTATGTAGCATTTATAGTCACTAGAAAGAAATGGACTTTGTCATGTCTTCATAAGACAGAAACTAATGATTTCTTTGCAACTTTTAGCCATTTAAGGCCAGGACACATGAAGCTTTGTCACTTTTTCTAAGTGTATTCGGTTTCTTCAACTATTTAAGGCTGGTTACCAACAGGTGATATATTAGCAATACATTAAAAATCTCAGAACAACACTCCCTTTATGTGAATAGCAGATGAGAAGAGTTTTCCTAGGTCACAGAATGCAGTTTCCAGCCTAGCTCATCACCTTATCCCAAACATCAATTTACTAAAATCTACTTTAACATTTTACAGGTTGGTTCCTCCTCTCCTGCTGCTTGGAAGCTATCCAGAGTTCATTCCCATCAGCATTAGAAACATTCTCCTAATTTATAACCTGCACCAGGCTACATCTCAATAAACAACGTGGTGAGGGCTCAGTCCTTTAATCAGAGAATATACCAATTTACAATTCCGTCAATTAACTGTTTTTAAAAATAAGAACTGTGGTAGGCATTGGAGGCATTACATCTCAACTCTCCTACTACTGCAGACTTCCAGAATCTTTTCCATCAATCTCTGTCTGCATGACATTATGATTCTAATATGTATGAGTGAGCTTATCTCCATTTTTCTAAAAATATCATCCTTTTTTCTCCTGAATGAAATGTATGTAAAATGGTAAAATGTTACTGACTTCTGGTTTTATATTTACAGCACTTCTGTCTCTTAATTATCTTTCCTTGGCAAATTGATTAATGAAATGGCATGAGAATATTAAGTAGTCCTAATTGTCTTTTTACAAATCAAAAATCAAAAAATCAGCCACCTCTCCCCAAAAAGCCCTATGGCTACATTAAGCATGTCAGAGTTTGCTTTTAATATTTATTTCTGTAAACAAGAATACTTACTAAGGAATTTATCATTTTCCCTTATCTTAAACTCTCTCTCTTGGAAGAGAAATAGATCAAAATCTTCATCAGCTTATGTATCATAATTCTCCCTAGAAAGAACATTCTCCTACTGTATACTTTTTAACCTAGTCTGTAATTCCGGTATGTGCTGAGCAGTCCTCTCCTTCTGTGCCAGGTCTTGAGTAGATAGTCATTTGGAGACATGCTTAGATGGTCTTCCCCCTTTCTTTTTACTCTGATTATTAAAGTCTTTAACTATTATTATTTCCAAAGGATATTTCACGTAATTACTTCTGTAGTACCACTGAACAAGCATTCCCTCCTCGACAGAGAAAATTCAGCTATCAAAACTTATTGTGAAAGACACCTGCTGTGATTAGGTGTGGATTTATTCCACATTGTGTTTCCCCTTACTTCATCATCATATTTTTATTCAAAGTCAAATCTTGAGAGAACAAAGGATCATTGCATTGTTAGTTATTCACAGATATATACTGTTAGAAGCAATGTAAATATACAGAAGCTTAAACTGGTGTAAGTTTGGACAGAAGCTTAAGAACTTGAGAACCACAGAGACTAGAGTCATAACATCTTCTCTTGAATACAGTTTGAGTCTCTTTCAAAATGTGTTTTAGAAACATGTGCTATATGCATCTAATGACTTGTGTAACTTCATTAATATTTACCCTTACGAATGAGCTTTTTAGGTTAAAATACTTTATAAATATGTGCCAAGAAAATCTAATATTCCTCCTAAGGAGGCACTTTTATTTATTCTTATATTTTCCTTCCACATACAAGAAAGCTAAAGCAGGGGTTAGAAAACCTGGCCAATTCTATGGGAAGACTGGCAGTCAGGAACTCTTGAGTCTTAGAGCAGTGTTTAAACTACTGAATTCCAAATTGCATATTTCATTTAGGGTGCTGAACAAATCCTAGAAATGTATTGTTTAGAATTATCATCTTGGACTAGACTTGAACCAAGGCTTGTAAGGAACATGTTGCCTGAAAGGCTCATTCTATTACCAGAGGAGATTAACAAGTTAAAACTAAGGCCAAGAGAGAAAAAGCAAAGTATAGTGCAATGTGAAAGTTATTTAATTAACAGTGTTTGAAAGTTCTTTAATTAACAGTGTTGTCCATGGACGAGCAAATAATGGACATCATTGGATAAGAAACTGAATTCTGTCTTACCAAAGATCTTACACTTATTCCTTTGTAGCAGGGAAATGATCTGTGAAAGATCAGTGCTTGGATATCCCAGTTTTCCTGAAAAGATTGTGCTGAAATGGTCCAAAAATATTTTCTCTTTGGCAAATGTAAATTTATGTCAGTTTTCCATGGTTAATTTTTGAGTGAAATATTGAACTGTAACATTTAAAAAAGTTGACATCTGAGAAACGTGATTAGAAAATATTGCCATATTCTCCACTCCTCTCTAAGGACCAGGTTTCAGAGTCAATTTCATCTTTCCTGAGAAAAGCCTTATGGGAAACTGAAGTACTTCAACTTTTTAAACCAAAAGGTTTCAACCCACCCTCACATCAATATCTTCCACAACATTTTTCATAGAATTAAAAGAAATACACCTCATTGTATTATTTGTAAGTAGACTTTCTATTGCATATTCTGTTCACAGAACTATTCAATTTCATAACCTTCCTAACTGAAATACCTACCAGGAAAATACTGAAAATACTGTCATCAGTCTTCTACTAGTTAATCGTGTGAGGATTCAGCTTTTGTGGATAATTTGGTGAGATGTATATCTGTTTTTTTTTTTTTTCAGGAAGAGAGCTACATGTACAAGAGGTAGCCTCTTCCTCTTCCTTGCTATGTTCTGTGCTGCACACTGTCAGTCTGTTTTGCTCATTGACTTTGACACTATCAGTTCATAATCACTAGCACAGCAGATTATTTTTTAGCTGTAGTGTCCCATGTTGTAGAGTTAATGCCGCACAGCTGAAGATTTGCTTTTAGCATGTCTGGTTAACAATCCATTGCTGACCTCTCAGCTGTTCACACATTTTAAAATAAGGAAATAGCTCTGAGCAATCATTTTTCTGAGATAAACATCAGATGCTCGGACCAGTGTAGCTCAGCCCTGGAGGAACGCTGCCTCACTGCTGCTTGGGAACTTACTGTGCCTTACATTTTAACACCATCAAGGGCAGAAAGACAACTCACATGGAATTGGCTGGAAGGCTTCATGTGAAAAGTATTAAATTGTCCAAGTATTGCAACCATACAGAAGAAGGGTGACAACAACCACACAGCACACATTAACATTCATTTGAAGTCAGTTGATATTTTAATTTCAGACATGCTGCTTTATCTCTCAAAAGCTACACTAACTTTTGCTGTCCTCTGCATGACTTCATCCTCAAGTGAACTGGTGAGACAGGATGCTGCCAAACTTGCAGCGCTTATCTACAGATTTCAGTCCTATATTGCCTGTACATATGACTGATCGGACAAGCTTTTCTACCTGGGAGTGGCTGGAGCAGGATAGCTGTTTTTCCTGTGCTGAGGTTCAGGTTGACGTGGTCAGTGCTGCAAACAAAACAGCCAGTAATGAGCTCTGCGTGCTGTACCATGGGGGCAGCCATACGGTGGCAGAGGTCAGTCACACTGTGGCCTTTATGTCAGCTCAAAGTCTCTGCAGTTTGAACACATCACTGTCTACACTGAAGAAAGTGAGGCCACGTAACATTGCACCTAAATGTAATAAGGAGTTTTGCTTATGCCATTTTTAAACACGAGTGGTGGAATAGTGCAGCTTTGCTGAGGATTCTGTGTAACAGTGAAAAACTCTGATGCTGTTCCTTGGTTGAAGACTGTTGCTACCATACCATTGTGAAATGGGTAAACAGGCTGTAAGTTTATTTGGATAGCTGAATTTGTGAAGCTGTCTTCAAGAAATCTTCACAGATAGTTAAGTATAGCTGTAGTATCAAAGGCTTTCATTTACCAACAAAGATCACGTACAAATTCTGCTTTTCTTCTATTCACTTTTCTTGCATCTTCCTGGCTTTAGAAATCACATGAACCATGCCTTGAAACAGGCTTTCTGAGCCTTACTTTCAGCGTCAAGCCTGTAGAGTCCTATTGCAGTAAAGACTTCCCCAGCAACTGACAGAAATAAGGTATTTCAGTTGTTATCAAGCTGTAAGTGATTTCTGTTTCTAAAGGTAGGGGACTGGATGTATCCCTGAGCTATTGCGGACTCTTGTTCACCATACATTGGTGAAGATCTGCATTCATTTGTGATTATGTCATAACCTCAAGTTTTGTTTTGGCAGAAATGTTATTAGTACTTAGTCTTGCACTGTGACGTCTGTTTCATGGTTTCAAAGGTCTCTAGTACAGTTGGTGGTACTGCAGTTTGAACGATATCTGAAAACCAACGGGCAGCAATTAGAGATGGGAGACGGACAGTTGCATAAACTGTTGAAATGTTTCTGCCAGGAACTCCTTTCACTCCCTAACAGTATGTGATCATCTTCACTGTGGAATGGCACAACACCAGAGGAGTTTTAGGGCTCTATACTGCTTTCAGGCATTCAGATAACTACTTGACATTTTTACTTGATAGTTTCTTGAATCTCCTCCCTATGCATCACCCACCTTCTAGGATAGGAAAGTTTTCTTGTGCTTTCTGCTGAACTGTGTGGGGAGAAGCTTTATAAAAATCTTTAATCCCAATCTTATGAAGCACATACATATAACAGCGGACCAATAGACCTGCCATTTCCATCAAACCTCTTATGATAGCCATCCTTGACACAACAGAGGTTCTTTGCTGGGGTATTCTATAGGGCATCTTTGAGACCTTTCACTTTCTGTGATTTTGTATTTGAACATAAGCAATAATAACTCTTTTCTTTTTGTGACTGCTGTGTTCAATGACACAGCATTTAGTATTTTATTGTTAATTTCCTCTCTGTGTGCAGGCATCAGACAGCTCAAGATATTGCACTGCTCACTTGTATCAGCAATCTATACCAAACGTGGTCTGGGAAAACTAGATAGCACAAACAGCAAAGTACCTTACTAATACACTGTCAACAGGATGCCATCACTGTGATCATAAATTGTTGTCTCATGCTTTGCCAGTTTGCTAGAAAACTGAACGCTAACAACTTGCCAATTTTCAGCTCATAAAGTTAGCAGCGCTGTCACTGAAGTTTTTCTGATCAATATAGGTGTAGGACCTTTAACCAAGTGTCCATAATATATTCATGAATTTATCACTCTGTGGAATTAATTGAATCACATTCATTAAGTAGAAGTGTGACATAACCACTGGACAGGTACTAATAGTGATACCTGATGAGGGTATAAAGGAACTATTTTGTAAGTTGTCGGCTGGCATTTAAATGCTCTCATTGTAAATCCAGTGTAATCCTCCGCCTCTAATCACTTGGATTTGGGTCTCTTTTATCACAACAAAGCAGTTAGGTATTGGCCAATACATACAATAGAGAGTTATGACTAATGAGCTACTAGACTAAGCATTAATATACTCGCTGCTTCCAATTAGATGCTAGGTGAGGGTTTGCTGGCCAGACAGCTGTCGATCAGAGGGGAAAGGATAGCCCTCTGTCGCTCTTTGGAATAGGCCAAGTCTTGATGTTGCAGAGTTTCAGTTTTCAGAGTCTCTATTTTTCTCTACTCAGGGTTTTAGATCTCACATCAGTACTTTTTTTCTTGTATCCTTGAGCTGTTAGTTACTACTGCCTAAACAATTACACTAGTATTAGTGTTTTTTCCTTTTCTTTTCTTGTATGGCTTTGGTTTGTACACTTTCTTATATCTTGATGACACTTTTCTCAGTAAAACTGGGCCAAGGTCACACAACTGTGCTGTTTCAAACTTGGTGATAGCTCACAACAGTTCCTGAACTGAGAAATACAGAGCCCCTTCCTGTTGACCTTTTCATCATAAATGCTTGGTATTAGGGTCTGGCACCTGGCTTGAGCCCCCATGTACACCTCTTCCTCTGTCTCAGTTACAGACATCAGCAGGGCAAAATTCTTCTGAGCAACAGTATTCATGCCCAAATCCACTCTTGTCTCTGTTACCACCTTCTTTCAGGGGTCTGCTGCTGTGCATTAAGGGCCTTGAGCTGTAATATCTTCTGCTTTATTTAATAAGCCAGCTATATCACTGGCATATATATATATATATATATATATATATATATATATATATATATATATATATATATATATATATAAAATTAGTACTAGTTGTAACATTTGAGGAACTAATACAAGCAGAAGCATTGTACTGAAAATGATGTCAGCTCTTGGGGAGTGGTTATAAAAAGTTTTACATTAGTCAGAAGTGGCTGCAAACTGCATTGCACCTAAGGCTTGAAGTATCATTGTTCATGCACTTTGTGTAACAATTAAGATATTTTTTTGATTGTTCAAACTTGGTTTGAACTCATAATCCAACTGCAGTTCTGGCAGTGTGAGACATTAGAAGGACACTAGAATACTGTGTGAAAGTTGTGAGAATCTGTCTCTATCTTAAGCATACGAAATTCTAGCTTTGAAACTACAAATCATGTATGTATGCATACATTTACAGGCCACAAATTAAGGTAATACGCTACACAGCTTGTTATGACAACAATGAAGCTATTCTATTTCTATTCATTTCTATTTGTTTTCTCACTTGCTTTGCCAGTAGAAATACAGCCCAGTTGCACATTTTCCAGCTGTAATTCACCAGATGGGTGAATTTAGCTAAGACCTGCTCTATCAACATGTTACGGACCCAGTTAGGGACCAAGAAGTGCTGCACCCCTTTCAGGTTTCTTATCGGTCTCAAGAAGTATTTAGATATTCTGGGTGCAGTATGATGTGAGACTGAATTTTCTTGGCTAGTGTAGGTAATTAAATATGCCCTAGTTGTTAAATGTGCCGTTATAGTCGATGAAGATCTAGTGGAGTTAGCCAATGGAGCATGGAGAGCTATTTAGGTAAGCTACCAGGGAGAGGAATGTATAGGAAAGTATGAGAGAGAGTCCACATACCACATTCATTTTTATCAGTGACTTAAAAGGTGAGAAATTTGGTATAGCATCCTTAAGAGCAGCAGAAATTGTTAAGAGATTAGCCTCAATTTTTCACATCACACTTTCCATACCTCACTGTGAGAGCTAGAGCAGCTGCTTCGAGGGAACGCTGAGAAAGCAGAGGGCAAAGGGCAGGGGAGTAAAAGTTAGGGAAAAAGAAGCAAAGAAACAAAACAGTCAATAGATTACACACCAAACCAGTTTTACTTTTAAAGATAAAATGACTGTTGCTTGATTTTTTCGCTTGTGTGAAATCATCTTGCCAGATGTGTTAGCATAAGAAAGGGCTTAGCTCAGTTTTCTGGGAATACCTCTTAAATGAACATACACACACAGTGTCAGCTCTCCAGGAAATGCCATTTCGCCTTTCCTTTTAAATCAAGCCTGTGTAAGAAAGTTTTATCCACAAGAAAAAAAACTTATGCATGAGAAAAACATTTTCAGGGAAGTGCAGGGAGAAAAAAGGAACTGATTATACTTATGATCTTGAAAGACAATATTCATGACATCGTGACAATAATCCTCCTCTCCATTTTCTTCATAAGCCAGTGTGAGAATATTTGATACAAAGACATTCCTTTCAAGTGCTTTCTTTGTGCAGTCTTTATGAGCAATTAGTGAAGTCCCACAGTTGTGTGATCTGACTTAAGAGGTTTTATTTTGTTCCTTCTTTGGTAAATTCAGTGGTAGCTGACTATTCTTTACTCTAAGATCTTCAACTCACAAGTCTACACATTCATCTCTATTGGGTTCAATTTACAGCTCTCTTCTTCCAGTTCTATCCTGATTTAGCTCCATGGATTTGGCATTACTAGACACTGGAAAGCAATTCGGACTTGCCACAAGAACTGTTCCTGACTGAAGTGAACAAGTGAAGAGGAGTGAGAGAAGAATTTGAAGATACCGAATTTTAAAATGTATTCAGAGAAGTGGATGTACAGATGCTGAAGACTCTTTTATAAACTAATCACGAAAAGAAAATATATTTATTTTTTACCTTTATCAAAGAAAATTGTTAATTAAAAAAATGGATGTGAAAACAAATTTTAGGGTAAAGATTTTTACTTTATATAGAAATATATTTTCACAGCTTAAGTTACAAATTTTTTCACTGAACATAATAGTCTGAGTGAAAGTAAAGCTTGAATTGTAGCTTCTAATTCAGCAGAAGCTCAAGTAAGTAATGCCTACTGTTAACAAATATCTTTACATGACATATCTGTTTACCAGCCTTGAAAGAGATGTCACCAGTCTAAGCTGGTTTGACTTTAATTAAAATAAGTTATATGTTTATGGCAGACCATCTTCCATTTCTCAAAGAAGTCAGGAGAGGCAACTGCAAAAATTGCAATTATATTCCAAACAATTTGTATGGAAAAGAGGAACAATGCATATCATACTCAGAACGTATTAAAAACAAATCTCATCTTCACTGATTAAAGGGACTGTTTAATTGCTGGGTCATTTAGTAATAAAGGAACCCACACTGGATGCCACACGGTCTTGCAAGGGCAATGTTACTCTGCCCTTGTGTCTCTTGGTTTCTTGTGGTAGTAGCATAAACAGTCACTTGGTTGTATTTATGTAGTTTCCTGAAATAAATGAAGGGATACATGATTCAAGATTGATAGATTTATCAAAATAAGATGTGGAACCCAATGAGATACAATCCCTTTTGTTTCACTGAGGAGATTTTTTTTCTCTTTAATTTTAGAAATACTACCTTCTATTATTTTGTTTAACCTTTCAAAATATGGAATCCAGCCATCCCATTAGATTCATTTCTTTGTACGCTTAATCTCTTAGAAAAGTATTTACTGGGAAATTATTCATGTATATATACACATTATAACTATTTTAATCTCACTTAACCAAACTCTCTTGGTTCGTTTAATTTTTTTAATGATTTGACATATGATATAGTTTGAATACTCTTGGTGTTGTGTAACCATTTCATTGATACACAGAGTAAAGAAATCAAGGGAAATGTAGGCAGTATATGAAGAAGCTAGCTATGAAGTGGCTAGCTTTCAGAGTGGCACTGGCTTACTGAAACTCCAGCTTTGGTTTGCTGAGGTTTCTGCTGACGGTGCTGTTGCAGATGGGACTGGGAGGACTTAGGCAGATTCGGAGGAGGGCCCATAACAGCACCCACTGTTGCATGTCCCACACACAGGCAGCAGCACAAACTAGATCTCTGTACCGGCCTGACCTTCTCCCTTCCCCCTTGTCCAGAGCAGCCTAACTCTCTCCCCTTTTTTGACAACAATCAGTGCAGGGAGGGACCTCACTGACCAGTCTCAGCCACCTCAAAACTTTATGTGACCCCCAGCTTCTCTCTCTCATGCTAAACCCCTTGAAATTGCAGTGACCCATCCCAGTATGTTTCCCACCCAGCCCCGTTCAAAATTTCACTGACCTGTCCCCAATTCTCTTCCACTCTTTCTCTCTCACTCCAAATCTGCTGTGCTACAGCTTCATAATTGAATTGCTCTGATTTTTTTTTTTTTTTGCCTTCTTCTCTGAGCAGAAAATTTCAGTTTGGCCTCCCTCCTGGGAAGTCTCGAACTAACTCTATTTCGCATTTTATAATCGAGCAAATAAGCCCTTCCAGTCTGCACACTAAGTAGCAATGTCTTTCCTAAAGTATTTCTTGTAAGGAAATCCAGAGAAATTATTCTGGAAGAAATGAGCTGAAAGACAATCTACTCATTGCAAACAGCTCTGATGTTTTGTCCTTAAATTTTGGAGAGGATGAAAGAAAAGGGCATTTTTTTTTCCCTCTTGGAACTCATATTGCATTACAAACCACTGAAGAGAAGGAAATAACTTCTATAACTGAAAGACTAAAATAATAATAACAATAAAATAGTACTTTTGGATGTATTCTCTTCATTTTATACCAGTCTGATACAAATATAAAATAATACAAAATGCTTTTCCAGCAGTATCACATCTTCTCTCCTTTCTATGAAAAGCATCACATTAGAGAACTTGTGACTCAAAATCTACTGTTTTGGAAGAGCTGCAAAGTTACATCACACAGCTACAAAAGAGGAAAATACGAACCCATGTGCAGCCAGTCACATACGTGTGCTCATGCACATGCATACCACGACCAGGCCTGGGCTGTGGCCAAATACGGTCACAGACTTGGCCTTTCCTCTGCAACAGGGAGGGCTCTGGCCAGACAGAAATATCAAATAAGGGCTCAGGAAAGAAAGTATTCAGCTTTCACCTTTAGCAGTCACTGCAGGACTACTCAGGGTGCAGAGTTACTTTGTACTATTAGAACAATTACAAATGTAATGTTTAATACAAATGGTTTTCTACTCAAAAGGATTTTAATAGCAGATTCTCCAAATGTGATAACTAAATACTTCTTAAAGATCTGGAGATCAAAAAAGATTGAATATAAAGGGGAGATAATTTCACATTTATCTACAGTAAATTACTTATACCTTTCTATGAAGCAACTGATAATATTTAGCCAATATTAAACATAATCCCAGACTAATTGAACTATGGGTTTGATATAGTGTGGCAGTTTCCACTGGCTAATTACAATAACAAAGCCAAGACTTAGTTTAACTGTCTGCTGTTACCTCATTTCAGAGGTGCAAGACTAGATCTATGGGTGACTTCTAAACATTTTGAGAAGGAGTTTTCATTTGTGCTTAAGAATCATGTAAACAATTCTTTTCAAGTCATTTCCTTGTCTTGTAGTATCCAAACTGGAAGAGACTGTCATGTATGTCAGGATTAATTCATATTTACAAAACCCAGTTTTGGAACACATCTTGTTCTGTCATCACATTTCTCCTTCCCCTAGTGAGAAAGACCTGAACACCAGCTGAGAAGCTTAAGGAAATGGTTAGACTCCTGCAAAATCAAAACCTTCCAATATATTGTCCAGCTGTATAAACCAATAACCAAACACAGTTCCTTAGCGATAAACATTCTGGGGAGCAATTCTTGGAACTTAGATATTTACAGACAAATATGATCTTTCACAGCAAATATATAATAGCAATTTGAGCATAAGAATGACTGTAGCATGTCAGGTCAAAGCTCTGTTTCTCTCTTTATTCATTTAGCAAAAAGCATTTGTCTAAGGATGTTAAAACAAGGTGGTCGGATAGTGAACCAAACATAATATACCTTATGGAGAATATGAGGAAATTAAGCCCTTTGGGTGGGGGAGAAAGAAGAAAACTTTAATGGTTTGCTTTGAATTTGTAATGGAATTTTGGTAACCTTAATTTTCAGAGGCTGGTTGCTTTTGATTATCCTTTTTATTTTAAGTGCTTTCTGTGAATATAATATACTGAATAATTAAGAGAAAATTCTTGGACCAGAGCAAAATTAATCAGAAGCTAAGAGCCTTTATAGATTCTACTTTGGAAGTCTAGAAATTTTCTACCCATTTCCTATGAAATTCTGATGCATTTTATTTCAACTAAAACCAGAAAACTCCAGTTCACTGCAGGGCAAAAAAATTCCAACTCACTACAGGGGAAGGCATTTAAAAGTTACAAATAGACTTAAAGAGATAAAATGCTTACAACTCTGAGAATACTAGAGTGAGCTTCCTTTTTGTGATTAAAATGTGGTACCTGAAAGACTGTGACCTATCAAACATAATGCATTGTGTTAATTAAGAACTTAAATATCAAAAGAATACTTCAGCAACTGAATAAGACAAGATTGGCAGATTGTTTCGATGAACAATGTGCAGTTCCTTCCTTGAAGGCACACTCCATTTAACTAGAATCTTTTATATGAAATAAATTTTATCTGCATTATTCTTTTGTAATCAGAAGAGTCATACTATCATATTAGAATTAAAAACAGATACAAATACTTTCTCTTCTGTTTAAGAATTTAAATAAGGAACTATCAGGTATCATTACATTCCATTTTAAAAGAAACTAAATTTCTTAAAAGTCCTCTAAGTTTTGTGAAGTTAAAGTACAATTAAAAGTCATATACCAAAAATAAAAAGTGCTTTATATCTAATGAGATATTTTATTTCCTAATTCATAGCAGCACAAATACTAATCCTATTTTGCAAGCTTCCTTTATCAGCACGTTTACAGGTTAAGTTTTGAAAATTTATTTAATTCAAACATACATAGTTTATCCTTTTTACAAATCACATTATTTCTTAAAAAATAAGTTAAAGAAGACCCAGCTGAACAATTTGAAATCTAAGTGGCTAGTTGGCTATTTTCTTATGTATTTAACATATTTCATGTAAACCCTGAATTTATCAGAGAGGGTCTTGTTTGCACAATAAAACCTGCATGAGTTGATTTCTGGGTTCCCACTCTGCTTTAAGTAGATCTGTGTATGGTCCTTGACATCAGGGGCATGTTCTTTGTTCTCCCCCAAATTGCTTTTGCCCAGCTCTGAAGGTTGCATCCCTGTCATGATCAGTAACTGACCGTTGCTGAATTGCTTACAGCTCTGGGGCCTCCTTTAGCATCTTGGGGCTGTACTCCTCTACATTGCATTTTATTTGAGGGTCATAGATAGTTTGTTGCGCACAGAATAGCTACCTGCTCTTAGTGACAGAAATGTATATAGCAATAGGCATTATGTCCACACAATGGCACAAAGCTAAGCAAGAGCTAAATCATGTTAGATAAAAGTCACCTGGTTATCAATTAAGCAAGCTAAAGCAAAGCTCGAGGTGAGCCAAGGCAAGCCCTGAGCCATTGTAACACAAAGCCTGTGGCTGCCATGAGCAGGGGCAGCCCCATAATCAGGGGCTATGAGGCTGCAGGCACCTGCCTCAGCCCAGGAGGCAGAACTGGTTGATACCTTACCCTGAGCTACTGCCTGGGGCTAACATTGAGCAGAAGCAGGGCTACTGACCCAGCAGAAGCAGGGTATCTTCTGGTAGGTTTTCTAGGTAGGAAGCATGTGCCTCCTACCTGGAAAGCCTGTGTGTGGCTGCCAGACTGCTGTGCCCAGGAGCTATGCGGCTGTTCTAGTCAGCACTCCTGCCCCTCAGTGAGTGCATGGTGTGTGCTGGCTCCTACCTCCCAGATGAGCCAACCTGCACAGCCCCTCCAGGTAAATGAGGTGGGCTGGTGCACTGGTGAGTCACAGAGCTTTGGGTGAGATGCTTGGCCATTCTCAATTTTGGAATAGTATCAGGAGTAGAAGGAGGAGGGGAGCAGGCAAAAACACGGAGGTATCACAGGGGAGGTAATGGGCATGGATGTTGGTGGATGTCACTGCCATAGGGAGCAGAGAAGTAGAGGAGCAATGACTTCAGGAAGGAACACAGAATCAAGGAACGGGCTGCAGTATGGTGAGAGAAATAGCAAATAAGGAAAGGGTGAAAATAATATATATATATTTCGTTTCATAGTGTCATTCTTGGAAACAGCAGTTTCAGCTGAAGCTTTCCAACATGGATGTAAGCAAAGCAAAGATAAACACCTGCATGTAACACTTCAGTGCACGCTGCCCACACTTTGCAAAATTATAAACTGCTGAAAACAAAATCTGACATTGGAAGGTTTAGACCTTCTCAATAATTAATATGACTGTTATCTGAACAAGGAGTGTTGCCAGACTCATCCATTTACATTTACACAGAGCATATTTCACTGATCTTCACAGAATCTATTTGGCTTGAACTATTAAAATAAGGACAGACTAAATCATATGTTCCCTTTACAATAAAAGAACTAATAAGAAAAACTTTCACACAATATCAGTATCAACTGAAGTTAAATGGTTTTGCAAAGCCTTTTTTTTTTTAAATGATCTTTTTTACTTGCCTTGACTTCAACTAATTTTTAAAAATTGTTTAAGATAATTAAAATTATGACATAGGAGTTAAAATATTTTAGTGTGTTCTCTGTAAGTATTTACATATATTTTATATGTCAGTAGGGCCACTTAGTATATCTACATTACTGAATTCTAAATATCTTGGAAAGATTTTTCTATTCCACAGAAACCCATTTTCCTTGTTATCAAAGGGTTATTTGTTCTAGTTCCTGATATTTATATATTTGTGTGGTTTGTTTTTCTAAAGCAGTGCTTTAAGCGTTTTTCCTTCTTTCACTGTTATTGTGCTTGCCTTTACTGAAGATTTTCAATACTTCTCACCATCATCTTGTAACAATAAAAAGCAACTGCAGTAAATTTGCACTCCAAGCTGTGGGTATTTAATTTCTGACCTCCAAGACAATCATCAAATATTTGACAGTTTTTAGATTGCTGTGGGGAGAAGGGAGGGGGGGAAGGTTGATATTATCCTCTTTTAAGTCGGTCAAATCAGGAGATGCCTCTCCCTATTTCTGGAGCCAATTTTCCACCTCCCAATCCATCTCACCTAAGTTATATGGCAGAGGAAATACTAAATGCAGTATTTGGTCAGTTGATTTGCCTTCTTTACCTAAAATAGACCATTCAAAAATTACAGCCTCTCTAAATAAGCCAGCACTGTAGAGGTAGTATTGATCCTTTCTGCATCATCAACATTTCATAAAATTCTCTTTCATATTTTTAAAACATGGACAAGCTTTCACAGTTGCTGCCTTTTTCTTTTTCTGATTCATTGAATGAATGACTGAAGGCTGACGAATATGAAACATTCCAGAAATCCCAGAGAAACCTTTTTCCGTATAAAACTACTTTGAAAGGAGTAGAGAGTTTACAAGTCAGTAAACTGAGAATACAGACAATACAGAATACAGAAACTCAGCAGCATGAGAGATTTTTAATTGTCAGGAGTTTACTCACATGTATGGCAAGCACACTAGACAAAATCTAGGACCTGCTTAACTTTCTATCACTTTATTAATGTCTGTACTTCAGTGTGGGTTATATGAATAGCTTTCTGAGAGTTTAAGCTATATTTAAGAAGAAGAAAGTTGTTTTATATTTCATTAAAAATTCTTACTTTGATTCTTGGCTCTCTGGTACTGACATTTAACATGGGAAGCATATTAATACATTGTAGTCCAGTGTGTCATGACATTACTGCAAAATACAGAAAAGGGAACATGGCTTGAAGAGTGTCTACACCAGCTGCGTGAAACTACAGTACCGTTTCTCTTTTTCTGTGCTGCATATTTTGTGGTGCATAAATCTCTGGCTCCTGTAGTGTTCAAATCCCAGTATTAAGGAATAGTAAAATCCAGTTCCTTAAAAAATGCGGAGAACCACCGAGGTAGAGATGCTGAAATAAGATACAGATAGTGGGAATAAAACAAACAAAAAGAAATCCTACTTTGTAAGAAATATAGTTATCTCATTTCAGATACAGTAGTACAGCCACTGTTGTGTCAAACAACAGAGTCAGCTTAGAATGTTCTTCAATTCTCAGTGTTGAGAAAACAGACATATTGTGCCTGAGAGACACACTGGAAAACCTGAACTTCATAGCAGACAAAATGTACAATCTGTTGGAGCAAATGTGCAATCACAGAGGAGCAAATGGAGGTGCTTTCCTCAATGTGTGTTTTTGCAATACCAGATTAAAACTCTCCTCCTATGTAAGTCTAAAAAACCCAGTAGTCAATAGACATTGAAGTGTGTGATGTCCATATGCAATGAGATTTGAACAGAAACATAAATTCTACATATGTTCTAGGAATTACACTTTGCATAGGCTATGGGACAGATAAGATAGATTCCCAGCCAACAGTTCAAATAATGAAGCATATGGCGCACTGCTGCTTTAGACGTGGAAGAGAAATGAGGAAGGAGAGTAAAAAGTTATCATTATAATAAGAGGCAGCTTTGCGTGTGCTTTTCCCAAGTGTAAGGAAGGCCCACATTACAAAGAAGTGTACTATTCCTGGATGTTATTTCTCTGATTCATGCAATTAACTCTGAGGCAGCCCAGCACATGAGATGGGCTCATGGGTTCCCTGTAATTTAGAGCATGCTCATGAGCACGCTTGTCCTGTGTGCAGACAGAGCCAAAATTTGGTGTCATCTCCATTCATCATACCTGCTTTTGCAGCAATATCACATATCCAGCATCAGAAAGACAAAGGTATTCAGCATACTTCTAAGAAGAGATTTAAATTACTGGCCAGAATGAATTCTTAGGCAAACCAAAGTTATTTGGAGTTCAGATTGTCTAAAATACGAACAGCACATGCCAGATCCTGCCAGGACCTGCCTGGCTCATTTACAATGCAGAGTAAACACATTAGAGTTTTGGAGTTGTCCAATACTTTCAAATAAACCATTATTTATGCTATCATTGAATCATTCCTGGAATGAGTTTTTAAGTCCATCAGAGTTGAGTTTTTATCCATGTTAAGATGTGCTTAAGACATTTTCAGTTGTTCTTAACAACTGAAATAGTAATCTATAAAATTTATAGAGTCATAATCTGTTCTTCAGCTTCAGCTGATATTTCACTTGTATGATCGATCATCTCTATATTGTATTGTATTGCTTATTTTTGCCTTGGGTGAGCTACATTATTTTAACAATGCTTTTGAAAAATCCATGCATTATAGAAGCTGTAAGGTAGCTAGGGTAAGCATTCATGATTGTCAACTCCTCCAGAGGTATCAATCATTTTGGTTATAACCTTGACCTAAACAAAACTGCAGAATACAAACAGGAGTGTGCATCCCTTTGTACTCTCAGAAAAAGTACATCAAAGAAAAACAGGTACATTCACTGGAAAGAAAAATAAAATATAGCAAAATATTACAGCAAGAAATGATTTTTGCCTCTGGCAGGTGCAGATTTTGTGTCATAAAGACCCTAAGAATTATAATGAAGCTACAGAATATCTAGAAAAAGAGGTGAGCGCTGGTCCAGTTCCAATCTTGGATATAGTTAAAAAGGTACCCTTTTAGCTCGCATTTCACAGTTCACTGACAATTAAACACAAAACCTGTCTTTATATTTAATACCAATATTAAAAGAGTATAGGAGATAATCCACCAAAAAATACCTGTTTTTGTCTGATAAACTCAAAACCGTCTTGAGGGTTTTTTTTGTTTTTTTTTTTCCTCCTAATGAAAGTGAATCAGTGGTTCCTGGCTGTGCTGTGTGTCAGCACGGTGCAGACCTCATTAGACTCTTATCGGTTACTTATATATTATGACGCACTTTCAGACTGCATCTTTTGCCAGTGCATTTTCACTGTTACAAAAAATACACTCTCTCATATTAAATTTATATACTGAAGAATCATGACCATCCTCACTTCAGAAGAAGCAACAGAGAGATTCAAATACATCAAATACTCTTTTTCTAGCTGAATTAGAAACAGAATGAGGCTCTCCATTTGAGATCAAACTTATTTCAATGAATCAGTGCAGGGAAATTAGTTGGTAATTGTGAAGAAAAGAATGGATAAGTAACAAAGGTCTTTCCCACAAGGAGCATGGAAAAGAAAGGGAGAATTGCCGGGGGGAAATTACCCTATTAATATCAGTGGAATTGTGACTTCTACTTCTGTTGAGGCGCTCTTGTGAGTGTTTGATGTTGAAAAGAATTTGCCTTACATTGCCATCCTTCTAAACCTATGATACATAAAGAAATACCCCCTAAGAAAACCTGCAAGCAATTCTGCTTCATTTTAACTATATCTGAAGAGAGGGAAGGAAGGAAGGTTGCAACATAAATTTGCTTTAGCAATAAGTTTTAAGTTAATAATTAGCAAATTTTTTTGAGCTATTGCACATCATGTTTTATTCAACAGTTCATCATTTTTTTAGAGGTACAATAATCCATAACCGAAGTGACAGCTAGGATAAACATAGTGTCATCTCTTGGTTAGAGATACATTTATTACAGACAAGGCTGTACTATGAAACCCTTTTCCCCAAACTATTTGACACTGAGCATAAAGTGTTGAAAAAAATGGCACCTGATGCCCAAAGCATTGATGTGTCAACTCTTTGTGTTTCATACATAATTTATTTATTTCAAGGATTCATATTTCATTGGGCATATTTTGAATACTGGAAGGGAAAAAGAAAGATTAAGGTAGTGAAACTAAAAAATTTGCAGAAATAAGCAGGTACCTTGAATGCTTAGGAGTAGGAATTTGAAGGTGACAGGCAGGAGCTCATCTTTAAAAATTGCTCATGTACATGGAAGCTTGTAAGGCTATGTAAGGCTTCTCTCTCTCTCGTTATCTTGGATTAATTTCTCTCACCATAACTTTTCTCATTGTTCTTTAATTATCTTGCCTGTTAACTTTGCTTATGGAAAGCAATAATCAACTGATTCTACTCAAGAGCCTCTGTCATTAATTTAAGGACTTTTCCCAGTGCTAGAGTCAGGCTAAAGCAATGTATTTTCCTTCCTTTCTTCCTTTAAAGCACCGAGGAACCAGGTTTGTAGGGAAAGGTGATTTTAATTGATGATAGAGTTGGAAAAGTACACACGTTTTGTAGCACAGAAGTTTGAATAAAAAATAAATTTTAAGCAGTAGTCTACTTTCAGCATAGAGTTTTATAAATGTTTTACTTTATTTTAAGTTATTTTAACTTTAAAACAAATACCCTTGTTATTTTAAATTCTATTCTTTGCCTCTTTAAGGTATCCAGAGGCAGATAGTTGTCTTTTTCCATCATGTTTAAATCAATGGGCCACCTTGTACCTAAAGAAATATCATTTTAAACAGTATAAAACTATTTTTCATGTTATGGCTATTTCATCTTGGCCCTACATGGAAAGAAAATACGCCCAATGTTTAGAAAAGACTTAAATTGGACCCAGCGCATCCATTAATACTCAACTTTCTAACTAGATTCCTGAAATACTATTAGGTCAAAAGAGGTCACAGTCCAATCAAATAAGGATGACATTAAATGAGTCATAAATTGTTTCTATAATTGAAAAGGTAGAGGAACAAGAATAAAACCTCTTGTTCTAATTTTGAATTCAATGTTCCTCCTGATCTTTCTAAATGAATGTGATGCCAATGAAAGACTTAACTTGTAACTCAGCTCTGAGCTGTAGGTAGAAATTTTCTGCTGTTAGCATTGTAAGTCAACCACTGATAATTGCTTTGGAGGATATTGCACTATACTCCTACTTACCATGATTGCATAGTAATCTACTGAGAGCTTCTCTAGGTAGCATATTAGAACAATCTGAACCCCTTATCCTTCCGCTTAGAAGGCAATCCTCCTTACCTATTTGTGAAGAAAAATTTACCCTTCGGAAAAGAATCAATTATTTTTTTTTGTTTCACCGTCAGCTCTTCCTATCTTTCCAAGCATAGAAACATAGATAACATTTAAATTTGGCTAGATAGGTCCAGGTTCTGCCCTGACTTTCACCCTAGGCAATCTAATGGAGAGTGCACTGAACATAAACCCAAGAATCTGATCCATATTACCTATTTAGATGTCTGTAACATTTGCATAAAACAGTGGAAAAACAACCTGGTATCAGCAGAAACAAAAAAAATTAAAGCATCTGTTTATACAGATCTGACTTTATTTTGCTTTTGTTCGAAACAGAAACAAGGTTATCAAACAGCCTCTCATTGTGTACTTGCATAGAAGTTATTCCAGACAAGAACTCTCCTTTTATTAACATTTTTATTATGTCATACTTGAGTAAATGCAGGCATTTCAATAGACAAGAAAACTGCAAGCTCCCCAGATTCTGCTACATTTCTATGTCTCAGAAGGATGCTGCAGTTTATGCCAGTATAAAGAAGAAAGGTGACTGTAAGGTATGCTACTATCTGAAACAAGTGAGAACTGTCTCTGGTGAAGCAAGTTACAGCATAAGTCTCCAGAACAGCATTTATACTTGTAACAATGCAAAATGTATAGTTCCCTCCGCTCCCCCCCAAAAAATAACTATATATAGCATCTATTTCCTCTCTTTACCAAATGTTCCTTCTTGAAAAGCTCTCTCTTTTTTTTTTTAACATCTTTGCTTTAGATGGAGTAGAAAAAGATTGTGAAGACACTGACATTTTAAAAGTTTAAACCTCTGACCCTCATTTAACCACGTCAGAGAGAGATGTTTGCAAATTTGCAGCCATATTTAGACTGTTATAGCAACATTTCTGCTATACTTAAACTGAATAGCTATTGTATAGCCACTAAAATTCAAGCACGTACTGAGACTGTCTTGATATTTGCCCTATCTATCTCATGAGGAATGATGTACGAGTTATTTCAGTCAAAGATCTTTGGTTCAAAGTTATATATATTGAGGTTCAAAGTTATATATATTGAGTGAAACTATACATTGAGTGAAAACATCAAGTTCAATTCTTTTTGTGTACTAGGTTTTGATATATGATTCTAACCATTTCCTGACTAATCTTAGTTACTCAGCGTAACAGCAGATTATGCAATGTGGAAGTTGCTCCTTTGGTGATGAATGCTGACAATGAAAGATACATGCTGCATTACAGATAAAGTTTAGAAGTTTATTTTCATTCAACATGAGCAAAATGTACTCTGTAAACTCATGCAAAAAGTTTGCAGGCAACTATTACAAGAGCTGACTGGCTCAAGGTGACATGCTGATCTCTTTGAACCCGTGTTATGCCTGTGCGCTGCAGGTTTGCATTATACCCGCTGTTCTCAGAACACAGACCCTGTTGCGTGGTCCCTACCCATATTTTGGTAGGAGATCCTTTTAGAAAGTTGCTGAGACCCCATATATCACTCTAAGGGTTTTCTTTTTTTCTTTTTTCTTTTTTCTTTGTTGTTTAGCTTTGGAAGTACTGACAAAGTGGCATTAATTAAACAAAACACAGACTCCAGGGACTAGTTTTGACATGTAATACTGTGCGCCTTTTTCTGGATGATGGAAAAGGATATGAGCAAGCAAGAAACAATAGATTATGTGATTTGCCTGCTTGCACTTTTCTCAAACTAAGGGCCACAATGTTAGAACATGCATCCCCAAACTCTGCTCTTACAGTGCTATTTTAGACAGATGCATAAATCAATGAATACAAGATTGTAATTAATATAAAGGTTCAAGAAGTCAACTTTCACTGCTGGCCTCAATCTCTACACGGCTTAAAGGAGCATAAAGATGTCCCCGGCTGCTTGCAGCAGCAACCTTCTGCTCTTCTTTCACACAAATAGCTGAAAGCTACATATAAGCAAACTGCCTAGTAGTCTCATCCTGTTGTTTTACTGTTACTTTATGGTGTTAGCCCCTCTCCAGGGTCAGAGAGGGACAATCATGTTTTCCTCAGCACAAGAGTGACTAATTTGCTCATCCCACTGCAAAATCTAGTCATATACTACGATCCCTCAACTTTATAAAGATCATGGGGGAGAAGGCACCACTTCAATAGCAATGACACGAGGCACCGGAAGAAGAATTCCTAAGTGGGGAGTCAAAACACTTCCAGCAGGGGCATATCCAGTGTGAACTGCAGCTCGCTCCAAAATCATCGATTCGAAGCAGTGGCTGCCATCCCACATTGAGAGCTGTATGAATGGGCAATGTGCCCTCATGCTGAACCCTATTGATCTGCATGAAGCTTAGGACTGACACAGCTGTGCGTTTGAATAGACCACGAGGCATAGCTTCATAGACAAAAATCAATTTGTTATGTTTTTTTTTAAAAAAAGGGGGGGAGGTAATATAACTCCTCACATTTCAAGTTTAAAACCAATCCCTAGGTAATAGGGATTAGAAAGAAGACCACTTTGTATCTGCAGTCTGGGATTTCTGGGATGTTCCCCTCAGTGTTTGATGCAGATCATTGTTGAGAGTGAAAGCAACCCTATTAACCTTGATCTAGTCCAGTAATTTTCATCTTCATAAAGGAATGTAACCTTCAAGATTGTTGAAGTGGACAGCTTTTAAATCAGCCCAGACTTACATTAGGCAATATTTCAGGATAGAAAGAAAAGAAATATTGCCTCAGTAGAGGTATTTCTATAGAGTAATAGATGTATTTTTAAATAGAATTTAGGATGCACAGAAAAGCAAAAATCCTGTTCCTGCAAGAGAGGGTCAAGGTCTCTTCCAAGAAATGACATATCTTACAGCAGTTTGCCCTTTTTTTTTTTTAACATAGTAAGGCATTATCTAACCACCGGGATATTCCTCCATGCTCTCCTGTCCAATTAGAGAAAAGGTCAGTCTGAAATAGGTGTAAGTTAAGTTTATAAGGGCTGACAAGAAGACAGTAGGGGATGGTGTGAATGCAATCATATTAATACTGGGTAATGCTTTTCCACATATTAGCAATTCAGCTGTTCTGCTCAGAATGAGAATTAAAATAAAAACTGTGAACTTATGGCAGTAAAAAGGTAAAACAATACGTGCAGTGGTGCAGAAGGAAAGTGCAAAAGTACCAAAAGTATCAATATATGAGGAAAATAGTTGTTAGCATACCCAGTAATACACTGCAGCTATGGCCCAGCAGGAAGGGATGATGTTTCCCTGTAGATTTCGAGAGACAGCATTGATTCCCCCACTGATATGCTTTTGTTCTCTCTCTCTCATGCAGTCAAGCTCCCATTGCACATGCCTTCTGCCTCATTTAGGTTCACTCGAAGTTCTTTTATTCCCTTAGGGGGTTGTCATTGCTAGTATTGCAAGTCCAGTCCATTTCATTTCTTGGTCAGCTATAATCAGTGAAGTAATGCAAGAGGAAGATAATGATTAGAACTGCCCCATGATTATTACTCCTTTTTTTTTTGGCAAGTGGTTGAAAGCAACATTTGTACCTGCATGAATGTTCTGATCCTGACAGTAGCTTTATTTTTATTTACTTATTTTTAATTTTAATTTTATTTTTATTTTCCAGCAAGATGGGAATCCACTATGAGTTAATTTGGGGTCCAGTTAGTCCAAAAAACAACTGAGGAGAGGTACAAGACCCTCCCTGTATAAGCCTATAGCTGAGGATCATAGTCTCTACTCCCAACAGACTGCATCTGTGTTTTGTGATCTCTTCTACAGAGCAACATAATAAAAGAACATAGAAATATCATCCCAGACCAGGACATTTATTTTTTAGCCCAATAGCATGTTTGCAGGGTTGGTCACAGTGGATATTTGGGAAAGATTATGAGAATTTTTTATTCCTATAATATTGCGAGGCGGTGGGTTCCACTGTTAACTATGTTATATAGAAAAGTGCTGCTTTGAGTTTATTTAAATTTGTTATCTAATAATATCTGGTTTCCTTCTATCTATTTTCGGAGGAAAAATGAAACTTATTCCTCCTCACCTTCTCTATACCTCTCATGACAACAACTTCTATTATTCCCCCTTCAGTTTTCTCTTTTCTAAGCTGAAGCATACCAGTTTATTTAGTTTTCCTCACATCCCCCTCCCACACTTCTAAAAATTCTCTTCAGCTTTTTCTGAGCCTTCTCAAGTTCTCCTGTAACCTTTTGGAGACTAGAACTGCACATAACAGAGACATGTAGGCCTTTCACAATTTAAACAGTGGCATAATATATATAATTTGATTCCTCTTTCTTTCCTAATGACACTTATCATTTTCTTTGCTGTTTTAATCAACACTGGACATTAAGCCGATCTTTTCACAGAACTCTCCACCATGACTCTGAGGCTTCTTTCCTAAGTGGTGAAACCAAATGCTGCCCCTGTCATATGGCATGTAAGGTTGATTTATCCCATGTGTTGAACTTACTAACTTTGAATTTTATATGCTGACTCAGTATCTGACCAGTTAGTAATATGAGATTCTTCTGCAGCTTTTTACAGGCCTAGGGACAAGTTCTGAAGTTAGCAAAGGCAGCACAACTAGAGGGATTACATTTCTAAAGCACTTTCCCAGCACCCAATTGATGGATCATTACAGTTTACTATGTGAATGCAGAAGAGGACAGGACAAAACAGCTAGGTTTAGCTCTACTTACATATATATATTACAGCGGGTGTGTTCAGCTCTATATGGACAGCCTTCCATGAACTGCTATGCAAATAGTCCTCTAAAAATACAGCATTTTTAAACACTTTCCATGTATTCATGCTTAGAAGGAATTTTCTGGAGCTGAATAATCTAGCTCTGCCCTAGAAATAGATTTGAAGTTACTTTGTTTAAAGATGATCAAACCAAGTTTTCTTCTGTCATTTGAGACATAATATCTATAACTGAGTCAGATCCAGTCCTAAGGTTCCATATTTTTGGAGGGACTTGAGAAAATCATGGGTAGATAACAGTGAACTAGTATACAGTACTAGTCCCCAAAGCACAGCTCATAGGAAATTGACTGTAAAAGATGTTCCAGTGTTGCCATATGCACAGGAATTTAAAAAAAAAAAAAAAGAGAGAGAGAGAGAGAGAGAGAGAGAGAAGGAGGGAAGAAGTGAAGCCCCAGGGAGGGCAAAATACATTGCTCAAAGAATGTTGCAGTCATGCTGTTGCCTAAGGCCAGAAACAGCCAGGAAGCACCAGTGTAGTGTCCAGCACTGTTACTCTTCCCTGTGGACAGAAACCCCATGATAGCAGCAACTCCCTCCTCCCCTGCACATTTGGGCAAACAAGGCTTCAACATGTATTTCCTCAGCTGTTTGATAGCACCTAGTTGTACAGAGGAGAATGACAGCATAAAGTTAATTTGCCTAAACTTTTAACCTAGAAATCCCTAAAACATTGAGTGCTCCATATTAGCTCCAAACAGGTGGAATAGTGACTTGTCAAATAAAAAGGAGGTGGGAAGAGATTACTTATCTGTGGACAGAACTTTATTCAAAGGTCTCCTATGTCATTGGTCTTATGCTGTGGAAAACTTTGTAAAGAGGTGACACTAACATATGGTGGAGAGCATATGGTTCTTTGCAAATGCAACAAAAAACTTGGTAAGTCTTGTGATTTCCTTCTCTTTTTTTTAACTCTCTCGCTGCAGCACCAGTCCAGCTGGAGTCTTTAAATTTATGTTAAGTGATAGAACCTCAGGAATGATCCTGATATTGCTTCCTCAGGGACTGCAGATCAGACTACCTAACTGCACTCAATATGTCTATACTAACTATGAATGAATGCACAAAGTGCAGAGCAGCAGCATCTGAGCAAATGTAACATCATTTCATTTGGAAAGATGAAATATAGTTTAGCCTAATCTACTTAAGAGTCTCATACAGTGGTATTAAAAAAAAAGAAATAGTAGGAATCTGAGAATCCTGTTCTGCTTATAAATGTAACAGGAAGGAAATATTTCATAAAGCTTCCACCAGTGACACTACAAGATGGGGAGTCTTTAAAAATGATGTAGCAGAAATTATTAGCTATAGCAATCTGTAAGGTTGATACGCATATATTTAAAGGAATATCAAGGTCCAGGAAAAAGGTTTTGATTCCTCTGACTAAACTAAAGATGAGTAAAACAACTTGTGAATGTAGACATCAAGTCATTTGATTAAGAGCGTCATTTAATTATGTACAGAATTCAAAGGTTGGGTTTTTAATAAAGAAAACTGTGTTTTTTTGCCCAGAGTAACTTTCTGCTCTGCACCCAAAAATCATGAAAATGATTGACAAAAATGCCTGATATAACTAATGATAAATAAACTTACAGCTGAGCAGTGGATCTGGAAAATATCTTTCAGAAATAAATGCTCCATAGCAACTACAATATTTCGGTCAAAACTTGGTAATAGAAAAGGATGTATGATGGGAGAAGTGGAAGTAGAAGGCTTCATTAGACACAGGAATGATTACAGATGTTAAGAACAAAGAACATGGCTAGGCATAGATGCATTGGAAGCTAGAAGGAGTTGATTCGTGATCATTTGGGATAGTTTCTTTTCAAAGTCTGTCTTTCTCAGTTGCCAGGAACTGTTGGCCTCCTTAGCCACAAACTTAACCTCTGTACCTGGGTTTCAGCTTATTCAGGTAATTTCAAAGGCAGTAACATCCTAGGATTTAGGTATTCAGTGGGTTGAGCCCAAAGGTTGGCATCTATAGCAGTTCTTTTATAAAACGCAAATCTCAACTCCAGATACCATACACTTGCCATTTGTTTACATGGCTTGTGCATAGACTGATCACTACTCTGACCATGCCTATAGCTACAAATATAGGTAGCTCAGTTAAACTACAAGTATCTTGATTTCTCTGGTTCCAGCCTTTATGTACTCAGGTCTATCAAAAACCTTAGTATTTAGCTCCCATATAGACCATAACCTGAAGCTCTCTCTCTAAGTGACGTGCAGTACTCACATCTACACAGCTAGGCACATCCCAACAGCAGGCCTGGTGGATTTTAAAGGGACTCAAGGAAGTGTTTGCTCAGACATACTGCTGCTAGCACAAAGACTTTACATTTTATTCAATGTATATGAAAAAGAGGATTGCAATTGCAGCAATTACAGTGCAATGACAGTATTTTACATTGTACTTACTTAAGGGTCAATCCACAAACTATCTGATGTATCTAAGTGAAATTTAAATATAATGAGGTACATAAGTCAAAGCAAAAGAGCCATTAGGTGCATAGACAGTAGAAACTGGGTGTTTAATGTCAGTCGTTTCACTTTACAGATCCTTTCCCACTGGGTTGCACTATTTGCTCTAGCATTCTTTGCTGAATACAGCTTAAGTGGCTTTGAAGGTCTTCACCTAGTATGCACTAACAGTGCTGGGTATGGTACAAAGCAGAGCAGCGCACAACCACTGTCATTCAAATCAGGCCTAACAGAAGGTTTGTAATACCTGCCTTTCCTCTAATGGTTCATTGCCTGGAGTTGTAGGTTCCTCTTAGCTGGACAAATGCAACACATATCTCCTTCCTGTTATGACCGGGCATGGGGAAATTCCCCAATCCTTCTACAAAGTTAAAACACTGTTCAGCCAGGAGTCACAGAAAGAGACTGAGAAATCACAAAGAGGAGTGAGGGGGTGGTCCTGTGAGAAGTCATCCTCCAGGAAGGGATGGGGTCCTAGTTCTGGTCCCTGCTCCAAGTAGTTAACCTAGCAAACTCCTCTCAACAAAACTCTGGAGAAGGATCCTGTCAGAATTCAAGGGTCCTGTAAAATTAAAAGTTATTAGCACATCATGTAGTTAGAGCACCATCACATCAATAAGCTGCATACCTACCAGGCTACATACATATCCAAAAAGAAGTGACCTTGGCAACAGTTTTTGTTTACAGTAGTTGTCACTAGCTTATAAACAGAGTCCTTTCTTACAGAGAGACCATTCCGTACTCCTAAAGAAAAATGTAAGAGTTTGAAGAAGTGCACAGTAAAGAGCAGAGATTTCTGATGAGGTTTACAGAAGTATGCACTTCAGATGGGGATCATTCTTGCAAAAAATTATGTAGCTAACATTTACTCTACAGCATAATATGACAAGTCAGCGAAAGACTCAGGAGAGAGGGAAACTTAAGTACATATGCTACTAGCATAGAAGATTTGGTGGTAAGAGAAGGCAAAAGGGAACACTTTAAACAGAGATAGAAACAGAAAACATGAAAACAGCAATAGATGCCAATTTCTGTATTGGCATGCAAGGTTTTGTCATTGTCGCCACAAAAAGCCTATATTTTCTGAGACCTCATTAGCATGGGACCAGTTTGATAAGCGGGCTGACTGGAATATTCCTCAAAGGAGGCTGGTGATCTAGGATATTTAGGCAAAATAGAAAGGGAGCAAGTTTATGAAAAGACCAAAGGTATGCGTGAAGCTAGTTACAGAAGACTGGATGTAAAATTAACAGGCTAGGTTGAAACAGTTTTAAGAATTAAACGAGACATCATACAAGGTTAAATATGGGCTTAGGAGATTTTTAGGCAAAAGCAAAAAAAAAAAAAAAAGAAGAAGAAGAAGAAAAGAAAGCTCCTAACAACAGATGGGATGTGAAGCAGTTGGGAACAGCCTACCCAGAATTACAATTATAATTGCAATGAATAAAGTGCGACTGATTTAGTGAGGAAGTTCTTCATACTGTCAACACAATTGTTTCCTAAAATAATGAATGTACAAAAATGTGAAGCTACTAATGGCCATAAGACTGCCCAGAGGAGCAATAAGCCTGTAATCTGTACACAAAAGTTTCAGTACACATTTGTGCTTGGAACTCCTATTACAATATGGAAAGAGCACAGTTTATTCTTTACTCCTTGAATTTTTCAGGATTTCTTATAAGGAAGAGGAAAACAAAAACCTGAGTGCACATGTATGTTAAGAAAGCCATTAGCAACACAGCGTCATCTTTACATCCGTTTTTTGTTGGAAAAATACTTTGTATACTTTGCTTGCAAAATACTACACTGCACTAGTATATAAAAAATTATACTGTGATAGGATTTCCTGGCTGCTTGAATGTTTGAACTTAAGAAGCTGAATCTAACAATAAGCTTACATTTTCAGGTGCACTTTGTAGAGCTTTCTGTTCCTTGCTGTCTTGTTTACGTATGGCTACTTAACATCTTTTACCATCTTTTAAATCACTGTCTAAATCACTTTTAAATCACTAAATCACTATTAGCAGTATGGGTTGGAACTGAGTTTGAGACTAAGACACCTCAGTGTAGGTTCCTGCGCTCCCATTATGGTCAGTGAAGATGTGAACCTTGATTCAACTGGTGGTTTGTGTCATCCAGCAAACCTAACACTATATCTTCATAGGATTTGCAGATGTAATGCAGCTATGTGGCTATCTTCTGGATCTGCACTTGGAGGCCATAAAGAATTCCTTAAAGCATCTCAAATGGCAATAGCTACCTATATGTGAGCAACCGAACTGAGACACTAATCAATGTTTCCTATGGAGTGAATCAGCTGTCAGCCACAAAGTGTCTTTGGGCACTTTGGATTAGTTAAACATCTCTGTAGGCTCTGGAGTCCTTATAGGCTTAGATGCCTCATGCCCATAGACACCTAAGGTAAATACCAAGACCGTGCCTCAGTTGCCTAAAGGCATCTTGCAGCAGCTGAGTTACCTTAGAATATGAAAGACATCCTCAGGGATATGCCAATAGGCACAGGGCCTGTAAACAAAGCTTTACTTTCTGGAGGCTTTTGGAGGTGAGGCAAGATACCCCAGAGCTGTATTTTAGTCCAAACAAAGTTGTCAAGAAGAGAAAATCCTCTAAAGAAATCTGTTCTTCAGGAAGATCTGCAAATGTTTGCTTTGTAGCTCACTTTTGCAATCATACCATGAAGCACGAGTAATTCCTTACTAATTATTCTTTCCCTGGTTTCCCAAGTTTAGAGAAGTATAGTCTGAGATGTAGAGGCATTTTAAAGAATATTTATTTAATTATTGTACAATGAGACAATATTCTTCTTGTTTTTAATCTTTGGTATTCTTTGTTCTCTTATTCTTTCTTCTCTTTTATTTCTGTATCTTCTGGGCTTGTCAATAACTTTTTGTCAGTGTTTCCAAAGACTCAGGTTTTAAGGACAGAAAGGACCACTAAATCATTTGATTTCATCTCTTGGAGAGAAAAGACTATAGAATTTCACTCAGTCACCCTCGCTGAACTAAGTCAACAGCCTTAACGCAAAAGCATGTCAGTAGAGTGGTTTTTAGCTTTGATTTAAAGATATCATGGGATTAAAAACTGTTGCTTCCCTTAGTAGTTTGTTCCACAGGAGATAATTCATCGTAATGGTGAAAAATCTATGCCTTGTCTTTTATTTAAATTGGCTTATTTTGTCGTCAGTGATTTTATATTCACTTTTAGTCATTGACTAAACAATTTAATACTAAGGAACCCTACCAGTTGATCATCTATGCAGCTATGGATCCCCACTGGCAGATCATTTTTTAGTTCTAGTAGGCTAGGTAGTTCTTAACCTATTTAAAAGTATTCCTTATTGATACTTCATAATGCTTACTTTTTTGTAGTCAAGACGTTGTATGTGACTGACAGAGGACCTAAGCAGATTGCTTCTTTGCAGTTATTTTTGTGAATCCCACTTCTAATGATATGAAAGAATGAAATCATGTTTCTTTGGCAAGGCTTATTTTCCATAATATTAAGTTGACTGATCTGAATTACTTTTCCATCCTTTTATTTCCAGCCTGGTTTCCTAAGGAGATGAGAAACTGTGTAGGTATTTGCTTGCTTTTTGATCATTGTTTCCTAAGAAATCATGAGCTCACTGGCAATTTCAAATGAATTTGGCGGGTTGCTAGAGAACTCAAAGGTTTCATGTTTCTGTTAAAATGAAATGGTAGAAAAAGAGGATGAGGACATTTTAAGGCTCTCGATCTACCACAGAAGCTTTACTTTTATTAGACATCAGCCAACACTCAAGGTTCTCAAGTCTTGGCTTTCAGGAATCCAGACTTTCTTTTCTCTGTAGCTCATGGAACTAGCTGCCTGTTTTTTTTTGAATCCAATTATTTCAGCTATTCCTTTTTGTCTTAGATTCATATCTGGACAACCAACCAATAATTAATTAGGTCAATAGCTTGGAGCATAATTTAATTGCTGACTAGAGGATTCTTTAGGAACTCTAGATACCTCTGATAATCTGAGATTCATTTAAAATTAATATCCTTTAACCACAGAATCACTGAATCACATAGGTTGGAAGGAACTGCCAAAGCTCATCTAGCCCAAACTCCTGCTCGAAGCAGATCAAATTTGACCAGATGTTTTAAGGCCTTGTCCAGCTAAGTTTTGCATATCTCCAGGGATCAACATCCCACAGCCTGTCTGGGCAGCCTTCTGCAACGTTTGACCATCCTCATGGTTACAATTTGTTTCCTTGCACTGAGTTGAAATTTCCTGTGTTGTACCTTGTGCCCATTGCCTCTCACCTTTCCCCTGTGCACCTCTGAGAAGAGTCTGCTCCCACCTACTCTACGCCCTCCCAATAGGTGACAGTAACTTACATGATGTTGTTCATGATGTCTGTAGATTCTCTTATCTATTTTTTACATTTATAATTTACAGTGTATACTAATTACTAGTGGCTTCACAATTTTATATTTGCAAGATACTGTAATAATACTTGTCATTACTTCCTCAGCTAAGTGCGACACTTGGATGACTTGAAAGTCAAAGTCATCATACTGTGAACTGTAGTAGATAATAGTCTTTATCTTACTTTAGTAGATAATAGTCTTTATCTTACTTTAAATAAGTCACTATTTTCACTGTATTTTTCTATCCTTGTGATCCCACAAAACTATCAGTCATGACTATTGGTTTTGATAAGAGACTCCCAGACCTTTTTGCAGTCTCTTGAGTGCTGGACTTCTCAGTCAATTTCATGATTTTCATCTCAAAGGTGTATTATTTATGGCTACTGGGTGAATGGGACTTTTAACTTAATTCTCTTTCCCTTTGGCTGCTTTTTATCTATGGGAATGTCAGGTAGTAAAGAAGTAAGGAACACAGAAAACAAGAGTATACAGAAAAGAAAAATTACAGAGGGAGCATCACCCAGCCTGACTTGCTAGCAGCTTCAGGCCAACGAAGATAACCTGTCAACCCTTTCATCATTGTACTAATAATAAGAAGGGAGAGTTCACACAGACAGTCTGTGTTGTTGTAGACCCTTAAAGAAGCCAAACCAAGAGGAGAAATTACTACAATAATTATGGAAATGTAGGAGGCTTTAAGGCACTTTATCCCTCCACTTTTCACCCTTCACAATTTGGGAAGGTTTTGTTTTGTTTTGTCTTTTACATTTTTAGCTGTAAAAGGAGTATAAGAATCTAAGGAGTTATATTCTCTAGCAGTGGGTTCATATTTTTATGTCACATCAAGAATCCAAACATATGGCAAAGTATTGTTCCAGCCAGAACTGAAGAATACACCTTTTGATCTAATTTTTTTTGAGGATTATTGGCATTTCAAGAGATGCAAAAAGTAAATTGGCATGATAGACACCACTAATCGCCTGGAACGTATATTTTGAACAACACCGAAAGGAGTTTCATACCTTTTCTGTGAACCATCAGTCACCTTTAATGTGACACAAGTTGCAAGAAGAGACAGATGCTTTCATCTGAAATTATTTTCTCCCCTCTTTTTCTTTTCTTTTTTCAGTTGCTTTCTGTCTTAATTTCTGTGTTATTTTATGATTTCCCCAGAAATCATTTTCAAAGTTACTGAGACATTTTAGGAGAACCTTAGGCCTGCCAGCTAGGTAATAATAGTTGCCCTTTGGGATCCAGAAATCTCCCACATACGCTCACACCTTCCTAACTCGCTCCTGACCTTGCTCTACCAGGGACATTGGCACAGAAGCTCAACATCTGCTAAGTCAGGGCAGTTTCAGGGCTGATGATTCTGTCCAAGCCATTGGGAATAGTGGCTGTATCCTTCTCAAGACTCAGAGCTCTAAAAGGGGAGTAGAAAGACAACAGCCTGGTATAAATCATTCTTAGCTAAGTACTACATCCCTCTTTCACCTCAAATATCATTTTAAAAAAAGATCAAAGGCTGAGCTTGTTTTGAAAATGCAGTGAGAGGCTGGTTACTGCTGTTTCAGAGCACCAGCAAAATGAGAAACTTGTCACCCACCTTTAGCCTTGCTCCAGTGATTGCACTGATGGGAGGAATGCAAAGCTGATCTGAAGCATCATGAAGAATGCGCGCCTTATTTCAGTCATTTGTCAGTGAGGCTAAAAACACATTGAGATCACAGGCACAGACTGCTGAAGGTATCCTTGTTGTGCAATTGTGTGCAACATTTAGAGTTCTCAGAGAGCTCCTAAATAATGGCTTCAGAGACCATCTATCTAGCTCTCAGTCTGATGAAAACAAGCAATCGTTAGTTCTACAGTGAATGTGCACTCAGCTATCACATTTTGATAATGCTTAGTGAATGTGAACACACAGTTCTGCTTGATTTTATTTTCAAAAATAAACTCTTCAGATAGATCTATTTTCCATTATTTCAGATTTTCTCATGAAAAGGAGCAGATGAGGTAAGAGAATTTAATAGGACAGATCAGCTTGCTGAGAAATTTCCTTTCAACTGATTATGGTGAGGATCCATGATGTCATGACAGAGAGTCTGGTCGCCATATACTTTTCCTGAATTTCCTGGCTGCAAATATCATGTCTGTGTGGACAGACTGGCAAGTGTCCCAACTATCTGGGACTCCTCTCTCATATAAGTATTCTATTAAAAAAAATTCAGCAAACTGTGACCCATCTAGGTATAGATAGGAGAGAGAGACCACAAGCTTTGACCTCAAAGCTTTGGTTTCACTGTCAAAAATACTTGCATTTAGCCTTTTGAACACTGATGCTGAGAAAATCAGAAAACAAAAATTACACACCCACAAATGGAAAAGTGAGGTCAGCTTCTGTCCATTACTATGCCAAATAAAAAATAAAATGACAAACTTTTTTTTTTGCATTGTGTAATGGTTAGGTTGTTACAGCATACACTTATGTGCTAGTATTTAGCAAAATTAGCAAAGAACGTCCCTAACTTGCTAGGCGGTCAACATCAGCAGATGCATATCATAGTGGTTGTAAGCAAAGAAGCATAGGTTAAGATTCATTTGAGTTGTCGTCAGAAATAACCATCAAAAGAAGAATCCTGCAACCTCAAATCACCTGAGGTCAGAAATGCCACATGGCTTCTGTTGATCAGTAAAACTGCTGATTGATAATGTAACAGAGTAATTATGATACTACTTCTCTAGAATTCATGTATGCTCTGTTAAATAAACCTCTACCAAAACAGATGGGTGCTGGACCGATCGCTGTTTAAGCTCTAAGCTCAAAGTCTTGCATCAAAAGTCTTAACTAGGAATAGCAGAGAAAAAATGTCAATCCACTTGCCAAGAATCAACTCTTTTTTTATTAGAAGTTTATTAGAAATTCATAACCATAGAGATGTATTGGTCCGCTACTGTTAGGACCTAGTTAGTGTTTGTTTTTTTTTCACTTTTGTTGACAATTTTTTATGTTGCTTGAAGGAAACCAAGTAACTTGGAACCCTAAAAGGGAGGATACTATACTTTCCCTGGGGGAGCCACAGACCCTGCAGGGCTAGGCTAAGGCAAAGAAGGTTCAAAAGAGCTCAAAGTATAACAGACAAAAAAGAGGTGGCACAGAGCTGGAAACCTGAACCTCATGCAAATAGATTTTAGGTATATCTATACCAGTAAAATAAGCAGTACTAAGACACAGACCTGAGCTCTGAACAAATTGAACAGTTTGGACTCAGTCTGATTTTGTAGGCTAAGACAGTCTATTAACACGACTATGAGGTCTTCCCTGACAGACTGACTAAACTAATTACTTTCAGCTTCCTCTATATTATCTGCATTTTTATTCAAATAAAATCTAGCTTTGCTGAATTCTTTGAAGAACTCATTAAAAGAAGGGGATCTGCGCAGATCTACTTCCACCATCTGAGTAATGGTTTGTTAAAAGACTCAATGCAGGTTTAAACACTCTGTGAAAACATTTGATATTGTAGCAGCATAGGCCCACATCTCCCCAGCCTTAGTCTTTCCCCTAAACATTTTTTTTTTTTTTCCATTACATGTACCTGAGTTAAGCCACACATCCTTGCAGTTCCTTGTCTCTGGAGATCTGAAGGGTCATTGAGAATTTTTCTGTGCATCAGACAGAAACTATTTCGTCTTTGTCATCTGAACCTTCAACAGTCAATATCTACGTCTGTTATCCTGATATATCCAATTCCCACGTTGATGAGACAGCAAATGCATCTTGAAGGTCTGCCCACAGCCCCTTTACACTGTCACCTTGAGAGATGTGTTGCTCGAGAAAGACCTGCAACTGTATTAGGAATTGGTGACTTTGTTAATATCAGGATACTTGACAGCTGATCTACTAGAACATGGCATATCATGACTAAAAGGTTGAGAAGAACAGCTTTGGAAAGTCCAGCAATTGTCTCTAAGCATAGCCTCAGTTACACAGAAATCAGGTAAATCCTTTTGCCTCATAATAATTAAGGCAGTCATGCTTCCAGCTTTACTTGAGCAGTTTTATATATCATGCCATGTTAAAATATCATGTTAGTTATACAGAGTTGATAATTATTACAAAAGGGAAGAAGTCACCATTGGAATTTTGTTTCTCAGTGACACATTTCCATTTGTTGTACATCTTGAACACTGAAATCTGAAAAACTATTACTTTACATGTGCTAGCTGATCTTACAACGCTGTCAAGATAAATTTCTCTGTTTTCTGCCTGGAGTCAGAAAATTCACAGCAAGTGGACTAATTCTTATCAGAGTGAAACAGATATTTCATTTGAAAAGCGTATTTCATCACATAGTCATTGATAAGGACGGTTTCAGGAAGGTTTTCATTTGGAGAAAAGTGTTGACAATATAGTAAATCCTACGCCACATTCTTGTTTTTTCTCTTAAGTTTTCCAATCCATAAAAAAGTTATATGGCATCAAAGTTTGTAAGACCTTTGGTGGTACAGACAAATATCACTAACAGTTGTGATGTTAAACTTGCAGGTAACAACTTGTACTACCAATTTGCAGATAAATAGAGCCAGGACTAAGTATTCTGGCAGTTTTACTACCCTGTGCTAGCTCTGTGGCTGTCTATATTAGAGTGCCAGCCTCCTTGATGTCCATCCTGCTCATCCACCTACGTTCAACTGAATAATAAGCCAGGAGGAGAGTGAAAATATGATGAAATACTGCTTTCTTCATACCTTCAGGTCACTGACCAGCTGTATGCACAGCTCATAGCAGTCTCCCTACAATGTTTCCATGACGCAGCTGGGGAATTCTCATGGCTGTAGATGTCTGGTATGCTGAACTGCTTGTGGGACGTTCATCAAATAAGAGGCCAAGCCTCCAAAGAAAGCCAAAGGGCGCTTAAGAGCTCATCTAGCTCTGCCTCCCACTGAGCAACATGTATAAGCAAGAGAACACAGTACCAGCCAAAGCTCGTATTGTACTAGGATTTCTGGTTTGTTAGCAAAGGAACGCTCAGCATTTCAACTTGCACAAGTAAACTTATCATGACTATTGTCCCTTAATTGTAGGAGACCGCAGAGAGATCCTAGATTCCAGGTTCAACCAGTGTACAAGATCTCTGTTCCTTACTTACAGTATAAAATTAAAAGCTCACTAAGAATTAGCTCCTGTTCTTCTGCTGTGAGAGAGATTGCCACTGTTAGGAAGTCCTTCAATGGGTTCTATATTAACTGAGTTAACATAGAGCATGTGGTGAACTAAAGTAGACTGAAGAGCTGAAGCTGGCGCTTTATTTCTCCCTTCCTGTGACAGATGCAGGCTTCTGTCTCCTCCATTCTGGACCAATGGTACCTTTCCAAGCAGGTTGCTTGCTGGTGGCTTCCCCACCTGGTTCCCCTAAAACGTGTTTCTTTCATGAATTTTTCAGTCTTTTTCTTTATTTTGGTTTCATTTCTGAGAGACACAAGGCATAGTAGGCCGTTTATTTTTTCGGTTTATCTGTTTATATCTGTTTATGTGTCCCCACACTAGGTGACTGACAGAAAGTTAGAATTTTGTGAAAATGAACAGCTGCACAAATAAAAAAGAGCCTATACAATCCCCATTTGAGGGAGAGGTTACTCTGCGAGTTCGACAATAGAAAGTTCACAAGGTAAATGCAAGACACAAATCAATAAGACATGAGGGTTTTTTTGATCCAGTGTTCGTGGAACCACCTGTCTGACCCATCCTAACACCAAAGTACATTCTGGTGGGTGCCCAGTGTACAGTTCACCAGGGTTACCAGGTACTGGTAACACAAAGGCTTGCTAAGGCATTGACTTGTATACGCAGTCTGACCAGGATGGTAGAAAAGAAAGGTTGTACTAGGTGCAGACTGACTGAGAAAGGGCCAGAAAGAGAACAGAACAGTCAAAAAACAAAGATACAGCTGTAATGTAACAAGCAAGTTGTTTTGTTTTCACCATAATATAAAAGAGGATGAAGGCCTGATGATGACTGCTATAGTTTTAAGTGATATTATTATGTTTTACCAACTACCTTAGTTGGTAAACTAAGTAGTCGCCACTACATATCCCTTAACTCCTGCCCTGGTAATCACTAGGCTAAATGGTTTGGAGCTGTGCTTGCTTGCAATAAATCTTAGCCACTGTAGCAAATCTATGGTTTTTCTTCAAGGCAAGTCAGTGTGTTGAGATCTCTTGACCGCAACTTTGCTAGCATCACAATGCTTAAGATTTTACCCTGACACATCAATAACTCCCAACAATGGCAAAAGCAACAACAAGGAGAATAATACTCATTACTAACCACAGTGACCACTAGCAACCTGGCTGATACTAGCAATACTAATTGCTGATTCAATAAATGGCAAACTGCCTCCCTCATAGGGTTGCAGCATACAATGACAGAGAATTATGAAATCTACTCCTCGCTCTTTACCAATCCCCCCAGAGATGGATAAACTATAAGCAGAGGCAAATGAAGAAAGGCACTCTATAAGAGTTTTAAAAAAAGACTAAGGCAACCTGTATGAGAATTAAAAAAATCTATGATAGGATTAGTTTTAAAAAACAATAAGAGTAAAAATGTAGAATGCTGCAGATAATGGGGACAGTTCTTTGTAGAAAGCTGGTTTAGCCATCAGTGTTTGAAGAGCATATCATAAAAATAGGAAAAGGAGTCAGAGAAAACATTACAAGTCTTAGAGAACTGCAAATCTCAAGCTCTAGCAAGCAGCAAGCTGCCCACATCTGATGAATTACATGAAGGGCAGGAATAGAACAAGAGGCTAGAATAGGCTATTGAAAATTTAATATAACTCAAAGCACCACTCTCCATTAACATAACATTCAACATGTAAAGGCAGAAATGGAAAAAGATAGCTCTAGCCAGCTAAAAAGTGAGATCTTGGATAATTGAGTAAAAAACCTTTTGCAAGTCTTGATATCCTAAGGGTGCCCTGCAATAAAGGATGGGGAAATATGCATAACAGCATTCATGCTAGTCAGCAGTTGTCTCAGCAGACACATGTCCCATATTTCAAGTGAGACAGTACCGTACAATTCAGGGCTAGGAGGAACAGATTTCTGTTCTTGATGTATTGCACTTTCACAGTTAGTAAATACTGCAAGGTAGCATGCAGGCTATGAGAGGTTCAACATGAAAGTTAAACATTTAGCAGACTTGGAACAAATGCAGCTGGCCACCGCCATGCTAAATCCACCTATACTACATGTGCCCTAGTCATAGTACAAACAACGGATATGTCTGAGAACCCTGCTTGTCCTGGCATCCTTTGAAGTGCATGCTAAGGACAAGAAGAAATGTAGTTTTATATAAACAACATGGACAGTAATCAAGTTTTGGCATGAGCGTTGGTTGGGCATATGCTTAGCCCACAGGAAGAGAAGCATTAACTGAACTCTCTACCACCATCTAGAGATCACTGTGAAAAGCCTCAGCTCCTAACACTTTCGTAAAACGTGTCACAGTCAGATAAAACCATACGGCTGAGATGTCCTAACAGCAGGGTGGCCCAAAACTGCCTGAGGAGCCTGGGGGCTGCCAACAGTCAGTATCCTGCTGTCAGATGAGGATCTGAAAGGTATCAGTACTAACACCTCAATCACACTACTTTCACATTTAGGATCTCACAAAAATTCTCTCTTATTTTAAACAGAACCATATCCCCATACTCTTGTTTGCCTCTTTAGCAATTAATCAATACCTTGGAAAACATAAATCTCAGCCTAAGTTATTTTTTAACCCAAGGTGTCCTTCCTATTTTCCTTCTTTCTTAGGTATGTTAGCTACAAGATGTATCTATCAACTTACTTAATGTGCAGGCTGGAGTTAGCCAGGTCTGCTGGCAAAACAAGCCAGGATGAAGACTTTCAGCATATTCTTGCAAGGGAAGGAAGTCTTTGGGAAAGCACAGCCACAACATAAAATTTTCTTCATGCTCTTTGTTACATATCTGATTTTAAGAAATAAAAGCAATATTTGACGAATACCTTTCAAAGAAAGATTTCAAAATTCTGCACCGAGCTGGGTAAGTAAAAATATTTGCATTTAGGACAGAAGTGTATCTAACTGCTGTGAGAAAAATAGAACATATGAGCTCAGCACAAGTGTAATTTCTAACTTTTTAATTTAAATAATTTTGATAAAAATAACTTCTAACTTCTTAAGATACAAAAATCTAAGAGATAAGTAGGAGTAACCCCATTCTGAAATGAAGAACAGTCAAAAGTAACTGCCTGCACTGCAATGAAGGAAGGATAGTCCATTATATGTCAAAGTTATCCCAAATAACACTGATTCCATGACTGGCTGTCATTATGCTCTCTCTTGCAAAAGGTATTTTCATGACTTTTGAATCTTCCCATTTTATAATAATGCCGGAGTTAACTCCAATGCCTTTTGGCTTAGGCAGAAAAGATTCTGCCAATGCCTTTAAAACTTTATTACAAATATACTCAGCGTTTATTTGTGGAAGTTGCCATCCACAAAAGTATACATTACACAGCTAACAGAGGTTTTGAGAAACCTGCTATGCTAAACCATATTTATTTTCTTCCAAACTGGTGTCAGCTAAAAGTGGTGCAAACCTCTTTTCAGTTTGTCTGGCTGCTAGCAGAGGATGAACTTCTTAATCTGATTGATCAAGGACATTAAAGAGAGGTGGGGATATGTGGCCAAGGGTACTGGGTCAGAGCGAGAATGCCCCTTTCTGCAGCAACCTGAAGTTAGATTAGCTTAAAATGACCCTGAAAACTTACCCATGGTGTTGTATCTAGAACTACCTGTATTCAAACACAGAACTAGCCATAGAAACATTCTGGATATGAGTAGTCCTTTCAAAGTACCTGGAAAAAAGTCACGGTGTACAGGCATAAAGTAATGATCTCTCTTCTTTCACTAATGGCTCTGTTAATGGACTGCAGCCTGGTTTTAAAGGCCCATGATTATGCAACCTGCAGCAAGGATGCAGGAGGAGGACAACTAACATATATTAGACAATCTATTTTTACAATCAGTTGTGAAATGGCAGATGAATATTGACAAGTTTAAGAATTACAAGTTACTCAAGAGTAATTGTATCAGCCAAAAAGTGAAGAAACAGAAGAAGCTATGGGATATGTGTAACAAGCTGACACTAGACAGGCCCTGTACAAACAGATGACCAAAAACATAAGTCTGTCCTGCTGACTTGCTGTTGACTCAATGCTTGGGTTTTCTGCGCTGAGTTTTCAGTAAATACAATGAAAAGAGGATGCTACTAGGGGATGGAAGCAACCAGGAGGAGGTAGTACTGAAGAAAAGTGTGAGGATGGAATAAGAACCTGAGTATTTTGTTTGCCCAAGGCTACTAATATACCTGTTGCTGGCCCTCTTAATAGTATTTACCACACAAATAGTCCCTACCCAGTTGCTGTGCTGTGGTAAGACTCATGGTGTTTGGAGGGGAGAGGACAGGGAAAAGAACATAAATATCTACTTAGCTATCGATACAAGATAAAGCAGGCTTTGTTCATATATATGTGTCAAAAAATAAGGCCAAACATCCTAAGAATTGTTTCATCCATTCCTCTCCCTCACTTGCATGACCAGGAAATGGAGTGCTATTACAATTCCTTATCTTCTTCCCTACACCATTTCAGGAATATAACTTAGCTGTGCCATCAACTCCAGTTGACCTGCCCCAAAAAGGACAGAGATTATCTTCGGACAGGGATCTCGGGTGACCTAGCAGTGCAAATATCACACCAGAAAGAGAAAGGGGACAGAAAGGTTTTCCTCACACATCAAAGTGTCAGAGGACAGACGTGCTTAAAGAGCAAACATACTTTCCTGTTGTCAAGTTTAAAAATGTTTTTCTGATCAAATTGGATTTGCTTCTGTGGATAATAGGCTGTTGGTAAAAGAGGAGACCTGAAAGCCTGTCCACTCATGACACCACTTCAGAGCCTACTTGTTCCATTAGGAGACTAAAAGACAAGAGAAAATACTATCCAGTCTGGTCTGGCTCATATCAGATGGAGTACAGTCGTCACGTGTAAAGACAAACCTGTCATTTTACTAGAATCAATTATAATTAAGCACAAAAACCCAGAAACCAGCTACATTTATTTTTGAGAATAAAATAACGCAGAGGCCCTCTTCAGTCTATGACCTGGAACAGATTATTAAAATAATGTCAGGAGACATAATCAAAAAATGTGTCCTGGCCAATAAACCCTCAATGAAGCTGAGAACCAAAGCATCCCTGCTAGAGTCTGCAACATTGAGGAAAGAAAAATGAAGACTGGTAGCCTTCTATGCCTGTAATTTCAAGTTTTGAATTCCGTTATGTCTATTGTCATAATGCTAACAGGTATGTCAAATTTTTAACGCATACCATTAAAAGTGAGTGTCTGAAACAAGGTTTACAGAAAAAATGGGGAAAAAAGGTAAAGAAGAGTAGAATAACTTTGGAGAACTTGGTGAAACCCTTTCTCTCCCCAAGCTGTGCAGTTAACTGTAGGTACCTGCTACTGATATTGAGGGCACTGATGACGGCTGCTTTGACCTAGCCAGTGACTCACAATCACAGTCTACCAGTGTGATGACATTAGAGGTAGAAATACTTAAGGTTTTTCACCCAAGATATGCCAGTCTCCAAAATGGAGCCTGTGGACCTCCTGTTACATCTCGCAGTAAAAGCTCTTACACCTTTGCTGCCTTGACTATCCAGTCACCTACGTCCTCATATCTGCAGTGAAGGCATTTGCAAAAAGCTATAAAGTTTTCCTGGAGGCACTGTTGCCTGCGCACATGTTGTTCCTCCTTTTCACTTTCTTTTTCATGTGTCCTATATGGCTTAGAATAAGTAACTCCAGATCCTCCTATAGAAAGCTAGCTGATACCAGATGGCAGTGGAAGATAAAGGAGCCTTCCTAGTTCCTTGCTATCAGTCTGCATGAATTTTGTAGTTGAAAAGCCTGTTATTCTTCACTGACCTAGACATTATGACGGAGGAGCATGTGAATACTGGGCAGCTAAAGTTTGCCTTTGTGGCCAAATTCTTGCAGGTGAGCAACACGCAGGTTATGTTGCAAGTATGCTGTGCCAAAGGGAAGCTGATATCTGCAATGAGGGCTGATAAGAGGATTTGAGGTTATACAAAGAAAGCACTGGGCAAGAAGGGCAGTACCTATTTGTCACCTTCTTTGTGGTGGTGGAGAATGACATGCACAGTTAGTGTGGAGGAAGAGGTGAGATGCACTGCTATCTGACTGGACAGCTGAATGCCAGGGCTGGGTACCTCCAAACATGTAATGGCAATTTGCAGAAGGTGTCCTGTGGGAACAAAGGAATGGTAATGATGTGCATACCCCTGAGAGATGAAAGAATATATATAGCAGTGACCTACAAAGCCTTTAGCTTTCAGATGTGATCCTGAATTGAGTAAATGATGCGGGGGAAAATTCATGAACATAGATTGCCCTGATACCTAAGCATAACAACACAGTATTTGGATAGATAGAAGATTAAAGACTGGGAGGAGATGAGGGAAAGCTTGCATGTGTTGCAAGGCTGGGGGATGGGGTGGGGTGGGGATAAAAACCCTTTTGCTATTTTCTATGTAAAAATTAAGGAAAAGGAATCGCAAAGGATCTATTTGGAATTTCATGACAGAGCAAACCAGAGTATGTTTTGATTATTCATACATCCGTTAGCGGAAGGCATTTTTTAGAGTACTTTCAACCTGCAAGGTAACCAATTGAGGCTTTGAAATCAGCCATAGGTTGGTATTGTACCCCCAAAACCTCAATGGCAACTGTTTTTCTCATCTAATTCACAGCACTGAGTATTGCTGTATCACCACTATTGCCAGCTTTTGAGGGCAATATGTGAATTCCATCAGGATGAGAAAGAACTCTGCCTTAAATGAAAAACATAGGGATCAGCACAAGCCGCTTTACATTGTTTCTCAACTTGGATGTTTACTGGCTCAGGAGATGAGAATTGCTTTTGTGTGACTTTCATACAGAAGAAAATCTGCTTCTGAATAAGGCAGTCTAGAGACAAAGCTACCTTTTTCAGCGATAAGTTTCACCTGGGACCATTTCTGGCAACCACAGCACCTGCAGTTTCCCAGTTGATGCAGCATAAAATCTAGCCTGATAACTTCCTTTTAATGTTATCTCTGCAACCCATGCCACTACCTACTAATTAAAAAATAGGAAAAGTTGGTGGCAGAAGAAATTAGAAAGGGAAAAAAGGGAGTAATAAAAATAATAGCTATCTTTTTCCCCTTCTCTCTTTAGAATATTTTGTCTACTTACAATTTTGTTCAATGATATGAATATACTTCCTGTCTCTCCTCAATTTCAGCATTATTAGCTGAATTACACAAACAGAATATACTTCTCCTTTCTAGCCTAGGCACTAGCCTGTAGGTTCAGGTTGTAGCCAGCTCCCTTTATAAAGCTCTATTCAGCAGTCCTATGAATTTGGCGAGGAAGATTGGTCTGGTGTGAAAACAACTGTGATTACTGTGAAGGCGCAGGAGCGAATCTCCAAAAAGTTTGAAGAAGAACTGCCAAATGTCTTTTGCAATGAGCCTCTGGAACTTATTGGAAGGAAGAGAAACATATAAGAAATTCCCCTCAAGCAAGATGTTGCAGCAGGGCATGACAGAGTACTTCAAGAAATTGTCTCAAAACCCCCTAATTAAGGTCAATTTTTAAGCTGAAGACACTAATACTTACCTCCCTGGTAAAGTGGTTTGCAGTGCATGGACAAAAAAAGCCACATGTTCAAAACTCCATACCACATGTAACAAATAGGGGAACAAGTCAAACACTTGAGGTGCTTGCCAGGAGAAAATTCCAGTAGATCTCTACAAGGAATACAGGTGAAGCTGTGTGGGTATTATAAATTTGAGAAGTAATCAAAAACACAGTGCCTTTTATACAGAGTTCTATATATCTCAGTCATTTTCTCTCCAAAACTTTATCCCAAAAGAAAGGACTGATTCATTCCCTCCAGCAAAGTGATGTAGGATTTGTACCTGCTGCTACAACATAAGTGAAAAATATTTTTCTAACCAGTCTTATCCTGAAACCCTTTCCTAGGCTCTCTCAACTTCCTTTTGACAATTCACTAGCTGGCTCTAAAGCTTTGGCTTTCAGTCTGATCTTTTCAGTGACACAGTTCATCTCACTTAGAGTTAGATGCTTGTTCTATCTGTGTTAGTCATATTAGCCTGGCGTTATAGCCTAATAGACAGTTCTATTTGTCATCTACTTTAGTATGACACACATTGTGTCACAGAAGAGCCTATTTCTCTCTACTAACTATACATGAAATCTAGGCAGCTATTTAGAAGGTAGATATATCTATCTCCACTGTAGCCATCTCTCCCTGCCCACATGGTTTCATCTCCCCATTCCTCCCAGGAAGAAGGGGAACAGGTCAAAATACTAGAGTAATTTCAACTAAGTATTCTTCGAATGCATTCTTATCCCAAACTATTTTATTGTTCATATCCCACTAATTTATATGCAAGTCTGCTTTACAGTTATCTCCTACTATTTGATATATAGGACTATAATGCATAGCTATCTTTGTGCTGCTCAGCCTCTGAATGTTCTCAAATTGAGCACCCTGCAAAGCCCGTTATAACACTCGCACCTTGAGATGACAGAAATGCAGGTGGCAGAGTCTGCAATGAAAAGGACAGGGGTCACTCCTCATAAGAAAGCAAGCTGTACAGCCAAATCTGTTACGCAGCCATTCCGACAGAGCAGCTTCTCCAAGTTGCCTACATGATTTACAAAAAGCATTCACTTCCTTAACAGGTCATGCCACGATAAGATCTGCCGATTCTTCTAGCTGCTTCCTCCACTCTAATTATCTTTCCCTCTGCTGGTTTAAATCCCAGCAATTTACCCCATCCAAGCTCATCAAGGCACTAGGTACTTTGTTCTAATAACCATAATTTAAATGATATGCTACTATTTTTTATACTTCAAAAACTGCTGTTAATAATTTGGTTTTTGAAAGGATACTGGCTGCTGAAGAAAAATACTAACACATCAATTTGTTCACTTTTTACATCCTTTGTTTCCAAAGATGACCACCTATTTTTCCTACTAATATCAATTTGCCTTTGCCTATATAAATATTTCCTAAATAGGAGGTATTTTAGTTATACATTCAAAGAATTAACTGTATTATTTCCAACAGAGGACGATGAGTACATCAACCTAACGGATAGGGAAAATCTTTGTTCTGTGCTTTTATAATACCTAGAACAATAGAATCCTGGTCTACTGAACCCCAGCAATCTCACAAAATTATGCAGAAATGAGTTGGCCTCCACTCAAGGCATGTAAAAATGACAGTTGAATTTCCTGTAGCACACTTTCCTTGCAATGTAGGCCCTGCTATCTCTATCTGGAATAATCTATTTGGTTTGCTGTATCAAAATGGTAGCAGTTCTAGTGCTGTTCACAGGTACAACTCTGGACTGCAAGGTAAGTTTAGGTTGCTTGATAGCCCACCACAGCTGGGCAGCAACCCAACAGGACTTTTCCAGTGAAAACCCGACCCTACTTGAGTCCTACTTTATATAGCTTGGTACTTACCTTAAATCTACCGCTTGGGAAAAAATAGCAGGATAAAGCACTTGGTAGACCCTGAAAACAGATAGAGGGATAGAATAGATCAAACTTGGGTTGTAATCGCCTTGGTGTTACAGCCTTTTAAATTCTGTATCAACTGGAATGTTTTATGCACCATTATACACCTTAACAAATTTTGTATAGCTTCAAAATATTAATTGCCTTTTCATTCTCTGTTCTAATTGTTTGAAATCTTTTCAAAGGATTACCGTAGAAAAGCATCCACATATAAATACTGAAGATCAGAGGGGATCGGAGATCTCTAAGAATTAATTTTGTTCAAGACACAAGATTAATATCATTATTACCTAACAAAGGCATAAAATATTCAGAGGTTATTGTGACTTGAGCCAGTGATTAGCTCCCTACATTGTCTGAGGCAATGCGATAATGTGCTTAAAATACTAAATGCTTAGCACTGTGTGTGTATCCCACTTACAGAGAAATGCAATGTTAGTTATATCAGATCACCTCTATTACCCGTATGTACAAGAACATAATATCACACAATTTTATTTTATGTTGAAGCAGCTAGATCATATCACATACAGGGCACAATGTATGTATACACTTAGGCATTCACAACATGAAGAAAAAGACCAGCTTGAAATCTCAAACCCAGATACTACTTTTCTGGTGCTTTTTTAAAGGGTAAAGTATTCACTGTAGGCTTAAGTTAAAAAAAATAGTGCCAATAAAGATAAATTGCTCCTCTCGCTTCTCAGTTACGAATCTGATCGGGCGGGTAGATACTGAACAATTACACTTGAAAATCCTATCGATCAGGGAAGTTACTGTGACTGAAAGATTAGATTATCTATTTAATACCAGATTAATACCTTTATCCCTAATGAATAGCTGCTAGAGTGTTGTGTTACTGTAAAAATGTCAGATACTTTACACATTCTGTGGGCAGTGCCCTCTCACAATCTATTTATCTGCATATTATCACTTTGCATCATACATTTGACTTATCTGAGGCAATTTAATGGATTTTATATAAGGAGAATGCAATTGGTGAGCTGGACTATGGCTCTATTATCACAATGCTATGGCAGGAAGCAGAGAGGTGAATTGCCTTGGAGACAGTTGCTGGAAACATACTTCCAATAGAGAACACAGGTTAGCAACACATTTCTGTGGGTCCTAGAAAGACCTGCTGATTCTCAAATCGGTATTTATGAAAGGGAACTGAGATATAACACATCTCCTTTCCGCACGCAGAATGGTTGCTTCAGGCTATGGCAGCCTCTCTTCTTGACACAAAAGAAGTCAGCTTCCTCCTGTAGAAAGAAACCTTAACTGAGGTGGAGATATTTGTACCCTTGCACATTAGCACAGGCTTTAGCTAGCTTTGATATTCACAAAGAAAGGGAAGAAGAATGAAATTAAAACTTTGAAATTATTTCTGTTTATACTGTGCTCATGCTTAGGCCATGCTTCTGTCAGTCAGAAGGAAAAGATGCAATAAGAAATAGAAAAAACACAAGAAAAGACTGACTATTACAGCAAGTAAACAAAAGAGGATAGATTATTCATGCTTAAGATCCTGAGGCATCTAGCTTTTAAGAGGCGTTAGTTGCCAGGTACCACTGATGATTTGGACTTCAGTTCTCAGTAGGGTTTTTTTTGGTGAGGAAACAGATCATGTAGCTGTTTTGTTCTTTTTTTTCCATGTGGGTAATAGGCTAGAGTGATCACTCATAGTGTATTCTCTTGTTCCTCTTTTCCAGAAGGTGAATCTAATATATGCCTGTTTTGCCAAAGTCACCTTATGTGATTAACAGCATACAGAAGCAAAGCTGTGTGAAACAGTGACACTGCTATTAGCTTCACAAAAAGCTTATAATCACTAACTAAGACATATAGCACTATCCCATTAATGGTAAGGTCATGGACTCTACCTGTTTTAGGAGGTTTATAGGCCCATTGCCATAACATCTGAACATCTCATTTTGCACTTATGAATGGAATGGATCACCTAGATCATCAAGTTGATGTTTATTTCATGAGACACCAAGAATACTTACTCAACACATATCACAGTACGAAACACAACGGTATCTCTAGATATGTAATAAAAGACTGCAAACTAGAGCTACAAAGTGACATGTAAAGAGAGCAAGAATGACTGAGGGTCTTGCATTGTTTTACGTTCAGACAACAGTAAGAAATCTCTCAGACAAAATTCTCCAATGGTGCGTCTTGGAAATGGCTCACTTCTCACACTAAAGAGGAAGGCAGTAATAAAAATATAACAAAATACTAATCCGGTATGAGGGAAAAGATTTATAGTGTGGTAGTTATTTAAATTTTGAGCTAAGGAACCAAAAATATCAATCAATCACCTGAAAGTTTTTAATGTGACAAAGGTACCTACTGATTTTCTGTATTTTCTCAGTTAACCTGCTGTGCTTCATAAGAATACAAAACAAAACAATTTCCCCCGCACACAGACACCAACTCGGGAGCCAAGTTATACATAAAGAGGGAAAAATGAGAACATAATACTATTTTGCAGGAACTAAAATCCCACTGTATGTATGCAACATGTGGGATGCACCCATACCAGGAAATTAAACAGTACCAAGGCACAGGCACTGGAACTTGATTGCCTGTGTCGTTAAATTATTAGAATGATGCCTACCATGGTATGGCTACACTCTTCTACAACTACACTCTTCTAAAAGGTTTCTAGGTGTGATTCAAGTATAAGCTCAAACCTGAGATCATTCCCAATAGGCAGTTTGGAAGTGGTCACCCTGTTACACAGAATCACAGAAAGGCTGAGGCCGGAGATTGTGTAGTCCAATCACCCTGCTCAAAGCGGGGTCACCTAGAGCACATTGCACAGCATTGCATCCAGGTGGCTTTTGAATATCTCCAGGGAAGGAGACTCCACAACCTCTCTGAGCAGCCTGTGCCAATGCTCAGTCACCCTCACAGTAAAGAAGTTTTTCCTCATGTTCAGACAGAACTTCCTATGTTTCAGTTTGTGCCCCATTTTTCTCTCACTGGGCACTATGAGAAGAGTCTGGCCCTATCCTCTTGACACCCTCCCTTCAGATATTTATATGTATTGATAAGATCCCCTCTCAGTCTTCTCTTACTCAGGCTGAATAAGCCCAGCTCTCTCAGCATTTCTTTGTATGACAGCTGCTCCAGCACCTTCATTGTCTTAGCTGCCCTTCGCCAGGCTTACTCCAGTAGCTACGTGTCTCTCTTGTACTGGGGAGCCCACAACTGGACCCAGCACACCAGATGCAGCCTCACCAGTGCTGAGAAGAGGGGAAGAATCTCCTCCCTCAACCTGCTGGCAATGCTCTTCCTAATGGAGCCCAGTTTTGAAGATTAGTTGCATGCTTGTGACCAAGACTGCCGTAATGTGCATCAGAACATGGGCCTGGCACTGTTTAGTTTACCATGTATCTACAACTATCAAATATTTCTTTGCATTTCTGTTGCTGTTTGTCTCCAAAATTATACTAAAGGAATAAGAAGTTATCAAATGAAAAATTAAAAATAACTGAGGAACTCAGAGGAATGTTAAGAGTTTCAGAGCTCCTATTAAGTAAATCCCATTGCATGCCATAGATACAAAAGGTAAAAAAAGTTTTGGCTCCCAGTCACAACTGGTCTGATTTAGAAAGTCAATGTATGAGGAAGTTATTTGTTCAATACTATTTAGCTTTTCTGAAGACCAGCTGTTTCAATACCATTTAAAAGTTTGGTACACATATTGAATTGTAGCTACCTCTCAAAACTAAATGTGAGAAGGCTGTCTGTTTTAGTGTGATAAGATGTTGCCAGCAATTTGGTAAACAGCATCACTTTGGTCTGAAAAAAAACATTCAGCATGTTGTACTTCACCTTGTTATCCCTTATGTCTTAAGCAACGCTGTTATCAGTTCACACATTGCTCTGTTAAGTCCATGTATGAATCAGACCAATTAAATGACCTTTAATCTTTAGAGTAAAATTGTTTATTATGAGTTTACCAACTTTACCTTTCATTCCTACTGGTTATCTATATTTTCTTTTTTTTACCTCAACAGAGACAAAAGATCACAAGAGTCTTAGATTTAAATTACACTTCAATTTGTAGTCACAGAGTTTGCAAGATAATATGGGATTTAAATTACTGAGAAACTCATCTGGCACAAACAAAATCAATTAAAATAGCTAAAATTGAGAGGCTTCTAGGAAGTTAATGGAGGAATCAGAGAATAAGATTTCAAAATGGACTGAAGAACATCATTCTTACTTTTTATGGAATCGTTTCCACATTTGTGAGAGAGCCAATATTTTCTAAATCTGTTTTCCCTAGGGCAGAATCTGGGAATGTACCTCAGACACAAACAGCTTTAACATGAAAAACTCTCTAACAAGCAGATCTTGTAAAAAAGATGCTTTGAGTGGCTAAGAAGCCACACAAAAAGAGAGTAGGGTGGATCTATGGGACAATCCACCAAAAAAATGCCTTTGTGTTAGGTAATAAAAGAGACTGAGAGCAGGAATATGACTGAATTCTTCTCACTCCCAGGAACACTGAAACCTGAGGCAGAGTTGTGTGCTAGATTTCTCTTCCAGCTGAGATCTAGATTTCTCTGCTAAGAATAAGCACCTAATGAAGATAAGAACATTCTTTTTCACATCTAAGGAAAGAGATAGCTGGAGATATTCACAAAGACTAATTTGATCCCATTGAGGCAGATCTTCCTAGTTTCCCTCTGCCAGAAGTGACAAGAAATAAGCCGTCCTGAACAACGATTTATCACAGAAACTTAATGTAACTACTCTATGCATACTTAATTTATTAACTGAAAAATGGAGGTAATTTCATTTGATGCCTCAGCTGCCCTAGACTGCCTCTGCTATGCCAAGAACTTAGGGAGTTACAGACTCCTCACACAGCATTGCCAAGGCACTTACTGCGGAAAAGGTCAAGGCACACCCCTCAGGACCACCTTTGGTAAGACTCCATGATTAAAATGTGTGTGTCCCATTTGTGGAGACCACGTGGGGAAGGCACCTGCCCTGGCCACACATCTCCAAAGCAGCCCTGGCATGAGAGAGACTTTGTTCCAGCATGCTCTGTTTGAGGTGATCAACCATTTCGTTATCCTCTGCCATATCCCTACCGGTAGGGGAAGGCCCTTGCAGGAGCCAGCAGGCAACTGGCCATGTGAAGTATTCACTAAATGGTGTAGTACCAAGACTGAACTACAACAGAACAGCCCACCTGGTTAGGCTCAACACTGAGGACACTGAGCATCAATATCCCAAACAGCATTCTCAGAAAAGTGCTGGTTGACAGAGGAGGTCTAAACTGAATAAAAGTTGTGCTCATAATGGCTTAAGTCAGACAGGTTCTTCAGAAAGCAGAATTCATCAGTAGTCTTTATGAATAATCTTTTACACAACAAATTTGTAGTCATAACATTTACCCAGGAGGAGACTGGATCCTTGGCTACCTTCACCCTAAAGAGATTCAAATCCACTCTCTCTGCATCAATTGCCTTATCTACTGTTAATACGTTTCACATTGGACAGTCACAGAATAAAAACAGTCCAAGTAGAATGGATCAGAACCCACCCCTCCTACTAGCTGACTACACTGGACTCTAGAGTTAGACTTAACTGTTGGTCCCATCCCTCTTCTATTAGCTATATAGACATTAATGTATCCGAAGGAATGTGCAAAAGATTTAAGCTACTACACACAGGCAGATCAACTCCACTTCCAAGGGCAGTAAGTTCAGTGAGTTTGAGATGTATCAAATTAATGTGCATTTGATGAAAAGTTACCGTATATGTGAACAGTGGTCATGTGTCCAGGAGCTCTACACCTCCAGCAGGGTGGACTACTGCAGAGTTGGTGTATATGGCTTACAGAAGTATGTTGCTAGATCACAGTTAAAATTGAAATTCTATCTGCATAAAAGAGATTTTAAGGGCTCTATGAAAAGAGGTAATAGAGATTTACTAGCACCATCTTCCTTTCAGATTTGATATTCACTCTAAACAAATATTAGCTGAAACTTTACAACATATTATACTCTGCTTTATTATCATGCATTGCATGTAAACACCTAGGGAAAAAAATGAAGTTCTTTTTTTCTAAGCACTCAAGTAAAATTCTAAAGTCCTCCTCAGCAGAATACCAGATGATTTGTCTTAATGAAAGAGATAGGAACCCTTCCAAGACACAACTGCCATTCATATTGTAAAATTAAAGGGAAGGAAAAAAAAATCAATATAGACTTCATAGATTTGCTGCATGGATAAGCAGGTCATCGCACCCTCAGTCACACAGCTTGTAAATAGGGCTGTTTTGTATTATTCAGCACCTACAAGTACATGATTATTTCAAACAAGTGGGAATGGGAAACAGAAGTATAGACTATAGAAAATTTGCCTGGCAAATTAGAGCTTCAAAGCTCCAAACAAATGAATTTGTTTAATACATTTCTGAGCCTTCCTGTAAGTTAGGTAAAAAATTATCTCCATTTAGAAGTGGGGATTCTGCAACACAGGAGGGTTAATAAGTTTCCCTCTCAGAAAAGAGTAAGCCAAAGTGCTGCCTAGTGTCTAGTGCAATGGCTGTGAACAGGTTAAGGTGATATAGTTAAACTCTGTCAAAGTATAGATGTATTACCAGTCTGCCAGGACAACATTAAAACCTGCATTCTAGAAATACTTAAACATATGTTCCCCTATGACAATATAAGAATAGCAGGCAAACTGTTTTCCACTTTAGCAATGATTGAGAACTATAAATAATGGGATCAGCTCCTTGCATACCCACATAGCCTTTTCCACAGACAGAAGAGCAAAAGCTAGAGCCTTACAAGCTGCAGAAAATCTCTGTGCTTCAATTTATTTCCCTACATCATAAAGAGCTCCCCAAAATGCATTCTCAAGATAAAATGTTTGAGTGATCTTTTTATATCCTCTGCTCTTAGTTGTACCTTGCACTCCCAGCAGTGCAGAGTAATCACCTGCAACATTTGGGCAAAAAAAAAAAGCAAAAAAAACCCATTGAATATATTGAAAAATGGAAGAACGCAAATAAGAAGCTGTCATACGAGCTCTGTTGTTTTCCTCATTCATTAATCAAACCCACATTTCAGAAGTTGCTCTCTGTTCTTTTGCTCCCTTTCTTCTTCCTTTCTTGAGGTTTTCCTTTTTCTTTTCTTTTTTTTTGTTAACTATTCTTGGATGTTGCTTATCTAAAAGACATACGCAGAATTAGTATCTGTACATACAGTCAGTTTATTTTGCATATAGCAGACAGAGCACATTCTCTTCATCAAAAGTTTCACAATAAATTGAAAGGGTGCTGAAGATTGTCTCCACAAATGGGAATGATGCTATCATCAGATTTGTTAGTTAGGTAGTTCTCTACTGTGTCCTGCATGGTGCACCTCACAGCATCCATTTTCTTGCCTATCCCAAATGTATGCAGTAAAAAGGTCATAAGCTGCTTGAGAAATGCTTTAATAGGATGTGAAAATGATACCATAAAATAAGCACTTTACTAATAATAGCACTGTTTATAGATACTTAGATCCAGAAGAAAGCAGTAAGCTGTGTCTGTGCACCACATAATACAATTTTAAGTTAGCCTGCACAATTAAAAAAAAAGAGTTCCTTAACACAAGAAAACATGGCATGCTTACTTTGTTATTATAGCTGGCATAGTAAAAAATGGAACCAGTAGAATTTTAAATCTAAATAGAAGTTTTATAGTGTCTTTTTAAAGAATAAGTTTACTTAAATAATTCTAAATTAGACAAAAGTTTCTTGACCAGAGGCTGTAATGATGTGGATATCTCGGCAGTAAAAGTATAGTATCATAGGAATCATTAAATACTGTCAGGTTCAACACTGTTTGAGAAATCCTGGCTAACTTGGACATTTACAGTTGAAATGGAAATTTCTATGAAATAACTATACTGATCTAACAAAGGGTAGAAGACCTAACTACATCCCATTTTAATATCTCAAATAATCTTAGTGACTCCCCAAGATAACACACTTCATGTGGGCAATGAAATTCATAAATTAATCTTTTAGATGACATGTTCATCTTCTGCTTTGTCTACCCTTAATATTCATCTATTCACTTTGTACCTTGCAGAACTAAAACATTTCAGGTTTCAGTTTCTTCATTTCATGGATTCTAGTCAAGAAACTCTTTATTATTTACCTATCAATACGTTACTGGTTTCTTTTCAAATGCAAGTCTTGTTTCTCATTAAACCTAGTTCAATATCAGAGGCAGCTCTAACACAGAAGCTGATACAATTTCTCTAGTTCCCCTTATACAATCCATTTCAAATTTACTATTTTGTATGCTGAAAGAGAAACTATTTAGCGTCTTTCTCGAGAATGAGTTTCATTCTTTATGACTCTCACTTCTGTTTTAAGCCATGTAACCTTCTGAAAGGTCATTTTGCACAAAAGTTGGCAAAATGGCCCCTTTTACGGAAGATAGTTGAGATTAATCAAGCTTGCAAATTTCATGTGTTTTATTAAAATCTTATTTTGTCATTGTTGCACTGTTTTGCATACAAACTTTTTATTTTAAATAGGATATAAATTTAATTCTATTTTCTCTGAATCTCTTTAAAGTTGGTTAGTAGCAAATACTCCATCGCTCATGCTATTTCACTAACATTCTCTGATGTCACCTTGCCTAAGCAGAATTTTTTATTGCTTGCCTTATGAGGATGACAACCATTAACCTTAAAAATTTAGCTTAGTTATTCAGAGAAATATTATAAGTTTCTTAAGCTGATAACAAGCTTTCTATTCCCTCTAAACATCAAATAAGAAGGAAGTTCCACAGTACCATACTGTGCTACAGGGTAGTTCTTACCTGACAGGTGAATTCATAAACACAGTAAGAATATTTTATGCTTACTACTTGGTATTGACTGACTGATATTTTTACTACTTGGCATGTACTTCTGTATAAGTACCTTGGCTAGTCTTCATATCATTTTTCAAATTCTGTAGCAAAATAATTTCACATTACCTAAAATTTTTCAGGTGAGTATGATACATGACAAAGGGCATCCAAGTAAATCCAGAACCAAAAGTATAATAAAATAAAATAAAATAAATTCTGGGCTTCTGAAACATTGTGACAGAAAATAGTAAGGAGAGCTGTATTAGGAGCTGAAAAGCAGTTTCATTGTCATATATTACCGATTTTCCTGCCAGTGCTACAAGGAATGATGAAATTCAGAACCTTGATTATGTATTGTTGTGCAGTACAATTAACTCTATATGTTAGACTGGGCAAGCAGAGACAATCCAGTCATGTGTCATGGTCACTATGTGAGCTACTTTCTCACTACTTTTTTCCAGATAATTGTGAAAACAAGTTATGATTACTACAATGTGCTTCAGTGGCATTCAGCTAGCTACTGTTTAATACAGGCTGTCAGCTTTATGATTCTAACATGGTAGATGCAGAGTATGTTTGTGCAGATTCTGTTTGTGCAGATGACTACTTGCAGAAAAAAAAATATAAAAACTCAGGGTTGCTTTTAACTTCAATGGAGATAAATAACATTTCATGGAAATATGCTTTCCATAAAGACAATCACCTACCTTGGACCATGTTCACAAAAATTAAATAAAAACTTAAATCAAAAACTTCTTTTGTGCTCTTCTATATAATTTCTGTTCAATTTGTGTAACAGCAAAATTGTAAGACTTCATTTAAAATAACAGAGTCAGACTATAGTATGGGATTAAACTCTATGGGGGATGAAAGCATTCTTCACTTTCATCTGATTCCTGAAACCTGAAGCACAGAGTGATTTCAAATGACAGGCTTTCAAGTGAATATGAGAAAGGAAAATGAAATACTGCCTGAAGAAAAGCAGAAATCTTCTTTGTGAGAAAGTTTAGCTATTGCTAAGCTTAATAAGAGATATAACTCAATTAGTAATAGAAAAATGAATGAAGTAAGCACATATAGTATGTGATTCAGTAATATATGGTGGTCCTTAATTGCAATCCTGTTGAAGAAAATGGTAAAAATTCGCTTGGCTTTACAGCAATAGAACAGCCACTCTTGTGTCCAATACAAAAATAAAATGGATGACTTACATTGTGCTATATTAAAATCAAGTCAAGAACAAAACTGGATTTGTATAAATTTTTTCATCTCTCTCCTGTGTCATAGGTATCTGCTAGTTTTTAATCATTTCTATGTTTAATATCCCAATACAAGGCATCTGAATGGGACCACAGATTAGCTGTTAGTGACCAGCAATATAATTTCCATCATGCAGTTTGAAGAATTTGCTGGCACAGTCCAGTTTTCAGTAAGGCTGTCCACTTTCTTATTTCAGGTACTCTTTGCTTATGAATCACTACTGATCTAAGCAGCTCCCATAGCTTCCTAACCTTTCTGTGCACAGAGCTATGAGAAGTTACCTGGCCTGAGATCATCTTCCATCTTGATTATAGAAAAAGTAGTCTTAAGCGAAATTTTAAGAGCTAGATTGCAATATAGAAGTCTTTTTCATATAGCATGGCACATGCAGCAGAAACAGTGTTCATTCCTGTTGTGTCTTTGGTCTTGACATAACATCCTAAACGATCTACCAATTGGAAAACACAAGTAATGATCTGGCCTACAACTAATAAAGTACAAGATAATCTGTACCTACATCAGATGTATTCACTTAAATAAATTTGTGTTAGCAGCACAACTTGCAAAGTGTAGGGCTAGAATTGGTCCCCACGCACTCCATACTGAAAATTTTTTTGAAAAATAAATGTCTCCGCAGTATCCAACAGTTTGGATTGAAGTTCATTGTCGCTACAAATATATGGAGTGATGTCCCAAAGCCAGGGAAGCCTGCTACTAAATAAGTCATCAACAAATCACCTAGCCATTTTCACTCAGTTCAAACAGGCCTACCATGAGCCACAAAAATCATGCAGAATCCTGACACCAACTCACAAATGTCATCTATGCAAGATGATATCACCTCTAATTGTACTGCTGAACCATAACAGGCTTATTCAAACAGTTACTTTTTCCTATTTCTTAAGTTCAACTTAGGTAGTATCCATTTTTAAATGTATTTTTGATTCACACTTGAGAGTTAACTACTCAAGCCTAAACAATCTGGCAAGCTGAACGTGCTTATTTCATTTGGAAAGACTGATATTATTCTAACATTTAATCAAATGGTTGAATCATAGAGCCAAGGTCTTTCAAAAGTGTCCTGGAAAACTGTCACAAATGCTTGAAGCCCAAGGAAAAACACATTTAAAAATTATATGCTGGTGAATGAGTTAGAAAAATTACTTTATTCCAGATAAGCTTTTTTTATATCATTGTTTTTCTCATGTAATTCAAAATTAATAAAATTACACTACACACAGAGTTTACATGGTTTTACCTATGAACTATTTAGTAAAATGTGGCTACTCATGCAGAAGAGCATGAACTGGTTTGCGTATGGGAAACTATGAATCTCGATTCATAGCCACCCCATCTAATTTTCCCAAATGTTTTCTTATCAGTTGCACAAATTAGTCTGAAAAGCACAACACATTCTCACAGACACATGGCTTTCAATATCCACGCTAGTTCATTTAGAACTACTCTTGATGTCTCTGTACTCTCCATTGTGGTGCACAGGCATAACAAATTTTGACACGATCCAAAGACTACAGAGTACCAGAGTACATCTATCGATTTTGTTAGGCTTCCACTGCAGTCTGTTATTATAATACAGAAATATTTCAGGTATTAAAGTTATCATTGATAATACAGAGGATAAAAAATACATACTTCAAACCTTAAGGTTAGTGAGACTAAAAGGTTAAGTGTTTCAAGCAAAAGAAGAAACATTACTTAGTGAAGCTAGAGCATCCATCTTGACAGAATACACAGAAAAATGGCTTATCCATAGAAAACCTATCAAATAGATTTAGGACCAGGTGCTCAGAGCTGACAGTCACACAGTATTATGCTCAGAGAAAACACCACAGTGCTGAGAACAATGATGAGTTCTGCAGTTTCTCCAGGTGTCGCAGACAGACTCTCAGAGCATGGCTTACTCCTTGTGATGGGTGGCTTTAATGCTAAATTAGAATACTACAGCTAGGTGATGGAAAGAATCACAGAATCACAGAATCACAGAATCGTTTAGGTTGGAAGGGACCTCTGGAGATCATCTAGTCCAACCTCCCTGCTCAAGCAGGGGCCTCTAGAGCATATTGCCCAGGATCACATCCAGACAGGTTCTGAAGATCTCCAGAGAAGGAGACTCCACTACCTCTCTGGGCAACCTGTTCCAATGCTCTGTCACCCTCACAGTGAAGAAGTTTTTCCTCAGGTTCAGATGGAACTGCCTGTGGTTCAGTTTCTGCCCATTGCCTCTTGTCCTGTTGCTGGGCACCACGGAGAAGAGACTGGCCTCATCCTCTTGACACTCCCCCTTCAGATACTTATACACATTTATGAGATCGCCTCTCAATCTTCTCTTCAATGGGGAGCCATGATCAGTCATTAACCAAAATGCCAAGAAACTAATAATGCCTATTTTCCAGCCTTGCTTTTGCAAGTGTTTTCCCTCACAAAGACACACACAAAGAAACGAAGACTTGCCAAGTGGCAGAACAACTAGGCTGAGGATCTCTCTACTAATGCAAGATTCAGATCACCTGCCTACAAGGTAAGGACTCACCAAGGCATGCATATTAATAGTTGCAGTTTTCCCATTACCATGTAACCCTTCATGCCGACCAAAATCTTTAACAAATTAAAGAACAGACCTGAGGCATTGTCAGAAGCAGTAAAGAGTTGTGTGAAGAACAACTGGCAGCAATCAGCAATAGTGTAATTCAAACTGCAGCAAATACTGCTGGATATCAACATAGATGAATAAATGCATAAGCTAAGAAATATGACATCTCATTCATAAAGGAAAACTACCCAAAGGCAAAATCTTGAATGTCAAGACCAGTAAAATATTAGAATGGCAAAAATAAAAGTACTGTAAAAGATTAAATAGTACTCTTTGAAATTCCATCTGACGATGTCAATTTTATCAAGGCCATTTACAGATATGTGAAGTCCTCTGCAATGTTTAACAGTTATGCAACAGGTTGGTGCAACAGATTTTTGGTTGTTGTTTGCTATTGCCCTAAATAGGATAATAACAAATTCATCACCATCACAACATAAAAACTATCTTAAAAATAACAGGGCAGGCAGTGCTCAAGATCAGCTACATCAAGAAAACTGCATAACAAGGAGAAGGCAAAAAAATTCACTGCTATTGGAATTCCTTTATCTCAGCAATAACGTATTAGCCAAAAGAAAGGAAGAGCTCAATAGGAAGTGATATTAAGGACAGGTGCAACTGTAAGTAAAATATACAAAACAAATCTGAAATTTTGTAAACCTAATCTTAAAAACTCACATTTAATCTCATTGTTTACATACACCTATGTGAGCCGCAGGGCTAACGTTAGAGATGAAATTAGAGACTTTTAACTGCAAATTGCTATAAAACGATCTGGGTGCAGGATAGAAAGGCTTCGGCACTGAGAAAGCGAGCTGAGAAATTACCAATTAGATGGCTGTCTGCCTCAGAAAGTGGGACTGGAATTATCTGAGGCATACATATTAGAGGCTTGACACAAAAGAATCCTCTAGTGAACTTTGGTAAATGGAAACCAGCTGGTATGAAAGGGAAAAAAGACAAAAGAAACCTTAAGAAAAGCCATTAGCAACGATGGCACAGTAGTCAATCTCAGCTCTAGAGAGAGGACAGGAGCAGCAGGATATGGCACAGAGGAATGGAAGAGACTCGTCTGCCACTGCTGGCACTGGACAGACTTAGTACAATGAGCAATTAATTACTTGTCAGCATTCAGGTAACAAGTTTTGTCTCTGCCAAGTGTTTTATACAATATGAAGCAGTAGTAAGAAACAGCTAGCATCTTAGTGACTCAAAATTTCAGTAAGAGACTATGTTTCACAAAATATTTTTTTCAAGTTTTCATATGAAATGTAACATGACATGTTAAATCAAAATGCATTCATCAGATCAGAGCGTGCTTCATTATGAGCACTGGCATTACATGACGTTCTTTTCTCTGACCCAATGTAATTGTCGCAATCTGTAACCTGTCATGCAAAACTTTTCAAACAAATGTGTTTGTAAACAAAAGACTTGATGGCTCACTGTTATTCAGACAGCTGGGTGTGCTAGGGGAAGCTCTCTGAACATTAAAATAAACAGTTTTTGGTGGTAACAGATAAATAATTTAAGAACAAATCTCAAGCTGGTTGTTCAGCTACTGGGTGCAGAGAATTAGCTTCAGACTAAATAGCACATGGTTGTCCCAAGTGGAGATTTGGGGACCCTACAGTGGAAACCGTTCTCATCTCCTCTTTTAGGAGGAACAGTATCTATTCTAACTCTAATGGCCCAGAGCAGTCTGTGACTATATTTACATGCATATGCTAACCCTAGCTGCATTTGCTCGCTATGATGGTGTCTTCAGTAATTTAAATTAGGAAACTATTTAGGGGCAGATACATTTTCATTTTAAACTTTAGCCATTTGTGAGCCAGTCTTTTTTAACAAAATATAGAATGCATTGAGCTCTATTCATTGTATTACCATTCCGTTTGTTAGGATAGACAAAAGAAAATTAGTACCAAAGAAATAAAAATGCATATTTGCTCATTTACTTCCTCTTCATCAGATAATTTACTACTATAAAACTGCCCTAAGTTTCATGAAATCTAGGAACCATTAATGGCTTTAAGACATAAACCCAGAGCTGCTACATATCAATAGAAAATCAAAGAGGTCAACTACAGCTACTGAAAAAGAAAGTTTTCTGTCCTTCTGTTCTCTCTCTCCACTCCCTTGAGTGCTACGTTTTTAGATACACGCCACAGCAGCATGTGCATTGTACCGCATATGCAGCAGGTTGCTGGCATTTAAAGTGCTGTCAGTAGCCACACAATTTTTCTTCACTTCTATAAACACATTTAATGCCACCTCTCCATAGACACAAGTCGTCATGGACAAAGTGGCAGGCCTATCAACATTCTGACACCAAATGCTTTCATTCCTTTTGTATATGTCCTGGTAATTTATTTTGTGGGATACTATGCCCCCTAGATTTTTAAACAGTGTCACTCTTTTTTCCTTAACATCTCTACTCAAAGAAAAAAAATCAACACACTCAGAAGTTGTCCCATTTGTGCAATAAATTGTGGAATACAGACAAGTTTACAGAACGTAAAAAAAAAAAAAAAGGAAAAGGAGGTTTGTGAAAGTTTTAATTCTTAGGAATGAGTTATATGAGTTATATGAGTGAGTTATCTAAAATACTACCAGAGTATTATAAATATCTTTCACAGCCAAAAGGATATATTTCCCTTGTTGTTTTATTCCTTACTTAAGGCTACAAAACAGTGTTTATATTAAGATTCTTGCAGGAGAGTAGAGAAATACTAGAACTGTTACAGAGGTTTTGATTTCAAGATCATATACTTGCCTTAGTGTTTTAAAATACAGACCCCAAGCAGTACATGTAATTTCCACACGGGTTATTTCTATCGCTGCTCTGAAGCGGCAGTCAGAACACCTTTCTTACTACAATTAATTGACCAGTCAGCCTTAATTACTTAGGAATGCCCTGGTGAAAAGCATCCATCCAGACTTGCAGGCTGAAAGCAGTGGAGAGGCTCAGTTAGTTCTGAAATAAATGAGAAAGCGCTATAGTTAGTGGTTAACTGAACTCAAAGGAGAGCCGTTCCTAGATTCACATATAGAGGTGCGCTGTTATGTCCTGGAGAACAACATAAGGATTTGTATCCTTTCCAACACTTAAATATTTACCTTTATAAGTCAAGACGTTCCTATTATGCATAAGAAAGGCTGATGGAGTTTTTTTAATCTGTCATATTTTTTCTTGAGCCACATCTCTGGGCAATCAGTGATACTCGTTAATTGCACTTCATGCAGTAAAGACTCCTTTCTTCAGTTTTAAACAGACTGCTTTACAGTTCCATTAGAAATACCTTGTTTTTGCAATATGACACAGGCCAACTAGGAGTTATACTTCTATTTTCTCTGTGTCTTTTATTATATTGTATACTATACAGCTTCCAGCACTCAGTTCTAACTTAATTTGGCTTTTAATACTGTTTGTTGCGAGCACACTGCAATACTCCTCATGGCATCCTGATCTCTATCAAATATCAAATTAAAAGCAATACATGGCCTGCCTTCATCAGCCTCACCATCAATACCAAACCTCAGTAGCACTTGTTTCGCTATTAAAGTGTGTGAAGATAGAGCTGTGGGCTAACTACATTCACTCTTGGATTCACTTATGCTACACGGGAATGTGTTGCATTAAAGACTAGTGATTAGAGTACACAGCGAAGGTGCTACAGACAGGGGTCAGTACCCTCATCAGAAATAGAAGTGCAAAGTATTGTTCAGTTGATTAAATCCCAATAAAACTTGCAAATTGTCAGTTCTGCCTCTGAAAGGTCATCAAGAGGTATTATAAGGTTTCTGAATGAATCCCTAGGATGCATAATTAAGCAATCAGATATATTGTATTTATCCATATTCATAAGTTAACATCTGAATCAGAATCGTATGTTCAGTATTTGCCTCACAGAGGAAAATGGAAGATCAAGAGAGCCACTCACCAGTCCATATCCTTCACTTGCCTCAAAACAGTCCTTTTTATAATAATAGGATGTTGACACAACATTAACATTGTTGAAGTCATATTTTTACTTATTCAAGCTGATCATAAATATTCTTCTGTTACATGTCATAGCCTATCAGTAGAATTTCTTTCTGTTCCACGGTTATACGTGCTCAGTTTGACTCACACCCATATTTTGGGTTCCAGTTAATGAGGGGAAAATGGCTAAAGTAATTTCCACCACAGCTTTACTACTTAATTTAAAACTTTTTATCCCTTCCTGCAATTTCCATTATGCATGCAGTTCCAGCTACTATAAGCATAACTTTCATATGGCAACAGCACTAGCCATAGGTTTTATGTCAGTACACAAACTTTATATTCAGAACAGTAAGACATGTTTATTATATGTAATTATTATATTTTTGATTCTTGATTTCCCATTCTAGTTTTCAATAAAGAACATGACCTTTTTTTGCCTACAGAAGCCTTCTTTGTGTCACATGTCATTCATGAAAAGTGACAAAAGTCATATTTCACAGATGTGAAACAATTCAACCAGGACACTGTATCGTGGAAGCCATCAGCTATTCACTCATTATTCTAGATTGTAAGGCTGTAGTGTGGCTAGACAGCTAAATGAGATGTGGTTTTCTAATGGAGGGAAGCATTTTGCTGCCTGTTCAAAGGAGTGGTCTGTTTATAGTTGAGTTAGCTGTTAAATAAAAATGAGCTGAAGAGAATTTTTGCTGCTGTGCTTTATATAACAGACAAAAGCAAAAGTATTAAACGATATGATCCAGGGAAAATGGAGCAATTATTTTATTTTAATTCTATATCCCTATTAATTTTTTTCTCTAAAATGGCAGTAAAATGATATCATAACCACACATTTATGAAAGTTCTAGTAGTAATAACAGAACATCAGGAACACAGTAATAGTGAAGTCTTTATTTAAAAAATATATATATAATAAATGCTATATTCCTGGAGAAGAGAAAATTGAAGGGGAAACATAATACAGCCTTCTAATAGGAGGCTAACCTGTGAGGAAGTTATCAAGAAGATGGACCCAGGCTCTTCAGTGGTATCTAGTGCGAGGACACGACACAACAGATATAAATTGAAACAACCGAGGTTTAGACTGAATATAAGGAAATACTTTTGCACCATGAGAATAGCCAGGCAGGGAAACTAGTTGCTGAAAGTCTCAAGGCTGTGCAGTCTCCAGCCTTGGAGGTTAGAAAGGATACAAAATGACCCAACTGGACAAAGCCGCAAGCAACCCAGTATGACCTCATTGCTCACCTTGCTTTGAGCTAGACTAGGACCTCCTGAGGTCCTTTCCAATTTGAATTATCCTATGATCCTGTGAAAAGGCAAGAAATTAAGCAATGTGTACACATCTTATAAGATAAATGTATTGCCATTTAACCTGAATGTAAATCCACATAGTCAATTTCTTGCAGAAGATGTGGCAATGCTGACTTTGAGAAAGCTTTTGCTTCTGAAGAAGGAAAAAAAAAACCACTAACATTTAAGAAAAACACTTCAGACCACATGGATAGCATGGAAAAACACTAGAACATTTGCATGAAGAGCTAAGATTTATTTCCTACACTCACCTTCTCCAATATTTTAAAATTATTTTGGCTTATTATCTGAAGAATCTCTTCATTGCCCAGCTTACGAAGATGGTGCAATACTTCATTTTGATACATGCAGCCTGACCATCAGCAATAATAAAACATTTTTTAGGTAATCTTGAAATGTCCAGGCACCAAGCTTCAACCTGTGATTAGTCTTCATTCTAAGGAATAATAAATGTGAAAGAAGCAGGAGAATACCTCAGCATATGTATTCATCTTAGAAGATCTCAAGTACAGGTACCAGAGCTGGAGAAAAGATATTGAAAAAAGAGCAATTGTTTTCTATTGCTCAATTATTTTATTTAACAGCACACACTAGTAAAAGAAGATTAACAACAACAACAACAACAACAACAGTGCTGCTGCTTCTTCTGTTGTTATTGTTTGATGACAGTTAACTGAAATAAAAAAAAGTATAGCATAGTCAGTTACACAATATGACTGCAACATCAAAGTTATGATAAAAATGGATGTCAGTAATGCAAAACACTACTGACTATGTTGCTTTTTAAAGAGCTATGGTCTTCTTCAGCACATAAGCAATACTGAATTGAAACTCTAGAGCACAGTAGCTTTGGAATAGTTGAGTTTCTGCACTTCTTAGTTGTAGGTCAAGTGGAATTTAGGCCATCTGCAGAGCTGAAAATAACTTTGCTGACAACAAATTCTATGAAACTAGGTCAAACTCTTGAAAACTACACAGCAGGCAAGGTCTGGAGACAGAGGTACTGTATTTTATTAGGCCAACTGACAGAGTAGGAAAATAGACAAGTTTTTTGAGCACACAGTCCTTTCACCAGTTACAATACACAATCTTCACTGGCTTTTATGTCCATACCAAGAAGAATTTAAGAGCTGGGTTTAACTTTTGATGCCCTAGATATCATGGGGCTTCAAGTGGCATATTGTTACCTTAGTCACTCTTCAATCCCATCCACAAGGGAAAGGGAAAAACTGTCCAGACGAGACCTATCATTTAAGGAAAGAACGTGCTTCAGAATTTGCTCCCCAATAGTTTACATATAACAATTCTGTGAAGGCTTTCTGGGGCATGCTGCATGGTTTATTTGCTTGTCTAAATCAAGCCTAGAACAGCTCTGGGATGCCATAAAAGGAGAAGGTTTATAAACTGCTACATAATGATGCTGCTAATAACTGAGAAGGCAGAAGTTCCCAAAGCAGTCTATTTGTTTAATAGTATTTTTGAAACACCTCAGTAGGACCAGAGAACAGTCAAGGTCCACCTTTTAAGAAAAATGTGTAACTGTAGACAAAGTATTTAGACCAGCTCTGCACTATGCTGTATAAAAAGTCAGAACAAAAACTATTTGTGAGACATTATTTCTCTCATTTTTGATGCTAGCCTTTCTAGATGTTAGTAATCTTAGCACATTTATCAATAGATAGTGGAAAGCAAAGAAGACAAGTTACGTATGCAAAATGCACTTCAGGACTCAGGCACTGTTAGAATTTAACTTTTTATGTCTCTATTAAAACAGCAACTGAAAAGAAAGACCTCATTTGACTTCTAGTGTTAGATTTTATTTATCTTGACAGTAAAGAAAGTCTGATCTGATCTATTTACAATTTACTTTGATGCTTCTTGGAACATTTTTTCTTAACAAGGAAGTTAATTTGCAACAGTTGTGTGTTGACTAGTTTAGACAACAGTCAGAAATATAAGAAACTGCATTCTGAACATCTTGAAAAGTACCTCTTTAAAAGTTTTTTTTTACTTGAACTTTTTATCCTTTTTTTCTTTTCCTTTTGAAGATTATATGCACCATGGAGGAAAAATTGCTGCTATACAACATAAATATGTGCTTTCTTAGTAATCAAAGCAGATAATATCTCCAGTGGACATGAAACAACGTTCTGGTCCTTGGAGATGCATATGCAAACACAGGAACACAAATAGAGACACCTCTTACAGTACGGTCAGCTGTACAGAGAATTCTGGAGAATACACGTGCCCAGATGATCTTGAAAGAAAGCACTCCTGTGGGGTTTCACAGCTCTTAGTGAATTCTATGCTAACATAAAAAATAAACCAAAACAAAACAAAATCCTGCATTTGGCTCTGCTAGGAGTCCTGCAGCAGCAGCAGGAAAATCATGAGATAAAATGGGACAGGGAGGCTCCTGCATGACCAGACAGGATGGAGCCTGCAGACATGATTTAAAAAATCTGACAAGAGAAACTAGAGAGGATAAGTTATTAAAAAAAATAAAAAAGTGCAGGGAGAAGTGGTGTTAATCCCTGATGTACCACAGGCACCACTGAGACTCACGTGAGCTCCCCATTGCCAGGTAATGCCACATACAGAAGAGATTTACTAGCTATTAGTAATCCCTAAAGAGACTCTTCAATATCAGCTCTCAAACCAATCTGCCCATATTCTATGCAAGCACACCCTCCTTGACTCTGAATCTCCTAAAGCAACGTCTGGAGGAGCTGAACCCTTGTTAGGGATCCCCCAGCTCTGCTCAACAGGTCACCATGTCCATATGAACAAAACGCCAAACTCTGTGCTTGTGTTCACCCAGGTTGGTTTACTATTAGGCAAGATTTATAGCTCAGACAATACAGTTTGTAACACTGAGGCTTTAGTTCATGCTGCGTTTAGAGATTCCTTATTCTGCATACTCATCTTATAATAGATGTCTTGTATTGAGGCAAGCTCCTTGTTACTTGATGTTGAAATTTCTTGTAAATTACCTTGTATGGCTCCCCATAATGACAGCTGAAGAGCTTCAGTAATATCTTTTCCTACTTTTCTTGGCCTGCACTGGCCTTGCTTTAACCTACAACTTCCATTGCTCAAGATGGCTGCTGTCTTTCCCAGGAGGAAATCACGGAGATCCTTGCACACTTCCCTGTATAGGTGGAATAATTTATTTTTGCTTCCTTTCTGATTAAGTTTTCATAACTTCATTCGTAGTTTCCAAAGATTATGGCATTGCATAATAGACCAGGAAATGACTTCATACTCCTCCCTTCTCTTCCTTAGCACTTTTTGATTAAGATTTCTTTTGACTACCTTAATTGTTATTCTTCCTCTGAGGCACTTTTTCCAAAGATACATTAACAAAAGTTTATACATCATTATGAAAAACATTAAATGTACAAACCATGTAAGTGGTATTTAGATGTCGTCACGGTGCTCTACATCTTTTCTGCTTATACTAGTTGGTGTAAATAAAATATATTTTTATTTAAGATTTGCTTAATAAATTCATAACTGTTCCTTTTCTGCCAAATTGTTGTAAAAGGCAAATACTATTACAGATGGAAAACCTTACTATCATTTCTTGCATATATATGTCATTAATAGAAACCCTATGTGAGATTCGCTGTCACAGATGTTTTTGAGCGAAGAGGAAACAGGCTCATTCCGTGAAGTTGTGCAGGTTGAAGTCTACTGCAAAAGGAAGGACCAGTTTCATATCCAACAATAAACATCTTTGCAAAAGAAAGAAAAGAGAGCACAAAGAGCATAAAGAAAGTATGTAGTGGGTATTCACTTAGATTTGATTTATCCCTCAAAGAACAAAGGTCTTAAAAGGGCTAAGCATGATAGCTGATGCAAATTGAGAAATCAGTTTTAACTCCCGCATTGAGGATAAAAATACAAGATGTGGGGCCGACCACTAGGCTGACCGCCTGCAGAGGAAGCGTGAAACTTGGGATTTTGGGCACTGTCTGGGCCCTGGTTGTCAAGCAGGCACAGGCCTCCTGCTTGCCCCCTCCAAAGCCTGAGTCCTCCTGTGCCAGCAGAAACAGGCAATGTTGCAGCTGTGTGGGAAGGCCTGTGCATTGCTGCGTTGTCACCGACACAGAGCCAGCTGCTGAAGCTAGGAGCTCCTCCAGCACCAAGTCCCTCTGCTCCCTTGTCCCGGGCACCATTTGCCTCCCCGCAGCCACCATCGGGACACACAAAGGCAGCGCCTTGTCCCTGGGGGCATTGCGGGAGCCAGCAGCGGTGCCCCAGCCCCACCAGCTGTGCTCCCACATCGCACACATGGCAATCCTGTGGCACCAGAGGCACTGGGTGTCCAGGGAGACTCCCCTTTGTGCCCACAGCTCCCGGCCCGTGCCCCTGGTGCTGCCCCACCGCCTGGCTGGCGCATCACAATGTGTCACAGTGATGCCCAGGTGGTCCCAGCCACCAGCACCCACCTGTCCCCCAGTGCGGCGCTGTGACAGTGCAGGGCAGCAGGGAGACGCAGGCTCCCAGCCCAGCAGCACTGCCAGCACAGGGACACTGCTCCCAGCCTTGCTCAGGCCTGGCTGGTGCCTGGCGCTGCTCGGTGCAGGGCACGGCTGCGCCGCAGCCGTCTGCCCGGGCAAAGCGCCATGGGACAGGCCAACTGCTGCCGCACCTGGGGCGCTCCTGGCCCCGCTCCCAGCACGCAGGCATGGCCCGTGGACCCTGGCCGCACGGCTCCCGGTGCCCAGCTCGGGCTCATGGGCAGGGGAGCCTCCCAGTCCCCGACGGCGCTCGGCACCTTCGTGTCGCGCAGGAGCCCCCAGCTCCTGCTCAGCGACCGTGTGCAGGTGACGCGGCACCAGCGGACGAGGAACAGGCACCTCCTGCTCTTCCCCGATGTCATCGCCATCGCCAGCTTCAAGTAAGACTAGCAGCCACAGCTGTCCTTGCCCCTGCCACCTCCTCTGGCACCAGCCCCAGGGCACCGCCCCTCCCCGGAGCTGCTCCTGCAGGAGCAGAAAGTGCCTCCTCCTTGGGGCTGCCTGCACCGCACTGGCCACGGCGGACACGGGCTGGCTCTTTTTAACTCTGGCAGGGCTGCGCAAGCACAAGGAGCACATGCTTTCCTGTCAGCCTGAATGCCAACGGAGGCGCCCACAGCTGGGCAGGAGAAGGGATTTTAGCCAAGCTCTTTGCATTTGTTCTTTCCCGAACAGCAGCTCTCGGCAGCAAAGAGCAACGCTGCCAAGTAGTGCTTGTCGAAGCCTCTAGGATCCAAAAGACCCTTGGAGGTGGCCCAGAAGGAGGCCTTCCTCCTGTCCTCGCTGCGTGTGCAACGTGTTGATGCCCTTTGCTCCTGACAAGGACTCGTGGTCCAAATGACCTGCAGTCCCCTGCATGGGTGTCCCTCCACGGTGGGGAGGGACACTCTTTCCCTTTAAATTGGGGAGGTGTAAGAGGAAAGGGGGCAGGCTCCTGACTGCTCTCCTGATCCGCAGCCCCTGATGGAGTGCCTGCTGCCATTGCTGCCCAGCAGTGACTTTTCAGAAGTGGCCTCTCTGTGTGCTGGGCCTGCGGCTCCTTTCTCCCACCCGAGGCTCGGGGTGGCCGGCCCAAGGCTCTGCCCCCAGGAAACGGCTCTGCCCTGGAGCGCTGCTGGGGCTGCCCCCACCACACAACCTCCAAGGCCATCCCTGCTCTTCCTCCCGGCAGATGGGGCTCCACCTTCCTGCTGCAGCACCGCGTGCGTCTCAGCGAGCTCTGGGTGCTGTGCGGGAAGGACGAGGCGGTGTGCGGGCAGGCAGACGAGGAGGAGGTTTTTGGCCTGAAATGTGCCAATACTCTCGTCCTCGTGTGGCCCAGGGACTGCTGCGTGGTCACTTTCAGGTGAGTCTCGGGGCCACATCCAGGGCCTTGAGGGGTGCAGGGCACTGTGTTGGCCTTCATTCCTCCCTGGGCTTGCTGGAGCTCACGCCAGGCTGTGGGGAGAGAAAGTAGAGGCCCTGCTTGGGTTTCAGACGCTCACACGGGCAGCTCCAGGTGTGCACAAGCCACCCGCCCCCGCCACGTCCCTGCAGCTCTGCTCACGCCAGGGACGCTGCTGGGGGACACCGACCGGGGCCTTGCTGTATGGTGGTGTGGAGCAGGGCCACACGGGTGAGATGTGCCTGGGGGCCTGTGCCTCTGCAGAGGAGGAGGAGGAGCAGTGGGCTCTGAGGCTGTTTCTCCTTTCTGCTGCAGGTCGCAGGAGGTGAAGGAGCTGTGGCTCCAGGCGGTCCTCAGGTGAGCCCTGCTGGGAATTCAGCCTGCCGGTGGTGGGTGTCAAGGCTGCAGGCGGTGGAGAGCTCCCGGGGGAGCTGCCCACAGCGGTGCAGCAGGGGAGGTGGGGGAGAGGGACACCCCCTGCACGGGGCAGCTCCCGGGCAGAGCAGTGGGAGGTGCTTTGCCTTGAGAGGGCACAGGAACAGCAACACAGTGGAGCTGTCACTGCAGCTCCTTGCTTGCCCGCACGGGGAGCCTGAGCTGTCGCTTCCTGTTTGCATGCGGAAGAGGCCTGGAGGCAGCAGGGCCGGGGCGCTGCGGAGCGGTGCTGCCAGCTGGCGCTGCAGGAAGATCTGCTGTGGCCGGGTGGGCTGGAGGTGCGGGGCTGGGGTCAGGGCGCGAGCAGGGAGGGCTGGCTGTGACCGCGCTCTGCCTTTGTCCCCGCCCGTGCCCAGGCAAAGCCCCGGAGCCCCGGAGCCCCGGCTCACCCGCCTGACCTCCCTTCGGCTCCTTGTGAAGACCGTTGGCTTCTACGGTCCTGTAAGTGTCCCGGGGCTTTCCGCTCGGCCCCAAGCGCCACGGGGCTTTCGGGAAGAGCCCCTGTGACCAGCTGCTCACGTTGGCTCTTTGCTCTCTTGCCTAGTCGGTGTCGCTGAGCGCCTGGACCGTCGAGGCGTTGATTTCGGCGGAGGTGAGCAGGGGTTCCCTCTGCCCCAGCCCTTGCTGGGGTGCTGCCGGGAGGTAGCTGAGTCTTGAGAGGGAAGATGGCAGGGGCCAAAGCCCTTGAGACACTGACTGCGGCCTTATGAGGCGGTCTAGGAGGAGCTACCCAGTGCCGGAGCAGCATGGGAGGGCAGCCTGTCTCCCTGGGCCGAGTTGAGGTGCCTTGTGCAGGGCTGCGCCTTCTCAGCATCCACCAGCCGCCCAAAACCACCCGGGGGGCTGTGGCCTGCAGGGCTGGGTCGGGCTGGCCGGCTGCAGCAGCAGCCTTTGCCACCAGCGCCCCTGTTGGGCAGAGAGGCAGCGCCATTCCCCACCCAGTGTCTCCTCCACAGGCGTGTGATGACCTTGGGATTGTCCCTGGAGCTGCTCACACAGTTGTGCGTCACTGCAGCAACTCGCTGGCAGCCCTTGCTGCTGTGGGGCGGCTCTACGACCTGAATGCGTTTTTTGCAGGCTGACACCAAGCAATGCCCTGTCTTGGTCCCATCAGCTCCTGGGGAGGGACTTTGCCACTCGCCTGGTGAGTGTGAAAGAGAAGCTGAGGAGCTGCCTTCCCCCACAGTGCTCGACAGCGGCTCCAAAGCAGGAGCCCCTCCTGCCCTCTTGCCAGCCCCCCTTGGACAGGGGCATGCTCAGACTGTGTAGCCACAACTCCTGTCACTGCCTTATGGTGGTCCCAGAAAACCTCTGCCATGACACATGTCAAACATCCCACGGTTCTTTCTGTGCCCTGCGTGCTCCAACAAAGCAGGAGAGCTGGTGCGCTTAGAGGGATGGTCACACTTTTCAGTTTCCCCCGCGCAGTCCGAGTCGTCGTTCCCACACGCAGCTCTGCCCTTCATTCGGCATCCTGTGGCGCTGCACACAGACAACTCTCCTCCAGGTTCTTTCACCTGACTTTTGCTTTCCTCTTGCTTGCAGCATCTGGGCCCAAGAAAAGAAAGAGGCTGATTCCCTGGCCGTTTGCTCGGGGACGAACCTTGGCCAATGGGGACTGCCCAGGGCAGCCGGAGTCTGGCCTCAAGAGGCCCCTCTTTGGGCAGCCTCTGGCAAGTCTGTGCGGGGAAGAGGAGACCCTGCCCCAGCCAGTCCAGGTAAGCCAGCCTGGCCATGCAGTTAGCCTGTTCCCAGCTTCTCCGGCGAAGCAGTATCGCCAGAGCTTGGGCTGTGGCTCTCAGGAGACAGGGCATTTGGGGGTTTGCCCTCCACGAGGTCAAGTGTGCGGGCTTGCACAGCCCACACAGCTGCCGCGGGAAGTAACTCTGCAGTGGAGACAAGGCCGGAGCAGGAAGAGGAGAAGCAGGTCATGCTGGTGGCCTTGCAGAAGTCATTGAAAGGAAGCTCTCAGCAGCATAAACAGCCAGGGATTTGTGGATTTCCCTGAAAAGGGGTGGCTTGGGGGACAGCGGGTAACTGCCAGTGTAATCTACCAGCAGTGAGAACTAGATGTGAACCCAAGTAAAGTAGAGCGTGTCTCCCAGGCAAAAACTTGCTTCTGCCTCCAAACAAACGCTCCCCTAAGGCTAAAGGGCCTTTCTTCACCTGAGGAACTCTTCTCCCACCGCTGTCCGCTTTTTCCTGCAGGATCTCCTGGCCATATTGTACAGGGAAGGGCCTGCCACTGAGGGGATATTCCGCAAAGCTGCCAGTGAGAAAGCGCGCAGGGACTTGAAGGAGGACCTCAACAAAGGAGTCACCGTTGACCTGGACAGTAAACCTGTGCACCTCCTGGCAGTAATCTTGAAGGTGAATTCTTCTGCCTTGCAGCTCTGAGAGTACACTGCGAACCTGCAGGGGCCTGCTTGAGTGCCTAGATGGGCCCGGGGGGGCGCTCAGAGCTGAAACTCTAGGGAAGCCAAGCCACATGTTTTTAGGCTTGGGAAGGTTTGGCCTTTTGAGGCCAGTCCATCTGGTTTTCAGTTCCCCTTGTTCTGCCACTGATTTCCTGCCTGCCCATGGGCAACTCACTTCCTCTTCCTCCTCCCCCTCCTCCTCCTGCCCTGCACCCTCCTCAGGGAGGAAGACTGAGATCCCTGAGTGCACTAAAGGCTGATAGGCACTGGGGCTTATTGCTGCACTCAGACAAGCGTGTCCAAGTAGGGCAGGGACTCACACAGCCCACTGCTCTGTCAGTGGCCATGAGCACCTTGGAGGGCAGGTAGCTCCAAGCAAGCTGCCTCCTTGGGAGCCCAAGTGCCAGGGTGCTCCTTGTGGGCTCAGGGGAGGTGTCCAGAGCCTCATCTCCATGTCTTGGCCTTGCAGGACTTCCTCCGCAGTATCCCCTCCCAGCTCCTGTCAGCGGCCCTGTACGACAAGTGGATGCTGGCTCTGGAGAAGCCAAGTAGGGAGGAAAAGATTGAAGAATTGAAAGAGTAAGTGTTGAGGCCAGTCGCAGCGTTATGGAGTGGCTGGGAGAGGCTGGAGCCTTCTCTGGCAATGGGGAGCCTCATGGAAAAATCTGTCATTTCTGTGAGGTTGCTAGCGCTGATCCTACACAGCACAGGCCCAGGCTTTCCCAGGGCCTTCGCAAGGCCTCCCGTGACGTCTCCTGACAAGCTTGCCTATCTTCACGCTGTCGATCTACTGAAAAGCATGCGCTGTGCTGAAACACTCACCTTTCAGTCGAGATCTGGTCGTTCCAGATCTTGTACTGAAGCATGCGCTCAGCTGCCATCAGGGGTTTCTCCACAGGACTTGTGTGAAGCAGTGGAAGCAAGCACAGGTGTTCCTCTCTTTGGAGGACTCACCATTTGTGGCAGTTTACTTGAGCCTGCTCACAGCAAGGAGCAGCGGCCACTGCCTCCTGAAGTCATGGCCCGTTGTGTTTGTGTTCACACAGGGTGGCTGACCAACTGCCTCGGCCAAACGTCCTCTTGCTCAAGCCCTTGCTCGCTGTGCTCCACCGCATCAGCCAGAACGCAGAGACCAGCAGGATGGGCTCCAGCAACCTTGCGATCTGCATTGGGCCCAACATGCTGAGCCCAGGCATGGACAGCCCACTCCCGCTGCAAGTGCAGAAAGAGATGAACGAGAAGGTTTGTTGCACTCACCAGTCAGCTAGTTCCCCCATCGGGGCACAGTCAAGCCATCCCCACACATCCCACGGCCACTGCAAAAGCTAAATGCAGCAGCAGCAGCACCTCGGAGCATGGAGGGGACGCTGCTCAGCTGGGCTGTCTGCAATGTGACAGGCAGATCTCTTGCTGGAGCTGCAGCCACAGAGCTACAGCCTTCAGGAGAGAAACAGCAGTCAGGAGCAGCAGAGACCACTGAGCACGTTTTCAGCCCCTTGCACTGACACCCATGGTTTTTCTCTGTGCAGGTGACGATGCTGGTGGAGTTCCTTATTGACAACTGCGCAGCAATATTTGGGGAGGACGTGGCCTTGGCTGGCAGCCCCTCTGCCGAGGAGTGCCCCGAGCACACCGACAGCTCTGCAGGTAGGAGGCTGCGCTCAGGACTGGCACCGCCCAGGGCTGCTGGTTCCAATTGTTTAGCTGGCTAGGGGAAGACATCTGTGGCAAAGCAGAGAGGTGCAGAGGCTTCAGTACCTTCTGGCAATGCCTCGCCCCTGCAACACTTTCCAGAAGTTCAGAATGACCTTCCTCACACCACAAAAGGCGCCCCAGATGCTAAGCCTCTGTAGAGCTCTGCTCTGCACAGCATTGCTCACTATGGATGAGAAGGGCACTCTCCCCATGCAGGGTATGGCCCCTGGGGTTCCTTGTGTTTCCTGGACTGCTCCTCACATCCATAGGTGCTCAGGTTGCAGCTTGCCATCTGCCCGGGCTGCATGGTGCCACCGGGAAAGTCCCCTTTTCCCTTCAGAGGGCCAGTACCAACTAGCTAACAGGCTCTTTCTCCCCACAGGACACCCAGGGGCTGCTCGGGAGGATGCTTCTGCCCACAACAACCCAGAGCCTGAAGCTGGATGCGGCCTCCCAACCTTGGAGATGCAGCAGCCCAGAGGGAGAAGCCCCAGCAGGAGCAGGACCTATGTCATGTGTGTCTCTGCCCCTCCACTGCCTCATCTGAGAAACGACATCAGCGTGATGCACAGGAGCCTCTCAGAGCCAGCTCTGTCCTTCCAGGACCATTTGGAAGGCAGCAGAAGGCCCCAGAAATGGAGCACAAGTGTGGACAATGTTGCTGTTGAGCAGCAACAGGTGAGCTTGGAGGAGGAGGCACTGGGAAAACAGCCTGCCGTCTTCCCTGCACAGTTATCACCTGGCGCTCCTCCTCAGACGTCCTCCAGGCACTCCCTGGAGAGCTCCTGTCCTGCTTCCCATGGCCCCTCTATAATCGCCCTGGGACCCGATGACGTTCCCTCTTCCTGCCTGCGCGCCTCCAGAACCATCTGAGCAGTCACCAGCCTTCCTATTGCACGCTGAACCTGGGTCAGGAGCCATCAGAGCCTCAAAGGTCGTCGTGGGCCCGGATCAAGTCAGAATTGCCTGCTCAGAGGTGCTTTTCATCTGAACTACTGGACAGGCTGAGGTGAAAGACTCAGTAGCTTCAGGCTGTTTTGTATGAGCAAAGAAGACACAAAACCTGCAAGGAAACGTTCTGGATTCCTGTTTCCAACAGCTAAGCATGCCCCTCATTTAGGAAAAACAGGAAAGAAAAAACAAAAAGGAAAGCAAAACCAGGAAAGAAAGAAAGGAAAGAAAAAGGGGAAATAAAAGAGGGAAGAAATGTAAGGCAAGAATGACAAAGAAAAGGAAAGAAAAAACAAGCAAATTAGAAACAAGGAAAGAGACATGGAAAGAAAGAAGGAGCAAAAAGAGGAAAGAAAAGAGGAGAGCAAAAAAGGAAAAAAAAGCAAAGGAATTAAAGATCAAGGCAAGAAAAAGGAAAAGAAACAAGGGAAAAAGGAAAAGCAAAAAAGAGGAAAGAAGAGGAAAAGACAAAAAGCAAGAAAAAAAGGAAAGAAAATAAAGGAAAGAAGGTAGGAATTAAATAACTAGGAAAGAAATGCACACAGAAAATGAAGAAGGAAAAAGACAAAGAAAAAAGCAAGAAATAAAGGGAAAAATGAAAGCAAAAAAGGAGAAAATGGAAAGAAAGTAAGAAAGTAAGAAATGAAAGAAAAAAGGAAGGAAGGAAGAGGAAAGAGGAAAGAAAGACAACAGAAGAAATAAAGGGAAAAAAGAGTAAGTATATAAGGGAAGAAAAGCAATGAAAGAAAAAAGAAAGAGAAGAAAAAGCAAAAGAAAAATTGAAGAAAATGGAAAGATAAAACAAAGAAAGAAGACTATGAAAGAAACAAGGAAAATAAAAAAGAAAAGATAATAGGAAAGAATAAAGGAAAGAGGAAAAGGAAAGAACAACAGAAAAGATGAAAAGGAAAAATGTAAGGAGGGTAAAACAAGGAGAGAAAGAAAGAAAGGAGAAAAGGAAAGCTGAGGAAAGAAAAACAGTAAAAGGAAAACAAGGAAAGAAACTAAAGAAAACACAGGGAAAGAAAATATAAAGCAAGACTAAGAAAGATAAAAAGGGTGGTAAGAATGGAAAGACAAAAGAAAAAAGGAAGAAAAATAAAGAAAAAAATGAAGGAAGGGAAAAGGAAAGAGAAGAAGAAAGAAATAAGGAAAGAATAAAGGAAAGAAAAGAGGAATTAAAAAATAAAAGAAAGAAGAAAAAAGAAAAGAAAAAACAGAAAAAAGCAAGGAAAGAAAAAAGGAAAGAAAATATAAAGAGAAGAGGGAAGAAAGACAAGGAAAGAAGGAAAGAAAGAAAAAAGAAAAGCAAAGAAAGTGAAAAGGAAAGAAACAAGAAAAGAATAAAGGAAAGATAAGGGAAAAGTGAAAAAGGAAAGGAAAAAGGAAAAAGGGAGGAGGAGAAAGGAGAAAGAAAAAGGAGAAAGAAAAACAAAAGGGAAAAAAGGAAAAGGGAAAAAGAAAAAGAAAAGAAAGGAAAGAAAGGGAAGAAAAAACAGGGCAAGAAAAAAGGAAAGAAAAACAAGGAAAGAACAATGAGAAAAAACAAAGAAAAACAAGGCAGGAAAAATAAAGAAAAAGGAACGAAAAGCATGGAAGAAAAGCATGGAGGAAAAACAAGAAAGCAAAAAGGAAAAAAGAAAGCAAGAAGGGAAGAAAAAGGGAAAGAGAAGGCAAGAAAAACAAGCAAAGCAAACAAGCAAAGCAAAAAAGGAAAGGAAATCTAAAGAAAAAAGGGGGAAAGAACAAGCAAGGAAAGAAAAGGAAGAAAGCAAGGAAAGAAAGAAAAACCCCTTGGCAGTATCCTTATCACCTTGCCACAGTGGGAACTCTGCTGGGACGTGCAGTGTGTTTTTCCATGTTGAAACTTGGCTTTGGCTAGCACTTAACTGCCCGTTTGGGGCTCAGGGTAGCCTTGGACCCGGAGCAGGGAGACTTTTGATCCAGTCCCGCCTAGCTTCACTACAGTAAAGCACTTTTCTGCAGGACTGTTTAACTGCTCCTTGTCTCTCCTTAAAAAACACACAGACACTACAGGTATTATTTGTACACTTCTGCGGGCACGGCAGGTCTCTTTGGACGGCCTGGCATACCTAGTAGCAGGAGGGGAAGTGCCCGAGCAGCAGGATCACTGCTCTGCTGTTGTCAGAGACTGCAACGCAGCGAGATTTGGGGAAGAAATACCTCTCTGTCCGGGAATCCAGGGACACCCCCAGAGAGCAGCAGGCACCAGTCAGGTGGGAGAGAAGTCACCAAGACGTGATGCTGCTGCAGAGGTGGCTTATGAGAAAGCGAGCCCACAGGCATGGCAGGTGGGATGTGTCTTGAGTGTAGCTGTTCCCATACCAGCAGGAAAAGGGGCAGGAGAGGACCTGGCCTGGCAGGAGCCATTTTCCTGGCCTCTAAGCACACCAGAAAACCTGGGGAGGATGAGCACAGAGACTTTAACAGAGAGCAAGGGGATCTTCCTTTGGACCCAAGCAGGTATCCTTAGTCAGACATGACAATCACACTCAGCAAGCTTAGCTAGGCTCCAGATATGGAGGATACCTGGACCTGAAGCTTCCAGCTTCTGCAGAAGAAAAGAGTTCTTTATCCATTGGGAGCCTCTTTTGAGGCACTCCCAAAGCAGCAAGGGAAACAAAGGTGGACAAAAAGGCAAAGGTGGACAAAACCCAGAGGAGCTCTATACATTGTTAACAAACAAGGGAGAGGGTGAAGGAGTTGTTGAAAAGCGTGGTCCACACCCCCTCAGCTCACAGAATCGCAGAACAGTTGAGGTTGCAAGGGAGCCTTAGAGATCATCTAGTCCAACCCTCACTGCTCCAGCAGAGTCGCCTAAAGCAGGCTGCCCAGGACTGTGTCCAGATGACTTTTGAATATGTATGTGTATGGTGGTGTGGAGCAGGGCCACACGGGTGAGATGTGCCTGAGGGCCTGTGCCTCTGCAGAGGAGGAGGAGGAGCAGTGGGCTCTGAGGCTGTTTCTCCTTTCTGCTGCAGATCGCAGGAGGTGAAGGTACTGTGGGAAAACAAGGAAGGAAAAAGTAAGGAAAGAAAAAAACAAGGAAGGAAAAAGAGCAAAAAGAGAAAGAAAAGAGGAAAAGAAAATGGAAAAAGGAAAAAAGGAAAATGAAAAAAGGGAAAATGAAGAAAAAAGAGAAGGAAAAAGTAAAGAAAATAAAGGAAAGAAACAGAGGAATTAAAAAATTAAAAAATTAAGGAAGAAAAACATGCACAGGATAATGAAGGAAAAAAGAAAAGAGGAAAGAAAAATGAAAAATAAAAAAGGAAGAAAGTGAAGGAAAGAAGAAAGAAAAAGGAAGAAAGTAAGAAAAAGAAAAAAAAATAGATTACAAAGAAAGGGGGAAAAAAGGAAAGCAAAGAAAAGAAAGCTAAGAAAAAAGTAAAGAGGTAAGAACAAAGGAATGAAAAAATTGAAAAATAGGGAAAAGGGATAAAAGGAAAAAGAAAAAAAAATGAAATGGGGAAAAGAGGAAAGTAAAGAAGGAAAGTAAAGAAGGAAAAAGAAAAAAGTAAGAAACCAGGAAAGAAGTTAAAGGAAAGGAAAAAGGGAGAGAAAAATGGAAGAAAATGAGAGAAAAAAGTAAGGAAAAAAGGAAACAGGAAAAACAAAGATTTAAAAAAGGAAACAGAAAATAGGAAAAAGGAAAGGAAAAGGGAAAGAAAATAAGAAAAAAGGAAAAGGAAAAGGGAAAGGAAAAAGGAAAGGAAAAATGGAAAAAGTGGGATGAAGTTTGGAAAAAATGTGGAGAAGGGGGAAGAAAGGGATAAAAGGGGAAAAAAAGAAAAAAGCAAGGAAAGAAATAGGGAAGGTAATTAAAAAGAAGTAAAGAGGAGGGGAAAAAAGAAAGAATGGAAAGGAAAAAGAAAAAATAAAGCTGAGAAAGCATGAAAAAAGAGAGGAAGAAAAGAAAAAAATAAAAAATTAAGGAAGAAAATAGACAAGATTAAAAAGGAAAACAGAAAAAGGAAAAAAGAGAAAAAAAGGAAAAAAAGGAGAATAGAAAGGAAAAAGGAGAATAGGAAGACAGAAATGCCAGAAAGAAGAAATAGAAACAGAATGAAGAAAAAGAAAAGAAAATAAGATTAAAGGAAGAAGAAAAGAGAAAAGAAAAGAGAAAAGATAAAAGACAAAAATTGAAAAGAGAAACCAAAAAAACAAAAAAGGAAAGAGAATGAAAAGGCGGAATAAAAAAGGAAAGTAAAGAAGGAAAAAAAAGAACTATGAAAAAGCAAGAAAAAAGAAAAGAAAAAAGAAAGAAAAACCAAAGGAAATATGGGATAAAAAAAAAAGAAAAAAAAAACAAAAGAAGGAAAGAAAAAAGGAAAAAGAAAAGGAAAGAAAAGGAAGGCTAAAGAAAGGAAGGCCAAGGAAAGGACAGCCAAAAGAAAGAAGGCAAGGAAGACCAACCAGTCCACTGGGAAAAGTGAAGGAAAAAAATGAAAGCACAGAAGGAAGGAAGGAAGAGAGAGAGGCAGAGAGGCAGAGGGAGGCAGGAAGGGAAGGGAAAAGCAAGCAAAGAAGAGCCCAACCAAGGAAGGACGGAAAGGATACAGCCAAGGGAAGGGAAAAGCAAGCAAAAAAGAGCCCAACCAAGGAAGGACAGAAAGAATACAGCCAAGGGAAGGGAAAAGCAAGCAAAAAAGAGCCCAACCAAGGAAGGACGGAAAGGATACAACCAAGGGAAGAGAAAAGGTCAAGGGAAAAAAAAAAAAGAGAGAAAGCAAGGAAAGGATAAGACGGAAAGAAAGTGAAGGAAGGAAAATGAAGGAAAGGAAACTAAGGAAAGGTGACCAAGGGACGGGAATCAGGGGAAGAAAGCCCCCAGAAAAAATGAAGGGAAAAAGGAAAGCACAGAAAGGGAGGGAGGGAGGGAGGGAGGAGAAGGAAGGAAAAGGCCGGAAGGAAGGACAAGGCAGGCAAGGGGAAAGGCAGGCAAGGGGAAAGCAAGGAAAAAACGAAGGGAAAGGAAAAAAAGGAAAGCCAACACAACCTGAAAAAAGAGAAGAAAATCAAGGGGAGAAATTAAAGGGAGGAAGATGAAGGGAAAGGATGAAGATGGAAGGGAATGATGAAGATGAAGGGAAAAGCAAGCAAAGAAGAGCCCAACCAAGGAAGGACAGAAAGGATACAAGCAAGGGAAGAAAAAGGGTCAAGAAAATAACAAGGAAAGGATAAGACGGAAAGAAAGTGAAGGAAGGAAAGTGAAGGAAAGAAAGTGAAGGACAGAAACTGAAGGAAAGAAAACTAAGGAAAGCTGACCAAGAGAAGGAAAAAAGTAAAGAATATCATGGGAAGAATATCAGGGATAAGAAAACAAGTATAGTAAAAAAGGGAAAAGAAATCAGGGGAAGAAAGCCCCCAGAAAAAATAAAGGGAAAAGTGAAAGCATAGAAAAGAAGGGAAGCAGGGAGTGTGGGAGGAAGGAAAGAAGAAGGAAGCTCACCCAAGAAAGTGGGAAGAAAAATTCCCAAGAGAGCAAGAAAAGAAAATGAAGAAAGAAAACTATGGAAACAAAATCAAAGGAGAGAAAATCAAGGACAGGAGACCAAGGATAGAATGCCAAGGAGAGAACGCCAAGGGAAGGAAATCTAAGGAAGGAGAAAAATTAATAAAATAATGGGAGGAAAATCAGAGAAAGAAATTTACCAGAAAAAATAAAGGGAAAAGTGAAAGTATAGAAACGGAAGGAGTCAAAGAGGGAAGGAGGAAGAAAAGGGAAACCAAGGAAAAGGAAATCAAGGAAAGGGGAAAAGTAAAGGAAAGCAAGAGATGAAAGGCAAGGAAAGAAATCAAGGATAGGTAATCAGGGAAAGGAAATCAGGGAAAGGAAAAGAAGGAAAGAAAGCCACCAGAAAAAATAAAGAATAAAAGTGAAAGCATAGAAAGGGAGCGAGGGAGGGAGTCTGGAAGTAAGGAACGAAAAGGAGGGAAGGAAAAAGAAGGAATAAGAAACACAACCTAAGAACAAAGTAAAGAAGAAAGCAAGGCAAAGAGGAAAGGCAAAGAGGAAAGAGAAAAGGATGGGAAGGTGAGGGATGAAAAGCGAGGGATGAAAAGCGAGGGACGAAAGTCAGGGGAAGGGAATCAAGGAGAGAAATCCACGAGAAAAAATAAAGGAAAAAGTGGAAGCATAGAAAGGGAGGGAGGAAGTCTAGAAAGAAGAAAGCAAGGAGGGACCAAAGGAAGGGAGGAACAAAGGAAGGGAGGGAGGGAGGAAGGGAGGCAAAGAAAGAAAAGGAAAGCCAAATCAAAGAAAGATAAAAAGAAGAAAACCAAGAGAAAAATAAAACCATCAGAAAAATAAAATCAAAGGAACCATCAAGCAAAGGAAATCAAGGCAAAGAAAATCAAGGCTTGGTAAAGAAGTAGAAAAAGAAAGAAAAGAAAGCAAGGAAAGAAAGCAAGGAAGTAAAAATGAAAGAAAAAAAAAGAAAAAAGGGAAAGAAATACACGGCACAGAAAAACACGGCACAGAAAGCCACCAGATAAAATAATGGAAAAAATGAAAGCATAGAAGGAAGAGAGGATGGGAGTGAGGCTGGAAGAAAGGTAAGAAGGAAGGAAGGCAGGAAGGAAAGAAAAAAAAATGAGTTGTTAAGGAAAGTAAAACCAAGGAAAGGGGGAAAGAATAGTACCAAGGGAAGAATAAAACCAAGGGAAGAAAACAAGGAAAAAAAATCAGGAAAGAAAAATGGCAAAGAAAAACAAGGAGAGCAAAAGAAGACAAGACAAAAAAAAGGCAAGAAAAATAAGGGGAATAAAAACCAAGAAATAAAAAGAAGGCAGAAAATCAAGGCCAGAAAAAACTAGGAAAGAAAAACACAGAAAGAATATAAAGAAGGAAAAACCAAGGAAAGAAATATGAAAGAAAATGAATAAGAAAAAAACAAGGAAAGAAAAACATACTAAATAAAATAGGAAAAACTGAGGAAAGAGAAATGAATGAAAAAAAAGAAAAAGGAAAACTGAGGAAAGGAAAATTGAGGAAAATAATCACACAATCACAGAGTGGTTGAGGTGGAAGGGACCTCTGGAGATCATCTAGTCCAACCTCCCTGCTCAAGCAGGGGCCTCTAGAGCATATTGCCCAGGATCATATCCAGATGGGTTTTGAATATCTCCAGCGAAGGAGACCCCACCACCTCTCTGGGCAACCTGTTCCAACGCTCTGTCACCCTCCCAGTGAAGAAGTTTTTTCTCAGGTTCAGATGGAACTTCCTGTGGTTCAGTTTGTGCCCATTGCCTCTTGTCCTGTTGCTGGGCACCACGGAGAAGAGGCTGGCCTCATCCTCTTGACACCTTCCCCCTTCAGATACTTATACAGGTTGATGAGATCACCTCTCAGTCTTCTCTTCTCCAGGCTGAACAGGCCCAGCTCTTGCAGTCTTTCTTCAGAGGAGAGATGCTCCAGTCCTGATAGGCGCCACACAGGCAAGCGTGGGACTCAGGATGGTGCAGCCTGTAGAAGAGGGGTTTGCTCTGGGGTGCTCCCCAAGAGTTTAGGAACCCCGGGTGCACCACGGCCAGAGCCACCACACTGTGGGGCTGCCGTAGCCTCATGAGTGCAGAGCATGAGTGCAGAGCAAACCTAGTCAGCAAAGGAGAATTGACACCGCAGACTCACACTGTAAGCATCTAGATACCTTGGAATTTCGTACTGATAGCTGTTGAATGTGCGTACTGATAGCTGCTGACTGTGCGCACTGGTAGCTGTTAAACGTGCAACTGTTAAACATGTGCACTGATAGCTGCTGAATGTACTGATAAGCATCCTGTTGACCATCCTGTCAGCATCCATACTGTTATTACCTAAGACCATCTGTTCCATTGTCCAGCTATGGTCTGGCACTGATTAATGAACTAAGCCTGGGAAGGATAAAAGAGAGTAAGCCACATACCTCTGTGTGGACTCGGACTCACCGTCAACTGGTCTGCAGACCCGACAACCCACCCATGAGCGGGGACGCCCCTGATGCCAACTGCCAGAGAGAACCTGAATCCTCTTGGTGCAGCTCGAGCGTGGTGAGAACAATCTGGGGAAAACTATACCGGAGGGGTGGCCCACAAGGACGATGAAAGGGCGAGAGCGGTTATTATACCGTGCATCCGAGAGCAGTCATTGTACTGTGCTTCCATGGCTTAACCATAGAGCTCTGATATGCGTAGTCTGTTTTTAGTTCTTTACTATACTTCTTAGCTTTGTTATACTTGTAGATTGTCTGCTGTTGATGGTTTAGTGTTGTCCAGTGTCCGTCATATGTGTAGAACCGCTTAGATCTAATAAATTCTTACATCTGACAAAGAATGATCTCTCGAATTCAGTGCAACTAATCCCAGAATACGAAAGAATCCCAGACGCCACTCTAGAGGCGTGTCACACTCAGAGAGCGAAACGCCAGAGGAAGTCACCTTCAGCACTGCTGCCCAGAGGTGCACCGATTTGCTGTGCAGGTCAACGTTCTCGCCCTGGTTCCTGCCCTGGTTTTTCCCAGGCCCCGAGCCCCGGGGTATTGCACACGTTTTCCTGCGCTGTGCTGCAGAGCATGACCTGCAATGCTGCTAGCTGTCCTGCTGGGCTCCGGTGGTGGCGCTTGCTGGAAGCAGCCTGGCGCCCGTGTCACAAGGTCTGGGCGGGAGGCGAGGGTGAAAGCAGTGTGGAGCTGCTGCAGACGGAGGCATCCCAGCAGAGGAGGAGGTCTGCAGGGAGCAGCTGGAGGAGGGTTTGTGTGGAGAGGGCCGTTTGCTACTTGCCAAGGCAACACTGCAAGGCCTTGTTTCAAGCGCCTCCTTCGCCAGCCTCAGCGGTTACTGCTGGCCTGGAGAACTGCCCTCGCTTGCGCTCAGCTCCTGCTCCCTTCGCCTGCCTTCCAAGCGGTTGTGGAAGGCGAGCTCCGGCTGCGAGAGCCACCTGGGCATCCTGCGGATGCCGTTGGCAACATTGCTGAGGGAAGGGGCAGAGGCGCAGGTAGGATATGGTGGGTGGCGAGTGCAGCTGCTCCCGCTGGGCTGCTCCATCGGTGAGGTTGGGGGGCTGCCCGCAGCTGCCGGCTCTGGGCTGTCGCAGGCAGAAGCGTTGTGCTGCGGAGCCCCTGGGTGTCCTGTGGGGAGCGAGAGCCCGTCAGGTATTTGTTAGGGGCCATGCCGAGGTCCAAGGGGACAGTCTCTGTGGGCCGGCACAGCCGCGCCTGATGCCATCTCCTCTGGCCTCTGGGCTAGAGAAGCTAAGGAAGCACAAGGGCCCCCCAGGGCAACGCCGGGGCAGAGGGCACTTCTGGGCCACAGTTAGCAACTAGCTACACAGCAGCAGCGTACACACGTTGACCGTCTGCCACGAAAGCTGCTCTGGCAGGGCTGTCCTTTTCCAGGCGCAGCAGTAGAAAAGCACCGCAAGACCGTAGCCAACCCTTGGCACCTGCCTGCGTTGCCACCGATGTCTTCTGATAGCCAGTGGAAGGCTGTAAAGCAGCAGCCCTGGCCTGTGGCCGCCCCCCGCCCAGCCTCCTACCTGGGCAGCTGTCGGGCTGCTCCAGCGGTGCCTCCTCGGCCAAGCGCCCGAAAGGCAAGGCGATGTCCTGGCCAAATACTGCTCGGCAGTTGTCGATGAGGAACTGCACCAGCGCTGTGACCTGCACACAGACACCCATTGGTTTCAGAGATGTGGCAGAGCATGCCGAGCGTCGAGCGCCGGCCCTGTTCAGCGGTGCTGCTTGGCAAGGGCAGGGGGAGCTGTGCGGGTGGCCCAGAGCTGCCCGCAAGGCCAGAGCTAGGGGCTGCCTTCAGCACACCTTGTCGGTCCTCTCCCTCTGCATGGCCAGCGGGAGCACGTTGTCTGGGTCGGCGCTCAGCATACTTGGCCCCACACAGATGGCCAGGTTGCTGGCATTCATCCTGCTGCTCTCCACGTTTTTGCTGACGTGGTGCAGCACGGCGAGCAAACGCTGCAGCAAGAGCAGGTTGGCCCTCGGCAGCTTGCCAGCCACCCTGCGGGAACACCAGCAAGAGCTCAGAGTCATGCGGCCTGCAGGGGCCGCTCCTTCTTCCCCGCAGCAAGCTCTCCTGAGCAACGAGGCTTCCTCGTGCTCTGTCTTTCGTGGAAGAGCTCCTGGGAGAGAAGGGCTTCTCCGGGCCCCTGGCGCCCAGCACCAGCCCCCTCCGGAGCAACGGCAAGCTGACAGGAACGGCAGCTTTCTACAGGACACTGCCCTTCTCCAGAGAAGGCCCGGGCCTCTCCCAGCCCCTCCCACCCGGGCGGACTGCTCCCAAAGCTCACTCTTGCAGTTTGTCAATCTTGTCCTGCTGCCTTGGCTCCTCCAGCGCTAGCATCCACTCGTCATAGAGCTTGTCCGAGAGGAGACTGGAGGGGATGCTTCGGAGGAAGTCCTGCAAGGCCAAGGAACTTAGGGGAGGCTCTGGACACTGCTGCTGAGCAGAGCGGGAGCCTGGCCGTGGCTTGGGCTCCCTCGGAGGCAGGTAGGTTTGAGCTGCCCAGAGCTGCCAGAGGTGCTGCTGGCCGCTGGCAGAGGAGCGGGCTGCGGCAGCACAGGCCAAGTGCCCTGGGGCGAGTGCAGGAGCAGGCCCCAGCTCCCAGCTGAGCCTTGGGGGCCGGCCTCAGGCTCGGCAGTGCTCAGTGAGGAGACGAGGGTGCTGAGGAGGAGGCGGAGGAAGGGACTTTGCCACGGGCATGCAAGGAATGAGGGGCAGAAGGAGGGTGGCTGAAGAACGCCCTGGCAAAGAGAAAGGCCCAACTGTCCTGAGCCGGAGCCACGGAGCGTGCCTTCAGTGTGCTTGGAGTCCCAGCAAGCTCCGTCGAGGCACTGGCCGGGGCCCGTGTGCATTACCCCCATGCTCGGAGAGCTAAACGCCAGAGGAAGTCACCTTCAGCACCGCTGCCAAGAGGTGCACCGGTGAGAACAATCTGGGGAAAGCCATACCGGAGGGGTGGCCCATAAGGACAAGGAAAGTGTGAGAGAGGTCATTATACCGTGCATCTGAGAGCAGTCATTGTACTGTGCTTCCATGGCTTAACCATAGAACTCTGATATTTGTCTGTTTTTAATTCTTTTCTATGCTTCTTAGCTTTGTTATACTTGTACATTGCCTGCTGTTAATGGTTTAGTGTTGTCCAGTGTCCGTCATATGAGTAGAACCGCTTAGATCTAATAAATTCTTACATCTGACAAAGAATGATTTCTCGAGTTCAGTGCAACTAATCCCAGAATACGAAAGAATCCCGGACGCCCCTCTAGTGGCGCGTCACAGCAGGATCACCTCCCTCCACCTGCTGGCAACACTCTGCCTAATGCACCCCAGGAGACCAGTGGCCTTCTTGGCCACAAGGGCACACTGCTGGCTCATGTTTAACTTGTTGTCCACCAGCACTCCCAGGTCCTTCTCGGCAGAGCTACTTTCCAACAGGTCAACCCCCAGCCTGTCCTGCTGCCTGGGGTTATTCCTCCCCAGGTGCAGGACCCTGCACTTGCCTTTGTTGAACTTCAGGACGTTCCTCTCCACCCAGCTCTCCAGCCTGTCCAGGTCCCTCTGAAGGGCAGCACAGCCTTCTGGTGTGTCAGCCACTCCCCCCACTTTAGTATCATCAGCAAACTTGCTGAGGGTGCACTCTGTCCCTTCCTCCAGGTCATTGATGAATACATTGAACAAGACAGGACCCAGGACTGACCCCTGGGGGACACCGCTAGCTACGGGCCTCCATCTTGATTCTGCACCACTGACCACAACCACCCTCTGAGCTCGGCCATCCAGCCAGTTCTCAATCCACCTCACTATCCACATCTAACCCACACTTCCTCATCTAGCCAGCTCTCCCCTCATGTACCCAGCCAGTCATTCCATCAGAGAAGCCTATCAGATTGGTCAAGCATGATTTCCCTTTGGTAAATCCATGCTGACTACTCCTGATCACCTTAGTGATGACCTCCAGGATGAGCTGTTCCATCACCTTCACAGGGATTGAGGGAAGCTGACAGGCCTGTAGTTTCCTGGCTCCTCCTTCTTGCCCTTTGTGAAGAGTGGAGTGACACTGGCTTCAGACACCTCTCCTGTTCTCCATCACCTTTCAAAAATGATCAAGAGTGGCCTAGCAATAACATCCGCCAACTTCCTCAGCACTCATGTGTGCATCCCATTGGGGCCTATGGATTTGTGTAGTCTGCCCAAGTGATCTCTAACCCAATCCTTCTCATCCTCTCTCCAGACTTCCTCTCTTGTCCCCAGGGTCCGGGATTCCTGATGGCTAGCCTTAGCAGTAAAGACTGAAGCAAAGAAGGCATTCAATAACTCTGCCTTCTCTATTTCCTTCCTCATCAGAGCACCCGCCCTATTCAGCAGTGGGCCCACATTTTCCCTAGGTTTCCTTTTGCTTTTGATGTATTTGAAGAACCCCTTCTTGTTGTCCTTGACATCTCTTGCCAGATTTAATTCCAAATGGGCCTTGACCTTCCTCGTGGCATCCCTGCATACTCTGACAACATTCCTATATTCCTCCCAAGAGGTCTGTTCTCTTTTCCACACTCTGTATACTTCCTTTTTCTGTTTGAGTTTTACCAGGAGCTCCTTGCTTATCCAGGCAGGCTCCCTAGCCAGAAGGACCAAATGTCCATTTACAGCTGTGTCAGCAGGAGCCTAAGAGCCAAGTGAGATCAGTGAGGCTTCTCTGCTGCTTTGGCTACTGCATTAGCAATATTGCACCACATGCTTCACACATCCCATTTTTGAATTAAGTTTCAGGAAGACACTCTAAAAATACAAGCATGAGTAAAGCAGAAGATGTAAGCATTGTAGTGGCAGACAATGCTGCATTAAGGCTATTGATGAAGCCTGAATTAAGCTCCTCATGGCTGCCTCTTGCTCGTGTTTTAAATCACACAATGATGCACTCTGCTCTTCCCAGCAGGATGCACCTGCCCTGGGGAGGAACCACAGTTGTGCTGCAAAGAACATCTTCGGCCAGGCATTCCCCAGCTCAGCTTGCCCAGCAGAGCACTGGGGCTTTGAACATTGGGGTATGTCTGATTTTCAAAGATTTGACAGAGCAAAAAGAAGGATAGAGTTCAAAGATTATAGAACAGTTAAGGTTGGAAGGGAGCCTTAGAGATCATCTGGTGCAACCTCTGCTGCTCAAGTAGGCTCTCCTAAAGCAGGCTGCCCAGGACCATGTCCAGATGACTTCTGAATAGCTCCGAGGATGGAGACTCCACAAGCACTCTGGGCAACCTGTGCCAGTGCTCCATCACCCTCATAGCACAAAAGTTTTTCCTTATCTTCAGAGAGAATTGCCTGTGTTTCAGTTTGTGCCTGTTGCTTCCTATCCTCTTGACACTCTCCCTTCAGTCTTCTCTTACCAGGTCTCACCCTTTTGTCATCTGAGAGATGCTCCCATCCCTTCATCTTGAGCCCTGCGGGACACCACTATCTACAGGCCTCCACCTAGGCTTTGCACCACTGACCACAACCCACGGAGCTCTCCCATTCAACGACTTTTCAGTCCAGCTCACCACCTGCTCATGTAGGCCCTACTTGCTGGGCTTGCCTCTGAGAATGTTATGGGAGATAGTGTGGAGTCAAGGGAGACAACAGCCACTGCTCTACCCTGCTCCAGCCAGCCAGTCAAGCTGTTGCGGAAGGCTGCCAGGTTGGTTAAGCATCATTTCCCCTTTGTGAAAACATGCTGACTACTCATTCTTCACATGTATGGAGATGGCATACTGGCATACTGGAATAAAAGATCAATTCAATAAAAAAGAGCAATCCTAGAAAAAAAATGAATTTTACTCTCTAATTAAATCACTTCAGAACAATCTATAAACTATCTTGAACAACACATTTACCAAATATATTCATGGTAGTTGTTAAGATGGTATTTTAATACATTTCTTATCATGTAATAATATTTTAATATAGGGGAAATATTTACAAAGTCATTCAGTGTAAATGTAGGTGCATCATAATTGCAGGCAAAATTTTAATACAGAAGTAGAAGATGGAAGAAAAATACAGTGAGTTTAGATGCTAGTAGCTGAGAAAACAATTATCTTTACTTCAGGCCTTCCATTTGCCACAGAAAGAGATATGAAGTGAATGCATCATACCTGAGTCTCTGGCAGTTTTGCTTCAGTAAGTCTAATACTGTCACCACATCCCAATTCTTTCACTACAACAAAACCACCTGAAGCTTAACTGCAAATGGATGCAATTACTCTGGTGAATGTATCCAATTTTCTGTACCAGCTTTCATTTAAAATGAACAGAAGATTCACTCAGTCTCAACAAGCTACAAAGAAGGTCTGCTATATGACAGAAAGCAACAAAAATATATTCAGAACCAGACAGTGATTTCTGTGGAGGAAGAAAGGTAAAAGCCTGCACACAACTAAAGAGTAGAAAGGTTACCAAACACTTCTCAGAATACATTAAAAGAAACTTCAGTGAGAACACAAAAGCAGAATCTAAACCCCAATGGAACTTAATACATGTTTCTTTCATTCTTAATAGAATATTAATGGAAGAGAGGACTACAAGTCTTCCACATTAGAATATTTTCAGAGTGTTGAAAGACTTTGTTTGAAAGTAAAATTATTTATTCACTGAAGATATGATCCTGTACCCACTGAACTTACTGTAGGGTGAAATAAGCTTTAAGAAAAAAACAATTTACATCTGACAGCCCAAGAATTTTAAAGGGTCTTGAATATGGAAGGACATGTTCCAGTAAATCTGTGGAAACCAAGGCTGGTGTCCAGTCTGGTCTTACAAAAGTTGGACTTCTGTGGAATTCCCCACTAGCTAGAATAGGAGATTAATGGCATAGTAACACTAACCAAGCTTCATAGATGAAAACTGGGATAGTGAACTATTCCTGAAATGTGGTTCATACCATTCAACATGAACATCCAAACTGTAGTTTTAATTAGAAGAAAGGAAGTTAGCAATGTGGCTTGATGTCTTTCACAACCACATCTGCTGAATCCACTCTTCCTCTTTCTTCTTCTGCCAGGAGCAGACCTCACAAAGCAGAACTGTTCTCATGTGCTCCTACCACTTCTTTCCCAGGACTTTATTCCCAGCAACCCATAATTAGGACATTTCTCCAGCTATCCATTCATGCAGTTCTAATGCCTCTGTCCCTTACTCATGCCACTATCAATTTTACCAGTCAGGAATCACAGTGAAATTCAAGTCACTCTCTGTTTCAAGACTCCATTCTATAGCCTTGAAAGATCAGACACTAGCTAATCCAAGTTATGAACTTCAAATCCCTCATTCAGAAAGTTGGCTGAGATATCCCATCAATGTCATCATCCAACACTGTGAAATTGTCCTATTAGACCATGCTTTGGTAGAGAGAATGAACCTGGTAGACTGCTGGTATCAATAAGCCATGAAAAGGTAAGGACACATTCTCTAAATCTTCCTTTGATTTCTGACTAGGAGGTACTTAGACCTACCCACTCCTCAGAGTTTCTGCCCCTCCTCAAACACCAATAAACATTGCTTGAGAGCAGTTTCCCAAGAGTTTGTTAAAGCATTTTTGTTTGTTAACAAGAAATAAAGCGCTTTGCACATTATGTTCAAAGGACTACCACTGTGCTTGCACTAGGGCAGTACATGCTAGAATGGAAGGTACTGTCTCATACAGTGCCAGGAGAACCAGAAAAGCCAAGAACTGACCTTTTCAGTGATCTTTCATTCCACACTTTTCTGGCCCAGCAGCCATAAATCCTGACTCTGTATTTACTCTTAGATAATCTTTTCTCATGCTCATCAGTTGTTTGTGCTTTTAGTAATAAAAACATTAATAAATTCTTGCACTTGTTAAATTATGTTCACAAGGAAGTGATTTCTAGGGAGGAAGAAACATTCGATGATTTTCTTTATGGAAGCGTGTGCCTTTATTGACTTGGCCCATGTCTGTAAACTACTGAATACTTGGTTAACCATGAAAAAATCCATTAGTGTTAGCAGAAAGTAGAGCAATGACTGCTAAACAACAGAACAACACAAAATGCCTTTATCCAAATAACGATTATGCTAATGATAGTGGTAGAACTGTGACACCTCACAGGAAATCTACATGCACTATACTAAATTATTCATCAGTTCACATGATTCAAATCAAAGGTCATAGTCTGTAAAGCTTAAATGGTTATTCAAATCATCATGAATAAAACTTTTAACATGAAATGCCTCTGCTCATAGTTAGCCATGCAAAAATCTTTACAAATATCCCATATTAGATATGAACAACACTACAAATAAGAACCAGAAATGAGGTAACTGCCAGGGAAGCATAAAATATGTGTAACATCTAACTGCTTCCATTACAGAATCAATGCAGGAAACAAACAGAAAAACATGACATAATGCATACAATTTAGAAAGACTCCTTTCACGTTATCTCCCCTAAAGTGAGAGCTTCTCCACTGAAAATCCAGGAGGACACCTTGAAGAGAACACTCATGAGTGTGACATTTATTGCTAATGTTTTTTTCTATAATGTGCACAAGAGGAGATTTTCAAATAGGTAGAAGACTGACACACTTTTCCATTAAAAAAAAAAAATTTCTAAACCTTCCACAGAAAAAAATCTAATGAAACAATCAGAATGGAAAGAAATTGGAGGAAAAAGCAATGAATGTCTGTTATCTGTGTGTATACTTGTTTTACTCATATACTTTACCAATTTAAATATCTAGATTAAATAAGATTTGAGGAAGCATATATAAATAAAAAGCTCACTCTGCTACTTGTTTTGCTATACCTGGTTTGCTGTGATGAAGGATTTCAGTGTCAGCAAGTGCAAATCTCATCTCTTTTACAGCATGTTATAAAAATGCATGTTGATAGCAGCTCTTGCCTCACAGGCTACAGATACCATCCTGGTGCAATTTGTCTATTTGTGCAGTTTTGCTAGTGCCGGCAGTAAACCACAAATGCCTCTTAAAAAGTAACTACAGCAGCAACGAAAAATCTTAATCTGTGCTTCTCCTGTGAGAATAAAAGCTGATTAATCCTTTGGTGCCCAGGAGTCAGCAGTTCAGTGATGCTAAGCATTAATGAAAGCTCTTTACTTTCAAAGTCCTCATCAACTTTGTTGTACTATCATATACTCATCTTTTCTCTTCACCAGTTAGTTCAGAACTTTCTTTGCACTTCTGATCCTTTAAAACATGAAATATGAAGATGCCCAGCTGACCTTTCGCTTAGAAAAAACACAAAAGAAAAGACAGTAAGCAGAGATTTGACAAAGGGTATGGAGACAAATTGTCCTAGGTACAGGCAACAGTGTTTTCACAAAGAGAAGAAGTAACTGTGACCAACAGTTCAGGTTTTTAACATAATGCAATTTCGTTAACCATACATACCATCACAGCAGTCTTGTTAATTCATGCTCCTTTCTTTTGATAGTAGTCATCATTACCTAAGTTGTTCCCATATAGCATTGGGGAAAGGAGACAAGTGCAAGTTGGTGTTCCTATGTGGTTTCTTTCTAAACTTTTTCTTTGGATGCCTGAGATTATTTACATATCCTCCTGAGGAACTAGTAGGGTAAACTAACCTAGAGCTCCAGCAGGAGCTGATTTCCAGCACCCTCTGGAATATTCCTGTTTATTAGCAGTGATGTTCTCAGATTATTTTGAGTTTCTTTCCCAAATTGAGACAGATATGCTTTCCTTAGGCAGCCGAGGAATCCAGACAATATAAAGCAGTTACACCTACAATCACGATGTACTTATTAGCTTCAACGGAGAAGAAGGAACCTTCCAAACCCTCCTCAGCTACAGTGCCAAACCTGTACACTACACTTGTAAAGCAGTTTCCCAAACGGTAGAGGTATTTTGGCCCAGAGCTTGTTCTCCTTTTCTGTTCCCCTTAAGTCTGATATGTGTAGTTTTGCTCTCTACTACCAAAGTAAAGTGTCATCATATTGCTGTTGTCCAGTTATAACACTGATATGAAGTATCTACTGTAGGAATACCTTATGCTTAAACCTACTAGTACAGCTGTCCCCTGCTTTTTTTTTTTTGTTTGTTTGGATGAGGGAGGAGTGTATCATGGCCTTTGAAAAGAATTAAGAATGGGTGCTTTGTGTGTCAATGAAGTCCAGCAGACACAAGAATTCTAATAAATATATAGTTTGATGTGCTTAATCTGACTCTGTTTACTTATCTAATGTATTTTGGAAGCTGTAAGAGATGAAACTTACACTCTTGCTTCTCTTTTAAAGAAAGAATTAGTTTTAATATGGGTGTTCGGAGTTATTTTAGCTCAGCATTTGGAAAAACAAACTATTTCTTCAAATACCAAAGAAAGATAGAAGCAAAGGAAAGTAGGAGCTTTCATGAAGGACCCATCATAAAACCATAAGACTGCAGAATTAATAAGTACATAACTACCTAACCTTAGGCTACACAGCTCAGAATATCTCTACCTCCTTTTTTTCTGCTTATATCCCCTTGAATATCTGATTCTTCATGGTAAAGGATCAGAAAAACAGTGAGACCATTGCAAACGAAGACAGAAATTCTCAAGCAGTAGAGCCTACAGAGGGACGTCAAGCCTGTGAGATTTGCATTAAATAAGAAAGCAATTAGTGTGATATATATTTTAAAAGTACTAATTCCAGAAGACCTAATTGCTCTCTATAAATATATCCAGGAATATATATCAGGAAGGGAGAATAGCTATTTAAAATAAAGAATAAGGTACCAGAATAAATGGATATGAATTAACAGTGTTTAATTTTAGACTGGAAATAAGAAAAAAGTTAAACAGCATAGGAGGTAGGAGACAGGACAGGGCTCTGCTGGAGACAGCTGAGTCTCATAGAGTGGAAATAAACTTCACAGTGTCAATAGGATGAAACTCATTAAAAGGAATATAATCTGTGGTTTACCTGCTATAGCAGGAGACTGGTATAGCAATATAGAAGGTTCTTTTACCTACATGAACTCCAGCATTATAGCAGTTGCTTCAAATTGAGCCATATACTGTAATCATGTTGTTTTTTTTTTGTTTTGTTTTCTTAATGTGCATATGGTGACCTAAACACCACCTCGCTTCCAGCTACTTTAAATCTGACAAACTAATCATTCAAGCTAATATAATGCATGCTTGATCTCTAATTCAGATTATTCATTTACTTTTTCTAAAAGAAAAAAATTAAGAATAACTCTAGAATTTCTAAAGAGCAGGTACTTCTGTCATCAGTGAAGGCTTTTCTTTTTTTCCTAGACAGATTTAAAGTAGTTCTAATAATGGCACAGGACTTGAATGGAGACTTGAAACATAACCAGAAGCTGATGCTGGAGTAAGAGAAATTCCTTTTACACTAGTTCTTATAAAACTCCTATGAAGTTTCCAATTATATATCTTGGTCTCCCAAGGCTACACAGCTATGAAATGCTGCAGGAAACCACTGCATGGATGTCAACCTCACGCAAGGAGATAAATTAAGATAAGGTACCCCTTATCTATTATCCACATAATGCCAGGGAAAGTTTATTGAATAATAGGAATGTTAAGTCCCCACTTTTTCCACTGAACCAGAATAGCAGAAATCCACAAAAAAATGTCTTTCTAGACTTACATTATCCCTTTATTCTAAGAAATATATTCCTCAATATATTCCTCATTTTAGGAATGAAAAAATCAACAGGCTGCCTATGTAATTCACAGTCAAGCTACAAAGAAGGACCTACCAAACTAGGCGCATAGTACTTAACACATCACCTCCTACCTGAATTCTGCCACATCTGTGCCTGAGTATCTTGAGTAAATATTCATCAGGTGCTATGAGTTTTTAGATAAGTAAAATGTTCCATTAAGAGGATAAAATCTACAACTGCTGCTATAGGAACTAAACTAAAAAGCTATGAATTGTTACAAATACTCTTTATTTTTTAAAAAATGCTAGGATATCAGATTTTGCAGGAGTGAGAGGGAAGTAAAGAAAAAAAAAGATTTAATATTCTTTCTGGTGCAAGGATAAATATTTATAAAATGTTATAGTTACAAATAATTGTCTAGTCCAGCTTTTCAGTACTTTTTTTATTCAGATACTTATGTGCTTTTTTCACAGCAGAATCTTGCCTCATGCATGGTCTAGCCATTGATCATTTAATGAATTGCAGTTATACAGAGAATGAAGTTGTTTTTCTAGACACCCCAGCTTCATTAAACTTACACACTGAAGACAGACACTATTAAGTATTAGGAAGTTAGCCTCTAAGGGTCCCTAGATTTGATTTATTAAAAAATTATCAGCTCTCATCCATCCATTTTTCCTCTCCAGTTATTTAATATGAATAGTTACATTTCTTATCAAAACTTCCACATCTTCCACATCAAAACTTTCCTGCATCTTTGTGAAGTAATTAGCAAAACTCTTTTAGATTTGAAGGATAAGTATCGGGCCACACACAGATGTTGTATAGTTTCATTAATTTAGGGTTTACAGCTATGAGAAATACTGAATTAACTCACCAGCAAATTGTAATGTACCTTGAGCCACATTATCAGTTTAGATCTGCAAGTCATGTTTAAAATGACTGTCCTCATAAAATAGCATGAAGCAGATTAAATGATTGGTTATAGAATGTACATAGTACTTTTTAAATTTATTTTAACAAGACTTTAACCAGAGCTGAACGGAGATTTCTCATTATTATGGCTGTCAGACTTACCAGCAGTTTATAACAACTGTTTGCAATCCTGTGCACCTATATGCATCCTATAGGTCAGTCTCAGTGCTCCACAAATCAATTACAATGCACTAAAACAATTCAACTTTGCTTCATTTTCCAACATGCACAGGATGTGAAAAGGTAAACATATATCTCTCTAAACCCTCAGGAACACTGTAAATAATTTAAGCACTTGTTACCAATCTCGTATTTTTCTAAAATCAGTATTTTCCCTCACAGTACTTTTATTGACTGACTCTTTTCTTTATAATATTCTGCACTGGTAGAAATGTTTTCTCTACTCTAGTGTGTGAACTGTATTTTGAAAGCAAGTCAAATAGTATTAGTAAGATTTTCTTCAAAATGACACAGACCAAAATATTTTCTTGTGTATTTTCAATAAAATGATGTTTTCTTTAATTGAAATCATGCTGTACTGTATTTTACACCAAGTCTGCCACTCTGGTCTTGCAAATGCTAGATTAGTTTACTTTTTTCTGATATTCATATTATTAGAAAGTAACCAGCTGCAGCACAACACTTTTAAAATCTTTTCTTTAGTCAGTGCCAAATATAAAGAGAATTTATCACTCTCTGACATATTTACAAGTTAAGTTGCCAAACATTTATTTAAATGAAAAATGCAAGGCATTCTGCTTCTGGTACCTTGCTAACTTTATTCTGGGGCTGTATTAAGTTGTTTTGTTGTATAGGTCTGATTGCATTTAAAAGATGAAACCAATAAGATAAGCCTGAGAGCTTATTTTCTCCACATTTATAACTTTAACTGCCGCTTCACCTGAAAGTATTAGAGCAGACAGTTCATTACTACCTGAAAAGGGGACTACAATGTATGTGAGGAGGACATCTGAAACTGATGACTTTCAAAGGTCATGCACAAAATGAGTTTTGCTTTGCTGGAAGTCTCTCTCCCCTGCACAATAAGAACCTTATTTTAACAGGAGCAGTAAATGTTATGTAAGCAAAAAGGAGAGATTTCAGCCACCTTTACTCATGCTTTCACTCTGCCATGAATTTACTTTTGATATAATTGGGAGAATATTGGATGACTGTATTGTTAAAAGTTTCTCTTCTCTAGGTCATCACTTGAGTGTTGAATTAGTAGTGCCTTTATTTTGTTTTTACTGTTCATTTTTATAAATACCCTATTATAGAATTCATCTATAACAGATAACAAAATTATTCCTAAGTCTGTAATATCAAGAGGTCTACAGCCTGCAGGGTTTGTGGATGTTGCAGATACAAAAATGGACAAATAGACTGCAAAATAATACAGTGCTTCCTTAGAGTATGACTTTAGCAATTTCCTCCAATTTTTTCCTATCTAAGGATATGTGCAATTTATGTAATGTCAGGTCACAACACTGAAGCAAATACATAGATGCTCTCTTCATTTGGTTCTCTCTTAGTCACTTGCATTCATATATACTGGTTTTAATGGACATTAGAGCTTGAATCCTTCCCACTTAACAATTGGTACTTAACTGAAACCCTAGATTAGAGATTGTCCTAAGCTCCCTCTGTTGTCAGAAGAGAAAGACTGGCATCTTCAGAGCATGATTCAGATTTCCCCCATTAGCTTCCTCATGCTTTGTTCAAGACAATTACATAGCATTAAATCTGTGCCAAAATATAAGGCTTGGACAGGCCTAGACCACCAAGTCAGGGAGGAGAATTTTTTTTTACATATTTAAGTGTTATTTTGACAAGACATACATACAAAATCAGATCAATTTCAACCTGATCTAGGGAGGTTGACTGCAGCATCTGCATTTGAGTTATTTCCTGATGATGGGGAAGAAAGGCAGAAAAGGCACAGGACAATCTAATCCAATTAAGAAATGTGCTTAGGTCCTATACAATGTATGATGAGTCTTAGGCAAGCAAAAAGCAATCCAGCCTGTTGAAAGGGGAGCGTGAGCAACTTCAAGCCAGGTATGGCAGTATCTCAAGATACACTTGCATTGAACTCTGTCATTATGTTTAGGAGGTAGTATACATTCACTGACATAAACATAGGTTCCTGGAGAAAGGAGGAAATCTTACTTATGCATTGAATGATCAACAATGCCAAAAGCCTCGGGAAAGCGGATGATATTTGATCTCTGTGAACAGTATGATGAAGTTGTCAGCATGTTCTCTATGGTGTGGCTAAATATTATGAAGGTGCTGAACTGGCTACTACAAGAAACTGGTGAAATGGTCCAGAAGCCGTTAACAGCCAGAGCAGCACTTCTTGCCACCCACAGAGAAGCAAAGAAGTCTATCTTTGGAACAAGACTACTCCTGAGCACATCACACAGAAGACAGTAGCGTAGCAGGTCTCAGGTGTTGCTATGGATGCACATCCAAAAAAGCTTCTGCCTGGTCTGTACAATGAACCAAGTCCCACTTTGGAAGTGTCTGCTCTTTCCTGTAAGGCTCTGCCTGAGCACAGTCAGCCAGTCTGTTTGCCCAGTTTGACTTGTCAGGTTTCCAGAAAAGGACCTAGGGGTTCCGGCAGACAAGAAGTTGACCATGAACCACCAAAGCGCCCTTGTGGCAAAAAAGGTCAATAGTATCCTGGGCTGGATTAGGAAGAGCATTGCCAGCACGCTGAGGGAAGAAGTGATCCTTCTCCTATACTCAGCGTTAGTGAGGGCACATTTGGAGTACTATGTCCAGTTCTGGGCTACCCAGTACAAGAGAGACATGGAGCCATTAGAATATGTTCAGCAAAGGGCTATCAAGTTGGTTAAGGGATTGAAGTATCTCTCCTATGAAGAAAGGCTGAGAGAGCAGGGCCTGTTCAGCCTGGAGGAGAGAAGACAGAGGAGATTTCATCAGTGTGTATAAGGATCTAAAGGGAGAGAGTAAAGAAGACTGAGAGAGACTCTTCTCCGTGGGACAAAACAAGAGGCAATGGGCAGAAACTGAGACACAGGCAGTTCCATCTAAAGAAAAAACTTCTTTACTGTGAGGGTGTCGGAGCACTAGAACAGGTTGCCCAGAGAGGTTGCGGAATCTTCATCCTTGGAGATATTCAAAAGCCAATTGGACATGGTCCTCGGTAACCTGTTCTAGGTGACCCTGCTTGAGTAGAGGAGTCGGACTGGATGATCTCCAGAAGTCCCCTCCAACCTCAACCATTCTTTTCTGTTATTTGTTTTGGGCCTTTTGCCTCCCTCCTTGCTGATTCCCTTCCTCTCCCTCTTTGGCTTTGTTGGCTGCACCTGATCAGGACCTAACACCTCTGAAACTGTCTTTCCAAGAGTTACAGTCAATCCATTCATATTCTGCCCATAAATCTCACTTAATGGCTAAACCCCAGTTCTCCAACAGACTTGCTTGCTCATTCAACATAGGACAAATATTATTATGGACTCTCTAAACAGGAGTGGTGACATTACTGAATAGCTGGGGTGCCCACCTCCACTCCAAGCATGATAAAGGCAGATAACTAATGCACACCTCTCACCGGATCCTCAGGAAAAAAACCTATGGGGATGTCATTGAAATTCAAGTGAATTCTGAGCATTTCACCCTACCTCAGTTAAAAGTTTTGACGAGGGACAGATGCTACTGCCACAGCCTACCAGATATCTGAACATGTTTTGAACAGCTTTAAAGCTGACAGGTCATGAAGTGCTGAATAGCTGGTTCCCATCAGCCTTCTCTGTGGGGGGTGTCCTCATAGTGTTAGAACATTATAGTTCCAAAATCTCTCTCAGATATTTATTTAATGATGTGAAAGAAAGAAGAATTATCCACTTCTGAAGAATGCCTTATCTTTTTACATTTCCACTGATGTTTCTAAACAAGCATTTGGATAAACTTTCAGTATGCACACAACATTGAAGAAAAACACTTTTTCTGCATATTTATATTCACACAATATGTGCTCTGTACCATGGACAAAGCAGAGAATGGACTCGAAAGAATAATTTATCTTTTATGCTACAAATTCTACCAAAGAAAATGAATAGACCCTTCATATGAACAGCACTGAAAGTTTCTGTTTCCGTGTACCTCTGATCAAAGTTCTCCAATTTGTACAGGAGTAAGTTACAGAGGGCGTATTATTCCTTAACCTTTGTCAGTTCAAATAACTGGATGGAAAAAAGTATGCAATTCTTCATTTCTCCAATTAGGTCCACAACATATATCACGTAGCCAACATTTTGCTAGTCATATAAAAAACAGCTGAGGAAGGTCTTTTAACATGACAAAAATGCGTATTCAACTCTCTTAGTCTACATTTGATAGGCCTCAATGAGATAAGGAAGTTAAAGGTGATGATACATTGTATGATACTGTTTAGGATGTTCATACTTTACAAGTTTAATAATAACCAGGTTAGCAGAGGGATATCTGCTCAATATTATGTGAAGTAGGTTTATATGGACAGACACTGGCCTATTTAAAGATTACCTCTCAGAGTAAAATTAGCCTTTATGGGTCATGTATGAAGATACTGCCAAAGCTTTAGAATTGGTTGTCTACAATATTGCAGGACTAAATTTTTGCCCTGCATGTCATTAACATGAAAAGGATTTTATCTATATATAAACAGAAATTAGGTTCTTACTCCACAACTGAAATCAAAAGATCACATTTAAAATACTATCTGGTATCTTTCTTTCAAATCATTGCTTGGTGATCTAAAATTAACACCCAAGACAAGAAGAATTTAGAAGCTATCATCTAGTTCACTGGCTTGGGAATCTATGCCATAGCTGCTAGTCAAAAAATTGTTTCTAAAAGCTTCAGGAATACAATGAACTTCTTATATCTCCATGTTACAGCCTTTTCTTATATCTCCATGTTACAGCCTTTTCAACCTTAATTCTAGTTTTCCCCTTTCCTTTTCTTTTTGGGCAAAGCAGAGTGACTGAGAATTGTTTTCTTCAAACAGGTTTATGGTGACTTGAGGCGTTTAAACCTATTGCTGCTTAAAGTAATTTCTAAATGGGAAACAGTGTAAGAAACTTCACTGCTAAGGCCAGTCCTCAGGAATTCCAGACCTTGGAGACAAGAGAGGAAGGCTGGAGAAAGGAAGACTCTCCCTTGGTGGAGGAGGATCGGGTTAGAGATCTTTTGTCCAAACTTGACATCCATAAATCCATGGGCCCTGATGGGATGCACCCACGAGTGCTGAGGGAGCTGGCGGATGTTATCGCTAGGCCACTCTCCATCATCTTGGAAACGTCCTGGAGATCAGGAGAGGTGCCTGAGGACTGGAAGAAAGCCAATGTCACCCCAGCCTTCCAAAAGGGCAAGAAGGAGGAGCCAGGAAACGACAGGCCTGTCAGCCTCACCTCCATCCCGGGAAAGGTGATGGAACAGCTCCTCCTGGAGGTCCTCACTAAGCATCTGGAGGACAAGAAGGTGATCAGGAGTAGTCAGCATGGATTCACCAAAGGGAAATCATGCTTGACCAATCGGATAGCCTTCTATGACGGGATGACTGGCTGGGTAGATGAGGGGAGAGCAGTGGATGTTGTCTCCCTGGACTTCAGCAAGGCTTTGGACACTGTCTCCCATCACATCCTCCTAGGTAAGCTCAGGAAGTGTGGGCTAGATGAGTGGAGAACTGGCTGGATGGCCGAGCTCAGAGGGTTGTGGTGAATGGCGCAGAGTCTAGTTGGAGGTCTGTAGCTAGCGGTGTCCCCCAGGGGTCAGTCCTGGGTCCAGTCTTGGTCAATTCATCAATGGCCTGGAGGAAGGGACAGAGTGCACCCTCAGCAAGTCTGCTGATGATACTAAACTGGGGGGAGTGGCTGACACACCAGAAGACTGTGCTGCCCTTCAGAGGGACCTGGACAGGCTGGAGAGCTGGGCGGAGAGGAACCTCATGAAGTTCCACAAAGGCAAGTGCAAGGTCCTGCACCTAGGCAGGAATAATCCCATGCACCAGTACAGGCTGGGGGTTGACCTGTTGGAAAGTAGCTCTGCCGAGAAGGCCCTGGGAGTGCTGGTGGACAACAAGTTAAACATGAGCCAGCAGTGTGCCCTTGTGGCCAAGAAGGCCACTGGTCTCCTGGGGTGCATTAGGCAGAGTGTTGCCAGCAGGTGGAGGGAGGTGATCCTGCCCCTCTACTCAGCCCTGGGGAGGCCTCCCCTGGAGTACTGTGTCCAGTGTTGGGCTCCCCAGTACAAGAGAGACATGGCACTCCTGGAGAGAGTCCAGCGGAGGGCTACCAAGATGATTAGAGGGCTGGAGCATCTCTCCTCTGAAGAAAGACTGCAAGAGCTGGGCCTGTTGAGCCTGGAGAAGAGAAGATTGAGAGGCGATCTCATAAATGTGTACAAGTATCTGAAGGGGGAGTGTCAAGAGGATGAGGCCAGCCTCTTCTCTGTGGTGCCCAGCAACAGGACAAGAGGCAATGGGCACAAACTGAACCACAGGAAGTTCCATCTGAACCTGAGGAAAAACTTCTTCTCTGTGAGGGTGACAGAGCATTGGAACAGGTTGCCCAGAGAGGTAGTGGAATCTCCTTCTCTGGAGATATTCAGAACCTGTCTGGATGTGATCCTGGGCAATATGCTCTAGAGGCCCCTGCTTGAGCAGGGAGGTTGGACTAGATGATCTCCAGAGGTCCCTTCCAACCTAAACTATTCTGTGATTCTGTGATTCTGTGAAGTGCTATTGCCAGTAATAGGTCATAAGCTTTGAACCAAGTCTGCAAGGCCTCATGAGTGAGGATGGTCGGGCTTGCTTTGCTTGAACTTTTCTTGAGCTGCCTGCAGCTTTACTTTACTTTGTTTCAGCTGTGACAACAATTTCACTAACTGACCAGGTGTCTATGGCAATTTGTTTTACTTTTGTTTATTTTCGTATGGTACAACTGCAGTTTTAGACAGCAGTAACACACAGTTATTCTGTGCAGAATGAGATATTTATGACTCTGACATAATGATGTAGTGCAGAGAGATACAGGCTGGTAAGACAGCAGGGGCCTTAAGAACTGGAGACACAGGATGTCACTTAATGGAGTACAGGCATGGAATGCGAAGACATATGGCGCAGGCTTGGCACTGGAGACTCTATGGCTATGAACAACTTATTAATGGTCCGTTAAAAAAATGCAGACCTGGAGCTGGACAAAACCGGTGTTAAAGGTAACAAAGAGAACAAAGTAGTAGTATCTAATATATGTAAAAGGCACCATAGACGGTAAATTTATTTTTAACATAGGGCTGCAGACCAAAAATGTGTTAGCAAGCACAAAAATGAGCCCAAGTGGATTCTAGAGCGAGGAATAAAAAAGTCAACAAGAACATCATATTCCTCCTGGTAGAGGACTCCAGATGCTGACAACTTGCCATAACCCTAGAATGAAACCTTCAAACCCAGAGGAGCAGGGGAAGGGTGAGAATAACACGAAGAAAGGGAGCAGAAAGTAGGAAATGTGTGTATAACTATTTTAACTGCAGTATTATTCTTTCTTTTTCTGTATCAATTAGATCCAGACTAATAATGATTACACTCTTCAGATTTCAGTTATACTAACAATAAATTCTTGGCTTCACGTTTCTATATATATATAAAAAGCAAGCTGCCTCTTCACCTGTAGGCAAGACTTTGAGTGTAAGAGAGTAGAATAGTTTTCTCAGGACGCTATTGAAACAACACTGCAAAATCTTTCTATGAACTATACAAGTTTATGCTTAAAGAAAGGCCAAGTAATGTAATAAATGTATAAAAAAAAGAGAAAAGAATCCAGGTATGTGAAATATACCAGTTATCAGCCCAGAAATTACAGGAGTACAAATCTTTCTCATGCAGACTTCACTATGCCACTGGAAGAGCACGTATACTGACTCCAGGTTTGAGTCAGCTTCACCTTCCAATCACTGTGGTATGGCTGAGGTTGAGTGAAGTGCAGACAACCTCACAGAGACAAAAGCCATCTCATTTATTAGTGGAACAACAAGTAAAGAAGTCGTCAGCTCACAAAGAAAATTCTGGGAAATTATTCAAGGCTCCACTAGGTAGAATAACAGTCTGAGGATATCCATTCTGGACACTTTCTATATAGTATTTCTTATCAGGAACAGGCTGGTATATAAATCACTTTTGACATAGGCCCATTTCACAGAGACTCCACACTGAATGGCTTGAAAGCTTCCCTTACAACACAGGAATCATTTTACTACATCTGCCTTCCTGTCTCTGGAGAAGTTTGGCTTAGGTTTGTGAATTGTGGTAGCACCTCCAAGTGATCTATTATTATCTCTCTCCACATAAACTGATAGGGTGGATAATGTCTTCTTGTACCTGATCAGCTTCAACATAATGCTTTTTCCTCTTTCCATCCTTCCACTGGTCTCCCATTCATCAGTTCCACACTAAGATGAACTGCAGCTGATGAACTGAAGCTGTTTATGCTTTGTTGTACTACTGTTACTAATGACATTAAAAAAAAATACTGCAGTAGTGTACATTTTTGAAAATTTTGCCTAGAATACATTACTTTTGGGAGGAGAAATAATCCTGGATTTTCCCTCACGTCTTCTCTTTCCCACTGGCCTCCCCATTCCCAAATTAACTTATTTATTATAAAACACTAGGGCTGGAAGCACAGACTGCTGAGACCCTCTGGGCACAGGGATTGGACCCTGGCATCTCGGACCGAGCTGCAGTTTGCACACATTACACTACCCACAAAATAATGTAAGGACTGTAAGGTTTGCAATGGCATGCTAGGATCCCCAGGCCAGTATAGAGCACTTAACTATACCCAACAATTATAAAATTAGGGATCATATTAAAAAACCAGAAAGGGTGAAAGAGGTATATACACAGCTTTACTAGTTAACGCAACTTTGTTTACTACCTTTTAAGTAAATCAATCATTTCCTCAATAAGTAGTCCCTTCCACCCTTTTACAGACTCTCAGGTAATTTTTTGAATATAGGGTTCCCAACATATCACTGTTTCGATAAGAAGTTGTACTTCTCCCTTGCACAATTAATAATGAATGAAAAACCTATCATGATTTTATAGAAATGCCAGCTAAAACTGCACTTTATGAAACCATTATTTTTTATCCTTAACAATAAAATAGATTTTGTCCTCTCTCCCAAAACATGCAAAGAATTTTATACTCACTTCCGATAATTCATATCTTCTCTTTTAAAACTTTGTAACTCCTGTTTTTTTCCTTTTTCTCTGTTGTCAGTCACCATTTGGCTGAATCCAAAATTTAGGCTCTTCTTGCACCTAGAAAGAATTGGAGAGATTATTGGTCAAATCGAGAAAAGGTAAAGGATTCCAAAGCATAAGGCACTATATGAATCCGCATGATCAGCAGGGCTAGATTTTAAATATGATATGGATAAGAAATTGGAAAATTTTTTATTCTCATGTATAGCTTTTAACCAAAGGTTGACAGCATCCCCCTAAAAGTAGTAGCTATTTTCTTCAGATCCAGGACTGAGAGACAGAACAATCCAATCCAAGACCAAGAGACAAGACAATCCTGTCGCCACTGTGGCAGGGTTACAGGAGGGAGGGAATTTAAATCAGTCATAAATCTTACATTGGCACTCTGCATAAGTATTTGAATATGAAGTGACCTCTAAAAGTCAAAAGATATGATTATTTCTCTAGAGTCTAAATTAGTCTGAAACCAGAGCTTATCTTGGACATAACTATAGAAATAGTTTAGTGTGATACCAGGTTCATGAATGTGCTTTATGGAACCTTGGGTCCACACAAAATCGCTAGTGGCTGAATCTGATGTTTAGTGTGGGTAGTGCAGCAAGGCAGAGGATATTGACTAGAAAATCCAGTACATGATCTGTCACATCAGGCCAGATCAGGCCAGAATTGTGTTTCAGATTCACATCTTCTGCAATTACTTTGTAGAGCCTGCAAGAAAAAAAAAACACACACATACACATAAAAATATGCTGCATCTGCTCAGTCTTAGTCATCACTCCACTCTCTAGTTGTCCATAGCATTTTTCCAAATCATTCGTATTTTATGCTTATGATCACCAAATAAACTGGAGATCTAAGCTTTCATCTCTCTCTACTTTCCTAGCTAACATATTACACTGATTAGGAGAGAAACAGAAACATCTCCACAAAGACAGAATCCACTGTCCTTCATGCATTTTTTTTGAAAAATATAAAACCGAGTATGATTTCAGTTCAGCTAAGCCAGTATGTCCTCGACACCATTTTAAAACCAATTAAACCACTGGGCACTAGCAGAAGCAGGATGTGATGGCAGGAGTAAGTTTTAACAAGAGATGAGATGTTTAATTACTTCAGTAACACTTTGTTATCCATCTCTTTGCTATCTCTTGTTATACGCATCCTCTGTAGATCATTTAATACCCTACTCTGGTAAGAATCATTATTACTGTTTTTATGTCCTTCACCCTTCTACTGCTTGTGGAAAGTTAAAATAAATGTAAGAATACGGATATAGTAGCCTAAAGTACGATATTTTTACTGTTTCAGTAAAGTTACATGTAAGACACAACTGTGCAGACCACCTGTGTACAGGTGGTAGCACCAGTATCCCTTCTGCCTTTTTTCTGTATTTGCACTGCTGAGATTTCACTTTCGGGGGCTATGTTACTAGGATGCAAATGGCAAAGATCGGAGGTTGCATTCCGTTCCTATGTATCTAAATTGTGTGTATTTCTCAAATCTCTCTGTGTATCTTCCCTCTTTACCTTAATTTTTATGGGAAAAAACTGTCTCACTATCCACTGAATCACTAACTGTTGCACTTCTCAGAAACATACTCTCATTATATAGCAAATCTAAATTAGGAACATTCAGGTCTTCATGCAAGCAGAAGTGAATGCAGAGGTAATGCTATGCTCAGGAGCACAGGTTTCCATTTTCATCACTTCTGTGAACCTGACAGCATTGAATATAGGAACAAAACCCGATGAAGAGGCTGCAGACATCACTGCAGTAGGTAATTCCTAGCATGGCTGCAGCAGCAGCAGTCAGCATGCATGGAATTGTTGCACAAAGCCTTAAAAGAGATTCCCTTATGGAGAATGATGCCATTTAAGCTCTGCTTTAGACTTGGAGGGAAGCATGTAGTCACAGGAGGCCCAGGAGGGGCAGTGGAGCCCACTACAGAGCGTCCTCACGCTGTGGTCCCTGCAGTGCTCCACGCTACAGGGAAGGTTCGGGTGGCGGTACAGGTGTCCCTGTCGCTTATGAACAGGTTCACAATTAACAGCCAGAAACAAATAACAAAGGTTAATATGTATCACTGGTAACAATAACAACTAAAAACTAGTAATAACAACAATAATAGTAACAATATACAATTAATTAACCAGTAACTATACATTCAACTCCACCCACAACATAGAACAGGAATAATTACCGTATTACAAGTACATATACATATATATTTATACACACGAGCTCAGTCCGGTAAGGTGAAGGTACCTGATGGTGATGCTGGAAGGTGGGGGGGGAGGAGGAGGAGGAGGAAAGGACAAGCAGGCCACGCCCGGGGTGGGGGGTTGGTGCCGCTTCAAGCCCCAGGATCACTGAGCAGGCCGCACCGGGCGCGGCGGGCCGCCGCCACGCGCTCCGCAGTCAGCAGGCCACAGCCGCCCCGGTGTGCCGCTTCGGTCACCGCTGCCCGGAGCGGGCAGGAGGGCAGTGCTGACGGTGTTAGTAGCGGGGGGGATCCCCAGCTGCCTGACCCGGCGTCCCCGATCGGGGGCACGGCGGTGCCGGCTGCCCGCAGCCTGCCGGGCGGAGAGCTTCCCTCGGTGGGGCGGGGGAGCCTTGCACAAGGCTGCCTGGCGTCGTGGAGCCTTGGAAAGGCCGCCGAGGCTGCTGCTTCCCTGCCGCCGCTTCAGGAAGTTCAGCTCTCGGCAGCTGCTTCTTCGCCGCCACTTCTGCTTCTTCAGTGAATTCAGCTCTCTTCTTCTCTCTACCGCTGCTGCAAAAGCCACTGCTGGGCTGGCGTGTGCCCCTTTTATCCCTATCCCACCCTGGGACCGCAGGCAAGCGATTAGTTAAATTTGTCTAGACCCCCACTCTGAGCGGTCCGGTTTCGACCCCTAATTATACTGCGGCCTGTTTGCAGACGGCCGCGCAGACTCGCCTTCCTTCTGGAATGTTCTGCCCTGACTGACCGGTCCGGGCTGCCGGGGCACATGTAGCCCTCCGCTAATGATCTTAGATTGTGGCAGTGGGGGGTTTCTGCAGGCTAACCGGGGTCACAGAAAGGACAGGGTGATTGGCGCCTAATACCCATTGTTCAGTAAAACCCATTTTCTTAACTTTTCCCCTAAACCAAACTTTCCATGACACAGGTATTTGGTGGGCAAAGAACTGGAGAAGGAAAAGGTTATTTATTAAGTGATAGGTACCAACCAGAAAGTGTGATGATACGTTTCCTATTCCTGCTATACGAATAAGAAGCCTCTTCATAAATCACATCTTTTGAGTACTGACTAATACAGAAGCTGGCGTCCGGAAGTGCTAGCCCATCCCCTTCCCAAATGAACATGCGATATAAAGGAATCTCTGTCACAAATACCACAGGCATAACATAAATATAATTTTGCATAAGCAAGATTATCTTCACAATTAGAAGGAAAGATGTCTCTCCTGGATTAGAGCGTAGGACATGCTGAGCATGAATCAAACAGCATCTGTTTGCTTTGGAAAAAGCAAACCCCATGTAGGGTCTTGTAAACACCACCAGAGCCTGCAGGCTGTATGACATGTACTTTCCTTTCTTCTCAGCCTCTGCAAGGCCTCGGCTGAAGTGCTCTGCCATGAAAAACAAAGTTCTGGGAGCTACAAAACCTAACTTGTTACAAAAGGAAGACTTAATTGGGGAAGAAGAGAAGATGGAGGAGATAATCAAGTTCATAGACAGCTAACAAAAGGAGCTAACAAATACATTGTTCCTCTGGACCATTGAGGATGTAATATAAAAGAAGGAACTAAAATTTTAATAAGACTGATAGCTGACAGAGTTAAGACAGACATTAAGAAAAATATTCTAATGTAGGAGAGAATATGGTGAGGCCTTTATCCCTTGTGGTCTTTAAAACATATTGGACCAACCTCTTTAAGAGTAACAAATATAATTGAGGAAGGGCAATGAAATAGATCTCTAGACCTTTTCACAATATTGTAATTCTGTAAAAGCCACAAACAATTGAGTCTTATTGTTCTCATAATTCTTTACACTCCTGACCTTGTTCTGTCACTTCTTACAGACTTTACACATGCCTTCACTGTTTCCCTTTCTTCTACAGAAACAATATTTGTATCTAGAAATGCAGTGCTTAGCTTGTACTCTGAAAAGCTCCCCATACTGCATCCCTTTCCCTGAAAAACACTTTAAAAATAAATTATTGACTAATACTGTCTACTACTTTTTTCCAGATGGCTTGCAAGGAAGGCAGAGACATAACTGAAGAAAAGGCAGAAGTTACTGTTTTGATTAAAAGTACATTAAACAAGGGAGCATTACATTCTTCTTTTTGAAAATTTTCATCAAAGAAAGTAGATCATCACAGCTAAAGGTAAACTATAATTTTATATGGCCACATTCCCGAAAACCAAGGACAATTTTGGTGAAATCATGGACCTAAATCAAAGAAGCAATATGATTCTCCCTTGTTATAAAATGCATTCCCTGTAGTTCCTTTACTCTCTTCTTGAAATTTTATATCAATTAGTTCACATTCTATTTGGAATGAACCACATAGCTGTAAAAAATGCAATTTGGATAGGGAGGTTGGAAATCAGGGGGGAAAAAGTAAACAAAAAACAAAACAAAAAACAAAATTAAAAAAAAACTTCCCTAACAGGATGTAGTCAAAAAGAAGGCACGTATACATGAATCACTGTTGTTAAGGGTATAGCACATAATTCTTTTCTGTGGTTCTGTCAATAGTCCATGTCCTTTCTCCACTTCTCCATGAGGTCACTACAGTTGCCTACTACAAGTAATATTTTGGGTTAGTTTGTTTTGGGGCTTCTCTTTATCCTCAGATAAAAAACAGTTACAAAAAGGGCAAAACAGAAAATCAAGGAAGGATGTGTTGAGCTATTGCTATTGTATGTCACCAGAAAGTTTCCACACAATATATTTTCTCTGAAAAGGCAGGGAAGGGGAGTTTGGCAGGTAGATGACAATGGAAGATGGCTAGCTGCCCGGCACCCTTTCTGTGGATGAAGGATGCCTGTGCATTCCTTGTCTACTCAGAGCACTTTGCAAGCTATAAGCAATGGATACTTCCTTCAGCGTTTGTAAATTTTAAGTAATAGGCTTCTAACATTCATGTGCTCAGCTTCCACCTTTTTGTCTGGGCTGTGCTACAACTCAGATTAACATTGTAGTTAACCTGATCATCTCTTAGCACAAACACAACAGTCCACGTTAAACAAACAACAGATGGAAATGTGAGAGACATAATAGCTACACTGTGTGAAACACCCTGCAATTAGCAATGACTTGCATTGATTTTTTGGTAACAGTCCTTCCAGAGTCATTCAGCTTTCCACCCACAGATGTATTAAGTTCTCAAGAATGAATTTAAATCCAGCCCAGTGCTTTCCATAGTGAGAAATGCTCATTTCATATATAGCACAGTATACTTTAACTTCTCTTTCTTTAGTGGTTCCTACCTGGTTGGTGTAACTTGATTGCTGGAAGTGATTTCATTTGCTGCTGGTTTTCGCTACTGTTAACTACAAGACATTATTCATATCGGATTCTCCTCTTTCACAAGCAACCTACCTACCTTCTCATTTCTTCCCACCAGATTCCACGAAAGAAAACTTACTTTCAGTACTTATTCAAATATTTGGGTCTAATGGGAGAAACAGATACTAGCACAGAGGGACAGACACCAATCTCTCCAGGACGAAGAGATTTTTTTGTGTCTGTCTAGGCACTGAAAACTGTTAATATTGCCCAATATATCTGGGAAGAGTTTGGGAAGAATAGCTTGCATTGTCTCAGACCCAGCCACTGGGACAGCAGCAGCGCTATAAGTGTGTATGTGGTAGCTTTCTGCACATCAGTGGTAAAATGTTCCCTGCAGATGCTTCTTATCTACTTTTCTTTGTTCCTTTACAACACAACAGCCAATTGCCCAGTGTGTCAAGACATCCAATGTTCATGCAGAGAAGAGCAAATAGGAGAAGATCAGATTATGCAGGAAATTTAGCATGCTGGCTGAGAAACAGTCAGGTGCAACTCGGGGAAAAATATCATCTCCTGTTTGCCTGTTCTGGAAAACTCCTCTGGCACAACTGGATTATTCAGTGTCTGAAATTCTGCTATTATAACAGGAATATCCTTTATCCAGACAAGGTACACAAAGTTAGTCACCGCTCTGGACGCTTCTACAACAATTATAAAGCAATAAGTGATGCTTTATTAACCACCATTTGGCTTTGGCATTGTCTAGAAAAGAGCCACTGTTCTTCTGCACTCAGAAATGGTAGATCCATTGCTAGCCAATATGCTAGCGCATAAATGACAACGTTAGTTAGGCTTCAGCTCCACCTCAAAACCCTTCTCTTCACAGGCCTTCAAGAGAAGGCAGCTAATGGCTAATAGTAGCTCATCGTTCATAATCACTAAGCTAACTTTCAACTAAATTCCAGTGCAACTTTCAACTCCTTTCAACTAAAACCAGCAGGTGCAGGCCTCTTTTGGAAGCTGTTCAAAGAATAACAAAACATCTCCAGCCCAGCAGACACTCCTTGTACTTCAGGATCTCCTGGACACAGTCAGAAAAGAAGTCTGATCATTAAACATCAATATAAAAGCCTTCATATTAAAACAAAATAATAATAAACTGAGAAGATCATTTGAGGTAGTAAACTTTACTGCGCTAGCCTTGCTTAAGCCTTGCTGTGGTGACTGCAGTGCTTGGCAGGCCTCCAAGTTATTTTGAGCATGTCATCAGGTTAAAAGTTGCAAGTACTACAAAAAGTACTACCATGTGCACATATCTGGAGTATGTCCTGGTATGCCACAGTGGAACATTCAAATCAAGATCTTAATCACACGTCCATGCAGATATGATTAGTTTAAGCTGTAGATCCGGAGATCTTGGATTCAGTTCCTACTTCCTATTACTGTGCCTCTTCAGTTCATGACTGCCTCTAACAGTTCACTACACAGGTCGTAGCTCCATATTTTTATTGATTCTGAGACAAAGGATTAGTGACAGACTGCTACAAATTATTCTGTCCTTGACCACACAATTATTTCTGAAACAAACTAGTAGCTTTTATTTATCTAGAATAAAACAAGAAAAAGAACTCAGTCATTTCAAATGTGTCCAATAATCCACCTTCCCTCTTGTTCTGATATAATTAAGAGATAATGTCAGTGGAAGAGAGGTTTGTTGTGGGATAATATTTTTTCCGCTACAGGATATATGACGTGGTATTGATCATAAACTTCAAAACAAAGTAGTTATTTTCAAAATGATGGGACAGTTTTTGACAATTGTTTGTTGCTAAATCTTTATCTGTCTTCTTGCCTTTTTTATTTCTTGTGTACAATAAAGATTCAAAGCTGAAATAACTTGGTAATACAATGCAATTAATTTCCAAACTACATTCTGTTCAGCTAAGGAAATAAATCAGACTACACTTCTTTCTTCTCCTAGAAAAAGCTACACTTGCTTTAATAAGTTTTTTTTTTTTTCTCAGTGGAAGTTTAAACAAGGGGATAATTCATAATACAGATTCATTAGTAGAGTTACACTAGAGTAACATGCTCATTTGGAGTGTTTGGTGACACTAATTACACAAAACCGGATGCTTAAGCTAACATTATTTCATAAATACTCAGTTTCATACAAAATGTATGCAGTTAATATAGTTTTCAGATATGAAAGACACAGAAAATAGCCAGTCATGTGGCAACATTCCTCTAATAACAAATGATAAAAAGGAATAATATGGGTGGAATATAATGCTATTCATTACTTAATTAGAAGGGTTAAGCTACCATTTAGGGTAACTTGCATTTTAAAAAATGATAAAAACTGGGTATAAGATGCTTTTTGGAGTCTTCACAGTTTTTTTTTTTTCTCTGACACCCTGCATTTTTCAACCTATTGTATATTTTGACATTTGAATCTGCTTTTGATAAAATTATGTGGAGGGGCTCTCCATATGAAAATAGTACTTTATGCTCGCCACTGAACGAGCTAGCATGCTGCAAGACAGATGCAAGGAAGTATGCTATCCATTAGCAAAATATATGAGTTTGGAGATACTTGTAACCTCTCCAGAAGTAACTGGAGTGTTTGGAGGTCAGACTCACAGGAGAAGAAAGAACAGCTTTGCATATGTGATGTTCACAGAAATTCACCATTAACAACATAGCCATAAGAGAGAATGTGACTTGTGCTAAAACACATTATTCAAACATTGGAAAAGTCTGTGTAACAACAGATTTCTAACATAACCCCAGATGTACAGAAAGTAAAAATGACCTCAAGGAAATAGGGTAGCTATTAACAGTGCACAATAGCAGAGGAAACTTTACATTGCTAGAAGTGGGAAAAGGAATCAAAACACTGGGAAAATACAAATAAATATAATGTTTTCATGTGGACCATATTCTGTGCTCATTTGCTATCACTTTGCTGATTGCTATGTACAAACATACAGAAAACTGCACAATAATTTGATGACTAGTAAAAATCAACCTACTTTTCCGTACAAAGAAAATGTAAATGCAGAATAATTTATTTTGTATCATATTTGTGCCAGATCTTGTTGAAAGTCATTCTGGAAAAGATTAGAGAAAAAAAATCAAAAAAAGCATTGAAAGTGTCAAAAGATTCCAACCTAGAAAAAGCAAAAGAAGTACAGCAATAACAGAGCTAACAAAAGTATCAGCCTGGAAAATCAGAGGGGTCAGGCTCAAATTAAAGATCAAACTTCGGAATGTAACCGAATGAATAATAGTGAATAATAGTGAAACATGTTGCAGCTGTCAACTCTGAAGAAGGTACAGTCAGAAACTAAAAGAATTAAAAATGTATTTGTATAAATAAGAGAAAAATCTATAGGCAGCAAAATCCCAACAATCTACTCACAGACGCTGCAGAAGACTGATACGGCACAGACCATATCAGCAAAAGAAAATTAAACTAAAATAGAAGAAAAGGAGGGGAAGGATATTGAAAAGCACAGATAAAGGTCACAGAACAATGGACAGAAATCAGGCTTTATTATGCAGCAAGATAGGCAGCAAGAATGGTGCAGAAACTTGGTTTATTGTACCATCCATCCTCAAATCAAGGATGGTTGATGGTTATTGCAATTAAAACTAAAAATCACATTTTCCTGGAGAACAGGAGTTTTCAAATCAGCCTTTTTACATGATTACAAGTTTGCCTTATAAAGTAACTGAACGATATTAGGAAAAACACTTTACCCAGCATGCATGCTTTTTATGAGAAGTTTATCAATATTAAAATAACTTGATATGGAAGCAATTTTAAAATAGCTTTTTTCTGTTCTAAGACACATTGCACTAGTTCAACTGTTTGATCTATATACCAGTTCCAAAATAGAAGAAATAGAATCATCGGAAATAAAGTATTAACAAGCATCTTTCTATATTTAGATTAGAAGAAATTTGATGAAACTGATTACAGCCTTGAACTTATTTTTACTTTTGCTGAGTAATGAATATTATTTTACTTTTGTTTCTCTAGTTGATGATTTTTAAAGTAAAGCTAGTTACAGACATTAATATGTTTACCTTGATAAAGACATGTCAGGATGCAGCAGCCCTTCTGGGCCCTCCCATCCACTGAAAAGAATACTCTAGCATAGCCAACAGGATCCCAGTTTCTACTACAGCACTTTGGCTCATACAGTGTATGCCTGCTTAGAGGTAGGATGAAATATTCAAGTTTCTTTGCCCATAACCTTAAGAAAAGGTGGCATCGTTATATGTCACTTACTTCTGTGCCAGGAGATGAGTCAAGATGCGAGCAATGCTATACTAAGGATTTGCCACTTTACTCTTGATGGGGATAACACCACAACCAAAAGACCATGGGAGCATTGAAGGAAATCTGAAAGAAGAGAGCTAGGCTTGGCCAAGATTCAAGAACCTTTATCTCTTTTTATTGAGGTTGTACTGCTCTCTGCAGGCAACATTGGCTTCATGAATTGGTTAAGGTTAAAATACCTGCTTAGCCCAAAAGTCTGTCTTCCCCTGAGCAGTAGTAGTTTGGGTCTAAAACTTACCAAAAATACTTCTCTATAATGCAGCTAAGTCCCCCATTACATGTTAATAATAAAAATTGGTATTATACAAAGTGAATGTGGTCAATATTTTAAAGACTAAAAGCTGATGCAACATCTCAAAATAAGTATGAATATGAATTTCTGGATGGATTTTTGCCTTTTAATGGGCGTCTCATAGGTATCTCTTCTTAGGTTAACTCTGTTTTAATATTCAAGTGGCAATTCCAGTGATCTGGATAAAATATGAAATAATTGCTAGTAAAATTTGCAGATAATACAAAAATTGCTGGAGAAGTAAAAATAATGTGGACAATTCAGCAGTACAGTGTAATTAGGAGTGCTTGCTAAGTGCATTTTAATACCGCCAAATGCAATACAATGAACCTATGATTGTAAATGACATCTAAACAGTGATAACTCTGCTCTGGGATATGGTGATCATGAAAATGCTACTGGGAATATATACCCTGCAGATTTCCCTTGAGAGTAAATTAGTGCTCCATGCAGCATGGCTGTGTAGCTTCTGGTACCAGAATTAGCTCATAATTTTGCATGATGCCACTGATCTATCAGCTTGATAAGTGAAGAGCACAGGAAGACAACGAAAAGTGAAACCCTTCCCTCTGTCAAGCTGATCATGAAGAAGACTCTACAATTTCTTTTTTGGCAACAAGTCACTGTCCTGTAACAGTCAGTAGATGATAGGAATAACACTGAAAGTGCTGACACTGTAATTGTCCACAAGCAATAATGCCAACAGGAGACAAAAGCAGCAGCAACAAAATAGCAAATGCTTTGGATTTTTTTTTTCTTTATGGCAGGTGTTTGTTTTCTCTGCTGGAGTAACAAGTATCAAACATTTTCCCATCTATATCCCAGACCAGTCTGGATACCAGACTGTGATCTCTAGGAAAGCAAGCTGATCAAAGCAGATTCCAGTCTATCCAGATGATATAAAAGTACTCCTGGACTCTCTATCAGCTGCACCTCATCTGACTTTTTGACTGATGCTGAAAAATAAGCTTTCAAGGCTGTATTAGGGGACACTGTCTCTTGAACGTTCAGCCTGACAACTACAACTGATTAGGCCAGAATGGGGGCACACAACTTACCAGAAGAAACAGTAGATAATGATTCTGATTTCTTCACCCACATACAATAGCAAATTCTGTCTTTGACAGTGAACATGGTAGCAGAACAGGAATTGCCTTCGGTAAATCATTTTATATCCATCAACCAATTATGTAGGCTTGGGCCATAATCTAGTTGAGAAACTTCCTATATGTATTAAGAGATCCAGGTCTTGCTCTGGAATAGGATCACTGATTCCTGCCAAAAAGCATGATTGTATGGTCACGTTTATTGTCTTCAAAGTGCTATTGTACACCCTTTGTATTCACTCAAAAAAATTCTCTACTGCTTCATAAGTCTTCAATAAATGAGGGAAATTGGACTTGAATGTCAAAAGCAAGACCCAAGTGTAATATATTGGTGTGAATGCAAGTGCTGGCTATTAACTCTTTATTAAAATGTCTTGTTTTTCCCAGCTGACTCCTTGCCTTATTATCTCTTATCAGCTGTGCATGATAAAGCTATGCCTGCCACAGAGCATGCTCTTTAAAGCAGAAATAGTGACTCAAAGGAGGAAAGATCCTCATGTGAGAGAAGCAACTTAGCCAGAGAGGCACTTGAGTATACTTCTAAACTTATAACAGGAGTGTGCCACAGAGCACAATTTCAACATTAGGACTCATATCATCTCTCATGTCATGCTGACTGAGCAGGTTTACTTAGCTCAATTAGAAATCCACTTCCACTGTTGGGGAATGTGTGTAGCTATATTGTAGTCTCTAAGAATTCTCTAGTGGCACTTTAATAGTATGGGCAGTTACAACCCAGTGCCCACGGCTGGTATGGCTTAGTTTACTAATATAGAGACATAGAGGGTTGGGTTTTTTTTTTGGTCTAAGGTTATATATCTCTTTCATATCTCTTGCTCAGCTGCTAGCTGAGCTACTTTGCTGTCAGAAGGCCCCTGGAGCTCCAGGTGCTATCTGAGTTGCTTGAATTGTGTTACTGCTATACTGAGACTGCATGCATTTATTTCAGGAGGACTAAGTCAGCCTATTGGGATCAGGCTTCTAATACTCCATTAATTAAGCCTGTGTAAAATTAAATCTTTTACAAAAACATATCAACATTATGATTTCTATCATCCAAACTTATTGTTTCAAACTGTTAGTTTGACAAAGTTTTCATCAACTTGACACATGCTGATTGGTATTAATTTCATTAACTACTTGGACCTCATTCTGTCCTTGATCAGTATCAGTGTGACAAAGTCCTCGGTCCTCTTGTTCAACCTTTTTAAATATTGGCATTCTAGTTTTCTTCTAGGTCTCTTGGAATTCCTAACAATTTCCAGATTTATTTGACGAACCATTCAGTCTGCTCTTTTAAAACTCCTGGATGCAAATTACCTTGGCTAGATAATTTTAAAATGTTTAATTTTAGCTGAAATCCTTTCATATATTTCCAAGTTATTGTTGGAATAGGATTTCTATCGTTGTGATATAAATAAATCAAGCCAGCCTCTTTTCAATCATACAATATCATTGAGCATGTCTCTCTTCTTAACATTAATACTGGCAATTTGTCCACCCCTGTCTAGTAACAGATAATACTAGCTGGAGATAGATAATACGTAGAAATAATACTACAATAGAATAGATGATAGGCTAGAATGGAATAGATAATACTAGTTAGAGCTCCATTTCTTGCTATAACATTTAGTATGTTTGACTATACATTTAAAAATGCTTATTCTTCTCACCTATAACTCCATTGGCCATGCAGACATTGTGACATTTTCCTATAACCTTTACCCTTTTACATTATAGCCACTCAGATCTTTCTGTCTCCCCTCCTCTAACCTCAGTAATACCAACCAGATCAAATCTGTGCTCATAAAGAAGCACAGAGTTCAAACTCCCTTTTTATTCCTCAGGCTACTAACATGCCTAAAACCTTCTAACATAAGCAATTAAAGAATTCCTTCTGTCTCACGGTATCTTGATTTTGTTATTGGCATCTTGATTTTTATGCTAAATGAATGCTCGTTCCTTTTTTTTTTCTTCATTTTCCTCTATTTCTTTAATGCCCTCTTGACAATTCTACCTAGAATATTAGATCAGCCCCTACTCAGATGGGAGACGTTCAAATGGAAGAGTTTCCTTTCCTCTTTGGTTCAAAATTCCACAGAAAAAAACCAAAATGATAGGCTTTCCTCCCCTAGCTTGACAAATAGCCATCCTCCTGATATTTTACTTTACTTTGCTTGTGAGAGAGATAGCTGTCCCAGAATAAATCCTGGAACTTATTATCCTAAATTATTCTATGTTTCTGTAAATCACTTATAATGTCTAAAGTATCCCATGGAAGAACTTCATCAATGTTCACCATCACCCATAGATTTTGCCGACTTGTCATGGGCAAAACAATCTTAACTCAGAGAATTTCACTTAATTTAATTCATTGCCAAATGACATAAACTTTTAATTACTAATGAGAGTATTGAGAAAAAACAAGAAGCTTAGGGAAACACCTTTCCTCCCCCTTCCCCGGGATCATCCTCAGCCCAAAACCTCTCCTCTCCCTTCCTAGTCTCCTTACTGCCACTGCAGATTACAATCAGGCCCTCTGCTTCCTTTGGTGAGGTGACAGGCAATGCAGGAGGGGATCAGAGCCTACTGGTTTCTCTCTGCCACTTCTTGCTTCTTACTCTTTTCCTCTGCTTCTCCTTGCATCTTACTGATCCTCTGCTCTGATGTGGGTTCCTCCAAGGGCTACAGTCTCTTCAGGGATGTCCTTGCCCCAGCATGGGTCCTCCACAGGTTGCAGTCCCTTCAAGTGTGTCTCTGCTCTAGAATGGCTTATGCATAGGCCTCAGTCCCTTCAGAGGTGTACCTCCTCTGGCATGGAGTGTCTCCTCTGTCTCCTTTTATATATCTTTATATATATGTATCCTCATGTATCTTCTCTTGTGCCTCCTCATGTCTTTCCTTTTGTGTGTCCTCACATCTTCGTGTCTCCTTTTGTGTCTCCTCACACGTGTCCTCATGTGTCTCCTCCTTCCTCTGTACTCAGATCTTTTCTTTTGTGCATCCTCATTGTCTGCTCCTGTCTCTCCTGCCCTTAATGATTACTGCTCTTCCTTAAATATTTTTGATTAGAGGCACCATACACTCCTCCAACTGGTTGAAATTTTCACAGAATCACAGCATAGTTGAGGTTGGAAGACACCTCTGGAGATCATCTAGAACAACCTTCCTGTTCAAGCAGAGTCACCTACAGAAGTTTGCCCAGGACCACATTCAGTCAAGTTTTGAGTATCTCCAAAGATGAAGACACCACAACCTCTCTGGGCAACCTGTTCTACTGTTCAACCACCCTCACCCTCTGGAAAAAAGTGTTTTCTTATGCTCAGACAAAATTTTCTGTGTTTCAGTTTGTGCCCATTGCCTCTTATCCTGTCACTAGGCACCATAGAGAAAAATTTGGCTCCATTTTCTTTACTCCCTCATCAGATATTTATATGCATTGATAAGATTCCCCCAAGCCTTCTCTTCTCCAGACTAAAAAGTTCCAGCTCTCTCAGCCTCTCCTCCTGTAACAGATACTCCAGTCCCTTTATCATCTTTGTGGCCCTTTTTGGCATGCGGTGGGTTGTTTCCATCTACTTCAGAGCCAACTGGCACCAGCTATGAATGGCACAGGGCAGTTCATGGCCTCTTCCACCACAGGCCACCCCTTCACCCCGCAGCTACCAAACCCTGTCAGCTATGCCCAGTACACCACCCTAGAGCTTTTTCAGCGCTGAAGTTGCAGCTCATGTTAGGGTGCAAGAAGGTGAAATGGAAGCCTATTATCTGTCTGCCTTGCAGAGTGACATGGAGAGGTTTGGTTTAAGGGAAAAGTTAAGAAAATGGGTTTTATTGAACAATGGGTATTAGGCGCCAATCACCCTGTCCTTTCTGTGACCCCGGTTAGCCTGCAGAAACCCCCCACTGCCACAATCTAAGATCATTAGCGGAGGGCTACATGTGCCCCGGCAGCCCGGACCGGTCAGTCAGGGCAGAACATTCCAGAAGGAAGGCGAGTCTGCGCGGCCGTCTGCAAACAGGCCGCAGTATAATTAGGGGTCGAAACCGGACCGCTCAGAGTGGGGGTCTAGACAAATTTAACTAATCGCTTGCCTGCGGTCCCAGGGTGGGATAGGGATAAAAGGGGCACACGCCAGCCCAGCAGTGGCTTTTGCAGCAGCGGTAGAGAGAAGAAGAGAGCTGAATTCACTGAAGAAGCAGAAGTGGCGGCGAAGAAGCAGCTGCCGAGAGCTGAACTTCCTGAAGCGGCGGCAGGGAAGCAGCAGCCTCGGCGGCCTTTCCAAGGCTCCACGACGCCAGGCAGCCTTGTGCAAGGCTCCCCCGCCCCACCGAGGGAAGCTCTCCGCCCGGCAGGCTGCGGGCAGCCGGCACCGCCGTGCCCCCGATCGGGGACGCCGGGTCAGGCAGCTGGGGATCCCCCCCGCTACTAACACCGTCAGCACTGCCCTCCTGCCCGCTCCGGGCAGCGGTGACCGAAGCGGCACACCGGGGCGGCTGTGGCCTGCTGACTGCGGAGCGCGTGGCGGCGGCCCGCCGCGCCCGGTGCGGCCTGCTCAGTGATCCTGGGGCTTGAAGCGGCACCAACCCCTCACCCAGGATTGCCAGCTAGAATACCCTGCATGGAAAGGGTATCTGTTTTCTTTTTTGCATCAACATTCTCTTTAATTTTCTGTGTCTCCTCCTCAATCACAGAATTCCACATATGAGAAATAAATGACATTCATCCTGATGCATGAGTTCTGTCATTGTGTCCACCTACAAGTCCATTTTCTACCACCTTTGTGGATATAGTTACAGATGATTCTACGCTGTCCCCTGTTATACTATACCATGTGAAGTTTGTGTGGGCTACAGAAACGTGCTTTATATGTGGAACCAATAATTTATTATTAGTCTAATTAAAATCTTAACATTCACATCCAGTAATTATTACTAGTTCGGATCTAACCATTACAGAATCAGCAAGGAAGAACACAAAAAAAAAAAAATCCACCAAAAAACTCTCAGTAATACAGCTAAAACTGCCACAGACACACAGACATTCCTATTACTCTATGTCTTTCTCTGGTGTTAGACTAACCCTTCTGTTGTACCAGTTTTCCTCTAGAAGAAGTTGGAGGGTGGAACGGGGGATCAGCAGGTGGAGGACATTGATGGTGGGGTTTCTTTTCTCCTCACTTCAGAGTCTGCTTGAGTGTTACTTTATGTTAACATGCACTGCACTTTGCTCTTTCTTTAAGGGTCTACAGTTTAGGATTTCATCCAAATATACTATTTATGCTGTGTTTTATGTATGCTGGATGTTTGGGTTTTGTTCTGTTACCTTAAAAATAGTTTTACTGAGCTCCCAAGGTTGCTTTACTTTAATGACCAATAACTGACCACTAGTGATTTATTTATACTTCTGGAGCCTCTGATATCATCCTGTGCTTCTATTTTCAAGTCCTCTCTGCTGTCATCCTACACTTTTACTCCAGTGTACTACATCATTATTCTCGGGTCATAGATAGGTCACTCTACACACAAAAATTGCTTGCAATTGCTATCTATTATTTGCAGAAGTACATTAAAATTATTACACCACTACACAACTGCATAATGCTAGCTAAAACTAAACAAGTTGCGTAATAGTCACCTGATTGTTAGGCAATTGTTTTTATAGCTAAAGAAGCTGAAAAGATACTCCATGTAGGCCAAAACAAGTCTGGACAAAGTCCAAAGCCTTCCACAGTTAATACAAAGCCTGTATTTTATCATCAGCAATGGCAATACTGTATTTAGAGGGCTGCAAAACTGCACAGCAACCTACAGCCTCTTACGTTACCCTGAGGTCTATACTTCCCCTTTGGTCTTCTCAACTCTCTCTCAGTTTTTCCTATCTTCAATCCCCTAGGTAGAAATACTCCACAGATCACTTCTAGGTGATATTCACTAAATAAAGCCTACAAAGAATAATTCATTCAACTTGTCTGGGGTTATATTCCAGCATGCTGCCGGACAAGAAGAGTGTCATTGCATTGGGTGTCATAGCCCTAGCCTCAAGGCCACCACAACAGACATTTACTAAATTTTTCTGTCTGATTGAATTAAATCGCCAGCTTCTCAGCACAGTGGAGGACCCCTCTGGCTGGTACTCTTGTATCCTTCTATGTCTATAGAAGACTGGCTGTGAGCTCATATGGCCACTGCTAAAGGTATGCTTTGGGGTGATTTGGAGTAATTTCACTGTCTAATTTCCTTCAGAAAGAAAAGGTGGGACAGGAGATAATGCAAGTAGGGGACTTGCCTGGATGGCTTCTTATTGGCAAAATAAATATCACAGCTGAGTAGACTGGGGGTAGGAACTGCCAGATTAGAAAGTACTGCCATCCTATCCCTTCTGCTTCTCATCCTCTGCCTGACAACCTCTGCTGCAGTTGCGCAGGCCTCAGACAGCAAGCCACTACTGCAGTATCCTCTTTATCTCACTAAAAGACTGTATCCTTGCACAGTGCAAATTTTTAAATAACTTATTTTTACCTTAATGTGCTTTGCATAAAAACAAACAAGCAATTTACCTGTTCTGAATGCTACATGGAATGTCCCGGAGGGGTTTTAAAGGGACAGTGGAAATGGGTTTTTTAAAGTTATTTTGTAATTTTCTGCAATAGGTTCAGAGAGGCCACTGCAGATACCTAACCAAGAGGGAGATTTGGCTTCAGGTTCAGGATCTCAGCAATATGTTTCCTTATTTTGTGCACATTGCAATAGGAATACAAAGGCTAAAGTGCTTTAGTAAAGAGTAGGCAGGCGATGATTGCTGAGATCAAAACTGTAAATAAAATGCATCATTTGTTGCCAATGGCAGATGTTGTTGTGAGCATACAGGTTCAGGCCATACATGGAGCTCCATGTATCCTGTGCTTAAGGATTAATTTTCAAATACTCCACCATCCATCACCACCAGAAACACTTACAAGTCATTACATGTCTCATTGGAAATGGGAGCTTAATGTCCTTGCAAATACCTGAAAGGAATTCTCTGTCTGTCTGTTGGGAAAATGAGTTAGGCTGTGCTTCCCAGTAACAGACTTTCAGAAGTCTTTTGGAAAAGTATGGTGACCTCAAGCACTATGCAATGCCAGTACTTTATACAAGCAGAAAAATGGTACCTAATGAGACAGCAGCTAATAGATATCTATAACCAAACTAATGTTTCAAAGGCCCATTTGAATAAGTGTCGTAGCTCTCTGTGAAATAACTTTAGAATTTAAGAATATTAGATCTAATTAGCAAGTTAAAATAATAGATGAGACCAGTGCAAAAGAAAGTAAAAGACAGCATAGAGCAGTTAGCACTTCTAAAACATGTTCATTGCCACTCCACAGACATACAGACCTTAACTCATCCTTCTGCCTATGGTAAATGCTGTTATGAAGTTTAGCACAATCTAGCATGTTTCTAATATGTTTCTGATGGAACTGAAAGGAAAACAGAAACATTTTCGGTAAAAGCACTGGATGACAGACTCGTTAGCTAGTATACAGTTAGATTATTAGAAGCCTCTACTTTAATAGGGTTCTATGAGGTTTCAATGTGACATCAAAGCTCTTTCCCCTTTCACCTAAGCCACAGTGACTTGCATCCTGCTGACTCACAATGTTACTGAGCTGATAATCAACTGTTTACCAACTAGAAAGTTACAAAAGCATCAACCGTCAATACAAGTGAGAGTTACTCTATATCTGTGGTTTATTTAAAAAAAAAAAAAAAAAAGCAGGTAAGGAAGACTGCTGAGCAAAGCAGTATAACTTCCTGAATCCCTGAATCAAGAGAATCTCATTTCAAACCACATTGCTTTCCCCACATCACCGTAAACTGTTTAGCATCCTAGACAGCTTCAGAAAAACACCTTGCAAGAGAAAGTTGCCTCTTGCCTTTTGAATTTCATCATTGACACTGATAGATTTTCCTCTCTAGAGTAAACAATTACAGTTCAGCTATCAAATTGTTCAGCACTATATAATGGGTTGAAGTGCCTGATTTTAGCATTCTGCATCTGGACTGAAGATAAAAAAGTCAGCTTTGTTACTCAGAAAAAAAGTCTTCCAGCATGCAGCGCTGAGCCTCCAAAATCTGTTGAAAACTAAATCTTCTTGGCTCAGAAATGAGATCTGAGGAGTAAAGTAATATCTTTAGGTATGTTTCAAGGCATAAAGTGAAAACCAGAAGCTGTGAATTAAAAAATTCCACTCTTCAGATCCTCTCCTAGATATTGGCTCAGACGTGTAGGTAAAGGACAATACAGAAACTTGACCAGTGATCAGAATCATAGACCATATTTTTTTTTCTATATCTCCTGCATTTATTCTTATATATCTACCTATCTGTCTAAATGTTTGTGCTCTAAATTCATATAACAAATATTCTCACAGGAGAAACATATCCCAAGTCTGGTGGAACCGTGCACACAAGCAGGCGTCCATGTGGAGGCATCCTGAATTTCTGCAGGTAGAGACCTCTCTTAATGAGAGTTTCAGCTCACCAAAAAAGGCATATACCTCCTTGCTTCTGGCAATCTGTCAGGCACTCCAGTCATAGGCACCCACACACCCACTCCCACGCTCTCTCCTCTCCCACCCTGACGTGCTTCCTCGCATACAGCATGCCCCTTGTCACAGCTGTCACTGCTGCCTTCTGCAGCACCACTCTGGAAAGCTTCGCTCTCTGCTTCCTAACAAAGCCCTGCAAATGATCATGTTATCAGACGTGTAGGGCTGCTCTGCTCAGCAGGAGGTGAATTGCCCCATTAGACACTTCTTAAACCAGTAGCAGGCTTTCCATCTCCAGCAAAGCACCTGCAAGGATATCTACTACCCTTTGCACAATACCTCCTTGTCCCAGCAAGCAGAGCTGCTTCAGGGACCAGGCAGGACAAATGATGTCAGCCACACTCCATGTGGAGTAAGTAGCACATGCATGTACTTCCATGCGTAGAAAATACCAAATTCCTCAAGGAAATGCCCTCAGTTCCCTTCATCTCTGGTCACGATGGCAAGTGAGAGGATAGCTTTATGGCAGAAGACCTAACTATTCTGCAGTGCCACAGTCATTCTAAGGAAAACTTTTCAACACATTTTTAGTCGCCTAAATAAATAAAGTTTGAAAAAAAATAATCATTTATTCAAAGGGAAGGACGGCCTTTAATTGTAAAACCAGTGAAGTCCTCTGTACTAAAAAGCACTGCGGCACCAATTTCCATTTTTAACAGTTTTTCGGTCTGTTTTTAAGATGAGATTGTCACACAAGTTTTACAGCTTTTCTTTACATCCCCATTTTATTCAGACTTCATTGATACACTGGAAGGTGCAACACATGAGAAGAAGCAACAACACTATTATCAGACTAGTTTTTGGCATGGATCATCTCCTTGCCTCGGTTAAGAGAGAGCTAAGGAAGCGTGAATCCCAGTCCCAACCAGCCAGATACCTCAGCAGATTTTGATATCCAACAGGTGGGTACTGAACACTGCTAACTCAGAATTAATCTATGTAATGATGTACTACTCTACCATATTCATATCCTCTCTTCCTATCCATTTCAAAGTACCTAGTCCCCACTTTCAAGGAATTTATTTTTAGAAAAAGGTTAACATAACATGCAGGTGGAAGGGCCTCCAACCCACCTCTGGAAATGGGAATTCTGAAAGAGCAATTGCCTAACAAAAATGCAAAATAATAGAAGTTTAAAACTCATATTAGAAAAATCAAGTGACTTTATTCAGAAGTTCAAGTCCAGGCACACAATGTTGCAAGTGGCATTACAACAGTCCAGCAAGGAAATTGCCTCACATTTGTCTCAGCGTACCCATTTCTACATGCCAACTCACAGCTTGGCTCTCAAATATGGTTTCTGCAATTCTAACTCAACTTGCAATTCCTCTGGCCAATCTAGTCAGCATAAACCTACTCCAATCTTAGCATGGAAAGAGCTCTTCAGATAATTTATCTCTTGTGCAAAATTATGGCTAATCAGCTTCAGCTGTATGGACAATAATTACACAGGGCAGCTTCTCACATATTATGAATGCAGGCATGGCTCTGGCAGTGTTCCCTCTGACATTACCCCCTTGTTAAGGTCACTTTAACAACCGAGATAGTTTCCCCGATGGTTATATCTGAGTTTCTTTAAATCATGAAATCAGCCTTCCCCCATTCTCTATCAGCCACATAGTTCAAGGGCCAAACTACCCAGAGCGCTCAGTGATCTAAGTTTGTGCCACTAACCAGAGTTTTCCGTGTGTTGTCTTTAGATATTGTCACTCTCTACTTTCCTATCCTTCTGTCTTAGAACTAAAGGAAATTCCAAAGGCTTTGAAATTGGAAGAAACTGAGGAATACAGGGTATCCACCCACGGAAGATCAGGTCTGGTATATTCTTACCAAGTATCCGTAAGCCCGAGTCTTCTCCAGTACTTTGATCTATGTAAATTCGCAGTGTGAAAGTATACTAAAAACATTCCATCTCAAGAAAATCCAGGACCTTTTTTCATCTGAGTTATAGAACAATATTTCTGTATATGGTCTCAGCAGGTACCCCGTAATTCACCTTTGACCAGTGAACATCCAGACTTCAAAACTGAGAGAAGTAAACTTTTCTTTACAAGGATATAGTAAGCCCTCATGTAAACATAAACATAGGCCTCAGGAAGCATCAAGCGAATTCAGTTTTACTAAGAGATAAGAAGTCTCTCAGATACAGCTGATAAAGGAATTTCTTGTTCTTACTCTCATATCTTTGCATTAGCAGATTTTTTCAATAGGTGGTCCAAACCCTCAAGGCAACTTAGGAAGTTAAGAGTGTCTAACATCTTTTGTATTTATATATGACACAAGATCTTGCACTTGAAAAGCTGTTTCTACAATTTAGTTTTTTCAGGTTTTTTCCAAGATTATCACGTCCAGTAAAGTTGCAATCTGCCATGTGGACTCAACCCTTGCATGAAATCTTCACTCAGCAACATGCCAGGGTCACACTGAGCACATATATCTCCATTACATCAAATGGAAATCTTCAAAAAAATTGTCAGTTTCCTTGTTATTGCTGACCTAGTACTTGTCATCAATTCATCTGATATGTATCACCAGAAACAGGGGAAGGGAAGGAGCAATACTTGTGGATAGGAGCAGACACAACTGTCACGTCTGGGAAGCTGATCTTTCCCTTCTATTACTCAGAATACCTCCTCTGTGCTCCTGTCTGTGACAGCAAATTAAATCCTGTAGACAAGACAAAAACATCCCTTTGGAAGCAACTATTATCATTTGATTTTGTTGCATCCCCAGGGCTATTAAAACTCACTACCTGTGCTTGCCATTAGCTCCCATCAAGTTTTAATAATACTCTCTGAAATAGAACTGGAAACATTTCCCACAACCAAATTAACACTTGAGTATTTTCAATGCCTGCTGAGGGTGAAATGAATAAGGAAAGCTTTTTTTTCCTTTCAGTTTTAAAACAAATAAATGTGGCTTTACAAATAATTACTGTTAGATTACCATTTTTCAAGTTTTTGGTGTCTTTTAAAATTGTACGTCTTTTTACTTTGCAGTTATAGTGCAGGGGATAATGACAATTTGCTTACTTTAAATGTCCTTCACCTTAATCCTAAGTGTCAGTTTGACCAGAATTTGGCACTGAATTAAATTCTTAACTTGGAGTTTGTATACACAGGGAAACTAATATGCAGTGGACTCAGGGACTACATTAACTACTCCAAACTAGCCTTATGCAGGCCTCCCACAATGAACATTAGAAGTGCCTTTGTGCAGAACACCTGTCACAGATCATCAGTAAAGGTTTTTTTGGGATCCCAGCTGCTTTTATAAAATCTTTCTCCATTTCTTCCTAAGGTAGGTATATAAATGTAGGTAAGATGAAGCACCTTTTGGAAGTACCTATTTTTCTCCCTTGACTGCATGAAGAGATCAAGGTGACTCACTAGGCTCAGACCACTAACTTTAAGATTTCAGGAGTTCGAATAAATTAATGCAGTCCACTGCATTAGTCCACTGTAGGTACTATGCTGTACATTTGTCGTTCAGCTTACAAACCTGCAATATCTGTGTGAAGACAAATACCTAGTGTGGCTGAGAAAACTGGTTGTTTTGTTCCCATTAAGAGTGCAAAAAATAAGATTAATTAATTGCAGTTGCCAGGGGTATATTAGATTCTCTGAAGCTCTTTTCTGATTTAAAAAAAAAAAATCTGTTTTTTTTTTAAAATGCTATATATTATTTTACTGCTTCTCTGAAAATTTATGAGTATACACCTGCACCTAAAAATCATCAGGACTGTAATCAAAAACAAATTGATCTAAGCAGGTTTTTAAACAGTACAGTTATTTAACAGTCATTTATGTCATTACTTTCAGGCACTTTTTCCAATTATGTACTGCATGACCTTACAATAACATGAAATGCTGTATAAGATTTATTGTGTGTTGGTGGTTTGATGAAAGACTAGAAAAGGAGAAATATTGATTTTTAAAGTGTTTGCTCCACACAGCATATATTTTTCATAAGTATAGTCAGTAAACATGGCTACTTATGACAACTATACTGTAACAAGTTTCTCAGCTCTCTGAAAACACATTTAAAGTTCAAGTTTCTACACTGAGACTACGATAGAAGCTATGTTGTCTTTTTCCAGACAAATTAGCATAGAAAAATAGATGCATATCAAAATGCGGCAACACAGCTAACTATCAACCGACAATCAGCATAGAACTAGAACAGTTACAACTTTTTAACTGAAAGATGTAATGGTTATGATTAATTTCACAGAGAAAGATTTTCTTAGCATGGTTTTATGATTTGCAGTCTTTCTCTTTTCCATTAAAATCTCCCTTGTTCTATTGCTCTATCTGTATATTTCCTATGGCTCCTCTCTCGTCTTCGGAAAAAAATGGCTCTCAGTATACTGCATCCTTTGTCTGATCTGCTGTCTCTGAAGGTTATCCTGTAGGTGCTCTCTATAATAACTGATACTGCATGGAGGCTGAAGTTAAGAGATTTGGTAAGGAAAGAGTTGAGGAATACTGCTGGTCAAAATATCTCTAAGTTAGGTAGATACGCTCAGGTCTGGTAACAGGCCTGCTGCCCCATTTACAGTATACAAACAGGTATTTCTAACTGCATTATACACCTCCATCTTGAGCTACAAACTCAGCCCACACAATACTACTCAAGGTTGAGGGTCTTCTTATATATCTTCTATTTTCATTCCAAATAATTCCTAATTTCATTGCATTGCTGTCAGCTGAAAGTTTTTTTTTTTTTTTTTTAAGTCAAGAATCCTTCACTTTGTCCACTATTATCACAGTTCCTAAGAAATCTCATGCCTCTAGCTGGTCATAAAAAATATAAGATTTTTCTGACTGGAAAATTGAATAGAACAATCTAAACTATAATTTCAATCCCTGAAAGTCAGTCACACATCCTAGGATTCAGAAAGGGATGATCTGGGTATCAGCAGGAATGAAAGCAGTGCTATACTTGGAAGTTAGAATGGAAACAGGGAAAATCTTTACAAGTGTGGAAAAGCAATCAAAAAAAGATCTTGCTGTCAAGATATGACTTATCTAGTGGTACCTTTATATAACTTTTGTTGTAGCTTGCTTCCCATGTATTGTTAGCTTAAGTATTATCAGGGAATCAAAGACTTGTACTCATTTTTTTCCAATGTATACAAAAGCCTATCTCCTGACAAAATCTACAAATCCACACAATTCATTATATATGTAAAAGAGATGGACATAAGTACTTCTTCTAGAAAAGAAAATACTCATTTATAAAACATTTCAATTTGTCAGCAATATTGACATCATAGCACTGACATCTCAATCCAAAAGTTATCAGATCAGATAACTGCAAGCAGAATGTGCTTTAGTTTTAAAACTTTCTATTTAATATATATATGCCACAGTTCTTTGAAGAAAGGTTCTTGCAAAACTCTGTATTTCTGATCCAAAAAAATCTTCCTTTTTTACCCCAAACACTCATAGCTGCACACTGGAAAAGGAAGGGAACAATGGCATTTCCTTCTGGCATGACAATCTCAGTATTGAAGACAGTTCATCTAAGTGGACAATCTCACCAGAAGCAAGGATCGCATCCTGTTCAGTCCATTCCAAATCACAGAAAGGCACTGATGCACTATTTAAGGAACTTTGTAAAACAAGCTTATCAGAGGGTCTGTGCTTTCAAGTTTATCATCCACCTGTTCTGCAGTTCAGCAGCTGTACTATATAATGCTTAGCTGAAGGTTCTTACGCCAGTAAAGGATGATAACACCAGTATCATATTTTTACATTTTTACTTTTAACTACCATATGAGCCACATTAATAGAGCAACACAGGAGTAGTGAGTAGCTAGCTTTTTCTGCTGGTGCACATTATGCACAAGATGCTTGTGAAAGACAGGAAAGCATTTGTATACTTTTTTTTAGACTGCAGCAACATGGAAAGTCTGTGCTGTCTTTCTGTAGGGATTAAAAAAGTGCTAGAGGTCGCAAAGAAGAGCCTGTGATGCTTCAGAAACAACTTGTCATATAAATTTTTATCTGTTCATCCATGTAGTCCTGTGCACTTAATTTTATTAGATAGTAGTGGCCCCATGGCCAAATTATGTGTCCAAAGTGCATTTCAGCATCCCTCAGAATTATATACCTGCTAGTTCTCCCTTTTTTCTCCCTACACATTTAGTTCTCCCTTTCAGCTAACATGCCCAGCCTTCTTTTATCATCAAGTCTGTAGTCAGTGGGCAGTACAAAAATGGTTTAGCACTTCTTTCAAACTCCAATTTAAGTTAGAAACCTCAAACCCAGATTTCAGAGATTTTCTCTGCCTAGTCAAATATGGTCTTCTGTAAGCTCTTCTCATAGCCACCAGCTGCAACTTTGGAAGTGCTAGGCACTCCACTGACCTTTCTTCACCTCCTCCAGTTCCTCCACTCTACTCAGAAACAACAGGAAAGAATTCCTGTGTTTGGTAAATCCAAAAACACAAGGACATTTTTATAAGCTAACGCTTTTCTACAAACTCCAGCCTTCTAGTCTTGGGAAGTAGAAGTAATTGAATGGGGCATGATACAGTGGTTCAGACAAGGTATTTAGTGCCATGTGAAGCACTTCAAGGGTGTCTACATCAGCCATTTAGCGCACAACATATATTCTTAATAGGTGTGACTTTCCCATGTATCCATACGCTATTGGAGCTGGAATTACCGCGGCTGCTGGCACCAGACTTGCCCTCCAATGGATCCTCGTTAAAGGATTTAAAGTGTACTCATTCCAATTACAGGGCCTCGAAAGAGTCCTGCATTGTTATTTTTCGTCACTACCTCCCCGGGTCGGGAGTGGGTAATTTGCGCGCCTGCTGCCATAGCCGGAGTTATGTACATTGCAGTAATGTGATGGTGTGCTCCCCTCCCACCCCCAACCTGACCGTTCCCACGTAGCCCCGCAAGGACAATAGCCCTCAGTAAGGCTATAAACCATCAATAGCAGTCGTGATGGCTGTATTCCAATCAGGATGGCTGCATTCCAGTCGTAATGGCTGCATCAGAGCGCAATCTGGCACAACAGCCAAGGACTAGTTGAATGTGCACCAGCCAAGGTACAGCTGGTATGCATATATGACTATGAATTAACCATCTTACCCCATAAAAAATGCTGCAGCCCAGAGCCCATTGAGCTCTCCTGCATGGCAGCTGGCTGCACAGCATTGACTCTCCCCTTGAGCAGGGACACCTCTCAAGGTTACTCCTGGAGATTGAGAGATTTCTCACCCACAACAGATCCTCGGTAAGTGACTAATAGCATGCTGAAACTTTGTAAACCTTGCTAAGTTACCTCTTTGATCGTGCACATAATTCTTAGACATAGACCGTTGACCAAGTCTGGGACTAAGATTGGATCCAGCCACACCTAGATTCCTCTGAGGAGTTTAGAAAGCAAGAGGGTTCATTCTGAACCTCATGACTCAACGAGAGGGTCTTCTTGACACTTTTATCTGACCCTGTCCTCCACGCAGTAAATAACCGAGTGAACCTTGCCATCCACCCTTGTTAAATCACTGTCTTATTTATGACTGAACTTTGTTAAATCATTATCTTATCTCAATAAAACATATCACTGCTTCTCTCCTATGAATGAAGTGCATCACTCCCCATCCCTCCTCCGTGACAACTAACAGGCAGGCACACACACTTAACAGACTGGTACGCACAAGAAAAGTTGCATGGTGGGGGCCACCCATAGTGCCCCTTTTGTACAAAGAACATAAGGTACCGCAAGGCAGGGGGAAAGGCACCAATTCCAAGGTCCTATTCCATTGTCCCAGCAACTACTGCACAGAAATACAATACTGGAAACATCTACAGATCATGGCCTTCCCTCTCATGTCAAGACAGCTTACAAAGGTGAAGAAGATTACTGGAATTCAGGCACTGTTTCCTAAGCTTTGCATGGAGATGAAATCACAGTCTGCTTAGCAGACTTACTGTTATATAGCTGAACTTCCCAGGTATGAACTTATAGGTAGGCTTTTACATCAATTATACCACTCAGTACTAAATTGTCATTGAACAGACACTTTCCATATGACCTCCAGCAATGGCAAATCAGTCACAGACCAGCAGACAAGAGGTTCCAGTGGCAGGTCCTGGAAATGATGTAGGGAAAGGGTCAAAACCTTTGTCAGAAGTCATCTTACCCAGCCGCAACGCATGGAGATACCTAGACTGCTGCTGCTGACCCACAAACTGGCCGGCTATTGACCGTGGTTTACTTGAAGGCACTGCCCAGACAAAGGAGACCTGACTACATCTTCTGAGCTCCAGGTGACTAGATTAATCAGGTCAGAGCTAGATAACAAAAATAACATTTTTCTGTAACACACTAGGGAAGGAGGCTGGAGGTTAATACAAACTGTGTTAGGCGGCAACCACTAATTGGCCTCAGGGATCGAGGAATTCTAAAGATGAAAGCAACTTTTTTATTTAAAATCATGGTTCTTTCCACCAGTATCCCCAAATGAGACAAAAGAGGTAGCTGGAGCAACTCTACTACAAAAGAATCTCATATCTGATCTTTAATAGGCTGTAATTTACTTCAACCATTAATGTGCTAACACTAAGCCTTTGTCTTATTTAGAACATGAGCACTGTGCTGGGAGGTTCCTGTTCTCAGGGACTGTCCTCCATCACCCTCCCTGCTATGTAGCTGATATAGGAGAGGTTTTTACATAGTGAGTTGCATTACAGGGAAGCATTTCCAGCATTTACACTTCAGCTTTGGCAAACAAATGGACAAGAATATTCAAGTCAGGAAAGCTCTTCCCTTCTAAGGCATATAAATGTACAGATCATTCACATAAAAAGATGAGTACAGGTTGGTAATACTCTACTTTGGGATGCTGTTATGTACATATCACTACCTATCTTTCCTGAAAAAAAAGAGATGAGAAAACTTCCTTTAGTAGACTTTTGGTCACTCAAGCAGCTGTGAATCATTCCAGTAAGAATGATGTTTTGCTCTTGTTTCATTAAAGTAACTCTCTTTTTTTTCTTGCTGCTAAAATCTGTACTGCTTGAAGAAAAAAGCAAGAAAGAAGCAGACACGAACACTTTATCTCAGTAGCTGCATGTAAGCTCTCCTCCTGTGAGCAATTTCTTACTTCCTCAGTGCAGAGCACTGGTAGGTCTTCACCTCACCCCCCACTGCCCAGGCTTTCTGAGCTTCCAGAAAAACAGCCAGTTACGACTGGAAGAAATCCCCTCACCTCCCCCTCTCTCTTCCCTTACAAACTTTACAATACTGTTCATCTGAATGGGAAGCAGTTTCTTTCTGTAGCACGCAGCCTTCTTCTATTAAGCTTTCTTATGTTTGCAAAGCCTTCCTCAGTTAGCTTTGAAGAAATGTTTGTTTTGCCAATACCATTTTTCACAAAAGCTGATATTGGCATTTTTCAATTATGTAGTTATTTCTGGCTTGCAGTTTTCAAGTGCTACACTGTTTTTCCTCCTTCTCTGGACCACCATGTTCTAGCATTATACTTTGTACCAAAAACTGTTAGGTTTGCTCAGTTTCTCCAGCATCTCCGTTTCTTCTCTGATGCTACCTATGTACTAGTTTGCTATCTCTTTTGCTGATCTATCCCCCACACATAATTCCTCTTTCTTCTCTTTTTACCATTGAAATGGGAACTCTTCATGGTTTTTTTTTTTTTCTCCTTTTAATGGGAGACCCATTCCTCCTCCCCTAACCACCACATTCTTATACAAAGTGAACTTTGCAGGTGTGTTTTCCTCTTTTCCTCTCATTCACGACTCCTCTGGACCTTCTGTTTTAAAAAGGCATGCAGACACATTCCCTCCCACACTCACTCCACTTGATTTATAACTGACTTTCCAGTTTGCTGCCTTGCTAGTAGCTTTTCTTTCACCAGTTACTTTCCCCTCATGCATTTACATATCTCTAATGACTGCTCTTTAGCATAATGATCCGAAAAGCTTTTCTCTTACCCCAACCCGTTTCTCCTCCTCAGCAGACCTGACATATATGCTCAGGTGTTTCAGCAATCTGACTTACACTTGATTTTTTTACCTTTATCTCAAATGTTGACATTGATTTCTCCCTGGCTTATTGCTGCTTCTCACTTCACCAAAGGAAGAAGATCTCCTACTCTGCAAGCACTGATATTCTCTCCTTATCCATACTAGCTTGACATAGAGACATAACTAGGTATGCTAGATATGCCTTACCTCGTAAAAATAGTGATAGGAAGGGCCATCTTGTGAGGGGTGGATCTGTCAAATTTTCAGAGCCTATATGACATGGTTCCCTGGCTCAAAAGAAAGATGGAGTCTTTATTCTGGCAGAACCAGATTCTGAATACAGGTTGCTTGGCCATGCCTCCTATCTAACCATATTTCTCCACCTGAAACACCCATCCTTATATGTTTGTTGATGAAGCTGTTTTTGAACTGTGGTAGCTCAACCTTTCTCCTTCAGTTATAGAATTGTAATGTAAAATCTTATCACCAATAAAATAAGCACACACCTCACATTTACTTTTGATTGCCTACAGTCCTGACTTAATTTCCAGTATTAGAGGTCCATTAGCAGCACAAACATTCACAGGCACATAAAGTGACTTCCCAAAGTAATTACATAAGAGAAGTGGAGAGCACCTTCTTCATCTGCTTGCACAGATAAAAGACCTCCACCCCATGCTTTAACATTTCTTTCAAGCCTCAGAGGCATAGGGATTTGTCATCCAAGTAGGTGTTGGTGATCAACAGTTCTTTGGAAACTTCCTATTCTTGCTTCTTCATTTACGAAATGGTAGAGAGTTGCTACTAGGGGCTGCAGTTTTATGGGTTTTAAAACAGATTAACAGGATGTCAGCACCTTTCTCACTACAACAATACCTAAGTAAAGCAATTGGACGCTGTCTTTATAGGGAAAAACTGCTCAGCTCACCTGGATTAAATCCAATCGGGATAAAAGTGGTTTACTGATTTCTTAAGGACACAATTATGGCAATCAGTGAGTTCACATTCAGAACCAGTATCAGCAATACAACAGATAAACTAAAGTACTCAACACTTATAAAATGTTAATGAGCACCTAAAAATTTTTAAATACCCCTCTTAACTAATCATGAAAAGTTCTAATCCCCTCCCAAATGCACACACATTCATAGTTACATGCAGACACGTCCCCTCTCGGTAGTATGGGTTACAAGCACACCCTTTCAGGCTTACAAATTCTCCCATTCACTCACACCTCCTGTTGGAGACTTGGGTTCTCTAGCCTCATACTCCCTATGTGCCTCCTACTTCTCTACTGCTCCCTACAACCCACCAAGCCACACAGTGATAAGAAAGTATTCCACTAGTTTGTATACCTGAGATGTGGTTCTCTATGTGTTGCACTCTGCTATCGCTCCACTAGTTGGATCCAGGCCAGACTGCTGTTCTGTCACACTTACTCCAATGTCTCTCCCCACAATCACAAGTTTTCATGCTTCGTTTATACTTTTCAAACTGACTCCTTTTCTTAAAATTCTTTTGGTAATCCTCGGGTTACTATTTAATTGGGATGAGGGTCCTCTAAAGCAAACTTAGTCATTTTTACTTCCTTCCTTGCACTATCTGGTTTTGTTCAAAGACCCTCTCAGAATAGTTTTGAGCATTCTGTTCACACTCATTCATGTTCCTATCATATCAGCTGTTGTTACACAGACCACACTAATGAGAAAGGGTTGCACGGATCCCCACACAGCCAGGTTTAAAAGACCAGAGCTAGAATTCCTTTCCTCTTACTGTCCTATGGAGGAATATATTAATCCTGGCAAAGGTTATGTAGTTTCAATTGTCATTGATATGAGAATTTTTTTGTTAGAGTATATCTTTAATTAGCCTTCAGAACAGACTAGAGCAATTATATATTTCCCTAAAATAGGGAATTTCTTATTTTATACCTACTCACCACAATACCAATCCTTAAATAGATTTTGACTGCTCAAAAGCCAGATAGAACACAGAAAGCAAATTAAACTCCAAAATAAAAATCATAGTAGTGTCTGAAAACCAGCATGCATTTACAGGACTACAGTGTTTTTTTTCCCTAGAATGGCACTTCACTAACAATCATTTAACAGTTTTTTTTTAATTATGGGCAGAGTTATCACCTTTATTACCAATAAGTCTGCAAATAGCACTTCAGATTCTGAGATCTTCCCATGTACTGCTGTACAACAAGCAGTTGCAGTAGGTTGGGTGCAAAGTTGTTGCAGAAACTGTAGTCTAGCCAGGGTAAAATCTCCTGCATCTTCACATAGCTAATAAAGGGCACAAAAGACTTCCATTATTTACAGAGTGTTCGAAACATTGGCACTTAGAAATCCCACAGGCATCTCTGCCTTGCAGAAAGATTACCAAAGGAATGCTCTATCACACTGTGGCACGAGAAAAATGCATGGCTGAACTGGCAATGTGATCCTTTACTATCTGGATAAGGTTGCATTTCCCAGTGAGAATGGGGATATGCCCCACCAACCGCATGCAGAGAGGCACAATGACTCCATTAATCATTGCTGTCCCTATCTGGGGGGAAGAGGGAAGGGAAAGAAATTCCAGTGCTATTCTTCAGCTCTAGGCCAAAGGGAAGCTTATAAACACTAATATTTTTCAAAAAGGCATGTCCTAGCATGTCGTGACAGGATATATATATATTCTCCATCTCCTTCAGTTATTGGAGAAAATGAGGGGAGATGTCATGACGCCAGGTAACTTGACCATGGAAGAGAAAGTTGATGAAGCAAAAGAAAAATTTGTGCAATTACAAAGAGATCTACAATGACAAAGGAAAAATCCTGAAACAGCACAGTGTGCTGGAGATCCTCGGTAAGGCTACACTCCTAGCTAGCTATGTTCTTTCTGCTTGCAGACTTTCCTTCTTTTTGGTACTCGGTAGCTCTGGAAACATACATCTGCATAGATGTGAAAATCACCTGCGAAACAGCTACTCCTCATCTCTTGAGGCTTCAAGCCTTTTTTGTTTTCAGGTGATTCCTCCAAGTCCTATTAAGAATGCTTTTTATTAGCCTGCTCCTCTCCATCTGTTCCACATCACACTGGCTTCTGCCACCTCCTCCTTCACTTGCCCCAAATGGGTTGGCATCTTCTTTCCCCCCCCCCCCGCCCCTCTGGCAATGGTACATTCTTGTCTAGTGTCAGGATGTGGAAAAACTTTATCTGATGGTTAATATTAAATCCTGTCTCCTCTGCAAGAGTAAATAGCTCACTACACTGCATTAATTTGAAAAACTGAAACCTTACACTGCAACAGTGCTCTAATAGCTCATCAAAATTATAACAGAAAAAATCCAATTCCTTGGTAATGCATTGTGACTTACCCATGATAATGCAACCAGAGCAATAGGGATGATAATGAAAAATAGCAACAGTGAAGAACTGGATAGCTGTTAATTCTTTACATTGTGTTAATCTTCTATTCTCTGTTCTTTTTCAGTTGTCTATTTCTGCTATTTTGCCTCTGTAACAAGCTGAGTGTTGTTAAATATAAAAAAAGAAAGCTCCTGCATGTTTTCTTCCCCCCCCCGCCCCCAAGAAAATTCATAACCACCTTCTCTTCTAATTTCAAGGAAAGATGAGAAAGTGTGGGTTTGTTCAGACTGAAATATTAGTAATTATAATATTATTATCCATTGTTTGGCTTGTACTGTTAGCAGTACCATAGGTGAACCAATGCAAAATATGCACTAATCTGTATCTTTGCCTGAACTTGGCAATCAGATTGACTTCATCTTGATGGCACAAAATTATCTGGACAACTTTTATTAGTCCACTTTCTGAGCTATAGCATCTGCTTTAATACTTTTTATATATGTACACACACACACACACACACATACGTTGCTAAGTTCCCAAAATAGCCTTTTAAAAATGTGGTTTTTAAGATTAATCTTAAGCAGCTGTCCTCAAAGACGTTGTTATTCGCTCTATAAGTGGCAACATTTGACTTTGGTAAAGGTGTTGCTTAAGCACTGCCAGATAACTCATCTCCCAGTTAATACATTCTCTGCTTAAAACTATCTGTTCCACTGTTGCTAACTGCTCATACTGTTAGCAAGTTAGGAATAAATGCTTGCTCAAAATTTTGAAACATTTAAGGGTTTCTAAAGACTTGGACCACTTAAGAAATGTGAGTCAAAAGCATCCAACTACTTCTATGGCAATTATTTATCAAAATTTTCCTTAATTTTAAGGTGTTAAGACACTTGTAAAGGTTCAGTTGACAGGTTTGATGAGAAGGCTTAGATATCAGAAAATGCCTTCTGAGTGCTACTAGCAATACCACATTCTTTGCACAGACATAGGCTTTCTATTAACGGTCTTAAATAAAAAAAAAATCACCAAGTTTCCCTGTTTGAAATAGCATCCTAGCTCTAACAAAAAGAGGTAGTTGTACTCTTTTTAACTCTGAGGCTTTTTTTTGTCTATCAACCAAATCACCTTTTTAAAAATATATATATAAAATTTATATTAATTATAGCATGCAATTAGACTCAAAAGAAAAACCACAACAATACATGTTATCTATCATATACTCTCAATATAAGAACTAAAGCAGAAAATGAATCACAGAATCACAGAATGGTTCAGGTTGGAAGGGACCTCTGGAGATCATCTAGTCCAGCCTCCCTGCTCAAGCAGGGACCTCTAGAGCATATTGCCCAGGGTCACATCCAGATGGGTTTTGAATATCTCCAGCGAAGGAGACTCCACTACCTCTCTGGGCAACCTGTTCCAATGCTCTGTCACCCTCACAGGAAAGAAGTTTTTCCTCAGGTTCAGATGGAACTGCCTGTATTTCAGTTTCTGCCCATTGCCTCTTGTCCTGTTGCTGGGCACCACGGAGAAGAGACTGGCCTCATCCTCTTGACACTCCCCCTTCAGATACTTATACACGTTTATGAGAACACCTCTCAGTGTTCTCCTCTCCAGGCTCAACAGGCCCAGTTCTCTCAGCCTTTCCTCAGAGGAGAGATGCTCCAGTCCCCTCATCATCTTGGTAGCCCTCCACTGGACTCTCTCCAGGAGTGCCATGTCTCTCTTGTACTGGGGAGCCCAGAACTGGACACAGTACTCCAGGGGAGGCCTCCCCAGGGCTGAGTAGAGGGGCAGGATCACCTCCCTCCACCTGCTGGCAGCACTCTGCCTAATGCACCCCAGGATCCCATTGGCCTTCTTGGCCACAAGGGCACACTGCTGGCTCATGTTTAACTTGTTGTCCACCAGCACTCCCAGGTCCTTCTCGGCAGAGCTCCTTTCCAGCAGGTCAACCCCCAGCCTGTACTGGTGCAGGGGATTATTCCTGCCTAGGTGCAGGACCTTGCACTTGCCTTTGTTGAACTTCAGGACGTTCCTCTCCGCCCACCTCTCCAGCCTCTCCAGGTCCCTCTGAAGGGCAGCACAGTCTTCTGGTGTGTTAGCCTCTCCCCCCAGTTTAGTATCATCAGCAGACTTGCTGAGGGTGCACCCTGTGCCTTCCTCCAGGTCATTGATGAATACATTGACCAAGACTGGACCCAGGACTGACCCCTGGGGGACACCGCTAGCTACAGGCCTCCAACTTGACTCTGCACCACTGATCACAACCCTCTGAGCTCGGCCATCCAGCCAGTTCTCCATCCACCTCACCGTCCACTCATCTAGCCCACACTTCCTGAGCTTCCCTAGGAGGATGTGATGGGAGACACTGTCCAAAGCCTTGCTGAAGTCCAGGGAGACAACATCCACTGCTCTCCCCTCATCTACCCAGCCAGTCATCCCGTCATAGAAGGCTATCCGATTGGTCAAGCATGATTTCCCTTTGGTGAATCCATGCTGACTACTCCTGATCACCTTCTTGTCCTCCAGATGCTTAGTGAGGACCTCCAGGAGGAGCTGTTCCATCACCTTTCCCGGGATGGAGGTGAGGCTGACAGGCCTGTCATTTCCTGGCTCCTCCTTCTTGCCCTTTTTGAAGACTGGCGTGACATTGGCTTTCTTCCAGTCCTCAGGCACCTCTCCTGATCTCCAGGACCTTTCCAAGATGATGGAGAGTGGCCTAGCGATAACATCCGCCAGCTCCCTCAGCACTCGTGGGTGCATCCCATCGGGGCCCATGGATTTATGGATGTCAAGTCTGGACAAAAGATCTCTAACCTGATCCTCCTCAACCAAAGGAGGATTTTCCTTTCTCCAGCCTTCCTCTCTTGTCCCCAGGGTCTGGAATTCCTGAGGACTAGCCTTAGCAGTAAAGACTGAAGCAAAAGCCGCATTCTATATCTCTGCCTTCTGTATATCCTTTGTTACCAGGGCACCTGCCCCATTCAGCAGCAGGCCCACATTTTCCCTCGTCTTCCTTTTGCTCTTGATGTATTTGAAGAACCCCTTCTTGTTGTCCTTGACATCCCTTGCCAGATTTAATTCCAACTGGGCCTTAGCCTTCCTTGTCGCATCCCTGCACACTCTGACAACGTCCCTGTATTCCTCCCAAGTGGCCTGTCCCCTTTTCCACATTCTGTACACTTCCTTCTGTTGGAGTTTTGCCAGGAGTTCCTTGCTCATCCCTGCAGGTCTCCTGCCCGCTTTGCTCGACTTCTTACTCAGAGGGATAGACCGATCTTGAGCCTGGAGGAGGTGATGCTTGAGTATTAACCAGCTTTCTTGGACCCCTCTTCCTTCTAGGGCCCTACCCCATGAGATTCCCCTAAGTAGGTCCCTGAAGAGGCCAAAGTTAGCTCTCCTCAAGTCCAGCTTTGCAATCCTACTCATTGCCCTGCTCCCTCCTCGCAGGATCCTGAACTCCACCATCTCATGGTCACTGCAGCCAAGGCTGCCCCCAACCTTCACATCTCCAACTAGACCTTCTTTGTTCGTTAGTACAAGGTCTAGCAATGCACCTCTCCTCGTTGGCGTCTCCACCACATGGGTCAAGAAATTATCATCAATCCTCTGCAGGAACCTCTTTGACTGTTTGTGCCTAGCTGTGCTGTCTTGCCAACAGATGTCAGGGTGGTTGAAGTCCCCCATGAGAACCAGGGCCTGTGATCGTGAGGCTACTTCCAGCTGTCGGTAGAAGGCCTCATCGATGACTTCCTCCTGGTCAGGTGGCCTGTAGTAAACCCCCACAACAGTGTCACCCATGTTAGCCTGCCCTTTAATCCTTACCCATAGGCTCTCAACTTGCTCTTCATCCACCCCAAGGCAGAGCTCCATACATTCTAGTTGCTCCCTCACATAAAGAGCAACTCCACCACCTCGCCTTCCTGGCCTGTCTTTCCTAAAAAGCACATAGCCATCCATGACAGCATCCCAGTCATGCGAACTATCCCACCATGTCTCTGTCACTGCAATGAGATCATGGCCCTGTGACCACGCACTGATCCTGGAAGGGCTTCAAGCTGCATGGCCTCCTATCCAAATTCTTGGTTCCCAACCCTTCTTCGATAATCTAGCTCCTAAACAGCTACTGCAGGGACTGGCCCATGGATTGAAACTTGAGGACTGCCAAAAGCAAAAATTAAACTTTCTTTCACTTCTTCTCTGTACAAGAAGAAAAATGCTCTAATATCAAAACCCCAAGAAAGTAAGCAATTAAGAAATGTGGGGAAAGCAAATAGAGTGCTTCACTGACTAGCAAAGGGAGACTCATAGGGATCGATATAGTTTTAAAAGTGTGTTTTCTTTAAAAGTAATCTTACTCATCAAAACACCACTATTCATCACCAATTGAATGAAATGATCAAAATATGCAGAAAGGACTCTCCTCATAAAAACATCAAAACTATTTTATGAAGCAAAATATTTATATTTCTGTTACATACACCTTACACTGAAAAGTTTATATCAGAATAAAACTGGCTTATCTTGTCCTTTTTACAAGGATTATTTTATTCATTGAAACTGAGGCATCAAAATCATACAAAAATTTAGGATAGAAGGGACCTGTGGAGGTCCTCTAGTCAAAGCTGTTGCTCCAAGTAGGGCTAACTTCAAGGATAGATCAGTGTGCTCAGAGCCTTGTTCATGCAAAATTTGAACATCTACAGAGATGAAGAATCCACAATCCTTCACTGATAGCATTCATCTCTTAAAAGGTTTTTGAGTCTTTATGTGAGGGAACAGAGAAATGTCAACTGCTCAAGAAGGCTCATCATTACGTTAAAATGGTACTTCTGTAGTATTTATAAATACATGGCTGAAGATGGAAGACTAACACAAGGTACTACCATTTTTTGCCTTTCAAATACATTGAGCACTCTGGGAAAGAGCAAATCCCCAACAGCCTTACTGGGTAGGGATGATGGTTAGGAACGCCACTTAGTGATCTGCCTTGAAAAGGTGGAGGAAAGCATGTGTTTAGACAATGTCCTAGACAGGAGTCTTCCTCCTCAGGTTTTTCATGTAACTTTGGCTTGTTAAAGAGTGCAGTGAGAGAGAAACAGAGAAACTGGAGTGCTAACTAGCTTTTATTTCCCATAAAACTTAACCCCTTTCAAGGGTTTCATGACTCTTACCCCCTCTACCAGCTATAGTCAAACCTCTTATTAATATAGATTAAAATAAGAATTCTTACTTCCAGTAAACCTCTGCAGGAAAACAGATTTTTCTGTAATTAACACTTTTTTTCTATCAAACTTCGTTAGCAGAGAACACCAAGTGCATAGATTTTCAGGCACATACACATTTTTAAAAGAATCAATAATTTAAGTCAATAATTCTTATCTTCTGACATTACAATTCAAATTCCCATTTCTAATATTTTCCTTTGATATGGAGTTTTCCTTTAATATTAGTTATAAAAATATATTTCCTTTTCAGGTATGTCATACATGCAAATGCAGATATGTTCAACCATTTTCAAACGTTTTGATTACTAAAATTTTCAGGAGATATATTTAAGAAATAAAATTGTTTCAGCTTTCCATTTGCCATTAATAGTACATTAAACATTGTCTTTACACTGCAAACCCGCTAATTACAACATGTAAGTTATCAGATTGCTTACAGCTGACACCAATGTAATGAAACTGCAATCAATCTTGCTACCATTTTTTTTCATTTTACTATCCTTTTTATACACATCACTGCAAAAGTTTTTACAGCTTCCATGGAAAATGTGGAGAGATGAAAATCTGATTGTTCTTTCATTATCTCATTATTCAATGAACAACGTTCACATATGTTCTACTGAGTTTTTCTATTTCTCTATTTTTTTCATAGAAGTGTTAATTAGTACTCCTAAAGATGCATATTTTTGATACCTATAACCAGGCACTTTCTTTATTTCTTTGGTGCTTGTAAATAACAAAGATATTCACTGATCATAACAGAGAACTCTTCAAACAGGGAGTCATTAACAGGAGTATTTTCTGAGAGACTGATCTTGGGCAATCAAACAGTCTGTTCTGAGGTTTTCAAAACCAGCATTAACTATCACAGAAAAATCTAAAATTTGGTTTATACTATACAAGTTTCAGATACTTATTCTCCTCCTTTTTTTTCTCCTCAGTCTCACATGGCTACTCACTGGAATCCATCCATCGTACTTTGACTTTGCACTCAAATTTTAGGATTCCCCTCTTTCCTTGACTGCAAACTGCCTGCATTTTCTGCATACCAATACATTCTCCAAACAGGGAGACAGTGGCGTAGAGAAAGTTCATGTTGCACTTCAGTTCTAATCCTACTGACAAAATATATGTGAATGCAACAAGATTGGTTTTATACTGGATTTTCCATAATCTTTCAAATCTATCTTAATAAGCCTGAGAAGCACATGTCCCTCCACACTAAAGCCTTATTCCTATTCCACCGTGCCTCGGAATGCTAACCCATTCTCTATCAAAACCTTCATTTGCAGGAGGGCTTTAAAGTACTCCTTTTATTTTTAGGGCAGTTTCTCCCTGCACCACCAGCATGTGTGTCTAGAGAGAAACCTACAGGAAATACGGATTCTTGTGAATGCATGCACAAGAGTATCTTTTCACAGAATACTGCTTTTAGATAAGAGACAGATCAGACCAGCTTTAACCATATAGTTGAGTACTACACATTTAAAATTAAGAAACTAATGGAGGATAAACTACATGCCTAGGAGTGCAATCGGCCTTCTTGTGAAGGAAGCCAGATGTCCCTCCCTGAGAAATTAAATTTTATGTTAGGGTGCTGCTGTCCATCACATTATCACATTGAGGTCCTACACTTCCATGTTGCTGGCTGGGGCTCCAGAGCCAAACTCTGTGATGGTGCCTAAACCTGTCAGTGGGGGACACATTTTAGGCTTTATCAGGGAGCATGGCAGAATTTCCAAGACATTAGTACTGCAATATAATTCTCTTGTTCCCACGAATCTCAAAATAGCCTAGATGAGAGTGATGAATGTGATTAGAAGGCAGCAGTGACCAAGTATGCCAGAAAGAAATCCTGCTAGTAAAAACATGTCATATCCCAGATGTCTGCTAGTTAGACAGAGTGCTGAGGCACTTTATATATGGCATGGCTGGGAACCTCAGAATTGCTTTAGCTGTTGCCCACTTGTTCACCAGCGCAGCTACAGGACACAGTGTAACTCTTAACCAAGATGTGCGTTGTTCCTCATGCACAGCATGCTTGGAAAAGTAGACAGTGCAATGTGCATAGGGCACACATACTTAAAAGTGGTGCAGGCTTATGACAGCACTCAGATATAAAGACAGTAACATTTTTCAGGGTTTCCACAGAGAGGCCCAATGCAATTCTCTAAGCCACAGGCCTTAGTGGTGAAATTTTAGTCCTTTTTAATATACAAGCAGGGTCCTACTGAAGTCTACATGGCCATAAATTATGTTTAGTAGTAGGGACTAAAAGGGCAATTAGTAACACCTATGGGAAGCATAGGTACTGCTCCAAAAATGTAAAAGGTGTGCTGGACTTTTTATTAGGATGAGAATCTATAGCACAAAGCTCCCCTCATCTGAGTATCTTAAAACTTGTTTTGTGAACATTGCTCCCAATGAGAAAATGTTCTTGAAAAAGTAACATCCTGAGGAAAAACAAAGTAACAGTGCCATCTACTGTGCCTATTTAACAGAAGATTGTTGAATGCAAGTTTCTTTTCCTTAGATTTCACTGTGAAATAAACTATGCTTATCCTCACAGTTACCTGAATGACATTGTTTTTATTGCATATGTTTAAAGCTCTGTTTCTAGCATTCACCAGGAACTGGCTAATGTTTGTGTTGAGCCTGTAGCAACTTCAGTTTGAATCTCAGTCACAGCAAATTTCCTGCAGCTGTCAACATGCAAAAGTGAAGAGATGCCATATACTGAGAGAATTTACCAGGAAACTATCACTATACAATTGTCCTATTCTTACATTTTTCTTTAGGAATGTATTACTGGACATTAATGGGCAAATTCTGATGTCCGGTTCAGTAGCAGTCCATAAAGGAATGTTTTCCTATAACAATGTTAGCCTAATATCAGCACTAAAAGTAAAAATAGAGTTAAGTCATCAGAAAGTCCCTTATATCTGCAAAAAATCAATAATTAGTATTTCAAAGATGTTAGGATCCAGTATTTTGATTTTTCCAGCATATGTTAAACAAATAAAGGAAGTTACTGATAATCAGATTCATACAGGCAAGTATTTAATTCTCTCAGTTTAAACAAAAATAAACTGAAAGTAAATACAGCTCTGAATGTTTCCCTGAGAAAAAAATTCTCGGGTTTCTCAAGTACAAAATATTCCGCATTAGGCCTTCTTCCTCAGCCTGCCTTTAGGATTTTTATTTTCTAGCCTATTATCTCCAGTAACAACTAACTTCTGAGTCCTCACATAACTTAAAGTAATTGAGGATAATAACACATTTAACTTGTACAGTCAAGATGCATCCACATTACCAGTTTAGTTAGCAGCATAATTTCTCTTAGCTATGAAAGTGTTGTGTATCTACATGCAGAATTACATGGAACACACTTTGTGCGCACGCCGCAGTTTCTCTCCTGAAATAGGCAGAGAGCTTCTTACTGGGTTGTGATCTAGAGTGCCCAGTGGGCCACAAAGTGGTGTCACAAAGTATGGCCTTCAGGAAGAATTCAGCAGCTCTGAAGTCTTCCTGCTACATGTAAGCAACAATTCTTGAAATATCTATAGGTCTTGTCCCTCTCTTCAAGGAAATCCAAAACAATCAGGAAGGTAAAGATCAGTCACTGGTTTCTGGGCTCTCCAAAACAATAAAAAACAAAGCAGCATCTTGGTAGGTTCATCACTGCAAGCCACTAGCTGACAGATTTATTCTTAGCCTTTCTACTTTCAAAGAGGACAACTTTCATGAAGTATTTACCTCATCAATGTAAGCGATGTTATACCATCACATCCTCAGTTCAGGAGAACCCAACCAGCAGCATCTATCTGACAGTCACCACGTGGACCCTATCAGAGACTACTACTCTGGTGAACCCAGGCAAGGAAAGGACCAGGAACTTCACTGGGAGGCTGAACAATGTAATGCTAGTATGCAAAGGTCACAAGGAAGTTGATCTTTGCAGAGTTCCTTCCTACAGGATCAATGTTACATTGAGTTAAAAGAATAAATGAAGGCAACAAATTTGAAAAATAAGGATACAAATCAAGATTCTGGTACAGCCAGGCAAATCCATCTGTGTTACAAGAAGCTGCAAGATAATTTTCCCTGGGAGAATGAAAATAAGTCTACTGCACTATTCAACATGAAGTCTCTGGGACCTGCAACTATCCTGAAAGAGAGTCCTGAGAGACTCCCACCTCCTTACTACATTGGGCACTAAAGCAGAGAAAACCAGAGGTGCCTGCTGAGAGACATTTAAATGCTTGGAGGGTAGGCAGGGAAGAAAAAAAAAAGAGATGATTCACCACCATTCCCAAAAAGAACATCCTAATACTCTGGAGTCTCAACATGGCAAGTGCTGAAACAGAAATGATTTGGTAATATTAGAGCTCTGACTTCAACTCGATACAGGATGGTACTGGATGAGAGATGGCAGTTTCTGTGGAATGACTTCAGGAAGATTGCCTATCTATTGCTAGCACTGAAAGCTTTGACCAGACCATTTGGCAAAAGATCTCTGCCTGCATCTTTCCCCTAGCAACTGCTAATAACATACTGAAGCCACGTTTCCATGTAGTTGCAGCAGTGACTTAATGGATAGGGGGAAAGGAAGGTAGAGCAGCTGTTTTAATATGATCATACAGTTAACTTGCTTCTGTTAGGATAGCAGTTAATCAGTTTCTTTCCCTACCCCTATGCGGCTATGTTACCCATACTCATATAAATGCAGCATCTGGCAATACATTAGGAGAGTCTGTTCTGAAACCATAGACAGGCAGTGCTGTTAAGTAAGGTAAAATTTAATTCCACTCCAGAGGAAACAGCAGTAACAAGGAAAGGATGCTATAAGGAAGATTGCAAAAGGGTAAGTGTTGAAGGTGCTGTTCCACATACTGCTGTGCGTGAGGTCGAGCATGCAGATCAGCACTAGCCTTTAATTGATAACACAGGCTCTAGAATACATCCCCAGGTGTTAGCATATTTTGTCATTGTCCTTGATCTGCTGTTTTTTCTCCTTGCTCACTTTGTATTTGCCAGTACGTAGTGAAAAGGCACCAGAGCGGAGAGAAAGAATTTTTAATATAAATGGCTACTACCTTTCTTGCTGGCAGTACTGCTTATGGCACAAGTAGTTACTGGAAGGACTGGACACAGAAAATAAAATGGGAGGAGGGAGCTGCAGGAGTGGATCTTCAGTTGAGGAATATTTTTCCAAAGAACAGGGGTGGCAAACGGTTCACCAGGCAGATACATTCCTTGCTGAATTTCTCCATTTCAATGGAATGTGAGTTGATAGCAGGCCACAGCATGACCCCGTGAGGCATGGGACTGTAAGTAAACTTTTGTTTCAGCAAACATTCAAGGTAGTCGAGTTTTGCTAGACCCGATACTTTCCAACACAGAAGAACTGGTCAGGGATGTGAAGGCTGGGGGCAACCTTGGCTACAGTGGCCCCGGAGTGTAGTGGGGACCAGGATCCCCCCAGGAGAGGGGGAAACAAGGCAAATCACAGGATCACAAGCCTGGACCTCAGGAGAGCAGACTTCAGCCTGTTCAGGGACTTGCTTTGTAGAAGAAAGGACCTAGACGGATAGGTGATTTTCAGGGATGCCATCCTCCACACTCACAACAAGCAGGAAATCAAGCAAGGTGGCAGGAGGCCTGCGTGCATAAAGAGATACTGAAAAAACTCAAACATAAAAAGGAAGTATTCAAGAGGTGAAAGGAGGGACAGGTGACCCGCAAGGAATATAGAGACACTGTCTAAGTGCCCATAGCTGTGATTAGGAAAGCTAAAGCCCATTTGGCACTGAGGCCGGCAAGGGATGTGAAGGGCAATAAGCTTCCATAGCTGTACCAGCAGCACTAGGGAAAACGTGGCCCGCTGCTGAATGGGGCAGGGGACCTGGTAAAAAGGACAAGTAGAAAGCTGAGGTACTCAATGCCTTATCCACCTCATTCTTTATTGGTGGACTTGCCTTCAGGAATCCCAGACCACGGCATCTGTGGGAGAGTCTGGAGCAAGGAAGACCCTGGGTAGAGGAGGATCAGGTCAGGGAGCATTTAAACAAACTGCATGAACACATCCATGGGACCTGACAGGATGCATCCCTGAGTGCTGAGAGAGCTGGTCAATATGGTATGGTATGTGGCAAGGCCACTTTCAATTATCTTTTATAGGTCATGGCTATCAAGTAGAGGCTCCTGGTGGCTTGAAGAAAGCTAATGTCACCTCTCTCTTCAAGAAGGGGAAGAGGGTGGATCTGAGGAATTACAGGCCATGCAGCTTCACCTCAATCTGAGGGAAGGTGATAGAGCAAATAATCATTGAAACCATTTGCAAACATATGAAGGACAAGAAGGTGACTAGGAGAAACCAGCATGAGTTTATGAAGGAGAAATGATGCTTGACCAATCTGATAGTCTTCTACGATGAAATGATTAGCTCAGTGGCCAAGGGAAGAGCAGTGGATATTGTTTATCTTGACTTCATCGTGGCTTTTGACACTCTCTCCCATCACATCCTCACAGATAAACTGATGAAGTACGGACTAGATAGGGGGGAAGTGAGCTGTACTGAAAATTTGCTGAACTGCTGGGCTCAGAGAGCTGTGATCAGCAGCACAAAGTCCAACTGGAGGCAAGTAACTAGTGGTGTACCCCCGGAGTCAGTCCTGGGGCCAATACTGTTTAACATCTTCATTAACGGTCTGGACAATGGGAGAGAGTGCACCCTCAGCAAGTTTGCTGATGATACCAAACTAGAAGGAGTGGCTGATGCATCAGATGACTGTGCTGCCATGCAGAGGGACCACGACAGCCTGAGAAAAGGGCAGAGAGGAACCTCATGAACTTCAGTGAAGGGAAGTGCCAAGTCCTGCACTTTGGGAAGAAGAATCCCATAAACCAGTATAGGCTGGAGGCTGACAGGCTGGAAAGCAGTTTAGTTGGGGGTCCCTTGGGACAAGCTAACCATGAGCCAGCAATGCACCCTTGCAACAAAAACGGCCAACACCATCCTGGGCTGCAATAGGAAGAGCACTGCAGTTTGAGAGAGGTGATTCTTTCCCTCTGCTCAGCACTGGCGAGACCACACAAAAGAAAGGTGTAGATTTACGGGGGTGAGTCCAGTGAATGGTCACAAAGATGATGAAGGAACTTGTCGGAAGCAACGGGAGACATGCTCATCCGATGATGATTACAAGTCTCAGTTTATTTGCATCTTTTCATGACTTATATAATAGAGTTAATTAGCTCATACATATTGCAACAGCCAAGCTCCTTATAGGTTGCTAACATTAGTTACTTATCATGCCCGACAGCCAGATGTGGTCAGCCTGTTTGTACCGGCATTTTTGCTGATACAAAACCTAGCCTCAACCCCACATCCGCTCAACCAGACACTTCCCCAAATCCACGCGACCCAGGCGCGTTTCACATTGCCTCCTGATACACAGTTACATCCAAGCAGTTCTTGCAGCCGTGTCTTCATGTCTCTCGTCACGTAGCCGACTTCCCAAAATACCTTCCACAGGAACTGGAGCATCTAACGCATGAGCAGAGGCTGAGAGAGCTGGGACTCTTCAGCCTGGGGAAGAGAAGACTGAAGGGAGGGTGTCGAGAGGATGAGAGGCAACGGGTACAAACTGAAACAGGCAATTCCCTCTGAAGATAAGGAAAAGCTTTTGTTCCATGAGCCTGATGAAGCACTGGCCAGAGGTTGCCCAGAGGGCTTGTAGAGTCTCCATCCTTGGAGCTATTCAAAAGTCATCTGGACACAGTCCTGGGCAGCCTGCTTTAGGCGACTCTGCTGGAGCAGTGGGGGTTGGACTAGATGATCTCTAAGGCTCCCTTGCAACCTCAACTGTTCTGCGATTCTGTGAGCTGAGGGGGTGTGGACCACGCTTTTCGACAACTCCTTCACCCTCTCCCTTGTTTGTTACCAATGTATAGAGCTCCTCTGGGTTTTGTCCACCTTTGCCTTTTTGTCCACCTTTGTTTCCCTTGCTGCTTTGGGAGTGCCTCAAAAGAGGCTCCCAATGGATAAAGAACTCTTTTCTTCTGCAGAAGCTGGAAGCTTCAGGTCCAGGTATCCTCCATATCTGGAGCCTAGCTAAGCTTGCTGAGTGTGGTTGTCATGTCTGACTGGGATACCTGCTTGGGTCCAAAGGAAGATCCCCTTGCTCTCTGTTAAAGTCTCTGTGCTCATCCTCCCCGGGTTTTCTGGTGTGCTTAGAGGCCAGGAAAATGACTCCTGCCGGGCCAGGTCCTCTCCTGCCCCTTTTCCTGCTGGTATGGGAACAGCTACACTCAAGACACATCCCACCTGCCATGCCTGTGGGCTCGCTTTCTCATAAGCCACCTCTGCAGCAGCATCACGTCTTGGTGACTTCTCTCCCACCTGACTGGTGCCTGCTGCTCTCTGGGGGTGTCCCTGGATTCCCGGACAGAGAGGTATTTCTTCCCCAAATCTCGCTGCGTTGCAGTCTCTGACAACAGCAGAGCAGTGCTGCTCAGGCACTTCCCCTCCTGCTACTAGGTATGCCAGGCCGTCCAAAGAGACCTGCCGTGCCCGCAGAAGTGTACAAATAATACCTGTAGTGTCTGTGTGTTTTTTAAGGAGAGACAAGGAGCAGTTAAACAGTCCTGCAGAAAAGTGCTTTACTGTAGTGAAGCTAGGCGGGACTGGATCAAAAGTCTCCCTGCTCCGGGTCCAAGGCTACCCTGAGACCCAAACGGGCAGTTAAGTGCTAGCCTAAGCCAAGTTTCAACACGGAAAAACACACTGCACGTCCCAGCAGAGTTCCCACTGTGGCAAGGTGATAAGGGTACTGCCAAGGGGTTTTTCTTTCTTTCCTTGCTTTCTTCCTTTTCTTTCCTTGCTTGTTCTTTCCCCCTTTATTCTTCAGATTTCCTTTCCTTTTTTGCTTTGCTTGTTTGCTTTGCTTGTTTTTCTTGCCTTCTCTTTCCCTTTTTCTTCCCTTCTTGCTTTCTTTTTTCCTTTTTGCTTTCTTGTTTTTCCTCCATGCTTTTCGTTCCCTTTTCTTTATTTTTCCTGCCTTGTTTTTCTTTCTTGTTTTTTCTCATTGTTCTTTCCTTGTTTTTCTTTCCTCTTTCCTTTCCCTGTTTTTTCTCCCCTTTCTTTCCTTTCTTTTCTTTTTCCTTTTTTCCCTTTTCCTTTTTCCCTTTTTTCTTTCTGTTTTTTTTCCTTTTTCATTCTCCTTTTTCCTTCCCCCTTTTTCCTTTCCTTTTTCACTTTTCCCTTATCTTTTCTTTACTCTTTTCTTGTTTCTTTCCTTTTCACTTTCTTTGTTTTTCTTTTTTCTTTCTTTCCTTTTTTCTTTCCTTTTCTTTCTTCCCTCTTTTCTTTATATTTTCTTTCCTTTTTCCTTTCCTTGTTTTTTTTTCTGTTTTTTCCTTTTCTCTTTTGTCTGTTTTATTTTTTACTTCCTCTTTTCTTTCCTTTATTCTTTCCTTCTTTCTTTCTTCTTCTCTTTCCTTTTCACTTCCTTCCTTTTTTTCTTTATTCTTCTTCCTTTTTTCTTTTTTCTTTCCATTCTTACCATCCTTTTTATCTTTCTTAGTCTTTCTTTATATTTTCTTTCCCTGTGTTTTCTTTAGTTTCTTTCCTTGTTTTTCTTTCACTGTTTTTCTTTCCTCAGCTTTCCTTTCCTTTTTTCCTTTCTTTCTTTCTCTCCTTGTTTTTCCCTCCTTCCTTTTTTCCTTTTCATCTTTTCTGTTGTTCTTTCCTTTTCCTCTTTCCTTTACTCTTTCCTGTTTTTTCCTATTATCTTTTCTTTTTTACTTTTCTTGTTTCTTTCATATTCTTCTTTCTTTGTTTTATCTTTCTATTTTATTTGATTTTTCTTTTGTTTTTTCTTCTCTTTCTTTTTTCTTTCATTGTTTTTCTTTCCTTATATACTTACTCCTTTTTCCCTTTATTTCTTCTGTTGTCGTTCCTTCCTCTTTCCTCTTTCTTTCTTCCATCCTTTCTTTTTCCTTTTATTGCTTACTTTCTTACTTTCTTTCCATTTTCTCCTTTTTGCTTTCATTTTTCCCTTTATTTCTTGCTTTTTTCTTTGTCTTTTTCCTTCTTCATTTTCTGTGTGTTTTTCTTTCCTAGTTATTTAATTCCTACCTTCTTTCCTTTACTTTCTTTCCCTTTTTCTTGCTTTTTTCTTTTTCCTCTTCTTTCCTCTTTTTTGCTTTTCCTTTTTCCCTTGTTTCTTTTCCTTTTTCTTGCCTTGATCTTTAATTCCTTTGCTTTTTTTTCCTTTTTTGCTCTCCTCTTTTCTTTCCTCTTTTTGCTCCTTCTTTCTTTCCATGTCTCTTTCCTTGTTTCTAATTTGCTTGTTTTTTCTTTCCTTTTCTTTGTCATTCTTGCCTTACATTTCTTCCCTCTTTTATTTCCCCTTTTTCTTTCCTTTCTTTCTTTCCTGGTTTTGCTTTCCTTTTTGTTTTTTCTTTCCTGTTTTTCCTAAATGAGGGGCATGCTTAGCTGTTTGAAACAGGAATCCAGAATGTTTCCTTGCAGGTTTTGTCTTCTTTGCTCATACAAAACAGCCTGAAGCTACTGAGTCTTTCACCTCAGCCTGTCCAGTAGTTCAGATGAAAAGCACCTCTGAGCAGGCAATTCTGACTTGATCCGGGCCCACGATGACCTTTGAGGCTCAGATGGCTCCTGACCCAGGTTCAGCGTGCAATAGGAATGCTGGTGACTGCTCAGATGGTTCTGGAGGCGCGCAGGCAGGAAGAGGGAAGAGGGTCATTGGGTCCCAGGCCGATTATAGAGGGGCCATGGGAAGCAGGACAGGAGCTCTCCAGGGAGTGCCTGGAGGACGTTTGAGGAGGAGCGCCAGGTGATAACTGTGCAGGGAAGACGGCAGGCTGTTTTCCCAGTGCCTCCTCCTCCAAGCTCACCTGTTGCTGCTCAACAGCAACATTGTCCACACTTGTGCTCCGTTTCTGGGGCCTTCTGCTGCCTTCCAAATGGTCCTGGAAGGACAGGGCTGGCTCTGAGAGGCTCCTGTGCATCACGCTGATGTCGTTTCTCAGATGAGGCAGTGGAGGGGCAGAGACACACATGACATAGGTCCTGCTCCTGCTGGGGCTTCTCCCTCTGGGCTGCTGCATCTCCAGGGTTGGGAGGCCGCATCCAGCTTCAGGCTCTGGGTTGTTGTGGGCAGAAGCGTCCTCCTGAGCAGCCCCTGGGTGTCCTGTGGGGAGAAAGAGCCTGTTAGCTAGTTGGTACTGGCCCTCTGAAGGGAAAAGGGGACTTTCCCGGTGGCACCATGCAGCCCGGGCAGATGGCAAGCTGCAACCTGAGCACCTATGGATGTGAGGAGCAGTCCAGGAAACACAAGGAACCCCAGGGGCCATACCCTGCATGGGGAGAGTGCCCTTCTCATCCATAGTGAGCAATGCTGTGCAGAGCAGAGCTCTACAGAGGCTTAGCATCTGGGGCGCCTTTTGTGGTGTGAGGAAGGTCATTCTGAACTTCTGGAAAGTGTTGCAGGGGCGAGGCATTGCCAGAAGGTACTGAAGCCTCTGCACCTCTCTGCTTTGCCACAGATGTCTTCCCCTAGCCAGCTAAACAATTGGAACCAGCAGCCCTGGGCGGTGCCAGTCCTGAGCGCAGCCTCCTACCTGCAGAGCTGTCGGTGTGCTCGGGGCACTCCTCGGCAGAGGGGCTGCCAGCCAAGGCCACGTCCTCCCCAAATATTGCTGCGCAGTTGTCAATAAGGAACTCCACCAGCATCGTCACCTACACACAGAGAAAACCATGGGTGTCAGTGCAAGGGGCTGAAAACGTGCTCAGCGGTCTCTGCTGCTCCTGACTGCTGTTTCTCTCCTGAAGGCTGTAGCTCTGTGGCTGCAGCTCCAGCAAGAGATCTGCCTGTCACATTGCAGACAGCCCAGCTGAGCAGCGTCCCCTCCATGCTCCGAGGTGCTGCTGCTGCTGCATTTAGCTTTTGCAGTGGCCGTGGGATCTGTGGGGATGGCTTGGCTGTGCCCCGATGGGGGAACTAGCTGACTGGTGAGTGCAACATACCTTCTCGTTCATCTCTTTCTGCACTTGCAGCGGGAGTGGGCTGTCCATGCCTGGGCTCAGCATGTTGGGCCCAATGCAGATCGCAAGGTTGCTGGAGCCCATCCTGCTGGTCTCTGCGTTCTGGCTGATGCGGTGGAGCACAGCGAGCAAGGGCTTGAGCAAGAGGACGTTTGGCCGAGGCAGTTGGTCAGCCACCCTGTGTGAACACAAACACAACGGGCCATGACTTCAGGGGGCAGTGGCCGCTGCTCCTTGCTGTGAGCAGGCTCAAGTAAACTGCCACAAATGGTGAGTCCTCCAAAGAGAGGAACACCTGTGCTTGCTTCCACTGCTTCACACAAGTCCTGTGGAGAAACCCCTGATGGCAGCTGAGCGCATGCTTCAGTACAAGATCTGGAACGACCAGATCTCGACTGAAAGGTGAGTGTTTCAGCACAGCGCATGCTTTTCAGTAGATCGACAGCGTGAAGATAGGCAAGCTTGTCAGGAGACGTCACGGGAGGCCTTGCGAAGGCCCTGGGAAAGCCTGGGCCTGTGCTGTGTAGGATCAGCGCTAGCAACCTCACAGAAATGACAGATTTTTCCATGAGGCTCCCCATTGCCAGAGAAGGCTCCAGCCTCTCCCAGCCACTCCATAACGCTGCGACTGGCCTCAACACTTACTCTTTCAATTCTTCAATCTTTTCCTCCCTACTTGGCTTCTCCAGAGCCAGCATCCACTTGTCGTACAGGGCCGCTGACAGGAGCTGGGAGGGGATACTGCGGAGGAAGTCCTGCAAGGCCAAGACATGGAGATGAGGCTCTGGACACCACCCCTGAGCCCACAAGGAGCACCCTGGCACTTGGGCTCCCAAGGAGGCAGCTTGCTTGGAGCTACCTGCCCTCCAAGGTGCTCATGGCCACTGACAGAGCAGTGGGCTGTGTGAGTCCCTGCCCTACTTGGACACGCTTGTCTGAGTGCAGCAATAGGCCCCAGTGCCTATCAGCCTTTAGTGCACTCAGGGATCTCAGTCTTCCTCCCTGAGGAGGGTGCAGGGCAGGAGGAGGAGGGGGAGGAGGAAGAGGAAGTGAGTTTCCCGTGGGCAGGCAGGAAATCAGTGGCAGAACAAGGGGAACTGAAAACCAGATGGACTGGCCTCAAAAGGCCAAACCTTCCCAAGCCTAAAAACATGTGGCTTGGCTTCCCTAGAGTTTCAGCTCTGAGCGCCCCCCGGGCCCATCTAGGCACTCAAGCAGGCCCCTGCAGGTTCGCAGTGTACTCTCAGAGCTGCAAGGCAGAAGAATTCACCTTCAAGATTACTGCCAGGAGGTGCACAGGTTTACTGTCCAGGTCAACGGTGACTCCTTTGTTGAGGTCCTCCTTCAAGTCCCTGCGCGCTTTCTCACTGGCAGCTTTGCGGAATATCCCCTCAGTGGCAGGCCCTTCCCTGTACAATATGGCCAGGAGATCCTGCAGGAAAAAGCGGACAGCGGTGGGAGAAGAGTTCCTCAGGTGAAGAAAGGCCCTTTAGCCTTAGGGGAGCGTTTGTTCGGAGGCAGAAGCAAGTTTTTGCCTGGGAGACGCACTCTACTTTACTTGGGTTCACATCTAGTTCTCACTGCTGGTAGATTACACTGGCAGTTACCCAGCTGTCCCCCAAGCCACCCCTTTTCGGGGAAATACACAAATCCCTGGCTGTTTATGCTGCTGAGAGCTTCCTTTCAATGACTTCTGCAAGGCCACCAGCATGACCTGCTTCTCCTCTTCCTGCTCCGGCCTTGTTCCCACTCCAGAGTCACTTCCTGTGGCAGCTGTGTGGGCTGTGCAAGCCCGCACACTTGACCTCGTGGAGGCCAAACCCCCAAATGCCCTGTCTCCTGAGAGCCACAGCCCAAGCTCTGGTGATACTGCTTCGCCGGAGAAGCTGGGAACAGGCTAACTGCATGGCCAGGCTGGCTTACCTGGACTGGCTGGGGCAGGGTCTCCTCTTCCCCGCACAGACTTGCCAGAGGCTGCCCAAAGAGGGGCCTCTTGAGGCCAGACTCCGGCTGCCCTGGGCAGTCCCCATTGGCCAAGGTTCGTCCCCGAGCAAACGGCCAGGGGATCAACCTCTTTCTTTTCTTAGGCCCAGATGCTGCAAGCAAGAGGAAAGCAAAAGTCAGGTGAAAGAACCTGGAGGAGAGTTGTCTGTGTGCAGCGCCACAGGATGCCGAATGAAGGGCAGAGCTGCGTGTGGGAACGACGACTCGGACTGCGCGGGGGAAACTGGAAAGTGTGACCATCCCTCTAAGCGCACCAGCTCTCCTGCTTTGTTGGAGCACGCAGGGCACAGAAAGAACCGTGGGATGTTTGACATGTGTCATGGCAGAGGTTTTCTGGGACCACCATAAGGCAGTGACAGGAGTTGTGGCTACACAGTCTGAGCATGCCCCTGTCCAAGGGGGGCTGGCAAGAGGGCAGGAGGGGCTCCTGCTTTGGAGCCGCTGTCGAGCACTGTGGGGGAAGGCAGCTCCTCAGCTTCTCTTTCACACTCACCAGGCGAGTGGCAAAGTCCCTCCCCAGGAGCTGATGGGACCAAGACAGGGCATTGCTTGGTGTCAGCCTGCAAAAAACGCATTCAGGTCGTAGAGCCGCCCCACAGCAGCAAGGGCTGCCAGCGAGTTGCTGCAGTGACGCACAACTGTGTGAGCAGCTCCAGGGACAATCCCAAGGTCATCACACGCCTGTGGAGGAGACACTGGGTGGGGAATGGCGCTGCCTCTCTGCCCAACAGGGGCGCTGGTGGCAAAGGCTGCTGCTGCAGCCGGCCAGCCCGACCCAGCCCTGCAGGCCACAGCCCCCTGGGTGGTTTTGGGCGGCTGGTGGATGCTGAGAAGGCGCAGCCCTGCACAAGGCACCTCAACTCGGCCCAGGGAGACAGGCTGCCCTCCCATGCTGCTCCGGCACTGGGTAGCTCCTCCTAGACCGCCTCATAAGGCCGCCGTCAGTGTCTCAAGGGCTTTGGCCCCTGCCATCTTCCCTCTCAAGACTCAGCTACCTCCCGGCAGCACCCCAGCAAGGGCTGGGGCAGAGGGAACCCCTGCTCACCTCCGCCGAAATCAACGCCTCGACGGTCCGGGCGCTCAGCGACACCGACTAGGCAAGAGAGCAAAGAGCCAACGTGAGCAGCTGGTCACAGGGGCTCTTCCCGAAAGCCCCGTGGCGCTTGGGGCCTAGTGGAAAGCCCCGGGACACTTACAGGACCGTAGAAGCCAACGGCCTTCACAAGGAGCCGAAGGGAGGTCAGGCGGGTGAGCCGGGGCTCCGGGGCTCCGGGGCTTTGCCTGGGCACGGGCGGGGACAAAGGCAGAGCGCGGTCACAGCCAGCCCTCCCTGCTCGCGCCCTGACCCCAGCCCCGCACCTCCAGCCCACCCGGCCACAGCAGATCTTCCTGCAGCGCCAGCTGGCAGCACCGCTCCGCAGCGCCCCGGCCCTGCTGCCTCCAGGCCTCTTCCGCATGCAAACAGGAAGCGACAGCTCAGGCTCCCCGTGCGGGCAAGCAAGGAGCTGCAGTGACAGCTCCACTGTGTTGCTGTTCCTGTGCCCTCTCAAGGCAAAGCACCTCCCACTGCTCTGCCCGGGAGCTGCCCCGTGCAGGGGGTGTCCCTCTGCCCCACCTCCCCTGCTGCACCGCTGTGGGCAGCTCCCCCGGGAGCTCTCCACCGCCTGCAGCCTTGACACCCACCACCGGCAGGCTGAATTCCCAGCAGGGCTCACCTGAGGACCGCCTGGAGCCACAGCTCCTTCACCTCCTGCGACCTGCAGCAGAAAGGAGAAACAGCCTCAGAGCCCACTGCTCCTCCTCCTCCTCTGCAGAGGCACAGGCCCCCAGGCACATCTCACCCGTGTGGCCCTGCTCCACACCACCATACAGCAAGGCCCCGGTCGGTGTCCCCCAGCAGCGTCCCTGGCGTGAGCAGAGCTGCAGGGACGTGGCGGGGGCGGGTGGCTTGTGCACACCTGGAGCTGCCCGTGTGAGCGTCTGAAACCCAAGCAGGGCCTCTACTTTCTCTCCCCACAGCCTGGCGTGAGCTCCAGCAAGCCCAGGGAGGAATGAAGGCCAACACAGTGCCCTGCACCCCTCAAGGCCCTGGATGTGGCCCCGAGACTCACCTGAAAGTGACCACGCAGCGGTCCCTGGGCCACACGAGGACGAGAGTATTGGCACATTTCAGGCCAAAAACCTCCTCCTCGTCTGCCTGCCCGCACACCGCCTCGTCCTTCCCGCACAGCACCCAGAGCTCGCTGAGACGCACGCGGTGCTGCAGCAGGAAGGTGGAGCCCCATCTGCCGGGAGGAAGAGCAGGGATGGCCTTGGAGGTTGTGTGGTGGGGGCAGCCCCAGCAGCGCTCCAGGGCAGAGCCGTTTCCCGGGGGCAGAGCCTTGGGCCGGCCACCCCGAGCCTCGAGTGGGAGAAAGGAGCCGCAGGCCCAGCACACAGAGAGGCCACTTCTGAAAAGCCACTGCTGGGCAGCAATGGCAGCAGGCACTCCATCAGGGGCTGCGGATCAGGAGAGCAGTCAGGAGCCTGCCCCCTTTCCTCTTACACCTCCCCGATTTAAAGGGAAAGAGTGTCCCTCCCCACCGTGTAGGGACACCCATGCAGGGGACTGCAGGTCATTTGGACCACGAGTCCTTGTCAGGAGCAAAGGGCATCAACACGTTGCACACGCAGCGAGGACAGGAGGAAGGCCTCCTTCTGGGCCACCTCCAAGGGGCTTTTGGATCCTAGAGGCTTCGACAAGCACTACTTGGCAGCGTTGCTCTTTGCTGCCGAGAGCTGCTGTTCGGGAAAGAACAAATGCAAAGAGCTTGGCTAAAATCCCTTCTCCTGCCCAGCTGTGGGCACCTCCGTTGGCATTCAGGCTGACAGGAAAGCATGTGCTCCTTGTGCTTGCGCAGCCCTGCCAGAGTTAAAAAGAGCCAGCCCGTGTCCGCCGTGGCCAGTGCGGTGCAGGCAGCCCCAAGGAGGAGGCACTTTCTGCTCCTGCAGGAGCAGCTCCGGGGAGGAGCGGTGCCCTGGGGCTGGTGCCAGAGGAGGTGGCAGGGGCAAGGACAGCTGTGGCTGCTAGTCTTACTTGAAGCTGGCGATGGCGATGACATCGGGGAAGAGCAGGAGGTGCCTGTTCCTCGTCCGCTGGTGCCGCGTCACCTGCACACGGTCGCTGAGCAGGAGCTGGGGGCTCCTGCGCGACACGAAGGTGCCGAGCGCCGTCGGGGACTGGGAGGCTCCCCTGCCCATGAGCCCGAGCTGGGCACCGGGAGCCGTGCGGCCAGGGTCCACGGGCCATGCCTGCGTGCCGGGAGCGGGGCCAGGAGCGCCCCAGGCGCGGCAGCAGTTGGCCTGTCCCATGGCGCTTTGCCCGGGCAGACGGCTGCGGCGCAGCCGTGCCCTGCACCGAGCAGGGCCAGGCACCAGCCAGGCCTGAGCAAAGCTGGGAGCAGTGTCCCTGTGCTGGCAGTGCTGCTGGGCTGGGAGCCTGCGTCTCCCTGCTGCCCTGCACTGTCACAGCGCCGCACTGGGGGACAGGTGGGTGCTGGTGGCTGGGACCACCTGGGCATCACTGTGACACATTGTGATGCGCCAGCCAGGCGGTGGGGCAGCACCAGGGGCACGGGCCGGGAGCTGTGGGCACAAAGGGGAGTCTCCCTGGACACCCAGTGCCTCTGGTGTCACAGGATTGCCATGTCTGTGATGTGGGAGCACAGCTGGTGGGGCTGGGGCACCGCTGCTGGCTCCCGCAATGCCCCCAGGGACAAGGCGCTGCCTTTGTGTGTCCCGATGGTGGCTGCGGGGAGGCAAATGGTGCCTGGGACAAGGGAGCAGAGGGACTTGGTGCTGGAGGAGCTCCCAGCTTCAGCAGCTGGCTCTGTGTCGGTGACAACGCAGCAATGCACAGGCCTTCCCACACAGCTGCAACATTGCCTGTTGCTGCTGGCACAGGAGGACTCAGGCTTGGAGAGGGCAAGCAGGAGGCCTGTGCCTGCTTGACAACCAGGGCCCAGACAGTGCCCAAAATCCCAAGTTTCACGCTTCCTCTGCAGGCGGTCAGCCTAGTGGTCAGCCCCACTCCAAGTGTCTACAGGTGGCATCAGGCGTGAAGTGGGAATCTTGGCTCCAGTCCTAGTCTGAGAAGAGTTTAGGGAAGGTTTCAGTTGCCTAAACACCAGCACCAGCATGCATCCACTTGTGATGCCTTGGAAAATTTCCCTGTTGTGCCCTGGGATACCCAAATGCCTATAGACAGCCACTTTCAGGCAGCTGAGTCCACCTGGACTCAGGTCCATCCCAGGAGTCTGCAGAGAGACTCAAAGGCAGACTGCGCAGGGGATTAGGGAGGCTCACGGAAATGCTTGCACACTGGTACGAAAATGAAAGTCCCCACATGTGCCGTCTGCATCTGAGTGCCGGTCCAAATGTCTGTGAAACCTGCTGGGACAGTCTTTCTCTCATCCTGCACTGATGCGTGGATGCCTAAGTGCTTCTGCTGCAAGTTGCTCTCCTAGATCAAGTGGCTGAGATGCGTGTGGCAGCACAAGAGCTTGCACCTCGCTGGTGCACAAGGCTGTGTTGCTCCGTGAGGAAAGGTGCCATGGCACAGGGCCTGAGAGGGAAGAGGGGTGGTGCAAGAAAGCTGGTTGATATTCAAGGATCACCTACACCAAGCTCCAGAACAGACCATCCCAATGAGCAGGCAGTTGAGCAAAGGAGGCAAGAGGCCTGCTTGGATGAACAAGGAGCTCCTGACCAAACTCCAGCCTAAGAAGGAAGGGTACAGAGGGTGGAAGCAGGCACAGCTCACCTGGGAGGAAGATAGGGGCATTGCTGGAGCATGCAGGGCTAGGGCTAGGAAGGCCAAAGGCTAGCTGGGGTTGAATCTGGTGAGGGATGTCAAGGACCACAGGAAGGGCTTCTCTAAAGACATCTACAGCCAAAGGAAGACTAGGGGAAATGTGGGCATGCCGCCGAATGGGGCACGGGCCCTGGTGACAGAGAGCACAGAAAAGGCTGAGGTACTGCATGCCTTCTTTGCCTCAGTCTTTACTGCTACAACCAGCCCTCAGGAATCCCAGGCTCCAGAGACCAGGGAGAAAGTCTGCAGAAAGGAAGACTTTGTCATGAATCTTCCCTCACTCCTCATGGCTTTATATGGGTCTACTAAATGGTTGTACCAGTTGACCAAAAGTTGACCTCTTCGGGTAGACTTGTTCTCTGAAAGTCCTCGACACTGCTGATTGCAGGAAGTAAGAGTCGTTAGGACCTATGTGGACTGAAGACCTGACACTTGTCAAACAAGAGAACATCCACAAACATGCCAGAATGATCCTGACCTTACCCAAACCCTTACTAAGACCATATTACTATGCCCCCAATTCGATCATGGATATAAAAGCCCCAGCGGGAGTTTTCAAATTTGAGATTGCCTCGTCAATGCAGCTGGCTGTGGAAGAGAGCAGACCTCCCCTCAGATCAGGATGCCACCTGGGGAATTCCTGGCTAGGATTTAAACCTCATCTTACGGATAAGTGAGCAATGTGGTGCACCTGAGAGCTGTACAAGAGTCCTCAGACCTGGAAGTGTTCGTTCGTTCCTTTGTTATAAGGAAAATGTCTAGTCTGCATTTTAAATCATGGAAGTACTATTCTTTCTAATGATAATTACTCTCTATCTCACGAGAGTAATCATTTTTTTTTTGTTTATCCTGTAATATTTTCTTACTCCACTGGAGAGGCTATGCAGGTACATGTAAATAGTTTCCTTAATGAATAAGTGTATTGATTCACTTGTTGTTTGCTAACTGAATTCATTTGCTATAATAGGGAACCCTGTACTGACACCTGGATCTGTTTTGTTGCTATCTGTTGCAGTTAATACATTTTTAAAGATGTTTTTGTTTGGGTATTTGTCTGAGTATTGGTTATCCCACAACAGACTTGCCCTTGGTGCAGGAGGATCAGCTTAGGGATCACTGAAGCAAACTGTACATCCACAAGTCCACAGGCACTCATGGGATGCACTCATGAGTGCTGGGGCAGCTGGCCAATGTCATCGCAAGGCCACTCTCAAGCCTCTTGGAAAGGTCACGGTGAATGGGAGAGGTGCAAACATCACTCCAGTCTTCCAAAAGGGCAAGAAGGAGGATGCAGGGAATTCCAGGCCGGTCAGCTTCCCCTTGATGCCTGGAATGCTGATGGAGCAGCTGCTGCTAGATACCACTTCCAAGCACATGAAGGACAAGACGGCAATCAGGAATAGCCAGCATGGCTTCACAAAGGGGAAATCATGCTTAATCAATCTGATAACCTTCCCCGATGGCTTGACTGGCTGGGTGGAGGAGGGGAGAGCAGTGGCTGTTGTCTCCCTTGACTTCAGGAAGGCTTTCCACACTGTCTCCCATAACATCCTCAGAGGCAAGCCCAGCAAGTAGGGGCTACATGAGCAGACAGTGAGCTGGACTGAAAAATGGCTGAACGGCAGAGCTCTGAGGGTTGTGATCAGTGACGCAAAGCCTAAGTGGAGGCCTGTAGCCAGCAGTGTCCCACAAGGCTTAAGGCTGGCTCCAGTTCTGTTCCACTTGTTCATCAATGACCTGGATGAAGGGGCAAAGTGCACCTTCAGCAAGTTTGCTGATGATGCAAAACTGGGAGGAGTGGCTGATACACCAGAGGGCTGTGCTGCCATTCAGAGGGATGATGTCAGGCTGGAGAGATGGGCAGAGAGGAAGTTCAACAATGGGAAATGCCAGATCCTGGCCCTGAGCAGGAATAGCCCCAGGCACTAGGATAGGCTGGGGGCCAACATGCTGGAAAGTAGCTCTGCAGAGAAGGCCCTGGGGGACCTGGTGGTGAACAAGTTGACCTGAGGCCTCAAGACGCCCCTGTGGCAAAGGCAACCAGTGGTATCCTGGGCTGCATTAAAAGGAGCATTGCCAGCTGGTCAGTGGAGGTAATCCTTCCCCATAGCTCTCGCGAGGCCACAGCTGGAGTGCTGTGTCCAATACTGGGTTCCCCAGCATGAGAGAGATGTGGAGCTACTAGAGCCAGACCAGTGAAAGGCTACTAAGGTGATGAAGGGACAGGAGCATCTCTCAGATAAGGAAAGGCTGAGAGAGCTGGGACTGTTCAGCCTAGGGAAGAGAAGGCTGAGGCGGGATTTATCAATGCATTTAAATAGCTGAAGGGATGGTATCAGGAGAATGGGGCCAGACTCTTTTCAGTGGTGCTCAGTGATAGCACAAGAGGCAACAGGCACAAACTAAAACACAGGCAGTTCCTTCTGAACATGAGGAAAAACTTATTTACTGTGAAAGTGACTGAGCACTGAAATGGCTTGCCCAGAGAGGTTGTGGAGCCTCCATTCTTGGAGATATTGAAAAGCCAACTTGACACAGTCCTGGACAGCCTGTTCTACCTGACCCTGCTTGAGCAGGGCGTTTGGACTAGATGACCTTCAGAGATCCCTTCCTACCTCCACCTTTCTGTGATTCTCTAAAACCAGAGACATCATCACTATACGAATTTTTGAAAAGCTTCAGTATATGACATGCCTTGGAAGACATTCTTGCCAAGTGGAACTCAAGAGCTGGCAAGTCAATGAATGGTGTTTGGAAGATATTAAAAGAATCTATTCATGACTTTGAAGGGCTGGAGAAATGAGACAGTGACGTTGCTGGCATAGTAAACTTTATGTGAAGCATTTTATTTGATGAACTGGAAAAAAACAGATATTCAAGAGTTTAGTCAATTATATGAACAGTTAGAGGATGACGATTAGAGTAACCTATTGAAAAGCAAATGAAAAGGAGCATACAAAGGAACAAGAAGACAGAATCAGAACTATCAGTTAAAAATCTTTCAAAAATATTAAAGGAGGCAGATCAGCCAGCTCAGTTTGCAATGGAAATTAATCTGATCACCGACTAAGTTTAAAAGTAAAGATTACCAAGGCTTTTGCAATTTATCAGCAATTTACAAATAAATAAAGCAGAAAGTCCCCCTTAAAATAGTTCATTCTCACACAGTTTTTAAGAAACTTTCAGAGTTTCTAGTGCTTCTTCCAGTTAAAGTTCAACTTACTACACCTGTTTGTCCTGCCTCCACTACTCCACTTGTCACTCCTATATTATCTGTGACTGGTGACAACCATGACAATCCCTTCATTGCTTCCACCATCCCCAACTCTTCCCAGTAGCATTGATGGTATCTTGACCATTGGTCACTCATATGTTTGTAGAACTACGTATTTTAAATATGCATTATTATTTGCAGACTCACAGAATAATTTAGTTTGGAAGGGTCCTCAGAAGGTCATCTAGTCCAACTCTGCACTCAAAATAGGTCCAATTAGATGAGATCATTCGGAGTTACAGTTCCAAGATCTCCAAGGAGGGAGATTCCACAGCATTCCTGGGCTCCTGTTCTAGTGTTTCACCACCCACTCAAATGAAAAAAATTTCCTTATACCTAACGCTGTTGAAGAGGGCTGGAAGCTGGTGACTCTCGTAGAAGGAGAAAGGCTCTTGCTCCTCCTCAAGACTTACCCTTGAAGAACAAGTTTAGCGCCCTCCAAGCTGAGGAGGAGCTGGGCACGGCTCCAAGGGAGGCAACTGGCCTGACAGACCCTGTGCCATGCAGGAAGCCCCGGAAAAAGGGGCGGGTGATTGTTGTGGGTGACTCCTCTGCTGCAGGGGACAGAGGCACCTATCTGCCAACCTGACCTCTTGTCTAGAGAGGTTTGCTGCCTGCCGGGGGCTCGAATAAGAGCTGTCATGGAAAGACTGCCAAGGCTTGTCCATGCATCAGACTACTACCCTCTGCTGATCTTCCATGTGGGTGCTAACGACACAAAAGGCAAACTGGAAACCATCAAACAGGACTTCAGAGCTCTGGGAATGGTGGTGAAGGGTCTGGGAGCCCAGGTTGTTTTCTCCGCAATCTTGCCTGTGAGGGGGAAGGACAGGAGGAGGAGTAGACGAGTTTTCCAAGTTAACAACTGGCTGCGCCGCTGGTGTTGGCAGCAGGGCTATGGTTTCTATGACCATGGAACGCTGTTTGAAGATCAACAGCTGATGGGGAGTGATGGGATCCACCTTACCAAGCGGGGCACGAGCGTCTTTGCCAACAGATTGGCCAGCCTGGTAAGGAGAGCTTTAAACTAGGCAAGATGGGGGAAGGGGAGTGGTATAGTGGCAGGAGAGTCAGTAAAACACCGCTCAAGTCAGGATGCCTCCAGCGGGTGCATACAGCCAGGGGAGACAGCATGGGACATGGCTATGGAGGATCCTCTTGCACCTCTCCTGGGAAGCTTGCATGCTTGACTGGCTCTCTGAAATGCCTGTACACCAATGCACGCAGCATGGGGAATAAGCAGGAAGAGTTAGAGGTCTGTGTGCGGTCACAGGGCCATGATCTCATTGCAGTGACAGAGACATGGTGGGATAGTTCGCATGACTGGGATGCTGTCATGGATGGCTATGTGCTTTTTAGGAAAGACAGGCCAGGAAGGCGAGGTGGTGGAGTTGCTCTTTACGTGAGGGAGCAACTAGAATGTATGGAGCTCTGCCTCGGGGTGGATGAAGAGCAAGTTGAGAGCCTAAGGGTAAGGATTAAAGGGCAGGGTAACATGGGTGACACTGTTGTGGGGGTTTACTACAGGCCACCTGACCAGGAGGAAGTCATCGATGAGGCCTTCTACCGACAGCTGGAAGTAGCCTCACGATCACAGGCCCTGGTTCTCATGGGGGACTTCAACCACCCTGACATCTGTTGGCAAGACAGCACAGCTAGGCACAAACAGTCAAAGAGGTTCCTGCAGAGGATTGATGATAATTTCTTGACTCAGGTGGTGGAGACGCCAACGAGGAGAGGTGCATTGCTAGACCTTGTACTAATGAACAAAGAAGGTCTAGTTGGAGAGGTGAAGGTTGGGGGCAGCCTTGGCTGCAGTGACCATGAGATGGTGGAGTTCAGGATCCTGCGAGGAGGGAGCAGGGCAATGAGTAGGATTGCAACGCTGGACTTGAGGAGAGCTGACTTTGGCCTCTTCAGGGTCCTACTTAGGGGAATCTCCTGGGGTAGGGCCCTAGAAGGAAGAGGGGTCCAAGAGAGCTGGTTAATATTCAAGCGTCACCTCCTCCAGGCTCAAGATTGGTGCATCCCTCTGAGTAAGAAGTCGAGCAAAGCGGGCAGGAGACCTGCAGGGATGAGCAAGGAACTCCTGGCAAAACTCCAACAGAAGGAAGTGTACAGAATGTGGAAAAGGGGACAGGCCACTTGGGAGGAATACAGGGACGTTGTCAGAGTGTGCAGGGATGCGACAAGGAAGGCTAAGGCCCAGTTGGAATTAAATCTGGCAAGGGATGTCAAGGACAACAAGAAGGGGTTCTTCAAATACATCAAGAGCAAAAGAAAGATGAGGGAAAGTGTGGGTCCGCTGCTGAATGGGGCAGGTGCCCTGGTAACAAAGGATACAGAGAAGGCAGAGTTATTGAATGCTGCCTTTGCTTCAGTCTTTACTGCTAAGGCCAGTCCTCAGGAATTCCAGACCTTGGAGACAAGAAAGGAAGGCTGGAGAAAGGAAGACTCTCCCTTGGTGGAGGAGGATCGGGTTAGAGATCTTTTGTCCAAACTTGACATCCACAAATCCATGGGCCCCGATGGGATGCACCCACGAGTGCTGAGGGAGCTGGCGGATGTTATCGCTAGGCCACTCTCCATCATCTTGGAAAGGTCCTGGAGATCAGGAGAGGTGCCTGAGGACTGGAAGAAAGCCAATGTCACCCCCGTCTTCAAAAAGGGCAAGAAGGAGGAGCCAGGAAACGACAGGCCTGTCAGCCTCACCTCCATCCCGGGAAAGGTGATGGAACAGCTCCTCCTGGAGGTCATCACTAAGCATCTGGAGGACAAGAAGGTGATCAGGAGTAGTCAGCATGGATTCACCAAAGGGAAATCATGCTTGACCAATCTGATAGCCTTCTATGACGGGATGACTGGCTGGGTACATGAGGGGAGAGCAGTGGATGTTGTCTCCCTGGACTTCAGCAAGGCTTTGGACACTGTCTCCCATCACATCCTCCTAGGTAAGCCCAGGAAGTGTGGGCTAGATGAGTGGACGGTGAGGTGGATTGAGAACTGGCTGGATGGCTGAGCTCAGAGGGTTGTGGTGAATGGCGCAGAGTCAAGTTGGAGGTCTGTAGCTAGCGGTGTCCCCCAGGGGTCAGTCCTGGGTCCAGTCTTGGTCAATGTATTCATCAATGACCTGGAGGAAGGGACAGAGTGCACCCTCAGCAAGTTGGCTGATGATACTAAACTGGGGGGAGAGGCTAACACACCAGAAGACTGTGCTGCCCTTCAGAGGGACCTGGACAGGCTGGAGAGGTGGGCGGAGAGGAACCTCATGAAGTTCAACAAAGGCAAGTGCAAGGTCCTGCACCTAGGCAGGAGTAATCCCATGCACCAGTACAGGCTGGGGGCTGACCTGCTGGAAAGCAGCTCTGCAGAGAAGGCCCTGGGGGTGCTGGTGGACAACAAGTTAAACATGAGGCAGCAGTGTGCCCTTGTGGCCAAGAAGGCCACTGGTCTCCTGGGGTGCATTAGGCAGAGTGTTGCCAGCAGGTCGAGGGAAGTGATCCTGCCCCTCTACTCAGCCCTGGGGAGGCCTCACCTGGAGTACTGTGTCCAGTTCTGGGCTTCCCAGTACAAGAGAGACATGGTGCTCCTGGAGAGAGTCCAGCGGAGGGCTACCAAGATGATTAGAGGGCTGGAGCATCTCTCCTATGAAGAAAGGCTGCAAGAGCTGGGCCTGTTCAGCCTGAGCCGGAGAAGAGAAGACTGAAAGGCGATCTCATAAATGTGTACAAGTATCTGAAGGGGGAGTGTCAAGAGGATGAGGCCAGCCTCTTCTCCGTGGTGCCCAGCAACAGGACAAGAGGCAATGGGCACAAACTGAACCACAGGCAGTTCCATCTGAACCTGAGGAAAAACTTCTTCACTGTGAGGGTGACAGAGCATTGGAACAGGTTGCCCAGAGAGGTAGTGGAGTCTCCTTCTCTGGAGATATTCAAAACCCATCCGGATGTGACCCTGGGCAATATGCTCTAGAGGCCCCTGCTTGAGGCAGGGGGGTTGGACTAGATGATCTCCAGAGGTCCCTTCCAACCTAAACGATTCTGTGATTCTGTAATCAGAACTTCTGGTGTTGGAATTTGTGTCCATTGACTCTTGTCCCATCACTGTGCATCTCCAAGAACAGTCCCACTCTATTATCTCTACACTCTCTGTAGTGGTATAGCAATATGTATGCCTATGGAGGAAAAGATCTTTGGTAGCCAAATGAACTGAGATATCAGCAACCAACTCTAACCAGTTAGAACTAGAATGAACTAGCTCCAGCTGCTCAAGCAACAGAAAGAGGCCTCAGAGCAAACTTAAGCTGTCATACCACAGATGTCTCTATTGGCAATCAATAAGGCAGTGTGTGAAGGAGATGTGGCCCAAACATAATCAGTAGTACTCCTGCATACAATATATTTCAAGTTCCCTGAGTCATCCAAGATCAAAAGCAGTGGACCTAACACCACCTGGTGATGCCAGAGAACCAAGTTTTGGGGAGTTCTGAAAGTGGAGGAAGGAGCAGAGATATCAGACATAACAATACTGGGGTGGGAAGCACACTCTGGTAACCAGTCTGGAGTATGGAGGATGTAAGTGTTCAGAACTCCCAAGCAACTAAGAACCAGACAGCTAAAGAAAGTATTAACCATGAGGCTATAAGGAAACCAGTTAGAGCAAAGAAATCAGTAAGTATCGTGCAGCAGAAGAAAAAACAATATGCAATGAGTGCCAAAACCAACATTCCCACACCTAGCTGATAGCTACATCAGATGATTTCTGAACTCCCTGCTGTAATGAGTGACATGAATGTGCGTGTGCATTTAAGGCTAATGAGGGACACAGTTAAGATATCAAGCTTGCATCAGTAAAGAAATAAAAGTTTGATTTTCTCCTTGAATTACATCTGTTTCAACCACAACAACCATCCTTACAGGTGGCTGAAGACAGCAGTATGACCATCTCTTAGCCTTCTGTCTTAATGCTATACAAACCCCATTCTCCCAGCTTCTCCTTGTATGTTATGGGCTTCAGCTCCCTAATTGTCTTAATGGCCCTCCACTTGACTTGGTCCAGTATACCAATGTTCCTCCTGCACTGCGGAACCCAAAAATGGAGAGAATACTTCAGGTGCAGCCTGAAAGAGCCAGTCTCTTTCTTCCCAAAGAGAAATCACTGCACCTTGGCTCCTATTTGTATAACTTTTCAGTCTATACATCATAGCTCTCTCAATTAGAAATGAGCTACCTTTTGCAAAGCACAGCACTCTCCAACATGATTTATGCACAGCCACCCCTGCAGCAGTGTTTCTTTGCCAATGACAATTTTAAAAATAGATCAATTTAGAATTGTTTCACTTTCCAAATATCACATAATCCTGTTTTGGTCTACAACTCTAAAAACTAGTCTTTGCCCAAAAATGTTCTATGCAATCTACTTCCTGCATTCAGCACTGACTTAGAATCGCCTGTCCAATTTGATCTCTCCCAGAGGTTTTCTAGGCATGCTGTGTGTTAGCTTTCTAAGCCTTTTTGCTGCTCTCATATAATTTCCTTTCCAGTGCCTAAAGGTTTCCACTCACAAATTATTTCCTTGTACTGGGATGACATTTCAGCTTTGAGAGTAACTTTACATCTTTCCCAATCACTCGCACCTACGGAGCTTAATGTGCAGGTTTGCTTTTCTCTGCACTATGATCTCTCTGTAGGACACCTGATAAGGATGTGTATTTCAATACAGTTGGGAAATCCTTATAACTCAAATTGTTTAATGATTTCATTGAAATTCCCGACATAGAAATGTATTATAAAATCTACATATAGAATAGCATCTAAAACCTCCACTACTGTTTTCACAACTGTGGACTTGCCAGCACTGAATTGGTGTGCTATTCTGGGAGATAAGCTTGAATTACAATACATATATCACCCTGCCTGTGAAGGGTGACGTGAACAAGTTAAAACATCATCACCACATCAACAACAGCCAGTCAGGAATAGACCAGCCAGTCATGAAGGTACACCAGTATGGAATGACCCACATGCCTCTGTAAAACCATAAGCTGCAAAAAAACTGTTTGGGCAATGATTTGAAAATTAACGACTACTGCTCAGCCCTCCTAAAGCAAGATGTCATACTAGACCGCTCTCACTTGTGCCAGAAAATTGCAACACGTGAATACTCTCAGGTCATATGCCTTTAGCATGCAGGAGAGTAAGAACAGGCCCATAAGTACTATCTCAGTATCGTCGTCTGTTGAATGTACAAAGGTTTACAGCTTTGCAGTTTTTGCAAGGTACATTGAACGTACCTTGCATAAGTACAGGATTAGAATTAACAAATTAGAATTTGTTCTCATTTAAATTATATAGTAGTAGTAATTAACAGTTAAAATGTAAATGTGTAATTTACAAGTTTAAGAGAGTCTGTATTGCCTTCCATATCCAGGGATCAAATCTTAACTACCTTGCTCAGTTAGTCTGAGCAATTTACTCAAGCTATACTGTCAGAACTTTGGATGGCTAGGGATATGCAATAACCATACACCAGAAAGTGACAGACACACATAGTTACACAATCATCAACAGGTGGACATGCTGGCTTTTTAGCTGTTGGCTGTCTTCTCTGTAGATGAACTACTCCTCTGTTTTTCCATCCTTCACTTTTGATTCATTACAAGATGATGAGCAAGAAGCAGTAGAAAGCCTCACAGTACCAGATTTATGTTGGGTGTTCAGACTCACTGATGAAAAGGCTGAGATCTCTCAGAACAATGATATGTTCAAAAACACATCTCTTCCAGTTGATCATGTTGCTCCTGCTTCTCCCTCCTCCATGCAACATATACTTCCTCTTCCTGTTAAGAATGAGGGGCAGAGAGGGCTAGGATGTGCTGTACTGGCATACACTTTAACAGAAAACACAATGCTGACATTAAGTTCTGGGACCAAAAAAGATCAAACCATGAAAGCTGCCTTGCAGTTCTGTACCCGTGCCTAACATAGGCATACTCTAAATAACCTAATTCACTTCTTGCACTTTTATTACTACAGCTATGTTGCAACCTAAAAGCTGTGAACTATGTGCCAGGCACAACACAATCACTCATTGAAGAAATTTAAAGATAATCAGTTACCATACCATCCTGTGGCATGATGCAAGATGGCACTTTTGAGCTGAAAAACAATCAATGTAGCAATTCTGAGAGTGGAAAACTTCAGACGGAATCAAACATTTATAGTGAACAATGAAGCGCAGGATCTAACACTGTCAGGGCTGCTTTCTGCTTGCAGCTAAATTTGGCCTCTTCCAACCTGGACAACGACCCCAGGAAAAGTGAAAACTGGCTGTTTTGCCAGAACACAGCAGGGCTTTGACAGAATGCTGTAGAGATCTTTGGTGGGATTAGTGGAATAATTTAATAGGTAATCATGTTGGAAGGTAGAGAACAAAAAGACATTTGCATTTGAGAGTGCCTGTTAGGTTTCGGAATAGTGGAGCCCAGCAGAGGCGTGAAGCTATTTTGCATTGAGAAAAAAGGCCTGACAGAAACTGGATGAAAGAGAGGAGTTTAATTGCAAAACTGAGTTAAGGAAACAAAATTATGGGTGGAAAAAAATACAAAAACATTCATTTCACTTTCAGACTAATGCAATATTGTTTAACACAACTAAGAGGCTGATTTTCCTCAATTAAATTGTGAAATCATGGAATCAAAATAATTTAGTTTGGAAGGAACATAAGGAGGTATTTCTAACCTCCTGCTCAATGCAAGGTCAGCTGTGAGGACAGATGAGGCTGCTCAAGGCTTTATCCAACTGAGTCTTGAAAACCTCCAAGGATGGAAACCGCACAGCCTCTCTGGGCAAACTCTTCTACTGCCTCACCATCCTCAAAGCTTGGTGAACAAGCTTCTCCTTTTATCCAGTCTGAACCTCTCATTCAATTTATGCCCATTACCTCTCGTCTTCCCACCATGCACCACAGTGAAGAGCCTGGCTCCATCTCCTCAGTAACCTCTGCATAGGCATTGGAGAGCTCCTGTTAGTTCCCTCTGAAGCCATTTCTTCTCTAGGCAGAACAAGTCCAGTCCCATCAGCCTTTCCTCACAGGGCAAGTGTTTCAACTCTTTAAACATATTGGTGGCCCTCTGCCAAACGTGTTCTAGGTTGTTATTATCCTCCTTGTACTGGAGGCACCCAAAGCTGGATGCACTACTCCAGACGCAGTCTAATGATTGCTGAATAAAGGGGAAAAACCACTTCCCTTAACCTGCTGGGTATTTTGTTAACATAGCTCAGGAGACTGTTGGCATTCTTTGCTGCAAGGGCACATTGCTGGTTATGTTCACCAGCCCCCGCCACCAGGGCTGTTCAGAAGTGCTACTCCCCAGGCAATCAGTTCCAGTCTGGATCACTGCAAAATTAGAATTATAGAATAATGTAGGTCAGACTTGTAGCAACAGGTTCCACCACCAGTCCCGCAATCTGAGACCAAAGGAAGGTGATGAGTCAAGCTGAAAGTCAACCTGGGAAGTCTAGTCAATGACTGAGGACCAGCAGGAGCCTGGGCTGGGCACAGGTGCACATACAATATAATTGGGACCAGCACTGGGGTCAATTCTAGAGGTTAGGTGTAGTTCCCAGGCCCGTGCGCATAGGGTGCTCCCAGATAAGGTTAGTCAGGGCAAGAAAGGCCTATGGTACACTCAGCGCCATACCATGTATGGATGACACTTTGGCAGAAGGAGAAACTGAAGCTGAAGTACAACAGTACGCTGGAGGAGTAATCAGCATTATTCAAAATACAGGTTTTAAATTAATCATGATAAAGCCCCATTAGTACAATCTGATGTTTAAAAAGGGTCAAGATGAATGGCACTCAGCTTATCAACGGATAGAGCTAATTATGGGACTCCCCATTCCCACAGGAGAAGCTGAGTTGCATTCAATTTTGGAATGAACTTTTTGCAAAACGTTATCCCTGTGTTTAAAAAAATTAGTACACTACTAACCAAACTGTTAACTAGCTACACATGTATAGCAGATTACTCTGAGGAAGAGCGTTGCAGCAGTTGCAGACATGAGAAGCCCTTTTCTTCAGAACCAACCCCTTCCCAAGCATCCCATAACTGTGGTAGGAAGAAGCCACAGGAAGCAGCAGTTCACCCACCGTGCCTGGTAAAGGAGGCCACTCGCTACTTCAACTTCAAACAGAAGCATCTCAAGAACAAGAAAGGGGCGCCCAGGCCATCCTGTCACTAAGTGCAGCCAAACCAGAAGCATCACCTGCACAAGATCTTGATTACATCTGTCTAGATCCAGTGGATAAGATGAATCTGGTATGAGGTAGATAATTAAAAAAAAAAAAAAAAGATAAACTTTGCTACATAACTCCTAAACAAAATCCAGCTCATAGTGGAACATACCCTGCAAATCATATATCAAAGGCAAAGAAGAAGAGAGTGTAGGATATGGTTGGCTCAGCACAAGGACAGCAGATATTGGTATATTTCATTTTTCAAAGGTATTTAAATACAGGTCTTGTATTTCAAGGGACATTAGCTTCTTGGGACAGAAATTAGGAAAACAATATCACAAGAGCAAACCCACACTTAGGATCTTAATGAAACAAGACCACTGAGAACTATCTATCTACTAATTCACAGACTCACTAAAGAAAGGCAAAAAAAAAAAAAAAAAGCAGCACTTTGATATTTGTAGGGAATTTCAAAAACAAAATCAAAAGTTCCTTCCTATTCACTTGGAGCTTTTAAGCTGCATGTCCCTCCACAGTAAGTACAAAAGATACTTACAAGTGGTGGCTAGCACAAACCCAGATTTGCTGGCCAGCTCCCAGTGCTACGGTTAAAACAGAGCTTAGCATTCAGTTTTGGGATCCTCTGCAATAAGCAGACCTTTTTTTGTCATTGAGCTTGGTCTTCAGCAACTTAAATGTATATAAATGTGTGATTTCAGATACTTTCCTATGCAAAATAAAGTTTTTCATTTGTTAAAAGGGATAATTTTCCTTTTTCTCCTGTAAAAATCAACATAGACAACACCATAGCCTGGAGAGGAATGATATAGGAATCTGAATCTTACAATAGAAAAATGAGACTGAGTTTTAAAAAACTCTTTGTCTCGCTACTCTTAGTAAAAAGAACAGAAATATTTCTACATCATCATTGATATTGAATATTTCATTTCTATAGTATCTTTAAAATTAAGATCTGAATGTAGCACACTGGATCTGTAGAGAAGCTCTAAAAGGACAAATGTACAGCCCTTTATCCATAATAGAGCAATGTGTATATTTGTTATTTTCAAGTATGTTCTGCTTCACATTTCATTCTCCATGAAAAATGAAGGCTAGCCTACACCACACAAAAGTGTTGGTAATACTTATGTATCTGCTACCACCTGCTGACAAACAGCATTATCGACTTTATTCTAGTCAATCTCATAGAAGCTTGTATTTTGCAATAAAGCTTACACTGCTGTCTACATTGGCTGACAGTAGAAACTACATCAATTTTTAATACTGTATGTTGTAGCCACAATAAGGCACTAACTTTCTATCCACCTAGCTTGTCTGTATGACAGCTTCAGCACTGACCAGCATATTCAGCTCATAAAGCATCTACTATAATCTTCCATTCACTGAACCTGTTTAGCTGTTGCAGACAGTTATTCTAGTCAGTTACTGAGCAATTTAAAAGAAATTGATTCCTCATTTAGAGAAATTCAAAATCATTTAATCTAGTACATTAACCGTAAGATTCTTAAAATGACAATTCAATTTCTCTTGGCCTTATTTCCTAGTCTAAAATGTGGGCTCAAACATATTTTTTTCCAGTATTAAAACTAAGATTAGAACAGTAGTAGAAATGAGAACGTTTGTTACTTAAAGCATTGTAAAATTAAGCAGGATGGTGCAAAGCCCTTCACTGGCCTCACGATACTATTGTTTTGAGCAAAAGACCACTAAAACCCTAAAATAAAATGGAAAAAAACCCTCCTCAGTTTTAGGTATCTCACACTAAATTGCAGAAGTGTGGCACTAAAAAGACACTACAGGTCACTTGCTTTGTCAGAGTTTAACCCCTATAGACATATGTTTGACCTTTACTTGCCCTCGGTCTAGCTAGCTGTCCCTGATCCGCATTCCCACCTTTGGTGCTTTAAAATCATTGGCGAAGGAGTACCTGCCCCGAAAGCCATGAGCTGTCAATTATATGGAGCATTCGATACGGAATCAAAATTCACCCAATCATGGGACAGATTCATACCCCCACCAGTCATAGAGCTGTGTTAGGACCTGGTTTGACTATGCCCACACACAGGTCTTGCCTATTAAAGAAGCAGCTGCGACACCTGGGTGCGTGTGTCGGTGGTGTTCGAGAAAACGGAGAACACTGGTGGAGCGCAGAAGAGAGATCAGCGAAACACCTGAAAAAAAGCAGCAGCAGTAGCAACGAGCCAGAGCTGGCTACTCTCTGAGCAAAATCGCTGAGAGCCTTTGGCTTGTCAAGCTAAGTCACATAGGCCCGTAGCCAGCTTTTAGGCGCAGGAAGGTGTCCAATTGGTGGCTGCAGGATGGTCAATGTCAGCACGAGATGCCAGAGGTGGCGAATCAGCACTTGTTAGCACCTGCCCCACCTCCAGGGTCAGGACACCGAATCAGGATTCACCCTTTGGACCCTCACATCATTCGCATTTGTTCACGTGAGTGAGTCATCTACACGATAAATGTATACTGCGTATTACTGGGTAATCTGATTAACACACCCCACCTGGTGTGACTTGACTGGCATACAGGTTCTATCCCGGGGGTCAGCACACCACTTTTGGTGGTTTTCAGTGTAGTTTCATGTGGGTTCTGTCCCACGGGGATCAGCGTGCCTGCCCGGCGTGGCTTGATCAGGGCACCCCCCCCCCCCCATTTCTAAACCTTTACCTTTATTTCTGACCTGTTTACTCCTGTGAGTATATGTACTCACATATACTCACAGTATATGTGAGTGTTTGTATATGTACTGTTGATTTAACTACTTATTTGCTTTTATTATATCCACCTATGATTGGAGCTCCTTGTAAATATAGGCGTAAAGAGTTAATTGTAGAGCTAAGATAAGCGGTATACTACTATTATAAATAATACATTTCACTCGTTTATTGGTTACCTACTGAGGCTTTGTGAATTGTAAACCCATCAATACAAGTAGTAGAACCCTATACTGCCTAAACAGATCCATTGACTTTGGAAGTTCACAGATAAATGAAATTGTTTAACATGGCTTTCAATTGGTTTGGTCGTCCTGCTGTGTTAAACCATGACAGCCTATATGGCAGAGTAAATGATAATAGTATTGACAGTGTTTGCTGCTACATGTAATTCCAAACATTTTGAAAAAAGTCACCGAAGTTCCTTCCTGTGGCATTTCATGAACACTTTTTCTTTTATCAATTTTTAAACCCAATTTCATATTAAAAATGATCTGGCAAAAAATGTATGCCAAAGCTTCAGCTCTGGTAAGCCAAAGCTTTAGAAAAAATAATTTAATGACAGCAACAGAAATAGAAACTTCATGAAAGCCATAGCGCAGACCTACTGTAGAACATTATGGTTCATGGTTCACATAAAGCTAATTCTATTCACTATCATAAAGCCTGCTGTCTTAGCTGATAAACCTGAGTTTGACATTTCTATTTAAGAGTGACAGGTCTTTAAGGCTGATAGGCCCTTCCAGACCTACATTCATTTAGTGAAAAGAGGTTGTAAGATGTCTTATTCCCTTTCCATGGTCCACTAACCTATTAAAATCTTTTTTCTTTTGCAAAGATTAGCATTTTTCACTTAAGTTCCCACCTGAAGTGTTCCAATAGTTTCTAGTCAGAAATTCCCAGTCAATCAGGCTTAATATTGATTTTTTTTCTGCACTTTCAACTTAAAGCAGCTGAAGTTAGGCACTGCCTGTTACTGAGGGAAGACCAGACAGGCAACACTGTGCCAGGCCGCAGACCTGAAAGGCCCTGAAGGCCTTGAGAGCAGCCTGACGCCACCCAACAAATTGTGACAAATCCTCTCCCACAAACTCCTCGTGTGTCAACTGCTGAAAAACCTCACAGGACCTTTCTGCCGTTTTCTGCTCCCTCACGCCAGGGCCTGGCAGGCACCAGCCTGCACCGCCCGCCCGCCGAGAACACTAGCCACAGCCTCCCTCCCTCTCAGAGGGAAGGAGGCGCTGAGAGCGCTACCCGCGCCACTTAAACGGCTTCTCCCCGCCCGGCCCGGCGTCAAGCGACCCCTGGCCGCCGCCCGCTCCCGCGGCGACACACGCCTCTGCTGAGGCGGGGCGGCGGCGGCCGTTGGACGGCGGCGGCCGTCGGGCGCCTTCTCGCGAGGCTTCGGCGGCGCGGGGCGCTGCCGGCGCCATGGAGGTGCCGCCGAGCGGGCCGCTGGGGCTGAGCATGGTGCTGGCGGTGAGGCGCCCGGCTCGCAGCCGCCGGCCTCCCCGGCTCGCCGCCCGGGGCGGCGGGTTGGGCTGGGTGCGGGCCGGGGCCGGGGCCGGGGCCGGGGCCGGGGTGGGGGGAGGGAGCGGGCGGGCGCGGCAGGCGCCGTGGGGCGGGCTCGGCCCCTCCGTGAGGGGGCGCGGCGGGGCCGCCGGCGCCGCGCGGTTGTGCTTTGGCAGCCCGTGGCTGTGAGCGGGGCCGGTGAGCAAAATGCGTGTTCGTTTCCCGTTCGGGATGTGAAAGGGAAAGCCGCTGGTTCTGGCTGCCTCACGCAGCTTGTGTGATACCCCCCATCTCTGTCAATTCTGTCCGTAGACGACGGACTGGTCCGAGCCCTGGCTGGTGGGGCTGGCGGTTTTCCACGTCCTCTGCTTCCTGCTCACTTGCTTCTCTCTCCAGCACTATCGGGTGCAAGTAGGGCACTTTCTTTGCATGGGTGAGTAGCGTGTTCTGTGCGTCCCAGAACTCTTGTTTCAGGTGGCAGAGGGCATCTACATTTCTTAGGCCACTGATACTGCTAAAGAAATTTTTCTCGGTTAGTAATTAAAATTTTCTATGTGTATTTCCATAGGACTGGGTTCTCTGATGCACATTGCACTAGTTAAAGTGCATCCAAAGCAGTACTTCTCTTGAATTAGTACATGTGCCTAGACATAATTATAGTTATTTATATTTCATTATTGCAGAAGCTGCTATAGCATATGTATCTATTTATCTTATTTTCAAAGCTATAGGAAGGAGTGACGTGCAACTTTGTCCTTAGTGAGGCTTTGTGAGAAATAGGGTTAGGATTTGTGATAAATAGTTAACACTGTCTGTGTCGCAGCTTCACAGAAGATTGTTGTTACTCCACAGAAGCAGACGAGAGCTCTTACAAACTGGCAGTTGCTTTCTGCCTTATTCCAGTGCTGCCCTTCAGGAAATATGGCCAACTTTCAGCTGGATTCCTTTCTGGAGCTGGTTTGCTGCCACGCTGTCACCTGTGCTAATGGAACGAGGAAGAGCAAGCCTGGTTCTTACCATTGCAGTGCCAGTGTTTGCTGTCTCAGGATTTGTCAGAGGGCAGCGTAAGGATCCTCTGTGGCCTTCCCTAACCAAGGCTCTGTCTTTGTGGCTGACTGGCTTAAGAGTAGCCTTGCAAAGGGTATTTGTTTTAGAAGACGTCATGGATTTGATTATATCCATGGGCTACGAGCAGCATCGTGGTTCTAGTCATGGTTGCACCCAGCGCCTCAGTTCTGTCGTGCTTACGGAGTAATGGAGGATGGATGAGCAATTTAAAGAGAGTCACAGGCAAAGTCCACTTGAAGACTATGTTGACGTTTTGAAATATTTAGTCAACCAGTTAAGCTGAGAGGGGAATCACAATTTGGTCAAAACTGCAAATACTTAACTCTGCTAAAGCTCTGCTAAGGTTTCAGTGATGTTAATTACCCCCCAAAATGAATTTAGAGATCTTAGTAAGTTTTCTGTAAATCTGTTTGTAACTGCAGAGGTTAAGGTCATGTACACAGGGCACCATTATTTTTTCCTCTGTATAACATATTAGGCCTAAGTGTTCCTTTTAAAAAGTCAGAATTTTCTTTCTTAAATTTGGTGTTAGGCACACAGAACTTCTGATGACATGCTGCCTCAGTTTACTTTACATTCTTAAGTATTCTTAGTGTTACTAAAATGAATTTGCACACTGAAGTACTAAACTGCATTGAAAACTGCAGTGGAACCGATTGTTGCTGGCTTTTCAATGCAAGTATGATGTAAATTTCCTGTAAGCAAGATGAGTGCTTACAAGAAAATCCATATCGAGTCCCAGCCTTGTATATTCCTGAAAAACTGAACCTCTGGTGATATGTCCACAATAAACAATATTTTATGTTGTAGAAAGTAAAAAACGACTAAAGAAACTATAAAATCATCACAATGGTTTACCTTGATAGCTGAATGGCAGTAAGTATGTCTATATTGTGCAGTACCATGCAAAGATAACCCAGCTGATTCCAGAACAATACAGAATGTTATTATGGCACTCCCCTTAGTATCATCACACTATTTGTTTTTAATTGACTTGTGCACGTCATCTTTACAGTCACTGCAGCTGTTTTAAGTTTCTCCTTGTATCACTTTCCACAAAAAGCAAGACAATAATTTTTTTTAATTGGTTAATATATAATCTCATTGCTTTTCTATTAAACATATGATTTAAATGGAATTTTTTGCTATCTTGTTGCATTCATATTACATACAAGTGTTGAATAAGAATGTGCTAGTTTTCACTGGACTGCAGCGGACTACTCTGCTATATACCTACCACAAACAAAGTTTGTGCTGTATCCTCATAAGTGAATTCAAAACACTTCTGTGAAGTGGTGATGTTTTAAATATGGTGTTTCTCCTGGATCTTTTAATGACCAAAAATATTAAAACTATAACTAGAAGGGATTTACCTTTTTAAGACTTGGACACAATGCAATGTAGGAAGGAACTGCATAAATGCTTGTTCATAATTCTAGTGAATTTATTTTTAATGTTTAGTACACTAAATTTAGATAATAATGGTGGATATAAAACCTAAAGCTTCTAAAATGGTATCTTAATTCTATACCAGTCTGGGGGAAGTGTTGACTTTATGAAGCAATCACCAACAAAATTGTTAGAAAAAATACTGTGTTTTTTTTTTTAATTACTCAAGTGTATACTGAGCTCTTCCTGTAAGTGTAGATGTGCAGAATTTTATGTCTATTTGTTAATAATATTGCAATTATGTTTTCTGGTCACTTAATATTCTTAATATCTATATGGGGCACTTCAAGCATTCAGAATTGGTTTTGTGCAGTTAAATGTGTAACAATCTTCTGAGGACCATGGAATTCTAATGTTGAGTACATATGTATCTTAGAACTGATAACTTGCTGTTTATTTTTAGAGAAGTATTGAATCTAATAATATTTTTCTTGTACAGTGGGGCTAGTGTACTGTGCTGAATATATAAATGAATTAGCAGCCATGAATTGGAGGTAAGCGTTTTCATTTTCACATTTAAATGCATGAGTTTTTTTTTTTTATAACATTCCCACAAAAACATTAATTGAAAGACAGTCACTCATGTCTCATCAACAGAGTATAATGGTGGAAGATCTGTTGCACTGATTGATTAAAATCCTTTTGGACAAAACCATACAATGCAATATAGCTACAGCTTAGCTTGTAGGAAAGAGTAATTTTTCTAACAGTTAACATGTATTTACTATCCTACCTAAAAATCAAAAGAAGAAAAAACATTTTTTGTTTGTATGGATAGTTGTCAACTAACTACCAAGAGAAAATCAGAGTAGTACAGTTAAGGGGAAGAGGATGGCAGTATTAGTGTGTGGTTTTTTTTTTTTTTGCTTTGTTTGTTTTTTTTTTTTGCTATTTGTATTTAATAAGCCAAAATTTAGTACCATTTCTCATAAATATCACTAAGTATTCTGTGTGTTTATTATGTGCATAAATATCATTAAAATCTACCTGTTTTACTTAGTCTGTGTACCAGGTTAAACTGATGACTTTTTTCATAAGCATTAAATTAATCTTTCCCCAGTATAACAGGAAATTACATATGTTTAACAATTTTGTATAGACATCTTTCCACTTCAGGCATACACAGCGTAATTAGAGCTTTACTACACTTACAAGTTCTGTTATGTTTTTTAATATCACGATTAATCAAAATTGACATCTACAGGAAGACATTTCAGACACCTCAGGGTAAATGTGATTTCTATTATACAGATATATCTTCTTATGTATGTAATCACATCAATAAATTACTATTATCTGTAAGGGTCTTTTGTTTGGATTTTTTTGTTTGTGCATGTATGTTTCAAAGCCTTACAAAAAAAGAGGCAGGTCAGGATTGTAATGAATGTTCATAGCTGACTTTGTTTAAAAAAAAAAAAAAATTTGGCTGTTCTTCTGGCTTAAAGCAGTAGATTGCTGTCCCGTGCTTGGGGCTTCCAAGAAGTAGGATAATCTGACCAATATGAATGTAGAACAGCTATTGTTAACATATAAAGTTGTGTGGAATACAGTGAATAATGTTTTGTTATTTTCTTTCAGGCTGTTTTCTAAATACCAGTACTTTGATTCAAGAGGAATGTTTATTTCTCTAGTCTTTTCAGCACCACTGCTGGTGAATACTATCATAATTGTGGTATGTGTTCATTTAAATGGAAAATTCTTTCATGAAACTGATAAGTAAATGTGTGTGTGTGTGTGTGTGTGTATATATATATATATATACACGTATGCACATTAAGAATGAGTTGAACGTAATGATATTCATACTTTTCAGATCACCTGGGTTTACAAAACTTTGAATGTAATGACTGAACTGAAGACACTACAGCAGAGAATTAAAGCAGAGAAAGAGAAGAAGAAGTGACAGTGTTTTTTGTATTGTTGTTATCATTTGTACTAATACTGTTTCATGTAATCAGTTCTTCTTCTATGTTTATCCAAGAACAGTAATGCTTTTTGTGTCTGTTGTTAACAGGGCTTTGCACCCTTTGGCCATGGGCAAATGAGGGGAAGGCAGAGGTTCACAGTACGTCTGAACTTGGCTGTGAAATCGAGAAAGGCTGGTCTTAACATAAGGTCTTTCTGCCCTTTAGTATAAGCCATTTTTACCATGACCAAGACGATTAAGATTGATAAGGGACAAACTTCCAGTCAGTTTTCATCTACCTATGTATTTTTTAACTGTATGTTAAATGTATATTTATTAAGTATCCAATCTTCTACTTATGCCAATTGAAGCTATGTTGTGGATTCTAGTAAATGAGGGCTAGTACTCAGAACATCTCAGGAATCTATGCTTCTACAAAATACTTCACTTTATAAATCAAGTTTCATATTTCATATATGTATTGTGTGGCAGTGAACAAATCTGATACAGGACCATTTTATACATAAAATTATCCATTTATATCTTGAATACAGATTGTTGAATTGTAGTTAATTTTTTTTATTGGAATTTTTTTTTCTCATAAAAATTACCAGTTTGGTAAAATCTTGCACAGATTAAGTGTAAGGCAGTCAAAACCTTCTCTGAATGGTTTCAGTTTATATTTTATGCTTTTAATGCAGTTAGATAAATATGCTTTCTTAAATATGGATGACATTTTGGTCTATCTTTTGCTAGTTTGTGGAACAGAGGGGAAGGGGAGAAGTTCAAGATGTTCTACAAAATTCTGTTCATATATATGTATATATAAATGCTCGACTTTTTAATAAAAAACTGGAAATGACAAACTGACTCTGGTAAAAAGGTCATATGGGATTTAGGGAATTTGAGGAGGCAGAGGCGATGAATACAGTGTGAAGGAATCCATATACATTTTTTCAGTAGAAGTTATATGTGGAAGCAGTTAAAACCTAGTGTGGAGTCCTAGAGCTTCTACTAGTATGTGTCATTTAAGACATAGGAAAAATGATCTACAAAATTAAACTTAGAGTAATATAAAGAGCAGTGGAGTACCAAGGTTAGCTTGCAAAAGCAGAACACTGGTAAGGTTCTAAGCTTGCGTGTATTGTGAACTTCACTTTAAACATGTGTAGTCTCCCTGACTCTGGTGGAATTACATACTTTAGGAAAATAAGTAAATACATGCACATGTATTTTGAGTTTCCTATGTAGGCTGAGATCCATTTCTTTACCTTTCCTGTGCATTATGAGACTCCTTAACTCAGCACAGCTTTCCTTGCTCATTCCTGTATCAAGACCCGCAGAGTGCTCAGGCTACATATATATTAGTATATAAATAAACCCATGCAAGCTTGGACACTGTCCTGTAATCCTCCATTCTGTTACAACCCCTAATGCAATTTTGGGCAGTGTCAAGTGTCGCTTCCTGAAAATATCTGCAGTGTAGTGGATAGTATGTGCCTTTTCGCACATAAAAGCCACTGTTGTGCAGGTTTGAAAAGAATTTAGTCAAATGGATGCAAGGCAGCCTGTGCAGCTTGTCTTCAGGACCAAGGAATAGGCCTGGTCCGTTTATATAGATGTAGTTTTCCCAGCCTGGTCTGGCAAAGTTCAGCTTTGGTCTTTATAATTTGCTGGGGCAAGATCAGTATTTCTGGTCTAGAGTTTTTCTTATGTGGACATAAGCATGACCATGCAAATGTCAGAACGGTTCGCAAGATAAAGGTCATGAGCAGAACAATATCAATGTATAATCATTTTAGTATTACACATGTTTTAGGTTGCAATCCTTGCCTGGTACTGAGAAATCACCAGTTAAGAATAGCGTTTGGCTTCGTTGCACGTTGCTTGTATGAATTTGATTCCCAGTAAATAAGGTGGTTTACAGCAGCGTGTTCCCTAAACAGCAAATCTCTCACAATCAAAAAAAGCTGGTATGTTTAGTATGTCCAAGGTAATCCTTCCGTAATTATTTCAGTATTGAACCCACTTCCTTGTATGTGAGGTTGGAAAAATGAAAATTCCTCCTCTGTATGTGAAACTGAAGAGATACCGCAATCAGAACTCTTCTAAGACAGAAAAGACAACAAAAGTGTCTTTTTGTATTACACAGCTGTGTTACTCTTGCTTTGCCCTAGATTTATTAATGGAAACAATTATCCACACTTTTGGGGATCCCAAGCAAAATCAAAAAAAATCTTGTGCTTGCCCAAGTTCACTTTCTTCTTTCCCTTAGTGTAATTCACTTTGCAGGCAGTATTTTGTTTTGTATTGCGTTGACAGATCAATTTTGATATTTAATACAAGGTTTTAACATACCACACCCTTTTAATAAAGTGAACCCTTACACTTGAAAGGCTAGGATTTTATTTATTTTTAATCATCACATAAGAATAATCTGTTTTAGCTGTGCAGTGTCTGATAATTTGGGATGCCACTGATAGAGTGTGGTAGCTAGCAGGTGGATGTTACCTAGTTTAGAAAGAATCAGTGTGGTAGAGGGATTTGTTTGTTTTCTGAAAGTATTGATAAGTGAAAGTATAGATAGCCCCTAATTCCAAAACCTAATATTTTTTAAATAAGGAACATCTCAAAATACACACTTCAAAATTTTAAGCATTTAAACCCTCCTAACTACTTAAACTTTAATGATTTATGTAACTATTTAATTTACTCATCACAAAGAAAAAATGTTGTTTCTGTGCATATGTTTATAAGAAAAATAGTCCTATTTTCTATGTTTGAAAAAGACTCAAACTTATATCTGAGTTGATGATTTGTCCTCTAGCTAACCTTGCCTAGGAAACAACTACATTCAAGAGTTAAAGTTTAAAATATAATTGACATAGGTGTCTTTAGCCATAAGAGAAACTCTCAAAATCAAGTAAAGCGTGGCTTTTTTTGTTACGTGACTGAATTTATGAAGTGATACTACAGTAACATAATGTAAGAGCCTAGTTGCTGACAAATCAAAATAATTGCATCATGAATTTAGAGACTGTTTTCTCTACTTAGAATTTTATACATATAAGTGAATGAGAGCCAAATGTTTAAGGTGGGTGGAATACCTTAACCAATATACTTTAACTGGGAGATGTGAATTTAGGTTGCTTGTGGAAAAGCCTATTTGTTCTTTCAGTTTGGAGCAAGCATACAAAAAAGCTGGTAGCTGTTCAATTGTATCCTTTGGTAAATAAGGCTGGACAGAGGTGATTTGCTACTCATCCTGTGTTATCTTGCAGGCAGTGACTCAATCTTCAGCCTTAAGAGCCTTCCTTTCCACTGCCACACGTACTGTCAGCCAGCGTGGAAAAACATTAAAAGGGAGAAAGCAGTATTAACCTGGCAGCTTTACCCTAACAGAAAGTAGCTCTGCTGCGTGAAAGTCTGAGTAAAAAGACAAGCTGGCAGAATTTAGCTGGCATTTGGAATTGGCATTGTTCCCTACGGAAAATCTCCCTATAGAGAAGACATATGAGTTTCCAATAATTAGAATTAAAGATTCTGTCTTCTTCCACATCCACCGTAACACATACATTAGGTTGGATTGTCTTTCCCCTTTTTTTTGACCCAGTGAATCTCATTATTCTAGACAAACTGGAATAGATTCAATAAAGGAATTTAAATGTCTTTATTCCTCAGGAATAATTGTTGGCTTAGTAGATAAGGCGTTTTTCTGGGTAGATGGGGGTATTCACATACCTGTCAAAAGCATAGAAAAGTTTTAAATTGAGGTCTCCTGTATCCTTGTATGTGTTCTAAATAATGAAGTCAGAAGGACGATTTTTGTTATTTTCTCTAGTTGGATCTTGAAATAAGGGACCTTTCTCTAGAAAAATTGCCTCAGATGCTAATTTGCTACGGCTATGAATCCTAAATAGAGGAAGGGTCTATGGAGAGTCCTTTTGTGTGCTTTGAGAAGGATAAGCTGAAATTCTGAACTTCCCTGTGTCTTTAATACGAAGCTGAAAGGTAAGGAAAAGGAGGAGTGGTAAATTTTTATGTGGTCAGTATACATGAGAACTACAGCTGTAATGGAGGGAATGTGTTGTTTCTTTAAACATATCTAAACATTTTTGCATACTTTACTCATATATTTTGTTAAAAAATAGAGGTAAAAGGTAATTTTCCACCCTAAATGAAAACACCATTTTTGTAAACAATTTACCAAAGTATGTTTCTGTTTAGAAAACTCACATATTGTGTATATTTGTCTATTTAATTGTTTTCAATGTGAAACAGATGATATAAATTCACACTTTTTTTTTTTTTTACTAATTTTAAACAAAATACAAGCATCTCCATTTTCCTATGCATCAGGAGATCATTCTAGCTAACCAAACTAGCCACTTGAGGTCACTGTTTCACATGCAAAAGCTGACTCAAAAGTTTTCTTTAATAGCCAGTTTTGCCATAGTTTTCACCATAACTTCATAAATGCTTTCTGAAGCGTTTCAGGATGATCAGGAAAGCTTGGATCTTAATCTCCAAAATTGTCATCTGAACTGCAAGATGGATCCCCAGTCACTTGCAAATGTTTATTCACATTCTTGCTTTTTACATTCAAAAGCACTTCTTGTAGCAGTGAAGATTGGCACATATGCAGTGCTTTTGAAGTCAGGATTTTGTTTTGGTTTGTGTTTTAAAGCTTCTTCATTAGGCAAGGAAATAAAAATCTCCTTTCAGTCACACTCTCATTTCACTTGGAGGAGCCTGTCTCCAACCAGTTAGTAACAGCTGAAACTAAAACAATTACTATCTTTTGCAAACAATATGCAAGGAAGTGTACTGAACCAGTGTTGTTCATGAACTGAATGAATTCATGCATATCTCCCATTTCTTTGTGATTTATCCTTACATAAGGCATCATTACCAAGTCTGTCCTTATTAAGTTATATATCTAGCAGTTACTTATAGCCATCAGTGATGTTGTCAGAGTGTTAGAAATAACTTCAGTCTTTCTCTACATTCTGAAAAACAGATCTCAGCAAAGTTCAGAGGCTTTCTGACTTCCTTTGAGAAGCTGTACATGCAGAGTTCTCCCTCCGTGCAGATCCTCCCTTTGTATCTCGTGTTTTGAGCCTGTAATCTTGCTCCTCTGTCTGTTTCTTATTTATCCTTGGAATTCATCCCTGTTTCCACCCGCTCTTTGAGAACACAGACTTGCAGTTTTGAATAATTGTCTTCAGTACCCTTCCTACAGTTTACATGCATGCACGTACACAAAACAACTCTGAATAGATTTGGCAATGTAACCTTCCATGCTTGTGAAATACCTTCCTCATAACTCAAAACTCATCTGCTGTATAGATGTCTTTTGCAGCCTGCTTTCCTCTGACCAGTTCCTCCCCTTTGTGGCTGTGCTGATACTGCTGTTTCGCTGCAAAACTGCAAGAGTGTTGTACCGAACAGGAATAACTCAGGGCTCAAAAGGAAGGCCTCCATGTTTCCTATGTCTGTGTTTACACATTTAAATATTTCATTTAAATATGATTTGCAGGATCCTTTCTTACATAGTTTCACAGACATAATGAAGCCAGGAAAAGAGCTGTAACTGATAACAGTTAGTATTTGTAACAGTATAAACATTTAAGTAGTCCCACAGATACTGGGTCCTGTTGTCTTTGGCACTGTCCAGAGTTTGAACCAGCTGAAACCAATGTCAGGATCAAATGTGTGGCCTCTCTGGTCTGAAAACGTTATGAAAATTAGAAGGCATTCAGCAGAACTGATTGAAACAAGATGCATTTCTTAAAATGGATAAGTTCCAAGTGTCCTTTATAACATACATGTTAATCGCCAACCAAAGAAATACTATCCAGTATCCCCTTCCTACCATCTGCTCCAGCAAAGACCTGAGAAAACGGGTTTACACGATGGCCTGAGGGCATACAAAATGAAGTTCAGCTGGACAAAGAGATACCTAGGTTAAGTCCCTTCACTGGGATCGTGTTTATAGCTCAATCTTAGCATTATGAAATTAAATGCATCCAGGTAACTACGACTGGCAGGGCGGGCTGTGAAGTTTTCCTTATATTTAGGACCAATGCACATTGATCTTAAGGAACACTAACCTTGCAAGAGATTTAGTACTGTAGAAAGAATAAGCTTTTAGAAATTCTTCAGGTAATTCAAGAAAATGCATTGTGAATAAATATGCAAACAAAAGTAGACATGTATTACTCCTTTGCAGTCTGCAATGATATTTTACCAACAGCTCATTAGTAATATTTTTTACTGCAAGACATGAATCATTTTAGGTCAATAACTAACTTCAGGGATCATGCTTCTGATACCATAAACTATGCTTTGATTTAGGGATTAGCGAGAGTAGTCAGCTTACTATAGTCATCTTTAAGAGAGAGATTTGTGAGCTTTGTACCAAGCAAAAGCATCACAAAAATCACGAAGCGATCCACCAAATATAATGTAAAAGTGTTCAACCCTTCATGACAAAGTATTTTATAACAGAATCCAGGAATGATCAAATTTTGGGTTGTTTACGTTCCATCCACTGCAGTGTTGTAAAAAATGGGATTAGAGACAGGTTCAATGGCTCTCCTTGAAGGTGTTGTTTTTGCAGGTTAATTAATAGTGAGACCTGTTGTAAATAATCACTGTTATCAATCACTATGTCTATTTTTCTTTTGAAATCACAGAGTTAGCAGAAATGAAGGAAATAGTCTACTTTTATATAGTTTCCTGTATTTGTTTAATTGAACCAAACCTTAAATTAAGCTAATCTTTCTTCAATAATTATAAAAAAGCAGGACACAGAATATCCCTCTGAAGAAAAAGAGCTAATTTGTAAAAAGAACACGAGAGCGATTTCTTTTTAGCAAAGTGGTTTATTGATTTATACCATAAAAGATTCAAATTAATTGGCAGACAAAGCGTGTGTTATCCAAGTTTGTCACTTTTGCATCTGTTGCCATGTCCCAGAAGGAACAAGTTTAATATGCCAAATTACCTGTCCACATTTACATGTGAATGAAGAATGACAATTGTTATCATGGTAATGATTTTCATGTTATTCTCTTTGAAAAAGAAATAGATGTGAGTTCTCTTTGAAATAGAAGTAAAAATATTCCAAAATATTTTTAAATAAAGGTTTATCAGCAACTGATTCACCAGTAATGGTTTGCTTTTTAAAAGAGAAGAATGTGAAAATATACAGAACAGGTAGAGCATATAAGTTTGCTGTAAGCTTATGGGTAACTGTTTAACAAATTCCCAAAAGAATTAACTTTAAATTAAAGATTATAAAAAATTTAGCAAGGTTTATATTTGAATAAAATGTGTCAGAGAGATTAATTTGTACATCTATATTAGAAAAGAGAATACAAGTTATTTTCTAAGTTTGTAAAAATTCATGGAATGTATTATTTTCTAGACGTCTGTGTTAACAGAAATAATCTAAAGAGAGTTTGGAATCAGAGTTTTGACATTTAAGTGCAGTGAAATATATTGGAGCATTTTAGATTTTTTTATGACATCAAATCAATATATTTTTAAAGTGAAAAATAAAGTGAGCACATCTAAAGATAACATATCATGATTGTATCATGATTGGGCAATATAAAATAAATATCAAAATTACAGTTTTTTTATATTGTTGCATTTTTTTCAATGTACTACTTATTTAACTCTTGTGCATATTAATATACATTAATATTGACAAATTCCACACTGTAATAACTTAAAAACTTAATCAAAAATCCTTTTAATTGAAAGACGGAGACCTTATCTTCCCCCCACCAAAAAGCTACCCAATTTTAAAAGGCCAGCTGAGACTTAATATAAAATGCTCAATAACAAAACTAGGAGAAGTATACTAATTGTATTAAAATCACTTTTAATCCCATTTCTTTTTTGATATTATCTAGCAAATTACAGGTTAAAAGGCTACCAGTCAGAATATTACACTCAGCAAAATGGCACGGAACCCCTCTATTTTTGTGATATATATTCTCGTTAATTCAGGATATTAATTCAGTTCTAATAAGCAACAGCAATTATCATTCAATATGATTAAGTTAGATAAGTCTCTTAGGAGATACTATTACAGAGTGGTCATCTCCGTTAAGTTTAACCCAATTAAATATGATACACCATAGCTGTATTAACTCATCAAAAGGCAATGAAGTAGAGAATATGCATAATTGTTTCAGTTAAATACATAATTTGCAATATTATATCTTTGCTAGAAAACAATCTTTACTTTGCAACCCTTAGAGGGCTCCATCGCTATGTAGTACTGGGAAATAAGCTAATTTGACATCTTCACATATTCTGACAACTATTGTAATTTAATTTAGGCTTTACATTAACTCTGTTTACATGGTTTTGGCCGTGTGCCGAATCTTCCAAGCTGGTTAAAATGGCTGATAACGTAGATTTAGGACTGTGAGATAAAATAAAATGTCTACAAAGCTGTTATACAGGTTTACTGGAATTAGTATCATAAATGTGACAGGATTCTCAGTCCCCAAATTTAAAAATCATGAAGACTGGTCAAGAGACAAAATGATTACATCATGACTTAATGATGCTATGATTTTGTAAATGCTTCACTGTCCATCAAGAGTGTCTGTGTAAAATTACAGTGTTGCAGTGCGGGTTTTTCTCCTTAACAAGCTAATTCACGTAAAAGAGGTTGGGGTGGGTTGCTATCTCCTAATGGCAAATCTCTTTCAGGGAGAGGGAGCATAGGAGTCCCCCCTTTCCTCTTTCCAGGGGATGCAGGTATGACTCAGCTCGTTTTTAGATGCAATAGGAGAACAGATAATAGTAATAATAATAATAGCAGTAACTCTAGCAAAGGGCTAGAATCACAAATAATAAGTGTTTGATATGAAAGAGAAAAAAGAGCAAAGACGTAGTAAAAGTGAACTGGCATCAACATACTGAGTGGCTATGTCTAGAAGAAGATTCTTTTTAGGGCCAAAGTGAGGACTACGACCCTGAGACATAAGAGAACTTGAAGAACAGTTGCAGCTTTATAGATAGATAACAAATGATTTTGAAATGTTCTGTGGAAAACAAATCCACAGTCTTTAGATATATATTGAAATTGATGACCTGTGAATTTCAGCTCAAAGATAGTGCACATTTTTTAGACCTTAACAAAGGAGTAGTTTTTTAGTTTTTGAGAGTATAGCTGGAGACAGAGAAAGGACAATTACTCCTATTTGAATTATATTGAGCTTCAGCTGCTACCTAAATTTCCATGAAATGCTACCAGAGAGGCAGACTGAGATTGTATTTCAGACAAAAAAAGGCATACACAGAGCTGCAAGTAAGTAGGTCAATATGGCAGCAATAGTGGTTTTATCTGAGTTATGAATGAAGTTATATAGAGGAAGAAGAGAAAGGAACCAGAACACCAGTACAGAAACTAAGACAGAAGGAAGAAATTGTCAGTGATGCCAAATGCAGCTGACAAATAAAGAGGGATAAGCATAGAGTTTTCAGCTTTATTTCGGAGGAAATCATGAGGACTTGTGTTGGGAGAATCCAGTGTGCATGGCACACTGCAGAGGGTCTAGAATGGAAGTAAGACATTCACAGAAATGAATTTGAGTGAAACAGGGCGCTAAAGTCAGATATGCTTTTGTTTGTTCAAATAAAGAAAAACAAATCAAAGCAGGTTAATATTTTGAAGAAAAAGGTAAGAAAGAAGAAAGTTAAGGCAAAGACTAAGCGTAAGTGCATGAGAAAATCACCTGAGGAGTGGAATTTGGGGGGCAAATGGAGGAAATAGGAGAGGTGCTTGACATTTCTGCATCTGAGACAGAAGACATTTATATGGAGGAAAAGAGAAATAAATAGAAAGCATCCTTAGAGCTTGCCAGCTTCATCTGGGACAAAACTGGCAAGTTCCTGTGGATAAAGATCCTCTACAAGAGCTCTTATGAGAGAAGCCAAAATTAAGTTGTTTATATAAGCTGTAAACACTGCTAAACCTACCAATGCATGAGAATGAAAATTCTCTTTCAGAAATAGCAAATAAATACTTATTAAATAGGTCAATGCTGAGAGCTAAAAGCTGTTTAATCTCATGCGCTGCCTCTAGCTCTCTCTTGAACAGGGAGACTAACTGCAATATAGTTCTTTACTCTGTGGATTAGGGTGCTCTTTATGAGTCAAAACATTTCCTTCAGCTCAATTCATCTAGAGTATGAAGAGGGTCACAAATGAGACAACCATGAGAAAGGACCTTTGCCAGGATTAATATTTTGCTCCAGATTTGCATTTTCAAACTTTAAAGTAAATCTTCATCCAGTCTGGGCTCTCCCAACTGAAATCACTGCCAGTGTGATCTCCTCCGCAGCTGCCTTTTACTTGCAGTAGAAATGGGAAATCCTTTGTTGCTCCACTCAGAAGTCCCTTGTGGGTTTCCCTACAACAAACCATGCTCTAGTTGCTACAGGACTCAGTGTCAGGAGATTCATTCTGAAGGTCACTGATTTACTATGTATCCTGGAGCATGCTGAATGACCTCCCTACTGATAAAAGGGAAACATTCAATTTTTCTAAAATATTTGATAGCTATGATAAAGATGGGCTCTACAGACACAAAGCTATTGTTTTTAATATTAGTCATTATTCATGTAAAAGGAGTTCTTTTCCAAGAGAAAAGATACAGATCTTTTTAACAGAATAGTTGTCTTGGCAAAAATGGGATGTTAACAGTAAGAAACCAAAATTTTATGCCATCTTATTTTAGAGTATTTTTCTATCTTTAGTAAGTCTCCTATCTGAAGAAGTAAATCAGATTTTAGAAGTGAAATGAATGACTATAGGGCTGGTAGCGAATGGCAGAATAGTTTAAGGTGAAAAATATGTCTGAGATAGATTAAAGTTCCAGCAAGTTTAAAAGAAATAGGCAGGAAGGAAGGAAAATTATTGCATGAATCATACTCCTTTGGGTAACAGTGTCAGCAGACTTTGAAATCATCATGCTGCATAGGACAAACAGATGAGCAAATTGATGAGTAACTGACAAAAAACTTTTTTTTTCCTGAACACTGAACTAGCAAACAGCTCTTTTTATATAATAAAGATGTGAGGTAATCACAACCATCTCTCTGAAAGTCAGAGCTATAAAGAAGCATATAAAAGAGCAGATGGTACGTTATGATGATGCCCTAACAAATGCAAGCAGTCACACTATTGCAAGACTGTTTCTTTGTGGACCAGTTTAATCACCATGACTGAATTTAGCTCTTATTATTGTCTTGTAGCAGGTATTTCTGGCATGGTCTAGCCTGTTAGGCTTGTGTCTGTTCCTTACATTATGTGGCTCTAGTTTCCTTACCAGAAGGGGCCAAGTTTAAGCCAATCTCTCACTGAGCCCAGGTTCCTTCCTCTGCTAGCCAGGGGTAAGCTGCAGAATTGAACTAGCCTGAGAGTCAGCCCGTAAGCACGATCAAGGAGTGTTGACTTGAGCCCTAAGCCGACAGTATAGACCAGCGTTTTCTTAAAACACTTTGAAACCTTATTTTGCTTATATCTAACTTGGTGTGATCTCCCAGGTCCATTAGTTCCTCCTTGTTTTTTTGTGATTGCTGTCCCACCTTGAGTTGATGCTAGCAATTCCCCTCCCCAAACAGAATTGCAGTTGACCCATAAAAGTGTTTAAACAGAACTAGCAGTAAGGTATGGGAATGATAGTAAAATTCTAATGTAAAAATCTAACCATATACAGAAGTAGTTTGATATTGCCAAAACTTTGGTACAAAGTCTACAAGAAAGAGGGTGAACATTAAGGGGAAACAGAAGCCAGTGGATACCTGGAGAGCCAATGGAGACACTAGAGTTATACTCTACCTACAATGGAAGTGCAAACGGTAAAGCGAGAGGAAGACACAGGACAAAATTGTGTGAGAAACGCTACAGACAAAAATGAGAAACTGGTAACTGTATCTGACCTGCTTTACTTCACAAATCCTTCAAACTCCTTTTGTCAATACAATGAAAAGACTATAATCTTCATTCTTAAAGAATATGACTATTAAAATAGTATCTATCTCTACGCTCAACTAAAAAGATGAAGTATTCAGTGTTCTTTCCTAAGACTGCAGTCTCAAAGATACCTCATTTGCAATTGTGCCTTGCTTTTGTATAGCTCACGGGATGCCTTAAAGCCGTTTGTCTACACTAACATGTACTATAAACTATTTAGTAAAATCACAAAGTATAGAAATAACACCAAGTAAATCGTAAAATATGGTTATGGATGTAACTTTCTATCTTCCATTAAAAGGCTAACAGACAAATACAAATAAGACAAATACAGCCTTGCTCTTATGACATGAGGGGCAGAATAGGGGTAGCATAATTCCCCTAGAGAAGCAGAATTTGGAAGAGTGAAACTGTAAACCCTGTATCACATACATATAGTAATTACAATTCTTATGGACATACTGAGCTGGTTTTAAACTAGCTACCTGTTTACTGATAGCAGGGGAGCCACAATGGCCTCCCAAATAAAGCCTGAATGGCTGGCAAGCATGCACATCGGTGCTGTCACAGAACAAATTAATGGCAGGAGCATTTATGCAACGTCCACTAGCTTGAACTTCTCTGTGGCTGCTTTCTCCACTTGAATGAATTTTTAATTTGACACTAAAAGATGTAAAAAGATGACGAGTCCCTTCAGATCAAAATTCTTCAGACTTGTCCAAACTTTCAGCCAATTTTTCTGTTTCCAAATGAGCAACCAAGTCCAGCCTTTAGGATAACTAACAATTCCAGGGTAAAGAAGTTTTGTTTCCTCTGCTGAAATCTAGGCGATGGAGTCTACTCTATGAAGTTCACTACATTCTACATTTAGGATACCCAAACTTACCCTCCATTTCCTTTCTGATAGCAGATGTTTCCTTCACACTTCAGTGCCTGGGGTAAATGCTTACATAAAGCTGTCTTACTTTGGATGCTATTTGATTCCACTTTGAAAAGCTTGTTACAACAGGTCTTAGCGCAAAGAACAATAGGAAAATATATCAAGGATTCCAATAATACTTTCCTTTTTGGCCCTTTGAAGGCAGAAGGGTCATCCAGACTAATGAAAATTAATATGCAAGCATCTACACCAGGCAAAATCCATTCAGCTTTGCAGTAAGAGACGTCGTGTTTTTCCTCAAACTGTTTCAATCATCGGTGTGAGATCACCTGCAGGCACAGTAAGTCACATCTACTTTCTTAAACTTACTGTGCCTGTAGGTGATCTCACACCAATGATTCTGGTTCTGCCCTTAGGCTGCAAGAAACTAAAGAGCCGTGATAGAGGACCTGTGGCCCTTCCCATTGAAACAAAGGAATTCATCTAGGAAACTCATATATTGCCCTCCACTGTTGATGGTCGGATCTTCTCAGGATTTTGTGCTTTGCCACCCTAGTCTCTAGGAAAGCTTTTCCAGTCATTACAGTTTATGGCTACCTATTCCATTTACACATCAGTTTGAAATCTGATACACATTGTGCAGTGGATACCATTTGGAGTGTACAATACTGCTTATAGTTCCATGTTGAATACTGTCTGCCTTGCAGGTTATATTTCCTAATTGTTTAAAAAGGTAAAAATTAATGATTTATAAAGACAGATATGACATTACCATACTGAGAGCTCTGCTAAATGGGAAAAATGAATGAAATAATGGCTTTGCTAGGTCAGACCAAGTCTAATCAAGTTTCATGCCTCTGACCCATAGCAGATGTGTAGCAGATGAAGTGTATAAGAGCAAAAAATCACATGGCCCCAGCAGGCCCTCCCCACATCTGGTGATTTTCATATTGGGACATATGAAAAGGCCAGAACTTTTGTGTAAAGTAGCTCTTAATGCACTTATTTTTTCCCTAAGATTTTGTCCAACTGTTGTTGTTGTTTATTTTTAACTCATTCAAACTTTTAGTAACTACAATACTAATTTGCATGAAGTTTTTCACCATTTTACAATCTTTTAACGATTTCTAGTCAATTCTGAAAGCAAAACAAGTGAATACATGTAAGCTTATATATTATACCTGACACCACGTTCCAGAGAACGGGACTACATGGTCCCTGTTTAAAAGGACAGGTGACCTGTGACTGATCAATAAACACCTATAGTGGAAGAATGCTCAGAGGAGATGGGTGAGGACGATGCACTCGTGAAGCTCAGGGAAGAATATAGGCAGTGACTGACCACAGTTGTTACAAAGGAAACTGAACTTGGCTCAACACAAAGGGGACTGGAGGGTGGCCTCTGTTTTAAATAAGCAACTATATCAGTTGGGTGGGTTAGCTGGCTCTATCAGTTGAGCGGATCAGCTGACTATATCAGTTGAGCGAATCAACTGGTTATATAAAGGTCTCAGAGTTAATGAAAAAAGTATAGATGTCTCCTGAGTCAGTCAGACCAGCATTTGAGGGGGTGGAGGGGGATGTATGTGTGGCTCAGCTCAACACATAGTATAAGAACTAAACAACCAACATAAAGAATTTTGAAGAGAGCAACGGGTTTGAGCTGGTTTCAACTCACATTGAAATCGCCTTCCTGGTAACTGGGGGTGCCAAGCATTGTGACAATGAGCATATTAGAGAGATAAGTAATGAGAATCACGAGTATATTAGAGAGATAAGTAATGAGAATCACTGCTGTATTGTGGTTCAACTGTATATTGCAATTGGCATACTTCGTTAAGTGCAATTTGTATTTGTATTGTGATTTAAGTACATCACTCTGCTAAATTAAAATACTATATAACGTCAAATATCTTAAAGCAAGTACATTTGGTATTAAACATCAAACCTACCATGCACGGAATATCTAAAAGAACCTGGTCAAAGAGCATTGGACTCTGACAACACTATCCTGACCTTTCTTAAAGTCTGGTAAATTCACTGTGAGCAAATAGCATGTCTGCTTTTTTGTTCTCCTAAGTGGAGGTGATTGAGACTTTTTTGACAAAGTACATTTTGGTAATTTGTTGAAATTGATGCATATTTATGTATATATATTTTAGGAATGAGCTGTTTTCAGCAACATTTCTGATGGGAGAGATTTCTCAAGTCTAGTCTGGAACTGCTGACCAGATAGAAACAGCTGGAGGGAACTAAGGATAACTGATACCTCAGTGAACAGAACCCTCATTTGGAAATGGGATAACTCAGATGCACACCCCTGATCAGGTTTAGGCATGAGCTTGAGACTCACCCTAGCGGAGCGCCCTTATCAGTATTCTATTAGGTCTTCTTGGGCCACCTCTTCTTACTGTCTCCTGTCAGAGAGCCACTTTAGCCTGAAAGACAGTGACTTCAAAGCTCAGTTATTAGACAATGAGAAAACCTGGCTCAAATTCTAACTTGCTGTGACAAGGTGCACTTGCACCTTGATTTTCTTCAACTTTAGCAAGCAGTCTGGTCATCAAAATATACTGGAGAGATCCTCTTTACTGTTTTGTTGGTGGTGGTGGTGGGTTTTTTTTTGTTGTTGTTTTTATCTTGACTGTGAATCTAAATACATATTTTGGAATTGCTTTTAGGAACACTTGAATAAATCTTAAGTTATTCTGTATGGATAACACTGGAAATAGGTTTTGTCATTGGATCACTAAAGAAATGGAAAGAGAAATCACTCTGCAAAATATGTTTAAAAATTAGGAGTACTAATTTAAATGTTCTGAACATAGCACATTGGGGCTAATAAGAAGAAATTTTTGAAAGAGGAATCAAGAGGTACAGTAGGAACAATTCCAGCTTATTCAATATTCAAGCTCTACTACTTAAAAAAGAAAACATTAGCAATGCAACAGGAATAAAGAAATATTGTTCTGCAACCCCCTACATATATTCATACTTTTTAAAAATAATGTTCTTATCTGACCACTTATAAGCACTCATGTGTATGTGAATGTGTAGAATAATGACTGCCAATATGTACAGTAAAATTAACTTTTAACCACATGCACATGTCAAGGAAGGGCTGTCGCTAATCTTTTTGTAGCAGCTTAAATGATCATTATTCTTGTTGTTGTTGACAGCTTTTTCCTGCTTAACTGTTGAAAATATTTTAGTATTATATGGTGGCTTTTCTCCAGGTTTACAGAATATTGTTTTCATGTTGCAAGAGGGAAAATTTACATTAACCTTAATATATGGTACTTGACATTTGTATTGCAAGTGGAGTTGATTACTTTAACATATGAGAAAAATATAGACTTAAAATACAGAGTATAAAACAAGAACCACTATGTCCCATTGCCTTATTTACTTTTTACTATTAAATGCTCAGCTGTTGTTCAATTTTAAGATTCATGATATCTGAAACTTTTACTATGAGAAGATAAATTAATACTTAATTTTTAGACCATTCTTAATGTCCATCAGTGTTGCAGGTATTGCTCTGTCATTGTTTCACCTTTGTCAGTCCCACTGTGTAATTTTTGCTGAAGCACAAAGACCTTGATTATTCAGGTCTTAGGAAAAATGGATAAACTTTAAAGGTTTGGAATTCTAGTCTGAATAAGTATCTAACAGTTTTGACAAATTCTGAGCTGCTTTCTCAGATGTACACTGTACAACTATGTTATTTCCAAAGGCATAAATGAATAAAGTTGTACAGTATACATCAAAAGTACTTTTCAAATTAGAAAATGAACAGGAGAATCCCCTTTTTTTAATGTGAGAACCTTTGCTTGGCATTACCTTAAATGTATTCATTTCCTTTAATTATCCAAAAACACAGCAGTTCAACTCACAACTTTTAGGTCATAGCTATGCCCAAAATTCTCCTACAGTTTGAGGGCAAAAGCTGACACAGACTTCAGCTGTGATTCTCACAGGGGACACTCCTTAGGCAGCATGATGTGAGCACCAGCCTCAATGAAATATAAAACTTCCCCCATTTATTATATATATGTCCTCCCTTCCCCCCCAAATGAGGAAAATAAAATTCAGAAAAATTTGCACTTTACCTTAACCAAAACCTGTTTTGGTTGTTCTTTGAATTGAAAGGAAGCAGATAAGAAAAGGAAAGAAAGGAATTATCTGAGGTTTCAAGTTAAGTCATGTTAGAAATACATACGAATTCTTTGGCTTTAATGGGAGAAAACTCGGAGAGTTAAATATCTTGAAATGAGATGATAGAGACAGCCACATTGGCAGGTTGAAATACAGTACCACGGAAGGACAGGGTAAGAAAGATGCTTGTTCCTGCTGGTTCTTTAAGGCAAGCGCAGCATAGGAGGAATGGTCTTCAGGTCCCATTGGATACTGTTCCCGCCACTGCTGCTACCTGGGCGGAGGGGCTGCGCATCCATGGTACATGAGTGCCTGGTGGGCAGCAAGTACTGGAGGATAAAATGCAATAGGGGTGCTAAAATACCTCACCACTGCCAATATACCACTCATCCTTGCTTAAGAGAGCTGTGAAAATGACTGGCGAACTGCTTGAATGATAGTGCCAGGCAATTGATCTTGTTTATTTGACAAAACTTTGTTAAATCCTAATGTTTTGCTCTTGTACAGGATTTTCCTTTCACTGCCTTTTAAAACACCTCACAAAAACGAGTAAAGGTTATTTCCTTTTATACAAAAAGGCAATACATACCAAGTTTAAGGATGTACAAGTTCTGCTTAGTGAGAGTAAGAGGAGAGGAACCTGCTTTGCTCAGCTGCCAGACAGCCATTGCTCCCCATCTCCAGGTGAACTTTAGTACAGGAAGCAAAGGGTCACAGAGCCTCTTCCTGAGAGTATTAGTTAACTTTCAACCTCTCTTGGAGCAGAAGGAACACACAACACTGTATAATTAAATGAACTGTAAACCGTTAAAAATCTTTTACAATGATGTTAATCATCACTGCAAAAAAACTCATCTACATTTTTTTTCTGATTAATCATTTGTGGTAAGTTTACTATAAGTTTAAATGTGCATTATTAATTAATATATATATCACATCTGACATTCTCATACTTGGTATGTAACTTAAAGTTACACAAAGTAATTAAAAGATGCAGTTTAGATCTTGGCTTCCAACTGTTTACTCTTTAAGAATTGATTAGGATAACAATATTTAATTTTTTCATTTAATTTAATTTTATTTGTACAGTTATTGGAGAACCACTTTGACATACTTCATTTCATTGTGTGGAAACATCCTGATTACAATGGTGTCATAAATACCTCATTTATATTCAATGTTTCCAATTTTGCCCTTCTGTCAAAATCAGCTTTAACTGTAATATAAAACCAGAGTCCTCATGCATGACACTTAACCCTGGCTTACTGCTGTTAGACAATCTAAATACTGTTTGTTTTCCACCTAACACCTTTAAACCATTTAGAGAATATTGTTGCCTTGTCATGTGAGCTGTTGGCCATAAGGTCTCAAGATTTTTGGGACAATTTTAAACTTAACAACCACCTAATAGTTAAGTACGCAGCTCAGGACTGTCTGTAGCTGCTACCTCAAATTCACCTTGCTAAAGAAAGACAATAAATAAGTCTAGGAGCTACTATTATGCAGAACTAAAAAATATGTCACAAGTTATGTATTTTCTACCTCTCTCTCTCTCTCTTTTTTTAAAATCCATATTCCTTCTGGCTCTTTATGAAGTATATATTCTTGTTCTATTTTTGTGTGGTCTTTGGAGAGCTGTCATCTGTACTACATATCACTGCTGGTTTTAGATAAACATGTCCATTTTGGTAACTTCAGCTTAAACTACAACTACAACATGTCATAGCCTTTTAGAGACAGCTGCAGCAAAAGTAGCACAAACAGTACTGGGTGATAATAATTACATGTAACTGGTGTGCACTTAACCTTTTTATTCCAGGGCATTATTCTCATAAGTCTGAGCCAGTTTTAGAAAATCTTTGCCTTTTTGTTTAAATTATACAAGACAATATTATAAAGCTACCAATATATCGTTTGATTTCTTTTTAAAATGGATTCCTTTTTCTTTCTTGAAATATGTTTTCCTGGGTAAGTAGGTAAAATTATGGTTTATCAGATGTGTATTGGATTTCCTGAATTTGCAATTATATACTTCTGAAATTCCTTGAACTGAAGAGGAAATAAGAAGTTGGGCAACTACTCAAAAATAGCAAATGAGTCCTTCTGGAATGTAGCCCTAGGTAAATACCAAAATTACATGTTTGTGAATTTTTATAAATACAATATTTCTGATAAGATAAAATGAATTTATTGTAGATTGTATCTCAGGATTATTAGTACTAATGAATGCTATCTGTTATTTCTTTTTACTGAAAACTTACTTAAGAGTAGATATGTGTATTCAATGTTAGATATGAGGGATTCTGTAGTCTTATCTGCGAATTCCCTGTTTTCTGATACTGTAAAAAAGACTTTATAGAAATTTAATTTATTTGAAATTGTATATCATCTCTGACTTAAGTACAGGAATGGCTCCTACCAACCAGTTCAGAAGAACTAAAAAGAAAAGAAAACAGCAGCACTCCTGTTAATACACCTCTTTTTCAGTTCTCAAATCCTCCTCCCACAGAGTGAATGTACCTGAGTCACTAAACTGGCCTATGCGGGCTGCAGGATCATGCGAAAGAGCTATTTGGAAAACAGCTGTGTTACTACCAACATAGGTGGAGAAAGAAGAAAATATTTAAAATATCAGTGTTGGAAAACCAAAGTAAGATTTTTCCTCAACTATATTTTTCTAATGAAATCTTATTTTTACAAATAATCGGTATTGCCTCTTCAATTTTAATGTTCTTTGTTTTCTGTTAAGAAGCCTACTTCTTTTGTAGCATTTCCCATCTGTGTAATTTTGACCATTCAGCTCCTGCTAGTAAGCACTACAAGGTTATGATGCTGTTGCTATTTCCCTGTCAAATTTTGTCTTCTATTCTAGAAATCTTATACTCCAGACCTTTTAAAGAAGCTATTACTGTACAACTGAGCATATTGTTATTTCTCATATATAGTAGTCTAATTGGGAGGAATATATAGATGCTAGGAGTTGAAACTGCTAATAGTCTTATAAAGAAGCAACATTTCCCTACTAACCTAATTAAATTAAATGGGAATAAAAATCCTGTGGTTTTGCTTCTCATAGTGGTGTGTTCTTTAGCCCATATATATCTGCATTTCTTCACTAACAGTTCTGTTTGTAGTATATAATATTTCTCATTTTTTAAATATCACTGCAATCATTTTTTTTTCTACCATGCTTATGGACTTTATTTAAGTAAACCTCAAAAACCTTAGGAATGATTTCTGGATAATAGTAGGGAAATAAATTATGCAAATATCTGAAATAATCACAAGATTTCATTGAAACACCTTGCTGAAAATGGCCAGTCCCCTTCTTAGGCAGAAAGTATGCAAGGCTGCTCCTATACCACCTTTGGTACACCATGCTCACCATGGAGTAAGCCTTTTCCCTGAGCTAACAGGATCAGACTTGCTAGCACTCATGTTGTTCGGCAGCAAAAGAATGCTGGAAAAAAACCATCCCGTCAACTCTGTCCAGGTTTTCTTGCAAAGGGGAGCTCCAAAGTGGAGACTGGAAGCAAACTAGCATGCATTTGGAGTATTTGCAATCAGGGGCCAGGCGCTAGTGTAAAGCAGGACGCACAACAGCCTGGTGGTGCAGATGCATCTCGGGGGGATGCATCAGAATTCTGATCTTGCTAGTGAGTTCATCTTCCCAAAGCAGCTGCTGTGGCGAAAATGATCTGAGATTACACAAAAGAAGAGAAGGAACAGTTTCATTATATGTAATCTGGTTTCATTGACCTGAATTTGGTGGCAGTATTTTCACCGGCTTCAGTGGATCTAGGCTTCTACTTGCTGCATTTATCAGAGCTCTAAAATGTGCTAGGAGCTTTCAACAACTCCCACAAGATCGTGGGGATTAGCTGAAGGTTTATAATTACATAAATTGTCTGAATGCTATAATAAAACATACTAGGTGGGAAGAAGGATATGAACTGTACAGGAAAACCAGGCTTACTTAAGTACATCATTATCAACAATGCCAGACAGCAAACAGGATCTAATATAGGCAACTTTTCTCTTCACATAGAGAATTAGAGTGTGTAAGGACACAGCGTAAGTTATGTACAAATTCTGCTTGTCACCTTGGAGGACAATCTGTCTGAGAGAGGTGGTGTTTTGGAGGCATGAACTTTTTAAAGACAATCGTATTCAGTTATGACCAATACAGTGGATGAATGAAACACGACTAATGTTGCAAAGCTCTAAATGTTATAAGTATCTGTGCCTAAAAAAATATTTTCCTGTAGAATGTGGAGTCACTAGGGAGTAATCAAAGCAAATCACTCTTGCAGGTGGTAAATCTGTGGAAGTATCACCTCTACTGAGGTCCAGGGGGTAATACACCATAGTCAGTTCTGGTTTCCATAGCCTGGAAAAACAGAGAGGCTACATTGTACAAGGAAACAGCCCTGATCAGGGGGACAATGAAATATTTATTCTGGAAGAAAGATCTGACAAACTGGTGGAATGAACCTATCGAGCATCTATATATCTGTAAACTATAACCTATATAATCTGTGTGTTGCCCTCTGAGGTTTTTCTTCATAGATTTTATCTAGAACAGATATTTGTTCCCAAAGCCGGCTGGTTATAGGCTAACTATGGCACTGTTCCTGAGCAAAAGAAAATCTGTTCCAGTCACTGAATTTAAACTCAGATCCACCATGAAGTAAATTTCAAAGGGACTTTGGCTTACTGGAGATTTAATGCAAGTTGTTCCACTGACACTTATGGGCAGAGAGTTTGTTAAAAAACTAACTTATTGAGATCTTTTCCATAGGTTGATGTTCATGTGGGGAATCAAATCCCTCAAACAGGATGGCTGCAGAAGAAAGGTAGAAGGAAGGAGGTTTAAACAATTTTCTATTAGAAAAGTTTTATCTGAAAACATTCAGCTGAGTCTAGTAAACAGCAGGTATAATGATCTGGGTAGAATAATAGTTTACAATTCATGAATGAAAATTCTCTTTGGTAAGAACTTGATGTCAGTCCCCTATTGCACACCATCAAGTGAGTTAATAGAATAACCATTAAAACGTGAGGAACCTCATGAAATTCAACAAAGGCAAGGGCAGGCTCCTGCACCTAGGCAGGAATAACCCCAGGCAGCAGGACAGGCTGGAGGGCTTACCTGCTGGAAAGCAGCTCTGCAGAGAAGGACCTAGGAGTCCTGGTGGACAACAAGCTGACCATGAGCCAGCAATGTGCCCTTGTGGCCAAGAAGGCCACTGGTATCCTGGGGTGCATTAGGGAGAGTGCTGCCAGCAGGTGGAGGGAGGTGATCCTGCCCCTCTCCTCAGCCCTGGGGAGGCCTCGTCTGGAGTACTGCGTCCAGTTCTGGGCTCCCCAGGACAAGAGAGACATGGTGCTCCTGGAGAGAGTCCAGCGGAGGGCTACCAAGATGATGAGGGGACTGGAGCATCTCTCCTCTGAGGAAAGGCTGCGAGAGCTGGGCCTGTTGAGCCTGGAGAAGAGAAGACTGAGGGGGAGAATCTAATCAGTGTGTCCAACGATCTAAAGGGAGAGTGTCGAGAGGATGAGGCCAGACTCTTCTCCGTGGTGCCCAGCGACAGGACAAGAGGCAATGGGCACAAACTGATCCACAGGAAGTTCCATCTGAACCTGAGGAAAAACTTCTTTCCTGTGAGGGTGACAGAGCATTGGAACAGGTTGCCCAGAGAGGTAGTGGAGTCTCCTTCGCTGGTGTCATGGATAGGTTTGGTTTAGGGGAAAGGTTAGGAAAATGGGTTTTACTGAACAATGGGTATGAGGTGATAATCACCCTGTCCTTTCTGTGACCCCGGTTTATCCTGCAGAAATCTCCCACTGCAGCCCGGACCGGTCAGTCAGGGCAGAACATTCCAGAAGGAAGGCGAGTCTGCGCGGCCGTCTGCAAACAGGCCGCAGTATAATTAGGGGTCGAAACCGGACCGCTCAGAGTGGGGGTCTAGACAAATTTAACTAATCGCTTGCCTGCGGTCCCAGGGTGGGATAGGGATAAAAGGGGCACACGCCAGCCCAGCAGTGGCTTTTGCAGCAGCGGTAGAGAGAAGAAGAGAGCTGAATTCACTGAAGAAGCAGAAGTGGCGGCGAAGAAGCAGCTGCCGAGAGCTGAACTTCCTGAAGCGGCGGCAGGGAAGCAGCAGCCTCGGCGGCCTTTCCAAGGCTCCACGACGCCAGGCAGCCTTGTGCAAGGCTCCCCCGCCCCACCGAGGGAAGCTCTCCGCCCGGCAGGCTGCGGGCAGCCGGCACCGCCGTGCCCCCGATCGGGGACGCCGGGTCAGGCAGCTGGGGATCCCCCCCGCTACTAACACCGTCAGCACTGCCCTCCTGCCCGCTCCGGGCAGCGGTGACCGAAGCGGCACACCGGGGCGGCTGTGGCCTGCTGACTGCGGAGCGCGTGGCGGCGGCCCGCCGCGCCCGGTGCGGCCTGCTCAGTGATCCTGGGGCTTGAAGCGGCACCAACCCCCCACCCCGGGCGTGGCCTGCTTGTCCCTTCCTCCTCCTCCTCCTCCTCCTCCTCCTCCTCCCCCCTGCCCCCCACCTTCCGGCATCACCATCAGATACCTTCGCCTTACCTGTTATCTGTTTCTGGCTGTTAATTGTGAACCGTTCATAAGCAACAGGGACACCTGTACCGCCACCCGAACCTTCCCTGTAGCGTGGAGGGCTGCGGGCACCAGAGCATGAGGGTGCCCAGTGGTTGGCTCTGCCACCCCTCTCGGGCCCCCCGTGACACCTGGAGATATTTAAAACCTGCCTGGACACAATCCTGGAGAGCCTGCTCTAGATGACCCTGCCTGAGCTGGGGGTTGGACTAGATGATCTCCAGAGGTCTCTCCCAACCGCAACCATTCTGTGATTCTGTGAGTGAGAACCAAATTCTCAGTTTTCAGGATATTCAAGTAATCTATCTCCCCTATTATCCTACTGTCACGTAACAAATATGTCTCTATTTGTGTGTTAAAATTTCATTGGACCCGTAAATACTAGCTTATCAATTTTGGTAGAAGCTTTGGATGCTGAAATTTATCAGGTAGGCAAATTATTAACATTTTTCAGGTGTAATATATGTTCTTTATTTAATTTGCATAGAATCATAGAAAAATACAGATTCTGGAGGTCATCTTGTTTAACCTACTATTCAGAGCAGGGTTAGATCACATTTAGATCAGTCTACTAGGCCTTGTCTAGTCCAGTTCCGAAAATCTGTAAGGATGGAGATTTTACAATATCTTCAGAGGCAACTTGTTGCAGTGTTTAACCCTGTAATTGTAAGATTTCTTTTCTGACGTCCTGCAGTAGTTGTTTAAGAGCTTCAGAAAGCAAAGGGAAAGGAAATTGAAAATTAAAAAAAAAAAAAGTATTCCTTAAAAAAATTAATATTATTTCTATTATGTATTTTATCACTGTTCATTTTTTAATAAGAAAAACAAAACAAAAAAAAAAGAAACAAGAAAAACCCCAGAAGAACAAACAAGCAAAGTCCCCAAATTAAATGTTTTGGTTCAGTTCTAACTCACATTTTATTTGACTGCAAAAGAAGTTGTTATTTTTACCCTATAAGAAGAAAATAAAATTATATTTATATTAATATTAAAAATCAGTTATTCACACAATCATCTAGACTATTTTTATACTATTTATATTATTCACAGAACAGTTACCTCCTGAAATAATGTGTCCATGGCTTTTTTCTGCGTTGATTAATGCAATTAATAATATATGAGTATTTTATAAGTGCTCTGAAAGTGCTTTGTGAAAACTTTTACTTAGCAGTTCAGACTTACTGAACTGCTTAGGGATCCTAAGAAGCAGGATAATCTTGCCATATTCATTTTGCAATACTAAGAAACAATTAGTACTTCAAAAAGTCAGAACAATTGCAAATAAATCCTGAGAAAACAGCAGACTATTCAGTATGGGAGGTATTCAAGTATGTTGAAAGACAGGTTTAAAATGATCCTGACAACCTGGAAGAAAAGTCTATAAAATAATATGATACTTAATGAAGTCAAAGGCAAAATACACTTAGACAATCAACTTAGGTAATTCAGAATGCAGAGCAACTGGTGAGCCAGTGGCTTTGTAAAAGAAGGATCTAGAGATTATAATGGCCAATGCACTGAATGTGAACCCACCAATATCAAGCTCTAGAGCTACTGATGAACAGCCTATTATATAAAGAGGATCATAGTCTTCCTGACATGTAAAATAATCTTTCCTCCCTCTTCAAAAGTGATTTTTCCATTGGTGTTTGGTGTTTGTTGCAGTGTGGTGTTCTGCTCTTCAAGAAAGATGTGGAGATGTTGCTGAGTGAAAGAAAGAGAAGTCTGAAGCAAGGCATGACAGCCCTCTTCAGATACATGAAAGGGTGCTGAAGAATGGAAGTGAATGAACTGTTTTGTACTTTGGAGTTGGAACAAAAAGAAATAGGCTTAAATTACAGTAGTTTAGTTTAGGCACAGAGAAAAAAGTTGCCTAAACTCGTACCTTTATAGAAAGTGATTGCAGCAAGTTTTACCAGATGATACGTTAGAAGCCACTAGCCCTTATCACTATTATAAATTGCTTCAGCATTTTAATTTGTAAGATAAAATCTGTATTTTTTCCTGGATCAGTTGATTTGGGTTGATATGTCATTTCACTCTTAAGGAGACTGAGAGTACTATGATTACCCAAGTTTGATTACAATATCTTATGTGAGACTTTGTCTATGTGAGACATACTGTGTCTGTTCTACACAAAGCAAAGTAATTTTTCAAACTTCAGAATAGTAAATAAAAAAAAATCCCTCTAACACTCCCAGTTTGAAATCTTACTGAATTCCAGCATCAAGATTCTAATTGAACATACTTCTAGTCTTTTCTACATCAGAAATTAATTGTAATATTACGTTATATTTGATTATATACACGTGTGTATACACATGTATGGACTTAAGGTTCAGAGAAGTGCCCAATCCAGAAGCAGCTTTTAAAAACAACAACTCTTTGCTATGCTAAAGACAGCTGTTAATGCATATGCCTTTTGTACACATTTTTTTGGAAGCTGTAGCAAGTATCAATGCACTGTATCCTGAAAAATCAGGTGGAAGTGATAGTAAAAGCTGCCAAATAGGATCAGCTACCTTTGAGAGATTTCTGAAGGTCTTTGATAAGAAGAGCCTTGCAATCTCTTCTTTAAGGCTGCCTTGCTCTGTTTACTGGAGCCGTTGTGTGCCATATCTAATGAAGCAATGAGTCAGTGGCATGAGGTTAGTGGAATACACCACTTAGATGTTATTACTAAAATAAATCTGCTTCTTTATTGGGGTATGAGTCATCATATTCTCAGATTATGGTGCCTTACAAATTTCTCATTGCTTGTTCTTCAAGCCCAGCAATTAAATCTTTCATATACTTGTGATTTTTTTGTTAGAGGGCCGTATTACACTATATGGCCTCCAAAGCAAAAATAGATATGTATGTAGAGAGAAAAAGAAAGAGAGAGACAGAAGAAAACCTCACTATATAAGTTGTCACAAAAGTTGCTGGCGTGCAACTGCCTCTTAAAGCAAAAGCTTAGTCTTGGGTGAAAGAAGCACTGCCAAGATGACAACAGCAATGTTGGAACTACATTCTTGTAAACAATAGAAAAGAGAAAAAGAAAATAATCCTCTCAACCCGTACTCAATCCCATAGGAAGACTGAAAATCAACACTCAGTCATTGACAGTATACAGGGTTGCTAAGAAGACTGATTAAACAAAAACTACTTAGTCAACAGTGAACATTTCCCTCTCACAGTGACATTTACAGAAAATTCATTAATTTAGAGGAAAATAGTTAAAATAAAAATAATTTTCCATAGCCTTCCACACAAACTCTGAGTCTATGGAAGGCTGGCGGCAGAGTTGTGACTGACAGAGCTCTTACTGCTAAGTGATTGATTTAAAATCCTCTTCCCACTCGAGGGAAAGCATTAATACACTGGTCTAATAACAAAACCTGTTATGTGGCCCATATTAATTGGCATCTCATAATTAATTGGATAGAACCCATCCAGAGCATGCAAAACTTACTTCTCTACCGGAACTTCTCATTATGAAGGAAATTGTTGTTATAGCAGCAATTTCTGATTTCAAACTCACTTGAACTGAATAAATTCAGAATAAGTTTGCTGACCTGAGTCCTTGTGCAGGTCAGTAATAGTTGCCATGGAAATATAAAAATAAAGTTGATTAGATAAATAAAATAGGACACAAATCTTGTACGCCCTATATGACAGACAATAGAAGTAGCTCTTCCTGCCTGTTCTGAGCTGTAATGTGGTAGTGGAGGCAACCATGAGTGTGTGATGTGCAGTATGATCAGTTAAAAGAAATGAATTAAAAAGTAAGCACAGCCTGATAGACATAATTTTTGATCACTGAAGGAAACAGGAAACTTACCAATTTAGAGAATAAAGTGAAAATGACAATAGCAAATGTGCTACTAAATGTTCAAAGTGAATAAACTGAAAATAGAAGAGAGATTGGTTTTTCTGTAATCTTTTTCAGTTATAGTAATTTCACCTTTTTTTTTTTTTTTTTTTTTACAGCAGGAGATAATGTCACTGGTACTCAACTGCTCACCCACAAGAAGCTGCATGTTGCTTTTGATGTTACACACTGTGCCTGGAAGCATCTGCTCCATGAAGGTTGTTGATCCTTTCCTTTTCCATCCTTGTTTTCATAAGAGGGAAGCATCCTGCTTGCTACCTGGCTAACATACCACAGCCCATCAGCTAAAGTTCCTCCTACTTCCTTGTACTTTAGCTGAGATTCAACTCACTTAATCTAACTAGTGTAGTAGGCCTTTAGCCTCAGTTCGTACTCTATGTGGAGTCGGCAGAGGGAGGTCTACAGCAGGGTCTACAAGCTTAATGGTCACCAAGAAAGTAATTAAAAACTCCCTTAAGTCTGCTAAACTGTGTGCTGAAGTGGTCTTTGAAGAGACCTATCTCTGGGTACCTGTGACAGACTGAGGCTAGATGGCTGTTCCAGGTGGAGTATCCATTCACTAGCAGATTAGGTGATTCGGGTAAGATGAATTCCATCTTTACTGCTGTTCTCTGTTCACCTTTACACAGAAGGAGAGTCCTGGATAAACAGATTTTGCTTGCCTGCAGATGCAGAAAGGCTATAAAGATGTACATTTTTGTCTTAGGCAATATCTACACTGAATAGTGCAGAGCTTGATAGAAACAATAGCTACAGTAGAACTAAATAGCTCAGCAGGGTCAAATAGCTTGAGTGAAGCATAGATGTAGCTGTTTTGCTCACTGGGAGAAAGCATGGATATTTGGCATTGCAATTACATACTCTGTGTAATGCCCTCTGTGACAATATGGGACTTGGGCTCAGTAGTAAATGGTATTTGTGAGACTCCTACACTGGTTAAATGTTTTTTTACTAGAATTTTATACTGCAGCTCAAGAATAAAAAAATGCCAGCTCCAGTTTGGCTTAAGGATTAGCATTTAACGTCAGTAGACTATGTGAAGTAAAGCCCAGTTGTGAACAGTGAATCATTGCTCTTAGTACAAGAATAGGCTTACTTTAATGGGATCATAGCGATCTCCATTTTAATAATTTCTCGTTTGCTTCAAAAAGTAATGATTATATGAAATTTGTTTTAGGTAAAAAAATGAAAATCTTTAAGGAAGTGCAATGATGTAAAATCAATCTCCATTCTAATTTCTCTCTGAGTTACAGCAGTGCAATCAGCTGGAATTGTTTCATCATGGAGCTGCTTTCAGTAAATAGTATCAATAAAGAATGCTTATAGACATCTTACGTACTCATAAAATATTGTGAAGAATGAAAATATGAATATGTGCAGCAGTTTTGTTGAATTTTACACCTACCTAGAGACTACACAGGAACTTCTGGGACGAGAGACTAAGTGTTAGTTGGCAAATTATAAAATATCATGAAAAACAAAGGTTTTGGCTAAGCTACTGCATAAGCATATTCATGTCTTCACAGAATCACAGAACGGCTGAGGCTGGAAGGGACCTCTGGAGATCATCTAGCCCAGCCCCCCGCCTTGCTTCTCTTCTTTAGGTTGCTCAGGCAATAGCATAGCCTGACTCAGAGATGCAGCATTCATGACAAGCATAGCTAGATCTAAGGATAAGATTGACCAACCACCCGTGTAGGCTGTAGCATCACCCTGGCTGCCTCCAGCCTGTCTTGTCCAGCACCCGAGTCCTTTGGGACTGCAAGACCCCATGGGCTAGGCTGTCTGCAGATTTCATAGCTGTACCACAAGTCCAGGTTTGCAACACAGACCAGCATTCACTTTGCCTTCAGCGAGCCAGTGAATCAAATCTGGCCCTGATGAAACTAAAAGGAGATTTTATCTTTAACATCACTGAGTTCTTTTTTTTCATTGAAATTTAAGCCTATGCTTAAGCACAAGCCCTTAGTGAGGTTTTTTAGATAGCTGTTAATGGGAATATCTGTTTTACAGAGGTATGAGCACAAACTTAAAGCAACATTAAGCATATGGCCTGCTGTTTCTGTACCTTTTTAAATATGCATGATGATGCTTTATGGAACTATCTGCTATTACCTGTCATTTAGGTCAAAGGAATTTTTTTTCTTCTCTACTTTCATTGATATGGGGCTCAGTAGTCTCTTTTTTTCGTGTATGATAATTACCACATTACACTTAATCAAAAAAATGAAAGCATGTGACAATCGGGGGTAAGCACAGAAACAAAGAATATTTGTAACCAAAATTCTCTCTGTTTTAAAGTTCTTTTTATGTGTTACCCCATTTGTTTTCTATATCATGTTCTACTCAAGCAACTTTACCAACTTACTGCTGTTGTGAGAGAAGTGCTAAGTTTTACATTTGGCAAATGCTAGGACTTTAGAAGCACAGCACAGCTGGAGTGGATAAAATGAAAATGCATTCTTCCGTACCAAAGTGATCTTGTTGCTGATGAGAAAAAAAAACACAACAATATGGTATATATTTATAACAGTTTAATGAGGCACTATTCAAAAATCCAGCTGTGAAAATGTGATTAATCCATATACATAGTCTTTCAACACCAGAAAGTAAGTTCTCCAGGGTAAAAATTGATTTCCACACATTACAGAGTGTATCTTGTCACTCATCATTTCCTGTGGACCATTCACAAACATGTAAGCACACTTTGGTATTTGAATAGGTTGCATGGAAAACAGCAGCTACTAAAAAGCAGCACTTTATCTGTAAGGGGCTGAGCATCTATATAATTCTGGTTCCTGAAGTTTGTGTGTGGTCACAAATTTATTTCTTTTTTCTTCCTCTTCCTTTTCCTTCTGTTCATTTATTCATTAGTTCCTTCCTTCCTTCTTTCTCTTTCTTTCGTTCTTTCATTTTTTTTGCTTTTTCTTATTTTTTCTTTTCCTTCTTTCCTTCCTTCCTTTCTTTAAGAAAATCTGAAAAGCTAATATTGAACTACTTCTGTAGGTGGTGCCAGAGATGTTTTCATGTTTTTTCTTGCTCAGAATTAACTGAGGCTTTATATACATAAAAAAAATTTGGCTTGATTTCATACATTGTTGTTAACAGCCTCTCCTTGGACATTCTATGATTTTGCATCATAAGATAAAAACAACTGTTTTCCAATCTGGGAAGCAGCAGACCAACTCGTCTACTCCTCCTCCCCCCATTCTTCCCCTCACCAGCAGGACTGAGGAGAAAACGACCTGGGCTCCCAGACCCTTCACCACCATTCCCAGAGCTCTGAAGTCCTGTTTGATGGTATCTAATCTGCCCTTGGTGTCATTAGTGCCCACATGGAAGAGCAGCAGAGGGTAATAGTCTGATGCATGGACAAGCCTTGGCAGTCTTTCCATGACAGCTCTTATTCGAGCCCCTGGCAGGCAGCAAACCTCTCTAGACAAGAGGTCAGGTCGGCAGATAGGTGCCTCTGTCCCCTGCAGCAGAGGAGTCACCCACAACAATCACTCGCCGCTTCTTCTGGGTGTTCCTGCATGGCACAGGGTCTGTCAGGCCAGTTGCCTCCCTTGGAGCCGTGCCCAGCTCCTCCTCAGCTTGGAGGGCACTAAACCTGCTCCTCAAAGGCAAGTTTTGAGGAGGAGCAAGAACCTTTCTCCCTTCTAAGAGAAGTGACCAGTTTCCAGCCTTCTTCAACAGTGTTATGATGTACCATTGCACAGAGCCGTCCAGCAACTGCACTGCAGTGGGGGTGGGGACTCCTGGGGCTGCACAGTCTCCAAGAATACCCTGTCAATCTCCCACTCATCCTCTCGGATGCTACACAGACTACTGACTTCCTCCCGTAACTCCTTTATCTGGCGATACAACTGATCAACCACAGCACACCTCACACAGGAGAGCTGACTGTCAGCCCAGGCCTCACAGGCCCCAGGCACTCCCTGCCGCCTGACACCTCTAGAGCTGCATCTGCTGCCAGAGGGTCTGTCTGTGTTGAAGCTTCAGACACAGCTGATGCAGCACCTCCAGCAGCCACTGGGGAATGCGCTCTGTGGCATGTCATGACCATACCTGAAGCAGCACACACCACTACCAGAAACAAAGTTGCCTTCTGACAAACTGCTGCACAAACTGCTGCATCTGTTCACTGCACTCCGGGAGCTGCACTCTTATATGGTCCTCTTCCTAGCAGTGACTCACAAGGGTGCTTGAGCCACCCAATCAGGAACCACCTGGATTAAAGGCCCCAACTCCCTCTGACCAGGGCAACCCAGAGAGTTTGTTAGCAGCAGCCACACCTAGCTAGAACTTCCCAGGAGAAGTTAAGTCAAAGCCTCCTGCAGTAGTCCTTGCTTAGCTCTCCTTTCCTGCTAGCAGTAAGCACCGTCTAGTTCCTTGGGGGTCCCCAGAAAGCCTCCACAACTTCCAACAAGGCCCACAAAAGGGCCAAGCAGAGCCCAGACACTGCTGCGTCTGTTCGCTGCCTCTGTTAGCTGCACTCTGTTAGCTCCCTTCAGCTCCCTGTGGAATAAACTCTGGCTTCATGGTCTTCTCTGGAAGGGGGAACATACATGTTAGCATCCTCTCAGACTAAGGAGGGCATTGGCCTATACATCCAATTCACATTTCGGGTACCTTTGTTATTTTAGGGAATCTGTGCCAAGTTTTCCATTGCTAAAAAGTAATTCTAGTACTTTCTTGCTTCACAGAGTAATTGTGAGGGTAATATATTGAATATTAACATGCTAAAATACCTTATTAATGGTAACATAGACAAACAAAAGCCAAGTTAAGAAATGTATCATAGGCCTGGGAAAGTGAAGTATACTAAAAATGAGAGAGGAGAAAAGAAGACAGTAGTCCCTTTCATCAAAGTTAAAAAAAAAGGGGGGAAGGGAAATAATTCAGTAGACAAGGTTGACTTTCAGTTGATGTGAAAGCAGTCTCAGTACTTGACTTCATTTAATTTTTCCTTTTGAGGTATGAAAAGCAAAACGTTTGGATTGTGGTTTCCCCTGCACCTTTAAATTGAAATTTCCTCATTCCCCCATAACTTGTCAACAGTGACAAAGCTAGATGCTAAGAATTTTTTTCATCAGGGGATGCCATCTCTCTCTAAATACAGGAATGAAGACTGAGGTAGCATTTACTGTGGATGCTTGTTGTGTATTTATTTTAATATTTCATCATTCTGCTAGATATCTATTTGGCGGTGTTTTCTTTGGGGACTGTCAAAGAACACATCAGTCTCTGCAATTTTATGCACTCATTGCCTGTAACAGGATGATGAGATGGGAATAAATAATAAATAATCACAGCAGTGCTAAACATAGACCAACAAACCAACTGTTTCACAGTGAAGCTTTGTCACCCGGAGCATGTAAGTACATTAACAGTCTGTTCTAAGACAAATCAGTGGAATAAGATATAAGTGAAATGAAAGGATTGCAGCAACAGCCGTCAAGCAAGAGTAAGGAAATAGTCACTATTACATTTTGCCACTTTACCAGTGACATCAGAGCCTTTGAATCCAATTGTTTCAAAATAAGTATATTGGAGTTTTCAGGGAAGGGAGAAAAACTAATTATGGTATATTTTGTCCCTTCTATGCCAGTGTTAAGGAGAAAAAGGAAGCAATCATATTCACAAAATAGGATTCTGAAAACTCTAGGTCAGATTCATCACTGTAAACCTGAAATAGTTCTGGAATGAATTACATTTGGATTCAAAGGTAAAACTTGCACTGACTGCATGACTTCAGAAGCCCACAGCTCTAACAGTAAATCCTGTCTGCCAACAAAAAGCTGTAATCTCAGCTTCCCATTACTCTCTTGTCTGACCCAATGGAAGAGGTGTGGACAAGACTAGACTGTTTCTGTTTCTCATTAGGCCCAAATGCCAAAGCAACTCATTAGGGCTATAAGCAACTGGGTAGGAATTATAGTAATCACAGAAGGTTGAGGTCGGAAGGAACCTCTGGAGATCATCTAGTCCAACCTCCCTGCTCAAGCAGGGGCTTCTAGAGCATATTTCCCAGGATCACATCTAGACGGGTTTTAAATATCTCCAGAGAAGGAGACTCCACTACCTGTCTGGGCAACCTGTTCCAGTGCTCTGTCACCCTCACAGGAAAGAAGTTTTTCCTCAGGTTCAGATGGAACTTCCTGTGGATCAGTTTGTGCCCATTGCCTCTTGTCCTGTCGCTGGGCACCACGGAGAAGAGTCTGGCCTCATCCTCTCGACACTCTCCCTTTAGATCGTTGGACACACTGATTAGATTCTCCCCCTCAGTCTTCTCTTCTCCAGGCTCAACAGGCCCAGCTCTCGCAGCCTTTCCTCAGAGGAGAGATGCTCCAGTCCCCTCATCATCTTGGTAGCCCTCCGCTGGACTCTCTCCAGGAGCACCATGTCTCTCTTGTCCTGGGGAGCCCAGAACTGGACGCAGTACTCCAGACGAGGCCTCCCCAGGGCTGAGGAGAGGGGCAGGATCACCTCCCTCCACCTGCTGGCAGCACTCTCCCTAATGCACCCCAGGATACCAGTGGCCTTCTTGGCCACAAGGGCACATTGCTGGCTCATGGTCAGCTTGTTGTCCACCAGGACTCCTAGGTCCTTCTCTGCAGAGCTGCTTTCCAGCAGGTAAGCCCTCCAGCCTGTCCTGCTGCCTGGGGTTATGCTTGACTCACCCAATCAGGAACCACCTGGATTAAAGGCCCCAACTCCCTCTGACCAGGGCAACCCAGAGAGCTTGTTAGCAGCAGCCACACCTAGCTAGAACTTCCCAGGAGAAGTTAAGTCAAGGCCTCCTGCAGTAGTCCTTGCTTAGCTCTCCTTTCCTGCTAGCAGTAAGCACCGTCTAGTTCCTTGGGGGTCCCTAGAAAGCCTCCACAACTTCCAACAAGGCCCACAAAAGGCCCAGGCAGAGCCCAGACACTGCTGCGCAAACTGCTGCGTCTTTTTGCTGCCTCTGTTTGCTAAGCTAATCCCAAAGATCATCAAATCATAGAATTATTTAGGCAGGAGGGGAACTCAGGAGACCGTCTAGGCCAATCTCCTCCTAAGAGCAGGGTCAACACTGAATTTGACTTGCTAAGGGCTTTTTCTATCTGGATCTTGAAAACTCTAGCAATGGAGAGAGTACAACCTCTGGGCAACCTGTTCAATCTTCGTTAGATCCTCAATGGCGCTAAGTAAATACCTAGAATAATTTAAAATGAAAGAGGAATTCTACTTTTTTTGGGTATGTTGTATATTATCTGCATTTTTTTTAAAGGGTAGAATTCTGAATTAAACCACAGTTCTAAAAGTTTTCTTTTCTTCCCATTCCCTTTACATGGTGCACTGGTTTTAGCATATCACAATTTGAGATTGTGGTGAGGCTTTTGATAGGGACACATCTGTTGCATGAATTTCACAGGTTAATGTTCAGTGCTGATACCCTTGATCCAAAGCAGATGCTCCTTAGGAGACGGACTGGAACCACCAAAAGGGGTTGCACTTCCTGCTACTCCTGCTACTTGCTGCTACTTAGGGGCATAGCTGCCACTCTGTATCCTGACAAGTGTTATTGCTCAATGTCTTTATTTACTGAAAAGGTAATGAAAAAGATCTATGTGGTGTTTGTAGGCTAGCTTTCCTGTCATATCATTACACTCTGGAATGTCACAGACTGATCCATGACTGCTTATTGCCTCTTCCTGTAACAGTACCTCTGCACTGTCAAGGGTGCAGACAATGGTCGCTTCTTGTCTCACACAGCCTCTGGAGTGGTTAGAACATTTCTGGGAAAGGTACTTAGATCTTCCTTGACTTTGGAGGGACTATCAGCCTTTTAAAGACAAGGAAGATTATCCCTATTGCTTCGTCATCATATATATTATATTTCACTTCAAATATTTATTTCTGCTCTGTTATTGATAAATAATAACGTACGGATGTCCTTTAAGCATATTTGTAAAAACTGCACAGAAGAATGGAGCAGGACAAACTCTTCCTTGGATAACATATATTTTTGCAAGTGATCCCAATGGTATTATGCAGGTTACACATCTTTAAATTGTAACATATGCCTCATAAGTTACACCTGCAATGCCATAAAACTATAATTATTTTTGCATGCATATATATAGAGAAACGTCTAGCAACACTAGCAATGTTGCTGACCTATTAAACACTACTGTTGCTGACCTATTAAAAGATACTGGGTAAGAATGAAATGTCACAACATTAGTTTATCCTGGGGAGAATATAAGTGATATTGGGCCTACTTGGTTAGCTTTATTTATGGCAGTACATAGAGTTTGCAAATAGTATATGAACAAAAACAGTAAGCTGCTACTTTATGTGTTTGCTTTCCCATTTGGAATATTGTGATAAGATAAGCCATTGTAGTGAGAAATGCTTGCATAAAACAGGAAAATGTCTGTTTATGAGATATTGTATAATGAACACTTTATATTCTGGGTGGCTGCAAGAGTTGTGAAACAGTAGCGTTCACACAGTTCCCTAAATAATTCTTATATTGTGGTGAGCTGACAAAGTTAGAAGAGTGCAGTACTTGAAAGAGTAAATATCAAGAAGCCTCCAGGGGTTCTTTCACTTCATTCATTTTGCATTATCCCATTTAGCAATTGTAGTTACATCTCTGCAGCCCTAATAACTGTTCAAGTGAAGTGATGTTATAGTTCTAAAAGATATAAACCTACTAGGCAAAATGTAATCATATTCAAGTTCCAGCGATGGCCTTGCAGAATAAAACATACGTATTTGCATGCTATTGCATGCAATTCATATTAACATATCTGTAAAAGGAAACTCTTCTGCCACTACTTGGGAAAGTGTTCTTTTAAGGTGATACTTCATTGTCCCATCACAATCTGAAAGTTTCATTTTTTCAGAAACACTGAATTCTTGTTTGGCTTCCACACTTAGATAAGATAGACAGAGCGGTTTGTGTTAAGAACTGTGAAGCTCTATGGCTTGTGAGAACTGGAGCTAGTGTGGGTATCATTGTGGGTAACCTTGTAAGTCTGAGTCCATACTGAACGTTACCATCTTGCTAAAATAGAACTTTTCATGGTTCAGAATTTCTGTAGCAAGAGCAGGTTTGTGGGTTTTAAGTGCATAACTCAAAAAGCTAAACTCAAAACACAACAAACATGGGATTAACTAGTAAATAAAGAGCAATGGTACAGTAAAAAGTTCACAAGTATGCAGTATTTGTCTTTTTGTTCATTTGACTAAACAAACTCTCCCTGTAACCTAACAATAAATATTAACGTTTTACAAGAATCCAGCACTGGAGCCTTTCCTTTTCTTCAGTTATGTTTGGTCATGCTTGGGTATCAGGTGAGTAGGGAAAGAGCAAGCAGAGGAGTATGAAAAAGAAAATCAGTAACCTGAGTGGGAAAACCCTGCTAGGAGAGTTCCCTGCAGTGGAGAACACATAAATGCCATCTGAGGCAAGGGGAAAGAAAGAAACACTTAACTCTATGATGCTGAATACATAAGCTTCTGTAAATGTTGGACTCATCTTTCTAGACCAGGAGTCTATAACTCTGTATATTCACAAAATGTCACAATTAGTATTTGAGCATTGTCTGAACAATTTAGTTTGCTCCAGTCACTTCTCATGTCATGTTTTAAAATCTGTGAGTCAGATCCTGCCTGAAGCTCTATGAGGCTGTATTAACCAGAGACCTGGTCCCACCTTCCTACTAATTAACACATAGAGTTACACATTTGTCAGGAGCTGTACGGTTTTTACAGTTCTGGGCTGAGGCACTGTGGGTTGAATTCTGTGCTCTTTCGTTTGTACCTTGCCTCCCTCCATTCAGAAAGAACAGATCACGACTGAAATTAATGGAGTGAAACTGCACAAGTCATGACAGTAGTTTTGATAAGTTGAAACTAATACGGTGATTTAAATTCAATTTCTTATGTTAACGTTTAGTGCAGCTAGCTATCTATTGTCATGCCAATACTACTTTATAATTGTAAAAACTTATTTTTGTTTGTTTCTGAGGCTTTGCTAATACACTTAAGGAAAATTTTGTATAAAGTCAGTTATATTAAGAATAAAAATACATCAAAAGACAGATTTTGCAAACTTCCATTGAGAATCTAAACTAAAATGCTTCTCTGAATCATCCAGCATAGCTATCATATCCGAGGGTTAATCAGTAATGATAAACCTGACGTGTTTTGACAATTTAATAAAGCTTTTGTAACATAGGAGAAGACTGCTTCAGCATATGTGATAAAAGCTAGGAATCATAAGACATGTGTATGCACATTCTGCAGCTAAATGATCAAACCCCATAAATGTCAACTTTGTTTGAAAGTAATAATACATATATGCATGCAAATAGACTCAAGCTTTTCGACAAAGCATCTGGATACACTGCTTCAGCATGAATAAATAAAGGTAAGCCAAATGCTTTTTAGGAGCTATGGAGGCGATATTTTTGAAAAATGTTTAAATGAAAGAGAAATATTCTGACTTTTTGAATCTAATATATTAAACTATGTTTTAATTTACTGTTATACTCTTTACCATTCTTGTCTGCAGGGAACTAGTGATTAAAATTTTTCTATATCCTTTTAATCAATGCATGTATTTTTAGAGCATGTAACGTTTAATTAATATCTACACATTTATGTACTTTCCTATAGCACATAGGAAAAAGGCTACATAGATGTGAAGGAAAATATCTTATTATTATTTCTGGCCTGTTATGGCTGTTCACTTTTTAATAATATAGCAAAGTTGGGCTACAAAACATACTTTTTGGGCAAATACCCTCCTTTTGGAGGTGCTACAATATAGGAAGATAAAATAAATACCATCAGTTCAATCTGAATGAGTTAATGTATGTCTTGTTTTAACTTAGTTCTTTGACAGAGATCATTTAGAATCAGTCTTCAACCTGTCCAGAGTTTATGAGCACAGTAATTAGTACTCCAAACTCAAAAGGCTGTAGAAATGTCTGTCAAGCAGTTAACAGATGTTAAGCGCTCTTGATTAATTCCTTTTTAATTATTAGGATGAAGCACAATGACAAATTGATTGTGCAGCAATATAAATCAGGAGTACTACATTATTCACAGCACTTCTCAGCAGGATGCTCACAAGGCAGGATACCAAATGGTGAGTGACCAGGGAAACACTTTATCCTTTCCTAAACTGACAAAATAATATAATGAATAGAAGGAGAAGACTACAAAGCACTGAGTTACTATGGTAATAAGGGTGATATAAGGACTTCTATAGAATGGAATAAGATATAAAGGCACAGGGAATTCTTCTTATTAAATATGCACCAGCCAAGCTCTCTACTCTGCGTTAGTTTGCTCACATGCAATCTCATATATTCCATTTTTTAATATCCTTTGAGTAATTACTTATTTATCTCATACAAATCACCTAAGTAAACACTAGTTTAATATAACTAGTTACTGAAGTGTATATATCTCTTGGGCTTTTAGTGTTGTCTGATTAGATTAAGGAGAAGAAAAACATACCAAAAAATCCTAGTTTTCTCAAGTTTCCCCTTAACTCTTATGATTAAGAAGGTAGAATACACGTATGATAACACTTTGCGCTTAAATATGTGAATATATAGTTTAGCCGTATTTACTAGATGTGTATTCTCATTAGATTCAAAAGAATATTTTGTCATTACACAATGAACTGCACAGGAATGGAATCTGAGGTATGAATCAGCAATACTTTTGGATAAAAGGGAAAAAAATATAGATTTACACTGCGTTTACTGAGCTCATGCTGTAGAGACTGTAGAAGACCAACCCTGATGGTATAAGGGGCAAACAAATCTCACTTTTAGTATTAATTCAACTTTGAATACTGGTCTAGTATATACAATTGAATTTATTAATTCTCATCACCAGCACATCCCAAATTATAGCTGACATTGTTTTCTGAGGTTCTGTGTGTCACTAGTGGTGTCTGTATCATAGTCAATATAGAATAAACAGGCTGTGAGAAAACAGGCTCATGAAAAATTTTTGTAATCTGTTGTCTTCCGTCACAAACTGCTAAATCCCACAGCCGTAGTCAGGACTAGTGTATCTGATCTGATTTCTTGCTGTTCTAATCCCCTCCTGTAAACAAATCAAATGGAACAATTAATTCACCATGAAGTATTTCACATATTGTACTCTCAGACCCTCTTTGATTCTCATTTCTCCTTTCTCTCAACTCTTTTCAATCCCAGATCCCCAATTTGCTGTTAATCTTGGTGTAGCACTAGATTTACTTTTTCTAGCTCTGATGAATTACTATTACATGTTTAAAAGCATTCTATTAATTTTTTTTTCTCAAGCTTTTATTTGTATCCCCAACAAAATATTACAATGTTTGTGTCTTCTTGAAAAATGCTCTGAACTAATATTGCAGCAAAATTCTCGATCACAGAATCACAGAATCACAGAATCGTTTAGGTTGGAAGGGACCTCTGGAGATCATCTCGTCCAACCTCCCTGCTCAAGCAGGGTCACCTAGAGCATATTGCCCAGGATCACATCCAGACGGGTTTTGAATATCTCCAGCGAAGGAGACTCCACCACCCCTCTGGGCAACCTGTTCCAATGCTCTGTCACCCTCACAGTGAAGAAGTTTTTTCTCAGGTTCAGATGGAACTTCCTGTGGTTCAGTTTCTGCCCATTGCCTCTTGTCCTGTTGCTGGGCACCACGGAGAAGAGGCTGGCCTCATCCTCTTGACACTCCCCCTTCAGATACTTGTACACGTTGATGAGATCGCCTCTCAATCTTCTCTTCTCCAGGCTCAACAGGCCCAGCTCTTGCAGTCTTTCTTCATAGGAGAGATGCTCCAGCCCTCTAATCATCTTGGTAGCCCTCCGCTGGACTCTCTCCAGGAGTGCCATGTCTCTCTTGTACTGGGGAGCCCAGAACTGGACACAGTACTCCAGACGAGGCCTCCCCAGGGCTGAATAGAGGGGCAGGATCACCTCCCTCGACCTGCTGGCAACACTCTGCCTAATGCACCCTAGGATCCCATTGGCCTTCTTGGCCACAAGGGCACACTGCTGGCTCATGTTTAACTTGTTGTCCACCAGCACTCCCAGGTCCTTCTCGGCAGAGCTACTTTCCAACAGGTCAGTCCCCAGCCTGTACTGGTGCATGGGATTATTCCTGCCTAGGTGCAGGACCTTGCACTTGCCTTTGTTGAACTTCATGAGGTTCCTCTCCGCCCACCTCTCCAGCCTGTCCAGGTCCCTCTGAATGGCAGCACAGTCTTCTGGTGTGTTAGCCTCTCCCCCCAGTTTAGTATCATCAGCAAACTTGCTGAGGGTGCACTCTGTCCCTTCCTCCAGGTCATTGATGAATATATTGAACAAGACTGGACCCAGGACTGACCCCTGGGGGACACCACTAGCCACAGGCCTCCAACTTGACTCTGCGCCATTCACCACAACCCTCTGAGCTCGGCCATCCAGCCAGTTCTCAAGCCACCTCACCGTCCACTCATCTAGCCCACACTTCCTGAGCTTACCTAGGAGGATGTGATGGGAGACAGTGTCAAAAGCCTTGCTGAAGTCCAGAAAGACAACATCCACTGCTCTGCCCTCATCTACCCAGCCAGTCATTCTGTCATAGAAGGCTATCAGATTGGTCAAGCATGATTTCCCTTTGGTGAATCCATGCTGACTACTCCTGATCACCTTCTTGTCCTCCAGATGCTTAGTGAGGACCTCCAGGAGGAGCTGTTCCATCACCTTTCCCGGGATGGAGGTGAGGCTGACAGGCCTGTAGTTTCCTGGCTCCTCCTTCTTGCCCTTTTTGAAGACGGGGGTGACATTGGCTTTCTTCCAGTCCTCAGGCACCTCTCCTGATCTCCAGGACCTTTCAAAGATGATGGAGAGAGGCCTAGCGATAACATCCGCCAGCTCCCTCAGCACTCGTGGGTGCATCCCATCGGGGCCCATGGATTTGTGGATGTCAAGTTTGGACAAAAGATCTCTAACCCGATCCTCCTCCACCAAGGGAGAGTCTTCCTTTCTCCAGCCTTCCTCTCTTGTCTCCAAGGTCTGGAATTCCTCAGGACTGGCCTTAGCAGTGAAGACAGAAGCAAAGAAGGCATTCAATAACTCTGCCTTCTCTGTATCCTTTGTCACCAGGGCACCCGCCCCATTCAGCAGCGGGCCCACGTTTTCCCTAGTCTTCCTTTTGCTATTGATGTATTTGAAGAAGGCCTTCTTGTTGTCCTTGACATCCCTTGCCAGATTTAATTCCAACTGATCCTTCTATCCATCTTGGAAAATAAGTAGATGGAAGGATACATATAGAGACTACCTAAATGATGATCTCTCTTTCTCAATGACATTCTCTGAACTGCCAATGAAATGAGTGCTTATAAGACCACATCAGCAATTTTGAAGTGTTTTATATTAGAAATATAGAAATATTAAATACTACAAGTAATATGGCAAGTTTTTTTATCATTTTAGGGCACTGTTCAATATGAAAAATGGCATGATTTCATGAAATATATATAATACAGATATGTTTGTATAAAACTTCTATTTGCAGTGTATTTAGCAGTAGTTCTATCAAGATGAAGAAAGGAAAACAGATATGCAGGCTAGTTTCCATGCAACTTTTCTGAAGACAAGCATAAGAACAAAGTATTCTTATGTCCTTTGCTTTTTGACACATTAGCATTGTGATAACTCTTGGGGTCTCTGTTTCAATCTCTTCCTACTTTTCAGCATCTAAAAGAGTATAAAGAAAAACAGCAAGGGAGATAACTGGAATAGGAAATCCTTTTATTTTCTGTTTTTGTATATATATATATGAATATATATATCTATACACACACACACACACACACACACACACACACACACACACACACACACACGCATATATATCAATGTACTTTCAAGATGAAAACATCTTGAACAAAAAACATTTTAGAATTCATCTAATCCTGTTTCATTAAATTCTCAGCTCACAGCTACATCTCCAAACACCTAATCTATGAAGCTATGAGTGGGTACATGATTCAGAGGACCAGGTGCTAATAAATCACATTTTTTTTCCACTGTTTGGGAACTACTGCATTCGACCTCCTCTTCTAACTTCTTGTGAAGTTACATCTGGCTTTCAGAAGACGTACTAGAAATGCTTCCATGAAAACAAAAAGCATTCCTTTTCAAGATTAAACTTCTGCAGTATAGATGTCAGAACAGTCTTCAGAACTGATTAAGCTTCTGATAAATCAAAACAATTTCAAAGATTTTTTTTACTATCTTTTATTTTACCACCTTAATAGTTCATGATGGCCGTGTTATTGAAATATGATCCGTTATTATATAAAAGGAAAATAAATGGATGGGTTAAATGTCTCATTGGAAGAAATTGATATATTTTGCATACAATATAAACCTTTTATTTTAACTGATAATTATACCATTTAGAATTTGTTCCAATAAGCAGTCTTGTTAGCAACCTAGTTTCAAGCTTCTAAACACTTATTACCTCTTTGATTGGATTTTATTTTGTTTAATAGATTAATCTTTGTAATATTGCTGAGCAGCAGAAGCAAACAAAAGCAAACAAATCATTATGCTCATGAGATTGTGAGAGACAAACACATTCATCATTTAAAGGACACAGTGAGTACTGTAGCACAGTGTGTGTTGCAAATACTGTAGGAAACAGTTACTAATAAATTTCACAAACATACAGGCTCCCAAGTGGCAATCCAACTTCTTGTTCGATTTTGAAATTATGGCATATTAATTTGCTCATATGTATTTATTAAAGTATGTTTCGCTGACATCTTGCTGTCAGTTAGAATTATCTTTCAATATCCACCTCTTCTATATTTCTTGGAGACTTACTGGTGTTTATGGAGACACTGAGCTTTGCAATTCATGTATTTACTTATCTTGGTAAAGTGCCTCAGTTTAATTCTCGTTGTGGAGTTTATGTGAAGTGTCAAATGAATAACCTTACAAAATCACAGATTCATAGAAAACATAGGCTGGAAAAGACCTCAAGAAATCCTCTATTCTACATTCTTGCTGTCAAGCAGCATCCTCTGCGTCTAACCTTCTTCCATCAGTGCACTCCAAATATTTTCCCATGGAGGACAACTTAGCTCACTGATATTTCAGAGAAAGGTCTTGAAAAGTGAGGAAGGGTACAGCTTCCAGGAGTGCTCAATCCAGGATATTCCGTTAATATTAATAATCCATTCTTTTTTTATTAAAAATTTCTAATAAGGTAAATCTTTAAAGGTAGAGAGTAATTTATTTACACAATTCCACATTCTTTACTTCTTATATCATTGCTTCTGCTTGAATACAGAAGTGGGTCTTATATTTTGAGAGTATCTACTTCTACTTTACTTGTAGATCAGATCAATGAGATCTGGATGTGGTAAGCTATTTTTCTTGCCTCGAAATCAATTTAGAAGAAAGCAAATGATAATCTGAAGTACAGCACAGGTCTATAATTTCAATTTAGGGTAGTTTCACTCACTGTAAAGCATCTGGAAATTCTTTGGCTTACGGCTTTGAAGCTGGGTTTACACCTCTCGTGGCCATGGCGTGCTTCTTGGTTCTTAAATTCAGAAATGTGGCAGCATGGTTCAAAAAGTTCCAAGGCTAAGATTGCAGGAAGCTCAAAGGTTACAGTCAAAGAAATACCACTTTCTATTTGCTGTATTATTAGCTTTCTTCCTCAAGTATCCATGGCCATCCACCATCAGAGGCAGGACACTACATTTTGGTCTTGCCCAATATTTATATGTTCCTGTGGTCAACCTGCCTGAAGGTCAGGACATTTCTTTAGCTACAAAATATGGACTGAGGAATCTTGTTTCAGGCTTTGAAACTTTTGAATACCTTCCCCTGCTTTTCAGGCACTCTGAGATTGGTTTCCATCTTGCGTCAGAAAACTATTACGGTGATTATCTTTCAATTAGCATCCCCAAACCATTCCCTTTTGCTAGCAGATGCTACAGTGTCTTTTTTAGAAGGCTTTGGTTCTCTATCTTGATCAACTGGATAGAGCTTAATTACAGGACACAATGAACTCCTAAATGTTTTTGACTATTTCTTCCATCTACCTACTGAGAAACTATAGGAAAATTTATGACAGTTTTTTCCTGTTTTCTGGGAAGGAGCAACTTGTCCTTTAACCTTTCCTCTTCATATCAATTTAGTTACAAAAAAACCAACATACAACACCGAAATCAACAGAATCACAGGGTAGCTGGGGTTGGAAGGGACCTGTGGAGATCATCTGGCCCAACTCCCCTGCTCAATCACGTCATCTACAGCAGGTTTCCCAGGACTGTCTCCAGTCAGGTGCGGAATAGCTGAAAGGATGGAAATTCCACAACCTCTTGGAGCAACCTGTTCCAGTGCTTGACCACCCCCACAGTAAAAAAGTTTTTAGTGGTAACAGAACTAATTCTCAAAGCTTACCATGGCAAAATTTTTATTGAATTCAATGTGTATTTTACCTAAATTCATTTCTTATGTCCCCAAAGGTTTGCATTAAACAATCACGTAAATGATAAGAGAGCATTACAGACATGAACAATCTCCAAGTTTCTCCTAGACTCTAAAATAAATTAACAGATTTACTAAGATCAAGTTAGCCATAGACAGTAAAAATGTTACTGGATCTTTTTCTAAAGACCACTGTGCTTCACTATATGCAGAATATTGTACTGTACTCTCTTTTGTTACATGTGCATCACCATGTACATGTACATTTGCATGAGTGGCAAAGCCTGAAAATTTCTTCATCCCACTCAAGCTGATACCTTTCAAGTCCTTGTACAGCATGTTATTTTTCACCAGAAAGGTAGTATCTGAACTTTGAGTACTTGTGGAAAGATTTTTCCCTGCAATTTTTAAGTTGTTTCAGACTTCCTGCTGGATAACAATACTATGCAAATACAAATTTGTCTCTATCACAACAGCATTTACAACTGCTGTAGCAAAAAACTGTTGAGGAAGGAAAGTCTATCTTCTTCCACAGATAGACTATCTTCCATTTGACATCTTTTTTCAGTGATTCACCAGTAAATTTTTTGACTTTCTGGAATTTATTTTTGCTTCTGTGTACTTGACTGTTGCTACTTACAAAAACTCCGAGTGTTAAACATGATCTTTCATTTTCTATACAAAAGAGCACTGTTTTTTAATATAATTCACTCATCTATTTTTTACAGGTATAATTTATTTTTTCTTGAAGTGAAAGCACAAGTGATTATATAAACTCTCCATAATTATACCTGTTGAGCTGCTGAAAAATGTCCATTAACACCATTTTTTTTAAACAGAAAATTTTTTTTAGCAGTGTGGATACCTAATCTGTGGCTGTTTACTCCTAACCTTCCTATTTTGGACAGGAGTATCAAAGTCAGAGGAAGAAGGAAAAATTTTCAACCAAAAAGCAAATATTCTGTTTCATGTAACTTTCAGTAATAGAAATGTCAGTTTGGATGTAAAAAAAAAAAAAAAAAAAAACTGGAAGTGATTGCTGAGACTTTTTTGTTTTTATTTTCACAGACATTTTCTCGTAGGAAAAGAAGAAAAATATCCTTCCTTTTCCAACTTTGGCCATACTTTCTTGCCTTACAATTTTTGTTTATATGCCACTAATAATGTAATCGTAGAGGCATTTCAGATTTTGCAAATGACCTCAAATGTACTGACTTGTAACAAAGAAAGTATTTGACAGCTCTAGAAGCCACATGGAAGGGTGAAGGTAACAATGAATACTGTTATGTCAGCCACACAGACATGTATGTGAACAGCCAGTTAACTTATGTTAATTAGATGATGACATAAAATCACTCAGAAACTGTAACTTACAACCTGAGTTATAACGTAATCGCACAGATGTATAGTTAGTTTTGTTCCTATAGCCTTTCAGTTCAATTGCTTTCTCTCTCCTTCGAGATCAAAAAACTGTCAATATTTTACAGATAAAAGTGAAGACCTAAAATATTACCAGAAAGGTAGAGCCCTGTGTTTATTATATGAAAGCTATTTACCAGAAGTTTTATCAAAATGAGCAAATTCTATAGAGGTCGTCGAAAAAAGTAAATGTTAAAAAGGTCCAGTTGACTTCAATAGGGGTTTTGTCATGACTGGCAAGTGAGCTAGGGTAACGTTTCAGTCTAGTAATTTAACATAAGTAAGTTCTTTTTTTTTTTTTTTTTTCAGAATCCAAGAAGTTGACAGTTATTCCAAGAAATGAGTAATTAATTTTTCAGATAGTTCACATTTGACCTTTTTAAAACTGAATAAATATATTTCAGATTGGGATTCCTAGTTTAAACAGTTTGTAAGTTACTTTTAACTGACAGTGTAAAATTTTCAAACATATGAGCAGTCACTTCAAAATTACTGAAAATAAAAGAATATTTGACCTCCATTTTCTAACTGTATTATTGTCCAGGATATAATCCTAGCCTTAACTGGAGTTCATTATGTGATACTTCATTAACATGAAAGTCTTTCCGTTTAGTTTACAGGATCTGATGCTAGCTAACACTGAAGGCAGCAGTCACAGTTTTGACACCATTCAAACTGCTGGATAAAGGCTGTTGAACTTCATGATTTTTGCCATCAGCCTTGCTGGGAGATGCATTTGAGAGGGCTGCCAAAGGTGCTGAGTGCACCACTGTCAATACTTCTAAGAGCGAGAGGTAGAGACTCCTAAAGGTATTGGTCTCTCATGGTGATTAGCTATGGGAGACTGATCTTAGGAAAATATAGGTTTCATAATTTCTATCACATTATGTCTTTAAATATGTGTCCAGGGTGTCATATTCTTTGGCAGGCAAACTTACTGACAGTATTGAAATCCACATGCATTTTTCAATTAAATAATTATAAATCCTGGCAAGGACAATTGTGTGGAAGGAGTACAGTGCAGGATCCAATAGCATTCTGTGGCTTAAGGGAAAAGGTGAAATTCTGCGAGCATTTCTTTGTAAGTATTTGCTCTTTCAGATAAGTGAGCTTCTGAAGTGAATAGCGCACTCTGAAACAACTTGCCCCCAGTCATAGTTTCATGCCCCTGCCAAGCACGGTCACCTAGATGATAGGCCTGGAGTAGTAGCAGTAGGTAGGATTCTAATTCCAAAAGCAAGATTACACTAATTTGTCTCGACTGGCTGGAAAAAAAAAGAATTTTGTTGCACAAAACAAAGTTTGCGAAATTATTTTTCATTATATGCCAGAGTGAAAGTAAGATCTTTAAAAAGAAAAAAAAAAGGAGAAAGAGAGAGCTACAGTCCCACATGGTAATGATCCTGTACTTCATATATGATCACCACACACTGGGTTAAAGTACTTTCTCTAGGGGGCTTTCTTTACCCCTTTTCTCCTCACATATTGAAGTTAAAAATTTCTGCAGATAAAAGCTTTATTGAAACAAATTCTTACTTGCAAATTAATATGGTTTCAAGGAACAAGCACTTTCCAATTAAAAAAAAAAACCACAGTAATTCACCTAAAGTCTCAGCTAGCTTGAATTAATACGCTTATCATATAATGGGATGATACTGGATGCTTAGAGACAGAAGGCTTAGGTAGCTGAGTCTGTTCCCACACAATTATTAAAAGCTAATAATGCTTTTCCCCAAATATTTCATGTGCAAACAGGCACAAAAACAAAATCAGTTTTCACAAATGCGCTTATAATTTGGATTTCATTATCTAGTTTTAAGGCTTCCAACAAAAAAAGTTTTTATCAGACCGATTAATACTGCTTCTTAGTAAAAGTATTCATCCCGTGTAGAAAGTATATGTCCCAGGATTATGGACGCCTGGAACTGAACTCTCACCACATGTGCAGGAAAGGCACAAGTTCACAGGGCTGGATGCAGCCACAGTGGTGACAGCAGATATATGCATGACACTAAGCATATGCCCTGCCTATAAGGGGATAACTGTTCTCTTCTCACTCACCTGGGAAACCCATCATTATATCCAGGCCCTCATATTTCTAAAGCAGTGGTCCATATAGCCCCCAGGTATTCAAGCCAAGCACAGTGGCTAACTACAGGAAAAGCAAGTGGATGTTCAAAGGTTTATGAGGACTCTCCATTCCCTGCGCTTTAGGCTTTACATTTTCAATGGCCACAGAGCTAATCCCCAAGCCTTAATGTGGCAAAGCATTTGTTGAATACAATGGTTGTTTTGCCTGAATCAGTTTTGTAGAATTCGTCTGTATGTCCCCAAAGCTTTGCGTTAGACTTGATGGTGTTTCTTAAAGCCTGGCCTAGAGCCACCACCTACCCTGTGGGATCCTTCAGCAGGGATCGATGTAGCCTGCAGAGGTCCCCTCAGATTCATGGCACGCCGCAGAGAAAGAGCAAGCCACATAAACAGAGGCAGCACTGCATCTGCAGCTCTTAAAGTAGGCATGGAGGTATATCTACATCTTTACTAGTAAATAAAATCGGTCGGACTACCTTCTTTGTCCCTGAGGACACATGACATGGCATGGCTTGCATCCATATGGCTAAAACCTCTTCTACCACAAGACAGGGTAGCATTGCCCATACAGCCCATCGGAACAGCCGCGTGTTGTCCTCAAACTGCGTTCAAGCATTATCTGGGAAAATGATACTGGTTATGGGCCAAAATTATATCAGGTAGTGTGTTCGCGGTTAACACTATGGATGGTCGTAGGACTAGAGATTGAGCCTATACCCTCTCCCTATCCAGTTCACTAGCATAGATAAAGCCCAGGAAGGCCCAAATGGTGGTAAAAACTGCTGTGAAACAAGTCTGAAGGAACTGCTGGTATCAGTTTACTTGCACAAACCCATGCAGATTTCTTCATGCGCTCCAGCTTCATTCAGCTGAAGCTAAAAGCTAATTATGTGTGTTTATATAAAAGTTATATGCAACACTGAAGTCAGCAGAAGAAATTAAATATTCATAATGACAGCATGAAAGAATTTCATTTATGCCTAAATGAAATGTTTAAAAATAAATGAACAATGTATTCTTAAAATTAAATACCTGTTTTCTCCAACCATGTCTGATAGCTTAGTTAAGCAACTGGGAATGCTTCATTTTAATTTTGTGCATTGATTTCAGATGGCATTAATAAAATATTTCATTTCATTGTAAATTATTAATAGAATTTGTAAACACTAACATGCATCTGAAACCTTGCAACTATTCAATGTACCACCTCACCAAGAAATCAACAAGAATATTTCCTGAATGGGCTAAGGACAAGCACTTCTGCTGAAAATCTGCATTTTTAGTTATACAACAAATTCTAAATTCTTCCAGAACACTCCCCGCTGGCCAGAACCAGCCCAGTCGCATGTATTAACTTGACGGATGAGGTCTCTGTTTTTCATTGGATTAGGTAATGCTTGCAGGAAAGAACACCGACCTAAGACAATAGCAATGGCTGTACTTTTACTTCACTTAGCCTGCAATACTTTCACTCATAAGCACTAAATTGGAATTGCCAATACTAACTTACCAAAATGCTGGCGGAAAAGGTTCATGTGCTCTTTATGCCCAAGGGTCCAATTCAATCACATCCCTGTAAAATGTCACTGACCCACTTCATCAATTACTGAAGGCAGGCGTGGGAGCTTTGCATTCCTCCTGATTGTACCAGCCAAACGGATCTTCTTTTTTATTTATGTGATAACCAGACTGCTCAAAAGGGTTGTGTAAGCTCCTTTGCATCATAGCAAATAAAAAGTCCACTTCCATTGCACTTACAGTCCATATTCAGGCTTAAGAAAATGCTGGAAATGAAACAGTTGCATTCTTATAGACCTGCTAATAACAAACTGTATACATTGTTGGGAGCATTTCACCAACAAATTTGAAATACAGCTGAGAAACTTCTAAAGACCCATAAATGGTTTCCTTTCACAATCTGCATTTACAAGTTGTGTTACGAGATTTTGTATCTTAGATTTTACATAGCTATATTCTAGTCAGGCAGACAGATATTTTGGGAAGCAGATATGCCTCTAAAGGGAAACTTTGTTGACTATTTGCTTTCCAGAGGGTAATACTGTTTTACAGAGATCATGATATATTATTTAGTAACATTTTTTCATGTTCCGACATTTTCTTCCAATTTTCAAAACGCGGTTAAAATCCAAAGACAAGGAATGCTTTGCAAATGCCTGTTACATTGAGCAAAAAATTGCAAAATTCAAGATATACTTCAGATAGCTGAAATATATACATTTCCTAAAGAAGTCAAAGCAAATAATAATAATAATAATAATAAATCTATTGGTGTTAAATAATCTGCTCCTGCGAACCAGGTGGTAAGAAATTTTTTCTTATAACATGTTCCACTGCTTTCACTCCCCCCTGTTCTCCCAGAAATATCACAGATTAGAGATGAGATTTTTTTTCCGTAATTTTAGCATTTGAACGTAAGATGTGTAGTTCAAGTTAATCATTGAAACTTAATAGCAAGACAAAACGCATTTCTAGAGGGCAATTCATCCCATCCTATGACAAATATCATTCTGTCACTCAGTGGTTATTTTCTCATATTGGTTATCTGCTGCATCAAATTGACCTCAGAGTAGAACCTGATGGATATCTGCTTCCCCGTGCCCAATTTCTCCCTTCATACATGAGCTTCCCCCACTTGTGCTTGACTCTGACCTTGAAGCTGTCATCGTTTCTACACCATATGGTGGAGCTGATAGGTCACGACAGTCAACACTGAAGTTTCAGCAGTATAACCAGCTTGGCCTGCTGTGACCTGCTGTTGAAGGCTGCCCATGAAGAACAGAAAGACATTTTCTTTGATACAAGTCTGGCATTGTTTATGTGCTCACGAGGAGGCAAGAAGCTATATTGCTGATGCAGCTGCTTAGGGAAGGGACGGAATGGTGCTCTGCTTTCATAAGTCTGAGATACAAAAGTGGCTTAGCTCAACAGTGCTGCAAGGTGGCAATCATGTGAGAAGGTTTCTTCAACTAAAGGATCAGCTTCTGAAAGAAAGTAAATGCAGCAAAATAAAAAAGAAAAAGTAGAAAGAAAATGAATGACTAGTGTTTTATTCATGACCAACATAGTAGTTTTATTCACGACTAAAATAGTAGTTCTTTCCCATCCGCAGGATGTTCAACAGCAACTATGAAAGTAAAACTGTTGTTCGTTGACCGGATGAGAGAGTTGTCACTGCTATATATTTAAATAATGGTATGTTGTGGTAAAAAAAAAAACACAACACACATGAAATGTTCTAGTAAAAAGGACTGTAAGTCAAAGAGAATTATGAATTTCATGCACATATTGTGAAAAGTACTGTGGCATATGTTCAACGTGGAAGTTGAACTAACTGATCATAATGGTATCTTCAGTCATATATGACTACCTGACTGTTTATAATATCTACAAAATGTTGTCAGTATTTTCTTAGGATAGTTTTTTTTTTTTAGATAAATATTTCAATGCCTACTTTAATTCGAGTCATTATTATATTCTTCATAAAAATATTTAAAACCTGCTGCTTAAATTAAAAAGTTTGCTTGATATTTTCAAAAACAACTGACAGTGGAAAAGCAGATTTTTCTCTAGCAGTGAGGTTTAACATCTCTAATTGCATTGTAGATACTAACACATTTATGTGAAGCAAAGATACTGACGCAGTTTGACTGTTCCAAATCTTGGTATATAAGATAATTAGAACAAATCATTTCTAAAGGTCACTGAAAGCAAATCTGCTCATGTTATAAAAGCACCTACCTTTATAAACTTGGAAAGAGGCCTTACCTTTGAAGTGAGACCACCGCTATTAATAATATGGAAAGAAACAACACTCCATTGAAGTGTAGAGACCATTTCTGAATGATTTTGAGTGAAGGGGAAAAAGTAGCTGTAACAGCAAAACAGACAAATAGTAGTTGAAAGAAAGACATAGGTGTTAGAGTACAGGTCTTACTTGGCAGACCTTCTAGAAAGCAAAATCCACTGTAGGTAGGGATAGTGATTTTGAGAAGTTCACTTTGGCCATTCAAGCGTTCAGAAGGGGAGAGTGTGAAGCTCCCTCTCGGATTACAAGTCCTTTGACCTCCCTTTCATCCGTCATTAACAATTGGCTCTCAGATGTTCATGTTGTCACTGTTTTGGCTTTTGAAGCTCTTGTACCACAAAGAGGTCATGGTTACAAAACATCCACCCCATGGCAGGTACAACCCAAGCCTCAATACACTCACACGGACACAGTTCCTCCGTTACGAACGTGGGTATCGCAGTGCCTCCGTGGGTGCCCACTGACACTCCAGAACTGCTGAGACACCACAGCTGCACGAGCTACCACCTCCCAGTCCAGCCCTACAGGGGCCCATGGAGCTACCTGTGGCTGAGAGGCACGGGCAGAAGTTTAGGCTGGCAAGGTGCAGGCTGCCCACAGAAGACCCTGGCAGTGCAAATAGTAAGTTATGGCTACTCATCTGACAGGTTTTAACTTGTTAAACACAGTTGTATTACATCATCTGCCTTGTTCAGTTGAGTGGGCATGTTAAGAATGCATAGAAAACCTACAATATGATCAAAAATTATTTTGTGCTGAACAGTGGCTTGTATATAAACAAAAATCAGTACTAGAAATCAGCTCTCCTCAAAACTCTTTAAATACCTTATTCTCTTCACTGTTAAGATCCAAAAGCAATATCTGATGTATAAAGACTAGCGTTTCTTTAACCAAATGTACCACACGGTCACTGAAATATAGCAGATAAAAAGCAAATATAGAAAATTGAAGAGGTGGGCTGCCTCCAAGAAGAAAGCATAATTGACCAAATTCTCTTTACCTTTAAACTAAGTCGTTGCTGATTTATGCAAATACTAGGTATTTATTATCTGGGAAAGGAAGTAAACGTGCAGGTAGTCTCATAAAACGTTTGGGATTAGATTGAAGTGAAAGGTTTGGTCATAGTCATCAGGATGGCAAAAACAATTATGAGGCATAGCCATTTAGAGTCTTTGAATGCTCTGAGAATTGGAGGTACTTAAACGAGTACCAGGTGAAGATACATTTCTACCTAGTCAGTGTGTACTTGTTCAGGTGCCATAACTGATGTGAGTGCCTTAGTGACAATAGTCTTTCACACTGTTCAGCCCTGTCTCTGAGCTAGCTAGTTTGAATGAAACATTGTCCTAACACACTTCCACTACTTCTCATACCAGAGCTAGCTTATTCAGAGCTAAGAGGAGGATATCTCCTTGATGCACCATCAGTCTTCCAGCATAAACTCCTTTATAAAGGTACTGCCTCCATCAATTGAGGAAAGCTATCCTGAACGTTGTGGGAATACTAAATGACAGACTCCCTGCAGCATTGTACTACTTGCAGTTCTGATATAATTTATATTTTTAATGCTGGACACATGCATTCACAAAATCTGAAGGACTGATTTTCTGATTTAATACTTACATTTATATAACCTAATTTATGTCTATGACATACAGATGGGAGGAAAATGGATCTGTAATGTAAATGTAACTGCATATTGTTTTGAGCGCTTACAAGATCTATTTTAACCTATGACAGTCCCTTCAGCGTGTCCAAGGTCCTCACTGAAGTTTTGCATCATCTGGAACAGGAAACAAACGATTGTCATTTTTGTCTGCTTAGCTCTGACTAAGCATTTGCTTTTATTGATCCCAAGCATCTAGCAGAAGGAAATTGCCAAACAAATAAACAGAAGCATCACTTCTGAATGTGTTTCCAGACACTTGATGAATCAACATTATTATTCGTACAGTGTTCTAAGTGTATACAGTGCTTTACAATGTTAACAAAAAATGGATTGACTTTGCCAACTGAAAATGAGAAGCCTGAAATAGATCTCTACTGGCATAAGACAAGCCATGGAAAGAGAAGACACTTTATGCACAAATAATAAATACCGTCTTCATAGTTTGCATAAAAAAATGTAGTTTCTGCTTGAATTAATTTATCTAAATTTACACAGGTTGCAAAGAAATGTAGCAGTAGCTTTGAAAACAAAGGAATTTTAAAGTGAAAAAGTACCTTTTTCACTGTCATGATAGATGATCATACAAGACTGCAAATTTAGTTGGGCTGTTTAATTAAACATAAGGAGCTTTGGGAAATCTCAGTGAGAAGATGTTTTAGCATAGAAAAGGTGAAGGACTTTCATGAATAATGGTTTTGTCATAATACCATTTTATTAGTCTTTGATGTCTCCTATAAAACAGGTTAGAACTTACAGGCTTCTTTGAATCCAAATATAGAGTTCATTCATTCAATTAATTAATCCTAATAATAATACTACACAGGTTGTGTTTCTAACATAACTGTTGAACAAAAAAGATCATTGATATTCTGTGCTTTTTTTCAGAAGAGACGTGGGAATTAGCGGCACTGTATCACTTGCAGCTGCCGAAAAACTGTTCCTGTCGAAGGAAACTGATGGTTCTTCGGAGTCCACTGTAGGACTGCAACTGGATCATGACTTGTTTGTATGATTATATCTTTTGATCAGGAATTCTATTCAGAGCAAGCTCTAGCCCCCTTCGTTTACCATCTCTTCTTAGAGACCAAAGATTGTTTCCATTTTCTGTCACAGGCTATGCAAAATCAGTACAGAACTCCAGTAGCTGAATTAAACAGCTCCTACTGGGAGAAATATAATCAGAAGAGATGGTCTACTTAACATGCCTAATCTCATGCTTGTTCAAAACGAAGTTAGATGGCTAATGGGCTTCATTAGAGTGAAGTTATAGAAAGCGCATTGTCTCCCTTGCCCATCCTGTTATTCCCTCTGCCTCATTGGAAGCGAGTAGAGCAGAGGTGCACTCCATTGATATAAAACATCTTTGCCATCTCACTGGCTCTTAAGGTATCCTGTTAAACCCTTTTTAGTCCTTCAGGACAATATACTCTACCTGAGACCTCCATCCCTTTATAGTTTAGAATAATTATTTTGATTCCTATTTTTCTTGCACACAAAAAGGTCTGAAAACAGAGTTTCCTGAAGGTAAATATAGACAATACATATTACTCTATACTTCTTTATATCTTCATTTAGATTAACCTCACCTTTGGAAGAGCTGTCTGTCGTAAGCTGTTAGCCACATATCATCTTTTTCTCTGTTATTGGTCTAGACCGAAGGTGTCAACTTCAAATCAGTTCATTCCACTTTTAAAGCTGCAAGCAATTTTCATAATATTTCTTCACATTAATCCAACTCTGTATCAGACATGAATCATAGATGGATTAAACTAATCTGTCACAAGTCTTAATGGTGACAGAGAAGAGAGGATAAGGAGGGAGTTTTGGGGAAGGTGAGAAGTTCAGGTGTTGGTTATACAGAAATACAAGGCTGAGATAGATGTTAGGTAGATTAAATGACTTGCGTCGGAAGTGACAGTAGAATCTAAAATAAATAAAAAATGAATATTAGAAAATAAAAGAGAAAGGATCTCAAAACAGAAATTCAGAGACAACAAAGTTAAAGAGAGAGAGGATATTAAATAAGATACCAAGCCAGAGTATCAGAACAAGATCATGAAAAGAATGAAAGCTCAAAAAACATGAGCAGAGAAGTGAAAGTAAGGAGTGTAGCCAAAGGAAGAGAAGAACATTAAAAAGAAAAGTTCTCACTTGTCAGTGGCATAGTTTAAAACTCTAGTTAAAAAGATGGCATGGGGGCTCAAGGAACCTCCAGCAGTACAGTGGAGATGACCAACAAGTGAAAAAAGGAAGCAGAAGGAAAGAAAGCAAAGGTTCATGAAATTTGTAAAAAGAATAATATAGTGACTATTATATATGTGACATTGTGGGAATTTGTATATGATATTTGTATCCAGCCCAGGAAAGTAAGATAAGAAAAAAAAAAAGAGGAATTATGTCAAAGATGTCGTTGCAGGCAATTCTCTGTATTCATTTCAGAATTTATCTGCCATCTCAAGTCCCCTGTTTTCTTATCAATACCACTTGTCAACACTTACGTTGCTTTTCTCTTGGCACTAAAAGCCATTTGCTGTGGGTTTTCCTATTATAAGAACCTAGGATCTAAATTATAATACTGAGAAAACTTCTACTGTGCTATTGGAAGTTACGCTACAGCTCTTAAAGGGTGGTAACTTGGGTTTTTTTGCTCAGAGTTTAAAGCTTGCAGTAGGTTTCATAAGATGTGTTTTTAATAATGGAAAATAGTTGATTTTGGCTTGGATTTCTTTTCAAAGAGATCAGTTGTATTTCTGTGCAAATCAATATAATGTAATTTATTCCTTTCCATCTGTAAAGTTATTTAAGCTTGTGATAAGAACTATTAAATACATCATCTTCGTATGATTAAGAAAGCTAATGAATTCCTTATGGTATATTGACCTTTTCATATGGGAGACATTTCAAAATAAAGAGTTTTAAAACCATTAGCTACTGTTTTGAAATGCACTAATATTATTTAAAGTCCCTAGCTATGACCACTGAGTGTTCAAATACCCATATTCTTGAAACAGGGTAATAGTATATGCAACCCCTTTGTGATATTTTACATAGTTTTTATGCCACCTGGTGGTCAAATATCTAATAGATTCATAAAAGCTGAAATTCACCCTCCCAACAGCAGCAGTAGATGGCCCCAGGTGTAAGATAGACACTGTGATTGCCCCCTGCAAAGGGCGAGTGGCCAGGATAGATGATATGCAGGGAGGGAACAGCTAGAAACTGCACAAGCTCTGTCCAGACATGAAGAAAGAGTTGAGGGTGGGGGGAAATAGCAGGACTTTGGCTACTACATTCCCAAATGAATGTGCAACTAGCAGCTGGTCAGTCTAGTGTCTCCAGCTGTATTTGAGGCAAATTATCCTTCTTTCTGCTTTGTGTTTATTCTCATCTGTGACTGAGGTTTTACTTTATGTGACCTGCACCACCTCAGATAATTCCCACAACTCAGAATAGGTTGAATATTTATAATCATTTAGGCTGGAGAATTCTAGCTCATTTACCTTGATTTTGTGCAGTTTCTTTGTGAATTATAAGAGAAAACTAAATAGCAGATAGTATCACAGAGTGTACCATGTATTCTTGGAGACATAAAGACAAGAATTCTGTTTCTTCTGTACGTATGAAGTTCCTAACATATTTGGGACAGACAAACATCGACAACAACACAAAGCCTAATCAAGTCTACCTTCATCTCCATAAGACTATAATAATAGCTGCATTGGGTTAGACCAAAGGTCCGCATGGTCTAATATCCAGTTTCTGGTACTGGTTAGCACCATGAATTATGAAGTCAAATTTCCTGTACTTGTGTGCTGGGAAGATGCACCAGCTACACAAACATTTCCAGTGACTATTCCACGCTCCTCATTTTAAACTTACGACTTGTTAATCTTTTACTGGTTATTTCCCAAATTCTTTTAGCTCGTGATTTTAGTGCTTCTTCTTCCCAGACTCTGAGAGATCTTTTAGCTTCAACAAACAGGCCCATTTTTCGGAGGAGAACAACAAGGGAAAAGCTTAAGGTAAGAGCATTATAAAGAAACAGAGCGAATAGACTGATCCAGGTCACCGTGTTTGAAAGAATCAGACTTTTGATTTACTGTATATCAGTAGACTACTGCGAGGCTGCCAGAATTTCTTTCTACAAATCTTTGGGGTTCTAGGAATTATTAAATCCATAAACTGGAGAAAATGCTGTTATGAGACCATAAAACTACTTCCAGATCTTGCTTGTTAAGCTCCTCCTCATTGAGGAATGAAGGCATGTCTTGAAGTTCAATTAGGTAGGATGTGAGAAAGTGGAATGTTTCATAACCCTGAAGATTTTCTGTTTGTGGAATTATATTAATACTTTGTACTTACATAGTGCAATTCAATCATCTTTATCAATATTAGTTTAACCTTCTATCAGTCCTGAAAGTATATTTTTTCTTATGCCATAAGTGAGGAAACAAGCCCAAAGACAGTAAATAGTTTGCCTTTAACTATTATGGGTAACATATGAGAGAGTGAAAATTAATCCAGTACCTCAGTCCCAGTCCTGTGCCTTACACACAAAACAATATTCCAGCCAAAGATCACAAACAATTCCCATTTTACCAGGCTTTTGATCTGGCACATACTATGTGTGAACTCTTTTAAAATTTGTAAATCTTAATAACCAAAATAGTGGTGTCAGTTACACAGATCATTGTCTGGTGATGGCAAATTACTATAATACCTGTCATGATAGTTACATACTATATTTTTTGTTATGTTGGCTTCAGCTAATAAATTACAAACACTGTCTTCATCTTCTCCTATTTGCAAAGCTGGTTAATTCCTCAACATTAGCATCTTATCAGAAAATTCTGTGGTGCTATTCTCTGTTATTTGGTCTTGAGAAAAGCTGCAGCGTTGGCCAAAAAGATAGCATGATAACTGACTTCAAATTTATCTGAACAGTCGAAACAAACAGATCTGTCACTGTGCTCAGACCTAATAAGAAAGTTTTTTCCCTTTTCCATTGTCTTTTCCCTTGCGTCACTGATGGCGGGTCCTGTCTTTTTGAGCTAGCTTTCTGCCACAGTTGTCTCAATTAAGCTTCCGCTTCTCTGATTTCTTGGTCTGTCACGGGTACATTCTTGACATAGTGGTACGTGGCAAACAAAATGTTTCTTCATAAACCTTTAAATATGAAAAAAAATATAGAAAATCTAGGATATTGCTTAGATTTATATACTACAGGAGTAGGCATTACATGATTTCTGGATTGGTGTTGTGGGTGGTCCTTAGGCAGCACGTATCATCAAATACCTGTGCTCTTTTTAGTACGCATCTAGTATTGAGAACCTATTAGATTACCCACTCTGCCACCACACCTGGAAGAAAAATAAGGATTGAGAAAGACCTGAAAACAGCTCTCTGAATAAGCTTTTTCCTTTTATGTGCAGGCTTTGGGAGGGCAGGGATTGAGAGACTAAGACAATATCAAACTGGGTGTAAAATGCATTGAACATAGATATTTTCATTTTCATTTCATTTCATTTTCAAGATCAGTTACATCCATTAGTAATAATAGTATTCGGTAATAATAATTATTATTACTATTATTATTAACAATAGTATTAAAAGAAGAACTACAGTTCAGTAGAACTGAATGCATTTCTCAACCCTCAAGCTCTTCTTCAAAGGGTTATTCAGCCTCTCATAGAAGGGCAAATCTCAACTCTGTCTGCACTGACATCTGCAATATATATTTAGCTACAGTTAGTGGGGAGAACAGGGCAAGTGGTATAAAAACTCTAAATGACTGGTGTGGGTGCCAAATCCCCAATGAGATTCACTACTTGTTCTGTAGTGACCGGTATGATGGTCAAGACAGACTTTAGCTGTGTGTTACAGATCATGTATTTGTCAGATTAACACCATAGTGGTAATTTTTGCAGCTGCCACCTAGAACAATAGATGTTGCCAGTGAACATCATTATATCCGGGAGAAATCAATAGACTCAACTTCTGCCTTGAACAGTGACTTGCAAGAGCTACATAAGGATATTGGTGAGGCTTGTTAGTTCAGTTGCCTTCTTTCTAGACTTAAGAATGTCTACAATTTTTCCAATATTAATTAGAATGTCAAAAAAATGGTTATGTGGCAAAATGGTAAAGGAAATGTACTGCTAAAGTCAGAGTAGATTGAAGGGAGAAGAAAGGCTGGAGAGGGAGCTGAATCTCAAAAAGATTCACAAATACAAAAGAGATGACTGATCTGAGACGAAACTGCAATTCTGTCTTCTGATTACTTCCCAATCCCTTGTAGTTTAGCTGAAAACAATGAGATCATACTGGCCCTGCTAACAAAAGCTAATAACAAAAAAATGGTCACTAAGTCAATCTAACTTCCCACAGTGGCCACGTAGTGTCTTTTAATCCCATATACACTTCTCTTCCTACAAAATGTGACTCTCTTAACGCCATGTGCTTCTGAAAGCGAGTGCCTTAGCTGGCTCCAGGGACTCTTATCTGGCACACAAAAATTCAGAATAGTGTTTCTATCCTATTTTACAGAGAACAGGAGAATAAAACAATGACCTTATCTTTAGCATGCTGTCCCAAAGTTCTCACTAAAAATTAAAAATAATTTAAGAACCTCAGTTTAAATGCATAATTGATTTTGTGTGGGAAGACAGGGAATTAGCTATCCAGACAGATTATTGTCCCTCTAAATGTTGCAAGAAAGATTAATTGTCTACAATGGCAGAGGCTGTGCAGCAACTAATTTATTTGTCACTGCCATTCTTACATTTTAAAGCATGAAGGTAGGCATGTTAAGACATATCCAGCACTGCAGAAGGCTCCAGCGAAAACAAGCTATTTCTATATGCCTCAAATATAAAGTGTATCACTGATCTTCAGTTCTTCATTCCTTTACAATGATCATCATAGCTATTCTCTAAATAAATGATAATGTAATGCTATGAGAACTTTGGGCCTGGAAGAACTCAGCTCCTAGCCACTGTTCAAGATTTAGGACCTAGTATCTCTCACATTCCCAAATTCCATTTCCTGAGGGTGTCAAATTTCCCTTAAAACCAAGCTTTAACAAAGAGAAAGACAGATAAGAGGAAGTAGTTGTCCCAGGCATTGTTCAGGAAAGCAAGTTGTGTATTACAAAGAACCCGGTACCACAACTTACATCATTCTGCGTGGCTTCAATTTCATCTACATAATTGAGATATGTGTCAGTACAGCCTCTAACCCTTTCCTAGTCCAGCTTGTCTTCATAGGTTATAAATGTATAAAATGAATGGTATTCCAAAGTAAGCCAGCAAGAAGAAAAAGGTGAAAAGAAGATATAGTCTTACATTCTTCAGACATCAGATTAAAAAAAATACTCCTTCTAAAGATAAAAATTCTGAAGCATGAAACAATTTAGGAAATAAGTGAGGAAAATTACCATGTTGTTCTTCAATTGAATCATCAAACTAATGGTGCAACTGATGCCTTATTTTAACAATGATTGAAGGGCTGTTTGAGGGTCTCTCAAGGGCTTATTTAAAAAATGCCACAAATATACTTGGACCTGATCTGTCACACAGAAAGCAGATGTCCCCACAAACAATGCTGGATTAATGTCAGACCTAATACTTGGTCTAGAAACTTTTGGACCATAATAAGCATTCCAATTACCTCGCCAAGGACTGCCTTATCCCTTTCAAAATTAATATCCATCCTTATTTGTGAAAATGTTCATGAATGAAAGAATATCCTCATGTGTTTTCAGACTATGTTAAAGACATAAACCGTCCAACTGTGCACCCAGTGACATGACATTTATTAAGATAAAAATAAAACATGCTGGTCAGCTAGTCAGATATACGAAAGCTCATATTAGGTCAGAATTCCTTTGCGGAATCCCAGAATCACTGAAGTTGGAAGGCATCTCTGGAGATCACCTCGTCCATCCCCCCTGCGCAAAGCAGGGTCAGCTAGAGCAGGTTGCCCAGGACCTTGTCTAGATGGTTTTTGAATATCTCCAAGGATGGAGATTTCGTAACCGCTTTGGAAAATCTGTGCCAGTGAGCAGTCACTCTTATAGTAAAAAAGCTTTATCTTATTTTAGATGGAACTTCAGTTGTTTCAATCTGTGACAATCTAGTCCTATCACTAGGCGTCACTGAGAAGGGTCTGGCTCAATCTTCTTTATTCCCCCCATCGATATTTATACATATTTATAAGATCCCCACAAGCCTACTCTTCTCCAGACTAAACAATCCTGACTCTCATAGCCTCTCCTCCTATGAGAGATGCTCCCATCCCTCCATCATCTTTGTGGCCTTTTGCTGGACCTGCTCCAGTAGGTCCATTTCTGTCTTGTACTGGAGAGCTCAGCACTGGACCCAGCACTCCAGCTGTGGCCTCCCTAGCACTGAGTAGAGGAGAACGATCACCTCCTGGCACCTGCTGGCAATTATATTCCCAATGCACCCCAGGATGCTGCTGGCCTTTTTAGTTGCAAGGGTGCATTGCTGGCTCATGGTCAACCTGGTGACCACTAGGACCCCTAGCATTGCTTTTCTGTAAAGGTGCTTTCCAGCCAGTTGGCCCCCTAGCATGTACTGGTGTGTGGTGTTATTATTCCTCAGGTGCAGGACCCTGCACTTTCCTTTACTGAACTTCATGAGGTTCCCCTCTTCCCATTTCTCCAGCCTGTCAAGGTCCCTCTGAACGTCAGCACAACCACCTGGTGTGTCAGCGACTCCTCCCAGTTTTGTATCATCTTTAAACTGGCTGAAGGTGCCTTCTGTCCCATCATCCAGGACTTTAATGAAGAGGTTAAGCAGTATTGGCCCTAGTATTGACCTCTGGGGCACACCGCTGGTGACTGGCCTCCAGCTGGACTTTATGGTGCTGATCACAATCATTTGAGCCCAGTAGTTCAGACAGTTTTCAGTACACTTCACTGTCCACATACCTAGTCCATACTTCATCAGTTTGTCTATAAAGATGATATTGGAAACAGTGTCAAAAACTGTTTGAAGGCTGCACCAATATATGTGAGAAGGAATCATCTCTTTCAATTCACCAGCTGCAAAGTCATAAAAGCGGTAGCTGATCTAGCTGCACTGCATAACTCACACTTCAGACCCAAGGAACAAAATACTGAAGAAACAAAGTAATGCACTAAGTTGTGTTAGTGTCATCAAAATTCCTCCAATAGGTGGAGTTTGGTCATAATACTGGTTTTTGAACGGCATAAAAGCCCTATTGTATTGCTTGGCTGTGTTAGGAAGTGGTCAGAACTCGCCAGTACTGTCTGGTGTGGAACGGGCACCAAACAGTGATCAGGATGTTTGGTCAAGTAGTATTCTGTCAGCCAGGAAAAGCATCTCTCAAGTTTACATGGCCATGGAAGCAGTTTCCACTCAGGTGGTATGGTCAGAACAACAGGTCTGGTTTATTATCCTCATTTAGATCAAGCGCAAGACTGCCTGGCGAGTAACTCTGAACTACCCTGATCATAGTATTTACCTATAATTTCTTGACCTTACTTTTGACATCCTTGTACCTTTCCTTCTCTATTCCAGTCTCCTCCTGAATAAACAGCACACCCCTTGTTACTTTTTCACCATTGGTCCCAGTTGTGCTACATTAATCGTACCAAATGCCATTAATGCTACCAAATCGTACCAATATAGCATTACTGATATGATGACCTAGGTATTGCTGGCCTTGCAGGTCTGCTCCTCTGAAGTCCTTAACACTCCCCTTCAGTTGCATGTGAAGTTCAGCCATTTCTCACATAACCCCCAGTAATCACTTGTGAAATCCAGTCACCCTCACAGCACTATCTGTGACTTTTGTCAGCTTCTCACATTGTTATCTGTCATGTTCAGCAATGTCTCATTTCTTATCGACTAGCCTTCCACATTCTGTTCAGTTAGTTAGCTTAAATCCAAGCCAGGGACTTTTCAGAGACCTAGTTATCTTCTGGCAGCTCTTAACAGTTTGAGGAGAAATTTCCACAATTTCTAACCAGAAATATGAGCTGAGTTCTCTATCAGTCAGGATCCTTCTGTGTCTCCTGTACATGGAAATGGCTGCTTTATAGAAAAGTGTACAAATCCAACTCCTCCATCTAATTCAACTAATTTCTATGTTCCTATGCTCAAGGCAACATTATAAGGAATAATTGAAAGGTACTTTCTCTTCCACTTTGAAAAATTCAGCTAGAAGTTTTCAGAGGGCTCTACTTGCCCTATTCTCCGTTTAAAATCCCAGTGCAAAGACACAGAGTTTACGGATTCCTCTGCTTGGGAGCTGTATTTTTATGTGCAATTTAACATGTTTCGTGCAATTGTAGTGGGCTCATCTTGCCACACCTTGCTCTGTGTTCCTGTGTTGCTCTTGATTATTCTTCTCATTTTATCTCATTGTATTGATTAAACAAAAGCATTTTTCTTTGGCAGAGGGAAAATATTAAAAAATTTCCCAAAAAATGACAGGAAAAGAATGTCTTTATTCACCATTATTTTAAAAAACAGTGAGTAAAATTACCACTCAGTAAACTAGCAGGCCACTAACGAGTACTGGTAAGGTAAAAATAAGTAGTTGTCTGAGCAGTAGACCGAGTGAAGTCTAGTTTCCTAAAGGTAGGTTTCTAAGTATTAAAATACTTTCTTTTTTCTGCTTTGTTCCCTAGCTTTTCTTGATAACATGTATACAAGCCCAAAGTTAAGTATATACTGTTTGACAAAGGGCCTTTGGCTGTCAGGCAAGCCTAACAGAACATCCTACATTTCAGTTATTGCTAGAGCAAATAAATAGCATGAGGGCCTACTCAGATCTTCAGCCATAAATTGTGGAGGCCTGCTGTGGAACAGCTTTTCTCTAGCACATTGTCAAAGATTGACCAGTAGATTGACCAAGAGACTACCACTTAATGAGAGCGATGATAGGAGAAGGGCTGGGAGACACACAGCAAATGTGATCACGTATGCCTCAGTTTCTTAGAAAACTCAACTAAAAATGACATTATATATTGCCGTTGCAGCTGCATTTTGTCATTGTTCTTATATTATTATTTTTCACATTAAGAGCCCCGTTAGCCATACTACTGCTGACACTAAAATGCATGCAACCCACATTTTCCTGTAGCCAGAACGGGGACTGCATGAATCATTCCTATGACTCATCGCAGCTCTTCTTTGCACACCATATTAGAATGTACTGAAGAATTTAACATAAAAATGTGGAATTTTCTCTCTATTCTAGTAGAATCTTTATGCTGTATGTATTTCAAATTACTCCTTTTCAAATTATTCTAACTTACTCTTTTTCTTGGATTTGGCTTTATTGGCAGCAGAATAATAGCAACTGGAATTTAAAAGCTCATCTTTCACAGATATTGCTGACCAAAAAGACACAGTCATATACAGAATGGTCTTCTGCTAAAAAATGTCAAGAATTATCAGGGATCTACCTCCCTGATCTCATATTTTTTCTCATGATTGTATGTGGAACATTATCACACTCAGTTACTCAGCAGGCTATTTAATTGGAATTTCCTTCTGGAGAGTTGTTCGCGATTGTGTGAGTTAGGTGATATGTGAAGACTGGTGAAGAGGATTACACAGTGGTGGATATGTGGTGTATGTAAAGATGGAAGCATCTGGGAGAAATGGTAGGATTCGTAAAATGGAAGGATACATAAAATGGGAGGAGATGGTGGGATAGATTAATTGTTTTCTTCAGTGCAAAAATGACTAGGGCCAGTCACAGGAAATGATTTGTTTAGTTAAGCAAACACTCAGAGGTATTCAATAGCTGATTTCAGTAGCTTCTTACTAAAAAGAAACCAGGATCGTCCAAGTGCAGCGAGTGGTAACAGACCACACAGCATGTGCTGGGAAGAAAATGAACACAACATTCACAGTGAGTCCCGTCGCAAGCAAGCCATAACAATTTAAAAAACATTACCCTCTAAACTGCGTACAGACAGCTACTGAGGCGGCCATTATGCTACACAAACATAAAAAATGGCTAGGGACGCAGCGCTTGCAACTGTTGCTTTAAGGCCCAATGATCCAAGATTTTGGATATCCACTTTGAAACCAATATTCTTTTGAAATCAGCTTCTTTGCCAAACTTAATATGCAATGTCCATTCAGACATTTTAAGCTTCCTCAGCATTCTTGATGTTCCGGCTGGGTTGTTACAAATTGAATCTTATTCTGCATATGATATTGCGCAATCCTCTGCACGGAATATTTGTGAATATTTGCAGTGTCCTGAGCTTCCATCACTCTGAAACAACCTAGAACTCAGAAAATCTATTTCAGAAAAGCAACTTTTCCCTCTTCCAAAAGTGCAAGTATAAGGCAATTTTATGAGTTACTGCTGACATTATGCTCTGTTAAGCATCTAACAGTTTGTGTGAGACACGTCTGTGAAGCACACAATTTCAATTTCTTGCATAAAAGATTAACACTCGCAGTATTGAGCAACATTGGACCAGTCTAGTAGTTTATCCAAAGCCTCTTGAATCATGAATAGGTTCTATATGATAGGATATTTAAGACTATATCTGCCTCAGATAAGCTAGGTTGAACTTGTTGACTTTTAATCATCTGTGAGGGGTAGGACCAATCTATTTTCCACCAAAGGACATCATGTAAACCTGAAGTTTCACTAAAATGCAACAATAAAGAGAATTTTCTTGAGAGGAATAATATTTCACTCTCCTGTATTAATGCATATTTAGATAATAGCTGCACAATCTATTTTTTTCTCTTGTTCTCAGTGTGCAGAGCTGGCCTCCTAAGAGCTGAGAGCATGTTTTGAAAAATAAGAAGTTGTTCAATGTGTGCTATGCTGTGAGTGCAGTATTCTTAGGAGTCTAGCCAAAGGTAAAAAGCTTATTAAATAATTTCAAATAGATCAATAGTTAAATCTAAATAAGCGCAGTTGCAACATTTCAGAGAGTAATGCTCTGTCTGTGCCTCCTTAATGTATAAGATAAGAGCATATAAATGTCAGAGTTTAACCTTGTCCTGCCACTAGTTTGCAATTAAACTGAAGGTCTGGTAAACCATCTTATACTACTTTGTCAATGACATAGTATCTCTGCTGCTGTTGCTGGATCTGCTACTAATCTGCTTGGGGATACAGAGAAGTTGTTCAGTCCTTTGTCTGCTTCTTCTAGGAGCACCTCTATGGTGCAAGTTCACCCAGCCAATGCTCCAAGCCAAACTACCGGTGTTGCTGTAGTTAGTACAATGCTGGAATTAAGCTTGTCAGTCCTGCAGAGGGGCAGAATACATTAGACTGGCTTTGAGTCACATCAAGTGTAAGCCACAGCCACTGCTGCTGTAATGGTATCACTATGGGTTAGTAATAGCATGGACTACATCTCCCTCATGCTGTATTTATACTGGACAATGAGCCTCTGAACTCGGTGGAACAGCTAACCATTAGTGTCATACCAACAATGAATGTTACTCTGATGCAATTCACTTGTTCTCAGAATGAAACTTTCCAAATGAAAATATTCTTGCTGGATTTAAATGTCACCAAAATGTCTATAGCATCTTGAACAAGCATTTATGTACCATTTTCATTCATTATAAAATAAAGGAAGTGTTCTTTGTAATGATTTTGAGGTTAAAACCTGATCCAGCTAATAAAATTGTAGATATACAATTGATTTTATAAAAAAAAAAAAAGTGGATTTTTTTTAAATCCTGCTCTGGAATTGCCAAAGTTTTTCCGGTAGTCTTAGCAAGCAATGTCCAGAAAGCTATTTCCAGTTTCCTGGCTCTCATGTATGTTAAGCCAAAGATTCAGTATGCAACTTAATACTACTATCCTATACAGCTAAAAACCTAATTTTCTTGGAAAACTAGGGTCTTTGTGGCTGGAGAGAAGATTTCTCCCAGGAAATATGTAAGGGTGGATAATAGTAATCCAGCTACCACCTGCATGGTGACAGAACAGTTAATTTTAAATGAAGCTTTTTTGTTTCTACTATAAGGTATTATATAACATTACATTATATTACAATGCTGCTACAGCTCAGAAAATGTTCTATGTATTTCAAAAGACTAACTGGTTGAGTGATTTCATTTAATTCCCATAACTTTCACAAAAGATTGTGATTACTTGACACTGCAGCTTAGTTGAAAGGAACAGTTTAAATGGGTCACCCAAGTAAGTGCGTTAAAGGAAGAAAGTGCCCTGATCATTTAAATGCAACTTGCCAATACTGTATATTTCTGTCTAGTATTCCAATACATGGGCAGAACTAGCCATAACAATAACACACCGCCGTGTCCCTTAGATTATAGCCAAACAATCTGAAAATGTGCCGTTGGTCTCAGTAACATGGATCTCCTTCCAGTTAAAGAAATGAAAACATACAGACTTCAGAGTAATTAAGATCATGTCATTTTTAAACCCCCAGTGCTTTCCAGAAACTTCTTATTCTTTGGCACTATTTTGCTTCTAGTTGTTTCTCAGGATTATTAACGTGCTCAGAGGTTTCTTACACACATATCTAAGAACATAAAAAATGTTCCTCTGATGGAATTACAGAAGCCAAAGCTGTTCCTTCTCTGCCTGACTATGGACATGAGAAAACTCCCGAAAGAAAACATCAGGTGATGCAGAAGTTCGTCAAAGGCAGGGAATGGCTGTCACATGATTTCACAGACTATGCATCTTTTGAGTGTGAGGTTTGCTAGATGCTTTTACTTGCTGGATGGCTAAATGTCAGAAACTGCTACCATCATCTGCAACAGTATTACCTTTCTCATCTGCAGCTCTTGAAGGAGCAGCGTGCCAGCAGAATGGAGTAAGACTACCAAAATTTGATCCTGAACCAGAGCATTGGTGATGGGTGTTTAGTAGGACCAGCCCCCTAGCCCTGTGGAACCTGCCAGCCACAAAAATACCATGACCTGAATGTTAGACACTCCTAAACCGTTATCTCGTTTTGCACAGAGGTAATCTTGTTGTGTGGTATACTTTTAAATTTCAGTTTTTCCTAGTCAGGTATTCAGTTATAAATTTCTTATTTCTGTTGAAGAAAAACAAGGAGAGAAATTAAATTAGACAGGAGAAGGATATATAACATCTGAAGGGTAAATGCTTGAGGGAACTGAGTTAGTTAGCTTGTTTCTTTGATTTATTGGATAAATCATCTGGTATTCCTTACCTAAACACTAATTTTACTTTGCTTACTCTGTCTTGTATTGAGGGGTTCACAGAACTAAAAGTTTAGAAAGACTACAGGGAAATAAATCAATGACAGCATGTCATAGTCCATCACAGTGGGTGCTATTGTAATTCATTTGATACAGGCCAGCTCAAATCATGCAGCTGGAAAGTTGACATTGATTTAATTAACTGCAGTACATCATGTAGTTTTAAAATAAGATATTATTTCCATGTTTATATATATATATATAGATGTATTTGTGGTATAGTATATAGCAAAAAGTTACAACTGGGAATATTAAACAAGCATAAAGAAAGATTGACTCACTGAATATAAAGCTGGTTCCAGACTGTTTTCATTCATTCAAGAAAGATAAAGGTAATAGTGCTGAGCGATAACAAGAGTAGACGGTAGCAGTGGTAAAGTGACTGATTTTTGTTTCAGACTCAAAATGCATAGAGCAAAGTACAGTATAAGGAGCTGTAAATCTGAAACCACAAGAAATCACTTGTGTGAAAAGTGTGGTTCACTTTTCTTATAAGTGAAAAAAGAAAAGAGATAGTTCACTCATTAAATCAAAATCTAAGGATATAAATCAAAATCTAAGCAAAGAAATAGCAACACTAATTATGATGCTTAGCTGGATTTAAACATCCCATGCTCTTCACTTACTATAATGTGGCTCAGTTAATTCTTAAACCTGAGCCCAGAGTTTTGTCATCACTTAGTTTTCTTGTTGTTGGAAGTCAGTGAGCAAGGAAGTAAGTGTAAAGGTACAATCAAGTCCTCAGCTGTGAAAGTAGCAGGCTCCCCTCAGCCACGGAAGACCAGTGTGACTCTCTGGTTGGATGCTCTCTTTCAGGATGGTTCCATCATTTCCACGCTTTGAGTAGGTACTAATTGAGGGTTATATAGAAAAATGTACTTCTAGGACCTCACCTGGGGCACTCCAGGGCTCATTATCTGCCTACAGCTGAAAAGGTAAAGATGCAGGAGACCACCTTTTGCCCACCTCCCTTTCCTTTTTTCTTCCTTTCTGCCTGCCTCCAGAAGTAAGAGAAGATAGAGCTTAAATGAAACCAGAGCTTGAACATATTCACTGCTCTTTAGGAGGTGCATTCATGTGCTAGCTGGCACAAGCACGCTGCAGCCAGGCACCCTGGCTGCAGCTACTGCAGCAATGGCATATAACTGGCCATAGTCTGAGATGGTACAACCTCCATGTCCCTATATGTCTGCTTTTACTCTTCAGCGTCACAGCCATTCTGCTGCATTTTCAGAAAAAGGTGCCAAACTCTTCCTTTGACGTGGGTCTGGCAGTGCCTGGTTATAATCCATCTGGTCTACATAGTTGAGGAAGATGGAATTTCTGCCTTATTTTTTATCTTTAATAGAAAATGACAAAGACAAAATTCTGGGGCCAAGTTCAGCCCTGGGATCTTGCCCACTGGTAGGGTAATCTCCAGAAAGCACAGTATAGCTGTTTATTATTTGCTCTCTCTTGTAACTTGTCAAATGATGAGGCATTAGAGCCTTTGGAGGCAACGTAACAATACTGTAGTCTGTGTATTAACACTTAGTGACACTGATGTATGGCACTGAGACAGACTAACTGCCATCCGTAGTACACAAAAACAGTGACTCATGCCCACAGACAGCACATGCAAATGGTTTGACATGTACCTGCAGGGACATAAATAATGCATCTCTTTGGGCTTCTGAATATTGTTTCTGTGGCTCAGGTTATACAGGGATTAAAGATTGTTCCTCTTCAAAACGTATTTGCAGCAAGATTTGGCTTTTTGAAAATACCATTAATGACATTCAGCCATTTTCAATTCATGTATAATTTACAAACACGAGACTGGGAAAGACCCAGCTATGTCAGCTGTACTGGATTTACTCACATAAATTATCCTAATAATCTTTAGCTCTTGCTCATTCAAAGCAGAGAGAGGCCATATTTTAAAAATTCTCCCTTCTATTTACACATACCTCTGATCTTTTTTGCATGGGTTTACACTTCTCTTTTTATAGAAATTATGGGCCTGGTCTAGCTGGCGCAACTTGTTCTATATATTTCGACCTGCCTGGAGTGGGATAATGCAGATGAACCTGATTTTGCAGCTTAGACCTTTCTGGTCAGTTTGCTCCAGTTTCTAAGTGACATATTACCGAACACTTGAACTTCGGAGTTTGTTGCAGTACACCAACTGTTTGAACATAAAAATTTCATCCAGTCTGTATTCACACAAGTGATATTCAGTGGGTTTGAGTTAGAACCAGGCTTGGGCCTTTAGTCGTAAAGAAGAACTGAAAGGTGGAGAACTGAAAAATAGTTGTGCATAAAACAGGGACAAAAACTGTTTTCTCCCTTATAGAAATGTTGGCAGTTCTAACTGTTTACTTCCACACTAGCTCACAACCAAGGAACTTCACAATTATGGTAATTGTTAGCACCAAGCTATTCTTCTCTAGGGGGACCTGGAACTTGTACTGTAATCTACAAGAATAAAAAGAGACACTGATATTTCTACAATAGAACCCATATGCTGTACAAAATAAAACAAATGTATTCAAACCATGATTCAGACCAACCGCCATAGCCAGTTCATACCAATATTTTGTATTGAAAATGAGATTCTCCCCCAAATCTTCATGGATTCTAATTATAACTATTCTTTACTTGAAGTCCCGTGAGAATGTGGGGGATATTTCACTGTGAGATTCTCTTTTTATTTGAGAATGCAAGTGAGCTTGCCTCAGGCTCAGACTTTTTCAACACCTGCAAAATGATATTTCCTTTAAGTGTTAACCCTCTAAAATAAAAATCAGGAATTGTTATTCCCAGTGTCCCTGGGGCTCACTCACTACGAGGCAGGAAAGTCCCGTGAACAAATGGGGAGAATGAAGAGACACGAGAAGCAGACTTGGAGCATTTCATCTCTTCTACAAAGATTGCCCTGGGATCGAACAATTCAAAAAGAAACAGAAAGTCATGGAATGGCTTAAAGTTCCTTTTCTCCATCTATTTTCCTAGAGATATTTGCTTTTATTAGAATAGTGAAGTTTTGTAATGTCAGGATATAGGAAGTACACAACGTAGCACATACATACAGCAGAAAGAAAAGAAATCCATAGCAAATCTAACCAAAAAAAAAAAAAACAAAAGCAGTGAAACATTGCTTTTCACCTGGATGGAAAACAAACAAATAAAAAAATTGAGCAAAATTTTCAGTCATCCTGCACTTCTAGATCACAGAATCACAGAATGGTTGAGGTCGGAAGGGACCTCTGGAGATCATCTAGTCCAGCCTCCCTGCTCAAGCAGGGTCACCTAGAGCATATTGCCCAGGATCACATCCAGACGGGTTTTGAACATCTCCAGGGAAGGAGACTCCACTACCTCTCTGGGCAACCTGTTCCAATGCTCTGTCACCTTCACAGATGCATACACACACACACACACACACACACACACACACACACACACACACACACACACACACACTCACACACACTCACACACACGCAGCGTAAAGCTGTAGCTGCTGGAAATATTTATCAAGATATGCTGGATTTTGTAAGTCATCATTAAAACAACTGAGCACTAATTAGGTAGGAAACAAAGTAAACGTGGGAAACACAGAAAATCATGAACCTGTTTCGAATCTCAAATATATAACTTTAAGTTCGGTCTTTTTAAACTGGTAGAGATTTACTCCAGGTTTCATACCATTTTAATGGCTATTTAAGGACCGATGATTACTGCATCTAATTACTCAGATTAGAACAATCAGGATACACTGAATTTAACAGCTTGAAGGAGTTCGGTCTTGACTTGGTTAGAGATTGGGCTCAGGAATGAAGCCACTGGAGGTAACACAAGCAAAGATCATTCTGAGTTAAATTATTTTGCTACATAAGTTTCTCCTTGCTCTCACCGAATGGAAGCCATTTCAATTAAGAGGGGCAGCATGAGTGACTGAATGAATTTTTGGAGGCATAACAGAGAAGTGAAACAAAATGAACTTTTGTCCTAAGAACAACTTTGTTGTCAGATTACAGCTACTTTTATTGCCTCTTTAAACAGTCTCAGGGTTGTTTTAAGCAAATATATAGCAATTAGTACCTTGTAAAGGCTAAGAAACTGTCAGAACAACAGAAATATTTCATATTTCACAGTAGTTAAAAATTCAAATGATATAAAAGTTGTAAAAGTTCAAATGCTGTAAAAAATATCTAAGAAATACATGTTTAAGTCTACCTATCAGCTCTGAAATAAAAAAGGAATAACTAAATGCTGCCTACAGGTATAGCATTTGACAGGAATACTTATTCTTATCAGATGTTGACACAGGAAGGAAAGGAGCTGACAAGACTAACTGGATGAGGCTGCTTTCTATTTCCTTGTTCTAGAGGTGAAAAGGCTTCAGAGAGCAAAACAGAACTGCAAGCCAAACTTACTCTCTGGTGCTTTGTAGGCATAAAAAATAAAATGAATAACAGCTCCAGCCACTACATGGGTTGCTCAAGAAGTCGATGCACCGTCGTGGAGCTCGAGCTGCTGCCGTTCCCTGCCTGCTGGGGGAGGACCCTCTTCAATGCTTCTCTTTTGGGTCTTTACCCAGCTGGTATGCAGGGCCTCAAAAAGCAGCAGTGGCAAGATGCAGTTTCTTTAGGGACTGAGAGGCCATTAGGGAATTTCATCTGAGATATTTTACAGAGAATTTACAGAGCCAGTCTTGTACCTCCAAGATTAATATGAGTTCAGTTACTCACTTCCATGGGAGATTGGGCTCCAAAAGGAGCTGACTGTGAAACCCCTATCCTGCTCCACAAAAGTTGCAAGGATTTGGCAATTTCTTTTCTGATATGGAATGAAAGTGAGATTTCAAAAATTAATGAAAAAGGTCAATATCACTAAAAACATGATTTCAGGGCACTCAGCTGTGTTTAGGTCCCTGTTCTTCCTACTCTGGAGAATAGCTTTCCTGCTTCTTCTGTGATAGTTCAAGCAGTACCCTAGCAGTAACATAGCTTGCCATTCTGGTATGGATTATCTCTTTACTTCTTTCTATCTTATTTTGACCAAGAACCATTTTTCCTCCACCCCCCTCCCCCCCCAAAAAAAAAAAATCATTTCTCAGAAATATTTCTGATTATTTCTGCCTTAATGAAAGATATTTTTTCAATAACAATAAAAATGTGTTTGAACTTTTCTATGCTGTCTTTACTCTTTCAGTGATTTATCCTTTTCTTTACTACATAAGATTTAGTTTTGTGTATCCAAAGTGAAGGTTTGCACAGTCCCTGTACATAACAGAAAACACAAAAGCACCCTACAAGAGATTTAATCAACATTTTTTCTCCTACATTCCCTAAACAAAATAATTTATCCCATTGCTCACTTTTCTATGAATCCAAAGGCCTGTATGAGGAATTTAAGAAGTCACAGGAAACTGTATGTGACAAGCCGAGTATTAGGAAGGTGTTAGGTCTGAACAGCATCCAATTCAGTTATTTGCAAGAAAATGGTTGAACATTTTTGCCAATAAAAGAGTTCACAATGTTTGCATTTCGCCTGAAAAAAAAAAAAACCCTCCAGGTTAGATATTAATCTGTTCATATTTAAAAATAGGGCTGCATACAGAATCACCAAACAAATTGATTAGAAATGCATAATAAATATGTATTCAAAGTAATTTGAATTAGTTGCAAACTAAAAAAGAGCTTAAATTTGTACTGATATTTTTGATGAATATTAGCAATCCTAACCAGTTACATGGTTTTAGCTAACTATTTACATTTGGCAAAGCAGTAGGATTGTTCTTTTCTCTGGTCTCTCCTTTCTTCTTTGGTAAAGACGGGGGTGCCTATTGCGAGAGATAACGAACCAACAGAGAGCACAGCTCCTCCTTGGCCTGCGCAGAGGCAGACAGCAGAGGGGCGATGGAGAATGTCCCTCACAAAGGGGCAGGGGAAGACATCGAACTGCTGAGGGGCTTGCCCTGGCATGCTAGGAGGGCTGGTTAATCCCAGGGCAGATAAGAACAAAGAAGCACTGAACCCTGAATACTTTGCATAAGGGCTTGCAAAAAACAAAATGCAGACTTTTGCAGCAGTACCTGATGTTTTCGTTGCTTAAAGCTAGCCTATACACTGACCCGAGGTGAGAGGGCAAGGCCACTTCCTCCCAAAATTATAGTAGCATTGCGCTGGGTAGTTGTTTCTCTCGGGCTAACATCACATGTGGAGACCACACCAGGCAGTTGATCTCATCCACACCTTGACTGCGTCCAGTCACGGCCTTTCCTTCCTTAGGAAGGTTCTCTGTCACAAACCACTGCTTTTGTTGGCACAGTTTAATTTATAGAAAGTGGACTGAAGTGTATCTTCTAACATGGAATATGAGAATGCCTTTGGTGATTCTGAATCCTCCTATGTTGTGGGAAAGTTCAAAGAGCAGCTCTGATCACTCTGAAGTTGAATCACTAAGAAACTTATCAAAGAATTAAGGGAAATAAATATAAATCATGGTATTTAAAGAAAAAGAATGAGAGGAAAATATCTGGAGGGCTTTTTTAAGCATTTGGATAGAGGTGATCTGAGAAGAGGATGATAAAGGAAGCAGCCAAATTTGTAACTAGGGACAGAGGTTAAAAGTTTCCCTTTAAAAAGCTTTCAAATTTCAACCACAGCTTAAAAGAGATTTAAGGATTGCAGTAAAATTACTAAGCTCCAACTGACTTCATTAGAATTACTCATGTGAGGAAAGTGAGCAGGATTTGGCGATAAAACAGAAGGGCCTTGTTTTCCTTGCCAAATATTTTCTAATTGATACTGCATGTAAACTCTGCCCTCTGCTAATACGCTAAATAATCAATGCTATCCAAGCCCTCAGCTCATTTTCTGCCTAGGATATGATTTTGTTTGTATTACAGCCGCAGCGATGATGAGGGAGCAAGAAGGGGCTGTGCAGTTGGACTGCTCCTGCCTCATGTGCTGCAGAATTTGTGTTATTCCACGCTTGCTAATGAAGAGGTCATATCCCTCTTAGCTGCAGTCCCCCACCCAGATGTAATTCTTCGCACTTTGGAGAAGATGCTCTGCTTTCTCCAAGTACTCCATTATATCCCTGCAACCATCTGTCAGTTTTAAAGGCAAACCGATTTTCCAGATCCTTACTAATTACATACGACCTTTGGAAAGCTACCTAATCAACAAAGCCAGGGTATGCTAGAGAGAACGTACTCCAGGGCTTGGGAACCCACCATGTTCTGAAGAGAAATGGGAATGTTTAGGGCATCTCAGTTAATGCTGATAAACTGGAGGATAAAATCTAACACAGGATTTTGATTTACTGGGCATTTTACGCAAGCTTTTTGATTAATACTGTTCTTTTACAGCGTTAAAAGCTTACTAAGGAAATATATTCAACTTTACTACATAATGAAGGAGGTGTTTTCATTTTACAAAATCTGTGACTTAAAGCTAGTCTCTAAGATCAAATTCTAATTCACAACAGTTGCCTATTCTCTGATGGTATTCTTATATATAATGAGACTTTATGAGAAAAAGGTGCCTTAATATTGCGTTCACGTCTCAGAAGCTATCCATGTCATCTCAGCTGCTCGATTCCTAGTGGTGCTCCTTCAAATTGACTCTATATTGGTCTTTTATGTGCCTAGGAAATGGTGAAACTGCTGAAGAAACTCGTAGTATCAGGTAGTGATAATACCTAATGACTCATAAAAACAAAACAGCTTTTTGTTAAGATTTTCCTCACTTGTCTTCCACTATTAGTGTTTAATTTTGTAGTATTTTACATTTGTTTCATAGATGCATTCAAAGTTTAAGGAACTGTAATGTCAGAAGGAGTTACTCTTAAATCTAACACAATCTCTTATAAAACAGAAGCTGTAGTATTCTGAGAGCATATTTGAGTTAAAGTTTATATTTTTAGGTACAGGGATATTTTAAGATCATCCTCACTTCAAACAAGAATTAACTCATCTCTCTTTTCATATCTAATTATGACTGCTAACCATTACAGTTTCGTTATGTTTTTTCTTGCTGAACATTTATAGTTTTTCACTGTAAAAAGAATCGGAAAAAGTGCAACGTGTATTATACTGAATTTGGAGAAGCAGTGCTGGACATAACTGCTTGCCACTGTGAAAAGAGATTATATTCTCTCACATATTTGACTATACAATGCACAGGGCAGAGAATCTCTGATTAGTTGAAGCTGATATAGAAGACATTGATTTCCTTACCACTTTTATAGAGTCTTCTCAATTTTTTTTTTTTAACATGGATAGTAGGAATACTATTTATTAATTGTTTTATGAATCCTGTGGATTCCAGTTTCCAAATAAGGAAATAGTTAACATATTCCTAGGTCTTCTGATTTCTTATGAGGGTACTATAACAGCGCTAGTGTGTGACACAGCCACATATTAACACATAAAAAGACCTAAAGAGAATGACCTCTGCCAATGTCTATTGTTAGCTTCAGTATGTTTTCAGTTTAGCAAGAGTTTATTTTTGACTAAGGTTAACGGCTAAAGGATAAAAGCTCTTTAAATTGTTTATTGATGTTCTGTCCCCCAAATCATCACCTCTGATAATTGTATTCACTAATAGGAACAAAAAATATTGAAGTACCTTTCCTTTATCTCAGTACCTGTGTTTTTCTTGTTGTCAAGGCTTTTAGTACGTCATCTGCAATGACTGCTTTGTATATGTTCATGTGGCTTAAGTCTTCTGAAGCAAGGAAAATGTAATTTTCCATTGTTTTTTTTTTTCCTTTGGAAACATCAGGCTGCCAAAATTGATGCAGTTTATCAGAAAGGGAAAAGTCTGACAAATTCCCTTCCATTCCCAGTTTTTAAATCCTTTTTTCAAATTCCGAAATACTTTATTATATTTTCTCAATAAAAGACCAACAAGACCAAAAGACAAAAGACTAACAAAAATATTTTAAAGATAGTAAAAAACTAAATCTTTCAAAATTGACACAAAGGAACATTTGAATTTAATATCATTTTAATATTTGTCTGCGCATATGTATTTTACATATGATAAAAATAATAATACAAAAACTTTACCTCCATTTTAAGTCATACTAAAGGTCTGTACAAACAAGGATATTGCCTGATGGTGTCTAATAGGAAATGCTTAGGAAAGACTATAAGAGCAAATAAGTATATGGATACTTCTTCAGAACACTTTCTGAAATTCAGGCGTTTACGGGTCGGGGACTACCAAACCATTCATTAGTCCTGGATAACTTTTTTCTTACAGGACATTATCTCTGTTTTTGAATCCATGTAAACTTCTAGCTCACACAGCATCTTATAATAAAGTGTACATATGCATCGTATGCCATCTGCAAGCTTCATTTCACGTTTCCAGCTCTTCTTTTGGATCAAACAGTGAACAATTCCCTATCTACCTTCTCTGCAGCGCTCATCACAGCAGCCATAAATATGTTTTCTCGGCTGAAAAACCCTTGAAAGCTCTTGTCTATTTATTGTTTCTTATATGAGATCTGTTCCTTATCTGTTAATTTCATTTCTTAAACAGTTTTGACAGTTTAATTTTTCATCCCGGTTTAGTCTGGGAAAAATGTTTGAAATCTCAAAAATTCTTTTGGGATGGGAAAATCATTTTTTGTCCAGCTCTAACTTTCAGTTCTTCTTTTTTTGCTGCAATGAACAAAGCATACAAAACCCACAGACATTTATAATACATCTGGAAACAGCATAGAGAAAGATTTGGAAGATGAAATAAATTTACTTCCTCTGACTTTCTCAGGTAATTTGTTGCCACATAAGCTTTTTATAATTTATTTTTGTTAAATGTATTTATCATTAATGATTATTACCATGTGTTTGAGCAGGGCTCCAGTGTGTAAGGTTATAAAGTGCTAGGTTTGAAGAAATCAGTATGATTTTTGCTTTAGATACTAGACTGGACTACACTCTGCTGTTTTCATTCATGCTTATTAGAACTTTATAAACCATTCAAATGAAGAAATCTGGATCACTTCAGACACGAAGTCATTACCATAAATAAAAGAGGTTTCAAAAAGGATTAGCATTTATGGGCCCTCAAATTAAGAGATATAATCTTTAGAAAATATTTAGCACCTCCGTGGAAGATGAGGTTATTTTGAAGTAGTTTATGTGGTACATGTACATATTAAAATTAATAATACTTTTTGAAAATCAGATGGCTTCTTAGGTTTGTGCTGGAAGCTTATCACTCTGGCCATATCACAGCCTTTAATGCTAATAATCAACATGGATGTGTTCTGCATCACCCACTAGAAGCTGAAAGCAGCATTTTGCATCTGAGTGGTCTTTTAAAGTTAAAGGCTTTTCACCCTACATGATTGGAATATAAGGAAATATCTTCAGTCTCACAGCCAAGCTAAGGAAACTTTTTTTTTTGTTTGAGAAGTTAATCAGCTACAGTATGTAGGTACCTTTATGAGGAAGTGGATATTAAAGGACTTTTTAATTAGCAGAAAAAAGCATAATCAGAACTTATGGCTGGAAGAGGAAGTAAGACAATCAAGTCAGAGATTAGGCAAAAACAATGGATTAAAAGTCAATATCTACTGGAAAATCAGCCAGCAAAGAAGGCAATGAGCATGCTGTCTCCTAATAGCTTAAAACTAAGGATGTATGCTTCTCCAGACGTTATGTTTCATCAGTCATAGGTTATAAGACATCAATTGAAGAGGTAATATGTGACAACCATTGGTATGTAAGACATTACACAGGAAGAGGCATTGTCCCCTTTTATCTTAGTGTTTTTTGAAACTGTGAAGGCTTATGCACTGTATAAGCTTTATCATGAGTGTCTTTATAGAACATGATGAATTGAAATGGCCAAGTATATACCTTAAGTACAAAGTCACAGACTGAATAACAAAAGCAAGAAAATGACATTTGAATAAAATGCACATGAAAACTGGGGAATAACCAAAAAAACTTGTGCATGGAATAAATAAAAGAAAATATTATTCTGCAAGTATCTTTTTAGTTGAGCTCAAATCATCCACAGCTTACTTAAAATAATCTATTTCTGCTGTTGTTTTAGGATGACAAGATATTTACAGATAAGACCCATAAATTCTAAAAATAAAATATTTTATCAGAGATGTTAGTGGTGGATACAGCTTTCCAACCTTGCTAGATTTGGTATTATAAAAAGAATCCAGCATGAAGACCAGCTATGTAAGTGCTGTTAACACTGCCCAGCATACCAGAAACCTAATTGTGCCTGATATGTTTATATGCTGACTTCCTTCTATGGGACAAAGACCATAATTTCCAGTAGTCCTTTTACTTATCTGTTAAAAAATTTTCAGCTGTATGCCAAAAGTTAGCAGATAGTGCGGAAAAAAAGTAATTAAACAAATAACACAGTTAAATGCAGACACTCTGATAAAATAGTGATTTTACCGAATCAGCTGCCAAAGAAGTCCCTTAATTTTTCATGACGAAGCTCTAGAGAGGATAGAAGAAATAACTTACCAGAATACTGGGAAAAAATATGTATTGTTATAATTATATGAAAAGGAAGATTTTCAGTTTGTTATTTCAAACACAGTTTAATGTTCCATTTACATTCAACCATAATATTTGCTCTTTCTTAATTAGCAGAACTCATCCTTTCCCTTTATAAAGCTCATAATAAGAGGGTCAACTTTGATAACTTTCTTCCAGATCTGACATCCAGGCTGGGATCTATTTGAATTATTCTTCCAACATCATATTTCTGAGGTACTGCCTTTCTTTTCTTTTTTATACACCTAATGATCTTACTCAAACGCTCCTTCTCTCATGCCTCAATTTCTGAAAACATCTCTCTGGTCTTGACAGATGACTTAGTTTTATTTTTATTTATCAGAATTTAATCTTGAGCATGGAAGGAGTATAGGAGAAAGCACAGTGGTACTTATCCGACAGTTCGATAAGCTGAGTTTGACAGCATGGTGTTGAAGCAGGAGAAAGGAGGGACTATCTAGTTGTTTAGTGGCGGATGATGGGTTAAGAGAGGATAGGACTGCAAAGTGATATGACCACAAGGACAGATATCTTATTCTTGCTTCAGCAGAGAGAAGCCAAGAGAGGTGTACAAACAGACAGACAAAGAAAGTTTCTCTTTGCTCTGGCCTGTGGATTGACAGGAGGAGGAAGAAGTCTAGCTTATGTGAAGAGCTTCCATTTTTGAAGCCCACTGATTCTTCAGGCCTGCAAGATGATGACATGTCTACAAGAAAAATCTGGTTAGGTTCCTGATGTGCTACCTGCTTTTATGATCATCAGCTTTCCTTTCACTGTCCCCTTTGTCTGCATCCAGCTGTCCCTGTCTTGTACTGAGACTGTGAGGTCTTATACTGAGACTGTAAACCCTTTTTGTATTGTGTGCTTACAGCACCTGGAAAAAAAAACAAAAGGACTAGTTCACTGGCCAGGTTCCTCAGCTCTACAGTTATGCATGTAATAACATTAATATATGTTATCATATTAAAGACATACACATAGTGGAATGACCTATGTACTATCTATAAAGACATAATAGATTGCAGAAGATGCAGAGTTTTATCTCATAAAATATGCAGTATTACAATAAAAATGCCAATGCCACGTATGTATATCAATTAAAATACTACAGACACTGGGAGCTAATGTTATCACTAAAAGCATATCTCAGACTTAAAAGTTTTATTTTAGCATTTAACAAAGTTATTCTATAAATTCAAGATATAGTTGCATCGATATTCACATTTCTCCATCAGATCTGGCTCATATCGGCATATGCTTACTTATTTCTTTCAAAATCAAAATATGCCATGTACTAGCATATGATTCTGAAACTAATTCTAAAAGTGATTGTAAACTATGGCTAGAATGTTTAATAGTGGCCCAAAAAATTAAACGGCCTGCTTAAATGGATGCCCTTCAGAGGCATGGTGGGGGAGGGAGGGACTCAGATCGCTGTTTTGAATCAGAGTAATCTAAGATGAAAAATCTCTATTTTGACTCAGGAAAAGCAGAAGAAAAGTCTTTCACAAATCAGCTGCAGGAAAAATCTTTTCTTCAGTTCAAAAAGCTCATTTGCTTCTTTTCTGCTCTCATTTTCATACGATGTAATCCATATGATGTCTCCAGTAGATGCTCTTCCAGGGTACGCTGGAAAGCAAATTGTGAAACTCTGAAAGCTGCTGTAAATCAGAATTGCCATCCTCTGGTTGGCTCTACTGCCTACAGAATGTAACAGGAGGAAAAAAAATGAAAAAAAACACAAGAGAGAAAGGACATATCATTACACTGTAAGTCTTTTTTGCTCATTATAAAACAATTTTGGGGCAGTTTGCATTTAGGAAATTAAGATGTTTAATAAGTCAACAGATTGTGCAATATTTCACTCTAGTTTTCAACAGCACTACTTCAATGATGGAGTAGTCCAGACAGCACAGCAGAAACATGTCCCTGAAATATATCTATATTCCAGCACTTCCTTCTAAGTAAAAATAGACATGGCTGTAAAACATTTCCCCTTTCTGGATGGCTTTGAGTGTATCTATGCAGCACAATACAGCACAGTAATGGAGATAGCTGAACTAACGCTAAGCAACCTAAAGCAAAAATCTGTGCAGAGTTAAAAGCTCCTGGAAGCAGTACAGGCAAGCTAATGTGTCCCTGTGTCTTCTCACAGCATGGGGACAGCAACATAGATACATTTCCATTTCCAGACCTATCTTGTTCAGAAAGCCTTTCCAGGCACTGACACACAGGTTGCAGTCAAGCCTTGAAGACAGTGAATTTCATTTCACAGATACTTCTTTTCTCAGTTCTGGTACACAAATTAAAAAAAAAAAAAAAAGACACAAGTACTGGAGGCTACTTCTTTCCCCATGGATCCAAGCAGTCGTTTAATTATTTTGTTCTAGCATGCTCTCAGTACCCTAAAATTGTACATTGAGGGTAGGTGATAACATTTAGTATGATCAAGTAGTTAAATGCTCAGATGGGTTTCTACCATGTTTGTAAGCTATTGAAAATGGTTAGAGAGGTGAGATGAGGACGCTGATGAAGAGGTAAGATGAGAGGCAGATTCCTTAATTCAATTCCATGTCAAAGTCCTTTCCAAACAGCAGCAATAGTTTATATAAGCCCTTCATAGACTGTGGAGCTGCATGTACTTGTTCTACTTTTTTCACTAACTGTCTTCTATTTGCTTTGGAAAGGCTCCTTTCAAGCGTGTACCTACTTTCAGTTGGTCAAGAAATGTGATCTCCGTTCATCTTTATAATATCAGAATGTCATAGAATTTGTTGCACTCCTCTTCTGCAAGGTAACCTTGCTTAGAAGCCCTGTAATATTATCATTAATAAGTTTTGGTCTACCCTCTTACACTGATGTGAGAAAAGGGAGAGATAACTTAATAAGTACAAGCAAATTAAAAAAAAAAAAGTGGAAAGCTGTGAATAGCTGTAGGAAGAGTGCACAAGACAAGGACAGGGAGATAGTTTCTGTCTTCAAATTTTATTTTATCATTTCATTTCATTTCATTTCATTTCATTTCATTTTACTCTTTCTGATAGTCATAGCCAGAGGGTGAGTTGATCCATTTTATTAAAGGAATAGGTGATGTTTCAAGTCGGAAAGTCAGTCTGGGAAATGAAGAGGTAACTTGCATGTCAGGCTTTGAATTGCTGCCAGTGACTAATATTTATGAGAGCACAAATTTTTACCAGTCTTGGGGCTGGATCCTTTGCTGCCATTCCAAACCTGTATCCCAGCTAACTACAGCTTCTTCCTGAACCAACACTGCTTTCCTGAACCTGGTTGTCTGGTTACAGCCTGTTGCATCAATGGCAAAAGAGGGCAAAGGAAGAGTTCACACTGCTTCATGTCTCACTGTGAATATGATCTGACCTCATTTTAAACACTGATATTTGTTGTAACATGAGCAGCTTCATTCTTAGAGCAGATGACATCATTATCAGGTATTCAAAACTGTCAATTATACTTCCAATTGCACTTGCAATACTTCCAATTATACTAGCAATAACTGGTGCCCAGAAACTTGAAGCTTGTGTAAATACTATCCTGAATTCTGAGTGCTCAATTCCCCTTTGATCATAAAAATACATGCTGGAAGAAAAATGTTTAGAAACACTCTAGATTGAGGTCCATATCCTGTTATTTAGGAAGGGCTGTGTATGCATATTTGTATGTGTGACAAAACAGTACAATATTCTAAAATTATACTAGGTGCCCAAATAAATGACAATCTGCTCTCAAAAAATATGAAATCTGGACTTTTGCTTGGGGCAAAACATTATTCAACCTAATAAAAATGAAAGCAGCATGTCATAGCGCTGATGGATAAAGCATCACTCAAAATTCATAAGGTCAACACTCTTAAAAAAGTAGTCTCTTTTACCCCATGTTTCTATTTTCCAGGTCCTATTGAGATATTTTCTTTATCAGCACCTTACAGAAGCCTCTGTAAATGCAGCATACATGTTCTGATGCAATCAGTGTATCTGCATCTACTCAAGTCATGACTCATAACAGACTGCAAAAGTTAGAAGTCTCCTGAGTGTGATACTTTCACGCAGAAAAGCCTTTTATTATTCACCAACTTCCCACTACATGGCCATTAAGGCCACAGAAGTAAAGAGCATGGGCACAGACCTGGTGAAAACCTCATTATGCACAGGTTTTCATGTTTGATTTTGTTACTAATTAAGAAAGCAAGCCAAACACTGTGCATTGTACTGCAAAGGCTCCAATCTGTCCAAGAAGAGATATCTCCTGTATCATGTATTTTGACAATGATGATGAGAACTGTAAGAAGGTTAACCTTTATGATAGGTTGTAGCAATCTAACTATGTTAAAATGTAGAACCCTTATACACAGATTTTTCAGGGAACAGCTTGTTCCCCTAGAACTATTTTTACGACATACTTTTCCCCCAACCCAGCTTTCTATCTGATTATTTGGGAGAAGAAAATGGTAACTGCATTGCTCTATTTCTAAAATGTAAACCTGCCTCCATTCCCAATGCTATTTACAAGTATGCCATGTGAATAAGTCAGACAAATTTAACTTGCAAAAACATTACTATAAAAATGTAATCTTTCTTTGTAAACTTTTTCATAGTATTTTTATAAGAGAGAGTACCATCAGTTTATAGCCTTGGCAGGCCTAAACGGTCCTGCCACATTGGCTATTGGCCATTACATGAAATTCAGAAGACTACTGGCAGAGGACATTTTGATTGTTTATGTACAGCCATACTGATCTAGATCAGGATTCTAAATGCAACTACATTTATTTGATACCCATGTATTTTATATATACTCTACCTCTTCAGCAATACAGAAGATGTAAAAGTGAAGCATGTATCTGTGTAAGTTTATTGGAGGGCTAGGTTTTTGTCTCCTTTTCTTTCTCTTAGAGCTACTTTCTGAAACAGATTATGTGGAAAACATACTTGTGTCTTATGAAGTATTCTTCATTTTTTCCAATTTGCTCTTCTTCCACTTCATATGCTTATAGGTACTTTAACACGTATAAGGAGATATGCTCCCCAGAGACTTATAGACAGAGATAAAATAAGCAAGGAATACTCAGTTATTATGATATTAATCCGTGCTCTCAGCAAATAATTGTACATATGTGGCTTTTACATACTTTTTACCCCAACACCCATTAAAAGACCACTACATTGAGTTATTGAATCGATTCTTCTGTAAGAATTGCTGGTATGAAGCCACATACACTTCGTTCTTAAGTACATCAAAAATCATTTTTAAAAAAGCACAGCCTGGAGATTAGCTTAGCCCTTGGAAACGTTGTCACCTTCTACACTGCCAACACTGGAAAAACATCAAAAAGAGCAGCGTGGAAGCTGCTGAATATCTTGTCTGGTTAGTTTATGACAGATGCCTTTTGGGATTTAAGCACCTAAAACTATCAGGTCCTCAGCCCATGCAGACACTATTCAATCTTTAGTGACTATTTAATCTTTAGTGCACCTAACTAAGGTGCACAGGATCGCCCTCTGGAGACCTCTGAAGTGCTCCACCTTTGCTGCAGCTGTGAAGGGAGCACAGGCACCCACGGGGGAACTACCTCACTGAGTGCTTAAAAAGAGGCACAAATAAAGTGAATAAATTACATAGATTAGGTCATACCTACAAATAATATTTTCATATATATCCATTTTCAAAGTTATTTCACTGATCATTCACACAGCACAAATATCCAGCAGCAAACAGAAAACTGAGAATTGTTTGCTGAAAACTTTCAAAAAGTGCTTTGAAATAAAGAATGCCTGACCTGCTCATCATTGGTTCACCTACCACAGGAAGGCTAACCTTTGAACACATGTTATTAAGAATGGGCTGTTTGGTCAGGTGTAGTTTGGAGGTGGATTTCATTTCAGGTAACTGCCTCAAAGTGAAGTGAATTATCTGTGCCTTATTTGCTTGCCTAAACTGCTTTGGTTTGCAGACAATAAGTAATCTTGAAAAGAGCCACTGATAAATTTGCAGTTCTTCCTGCATTTATCAGGGGTGATTCATGTTTTGAGCACTTCTATGTTGGTACTACTTTTACTGAATCTACTCAGAAATTCAAATTTACTTTTGTCCCTCAGCTACTCAGAGTGACAGAAATGCATATAATGTGGTGTCCTGAAACACCGTGTCTTGTTTCCCTCTTTCTTTTTCTTAAACTTTTCTTTTTGTCCTTCCTACTTTTTGATCCTTTTCCCTTTGCATTCTAGTATTCTCTGCAGGCCTTGATACTTGACTGTTTTTTATGCTTCCAGTTCTTTGTCTGTGTAAAATTCCTTTCCTTATCTTCTTTCCCATTGTAGAGCAACCTAATTCATTTATTTTTTTCTTTTTAACCATTGCTTACTTTCTGCCACAACAGTGCTACCAAACCATCTCCCTCTACTGTCAGAGGACCAATCCTGCTTTACTGAAATTTCTGCATTTTTTTCCTATTGATATTAGTAGATGGAGAAATGAGGCATCTATCCCTGATGTTTGGGCAACACAGGAAGCGCATCTCTTTGTCTTTTCCATTCCTCAGTGGATTAGAAAAGATATTAGGAGACGGAACATAAACCTGGGAATCATTTGCACTAAACATTAGCAGAATTTTTATTATCAGAGTGTCTCTGCTTATCAGAGGGATCACACACTATTCAGCTGGTGGGAGTTGTGTTGGGTAGCACTCTCACATCAAGGGATTTTTTTTTAGCAATATGATAGGGCATATAGCCAGGTGGAAGAAAACCCTAATACAGGGTGTCCCGCTGAATGTGTGTTAGAGGAATTAGATGGCAGACAAGTCTCCACTGCGCAGTTGCTTGGTGTGACTGGAAGAGTAACTGTAGCGATTAAGAGTGGTTGCCAAATGGGTCCCAGTTGTGCAATGAAACAGACGACTTGTTGGAATTCCCTCATGTGATTCTTGCTGTTCCCATCCATGGTATGAACAATTGGATATCCTGGCAGTCACTTGTTTCATTTCCTGCTTACTTTGATGTCCAAACTGAAAGAAATCTGAATTTTAGAGTGAAACTGAGTCATCAAAATACAATGCAATCAATTTGCATTCAAACAGATTCTTTGCATTTCCCTTATCTACAGATAAAGAAGGCAAATTGCGAACTACTAGCTATCAATCTTAACATCTTTGCGTGTAAGCCCTAATTTTTTTTTTCTATCCATCCATCCAACTTCTGAGATCCAGGCAACGTACAGAACTACAACAAACTGGCTAGTAACAGCTGCGAAGTACAAAATCTTCCAAACAAACAAAGCATGAATAAATACATGACATATGTTGCCTTCTGTGCAGACTTTAGCCGGGCCCAGGAGAAAAAAATCATTTTGGCCACAAAACTGAGTGTTTTGTTTGTTTTGTTTGTTTTAAACAAATTAATTCTAGAATTTTCAATGAATCAATTTGTAATAGTCACAACAGAGACAAGAATTTGGTGGAGACCCAGAGATGCATTATGGGAAAGTTGTTGTTCTATTTCCTAATAAGAGAAGGTTAATGTACTTATATAGTTCGTCTTTATTCTCGCAAGCTGTTGAAAACTAGTGGTGTTTTGAGGGGTGAAGGCAACAAGTAAAAATAAAATAACAAGTAAGTGAAACAGTGACACAGGTTAAAAAAAAGATTTAAAAAAAGATTAAAAAAAAAAAGAGAGAGAGAGAGAGAGAGGTAGAAATACCATAGAAGTATTCTTTCCATTTGAAAAACTACTCAGAAGAAAAAACTTACAGAATTTTTGCTTATTTAAGACAAAGAGACAAAAAAAGGCTTACATATCACTAGAGAGAATAAACTGGAGTAATTCATATACAAACTATAAGTCTGATTGTTCATTTCCATTATAGATTGTCACTGAAGTCGTAACTGAGGGCCTGGAAGAAGGATCTGAAGAGAAGATGCACTGAGAACATGCAGAGAGCAAGGCATAATGGAAGTGTGTGCTGGGCAGTCTTCTTAAAGCAAATAAAATAGACTTGTGCCATAATTGATTATTGTGGCCAACAGCTTCAAATTCTTTCACCCAGAAAAGAACTTACAGTACCTTGCAAATTAAATTTTTGTTATTCTGAGTGTCCAACAGAGTTCAGATGCATGTGTTCCTTTCAGAAGGCTCTGACCAACCATACAGAGTCCAAACAGCTTCCTTAAAACAAAAATACTGTTTATTTAGCAGTAGAAACAAATACTAAGGAAAGAAAAAAAGTAAACATAGTTTCCCCACATATCTATCCTGCCCCCAAAAGCGCCATTAAATTGTCATGGCTTTGAGATGCCTTGCACAAGTCAGAATTCAAACGTCATTTTCCTCTTTTGCTTCTCCCTAAAGCAGTCTATCTCTTTAATCCTCACAGAGGGATAGTTTCCTTCCACTTTTCGTTGTTCTCAGGCTTTGGCTTTCCTTCATTAAAATAAATGTTACGATCAGACTTGAGTTGCTGGGACAATAGTCGAAGCTCATAATACAAGCATTGGCCCTTATTGTTCCTTCACTGTTTGCTGATGGGTGGTTATTTTGAACTGTAAAAGAGCCACTCTTGACAGAAAGCATTTCCACCTTATATGGTTATAACTTGTTTTGATGTGTAGTTACTTCCACTGCTAACAAGCCACTGCTAATTCTAATCTGAATTTTCTAACCTCAGCAGTCTCCTCTGGCCCTCAAACCATCTGTTTCTGTTAGACTGGAACACCTTCTACCATCACATTTCTGCTCAATTAGCATATATTTAGAAACCAAGGGCAAGTTATCCTATACCACTGCCTGCAGTAAGCTAAACAAGCCAGACTCCTTACAACTTTTGCTAGGAAATTTTCAATTCCGTGGATTTATTTGGAATAATCTCCAGTTCCCAAAACTTTATCCATGAATTCCAGAATCAGATGCTCAGTATATGTTCTGAAACCCCTGTATTAGGAAAAGATAATCTTTACCCGGACCCACTTTTCTTGGGATAATGGAATACATGCTTTTGCAGCACACCTCTGCAAAACTATCTGGGTTTGGGAAATAAAACCAATTAAACATTTTATTCTAAATACCAGAGTCACTATGAAAGGAAGGAACATTGGTAGATTCCTTGGAAACTTCTGGGAAACTATGTACAAAAAGCATCTAGGACAAGCATGTTTATGTAGGAAAGATCCAAGAAGCTTTAGCATAATCTTAAGGGTGAGATCAATCTGAAACATCAAAATGATGTATTTGGGTACTTTTCTATACATGGAGATATTTCGAATGGACTGTACCTAGTTATGTCCACATGCTGGTACTTTTATTGCAGAAAAACAATGCTCACATATGGGGATAACCAGAAAGAGTTACAGAAACAACTTCAGCTCAGAGAGGGTGCTAGGACCCAGAGCTTTCACACTACGACAGTGATAATTAGGAAGGCTTAACCTTTGCAATAGCTTCTTCCTCCTTGGAAAATGACACTTGTCTGAATTTACATCAGCTACGTTTGATAAAACTCGTGGAGCTCACATGTCTGCAGAGAGAAGAAGCTGAAACGTATTCAGAGAGTCTAATGCAGCACAAGTACCAGACTGAGGGAGTCCTTAAAGAAAATAAGTTTATGCCTGCCATGACTGAGTTGCTAGGAAAGCTTTTAATGGCTTACAACTTAAAGGGTTTGAGCATAACAAATCAGAAAGATGGAACCTATTTAGTGATTGAATTCTGTGGGAAAATACTGCAGAAATGTTATCCTTGGATGTGAAAGGTTAGCATTTGTACAGAGTACCCAGAAAGCCCGGAGGGAATTCCAGCATAGCGAATACAAGCCATCTTACTTACGATTTGGACTGAAAAAGCTGAAAAAGCACCCAGTGAAAACTCAGGGCACTCTTGCCTATGTTCCTAAAAACAGCAAAAACAAACAAAAATCTCAGTAGTGGTGACACAAAATAAATTCATTCCACGTAGTAACACCTGTTGCCTTTCATCTAACCATAGTTTCCATTTAAAAGTTACACTCAACTCTGCTCAGTTTTCCCAGTCTCTAAATAATTTGTTCATATGCATCGGCTTTTGAACTTGTCTAGATAACGAAGAGGGAATGTGAGCAATTTAATAAGGCACTGGGAATAGCTCAAACTGTAGCACTGTACGATCCTCCCAGCGCAGCTCAGACTAGTATTTAAACATCGATGCACTTACATCATCAAATGGTAGCTCTGCATCCTCTCTTGACTCTCTGGTCATTATTCACAGTTTTGCGCTGAAGCCTAAAGTTGGGCTGCAGAAATATTTTGGTTGTCCTTGTGCAGAACATGAGCAGATTTGAGGTGCTGTCAAGGTCAATTTTCCGATGAAAGAGAGTTAATGACGCGAGCCAGTTACGTTCCAGGGATTTTTTTCTCCACAGTATTTGACTGAAGTTATCAATAGTCAAGCTAACTTCTCTTGAGATAGCTTAGCTCAAATGAGAGTAGCCATACATCAACACAACACGCAACCCACAGAGCAAGCTTATATTAGCGGCAAAGAGTAGCTGTTTTCTCTCTGCATTACTGTCAAGTATCAGTCCTGCTTGAGCTTTCGAACATACCTTCTGACAGGCACGTATCTCAAATATAAAATATCACTTCAAGTGACAGAATTTTAGGCGTGTCCAGATGTCAGATGAGACACAAGCTGCACCTCAGAGTAACACAGCACTGAAAACAAGCCCTATACATTGGATAAAATTCATCCTATGAAACTTTACAAGCTTATCCTGTGATTAGAAGAGTTGCCCCTGGAGATGACTACTTTTTTTTCCATTGAATGTAAAGGGAATTTAAAATGACTAGTTCAGTCTTAGACAGTTAATTTTAAACATGTAAATTCATTAAAGTAAGTATCATCCCCATATCATGATCTTGGAAGATAAATGGTCACATATTGTGTTATACCTAGTTAGAATAATCTTAGCACAGTACAAAAACTTGATTCCAAAAGGTGTTTTTAGGAATCGGCCTAACATTCAAGTCAGAAACATCCACAGAGAGGCTAACATCAAAACCTTCTCGTCACTATGGAAACAAATCCAGTGGGAAATGACTGCATGTTTCTTTTACGTACCAGTAATTTCTAACAACATAACTTCAACCAGTCCTCAGTTAACCAAAACACTGTTTGCAGTATTTTAAATCCGTTGTCACGTTCAAAACGTCTGGCCAGTTTGTTCAAGGAAATATCCGTCTGAATACAGATATATATGCTAAATATAGCACAGGTTATCTTCATATATATATGGCTATGGATAAGCTATAAAGGATACAAACACACAGAACTGAATGGCTTACTAAAATATCAATATAGGTGGATAGAAAAAAGTGCTATCTTACTCTACTGAAAATAAAATTATGAAAACAATGTCAGATATGGCTAAAGCAATGCGAGAAATATAAGACAAATCATAACCTGAAAAAAATAGCTGTCAACAAGTCCAGCTAAGAAATCCCTTAACAGAATTTTCCACTATGTCACATAAATTACAGAAAAAAAACAGAACTAAAATAGCTCTATGTAACTCTTAAGTTTTTTGTATATACTACTGTGATAATCTGATTTTCACTTCAGTTAAGGTTTCTTAGTGTGAACAAGGGTCTGATTTTAGGCCACTTACAAAACACGCAGACACACACAATCTGTTCACTATCGCACTTGCTTCGCTTCTGAAATAGTTTCGTTACTTCAGTTCTGCTGAACTTGTGAAATATTGCAGTAAAATTTGACTGTATATTCTATTGTTTTAAACAGATACCTAATCCCATCTTTTACTATCTAAGCATTTGTTACTACATCCAAAATTCCTAAAAAAAAATATTAGCAAAGTAACTAAACTGGTTGTACAAATAGTGACAAAGCTGGTTGTTTATTTTACCATTATTCACTTACTCACTCGTGTATTCTAATGAGCCTTCAGTTTTCTATTTATTTTAATTGTTTATTCTTTAAAACTTCTTTGCATTAATTCTTCTTCAAGAAGAAGAAGAATGTGGCAAACATAACATTGTGATTTGTGCAGTGAACAATATTCTCAGTCTTGGTTTTTTAACTGATTACTGTCACTTTCCACTAAACATAAGATTGTTTCAGCATAAACTTTAGTTTTGATTCAGGGATCTGTGCTTGATATATGGGTATATGAAGTCATTTAAATGATATTGAAATAACACAGTTTGTGTTTTCCTCCTTTGTTTTGTAATTGCGAAGAGCAAGATGTATAATTTTAAATTTACAGCAGAAACTTGGCTCATGCCTACTCTGTACTCAGCAGCCAGGTTTTGATATTTAATATTGGACAAAATTTCCTGCCGATCTGAAGCGAAGCAGATATTCCTCCCTTGAAGCTCATATTTATTTATTAACTTCTTGCAATTATAAGATATGGATTTTTTTTCCCAGAGAATCACAGCTTCCCAAGAATAATGTGCCAGTAAACTAATCACTGAATATTGATTATATAAACAATATTTTCATATTCATATCATCCTTACAATAACACAGGGGTTGGCTGGCCACAGTAGTATAGCTACAGTCAGTGTTTCCAGTCAATCAATAAAACAGCCTGCTCTTAATCCCTCACTATTTAACTGGCAATATGGGAGCTATTTACTTGTTCTTATGCTTCCAGCAGAGAAAGGTTACTGTGTAAAAAAATTCCTCATGGTTTTATCTGGTTAATTGCTGGATTATTTTAACTTTTAAGTATAGAACAAAGTTGGAATTAATCAGCAATTTAATATTAGTATGTAAAGTATGTAAAGCCAATAAAAACTCTTCCCTGATCAAGAAAAAAATTTTGTTACTATTAACAAAAAAGTAAATTTAAGGCAGAAAGGGTTAATGCATTAATTAGCAAAAATATTGTGAAATATTTATTATGAATAAATTAACCATAATACAGAAAACAATGGCAAATATTCACCAAGTATTCCCAGAGTGAATGTTTAAATTTAGATGAAGCTATTGATGTCAGATGATAGACTCCTTTTTCTGAAGCAGAAGAATAAATAATATAAATTAGTATAAAACTACAGCATCAATTTGGAAAAAATATAATAAATACAAAAATTGTGAAAAGTTAATAAAATAACATAAAATTAAAAATAGTTTGGACAGTTTTTCAGAGCAACATAGAATTGTAAGAAAACATTGTCTCATGTCAAAAATGCACCTGGTAATTCAATAAAAAAATATTGCAGAACAGTCTATTCTTACTATATCCGGAAGTAGCTGCTCAGCATCTGTACCTATGACGTCCATTTCAATACATACCTTCCTTGGGGACAAGAGAGCACAGAAAAACAATGCTGTGAGAGTTACAATATCTTTCCATTGCAACAGTAAGGTTTGTCTGCTTGTTTTTAATAAAACAGCAGTAATTTCTTCAGTGTTCTATGTGATCTCATAGACTCTCAGCAACAGATATAAAATTAACTCATAAGTAATCTCAGTGATGTTCCCTAGGCTTTGAGAAAGAACTTCATTGAAATATAACTATGAAATACTTTTTTTTTAAGATAGGCCTATTTAAAAGCTCATATCAGACTAAGCATAATTCATTTCATTTATTTGTATAGACTTGTGCCTGCTGCACAGAGTTTGAAGAATTGGTTTACAAATGAAATACACTTTCAGTACTCACCTGAGACAACTGCTATGAGTTCACCACTCTCATTTTAAACATCTGATGCCACATTCTCTAAACTGAAGTCATCTGGCTGATCCACCTGGATCAGGCTCTAAGGATTGAAGGACAGAGAGGCAAAAGGGGAAGGTACTATGAGAATATTCATTTTACCCTTTTATCAGGAAATGTTTCTATATCAAACCCTTTTCTAATTAAAATGTCTACATAATATACGCTTAGAAGCCTAAAGAGTCTGTTTGATTTTATAGAATAACTACAAGGGCCTGACAGACCCCAGAAGTCTGTACCAGGGTTTAAGGTACAGTTAGGTAAATTGTAGTAAGTTTTTGTTTATATTAGCAGAGTTATCCCATTCATCTGAAAACATGTAGCCGCAAACAGGCCAGTTTCTCTGGTATAGTTCCTGAAAATAGATTGAACATACTGGCCTAAAATTGCATTTACGTGCTATGCAGAGTTGCTAGACTAGCCAAGGTTTGAAAAAGACTTCTAGGCCAATATTTGGGCTCCACAAGCAAGCACTCACTTGTTCCTAGGATGCCTCTTCTCCAACACAGGTAACAGGTCTTTCATTTCAACTTTCAACAGGTCTTTAATTTCAACTTTCTCTGAGAAATACTTCAATTAAAAAAGAGTAAATGATTTCTTTAACACTGAGATTAATGTATCTAGTACTTATGAGAACTGCCTGGTTTGTATTATTAAACAGAGAAATTTGTACTTTATCCACACAACATAAGGACGGCAGGTGGCTGTAGCAGAAGCATTTCACCCTTATCCGTCATTTTCTTTTTCACAGCGCTCACAAAATCTGAGGGGATTTTTTTCACCATAGTTTACTTAGCCTTTAGCCTCCCAGTTGATATGGCCAGCAGGGATGTCAAATATTAACTGTGACTATCTCAGAAATGTAGTGTTGGGACAGGACCGAATTTAAACCATCAGCTGCTTCCAGAGAAGCCCCAGACACCCATCAGGAAGAAACGAGGTTCACTGACTGCCATCCTGCCCCAGTTCCACTCACCGAGAGGATGAACGCTCTCTTCTACATACCAATCCGCTGAGCCATCCAGTGAACCCAGTCTTGCTATTTTAAGACTCAGTTGTACATGCGATGTGGCAGAAATAGAAACACGTCTGAAGGAAAATAAATACAAAATAAATTGCTCGTTTTAGCTCTAGCTTGTTGCAAAAACTATAGAAAATAACTGTCCTTCCGACATAAAAGTCAAGTCAGTTTTTGCCATTTTTAGCTAGCAGTTCATCTGTTTCCTTTGAATTAAGGGATATTTCTGTACTTCAAATGCTCTGTAATCTGAATAAATTAGAATCTATTTTGTTGCTTTCCAGTATCTTAACAAATTTCCTCCTCTTCGTTGATTTCAAATCACTTCCATTTTAATTCAGAATTATAGGTTCTGTCCAGGTGATAAAACTCAAGTTCTGGAAAAATTAACCATCCTGTTTGGTTTCTAATGGCAGGAAATACACAAGCAATAGCTACACACGCTTGTATTGGCTTGCCGGAAGCTTTAGTCTCAGCTCTAGTCGGTGCCAGCTGGTTCTAACACCTTGTAAGTACGGCTCTGAGAAGTGATCTGCGTCGGGGTGCAGCAGCGTTCAGGACAGGCATCCCGTCTGCTGAGACCTCTCTGGCTATTTTGGGAGGGCTGAAGGAGGCATCTGCACTGTCCGTTGGGGTAATGCAAATATATCTGTCTTTATACAATATGAAAATTCTTTTAGGCCTTTAAAATGGAAAAAGTGGTGTTTTATGGCAAAAAAAGCCCTGTAAACTTTAGAAGGGGTGAAGTGTATGGATGCACAGGGATAGATTCTCAGCTGTTGTAAACACTTGCAGCTCCACTTCGGAGGCATGAAAAGTTATGCAAGTTGGGGCTTTTCTACAAAGAGCAGCAAAAGGATTATATGACAAATTAAAAGAAAGTAATGTAAAATATGGCAAGCAGGCTATAAGGTGCAAATACAACCTTACAGGGAATTTGAAAGGACATGCAAGTAAATACTGATGTATTCCTCAGAAGTGAAAGCTCTTTAAAAGATTTCAGGCTTTGCTTGGCCTAACGGAGCAAATTAAACAACTGAATTAGAAATCTATCAGAAAGGTCCTTGCCATGGTATCCCAAGATATCATGCATCATCTTAATGAAGATTTAAAGGAGAAGAATATGCATATTTCCTTATTATGTGCTTGCATAAGGATCGATGAGCACCTATATGTTTGCATGAATCACAGTTTTCAATGTATTGAAAATTAGATACTTAGACTTGGTTATCCCCCTTCCAGTCAGAAGAGCTCTTTTTCTTCACAACAGGTTAATGATTTGTTCAAAGTTAAATGGAGTCCTACATAGCTCAGTAGGAAGTTTTGTTTACTGTCTGGCCAGAAGATGATTCACTCTAACCCATCAATACCAGCGTTGCCAACATCAGGTAAGGGCCATCCATACTCCTCTGGGAGAAGTATTAGAGTTAGAAATGCATAATGAGTTTATGAATCACAGGAAAACTTTGGGGAAGAGATTTGAATCTGAACAAAATTAGAAAAAGAAAAGGAAATGGCATGAAAGAAAATAATGATTTTATACCACAATTATCTTCACTGAACGGGACACCTCTTCACAGTGAGGTGTCACTGAAGGCAGAAGCACCAAAAGAGACAGTTGAGGAACTAACTGATAAGTTAATATGATAGCCTAGAGCAACCGTGGCCTAACAGTTTTCACCATAAAGCTTTGAAAGAATTTAACTGTGAAATTCTTGAGCGGCTTATAATAGGTTATAAAAATCACTGACATTTTGAAGGAGTAGATCAGTGACAATCTTCAATATACCACCAAAAATGAACACAGAATATCAAAAAATATAATTGGTGTCAGATTTATAAATTACCTTGTTAAAATCATATGGTTGTATAAAGGGTAATAATGCCTTTAGCTTACTAGAGTTTCAGCTAAGCAGTCCGTAAAGGAGATCTGACTCTAATTTGTTTAGACCTCAGAAAGCTTTTCAAACAACCCATTAAGCGGGCAATTATGGGACTAAATAGTCACAAGGTAAGAGATAATTAATCTCGAAGGTAAGAAACTAGCTAACTTCTAGAAACAAGGAGGACAACTAGAAGGACTAGAAGTCCACAGGACTTATGTGCCTTAAACAACAGTTTTGTGCTTCTGACTAACATGTACACCTGCAAGGCTCCCTCCCAGCAGTGAACTAAGCTGAAAGGCTCACACATTCTTGACTTGCTTGAGTTTCTACTATGAAAACTCTCAAGGTGGGTAAACGTGTAACTTTCATCAGATGCCTAAATACTGAAGTCCTACTGCTACTAAGTTATATGGTCTTACAAGCACACAAGCAGATTTAAGTTGGTTTAGAAATCCAGAATCAGAAAAATTGGCATTTAACAGTATTAACTGAAGGAAACAAGAGCAGAGAAGGAGGGTGTTTCTCACCCAATTTTAGCTTACCTTTGTGGATCTAGTTCTTAGATGCATGTATATTGTAGGTTTGAGTGGCTAATTCAGATGCGAGGAGCCCTAGGGAGCAGAAAGCCTAAGACTCAGGTCATGCAACACTCTGCTAAGAAGACAGTTTTGCCTATCTATAATAAAGTTTTAGCTATGGCAAAAGGGTTAGCAGTGAGACAATTCCAGTATCAATAGTCACGTGCTCAATATATTTCTTAACATTTACAACAAAAAAGTAGGAAAAATCTATATAATCAAAAATGACAAACCTTAATCTACAGCAATATTACAAAACTTGGTCAGGAGACTCCAATTCCTGAGCAACTCAGATTGCTAAAAAACAGTTTCCACTCTTTGGGCAAGCTCTTGAAAACTAAATTAAGTAACTACTTACAGGGGGAAGATTTGGACATTGGCATGGAAAACTCTGCTCTGTGTGAAGCTGCAGATAGAACAAAGATTGTAACAACGAGTCTCTAAAATAATGCCATGGTTTGACAAGGAAATCTGTCCTAGTAGCTTCAAACAAATTAATAAATAATATTACAATGGAATTGTAAGGGGATGTATATGATGAACATAGTCATGGAAAACTCTCTGTCAGAGGAGAGGTGGAAAGACTAAGAGTTATATGAAATGTAAAATGGTGGTTAACAGGGTTCTCTGGTGTTCTTGTTTATCTCAGCATACTAGAAGGTGTAATTACATGGAAAGGAACACAAAAAGTATTTGTTTACAAACTATGTAAGTCTATGCAAGGAATTGCCACATGATATGTAACAGTATAATAGCATTAAAAGTGTGTTAATATTGAGTCACCACAGGCAAAATCACTTATAAGAGGAATAGCTATTATGCTTCAGGGCATACTCAAACTAGGAAACAACAGGGCTGGAAAGAAAGTTGGTGTTGGGGAAATAATACTTATGTCTGCTAAGTATATCTGGGCTTCCTGCTTCACACATTCATAAGCTCTTGTGATATAATGCTCTATGTCCTCTCACATCGTAAGCCAAAAAACACTGTGTCTGGCTAGCTTTATTGCTTGCTCTATTCCCCAGTGAAACATTTCTTTATGTAACTCTTTGGTTTCCTACATTACTTTAGCAGCGCAAGTGGGCCCTGGAGATCCTACATCCTCCATCTCAGAACACCGTCAGAGCTCTACAAAATTTGTCACCCTTACAGAAATTATCTGACTTCACAGGATTCCCCTTTTGTTTGCTTCCAGTTCAACGTGTCATTGCTTTTATTTAGCGCTATAAATCTGCCACTCTTGTAATCTCTGACTTGAACGCATTTTAGCTTACTGGGATGTTTTGGGATTTGAGAGTTTGCTCAGCCCTCAGGACTGCTTTCCCCATACGTTCTGTCAGTTAAACAGTCATATTCCAGCTGAAGATTGTCATCCTAGCTAGCGAGGACTGTACGTTGCAGAGAAGTTGAAATATGAGCGCCCGCAAACCCAACTAGAACCTCCTAACTGGGCTGCTGATAATGAATGACTTGGGTTACCATTTGCAGTTTACAAAGACCGTAAAGAAGAGACAATTTCTGAATCATTCCATGCTAGACTATGTCCAAGTAGGAACTTTCTGTTTCCCCTTTCGTTTCTCCGCAAGGAGCAGAGGTCTTGATCTATAGGTGATGACAAAAAGTTTCCTCAGTACTGGTATAGGGCTGACCCCCTTAACCAAGGAAGTGGCACATAAGGGGTCTGGAGTCTGGGCAGGCCATAGTCGGAGGATTAAAGAGACAGTGAATCAAATGCTTTAAAGCTCCTTGGTCTTTTCTTGCCTATAGTTAGCTGAAGGTAGCTGTCTGATTATTTGAGCTTTTATTTGGTAAGGCACGATATTTGGGACTGAAAAAGTCAAACTGCCTTCTTGAAAAGCCATTATATAACCCTTGTAGGACCTGAGTTTTTACTATTTATTTATTCAGCTTCCCTCATCAGAAAGAGGCATTTTGTTTTGAAATCTGAAAAGCAGCTACGTTTTTTGCCCTATTACACAGTCCCCAGCTGACACTCATCCTCCAAAGTAACACATACTGCTCTTCTGTAAATTCACACTTTATAATGTCTTTCTTAACATTTCCCATATGATTTCTGAAATCTTACAAAGCCAATGTGGTCTGTAGATATACCTAGATCCTCCAGGCAGTTTTTTCAAAAAGTGTTGAAATGGTGCATAACATGCAAGAATCCACAGTGAACATGAAATCTTTCTTTTGGGTCTTAGGTCACAACCTGAGTGATGATAGTGAACTTCTGATTAGTTTCACTTTCATCAGAAAAAATGAATGATAAGCTTTCACTTAAGCTATTTAGAACCTTTAAAGTCTCTCTAAAATTAGGCGTCTTTGGGGTTAGTTTTCTGTCGTCTATTAATATTGGTAATGTAAGATCTTTTGCTTCCAAAACAAATAACGTGTAAAGAACATGGTGATGAGGCTTTTGTATGCACTTTTTAGCAAGACGATGAATTGTATAGCTTTCATCCTCATAATACAGTGACTTAGGACTGTAATTCTCCAGTAATTTTCTCGTCAGGGATCTTGCCAGCTGATCTGACATCTGGTTTCAAATTCGTAATGCCATTGACATGATTTGCTAAAGTTTTGTATTTTTCACACGTTCCTTCTTCGATAAGCTTCCTAACATTCATTTGTGAGAAGGCATCAGGTGACAAGAAGATCCCATTCTGTGTTAAGAGTTTATGATGCAGATTTATGCCATCTCAGCCTTATAATGTTGGGGAAGATAGGAGATGCATGACAAGTTTTTTCTCCTTTGCCAAGCATTATCTCCCTCTGTGTGTACCCGACATTACTCCCTTTCTGACAGATTTTTGGTTTTAGGAGACTTGAATTCTTAAAGGTATCAGCACAGGAAATGATTTCATTTGAGGCAAACAGTATCATAGTATCTCTTTTTGCACAGTTGTTCCCTACTAGACACTCCACTATTCTCCTTTTGGAATAGACTTTGCTCCTATATGTCCTCTGCTTACATATCCTCTCTCCTTTAGTCTGCTGTTATATTAAAAACACTGTATCTTTTTCCTTGATTAGGATTGTAGGATCACCTCATAATTCAGGGTGGAAAGGAGCTCAGGAGGTTTCTAGTTCAACCTCCAGCTCAAAGCAGGGTCAGCTATGAGAGCAGACCAAGTTGCTCAGGGCTTTATACAGCCAAGTCTTGAAGACCTCCAAGGAGGGAGAAGGCAAAACCTCACTTAGTAACCTGCTCCACTGCTTGGCTGTCCTCATGGCAAAAGAACTACTCCTTATGTTCAGTCTGAAACTCTCATTTCAGCTGATTGCCCTTGTCTCTTGTCCTCCCACCATGCACCACTGTGAAGAGCCTAGCTCTGTCTTATAGTTCCCATAGGCACTAGGGGGCTCTTATTAGGCCACCCCTGAAGCCATCTCTACTCCAGGCTGCACAGGCCCAGCTCCCTCAGCCTCTCCTCCTCCCAGGGCAAGTGCTCCAGTCCCCAATCATCCTGGTGGCCTCTGCTGAACTTGCTCCAGCTTATTAACATCTTCCTTGTATTAAGGGGTCCAAAACTGGACACAATATTCCAGATGCCATCTAACAAGTGCTGAGGAGAGGGAGATAATCCTTTCCCTCGATCTACCGGCTGTACTCCTGTTAATCCAGCCTGATCATGCTGTTGGCCTTCTCTGCTGCCAGGGCACATTGCTAGCTCATTATCACTTGCTGTCTACCAGGACCCCCAGGTCCTCTTCAGCAGAGCTATTCCTCAGCCAGATAGTCCCCAGCATGTATTATTGTGAGGGGTTTAATTTCATTTGAAGTACTGATCTGAAGAGTTACTCTTATTGTGAGAACGGGATGTGAACAATTCACTGACTCGCCATGATAACACCGTCAGTGACACTGAAGCCCTCAGAAGTTAATCCATCTCCCTACAGTTCACCAGCCCATGAATATCTCTCTTAGTAGTTGGCTCAGCGCACATGGTGGTAAATGGATTTCTGTTTCCTTAAAACTTTCTGAAAGGATTTCAGGTCATTTTACTATTGTGTCTGGTTTTACTTTAATGTCTAACATTCTTCAGTAGCTCTTGTATCCAGCTCTGAAATAAGGTTTTTATCACTCACCAACAGGTAAGACATCTATGTCCTTTAATGTTAACTCTATCACTGAGATGAAAGCACAAAGTATTTTTTTCTTGGGCATTTTCTTTCATTTTGCCATGGCAACTTCTTCAATCTGTGCTCAAGTTCTGGCACACAGAGTGCAATCAGTATTATTCTTAACTGTGAAGTCTTGCTTGGTGTGAATTAGCTACCGTCTGAAAAATTTTCTTCTTCCATAGCTTTGTTTTGTATCCAATGCTGTATTTGAAGATCCTTCCAACAGGACATTTGCTAATTACATTCTGAATGTTATCTAGACCAACACTTCTGCCAGTTTACCAGATTAGTTTGGATACTTTTATTTTAGCTAATCACTCTTTGTCTCCTTGATTACATCTCTTATTCCCTGTTGATTAATAATGCCCTCGCACCTACTGTCCTTTTAACTAGATTACTAGCAGGCATGCAGAAGAAGTCACATCCTTCAGCTGAATTTCCCATTAGCAGCTTTTGAAGAAAATCTGGAAACTCCTTTACATTTCTCATTTATAGTTCACCATATTTAGGAATAATTATAAGTAAACCCTGAACTTGTTTCAGGGAATTTTTTTAAGAGCAGGACATTTCAATTTCTAGTTATCAAATTGCTTCATTTTTGATCCATCCAAGGAGTTAATTTATTTTGCTTTGCTAATTTACTTTACTTCATGGTGGTAATATCTAGTTTCTTCTTCCTTGTAAACAGATTGCATGATGTTTACTCAGAATGGCCTTAAGCATTTCCTTTTTTCCTACTGCTTTTATTATTTCCTTGTGCTCCATTTCTATGCCACTGGCAAAGTTTTTTTTTTTTTTTTTTTCAGGAAAAGGCTCACCATATACACATAAAACTTTTAAGAGTGGTTTTTGGTCAGTTCTAATACCCTCATGGTTCAACTGAATAAAAAGCAAAATGGAAAACTAAAACTGAGGCAGTTAAGCCTGATGTCTGGACCTAAATATGGATTCTCTATTCTGTGAATGGATCAGGGGATTCATTCGATATACCAGAAAAGCTGGTGCAGTTGTTTCGGTTTCTTGAGCTATTTTTTTTAAAACAGAGATTGATGGCTTATGTTCAGAATAATGTAATCTTAGAATTCTGCTCAATTTTGGTGAACAGAGATCACGTCTCTAGTCTACCTGGGTGACCTAACCTTGAACTGACTTCCTGAACCACATACACAATTCTGGCTTTGGGGAACCTCACTTGGCTTTGTTTTCATTAAGATATCCTAGCCTAATAAAACTCACCTTCCCCCACTGTGTGCAATGACCAACCTGCCTGTGATTCTGATTCTTTTTTAAACAGAGTTGCCAGTTTTTAGGGTTTCTCAAGCTGTTTGTCTAGTGCTTCCTTTTTCAATAGGCTGCACTAAAATCACTTTCTATAGTTCTGTGCTGTTCTCTTGTCAGTTGTGATAATCCTTTCTCTCCTCTAGTCTGAAAAATAACAAAAATTTTCTCATTAACAAGGCTCATGATGCTTTTCCATTTGGCTTTTTATTTGGTGTGTGCTTTGTGAGAATTAAGTCTGGATTTGATCATCCAAATGGAGAAACCTAGGTATTTTTTTATTAACTTTTGTGAGAACGGGCTCTGACTGTTCCTGCTGCAGGTGCTAGTAAATGAAATTTCTATAGCTTATAGTTGCTTGATCACATCTTGTGATACTTGGCAACATGGTCAGTGCCAGGACAGACTGCTCTCATCTCAGGCAACAAGTTTTCAATCTCCACCATTTTGTGGCTTTCTCAGCTGCATTCCTCTAAATGGCCTGGAACAAACAGTCTCAGTGGAGCATCCAAATTCGTTACACTGTTAATCAGAAACTCAGCTATTTAAGGAGGACTTTGTTTATACTGGGAATCAACCCCTCCCCCCCCCTTTTTTTTACAAGCTTCTCACGGATTGTGACTGCCACGATCCATAGCTGTGAGCCAGCCCTGCCGCTAGCTGTCACTCACACGGCAATACTTGACTCCGTGCCCTCCTTCTCTACTTAAAGGAACTGCTGCCAGTCCTCAGGGTATGCTGTGCGTATTGCTATTAGAAGACAAGAAGAAAAAGTCAAAGTGTAGGTGCTCGTCTTACTAAGCATAGACAGCCAGAAACTCTTTCCAAAGACCAGCTTGGATGGGTCCACTATGACTTACTGCCATCCTCTTCCCTGAAACTGTTGTCATTAGCAGATATGCTTGGGGTTTTGTTAGCAACAATTAATTACCTAGGTAAGTGTTAAGCTCAGAGGATGTGCGGCACACAGAAATAATCTCGATTTATACTACTGCTGATGAAGAGACAGTTGCATCCAGATAGGGGCATTGTATCATGTGACAAATATATAATGAAACCAGGGCAAAACCATATTTGGTTTACCAGCACCAGAATTTCAGTCAGAATACCTGTTACGGTGCAAGCCAAGGAGTATTCCTGCGTTTACCAAGAAACGAGCAATATAAATATATTCTCTCAGTATGTGAGTTATAATGCTTTTGTTATCTAACAAAATTGTCTCTATATCATGTGCATAGCCTTCGTAACAGGGAAAAATTAATACATTTGCTGACAAATCTCTTCCAGCAAAGTTGATCTATCACTTATGAAGGCTTTCCAGCTTTCTAAGCAGAACATAGCGGCTGAGTCATATGAAGTTGCATTGTTTTTCCTGCAAAAGGTCCAAGCGCGGGCAAGCAAAACCTGTAGTAAGAAACAGCTGCACCCTGTGTTAGGTCCTTACCCAAAGTGTGGGACTTAATTGCTGTCGACTCACAAATATGAGATATCTTTTAAAAAGTGCATCTCCAGTGCTTAAAATTTTGGAGAAGAATCCTGATATAATTTTCTAAATAAAGCAATGGTGGTTGATTTCCAGCCACTCCCCAGCAGTCTGATCAGGGCTATTTTGGAAATGTGGTTGGTACAGATTTGTTAAGTGCCTGTGCATCCATCACCCCATCGAGATACTGGACTTTTCTCCAGAGATTTTACAGGCTGGGAAGGAGGCAGAGAAACAAAAGATCCTCTAAAGCCCCAAAGGGAAAAATTATCACAGGTATACGAAATCCTCTGCGGCTGCCTCACAGCTGTTCCTTCAGACAAATAATATATACAAAATGAGAAAACATCTGGTACAGTTTTGGATATGACTGAGGTTTCAGCTCTCTCAAATAATGTCACCTTCTGTCATTCTTCCTGTTCGTGTACTGCAACTGTGATTTGCATTTCTGTCATTCTCCAAAGCTTGACTGCAAATCAAGTGTTACTCAGTCAAATGGTTCCAGTTCTTCTCCGAATTATATTCCATCCTTTTCCTTCTGTGCTCTTGGCTTCAGTCTACTTTTAATGCTAATCTCTCTGTCCCAATGATTTCTTTCTAGTCCCTTCTACATTCTCTTCACCTTCACCGTTTCTTTCCTCCACTCAGTCATCCTTATCCTGAACCTCTTTGCTTTGCTTTTGCCTGAGGCTTTTTGCCTGTTCTGGGTCAGATGTACTTTTCGAGACACAAACTTATCCCCGCATTTTGTTCAGCACTGTTGTTGAGCTGATTCCTGCCACTTTCTAGACATAATTTTGAAGCTGAACTGAGAGAGAAAGAGCTCAGGGAAAGGGGCAGAGAGACCACGACATTTTTCATGGTTCTCTCTGTTCCCTTTCAGAAATGCAGTGGAATGAGACAAAAGGTGGAAAGTCATTTCCTGAGGTGGAAATCAGCAATATGTTATGAAAGATAGGCATGTGATATATAGGGCATTCTTCTCTTTTGATTCTTTTTTGGCAATTACTACCTGCAAAAATGAAGGAGGGAATAAGACAACTGATATTAGCATGTGTTGCTAGTTTACCATGGGGACGGGGGGGGGCGGGGGGGGGAGTTTAACAATGTAAGTGTGCAGAAGTTATAAAGCAAGTATCCATAGTACAGGGCCATTTAGAGGGATCTGTACAGTGGGAGAAAAAAGACTCTTGGTTTAAATTAAACACCGAAAGAATAGCGCTGGTCCCACATAAAGGAATATAAGATCCTCCTGATCCAGAAGTAGACGCGAACTGTTGGAAAGGCATGGAAAAAAAAAGCTATCTTCCCACGTGACAGTGAGTACCTAGAGTCCTGGGCTTATGTCTTATTTAACACCAGTTGTGGAAGAGAAGATGGACAACTGCTGAATTTCATCTCTTGTTAGCTAGTAGGCTAGAAACTGTATGCTAAGGTTCTTGTAGACCCAATTGAACCACAGAGATTTCAGGCAGTGCCCTGTATTTAGGGTTGCTTAACCCAATTGTGACAGATTTCTCTGGACAGTCCTTCTTTAAGTTTCTTCCTTGAGGACCACCTATGAACTGTGGCTTCTACCTTGTAAGTACCTGATTTTTTCTTTTAGTGGATGTGCTCCTTAACCAACAAACTTGTAGATATTTTTGCAATATATTTGTTCACTCTTTTCTTTGAATAAGTGTTTTAAACTTCTATCCTTATTTATTCTAAACATTTTGTGGTTTTTTAATGACAGAAGAGTAAATTTCTCATATGAATGAGGATGCCTAGATTGTTTAATCTGAAATAAACTAGCAATTTCCAGACTGTTGAGTTAATTTCAGTGTGCCAGCATAATCACTGTAAGGAGGTGGCTGGGGGTCTCTGACTCAAGGTGCTCACCTTTGAAATGAAGCAGGTTCCTCTCTAATGCAGGCTGCTGGAAAATGTTCTCTCATGCCCACAGAGACTGACTGTGCACCAGATGCCTCCTCTCTCCCCAAGCTCACCTGTCTCTCCCACATACTGTGCTAATTCAGCACTTTGAGAACCTATTCTCAATTTTCTGGTTAAGCACACTGACCAGTCTTACAATGGATCCCAATGTACAGCTTTCAGAAATCTGCTGTCTGCATTTACCTATGGTGTAAAGCCATAGATAGGTCTTGCTTAACCTACATTTGTATGGAGAGGAGATATAGCAGTTTTCAGTGTTTTTGTGCTGCTGAATTTATTAATAACTTAACACCAGTTTAAGAGAGGTCAACAGATCCATCCCACACTAATTTGGAACAATGGACCTTAAAATTATTCTTATGTGGGGAAACGTATTTAGTGATGGTAAGCGGTCTGAACTATTATGCTACTGAAATAAAAAGAAATTTGCGTCACTGGAATATGTCTCAGGATGTTGATTTAGTTTACTGAATGGGAGCAGATGCTGCTTAGTTGGACAGGGTATAAGGGTGTGACAGGGCAATCCAGTGGAAAGGATACAGGAGGGAATTCCTGGGAAATATGCTCTAGAGGACCCTGCTTGAGCAGGTTGGACTAGATGATCTCCAGAGGTGCCTTCCAATCTCAGCCATTCTGCGATTCTGTGGTTCTGTGAATTAAGAAAATTCAGGTTCCCTCTTCAAGTATAGATCTTTGATTATTTCTGTAGCCTCAAGCAAATATGATGGCTATTATCGGTAAAAGTACTGAAGATGTTACCTTCCTTTTAAGAATGAAGAGTAAAATGCTGTAGTGGTTATTATGGAGAAGCAATTGAACAGGTATTCCCTGTGCAAGGGTTGGCAAAAGAAAATAATATAGAAAAAGGGGACTCATGACTCATGAGCATGGAGGTGAGGTTTGCACAGGAGGAAGAGTAAACGGATTCTCCAAGTACACAACTGGCTGTGCCGCTGGTGTTGCCAACAGGATTTTGGCTTCTATGACCGTGGGACCCTGTTTGAAGATTGACAACTGATTGAGAGAGATGGGATTCACCTCACTAAATGGGTCACATGCATCTTTGCCAACAGGCTGGCCAACCTGGTAAGGAGGGCTTTAAACTAGGAAAGATCGGGGAAGGGGAAGTTATAGAGACCAACAAAACAGGGCACAAGTGGAAATATCTCCAGCAAGAGGAGCCAATGAGGAGAGCTGTGCTGCTGGAGCTTGTACTAACAAACAAGGAATGGCTGGTTGGAGATGTGAAGGTTGGAGGCAGCCTTGGCTGCAGTGACCATGAGATGGTGGAGTTCAGGATCCTGCGAGGAGGGAGCAGGGCAATAAGTAAGATTGCAACCCTGGACTTCAGGAGAGCTAACTTTGGCCTCTTCAGGGTCCTACTTGGAAGAATCTCATGAGATCAGGCCCTAGAAGGAAGGGGGGTCCAAGAAAGCTGGTTAATATTCAAGCATCACTTCCTCCAGGCTCAAGAACAGTGCATCCCTCTGAGGAAGAAGTCGAGCAAAGCGGGCAGGAGACCTGCAGGGATGAGCAAGGAACTGCTGGCAAAACTCCAGCAGAAGAAGGAAGTGTACAGAATGTGGAAAAGGGGACAGGCCACTTGGGAGGAATACAGGGACGTTGTCAGAGTGTGCAGGGATGCGACAAGGAAGGCTAAGGCCCAGTTGGAATTAAATCTGGCAAGGGATGTCAAGGACAACAAGAAGGCCTTCTTCAAATACATCAAGAGCAAAAGAAAGACGAGGGAAAATGTGGGCCCACTGCTGAATGGGGCAGGGGCCCTGCTGATGAAGGCTACAGAGAAGGCAGAGTTGCTGAATGCCTTCTTTGCTTCAGTCCTCACTGCTAAGGCCAGTCCTCAGGAATCCCTGACCCTGGGGGCAAGAGAGGAAGGCTGGAGAAAGGAAGACTTTCCCTTGGTCGAGGAGGATCAGGTTAGAGATCATTTGAGCAAACCTGACACCCACAAATCCATGGGCCTCAATGGGATGCACTGGTGAGTGCTGAGGGAAGCTGGCGGATGTTATTGCTAGGCCACTCTTGATCATCTTTGAAAGGTGCTGGAGAACAGGGGAGGTGCCTGAGGACTGGAAGAAAGCTAATGTCAGCCCAGTCTTCCAAAAGGCAAGGAGGAGGAGCCAGGAAACAACAGGCCTGTCAGCTTCACCTCCATCCCTGGAAAGGTCATGGAACAACTCCTCCTGGAGGTCATCACTAAGCATGTGGAGGACAAGAAGGTGATCAGGAATAGTCAGCAAGGCTTCACAAAGGGGAAATGATGCTTAACCAGTCTGATTGCTTTCTGTGATGGGATGACTGGCTGGGTAGATGAGGGGACAGCAGTGGATATTGTCTCCCTTGAGACAATAGTGGTGTACCCCAGGGCTCAAGGCTGGGTCCAGTATTGTTTAACTTATTCATCAATGACCTGCATGAAAGGATAAAGTGCACCCTCAGCAAATATCCGCATGGTATCCTGGGCTGCATTAGGAAGAGCATTACCAGTAGGTCGAGGGAGGTGATCCTCCTCCTCTATGCAGCCCTGCAGAGGCCACCGCTGGAGTGCTGGGTCCAATGCTGGGCTCCTCAGTACAAGAGACATGGAGCTACTGGAGCTCCAAGTCCAGTGAAGGGCTAGTAAGCTGATGATGGGACTGGAGCATCTCTCAGATGAGGAAGGGCTGAGGGAGCTGGGACTGTTCAGTGTGGAGAAGAGAAGACTGAAAGGAGATCTGATCACTATGTATAAGGGTGTCTGAAGGAGGGTGGCAGGATGATGGGGCCAGACCTTTTTCAGTGGTGCCCCGTGACAGGACAAGAGGCAACGGGCACAAACTGAACCACAGGAAGTTCCATCTGAACATGAGAAAAAACTTATTTACCAGGAGGGTGACTGAGCACTGGCACAGGTTGCCCAAAGAGTGCAGTCTCCATCCTTGGAGGTATTCAAAAGCCATCTGGACACAAATCTGGTCAATGTGCTCTCGGTGACCCTGACTGCTTGAGCAGAGGGGTTTGATCTCCAGAGGTGCCTTCCAACCTCAGCCGTTCTGTGATTCTGTGGTTCTGTGTATGGCCCCACTTACATGCAGATTTTATGTACAGATATTTGTATAAAAAGTTGAAAGAACATAAAGGAAAGTATCTCCATCTGCTTAGTTTATTAAAAGGAAGGTCAAGATACGACTTTTATTTTGGAGTTAGGTTTTGGTACTTTGCCACATTCCAACAGAGAGTGCCACAGATTTCAGTGTGGTGGGAGGGCAAATTCTTACATCTGCTTTGCCAGCAAAAAAGTCTAACTGTGCTCTTAGTTAGCAACTTTTTTTTCTCCTTAGTTTCATTTTACTTTCACAAATTACATAAAAGAAACACGAGTTTCTTTTTACTTTAGTAGCATCATAGCTCAGAACTGACCTCTGCCCATCATTATGTTTCCTTATGCAAGAATAAGATTTTAAGCCCCTCTTTCCAGACTTAGTTTAGATTATATACTGTTAGAGCTAAGCTGTGTCTACCACAGGGACTGAATTCTGGCAGCAGCTGAAATGATTGTTGTTTATCTTTTGCCCATAGTATGGGGCTACAGAATCACGTAAATTCCTGGTATAGGTAAAAATTTTCTTTACATAATAAATGCTAAGTAAAAATATTAGCATCTATATAAAGAATTGTCTTGGTAAAGAGAGACGTTACTTTATGTTTAGAACTTTTGCATTAGTACAGGAAAGGCACAGTAATTTTCTAGTAAGAAATCCAAAAGTTTTTTTTTCCCTAGGAAATAATCACTAAGCAATATAAGCTCTTTATGATATCATTAACGTTTGTAAGGGCAAATATCCAGATTACTTTTTACTATATATTTTAAGCAGAAAAAAATTTCTGTGGCAAAAATATATATTTATATTAAAATTAAAGGCATTCTGCTAGTAACTGCAAAGCTTTTATCGAATACACTTGTGATAGTTTGTGAAGGACAGAAGCACATCCTCCATCATCCTTCCACTCCTACAACAAACCAGGGGGTTCTACCTGACCTCAGAGCTGCCAGCCTTCCCTCGTATGAAATCCTTAGGGTGCTGCGTCGTGTACATTTTCTCTGGTTTAAAAGATTCTCATTCTTATCTGTCCCTGTGTGCTAATTCCCCTTGCCCTGCCACAATTAATTTGCCACATTTCAGCTCTGCTCAGGTATACAGCATAATTTTTGTGTGCCTTTCACTGTTTGAGAGGGGATGTTATCAGTGAAATGATCCAAATCAAATTGTACCAGTCCAAATGCCAGGGGCATAAGATTATAACAGTGTAACTTTCAACACTCAGATTCACCAATTAATAAGACAATTAACTTGTTCTTCCATATTTCTGCATTTTCAGTATTTTTATGGGAGTATATTATTTAAAGCAGCAAACTGAGTCATTGCCAATCGTTTCTAAGGGATATCACAGAATCACAGAATCGTTTAGGTTGGAAGGGACCTCTGGAGATCATCTAGTCCAACCTCCCTGCTCAAGCAGGGTCACCTAGAGCATATTGCCCAGGATCACGTCCAGACGGCTTTTGAATATCTCCAGCGAAGGAGACTCCACCACCTCTCTGGGCAACCTGTTCCAATGCTCTGTCACCCTCACAGTGAAGAAGATTTTTCTCAGGTTCAGGTGGAACTGCCTGTGGTTCAGTTTCTGCCCATTGCCTCTTGTCCTGTTGCTGGGCACCACGGAGAAGAGGCTGGCCTCATCCTCTTGACACTCCCCCTTCAGATACTTGTACAAGTTGATGAGATCCCCTCTCAATCTTCTCTTCTCCAGGCTCAACAGGCCCAGCTCTTGCAGTCTTTCTTCATAGGAGAGATGCTCCAGCCCTCTAATCATCTTGGTAGCCCTCCGCTGGACTCTCTCCAGGAGTGCCATGTCTCTCTTGGACTGGGAAGCCCAGAACTGGACACAGTACTCCAGGTGAGGCCTCACCAGGGCTGAATAGAGGGGCAGGATCACCTCCCTCGACCTGCTGGCAACACTCTGCCTCATGCACCCCAGCATCCCATTGGCCTTCTTGGCCACCAGGGCACACTGCTGGCTCATGGTCAACTTGTTGTCCACCAGCACTCCCAGGTCCTTCTCTGCAGAGCTACTTTCCAACAGGTCAGCCCCCAGCCTGTACTGGTGCATGGGATTATTCCTGCCTAGGTGCAGGACCTTGCACTTGCCTTTGTTGAACTTCATGAGGTTCCTCTCCGCCCACCTCTCCAGCCTGTCCAGGTCCCTCTGAATGGCAGCACAGTCTTCTGGTGTGTTAGCCTCTCCCCCCAGTTTAGTATCATCAGCAAACTTGCTGAGGGTGCACTCTGTCCCTTCCTCCAGGTCATTGATGAATACATTGAACAAGACTGGGCCCAGGACTGACCCCTGGGGGACACCACTAGCCACAGGCCTCCAACTTGACTCTGCGCCATTCACCACAACCCTCTGAGCTCAGCCATCCAGCCAGTTCTCAATCCACCTCACTGTCCACTCGTCTAGCCCACACTTCCTGAGCTTACCTAGGAGGATGTGGTGGGAGACAGTGTCAAAAGCCTTGCTGAAGTCCAGAAAGACAACATCCACTGCTCTGCCCTCATCTACCCAGCCAGTCATTCCGTCATAGAAGGCTATCAGATTGGTCAAGCATGATTTCCCTTTGGTGAAGCCATGCTGACTACTCCTGATCACCACCTTGTCCTCCAGATGCTTAGTGATGACCTTCAAGAGGAGCTGTTCCATCACCTTTCCAGGGATGGAGGTGAGGCTGACAGGCCTGTCGTTTCCTGGCTCCTCCTTCTTGCCCTTTTTGAAGACTGGCGTGACATTGGCTTTCTTCCAGTCCTCAGGCACCTCTCCTGATCTCCAGGACCTTTCCAAGATGATGGAGAGTGGCCTAGCGATAACATCTGCCAGCTCCCTCAGCACTCGTGGATGCATCCCATCGGGGCCCATGGATTTGTGGATGTCAAGTTTGGACAAAAGATCTCTAACCTGATCCTCCTCCACCAAGGGAGAGTCTTCCTTTCTCCAGCCTTCCTCTCTTTTCTCCAAGGTCTGGAATTCCTCAGGACTGGCCTTAGCAGTGAAGACGGAAGCAAAGAAGGCATTCAATAACTCTGCCTTCTCTGTATCCTTTGTCACCAGGGCACCCGCCTCATTCAGCAGCGGACCCACGTTTTCCCTAGTCTTCCTTTTGCTATTGATGTATTTGAAGAAGGCCTTCTTGTTGTCCTTGACATCCCTTGCCAGATTTAATTCCAACTGGGCCTTAGCCTTCCTTGTCGCATCCCTGCACACTCTGACAACGTCCCTGTATTCCTCCCAAGTGGCCTGTCCCCTTTTCCACATTCTGTACACTTCCTTCTTCTGCCGGAGTTTTGCCAGCAGTTCCTTGCTCATCCATGCAGGTCTCCTGCCCGCTTTGCTGGACTTCTTCCTCAGAGGGATGCACTGATCCTGAGCCTGGAGGAAGTGACGCTTGAATATTAACCAGCTCTCTTGGACCCCTCTTCCTTCTAGGGCCCTACCCCAGGAGATTCCCCTAAGTAGGTCCCTGAAGAGGCCAAAGTCAGCTCTCCTCAAGTCCAGCGTTGCAATCCTACTCATTGCCCTGCTCCCTCCTCGCAGGATCCTGAACTCCACCATCTCATGGTCACTGCAGCCAAGGCTGCCCCCAACCTTCACATCTCCAACTAGACCTTCTTTGTTCGTTAGTACAAGGTCTAGCATTGCACCTCTCCTCGTTGGCGTCTCCACCTCCTGGGTCAAGAAATTATCATCAATGCTTTGCAGGAACCTCTTTGACTGTTTGTGCCTAGCTGTGCTGTCTTGCCAACAGATGTCAGGGTGGTTGAAGTCTCCCATGAGAACCAGGGCCTGTGATCGTGAGGCTTCTTCCAGCTGTCTGTAGAAGGCCTCATCGATGACTTCCTCCTGGTCAGGTGGCCTGTAGTAGACCCCCACAACAGTGTCACCCATGTTAGCCTGCCCTTTAATCCTTACCCATAGGCTCTCAACTTGCTCTTCATCCACCCCTAGGCAGAGCTCCATACATTCTAGTTGCTCCCTCACATAAAGAGCAACTCCACCACCTCGCCTTCCTGGCCTGTCTTTCCTAAAAAGCACATAGCCATCCATGACAGCATCCCAGTCATGTGAACTATCCCACCATGTCTCTGTCACTGCAATGAGATCATGGCCCTGCGACCGCACACAGATCTCTAACTCTTCCTGCTTATTCCCCATGCTGCGTGCATTGGTATACAGGCATTTGAGAGAGCCAGTCAAGCACGCAGGCTTCCCAGAAGAGGTGCAAGAGGATCCTCCATAGCCATGTCCCATGCTGTCTCCCCTGGTTGTATGCACCCGCTGGAGGCATCCTGACTTGAGCGGTGTTTTACTGACTCCCCTGCCACTATACCACTCCCCTTTCCCCATCTTGCCTAGTTTAAAGCCCTCCGTACCAGGCTGGCCAATCTGTTGGCAAAGACACGCGTGCCCCGCTTGGTAAGGTGGATCCCATCTCTCCCCATCAGCTGTTGATCTTCAAACAGGGTCCCATGGTCATAGAAACCAAAGCCCTGTTGCCAACACCAGCGGCGCAGCCAGCTGTTAACTTGGAAAATTCGTCTACTCCTCCTCCTGTCCTTTCCCCTCACAGGCAAGATTGAGGAGAAAACCACCTGGGCTCCCAGACCCTTGACCACCATTCCCAGAGCTCTGAAGTCCCGTTTGATGGTTTCCAGTTTGCCTTTCGTGTCATTAGCACCCACATGGAAGATCAGCAGAGGGTAGTAGTCTGATGCATGGACAAGCCTTGGCAGTCTTTCCACGACATCTCTTATTCGAGCCCCTGGCAGGCAGCAAACCTCTCTGGACAAGAGATCAGGTCGGCAGATAGGTGCCTCTGTCCCCTGCAGCAGGGAGTCACCCACAACAATCACTCGCCGTTTCTTCCGGGGGTTCCTGCACGGCACAGGGTCTGCCAGGCCAGTTGCTTCCCTTGGAGCCATGCCCAGCTCCTCTTCGGCTTGGAGGGCGCTAAACTTGTTCTTCAAGGGTAACTCCTGAGGAGGAGCAAGAGCCTTTCTCCTTCTACGAGAGGTCACCAGCTTCCAGCCCTCTTCAACAGCGTTATGATGCACCTTTACACACGGTACTGAGCCCTCTGACAACTCCGCTGCAGTGGGGGCAGGGGACTCCCGGAGCTGAACAGTCTCCGAGAACACCCTGTCAATCTCCTGCTCATCCTCTCGGATGCTACGCAGCCTACTAACCTCCTCCCGTAGCTCCTTTATCTGGTGACACAACTGGTCAACCACAGCACACCTCACACAGGAGAGCTGTCTGTCAGCCCAGGCCTCGCGGAGAGGCCCCAGGCACTCCCTGCAGCCTGACACCTGCAGAGCTGCATCTGCTGTCTGAGGGTCTGTCTGGGTTGAGGCCTCAGACACAGCCAATGCAGCACCTCCCGCAGCCACTGGGGAACGTGCTCTGCGGCGTGTCATGACCATGCCCCGGGGAAGGACACACCACTGTGCAAAAATGGAGAGGTGCCTTCTTTGCCTTCTGGCACCCTTCTGCACAAACAGCTGCGTCTGTTCACTGCCTCTGTTGGCTGCGCTTTAGGCCTGGCTCTTATATAGGCCTCTGCCTAGCAGTGACTCACAAGGGTGCTTGACCCACCCAATCAGGAGCCACCTGAAACAAAAGCCCCAACTCCCTCTGACCAGGGCAGCCCAGAGAGCTCGTTAGCAGCAGCCCCACCTAGCTAGAACTTCCCAGGAGAAGTTAAGTCAAGGTCCCCTGCAGGAGTCCTTGCCCAGCTCTCCCTTCCTGCTAGCAGCAAGCACCGTCTAGTTCCTCGGGGGTCCCCAGAAAGTCTCCACAACTTCCAACAAGGCCCACAAAAGGCCCAGGCAGAGCCCAGACACTGCTGCGCAAACTGCTGCGTCTGTTCGCTGCCTCTGTTGGCTGCGCTCATCATCACTACTAATCACTACTAATATCATCACTACTAATGTGGTACTTGCTGTAGGGAATGCTTTTGGCATTTTAGAACCTCAAATGTTTTTCGTGGAAATTGAAACAGAAGTCTTCTGTTGTTTTCCGAGCAAGGAGCAGGATTGAAGGACGTAAGAAAGAAAACTTGTGCTTTTGGGGCACAAGAGTAAAGCATGCAGTACAGTACAGTAGAGAGGGGTCTGAGTGCCATAGAACTATAAACAGTCAGAATAAGGAGGGGTGTGTAGTAGCTGATATGACATGGGATCAAGATAAAATGATGCTATACAATCTATGACTAACTGGTTAATGCTGTGCAGCTACTATATGCTGGCTGGCTTATAACAATGCCATGGTGGCGTAGGACAGCACTATGTTGGTACAGAACAATGCAGTACAACTCTGTGGTTGCGCTACCATGGCTATCTCATAAACGTGTACAAGTATCTGAAGGGGGAGTGTCAAGAGGATGAGGCCAGCCTCTTCTCCATGGTGCCCAGCAAAAGGACAAGAGGCAACGGGCAGAAACTGAACCACAGGAAGTTCCATCTGAACCTGAGAAAAAACTTATTCACTGGGAGGGTGACAGAGCACTGGAACAGGTTGCCCAGAGAGGTGGTGGAGTCTCCTTCGCTGGAGATATTCAAAACCCATCTGGATGTGATCCTGGGCAATATGCTCTAGGTGACCCTGCTTGAGCAGGGAGGTTGGACTAGATGATCTCCAGAGGTCCCTTCCAACCTAAACGATTCTGTGATTCTGTGATTCTGTGAGTACCAGAAAGCAGTACCAACCTTGTCACATCAGCATGTGGGGATTCCAAAGTGACAGAGTGACTGTATCTTCTGTGGCTCTCAGTGCATAGCCACAGTTAATCTGAATATGCTGAAACTTACATTGCATGCTCTGCAAGTCTAGTATGTGCAGGTTGTGCTGGCCTTATCAGGCATATAGTATAGAATCACTGTATATGTGCAATAACCAAAGACCTGCTAGGCCTGAAAAAGAAATTTTTCAGTATATCAGACAGAAACCCTAAGAGAACTTTTCATCCTGCCCATTGATTCTTAATCTTTATTACTTGAAGCCAGTGAATTCAATGGAAATTTACCAGTGTATAATTATGTAATAGAATGAACAATAAAGTCCAGTGAGTTCCCTGACTACCCAAAGATTAGAAATATCAAACACTGGGCCTTCCTGTGGCTAGTGCTTACAGCAGAGCTAATCTTTTGGCATAGAAATGAATGAATGCACGACCTTTCAAACACGCAGAAAGATCCCTTCTTATCTGTTTGCAGTAGCTTGATACAATTTGAAGACGCTGAGTCTGGTTCTCCATCATCCTCTTCTGTCAGTCACTTGCATCATACCAGTTTGATGAAGTTTTACTTACTTTGGATAGGGATAGAAGAAGGTTGCAGCTGTAGGGAATCTATAAAGGATAACACTTCAGCATGGTATTGAAGAAAGTTTTCCATCCAGAATAACATACGTTCTCCTTTCTAGAGCACAGTGGTAATAATAGAAAGATCTTGATATTGAAAGGCATAGTTGGAAGCAGCATAAGGCAGTGCTCTTGCTCAGATGAGAAAATAGCAGAGTTCAGGAAAAGGAAACACAGAGATAGTTTATACAGTCTCAGGTTACTCAGATAGTCTGTTTCAGGATTCAAGTCAAAATGGGATAAGGGCTGCCGACTAAAACTAACCCTGTGGTCAGCAAGTACAGCAATGCAAGCAAGAAATGCCCCTCAGCAGAGCAATAGTAACCCAGGAACTGACTGTATGCTTTACAGATCACCTATGGAACTCTTTATAGTTGGTAATTGTCCTGACCCTGTGGTACATTTCGGAATAGTTTCTTAAGGAAACGTAACAATCTCAATGTGAAGACAAATCTGGTTTGCATACTTTACAATGTGTAAAAAATGCATATGTGTATGTGCATATATATATATACATATATATGTATGTATGTATGTATGTTGCCATGATATTACAGTGGTGGTTGTTTTTCATCCCTCACTTTGGATACAATGATAACTCAGTGCTGGTAGTCACAATAGCATTTCAGAGAAACCTTGTCTCCCATCACCATATGTAGACTTTGTTAACAGAGTATCATATGATACAATCTGAAACGCTGCATTTGACATAATATGGAAGATATGCATAGGGTTTAGATGCAGCATCAAGCATAAGAGATAACAGAATAATTACATTTTCTTTGTCCTGCACCAATCCTATTGAGGGTTTTGACAAGACCTAAGTAGTTAACAACTTTGATGTACAGCTATTGGGACTTTTTCCACAAAGCAAGCAGCCCAAAACCAAGCCCACCATTCTTTCCCCCCATTCCCCCACCTGTGGTTTCAGTTTAACAACTTCCGGAGGTTTCCCAGATTACAGCACACTTTCCAGAGTCATTTCTGGGTCTTTAGCATTACTGTTGATAACTGTCATCCTTGAGGTCAGGCTGAACATCTGCTCCCTGCTCTTCTCTCTCATTCCTGCCCTTGCTGAAGACTCTTAACTTGCTGAGATGTCTTTCACTCCTCCTTTCTCTCTTTGTGCCCCACCTCATCCCTGAAGAGGCCTTCCCACCAAGCACGCTCAGGTGCTCTTGGGGGAGATGTTAACTCCCTCCTTCCAGACAGCTCCTGGCGTGACCCAGTGTGCAGCAGGCAGAACAAAACAAATAACCAGCCTTCCTCTCTACAGCCTAGCCTACTCTTTTTAAAGAAACATAATATACAGTAACTGTGAATAAGCACATTAAACAGTTGCACAATCCATCATAAATGCCAAAGACCATTTTGTGCTTCTTGATCTTTATGCTGCAGAAGTTTAAGACACACAGTCATCCCCACAGGACAGATTTATAATAAAGGAACCGCTGCATCCCTCATGAACACATTGCCTTTGTGTTTTTAAGAAGCAATCCATCTCCATAAGGCTTTGATGAGAGTCACATCACTTCCTTAGTCCTTTGCTCTTTTATGTACTGTTGTGACTGTGACTGCACTTCCAGGAAATCCAAATTGGGTAATTTTCCCAAAAGTTATATATCGGGCATGTTCCTAAGGTCTTTATAAGCACACACACAGTGGATCCATCCAGCAGCTAGCCTTGGACATACTATCTATGTAGTAGCTGGTCCTGGACCCTTGCTCTCCCAGGTGCCTCACACCTAAAGGCACACATACACACACACACACACACACACACACACACACACAGGGCACATACGCAAACAGATTTCGGTCAATGACCAGACCCTACAGTCTCTGGCTGTCAGACAGGACTCCTGCAGTCCCTCCAGTAGCCAGCTCCCCTGTGGTGTAGCCCTTAGAGACACACAAACACAGATACACGGGTCTCCCAATTGACCCCCAGACCCTACGGTCTCCCTGGCAGTTGGCTGGGACCACCCCCTGCTTCCCCCAGTAGCCAGCTGGGTCACCTTGGAGATGCACGCACGACTCCCTGGCTCCCAGGTCGCTGCACCTACTCATTGGCCAGTTCAGCTTGATGTTCGCTGGGGATGGCACACTCACTCGCAGACCCTCACTCGCTCTCATCACTGGCACCACAGACACAGGGCCCCGTGACCCGTGGTCTGACTCCAGCTGCTGGCACTCAGACCTCCACACACAGAGTAGAGAGTCCCTCACCCACAGAACAGTCAGAAAGGTCTTTAATGAGAAGACAGGCCAGACTGTGCTGAGCAGGCACAGGGCACAGCCAGACAAGCATATTGGCCAGCAGCCTGTACATGCTGCCAATCTTTTTTATCTGCTTATCCCTCTAGTTTCCCACATTTGCTCCTCCACAAATCATCTAGGTCCCTCCCTTTCTCTGCCTTTGGTTCCTCCCCTAAATATCCCTTAATAAGTCTCGCACAATCCCAAAATGCTCTTCACCTGTATCCCACAATGTGTCTCTAGGCAGTGATCCCCCTCAGCCCAGATGGTGCTTCAGACATCTGCTCCCATAGACTTATGGTGGTGGATTTCACCCCTGGGCCGTGGGACTGATGCTGTCCTGGGACAGCCCTGGGAGGAGCCAGACAGGCTATCCCTTCTCCAAGGAGGAAATTTGGGTTGTCCACCTGCGGTTGTGTCCCGGCACTCCTCTGTGCTTATGGAGAAGAGCACTAGATGGGCTGAGCACTCTCCTGTAATGGGAAGGAAGCAGCCTGGCAGGACATCATTAAGGTTCCCCCACCTACTGTTGTCTCTCTGTGCCCCATTGTGCTTGTGGAGACTTTTGTCACAAAACCTAACAGCACTGAAGTCAGTAGAAATGTTGGTGGTAGTAGAAAAAACTAGATTAGGAAGTGTGTGTGTTTTTAAGTGTGTGTGTATATATATATATATATATATATATATATATATATACACACATTTATTTTTATATATGTGTGTGTGTCTGTATGTATATATATATTTATACAGTCAGTGGACTTTAAAGTCAGGCACAGAAACCAAAACAATCACATAAACTTCTTACATGATAATTTCATCCATATACTTTTTCTTAACAGTGGAAACAGTGAATTTGCATATAGCATGTGTCAGTATAACTGCAGCATCTCATTACTTTCACATTTTGCCATCCTGGAAGGAGATAATTCCTTTATGCATGCAAAATAGAGCTTTCTGCCTAAAAAAGTCGTAGCACGGAGCACCATGCTTAATGGAATAAAAGTGGTGATAAGCCATACCTGCCTGGAATTTCATGCCTGTATCCAGAACACATAAAGTTACAGTCTTCTGAGGCTTGGAGTTTTCTTGTACATAATCCAAGTGACAATCTAACCTTAAAACAGAAGACACTCCAGATCTTATTCTTCTTTCATGATCCATATTAAAACGACATACCTCTGCAAGCCACCTGGGGATACAGAACACGTCCAGAACGGAAGTGCGAGGAGAGTCACAAAGTCGTCTCTTGATAATACTAGCTTTATTATAAACACTCAGTGTTCTTCCATCTTATATGCTTGTATTGTAAAATGTTTGTCCAGACAAAGTGTTTTTAGAGTAAATGGCTAATGAGAAATAATGAAATGCTGAAATTCCTTCCTTCCTTCCGCAATTTCTTATTTAAGGCACCAAACTCCCAACATTACCTTATTCCCTTCAGAGTCATAGGACAGACTCTGGCTTACTAACTTCCTGCCTAATGGATCTTTCTACACAAATTGGGCTTATAGGGGTTTATTTTTCCCTGGAGAGAATATAGCTGGATTATGCTTTTTTGTTGTTGTTCTTTATTTATTATTTACATAGCAAAAACATTCCTGTTTTTTTCTTGCTGAAAATGTACAGCTATTCCTGGCACCCATAAAAGGATTTTTCTTAGTGTAATAAATGACCAGTTACTGTATTTTTTCCAAGTCGATATATTACAGAAATACATATTGGGTATACAGCAAGTCTAATTTTGACCAGCATAATCGATATAGGAGATGAGATACTGCATTTCGAAATATAAAAGATTTTTATGGGTGTGCCCAAGAAGGTTGGAGACACCTATGCATATTTTCTCTGATCTACAAGCCCTACTTCTCCATGATTCTCCTTTCAACACTCTTTCAACATTAGGCTCAGCTTTAAAATAGTGATATTTTGTAATGTCTTTTAAAAGAAGCTAATATATGCCCACAAATCACAAAATATTTTGGTTCGGCTAAAAGCAGATTAAATATTACTTTGGTTAAGCATTAAAGGGTAATTTTATTGTACTGACACAGAAAAACCATAGCATTGGGAATCTTAAGGTTTTTTTAGATATTCCTATTCTTAATAAAAGTTCCTTTCAGACCGTAGAGTCTTCTCTGCTGACATTTAGCTGTTAGCAAAGGTAACCTCAGTGGCTGACTAATATGAATGCCATGATTAATTGAGGCATTCACTCATGTGGCCAAGGAGACTGATGTGCTTCAGGTGAGATTGTGTCACTGGAAATGACTAGAGACAGAGAGCTGTCAATCTGTTGGTTAACCAGACCCAGAATCTTTCAGTCTATAGAGACCTATTTAAACGTACTGCCTTTCTCTAGAGGAACTCTAAATTTAATTGGGCAAAAAATCACTGATGTGAAAGAGATAATAATGCAGCAAGCAATTTAAATGTGAACAAAATAAGGTATCAAGCTTTCATGACTCGGTAAGGATTTCACAAGGAATGAGACAAATCCTTGGGGAAAGGCTGGTACCACTGAAGTCAAATAAAAATTCCTTTGGACTTCAAAGGAACCAGAGTTTTGCCTATATTTGTTGAAAATCAGTTCACTCCCTCTATAATGCCATTATATTTCACATCAATAGCTTACCTGACTGGGGAGATATAGAAATATTTCATGTATTTCTAAAATTCATGGTGTCTATTCTGAAGGTATGTGCAAATGTAATACTTGGATTGTAACGGATTCAAGAGTACACTTGTTCAGCACGTTCTTTTCAAGTATACGCTGCCTGTTCTGGGCAAAGTGCATCCAAATGCTCAAGGAATTATTACCATACTTGCTGATCCAGCCATCTGGCTCTCAGAAACTCACGTATCTGTATCAAAGGTACGCAATCAAAATCAAAGTTCTGTCTGAGATTAGTGACCAACTGATAAAAATCTGCTGGTTTCTGTAGCTGGTAGGAAAACTCATCTTTTGGAACAACGTGAAGCGTAAATGTGAAAGTCATTTAATGACAGCTCATCTGTAATAACTGTTCACCACTTGCCTGTACACATAACGTTTTCTGTGTGCTCACCTTTGGCATTTGTACGTATTAGCTGAACCCTTATCTGCACCCATACATAGTATTGTATCATTATTATGAACTGCCTGGCCCTAAAAGCTGACACTATAATTTGTATGTTGAGTATCAGCCTAGCAGTCTACGGTTTAAATTACAAAGGGTTCCTTATATGGTATGCTGCTTCACTTTTTCTAATATTTGCATTTTTTTTTAATTAAACCTTCAGAACACAATAGAACGTCTCATTTTTCCAATGCTCTTTAAAGTGACCAACTAATATAGTTTTTACATGCCTTTATAATGTTAAAAGTCTAGTGTTTTTATAATTTCCTTAGAACTTTCCAAGAAAGTTTCTCAGGGAAAAAACTTAAATGATCTGGCAGACCAGGATAATTCTCTAAAGTGGCAAAGTGATGTATCAAGCAAGGCAGGAAGGCAATACAGCTTGAGAGCAATGGTAAAAAGCTAGGTTCTGAGAACATACTGATAAATTGAAGATCAAGAATGCAGTCTTCAGAAAAGTAATACACATTGCTAGTATTATAGTATGTATTCTTTCACTCATTTTTTGATTAACAATATAATCTACTGAAGTTTTTGATATTTTCCATATTTTTCCCGAATGTAATCAGTCTATCTGCAGGTTCTATCAGTTTCACAGACACATGAGAGAGAATGACTATATTTTGGTAAAATTTTTCACTGTAGAAAATAAATATGGTAATAAGCTGACTCTGATCATTAACTCTTGTATAATCATTGGTTTCTCACATTGTCAATACATTGTCAATTACATTAAGATCTATGAAGAAAGCTAGCAACAGTTACGTTGTATGCCTTCCAACCTCCAGCTAAAATATTTTCTCCGATACATTTTCCACCTCTGAATTTTTAATATTGCTCATCTATTTCTGAAGAAAAACCCTACAGCTCACGTGTACTGGTGTGGCAAATGAGCAGATGCTAAGCACTCCTAGTAGATTTAGTTCATCTAGAAGCTCTCGCAAGACATTCTGCAGAGACTGCCATTTTAAAACAAAGTAAAATGCCTCCACTGTTTAATATCAGAAACCTCATCAGATAGCAACAAGCCTTTATTCCAGATAGCTACAATGGAGACCATGGAGCTTTCCTTGCCAGCAAAGCAAATAACTTTGGTTAGAACTCAGACCCCAACAGTAACTTACAATACCCTGAAGCTGGTACTGATGAATTCAGTGGTTCTCTATTGGTTACAGAAGGTAACTAGGAAAAGCAATTTGTAACGATACAGACTTCTGTTTCCCACCATAGGTCTCTGTTTACTGATTACTTACCAGAACCTAATGAATGAATTGTGCTGATGTCTTTCTAACCTGCTAGAATCAATTTCAAACTCTCATATAAATTGCCATATATGGTATGAATAGTTAGAATTTTTCCGCTTTCTATTTTAATGCACTTTAAAAAAATTGATTTTGAATGGAGCAATTGCCCTTTGATCTCTCGTACCAGTCCTTTTGGAGCTAAAAGACAGTCCTCTGCATGGATCACCAAATCTTATTTTCCATAAGGTAAGAAGCTAACATCCATCTGCAAAATAACGGGAAAGGACCAAGAGGAATTCTCTCAGGCCTGCAGAGTAAGAAGGCAAAACAGCTAGGTGTTCAAAGCTGAGCAGTATCTTTGGTAGCTGCTGCTAGGTGGAGAAAATATCTAAAAAGTATATGACAGTTGTTTGCAATTTTGTTTCACTTCTGCATTTTAAGTCTTTTTCAAAAGATATATGACTCCTTTTGGTGTCAGCGTTTTGGGGGAACTTTGGCTGATTCCTGTTTAAAATGAATAATAAGGCCCATTTTCCCACAAGAAGCGTTTCTTCCTTGCCAGAAAATTGCCTCCTGTTATTTACAGGAAGAACTGTGGACCTGGGTGCTGCTACACTCCCAATTCATATTAAAGAAAACGCAAATATGTTGCCATTTGAAAGATAGTAAATTTTGTAATTTTTCCCCTGTCCCATAAGGAAAATATCTTTATGAACACCTGGTGAACTCTCGCTAACGAGATTCCATGCCTGCCAAGACAGTTCCTACCACTGCTAGCTCTGAAATATGTAGTTCCTCTAACAGAGAAGGTAGGTTGGTGTTGAGTTCTAAGTGAATTAAAAATGATTAAGTGACAAATATGTGATATTATCTGTTGAAGAAGTGTATTTTATTAGAAGGGTAAATATATATACACCTGAAGCCACTTTTCTTAAGAATTTTTTAAAAATCATAAAGGAATAAGTGATAGTGAAGGAGCATTCATAAAAAAATTCCTTAACTTCTTAACGGCAAGAGAACTAAATTCTAATTCCATAATTGAAAGATAACTTCTTTCTAAAGTATGTTCAGACTTAAAAGAAACTTAAAATGATCCTCGGTTGTGACATTATACTCTTATTACTACTTATAGGACAATTTAGCTCTAAATAGAAGAAATTTCTAAATGAAGTGACTCAAGTTAATTCCAATTAAAACAATAATATGAAACTACAGACTTCATTTGAATTTACACCAAAAAAGCGTGAACTGTTTTATCTAAAACATTGGACTTTAAAATACAATAACATCAACCAGATGAGAAAGAATGATACAATCTCAGACAATTAAATTATTTTAACAAAGAAGTGATATGTTCTTGCTTCTGTAGATAACGTTACTGCCAGTGGGGCTCTGTCCTGATTTATCCAGCTCATTCTGAAGCCCTTTATAGATGCAACAAAAATATAAGGTATCAGACACAAAATATGAAAGTGATTGTAACAACTTTAATGTACATGTTTCTTTAATCTGCAAAATTAGCTATTCAACAGCACATAGGGAAAGTTATTCATAATACTCAAATTATTTTCAAACTAAGGGAAGAAAAGGTTGTTCTGTGTGATCTCTAGCACAACAGTCAGCATGTAGCTCAGATACCCATCCTAAATGCTTGGCCTAATAGTATGCATGATCAATGAGATTTTTTAAAGTGACTAATAAATTGCGGGTTTGACATTCAAAGGCAGTGGGAGTTGTGAACCTAAATTCATGACTATTTTGAAATTAAAGACTCACAGAATCATTCAGGTTAGAAGGGACCTCAGGAGATCTCTATCTAGTCTAACCTCTTGCTCAGGCAAGGTCAGCTGTGAGATTGGACGACATTGTTCAGGGCTTTATTCAGTCAAGGCTTGAAAACCTTCAAGGACAGAAACTGCACTCTGGGTACAGAGATAGACTCTGGGTAACCTGTTCCCCTGCTTAGCTGTCCTCATGGTGAAAATTATTTTCTTTTTATTTGGTCTGAACCGCCTCTGTTTTAACTTAAGATCATAGTCTCTAGCTCTCCTGCTGTGCACTTTAGTACAGACTGCCTGGCTCTGTCTTCTCAGAAATCTCCTCCTGGGTAGGCAGCTTCCTGTCAGGCTGCTGTGATTCCCCCGAAACCGTCTCTTCTCGAGGATGCACAAGCCCAGCTGCCCCAGCCTCTCCTCACAGGGCAAGGGCTCCAGCCCTGACTGTCTTGTTAGCCCCCTGCACTGAACTCACTCCAGCTTACCAATGTATTTCCTATACTGAGGGACCTAGAGCTGAATGCTGTTTTCCAGGTACCGTCTAATATGGATCTCATCTAAGGTGTGTCTAAAAAGTGCCAGATAAAGAGGAATCATGGCTTATTCCTATCTATTGGCAGTACTCCTGTTAATAATGCGTTCTCCACTGTCACAGAACGGCTGAGGTTGGAAGGGACCTCTGGAGATCACGTAGTCCAACCCCCACCCTGCTCAAACAGGGTCGTTCAGAGCACATTGACCAGGACCCTGTCCACACGGCTTTTGAATATCTCCAGAGGAGGAGACTTCACAACCTCTCTGGGCAGCCTGTGCCAGTGCTCAGTCACCCTCACAGCAAGGAAGGGTTTCCTCATATTCAGATGGAACAGTCTGTGTTTTAGTTTGTGCCTGTTGCCTCTTGTCCTGTCAGGGGTCACCACCGAGAAGAGTCTGGCCCCATCCTCTTGACACCCTCCCTTCAGATCTTTATACATACTATCAGAGCTCTCTTCAGTCTTCTCTTCTCCAGACTAAACAGGCCCAGCTCCCTCATCTCTTTCTTCAAGAGATGCCTTCATCTCTTCATCATCTTGGTAGCCCTTAGTCATGGATAAAGATGTTAAAAAGAACAGGTCCCAGGACAGACCCATGTGGTACTCCGCTTGTAACCAGCCTACAGGTAGAGCACAAACCTTTAGCCTCAGAGCAGGATAACTGATCCATTTTTTTACCTATCAGATAGTCGTCTCATTTAAACCATAATATCCCAACTTGGATCCAAAGATGCTATGGGAGATGGTGTTGAAAGTTCTGCAAAAATCAAAATAGATGACATTCACCTCTCTCCTTTAATCCACAGAGCAGCAGATTCACAGAGTATTTCATCAAAGAGGGCAATCAGTTCTACCTTTGATAAATTCATGCTGGCTATCCCTAATCACCTTTTTCTACTTTGTATGCTCAGAAATGGCCTTGTGGATATGACAGAGGATACAGCTTGTGATTTTTCCAGGACAGAACCACTAGTTCCCCATATACTCCTTCTTGCTCTTTTTTGAAGATGTGTGCAATGTAAGTGCTCAGAATATGACACATAGATGCTAAATAATATGATTTCAGATTTGAGCACTTTTTTATTATTTATATATGGAATACTATAACCTATACCTTGTAGTATAACACAAAAAACAGGAACTTCAAAGAAGTCATAATTCAAACTAGCTGAATTATCATTTATCAAAAGAAATTGAAGTGATTTTTCAAATATGTCTCAGCCCAAATGTGAAGGGATGCACAGTATTATGCCTAGAATAATGTAGTCTTTTTTCTATTGCAAAATAATACATGAGGATTTGCAAAAAGAACTAAACACACAGCAAATTTCATTATGAAATTCTCTAATGTCTGTATGTGAAAACCAGTTACCCACTCTATTTAAGTAGATCTCTCTGAATAGCATAGTAAAACAATATCTGCCAAAAAAACTGTCTAACAAATTTCAGAAGAACAATAACAATGAAAATAGGCTGGCACCACTCCATGTTACTGACATTCATCAATTTAACATTGAACTAGATGTCAGGGGACAAAATCAGTGAATCACCATAACAATATGAATAGTTAGAAGTAAAGAAACATTTTTTCAAATAATATGTGAACATGATTTGGGTATTATAGATTTTTTTTTTTCTTACAGGCATTTTGTTTTCTTTCAGTAAGCAATACTGAAAATCAATATTTACTTGCTTTTGTGATTACACAAACGTTCCCAATCAAAAAGAAAAAAGAATTGGATGGTACTGGCATTTGGTACTAAGCTTCTCTTATGGGAAAACACATGGAAATTGTTTTATCCCTAAAAAGATTGTTCTAGTTCCCAACCTTCTGAAAACAATAGAAAAACAACATTTCTTGGAGAACTCTTCCTTCCCCTTCTTCTTTCCCTTATGCATTCTTCCACCTTCATTTTCAGCATTTCCTGGCAGGAATATTGTCTTTTCTGCTGAAATGAAAATCAGTGTCTGCCTTTACACAGTCACTGTTAAAAGATCTTTATGCTATGCAGTTTACTGTGCTTCCATCATTGTTCGTTCTGACAAATGAGAGAGGAGAGAACACTGTTTGCTGTTTAAGAAGTGCAGAATATTATATTTTCTTGTAGAAGTTTTGGTCAAAAATCACCACTAGCCACTGTAAACTGTATTTACTTCTCCATTTTGGTTGAAGCGAGTTTAGAAGATAACAGAAATCTACACAATTCGTGTGTCCTTTACTTTGCCAAAGTGCTTATGAGTTAGAGCATTATGCAGAAACTTTGCAATCTGAATTTGATGATCTTTTCCTAATGACATGCTAAACTTATTAAATCATTCAGCTTCATTAGATAATGCACATGATGAGATGTTGACTCATCTACTACCCGCTAGTATCCACAGGAGCAGCTGCTCAGCAATTGCATTTTTTACCAGTAGAATAAATACATCTGGAACCAACAGACTTTCTCAACTGCAAATTTCTTCACTCTTGTTCCATTCAAAGGCTAGTACAAAATTATTTGGAACGTGATTCTTGCAATTGCAATAGGAGCTACAGGAAGGAGGGCCAGGAGTTGATAGTACTTCTGGTTGACATTGAGTGTCATGACCAGTATAAAAGTGATTGTCTTCCTGGCATTCTTAAAACACCATGGTTTGTCTGTGATTTTCCTAGTAACAGATTTTTTTTGAGCAATTAATGCCTTACTTGAAAAGATTTTAGATAACTAAATCAACTAAAATGAATGCTATAGCCTTAAGATTTCATAAAGATTGTGAGAATATGCATGTCAAGAAAGTTAATAAAAGTTAAAAAGTAAAGTAGCTTATGCAAATTAATAGCCACGTTAAACCTATGTTCAACACTAAGGTCACCATGGCAGCAGATGGGTCAAATGTTCAGCTGGTATTAATCAATAAAACTATCTGAGTTCCAATAGAGCTCTTCTGATTAGAAGCATCTGAGAATCTGGACTAATTACTTCCAGATAAATTATTCATGAAATAATGGGCAAAATTGCAAATAATTATTTTATTAATATGGCCTGACCATGTATAGAGTTGGCTGAGTAGGAGAGAAAATTTTTGTGAAAATATTACTTGATAATTAATTGACAAAAAAATCAGTTGTCATTCTTATTAACTGCACACAAAAAGAACATAGTATACTGCAATAACGTGATAATAATGATTGCAGACTTGCTTACTGGATAATTACAAGCTACAGAAGTGGAGGTCATGTCTACTACTTGCCCTGAGATACAAGTTCTACTGCTCAATTATATTATAATTACAATTCTATTAATCAAGCTAATACGAAACAGATCAATTTGACTCCAAACATTCAAGTAAAATATCTCTGAGGAGAATATGGGACAAATCTCGAGATACTGTGATTGGTGTAACTGCATGGCTGGATTTGAACTCATGCCTCTGAAAATCTTAGTCTGTTTAATTGAGAATAGAGAGGGAAAAAAGGTGGAATCAAATAAATATTCAATATATACCCATTACAGGGTTCCAAGAACAACAAAATACATTACTCCTAACATCAGGCCAAGCATCAACAGAGGAAATTAGCTGGAAATTTGAAATTAATTAAACTTGCCATGTTTCCATGGCATCCTGGATACGTCCCAAGTAAGTGTAAAAATTTAAAAAAATTTAAATACATTATATAAACATCTAGACCATTAATATTGTCATATACAATCAAATTAGAAAACAGTTACTCGGATTCAGTCAACTTTCTCAGGTACTAGAAAACCAAGCAAGTAAGTCTCATTCGTGTGAGTCAACATATGTTAGACATTACCATAACACAGAAGTATTCAACATAGCAGTTACATAGTCTCCTGAAGGAAATCATTATTAAAAGTAAAAACTTTAGTTTCCATAACTATCTCTGCTTCAGTATCCACGTTATTTATTTGTGAGATTTCATTAGCTTCTGTATGCATCGGCATCTTTGCTAGTCTAGAATATTCACAGAGCATTAGGCCCTAAAGAGTTTATTCAATTAAGTATTCAGATAAAAGTCCCCTAGCATCTGTTTGTATAAAGGGATGGCTAAGTCCCAGCATCAATAGTGATTCAGCTGTTGAGGTAGCTGCTGAATAGAGGTTCAGCTCTTTCTCTCCTTGTGCCCTATTTTGGCTCCAGGTCTGTTGCTATCTTCTCATCCTCTCCTACGGGGCCAGCACAGGTCAGGCAGCATTTATCAGCTTATGCTACATGTTAACAAAGCTCACATTTCTTGAGACCCCCACGGTTCTAGGGGGAGAAAAATGGAAAAAAAAAGAAGGCTTATGTTGGCCCCTTCCACTGCTGGCCCTACATTTACGACGTTCATTTATCAAACACTTTCTATGAAATTGCCACGGAAAGCAAAGCAGAAACATTAGCTTTTTCTGGCCAAGCTACCTAGTAATTTCTTTCCTCTGCTGAATTTTAAGGGCAGTAGTTCTCCACTGACACAGAAAAAAGGCTATACAAGTCCAGCACTCATATCTCACGGACAAGTCTGACAAATGGAAAAGAGAATAATTTTGTTTCAAACTGTTTTGTTGCCTGTATTTCTTCTGTTTAGATTACAGTTTTGCAGTGATTTCTTTTTAAATCTCAGAAAGCTTATTTGAGGATATTTTTGTGGTGAGGAAACCATTACACTCTTCTAGATCTGTCTTTCTCATTCACTGCCATTGTGATGAGTACAGAATGCGATCAGCTAACCCTGACTGTAGAAATGGTGAATGGTAACTACTTTTACTTTTACTTCTGTATACTGTCACATACTAAAACTGTGATTGTTTTAGGACTGCCATAACATTCTGTTTCACAGCCGGCCACATCATAGAATATCTGAAATAACTCCTTTGATTTCAGTAGAATTACATATTGTCTTCGTTAGTGCAAATAATATTGCAATCCAGGGTAAGATTAAAAAGGTGCTTAAATGTTGAAGGCACTTTATGTCACTTTGTCATTCTAAATCTAAATTTGCATTTCTAAATCTCTTACAAATCACTTTCAGCTAAATAGGGAAAAAATATGCAACACTACATTTCTGCCCACGCTCAAATTGAGTAGCAGCTCAGTATTTCAGCTGCAATTAAAATCAGAGGAACTAATTGCATAATAGTGACACTAAACATAAACCAGCACGGAATATAAGGCAGAATATAAGCATAATTTAAGGACTCTAGATCAAAGATGAGACTCACAAAATCCTAATAAGCTCTTAGACATCTGAAAGCCCACAGGGTCTGTGTTTTCCCCAGAAAATGTTATAGGGTTGAATTTCTCTGCAGGTATTGAACCGATGCCTTAAGGAGCCATCTGGTAAGCATGAACGAGCCTACTGAATTCAAATACACAGTTAATTTTGTTTATAAACATACTTAGAAGAGAAGATAATGCCCACTTGTGGTATCAGAGCTCAGACGGGTGATTTTTCTCAGTGGGGTCCGTAAATTGCTGGGCATCCACGGAAGTCAGAAAAAAAAAAGAGATACAAAGGAGATTTCACATCTCTGTTGCTGAAACTGGGGGACTACTGCATAGGATTCAAAATTTTCAAAGCAGTGGGGGGGGGGGGGGGAGATTCTGCAAGTGAGCATGGCTTCCTAATCCAGTGATACAGCTGCTCGCTCAAGAAAAGGGACTTCTGGCCGCTGAGCTCTACAGAAAAACTTGTTCATATATTTTGCCACTTTACCAGTAATTATACAAAAGGTAGCTAAAATAAAATAAATCTTGCTAAACCATGGGATTTTTAAAGGTGAGTGTTTTCACTCTACCGCTCAAAGCTATGTCTAGCCAGCAGCAGCTCAGCTTTTTGCTTCCAATACTATACCATGTTTTCTCAGCTGCTTTGATTATTTGACACTTTTTTTAGAGTTAATTCTGCCCAGCTGAGGGAGCAAGGAGCTGCTCATTGGCTTTCTTGGTGTGTTCCAGCAAATCAAATTTCTGTGGCCATTGCTGAAAAAGAGGCCATAGGTGGTCAAGAAATTGTGGTGACAGAGAAGCAAACATAAGATTCATGTCTTTTTGGTTTGGAATGGAAGTGACATTAGAAAGCTGTTCCCAGGGCTTGTGAAGAAAGCTGCTCATGCAGAAAGGTTGTGTTTATGTTTAATGCGGTCAAAATCTTTAAAACAGCTAATTTTATATCTCTGGAGTTGTCAGCATAGGAAAAAAATCTGTATTCTTTTAGCATGACTTATATTCCAAAAATATCTATATTGTAGTATGCTTCTGCTCTTTTTTTAGGACATGTGATAACATAGTACATTGGTTTTCACCAGAAAGTTTAGCACAGAATGGTATTTGAGATAAAGCAGTATATCCATATGGTAATAAGAAAATCCTGAGGCTTATAAGAATTCTTATATCAATATCAGCATGTATTTACATTTTCAGTGTAAATAAGTTTTCATTAAATATTTCAATAGAACTTTAATAATAAGCTTGATTTGTTTTTGGTTTTGTTTTAAATCATATTGTTATACTCTGTCACTGTTTAATACTTCATTTGTGAGCAATACACACAAACTATTTCGCTACATTTTACACTAAGTAATTACATCTGAGTGGGTCTTTTTTAGGTATCCAAATGATTAATCAGAAAGCAGAGCCACTCTGTGAGAAGTTGAAAAGATCCTCTCAAGATCATCTGCTCCAAATGACAATCTTCATTTTTTTTCCCAAAGACAACTGCAAACGCCTTGCACATGTTTGTCATCAAGTCAAAGCCACTATTTACATGAAGAAGTAGGAGCTGGAGTTATGCTTGCTGTTTTGCATCCATTGTTGTTGTTGTCCAATAAGAAAAGCTATATGTTGCTGTATTTACCTCACCATTTGCAGAAGAACCCGAGTAACAAAAAGGCTTGAAAATGCCTCTTTTTTTCCTTATGAGCAAGATATCTGACATCATCTTAAAGCCTTTATGGCCATAAATCTTTAATATACAAATTTTATGAGGAACCAGAACCACAGAGAGAAAAGCCACAAATTTTTTGTCAAATTTTTGAAAATATCAAAAGAAAAAATGTAGAAAGTCAAACTAGAGCAAGTACCAGAGACTGCAGGCTGACTAATGTAGATCCCATATATATACAGTAGGAAATAATACCAAGAGGAAACTGGATGGTCTAATTCAATAAAGGTCATACCTGATGAATGTCCCTGACGGCACTGGACTAATGCAGCAAAAATGAAGCAGTACACAACATGGATCTTGATTTTAGAAAGGCTTCCCATGGTGTGCAAACAAATCAGATTCCATAACCTTACTGCTGAGGTAATGGTGCGCAGCTGCCAACAATAGACCACTATTTTTTTTTTTATTGAATCTGACTGGAATTGGGCCAGAAAGGTATTTTGACTACTCACTACTGTTTAGGCATATCACTTCTATATCAGTTGGAATTCAGGAGAATAAGAAGTGAATCACCTAAATGACTCTCTGGACTTTGGCTCAGAGGCTTACCTTAGTGGAGGCATAACTCAATATGTTCTATCCTTGGTAACCAAAGACCACTTGAACATCTCCCATTGTTTCTGGCTTGCAAATTTGTATTTTAGCTGTTTAATTCAGAGGAAAATTTTCAGTACGAATCGGTCACTTTTTGAACAAAAAGGAACGTAGCAAATGTGTCAACAGAAATGTTTTAATAAGCTCAACATGGTGTAGAATTGGGTAGCCTGGTTCCTCTTTAGATCCATCTAACCTAATTTGATGGGCTTTTATTTTGGGATTTTCTGTAAGAAATCAATCAGTGCACTGGAGAAGATACATTTCCTTACAGGACTAAAAATGTTAAGAAAAGTTATATGAACGCTACAGGAAGAAAGTGTATGAGTATTTCATATATGTTTGGCTGTTTACCTCTTCTCCACTGTTCCTTTAGAAGCTATGTTGCAGAGTGGATGGATAATAGACAAGGGCTCAGGAGATCAATGTATATTTTCCTGTTCTACTGGCTAACTGATTCACCCAGAAAGCAGACCTGGAGTTTGAGGCCATTCTCAGTTTGCGAATCAGTCGAACGCTCATCTCCCAGCAGGTAGCTGGGATCAGCACATCCCAGGCGATCAGCCAAACTATCAGAAAGCCTTCTACCAAAGTAGGGCCACTGCACTGGGGCGAACCTAGGTCCTCAGGCAAAGACAGCACTTCTTAACTTTGTAATGGGATGGAATGGGTACTTCTCTGCAAGACAACTCAGAAACTGCACTTGTCTTTTGTATTAAACAGTACTTGAATAGGTGGTGAAAGCTAGGCCTAGTTCCTAGGGCTATTTTTTTAGAGGACTCTCTCTGGCTGCATTAATTTCTGCAGAGGTTCATTTCAGCTTCAACCGGGAGGAAGGGGAGAGTGCTCCAGCACTGCAGTATGGCCGGATACAACCAGGATACCGTGCTCCCGTATGGGTTTCAATCACTAATGTTTGAGGCAGAAGGGAACATAAAATCGAGATCTCGAGCCTCCTGACCATGAAAGAGGGCCCTTTTTACTCTCCAAGAGGCTGGATAAGCTAGTCATGCCTGTAGTGCTAGTGCACTGTTTACATTGAAGTCAGTGCTATCAATGTGTTTTAAGCTACTCCTAGCACACGCATTAGAAAAGACCCCTTCAGGGACCTGTGGAGATTCCTATTTTTTGACTCCTAAGCAGCACTGACATCTCAGCTGAAACAAAACAGTGGTGCAGGCGGCTTTATCGCTTTGTTTAAAGTCAGCATTTAAAAGATGCCTAAAGTAGTCCTAAGGCACTTGTGTTTTTTCTTTCTTGCTCCTAACTATAATGAAAATAATAGCTAAAGAAATGTATACTACAGATAGATGAGACACTCAGAGTAAAGATCTGAGGAAGTTAAAATCTCCTGTGGTCTTTGTCACAGTTCTCCTGACAGTCCTATATCTCTTGTGTTTCTTTAATTTCCCTTTTCATGATATGTGTTAGAAGAACTATGGGGTGATTTTGTTCTGCTCCTTATTGCTGCAATGCCAAAATCCATGAAGTGAGCTAAATAATTTAGTAACCTTGCCCTTAAACTACGAGATGTTAAAAGGTCTAATGCAGCAAGAATTTCTTCAATTATTTAATCCCCCCACCTGACAATATAATACAGTCAAGTAAAGGCCCAGTGTTCCAACATTCATCTAAATTGTATTTATTTTTATTCAAAATGTTTTGCCATCAAGCAATATTAAAATGGGTCTTAGTAATACAACTACTTTTATCCTGGCAGTCTTCTTCCTCCACTAACATTCTTTAATATTTATTGAAGGGTTTCCCCCATCACATAAAAACAAAAAAACACAAAAAATTTCCCATATTTTCTGCTTTGTCTCACATATTTTTATCATCCGTACTAAACAATGTAATTGTTGTAAGCATCTTAAATTGTAAGAATCAATGCTAGGAAGAGACTATAATTCAGCTCTAAAGACAAGATAGTATTATAGCCCTTAAAGCCGTCAAAAAACCACAGTGAATATTCTCAAGATTGGATAACTTTTGGCTGGCGCACAACTGTGTATCTTCACACTGCAATTTTCACGCTCCTACTCCCTTTTCTCTAATAGTGGTTGGCACTGCAGACGTGCCTTTATGGTAACTTAGTGGTTTTGTGGATCATATCGACAAGCATTGTCAACTCAAGTAGCTTTTATATGACAATTATAAATATGCCAATAAATAAAAGGCCTTAGGTAACCTTTTCCCTCTCTCTGGAGCTCACCCCACATGCCTTTTTCTAGACAGAATTAATGCTTATATTTGTATCATCATTAAAACATGGGTGTCATGAATATTTCAGGGAGAATTACTTTATGCAGTAGAAATATCTACAGATCTTATACCACAGGATCAGATCCAGTACCAGGATCCCCAGAAGTTGATGTAGTAATTCGTACATTTTAGCTGTTCATTCCTAGGAGCTAAATACAAGCCTGCAGCTAAGGCTGCCTGTGCAGGGCCCGGGGCGAGCCCGGAGCCCTGAGGATGTCCCTGGAGGACGAGTCCGCAGGGAAGGGGGTAGCTCAGTGCCTCCCTCCCGCTGGCGCTGGGGCCCCCTGGGGCTCCCAGAGGACACTTCTGCCCACCTCTGTGCTTCTCCTGTGGAAACCGGGCCGTGGAGAGAGGAAAATTGCAAGAGTCACAGAGACGGAAGATCAGATGAAGGGGAGCACGGCATGGCAGTCAAATGAGCAACGCAGCTGGCTAACAGGGAAGGAGCACTGGTACCCCTCCCTGCTACAAAATTATTTCTGGTTTCAGAGGATGACTTTTTGACCTGAAATGCAAAAGCGTTCGTGTAACTAGGACTTAAAGCCTAGGAGTTGCAAATAACTGAAACTTCCAAGAGAGTCAAGGAATGTTGTGTTTGCTCAGCACTTGTGGAAATCAAAGGGATTGATTAGGAAAAAAACAAAGATAGAAAATTTTCAACATTTCAAAGCCACTTGAAGTTTATAGAGCTCTTTTTTATTTTAAAAAAAGTTTGCAATTTTTTTTTGCTGAATCATTTACTTTTCTTTAACAGAAACAGTAATCACAAACCTTCACCAAATATTAATAAGTATATAAAAAAATCCAAACAAGCCAACAGTGTTCATCTCTGAAAAATATACATTCTTCCCTGCTGGACAAAATAGGAAAAGAGACTTTTCTTTCAGATCTATGAAAATATTTAACTTTTCCTTATCCTCTTCCACAAATCTATAATGTTATACTGATTGCCAGCATATTCCAGTGCAGAAACTGAACTTGTTTTGGTTGGCATGACTGGAAAAAATAAGGAAGTATATAAGATATTAGTAACTCCATATTGCCTTTATAAAACAAGCAAATATGGTTAATCCAAATAATAATAGTTAATTGAAAACTGGAATAATTTGGTATTTTTAAAAGTGCATGTTTGTATGTGTGCAAAAGAGAAACTAAAATATATTATTCCCGCTGTCTGCCTACTTTATCAGAATAGCACTTAGAAGAAGCTAGCAGGCTGTCACATATGACTAATATATCAAATTTCAATGCAGCTTTTATTCAAAGTTTAATAGAGATAATAGGAACATAAAAGCTACCCTCTGGATCTTATAATTAAAAGAACAAGAGCCTTATAGTCATAAGAAGGAAAGGTAAAGTTAATTACTTGCTTCTGCATAGAATAAGAAGTCTAATAATCTTAAGTAGTAGCCAATTTATAGGTTTGAATTCCTGAACACTAATGTATTAGGAGAATCATTTGAAATCTTTTGGATACTTTCTTCATATAACTATGAATAGACCCTTAGCTATAGTTTAATTTGCTGTGCCACTTCCCAACATGTCCCTTTCTCTATGGTTTTATTTACCATAGCAAAGATTTCAGGCACTAATATTGTCTGAAAGCTTACAGTAAATCTAAACACTGGAGATATTTTACAGTCAGTGGTAGAAGAAAATAAGAAGATTAAAAAAAGATATTTTGTATTAGAAATATAACCCTGTAAGTTAAAAATTATGTTCTGAAATATTAGCTTTACTCTATTTACTCTATTGATGAAATTCAGGTTGCATTTAAAAAAAAATACTTTTTTTCCACTGAAATTATTTTCAGCTAAATTTTAGTGTTTATAGTAATATTGCAAATTTCTCTTTCATTACTTACTACTCTAGAAGACCAAGAGTGCCAATAGATTTAATGCTGCAGATGCAGTGCCAGCAGATTCTTCAAAACTGGCCATGAGGTTTACAGAATGTAATGCCATTATAGAATATAATGGTATATACCCTACTATATATATAATGGTATATACCCTAGAATATATACCCTACTTCTTAAGGGACATCATTGACGTGTAGGGTTTTTTACATTTCCTATTGTACCTCATTTACAACTCTAATTCTTTTCTATTTCTGCTGAATCACAAGTCAGGTAGATATGTAAAATTATCTGGAACTTTCTTAAGCATGTGAAAAATTAGTGAAGCACTCGAAATCTAGAGGGAAGAAAACTTACCTGAAGATAGATACTAGGAATAAACTGACAGCATAAGCTGATGGAATGATGGCCAAACTGGTAAAGTAACTGATGGAATGATGGCAACATTGGCAAAGTAAATGAAATGTTTTAAAGATTGTAATATAGAGGGTCAGACTGAGAGGTGCTAAAGTTCCTGCAGACCATGTTTTTGTATTTTTTTTAATAAAAAAAAGTTTCTGTATCTGCACAAAACACAGAAAAAAAAAGTACAAGGAAAGAAACAAGCTTAATGAGCTAGGCACCTAAGATAATCTAGGCAGAATCTGAAAAATGAAATGAATACTTTGCTTTATATTGAAGAAGGATGAGCACATTGCACAAGGGAGCACAGGCTGGACCATTAATGGGAAGGAGAATACAGAAACTGAATTTATCACAGCTGAAGTAGGAACATAGTTTATATCAGTTGTGAAGTAATAGACAAAACGTTTGAGAAGGAAGGCAGGGTTTTTACAAATCTGTCAGAGAAGGTGGAAAGTAGCAAACAGTACTGACATTTCAGAAGACATAAAACAAGCTATGGGAAAGTGCAGAGCTACTAATTTCACCTCAGTAAACATACAATCTGGAGTACATTTTGAAAGAAAGAAATAAGCAACTCAAATTATATACAGTGAAAGTAACTGGATATGATAGGAAGATTCAGGAAAAATATGTATTTGAAAAAAAATGTTTGAAAAAATATGTATTTGAAAATAGCATTCGATAATGTTACATGTAGGAAGTTATTAAGTAAGGAGAAGATGGGGTTTTACGCAAGAACTGTGAAACAGGTGAAAATGTGTTAAAACAAATAAAAATAGAATTGAAAGAGAAAATATCAGCCTGAAGGGACATTGCTGACTGAATTCTTCAAGAAATCAGAAGGAAATGTATTATTTGATATAATAAAAAGGACTAGGATGTGGAAGTTAGGAGTAAAAGGAAACAGAATAAAATGTAGTATTCCAGTGTGTCCTTCACGGTGCCATCTATTTACAGTGCAGTTAATTTTACCTAGCTTTACCCAGCTAGGAGCCTGGCATCTGGGTGAAGCCAGTGGTTGAAAATCTCATTGCAATTACTGGAGGGAAGGAGTTATTTCTAAAAGGTGATTCACCTCCACCTGTACAGGTATCTCAGGATGCAATAAGCTGCCCTCTGGAAGTTCCCATCTCTGCTCACTGTGGGAGAAGCCTAAGTGAGCAGCTTAGACTGGATGCCTAGCTTATAAAGGGCAGAAGTTAGGCAAGGTGAAACACAGTAAGAAACAGTGACAATAGCTTTTCACAGGATCTGGAATTGTGTCAGTCACAGGGGACTATAAGCCACTAAAGCCAAAAATGTGAGCAAGACTCTAGGATGAGTCATGCAGGTACTTCCAGTGGAGGGATGTGTTAAAGTTAATGTAAAAGGTGAAACTACAATAATTACTCCTGTTCAAGGACTGCATTCAATCTGCATGGTACATGGCAGGACATCTGGGGCTGAGGAAAGGGAAGGTTGCTAAAACACCTGAGGTGATGTAGCTTGGGAAAACCCAGGCTGAGATGGGATATCATTGTCGCCTATGAAGGCCTCCCTATAAGGGGCACAAACTGCTTTAAAAAACTTTTTAAACAAGAAGAAATTAACATTGAAAAAATGTCAAGAAAAAATGTAGGCCAGAAATTAGAAAGTCACTAGCCATGACACCAATGTTATTTCAAAGCAATAGGAAAGTGAATGAAGATGGCAAGTCAGAAAATTTATCTAGCTTTAGGACACAGATGAATCTATTTCTGAATGGGTCTACATAGTTCCGTCATTTGACATACTTGAGAAAATAATGGTGAAGCTCTATGCCCCTGTGACTCTGGAGGTAAGATCTAACCTTATCTTAATTATATCCTTAAAATTAATTTGGAGCGAGAAAGGCTGTATGTCTTTCACAAAATCCAGAAATATGACAAAATAGAAACCTATTTAGCTATGATAAGATGGAGTGATGTTTCTGCTTGACTTTTGCACAGCTGATATGCCTAATACATATTTCAGCAAGACTAGCTGAGCTTTCTCCCTGTGCTATATATTCCACAGCTGTCTTTTCCAGGTTTGTCCGTAGACAAAAAACTACTCTAAGCATCACTAAATTTGCTGGAAAAATCTCATGTAGAATGCGTATTTGTCCATGGTGGTTCTGTGACTTCAGTTGAAAAATCATCATGTAAATATGAATGGTGAATTACTTTGCTAGGAAATAAAAAAGATTCACGAAAAACTAGCATTGCACTGAAGTCTTACAGGTCTTAAATTCTGATTCAATAAGTATGTGAGCTTCTCTTCTCTTTTTAATTTTATTCGTCAGGAATTTAAGACTTAAAACTAAATATTGAATGTGGTTAAACCAAGATATTTCTCCATTTTCATACTCCTAAGTATTGGATTTTTAAAATAATGTATATTATCTTATTATGCCTATTCATGTAATAGATAGATCTACCCAGCCACTTTCGCTGCCATTTATTTTGGATTTATAATACTAATTAGATTGTTCTCTGTGCTCTCTAAAAAAGTGTTGCCATGGCATATAGTTCTAGAAGCTAAAATGTTGAAACAATTAACTCTGTATAATATCTTGGATTAAAGTCAAATCAAATAAAATCATTTCCCAGAAGCAACATAATGCTTTGATGGATCTGTGTACTATACTAAGCTATTGGGACATAACTGTAGAGTGTATGATGCCTAACATACAGAGGCAGAGGAAGACAGAGGAATTCCACAGGATGGTGTGAAAATACCATTACTGAAATAATATTTCCTTCCCCTGAAATATGTTAGGGTATAAAAAAAGTGTAAATTATATTGTATAAATCATTAAACAAGTTAATTCCTGAATTCTATAAATGTGCTCACAGTTGATGTCACATTTATGCATAAACTTATCACTGACAACAGGATTACACACTTATGGGAAGTTATGCATAAGTGCATTTAAGGTAGGAGCCCCTTTGCCCAACGGAAATATACAGTGAAGAGACTGTAAACTTATACAGGATCCCATTTTAATTCAGGAGATCTGCTATTTCATGGGACTGAACATTCCTGATCATGATTTGTATTTTTAATATAATTATTAATACACTATAATGAACTAACAAATAGTTAATAAGCATTTTAACTAACGGTTAAAGAGTTAGAGTTTGGTGCCCACATCCACTGTCTTGCATATGGGCTTAACCATACAGAAAGTGAATATTTGTTCTTATGTATTGATGACACATTTGATACAGGTTTATAATATGTTTGTAACAAATATGGTTGTTATGTTGAGGATTAGTTTTATTCTTTAAGATGAATCACTGAATTTTACAAATGGTTTTGCAAAAACGTAGCCATTGGGTTCCCATTGTAAGGTATTTTCATGTGGAATTTTAAAAGTCATAAACTCAAAGAATGTTGCTCATTCCCAATTGACTTATATCTCATTTTTGAATACTGTTTGGTAACAGAAAGGAAATATTCTTTTTCAGAATAAGAGAACGTATTTCATCAGAGAAACATACATAGAAATATGGAATGCCATTGTTTCCTTATATTCTCAGATAAATAATAATAATACATTGAAGTATTTTGCATAAAAATGTAAAAATTAATGTATGAAAACTAACAATTACAATTCACATAAATATGAACAATAACACTATATATCATCAATATAAGTATCAAAATATCTTGAAGTGATCTGCAATAGGAAGTTCTTGCAGCATTGCATCACCAGGTCACTTATACTAATTCAGTCTTCCAAAGGACATACTAGACATCTGGGAAAGCCACGTAGCTCTCCTGCTGTCGCCTTCCTATAAATCAGTCAATACCTGTCTCATCTATCCAATGTCTCATCTATCCCATCAGTTTATCAGTCCAGAATGTCACATTGGTACTCAGTGTTTTCAGTGGTCCTGTTCCTTTCTTCATTAAGCACAATTCCTCTGCTATTTCCTGCTGTTCATTCATAAGCACCTCTCCTTTATTTTGTCTGCAAGTCAATTTGGGACCCAAAAGGTTTCATTTCTTACCTACAGTGGAAAGAGATGTGAACTGGGCAGCAGGGGATGAGTTCCATCACCCAGTTGTCCAGGATCATTCAGGAAGCATTTTAGTAAACAAAGTATCACATATTATCTCACAGCAATTTGTTGTGCAGTTCTGTAATGTAATGAAACAGATATTTGTTGTACATATATAATAATGTACTTTCTGAAGATAGTACCATATGACCTTCTGGATTACTTTTTCACTGGTTCTGAAGCTGGATTTGTACTGTTAGCTGGACTGCAAGACCTAGATCTGAATATGTATTACTAATAATATGTTCAAGGGTACTTAGATCTAAAGTTTTGGATCAGTTCTTGTCAAAGTCAGTCTCTTTTAAAGTCAGTTTCAGGGGTTTTTTTTTATTAGGTTGAGATCTAGATCTAGAACACTCTTAAAATATAACATTCTAAATACTCTTGCTTATCTGAACTTAGCAAGATTTTCGACTGTTTCCTTTCACATCCTCATAGACAAAATGATCAAAGTATGGAGTACATATGCAGACAGTAAGATGGGGTGAAAAATGATGAACTGCCAGGCTCAGAGGGTCGAGATCAGCAGCACAAAGTCAAGCTGGAGGCCAGAGGCTAGCGAGTGGTGTATCAAGGGGTTGAAACTGGGGCCAGTACTGTTTAATGTCTTCATCAGTGTGAATGAAGGGATGATTGCACCCTCAGCAAGTTGGCTGATAATACTAAACTGGGGGGAGTGGCTGACACACCAGAAGACTGTGCTGCCATTCAGAGGGACCTGGACAGGCTGGAGAGCTGGGCGGAGAGGAACCTCCTGAAGTTCAACAAAGGCAAGTGCAGGGTCCTGCACCTAGGGAGGAACAGCCCCATGCACAAGGACAGGTTGGGGGACTGGCTGGAAAGTAGCTTTGCAGGGAAGGCCCTGGGGGGTCCTAATAGAAACTAGGTTGAGCATGGACCAGCCAAGCACCCTCGTGGCATAGAAGATCAATAATGTCCTGTACTGCATGGGGAAGAGCACTGCCAGGAGGTTGAAGGAGGTGATCCTTCCCCTCTACTCAGCCCTGGGGAGGTCATAGCTGGAATGCTGTATCCAGTGCTCAGCTCCCCAGTACAAGAGAGACATGGAGCGAGTTCAGTGAAGGACCATAAAGATGATGAAGGGCTTGGAGCCTCTCTCCTATGAGGAAAGGCTGAGATAGCGGGGACTGTTTAGCGTGGAGAAGAGAAGACTCAGGGAGGATCTTATCAATGTCTATAAATATCTGATAGGAAAATGTCAAGGAGCCTGAGCCAAACTCTTCTTGGTGATGCCAAGTGACAGGACAAGAGGCAATAGGCGGAGACTGAAATACAGGAAATTCCACTTAAATTAAAAAATTTAAGGTGTCTGAGCACTGGAGCAGTTTGCCCAGAGACGTTATGAGGTCTCCATCCTAGGTAATATTCAAAACCTGACTGAATTTGGCCCTGGAAAACCTGCTCTGCTTAACCGTGCTTTGAGCTGGGGGATTGGACTAGATGATCTCCAGATGTCCCTTCCAACCTCATCCATTCTGTGCTTCTGGTATTCTGTGATTCAAAATTGGTTCAATCACTTCTTTAGTTGGCTTGTACTAAGGTCCATCAGAAGCATCTTAATTTCTGGAGACTGTTACTGTTCTCAGAATCAATTAAAATAAAGCACTACAGACCAAACCTAATTGTCCAATTTATATGCAAAAAATATATGTTGGAAAGAGGCACATGCATAGCTGAGGGCATAAATCACCTCAGGTACTATACATAATTTATGATGGAATTCAATCGTTTTTTTTTATTTCATTTCTCCTTCATCATTTAAGCCAGAGTGCTACTACTAAAGATAAATGAAAATATTTACAAGACAAGATCAGGAGAGGCAACATTTTAGGCTCATGATAAAAAAATAATGCATAGTTTTATGCTTTGGGAATTCATTTCCCATGTCCTGCAAAATATGGTATTGAGATGGGTTATAATGGATCTGGTTTATCTGGTGCAATACCGTAAGCTACGATTTCCCCTTCAGCTAACAAGAATTTGCTAATTATTAACACAGATGATTAAGTGTTTTGAAAGTACAGTGAGAAGGAAATTGCAGTGAAAAAATTGTATTACAAACTTGCAGCAACACTTATTATTCCCATTAAATATGAATCATTTATTAAGAATAGTGACTGTAAGTGATATGCATGCATTCACAGATAACTCAGTGTAAGGCTTATGAAATTAATGGGAAATAGAGCAATCTTTGCAATGTCCTGTTTAATGGCTAGTCCCTGCTAATATAGCATGAAGCACCCTGAAGGTCACAGCCCCATATCCTCTCCTAACTTCTGGTTATTGTGCAGCAAGCTTGGTATCATGAATCTCTGCAGATATACCTAGGATGTTTATTTTTGCCTTGATTAGATACATTCACTAGAAAAAGCACAGTCAGATCAGGTTAAGAATGAAGAAAGCTGGAATAAGTAATAATTAAATCAGTAACTGCTGGAAAGTAATAAACATGCTAGTGACTAATGTCCAGGTCCTAGTAGGCACTCAAGTCCCTAATTTTTATTTAAAGAAATGGGTGTAAGGAACTTGAGTCAGGAAAAAAGGATTTAATTTGTTAAAAATCCTATTTTACTACTGCTATTGAAAGATATAAAATGGAGACTAATTTTTGAGGATTAAAAGAGATGAAAGGTCAAACTACTCTCATTTCAGCATGGGCACCCATACAAGCAGTTATCAGCATTCAAAGGGATTATGTACCTATTAAAATAATTCAAAACAGAGATGTTTTGAATAAGTTTTCAACCACCACACTGAAGCTTTCTCTTGCTTTATTTTATAAAAGCTATTTGAACATCATGATACTTAGTGATGCTTTGCAGGGAAACGTTTTATACATTGAAATCGTTCAACTACTTCCCTGCCATATCTCCTATTCTGTGGATAATTCCTGAGTAGTAATGGCCCTAAAGATGACCTTATTTTCTCATTAAGTATTTACAGTGCATATGAAGGATAAAGTATGAAGGATAAAGTATGAAGGATAAAGTATGAAGGATAAAGTATGAAGTAAAGGATAGCAGATTGCAGGACAATCTGATTTGAATTTTTTCTACTGTTGTTACAGAAGTTGCAGTTAACTTGGTGAATATGTACATATGTATATGTCTTATGCATCTTAAGACTTAGCTGACATAGATGAACAACTAAAATATTCCCACAAAGATATCTCTGTGAAACTCTTACTAGAACACAAATATTTTTCTTCATTATAAAAAAGGTAAATCTTTCACATCCAACTTAGGCCCCTCTCTGTAATGACATTAACTTTAGATTTCATTATAGCTTTCTGAAAGTTTTTAATTTAATATTTAAATTAAGAAATAATAGGGTTGAGGTTATTGTTTTTAAAATAACATCTCTAGCACAAGTATTTTCTTATTTGTAAAGCTTAAACTTGACTTGTCCTTCATTATAAGCAAAATCATAAGGCCTACCTTCTTTCCTTTCCTTTCATTTATAATATTCAAAGTCCAAAAATGAATAGGAGCAACTATGACATTTTCTATTTGTAAGTCTGTATTTTGGATTTGACTTTTTTCCTCTCAATGCTCTTCCTTGCATTGATTTTCCTCTTACAGCTACCAGTCATTTCTCCAACTTACCAAACTCATTTTGAGCCCTAATCCTGGCCTCTAAGGTGCTTGCAATCCCTCCAAGATTGATTTTATCACCAAATAACATCTGATTTTATCAGTTACTGTAAGTCACTAAACATAGACCTTCTGTGTAAAAAAAGTGAGGTTTTCTACAAGCTCAGAGTTTTCAGCTGGGAATTTCTCTGTGATAGGGAAGAGACTTCCATTTCCAACAAAACCAAACACACTTTTATATTTAATTAGAATCAAAACTTGCAGTATGAAGTCAAAATTTGTAACTCAATTTTTTAGAGACACAGACATAAATGGAAAAATGGTGAGGTATGTCCAATTTTCACATTTTTAAAAGTCATTTGGAATGAAACAATTATCACTCCATACCAGAGCACTGATCTTGTATATTCCACTATCCTGTTCTTCTTGGACTAAATCTTTTAGTTGACTTAAAATCAGAATTAACTTTACTGTAAATCCCTCACCAGAAACCTGAGAACAAACTACTTTCCATGGCTGCTCTTGTCAAGTAACTCTTCCTCATTCACAAGCTAAAGTTTGACAATATTATTATGTGGAAAAGATGGAGACAGAATAAATTCAGGAAATGCAGCACTGAATAAATCAGCAAGTTCATTACTGGGGAAGTTGGCCACTCTGATGTCTCAAGATGTGGTTACATGGCAATTTCTTTCAGCAGGAGGGCTTGTGCATGCAGAAGATATTCCTTTCCCTCCCTTCTTACCAGCTGCTCCTTCCTATCCCTGTGCTGCCTCAGCAACCGGATTAGCACAGCAGTTTGTGAAGGTGCTTGATGGACCAGTCAGAAAACTGACACCACTGAATAACCTTTTAAAAATGACTAATTCAGGAAACAATTATTTCCAGCATCATAATCTTCTGTCCTTCACTCATTTTGCTCACATTTTGGCACCCAGAATTTGAAGAATTCAGATCATAGCAAGGTGTCCACAGAAAAGCTATTCCAGATGAAGAAATTATATTCAGGTGAGAACTAGGGAGGTTTTCTTCAGGGACATTAAGAAAGGTGTTGCAGTTTCAAATTGCAGCAATGTATCCTGCTTCTGCACTACCTACCACATCAGAGCTTCTCAGATCTACCCACCAAAAACTGAAATATTCAGTATTCAATACAAGTTAATTTTCCCGTTACATTTATGTCAAATTTCTATGTCTTTTTGGCTGCAGGCAATTAGAACAGATAATTTAAGGGCATCTATAGGAGAATAGAGGTCTTGGTGTGGTTCCACTTAAGGAAAGGTGAAGACATTTGAGTAACACAGAAAGACTAGACAGGGAAATGGAAATACAGGGCGCCGGTATCATCATCAGAATACACTGAAGCCAAAAGCCTTGATAAGAACTGAGAATAGGAATTGGCAACAAAGTACCTGTGGAGGATTGCTGGTTCTTACAAATGACTTTCATGGACTTTTTCTAAAATATTCTGAGAAGTATTCCTGTGTGCTTCTTAGACATGTTATGTGATACATAGTATTTAAAAAAACAATGTGCATCCATGTAATTAAAGATTAAGTTTAATGCAATAGCCTAAAGAAGCTGAGATAAGATGTTGAGGGAGCCTTAATTATGATCTTTTCAATCACTGTGATCTTTTAGTAGAAATTTTAATGGAATATAACACTTACATTTCTTGTTCAAATATGTAATTTCTTGTTTAAATATTCATGTTTGAGCATCAACATTCCATGCGATCTAATCTGTCTTTATTTTAATTTATATTATGGTCTGGTTTTCTATATATATCTTTCTTAGTCTTTATTCTTAGTTATATGTAAGTCTGTTTTTTCTACCTGGGCAATTTAAACCACCACAACCATAACAGAGAAAGGAGTTAGAGTAAAGGAAATCGTAGTCGGAGCTTCCCATCTGAAATTCTAGTTCTGAACTGTGCTTTGAATCGAGTGACTTTTACTTTCTCTCATCTTTCAAGAAAATCAATAATATCAGGATCTCAGAATTTTAATGATAAAATAATTGTTAAATTTTATTTCCTTCCATGTTGCCCCGCTTCCATGAACGTTCTCAGGGTACAGGTTATTACCTGTTATTTTCCTGACTATGAGATATTTATTTCCATATCCTCCTCCTTCCCTCTCAAGGATGTATTTTCTTCCTCTGCCTCTGATATTACCCCATTCTCCAGTCCATAGTGCATACAACAGAGCAATTTCTTTTGTTGAAACCCCAGATAACCTACCTAAAACACATACTTTGCTACAAATGGAGTAAAACGACTGAAGTTTCCTCTCTTGAAAAAGCAAAGCTGGCAGCCTAATTGTTATTTTCCCTGTAAGAAAATGGCTACACTCACAGTGCAATTACTTGCTTTCAACTTCCTTCAGATAAAAGAGGTACTGTTTTTCTTTAAGTCTATGACAAATTTATATTATGAGTCACTCTCCGTAAGGTCACTGTAGGTGCATTACATCACAGGGAGAGGCACAACTCAGTGCTGCTTTTCTGCATTATATCACTGGAACACTTCTGCCAAGTTTTGTCAGTGGCAGAAAGGGTCAGGTTCAAAATCTGTGAGTTCTTTGTAAAATTACAAAACAAAACCAGATGAGTATTCATTCAGGCACCTGGGAAAATGAAACCCTTCCTCTGAGGGCCAGAGATAGTTAATATTTTCCTATTCTCAAGAAGTGCATAATTCTGTGCATATATAAAAACAACAAATCTCTTATATGAAGGTGAGAGAGAGAATGAGCAACAAGGAATTAGCAAAATGTAAATAATGTATAAAACACAGAGCTCCAAACTAACGTGGCAGTTATCTTTTTCCTTTGCCTCCTTATGTGCTGATGCAAGTACCCACTGGATAAATGGCCCTTTGACACCTGAATTTCCTGTTCTTAACCTCTGATGAGCTGCATTTATTTTCTGTTAGCAGTTAATGTAAGGTTCAGACTCAGGAATCCACTTAGATGCTCTGTTTCTAGCCCCTCAGTAAAAATACTCAGTGACTTCTTTAGATATGCATATACAGGCTAGGGTTCCTCTGCTCTCACTAGTGGTTTAGTACTAAAGTATCCAATTTATTATCAAATCATAGTCTTCTCATACATGGCCTGCTCAGACAATGGACGAAGGATCACCAAGCTTTCTTCACCCACTCCATAAAGTGGGGTACAGATACGAAATGACCCCTTGAAGACACCTTCAAGCATTTTTGCAGTAGCTTAGCATGAGTTATAAGCATCTGCATTCAGCTTGGTAGATACTTTGCAGAAGATTCCTCATATCTTTTCCAGGTCAGCTGCTGTAGACAGAAATCTGTAGATGCAATGATGTCAAGTTCATCTGTAATCTTCTCCAAAAATATACTGATTTCAGCTCTGTAGCTGTTTGAGGCAAGTGTTTACCATGAGAGCTAATTCAGTTCGTGATCTAATCTACAGCTTCAGTAGAAAGCTCCAGTCACTTTCAGGAATATTTGAACTCTGGACTGCATTATGGACAGGGCTGAGAGAAACCCAGGTTCCCATAACAGACCCTATGTTTTGATGCTTCTCCCACGTCAGGTCAAAGATGGGCTAGCAAAGGCTGGAGCGAGCAGAGCCAAACCTACTGCACTACAAATCTTCAACATGTCAGAAATTTCCTATGTGGAGGCACACGATGGAGATTTTGGCATTCAGGACATATACAGAGAGTTCTGTCCTGCCTTAGTCATCTAATACAGTAAGAAACACAGTATTGTTATACCCAAAACTTATTTGAATTTTAAATTTAATGAACAACATGCTGGTACTGACAACGAGGAGGCTGTTCATTGCAAATTATGTCTTCCATGTGAGCTCTTCTCCTGGCTCAGCTGAAATTGCAAAGTACTCATTCATTTTTGACCCATGACTATGAATGGAAAAACATAATCCTTAAACACAGCACATTTGTAAGGTTCTTTCTCATTTCTTACAGCAGTGTCTAGATGTTAGAGAATGGTGACCCTAGTTTCTTTGCTTAGTGGGAAAATGTCTAGTGAAAGCTGAAATAGAACCAGACTTTAACTAGTTTTGGCTTAGATTTAGATTTGTTGGTTCACATCCCTGTTGAAGATCTGGACTGCAATGACTAGCTTAAACAAATACGATACTATCATCTGATAAGGGCAGCAAAAGAATAAGAAACTAAGAGATGATGGGTTCAAGTTCACACTAAGCCATAATTCATATAAGATATTAGAAATGTACATGATAAATTTCCATCAACGAAGGTGTGATGTCAAAAGCAAAACTCCAGTTGGTTTCAGTGATAGAAGATCAGACCCTAGATGTTTAAATACTATGAGTATAGCTCTTCTGTTTCTGTTTGAACTCATAGGAGACCTTAGTTTATAGATGATTTGAAACAGATGAAGCAGAAAGAAAAACAACTATGCTGCCAGAAGTTAAAGTTTAAGAACGAATTCACATTTTTGTCCATATGTTCTTTAGGAGGTGAAACTTCACCTTCTGGAGGTAAAGGCAAGTCCTGGATTGACTGATTAGCTAATTCATTCTGAGTGGTGGATAGCTTAATCTTCCATCCATTACTTGCCTTCATTTGATGGCTCAAGTTGTTTCTTTTTAGTTTGTTGTTTGTTTTTAGTTTGTGAATAAAATTAAATAGGGTGAGGTAAAAGATAATAGGAAAATAATTTCCTTAAAAGTTCAGAATTTACTCATTTTGCCATTTTGTAGCACTCAAAATGAATTCCATGCATATTTTTTCTGAGATAGCTCATGAACAGAAATGTAATAAAAAATTATTTTAAAATCATCAGAAGGATTCTATTCTCAAAAAATAATGCATTTCTTCCTGAAAATAGTAACAAAAAAATAGAATAACATAAATAAAAACTTATGCATGATTTTTTTGTTAAAAATGTTAAAGAAATATTGATTTAAAATAAGAAAAGTCAGGAAATGATAAGAGTTTTCATAAGGTTTTATCTTCCAAAGGAGCTCTTTGTAAAATAAAAGATATTTTTTGTGAAAACTATCCAACAGTAGAACAAAACAAGTTCAGTCCAACATGCCTGCATCTGTCAGTGCTCAGCACAGGGCATAACAGACAAATGGTATGTTTTAAGCAATTATATTTGACTTTGACTCATTAGAAATTTAGTTCTGTATCCATCCTGACTGATAACTGCCAATGCAGAAAGACAAGGTCCGTCAAGAGAGGAGCATGTCAATGCCATCTTAGACAAGGTGTTGCGTAAGGGTTTTGTTCACAAAACATCTGAAGTTAAATCTTCTCTTTAGAATCAATAACACGGAGGTTTCTGTGGGATAGCAAGCAGTATCTATTCCCTCATTGCTGATAATCCCAAAGAGCCTGCTATGCTCTTGCTCTTTTCCTCAGGGAACTGAGGTGCCCTATTTCCTAGGACTGCAATCGATTTCTCTCCCTACTAAATAAGCATAGAGAGCTGGCAGGAAGCTTAATGGGGAGATAGGGGCATATTTAGCACAATTAGCATTATATCTCCCCTATCAGACATATCCGGAACTCCTGAATAAGTGATTCAGACTAGATTTATGAAATCTACCTAACTAGGGCTCAACTATACAAAACATTGGAAAGCTGAAATCATTTACGGAAGTTATTGTTCTTGTCATATGAACCACTTTGACTGTCAATAGCTTGAAGTCCGCTTAGGCTGCGGCATACTGGCTCTTCAGCTCCTGGTAGGTGGTGCTTTACAAAGCATTTCTTGGAGCATTATTTCTTTGGGGTGATACATATCAATAATATGCTAACTGTATAAAATGAGCACTTACAAAAAAAAAAAAAAATTAACCACTTTTGAACATTTAAATTAAATTTAGTTTTTATTATTAATAAAATTTTATGTGGTTAGCCTATTTAACAGGATAATGAGGTTGTATTTCATGTCCTCCAATTTAAGCCATCTGAAAGCTAAGTGCCTAGTCTAATCAAGACCTCAAAGTACTCCATATACTCAGTGAAGAGAGATAGGCACCTCCAGAAGATGACCCATCCAAATCATGTTAGGCATCAGTCTCAGGAAATGCCCTTTGGAGGCACTGTTTTCTCTCCAATGATTATATAGAGGGCCTAGATGATCCAGTTATTTCAATTGTCTAACAGTCAGCTAAGTGGGTGTGAGACAAACCTAAACCATTTCCCAGAGCTAATCTGCACCTTTAAGCATCTAAATACCTTTGAAAAATCTCAGTTACACAAACCTGAAATGACCCATCACCTCTTGAACTGTGATAAATTATTTTCCGTATGTTTAACAAAGTGATTGTATTTAAAAGCATTAAACTTGTAAATAAAGTTCCCGAGTAACTAAGGACATTTCAGATCACTTTATTTCTTCTAAAAGTCTTAAAACGCTGGTTTTGTGTATGTTTTATTGAATTCCAATTCTTATTCAAATACAGCTTAACAAAATCCCAAACGGAAAATCATCGTCACATAATAGCAAATATCTCTCTTGTCCCGTTGTAGCATGCTAGAAGTACAAATTAGGAACTTGAATGCATATATATGTAAAAATAGATTTATAGATATTCCAATAGCATTATTTAAATAAATGAATAACATTGTGGTGATATAAGTCATTATCCATGTGGCTGTCTAGGTTCTGCCTACATCCTGGCATAAACACTGACTGCAGTACATGTAAGACATACTCAAGTTATCTTTAAATAGCTAACTCTGTTCTGACCAGCAGTATAAATGCATGAGCACGGTTTCTGAGCTCAGCTTCCAGTCACTAAATAGGCACTGCTGGATACCTTTCAGGTGGTTCTAATGCTGCACAGGACTCTAATGAAGAAGCTTTGGCTACTCTGATTTAAAAGGAGAAGAAGTAAAGAGTCAGTAAGTCTGTACAAACTACTAAATAATTCTTAAAAAAAAACAAACAATGATTATAGTACGTTTTCCTAACTTGTTATAATCACTATAGGATAAGTTGTTCATATTTTTTTTATTAACTGGAGATATAACAGTGAAGTAGCATTTTGTTACATGAGATTCTGAAACTAGCTAACAATTAATTTAATTTCTTTATGTTTAAGAAGAAAAAGAATAAATACCACAATAAAAGAATACAACTGTATTCTTTATAGTTTTATTGATGAATCCCCATCCAAACTGACTTCAAGTAATGGGTTAATCACTTCCTACTATCTGTTTTTCTATCCAATATTCAGATTTGATATTGCATAAAATTCCATTTCAAGTCTTACAAGGAAACATGAAAAGGAAGAAGTAGACACTTTTACTAGACACTTCAAAACTTTACTGACCTGAACATACTTTGCAATTGCCACTAAAACCAGTTAAGTGCACAATTGTTTAGAGTTTAAAATCATTTTTGAAAAGAGAGGACTGTTGAATTTAATAGTGCTACCTCATACTTTTTCTCCTATCTTGACGTTGTCTTCATGCATGGCAAAAAGCTAACTTTTAAAATAAAACTGTAAGCAGTTTGTTGGAGCAAGATCTTACGAAAATTTTCAGGTATCAAAAATTTCTTTTAGAACTAATGAAAGACACGTAAAAACATTTCAGTTTGTAATCGTGACTTTGAAAGTTATTTTGACTTTCTCTGTGAGTGAGAGTTGTCATTTGTATTAACTCATTTAGATAGCTTTCTGTCTGTTTTTTGGTGTCATGGTCACCCCAGAGGGGTGGGCACCCCAACAGAAGGGCATGATGGGGATAATGGATAGAGGACCATAAACCAAACAGGTTCAGGGTGGCCGTACAGGCGTTTGTGTAGCGATGACTGGATTCACAATATCAATAAACAGATAACCTTTTAATAACAATTAAAAATAACAATAGCAATTGTAACTGGTAACATCGATAGCTAGACAGATAGATAGATAGATAAACACATAGATAGTATTTACAACACGGGTGGATGGATAAAGCAATACAGAGATGCGCGCATACAGGGAGTAGTAGGTTTATCCAGAGAAAATAGGATATAGCAGACAACCAGTGGTCAAAATAAAGAAAAGGCTCCCGAAAGGCCGCGTCAGGTAATGTGTCTTTCCTCGGTACTGCAACCATTTTATCAATCAGGCCACACCTACGTGCATGCCGTCTCCCTGGCTCTAAGACCGTATTAGTGCTTACGTGTTCCCTAGTTCCTGATGTGGTGGCCCCTCTGGTGGCTCTTCTGGCAGCTCCTGGTCCGGCGTCCCGAATCAGCGTTGGAGTGGGGGGCTCTTCCCGTCCACCGTCCTGCGGCTTCTGGAGAAGGCCTTGAAAAAGGCCACTTAGCTTCTTGTGGCCTTTGACAAGGCCACTAAGCTGCTGGGATAGTGATTTCTCGGCTCTGGTAGTGATTTCTCCAGCTCTTCATGCCTTTTTCGTTCTTCCGCTCCACCATGGTCACCGCGTGCGCGCGCACACACCACACAAACGAAAGGCTGCAGCCAAATGGTGACGGTGGGCATGTCTCCCAGTGCGTGGCATGGGCTGGTTGGTTAGTTCTGATCCTTCATTTGCATGCAGACCTGCTTTAGGACTACAGGTGTTACGTCCCCCGTAGTGGTACAGTGTCACAAGTTGCACTTTGGCCAGTCAGGTTAAAGATGTTGTACCAGGGGTCATGTAGGGGCCAGCCTGATTGATGGGCTGCAGCTACTAGAACTTTCTATGGGCCCTGGGGTTAAACGGCTACATTGGGATACTAAATTAATATGTGACTCTTGCTGTTGTTGATTAACATCTTGGTCAGCTGACTGCACAGTTCTCCAGCTCTCACCTATCTTTACCAACAACATGCTACAGAATTAGAAATGCGGAAGTCTAGTCTAAATTTTGAAAACCAGATAGTGATTTAGAATTGTTGAACCAACACATCTTGATCAAGCCTATGAAGCAAAAGCTAGCTTTCAACCAGTGAATTGCAAGTGAATTGGTCAGCACTTTCTGAAGAATAAGAACTGAGTCATTCAAATGATGCACTAGCAAGTTCTGAAATGCAAGTGAGCTAACCTTTTCTGTGCTGTAGTCTTGTTCTGAATTGTTGTTAAAATTTACCATATGGAAAGTACTAGCAATATCAGGATATATAGGTAGAGCAGCAACAGGCAAGGAACAAAGTTTCCTCTATCTTGGCCAGCAACCTGCCTCATCTTTGTGTGGAAAGAACCAATAGGAAAAATTAGAGGACAGACTAGTTAGCAGATACAATACTTAGCTTTACTTTCTTCATATGAGAGATGCTTCAGTCCCTTCAATATTTTTGTGGCCCTTTTCCGAACTAGCTCCTTCAGGTCACAGAATCACAGAATGATTTAGGTTGGAAGGGACCTCTGGAGACCATGTAGTCCAACCCTCAGCTCAAGCAGGGTCGCCCAGAGCACGTTGCTCAGGACGCTGTCCTCACAGCTTTTGAATATTTCCAGGGAAGGAGATGCCGCAACCTCTCTGGGCAACCTGTGCCAATGCTCAGTCACCCACCCTCACAGCAAGGAAGTGTTTCCTCATGTTCAGATGGAACTGCCTGTGTTTCAGCTTGTGCTGGTTTCCTCTCGTCCTGTCAGGGGTCACTGCTGAGAGTATCCTGGCCCCATCCTCTTGACACCCTCCCTTGAGATCCTTATACACACTGATCAGATCTCCCGAGATCCTTATACACACTGATCAGATCTCCCTTCGGTCTTCTCTTCCCCAGATTGAACAGCCCCAGCTCTCTCAGCCTTTCCTCATCTGAGAGATGCTCCCGTCCCTTTGTTGTCTTAGCAGCCCTCCTCTGGACTTGGTCCAGGAGCTCCACCTCTCTGTTGTACTGCGAAGCCCAGAACTGGACACAGTACTCCAGGTGAGGCCTCCCCAGGGCTGAGGAGAGGGGCAGGATCACCTCCCTCCACCTGCTGGCAACACTCTGCCTAATGCACCCCAGGATATAGTTGTCCTTTTAGGCCACAAAGGCACATTGCTGCCTCATGGTCAATGTGTCATCCACCAGGACTCCCAGGTCCTTCTCTGCAGAGCTACTTTCCAGCAGGTCAACCCCCAGCCTGTACTGCTGCATGGGGTTATTCCTCCCCGGGTGCAGGACCCTGCACTTCCCCTTGTTGAACTTCAGGAGGTTCCTCTCTGTCCAACTCTTCAACCTGTCCAGGTCCCTCTGAATGTCAGCACAGGCCCCGATGTATCAGTCACTCCTCCCAGTTTTGTATCATCAGCAAACTTGCTGAGGAGGCACTTTGTCCCTTCATCCAGGTCATATGTCATATCCACATCTTTCTTTTACTGGGGATCCTAGAAGTGGACTCAGCACTCCAGGTGTGGCCTCCTCAGGGCCTCCCACAGGGAGGGGAAGGTCGTCTCCTCCAACCTACTGGCAATAATCTCCCCACATACTGTAGGAGGCATTTGGCCTTCTTTGCCACGAGAGCATATTGATGGCCCATGTCCAACATGCTGTCCACCAGGACTCCCAGTGTCTTCTCTGCAGAGCTGCTTTCCAGCCACTCAGCCCCAGCCTGTACTGGTGCCTGGGGTTGTTACTCCTCAGGCAAAGGGACTTTGCATTTCCCCTTGCTGAAGTTCATAAGGTTTCTCTATGCCCATCCCTCCAGCCTGTCGTGGTCCCTCTGAAAGGCAGCACAGCCGTCTGGTGTGTTAGCCACTCCTCCGAGTTTTGTATTATCTGCAAACTTATTGTGGGTGAACTCTGTCCCACTATCCAGATCATTAATGAAGATGTTGAAGTGCTGTGTCACCAACTGCAGGAGTTATGGCAAGATGTCAGAAGGCTACACAGCATCAGAAAGAAACATGGAGAGATAGACAGGATCTTATCAGAAACTCTATAGCTTCAAGAGCCCCAATCCCCAGCTGCAGTGGAGACACAGGCAGAGTCTGTGCCTTGCATGATGGTAAGTGGAAACTCCAAGGAAGATGAAGGCTGGAAACTGGTGACTTCTGGCACCAGGAGGAAGGTTCCTGCTCCACTTGAAGGCCTGCAGCTATGAAACAGCTTCACTACCCTCAAAGGTGAGGAGGAGCAGAGCATGCTTTCAAGGGAAGCATTGGGACTGACAGACCCTGAGCCACACAGAAGCACCAGGAGGAAGCAGCAAGTGATAGTAGAGGGTGACTCCCTGCTGTGGGGGATGGAGGGAGATGACCTGTCATCTACAGAGGTTTTATGCTTCCTGGGGACCCAGTTGTTATGCAGAGACTGCTAAAGCTTGTTTGTCCCTCTGTTATCCCCACTCCTTTTCATGTAGGCACCAATGATACCTCCAGGGACAACTTGGAAAGTTTCAAACATGACTACATAGCTCTGGGGACAATAATCAGGAGTATGAGAGTTTTCTCCTCAGTCCTACCAGTGAGAGGTAAGGGTGTGAGGAGGAGTGGACTGATACTGTCTGTCAACAGTTGGTTGTGCAGCTAGTGTCATCAACAGGGTTTTCGTTTCAACGACCACTGGACTCTCTTTGAGGACTGATGTGTGCTTGGGAGAGATATGATCCACCTCACTAAGTGGGGTAAAAGTATCTTTGCCAACAGGCCAACCAACCTGGTAAGAAGGGCTATAAACTAGGAATGACAGGGTGGGAGACAGTTAGCAGCAGCCATGTGAGAGACCAATGGACAGGGTTGAAAAGCAAAGGCCCCAGGGTGATGTGAACAAAAGGGAACACATAACCAACAAAATAGGGCTTACGTGGGGTACCTCAGTCATTTGCATGTAAGCAAGGAAGTGCCTACAAGCCAACATTATGAGGAAACCTCTCATACTCTTTCTGGGAAATCAGCACACGTGGATGCCTCTCTGAAGTGCCTGTGCACTAATGCATGCAGCACGGGGAATAAACAGGAAGAATTAGAGATCTGTGTTTCAGCGCTATGATCTCGTTGGGATCACTGAGATGTGGAGGAATAGTTCACATGGCTGGAATGTTGCCATAGATGGATACAAAACATTTGGGAAGGACAGGCCAGGAAAGCAAGAAGAGGGAGTTTCTCTTTATGTGAAAGAGCAGCCAGAATGTATGGAGCTGACCCCCTTGCCTAGGGGTCAATGATAAGCCGACTGAGAGCTTATGGGTAAGAATTAAGGGGCAGACCAAAATGAGTGACATTGCTGTGGGTGTCTGCTACAGACTACCTGAACAGGAAGAAGTAGATGAGGCCTTCTACCGACAGTTGGAAGTAGCCTCATGTTCACAGGCCATGGTTCCCCTGGGGGACTTCAGGCGGAACAACACAGAAGCACAGAAGCAGTCCAAGAGGTTCCTGGACAGCATTGGTGACAACTTCCTGAAACAGGTCATGGAGCACCTAACAAAGACAGGTGATCTTCTGGACCTCATACTTACGAAAAAGGAAGAACTATTTGGGAATGTGAAGGTTGGGAGCAGCCTTGGCTGCTGAAACTATCAGATGCTGGAGCTCGGGTTTCTGAGAGGAAGAAGCAGGGCAAAAATTAGGATCACAGCCCTAGACTTCAAGAAAGCAGACTTTGGCCTCTGCAGAGAACTGCTTGAAATAATCACACAGGATAAGCCTGTAGAGGGGAGAAGGGACCAAGAGCTGGGTGATATTTAAGGATCACCACCTCCAAGCTTAAGAATGGTCTGTCCGAATGAGCAGGAAGTCTAGCAACAGTGGCAGAAGGCTTGCATCGATGAACAAGGAGTTCCTGACTAGACTCACACATAAAAAGGAAGCCTACAGGAGGTGGGAGCAAGGAGAGGTGACCCAGGAGGAATACAGATACACTGTTCAAGCATGCAGGGAAGGGGTTAGGAAAGGCAAAGCTCACTAGGAACTGAGGGACTGTTCATGCAGTGAGGGACATGAAGGGCAACAGGAAGGGCTTCTACAGAAATATCAGCAGCAAAAGAAAATCTAGGGAAAATATGGGCCGACTGGTGGATGGATTTCCAAAGGACTTGGAAAAGGCTGAGGTACTCAATGCTTTCTTCACCTCAGTCTTTATTGGTAAGACTGCTGTTCAGGAATCCCAGGCCCCTGAGATTAGCGGGAAAGTCTGGAGCAAGGAAGAGTTACTATCCATGGAGGAGGATCAGGTTAGGGAACGTTTGAACAAACTGGACGTACATAAGGCTGTGGGCCCTGATGGGATACACCCATGAACACTGAGGGAGCTGGCTGATGTCATTATGAAGTCAATCTCAATAATCTTTGAAAGATCATAGAGACTGGGGAGGTGCCTGAGGCCTGGAAGAATGCAAATGTCACATGTAGCAGCATCTTCAAGAGAGACAAAAAGGAGGATGTGGGGAACTACAGGCTAGTCAGCCTCACTTCAATTCCTGATAAGGAAACAGAGCAACTAATCCTGGAAACCATTTCCAGGTACATGAAGGCAAATAAAGGAAGATGAATGGGAGCAGCCAATGTGGATTTGAGAAGGGGAAGTCGTGTCTGACCAGCCAGATAGCTTTTTGAAATGACATGACTTTCTCAGTGGATGATAGGAGAGCAATGGCTGATACTTATCTTGACTTTAGTAAGATTTTTGGCAATGTCTCGCATCACATCCTTATAGACAAATTTTTGAAGTACAGACTACGTAAGTAGAAACTGAGGTGGGTTTAAGACTACCTGAACTGCTGGGCTCAAAGACTTGTGATCAGTGGCATAAAGTTCATTTGGAGGCCAGTAACTAGTAGTGGACCCAGGGCGTGAAACTGGAGCCAGTACTGTTTAACATACCACAGAATCACAGAATCACAGAACGGATAGGGTTGGAATGGGCCTCTGGAGATCATCTGGTCCAACCACACTACTCAATGCAGGGTTACCTAGAGAAGGTTGCCCAGCACTGTGTCCAGTTTGGTTTTGCATATCTCCAAGGATGGAGACGTTCCTATGTATCTGAAAAACATCAGGCTGAAAAACAGTTAGGCCTGGGAATGCATTGATCTCCTGAATTCAGAAGATGTTAAGGAGCTGAGGGAAGAATTACAATATATATTGGAATGCATCTTTATGACATGTTTCAGACAAATTATGATCATAATCCTGTATTTTTTCAGTCATGAAAAACTCCCACCTTAGGAGTGAACATAACAGCAAACAATTTAAAGCTGTATTTCCAGAATGTTCCCCACAAGTCATTGCTGTTAGTTAAGTCTCTCTATTAGACCAGCAGTGTGACATGCTACAACAAACCCAGTTGACTCATGAGGCCATAGAAGTCCCATGGCATATTCTAGCTGTACCAGGGCTGGACTGACTGGCCATTTAAAGACACTGAAGAAGCCTGAAGAGGTTTCTTAATTTTGATCCAATTGTTGTCAAGGCAGGAGAGGACTAGGGTAAAACTGAAATAGAGAAAACTTGTCCAGCCAGAAAGCAAGCAAGGAGTCAGGTGAGTAGAGTTAGCATGAGATGCTGGGGACATCAAGGGTTGCAAAGTCTAATGAGTACTCAAAATTCTGGATACATGTAGTGCTTGAACCATCAGGATTTGCCTTTAACTTCTTTTCCACAGGCAGAGCAGGAGAATTTGAACAGGAATTGATATTACTTTACACGAAACTTGAGTGGAGAGAACATTGACACTTTAACATACCACAACAGCAAGTGCCACAGATATAATCTCCAGAGAAGTTATAAGAAATTCTAAAGATATGATTTTCTTTGGGATGGCTAACCCTTGTCATAAATACTTGATTACCAGCAAGTGATTTCCACAGAAAAAAAGCAATGTCTGTTACCAGGATCAGTAATGGCCCTGTTGGATTCTTTTTTTACTCCAGTCATTACATAATTTGCAGTAGCTATAGAGGGTCCAAGATTCAGAAGGCCACTGTGATCCTCTTCTCTGACCTCTTGTATATCACTGGCCACCAGACTTTCCTGAAATCTTTTCTTTAAAAAACACATTTTTTTGTTTTTAAAAATATATTTTTAAACAAAGTTATCCTAGTTGTTCAAGAGTGAATTCACTCTTGAGAATCATACCTTAAATTGTAATCCAAATTTGGCTTACCTCAGTCTCTAATCTTTACATCTTGTTATATCCTTATCTTCTAGATCTGGAGAGCTTTCTGTTAGCAGATTTTTGTTCCTTATGTAGGTATTTACAGACTAAAGTCAAGTCACGCTTTCACCCTTTCACCTTTTCTTACTGTAGGACTGTTCTGCTATCACATTGCACCACAGATCAGAGACAACAGGGAGAGGTTTAGGTTGGTTGGTTGGAGTTCATTCTTCTGCACTCTGCAATGGAATCATGAGCTAATTGCTCTGTAGAGACTTCTGTAGCTAGAGTGTAGACATGTATCATCTGTGAGTTTTTCAGAATCTTCTTGCTGACAACACAATGCCAAATATAAAGGAATATAAAGATTTTTAAGCAAATAAATATTTCAGCTTGTATACTAAAATCATAAACTTTAGGAAGGCAAGACACAACCATTTCTGTACACATATTTTACTTTCAGCATTTCCTCTTTGCTTTTTCCATTCACATTTTTTTTCCTGTCTCGGAATCTTTTTTCTATTTTCCTCAAAACTTTACAGTCTAGCTTTGATCCAAGATTTTAAAATCAGTGGAAAAAACTTAGGTCATCTTTAGCAGATTTTTGGACAAAAATAAAAGCTAATACGTATTTATGCAGTAAGATGATAGGTTATAGTGTTAGTTGTACAGTACAGAAAAGATTCATTTCACCAACAACCATGTCTAAACAGTAAGTTGTTTAATTATAACTTAGTCATTCCCTTTATGCAATGGATTTTAATAGGTATATTCACTAGATGATTCACAGCATCATAAGACAGACGTCTAAGATGAATTACCTGAGTCAAGCTCCATAAGTAGATTTTTTTCTCCACAGACTATAAGAAGGATAACTACCCTAGATTTAGAGGACCAGCTTTTAGATATTCCAAGAATGATTCAGGTGCCTACACAGAGATGCTGAAGATTATCTGGGGTGTCATCATGGAGCCAGCAGAGATGACACAGAGCTTAGAGGAGACCCACAGCCATCTGCAGCAGCAGGTAGAAACCAGAAAGAATTCCATACAGTATCTAATAAAGTACTAAATGTTTAGACAACTCAATTCCAGCCCTTAATTTTCCATTATTATGTGATTAGGTACTATGAACCTTATAGGCCTTTACCTAGTTATTTTAAATATTTCACAACTCAAAATTCTGAAAAATGCATTACAGTATTTGCTGGCGTGGACTAACATATTGTAACTGCTCAAAAATGCTGCTTCTATTAGCAAATGCAGAGATAAACGAACGAACAAGTAGACCAATAAATGGCCTGCCATACTTTTCTTTCTAATTATGGAGCCCTTTATAGAAAGTAAGTACACTGTGTAACTTCACTAAGATTGGACAATGAGTAAATGAAACAATGAATAATGAAACTTTTACTGAAGTCACTGAAGTTTTCTGCACAAAGGCACTGATTTTTTAAAACTTTCCACTGGTGAAAACTCAAATTAACTTATTTGACTTTTTTTTTCTCCACTATGCACTATATTCTATCCAGCAACAACAAAAATCTCCACACATGGCTTACATGGAGTGTGGGAGAAATGATCCAGCTGAAGAGCAGGGTTTCTTTGGAAGTTTTTCGTTTAACTTAGAACCGAGGATACAAGAGGCATCATAGCAGTTTTTCTTTTTCTTCTAGACTCAATCCTATCTATGGGTTAAACAGATATTGAGCTAATCTGCTATCTTAGGCTCCCTAAAATATTTAGGCATTTAGATATGCCACTTACAGAACCTCTGGCAGAAGGCAGGTGTGCAGGTGTTCAGTTCAGCCCAAAAGGTGTCATCCTGGGATGATGATAATAGCAGAACTTGAGATACCTAAACAAATATGTCGTCAAAGTTTAGGCTCTTCCAAGTCCTAAAGTATGCAAGCAATAAGTGTGAGTTTTATGACTTTACAAATCACTGTGCTAGACTTTGATGTCTATGTCCCCCCTTAGGAATGTCTTTGACCTAAATTCACAACTCACTGTCTTCTCCATCAATTTTTCAACTTGGCTTTTCTAACATAAACAGCTAGAAAGATGTGCGTATGAAACTGGCCATAAAACATATATTAAAGACAAACCTCAAAAATGCCCCCCAAAGAAGAATTTACCAGTATGAAAAATTACACTTCAAACAAACTTCCCCCCTGAGATGATGATGAACTATGGGAAACTACGTGAAACAGATGTGGTCATTGAACCTAATATAGCACTGGAAGGAGCTCAGAGGTGGTATCAAGGGCAGTTTAGGAATCTGCAGAGGAACAAGAGATGTTTTCTGATCAGGATAAAATTAATTTCTACTCTTACTGTTTCAATATGTTAGTACCCATTTATGTGGTAGCTTTGAAACACCATGTTACATCTGAGCCTACTAATCTTTGTTTATTTATTTTTTATAACTAGAAGTTTTATATAACAAAAGATGTTTGAATTGAGACCTAGAAAGAACATATGGTTCTCCATCTTTTTATGTGAAATGAGAGTTAAGACTGATTAATCTAATTCTACTTGAAAAGCTTGTGGATTCTTGGCATCTTTTTAACATGCATGCATAGGCTAGAAAAGTCTGGTAAATGCAAGGTTTCTGTGAGTTCAGGTGATTTCTCGGGACAAACAAAAGAAATGTTTATCTAACAAATTTAGTCAGAAAGTATCTTTTTATTTTAAAAGCAGGGAAGATAGCACATTTAGACTTAAAGAAAAAATATCTGTAGCAATGTGTGTTCCACAGTATATTAAATACTTCCAAATTATTAGTTCTTACAAGCTCAAACTCTATCCTTACTAACTTACTTGAGAAAAATGAAATTTCTGAAAACAGAATAGGGGCAGATCATGCAGTGCAAGCACCGTTCCCTTATATCTTCTATTATAAATACGGTATACAAAGTCATAACTCTATATTTAAGTCAATGCAACCTTCATTATTGCTGAATACTTCAAATAATAGGAAAATTTTAGAACACATAGTTATTCAAATGTTAATAGTTACTGAATGGTAATGTTTATATGCAACATTAATTATAAGGATTATATTAATAATTAATATATTGCATTAATAATATATAATATTAAACATATTTTTATCTCTAAAATCTAAGACAGTACCTCATGTTCTTATATATGCATTTATCCAACCTATCTATCTATATATATATGACTACATATATAATTTATATTTAAATATGTATTTAATAATCTTTCTTTTTAAGTGTGTATGACACACTTCAAGATGACCATTCTTATGCTTCCAGAACAAAATGTTATGATATTTTCCTCTAGTAACATTTTTAATGGTGGCTGAAAAAGAATAAATGGTGCATATTGTGATTGTCTTAAGTTTTCCTGAGGATTTTATAGGCAATTTACAGGAAGATAAAGGTAAGCAGATCTTGGCTCCTCGATGAAAAAATAGCTTGATAACGAGCTGTTCTCCTAAAGAGTGTATTTTTGGTTCTTTAGGTTAGGAAGACCAGGAAAGAAATCTTTGAAAGTGAAATGACTTTTGTAACGATGAGTCATATCTGAGAAGGAGGATACAGCGAATCATCCTCTTGGCTGTATTGATTACAGTGTACAAACAGCTCAATCTCTTGATATAATGGGAAGAAGTAGTGTCCATGGCACTTCCTCAAGGACTAAGAGGCTTTATGTTATTACATGAGTGTGCTCTAAATGAGGATGAGGATTAATATCCAAAACTCTGAAACAAAAACTAAAAGTAAGTTTTGTTCTTCCACACTCAGTTGGATTTATTACCTACTAACTCCTACCACTTTCTTATCCAAAACCTAACAAATTGACCATTGATTTTTTGAGAGTTTGCCTTAGCTCACTGAACCCCTAGATTAAGCCTTTTTTTAATTCTGTATTTTTTCTAAATTAGAATAGCAAATTATACAAATTGAAGTCCCTCCAAAATGTGTCTATTGAAACACTTCCCTAGAAATGCTGAGTCGAAAAAACCATAAATATAGAGGGCTGGAGCACCTCTCCTATGAAGAAAGACTGCAAGAGCTGGGCCTGTTGAGCCTGGAGAAGAGAAGACTGAGAGGGGATCTCATAAACGTGTACAAGTATCTGAAGGGGGAGTGTCAAGAGGATGAGGCCAGCCTCTTCTCGGTGGTGCCCAGCAACAGGACAAGAGGCAATGGGCACAAACTGAACCACAGGAAGTTCCACCTGAACCTGAGAAAAAACTTCTTCACTGTGAGGGTGACAGAGCATTGGAACAGGTTGCCCAGAGAGGTAGTGGAGTCTCCTTCCCTGGAGATGTTCAAAACCCGTCTGGATGTGATCCTGCGCAATATGCTCTAGGTGACCCTGCTTGAGCAGGGAGGTTGGACTAGATGATCTACAGCGGTTCCGTCCAATCTAAACGATTCTGTGATTCTGTGATTCTGTGATAAACTTCTGATTCTTTTCTCAATATCAGACATAAGATCTGAAGTCAATAGATTTTACTTTCAAGTGATACAGTGTGGCACCTTTACTGCTGGAAAGAGATTGATTAAATTAAACACAGTGCAACTTGACATTAAACTAAATATGAACAAATATGAGTTTTTTTCATAAAGAAATTCTCCCTTCTAATTCCTCTTACAGACTGATCCTTAGGAGGAACTGTGACAGAGCCAATAGAAACTCATCCATCTAAATCCCTCAGGATTTTTAAGGAGTATAGTGAGCATTTTCATTTCCTATTTTGAGACACTGTGTGGTATCTCTTTACATTTCCGCATCATGGTCCCTTACCCTTGTTAGAAATAGATGGATGAAGCAGTATCTTCTATCCTTCTGGTTTCTAAGGGCATTGTTCAACTCATCTCATTAACATTTGTACAGTGCTTGATGAGGGCTACTAGAGAAACTTGGAAGTACTAATCCAAAGCTCACTAAAGTTAATGAAAAGATTTCTATTGACTCCATTGGGTGCCACCTGGCTCTATCAGGCTCCAGAAGTGCAAAGACCTCACAGCCTTTTTAAGAACATCTCCTTTTGTACTCATGTCATGCTTTCATTATAAGGCCTGATTCATTCTGGCTGACATTTTCTCTCAGGTGCATATTAATGATATTGCACGAGTGTAAATAATAACACTTTACAAGCTGCTTAGCTCACAGTAATAGTCAAAATATGAAAATACACAGAGAAATAAGTGCAAAAAATAGTGGGTAGCATAGCTAATGCACAATTTTATTGCAGGAGCCAGACAGTGAAAGCCTCAATCTGTTCAGTTGTACTGTGTCAGCTAGAACACAATTGTAAACACAGGATCAGTGATCACAGTCACAATATGCAAATGATACAGCTGATGCCAGAACTATAAATTGACCCTGATCTTTTTCTGGAAGGAAAAGAAACAACTCAGAAATTCCTAATGCTATAATGCCTCTAAATGAGGAAATGGTTGGGAGGTTAAAGGTATAAGGAAGAACTGTTTCCTAGTAATTCTACTACTTGTTCTATCTTGACTCGCCTGAACCATCTGCTAGGGTTGATTGTCTTTAGCATCACAGTAAGAAAATTCCACATTTAACACATAACACCAGCCCAGAGTCCAACACAGAACACACAATACTAATGTTTGCCCTTCAAGAATATGCTAGGAGAGGAACAGAAATGTGTCACATAAGAGCCTGGCACTGCAGTTCCCAGGCTAAGGGTTGCAACTGGGTCCAGTGCTATGTACACATCCTCAGAAAATGGGTGACTTATTCTCTGCCCTTCTCAGGCTCAGTATTTTGACCCTCCTGCTTCAGCGTCCTAGTGGAATATCCTTACTTCCAGAGTACAAATAAGAATGCAAGGGTGCGGGAATAGAATCATATCCATCTTCCTGTAGAAGCTGTGCCACTGGGGGGCCAAAAAGTCATGAATCATAGTATGAGAAACAGTAAGGAGACGTGAACACATTTCTATCACTTAGTGATAAGGTCCTTCTGCTTGGATATCTTGATAACTTCCTTTGTCTTTTGCCTGCTAGGCTACTGGCTTGAAGCCTCAAACAAAAAATTTGCTTTTGACCTATCTTGGTAAACAAAGAAAAAAAGGAGCCCAGAGCTATTTAGAAGTGCAGATGGAGAGAAACCTCCCCAGGGAAAAACTGTTCTGCCAGCATCTGCTGGCAAATAAAGGTAACTGACAGGATGGGCTAATCCGCATTTGCAATCAGTTATGTAAGTATCTGAGGCATTACTAGCATTCCATTAAGTTTTGATGCTGGAGTAGATAAGATTTTTATTCAAAATTGAAAACTTATGGAAAGAGATCTCAGTTTGGTGTGCCTTGGTGAACAATCACATAACCATGCTGCAGCCTCTGACCAGATCAAATTTTAAAAGAATAAAATGGAGAGAATAAGAAGGAGATATCGGTGTCTTTTTCTTGTTGTGATAACAATTTAGTCAGGACCCTACATGTCACCAGTTCTGAAAGAGATGAAACCCTACTGAGTTTACTGCAGAAGGTGGGCAGAGGACAAGAGTGACAGTGCAGCAGTAAAGACGGGTAATGATGATGGTAGCTTCCATGACTGGGACAAGAAGGATACCAAATAACAAATTATTACAATTGATGGTTCTTCCAGGCTATTTTCTGTGACTCTGTAATGTTGTCCAGGATAGTAACATCCATAGTCACCTAAATGCTGTGCCTGCTTAAAGGGTAAAACAAAATAGAGAGTTATTCCACAAAATAGAATCCTGACAAAGAAGACTTTGGGCTGGTTAAGATATTTTATAGATAGGACGTAAGCACATAATGTGTTCTGGATTTATAAATTTTACTTATGTTAGCAGTGATTTTTTCTTTTCAAAATGTATCTCCACAATAAACAAAAGGCTTCATTAAAAAATGCCAATATAGGAATTCTATTTTGTCACAATATTTTATCATAATTTTAAACCACGTTTTATAATTAAAATTCATGCATTTTCAGAAGTTTTTAAATATTGACATATTTTTATAAGAATAACAACACATTATATTAAAAATTTCAGACTATAGCTGTGATGGGTTATTAAAAGTGAGCTGTAGTTCCGAGGAGGATTAAGAATTTAACTTTTTCATGCTTTAAGTAATGCAGAATACTATATAAAAATGTATTACAATTTAATACATTAATAAAAGTTACACTTTTATAATCTATTTGAAATACAGAAAGAACTAAGCTGCTACGGACCACCTGAACAGAATCACAGAATAGTTGAGGTTGGAAGGGAATTTTAAGATCATCGAGGCCAACCCCCGTGCTCAAACAGGGTCACCTAGATCAGGCTGTCCAGGACCATGTCCAGATAACTTTTGAGTATCTCCAAGGAAGGAGACTCCACAGCCTCTCCGGGAAGCTGTGCCAGTGCTCAGTCACCCTCACAGGAAAGAAGTTTTTCCTCATGTTCAGATGGAACTGCCTGTGTTTCAGTTTGTGCCCATTGCCTCTCTTCCTGTCGCTGGGCACCACTGAGAGTAGTCTGGCCCCATCCTCTTGACACCCTCCCTTCAGATAGTTATATGCACTGATAAGATCCCTCCTTCAGTCTTCTCTTCCCCAGGCTGAACAGGCTCAGTCCTCTCAGCCTTTCCTCATCTGAGAGATGCTCCCGTCCCTTCATCATCCTCATGGCCATTCGCTGGACTGGCTCCATTAGCTCTATGTCTGTCTTGTACTGGCGAGCCCAGCATTGGACCCAGCGCTCAGCTGTGGCCTCCCCAGGGCTGAGCAGAGGGCAAGGATCAACTCCCTCAACCTGCTGGCAATGCTCCTCCTAATGCAGCCCAGGATACCGTTGGCTGCCTTTGCCACAGGGATGCCTTGCAGGCTTATGGTCAACTTGTTGTTCACCAGGACTCCCAGGGCCTTCCTGCAGAGCTACTTTCCAGCAGGTCAGCCCCCAGCCTCTAGTGGTGAATGGGTTGGTGCCCAGAGGCAGGGTCCTGCACTTCCGTTGTTGAACTTCATGAGGTTCCTCTCTGCCCATCTCTCCAGCCTGTTGTGGTCCCTCTGAACCACAGGGCACAGCCCTCCGGGGTATCAGCCGCTTCTCCCAGTTTTGTATCATCAGCAAACTTGCTGAGGGTGCACGCTGCCTCATCACCCAGATGACTGATGAACAAGGGGAACAGGACTGGACCCAGTATTGAGCCCGAGGGGACACCACTAGCTACAGGCCTCCACCTAGATTTTGTGGCACTGATCAGAACCCTCGGAGCTCTGCTGTTCAGCCACTTTTCAGTCCAGCTCACCGTCTGCTCATGTAGCCCCTACTTGCTGGGCTTGCCGCTGAGGATGTTATGGGAGACAGTGTGGAAAGCCTTCCTGAAGTCAAGGGAGACAACAGCCTCTGCTCTCCCCTCCTCCACCGAGCCAGTTATGCCGTCAGGGAAGGCTATCAGGTTCGCTAAGCATGGTTTCCCCTTTGTGAATCCATGCTGACTGCCCCTAACCACCTTCTTGTCCTTCATGTACTTTGAAATGGTATCTAGCAGCAGCTGCTCCATCACCTTCCCAGGCAATGAGGGAGGCTGACCGGACTGGAGGTCCCTGCATCCTCCTTCTTGCCCTTTTGGAAGACTGGAGTGATGTTTGCTTTCCTCTAGGCCTCAGGCACCTCTCCCGATCACCATGACCTTTCCAACAGGCTTGAGAATGGCCTTGCAATGACATCGGCCAGCTGCCGCAGGACTCGTGGGTGCATCCCATCAGGGCCTGTGGACCTGTGGATGTAGTTTGCTTCAGTGATCCCTAAGCAGATCCTCCTGCACCAAGGGAAAGTCTTCTTTTCTGCAGACTTTCTCCCTGGTCTCTGGAGCCTGGGATTCCTGAGGGTTGGCTGTAGCAGTAAAGACTGAGGCAAAGAAGGCATGCAGTACCTCAGCCTTTTCTGTGCTCTCTGTCACCAGGGTCCCTGCCCCATTCGGCGGCATGCCCACATTTCCCCTAGTCTTCCTTTGGCTGTAGATGTCTTTAGAGAAGCCCTTCCTGTGGTCCTTGACATCCCTCACCAGATTCAACCCCAGCTAGCCTTTGGCCTTCCTAGCCCTAGCCCTGCATGCTCCAGCAATGCCCCTATCTTCCTCCCAGGTGAGCTGTGCCTGCTTCCACCCTCTGTACCCTTCCTTCTTAGGCTGGAGTTTGGTCAGGAGCTCCTTGTTCATCCAAGCAGGCCTCTTGCCTCCTTTGCTCAACTGCCTGCTCATTGGGATGGTCTGTTCTGGAGCTTGGTGTAGGTGATCCTTGAATATCAACCAGCTTTCTTGCACCACCCCTCTTCCCTCTCAGGCCCTGTGCCATGGCACCTTTCCTCACGGAGCAACACAGCCTTGTGCACCAGCGAGGTGCAAGCTCTTGTGCTGCCACACGCATCTCAGCCACTTGATCTAGGAGAGCAACTTGCAGCAGAAGCACTTAGGCATCCACGCATCAGTGCAGGATGAGAGAAAGACTGTCCCAGCAGGTTTCACAGACATTTGGACCGGCACTCAGATGCAGACGGCACATGTGGGGACTTTCATTTTCGTACCAGTGTGCAAGCATTTCCGTGAGCCTCCCTAATCCCCTGCGCAGTCTGCCTTTGAGTCTCTCTGCAGACTCCTGGGATGGACCTGAGTCCAGGTGGACTCAGCTGCCTGAAAGTGGCTGTCTATAGGCATTTGGGTATCCCAGGGCACAACAGGGAAATTTTCCAAGGCATCACAAGTGGATGCATGCTGGTGCTGGTGTTTAGGCAACTGAAACCTTCCCTAAACTCTTCTCAGACTAGGACTGGAGCCAAGATTCCCACTTCACGCCTGATGCCACCTGTAGACACTTGGAGTGGGGCTGACCACTAGGCTGACCGCCTGCAGAGGAAGCGTGAAACTTGGGATTTTGGGCACTGTCTGGGCCCTGGTTGTCAAGCAGGCACAGGCCTCCTGCTTGCCCTCTCCAAGCCTGAGTCCTCCTGTGCCAGCAGCAACAGGCAATGTTGCAGCTGTGTGGGAAGGCCTGTGCATTGCTGGATTGTCACCGACACAGAGCCAGCTGCTGAAGCTGGGAGCTCCTCCAGCACCAAGTCCCTCTGCTCCCTTGTCCCAGGCACCATTTGCCTCCCCGCAGCCACCATCGGGACACACAAAGGCAGCGCCTTGTCCCTGGGGGCATTGCGGGAGCCAGCAGCGGTGCCCCAGCCCCACCAGCTGTGCTCCCACATCACACACATGGCAATCCTGTGGCACCAGAGGCACTGGGTGTCCGGGGAGACTCCCCTTTGTGCCCACAGCTCCCGGCCCGTGCCCCTGGTGCTGCCCCACCGCCTGGCTGGCGCATCACAATGTGTCACAGTGATGCCCAGGTGGTCCCAGCCACCAGCACCCACCTGTCCCCCAGTGCGGCGCTGTGACAGTGCAGGGCAGCAGGGAGACGCAGGCTCCCAGCCCAGCAGCACTGCCAGCACAGGGACACTGCTCCCAGCCTTGCTCAGGCCTGGCTGGTGCCTGGCGCTGCTCGGTGCAGGGCACGGCTGCGCCGCAGCCGTCTGCCCGGGCAAAGCGCCATGGGACAGGCCAACTGCTGCCGCGCCTGGGGCGCTCCTGGCCCCGCTCCCGGCACGCAGGCATGGCCCGTGGACCCTGGCCGCACGGCTCCCGGTGCCCAGCTCGGGCTCATGGGCAGGGGAGCCTCCCAGTCCCCGACGGCGCTCGGCACCTTCGTGTTGCGCAGGAGCCCCCAGCTCCTGCTCAGCGACCGTGTGCAGGTGACGCGGCACCAGCGGACGAGGAACAGGCACCTCCTGCTCTTCCCCGATGTCATCGCCATCGCCAGCTTCAAGTAAGACTAGCAGCCACAGCTGTCCTTGCCCCTGCCACCTCCTCTGGCACCAGCCCCAGGGCACCGCTCCTCCCCGGAGCTGCTCCTGCAGGAGCAGAAAGTGCCTCCTCCTTGGGGCTGCCTGCACCGCACTGGCCACGGCGGACACGGGCTGGCTCTTTTTAACTCTGGCAGGGCTGCGCAAGCACAAGGAGCACGTGCTTTCCTGTCAGCCTGAATGCCAACGGAGGCGCCCACAGCTGGGCAGGAGAAGGGATTTTAGCCAAGCTCTTTGCGTTTGTTCTTTCCCGAACAGCAGCTCTCGGCAGCAAAGAGCAACGCTGCCAAGTAGTGCTTGTCGAAGCCTCTAGGATCCAAAAGCCCCTTGGAGGTGGCCCAGAAGGAGGCCTTCCTCCTGTCCTCGCTGCGTGTGCAACGTGTTGATGCCCTTTGCTCCTGACAAGGACTCGTGGTCCAAATGACCTGCAGTCCCCTGCATGGGTGTCCCTCCACGGTGGGGAGGGACACTCTTTCCCTTTAAATCGGGGAGGTGTAAGAGGAAAGGGGGCAGGCTCCTGACTGCTCTCCTGATCCGCAGCCCCTGATGGAGTGCCTGCTGCCATTGCTGCCCAGCAGTGACTTTTCAGAAGTGGCCTCTCTGTGTGCTGGGCCTGCGGCTCCTTTCTCCCACCCGAGGCTCGGGGTGGCCGGCCCAAGGCTCTGCCCCCGGGAAACGGCTCTGCCCTGGAGCGCTGCTGGGGCTGCCCCCACCACACAACCTCCAAGGCCATCCCTGCTCTTCCTCCCGGCAGATGGGGCTCCACCTTCCTGCTGCAGCACCGCGTGCGTCTCAGCGAGCTCTGGGTGCTGTGCGGGAAGGACGAGGCGGTGTGCGGGCAGGCAGACGAGGAGGAGGTTTTTGGCCTGAAATGTGCCAATACTCTCGTCCTCGTGTGGCCCAGGGACTGCTGCGTGGTCACTTTCAGGTGAGTCTCGGGGCCACATCCAGGGCCTTGAGGGGTGCAGGGCACTGTGTTGGCCTTCATTCCTCCCTGGGCTTGCTGGAGCTCACGCCAGGCTGTGGGGAGAGAAAGTAGAGGCCCTGCTTGGGTTTCAGACGCTCACACGGGCAGCTCCAGGTGTGCACAAGCCACCCGCCCCCGCCACGTCCCTGCAGCTCTGCTCACGCCAGGGACGCTGCTGGGGGACACCGACCGGGGCCTTGCTGTATGGTGGTGTGGAGCAGGGCCACACGGGTGAGATGTGCCTGGGGGCCTGTGCCTCTGCAGAGGAGGAGGAGGAGCAGTGGGCTCTGAGGCTGTTTCTCCTTTCTGCTGCAGGTCGCAGGAGGTGAAGGAGCTGTGGCTCCAGGCGGTCCTCAGGTGAGCCCTGCTGGGAATTCAGCCTGCCGGTGGTGGGTGTCAAGGCTGCAGGCGGTGGAGAGCTCCTGGGGGAGCTGCCCACAGCGGTGCAGCAGGGGAGGTGGGGGAGAGGGACACCCCCTGCACGGGGCAGCTCCCGGGCAGAGCAGTGGGAGGTGCTTTGCCTTGAGAGGGCACAGGAACAGCAACACAGTGGAGCTGTCACTGCAGCTCCTTGCTCGCCTGCCTGGGGAGCCTGAGCTGTCGCTTCCTGTTTGCATGCGGAAGAGGCCTGGAGGCAGCAGGGCCGGGGCGCTGCGGAGCGGTGCTGCCAGCTGGCGCTGCAGGAAGATCTGCTGTGGCCGGGTGGGCTGGAGGTGCGGGGCTGGGGTCAGGGCGCGAGCAGGGAGGGCTGGCTGTGACCGCGCTCTGCCTTTGTCCCCGCCCGTGCCCAGGCAAAGCCCCGGAGCCCCGGAGCCCCGGCTCACCCGCCTGACCTCCCTTCGGCTCCTTGTGAAGGCCGTTGGCTTCTACGGTCCTGTAAGTGTCCCGGGGCTTTCCGCTCGGCCCCAAGCGCCACGGGGCTTTCGGGAAGAGCCCCTGTGACCAGCTGCTCACGTTGGCTCTTTGCTCTCTTGCCTAGTCGGTGTCGCTGAGCGCCCGGACCGTCGAGGCGTTGATTTCGGCGGAGGTGAGCAGGGGTTCCCTCTGCCCCAGCCCTTGCTGGGGTGCTGCCGGGAGGTAGCTGAGTCTTGAGAGGGAAGATGGCAGGGGCCAAAGCCCTTGAGACACTGACGGCGGCCTTATGAGGCGGTCTAGGAGGAGCTACCCAGTGCCGGAGCAGCATGGGAGGGCAGCCTGTCTCCCTGGGCCGAGTTGAGGTGCCTTGTGCAGGGCTGCGCCTTCTCAGCATCCACCAGCCGCCCAAAACCACCCAGGGGGCTGTGGCCTGCAGGGCTGGGTCGGGCTGGCCGGCTGCAGCAGCAGCCTTTGCCACCAGCGCCCCTGTTGGGCAGAGAGGCAGCGCCATTCCCCACCCAGTGTCTCCTCCACAGGCGTGTGATGACCTTGGGGTTGTCCCTGGAGCTGCTCACACAGTTGTGCGTCACTGCAGCAACTCGCTGGCAGCCCTTGCTGCTGTGGGGCGGCTCTACGACCTGAATGCGTTTTTTGCAGGCTGACACCAAGCAATGCCCTGTCTTGGTCCCATCAGCTCCTGAGGAGGGACTTTGCCACTCGCCTGGTGAGTGTGAAAGAGAAGCTGAGGAGCTGCCTTCCCCCACAGTGCTCGACAGCGGCTCCAAAGCAGGAGCCCCTCCTGCCCTCTTGCCAGCCCCCCTTGGACAGGGGCATGCTCAGACTGTGTAGCCACAACTCCTGTCACTGCCTTATGGTGGTCCCAGAAAACCTCTGCCATGACACATGTCAAACATCCCACGGTTCTTTCTGTGCCCTGCGTGCTCCAACAAAGCAGGAGAGCTGGTGCGCTTAGAGGGATGGTCACACTTTCCAGTTTCCCCCGCGCAGTCCGAGTCGTCGTTCCCACACGCAGCTCTGCCCTTCATTCGGCATCCTGTGGCGCTGCACACAGACAACTCTCCTCCAGGTTCTTTCACCTGACTTTTGCTTTCCTCTTGCTTGCAGCATCTGGGCCTAAGAAAAGAAAGAGGTTGATCCCCTGGCCGTTTGCTCGGGGACGAACCTTGGCCAATGGGGACTGCCCAGGGCAGCCGGAGTCTGGCCTCAAGAGGCCCCTCTTTGGGCAGCCTCTGGCAAGTCTGTGCGGGGAAGAGGAGACCCTGCCCCAGCGAGTCCAGGTAAGCCAGCCTGGCCATGCAGTTAGCCTGTTCCCAGCTTCTCCGGCGAAGCAGTATCGCCAGAGCTTGGGCTGTGGCTCTCAGGAGACAGGGCATTTGGGGGTTTGGCCTCCACGAGGTCAAGTGTGCGGGCTTGCACAGCCCACACAGCTGCCGCGGGAAGTAACTCTGCAGTGGAGACAAGGCCGGAGCAGGAAGAGGAGAAGCAGGTCATGCTGGTGGCCTTGCAGAAGTCATTGAAAGGAAGCTCTCAGCAGCATAAACAGCCAGGGATTTGTGGATTTCCCTGAAAAGGGGTGGCTTGGGGGACAGCGGGTAACTGCCAGTGTAATCTACCGGCAGCGAGAACTAGATGTGAACCCAAGTAAAGTAGAGCGCGTCTCCCAGGCAAAAACTTGCTTCTGCCTCCAAACAAACGCTCCCCTGAGGCTAAAGGGCCTTTCTTCACCTGAGGAACTCTTCTCCCACCGCTGTCCGCTTTTTCCTGCAGGATCTCCTGGCTATATTGTACAGGGAAGGGCCTGCCACTGAGGGGATATTCCGCAAAGCTGCCAGTGAGAAAGCGCGCAGGGACTTGAAGGAGGACCTCAACAAAGGAGTCACCGTTGACCTGGACAGTAAACCTGTGCACCTCCTGGCAGTAATCTTGAAGGTGAATTCTTCTGCCTTGCAGCTCTGAGAGTACACTGCGAACCTGCAGGGGCCTGCTTGAGTGCCTAGATGGGCCCGGGGGGCGCTCAGAGCTGAAACTCTAGGGAAGCCAAGCCACATGTTTTTAGGCTTGGGAAGGTTTGGCCTTTTGAGGCCAGTCCATCTGGTTTTCAGTTCCCCTTGTTCTGCCACTGATTTCCTGCCTGCCCACGGGAAACTCACTTCCTCTTCCTCCTCCCCCTCCTCCTCCTGCCCTGCACCCTCCTCAGGGAGGAAGACTGAGATCCCTGAGTGCACTAAAGGCTGATAGGCACTGGGGCCTATTGCTGCACTCAGACAAGCGTGTCCAAGTAGGGCAGGGACTCACACAGCCCACTGCTCTGTCAGTGGCCATGAGCACCTTGGAGGGCAGGTAGCTCCAAGCAAGCTGCCTCCTTGGGAGCCCAAGTGCCAGGGTGCTCCTTGTGGGCTCAGGGGTGGTGTCCAGAGCCTCATCTCCATGTCTTGGCCTTGCAGGACTTCCTCCGCAGTATCCCCTCCCAGCTCCTGTCAGCGGCCCTGTACGACAAGTGGATGCTGGCTCTGGAGAAGCCAAGTAGGGAGGAAAAGATTGAAGAATTGAAAGAGTAAGTGTTGAGGCCAGTCGCAGCGTTATGGAGTGGCTGGGAGAGGCTGGAGCCTTCTCTGGCAATGGGGAGCCTCATGGAAAAATCTGTCATTTCTGTGAGGTTGCTAGCGCTGATCCTACACAGCACAGGCCCAGGCTTTCCCAGGGCCTTCGCAAGGCCTCCCGTGACGTCTCCTGACAAGCTTGCCTATCTTCACGCTGTCGATCTACTGAAAAGCATGCGCTGTGCTGAAACACTCACCTTTCAGTCGAGATCTGGTCGTTCCAGATCTTGTACTGAAGCATGCGCTCAGCTGCCATCAGGGGTTTCTCCACAGGACTTGTGTGAAGCAGTGGAAGCAAGCACAGGTGTTCCTCTCTTTGGAGGACTCACCATTTGTGGCAGTTTACTTGAGCCTGCTCACAGCAAGGAGCAGCGGCCACTGCCCCCTGAAGTCATGGCCCGTTGTGTTTGTGTTCACACAGGGTGGCTGACCAACTGCCTCGGCCAAACGTCCTCTTGCTCAAGCCCTTGCTCGCTGTGCTCCACCGCATCAGCCAGAACGCAGAGACCAGCAGGATGGGCTCCAGCAACCTTGCGATCTGCATTGGGCCCAACATGCTGAGCCCAGGCATGGACAGCCCACTCCCGCTGCAAGTGCAGAAAGAGATGAATGAGAAGGTATGTTGCACTCACCAGTCAGCTAGTTCCCCCATCGGGGCACAGTCAAGCCATCCCCACACATCCCACGGCCACTGCAAAAGCTAAATGCAGCAGCAGCACCTCGGAGCATGGAGGGGACGCTGCTCAGCTGGGCTGTCTGCAATGTGACAGGCAGATCTCTTGCTGGAGCTGCAGCCACAGAGCTACAGCCTTCAGGAGAGAAACAGCAGTCAGGAGCAGCAGAGACCGCTGAGCACGTTTTCAGCCCCTTGCACTGACACCCATGGTTTTCTCTGTGCAGGTGACGATGCTGGTGGAGTTCCTTATTGACAACTGCGCAGCAATATTTGGGGAGGACGTGGCCTTGGCTGGCAGCCCCTCTGCCGAGGAGTGCCCCGAGCACACCGACAGCTCTGCAGGTAGGAGGCTGCGCTCAGGACTGGCACCGCCCAGGGCTGCTGGTTCCAATTGTTTAGCTGGCTAGGGGAAGACATCTGCGGCAAAGCAGAGAGGTGCAGAGGCTTCAATACCTTCTGGCAATGCCTCGCCCCTGCAACACTTTCCAGAAGTTCAGAATGACCTTCCTCACACCACAAAAGGCATCCCAGATGCTAAGCCTCTGTAGAGCTCTGCTCTGCACGGCATTGCTCACTATGGATGAGAAGGGCACTCTCCCCATGCAGGGTATGGCCCCTGGGGTTCCTTGTGTTTCCTGGACTGCTCCTCACATCCATAGGTGCTCAGGTTGCAGCTTGCCATCTGCCCGGGCTGCATGGTGCCACCGGGAAAGTCCCCTTTTCCCTTCAGAGGGCCAGTACCAACTAGCTAACAGGCTCTTTCTCCCCACAGGACACCCAGGGGCTGCTCGGGAGGACGCTTCTGCCCACAACAACCCAGAGCCTGAAGCTGGATGCGGCCTCCCAACCTTGGAGATGCAGCAGCCCAGAGGGAGAAGCCCCAGCAGGAGCAGGACCTATGTCATGTGTGTCTCTGCCCCTCCACTGCCTCATCTGAGAAACGACATCAGCGTGATGCACAGGAGCCTCTCAGAGCCAGCTCTGCCCTTCCAGGACCATTTGGAAGGCAGCAGAAGGCCCCAGAAACGGAGCACAAGTGTGGACAATGTTGCTGTTGAGCAGCAACAGGTGAGCTTGGAGGAGGAGGCACTGGGAAAACAGCCTGCCGTCTTCCCTGCACAGTTATCACCTGGCGCTCCTCCTCAGATGTCCTCCAGGGACCCCCTGGAGAGCTCCTGTCCTGCTTCCCATGGCCCCTCTATAATTGCCCTGGGACCCGATGACGTTCCCTCTTCCTGCCTGCGCGCCTCCAGAACCATCTGAGCAGTCACCAGCCTTCCTATTGCACGTTGAACCTGGGTCAGGAGCCATCCGAGCCTCAAAGGTCGTCGTGGGCCCGGATCAAGTCAGAATTGCCTGCTCAGAGGTGCTTTTCATCTGAACTACTGGAGAGGCTGAGGTGGAAGACTCAGTAGCTTCAGGCTGTTTTGTATGAGCAAAGAAGACACAAAACCTGCAAGGAAACGTTCTGGATTCCTGTTTCCAACAGCTAAGCATGCCCCTCATTTAGGAAAAACAGGAAAGAAAAGACAAAAAGGAAAGCAAAACCAGGAAAGAAAGAAAGGAAAGAAAAAGGGGAAATAAAAGAGGGAAGAAATGTAAGGCAAGAATGACAAAGAAAAGGAAAGAAAAAACAAGCAAATTAGAAACAAGGAAAGAGACATGGAAAGAAAGAAGGAGCAAAAAGAGGAAAGAAAAGAGGAAAGCAAAAAAGGAAAAAAATAGCAAAAAAAGGAATGAAAGATCAAGGCAAGAAAAAGGAAAAGAAACAAGGGAAAAAGGAAAAGCAAAAAAGAGGAAAGAAGAGGAAAAAGACAAAAAGCAAGAAAAAAAGGAAAGAAAATAAAGGAAAGAAGGTAGGAATTAAATAACTAGGAAAGAAATGCACACAGAAAATGAAGAAGGAAAAAGACAAAGAAAAAAGCAAGAAATAAAGGGAAAAATGAAAGCAAAAAAGGAGAAAATGGAAAGAAAGTAAGAAAGAAATGAAAGAAAAAAGGAAGGAAGGAAGGAAGAGGAAAGAGGAAAGAAAGACAACAGAAGAAATAAAGGGGAAAAAAGAGTAAGTATACAAGGAAAGAAAAAGAGTGAAAGAAAAAAGAAAGAGAAGAAAAAACGAAAGAAAAATCGAAGAAAATGGAAAGATAAGACAAAGAAAGACGACTATGAAAGAAACAAGGAAAACAAAAAAGGAAAGATAATAGGAAAAATCAGGAAAGAATAAGGGAAAGAAAACAGGAAAGAGTAAAGGAAAGAGGAAAAGGAAAGAACAGCAGAAAAGATGAAAAGGAAAAAAGGAAGGAGGGAAAAACAAGGAGAGAAAGAAAGAAAGGAGAAAAGGAAAGGAAAGCTGAGGAAAGAAAAACAGTGAAAGAAAAACAAGGAAAGAAAATAAAGAAAACACAGGGAAAGAAAATGTAAAGCAAGACTAAGAAAGATAAAGAGGATGGTAAGAATGGAAAGACAAAAGAAAAAAGGAAGAAAAATAAAGAAAAAAATGAAGGAAGTGAAAAGGAAAGAGAAGAAGAAAGAAATAAGGAAAGAATAAAGGAAAGAAAAGAGGAATTAAAAAATAAAAGAAAACAGAAAAAAGAGAAAAGAAAAAACAGAAAAAAGCAAGGAAAGAAAAAAGGAAAGAAAATATAAAGAGAAGAGGGAAGAAAGACAAGGAAAGAAAAAAGGAAAGAAAGAAAAAAGAAAAACAAAGAAAGTGAAAGGAAAGAAACAAGAAAAGCGTAAAGGAAAGATAAGGGAAAAGTGAAAAAGGAAAGGAAAAGGGGGAAGGAGAAAGGAGAAGAAAAAGGAGAAAAAAGGAGAAAGAAAAAAGGGAAAAAGGAAAAGGGAAAAAGGAAAAAGAAAAGAAAGGAAAGAAAGGGAAGAAAAAACAGGGCAAGAAAAAAGGAAAGAAAAACAAGGAAAGAACAATAACAAAAACCAAGAAAGAAAAACAGGGCAGGAAAAATAAAGAAAAAGGAATGAAAAGCATGGAAGAAAAGCATGGAAGCAAAAAGGAAAAAAGAAAGCAAGAAGGGAAGAAAAAGGGAAAGAGAAGGCAAGAAAAACAAGCAAAGCAAACAAGGAAAGGAAATCTAAAGAAAAAAGGGGGAAAGAACAAGCAAGGAAAGAAAAGGAAGAAAGCAAGGAAAGAAAGAAAAAACCCTTGGCAGTACCCTTATCACCTTGCCACAGTGGGAACTCTGCTGGGACATGCAGTGTGTTTTTCCATGTTGAAACTTGGCTTTGGCTAGCACTTAACTGCCCGTTTTGGGCTCAGGGTAGCCTTGGACCCGGAGCAGGGAGACTTTTGATCCAGTCCCGCCTAGCTTCACTACAGTAAAGCCTTCAGAACTTTTGTCGTCCACCATCCCTTTCCTTGAAGACTTGCTCTGTCAGTCCATATTCTTTTCATGGCATGTCCCTTCACGCAGGTGACTGCTCTTCCAGAGATGCCCTGAGGAGGCCTCCAAAGAGAAGGACTCTGAAAACAGACGGCTTTGCTTTAGCGCTCAAAGTTCTGCCCTCAAAGTAGCACTCAAATAGCCTTACCCCACTACCAGAGCCCCCAACCACAGTCAAGGATCCAGCCTAGCCCTCCTGGCCTCCAAGGCTGAGGCACTTGAACCACCGTAGCCAGCAAGTGTATTATTGGAGGGCCTTGGTCAAAGCTGCCTTTGGCTCCCTAGCCAGGAAGACCAAATGCACATTTATAGCTGTGTCAGCAGGAGCTTGACACAAGAGCCATGCGTGGCTGCCCTCGCCACAGGGATGCCTTGCAGGCTTATGGTCAACTTGTTGTTCACCAGGACTCCCAGGGCCTTCCTGCAGAGCTACTTTCCAGCAGGTCAGCCCCCAGCCTCTAGTGGTGAATGGGTTGGTGCCCAGAGGCAGGGTCCTGCACTTCCGTTGTTGAACTTCATGAGGTTCCTCTCTGCCCATCTCTCCAGCCTGTTGTGGTCCCTCTGAACCACAGGGCACAGCCCTCCGGGGTATCAGCCGCTTCTCCCAGTTTTGTATCATCAGCAAACTTGCTGAGGGTGCACGCTGCCTCATCACCCAGATGACTGATGAACAAGGGGAACAGGACTGGACCCAGTATTGAGCCCGAGGGGACACCACTAGCTACAGGCCTCCACCTAGATTTTGTGGCACTGATCAGAACCCTTGGAGCTCTACCATTCAGATAGTTTTCAGTCTACCTTCTGTTTACCACTATACATCTCTAGTTACCTTAGTTCAGCCTAAGTCTTCTTTTCAGGACCATTAATCTTGGCAGCTTAACCAGTCATTAAAAGAAAACATAAGTCTAATGATTCTGTTATCCTTTATAAATGTATCTCACCCATGATGCTGTTGTTTTGAGGCTATCTTATTGAGGAAGTGGTGCTAAACTGAACAGTGGAGACTCCTTATGCTGTGATTTAGCTTCTTTTGTTCTCTGAGTTTCTGAAACTACTTCTCTGTGGCTACTGCAAAGAATGAGCAATATGAGTGTTGTCAAGTAGGGTACTGTAGCAGAAAGAAAGAGTAGAAAAGAACGGATGTCCTTAGAGAGAGCATCCTTTCATGCTTAAGAGGACTATGACTGATATAATGGAAAAAAAGTTTAACTCACAAAAGCCTTTCTGCAGATTTAAACTATAATCCTTAAGCAGATCCTTATCCCATTTACACAGTCAAATGTATCTGAAAATAAATCTCTTGCGAAGTTGGGTTTTTTTTAAGACAGAGTTTGCATCCATAACAAACTAGGGTTTTCACAGATTAGGTCTTGACTTTAAGGCAGCACTTTTGTTATGTGGTTAATTCTTTGACATGTAGTTCCTAGATTTCCATTCACCTTTTCTTGTATGTTTACAGCCTAGGATTCCATACTATAATCCAAAATTGTGCCCAAGGCATGAATCCCAGTACCTCATTCTTGCATTCAATTTCCAAAAGATAGCCTGAAAGAAAACTTTGGAGAGTTAAAAGGTAAATATTTTAAAAGCTGTCCTTTGCCCTTTTAACTGCTGATTTTCAAGACCTCTATAATCAGTTTTTACTATTTAATAATAGCAATTAAATACTATTATAGTCTAGAAAGATATATGACAATAATGATCATGTATCTTCAAATGCCATCTGTAAAAAGCATAGATTAACTTAATAATAAAGTCTCAAAGAATTATATAATGATCTAATATTATGAAAATAAATTCAAATTCTTTTATGAGTATGCAGTTTTAAACCAGTACGGAGAAATTTCTTCTTACAGAGTAAATTTTTCACCCATATTTGGATCTTTTTTTCATCTATATTTGGATCCTGCCATATTCCAAAGATGAGTAGGCCTACCTACTCAGCATGTTTTTATACCACTCACTTTATATCAGTTGCAACACAGTGACATTGCAGTCCTAATGAAACTATAACATCACATCCCTGTATACGGCTATAACACAGCTCTCTCCCTTCTCCAAACATGCTGAGTTTTGTAACGGCAGTAATGTCTCTAAAACCAACAAAGAAATCCCTTTATATAAGACTGACGCAAGTCTGAGTACTGTGACACATATTTAAGCTGCCTTGTTAAAGAATTTTCTTTGAGTCAGGTGAGTACATGTTCTTGGCCTATAGCAAATGCAAGATAATTTTACTTAACATTCTTCCATGAGTTTTAAGCATGGTCAAATAAGCTCTCATTCACTATAACAGAATAGACTATTCACAAGGTTATTACAGTTTAACTGTATCTCTGAGCCCTGAATAAACCGGACTTCTGACCTTGCTATGATGAAAACTGCTTTCAAAAGAGTGATTTTCCAGAACTACTTAGTTTCAACAGCTCACACTGAATTCAGTAGACCAGTCCTTCTCTTTCCCCTATGATATGCCAGCTGATCACAACAGATAGAGAAGGAAAGGCACCACTATTAGGGGCTTCCCACCACTTCTCTTTGGTCCCTGCATTATGAGCTAAGGTGCAGCATTTTCGCACTGCTTTCTTTGATGCCTCTGGTTTAATTAATCCCTGCTTCATTTTGAGTGCACTTAAATAAAGCTGCAGAGATTATTTTTCAAACTGCATGACCCAAAATAAAGCCAGTGAAAAGGGGGAAAACATGTTTGGCAAGAGACTATTCACCTGGCAATACAGGTTTACCCTACCATTTCTATCATGTGACCAAAATAGCAAAGATGATCATCTGAAACATTCTGGGAGCATAGAGAACCAAATTACAGAGAAAGAAATGTTGAGGTGTTAAATAAAGAGTTGTTCTCACATCTGCATTGTGTCTATTTTCTTCCATTGAAAGTCTAAAACAAAATAAAACTATTTATTTAAATGAAAGGTAGCTAAAAGCCTTTATTTCCCAAAGAAAATTAGATCACATACTGTGAGGGATTTGGACAAAAGAGTCTAAATATATTCTTGCATTTTGAATTGCCAAGTAGCTTCTGCCATCCTTTTTCATACTCTATAATAAACAACTCCTGTAAGCCTTGTGGAGTCCTGCTCCCTATAACAAATTCAACAGATGTCTTCTATTAGGAAGAGAATGCCTGTAGGGTGTAAGTCCTGTCTAGTCAGAAATCTTTAAACATGGACATATAAGGGATGCAAACACTTTGTAAGGATTAAATCTGCCTTTTTTGTGATGGAGCTTTAGTGAAAACTTACATAAGAATGAGGAAAACAAACATATATAAAAAAATCCTTTCAGAAGATATTAAATATTGAAGGAAGTAAATGCATTCAGTTGATAAAATTAATACAATAAACTGAAAATATATTAAGATAGTGGAGTCTGAAAATGTAACTTCTAGTTAATTATTTACATTTAGTTAAACAAAAGCATATTTTTAACAGTCATATTTATGTTAGATCCAGAAAAATTACATGTTACAGCTAACTTTTAGGCACCTGGAATTTCAACTCAGATCAAGTCTCTCAATATTAATTGGAGAAGCTGGACACCTCATAACAGGACCCATAATAGCACAGAAGAGATCGGCTTAAAGGAGGTATTAGGAAAGCTATGAGGAGAAAAATGTGTAATTGAACATCTCCATTGCCTAACTTGTTAGGGTTAGGCTTATTTCTATACTATCATAGAACTGACAGGGATTTCATGTTTTCTTTCAGAGAAATATGAACAATGTCATGCTTCCATCATTTTCTGGTTAGTGCATATGTGTGCATACACTCACACGCTCTCTGGAACTTGTAGGCAGACTTGTTTGTTCTTCAGTCTGAATGGGGTTCACACACACACATACACACACACACACACCTTAAAGAGTGAGATAAGAGCTGTTGTTTCACAAGAAGAAAGGAAACTTTTTACATCTTAGGTAGAATTTTTGTACATTGAAGGATTTAAAATCATCAAAGATTTCAAATCATCAAAGATTTCAAATTAATCAAAAAAAATCAAAGAAAATAAAGATATAAAAAATAATATAAAAATTAATACCAAGTGGCTAGAACAACCTACTGGAAAAGGACAGGGTTATCTATCGTAGTAACTGATTACTTAGTATAAGAACTAAAAAATGAACACAGAGCAGGATTAAAATGAAGCTGCCTTCTCAGCAGAGATGTATGGCCACTAGGCCATCTTCTGGGCTCTCTCTGTCTTTCTCTCTCTCTCTCTCTCTGACTCCCTTGCCAGATAGCAACACAACTTCAGCAGAGGTGAAGAACAACCTGTAGAATAATATTCTCAAGGAGAAAGCAATGAAGGTATCTGGTTTCCCTTGGGCTGTGTATGGTAAAGAGTACAGACTCTCTGTTCCCTTGATGAAGGTTGTTACTCTGCTACTATATAGAGAGGAAGAAGGATTGGGCTGGGCTTGGTTGGGTTTGACATGAAGTTGTTGCAAACGCTTCTGCTTACACAGTGGCCTTGTGCTAGCTCAATACCAATCCCAGTCACATGGTGGAACAGGGGTAAAAAATTTGGGCTCGGAGTTGTCCACCCCTCTTCTATATGTTTAAGCATGTACAAAGTGAGAAAAATATAGAAAAAGGAAGGGTGGGTGTTAATTTAGACTTTAGGCAGTTAAATCCTGCCAGTGTTCTGTCTTTCCTAAATGGAGATGGCAGAATGAAGTGGAAAAAGCTTATCCGAAAAAGCAATTTTGAAAGCATGCTACTGACAGCAAAACTGGGGATGACTATCAAGTTAAACAAACAAAAAAAAATTTGTTAGGTGCCAATGTTGGGAGTGAAATTGTCTCTATATAATTAGGACAGTAGGGAGATCTAATGCATTGAGAGAATTATTTTACAAATGAAAACTAACTCTAATAATTGTTGCTGTTCTTAGCAGAATGCTTTGCACATTTAGGCTGTAGAAATGTTATTAACTTCAACTCATTTGAATACAACTGCAAAAGCACAAGTACTTATTGAAATAACCATGGGTTAAGTACTCCAAAGATACATACCTATTCTTGTGTTTTTAAAGAATTCTCATATCTAAGGGTTTTTTGAGTGTACAAGGTATTTTGTAACTGGATTCACTAAGAAAAGGTTTATTTCTTAAAAAAAATTCTTATTTTGGTTTCAAAGTCAATCAAAAATCAGTGAATATCTGAATTAAGGTTTTGTGTGTAATCTTAATTTAGTTTCTTCACTTTTATTAAATAATCATTCATGTTTTCCCTAAATTTTGTAAGTTGTAAGCAGAACATGCAACCATACTTATAATTAAGTATAAAATCAATGAATCAATGAATATTTGTAGCATCTTTGTTTTACTTCTCTGTAACTTCTGTTTTGATGCTGAAATTGTGGATATAATATCAGTCTGGAGGTGATTTTTTTTTCAGTATCTGTTAAAATGCTTCATCCTTTTCTACGTATGAAGTAGATCATTCTTAGCGTTCTATTGTTTGGAGTTATTTTGGCGGAAGCAAGGCAAATGCTGTAACTAAACTGATTATAAACAGAAAATGAAAAAAAATTCTAACAAAGCATTGTAATTTCTTGTTAAGAATCACTAAGAACCTCATTTAGTAGTAACCTCAACCCACCAGCAAGTCGTCATTTTAAGTGTAACATACATTAGTAGTAAAAATGTGCATCTCAAAGCCTAAAGCTGTAGGTCTTGCTTATCTAAAAATCCATGGGTTTTTTTGAACATTCAGATAATAAACCCAAATTACTTTTAAGTAGATAGTGTAAGAATATGAAGGAAATATTTTAAAACTTGGTATTTTATCATAGACCTAATATATACCTGCATATAGGAAATATGCTAAAATGAAAGATAACATTTTATGTTGGTATTTTATCCAGTAACAATTTAGACTGAATTTCTATAGAAAAAATTCAATTTTGTCTATGAATTCTGAGATTCGTGTAACATTTCTTTATGAGCAAACAAAAGAATGTAAGCATTTTTGGTAAGTATAGGCTCTCAACTGCAAAGTCTCCTGGGCATGTTATGTCATTTAAGAATTTACTCACAAATAGAAAACATAAGGAAGCATCTGTGAAAACAGAAAAACATAACTATGATAAGGAAAACAAAGTATGATTTGAATTCAATTTGGCAACCAAATACTGAATTTTTGCTCTGAAGGTGGGCAGCAATCCTGTTTATGTGGTGAAGCATGCATGCAAAGTCTATTGTTCAATGCATGTGAGATGTTTTGACAGACTTGGTTTTTAACTGTGGAATATTTTTAGACTTAATCCTCACATTATTAGGAAAAAAGTCAGATTCATTTATTTGGTAATAAAATACAAATCAATGGTGCACAGAGACATCAGTCAAGATTAGACTTATGATAGGGATATATATTAAAAAAACCCTACTTCACAAGCTTCCTGCTAAATAAACAAAGAGTGGGAGGGAATCTCACGGCACAGTTCAGAAGTAAATTCACCTCAGGTCAAATATCAAGCAAGTCACATAGCTGAAACAGAATCCAAGTCTAGTCAAAAACTACTTTCCCTGCAGTAGCAGTAGCAAACTCCAAACACTGGTGCCACATTTGGCACCGTCAGACATTTATTGTAGCACCAATACAATAACCTAAGATATATTTAAAATAAATTTCTCACTAGACATGAAACATTCTTACTATCACACATTTAGCAATCCTAGATAGAAGAATCTGAAAAAAAAACTAGTTTATTTATTTGAACTTGCAGGGTCTGTAGAGTTAGCATAACAACAGGAGCCAACAATAGTTTTCGCTAGTTCCTTACCTTTTTGAGATATTTCACAGAATCACAGAATCACAGAATCGTTTAGGTTGGAAGGGACCTCTGGAGATCATCTAGTCCAACCTCCCTGCTCAAGCAGGGTCACCTAGACCATATTGCCCAGGATCACATCCAGACGGGTTTTGAATATCTCCAGCGAAGGAGACTCCACCACCTCTCTGGGCAACCTGTTCCAATGCTCTGTCACCCTCCCAGTCAAGAAGTTTTTCCTCAGGTTCAGATGGAACTTCCTGTGGTTCAGTTTCTGCCCGTTGCCTCTTGTCCTGTTGCTGGGCACCACGGAGAAGAGACTGGCCTCATCCTCTTGACACTCCCCCTTCAGATACTTGTACACGTTGATGAGATCCCCTCTCAATCTTCTCTTCTCCAGGCTCAACAGGCCCAGCTCTTGCAGCCTTTCTTCATAGGAGAGATGCTCCAGCCCTCTAATCATCTTGGTAGCCCTCCGCTGGACTCTCTCCAGTAGGGCCATGTCTCTCTTGGACTGGGGAGCCCAGAACTGGACACAGTACTCCAGGTGAGGCCTCACCAGGGCTGAATAGAGGGGCAGGATCACCTCCCTCGACCTGCTGGCAACACTCTGCCTAATGCACCCTAGGTTCCCATTGGCCTTCTTGGCCACAAGGGCACACTGCTGGCTCATGCTTAACTTGTTGTCCACCAGCACTCCCAGGGCCTTCTCGGCAGAGCTACTTTCCAGCAGGTCAGCCCCCAGCCTGTACTGGTGCATGGGATTATTCCTGCCTAGGTGCAGGACCCTGCACTTGCCTTTGTTGAACTTCAGGAGGTTCCTCTCCGCCCACCTCTCCAGCCTGTCCAGGTCCCTCTGAATGGCAGCACAGTCTTCTGGTGTGTTAGCCTCTCCCCCCAGTTTAGTATCATCAGCAAACTTGCTGAGGGTGCACTCTGTCCCTTCCTCCAGGTCATTGATGAATATATTGAACAAGACTGGGCCCAGGACTGACCCCTGGGGGACACCACTAGCCACAGGCCTCCAACTTGACTCTGCGCCATTCACCACAACCCTCTGAGCTCGGCCATCCAGCCAGTTCTCAAGCCACCTCACCGTCCACTCATCTAGCCCACACTTCCTGAGCTTACCTAGGAGGATGTGATGGGAGACAGTGTCCAAAGCCTTGCTGAAGTCCAGGGAGACAACATCCACTGCTCTGCCCTCATCTACCCAGCCAGTCATTCCGTCATAGAAGGCTATCAGATTGGTCCAGCATGATTTCCCTTTGGTGAATCCATGCTGACTACTCCTGATCACCTTCTTGTCCTCCAGATGCTTAGTGAGGACCTCCAGGAGGAGCTGTTCCATCACCTTTCCAGGGATGGAGGTGAGGCTGACAGGCCTGTACTTTCCTGGCTCCTCCTTCTTGCCCTTTTGGAAGACAGGCGTGACATTGGCTTTCTTCCAGTCCTCAGGCACCTCTCCTGATCTCCAGGACCTTTCCAAGATGATGGAGAGTGGCCTAGCGATAACATCCGCCAGCTCCCTCAGCACTCGTGGGTGCATCCCATCGGGGCCCATGGATTTGTGGATGTCAAGTTTGCACAAAAGATCTCTAACCCGATCCTCCTCCACCAAGGGAGAGTCTTCCTTTCTCCAGCCTTCCTCTCTTTTCTCCAAGGTCTGGAATTCCTCAGGACTGGCCTTAGCAGTGAAGACTGAAACAAAGAAGGCATTCAATAACTCTGCCTTCTCTGTATCTTTTGTCACCAGGGCACCCGCCCCATTCAGCAGCAGGCCCACGTTTTCCCTCGTCTTCCTTTTGCTATTGATGTATTTGAAGAAGGCCTTCTTGTTGTCCTTGACATCCCTTGCCAGATTTAATTCCAACTGGGCCTTAGCCTTCCTTGTCGCATCCCTGCACGCTCTGACAACGTCCCTGTATTCCTCCCAAGTGGCCTGTCCCCTTTTCCACATTCTGTACACTTCCTTCTTCTGCTGGAGTTTTGTCAGGAGTTCCTTGCTCATTCAGGCAGGTCTCCTGCCCGCTTTGCTCGACTTCTTCCTCAGAGGGATGCACTGATCCTGAGCCTGGAGGAAGTGACGCTTGAATATTAACCAGCTTTCTTGGACCCCTCTTCCTTCTAGGGCCCTACCCCAGGAGATTCCCCTAAGTAGGTCCCTGAAGAGGCCAAAGTCAGCTCTCCTCAAGTCCAGCGTTGCAATCCTACTCATTGCCCTGCTCCCTCCTCGCAGGATCCTGAACTCCACCATCTCATGGTCACTGCAGCCAAGGCTGCCCCCAACCTTCACATCTCCAACTAGACCTTCTTTGTTCGTTAGTACAAGGTCTAGCATTGCACCTCTCCTCGTTGGCGTCTCCACCACCTGGGTCAAGAAATTATTATCAATGCTTTGCAGGAACCTCTTTGACTGTTTGTGCCTAGCTGTGCTGTCTTCCCAACAGATGTCAGGGTGGTTGAAGTCTCCCATGAGAACCAGGGCCTGTGATCGTGAGGCTTCTTCCAGCTGTCTGTAGAAGGCCTCATCGATGACTTCCTCCTGGTCAGGTGGCCTGTAGTAGACCCCCACAACAGTGTCACCCATGTTACCCTGCCCTTTAATCCTTACCCATAGGCTCTCAACTTGCTCTTCATCCACCCCGAGGCAGAGCTCCATACATTCTAGTTGCTCCCTCACATAAAGAGCAACTCCACCACCTCGCCCTCCTGGCCTGTCTTTCCTAAAAAGCACGTAGCCATCCATGACAGCATCCCAGTCATGTGAACTATCCCACCATGTCTCTGTCACTGCAATGAGATCATGGCCCTGCGACTGCACACAGATCTCTAACTCTTCCTGCTTATTCCCCATGCTGCGTGCATTGGTATACAGGCATTTGAGAGAGCCAGTCAAGCACGCAGGCTTCCCAGGAGAGGTGCAAGAGGATCCTCCATAGCCATGTCCCATGCTGTCTCCCCTGGTTGTATGCACCCGCTGGAGGCATCCTGACTTGAGCGGTGTTTTACTGACTCCCCTGCCACTATACCACTCCCCTTCCCCCATCTTGCCTAGTTTAAAGCCCTCCGTACCAGGCTGGCCAATCTGTTGGCAAAGACGCACGTGCCCCGCTTGGTAAGGTGGATCCCATCGCTCCCCATCAGCTGTTGATCTTCAAACAGGGTCCCATGGTCATAGAAACCAAAGCCCTGTTGCCAACACCAGCGGCGCAGCCAGCTGTTAACTTGGAAAATTCATCTACTCCTCCTGTCCTTTCCCCTCACAGGCAAGATTGAGGAGAAAACAACCTGGGCTCCCAGACCCTTCACCACCATTCCCAGAGCTCTGAAGTCCCGTTTGATGGTTTCCAGTTTGCCTTTCGTGTCATTAGCACCCACATGGAAGATCAGCAGAGGGTAGTAGTCCGATGCATGGACAAGCCTTGGCAGTCTTTCCACGACATCTCTTATTCGAGCCCCTGGCAGGCAGCAAACCTCTCTGGACAAGAGGTCAGGTTGGCAGATAGGTGCCTCTGTCCCCTGCAGCAGGGAGTCACCCACAACAATCACTCGCCGCTTCTTCCGGGGGTTCCTGCACGGCACAGGGTCTGCCAGGCCAGTTGCCTCTCTTGGAGCCATGCCCAGCTCCTCCTCGGCTTGGAGGGCGCTAAACTTGTTCTTCAAGGGTAACTCCTGAGGAGGAGCAAGAGCCCTTCTCCTTCTACGAGAGGTCACCAGCTTCCAGCCCTCTTCAACAGCGTTATGATGCACCTTTACACACGGTGCTGAGCCCTCTGACACCTCCGCTGCAGTGGGGGCAGGGGACTCCCGGAGCTGAACAGTCTCCGAGAACACCCTGTCAATCTCCCGCTCATCCTCTCGGATGCTACGCAGCCTACTAACCTCCTCCTGTAACTCCTTTATCTGGTGACGCAACTGGTCAACCAACCTATATTTAGGGTTAGAATTATGAAAAGCTAGGTTTATTTTTGAATTCTAAACATATTTAGGTACACAAAAGCCGAACATAAGAAGATGGCTTAAAATGGTGCTTTATTACCTTACCTGTTGGTAAGGCTAAGGCTTGTTAAGTTTAGTGTCTGACAGAAACTGAAGATCTAAGTTAATTTCTGGATCCTTCAGTGCCTAGAGAGCTAATATGGGGGTTTAAGTGGCAGGGAAAACGGCTTCTGCCTAGTTTGATGGCAGATGTGAATTGCTAGTTTAAGTAAGTAAAGGGCTAAGATTTGGACCTGGAGGGATGGAGGAACATAGTGTTACTGATGGCACCCGAAAAGCACAAGGGACTGTAACAAGACCTGGGCCTTAGCAGAGCAAATAGGTTATGGTTAGTTTTCGAGATGTTACAGGATTCTGGGTTTAGTTACCATTAGGGATCAATTTTATTTCTGAGAATTTAAATTCTGCGAATTCTCCAACATCTGAAGGATTTGGCTGAGAGCTTATTGTCAATGCTACCTATGGCAGGTATGGATTAAAGTGTGCTTAAAGAAAAGCTTTGGTTTAACTTCAAGAATATCAGGAAGTAATAAACAAGATTTCTTTTCTGGTTCCTGCAGCCCCACACTCTAGGATGGATAGATGGTACCAGAGACTTTACATAGGTAACACATATGGCATGGTATCGACCACAGCTGTAGAGTAAAATAACTTTTCTAATTTGGATGGCAATTAAAATTTGGAAAGCTGGAATCTAATTTTTCACTTGATTATGTATGATTGGCAGCCCTAAGATGCTGCAATTAGCAGGGTCAAATAGGTCAGAATGAAGAGATGGATCTGGCCAACAATCCTATTGTAAAGCTTGATTTGTTTCATTTCAGTTTAAAGATTAAGACTAAGAGGCACTGGAGATGTGATCTACTTGTAACCCATAAAAACCATACAGTCTAGGACAGAAAGGATTAAACAGCTAAGACTACTGCTGGAAACTACAAAAAGGCAGGGAAAACAAGGGCTGAAAATCATAGAAAAAAATCTCTTATATTGATTCTCTGTCTTTGAAAACGTAACCCTAATACATAACCTACTTTACCAACAATGAATACCCACACCAATATTATACATCAGGCATTCCAGAGCTATCTCATATCTTGGCTCAGAAGATCCTGAAGTATATTGTAATCAGCTTAGCTCTATACACCCTGCTTTACTGTGCCTAATCTATAATACAGGCATAAATGTAGCTTTAACTAAGGATCAACAGCCTACACCTGTCCCAAATCTAATAAAAACCTACTCACCTCTGTTGATAAACTCTTATCCCAGTTCTGTGAGACTTTTAGTTCCAGTATAAATACAGATCTTTGTAATCTTCTGTACTAGTTCCTAATCTAGTCTTAATCACAGTTTTCCTTTAGACACCAGGCTTTATTTTAGTCTGTAGAGGATGCAGCAATTAACCTGATTCAGTCAGTGATTAACTGCTATACTCCTTTATGATTACAGCCCCCATCCTAGATTTATGTGAAGCATATCCAACTCAGATATAAACCTTTTTACTTAGGCTAGCTGAAGGATCATTGTAGTTCTGAAGGCGTTAGAAAACACAGAACTCTCAAAACTTTTTAGCACCTCCTGTATGGAAGCCCCATTTAACTCTTCCCTAGCTCCGGTCGAAGCCTTTCCCTCAAACATACTTTAAGGACCATAAGCCCTTTACAGATCATCTTGGCCCTGTGTGTTCTGCTTCATTCTATTCCCTCTCCTTATTTCTATTCCTAACCTTCACTAGAACAGTAAACCCTCCTATGCAACCATCACACCAGAAGACTCAAAAGAAGTTACTTTTTTCTAACAATGCTCGCTCTGTGAATGTATGCAAAAGACTTCAGTCCCTGCTGTTTTTAATACTACTCCATACCCTAAAATCAACCCTAGTCTTTATCTTTTCTATAGATCAATGATCCACTCCCTTTCAGAATTAATTTTAACATCTCATTCAGATCAAAATCATTTGTAATTCTGGCCCTATGGACTTTGCAGGAAAGATAAAGCTATTATCCCAGTTCTGCAATTCCTGTTATCCTAATCCTGTTTCTTTCTCTTAACTTGGGGACTGTAGTCTCATCCATAGTAATGAGTGTCTAATGGATACCATCTAGGAGACAGTTTTATGGCTGTTCCAGCACACTAATATGTAGTTAAGATAGAGGAAAAGGTTGGGGTTAAGGTAAAATGAACAATGTACTGTGCTGTGTTATCAAGGTAGAATGCTTGAAAAACTGGAATTTGGGCTGGAGATGGCAAGGTCCAGTATTTTGCAGTTAATTCTTTGGCTATCTTGGGCTGATAACATAGCTTGAAGGTTAGGTTAGGGTTTGGTGTTAGTAATACTACTGGGGAGAGGAGATGCTGGAAATTTTGGCTTTAGCTGTATTTTCGATGGTGTTCTTACCTCCTCTCTCCTACTTCTGGAGGGGGGTGGGAGGAACAGCTTTTAAGGTAGGAGTGACTGATTTCTTAAAGTTATTGCTGGTTCTCACTAGACATGCAGCAATTGCATGAGGGCTGGGTCTGAAATATTGGTGTCCTTCATGTCCTTAATCTGAACCCAAAAGCTTACACCTACCCTTAGCCAGAAACAAAAAAAAAAAAAAAAAGTGTTTGCCCTAAGGGCTTCCACCCTCATCACAGCTTTGCCTGGCTTGCAGGACACTTGCAAGACCAAGTTCTTTAGTGTCTATTCTGCCAGCATTAACTGTTCCTAATCTTTGCTTTCAATTTGCAACTATTAGTCATAACTATCACAGAACAAACTATCACTCCCCTACTCCTGTGGGCACCAATACTATGAGCCTTTATTCCAGTATTGTATTATCAGGTATTTAGTCTCACTTTATAACACTTTATAATGTAATGAAACTGGTGGGCACTAATATCTTGCCTCAGGATTTAGGGAGGAATTAATCTCCTGGCTGCAGTTAACTGGCTAGACTTATGGAATAGGTGTGAGGGTCTGATGTAAGACACAGTGAAAGCTTAACTTTTTCTGAATTCTACAAGGCCAGCAAAAGCAAAACTTGAATTGACAGAGGTGAATGGATTCAAATTACTACTTTTCAGGGTATTTCCCATCTATTGAGTTCCCAGGAGTTTATAGATCACTGTTTTATTGAAAATGGTAAGTTAATGGTTTGAGTAAAGGTTCTACTTAGGAGCATAACAGGCATAAATTCCACATAAGAGATGGATATTGAATTTGATGCAGGTAAGCTTTTTGCAGCTGTTTCTCTAGTCACTACAGGCCCCCTGTGGTATTGTAAAGATGGGATTTGAGTCAATGTAAGGGCTTGGCACAGGCAATTTGAAAACCTAGGTTTGTAGCCTTTACAAAGTCCACTGAGTAGAAAAAGTATCAGAAAGAAATAGTGAGATAAAGTCAGTTCTGTGCTGACTATGGGTTGCCTGCTTATGCTTATGGCTATGGTTAAAGTAACAGTGGATAACAGTAAAGACTCAAGAACGGTTAACTGTTCTATTCTATAATACCCTGTCAAAACTTAAAATAAGTTAACAGAATGAATTATGTTTCTGTTACAGGTCCCTGCTAAGAAGTTTAAGGTTTGGCTTCTAAATGGTAGGAGTTAATAAAACCTGTGTTTGATGGATGCTAGAAAGAACAGAGAACAGGATTAGGTCTTTATAGAAGATACCAGAAGTGGGCTACTGTATTATGAATGAGGAAGAATTGAAGGTTGGATTCAGGCTCAGGTTCAAGAGTCAAAAGCTGAACATTATGTTGCTGGACCCTACCAATTCATCAGGATTTTCACAGCCCCCTAAAGGGATTGTTTACACAGCAATACAATGAATGGTTGCCTGTATAAACATATCTAGAGATAAAAAATGTATCTTTCACTGTCTTATTATGCCACTAAAGAATTTTCTTTTGAGAGATGATCACTGGACAAATTCGTGATGATGAGGCAGGTCTGAGGATAAGTGAGGAAGTCCAATTAGCCTCAAGTACACGGCTGTGTACAATCTACACTGTAGTTCAGGCAAGCATCAAGGCAAGGGCCTAAGCTTAAATGCAGGTCCTAAGTCAGCAGCTCCAAACATGGCTTATACAGCTCTTTTCACAACAGTAGCATCCCAGGTTGCACAGCTACATCGTATTAGAGTGGATTTGAGCACAGGCAGCCAAACACCACAGAGAGGAAAAGTGATTGGGACACTCAACGCTCTGACAGCAAGGCTGCTGCCCATATGCAGCATTTTAGCAATTATCTCCTACCACGAGAGCTAAATGAATGCATGCAAATAAGAAAGAGCACCTAACCATAAAGTAGGCAGCTCAGCAACTCAGATGATTTCTCAGGGGAAGTAGTATTTATCCTTACAATATTATTCCTCGTTAACACTGTTGCAACCCATGCAAAAGACAAGCCCCAAGTTAGCCTGCAGATACTTCAGTTGGGTAAAGAGACCAAAATGTTCCAAGATACAAAGAATAATTGTGGCATCACATATTACCGTCAATGCACAGTCAGATCTGTCTTGGTAACTAACAGCTGAAAAACACTTGAATGTTGTTAAAACCATCTTCTGCTATTCTTTTCCTGTATTCTGTGAGCTTTTTATATCCAGAAATTATGCAACCACCTGTATAGAAGTATTCAAATAAATACATGCCCTTAATAGGAGCATTGCCAGCAGGTTGAGGGAGTTGATCCTTGCCCTCTGCTCAGCCCTGAGGAGGCCACAGCTGAGCGCTGGGTCCAATGCTGGGCTCGCCAGTACAAGACAGACATAGAGCTAATGGAGCCAGTCCAGCGAATGGCCATGAGGATGATGAAGGGACGGGAGCATCTCTCAGATGAGGAAAGGCTGAGAGGACTGAGCCTGTTCAGCCTGGGGAAGAGAAGACTGAAGGAGGGATCTTATCAGTGCATATAACTATCTGAAGGGAGGGTGTCAAGAGGATGGGGCCAGACTACTCTCAGTGGTGCCCAGCGACAGGAAGAGAGGCAATGGGCACAAACTGAAACACAGGCAGTTCCATCTGAACATGAGGAAAAACTTCTTTCCTGTGAGGGTGACTGAGCACCGGCACAGCTTCCCGGAGAGGCTGTGGAGTCTCCTTCCTTGGAGATACTCAAAAGTTATCTGGACATGGTCCTGGACAGCCTGATCTAGGTGACCCTGTTTGAGCACGGGGGTTGGCCTCGATGTTCTCCAAAGGTCTCTTCCAACCTCAACCATTCTGTGATTCTGTGATCTTTCATTCCTACCAGAATTCCTACAGCAGGTCTGGGATTTCCTAGATTACCTCTCAAGATTTGGATTACTTGACAGTTCAAGGGTGTCTGATTCTCAGTAAGCCACATGAAAGCTCTAGCAAAGCTTCCAGCTCATCCTCAGATTGATTTTATTTGGAGTCCGTCATTCCCTGTGAATTTCCACATCACTATATTCGCCCTATGTGCTTTTTTATCATGCTATATTAAAAAAAGTGACAGCTTTTAACCCTTTAGCTTACTTCTGGAATCAGGACTCTGAATCTCTGTCTTCTATTGGCAACATCTTTGCTGCACAGATTTTCCACTACATGTAGACAGGCTGGCCTCCAGGCATTGCAGGAGGACTGCTAGTATCACTCCACTGAATAACTCTTGATCACAGTTTCAACACAAAGCTTTTGTAGCAATTCTATCCAGGGAACAACAACAACAACAATCCTTCTTCTTCAATTCAAAAAAGAATGTTTTTCAGTTATAATAGAAGAATGAGGACACACACAATGACAGCTCCACACTTTTAAAATCCACAAATACTTAAAATATTCCAGTTCAAGGACTCCTCCTCCTTCTAGACTGGAACTTAAGTGTCTGAGGTGAGAATCAACCTCCTAGGCTAATTCCAAGCATGTGTATATAGTTTTATTACAGCACACAAAGAGTTGCTTTACCAGATTCAAAAAAGGCATGTGAACCCTATTTGAAGGGGCTAATAAAGTTAGTTCTGATGAGTCATAGTTACATCATCATTAAGGTGAAAATATTTGTAACAGGAAGAGTAGATGCATTAGTTTTAAATTTGAATCTGCAAAGTTGACATGGCTAGGATAAAACCAGGAAGCAGCAAGCATATAATGCTTTTTATTTTATTTTCAAGCAAGTATTGATAGCTGGTTTATAAGGGTAATACAGCTGAAAAGCAAGGCATACTCATCTACAGGGCCACCATGAATGTTAGAGATCTGTAACTGTCATTGGTCTTTGGGCTACAGTAGAGTTAATTCTCCTTCCAACTAAGGTTTCTGTACAGAAACTACTGAACATCTATATTTCTTAGATTCTACAAGACCTGCAGGAATAGCTGGAGGTCTGGAGCCATCAAGGATGAAAAGCTGGTGTTTATTTCTGAAGCAGCTATGATGACAGCAGCTCACTGTATCATAGAAGAAATGTGGTTGATGTTCACTAACTCAAAATGTCTTATAGTGTATCTTAAGGGGTCTTGGGCTGCAACTGAAAAAAAAAAATTGGTTTGGAGATGGGCTAGACTACTCCCGACTATCAAGTAGCTGGTTAGTGCCATGAACATAAATAACCTATAACTGAATTTCTCCCTTCTCTCACCCCCCATTAATGAGAAGAGTAGCTGCCATTCTGCAGTTTAATACTCCACATAACAAAATGAGATATGGAAGGCCTGAGGAAGTGTCCTTGGAAAGATAAAGAAAGGAATATTACGGTTAGGGCAGAAGCAGCAGCCACTGAGGAGAACGGAGACATGCTTCAGACAGAGAAATAGAACAAAATTAAAATTTGACAAGAATAAGAACTTTATGTGCTTTGAACTGGTTAAAACTTTGAATTCAAAGGACTTGAATCTGTGTGGACCTCCAAAGTATCCCTCCTTAAGATACCAGAGAGTATCCAAAGACATCTGGCCCATTGATCGTGAATAACAGATTCTGCAGAGAATATATCCATTAAGGCTTGCATTTTAGCGGGAAAATTATCTTATCTCCATTCTTGGAAGCTCATCTGCACTCTAGTCAGGTCTATGACTTTGGTAGATCTATCACTTCATAGGCTTGTAACTAAGATTTAGGTGAGGGGTGGGATTAGGATTACAGTTTAGGGCAGCACCAGTGCGAAGTTAAACCTCAAGATCTGGGAAGTAGGCTGGTGCTGATAAGAGCGAAATGTTTATGACTGTGGGTTCCCATGCTGCAGCTAAAATGAGGGTTGTGTTATAGCTTGACTGCATAGGGACTTCAGTTTACGTCAGCACCCCTCAAGACTTGCAGGTCTGGATCCAACAGGGGCAAATGATTTATGGAAAGCTATAAGGAAAAGCTGGTCACTGCTTTTCATGAAATCTAACAATGGGCATGATAGTAGGATTAAAGTTATTTTATAAATGATGATGAAAGCTTCTATGAGATTTGCAGAACAAGGATGCTGGACATCAACAATGGTGAATTGACTAAATTTTGCAGCTGACATAAACCAAATTGGCTACATCTGTGGTTAGGTTTGGGATAATATTACAGTTATCAAAAATAGGGACTGAAGATGTTATCTGCCATGTTTTACAGTGTCTTCAGAGCTAGAAGAAAAGATAGAGCCAGTGAGGCAGTTTGTTCATGATTTTGAGGTAATAGAGGGCAAGTGGGCTCTGGTTAGGCTTAAAATGTAACACAGATCTACTGTCACAAATGTATAATTTAATTCTAACAGATCTGGACTGCAATGTGTTTTAAACTGCTTGCCGCCACATGCTGAATGGTTTCCTCTCCTCCAAAACATTCCTTAAAAGTGGTCACACCTGATGAAATCAGGGTTTCATCTAGCCCAGCAGCCAGACTCTGACAGCAGACACACAGGAAATAGCATAGAACTGCATGCATTCAGCGGTACGTTTATGAGAACACTCTTAGAATCTCTAAGAGTTGGTTTGCAAACTTCAGAGGCAGAGTTGTCACTTTTTAAACGTAATAGACTTTTTTTTTTTTTTTTAGATTTTTCTTCCATAAACTTTTCCGGTCTCCTCTGAACATACTCAAACTGTCAGCATCTGGAACATCCTATGCCAGCGTGTTCTACAGATAAGCTGCACATTGTATTAAGAACCACTTCCTATCATCTGTTTTAAATCCAAGGCCCCCAAACCTTGTATTGAAAGGCACTGTTTACTTACCCATGGCACTCATGACCTCATGGACTTCTGCCATGTAGCCCTTCAGTCTTACCACTTCCTTGTTGAAGAGTCCTAATCTACTTAGCTGCTCCCTGTATATGAGCTATTTCACACCTCTGGTCACCCTTTTTTAAACTTTTCTGAACTTTCCCCAGTTCTATTATATGCTTTTGCAAGAGAGAGGAGGATGGAACACAGTTGCTGACAGATCACAGCCCTCCATGGAGGGTGGAGAAACGGTTTCTATTTTGTTCTCTGCTCTTTTTTGAATAGTTTCTAATTTGATTTTGAGCAGGAGGATGACATTTTTAAGAGAACTATCTATTATAATTCCAAGATGTCACTCCTGAGAAAGAGGAATCAACTCAGTGTTCAATCTCTTTTCTGTGTCAAGTTTGGATTACTTTTCCCATATATTCTACTTAACATTGGATGTATGTACACTGCATATCATCTGCTGTTATATTGCCCAGTTATTTAGTTTCATAAGATTCTTTTCCAATGTTTCTTAGCCAGGCTTTCTGTTTGCTACCCTGAATGATCTGCTATCAATAAATGTCACCTTCTCCAAGGAATGTCATTTTTCACATTGTTCATGAATATATTGGAAATTAAAGTAATTATTTACCTGTGTAAGGATCTTGGTTCTTGCTCAACGGATACTATACCTCTTTAGGAGCTTCTTGAGAGACAGTTTGTTGATGATATAAACTAGATTCCCCTAATGCATATTGACTTCTTCAAAAAAGGACAATTGATTTGTAAGGCATGACCCTCCTTTCCAAAACCTGAGTTAATAATTTTGAAACACAATGCCAGAGGACTATGGAAGCTAAAACCACCTAAACTATAGGAAAGCTAACAACAATGAAGAAAATCCATTTGTGGCACAGCTAAGAGTGAGGAATTCTAGTGCACTGCAAAAGAAATGAATCATAGCAATGAAACAGACCTTTTAACTAGATATGAATTGTTAAATTATTAATAGTGTAGAAAAGGAACATTTATTCAATTAATACCTTTGTTCTGTCTTTAGAAGGAAGCTGCATAAGATACGTGGATCACATAGGAATAAAGGGAAGACTTTTACTTCATGAGTAACTGAGAAAGATATTAGGCAACATCAACAACAGATAAACACCTTACAGTCCTATAAGATGTCTCCAGTAACACTTTACTGAGGGAATATCTAGTCTTCTGATTTAAATGTTTTTTATTTATTGCAGTGACAATTAATCAATAGAAGACTGAAAACGCTGATTTTTTGTCACCATTCAGGATGAGGAAATGGGGATGATTTAAAAATCAATAAATAAAGAATTAAAAAATAGGAATATTGTTAATCTCAGTCAACATGGCTTTAAAAGAAAATAGGTTTTGGAAGATAAGACAGGTTGGGGTTTTTTAGATAATAGATTTTTTTGATAAAATTAACAGCACAGATATCATATTATTAAGTAGTTTAATATGTGCTACTAATATGACAATCCAATGCCAAGCTGTAGCAAAATGACAGAATGAATTGGCACTTGAGTTTATTAACAAGATAGAGAAAGATATAATTCTAAATCCAGATACAACATTGTTGAGTCTGATACTGGCATGCTATGTGCTGTTCTGATATTCCCTTTCAAAAAAGGATGTCGAGGAAAAAGGTGGAAGGATGTTGGAAAAATCATAAAAATAATTCAAGGGCTGTAGAAAGTGCCAGAGGAAACATTACAATATAAATTGCAACAAGATTGGTGGTCAGGTGTTCTTGCCTTGAGTAACGTACAAATCTGTTAAAATGGGCAAGTAAACACAATAATTTATCTCTGTTGTATTCCATTAAGCCATGAGTAATGCACTGATGTCTGGATAGTTGATGAGGACTGGCTTCAAGAAGACCCTTTTTAAAGGCATAAGGTATATGGATATTTCAGTAGCTGAGAAAACTAGGACCTTCTAGCTTAGCGTAGTACCACTGAGTTAAAAAATCACCTGAGTTTGATCTTCTGTAGGTATTCCTTTGGGTAAGATGAGAAAGAATCATCCAATTTCCCTCTCATTGCAACAAAAACGCATCTGTTTTCCATATTATCTAAAGCAACTAGTCAGAGCATCCATTTGCACTGGACACATATAAGATCAATATGGAATAATGTTCTATTTCAGAAGTATGCTATAGAAAACTGCCAGATCCCTTTGCCATTCTCCTGGGATGCACTGCTAACTGATAACTATTTTGCTGTCATCTCACCTTGAATATAGATTAAGATGAATAAAATGAAAATACTCATTTTACCAGGCAACACAAAATCCAGAACGTTTTCTGACAGATGTTTGTTTGCGCTCCATTGTTTGGAGCACAGGTGACTGCCTGCCCCCAAAAGCCCTTGTTGTTGAACACAGTAAGATTTATCTTCTCTGCAGGAAAAAATCAGCAATATTTAGCGTTTTTCCAATAAGAACTACCCTAAACAGATCATGCTCCTTAATTTCTATTCCTCCACCCAGTCTCTCAGTCTGAGAACTTCCTACTAGAGTTACTAAAATATTTTCAAACTTTGTTAAAAAGTTGCTGTATTAAAAAGAATGTTCTATGCAATATTTTGCTATCAACCTCTGAAAAATCACAAACACATCTCCCTAGTACATTGCACCAAACAGATTGCTTCAGAGTGAGGCAACTGGGGACTTAACAGACTGAACAGCCAATCTCAAGATCAAGTTTCTTGGCACAATCAGGGATTGCAGGACATCATGAAGCCAAGAACATAGTAGCCTTGGGAAATTTAGTTAGATCCAAGCTTTAAAGACCCTGGAAGGCCTCTCTCAAGACTTGATTTGCTAGGCATCCTGTTCCACAGCACATAGTTCCCTGTGCTAATCTTAATTCTTGGGAAATCCCAAGAGTGCTCCTACCTCTGAATTAGCAGGATGCCTCATTTAATTTTGGAGAAATCCTAGGTTATTCTGTGATTCCCTGATAATGTATTAACAGTTCCTATTATTAAAGTTTTTTTAAAAAATGTATGAGATGATTGTCTTCAGATCAAAAGAAAGAAGTTTTGAAATGTTGAAATTGCTCAGAGAATGGAAGTTTGGGTTTTATCTGGCTCCTAATCATGATTCCTACAGTCAGAGCCATTTTCCTTTGAGTACTGTTCCTCTTGCTCCTCTATCAGGACCAAAACTGACAGAGAAAAAGAGACAAACAGCTCTATCTGAAACAATTCTGTTGTTACTTTGTGTGTGTGCTTTTTTAAATGCAAATCCCGTGTTTTCAAAAGGAATAACTGCAAAGGTCACAGATGCATTGATCAAAACTGATTATGGAACATTATCTTTCCATGACAGCCTCTAATAGAAACATCTGACTGTGATTTCTGAGCTAATTGAAATTATCAGAGTGTTATTTCCACTAAATTTGCTCTGCGAAACAAGTGAGAACATGGAGGTAAATAGCCATATCTGTGTGCAGTACACATACCTGATGGCAGTGATAGAAGTCCATCTGTATTCTTTTAATTACAGAGCCAAATTCTTTGGTATATCAGAACAACATTTTACAGAATTTGCACACAAAAGAAATAATCTCTCAACTGAATATTAAATTGGAAATTAACATTTTAAATCAAAAACCTTTCCCATGCGATATCTGTCACTAAATCATTATAAAAATGCATGAAGTCTTCCCCAAATGAGTATGCCAACTGGAAAAGGTAAAAACAATTGCACTGCTTTTATTATCCAAGCTGAGGTCAATGAAAAATCTAAGTGAATGATAAAAATAGTAAATCATAAATTAGATTTTTATTTTGATGGTATAACTAATTCAGTAACATAAGGTATTTTTGAAGTTAGTATCTTTTTTTTCATGTAACTATCTTTTCAAAATAAAAGTAAATTAGAGTGAAAGTTGTAGAAAAGACCTTTACAATGTGATTTTTGGAATATGTCATTTTAAACAATGATAAAAAGAACTCATAAAAATTGAAGATTGGTTCCACTTTGTAATGAATGTCAAATCCAAGTTAGTTTTCAGTTTCAGAACCATTTGGCATTAATGTTCTATGAGAAAATCTTTGACAAATCTGACCTTTTAACGTAGAATAAAATAAAAAACATAGAAAATGATTATAATAATAAGTAAAATGTATAAGTCAAAAGTTTTCACTGATTTCAATACAGTATGTATTTTGTCATGTGTGAAAATTCCTCCATTAAAAAGTAGATTAAGTTTTTTAGGGGAAAATGAGTTCAGGAAAGAGGCTGCAGAGAGCAATTGCAGTAGCAAAATATTCAATAAATATGTAATAGCTTGTTAAAAATAATGTAACGTGAGATGAAGTTATCTTCTGTCTTAGGAGAAAGACCACCTTATAAAGGTCATATAAAACTATGTTTTAACCTTCTGTTTTCCCCTGGGTTAAAACTAAAGATATTGACCATTCTGGTCCACTGCCCTACACGATCTACAAGATCTTATACTCACATAAATAATGCACATAAAGGTGGTGGTGGTCGGGAAAGGGATATTTTCATCCTGTTCTGTAACTAAGCCGATTTCACAGGGATTCTTCATGTTCTATGCTGGTTCTTTGCTGCCTCCAGTGGAGGTTGTACACAGCTGCTTGACTGTAAAGGCAGGAAACTATTTTTAAAGCTGCTTATGAATTCCCAGATTCTGATGCTTGTTTTATTCCAATTTGAGCCATGATGCAGCAAAGCTACTGTAAACTCTGCCAGCCAGTAAGTCCCCAAAGGGATAGCTGGTTTGCTGCTGCCTCTGTCCCTTACAACCCAGGCAAAACTCACAGACTGTGACCACACCAGAAGACAAAATTGTACGCTGCCAGGGATGGTGCCTGGGCACTGGAACTCAGCCACGTACACTGTTAGAGCACATGTTTCGTCTGTGCCAACTCTCCTAATCGATTCCTGTGTACAGTTGGGAAGTTAGGCAGTCCCAGAAGTATTCCTAATGAGTAGTTTGCATAAGGCTATGCTCTCACAGAGCGTAAGAAGGATGAACAGAATGGATGTGGCCTGTCCTGTGCCAGCTGGCTTAAGTGCTAGAGGCCCTAACAATGGTTTTGAGCACATTATATTTACGCCTATAAATGTAGTCTATGTATTCCAGGTCCTGGATTTCCTGCAGTTAGGCTGAGTCAAGATGTTTTTTCCCATCTAAAAGATGGCAGTCTTCCATATAAGAAGAGACAACATTCACAAGTTTGGGCTAGCGGACAGTTTCTTTCTGTCACTTTAAGTGCAGAATCAGGAGACGCCAGGAGTCAAAATCTTAATTCTATAGACTGCTCTTTACAGTCCTCTGCCGCTATTGAGTAAACTTTATGCCTTTACCCTAGAAGGCAGCTTTTTTTCATTATGAATTTAGTCATGAGGAGGCTGCACAGATACAGCTGGGCTGCAATGCTGGTTTCTGGAAGGACAGACCCACTGACTATTTCATAGCCACATGATCTTCCAAAGGGTACACTTGCCTACAAAACAGTCTCTAGACCATGATCTTACTGACAGGCATACTCTGCATCTGAAGTGTAAACAGTTGCCCAGTTGACCACCAGAAAGTCATGGAGCCTACCTACTAAATAAACAGCATGTCTGCCTACTGATTATCCACAGCGGGAAAAAAGTACCACAACTTTTTAAAGAGGCAGATACTTGTGCTTAGTATTCACATGCTGAAAGTGACTCACATGAGACATCCTTACGTTTATATAAGATGGCATATATTTTTCAACATTTATTTTTTTTTAAAGTGATACTTACACATAGTGAGATGACATTATCAAATTTAGACTGTACTATCAAAACATGTTATCATTTATCAGCTATGGCTCTATAAAACACATGTGATTCACTTGTCTCTTTGAGCTAAGAACTATAGTTGGGAATGAAAGAGCAAGCTACTCTGCCACTAAAACAACTGAGTTCTTATGCATACTGAAGCCATCTTCATTCCTTTTGTGGCACAGAGAGATCAGAGCAGGCCAGAGAAAGCAATGCCTTCTATCAGCTAGTGAGAGAAATCAGCTAGGGATTTTACTCTTGCTCTTACATGGAAAGACAGCTACTATACCTGCAGCTATGTAACTCTAAGGCAAACAGACAGCAGTCAACAATGAACACACATATAGCAGGCCCACTGCTGCATATCGGATACAGATAAAGAAGGGTCTTCCTCTGAACTGCTTATGGCCTCAAAAACAGTTTCTTAGAGTGGAATTAGCCTCCCACCTTCCATTAGTTGTTTAAAAGTTAGGAGTCTGGTCTTTGTTAGTGTCTCGCTATAGTCAATAGTCTACCATGAAGAGGAGCTTGACTTGCTTCTCTGTAGCATTTATCTTTATTCTGCAAAGTTAAGTATCTCCAAAAAACTATAGATGGAATAATTCGGAGTACTTTTCTTCAGCCTCTGGTTTCTGAACCTTGAAATTCCAGGGGATACTTTGAAAACTATGAAAGGTAACTAGACAAAGTGACACTATTCTCATAGGACACACATTTCCTCCAGCTTGTTCAGTGGGATTTCCACAGTCGGTTTGCACTGGTGCAGCACCACAAAACTAACCGAATATAATGTTGAATCTGGCTCAGTGACTGAAGTGTTGGCCAACGCAGAGCTGTCTTTAGCCTTGAATTTACAGGTAGAGAATATTATAGGCAGAAATCTGCTCTTTTAAACTCTCTACCAAAAACATCAGGCCGGCCCTGCCTGTAACGCTGACAGAACGTTTAGGAAGTATATCAAAGTTCTCCAGTCTTGGTTGCCGTGATGATTAATGGGATTTTAATCTTCTTGGCATTTGGACCAGGTAGGAAGCGAGGAAAGCCCTTAAAATACTCAATTGGCTTTAATACCCTAACATCTGTTGAAGTTTTTGTTCACGTTATGTATGTTCTCTGGTTGATTTCAGCACTACAGGAATTCGTAATGCCTCATCTCTGCCCTCCCCAGCAGCTGTCACTGCATTGGGCATTGCCTCTGAGAGTTGGAGGCTCACAGAGATGACTGAGCCAGGTGCATAAATATTATTTTACACTTAGGTACAATACATTATATTGAAAACATATTCAACAGTTTCATAAATTGGAACAGAGATTTTGGAAAAAAACATCTGTTGGATGCTACATATATATTTTCCTATCTAGAATTTTAAAATAACTATCATAAACATAGCTTCCAAAGTAATACCCGCATGCTCTGCTCACAGAAATGTAGCTAACCTAACAGTGGCCAGAAAGAAAATCTACTTGTCATTTGCCAGTGCAGGTATTCTTGAATCATCAGGTAGGATAAACTTCCTCTTAAAGAATTACTGACTTCCGTATGGGATAAAAAGTCGCCACATATGGTGGATGTGATCTATACTTTGCAAGTCCAGTTGTCAAGTCAGTCAACGGATAGCCACTCAAGAAACCCAACAGAATTACCAGCTCCATACCATCTCATCATATTTATTTTTATCATGATTGACATATAACTTGAAGAAGATTAAATATTGCTTTTCTTCTGTGAGGACTGAAAAGTCTGTTTTTTAAACTCACAGGGTAACTTTTTAGAATTTTTATAAGCAGTTGGAATGCTTATGGGGAAAAAAAGGATTTCAAAACATCATTTTGAGGTTCTGAGGTCAATAGAGAGCGATACAAGAAGCATTTTCATAGTCTAGTCATATGAATGTCCGCTGGAATTTTCTAAGTGTACACTCAGTTCATATATTGGTTATGAGCTTGATTTAGACAATCAGCTCTGCTCTGCAATCACTTCAGAAAATGTTGCACTTGCTTTTATTAAATATAGATAGGAACCCTTATGTCTGTTATAATCAGCTGAAACAAGAGCACGCTTGAAACTGTAAGGCTCTTAGCATGAAAATTTCACCAGTTTTAGAAGACAGAACCAAGTACACATATTCTTGTTTTCACGTACGCCCCGTAAGTTTAAAAAAAAAAAGTGAAGATATCTTTAACATTCTAGCATGGCATTAGAGAAAGGAATTGGTGAAAGTTAGTAAAATTGCTACCCAGAAAACAGTGACTACCGTGTGTTAGTTAATGACGCTAGAAATTCCACTTTGGTTTTTGTTCCAAATTCCAAACTTAGTGCCTCTGCTCCATAACCCACCCAGGGAACGCAGTGTGAAGTCTTCACGCATCAGTGAAGTCTGTCCACCCAATACAGCATTCAGTCTTCTTTTTTTTTACTTTGTGCTTGCTTCACATGGTCCTTATTCAGAGGATTAAGATGTTCACTTTAAAAATAGATTTGATTGCCGAGGAGACCACTAACTTGATGTTCTGTAAACATAAGCCAAAAAATCACATCAGGAGTTTTTTTTTAATGAAATCTATCCCTGCAGGACAAGCCAAAATACTCATTATGTTGTAATATCTCTTTGGCTTCCTCATCCAAGATTGTGTTGCTTTTTGAGACTGGGGGCCATATCACCCTCTCCACCTTCTTTCAAGGAACGCAAGAAGAAAGTCTTTCTTTATGTCCATGTGCAGCTGGCTGAGAAGGTGTGTTCATCTGTCATTTCTATCTGAAGGCATCCGAACTTACATCTTGTAAATCCTGGGAGCATGCTTTCTTCAGCATCCAGGCTGCTTAGTGCCATCAAGAGTCAGATGCTTCCCAATATCCAGAAAAGAACTCCAAGCACCTCTGAGCTTTAATGGCAAAACAGTGCACCTACTCACTTCCGAAGCCTCAAGAGTCAGATTGAAGGCGGGCAGAAGTCTTGGAGATCGCAGTTTCACCCATATATATGCAGAGAAGGTGTTTGGTAGTATTTCAGTGGTAAGCACTTAGATAGTTAGTTAAATCTAGCCCTAAGAAAATGTACTTGATAACATGTAATATGCTGGAACATTAAATTATCATCCCAAATCTATCAGTGTAAATTTCAGTTAACTCCACTGAAGACATGGGAGCTAGCATTTATCTGTGTATAAATCAATGTAAACAAATCAAAATAGACCACTGCCTCAGTTTCTGCATGCATAAAAAGACAACAGATTGTGTATTACCTACTTTATAGCTCAGTGAATATTTTCATAGTACTTTGAGTCTACATCTATATTAGTAAATTAAAGAGGAATAACCCTGGACATCTGAATGAAATTGCCTACATCGTCAATTTGTCCTTGGCATGCTTTTGGTTCACGCCAGCTAACGCTTTCCCTAACTCATGCTGGAGTTATTGTTTCCAAAGCGATTAATTTGGAAGAAGTATTACTTATAATTACTTGTAATAATTACTCGCAATAGAAGTAAATAGTGAGAAGTAAATAGTAGAGAAGTAAACAGCAAACTGTCAGATTGTGCAATATCTGTCCAGTTTTCCATCTTTGCTATCTATCTCCTGTCTCGTAGCTATAGTGTTACTATTTGGTATGACTAAATTGCAACTATAACCATACTATGGTTATGCCATGCAAAGTACCATTCTTTCTTACTGATGAACTATCGTTTCATTTTTTTCCCCCAAGTCTCAAGACTAGAAACAAATCACCAAGCCAAAGAGAAACTAGTTTTCTGGACTCCTTTCAAAATTGCTCTTGCTCAATCTTGCCTCTGGATGTCTTTCTTAATCATGCTGTATTGTGTAGCATATCCATATATTTAAAAGTAATAAAATAAGTATTTACAGAAAGACACATATAAAAGGCAAACATAGAGCATGGTGAAATCATCTTTTTTTTTTTCTTCTTCCTTTTGTTTGGAAGCACTTGGAAGCACTTTGGAAGTCAGGAAAACTTATTCCGCGCTGGGTGATTTACAGCTCTTAGTGAGCAGAGGTAACGCGCTCTGCTCGGCAGAAGACGAGGCTCCTTCGAGACGCGCACATGGCCGGCGGCGGCGCGGCCCGCCGCGGGGGGAGGAGCTTCCCTCCACAGCCGAGCCCAGCCGTTGCCCGCAGCCGTTAACGGCCGGCTCCGCGCGCCTCCTGCGGCCGCGGGCAGGGTCCCCCCAGCCAGCCCCCCGCCCGTGCTGGCTCCGCGCCGCTTCCCTCGGCTCGGCTTCGCCAGGGCTCAGTTTCGCCAGCTGCCACTGCGGGTCACTGTTGCTGCTGCCTGAGGAGAGGAGGACGCCGCGCTCTACCTGACTTCTGTAGCTACCAGAGCGGGGCAGAAGGGGCAGCGCTTCCTCAGTCCCCCGACCTCGCTGCGCGGGAGCGGACGTTATCTGCGGGGTGCCTCCTTCCCCGCAAGTTCACGTCCCGTCCCCTCAATCCGTTCGCCTCCCGCTCCGACCCCCGTCTTCTTCTGGGGTTTGGAAAGTACTCTCACCGCTCGATCCAACTTTGTATTTGTCTTTTGAGCTGCCAAGGGAGAGGTTTATACACACAATCAAAGTAAATAGAAAAGTTCAGTTGGATCATGTTTCACCGTGTTTCACTTCGGCTCCAGAAGTTCTGAGGGGCTTAATGGGGAAACGGAGGGGAACTCTGTTCGGGCTGAAAATCTGTGGTTGGGCGGGAGGTGTTGGGTCTTGCAGGACGGCTCTCGCTCTTACAGGGAAGCATAACGCCGCGTGTTTCCAGGAGGCTTTCGCCTCTTCACGTCTCTCCGACGTCCCCCGTGGTAGTCCCCCTTTATTCAGGTGGTCACCGTTTGCGGACCGAGCTGATGACTGACGAGAGTCTGCAGCGCGCTCCTGTCCGTGGCGCTGCCTTCTCCCCGCTTCGCCCTCCTTCCCCCCCCCCCCCCCGGCCGGCTCTACTGGGAGCGTTTCCAGGCAGTGCCGCGCTGAGAGCCCAGGAAGCCGCCTCACCGCTCGGGACTACCCTTGCCAAGAATAAGCGAGAAAGGCGACACGCCCGCCTCTTCCACCCAGACCCTACTCCCGCCACCTCGCTGCGGGCTTCCCGGTCGGGAGCAGCAGAAAATAGCCTCCCTTTTCCCCAGCCGCTCGCCCCCGCCCCAACACCTCCCCTTCCCCGCCGCAGCCAGACCCGAAGTTCCTGGTAAACACGCGGCTTCCCCGCCCGCCCCCGCGGCGCGGCCCCCGGCGAGTGACGGCCCCGGGGCCGGGGACCCGCCTGACGGCGAGCCGCGCCAAGGGCCATGAATATTTCAGAGGCTTCTCAGCGCGTTTCTAATTAAAGGCTCAGGCTAGGCGCTCCCCCCGCTCCCATCTTCCCGCCGCCGCCCCCTCCCACTCCACACACACACACTTGGGACCGTCTCCTTACGTCGGAGAGAGGAGAAGGAGTGACTGAGCCCTGCCCGGGGAGCTGCGCTAAGGGGAGGGACGGGGGGACCGGGGCGGGAGGGAAGGGAGGGCGGGAAGGGGGGGCTTGTGCGGCAGCGACGCTCCCGAGGTTGCCAAGTGGACTTTTATTGTTTTCCACCCACTTCCAAGTCGATACTATCTGCCGTCTCATGTCCATCCTATAGCCTATATAAGCGGCTGCGCTGGGGCTGGAGGAGATGGAGTAGTTTGTGGATACGGCGGGAGCACAGGGACGGGAGGGGGGCGGGCCAGCCGGGGGAAACTTGGACTCCCCGCCGCTTGCGGGCTGCTGCTGGCCGGGAAAAGTCACGGGAGCGACTCCCGCGGGAAGGAGACATCGGATCCCGGGACGCGGAGGCAGGTAACAACGCTGGGAAGGGCCAGCAGCCCTCCTTGCTCCCTCTCCCTCGCCTCATGCCGCCCCGGCGAAGCGGAGCGCTGCGGGCGGCGCTGCGGGGTGGCCCGGCCACGCGAGTGACAGCCGGCGGGCTGTCCCGGGAAAGTCGGCCCGGCAGAGCGGCCACGCGGCGCGCACCCACGCGCGGGGACGCGCTGGGCAGCCGGCTGCGGGGCTGGCCGCCCCGCGGCACTCGCCGGAGCGGGGAGGTGGCGAGCGGCGCCGCTCGGCTCGGGTCCTCTGCGGGCGCGGTGCGGCTGCTCCGCGCAGGGCTGGTTGTGGCTGCCGCGCTCCTTCCCTGAGTTGGGAGCGAGGAAAAAAAAAAAAAAAAGCAAGGAAAAGTAGGAGTCCGAGAGTGGCGTGTGGGGACGGCGGCAACGTGCGAGCCGTGTCACGGCCATGCCCCCAGCCAAGCAGCGCACCTCCTGCCAGGGCGAGATGCGCGGAGCGCCGGCCGTGCCGGGCCGCAGGGCCAGCGTGGGCTCGCTCGGCGCGCAGCCCCGCGCGCTTCTCCGGCAAAAACTTCGGGCGAAGTCGCCGCCTCCCTCCCGCCTCCAGCCCGTCGGCTGCGCTGCGCGGCCGCGGCCGCCTCCCTCCCGCCTCCAGCCCGTCGGCTGCGCTGCGCGGCCGCGGCGGCACGCGCCGCGGGCCCCTCGCCTCGCTGCGCCGCGCCTGAGCGAGGCGCGCCCCCGCCGCCCGCCGAGCGCCCCCGCCTCGCCCGGCGGCGCGGCTGCGCAGCGCGCCGCTGCGCGCGCCCGCCGGGGGCAGCGCGGGGAGCCCGGCCGCGGGGGCCGCTCGAGCTGCGGTGCGCCGGCTGCGCCGCCGGCCCGGGTGACAGACAGCCGGCCGGGGCGCCCGCACCCGCCTTATGTAACTTGAAAAGCGGACGCCGCGCTCGCCTCCTGCAGTCTTTCCGATTGCACCCCCTTGAGGCTCCCCACCTCCAACCCACCCCCACTTTTTCTCTTTCAGCAGGATAGGGGGCCTCCCACAGCCCCCTGTTCACATCCTTCCTTTTCATCTGGTCGTCCGCCCTCCAGGTCAGATTGCAATGAGTGGACTGAGGTCTCCTGGGTTTCTGGGGCTGATGCTCCTAATGCTCTCAGCAGGATACTGCAAAGAGAAAACTGACTCCACAGATTTGAAGGACAGGCAAAGTCTCTTAAATCTGATCATGGAGATCATTCAGGAACTGAAAAGGTACCACCTGGAGAAGGACAGCGGGGTGCAGTACTTCCCCAAACATGACTACACCTTAGACCGAAGGGAAGCGGCTGACTATGGGGGATACCAGGATGAACAGAGAGTTGGTAAGTTGCAATCCATGACTTAGGGGATCTTTTTCTTTCTGTACTGGCTTGGGGAATCAGAAATCACATTAGCTAGTTTTATATCAAGAATTCATCACTCAAAATATCTGCAATTCCCTCTGGTATCAGAAACTCATACAGACCGCAACTTCAGAATAGAAAAACTCCATTCATGCTTCAGTCTCTCTTTCCCTGGTCAAGGGTACTCAAGAGATCTGCCTTTCAGTTGTGCGTTGGCTTTGAATGTACAATATTAATATGTGAAAACAGTGAAATAGGTTGAGATCAGAGAAATCAGGGATGAAATGGTTCTTCCTCCTGGAAGCTTATCTTTTTTTAAATATGCCTCTTTTCTTTCCTGGAAATGATCCTACCAGTAATTCCTCTGCAGGACTATGCTATGCCCTTAGAGTGTTCACATTTAGAAATCTTTCCTGCAGTTCAGCCTTATTAAACTTTTCACCCCCATTTATTAGCCCCTTTTGTACTCTGGCGCTAGCATCTTTGAAACTGAAACACAGTACTCCACTGTCACTCTACAAGCCACGAATATTTTGAATCATTCCTTCAGTCATCATTCTACTCATTTGAATTGCTCTTCTCTAACCTCCAGTGAAAGTCCAGATTTTTTTTGTAAAATTACGTTCAAAATTGTACAGAGCAGTCCAGAAACAGTCATACTGAGCACCATGATGAAGGAGAGTTAAAGCTGTTTTATAACGTACTTCTGTGCATCCAGCTGAAAGTTGATTTGGCTTCTCCTGCTGCCATGTCTAATTTACTGTTCAGTGTCACTCCCAAACGCCCTCAGCATCACTGCTGCTAAGCTTACACCTCCTACTAGAAATGACTTTCTGAATATTGTCCAACAGATACCTATTCACTTTTTTCCAAACTAGCTTTCAGTTTGCTATTTTGCTATTTATGTTCTCACTCATTCAAAAATCGCAATGATCAGCAGTTGTTGGTGATTGTCACCAAAACGTTACTTCCGCATCTGGAAGATTAATGAATATATAAAGGAAGACTTTTGCTCTACTTAAGACCAGTACACTGGGAACATTTTGTTTTATAAATGTGAAAAAGTTAAGAGGCCAGACTGGCAGCGAACTCTAACCTGTACAATTCTTATGTCTCAACTTGTAATTTGGGCAGAGTTGGCTATCCTACACCTAAAAACTGGTGTGAAAAATCTGGCTTTTGCTGATCCATTTGTCTATGTGACTATAAAAACCACTTGACAGTAGGTTAGTTGGTAGTGGTGTCATTGACTCCTAAACAGGATTTTTCATTCTGTTGTTATAAGCGAATTATTGCCAGCAGCTCTGAAAAGGTTCCTTTTCAGCTCTACAGCTTAGAGTCCTTCATTTCAGTTTAGGTATCATTTTCCCAGTGAGTCTGTCCCCTGGGAAATTCCTCAGTGAAGCATGCGAGTTTTTAATGCTCTTCATGACATAATTAGGTCAAATATGATAAGGTCAATTTTACTTACACTCCCTAAAGTTAGAAGTAAATGAAGAATGACTTTCGAGAAGTGTCTAACCTCACAAGTCAATCAGATCTGGATGGAAATGTTCTCTACTTTATATCTGATAAGAAGTGCCAGGGGAATGAAAAAGGCTGCTCAGGCATTTGTGGCCAAATAAAGCACCATGTAGTGTATCATACACAATCAGCACTAAGCTATCAACATAGAGTTTGTAATGGAGAGCAATCAAAGATAGCTGTAAATCAGGAAGACACAAGCAAGGGTTAGGGCTAAAATGGATTTCAGTAAACCAGTTTCATTTTGCCATCTGCTGAACACAAAACACAAGGCAGTAAACCACAAACATACGGAGCCAGAAGAGAGCAATTTGCTTTGGATCATTTCCTGTGAATTTTATTTACTGCTAGAAGAAAAAGAAAAAAAAAAGATTCCTGTAAGTAGATCAATCCAGCTTCATGATTACAGCAGGACAGTACTTGTACAAACACACTTCTGACAAAATAGCGGATACATTCACAAAACAGAATCAGAAGAGAAGCCAGGAAACCAAATTTAAATACATCTTTGGATCTTTACTGTTAGTGGAATATGCAATTTCCGAGCAACTGTGAACTAAATTTTCTTAAAGAATTTAAATTTAGATCAGGTGATAACGCAAACCATAAAGAACTAAAATCTGACTCTTAGTTGTCGACGGCATTAATAACTGCACACTTAACAGACGTATGTTTCATCATCGCAGTGCTCTGCAGTACTGTTTATAGTGGCTTCACATGTAAAACTAAAGTTTGCAAGTTGGTCCACGGTACACAAGTGAGTTTTGATCTTGGTGTGTGTTAAAATACAGCAGTGTTGTTTGCTCATCAGAGTTTATTCCCTTCTCCTTCATAGTATATTTGGCAAACATAGTTCTAGTGTAGCCCAGTGAATATTCTTTTTTTCTGTCCAATAGAAATAGTTCCCAGAGATCTGAGGATGAAAGACAAGTTTTTGAAGCATTTAACAGGTATGTTACTTTTGCATTTGTATCCATTGTTTCATCTGCAAACTGTAGGCTGCACTACACTTCCAATAGTTCCTGTGAGCTGTGCTGATTCATAATTTATTTTTCTTCATGTTTCAGGTCCTCTCTACTTCAGCCCAAAATGTAGTAAACACTTTCATCGACTTTATCACAATACAAGGGACTGCACCATCCCAGCATGTAAGTGCCAAAAGCTGAGGTTAGCTTTCATAAAACATCAAAAACCTCCTAAATATAATAGCTCTATGGAATACCAGGTTCATGATACCATGCTAGACTATGTTTCTTGCAGTGAAGTCTGGAGTGCTCTGAAAGGCACTTACTGGGCTTTAGAGCATGCTTGCTGGGATAGTATTACCATTAGAGTTTGGAAAGCAGAAACACAACTTCAATGCAAATATACTGCGTAGAATGACTGTAAACACTGCTTCCTTAGATACTTACGCATAGGTCTGTTCAGTTCCAAATCAAAGGTGTTTATTTTGCATAGGAACATACAACTCCTCTCCCAAACCTCTCATACTAAAGTAGACTAAAAACAGAATCAGAAAGCCAGGTAGGACTACTCCTTCTTATGAATTATCTTATGTAGAACATATCTTACAGCCGTTTTATATTTTGGCAAGTCAGTGCCAAAATAGTGATCTTCCATGTAAACCTTTGCAACCTTTGTCTTCAGTGAAATACGTAAGTATAACTTACTAACACTTAGTAAACAAACCAGCAGATGGACACAAATTACAATATATCAGCAGTGTTGGCAGCACAGAGAATTAAAAAAAAAAAATCAGAAATTGACATTTATCAGTCAGTAGATATGACTCCAAATTGACGCAGAGGCGAAGAAGATGCTATTTTAGTACAGCCTTTTTAGAATGGAAGAGTACTTTATTTTACTTCTCTAAGGTTAACCAGTTGGGTCAGTAGCAGTAGCAGAGCTGGGATTAGAATCAAGAGTTTCAGATTCAAAGTTTCAAGTATTAATAAATATTTCAGCCCAATGTATTTTAAAGGCATATTTGTTAAGAATTGCAGAGTTTCTTCCTATTTATACGGATTCAGATTAGGATCATTTTGAAAAGATATCAGGCTACTTAAAATTGATAAAGAATTATAGATAATGACTAACCAGGTCATGTTCAGTTTACATTGATTATAAGAATGGAGTTGTTAATAACTAGTCTGTTTTAGACAAACACATGGTCATATTACATTTTCCATAAGGGCCACATCACAAACATCATTTGACTCAGCACTAACTGTGAAGCTAAAGACGAGGTGGCCTGAAAGTCGGAATTGGCCTTTTCCTCCTGACAGGTGAAATACCCACTGACAAAGTTTTCTGGGTAATGGAACCTAACTTGTATAAATGGCAATTATAGCATATCTAAGTTGTGAGTTAGGGGTCGTTAACACTGAATCTCTAGGAAAGATTAGATGTAGTTACTCATTAATGAAATAATACCAAGCAAAAATTAACATCACTGGGCTAGTCTTGCTAGGATCTTAAAACAACTTTCTTGTAGGAACATGAAGTAAACAACCTCTTGTAATTCCTCAAGTACAGTATCATGTTACTTTTGATAATATTCTGATTTTAGGTCAATACTTACCTATTCAGTCTACGTAGTCACTGAAAGGCAAATCAACACAGAAAAAGTGCCTATGATGCTGCAACAAGGTGGTAGCTAGTATAAAAGTATTTTGTGGGCATACTTTCTAGTGCTTTGTGTAGCACAGTGCATTGACACAGTCACTAACTTAGTCTACTGTCTGTCCATGGCCAGCTTTCACATAATTTGCTCTCAGGAAAAAAAAAAAAACAAACAAACTTGATTAGTTTTGTACCTTTGTATCAGTCCTGTTAATTGCTACAGAACTCCCTACTGTGAAGGCACCAAAAAGCAGAAGGTGCCTAACATCAGAAATATTAACAATAGGAATACTGTGGGAAAACAACCTAACTAGTTTTAAGATCAAACTTGATACCATTATGAATGAGTTTATATGATATGGCTCCTTACTGTAGCTAGGGGCTGGACTTAATGTTCCTGTGATTATATAGAGAATATCAAAAAGATAGGTGAAATCATTCTACACTGGTATAAGAGAATGCATACGTTACGTTTCTATCAACCAGAGACCTTATTCATCTAATATATTAGTTCTTCTAGGAGGAATATATATTGGAAAGTCACGTTATTTTTTATTACGTTGTTAGATTTATTCACTGAGGACTGAATTTTAAAGGTGGATGAGCAGTACATTTTCTTTCCCTAATGCGGAAATACTGTGGACACATGTTTAGATCCCACATCTGAGTACAGGCACAGATACATAAATTTTCATATATACATACACGTGGACAACCTCTAAGCACATTCATGTTATTTATCTATAGCTATTAAGTATGCACAAATCAGGTGCATGTAGTTGTACGTACCAATTCGACAAGGCTCACAGTTACATAACTCCTGCACACTAAATTTCTAGGTTTGAGGAGCAGATTTCTACCCTGTTGCAAACTAAGGTGTTGATTAAAGTTTATTATGGCAATAATTTGCACACCTTGAACAATTTTGATTTTTAAAAACAAAACTGGTTACTTTAAAAGCGTCTATACCTGTGGTGTTTTTTCATGACAGACTATAAAAGATGTGCCAGGCTTCTTACTCGGTTGGCAGTTAGTCCAGTGTGCATGGAAGGATAAGGTAAGCTTTTTGATAACGCTAGAAGCATTCTACAGCACAGTAAAACTGTGGATTTTGCATTTCAAACATGAAATTTCATGGGAGTATAATGACAATTGCTCTTTGACTAAGGTATTCCTCTTTCAGAGTACTTGACATAACTGTCTTAATTTGGCAAAATATTGGCCATAAATAAAGGATACCCCCTTCTGGAATCATTTATATAAAAATCTATGTGCATCAGCTGTGAATTATTCACAGCAGGACGTAGTTAGCAGATTGTGAATTTGTTGTTATAGAACAAAGCACAACAGCTGTAGCTGATTGAGTTGACTCAGTATACAGTTGAGTATATTGGCAATGGCAGCCCTTTAAGTGTGCAGCTGTAGATTTATGGTGTACGTTTTAATATGAATTAATATATACATAACTATACACATGAAAGCTTTGTAAATGCAGATAAGTTAAAGATGCTTTTATAATAATTCAATTAAAATATATTAGTAACATTGATCAAGTAACTTTATGCTACTCGGATTTCCTGGGATACACTCTGTTCCTCTTTTATGTCAATCGGTTATATCCTTCTCTTCAGCCTAGATGCACCTCTTTAATTGCTAGACATGCTTTGGGAATTTCAGGGTGCATCAAAACAAAAAAAAAAAAAAAAGGACTTCCAAGTTATCTGTACTTCTACAGAACTGACACATAAGAACACAAAAGGACGAATTCAGATCCTATTCTTCTCAACCTTTACCTAAGACAAAAATGTGACCTCTGATAAAGTGATAAATAATAACCCAGAGTGATTTGTCCATAACAAATGCTGTCAAATCAATATGTTTTAACTCTATGACAACTCTAATAAAATAACGTATCTTGTGGAGAGTCAGTGAGGAAGAGCAGTAAATGCTATGCGTCTTAGTTTATTTTAAAGTGCCTACACTTTATTTTAAAGTGCCTACACTATTTTGCATAGCATTCTCACAAGCAAGCTAGGGAAACATGTTCACGATGTATGTAAAAATGGTTGGAACAAAAATTCAAGTAAGTTATTAGCACTTCGCAGTCAAACTGGGAGAATGTTTTGAGCAGAGTCACGCAGAGATATGTTATAGGTCTGATATTGTTCAATATTATCATCAATAACTCGGGTGACAGAAGAGATTACACTCTATTTATGGATGAAAGTGGTGTAGGAGAGGCAGCCATGAGAGTATAATACTGGAATTGAATATTGAAATTGAAAATAATCTTGAAAAATTAGTTGAATAGTCCAAAAATAGGATGCAATTTAAGGGAAAGAGCAGAATTCTGGAGTCATGCAGGAATAACCAACTGCAGCAATATAGGGCAATTTGTGAACGGCTAGATAGGTAAAAGTTGTGTAGAAAACGTACAGGTAGTAGTGGATCACAAGCTACATACACATAAATCAACCACATCACGCTTGGAAAAAAGGCAAATAACATACTGGAATATGTAAACAGAAGTATAAATACCTGAAACAATTCTTTCACTGTTTCTGGTAAGGCCTCAGCTGGAATACTGTTCAGGGCACCACACTTGAAGAAAGATGGGTGCTTCTTGGTGAGAGTCCAGAGGAGAGCAACATGGGTGATCAAAGATCTAGAAAACATAGATTGTTTAAAAAAAAAAAAAAAAAAAGGGAACTGGGATTATTTAGTCTAAGGAAAAGATGACTGAGGGAAAACATGATGGAGTTATTCAATTTCATAAAAAGTGGCTACAAACCATTCTCTATGTATAAGACGCAACGTGTTTAAACCTGCAGCCAAGAAGATTTCAGCTAGACATTAGGAAAGACTTTTCCAATGGCAAGGACAGAGAAATATATTAAATCATTATACGTAATTCAGCATTCTGACTTTATGTAAGCTCTTCAACAGTCTTTTAAAGGCATTTTCTGTCTTTCTGACTTCCTATCTGTTTTCATTTTCACATAAAGAAGGCAGCATAGAAAAAACTATCCCAGCTTCCACACAGGTGTTTCTAAAGTCCAATCACTGTCCATGTTACTTGACACCTTAACCTGAAACGTGCAGCCACAAAGAGGAATCTTTTATCCATACCTTGTGTGTTCAGGGATGGAATCATGGAAGCAATTGTATACAGTACTAATATAAATAAAACTTAGGAGATAGCTAACTCCTTTGATCTCACTAGGAGAAATTCCAGTGATTCAACCTCTGAATTGTAAAATCCAGAAAGCAAGGAACAGGTGAACTATTCTCCTTGATATTCACCTGCAAAAGGTAGGTGAATAGTGTTATTATCAATGCTAATAAGCAGATATATCAGAGTAGGGAATTCTTTTCTTCCTTCCCTTAGAAAGTTCACACATCCTATCATGAACACACAAACTCATAATATGCAGGAACAGTAAGTACAGTAGCTCTAATCTCAAGCTGTGAGTCTACTGAAAAAAAGAAATACATCCCTATTTTGCTAAACAGCCCCTTTGCTCGACTAAAAGGCATGTTTGGATGGAAGTAACGTTCCACTTCTGTTATCTTCCACACAGACATAAATAAATCAGTAATAGTACCAGTACTCCTGACTGACCTGTATTAATAGAAAGAAAGCCTATTCGCCACCACAGATGCCTTGAGATCCATGGGTGTCCTCATAAAACTAAGGGTCTTTCCTTCTCAAAGCTCTTCCACCTCATCAGTTCACTTTGTGTGGGTAAAGCATCTCTCTCAGAAAAGTATAACGCAGGCTTTATTTGCTTTCCTCATTTCATGGATTGAGCTACAGACAAACGGGTTCCTTTTACTCCACAGAGTGGATAATTATTATTAATCCAGACTTTCTAAGTGTTCTCAAGAAATTTCACAATTTTCAACACAGTATCATGTATACATAGGAAGACAAGATTTCAAAGCAATGCTTCTTACTTAAGATACTTTTCTAATGTAAGCATAGTTTATCTGTAGCCTGACAACATGTAGACATTTCTGGTCTCTGCCATAAGGCTACTAGTTAGTATTGATTCTAAAACTCATAACTCCTGAATCTTAGATAACAAAATAATTTTATGTGACATTACTCCACAAAAGTTGAAGTTGACATATAGTCTCCTGTTTTATTTATAATTAAAATTGTAGTCTATTTGTAGTCTATATGACTAAGTTTATATTAACTATAGAGACAAAAGTATATTTTGAAAAATTGTTCTAAACTATGACATGTTTCATATTCTTTTTCTACTCTTTCTCCAATCTTATACTGTAACTTTAAAAAATGCTCTTTCAAGCTAAATTCTTAATGAGGATATAATTCAAGAATTTTTCATGGGGAAAAACCCGGAAGATTTGTGCTTTTTTTCTTATTTATCATTTAAGTGCTAAGTTATTGCCCAGGAAATAGGTTAAGTATTTAAAAATAAAGAATCATAAATCCATGTTGCTTTGATTTAACAAAACTCTTAAGCCTATGCTTATTTTAAGCTCAGGGTAAATACACTACCGAACTGGAGTCTAAATATCAGCCAAAAAAGATAAAGAATAAAAATTTAGGTTATACTTGAGATTTACTGCATATTTTTCTTCCAAATGTATCCACAGATATAAGGTTCAGAATAAATAATACACCTTCTTTCAAAAATTGAAGATGATTTCCCTTTTCTTGGTAGTTATTTTTATCTTACATTCAGATATTTAGACACATTCATTTTTATACTTAATCATCTGTTGTTAAGAATTAAGGTGAGAGTCTAGACCAATCAGTGATCTGATCCAGTATGCAAACTCATCTATTCTAACCTAGTAAAATAGTAACATTCTTAATTGTCCATGCCTGCATTTTTATTTCAAAAAATTAGAATTCCTGTTTTGCTCAGTAGCTGAAACTTATTTCATTGTAAGCTCATGACTGGGCTATAGATGAATTAATGCTTTTGATACTTTGGCAAGCCCACAGTTATCTTTGTGTATTTTTAAAATCCACAGACAACTGTCCATGTTTAGAGATCAGTTTTAGAAGAAAAGAAATATTAGATTTGGGTTTGGCTTGTATTTAAAATGTATTTTGGATTATCAAAGCTTTGAAGCACGCAGAAAATGTTGAAACGATGCTAAGATCAAACAAGACAGGAAAACAGGAATTAGGCATCTATTAGTATCATAGTACATAAGTGATTTGTGTGTGCATGCGTGTGTACGCACGCATATTATCTTCTTAAACGAAGATGAGCATTCACTGCCAAACCAGTTCAGTTGAGCGAGATGACTGCAGTTCTTAAACTCAACTTTTAGTTCTTCCTACTCAAAACTACAAAAACAAATCTTCAAAAATAGGACTTACGACTGTGAAAAGGTTTCACCACACCCTGAAAAAGAACATGCTACTCCCTTCTGTTCCTAACTCAGCTATAGGTTCTACTAATTTTTAAAAATTTCTCATTAAGCTTAGAGATAATAGCCAAAATTTTAATTAGTTGAGATATGTTCATGTCCTCCCATCAAGTCAAGGTTCTCCCTGCACGCCCATGATTGATATCCACTGCTCATGGAAACAAGGTTTCATAGGAAGCACTTGGTTAGCACACAAGATAATTCAGTCAGGGGATACGCATCCAACACAAATTTAAACCTACTTATGGGATCAGAAGTTAAGATTCTTCAGGGAAGAGTCACCCATTTTACAATGTGTCTGTGGAGCGTTCACTTTCTAATTTATCCTATGCATACATAACTGGTCTCCATCTCCAGATTCCTTTCCAGAGCATCTTTGCTTCACATTTTGACAGACCCAAAGACATAAGCAATGCAAAGGCTCAGTTACTGCCGGTTTACCTGTTCACATTGCATGAGGGAAGCCAGAGCAGCATCTCTTTATAATCATATCACTCATGGTCCTTTTCTTCATTGGCAATTCCACGCTGTGATCCCTGCTTGGGATCACATCTCTAATATTTTTTATTCTGTAACACCTTTTCCTTCTTGTGTTCCCATGGCTATGCCAGAGTTCTGTCCTCTACTCTCCTTCTTTGTTCTGTCTTTCAGCTTCATTTTTCTCCCAGTTCCTTCAAAGTTCTCCTTTCTGTGTTCCAACCCATGCAGATACATCCAACACACATTATATTGTCCATATGTACAGTGATTAAAAAAAAATGTCAGAGAGACAGTTTCTAAAGTCTTCACCTACGGTTCACAGTTATGATATTATGCAATATGACAGGCAAATCTGAGGAAGAAATTCTGGCCTCTCTGACAGCATTTGTCATAATTACTTTGGCTTTCAGCAGATCCAAATTTTACCATTTCTCTTTGAAAACTGGAGGTGCTACTGTTGGTGCTCTCCCTTTTCCATCACCTGTTAAGTGTTTGTTAGAAACCAACAGTGTTCTCACAAACTATCCTTAAAGCTTCCTTTCCCATAAGGATTAGTTCAAGGAGTAATGACTGCAATATCACATATGAAAGCTTGTAGCTTTGCCACTGTAGTTTAATTTATATATTTCTGCTTTGAAGATTTCTTTTAATTACTTTGCTGACAAAGTACTTACCTTTATGAATTTCACACGTGTATTTTTAACATTTCTGTTGGAAGTTTCTACAGTTATTTCAAATGAACAAGACTTGGAGACTAGTAACGCAATCAAGTCTAGAAAAATATATATACAAAATTAGGGCAATTAGTCTTGGGCTATCGTGAGAGAAGGAGTTTTAATATTAAAAGTATATGAAAATCTATCACTTTTCTTATTCCTAGACAAGCAGATATAATTAGCAATATTTAAAGCAAAAGAGCAATAGAACCAATATTTCTTGCTTAAGATGCAAAATACATGATAGGACAAGAATAAATATAAATAAATATGGAGGTCAGAGATTCTTTATAGAATTTCTAACAAAAAGCTAAAACACACTGATAACTGATATTTCCTTTGGAATCCAGAAGTCTGTGTAAATTCTAAATAACTTTTAAGATGTATTAAAGTTAACAAACCATACGATAAATTTCCTTAATTGTTCTCTCTCTTACACAGTTTCTTATTCAAAGTAATACTGAATGGACTCAAGCAGTGTTAGCCACTTCCATTTCAAGAAAACAAGTGAAGTTGAATTAAGATGTGGGATTTGCATATTATTCAGCGAAAACTGACCTTTGTTCCTAGAAAGTATAGCCTGATCCATCATATGCAACTCCCAGAACATAGTCAGTTCTCTCCCGTCGGTGACAAAAAGTAGTTCCTAAGGGACACAATTTAGACTTTATAACCACCATTGCTTCAAATTGGATATGTAGCCAGAGTACATTCTGAGTTACTGGTGCGGCATAATCCAGCTTTGTGAATAGGCAATTCTGAGTACCACAATTTTACTTACTAGTGGATCTCTATGGATTGCATCAGACACAGCTTCAACAGCTTTATGATCTCCAATACGTGGATCTCTGTGATTCAGTGCTCGTTTTAGAGCAGACTTCTATCTGGGCATTCACAGCTGGGGAAGGAAAAGGAATTTCTGACGTTAGCACATGGAAATACTGCTACAGAATTCTACTGGCAGAGTAGTTTAAAGGTTATGTGGACATTTAAAACATTAAACTCCTCTCTTATACAGAATTGCTCTTTCCCAATGCTTATGTCCACCATCACTCACAGATAATGACTAGAATCAAATTTCGAAAACTGTAATATGCCTTTACAATATTTTTCATTTGTGCTTTTAAAAATCAAAACAATTGTAAGGTTGTAGGGGGGTTTAATTATCATCGCTGGTTGTTTTTTTCACACTAGAAAGGCAATGTAAGGAACAGAATGGAAGAAGAGAAAGGGCTTGTATGGCTGCCAATATTCCCAATAGATATTGCAGTCAAATACTATTCTTACTGGAGATCCCGAATGCTATTTGTCGTCCTTCAGCTAAGTTGCAGTCTAATTTTCCTAGATTTGAGGTATGTAGCCCAAACTACACGAAATAAAGAATACTGCAACAATAGTCTGTTTAATGCTACCAGTGTTGGGCTTTTCCATGGGCTTCTGGAAAACGTAGAGGATTTAGGAAACTGCAACTCACCCAAGCGCTGAGAACCTAAGATCCACAACTTCTGATCAGATGTCCATACAAAAGCAGGTACAGATGAAATAACAAAGGTGCATTCTATGCACGAACGTGACCATTTCGTTTTTCAAACTCAGTGAGCTGCATATTTTCATTAGTAATGAAAAACCTGTTTATTAAATTCTCAGTGTACAACTTGACAGTTGTATCACACTGTAATCAGATTAAAAGCATATTAATTTGTTTATAAACATCACTTTTTGGCTTAAATAGAGCGCAGTACGGATATACACCCAGAAAATAAGCTAGATGAAAAAAAAAAGAGAACTTATTTCAGTTTCTATTCTAAGGAAAGAAGTTAAAAAAAAAAAAAAAAAAACGCATTTGTCCTATCTGCAAAGCCAGAACAAAACTAAACTACATTAAGCTTTTCTGTAGCATTATTCCGTTACATTATTACATCTTCATAAAGGTTTTATAAACATTATAAAACTAAAAATATGTTTAACTAGAATACTACTAACAAGTAGTTCTGTATGGACCAATAGGTTGATTTCCAATGGATTACATCAACTCTGGGTGACTTTGCATTCAAATCATTCTATTACAGATTACACTTAAGCAGTAGAAAATTCAGAGAAATTCAAAATATCAGACAATTCACACTGATCATGGCAGAGCCAAATACATGTGTTCAGACATACAATATAAAAGTTTTAACTTTGGAAAATGACCAAATGAGAACTCTAGTTACGCTGCTTTGTATCTCCCACATGGACTTATGGTATCCATGATACGAAAGTATAATACCATATGCTACCATGATAGAACAAGATCCCTTTGAGTCTATTCTCTTGTAAGCACACTCTCTCTCATATGCACAATTTCTGTTGCCTAATGAGAATCAAGTTGGTGCTGCATTTTTTCTTTCAATTAGGGCATCAGCAGGTTGTCATCTCTACCTGGTTTCATTTGTTTCCAAGACTTGAAGCTTTTGATATTCATGTCTGGAAAACATGGTGGCGGAAAACGTGGATAATAAGCTCAGAAGTTACTGGATAGACGATGGACTTCTGGATATATAGACACACATATAAAGCTAATTACATTTTCTCAGAGAAGCAGGCTTAAAAAGGATGTACGGGGAAAAAAGGTTGAGGTAACCTTCACCACTCAACCACTTTTGAATTAACCTTTCCAACTGTTAGAAAGTACCTGTTTTAAGTGAGCTGGAAGCCTATAATTTCATGTTACTGACTTGGATACCAGTCATAGAAGAGGCTTTGATTTGATTCCAAGAAAAGGTTCTGGGTAGAGTTAATAGAATTGGCAGCAAATTCAACCACTGCAGCTCCTACTCTGCTTGTGTTGCCTCACTATTTGCAGGTCCCATGGTTAAGATTTCTATTACTGAATCTTAGAAAGTTGCTTCTATTTGCTTCTTGTTTATGAGTCCAAGTTTCTTCACTGATGGGACCAACAAAACACTGAATCCTTTCTAGACCCTTCAAATCTGACCTTGACAGATTTACATTACTGGACATTGTATCAGCTTCTTCTTGATATCAAGACATTAAGACAGAAATTTGCAATCTGTTAATACTATCCTTGATGTTTATTCACATTCTGATCTCACTGCTGCAGTCACAGGAACATGCTAAACTGATCTACGAACACACGTTGAATTGGTAAAATGCCAGTTTTCCAAATCTCCTCTACCTAAAATGAAACATCACAAAGAAGGATGATTTCCAACCTCTGACCTATACACTAAATTAATAGGCTGATATGACCTGAACTAAACCAAGAACGTGCTTTTGGATCTTTACAAAATTATTACTAAATTCTCCAGTTTTATTTACTAACTATATTCAATATGATAAATGCATTTTTAAACACTTGCGTGCGAGTATAAAAAGGATGAAAGGCAATTTTCTTCTTTCTTTCAATCCACCAGATGTTATTACCATGAAAAGAAACACCAAGAACCAAGAGAAGTGCCTTGGAAACCAACAGGGAAATAGAACTTATTACCTTTATAACATATTCCATTGTGAACAAGAGATTTATTTTTGCAGATTGACAGACTACTTCCCATAATTCTTTTAACATGCGTTTTGTATGCTGTCAACAGTTTGCAGAATGACATTCTTTACAGTAGTATAACTGCCAGTAGTACTTAATGCTCCATACTTAAAAAACACACTCTACAACTGATGTATAATGCTGCCAAAAATTACATAAACACGAACACTTCACCAAGAAAATTGATGTTCTGTTGCTTAATTCTGAGGTTTTAAGGAATGTTTGTTTGTATATCTAGAACTACTAAAGATTTGCTCCACAGTAGTTGTGGTCACTTGATATTCTTCATGCTTATGCAATTTTTTAAAAGTTTGGTTAAAACAGACTTGCATTGGGGTCACATTGTACCCTAGGAGTACAAATTGCATGACAAACAAACATAATTCCAAGTAAACATATTTTTGGGGACAGTGGAGCATGGATTTTGTACACACAATAAAGCTGCCATTAATCTACTTTATATAATAAATGTATAAAACATTCCAGCTAATGTGCAATATGTAAATACTGTAAATAGCAAATATAAGTAATAAAGTGTTTGGTATTAAGTTATCCTCAGTGTGTTTTCTTTTCACCCCTTACAATCCAGAATTTGATAAATTGGAAGCTGTTTTCAGGTACTTACTGTAATTTATCCATACTTAAACCTTTTGCCAATGAGCATTTGCTAGGACAAAGGAAAAAAAAAGTATATACCCCTCAGAGAAGTCCAGTAGTTTGGACACTCTCTATGGATTTGTGAGTACAGCCAGATCTGTGTTCCAGTCTCCAGAAGTGCCCAGACTACAGGGCTGCTCCAGTTACGTACAGATTTCTAAATGTGAATTTTTTCTGGCAAAATTTTGTCAGAAAATCCATATTCTATTCATGATATTGTAAAGTGATATAATCAATAAATGTCCAACAAGATATTGTAGTACAAGAACTTTGGAGTAAGTCTTCGCTAACTCCTCAGGAAGCTTTGATATACATTTGCCCTTCTTCCTTAAATCAGATATTCAATCCAGTTGTCATAATAAAATGGCTCAAACAGGAAAAAAAATTATGCATGTCTTGCAGAAGCGCCTCAGGATCTTTTTCTAAATATTGCCATTTAGCTTCCATTTTATCCTCAATTACAGCCACAAAATGTAAAAACAAAATGAAACAAAACACCACCCTGAGAAACAGGGAGGGGGCTGGGATTCTTGAAATGCACACTAAGAAGCCTACAGCATCTATTTGTCTTTAAAAAAAAAAAAAAAAAGGGCAGAAGTACAAGCCTAGATTATCAACAATCACTAACTGCTAAAGTTTCATTTCTCACCGGCAATTATACATGTATACTGGAAAATATGTAGCTAAGAGAAGGTACTCCTACACGATTCTCTTAACTGCTCATCTGCAGTAAACATGTGGGTGGAACTCTGTGCTTCTCTGTAGTTCCACTGATTGAAATCACATCAGAGCATATTACTTAACATAGGAGTTTAAATTCATACAAATATTTCTATTTGTAATAAGAGACTGAAATCTGGTTAAGTTAAAATTTTCCAGAAAAAAAAAAGATATATTGTAAAATGAAAGAAGTAATATATTTAATGGCTTAATAAATGAATATAAATAAGTTAATTCCATGAAAGTTTTTTGGCAAAAGTCAGTAGGCTTTGACAGAAGATAAAACTATACTGTATAAGGGTTTGCTTATTTAGTTCTAGGTATAGGTTCATTACCTTAACTGAAGGGGGGTGGGGAAGACTAAGGGGGAGCAAATTCTACATTTTTTAATACAACATTACATTTTTCATGAGCGGTATTTTAAACCTGTAAAAGCTTAATCATTTTTGTGATTTGTGTATTATGTTCACTGTTTCTCTTGTAATCTAAGTGCCACTGTCCTTCCTCTGAAGGCTATCCTGCTTCTGTATTCTCGTATTTTATGATCTCTTTCTAAATGCAGTGTTGCTATCCTAGCTTCCAACTCAAACAAATGCATGAATTCTCTTCAAGAAACAAAACAAACTCGTCCCCCAAACCCCAAAACAAACAGGGATCCAAAAAAAAAAAAAAAAAAAAAACTTTCTCCTGCTATCAGAGCCAGTGAATTATTTAGCCAACAAATTACTTGTTGAAAATATAACTTGGCACAAGTCTGACACTCTTCAAATCTGAACTGAATTTAACACGGATAGTTGACTTAGTATCAGTTTAGAGTAAGATTTCTAAGCCTAGTGAAAGTTAAAAAAACAAATCCTCCTTTATCTCCTTTCTGTTACCCCAGCAGCCTAAAGATAAATATTTATAACTTTTAAATCTTGGCTTTAAAATGTACAAAACCTTAGGTTCAATTCCTACTCAGCCATGAACATGAAAGCACAAACCATCATGTTCTCAAATGTCTGATTTATTTTACTTCCACTGGAATATTTAAAACGGTAGTACTCTTTTAAGTACCTCCTCTTCTGAGGTAGTGCATAAAACCACATCTAAGATAGCTTGTGCCCATCATTTTCACTCATTCGTTTTGTTAAAGTATTCATAACAAATGGAAAATCATTTTTTCCAGAGTTAGATTTTCATCTGACCTGAAATATATATTCCTTGTCTTAATTAAGAAAGAAAAGAAAATGTTTCATTTTACTTTGGTTTAACCCCCAAATTAATCCCTGAAGTGAAGCAGCTATTAATCTAAAAGTTTTTAACTTGATCTTCAAAAATCAAAACTGTTGGTAATACAAATTTTGCATAAAGATACTTGTTTTTACATTTACATATTCCATCTACCATTTATATTTGGTAAGCAAGTTCCTACATTTTATGTAATATTTTCTTTTTCAGAAAATTCTGATTGAAAATTTAGCAATCAGAAAACAGAAACCTCATTAACACAAACATTTTTCAGCTGTTCTACTGCAGTAGTCCTAGGAGACTTACTCCCCACTGCGAAGGCTGCAGCACATCTTCACAGTGACACCAAGATTCCTCCCTCCCCAGGGATAACAGGGTCCTCTATCAAAATACATCCCTTGCACAGGAGGTGAGTGGGTAACAAATCAAGAGGCTATTCTATGTTAGTTTGGAAGGCAGACAGAGGGCATAACACAGCCACAAGGCTAAGAAAACAAGTTTTAAACATAACGTGGTAATGCCAGTTCATACCAATGTTGCCATTACTTAAAATAGGGAACTACCATGGTAGCAGTTATGTTACTGCTCTCAAAAGAGACTTAAGGCAGAAATGAAATGCAGACAAACAGGCCTGTGTTTTTTACAGTGCAATTTTTGTGAGAGCAGAACTTCCTACTTATTGGCCTTCTATTAACTTCACACTACGTTACAGGTAGTCAGTCAAAAGCATGCTCTGAGAGTATAGTTTAAACTGAACACAGTCCATGTACTCTCCTGAACAGTATCTGACAATACTGTCCATAGAGGAACTGGGATTATAGCAAATTTCTTTAATTATATTTGGTAGATTTGAATTATTTTATTAACTGTGTGATACAAAACATACATTTCACATCTAGGCTTTTAAAATTGACCTGTTTTGTCCTAAAAATAAATGCTATGTCACACTTACCTGTATCACTGTGCTAGGAACTAGTCCCAAGACCAAAGGAAGACTAACTGGATAAGTCCTATTAATATTGATCGGTATTTCTGAACTGAGATCCTCTTAATTGGTATAAAAAATAATTTTGTCTTTGCTAACTGAACACTTAAACCTATCTAACCTGTTTTAACAGGAACCTGATGATTCACACAGGTTTTGCTTGCCTGAGCTTTCAAATAATGTTAAATGCAATACCTGTCTGGGGGCACATACAGTTCTTTTATCCACCAATACGAAACAGCTTCGGTCCAAAAGCTGTCTAACGATGCTAGGATGCTATGCCTAAGTTAATATGCAGGTACTACTATCACACAGCTTCCTGTTGGAAGTTGGTTTAAATTAATTCACTAATGGCCCAATAAGAAGATCTCAGGTTAGTTTATATTGCACATAAAGAAGCAAGACATTATTTTTATAGTGCTTGTGAGAAAGCACTGGAAGAGTTCACAAATAAATTTATTCTGAATGAAATACTTTATTGTTACATAGATGCATGAGAATATGACTGATCATCTAATTCAAGTTTAAAACTTTTCTATTTTTTTCTAATTACATGACAGAACAGCTACAATACAAAATTAAACTGAAAAAGTGCCAGTTTGGCCCTACTGAGAAGGCATAATATTACATTTCAAATACATCAATCAAGTAAAGCTTACATATTTCAGGAGGAGCTTATTATTTTCTTTTAGAAATAAAATGATGCAGCATTAATGGGGCTTCTCCAAAAATGCTTTACAGCATCTAACACACTGCTCGTAAACAGTTTCAAAGTCCTTTTCGTTCCCCTAGAAAAGAGCAGAGGAAGCAAATGTAAGAATGGTAATACTAGCTCAGACCAAAAATTCTTCCACACTAGCTCTCTGCTACCAATAATGGCAAATAATTGCCATTACAGAAAAATATGCAAAAAATATCACAGTATTCGTACTATTTCCTCCCTGCTTTGAATTACCAGGGGCTTACGAGTTTCCACAGCCAAATACTGTGATTTTGTGCTCAACAACCCTTGAGTAACTTTCCTCCATAGATCCTTCTAGTCTTTGAGCCCTTATAAGCCTTCATTTTTTCTTTACACAATATCCTTTCATGTTGAGTTTCACAGTTTAACAAACCACTGTGTGAAAAAAATACCCCTTTTTTCTTTTGAACCTGTCATTAGTTACTATTTCCTTCTTGTATATCGAACAGTGATTCCCTTTTAACCTTTTCCCATGATAATCAAGATTGTATAGAACTCTGTTGCACGTCCCTTCACTTTTCTTTCCTAAGCTAAAGAATCCTAGTCTAACCTGTTGCTCTGTACTGACATTATTTCACTTCCTTGACTATTCAGTGCCCTTCTCTCTTTCTTGATTATCTCATCTTTGAGAAATGATGCTGACTGACCAGGACTTTACACAGTATTCAAAATACATTTTAAATTTAAGTAATTTATATAAGCATAAAGATGTGTTTTCCTTTCCTAGTCTAACACTTTATATTGTTTTGTTCTCTATTCCTAGTAATTCCTAAGTGAAAATATGTCTACAGTTGACTTTATATTTCATCAGATTATATATTTCATGAGAACTGTGGGATCTCGCAACACTATATACTACATATATATACTATTTTTGATCAAGCCACCCAAAAAATTTCTTATACATACATAATAAGGATCTTCAATAATAAGTTGTTTCTGTGGATCATAAGTCCCAAGTAGTTCAATTGTAGCCTTGCAGTCTTTAACTTGGTTGCTTTTCCTTTTCAGATCTCTGTAAAAGTAAAATTAAAATTTTCCAGTCAATTTCTCAGAATTTCTTTTTGGTATCAGGGTTAGATGCTCATGATTGTCATATCCTTTCTTCTAAATTGCCTCCCACTGATACAACATACTATTTTTGAGATGGTATCTTCCCCATCTGCTTACAAATGAGTGTCCATTATCCTAATGCAGTTAAAATGCACCTCATCACCTTCCAATGAAAGGCAGCTCAGTGCTATGTTTTTCACATAATCATCACCTTTACTCACCTAGTATTAAAAAATTTTAAATTAGTTTGCAATAGGTCATTAGAAACAATTTCCTGCAGAGTATTGTTTCAAATAGTTGCTGTTAAGCTTTTACAACCTTACTTTTCTGTCTAAATCATACCACAGAAAGGCAGCAGTGAGGATTAACTCTGTGGCCTAAAAAATTAAGCTTTGAGCAGGGCCTTTGAAAACACACACTATGTTTCCAAGTTTTACACTGATTTATGGATGAGGTTTAAGAAAAAAAAAAAAGAAAAGAAAGAAAAAACAAGGATTACCTTGCCATCTGTAGATCCCAAAGGACATTACGACTCACAGTACTTTTTATACTTAATAAGAAAAATCTGTAAATACTTACAGTAATAATATTCAGCTTTAAGAAATTAATGTTCCTATTTCATATAGTTTAGAAATACAAAATTACAGTAAGAGTATAATATGCTTTTTCTTAAAGAAAAATTAGGAGTCCTCTATAAATTAAGCAATTATTGCTTGAAGTCACAGATTTTCAGTAAGTTCTCTATCCTTCTATAATAAAAGGTGTAGCCTGTGAATATTTGTTATATTTTCAGAGGACAAGAAGGATGTTTGTTTGGAGACTGTAATACCATCCTATATAATAAAATTCACCTAATTACAATGAAGTCCAACCATTTGCTTCAAGGCTTTTGGCATACCACCTAGTAAGCAGGAAGAAGTCAAATGGCTCCAGCACTAAGGAAAAGTGATGTCGCAAATTAAGTTTGCTCCCTTTTCTGATATGGCAGGCACTCCATCAGCGTCTAAGATGAACCCGGTTTCCTGGAGCTACAGATAGGTGTTGCCAGGAAAACCACTTGGACTGGGTTTAAGGCGAAATTAAAGTGCGGCAGTAGCAATATCCCTATTCTGCTATAGCTGTGATGCTTCTGCTCACGTTATGTTTTTCTGTTCATGTTATGGAAATTGTTAATACCAAAGTAAGTTTTACATAAGAATTTAAACAAAACTGAAAGTAAATCTAGTTCAATCTTTCCTGACAAACTGCAATCAATCCAAGTGTTACATACAGCATGTATGAATGAAGAATATAAGAGAGGCCATTCAAAACATTCTACAAGAGTCAACAAATGACACTTATTTCAGTTAAGCACTGCTGTTTTTAAAAAGTCTTTAGGGGTTGCTAATAGACTTGTTTTTTTAAACTAACTTCACATGCAATAGTCCTTATGAACACCTTGACATTTGTACTTTATTAAAACTCAGACCCTTATAAGGAGTCTATTATAATACCAATTATAAGTGTGTACCTAATTAAGTTGAAATTTTGCTAACGATGCCCAAATTACCACATAAGTCAGCTCCAAGTCTATCTTACACTCATATTGCCTCAAAGACAGACTTAACAAAAATGATAGGAAACAGGAGCAAACAAGTCCCCTGGCTAGCGACCTTACGTCAGAGCTCCTTCAATTTCTCAAAAAAAAAAAAATAATAATAATAATCCCACCTCCCTGCCCCCTCCATACACAGAAAACAACTTATAACATAGATAAGCGCAAAAAAGAATAGGAGTTCTGTGCATGCAATATTGCAGATGACATGACATGAGCAATGCTGACAATCTCTAACCGAGCAAGAGGTTAGAGGTAAAATCTTTAATCCCTTCCAATTTCCCCAGTGTCTTTTAGATCCCATGCTAACTAGAAAAAGAGATCACTTTAATCAAAAGTCTTAGCACTTAAAATGAAAATCTGTACTCATGCCTAACTATACAGACAGCAATGGAATGTCTATAATTTAGCGTATACTAGATTTCTTTATTCCTTAAGTGTCATATCACACAAATAAACTGCTCCCTTCTAGCTCATTAAAAATATTAGAAGTAAAGAATACCTTTATTAGGATATCATACACACACAACAAAAAAAACCCTAAAATATCCTAACTGTCTTCCAAAGTGACTTACGAGCTAGCACTACAAGTAATGAATAAAAATTTGTTCAATTTCTTCATACATTACCTTAGATTGCTTTCATCCATACAAAGTATATAGTCAAAGGTCTGGAAGTCTTCTTTAGTAATCTAGAATTAAAAATATGTGCTTTAGCCTACAAACCATGTTTGAATACAGAGGAAAAAAGTTTAGTGTTTTCAAATTTCAAAATTTTGATTTATTCAAAGAAACAGATTACAAAAATTAAATAGCCTCTCTTCATAATCCCTTATAATAATGTGTAAAGTGTTTAATTATATTCTGCCATGATTACTTATCTAGCTGTACAAATCTTCCACAAAATAAATAAATTAGCTATTTTATTAATAATTCTTAACATCCCATTAATCAACACAGAAACATCACTAGAAATGTCACTACCTCCCATGCTTTCCAACAGCTAAAACTAAAACAGGTTTCCAGTGACAGAAAACATACAGTAAAAATGCAGGCAACTTACTGTTTTAGTACTTCATTAACAGAAAAAAATAAAAGAATTAGACAACATGTAATATATACAATATAGAAATCTGTGTATTATACAGACAAAGATAATAGGTGAAATTCAAAGATAAAGCATGATGGCATGAATTACAATCTTTGAAAAAAAAAAAAAAACAAATGCAGTGACAGTGCTTTAGGCCACGTAAGCTCACAATATTCACAACACAACGGGAAAAAAATCTGGGATCATCTTTGTACTGTCATACCAGCGGTTATTTTTCTTTCTCACAGCTTACAAACTCCGAAAAACAAGCATTTAAAAAATTCAAAGATCTAAGCTCACAGTAAGGTGAGCAAGCATTACTGATAAGCCATTAATTTAGGTAGGTACTAACGTTACCTGGACCACGCCCTAGAAAGAAGAGGGGTCCAAGAAAGCTGGTTAATATTCAAGAATCACATCCTCCAAGCTCAAGATCAGGGAATCCCTCTGAGTAAGAAGTCGAGCAAAGCGGGCAGGAGACCTGCAGGGATGAGCAAGGAACTCCTGGCAAAACTCCAGCAGAAGAGAGAAGTGTACAGAACGTGGAAAAGGGGACAGGCCACTTGGGAGGAATACAGGGACGTTGTCAGAGCGTGCAGGGATGCGACAAGGAAGGCTAAGGCCCAGTTGGAATTAAATCTGGCAAGGGATGTCAAGGAGAACAACAACAACAAGGGTTTCTTCAAATACATCAAGAGCAAAAGAAAGACGAGGGAAAATGTGGGCCCGCTGCTGAATGGGGCAGGGGCCCTGCTGACGAAGGCTACAGAGAAGGCAGAGTTGCTGAATGCTGCCTTTGCTTCAGTCCTCACTGCTAAGGCCAACCCTCAGGAATTCCAGACCCTGGGGACAAGAGAGGAAGGCTGGAGAAAGGAAGACTCTCCTTCGGTCGAGGAGGATCGGGTTAGAGATCATTTAGGCAAACCTGACACCCACAAATCCATGGGCCTCAATGGGATGCACTGGTGAGTGCTGAGGGAAGCTGGCGGATGTTATCGCTAGGCCACTCTCCATCATCTCTGAAAGGTCCTGGAGATCAGGAGAGGTGCCTGAGGACTGGAAGAAAGCTAATGTCACCCCAGTCTTCCAAAAGAGCAAGAAGGAGGAGCCAGGAAACCACAGGCCTGTTTGCCTCCAGGATGAGTTGTTCCATCAGCTTTCCAGGGCTGGAGGTGAGGCTATCTCCATTACTAAAGACAGTCCATGGAAAAACATGTTATTTTTCCACTTTATCGATGTCAAACATTTGCCTTCCATTTCCAGAAGGGAAAAGGAATCTCTTTTTCTCTCTTGAAAAAGAAAGAGTTGCCGTGGTCCTCAAATTTATCCCGTGTAAAACAACCTTTAATATAACCTTCTTTTAATCTCTATTTCACATTAAAGGAAAACGAAAGACATGAGTCATACTGAAATCAATTTTGACCCGAGCATGAATAAAAGTGAAACTGATTAATATAACCATCTTGTACACAAAGGCTAAGAACTGAGAGAATTTCAATAGGTACATAAAAATACATCCTGCAGCCTATTATCAGCTAAAATGTTAGGATTTAATATGTATGTTGATACTTCAGTACTTTCACTGAAAATTTATGATTATTATATGGCACGGTAGTATATAACCAACTTAACATTCTCCGTTATATAAACTAGTCTTCTAGTATTTGTGTCAGTTTTGGATTAAAAAAAGATACAATCCACGATTATCATGAATATGTGCAAAATTATCTGAAAGTGCCTTTCACAGGGTACATAATTTTCCACAGGAATGAAAAGGATAATTGTATGAAGTAGTCATCTTTTGACAGTAATTAGGAGACAACAGAAAAAAAAAGCCTTTCTTTGTAATTCTTCAACTCCCTGAGTTAAATCTTTCTCAATCTGTTCTGGAACAATGGAACAAATGGAACTATTCTGGTTGTTCTGGAACAACTTACACTGGTACTGTTTCTTAGATTAGTACGCTCAACAACCAAATTTTACACTACCGAGTTCCTCTTTTTCCAGAAGAGCTATGAGCCCTATCAGGATTCCGAAAGAGCCCTATCAGGATTGCAAGTTTTAGAGGGTCACCAGAGACCAATTGACAGAACTTTGAAACAGTAAAATTGGAGTTACATAGCTAATGCCAATGAAAAAAAAAAAAATGAACAGTTACCGTAGGTCAGGGATTTGAAAATTTCCTTCTTAACAGAAGCTAGTCATGTTAGGATGTTTTAGACATATTTTCATCCTGTTGGTCTTTCACGTTATTGTCTCATCCTTTCTAATTTCTTCTCCCTGCATATGTAATATTTTATTATCAGACAGACTTATGGCCTTCCTTCAGATGTTTTTTTTGTTTGTTTGATCTAAGCTCTCCTGCTTTAAAATTCTGTTCGTTTGCCAGAATGTATAGGCAAATTTCTTCAGGAATGTGTTTTCACCTTCTCTATGCCAAAATAGTATACATAGAGTTGCTTCCAGGCATGGGATTAACTCTTTTGGATACTTTGCTTTAGTTTAACTGCTCATAAACTGCTCCAATAACACTCAAGCACAGTCCTTCCATTTCCAAAGCTTACCTTTTAAGACACACATGTTACACTAATGTGACTGAAACACTGACCGATTAATTTTAGTACCATTTAGCTAGTATAATGATGAAATATGCTGTTTTTAAGCACTAATATGCAATAAATCTAGAATCTTTAATGAAAAAGATCACAACATCAATCAACTTTTTCTAGTAATTATTCTAATGAAATCTGGAACAGCGCTGTGCTCAATTCTGTTTGCAGTAAGGGAGATTAGCATCAGGAAAGGTTAGCAGAGGGCATTCAACTAATTCAGGGAACTCATTTTAAAAAGTTAAAGAACTAAACATGTAGTTTTTGGAAGTGAAAAAAAATAAAGGATGACCTCAATAAGGTCTCATAAAATTCTCAAGGGAACAGAAAAGAAAGACTTTAACACGACCATGATCTTTTTTGTCAGTACAAAAAACTAGTGGCACAAACTTAAGCTAAGAAAAGGTCAAGTCCTAAAGCAGTACTTTGTATCCAGAGAATAGTTAATTGAAATAAGTTATGTGCATTTATTTGAGAATCTTAATAATAGATGCAGATATGTTTATTTCAGATCTCTCTGGAATGTAACATAGAAGTATATTTTCATTAGTGAAAACTGAGATCAGTTCTGTTAAAAACTTAGAGGATTTCACTAAGCAAAAAATGTCTTTGACATAATAATGTTTCAAGACCATGCTTTCCTCTGAAGTTACCACCAGCCCTACTACTAACCTTGGGTTTGAGCTCTTTATTTCTAACATAGCATTCTAAAAACTTTCTAAAGTTTTTCATTCAAAAGTAGAAATTTTAGTGATGGATAAGCAGGTATTCTACTTCTTTTTTGAATCTGCTGAATAAAAATGCAATCCTTTCAAATTCCAGTCAATTCTTTGCTTAAAGAAGAGCCACCGATTACAACAAGTCATCCATTTTGACAAGTACTCAAAACTGTTTGAGAAAAACGTTCAAAACACTAAGGCATCGAAGGTAAGATTCTTCTACAATGGAGAAGCTGCTCAAATGCTTCCTAGTTTTACTTCCAGTGAAGTTTAATAGTAAGAAACTGACTAACCTCAACTGGAAGAGTTAGGTCACTTTGAAACCCTTTGAAAAACTGCACATATTTATTATTTGATGCTTAATCATGAACTTTGTCAAATGACTTTCGTGATTGTAATGATTAGGGCTGAACAAAGAATGATGGGTATGAAGATGAAAGAAAATATACTCTCTTCTACCTGCCGTGCTTTATGGGCTGTCTCAATGCCATGATTTCTTAGACAGCTCAAAGCCCTTGCATCTGGGCAGCGCCCCACGTTCCAGTCTGAAACAGCAGCACTGTCTGTCATCCACTGTAACAACAAAACACATATATACACATATTTAAAGAAAATAAGAGTACAGTACCTGCCTGGCAATATGACTCATGGTAATGCCATGCTTCTTCATGCAAGTCTGTCCTCGATAGTCAGGAGGGTTTCCTATTTCATAGGTAGATGTTGCTGCACTGTCTATCCTCCACTACAGAAAAACAAATTTACATTTTATTTTTTCCTTTCTTACTGCTCGTATTTGTACTAACTGGCTAATAGACAGTTATTTCTTAGGCAGGTACAGAAATCAGTTACTTACCTTATTTTCAACTTTTTCATCAGTTACAAGTTTTCTAAAAACTGCTTCAGCTATTGGAGAACGACAAATGTTTCCTACAGAAACAGGAAATTTAGGATGATTAAAAACAAAAATTTAACAGTTGTGTGGATTCATGAGCACGTCAGATTTTTTTTTACTTAGCTACAGCTAAGTAGCTACATTCCTTCTGTTATTCTATCCCAAGAGATTCTGCAGCAATAGAAACATAACGTACCTCTGTCTCTTGAAACGCACATTATACTATGCAAAGATATACCTTGTTAAAGTAAATAGGAAAGGGGTTTATGTAAGCACATTACCCTATTCCTCTACTCTACAGAGTCTTCTGCGATCGCAGAAGACACAGCAAAACTACAGAATTTCCAAGTGGCAGCAAATCATCTGCAAATCCTCCTACATACTGGCATATTTCAACTAATGTTTTACTAGATAATCCACAAATATTCATCTGAAGTATTCACATTATTATCCACTTACGAAACAAAACTTTTGGACAATTCCAAAACACAAATATCACCACTGTGGAACCAGCTTAGTGAAATGGCTGAAGCACCTGCAGTAGAAATGCTGCTAAAAACTAAAGTGAAGTCATTGCAGATCAAACTGAACCTTCAAGAGCAGCTTTCAGCTACTAATTCCAAAACCTCAAGGAAAAGAAGACGAAGAAGAAAAAAAAAATCAATTACACAAGCTCTTAAACACTTAAGGAAAAGAAATTTTCCAAAATTTTTTTGGTCTGAAGTATGGAGAATTAGTGAAGAAAGGTGACTCTGACAGCAAGGCTTAAGTACTGCCGATCAGCAAAAAACTAGGTAAGATTCCTGGTTTCTTATATAAATAATAAATCTTCTCATCCAATGGCCTCTGATTATTGGTCTGAACATTACTTTCAATAAAAACCCATCTCAGCAATGAAATAGTGACCAATGAAAAACTAGAAATAATTGATTTACAACATTTATGTCACTACTGAGGCTGTAACTAGGTTATTCATTTAAGGTAGACCTCTCAAATCTACACACAAAAATACATACTCTAGGATCACTAGAGAGAAAAAAGCTGCCATGACTTGAATATTTTACTAATCTGCTCTCATTCATACCAACTATAACAAAATCAAAGTGGGAAGTGAACCATTCAAGAAATACAAATGTGTTGCCAAAGTTTTGGAGAATTTTGGAGAAAGTCAAATCACTAAATGGGCAAAAGAAACTGTCTAATCATTTGGAAAACAATTTTGCTGAAGCATTAAGTGAATTTGGGTAGCAGCAGATCTTTTTCCAGGTGCAAATATACTATTTCCTTTATTTTAACTTGTTTATTGCAAGCTGAGAAACTAAATTGAACTTGAGAGAAAAATAAAGCAGTTAATTTGTAGATTAAAAAAAAAACTTTTTAGAGTGACAAAAACAGAGATTCCTTATTATTAATTATAAGAATGTTGAAGAATATACATAAAAAACTCACTTATTTTATAAACTAGTTAAGCATTAAACAATACCATTTTATTAGGAAATCAAGGGGACATGAGCACAGAACATTAGACAGAAAGGAACCTTCACAGTCAGTGAATCCAATCCTTCAATACTGTAGACAAATATACCATCAAGCTCCCTTTTAAAAGCATCATCTATATTAAAAGGCTAGCTGAGAAACTCATTTCCTCTGATAGCCAGAAACCTTCCAATTCCCAGTTATTATTTATTCTTAGAAGTTTATGCTCATTTGATCTTGGTTAACATGACTCTGTATCTTAAAAACCTTTCTTCCCTTCAGCAGATACAGAACCAACATACTTCTTGTCAAGCACAGTTGTGCTAAGCTAAACAAACCAAGCTCTCAGTCTCCTCAGGAAATTAACTGTCCCTTATCTAATCATTCTATTTAACCTAACTCTGCACTCGTTCTAAATTTAATTCATTTTTCTTGAATGCTGACAACTAAAACTACATACAGGATTCCAGCAAAAGTTTTACAAATTCTTTTATAAAAAAGAAAAAGACTCCAAAATATTTACTTAGCTCTATTGAAAAAAACTTGAGATAACACCTTCTAGAATCACATTTCAATCCTTCACGAATATCACATTTGTGATCATAATCTCCTACTTCTAATTAGCCCAGTCCATCTCTTTCTCTGTTGCTTCAAATAACTTTAAATCATTCTTAACTACTAAATTCCACATCAATTACATCAGCTTTCGAGACCATCCAGCTGTTGCTGTATACAGAATCACAGAATCGTTTAGGTTGGAAGGGACCTCTGGAGATCATCTAGTCCAACCTCCCTGCTCAAGCAGGGTCACCTAGAGCATATTGCCCAGGATCACATCCAGACGGGTTTTGAATATCTCCAGCGAAGGAGACTCCACTACCTCTCTGGGCAACCTGTTCCAATGCTCTGTCACCCTCCCAGTGAAGAAGTTTTTCCTCAGGTTTAGGTGAAAGTTCCTGTGGTTCAGTTTCTGCCCATTGCCTCTTGTCCTGTTGCTGGGCACCACGGAGAAGAGGCTGGCCCCATCCTCTTGACACTCCCCCTTCAGATACTTGTACACATTTATGAGATCGCCTCTCAATCTTCTCCTCTCCAGGCTGAACAGGCCCAGCTCTCGCAGCCTTTCCTCAGAGGAGAGATGCTCCAGTCCCCTCATCATCTTGGTAGCCCTCCGCTGGACTCTCTCCAGGAGTGCCATGTCTCTCTTGTACTGGGGAGCCCAGAACTGAACACAGTACTCCAGGTGAGGCCTCCCCAGGGCTGAGTAGAGGGGCAGGATCACCTCCCTCCACCTGCTGGCAACACTCTGCCTAATGCACCCCAGGATCCCATTGGCCTTCTTGGCCACAAGGGCACATGGCTGCCTCATGGTGAACTTGATGTCCACCAGCACTCCCAGGTCCTTCTCTGCAGAGCTGCTTTCCAGCAGGTCAGCCCCCAGCCTGTACTGCTGCATGGGATTATTTCTCCCTAGGTGCAGGACCTTGCACTTGCCTTTGTTGAACTTCAGAAGGTTCCTCTCTGCCCAGCTCTCCAGCCTGTCCAGGTCCCTCTGAAGGGCAGCACAGCCTTCTGCTGTGTCAGCCACTCACCCCAGTTTAGTATTATCAGCCAACTTACTGAGGGTGCACTCTGTCCCTTCCTCCAGGTCATGGATGAATACATTGAACAAGACTGGGCCCAGGACTGACCCTGGGGGGACACTGCTAGCTACAGGCCTCCCACTAGACTCTGCACCACTGATCACAACCCTCTGAGCTCGGCCATCCAGCCAGTTCTCAATCCACCTCACCGTCCACTCGTCTAGCCCACACTTCCTGAGCTTACCTAGGAGGATGTGGTGGGAGACAGTGTCCAAAGCCTTGCTGAAGTCTAGGTAGACAACATCCACTGCTCTGCCCTCATCTACCCAGCCAGTCATTCCATCATAGAAGGCTATCAGATTGGTCAAGCATGATTTCCCTTTGGTGAATCCATACCTGGGGTGGCATTACACAGAGTGTTGCCAGCAGTTCAAGGGAGGTGATCCTTCTTCTCTACTTAACCCTGGGGAGGCCACATCTGGAGTACTGTGTCCAGGTCTGGCCTCTCCAGTACAAGAGAGACATGGGCCTGCTAGAGCGAGTCCAGAAAAGGGCTACAAAGATAAGGAAGGGACTGGAGCATCTCTCAGATGAGGAAAGGCTGAGAGATCTAGGCCTGTCTAGCCTGGAGAAGAGAAGATTGAGAGAGGATCTCATCAATACATATAAGCATCTGAAGGGAGAATGTGAAGAAGATAGAGCCAAAACACAGGCAATTCTGTTTTCATCTAAGAAAAACTTTTCTGCAGTGAGTGCGACTGAGCACTGGAGCAGGTTGCCCAGAGAGGTTATGGAGTCTCCATCCTTGGAGATATTCAAAACTCAAGTGGACATGGTCCTGGGCAACCTGCTCTAGCTGACCCTACTGGACCTGGGGGGTCAACCAGATGATCTCTGGAAATATCTTCCAGCCTCAACTATTCTATTCATGCACAGTTACAGAATCACAGTAAATTTCATTACTACACCTAAAATTTCTGTAACAAATAATGATGTATACTAAATACAATTGGTCCTACTAATTCATTAACTACCTTTCAGAATTTCAAAGTGACCCTTTGAAGTAAATCTCCCACACTTTTTCCCCTATTGAACTGTCCTAATAATGTATACTAAATACTATTGGTCCTACTAATTCATTAACTACCTTTCAGAATTTCAAAGTGACCCTTTGAAGTAAGTCTCCCATACTTTTTCCCCTATTTAACTGTCCTCATTACTTGAACTGAATCACCTTATGACATGATCCAAATTATTTTCACTCTTCTACAGTGTCCTCACTACTTAAAATAAACGCTGTATCATCCTTTGATGGCACCATGATCATTGACTGATTAAATATATTAGCTGCCACTTCTAACAATACCTAGAAGATGTGGTTATATTCTTTCTGAAAGAAACTTGTTACTTAGTTTGTGACTTGAAAAATTAGTGTCTTCCATGATGAGACATTCCAGATATTACTGGAGGAACTAATGCTATTACAGTACTGCCATCTCCATTCAAATTACTCCTGGAGACTACAGGCAGAATCCCATAACTAACTTCATAGAAGCTCTTTTTCCCCCCCTATATTCTTCAGCGTTATTTTTGTACTAACCAACTACGTTTATCCACACTACTCCTCGCCATTATGCTATAGTTCTTCCCATTGTCAATGTAAAGCACTGCCTTACCTCACTGATATTGAGTAACATGCAAACTTCAGTTCTTGTTTTCGAGTCATGATCACTTCCCCAGCATATTTTATATCCACACAAAATCCAGTTTTACTTCCCATATCTGTCTTTCCATATGTTTGTCCAAGTTCCTTGCATGTGCATAGTTTTTGCTAAATTATAGATCAACAAGCGTCTGAGGAATGAACAGAAAATCTCACAGAAACATTCATACAGGATTACCTTCCTCCCTGCACCTGAATCATACTTTCCTTAAATGTTATGTACACCTTCCTTGTCATTAAACTTATCTTTACTTCCTATCCTCCTACCCACTGATAATCCTTTTTTGTATTTCTGATTGATATGATTATGCTCTTATGTATAAGATACTGGCATGAAAGTTCTCTAAATTTCTATCTTCTCCCTTCATTTTTTTTAAATTTCAAGCTTTTTAAACTGTAGCGACATTTTCAAGCTCAGAAAACCAGTACCTGAAGTACTCAAACAGAGTCTGCCCATTGAAGTAAATCTTACAAACATCTCCAAATGATGACTCAGAGTAAGAGACTTAAATTTCATTCATAGAATCAGTACTGGCACGATTGATCACTTTTGCATTCAAGCTTTGTCACTCATTTCCTAGGGAAAAGAAAACCACTGACAATTATCCAAGCAGCCAATATGTTTTCTGAGTTGTTATTCCAATCTATGTATTAATCTTTCATCAATTCCCATAGGGACATGAAAAATAACTCGTATCCATTTAAGGCTCGGGTCCATAGCTCATCTGGTAGACAGGACGGCCGGCCACCTTTAGGTTACGTTTTTCACTTTTAAAGTCAAATAGGCCTGCCTCTTCTTAGCAATGGCATCAGATAAGCGGATTCAAGTACTGCTGATCTTGTCATCTACTCTCTCAATCTGTTTTATATCCTCACTGATTCTTATCCAGCTCTCTCACTCTGTTGTACCTTTCTCAAATGCAAACAGATGCTTTTTCCTTCCTCCTTTGTTATCTTCTGTTTCTAACAGAAGCTTTCATCCTCTCACATTTAAAAGTCTGTTTTTAAACTCTGTTTATTTTTCCCTAGACTGTCAGTTCATCTGAGCTATTTTAATACTGTTTCCTGGTATCATTCGCTTCATCAATTTACCATCAGGGCCTTTTCTTCAGCAAGTGTTTAAAGCTTGCTACTTATTCTACTCTATGCAGTCAAATTCCTGTCTAAACTTCATCATAATTCCCAGCTGTGTTACTGTATCTTCTCTTCAGTTAAGTCTATCTGATGACACTTAGCTCTCAATTAGCTTTGTACAGAACCATTCAAGAGTGATCTTAGTCCACATTCCCCGTTCCTTTCATTCACTGTCAACTGCATAGCTAGCATTCCTACTACCACCCTTAATGTGGGAGAGCTAAGTATAACTATTTAAATGGCATGACCTAACTTCCACGCATTTCCCCCTCTACCAACACACAGAGGAATTACTCACAGAAGTTAAATATTAGCATAAATAGACTGAAAAAAAAATCTGAGTGCAACTCAGTTTGTGCTCAAGACATCGAAACTGAGGTGTCTGAAGTGTCCAACTCCCTAGTCAGTGGAGGTTTTGGCAGTATAATCAATGTCAATAAGTATATCCCTAACTAGGATCCACAGTACTCAAACCATCAGCTAACAATGTGGATGTTCCAGAGTTAAAAATCTTTTCCTGCTACAAGATTATTTTCAATTATCAACTACTGGATCATTATGCTTTTCCCAGGAAGCCAGTAGCTTCCCAAGCTCCTCAGTAACACCAGAGCTTTTCAACACATAAGCACCTACACACAATCATCAGACTCTCAATCTTTTTTTTTTTTTTTTTTTAAGTATGCACCAAAATCTCATTTTCCAATTCGAAGAATCACTTTTATGACCATGCTATCAACTCTCTCAAAACTTCTGTATCATTCTGAATCAAAGACTGAATAAGGCACTATATTCTAATAGTAACCTTACCCATGCTGCACAAAAGCAACACATTTTCCTTTCTTCTAACATTCTCTTCTTTCACCAAAAATTGCATTAGTTCTTTTTGTCAGCTTGCTGTGAAACCCCATTACAGTAGTTATTTATGATGACCTGTTCAATGCCTTATTCAAGCTATTGTTTTTCCATTCTGCAGCTATAAATTGCATTTTGTTCCATGAAGCCTTGAATTTGCCTATATTTAAAAAGCCTAATGGATTGTGATCGCTGAACTAGAAACTCGAATCTCCCTGCAACTGTAACCTAATTTCCTTATTACTGGCTACCCAATGAATTTATTGTCATTTCAGAAAAGGTTTTATGCAATCTATCTCTCTGATGACACTGATACTCAGTGGCTCACACCAACCATCCATCAGTTTTTCCATGGCCAACAAAAAACCACTTTGCTTACTTCCAGCTGTCTAACAGCTATTCCTCTATATTCTGAGATCTATCATTTAGGCCAGTTTCTGGTCTCTTTAATGTACCCATGCTGCGTGTCATGCTATTGTGAATAGCCAGCTGAGAGACAGAGGCTCCCTTATAAAACACGGCATTATATTAAGATAATTTCTGGAGCTCAATCGTTAATTAGATGAGCTATGTAAGTGTGGGGGGAGGGGGGGAGGAGTGAGCAACCAAACTGCTTTTTGGTTCATGTCCAGTTTTAATTCTTCCCTTCACTTAATTTTTTTTTCCCCAAGTGCTTTTTCATATACTATAATCACATATGCTGTTAGATGCTCCATTTATTTTTCAGTGATGAGAAACCCCCATCATTAATGTAATTATGTACATTAACTAGATTATATTTTGCTGTGTAATGAATATCTGCTTATCTCATTACAAACAAAGAATACAGTAAATTGATATTTCAGTAATAGGTTTCTTTCAAAATAATGTAGAAAGAAAGCATAATTTTTCATGAAGCCTTGTACTTTTTGAGATCAGCTCTCACTAAATGTGGGAGTTATTAAGAATTAACGGGCCTTGTTAATCACCAAACAATATTGCAGATATCTGCAGTTCTAGAAATCTGTTTAAGTTTTTCAGCAGTAACCTTAGGTATTATTTCTAACCAAAAGCAGGGAAAAAAGCTAGTAAGGTATCAACTTTACTTTTCAAGACTAATACAAAAAAAATTAAGCAAACTTATCATGGGACATGATAAAAAGTGCCTGAGAAACTTACCTTATTAAGTGTATATCTAACTGGAAAAAAAGAAGTGTTTGTCATCTAAACTAGCTTTTCATGTCATATTCCTATCAAAACCCATCATTACCTTACTTTTTATAAGCTAATAAGGTAGAAGAGAAAGTTTCAAACATATTTACAACACTTATCAAAAAAATCATCCCATTAACATGAGGACTTTCTGACTTGCTCGCCTTTTCCTCAAACTCAATACAATTCATCACTTTTGTACCAAAACTGTTAGTAACTTTCACTAAAAATGGTTCCTCAGGAACCAAACTGAATTAGGAACTTATTAACTTATTAGGAACTTAAGGCCATCATCATGGCCTTACAGACCTATAGGCACATATGAAGTATTTGGTGAAGATTACTGTTGTTAGAACTTATTGGAACTTATTATTAGGAGAGAAGGATGCACTAGAAGTTCTTACAATAAGACGTTTGCCTAGGCTAGTGGCTCCAAACAGCAGTTGATAATTCCTTATCTAAAGGATGTTTTCCACAAGTTGTTATCATTAACGGTTGATTCTATCATAATGTGGACAACAGAACATATTTCACAAAACTAAATTCTTGGTTTACTATTCAACTAATCCCCTTTTCTATTATAACAGAAAAGCAGATAGCATACATGCATCAACCAATAACAGTTTCCCTGTTTTTGTTCAACAAAACTCTATCCAATTAAACAAATGGTATAAACTCTAGGGATTCTCAGGGATCAAATTACAGCACACAGGTAAGAGTATAAGTGCTAGGGAGCCAATAACACTAAAAACCCTAGCTCTAGACCCAGAGCAAAGACCCATCTAGGTTGTAGCCCCCAAGAGACTCAAAGCAGGTTGTTTAGAGAAAATACATATAAAATAGAGTAACGCCATGTGCTCTTTCACTAATTTAATCCGCCCAGCACTCAGGTTAGGAACTTGTTGCCCATGAAGATAAGGCGCAAAAGATGATCTTGCTTATCGACAGCCAATCATCTTAAATTTCAGGAACGTGTCTAAATCCTTTTTTAATGCATAGGTACTTCTGTTTTCCATAACTTATGACATGAAATTCACAAATATATGCAAACACTTTAAAAAAAATCCGTTGCCTAGTTCTTCATTTGGACAATCCTTCAATTTGCATGAAAAAAGGAGTCAGATTTTTCTCACTCCTTTCTGATGGCCATGATTTCACAGATCAAAATCATCTCTGCCCTGTACCAAGCTCCTTTTCTTACTAAAATAGTCCTAGTGCAGTTATTTTCTTCTCATAGACAAGCTATTGCATTAACTTTAATGATTCTTGTCACCTTTCTCTCTCTCAGTTTTTAAAATCAGGTGATCAGAAGCGCAAACCATATCCATGATGTACTTGCAGCAGAAACGTAGCATCACGATGTTTGCTGGTTGGGTCTCCATTACATGCCTGTTATTCCAGAAGCTAGGCACTGAGCTGACAGTTCCAGAGAGCTATTCACAAAAACCATTCAATGCTAACCTTGGGTAGCAGTGGCCAATTTAGAGCCCAGGTGTGTGGATGCATAGTTACGACCAGCTCTTCCCCACATATAAACCCTGCCTTTACCAACACTAAATTTCATCTCCTGTTTTGTCCCCATCGCTCCGACCTATTTCTGACATAAACACTTGCCCAGAGCAAGGGGATGGATGCTATTTCCTGCTTCCTTCCTCCCTACTCGGGCACCACTCCGACCCCTCTCGGCGGAGGCAGCCGCAAACTGCCGTTGGGCGCCCAGCGGGACCGGGCAGCGGACGAGGGAGGCCGCCGGGGCGGGCCTACCCGCAACCCCGCCAGGCGGCCGCCGCCTCACCGCGCTCCCCGGGGAACGCCGGGGGCTCCCGTTATCTCTGCGCCCTCGACCGCTGCCCCCGGACGCGGGCAGCGGCAGGAGGGGGGCGAGAAAGGGCCCGCCTCCCCCCGGCCCCGCTCACCCAGGCACACGAACAGCACCGACTTCACCTCGCCTGCCGCCATCTTCGCTCGCGCCGGCCACACCGAGAGAGGTCCTTCCCGCCGCCCGCCTGTCGCGCCGCCTGCGCCTCGCTTTACGGCACCGGCCGTCGCAGCCGTCTACGTGTTTTGCCTGATTTGAGGGATGAACGAGGAGACGAAATATAAAAATATAAGCACTCCGTGTGCACTGAGGTGGGGGGGGAGGGGAGACGGGGGGGCGGCAGCAGGGCCGCGCGCGGGGGGCGGGCAGGCGGTTGGCGGGCACCCTCGGCCCCTCCCGCCTCACCTGCGCCAGGTGAGCGGCTCGGCGCGGCCGCCCCGCCCCGGCCCGCCCCGGCCCGGCCCAGTGCGGCGGCGGCGGCCCCGGGAGCGCTCGAGTGCGGCGGCGGCGGGGGCAGAAGTGAGTATCGTCGCCGAGGGGCCGGCGGGCTGCGCACTGAGGGGAACGCCGTTATCAGGCTCTTGCCCACCGCGGCCGGCCTCGCTGAAGCGGCGGCCCGCTCCGTCCTGCCCGCGGTGCTGCTCCGCGGCCTCGTCCCCGGCGCGGGGGGCCGGGTGTTGGGGGTAGGGGGGAAACGGAGGCCGAGGCATCGCGGCAGGGCCCGTCCCGCCGCTGGGAGCACCGCGGCTCCCTTGCGCCTCGCCGGCATCTGCCAGAAGAGCGCCCACAGAGACGAAGTCGCTCTGCGCTTGGCTGGCTCCGTGCGTTGCGGCTCCAGTGGGTGCCTCAAACACTGGGCTTGCCAAGCTTTGGCGTAAACTAAGCGAACGTGCTCTTAAATTACAAACAACGCTCAGTTTCTCCGTCGATTCCCCACCCCGCATGCACACTTGCAACATGTGGTGCAACATCAGGCTAGAAATCTGCAAATCGTCTAGCGTGGCAATGGGCCTGTTAGGCTGCTGTTGAAGTTTTGCACGTATACTTCTTGCTGACTAGAACGGCTGGCATTTTCTTCTTGCGTGTGGTTTGGTCTGCGGGGTTCCCACGTGGGTCTGGCCAAGTTTTGTCACGCTGGCTCTGTCCCAGCCCAGTGATGACAGGGTGTGGCCAGGGGCTGGATTCCTTTGCTGGTTTTAAAGCTGGCTTGCCTTGTTTTTCAGTCAAAATGTGGTAGTTTGGAGGTTAAAAATGTAAAAATTTAATTTTGTGCAAAATCTGAGACTTTCAAATCAAAGAGATTAATAATTAAAAATTATAACCTGACAAGCTTATGCCGAGTATACTTTCTGTAGAATGGAATTAATAGTGCATTTCCTTTTAGGTAACTTCATATGCTGGCCTGCATACGGCACATGACACATTTTTCATAAATGTGGCTGTACAACTGCTTTTTTTTCTTTGTAATGGAAGTGATTGTTATTCAGAAACGTTCATTTTGTATCCAATATTCCTCAGTTTTTCTCCCTCAGCACTGTGGTGCCCCGCTGTAGTGCTGGTCCCCTTGCACGTGTCAGGAATGCAAAGGTAGTGGATGCAGAAAGAGGCCATGATACTGGTCAGCTATCAGGGACAGACTTGGTGAAGGAAAGAAGGGTGAGATAAGTCAGTTGTGTAGTTCTCACACAAAGATCTATCATATTTCATAAACTGAGCAGTGTTGAGTGCCCCTATTGCTGCTTTCTATCAAATAAAGTGGCGTGAGGCACCAATAGAGGAAATAAATTTCCCTGCCTCTCCCCATGCGGATATGGGTTGAGGAAGAGGAAAGCAAGGCTACATATAGAAGTGAGAGTTTTGAAAGATCACTCTGGAATTCATATAAAACCCTGTCTTTGTATGACTATGTATATATATATTTATATAGATATATAAGTAGCTCTTTACAGGATTGGCACCTGTGCGGGCTTTTTTATAGACATATTTGGTGAGTTAACACATAGGTATGCCTAGCTCTAAGTTTCAGACTGAGCATTTCATGTTCCCTCATCTCTGGAGGAGGGGAAGCTGTTGCCTTAGGTGTTGTTCTGCGTTCCCAGCCCACAGCAGCAGAAGAGAGTCCATCTATATACCTCGTTCGGTTAATTTCAACCTCGTATCCTTGCAGTGGACCATAGCTAAATTCACCATTGCTCTCCATCTTGTATCATGGTTTCTCACTGCTGATAACTATTTTTTCTGGTATGAGAAACTCTCTATAGTTAGTTTTTCCGAACATCTATTGCCTTGTTGTAAGAGAGCATGTAAAATAAGGCTGCGGTGAATAGTAGGCTGTGTGACTTAATTCGGGAGAAACACTATTGTGGACAAGGCAGCCTAAGAGTTTAGGTGAAAGTAGGGCTCTTCAAATGGTTGATTAATAACTGTCAAAACACTTGTGTTTACCCCTCTGTTTTTTTTAAAAAACATTATTGATTTTTGTTTGAAGAAGTGTTTTCTGTCTAATTAGTTGTAAAAGCTATTTATGTTCATTGTGGGAGTCGATAATTTGTTAGGTTTGATCCCAGCACATAGGGAACTGGAACCTCTATGAGAAGGTAAAATGAGAAGGACAGAACAATTGTGCCGATTTTGGTGATAGTGGTGTTAATTTTTTTCTGCTGGGAATGGCTGTTATCTGTATTTTTGTTAGGCTGCCCAAATATTTTTTAACATTGCTTACTATGGTAGTATATGGAGCTGCCTTGTAGTGCACATAAACTGATGGTCATGTCACGTGTTCTCTCTAGGCTTCCATCCCTAGAGAGAAGATAAAACAAGATGGTGCGTTGGCTTTTTAGGATTCTGTTGCACAGCTTTGTTTTAATTAAAGCCTTCTTGTTGAAGTATTAATGTACTTAATGTGCTTGTTTACCTGCTTGAATTGCCTCGATGCTTATTCTTCATGATTAAAATAGGCCTAGCAATCCAAAGTTAGGATTCTCTTTGAGATTTTTCGCCTTATCCCCATGTCTAAATTTAGCATATCATACCAGCTCTTATATTAGAGTGAGGAAAGACAGGTAGAACTGAATTCCTAGCTCTGCTTTAGCTTCAGTCATGCTACTTATCTTTCTTGGTGTACAGCACCCAAGCCCTTTGGTACCAAGTGTTTACACATCAAACACATTACAATAACTGTATATGGAAAGACTTGCTAGTTTCAGCTAGACAGTTTCCCAGGGCTTGGGTGGCAAAATGGGTAGGTGTGGTGGCATGCTTTGAGCAGAAGCCTGCAATTCTTGTGGTATTAATTCCTAAAGGAGTTCACTCATGAGTCTCAGACTAACCTCAAGGTAACTCTGCCTTTGGTGCTTGTGGAGTGTTCCACTGTCTCTGTGTTCTTGAAAGTGCACCATTCGGACTGTTTTTGTACAAATTGAGTGTCAATCAGTTCTTTGTCATCAGAAAGCTGTTGTTTTTCATGTCCTGGGCCACTTCAGCTTCAGTAGAGGATGGTAGAGTTATTCCAGTTATGTGTTGCTGACGTTTAAGTTCATGATGTTTTGGCTTTATGTTCTCTGTTCTCTGGCCTTTTCCAACATATGATCTTTGTGGAAATCCCTAAGCGAAAGTTTTAGTAATATGTCAGTATTATAGCGCTCATGTAGTATCCCCTGCTTTATTAGTTATAATTCGATTTATGTTTCTCATTTGCACTAAGCTAGAGATAATACAACAAACATTCGGTGACACTAAGCAGGGTGTCTCTTATACCGAGTTGGAAGACGTGTTGGCAGATAACTCATTTGCCTAACATTAGTCCCAAACACAATGCTGAGATATGCTGGTATGGACTCAGGTGCTTAATAGAAGATAATAATGAGTATAAATTGTATGCTAACGTAGGTGCTGCGCATTTGCTTTGTGCTCCAGTGATACCTGTTCTGGTGGTATTGTCTAGTATTTCCTAAGAAATAGAAATTCTTAGTCCACAAAAACATGTTACAAAACATAAACTCTTCTAGTAGCTCTTTCTGCTTGTGAGAGGAGAAATAGAAGATGATCTGATCCTTGCTGCTTGTAAAGACTTCAATTAACGTAATGATGAAGACTTTTTAAAGATACTAAATTGTATTTTTAGGGGGTGGGAGGAGAGGCTTCATTTTCCCCTACCCTATGTCTTATTCTTTCTCTGCTTGCCCTGAACAAATATTTGAAACATAACCTTTTTAACAACAGAATAAAGATCCCCCTCCGGCCCTGCCCAGTCGTCTTGTATCTCAAAAGTAAGAGTTTGAAGAAGCCAGATATATTTGTTCTGGTTGCCAACTTTTAATTACCCTCCCAGCAACTTACAAGGCTTTTGTATTGGTTACATTTGAATAAGCAATTACCAGCAAATATAATCAGAACTGTGTTCCTTGTAAGAGAACATATGTAGTTTCTTGCTTATTTGATTCTTCCCTATACCTCTTGTGGGTAGCTTTTCTTCTAGTGCCGGGCTACACCTCAAATGTAGAACTTTGAACTTGGGATTTTAGCATTCTTGTCATTGCTACAAGTTACAAGGATTTTTGAAGATTTTTAGCAATATGTTCCTCTGCTCTGCCTTTCATTGGGTTGAACAAAGGTATGTGCTGTGCTTTCCAGAGCAAACCATCTGACTCACCTGTGCCTCAGGCAGTTAGCTACTGTCTTCACATACCACAGATGATTAGAAATAGAGATATAGTTAAAACATTATGCCTGTACAGAGTGAACCCATTTTTCTTTAAAGTGTCGTGTACACATATTTCAGTGCCGTTTTGCTCTGATATATTCCAACTCTCATCAGAAAGTTCATCCTTGTGGGAGATGAGAAGAAGTTCAGTATCTCAATTTGAAATTTCCTCCAAGCCGACTTAAATACAGAACCTACTGGGAAGCAAATTCATCAAATCCTTTGATAATGTGGGTGGCTCTGTGTTTTAGGGTTTTTTTTTCAAATTCTTGATGTTTCTTAAGAGAATAGTTAATTCCAAGTGTGATTAAGGACTGATATCCTGTTATCAAGTGATACCCTTTCTATTTGGATTAGTTAAGTCTTTTACTCTTGATAAGAAAAGTAATAAAAATATGCACATACAGTGGAACTGATTTTTTTAATCATTATTTTTATATGCAATCTCCATTTTGTTAGTGAACTCCTGTGCTGTAGGAGTGCATAATGCAGTTGATGGAAAAAGCCGCAGCAGTGGAGACAGATTACCAGCACTAGCAGATATCTCTGACTGAAAAACTTGTATGCTTGTGGACACTTTATGTGTGAAAATACTTGCACTGACATAGCTAACAGACATAAATACTATTATCACATTTCATACTGTCTAATTTATTGAGGTAGCCTATACAGAGGCCAAGCTTATTGTGCACATGTTATTTTATGTACTTAACTGCATTTCAAGTAAATTTTGTTTTGCTTTCAGAAAGGTAGGTCGTCATTGCTAACGTGTCTAGTTTGTGTCTCAGTAGGCTTGAATTTACAAATTCCCTGTGCTTAGGAGGCAGCAGCCTAAAAGCTTGGCCAGGAAGCAGAAGTTTTCTGCTTCAAAAAAGTGGTAGCAGAAAACCTTACACCACAGTTAGGTGCTTGAGAAGGCTACAAGCAGTTTTCCTTGGAACACAAGCTAATAGTAAAAGCAGTACAGGTAGAGGTTGGGGGCGGGGGAATATTAGAACAGTTTCCTTCTAGGAGTTTAGATTTGCCACAGCTGTATGCTTCCAATAATATTGGATTCCCTGGGATTGTTTTCAGAGGTGTTTTACTTTGCAGAACTTACATTAATATGTTATAAAAATAAAAAAAAGGCAAAAAGGTCTTACAGAAGTGAGAGCAAAGGAGGAAACGTGTTCTCTGTCTCCATTACTTAATTCTTATCAATGGAAAGGCTTCTATTTGAAGTGGTTCTTTTCTGAATAAATATTTAAGATTCTTTAGTTTTCATTTTGACTTCATCCTGCATAGCAACATCCAAAGGTAACATAGAGGACTGGATTTTTTTGTTCAGTGACTTTTTGGCTGTCTTGGAATAAGCAAACAGTTGCAGTATGAAGTTCCATACAGGTTTTCGGAAGGTGTCCATACAGGTTTTCGGAAGGTGTCCATACAGGTTTTCGGAAGGTGTCCATACAGGTTTTCGGAAGGTGTCCATACAGATTTTCAGAAGGTGTCCATATAGATTTTCACTTATGTGAAGTAATAACTGTACAGACTTAGCTTAGGGTCCTCCAGTCTTAACTGCAGTTCAGCTCCCACCTTGCAAGGCCGTGTGGTTCCTGCAAAAGTACTTGTGCCCTGCCAGAACTCGTACTAGCTCCCATGTAGCACTGTGTACTTGCACCAAGTCTGTTGGGGAGTGGTATTAGGTAAAAACTGGTAGATTTTCAGGAATCCAAGTGATAGCAAGCATGGTACAGACACATGAAATCAGTATAGGGCTGCACTGTGCAGATAGCCAATTCTCTCATTTTCAACTTCATTTTCATTACCTTACACTGATGTATTTTCTGTTGCCTACTGCTACACATTTGTCTCGCTTTCTCTTCTCTAGATGCCTATGACAGAATTGTACAACCTGAACAATTGTCATGACTCTCTCTGTCAATGATTGCTACTTTCTCATATCCTTGCTGCTTTGCAGACTCCTGCTGCCATCCTATTCGTAGCGAAGGCGTTCTAGCAGGATGATCAAAGTGCATTTTCTGGCACTTCCTGTTTCATGCTTCTTGAGGTCTCAAGGAAACACTCTCTGTGTCAGGAGTGTGGAGCTGAGTGGGAGCTGACAGCAGGAGCCAGATGGATCTAAACTGAAGGGGGTTGTTGTTTATTCAGGCTATTTTGTTTTATCTTCTCTCTTGGGTTCTTTCTCAACTTCTACCACTACCTGTTTGGGTTCCTCTGATCTCCTGACTCCTGTGGACCTGGACTTCTTTGCTGTCTACCACTGGCTTTAAGGATGTCTCCCTCTGTCTCCTCCCATTTATTTTTCCATTTACTTCTTCCAACACTTAATGTGGTTTGCCGATTACTACGTGCTTCTTGGCCGCTGCTCCAAATCTACTTCTCTTTGTCTAGGGTTAGGCAAAATGCTTACAGTACACATCTTGCACACTGCTCTAGAAACTCCATGAATCTCAAGGCTAGAGCTGGCTACCACAGTACCAAGATGTTACACGTTTATGAAACTAAAATTACATTGACCTCTTTAATTGTCATGCTGAATTGAAACGTCTCATTAAAGCTCTTCTCCAGCACTGCAGTGTCTTGCTTTTCGGGTTTTTCTTTCACATAAGATGTTCATTGTTAACCTTTCTTGACTGTGTTAGTTCTCATGTTTATGAATATTCTTAATTATTCTCTGTTCATACTGACTTTTGGGGGTTTATGTTACTGCAATAGCCGTGGGTGTTTGCAAACTGACTATACTTTGATGTACTCTTGTACTGTTTTCTAGACTTTTTTAAGTGAAGACTTTGAATTATTGCCTAAAGCTTGTAGAAGGTATTTGCCATTGTTTTTTCTTCTGCTTGTAACCAAAAATAAACAAACTTCTACCAAAATACTTGAACGCCAGTACATGGGCAACATATGTCTGCCCGCTAGGCTTTGTTTCCTCTTTATCGTCAGTCATTTTTGAAACTAGACTTTTGATGTGCAAGGTCTCGTAATGCCGCCATGCTTTCATTTCATCTGTTTGTACTCAGCAGAATTTTGATTCTTATCAGAATTAGTTCTAGCTTTTAAGTAAAAATGCTTTATTTATTCTTTATTATACCTTGCTCAGATAATTTCACCAAATGTTCAGGCAACACATTATTACTGTTAGTCAGAATGTAAATTAGAGGCTGACGCACTTGCCTCATCAGCTTACAAATTAAGCAGTTAATCAATTTTGGTGTGATATTCCCCCATGGGGTTTGTGTTGCTGACTCACATATGCTCAATATCTTCTCCCTTCAACAAGAAGCAGCAATGTAAATGAAGCTTGCTCCCAGCTGAGCATTCTCTGGTCACGGCATTCCAAATCCGTCAGTCAGTATATCCTCCTGATGGAAATTATTGTCTTATTGCTTCTTGTTACCTCTTTCCTGAACACTGGTTGAATACAGACTAGACAATTATATATGCATACTTAAAAGCTAGTAGTGGAGATAGTGCTACAGGATTATTCTGTATGTCACTAGAGTGATAAACTGAACATAGAACTTCTGTTTGTTTCTAAATATTTATTACCGTATTTGTATTGAAGAACAGATATTTCTACAACTTTTGTTCAGCAAACTTTTGTAATATCTAATCAGATTTTAAGAAAAAAATACGTTCAAATAGTAACATAAGCTTGAGAGGGAGGGGCGGTTTGGGTGAACAGAATTTTAAACCACTTTTGATGTCACAGAAATCCTAGTTATGGTTTTGTTTGTTTATACAGCAGTTAAGATATGTAGAATCAAGATCCCATCCATCACCTTCAGTCTAGTCTTTAATCACTTTATTTATCTTGTAGTTTGGGGCAAACACTAATATTTTGTAGTCAAAAGTCCCCTGTACTTTTTTTAAGAAGAAGTAAATAACTAGTTTTGGATAGTCTCTGACATGCTTGTGTGATTTTTCCACTTTTTTGTTTTTTTTAATAGAAAATACTTAATGTTCTGCTTTGGTCAAAGTTCTGTGAAACTGATCTAAAATTTGAGTGAGTAAGAATGAGGCCTCATCTACACTATATATCTAACCGTTAAGATTCACCTTTTGTCCATTAATTGTTGTGTGTTCCTTGTTTAATCTTGAGTTCTGTCAATAAAATCCTAAATTTATGTGATACAGCCTAGGAGGGAGAGCCAGACCTTCCCATTTTCTCAATGATACAAGTATTAGTTTAAAGTGTGTATTTTTTTAAAAAAAAAGTCATCAGTTCCTCAAGACCCCATATGCTTCCTGCCAGTTCTTTAGTATTTACATAATAGTATAAAAGTAATTCTTTCCAAAGCGTCTCCCTCTAAGTTCCGTTATTTGAATAGTAGCCACTTTGAGTAACCATGCTGGTTTGCAGTGCTGAAAATGTTTAGTCATTTGACTTGCTCACCCTGTCCATTGTTGCTAAAACTTTTCTGTGTCTCGTTCACTTGCTAAAAGTAAAGTCATTTTAATTTTTGTGTCTGCTGCTTTCTAAAGTCTGGATGTAAGTCATCTTACTTGTACTGGTAGAAGTAGCTGAACTCCTCCTTGAAAATAATCTTTACAAGACAGCTTTGAACTCTCCAGTTGGCAGTGATGCTGATAAAGTGTTTATCCTCCTCCTTTTTCCCTTCTCTCTCACCTCTCTATCTCCAGTGCGATTTAGAAATGTCACCCTTCTTAGCCTGCCTCTGAAAGCATACAGGTCTTGCTCCGTGCAAAATAATTTTTAGAATGTTGTCAAATCATGCTGTTTTTAGTTCAGGAAAAATAGTCCTGGATTGCTTAAGTGTGTGGCAGGAAGGAAGAAAGCAAGGGACAATGCAAGCTTGAATTTCTGTAAATATGTAAGTGATGCAGAAATAATACTGACATAGGCAACAAGTAATATAGGAAGAAGGTGCAGAGACTGCTGTTCTTTTGAGGCTGGGATGTTAGCTTATCCTCGTGCTTGCCATATACAGCTGGATGAGGAATCTCTCTCTCTTCCCTGTCCTCTGGCAGTAAAGGAACCCCACAACATACAGCACAAAAATACTCTTTTAGAGGTTTGAAGCGGGAATGTATGATTTTCAATTTGCTTTTCAAGTAATGCTTTTTTTCTGTCCAAAGCCTTAATTTGGGTATATAATGTTTAGAATCATACCGATGTTCTGCAGATAGATTGCAACACCAGCATAAAAATAAAGCAGGTAGGAAAATCATGGAGCCAGCCTCGAAGATCTTGTGAAACTTTGTAAGTTAACGTTGTAAATCATTATTCGACACCATCCCTCCTGCCCCAAACCTGCAGCCAAAATCTGATTTCAAAACTATTGGTGTGTTCAGACTTGAAGAGACAGTGATGTGGTAACAGTATTACTTTTGCTGGCTCACAGGGCTCAGCTTTGAATTGTCTTCAGTTAAATAGTAACACTTGTGTGCCTGTACATATGCACAAACTACTTTCTGGTAACTATAAAATCTTCCTGAAGCAATTCTGAATTTGAAGATGTGAATGGAAAATGTGAAATGCATTTTTGTTACTCATCTCTTCTTTACAGAGTCTTTTAGATCTAAAAACCTGTCATATTTTTGTCAATAGACTTAGCTGACGGAGCTCACTCTTAACATGCTTGAAATATGAACGTTTTTTTGTCATTTTGGGAGTAAGAAATGTGTTGGAGATGTTCCTCCAAAATCCATGATTGGTCAAAGAGAAACAAGGGGGAGAAAGGAATGCATGCAGGGCTAAGGAGAGTGAGAGAAACAGTGTTTTATATTTCTCTATAATCTAGAGCCTGGATAATACTTGGTTTTGCTCCATAAAGTTTTCTATCTCCAGTAATCAATGTGGATGCATCTTATTTTTCCAAAGGTCTGGATCGCTTTGCTGAAGTGTCCTTTATCATCAGGCACGCAGCTATCCATTTTACTTCAGTTAAAGAAAAGCCTGACTGCTACTTAATTCTTCTTTCTATTAAATAAGATTAAAACACCCTCTTCAAATTCAGAAGACCTGTAGACTTACAAAATGTGTTAAGTGAAAACCTACATACAGAAGCGTTCATCTGATGATGCAAATGGCTATTATTCATGCCTCTCTCAGAAGAATGGTGTTGCAATTTGCTTTTGGTGACTACCTTAATGTTTCTCCATACAAAATCAAAAATCTTCCTATTTTTCCTCTTACAAAATGCTAATTAATAATTTTTCACCTCTGACCGTGAAAATCCTATGTTAAGTGCAAGTGGAAACATTTGGCTTCAGCCTGGTTTGTGACACTTTAACTATCCTTTTAATCTATCAAAAGCAATTACCCTTTCATGTTTTATTTGGGCAACACCAGCATCTTTTCTTGCTATCCGTGTACCCAGTTTCTGGTGAACCAAAGACATGTTCTAGACTCCTACAAACCAGCTGACAATTTTAGTCCCATAATCTGAGAGAATTGCTCATGCTTATAGCTTTTTCTGAAAATCCTGAACATTTAAAATTTAGAACTTCACCTTCCCCTATCCCTCTGCACATGGGGACTTGACCATCCTCTTATCTTTCTAATATCAAATAGAAGGGAATGGAGGACAGAATTAGCATGTGTGCCAGCTGTTATCTCACTGCAGTCTAGAGTCTTTTGCATTTTATACATCCATTTCCTGATGTTCCTAGGGAGATTGATGCTTCTGCCCAACTTTGCAATGACTTTTATCATACTCCCAATGTTACATCTGCTGCGCTTTCTCCAAAGCAAAATATTGCTGCAAGCTTTCACAGGGGGAACTAGTTCAAAGTCTCGGCAGTCGAGATAAGTCTTGTTTTGAGAGTCTCCCTTTCTACTTGAAGAGTAGACTGGAGGGATAGACCTCAGTTTAAAAAATAGATGTGTAATCTGCTATTATAGTCAATGGAGTGTGGAGAGAAACTCAGCTAACTTGCCGCTAGATGCCTCGTTTAGGCTGAGCTGAATTTTTCTCCAAGCTCCACTGACTTAATTTCAAAATGTGTTTAGTTCTCACCTTCATGGCTTTTGATGAGAATGTTGTCTAGAGTGAAGAAGTGAATGAATGTTCAGAAACACACACAAAAAAATAGGTGAGTTTTGAATGGAAGTTGTTTCCCTATGTACTGTTTTTCCTACACTTTTGTGAATTTAAGAGCAGTGAAATGTTACTGAAATACTGTGACCAGCCTCTTTTCAGAGACGAGACATGAGGCTAGATGAATCTTTAGTCTGACACTGTGCTTATTTTACTGGGACAGTTTGCTTCTGATAAACCCAAAAAGAGTGAGTGCTGATATGTCCAGGCTGGAAAACAAGAAGAATTTAAGTGATGTTTTTGAGTTTTTTTTAAAATAGAACTAAGAATCAAGATCGACTTAGGTCTTTTTATCTGCACTAAGGCCTCTTTTTGCAGAACTGTAGGTAAAAAGTTTCTGTTCATACACAGAATAATTTATGTGAATGAGATTATGCCACTGCGATAGAAGATCATTAACTATCATGTAAAATAACAAACTGCTAATATTTTTTAACGGCCTAGTATTTATAATATTACAAAATGTTAATATCTCGTAATACTTGATTCTGGTCAGTAGTTGGTTAACTACGGCAGATCTAAATGAAGTCAACAGCTTTCTGTAAAATTTGACACCTCGTGGATTTTTGGGATAGATTTTAAGATTCTCACTTTTGCTACTGCAATGTACTTCTTTATAAAACAAACATAGACTACCTATAATCTCAGCTTTTTGCCAGTTGAAATCTGCAGAGGTGCTTATGTTAGATCGCCTTGGAGAAAAGCTATTGACAGCTAAGCTACTTCAACAGGAGCTTTCTAAAGGAGATCTTTTCTCCAAAATAGTTAGAATTTTGTTCACTTTCAGAACGTACGGTAGGCTTTACTTCTGTAACAATATCTTCTGAAGAGAGAGGAACGGCCACGAATAACTGATCTGTAGAGAAGGCAGAGAAACAGCCTTTCAGTGTTGCGTGTTCCTTGATCAACGCCTCTCAGTTTGAAGGCAAACAGAATTGGTCATGGTAGAGAAAGACAATAAGAGTAATCAATCACAGTGATGGACCTTGAGAGACTGAGAAGATTGGAACTCTACCTGAAGAAGTGGAAAAGGCGGGAGGGTGATGACAATTTGTAAAATCATGTATGTAATGGATAAGTTGAATGCAGTTGTTTGGCAAACTTTATGAGACTTGAGCTAGCAGGCGTTCTCTGTAATGGGCAGGAGCTCAATCTAAAATAGGTAATATTTCTTTATGTAGCAGGTAGTAAACTACTACTTCTGGAGTTTTGGAGGCACAGACTATCAGCAGGTTCAAAAAGAGATGAGACAAATTCATATTCATATTACAGGCTCATAAATAAATACTGACAGGAGCATCCAAGAGCATATCTATAGCACCTGAAATAATTAGTGTGGATTCTGAGGAAGTACAAGGGGAACGGATAGCAGAAAAGAACCAGGCTTGTGTGTTCTTTGTAAGTGACATCATCTGTTGCCGCTGCCAGAGATAAAATACTGGTCTGATCCAGAAGGCCATTTTTTATATTTATTTACTGTTTTCCAGTTTTTTGGAGAGAACCGCTTTCTCCCTACATATTACACCAATTTATTGTTACGTAAACTATCCAAAACTGACCATAGATGTCATTGCTTGCTTCTGTCTTGTTTTACAGTGAATAACCCTATACCTTCCAACTTGAAGTCAGAAGCTAAAAAAGCAGCTAAAATATTAAGAGAATTTACGGAAATAACTTCTAGAAATGGACCTGATAAAATCATACCTCGTAAGTAAAGAAAATGTTTTGATTCAGTTAAAACCTCCTGTTATCCGGTTCTCCCCTATGTTGAAATCCTGCTCTTTTTACCAGCGTCCTCTTTCTTTGCTGATGTTTATTTTTAAGAGGAATGAAGATCTGGAGTCCGAGAACTTTTGTGAAAATATGTTGAAAGTGAAAAGTGTTGTTTGCTGTGTTCTAGGGAGGCATTACTTGGCTGAGAGAGATAGCTTTCATGTTTACAGCCACAGGGTAGCACAGGAAAGCTTCTCTCTGGGATGAGTGGAATCTCTCATATTCATGACCTGTGTATGACTATTCTTAAGGAAGAACCTTGAAGAGTAGATACGGTTCTTGAATATATCTGTTCATCAGAGTTAGCAAGATGAAAATACGTGGAAGGAAGCAGATCATTGTACCTTTCTCCTTTAATACTGATCAAGCACTCTTACTTGCTACTATCCTTTTTATTTCTGCAGTTGTTAGTCTGTGCTTCTCCTAGAGTCCTCCTTCGTCTGGTGCTGCTGGTTGTGGTTTTGAATTTGTAACTATTATGTTCTAGAAGGTCTATAATAAGACTTGCTGGATGATCACATTTTATTTGACACAAGCACTGTCTGATGGGATAAGCTGATTAGGCTGCTATGTGTCACCGTGATTTAAATTCAGACTGCTCACCTTCAAAAATCCGTAGAGACATGGATGTCACCTCTTCACGACCTTTTTATCTTGCTAAGGGTGTATTTGCATGCAGTGTTCATGGCAGTAAATAAACTAATTCGATATGAGCTAACCTGGAGTAGCTGCAGTAGTGTCTTAGTTGTGGCAACGCTAATGTAACCTGTGTCTAGCGTTGTGGTTGCTTGTGGAGCGGAGGTGTGTGGTTTTTTGTTTTGTTTTGGGGTTTTTTTTGCAGTTTTCCTTAAGCTTTCGTTTTGATTCCTTGACTGTATCTTCAAAATTGTTAACTATAGTTTTATTTTTCCCCTCTCTGGATTTCTTTTAAAAGATTTCTCTTAAATGATTTTCCTCTTGCAGCCCATGTAATAGCTAAAGCCAAAGGCCTTGCAGTTTTGTCTGTTATCAAAGCTGGATTCTTGGTGACTGCTCGAGGAGGCAGTGGAATTGTATTAGCCCGTCTTCCAAATGGAAGTAAGTGGATATTGTCTTTTATACTTCATGGGAGAATTTAAAACATTTTTCCATTATTCTTTTTTTCACAGCATGCAACATAAGGTGTGTAAAGAGTCAAGCTAGTAGGTAACATTTGATTTGAAAGTTATTTTCAAAATTTTGTACATTTTGTTTCCAGGTGTAAGTACTTTCAGTACCTTTACAGAAAAATATGTGAACTTCTCAGTGTGAGTGAAGTACAAAAATCTATAGTTTAAGACTTGTTAGAGAAATTCATGTCCAATAATGGACAACTGTATGATAAAGAATTTGTACATAAGGATTTGTATTTCTTACGTTCCTACTCTTATAAGCTAGTATAGTTATGTGACATCTGCATTCTAGTGGTTATGAATCTAGTTTTAAATAGAGAACCTGTTAGTGTTTTTGAGGTCTAACAAGACTCAGTTAGAGACGTCCTTGTAACTTAAGTAAACTCCTGTTATTTTATGTCTCGTTTTGTGTGGCAGCCTGGTCTGCTCCCTCTGCAATAGGAATTGCTGGCCTTGGTGGTGGATTTGAAATCGGAATTGAGGTATGATTTTGTATTTGAAATACTTGTTAGCAACTCCTTTTTGCAATAAATTGAAATGTTTTGAGAAAGATCTAAATAGCAGTGAGATATTGAAATCTATTTTTTGTGTAAATATGCTATTATAAAATTCATTTATACAAGTCAAACAAAACATGTTTTTTTGATCATATCAATCTAATTGCTTGGAGATATTTAAATAAAAATAAGTGACATAACTGCTATTTCTTTGATTTCTCACTTTTAGTAGACTCATTTTTTTCCCGTATGGAAAACTTCCATTCAGTGTTCACAGATCAGCCAATCAGCATTGATTATAAGTATGCTGTATTTAATATTGTATCAAATGCTTTGTTAAAGAGCAGCCAGGGACTCCATCTGGCAAGAGATGGGGAAAGGAATAGAAGGTAGCGTAAAATGGAGTCTAGCTAATACTACTGTAATTCACGCATTTATTCAAACTTGTGATTATTGACTTCACCCTTCACTTTGGGAGCATCAAAACTGATGGCACCTCCTCTGAAGAAATCCTGCAGAAAATGAGTCAATTTCCAGCCGGTAGAAATAGTCAAACAAGGAACTGTAACACTTTCAGAGACATCTTGTTAATCTAAGCCCTTATCATTTGCTCTCTGCTTCTGCATCCCTTCTCGCTCACGGTTTCTTCATCCTAGCCTGTTTCCGTCTGTTCCCTTCTTCCTTGCCCTAGTCATCTTTCCCATGCTTCCCTTTCCCTTCTGTTTAGCTTATATTCTACTAAATGAAAGGAGTCACTTTCCAAGAGAAAATCAGATGTAGCGTTATGCTGCCAACAAGATCGTTTGCTCTTCTGGAGAATCTCTGCATAGCTGATCTGTGCGCTGCAGGCCAGCCCCCAGTATGTCTCCTGCAGCTAACCAGCCATCCATATCCTGGCAGCCAGTCATCTAGTACTCACATCATGAACAACCAATCAATATTTTGTTGTATCCTCATTGTTCACTCAGTGATCTCAGGCATTATTACTGTGCACTTTTTAAAAGCTGCTGTGAATACAAAATTACTAATTTTTGTAAGGACTTTTCTTTGACTTTCATGACTGCAGCATCTGAATGCATTACCAAACATTAATGAGTTTGAGACCCAGGGCTTTTTATCCTTTTTTCCCTTTGTGGCAAATGAAACAACCTCTTCTGATGCTTTGACTGATCAATGAAACTTTTCCTCTAATCATCCCCATCTAATATTTTAGAAAATGTAGCCATTTACTATTGATTTTTACTAAAGTAATTTTAGTACCCAAAAGCTATTTCTGAGAGGACCTTTTTTCTGGACACTCTTTTGTCCTTAGTTTGATATTTTAGTAACTCAGCTTAACAAAGTACTGTTTCCTTACTAGCATTATTGTAACACAATTTTCTTTTCCTGTTCTAGGGAATAGATATTATTCAGAAATACTTAAGTGGCGTAGGAGCCCAGATTCCAATTCAGCACTGTTCTAGCCATTTATGAACTTAAACCTTGTGGAAATTGGTTGAATATTGTTCCTATAGGACAGGTTATAGTTGAGTAGTGGTACTTGTGGGTGTTTAAAAACCATAAGAAAGGAATCACAGATTTCACAATAATAGTTGTTTTTCACAGTAAAATAATGTGATTCCTCAAATTAAGCACAAATTTTAAAATAATTTATCTAAATACTTTCAGTGCAGCTTTTCTTACTGTGGATTCATTTAGCCTGTTCTCTAAACAAAGGCTCAGAACACTTATTTTTATCAGAAAAAATAATATTTGGTTTTTAGGATCATCTTTACGGGTAAGAGGAGGTAGCAGAATCCCAGATGATGTTCTCTTCCCCATTCCTGGATAATTCAGAAGCTAATAATGTCAGCCATTTTTTGTTTGAGATCCGGTGGGGGTTATAATGGGACTAATAACAAAGGACTCCCTTATGCTGTGTAACATTGGTGGGCCAGGTTCCCCCCCGCTTTTTTTTTTTTTTTTTCCAAATAATCTAGTATTTCCTTTCATGTTCCCTGCTGTCACTTTTTGGAATTTGGGGTAAGTTGAAAATTTTTATGAACCCTGCTTTCGGTCAATTGCATCTGATGAAAGATCAGGCACAGTAGTCCCAGGGTACCCAAGTTATCTCTTGAAAAGAAATTCCATCACAATAAGCTTCTAAGGCTGTAATCCACTCTGTTGAATGCTAAAATAGATGGCTGTGCATCAGTCTCAGGTGTGCCACAACTCATCTGTCAGGTTTTTGTTTGCTTGTTTTTTTTAAATTCATGCAACACATTTACTGAGGTTTCAAAATAAGATAGTGATCTTTATGGGGCCATGCACGTGTTTGAAAGACTTTTTTTATTTCTTCCTTCCTTTCTTTTGAATGCTTCCTAGTTTGGGAGAAGAGTTATAGGAGAGTTACACTGAAACCTGTTAATCTGAAGAGAGTTACAGTTTTATGCTACTGAAAATTAATTTATGCTACTGAAAATTAAATTCTCTTAGTAATGAGAAAATCTATATTTTTTATTGTTGCTTATTCTTTGGACAGACAAATAAGTAGTACTTGTTCACTATGTTCTTCCTTGCCATTACTATTACTTCAGTTATGGAATGCTAAAAATGATTTTCTTAATCTGATCTCTCTTCACATCTGAAAATACATTCATAATTGTTTCTCAAAGCTATAGAAGATAAAAATTCGTTAGTCAGGATATTCCATTAAAACTATTCTTTTCACATATTGTCCACATCAGCACTTAAAAATAAAAATAAAAAACTAGGTGAAAGAATTTTTAGTTTCAAAATGTCTTGCAGAAAAAGAATCAACTTTATGAAAACTATTTCAAAAGAATTATTTACAAAAAGTCTGAAGGACTGAGAGTAGAATGAGAGATTCTAACTTCCATTACAAAACTGATAAATCTGGAGTTAGTTTTCATTCAGGGGAAGGAAATATCTTATATGCTTCCACCTATTTTCCCACAAGTTCTTCTCCCATACAATTCTAACTTTCTTCTTGAAAAGCGTAGTATTTTTATTTGATATTTTTATAGGTTTCAGACTTAGTAATAATATTGAATCATGAGAGAGCAGTAGAAGCTTTTGCCAAAGGAGGCAATCTTACACTTGGAGGAAATCTTACTGTGGCAATTGGCCCTCTGGGGAGGTGAGTAAAATACTTTCCTAATATGAGGTAGAATTAAATATGAAAGACAGCTTCTAAAGCTTCTCAAATGTTCATAAGTCCTTTTTTGACATATTTGGATAAACTGTACAGGCTGTATGTTGACTGGATTGTATTGTTTTTGTCATGTTATGCCTTTTCAGTCTGTTATTGCCTTTTTCTGTTTTAGATAAAGGAATTCATTGGCAGAAGCAACCCGTTCTGAGGTTTATTCTCTCTCTTTAACGTCTGTTCTTTCCTCTCAGCAGATTAGATGGAAACAAAATGAAACTTGAGACTGTTGAAGGCTGGTCTTGATGAAAAGCCTAGGTGCTACAGTGCCTGACGCTGCACTATTATTTGTATTGGTCTATGGGCATATACTTTCTGTCACCTCAATCTAACTAATAGTAAATAAAAAATATACCAAATAATTGCTTCTAAAGCTTAAAAATGTTAAGGTAGCTCAATGTGAAGACTCATAGAACAATTGAGTTTGCCAGGGACCCCAGGAGGTCGCTAGTCCAACCTCCTGCTCCAAGTGAGATCAGACCAGATTACCCAGGGCTTTATTCCAGTCAGGTCTTGAAAGCCTCCGAAGACGGAGAATGCACAACCTCTCTGTGCAACCTAGTCCACTGCTTGTCAGTTCTCAGGATGAAAAAGTTTTGCCTTATATCCAGTTAAAAAAATCTTTTGTTTCAGTTTACATCCATTTCCTCTTGTCCTTCCACTATGCATTGCAGTAAAGAGCCTGGCTTCGTCTTGTTCATAAGCTTCTCATAGGTATTGGAAGGCTGCTGTTAGGTCTTCCCAATCCTACTCTTCTCCATGCTAAACAAGCCCAGTTCCCCATGTGGCATTTGTGTCCTTATGCTTTTGTTCTTTTGATGAAGTTTTTACTGACATTTGTCATCTTTACAGACAAAAAAAGAAGGATAAGACAATACCTATTCCACAGACAAGATAAATTTGTGGATGCAGGGAGGGCAGTGGATGTCATCTGCCTTGACCTATATCCAAGTTGGGACATCGTGGTTTACGTGAGGATCTAGCAAATGGGTGAAAAAACAAATCATCAGGCTCAAAGAATAGCGGTAAATGGTTCGTGTTCTACCTGGAGGCCAGTTACATGTGGAATTCCTCAGGAATGTACTCAGGGACCTCTTCTGCTTAATGTCTTTATCAGTGATCTGGAGAAGGAGAGGTTTGTGGATGACACCAAACCAAGGGGTGCAGTCAATACGCTTCACAGCAGGGCTGCCATTCAGAGGGCTCTAGACAGTGAAAAGGAAAGATCCAACAGGAAACCCTGTGAAATTAAACAAGGACAGATGCAAAGTTCTGCCTCTGGGTTCAATGAACCCTCTGCAGTGGTACAGGCTGGGGTGTCACGGGCTCTGCTGCTCTGCTGAAAGGGCCTGGGGGTCCTGAAGGACCACAGGTTACCCGTGAGTCTGCAGTGCACCCTGACAGCAAGGGCGGCTAATAGCGCAGGGAACTGTGTCAACAGAAAGGAAATGAGTATTCCCCTTGGCACTTTATAGACTGAATCCAGAACTTTGTGTCCAGGTTTGGCCCTGTAGTACAAGAAGGATGTTGGTGGACTTGCATGTATCCAGTACAGCGCCACCAAGATGGCTTGTGAACTACGAGGTCAGCCTGGGAGCTAGTCTTATTTAGCTTGGAGGAGAGAAGGCTTTGGGGCACCTGATAGCAGCCTTCTAAGAGGCTACATGGCCAAGAGGAGATTACTCAGACAGACCCAGTTATTTACTGAGGTGCCTGGCAGCAGAACAAAAAACAGTCATAAATTGAAACAAGGAAGGCCCTCACTAGATGATTAGGGAAAAAAATTCACTATGAGTATAATTAAGCATGGAAACGGGTTGCTTAGAGTGTCTGTAGAATCTACATACTTGAAGGTTTTCAAAAACTAGATAGACAAAGTCCTGAGCAACTTGATTTTAATTTTATGTTGTACCTGCTTTGAGCAGGAGGTTGGACTTGGTGACCTCCTGTGGTCCCTTCAAACTTAAAATATGTCATCCTGTGTGGGAAAAACACTGTAATCCTCCAACTCTACTGAGCCTTAAGGCCTCTAATAAGGCCTTAATTAAAATATTTTGTGCAGTTTTTGGCACCACAAAATCAAGAAAGATGTGGTTGTATTGGACAGAGTTCAAAGTGATAATGAACATAATCAGGGCTTTTTAAAGCATGGTCTATGAAGAATGTCTGAAGAACTGATCGAAGAAGAGGAGACTTCCTGTGATAATGTCTCCAAATGCATAAATGGCTGCAAGAAAGAGGAAAGGAGTAAAGCAGTTCTCTCTGTCCATAGCAGACAGGATAAAAATTAGATTAAATTGCAATTAGAAAGTTTTCTGGAAGGCTAAGAAAAACTTTGAGTAATAACAAATTTGTCTATGGAAGGTGTGGAATCAGTGTCATTGGAAGGTCATTTCAAACAAGCAACCAATCAGAATTTTGTATATATATATTATGTCCTGACTTGCAAATTTTTAATGGTTATCAGAAATCTTCATGGTTAGAGTTAAAAGTCAGTTTCTGACTTCTGAATGCAGGAGGAGGTCTATTATAGAGCATTCTCAAGGCAGCATTAGCTTGTACTTCAGAGGAGATGTTACCACACAAGATAATTATTTTGTCCTGGATCTTGTCTGAGATGAGAACTGAAAGTGGATTTCAGATCTGACCCAGTAATAAGTTCAATAGAGTGCATAAGAGCAGAGAAAAGTGAAATTCTCGCTGACTTTTGTGAATGCTTGCAAGCTATTCCTGACAGGATAGACAGGTAGGATTAGAATAAGAAGACAGGTAGGATTAAAAAGACAATTGCTGTTCATGTTATAAAGCCATATGGAAGAATATCAAGCAAAACTTTTTTTTCCTTCTTCTAGAAACTTAGAAGGGGATGTTGCCCTGAGAAGCTCTGCTGCTGTCTATACCTACTGCAAATCTCGAGGACTGTTTGCAGGTGTATCTCTGGAAGGAACTTGTTTAATTGAAAGGAAAGAAACTAATCGCAAGTAAGTTCCCTTCAAATCCAGAGGGTTCAGCAAATGAATAGTGACACAAAGAACGAGGACATTCAGTTGAGAAAAAATTAGTATGTTTTGAGAATATTATGTGCTGAGTTTAGGGTTTTTTGAAGGGCATAAATATGTCTTTAATTTGGACAACGTGTAAACGATACTGAGAAAATGCTGAATGTTTGAGGAGATTGTGTATTGTAGAAGATAGTTCTTAAGGAAATTTAGCACATGACAAATATTTTTTAAAGCCACTTCAAAAAAATCTGGTTTACAGCCTCAGTGAACACTCAGCTGGGGAAAATCTTCTCTTTAGGCAGTGTGGCTTCCTTTGTGCAGCCTGTTAAGGTTTGAAATGCAAGGTACCTCTGAGAGCGTGGAGGTGCTTGAAACAGAGCATACCGCAGATCCTAATACTCCAACCAAACAGCTCCGAGAATCTAAATTAGTAACTACTGTGTATCTGTTGCATTGTATGTTTTCTGTTTATGAAAACTTTGATCAGCAAAGACTAATACTACTTTTAGTGAAAGTATGTCAGTAATTTGCAGCTTTCCTCCACTGCATATAAAATTGCAGTTTTCCTGTTTTACTGCATCATTAAGGAATTTTACTGCATTGTTAAGGAATGTATTGCAACCTTTTGTAAAAGCGGAATGCATTTCTTCAGTTCGGTATGTGATTGGCTTTTAAATGCTCTAGTTGGTATATGCCAGATGACCATAAACGAAGTATTACTGGTGAAAAATAGTTTGAAATAAGATAGGCATTCAAGTTTGCTATAGTTATTTATCATTCAAAATTTATAGTGTTGAACTGCTACTGTCAGTGTGAGAAATGTAGCGGGGGAGCATTTGCACGAAATGAAGTTATCTAGAAACTGAAATGTGATAGTGATGAAATATCTGGTATCTTTTCTTTTGTATCAGGTTTTATGGGCAGGATATTCGTGCTAGTTCAATCTTATTTGGTGATGTGCCTTTTCCTGCTCAAGCAGAAGATCTTTATGAAACTCTAGCATCTTTCACTGAAGTATATGAAAATGAGGAACAAAAAAAAAATCCAGGAAAGGCTGTAAGTGAACAAAGAAGGGTTTGTCTGTCCCTTTTTCCATATAGGCTTTTTCTGTTGCTGCACTGTTTATAGTCGGTTGTAATGATGATGTTGCTGTTTCTGTGACATTCCTCGGATCTCTATTGGATGCTTACAAATGTAATGCACAGCAGAAACTTCATGTGCTTAACATGTTCATTCAGATATACCGTTCGCTATCGTCATAGTAGCCTTTTCTGGATGAGGATGTTGCTATTTTTGCTTTGTATCCTCTAAAGTAACTATTTATATCCTTATTTTTAGATCAGTGCATAACCAAATCAGAGATGATGATTAGAAAAGTATGTTCCAAGTATTCTTAATCGAGTTAACCTGTAAATAATAAGTGTACCAGATTTGATGTGAATACTTTTAATTTTTCTACTTTTTCGGTCTCTTATTCAAACGATCGCATTTAAGATAAATATATAATACTGTGAACTATAGAAGATGTTTTTTTCTGTAGTGTTGATGTTACTGGTAGACTATCACGTACTTTCATCTTTACCTTCACAGTGTCATGTGAATTATCTTACAGTCATGTATAAATATTAATTTTTTAGTTTGCTTCTTGAGTTCATACAATTTCAGTGCAAAATGAGCCATTTCTTAGCGTGACTTGACATACCTATAGATTTGAAGTTACAGTGTACTTCCAGGTGCGACGCAACTTATTTTAAAATTTGTATATTTTAGGTAAATGACCCACCTCCTAGACCATCATCAAGACCAGAGCCACGTAAGCCCTCTGTTAGGCCACCACCACCAGGTTAGAAGATATTTTGATGAGGGTTAGTTTATTGCTATATATAAAAATGGAGCATTAAAACTGATGAACTTTATACTATTCTTATAGTGGTAGCTGTCTATATATATGTATATATTATATATATACATATATATATATATATATATATATGTATGTATGTATTTTTAATACTCTTCCTTGGGCAAACACAGTTTGGGATAGTTCCATGAGTGAAAAAGGTAAGAGTTTACGCTTTGTTTTTTCTTCTTCTTTTGGTAAATTTATTGATCTGGTTTCTAATGATAGTGTGAATGTTTCTTTAGCAGATATCTGTAACAAACCTTTTCTATCTGACAGCTTTGCTACAGAAATTGCTACAGTATTTGTGTAGTTACAAACATATATAATAGCTCAAAGGGAGCATTAATGTTTATTGTACACATAAAAGCTCCTTCAGTACAGTGAAACTTCTTAGCAAAAAGAATAATCCTACTAAAAATTTCTGGCTTATAGAGAACTAGATTCCTTTCTAGTTTGTCATTATCTTTGAATTATCCTTGAATAGGTAGATAGAGTTGTAATAGTTGAGCCAAGGAGGCAGAGTTTTGGCTCCACAACTGTTGATTTGCCAAAGTTTTCTCATCAGAAGTGAGGCTTTACTGCGGTTCCTGTTAATTTGGTTTATTTCTCTGGACAAGGATATAAAGCACAATCCTATTTCCTTCACCATTACTGCTCCTTAGATAACTGCAGTCATTTTCTAACTATTAAGCATATATTTGAAAAGCAGTGTATGAAATGTAACAATATATGTTGATATATCATGTAACTTGCTACTAAATCTTCTCTTACAGCTAAAAAGAATTCAAACAAACTTTATCCTGAACTTCCAAATGATTATGGCTCTGTGGGTAAGTACTGAGCTTATTTTATGAGTATGTATAGAATCTGAGAAGTCCTGTAAGTAATTTGGAAAACATGTAACATCTGTGCATGGGTATTTTTCTTTCTTTTCCATGTGTTAAAATAAGATTCATTTGTTGTGTACTCTCCTGAAAATATTTCGTAAGTGTTTTCTTATTCCCTGGCTTTACATTCCATCGAAGATGAATCCTGTGTTCTTTTTTTGAATATCAAAAGTCCTTTTTCTTTATTCAGTGTACTTGAAAAGGGCAGTGAAAGTAGAAGTGTTTCACTTTTCAAACTAATTGAAGTAAAAAAGAAAGATGATATAACAACCTTGTGTCCAAGCCTTTATGTAAGGTATGATAACTCCTGTTTTAATTGAAGTACCTCCACAGGTCATATCCTATTACACTGGCATAAACATAGATTTCCATTTCAGTTTTACTCCTTCTTGGTTTTTTTTTTGTTTTTTTTTGTTCTGAATTGAGATAACTGCGTTATATCAAAAAGCTATTACTTATTTAGTGTTCTATTCTGCCTCTCTTTTGAACTTAAAGAAAGAAATAGATAATTTCAACTTTACCTCTAATTAATATAGAATCTGATTCTGTAGTATCCACAGTATAACTCTGGTGCTGTGCGTCTCTTCATCTGGAAACTTAGGGTCTCTGTGAGGAAAAATTTTGCAATCAAGTGGCTGTGTTCATTTAGCTTCCATAGTGTTCCATCAAAAAAGTGTCTTATCTTTCACAGGAAAAAGACTGTTAGCCGTTTTAAAGTCAGCAAAATTATTTTTCCCATAAAATACGTTGTCCATTTGATAAATATCTTTGTGTCTGCTAGGATGAAAACCAAGACAGAGGCATTGTGTGTTACATATGTGTGTGTGTGTGTGTATAATAATTTTGCCTATAAATATGTATTTGGATATGCATACACATTTTATCATGTACACAATTTGAAAATATAGCAAAAGATCTCCTTTATTTCAAGTTTAAATAGAAAAAGAGTTTAAAAAGAGTTTAAAAAAGAGTTTAAAAAGAACTCTTTTTAAAAGTTGAGTTAAAATGAAGCTTGAGAATTGATCACCATAAAAGTCTAAATCAGGATAACTGAATGGCTGTGATTTAACATAATATTTAACTTCTGTTGTCTCAAAACCAAACTCATAAATGTATTTTTCGTTGCTTGGTTCATACAATTAGAGGTTTTCATTAAAAATGTAAGGTAAGTTATATGTGTCATTTTGTGTTCACGCTCTTCCTCATATGTTCTCTCCATGGATGCTGCTGTTCGTGTTTATTCTTGGGGCAAAGCAACATCTAGTGGGGAAAGACAAACTGGAAAACGAAACTTGATATCAGGACATAATGGTGTTACCATGATGATTTTGTTTTAGTTGGTCGTGCTCTAGGTTTAACTGACTGAAAACAACATAGAGAGGAAAGTGCATATTTATGTGTGTTGGGGGACCAACATAGGAGGAAACTAAGTTGAGCTGTTGATTTGACTTCTGCAGATCCCTACAAACTTCCTGAAAACCAAAATTTGCTATCATGCTGTAGAACTTTTATCAGGAAAGGAATGATAACTCTAGTGTTCTGTACTTAGCAGCAGTCATCCAAAAGGAAAGAAAGATGGGACTTCTGGTCATTAAAACTGAACTATCCCAGTCTTTGAAAAACCCTGACCAAGAGAGTCCTGAAAAGAGGTAGTGCACTTAAGGTTTTTTTCCAACAATATAGAAATCTAAACATGCACATGTATGCTATATTAAAGGGAGTATTTCTCCCTTCAAGTGCAGGTGATAAGGTAAAAATCTTCTGGAGCCATCTAATGATTCTCAAGAAGATTTGAAATCTAAATCTATACTGAATCAATCTTCTACTGAGGATTTGTAAAGATTTCTAGAAATACGCAAATACACAACAAACAAGATGCAATTGGATCTTCTGTAAATGACGCTTCCTGAAAGAAATGCTATCTCATGGTAAATTTTCATTCACCTTACAAGCTTAGAATGGGATATTTTGCCTTGCCTTGCAGGTTGTATTTCCATAGCAACAGCCTCCATATTGTCTGTAGCCATAGAAGTGGCTATGTGTCTCTGAAGGCTAAAGAGTTGCTCTTTTCCAAGAAAAGATTCAAGTCAGTTCTCTTGCGTGTCTGCTAGCACCATTGACTTACATGCATGTTAATGGGATGCTGGAACAGTAACTGCCCCTTTCTTGTCAGTAATAGAGTTTGTTCATGTTATACTGGGTCATGGCAGAGAAGAAGCCTTAAGGCCATATCTCCTGTCAGTAATCTCTTTCTGCCTCTTTATAGTCCAGCTGATTTCAAGAGAGCTGCCTAGCAGTTGAAACTTGTACTAGTCAGTCTTTATTGCAGGGTTAGTTTCTGCGACTGATGTTCTACAGTGACCCCCCCTCCCCCCCCCCAAAAAAAAAATTCAGCACTTCTTGGTTCTTTTCAGTTTAAAAAAAAAAAAAAAAAGACAACTAACAGAAAATTGCATAAAACCGATCTTCAGGAAGCTATATTTTATATATAACAGCCAGTGCAGGGTTAGGTTTTAATATTTAATGACAAGTTTGTCTATGTTGCCAATAGTAAGGAGTTAAAGGTTCTTTATTTTGGGTTTTTTGTTACAAGCTTTTGATTTTTGCGGTTATAAAAGTAGCAGTAGGGTTGAAATGTTGATTTTTTCCATTAGATGGAAGAAAAGCAAGACTTGTAGATGAAACCTTTTTAATTAAATTCTATGTAGACCTGAATTATCTAGATGAGTAATGTAATATAACCTATTTGAAGCACAAGAAAAATGTAAAATGAAAAACATATTTTTCTAAACTGGTACTGTGATACTTGGCTCTGATACAAGTAGAGCTTTTTTATGAAACTGCGTAATACTTAAGGCAATGCATTTAGTTTTAAAATGATGTTCAGGAACATTTTAAAATGTTTCAAGAAAATTGGAAATAACACAAATTTCAGTTTAAAAAAAAAGAAGAATTTGCAGAGAGTTTTTACAGTTCTGAAAACAGCTGATAGTGGTGTTGTGATTCAGTGGAGTCTAAAGGAATTTGGGAAACACTGAAATCCTTAAGGCTGCTTTGAAACTTCCAGTACTAGCATGTTATTACTTTCAGAAATAACCAGTTCTATGCGTGGAAATCAGGAAAAAAGCTTTGAATAGCTTATTCTTTCTATATCTTCTTTTTACAAAAAAATATTATTTTGGCTATTGGTCTTTTTAACTTGTGTTTAACTTTACTAAAATAGTGTTTCACGTCAAGTCAAGCTGCCAGGAAGCAAAATTAATGGCCAGTTAATACTGGAAGAATGATCCCACTGGCTCCAAGTTCAGGCATGTCTCATGAAGCAGTATACATGCTGTGGTAAACCTAACAATTTTATCTGAACTGGATACATTGAAAATGGATTTTTCAGCAAGATATTGAAGTACAAAATGTCTACAGTAGTGATGATTTTTAGGAGACTGTTCAGATAAAGAAATTTGATTTGCCTGCAAGTATGATACCCATGCCTCCTCCCCTACTAGAATTAGGTATTTGCCACTTAATTTTTGTACTTGTCACCATACAAAGTTATATATACAACCTGTGTGTCGCAAATGAAAGGACTGACTTGTCTTTCCAAGCTTTATTACCGTTGCTTTATCTGAATAGATGGTTTCTGCAGTGTTCTGTCACATGACTAATCCAAGTGACCCCTGGCTCTTTAGAAGGCTATTTGAGCATTGTAAACCGATATAAAAGTTTCCTTTGCTAGTACATGTCTTCAGATGCTTTAGGTTGATAACTTGTCAAACTAGAATGACACCTAATCCTAGATTTTAGTTTTTCAGAGTGTTTTCTAATTATTTTTTCCTTGGGGCTCTCCCATAGAGCAGCAAGTAACCAAAATTATTAAATAAATAGTTCCCAGCTATCATCCTAACAGGATGCTGAATACTGTACAGTTCTGGAAGCACTTTAGTGGTGTGCTTTCTCGGCTGAACTGGTAGCAGGAGGAAATAGCCATCTACTAGTAAAAATTATGCTCCTAAATTTGTCTCAGTTATAAGCTATAAGAGCTGGGTTAAAATTAACATTTGGGAGAACTGAATCATTAATGGGCAATTAGTTTGGGGTCAGAAGCCAGATTTTTTTCAGCTTTTCTTCAGCCAGTCTGAAAAAGATTGGTTTGTGTGTTTGGAAAAGAAGCGTTCGAGACTGTCAAGATACTGAAACAATCAGAAAACAAACTTGAGGGAGGAACGGGGATGAAAATTTAAAAAATGTTTTCCTTCTAAACGCTGCTCATTCACAGTTCTCAAAATTTATTATGAAGCAGTTCATGGGCTTGACGATATTTTTTCCTTCCTTTGCTGTTAATACTGTGATCCTTTCAGGAGGACTGTGACTGTGGAACAGCTCTATTTTCATTATACGTTGGATGTTTAATGGTTTAAGGTATTCAATGTAGGTTTCTGATTACTGCTTTTGTCACTGAGAGAACGTTCTTAAGCTGGAATACCAAAAAGTAGTTTCCAAAAGATTCTACAGAATCAGTTGTAGCAGCCCTTTTGATGTCTTCTATGCAAAAAGTGTGACAGGTATGTCACCTTTTTGAGTCTTGTTCTCTGGCCTTGAAAATGCATACTTGCTAGTGCTTCTTTCTGCCTCTGCTCAGTAACACGTGGCCTTTCAGGATTGTTTACAAACAAGAGAGTGGGTCTATGACTATAAGACAAAAACACTGTCCCCAAACATGAAAGCATTTCTCTTCATAACAGTATGATTTTTGTGTCATAATTTGGAAGTATTAATGAGGCTGTTTACATCTCTTAAGCAGTCATATAGCAGCCATAAAAACTTGTGCTTATAAAGCCTAAGTGTTCAAACTTTCTTTTATGTTTCTCTAAGAAACACTGGATTTCTTTCCGTAAGTACTTAAACCTAATAATTTTTTAAAATTAATTTTATCCTGGAATAAATGTGTGCCCTTATCTTTTTGACTTCTGAACTGAATAAACAGGCTGTTATGCAGAAGGTCATTATAGATAAACCTAACTTGAGCAAACTTTGAAGGAATAAGAATCTAAATTATAACTATTTTTTTTTCTCCACAAGAAACTTTACATTTTGAGGATACTGTGAAAATATTAATGACTCCTCACTGCATCATTAGTCATGTATTTATATTTTTATATACTGAAATAAGTGCTATATGAGGCCTACTGATGAAGAGAAGCTGAGATGGACAGAAGTTTGTGACCTTTCTAAGAAGCCGAAAAATCAGCTTCTTTCAATGACCGTTAGAGTAATTTGTTGGCCTCGTTATTAAAAATTCATGCTTTCCCATATGAATTTGTCTGCAGCTTTTGGACAGTAATGATGGTTGTGGTCGTCTTCACTAGATTAAAGTGGAGAAGGGGAGAAGACAAAATACAATGTGAGACTTTGACACTGCTCCAGTTTTCTCTGCGTTAGTACCTCTAATTATGTGTGCTGGTGAGCTTAGTTAAAATCAGTGCAGTGAAATAATGTGATTTTTAGTTAGACCTGCTGAAAGAGCGCATTACTTTTTCAATGTGCCTGTGACTTTAACACTGGCTTGCTTTGCTAAGTACATATTGAAACAATCATTTTATTTTTCTGACCTTTTTTTTTTAACTTTGATTTGACAAAGCTAGTACTATTTTGGAACAACTCAAATTTAACTAGAAATCTAACATACAGCTATTTATATCAGTTATGCAGTTCCACATTTAGAAATACGCAGTGACAAAAAAAACCCTAACAACTGCATTATAAGAGAAATTCAAGTGTGCCTACATCTTTCTGGTTCGTGAGCTACTTATGACTTGGACATTTTTATTGCAATTATAGCTAAGTACCGCTGTAGCAAAGCGGAAGTATTTCATCATTTTGGAGCCAAAAAGATATCAGAGATTGACTGTGGTCTCAGGTTCACTTTTTCTCTGTGTAATATCTGAAATTTTACTTTTCCTTTGTTATCAGAAAGCATATATAAGCTTCAAGTCTGTCTTTGTATCATATAGTCAAAATGTCATTTTTTCTTAGTTCTTTCTGTTCTGGATCAAGACACGTTAAAATGGTGACATCATTCTGCAGGTTTCATTTGCCAGCTTGAATCCTAGTAAACATGAATCAAAAATTTTTAACTAGACAGTAAGATAATAAAATATTTTTTGTACCACACTATCTACAAAGATTTGAAGGAGAGGAGGAATGCAGAACTTGTTCTTTTTTAAGGATGGAAGAAGACTCCATGGATAGTAATGAGGGGAAAAATGCAGTTTGTTTTTAAACTGGAAATTAAATAGTCTGTGGAAACATAATATAGTTCTGTTAATGTCACTGAGACCAGATGATATTTCTGAATTGTTGGCACTTTTTCAAGTCTATTCTTTAATGTGGTGAAATGAACTTTGAAATAAATAAAATAATCTACTGCACCTGATAGATTGCTGATTTAAAAAAAAAAAAAAAAAAGCCAGTCTCCCAACCAAACTTCTCATTTCTCTGTGATCCAGCTGTGCTGTTGCCACTGTTCTGATTTCCTTGTAGATAAGGAAGTTACTTGGTTAATGAAGTTGTCCCCCACTGTGTATCTTCATGTTGAAGTGGAGCAGACATTTTTAGATTGTGAGAGATGCTAATTGTAATAACTATCTGAAAGCTAGATGAAATAATTAATTAGAATAATGAACTCTGAAATCGGATATGCTTATTCCTTTAGGCACTGCAGATGTGTACTGTGCACTTGGGACCAAAAAAAACTCACTTTTAATTCTCCAGTTCGTGAATTCTTCCTTCTTCAAGAAAAACAAGTATTTACTGTAGGATCAAATAGAACTATTTCACACTGGAAGGAAGAACACTCACCAAGCTATGCAATAATCTGATCCTTTTATACTATAATTTGTGGAGGAACTCTAGCAGATTAGAACCTGTAAAAGCAATAAGGCAGCTCAGTGTGGCTAACAGATATTTGTTTTAGAAGATCTTTGGATAGAGGGATAATATGATGTATCTGTCATAAGTCTTCATGACATTGTCTACAAATTTCGTAAACATTAAGAAGTTAACCCCCGGAAAGTACTTTTTTTTTTTTTTTTTTTTTTAAGAATTTTAGCTAGCTTGGTGTATTTTTGTGGGTTTTGCGGCAAGGCTTGCAACATGTTTATATTTAGTTACTGGAATAATAAAACATCCATCTGGTGGTCCCCTCAGTATTAATTTTCTTGCTATTATGAGCTCTGTCTTAATACTCACCAAAACCAGGAAATCCCAGGAAATTATTTTTGAGGCTATTTTTATTTCTGATTCACTTTTACCAGGATTGTACTATTAGTATTATGAATGTAGTAAGTTAGATAATCAAGCTGCTTATGGCTTATGTTTGGCAAGCTGAGAAGGAAATACGTAGCATTCAGGACTTCACTAGTCATACTGAAACAAATAACAGCATGTAACCAGGTAACTCAAAATACAGTAAGGCACAGAGATTGAGGTCAGACATGCTAGGATGAAATTGGGGTGCTTATGATGTGTGTATGCACTAGCAGAGAACCATTCTACTGAATATGAACCTACTGGCAAGGGGAAAAATACTTGTTCTTGGTATTTTTTAATGACTTGGAATTAAATTTATGAAATTTCAGCTAAATCATAGGAAAAATCTCAGAGCAGCCTATGCTTATTTTTTTAGAAGTAAAGCAGTGTGTTAAGGTGATACTTTGGAGTCACAGCAGTTAAGGCGTGAAGTGGTTCGTGTGCCTGTGGCGCGCCACTAGAGGGGCCTCTGGGATTCCTTCGCATGCCGGGGTTAGTTGCACGGAACTCCACACTTCCTCCTTTGTCAAGAGTGAGAATTCATTAGAGACAAAAGCTAGAAGTATAGCAAAGCTGGAACTATAACTGAACTTAAAATGTATATACATGTCAGAGCTCTGCAGTTCAATTACAGGTGCACGATACAACGACCGCTCTCACGCCTTACAGGCCACCCTTCCAATACAGTTTACCCTGAATTCTCCTCAGCCTGCTGTTGACATCAGGGGCGTCCCCACTGGGTCCTCGCATTCGCAGGCCCGCTGACCATGGGTCCAAGTCCACAACAAACTTATGTGGCTTACTCTCTTTTATACCCAGGCAGAACAATGCCAACCCACAGGTATACCGAGGCTGCACAGCTCTAGGCAATAGCAGTGTGCACATCTCCAGGTAACTCCTGCTCAGCCCGCAGCGCTGCTCCCTTGGTGACAATGCGCCCATTAGCAGGTCGTTCTGAGGGGAATGGCCCCACAGCCCGGAGATGTTTATGGTGTGGGTCTGCCCTGTCACTTCCCCTTTGTCTGCCCTTGTCAACGATGGGGTCGTTGCGGCGTGTGCCCCCAGGCTGCAGCAATCCCACAGGGTGGTGGCTCTGGCCATGGTGCACCCCCGGTTGGTTAACTCTTGGGGAGCCCCCCAGAGCAAAGCCCTCTTCTAAGGGCTGCACCACCCGGAGTCACACGCTTGCCTTTGTGGCACCTGTCAGTGACCATACAGATGTGTCTTTTGTCTGAGGCCCTTGTAAGGCACAACAGCATGATGTCCAGGCATGTTTACATAATATGCGTTCAAAAAGTTGTTTCACAACTGTGTACTGCATTTAATAATATTTTATTTCTATATTGTTCAGATAGTAAGTTTAAATTACTTATCTAGAAAAGCCATTGGGAGTATGGGAGCTTTTGCTTCATTAGTACTAATGAAAGATAAACAGGATTTTAAAGCGTGTCTAGGTAATGATATATACATAATTTCTCTCCAGGCTGCTGCTAGCTGCCCTGTGCTTGATTGGCTTGCACTGAAAACTGACACTGAGCAAAAAAATGGAGAACGTTTTGCATTAGTAGTAGGATAATAGGGGGAAACTGCATATCCATCTTGATAGCAGGGACTAATAGCCTCTCTACATCTCAAAATTGCATTTTTGGGAACATCTTGTCTTTTACTCCTTTACCTCCCCTCACCCCCTTTTTTCTTGGTGGGTGGCAAAAGAGATGGGAATCCTGCATATCTGTTCCTGGAAGGGTAGTGAGTGAACATCTACTTTGTATTAGTACTAAGGGAAGACTCTGGTAATACTTCTCTTTCATTGGAAATGGGTTCATCTTTTAACCAATAAAATGGTCATCCACATCAACTATACTTTTCCATAAGAAGCGCAATTAACAGTGCCGTGGTTCCCCAAGAAGTGATGTGTTCCCTGTCCCAGAGGGAGTGTAGGAGGCGCGTGAGGGTCCCACGTCAACGTTTGCTGTGCTAGTTCAGAGTTGCGTCATGCTGATTAGCCAGCTGGATATTGCTGATTGAAATGAGGTCACTCATGTTTTGTGGAAAAACTCTCACTTCCTGAAGAGTAAACAGGAGGCCTGGGAAAAATAAATTAATATGGCAAACACTGATATAAACTAGATTAATTTGACAAACAACTCTGTTAGCAATGTTATGATAAAGTTCTCACTTTTACCAAAAGGTATGACTTCAAGAAACTTGTCCTACCCATTCCCTGGGGAGGTCTGATACAGATTTGTACAATCTGATCCAGCTTCCCTTCATTAAGGCTTCTTGAATTATATTCCATTTGGTTTCTCTTTCTCATTAACTTCTTCCCCCTCCCCGCCTCCAAAAAAATTAGGCAGCCTTCACATGCTCATTTTGCTGTTATTTTATGTCTTCAGGAAACTTGACTAAAAACAACCTCTAGTTTTATGGAAGGGAAGGCCTGTGTTATCGAGTCTTTCATTCGACCGGAAGACTTGCACCCTGCTTCCCCCGTGCCTCCCCATGGTGTATATATGTATTCTTAGCAGTCCCTGTGCTATTTAGAAAGAAAGAGGTCAGAGGAAATTAAAAAGCAGAAGACTCTCCTGTAAGTCAGGCACAAATATAAAGGGGAAAATTTGCTCTGCGTAGTGTCGCATGTTGGTCCCTGCGGTAAGGTTCACACTCTCCATCTCTTTCCTTCTCCCCCATCAATTGGTCGTTTGTCAAATACTACAGAAGGATGACAGAGAGATTGAGATTAGTGGGACAGCTGGGTATAGGGCAGCAGAGAAATTTGGAGGTATTACTGGGGTTTTCTTTGCATTTGCTGCACATTGGGCAAATTGGAGTTAGTGGCTGAATCCAGTCTGCAAGCCAGAGATTTCTCATTTTTCTTCTAAAGAATATCATTTTTCTTTCATTGCGTTAGTTACTATAAGCTTGTTCTCCTTTTAGAAGGATCTTGTTATCTAATATTTTACTTGACCTGAAAGTACATTTAGCATTGAATCATGTTCATAAAAGTATAAAGAATATTGTAAATACCATTCTTCAGTTGTAACTGAAAACTGAAAAACTGTTTGCTGTTTCATTTCGTGAACTTTGTCATAACTGCCTACTTCTCGGCCAGTCTGATGTCATGAGTATTCAGTGAAGATAGGCTGGGCTAGCCTGGGAAGTGTAATGTAAATAAAGGTTTCTTGGTGGTGGCTGTCCAAGATGTTTCATCCTGATGAAGCTGGGTGTTGTTAGTTGCAGAGTTTACATTAACTAGTTTTGGCTCTAGTTTCTCTAGTTTTGTGCTGTTTCTAGCTCTTACTGAAGTTGTGCTGTGATTAGCTAGCTATCTGCTTTTCTCCTATTGGTTTGCACTATTATAAAATGCCACGAGATTGTGCCATGGGATACTCTAAATGGAAGTACAATTGCTTGGGTCTCCAGGTGAAAGAGGAAGGGAAGATCTGTTAAATATCTTCTGAGGTTATAAGGTGAGCCCTTGGGACAGGCAGAGTTAATAATGGCTATAATGGTAGTACAATAACATAACATTAATGGAAATAACTAATTGTGGCAATAATGTTATCTCGAGTATATCACAGTAACCCATGAGCCCCTTAACCCAACTTAAGTTAGTAGGAGCTTTCTATGTATTGCATAGATCCGCATAAGATGAGAACAGATTATCATGAGAACAGTAGACTTGATATTAAAAATTGGTAGGAGATTTTGCCCAGCTCTTTGTACTGAAAGTTGTTTCTGAATCTTTCTTTTTTAATGACTTCAAACTTCTTTCTGAGACTTATTTTTCATCTAAATTTATTCCTAGCAAGATGAAGTCAATTTAGTTTCATGGTTTCATGTTCCTTAGCTAAAATACCTTTTCCACTTTATTCATTAGAAAGTAGTCTGAGAGTAGTAGTCTTTTTCATCTGAATTTTATTCTGTGAAGGGAACTGTGAAAAAAATTTTTCTGTTCCCGATTGTCCCGTCCCTCATGCAGTTTGAACATCAGTGATGAGCATGGTCAGCAGTAGTTCAGATGAAGGCTTGTACAATAATATTATTTTGTGTGTTGCCATATAAGGCACCTCTTTGCCTCATATAATTGTATTATTTTAACCACTATTTTCTAACTAGCGCAGAAAAGTTTTTCCTCTATGCCAGTTTGAAACATTTTTTCAGTGAGTGTTTCACAGAGTGTTACTGTAGTGACTGTGCAGAAACTATATAGAATAAAATTGGGCTTACTGTTTTTAGTTTTGGAGGCTGCAAGTTGTTTTCCGGTCTAGGATAAAAGTTAGGGTTTGTATCAAGTGAACTAGTTCACGTGCTAATACCACGTTAGTAGAATTTTCTAATCAGACTATAGAGAGACTTGAGAAGCCAAATGCAGAGATTGTGTGTTCCGGCTGGGATTTTAACTCAGTATGCTTAGAGGACACATGGAGTAGCTTGTCAGCATAACAAAAGATCTGCAGATAATTCCTAAATAGTTTAATTGACCTGAATGTCAGATGTCCTTTCTATACTGTACTTTTCAGAATATGAACATTATGCTTAGCATCAAATCTCATCTCTTGCAGTATGATTTCGGTAGATGCACTATTTTACAGTAATGTAATCTTGAACGTAATAAAGACCTTGACATCAATATCACTTATTTGACCATTTCAGCTTGAATGAAAATTTAAAGGCTTTTTTGTAAAGGTATAAAAATCCAAAAAGTAATCAGCAGCCGTATTTGTTGTGGAATTGACTCTGACAAGCAGGAGGTGTTTTTTTTATGTCCTAAATACCAAATAGATCCACAGATGCTTGACAAAAACGGCGCTTCTTTAATGCAAAAGCTGAGTGTGCTGAAACAAAGATAGAAAACATTCCATCAGCAGATGAAGATGATGAGCCAGCATGTTCCTTAGTAGACCAGAGATTCAAAAACAGTGAAATATGTTTCATGTTGAATGAGCTTAATTTGCACAGTAACTTAAACTTTAAATATAGTCAGGTCTACTTCAGCCACCAATGAAACCATTAGTTTTGTTTGTCAGATGTGACATTGTTTAGCAGCGACACAAGTTGGTGACGTGGAAGCTGCTTTGAAATGGTCCATTGCCAGTTTATGTGGAAGAGGTCAAAAATACTCGAGCTGTTTTTCTTTTTTTTTTTTTGTGAATCAACAGAAAAAAATGAGTATATTACCTCTGTTCTCTGCATACAGATTTGCATCTGTTGTTGAATTTTTATCTCTTCATGCTCTGGACGAAACTGAGGATAGTGTTCCTTGAAGGCTACATCTGTGCTTTATTTTGTCTTCTACATCCATTTTTAAACCTGGATGATTTTTTCCATCCACCACTTCTTTGTTAATGGAGAACGTAATTAAGTTATTCCACAAATCAACCGGAGGGTTTTGTAGCCAGAAAGGGCACTGAAAACCTCGAAAAAGGGCACTGAAAACCTAGTACTTATGTAGTACATAAAATATAACTAGTTCAGAAAAAAGGCATTGCTGACACAGTTCCCATATAAGTAGAAGATAAAGGGACTGAACACAAAGCAATTTGGTTTTGTACTCCTTGCTGGTACTGGGGTGTACGTTTAGTGCTGAGAGGTACTATACAGCATAGTTCCTGGAATGATACAGGCCTTCCTTGACATAATCCAAACTACCTCAGATCTGGTGTAAAAAGACAGACATCGGGTCCTCTGGATACAGGACTTTTTTGCCCATAAGTGGTTGTAGAGCGGTAGAGAATAAAGCAACTGTGACCTGTCCTCCTTCTTCAGAGCATATTTGTGTAACTGGTGGCACAGAAGTATTTGTTCAAAAAGTATTTATGTGGACATTAAAGGGTATTGCGTTTCTGCATTGTCAGTGAGGCTCAATTACCTCACGTAGTCCATTCTAGTAGTAGAAATACATGTAAGTCAACTCTACAAAACAAGCCAAACTAATACTTTGCAATGGTTTTTGTTTGTTTCCTCAGTTTTGAAGAAGGATTTGTTCTCAGATTTCAATGTTGAATATTAACACTTTGAGAATCTTGAGTTTTTTATTAGAAAGCAGAGAAAGACTAGTACTTTAGTTTAGCTATTCCAAAGAAGCCATAGCTAAGGAGTAAAACAACAGCTAAGACAGGAGATTGTGTTTGTTCTGAGAGTCATGTAGTGAATAGCGTGGCTCCTGACCTTTGATCAGATAAACATTATTGGAGATTAAGTGGATCAATGGTGGCATATGACATATTTCAAGTATCTGCACTGAAAGATTTATATTTATATCTGATTATAGTGGATTACTACCTGTGGATATGAAATGTCAAATCTACTATGCATATTTAGGCCTTCTCAAATACCTGTTCAGTGAAATACAACGTTGTTGTTTTATGTGCGCTAAGGGGTTTTAAGGTGAGTGTGGAGAGGGAAGGGAAAAAAAAAGAAAATGCTTTTAAGGAAATTAGCCATTGAACGTGAATAGGATGTAAGATTCCTGAATTCCAACACGTGGCTCAGATCCTCATCCTGAATACCCTTACACATATTTGGTTTATAATGTATCCAGTAATAACTGAACTGGAATTTATAATTATGTATATGTCTGTTCTGCTTTAGGGGCTGACTAAAACTCTTTACTTTTAGGTTAAAAATTGAAAGAGATGATCTATGAATAGGGAAAATGAAATGCATCCAGTCAACTTTGCTTAGTTAGGTCTTAATCTCCAAGATGCTTTTTTTCCCAAGAGTCACCATGAAATAAAATACTATATCTTTCTATTATTGCATGTGATCATAAAATGGGTTTTTTATTTGAGGCAGTTGTTTCAATAGTCTATTACCTGTCTGTGGAGATATTATTTTTCTTCTTTGTTTACATGCTGGCAACCAAATAAGTCAGTTCTTTTTTTTTAAAATAGAGGAATTACATAATATGCGCAAGAGGTTTTCAAGTTTGAGGGAATACTCAGCTGGTAATCACATCAACTGCAAGTCATACATTTTCTACTTCAATAAAAGAATGCACTTTTCTGCTGCAGTTGATTTAATTGCTGCATTAAATGTTGGTATTAAATGTACAATTGCATACTTGTGTAGCTTAATTTCCTTACACCCTGCAAAGTCTTATCCTGTGTTTTCAGAAGCATCTTACACATTTTTGACTGTTGCCATAACCTAAGAAATAAAATCATTTCCATTGATTTGTTTCTAGGGAGCCAAATTTAGGGTTATGCATGCATTCTTTCAGATAACTGAAGTATTTCTAGGATTATCTTTTTGAATATCATCAGAATTTGTCGTCTTGAACCGTTTCTTTGCTCAGACTTGTATTAGCATATGTATTTGTTATGATCAAAACCAGTGTTAATTCCCATAACTTGAACTCAAAATCAGTATTGGTTCTGGTTTAAACTCTTAAAAGCAATTACAGAATTTAGTAGTGACTTAAGGTATGTGATACTTAAAAGTACAGGACTGAACAGCTTGCAGGAAACACATATATAGTAATTAATGGTTTCCCCAACATCCAGCACTAATCCTTACATCGTTCTTCCTCATGCTCCCTCTCAGCTCTGTTCCAATGCTACTTTGACTATCTTTTGATGCGATTCACCTCAGAGTTGATATCTCTGTAGGGCCTAAATTTTCTTGTGTTCATAACTTAATTTCATATCTTTACTTACATAGCTTCTGTTTTCTGTAATAGTTTAGGACTAGGTAAAATATAATGGAAACCAAGAGGATAACTTTAGATTTGTTGAAAAGTTGATATTCCCCAGTATAACTGACCATGTGTAACCGGGACCTCAGATTTGCCTCACGTTCCTGAAAAGGGTGCTGTCTCTGAGACTATTACTGAAGTTTGATTTCTCCTTTCTTAAAAGTATTATGAAGTTGAAGCATTAGCATTATATCAAGACAATAGGCAATCCATTTCTCTCTCCATATTGATGGCCTACCGTACAAGGAGTACTTTGACTTCAACCTGATTAATGCTGCTATTATACTAGTTTAAAAATTAATATCAAGAGGTCAGTTTTAGGCCCATTTTCTTACTCTCTTTGAAATAGCTACACCGTTTAAATCCATGTGCTGTTATTTCTTCTTATGATCAGGTAGCAGGTAAAGGCACGAAGTGCAAAGGCATCTTTCCTTTCACTCTTAATCTTGCATCTCTCTCGTCTCCTGTTTGCTCCCTGTATTTGTTTTTCTCCTGTGAAACCTTGGATCAGCTTCTATTAATGTATACCAAGACTCCTCTTCTTTGAAAACCTACTTATATTAAAACACTTCATGGAACTGATAACTCTCTGTTAGATTAATGATCATCAGATGAATAACATCTGTGTTCAATATTGTATTATACTGAATTCTCATATGACTCCGGGTTTAGAGGTCTGGGGTTTGGAATAAATCTATTAGTGTCTGTGCCTCTATATACACTGATATTTCTCTAAAGTAAGTACACGTATCCCCATTTTCTTTTGGTTTCTCTCAATCTCCAGTGTTAGTTTTTGTAACTTCATTATCGTTCTTCCACTTGACCCCTTAGGCTGGTGTTGTCTGCCTTTATCATTTATTCTGCAGCCTTGGTTGAGCTCAGCCTTTCATTGAGAGAGAGAGGCTCCACTATGTCAGTAGTACTTCTCCTGCTCTCATATTTCAGCTTTTTGTGACTTCCTGTTCCTCCAGTGTTCTCTGGTCTCCTTTACTCACCTTTTTTTCCTTAGTATATACTGATTTCTTTATTCTTTACTTTATCTCCTCATAAAAGGTCTGTTCTAATGGTCTTCTGTGTTGATTCACCCTAAATATTTTTTCTTTTCACAGTCAGAAAGAAATCCATGATATCCATAAAATGAATACTCTGTTCCTTCAGTTCTGTCTCCCTTCTATTTAAACAACTCTGCTCTTAATGGTACAGCGTGAAAAGTCAATTGCCTACATGCTCATACTTTAGAGGTAGGGGAAGTGATAATTAAACTTGGAATTTGCCTTATCTGGAATGTGGTAATATTTAGGTTACTCATTTTCAGGAAAGATTAAGTAAAATTGAAAGGATCCAGAGAAGAATAAGTAGGATGAGTGAAGTGAGGAGTCACTCAAATGGAGAGTTAACTAAATCAGTTTGTTTAGTATAACAGTCTGAAGGTTTGAGGAATATATTTTTTTACTAGAAAAGCGTAAGAAAGGTAAATGCGGAAAAAGAAAAGTTTAAACCAAAGGCCAGTGCTGACAAATAAGAAAAAAGATATCAACAAAGTAGTGAATCACTTGAAGATGGATGTTAAAAAAGCAATCTTAACAACCAGAGGAGTAGATCTCTAAAATAGCCTTCCTGTAAGAACAACAGGAGCAAAAAGAGGAGTGATCAAAAAAATGGTTTAATGTCTGGCAACAGGCCAGACTCTGATCTAACCCTGAGAATGTGCTTTATTTAGTCACGCTCTCCCGATCCATCTGTATGAAAGTTTTGCATTATTGGATCTTTCTTCAGTTGGACCGTGTTCTCTGCATTCCATTGCTGGGCTAGTTCTATAATTGCCTTTACATCTATACATTCAGTTGTTTATGAGGAAACCCTCCTTGTCTTCCAATTTCCTCTTAAGGTTTGCCAGCTGATTATCCTTGGTCCCTTTTGGTTCATTTGCCAGATACCATCACAGAACGGCCGAGTTTGGAAGGGACCTCTGGAGATCATCTAGTCCAACCTCCCTGCTCAAGCAGGGTCACCTAGAGCATATTGCCCAGGATCACATCCAGACGGGTTTTGAATATCTCCAGCGAAGGAGACTCCACCACCTCTCTGGGCAACCTGTTCCAATGCTCTGTCACCCTCACAGTGAAGAAGTTTTTCCTCAGGTTCAGATGGAACTTCCTGTGGTTCAGTTTCTGCCCGTTGCCTCTTGTCCTGTTGCTGGGCACCACGGAGAAGAGGCTGGCCTCATCCTCTTGACACTCCCCCTTCAGATACTTGTACACATTGATGAGATCGCCTCTCAATCTTCTCTTCTCCAGGCTGAACAGGCCCAGCTCTTGCAGTCTTTCTTCAGAGGAGAGGTGCTCCAGCCCTCTAATCATATCTTTGTAGCCTCTTCAGTACTGCTGTATCTCTCTTGTACTGGGGAGCCCAGAACTGAACACAGCACTCCTGATGCAACCTCACCAGGCCCCTAAGTAGAGGGGGAAGATCACCTCCCTCCACCTGCTGGCAACACTCTTCCTAATGCACCCCAGCATCCCATTGGCTTTCTTGGCCACAAGGGCACACTGCTGGCTCATGGTCAACTTGTTGTCCACCAGCACTCCCAGGTCTTTCTCTGCAGAGCTGCTTTCCAGCAGGTCAGCCCCCAACCTTTACTGGTGCCTGGGGTTATTCCTCCCCGGGTGCAGGACCCTGCACTTGCCTTTGTTGAACTTCAGGAGGTTCCTCTCTGCCCAGCTCTCCAGCCTGTTCAGGTCTCTCTGAAGGGCAGCACAGCTTTCTGGTGTGTCAGCCACTCGCCCCAGTTTAGTCTCATCAGCCAACTTGCTGAGGGTGCACCCTGTCCCTTCCTCCAGGTCATGGATGAATACATTGAGCAAGACTGGACCGAGTATTGACCCCGGGGGACACCGCTAGCTACAGGCTGCCAACTAGACTTTGCGCCGCTGATCACAACCATCTGAGTGCTGCCATGCAGCCAGTTCTCAATCCACCTCACTGTTCACTCATCCAGCCCACACTTCCTGAGTTTGCCTAGGAGGATGTGATGGGAGACAGTGTCAAAAGCCTTGCTGAAGTCCAGGGAGACATCCACTGTTCTGCCCTCATCTACCCAGCCAGTCGTTCCATCATAGAAGGTATCAGATTGGTTAAGCATCATTTCCCTTTGGTGAATCCATGCAGGTACCTCATTACTACCTCTGTTCCAGATCTGTCTCTGTCTAACTCTGGTGCTGCTTTGTTAATGTTTAGGTTGAGTTATTAATTAGCTATCCAAGTAGTTTTTAATATAATCTGAAACTACCTGTTGCTGATTGGTGCAGACCATGTGTGATCTTCAAGTTTAATTTCTTCAGAAGTTTTCACCTTCTAAGCAACATGCAATAGATTGTCCTATAGATTTTTTCCTGAATACCAGTTCAGAGAGCCGTTTCATTCAATCTGCACTTTGTCCATGCTGTTGTACTCTTATGATTCAATTATTTGAACATCCTTCTCTCAGACCTTTGCAAATTCAATATTCCTTTACTCTCATCTAGGTTCTGCTCTTCTTTCAAAGTTAATTTCCTGTCCCATCACTTTGCCCATATCATCCTCCATCACATTCCTCCACTGACTCTCCCTTTTCGATTGATTCAGGACGTTTAGCTACTCACTTCCCCTTTTTTAAGGCCCTCTGAAGCCTATCACCTTATAGCTATTATCATCTCTCATTCAGTGGCTGATTACAGCTTCCACCACTGACTAGGTTTTCAAATGTACACCATTATGTTTTCTCATTATTTAATAAGTATTATATTTGCAAAATAATCTAGGTAGAGCTAGAGCATCTAGAGATTTCTTGAGGATTTTGGTTTTGGCACAATAATATACCTAGAGAACAAATTAAGTGTGAAATTTGTCTTGTAGGCTAGTAATATTAAAGTTCATCATCTAAATCTAAGCTAGCACATTCTAATAAAAGAAGTCACCTGAAAAGGGCAATTCATCCCAGTCATCTATCTTAGGATAAGATGAACTACCCTTAAAGTGCCTTTTTTTTCTTCTTTGATTATAAAGGAAGCATAGAGTGATTAGACATTTAAAAGTTATCGGATGAATTCTATCCTAAAAGACTAGACTTTCTAGTTTACGTAGAAAAGTTGTATTGAAATGGCTGCAAATATGTTTCATAACCACTGTAGCTTGTTGTCTCATCCATTACCAAGTTTGCTGCAAGAATATCATAAGCAATCCTTTTTTTTCCCCCACATCTAACCTTCAGATCCAGTGTAGGCAAATGGACCTCCATCCTACCTTTCAGGGAACCGTTACTTATCTCTTCATGTCCAAGAAACACATTGCGAACAATGGCATCGGTCTTAACCTTAGGGTTAAATGTTTATCATGGAGTCTCATTCACCTTAAAAGCAACCTTTCTTAATGCAAACTACATCCTTTTGCAGGAACTAGCTGTGAACCTAAAACATAGTCTCTTCTGCCCTGAACTCTAACAGAAGCCTTAATCATAACTGAGTGAGGCTGAATGAATTGAGACCACAAAACATTCAACCTGCAGCCAGCAGGAATCTCTTCATTGTCATGTGGATCTTACCGGACCTCACAACTGTTGAGAGCACTCACCAAAAAAACCATCACTGGGTACGTTTGCAGTAGAAAGCCTTTTTTTTTTTTTTTTTTTTCCCTTTTCTCTATGTTCTCTCTATATAGAAAGCCATTTTCATGATCAACAGCACTACCAAATCTATTTCTATACTAGATAAAAATTATTTTTTTGGTCATAAGACACTTTGGGTAGCAGTGTTACAGAACAGTTCAACTCGTATGACTTTTTTTTAATCTGAAAGAAAGTTATCTGCATGCTTTCTTGTGATCTTATTCATAGCAGAAGAATCTCTGTCTTAGAGATAAATTATGTGCAGATGTGAGAAGAGTTACAGTAAACGTAGCTCTTAAATATCTACCATGTTGCATCTTAACTCTCGTTCCACTATTAACTTAAACTTCAACTAAATTCAGAGGCTCATACCTTGCTCATAATAAAGCGTTTCCTCCTTTACATCTATCCTAGCCTCATAGGATTTGTAGGATATAGTAAAAAAACTTTTTTGTATCCTCTTCTGTAGAAATCTAATTGTTATTGTAAACTCAGATTTAGCTCTAGTTTGCTTAATATTAAGACTGATCAAAACCACTTACAGCTGTGGCCTTTAGAGCATGAAATAATAAATTTAGCTCTTAGTAAGTGGCATCCTGAACCATACCCAAACCTCTCAGGTTAAGTTTATCTTTGAGTTCAAAGGGAGCTGAAAAAACTCCTTGCCGGTTCCAGCTATCATCTCATTCTTGTAAGTATTATAGATTGAACTTAGTGGTTTACCTCCTACCTCAGAATTAACCATGAGCTATTTGTCTGTCTCCAAGCCTCATCATAGCCCAATGCTCCTGGATTCTTCAAGTTAACATTTTAGATCTTTAGTTCCTACTGTCCTGAGCCTTAACGCTACTCCAAAGCCTTTTGCTGTCATTAGTGGTGACCCTGATGCCCTGAGAATTTAATACATGCTATTTCCTTTGCCCTTACCCTGTCTCCAACGTTACAATGCGTGGTATGCTGGATTCAGCAGAAGATGTATCTCTTTAATTTTTGCACAGGAACTACAAAAAACTATCTGAAGTATAGCTTGGGAAGCTTAAAGTCTCAAAATATGAAGAAGGGAGTAGTATTAATCACTGTGAGAACTTGACCTATTCAAACCCCTGTGAACAGTGAATGTAGAGGCTGCATAACTGTATTTGCTACCTGGATCCTCTACCCAAATTCTAATTCCACCCTTAAAACTAACTTTGTCGGTAATGCAGAATCTCATATCCACCTCAAAATGAATCATAACTCGTATGTTGTTTTTACTCCCTCCTGCACCTGGCCTGCAAGGATCCAACAGTAGCTCTTTTAATTAATCTCTGGATCTAGCCCTATAGCTTGATAAGCGCAGCAAATCTAGAAATATCGATACACCATTTACTCTTGCCATTTACGGTGGGCCTTGTCTCAGCCTTGATATTGCTTGTCCACCAGTGAATCTTTCTCCTCATCCTCAGCCTGTACTTTCTTTAACTGCTATCCTATTCTTAACCCTAACAGTAGTCTAATCACTCTGTCTGTCTGAGGGTAATTAAACTGATTTGTTTAGGCAAAAAAAAAAAAAAATCCAGCCTAGCTTCTCGTGGAACTGGTAGTGAGCTTGGCTCTTTATTGCTTATTTGAATTCCTGCCTCTAGCCTCACTTTATCTTCACATCCTATACTTGCCAACCTTCTATAACCTTTTATTAGACCAGTAGTTAAATTCTTTAATTACAAGTATGAATTGAGACTAAACAAGAACTGTCATAGGGAAAAACTGCTCAGTTCGCATAATTTAAACCAAAATCAGGATTGAAGTGGTTTATTAATTCATTAGTGACAGATAATTAGTTGTTAATCTGTGAACGAAACATTCAGGATCAATGTCAGTATTACAGCGAATCAACTGCAACATTAAACACTAACACAATGTTAATAAACATCTACAACTTTCTAAACGCTCTTCTATAACTCTCCCTCCCCCCCAAAAAAAGTTTTAGTTGTATGCATGCGTATACACATGCATGCACACACAAGCATGAAGTGTTATGTGCACAAAGTGTTATGCCACGCACATCCCCTCTCACAGGCAGTATGGGTTACGAGCACATACCACCTAGTCTGGAAGTGTGAGTTCCCCTACTTGCACACACCTCCTATTGGAGATTGTGGATATTGCAGGTCTGTGTGTGCCTGTAAGGCTCCCTATGACCTGCTGATTCCAGCAAGAAAGCTACCTACAGGATCACAAATGCACATCGTAGTGGGGGTCGCTACTTGTTGCACGCTGTGCTGTCAGTTCCCTGGCTGGGTGCAATCTACTCACAGTGTCAAAGGGGGAGGCTGCTCTATCTGACTTAGAAAACAGCTGTGATCACAGAATCACCGAATGGTTGAAGTTGGAAGGGATCTCTAGAGATCATCTAGTCCAGCCAATGCTTCTCAAGCAGGCTCATCTACAGCAGGCTGCCCAGGACCCTGTCCAGATGACTTTTGAATAGCTCCAAGGATGGAGACTCCACAAGCCCTCTGGGCAACCTGTGCCAGTGCTCAGTCGCCCTCACAGGAAAGAAGTTTTTCCTCATGTTCAGACACTGCGTATGTTTCAGTTTGTGCCCATTGCGTCTCGTCCTGTCACTGGGCACCACGGAGAAGAGTCTGGCCCCATCCTCTTGACACTATCCCTTCAGATCCTTATACATGTTGATAAGATCCCCTTCTCCAGGCTGAACAGGCCCAGCTCTCTTAGCCTTTCTTCATATGAGAGATGCTCCAGTCCCCTAATCATCTTCATGACCCTTTACTGTACTCGCTCCAGGAGCTTCACAACTCTCTTGTACTGGGGAGCCCAGCACTGGACACAAGCACTCCAGATGTGGCCTTCCCAGGGGTAAGGGCAAGCATCATCTCCCTTGCTCTTCCTAATGCACCCCAGCATCCCATTGGCTTTCTTGGCCACAAGGGCACACTGCTGGCTCATGGTCAACTTGTTGTCCACCAGCACTCCCAGGTCTTTCTCTGCAGAGCTGCTTTCCAGCAGGTCAGCCCCCAACCTTTACTGGTGCCTGGGGTTATTCCTCCCCGGGTGCAGGACCCTGCACTTGCCTTTGTTGAACTTCAGGAGGTTCCTCTCTGCCCAGCTCTCCAGCCTGTCCAGGTCCCTCTGAAGGGCAGCACAGCCTTCTGGTGTGTCAGCCACTCGCCCCAGTTTAGTCTCATCAGCCAACTTGCTGAGGGTGCACCCTGTCCCTTCCTCCAGGTCATGGATGAATACATTGAGCAAGACTGGACCGAGTATTGACCCCGGGGGACACCGCTAGCTACAGGCTGCCAACTAGACTTTGCGCCGCTGATCACAACCCTAATGATGCCAGTGGGGTGACTTCTGGCAGTGTAAAACAGGGATTTGATTGCTGCTGTTTCCACCCTAAACTCTCTTCCCTGTTAAAAATTTCCGTTCTTCTTTTATATCTTTTCAAAATGTTTCCATCTTTGTTTTAAAAATCTCTTTGAAGTTTCTCTGTTGCTGTTGAATCTGGATAATGGTCGTCTTCAACTTTTAACACGTTCATTTGGGTACTGATCATCTTCTGTCATCTTTTAACATGATAGTTTTGGGCAAACACCCTTCAGACAGTTTTGTGTGTTCAATCCATGCTCATGCTCACTGTCTGCACTCACATTCTCATTTTAGCAAGTGTTGTCCAGGCCATTTGCTAAGGGTATCTATGCAGGTACCCCCACAAAAACCTTCTGTAAACTCTTCATCATTGCTGGCACAATTATCATTTTTTACTCAGAGATTTGCAGGACCCAGTAGTTAACCTAGGTTTTCACTCCACTTTGAGTTCTTTCCTAAACTCTAATTCTAAACTCAATACCAGTCCTATCCTAAGAAAAGCCTACTGTCCCATAGCAGGGAAAGAACTAAGGTTTTTGTCTGCCCAGTGTTAGCTACAGCTCTCATCCTAAACCTGTGAGAGTTACTCAGGCTTCCAATCTCTGTGAACACTATGCGAGTGACAATGAACCTTTTTAATATTTGATATATTTACTCTTAAAAGAATAGGTGTTTTTGTCTGTCTAGAGCTGTTAGATGTTTTCCATCATTTGGTCTGTTTGCTGATTTTCTCACATTTCTCCTGCACAAACTGGGTTCATACGGTCGTTTAGTTTTCTAGGATGCCTTTTAGCCAATGAGAACTCTATGGCAGCTTTCTGTAAGCTGACACTTTTTGGTGAAGGTTTTATGCACTATGTACAACTTCTGTCATCTCTAATGCTGGAGATTCATCTAACTTTAAAATTGCATGTGGCAGTTAATAATATTCCAGTCACTTATTTCTACTTTTTTACAAAATACAAAGAAAGCAGAACTTAACATATTGAACATGTTGCTTATTCAGATTGATTTTTAAGTAACAAAAACTTTAGCCATGTATTCTAAAGGTGGAACACAAATTTTGAGGAAGTGCAGGGTAGAAAGAGCATTGAGTTTCAGGGAAAAATAAATCTCTTGGACAATCACTTTTGTGTATGTTGCATTACAAGCTAAAAGAAGTAATGTTGCAACCTTTCAGCTTCAAAAGAAGCCAGACCTACAGCCCATTTATGAAAGCAGAGATTTAACAGAAATTGCATAAGATACTGACAGTCCACAACAGGATTACCCTATCAGTCATCAGTGCCCTTGGTCAGATGGCGTGTCTATGGTGACAAGTGAGTCACAGGTCTCCTTTTCTGCGAGATCCTTAATATGGGTCAGATGAGCCCAAAAACAGCACAGTAGTTTTTCTTACTTTGCTTACAGCTTCTGCCATATAGCTGGACACATGCTAGTTCCACAGAGATCCTGGTAGGTCTCTAATTGCTGACAATTATCTAATTTTGCTAAGTAAATGTGTAGCAATCTTGCCACTAACCTCAAGCACATGAAATTCATTTCAATTTTATTTTTGTTTCCCAATGGACAAAAGCAGCACTTCATAGTTTTTGCATCATTTCTATGCAAGTTCTTCAACACTGGACATTCAATATTTAAAGGATATACATCCTTGCCAGTAAAACAAGTTTGGGACCCACAGCAGTACTACAACTCTTCTGTTTTGCAACTTGTTTTTGATTTTCAAAAGCCTAATAAAACTGAACCCAAAGTGACAGGCATAAAATGCCTATTCTTCTTTACAAAGCACTCTTGGAATCAAGTTATGGGTTTACAGATATTTTATCGTGGTATAAATTAGAATGTGAAATTAGTGGCTACGTTTACTTGTATTATAAACAGTGTGAGGGCATGGGCCGAAGCGTTAGAACTCGATATGGCTAAATTATTAGAGAGTTGCTCTAATAACTCTCATCTAGCACTTTTCCAGATGATTTATGGGTGCAGTTTGCAAGTCATTCCAGACTACAGACCAATAGGTAGTTTGGATGTGGCTCTGCTGTCTGAATGGTGAGAGTTTGCTACTACATATGTGACTAGTCTGTGCCCACTGACCTCAAAGTCAAAAAAAGGCTCTGACACTGCTCAGACTATTAGTATGAATGTATCCAGTGTATCTGTTCTATAGCAACTTACTGGTGAATACTTTTATTCTGTGATAAGTATTCTGTAATTAAAGATAGTTTTCTCTGTCTTTCATTTACTAGGGGGCTGGTACCACAGCTCTAATTTCACTCTAGTTAATGCTACATCAAGTCATTAATCTGTAGCTGTAGTCTTTAGCGAAACATTAAAAGCATTATAGTATGTAAAGATGAATAAAAGTGAAAGGATATAGTGGTCAGAGCAGTTAGTTAACCAGCATACTCCATTCCCATGTCCCATGTTGAATGGGAACATTCAATATGTGTGCTGGCTGCTGCACTAATAGATCTCCATCCAAAATTTCTATATTTCTGTTGGCCACTGTATTTGTAGAAGTGTGCTGTGTGTATGTTCAGATCTCATTAATTAAGGATTTTCTTCAATATAATTCGTTTTTATTCCAGTGTGCATACTCATAAATCTCAATGATCTCAGTAAGATCATATCATATGCTGTATGTAGCACTGTAGCACCATCTTGTGTGAGCTGCAAATGTGGTTTCAAGATATGCATTCAGCAGTCTTCATGTGTGTCTATAAAAATTTTGTTTAAAACAAATATTTTAAATTTTGGCAGTAATCTCCAAAGGGTTGTTATAATTCTGATAAAGTCGTGCTTTCTAATCTATAGTATATCACATCTAACATGATACAGTATAATATGTATCCACCCCACTTTATGTGCAACTGAAATGAGGAAACAAAAAGATGAAATAGCTTCCCCTCATACGGTGTATGGCAGATCTCAGAAAGGTACATTCAAGATACCTCTTTGTTAGGATGATCTAATAAATGTGCGGCATGGGATATGTATTTTATCTGGTTTGTGCTAGTAAAGCACAGAGATTAGAGTCTTGATGAGAAATACATTGAAACTATAGTATGGGAAAGAGCTGCTAGGCAACATTAAAAAGTAGTTACTATGAAATAGGTTAAAGAGTAATAAAGTTGGAAAATGCTTTGAAATGATAGGTAGCAAACAGTGCAAGGACTCAAATCAGTATTCATGAACACAGTTGTGGTGCTTTGAGCTTTCTACATGTCTGGAAGGACATATGATCCTCTGAAAGAGGAGCAAAATATGGGAAGGCAAATGCATGAAAAATCTTGTTCATATGACAGAGCAAACAATAACCGGAGATGTGTTTGTGGTGCATCAGTTGCACTCCTGCATTTTCATATCTCGCAAGTACTTCTCTTGTTTCATCTTTTCATGGTTTGATTTGTGTCTAGCTTCTCTTCATTTTCCTTCCTACTTCTTTTTTGCCAATTTCAATATACTCAACAATTTATGTAAGAGGAATTATAGTATTACTCTTAATTCATGTTCAGCCATGGAGGAGGTAAGTGCTGCTTAATGCCATTGCTATGCATCCAGTTTACTAAAGCTGTGGTGACAGTTCTATTAAGCTCAGTTAAAAGAGACTTTGACAGTTAACTTTCCTTATTAACACTTTATCTTTTCTTTATGTCATCAATTATTTGGTATGCAAAACATACCAAAATCCTAGGAACTAAAAACACTATGAAAAGGAAATGAAAGTGCTGTGAATATTTTGTATCTTACAATCCTTAAGGTCACTGACTTAAGGTCAGTAATTTTTTTTTTTATTTATTTATTTCATTTCAGGTAATTCTTGGAGCAGTCCAGTAGAAGTGACAGCACTTTATTCGTTTGAAGGACAACAGCCAGGTGACTTATCTTTCAAAGCTGGAGACAAAATCACAGTCACAACCAAAACGAATTCACAGTTTGATTGGTGGGAAGGAACAATAGGAGGACAAACTGGCATCTTTCCAGCCAATTATGTTGCCATAAGTAAACTAAATGACTAAATTTATGTAAAGAAAGTGTTGAACCAATAGTATACTTACACATAAACTTTCCAGATTTATCGAAATGAGATTCCTGATCAAGACTATTCCAACATAAAACTGAAGTACATTAAATGACCTTACCTTTACCCGAAACTTATTTCTTAAATAGACAGTAGATGATGATAAATTTATGATGAAGTTCTATTTTTGAATAGGTTGCCCTAAAAAAATTACTCCAATTTGTGTCTAGTTTCAATTCTCTCTTGCTCTATGGATTTGGGGAAAAAATTACAAACAGTTTAAAACTAGACATGCGGGGGAAGTACTGGTTTCTATTAGATTATAATGTATGGTCTCTTTCTGTAATAAACTCACATTGATATCAAACTGTCTCTGAGTTTGAATATTCTACTTTTGCTAAATGGGCAGATTTTTTTTTTTCACAGCTATGGGAGAAGAAATTACCTTCATACTTGGTTTTAAAAATCACTTTAAGCATTATTATTTCTTAGTAGATACTTTAGGTCTGGTCCCCAAAGTTTTTCTGTGTCAGGCATACAAAGACTTTTTTTTTAAAAAACAACTCTGTAGCAGTTGAGCAGTTGAGCTTCTTTAATAGCTTGTCTTATATTGCCCTCTGCCTTGAAGAATTTAAGCACTTCTGAAAATTTGTTTAATCAAATGCATGATCAATACATGCCAGAAAATATATAGGCTTATGATGTCCCTTGGTTCCTATAAGAATTTGTTCTACAGCCAGGAAGCAAGCCTGAGAAAACTGCCTCATTGACAGATGAACATAAACAACTCTCCTGCTCCTTCCCTTATAAGACTTTTTTTTTAATGTTTAATCTTTAAGGAAACAGCAACATTAGCTTAAAAATGTATAGCACTTAGATACCTTGTAATCCGTAGAGTTCAACTTAATTTTGAGTATCTTTGTAAATCAATGTCACTGTACAGATGTGATTATCGACTTGAAAGTTGGTATGACACACCAGAGCAGAGCTAAGAGTGATACTTGGAGTTCTTGAGAACCAGTTTAGTTTCTTTCTCAGGGCTGGATGTGCGGAGTTTGCCACTTACACAGAGTTAATGCCAAGATGATAATTGCGCATCTTCAGTTTGGGCTCTTCCCCACTTGAAAGTGTATTTTGTTAAGTCTTTTTTAAGTCCTTGTCCTAAAAGTGCCCTGAGTATCCCATAAAAGTTCAATGTGTGTGAACTTTCCAGCAGACAAGTTGCAGTGATATGATCTATTATTCACAGCTGGACACCAGGCAGACTTTCTCATTGTATCAGGTGCTGTATGGCTCTAAGTTATCCTATCTGAATGACAAGACTAAACCTAGCATAGAGGAAAACTTAGCGTTGTTACAAAGTTGTTTAGTTGCAGTTAGCAAAAGTTTCTGAAGTTCCCTCAGACTGGGCTGTATATTTTTGACAAACAAAACCGAAACTGAGACTGAAGAGACTGAAAACATAGGTGAGTGTGTTTACCATCTCTCAAAGAAAATCCTTTAGATTCTGCATATCACAGACAACATAGACATATGCAGTCTGTCTTTAGATACTGCCACCAAAAAAGATGCATACTGTTTGCGTGTATTTTCATCAGAAGGTGTTTTGCAACCGTTTGGAAAAAGTTACATAAGCTTACCTTATTGCAGTGAAAGTATTAATATATGTCTTTTGAAGAACTGTGGTAACATCCATCACCTTGAGGTAAGAAAGCAAATTCTGTGTTTGCATGTATTTCGTGGACTACATCTGTTACTTATTAAGCAAAGAAACATTGAGTCATCCAGTATCAAGGCTCAGTGAATAGGAATAGTAATGATATATATCATGGACCCAGAAAATAGATACGCTACATATTCATAAAGAATCACTCTGGTATTTATTATACCCTGTTGCTTCAGTTTAGTTATGCAGTACAAGCTTAAGAATCCACTAGCAGATTCGTGCTGTAGTACTTCATTAGTAATTTCCAGAATACTGGCTTCTTTTTCAGCCAATATACTTGCGTTCGTATAGGGATGTTAAAACTTCTTAAGTGTCTGCTTCCATGAAACTGTTGAAATTTATGAACTTCCACAGTACAATATTTTTATTGTTTATGTAAATTGAATTGCTTGGATTGACTTAGTTTGGGAAAAAAGAGGATTGTCTAATCTAAGTGTTCATGCTAGTCTGTAGAATCTGCAGTACGGTAGTGATTGATTATTAAATCCATACCTGGAAAATTCCTTTCTTCCTCTAAATATTACATAGGAAGGAGAAGCAGTGAATTAGCCTAATGCAAGAAATGACATTGGTTGTCAAAAACAAGCCTTCTTGTGGCACATCAAAACTCTACTGCCTGATTCTGCGTACCTTTGATGCACGCTGGCTCATTCCGTGTCAGTGGGCTTAGGCTAATTCCAAAAGAATTTTTAGTTAGTATGGACTTTACAGTAAAGGGCAGTCTGCACAATTCTGTGAACTAAAAGGTATGTAAGGAATAGGGTTTCTGCAGTAGATCTTTTTTAGTAGATTAAAAAAAAAAAAAAACTGCAGATACATAGACTCCAGAAAGAGGATCATATTCTGGTAGGAGAGGTTTTCTATGAAGGAAAGTCCATGTGCATGTTCCTTTCCTACAGGATGCTTCACCTAGATCAGAGCAAAGAGAAGGTATTGGAGAAGATGGTACAGAAACCACACAAAGTACTAAATGTGTTTGTAGACCAGTTCTTTGGTTCGTGGCGTCCAGTCATTTTAGTAGGGGTCTGGGAGAATAGGTATTTGATGGATCAATTGAGTAGGTATCTCATACTAGAAAAGAAAATTGATACCAGCCAAAGATACAAAAAGCGAGGGGCAATTTGTGAAAGAAGCTTCCCCCCCTCCACAGATATTTAATCAGCTAGTTGTTAAGACAAAAATAGCATGTAACTGCTATGGAAAGACCTTTCTTCCACATGCATTCTTAATTAATGCAACTGTAATACTATTTAAAACGACATCATTGCTTTCAGCAATTCGAAAACATGTTTTGTAAACCATGTTTAGTTTCCTAACACTTCTCTAACAGTTTACTGTGGACATCATTTTGTCCATTTATGTTAATTTTTAATACTTCCAAGTACATGACTAAAACCATAATTACGTTGCATTCAAACTCTATTCTTTGCAATATCTGCTACTAGTAACATTAAAAAAATATTGCCAATAGGCTTTTTTATTATTTTAAAAATTAACTTTGTAGGGAATGTAACTGCAAAACTTTTGATCTGAGTGTCTTCTCCTCCTTTTTCTCCTTTCAGGTCCTTTGTTGACTGAAAAATACTTTTAGTAGGCATAGGCCTAAATTTCAAGGTTCTTTAACAGCAAATAAACATGTAATCCCATTCTCAGTTTTCATATCAGACCAAACATTCCAATAAAGTGAACCCTCCAAAAAAAACTTAGACCTGTCTTTCCTGGTTATCTGTCCTGTTTCACTCTTTCTGTATGTGTGTATACATAGACACACACACATTCTGGGATTATTTTGGATCCACGTTTTAATAAGGACCAGCTCAATCTAACTGAATGCCTTCTCCAGTGATGTTGGATTCTATTTTTTTTACTAAAGTGGGAGTAGGATGACAACTGGAAGTTCCTTAGGATTAAGTACTGGCATCTCATTGAAAAATGACAGTTTCTCGTTTAACAAGCTCAACAGTAGTTCTGATTATGTTTTTGCAAACTTGTTGAACTTAGTGTTTTTAAATCTGAATTGCATGCATTTCTATCAGTTCTATTCACAACTTCTGCCTATGTGATCATAAAGAGAAACATAGTGATGCCCGTGTAGCCTCTGCAGAAGAGTTTAGTCTGATCTTTAGAGGAACTGTCTGATCTAAATGGAGTTGAACTACAGCTGTTTATGTGGATTTACTGTGAGTATTTGGACGCACAGAACTTTTGTAAGGTAGACTTTTCTTCTGTGTTGTCTAGATATGGGCACAGCTTCCTACCTATAGGCATCTTAAAAAAAAAAAAAAAAAAACTTGGCCGGCACATTTAGAAATCAAATTTGGTGGTATTGAAAATCTAAATTTATCCAGCACTTGAGTCTAAAAGATCATGGGAAACCATTTGTGAGTTTTTAATTGGTTCTTGCTCTTAATTGAATTAGAAATACTGCAAAGAAAACCTCTTGGGCTTTTCCCATGCCATAACTAATGTAAGAAAGTACATAAAAGGAAATAACAAGCTTCAGTCTTTGGAAAAGGTTTGAGCTCATTTCATCCCAAATTAAGTGCAAATAGTTGCATGAATGTGAGGGATGTATGAACTAGTGCATGCTAACCCTAATGCTGGATTGATACCCAAATGTTCTTTTTTAGCTGCCATTCATCCTGTTGTTCTTTGCTTACGTCTTTTTTTAACAGTAGAAATAAAAAGTACTGTTATTCCATAGACTTCAGAGGAATTATATCATCTGTATCACTAAGATAATCTGCCTTTATAACAACTTATAGGTAGTACTAATTTTAAATTTATCTTCAGTGATTCTTGAACCTTTTACCTGGCACAGTTCACATTCCATTTAACCTTATGGAAAAGGCAAATACTCCTAGCACAGTCATGTATCTTTCTAGCCTTCAGGATGAGAATTTGTTTTATGGAAGAATATATAGTGTATGTGGAAGGCATAGAGAGAAGCGTAGGCAGTAGCTAGAGGAGCTGAACGTAACTGGCTGCCACATGGAAGATTTGCCTAGGTAAAGAACCTACAATCCAGACTGGAGAACTGCTTCCTTGTGTTGAACCTGAGGAGGGCAGTGCCTGCAGTGGTAATGTGAGCCTGAAGGTCGTTTTAAGTATATGAAGTGTTTCATGTATGTAGTTAAAATGTTATTCCTGTCTTATGCATGGTCTTTAAGTAAGTGACTTGCTCAATGCTTGACAGTGTCCAGTGCTGTTAGGCCTAACCTTCCTGTGCCCTCCTTTTCAACATTTTGAGTAATGCTAACTGCTGCACTAAAGAGTTGCAAAAAAAAAAAAAAAAAAAAAAAGAGTGGCTAGATAAGTAGCTTTGGCAGCCTACCCGTTCATATGATTTCTGTGGATGGAAGTTTTTGTTCTGTCCGATCAGATATACAGCCTTATAACAAACCGTGTTAGAATTCTGAGTTTCTAAACATACTGTTTTCACAATATTTGTATTGCCTTTTAGACTTTCTAAGTTTCATTTTCCAAATGACAGTCAAATCCTTTTCTCCAAGGGTTTTAAATCATTTTAGACTCTAATTGTTAAGCAGTTAAATGAGTTATGCCTAACAAGAAATTTAGATAATGCTAATGAGGGGAATAAAATAAAGCAGCTGGATGCAAATGTATTTTCACAAATTGACAATTCCAGCTGTTTGGGAGAGGTTTTTGATTAATAAAGTATCAAGTCACTTAATTAGGTGCCATTCTATAAGATTTTATCAACTGCAGAAAATTAGGCCGAAACGTACTTTTTTTAAGCAAAGGTGAAGTGTGTTAAAATATTGGATTTAATTTAAGTTATATGTACTGTAGTGGTCATTTTCTGTGGATACTAGATCTGCTTATTACCTTTTAAAATCAATCTGTCTCACACTAAAGTATTCCCTTTAGCTTGTCTCTTGTATTTTAATGCTCCCAATTTCCTACTTTCATATCTGATGTCAAAATAAAGGCCACGGTTAAGCCATAAATTCAAAACACCAGTCTCTTGCTCTACTTAGTCTCTTGTCAGCCATCAGAGCCTTACAAATATGAACAAGGACAAGATGCCTTAAATTTTCACAGCCTAGAATTGTATTTGATGTGTTTTGGATCACTTCTTATGCCTATCTGATTTCATTCTTTTCAGATGTAATCCCTTGTTTCTTTGTGGCAACGCTGAAAATACTTGAGCTTGTTCCAGCTGATTTTAAATTAGTGGGGTTCTTTTGGCAGCTTTGAAGTAGGCTTTAAGCACAAATGATGCCACATCTACTTGAAATCTATGTTACTCTGTTGACTTTACTAGGACCAGGGTGCTGCTCAAATTGCAATGTAATTTCACAGAACAGTTGAGGTTGGAAGGGACCTCTGGAGATCATGTAGTCCAACCCCCCTGCTCAAGCAGGGTCACTTAGAGCCCATTACCCAGGGTTGTGTCCAGACAACTTTTGAATATCTCCAGGTAAGGACCCTCCACAACTGAGCAACCTGTTTGGAGATTTGGCACATTTGTAGTTTGAAGATTATTGGTGTAGTTATATGTTTCTGAGAACCTGCCAATCAGTGTTTTCTCCACGGTCATTGTACTCTGAAGCCTCAGTCTTAACTTTTAGCTTTATTACCATGTTGTGTGTTCTTCTGATCAGTTACCTATGTCATTAACAAAGATATCCCTCTTTATCTCACATGTTTGAAGCCCGTAACAATTGAAGCCGTGAGGCAGCTCCAACTTTTCTCCTAGATTCCTCTGCAAGTGATCCACATCTTTTCCTATAAATCCCTTGGAGTATAGGCATGAACATGAAAGCCAAAGAAGACAGACTTTCTTTTTCATGCTTTCTAAACACAATTATGCTTTAGACAGCATAAAAGGAATTTTCTTAAAAATCAAAATCCTATAGCTATTTCCTTGCTTTGCCTTCTTGACAGCTTGAGAAATTACCTTAGATTTAGTTAGAGTGCTTTATGATATAATGAATTTTTCTCTTGAAGCAGGGCTTTTTCTTCTGATTCATAAAGATCCCCTTCTGTAGATTAGTATGCATGGCTGATAAAATTAAAAAAAGAAAAAGTTAGAGGGTAAGAATAGTCAGCACCAACTAGCATATCATCTAAAGAGCATTTTCTTTTATACCTAGATTTCTGCCATCTTTTTTTAAGTATATGTAGGTTTAGGAGTGCTTCCAAGTTAGATTTCTGTCTTTCCCAAGTAGTCAGTTGAGAGAGGTAGGTTGCATGCAATGCCTTCCAGAGTGCCTTCTGGAGTCTGTAGTAGAGAAGATTAACTTGTTTCTTTAAACTATTATCCTAATGTCAGTTATCTGGCAATACTTCAGGATGGCCTCCATACATGAATGCTCTGTTTTTGCATTTCAGAAATAAGCATGTTTTTTTTTTTTTTCCTCCATGACCTACTAAATTAAGCAAGGAGATCCAAGAGTTTCCAAACTAGAAGTTCCAACAAGAGTTTCCAAACTAGAACATGAACTGAAGCTATGGATTACTGCCACAGTAAATGAAGAATGGAAAACCTAAGAAAGGGAAAGATACAATTAACAGCAACATAAGTTCATATCTACTTCAGTAATAGTAATTAATATAGGATATTAGTCTTTATTGCTTGTTTAGATACCTTCAAGCTACCTACTTATTTTGTCATTGCTTTTTGTGGGGGGGGGGGGATACGAAGACAAATGGTAGATTAAAAAAAAATCAATCTAACTGGCCACTCTTTCTATTCAGAGACTTGTATCCAAATCTTTCTTTCAGATTAATAAAACACCCTTCAGGTTATTCTTCTTTTAATCAGTTTAGAAATATTCTTGGCAGACAAAGAGGCAGAAAATAGTAACCTGAAAAGAGAACTTCCTAACCTGAAGAAAATATAGATATGAACAAATGTTATTTCTTAAAATTGTTGAAGCATAGTGTACAGTGTACATTCTAAGCCTGAGGAATTCAGGTATCTTGGAATATCTTTCTTTAGCATAGTATAATATTAAGCAAATATATTTATGTTTGTCTCCTGAGGGTGATGTTAGAATAAAAAGCCTAAATGTTATTCACTTACATTTTAAAAATGCCAATTTTTTAAACATAAGAGTTTTCTGTTAACAACTGGGCTCCCAAATCCAAATGAACAAAATATTTGACATGAAACTCAGCAGTTTCGTATTAATAGATACTGGCTGACAGTACAAAACTTGGACATTATTGATTACAGCTCCAATGAGATGTACTAACTTTAAAACAGTATACAAGCAACATGTGCAGGCAAGCCAGATGCAGAACTGAAACATTATCTAAACAGAGTTGATTTCAAATGTTTCAAATGTAAATAATCCACTGGGTGGTCCTTTGGACTGTCAGCAGTCATTATTTTCTGTAGTGTACACAGAGCTGTCAACCAGGATTTCTGTCACAAAGATAAAAAGTTATTCTTCCCTAGTAAAGCCTAGACTGTTGTTTTTAAAGAAAGTCATGCACCTCCATAATAGATGGAGAGTTCCTTTCTGGATTTTAGTGACAGTATTTTGTAAACTGCCTTGGAAACCAGAATAGATGGTTTTCTGCCTAACAACATAAATCAGGAGATAAGTATAAGTTTGGTAGAATTAGCAAAATAATAGGCCTTAAAATCCTGACATGTCTAAATAAACACATAACTTCAATAGGTTCACTGTGTTTGTTTTTCAAAGTTTTCTGCAGGTAGCTAAGGCTAAACGAAGAAAATAGAGGTAATGAACACATACTCTTTGATGAAAAATCACTGTGTTTATGAGGCTGCTGCTTGAATTAGAAACATGAATGTGATAAGTTTAAGGGATCAACGTATTAGTTGGTCATAGGGATTTATAGAATGGCTTTAGGATTTAAGACCTAAAGGCTTTTTTACAGTGCCTGTCTATATTTAGTTCAATGGCAGCTGAGCGACTATAGTATCTTTACAAATATGATCTGATATTCCTAAGAATAAAATGAATTATGTAGCACTACCTTCCGTATCTACAGTTACATTTTGATCCTAAATGCCTTGCAATGTGCAGGAGCATTGCCATTGGTTTCAGTGGAAACGGGGTAGGTTTGGACAATGGAACACATCAAAGTTTATTTATTTCAAATATTTGTTGAAGACTACTTTTTCAGTTGATTTCCTGGAAGAAAATAAATTTTTCAGGTTCTCCTCAGGACTTCTTTCAGATTTCCTCCTGGAAATGGATCTTCAGGTGTGTATACCTTCTTTCTGCAATTTTCATGTGCGTTGCTCAAAGACTTGGGAGTTTCACACTTTACTGAACCACAGGAATGTATCCTTCCTATGCAGGTATTTTCTGTGTGCCTAAAGAACTGAGTATAGATTTTACTTTCCATGGCAGAGTAATCCTTTTCAACCTGTATTTATACTTGCTTACACAGAACAGTGAAAGGTCGGTAGAGTCTTATCAGCTGAAAATATTAATAATGTGGTTAATCCCTCCTGGTACATTGGGTCCTGACTATGTATTATGTCCTCTAGTAGTTTTTAGAACGAGGAAGGAAAACGGAATTCTTCCTGTGCAGTTTGATCTGAATCCTGAAAGCCTAAGGAAACAATATACATTTTAATGTGATAATTAAAATAGCAGAAAGCATTTTAAAATTGTCAGGGCTCCAAGGTGAGTCTGCTCTCCCATCCTCTGGCAACGAGTAATAACACCACAGTCCTTTTAATCTTAAGATGTATCTCTTGGTTGCACTTTTCTGTTTCCGGATAGGTTAACAAGAGAAGATGAGCCTGTATTTCACACTGAAAAAAACAAAACAAAAGAAAAACAAAAACAAAAATGCTTTTATCTAAGAACCTGTGACCAGTGATGTAAAATCAGCTTTTTTCAAACACAATGTATAACTTACTCATTTGAAGATACATTGCAAATGCAGGGAAGAGTTAAACACTCAAAGAATCTTTATGCCTCTGTCTTACCTTAATCTTTATTCTTTGCTTGTATATTCTGTAAATTCTGTGTAATGCTCTCTTTGTGCTTGTCAGATTACCTAGCTGCCGTTTCTCTGTTTCTTTTTCCCACCTCTTTCATTGTACTCCCCATTCCTTCTCAAGTAGCTGCTAAGGATTCATTTCATCATTTTTTTTTCCCAAGGGGTTTTATATGGTCTTTTGACACTTGCACTTCTGTCTTGGAAAAACACCTGTGTAACGTGGCTGGCACCCTGAAACATCTTGCCCTTTAAGCCTACCACTTGTGATTAACTCTCCTAAGTGGCCTATCCCAGGATGTCTTATCACCGTTTCATTTTTCTCACTGTAAAACATCTGAATTTGCATAATTGTCTAAACTAATACTGTGGACATCCCACTACTTTCTGCTGCCAAAAGGAATCTGATGGCCAGCTCCTAATGGGATCGATGAATTAGGGATGCCTAAAATAGTATAGGATATTATTACATATTTTTCTTTTGGGTTGAATATAGCTTTAATCAGAATGACAGAGGAGATCTTCAGTTCAGTAAATGAGGTCAGTAGATGCTTGAGTGTAAGGAAGCTATAAGTGTCTTTTTCCCATACAGGCTTCATGAAGTACAAAACAAGCAGCCTATACTGCAGAGATATTAAACCTGCCCAGATACCACTCCAATGAGGGCAGTCTTAAAAAAACCTTGAGAAAAATCTATTGCAAGACCTTGAACGGGAACAACAAAACAACTTTAAGTATTGCACACAAGAACTGCGATGGTACCTCTGCCTTGCAAGTCAATTGAACATACATTAGTGAAATTGCTGTGAATTTCTAATATTTATGTGGGAAAGATGAATGTGTTACTTAATGTTTATTCACATTTACTTTTTCCAGCTCATGAATTTTGTGTTCTTCAGATTAAAGACTATACAATTATAAAGTCGACATGCTATAAACACTTATACTAACCATCCACAGATATTTTTCCTTCCATTACATTTTCACCTGAGCTCCAGCCCAGACTTACAGCTGTATGCATACCACATGCAGACCTAACTAACTGAAATGATGCTGGCAGGGGGCTATCCCTGCCTAAATACTGAGAAATGTATGAAGGCCAGTGTTCCAGTATCTAGGTCTTCATATGGGATGTGTTATTTCTTGATAAGATGGTACTGGCTTTTTTTTTCTAGCCATTTTGAATCAGAGCTGTGGTTTCTCTGTTTGACAAAAGTCATTTTTCAACAGAATGGAATTTTTAACAAAATACTCCCTTTCACAAGAATTGTCCATTTTTTAAACTCTAAAATGGGAAGCGTTTAGGTTTGCATTTTTTTTCCAAAAATGTGGGGGAAAAAAGTAGAAGGATAATTTCAACCAAAATAGGGGAAAAATTACATCAAGTTTATTTCAGTTATTCCAGATCCCTGAGATTTTCTTCTACAGTTCCTAGTTCAATGGCATTTTAAAGTTTAGCTTCCCGTCTATGAAGCAGTTTTGTCATTCTGTAGTCTTTCAGTAATTTTCAAACATAATGCTGTAAGATTTGTGCTTATGCTTTCAGGGACCCTAGGAGCAAAGGAACATAACTACTTACATAAAAAGGGATCAAAATCCCTAAAGTAGAGTGTGCTCATCTGAGACAGAGAAAGCTTTAAATATGCTCTTTATAAATTTCCTTTGTTTTCTGTTTACCTGGCATCGTTTTTCTTTCTCTGACAGTACAACAGTCAAGTAAACGCCTATAGTCAAGAGAATGCAAACTTTCCCCTCTGCACTGCTGTTCAGATGTGTCAGATTTGAGTGTTAAAGGAAAATACACTGAAGTCAGCTGAAGCTGTAGTTGCAGAGGAAGATTCTTTCAAATCATGTTTTTTTTTGTCTTTTCATATATATATATATATATTCATTGCATTTACTAAATTAATGTCAAAAGGCTTTACTGCCTAAGTACCTAATAAAGGGGGAACTGGATAAGCTAAGGATAGTTTTTTTCATCAGTTCCTTTGTGTCTGTGTGCATATATATGTAGTGTTTGATAACAAGGTAATGCTGGACTGAACCTCTTTGATTAGATTATATTGAATCTTGCCCTTTGCTTCATTATTGTATTATTAGCTGATGTTTATTTTCGAAACTGTGCTTTTACCAGAAAAACGTAAGAAACATAAGAGCCTGCTTTGAAGTTCAGGATTATATTGTGCTGGGAATATTACTTAGAAATTGGCTAAAATACAGCCCAGGAGGGAGGGGGCTAAGCATGGGTATATTAAGGCTGAGTAGAGTAAAAGCCATCAATATTCTGAAGTCCTGTGACCTTTAGTAACTTTAGTAGCTTTTCTTCCACTCCACATGCAGTACTGTTGATTTACTTTCATGAACAGGGCTTAAAGGATCAAGACTCTAATTTGACACTGTTGGAGACATTGGCATCATTTGCTTTAGTCTACTGTAAGATCTAATTTTACTCTGGCTCAGAAGAGAAAATTTGGAAGACTGAATACCCTATATAGTCACTGGAGAGTGGTAAGTGCTTCCGGGGGGCCACTTATTGAGAGTAAGTAAAATGTCTAAAGGCAGACGGGGTGGATACATCCCTGCTGATGAAATATAACCGTACCATGTGATTCTTGGAAAGTTAGCTAGAGATTTGGGTGCATGTTAAGATTAGTCAAAGAAAGATAAACTTATGGTGGAGTTCTTGCTACTTTCATTTGGAATGTTAATAGCCCACATTAAACAGTGTGGAGTACTCCAAATACCAGAGCAATGAAAAACTCTACAGCAATTATATCAACATTTAGAATATCCATATTTTTTCAAGGATCTTAATTTCCAAGTAACAAAGTCATAGTATTATTACACACCCACAAAATAATCAAAGCTGTATCTTAGAGAAGACTTGCCATCTCGGGTAAACCCCAGCTGTCCTAAGCATCCATCACTCCAAAAGCAACCTTTTGGTCTCTTTATATTTTCATAATTATACATATGTTATCAAAAAAAGCAAGAACGTGGGAAAGGAAAAAAGTTTAAAATAAGCATCAGAACTGTGGGAACATGAACAGGGAAAGCACAGTGAACTTAATAACTCTCCTTTGCAACAATATGAACTCTATGAAAGATTCTGTCATGTACACACTGATTTTATTTAGAAAGTCATCAATTGCCTGAACACCTGCCTGGCTTATGCTAAAGCCAACAGGAGCTGCAGAAATAGGTCTGTCTTAGAGACTCTAAAAATGGCCATAGTTTTGTTGTTATAGCTTCCAAGGCCAACAGAAGACCAGGCCAAGTAAATGCATCTAATAGTTTGCCAAGTCTGGGTTCTGGCTGTTTGCTGGTGGGAGCAAGGTATACAGATATTACAAGAAAGCATCCCGTCTTTGCTTTTAGAGAGATTTAGCTTGAAGCATCTAATTGTAGAAAGTACTTGTATCACATGAATGCTGAATCTGGAATAAGAAGTTCTCACTGCGGAAAGAATGCAAGGAAGAAAAGGCTCTTTCTCCCTGCTGCTACTTTTCCTCTGTGGTCTTTGTAAGTCCTCTAGTAAGTGCAGAAATACCAAAAAGAGGTGCAGAAATACCAAAAAAAAAAAAAAAGAGAAAAGTGGAAACTAGGTTAGAATAGCTCATATGCTAGTAGGACTTGATCCATTTGCTCTTGAAATTGTTAGAATCTTTCTACTAACTTTAGAGAGCTTTCCGTTCAATGCCTAAGGACATCCTTTTACAGAGTGAACTACCTCACTGAACGTATTTAAAAACTTTGGGGATAAAGTAAATGGCATCTAATTTACAGAGTTACAGGCTAATGTATCAACATCCATGGAGTAAGAGCAGTCACAGCCCCAGGCAAATCGCAGATGAAAATGTACCATCAATGTCAGCAAGACCAGCAGTGGACTCTGTACTATCTCAAGAGTATAGGCTGTACCCATGTTTACCATGCTTTTATCTTTTGCTTTTTGTTTTTTTTTCCTGATACTTTAAATATTCTAAATTAAATTATTAGCATTTGGACAACATGAGAAAGTAATCAAGGCTTCTCGATAAGGCTTTGTGAGACATATGAGACACTACTACCTAGAACAGGTGTTTCCTCATGCACATGAGCAAGAAGAGTCAAAAACAAAGTTGTGTGGGACAAAAGGAAAGGAGCAAGGGATAAAAATAGCATGGAGAAGGAATATGGTACTACTGGAAGAATATCTTGTGATTCCAAATTGATGGAGAAGATAAATGTGTCTCTAACCAGCTAACATGGTCTTACCTACTTCGGTAAGGAACAGCTGCTGTGTCACAGAATCACAGAATCGTTTAGGTTGGAAGGGACCTCTGGAGATCATCTAGTCCAACCTCCCTGCTCAAGCAGGGTCACCTAGAGCATATTGCCCAGGATCACATCCAGACGGGTTCTGAATATCCCCAGGGAAGGAGACTCCACTACCTCTCTGGGCAACCTGTTCCAATGCTCAGTCACCCTCACAGTGAAGAAGTTTTTCCTCAGGTTCAGATGGAACTTCCTGTGGTTCAGTTTCTGCCCGTTGCCTCTTGTCCTGTTGCTGGGCACCACGGGGAAGAGGCTGGCCTCATCCTCTTGACACTCCCCCTTCAGATACTTGTACACATTTATGAGATCGCCTCTCAGTCTTCTCTTCTCCAGGCTCAACAGGCCCAGCTCTTGCAGTCTTTCTTCAGAGGAGAGATGCTCCAGCCCTCTAATCATCTTGGTAGCCCTCCGCTGGACTCTCTCCAGGAGTGCCATGTCTCTCTGTGTCACTGTAACACTGGAATTTGTGAGATAATAAAAAGTTGGGACAAGATAGGCAGGAATGACAGGAACTTGGGAAGAAGCTGTAGGACAGGCAGAGAGGAAAGGATTGTATCAGATTTGCAGCACAAATTAATTTATCTCAATGTTTTGCAGATAGTGTGCAAGCCTCATTTCATTTTAGGATTTGTTCTCCAGCCCTGCTTAGAAGGAAGAGGCTAAAAGCATAACTGAATGGTCCTTTTTCTCCCATAAAGTAACGATAAAATGGAGACAAATTTGCTGGTCTATGGCGTTCCCAATGACATCAAACATCCACTTACCATAAAGCCAAAAGCATATAGAAATCTGAGCAGTGTTCTGTGAAGCCAGAAACTCGGTTACAACTTGGAATCCTTCTCGAGACAAATGACGTCTCAAGTAAGACTGCAATTTTTGTAATAGCAAAACTTTCATTTCTATAGATTATTAATAGCTGTCCCAAGTGCTGGTTAGAGTAATCCTACCAGCTGTAATGGACTGAGCAGTAAGTAGAAAGCATTCAACTGTGAACAAATGGCTTAGCAGTGGAACACACAAAACTCGATGAAGCAGTTATCTTTGTGACTTTTGTGTGTCTGTCCCTGACATGTGTGATTTCAAAAGCCCATCTGAACTAAATAAAAAACTGATTTCTTTACATTTACTTTCCTGAGTTCTTTTTTCATCACTTCTGGTACATCCACTTGCTTCCTTAGAGAATCAACGGAAAATACCCTGTTAAGCTGATCAAAAAATTTCTTTTACACGAGAGTGAAAGAATCTGTTATTGTTACTTTTTTTTCTTATATAATTCTAGGGACTACTAGGGTTACATGTTATCACAGAATCACAGAATCACAGAATCACAGAATTGTTTAGGTTGGAAGGGACCTCTGGAGATCATCTAGTCCAACCTCCCTGCTCAAGCAGGGTCACCTAGAGCATATTGCCCAGGATCACATCCAGACGGGTTTTGAATATCTCCAGAGAAGGAGACTCCACTACCTCTCTGGGCAACCTGTTCCAATGCTCAGTCACCCTCACAGTGAAGAAGTTTTTTCTCAGGTTCAGATGGAACTTCCTGTGGTTCAGTTTCTGCCCGTTGCCTCTTGTCCTGTTGCTGGGCACCACGGGGAAGAGGCTGGCCTCATCCTCTTGACACTCCCCCTTCAGATACTTGTACACATTTATGAGATCGCCTCTCAATCTTCTCTTCTCCAGGCTCAACAGGCCCAGCTCTTGCAGTCTTTCTTCAGAGGAGAGATGCTCCAGCCCTCTAATCGTCTTGGTAGCCCTCCGCTGGACTCTCTCCAGGAGTGCCATGTCTTTCTTGTACTGGGGAGCCCAGAACTGGACACAGTACTCCAGGTGAGGCCTCCCCAGGGCTGAGTAGAGGGGCAGGATCACCTCCCTCGACCTGCTGGCCACACTCTGCCTAATGCACCCCAGGATCCCATTGGCCTTCTTGGCCACAAGGGCACACTGCTGGCTCATGTTTAACTTGTTGTCCACCAGCACTCCCAGGGCCTTCTCGGCAGAGCTACTTTCCAACAGGTCAGCCCCCAGCCTGTACTGGTGCATGGGATTATTCCTGCCTAGGTTCAGGACCGTGCACTTTGTTGAACTTCATGAGGTTGCCTTTGTTGAACTTCATGAGGTTCCTCTCCGCCCAGCTCTCCAGCCTGTCCAGGTCCCTCTGAATGGCAGCACAGCCTTCTGCTGTGTTAGCCTCTCCCCCCAGTTTAGTATCATCAGCCAACTTGCTGAGGGTGCACTCTGTCCCTTCCTCCAGGTCATGGATGAATATATTGAACAAGACTGGACCCAGGACTGACCCCTGGGGGACACCACTAGCCACAGGCCTCCAACTTGACTCTGCGCCATTCACCACAACCCTCTGAGCTCGGCCATCCAGCCAGTTCTCCATCCACCTCACTGTCCACTCATCCAGCCCACACTTCCTGAGCTTACCTAGGAGGATGGGATGGGAGACAGTGTCAAAAGCCTTGCTGAAGTCCAGGGAGACAACATCCACTGCTCTCCCCTCATCTACCCAGCCAGTCATCCCGTCATAGAAGGCCATCAGATTGGTCCAGCATGATTTCCCTTTGGTGAATCCATGCTGACTACTCCCGATCACCTTCTTGTCCTCCAGATGCTTAGTGATGACCTCCAGGAGGAGCTGTTCCATCACCTTTCCCGGGATGGAGGTGAGGCTGACAGGCCTGTACTTTCCTGGCTCCTCCTTCTTGCCCTTTTGGAAGACAGGCGTGACATTGGCTTTCTTCCAGTCCTCAGGCACCTCTCCTGATCTCCAGGACCTTTCCAAGATGATGGAGAGTGGCCTAGCGATAACATCCGCCAGCTCCCTCAGCACTCGTGGGTGCATCCCATCGGGGCCCATGGATTTGTGGATGTCAAGTTTGGACAAAAGATCTCTAACCTGATCCTCCTCCACCAAGGGAGAGTCTTCCTTTCTCCAGCCTTCCTCTCTTTTCTCCAAGGTCTGGAATTCCTCAGGACTGGCCTTAGCAGTGAAGACTGAAACAAAGGCAGCATTCAGCAACTCTGCCTTCTCTGTATCCTTCGTCACCAGGGCACCCGCCCCATTCAGCAGCGGGCCCACGTTTTCCCTCGTCTTCCTTTTGCTCTTGATGTATTTGAAGAACCCCTTCTTGTTGTCCTTGACATCTCTTGCCAGGTTTAATTCCAACTGGGCCTTAGCCTTCCTTGTTGCATCCCTGCACGCTCTGACAACGTCCCTGTATTCCTCCCAAGTGGCCTGTCCCCTTTTCCACATTCTGTACACTTCCTTCTTCTGCTGGAGTTTGCCAGGAGTTCCTTGCTCATTCAGGCAGGTCTCCTGCCCGCTTTGCTCGACTTCTTCCTCAGAGGGATGCACCAATCTTGAGCCTGGAGGAGGGGATGCTTGAGTATTAACCAGCTCTCTTGGACCCCTCTTCCTTCTAGGGCCCTACCCCAGGAGATTCCCCTAAGTAGGTCCCTGAAGAGGCCAAAGTTAGCTCTCCTCAAGTCCAGCGTTGCAATCCTACTCATTGCCCTGCTCCCTCCTCGTAGGATCCTGAACTCCACCATCTCATGGTCACTGCAGCCAAGGCTGCTCCCAACCTTCACATCTCCAACTAGACCTTCTTTGTTCGTTAGCACAAGGTCTAGCATTGCACCTCTCCTCGTTGGCGTCTCCACCACCTGAGTCAAGAAATTATCATCAATGCTTTGCAGGAACCTCTTTGACTGTTTGTGCCTAGCTGTGCTGTCTTGCCAACAGATGTCAGGGTGGTTGAAGTCCCCCATGAGAATCAGGGCCTGTGATCGTGAGGCTACTTCCAGCTGTCGGTAGAAGGCCTCATCGATGACTTCCTCCTGGTCAGGTGGCCTGTAGTAGACCCCCACAACAGTGTCACCCATGTTACCCTGCCCTTTAATCCTTACCCATAGGCTCTCAACTTGCTCTTCATCCACCCCGAGGCAGAGCTCCATACATTCTAGTTGCTCCCTCACATAAAGAGCAACTCCACCACCTCGCCTTCCTGGCCTGTCTTTCCTAAAAAGCACATAGCCATCCATGACAGCATCCCAGTCATGCGAACTATCCCACCATGTCTCTGTCACTGCAATGAGATCATGGCCCTGTGACCGCACACAGATCTCTAACTCTTCCTGCTTATTCCCCATGCTGCGCACATTGGTATACAGGCATTTCAGAGAGCCAGTCAAGCATGCAAGCTTCCCAGGAGAGGTGCAAGAGGATCCTCCATAGCCATGTCCCATGCTGTCTCCCCTGGTTGTATGCACCCGCTGGAGGCATCCTGACTTGAGCGGTGTTTTACTGACTCCCCTGCCACTATACCACTCCCCTTCCCCCATCTTGCCTAGTTTAAAGCCCTCCTTACCAGGCTGGCCAATCTGTTGGCAAAGACGTGCGTGCCCCGCTTGCTAAGGTGGATCCCATCGCTCCCCATCAGCTGTTGATCTTCAAACAGGGTCCCATGGTCATAGAAACCAAAGCCCTGCTGCCAACACCAGCGGCGCAGCCAGTTGTTAACTTGGAAAACTCGTCTACTCCTCCTCCCGTCCTTCCCCCTCACAGGCAAGATTGCGGAGAAAACGACCTGGGCTCCCAGACCCTTCACCACCATTCCCAGAGCTCTGAAGTCCTGTTTGATGGTTTCCAGTTTGCCTTTTGTGTCGTTAGCACCCACATGGAAGATCAGCAGAGGGTAGTAGTCTGATGCATGGACAAGCCTTGGCAGTCTTTCCACGACAGCTCTTATTCGAGCCCCTGGCAGGCAGCAAACCTCTCTGGACAAGAGATCAGGTCGGATATATACCTGGATAACTATTTTTGCTTATTATGTTCACATTTCACATGATCCTATAATTACTGAAAATTGAGATAATTCATTTATTTACATGACCTGGTAGTCCTTCTGGTAAACTTTTATGATGTCAAAATGATGAAGTTACTGTAGGCTTCACAGATTTTAATAAGCTTCTAAATTCTCAGCTTCACCAGCTCAATAATTGAGTATCTATTCTTCAAATAATAGAATAAAATTTTCCAGGGAAATAATACACAGAAGGGATAAAGTCTTCATAACAGAAGCAAATTTTGTGTATAGTTTGGCTGCCAGTCAAAAATACAGAATTTTGATGGCTCAGTTAATTTCAGTGGGATTCCTATTATCAGACAGCCTAAACTTAATGATCACTCAGTGGCAGCCAGCAGAGTTGGTTGTCTTGTCTTTTGATAACTTATCTTTTGATAAACAGAGCTTCTTTTTACCCATTTGAGTTAATAAACAGTTTTGAAAGCATTTTTATTCAGTGTTACATTGATAAAATTGCTCCCATTAAAATCAAAGAGACTATTCCCATTGAGAGTAGGAGAACCAAGTAAGAGGAAATATAGAAGGAATAGGGGAAAAACAGAAGAAAATAGATTAGAAGAAATAGCAAAATTTAGAACAAGAAATCATTACTTGTTTCCTATTTCTCTTTCTCTTTCTTTTTTCACCAATCGTGAAAACAGGAAGGATAAAAACAGCTCAGAAGAATGTATAAGGAGTATGAGCAATGAAATGCACAAAAACAAGTGACTGTGAGCCAGCAGGTCAGAATGACAGGCTGATAAAATTAAGGGACTGGATGGACAAGAAGATACTATTTAAGATATGACTGAAAAAGTCCTCAGAATTTGTTTTCAGTTCTTTTACGTATTTTCACTGCCATTATGACATCAGCCTAAAGAAAGTACTGACTACCTCACTCTTACTTTCTGTAAATGAAGTTTATTTGCAGATTGAACAATGTTCTCACTGTTCACAGTTGAGAATTTCTGCAAGGAGAAAAGAGATAGCTTCATCAGATTGCTTTTCGTAGCAATTTTTTCCTCAGGTCCAGTGGCAGTCTATGGGAACTACTAGGTGTTTAGCACTGCTGAAAGATTTGGGGTAAAATCATGGCCAATGGGAATTTTGCCATTAACTTCAAAAGAGTAAGACTTCATCCCAGATTTTGTCTAGAAAGAAATTGCTTATTTTTCTATTCTTTTTTTGTGCACAAACTGTCAATGTTGCATGAAACAAACGTGCTTTATTTCCAGAGTGCCTTTCAAAAGCCGGGTGATTGCCAAAATTGCAAATCCAATTTGTTCACAGATTGACCAGTGTGTGATCATTCCAATTATATTTGACACCTGTCAAGTAGAAGAATCAAACCTCCCTCTTTTTGGATCACTTATAAAAACTTTAAGAAAATAAACTCCTGACATAATTAGCTGCTGCAATGCTTGGCAGGTTGCCATTGAAAAAATCCCCACCAAAAAAAAAACAACAACAACAAAAATAAAAACCGCACCTCCCTTGATTCTTCCTGACCATGCTCCTCAATAAGCTACTCGGACCCTGTCCCATGCACCTAGACTGATTAGTGTAATCCTGCTGACTGCCTGTGGGTATCCCCTAGTTTTCCCACAGACAAGGTCCAAGAGCTGTGTTATCTATCAGACCTGAAAGATGTGGCAAGATCATTTCTCTCCCCCCTCACCCTGCCATAATCTGCTATTTAAGCGCAGCTATAAACTGAACCTCTGCAGCAGTGTATTCATTGGCTACTTTATACTTCAGTACCTTTCTTACTGAAATATGTTGAGGATTTTTTTCGTACATCAGTGAAAACCTATGGCCTTGTAAAGCTGTCTGAAACCCTGCACAGGAGCGACTTTTTTAGTAAATTTCTGCCTTACCCCCAGAAAAGATCCTTCCCTTCTGCCTGCTGAAAACTCCTGCCAAAAATGAAAAGGAAAATTAAGTGGGCAGGTCACTCATTTTTGCTTTTATCCTGAAACACAAAGACATCTCCTTCTTATTTATCTTTTTTTTATTTTCCTTTCCAGTCATTTTCATGAGAATAGCTGCAAAGCACTCAGAAGCTGAGAAAGAGAAAAATACACTCCTGCAAAAGGAAAGTGGAATAGCAGGTAGATACATCATGGAACCCAAGCTTATGTAGCAAAACCACACTTTCAAGTACAATTTGGTGAGAAAGAAAATATATCTTCAGACTTTTTAACTTCGGTTTTTACTTGATTGTCGGAACCCTGGGGACCTTTTACTGCTTACTCTTTAAAATATAGTACCTCTGAAACTATTCCGTAGTCCCCTACTGCTCCAACTTCCACTAACTTCCACACTGTGCAATTCTTTCACGTGATTTCTATAAATCAAGATTACTCAGATCTTGACCCTCCTTTGTGCTTATAATGCTTCTCAACTTTCTGATTTTTAGCAAAGTTCCTAAGTACCCACTTTGTGTGCCAAGAGCATTAATTAAAATATTAGACCAGACCCATCTCATGACTAATCTCTATCTCCCTACTAGGCAATTCCTTTCTGATCATTCCTTTCCATTTTCTTCATCTCCATCTTAATTAAATTCCCATATAGAAAATTATCAAAGGTTATATCAGGTGCTTTTAACAGAGTCCGGATAGATTGGTCTGGTTCATCATGCTAACTCAGGAATAGCTTCTGAAGAAAGCTACCAGAAAAGCCTGGCATAATCCATATTTGGTGAGTATTGTTGCATTTCTTCCACTTTTTTTTTCCAAAGGCATGAATACCGAGTAATGGGTCTGTAGATGCCTGCTTAATGTTTTTCTTTCATTAAATCTAGGTACTAAGTTTATTATTCTCTTGTCAAAAGCTACCACAGTCAGTGTGATGGATGTATTTATAACAGTTTGTACTAGACTTGCAACTTCACGTTCCAGTTTTTTCAGTGTTATGGCATCATTTGATCCCCTAGACTTAAGTGTGGTAAACTGTTTAAGGCTGTCTACCATCTTGTATATGATAATGTTCATATCCATAAATCAGCTTTCCCCATTTTCTATACAATTTTCCCATTGAAAACTGATAAATTACTTCATTTTAGGAGTAGTAGTAAAGGGAAAATAAAATTCTGAATTTATGTTGACTTACTTCATCTCATTGAATTATAGGAGATTGCCACCCAAAGACCACACTTTTCAGAGAAAAGATGTTTACACTTGTAAGGATATGTGATCCCTAGCATAAGTTTTATGAAAATATTTTTCATTTGAGTAAGCTTGATAACTAGTAAGATAGTGAGGTCTCCCTTACTCCTGTTCATTTAAATAAAAGAAATACTTCAAAAATAACAGATTAAAAACTCATTATCACTATTAACAAAAGTTAATCGAGTTTTTGTTTGGTTGTTTTTTTTTGTTTTGGTTTCTATTTCTTTAATCCAATGTAAAAATCCCCACTGGTGTGTGTGACACTGAGACGCTCTGCCTTTCCTTTATAAATTTGTATTTCTGGATGTCTGTAGATCAGCCCTTCAGATCTGTTCCAAACAGAAACTTGGCTTCTAGACTGTCCGTTCAGAAGAGAACGGTTTTCTTTTCTTCCTGCACTTGACAGAAGTAGATTTGATAGTGTGTAAGCTACACCACCGGAATGCAGTAAATAAATAAAGAACATATAAAGGAGAAAATAGTAATCTTCACTGGTTTGTTTACCTTGTTGTAACTTAAAAGACCTCAGTTTAAAGCACAGTCGTTTCAGACGTTTAGCCGCATACTGAGTTCTTCTATCCTGCCCGCCTCCCTGAAGAACAAGCAGTGTAAACCAAGAGCATTGCAGAAATTGGGAGTATAGTGAAACAGCAGAAATAGAGAAGTAGCAAAGTGTCAGAAGCACATTGGAGGGCCTCTGCATCACGCATATTTATGGGGACGCTTTGCCAACAGCTCGTGGATGGAGGGAGTGCTCAAGGGCAGCACAAGCTGTGAAGCTTTGGGCAAGGAGACCCAAATCTTCCATCCCGGGAGGCAAACCGTGGCAAGGCTCCCTTGCATTTCTGCTCTCAGAGCGCTGTCATGGGTTCGGGGAAATGCAGGTCACAGGAAAAGAAGGGTCCACATCGCTCCCTCCCTTCAGAGGGCACCCCAGTTATATTTCAGGCGGGTAAAGTTCTTTTATTGAAGTCCCTGCTGTGGATATCCCCTCTAGCACAGCAAGCCAAGGCAGGCAGCAGGTGCTGATGGCACTAGGCTTGGAAGATGTTTAGTTATTTGAAAATCAACTTTCATAATCTGATTGAGTTTGCAGGCCAGTCTGCAAACACATTTACCTACAGATTGTAGAATTACTAGCTCTCTTATTTAATTTGAAGAGACTTAAGTTACAATTAGCATTAAGAGTCTTTAGAATGCTCTTTCAACTTAAATTTCCCCCCTTCTTCCCTATTCCCCGTTCCTTTCCATCAGGGACTGGGAATCCAAGTTTTAGAAAGGTAGGGAAGGGAAATAAATATTTGCTCTCTCCCTGCCCACATGAAATCTATTACTTTAATTGCCCATAGAAGGAAAACAGTGTCTGCTCTTAACTGCAGAGTTAATCAATAGTCTCGAAGGAAAAGTTTTGTTGTAGAAGAAGGAAAAAATCCAGCCCCTCCCCCATCCTCCTCCCTATAACTCCAGCACTAAAACATTTGGGCCAGAGCCATCCTACTTGGGCATCCACTTTCCCTCCACAGCTGCACAGGGAAATGACCATCTCTAAAAGGGCAGTTCTTCAGCTTCACAGTGTCTTTGAGCCATTAGGCTCTTAATTCAGTTGATGGCCTAAAATTAAGGAGAATGAATTAAGATCACAATTAAATTACACTTTAATTAAAATAAAGGCTTACATAAAAGAAGGACATTTGCTTAATGAAAATAAAAGGCTTAAATTGCTTTAAAAATATGGCATCTGCAATTCTTGCATCTCATGATAAGATTAAAACAAGCGCTCAGTGTAGCCTACCCAGACCAATGCTATGTATATTTGTTTTTTCCCTTCCAAGAAGCTCTTATTAAAATATAGGGGAAGAAGAGAAAAATCTGTAATTGACTTAACACAGCTTGTTATCTCAAATTCAGCATAGATCTCTAACACTGTTTAATGGAAAAACAGAGAAATTTGGCCATTCAAGTAAGTGTGCAGTTTCTATGGGATGCACAGACTGTGTGGAGTTCAGTGAATAACTGTGCAGCTATTACAGCTAAAATGGTTGATGAAATGCATTACAAATATATTTTTATCTTAAATCAATCAGAGGATCTATGGGATTGTTTTAGATTAAGATTTGTTTTTGATTACTGTGAATATTGTATTATCTAAGAACAGACAAAATGCATAAGGCCAGATCTTCACTCAACTTGCATCGTCTTTGCAATGCTTTGGTGATACAGTGAGATGCTGAAGGTGCTGACAACACTTGGCAAAGGCAGACTAATGCCCCCTGTTTTCTTTTCTCCATGTTCCTGATGGCTAGGGTGGGCTAGGTGAAGAAAAGAAGGGAACGAATGGCTGGAAACTACACAATATTACACCTGGGACAAAAGACTAGGGAAAGTAAAGCGTAGTCTAAACAGCAATGGGTATTAGCCATTGCAACTTGGGTACACATACCCACGCTCTTCATAAACTAAGTGGTTCAGGTGCAGCTGGCATATACGTCCAGGGCTCGATGGGGATTGCAGAGATGTACAGCTGCCCAGCCACTGCAGCATCAGGTGAGCTGCACCAGCTGGTGCTAATGGTGAAGTCCCTGGGCAAATTAGCACATGATGAGCACCAGTAGCCTGGGGCCTAGCATGAACCCAGTCTCTCTGAAGGATTTTGTAGCCCAGGCTGATAGCTATATTTCTGCTAGCTCATGCACATTCTACCCTGTGTAAACTCCAGCTCATCAGTGACTGCAAAGCAGGCGTATCTCCACAATTTCATCTTTGGGTATAGATATCGCTGAATTAGAAACTGAGTACAATAATGCAGATGTTAATAGCTGTCTGTTGAGTGTTTTCAGATTAGTGTTTATGCAAAGAGTTCAGCGAACGATGGATGGTTATGTATTTGATAGATAAATGGAGGACATAAAGGCCAATACAAGCTATGTAAAAACAAAAAAAGAACACACACAAAAAAACCCAAAAGAACGCTCAGGAATGAGTCTTTAAATTTCTCAGAAAGAGACTAAGTATTTTAGTATGTAGTAACACTTATTTAGATTACCTTTAGAAAGTGTATTTAAATGCATCTTGTTAGTACCAAGTATAAAATAACAATTACTCAGGAATCTTCATTAATAGCTGTCCTTCCTAATAAGTTTATACATGGAGACGTAAGCCTGGCAGTATCAAATAACCTCAGTTTAAGACGTAGAGCCAACTATGATAGACTTCTTACATAGGGGCCTGCCATTGACTTCAGCGGAGGTGATGCAAAATGGATGCCGGTGGACAGAGCTATCAGTCTGATCTGAACAACACAGAAGTTTTCAGAAGCTCTACACCAGGCAATAAGTAGTTTCTTCCCACTGGACCATTCCGAAAGCATCTTGCTGAGTTTTATTTAGCAGCTGCAATCTTGAAGAGCCTTCAAAGACTAGCAGATTCTTAAATCAAATTTCCTAGTGGTGCTGCTTATGCTAATAACAGTGCAAGCTGTGCATGAGAAGAAATTTCTGTAAGTCATTTCAAGCTGCAAAACAAGCCAGAAGGTTCCCTGGTAGAACTACTGCAAAGGCTAAAGTCTAATATGCAAGTGGAATCACATTTCATTTTGCCTATGTTAGGCAAAAAAAAAATAAAATTGGTGGTTATATGTGAAAATATTTGGGTTTGCACTCTTCAAGATAAAGCACTAAATATCTTTTTCTCATTTATTTTTTGTATTGTTGCAGCCCTGAAGGTCTGAAGATGTAAAAAAGGCAAGATCTGTATGATGAGCTCATATCTTTCCATTTTTTTTACTCCATGGGGCCTAATGATCTTATTGACTCTTCTCTTCTAAAATCCTCTCCTGCTCTGTCCCTTTCTTTTTAATTGTTTTAATGAATTAGACAATTAAAAAGAAAGGGACAGAGCAGGAGAGGATTTTAGAAGAGAAGAGTCAATAAGATCATTAGGCCTCAGTAGCCATTCTGTTCTCAGCCTTTCTCAATCTGTTCTTAACCTTTCTTATCTTAAAGTTTGCTAGTTCTACCTCAGACCCAAAGAAGGGTTATTATCCCAAGTACTGTTTGCTTCTTTCACCTGTGTAGGAATATGCAGAGTGCCAGATGAGTCTTTCTGCATTTTTCACAGGGACCTCATTATTTTTAATACTACATATAAAATGGACCTCAACAAAAGCATGAGAAAAATTGAATAAGCTATGTTTGTTTCTATAATACACCTCTTTTGTTTAAAAAAGGAAAAAGGTTATAAAATATTAGGAGGGGCAGCTCATTGATGCTGACTGATTGTTTTCTCAGTTTCATGTAATCTTGTTAACTTGAAACTCATCTATTTAGATTTTTTTAATGCATAAAGCTGTACACTATTTTTGACATATCTGTTGAACTAGGATTGAAATACAGGGGACCAGGAGCTGTTATTCTTGTTCACATTTGTCAGAATCTCAGTCCCTTTTGGAATCTAAATCCTTGCACAATAAGTCAGGAGGTCAGAAAAATACTGAAATTCAGTTGTAAACAGAACTGCAACTGAGTAGACAAAATGATGTTTTATGTTTAAAACAGTCCTTTATAGGCAACGAAAACTCTTGCACCTTCTGTCACTGATGTTCAAAGATCTGACTGCACTGTATGTTAAAGGAAACAATTAATCTTCATTTCTTTTCAAAGGAACTTTGTTTTACGTCTCTAAACTATTGGTTTCATACAGTGCAAAAGCCTTTGGACAAGTTATTATCCTGGAATTCGATCTACCATACTTAGTAGATGCATGTGCTTCTGTGCATCTTCAACTGGAAATCCATGTTGTTGCTTTTTCTATTGTTGATCATCAATATTTTTGAAGAGGAACAGAAAAGGGAAGATATTTTATTAGAGCCTTATTAGCACAAGAGTCTTTCATACCTGTTAATGCAGATATTTTTCTCCAGCTGTGCTCTTGCTTACTTTTGAACTTGTCGGTTTTCATTATGTTTTCCTGTAGTGATCACCTAGTTAAGACATTTGTTTCTTCTTTTTTTTTAAAGTTTTTATAGGAGTTTCCTAATCAAGTTCTTTTCATTTTGCTCCTTTTTCTGAATTCTAGTTAGTTTGTCACTATTTTAGAGATTAAGAAGTATATCTATATGCACAGTTAATAACTTGGTTTAGACTGACCTCTGAAATACAGATTGACAAAAGTTTACAGTCAGTCTGAACCAATTATTAATTTGGAAGTATATTGCCATACATACATCGGCATATTCTTTAAAATTCGCTTTTACTGAAACCAGGCATGAATCCAACCCAAAGCAATTTCATTTGTTTCAAACTATCCACATTTTGTCTTAATTGCATTTTTTAGTTGGAATCACAACTTTTTAATTCATCAAAATGCACTAACGTGGCCTTCTAAGTGCCATCTTACTGAGGCAACACTGTGCAGACTGTCGTAGGATAAGATGTGTCTTTCTAAGAATGCAGATTCATGCTCCCATCAGAAGTGAGTACAATGAGATCAGCACCTCTAGCTGATCAGGCAGCCAAGGGCAGGACTGGTAGCCGAATTATTCTCATTGCGTTAGGACAACAGAAGCAGCTACTTATGTCACCAGGTATTTGCTTGCTGATTAGAAGCTGAAGTCTTTGCCTAGGACTGAAGTAGGTTGAACAAAGTTTATAAGGAATGAGATCCGCTCACTGTGATTCCGCTCTGGGAATCACCGTAATGATCGAGGTATATTGCAGGTTTAGGAGGAAATAGTCTGTAGAAGACCGAAAATTAAGTATTTTTCATTGAAAATGGCAGTGGCCTTATAACTTTGGGGTGTCTGGTTGAACATAGATTCATGGGTGGAATCAGACTTCGCTGCATTTTTAGCTGTTCCGCCCTGTTCTGATTGCAATCATTTTCTCTTGAAGACCAAATGCAGAAGACTTCCTTGTAACTGTTAATGTACTCTAAACAGAATGAATTGCAGATGGGATTTTCAAAAGCATTGTTAGTCTAACTGACTTTTGAAATCAATAAGGTTTTTCCCCCATTAACTTCAATGGAGCTGCTTAAACATACCTCACTATTATCAGGTTACTGGCATTATTTCATGAATGTTAAGTAAAACTTATGCTCAGATTGTTTTGTGAGACTGTGGCCATTCTGAGTGTTTTAGAATCAATAATTTTCTGATCTTCTCCACCTACAAATGGTCCTGTTTTCTCTTTAGTTTCTCCATGCATCTTAAGATATTGTCAAAATGCAACATGATTAATATTCATTGTGCTTCATGTATGTTTCCCAGAGGTGCCGAAACAAGAAACCCTGGATAATAGACAAGTTATTGCTGGTAACTCAACCAAGAAATATATGACAATTGTGATAGCATGGTTTGTTCTTAGCAATTATTTGTATTCTCTGTGAGACAGAAACTATTCCAGAGCCTGGGAGCACAAAGCCTGTAATCCAGCCATTAGGAAGAGACGACAGACTTACTAAACTGCCATGCTGCAAAGATTGCTTATCTCTTTGTGGTTACTCTGGGGCAAAGGCAATTATTTCTGTTGAGCTTGGGCACAGGTTTCTTTCTGAAGGAACCTCAGGTGGGGAGTGTTTAATTTCTCCAGGGAGAAACATAATTTATCCGATTCATAAGCAAATAAGTAGGTTAGTAATTAACATGAGAAAGACTATATTGAAGCAAATGGCAGAAGGGAGAACTGGAACCTCAGGTGACCACCAAATAACAGGTCAAGGCCATATGGCAGCCTTATGCCCTCACTTCTTGCCTTCAAGGTCAACCAAACACAAACTACTTCAACGTGGAAGGTGCAAGAGCTGCACTGGCACGGAGCCGTGGCCAGCAGGGTGCAGTCTGCTAGGTCTGCTCACTCTGCAGTAGGAGCACAGCTCCTGAGCAACCCCAGGCCACACTGGAGGGGCAACGGGGCAAAAATACCCATGCTTTACTTACTTATATGAGCAGTCTACTAGAGGGAACTGTGTGCCGGTGGCATTATTATGATCTGTCTGGTGTGGACTGAAATGTAGAGAAACCCTGTTAAGATATGCAATATAGGATTCAAAACGAACATGATTATTTTATCAGCTGTGCACTCATAACAGCACTAATGGCTGCAAGGTCAGAAATGTGCAATAAATGCTTTCCAGAGTAACTGTTCTTCATAGGTTTGAAAATCTCAAAGAATTAAAGGGTTCTCTCCCAGAAGCATAATGTTACAGACAACATTCAGAAAATAACTCTGATTTCAAAATAAAACAAATAAATAAGTAAGCCCATTGTTCCCCACCACTCCCTAGTAAAGAACCTCTTACTGAAAATGAACTGGTAGCAGAACTAGCTCTTGCAATTGCCATACCAAAGACGTAGTTCAAAATTCATGCCACTCTTTTGTAGATTGAGATGCAAAAGTTAGACACCGTCTCGCCTCAGCTCCCTGGGCAGCCAGATGAAGGGCTACCCACCAAATACCTGAATCATGTTCTGGAGGAGACTCTTATTCACAGCTGAGAGAACTGAAGACCACTAAAACACTCTCACCGAAACTCCTCACAAAATTTGGGAAGAGGGATAGATATGAGTTCTATCGCCTCTTATGTATGACCTACTATGGACCTTAGTCTACAAGGTCCTTTTGTGCCTTTCCTTCTATTTAACTGGTAAACTTGACAGCAGGAACAGTCTCTTCTGTGGTTACCAGGGATTGCAGGTGCCGATAATAAAATTACTCTGACAGTGCAAGGACCCCGGATGCCACCAACACTCATTCTGCTATTTGATCTATTCTGGTGTTCCTACCTGCACAACAGACTTTAGTACCTGCCTCTGAGCCCTAATACATTTGCATTTAAAATGCCACTGGCTTCGTAGAAAAGCTAATCCTGATTTAAGAAAAATCCTATCATGAAGTCTGAATTCCAGAGCATTTTTCGTGTCGAACAGTTTGTCCAAAGGTGTCTACTTTTAAACTTCATTTCTGCAATCCCAAGAGGTTTGTCGGGGGGTAGGGAGAGAAGAAGGAAGGATTTTTTAGAACTCTTTTAAAGTCTTTTTAGTTTGTGACAAACCATATGAAGAACGCACCATGTTCCCATGTTCGCTCCTGCAAGCGGCCAGTTCACGGAAGGCATTAATGGCTTCCACGACGGTGCTGTCCATGCCTTGCTCCTGCACTCCTGTGACAAGTGCAGCTGGAAAACCCCTGAGGAACTAACTTTGGCTCAAGCTAAGCAGCACACTCCTCTCGCTTCCCTCAGGCCCTGAAATTCCCGTTATAACACCTTTAATGCCATGTGCAGTAGCTTGCAGTACAGCACAAGGCAGCAGATTATGTCAAATTCAGACCTAAACTGGAACTCAGTGCTCCTAGAGCAGAGGAGTCAGGTCCCAAGTGACTAATGCATAGAAATACTAACAGAAGGAAAACATGAATGCAAGATCCCTGGTTCATGGCGATTCAGCCACCCCTATATTTTCTCAGCAGTCTGGCAGGGGACTCCAAAGGTAATATGATTTAAAAGCAGCTTCTCTAACTCTCCAAAATGGGATGAAAAGAGGAGAAAGGTCAGTGAAGAAGAAACTGATGTATTCACTTGCAGTCATTGAATACCCACAAATCAGAAATGCACAAATAAGAATCTTGTTTCTTAATTGGTAATGCTTGCACATAGATCTAATCATTTAATAATTTAAATAATCTAAAATGTGATCAAGTACAATCTGTCTGCATGCTACATTGAGGCGTCCATAGAAGGTGACCTGTGAGAAGTTGGAGCGTGGCAGGACCTTAGGTAGGCCACACATTTAAGGTGCATCTGCTTCATTCCCTTCAAAATGAGCCAAAGAAAGGAAGTGTAAACAGAAAAGCCAGGTTTTATTTGGATAGAAACTAAAATACATGACCATAAATAGACAACACTCAATCACTGAAAAGTCTTGGTGAGGCAGAACAGAAATACTGAGTCTTAGCCCTCATAGTTATATTGCAGAATCACAGACAGTGCTGGGGTTAAATCTGAGGTGACGGGTCTGAATTTTGTTCAAAGAAACAGATTGTTACTCTTAAAAATGCTATTTAAAAACAAAAAAAAACCTTATCATGTATCCCTAATTGTGTAGCTTTAATATAGACTAAATGTTATATAATCCTTACAATCTGTCACAAGCCTTTTGTGAAAATCAATGTGTATATATAGCAACAATTTCTAAGTTAATAACATTTAATTAACATAGTAAAATAAATAAATATTTTTATTATTAATTACTATGAGAATAAACATAGAACTTGCTCAAGGGCATTAAATTTATTACTCTTGTTTCTTGAACTGAAATATAAGGTAGTTTTCATAGTTAGTGACAGTGGCTACCTACATTTGCCTATAATGCATGTGGTTATTAATTTTGAACCCCACAGCATACCCATATAGTTCTGAATTCTCCAGTAACTTCAAAAGAAAATAATTCATCAGTCGTAGTAGTTTAGAGTTCTCTGTAAAGTGATTTGCTTTTATGTTCAACACAATGAAAAAAAATTTCTACTGTGACCTTTGTCAAAACACCCTTAGACTATCATGGCACTTTTTGGAAAACAATCCGTAAATGCTGAAAGGCGTGTAATTTCACAGGAGAAAAAAAATGTTGTAAACAAAGTTACTATAAAAATTGTCTACTCCAGTCATAAATTTCAGTGTTTAAGTAACTCAGGTTTCATTTCCAATACAAGGTAATGCCACAGCATTTATTTATTCCCACAGACTGTGACCTATTGCCTTTCTCAGTCACTATAAAGATGGAAATGTCTATCTGCAAACTGCAGTATTTACCACCACAGCTGGAAGTAATGGTTTAGAGTTCAAACCTCTGATTGCTGTTCAGTGGTTGATAGAGATTTATGTGGTTTCCAGAAAATGTAATACTCTGAGATAGTCCCTAGATGTCACTAAATACCATGGGTGGTTTAAATAGCAACCAACGGAGTTTTGCATCAGTCTTGCACTTTTCATTCGTGAGATATAAAGTATTCCTATCAGCTGGAAAAGTATAGTCTTCAAAAATATTTTTTTGCATTTGGCCTTCCATTTTGCCTATGAAATAATTGCACACTGAAAATTAGGAAAATTAGAATTTGACAGCCTGCTCAAGCACCAATCTTATGAGAAGCATGAGACGGCTGGATTTACTCCTGAGCTCTGTGACAGACCTCCTGGGTGGTTCACATCTCCTCCTGGAGATTACTTAGGGCTTCATCCAGCAACTTTCCAATTCAGAGAAGACATCCGGCTGCTTTATGTGGATGAAATTAAGCCAATGTTAAGTGCTTCTTGAAATCCCTCCTTGAAAATCCCTCCTTTCCCTTTTGTTTTAAGAAATTGCTTTCCACCATGGCTTGTCTTCTCCATTGCAAGGGTGGCAGTCACGGGGGAAGGCCTGTTCCTACTGTGTCGTTTAGGTGAGTTTAACACAGTCTCTTCACATGGTTGGTTGATTGATTCTCAATGCTATTATAACGGGGCATTTTTTCTCACCTCCTTAGCTATTTCTGAAACAACACATTGGATATAATGCAGTGTAGAAAATATATCGGTAACCAATTTCTATATTGTTACATTTCACTCTATTCTATCAAGGACATGCAGACTGTCTCTGTACTAGTGAAGTAAGCACGTCCAGGACCATTCTCTGGCATTGGAGCCAGCTGGTATAGAGCAGCCAGTGCCTATACTTTCTGCTCCCTCCGAAACAGCATGAGCACATGCAAGCTGCCTGTTAGGAATGGTCCCCAGCCTGGGAAAACTCTCAAACTCTTTCTGAAAATTATTTGGAAGAGTTCTGGCTGATTTAGGCCAAAATTATACTAGAGACTGTTCTAAAAAATTAACAGCAGAGGCAATTGCACTCCTGCTTATGAGAATGTTACTTAGCACTGGTACCAGCATAGCTGTAGAAATATTGTCTCCTTGCTTTCTTAAAAAAGCAATACATTCAGTTCATTTCTTTTTCAAGTGTGTTTTCAACACTTCTTTTATCCAGCACTCTAATTCTCACTCTTTCATGGTGACATTTCTTTAAAAAAACATGCTATATGCTCCTATTTTAATTGCATTCTCTGTGGAATTATATCTGTATATTCACTGTAGAAACCTCTCCTTCATACCAAGGATTTTAGTTGGGAGGCTGCCTTTGACAAACAGGAGGCCTATAGGGAATATCTTCAAAGGTGAATTTGATAGATAATATTTTTGATTATCTGCCTTTACATTGCAGATGCTCTAAGCTGGGCTATACATCAGTATAAGTCTATACATATTGATATCCAGCATTTCCTTGGACTCTCAAAGCAGCCCAAAAAGGAGTGATCTTTATAGCATAAAATGTGTTAGTCAAGTGGCTTTTTGCCTTGTAAATGTGAAACATACTTGCAAGCGTTGAAAACCCTCCCGAGTCAAGAAGAGATTCCACTAACATTTAAAGTAAGGACAAAAAAACAACAAGAAAGTCTAACATGGTTTACGCTTTTAAAAGAGCGGCTATAAAACGAAAACGTGCTCCACCAGCAAATCAAGGTAGGTGTTGCTGTTACTGCTACAGGCTCCCTGTTAGTTGAATAGTACTTCCTTTTGGCAGGAAAAATATACGATCCTATGGATTCATTCTCAAGGTCAGGAAATCTGTCAACTCTCTGTGTAGTACATTAAATCATACCTGAAGTTATACTATCTTGACTACTTAAGTGCCCTGTTCACAGTACTGGGATGGCACAAGTTTAGCACTCTTTTAACTTTTCTTCTTCATCCCTCACTGGTAATTCAATCACATCTGGTTGTGCTTATTTCACACCACTGGAGCAAAGCCTTTAGTTTGTCTCTGACAAGCCTGGATCCAGCTGGACAGAATTAGAGCAATGTAATGCAGTTCTTATATCGTGTCTGTCTCGAATGGAAAGAAAATAATACAATAAATTGTCACTGGGAAGAAGTAGGTATTGGGTGTATCATAGGAAATCAAAGCTACTGAGATATATAGCTGTGAGATTTACTGTATATATCAGCTCTGTAGGAGTACACATAAAGCATGACCTTCCTCTACCGCTCTGATGCCACCATTCCCATGGCACACACTATTATTATTACTAGCATTTATTATTTGTACTGTAATAGTGGCTAAGAACCAAGTCACAAAACTGGACCCAACTGCTTTATGCGCTCTACACATACAGGACAAAAAGCCAGTCTGAGCCAATGAGCTCTGAGATCTCCATCGAGGAGAAGAGAAAAGTAGACAAGCAGGTCTCAGCGTTCTAGCTGCAGATATTCTCCTGCTGTTAGTTGACAATTAACTGTTGCCAAATGTTTATAAATGTGTTAACACTAATGAGGCATTTGAGGAAAAAGGAGATAAGCTTGAGGATGTGTTTAAGGAATTGTGCTAAGGTGGGGTAGAGGCATCATAGGAGAAAGAAAATTAATATTTGCTTTAAAAATGTAAAAAGTGGGTGGTGGAGACTATCATCTTTGGTTAACTCAGGAACGCTATGAAAGAGAATAGTCAGTATGTCAATAATGCATTAGAGATGAGGATGTTGGAGTAACTGAGACTACCAGGTATGAACCTGAATGAAATTCTTAACTGGGTGGATGGACAGAGAAAATGTATCTTATAGATATTAAACAGACAGAATTATAAGGATTCAAGTGCAATCTCAGTATAAGCTTACAGGTGCAGGGTAGTGAAAGAAAAAGTAAATGATGGGGAAGATGATACTACTCCGAATAACTAAGAGAGAAGATGGAAGAAGGCACGCGCTGAAGCTCATATGGGATGGGACATATTGATTTTGACAAACTGTATGTTCACAGAAGATCTGAGAAGACCTAAGATTTGAGTTTGGACAGCCAAGAAAAGCTCCAGAGTGGAGAAATGTAACTCTCAAGTCACCAGCATGCAGAAGACAGCAGTTACATTTATAATCATGAGAGAGATTACCTAAAATTGTTTGTGCATACGTATTTGAAAATGAGATTATATAAGAAACTTAAGATGCACTGGCTAACGCCACCTGGTGAACACTGCAAAATCCTGGAGGATGATTTGAAAGGACCATCACCAAGCATCTGCAGGAATTGCACATTTACGACACAGTTCTCTGACGGCAGTCAGTCAGAGACACTTGAATGTGAATAGAAGCTTTCTGCTCTTCCCCAAAACCCATCAGTCTTTTACTGACTAAAACATTTGTATTTCTTTTTAGCATAGAACGAGTTCTGACCTTGTTTTTTCATTTGTCCTCTTTTTTTTTTCATTTTTCTTCTTCCTTTGGTTGACCTCTTGCATGTAATCCAGGAAGCAAGAGAGTTCAAGGAATCTGTCCCAAAAGACTATATTTTCCTGCTAATACATAAAAATAATTTTATTTCATATTTTCAATATGCAGTGTAATGAAAAAATAAAGAACAATGCAATATAGCTGGGGCATAGAAAATGCACTGAATACTGTGATATAAGATGTTGGTTACTCTATTGATACTTAATGAAAATGAGAAAAATATGATAAGAAAAAATAGATATTTAAAATCAAAATTAAAGGTTATTTTAATAGGATGTTATGTTATTAGGGCAGAAAATCTTACCTCACTTATATAATTTCATGGATTTTGTAACATCTGCAGATAATAATTGTATAAACACAGCTGCAAAATCAGTGCTAGACCTTCCTTTTATGGTCTTAAACAGTAATATAAATTTATCTTAATCTATGTAATGTAACTGGATATGATTCTGGATATGAATCTTAAGTTAACCAAAATAAGAGCAAATTATATCTATTGGCTATTTAGTGATCATCCTGGTTTTCTGACTTTTTATTCATGAAAAGTCCCAGATCATTTGTAATTTTGTAATTATTGTACTCATTGTACTCATTTGTAATGAGTAATTTTGACTCTTACCTGTGGAGAGTTCCCTTGGCATCTGACTTCCTATTAATCCACTAAAGCTAAATGGCATAAGATGCCTGCAATGGTTGCTCATACTAGCTAAACTACTGTTTATAGTTATCTGAGTGTCAATATTGTTTTCTGTGTTATCTTACAGTAAATATTCCACTTAAGCCTACTAGAAGAATTAAGGTGAAGTGTGTTACATCTGCACTTCATGCTGAGTTATGTATGAAAGATCACCAGGACAAGGAGGTACTGTTAGAGCTGAGTAATAGTTAAGAGAGGATTTTGAGCATTCAACTGAATAAAGAACAAATCTGCTTTGGTATACATTTTTGTCATAGGCTCCTTTCTGCCCCACACCAGCGTTTTTGTTAAGCATTTTTTTTAAAAGCTATGTCCAAATCTCTGCAGCTTTGGGAATCATACTACCAGGGAACAGCGAAACTAGCAACCAGCCTAGGTCACCCATAACACATCCTGGAAAGTGTTTGTGTAAACCCCAAAGACAAATTTCAGGTGCTGAACTGAAGTAGAAAAAACCAGCTACGCCATCCCAGGTTTGGGAGCTGTGTGGCGGTGTCGCAGTTCTGTGGAAAAAGAACAGAGGTTCTAGCAGCGCAGACATGGGACACTGCAGGAGAAGCAAACACTGGCCTGAACAGGAGGTTTCCCTCTAAAAAATACAGTGTAGGTTCAGGACTTATCTGGAAAACTACACGGAAAGTTTGATTGCTGCCCTCAGAGATGTGCCCTCACTGGAGACGGTCCAGAGAACAACAGTGAGAGTGATGAAAGGCCTAGAAACCTGTGACCTGGGAGAAAAGATGGGCTGTCTGGGCTTGTTCAGCCTACAGGAGAGAAGATATAAAAAACTTTTTCAAAGACAGGAGGAACCTCTGCTTGCTCACAGAGAGCGGAGCAGAGATTAATGTGCTAAAGTTGCAGTAAGAAAAAAAAATCACGTTAACTGTTTAGAATCTCTTTTTTCAAATGATAGCAGTAGTGAAGGTTACCAGGGAGGTTTGTGGAGCCTGCATGATTAGAGGTGACTTGACAGAGATATCAGTGAGGAGAGAGGGACAGACTAGACGACCTCATCAAGTCCCTTTCAAGCCAAGGATTTGTGATTCCATGATTTATTGAATGATTTCAAAAAATCACGAATTAAAAATGTGTAATACTGCAAATCTCATAACAACTTGAAACACCACCTCCACATTTAAAGAGGAAAAACCTACTTCTATCAAAAGACAATCCATCTTAGCTATAGTTTGCTTCCATCTATAGTGACTGCTCTTCTCTTCAACTCGACAGCCATATTAAATCATCAAGCCTTATTAAATCATCATTTTGAAACACTATTCAAAACCTAAAAGTTTAAATAGTGCCATCATTTCAAGAAAAAAAACACACACTCCCTATCTTTTGCAAGTATTACTGTTTATCTTTTTCTACAGCTAGGCATTCTCAGTGCTGTGGTTTGACTGAGTGTGGGGCAGTGCATTTAATGATAGGGTCCAGCTTCTTAAATTACAGTTAATTCCCTTTCTATAGGCAAGATCAGCCATACCACTTTCAGACTGCTGATGCTCTGGGATCAAAGGCACAGCAGTGTGCTGTATTTACACTTGATTGCTAGAGCAGAAAGTCAGATTTGCCTTTCAGTCACAAATTCACCATGCAAAGTGCACCAAGATAATGAAAATTTCATTAAGCAGCTTTATTTTTTCCATATAACAAACTTCAAAGGAAAAGAGAATTTGGAAGAAAATGAATATGATGTAATATAAAGGAAAAATATATTTCCAAATGAAAGGATACTTTGGAGCACTGAGAGGTTCTTTTGCAGAAGTATTAAATGCTTGCAGCTGAAAATCATTCCACAGCAGTGAAAATCAGGCCAGCATTATTTAATCAAGATGAGCCATTGTCCACATATCATTTATCAGCTCTAATCTGTAATAACCCTACCAAAGAGTAACTAAGTGCAGCGTTTGGCATTAAATATTTCAGCTGCAATAATTTCTCCTTCCTTTTATGGAGAGGGCATTTCTCCCTTCATGGTATTAATGTCTACAGGAATCAGTGAGTCCCTAATTCCTAGTGAGACTCAAGGATGGCACAGATTAATTTGAAAGGAGACCATCTGGGAGCATTGTGAAGAATGAATAAATTTTTCTTTTTTGCTTTGAGGGAGATTCTAACACCCTTTGGTTTTTCCATTGGCATGTTCTTAAGAACATTTCATTCCCCCCAAAAAATCCTCTAGAGGAAAACAGCTCTGTCGTTATCTTATAGGCAGAACATTTACACCAATATGTGCAATCCTCTTAACCTTTGTAATGGAAGACTGATTGGAACAAATAATTGGATGTCAGCAAATTCCACAATGACAGAGGGCTCAGAATCTGAAATCCTCATTTATTCCATAGTGTATTTCAGCTATTACAGCTATACCACTTACTTTGTGCTCTTGGGGTTTGGTTTGGTTTGGTTTGCTTTGGTTTGCTTTGGTATGGTTTTGTTTTGTTTTGTTTTATTTTATTTTATTTTATTTTATTCTCATCTGCTAGACAGGCAAGTCCAACTGAGTTATCTTTGCTCAGTGGCATGCAAAGTAACCCAAAACTTACAAACTTTTGTTTGTTTGTTTAAGGGATGTGTTCTTTGCATTACAGGAACATGTAGTGGTTTGTTCTTCAGTGTAATTTCCACTGTCTTTGTTCCATACCATCTCATGCATATTGAACAACACAGAGTTTGTCTTGTAATAAGTAAAAGGTAAGAAGAAAGTCAAAGTAAGACAAAAAAAAAAAAAAGAAGAAGAAGAAGTACTGCAAGCATTTCCCCAAAATGTCCCCTAAAAATGAGTAATGGCTAGTGAATATCAGGCCTCACACTAACCTAAATTCTATCTTCCCGGACAAGATTGGCTTTCAGGGAGAAATTAGTATAACTTTTCAGTATTCCCATGAAGCTTGCAGTTAGTCTATTCCTATTTTTATAGTTTCAAAGTGAGACAGATAATATGGAAACAACGTTTCATATATATTATCACAATAAAATTTTATTGCCTTTGCCTATAGCAAATCTATAGAGTACCCATGGTTCATAACCACAGAATTTACATCTGACATGGCATTTAAACTTCCAATTTCCATCTGCTAAAATATATATCTGATTCAAAATCCCAATTAAATTTGAAGTATTACAAGAGTGGAAAAACCTGTGGCCTGGGGGACTGAATGCAGCCCACGATCTCGTGTTGCAAGATGTGTGACTACATACCTTTTTCATATTATTGTTGGATAAACGATTGAGGGTTAATGTTTGGCCACAATGTGTTTGAAAGGCCTAGTTTGTATTTGGCAAGGAAAAGTTTCCCCACACTGAATATATTATATTAACGTGATACCTTTTTTGCATTCAGAAGTCATAATACCAAAAGCTGCGTAAAAGAGAGCTGTTTATCACCCAAAGGGTATCCATAATACAGCTGGTCAAAGACACAAAGGAAGAGATAGAAACCTAGCCCCAGGAGAGGAGTTAGTCACATCTGGTTGCAGAACTTGTTGAAATATTATCCATATCGCACTGGCCTGTGCAAGAGCTTTCTGCAGTGAAATCACCTACACCTTGTTTGCATTTAAAATGGGCACATTGTGGATCAGTTTTCTTTTCCACATACAAAATAGAAGGCTTGTGCTGTATATAATACAGATGAGGTGTAGCAATTACATTTCATGTAATTTAGTGTTCTTAGTGAATCAAATCACTCTACTGTAATTATGTAGACTTCCAAGAATTTTAACTATGGATGAATTTTATCCTTTCAACTTGTTTTAAACATTACAAACAGTAGTCTTCTAGTATTATGGGAGAATTTGAGTTACCTCAGCCGTGAGATGGTAATACTTGCATTACTTTTAACCCAACTACCATTAGGAAATCTGATGTTCAATCAGTTTCTTTCTCCTAAACATTGTTCTAACATGTGCAATACCTTTTCTGCAATGCAATTCATGCATCCAGTACAAGATAAGGAATCAATTGCATATAAGTTGGTTCTGCTCCGGTGAAAGCCTCTGCCACTCAGTCAGTCAGGTAAGCCTGTTTTTTCTTTTTTTTTTTTCCTAAAAGTTGTCCTTTTGGGCTTGTGCCAGTCCCAAAGTTTCAAAAGTCAAGTCATCCACAAAGAAATAATAAAATCAAGTTAACTGGTTGACTTTTATCAAATAAGACATAGTAGTAATCTTTTTATTTTCTTTCTGTTATTTTAAAAGTGCATTTTTATTGTATTTTCTGGATTTTTTCTTAAGGCATAAGTCTTAAAAATGATTTCTTTACCCTTCAACCTTATCTCCAAAGGAATCATCTGGTATGGTCAGTCAGCTGTAAGGACCACATTTATTACGGGGATAATCTGTAGCCAATCCATATTTTCCTGAGATCAACTAGAAGAAAGAGTAATTTAGAATTTTCTCTTTAGGGATACTCTTATATTATTTTATCTGAAAACCACATGGTCTTACATTTTCAATGCAGGCTTCCAAGTTTGGGTTACTCAGCTTTGAAAATACCTGTCTATATTTTCATTTTCATTCAGTTCTGTTCTTACTGCACAGTTCTTCCTGACCTTGAAAATCTGAATCTTTAAAATTCACAGAATCACATGACGGTTGAGGTTGGAAGGGAGCTCTGGAGATCATCTAGTCCAACCTCCCTGCTCAAGCAGGGTCATTCAGAACATATTGCACAGGATCACGTCCAGGCGGGTTTTGAATATCTCCAAGGAAGGAGACTGCACAACCTCTCTAGGCAACCTGTGCCAGTGCTCAGCCGCCCTCACAGGAAAGAAGCTTTTCCTCATGTTCAGATGGAACTGCCTGTGGTTCAGTTTGTGCCCATTGCCTCTCGTCCTGTCACCGGGCACCATGGAGAAGAGTCTGGCCCCAACCTCTCGACACCCTCCCTTCAGCTACTTGTACATATTGATCAGATCGCCTCTCAGTCTTCTCTTCTCCAGGCTAAACAGGCCCAGCTCTCACCCTTTCTTCATAGGAGAAAGGCTCCAGTCTCCTCATCATCTTTGTAGCCCTTATGAAATAGTCTTAAGGGCCTTCATAGCCCTTAAAATATCTTACTCTTTCTACTTTTACTTTTGTGAAGTTTAAAAAATATTTTTCAACTTTTACCAACGCCTTTCTGTATAGGCGGGATTTTACCTTAATTATCATATTTGACAGATGACTACCACAACTAAAATTAAGAAGGGAGAGAAGCTAGGAAAACATACTATCCATCATCTGGATTGCTCCCTTTACAGACGTGCTCATGTTGATTTTTTCCTTTAAGGCAATCCTTAGTCCCAACAGAAACTGTCTTATTGGTGGGGTTTGAAGAGATTCACAGAGCAGTGGAGCCCATCTGCCGTTTAGAGGAGGGAAGAGAGCGATGAAGCTGGGGAGAGCTCATTTGTGGTGTGAAGAAAAGAGATCCCTCTTCCAGAGAGCCCCTGTACCACACTAAATCACTAACAAAGTTTGTTCTTACTTTTAATATAACTTCCCAAACTCTGGGCAGACTTTCCATCTCAGTATTTGTCTACTTCATGGTATGAACAAGCCTTCTAGTCTTGCTCCAGCTAGGAAGTAAGGTCGTATGGGTTCCTCCCTCCCATCAGACACAGAGACAGAGGGCCTTCTTCTGCACAAGAGGAGTAGCCTTCCTAGTATTAGGATATTTGTTATCTTCAGAACTAACGAATAGCGAAGCTCATCTAACAAGTAGATGTGTCTAGTTCTGCTGGTTTCTTTTTGAGACGGCATAACGAGACATACATAAAAAAATTTAAGATGGAAAGTATCATGGTTAAGTTTGCGTGTCTTTTCAATCACAGCTAAGCACTGGACTAATGTCTTAGGAGGACTAGCCACAATGGCTCCGAACTTTCTTCTCTGAGCAGTAACTGCTCATTTATAATCCATCACTATGAACACACAGTTACTGTTATTTTGTCCCATGTGTATTCCTTTGCATTTACTGACGTTGAATTTCATCTGTCATTTTGTCATTTAATAGTGTGATATTTTTCAGTAACATTCCACACTCAGCTTTAATTTTGAATCTCTTGAATAATGTTGTATCCTCTGCAAACCTTCACACTAGTAATGCCTTTTTTTCCAGGTTAATTCTGAATATATTGGGCAATGTGAAATCCAGCACTGATCCTTAGAGGATTCTCTTCATAATTGTGATCTGAACATTCGTTCTTGTCCTTAATTAGGCCAAAATCTAGTCTCCCCGCTAAGCCAGTAAGCACCTATTATGATTAAGAGTCAACAAGGAATATCATCAAAAAGTTTTTGAAAGTTAAGGGATCATCATAAGAATCAGTTCATCCTTTACTCTAAGACTGTTTAGTTTATTCTTTTGAAAATAGGACTTCCATATGTCAGACCTCAAAAAAAAAAAAAAAAGAAAAAGAGGATGGGGGCAAGAGGCAAAGAGGAAAAACATTTTGGTACTTATGCCCTTGCACACTGCTTGTATTCTTGGTTAAGGGTGTCTTGTCCCATGGTGAATTCTTAAACCCTTTTATCCCTTAGCATCCCTTCTACCCTCTCCTCTCACGCTAGAAGCTTCTAACCTCATCCCAAATCCTAAGCTTCTAGCCCCAAAGCACCCCACTTCCCCATCTTCTTAAACCAGAGCTTCCCAGTCCTCTCATTCACAACTCTCCTTCCCAGAGCTGCTCCCCACACCCTGCCCACACACCACACTGGCCGGGTCTCCCCTCTTTGCTTCTTCCACCCAAAGCTTCTTCCACCAGAGAACTTCTCTTCCTAGCTTCAAGGGAGGCCCATTCCAAAAAGCAACTGACTTAATAGAATATATTCTTTGTGTTGAAGAATAAAGTCACATAGTCTGGTTGCACATAGCTCAGTCAGTCCTCAGCGAGGTCTACACTAGCCTACCCCAGTGGCTGAACATTACCTTGGACAATATTCGCTCTTCAGTGCTGTTGTAGTAGCAGCAGCCATAATGCACATAAATGGAGACACCTAGATGTTATATCTTAGGAAGATTCAATGAGAATTTAGGGAAACAGGTTAAGCCTATATGATCATTTTTATTTTAGGAGATGTGCTATTATTTTAGTACATCATATTTTACAGCATATGAAAAAGCAATTATTCTGCATCATAAATATGCAGTTGTAATTGCTATAATAATGTAATTATTTCTCACAAAACCATGCTTTTTCTTCTGGGAGAGGAAAAAAATTTTTTAAGACTGACTTTCTGATTAAGTGTTAACAGTAATTAGCATAACTCAGCCACCTGGAACTTCCCAAAAATTAAAGTTTTAGTCCTCTCCTCTTTTCTCAGTATGGACTGATACAGAGTTTCCTCTAAATCTTCTCCTGAACATTCTTTCATTATACCTTTTCATAGATTTTTAAGATCAAAAAGGAAACTCTGTGATGCTCCTCAAGAGCATCAATGCTCAAAGAACCATTGACCAGTTCTTCTAGAACTCACAGTTTTGATCCTGTGGCAATATTTCCCAGCTGATATGATATGATGCAAAGGGATCTCCATGAAGACAAGTAAAGAGGCTTATATAGATTTTTAAATTGTGTAATCAATTAAATACTATTAATTTTTAAATTTTTAAAATTGAAAATTTAAAATTTTTAAATAAATTTTTTTTGATGTGTACTTCACAATATTCTCCATGAGAATGTCATCCAGAATACATGTAGTCTTGTAGCAGGCTTGTGATTAATATCATTGATACAATTTTTTAATTTCTATAATGGGTATAAGGAGATGAAGGCTCTTTTAAAAACAAACACACACATCCCCTAAACCCGAATCCGAAAAGTCTGAGAAATGCATATGCAAAAGAATTTGTTTTAGCAAGACTTTCAAAGCTGAAACAGTCTCTGTGTGGGTTATGACCACCAAAATTAAACTTTTAGGAAGTAGGAAATTCTGATTTCACTTGCTTTATGCAGTTTGAAAATATGGAAGGACTAAAAGGTGGTATTAAGGGATCTCTTAAGTTCAAAGTTAAATTTAGCTCCTATTAGTTCAATAGCATACTGCATCCAGTAGGTCCAAAGATACTTTAACATTTTCTACTGGCTCCCATTTTATATATTTATAGATTTCTCTATTCTGTAGTTATCTTCTACGTTATTTTATGAGATCCTCTTTTGAAACACTACTTCTGAAATTCTTCATGGCTTAATTCCCCTCTCCTCCCCAAAGTAGCCTCATAAAAATAATATTAAGATAAAACGATTGCTTTGTGGTTGAGAAGCTGTATATCAAGTCTGAGCCCACAGCATATTTTTGCAACTACATTTTTAAAAGTCAAACTAATATGTTTATAATGCTACTGCTGATAGAACTTTCACTGTTGCAGTGGTAGAAAAGGCTGCTGTGGGATAATACCTGTAAAATATTCTTCAGATAAATAAAAGATTAATTTTCCTATGTGAAACTCTAGATAAATGAAGTAACGAGAAGGAACTGAACCTGAAGCACATTTTTATTCCTCCAACTTACCTGATAGAAGGAAAATAGGAAAGATCAGAAGAACAGAGGATCAATAGGATTAGTTTCAAAAACATTGCAGTGCATTTCTGATATTCCTTTCAAATAAATTGTTACTTTCTCACTCCTTTTCAACTAAACTTTGCCTCTCTTTTGGTGCCATTAGCCATACTGATCCATACTGCCTGCCTTACTTGCAGGAGTGCTCTAAATAGCCCTTTCAGATGATGCCTCAATGGATTGTCTGAACAATTTCCCACTGAAGGCAGTGAGCAACCACTGGGACTGAGGTAATATAATTTCAATAAATCAATTCCATCTGAAATGTCAGATAATGGCTAAACTAGATAATGGAAAATGGAATCTTGCCATATCCCTTTGTGAAATGCCAGTGTAACGTGAAATAAAAGCCATTCATCCTTCCCGCTCCCTAAATTACATCAGTTGAAACAAAGCAGAAACGTGTCAATGCTGAAATTGGGGTGAAGGGGTAGGTTCAAGAAAGGAGGTAGGTAACAGAAGATTACACGGTTTGATACCTGACCCCTGAAGGGAATATAGATTACCTCAGTCCCAGGCATAGACTGTGGGGAGTGTTCAGCTCCTCAAACTGATGAACTATAAAACTATAGTCTGAAAGATATTGGTCCCCATATTTCCATTATGGTTTAATGGCTTGAACCGTGACGAGTGAATAAAAGATTCAGGCTCTTCCTTACAGTTTTCACTGTTAGTGGAGGTCAAATGAATCGGGGTCAAATCCAGCTCTGTGACCTCCAGATTGCCTCCCCTAGCTGTGTGATTATGATGTGAGTTTGAAGTTGCTTTCTTCTCTTCGTGGTGAAAATTGTATCACTCCTCAAGGATGAATATGAATTGCACAGGCCAAAGGAGGGAGTTCACAGGAGACTCCCTAAGCCAGGGCTGTGGTTAAGGCACCTCCTGGGAAGTAGCGGATATTGATGTTAGCCGTCTTAAGTGCAGGAAAACATTAGCCCTTCCCTCTCCTAGGCAAGCAGCTTAGTCATTCACTGCAACTGGAAGTGAGGTTGTGGCAGAAAAGTTTGGGAACCTCTTCATGTTAGTAAGAAATGGGCATACCTCCTATCCCCTTCATCCAGACCATTAAAAAGCCTTTGCTTAGTGACCCAAGTCTGTCAGTATCCCAGAGGCCTTTCAAACAACTGACATCATAAAATAATATTTGCCTTTTGGGGATGGGCAAAAGCTGAGCCTAGAGCTGCTGAGATGGGACAGTTCAGGGCATTTGCAGAACTGAAAAAGGGTAATGAATCCTCTGGATGCTGCATAGCCATCTTAGGTTTCTTCAGGAGTAGGGTGCTTTTCAGTAAAGGGGAAGGGTGGTGGGAGGGAAGAAGATTGGTAGTTCACAGTTTATGGTGTAGGTATCTGAGTTCTGCCTAATTGCTGGTTTGGCTCTTAGTTCAAGCTATATTGTGAACAGCAATCAAGTGAAATGACAAGAAACGAGCTCAGTGGTGGCTGGAAGCCAGAGCCGCATTTCATGGCAAGAGATAGCGTCAGAGGTATAGAGAATGAAGATTTTCATGTTACTAAATTGAGTAGGCATGAAATATAAGGAAAAGTCTGAAGTGTTCAAGCTGAGAGATTAATTTTGGCAGTAAGGATTAAAAGCAAGAACCATTTTTCAAGCCTTTTCAAGGCTAGAAAAAAATGAACAATATTTGGCAAAGTCTTTGCTCTGGTAGGGAAAAAGAGAGAGAAATGGCTTGTAACAGTAATAACATTATTGTTACCTAACACAATCTATCCACTGTTAACACAGATGTTTGGAAAGATCACAGCCAGCAAACCCAAGCATCATTTCCTATTACCCATTAAAAATCAACTCAGGTAAAAGAATGAAAAATGAGCTTGATTAGATTACCAAAGAAAAAAAAAAAAGATCATGACAGACATTAAAATGAACATGTTTTCAGACATCTTCCTGCATGTATAAAACAGGGAAGCATTTGATCTTGCAGGCTGATATTGCCTTCAAAATAAGATGAAGATTCAGAGAAAACATGGCCAATAGGATAAAGTGGTCAAGGGATCAGCAAGGGGCACAAAAGCCCAATTTAATCAACTTACTGTATGTTTACAGACCTTTGTGCAATCTTACAGGCCACTGATGCAGCTGGGATGCCACATGTCCATCAGTGCAGCATAATCTGTAGGAGCCTGAGGGGTTAATTCGATGTCTACACTAGTGACTTGAAACCCCTCTAGAAGATCATTTCATCAGGTACTTGCAAATGGGCGGAGTAAATAGGAAGTATTAAATTCATCTGTCAATAACAGTTTCTGTAAGTAGATTCATGCTACATAGCTTAGCTTAGAAGAGTAAACTAGGCAATTAATTATAGACAGAATGAAATTACTCTCTCTGAAATAGCTCCTCTGGGAAGTCTCAGCAGGATAGGGGAAATTTTTGCAACAGGGGACACTGGGGTTCTTACAGAACATGAAAACATCATAAAAGTTACACTCGGCTGCTTATTTTTGCTGAACTGTATAGTGCAGAGGCTGACTCCATGTCAGCTCCTCCTGCTTGAGTCAAACATGTACATGACTGGAGTCAGAGACTTGAAATCAATATAAAAAAAGGCAACAGAGTGAGATGAATGAAAGCAGAGTCTGAGTCTATGACAGGTCTTTATGTTCTTTGCTCTCTAGCGCTCCTACATATTCTAAGCAAATGAGTTATTTTCTTTAGCCAAGAGATCAACAAGTTCAGAAAACGTTTAGCCCTAATTACAGTAAATTGATGTTAATACCTTTAAAAGTAGAAGGGCTAGTATTTTGCTCAGATATAGCAGCAGAGAAACTGATTCATTGCACTTAATATATAATCGAAATTCTGAATGTACTCTCTAGGGGAAATGGAGCTAAGCAATGGTACAACTGATAACAGGCAGGATAGCACTAGAGCTATCTCTGCCTCAGCATGGCCAGAATAACAATATTCCTGGAGTACTGAAATATTGGAATAAGCTGTGCTGTGTTTTGCTGCCATATTTAGTTACAATTTCTAATACTTAGGTGCTCTTCCAACTTAGAGGCTAACTTAAGCTGCCCTCGGTTTATTTCTCTTTTCCTTTCTGATAAAGACTACAAGTCTTTAAGTCTATTGTATCATGTGAAAAAAATATACTGAAATGCTTCAGGTGTCAGGTAAATCACTGAAGTTCAGGTTCAGGTTGCTCAGAGCCTTGTCCAGTCAAGTTTTGAAAGGTTCTGGAAATTAGCAGAACCCTTCTCTTTTCTCCAAACCTTTAGGATGGAAGGGGATCTCTGAAGCACTGAAGTTGTATTTCAGAAAATTTGGAAAAATTGAGATATTGCAAAAGTATTGAGGACTGCCTTTACAGGTCAAACCATGGAATAAGTAATCTAGGATTCGTTCAATAAATAATTAAAACGGAAAACATAGTTCAGAACAGTCAGCATGGCTTGTCAGAAGGTAAATCTGAGGTAAGAATCTCATCCTTTTTGACGGAACAAGTTGTTAAAGGAACTATGACAAAAGAGTATCAAGTAATTTCTCCAAGACAGTTTTATTACTACAACATAGTATTTTAACAAAAAAGCTTGCATTATGCGGAATTAACAGAATATGCATCGCATAAATGAAAAACTGGCTCAGTGACAGAAGTCAGAAAATAAATTATTATTGGACAGGTATCCCTTAGCCAGACGGTTTCTAATGGGGTGTCAGTTCTTGACGTAAAGCAATTTATATGACTGAGATGATATAAAATCATTGCTCATGTGTTTGCAAATGACACAAAAATTGACAGGCAGTAAATAATAAGAACAAATTTCAGTTATATAGGAGTTAGAATTGTAGAGTCAAATATTTTAAATTCCACGAAATGCATAGCTGTATGCAAAGCAATATCAAGGTTACCCACAGTTTGGAAGACTGTTTTAGAAAGTTTTGTTTCAGAGAATGGTTGGGTGTCTCCCAGATAAGTAATCAAGAAGGAGAGAAGCAATCTTGCCTTGCGCACAATAAAGCTGTTCCTAGAATATTTCTTCCTTTCTATACTTTAACAATAAAGTGGAAATAATGAAAGGAGTTCAAAGGAAATCTTCAAAATGATTCAGGGGCTGAAAAACTGATATGAAGGAAAACTTACTATTTTTATCAGGAGAAAGCTGAAAGGTGACTTAATAGGCAGAATATCAGACACTGTGGGAAGGGGATTTTTGATCTGACAATCAGAGGTGTAATAAAATTATTTTTTGGCAGCTGAAGTTAAACAGATTCGTCCTCGAAATTCCTTAGTGAGAAGGTCATTAAACACTTCAACACTTTGGCTGAGGAGGCTGAAGTTGAACCTTTGGGGAGTTTACAGAAGATCACAATGGTCTCCCTCTCTGCAGATAAGTGACAGCCAGGAAGGCTCTGTTTTGTCCTTGTTCGCAAAACATGGGGCTTTAAATTAAGATAATGTGTCCTGCTGAGCTTCCTGACAGCAACTTGGATTCACATACCAGCATCTAGTTGTTTATCAGTATGGGAGGTCTGGCAGGAATTTTTCAATGATCGGATTGGAGGGACCTAGGAGATGTTTTATTTGTTCAGGGATTCATGACCATCTCAGGTCCTGTGAACATCTGAATATCACAGTTAGTTCCCAGATAGTGACAATAAACTGTGGATACAAACATCTGTGAGGGTCCCCTTCTTTTTCTTATTTCTCAGTGGCTATGAGAATGGAAACGTACTTACCCGAGTAGTTGTTGAGCTCAATGTAAATATTTGTGTGAAATTCAGTGGCTGGTAATGTATAAAAGCTCATGCTGGATAATAAAATAGTCTGTTCTAGCCTTAAACTGCATGAAACTAGCGGCTAAAAGAGGACATAACCTTATGCACAATACTTTCTTGTCCTTTTGGGAAGATGAGACATTTCCTCAAAGTCAGACGTCTGCAGCCAGCCATGGCCCTGCACAGAGAAATCCCATTTGTGGGCAAGTGCAAGTACCTCTCTGATTACAACAGAATTCAGTACCCTGTATCGTCACTGAGCAGTGACTCACTCCTCTGTATCCCACTGCCAACTGTGATCAACTGTGGTTATTTCAGAAGAAATTAAAAAAAAATACACTAAATCTAATAACGCATCTGACATTGTTAAAAAAAGTCTGGCCAACTGTGCTGAAGGAGTGGCAAAGATATTCATTAATGCAGATCCCCTCTTTATCATCCAGAAACATAAGAGCTTTATTGCTGCTGTACTACTCATTCATTGTGAATGTTATAAATAGGAAAATGCTGTTTGTCTTTGCTCTAAGACTAGTGGAGGGGTTGGATCTGCAGTCTTAATCCAGTGCTGAAACAGGAACTGCAGGACTAGGCAGAGCTGATATGAATCCTGAGAATGGTGCTTTGAAAATGCTCTGCACTTCCACAACACACAAATAGTTTACCCTTCCTTCTGAAGAAACTCCCCCTCTTGCATATGGCAGAGAGATAAGAAGAACGAGTCCACTCGTGCTTATTTCCTCAGTGTGAGAGCAAGGCAGACACAGGCCTTGTGGTCCTGGAAGGCCTGCTGGGCTCCCATCTCTCCTCTTCTTTCTCTCTCATTCCCTTTGTACTGAAGACACCTTGTGTTTGCCAGAGAGCTGAGCGGCTCCCTCTGTCTTTTCTGCCTCCTTCTTTTCGTTCTTCCTTCAGTGCTACTGCCTCCAGTTTCACTTGCAAATCATGTCTCTACTTGTAACCACTTCCTCTCCCCAAATTGCTTTTGCACTCTGTCATTACTGCATTTCAGGAGATCCTATTCTAAGACAGGACTGTATTTAGGCTGATCATCCATGACAATACCCACGAAGGCAAAGTCATTATTCCCTTCCCAGCTGTCTGGGAAGCTTGCTGGTCTCATTAGCAGAACGTCAGCATAAACTGCAGCAGGACTGGGGTCGAGCTGGAAACGTAGAGCGGAGGACGAGCTGAGCTGTGAGGGCTTAGACTTCAGCCTCATCTCTGACATATTCTGCTTTAGACCACTTGCTATTAAAGAATTCAAGTTAGCAGGTGAAGTCAAATTTGCATCCCCCTCCTTTGCTCAGAAATGTTTCCACTAGGCAGTCTGTCAGTGAGCAGCGCAATGCGGGTCTCAGGGCAGCTCGGGCAGGCACGCGAAGAACAGCCGGTCCTGTGGCAAAGAATATTGGTAACGTCTGAGGAAGAGATTTGATCCTCACCCAGCAAAAACAGCCTTGATTTGGTCTGCCCATAAGCTGCTGCCTGAGCTGTTTGCCACAAAGCATCATTTGTTAAATATTAGCCAACCAAAGAGGAAGCTCAGTAAGGACTGATACGTCCCTTGGACTGTTTTGAATTGAGACTTTTCATAGAGGAACTGCTAGGGCAGGAGCAAAACAGAGAGAAAGTTTCATCTGGTTCTTACCCAGAGTGTCTGGAAGGAAATGTTCATTTTAATTTTTCTTTTTCGTGAAGAGCCAGATTTCAAATGTTTATTAGCTAAAAGCCAGGTACAAATCAAATGTTTCAGCGGACTCATTGGAGCCTAAAATTCAAAGCAAAGTTGAAAGTTTATAAATACAGACAGAAACAACTTTCCCAAAGGCTTTAAAACAACCCTGAATCTATGCTGAGGATTTGTACGTCTTGAATTCCTGGTATATGTTGTAGTTATATTTGCCCCTTGTGGCCTGTCTATGACAGCCTTGTAAAGCTAAACATGGATTTATGTTGGATTAAAACCAAGAACCTTTTTCTGCCTTACTGAACTTTGAAATTGGGCAGAGGACAATACCTGTAAATCTGTGGATTCCAAACAAATGTGTAAGTTATATAAGAGGCTGCAATTTAGAAGAATTGCATTTATTGGGAAAGAGATTAGATTTCTTATAATTTATTTTCTGAACTGGGTAAAATGGAATTTTCATGCCCCCAAAGAGGATGAAAGAAAGAGAAAAAAATATTTTTTCTTCACAGCAAATACTTAAGCACTATCTGTTAACTGATCAAGGTGAAAGAAACTGAGAGAGATGCAGAATGGAAATGGTCAGATTTTAGTCTTGGTGAGCTGAAGTTGATGCATTCAGTTTTGTAACATTTTGCAAACCATTCACATTTAGGAACAAATCTAATGTTATAAAGTATGTGCTAATTGTAGATGTCCAAATAGAGCCACTGGTTTTTGCTGTTTTTAAGTCTTAAAAAGTACTTTTAAGTACTTTTACTTTTAAGTCCTACTGTATCCTCACAAAACAAATTAGAATAATTAAAATAGTTGAAAACTTGAATACCTTCACATGGGCACCACGTAATGGAAATGGCTGACCTTAGTGAATTCCATGAAATTTCTGACTGGAAGGCCTGATTTTAGAAAGTTCATGAATTTCCATGGACGGAAAAGCTTTTTTATTTTTACCCGTCTCTAGTAACACGTAACTTTAGAGTCATGCTCCAAGTTTCTACTATTTAAAATGCCAATCAAATGACAGCGATATATTACAATAGAAGCTATTGTGGCTGAAGTCCTGATGTCAATGAAATCAGGAGCACTTTAGGAAACTTGAGAAAAGTAGATCAAAATTCAATTTCAAAATTAAAATTTGTTAATTGTTCTGATAGTTCTATATTGTTATTTGTGCAATGCATGAAGTTCTATGAGCTGTTTCACTTAGTTTTGACAAAATATTTCTAAGAAAAGTAAACTCCAGTAAATTTTATAGCCTGAACTGAATTCTAATAACTATAGATTCATTTTTCTGTTAGAGTTGGCTCTCATTCCCGTTAGCTTCAGCCTGATCCCTGTTGTACAAAAGGAGTATTAGATCTTCTGAAAATGTATTTAAATGGAATTTGGATAACTCATATCCAACAGTTTGGCTGTGCTATGTTGATGATTATTAAATATTTTACCCCCTTGATACATGGCAGTTATTCATATTTAGGAACTATTTCAAGCCAAGTAGCTGTTCAGGTTTGTTATACACAAAAAGAAAGAACTTCGGCTTTTATAAATATTCCTACTGACTAGTATTTTTCTAATGAGAGTAGTATGAGAAAAATAGAGGTATATTTTTTTTCTTCAGTTTTATACGTAACAAGTTTAATGTCCTATTTACGAATCAGTTTTGATTCATCCTAAGCATCCACAGAATGGGATGAATGTCTTCCACCTCAGTACCACAAGTTTAAATAAGCCATAAATCACTTCTTGTTGGGATTTGGATACACAACAGGTCAAACTGTCTTAATATTTGTGTCAGTCTGTCATAAAAGCACTTAGAAAAATCTGGAACTTTTATACTCTCTCCCTCAATCCAAAATCTATATTTACTCAATAACCTTTTGCTCTTCTATTTGTTGCTTCACCCTTGTGAGACAAAATATGTGCAAAATCTATTATTAACCTTGTCTTTGGTAAGGCATTGTTTAAATTTTAAATGTTTAAATCAACTCATGATGTCCGTAGAAAGTCTTAAACTGAAGCTAAGGGATTTCTGGAATCGAATAGTAAAAGAATAATTTGAACTTTTATGGTATTTGGCAGCGTAAAACCATTTTGATGTTTTTATCCATTGAAATGCAAATATACTCTTTCCAGAGTTTTGTTGCCTTCTCATTTTTAGGAGATTTACTGGGTTAGGTAGCTTTGTAATAAAAACAAGTGTCAAAAGTTAGTGCTATTTTATTGTACAACTATTTTAACTGTATACAACTTTACCTCCACAATAAGGCTGATTGACTATTAGAGCTCGTTAGCTGCTTTTTTTGTTTTTTAATAAAGAATACTTTATTTCCCACATTGGTAACATAATTAGTATAAACATTTACAACTTTGCTTCAAGGCTCTTATCCGCAAAAACTCTTTTTGACCTCAACTGTGTTTCTGCTCAATGAAGAATTGTGAACTTGGCCCTTAAGCATGCTTTTAGGATCAGGTGGTCACAAGACAGCACAATAACTTATAGCAATGCCTTTCATATGATAAAAAAGGTCATAACTATCTGGTCAAAAAAAAATCTGGATTTTTTTTTGTAAACAATATATCACAGACCAGCTCCCAACATATTTTAGGAATTCAGGTCGGGAAATCTCTGTCAGTCTAGCTTGCAGAGGGAAAGAAAGCAGAAACTTGATTACTGAGAGATAATAAGCTTCCTATTGTTCTTTTTTCTAAAAGAAAGCTGTAGTTAAATTATATCATAACTACTGATGTTCCAAGCAACTGGAAAATAAGTCTTGAGGTATCCATACCTCAGGAGATAGTGATTTGTTTGTTTATTTGTTTGTTTTCTGTCTCTCTTGTTTCGATGGGGATCAGCTACAAGCAAATTGGCTGAGAGGAATGTCTGTCACTCTCACCAATGGAAATATGAATAACCAGTTGGACTTTATTAATTCAGCTTCTCACTTACTGTATAAATAAAAGGCTGAAATAAAGTGATAAAGAACTTTACTGATAAATAAAAATTTGGAAGGAAATTCCAAAATCTCCATAGGAATTTAGAAACAGAGTTTTTATCCAGCAAATGCTATATAGTTGGGTTTATTTGAAGCACAGAAAGTTCCATCTAAACCAGAGGAAAAATTTCTTTCCTGTGAGGGTGACTGAGCACTGGCACAGATTGCCCGGAGAGGTAGTGGAGTCTCCTTCCCTGGAGATATTCAAAACCTGTCTGGAAGTGATCCTGGGCAATATGCTCTAGGTGACCCTGCTTGAGCAGGGAGGTTGGACTAGATGATCTCCAGAGGTCCCTTCCAACCTCAACCGTTCTGTGTGATTCTGTGATCTGGCAAACGCTCAGAGCTTAGATCTCCTGGGCCAGAGGAAGCAGTTTTGACCTGTCTTCTGCCCACCAGGGCATCACAGTACACCTAAGACTACGGTTTTTATATATGTTTGATAAATGTGTGTGCACCTCTTGTGCAAGTGGACCATCTCCTGCATGGTAGACATGTACTGATGGATTATGTATGTGCAGTTCAACCCAATAACAGCCCAGCATTTCAGCTGTGCTATCTTCCTGTTTAACTTTGCCAGGTGCATACTGTCACGGTACCTTCCCCTAGTGGTGAAGAAGTTGCTTAGCTCCAGGGGAAAGCAAGGATAAAACACCTTCTGAAGTCACTTTTTTAGCTGCACACATGTGGACACACAAGAAGCGGGAAGACACCTGGGAAACCTCATCACTCGACCCAGTGCTCAGGAGCCAGTGCGCCCCACCAGCGAGTGTCCTCGCTGTGATTTGACGGGCGTTGCGGTGCTGGGGCCGGCCCCGTGCCTCTTGAGTCGCCAAGGAACGCGTGACCTGGCACGATGTGGCGCCCCTTCTGCAGTCAGCAGTCCTCATGAGAAGAAACAGGGTGTTTCCCTTCAGCAGCCTCCATTCCCACTAATCATCCTGGTCGATCCAAGAACTGGATGGCCCTGGGAGTTAAACAAGGCCCCTCTTCACCCTTGTTTTTAAAATGAGAAAAAATTATTTCATTCAGAAGTGGCATTTTAAAACCATGTTTATAGTAACACTTCCTCTGAGATAATGACATAGGGAACACACATGAAATGCAATGAATCGAACTTAACCTAATAAGGGCATAATCAGAACAGAGGGAAGTGGGTGAGACAGAGAACAGCCTGAGTGCTAAAAGCCTTCAGGCGTCCTAATTCATCCTAATTCTGCCAAGGAGTCAGGGAGCAGCTAGTCTGGATTCCTGGCAGGGGAGCAGAGAGAACCCTAAAAATGGTTCAGAAAAGCATCTGAAACAAAAGGAAGATTTATTCATTCCATATAAGATGGAAACAGCTTCAGATTTTATTTTAATCAAAATGCCATTTCTTTTCAAATTGTCTTTATGAAGTACTACCCTTGCCCTCCCCCAAACTGGATCTTTTTACACCACATGCTCTAAGATCTTACCTTCTGTAAATGTTAACATCACAATCCAATCTTACAGAAAGTTTTCCAGCAAATCCGAGTAAGCAGAACTGGATATTAATACATTTCTAATTTAATAACAAACACATTTATTGTGAATACTATTTTTATACTCAATGAAGAAGTGGTAGAATACACAAATACTTCTTTTTACATTCTCTATCAAATTAGAATACTTTCTAACATATTTCTCTGCATTAAATTGGTACTACCGTCTGTTTTAAAGTCTTACTTTTATTTCTGTCAGAAGTGATGACAGGACATCATGAACACATAAGCTTAGCCAGGATACAAAGTCTATCTTCAACACGAAAACTTCTCTAACATGCAGGACTAAGAATAAAAAATACATATACAGTCTGAAGGCTTATGTTGAAAACAACAGATTAGGCTCTGCTGAATACATAAAATTAATTTATTTGCTTGCATCTGTCATTTATTCATATGTAGAATAAAATAAAAAATAGTAAAATCACTTATCATGTTATGACATTTCATTCTGTTGTATTATAAAATGTCCTGCAAAAGCTCTTGAATAACAAATAACATTGCATAATACCTCAATTACTTTTCAGAGAGCATAGTATATTTCAGTTCAATAAAAACAATCATTTTGGTCCCATGTAAGGTCACATAAGCTTCCAAAACATTGATTTCAGGGTAACTCAGACAGGTTTAACTGAATCTGGCCCTTAGTTATATAGCTAATATTGTTAAGGCAATAACACTGTCATGGTGTTGCTTGTATAAGATCCATGGGTAAAATAAACTCCTGGTAGTGATGGATTCTTCTCAGAAGTACTGCTAATAGTTATTTGCTTTTGGTAATACTCAAAATGTACTAGATACTCTCCCAAAAAGAAAGGTGTAACATCTATTATTGGAAAGCTTCTTGTTTAAGGTCAGCTAAATTGGGCAGAGCTAAGGGGAGGAGGGGAAAGAAGAGGTACCACAGACGAACAACAACATCAAGAGAATCCGATCTAACTGGCTTTCCTGGAAGGAAAAGTATAACTTACACAGGCAAAGTAAGAAACACAAAGTAATAAATGACCTCAAAAGGGCATAGAGATATTTATGTGAGAGTCAAGGGCACATTAACTTGCTGATACAGAATCTGATGCAGCTTTGATATATTAGCAGGCAAAAAATCCAGGAATCCTATTGAAATCCCTGGTAGGAGCTCCATAGTTGGAGATACTCGAAACTTGGCTGGATGTGACCCTGAGTAACACGATCTTGTATTGAAGCTAGATAAAGTTTTGAAGTTGACCCTGCTTTGAGTCCTGTAGGCAGTTGGACCAGATGGCCTGAAGAGATCCCTTCCAAACGACATTACTCTACAATTCTGTAAAAAGGATAAGACAAATTTAACACACAGGGTTAGAAGCTTTGTCTCAAAAACAGAATTTTTACAGACCAGGAGAAACAGGGGTGTTTATTCAGAGATTACTTGCATTTTGAAAACTGCCTCACCTGTGATAGCCTGAAATTCCTGTTTCAGACACCGCCTCAGAAGGAAAGGCCAGTGTGTTTGTGTATGAAGCCTGTGTACCTTAAAAACTATGCTCAGGCAATGGGAAGGGCAAAACTGCTTTCAACTTTGTCCTTGCATTTGCTGGCTTTGACTTTTTAAGTTAAATCCTTAAAAATCAAAGTGTGAGGGTGATATCCTCAGGAGCAAAGTATAAGAACCTTATTGCTCTTTTAAGATGAATGTGCCCTTCACTTCTCACCTCACGATATAGAAAGTAGGGGCTTCCAGCTACACCGGGTAAGGTTGGGCCTTTTCTAATCACAGACCTCTTTGAATTCATGGAGTGAAACGGTTCTGCAGTAACTCTTGGGTAGTTATGCCTGTGCAAGAGGACTGGCCTGAAGCTTTGTGTGTGTGAGCGGAGATGATGAAGATCACGCCAGGAGATCCCATTCTGAAGAGAAGCTTTCATCCCTTCAGAAGACCCATGCAAAATCATGTAAAACCCACAAAGAGTAACCTAACTTGGAAGCTTAGGCTGAAGAGTGATCTTGGGGAAGACGCAGCCTCTCTAACTGTGCTTCTGAGCTTCTAACTAGTAATTTTGATATTTGCTGCCAATGTTTTTATTCATGTTCTCACAACTTCTTGCTCCTGAGCATGGATACGCGGAGAGGCAAGGCTTCCTTTCTTTCCTGGTTGTAGCATAAGTATACATTATATCAGCAAGTGAGAGGGGTTCCTTTAAATGGCATTTATTTATTTATTCATCCAGATCTTAAAATGAGATGATTAGGCATCCATTCAGTGCTCTGGACACCTACCTTAAATGCTGAAAATCAGCGCACGTACTGTGGCAGATGTGCCTACAGTCAGCTCATCTCAGCTCATGCCCTTGAGCAGCCACCTTAGCACAGAGGATGCAAACACGCCAGGATCGTTGCAGCATTGTCAGTCTGGAGAGGGAGAGAAGGGGAAATGACACAAGCTTGCAGACGGCTACAGAGTGTAGCCATCCTGAGCATAATGCAGCAACCTGAGCTATGATGTAACAAAAGAAGTATAACTGTGAAGGACTACACTGGTGTGTGTGGTAGAGGTGAGGGAATGATTGCACCAAGCGCTGGTGGAAAAAGCTCGCTTCAGTGTGGAGCCATGCTTGGACTGCTCCTAGGGACTACCCAGAACTGAGTTTCAAAGTGGTTAAGCTGTTGCGCTCAGTAAAGGGCTGCCAATATAATTTCCTTCCTGCTGCTTCTGTCCAGTCTGCCCATATTGCTACAGCTGAAATATGCAGCAATCCAGCAGCTCTAGAGGTAGGGTTAGAAGTCACGTGCACCTATAATAGCCAGCTTTAAAAGAGCAAATTGCCATACCAGCAACAGTGTGGTGAGTGATTGTAAAGCAGAGGAAACGGAGGGGGAAAACTGATGGCTGAAGATGGCCTGTTTCCATGCAAACCTTAGAGTTACTTGGAAGCACAGATGTGCATAATAAAATAATCTTAAAAAAAAAAAAAAAAGGAGAGAAATTACAGGAAAAAGACATACATTTCCTTTATTTCCAGTCTAATCAATAAGTATATCCATTTTACATATGTTATTGGATGTTCTGCAAAGTGATCTGTTTAGAAAATCTGCATGTTATTAATATTGTAAGATACAGATTGTCTGAGTTCATCTTTGAATTAGTGCCCAACCCCAGGTATGACTTTGAGGTATAACGGAAAGAATAGATGAGTCATTTTTTTCAAACCAGTTGCCTCACTGGGAAAATATTCCTCTAGGTCACACAGCCAGTGAGTACTTATTTACTCAGTAAATACTACGACAATAAGATTTATGACTACATCATTAATAACACCGATTGACAAAGAACTGCCTCAAAACCCTTTAATCTCCAGACAAATATGATATATGCATAACAGAGCGCAGTTATAGATTTACTGATGAACATGGGCACTCGGAGGGGATTGAATAGGGAAAGGAGAGGGAAGCTCATGAAAAAGATCTCTGATCTTTTTCTTTTCCAGTGAAAAGCCCCAGTATTTGCGGCTGACCCATATATATCTTGAATAGTTGCTTACTTATTTAATTGCTGAGTGCTCTTTTGATCTCTTAGTGAATGAATTAGAAAGGGTCTCCTATTCTGGAAAATTTAGTTGATTTTCTAGCCAGAATTTGTTGAAGATAATGAATTTGGAGAACAGTTTTTAAGGGAAAAAAGGCTTAACAAGTCCATTTCTTCTTTCTTTTCACAAAGCATTTTTTTTACTTCATAATTTAGATTTGTTTTTACTCTTATATCATATTTAGATATCTGTTACATGATGATGTTGCCAAAATAAAACATTTTGTTTAAGCAAAATACGAAATGACTGAGAATTTTTGTTCCAGAAGACATCTTATTTAAATTCTAAACAGAAAATGTAGAATATAGCTTACATTTTCTGATCAACTTTAATACTTGACTTTTTCATTATTGTCTGTAGCCACTGAATCCAATCGATATTTTTATCCTGCGGGCCTATGCTGAATCACTGACTATTTCCTCACAAGTACACTTCGGACAGATGAATACGAAAAACCCCACAGTTCTTCTAAAGGAAGTACCCCCATTTTCTCTATGGTCAATGAAGAGAAGCAAATGCCTGGATCTCCACAGGGAATTTTTTTCTGCCTTTCTTTGTTGTCAAATTTAAAGAAAAGCAACATTTGTCAGAAGAGTAATATTTTTTAGTGGACAAACTCCAGTTAGGATTCACCTGACAGAAAGGGGCAGAAGTATCTTTGTCAATAGGTGGACCAACCTGGTAAGGAGAGCATCAAACTAGGAATGATGGGCATGGGAGAGAATGACCAATGGTCAAGTGAGGAAGTGGTGGACGGGTTTGGCAACCAAAGGGTATGGAGTGATGCAAACGGAAGGGACCTCTGAGTGAACAAACAGGGCTGAAGTGGAATAACCCCAAGTGTATACATGTAAATAAGGAAGTACTGCCAGGATCACATTATGGGGGAAGCTCTTCCTACCCTTTCTAGGAAGTAAGCATGCCGGAGTGCCTCTCCGGAGTGCCTGTGCACTAATGCATGCAGCATGGGGAACAGACAGGAAGAATTAGGTCTGCGTGCAGTCACAGGTCTATGATTTTGTTGGGATCATGGACACATGGTGGGTTAGCTCATCTGACTGGAGTGCTGCAAAGGATGGATACAGGCTCTTTAGGCCAGGAAAGCAAGGAGCGGGGGGGTCACTCTTTATGTGAGTGAGCAGCAGGAATGCATGGAGCTCTGCCTGGGGACAGGTGAAGGGCTAGCTGAGAGCTTATGGTTCACCACTAGCAGGCAGACCAACATGGGTGATATCGTAGTGGGCATCTGCTATTGACTGCCTGATCAAGAAAAAGAAATAGATGAGGTCTTCTTCAGACAGCTGGAAGAAGTTTCATGCTCACAGGTTCTGGTCCTCATGGGGAACTTTAACCACTCCAATATCTGCTGGATGGACAACATAGCAGGGCACAAGCAATCCAGGAAGTTTCTGAAGTGACTTGATGACAAAATTGTAACACAGGTGATTGAGCCAACAAGAATAGGCACTCTGCTGGACCCCATACTTACAAACAAGAAAGAACTCCTTGGAGATGTGAAAGTTGGGGGCAGCTTTGGCTGCATGATCATGAGATGGTGAAGTTCAGCATGCGGCAAGGAGGAGCAGGGCAAAAAGCAGGATCACAACCCCGGAATTCAGGAGAGCAGAGCTTGGTCTCTTCAGGGACCTGCTTGGAAGAATCCCATTGGTGATGGGTCTGGAGGGAAAAGGTGTCCAGGCTGTTGATATTCAAGGATCACCTCCTCCAAGCTCAGGAACCTTCCATCCCGGTTGTCAGGAAATCAAGAAAAGGCAGCAGGAGGCCTACATAGATGAACAAGGAGCTCCTGACTAAGCTCTATCATAAAAAGGAAGGGTAAGGACACGTGACTCAGAGGAATTTGGAGGCACTGAGCATGCAGTGATGGGGTTAGGAGAGCTAAACCCCACCTCGAGTTTAAATTGGTAAGGGGATATGAAGGGCAACAAGAAAGGCTTCTGTTGTGCTGCCATTCAGAAGGACCTCAACAGGTTGGAAAAATGGGAGGAGAGCAACGTCATGCAGTTCAACAAAGGGAAGTGCAAAGTCCTACTCCCGGGGAGGAATAACCCGAGGCATCAGTACAGGCTGGAGATCAACCAGCTGGAGAGAGGCTTTGCAGAAAAAGAACGTGGCGGTCCTAGCAGGCAAGAAGTTGAACATGAGCTAGCAATCTACTCTTGTGGCAAAAAAGGCCAACAGCATCCTGGATTGCATTAGGAAGAGTGTTGCCAGCTGGTCAAGGGAAGTGATCTTTGCCTGGACAGGCCACATCTGGAGTGCTGGATCCAGGTCTGAGCACCAAGTACAAGAAAGACATGGACATACTGGACTGAGTCCGGCAAAGGGCCACAGAGATGATGTGCATCTCTTGCACAAGGAGAGGCTGAGAGAGCTGGGATTGTTTAGCCTGAGGAAGAAAAGATTGAGAGGAGATTTCATTAATGTGTATAAATATATAATGGGAGGGTATCAAGAGGTCAATACTCTGAAGTGTTGCCAAGTGACAGGACAAGAAGCAATGGGTACAAACTGAAACACAGGCAGTTCCACTTCAACATAAGAAAACACTTCCTCACTGTGAGGATGGTTGAACACTGGAGCAGGCTGACCAGAGAGGCTGTGTGGAGTCTTCATCCTTGGAGATATTCAAAATCAGTCTGGTCCCAGTCCTGGACAGTGTGCTCTAGGTGACCCTGCTTGAGCAAGGGGGTTGGACTAGATGATTTCCAGAGGTGCCTTCCAACCTCAACCTCAACCTCAACCATTCCGTGATTCTGTGAACTCCAGAGGCCTTCAAAAGCACCAGCCTCTTTCTTGATTGCCTATATAGGGAATTTGTATTCTCCTTCTTTTACAGGAGAATTGTTTCATTAGGCATGTACAGTTTAAGTGTAGACCGAATTAGATAGATCACAGCCAGTGGCTGCAGTAAAAATCTTGAAAATACACTCTGAACGTGCACAGGAAGTAAAGATAAAGACAAAAATTGCTTCAGTAATAAACCTTGCATTTGTGTCAACTTGATTTTGAGGGCCTGGTTCATGGTTTCTGAATGCATGGATTTAACAATGATATAAAAATTACTTAGCCACATGTTTCTGTCTTTCTGCCTGTCTGGAATTCCTTTAACTTTCCTTGTAATAAAGTCAGTCCTGCATAGCTGAAAATACACTGAAGAAGCTCCTGACAAAGAGAGATTTTTTAACATACTGCAGAACTTGCGCTGCAATCCAAACAAGCAAAGACATCTACTGCAGTTCTGGCAAATATACCAGGCACACTGATTGAAATCTCTGACATGTGTTCAGTTAAAACGCTCCAGGATGGCCAGCTCATCACCTGTTCCAATTACACAGTGTTCGTGGTTAGGATATAAACTGCTCCGGGGCCTGTTTGGAAATGCCCGTGGCTGGCTCCCACACAACAGGGCGCTTTTTCCCCCCACCTGAGTGAGGCTAAGAGTGCTGATTATTTCGCAAACCACTGTGAGTGCTGAAGTGAAGCCAACTGCTTGCAAGTAGCTTAATTGGAAAACAGAAGGCTTAAACAGAAAGCACAGACAGCGCAGAGAAGGGAACGGAAAAGCAGAGTCACTGAAATGCTTCAGCAGAGATAGCCTTGGCCTGGATGGAGGTGGGTTTGTGCCCTCTCTCCTAGGAATCAAAGTAGCATTAAGTGGCCCAAATCTGCCTGTGTGTTGAATTCATCTTTGGATTGATATTAATGGTGTTCAAACTATATCAGTGTTCAAAGGCCCAACACGTGTCCTGTGTGATGCAAATATACAGACAGAAAACAAGCTGCAAGAGGATAGGGTGGAAGTAGGTGTGGAAATTAGAGATGGGAAGGGTGAACAAGAAACATGGATTGATTTATCTCAAGGCAAGGTAGAAATGGGAACTGAACCCAGGTCTTTCAATTGCATTTGGTAATAGCCAATTGCATGATAACATTCTCTAGAAAACAAAACGGAAGAATTAAGCAGCTCTGCACTACCTCTATCTCCTTTCTGTCCTTCTGTTCTCCCTTTCCTTCCCCTTTTAGCTATGTTTGCTCTACATATGCAGCTTGTAGAGGCAATCAGACAGACTAACTGCATATTCTAGAGATGTGACACTGAATTAATTAATTTATTAATAGTGATGCAATAAGAAAATATAGCTGTATTTCATCAGCATAAAAATGTACACACACAAGAACTGCTGCAGTATTATTCTATACAGATAAGTCCTTATCTCTTTGGGTTACAGTTTTTCTACACAAATAGCTGCAGATTTATTAGACTTAGGTCATGACTGCAGTGCCGTGGTGCAGCACAGCGTATTTCTAGTGGGATGTGAGGGACCACATTTTCCTCAGGAGAGCTGGGGTTTTTCTGGCAGCTATGCTGATGGAAGTGGCAATGTTCTAGGAAAACCACTAGATGTAGATGCAGTGTTAGACTGTCACTGGTCCAGGCAAATGTGATATCTATCTTCAAGGGAAACCTACCTTTCAATACCATGAGAGGGGGTATGTGCTTCTAAACAGAAATTAAAAACCTTTTGAGGATTATACTGACCTTAGGATTCATAATGATGACAAGAAGAAATGCGTCTTCTAATAATGTCTTATTTATCCTGTCCTTAAAAAAAAAAAAAACGAAAACCGAAAACCTCCTCTGCTCTGCCGCATTATGACTAAGTTCCACTAGTAATTGCATTGCCTAATGCAGTTCTCCTCCTCCCCTTCAAAATTCCCCTCCTTATAACATGATCACTGAGATTTGTTTGTAAGTTGAGCAAGGCAGGGCTCGGGGATGTTCACGTTGCAGGAAGCTTTACTATGCTCTTGGGTGAGAGTAAATAGAGAAATAAATGGTAGAGAAATAATGGTTCTGTCCTAAGGTAATGATGGTCCTTTTCTGAATGCAGATGGGGATTCATCAAAAGGAGGAGGCTAACGTAAACTCCTAAATGTTTAAATCATCTAAATGGTGCACGAGAAAGGCTGCCTGGTTATACTCTGCCTCACACAATAGGTCAGAACATCAGCTAATACAAATCTGTCAGAGCTGCAGCCACCTGCAGGAGCGGACCTAGCCACTGGGTCTATTTGCATGAAGCTGGCACAGTTAAGGAGAACGTCACTTAGAAGCAGCACCCTGCTTTCAGCAAACCGGATAAAAGGAATGTAAGTCTATTGCCAAGGGCTTGTTAGAGCCTGGCGCACTTTCTCTCTGTCAGCGAAGGCAAACACTATTCACACTCTCCATTTATTTTCCTGCACAATACACAGTTAGTGTAGCAGGTTTCCCCTGCAGCAGTTAGTGTCTGAACAGTTGCAGAAGAGAATGTCTAGAGGAGAATAAAAAAGAGAATCACTGGCCAACCAGTAGCATCTTAAATAGGAGAGAGTCAACAAAGAATACGAGCTGCCTGCAGGTTGAATTATACTTAAAACAGATGGAGCATTCAGTGTGGCTATTAATGAAGAAAATCAGTTATTTTTAAAGACAAACAACAGATCCAAAGGATAACAAGGAAGCATCAGACCAAACTGGAACTAAAATAGAGCCCAATAAATAACTACTGAAAGACATTTAGCAGCTCTCTCACTCACGCTAACACCTAGTTTCACAGGCAGTCGCTTCATATTTCTGTACGCAAATATCACTACTACTTAGGCTACATGTACACTGACAACTAAAACAAGGCAAGGAGGCAGGTTTGAGCACTGTCCTGCTAATTATCCGATTGTTTAACTGTTAACACACTTCCAAGCACAGTTTTGGCATATGCCAGAGAGCGCTCTCCCAAATCCTGCCTGGGCAAGATTTGGGAGATGTCACGTGCGAGGGACTACTCCCTGTAGGCATCACAGACAAGACTGCACCGGGCTGGCTCTCTCTACACTGTACCGTCCTCCAACGTGGGTCGAGGGCTTGGCACCTACAAACACCTCCCTCGTGCTGGCACACCACACCACACCACAGGTTTTTCAGAACTTACTGTCGCTCTCATGCCATAGGAAAAGAAAAAGTCTAGTTGACAAAACCCTTGCATTATTCAGACATTTTTAGCTGGAAAAATATGGAATAGTAATGATGAGAGAGCAGTGTAATATGAGGTGCAGAGGAGATGCAGGCCAAGCACTATGCAGAATGCATGATCTGCCTCTTGACCTCTGAGCCAAAGATTGGTTTCCGAATCTGACATCAAAGAAGAAATGGTACTGCTGCTCTGTAAATGCCCTAACAGGAATAAAACAATGTCAGTGAATAAACTGAGAGCTATGTCACATACTGCGAAGCAGAGAAGAAGAGTTGGGGTTCTGATTAGGTAGGAAAGATCTCTCTGCTTTAGATCAGAGGAGAACTGCTCCTCTAACACTGGGCCATGATCAAGCAGCCCATCTCGCAGCCACTGATTCAAGGAGTGGAAACCTTTCCTCAAACTTAGGTTAAAACTTTACATTACACAGGAGGAGGGTCACCATCTATCTAAGATAAATGAATGGTAAAAGCAACAAATGATTTTGTTGAGAACGGCTTTTTCACCAAACAAAATTCTTTGCAACACGGTAAGAATATTTTTCAAATTTTATGAAAGTGTTGAGCTGCTTGTTTTCCCCCAATATTTTGACATATCATTACCAAAATAGTTACTAAAATGTTTACGTGCTAAAACCTTACAGTCTCTGATGAATCCATGAAAAAGACATTAAGAAACATTATGATCACATCTTCACAAAAAAGTGCAAAGAATAATAGCCACAACTATTGACAATTTAAGAGAAATCAGAGAATATAATTCATTTGGAAATGTTTGAAATTTTAACACTTAACTCCTAGCTAAAATTTCATTTCTTGATTAGCTTTTCTCAGATCTGCTTTCAGGTGTTACCCATATGCTCAGTGTTTGCTGTTGTCTTAAAAGATTATAATCTCATTCAAGCAGAGACTCATCTTCTTGCCTGCTTGTGAAGCACTTGCACAACTCTGAATGCCGCTGAAGTTACTAAAAACAGAGCCATCAAGACAGAGATAATGCACAAGATACAAAGAGAAAAATCAGTCTTCATTCTGTATGTCAGTGAAAAATATAACTTTCCAGAAAGGAAAGAGAAAGTTGTTTAACTATCCGAATAACATTATCAAAGATCTATATAATGATACAGCTTGGTGTCTCAGCAAGCTCCAGGCCAGCTGTGCTGAGAAGTATGCAAGCGTATTATGCCTATGTCTATTGCGTGGAAGCAGTATGTGCATATTGCCCCGAGCTAGCATCCATCTGTTCAGCGTGGAAGCCGAACAGCGAGAAGGATGCAGCAGCAGGAAAGGCAGCACAGGCTATACATGCTGGCCCTGGGGTATTCAAGTGACTAGCATTACCTGAAGCCCCTGCCGCTATGCTCTTGCTCTTGCTGCCTGAGCTAAACAGTTTAAAGTCACAACACTGCCTGAGGTTTCCTTACTGCAAAAAATAAGGACATTTCCTGTCCTGATGTGCTTACTGCAGTAGGTTTTGACCTGCAAGTGGACAGCAAAAGGAGGCTAAGAAAAAGACATTCATATAGACAAAAAATACATCTGTGACATTTCTGTAGTCGTCTGCACCTTCCCTGGAATTGTTTAAAGCATCTAAAACTGCAAATATTGGTATAGAGTATGTTTATATGGATCATTGCTATGTCATGTAAAGGTATCAAAGAATTAGCCATACATCACTGTAGCTGTATTAATATCATACTTCACTTAGACTGACATACCCTGTACCTCCTACGGTCTAGAAGCCAATTCAGGTATCTTGGTCCACCACTATATTCTGATAAATAGGCTTAAGTTTCCATGTAAATAGGCAAAAGGTTGGGGAAGGAAGCAAAGTGATTTACTTGAGACCGGAAAAATATCTGTGGCAGAGCCAGTCTCCCAAGTTACATCCCAATGATCAATGCACTCAGCTGCACTTCCCATCCTCCTTGTGTGTGTAGGCGAAACACAAGAGGATGGAAGGAGAGTTCAACAGAGTACCTAGCAAAAGTAAAGAAAAGATTGATCCTTTCTTTACAAATTTAACAACTGATACCAGAAAACAACAGTAATAATTTGGTGACAGTCTGTTCAGTGCTCTAAACATGTTCACAGATATCATACCCAGCATGGCCTTCTGAACCTGAAGTAAACAGTTAAGGCAACTCAATTCGTTGTTTCACTTTACTTCCAAGATCCAATTCATACAGATTCCTCAGTACGTGCTGGTAAAAAAGGTCCTACAAATCCTGACAATTTTTCAGGTACGTCTATGTCTTCTCCAGTACTCACAGCAGAAAGCATTCAAATACGATTAAAACTTGCTGTTATTACCCAGGGACAATTCAATTGTTTAGTAGAGCAGTTCACAGAAGCGGATAGAACTGCAGGTAACCAAAGGGCATGTAATATGGAAACAGTGCCTGCTAGCAGAGGACAATTTTCAAGTTGAGGCGCAAGATGTGCAGAACTGGAGAGAACTGCTGGTTTTACTAAGGCAAAGAGGACAGGCAAAAGGGATAAAACAAATGAATTTTGCCAAAAATATGGATCAAAAGACCAGAAATCACTTAGTATGGGTCATCTGGGCAAAGACATTGACAGCCAGTGGGTGCAGAGTTCCCCAGCCCCAAGATTCAGCCCAAGCATCCAGAATTAAAACAACCAGACTCTCGAGGTCAGGTGCGCGGTGCGCTGCGGCTTCGCTGCCAGCCTCCCAGCTGCCGCCTAAGTGCTGGGAAGTGCCTCCTAACCCTTTGCCCCGAAATAGCCACCCACGCATTGTCACTGTTTTGCGTTTTAGAGAAACAATTGCCAGCTTGTTTTGTCCTGCGCGATGCCACAGCCTTCTCTCCCAGGATTTTCATTTCAACAGTCAATGTCATCTGAATCTGCATATGTGAATTCGTATTTCTGAGTTCAGTAAGGCTGACAGGAACAACCTGTCTTTGGATTTTTTTTTGTTTTTTGAAATTTCACAGTGCTCTTCTGAGTGTGTTTCCTTCTTAAAAGCCATGCAAGGCCTGTATTATATCCACTGCAACCTGCCATTTCTAAATGGAATCAACCTATTTTACTCATTTCGAATCCAAAACACTTGTCATCTTACTCAGCATTAAAATTTGTTTTGGCACACAGACATAGCACATAACAGATATGGTATAGAGATAAAAAATATATGCATTCAGCTTCTCCTGGAGAGGTTTCACATTCGATGAGGCTGCCACATGTCAGTTATTTAAACCAAACTCTTCAAACTAGTGCCAAGGTAGAAGAAAAATGACTTGATACGGGATCTCAACAGTTCATGACTGCAACCTGTAGTTCTTTCAGAAGCTTTAGGTTTGGAGGAGATCCCATGCCAGCCTGCTCCCATTTTGCGTGTGCCTCTGCTCACAGCGCGCAGCACTCCATGCGCCCCTGAGCACTGCAGGCCGCCCTGAGCACCAAAACTGCCCATTCCCACCGCCGCCTTCCCTCCTCATTGTCTGCTGTGTACCCATCCTCATTCTTCTTCACACTGGCATTGTTTTTCTCCCTTTCCGACCTGATTTCTGCCTCCATATTTCATGACTTCTGCTTTTCCAATCCCTGCTGTATTGAGTACACAGACGAATGACAGGTAGGAAAATCCCTAAAAGCGGAGGAGAGCTGCTGTGGCCCAGCTGCTCAATGAACCTGTACAAGCCATGAAGTTTTGCAAGCTGCCTCTGCTAGTTAGTCTTGTAGGTTTTATGGAAACCTTGTATTCAAATTGAGAAAAGACTTTCTAGGATCCTGTTCGCAGATAGGAGTCCTTGAGGGCGTCAAATATGCTGTTTTGTCAAGTCACACTGTATATTGAAAGATGCTAACAAACGCTGATTATGGGGAGTGGAGGCTTGCATTCAGAAGGCCTAAAATTCCTCCCCCTTAGTCACCAAGGCCATGGGAATCACCAGGAATGAGGTCTTGACTGAAATTTAAGCTGGCTGAATTCGTGCCTTAGAGGTTATTGTTAGCAATGGCATACTATAAAAAACGCCAACAGAAGACACCAATCAAAAAAATTGTTACTCATATTCCTCTAAAGAGTTGAGAATACGCTCTCGGGTAAGAAGAAAATAAACAAAGTTTTAAGCTGGAATTGTCATTCCGTTGACAAAAACTGTGTCTGATATGTAGTCTTTGTACATTTTGCTTTGAATGAATGTGGACGTAAGTTCCTTGATATGTTCCTGCATAAAATGAAAGCATAACATTATGTTGCAGATGCATTTAAGACATTTACTATATTTTGCTTCTGTAGACGGTATTTGTTTAACCCATCCTTTTTCACAATAATTAAGTTTTGTTATTGATATTCTTTTTAGTAACAATTTAAAGTTATTTTATACTTCTTTACCAAAATATTTGAAATCAAACTAGGGCTTAATACAAGCTTGTAACCTGCAGGCTCCAGTCTTGCGGAGACTTGTGCACATGAATAATTTATAAACCGAGGAACTGTGGCTATTAACATAAGCAAGACTACTTGAATGAGAAAAGTAGCTCATGCTTGAATTTTTGTGAGAATTGGCCTTAATTTGCTGTTCAGACCTAGACTGCCTTATCAGTAAGCTGTTTTCTCTGTTTTTTGTTTATTTTACATACGTAGGAAGCATGGATAATATGCTTCTCCGATCTCTATAAATATCTCTATAAATCTTCCAAGCTAGACTGAACTTTCATGAAGGTTGTAACCTTACAAACACCATCATAAACCAAAGGGTTACTGTACCTCCCCCATTCCCTTGACGTTAAATAGTTTCTGAATGACTCTGAGGAGGTAGATGAGATGACTCAAATACCATTAATGTTTACAAGATGGTTCTGTGAAACCTTAAAAGCATGCAGTGATTTCAGTAAGGCTGAGATATCGTCCTACGCACTTTCTGCAGCATCTGCAATGTAAAAAACATCTCCTCAATTAATAATTATTACATCCCTTGATTGTTCTTAAACAGAGAGAAGGCAGAGTGCAAATTGCAAACAACAATGAAACTGAGCCGTCACTTTCACAAAGTGACATACCGTCTTCTTGCTGTTCAAATCTATAGGACAAAATCTGATAGAGCAAAGCTCTCTCCACCTACAAAGTAAACAGTGAAAGATAAACTAGATAGATTACCTTTCATATTAGGAACATGTCACTCTTTTTTTCGGGGTCTCAGCCACGTTATTAGCTCTGGCCATTTTACTCCAGAATACCTCCATCAAGGTCACTGCTTTTGAGCTGAAGTACAAGTAATGGTATGGTGATAAAGGTTAAGGACTCCTTTACATGCTACACAGTGTAGAAATGTAGAAGAGAGATAGTTTTTTCTCTCAGAAGTTAAAAATTTGCCAGCTGCAGTTGTGATCTGCACCTTTGTAAGAAAAATCAGAACGAGTACCATTTTGTTGTTTTCCATATGACTCTTTAAATGAAACTATATCTGTTTCCATGAAGATTTATTTTCTTCTTTTTGCTTAGGCTCGTTTGTAGACAAAGTGAAATGTACATACAAACCACATTCCTTACAAACATTCTGGATGTAATCCACAATTTCCTATAGCACATTGCATTAATAATTTAATAATAGCAGAATAATGTTTAGCAGTGACATCTAAATAGTGGTGGAATCAGACAATTCTCTAACTTTTCCTGAAATTTTATTCTTTGGCATCACCTGCTCTCTCAAAGCAAGAAAAAGAGAATGCAAAATTCTCCTTTTTTTTTTTTTTGAAACTTCAATTTTAAGTTGTTTACATTCCTTTTGCCACTGTCAGTTGGCTGTAGCACAGAGGAGCAAGACACACTGCAATTACTGGCTGCAGTATAGACACTCACTCCCCTTTCCTGAAGGACTGAACTGCTGCAAGCCGTTAAAAGCAGTTGGCAGCCTGTAATTACTGCTATTTTCACATTTTGCGCCGAAGTAGGGACTCCCTCCGACAAACTGAGTCACTGTTTACCTACTCTGCCTTACCAGCACTTCTGAACTCTGAATTTTTCATGATCTCCTCCCTTCAGGAAGGCAGACCCGTAAGTTTCTTTGACAAACAACAGGACATGGGATTCAAGTCAAGTTTAAGTTTCAGATGTATCTCTTCAAGGCAGTTTAAGAAATTTCATGGATTGAGACACGTGTTTGCACTTCCACCTGAAAACTCATTCAGTTTCAGCTAATGAAGATTGCCCCTCACTGTTCTCTCTGTATTGCCCTTTCAGTTACAGAGGACACATTTTCAGTGCAGAAAATGCAGAGTTACCAAACTCTACATATCTCCACTCATGCCTGACTGTGTCTTCACAGGGATTGTGTGGAAAAAGCAGTAGCTGTGTTACCTATTTCAAATTAATAGACCCAAATTATGAAAACTAATACCAACGTTCTTAATAAATTGAGTAAACCAGCACGTGATTGTTTTTCCCCAGAAAGAAAGCCTGTTAAAAAAACAGAGCAGAGAGGTATCTTTCTGTTTTCCTTTCACCCAACCTCGTAGGGCCTGCAAAGAGGCCCATGGCAAAACAGTTCGTTTGCATGGGAAGTGACAAACCCTGGTGTGAATTTTCTGGTGTTACTTTATTTAGCACTACGAAAGAGTTGCCAGTTCTATCTGTGGCTCCAACAATGCTGTTAGTGCTGCCACTTAGAGCAGGCTGAATTTATCTCAACATATAGTCATTAGAACCTGATAAATTTAAGTGATGTTGCTAGTGTTTGAGAAGTAAAGTTACACCAACAATGTCAAGCCAAAATAAGATCCAGATAACTGCAGCCATTTAAAACATGGGCTATTACCACTGGCAATATTCTATTTCCTCTTCCAGTCTTGCAGTTATTTCAGTGACAGTATCATTTGCTGGAAATAGCAAGTGAGGATTTTTGCATTATTTACCTTTTTTGCATTATTCATTCTTTATGATTACCTCTTCTCAAACTGTGAAAATGATTGCAAAGACCTATTTCATTCATTAGTTTCAATTTTCTGATATGTGCACAGCACCTGTGTGCTAGACTTTGGTGATATCTCCCAGTGACATAAAGGAGCACCACACTGTCCCAGACAGCTGTTCAGGCTGGTATTTGTTTTCACTTACCAAATTTGTTATCCATACATTGCAAGCCTGCAACACTATTGGAGTGGACTAGAAGGCATTCAATCATATTACATAACTCATTGCTGAGCAACCACTTCAGCTGGTATTGGTTATGCTACCATGCAAATCCTATTTAATCTATGCGTATACAAGTAGATGAAGCTAGATAGAAAATGAGCATAATGAAGATAAAATTAAGATGAACAAGAAAGATTATTCAAGCATCAGTGCTATGGACATATGTATAAAAGAGTGAGACCCTTGCTGTGATATACACCACCACCAAATGTACTGTGCAAGTGTACCCTTATTTCAAATGTGATACTCCAAGACAATTTCCTAATTTTGTTCTACAAACCCTAACTGTGTATTCTTGGCAACATTTGTCTTTTATTGCAGTTTTAACTATTACTTTACACAGAGTTCCTGTGGACACAATGGAGCTTTAGCAACTACCAGAAGAAACATACTAAATAATATCTACAAAAATAATAGCCAGCTAGCGCTCAAACAGAATCCCTCACGACAGGGAATTGCTTCCTTTTTCCACCTGTGTGCACACCCACACACGTCCCACCCGGTTGCTTTCTCCTTCCTGATGAGCCAGTGAGGTTCACTGCTCAAGCAGCAACTGGCCAAATTACATTTGAAAGCAGCCCTTCTACTCTGGAAATTAATTTAAAGGAAGTGGCACTGCTGATGCTGTATCAACCAGCTCAACTGGTTAGTGCTCAGAAGTCCCAAGTGAAGGCAGGGAAGGGAAAGTTCTGCCGGGCCAGTGGTAACTGTCAAAAACTCACATACACGTCAGCGCGATCAAGAGTTTGCCCAGCTTCAGAAAGGGCAGGTAAACACTGTGCTAATCCCTGAGGAGCTGTGAGACGCTGACACTGCCAGAACACTACGCTGCTTTTGTCATGAGGGGCAAGAAGTCAACTGGGATGTGTTTCTGTCTCTGTAAGTTGTTTATTCAAGGTACGTGCGCTCTGATGGTTCGTGCTTTACAAAGCTATCCCACTTGCACCTTGGTACCATCAGCTGTGCTGACTGAAATACAGGGGAGCATAAAGCAAAAGGAGATGGAAGTTGCAAAGGTTGTGTTTGCATTAAAAAAGCGCAAAACAGGCCCATAACCACATCCCAGGGATCTGTAAGTCAAGGGTCACAAGCTCTACTCTCCCTTAACCATCAGACACTGCATTTATAACAGACAACAAAAGATAGATTTTGAGCCTATGTGATAAGCAAGGGGAAGGACATAGAGATCAGAATTACTGCTATTTCCTGTCTTTAATTTTCCCCTTTTTGTCATTGCTGCTTTTTCCCCAGGTTTGTGCAACAAAGTTAAAATCGTAAACATTTAGGAAGTCAGATGCTAGTTACTTTGTGATTTATCCAGAGGTCTCCCCAAGCTGAGGAAAAGAGATCTTTCTGGTATTGTTCAGTGCCATTGGTTGGTTGGAGTGTACAATCTATGACCCATTTTTATTTCTGAGGTTATACTTTTACTTAAAGGCTTTTATGTCTGTTTGTTTATCACAATGGAAATTAGTGTATAGAAATTGCATGCTACAAAAACAAATGCATACTAAAAAAAGATGATTGTAAGAAAAGGTTTATAGGAGAAATGTGTTATAATCACACATAAAAGGAGGAGCAGGACCCTTTTCCTCTGGATTCCTAGAGAGCTCTACATTTCTTGAAAGAACTGCCTGTTTCAGTCTACATTAACCATAGTATATATGGCGTTGTGCAGTCCACCTCACTTGGAATAATGTTGACCATAGGTATCCTATATACCAAGCAGCAAGCATCCAAACTGCACAAACCTTGTTTTTACAAGCTGTCTTACCACCAGGCAATAGCCTGCCGATACCAGAAGGACTGGACAAATTATTTAAATGGCATAGTGTTTTTGAAAGATTTGGCTAGGAAGTTGACATGATAAAAGCTTGAATTTGCAGAACGTTTCATATTTTTATAGATGGTTCAGTAATGCTGCTCTGACTTAAAAGTGGAACTGATCGAATTATCTAGTTTCTTTTCTTGTTTATGAGACATCCACAAAGGACTCCTGTTTTATCTCAGTCTGACTTTTGTCTAAGTGCCAAAAAACTTACACAAACTAACCTGTTCATGAACTGTTCATTTAGACTGGCAAACTAAGCTACATGGCATCTTTCCAAACTGCTGATTGGAAACTTCTTATACAAGTCTTCTGTGACAAATAATAAATAGCACATTGAGATTCATGTGCATACTTGCAGACAATGACCAATATCTCATTTCATGATTGCAGACTGAACTTGCCACTTAGCCCTTCCTATAGTAGATAGGCTTTGCCAGTGTGGCCATTGTGAAAGTACAGCTTATACTTGCCAAAACTGACTTTATAACTAAATTCTATTTTTTGCACTAAAATACATTATAAGTACATAACTTGTATGCCTTTTTCAACCTTGTCTTTTGCCAGTATGATTTCCTCTTGAACCAAAAGATCCTCTAGGAGATGGTAGTGAAGTAACAACATTTCTAGCACAGACAGGGCTAGAAAACCTCAATTACCCATGTACATTTGTACCTTGGGTGGCTTTAAAGAAATGACATGACAAAACAATATATATTAATAGCTACCTCAAGGACTGATGATAGAATAAAAGTTTTTTTCATGAGCAAGCATTAGAAAATATTCCTAGAAAAAGGACCCCTCTTGAACTCTTAAGTCTGTGTGTGCGGTCTGTGTGTGACTGTGAATTTCAATTTACAAGCTAAAGGGAGAAGATTGCTGGAGGCTCTTGGAGAGTCCTGTTATTGATAAGAAACAAAAAAGAAAAAGGAAGGTAGGAAAGTAAGGACATAATAATGGACACTGAAGACGCAGAACCAGGAGGAAAGAAAGATTCTTGTGAAAGTTTTCAGGTGGAAAGTACAGTTAATGAGTTTTAATATAGAGGACTAGGTATCAATGAGAAACAACTGAAAAAATGATATACAAGAAGTCTAGGCAACAAAATCTGGGAATAAGAAGTTCTGTGCAGGATGTGAAAATAAATAGTGTTGGGGAAACAGATGCAGTAGAACAGCAATCAAGTTTTGATCTCTAGTGTTGTGACATTTATGCTGACCAGAACAGAGAAATAAATAGCAGACTGCTGTACTCTCTTCAGTACTGATGATAGCACAGATAAAGATTTCCTTAAGATTATGAGAAAAGACGTTAACAATAGGGAAGGATAAATACTATTGAAGACAATATATATTCCTTAACAAAAAATCAGATTTCTATTTGGTCTTCTTAGAACGTGAGGTTTTGTAAAAGGAGTGGTTGACCACAGAAGGTAGACTTGTTTCACATATATTTAAATTAACTGGAAAAAACAACAGAAATTGATGCCTCTCAGTATCAAAAGTTATTGACAGTGGTTAGCATCTATGCCTACCTTTTGCAAAAAGTGATCTTGAGACTGATAACTCAAGTTTTCAGTCAAAAAAATTATAGCTCATGAGAAAGGGATTGTTTTCATTCCTTTTTTCTTTTCTTCCTTTATTTTCTTGTTTTTCTTTCTTTTTTCTCTCCTTTTCTTTTCCTTTCCTTTTCCTTTCCTCTTTATTTCTTTCCTTTTCTTTCCTTGTTACTTCTTTCCTTCTTTCTTATTTTCTTATTTTTCTTTCCCTATTTCCTTCCTTTTATTCTTCCATTTTTCTTTTCTTTTCTCTTTCCTTTCATTCTTTCCTGTTTTATCTTTCCTTGCTTTCTTTTCCTGAAGTTAAGTGCTAGCCAAAGCCAAGTTTCAACATGGAAAAACACACTGCACGTCCCAGCAGAGTTCCCGCTGTGGCAAGGTGATAAGGATACTGCCAAGGGGTTTTTCTTTCTTTCCTTGCTTTCTTCCTTTTCTTTCCTTGCTTTTTCTTTCCCCCTTTTTTCTTTAGATTTCCTTTCCTTTTTTGCTTTGCTTGTTTGCTTTGCTTGTTTTTCTTGCCTTCTCTTTCCCCTTTTCTTCCCTTCTTGCTTTCTTTTTTCCTTTTTGCTTCCATGCTTTTCTTCCATGCTTTTCGTTCCTTTTTCTTTATTTTTCCTGCCCTGTTTTTCTTTCTTGGTTTTTGTTATTGTTCTTTCCTTGTTTTTCTTTCCTTTTTTCTTGCCCTGTTTTTTCTTCCCTTTCTTTCCTTTCTTTTCTTTTTCCTTTTTCCCTTTTCCTTTTTCCCTTTTTTCTTTCTCCTTTTTTCTCCTTTTCCCTTCTCCTTTCTCCTTCCCCCTTTTCCTTTCCTTTTTCACTTTTCCCTTATCTTTCCTTTACGCTTTTCTTGTTTCTTTCCTTTCACTTTCTTTGTTTTTCTTTTTTCTTTCTTTCCTTTTTTCTTTCCTTGTCTTTCTTCCCTCTTCTCTTTATATTTTCTTTCCTTTTTTCTTTCCTTGTTTTTTCTGTTTTTTCTTTTCTCTTTTTTCTGTTTTCTTTTATTTTTTAATTCCTCTTTTCTTTCCTTTATTCTTTCCTTATTTCTTTCTTCTTCTCTTTCCTTTTCACTTCCTTCATTTTTTTTCTTTATTTTTCTTCCTTTTTTCTTTTGTCTTTCCATTCTTACCATCCTCTTTATCTTTCTTAGTCTTGCTTTACATTTTCTTTCCCTGTGTTTTCTTTATTTTCTTTCCTTGTTTTTCTTTCACTGTTTTTCTTTCCTCAGCTTTCCTTTCCTTTTCTCCTTTCTTTCTTTCTCTCCTTGTTTTTCCCTCCTTCCTTTTTTCCTTTTCATCTTTTCTGTTGTTCTTTCCTTTTCCTCTTTCCTTTACTCTTTCCTGTTTTCTTTCCCTTATTCTTTCCTGATTTTTCCTATTATCTTTCCTTTTTTGTTTTCCTTGTTTCTTTCATAGTCGTCTTTCTTTGTCTTATCTTTCCATTTTCTTCGATTTTTCTTTCGTTTTTTCTTCTCTTTCTTTTTTCTTTCACTGTTTTTCTTTCCTTGTATACTTACTCTTTTTTCCCCTTTATTTCTTCTGTTGTCTTTCTTTCCTCTTTCCTCTTCCTTCCTTCCTTCCTTTTTTCTTTCATTTCTTACTTTCTTACTTTCTTTCCATTTTCTCCTTTTTTGCTTTCATTTTTCCCTTTATTTCTTGCTTTTTTCTTTGTCTTTTTCCTTCTTCATTTTCTGTGTGCATTTCTTTCCTAGTTATTTAATTCCTACCTTCTTTCCTTTATTTTCTTTCCTTTTTTCTTGCTTTTTGTCTTTTTCCTCTTCTTTCCTCTTTTTTGCTTTTCCTTTTTCCCTTGTTTCTTTTCCTTTTTCTCGCCTTGATCTTTCATTCCTTTTTTTGCTATTTTTTTCCTTTTTTGCTTTCCTCTTTTCTTTCCTCTTTTTGCTCCTTCTTTCTTTCCATGTCTCTTTCCTTGTTTCTAATTTGCTTGTTTTTTCTTTCCTTTTCTTTGTCATTCTTGCCTTACATTTCTTCCCTCTTTTATTTCCCCTTTTTCTTTCCTTTCTTTCTTTCCTGGTTTTGCTTTCCTTTTTGTTTTTTCTTTCCTGTTTTTCCTAAATGAGGGGCATGCTTAGCTGTTGGAAACAGGAATCCAGAACGTTTCCTTGCAGGTTTTGTGTCTTCTTTGCTCATACAAAACAGCCTGAAGCTACTGAGTCTTCCACCTCAGCCTCTCCAGTAGTTCAGATGAAAAGCACCTCTGAGCAGGCAATTCTGACTTGATCCGGGTCCACGACGACCTTTGAGGCTCGGATGGCTCCTGACCCAGGTTCAGCGTGCAATAGGAATGCTGGTGACTGCTCAGATGGTTCTGGAGGCGCGCAGGCAGGAAGAGGGAACGTCATCGGGTCCCAGGGCAATTATAGAGGGGCCATGGGAAGCAGGACAGGAGCTCTCCAGGGGGTCCCTGGAGGACGTCTGAGGAGGAGCGCCAGGTGATAACTGTGCAGGGAAGACGGCAGGCTGTTTTCCCAGTGCCTCCTCCTCCAAGCTCACCTGTTGCTGCTCAACAGCAACATTGTCCACACTTGTGCTCCGTTTCTGGGGCCTTCTGCTGCCTTCCAAATGGTCCTGGAAGGGCAGAGCTGGCTCTGAGAGGCTCCTGTGCATCACGCTGATGTCGTTTCTCAGATGAGGCAGTGGAGGGGCAGAGACACACATGACATAGGTCCTGCTCCTGCTGGGGCTTCTCCCTCTGGGCTGCTGCATCTCCAAGGTTGGGAGGCCGCATCCAGCTTCAGGCTCTGGGTTGTTGTGGGCAGAAGCGTCCTCCCGAGCAGCCCCTGGGTGTCCTGTGGGGAGAAAGAGCCTGTTAGCTAGTTGGTACTGGCCCTCTGAAGGGAAAAGGGGACTTTCCCGGTGGCACCATGCAGCCCGGGCAGATGGCAAGCTGCAACCTGAGCACTTATGGATGTGAGGAGCAGTCCAGGAAACACAAGGAACCCCAGGGGCCATACCCTGCATGGGGAGAGTGCCCTTCTCATCCATAGTGAGCAATGCTGTGCAGAGCAGAGCTCTACAGAGGCTTAGCATCTGGGATGCCTTTTGTGGTGTGAGGAAGGTCATTCTGAACTTCTGGAAAGTGTTGCAGGGGCGAGGCATTGCCAGAAGGTATTGAAGCCTCTGCACCTCTCTGCTTTGCCGCAGATGTCTTCCCCTAGCCAGCTAAACAATTGGAACCAGCAGCCCTGGGCGGTGCCAGTCCTGAGCGCAGCCTCCTACCTGCAGAGCTGTCGGTGTGCTCGGGGCACTCCTCGGCAGAGGGGCTGCCAGCCAAGGCCACGTCCTCCCCAAATATTGCTGCGCAGTTGTCAATAAGGAACTCCACCAGCATCATCACCTGCACAGAGAAAACCATGGGTGTCAGTGCAAGGGGCTGAAAACATGCTCAGCGGTCTCTGCTGCTCCTGACTGCTGTTTCTCTCCTGAAGGCTGTAGCTCTGTGGCTGCAGCTCCAGCAAGAGATCTGCCTGTCACATTGCAGACAGCCCAGCTGAGCAGCGTCCCCTCCATGCTCCGAGGTGCTGCTGCTGCATTTAGCTTTTGCAGTGGCCATGGGATGTGTGGGGATGGCTTGACTGTGCCCCGATGGGGGAACTAGCTGACTGGTGAGTGCAACACACCTTCTCGTTCATCTCTTTCTGCACTTGCAGCGGGAGTGGGCTGTCCATGCCTGGGCTCAGCATGTTGGGCCCAATGCAGATCGCAAGGTTGCTGGAGCCCATCCTGCTGGTCTCTGCGTTCTGGCTGATGCGGTGGAGCACAGCGAGCAAGGGCTTGAGCAAGAGGACGTTTGGCCGAGGCAGTTGGTCAGCCACCCTGTGTGAACACAAGCACAACGGGCCATGACTTCAGGGGGCAGTGGCCGCTGCTCCTTGCTGTGAGCAGGCTCAAGTAAACTGCCACAAATGGTGAGTCCTCCAAAGAGAGGAACACCTGTGCTTGCTTCCACTGCTTCACACAAGTCCTGTGGAGAAACCCCTGATGGCAGCTGAGCGCATGCTTCAGTACAAGATCTGGAACGACCAGATCTCGACTGAAAGGTGAGTGTTTCAGCACAGCGCATGCTTTTCAGTAGATCGACAGCGTGAAGATAGGCAAGCTTGTCAGGAGACGTCACGGGAGGCCTTGCGAAGGCCCTGGGAAAGCCTGGGCCTGTGCTGTGTAGGATCAGCGCTAGCAACCTCACAGAAATGACAGATTTTTCCATGAGGCTCCCCATTGCCAGAGAAGGCTCCAGCCTCTCCCAGCCACTCCATAACGCTGCGACTGGCCTCAACACTTACTCTTTCAATTCTTCAATCTTTTCCTCCCTACTTGGCTTCTCCAGAGCCAGCATCCACTTGTCGTACAGGGCCGCTGACAGGAGCTGGGAGGGGATATTGCGGAGGAAGTCCTGCAAGGCCAAGACATGGAGATGAGGCTCTGGACACCACCCCTGAGCCCACAAGGAGCACCCTGGCACTTGGGCTCCCAAGGAGGCAGCTTGCTTGGAGCTACCTGCCCTCCAAGGTGCTCATGGCCACTGACAGAGCAGTGGGCTGTGTGAGTCCCTGCCCTACTTGGACACGCTTGTCTGAGTGCAGCAATAGGCCCCAGTGCCTATCAGCCTTTAGTGCACTCAGGGATCTCAGTCTTCCTCCCTGAGGAGGGTGCAGGGCAGGAGGAGGAGGGGGAGGAGGAAGAGGAAGTGAGTTGCCCATGGGCAGGCAGGAAATCAGTGGCAGAACAAGGGGAACTGAAAACCAGATGGACTGGCCTCAAAAGGCCAAACCTTCCCAAGCCTAAAAACACGTGGCTTGGCTTCCCTAGAGTTTCAGCTCTGAGCGCCCCCCGGGCCCATCTAGGCACTCAAGCAGGCCCCTGCAGGTTCGCAGTGTACTCTCAGAGCTGCAAGGCAGAAGAATTCACCTTCAAGATTACTGCCAGGAGGTGCACAGGTTTACTGTCCAGGTCAACGGTGACTCCTTTGTTGAGGTCCTCCTTCAAGTCCCTGCGCGCTTTCTCACTGGCAGCTTTGCGGAATATCCCCTCAGTGGCAGGCCCTTCCCTGTACAATATGGCCAGGAGATCCTGCAGGAAAAAGCGGACAGCGGTGGGAGAAGAGTTCCTCAGGTGAAGAAAGGCCCTTTAGCCTCAGGGGAGCGTTTGTTTGGAGGCAGAAGCAAGTTTTTGCCTGGGAGACGCGCTCTACTTTACTTGGGTTCACATCTAGTTCTCGCTGCTGGTAGATTACACTGGCAGTTACCCGCTGTCCCCCAAGCCACCCCTTTTCAGGGAAATCCACAAATCCCTGGCTGTTTATGCTGCTGAGAGCTTCCTTTCAATGACTTCTGCAAGGCCACCAGCATGACCTGCTTCTCCTCTTCCTGCTCCGGCCTTGTCTCCACTGCAGAGTTACTTCCCACGGCAGCTGTGTGGGCTGTGCAAGCCCGCACACTTGACCTCGTGGAGGCCAAACCCCCAAATGCCCTGTCTCCTGAGAGCCACAGCCCAAGCTCTGGCGATACTGCTTCGCCAGAGAAGCTGGGAACAGGCTAACTGCATGGCCAGGCTGGCTTACCTGGACTGGCTGGGGCAGGGTCTCCTCTTCCCCGCACAGACTTGCCAGAGGCTGCCCAAAGAGGGGCCTCTTGAGGCCAGACTCCGGCTGCCCTGGGCAGTCCCCATTGGCCAAGGTTCGTCCCCGAGCAAACGGCCAGGGGATCAACCTCTTTCTTTTCTTAGGCCCAGATGCTGCAAGCAAGAGGAAAGCAAAAGTCAGGTGAAAGAACCTGGAGGAGAGTTGTCTGTGTGCAGCGCCACAGGATGCCGAATGAAGGGCAGAGCTGCGTGTGGGAACGACGACTCGGACTGCGCGGGGGAAACTGAAAAGTGTGACCATCCCTCTAAGTGCACCAGCTCTCCTGCTTTGTTGGAGCACGCAGGGCACAGAAAGAACCGTGGGATGTTTGACATGTGTCATGGCAGAGGTTTTCTGGGACCACCATAAGGCAGTGACAGGAGTTGTGGCTACACAGTCTGAGCATGCCCCTGTCCAAGGGGGGCTGGCAAGAGGGCAGGAGGGGCTCCTGCTTTGGAGCCGCTGTCGAGCACTGTGGGGGAAGGCAGCTCCTCAGCTTCTCTTTCACACTCACCAGGCGAGTGGCAAAGTCCCTCCCCAGGAGCTGATGGGACCAAGACAGGGCATTGCTTGGTGTCAGCCTGCAAAAAACGCATTCAGGTCGTAGAGCCGCCCCACAGCAGCAAGGGCTGCCAGCGAGTTGCTGCAGTGACGCACAACTGTGTGAGCAGCTCCAGGGACAACCCCAAGGTCATCACACGCCTGTGGAGGAGACACTGGGTGGGGAATGGCGCTGCCTCTCTGCCCAACAGGGGCGCTGGTGGCAAAGGCTGCTGCTGCAGCCGGCCAGCCCGACCCAGCCCTGCAGGCCACAGCCCCCTGGGTGGTTTTGGGCGGCTGGTGGATGCTGAGAAGGCGCAGCCCTGCACAAGGCACCTCAACTCGGCCCAGGGAGACAGGCTGCCCTCCCATGCTGCTCCGGCACTGGGTAGCTCCTCCTAGACCGCCTCATAAGGCCGCCGTCAGTGTCTCAAGGGCTTTGGCCCCTGCCATCTTCCCTCTCAAGACTCAGCTACCTCCCGGCAGCACCCCAGCAAGGGCTGGGGCAGAGGGAACCCCTGCTCACCTCCGCCGAAATCAATGCCTCGACGGTCCGGGCGCTCAGCGACACCGACTAGGCAAGAGAGCAAAGAGCCAACGTGAGCAGCTGGTCACAGGGGCTCTTCCCGAAAGCCCCGTGGCGCTTGGGGCCGAGCGGAAAGCCCCGGGACACTTACAGGACCGTAGAAGCCAACGGCCTTCACAAGGAGCCGAAGGGAGGTCAGGCGGGTGAGCCGGGGCTCCGGGGCTCCGGGGCTTTGCCTGGGCACGGGCGGGGACAAAGGCAGAGCGCGGTCACAGCCAGCCCTCCCTGCTCGCGCCCTGACCCCAGCCCCGCACCTCCAGCCCACCCGGCCACAGCAGATCTTCCTGCAGCGCCAGCTGGCAGCACCGCTCCGCAGCGCCCCGGCCCTGCTGCCTCCAGGCCTCTTCCGCATGCAAACAGGAAGCGACAGCTCAGGCTCCCCGTGCGGGCAAGCAAGGAGCTGCAGTGACAGCTCCACTGTGTTGCTGTTCCTGTGCCCTCTCAAGGCAAAGCACCTCCCACTGCTCTGCCCGGGAGCTGCCCCGTGCAGGGGGTGTCCCTCTCCCCCACCTCCCCTGCTGCACCGCTGTGGGCAGCTCCCCCGGGAGCTCTCCACCGCCTGCAGCCTTGACACCCACCACCGGCAGGCTGAATTCCCAGCAGGGCTCACCTGAGGACCGCCTGGAGCCACAGCTCCTTCACCTCCTGCGACCTGCAGCAGAAAGGAGAAACAGCCTCAGAGCCCACTGCTCCTCCTCCTCCTCTGCAGAGGCACAGGCCCCCAGGCACATCTCACCCGTGTGGCCCTGCTCCACACCACCATACAGCAAGGCCCCGGTCGGTGTCCCCCAGCAGCGTCCCTGGCGTGAGCAGAGCTGCAGGGACGTGGCGGGGGCGGGTGGCTTGTGCACACCTGGAGCTGCCCGTGTGAGCGTCTGAAACCCAAGCAGGGCCTCTACTTTCTCTCCCCACAGCCTGGCGTGAGCTCCAGCAAGCCCAGGGAGGAATGAAGGCCAACACAGTGCCCTGCACCCCTCAAGGCCCTGGATGTGGCCCCGAGACTCACCTGAAAGTGACCACGCAGCAGTCCCTGGGCCACACGAGGACGAGAGTATTGGCACATTTCAGGCCAAAAACCTCCTCCTCGTCTGCCTGCCCGCACACCGCCTCGTCCTTCCCGCACAGCACCCAGAGCTCGCTGAGACGCACGCGGTGCTGCAGCAGGAAGGTGGAGCCCCATCTGCCGGGAGGAAGAGCAGGGATGGCCTTGGAGGTTGTGTGGTGGGGGCAGCCCCAGCAGCGCTCCAGGGCAGAGCCGTTTCCCGGGGGCAGAGCCTTGGGCCGGCCACCCCGAGCCTCGGGTGGGAGAAAGGAGCCGCAGGCCCAGCACACAGAGAGGCCACTTCTGAAAAGTCACTGCTGGGCAGCAATGGCAGCAGGCACTCCATCAGGGGCTGCGGATCAGGAGAGCAGTCAGGAGCCTGCCCCCTTTCCTCTTACACCTCCCCAATTTAAAGGGAAAGAGTGTCCCTCCCCACCGTGTAGGGACACCCATGCAGGGGACTGCAGGTCATTTGGACCACGAGTCCTTGTCAGGAGCAAAGGGCATCAACACATTGCACACGCAGCGAGGACAGGAGGAAGGCCTCCTTCTGGGCCACCTCCAAGGGGCTTTTGGATCCTAGAGGCTTCGACAAGCACTACTTGGCAGCGTTGCTCTTTGCTGCCGAGAGCTGCTGTTCGGGAAAGAACAAACGCAAAGAGCTTGGCTAAAATCCCTTCTCCTGCCCAGCTGTGGGCGCCTCCGTTGGCATTCAGGCTGACAGGAAAGCACATGCTCCTTGTGCTTGCGCAGCCCTGCCAGAGTTAAAAAGAGCCAGCCCGTGTCCGCCGTGGCCAGTGCGGTGCAGGCAGCCCCAAGGAGGAGGCACTTTCTGCTCCTGCAGGAGCAGCTCCGGGGAGGGGCGGTGCCCTGGGGCTGGTGCCAGAGGAGGTGGCAGGGGCAAGGACAGCTGTGGCTGCTAGTCTTACTTGAAGCTGGCGATGGCGATGACATCGGGGAAGAGCAGGAGGTGCCTGTTCCTCGTCCGCTGGTGCCGCGTCACCTGCACACGGTCGCTGAGCAGGAGCTGGGGGCTCCTGCGCGACACGAAGGTGCCGAGCGCCGTCGGGGACTGGGAGGCTCCCCTGCCCATGAGCCCGAGCTGGGCACCGGGAGCCGTGCGGCCAGGGTCCACGGGCCATGCCTGCGTGCCGGGAGCGGGGCCAGGAGCGCCCCAGGCGCGGCAGCAGTTGGCCTGTCCCATGGCGCTTTGCCCGGGCAGACAGCTGAGGCGCAGCCGTGCCCTGCACCGAGCAGCGCCAGGCACCAGCCAGGCCTGAGCAAGGCTGGGAGCAGTGTCCCTGTGCTGGCAGTGCTGCTGGGCTGGGAGCCTGCGTCTCCCTGCTGCCCTGCACTGTCACAGCGCCGCACTGGGGGACAGGTGGGTGCTGGTGGCTGGGACCACCTGGGCATCACTGTGACACATTGTGATGCGCCAGCCAGGCGGTGGGGCAGCACCAGGGGCACGGGCCGGGAGCTGTGGGCACAAAGGGGAGTCTCCCCGGACACCCAGTGCCTCTGGTGCCACAGGATTGCCATGTGTGTGATGTGGGAGTGCAGCTGGTGGGGCTGGGGCACCGCTGCTGGCTCCCGCAATGCCCCCAGGGACAAGGCGCTGCCTTTGTGTGTCCCGATGGTGGCTGCGGGGAGGCAAATGGTGCCCGGGACAAGGGAGCAGAGGGACTTGGTGCTGGAGGAGCTCCCAGCTTCAGCAGCTGGCTCTGTGTCGGTGACAACGCAGCAATGCACAGGCCTTCCCACACAGCTGCAACATTGCCTGTTGCTGCTGGCACAGGAGGACTCAGGCTTTGGAGGGGGCAAGCAGGAGGCCTGTGCCTGCTTGACAACCAGGGCCCAGACAGTGCCCAAAATCCCAAGTTTCACGCTTCCTCTGCAGGCGGTCAGCCTAGTGGTCAGCCCCACTCCAAGTGTCTACAGGTGGCATCAGGCGTGAAGTGGGAATCTTGGCTCCAGTCCTAGTCTGAGAAGAGTTTAGGGAAGGTTTCAGTTGCCTAAACACCAGCACCAGCATGCATCCACTTGTGATGCCTTGGAAAATTTCCCTGTTGTGCCCTGGGATACCCAAATGCCTATAGACAGCCACTTTCAGGCAGCTGAGTCCACCTGGACTCAGGTCCATCCCAGGAGTCTGCAGAGAGACTCAAAGGCAGACTGCGCAGGGGATTAGGGAGGCTCACGGAAATGCTTGCACACTGGTACGAAAATGAAAGTCCCCACATGTGCCGTCTGCATCTGAGTGCCGGTCCAAATGTCTGTGAAACCTGCTGGGACAGTCTTTCTCTCATCCTGCACTGATGCGTGGATGCCTAAGTGCTTTTGCTGCAAGTTGCTCTCCTAGATCAAGTGGCTGAGATGCGTGTGGCAGCACAAGAGCTTGCACCTCGCTGGTGCACAAGGCTGTGTTGCTCCGTGAGGAAAGGTGCCATGGCACAGGGCCTGAGAGGGAAGAGGGGTGGTGCAAGAAAGCTGGTTGATATTCAAGGATCACCTACACCAAGCTCCAGAACAGACCATCCCAATGAGCAGGCAGTTGAGCAAAGGAGGCAAGAGGCCTGCTTGGATGAACAAGGAGCTCCTGACCAAACTCCAGCCTAAGAAGGAAGGGTACAGAGGGTGGAAGCAGGCACAGCTCACCTGGGAGGAAGATAGGGGCATTGCTGGAGCATGCAGGGCTAGGGCTAGGAAGGCCAAAGGCTAGCTGGGGTTGAATCTGGTGAGGGATGTCAAGGACCACAGGAAGGGCTTCTCTAAAGACATCTACAGCCAAAGGAAGACTAGGGGAAATGTGGGCATGCCGCCGAATGGGGCACGGGCCCTGGTGACAGAGAGCACAGAAAAGGCTGAGGTACTGCATGCCTTCTTTGCCTCAGTCTTTACTGCTACAGCCAACCCTCAGGAATCCCAGGCTCCAGAGACCAGGGAGAAAGTCTGCAGAAAAGAAGACTTTCCCTTGGTGCAGGAGGATCTGCTTAGGGATCACTGAAGCAAACTACATCCACAGGTCCACAGGCCCTGATGGGATGCACCCACGAGTCCTGCGGCAGCTGGCCGATGTCATTGCAAGGCCATTCTCAAGCCTGTTGGAAAGGTCATGGTGATCGGGAGAGGTGCCTGAGGCCTAGAGGAAAGCAAACATCACTCCAGTCTTCCAAAAGGGCAAGAAGGAGGATGCAGGGACCTCCAGTCCGGTCAGCCTCCCTCATTGCCTGGGAAGGTATCAAAACTATCGATAGGTATAAAAATTGACAGGCATCGATGTCTCTCAATATTAAAAGTTATCAAAGTCGACAGGTATCAATGAGTACCCATGGTCAACTTGGGACCAATTTTTGTTGAAATTAAAAGGTATCAATGTGCAGTAACAGATATCAATAGTTATAGATATTGATAGACATTGTTACCCCTCAATGTCAAAAAATATTGAACAACTACATAAAGTGTAATCTGTGTATGAATCTCATTCTGAGGGAGACAAAAACTTGTATGTAAATGTGTTCAGCAGTTTGGAGATAGTCCTGAGTGGTACTGATCCTTTGCTCAGATCCCAACAACTTGATCACAAACATTTCAGCCCGCCAAAATTGCTTGAGGTACCACAGGACCTGTCAAGGTGAGATCCCAGAAATATAGTGCAATCTGTCTGCTGTAACACAACTTGGCTTTCAGGTGTGATAGACATGGAGCTGCAATGTAGTACTGACTTGTCCATAGAAGTCTTTATTATAGGGACAGGCTTATTTTAATAGAAGTCTGTAAAGCAGAAACATGAAGGGCAAAAACGACCACACACAAGCTTCCTCCACCAAAACTGAAAGCTGCTTTGCGAAAAATACCAAAACATGGGAACTAGAAATTATAAGCATTTTAATGATTTTAAAAGGATTTATTCCCTCTAAAAACCGGGGAGACCAGAGAAGAGATGTTCAGATAGGACACACTGATCCAAAAGGGGTTTGGAGGAATTTGAAACTGGGTTATCTTTAGATTTGCCTCTGAATAAGAAAAACGTGAATATAAATTCGTCTTCTTTTTTATGTTTTCCTCATTCTGTTAAATTTAAAATGATACTTTAACAAAATAAACTGCTTTCTTTTAGTGTTCACCATCATTTGTGAGTTTCCAAAGAAAAGAACGACAAATGCCAAGCTCTGGCAAAGCTATAATCAGAGCTGATAGAGAAGGTATGTGAGCCCTGTGTCCAACAGGATTAAGGCTTTTTCTGTCATGTTCTTCACTGCATGTTAGTCTTGAGCCATGTTATTTTGATGTCAAAGGAGATAGTCTGTGTTGAAGTTTGACAATGGAAGTGCATTGAAGGCTTACAACCCAACTCAAAAAGTGTAGATGCAGAAGAAGTGAAGTCTTCTTAAAATCTGTGAGCTATCTACAGAGTGATAAGCAAACTGACGTGCCCTTGTTCAAAGTACATAGTGTCATCTAAACTTCCAAGGCAAGTTAAAAAATATATATTATTTTCTCTAGCATACTAATGAGGGCTGACATGGAACAGACCCAAGCAGAAACTAGTAACAGATCTGCTTACGTGGTTTCCTCAGTAGCGAGAATGACCTTTCAGGGTGCCCAAAAGTGGGTTGAATCAAGGCCCTAAAACTTAGTTTCCAAATGTATTAACCATGTCATCGACACTCCCAAGGAATAATACAAGCAGGTTCAGGGCAGACCCTTATTTGAATCGTAGAAAATAATTATTTTAAAAGGAGAAATTTCTTATAAAACTTACATTGCACTCAATCAATTATTTATCCTCAGTTGAAGGAAGAAATAATAACCAGAGCTGGGGAGTAATGATTATAAAAAAATTACATTTCACTTTACCTTCAGTCCTTCTAATGTGCAGGAACCACAGCCATTTTCCATTCAAATTTCTCTGCATACATCTAAGATGCAAAAGCAATGCAAATGCAAATCCAGATTTCAAATTTTGCATCAAATTTTTAATACTTGGATCAGTCTTCTAGGGTATGGCTTTTCCTATAAGTTCTGCTGATTAATCCAGCATAATTACTGAATTCTAGTTTCATTTTGCTGATTATAATGGGTTAGCACTGGACGTATCTGCAAATGGAAGTTCTCTCTGGCTCTTTTTGCATCTCTACTCTCTTTTATTCCTCATTCCAAGATCTGCAGCATTGAAAATTTTCCGTCTGGGGTGACTGAATAGAAATAACAATTTAGTCTGATTCAGATGTCAAAAAATAGAAATAGATCAGATGTCAGAAACAGATGCCAGAAGATGCCTGATTTTCAGGTAATTTCTCTTCCCTGGAACACTTCTGTCTCATTTAAAACATCCAAAGCAAAAGCCTAAGGGTGCAAACCATCCTTCACATAATATGCTAGGCTGAAAATGAACCTTTTAACTAGCAAGAACTAACAAACTTCCTGCCAGAAAGCAATGTATTGTTGATGCCTGCATGTTCTGTAGCCTTAATCTAGCAATAGACCATATGGCAAGCGTATTCCTATTTAAATTAGGCAATTCATAACTGAATGTATTGTTATTGAATATACCTATGAACAAAGAAACATCCTGACATTTTTTTCCCAAGTGTTTGCGAATATGTATACTCCTCTTTCTGTACCCAAGCACTAGCAGTAGCCCAAGAGACTTTCATATCAGCAGTGGCCATAGGAGAACCTCCAGTTCCCACTCAGTTCAGCTGTATCTCATAAAATGGGTAGCGTGATGGCTGACCCTTTGATAGCTCTTAGATTAAAGCAAGTATGTTTCCTGAGTTATTGCAAGAGGAATCCTATTAGGAAATATTTGGCCAAATATACTAGATTTTTAGCCCAGTATAAATTTAGATTAAAATACTTTAGAGCATCATTACCTAGTAGATGGTACAGGTCTACTTCCCACAGCTGAAGGAAACATATACCTGCTTTTCCATAAAATACAGGTTTTTCAATATTCTCTTCTCTTACCATATTGTGAGATAGTTGAAGAGAGTGTTCAGTGTTTCCTTTCTCTCTTGGACCTGACTCCCCAGGGAGACTTGAAGCCGGTTCTTATACCTTTAATAACTAAGACCTGTGAATCTACGCATCCTATTCTTTTCTTTATCTATCAAAGCCTTTTTTGGTAGCAGTTTTCTAGGAAAGTAGGTAAGATTCACAAAGTGGCCCACAGTGTGAATATACCTGGTGATAATCACATGAAAGAGGAGAGAGAGTTTCTTACCTGCGACGGTTCTCTGCCTTGATGTGTTCTTGATGCACACAGTCACAGCCCACACTCCTACCCCTTTCTGTCAGATCGCTACAAAATGTTGTGATTCTGTATCTAGAGGAACTGCAAGGGAGTATCATGATCTTATCTCTTTTATAGCCACAGGAGGTAGGTGTAGAAAAAAAATTTAAGGAATGATTCTACAGTTACTGCCAGGTACAAAATTCTTCAGTTTTTAGTATAACAGTAAAGACCCCCCTGCTGTGTGAATGTACATACAGCCAACACATCTCAAAGGACAATCAAAGTAATCCTTCTTTCAAAGTAATCCTTCTTTCAGAAACAGTTTTATTCCACTTTATTCTTCAAAGGCTAACAATGCAGTATGAACACAAGAGAAAGTAGTATCAAGGCAACAAGTTGAAAATAAACTTACTTTAATGAGATGAATGTAGTTGTTTGATTATGTTCAGTCATCATTTTCTCACCTTGCTCTTAATTTTCCTTCACATCTCAAGTTCTTACTGTAAAAAAATCATACTCACTTTCCTGCACTCCCCACTACTCACAGCTTTTCAGGTTGCTTGGTAATTTGCTTTCATCTTCTTGTGGGTGAATCATCTTTATAATGCTAGTGTCTTCTGCCAGAAATGACTTCTGGGTCCTGGTGCACTTTAGTTAACTGTGTTCTTCCAGACAGTGCCTGATCACTGTAAAAAAGCTCAAAAGTGGTTTATAACCAGTAGGAAGTATCTCTGTGGCAAATAAATAACTTGAGGCTCCAAGCCAGCTTTAGAGGGCCCTAAAGAATAAAGTTTAAAAACCAAGCAACTTGGGGAAAAAAATGCTAATCCAAATATTATGAGTCTCTTCAATGTCACTTGTGCTCATAGATTATTTCTGAGAACTATGCTAGCCTGTGGTGGCATGTAGAGTATAACAGCTGTGTGACTTATTCCTGTGACAGCTAAGAGTGGATTGCCAAGTGACTCTAGCTGGGGCTAGCTGAAGAGCTCCAGCTCCTGCCAAATGCTCTGCGAATAAGGCTTGTTTGGATCAGTCCAGAAACCACTAGAAGATTCCACGTAGAACTGACACTGTTGGAGAGAAAAGTGACATAAGCAACAGTGCTTTTTTTCCCCCTTCGCTATAAAAGTCTTCCCTTCTGATGACCACTTACTTCACTGCACTGTTCTCACAAACAGGAAGTGGCTCAGATCCTGTTTAAGCTTTGATCAGGATCAGGTCAAATTCCCATGTCTAGATTACCCAAGCCATAATCATTGATTTTGGTTCTGAAACCAATGTGCTTCAACTGATTTGCAAATAAGGTTAAGTGACAGGAAGGTGTACTAAGCCCACTCTTCCCAATGCGCCCTTATTAATACGGTGCAGTCTGTCGTCTTGAGAAGGGTTCTTAGCCTGAGATGGACTGAGCAGTGAAGGATTTGAACTAAGCAGTGGGTTTTACTTGTCCTGATGGGGACAGATGTTAAAACACAGTGCAGTGCTTTAGATGTGGGGACCTGGCCACACTGGCTGCAGGACTTATAGGAGAAACTCGCTTCTAGACTCACTGTGGGTTGTGGCACAGGAGAGTAGCTTTTCTTTGTAGACATAAAATTCCTGAATATGGCAGAATACTGGAGTTAAACTTCAGAGCTAAAGAGATATGTATAGGATTCAGCCTACTGAACCTATAGCAACGTCCAAATTCTTACTAGAAGACTGGCATTATTGTGAAATACCCCTGAGAGCATGAAGGGCCTGGAGAATCCAGAATTCTTCAGATATAAGCAGGAGAAATAGTTTCAGACATGAGTTATCCCAGGACAGCTCTTACTTTTCCCCTTTTTCTAAAGTTAAATAACTTTTAGAATATTAGTATGCTTTTGAGCGTGTTATGAATGAAATTCCTACTACCTATTTTATCTACTTCCTCCGCCATTTGTAATTTAACATGGCACTCTTTGTAGGTAAAAATAAATCACTGAACATTTTGTAAAAAGCCAAGTCCATAGCTTGTGTGAATTGATGGAACTACACTGATTTCCATGAGCTGGGAAGTTTGCCAGCCCCCAGACTTCTCTATCCTTCAGCTTTCAAACTGGCAGACAGTTAAGTCACCTCAGATGTACCTGAGGAAGGAGCTGAATTTGAAAGGTTTCTGCAAACCATAGTAAATTATTTCATGCTATTGTTCTTTAAGTTCTAATGAGCCTCTGCTTTTTAAATGCCAAAATATAAAGTGTAATCACATAGTCTTAATATAGAGGAGTGGGTTATAAAGAGTTGTGACAAAGTATTGATTCATAAGGTTTTTAAATGCCTTTTATTTACAGTCAGAAGATAATCTATAGAATAGACATTACTGTGACAAGATTTTCTACAGTTTTGTAGCTAGTAGAATCATTTCAGGATCACATGCTTGGAACTGTATCAACACAGGATGACCTTGTCCCTGAGAAAAAAATGAAACAACAGGGTAATATTTTTTTGTGAAAGTCTAGTATCGGGAAGGTGCAGTTACTGTGATATATAACACACAGTGTGCTAAAATAAACAAGCTGTCTTACTCTTCATCTTACTTAGTGTCTCTGCAATAATTGTTTCTTGGTAAATTACATCTTCAAAATCTTTATTATATCTGTTATCTTATAAAGAATTTTCCTATCTATCTTCCTTACTTAGTTGTTCTAGGCAAGTCTCCTTGTGGTATGTGCATGTAATGTAATTTAATATTATATTAACTTTCCAACAACTTTTGATAACTATAAAAATCATTATATTACACACACATGCAGCTGAGGAGCTTTGGCATTAGCTCCATCTCAAACAATGGCTTATTCCAGAACTGAACCTTCCTTTTCTTTTTTTTCCAAGAATGTTTTGTCTGTACTTTTTAGGTACTGCATCCTCATTTTCAGTTTTACCCTAAAGGAGTACAGATTTCCAGACAAATCATTAGCTCTGTCATTTAGGAAGCAATTTCTTGATATTGAGCTAGTGAGAAGGGGTCTTAACACTGGCCTGGAGTTCTGGGCTATATAAAAACAGTACTAAACTGTGCCTTCTCTAGCAGGGGCATGAGCAAGAGAAAAATCACACAAAATGGAAGTCCATAACAGCCAGTTGCATTTAGATGCTAACTGGCCTCATCTTTATTGTCTGACATTACTAAAAACCATGGTCAGAGGTCTTTTGTGTCTTAACTGGATTTGAGTATAAGTTATTTGATTTTCTTCTCTTAGAAAGACTTTATATGCCAGAAAAATGTATCTTGGTAGCACCCTTTAATTGTCCTTCAGTTATGGATTTGTACATTCAATTATAATTTGTTTTTAAAGTATTTTTCCTCTTGAAATGAACAGAGCATTTGACTATCTGCTCCCGTTTGTTCTGTGTGACAGAAGGGTGATAGGGAGCAGCCCTACCTGCCTACCAGTAGATTCTAGTCAGACAGTGCCCAGAATAACAGTGTGTTTTCTTCTCTTCAGATATTTGAAGCTACTGGTATAGGTGCTGAGGAGTAGTCATCGCTTATTTTGTTTCAGTGCTTCCTTTTTTGTTGCTTTTCTTGCTAAGTGTAGAAAACACTTTCAAAAGAAGAGGCTAGGAACTGCAATCCATAAAACTGAGAATTGGAGAGATGTTTTTAATGGCACAGTATGGTTTCTCTCCTCTCTTCCCCCATTAACCTCCCCTTCTTCCCTAGGCAATACATTACCTGGGTTTGTTGTTTTTTTTTTTTTTTGGGGGGGGGGGGTGGGGGGAGGGAAGTGAATGATAATCGCTTTCTTATCTAACATCCTTCACTCTATTCCAGAGGTTCCAACTACCCAGCTGCTCTCAGCTGTCTTAAATGATTAACATATCTAATTAAATTCAGGGTAACTTGAATTTAGCCCTGAAGCTTGCTGCTTCTGCTTTATATCCAAAGAAGGACTTGTGTGCTGGAAAGCTTATCTGCTTCTTTCAAATACAGAAGTTGTTCTAATAAAAGATTACCTCTTATCCACTAACCTTGTCATGCTAAATGTTTACAGTGGTAACAGGATGTAGAGGACAGAGATGGGAGCCAGAAGAAAGGTTCAGAGAAGGAAAAAGGCAAATTAGGTCTACAGTGGAACGGGGTCCTGTGGCAGCAATGCTTTTACTCACATTGCTTGACTAGCTGGTCAGAATTAACACTGATAAAATTACTCCTGTAGTCTGTGTGGGATCATAAAGTGTCAGAAATAAAAAATAACAAACAAACAGCTCAGTCTAACATTTCATTCCTCACCATAAAATGTACAGGTTTTTATCTAATATAAGCAAAGCTTTTAAAAGTTCCAAGTTTACAAATTTGCCCCAGCAGAACAATGTATATATTATTTTTAATGCTGATATCAGAATTCCTTCTTTAAAATAAGTGGCTTGACCCTCTGTCTGAGGTTTCAGTGAGAAAAAGAAAATATTCCTTTGTAAATGGTTATTTGGCATGTTTAAAGGATTTCTGTTTTCTTTTCCCTTTGCTAATAAAATGTCCACCTAAGAATAAGATAAACTTTCCAAGGTGAAGATTATTTATGAATAGACATAAAACAATCATAGCAGGCAAAGATCCTTTAAGCTAAAAGAAATCATGCTTAATTTTTCAGCCATAATGCTCATGTGATAAAAACTGTACAATTTCCCTTTAAAAGGCTGAACATCTGTGGTAACCATTGATTTTATTTTGGATGTGCAGCAGGAATAACAGTCAGACTTACATTTGCTGCATAAAATGGTAGACTGAATGACCACAGACAATCCTAGCTAATAATTGCAAAAACAAAACAACACAAAATGACAGCTTGAAAAAAGCTAATGCTTAAAAATTAGCTATAAAAACAGCTATGTGATGATTATTTTTAGACTTTGTATTTTTAAAATCATTGTATGGAAATACAGTCTTTTCACAGGGGAAGAAAATGGGGTGGCAGGTACATGAAAGTATAGTGACGTAGTCAGCAAATTTTTGTCTATAAAATATGCAGACTTTCAGTTCCAGTGGCATTTCAACAGCATCAGAGTGGCCATAGTGAAGGGGGCAGTAGGGCAACAGAAATGCAACCTTGTAGATTAAAACATCTCCAGTTAACTGTACAGTTTAAGGAAAAACTTTCAGATGACAGAAGCAGCAGAGAAAGAAGGTTTACTCTTTCTATCATAAGAGTTAATGGCAAAATTGATATGGGCAAAGAAATAACAAATTGTTTCCGAAACAGCCATGCTACAGAGTGAATCAGCCCTGTGCTGGTTCTTATATTAAACATCCTCCTCTGCTCAACACTTTGCATTCAGCAGGAACTCCATGAACTGTAAACAAAGCAGAGCAGGGTAATTAAGCCGTTCTTTCCTCCGCCAGAAAAGAAATAACTCATTGTTCGAGTTTAAAGCTTCCTATTACCTTTTTGCGTATCTTCTGTGATATCTTCCTAAATGTCCTGATACAGGCAAAATTAAAACACTGGAGGTTAGAAGAATCTTTAGCTCTCTATTTATTTTCAACATCTGATTCACCATATCCTGAGGCTATGCAGCCAGCTGTTGAAAGACAACAGGAAAAGGCTGCTGCGTGCCTATTCCCCTGCCTTCCCCACTTGCCTTCCCTCCGAAATCTCTAGTGGTCTTTCCTATAAGCAGTTCAAAAGCCTTGTTGCTGGTTTGCAGGGTCGGGAGTTGGCTAGGGCTCAAATATACTAACACCAATATTTTTGGTAATGGGACTTCCCACAGCTGTGTTTCCTCCTGCCCATCTCAGGGTCTTTCACCTCCCTTTGCTCTCCGTCATAATGCTGGCCCCAGCAATTCCTTCTCTTCTCCCTCTGACCCAATGTCACTCAACCCATCCTCCACCCTGACGAAGTCTTGGTTCCCGACATACGAGCCTAGCAAAAGGCAGCATACGCTGTGACCGAGTCCCATTTAGGCACGTGCTGACTGCCCAGGCAGTACCAAATGGTGCTCTGCCAGCAGAGCAAACAGCACAGAGCAGACTCCAGAGCCCACGCCGACGTCTGTCCTCAGTGGGTATTTCCCATCCCATCTCTCCTCCACTCAGCTGCCAGGCACGTGGGGACGGACCATTCTGAGACTTCTCTCGCTCTGTCAAATTTACATCCAGACAGCAGTCAGGAGGTGAACTGGCATAGGAATCTAAAGGGTATGCAATACGGTCTAAGTATATTAAAGCTTGGTTCAATTTATTTTAAATTAAAATAGTTCTTTGTGATGTTACTGCATTCAAAAAAGCCTCCACAAACATGATTGTAACTTCTGGCGGCAAACATAATAATCTTTTGAAGTCTCTAAAGTGAAATGTGAATGTGTTTTCATCCCTATTTAAAATTTTGGAATATGAAAATCAGGAAAAATTGTATGCTATTGTATATTAAAGTCTATATGAGTCACACTTTCAAATGCAGCATCCAAAAGCCTCACTCAGACTCAAAGCCCCATTGTTTAAATATTACACAATCCCAAAATGGTTTCTGTCCTGAAAAATTCAAAGGCAAGAAGACTGATGATATAACGTGGTGAGAGCCTGTGAACGTCTCTTTCATTTCCTGAATGAAATATTAAGTTTCACAGGTAACTAAATTATTACTATGTTTTAATCCATCAAAGAAAAGTGAGTCTGAAAGCTGCTGCAGTGCCGGCTGTTTGCTGGAGTCGCGCTGTTGCAGCAGGAACAGAGCAGTGTGGTCTGTGCTCATTACTACAGCTAGTCCCTCCAGAGCCTGTGCATTCGTTAGAGGAAAGCTCTGACTCGCAAGCTGGGAGGAAGTAGAAGATATGTTTACCTGGTACAGATTATTTTTCATATTCACTGTATTCATTTTAACCATCATCCTTGCCAGCATAGGTGAGAATAGCAGACTTTGAATTGCAGAGCACACAGAGACCTCTGCTATGGCTCCCTCCGACAGAAAACTAAGAGGCACAGACAGGTATAAGTCCTTAGATCAGCTACGGTCTGTGAATGTGAAGCCGAAAAGGCAGTACGATATAAAAGGTCTAGGCACCAGAAAGCACTGGTTAATCCTGGGATCCTTCTTCTAGGTCTGTTGGGCCACTTGAACTAATTTCCTTTCTTTGTCCTTCTGTTTACCTCATCTTTCTAGCTATAAATCCAAGCTATAAATCCCCCCATGCACTTACTATCTCTCATCAGATGTCTGCACAAAGCCTAATGCAACCACCCTGAATATGCTCCTGTCCTGCTCAGCCATCACCACCCTGACATGCAGATACCAGCCTGATTGGGCAGTATATCTCCATGGCCTTTATTTCTTCTCCAATGACTCCATATATTTGTGACCTGCTGTGGCAGCAAAGGATCATGTGTGAAGGAAGTTTAATAGGTGGAAAACCGCACAAATATAAACCACACCAAAGCCAGACTGCACAAATACAAATTCATTTAAGATCCTTGAACATTATCTTGATACAAACAATAGTAATAACGGCAAAAAGGGCTTCAGCCTTTCCTGGGGTGGCTGCCTCAACCATGTCTGCTGCATAGAATCTTTTTCTAATGTCTGGGGAAAGACTAGAGGGAAATACGAAATCGGAAGTCACTCTGACTGGTACACACTGATGAGAAAACAGGTTTTTGAATTTCAAATTAAGCCTGTAGGACTACAGAAGCATCACGTAAGAAGTTCCCATATTAGAGAGCATCTTCCGGGAAAATAATTAACATCGCACCACTGGAGAATTTGTATGCTAACAACTGTGGACATCTGCTTGCTTACTGCGTTTCTGCCCTTGCACATTTAGCTTCTAAACATAAGTGCTATTTTCTTAACAGCAACCCTTTTATTAGTGGTAATAGCAGTGTTTCAGTGAGACAATTACAAAGCAGCCTCCTGAGAGCCTAGCAGTCATTTCCCCTTGTGCTAAATGTATGAGGATCCACGTCTACAATTTGACCAAGAAGTTGTTTAAAAGCTTTCCCACAGTGATATATTGTTCTGTCTCTATCAATTAGTGAACATTAGAAAAGTGATAACGATGAACTTCATCAAGTTTTCTGCTTCAGGTCACCTAACTAATAGTAGGTCAACAGTGCACAGAGCATCCTAGCCCCTACTCGCAACATGCATCACAAGCATAGTTCGTTTTCCCCGCCTTTGCTGTGTTACACATTTCTGATTAACTTTGCAGTAAAAATCTACACTTAGGAGAAGCAGACTAAGGGGGAAACTTTCAAAATGTTACAATCCCTGGAAAACGACGCCTCCACCTCCTATGCGTGCCTCCTCTCCTGGCTGCAAGTTGTTGCCCTCTGGCTATGTGGAACGGGTCCCGCTCACCACCCAGGAGCAATGAAGGAGCCTGTAAGTGCAAGCTTTGCAGGACAGCTATGCTTCAAACAGGCTACAACACTGGCAGCAGTGTAAGATAGTTGATGATTCCTGACAAGACAAGGTCTGTGTGTATGTGTTGGGGGGCAGAGGTAGAGAAGGAGACATTTGTCATAGGTACTTTCCATATGGTACATTTCTCAAGACGGTGTCCTAGATGTAACTGCTTAGTGCTTTTTCATGATCCCTATGCTGACAATTTAAAAAATAGCACCATCTAAGTGAAAACTATGAAGTAACCAGAGAATGAGAAATTATTTTTAAAGGCTGTCTTACTCGACTAACCTCAAAACTGCTGATTTTAAACGATTGAAATTGGGGAGATGATTATGCATCATGTTATTTGTAAACGCGTGTTTTAACAGAACATACTTTTTTCTAGTTAATGGATAGTTCTGAGCAAAATGCAAGGAGAGGTGTTGAATAGCAATTTGCTAGTGGCAAAAAGATCATTCCAAAAGACCAAACCAAATGAGTGTTAAAAGATACAATTTTAGGTAGCAAAAGAAAATTCTATATACAAATTACATTTTTCTTTTGTTAGATTTGTAAAAAGAGCTCTTGAAATATTGTCCCTAAAATTTATTTCAGGAACAAAAAGGATTTAGTTCTCAAATCCTAGTCCATAGCAGAGATTTATGGGGATACTTGACCAAGACACGGTTATTATTTTGAGAATAAGATTCATGTACTACAATTTTTACACTTGTACTAGTAGGATCTTTCTTTGTCCTTCTCTCCTTTCCCTGTACACATCTTCTTCCTTTAGAATGTCACCAATCACTTTAATTAAGTTGCCAAGGATTTTCTTCTTCCCTTCTCTAAACTCTGCTACATGTGTAAACTCACACAGGATCAGATTAAGAGTGAGCAGAATTTATTCTTGACCTTCAGCTCCTGGTCCACTGTTATAAACTAATGCTTCTTTCCCTTTAGGCAACATTTGAGCAAGAAGTCTCTCTATGAGACTTTCAGCTCATGCAGACTCCAAGGATAAGCTGTCAAAACAGTGCACTGAAGGTGGTGCATCCCCTAATCCTCATACCCATTCGCACCACAGCAGGGTTCTATTCTACACACTGGTCAAATACCCATACTGAGTCTTGTTTTTTTCTTTCAAAAAGTAGATTTTAGCTATTTTAACCTATTACTCGATAACAATTTAGGTTATAATCTTTTCTACCCAGAAGATGGGCTGGTACATTCCCATAAATTTGAGTAAAAGGCTTAAGACATGTGTGATATACTTTATCACCCTCAGCAGATCAAGCGGTATCCACTGTACTCTTTCCTCCTTACATCTCAAAGATCAAAAGGATTTGTTTAGCCCATGTTTAACAAGAAGAATTTGGCTTCATTTCCTTGTTTTCATCACAGAGTTTACACTTGTCTTTTATGTGCTATCATAATTAGGATAAAATGGTCAAACAAACTGACCCAGATCACTTAATAATATTTTTGAGAGCTAGGGTAGCTGAATTTTGCTCCAATTTTATGTATATCTGTGAGATTCCTAGAAGACAGAATGGGAGGTTAATCTTTGCTTGACAAACTTCTAAAAACTGAACGGAACGAATCATGATGCTTATATTTAACTCATGAAGGAAACTGGCAAGTTAGAGTAATCAGTTACTGTCATATATGGGCCAAAGTACATCAGTATCATCCTCACTGGAGCCTTTTCCCAAACACGGACCGTGGTTATATCTATAGTGGCAAATTAAATGGTCCCAGGCATGGCCAACCCAGTTATCTGTCCTGTTCAAACAATCCCTGGCATACTGGCCCAGGCCAACTAACATTTTCCCGGACAATTTTGGGGCATGTTTTGGCAGGTAGCCCTCCCCGGACCAAGTTGCCTGTGGAGGGCAGGAGAGTTTAACAATACGTGCATGGGCTGTCTCATGCCACCCAGACTCAGGGCCAGACAAACCAGGGCACGTTTAGTTTACTGGAGCAGATGAAGCCTGTGGGTCTGAACCTCTTCTCGTTGGTTCTATACCTGTACAATTCCACAGATAAGATGATATTACAACACAAATAAAGATTAGATGTTTTCTGGCTCCCTAGAGCAACTCCAGTGTGTCTCTTCAGAGTATGAGTTAGACCCTATACTCTGGAATTTGCATGATGAAAACCTGGTGGCCTGAGCTACCTAAATATTCTGTGGCTGTCCTACTTCACTTCGTAGGCTGGCCCACTCCCATCATCGGTGGGCGTAAAAATAGCTTCACAGCATCGCTTTGTACTGTACCAAATCAATCCCTGATGTAGACCACGCTTTGGGCCCTAAACGTCAATGGATCTGTTACTGATTCATACAAAGGTAAGTGAGAAGGAGGAGGACTCTCTTGTTAATCTTTCTTGCTACTTGGTTCACTAAGTCATAATCCAGAGTTGAGAAGCCATCCAAAAAAAGGATGATTCATGTCGTAAATCGGGAGAGAGCTAAATCCTGGGTTTTCTAAACCTTTCATCAAAAGGAAGGACACAGATGAAGCAACAGCCATCAGCAGGCAGCTGCAGAGGGAGTCTCTGTGTGGTTATGAGCATGTTTTTCAGCTGTGTAGGTTGTCTTGTAGCACTGACATACAAACACTGGCAGTGCACGAGCAGGCCAGCAACACCTCTCTGACGCAGAACTAAATAGCTGTGCCAAAACAATTCCCTCACGCTGGCTTTTATGCCTGTGCGTTCTCCAGCATCCAAGAGGATATGTTTTTGACAAAAAGTAGGTTAATCTGTTTTCCGGCATGTCACTCTTCTTTCACAGTAATGAATGCTTTAGGTCTTCAAAAACACCTTTTTAATCCTGATGCTTTTATTTGTTTTATTACAAAAGAAAGCTGATCTCATTGAGCTGCAGCTCCAGTTCCTGGGGGCATATAATGACATACTGACGACTGCAAGGAAAAGATCTGAACCTGCAAAAGTGCCTGTACTTGTTTAATTTTAACTACATGAAGTGTCCTGCTGAAGTCAATGGGACTACCGCTGTGAGTAAATTTAGGTGCATCTGTCACTTCAGCGATAGATACTAAATCTGCCATGTGCACAGTCATTTAGATGAGAGGAAAATACATTTCGTGCAGTATAACAAGGTACCTGGCGTGCCCAGTTACAAAAAAGACATATTTTAGGTGCCGAGTATTTTCAGCTGATCTTTAAGCCTGATTGTTCAATATAACACAAAAGCCCAAAATGGATGGCAGCAAGTTAAAACACACTACATAAAGAGCCAGAAGACAGCCATGGTCTCTCTACCATGACTGACTTTGGCGTGACCATCACCCATAAAGGTGAAATTGGGGAACATTCTCTGTACCCAGATGAGTGCATACATTATAATTGTTTCTGTAATCTTTAAAAAATTCCCATAAAATTTAGAATAAGTTAGTTCTATCCAGTGCATGTAGGTTGACTAATATTAGCAGGCCTGAGGTGTGAGCACTTTCAAATGTCCTAAAAAAAATGTTTTTTTTCTCCTTATGTCTTGGTATCACACTCAGAAATGGATAATAATACAACAACTTTTGTAAATGCTACAGATCACTAGTGCAATACAATGGCATAAATACGTTTGCTCCTCACCCCTGCATCATTATATATGAGCACAATCTGGTACTCTGTATAAGGTTTGTGAAATACCGGAGTAAGGTACAGCTGAGTACTTTTTGTTATCATCGGCCTCTGCCCAGATCCACTACATGTCATGTAAATACCTACTTTGAGTTATCCATTCTAGCTCTCCATCTAAATGTTGTAGAAACTGAGTACTGTAGGCATTTTTTAATGTGACTAGAGCAAAATGACAGCATTTCTGCTAGACACTGTTATTGCTTCATTTACCATCCACAAAATGATTTACCATTTTATATAATCATTAAAATTTTAGGGCCCTGCTGTCATTGTAAAAGTTACATGCTGATATTTTCTATAGTGCCTTATATCTAGCAATCTGAAAAAGACCAGTTAGGCAGTCCTTTTTCTATGAATGTATTTTAAATTTCCACAGCAAAAACCCTGTCAAGTACTTTGTCCCACCCTAGAAAATAGTGTTGGGCTAGTTAGATATTGCCACAGACTCAGAACTGTTAGTAATAGACAACAGTCTAATTACTACTGAAAACAAGATGAATTATTGTGCCACCATTTTTGCTGTAGGAATTTGATACTCTACTAACAGATATTTCATTAAAGCCCAGGGCTACAAGTTTGCACCTTAAGTGCCAAATTATGGTGGAGCTCTATATTAACATCAAAACCTTGCTGTTTTATATTGCAGTGTGAAGACCTTGCCTTCTACAGTCTATATGTACATTCTTTGAGACTAAAAATATTTGTTTTTTAAGTTATTACATATGTTTCTCATCTGTAGCTACAGTGGGACTTTTCCCTCACATTTTTTTTTTTTTATCTTTGCTCTTGTCTGATAAAAAAAAGTGCTGGTCAAGAGAGTTTCTGAAAGTTTCATTTAAAAAAAAAAATCTCTAGGTAGTCTAGAGAAAGCTGCATGATCAGCAAGGGATGCACCAGTTAAAGAGAAACACACTGCCGGCAATCTATAACTTAATGACAACAAGTATGCTTATACTAAAGGGAGACATATCACAGCATATCTGCCAGGTTCCTGTTTGTGCTCCCTAATCATCTGTTACTAGCAGCAGGATACTGGGCTACTTGTATCTTTGGTTTAAACAAGTACTGTCCTTCATATATTTTTCTTAAACTCATTTTCAGCTGCTTCTTGTCCTACAAACCAACCCTCTGTGTTCATTAAATTAAGCCTCCTACTTCATACAGCCAATCACTTGTGTGTAACTTACACCAGCATTGTACCATTATATTTGTCATCTATGAATTTGGCTGAGAAAAGAGCCTGCTTTTCATCTTACATAATTATAGGCTATCTTATACTGTCAATATTAAGCAACTGCTAGGAGAAATAGGGAGATCTGCTTAAATATCTGATACCATGATATGATTTGTATGTTTCTGCACACTGTTTAAAGGTGTATATTGCCTTTGTGTGTGAAAAAAAGAATTAGTGGATTCGTCATGGTTGTAACTTCTAGTTAGGCTTCAGCTGAAGAGAAGTGAGGAATTAAGTATCTAAAGAATGTCATTAATAAACTTGGTCAAATAAACAAATCATGATTAGCAAACTGCCTTTTTTCTTGCTTTGTTGAAGTATACACTTGCTCAAAATATCTTTACAAATGTTTATTATCTGTGCCTTTTACCACCTAAAGATCTTCTATTTGTCACAGGATTTTCTCACCTATGAGATCTAAATTCAAAGAGTTATGGAGAGCTGAAAATGGAATGGTATGTGAAGAAAACAGCACCATGCTGACTGTACTTTAAGACCATTAACTCATCATTGGGAACCCAGCTATACAAATAGCCAGCCATAAGGGATCAGTTGCCTTGTAAAAAAATACAGTTTCTCAGGAAGACCAATATATTGAGGGAAACATAGTGAAGACGATTACACAAATATTGGTTCAAAGTAGCAAGATATAATACATATTACATAATATACCACATATTGTCGTTTGTATGATGTGGACTTCTGCTACAGTTTTGGCTGTACGAGGAACCCAGGATCATAGTAGCCTGAAGAGAAAAAGCTATGCTTCATCTTAAGGCAAAATGTAAAGTAATCATTGATTGTACAAGTGCTTAGTGTATACAAGCAGCTAAAATGGATCCTGTATTAAAAAAAAAAGCAGAACCCTGTTAGATATATGAGCATACCTAAAAGGATAAAACATTGATGTAACAAGAGTATTCGGTACGTTTCAGTAATTATTGCTCAGTAATGATAACCACAACATTTTGCTTTTGTTGTAATGCATTTGTTATGTGTTATTAGCATTTCATGTTATGAATATCACAAGTCTCTCAAATGGGTTTGTGAAAAGAGATGTTCGAGAAATTTGGCCTGAACCGTATTGCACACCAAAATCTCAAAACCTTTAATCACTATCGGTAACTATTGAGAATCCACATTTGACAAGTGAAGAAACTAACTCTTGAAAATATAATTCTCCGATGTTTGAAAGCATGCCTGAAATTTTACTACCTAACCTTTTGTGGGGTAGGAAAACAACTAAGGTGTCTCAGCCCCAAAAAAGAGAATACATCCATGTGCATAAAACCGAATAGTGATGGGGTGAAAAGCAACAGCCTTTGGAATCTCACAAAAACACAAGGCTGTTAGTTTTTTTATATTTGAATCATATGAGTTCGGAAATTAATAACATGAAAATGCTACAGTCCCCAAGCATTCACACAGTTATTCTAGTAGAAAGATAATTTACATTGGCATAATTTATTTCTATAAATGTATGAATGGGAACACTGTGCTGTTATAACCACCACATGGAAAAAACCACAGGGGCATCACAGCATTAGGAGCACTAATTTCTGAGTGTGAGCTAGAGTATGCAGCCCAGCTGGATCCTAGATTTTAATTCCTCTTGAACTTGTCTCATGTCGTAACTGAATAATCAGGTGGAAAAAAAGCCCTTTTAGCAAGCAAGGACAAAGAGATGAAAACTAAGCCTTGATGGTGGAGATATAATAGACAGAAGACAGAAAGAGATTCTTGTACTCACTGTCAGTGCAACATATCTGAAAGTATGCATAAGCAGAATAAACACTGAGATTGTGATTCCTCAGAACCTGCCACAAGCCAAGATACAGGAACACAAACTGCTCTGTTATATCTGCTCTCAGGTCCTCACCACAAAAATGAACAAATATCTCCAACTTTTTTTCATATCTGCAGCACTACCGACTATGGATCAGCGGTTTATAAAGTAAGGCCATGCAGGAACAGCCTTCCGCTGCACCCTTCACTTTTGTGACACAACCACAGAATCACAGAATCACAGAATGGCCAGGGTTGGAAGGGACCTCTAGAGATCAACTAGTCCAACCTCCCTGCTCAAGCAGGGTCATCTAGAGCATGTTGCACAGGATCTCATCCAAAGTTTTGCAGTTTCATTTATCACAGCTCCTCCTTTCATATTAGAGCTCACTGGAAAATTTCCACCTCAAAGAACAATTTTCCAACGGGAAGAGGTTTTTTTCTTTTTCTTTTTAAGGATCTTCCCCCTCGCCCGATGTGTAAATTCACCACTTCACAAAGAGAATAAAACAGGAACTTTTCTTTGAAACATCTTACTTCAGCCACTCAATCACCTTTTTTTTTTTTCCCTCAACGAAACATAGCTTCTTGGTATTCTTAGGAAAGGAAAGGGATCCTTATAAATTGCCAACCACTGTTTTTTCTCTGAGTAGTTTTATGTCACATTGATTGATAACTCATCAGAGTGATAGGCTGAGAAGAAGGTAATGATCCACCTTAGACAAAAGAGCTGACAAGTCATGCCTTTCAATATTCTTCAGAAGCACAAAGCCTGGAGATCTTCACTTAGGGTCAGTCTTTATGAGGAGGTGGTCCAGAATGACAAATATGTGATGAGTCTCAGGCGGACAATTTGTCCAAAAAGTTCTGTTTTATTTAGCTTGATGCATTTTGAAAATGAATTAAGCTAATACGTACAGAACTCATAGGGTACACCTACACAGACTGGCATCCTAACTCAGACATAGTACTGCAACAATGTGGTTACATCACTTCCAGAGTAGAGCTAGTGCATGTCTGATCAAACCAAGCATAGATAGAGAGAACAAGCTGCCCAGTGTACCCATGAGCGCAGACATGCCCAGGATGGGAAATAAGATTGCCCAAATTGAGAGACACTTATTCTGCTATTTACACTGTAAATTTTGCACCTTAGTTTTCTACACAACACCTTTTCCGTGCAGGCATACCCTTAAAGGGAGGGAAAAGCTGGAGCGAATGTCCAAGCTGGTCAGCCTTGGCTGAAAGTGTGAAGCAGAGGAGGAGGTAGGCGGCAGATTCAAAAGCCCTCAGATAGACGTTATTATTATAATACTTACACAGTCCGTAGGCTGCAAGACTGTCTAAGAATTGTCTGTTCTTCTGTTTTTAGCTCAGGATGATCCAGGACATAAAACAACATCAACAATCCTAATACAGTTGTTAGGATTAGTTGCTGAATCTTGTATGTTGACTGAAATTGCCTGAAAGGGCAAAGCATAGTTACATTGGAGGGGCAGTAGTGTGGGGAGCAGAGTGTGACTCAGAGAGACTTCTCAGCATAACACCAGGGCTACACCCAACATTATCCTCTGTGCATTTCTGCATGCATCCTTCTAAAGCAGGCCCGCTCCCAGAACAAGCTGCAGACATTTGCTTATAAGCCAGTCACCTGGGCAGCTAGGTATACCAAAGGCAAATTTCATCTCATAATAAAATAGATACCACCAGCAGGCAATTGGGGAGCACAGGAGAATGTCACAGAACTAGTTCAAATGTAGAAGTCCACAGTTGCACTAGGATTCATTTGCTTAAATATAAGCATCTGATGCCATTTGAGACACAACAGGACGTATGAAGTGGCCTCATGGGGCCAGTAAATATGACATGTATCCCATAGGCCACCAATGCTCTTCCAGAGCAGCAGCTGGAGACCATGTGGGATAACCCTCCATAGGAGGGATCAAATGTGCATCTCAAACAGCAGAAGATGCCTACATCTAAACAACCGAACTAAGATGGACTTTAGGGTGACGTACATTATTCTGTAGTGATTGTGTTGACCTGACCTCCACTGACCATAGCAGGAGCTGAAGATTCTCAGCACCTAGGCACCGATATGTAGATTTTGTCTCATGCTGAACCCCGCCCCTACAGCTAGATGAGACAAATCCAGTCATGAAGTCACTGCATATGGATAAACAATTGATTATTTCAAAGGTATTAATCACAAGGTTTCAGACTCTCCTGCTCTGAAAGCTCATCAGAACACAGTGGAGATGTTGACAAAGACTAAGTAATGTTTTTCTTCCCTTCATTTTACATGCCAAGTTTTGAAGATTTAAGATCAAACACACAGCCTGTTTTGAAAGAACTAGTTTACAGATCTGGCTTGACAACATAATATACTTTAAGTGGGCTTCCTACAAGTCCATCAGATATTATTTCTGCTGGTTGCATTCCAGCAGAGCACTACACAGATAGCTAAAAGCAAGCATTGTTCAGAAGGAGCATTCAGTACTTTCCACTAAACTGCGATACTTTGATATAGTTAAGTGATAAGATGATTAAAGTCAATTGAGACATTTAAAGGTAAAAAATCTAAGTGACAAGAGGCCTTTCCCTCTTTTACCCTGTATCCCCTTCCAGACCACATGCTTGTGAAAACTCATTGTACTTAACGTAGCATTACTTTTGCTAGCTTGCTATGAAGCTGAGATCAGGCCCTAATTAACACAGAGTTGTCAGAGACCCCACTATGTGTGTGCTCAGTGACCACAGAACAAATGGTCAATCTATTCTATAAACAGTGCATTAAAGGCTAAAGAAGAGTAATTTCAGTTCCTATACTTGCAAGGAAAACAAAACTTGAATGCTTCCTTATAGTGAAGCTAAAATTTCCAATAGCATGTTTTTAAACTAGATCTGTTCCCAGGAATGAATAAACCAAAAAAAAAAAGGAGTAAAGAAACCCTCTCAAGGATGAAATGCATTGCAGCTCTACCGAGTCAGCAGGAGTTCCTGGAAGCACCCTGCTTCTAGGAATGGAGCTGGAACGAAGCTGTGGTGGGCTCTGGAGCAAATCTGCAGATGCGCTCCCTTCAACACAGTGCACGCACATCAGCACTCACACATGTACATCCACCTGTGTTCGGAGAGGGACAACCAGCTCTGTCGGGTGGCCTAAAATTAGTGGCTGGAGTTCAGTTTTGTATCACTACCCTGAGGAAAGCCGGCTGCTGCTCTGTGCAAAGTATAAGCTGTGTCTATGTTAGGAAGTAATGCAGCACAATGGGAGCAGATTTATGGGCCTGCCATCCACATCGTGTGTGCTTTTAAGCTAGCTCTACACTGGGTCCAATGGACCACTCAGCAGCTGGGATATATCTTGCACTGGTTTAGCTTTATCAAAGCGAATCCAGTCCAGGAGATCTGAGATTGCTCTAAAATGCAAATCAAAGTGCAGTAAAAAGAGACGATCAGGAGATTTGCCTCAAAAAACTATATCTTAACTGAATTGAAATTAATATAGACACACCGGTAGATTATCACTATAACTGGCCTGTGTGTGCATATGAAGAGTAGTATGCCCTTCTTGCCTTTAGTGATAGGATATACATCCTTTTTTTCAGGTTCCAGGCTGCTGTTTGAAAATGAAAAAGCTATTTGCACGGAGACTTTAGGTGTTTGCACCATAAATTTTTTAATATCCATTTGTGGAGAGTTCCTATTTTAAACACTGTGACCAGGCCAAAACTGGTTATTTTTGTTCTAAGAGAGAAAAATGATCATTTCTGCTCCAGCATGAGAGCCTCCCTGCAAAGAGGGACCGAGGTCAAGGACTCGAAGAGGCCAGGCAGGGTGGCACCAAGTGCGAGCCACCCCATGCGAGGCCAGCGGTCACTGCCAGCCATCCGCAGGCAAGCAGACTGAGCATCCACTCTCCTCCTGGGCAGGGCTGAGCTGACTCGGGAACCTGAGCGCCAGCCAGAGGCCCAGCTGGGAGGCCAGAAGCTGCAGGAGAGCATGGAGAGGGGAGCAAATGCCTCTCATCAGGCCCCAATTAGTACAATTGTGATGGGGGAGGATGCTTCCCCTTCAGTCTGCTAGAGGCTTGGCAAAAATGCAGGAGACACATGCACACAGTGTGAAGAGAGGGAGATAACAGAGTGGGTGAGAGGAGAGGGAGAGATGGACAGTGGATGTTATGGGCTCTGACTGAGATAAAATCACGAATGTTGGTAAGTGCATTTCAGCTTTCCCCTGTGCAAAGCTTTTGTCTGATGACTCTGGCAATAATCTATTTTCCTTACCTCTATTTTGAGCTTCGCAGTGTGGAAATAGGGATGAATAGATATGTCTTGCTGGTTAAGAACGCAGAAACTTGCTGTTGTGCTAGTGAATGCAGCCCCCACTTCCACAAGTTTTGCCATAATTTCTGATGTTGAGTTACACAGAACTATGTGCTATGTAAACAGTGGTCATAGGCCAGGCTTCAAACATGTGCTGTATACACCATGGCTTTCAATTAGATAGCACAAAGCAGAAAAGAAATATCTCATATAAGGGAGTAGCCTGGTTTAAAAAGAAAGGGAAGGAAAATTCATATTCACGTGGAAGAAAATGAACTCTTCAGTGCAGAGGCCAACACTGATTTGGGTGGTTTTTAAGCTCTATTTGAAAGGTAAGATGGGATTTATGTGGTTCACAGCCTTCATGCTTTGCCCTTTTGTAAGAGGTGAACTTCATTAATTTTGTATTTCTCCATCCTAACTAGAAATGCAAGGCTCAAACTACATACCAACTCTGATAGTAGAAGGTTTTTGGAGCATGGCCACTTCAAATTATGTGTACGGTGATTTAAATGTTCATTAAAAATATTGTCTACTTTCTTTTCTGGTCTTTTTCCGCTCAGATAAGACAGATAAAGTTTTATTGTGGTTTTTCTTGGTGGTTTGTTTGTTTGTTTGTTTGTTTACTCTGTAGTACAGTGTGGAAATTGAAAGCCGATTTTGCCAGCTGACGTCCTTGCCCATCACCCCTTTTCTATCCCTAAACTCTTTTAAAACATGTTAGGGCAACTTAGTGAACTATGTATAATCTCAGCCTGTTCAAAGAATAATATGAAAGCATGAAAGGAAGAGTGTTGACCTTAAAATTCAAAGCAACCTGACTATTTGATTTGCCTTCTTATCTGTTTATATATTCAGTGTTAGAAATGCTTAGATAACATTTTCAAAATAAAATCATCTCTCAAATAAGCCAATAGTAAACAAATGTGCACAAACTCTGTCTAGAGTACTTCTAAGATTCTAGAAAGGTTAAATAATGATTAAATATACTTTAATAATTTACTTATTTAAAATATTTTAAAATGAAATAATAATGATTAGTTAAATGATGATAGGTTATGCTCTTTACAGTATTAGATTCCTTCAAAATGCTTTTGTAAAGGCTCAGGGAGTATCACTGTCTTTGGATAACTTGATAGGATGCAAGTTATTTTTATATCTTGAGTGATCATATCTGTGAGCTAGCAAACTTGCATGGTACTGTGTGTCCTCATCTCTGACTGAAGACGGTGGGGACCGGAGCTGTTTATAACTTGACAGTGTGCTCTCCTCATAGCTTTTCATCCAATGTATCAGGCAGTGCTGCAATTTTTCTCCATCTATACCCTTTCTCTTCACCCCTGCCACACTCGTATGGTTTAACTTTGCTGAAGCAGAAGGTGTAAGAAGGAAGGAGGGAAGAGAACCTGGGAACATTTTGGCCTCCCGGATGACTCTGGTGCTCTCTGCAAGCCTGTGCAAGTGTCAGATGACTCACAAACGGTTCAGCAAATGTCTGCTCTGCTGAAATCGGAGCAGAGGGCAGGTCCACATCCCAAGAAGCAGCACGTGGAGCCAGGGGCAGCACTGGATCGGTGGGGACCCGGCCGGGGGCAAGTGCAGCCCCCTGTCCACGCTGCCGCCTGGCGCGCCAGGAGCCTCCAGCCCTTCCCACAGCTGCCGGCTCTCAGGAAAGCTTTGCAACCAGCAGGCTTCACTCCTTTTGCCTTGGGGAGGTTTAGCTCAAGGAGAGAAATGGTGTGAATCTGCATGCTACCCCAGCTACCCACACACATGCATGCCAACGGTGGCTGCCGAAGGTGGCAATGTCCGTAATCCACATCGACCTCAAAAGAGGCAAGAGGACGCTCACATTTAGCACCACGTAATGCCCGTCTACAGATCATCTGCCCCTCTCTGGAAAGTAGTCTAGCTCAGTCTGGACATGATGCTCCCCGCTAGAAAATTGAAAGGATCAAAATTGGGTTGTTGCGATTTGGGAGTCCTTGGGAGAACCACACACAAACGGTGCATAAAGCCCTGTTGTTAGGAAACTCGTTTCACAGCTGTTTGGGAATTTGTTATTCCTGATAACATAATATGCTAATAATGAAACCCATCTATTCAGTCACTTTTTAGCATCAGTCTTAAATCAAACGATTAAGGATTTCAGCTAACCATTTTTCCTATAGCACGCTTCATCACTTGTGTTCATTTAAATTCTTAGTTTCTTTACTTTCATAAGGAGTTGGACATAATGCTCCTAAAAAAAGTGAATGGAATAAATAAAATGAAAATATAGTATATAAAAACACATTCAATTGTTACAATACTTCTATGTGGTTTTATTTTGTGATTCTTTCAATTTTGGGGAGGGGGTTGGAAAATGTGGTTATGGAGGTTATTTTGTAAGAAAAAAATTAAAGCCATTTTGTAACCTATTGGTAGCTATTCTTGAACTTTTAATAATGAGAAATGTCTTCTGTTAGGCCTCAATTACTGATCTCCCTCTAAATTTGGTGAGTACTGACATAATAGAGATATTCTATCCATAGCCAATGAAAAATAAACAGAGGTTATTTTTCTCTCCAGTAAAGGCTAACTTTCAGTGCGAGTAAATAATTAGTAAACAAATAGCATATCAAATTTCTTTGTAAGTCAATTGATTTTAATATTAGTTACAATTTGCTTATTTTACGCCCAAAGACATTTTAGGTGCTTTAAAAATCAGTAAAATATGCAAACGAGAAACTTAAAGTCTAGACTTTAAATTAAACAAAATATTATGGCAAAAATGGAAATAAATGTAAAAGAAGAATATACAATTATCAGCTGTTAAAATTTTGGTCTTATTCCTCTTGTTCCGCAAAATCTATATAGCCTTTATATAATCCTTCCTTGCAATACTATTTTTATTGCTAACGTATAATCTGGTCTGACCTCATCCTGCTTTGAGCAGGAGGTTGAACTAAAGACCTCCTGAGATCTCTTCCAACCTAAATTTTCCCATTGTCCTATGGGGTGTGCATATTCCGCTTAACTCCCTTTTCTGAGCCTGTTTGCTCATTGATGTCCTAGATGTTGGCGCTGTTGAATGCACCCAATCCAGGTGACCCCAGTTCCCAAGGCCATGAGGTGCTGGGGGAAGGCAGACCACCCATTTCCACCCTGCAGCTCCTGGCTATCTGTGTTGCCCCCGGGCCCATCTGCTCTGGATTCCTGTGCTGTTCCTCCTGAGACACAATTACCACTGGGGTAAATGGATTTAGTCCAAAATATCTGCAATGGGAGTCTTGTACTGCAGTCCACAAGGGCAAACTTGTCTGAGAGCTGCCTGCCCAAGGGTGTGACTTCAGGGCTGGCAGAGTGCAAAACAGGTTGGGGGAGAGATGAGGGCAAAAGGAGCCAAATGTGGTGCAGTCTGATCCGTACAGCCTGCTGGAGGGGCTCCTGGCATGAAATCTCTCTGAGCAGCGTCTGGGAGGAACACCTGTTGCAGAGAGGGAGCTGGAGCCATCTGCCGCAGGGCCGGCATGGGTGGCCAGGGAACGAGTGCTCACTTTCCCTCCTTGGGCCTCTTCTACCTGTTTTGTAGAGAGGATGACACAACTAAGGCCCCTCTGCCAGCTATACTTGCAAAGATGCAAAATAGTAAGAAATAAGTAGACAGCTATCTGATGATAGGTAAATTCCTGGTTGGATACTGAATAGTCAAATGGCATAAATTATTAAAATCTTTAATGCTTCCAGTTCTTTTCTGCTCACTGATTCGTCTTTCCTCAGTGCAGGAAATAAGAGTTGCAAGTGAATCCTTGCAGTCTAGTAGTCCCTCAAGACCTGCAGAAGCTGCGCCCAGCAGCAGAGCTGCACTTTGGTCTTTGTCGTTCTTCCCAACAAGGCAGCACCGGAGGAGGTAACAGCAAGATGTTTGTCTTCCGTTCTCCGAGAGGTGCTTTCCTGTTGTTGCCATTAGAAATTTGAAGTGGACGTATACCAGCTTAAGCTAGAGCTGAACATCTTACTGTCACATGAGTAAATGTTTGTGGGGTTGGAGTTGACATATTTGTTAAAGAAATCTGGACTATCGATTCCCAGAAAAACTCCACAGTATGATGAATAACTGTGTTTCTGTCTAGAGCTGTTGCTTCAACACCAGCCTGATAAGATCTGACTGCATCTGTAATTTTGTTTAATGTAGCTATTGCAACGTAAACCTAACGAGGCTTAAATAGTGGGGCTTATGTTTATTTGTTTTGAATAGTTTTGGAATTGATATAATTATGCAGAAGAATTAAGCCATTTTACTCATTATCCAAGATGTTATTTAATCTTCAGAGTCAATCAGATTAGAAGAAGTTCTATCTCTTTCAAGATAAATTCTTACAAATCAGGAATTATAAAGAACTTGTAATCAGGTCATGCCAAATCTATAGGGAATTTTTTTTTTCTGTTATTATGCTGAGCCCAGGTGATGTTGGGGTGTATTCTGAAGGACCCTAAAAACCAAAGGGAAGGGCATTCATCAGTTTTGTTATACATGGCATGGTTTCACAATGTAAAAAAACATGTCAGAGAATCCAATTAAAACACAGATGTTCCCAACCTTAGTTAAAATACAACTCTATAGTATGAGATGAATTTACTCGTCTCCCTAAACCAAGGCTGAAAATTATCAAATAAGCTCAGTCACTGCATGCTACAGTAAGTATCTTCAGAAGGTCAAATAGCCAATGAAATACACTGGAGACTCAGTTACGTCCATGTGCTCAACCTTATTCTCTGGCCATGAGACCCAGCTGACATAATCTGACCATATCGAAAGTATTCCTCTCTCGCTATTAGCCAAACAGGATGTACTCTCACCTGCTGACTGGGAGATGGTCACTAGCACACGCTAACTCCCAAATCAGACACTGGCAATGTTGCCTATACGTCCTCCCTGTAAACATGTACAGATCGGACCGCAGATTCCTTTTTAGGCTTAGAAGATATTTGTTTTTTATGTCTGAACCGAACAAAAAATCCTTAAAAAGTCATAGGACCGACTGTCACATGCCCTTCAAGACACCAATTGCAAACTCGTATGTTAAGGGGGATAGGAAAGATTTCAGGCCCTTGAAAAAACAGAAAATCACCAGGCCCCTTAGCAGTGAGGAGCACTGGTTCATTCTGTGGAAGGGTGATATATGAATTATATGGCCAATAGCTCTGCTAGAGAGACCATTCAAGATCTCTTCCAGAGCTAGATTAATATATAGGAAGTACATAGGCTGTCTTCAGTATAGATTACATAAGGAAAAGAGGCTAAAATTTACAGCCATTGTTAAGGAAGATTGAGAGATGTCTATCTATTTCAAAGTATTTCATAGATACAATAAAACCTTAGGAAGGCAGCAACCACGTTTTCATTCAAATTATTATTATAGAAGAGATGAAAATCTTAGTCATAAGATGATGGACTTCATCTGTTACAACTTCTGGCACTGTGCTCTGCAGCTGCTGTCTGTAGTGTTTTGGTGTTTAACTGATATATGTATTTCTTTAAATATTAAGAATTGTGTTCCTGATGGATAGGGTTGGACAAATTTATTCAATAGATTTTAATTTTCTTTCTGAAATTCATAACTACTCATATGCCAGCTGGGATTTTTCTGTGTTTATTGATTATTTGTATGTACAGCTGTCAAATCTATTTTGGCCCAATTTCAAAACCATTCCAAACATCCCAGTGAATATTCTCACTGTTTTTGGTCAAACAGCTACAGAACTTGCAAGTTGCATTTAAAGGAGTTGTGCGATTAGCAGTGATTTTTGTGTGTGTGTTGCCATCTTCTTTGCAACCAGCTTTTGAAAAGCTGCCCAGCTTGTCACTGCTGGAGCTTAATGGATACTAAAAATATAGAGCACATCTAATGCTGTCCCAGAGATCACTGTGGTCTTTCAGAGGTTTCTTCTTCTAGAACAAGGAAGCGGACCCCATGCTCAGTTGTGGTGGGAAATGCCACAGTGCTGAGACTCCTGTGTCCATTCTCTAAGGAAAAATATGTCAAAATTTTTGCTTTAATATAAGCATTTTGGGCTTAGTGAATCGCAACTTTCTACAAAACATTTAGGCTGCACTATAGAAAACAAATGAGATAAATAGGGCAAGGAATGGGATTTCTAGAAGTCAGCGTCTGAGTGAGGGAACACCCATATAAGCTAGTAGGCCATGTTCGAGACAGCTGTAAAGCTTAGGTTGAACTGAAGGTAGTTCAGTTCCTACCTATCACTAGGACTTTCAAATATGAATTTTAAGCTGGAATTTAGTTTCTAACTTTGAGCCTTTACCATGGAAAATGAGACTGAGAGATATAATAACAGATTATTGGTTAGTGAGTTCACCCACAAGGTAGAAGAGCTGAATTATGTTGTGATTTGAGCCCACATCTCCAGAAAACGCTTTGACCTCCATTCAGAGAGGGACTTTCTCAATCTTGCTTGTTCAGATCCTTCTGTTTTGCATAGCTATTTAAAAATTCACTAGGGCTTCCCCACTTCCTAGGTGCCTGGGCCCTAGGTTATGGAGTTAATACTTTCTACCTACTATCTTCCTGCTTTAGTACGCTTCTAATTAGGCAAGCAAAATAAAACAGCTTTCAACAGCAAAATCTGAGTGATAATGAACTGCAGTACCCTTATAACAACTGTTTTGGGAAGCAGGAAATCTAATTTCAAGCCTTTGCTCCAAATCTGGGAGGGGAAAAAGGCCTCTCCACCTTGCCAGGTGAGTATCCCAGCTAGCAGGCTATTGATGATATACAATAAGAGACAACAGTCAATCCTCTATCAGAAGACCTGTAATCAATTACTTTTTCTATGCTTTTTAACCCGGAAAGTGCCCATGTGAGAGAATAAGCAGAGGGATCCACGGGATTTACACAAAACGTAGGATTGTGTTTGTGCCCATTACTGCCTTGGAACCGTAACGGCAAAAATAGGTGCTGATAATCTAGGCATTGACAGGCAAGGAAGCAGCAGAGCAGGTTTTGAGGATCCCAGTGACACATAGATGCTGGACTTATTTGCTCTAAAATGACAGGGACTCGTATGACTTTAAAACCTTTTTGGGTTTTAGCCTTAGATTATGGGTAAGGGCTTTGCCATGACTGAAGCTAGCTATTTATAAGACTAGGCTAACAGTAATTCTGTATAGGAAAACTATGTGGATAAATATGCCGATAAATAAGAGATTCTTCAATAATGCTGTCAATAAATGTGTACAGTACCTGAAGAAGTGCTCTGGCCCATACCTGTGTTGGGTGAAGTGACTGTATATGAGCTTGGTTGGTTTGTAAAGGGTATTGCAACCTCAGAGGGAAATGCACAGTTTTTGAACTGCAAGCTATGACTGTGATTACAGGGGAAGAGTATGGGGACCCTTATCCAACTCACTTGAAAGGGAGAACAAAAAGAACCTCTTCCTGAGTACAATGGTTATTTTAATACCTGCAATATACATTCATGAAGGATTTCAATTTCCATTTCTGGATAGAGTTGAGTTGTTCTGGGAATTACCTCATTTATTTCCTTTGCAGCATTACAACTCTTTTGCATTGTAGGAAATCTGGCTCTTCCCCACCCATTTAATAGAGTACTCAAACAACATGCTAAATAAGTCGGTCTTTTTTAAAGAAAATATTCAATCTCCAATTGTCATACATTCTTAAATGTGATAGGTACCAAACTTTGGGCTGATCTTTATATTTATATATGTGAGGCAAGCGAGATGTGTATGAAAAGAGGAGTTTGCCTAGGCTCAGATGTACTGCAGAGAGGAAAGGACACGGGAGGGGAAGGGACCGTGTCATGGCTTGCATCTTCCCCATTCGCACGGCCTGGTGTGACACACGTCACATTTGTCTTTCCTTTCATCTCTCATCCTTATTCTGTTCTTCCCTCACTTTTCTTCTGTTGTTTGGGTTTTTTTTAGTTTGTTTTTAAAAAGTCTCCCTATACAGTGAATTGAGTGGATGGTGTAAATTACACAATCCGCTTAAGATCGATGACAGTTTTTCAACCTGGAAGGTTGAACATGGGGGTGTCCAAAATAATTCTACTTAAAAGTAAAAGCCATTAGTAACAATTGTGAACAAGCTGGATTGATTTTTAGGAGGAAGATGCTTTCTGACTGAAATGCTAAGTTGTTTACTGCAGCAAGCAACCAGGAATCATGGAGGTGGGAAAGGATGCCATACAACACTAAGGATACTAAGAGCTGGCATCAGCAACAGTCATCCATCCACCCTGTGACGCAGCGGTGTTTGGGTGTCTCTAAAAGTGCTGTGTTCCATTTGCATTAGGGCTTGAACTCCCCCTTCTTTCCTTCCTGTCTGCTCCTTGCCTTTTACCTCGCACAGCCTCTCCAGTACTACTTGCTTCATTTTTGCTCTTTGACCACTATAAATCACAGGAGTGTCACTGACACTGGGAATTGGTTGGGAGCAGTAGACAGTAATGAGCTAAGTATTGCACACGTTTTATTTCTTACCTGCAGTTACGTTGCAGAAACTCTGATTTACTGGCTTCCCAACTGCCAGCAGCTTGAAAAGGTGCCCTGTACATATTCTTTATTAATAGAAGGTTAAAAGTGGTTTGTGTTACCCAGCATAAAAGACATATTAAACCGCTTTGTATTTGGAGATAACTTCAAATGCCAGCTGACTCAGAAATGTTTTGTGAAACTTCCATTCGGTGGAAATCATGCTGTCAGCTAAAGCTTAGGGTGTGCAGGATTTGCTCCTCTTACCTCTGCTTAATGCATCACTGCCAAGGAGAGACTGGATGCCAGCTGACAGGCTGAGGGATGGATGTTGCAGCATTCATTGTTACTTCCATTTTATCGTCTTTATGTCTCTGCTGGGCCAGGGGCAAAGATTGCCTGTTTTTGGCTCTTATATTATGCTGTGTTTCACTCAGCCTTTACAGAAAGAAGTAAGGCAACAGCTCTCCCTCCCTTGAACAATGGCTAACTCTTTGTAAGAGGGTATCACTAACAAGCTAATTCTGAGATACAGCTAATTTATATAATATATATTATTTTATATATTAACATATTTGATAATGTTCTTTTATTAACATATTTGATAACGTGCATTATAAAAGAGGAGATAGACTTAAATATTTTTGCTGCTCATAGTAGTTGCTGACCACAGGAAGATTCTTCTCACACTTTCGATGCCATTATCATCACCCAGGATTTGCAGCTTAAAGGGGACTTTGTGGAAAATCAAATCTCACAAATCTTCACTTTGTGGAAAATCAAATCTCACATTTTTATTTTTTTCAGTAAGAGGGGAAGGAAATTGGTTAAAAAAGAAAGTGAAAAATGTTTCATCAACAATATCCAGGTTTATCTTGCGGGTAGGTGCTAAAACCTAGGAAGTTTGAAGTAAAAACAAAATTTCTGATTTTTTTTTAATGTTTAAAAGCTTTATTTCATCCAAAATAATAAATATATTTGATTTCATTTTGAATATCAACTGTAAACACAGAGTTATTGTCCGGTGACAAAAATATATAGTACCTACTCTTGCTGGTGGCCTTTGCATATAGCAAGGAATGAATAAACATCCTGAGTTTTAACAAAGACATGAACAGGAATGGCTTAATAAGACTATTCTTACTAATAGGCATGTATAATCATTCTTATCATTATTTCAAATGAATGCAAACAAATCACAGATGTCTGAGAAAGTACAAGACATTGGAACAAGCACAAATTAAAATGTATGAAGGACTGCGAAAATACATCGGTACATTTTACAGTGTCGTAGAACTCCAAACTGTTGAAGGAAAAATTTAAGACAAATTACTCAATATGGAAACAAGAATGAAACCGTAATCGCAGTCGTAAATGCATCACATCTATTGGTTTATTGCTAAACTTCATTGTCAAAAGAAATTAGCTTTCTCTATAAGCCCAGTGTCCCTTGAAGCCTTTGAACATGTAATGATGTTAACTAGATTGCTGTGCATCTGTGCTTGAGCTGTTTTAACAGTGAAGAGCTCCCTAGTCATTAACTCTGTTTATACTTTTATTACCTTAATTTTTGACGGGATTATTTTTTTAAGTAAGCTGCTGTGTGAGCCAGCTCTCTCTGTATATCTGGAGAAAAAAAACGTCTTTCTCAGAAAATATGCCCACTTCAGCTATCCACAAGACTTTTTACTCCAAGGGATCTCAAAATACATCATGAGTTTTCGTCCTGATTCAAGCAAGTATCATATCCCAAAATGCACTAGTGCATGGCCATATATTTAAGTGCTTAAGCACTCTGTGTTAAGGGGCCTTGTGAATTAGGACTTAGACACTTATGAACAAAGAGGAGGTAAAATCAAGGGGAAAACCAGCTGTAAAACCATGCTGGAAAGAGACTATTTCTATTGAGTGTTATTTTGAGTGGGTCTTCACTGTAGAGTTAGCCTTCACTGTTACCTTGGAGTTACTCTTAACACTTCCTTTTTTACAGTAGGAAGCTGTCACCGAGGTTTTTGGGCTTACCAGGGGCAGGAGGCTAAAACGTGGCTGATCCTTCCAGGGTGACTCACTTTACACTGTGGGCACAGACAAAATCACTCTATGCTCATAACCCTCCAAAATGACCATACAGTGTCCTGCAACGTATTCGGGAAATGGGACAGTGTCTTCCGCAGACCCCTGGGCAATAATCACAGCGTGGTTCTGACTACTGCACAAAACCCACATATAGGTAGTGCCACAGATCCCAGCCATGTGTCCGGAGGAGTGCTGCCCCAGCTGAAAACACAGCTCTCGGGTCGCATACTTCAGCGCAGCTCTGTAAGCCTGAAGGAGGAAAACGGCAGTGCCAGTCACATGGATTGACCCTTCAGTGGAGACACAGCTTCTGGGCACAGACATGGAAGCAGGGTTCACGCTATGTAGCCCCTCACCAGCGGGCATAAAAGCTCCTAGGCTATTGTTTTCCACCACGGAGAAGAGCAGCTCCGTGCGCTAGAGGCTCCAGGCCCCTGCGGCCTCGCTCCCCGTGGCTGCGAAAGGGAGTGTGCACCCAAAGACTGGATCAAAACTTTGCTGAAAATAATGGTGCCTGGTATGGCTTTTCTCCAGCCGCACAGCTGTGAGCAGATTGCTCCTGGTAGCAAAGCGGTGCGCTCTCAAACTTCAGAGCAAGGACAGGGAGGACCACATCGCATCTCGCTCTGCGGCCTGTCTGAACAATATGAGGAGCGTAAGAAATAGATAGTATCTGAGTCACTCGTCACAAAAGCATTCTGATGCTCTGATCCCACTGAAATAATCACTATGTGTGAAAACCCTTGCAGACACGAGCTGGGTTTCTTAATATATATTTTAGGAAATTAATTACCTATAATTTTGTTGTCAGTGGCCACATAAGAGGTGCTTCTCACGTGAGATTACATGAGTGAGAGTTAGACGCTCAGATTTCCTCAGCTGATTCCTTCTGATTTAGGTGTCTAATTTTCAGATGTTTAAACTGCGGCAAACGCCTCTGTCCTGCCTGACTGGCACTGTCAGCCCTGGAGGGGAATTCGGCCCCTCTGGGAATCCGCCCTGTGCTTCCGACGGGCAAAGACTTACAAAGCGCAGTTACGATTCGCGCAGTCCCGCAACGTTTCCCAAGCGCGTCCCCGCAGCACAGCTGCGGGCCGTGCACCTGCTGACGCGCTGTGTCTTGCTGCTGTCGCTAATCCCGCCGGGGCGCGAGGACGCTGCTGGGAGCAGTCGGGGCACGGCGGCGGCTCTGCAGCTGGCGGGCCGGCTGGGGTGCGCAGGCAGCGCTCGCACACGGCTCGCTGCGCCCCTCAGGCGGCCTGGCCCCCTGTTTGTGCAGCCGGAGTCACTTGCTTCGCTAAAAATCACAGCAGCAAGAAAGTCCTTTCAGCAGAGCGCCCGGTAAGCTCGGTGCGGGCCACCGCGTCCCGCAAAGGCTGCGAGCGGAGAGGTGGAAGTTATCGGCTCCTGGGGTCTGCAGGATACGGCCCCAAATCAGGGCGCAGGAGAAAAGGCTCTGAATGTCCCAGCTTGGGCGGCCCAGGCTCTACCCGCTGCCCAAACGGCTTGCTGGGAAGCGGAGCAGCTCTGGAGGTTTTACCCTGCGGCACCAGCCGCACGCCCGTGCCAGCCGCCGCGAGCTCCTCAACCCTCCCTCCCGGATGGGGATTCCTCCAGGCCTCCGGTGCAGGAGACGACTGGAAAACATAGGCTTAAACGAATACTGTAATTAGGGCCTGTCCTTGCTGGAGGCAGGGGAGCGCGGCGGGCCTGAGCCACTCCTCCGGCTGGGGCGAGCGGGCGGGCGGCGCGCGCCGGCTGGATGGGCTGGCCTCGGCTGGCGGGGCCGGCGCCGCTGCCAGGTGGATGTGCGAGGCCGCAGCCGCCCGGAGGTGCGCGCAGGCGGGCGGCACGCTCGCACGCACCCCACCGCCAGCTCCCGGCCGCCACGAGTAAGTAAACACGGTGGACGCTGCCTCTGGAGCAGCTGCCGCCTCCGGAGCATAGGCTGGTTTTGCATTGTTTTGCCTCTTTTTTTTTTTTTTTTCCCTCCCCCCCCCCCTCCCTCCCAGGGCTGGAAGTAGGATCAGCGCACCTGGGACTGATATGCCCACGGAAATCTGCCGTGAGGTGGGAATGCATGCCGTCTCGGACTTTCACTCCTCCCTGACGGTGCGGCTGCTCAACAAGGGGCCGGAGTACCTCCGCCGGCAGCTGGAGGCAGGCACCCCGGGCAGGAAAAGCGCCGTGGAGCGGCTGGCGGCTGATAAGGCCAAGTATGTGAAAAGTCAGCAGGTAATCAGCACCAAGCAGGAACCCGTCATCGTGCTCAGCTCCGCGTCGGAGAGCAGCAGCGGGAGCTGCTCAGCAGAGAGCAAAAAAGCCAGCCGGGACCGCGGCAGAGGGCCGGGCCCCGGAGGGCTGGAGGCGGCCGGGGCGGCGTGCTCCTGCCGCGGCCCGCTGCCCCGCGGCCCCCCCATCGCCCGGCGCAGCACCCCCAGGAGGCAGATGCGGCCCGATTCCCTCGTGATTTACCGCCAGAAATGTGAGTTTGTGCGGGGTCAAAGCCAGGACAGCCCGCGAGGCAGCTTGGTGAGGAGGCTGTTCCAAGGGCCCCTAAAGGACAAGCAATTAGCCTCCCCCGAGATGCCCAGGGTAATCATGGAGGTCGCCACAGGCACAGAGAGCAAAGAGCCCGCCTCTGCAAGACACGGTGACTGCGAGCCGAGCAACCACGGAGCGGAGCAAACCGTCCCTGCGACCGCAGAAGCCCCAGGCGAACGCACACGGGAGCGCGAGAGACCCTCAAAACTGCCCCCGGCTCCGGAGGAGGCCAAGGAAGTGAAGCGGAGAGGCCTCCATCGCTCCCAGTCGGACATCAGCTCCCGCTACTCCAAGTCCTTCTCCGAGTTCGATACCTTCTTCAAGTACTGCGGCCTCGACGCGGAGGTCATCGAGGATCTCGGCAGGGAGAACTTCTCCGTGGTTTCCGACAACGTCTCCTTCAAGGTTCGCAGCATTAGCGTGGCCACGTCCGAAAGCGACTTCACGAGGCACAGCGGGGACGACGGCCTGCTGGAGGACGAGCTGACGGAGCAGGTCCCCAGCAGCACCTCCGTCATCGAGCGCAACGCGCGGATAATCAAATGGCTGTACACCTGTAAGAAAGCCAAGGAGGCTAACGCGGTGCTCCAGGAGCTGGCATGACGGCTTCTCCCTTCAGCGTGCGTTGCAGCCTGGTAAACTCAAGGTGTGTGTAAAGTCTCGCCCGGTCAATTTATATATGTCTGTTTTCTCTTAATGAGCACTTGATTTTTCTTGGTTTATTTTATCCTTTTAGGAAGGGCAGCAGGAAGCTGTGTTCTGTATAGTGCTTGTCCCACTATGGCATTTTTGCAAAGCAGGAATCTGGGGCAAAAAGCCAAAAAAACAAAACCAACAGAGCAAAAGCCGAGTGCAGCTTGCCAGGTTTCGATCAGCTCCCCCCCCCTTCCCCCCCCCACATGAAACGAGTCAGGGTCGTCTCAGAGGGACGTCTGCCCCTTTGCCGAGTCTTGCTTTGTAAATAGCTTGTTTTCTCCAGTGTCTGCTCTAAAAGAGTGAGAAAAACCGTAGAAAATTATTCAACCCTTAATTACGGTAGCTTAGATAAAACAGACTGAACTGAAACTATTAATATTTAGGAGTACACTGTATTTACACTATACTGTCACAGCTTCCCCCTCCTCACTCTCGCTGTCTGTTCCCCGCTACTGCTTATGCAGAGGTACACCGAACGATCAGGAAAGCGAAGCTGAGTCAGCGTCACTAGCAAACAGTTCTCCCCACAGCTTTTGTTTGGGACCCTCAAAGTTTGCTGCGGCTGACCACCCAGCATTTCACAGGCTCTAAATTTTCTGTCCTGCTTGGCTCTAGTGGATCTTGCTCTTCTGAAGCGGGAGAAGTTTCGTGGGTTTTGCTGTGTGGCTTGGCGCTGGTGGCTGGAAATCAGTTGTGTGGTGTGCCCTGTATGCAGAGACACTGTACTGTTTTAAACTAAAGATAATACAGACGTTTGACATCGAGGTTTGGAGATCAATTACTCCACATAAAGAAATAGGCCAAATTTAGCCCAGGAAAAAGCTGATTTGCTGGTTTTAATAAGAACTATGCTAGTGCTTCCTTTGTACCTGATCTACTGAAAAGAGCTATATTCTAGTATTCCCAATACATGAAGCTCTTAAGATAAGTGCCATGCTTAACATGTGGTATTTAAAGGTTGCATGACTAGATCTTGATATGAAAGATTACATGTATATTTTCTGGCAGTTCATAATCTGTGTATTAAAAGAACATCATTTAGTACACATAACAGTTGTTGATAGTGAATTTGGGCCTTATGAGTGTGGAGAAATGTAATGCTTGAGTCTCTTGCTTACGTGGACATGGGGCTGTCATTCCTGATTCCTGTAATCTATATAAGGTAACATCCATTTACTTATTTGAAATTATTTTTAATTACATGAAATTTGCATCACTTTTAACATCTAGATGTTTCTCAAGAAAGGCTATTTTCTTCCTGGGAGCAGAGGGAGGAGGAAAGGAGACAGAGACATTTTCACACAAACATTTCAAGCCATTGGAGATAAAAGCAGTTGTCAGGTATCAGGCTCACAACTTAAAGAAGTGTTGTTATGCGACAGATCCTTCCCCAAATTAAGTTAGGGAGAAGAAAGGGCTCTCCTGAGCTGATCACTTCTCCTTGCTCATCCTTCTGTGATAAAAGGACAGGGAGATACACAAAACAAAGTGATGCAGGCGGTGGTTTGCAAAGCTTCCTGCAGCTGTCGGCCTGACAAAACGCTGCGCGTGGAAGGCAGCGCTTGCTTTCTGCTACTGTAAGCAGGAGCCTTCTTTTGCAAAGAAAGACAAAATAAAAACGTGCTGGCTCCTGAAGGTCCCTGCCCGTGCGTGGCGTTCCTGCGCGAGAGCCGCTGTCGTCACCACGGGTCCACCTGGAGCCCCCGCAGGAGGGCAGGTTTGGGCCCTCTCCCTGGTTTTTGTGGGGTGCTCAGGGTGCCCAGCACTGCAGCTGAGACAAGAGATCACGGTGACAACCCCAAGACATCTGGAGCCTGAAGAGGCCAAGGGCAGAAAGGGCCTTCCCGCAGGGCCAGGGGGGCTTTTCCCAGGGCTGAGCCCCATGGCAGCCGTGCAGCTTATGCTGCAGAGGCACATCAGCCGCTGCCTGGCCTTTACTGCCTGGCCTGAATCCAGAGCCAAAAAGAGTCAGGGTATACTTGGCTGGGTCCACCAATGTCCCCTCTGCTGGTAAGCCCAAGAGCAAACCCAAATATAGGAAGAGGGCCTTTCATTGCCCATTGGGGGAGCAGGAAAAGATCAGATGGGCAGGAACCAAGCTGAAGCAGTTTGTGGTTGCTGTTTTAGGACAGTCAAAATTCTGGCTGATATAACTTCACATCTGCTTAGTCAGTGTCGTTTTTGGGGTGAATGTCTAAGATAAAATGGCAGTTCAGAAAGGGTGCTGTTCCTAGCGCGTAGCCTAACAGAGTGGTGAAAACACTTCCATGAAGTAAGTACCAGCTGTATTCAAGTGACAGGTATGGTCATTCTGCAATAATTTTAACATCTAGAAACACATATTCAAGAGTTGCTTTTCCCTTAGTTGTTCCATTCTCCTAGAAATGGTGCAATCTACCATTTAAATTTAAATTATAGTCACAATGGAACATGAGGGAGTGCTTTACACTGGCAGTAATGTTCTTTGGTAATAATATTTTTGGCAGTCTAGGAAACGTTCATCCTTAAAGTTCACATTATAACGCTAATTTTAAACATCTCAGGGCTGACTCTCAGCAGATACATTGTCAGTAATAGAGCTGTCATTATTTCCAGCTTAATTTCTGAAAACTGAGAAAGTACTTACCCATTACGCTGCAGAACCAGATGAGGTTAAGAAAGGTCAGCTAAAAATACCAGTGCACAATGCCCAGAATAAAGGGCAAGAGTGATCAAGAGTTACCACTAGTTATATATTACAGTTACAATGCAGAATTTAAGCTGAGAGTGATTATCACCCTGCAATCTCCATATGGATTCTGTAGTTCTGATATTTATGTTTCTTATATATGCAAATACTAATTTTTAATTTTAGTGCTAGTTTCTCTGACAATGGGCCATCAAGTTGGATATCTAAATGGTTTTATTACATTCACATATTTGGCTCATCTGATTTGCTTACTTGCTATTAATTGACAATGGACTCATGTATGCTAAGGCCCTAGTACGAGGAAAGCTACTGCATGCAAGGCGATGTAGTCTTTTTGGAGGTCTTCAGCCATAGTCTTCAAGGTACCTCAATTTACAGAGAGACTTGAAAATTCTGGCACTTCTTTTTTGTAAAAAGAAGCAGAAACCTGTTTTCTCAAATGCAAAATTCATTGCACGTAAAACACGTTTTCAAAACTGCAGGGTTTTTATGAGCTAGTGATCATTCTATTAATGTTTTATGCTCTCAGCTTAATTTTTCATGAATTCTTCTGGGCCTGATGGGGCACTAGGTAAATAAAACAGCTGCTTGAAGCATCAAGTTCCCTAACACGTTTGTTTCATCGGACCGATTCGTGCAAAGTCTAAGCGTGGGTTGTGAGCTTCAAAAAACAAAAGTCCTCAGTGAGATGGGCATTATTGTTTCACTGCATGATATTGCCTAAATCCACCTCTAGAGTTCAATTTGATTGGCCCCTCTCACTGTTAATCCTGTTTGGCTCTAAGAAGCCACTGTACATCCTCCTTCCTTATTTGAATCAAGAATATTCAGTCTTGAGTTTCAAAACCCTTCAGTTGTTCATTATTCAAGTGGAAATCTCATGGGAAGGGAATTGATTATGTTGGCATTAACCATAAGCCACTGAATAAAAGTTTAAGAGTATCTCCTTATACCTATCTGATGTGATAAATAATAAATGATGCTTTTTTTCTTTTTCTTTAGGACTCCTGACTTGGAAGTTGAACAACACCAGGCACAGGAAGAAACTGTTCCCTCTTCTGGCTCATGACTACTTTGTCCAAGTTTAGCATTTTCTTCTTGCCTCCTTCCCTCTCTCCTGCCCCCAGGCAGCCTCAGTCTTTGTCAGAAGCACAGGAAAGCCCAAGAGCACAACAAGAAGCGGAGTCTGGGAACTGCCACAGTGGGACAACAGGAAACGAACGCTCCCGGAAAAGCATGGCAGCAGCTACAATAGACAGTAACATTCAGCTGCAGATCCCCGCCCCCGGATGTCATGCGGGGATGTGACAGAAGGTTTGCATTGCGCATCCGTCTGTTTCCAGCGATGCATTTGTCAGCAGTGATGGGAGGAGAAAGTGGGAATGAAGTGGCAATGACCCCTGGGTCAGGCGTTTCCTTGCAGGCAAGCAAGCAGGCTCCACCTGGTTGTTCAAAGGCAGTCTTTCCAGGGCTGTTTAAACATGGCTCAGCCTGACATCATTAGACGTTATTTGCCTGGCTGGTGAGGACTCATGTGGCAGCTTATCTGGCATACCTGGCAAACATGCGGTAAGCTAAATCCCTGCCAAGCCTCTGTTTCTCTAAGAGCGTCCAAGCCAAATTAGAGTACCTTGTATCCATCTAGTCTACTCGGCCACATAGCTTGCTCAGCCGGTGGGAAGGCACAGGAGCACAGTTCCAAGAAACAGGTAGTCCAGAATTAGAGAGGATTTTGTATGGATATTACATTGCTCCAGAAGAGTAGAATTTACATTTACACAAATTCCTTAACTTGGTTTGCAGCGTGTCTCTGATGCTGCCAGAGTGGGTTTTATTTCAGCCTTTGGAAGCCTGCGATCTAACGCCTTCAATTTTTTGCAGTGCAAGTAATGAGCTTACAGAATTGCATTAGCAAATTGCATCTCAGGCAATGTAAGGTTGCACTTCCCTAGCATGGGTCTGGAATAGCACTGGGCTCTCTGCGTTGCAAGCAAGAAGGCATGCTAGGACACAGGCAAAACTATGCCGGAAAAAGGTCTGGATGGGGTAAGTCCCCAAGTATAGACAGCAACTTACTCAATATCATCAATAAAATAGTAACGCTTCATTTGAAATGCACAAGCTAAGTATGTTTTAAAAGCTGACTAAAAGTACTTTGGATCAGCAGTGTAGTGAAGCGATCCTTTGCAAATAGCTTGCGGAATTTGCTGGCTATGCCTCAGATGTTACCCCAGTCAGCCATTACTTACTAAAATCTGTCTTACACCAAAGTATTTATTTGAAAATATTATAAAACACAAGAAAATAAAATCAAACAGCTAGATCTGTGATAGCTGCCCTGAAGTCAAAGGAGTAACAACAACTAGAATTTAAGAGTGCTGCAGAGGTTAAAAGTTTACTTTGTGTTACCACAGTAACAGTGTCCTGTTTGCAGCGCTGGACTTTACCTGGCTGTCAGACCTGTACTGTAACGACTCCAGAAAAATGAGATTTCATTCTCCACATTCCACTAGGGTTATGCACAGCCAGCGCTAAGCTAATGGTGCCTGCCGGGTTCTCACCCCAAAACAGCTGCCAGCACATCAGGGTGGAAGCATAGCTAAAATAAGCACTTGAGATGCATGTGTAAGTGTTTGTTAGTCCTGGTAGATAAGTTTGTGAAAGTGGGAAGGGCGAGAGTGAACCATGACAATTCTATGAAACATTCATCGTAGGAAGAACAGTTTCCTATTTTAAGTTCTACAAACTTTGTGCACTGACAGACTTGCCCTTTAAGTGCTCATCAAGCACTGGTTGCCTGGTTTAATTTACATATGTTTTAAATGTGCTTGTCAGTCACTGGATAGTTAGTTCTCAATTACAATAACCGTTTGAGAATGCAGGGCATTTGTCTTTATTATTTTAGTGTTATATACTAAAGTCTACATGTCTTAAGTTGTCTAGATAGATAGAAAACACTTCCAGATGAAATAATTATTGAGCCTACTTTACCCTTAGCAGAAAACTAAATAGTTTGCATTAGTGAGCTTCTGCAAACTTAGAGGGAAGCTAGTACATGGGGATATTTTTGTTAAATAATTAAATTTCCATGTGTATTTGTTACATTGTTACTAAAGAATGATTCTTAAAAATGTACATCTCAAGATGCTGCTAATAGGATAAGATTAATGCACATAAGGTGCATTTTTTTAAGGGACACGGTCTAGATTTATTAGTCAGGAACATAACCTGTTATATCTGTTCTTTTCATGCTCATTTTGCAAGATACTGTATTATATAATAATTTATATGCTTTTGTCAAAAGCTAATGACTTTTTTTCCTTGGAAATATATATGAATGACTGTAGACAGCTCGGAGTTCAGGAAATATCTTTTGCCTTACAAATCAGTGCCCCACCACAATGGAAGAGAATTGTTTTGCTTTGTTTCCAGGGAAGATTTTTAGTTTCATTTTCAAACTTCCATTTGTTTCTTGTTTTTTCTATCAGAAATTCTAGAAAATTAAGATGATAGTGGAAAAAAAAAAAGAAGATGCATTGGTAGTGAGTTAGTTTTAAATGTTAGGAAGGAATATATTTAATTTGTCTGAAAGTACTGATCATCAGCCTTTTTCAAAATCAAGGAAGATTTTGTGATAGAAGTTAATGAAATCAGAATTGGCCCGGTTCTGATTTTTTTTTTCAATCTCACTTTTTAACTTTCTGAACTGTTTAATGGTGCTGTGGTGACTTTTCACACTGATAGGTGGCAAAATTTACCTGGTTTTATTCAAACTTTGATAGGAACTCCAAGCTCTCCTGGGTATTACTTACTTTATAGATCTTTCCCTGATAAGCTATCGATTTCCTTTATATAAAAATCTTCTAGATAAGCTAACAGCCTACCTTTCCCAGTATACCAGGAAGACAGTGGCTGACAATCCTTCTTTCTCCGTAAATCTTGGGAATGGATATGCTCAGTTCTTATTCTAAAGCAGTGGGAGCACTGCACTTCCCTCAGGTCCTGTTACTGCTACATATAATGGCTTGTCCTTCCTTTTTTGGGGTGTTTCAGTCATATCCCTCAAAATAACAAGAAAATGTTAATGATGTTAGCCATTATCTATCAATTACTATATATATTTTTTCTATTTCATTATAAAAGACTTGTGATTTTGGAAGTATTTTTTTTTCCCCAGCTTTTGTAATAAACTGAAGTAAAATGGGCTGTTGTGGAATGAACAAAAGCTTTGCCAGCCAAGTTGGGATCAGCCTTCTCGGAAACCTGAAATCAGGGCTGAGGGTGAAGACAGGTCATAAACTGAACGATTTTGTTTAACCAGAACTGTGTAAACTTAAATAGTCAAATGGAGTGCGAGTGTGCGCTGCTAACTGCTATTTAAATCCAAGTGTCTCAAAGTGCACTATTACTGTGACAAGGGACAAGGTCCATGGCTGTTGGTCCCACAACAGGGGAAAGATACAAAGTCTAATTTTTATGGCCTAAAAGCTAGTACCTGCCATAAAGGCATTAGAGACTGTAATTCTTGTAATATATTGTAAATATTAATATACAGGACTAAGTAACAAGTACAGATTGTTTCATAAAATGTGTATTAATGTTTTAAGGGATATAAGTCCTCATGCTTTGTGAAATCAGCCGAACATCATATTGATGGGGATTAAGCAGAAACTTTCTCCTGGGAGCAGGTCATCCCTATCATTGCCTACTGTGAGGTTTTTTGCATCTTCTTTTGAATGCTGTGAAATTGAGTACTGGTCAGATCTGGCACGGAAGTTTCTAAGTTGCTATGTTTATATTCATATGGAAGAACTTGTATATTATTGAATGCATATAAATAAAAATGCAACACTGGAAGTTCATATTTTTTTTCTTGAAAATGTATACTCTTATTTTGCTGTTTCCATTAGGGTACTATTACTTTAAAGCTAGGATCCCATTACCAAATTAATTTCTCTACAAGTAAGGCTGCTATTAGGCTGTGAACACTTAAAAGTGTGGCTATTTCCCTGGAACATACCAAGGCCCCGGATAAGAAGCGGAGCAGGGAGTCTCTTAAGGAGATAGCACTGAAGGTAAGTTTTTGGTATCAATCAATTTGAAATAAGGTGACACTTATTTCAGTATTTTCATTTCAGAATGCAACTGAAAAGATATACAGTTTATTTATGAAGGGTAGTAATTTTTTCCAGACTTTAGTATTAAATTTGGTTATACTCGCTTTCAGAAACTACAGCGTGCTTCAGGCAATACTACATTCATCACTGGCAAACACAGCCAGTGTCCAAGGCCACAACATGTTTGAAGTGCTGTTTGGGAAAAAATGTACCTCAGAAATCTTATTAACATCTTTTTTTGACCAGATTCCATAGGAAGAATTCAATATATGTGATAGGGATAATTCCTTGTGCATGTACTTTGTGAAGAAAGCAGCAGAAATCATGATTGCAGACAGTGAGTTTTTTACAATAGACCAGTACACTTCAGCTGCATAATTATAATTTTGGTATGGTTTTAATCTGCTCAAACAGAAATGTTTCGATGACCAACATGTGAATGCAACTGGAGGTAGAGCTAATTGATGCTCTCTGTGCGGACTGAGCTCTTCCACAAAAAACTGACAGTAACGTTATCATCAGTGATGTGCAGCCTTCCCTACACAAGCCCTGGCTGACCTGTGTCTATGCAGGGTACAAAGCAAGCCTGGAAAGGGGAAGCAAGTTATGCGGGTGTGTCCCCCTCAGCAAGCCATGGCTGGTGCTGTTGCCCTAGGGATGAAGGAGCAGTCACAGCCAGTGAATATCCTGAGGCTACAGCCCAGCTGAGCATTTAAAAACACAATGATTATATTAAGACCACTCCTGCAGTCCTTTTTCACTCAGGGCCTTCATCCCACATCTTACGAAGTCCAGTGAGTTTCTTCCAGAAATAAGGATTTGCAAGCTCCTGTTCTTAGCCCGTCTGCTGTAAGCAACCTTTTAAACTCCACAACTTATTGATTCGCTCCTTCTCTTTTGATTAAATGGGTAAATGGGTTTTAGAAAGAAATTCTGCAAAGACTTAATGACTGGAAAAAGATCTTTTTAGGTGTTTTGTAGATGTTGGTGCATTATGAACATAGAACTGTAAGAGTGCTCAGCATTTTCAAGGTCTTTTGACAAAGTACTTTTATGTCCATGGCAGACAAATAAGCAATATTGGGAAGTTTTAGTGACTGAGCCATATTTATCATAGATAGGTTTTGTAAGTAATACAATGCTGTTTATTAGCTCTGTTTTTGGGCATGTGGTGGTGCTTTGGTTTTTTGTGTTTTGCTTTGATTATTAAATATTCATGGGCCAAATCCTCTGCCGAACTAAACGGGCAAATAATTGACTTAAGTGGAATATTGCAAAATGAGATTAGACAGGACCTTTCAGCTCATTTGTGGGCAACGAAGTAACAGGTAGTTTATTCCAGGGAAGTCTGTGACGAAAGGTGTTGTGCATTTTGTTGTGCATTTACACTTGACAGTAAAATTGCCCTATGTAACAGGCAAACAAAGAGTAACAGAGACCAAACTAACTCCAGCTCAAAATGGGTCATAATATTCCTGTCAGAAATCTTACCTCTTACCAGAACATAACATTTTGTAAGATTAGTTTGCCTCTTTGTAGGGAATTGCAGCAGCAGATAATATGATTAAAAAGACCTAAGAGTTTGATTGCTGTGATTTCCGTTTTCCTCAACAACCAACCACCCCATGGGAGCACTAATTTTATGGGTTTTTTTTTTTCCATAGGCTGTAGCAAGAACCAGAGGGTGATAATTATTGACAGTTACCCACAAAAACACATGATTATTCATCAGGTGATGATCAACGTCAAACAGTGCTGAATGGATCAGAGCCAAGATTTAGACACACATACAAAGATACTGGCACAGGTGAGCTAGCTAAGGAGATTGCTGGGGTTACTTCTTCCGCTTAACTCACCCTCTTCTTACACCACCACTATTTTGTCACTGGTGAGCAGGAAGCCTTAAACACTTCCACAGTTAGTCAGGAGTTGGAGCTGCCCATCTCATGCCCTCTCTGACAGTCCCTTTCTGTGTTTACATTTCCAATGACCTAATTCATGGGGTGATTATGTTACACAAAGCACTATTCTACCTCTGCTACTTCCTGTACAATCTTTTTTTCTGAATAATGTTTTCAGTTAAGATTTAAATCGTTCTGCTTAGCCTTTATCTGTCCCTATCCTCAGCAAACTAAAAACTAAATATGCAATGAGACAAGGAACAAATGAGCTGCAAAGTTAAGCAAAGGATTTGCCTTTTCATGTACATAGCTCTTTCTGCATAACTTATCATGTGTTTTTTTTATTGTTTTCTCTCTTCTGCTCTTTGTTACCTGCTGGTAGCATCATCCTTATTTTGGTTTTAGCTCATTTAGATGATAAGTTTCTCAGAGCTGTGATCCGATTTTATTTGTCTGTGAAGAGCTCTGAGTGCACCTATTGCAAAAACAAATGCCAAATAACAAAATCTTGTCAAGGTGAAACGTAGTCTAAACCTTCTAGGAATTCCAATGCATCCAAATTAAAAAAGAACATCAGGCCAGCCAAAGTAAATTGTGCAGGCTTTTCAGAAGCAGAACTGGAAAAAAGAAATGGACCTGAAGCACTTGGACCAAAGCGCATGGGACCAAACGTAGCAGGGAACGTCTTGAACTTGTAGGAAAAGTGCAGCCTGCCCATCATTTCTTGGGGACAGCCCTCACTCAACATTTAATTTCTGCAGCGAAGTAAATTTAAGAAGCAAGCAGTTTATCACACCCACAGTCAACAAACATGAAACAGCAACTTAGTCTATTGGATTCAGCTGCAAACACAAGCTCAGGTAATTCTCTGGGCAGCTACTGGGTTTAAGGAAAGTGAGATGCTCAACTAGCATGGAACTAAGTCTACCTGACTTTCTAATCTTTCCTCAATTTCTCTGTTGACCTATTAGAAACATTCTTTCTCCTTTTGTATTTTGAAGCATAGCTTACCTCTCCAACCTCCTCTGTAAACAGAATAGGGAAATCATTCCCACTTGCGCCTTTTCTGCTTCCCTCAGAGTTGCCTCCTTCTGCTTTCTCCACAGCAGCCATAGATATTTTTCTTTCTCTCCATTACAAAAAAGGATTTAATGTCTTACTGTCAATCACTACAAAAAGGTCTAACGACTGCATAATCCTCAAGAGGAGTTTCATCTCAAAACTGGCCCTAGAGGACAGCTGGGCGACTGCTGTTGTGGATGCAGGAACTCCTCCTCTCCCCGCTCAGGCTGCATTTGGCCACCTTTCCACAAGAAGATATCTGGAAGAACGTCAGTGCAACCTTCCAAAAAAAGAGTAACAGTTCAGAGAATCTGATTTTCTTTTATTTTCAGCTATTTAAACATTTAAGTTTACTGCACTCCAGTTGCTAGAAACAAGACCATCTCATTCCTCCTGTGTGAGGCATTCATATATCATCTTATGTTGCTCTGAAACCACTGAGGAAATAAAGTGCTGGGATGGTAAAAGGATGGCTTCTCTGCTTGCTGATTCTGTCTCACCCTACTGTATTCAAAAGAAGGGTTTTCTTCCATAGCCACTTTGTGTAAAATCCCCATTTACAGCCACTTCTCTTGCTGCCTATATCTGTTCTCAAACCATCACTAATAAATTCTCCTGATGTTCAAATTCACCAAATCAATCAATGTGCTTTGTGTTATAAGAGCCTCCCATCTTACCTGAGGACAGAGGCCAATATTAGCCATGATCTTCATAAGTAAAACACTCCAACCGTTGCCACTGTAAGCCAAAATCTAACTTTGATGATTAATCCACGTGCATAAGAAAATGTGGCAGCTCTCCTCATGGAAAACATTAATATAGCATAACAAAAATTGTATACTTCTATGGAATTCTAGGAAACATAAGGAAAAGGAATTTGGGGGAGTGTTCAATTCCCAAAGTTATGTAATTTGATGTATTTTCTGTGTTTTTTTTGTCATGTGCATAACACAAATCTTACACTCTGAATACTTATCCATAGATTTCATTAAACCAAATATGGAAAAGGGCTTCCAAAATTATCAACTTACTTTCTTCAAAGTACCCTAAGAAATGCATTTACAGCAAATTTAAAGGTTTAGCAGACCTGGCAAGGTCTGGGGTAGTAAATTGCAAAAGGGATGATTCCCCACAGAGTATTACTCAGATTCTGTCTACAGTTTGGAGGCATAGGAGTCTGCACCTTTAACTACAGCTGTGGATCCAAATTTAAATTGCTTTAATTGTGATTTAAAGTAGATTCAAAACAATTCTGTTAATTTGCTGCACACCTCCATATGTGCAATTTACTGCAGCAATTCTCTCTGTCTAGTCCAAGTCAACTTGCCACAGGTTTCAGCTAAACAGAAAGCCAACTGAAATAAGAGCAGCCACACAAAGTTTTGATGCACTTTAGCTGAAAAGATGCAAGAATTTATGTAAGCTAAGGGATGCGAGCCTGCTCTCGAAGCAACAGCTCCACAGTTTAGCAGGTTGCCATCTATCAATCAGCTGTGTCATACTAACCAGCCAGGTCCCACCTCTGAAATAAGCTAAAGAGCAAAGGAAAACACCTTGGCCACCTGCAGTCCTGCTTTAGTTAGTTGGAGCTTTTCTGGTTGTCTTCTCAGCTTGTTGTCTATGTGGCAGGAGATGAATGAGGGGTGGAGACTGCAGTGAAGGGAGGCCCTGACAGGAAGAGGAGGTGCTTGACCTGCATGATGAAACCACTTACTGTAGCTCGTCCACTCAGAGCGGCTGTGTCAGCTTCAAGGCGTGTGCCTCCATGTAAATAAAATGCATACTTGTAAGTTAAAGGAAGAGGATAGGGTGTGTTTTCGTCTAATGCGTGCTCTGCTATTGCAAACAAGCTTATATTTATTCTTCTATGTAGGTTGCAAATACATATTTCCAGCCTGAGTCCAGCTTAAAATGATTTAGCTCATTATGAAATTAAGACAAATGCTGATGAACGACTGCTGTTCTTGTCTTCTACTGATTTGACTCAACGTTCTTCTATGTATCCATCAGAAAAAACAAACAAACAAACAAACAAACATATTTAATCTTTCCAAGAAAACAAGGAGTATTGGGTTTTTGGTGCGTATAGCCATGGGTAAGCACCATCTTTTCTTATATGTGTGTACTCTGTAGCATGATAAGGTCTTGGCCATGATTGCAAAACAAAAGCTTTACCCAGTAGAAATACTCTCATTATTATTAACGTGAAAATGATCATTTCCTGCAGCCTTCATAGCATTCAACTTCACAGCATTCATTCTGTCTGTTGTAACTAACCTGAGAGGCATAGCTGGAGACAAACTGGTAATATCTAAACAATCCACCTTACAACTCTGTCGCTATGATCAAGAATGAAACATAAACCGATCAAAAAATTCCATGAGCGCACGAAGTAAAGACAGGTAATCCCGAGTGAAATCAAATGGAGTGGTGCAGTGGTGAGGAAGAGGACAGGCCGGAAACACAAAATAGTCAAACATAAATGGATGTATTCCACAGGGAGAAGTGTGCCACGTAGCAACAAACCTATCAGAAGTAAAGGCAAAGCCAGTGTAGCTGAGCAAGGAAGTGAAAACGAAAGCAGCAAAGAAGGATTCTCTAGAATTAAAAACGCAAAGAACGAAGTGATCTTGAAAGCTCCCAGACTGTGGGAAGAATCAACGTGTAGCTGTGAGGATGAGATTTGCAGTGGAGAATCCTAGAAAAATTAATCAGGAATAAAGAGCATGGTCACCTGGACTATTTAGATCTTATTAAAAATAGTCAGGATGAGTTCACTGTACTGTGAAAGCCTGATGTTCTTCTAAAGTAAAACAGCTGATGGGAGAAATTATTTTAAGGAAGTTATAGGGACTAGATATTGCCTTTATATGATGTTACGCTTTTCAGGCTCAAAGATTCTCAGCGTAATTTACTAAGTAATTAATTAGTTATTGGTAGTACCTGCAGATAAAAAGAGCCACTTGATTCTGCAGTCAAGAGGAGGGGTTTAGTAATATACTTAGTAATAGCTTGAGCTATTTGAAATGGCGTAACGTTTCAAAAGCACCTTTCCAGAGTCATAATTCTCTTTATCAACAGTGCCTTAGAGCCAGCTTTACAAACATTTTTGGGTACTGAGGGCTCAGCCACATGACTAAGCCATGGCAGCTTAACCTGCTAGCACTTGTCGGGTGAGCTGCTGTGCCTGCCCAAGTCCATGCTCGTAGCCGCTCCCAAGCAGAGGCGATGAAGCTTTGCTTGCAGGCTGTTCCCAGCAAAGGCGCAGTGACTTGTTGCTGGGCAGAGCAACACAAACAGTATCGGTGGCAGCACATCTCACCTAACGTTAACCTTCTAGCCCCAGCTCATGGCTCCTGCTACAGTCAGTGACTCATCCCTCTTCAGATAGATTTGGGGATGAGGAATGAATCACTTCTGGAGCTACCTATATTTCACAATTGGTCACAGAGGGGGACTGGATGACTAGCTTGGACTAGACTACTAACCTTTGGCCAGCTAAAAGGAGCAATCCCACACTCAACTGATGGTCATACCTTGTGGAGCAATTGTAAATTCATCATGTGTCTGAAGCCATAATGCCTATTGGGATTTGTAGGGACAGGTTGTGATTATTTTGCTTATCCTTTATTGAGATAAAGCACTTCGGTCAGAATGGCTACTGTTTCTGAAAATTCCCATCTAGATGTGGCTGGGAGAAGAGTTCAGTTCTTTTTCAGTTTGGTGAATCTAAAATTTGTCAGATGTAAAATTCTCAGGAAGAAATGCTGCAATGCCAACATTGTTATTGACAGAATATCCTCATGTGGAAAAGGAACTCAGAAACCTCTAGGCTAGGCAGCGCTTAGGAAATGTGTTAGGACAGTAGTACGCTAATGTGTAGAGAAAAGTGTAAAACGTGTACTTACTTCTTCAGGACTAGACAAGTTAGTTAAAGATAAACATACCTTTGGAATATTAATGAGCTTCTAGAGAGTGCAGCTGTCTGTAACACGTCCTTCGTTGTCTATTGTTTTCAGTCTCCCTTCTTAAGGTTATTTTAAACTCTGAACCCTCAGTTCAAAGTGGTGCTAACTGAGCTGTGGTGACATTTGGTATATCCCTTTGATAGGGCACAAGACAGAAGACAAACCTGAAAGATCAAGTCGTGTGTTACTGTCTCAGGAAAGAACTGAGTCTTAAGCCCAAAAATATGAAGCAATTGTTGGACAGGAAAGGAAAAGCAAGGCAAGGATTGATTACAACTGCCTTTGTATTTTTCAGAATGAAAGAGGAAAGAGCAGATTGTGAAAACAATAGCAAAGGTGTTGAAAATCAGTCGGGGAAAGATGTGTGAGTCCTTATTACAGAAATATAGATTTCTGGATGGTAAGCCTGGTCAAGGTTTTCCAGCAAACATATTTCATAATGAAACTTGAATTTTCTTCAGTTCAGGTTTTACACCAAAGTACTGAATAATTTTTCCCTGAGAAAATTTTGACTCTCCACCAGAAATGGAAATCTATGAAAATGAATATATTTTTTGCCATAAAGTACAACCACAGGTCAGCACAAAACATCACAGTGCATAGCAGAGGAAGCAGTATGCCCACAAAGAAAAATGGAAAATCAAGTACAGGAGCTGTAGCTCCTGACTTCAGGTGAAAATGTCAGTGAAATAGGCTCATTTTCATTGTTTGGAAAAAAAAGATTTCTTTCCATGGAAAATTTCAACTAAATTAATTATTATTTGTTCAATGGAATTTTAAGGAGAAAAAAATAGTTTGAAATGCATCCAAAGTCTAAGTATTTTTCTGCTATAGGTAAGGAGCAGAACTGCTGTGAGAAGAGTTTTAGAAGGTCACGTTATATCATTAATCTTGCAAAATATTCTGTACTAGGACTACTCAGTATTAGCACTGTACACCCTTAATCTTAAAACCACAATGCATACATATATTTTCTGTAGTCTATTAGAATTAAAATTCAATATTTGTTAGCATTCCAGGCAGCCAAATACTTTATAAGCAATTAGAGCTGTCACTCTATTGCTATATAAAGATTCCCTGATTTTCTACAGAAAAAGAAATATACACATATATACTTCATATCATTTCAGTAGTAATGCATTGAAAAGGAAGCCTGCATATTAACTTAAAATCTGGATGGTGTCATAATATGTGAATGTACAACTACTGCAGCAGTTAATGTGTAACTAAATGAAAGACACTTTGGAACACAGGTTTGAATTTGTATACAGTTTTCACAACTGTACCGTAGTCAAAACAAGAGAAAAATGAAGGCAGGTCTTGTAATGTACATGTGCAGTGATAAAACATGTTAAATACAATTGGTAGCAGACAGGCAATGTCACCTTTAGTTTTTTTTTTTTTTTTTTTTTTACCTAACAGGTGTAAGTCCTCTGGCTATAGCTTTATCACTATTTTTATAAAACACTCAGGTCATTTACAAATATTAACCTGGGAAGTCTTGTAACACCCGCTCTGAGTATTAAGCAATGCTATCTTTATTTCATGGGTGGCAAACTGAGGCAAAAAGAAATGAAAATCCCATCGGAATTGAGTGATTGATCACAGAATGATGCTGAAAGGAAAATTTGTTATCTCTGAAAGAAAAACAAAAGAAAAAACAAGGGGAAAAAAGAAAAGAAATAAAAAAAGAAAGGAATCACAGGCAACATTAGGCTGAAATAAAAGTGGCTAGGAAATAAAAATCCATAAAATACTTTAAAATAAAGCTTATGACCTGCTGCTAGATTTGGTAGCCTAAGGGGTTTTGTACATCCCAGTTATCCTCCCTGACAAATGATACACTTCTGCTAACATTTCCTAAAGTTTATTTACATGACTTTCATGAACAATTTATAAATCCAATATTTTATACTTTGCTCCTAAATTTTTCCTTTCCCAAGTCTTTTCCCCTCATTTCGTACCCTTTGATTTTTCATTGTGCTTATTGTGAAAAGAAAGCTGTCTGCACATTATGCAACACTCTGTGGGTTATGCTAGGTGTACCTGAAAGTCGTACACTGTATTTGCCTGAGGTATTAGCTGCTCCTCCCATAAAGGGGCAGAGATTGCATCTGTTTGCAGATGAAATCTATATTATTGATTCCTAGCCATCAAGGTTCATGCAGATGCTGTTTGCTGAAACCCCAAGGCAAAGTATGAATTGCAGCATCACAAAGACACTGGCCAGTTTGGCTTGCTTCTGCCATTTCCTTGCACTAGCAAATATATCTTTTTATTTTGACTTTCTGCTTTAGAGGCATTCCTGCAGTGTATGGCTTTTTATGCTTTTCATATAAATGTTTTTTGTATCCTGATATTTTCCTTACTCCTCTAAATATACTGGTCTCCCATAGTGTAGCAGTCTGTCAAAGGTGATCAAAGAAGGAGCTGAGAGGAGCTATTTCAAAAGGGAATTACTGATTGAAGGAATGGAAAAAAAATGGTTGACTTATGTGAATGGCTGTCATGTGAGATTTGGTTGGGGTGAATAATGGTCTATCTTACTATTAAAATAGAGGCTTATAACAATAAGTTTGTTAAAATGACTCTAATGTCTTTTACTATTGTCTAATAAAAATTAACCGCTGGCTTTTTGATTTGGTTTTTCAGCTCCTTTCCTCAGTTCTTCAGACCTAAGGGCTTTTTTTCCTTTAGTATCAACATAGATCTCTCTCTGAAGTCTCTTGAACTGGTTACTTGTGAAGATTAGATACTGCACTAAATTGGTCAGTAGTTTGATATCATTGGATTTAGAATCGCACACACTTTCTGAGGAAGAAAAATTGACTAAATTGACAAAGATTAAAAGCTGTGAAGGACAAAATGCAAGCATGTAATCAGGACAAGCTTCAGTATTTGTGTGAATCAACCAGTAAGTCGCTTACTAACAGCAGGCTTTGTGCTGTAGGAAATGTCTCCCGAGAGCTCGGATGCCATGCAGGGCTGTATGGTGGTGCTCTCTGCTCCACCACAGGGGTGCTGTGATACCCCGTGCTCCTAATGCCCATGCTGCTTGACACTGCACAAACACCAACTAAAAGGACATTTGCAGTAAAAAGAGTTTGCATTCAAAGAGATTCAAAGAAATGACAGCTAGCTACAGAAAGGTCAACAAGCACAAGTTAAAACAAAGTGAACATTTTCAAATCACTGCTAGATATCTTAATCTGTAATTGGGTAACTTCAGCAGTTACTCAGTGATAACCGTCATGAAAGGCATTAACAGTTGTGAAAGTTCTCCAGTAAAAGAGGTCACTTATTTTGTTATCTGAAAACAAATGTGGGGCCTAAATTTTCCAAAGTAATCAAGGCTTTTTAATAGGTATGATTGAGAAAGGTCAACTTCAGACAGCTCTGAAGGCCAACTTTACAGAAATGCTGGTCCCCCCCTTTTTGATAATCTGTCTCCTGTAGTTGGCAATCCAAAATTCTGATACATTTGGTTTATATTTCTAATTATAAATATTATATTTGAAAATATAGGCTCAGCATGCACTCAATATTTAAATTCCTGAGCCAGCTTTCAGAATTCTTTCACAGAATCACCAGAAAGGCCAAGGTTGGAAGGGACCTCTGGAGATCATCTAGTCCAACCCCCCTGCTCAAGCAGGGGCCTCTACAGCATATTTGCCCAGGATTGCATCCAGGCGGGTTTTGAATATCTCCAGGGAAGGAGACTCTCTGAAATGTTTCCTCTCTTTCAACGTTTCTATATTAGCAGTGCTGGAGGGAAAGTACATTATGTCACCAAATGATTGTATGGATTTGAACTTGGCTTAAAAAATAAAAATCAATAAAAACACAGTTCATAATGACAAATCTTTTTCGACCCTTTTTGATAAGATTCATTCTTCTAGGAGATACGAATACACAGCAGTGTTATGAAATATATTAACATTTCTCTTCTTTTACTTCCTTTTACTTATTTTTTTTGGCGGACCTGTTAGGAAACATACGTAGCTCATCTGATTCCTCAAATATCAACCAATAAAGCGTAAATAAAATCTAAAAATAATAACAACAACCTGAAACATAACCTCAGCCACATGCAGGCTCTCTTCCTTCTCCAAAATCAGAAATATTTGTGTCTTCCTGGGTGGCCATATGAAACCATGACAGGATAGACAGACATATAGACAGGCAGGCAGATAGATGATTTTAAAACACGGCTAATGTTCTAAATCATTATTAGATGACTTTATGATGACTTTATCACATATCTTTCCATTCTGTTGTTTGCTTAGCACATTTAGGAGCAATTTATCTTCAATTCCTCAGTAACTTTCCTAAGAGAATTTCACTACCATGACAGAAGACCATAGTTAGGCTAATTATATTATCATGGATTTCCCCTAATTAACACCATCTAGAAAGCAGTTAAAATGAATATTGCAAACACAACAGTTCTGGAGTTCGCAGACATTAATGACTTAACAATCATTATATTGTATAATGACTGTTAGGGATATGTATAGCCACTTCCACATGTGTTTACATAACAGCAGTACCAAAGCCTGCTGATATGGAGGATGTTTAGAGGCACATTCTTAATTAGGCAACAAGCCAAAAAGAAAGAGCAAATAAACTCTTCATAGTACGTATATCCTCTTAAATACTAAATAATCACAAGTTTACTAACTTGTATTGGTATGGAATACATCATATTGTTAAGAATGTCAAAACCTTCACCTCAGAACTATTGAAAAAGAAAATTTTCGTCTTAGAAAAAGAAAGTTTTCACCATAGAATTTCAGTAAATCCTGAATCTGAATGTTTTTTATTTTAATTTTGTAAAAGAGCAAAATGCTAGAAACACTGAAACATTCAGTTTCAATAATTTTGAAAGGTTTAAGCTGACAATTTGGAGAACCTTCTCCTAAAAATTAACAGCATAATCTATGGCCAGTGAGGCTTCTAATCTCACTATATCACTTCAGGAAAATAAGAATTAGGCCTAAGTCTGGCTTTTCCAAAAAAGTGAAAAATAACGAATATAAAAACTGTTCTCTGTAGGGAACAATATGAGTAGCTAGGACCGAATGGCAGAATGTTGGATTTGGAATTGCAGGGATCCCCTCAGGGTCCCATGAGTCAAAATGAATTTTGCACACTCATTAATTTGGGCACTGCAAATGTAATCACGGTCAGTAGCTGGCCACAGTTATGAAAACTGTTGTCTGCATTCACATAAAGTATGGACCTACCTTATTGTGCTCCTCTGAGGACAGCTGTTTTTGCTATTATTGCAGTGCCAAGAACCTAAGAACACACACAAACACAAATGGGTGGTGTCTCCATTTTCTTCATAGTTGCTAATAAATGCACCCCTTTAGTTTGCCCTTCCCTTGCTCCATGATTCCCAGAATAAAGAGTTTATGCGATCCTTAGCAGAAAACGTGAGTACAGCCTTTCAGCTCCGCAATTACTCGAATGACAGATTCCTTATCTATGGCAGATGTTTTCAAAATCTTTTTCTTGACCTTCCAAAGGGATACAGTAAAAGCCCTGTAAAAAATCATTTCCCTGGCACAACAGGGAGTTATGCATCTAAATTTCTTTGGGGATTTAGGTTTGATTCTTTCTGGGACATTTAAAAATCCTTTCCACAGCAGCTCAGAATGCTTTTTTTGATGCTTTGAAAATTCCCTTTACTCACTGATACTTTTCTCAACCAGTTGAGGGCCTTGTCTATACACTCGCTGTAAACAACAACGGCTGCACAAAACCTGGGTGCAAAGCCAGATAGATAGTGATTGCTTACTATGTTAGAAGCAATCTCAGTTTTCTAACTAAGAGGTGGCACATTCCATCTTCATGGAAGAGCCACGGCTTTTCATATCCTTTTCAGAGCTGGTGTCCTGCTGCAGCCTCGCTGCTCCTACCCCCAGTAACACCATGCTGCAGGCCAGGCACTGCTGGGAACTGCCAATCGTGGTGAAGAGCAAAGCAGGGGTGCTCTGGCTGCACATCCCTGGACTACTTTGTAACGGTTATTGTAAAGCCTTTAGAAAGAAACAGGTGAGAAAATCTCCAGTGGCAGAGGGCAAATTCAACTAGCAAATGTTTCCATCTGCAAGATGGTGGTGTTCTTGCCAAATCCTTATATAATTGAGTCAAGCAGCCCTTTAGAAAAGGGATTCTTTATTATGTCGCTGTGAGAAACTGCAAATAGACAGACTCACCACACCTCAAAGCAAGCTTAGAGGCTGTATTATTTGGCTGGAGCCATTTTTAGCTACACAAGAGAAAACATGGTTTCATAATGCCATCATTTATTCACTATCTCTTAGCCACTGCAGCTCGTGCAGCAATTTAGGTCACCCAGATAACTGCACTCACTCTCGCTACCAGCAAAGCTGGCATTTCAGAAGAACTCGTCATTAATCATTCCACATAATGCTCAGGCATGTGCATGTTATAGTGCAGTCAGTGCAGTGCACAAACGTGTACAAACTAGAAGTGGCTAATAAACAGGAGGCATGTAAAATAATTAAGCAATAAAATGCAATTGGCAGGACATTTCAAGGAGATCAGTGAATTTCTTGGGAGTATTGCAAAGGCCGGGAGCAAGGACTGAGAGCCTTGAACAACACATGAAGTGCGAAACTCCTCACAAACTACACTGTTAACCATCTGTCATATCTTAGACAAAAATTGTAAAAAACGAGGGTAACAGAGCACTGGAACAGGTTGCCCAGAGAGGTTGTGGAGTCTCTGTCCTTGGAGATTAATTCTAAAGATATCTGGACACAATCCTGGAAAATATGCTTTAAGTGACCCTGTTTGAGCAGGGGCGGGTGGGCTAGATGGGGTGGGATGGATAGCTGGTGGGCTATACACTCAGAGAGTGTATAGCATACCTGGTGGTCCTGAAAGCATTCTTAACTGCAAGCCACTTCAAGTTTTCAGGCAACATTGGCAGGCCTGGGAACACTAGGTCAGACCGCACACGGTGACGATCAGCAGGAACAGAGAACGTGGCTACACTCACTGTGTGCAGCAGGGCCTGCACAGAACGCAGATGGAAGTAAAATGGCATCAGCAGTATGGGTCTGTGCCCTCGTGATGTGGTTGTTAATATTGCAGGGCTGAAATAGAGAAGGAAGAAAGATGCCCGACTTAAGAAGTGGGTTCTGTACACAGAAGGAAGGCAGCTGGCACCGGTGCGTTGGATCGTCAACAGCAGCTGGTAAGACCGTAAAGACCCATAGGCCCTACAGGGCACTAGACAGGGATATGTGTCCTGTGGTCTTGGCGCACATGGGCATCCGTATTCTGCAATGAAGTGATAATGTTCATGACATTGGTAATGGCAAATAGCCAGGTGTGGGCGAAAGGATGCATGGCCTTGCAGACCTCCAAAGTGATTATGGCCACAGTAGACCAGCTAACCTCAAACTACTATGTCATAGATGCAGAGGAATTTGATATGGCCATCTTCCAGGGTGTGATTCGTGCACTGGGCACAGTAGCGAACCAGAGGCAAGTGTGCATCCTCTCCTTCAGCAAGTCCCAGCATGCAGCATGGGTTTGTTTGTGTAAACTGGTCCACTGTTTTTTCCCCAGCAGGTGCTCATAATGGACACCCAGATCTACATAAAATGACTGAATTGATCTCATAGGTGAAAGTCTCCAGAATTTCAAATGGACTCTTACTGGTTCATGAAATAAGCCCTGTAAAGCTCCTAGGATATCAGGTTTGCCTATTCTCTTACCTAAACCTCCACAAGCCATTTGTGCCTTGTCTCACCCTTCCCCAGACTTGCAGCTTTCCTGTTACATAGAATAGTTTGTGAAGCAAGCACCTCAAGCATGGGGCCAGTGCAAGAAAAGTTTTGCTGAAGGTGCCACAGTGGCTTTAGGAAAGATTTTGTGCTTTGCGTTGGCAGCACAAATTATGCTAGTGATCATTTTGCACAGCTGTGCTGGATCCCTGAAGCAGGATCCCAGGCAAGGAGTAAGGAATATGAAGGAATCCACTTTTGCCATGCCTCTCTTTCAACAACCAGCGTATGTAAGATCTACCTCATAGTCTATTCCTGCAATTTCCTAGCAGACACCTAGCTGCCTTCACCCACTGAGAATTATGCAGTTCAGAAACATAAGCCCACAAGGGGAGACATTTTGTCTAAATATTAGTGCTTTCAAAAGCAGAAGAGCTGCTCAGGGATGTAAAGATCGGGGACAGCTTTGGGTGCAGTTACTATGAGATAGTGGAGTTCAGGATCCTGAGAGGAGGAAACAAGGCAAAAAGCAGGATCACAACCCTGGACTTCAGGAGAGAAGACTTTGGCCTCTTCAGGGAATTGCTTGCAAAAATCCCATGGAACATGGTCCTGGAGAGGAGTCCAAGAGAGCTGGTTGATTTTCAAGGATCACCTCCTCCAAGCTCAAGAGTGGTCCACCTCAACATTCAGAAAGTCAAGCAAAGGCAGCAAGAGGCCTGCATGGATGAACAAGGAGCTCCTGACTAAACTCAGACCTAAAAGGGAAGCATAGAGGAGGTGGAAGCATACAAGAGGCAGAAGCAGGGAGAGGTGACCCAGGAGGAGTATGAGACACTGTCTGAGAGTGCAGGGATGGGGTTAGGAAAGCCAAAGCCATCAGGGAGCTGAATCTAAAGCAATATGAAGGGCAACAAGAAGGACTTCTACAGATATATCAGCAACAAAGGAAGGCTAGGGACAATGAGGGGCCATTGCTGAATGGGAATGGGGTCAAAGGACATGGAAAAGGCAGAAGTACTGAATGCCTTCTTTGACTCAGCCTTCAGGAACTCCAGGCCCCTGAGCCCAGTGAGAAAGTCTGTAGCAATGAAGACTTGCCCTCGGTGCAGGAGAAGTAGGTTAGGGAACATTAAAACAAACTGGACATAAATAAGGCCATGGGACCTGGTAGGATGGATGCATCCATGAGCTGACTGATGCCATTGCGAGACCACTCTCAGTTATCTTTGAAAGCTCACAGCAATCAGGGAAGGTTCCTGAAGAACCTGCTCTTCAAGAAGAGCAAGAAAGAGGATCCAGGGAACTATAGGCCTGCCCTTGATGGTGAAGGGTGGTGGGAAGGCAATGGAGCAAATCCCTGGAACAATTTCCAGACATATGAAGAACAAAAAGGAGGTTGGGAGTAGTCAACACAGATTTGCAAAGGGGAACTCATGCATGACCCCAACCTATTAGCCTTCTACAATGAGATGACTGCCTCAGTGGATAATGGGAGAGCAGTGGATGTTCTTTATCTCGACTTTAGGCTTTCAGCACTTTCTCCTATAACATCCTCATAGGCAAACTGATCAAGTATGGGCTAGATAAATGGACAGTGTGGTGGACTGAAAACTGGCTGAACTGCTGGGCTCAAGGGGTTGTGATCAGCGGCACAAAGTCCCGCTGAAGACCAGTCACTAGTAGAATACACCAGTGGCTCATACTGGAGCCAATACTGTTTAACCTCTTCATTAATTACCTGGACAACGGAACAGAGTTCACACTTACCAAGTCTGCAGATAATGCAAAACTGGGAGTAGTGGCTGACTGATATACCAGAGGGCTGTGCTGCCATTCAGAGGGGCCTCGACAGGCTGGAGAAATGGGCAGAGAGGAACCTCATGAAGGAACCTCCAATAAAGGGAAGTATAGGATCTTGCACCTGGGGAGGAATAACCCCATGCACCAGTACAGGCTGGGGGGCCAACTGGCTGGAAAGCATCTTTGCAGAGTAGGAGCTGCAGGTCCTGTGGGCCAACAACGTGGCATTGCAGGAAAGAAGACCAACAGTATCCTGGGCTGCATTAGGAAGAGTGGTGCCAGCACATCAAGGGAGGTGATCCTTTCCCTACTCTTCCTCTAATCAACACTGGTGAGGCTACATCTGGAGTGCTGGGTCCAGGTCTGGGCTCCACAGTACAAGAGACAGATGTACTGGAGCAAGTCTAGCAAAGGGCCCCAGCGATGATGAAGGGACAGGAGCGTCTCTCATATGAGGAGACAGTGAGAAAGTTGGGATTGTTTAGCCTGGATAAGAGAAGGCTCAGGAGGATCTTAGTAATGTATATCAATACCTGATGGGAGGGTGTGAAGAAGTGGGTGGTCAGACTACAGACCCCCAGAGGTCCCTTCCAATCTCATCTGTTCTTTGATTCTGAGAAGGCAATTTAAGAAAGAAAGCATACTTTTTAGTCTATCCGGAAATCAAGATTCCAATTCATGTCTAGTCAATTATTTTATCCGTTGATTTTAACATAAAGTTCAAAAGGCCAGGCTTGGCCTGTAGTTCTCAACAAACAGATGACTATCACTAACCACTGTTCTCTCAGGCCTTTCCACTGCTGCAATGGAAATGACACCGCTGAAGTGGCTTCGACTGTATAATAGCTGGTGATATGTTGCTTTGCTTATGAAAAAAGCAGTATTTTGAGAAATAACATCACTGGAAGGCTATGACAATGAGTTTGACAATCTTTCTGGTAAGAAGTGCGTTTGAAAAGAATGCCAAAGCATGGTTAAAACTGCTTAATTAGATACATTTTGTCCCAATCTGTGGTATTTGTACCTTTATTAACCAGTGTAATATTACACATTCTGAAGGTCAGACTTCAAAGTCTTGCTTCAGGCTCTTTTATTTGCTCAAAGTGCCTGATCTCAATGCCTCTGCAAAATTCCTTCCTGCAGAAGTTTTAGCAAGCATTTTTGAAATTTGCATTTAGCCTGTGATTTTTTTTTTTTCCTAAAGTTGGGGGAGATATGAAACTCATCCAATTTTAATTAGTACTTTAAATGAGTCATTATCATATCTGAAATATCTGAATGAAATTCTTGGAGCTGGCACATCTTCTGAGAGGGTGGCATATTCAGGTGCTTTACATAACATGGTTACAATGAAAGAGGGAGTTCCATAATTTTCCCCAAAGTGATGCGAGGCAGAAGGATACAAGAAAGTGTCTATCATGTCCACACATTGCAGACACTTTTGTTTCTTTGCTAAATATACAGTGTCTACAAAAACACAGAGCTAAAATGAAAAGGGCAGCGGCTTGGATTCATGCCTCATGACAAAGGCTAAGATGGAGCTTCAGTGGCCTCCCCTGCAGTGACTGGGGAAGCAGGAGCAAAGTCTCCCCAGTCTGTCAGTGAGATACAGTCTAAGTCCCAGCCACTTTGTTGCCAAAGGCCCTTCTCATTGCCAGCCAAATGATGGACAGCAGGGAAGAAACCTTAAAGTAAACAGCTCTAACAGCCTTTTCATGTTCCTCCTGTATACTTACGTATGGCTTTCCTCCTTTTGGCCCTTTCATAGTGTTTGTTCTTCCCTGAAGGACAAGGAAGGGAAGGAAAGGAACTTCCTTCTCCAGATAGTGAAGTAGTGTTCAGTGTCAGCTCCTGCTAAGGATCAGATTCCTTTTCAAAGTCCTTTTAAGAATACTAGGCAGTAAGCAAGCAGCATCAGGGCTAGTGGTTATGCCTTTACTACCGTAACCTGTAATGTCCCTTTGGGGCACTGGATCCCTGCACACTACTCTTATTTTTTACCCATGTTGGATCCCCAGCTCTGCTGCCAAGAGGGGAAAAAACATGAATCGGGGGACTCTAGTGTCAGCCCTGAGAATCTTCTGCTGCTTGGATCCTGCCTAATCGTTTGGGTAAATGAGCAGAATGTATGATCCTGTAGTGACCTTACAATATTCTGCACAGAAAAATATTTTTTCCCAAGACTACTTATCTTATGTTTAGTTACTGGGTGGCAACCTCCAATATAAAAAGTTGCTCCTGATAACACAGGCCAGCAAGGCTGCATTACAGACTAGAGTAAATAGTCTGCTTAGTACAGTCCCCACAGCCCTCTGATAAAAGGAAATGTGAGCAGAGGTGCACCTTGACCAGCTGGAAGTTAGAAATGTGTTTGCAGGAGCTCAGGTTGCAGCCTGTATAAAAGCTTTTTTTGTGTAGTGGTTAGACCAAGCATCAGTGGCTGCTGTTCACTGGTGCATGTGGAATTAAAGCTGGTAACAGGCAGAGAAAAGAAGAGAGAACACATGGGACAGGGCAAGGAACAAGAGCCCTGTTGATGTTATCATTCAGCTCACAAACAGCAGGACAGGAGAGGGGGAGGGAGGAGCTGCTCGTCCCAGTTAATTCAATCTGCTGCAAATTCAAAGAGACCCTGTTTTCCTTTTAACTCCAGTTCCCAGAACAGTGAAACAAGGAAGAAAAACAAATGGAAGAGACCTGGAGGTGGGTGAGACAAATAAAACAGAGTAATGGCAGAGTATCCTATCGTGAGCAAGGAGAAGAAATTGTAAAACATGTTTTTACTCAAAGTGGATGGTTAGTTTTCCACCCTGAAAAGCAATTACCTGTTTCTCCTAAAACGAGTTTAGTAGCATTCATGTTAGGGGTGGTATCACCTTCAGTTTTCTTCACACTTACCTGCTTTAGAATATAGAAAACTTGACTAGTAATTAATATTTCAAGCCCGAATCCGGCAAAGCACTTAAACACACTCTTAAGTTCGGTCACATAATTAGTCCCACCAAAGTCAACAAGCTATTGATTTGATTAAAATTTAACAAGTACTTGAATGCTTTGCTAGGCTGAGATCTCCCAGACACTTTTATTTACTAATTCCCCAAAGTGCTTTACAAATTACACACCATAGCGCCTCCTCCTAGGCCAAGTCTGCCTACTGATCTCCATACAAGCTCTGTGAGACCTCATGCGTATACTCCATACACAACATTATTAAAGCTGCTGATGCACATCCTCACCTGGGGCTACCTGTGCTGTTTGCTGGAGGCTATTGCTCTCTCACGTCTTGCTCATGAGAGCTCCCTTCTACCCGTCTCACTGGAAATAAGCCAGGTTGCCCTGAACAATCTAAATAGAGGGGCTAAGCCAGCTCACTTTGACTGAAGGAGGTCAGGGAGCCTGCACTGTGCCAACACATTTTGGAGAATGCTAACTTCTGTCTTGGAGTGGTGCCTCGCAATGACACTGGAGATGGCCGCCTCTCAGCCCCACGCATCCGAGCCAGGGGAGGATGAGCCCCAGGGAGGGGCCTGTTAGGTGCAAAGCTGACAACATCTCTGTAAAACTTTAATGTTTGTTTGATTTGATAGTCAGAGGAATAAAACACAGACCATTCATTTTCTGGGGCACAGAATACCTTCACTTGGTTTCATGTTCTCTTGGTATCATAAATTGTCAGTAATTCTTAAAAGACAAACTGTAAATGCTGGTGCCACTTCTGCAGGTGCAAATACAGGGTGAATTCACTGCTATCAGAAGTCTCCCCTTTGGAGTTAAGCCATAAAATAGAGGTTATTATTTCACTTTCTCTGAGATATTTAATGTGCACTCATGCTTGAAAAAAAGAACATTTCCCAAACCACAAGAAAATTATTGTAGGTGTGGACTGAAGCTGTAAGTTCCATTAATTCACAAGGCTGCTTGTATAAAATTAAGAAGGTTGTACAGTCCCCTTAAGCTATAGGTGTCCTAGGCTTCAAAGCAGATACAAGATACACACCTACAAAAAATATATGGATTTCTGAAGCCTTAAGTTAAATATGTAATACATGGCTTATTCACTTAGCTTATTATACTCAGTCTAGTAATTCTGCACCATGCTATGTAATTAAAAATGTCAGGTTGGTAGGGGAAATTTAAACTATCCTTCTCAAAGAAAGACATACTCGCATCATGACTCAGAATTGGCTTTGGGCATAGGGAAAGTAGGAAAGAAGATTTGTGGGGAGGCAAATCAGCCGTAGCTTAGCAGTGTATATGCCATAGCCTTGAAAAATCTTTAAACATGAGCTTAGTCTAAGACGGTTAAGTTAGGAGAAATGAATCCCACCTTATAGTAGATAGCATAATTACTTGTCTCCACTGACTGGACATGGAGCTGGGGCCTGGCAGTCTGAGCAAATCTCTCACCCCTCTACTGAACTCAGGCACCATGAGAAATTGCACTGCAGAAGAATTTCTTGCGGTGAGTGTGAATAAAGGCTGTGGGTGTGAGGATGTGGTAAGGTATTTTTGTAACTTTTTTCAAGCAAGCAATCAAACGAGAAAAAAATGCTCCGTTTCATTGTGTTTTACTCTGAAACTGCTGGGAAAAGTTAGATTGTTTCTGTCTTTGACTGTAAATCTTTATTAATAAGGTCAAGCAGAAGCAAATACAGCAGTGTGGTATTTAAAAAGTACTGTTCTCCTTCTCTCTGTTATTTTCCAAATTACTTTCTTCTTTGACTGTGTTACTCATTAGACTGTATTTCAAAGACCACTAATCAGACTAAGTGCCTGTGGCTTGCTTGGAGAGATGTGGTTTAGGAAGCACGTGGTGTATGATCCCATTTTAACAATGAGAGGAGGTGGGGCATTCCAGGTGTGAGCACATCCGTGACTCCTAGAAAACAAAAGATAAGTGTTTCTTTAAATGCTTATTGTAGTGCACTTGCACCAGGTTTTCCAGCAGACAAGAACAGCTGTCCATGAACTGATGATAGTCATCTCTCAGGGCTCTTGCTTATCAAATGAGACTCTAACAGGATTAGAGATGGGACTGAAAAAAAAACACAAAGAAGAGTACAAAGCTCACCCATCAGCCCCACAATCTAAACCCTCACTGCAGCTGACTGTTGCCCTACCATCATTTTTCTGGTGCCTCCAGTTCTCCCTACTAGCAGCTGCCTGTCCAAGGTGAAGAGAAATCGCAAGTAGAAACATTTCTGCACTTACTATAAAGGCAGCAAGGTATCAGGCCTGCAAAGAAATGTGAATAAAGACAGCTCCTTTAGCTTTTTTCTTGCAAGTTGTATCTAAACTATTTTAAAGCAAATACACACAGAAAGATGGCACTCAGTCCTTCGCTTGCAGAAACAAACCCAATGAGGGCTTGCTTGACGTTAGTTATTTGCTTATCCAGGAACTGTCAAGAACTGTTTGGACTGCCCTGTCCTATTGAAGTAGCGGTGTGCTCAGTGGGGCAAAATAATATTAATCTTCAACACTTCTAGGGTGTTAAACCTTTTACCAGGGTTTTACAAATATGAACTGAAATGCAGTCACAACATTGATATGTGAAGTACTGACCTGACAGCAAGGTAAGTTAGCAAACACTGTCTTCCCCTTTCTACAGATTGATAACACAGGCTCACTCAGAAACGACAGTGTCAAAACAAGTTTCCATGGTCGTAAATCTTGGCAGCGGCCTGATTGTAGTGTAATGATGCTTTTTTGGTAGAAGTCCCTTGGGAAGAACAAAAGTAATAACACCTTCTATGGGTAAACTGACCTTGAAAACAGAAGGCAGGCTGGTGCAGAGGAATATGCCTCTCAAACTGCTTGCAGGAACAAATCACCCACGGAGCAACAAATGAAACAGATTTGAAAGGCACAGAGAACAATAAGGGTAGAGTTACACTGATGGGTTCAGCCCTGCAAAGATGCACAGATACGCTCACTTCTGCACACTGCGGCTGGAGCCCCACAAAGCTCTTCAGTGTCTGTGCAAGTCGAGCATTACCCAGCTTCTCTGGGGCATTATCTGACAGCCTAATTGTTTGGATTCAATTGTCACAGGGCAGGAGCAGGAATAGTCTTGATGACCGTTGTGGAGGGAAGGTAGCTGTACAAATGTATGACAAAGACTGAATCATGTGAGGAGGGCAAACGCCCTTCTGGATGGTGCTAGTAGGGGCATATAACATAAGATAGGCCCCTCGGCCCTTTTTCAGTAATCCATATCTATAGAATTAGCCGGGTACCGGAGGTGCCGGGGTGGGGGGGGGTGGGGGGGATCACACTGATTATATTGTTGGCAAGGGTGTTGATGCAATACCTCAGCATTAAACTACAGAGTTAAATTTGTAAAGTTGTATACCGATAGCTATCTCAGCTGAGAGGGTTTTGGTTTTCATGATCTAATCAACAGTTAGTAATGTCCACAAATAGCCTATCAGAAGACATGAAAGCAGAGGAAACTAGCTTAAATTCTGTGGTTTATTACTGATTACAAAACCTATTTGGTCATTGTCTTAAAACTCAGTGTTTATTAAAGACTTACTCTTTTCCTGATTTTAAGAATCTATATTTTTAAAACGTTGTTGTGAGACCATTTGACTAAGGTATCTGAGGTATTCCTCAGCAGCTCCGAGGAAAGCACTTCGGACACAAAATATGGTAGTTGTTGACACTACTGGAACGCGTGGTTAAAATAACTCTTCCTGTACCTATGTGCAACTCTGCTGCAGAACAGGATTGTTTGTTGTTGCTGAGCATAGGAAAGGGCACTCTGCTGGATAAAACAGGTCGCCTATCTATCACACAGATCAGAAGAGAGACATCTACGTCTTGCTGGAATGGAGGTTTAATCTGACCCCACTAAGAATGTCTAACTAATCTTTTTTACTTGTTTGCTTGCCCTGTAAATGGAATATTCTTGTGTCAGCTCAATCCTTCTACAAGCAAATGTAGGATTCACCAAGTAGTCATCAGGATCTGGCAGACGTTGGGTGCTGCGCCAGGCTCCTCACGAAATGAATCCCCCGTTCTTTCGGAATTTCCAGACAGGAGTTGGTTTCTGTTTTCTCTCACGGCAGTGCTGGACTGATAGGAAGTCAACAAGTATTATCTAAATCACTTAACGGCTGCGCCAGCCTAAGAGGGGAATAGTATTTGCTCAAGTCAAGCAAGAAGGCCAATTACGTTGGTATATTTTCCTGTTTCGGAAAAGCTGTTACCTTAACTCTTTCTCTCAGTCACAAGGCCGTTTTCTAAAGGAGATAAGACCATCTAGTCAGTGGGTTTGTCTTTCCTGCTGAGATATCAATATGTTTCTGCTGCGACACCATGGGAAACAGACAGTTGTTTTGTAGGTCTTTTTTTAGAGAAAATTCAAAAGTTTTTTTAAACTTTTTAGGGTGTTCCTGCAAAGACCCTCACACACAAGGCCTCTTCGCTGTACTTGCTGGAGCATGCAATAGCACTCTGGTAAATGTTTTAGAGGAAATCATCTTATTAGATAGCATGAGTTGTACTGTATGATTTAATGCTGCGCTTAAAAACCTGACCCTCAAGTTAAGTGATCTTCTGTTTTTTTTAATAAGAAACTTGAGACCCAAATTTCCATAATAAAACTGTATGCCCTATTCTTATTTGCAATGTATTTCATTTTTAATTAAACCTACTAAACTGTATTTCTGCCTGTGCCTAACAAAATATAGTTTTCTTTGAGTTGCAAAGCAAATGTCATGCGTTTTCTTATGCTGTTATTGCTGCTTTTTATAAAGCACTAAGGTGCTGCACTTTGGAAAAACAAATATGAGCTCAAATGTTCAATGTTTTATTTTCTTTTTCATTCTTGTACCTCAAAAACCTATTTAATTTCTGGATTTATTTAGATTTTATTCTAAAAAAATGGACATTTTAGTCTCTGCCAATATCCTCTTTTTATCTTGCAAAGGCAATTTAAGAGTATTTCCACTTTTGAAAAGAATTTACTCTTGCTCTGCATGGTTATTTCGTTTCAGTGATAAGCAATGAACATAGGAGAAATTATTTCTAGCTCTCTGCCTTTATGGACAAAAAGCTTGGATGAGGGGAGAGCTACCGTAATACGAGTCAGTGCAAACACATCTGCACTGCGTGCAGCTTTTTAGGCAGGTGTGCTCTGCAATTCGCTGTTGTTAGTTTACCCGGTAGATATTCTCCCAAAGCTTCAGTTTCAAAATCTTTTTCCCATATAGAGAAGTAAAATCACCAAAAAGATCTACCTTTCAGCGGAATTTTTAACAAATCTTTTCTTCTTCACTACATTTTTCTCTTTTAATGCTGGAGTCCTCACCCGGCTTAACTCCCTGCAAATTTTAACTTGTTTTTCCTTGCTTTCTTCTAGTCATCCTACAGGGCACTTTTCACACGTTTTAATGTCTCCCAGCAGTAACTGTCATCGCAGTTCAACAAACCCATTATGAGGCCTTAATTTACTGTGGCCAGACTCCCTTCTTTGTGAGTCATTTTTAGCCCCAGGTAGAAGCTCTCATTTTCTGGTATCTGGAATGCATAAGAAAGGAGGTGGAAATCTTTTACTCAGTGTTAAAACTGTTAGTTAATAACTTAGTTGTTTATTTGTGTTTAACAAGTCTGAGGTATATATTAACATCTTTCATGTCTTCCAGAACTGGCACCTTGAGGAAAATGCACCCCAGGACTCTTTACAAACTACCCATATTTAGAAGAACCCTGAACATAAATGCAGTCATTAAATTCATTCTGTGTGTGCATTGTACCTAGGAGTTATGTTTTCTTATAACCATGGCGGGCATGTCGGCTCCAGCAGTAGGTTACAACAGAAGAACATCAGGGATTGAAAGGCATATCACAAGGCTCAAAAGAAGATTAATGAAAAAAGACATATGATTGTTTGAGAAGGACCTCTCAGACCCTCCTAAAATCCTGAAAATTTCACTGTAAGTAACATTAAGTAAATCTCATTGATCTTCTGAGACAGAAAGCCACGGCAGCAATACTGATCCATTTGACGGAATTCCTGTTCTCTCCACTCCTTGTTTCCTTGGTCTCGCATAAAAATATCACTTCTAGGCAGGCCACACTTGCCTTTAGTGGTTTTGCTAAGGCCAATGGCAACCCCGTAAAAAGTATTTAGAAAATTTAGCTGAGAAGTCAATGTTAATAATGAATCATAGTATATTTACAGATAAGCGAGGTATTTGTGGTGAAAATCTGCTGTGCTTTAGTGGAAATCCTAGCAAAAACCTGTTATCTCCTGCACAGTTGCACACATGCTTTCTCTGTGGCAGGCCAATACATCTAAGGAGCTCTTTGAAAGCATAATATGGGACTCTTCCCTGGGTTTCTCATCCCTGAAAAAGGCTAACTGTCTCCAGGAAATTTTGCCCGAGTGATAAACAGGACCAGCTTGAAATAAAAAGGGAAAAAGGCCTCTTGCACAGAATTTATTCCTCTCAAGAATTCCAGGCAGCTTTTCATGGCACCCCTTTGGTCCCACTTCCTGCCATTCTTCCATAGCAATTCCTTCCAAGAGGATTTTTTTTTTTTTTAATCCTACCCACTTTGCCAACTTAATGCCACCTGTGCTTTTTTCTATGCTTTCTGGCTTGCTCAGCATCCAGAAACTACAGAAGTACTCAGAGGGAAGGTTGTTCTTCAGCACAAATTCAGAAGTATGACACTTCAGGGAGGGGAGGAGGTTGATTTTAGTGCCTGGACTTCACAGATGATCTTTGCTTCTGCTTTACGTTTGGCATGCTCAGGATGCCTAACTTACTATGAAAAACCAAGACTGATACTTCCCAGAAGTGTTGGGTCTATTACGTACCTACCACATTGGGCCTGCACAGATATTTCTGTCAAGAAAATCCATGTATCTCAGCAGGCCCTGAGGTGACCTTTCTCAAGATTTAATGGCTGAAAAAAAATTAACGTTTCACTAGCTTTCAAAGATGCTGTACGGAGCCAGAAGCCCAAACCCTGGACAAAACTCAAATTCAGTCCCAAATGAATCATCACCCTTCTTCTCCCTATGGTTATTTGTCTGCTTCTCTGATCTGTTTTCAATAAGAAGCTCTTGGAGCGTGGTCTCTTCCTTACTTATCTTCTCCCTTCTTCAGCGGTCCCTGTTGAGCACCCAAGTCCTATTACACGGTACTTGTTACCAAGATAGAAGAAGAAATGTTCTTTTTTTGTTGTTTTCTTTTTCAAAAACAGTCCTCTGGGATTTAAAATAGTATTTCTTGACTGTATTATTAGAAATGATTCACTGTGTAAGCAACCACATTCTTGCCAGTAGACTTCTTTCCAATCCTTTCTAACTTACAAAGTATCCAAAACTGTTTCAGCTACTAGGCCAACTTCAATTTTTTACACTGTCAAAGCCCTTCACTTTTACACATTTTAAGGGGCATGAAAACATCTGACAGGCTCAGGGTTGAATAGAGATTTTGCCACAGCCCAATCTATTCATACTATGCCCTCCCAAAGGGGGGCAAGGACTAGAATATCACATTTTTCTGTTTTTATTCCTTTGGCTCTCAACAGTCCTGTCAAACCTCAGAAACTGAGTGAAAGGCTCATGCAGGTCATTCCCTCCTCATTCTTTCTCACAGACAAGTCTAATGCTCCTGCACCGCTGTGGCGTCTCTCCCACACTGCGATCCCATGTGCTTGACAGAGGTGATCAGCTGGGCCTGGAGGCCACTGGGAGAGGACAGTCACAGGGGTGAAAGCACATTCCCCAGTCCAGCTCTGCCATCCCTCTCCTGGCACCCAGCACTTTCCCACAGGTCACAAAGTCACCTGAGAAAACTGCCTCAAAGGAAGGAGATTCACTGGGCATCATCGGTAAAACTCAACACAATATATTAACACCAACATAGGACCCCACACAGATGAGAGGTGAGCAAGAGCCCTTTGGAGACTGCTTTGTGTTCTCCTACTCTCTTTCACCAAATGTGGGCAGCCGGGCAAAGAAAGAAAATTTAGATACTATCCTGCATAGCTTCAGGAAATGGGCTGCAATGTCATCTTTAGCTAGTAAAACAAAGCTGGTTAACCACAATCAGGTCATTGTAAAAAATAAAAACCAGATAAATGCCTTGGGTTCTGGAGAGGCAGTTAAATCATATGTCCTTGTAGGCTCTTATTATTATAATGACTTTTGATACTATGAAACATTTACCTGGCTTTCATTCCTACTCTGTTGTTTGTGGTTGAAGAACAAGTGACATTTATTCTAGGCTAAAAGACAGCTTTGTTCCAGACAAGATCTCTCATTCACTGCACATACGTCAGCCCCGCAGGTGCTATGATAGGTGCAAAAAACAGCAAGTTTTGGAACAATTTTGAAATAACAATGTAATGTCAAGTTATTACTTAGACAAAATATTAAAACATTTTCTATGTCTCAGATATAGCAATCATTTTTCGCAGACACTGAGTTAGATTGTGCTTTCACTTCCATGGCTATTACTGACTTCAGTGGAATAGTTTTGCCTTCACACCCATGTTATTAAGATATATATTTTAAAGCAATATATAGACATGCTGTATATTTGAGGGATTGATTTAACACTTTAATTCTTCAGAGACTTGAAGAATTTCCTGTCTTTGATGCAGTGAAAGTGAATCCAGGCTTTCAGTGAGCAATTTATGAATCTTAGTATTTTGGGGACAGATTTTACCCCCAAGTAATATACCATAGCTAGGCATGATGCACCAAAACAAGGGTATTCCCTGTGTGGCACTTGCAAACTGCTTTTGGAGTATTGTTTCAAGTTTTAAGCCCCCCTCCCAGTTTAAGAAAGTCATTGTTAAAGTGGAACAAGTTCAGCGGAGGCCCTCAGGATGGTTGAGGCCGGTGCACTTGCCCAGGGAGGAGAGGCAGGGGGAGCTGGGCTTGTGCAGCTTGGAGGAGAGAAGAAAAAGGGAGTATTGTTGCTGTCTACAGCTATGTAGTGGCAGATTATAGACAAAATGGATTTAGACTTCTTAGAAGTTCACGGTGACAGGACAAAAGCCATTAGAGAAATTGCAAAAGGCAAATTCCTGCTATCCCGTCAGTCCCTCTGCTGGCACAAAGGGACAGTAGGAAAAAAATATACTCGTCATGACAGTGGTCAAACATTGGACCAGCATGCAGAGAGGCTGTGAAGCCTCTATCCTTGGTGCTACCAAAAACTCAGTTAGACTAGCTACTGAGCAGTCAGATATAAGCTGGCTCTGTTTTGGGCAGAAGGTTGGTTCAGATGGTCTATGAGAGGTCCCATTCATCCTCAGTTACTCCATAATTCCATAACATTCAGAGACTCTTTGTTTCCACAAAATTCAGGAATAAACCCTGAGAAGCCTAATATTTTATTTTCCTTCTGAAGTTTTCAACTATGGAAGGAAGGAGTCATCTCTCTTCACTTTATCACTCTAAAAGTTAACTATCTAGTTTAAACTATTGGTACAGGTTTCCTGCATAGTTGTCGAAGATAAACTGATGCCTCCAGACATAAATTCCTTCCGTCTTAGTTGCCTAAAATAGGTGAATAAAATAAGTGGAATGAGTCATCCTCCGTGTGCCTTTTTCCTTCAGTGGAAGTGTAGTGGAAGTGTAGAGGATCAAGTTCATCTAGATTCCTAAGTAAATCCACCCGAAATGTCCGTTAAACAATTCTCTTAATGAATAATCCTTAGAACACAGAGTATATTTTCAGATACAAGAGGATTATGACCATTTTGAGGGAGGAAAAAATAGGCCTTTTTTTTTTTTTATCTAGACCTTGACCTTCATTTTGCTATGTAGTAACTATATGAAGTTAGAGGCATATGCTGAAGTCTTTGCTAACTTAACATACCATAAGCATGTTAACATAAATAACTTGCTATGTATCCCACTGAATTATCCAGTTGAGTATCTGTCTATTCCTGATCTATGTTTTTTTTTTTCCTGTGAAAATCCTATGTCTTTGAAATCAATGAGGAATTTGCCATAGGTGGTCAGGATTTCAAAAATTTGGTGACTACTATCTAGAGAAATAGTTAGTGCCTATATCGTGCTATGGTTACAAGTATGAGTCTTAGAGATTCAAAGTAGGTACTAATATTTTGGAATGTTCAACACCAGTAAACAGTGTTGATGGTCCTAAGCATGGTCCCAAGTATAAAACCCCATTCTCAAATGTCTAACTGAGATGACAAGAGCCTTAAACAAGTTTGGACACTCAACAGTTCTTATAGTGAATTACTTATTTGTAACTTTCACTGTTATTTATTTCAGCTCTTCGTTGACCCAAGGGAGCACTTAGAAAACAGAGTGGATCTCATAATCTGTATAAACAACTAGAAAAACAGATCACCTCAGATTTCTAAGTGATCAGTACGTGAAGTTCTTTTGAGTTTGAAAGCATACAAGTATCTTCCTTGTGTTCTCTCCCTCATAGAGAGAGGGCCATAAGGACCATAAGATCTTGCTCTGTTTAAACCTGTTTTGGATATGACTTTTTTTACAATGACAGCTTGCTGTCTTTGTAAATGTAGGTCCTCCTCAAAGTAAGTGACAGGTGATCCACTTATGTTTCTTTAGAACTGAGCTAAAATTTAGATTTTAAGTTATAAATAGTAGATTATCCCAACAGCTCCTAGTCTAATACTTGTAGTTAATTCTTTGTTTCACCTCAAGTTGTATGGCTAACATAAATGAGTAAACAATTATAGTCTAGATCTACAAAACTGCTTTCAAAGGAACCTTAACAGAACCAGACATTTAAACACTAAAATGCCATACTCCAAAACACTGCTTAGCCTACGAGGATTAGGCTAATTTTTGGTGTGGCCTTAAGATATACTACTACACATACAATGTGCTGGTTTCTCACCTGGTTTATCAGGACAGCACAGCTCACCATCTACTGCACACCTAAGTCTGGGTGGGGGGTGCTTGCTTTCCAGGGGTAGCCAAATCCAGCCATTAAGCTTTACATTTATAGATGTGAGCTTTGTAAAGTGCACAGCTACCACAGCAAATGTGATCTGCTTACAGGTACTTGAGGAGACCTTGGACCAGTCTTTGCCACAGGTGCAGAGATAGCCATGTCAGCTCCACACCAGCTGATACTGGAGCTAGATCCACTAATCAGCAAGGGCATAGACATTTCAGCTGCCACATTACACTGTAAACACCTTTGGTTGTGCATCTAGTGCATAGCATAAAACACAATGCACTTTTATAGCTGTTTTGCTGATGCTGTGTTAGACAGAAATTAAGATTACTCTTTGAAAAGTTATGTCTTCAAAAGAAACCATAACAGAGCAAAAAAATCAAGAACAAATGTCCAAACCCTACCACCCACCCCAAAAACTATAAAAGATCAGAATTTATTATTATTCTCTCTAAAGAGTCTTCCTCCTGACACAGAAGACAAAACTGTAAATGCTGGGTAATAAATACAAGTCATACAGTTTTTAAGGGAATCGTTACGAGTTTGCTTTGTTTCTTAATCTGTTTCTATAATACATACCTGGGAGAAGCAGATAAAACTTTTTTTAAGAAACCACAAATAAAAGTTGCCTCCTTTATTTAAGCCTTTAAGAAACAAACGTGCCTCTCATTTTGCTTCTGTGTGTGCATATTTTAACTTTTTTGAGCTCTCTTCACTTTATCTTTGCTTACCAGTTTCAGGGAGCACATGGTGTTTGAAATGCTAAGCCAAGAGAAACTCATTATGTGATGCCCAGCACACAAATTCACAAGCCAAAAAGGTGTCCTGAGTCCAAGCTTAAGAAGAGTTTTTTTTCTTTCATCTGAAATGCTTATAAGTATTTTACTTCACATATTAGAAACATTGAATTAAAATTTCTGAGTAAAAATGTACTACTTACGAGTAGTCCACTTTTCTGAAATATAAATGTGGAACTGGGGTATGCTTACAGTGAGTATGGAGTAGATTCTGCTGCCTCTGTTTCTTCTCAATGGAAAATGAGGGCATGTTCAGCCAAACAATTATTATTTTAAGTGTAGACCTAAACCACAAGAGAGACTGAATAGCACAGTGAAGTGCAGATATACTTAGACTACCTATAAGTTAGATAGATAGCAAGGTATGATAGTAATCCAGGCATTGGAAAGATTAAGGATAAAAACATGTCATGCCCAAAGTGCATAGATGGTCTATATTCTGCTTGCTACCCAATATCACATTTTATAGGTATCATTAAGCAAGTTCTGCTTATAAAATAAGCCTCAATGTAGATTTTTTTTTTTTAAATCTAGACCATGACCTTCATTTCACTGTGTAGTAACCATATGAAATTAACACACCTTAAGAATATTAACGTAAATAACTTGCTCTGTATACGACTGAATTATCTCGTTGAGTATCAGTCTATTCTTGGTCTATATTGATTTTTTTCTGTCTTTGAAATCAATGGGAAATTTGCCATAGATAGCATAGATAGCCTTTCACAAATTTGATGACTACTATCTAGAGAAATACAGCAAAATCTTTGAGTTACTTTTAAGTATTGTAAAGAAGACTTTTTTTTCTCCATTGTGGATTAACAAATAATATAGCTCAAGAAATAGATAAATATATACAGTTGCAGGGCTTCCATTCATTCCCTATAATGCAAATAATGTTCACAGCCTGCCAGTCAGACTCTTTCTTATTTCTAGGACTCCTTTTATAGTGCTACATGCTCATAAAAATTGATGAAAGATTATTTATAAAGGAGAACAGGCTTATAGTTTGGAGATAGCGTATTTTCTTGCCATTTGCTTCCTGCTTTTAGGTATTTTACATTCCTGTTCCTATGGCAGATAATGCCAAGATGCAGGGTGGATGGATAAGAATTCAGCTTGATACAGAAATGTTAAGGATTTTTCACAGAAATCACAGCTTTTAACAATCAAGGATGCCTACCTCTTGCAGAAAAATTCATTCTTATTCTAATTAATAATCTTAAAACAACTATCAAAAATCCTAATTCAGCACTTATTAGATGAAAATTATGTATAATTTTTTTCAAAATTCAAGCTGTACTTCTACAAGTTACACTTGTCCTTTACTCCTTAATATATATACACAGTCAGATGGTGGTCAAAGGGGTCTATATAGTTAGTAGCAGAGCCCCAGATACTATATTACTTGTACAACAGGGACATGACTTGCTATGTGTAATTAACTATACATTTAGTGTTTCAAAATTAGAGCTGTAATCGTATTTCCTAAATAACTGCCAAAATAATCAGTACAACTGTCGTGACACTAGTGACCGGTTCTGCTTCAGATCCTGATGTGATCCTGGTCTTCAGGTACTGATGATTAACCAAACAAGCCTCACACATGAAAGGTGAAATTCTAGCTGTACTATAGCAAGTGCCAAAACTGAATTCAAAATGGCCAAGATTTTATTTGTAAATGTCTTACGTTCTTAAAAGAGAACATATTGAATTTCCCTAAAAAAAAAATCATTTGCAGTACAAAACACATATAATACATAACACCACATATACATTAGCCCAACCATGGTGAGGCTATACTTTTCTAATCAGTATTGCTCAAAGGAATATAAAAGTTGAAAACAAATCTTTGTCTGTGGTAACTGCACAACTAGAAGAAGAATCAACAGAGCACAGGGAATTCAAAGTACAGAGTTGCTCGGAGAAGCAAACAAATATTCAGGTACCTGAATATTCAGGTACGGTCTGTGCAGCTGAAAGCCAGCCTATTTTTCCTACTAAATCAATCAAATAGCAATATTGTCTCTCCCTATGAATCCTGACATGCTCATATGCTTAGACCGCCAAGGCTATTACTAACAACTGATAATACAAAGACATTGGCCTTTTGCTCAAAGGTTGACTTAGAGAAGAAAAGGGAAGTAAAACAAAAGAAAGAAATATAAAATTTGTCACATAATATTCCTACTGAAATTTTATCATACATATTTTATAGGAGTTCATTCACTGAGTTATAAAATTGTTTGGGCTTTTGAGTAAAAAGTAAACAAAATTGTCAAACTTTGTGAAATTTTCACTAAATATATAGCATGATGTTTGTAGATTGGCACTTTGATGGGAGTTATAGGCTATGTTTTTAACAGTTTTAACTGAGAATAGCCTACATGCTAATTCCTAAAAAAAAGCCTTCAGCAATATGTCAGAAAAGATTTCTTCTTACTACGTGACAAATACCTAATTATGTCTACTGTTTAATTTTAGGCTCTGCATGGGGTTTGTAAATGGACTCATAAATAAAGCTAATATGAAATATGAATTTTTCCTCCTGATTTTATGCATTTTGTGTATGTATTTTGTATATTCCTATTAGAAAAAACAGTGAAAATATAAAATGTCAATAATCTATAAGCTGCATAAATCAAGGTTAACCTTAATGTCTTGGGAACGAATAAAAGTAAGAATAAGTGTCATCCATTAGTTAGTAATAAACAAAGCAAGATTCCAATTTCTCTCCTTTTTAGCTTTGGGAGAAGAAACGGGTACCACCAAATAGAAATGGCAAGTCTTTTTTCTCTTCCATTAGAGGTACAGCTTATTATTACTTTGCCTGCCTAAGGTTCATTGACTACTGAAAAACATTTATCTTCCAAGGTAAGCTCAGTAGAGGACACACATTTCTTTTCACTCAGTCTCTAGGTAACCAAGAAAAAAGCAGTATACTTGATACTCTTATTGAACAAGGGTTGTTGCAACTAAAACGGAACACAGTTTGTGCTATCTAAAACCTGCAGTATATCATAGCATGGAAAAAAAGTGGTTTGTGATCTGGAGGCTGAAAGTGTGGAAAGGCTTTCTGTAACAAGTCTCTACAGAAATTACCTCAGGGCCCACTACTGGAAAAGGCTCAAGTTTGGTGCATTCTACTGAAATCAGGATAAGGTTGTCTGTGCCTCCACAGTCAAACTAAAGCCTCCCACTTAATTTACAGAATTCAGATCCAGCATTGATGAAAGAGTTGAGTAATGAAAGAGGACATTCTGATAATCCCATAAAGCAAATAAGAAGTCCTGATTTGTTCTAGGAGGCAGACACAATCTATTGCTTCATAATAACATTTTACTCAAGGGAGCAGTTTTACATAGGCAAATATGTGAGCATACGTACTAACAAACAAAACACCTCCTTCTTTCCCGTATGTCATTCTAAATAACTGAGCATTAGAGACATTTTCAAAGTCATCAGAAAGTGGCCCCTTTTAAAATTTGGTATTCTCATGAAAAAATTGCCTCAATTTTTTTTTTGATAACGTAAGAAAATGAAATGCTTGCTGTTTTTCTTTTTCTCTTGCCTACTTCCTCATTTTATCCAAAGTCACTGTATTTTTATAAATCCGAGCACTAGTGGAACTAAATATAGCTGGGAGAGAAAGCAGGTACTGGAACACACTGATGAAAGCTGCTGCATAGGATTAATGTAACTTGAAACAGCCTGTATCAGATTTATATTTACAAGGTATCACCAAACGGGGCAAGTATTTTTTAAGGGGTCTTAAATAGACCAGCATTGGGAACATATCAGCACCACACCTGGAATGGCCTCACTTTCCACTATTAAACACCATCTTCCCCTTGTGACTGAATCTGCTGCTGTCATCTGCACTCCGTGTCAGCTGGACCAGAACGTAGAAAACCAGGGACAAAATCACAATCACTAACTTGTTATTAGTCAACCATTCTCAATGACATAAAACAGTATTAACATTTCAGTGCAAAACCTGGAATTATGCCAGTCAAGTAGAAATTAAGCTACAGTCTAAAGTTACTATCACAGAGAAGTATGGAGAGAAAAGGCAAGGGTATAAGAGGGTGTAGGAGAAAGTATTTCATCTTGAGAGACAGAGTTTGAGGAATGGATGCAGAGGACTTCACATATTTTCAAATGCCAGAGAACTTTAATAATCCCACTATTTATAAAACCATGATAAAACCTCTAGTATGTATGCAGCATAAAAGGCTGAAAGTGCTTATATGCTTGGGAGGGAAGTAAGCCGTGTTGTACACTGTATCTTGCCATAATTCCACTAATGCTTGAACAGAATTCGTCTCACCTGATCTTAGATAACTAAAACTCAATCATCTCTCTTAGTGGCCTCAGGTTCCTCTTCCAGTCACTTAGAGAAATGGCTCTAGTGGAAGATCGTAAATACTCGCCTTACATCCACCTACATTAGGCAGGATGAGATTATCTGGAGGTCCTTATTTTTCCTTACTGACCCTAGAGAATGCCTACTTTTGTATGAGCATGTATTTCTCTCCATTGACTATAAAGGAAGCTTAGACAACTAGCTGAGATAGGGATGGCTGCACTCTGTGAAGCTACATCTTTTCATGTGGCTCTCCTCTCTGCCTCACATCAGAGCTATGTGACTGACCAGTGACAGCTATATGAGAATGCTATAGCCTTCTTCTAATGCCCAATACATTTATGTAAGACATATGGTGTTACAACACCGTAGGAAGACTTAGATTTGCCCAGATGGTTCTTTTTGCTGTGATTCTCAGTGCTGATTCCCAGATATTCTTTCTGCTGTAATATCTGTCTATGAAAACCATTTCTGGGACAAGTCTCCTGTAAATTTCTCATCTGTACCACATCCAGGCTTGCAAATATTATAATGCAACTGTCATACTCTTGTTCAAAAAGACAAAGAGTCCCTCTGTCAGCAAGAGCCCATGAAAATTTCAGAGAGGTCATAAAACAATATACAGTCAAATACTGGACTGAGCTTAAGTGCTGAGACATAAAATTATCAATCTTATAATTATCTTCTGCTTTTCACAATCTAAAGTATTTTATAAATGCATCCTTTACAGAGGACTCTTATGAGGTCATATGAAACAGTTTTACATTCTGTACATTCAACTTTGAGCAGGGAACATCTGTTCCTTTGTTTAGTAGTCATCAAACCTGGCTTTTTATCTTTCAGAGGAGGACGGATTGACTATATCATAAAATAGAAAAGCGGTGTTATAATGATCACAAATTTCATTACTTTAATCTGTGTTTATATCGTTGCATTTATAGTTAGATTTCTCTAACAGACAATTCATTACCTTATAACTTACCATGAAAATCAAGCTATATATGTAAAACAACTATTACAGTTCCATTATGCAGCAGCTGGGAATGAAGACGATTTAGATTGCTTAACAAATGTCCAAATTTAATTAGTACACTAGCAAGGCAGCAATTCTTAAAAAAAAAAAAAAAAGACATCAACAACAAAGCAGTTCTAACTCTTTCTATAAAGAAGACACATAAAAGACAGTCTGCCTAGGATTTTTTTCTTCCCCATCAAGTAGAGCCTTTTAGTAGTCTTTTGTTCATTGCCAAAATAGGTATTGTCAGCATATAAGTCTCAGCTTTGTGAAGTGCTGTCCATCCTCAGTTTTAAATAAAATCAGAACGGGGCTTATGGACCAGTGTGGGTAAGAGTTCCTATTAACAGCAAACAAATATAGGTGCTCAGTCTGCAATGGAGAAGAGCCAAAATGTATTTTATTCTCCAATAAGCAGGAAGTATTTTGTTCTCCAGTAATCTGCTGGGTTGTGCATTCACAGTCAAGAAGAGAAATCTCACCAGGCCAAACTGCAGACATTTCAGTTCAAAGACATAGCAGTGACAGCATAAAACGAAACATGCAGAAACGTAGCCAAAATCCAGACAGGCTGACTTGTAAAGCAATGGCATCACAAATCAGCACCATTCAAGTCTTTCAATACGCAGCTGAAGTGATGAAAGGCAAAGGAAAGTGTAAATTGAACTGTACTTTACCCTTTTACTTAAAAGATCAAACCCAAGGGTTAGTTCCCTAATTTGTACGCAGTGTAAAGCCAAGCTATAGGCTTTTGTCTTTTTGACCTTGTTTTACCACTGATGCTCTTGATTATTGAAGGAATTCATGAACAGGCTTTAGCTAAGTTTAGACTCTTTGAAAGCAGTTCATTAGCTGTGCTCATCCCTCAGTGTGAATTCCCAAAGCACAAAGGAAATTGCTCTGCTAAATATCAAAGGCGCTAAAGATAATCCAGACAATCTAAGAAGCATTTTTCTTTCAAAGAATAAAGCAACGCCTTATAGCTTTTGTTATTACGTAATTTATGACAAAGTTACAGACTGACGCTGATTGCAAGGAATGGCTCTCACGAGGTGTAAACCTTTGCCAGCTGTTATTGTTTTATTTAGGAAATACTGTACCTGCAGTGCACAAGGCATCTTTCTTTACAAAGGGTGCAGACTTTCCACGGAGCCTCTGGAAGAGAAGCTATCATCCCAGCTCCAGCATAGCCTGCACATAGCCTAGGCATTTATTACAAAAGAAAACTCTGAAATCTCAGGCCACTCAAGCTTATGGGCACCTATGTTGTTGGAGTATCAAGGCTAAGGTATCCTTCTGAGGCTCTTGCTTCTCAAGCCATACGAGAAAGAGGGTCTTTCTCAACATGCCAACATGTTGGGCATCTCCAACTTTGTCTAGACTAGTGAGAAATAGGTACCTGAGGCTAATCAGCACAGCACACCTTGCATCCATGTGGCAAACTCTCTTCCTCCCTTGATCATACTGTCTTTTAGGAATAGTGCCTGGCAGATGCTGTCATCCAGATGGTGCCTGGGCATTCACTGGGGGAGAGGTAGTTGGTACGGTCCAAAACCATAGCAGGGATTATGCTAGTCAGTCAGTTTGAACAATCATGTACCAGCGTGGGAAACTGTGCCCTGGCCCTGTTTTATTTACTAACATAATCTTAGCCTCTACTTCTCACTGCCAGCTCAGTCCAGCCTCTCTCACAATAATTGTCGATGCTGTTCATCCTCCTCTAAATGGAATGAATCCTGTAGCACAGGGAAGGCAGAGACCACAGCGTATGATGCCACTCCTGTGACTAAATTAAACTGCAACCAGATCATATATCAGTGCCAGGGAGATGCAGGCACAATCTCCAAGAGCAGAAGGAGGCACCTGTGGCCTCAGCTGTAACACAGCCACCGAGGTGCAGAGCTGAGTCATCTGCTTCCAAGTCCGCTCTTCAGACAGGGGCAACCATGAATTTCTGTAACTAATTTCAAAATACCTTCCCCTTTAGATGTTTATTTTCTCCAAACATGTAGGAAGACTGGTGAAAATGAAGAAGTCAATACAGCAGGACTATCTGGTGCTTGTAGCTGCAAGAGCAATGTTAGCACAGGGTAACTCTTCTCCTACCGCTGAGCTGTCACAGTTTAAAATCAAATCTTACAGAGGAAAAAAAAATTCAGAAGTGTCACAGCAGAATCCCACACCTCGATCAAGGCACAAGCCCTCAGCTATTGATATTTAATTACTTTTTGGTAAATTAGCAATCCCATCACTGTCCAAATAAAAACATAGCTTGGCTGGCATTTTTGAGCACCCCAAACCTTGAGCTGGAGCAAGTTAGAACAGTTGACTATTTAAGATTTAATTATTTCAGACAGCAATTATGTAAATGAGGGGATCACACTTTTCTTCCCCGCATAGTAGCATGTCACAGGAATTAGCTCAGAACTGTAAAAAGACCTGTATTGTTCCCTCTTATGCCCTGGGGAGTTCACACCAGTTAGCAGTGCCTGCAGTTTGTACGGCTGAACCACTTCATGAGGCATAACTCGCATCAACAGTTGGTTACGACCGGGAGTGGAGTTCAGCAGATGGATGCCGTTTACAGAATCCCAGGTCTAGTGGCTGCACTCTGTTCGCTGTACCTGGTTATAGGTTTGGTCAGGACAGCCTGACCAGGCTGTTTTACCCACTTACAGTAAAACCCGCAAAAGGCACGCACACTGCACAGCGCTCTGCAGCTCAGGAGGGGTCACACACATTACGGAGCACAGTGGGCAGGCTACTTGCCACACAGCAAGCCTCAGTAGGGGTTATATCCTGGCTGCAGACACAGCCATAGGCCCTGGCACATGCCAGCCGTGTTGCTGGTATTTGGTCTGTCTCCATACAATCTTGTCTCATTCACCGAAAAAGAAAGCTGACCTAGTATTGGTGAAATTCTGCAGACTGCCTCACTCAGTGCTCAACACAAGACCTAGCCTGTGTGCAGCAGCCATGCTTGTTTAAGGGGCAGAGCTTGAATACTTCATCCCTGGGCAACCGGCCTCACAGCAGAGCCAACGACCCACAGCGCAGAGGACACACAAACAGATTTTGCTTGCCACATAGCAGAGGCGGCAAAGGGCTGAAAGCTTTGAAAGGGATATCTGGAAAGAACTACTTATGAAAGGCAAAGGTATCCAGCCGCCTCGAGGACATTATCCTCTGGGTTGGAAAGCTATAGCCAGATGCACCATTTAAAGCTTGTCAGCAACTGGTTTATCACGTGTTTAGTGTTGCCGCCACCTCCTTTCAGGCACATACCGTTATCACTATTTACCAGTCCAAGCCAAAGGTTGCAGGGTTGCAGCTTGAGCTTACAAAATCAATACTTCATTTTCATAGCTGAAAATTACCCTTTGCATCAGCTGAACCCCTGAGTTTCTGCATATCCACCTGCATGCATTGATGTTGCCCCATCCCATGCCTGAGCCATTTCATTTCAAAATGACCTTTCGGTCATTCTAGACGTTTGGCTAGTAGAGTATTGCCATGGTGTCTTTCCTGGCAAAAAACAAATCTTCTGAGCATGCTCTGGTAACCAAGCAGGAATCAGTCTTCAGAAAACCACACTGCTAACATTTCTATATGCCTAATTTAAGATGCTGCATCCATATATAGGCAGTAAAATGAAATGGTCTGATTTTCAGAGATGCTCAACTCTTGCCCGTAAGTGCCTTTGTGAGACAGATGATTTACAAGGCTGTGCTGTTAAGCTTGTCAGCTGGTGGCTAGAAAGTTTAGAAGACTAATCTAGGCTGACAGAAATAGGAGCTTTACAGAGGGACCATCTCACAGAAGAAACATTTTATATACCTATATATACCTATATATCTAGAGATTGTTACCCACCCTGACTTGTCAGACAGGACTTGGAGACCTGAGCATTGTTCCTGTTGGAGAGAGAAATTGATGAAGTCAGATATTTCTTATATGTGATACCACTTATTCACAGCAATAACAACAAAAATGCGAGCACTCGTGTCCCTCTCACAACACTGATTTAGCAAGAAGACTGGTAGACCTACAGTGCTCTTCTCAGTAACACCATCTAGTGAAACATGAGCGCCCTAGGACTGGAGAGAAGGAACTTCTCCTTCCCCACCAAGATTACATCTGCTTGGAGCCCCATTAAACAGCATCAAACAGCAAAATAAAGTTGCTTTCTCCTTGGCACCAAGCCCTTTTTCTGCCCATTACTAATCCCTCAATTTCTCTTTTTCTAAGGTACACACAATTTATGCCTTTTTCTTTTTTTCCCTCTTTTTTGCTGTTTCTCCTGCTTCTTTCTCACACAATGAGATACACCTCAGCATGCATCTTTTTTTAGCAGACTGATTGTTCCCACCATTGTTTTGCCTCAGAGTATAATTACCTCTTACCTGAAATGAGCAGTGGCCATTCTATCCACTGGCTGCGTGCCCACAGAAATCATAACAAAGATTCTCAGAGGCTTCACTGGGCCCTGGATGAAGACCTCTAACCAGAATCTTAATTTGTATGAGATATCCCCCTCCCACAGATTTCAAAGACAAAAATTCTAAATATTCACTGATGGCTGTGCAACTTATTCAGGACCCAAAGTCAGTGAAAAAACATATTTTCTCATGAAGCAAGAAATGAAAAAATATATAAAAATCATTCCAAAATCTCATTTTGGATCATCTTTCTAAATCAGAGGGAGGGAAAGGTAACAGAAAATAGGGCTTGAGTGGGGCATTTATTTCTTGTCATATTCTAGGTGCAGAGATTGACGTTGACTTCGCGATAAGTTAAATTTCAGCAAAATATCAAACTAATGGGTAACTACTCACTACTGTACTTGCATGCTCTTCAAAATCTTAATTATTCCACTGAGTAAATGGAATATATTCTTTTCTTCCCATGGGGCAGAAAATGAGCAGCAGACAGCAAGCTCTATTCTTTTAATTTATTAACCTAGCAATCTATATTCCACATTTTTGCGAATCAGATTTATCCTGCATAGTAAATTTCGCCTGGCAAGACTTCACTTGAGTGTATGTGATTTTCCTAATCTCCTTTCAAAAATCCTTGACCACTCAGCTTTTCTGCAAACATCAAAGCAGAGATCATGGCCGCTGCCGTTTTTTCTTTTACTAGGGTGGAACAGAAATATCCCATGAGTATTTCATATGCTATGAAATAGGGATACTGATTTCACAGATTTTAAGATACTGTATTCACTGGAAATCTGGCAGCTCTGGCAGATCTCCCCTAAACCTCATCTTTGAATGTATAGTAATGGCAAATTCTCCACACATGCCCTTTCTTAATTTGATCTTTTTAATGTTTTTTTTAACCTCCCTCAAGCCCCTCTACAAACTGTTATCATATCAGTCACTTCTACTTATGATATCAGACTTGCTACACTTCTAATAATAGTTCAAAAGTAAATGTATGTGCATCCAATGGCAGTTCTTTCTTTCTTTCTTTGGCTTTATTCCTCCTGTTTAGGTTACACATCTGGGAAAAAAACATAAAATCATCTTGGGGTGAAAGGGCAGTTTCCTGTATTGTTGCTTATAGGAAACTCTGCAGTAATTGCTTGTGAACCCAAAAGAGTCTTTTCTTTTCAGTGATAAGCACATATTTATTAGCATGAAAGGCATTCATATGTAATTCAGTGCTTTTAATCTGCTTGTTCACAACCACAAATTGGCCAAATGACTCGCCATAAGCTCAAAGAGTGACACAGAACATGTCAGGGGTTCAGACGGTAAGTCTGACCCATAACTGATACTGTAGATGCTAAAACAGCTTAAGGCAACTTTAAAGCATGCCAAATGTCCATTCACACTCCAAAGGAAATACCTCAGTAAAAATCAGTTCTAATTATCTCATTGAACATAATTCTATTGAAAAGAGGCTGAATTATTTCCAGGGCGTATGGTCATAGTTAACAAAAAGAACATAGTCAGCAAAACTTCAAATTATCAGACAGGTCTTTCATACGATCTCTTCAGGCAGCTTTCATTTTGTGATGTAAATTATTGCATTTTAATTAACTTTTTTCCTCTTTCTTTTTATATTTGCTTTTAGGTTGCATCTTACAATCCTACGTCAAATACCTTATCTTTATGTCATATATCTGTTGCAAAGAGTTAGTCAGTAACAACAGTTATGAATCCTCTGAAATAGAAGAAACAGGGAAAGAGAACTGCTGCAGTTGGTTATTTGGAGTATAGCTAACCAATGCTGTGAATCGTATATACAGAAACCATTATCTGAAATATGCATGCAAGCATTGGCTTAAATTTTTCCAAGGTTCCTGGACAATTTGAAAATGTATAAAACTGTATCATTATTAATAAGCTTTATGAAACGAGCTATCTACCATATAAATTGGCTTGCAGTGTTGTTTAGGCCGTAAGTATGACCTAACTGGTGAGGAGATGTTGTTCAGTTTATCTATAGTTTTAGAAGAATGGAGTGCTAATTTTCACTAGGGATAAAAGTAATTACACCTCATTTACTATAGCAGAGACATCAGATTTCTATCAAGTTTCAGAAGTTAATTTATTTTCCACCCCTCATGAGATTTATTCTTATTAGAAATAAAAAAGGTGTGTTTAAATGTGTTGAAAATAATGGGTAGTCTTTTCTTAGCATCATTACAATATTATGAAAACAAATTAAACAATTTCCATGCTGAGATAATATAGAAAATTATAATTTCTAGGCCTATTTTCACAACCAGGCAAAGACAGGATTTTTTTTTTTTATTTCAGCCAGGGTTTAAAATCCCTGTTTTTCCCATTTCAAAAGCCCTCCATACCCAAATAGAATTTGCATTCTTGTAATCATGCAGGATGTGAATAGCTATACGCTTAGAGTGTCTAACATATCATGGAAATCAGTTTCAAATTACATGATCTATGTCAATACAATAAGTAAAAAAAGATTTGCAAAATTCAAGATTCATGCGTTGATCTCTAACCAAAGGTATCTCCTGGCATAACAGTTTTGCACTAGGAAATCTATTGATCTTCCTATTTCTGAAATGTCTAGTTTATCTTTACTGGGTCTAAGCGAAAGTGTTAATGTTATTGGTACATTTCAGCTCTCGGACAGCATTCATCTTCTTGCTAGATATCCTAAATATACGTATAAAAGTTAGTTAAAAAAACCCATGTGGACTAAGAGCTGATGGACCAAGGCAACAAATGCAGGCAAGTATATTAAGAATAATTCATATCTTAACATTCCTTGGTTATTCCACTTTATATAATTCCATCAGCATCAATCATTTTATCTGTTATTCCCCTCATTTCACTGTCATTATCCTCTTTTTATATCTTTTTCCCCACATCATATTCAGCTTCAAGTATAGATTTAGGTCCCATTTCAACTTCTGCTCATCAAATATAGAAAGTGAGTGAGCATATCCATTGCATTAATCCTAATTTTTATGAAAATAGTTGCCAAAATTAGGAATATGAATTCCTTATGGATGCAGCTATACCAGTGTAAATCCACATAACAAAGAATAAGTATTAGCTATGTCAATATAAACACTTTTAAATAAGCATGCCAATCTTTAGTTGGACAAAACTACTCATTAGAGGAAATCTATTGATTTCAAAGGTATTGCTAATGTGAGTAAGTTGCTAGATGTGAAAAGGAGTAATCTTTCATGCAAAATGCAATTGCTTAGTTTTGACTAAAAAGAGATCACTGACTGTAAGTAGTAAAATAACCATGTTCACAATCTGGCCTAATTTTTAAGACCTCATTGAAGTGTCCTGGCAAATAATGCAATTTTCCCAGAAAATATTTACCAGTGCTCCTTCTTTACAAAGAACAAGAGGACTGACATCTGCAAATGTTTTTCTACTACCCTGTTATCTCTTCTAATTCTAAATTAATACAGTTGCAGCCTGTAGATCAGCTACATGTTCTCTTGTTCCTAATGGAAGCCAGCATGTTTCACTTAGAAAACATGGAATCATGCTGAGTGAAAACAGTTACTCTGACTGAGAAAGAAATCGTACATTTATCTGCATTTCACTTACTGTAAGAAACATTTGTACTTCCAGAGTATTATAAATGATGTTTCATGAAAATAAAAATCTCTCAATACCATTTAAATACTATTGTATTTAAAATAAATCAGAATGGAAGTATCAGTAATTCCCGTGTCATTGATGAAAATACCTGTAGGATATCTCAGATTATTTCTGCTCAACTTGGATACGAAAAATAGTTTCTATGAATATGAACACTAAAAATTGCACACAAGCAGAGACAGATGTATTAAGTTTCAATATGTAAAGGATGTTCTGTGTGTACAGTGCACCTTTAACTTGCAGTGTATCCGTCTTGTTTAGATTAGATATCGGGTATTTTTATTTGTCAGAGAAGATCATTCTATCAAGGATGTAAGCTTCCTAGCACTTACTCACATTGTATTTGTACTCCTCATTTGCAAATCTTGGAATCATTATTTATAGATAAGGCAGCACTGGATTATCATACAAGACTGAGAGAGTTCTTCATCTGTTCATAATTTATTCTAGCCCTGCCGCTAGTTTTGGCAGTTCAACCATTAGACACAGTCAGACAACAAAAGCTCACCGCATGGTGCATATATGTAGAGTTTTACTCTGTTTTTGCAATCTAGGCAAGAACATTCTTCTGTTAAGTCGGTGCAAAACATGTTTTTAGATCAGCTATGTACATTATCTGCTATTAAAACAAATATAAGTCATATATAACCAATGATAAAAACTGGACTTTTATCCTCAAAGATTTTATTGTTACTCATATTCAGAACAGTGTTTGGATATGACATAATAAGCAAAGCAAAATTCAACTTTTAAAAGTTTAAATACATTCTAATCCTTACATATTTTATCTTTTTATCCTTGTCATCATAGCTATGCTCACAGCTCCAAAGTAAAATCAACTGTGTTAACCAGATGCTCACTAGAAGATGAGAGAAGTTGTAGGTTATCAGTCAGTCATTGTATCTGCATAGAGGTTAACACTGTATTGTTGTTCTATTGGTCAGTCTTTTTTTCAGTCCCTTTGCTAGCAAAGAATTTATATTGAAAGTCTGACAGATATCTAAAAGCAGGTAATTTCCATTTCCCATCTCTAAGAAAAAGCATCCCATGATTTTTTTCTGGGGCCCTGGACAACTTTCTTTCAAGGGAGGGTGTGTAGTATGTAGGTGGCTTTCCCAGTTGCCTTGCTGCTGAAGTTCATATACCCCACCTTGTTTCCTTATTTGCAGGAGTTAAATGACTCCTAGAACCACCCAGCTTGATGGATACAAGGAGGACACAGAGATGCCTGATCCTGTGCTCCTTCTCCAGTGAACTCAGCGATGGTGATATATGTCTCCCTGCACAATTTGATTATAAGTACTGGGCACATATAACCTTGCATTTATATGCTACCCATTATACTTAAAAGATACAGAGCACTTTCAATGCTAAAGGTAGAAATGCAGCTGCTCTTGAATCTCTACCCATGCTTTAAAGTGCTTTAGAAATGCAGAATGCACAGGCAGACTTGTAAAATGCCTTAAATTTGCATCTGCAATTTTTCCCAGTGGGGGAGAGCTATCATCATTGTTAGGACTTTGGTGAGCAAGGTTAATCTCACTGTGAAGAGCTTGAATGGCAGTGAGAAAATTCACATCAGGCATTAGGGCAAACTTCCGAATAAGGGATAGTGAAGCACTGGATGGATTGCCTGGGGACATTGTTGAATCTCCATCCCTGGAAATCTTTGGAAAAACGAAATGCTGTAGGTATAGCTGATCGTGCCTTGCTTGGGGCAGCCAGTTTTACTAGACGAACTCTTAAGGTCACTTCCAGCTTTATTTTTGTATGACCCTTGTCAGAACTGGTCCCCTCAGCCTGTTTTAAGTGTGTCTATCGCATCTGACAGTGTGCTGTCCACAGTGGCACAACACACGTTGCAGCAGTGGTTGGCTTACGTGCACTTCAAACAGCCATGCAAAAGGTGATGGAATCTGTTAGCCATGGGGAAATGTCCTTGCGGTTGAATTATCACCCTAAAAATACAAGGCACAAGACAGGGACAAGGAAAATCAGAGTTAATAACAGAATGGTTATCTGAGACTATTTCCCTTTCTCACTAAGGGGGAGGAAGGAAAGGATTGCCTGTTTCATGTGGATTTTGTAAGAATCACAGAATCACAGAATCGTTTAGGTTGGAAGGGACCTCTGGAGATCATCTAGTCCAACCTCCCTGCTCAAGCAGGGGCCTCTACAGCATATTTGCCCAGGATCACCTCCAGGCGGGTTTTGAATATCTCCAGGCAAGGAGACTCCACTACCTCTCTGGGCAACCTGTTCCAATGCTCTGTCACCCTCACAGTAAAGAAGCTTTTCCTCAGGTTCAGATGGAACTGCCTATGTTTCAGTTTGTGCCCATTGCCTCTTGTCCTGTCGCTGGGCACCACGGAGAAGAGGCTGGCCCCATCCTCTTGACACTCTCCCTTCAGATACTTGTACACGTTGATGAGATCACCTCTCAGTCTTCTCTTCTCCAGGCTCAACAGGCCCAGCTCTCGCAGCCTTTCTTCAGAGGAGAGATGCTCCAGTCCCCTCATCATCTTTGGAGCCCTCCGCTGGACTCTCTCCAGCAGCGCCATGTCTCTCTTGTACTGGGGAGCCCAACACTGGACACAGTACTCCAGGTGAGGCCTCCCCAGGGCTGAGGAGAGGGGCAGGATCACCTCCCTCCACCTGCTGGCAACACTCTGCCTCATGCACCCCAGGATCCCAGTGGCCTTCTTGGCCACAAGGGCACACTGCTGGCTCATGTTTAACTTGTTGTCCACCAGCACTCCCCGGTCCTTCTCTGCAGAGCTGCTTTCCAGCAGGTCAACCCCCAGCCTGTCCTGCTGCCTGGGGTTATTCCTGCCTAGGTGCAGGACCTTGCACTTGCCTTTGTTGAACTTTAGGAGGTTCCTCTCCGCCCAGCTCTCCAGCCTGTCCAGGTCCCTCTGAATGGCAGCACAGTCTTCTGGTGTGTCAGCCACTCCTCCCAGTTTTATATCATCAGCAAACTTGCTGAGGGTGCACTCTGTCCCTTCCTCCAGGTCATGGATGAATATATTGAACAAGACTGGACCCAGGACTGACCCCTGGGGGACACCACTAGCCACAGGCCTCCAACTTGACTCTGCGCCATTCACCACAACCCTCTGAGCTCGGCCATCCAGCCAGTTCTCAATCCACCTCACCGTCCACTCATCTCGCCCACACTTCCTGAGCTTGCCTAGGAGGATGTGATGGGAGACAGTGTCCAAAGCCTTGCTGAAGTCCAGGGAGACAACATTCACTGCTCTGCCCTCATCAAGAAAAGAAAGTCATTTAAATATTGTTAGCAAACACTCTGTCATTCTATGCTCTCTGCACAGCTACAGTGAGAGAAAGAAAGCTCTAGAGTCTCATTTATTTTCATCACTTTTCTTGCAGGCTTTATTCCAAAATGGATTAGAGAATTAAAGAGGAACAGCAGGGTAGGAGACATCTATTAGGATGGAAGAGTAATGATGGCATTTTTCAGAGGCAGTGTGAGAAATGCTTCATAGGATGCCAATAATGAGCAAGGAACCTGCATCACCCTGTTAAGTCCTTCAAAATAGTGTCCAGAAAGTGCTTATGACAGAGCTTTGCTACTACAATTAAGTATAATCATGATGATGGCAACAGAAGCTTTATAACACCTTTAGATCAAATTCAGTGACAAGTAGTCACTATCATATTGCGATATTTAGTTCTCTTTGTTAATTGAAAGGATCTGCATAATTCCTAGTGGATATATACTTTTATCATGAACACATACATTTTCCTTTTCACCCTGATTCATTGTTTCAGACAAGAGGTTAAAATTTCAAGGAACATTGAAGAATTAAATACTGGAAGAAGCTAATATCCTTGTGGGGGAGGTTGCTGCTTTCTGTTTTTAAAAAACATCATCAGGCTGGATTATATTTCATATGGCCTGAAAAAGAGAGGAAAGACAGAGAAATAGATAATGCAAAAAATACAAGCAAATTTATATTGCCAAGATGATCAAACACTTTAACAAGCCCTTTTAACAAGCCATGTGATGCAGGGCCAATGATTCAAAACTAAAGATGTTCTGCATGGAGATGGTACCTAATGTATAAAGAAATACCAGTTTTAAATATAGTCTAGCATGAATATATTGTTTGATTTAGACTATGGCAGGCACAGATGGGAATTTTCAGCTTCTTTTCCAAGGCAATATTTCTGATCTGCTGCCTGGCTGATCTCAAGATAAAGGACTGGATAGTCAAAGGAGGGATTAGAGATACATTTCATGAAAACTCAAGGAATTTCTCAGCAGTAGCTGAATGTATCTTCAATGAACAAGATGGCAGTACAGGCTCTGCAGTGAAAGGCTCAAAAGAAGAGCCACAGAATGTGTTCTCTTCTAATCTCCGAATCCTTCTTTTGAACTCTTTGTTATTTATACCAGTAATTAAACTTAAAAATATACATTTTAATAAAAAGGCAGAAAACAAACATCTTTCAGTGTACTATATCCACTTTGTGAGGCCTGTAACCTTCCTGCCTTCAAGGTCAGCAGCCTCATGAGCTTTGCTGTGGCTGAGCTAAAGCTGAACTGCAGTGGATAAGCCAGCTTCACAAAGCCTTCTGCAAGTGCAGGTGCTTACAGTGCAGTTAAAAAAAAAGGAAGGAAAAAAAAAAGGCTGATCAATAATTACTACTCCCAAAGTGAGACAGCCATGAATTATTTTAAATAGATTAGAGTGCACTGAACCTAAACATTTATTTTTGCCGCATTCCTTTTAAAGTACCTAGAAGTTGCACTGTTAAACAGAGTGGGTTTTTCTGCTTTAAATTTACAAAATAGGAAGAGGAAAAAAAAGCCAAAGAAGCATAATACATTATTTCTCATATACTAACTGCCTAAATCTCTCAGTTGGCCTAGTAAGTAACAAAACTGTGTATTTTTTGCTTTTAGGGTTACAATGTTCTGTATCAACATGTGCACACTTGTGCATGTGATATTGTCATATGCACCTATATATAGATAAAGAATAGACATCTATAACCTTAATTAGAAATTATGTAAACCCAAATTAGTGAGCATAATCTGGTATCAGCAGAGGTTATGAAAGTGCAGAGCTACAGCTAAAAAGTAATTCAAAAGATGAGAAGGAAGTAGATCTAGAAATCTGGCCGACGGGGTAAAGTCTGCTTTACGCTTGCTACTTAAGTGCTTTTTCGGCTGTAACTTTGTCCTTGTACTCTGTATAGATACAGGCTGCACCAATGTACATTGATGCATTCTTACTGGCATATGCTATTTTTTTCATACAGTGTTAACATCACAATTTTCTGCTACTGTTTTCTCATGAAAAAAAGTTCAGAATCTGTAACCATAAAGAGATAATATTTCAACTTTGCTCTTCAAAAATTGTCCAGACTGCAGCAAATTTTTCTGCTGTCCTTATTCTTATAGTCAAGCAAATCAAAATCACCTTTAATCTTCTTTTTTCAGTCTGCTTTCTCCTTTTTCTCCTACCTTAGTTATCTCTGCCTCAAAGCCCTCTCTCTGTCTGGCTTGTGGCTGAGCCTCTTCTCCAGGTTTCTGGCAGAGAGCATCAGGGGAAGCGATGCCTTTCTCTGCAGATCCTCTGCATTTCCAATTCTGCTGACTCGCAGATTGCTGCATTGCTAGGCTGCAAGTCCTAAAATTCAGTATTACACAACAGAATATATCACTTTACAGCAATATTTTAATAAGGGTTTTAGAAATAGGTTCATAAACCTAGCTTCTAATAAAAAGTGGAGACATGAGGACAGAAACTACACAGTACTATATTGAAGTTATCTTTAAATTTTATTATTCAATCATATGCTCAGCCGTTCATTAATCTGCTGTGATAATACATTGAACCCTTTCGTGTTATTAATTCATGTACTTTTTCAATAGCAGTGGTTATTTGCTGTCACTGTATGTGGGCACACAAATGAATACAGAGCTAGGAATTTTCTCCCTCTCCTTTTTTTTTTTTTTTAATTTGACTTCCTAAGTAAAATCAGTTCTCTAAAGTCTGAGCTTTCAGCACTTTCAGCAGTAAACATTCCTATCAGAAAAGTCTCATAAAATCAGGGACTCACTGAGTATATGTGTTATCTTTTAATGAATCTGATTAACTTCTTTGAGCAACACCAATGTGAGCAACAGATTAGTCTAGGGCAAAGGAAGAATTTCTATGTAAAACCCACACAGAAGGAGTATGTAGGTGCTCCAGCTCAGACTGCTAGGCACACTTCCTTCCTCAAGAGCAGGAACAGGAATGACATCCCAGTAGACAATAAACAGTTGTACAGGAGACACCTGAGTATGTTTCACCAGAAGTTAGCTACATGTTGCCTGGCTATACCTGTGCATCTGCCAACAAGAACTTTAATATCTTGCTGGAAAGATTCTCTGAGCATGATTCCAAATGATCATTTGCTGAACTTGATATCAGATAAATTTCAGTCTCATTTTAGAGAAAACACAGCCATGAAGTGCAGGAACAGGAATTCAGATATTAGGAAGTTCTTCCTGGCTAAGATCCAGGGAGGGTGTGAAATGGATAACTGTGGACATCGCAGATGGAGAAAGAGCATTCACTTTTAAGGTCTCATAGAGCCTTCATATGAACTTCTGCTATGACAAAAGTTTTGCTTCATTCCATACTTCACACTCAGCATATTAGCTCACAGGATGTCTGGCAAAGAATCCTGATAAAATAACATTGATTTGTTACATATTAAGTTTGCCAAACACTAACCCACAAACTTGGGATAGAATTCATTTATTCTGCCAAACCACTTAACCTAAATGCTGCTATAATTTAATAAGGAAAATGTCAATTTGAAGATTGTTGAAAAAAAGTACGTGTAGACTCTTTATTCCATGAATCTGAGTGGCAACAATGCAACACAGTTTTTCAGTGAAAAACTTGCCGATTATGCATTTTTTCCACAATGTGATGTCTTGGAATCAATAGAAAAATCCTCCGAGCCCAATGTGGAATGTCAGGTTAAAAAAAAAAAATAAAGAAAAAGAAATCTGTAATTATGAAATTCCTCCTTTAGGAAGGAGGAATTTTTTTCTGAAATTATTAAGGGATTTCTGTGAACTGCAGCTGTTTTCTTTGGCATGCACCCTGGATCTGGCGATTTCATACTCCCTGACAGAAGTGTCTATTGAAAATGGCAGAAATAAAGAGGACTGAAGCACACGAGTTGTAGCAGGCCTTTTATTATTTCACTGAAAACTTGAGGGGCAGGGGCAAAGTATTTTATGAGTGGTGTGGTTTCTTATGTTTTGGAATAAAAGAAATAGAAATATTGCTGGAAACACTGTGAAATATCATATCAGAACTGTGAAAGCCACACAGAATTCTATTTTGGGACACAGAAGAGAAAGGTTAGCTGGAAAGAAAGAAAACCGTGAAATTTGGATGTCGATATCCAAGAGCACAATCCAGAACATCTGCTCTTTAGTACTGCCTGGTTTCTATCACCAGCGGGACTGAGAGGCCCCTGCTACTCAGCAGTGGCTACATATGTCTCTGCTAGTAAGCAAGGCAGTGCCAGGCAATGGTCCATGCATTCATGCAGAATCCAGGAACAAAATGCAGTTCTGTGCCTAGAAGGACTCTTCAGATCACTAGGTTGCAGATTCTTGCTTAATCTTTGCCATTTGATTGTGCTTCTGCCTATACACTAGCTTCATTTTAAGGAAGGAGGCTCCTCTTCCTCGCTCTCCCATCCTGCCCAACTCCACCTCCCACATTCATCTCCTCTGAATAACCCTATGCTGGAAGTTAGGGCACTGTCCGGGGAAGAGGAACCACAGCTGAGAAAGGCCTCAAAAGCACATTTCTCCGTCTCTGACTACAGTGCAAAAAACACTGTTGCTTTCAATAGAAAGAAGCCTCAATCCCATAGGCCTGTACCACCAAGCCTTTGGAGTCTGGCTCTCAAGCAGGCAGCTGCCCCAAGCGTGTCAGACACCCAGGCTTTCCACAGAAACAGGGGCTGTGGCACCTTCGGGCCTACGGTTTCTACTGGCTAGGTCATGGCATCTTTCTGTAGCCTTCCCAGAAGTGCTCCACTCTCTTCGTAGACCATGCAGGAAGAAAATGTATCAAATGGACAGAGTCTAGACAGAGGCTGGGATTCTGCTTTTCCTGTGCTGCAGCAGCTCGTACTGGGTGCTGATAAATAAGGGATGTAGATTGTTTACCCAGACGGTTGCAGTGTGCGGGGTTGTGATTCTATACATTTTGGACTCAAGTACTGCCCTTTAAGTTGATTTGAGAAGCCAGCTGCCAGATTCATTTAATGTTAATATTGATCATTATTAAAATCATGATAATCAAATATTACATAAATATTTAATAACGTATCCAAATATTAACCATTTTTAAAATATGCATCCATTCGAGAGATAAACGAAGTAAGAGATCCATTCTGGAACACATTTCTCAGCTTTGGATATTGAACTCGTCCCTTTCCAAAGATAAGGATACCAAAAACTGAATGCACCTTCAGTTCCCTATACATGTTACACATATACATTTATGGTTTGCATGTTATGGTTTGGAGGCCTGTGAGCCCATAACAGGTGGTCAATAGCTGGTTTCGGGATCCATATTGCACAATAAAAGTGCATGGTGGTTTGTGAAAAATACCTGGTGGTTGGACAGAAATGTTAAGGGTAGATACGTCCATTGATCTGACAAACAGTTGAGAGATTACTGACTGGTTCCTCTACCCAGGCATACTTTGGAGAGCCTACTCAGTCACCTTTTCTGCTGTTCATTTCAGCTCCCAGTCTGAGTATAGCTCATGAAGACACAGGGAGGTGTTTTTTTGCTCCCAGACGCTAATACTGTGCTGATTATTTTACAGTTTATGCTTATTCTGGGGTGAAAACTGCTCACTGTTATAGGAAATACTGAGCCATTATCTCCAGACATCCCAAAGCAAAGGCAACTCCTGAACAGATTTTCTAGCACTAAAAACGTATACCCCATTCATATCCCAAGACAGCCCTTCTTAGCGGTTTATTTATCCATTGGCAAAGATTAGGGCATTTTTGACTGCCACATCTTTCATTTCAATCAGCTCGAAAGCCTGCTGCGGTTCAAATGTGCTATGAAAGAATTTACAACCAACCTCTTGAATTGCCACTATCTCCCAGCATTTTTTCCACTCTCATTAACTGAAACTTAATGGAAAATGCAGTACACGTAATACAGTTCTGCAGATTATCTACAGTCTTCTTGAGAAGGACATTTTGGGAAGTCTTTTTTTATTTCATTGCATTTTTCAAAGGAAAATTTGTGTTTTCTTGATTTCCCTGTATTACAGCGGCAAGACCAGAAAACCTGTAGAGTGGTTCTCAACTGAAAATTGAAATTAAACATAGCAGAGAATGAAAAGAGTAATGTAGAAATCACAGCCCTGGTTGGTGGACAGAGAGAGTTGCTTCCTAAATAATCTGACTGATCTTAGGCCAGCCTCTTCCCTGCGGTCAGAGGACCCCTGATCCATATTAGCAGCTCTGTGTGAACGATGGCTTTTTCCGCAGAAAAATGTCTTTGCTAGAAGATGGGGCAGCTCAGTGACATTGAACAGACCAGCAGAGAGCAGCAGCAGCTCTTTCAGGAGCAAATGGCAGAAACTGCAGAAGACAGCATTCTTGGCTTTGTGAGCTGTATCTCTGTGGAGAGGAAACCAGTCGCTTTCTAAGTTTAGATCACCTCTGTTTAAAATTACTTGCACATCCTTTGGTGAATACACAAGATGGCAAAACTTGCTGACAAAGTTTGAGGAGAAGGGAGGCATCACCAGAGTCTACTGGGGAGTTTAGCCATGTAGCAAACTGCGGTCAGGAAGTACCTGTCAGTAAGGGGAGCTCAGCAGCCTGTGCCTGCTGGGATACTCTCCTTCCCAAGTATGGGGCTAGGGATGACCACATCTGGAAAGGTTAGAGGTGCAGAATAAAGCACTAGCAGGTCCTACTACTCTAGTTTTACTATGTTTTAGTCTTACATGCTTCCTGTCCTGGCTGGTGCCAGAATGACTCAGAAATGCAGTGCTCCATCAAGACTCCATCAAGATTAAGCATGACAGTGGGAGACTTGCCACTCTGTGAATTTTCCATGCTGTTAACCAAACCAGTCCAAAACAGTGCTCTTAACAAGTAATTAATAAGTACTGTTGCTCTTCCTGAATGTCAGCTTCCCCCATAACTGCCATTTCTTTGAAGGCTGCTATTTTGGAGACTTAGGTGCTATTTACTGTGCACAGGAGAGGTCAAATCTCACGAAAAGCCATTTTCTTACCACTTTGACTAAACCACCACTCTCTGTTTCCCTTTACCAACTGCCTTTTTATTCATTAGAAAGAAAACTCCTCACTTTTAGAGCAACAAAGCAACTATTTTTCTCTCACTTACTACAGTACCAATCTAGAGAAACTCTATTGACACCAATAATGCTGAACAATATGTGTGTGAGAAAAACCGCAGGCCCCAGCGGTTCACGAAGGATTTAAAGGGATCTTTGGTTCAGAAAAGGGGTAACGTGATTTTCTGTCACCAAGAATTTTATCTTTCCACCAGCAAGGCAAGAAAACGAAGGTTCTTTTTCAAGACTGTTTTTCAAAATGTCTTTAAAAGGTCAATACAGTCTCTGCTCAGCTTGTCTCCTAGTGAGTGCTAGTTAATAGATGTTTTAGATCAAGTAAACCACATGAGAGCAATCATTTTTTCTTTCATCTCCAATGTGATGAAAGGCCACTAATGAAAGTCCTACTTGTGAGGTGCTGAGCAATCTGTGTACTATCAATCAGAGATGCATGATTTTGAAACCTGATTATTTGTACAAAATCCTACTGCTGGTTTTAATGTGCTTAAGCAAAACCAGTTCACTGGAACATTTTTGAAACTTCTATCCATATATAGAGCTATTCTATGAGAAAAGGTGAGATCTCTGGTTCACAGAGTGCAATACAACTCAGTGCTGAACTGAGGACTTTAACCAAACACGTAAGAGAAATCCAAAAGATTCCACCATGAGTGATACGTTGAAATTAACTCAGAGCTTCAAGATTTGACATTTGTTACATGTATTGTGAACAGGTGTCATATAAACAAAATCCCAAACCTTTGGTCTTTAGTGGATGATCTTTTTTCCGCATTTTGCTCCTTTCTAGTCATTATTTTTGGCCGTCGTTCAAATTCCCCTTAAAAAAATCAGACGAACCTGCCTTCTTTCTTGTCAAAGCCAATACATTTCTTGGCCTCTTGCTTCACATCTCAGCTATTATATAACCCCTTCATTTAATTTCACTCAGCCAATCATATGGTATGTAAGGAATTGCTAATGTTTCTTAAACTACTTTTTGGAAGTGATTATGTGATTGATAAATCTCATTGATTTTTATCATCCTGATCATAAACTGATATCAATTTCAGTTCAGTATCAATATCAGTTTCTTTTTCCTAAGCATTTGCCTTGTAGAACAACTTTTAACTCATTGATCACTCACTAGCAAGGAACTTTGTCTATTTATTAGATACTATTCATATTAAGTGATCAGCCACATGAATCATATTATGATATAACCTGGCTCTGTTACTGGCTAATTAGAATTGTTTTAAGAACATTGACCCTGAGGATATTAATACTAAAACTTTCAGCCACATCAAGTTTCAACAGCTAAACAGGCCCGATATTTCTATATCTGGCTATATATTATAGAACTCCCTTGGAGTTTAGCATATAGTTTCTTGACTTGCCTTTTTCAGGCACTACTTTAAGGTGGATATATCAACAATCTATTTACTGCATAGACCTGCAAATATTTGTATTGGCACAATTAAAAGAGCTGCAAGCTGTGGCAGACATCTCTAAGAGGGCAATTAGTGAACGTCATTATGTAAGAAGCAGATATTCTAGAAGAATTTCTGCTTTATTTATGACGCCAAGCTCTACCCAAAGAAATTAGGTCCCCTTGATTTCTACTTACTTAAGGGCAGAATTTAGCTGCTAATGCACAGAGAAAAACTCAAAATGTTAACAAGAGACACCTTTTTTCTTTCAGAACAGCATTTGTCCTAAACCGTCCAAAACCACTTGGATTACCAGCTCATTGGGTCAAAACTATTTCATTGTTTTTAGCTCTACTAAAAACATTGATCTAATTACGTATTTTTTCATGCTGTAGGGTTTTTCATTAGTCACTGTACCAGGACAAAATGTATCTGCATATATCCACATATAAACCTGCTTGATCCTGCCAAAGGAAGCATAAATATCCTGTCACTTAAAAATGAAAACAGGTGGTAAAAACACTAAAAGGAAAAACCTGCACTAACAATGAAGGGGAATGGACCCAACACGTTATTTTCTACAGCTTTGAGCAAAAGTCATAAAACCCTTTGAACTTCATAATACCTCCCTGCAAAAGGAACCTCCCCTTCTGAATCTGATATTTCATAATGCCTCACCAAAGGGAAATATTCACCCAGTACTTCCCAGACAAACACTCACTGCAGCAGTTCTCACATTTTTCTGTCACTCACCCACACCTCAGGATACATTATGTGTCTCCTCCACCCTGTTTGAGAGTCTCTGGTTTAGCCACCCTTCTCCATACATGCCTACACATATACAAAGCCCATCCCCGCCTGCTCAGATTACAGGTAGATAGCACTCAACAGCCATCCTGTCCCTAGAGTATAGAAAGAAGCATCCACACTCACCCTTTATCTCCCAGGCAGTCTGCAGCTGCTTGTGCGGCAGCCAAAGTTCTGGCAGTACTTCCCAAATGGTGGCACTTCATCCTGACCTGCCAGCCTGAGTGAGGATACAATTTCTCCCCCCATTAGGGAGCACTAGCTCTTAGAAATTCCTTTTCTTCTTTTAAAAAGCTTTGGAGTTGGACATGTTCCCCTCTCAGTTGCTTTTTTGCTATTTGACAGAGGATAGGATTCAGTTTCAGATTAAGACCCCAGGCCAGTCAGGTGGAAACCAAGCACCACGGTCAACGGAGTCCAGTGAGCAGTTCAAACTGAACAGTCCCTCTGACTGCCATTTGGGATACCCTGCAGTGCTCCACACATCTGCACAGGGCTGGCAGATGCAACATGGGATTTACATGAGATCTGCACCTCTCTAGAGGTTAGTCAGGATACACCATAATGCTTAAAATGACACTAGATACATGTGTTTAGGCAACTAAGATCTGCTAGAACTAGCTATCTTAGTGGTTAGACAAGTCATTCTCTGGGCTCTATATTATCTAGATCTCCATGGACTATGATGGGAGCTTTAGACACTTTGTCAGTTTGTAGATTCCTACGCATGGACACCTATCGGCAGGTGACCTAACCTCTGAATTGAATCCTATTCAAACTATATTTACTTAGGTGCAAAGGCTTGAGACAAGGTAGCCCCATAATTAACTCAATTTATATCACCGAGGCTATTGGTAAAAGCAGAAGTTAGCTTTAATTTCTCCATTTTTGTAATGTATCTTGAAATATTTTTACGGTGTATAGAAAAATGTTGAATACTTGTTGCTGTTATTATCAGGAAAAAAAGCTGCAAAACTAAAAGAAGAAATGAAGCTCCCAGGCCAAAAGAAAAGGATTTGCCTTACCTTTGAAAGGAAGCTATGCTAACAAAATAAACCACAAGTTTTGCAGTAAAGAACAGCTACTACAAAATGGATAGATTTCCCATCCATCTTTTCTGGTGCAAGCTGTAGGTTAGCTGTGTACACCTGAGCTCTGCCCATGACATGGTGCTATTGTTTATTTTCCTTGCTACAACTGATTAAGGCGCCATCAGGCAGCTTAGAACTTGAATGATCTGCAACATCCTCTGGCTCTCCCTTTCAAACGCTTTCTGGAACAGTGCTGGCAAGTCAGAATGCATCTTACACACTCTCTGCCTTATTTCTTTCCTAATGAACCCAATTTAAAGACAAAGTCACAGATTGTTGGCAAAACCCAAAATAAAAGGCTTCAGTCCTCTGGGCTCCACTCCAGCAGGTTGTAGCATGTCAGAGGTATGGGGGCTAAGCTTTACTCTAGTGCTGTTTACATGTGAAGCCTAGAGGTATAGGCCAGTGGAGCCAGCCCTTCCCTATCATTTATGCCCAGGTGAGCAGAGCCCAAACATATTTGTTCACATCTGATCAATCCAGCAGAGTTTCCTATGTCAGGACAGTTCTCTTCTGGGAATTTGCCTTTTCTTTCCTTAACATAAGGTGATCAAAGGAACCATGATTCACTTAAGATTTGTTTCATTGCAAATAAAACCAAAGCCTGAACCACAAACACTTTATGTGTGCTATTTAGCAGTATGCAAGCTATACCCCGAGTCCCTTCTGGCTTTTCACAACTTACTCAAATTCATTTATTACCAGTCCATGTGTCTAATTCTATCCTACTGACCTATAGAAAAAATAAGCAGCAAGCAACAACTGAATATTACGAAATGGCCCCACTTTTGCTGCTTAATACATTATCTGATTCATTTGTTTCTTTGCATTACCAAAAGGTTTCTGGAACTTAAAGCGTTGGAGTGTGACCTGCATGGCACATGAGATTTTCTGGTAGGATTATAAGGTATTAGCATAAGATGTATGTTTAATATGTGGAAAAATAGGCGCATGGTCATGTATCTGTTGACAGTTGGTGTAGGTATGCTCTTATTTCATGCACAAGCACTTTATGTGCTGCTGTCTTACATAAGTAACCATTTCTCCTTTTTAATCTTGAGGAATGGTTTTAAAAACCTGAGTATCTTTTTTGTTAAAAACAAAGAAGATACAAAGAAATAATTTATCACTTCAGCATTCCATAAATTGTACTGGTTTGTAAGCAGACCTTGAATTTCAGTCACAGAAGCCAAGGTGTGAAACTGCAAACTGCCAGCCCAGAGGCTTCAGCTCCATGGCCTTCAGCTATGGCATCCTGCACTGTGATCTTCACACATCACACAGAGTTAGCAGGGCAACACTTGTCAGATTTGCACGGAAGAGCTGTCTGTAAGTCCTACAAGAACCATGTGGCTGAACCTATGAATTATGAACTATGAACTAACGAGGTAGAAGGTAGAAGATTCATTGCACTGTAATTTAAAATGTTTGGAGAATACAAAGCTTCATAAAAGAAGTGTTTAGTAATACAGCTTCTTTCCTCCTTTTTTTCTTTATTTTTTGTCATTATAAATTCATTAAAAATAAGTAATACAGTAAATAATCAATACACTAATTAATTAAAAAGATATAATTAAGTAAAGCATTTAGATTATTAACAAGAACACCAGGAATGAACCATACAGTGTTTTAAGCAAATGCAGGCTAGAGTAAATTTTCAAAAGTATGCAAGTTTGAGAGACATATATAGAAGATTTAACAAGCCACTTAACAAATGTAATTGGAGTTCTAAAAATTATAAATGGCAATTTTCCACCAAAAGGATTTCATGCAACACCAAGTAACTTTAGTACAGCTCTTCCTGTGACAAATAAAAATAAATTAGAGCCTGAAATTTGGCACTTATGGAAACCATCCCAACAAGTAATAGATCTTGGTAGTCCACTGCAGAAAATTATGACCAAAGTTGATCTGAAAGGAATGTTTTAAAACAAAGGAGAAAGAAAATCTTGAGTTATTTTAAAGATTAGCTTAGTGGATAGATTTGGGAAGAAGCAGGACGGTATACACATGAAGAACTGAAGTACTTTCTCCTCTTTTATTTACAAGGGGTACCTATGAGGGATAAACATTTAAAAATAGCAAACCTCATGACTCCTATATAAAAAAATGGAAGACTTGTCTAAAGAAGTCTTAATATTTCTGATGTTAATTTTCAAAAAATCCTAGAACTTTGGAGAAATTCCAGAGAGCTGAATGTCAACAGGAGTCAGGTATGAAAGAGGATTGATGAGGAAAAATAATGTATAGACTACTGCCTCAGAGTAACATAGGTAAATTCATTTTTTTTAATCAACACTTTAAAATACCTAGACAAAGCTTTTTAGGTGCACTTGAACATTTCTAGAATTAGTTGATGTCCTTTTCCATTGTCTAGTATATACTAATCATTTTCAGATCTGAAATCATTTTTTTAATGTTACTACAACAAACCTTATAAACATAAAGTTATTCTTGATGATGATGACTATAGACCAATTTAAGAAATTATCTGGGGCACAGGTTAAATAATTCACTCTGACAAGAGGAAAAAAAGTGATGCAGTTATGTAAGGTTGTCGTGGCATCTCTGCTCCCAGAAAGACATATCTGGCCAAGGGCTCTCATCCCAACATGCCATCATTCCCAATCTGCTTGACTGTCATCACTTGCAGACTCTGTCAATAGCTAGTAATAAGGTGCTTTCATAATCCTCCTTTTCATGTTTATATAAAACATATTTTTGATGTATAAGATAAACAGGTTTTGCATTAAGGTTTATACTACTCCCAAGCAGTCTGCAAGGAACATTTAATTCTCAACGGGTAAATGATTTGTTTACTGTAAAGTTAAGTAAGTATCAAGCTTCTCATTAGGTATTGGCTTTAATGAATGTTTTGTTTACTGTCTGGCCAAGTGCTAGTTCTGTCTGGCTATGCCCTAGGATATCAGCATTTCCAAATCATCTTGAAATTCACAATTCTTTGGAAGATGGGTTAAAACTCTTAATATCAAGTTTACTTATGAGAAAACACCCATGGGAATACACTTGATTTTGAATGGCATCCTCACAAAAAAGGGTCAAAAGAAAAGGTGCGACCCCAGACGGCATTCTGTTCCAAAGAATGCAGTCCTGGTGGTAGATGTTTTAAAATGTCTGGGTCACGGGTAGCAGAGCTGCATGACTATCAATAGTTTTTTGGACAATGGACTAGAGAACACCTTGAAGCTAAGCTAAAGCATCCCTACCGAGAAACGCATGGTTCTGTAAACTTGCTTTAAATACACTAAGTGATTTGTCAAGTCTTCCATTTTAGCATAATAATCAGCTAATTTTACCTTTACTAACAGCCTCTCCAGTCTTCAAAGAGGTATCCAAGTACCTAACACACCACAGACACTGTGTCCATACAGGAGTGGCAGTTTGAGACAGTGTTAATGGTTCACGTCTTCAGTGCTCAGGATTCCAAGAAAAGCTCAGGGTACTTCGGACAAGGCAGAGATCTTTAGCAGCTAAGAATAGATATTGTCAGGTGGGAATCACCTTTCCAAAGTGATAGTTGTTGACCAATGAACCCATCAAACTGGGAAGAATTTTATGAAATACTCCTGAACCTGGTAGATCTTTTAAAAGGAATAAATTCCTGATGTTAATCTGCTTAACTCTAGCTATTCAAAATCATGAGGGAAGCATGATAAACTGTTTAGGTGAGTAGCTTTAAAATCACGGCATTTTCAAAATAGCACTGTATTTCTTCCTTTCTTTTATATTTACTGCCTGGATTTTGAGACTTGGGACATACAGTTTAAACTTTTCCCCTGTAAGAACTTGACGCATGCTTTCCTTAATGTCACGTAATCATGTGAATGTGAGTTCTGAGTTGATGCATTTAAGGCTATGACATCCAAATAGAAGTACTAAGAGGTTTTTTCCTTTGTTTTGAAAACTTTTACCAGATTCTGTGTTAAAAATCTCGCTGTCCCAAATCCTCTCCCTCAATGAATGCCTGCTTAAAATTAGCATTCTCTCACGCAAAACAGACTTTCGAAAGAAAATCGGAACTGAAAATATGGATATTCATTTTTTATTAGATTTTAGGTGTTCTATAAGAAACAATTAAAAAGAAATATTCTTAGAGTTCTGTAGACTCCTAATCCTTCTTTTGTTAGACATTCTTATGTACAGCTTGAATACAAGCAGTACTTAAGACATCACTTGTGTTTCCATCTCTGAATTGCTGGCTTTTTTTCTTTGGACAAGTTTTACTTGCTGCAATATGTTATAAAAGAGATATTCCTACTATATTCTCTCACTAAGTTTGCATTTTCTATTCCTTCTTGTTGCTTTCCTTAACTGGAACTAAAGAAGCTATAGCCTGCAAGAACATGATTTGTTCCTTGTGTACGGAAACCTAACACCCTGGTAGGTCATCTCAGTGGGGTACACTATGACTACAGTGCACCAAAAATACTCTCAGAGTAAAAGTAAATAAACAAGATGTTTTTAAATTAAACAAAACAATGGAAAATTCTTATTAATATAAAAACGGGAGGTCTCAACAAAGATATGTTCCTTGTTCTTTGCCAAACTCTTCACGTTCCATTCTGCTCAACAAGAAAAGTATCACTATGCTGCTTTTTCATGATTAGTGACCATGTTATCATAATGATTCTCTCTTCCCTGCCATCAAAAAATGTTTCAAACAAATAACTTAGAAAATTGGTAATATTACAGAAGGTCCATGCAGTTGCCCTCACATCAGGATATACCACTATTAGCCGCATAACTCAGCCTCAGTATTATAGTGGAAATAGCACTAGCCTGAAATTATTAGAAACCTTTCGAGGTAAAAGGGATATTTTCATTTCTCACAGCTGAAGTCAGTCCAGTCACTGGCTGTGACCAATACAATAATCATTTCAAATTCAAGTAAGCCTTTGGGAACAGGAACAAGCTGGTATATTCTATTTGCCTTTGAAGTGCCAAAGCAGACATCACAGTCATAAATCAGGGCCCTGAACAAAATGTTGATCCCTGCCTTTTTTTGTTAGTTCCATATTCTAACTATAGTTATTACTGAGGACAAATGTCGGGTTGGTTTTCTACATGCTGTGCATGACACTGTCTAAAATATATGACCATGAACCAGCAACAGCACATCACATCTGCCTGCAACAGGAAGTACCTAAGGTAGAAAATTAAACACTTCAAGATTTTCTTTGAATCCTCACTATCCCGTCTGTGATTATTTCTGAAAGTTGAAAAAGAATGAATGTGAAATGTACCATTTTCATTCTGTTAAATCAAGAAGATTACCCACTGGAAAAGTTTAGACAGCCAAAAGAATTCAGAACTTTTACATGCTCTTCTTTGAGAGAAGAGCTGAGTAGGCAAGCCATCCGTTTTTTAACAATGAAAGTACGTTTACTGCATTGGAAGTTCTCTGACTTTGTAGAATGGTCCGAGGGCTTGAAAAAATCCCTAGAAGCCTGAGATTTGGCATACGCTTAACAGACTAGGCCAGGTCAAATCCTGTTGCGGCTTCAAAGGAATTGCCATGATAATGATAAAGGTATGGGAATTGAGGACCAAGGCAGAAATATTTAATGTAACAACCATGACAGTATCTAGAATTTCTGATCTTCTCTAGCTAATCTAGTGCCTAGTTCTACCAATAAACAGAAAGCTTTATGCTTTGGATGCATAAAAGGAAGGTTTGTTTTCCTCTCTGTAGTTTGCAATTTGGCTATCTATCACATCTTGTCACTAAGATTTTATTCTGCCTTGAAATCTGTTCAAACAAAAATTCCACTTTTATTTATCTTTTATCCTTAGATATAAAAAGTGCAATGATCCAGAGTTCACAGAATCACAGAATGGTTGAGGTTGGAAGGGACCTCTGGGGATCATCTAGTCCAAACCCCCTGCTCAAACGGGGCACCTAAAGCCTGTTTAACAGGATTGTGTCCAGATGAGTTTTGAATATCTCCAAGGATGGAGACTCCACAACCTCTCTGGGCAACCTGTGCCAGTGCTCAGTCACCCTCCCAGGAAAGAAGTTTTTCCTCAAGTTCACAAGGAACTGCCTGTGTTTCAGCTTGTCCCCATTGCCTCTCATCCTATCGCTGGGCAGCACTGAACAGAGTCTGGCCCCATCCTCTTAACACTTTCCCTTTACATACTTATACACATTGATAAGATCTCACCCTCAGTCTTCTCTTCTCCAGGCTGAAGAAGCCTAGCTCTCGCAGCCTTTCCTCATATGGCAGATGCTCTGGTCCCTTACTCATCTTAGTAGTCCTGTGATTAAGCAGGTATTAGCAAATTAATCCTCCACAACAACAGTATAACATGCCAATATGTTAACTTTTACATTTCAGAATTCAGGAAATGGAGGAACAGTTGTATTTGTGATTTACCTACCACCACAATTAAATACAGTAACAGCAGGACCCTGAACCCAGATCTCCTGGCTACCAGGTCTAGATACTCAGAGTTCAGACTGTGCTGTGTTTTCCAGTTTCATCTTCTGTTAGCATTCTGACTGGATTTAGCATTGATTTCTAGGAAAAGCTGTCTGGTTATTGCATTATCAGAGAAAATGGAGGAATTATTTATGCTTTCATGTCCCACATATCTTTGCATGTTTTCTAAAATATGGTTATGAAGTTCATCAAAAAACCATTCAAAAGCACAGGTTTGCTTTCAATTTCAATGGAAATTAACTTGTTGCTATTCTAGAAGATTAGTGGGGATTATGGATGAGGTAATCAGGCTGGGACATAAATTTATGAGGAGTCTCCTGCCTCAGTAAAGTTTCATCATCACAAAACTGAGTTAAAAATAGAAATAAGATACAGAAATATCTGCTGAAATGCAGGCGTTACTTTCTGCTCACAGTATTTCTCATGAAAGGTTCTCTCTCTGATCCTCCGTCTGACTGCTTTGACATCTGGCAGCAGCTGTGCCTAATATTTGAACTACGACACAATATGCAAAAGGAATGAAGGGACCCAGCACTCCCAAGGGTGCCATAACAACATACATGCAATCCACAAACACATCTTTCTGTAAGTTTCTTATCATCATGAGTGCTCAAAATATGCCATGAAAGGTGCTTCCTCTATAGGAAGGCATAGCTGAGCACTGCGAAGAGCAAGTCCCTGAAGCTGACCACAATGGGGAATGAGAGCTAAGTCCTTTTGCAAGTTTGTGCTTTGACTGTATGAACTTCTTTTAGTGCTTACATCACCTCTGCGGTGTCACAAATGTTTTAACGCAGTGCTTGGCTTACTAGGATCATTTCCATTCATATAGAGAAGATAACTTTAATTAATGTTGGACGTACAGATAAACCTGCTCAAAATGAAATAATTCCTCAGGTTTGCCAATTTGCTTCACTAAAGAGTGATTGAACTATTTGGTGAGAGGTAGAAGCCTGCCGTATAATGAGGGAGCGCACCAAATACTGCACTAAGATAATTAAACCGGATTAACGGGCCCAGTATTCTAACTCAGCCTAAAGTTCAATGCCAGTATCTGTTCCACGGTAGCTAAGTGCTCATGTTACACACTTAAACCTGAATTAATATGTCTGAAGCACAAGAAAATATCTATGCTAGTAAACAAAATGAATCCAGAGACAAAATGGTAGAGCGAGCTTCACACCCATGTAGTGAACTTCTCTTCCATTCCAAAACAAGGTGGTATCAGCTACTGGGTTGAGATGGGATAACCTGTGATGTTCCCTGAACTATACCCAAATGCTGTTTGGGAGAGTGTTAGCACAGGCAAAAACCACGCCAGGGACCTACCAATAGTTAAACAGTATGGATGTTCAAGGGATTATGTTCTGGCTTTGTATAGTTTACAACTATAGATGAAGTTTACGTATCTAACTTCAGGAAGCCATATTTTTAGACTAAATCATCTGTTAATAGTGTTGCCGTTTTACAGAGCCACAGTAGATGTTCAGGGCTTTGCTAGTCTAAGGTGTTTGACACTGAGAAGAATGTGTCCAAGACAATTCTATGGCCATAAGTACCTCTAGTCTATGTCTATACTACTAAACTCTCTTGCCCTCCAAAACAGGATGTCTTCATGCAAATCTCTTATTTGGAATGATCTGTGCTAACTTCTAAATTTTGCCCAGGAACTGCTTGGGGAAGTACTAGTTGGTCAAAGCCAAATCCTGCCAAAAACCGTTCTAACAATTTAACAACAGAGAGGATCTCGTTCCAACACCCAAGGACGATCTCTGGCATGGCTTAATTTATGAATATGGGTATAGCCAGAGAGTCTGCTTTTATCTGTACATATATGTCTGTACTAGCTAGAGGCAGTCAAACACCGTACAAGCCAAGGTCTTCTTCTTTCATTAACCTTGGCCCAGTCTCTGTGTCCGATTCCCACAGAATAACTCTGTTCAAGAATTATATAAAAAAACAGATAATGTCTTTTTTTTTCCTACATACATAACTTTCTCTACCCAGAAGCTTTGTATAAGCAAAATAAAGTGACACAATTTATCTTTTTTAAAGCTAAATATTTGCTTGAACATTATAAATGGATGGTGTACATGACACCTATCACAATGAAATATTTTGAACACATTAATGTATAAGAACATCTTTAGGCTTTGGAGGCTGAAAACTAAAGTCTAACAAAATCCATGGGAAGATTGTTATTCACTGCAAATGTAGGAGCTTGTCTTTAATTCCAGCAATGTTAAATTTCCAGTAACTCTATTAGCTAAGTAGGAATTCCCGCAGATTTTCAGAAATGTGACTGAGTGTCAAATTCAGTTCAAAATAGCTTTAAAAATGCACTTTGACTATCAGTTGTACGTATTCCTTATTCCACTTTATAATTTCATCATCATAGAAGGTAGTCATGTCTTCAGTTCCTCATTGTATTCTGACTTGTGCTTTTACACATAGGGTGGCCTGCCCCTTGACTTGTTTTAGATTTTTATCATATCTGTTGTCTCAGAAAACAAAGTACGTCTCTAGCACACCTATAGGATATTCCCTTCCTGACCTCCAAATTGCTGCACCAAAGGACATGCCCTAGGTTCTGCATCATAGGTCTCCCATAGGTTCTGCATCATATCTGCTTTCCCCCTGCAAACTTTTTCCATACCAAACATCTTGAATCTCAAGCAGCACTAGACACCTATATGTGGACAAATAAATCAATGCTAGGTGTCTACCCCAGATGTAGATGTCTATGCTGTAGATAACCTACGCTGGGATTTAGCTGCCCAAGAATAGGCTATGCCTTTTGACAAACCAAAGAAGCCAGATTTAGCATACGGTTTTTCTTCATGCAGTAGATGTAGAAACTGCTCCTTCATTTCTGAGTCAGTTATCTTTTTTCCATTGAGTATCTTTAGAATCATCTTGTTTCTAACATAGTCATGCCAACTATTTAAAAAATTGTCTGTAAATATTATGCACGGAACATCTCAATTCGGAGGCTAGCACTCATACTGATCTTCTTAAATGTTCATTATTACTGGGTGGGAGAAGGATAAAAAATTACCATGCCATCAGCAACTTAGTTTTGTGTTCAGGGATGTTCCCTTGTATTTTTTGTATTTGTTTTGTGTCTCCTACAGTCATTTTTGCCAACTATACCATCCTTGTGACAGCTGTAGAATGTGTCCTCTGTAACAATACTTTCCAGTTAGATTAAGTTGCCTTCCCACTCATCTTGCTATTACCTATCACAATATTTGAGGAATTTTCCTTTTCTTACAGAAGATATCACCTTTATCTTGTTCCCACAGATATTGCCAGCCTAGATTAGCCACTAGCTCCTTGAAGGGTAGACCGCATTCTCTGTTCATGATGTACTACACAGAGCACTGTTTACTCCTCAAGGAGTAAACCTCTTCTGAAGGAAACCATCTGTTACTCATCTCCTGGTTAATCTGGATGTAGGTCACTTCACCTAAATATCCCAACAACGACTTTTCTTCATGGCCTGTAAAAAAGAGAAAGTATGATATCTCCTCTAGAGTGAAGAGTTGATGGAAGTGACTCTGTTATGAGCTGGTCTAAAGCTCACACAGGTCTATGGATGTCAAGAGCTTGTTCTGATTAACAACACTAGAATGCCTGGCCAAAACAAAAAGGAGCTAAGAGATAACTTACACTGTTTTAAAAATCCTAGACTATAATTTATTTTTTCTGTATAAGCAATTCTGAGAAATAAGTTATTTTCTGTTTTTTATCACCTGTTCAAAACACTCCTGTAGCACAGAAGCTTCTAGGTATCTTTATGCATGTCCATACTGATTTTGTAGTATATATTGAAAATATCTGGCATGAAAAGAATCAAAGTATATGATACAAGGTACTGCCATTTAAAAAAAAAATACTATATACACAGCATATAAGAGTAATATGCATTAAATCTCTAGTTTGGGCACACATCCTTCTTTTCTTTATATTCTTAATAATATCAATATTAAAAATACACATAAGCTTTCAGACTAAGTCTTTTATATGCAATACTATGTAAATCAAGAGGCAAAAATAAAGCTGTAAATAAAATATTCTGATTTGCATATTTAGTCATTTATTGTAGTGATAATATTGTGGAGTGGGTACATCCCCAGTACAAGATAGACATGGATTTACCTGGAGCAAAGGGCCACAAAGATGGTGAAGGAATGGAGCATCTCTCATATGGGGAGAGGCTGAGACAACGGTGACTGTTCAGCCTGGGGAAGAGAAGGCTCGAGGGGGATCTTATCAGTATGCATAAATATCTAGTCTAAGTTTGGATTGTCTGACCAGGTAGAGTAGACAAGTGTGAATTTACAAAATTAGAGATAAATTATTCTGCATAAATAAGGATTGTAAAGGTCATTCCTATAATCTACTATAATCTAGATTAATATATACTACTGGCTATTTCAAACACTATACAACCACTACATATTAGTAATCAACATTTTACTTTCAAAATAAGAGGATGCATTGAGTAAAGTTTTGAAAGTCTATCTAGTTCTCTTCAAAGAGCAGAATATGCTTACTAGATGTGCTGGTTTCATAAAGCTGGAGAAATATATTGGAGAACAGAGCTATAATAAAAAATCAGTTTGACAAATTGGAGAAGTGCTCTGAGAACATAGGTGTGCAAGTGCAGAATATTACTCTTTAGAAATAAGAATCAATTGCGAGAACACAAGGGATAAATGAGTAAATATTCTTTCAAAAAAAAAGGGTTTAGCATTAAAGCCATTATAAAGCTGAACAAAAATCAGAAGTATCGTGCTAGTGTGAGGAAAGACATACGGGGATATTTAAACAGAAATATCAACCAGAAGACATAATGAAGTAATATTTCTGTTCTACTCTGCTTTGGTAGAATTTCAGTTGGACTGCTGTGTCTAATAGAGGTGCCTGCATTACAGCAACAGTGCAACAAAAACAAACAGTAAAAGCCAAACAGTAAAAGCTTTTCACTTCAGTTGCTTCACTGGGATGCTTTTTGGAGTATAATATTTAACTATTTTTATGACCTTAATGTCAGATCTATTTGTATGGAGGCCAAAGAAGATGTGAAGGACACTCACTAAATCAGTGATATTTTCTTCTGAGTGCTGCTTTTTATTAGAGAGAGAAGTCATGAAAACATATAACCATTGTTCACTGCTTAAGTACTTCTTCAGTCTTTAACTAACTAGCCAAATACCCTGCCTTCAACAGGATAAGGCAGAGATAAAAATGAAGCAGACCAAAGAATTGTTTTCATTAGCCCAAAAAACCCAAATACTAGAGAAACTTTTCTCAGAACATTGTTAGCCATGCTGAAAGGTCTTTTCCTCAGCTGAACTCAATGTTCACCTTAATTTTTTATGTTTCATCAGTATTCATATTAAAAAACTGCAAAAAAAAGTGCAGTTGCCTTGAATCCTGTTTCTCACAGGAGACAGATTTACCATTCTACTTGCCAAATGAGCTGTTTTCTGATGATTTTTTCTTTGTCCTGGGCTCTGAAGCACCCTCGATCCCTGGAGTCGGGATAAGAGACTCTACATTCTAACCTTTTGTTGTGCAGACCTTTTACAGCTTGCAGAGGGAGCCAGTTACAATGAAAAGCATGTGTCAGAGCTCTGAGCATCTCTCCGTTGTATTGTCTTGAATAAGCCATTTAAGTTCTCCATGCTGCAGTGTACAACCCTGTACAAAAGGATGCAACCATACTGTACTGTTATATGCGCACAAAAATAGTTCTGGCTTTAAACCTTCAGTAATGTAATAAATTTTAATCAACAGCAAGAATGTACTTCACTATAAGTGAACTCGCCTCCTAAGAGGAAACTCACTATGGATTAAAGATGTAAAAAATTAAAGGGGCTAAAATCTTTCAGTTTCCAGGTGAAGATAAAGACAGTTTCCTCAGCTACTGTCTCTTTGTTGGGAGTTTATGGATAGTTAGCATTTTTCAGGGTTTTGTGTAGTAATAGCATCAAAAGTAAAAATACCTCTGAGCATCGCACACACACTTTCTCAGCTTTGCAGCTGAAAACTGCATATAATGGAACCAGTCAACTCTATAATGGCAGACTATAAGAGAATGAAACATAGCTACATGTATGTTCATTTTTCCATTCTATCTTTCTTGGTATTTAAATCAACACACTGAAATGACAGAGTCTCCCTACACTGTAGTACTTTTGCTATTCATTAGCAGTTAGAGTCACAATACCTGTATTTTTTTATCTGTACCTCCTTTAGAGGTACATTTTCAGCCAAATATATTCAAAAGAAAACCAAATTATGCCCTCAAATTCTCTAAAGCCGCTCTGCTCCTAAATGCTTTTTCAAAAAGATGAGTTTGGCAGTATGCCCTTGAGGCTAAAACTATCGGATCCTTTGGTCTAAGTAGCTTTTCTGCCCACAAAATCCTAACACACCTGGCAATGCAGTGACCTGAATGCTCCCATTTACATTAGCCAGATCCTCACCACTGTTTTATACAAACTATTCCCATTGTAGTCAGAGAAGATTTTTATTAAATACTTGTTATTAAAAGCCCTAGCAAAATGCAGGGTATTTCACAGAAAGGTGATAATCCATTGAGCTTGCAAGTACATGGAATGGCCATCATTTATAAATCCTACAGAATGAGAAATGTGAAGAGCAGAGTTTCGAAGTAATAAGCACAGAGGCTCATACACTCTCTATTTCTAAGGGGGGGGGGGGGGGAAATAGAGATTTGCAGATGGATGAAGCTATAATGGCAAGTTGCCCCCTCCTGCCCCCCGGCTCCATCTACATCCCTTACATCTCTCCAGCGCAGTCCTCGGTCTCAGTCACAAAGACAGGAAATACTGAGATGCTTCACAGTACCCTGAGCTTAACTGTGGCCACACTTAGCTTTGAATTATTTCTCCTGCTGAATATACAAATCAAACAGAGCCACATACTGGGCTCTGTTACCACGAGTGCAGTCAGCAGGTCAAGGGAAGCGATTATTCTCCTTTACTCAGCACTTGTGCAACTGCATTTGAAATACTATGTTCTTATTTTTGACTGCCCAGCACAACAGTGAAAAGGACAAATCAGGCCAAGCCCAGGAGCAGACCACTGAGATGGTTAAAGAACTGGAGCACTTGATGTAGATGAGATGCTGAAGGAACTGAATGTATTTAGCTTAGAGAAGAGAAGGCTGGGCCGTGCGAGGGGATGATGACCTAATAACAGTCTTCCATTTCTGGGAGATCATAGAGAAGATAGAGCCAGACTCTCCTCAGAGCTGCACAGCAAAAGGACAAGCAACAATGGCTGGAAACTGCAATAAGGAAAATTTGTATTAGATGTGAGGGGGAAAACGAGCACAGTGAGGGTAATTGGAACAGGCTGCCCAGAGAGGCTATGAAATCTCCATCCTTCAAGACATCTAGAACTCAAGTAGACATGGCCCTGCACAAAGCTGATCTACTGCCAAAGATAGCTCTGCTTTGAGCAGCAGCCTGAGCTAGATAATCTATAGAAGTCCCTTCCAAACTCTGTTTTCCCATGATTTTCTGATTTTAAGTATTTACCATGAAAACAGGCACACAGATGTCTAACAACTCATTTGGTTACTCACTTTCAAAGTAACTGCTATGGTAGACTATGAATGTCCATGCACAGAGATAGAACAGAACTTCAGAGGCAAGATTTGGCATGTGGCTCAGGAACCAGTATTTTCCATGTTAGATCTTGGTAGATACTCACTCTATGAGTCAGTCCTAACTATAATCCTAAAGTTAATTGAGACTATGCAAAAGGTCTGTACGTGACAGCAGAAGTCCTTATTATTAATTTGAAAAGCAGTGGAAAGAAAAAAAGTGCAAAACAGTCAGCATTAAGGATGGAGAAATTCTGTCAGGAAGCAGCAAGAGATGGGCTTCTCCCTAAGGAAAAGTGAGGTGGGAGCTGAGGGTTACAGCAGGTCAGGCAGTGCCTTCACCAGCCAGGACAGTTTTACAGCATGTACACAGATGTCTGGTAACAGGGTGCACCAATAGTTCCAGACAAGGCAAGGAGACAAATCAGGTCCAGGGCCCATTCAAGTGGTGCAGTCAGAACCAGCAGCAAATAGGGCCAGGGATAGTAGTGGAGACGAGATTACAATCAGCATAGGTCCAAGGTCCATTTGGGAGGCAGGACCATAGACATGGCTGGGCACAGGGCCACGTACAACACAGCTACAGCCAGCGCTAGGTACCCAGGCCTCAGCAGATATGGAGTCCCTGATCTCAGAAGCTTGGGTGGGGGTAGGCCCCAGGTAAGGCTGGTCAGGGCTAGTAAGGCCTATTAGTGAAATAAGGGCCCGAATAAACTCATGCATTAAAGGTACATCTTGTCTAAAACTATGGGGCACCAACCTGTAATTATCAAATCATATTAAGAAAAAGAAAAACGTTTAGTAGCTCTAAAGACCAGTTTTCACAATGCAGCACAAAGTGAATTATATGTCTCTTCTCAGTGGAAAAATAATAACAAAATGTGATTTGATTAAACAAACTTGCCTTCTGCTTAGTAATAAACCAAACCATTGCATCTAAGTTTGACAAGAGGCCTAAATTCCTTAGTATCTTGCCCTCTCCTACATTTATAGTGGTATCTCACTATAATATTAGAAACTGACATCCTGACTTTTTTTCCTCCAGCACAGCTTGTGCGCTGAGGTCATACTTCAAAATAAATTGAATATGCTATCTGGGCCAGATTCATCTCAGTGAAGAATACATAGCATCAATTTGGCCAGCTGTCACCGATTTTTTAACACTCTTTTGGAATAATTTTAACATTGTTAAGGAAGCTTTCCGAGAAACTGGGAACAAAATTGTTATACTCAGTACCAATAGATTAAATGTTGAGCATCTGCTCTGCCACTGGTTGGAAATGTGACTTTCTCTATAGCTCCCAAACATGTCGAAAAAGCGTTTCACATATGATAGCACAATCATATCACGGAATCACAGAATGGTTGAGGTTGGAAGGGACCTCTGGAGATCATCTAGTCCAAACCCCCTGCTAAAGCCTGTTTTCCAGGATTGTGTCCAGGTAAGTTTTGAATATCTCCAAGGATGGAGACTCCACAACCTCTCTGGGCAACCTGTGCCAGTGCTCAGTCACCCTCCCAGGAAAGAAGTTTTTCCTCAAGTTCACAAGGAACTGCCTGTGTTTCAGCTTGTCCCCATTGCCTCTCATCCTATCGCTGGGCAGCACTGAACAGAGTCTGGCCCCATCCTCTTAACGCTTTCCCTTTACATACTTATACACATTGATAAGATCTCACCCTCAGTCTTCTCTTCTCCAGGCTGAAGAAGCCTAGCTCTCGCAGCCTTTCCTCATTATGGCAAATGCTCCAATCCCTTAATCATCTTAATAGCCCTTCACTGGACTCATTCCAGAAGCTCTACATCTCTCTTGCACTGAGAAGCCTAGAACTGGACCCAGCATTCCAGGTGAGGCCTCACCAGGGCTGAGGGCAAGGATCACCTCCCTCCACCTCCTGGCCACACTCTGCCTCATGCACCCCAGGATCCCAGTGGCCTTCTTGGCCACAAGGGCACATGGCTGCCTCATGCTTAACTTGTTGTCCACCAGCACTCCCAGGGCCTTCTCTGCAAAGCTCCTTTCCAACAGGTCAACCCCCAGCCTGTCCTGGTGCCTGGGGTTATTCCTCCCCAGGTGCAGGGCCCTGCACTTCCCATTGTTGAACTTTATGAGGTTCCTCTCTGCCCATCTCTCTAGCCCATCGAGGTCCCTCTGGAAGGCAGTACAGCCCTACAGGTGTGTCAGCCACTCCTCCCAGTTTAGTATCATCAGCAAACTTGCTGAGGGTGCACTCTGCTCCATTATCCAGGTCACTGATGAACAAGTGGAACAGGGCTGGAGCCAGCATTGAGCTCTGGGCGTACACTGCTAGCTACAAGCCTCCACCTAGAATTTGTGGCACTGACAACAGCCCTCTGAGCTCTGCTGTTCAGCCAGTTTTCAATTCACCTCACCTCTGATCCTTTTCTGTCGATTTTCTCCCCTTTTTCTTCCACAAACTGGAAACCTCTACTCCTGTAGAAATCTCACTGACTGAGGAATAAGGATTACCTCATACACCTTGCAAGCTAACTCTCTCTTCATCTGGGCATCTTTCATCTGAATGAGGTATATTGCTAGTACACATCACCTACGTGTGCAGGCAAACAGCAGAATAACAAGTCACCAGCATTTAAGTGGGTTTTCCTTTGTTAGCATTTCCTTAGGCTCAGGTTTTTTAGCACTCCATCATCTGAATTATGAAAGAAAAACATAGAGCTAAGACCTAGAAGTATTCCAGTAAAGATAAGAAAAATTGTAGCAGTCAATACAATTGTCAGAGGTTATTCTAAAGTCAATGCTGAGGAGACACAGACATGTCTGATTTACAAAGATACATCCATAATCAAAATTTTTGGTTTAAATACATACTGAATTTATGTTTTAAAGGAGCCTATTTCCCTCTAGCTATGTGAGAACTGCATTCATGCTGTTCTGCAGGGAAGATACTGAATCAATTCGGTTTCCAACGAAATCTAATGGACTCTGCACATGGCTTAGGTTTTTTATTCCAGTTCATAACAAGAGGATTTACCTGAATACATCATTCCCATATGACCAGAAAAATAAGCCCTTAAGTTCCGGTAGGCCAAAAGAAATATTGCTAACAGGACTAAAAAAAAAAAAAACAACTGTAATGACACATGTTTTGGTAACAGTTGAATACAATTTGCAAAATGAATGTTACAAAAAGACATGTCCTCTATTATTCTTGCCAACTTTTCAATTACAGAAGTGAGTCATACTTCTGTACATACATAAGCACATACAAAAATGTACTTCCTAATTTTACTGGCTCACCAGATTAAATGAGAAGGAAAAGAAATACGCTATCTGAAAATTTCAAAGACTTTCACACCTCAGTCTAAGGCCCATAGAGATTTGATAAAGTGCATCGGAACATAAACATTTGCTAGTAGGTCTTGGAAGTGGGAACATACATCTTAAACTTAGGCTACCTATATGGAGAGCTATATATTTATAAAGAGAATTTAAAATTAAAAGCAATTGCCTACAGTTAATCAGTAGGACTCCATCAGGGTAGATGTTTTCAAAAGTCTCTCCTTTTCTGGAGTTGGATTCTTGACTGAGGATCACAGGGATGTAGTACCAGGATCCACAGCTCAGAACCGTCTCCTAAGCATAAGCATAACTGTTTTCTCAAAGACTGGGCAGGGCTCACTCTTCTTTCAAAACAAAGCCAAAGGAGGAAGGGACCAGGAAGCAAGAAACCTGAATTCAGTTCCTTTCCTGTGGAGTGCTGTAGGAAAGAGACTGTACTGTCTACCATACCCTGCTGAAGCTGTGCAGTTATTCAGCAAAGAGCATACGGATGGAGTCACAAAAGGAAAAAGAAAATGAGAAAGCAGGAACGTAGCTTATGCATATTTATTTGTATGAGTAGGCAGAAACATAAACAGGGAGATATATATTATACATGATATATTAGATAATATTTCTAGCTAGGAATACAGTCTAGCGATTAAAGCACTCAGGTGTAAAAAACTCCTGGAATTCCAACTCCCAAGACCACAAGCAGAGTTCCCCCAGCTATTGTCCTACATACACTATAGAATGAGAACTGGCAGCAAGGACTTAAAAATCAGAACCCACACTCCCTTATTCCGAGTGCCTTAACCACTGACTAAAGAACAGGTCTGTAATCATGAGGCTAAGAAAGCTATTTCCAGTTCTGGGGAGCAAAGGCTTCCTCTTTCCATAGGCAGAAATTCACAAAATATGTATTTTTAGTTAGTGCCAACCAGTATCATTAATTTAACCTAACTTAAACCAATGTGTCTCAACACAAACAGCCTAACAGTTAATTCATGGGATTTTCATGTCATGTCGATTTTTCATCAGAAATTTACTCATGGTCTGTGGAACTTAAACTAAATTGTCATCCGCAAGTGTTACCCCATCCCTCAAGTTATTTATGAAAACATTTAAAATACCAAGCCAAAACAAAATCTGTGGAACTTTGATTTAGACTTAAAGCTGAGCATTTGGGAAAGTCCTATATTCCGTTATGCACGAAGAAGGCACTGTTGTTTTTCCCACAGAGCACTGAGTCAAAGGTAGGTTTGAAAAAAAACATTACTTGCCCTTCACAGAGATCTCTTTCATTAGTTCACTGAAGATTTTTTTTACTGAGATATTGAAGTTTGACGATCATTTGATGATTTTGTATCTGCCTTTGTCTGTCTGTGGGAAAATATCAGTAGTGGATATACTTTTTCTGAATGATGAGAAAAGGGTCAGTTTATTTAAGCTATTATTTTCCTAACTGGAATGTGAAACATTCAAGAAATAAACTCATGTCAAGTAAAAATAACAGCATATCCATTACATTGTTTCCTATTACAATCATTATTTACCATTATAAACAGGATTATCTTTTTTGAAAAATTCAGATGGAAAAATAAATTATAAGCCAATATACAGTCACCAGAACCATCAGTAACAATTTAAATTAGTGCCTAAAAATATTGAAGTTGTGAGAGAAGAGTATAAGTTAAAGGAATAAAAAATTGTTACAGGAAAGGATATTTATTGTTAAGGAACCAGACTGAGACTCAAGAACTAAGGAGTTTGAACCTAGTTCTGTTACAACCTTAGTGCACCTTTGGCAAGTCACCATCTATGCTACTTATATGCCATTGGTAAAACTGGGATAATAGTATTTCCCTACTATATAGGAGAATTAATGAGGATATGCATGGTAGTGAGGAGTGTTATTATACTACTGAGTGTTATGGAAAATTCTTGAAGTAATTAAAAGAGAATTTGCATGTATTTTCTTCCTTTCAGCTGATGTTTAACAGTTAAGTTGTTCAGCAACAGAATATTTGTCAACAAGTGAGATATGGACCTAACATCATGACTTAGAAAAACGGTTTAAATTCCAAATTATAGCTCTTTTTTCCCATCTTCCACATTGCATAATAGTTCAGCCAAGAATAAAATGATGATTTTTAGTTAAATTCTCTTCTGTTTCTGAGGAAGCATTATCTTTTTCTGAATATTGAATTCCAGAAAATGCAGAGCTGACACAGGATTTATTCGCTTGAGTTAACTTGACAACTGGCAGGCACTCAAGGTATGTTTGCTACATATAGTGCCTGTCCTGCTGGATGCGGGTCAAGTGTAAATAAGCTCCTTGTCAAAGACTGTGTAACAGAACACAAGCAGAGCAGGAAGCAGATGAAGTAGGAAGTATAAAGCCACCAGTGAAAAGCTGAAACATATAACTCCACATCATCACTGTTAAGATGCTACTGAACTGGAACTCAGTGACATCCTTTGGGAAAATAAAGTACAGAAAAGTGAAGGTAAAGATGAAAGACAGTGAGAAGGTGCCTTTATCCTCAGCTAGGTCTGAGCTACTCTAAAATTAATGCAGTTGTTAACATTCATCAGAGTATCCAAAGACGCTGAAACTAATGATTTCCTTATTTTCTTATTTTGCAGCCTGCAGTAGACAAGATACCACATAGCTGTATATATCATGAGAACTCACCTTTTATGCCAAAAATGCCCTCTTCTTCCCTCTGGCCTCATGTGACCATCAGCATTTGTAGAAGTGCTTCTTTTTCATTTGTCTTTTCCTTCATTTTAACCTTTGAAGGAAAAAAGGTAAAAGGTACTGACCAGAACTGGGATTTCACAGTTCCTGACTTCTGATGCAATCATGTTCATGTAGGATCCTTCTCTTGGCCTTACAAGTTCAGAAATTAAATAGGCAATGTTAATGGCTCAATGAGTAATGATGAACGGTTTGGTTAATAATCAGCTCCATAACTATATGAAGTCACTACATGGTGTGAACTTCCCTCTTATTTTATTCTACCACTATCAGAAAAAAAATTAAAATAGCAGAACTGGGAATTTGTGATTAACAACATAGGACTTGAGTACTCTGTGTTCAGATATCTGAGAATAAGGAAAAAACAGGCAGTTTTACTGCTCACAGCTATGCTAACAGAAGGCATTGCACAGAAAAGCTTCATTAATTTGAAATTCCATGTAAAAAAACAAGAGAAAAGCCCAAAGTTTATACAAGAAAACATTACCTAGATTATGTTAATAGGCATCATAATATTTAAGACTGATCATTGACGTTCTATAGTCAACACTATTTCTTTTATTCTGCATTTTTCTACACTTCCCTCCTTTAATATCTAAGGTAGAAGCTAATAGGTTTTCACTGTGATTTCCACAAATGGATTTCACTGGAAACTTGTCTCCTGAATCCTTTCTTATTCTAGAAAATACTGCTTGGTTTCTGCTTTCCCTATTATTAGCAGTAATGGTAGGAAGTCTTTAGGAAACAGTTGGGTCCTGCAGTCTGCTCCAAAGTCAATCATACTGTGGCTCTGTCTATTCTCTTTCCACTTCTCTCCTAGAATCAAAACATAAAGCAATTTAGAAAAATGCACTGAAAATACTCTACTACAGGCTGGCAGTTACAGTAAGCAATAGTTCAGCAGTACAAATAGCAAAATGAAAACAACATGTCCCCAGTATACTGTTTTTTGACATATCTGAGGCTGTGAAAGCAAATAAGGAAGGAGTAAAGCTTCCTTTAAAGGAGATTTAGGAATTTTCCTAAACGGAACAGTGCACCAAGATGAAACCATAGACTGACCATCAGAGCAATCCTGTTTATCAGAGTATGTGATTAAAATCTTGCAATAACCAAGCTACTCTAGTGTGGGGACTCTCATGGACAAGGAGTGCTAGCCTTAGCATATGCTATCTTGAGCAACAAAAGTGGTACTGACAGAATGGCATACCTGTTTCCGTATTGTGTGAATAACATTATCAAGTTTTCTTGTATGTCTGCTTTAGTACACTGTTTAATTGCATACTGTATACAATTCTTCCCAAACTGTGCTGAGGATCAAATCTAGAGAAGGGGGTTCTTATCTGTTGTCTCTTCTCTTGAGGGAATAAGAAAGTCTCTAGTGAATGTGGCAAGGTACTTCTGGAACAGAAAAACTCATCTCAAGCTTAAGGTAATTGAATCTTTTTGCTTATCCTTTTCCGTCCCCAGCCTCCCTGCAACTGTTTTTCATCTTTGCTTCTTCCACAGAGTTTCTCTGTGATGCTAGGCTCTCCCTTAGCTAAGTATTTTACAGATGATCACTATGTTCTTGTTTTCTGAGTATCTTAAGAGCTGGAGGCTTGACAAAAGTGCTAAATGCTCCTTTGTCCCATCTCAAGCCAACACCTTTGGAAGATTACCTCAAAGACAAGTGAGCTTTATAACTTTTCAGAGAAAATGTCCTCAGTACGTTTTTCCTTGAAAAGAAAACTATTTCTCCTTTATTTTATTCTTAGTAACAGGTTTCTTTGCTTTCACTGAACATTTCCAAGCAAACAAAAATCAGCACAACACTGCCACTTGACACTGACTGTATTAGTAAATATTAGTAAATAAAACACTCCAGAGACTGTTTTCTAGCCCTGAATGTCCAAGTGTCACAGTGAAGCTTGCAAACTAAATTTTCTTATCTCCCAAAATAGAATGGCCACAGCCTGACTGCTTCCCTAGCTTGCGCTAACTGAACTATGATCAGGCATCATCTGGGAGACGGCTAGTTTGCATGGGACAAAACGGTGCCGGGATGCAGGCTAACAATTAACAGTGAAGTCAGTCATGTGCCTTCACCCTATTTAGCCTCATGGTGTTGATACAGCCTGAAAGTTTCAGCTCAGATGATTTATAAGTGATAAAGTTATGAACAATTGAGAATAACATCTGATCTGCAAGTATGATACATCTGTAATATAGGAAGTGATGCAACTGCTAATTATCCTGTCCAAAGTTACTTATTCTTTTTCAAATGACATTTGCATATTCTCTGTGAAGCTGCTGTAAGGGTTTTACAACTTTTGACGGAAGCAGTGTCGGATCAGGTCATTCATTTTTTCTATTTCATCAAGGTATTTCATTCGAAACGGAAACATACGAATTTGTACAAGTAAAATACTTTGAAGTCTACATTACTATGACAATATCCTCTGAAGTGCTGTGGATGATTTACATTGATTCCACCTTTATAGTTCAACATCAGTATTATTAGAAGGATTTATCCCATGAAACATCATTAAAGCTAGATCTGTATTAAGTACTTGATTAAATCTTCTTCTGAAACATCTGGTGTTTAGACAAGGTAATAACAGGATAGCAGATTTAACTTTGTTTAAGCATTCTAATTCCTGTGGTGTTATTCTTAACACTGTACTGACCTATCGTAATAAAAATACCACATACCTAAACAGCACCTTCTCTGTGAAGGCTGCCTAAACATTTTACAACTATCATCATTCTTCACTACAACTATAAATTACTTCTAGCATTTGATTAAAGATAATAGTACAATTCAGTCTGAATCTGGAAAAAAAGAATATCCTTCTACTGAAAACAAGCAATAGTTTACATATCCAGGATAAAGTCAACTGACTCAAAGGCAGTCTCTGGAATTAGCATTTCAGCTCTTTCAAAAATAGGCATGGATTATTTCACAACTAAAATTATTTAGGATCACACTTTTTATCAGTCACACATCTTCACCAGCACAATGGCTTTCCTCTCATTTTGCAGTCCTCATTCATTGCTAATTCCTGGGCTATTGTATTGCTTCTGAGTTCTATATTACTCAAACCTACACCTGAATAAATGGCCACTGTAGTCACACCATTGATGAATTAACCTGAACAGCAGTATCAGACTTGAACAATCACAAAATATTTACAAAACCCTTTGGTTTGTTTTCAGCATGGTGAAAGGATGTAAAACACTTAGCTGCTGTCAGTTGTTAAGATCATAGTTTGAAGTGATTTGTAGCAACTACAACAATAAAGTTACTGAAGAAGATAGTTTACATTATTTTAAAGAAATATATTTATTTTAGATTAGAATTTAAACCTTTTAGTGATAATTACTAAAAGGTGTAAAATACTAGACACTTACCTTCCTGTATGATAACATGTTTATAGGTAGATCTCACAACGCATATGAAAAGCTATATTACATATGAAAGTTACTCCAGAGTAAGCGTAACTTTAAAGCGGAAAACCTATGCTAGAACAAGCCATGTGAAGGTGAATCACAGAAGTCAGCTCACTGACAGAGTTTAAGTAATTTAACCAGGTACAATCAGTGAGGTGATGGCGGAATGAAGAAAAAAAATCTGTAACATTTCCCTTCCAGTTTCCTAAGCTAATTACTAGAGGGCACTGCTTCATACACACTCCTGCTAAATAAGAAACAAATTATTATTTATACTGTTTCATACATAAGGAGCTTGAGGATATTTTTAGATTGGCAAGAAACCATCTTTATTCTATGTGTATATAACAAACGTGAACAGTGTTTCAAGGAAGCTATTTATGCAGGTGGCTAGATATAAATAATTGATTAAGGAAAATAGTATTGTTTCATACCTCTCTACACTGAAAATGGATATGGGATGTAGCATGTAACTTTAATGATTTAAGAAATCATGATTGCTTATAAGCGATTTTTTGAAGACATCAAGCTAATGAACTATGCTATTTGTTTATATGCAAACAAGCCTGTGCAGATTTTCTTGCTAAGTATCTGCATGAGCTCATGTCTGAAAGTCCAATTAAACCTACTAACAATACGGAAAACCCTTTCTTTCAGATGAGAGAACATGGTGGGATATTTGTCCGAGATATCAATCTCCACAACAATCATTAGTGTCATTTCAGAGTTCTCTGGATCTGGGTGACATCTTACCAGGTTCCTTTCCTGTTTGATGCTTATTTGTGAGTGAGGCCATGTGCAACATGATTAAACTCTTCTCCATGGTGCCCAGCAACAGGACAAGAGGCAATGGGCACAAACTGAACCACAGGCAGTTCCATCTGAACCTGAGGAAAAACAACTTTCCTGGGAGGGTGACTGAGCACTGGCACAGGTTGCCCAGAGAGGTTGTGGAGTCTCCTTCCCTGGAGATATTCAAAACCTGCCTGGAGATGATCCTGGGAAATATGCTTTAGGTGCCCCTGTTTGAGCAGGGGGTTTGGACTAGATGATCTCCAGAGGTCCCTAGCAACCTCAGCTGTCCTGTGATTCTGTGTAAAGTAGTTCTCTCTTAGAGTTATTTTAGTTTATTTCACATTCAAGTATGCAAATAGTCTACATGAACTGTGAAGCTGCAGGCCTGATTCTTTAAGGCCTTGCAGCCTTTATAGCAGTGATTCACTTGATGGGTGAGACAAAAAGACTTGACTGAGAGAAAGGAACAGATCATAGACACCCCATTCTTGCACACCAGTTTTCTAGTGCAATACTAGACACTGATACCTCTCTGAGCCCATCTATGTCATCTGCTCTTGGCTTCCAGAGACTAGTAATTACTTGGGGATTGCCAGAATGCAAAGTGCTCCTATCGCGTCTCATACGCGCCGTAAATTTGCCTTCTGATCTACAATTGCCAACAAGCTTATGGTGTTCAGAGGAAGACAGAGAATCAAGGCATTCAGTAGATAGAGAGGACATTTCCCGAAACTCAACTGAAACTACCGGTTCAGCTTGGTAAGCGACTTTGATTGCCAAGGGAATCTCCCTCAGGACATTTCAGGCCTGCCTCCTCCTCACACACTACTATCGCACCATCAAGTGGAGCTACTCCAGGGGTGACCCAGAGAAGTGTGCCTTTTGATGCCAAATGCAGATGTTCTAGAAACCAAGGTGATCCAGCTGATCTTAACTGATCAGAAAATAACTGAAGCAAAAGGAGTTTCATGGGCAGTCCAGCTAAGAATGACTTCGTAGGTAAGTTAATCCTCATAAGCAATTAGAGTGCTAGTACAGAGTGTAAGGAGAATGGTTTCAGATATACTACCAACCATCAGATATGCTGGTTGAATCTATCCACAGAAATAGTCCTTTGAAGAATACCAGCAAAACTTCCACAATACAAACTTTATTTATGTCATACCTCACCAGTTCAGAGGTTAACTTCCAGTACTGGTTCCCTGATACCATGCTGTATATTTGGTTCTATCATAAATCAAATTAGATAACCTTCTTGTGCCTTGACATATTTCATCAGTTTCAAATCATCATATTACGAACCCTAGTTAGACTTGTTAAAAAATATCAATTGCTATGATACTACCTAAATAGTTTTCTCTTGTTTCAGCATAAATATTACAGTTCAAGTCCTGAGGTCCCAACAAATAGCCTTGGGAAGCCAGCAATGTCCTTAAAAAGAGAGTGCAAGTTTTGGGAACTGGAATATTCTGTGCAAGTTGTAGAGTAACAATAAAATGCCTCATACTGCTATGCAACTAAAGTCTTGAAATAAGGCCGGTACATTAGTATATACTAAAATCCCACTGACTTCTGAGACTCTGATTTGCCAATGTTTAATGTTAATTATGGATTTTTTTTGAATCATTGTCCTCTGAGATGTACTAGCCTGAGAGTTCATGCACTGCACACTACAGATGAGAGTAGCTCATGTAGACATGTACCCACCAGGCCTATTCTTGTTCAACTTGAAAATCAATAGAGACGTAGAAAGAGTTTATGCCACATAGCTTTGCAGCGCCCAGGAGAGTCTTTGTGCTCGTCGAAGACATCCTATATTCCCTTCCTTCCCCCAGTGAAAGTATCATTTGAGCTTTACCATGAGCTTTCTGATCTTACTAGCTGTGTCAGGAAAACTGAATGGGCAGAATATGTCTCACATGCACACATTATTCACTAGACAGGGACAATAAGAATGTTTATATCTGAAACAAGACAAAAAATAACGGATGTTATCATTCAGGCACAATCAAATGGAGATATGGCCTGAAAGATTAAAGACCACCTTAGGATTTTTTTTCCCCCCTCTCTCCACACACTGTTTGCACCAAGTAGCTTACCACATCTTGTAAATACGTCTTAAGAATGGGAAAAGGGGGCAGTGTCTGGAAGCTGACAAGACTGCAAGATCATTTTTGTAGATTTCAGAAACTACGTTTTACAAAACAGTAATTTAGAATAATCCTATTATTATAAAAGCAAATCCAAGGACAGTCCTGGGAAGTCAGGGTTGACACAGCACATATGTTTTGCTGCATTTATATTTTAAGTGCTTTGAACATGAATAAATGCTAATAAGAGTTAAGAATATCAATTACTGCACATTCATAACAGAGTCCCCTCCTTCTCACCAATACCAATAGCAGTCTCAGCAGTGCTGAGACCCATAAAGCATTACTGTTGGCTTTTAGGTTGATTCATAGGTCTATTGTAATGGAGAGTAGCATTGGGAGTCAGCAGTTCCTCCCTTCTGGTATGGGCTCTGATACAAGTTTTTTTTATAGCCTTGAGCAGTTCACTTAATCTTTTTGCCTCATATTCCCCATCTGTCAAATACGAAGTTACCATATTCACCTAACAGTAAGGAAGGTCATTTTTTCTCTCTTCCAAAAATATCTCCCTCAGGATATACCTCACCTCATAGTCACCTGAGAATTGAAAGCTATCTTGCAGATCTTCAACTTTTGAGCCTGGGTCAAAACATTACCTGTTCCTGATGCTATGGAATTTCTCTCCACAGAAATACCTACCGGCAAGCTCAAAACCTGAATCATGGCATACTCACTATGTGCCCTAGTATGGACCTAAACATAGATAATGTGGATGAGCTTTTACCTGAAGGTAGAAAAAAGTACCCTTAAAAGACAATATACATACACCTCTTGTACTTGGGAAGACTCCCTTAATGCCTGAGTTCCTTGCACAAATCTGTACTCTACTGTATGACTGTACACCAAAAAAGCAGGTGATTCACTTATATTATAAAGATTTCATCGTCTTTATATTCTTTTATTGTGAAGCCACGAGAACAGCTGGTCTTAGTCCTGCAGAAAACTCTGTGCAGCCTGCTAACACAAATCAGTGCCCACTTTGCTTTACAGGAAATTTGTCCATAGCCCAGAAAAATCTTCTATAGAAGGAATGAGATTTTTTCTTTCAGAATTACTAACAATGTTAAAAGGAAAATTTGTGAATTTGTGTATTCTTTAAAGAACCAGATTTCCTATTTACTTCAGAAATCACATTATGGTATCACAGAGGTAATGACAGTCAGCATTCATGGATGTTGACAGTTATGGGATGCTCCATAAATTACAGTATTGGGAACCTGGCAAGTGCAAATGGGAGTAAGATATACTCAGAGAAATTGTCCTGAAATCAATAAGCAGTGAGGAATGGGGAAGTTTCCCTGGGCAGCTGTGAAGTCCCACACAGATCTATATCCATGCTCTGTCCTCAACATGGTATCCCAGGTGCATCAGGAAAGAAAAACGAGCTGTCAGAAACATAAATTCACATCTTTCTTTTCCTCTGTACTGGCTAATGACACAGGCCAAACAGAAAAGTCTAAGCTAGACACTATGAAAGGAGAAGTAATAAGTGCAGCTTTGATTTCTCCTCCCAAACTAATGCCACAATTTCATCTCTCTGCAGTATTTCAGGATTACAAAAAATTTTTTGTAAATGAATCATACAGTATTCAGCATCTACTACTTTCTGTTGCACAGCTGGAAATGATCATTTAATTTGTAGATTTGATAAAGTTATTTGATCATAAAACGAAACCACTCTCAATCTCTATTCATACTGATTCGTTTAAGAACATGAGGTGCAAAGGAATTGAGCCCTTTCTAACCTTTTGACCCTCTGTTATCAGCCAGTCAGTAAAGGATGCATTTAACTTTTTTTTAGATTGATGAAATTCTAATAAATATTCCTTTGTGAGAGGGCAGACTCTAAGCCTAAGGAATTATAAACTTCTCCAACATTAGACTATCAAATCTAGATCAGTTTCTTTAGGTTCCATAACTTGATAGCAAAGACATACCTAAGCTTGGTTTAATTTTTCTGATTTTGTGCAAAATCTATTCTGAAAAATAATCTCTGTGACTCCCTCAGTTCAATTCTTTAAATAATGTTTATTTTTACCAGTTGAGAAATCACTATTTCCAATGTATACTGTTGCCATCTAGTGTCAACAAATAGCAATACATTTAAAGTTCTATTTCCCATTTTAGGAGGTGAAGCACTTGCTCCCACATTCCCTCTAATCCTTACCTTCATTTGATTGACTTCTGGGTCCATTCTTTTTTCCCTTTACCAACCATTCTGGATCAAGGCCACCCAACTTCTACCATGTCCACTGCATAATTTCTCTAAGGTCAGCAAGGAGGTCAAATCACTGCCATACCTTACAATTGCCTATTCCTTCCCACTGACTATTTAAAAAAAAAAAAAAAAAAAAAAAAAAAAAAAAAAAAACACCCTCAAGTGGCAAGCTCAGGTGGGGATATTTAAACGAGAGATAGCTAAAGTCAGGTGAGATGAATCTTATCTTACCTCACTCTCAGGAGGTCTGGACAAAATTTACTAACTATCCAGATTTGAACTTGAGTCTGCTATTTAAATAGCCAGGTTCTGAAATTTCCTCATGAATGGTAATGAGATTTTCAGTTATGTGTTCACTGAGGATACCTTGTATCCTCTAAATTATTTCTAATCATTTCAAGACAGAGATCTATAGAATACTAGAGGAAGAAGGCCAATTTGATTATGTTATTGATTAAAGTGAGGATACAACAAAGCTGCCAAGACAATTCCTTTAGACCTGGAACCCTGAAGCAAAATACTGTCTAATAATTATTCATCATAATGGCAAGTAACTTGAGAAGAAGTGTTCAGTTGTGGCGTTTTCCTATAGCATTTAGAAAAACAGCAGACAGGTTTTTTTGTTTTTTTAAGCCAACATTTGTCATAGAATTGAACTCATATTAAGAGAGAAATTCTGGCTCACTGACGTCCATTGGAATTCCTGCCATCCATTTCAGTGAGATCAGGACTGCGTCTCAGTATTATTGCTGTGTACTCTATTGAGTAGCTAAAACTTATGGAGTACAGTGATATATGAAGGGGTAGATGAGGTGAAAGCTTATGCCAAAAGACAGTGTGTCTTGGAAAGAGTAAGATTCAACGAATGTGCAATTTTTTCCTCTCTTTTCTGTCAAGTGTTCCTGTCTGACTGTTAAATGTATGCTCCCAGGTCTCATAATTCCTATGACTCTCCCATATGTGTTTAAATTTCTGTAACAGCTAGCTGTGCTTCCATATGGCACAGCAGTGGCATTTAGTTGCTGTGATTAACTCCAAGCATTGGCTGAGAAGGTAAATGAAAAGGCATGTTTTCTGCTAAAGCAATTCATCGGTGAGGTACTGCCAGCCATATGTTTCTCTAAATCTTCTTCCAAATATTTGTGCTGATGTTGCTAAAAGGAGTTTCATCCAAGGAAAAGGAGATACGTGATAGATGGTGTTGTGATAGATTAAACGAATATAGCACTTGCCTAACCTGTTTCCATCCTCTGAACTCAAGAGCTTTACAGCTACTGAACTGCAATTGCCACTAGAATTCATCAATCTATTCCTCCCACCACCAGGAGTGCCAGTTAGCGTGACCCATTACATTCTTGCTGTGTTGGAAGTTGTGAAGGCTGTGCTAACAGCTATCTCTTGATAGACTTTATGTTTAAAGTATGTACTTACTACATATTGTTTAAAAAATCAGTTCAGTGCTTGGTCTTGCATTAAATTAGATGGATAGCCTCAGGTAACAGAAAATAACTTCAAATTGATTTTAATTTAATAACTTTTATGACATGAAAATAAAATAAATTCTCCTGACTGTCACAAGCTTATTTATGAAATTCCGTCTTTATTTCTGTATGTCTGTAATTAACCTGCTGCCTGTCTTTCTACCACGTTTAAACCAGCAAGGTTACGATAAAAAGGGGGATAAGAATACATTGGTTTTAGATTAAGAGGACAAAAATAATACAAAGCACTCTATCACCTGTCTCATTCCTCCTCCTTCACCCAGATGAAGGTGTTGCCAACATCTGGATTTGGGTTAAGAGAAAATGTGCAGGCAGTATAATTCCCTTAGCATCCAAGAGGGTTGCTACACCTGAAGGTGCCAAGTACCAGGCTGCAGCAGCCACTGCTAACTGCCAACATTCTTTGCACTAGGACCCCTGAAAATCATCTCACTTTGCTAGTCATGTGGCTACTCACTGAGGGCAAAGTCATGGGTAGAAACTATCCTCAGCATCCTCATAGGAAAGGTCTTGGACTTAAGGCAGCTTTGTCAGTGCTAATTTATTTTCTGTGATCCCATATGTCCTGTGAAAAGTGTCAATAGCTGCAAGCTCTAGAAGTGCAGCTACTGCAGGAGCCATGGGATGTGATGGGAGATGGAAGCAGGGACAGGCCTGGGATGACTCAGCCCTGATGAGGCCTCACCTGGAGTACTGTGTCCAGTTCTGGGCTCCCCAATACAAGAGAGATATGGCACTACTGGAGTGAGTCCAGCGGAGAGCTATTAAGGTGATTAAGGGATTGGAGCATTTGCCATAATGAGGAAAGGCTGCGAGAGCTAGGCTTCTTCAGCCTGGAGAAGAGAAGACTGAGGGTGAGATCTTATCAATGTGTATAAGTATGTAAAGGGAAAGCGTTAAGAGGATGGGGCCAGACTCTGTTCAGTGCTGCCCAGCGATAGGATGAGAGAGGCAATGGGGACAAGCTGAAACACAGGCAGTTCCTTGTGAACTTGAGGAAAAACTTCTTTCCTGGGAGGGTGACTGAGCACTGGCACAGGTTGCCCAGAGAGGTTGTGGAGTCTCCATCCTTGGAGATATTCAAAACTTACCTGGACACAATCCTGGAAAACATGCTTGAGCAGGGGGTTTGGACTAGATGATCTCCAGAGGTCCCTTCCAACCTCAACCATTCTGTGATTCTGTGATTCTGTGACTGAGAATGAACTGAGAAGTAGATGGGAGCTATTTTAAAAGTACATAGGCTAAGTCTTGCTTCCACATCTGTAAATATTGGGCTGCATAACCTGAGGAATCCATTGATTTTGGGAGCAGAAACCTGACATATTTTGGCAAACAACTTTTCCAGTGTGAGAGCCATAAAGTTATGGAATATCACAGCCTGTAGCCAAAAGATGATGCAGCTCCTACTCAACATCTTACGGAACAAAAGCACTTTGGGGCCAATCTTCGCTCTGCCAAATTCTGACTGAATTTACTGAGCCCGGTAATTTCTGTAGCACCACTTTATTCCAGTCATTATCATGGATTAACACTCCCTACTACAGGTCATGTTATCATATAACAAGCATGTAAGTGACTATGAAAGGAACGAGCATCCAAAATGGTAATTACATCCAGATAAACAAAACATTGTCACTATGGAAACTCATCCTGGTGAAACTCTGAGGGGTGGAAAACCACTTCTCCTGTTCACCTCTTACCTTTATTATGCTGAATATAGTTTTGTCCACCAACTCTGGAGCTGAAAGATCCAGTATCTACGATATTTCCTTCATATTTTTTATTTAATTAAATGAATAAAATATAACTGTTCTATAAAATAGAGACAAAAAAATACTATGCGGTATGCATTTAGAACTGTCAGCAAATTTAATCAGGAAATGATCTCTTTAATATAAATGAATACAGGAAAGCGATTAGCTGTTTGTAATTCAGCAACAACAAATTGTAACACCTTTCAGACACATAAACCAGCATGATACAATAACTCTAGTGATCAATAGGTAATTGCTGCATCCTCCCAAAGCTGAAGAATTAATATAAGAGTGGAGATTAACGGTAACTATTAATTATTAATACAATCATAAAGTTGTTCTTTTAAACGTATCGATTTAAATATGATGAAGTTCACACAGAATAGAATTCTTTAGAGTACAGTCTTGCTGCCACCACTTAGGCAAACTCCTTTTAGCTTCAACATAGTTTTTGCTAATGTCAGCACCACAGAACTAGACCTTTAAAATAACTACAGAATATAAGGAACTTGACTATGCCACCTTTAGGCAAGCACATCTTTACTGTGCTTTCTAGAGTGCTTTGAATTCCACTTCACTGCCAAGACCCACCAGTAGTAATTAAGAGCCACTGCTAACCTCCCCCATTACAATGAATTCTTCAGCTTTGAGAGGGAGAAACAATTACACACAGACCATTAGAGTTAGCACATCTTTCTGCTTTACATACTGCGCTCATGCAGTCTGCATTCAGGTTACTTTCTAGTAAGGACCCTTAGGAGTTCTCCTTCAAGGCAGAACTTCAGGTTTTCTTTTCTACCTGACGCCACCACTGCAAGAGCAGCTGGAGCATCCATACGCTGCAGAGTGCCAGATCCATACAGCAGGTAATGCTCTCTGCAGGATGTTTCAACTGTTGCACTCACCCAAAGTTACCTTATGGGGAATACTAGTGGCATACCCTAGACAAGATCTGAGATGCCTGTTACTCAGATGTAAAAGAATGCCCATTTTGCCCTCAAATGCATTTTCCATTATGTTTAACATGGCAGTGTAAATGCATCCATTGGGTACCATTTTGTTTTTCCACGGGTTCCATAGGATGATCCAGATGTTAAGCACCTAATCTTCAAAGTACCAGTCTTCGTTTCAGGTCAGAATTGGCAAAAACAAAAGCCACCACAAAACCCAAAAGCCAAGTCAAAGGAAATAGGTCATCAACCCACAGCTGTCTGCTGTGTGTGTCTGATTCCTTTGGTGAAGGGCAATGTGGGAGGCACTGTGTCTGAAACTTAGAAAGTCAAGGTAGGAAGACAGAAGCAGAAGAAATGGAAGTAGAAAAACGAGAATCAAGGAAATATGGTTTCTGCTCCATCCTCAGACTTTTAAAAACATTTATTTATCCTTCGGGTGCAAATAGTCAATCATTGCTCCAATAAGTATTATACTCATTTAACGGAGGTGTTTACAGGAGAAAAATATGTAAGCGATTCATTACTTGCCTCTAGATGGTGGGATGACCGTACCCCTAGATGTGCAAAGTCAATCTAAATAACATTCCCAATGCTATCAGCAAGACTATTCAGTTTGTTTATTGGTGTTTGCTAGCGTAAATTTCCAACTGTAAAGCATGTTGCTCACTTCCTGCTATTTCTCTATTCAAATATGAATGCTAACGAGTCAGTTTTATCTTGATAGGGTTTTTTTAATCATTTAATTCTTTGCATATTGCTTGTGTTTCAAATAAAGAATGAAATCTAAGGGTCCTCCAGCACTACAAGCCTCTGACAATGAGGATGTTTAGTTTAATTATAATCCTTCCTCTTCTATCAAAATGTGCCAGTAAAAAAGATTTTTGCTAAGCCCAGGGCTCTTGATTGTGTTTCCTGAAAGATCTTATACTTTGCCATTTAATAAAAGAAATTTTATATTTTAAGATGTTTATAAAACTATACTTAAAGTTTCCTCTAAGCAAAAGGAAGAAATGCATATTCCAAATTAATAGTTCTAAGCCTTGCCGAGAACTGGATAAAGTGACTGCCAAGAAGTCCTGCACTGTGTAGTAGGATAGTCCTGAAGGCTGTGCAGAAATCTATTTGTGGCTCTGAATAAAATGTTGGTTTTGCTTCTCCCTTCTTGCAAGGCAGAAAAAAAAAAGATTTTAAACAAATCTTAGATTCGCCCAGATATTTCACGACTACGTTCAGTGCTGAATTGGCTCTGAATTTAACTACAGAGTTTACAATTGTAGTTGTACATATGCAGATGCTTTTTTTATTTATGAGCAAGCACTCAGCGAAGAATTGCAAAAGTAATTTTCGCATGCAATTAAGTTTTGCATATAAATAATCCTAACACGTTTCCTATGAAATAAAGGTCAAAATCCTCCTTGACTCCCCTGGGGTTGGGATGGCACTTAAGAAAGGCTGTCATACAAAGTGGTGTTCACATTAGTATAGTAAGCAAAGAATTAATAATCAAATGCAGGAAGTTAAACCCATAAAGCTTTATTGGACTAACTTACAATAATAACAAAAAGCCAGCATTCCATCTTCTTCAATAGGCAATGTGAATTTAGAGATTGTAATTAAATGCTGAGCAAGGCTGTGAATAAGGACAATCAATGTATTTTGTGCTCCAGTTTCATAAAACATATTATTAGGGCTTTTTCTGTTTAGCATTTCCAAAGTAAACTCTTTACAAACACAGATCATGTAGGATTATTAATCATGAGGATTACCAATCATGAGGTATAGGATTAGTAATCATGTACTAATTTAGGTAGATTTTTAGTAGTCAAATTTGCAGCAAATAACGCACCCCTTATCATAGTCGGCCTTCAGCTTTTAGTTTCACTCATTAGAATCACTTATCTTCATGTCTTTCCAAGAAAAACTAAAATTATTCTGAACCCCATCACTCTAACACCTTCACAGCTTACCAGCTAAAGGCTTTGTCAGCTTTCTTGCTGTTTCATCTGTGTCAGATTGATAGTCCATTGGTGGCACTCTCCTTCGGCAGCAGTGCAAATTACTCTATCAAAAACAAATGGCAATATGTTAATAACACCCACATGTTATTTCTCATAAAGCCTAGTAGGAAGGTTTATAAGTGTGTAAGGAGCAGATAAAAGTTAATTCCAGCAGCTGTGAGGGACTGGAGACAACGCACTTCAAATTTACTAGAGACTTTCTTTGGCCGGAGCCATGAGCAATCTGAGCTCAAGAATGAACTGAACCTGCTTTCTGAAGGGAAAGCTATTGTAACTCAGAACCTCCTGCGAAAGGAGGAAGTGAAAATGGGAGGGAGGATTCAAAATGTTTCAGGACACCTGAAAGGGATGAAAGCATAAACAGTATCTATGTATTTTTCATCACTAACGGCAGCAAAAACACATTTCAAAGACAGTTGCCATTAAAAACAATCTGATATACAAATATCTATGATGACTCAATGCCCCAAAGCCACTAAAGCATCACTTACTGACAAAAAGTTGCTTGATTTTGTTTTAAATTTTAGAATGAGGCAATAGACATAACCTAGGGTATTAACTACTTTTGTAATAAAAAATGAGCAGGAGGGCAAAGTCTGCACCCCAAAGAGGCACACATACTCACCAGGAAAATCTACAATGCTTCAGTGTTCACCATCTGGTTATCCCACAAGCCTAATTCTGCTACCAATCTCTACAGAAATAACTGTTTTCATTTCACCTCTCTGCTTCCTACTTTCACCCCCTACATCTTTCTAGCATCCTCCTCTCCCCTACGCTGTCAAGACTGCAAGTAGAACATAAGACATAGAAACTGAAAACTACTGAGAAGTAAAGAAATTAAGCCATTCAGTTCAACATCTAAAATTTTCCAGACAAAAATCTTCAGTAAGAGAAGATTTACCAATTCTGAAAAATAACATAGCTGTAGTATCAGGTGTAGTAGTTGAAATAAGAAGTTGGTTACTTCATTTCGGAAATTACTCTGGAGACTGGTGATTGCAGCGGAAAGACATACTGACTTTAAGGGGCTTGGATCAGACTTGTTATTGTGTAAGATCTTTTTTCTTTCCTTACTGTGTACCTGCAGTTCACTTCAGAAAGCAAACCTGAAACAGGACACTTAGGTAGCTGGAACTACATTGCATTGACATCAGTGGACTATCCTGCAATAACTAAGGGCATCTGTTAACCAAGAACACATTTAGTTTTATCCAGAATCATTATAAACTAGGATTCTGCACCTAATGTAGATGGAATGCTTAGTGATTAAAATGTGTTTGCTCACTGCCATTAAAATTTTGGAACGTCAGAGAGCCTGATTCTGTTCTCACATTGCCATAAGTAAGACTACGTAAGCTGACTAACACAACTATTATTTAAAGGTGCTTCACCTATATAAGTGAAAATAAGTGAAATTGGAGTAAAGCTAAAGAACTTTCTTCTAAATGCTTTCTTTTTTTATTCCCTGACTTATCCTGTTTTTCAAAAAAAAAAAAAAAAGATACTGTCATACCAGATGCAGCTTCAGCTGTTGAGATAAAAGCAGTTATTCATACCATTAGTAATTTGGTTTGGTTTTACTCAAATCTGTTAAACAGTGGTTATTTCACAGATAGATGGTCAGATAGGATAGAAGTGTAATACGGACAGACATTTTAATTATGACTAGATATACAAAAGAAAGTAATACAGCAAAAATGGAGATAGCTCGGTAAAAAGTGTTTGTTGCAGAAGACTGCAAAGTGGGAATTTAGAAATTGTAATCATAAGGATTGAAAGAGATCTTGCCTTAATATACACGGCCTTTCATAAAATGTTTCTTTAAAAAAAAAGACATCTAATTTAAGAAAAGGAAAAAATAGAGCATTGAATTTTAACTGTAGTCTGAAAAAGTATAGAAACGCTGACAAACTAGTAACATTCAGTATGATCTATATTAAGATAAGATGCTGCCAAAATTTATGTATTTCTCATTTCATGAAAGACCCCTCAAGAAATCATTAAATTTACACAGATTTATTCTCCAGCTGTGCAGGGGATATTCAGCATCTCTCGCAGGACATGCAGGCACCTGAGCTCCATGAATTATCCTGTCTCTGCTTGGAAAGGAAATAAGAGCCTTCCCTTAGAGTCCAAGGCCAGAATTAAGGAAGGTATAGATGCCACAAGTCTTGAGACTCTTGAGTGTCTTGAAACCACCATCATACCTTCTTTGTGGCCTACCAAGACCTACATGGCAATGGAATAGCAAATTTTATGGTTGATATAGTTTTCACTGTGCTGGGGTGGGCACCAGATAGGAGTGAGAATCTTGTCCACAGCCCTCCACTGTTGGGAAATCACAAAGAGCAAAGACTTGATCTGTATCTTTCTCTTACTCTGTCTGAAGAAAAAGGGGTTGGAGTAGGGCCTCAGAGGTCTTTAGCATTGTGTTCTGGCATATTGCAAGCTGGCTAACAGGAATCAGTAGGATCCACAGGGAAATAACCATTCTCTTGTACACAGGTACTGCTCCCAAAATGTGCAGTGCTGGTGAATTCTCAGTGACAGCTTACAGCTGGCTATAATGCAAGTATGATGTTTGGCTTTTTCTCAGTAGCTTAATATTGTTGATTCATGTTCAATTTATCGTCACTGTAGAGCCCAGAATCTTTTCTTTAGGACCTCACGAGTTATCCCCGACTCTCAGCCAAGTATTCCTTCTCATTTTTACTATTCTGCAGTGTCTGTAGGGAATTTCATTCTGTTTTTTAGATCACTTCTTCATTTTCAAAATTTAGCATATCTTCCCACATTCTTACAGAACCTCACAGATTCCTGTTGTCTACAAATTTATCATGTATACTCTCTACTCCATATTCCAGATTGCTAAAGAGAACATGCTAACTACAGATTTTTCCCCCAGAAGTTGAAGCTAAATTGACAACTTATAATTTCTTTCTATTTGTTTTCATTTTTTTAAATAGACATTATATTTTCCCTTTTCCAATTCTGTAGTATTTTCCATATCTTCCATATGTTTTCTAGATAACTACCAGGATCTTTGAGATTGCTTACTGTCTAATTGCTTACTGTCTCAGTAATCCAGCTCATCAGGACCAGCTAAACTGATGAACACCTAATTTCTGGAAGTACTTTAGCTAACTTTCTCTTATACTAGCCTGGAAACCCTCCCTTTGTTGCTAGCAGTTCTTTTAGCCATCTCCTTCAGCTGAACATTTCAGTAAACATTAATGCAGAACACTTTGTTGAAGAGTAGACCAACACTTTCTTTAGCCTTCCTGTTACCTCCAGCAGTTTCATTCAGCTCCCTACAGTCAGATTCAACTACACCATATAGTCCCTTTCATATACTGATAAAGCTTCTCTTTAAAATTTTGCTGATTACTTTGTTCCAGTTCTTCTTATGGGAAAGTTGTTCCAGAACCTCTTTCCTATAACAGTTAGAGTGTCTCATTTCCAGATTAAATGTACGTCTATTTTAATTATTCCAATATTGTCTCCAGTTTAGATCAGTTTCTTCCTTGAGCTGTATGCTCCTACTTCTGCAGCAGGAATCACTTTCTCTGGTGCACACATGCGCTCTGATGAACACATTTGGTGCCACGGATCCAAAACAATTAATTGGTTCCATGAATGCATACAAATGTGGTGAAAACAGTTGGTAACTTACCAATGCAGTAAGATAGTCTACTTTTAAAACTTCTGGGTTTTTTCCTGATTAAAGGCTTCAAGTAGAACATTAGAAAATCTTTCATCATCCCTTATTAGCATAAAGAAATGAATTTCATTTTTATGTCATTTCTTGTGGATTTTTGTAGCTTGAACTCTCACAAAATTCCACCACCCCATACAGCAACTTCCTAAATTAATTCATTTCCTTTTAGAAGCAGTTCTCTCCCCCTTGCAGCTCATATTATTTGAAAAATGAAAATTTCCTCTCCAAAACTTAGTTTTGATCTCTTTTCCCCTACTGTGAATTAGTTAGCTGCAGTATCCAACCTGTCTTAGATCAAACAGTAATTTCTGTTGGTGTCCCACTGCTTTCATTTAAAGATTTGCTTCAAGTTATGGAACATGCTGTTTTTCAGATTGTTTCTTTGGAGTTTAACTAAAATCATGTTTCTCATTGCGACACTAAAACTTCCTTTATTGCTCCATTACTGTTATGTCCCAGTAGAATGTTACCATTTTTCTTAGAATAATCACAACTTCTCAAAATTCTTTGCCCTACAGTATATAATATTTCATCCCACTAAAATAAACTTGTTTTTACATTCAACAATGGATTTTTATATAATAAAACACCTTTTGCATTAAAATTCTACATCTAACATTGCTTTGTGAATCTTTGCTAAAATAATTACATCTTCGAATACAATTGTTAATAACCCACCAAAAAAAGTGGGTATCTTATGCATTCCTTTTCTTGTTTTTTTCTTTTTACAAAGCTCATATAAGATGCTTCTTTTCATGAGGACTTCCCACGCTCTTGGGAGAGCAATTTGTCTCATCACATTTGTCAGGGTGCAGGGAGGGCCAGCGGCTCTCTGCAGGCTGGGCACTAGGGGCCGCATGGGATGCCTGGGCCAGCAGGGCAGGGGCTTCACCAGTCAGGGCCTGTTCCACTGCCCCTGAGAGGGAGCAGGGCAGACCAGGAGAGAGTAGCTGGCTTCAACAACAAGTCCAGATCATCAGGCAAGTTTGTGGTGACAAGACTGGTCCGATGTCAGGCCAGGAAGTCAATGTGCAGCTCAGGCTTGGAACCTGCATCAGCAGGTTACGCAGCCAGGCCAGGCTGCTCCCCACAGCACTGTGTGGGAGCCTCTCTTCGAAGTCCCCAAAGGGAATGGGGTTACTGTTCCTCCGCTGCACCAGCCCTGAGCTGGCCGAGCCCCACAGTGCAGGGGGATGCTCTCAGGGCCCTTATCATTACTGTAATATAAACAGGATTATTACTTACGTATTCTCAAAATTTTGGCAGAGTAACAAGCATAATGAAGGAAGAGCAGCAACATTACTTCTTGGTTTCACAGTGCTGATGATAAATATTCAGAAAAACTGATTCCAACAACAAAAGAAAGCTCTCAAGAACAGTATAATACACTGGAAAACATACATTAAACAATAGGACAATGGGGCTTTTATCCAAGCTTTGTTTTTCTGTTTTTGTTTTTAGCAGTTGGAAGCTTTCCGGAAAAGTGTACCTTTGAGCAACTGTCTCCTTGGAAAAATTATAACAACTAGGATTATTTGTTCTTTTTCACATTTGGTTTACCTTTAAAATACTACGACTTCTGTCTTCATTATCATCATGAGCTCCCTTCCGCTGTTTAATGATTTTATTGCTGCTGCATCACATTCTTGTTTCTTTTTGTTAGCATTAAATGTTGCTAAGTAACTGAATCAGGCTGTGGTATTATTTAGCATAACTATTGCATCCTTTAAAATATGAATAGAGTTGACTCAGTAAACTGAAAATGACTGTCCCAAAGGCAAGAAGGCCATTATTATCTATCACAATCCTCATCTTCAGAAGATTCTCAGAAAGATTGAAAGTGAATGCTTTAAATGTGATGATGCACATTTCCATAGAAGGCATTTCAGGAAATATAAATGTTGACGAAAAAAATTTACACCTTCTCCATGAAGCCTGTCCTAAGCTACCATGAATAACAGGAGTTATTTTTCTTTTAATTATGTGTGTGAGCTCTTAAAAACAAAATAACTTAAAAGTAAAATAGCTTGGCTTTCCATCAGTACAAGCTCATTTAGAGAATTCACCTTTTGCTGTGCTTTATTAGATAGAAATCATCACTTAAGTAATATAATAGGAAAGAAGTGGGAGAGAGGGAATTTGCCATTTTATTTGCTCTCCTAATTTCATGTTAATGTGGCAACAGTTTAGACTGCCTCATCTGTATTACTCGCATAGACGTGCTATCAACAAGCTTGGGAATCACTAAGTTTAAAAATAGGAGATAGCCTAGGTTTAATGTAATCTTCATTTTACATCCCTCTGAAATAATCAAAAGCAGTAACAGTCACACTACAGAGCAGATTATTCAATTTCCTGCACAAAAGGCTTAAACTGTTTTAATATTAGAAAAAAAAGGAAGGTCTACAAAATGATTGTGACACTGGAAAAGAAAAATCCACACAGGATTTTAAGAATCTCTGAACCAGAATAGTCTCAAACATTATGAAATGTCTCAAAAATTGTTTGAATTTCTTAATGCTCATTAGAATTGTCTTAAAAGTTCCCATGTCTCACTATATTTATGTTTCAAATCCAAAAAAAAAACCCTCAATATATTTTCTGTCACTGAATCACAGAATCACAGAATGGTTTAGGTTGGAAGGGACCTCTGGAGATCATCTAGTCCAACCTCCCTGCTCAAGCAGGGGCCTATACAGCATATTTGCCCAGGATTGCATCCAGACGGGTTTTGAAGATCTCCAGGGAAGGAGACTCCACTACCTCTCTGGGCAACCTGTTCCAATGCCCTGACACCCTCACAGGGAAGAAGCTTTTCCTCAGGTTCAGATGGAACTGCCTGTGGTTCAGTTTCTGCCCGTTGCCTCTTGTCCTGTCGCTGGGCACCACGGAGAAGAGACTGGCCCCATCATCTTGACACCGTCCCTTCAGATACTTGTACACGTTGATGAGATCGTCTCTCAGTCTTCTCTTCTCCAGGCTCAACAGGCCCAGCTCTCGCAGCCTTTCTTCAGAGGAGAGGTGCTCCAGGCCCCTCATCATCTTGGTAGCTGGACTCTTTCCAGGAGTGCCATGTCTCTCTTGTCCTGGGGAGCCCAGAACTGGACCGAGCATTCCAGGTGAGGCCTCCCCAGGGCTGAGGAGAGGGGCAGGATCACCTCCGTCCACCTGCTGGCAACACTCTGACTAATGCACCCCAGGAGACCCTTCTTGGCCACAAGGGCACACGGCTGCCCATGGTGAACTTGATGTCCACCAGGACTGCCAGGGCCTTCTCTGCAGAGCTGCTTTCCAGCAGGTCAACCCCCAGCCTGTCCTGCTGCCTGGGGTTATTCCTCCCCAGGTGCAGGATCCTGCACTTGCCTTTGTTGAACTTCAGGAGGTTCCTCTCTGCCCAGCTCTCCAGCCTGTCCAGGTCCCTCTGAAGGGCAGCACAGCCTTCTGGTGTGTCAGCCATTCCTTCCAGTTTAGTATCACCAGCAAACTTCCTAAGAGTGCGCTCTGTCCCTTCATCCAGGTCATCGGTGAATACATTGAACAAGACTGGACCCCTGGGGGACACCATTAACTACAGGCCTCCAACCAGAGTCTGCGCCACTGACCACAGAATTTTGTACATTTTTAACTTAGACAAGTGGCTTTGTGCTAAAAGAAAAGGCCACATTGTTGCAGTTCCCTCTTATGTGTAATTAATTTAAATAGGCTGAAGCTAGCAGGGAAAATACGATAATAGCTGGATCTGAGCAGGGGTGAATATTCAGGAAGTAGAGGAGTTGTCATGGAAAAGTGAATTGCTTATGAACCTCAGCTATTAATGATTGTATTAACTTTGGAGGGCAAATCAAAACATGTGACTGCCCACACTGGGAACAGGCTCTTATCGTTTTCTTTCTAGTACCTAGACCACAAAAGAGAAAAAGGTACAAGAAACACATCTCTGTAGCCTCTGCATATTTTGTCCTTTTACGGCATGTGATTCCCAGGGTTCCTGTCCACCAAGGGGGCTTGATAATTAAGGGAGCAAGTACCAGTTCTGGGGATACCACCTCTATTTATGCAATATTTCTCCTATTTGTTGCATGTCAGCATTGTCTTAAGGTCCTCCAGCCTTCAGAAGTTCTGCACAGCACTATTCACACATCTTTATCTGAATCTTTTTCCTCTCCGTGTTCAAGTTCCTCCAATCAGACAGGAAGCTGCCAGGCTCCCCCATTACCAAGTTTACTTCTAACATTTTTCTGTCCATATAACGTGTATAGTGACTCCCACCACTTAAGATACTCCCAACATGGTGGCACTCATCTAATAGCTCTAGGAGGAGAGTAAGGGGGAAACATCTCAGGACTTTTCCTTTGGCAGCTTATCTTCTTTCTTCATTAAGAATTTATGCTAGTGAAAGTGCTTGTGCTTCTGCACGAAAAAATGTGCTGTCTTTCAGCATTTACTGCCTAGTCCTCAGCTAAATACAAGACTATTATATCATTCGTTGCGATCTGAGTCACTTTTGGATCTGTCCAGCTCATGAGGGCCCTTCTACTAAGTCAAATCCCACCTGCCCTAGAAGATCAGCTGCACCAGGCCTGCAAGGTAACTGTGTACTGGTCTTATGTCCAGACTCCTCCAGAGGGGGAGAGAAAAAAGGTGAAGGGAGCTGGAGATGACAGGTTTTTTTCCCAACATGCAGCAAATTGTATAGAGTTAGATCCAAAAAAGCAAAGGAAGGCTCTTTTACGAGCTGAGCAAGCAGATTTAAGAGTCACTGGCAGACTAGAGTGGAAACTAAGTGATATCGATTCTTAAACTTGCTGGCTGATCTTTTCAGGACCAGGAGCACTGGAAACCTCGGGCAAGGTCAGGTGCATCCTGACTCCTCTCCACCACCCGTAGGGGACATCTTTGGCACAGAACCGCCCATTCTGTCTTCCTCCAGCTGCCTATTTCCATAAAACTCGCGGGAACTAGCGTATCCTTAAGCCAACCCCTTCCCCTTCGAATCGGACTGAAATCAGTGAACGGGTTTAAAAACTGAAGCAAAGAACCGGCAGCCAGCACGATCTCTTTTTTCCCCTTAGGATCCCAGCTAGGCTAAAACACTCCTTTGAGTCTAAAACGCTCCAGACGCGGCATGAAGCTGCCACACAACGCACGTGTCTCCGCACTCACTTTTAAAACATCCAGCCAGCTCGCCGCTTTGGGGAGCGCCAAGGGCGAGCGCCCCGCGACGCCCCTGCGGCCTGGCGCGCGGCCCCGCCGCGGCCGTTGCGCGTCCGTTGCTCAGCGCCAGGAGCACCTCCCCCGCCCGGCCCCGCCCCGCCCCCAGCGCCTCGGCCCCGCCCCCCACAGCGCCCCCCTCCCTCCGACCAAAACATTTACACGTGCTTCTAGCTACCCCCCCCCTCACGTGACGCGACTGGCCCGCGCCTGCCGGCGACGCCGCCAGCCTCCTCGGCCAATGGAGAAGCGCGCTGCCGGGTAGCAACAAGCGCCGCGACAGACGGCCAATCAGCGGGGCCGGGGGCGTGGAGAGCGCAGGCCGATGCTACTTCCGTCAATAGCCTCGCGGCCTGGGCCCAGCGCGGGAGGGGGTGCGGGGCTGTCAGGTACGGGGGGCCGGCGGCGAGAGGCGGTGTGGGGCGGGGGTGAGGGGCCGGGGGGGGGGAGGTTAGAGGCTGTGAGGGGCTGGGTTGGGGTGAGAGGCGGTGTGGGGCGAGTGTGAGGGGCCAGGAGGTGAGAGGCGGTGTGGGGCGGGGGTGAGGGGCCGGGGGGGTGAGAGGCGGTGGGGATGAGAGGCGGTGCAGGGTGGGTGTGAGGGGCCGGGGGGGTTTGAGAGGCGGTGCGGGGTGGGTGTGAGGGGCCGGGGGGGGGGGAGAGGCGGTGTGGGGTGGGTGTGAGGGGCCGGGGGGGGGGGGGAAGAGGCGGTGGGGATGAGAGGCGGTGCAGGGTGGGTGTGAGGGGCCGGGGGGGGGGGGTTGAGAGGCGGTGCGGGGTGGGTGTGAGGGGCCGGGGGGGGGGGAGTTGAGAGGCGGTGCGGGGTGGGTGTGGGGCCGGAGATCAGAAGCGGTGTGAGGTGGGTGGAGGGGCCGGGGCGGAGTCTGGGCGATGTGGGGCGAGTATAGAGCCAGAGCTCCTTAGAAGAGCGAGGGTTGGGACAGGGTCAGGGTGAAAGGAAGAAGCAGAGGGTACAAAGTTCATTTGGGATGAATGAGCAGGTTAAGGCACCTTATTTGGAAGTGAAAGTTGGATGGGTTGGTTCTGCTTAGACTGCTGTATGAGGACGTAACAGCCGGAATAAGCGTGGGACAAGAGGAGCTGACGGGACTGGGCATCAGAGGTTAGTGTGGGGTGGGTGTGAGGGGCTGAGGGGATGGGTCAGAGGGTGGTGTGGGGTGGGCATCAGAGGCAGTGTGGAGAATGTGTGGTGGGCATGAGAGGTGGTGTGGGGCAGGTGTGGTGGGGTGGGGGTGAGGGGTGGGAGGGTGAGAGGTGGGTGAGGGGTGATAAGGGGTGAGGTCTGGGTGATGTGGGGCAAGTATAGAGCCAGAACTCCTTAGCAGAGCAAGGGTTGGGACAGGGTCAGGGTGAAAGGAAGAAGCAGAGGGTACAAAGTTCATTTGGGATGAATGAGCAGGTTAAGGCACCTTATTTGGAAGTGAAAGTTGGATGGGTTGGTTCTGCTTAGACTGCTGTATGAGGACGTAACAGCCGGGATAAGCGTGGGACAAGAGGAGCTGACGGGACTGGGCATCAGAGGTATTGTGGGGTGGGTGTGAGGGGCTGAGGGGACGGGTCAGAGGGTGGTGTGGGGTGGGCATCAGAGGCAGTGTGGAGAATGGGGGGGAGTGGGGAGGTGGATGTGAAGGGAGTCAGAGGTGGTACGGAGCATTTGTGAGGGGCTGGGGGGAGTGAGTGGCAGTGTGGGGTGGGGATATGGGGGCAGAAGTAATGTGGGTGGATGTGAGGGCTGGAGAGACGGAGGTTGTGTGGAGGGGGTTTGAGAGCCAAGGGAGCTGAGGCAGTGTGGGATGGGTTTGAGGGGCCAGGGGTCACAGGTGGTATGGGGTGTCTGTGGGGGCTGGGGTACTGAGGTAGTGTGGGGCAAATTGAGCATATGAGGCTGGCGGAGGTGGATTGGGAGTAGATATTAGAGGACCATGGGTCTTGGGCTTTTGGATGGAATGTGGAGCAGAGTGGGCACCCAGAGCTGCAGTAGTTTGAGACTAGTATTATAGGCAGGACGGGCAGATGGCACTAGGGGAGTGGGTGTGAGGGGAAGGGTAGATGGGGCTGGGGAACTTGGCTGGAAGTGTAGGGTTTAGGAGTATCAACCAGATGCACAGGGATGGGGGGATTTGGAGGAGCAAGGATTGGGACAGCAGCAGGTTGAAGGGAAGAAGCAGAGGGTACAAAGTTCAGTTGGGATATTCAAATGAGCAGGTTACGCACCTTATTTGGAAGTGAAAGTTGAATGGGTTGGTTCCACTTAGACTGCTATATGGGAACACCTGGAATAGGGGTGGACAAGAGAAGCTGAGGAGTGGATGCTTGTGATCTTGCAGAAGTCTGAGGTTTGGTTTGAAATGGTCATTTGATATGAAGAAATGTATGGGGCATAATGAAGTGTGGAATCAGATTCTAATCTCTGACTCCCAGTGATTGACTGGGTTAGCTCTGTGAAGGTGGCATCATCTCTTTGTAATGCAAGGGTAAAGGAGCAGTTTCTGTTGAAAACAGAGCTGCTGAAAGGATTTTGTTAGCAGGGTAAGGGTAGAGATGAGGATACTGTTGGACTGTTAGGGAATGGGAAGGACCTTACTTATTCCCAACATGTTGGCAAGAGTCTTGATGGTCAATAACAAGAGTGGTTTGGATCTGGATTATACATTCCTAAGCGTCTGACAGATCTTCCCCAGTAAAGAGGCAGAGTAGTAGGATGTCTTCTTGCAATTTTGGATGTTACTATAGTGGTGTTTACTTTGTGGTGAGTTACCCACCTCACTGAAAGCAGAACTGCCTTAGAAGTGCAAGGGTGAGTAGAGCAGTTACTGTAATTTCAAACTGTAATAAGTTTGACATAAACAGCCCTCGTCTTGTATGCTTCTTGTTGTTTCCTCAATATTTTTTTTGCCTTCTGGGAAAAAAAAAAAAGGTGTGTGATGCAAAGCAAACAACCTGTTCTTCTGAAACATAGAGTGGTAGAGTAGTAAAGAACCATGGCCCTACTGCATTTTCTCCAAAATCTAAGTCTAGGGAGCCAAACTTTTGCTGTGATGAAAGTTTAAACATGATAAACAGTTACTTTCTGCACATTTTATGTGGGCGTAGATTCAGTAACTCTTGGAAGCCAGTTCTGGTCTGCAAGCCAACCCTGAAAGTGTTGTGTTAGTGGAATGCCGTGCTGGGAAGCAGAGTGAGCATGGACAGAGCAAAACCTCAAATGTTCAAGCGGACATGCTCCGTGATCACTTGCTTTGAGAGATCTGTATAGGAAGTTGTTTAGGATACACTACAGTTTCTTAAAATTTGGTCACTTGCGCACTCCTAACAAGTTAACAATGATTAAATCTACAGTCCTACAAATAGACTTTGCTAAAGGAAGTGAAATGCAATGGGATTTTTTCCGATTGTATATGAGCTGTTACTAAATGAATATGTCTACAGTTCTGACTCCATGCGCTACACTTCTTGAGCGTGGGTAAAAGTCCTTCTACAGATTTTCCGCTTGTGGGATGCGTTCTTAACTTGCACAATAATGAAACTATGTCTTGGACTAAGAATATCTGTTTCTTTGGGGGAAAAAATTAGGTCAACCTGTGCCAACCTCAGAGTTACAGACTCTCTGTAATCATCTTCCACAAATGCTTAAGTAAGTTTAAATAAGTTTGTTTAATACATGATCTTTCTAATAGCTTTTATTTTTTTGTCTTAAGAAGGTGATGTGCTGAGTACATCATAGACTTAGATTAAATCATTGGGTTTTTTAGACGCTTTTTGTGTTTAGTATGGATTTCTAGGATTTCTGGAACAAGCATCAGTAGTCTTAGTGTTGACACTTGCTGAGATCATCATTGTTCCTAAAATGCTTAATGCCAATTTTCTTGTGAGAGGGATGATATGAAACTTCATTCTGTATTGAAAACTTGCTATGAAAGATGATCAGTTTGCAAGTCATCTTAAAGATCCAGAAGGTAATTGGGTCTATGGCATGTAGGTATTGAAGCATATCATTTTAACAGCAATAGAGCTCCACAGGAGGAAGTTATATCTAGCACTTATACTGATTGCTGTATATCCTCAAACTGGTGTTTTTTCCAAGGTTCAAGAATTTATAAAGCATACAAAGCACCTTATTCTGTAACAGTATTATGATTAGCTTTTGGACTTTTGATACTTCCATCCACTTGAGCAAAATATTTCATGTTGTCTTATGTTGCTTTAAGAAAGATTTTATTTATATTTATCTTCCTTTTTTTGTAACTTATCCTGCTAACTGATAACAATACACCTGTGTTACCTTGCTGCACATATATCATCTCAGTGTTATCCCATTCAGTCTCTAATCATCTCTGTGGTTCTGAATTCTTTCAAGTTTCTAATTTTTGGGTAATGAGATGTACCTAGGATAGTGCTTTATATCTGGTCAGTAGTTCTGATACAGAAGTAGGTTGTGAGCTCTGTATATGTAGATGTGGTTCAAAAATTTTTCTTTCATGTTATTCTAGGGCTACATATTTTTGACTTGACGTCTGCTGCTTTCCTAGTTTTTTTCAGTGACTTAAAAATATTTGAGATAAAAGCTGCTTATCTTGGAGGGATTAAAATACTTTAAGCTATGTTATTCTGAAATGCATGCATGAGCACCAACTATTTAAACAGATGCATCATAAAAATGAGAGATCTTAATTTCAGCCTAAATGAGACATTTTAAGCAATTTGGAGCAAAGCATATTATGGTTCATATTTGCTAGGAAACAATAAAAAGACTGGAAACCCAGATAAGGTGTGAATAGAGACTGTGGTAGGTTGAGGAAAAAGAAATTGCTACATGCTAGAAATGATTGCTGTTGGATACAGAGGAGTGCAGTTATGAATAGTAAGGGAAATTTTGTCAGTGCTGACGCTAAACAATGCACTTCCAGTTTTTTTTTTTTTTTTTTTAAAAGAGAAGCCTGGTTCATGCAATTTGTATTTCTTAAGGCTTTTTCATGTTTCTGTTCCTTCTGCTGATTTAACTGATGTATCAGGCAAATTCTGGTTAGGAGTGCAAATGGATGAATCAATTCATACGATCATGTTTGACTGATCTGGCCTGATATGTTTCAAGTGGAAAGAAAGGTTAGGAAATGCACAGTTACTAGGAACAAAACTGTTGGTGTTCTATTTTACCATATATTTCAAATATGATAGTACTAATTTTTTCTCTGTTTACAGCTTGCACATGAAATCTCTAGTTACAAACGTGCTGCTCCTTATTTTATAACAAATGGGAAAAAGAGGGTAAGAGATAGCAAGATAAGATTTTTGAAGTGTAGAAAACTTTTTTGTTCAAATTCTTTGAGTTCATATGTATTAGAAGTGAATCCCCATTTCGAAAAGGGGTAGCAGAACGCTGAATGATACATCTGTGATGGCTTGCATCTCTTTGTAGATGTTTGTAGTTAGACATTTAACAATTGACTTTATATTGCAGTCTCCGTTTGTCCTGGATATCTAGTTAATAGCTGAACTTGCTTGGGAGGTGATTCTGAACAACAACTGAAAAAAAATATTTGGGAAAATGAGGCTTCCCTTACTGGGAATTCACTATATTACAGTATAGCACTATCTCAGTATTTAGAACTCTTAGAGAATAAATAAAAGGAGTAACATGGACTTGTGCTTGCTAAACTTCTTGAGAGTCATTCATTAGTCAGATCTCAAAATCAGTAATGTGTTTGTATCCTATATAATCTACTCTTGACGCTATCAGCCTTGCTCTTTTTGGTATCATCCCTTTCCTGGATTACTGCGATACTTTTATTTGTTTCCTGAAGAACTAGGAAACCTACCATGATCTGATAAATGCTAAAGAGGCAACAAGAATGAAGTTACAAAATCAAAGTACTTGGGAAACATTGTATCTGTTTCTTAGCCGCTCTACAGAGAACTCTCTCCTCAGTGTGTAACCATTAGTTTCTTTTAAGCTTGAAGGGAATGCTGAAATAATGACAAGATGTTCTGCAGCATTTCTTAATTATTAAATACTGTGCATACAATCCTCTTACTGCTTATAGAGAAACCATGCCGTTTTTGGGCCAAGACTGGAGATCCCCTGGATGGAGATGGATTAAAACAGCAGATGGATGGAAACGATCTGAACCCTTCAGTCCTGCACTTCAGGATGGGAATAGTCAGCTTAGTGACATCAGTCACAGTGTGTAAGTTCCAGAAGATGATTGTCTCAAGTGATAGTGGATGGGAAGGCAAAGGTTCACTTGATTTCCATTCAAACTAGGAATGTTGTAATACATGATCTTCTCAGCATATATAAGAAGCGTACAAAACAACCATGTGCTTTATTTAACTAGGCAGATAGGATACTCCTCTGTAGACTTATCTACCTCTCACCCTAAACTGTATAGAGAACTTGACTGTTTATGTTAGGAGGATTGCTTCATGAGTTGCTTATTTTAAGCAAACTAGATCCAATCCTATGCTGTATGTCTTTTTAAAAAATAAATCAAGTATAATTTAAAGGTGAATGTGATGTTTGTAAATTCCAAATGCAAAGGGCCTACTGAAGTTTGTGGCGATTCTGTAGCACATGCATGACTCTATGTGCCCCTGCAGAACAGGTGAGAAATACATTAGTTTGAGACTGAAGTAAAATAATACTTGTGGCAGATATCCATAGTCTGGTGTGATATAAATGATTTTGTCCAAACAAATTCCTTCTTGGTTTCTTCACTAAGAGGTAATTGTCAGGGATAGCGTTCTTGGTTATACATTCCAGCTGAATAGATTTGTAATGAGAAAAGGGGGCATTTGATATTCTTCCTCTTAGTCCAATAGAAGGTACAGTAACTGATTTGATCTAGAGGGAATTTTTTGGCTAGCTAGGACCTGCTGAACTCTTGCACCTGTTTTCTAAATATGTGAAATGAACCTCAAATGAGTAATTGAGCAGTGAGGAATTCTTAGGTTACTGAGCTTACCGTGAGCTACTGCTTTCTTCATGCCTTCTTATTTTTGTGCTTACCTGCTGCTGATATTATTTAGCCTTTGTTTTCCATACAGTCAGGACACTGAATATGAAAGATTGTTTGCCTGGAATACTGTTCAGCATGCTTCCAACTTAAAAGTTGTCTTAAATATCTATGGAAAAATCATTTCTTCCCTCTTTGCATATATCCTTACAGATACAGGTGACAAATTAAAGGAAAAATAATATAATTCTGATTGATGCCTGTTTGCCTAGTCACTAAATCACTGTATTTTGTAGGCTACTTTAATGAATATTACTTGGCAAGTATGACACAAATGATTCTCATTTTTGTAAATATCAGTGTAAATTGTCAAGGATTTTGCTCTTTTGATCCTAGTCGTATGTTCATCCGTTCTCCAGAGAAAAAGATCAGTTTTTGTATCACTACTTCAAGCAAAAAGATCTTTTTTTTTCCTCTTAGCCTTCAAGCATGGGGGTTGTCTTTCCAGAGTTAGATTTAAAAGAACTATTTTTGGGAAAAATAGAGTCTTAAAGCTCAAGACTAAAATAAGAACATTAGTCTAATTTGAAGGGCGTGGTCATGAAATGCCCTAGAAAAAAAGGTTTTCATGATATCTGAAGTGGCTCATGACTTGGATTTCTTAAGCTAGCTTGCTGATTTTTCAGAATCCCATGCTTAGCTAGCACTGTGGTCTTCAGCACACACCTTCATCTGTAATGATCCTACAGTTTCCTATTTTCATCCTACACATCTGCTACTTACCTAAGCCAAGCTGTACCACATCAGTTCTGTGCTCTGTATTTTTTCCCTGTTTTTACTCTGCTTCTGTCTATTCAGTTAAAGTACATAGTGTCTAAACCTGAACTGCAGAATCAAAGTTGGCACTGCTTGGTATAGTGATACTACTTCGGAGTAACTTCACTACAGTTTGAGAAGTTTGGATCTATGAGTTGCTTTTTGCTGTTAAACGTTTTGCTGTTAATGCTTTTTAACAAAATATCATAGATTAATTTGGGTTGAAAGGTGCTCTGGAGGCTGGCTGGTCCAAACTCCCACACAAAGGAGGGCCAACTGAAACAAGGTCGTGAAAGGCCTTGTCCAGATGAGTTTTATACATCTCCAGGGGTGGAGACTCCACAGCCTCTCTTGACTCCTGTCCAAAGTTTTGTTATCCTTGCTATAATTCTCTCCTGCTCTCCTCTTTCCCCCTCAAAAAAAAACTAATAGGATTTTCCATTATTGTAGCTTGCGTCCATTGCTGCTTGACTTTATTAGTGTATGCCACCAGGAACAGTCTAGCTATTTTTTTTATATGCTCCCATTAGAGTTAAAGACTGTAATAAGATTCCCCCCTCCCATCGTCCCCCAGTTTTCTCTTAAGACTGAACAAACTCATTTCTCTCATCCTCATGTATCTTGTGCTCCTACACCTAATCAGCTTGGTATGTCATTTGTTGGACTTGTTCTAGTAAGTCAGTATCTTTTTCATATTGGGGAGCCAAAAACTGGACACTACTGCAGATGAGGTCTCTCAAGTGCCAACTAGAGGGCAGTGTCAGTTCTTTCAGTGTGCTGGCTACACTTTTGTTAATACAGCCCGGGATGTGGCTGCCTTTTTTTCAATGCAAGGGCCCACTGCGGACCTTGTTCAATTTGTTGTCCACCAAGACCTGTGGCTCCTTTTCTGCAAGGCTGCTTCCTATCCCATCTGTGCCCAGCCTGTACTGGTGCATCGGGTTATTACATCGCAGGTGCAGGGCTTCATATAGAAATAGAACAGCATATTATGTTTTGCTGGTTAGTTGTACTGTTAGTTGGTTAGTTGTACTTTGGGATTTAAACTGGATAATTCAGATGAAACAAAACATTTGTGTCTTCTCAATTTGTGCAGCTTTAAGCTGAGCTAGTTTTTACTGATTACAGCAATTTTTAAAATGCTTTTGGTACAGTGTGTAGTCATCCTTTTGAAAAGATTGTTCAAGACAAAGTTTTATCTATACAAACTAGTAGCAATAGACTTTACTATGTAATGCATGCCAGCTAATGCCTAGATGCAAGTTATTTTTGAATGTACCCTTGTCCTTCAGTTTGAAAACATTCAGCTATTGCTAGATTAATTAAAGTTTAGCATGACAGTGATAAATAGACTCATCTGGCAAATTTCAAATTTAAAAAAAAAAAGTGAAAGTAGTGAGTGGGAAAAGGCTTATATACAATTTTCTTGTCAAAGAATGATGACAGGAAAATAAAATAGTCTTATAATTGAACTTCAGTTCTGCATAGCTTTAGTTATTCTGCTTATCTACACAGGACTGCTGCCTTTATAGGAAGAAGGAACTTATCTGTATACTAGAAAAATGAACACTCATTCTTATCTATATTGCTATGCCTTATAATTATCTATACAAATGGAAAGTAAAACCTTCATTAATGAAACTGTAGACTTTTATGTAGTACCAGTAGCTTTTTTAATATATGAGTTTTAGAAAGGTCAGTTTATGCAGCAAAACTTTATTAATAATATTTTTTTATTTGGCTATTCTGTATAACCCTCAGTGTCAGGTTACATAGCTATCTGTCAGAAGTAACATAGGTATAGTTGATCCTGCCTGTGAGAAGGGAGGTAGACTGCATGATTCTTGATGTCCTACCAGTCATTAGTAAAGCAGAATGGTAACTCCTAAATTATGTACAGGGTTGTGATTAGGGCATTTATTTGAAGTATTCATGCATTTGTCAAAAAGTTTCTTTGCCCATAAGTTGACAGTAGTAAAGAGATGTCTGTCTTTGCTAGCTTTCTATCTAGAAAAGTACGTGCAATAATTCTGTACTGGTTTTCACCTGTATGTGCTGTGGAGTTTCACAAGGCTTGGTCCATTTCAAATAAGTGTTTTTTATACACAAGAGCTTTGCAGACGGCTAGTTGTCCAGCTAGTATTGTCTCCTCAGTAGTCGTTCCTAAATGTCACTAATGACTTAAAGTGTTTTTCTAGTAGCTACTTTTTATACGTTTAATTCCTTTGACAAAAAATTCAACAATACTGGGAAGAAAAGGGCAAGACATCTTCTCCCTTAAGATACTTACTGCGATAGACTTTCAGGTAGAGGAACATTATTTTTAAATATGATTTTTTCCCCACTGGCAGACTCTTAATGCAGGGATTTGTAAGTTGTATGCAGTTTAAATATTTAATCCCCGCTATTTTAATTAAATGTTCTTATTTCAGCATCTTAACTGATGATGATGAAGAAATATACAGTACTGAAGACTGTGAATTTGCAACTAAGAAAAGAAAAAAAGATCACTTTAGGAATAATACAAATTCACAATGTAAGTCTGGTTTGTTTTCACTTGTTTTAGAAGACTTTCTTAGGTTCCGCAAAACTGAATATTTATATAATGAGCATTTGTATATGGAGTAGTCCTCTGAATTATGTCTACTTCTCATGTGAAACTTTATTACCGGAAGTGATGCATCTTAACCGAACTGTGGCATTGATCATCTGTTATGTGACTTTCGAAGATCCAGAGATAACTCATTCAAGAGTTGCGATAGCTGAATAACAAATGTCTTCTGATACTAACCTATGTTTTGTTTTGTGGACTTCTCTTGGACGAAATTCTTGTGGATGCTTACGGAAGCTTCTGCTTCAGCAGTTTTATTTTTGCTCAACTCAAATTCTGATTAGTGAAGCTGCTCTAGAATCAGTTCAGAAGTAAATCTCTTCTGTCATAATGCCTACAGCTTTTGATAAAATAAATTTATTGACATTTCATCAAGAATATTTCCTTCATTTTTTTAAATTGATATAGCAAAGCTATTTATGTTAATTTTCATTGTTGAAAGGGTAACTGTACTTTAGGCTGCAAATATACTCATGAGAGCGAGTAAGCTTCTTCAAGTAGAGAATTCAGCAAAGTAAAGAGGTTAGTTGACAACAGCTGCTTTTGGGGTTTCTAATACTTTTGATTTCTGTATTTTTACCTTCCAAAACTGTAACAGAGATGATCTTGGGGAAGGCTGCAAGATTCATCAGGTTTGACTGGGCTTGAAAAGTGTTTCAAAAATTTTGAATGGTGTTACATAAGAGCACAGTTTCATTTGTTGACACATCCAGACTTATAAAAGTGAAAGGACTATGTAATTGCCTTTATTAGTCTTAGAGCTGACTTCTCTGCAGCATCCTACAAATGGCTGGAACAACTGGATGTAAATCAGCCACCTTTACAAAAGAAAATAGACTAGAAAGGTAGCGTCTTCAGGAATAAAAATATTACTCGTTTTTGTGCTCTTCTGTGTGAAGTGCTGAGGAGTCTTTTTGACTATAAAAGGATCAGAAGTCTTGTGAGAAACTGATTGCTTTTGGTACATGGTCAACAGAAATTGCATTATAGCTGTCAATTGTATCCCAACTCTTCAGTGTGATTTATAAATTTATTTAACTTTCCTTTAATGCAATTTAAAGTACATCTCTTCTGAAAACTTATAACCATTCTTTTCAGGCTTTGGAAACTTCCTTCATTAAAACTGTTCTAATATCTTTCTTCTTGTGGAACACTTTATTGAAGGTGGTCCATTTTCTTCAATTAATTTCTAGAAAACGTTATCTGAAGTAGAAGTTAGTTGTTTTTATTTTTGATTTATTTTAGGTTTTTATCATGAAAAATGGATTTATGTTCATAAAGAAAGCACCAGAGAAGTAAGTCCTCCATGCTGTGGACCAAGTCCTACAGTCTTTGTGCTTCTTATTTATATATGCTGTTCGTCAATCAAATGCGTTTGTGCTGTGTCTTCACTGAAATTTCTTCAGCTCTTTTCCCTGGTAACGTGTATTTACATGTTGAGGCAAAGATAAATAAACTTTTACAAGGGTCACTGTGACAGAGATGCAGGAATTCACAGTGGTGTATATGGTGGTCCTTTACTACTTCTGCATGAGATCACTTTATTCCATCTGTAAATATTGTATGTCTTTCTAGGATTAAAAGTATTGAGGGATAAGGGAGAGCAGAATCCAAAGAGTCTCCAAAGAAAGCATCTGCAGGCTGCTACCTGATACTTCAAAATCTTGATGTAAATCTGAACATAAGCAAGTAAAACTTGAGTTTCAAACTTTGCAGAGGGGACCTTTGTGTCCCATGAAGTCCAGCTGCATTTAGTCTGGGATACTAACTGTATCATGCAACTGTAGAGAAAACATGAAGAATCTTGGAATGAGCTCCTGGAAAGCTAAGAGTTCAAGTATGTCCATTGCTTGTAGAGATAGACTATTGTGGGATTTCAGCTTTGTTTCAGGTTGGATTCTTTTGTACTTATCTGGGATAGGTGAAACTCTGGATACCTGTGAGGGTCTCTCTCACCCACACAGTAGAGCCAACAAGAAGGGAGGGAATAAGGAAAGTCTAACCCTAGCTGAGCAGGCCAAAAGTGACTTTCAGTCTTGCAGAGAGACCACAAACAGTGCTCTGCTCAGGAAGAACATGTTGTTGTGGAGAGTCCTTACATACAGGAGGCACTGTAAGACTGCATATGGCAAGCCGGTGAGCTAGAGGTTGCTCTTCTAAATCTGAAGGATATTTCACCAGATTCTTAGCCTGTAATCACAGTTTTATCTTAATCTGTGATAACATGGTCATTTACATGTGTCTGCAAAAGTCTCCTGTATCCTCTTTCCCTTTGCCATCTCAAATTTAGGATGATTGAGGGTGAGGGGAGATGACTGACACCAATCTTTGTGATGTTTTGAACGATAAAACTGTTAAACTGAGTTTTCAGACTACATCGAGGCCAAAACATATATTGCCGAAAAGCACTCATCGCTGTCCTTTACAACCTTATTGTCTTTTACTTGTGTAGAAGTTAGTGTACTGGTGATGTGTGACTGTTTGCTTGGGTTTGTTGTCCGTTCCTAGAGTGGACAAAATACAGGTTTTCACTGCAAGAGAATTCTTGACAAGGCAAGTTTTTGTGGCAATAAGACATGTTAAATGTTTTGTTGTGCAAATTAACTTTTTCTTATCATTACTGTTATCTTCAAATAGTTGATCACCTGTCTTTCCAGTAAAAGATAGTTTTGGATGATTAAATTCATCACCTTCCCCTTCCTCCTGCCCAGTAATTCTTTTCTATAAGTTCAGATATTTAAAGTAAAAGTTAAAAGTCCAGTAGCAGAATGAAAAAGTCTCAAGGAATAAGCACTCCTTAACTTGAAATTGTTGCTCTGAATTTTTAGTTAAATGATCAACAATATATTTTGCAGACATTCTAGGTTTCCTGCTGTGTTTTCCTTCACTGCCTTTTAGTAACAAATATAATCGTACTTGATTTCAAAAGGGCTAGTTCCGGTGACTAGGAAATGTAGGGGTTTTCTCTTGTTGTTGGGTTTTTTGGTTTTTGTTGTTGTTGTTGTTTTTATCTCCTCTCCATACTGCACCCTGAATTTTAGGGCAAAATGACAAGAGTAGGAAGGTCTTGATAAAACATGTGTAAAAGTGTTATGGGGGAGCACTAAAAGCAAATCAAACCAAAATTAACCCAAGAGTATAGTTGAAATAGAGGAGGAGGTGCTTTTGTGTACTTTTCTCCTCATGGTACATTGCAAAGGTAGAGCTGGAGTTTCATAAAAATGTGCTTCTAGCTGTTCAAGGAAGTGTACCTCTCCCACATCCCCTTCACAATTAATCTGAGTTCTTATATAGCGTGAAATATGAAGAACAGATTTTTTTGAGACCACCTTACTAGGTTCACCATCAAGTCTGCTGTCTGATTAGCACTGCAGAAAGTATTGATGCACTAGTGTTCTACAGCCCTCAGAAAACCTGCTTCCCCCCACGCCAGTAAAAATGTGTGCTAATATAAGCCAAGCTAATGTTGCTGTTATATCTCCTTTTATCTTTATTGAAGCTCTTTGTCATATAGGAAAGAAATTTTAATGCATCTGTCACTCTGTTCTGTGCTCCTTTCCCAGTCTTACTCTGTGCTAAAATGCACCATGTAGTCCCGTTATTCAGATGCTGTATTCACGGTGGTGCTTGATGCCAGCCTTTCAGAGGCTGAAAGGCAGAGTCATCATTTAAACCAAATAAATATTTAGTAGTTTTTAACTGACAGGTAAGTAACTGACCAGATGAGAATCTCCAGTAGTAACAACGGGAGAAAAACTTGCTATTTCAGGGAGTCCTGGAATCCATTTGCAACTTTTACTCAATTTAAAACATTTAGTGTTATCTGGAGAGGGACAGTCAGATCGGCAGTAAGTTAAGTTCTGTCTTCAGGCTTTCTTCACAAAAATATTTTGGCTTGATCATACTTTTAGGCGTGGCTTTGGTAGTTGTTTAGCCAGGGAAGAGCCACAATTGGTTAAATTTTAGCAAAAGTTTTGTCGCCTGCAAGTGTTAATCCAATGCTGTCAATCATTCAAGTCATGTATATTGTGAAGTGTTAAGTATGCCTGGATCTCAGGAACATTACCTGGATGAATAAGCAGTATAGTCTTGAATTTAGTTAGCATCTGATAAGCAATAATTATAACGAGTCTGCATAATGAATTGTTAATTGTCTCCTGTCCCATTGTGTTACCTTCAGAATAAGCCTTCATCAGGTTACAAAAAGGAATGTGAAGTTGTCCTCCTTGCCCCATCACATAATTCACCAAGGAAAACTATCTAAGAATAAAATTGAAATTATGTTATTTTTTTTCCTTGAGACTGATAAGCCATATGAGCAAACTACCTTGCAAGTATCGTCTTCACTAGCTGTAGGGTTTTTCTAGCCCCTTTATATTTGCTCCAAGGAGATCACTTCAGTAGTCCCACGTGTGGTTTTGTGGCTCTACGTTTACTCAGTTTGTGTGATCCCATGTCATTTTAGGCTGCCACTACCACCTTAACTGGTTCCAGAACAGCCTCTGAAACGTCTGTTTTCTCCTCGTGGCACTTGTGCAGAAGCACCAAAAGACAATGCTATTTTTTATTTTCCTGGTAACTAAGAAAAACTGTGGTTAAATTTCTAACACGCAGAAAATGAATTCCAGATATTGAACCGCTTGATCTTCTTATTCCAGGAGCAAATAGTCCTGTTCTTACCCTCACAGGTGAACATAAACTTTGTCAGTGAATGCTTAAGGTTGCAAGCTCAGACTGCTGTATGTCACGGCAAGTTATACCCTGTGCTGAGACAAACATAGAACATGGTAGCCACAAAACAGTAGCAGCAATGTGGCCATGCAAAAATGGGGTACAGCGCCAAGACCCTCAGATGCCAGTGATTACAGGTTCCATTAGTACAAATTTAAAGGCCTGCTATCAAATAGTAGTGCTGAGATACCTGTTAGTTTTAAATACAATTTCTGCAGTTTCATCTGTTCTACAAGAAATAAAATAAATCTTCAGATGCGTTGCATTTCAAGGGAACGCAGTGTGCATATACTTCAGTTACAGGCCAAAGTGCTTTCCTGAATGTAGGCCTTCATATTTGGATTTCTTTTGTCAATTTTATCCTTGTTTGTTTCTATTTAAAGTGCTTTTATTCTTCTTCTCAGAGACATGGCTATTGCACTTTGGGAGAAGCTTTTAATCGCTTGGATTTTTCAAGTGCAATTCAGGACATCAGAAGGTTCAATTACGTGGTCAAAGTAAGCTTTATATATATGTGTGTGTATATTTCAAAAATGCATTTGCAGATACATCTACATAAAAATAACAGTTTCGTACTAAACAACTGGTGGCTTGCAACTGTGTAATTATCCTGTTTTATATAATTTATTCTATACTGCATGAAATAACTGGGCTTTTCCTTTAAACTGAGCGTTTTTTCTTTGAAAACTGGTTGTATTGCACCGTGAAAGTCTCTAGCTTTAGAAGAATGGTCATAGCCAGTACTCTCTTCTGATGTATTAACAGGAAAACATAGATGGTGATTACAGTTGGTATTCATCCTTTTGGCTGATGAACTCTCTTTAGAGGCAAAATGATTCCTATACAACCAAAAATAGCAGAGTAGTACATCTTAAATATACTTAAAATAGCAATTTCCAAAATAAAGCTTGTGTAAATATTCGGCAGTACTTGTTAAAACAGTTGTGTGACTCACTACACTTTTTATTTGTGTAATGTTTCTCTGACAAGATATATAGGCATTTACCTCTGTTAACTTTCCTTAAAGTTTATTTTTGGAAGACAAAAAATGGAAGAATGAAAAAGCTGGTTTTATTTCAAGTTGTATCTTTCACAGATAATGCAGTATTATGAAGTTTATATAAATAATTCTGATATTTTAGTGTCCTAATCCTTCCTTCTTGGCAAGTCCCCTTTTCACTACATTAGTTAGCTTCTCTGGGTCAGATCCTGTTTTTTTTAAATAGCATGTAAGGCAAAAATTAAGTGCATGAAACCTGTAGTTCTAGACAATAGTTCCACCTGCTTATTTTCCAGAATGACCTAACTTTTTAATCTAGGGAGCTGCATAATGTCATGCCTTAATTTCCTAGGTGCCTAATCCCCTGCACTAACAATTACCTATTCTGGGAGATACTTGCCTGGTTTTGGCCCTGAGTGTTTTGTGTTTTGACTTTACTAAAGTGTCTTTGTCCTATCTCCTGAAGAAGCTCAAAATGTTAGATGAGTCCTCAGGACTACAGCTCAGCTCAGTGCAGGAAGTGAAGAGACACAAAACAAAATTAGTTGAATAAGCGTATGAGCAGAACACCTTTACTAGGCCATGGGGTGTTTGGAGAGAAAACACATTCTGCCCGTCCTTGTGAAGCTGGGACAATATTGTATGCCTCCAGGAAAAACGGGAGTTGTGGGACCAGAGGAAGAGAGGCAAAAAATTCCTTTCCAGGCTAGTGGTTAGGGTATTTACCCCAAAATCTGCAAGGGAAATAAAACAGGCATGTGTATGCACTATATTTTAGACCACTGCACTTTAACATTGCATTTAGAGCAGAGGCAAGAACCATGATTGAGGCTCTTTTCAGTCTTAAGTGTTTCATGTTGTAAATGGGGTCACCCAAACTCTCCTAAGATGTCTACCTCTATTACTTATGTGGGAAGGTTACTTGCTATAGACTCCCTACCTTGGATTCATTGCTTGAATGTTAAACTCTGGCAGAATGAATTCAGAATGAGAATTTTAGATGTTTCTTAGATGCTGCAATACCCAGGCTGGCTTGCTCAAAACAATTGATCTGAACTCGGCGCTAGTCTAAAATAAGTACATTGACCAGTTTATTTTCTGTTTACCAAAGAATGTAAAGTGGCTGACTTAAAACAGACTTAATGTTGAGATAGCAACAGTCCTCCAAAATTCAGAAATTTGGCTTTGTGACTCAAACAGCAAATTGAGTAATGGTGGACTATAGGAAGTTAGGTGTGGATTTAGAAAAGTGGACAGACTTCCAAAATGTTTTTCAGTGTTCTAGAATATTTAAAATATTTAATTTTAGAATTTAGAATTAGATTACAAGAAAATTTAAAAGTGATATCTTTGCATCAGTTCCTCTGAGGTGATGGAAGCAAATTTCTTTTCATCAAGAGACACAAAGTATATGTTCAAGAGCTCAAAGTTAGTCAGAGTTACTAAGACATGCTCATTATGAATGACAGCTGCTGTACAAGATTGCACAGCAGTAAAATTTGTAACTGCTTAAAAAGAGAATTTGTGTGGAGTTACGCATCTCCATTTTGCAAACTGGTTGAAGTAATTAAGAACAATGACAAAATGGCAAAACTATGCCTGGGACATAGTTTTTTTGCATGGGGTTGATCTTGGGCATCATTAATTTTAAAAAGAATAGGGATTGCTAGTGATAAGTTTTGAATTTCCTGAAAGTATCTCTTATATGACCCTATTTTCTATTGCTTATAGAGTGCAATAGAAAATAAAGGGTGTTTGAGCCATTAGCAGAGTTGGTAGCACCATCTGTAACTGTTATTTTGAGATTTCTGTGTTTAGTGAAACAGTCTCTTTAAGCCTGCCACAATTTAACCATTAATTCTGAACTGGATGGCATATTGGATTTGAGATATGGAATTGGGGGAAAAAAAAGAGTTTATGACCTCCACCATATGTTTTGTGCCACAAACTTGAAGACAAGCTGTGGAAGTATCTTTGTTTTAAACCACATGATAAAGGTGCATTATTGCTTATACTCCAACCACATGATAAAGGCTGTCATTAGCCCTTCTGAATGGAGATCATTGCTGTTACTCTAAAAAATCTGGCCTTGCTGGTAAACCCGTTGCCATCAGTGTAATACTACATTGTGGAATTATTGCTTTTTTGTTAATTTTTTTTCTATTCTTGAAGTAAGCAAGCAAGCTACACTTGAATATGTCTGCAGTATTATATTTTTCCATCTATAAGTGTGTGCCTTGCAACCTTAGTGTTCTGTTGATATTGCATACAGTAATTTACTTGTAATTCCAAAGACACTCAACAGGTTGAGTTGCACACAAAAGTTGCAAAATATGTAATTTACATTATTGTCTTGCATCAAGTGGCTGGAAACCAAAGAAAAGATAGGACTAGAGGGTAGGTTATTGTTGAGATGTGTTGAGTAGTAGTTACCTTCTTAATATGTAGTATAGTTTTGGAAAAGCTGATGTGGGATTACAGCATTTTTCAGTTGTTGCAAAAAAGTGAGAGAGCAATTGCAGATATTGCCCTGGACTTCTGTTATTATAAGTGATGAGAAATAGGCCCTGCTAAAGTATAACTCATCTCAGCTAAAAAGGACCTCCAGAAGTATAACAACTGTAATTCTGGCCTAGAATTACTACTTTCTATAATCAATGGAGAAAGAGCTGAAGGTAACTAGTCCAAATGAATAGACATCTCCAAAGTAGATGCCTTCAGAGACATCTGCTAAGATCAATGAGAAGAATCCTACCACAGTAGGAGTGGTGCTACAACAGCAAATCAAACCAGCTGTCAATACATGTGAAGTAATGTATGATGGAGGAGAAGAATCATTCTGGCATCATTAAGAGATGGTAAATCAACTCTCTCAACTCCAAAACAGATGTTGGGATCGTGAATATTACATTGCTATTACAAATCAGTAGTTTGGCTTTGTCTGGGGTATTGTCATACCTTTTTCAGGTGGATATTTGAGAACAAAGTGATATTCAGAGGGAGGTGATAATGAATCAAAAGTTGAGGGGGAGAAGGGAGCTTAACTATTGACCAAACAGATTTCCCCTCCTAGAAGGGAAATCAGTAAGCAAGGGATTGATTAAAATTATGTCGAATAGTGCGATTGGGGGGAAGAATAGTTTCAGGTTTTCTTTGCTTCCCAGTAGAAGAATAGGGAGGGTTAAGAGCCACCTTTAATCACTGACAAATTCATAAACCAAAAATCCATTTCAAACAACGTGCAGATAAGTTATAGAACTTGTTGCCTGGAGAAAGTGATGATACCACAAATGTAATAGTCTTAACACAAGTATGGATATTAGGAATATGTGAAGTTGCAACAGATTTTGGAAGGGATATTTCATCTGTTATGTCAGGTTTTCAGCCAGTTTCCAACTGGTATCTAATGCAACAAGCAGGTCATCCCATACCTATCTGCCTTATGCAAATTCTTATTTCCTCCTCTGAAATACTCAGTGGTGGTGATGTTTTATGTAGATCTCATTTGAGCCAATGTGGCAGTTCCTTTTTCTTCTCTAAGAGTTATCTTTAGTATGTGTGAGTACAATGATTATTTTTCTGCATTGTTCTGCTTGTTGCATTTAAGACTACATCAAGAAGAGTTTTCTTTTTAAATGCCAAGCTCTACTGGATGGCTTTTCTGGGGTCAGTCTATCAAGACGGTTTATTTTGATTCTCCAGTTACCTAAACCCACCTACTGTTTTTGAAGGTCAACGCAGATGTCTGTCCAAGACCCTATTAGTCTCAGTGGTAGGAGATGGTTGGGATCAACTGGATTCCTGTGCTCGTTCATTCTGTAGGTTAATAATCACTTATTGGCTGTTAAGTTAAATGCCAGATACGTTGAGTTTGCTAAGGACCACCTTTTTATAAAATGTTTACATTCAATTAAACTGATCTACTGGAGGTTGTAAGCTCCAGTACGTGTAAACAGCATGGTAGCTTTGCATGTATCCATAAATTTGAACTTGTATTGTCAGAGCCTGGTACTAATGGACCTGCAAAAATTATTCTGTCTTAATCCTTGCATGCATATTAATATTCACTGAAATTGAAATCTTCATTAAAACCAGCCAGGTGAAACTTCTTTGACTTGATCTACAGCTACAAACAAGGATCTGAATGGCAAGTCCTTAAAATTGAGAAATGTACATACTTGCTTGGATTGGCAAATTGCCAGAGACTTCTAGTTGTGCTTTTAATTATTGCTTAAACTGAAAGTCTTTGAAAGTGCCAAGAAAGAGGTCCCAATATCTAATGTCAAAAATCATGTAAACAGGTTATTTGTAATTAAATATCATGAGAAGTGTTTCCTGCTGCTGTAACACGTTCCCCACATCAGGGATCTTACAGAGAGGCCAGAAGGAGCCTTGTCAAATCAAGGAGAGAACAAGTGTGGAAGGAAAATTAATATTGAATGTAGTAACAAATCAATGTTTCAGAAATAAAGATGCAAAATAACTTTTGGCAGGCTAAACCTTTGTTCACGCTCTGTGCTGATACTTAATGCATGGTTTTTCAGGTTAGCCTTCAGAGCACTGTAGGGAATTCTGTTTTCTGCTCCCTGCTTTCCCTTTCTGATGTGCTGAGGATTTTTGTTCCTAACTCAACATTATGAATTGCAATCCTAGAAGTAGGTGCCACACTTCCAAACATTGCAATACTGTCAAAACAGCTAAATGTCTTTTGTCCTAAGAGGCCATTTCTTGTTACAGAGGCAGTAACCCTTATCAGCTACAAAACTAAACTTTAAAAGCAAAGGCCTAAGAGTAGAAAGGGCCACTTCTGGTAGTTAAGGCTTACGTGTGCAGCAAGATCTTAAACTGTTCTGATTGGTTTCCTGTAGACTATTCCTCCTTTTCTTACCACTCTCTTCACAGTGGTTCCAGAGAAACCTATGGACAGTTTCAGAGAGCTTTGCTGAATAGTTAAGAGAAAGTTGCTGATGTGTATTATAGAAGTGAAGAGCTTTGTTAGATCTTTAATAGCATATAACTTATTTCTGAAGTGATTTTATGGCTATTCATATCAGTTTTGAGTGTCACCAGTATTACAAAGCTTGTGGCACTGTTTTTATGTTATACTGTTCACTATTAGATTGCTGTGGTTTCCTCCACTGGGAGTTGAAGGTGGTAGCACAGAAGTTAACTTTCAGTTTAGGTAAAACACGGCCGCTCCCCACCATGAGCAAATAATGAACTAAGTCTGTTGCTCCTGTGCTTGATCAGTATGATAGCATCACTCAGAAATTGGTGGTCTAGTAGTTGATATCAGTTAGATTCGGTGACTGAGGCCATCATGCTATCGGATTCAGAACTGTGCTACATAAAAGATCACCTGTCTACTTTTGAGCTTCTGAAACAGATTTCCTCTGTTTCATTGCAGCTGACAAAGGTCGCCCCATGCTCTGCTGTGGAGATGAAGCTAACACTTGCATATTATTTTGAAAATATACATCTCTTCATGGCTTAGTCACGAAATGCTGGGGGGGATGCTTAGTTTTTGGCATTTGTCTTGTTTCATTTCCCTAATTTGGTAGTGACATTTTAATGACATATAATTGTAGTGTTGTAGGTGAATGAATCTAATGACTCCGTGTGCTTGTGTGTGAAATTATCTTTTACTATTGTTTTTCTTCTAAGTTTTAGTTCTTTGTCTTAGCTTTTGCAGTTAATTGCAAAATCGCAGTTAACATCACTAAGTGGTGCAGCACAGAAGAACTACTTTAACATTTTGGACAAAATTGTGCGGAAAGGTAAGACCCAAGGTTTTGTAGCCTGCCTGTTCATATTTTATTGCTGTGACTAGGTAATCTGTTTTAGGGAGGGTTTTTTGTTACTCTTATTTCTATGTTTACATCGTAAGTAATAACATTTAATTAGTGAAAGGTCTAATACTTCCCATCCAGTTTTAGTAAATTATTTTCTCCTGATTATTGATTCAAAGTCTGTTGAAACAGATTTGTGAAGTCAAATGATAACTAAATTCTGTTCAGAAGCTATTGACTACTATTAAATTTTACTCATGAAATGCAAAAATTCATAGATGAAACAACTGTAAATTAAAGATTAGTAATGTGATTATTTTTCAGTTTGCATAATGTACTAAAATGTCGAAGAACATAATGGCCTTTTGCATATAAGAGCTGTTATATAATATTGTTGACAAATCCTTTAGTGTGATCAACGCAATAAGTGGAGATGTAATACTGTCAGCTTTGAACAGAGGAAATCTCATTTATATGTTGTCATTCAGCATTAAACTTAAAGTCCAAAGAAAACTTAAATTTGGCTTGTGAAATTGTCTTAATTATTGATCTTGCAGTTATAGAAGAGCATTAATGAACATCATTTTGGGGATTAGGGCAGTTAGTGCACTAACAATGATCCTGTCTGTAATTAATTCAATTAAAATAATGTTGATTAACTTGGGTTAGCTGTGTTAGAAATCAAAATTGTTTGGTTTGTTTTATTTTCCAGTCCTGGAAGACCAATATAACCCACGATTAATCAAAGATCTTCTGCAGGATTTGAGTTCTAGTCTCTGTATACTGATCAGAGGAGTAGGAAAATCTGTTCTGGTAGGGAACATCAATATTTGGATTTGTCGATTAGAAACTATCCTTGTGTGGCAACAACAGCTAAAAAACCTTCAGATGAACAAGGTATGTTGTTAAATCATGCTAATAAAGTAATGGAGGAGAGAAGTATATGAAACATTGGTTTCTGATTTGTAAATGAACAAAACTTCAAATATGTCTAAAGTAGTATTACTTGACTTCTATATTTTTGGATAAGTAATATGGAATTAAGATTAAAATTGAACTTAATTTTCTAATATTTTAATAGTCCCCTTGTAATGAGCGTTGCTACAGTGCCTATACGACTAGTCCTGACAGGTGTTACAGATGCAATTTCATTACCTAGACAAATTTCAAAAGAAGTTTGTCTTATTTTACATTTTTCATGTCTGATAGCAAAGTAAATGTTCTGTTACTAAGGAAATAAAAATCTGAAAGAAATTGTAGGCATAGACCAAGAATATGCAAGTAAACTATTCAAAGTAGCAATTTTACAGCTTTATACGTTAGCAGGGTTGCTTTTTGTGGAAAAAGGATAATGACTTTAGCATCTGGTCTTTGATCATGCAGCTTTTTTTTTAAAACATATGGTATGCATTGCTCCAGGCTGTTACAGTGGGAACTTCTGAAGATAAGCAGAGATTTTTAAGGCTTCTAACCTGTCCAGGTTAGTCCTGGAAGAGGAAATGCTGCAAGATATTGCTTCTAATAAAGTGATGCAACTGTTCTATCCATTTGCTTTCAGCTATGAAATTATGCTGGGTATCTGAATAAAACAGCTAATTTTGGAATAGAAAAAAGCAATAGGGATCCCATTCTCCGTGGTCTTCATACACCAAGCAACCAGATGCACAATTTTTAGAAACTGTAGTTGCAGCACTTGTTTCTTTCCACTGTTAACTTCCATGTGAGTTGTTTTTACGTTGGTTGAAATAACTGATGAGAAATCATCAGTCTGTAAGGCTCTCATATTCCTGAACAGAATAATAATCCCAGAGATGTTTATAACCCATGACACTATGGGAACTCTAGTCTGTAAGTGAGACTAATGGGAGTCATGAAGTAACCGGACATAAGTTAGAGCCTGCTAGTTAGAGTACAGCTACTGAGCTGCCGTTAAAGACTGCATAGCTCTTTGTGGCTAGGCAGCTCTGCAAGGTGGGCTGTCATCCCCCATCAGCTCTCTAGGGCCATATGCCACCTAGCCATGTAGGCTGAAGGGGAAAATGGTCTTCAGCCTCCTCTGCGAAGAGGCTAATCCCTTAGGTTTGGTTGTATGAGTTCTGCTGTATATGTTTCCCTATTAATGAGAACTTTTAGAAGAGGTGTGTGCTCTTATTGGAAACTTCCTCAGTGCTGTGATCTGTCACCCCCTGCAGAATTGCTGACTTATGTCATCTGGAATCTCTAGATTTGAGAAATGATGCTACTCCTTCTGACCTTGATAACATTTTCATTCTGTACTTCTGCTGTTCAATACTATGCTTCTATGCTGTATACTTCTTAATAGAAAAATTGATACATGCACTGTTTTGAATCAAAATTGAGAAACTTGTTATCCTATAAATTATAATAAAGCTAAGAACTGATTATTTATAGGGAAATAACTTATCGTTAGCGTTTTAGCACATATTTCTCTGAAAGTGGAGATGAATACACCTTAGTTCTTAAGACTATATTTTTAATTATTTTAAGAACATAAAATTATTTCAAATTTTAAAGAATTTGATATATTTAAGAGTTGTATTTTATTTTTATTTAGAATAGCTGTAAGTTGCAAAGCTACAGTCATTAGCTCCAAGTTTTCAACAGCACTGCTTTTAGAATAATGGCAGCCAAATAATCAAAGTATCACACAATTAAAAATGGATATTACTTAATGCTTTTGTACAAACAAAATGAAAATATCAGATGTTTCTAAAGAAAGAATAATTTTTTTATACCTTATACTAGCCATAGTTAAAAGTCTTCAACTCTTATTTCCAGCAAGTCAACAATGGCCTTACGCTTAGTGATCTACCTCTGCATATGCTGAATAACATCTTATACAGGTTCTCTGATGGCTGGGACATCATTACTTTAGGTCAAGTGACCCCAACTTTGTATATGCTCAGTGAAGACAGACAGTTGTGGAAAAAACTCTGCCAGTACCATTTTGCAGAAAAGCAGGTAATAAATTCTAGCACTTGCATAAATCTGACTCTTACCTTTTGTCATATGGTATACAAATGATGAAATGTGACACCTTATCATTCAGATAAAAATATAACGATGTGGCAATAGTGAAAATGGTCTGAGATTTCTTTGGTTTTTGGCATAGTTCATACTAAAAGTTGTGTTCAGCACTTCTGTGAGGTTAGGATAACTTTATGTGAATGTTTCCTTGCATTAATTTTAAAGTCTATTCTAAGCTTTAACTGTACAATCCCTGCCAAGTGTGGCAAACGAGGACCTCTAAGGTGCTGTTATTTTTAATACCTAAAACAGAATTTGTTTAATCTTACTGATCAAGCTAGACAGATTTGATTGCTCAAACTTTTAGACTACATGAACAGACTGATGAATGAAAATGGCCTCTTTTGTTTTCAGTAGCCTTAAAGTTGGCCAAAAATGGATCTTCAAAAAAAATAAATAAATAAAGCAAATGGTTCTGATCTTGAAATTAAGAACAATAAGAGAAATAGGACTTTCCTGTTACTTCCTCATAGCAAAGATCAAGTTATCTGTGAACGCCTCCAGAATTGTCTTCATTTTTTCCAGCAAAAATATATGTTGGGACAAAATCAGGCTAGCTGAAAAAGTCACGGAAATAGAAGTTACCATATCAGAACTGGAAGAAGGATTTAAAAAGCTAGTACATTCAAGACAGCAGTGTGTGAAAATACCCCGTCTTAAATCTGGCAGGTTGAAGTAGTACCATTTGGATGGTGGCTAGCAAATCAAATGTTACTGTGAAAGGGAAGGTAGGGGAGAAGAGCAATTAAGTTGTATGCAGTTGACCTTAAATAAGAAGTTTTGGTAAGATAAAAGGCTTTAGAATGAACTTCATGCAAAGTATACACAGAGTCAAAGGCAAACTGAAAAACCCTTGTTGTAGTTTCTCTCACTTTTTCCAAAGTATGTCCTGCCTGATGTTTTTTTTTAATTCAGTAGTCAATGTTTCTAATATAACCAAACTAATATACTTTTCAGGGCTTTTACCTTAACTGAATCCATACTTGCCACTGAGGAGAAAACACTTGGAAAAATTTTCCAGGCAGTTTTGCTGGTTAAGTCTGATGCAGGTTTATTTCTGGTATGGCCAAGATGATGCCAATAATACTCATAAGCACTGAGGAGACTATAGACTCTATGGGTGATGTCATTATTCAGTAGACAGTGTAACTACAGAATATATCAAAATTATTTATTACCTCACTTTGCTGAGATACAATGAAACATTCTCTGTAGTAATGTAATGAAAAAGGCTGAGATAGAATTTTTCTTTCTGTATACTGTTTCTCCTTATGGTGTGATTGAGGGGAAAAACAAGCAATGAAAGGGGGAGGAGAGTCAGCCTAGAAGGCAAAAGTGAAAGTATAAAAAGTTTGAGCTTAAGGATGAATTTTGAATGAATTTTGCAGGTAGACGAAGTAAGGACTTCTGAACCCTCTCCAAACTGGTTGGAGAGGAAGGTATTATACTAAGGTAACACCTGGAAAAAGATCCCTTAGGCATTTAGCTAGACCTATGAACTAGTCCTGTGTCCTATATAGAACACTTATACACATTGTTGCCAGTGTATTCCTAAACGTTCACATTTAATTTCTTAGGCTATTAACTATATAAATAAAATCGTTAGATCTCTTTTCCACAATCAAATTCAATCTTTTCTATTTAAAAGTGTACTACCTTAATAAGCTACAGAACAGCATTAGGTTATTTTCCCTGTCCTCTGCAGTATATCTGAGCTACTGAAACAACTAGAAAAATGCACTTGATATCTTAAGAGCGCTTTTGGAAAAATGGCACAGGGAAGCTATTATGAAGCAGAAGTACAGCCTACATCCCAAAGACTGTGCCATTCTCCCCCATATGGCAACCTCCTTCTGTACAAAGAAAGCCCTCAATGCGTTAGGATTAATCCACGCTCAAAGTGGAATAAGATGCATTTTATAAACACAAGCTTAATCTCGTCCGTGTGCTAAGCTGATTAGAAGTAACCGTTGTGCATCAGCTACTCTGTGCATGTAAATATGTACTCAAGAAGTAGATTCGTCAATTGTTGATTGCTGTGTTTCTAGAAAGGTAAGTAAATGTGAAAGACCTTTGTATGTTCTTTTAAACTGAAAGTCAAAGCATTATTTAAATCCATAGTTACTGCCTTAACAGGAAAAAACACTAATTGTAGTACTTGATTGTTTTTATCTCATTCCTGAAGCTTTTTAAAAAGCGTAAAATGAATTATCACACTAAATATTTTTTTGTCACATAGTTAGCCTTGACTGTAATTAGAATCATTTCAGGACAGTGGAGTTAGATTAGCTGTGTATGGCCTATTTTTCTTGGCAAATCTACACTCACATTTTTAGTGTTTTTTACCTTTCTTGTGTCTGGATCTCTGTTGCTGTTACTTCAGAGACTTATACATGTCAGACTATCGATTTCAAAGAGTTCTGGTTATAAAACGTTGGTTTAACTGCCTTTGTTTTTCAGTCACTTGCTGATTTGACTAGTTCTTTAACCATGTTAAAGGAAGATATTTTATATCCAGTTTTGTAGGCATTTGATTCTATCAGAAAAAGGCCACATTGACTGGAAGCTGATGTACTTTGCACTCCAGAAATATTACCCAATAAAGGAACAGTATGGGGACACTTTGCATTTTTGCCGACACTGTAGTATTCTGTTCTGGAAGGTAAGAGCTTTGAAATACATAATCAGAAATCAGTGCACACAATGAACTCCTGATGGATTATCTGAAAGGAAAAAATATTAAGGTGTCATATCAGCTTTCTCATGTGAAACATGATTGAACAACTAATATGCCAGTTCAAATAATATATGAAACTTACAGATAAAACTAATATTAAATTCCAAATTTGTTCTTTGTTTTAGCATTTTTCTCTTAATATCCGATAACCGTAATATTTAGAATTGCAAGGAATACTGCCCCGTGTTACAGCTTTGTCTTATAACTGTAGTATTATAACTGCAGTATTCCTACCACACTGGTGTAAAATTTTACACATTTCTATAGTCTGCTTCTCCCATGTTAGGAGTTTGGAATAATGTGTGAAATTTCTTCTACAATGTATTTAATGTTTATTTTGATGTCTAGTGTGAAGCATATTCTGTCTTACACTATGATTTTTATTTCTGTAGAACATTATTCTGTTTAACTCTCATGTGAACTCGTAGTCCTGTTTTGACTTTATTTGTTGCACCGTAATCTAGCCGCCTTGTCAGATTTCATTTCGTACCTCAAAGACCAGATATGGTTAACGCCAAGTGGAGAATAAAAAAGAAATGTTTAAGAGATCTTGAAAAATATTCATCTTCCTGTTCACAGAAATGGCTTGTTCTTCTGCCTTCTTTCTACAATTTTAAGATTAATTGCATCAAGATGACAGTGCCAGTGTGAGGCATCACACTGGCATTTTCCGTCTAAAAAAACTAGGTTCTTAAGCAGAATAAGCTAGCCTTCATGGAAATAGCATGGTCCTGAATGATGTTATTTTAAACTTGAGTATCCTTGCTATTGCAGGAGCTCTTCCAGGTACCAGTATATTTCATGGCACTAAATTAATAGTAGGAAAGTAAGTAGTCAGAATTGGTTTCTGCTTTGAAAAGCCTGGGCATTTGCTGAAGAATGCCAAGAATGACCTAGAGCTGTTCATTAGAGTGAAATAAGTCTTAAAATGTTGCCCGTTATTCAGGGTAAGGTTTTTCTCTTTGAAAATGGAGATTTTAAAGGTAAGCATAAGTTTGCATGCTGCAGGGTGATGGGGGGAGGAATTTTATCAGATTTGTTTGGGTCTTCTATGTTAAGGCTTTGCTGTGTAAAGGGATTAGGCTTTTTGGAGTGCTTTTCTCTCATTTTGATCTGGCTATAATTGTGATACAAAGTGTAGCAGCTGCGGTATTAGGAATGAATAAATAGTATTTGGAACTTAATGTTTAATGTTAAAGGTCATGTGTGACAGAGGAAGTGAACCTGCACAGGCAGGCATCTTGTTACCTTGGCTACTCTAAACCTCAGTGACTATATTGATCTGTTTTTTCCTCCTGCAATAGGTGTTCCAAGTTCTAGTTTGGTCCGTACCTAGGCTGGAATAGTAGCAACGGTCTTATGGTTTTACATTTTTAGTGTGACACAGCAGAGTAAGTTGTTAAAGGTACTTTGTATTGGAGAGTAGTACCAACTAGATCACTATTCCAGTGCTGGCTGGCTGCCTGGTCCTGGTAATATGGACAGTTCTAAAGGGACAGCGTGCCTATGGATAAGCTTGCCACTTTTGCACTAAAATCAGCTGGTTGGCATTGAATTATTACTTTAAGCATTGAATGCCCATAGCTTTCTCTGTGGGATTCATTGGTGTGACTACTTTATCAGTGGCCTGGAGGAGGCATTAGAGTGCATTCTCAACAAGTTTACACTATTAGAAGGAGTATTCATTACCGTTGAGGGCAGGGCTGCAATGTGGAGGGGCCTAGACAGGATGGAGGAATGGGCTGATGGGAACTTCATGAGTGAAGTTCAAAGTCCTGTACTTGGTAAGGAATAGCCGCAGGCAACAATACAGGCTGGGGCCTGCCTTGCCTTGGGGGCAGCTGTGCTGAAGAGACCCTGGTGGGCAGTGAGCTTAGCATGAACCAGCAGTGTGTCCTGGCAGTGGAGAAGGCCAGCAGTGTTCTGGGCTATATTAACGGGATCACATCCAGTAGATTGAGGGAAGTGGTTATCCCCCTTTACTTGGCACTCCAATTAGACTGCATCTAGAGTACTGTACCCAGTTCTGGATCCCTCAGTGCAAGAAAGATTTTTGATAAACTGGAGCAAGTTCAGAGGAGGGCCAAATGGCCAGGGAGGCTGGAGCACTGGCCCTATGAGGAGAGGCTAGAGAAGAGATCGCTTCTGCGGGGCCTGCTAGCCTGCCTATATCTACAAGGAGGTGGTTGAGAAGATGGAGTCAGGCTGTTCACAGCTGTGCTGGACAGGTAGACAAGACAACAGACAAAAGTTGAAACAAGAAGTTCAGACTGGGCATAAGGAAAAGATCTATAACCCTGAGGACAGACAAGCAAGGGATCCCCTTGACCAGAGAGGCTCTGCTTTCTTCAAGGTTTTCAAGACCTGACTGGATAAAGCCCTGAGCAGCCTGGTCTGATCTCATAGCTGATCCTGCTTTGAGCAGAAGGCTGAACTAGAGACTTTCTGAGGTCCCTTCCAGCCTGGTTATTCTGTGAGTCTACATTGCTAGGTCTCAAAATATAAACTGTATCTCAGTCTCAAAATAAATGTTTGATCAGGGTGAAATAGGCTGTTAGATGAATTATTTTTGCATGGACTGGAACCCTTATTGGCAGAGATGCTAAGAGATTAGTCACTAGTCTGAAAAACAGTTCCTCTGTGTACACTGGCAGGGCAAACAGTGCTAGTCATACTGAATTCTTGGAGGGGAAAAAGTAGTTCTGCTTTTTCAGTTGTTTGTATCTATATCCTCTCAAGCTTTTTAAACGTGAGAAGCAAGGTGTGGGGCATGTCATGAGTTCTAACAAAATTCCATGCTAGGTGAAGATAGCTGGCTTAAGCAGAAAGAACTGTATCACTTTGACAATTCATTTAAGCTTCAGTAGTGTGCTCGATTGAACAGATTATTAAAAGAAATCTGTATATGAGTGGTTGACACAATTGTACATATGTATAATGTACACACTTTTTGTTCCCAACTGAAGCTTTTATTCTTTAAAATACCATTGGAAAAATAAATAAAATAAAACATTAAACTTTAATGAGAAATCACAGATACTTTACAGTATATGGGAAAAGCAGCAAGTGTCTGAATTGTGAAACAAATTGAAGCACTGAATTCTTGAAACAGTTCATAATATGTAAAATTTTACATGTTTGGGTTTTTTTTAAATTCAGAGGCTGCCTGGTTTTTAAAGTGTATTTAAAAGAACTTCAAAAAACGGGCTCATACACTTTTTGGTATTGCACTTGCTTTTATTCCCGCTAAAGAACAAAGCAAAACATTGGAATAGATGGAAGGAAAAATGTACTTAAGTGATCAGGGCATGAGGGAGACTAACAGATTAATTTCTTTTAACTTAGCTGTATTAAAACTGAGAGGGAAGATGAATAAATGTGAGCCTACAGAAAAATCCTTTAAGCTAAGGGACAGCCTTCATGCAAATAGGTTGTCTAAGCTACCTGTGGGGTAAACTTATGCTGGGAATTATGAGTTTCCAAGAATCAAAGTAGCAAGGTTCTAGAACAGCCACAAAGCACAGGCCTCATTAGTTATAAGAAGAATTTTCATTGTTTATGAAAGAGATAATATAGTGTAGTTGCCAGTGACAAGAGAGGGCTAGATCTGATGACCTGAGAAATCCTTTCAGTTTTGCATTGTTTTAAAGAGGGTTTGCAGAAAAAGGGACTGAAGATTAGTGAAGTGAATTAGCAAACAGTTGAAGTAGGGAAAGCGTTTTCACTTCTCAGTATGTTATAATAATCTTAGTGTTACTTCTAACAAGTCTTCAAATTTTTAACAAGCAGCATTTGAGGCATTTGTGTTGGTTGTTTGAAACGTGTGACCATAGTAATATTAAATGCAATAGGAAGGAGTTTCCTAAATTCATCGTAGGAACTACGATGATATAACAGAATAGCTTGTATTCTCCTATATTAAGGAGAGAATGACTGTAAGCAAAACTCTTCATATCAAATGACCCTTATCTTTGAGAAGAGACTTTTTAATGAAGGATTTGTCCACGCTGAAAGTGAGCAAAATATGTAATTTAGCAGTAATGTAAAAAGAATGATATTAACTGATGATGTTTGTGTGAAAGCTTCTGATGTATCTTAACTCTTCTGTTCCCCTAGACAGCATTACCATTGTGGGTGATTCTTCTGGTTTTCTTACTTAGCTAACAGAACAGTGCATCTCGGGTATCTGAGCTGGATGTAGAAAATGGAACATCTTTTTCTTTCAAGACCCAGGGCTTTATGTAATAGTATAATTGTGTCACATAAGTGGTGTGCTCCACACTGGGTTTTAGTGTCCTCAAGGTTTGTGGTGGTTTTGGTTTTCTGACGGATTGATTTGCCACAGAAGTACTTCAAACTAAATGTTTTATAAAAGACTGTTGTTCCAAATGGCACATAGTTCAATAAACCTTAACTTTGCTTCTTTTACTTTATGGCTCTCCTTCCCGCTTCCTCCTTCATGATCTCAAAGGACTACCATCTTGCTTTGTTACTCAAGGTATTTCCTGTGTGTGTCCTCTCTGCTTTCATTGCTAATTGTTCTGTAATGTCAAAGTGAACAAGGGGTTCACTTCTAAATGATTAGGTATTTTTCCATATCAGTTTAGCAACAGGAATAGTTTGTTCCTTGTGACCGTATCAGACGAGGTAGTGGTGAATTTCCATCTTAATTTTTCTTTATCTTTGTTTTTTGTTGTTACTGAAGTATTCCCTGTTAATGCTGTTTAAACTAGGGACCATAATTGAACCATAAAGTAGGTGCAAGTGTCAGTGAAATGAGATTCACCAAGGAATAGGTTTTCCTGCGCTCAGTGTTAGAAACTCTCTGCACTCCCTGATGTATTTAATTCAGCACTTGAATCTGAAAACAGTAACATGAACCTCAAATAACTTTTTTTATGCAAAGATACTAAAATTGATTTTTCTCCACTTCAAATACTTTAATCATGCTTAGACTTATGAAACATTCTCTCGGAAAAGAAATTCTCCAGCAGACTACATATGACTTGAGGAGGGAGGGAATGCAATTACCTCATTTTTTGAATGAGAAATTTGTATGAATAATTATACAGTAAAGGATTGTAGCTCCAGACTTGTGATGGGACCTTCATTTGTAACTATGATAAAATTTGAGAAGGAAAACAATTATATTTGTCAGTAAATACGCCTCATGGTGAATTCTTGTGCTAATTTAAACAAATTATCTGATTTTCAATAAATCTACTTAAAATTAAAAATCTGATTTGAATAATAATGAATAGTATTAAATTAAAGGAAATTTTTTCTGGAAGGAAGAACACTCATGGTTGTATGATTCCTCTTCTAGTCTTTCATGGGGTTTTTAATTCATATCACTTTTTTCATTGCAAAATTTTAGTTTCCATTTCTTTAACTTAAAAAAAACCCAATAATTGATCTTACTGAGCTTTTTACTGGACCTGTTCTTCCTGACTGAGCAGAGATTTCGAAAATGTTCTATGATGTGCAGAGTGAAGCACACAGCATCTTAAAAAAATCTAAAGTGTACATATAGAAGTATAAGTGTAAATGATCAGTAAAAGACAATTAAAAGCCCTAACTTCTTTCTTAGGATCCTAACTCTGGTGTTTTTCCTGGAAACTAAGGAATTTAAAGCCGTGACAATGGGGAGAGGAGATAGTAGTTCATTAGCAACTACCTTTGAGAGCATGTTTTTTTTTTCTGCTGTTGCAAATCTCTTCTTTGCAAATGTCATTTTAAGGTGGAGGTGTTAAGTTTAGCACTTCTGGTCTTTTGAAGTCTTTTGCTTTTTCTTTTCTGTGTCTTTTCTACATAGGCAGTTCCACCTGGTGCCTGATTTGCTTGGTGTTCCCCTTTCCCTTTTTCCAGTGGTTCTTTTACCTGTTTGCCACTAATGTTACATCTGGTTCTTAGGTGATATTAAAAAAGTGGGAGGATGAGGAACTGATATCGTGTGATCTTTTCATATGGTCATCTATAGGTTAATGAAAAGCACAGATAGTATAACTATAAAATAACAATTTCCATTTGAAAAGCTGAGCAGTATTTAGAATACAAGTTTGACCTAGTGCACTTTGGTGTTGTAAAGAGCTTGGAAGGGAGTGTTGCACCCTTGACAGTATTTTCTTACCTAGGTTTGAAAGTCAGAAAAGAAGTTCCACTTGCAGGTTCTTTCCTTCTGTTAACTGAATATAGTTGCATGTAATTTTCTTGCATATGGAAACAAAAGAAATAGACTGCAGGGGTGATCTGCTTACCATGTACTTATTCTAGCTTTTTTTGCCCACATGGTGAATTAGTTCATCAATACTGATAGGAAAGAAAGAGAAGCCCCTTGCTATCTGGTAAGGACTGTTTGAGTTTTATCACTTTGGACAACATACTGTTCAAGATGTGTAACTTTCCATTGAACTGCCTGGGACCACCTTCTCATTACATTTTCTTCCAATAGAGGGTTCCAATAAGGTATAAAATTGAACTTTCCATTATAAGATGAGCTTGAATGGTAAATAATCAGGCTCTTGTGCTGAATTCATGTTTCTGTAATATTAAAGAAAGTGCTGCAGGCTTAATGAATTTGTATTGAGAAAGCCTTTTCATTTGAGGTCCCCAGTTCAAATCCTTGCCAAACAAATCAGAAAATTGACTTTTCAGTACCATGCAGAATACAAGTGAATGATCTCTTGGAGGGGTACCTGGCTCAAGTTGGTTGTATGTGCATTTAGAGTACAAATTCCTTAAAACTTAAAATAACTGTCTCGCTGAGAAGTGCAAAAGAGTCCTCCTTTGTCAGCTTCTTCCACAAGCCCAAGAAGCTACGTGAAATTTTCTGAGACCATCAGCACAAAGGGTTTTGCCTACGAAGCTTTTCATGTTATAATTCATGCATTTGGGCTAATTGTATTTTAACTGCTTCTTGTTGGTTGTACTGTACAGTAGAAGAGTTTCTCATTGCTTCTTTGTACCAGATTCGGAGAGGACAGAAGTAGAGCTGACACTTTTTGCAAGTGGTTCATGCTGCTGTTTAAAATTATCTTGCAATGGTTTGCAGTTCTGAAGTGCTGTGTTATTAATGCTTTTCCTGCATTGTTAATGGAATAAGGAGATAGTAGAAGGCGACAAAAGATAAATTTTTGTATCTTCTACCTAATCACATTAGTTGTATGGAGGCTGCCTTCCTGAGCATGTTGCTATAGCTATAATAAACTGAAAGGAAGCTTAACTATCGGGAATAACAATAAAAGACAAGATGAATTAATATTCCTACTGCACTCTTTTTTTTTTTTTTTTTTATTAAAGGCTTCACCTCCCAATAGTCTCTGCTAAACAAGAGCTCAGTGACTTTGACAGGAGACATTACTTGCATCTTTCTTAGCAGTTTCTTCCTATATGCTTTTTCCTCTTCAGCTTGTAATTGCTGATTGACCATTTAGGACTCTTCCATACTGTGTTTATGCTACTGATTACTTCTAAGAGGTATGTGGGCCCGTGTCCATACATACACACAATGCTCCATTCTGCAGAGCTGGTTGCAACACATTGCAGTGTTGATGTGAGTCCTGTTCAAATACATTTTTGTATCCTCTCATCACATAAATAGTCCTACCAGGGAGAAGTTGAGGCAAATCATGAAACAGTATTAATCCAGGCTCTGTCAATTTCTAGCCTTAAACTAGCATGATTGCAGTATGGTTTCTTTGGCAACTATTCTTTTGCCTTCTGGACTGTTCAGAAGGCCATAGTTTAAATCATAATCTTGCTTCTTGAATGCAGCCTGCTGCTTGCAAACTCTTCCTTCCGTACTGCACCTTCTTTGCGTGGGTTGTAGGGTTTTCTGTTTTGTTTGTTCAAAATCTCTTCCAGATCCTTCCTTTGGTCAGATTTGTATTAGATTTGTTTTCTCTATGTTCTATATGTCACAAAATTAGAGATGACAATGATTTGAGGCAGTTCCTTTGTGCATCCTGTCTATCTTCTGCATTGCTAACTTGCTTAGGTACACACTTCTGTTTTAAGGCAAGAGATCCTTTGATTTCGGCTGGGGAAGGGTAGGAGTGAAAGAGGAGGAAACATGTTGGGCAAAAGAACAACAAGCGAGGTAGAGAATCTCATGATTTGGACTTCAAATATGCTGCTAACTTTCGGGAGGTGTCTGCTGCCTTTCATTCTGAAAGACAGCTCATTGTGTCTCCCCTCCTCCCAGCCCCAAGATGAAGTTGATTTCAGTGTTTCATTGAACAAAGTCAGTTTAGATTCAACAAGGCATTTGCTCTTTTTGTGACTTCAGCATATGTTTAACTGTTTTAAACTAATATTTTTTAGAAAATAGACCCTTCCAGTTTTAAAGTGGTGATGTGAGAGAGCGCTCCAGATTTCAAGAAAACAATAAACCTCTTCCCGCCCCCAGGCAAAACATCCTGAGTCGGAGCTCTTGGGGGGGGGGGGGGGGGGAGGGAGGGGGGTTCATATCCTGACCCATTAACTCTTGACAAATGTAGTTTTTAAAAAAGGGAGGAGGGCAAGAAATTCCTATCAGTTTGCTTATAGTGGAAGTTGCATGTGCCTGTATGTGATTTTTTTTTTTTGGGGGGGGGGGGAGGAGGGGGGAGCAGGGGGAAGAATGTGGCTATAAAAAGGAAATTTACTCTTTTCTCCTTCATCTTGTAGGATACAGGACATCCCTGCACAGCCAGTGATCCAAACACCTGTCTCATGCCAGTGTCTCCTCAGCATTTCATTGATCTCTTCAAATTTTGAGATGTTCAGTAGCTGTTCTCCTGTGTTTGTGGTGGTTTTTGTGAGAAGTCAGACAGGATACATTACGCTTTTTGTGCAATATATTCTTAAGTATTTTTGTTGTGTTTTAAAAAGATATGTTGGGGCACTTTTGGACAGGCTTATTCTTTGTGGTTTTTGTGCAGAAAAGAGCTGAGGAGAAGGCGATGTATTAAAAAAAAAAAAAAAAAACATTGCTAAGAAATCTGCAGTGGACTTCTGAGTTCAAGAAAGAGTTTTAATCTCAATTTGAAATCCATTCTTTCACTGCCTTAATAGGTGGTTAAAACTATGTGGAAGAGTTAAGATATTCTTGCAGGGACCAAAGGAATTTTCTGTTAATCCTTTCTTCTTTCTTTAAACCACTGTTTTCAAAGTACTTCCATATAATTTGTACCATTATGAAGACTAGGCTGGTGTTGTCTTGGACTCCTAATGTATCAATTACCAAGGTGGCACTAATGATTGTGAGCTAGTGAATAAAATGTAGCTGTGGTTATATCTGAATCTATAAATGAAGGAAGTCAATCAATCTTTGTACATACATTATGCAAAAATTTATTTTTCTTAAAAGGACTTTATTAAAAAACATATAACCTATCTCAGCACATCCTCTGTAACCCAAGGGACAGATCTGGGGCTGCTGCAAAATGATGGATTTTTCTTCATTTATACTCTGTTTAGTGTTGAACTAATGCAGCTGAAATTGTAGATGTCTCCTAAAAGGAGACATTACTGAAATGTAATGAAAATAGTTACTTGTTTCTAGACTGGTACAGTGGCAGTATGTTATACTACCAACCGAGGTTCTAACCTCACAAGTCTTTACGAGTGATGGGAAAGCGTGAAAGTCAGTCTGTTGAGCTGAAGTGCCCTGAGCTTGGGTATTTGGATAATAAATTCTCCAAGAAGTTATTTTCCATCCTGTAAAATGAAAGTAATTGCTGGGCTTAGGCAGGTAAAGGAAAAATTTGAAGTTTTGATTTTTGTCAATGGAACTTAATAATATTGTAATGTACAGAAAAATAAATAATGTACTATATTCTGCACTGGCTTGTTTTGAATCTAGTTTTGTATACAGTGTAATAAATCATTTTTATCTATTATTCCTAGAAATTGTCTTTTGCATAGGGATGAAGCCATGTGAATTTTGTAACAAGGTCTTTTTCCATAACCTGGTGTTCATAATGGCTGGCAATGACAAAAATGTAAGTAGCCTGACTGATGCTGCTTTCCCTTAAATGGTTGTATTAACAGTCTAGCTATCCTGTGCAAAAAAAAAAAAAAAAAAGATGCACAGCAAATAGGGGAAAAAAAAGGAAAATATACTTGAACCAGCCCTCCTGCAGGCAGAGTATAAGCTCCTAGGGGAAAAGCCAATACCAAGAAAGCTGCCCAGCTGAGTCCTGACCATTACAGAAATTGCAAATACTGTGAGAATCTGTAAGGTGTTGGGTGGAGGAGGAAAACCTTCTTTACTGTCAAAGTTTAGGAGGGAAAGGAGTGACTTAAAATGGCTTTTAAGAAGAATATTTAAAAAAAATTTGGAAAAGTCAATATTTATAACAAGTAATTTTCAGATCTTTTACAAATGTCAGGTTATAGAAGTCTTCCTTTTCTTATCCTCTGTTGCTGTTCTGCTTGCTCTTCTGTAGCAAAAAGCTCTTAACAGGATGAAGGATATTTTGGAGGTACTCTTCCTGTGTAGGCCATTAAGGATAATGAAAATATCCCCCTGATCTGAGAGGGATTTTAGACCTCTGCTCCAAAGAACTCATTTTATAATAAGTTGGCCTTTTAAACCTGTTTTTACTGGAAAAGGGGGGAGTGAGAAAGGCATATATCCCACAAGCAGCAGTTCAGTGCAGGATTTTATTTTTTTTTTAATTTAAAAAAGGGCTTTGAGTGCAGAATCACACTGTCAAGAGCAATGTTATGTTTTTAACACTCAGCAAAACTGAGCTTTGGGAGTAGTTCCACAATCTAATGAAGTGTTCAGTGAACATTTTTCTTAGCCTGGGCAAATAGTGTAGAGCTTGATTAAAAGTGACTAAATGGTGTGAATTCATCAGCTGTGTGAAAAGACAGATTTTAATTGTGTCCCCTAAGCAAAAAGCTAAGGAAGTGATTTTGATCAATAGGATTTTTTTTCCTTCCTCCCCTGCCCCTTCATAAGGTGGAAAGGGGAGAGGATTTCACATTCAAATCAATGATTGTGTTAATACCTCACCTGTAATAAAGAACAGGTTTTGACGACCTGAATTAATCTCACTGCCTAATCTTCACTGCCTACAGCACCACCTATTCATATAACTTTAAGTGTTGTAACTGATCAGAATGCTTAGTTAGTAGGCCTCAAAGTAAAACCTTAATCAGCTGAAGTCCCTACTCTCTGCTCTCCTGCAAAGCCAGGTCCTAGCATGCTGGCTACCATGTGCAAAGGCTGTCTCTCTTCCACAGGGGAAACCTTGCCTTGAAACACACACTAAAACCTTTACAGCTTTCTCTTGCTCCAGAACTTTTGTTCAGAAACCTAGATCTGTTTATATATATTTTGCACTGGCAAGGAAAGGAAACCCTATTTGAACTGTGGACCCTACATAATCATGTCATATTCATAGCTGATTGTTTTTTATTAAATGCTAGTCCTGAAAAATTCAGGCCAGAGTGCCTAAGAATGGCTGGAGAGCAAGCAGGATCTAAAGCCAGGCAGCAAGAAGTGTTGAAAATGGCCACAGGTGCTTAACTTCTGCTGAGAGAGTGCAAGAGACAGACAGATGGACAGAGACTTACATCCAGCTAGATTTTCTGGGAGCTTGTTACTTGCATTACTTTCAAAAGCAGAGGAGAGCTCAGCTCTTTCAAAGTGCATGAGAGTACTCCCACCCCTACTTTTAATCCTGCCTCACCACAGCTAGAATATTCACTGCTGGGGGACTCTCTGTCCTGGGACATATATTTAAGATCTCCCAATAAACAACAACAAAGCCTGTAGCCGGGGCTCAGACTGCCATGGCAGGCACATGTGTAATAGCAGAGGCTCCCAGTTAGTCCAAGCTAAACAATACTATACTCTTTTTTTTTCTCTCTCACAGCCAGTGAATATTTAATCAGTGGGTTGGAAGGCAAAGAATTATGGCCAAATGCAGGCAGGAGCTACCTAGTGGTGTGGCAGTTCAGCCACTGTATGACCAAGAGTCCATACCTCAACATACATTACTAAGAGAAGGGACTGGAGTCAGCCCTCCTCTTTTCCAAATAAGTGGGTCTGCCAAAGAGAATTTTTTTTTTTTCTACATTTTGCTTCTTTGTGCTGGGCATCAGGATAACGCTAGACCCTTAATGTCCACTTAAGATCACCAATTCAGAGATACTGGTTTTCTTTATTTATAGGAGTATCAAATGGGAAGTGCTGTTAAATTACAATTCAGGCTATTCAAGCATTAGCTAATTATGTTATTTCTTTGTACTCTTGCTGGGCTTTCAGCTGCTTCAGGACAGTGCAACTTAATTCTTAACTCCTACAAAGTTCAGTAGAAAGATGATTACTTTTAAAGCTTGTTAATGGCTGTACCTGAGGAAGTGAAAGATAAATCGATTCAGAACATGACCAAGGTGAGAGTGCCACTAAAACTGGACTCCTTTACTTTCAGTTCCCATAGTCTGTTCTCTGTGCAGCCTACAGACCTGTCTCACTGCCTTTCAGACATTATCGTGATAATGGTCAGCAAACAAACAGACTGTATCATTTCCTTCAGGTTTGTTTATGTGTACATTCTTGTACAAATATGAATAAAACATGTTCAGTTTTATATTTGTTGCACGTTTTGGGCAGTTAGTCATTGTGTCTTCAGCTGAAAGCCTTTAACAATTTGCAAAGCCTACACAAACAGCTGCTACTTCATTCTAAAGTTACTGAAAGCAAGAAGAAGTATTTAACTTTCATATACTCTTTCCACCTGAATGTGCTCTATTCTAGAGTATTTATGGCTAAGTAATAATGGAAAAAATAATTCATTTGCTAAAGGCAGTTGTCCTTACCCCATGACACTTAGATTATAGGGAAAAAATTCTGCATGCTTGAGGCACTTTTCCCCCATTCTTTCCCCATTATTCTCTCAGACACAGCACAGCTATTTATAGACCTTTTCCTATCAGAGACTTTTAAAGTTGTAAAGCTGTAGTCCCCTTCTTAACATGACAGTATCCCTTTAGAACTTTTTGCTAGTGTAAAAAAGTAGTATTTTTAAAAGGCACTAAAAGTAAATATCCTGTAATACAACGCAGCAGCTTTTCAGTTACATCCTCCAGCCTGCAGCTGTGCTGTATTTCCTTATTGAGCACTATGGTGTATGGCCTGATCCTCAATGTTCTGCAGCCCTTCTCCTCTCCTTACGCTGAAACATGACGCTTAAACGCTCACTGGGCGAAAGTGAGAAGAACAATAAACACATTGGCGTTGCTCCACTGCCCAGTTAGCCACATTATATAAAACACAACATGGCCTCTTTTTTTGACAGACAGGCCTGTGTCTTTGGCCCTGTTAAGGCCACGTGAGGCCTTCAACACATTGCAGGTATGCCTTCTAGCCACAGGAATAGCGAACAACAGAGCACCTGCGTCATCTAGTCCTGCACAAGGAGCTCTTAACACACATATTTTGAAGATCTGTCCCCACTGGTACATCTACAAGGACCCCTTCTTCAGGTTCCAATTGCTCAAAACATGGTATCTCAAAGTAGGAGGTGGAGCCTAGGCATACAGAGCACATTCTCTTCCTTTCCAAAATGAACAAGTTCTCAGTAATGCTTCCTGAAAAGAGAGATTTACAGGTAGAGGAGATGATTAAAAAAAAAAAAAAAAAATCCAACCTCTAGTATGTCATTCATCTAATAAAAGGGGGGAGAAAAACCCACAAAACAAAAATCGTGGCACTAATGCAGAATCACCAAAAACCATCTGAGGCACACTAAAAAAAAAAAACAAAAAACAGAAGTCATATGCTTAATGCTTATGCTTGACAAATGCTTAAAAAGGGCCCAGTTAATGGCATAAAAGGCGTGGCAACGGAGAGTAAAATTAATGAGAAATTAACTGTTGGAAGAGTTTACTTGGTCAAGAGATAAACCAGTTCAAATAAAGAAAAAAAATCCCACACTCAGTGATGGTGAAGAGAAATTCAAAGACTGTTTGACAGCTGAGAATTAAAGCAGAGAAAGAAAATTTGGCTTATATCTTTCTTGGAGGATTAGAAAATTTAGGTCATGTCTAAGAGGAAACAAGGAATGAGAAGAAAAAAATTGAAAGCCAGGGCACATGATCAATACATTTGTATGAAGGGGATTTAAGGGAAGAAAAATGTCCTAAGATGAGGAAAACAAAGACTACAAGTAAGAAAGACCCTGAAACCAGGGATCTCAGGGAAGAGAGGGAAGGATAGAGAAAGCTCTTCATCTTAGAAGTCTTGGAGACCTGAGAAGAGAGCAAAGAAGGGGAGGAGGCTGCAGTACTTACTTAAAGAAGTAGAAAACCAGAAGGCGCTGTTGAATTCAACTAAACCTTCAGTAGATTCATCCCACCACCACTTTAGTTTTTGCTGGAAGCTGATCATATACCTTCTTTTGAGCCTATGTTTAAAGCTAGTCTTCTACATCTGTTCCACTTACTTACCTTCTACACTTTTGATCAATTAAGCCTAATTTAGAATAAGTGTAGGTACAGATTAGGTCTGGACAAGTACTTGTGATGATCACCTGTGCAGCACCAACCTTAAAGGCACCATTAAAGCATCCCAGAAGAACTATCCAAAACCTGCATTTTGTACCTGTACACTGACTGTTGTTCTTTCCAATTGGTCATCACAGCCAACAGTCCCATTCTTGAATGGGATAACAGAAAAAAAGACTAGAAAAAAAGAGTTGTTCTGTGTTAGTTCTGATTCTCTAACACTAAATCCCCATTCTTCAAGAATATTCTCAAAGAGAAGTAAAAAGCCCAGAGTATCTATTTTGTGCTTCATTCCCTGATGCCAGAAAAGCTGGCCCTTCACTTGTCTTGGAAAAATCTTCTCCCTGTCCCCACTCCAGCCAGCTGCGCTACACAAGTTGTGAGCTCAGATATTCCACCATGAATTTAGCTGCCAGCTAGGCCATTCATTTTGGCTTCAATGGTTTGAGTTCAACATGCAAGTGTGGTCTTGCAGGTGGCAGTGTGACAGCCACACTATGCAGAAAGGATAGTACTATTCAGGAGACAACCGAGAAAACCATGGCTTAACAGAACTCCTTTGTTAAATATCTTTCAGCTTGTTTTAACATAAAGACCTGAAGGTGCTTTTTTAATCCCTCACAATACTGATTCAGGATAATTTCCTAGGTTGTACCAACATACTGTTGTTGTTGATGACAAAAGATTACAGGCAGCAACAGGGCCTAAATCCTGACCTAACTTCAGTATAGGCCTAAAGCCATGAGGAAGGCAAATTTTCTATATATGCTGGAACCCCAAAAGTTAGTTGTACAATAGTTTAAAAAATAAATAAAAATATGTTTCATTAAGTCTCAGATTTTCAAAATAATTGTGTGACGTGTTACTGTATCTCTAGTCTAGAGTTCTGGCAGTTTTGGAAATTTTGTGCTTCATCCTATCAAACAATAGTTTACTTCCTAATGGGAAATGATGCTTGATTTGTTTTCCTTTGTTTGTCCTGTCAAATGCTGCTTGCCAAGTTTCTGTCCAAATGTTCAAAAGATAAACTGTTTACAAGCATTAAAATGAATGCAAGTATTTCTAAAAATGTGTCTATCATGAGAGAAACAGCAAACATCATTAGGTCTTTATGTAATCAGAGAGGAGGTCTTTGCATATGTGACAAAAATTGCTGCTAGGGACAAGCACAAAAATAAAACAGAGCACAGGATAATTAATATTAACTATCATGCACATAAAAAAAATCGAAAAGCTTTAGCAGCAAAGAATACTAAGTACTGTACTTAGATTTTGGATCCACGTGTCTGCCTTCCTTTCTCCAACACAAACACATGCACCCTGCTAAATCTGCACAGATTCAATATTTGAATGAAAATATACCACACTGTTTTCCTCTGTCTTTGCAATACCAGAAACATTTAGCAGTGTAGTCTTGCAGAGTAAAAACTACAAGGCAATTGCAGCAGTGCCAGACAAACAAAATGTTCCAAACAACAGCATTTGGAGTTTTCAAGGAGAGAGGTACAAGATAATAAATGCAGAAAGGCGTTGCTGACTTAAGGGAATGGTTCTGTTTCAAATCTGAGTTATTTTAGTATACAATCACAAATCAGTCTACTCTTTGGAAAACTGGACTGTTCAGTTAGTCTTCTCAATACAAAGTTTTAGAGTAATCAGATAGAAAAAACCTAAATTATTTTCACCTGTAGACAAAACTAGTCTTAGGAAATACAGCCTTGCATTTTTCTCTGCAAAGTGTAATACCTTTTCTTTTCCAGTATAAACCTCATATTCAGAATCTGTTATTAAGCTTTCATTGGTGTTATGCTCTTGTTAAGCTCTCAAGAGCTTAAAAATTTAAGTGTCAGACGAGCTTTTACTAGATAGCTATAGATTTGAAAAGAATATTTTAGCTATCCTGCATCATCATTTAGTAAACACTAGACAAGAATTTTCTTTCCAAATGCAGAAACAAATACTACTTTTTCAAGATCACGGACAAGGGGTTGTAAGCAGACAATAGCTTTTCACAGGATATTTACACTTGGTTTACTCTTATATATTTTCATATTATTCTCTATGACTATATCCTTATTTTTTGATTTTTTCACACTATTACTTTATAACTATAGAAAAAAACAAACAGGGTTTTTCTGCTATGATGCTGGTTGCACTTACGATAAATGTGACTATCTCCTTTCAATTTCTAAACTTTGGACTCTTGGCCTACCTGTTCAATTCCCTGTCTTTTATGGTACAAAGCACTCACGTTACAAGAAATATTTAAGAGACAGACAGGCATACGCTTAAGGATACAAGCCTTTGTAAACTTTATCACTCGCAACAAAGTCTTTTAGGAAATTCTTATTCTTCTTCATAGTTCTGGTTTCATTTTCTAGATACCTACATGTCAAAATCCAGCCAGCAAGCATCCAGGAAAAAAAATTCGATGAGAACAATTCAGAAATGCAAAAAGCAGCTAAACAACCTATGTATCCACGTTCTTTTCAGACTTTCGTTACAGAGGTGGAACACACAGTTTTGTCATCTGACATTCATACACAGTAACAAGCATTTCAAAAGTTTTTGAAACAGAGATAGATGTCGGGCAGAATTCAGCTGCGCTGTGGGATTCACCCCTGTTCAATATTTGGCAGGTTCCTGGTCTAACCAGGTTCTGGAAACGTACGTCCCTCCACTCCCCTTCAGCTGCCCAGTAGTCAGAGGCATCGCTGCATGTAACAAACAGGGGTTTTTTTTCCCCCTCAAGTAACTGGTATAAGTAAAAGTTTGTGCTTTTTATCTGAATGTGTGAATTAGAGAAAACATTTGTTGGAAACGCTTTCCCTGCTAAGTCTGCTTAGACAACAGCAAAGCCAGTAAACAAGAATGGAAGCATGCAAATCTGAAAATATGCTTTCTATATGCAAACTGCTGGCAGCAGTGGCGGCAGCTGCACTTTGTTGTCAGAGTCGAGGACGCAGAGGTGTCACCTCGTTAGGGAGCCTGTGCATACAAAAGCAGTCCAGGGTCCCCCACGTTACATGTAGCTACTGACACGTTTACACTAGAAGTGCTGCTCTGTCCAAGCTGTCGTAACTGCCAATAAATTAAAAATAAAAAAAAAATTTAAAATGTTTAAACCAACAAATACCGGTAAAACAAAATATTTGCAGTTTGTCAAAACCAACAAATTTTTCCCACTACGAGAGCAATGAATGATGCTTTAAATCTAGGAGGTTACAGCTTCTGGCATGATTCACTGAGTTCAGACAAACAAACCCATTGCTCCCTTGGATGTATTCTATGATGACGTAAGTAACAGAGATCCACGCAGACAGAAACAGATTCACATGAGAGCAAGAGGATGAAAAAAAAAAAAAAAAATCAAAGAATAAGGCATTTCAGTTCAAACTAAATCTTTATTCATATGGAAAATACTTTTTTTTTTTTTTGCAAATGATGCTAATAAATAAAAATACCCAGAGAGAACTTTGCTTAGAGATAAGTGACTAGTTACAGCCACGTGAAGCTTTTAATTCCCGTTAAAACCACACCAACAATCATGCAGATTGGCTACGAGAAAGCAATATAAACTATATTTGATTTTGTGCAATCTTATTATACAATCTTAATGCTATCTTCTTCTAAACCACTTCATAAAGATTGAGATGCAATTTCAAAACAAATATTAAGGGACATATTTTACACTTATTCCACATATGGAGTTGCATACAGTTTAAGCCCATAAATCTATAATGTAATTAAGCATTTAAAGAAGGTAAAAGAAAAAAGGAACCCATTCTGAAAATTCAAACAAACAGGTTTATGAACATAAGAGAAAAGCTCACACCAGTGAGTTCTCAAAAGACAAATACATTACCAAAGCATAACAATAAATTATATTAAATTTAATATAATGTTCATCCTTAAAATGGTTATTTCTGAGGAAATATCACTTAAAAAGCACACCAAAACGTACATCGCTAAGAGTCAGACCTTTAGTATACGTATCCCAGTTTCCCACTTGGATGCAATTTTGTTTTATAATAGCCTTCAGCTTTATCATAAATTTAAAAACAAATTGAAGAATTTTGCAGTTCGGCTGTGCATCAAACACATCATCAACGTGAGAAACAGGCACTTGACAGTATAATGTGCAAGGCAAAACCTTTACTGGTCACAGTATAAATAGTTACTTCAGGAGGAGAATTAAAAAGTTCTCAGCCCATCTTTGAGAGCAATATATTGACGGTTGCTAGCAGATCTTTTTCCATTCTTTTAGGTCAGCACCAACAACCAAACTATACACCTGCTCATGCCTTAGAGGGTATTCCATAAGCTACAAAATGCAGCATACCTCACCCAAGTATACTAATTCTTTTCTATAATTAACCTCAGCATACGTACTTGCCAAAGGCGAACATGTTTTACTAGCAGACTAAATAATGCTATACAAATGCTAACCCTTTCTCCTCTAATAGTATCTTTTTAAATATGTAATGCCAATTTCATAAAAGCTTTTGTCAGCTTCAAGATCCTGTCTTCTAGCACAAACACTGATGATCTTTTATATAACTTAAAAACAATATCTTTTAACATCCTGTTAAAACAGAAAAAACCCACTTTGATACAGTTTCCCTCCAGGCCCATCTAGAGAGGAAACTCCAAATAGCTGTGCAGAAACTTCAAGCCAGAAAAGCATACATGAATCCAAAGAGAGAGGAGAGAGAGCTAAGAAAGGAGTAATGAGGCAGTAACAGAAACAAGCTACAGGCTTAGAAGAAAATTGCATGCATCCCTTCTCATTAGCATAATCTTCTCATAAAAATAGGTTTACAAGATGTCCATTACATATAAAGATATATGCTTTCTTGTAAAAATGTTGATTTTGTCCGAAATGCTGATTTGATCTTCCCATTGTACTAGGCATATCGCTAGGCAGTCAACAAGTTTCAGTTCTGCTATACCAGTTTAACAATCAGGACAGAAAAGTCCTAGTGTTCATTTTTTAATGATTGATCTTTTCCCATGAGCATTAAAGTAGTACTTATATAGGTCATATAAACAAAATCTAGTTTTAGATCTGACATTGGCCACCCTGCTAACGAGAGACAATATGCTAGAAAGAGGCACTTTTAGTATTCTATATACATTTCAAATCTCAAGTTCAACACTTTGCCCCCTTTTACCAAAAATGAAAATATCAGTAGCTAATAAGACAGAGCTTTATAATAAAAATGCTTCAGAAGTCGTGTGCATGCACATACTTGCAATGGCTCAGTTATCCTGAAAATGCCAGAGTATAATTCAATCACTGCTTATGGAAAAGAAAAGCTAAAAATTTGTAGAACAAGAATCAGCTTTTGTAAAAATGAGAACATACACCCTTCCATAAGAAGTAACATACCCCTAGATTCAGGACTACAGATTTTGAATATGGAGATATTTTATGCTCTACTCTATGCCAGGTTTTCAGTAATTATTTACATTTCCATTTTTGGCATGACATGTCTCTTAAAAACTGAAAATTTTAGCTATGTCAAATAACGCTCAGTATAAAAACTTTGGAAGACCCGTTTGACCTGACTCTTGGTGAAGTTCCTATGATGGAAGGAATTACATTAGAGTAATATTTTCCCATTTCGTACACAGTACAGCACATTGTGACAGTTGAGCATCTCCTGTGCACAAGCTGAAGCATATGCTGAGGCTGAAGATTTGGAAAACAGTGTACTAAGTATAAGCACTCTTCCCGCAAGCTACAGATCACTGTTCTTATTAAAAAAGGGACAGCATCAAAACTAAAATTTTGAGTGACCCTCAAATACCAGAAGAAAACCCAGGACCTCAAGCTAGTGGAAGTTCCTACATAAGGCAGTCAAATTTACAACCAGTGTATACATTCATTAAGGAATTACATTTTTTTGGTAAAACCAACAATCCAACATACTGCAAAGTCTGAATGTGAAATATAGGCACAAAATAGATTCTCTACTTTTCTCAGTGTGGAAAACAGATATTTAACAATGTAATAAGAAAATTCACTATTAGGTGAGCAAAAATTGTAACAATCTGAATAAAACGAAGTACTGTATAAAGGTGCAATATTGAGCAGATTTGATTTTGGTTTAAACATACAAGCAAATCATGGAACCTTTCTCTTATTTATAAAGTATTTCACGTTACCAATATCATTCTAGTTCTTCCCAGTTGTCAGTAAGGTTACCTTTGCTCTGCCGTCTAATACTAACCAGCTTTCCAGCTGATTTGATACTCCACCTGGAACTGTTTCCTGAGCTGGCCAGGTTTGTATATTTTGTGGAGCCTTTGGTTTCATCTTCCCAGCCTGACCAGGCTGTATAGTCACTTAAAGTATTTGCTGCATCACTGGTAGAGTCAGCAGCAGTAATCTGTGGTGGTTCCCATCCCTCAATCTCATCTGCTTTCCTAGATTGGACATTCTGTTTTATCACCAAACTGTCCCAAAAACCTGGCTTCTTTTCTGACTTCATCTCGTCCTTTAATTTTAGGTTCGTTCTAGAAAATAACAATGATGAGGCAATTATTAAAATTTCCTGAATTTCACTGTCAAATAATATAATTTTTTAATGACTATTACATAGGCTGTTAAATTAATAAAATTCAATTAATTGGCTATTTTCATAGTAAGGAACGTTAACATTTTGCTCAACAGAAAAGCAGCATCTTAAATCTGAGTTTTATCCAAAGCTTTGTCTGCATGTTCACTAATAAAAAGTCAGGTCATTCTATGATAGCCCATCTAGGATCCATTACTGTCAACCTCAGGAAAAACTTCTTGTATTTGTGAGCCTAAAGAGAGTAGAATGTTGCAGTGATAAACAGAAGTGGACTGAATATGACCATTTGCTGTTATAAACTTTTTTTTTCTTTTTTTTTTTTTTTCCAGTGAATTACACAGAACCGCCTTTAGAAGTGCACTAAGTATTTTAGCATGCATTAGAGCAATTTAAGACTTTAAAAAAGAAAAATAAAAAACAAACCCAGAATAGCAGAAGGATTATGGAAGTATTTTGCCTGCCACTAGCTTTAACATTCACTCACTACTTTTGTCAGTTCCTCACACCAGTTATCACCTTGCCAAGTTTCAACTTACACCCTAAAATATTTGATGCACAATATTATTTTATGGATGCAAGCTTTTTTTCTTAAAGAAAGCTCTGCATGATATTTTGACAACAGTTGTTTTGTATTTCTGATGAAAACAAACGAACAACATCCCCCTCCACCCAAAAACAAGAAAAAACAACCTGTGTATGTAATCTACGCTAATTTCTCTCTCAAAGAGAGAGAATTTTAAAGAGTATTCATAATATTCTTACCCCACTAAGAACCCTCAATCTGAATTAATTCATATTTGCAGTGCACTGCATTTAAAATACAGAATGTCAAATGTTTATGCGTAAGTTCATATACAAGCTTACATATGTAACCAGGTAACAAGACACAAGAAAAAATGGAATACCAGGGTGACACACACAACCTTCAAGGTTCAATAAGCTAAACAGCAAACTCAAAGCATTATCGGCTACTAGCATATAAATTCCCTTACCACATACCAAAAAAACAGAAAATTTCAGTGTTTTTTTTTTTAATGTTTCTATTGAAAGAGCTCTTTTTCATTAAGGAAAGTTTAAAGTAAGCAACCTGACATTACTATATTTAAATAGAAATAACTGAACCAATAACTTCATATGATTTCTCCTTAACTGAATTTGTAAGCTAAGGGTAGATTTTTCAGAATTTTTATCTATTTAAAGTCAATCACAGAGTCTAAACGCTTTCCTTGTATTTTGTGGCTAGTGCACTTGACAAGTTGCATTTTTCTTTAACAATGAAATAAAGTAAAAATCATTGGATTTGTTATGGGGTGGGAACTTTAAAATATAGACAATTTTCATAGTAGCACTAAAATAGCTTTCCATATTTATGGCAATTCAGTTTTCATATTATGTGTACTCTTCCCACAAGTTAAAAGCGATGAGAACAGCAGGTCAACAGAAACAGCGGCATCAACAGGTGAGTCTGAACTTAAACTGGGTTCTTTTATTCTTATATTTCAGCATCAATTGCAAAGCTTTTTTAAAGCAGATTAGGGTCTTAATAATACCCATACAATGGGACAGAGACTGTAGTTGGGAACTTCTTTATATATTTATATTCTAAATTTATGTTTTTTATATATATATATATATATATATATATATACACACACATATATACTTCATGTGAAATGGAAATGCAATATACTAAGGCAAGTCTTATCAAAGCTCACATTTCACTCACACAGCTATACTGATAGGCGGCACATGTTTTCCAACTTGTAACCAAGGTAACTATGTTGGTAAATCCTACGTAGTACTGTTAAAACAGCAAAACAGACCTCTTCCTAGGATAGACTATTCTGTTCAGAAAATTGCTTTAACTATACCAGCAGTAAACAGTTCAGCTCCAACAGGGAAGATACTGGTCTGGCTACATTGCTTAACACTTTTAGGTGTAGGTAACATCTCAAAAGAGGAACTAAAGCACGTAAAAAAAAGTAATTTCTAAACTTGACCATGATTTAACCTTCAGGGGTAGGAGGGGAAGACTTTCATTCAGAAACCTTTACTTCTTCTCTGCAGTAAAAAATTACTATGCAGCTAAATTTCCTCCTCCTCCTGACACATAAAAAAAAGATCCATCCTCAGCAAGATCCTCAATAACTGTCCTTCCTAGTACAGCATGCATTATTCACTGTAAGTTCAAAACATAAATAATTTTGAAATGGACATAAACCTTTCTGCATGCTTCAGCTTTCAATCAGTTAACCCTGTTGCTTTTCAGTCTCTGCCTTCACTATCTGGCACAGAAAATACACAAACTGAAAATATTCTACAGCACTTACTCAGTTTTACTCACCCTTTGGATTTTGGAGACTTGCATCCTGCTAGCAACTGCTGTTCATCGTCTTTATTGAACATAGACGTCACTTCCTTCCAACCCCGGAAACTTGCACCTTGAACCTATACAAAGAATTAAAAAAAAAACTCATAAACATCTATTACATACTTAGGAGCACAGAGTACGGCCTGCCAGTACTGACTGCCTGGGTGGCTGACAGGCAGCAACAGTCCTACCTCTCTCAGGCTGTGCAGCTGGGGACACAGAGGCACTTTAAGTCTGCAGAAGATGGCAACACTTTGAAAGTACATGGGTTGGGTTACAGCAGAGAGAGGCCTTTCCTGCTGAGCAAAGCCCACAAACCCTTGTGGACGCTCTGCAGAGGCTGGCAAGCGCTGCCAACAAGCGCAGCTGGGCTCCCGGACGTTCCTCTGCAGGCAGCAGCTGCTGGCTCCAGTTTGATCTATCGCATGTAAGACGACAGACGTGGGGAATCTAGGTAGTTTGAGAAACAATCTGAGGGGGCTGCTGCGTCTCAGGAGAGAGAAATTAAATGAGGAGGCATTACTAGAAGAAGGGGCCACAACAGCAGGATAGCTGGCCGAACCACGAAACTCCTAAGATTTAAACTGCTTTCGGAGCAGCACTCATTGTTTTCAACTCACTGCAACTATTTCTTGTGGCCCTACAAGCAAAAGGGGATGGATGGCAAGAGGGCTGGCTCAGCAGTGAGGTGGAACATGGGGCACTGGGCCATTACAGTGCGCTCTCTTTACTGAGACAGTTCAGCATACAGCATTAAAAGAGTTTCAACATAAAAAGGTTTCCTCACCCTCCCCTCAAAGTGAAGAAACAGCTATTGATTAGTTTTCTTCTGAGAGCATGCTTAGGGACTCTTAACAGAAATACATGCACGCGCATAGCACAGAACAGAAAAACACCATTCATTCTTGCACGGTCAAATAAGACTAGCACAGTGATTCTATCAATGTTGCTAGACAACAGATAATCGAAACTAAGTTATAGGTGTCAACACAAGTGAAGGGCAATTCATCACCTATTATGCTTCATTCTTTCTGCAGAACTCAAATCTCATTAGTGCAAATTTGTATGAATTCGAAGTTCATATTTTAATTGATTACAGATTTTAACCAGTATGCCCACAAAGGCCTTGAAATATTTATCTGAAATGATCACCTACAAATTAAGTACAAATACCAGACAGAAGAATGCCAGTACTACCAACTTCTCACCTTACAAAAGCCCACAACCTCTATAATTTAAAGGAGTAAAATAGTGCCCTCGTTACTGCATGTCAGTCACAGCAGGTTTCCATCTCTTGTTCTTCTATTCCATTGTGTCCTCCACCTTCGCTTCTCACCCACCTTCCTTATCCACATCCGAACAGTCTCAGCTCTCAGACTCAGAAACCACAGCAGGTCCGTTTAGGACTAGGAGCAAGGTAGACTTTCCTACCTCTCCAATTCATTTTCGTTAGATACAGATACATGGATCCAGACTCAGGCAAAGCAAATTCTAGCTCTCATTCCCGACATAACGGCAGACAAGGTACAGAAACAGCGAAGTTCAATATAACCTCTGCAACTACCCTGCTCACTCCTTCCTAAGCTCGCTCCTAATCTTACTATAAATCACAGCATTCCTCCAGGCTTCATAAGAAAAGCAACAGCTTCTATAGGTATTTTTCACTTTGAGAATAAAGTGAGCACAGATGATACTAAACACATTAATGTTTAAATTAAACATATGCTTTCTATTTTTAATCTTGTAAAAAAATATAAACAATTAACATCAACTTTGTACACCTGTGGTATACTCACTATACCTATGTCATAAAAGGCTGGTTCTGTCAATAGTATCAAAACAAAAACAGACAAGCTGCAGATAATACCATCAAACAGAAATTTCTATATACCAAATCCTTGTGTTTAAACTATCAGCCTCTGTAAGCAGTACTCAATATTTAATGCATCCATGGTATAAATAATGGCCTAACATCTTAATTTTAGCCTTTAAATGCTTAATCCTGTTATCTTCTCCCATTGTTCAGTTAAATTCTGTAACAAGTTTAACATGAGGATTTTGTTACTCTGTCTTGGATTCCCCTCACTACAAAGTAGCTCACCCACAACAAACACCCCGGCTAAAAAAGAATTTCCAAGTTGTTAGCTCCTGAATATAGAAAAGCAGAATTTCTCGAAAGTAGAATAGTCTGCTTAAAAAAAAAAAGGGGGGGGGGGGGAACAAGAAAGCACATAGTCTTTCATACGTTAAAAAAAAATCCGTCTATTACAGGAGACTGAAAGAAACCTTTAAGCGACACGGGTAATCCACAATAGCAGAACAGCTTTCCATCATTTAACAGGGAAGACAGAAAAGGTTTGCGGGGGGGGAGGGGGTAGAGGAGGAAGGAATCTCTGTCACTACAGGCAAATCCACAACTAAAAACAGCACATAACAAGTCTTACTGTCTTAATCCTTTAGGCCTTTAAACTAGAAAAAGACAAAAATATACCTCAGCAATCTAATTTATATACAAGCTTATCTTTCTTCACTAATGATGGTTCATCAAGCCATTGCCACATAACAAATCTGCAAATTAAGAAAAAGAACAAAAAACCCTGTCATTGGTCTGCAGATAGCAATTTAACACAAAGACAGACAACTAGCCTAACTTAACTAATATGTGCTTTTAAAGAACCGAATGGACAAAAGGCCTTGGAGATGAGTCTTTGTATACACACTTACTTGTAATCTAAAAACTCATATACCTACACATATGTATCATTTTCTAGATTAAAAGATATTTCACCTATACAACCCTAACCTTTGCTGTATTGTTTTGAATACTCTTTCAGCAATCCTCCAGTCAAAAAAAAAAGACAAAAAACATTTTATAATAAAATCCTGTTCATATCTAGCCAAAAAAACCCTTCATTTTTAACTTTAGATATTTAAAAATTTAAGTTCTCTAAATCTCATGCTGATTTACAGATATTAGAAAAGGGCCATTCAGTCAAGCAAATAATGTGTGCAAGTCTCCAGATAAAAAAACTACAAAAGACTGACTGTGTACTCTCTCTACTTTGCGTAAATCGGTAACTACGTACAAAATCTTGTATTATTCCTTCGACACGCACCAGTTTACATTTTCACAGAGAAGTACTCCCACAACGAATCCATGTGTTTAACAGATACACAGCCAAGTTAACAATAATAATAAAAAAAATCTGCTGCAGAGTTAATTGCAGTTAACTCTCCTGAATGAAAACTAAGCCTTTAAGACACACTTCAACCACTTATTTAGTTGGTATTTCCAAAAAAAAAAAAAAAGAAAAGAAAAGAAAAGATGCCAGATTAATGTACATAAAAGCATCAGTGTCTAAGTAGAATATATTTTGCTAATATATGTAAAGCCTAGCGGACATTAAGTGGACTGGGCTGAAAGAAAGAGTGAAGCGAAACCAGGATCTCCACCTACTACATTCAAGCCTCTGCTCCTGCCTTCGATGGCACCTGTGCTGAGCCCCTGAACCTTCCCTTGACTCAGCTGGAAAGGGGTGGACAGCTTGCACTTTATAGCCTTCTCAGTGGCACCATACTTAAGAATATAAACCTTAGCAAAGGAGGTGGTCAAATACTTCTTTCCTAGTTCAGGAAGCTTTTCTCGAAGCACTGAACTATTTGTTAAGCCACTAATCTCTTTCTTTTCGACTATGGATGTCATGTTACTCTGTTACTAACTAAAGATAAAAACACAACCCCTCTATGCCCTCTCGCCCCCCAAATCCCCAGCCTAATACATTTGTGTATTTCTCTTCCAATTTTCTTTAACATTTTTAACCTAGACAAATGCCACCTACATGTGCAATGCCACCAACAATGCAGTTGGGGCAGCTACAACTGTAAGTGCTGGTTGTTACAACTCAGGAAAGAGATCTAGAGGTCACCGTTCTCCGAGATCATCAGCTTGACATGCAGCAGCAGGTAAGAAGCCAAGAAAGTGCTGGGCACCATCAGGAGGAGACCAAGACAAAAAGCATTATGCTGGTTTACAAAAATCACAAAGGCAGCAGATAAACTCAATGTGGTTTACCAAATCCCATAACAAAAGAACTAGGATGCTAAGAGATGAAGCTAAGAGAAGATGTGTTTAAAATAGCCAGAAGTACGTACTTATTTAACACCACGTGAAATTCTGGAACTTCCTTCTGCAAAGAGGGTATGAGGTTACAGAGGCCAAAAGTACTATCAAATTCAGACAAGGCTTGGACAAACTCACAGATAGCAGGTCCACAAATGGATGCTTCTGTTTAGAGGATTGTACCCTCTAATATCCCAAAACAACAGTTCTTGATGTTGGAGGAACAGGCTACAAAAAGTGGCCAAGGTACGTTCTCCCTAAAAGGCATTCTGTCTTTGATCATTGCAAAAGGAGATATGAGGCTAGATGAACCTGTATCTGATTTAGCAGGAAATTCTTATGCTCTTACAGAGCATGTGGAAAAAAGCTCAGACTCCAGAACACTTAGCTTCCTTGCAATGGATGTCAAACAAAGGGTGAGTAATTATAGAAGAAAACATATCTTGGTAACCTGACTCCTCTCCAACCAAGAGAACTGTTCTAAATAAAGAGACTGAAGTTATTCAAAACATGAAAATATGGTCTTGGAGCATCAAGCCACTTGTAGAAATTCCACATTTCATTTTTAAGATGTAACTGTCTACACAAAACTCTGGAGTACTACATCTCAAAATCTTCAAAGAGAGATCTATATATACAGAATCACAAAATAGCTGGGCTTGGAAGGGCCCTCTGGAGATCCTCTGGACCAACTCCTACTCAAAATGGATCAACTACAGCAGGTTCCCTGGACAACATCCAGTCAGGTTTTGAATATCCACAAGGACGGAGACTCCATAACCTCTCTGGGCAATCTGTTCCAGTGCTCAGACATCCCTTACAGTGAAGAAGTGTTTTCTTCTGTTCAGCGTCTTTCCTGCACTCCATGTCTGTCCTGTAGTGGGAAGCTCAGACCTGGGCACAGCACGCCTGACGTGGCCTCACCCATGCTGAGTAGAGTGGAAGGATAACCTCCCTTAACATGCTGGCAACACTCTTCCTAATGCAGCACAGGACACCACTGGCTGCCTTCTTTGCCACAAGGGTGCATTGCTGGCCCATGTTCACCTTGTGGTCCACCAGGACACCCAGGTACTTCTCTGCAAAGTCACTCTCCAGCTGGTTGGTCCTCAGCCTGAACTGGTGCCTGGGGTTATTCCTCCTCAAGCGCAGGATTTTGCAGTTCTCCTTGTCGAACTTCAAGATGTTAAACACTATTGGCCCTAGTATCGAGAGCTGGGGGTCAACCACTAGTGACTGGCCTCCAGCTGAACTTCGTGGTGCTCATCACAACCCTTTCAGCCCAGCAGTTCAGCCAGTTTTCAATCTACCTCACTGTCTGTACCTAGTCTGTACCTCATCAGTCTTCTTTCATATCTTTGTAAATGGTTTCCAGGACCCTCTTTCTTGCCCTTCTTCAAGACAGGGCTTCCATCTGCTCTCTTCCAGTCCTCAGGAACCTCCCCCAATCACCACAACCTTCCACAGATAATCGAGACCAACCTGACAATGTCATCAGCTACCTCCCCTCAGCACTCATGAGTGCATCCCGTCAGGCCATACTTGTGCATGTCCAGTTCATTCAAATGTTCCTTAACCCGATCCTCCTGCACCAAGGGCAATTCTTCCTTGGCTCTGGACTTCCCACTGGTCTACAGGACTTGGTATTGCTGAAGGCAAGTCTTACTGGTAAAGACCAATGCAAAGAAGGCATTGAGCACCTCGGCCTTTTCTTCGTCCTTTGTGACCAGATTCTCATACACGTTCAGCAGTGGGCCCACATTTTCCCTAGTCTTCATTTTGCTGTAGAAACCTTTCTTGCCCTTCCCTTCCCTCATCAAATTCAAGTCCAGGGTGTACTTTCCTAACTCCACCCCCGCATGCTCAGATAGCGTCTCTGTATTTCTTCCAGGTCACTTGTGCCTGCTTCCAGTTCCTGTATGCTTTCTTTTTATGTTTGAGTTTAGTTAGTAACTCCTTGGTCATCCGTGCAGGTCTCCTGCCACCTTTGCTTGTTTTCCTGCTCATCAGGATGGACCATTCTTGAGCGTGGAGGTGGTCCTTGAAAGAAATCAAGATGATTGACATCACTAGAATATATTCAAAGCTCTAACTTTTAAAATTAAGTGAGAAACGCAAAGGCAACTGTTAAGAAGACAGAGCACTACTATGAAGGACTAGAACTGCAGCACCAGATTTTAGAAAGTCCAAACCTTTGGGGGCTATGTCGGATACTGCAGCCTATTATTTTTCAAAAATGTCAATGTGAAATAAAGCAGAAGCTTCTCAAGATACCATTTCAGTATTGTATCAGCCAGGATTATGGACACCTAGCTGGTCTCATACTTGTTTGACTATGAGGGCATGGAGTATCCTCATCAAAACAGCCATTAATAAAGCTTCTCCCCATCTTCCATTTTAAATGTTTAAAAGACTGTGCAGCACAGTGCCCTGTGCAATCACCTGAAAGAATCAGTGGAAGTAAAATATATACATACATATAGATATAAATGAATCCATGGACTGGCAGATTACTGAGAAACCATCCTCATCTGTCCTATGTATCCAAAGCTCTCAAGTCCCAACCACAGGCTCTTCCATTTCAGCAGATTAAATTCCCATTTATGAAGTACTCTACTTCTTCACCATGAAAAAGCTGCCATTTAATTAGCATACCTTCTGAAACTGGTAGGACAAGTAGTCACTTCCAGAACTTCATGTAAAGGATGCAGTCTGTCTATCCCTAGTAAAACTGTCTGCTGTTTCTCTCCCTCACTTCCATTCCCTCTGCTCTGATCATGCTTCCAGTATTAGTGTCCATATGTCAGATCGATTCTTGACGATAACTTTCACAAAAAGGCAGATCTGGTCTATCAGACACCCCTGCTGAAAGGGGTGGTCCTAACCCATTAACTCCTCACACTTACACTCATTACCTTATGCCTGCCCTTGTATCTGTGTGATGCTGTCTGTGCGATGCTGTGGAGAACCAGTTCAACTCACTAAGCCAGCCAGTGGGAATCTAACTCATTCTTTTTTTTCGTTTGTGGGGTTTTTTTGGTTTTTTTTTTTTTTTTTTTTTTACATTCTTTTGCATTAGTGATAGGAATAAGTTAATTAAAGGATGTGGGAATTGGACAACCACCATAGACCGTGGAAGTTAGGGACAACATAATCTTTCCTGTGGCAGCAACTCAAGTACCCTGCGAAGCTTGCAGTTATCTAACCACTTTCTTCCATACAGTCTTGTACATATAGTAGGGCTTCTGTCAACTCACCTCCTGAGCCTTATTCTATAAACTCAGTCCTTACAGTAAGTGTTTTCTGCTTTATTGCCTACACTGATGCAAGTGTATCAACTATATATATAAACTGCATATGTTGATTACAATTCTTTCCTTCTTTAGATTAAAAACAGGAAATAAATGTCTACTGACAACCTACTTTGAAGGTAAGTGCCCCAGAAATGGACAGCTCCTCTTAGGTTTGGAAGCCTCCTACAAACTTTAGAGGTATTACTACAAATAACTGACTTCAGGTATACCAGTTTTCTCCACAACAATGAATTCTGATGATTCACGTGATTCTCAGCTTCCCATACTAGGCAGGCACCTATTGCTCAGGGAATGAGCAATAAATGAACAACTGAATAGCCAGCTGAGAAACAATAAAGCATCACTGAGAAGACTCTTCATTTGATATTACTGTTGAAGGCACATAATTTACCATTAGAGCTCTACCAGAGGGCAAGAATATTCATGAAAAATTGGAACCCACACTAGAAATCACAGCTAAATGATGACAATCTGGGAATTCTAGCAGTTGGTTCATATATTAAAACAGTAAATCCCTTCTAAAAGTAAACTGAAAACTTATGCAACAAAACAAATATGCACATAGATGAACATATACTAAAGAGAAAGACTATTTGTAAATTTAACTTATAACAAAGTGGATGTGATTCATGTACACTGACACCTTAACAAGGCAAAAGAAAACAGCATAAAATTCAACCAGGCCAAAGAATAATACCAAGGAATTGGGGACAATACGTTGGATATACATGATAAACAGTTAACTTTTCAAAGCAAGAGATTACAGTATATTGGAATATTACTTTAACTAAAATGGTACTGCCTTATGAATGGGTAGTGGTAGTTTAGAAATATTCTGGTTGGACTTTTCTACTTCCTGACTGCCTAACCAGCAGGGCCCTGGGGCACAGAAGTGGCTCTCTGTGGGCAATGACAAGCCACATGACAACAGTCCTTAGACCAAAAAGAGCAATTATAGGGTATTCTTGCTCCGTACCCGCAATGTGAATTGACATGTTCAGTGCCATTGTGTAGTTAAGTGGCTAATCCCTAAAAAAAAAAAATCTCTGCTCAGCATGTATGAAATGAGATTTCCAGAAATTTATACTTTCACCAAGTTTCAGCAGAACTTCACAAATATTTTCACATCATAGGATTGATAACTGATGGAGCAAAACCCTCCAAATTAGAGGCACTCCAAAACACTTGCAGTCTTTTTTTTTTATGGTAAACAAAAAGAACGGATTTTCCTCTCAACCTTGACTGAGAAGAAACAATTGTTTGTTCTACAGCTTCCGTTCCTCCTCCTCCAGCAAAATGAGCCCCCTGAAAAAGCCAGAGATGGAATTTTCCATATAAGTAGTTTACAGTTCAGTGAAGTTATAACTAAGTGTTTTATAACAGAAAACGTCAATCAGCTTTAATTGCAGGAGTGTTGTTACCACATTATAGGAAAACTATTCATAACATGTAAGAATTCAAGTAACAGAAAATGAAAAAACAACTCCTCCAAATTTGTTGCAGATATCAAAGCATTTTGGGGGAAGAAAGTTCAGAATTCAACCAGTTGCTGATTTGCAAGCCAAGAGCTGCTCCATTCTGTGTCTCAGATGAGCTGAAACTCCAAAATTTGGCCTTACCACAGTGTCCCAACATTTCCAATTCCATGTTTTTTTTTTTTTTCACCCTCAGAACTATTTTCTTTTCAAAATAGGCCTGGTAATCACTGTAGATGATGTCTTTACCGTACTTTTAACTCAGAATTCCTGCACTTCTGTAAAACACCTGAGATTAGTTTAGTCAAGGCTAAAGGGCCAGGTGCAATGTGAACACATTCTAGATTTCTGCATTTACCAGTGTACCACTAGAGGGTTCACAGTTCCTCCCTTTGAAACGGCACAAGGCTTTCTAACCAGCTATACCTGCCTTTCAGAAGAACTGTGAAGAAGGAACTAGAGTATCTTTACAGTTACCATGTCCTCATTGCTAAGCAGATAGTTTCCTGCATGAAGCAAAAACTCAAATCATTTTCCAGCCTACCTCTCCCACCACGAAGGCTAGCTCACACATACTTGTGCACCTCTAAGCCTAGCTCAAAGGCTTTCCTGTGTGAATGGGAATCAGGAATGGCCTAAAACTCAGGCTTTCAGATGCAATGAAGGGTATCTCCTGTAAAGAGCAGACAGCAGACGTACCAATTCACTTCCCTTTTCTTCAAAGAACGTTCTTCTTCATTATACTGCTTCAACATAGAGAACACTATATGCATGAAAGAGACATACTAAAAGGGCCACACAAATATTCATCAACCCTTTGTCAACTTATTCGACTTATTCAATATTTTAGAACCTACGGAATATCACTGTATTGACAGCTTCTAAGACAAAAGAACAATAATAAAAACTGAAGTGCTTTTATTAACAACAATAAACTACCAGAGGCTGAGAAGAATGAGGAGCTTCTTTTGGTGAGTCCATTTTTAACATAAGGAGGTTTTGTTTTAAAACACAAGCATAATGCAGTTCAGTGGACAGTCTGGTGATGCTTCTTCTTGAAACCGAAACACACACTTAAGAAGCCTTCCTGAACGATTAAGAAACAAACTAAAAGGTTTTAATATAAAACAAAAAAATCTTAAAAGTAGTTTAACACTCATTACCTGGCATAAAACAACCAGTAGTTTATGTTTTCATAAAAAGGAACCTGTTTTTTCTAAAAAACAGAAAAATTTATAGTACAATCTGACTTATATTTTCAGTGAAAATCATGCTACATCTAAGGTAGAACAAAAAAGTAGTAACAGAAGCAGATGTGTAGTTTATACATATTAATGTAAAGTATCCTATTACACTAATGAAACTATTTTAAATGCTTTTCTTCTTATGGAACTTCAAAACAAGCTCTAGCATATAATAACAATTTCCAGTTCTTTCGTCTTCTACTAATGTATTTTAAGAACATTCAAAACAAATTCTTGGACACATATCAAGGTAAAGAGTTTTCACTTGTATGCATACTTTTCTTTTTTGAAAGAGATACAGAATAAAGTCCTTATTCTCTTGTGGTCAGAGAGCCTGCTGAGTTACAAATAAGGTATACAACAAATAATATAAATCCCTTTTACTTTTCATGTTTTCATTGCCTATTATAGCTAACATTCAGAGTTTCCTTTAGATTGAATTTCGGTTATTCCTGTGTCTTCTTACTTTGTTTTTGTTTTTTAATATATGTAATTTCTATTTGGAGGAAAAAATGGTGAAAAGATGGGGTCTTCGTGGAGTAATGAAAGGAAATAAGTTAGCTGTTTATTTAACTACTACTACATTGCTAATATCTTACTTCAAGGTGAACTAACCCCTGACAGCATGAGGAAGAATCATAAGTAATTTAAAAATTGTTCATGAGGTACATAAATAAGCCTCAATTCAGGTTGTACGTGAAAAGGAAGTTCTTAACTGACATTGACTGAAATAGGTATGACATAAAACATGTTATGCTTCCAAAGAATAGATATTTACCTTTGTTGCAAGTTGTGACACTGAAGATGAAACTTCATCGTGAAGAAACTGGTCTTTATTCTCAAAAAAGGATAAAGATAAAAAAGGCACCATGGTCAGTTTCAGCTTGACAATAAACAATGACATATTTCAGACAATTCGCAATGCTTCTATTTGATTCAGCCCATCAGAATAGAAAACTATCAAAATATGGTCACAATACAAAACTAACTGAACACCACCACTAACTAAAATAATAACAAAATTACATTTAGAATGATGAGAAATGCTTCACCAGAAGTAAAAACAAAATCAAATCCCCATAACAACAAAAAAATCCACAAAAGCAAGCTCAAAAAAGTTGCAACAATTTTAATACAACATTCTAAAAATAATTCTTAAATGAGTAATTGTTTCTGTATTTTTATCATGCACGTTCACTTTCTGAATACCATATTAGATGGTAGTCCATACAGTGTCTAAAGTTTGGGGGGTTTTCCCCTCCTAAAATTATCTTCTCTGTCCAGTTAAGGAGAGTTAAGTTCCTTAACTTAAGGACAACCTTTTGCCCAAATCCCTTCCCCCCCATTTACAGCTTTAGATTTCCAGAGAAACCCGCATCCTGAAGACATTAGTGATGGTAGTTCAGTAAGGCAGCATTTGTGCCCGTCCCCGAATTAAGTCGCTATCTCAACACATTCACGGCATCATGTTACTAGCAACGTACTCTTCAAGACAAGACAAGAAAGATCAATGTCAAGAGTACTTCAGAGGCCAAAGAAGGATATGAAAAGTGGGAGAGAGTATACAGGAATTAAATATTTTTAATTTTTCAATCTGTGTTTTAATGAGAAAAAAATTACTTTTTTTTTTGATATACATATACATCCAAATACAAACAGGTCCAAATATAAAATATGAACAGCTGTCTCTAACTGAAATCATTTAGCAGCAATTTTCTCCCTCCAAAAAAAAACCCCAAAATTATAGAGTAGTTTATGGAAAACATCTTCAAAGTGTTGATTTCACAGACTCTCCAGTACTTACTTCAGTTCAGTTTTTGTTTATGACAGTCAGTTACTATTTCAAAAATCAAATTTATCAACTTTTTCCCCCCTCCTCAACTAAAGTAAAGGCTAAGAAGTTGATACGCTCATTGCTTACTAAGCTCAATTTTTTTAAAGTAACTCCATTTAAACAAAAACATTCCTCCACACAAACACACCCTAACACACAGGGAATGCATGGCAGTCCAACTCCCACACATTTCCAAAGACCTGAACCCTTGCTGATGCTATTAGTAAAGGGAATGAGGTTGTCTGCCTAAGAATCTTCCAAATTGTTTAAGTGTTACAGATAGGTCTTTAGATATTTCTTATTGTCAGAGGGCCCAATTGTATCATCTTCACCTTTGAAAAACTAGCTTCAGATCTCACGCATCTTTTTTTTTTTTTTTGTTATATTGCCTATTAACATTTCCCTTTGTAGGCAATACTTCATATTATACGCATGGACAAGGATGGAATTAGGAGCATTTCTACAACCACTATGAAGACTATCATACTACAGTTCAGTTCCAACTGTATTTTGGAAATGCCTTGGAATTACTTCTTGGGATAGAATACAAGGTCAGGAGGAACTCCTATAATTATCTAAAATGAGGATATCACTTTCTGTGAATCTTAACAAGTTATTTAACTTGCAGATTTCGGTTAGCTGCCTTTAACACAGGAGGATATTACTGTAGATGGGATACGACAAAGAATGTCAAAGTTTAGATTTGTTCAAGATTCTAACATGAAATTCAGTTACGGGTTTATTTGTTTGTTTGTTTTTGATTTTAAAGTGAATCATTAGGAATGTTTTAAACAGAAACCCACACATACATACAATTTCAGATGTTTCCTGCGTTTTGGCCAACACTATCAGCTGTCCAACTTTTGCATGAAGTTGCAAAGCCTTAGCTTCATAGTATCTCTGCTTGGACACAGGACAACAGCTACAGAATACTTCATCTAATCATTCCAAATTTTTACCAAAAAGAAAAAAAAATCCAAGCACTATAAAAGTCCCAAGGGAAAGTACGAGTAAGACTACGAGCAATGATCACAGACGTCCAGAGCTGTCACAGCTGCCAGTTCCAGCTACCAATATCATTGTCTCCAAAACAAACAAAATCATAGGCACTAGCACCTTCCAGAGTAACGACACCTCTTAATTTTAATTCTCTCAGTTCTCAGAATATCTTAAGAAGGGTATAAAAGCATGGAAGTGCATAAGCAAAGTTGATGCTCTACTATGAAAAAGATGGAAGCGTGAAGGCATATCGCCTCTAGCAAGCCACAGGGTGAGGAAAGAAAAGTGGGAAGCAGCTTCTATATTGCAAGCTTTTGCGGGAAAAGACGAGAGATGCAATGAGCACACGTGGATATGGAACCAGTTTATGAATATAATAAACTGTAAAAAACATCTTTGATGAAAGATGTAATTCAAAATAAATGGTAGGCAAAAAGTTTTTTTTTTTCCTTCCCTAAAGCGTGACAACTACGACTGTGTTTTTTGTTAATATATTCACATACAATGCTATATACTATGCACAAGTAATGAAGCCGTAGCTTACAGTATTCTCACATAGTGGAGGGCTGACATAAGGAAGAAAACATAAAGTTAAAAGATATAAAGACTAAAAGATATGAAACCCTCAGGAAAACAACTGGTGAGAATCAGTTACTTAAAATACTTTTTTCCAGAGTGGAACAATTACCAATTTCAAGAAGCCAAGTAGATCTATAAAGGAAGACATTCCTTTTAAGATTTGTTTCCTGAGAGAAGGAGAGCTAAACAGTTTTGCTGTGTCTGTGATGCCCAGCCACATGCCCCACACGCTTGCAGTAATTCTTGACTGAAATTGGCCAGTAGGTTTCAATTTAGCAGTATTAAAGATTTCTAACCATTTTGTGAAATACCTATGGCTAGGGAAGGCAGAGAAAATCAAATTAATGTCTCACAACAGGAAAACACTGTGGCAGGAGCAAAGGCTGCCACTGCACATGCTGACCCTGGCACAGCTCTCGGGGAAGGACCTCAGAGGCTGCAGGTTAGGGACGGACTGCAGATAAAAAAAAAAATGACAGCGCGAGGAAGGGAACTGGAGCTACTGGTGAGAAGATCTAAGCAGAAATGGCATGAAATCATACACAACTTCTTCTGATATGTATTCTCGACTTTTGTTAGCATTCAAAGTTTGGGCATCTGACAATTTATTTTTCAATTTTTTTTTAGGGGAAAAAAAATGTACTGTAGAGCTATTTGTAAAACGTCAAAACAAACTTACTTTATCGTACCACATAACAAATGCTGACACTCTGATCACTTCTGAATTACTTCAGTGCATTGTTAGTCTAACTAGCTTACAGTTATAACAATTCATTTTTACTTGAATTTAAAAGAAAAATTTGAACTACATTCTTGTAACATCTAGTAACCAAGTAGGTAATAAATGCTAGCACTAGTGGGAAATGCTGACCAACAACTTGAATAGCCTTCCAGTTCTGGCAAGGGAATGTTGGTATGCGCAGTGTGTTTTCATAAGGAAACAAGCGCCCTTTTGTTGGACATACTGCAAACCATAAGGTACTCAAGGGATTAATTCAACTAGCACACAAACCTTTTTGTACAGAGATCAAAATTGTAATCTACTTCCCTCAGCTTCCTTTGTGGTAAAGTAATTAATTAGTCGCTTTAGATCATTCACTTTAATAAATCAGTCCAAGATGAGAAACACCGGACTTCAAAGAGTTAAAGCAAATAATAGCATCCTCTCACCCTGCATGCCCTTCTTTTGCTCTAGTACATAAAATGATATATTATTGATTTTCTCCAGGCAGCTGAGGAACCTATGCTAGATGTCAAAGCTGAAAATACGTAAGACTAAACAAGTTTTTATTTTAAGAGTAAGTCCTTTCGGTGTAATTTACTGCTCTCCTACTGTCCTATTAAATCCCATCTGCTTATTGCCATGGCTCATCAAGGACTAACCATAATTTAAAGTCTAGGTAACCATGACTGTAAATGAAGATTAGATTATGAAGCACAGACGTACACCTTAAGCGAAAATAAAATAAAACAAGACATATACCACCTCAAGAGATGCACTCCAGGGTAGAATTTAACACAATTCCCACTATTACACAACCCCCCGCCCCCCAATAATTTAGCAATCAGAGATGTGTAGGAAAAAAAAAAAAAAATCACTCAGGAAATTACAAAACCTGAAAGTTAACCTCTGAAGTTGGAAAGAGTCCCAAAACACTGATTACAAACCAAAGAGTAGAACAACTGTATGTACACAGACCGATCAGAGACAGTCAGCACAGATTCAGAAGAGGTGAGCACCCTGCTGGATTACTATCTTAAAACACAGCTAACAAAAATGCATAGCTTCCTTGACTTCAAGGAGGACTTTGATATAACATCAAAGGAAATAAACAAGATTAAAGCAGATTATTAATGCAAAAGTCACCCTGCTTTTTTAGTTTTATAACTGAAACAAAAGCAGCAGACAATGCAAAGTGTACTCAAATTAAAGTAAGAGGGAAGTCATCAGCAGAAGCTCAGTAGCATTGGGTCACATTTTCTTTTTCATACATAGATACACTTGGAAAATCCAGTATGTGGATATATGTTTTCAAAGTCATGAAATTGAGACAGCTTTCAGAACAGTTATTACATGTAAATGGACATACAGATAGCTATACTATTTTTAATATACTTTTAACACAGCTGAAAAATAGAATTGAACTGTATCTTAAAACTCGCACAAAACTGAGTATGCACTTCAAGAAAAGGAGGTTTGCATTTTTAACAAATAAAAGATATATTACTCAGTCATATACAGGGACTGTCTTCTGGGACACAAGGCTGCGTGCTCAGCAGATACTAACTCTCATGCTTAACTGTGAATTTCCTCTGCTCCTCTCTGGCAGAGGTAATACAGATGAAGACCATTTCATTAATCTCGCCCTTATTTCATCTACTGCTATACCTCAAACTTCCATTTGTACGTCCTTAAAATAAGCAAATGAGCCAAACTAGTGATTTGGGCAGATGACGTAATTTGAAATTTTCCTATTACTATCACCAATGAAAAATACTAAACTAGGCATTTCTAAAGTTTGTTCATGCTCAAGGCTAATTTGGTATTTTAACTGTTTTTTTCTCATATATAAAAAACACTTTTCCACTCCAAATCACTCATTAAACTTAGAAAGCATCTACATTATAACAATAAACCATATAAAATACCATTGTGACTACTACACTGCAAGTTTCCTCTGCCAGTCTTTGGCAAAATGGAGAGTACCTTTTCCTTTTCTTTGCGGACAAAACAAAGCCTAAATATGTTAAATAAGTAGACTTTCATTGTTGTATGTATGTAACACTAATCTCGAAATATGCTTCTAAAATATAATTAATCAGCCCATTTTTAGAAGAACTTATTTCGCTCCACTGACTTTAAGAAGTCCAGGTGACTATTTCAGATGCAGCAGACAACCTACCCTATGTATTAAAAATGGTTCCATCTTCTAGGTCCCAGTCTTTTTTAACTACTTTTTACTGACCAGATTTGAGTTCAAGATAAAAAGGAGCTTTCCTATCTTTTCATCTTTTAAATTATTATCAAAATTGAAAAAATTAAAATTAAGAAGATACACTTTCCTCCTACAAAAGATCCCACAGCTGTCAAAAGCTGGTTTAACGTCTTCATAAATTCTGTTTCTAAGTTTTAACCACTGATTCTTCCAGTTATTGCTTTGCATTCCTTGCATTTTCAAATAAAATACCTAAATTGTTTCCATATTTTTAGTGTCAAGTGAGGATAAAAGCCCAAATTTACTGAAGGAGATTAATTTCAGAGTGTAAGTATATACATGAGAATACTTTTGTACTTCTGGAATTCATTGACATTACAATATAATAACATCAGAGCAGTAGATTCCTATGCTCTGTGTCTTTACATCAATATAGGAAGTTTTTTTTTTTTTTTTAATTAATTGTTCGCATTATTGCGCATCTCTGTAGCAAGTGATTTTACTCAGACCTCTTTTTCCCCACAAAACATTTTTGGAAGAACATTATTATAGATTAAACACCTTAAAAAAGCCCAGCTCATTAAGGATTTGCCCAATTTGATTCAAAAGTCTAACGTACGATATTTAAAATATGCTTCGAGAATTGGAAACAACTTTATTAAGCTCAAAATAACATCAATATTGAAGCTGAAACAAAACAAGAAAGTCAAATACTCAATCTGACTTGAATAGCTTCAGCAATACAAATACTCCAGTGAAAAGTTTTCCATTTTTATGTCACCGATCTGACTAAGAATTTTTCCATCAATTATTTTTAACAACTCCGCCATACTAGGAGTTCACATTTGCGAACTATTCCCTGATCCAGAAAACAAATCAACACTAGTTCAAAAAGCAGTAGCGGACACACTAGTTGTATGCCGTCATAGGCATTTGAAATTAAATTAAATCTAAAAGAGCTCTTCTAATAGTAATGACAATATTTGCATTGTACAGTTTCTTCAATGCACTATCAAAACAGACTGAACACATGATTTCTGCTTGTAGTGTTCACCAGCAAATCCACTGTTTCTTTTTGACATATCACCTTTAGGGTTCACACAGATCCATCCGAATCTATGGCTCCAGAAACCCTGCAAAACCATACAAAGACACAACAAATAGCGGGGGAAAGTAGATTTCAAGAATTGATCTGGAAGAGAGGAGGACACCGGTTTTACGGATCAGTTGAAGGGGATAATTCTGTCCTAGGCTAGCATGCAAGAAGATAAATGAGGTTGCTGGCAAACAGAGGGTACCTTAGCCGGTAAGGCACAAAAGCACAGAAGACGACACAGCAAATGATAACACTGACAAATGGGCAAGCGGAAAGGGATGTATTAAGAAAAACCTTGAAAGCAAGGACAGAAATTTGACTTTAAACGTCCTGAAACAAAGGGAGCTAGCTGAAGAATTTAAAACAGAAGGATGACACAAGCTTTACACCATAAGCCACAACATTAATATCAGCAATAGGATTTGTATGGACTAGGGGATGGGGGAAATGCCATGTAAGTATTGGAAGCTGAAGAAGAGGAAGTAATCACCATCAGGATAGGAAGTAAGGGTCTGCACAAGAATTTCAGCTGTCTAGACAGAAAGAAAAATAATAAAAAAAGCAGACCTGGATTTTATAGAGGAAGCAGCAGTAAAGTGTGGACACAGATTCTCTTTTGCACAACAGATAAAAATCACAGACAGCCTTGAGCTTGCAGGCTTGACTGAAAGAAAAAAATAGATACCGACGTTGTCTGTAGTAGGAGACCAACCAGAACATAGGTGCTTTGAAAGACTTCTGAGAGTCAGAATAAAACAACGGAAAGGAGTAAGAGGCAAGAAACATATGTAAGCAGGGTGAATTGTTTAAAGATGGCAGTACAAATCAGAAAGTGAAGTACTTTAGAAGTGACAGGGTTTAAAAAAAAATTTCAAAATAAAAACACAGCTCTGTAGAGCTCCATGAAGGTGGCAAGAAAGAAAAAGGCTCCTCCTTGCCAAAGGATAAATCAGATCAGGAGAAGACAACCATGAAAGGCAGGCCAAGGAAGGTTTCAAGAAAGTTTTCACTGTCAATCTCAAGAGTCCAATGTTCAAGAATGATGACCGAATACAGGTGATGGATTTTTGCCAGGAAAATGTCACCGAAATGTCATAAGAACAGCTTTGATGAAAAGAAAAGAAAAAATAGCATACAGGGTACTTATGAACAATCAGGAGAGTACTGCAGGCAAAGCCATATGGGGCACATTTAAATAGTTAGAAAACGAAGGAAAGACATTAGCTGGATTAACATTTACTGCTTTATTTTTTAATTAAAAAAATACTCTTGTTCAATGTATTAGTAGCACATACGAAATTCTACTCAATTCCCACCCATTCCTTTAGGGCCTGTCTGCGTTCTACTCAATTTAACATGAAAGGCTGCATTTAAAGTTCCAACAAAGAACTTAAACATATTAATTAAAATAGGTAACTAAAACACTGTATAGCCAGCTTTAAGACATCCAGTGAACAAGTCTAAACAAAATTCGGCACAAAACATGTTTCGGCACATACTTTCTCTGTATTTTCTGTTATATTCTTTGTTATATTCAGAGGAGAACAAGTCAAGGCCAAGAATGTGAAATATTTTACATGAAATATAGTATAGTTCAGTTTGCACGCATCAGCTACCCTAATATGTTTTTTTTTTTTTGAAGTTGAGTACCATTTTACCTACGAATTACATGAAATATTGACACATCATTGAAATCTCTGAGACCCATTATAGTAGATTCTAACCAATGAGAACTTAGCATGAATGCCAAAATATTGCCTTGTAGAAGCTAAAAGCAAGTATTGTTCTCATTCCAAAAAAACCCTGCAGTTTGAAACACAACGAGCATCTTACAACCTGCATACGTTTGCCATGCGCTACTATATATTTCTAGCACGTTTTGAAAGAGACATAAAAAGCACATTAATTTCCCGTTATACATTTGTATTATTTACATGTATTAAGTTCATATATTAACTGTAGCCAGTAAAGCATGCTCACTTTGCAAAAAGAGACTAAGTGTAACTTAAAATTAGTTTTTATCACTCAATCTAAAACTGTCTGCTCTAAACAAAATATACAATTCATACAGTTATTTACACAAGTACTGTTTCAGAACTTACTTATCCTTCTTATCTCAGGAAGCAGCTTACTATTTTTAAAAAGTGTTAACAATTCAAAGTACTTTAATATATGCAGAAACTTTTTGGTAAAAAATGGCTAGAAGCTGGCAATTCCTTCCCATTGCAATTTTCATGTTCTAAACTTCTTTTTGTTCTCCCCTGGAACAGAATCAAACCATTCTCAAAAATAAAACTGACAAAACTTCTGTCTTCAGATAAAACTACGTATTTCTATTTGAGAAAGTGAGACTATGAACTTCTAATTTACACAAATTCAGATGTCTGCTTGAGTAAACCTAGATCAGTCTTCCATATCTAAATGAGATGAGAAAAAATCGTATGGAGTAACGAGGTTTGTTTGTTTTTTTAATTTACAGTAGCCTAATTCTTTGTTCCTTTCTGCTACTACAATCATCAGGTTGCTCAGTGAGAATTCCTTCTCTGTTTCTCAGCTTTGAAGAAACATCATAGATGAGTAAAATTTCATTACACTGGAACACTTTCAATCAGCTCTGTTTTTAACGGCACAGATGCCACTACCTTATTCTGTGAGTAAATAGTTCCAGCATTATTTATTTTATATTTGAATGGTAGAAGCTTAGGAACATCTACCAGCTTGCTCCATTAAAAATACAGTCAAAAGATAGTGGTTGGGGAAAAAACACACCAAAAATTAAAATCAAAGTGTTGGGATTATAGTTAATCTTCCCTGTTATCAAATGATGTACCAGAAAAGAACCTAGAGAAAAGGATATCTAACAGTAAGTTCATGCCAAAAACCTACCACTGGGCTTTCTTAATTTATTAAAAAGCACTCAAACAAGTTATTTAGAGTTTGGCCCTCAAGACAGAAAACTGAGGAAGTCCTACATTTTTTTTTCCCTGATGAGGTAATTCTTCATTCATAGCTGAAACAGGCTGCGGGAAGACAACTTAGAGCAGAGACTGAAGACGACCAATACTTTCTCACGATAGCTTTACTGTTCCTGAAGGCAGCTACCGTGATGCTGGTTAGGACACTACAGAGCTTACAATACAAACGGACAAAGCAACACAGAGTCAGTTTAATATTTCTTAGTCACAGAAACTCTGCTGCAGAAAGTAGAGGATAAAATAATGGGAATATTGTCAGGATAGAAGACTGACCTCCTGATTTGAGGGGGGGAGGTTAGGGCCAGGGGCTGCAGAAGGCTTTTGAAGTATTTGTGGGCAGACAAGAGAAGCCGTGAATAGTCAGTGGGATTTATGGGAAGCTTTCAGGGACCTTTGGTGTTCAAGGAAAGTTTCAGGAGGTAAGCCAGAACGGTGGACAGCAAACCAGCAGCACAGTGAAAACAGTGGAAGTTTCCAAGTACCTGAGGATAGGAGCTGCAGAAGGAGGGAGAGATCAGGGGTGGCACAGGAGACTGTAGACCTCTCAGGCCACCTCCAACTGCACACAGTCCCCTCTTCACCCCCAAGAAAGGGTCACGAACCCCCTCTCCAAAAGCACATCTCTTTTTTCCCCTCCTACAGGAGGACATTCACCCATACACGCCTTCACAGCTACCGTCAAACGAGTACCAAGGCACAGAGGGCTCCTGTGGCCGCAGAGCGGCAAGAAAGGACCAGGCAAGACCTGACCTGACCTGACAGTCAGCTGTTTTTCTTCTGCTACTGGTGAAAAGTGGGAAGAGGGAGGCACTGACTGCTGCTACGGGGAGAGACTGCTCTTAGCTGTGGCATCCACAACCCATAGCTGCGGGTGGGAGGAGGACCAGAAACTCAAGCGGAGGGCGGGTTATCCAAATACATTGTTATTCCCTCTAGCAAGGTAGGCAAGACAGTCATGGGATAAGGAGCCTTTGGCAAGGGTGAGGGGGGTGGTATTAAATACAAACCTCAGCAGTTTGCAGCCCTGGGCAACTGCCTGCTGTCAGGTATGCCTAAAACCAGCTTTGTGGCAACAGAAGATCAGTTCAGCAACAAAGCAGTATCAGCCAGCGCCAGCGTAACAGGCTGCTGAGCTGGATGGCCGCCTAATTGTTATCAAGTTTTTGAAAGCAAGTCAACAAACATCCCTTTAGCTGTTTTGCCCGATACTCAGTTGATACCCTTCCTTTCAGACTGTATTTGTCTGGCGATTAGAAGGTCACTACTGGTATTTAACTTGTCGTTTAACAATGCAAGCTTTCAAACAAGACTGTGGCTATTTAAAGATAACCAACTGCCGTTATTAAAAAACTACAGACCAAGCGGCCGTGCCAAAATTTCGGCGTTCCGCACAAGCGCACGCACTATCTGCCTGCGAAGATGACGCGGATCAAACGAATCAGCGTCTGATTTATTGCGCCGAAGGGAAGGGCGGCAGCGCCCGTGCCTCAGGCTGGGGAAGAAAGTGCCCGGGAGCACGGAGGCAGGGCAGCGAGGACAGCGAGCCGCTCGCGAGGAGCGAAGAGGGCAGGAAGGCAGGCACATCCCTCAGGGCTGCCCCCGGCAACAACAAACCCAGCGGCGGTCGCACGCAGCCCGCGAACACACCTCGCTCTCCAGCCGCGTCAAGCCTCGCTGCGCAGCCAGCGCTGGCAAAACTGATTACTCATGTTGCCAGGCGGCAGCGGAGCGCTGCGGCGGGGCCGCGGCCGCCCCGGCCGGCTCTTACCTGGGCGGCCGAGAAGGCGGCGGCGGCGGCGGGCGGCGGCGGCGGGCCGCGGGGCCGGCTCTCCTCCTCCTCGGGGGAGTCGTCCAGGAGAACTTTGCTGCTCTTGTTGAGCTTCCACATGGCGGGCGCGGGGGCGGCGGCCTCGCCTCGCTCCTTCCCGGCGGCCAGAGGGGCCAGGCGGGCGCTGCCTCCGCGGCCCCCGGCCGGGCGGCGCGCCTGTCAGCCCGCCGGGCTCCGGCTCCGGCTCCGGCGGCGGCAGCGAGGGAGGCGAGGCGAGGCGAGGCAGGGCAGGGAGGAGCGCAGCCCGCCCGCCCCCCGCGCCGCGCCCCGGCCCTGGCCCCGCCGAGAGCAGCTGGGCGAGGAGGGACCCGCTCCGCGGCCGCCGACTGCGGCCCGGGGAGGGGAGGGGGGGGGCGGGAGGCGCCGCCGCCTGCCCGCTCTCCCTCCTCACCTGCGACCTCTCCCCGCCGCCAGCCGCCGCCGCGCGGCCGCTGCCATGTTTGCGACGGCGCGGGGGGGGGGGGGGGGGCTTTCCCGTCACCGCGGCAACCGGCGTGGCGCCGGGCGGCCGCTGACAGCCCGCCGGGCCTGCCGGCGCCCCCGCGCCCAGCGGGAAGGGCATCTCCGCCGCAGCACACCGCTCAGGCCTTGGTGGTGCTCAGCCCCGCCGGCAGTCCGGCCGCCAGCTCGGGCCCCCCCCCCCCAACGTTATCCAGACGGTAGTTCGGCAACCGGCGCTACCTCGGCAGCGCTGCCCTCGCCCTCCAAAACACCTGCCGGCCCGCCTTGCCCACGCCAGCGCTCAGGCCGGGTCACCGCATCACCCCCGCGCAGCGCAGCGCAGCAGCCGGCCCCGCGGCAGTGCCCCCAGCCCGGGGGGCAGCAGCCCCTCTGCGGGCCCCCCGCACCCCGCGCTGGCCTCCCCGCTCGCCCACAGCCAGAGCGGGCAGGAGCGGGGCGTCCCAGGACGGGTAGCTCCCCGTTGGATGGCGTTTGTGCCTAAAGGCTGACCGGGCCGCGCTGGGGTGCAACACCCTACCTACCTGCTGGGATTTTCAGCGGTTCTGGTTTTCAAACAGACGCTAGCCTGCTTCTCCGTGAAAATCCTCAGCAGGGCACTCATGTTTCCATTATTTTGAGCTTTGATTTAGGGTCAGACGTCCAAAGAACCGTGCCAATACCCTCGAAAGCTGTTTTGGGTTGTACCAATTGCTTAACGTTACTTGAGTTTTTCTCGCGAAAGGCCATAACCTTGCGCTCCCTCATGCGTATCTTGGGAGGACGTGCAAGCCTGTCCTTAACTACCTGATCTCTTTGGGGGCAAAGCAGCAGCGATTAGGCAAGTGCAATGCTTTGCTTAGCTTGTTTTCAGCCGCAATGCACTCCTACCTGTTTAGCCGGAAAAGTGTTCATCGTAGCGATGGAACGCTGCATCTTCAGGGCCTGTTATGCCACGTGCTACGCTTGCGTAAGGGCAGTTGCCTTAGCTCAGTATCAGTAGTATACGAACACCCAAAGTTTGCCATTAAATGAAGTAAGAGTATGTTTCTGTCACAGAACAAAGTATGCCTAACAGCTGACCTTAGAGTCAACTAACCTTAGAGGCATCATCCTTTCAACTGTAATCTCACTTTCGTACTGATTAAAGATTTTTGAACTGGCTTAGGAATGTCTTGTACCTAACTAATTCATTACGTGACTGCACAAAGGACACATTCCCTTGCCTTTAACCTGCACTCAGAGAATTTGCATCAGTACAGCTTTAGCCCTCTGTCTTGAACTTAGTGAAGTAATAGTCATATGCCTAAAGCAGGTACGCAAGTGTTTGAAGGACTGGAAGAGCCTTTAGTTTTGGAATAGATTTCCAAACAGCATATTCTTTATCTCATTTTCAATCTCTTCTCTTACAAGACTAAAAACTAGTGAAAAGCAAAACACAGAATTCTGTTTCACATCTTGCGTTAATATTAACCAAACCTCAAGAGAGTAGGAGACAAAACACATTCTCAGTTATTAAAGGCAGATCAGATTTAGCATGAGCTTCCTCTAGAAGGACAGGTCAATTTTTAACTCCACTCAACTTTTTTAACTTTAACCTCTCACTCTTTGTTCAGATTTAACACAAAAATATTCAGTAGGCAGCGCTGAATATTTCTAATTTACATTGACTTGTATTTCAGTAAATGTAAGTAGTAAACCAGCATTTCAAATTATTTGATTTGACTTTTGTATTTAGACTCTTCAAAAGATTAAATAAGTTATTAATCACCGTATGACCCTACTAGATTAATCTATTGCCTTCCTTATACTAATTTGCTTACCCTCATTTGACACCAGGTCTATCAGTACGCTTAAATCTGGCAAATGCTTATGCATGTGTTCAGTTTTGGTCTCATGGAGAAATCCACTCATCATTGTCAACACAGCTAGGCACAAAAATTAAAATTAACTACATGCCTCTTTTTGTTTAGCTTTCTTACTATTAAGCTCTTGGACGTTGATGTGAAATCATGACTTTACTTAGGTCACCAAAAATAGGTCCTATTGACTTCAGAGGGCTCAGGATTTCACTCCAGATTTTCCGTTTGCTCGTTGAGATGCCAAGGCATGTTTGGGCTCTGTTTTGTATTTTAAAAGAGTATTATTTTCTGCTGATCTATTCAATAGACTTCATATTTACAAATTCATTTTTTCCTTTTAAAAATAATTATATAAAACTAATCAAAGGAATTTTCCAGATTAAGAATTTGACATATCCACAGATTGGAATGGCCTGTGAAAAAGATGAAAAAGAATACAAAACACTTAAATATAAAGTTTCTTGCTTTAGGCAATCACTTGTGATCTTTCCTTAAGCAGTGCGGAGGGGAGGGGTGTGAAATCCCATTTGAGAGTCTCCTTGGATGATATTTAAAAATGTTCTGAACATTTTTATAAATATCATTATGAGGAAAAATTGATGATTTTGCTTCGGAACACCAACTCTGTCTCCCTTAAGGAAAATACACCAAACAGAATAGGAAAAAAAAAAAAAAGGAAAGAGAGAGAAGTAACAGAAAATACAGCCTTTGTCTCTAACTCTTATGGAAGACGGAGCTGTTTTGACAGAAAAGCCAGACTACATGGTTTTAGCAGCCACTTCATTACCTGGCAAAACATTACGCTACTAAAAAAATTGCTTCTCATTTGCTCTTTTAATCCAGGCTCTCACCCAGTGTTCAAAAGGGTGGAGTTCTTTTGGCTGGATAAACTGGACTCTCAGGAGACAGAAAGCTAAAACGAGAAAGGTAAGAGAGCAGCAAGGAGAAGATCTGTGATGTGATACTGAGATACTGAGTTGACTGACATGACGACTTTTAGCCTTTTTTGACTTTTTAGCCTAAGTGTGCTTCAGCAGCCCCAGGCTTTTGGCCCTTTAGTTGTTGTTGTGCTCTCAGATACCTGCACCCTGCTTTCAGGTATTGTATTTGCCCCAGTAGCTCTCAGGGTTTGCCTTTCAAACCCCTGCTACTACTCATGACGTAGCTCACTCACATAGTGCCACAATGGACATCTTATGTATGGGGCTTTATCACTCTTCGTTTTCCAAACTAATCTTTCTGAAAAGCGTGCAAACTGTGAGAAAGTGAACAGGAAAGTGCATTCTACTGCTCTGAGTAAGAAGCAACAAGAAGCTCAGGGACAGCAAGGCACATTGCATCAGAGACCACAAATCCACTTCTGGTGCCACCACTGCACTCTTCTCAGCTTCACTTTGGCACTCAGAGTGCTTAACCGAACTATTGGAGACTACTGCCACCAAGATAAGGCTCACCACTTCCCAGCAATGCGAGGCATGCATCGTAAGTGTTAACAAATGTCCTTCTCCTCTTGTAGTGGCCCATTGTTAGTCATTTTATGGTCAAAACTGTCTTCATGGCCCTCTGCCAGAAAATAGCACAACCACTCAAGTATCCATATATCCCTTGCGGGATTCCTATCCCAGTGTAGAAACAAGTGTTTTTCACTTTCTGGGAGCTGATAGTGCCAGAGTCCTAGGCTGGAACATTAGATGTCCAGTCTCAGTTAGTCTCCCTTTATAATCAGTGGAGAGAAATACTGTGTGGATTTACTTTTTTCATCTTCCCTATCTTAGATGTTTACTCAAGGCTGTACTGCATCTAGCTACAACCATACCGAAGCTCATAAGAATAAGCAATGCCAAAGTTAATTCTCAGAACTGTAGAAGGGGGAGACAAATTCAGCAGCTAGCATAAATGCAGTTCAGGGATGGCAAGACTTTCTTCTTCATTTTTTCCTCCATACACTTTCCAGCAGTTCCCCAACAATATTTTAAGCTAAAACATATGTAATATATATCAGAGAATACATGTTGTGTGATATGATACAAAGTTTTTATATGAATTCTGGATGACTACAGTACATGAGTTTTGCAAGTCATCACAATGTCCAAGATTATTTGAATGAAATTTGTATATTTCACCTTCCTATTCACATGCATAAGTCACATTTATTACTGAAAAGCTATTCTAGAGCAATTTAAAGAAGGCTGAATTCTTAGATTTTCTTGGAAGGCTGTTTGTGACTTGGTATACATCTTAGTCAATGTGGCCCTTTGTCCAAAGAAAATGTGTGGGAGAGAAAAACTGAAAAAAAAAAAAAATCACAGCTAGCTGAAGGAACTAGAACTCAGTTCAAGAAATACCAGAAGTCATATAGGAAGCAGCTTTAGTGCGTGCAAATGCATACTAAATTAATGTACACTCTGTCATTACAATTTATTATATGGATTTTATGTCCCCGGGGATGACATAGCAAAAATAGAAAACAGCCAGAGCTGATGACAGAGATTGTTAGACATGGAAAAATAGTCTTATGGAGATGATTAATACTACTCTTTAAAGCAGAAATGAACAGGAGGAAATGAAATACATGTACACAGAAAAATACTGAAAAGGTATATAGAGCAAATAGAATTGCCTCTTTTCACCATACATGAACAACTAGACCTCCATTAAATTGAAAGATAATATGCTTATAACTGATAAAAGGAAATAAATATTTCAACTATGTAATTGATAAAAGGAAATAAGTATTTTTCAACTGTGTAATTGCACACTGTGTGACCCCATTTCCAAAGAATGTCACTGAGGCAGGGTTCAAGAATAGGATGTTTATGATGACAACAAGGACATTAAGTTGCACAAGTAGAAATCAAAAAAGTTGGTATGATGTATAAACCTCAGATTTAAGGGAATATATTAACATCTAGGTTGTGAAAATTAGGAAGAAAGTTTTCTTATGTATATTCCATTATTTTCTACTCCAGGATCTCTTGCTGTAATGTATATCAGTTGGAAAGGATCACTAATGGAAATAGGAATTAGACTGATGTATCATACCACTGACCTAACCTCAAGTGGCATTTATCTGTTCTTACATTCCTATTGTTTTTCACAAGTTTTCTTCATCAAAATTTCTTTGTAGGCATAAGAGAGTTAAAATACAATGACCTGAAGTAGTGCTGTAATACTACATGGGAGAGAAAGTGCACTCAGCACATTGAAAGTGCTGAAATTTAAGTCTGCAGGAAACAAATCTCTTAATTTTGAGTGGGTGCAGATCACCATTTTTATTTAAGATATGATGTATTTTGTATTATATTGGTCAGAAATAGATTTACAAGAAAGCTAGTGTGCTTACAATTTGAGTTATTTAGCATAAAGCACTGGTATCAAAAGCCAATGAGAATGAAAAATTACAAGACTAACTCTTGAGATATCGAAACCGCAGGATACAGTGCTCATGAGAACCTTGCCCAGACTCACACAAGACTCAAACAAGAATAGCAAGCATAGTCAAACATCCGTCATCATTTCAACTACTCGGAGAACAAGTTTACAATACAAGCCACAACTAAAAGAAACCTTTCTAGAGCTTTATTTAAGTCACAGGAAAACTCCTTCGGTTGCTGATTCAGGCCTACTCTGCCTGGTGAACTGCTGATCTCAGCCTGTCTTTTCATTGATATAGCAGCACTCAACAGGCAAAGCACTTTCACTGCAAATGAGGCTTTTTGTTGTGCGGGTCCACCACTATCTGAGTGAAACAAGGCATATTGGACAAAGAAGGGGGTCTGATCTACCTAGATGCAGCCGTCTGCCAGGGCAGCTATGCTGGTGATGAGCAACATCTCTGCACTACAGGGCTGTGCCAGGCTATGACACGGATGGCCTCAGGTTTTTTTTTTTTTTTTGTAGAGCGAATTTTTACCCAAAATTTTGATTGAAATCTACAGCACAGGGATTCTGAAGAGTGTAAAACTCACCTCCAAGCTTAGCTCTCCTTCCTCAGACCGTTGAAAGGCCAGTTCTCACAAATATGTCTGGAAAGGCAAACTTAACAAGGAGATTGACAAAGAGTAATACTGCAGGAACATATCAGCCCAACACGTCTTCTGCCAATTAACATCAGTAGGAGAAAGATAACAAAGGAAATGACCTATCCTGAAGGGAGACTCTCAAGGCACCGGCATGACTATCCTGGGGCCAATTATTCTGCAAGTGTTTCTCAGTGATGCAGTGAGCACATGAGCCCTCTCTAAAACATGCAGGCAGGTGCTAAAAAGTTCTAATTAAGTCCTGTTCAAATCATGTTCACTGTCATTCTCTCTTTTAGAGCCAGGTGCTAGCCCAACTGTATCCAAACCTTCAAGCCCTCTGAGAATAATACAGGGTTAGAAGAAAAGAAATTTCAGGAGAACAAAAACCCATTCCAGGGGACAAGAAATGGAAAAGTGAAGGTGTACGAGGGCCAAAAGCTCAAAAACAAGTTGAGAGGCACTGGAGGGGGACACTGAGCAGAGCACCCTGCGCGAGCATCCATCACTCCTGGAAAGTGTCCAGAGAAGCAGTGGATGCAACACACTCTCTCTCTGCTGATGTGAGAATATGAGGGACTGGAAGCAGGCGGTACAGGGCAGGGTCCTCCCCATTTGAGTTTGCTTCTCCTGTGACATGAATAGCCAGTTTGGCCAGGACTAAGAGAAGACTGATGAATTCGTTTTGTATTTACTGCCCATTCTGTTACAAACATCTTAAATAGTGATTAAAGAAAAGGTATTTGACAAGTAATTATTCTTTACTCTAGGCAGGACTGAAATGACTGTTCTGCATCAAGAGAGCCTACTTTTTATATTTCATGTGTGATTTAATGCAGATTTTGTTTATTTGTAATTTCATTTTTTCTAGACTCTTAAAATCTTTTTTTTTATATATATATGCATAATGGGCTTCTCATGTGAGAAAACAAATCACATCATTTCTTTATAGAGCTGTTTCAATGCAATTATTAGAAGTACTCATATATTAGTGAACTCATCCTGACAACGTATTTCTTAAATAACATCTTCAATGGCTGGAAACTGCATCTTAACTTTTTTGCCTCTTTTTCAAAGTTTGCTATTACTGGAATCAAACAACAAATCATGATTAATAATACAGTGTTATATTTCCTGGAAGCCAAAATACACATGTTTTTCTGGCAAGCTTTCTCAAATCGCTTACTAACCAAGCACCAATTTCCTGACTTTGAATTTTGTTGTTTAGCCACTAACCCGCTTTCTTTTCCAATACCGTATCTGCACTAGCAGGTATTGTTGCCAGTACTGTAACCATCAAGTATTGTAACTGCCAAAAGTAGTCATAGATTGTATATCCATAAATAAATTTCTTTAAGATATCAGAACTCCAACTGTTTGCATCTGAGCAATACAACCTCCCCAGATTGATGGAAGCCTTCATCCAAGCTACAGCATAACAGGAGCATAGACCTTGCCTCATTTATGTTCTTCCTAAGAGTCTTCCAGTCCCAAAGTGGCCTGTTCCCTCAAAGCAGTTGTCCAATTTGACATCTATAGCTATAGGATCAATGTGATCCTATAGCAAATACGAAACCTTCATATTTGAGAAATACTTGGTATTTTTTCCTCTGCTAGCCCAGACTGCAGGCAGGCAAACACTGCAGACATTGCCTCCTGTAAATTGAGAAGACACTTAAACACCATGCTTCTGCCTGGAAAGAAAAAAAGGGTATAAATCCCTTCACAATGCAGAGAAGGGAATATTTAAGCTTGGTGCAACCGTAGGAATATCAGAAGGGGTGCAAACCCAAGGAATGAGAAGTAGTGTTGCTAAAAGACGATTATCCTTCTGGAACAGTAAAGGACACTAGTAACATGATGGGAAAGATGCAACCTTGTTGCACTAGTAAAATGATGGGAAAGATAAGGTGAGGCAATGATACCAAAAAAATCTAGTCATTGCTCTATGAGTGGACTGCAAAAAGCCCTCCAGTATATTGGCACAGGATGGCACCAGGCATCCCAGAGCAGCCCCACAGCTTCCACTGACGTCTGCACACTGCAAGAGTGCTCAGCACTGAGGTATATATTTGCTCTAGCAACGTTGCGGACTTTCATAGGATGGCAAAACTTACCATAATTTAACTTTCTATTGCTGGCACATGATAGAGATCCATCCTAAACGACTAAGCATTCTCACCTCTTATTGTCATTAGGAGAAGAAGTGGGTACAGTCTCTTGCCCCTTTAAACATTCAATAGCTGATAGTCTATGAGATGAGGAAGCCAGTGCAATACTGAATCCAGAATCTGAGAAATGTGTTCAGTCTCTAATTTATAGGAGTATAGAATTGTGCATACTATACTAAATGTATCGTATGGAACGATAGAGTTCTAGTTAAACAAAAGAATGCAATGAAAATGCAAATGTATTGAGAAAATAGAAGTTTGAAGGGAACTGGAAAAGGATACATAATGCCAGCTAAGCAACAAAAGTGAGTCAACTGTGTGACAGATTATAGATCATAAAATTGTACCACTATAATCTCCATGGAACTTTATTGCATGAGACATGAGGCTACAAAAAGATCACATGTGGCCCTCTTATTCGTAATTAAATTAATTTTGCCTACTACACATCAGAAGGCTTTGAAAACTAGATTGAATTATATTTGCTCCTCATATGTACAGCCTTACAATTAAATTGACCTTGATTTGATTTAGTTTACTTCACTTCTAAAGTAAAGTATGCAAAATTAAATTAAGAATGCTTTCATTCTGAACCAGTGTCCACACAAGATTAAAGGGAGTTTAATTAATACACTTCAAAGTCACACCTTTAGTTAAATCAGATCATTTTCTTGAAGTTCCTACATAATCCAGGCTACCATAGCACACAAGTATGGGAAAGAAACTCTGTTGTAGTCTTGGATAATGACAGAGTAAGGAAGACCGCTATAAATATTTCTGCAGAATTCATTACGCAGTTTTGTTATTAATTAGTTTTCTAATAAAGTAGGCAGGAGTCAGTGGAATTTTCCTCAATTTGCCGAGAGTGTGTGCCATTCCTATTAATTTTCTTCTCATTCTAACAAATTAGAATGAAAAAGTGTGTTCCCATATACAGGCTAATGATGCAAGATAGAATTTCTTTTTATATCCATGCTTAGACCAACTTGCTGAAATCTTGGCCTCATTGAAACAACTGATAAAAGTTTTCACTGGCTTTTAGCAGAGGGGTGCTTTAATTCAAAATAACCTGATACAGAAAAGAGAGAAAAAAATACCCCACATATCCACAGTGATCTGCAGGGACATCAGTTTACTCTAAATAGGTAAGATTTTTCTCTACAGTTTTCTCTAAAAACCTCTCAAGAGGTTTTTAGTTGGAGGTTTCCTAACCTGTTAACAAAAATTATAATAATAAATCATCTAAGTACTTTTATCATCCCTCATACTTTTGAGAACAATATTAAAGATGAGCTTTTGCTACCCAGCTGGAGTTCACAAGAGAAAGATTTACTTGAACTGCTTCAAAAAACTGTTGAAAGAGAGATTTTTTTCCCCCGTCCCTCTTGATCATAGTAATAATGTCAGATACATAATAGGAAAGGATACTTAACGTTTGCCTCACTTCCCTTAGCAGAAACTTACCTAAAACAATTGTGAATGAATGACTGCAATGACAAATACAGATCTCAGTGGATGCTAGAGCAGGGCCAAAAATTCTATTTTGGTAAAATTCAGAATATTTGCAGTTGTGTCCACCTAAACAGTTGAAAATCTAGCTGCAGAGAAGCCTTTCTAAACACTGAGGAACCTTGTTTATGAGTTCCAAAGCTTAAGTTCTAACCCTCTGAAAACACTGGACCGGTCATCCTGGCAAATTTGGGGTTTCTGGATAGAGCTGTAGACATAAGAAGTAGTCAGGATTAGCATTCTAAGCAGAAGCATCTCCCAGTCATGACATTTTCAGGAAAATTAGTTTTGGAGACAATTTCATACAAGCAATTCTGCCAAATTTCTATACGCTGTACAATTTTGTAGATACGTAAACTGAGGAAATCAAGTTAGCAGTATATGTGGCTGAGTCTTTGCAGATTTGCCACTCTCGAGCTTCGCCTTCTCTGACAATAGTTTTCTCAATATTTAAGTATTCTTAAAAAGGGCCCAGGAGTGCAAAGTGCTTGCAAAATCATAAGATCTTGAACAGTCACTCGCTGTTCATCACTGTTCTCTTTACACTAGCATGTAAATCCAGTGCAGATCACCAAGGAAATTAGAAGCTTGCTAACCTTTTAATTTTCTTAGAATATCCCCAGTGAGATGTTGGTTTACAGTAATCTAGAGTTTCCACTTTTTTGGGGCACTTACAATTTTAGGTCTAAATTAATTTTTCCCAAGCATTCCTAGTAGTATGTTCAGTTACACATGACAGAAAGGTCCACTGTAAAGCAGATATAGGTGTAATAGTTACTTTCTAAAAGCTTACACTGTTGTCTTTGTGTGGATGTATGTTACACTTAATGTAGGTCAGGTAGAAGAGACTACATCCCTTATGTTTGGGGGTGAGAGAATATAATGCTTGCTTCAGCCACAAGGGGTTTATTCCAATCTAGGAATTCAGTTTTGACTAAAGCTAGAGAGATTTATGCTGGCTGAGAATTTGCTTATGCTTAAGAAGCTTATTTTGATTTGGAGAGTTCAGAGATTTTAGCAAAGGCTTCAATTAGAAGAGTTTATCTTCTTTAGGGAAATGTGTGTAGCAGTCCTTATTTCTCATAAGAATTTTGTAACTTAAATTTGCATAATTTTTATTTATATTTAAATAATGTTATTTAATTTTTTATGGAATTTTCCCTTCCTTTTTTCATGAGTCTACAGGATATATTAACATATTATAATTATATTGCAAAAATCACTAGCTACTTTGAAATTCCATTGTATCTTTCTCCTGGCTTTAGTTGTCCAAAACTTTACATACATCCTTTTTGCATAAATCCTTTTTCCTTTAAAATCATTTTGATTTACTACCTAGTGTAGTTTTTCATTTGAGTCAAGAACTTACATTTCCTGTTATGAACAAAAAGCATAAAACAAAACCATCAGTTACTTGGGGTTGAGAAATTCATATGCTTCAGGAAAGGTGTAGATAACCAGCAAAACTACTAAGCTTACATTTGAGGATATATGAGGACAATTGTTTAGATTTGCCATTGTAAATAGTTCTGCATTGTCTGTTATAGTCTTGTATCGTGCTATGATCTTATAATCCTGCTTCTGCAAATGTGTTTTTAAATCTTCATGTTAGATTTGGCAATTGATCTGTTGTTGATCTTGAAGGTAAGCAGCCATTATGTGTGCGTGCATAGTCAGTCATCATACATTTCACTCTTAAGAAAAGTAAAGTTTCCTTTGAATTTCAAAGCAAATAACATCTGGTTTATTCATATTGCGCAAGGTTTCTGGATGAGCTCAGCAGCACAGGAGCCTGCAGTTGATCAGTTCTGCCACTGTCTTTGAAGGCAAATACTGAAATGTTTCAGATGGTGTAAGATAACTCAGCTATCAAGCCACCAAATTAATAAATTTATACACGATGGATCTAAACACTCCTCTTTTGTTTTCTCCTCGAAGAAAGGCTTGGCATCTTCATATAACAATTTATCTTTCTTGTGTAAGCTGATGAAGTCATTTCAGTAGCAATGGACCACATCCAAGTGACCTTGGTTGGGAGTCGGGTACCCATTGTCCAGCTAAATCTCAGATTACCATCCAGGCAGCCTGTTTTCCAGTACTGTTTAAACAAAGCATCAGACTCCCTAAGTGCTGGTCCTGGAAGCTGCCTGCCCAGCTGGCAGGTGACTTCCCCTGGGCACAGCAGCACCTGGCTCAGGGGAGAGGGGTAACTGGCGCCTGCCTGACCTCCACTGCAGTCCGGTATTAGGGGGAAAGCCTTCTTAATTCTGCTAAGCTCCCTCAAAAGGGTTTTGGTTGTCTGGCCCGTATTCGGTCTTTTTGGGCTGCACTGAAGCAGCAAAGGCAAGACCTCCTGTTTACAGAGTAGACTGACGGCCGATGTATTTCCCGGGAAATGCAGCCTGGGGTCTGTGGAGGCAGGACCCATCTCTCCAGCCGTGGGAGTGTTACTGCTGCTGGGACGCTGGGGCTTCCGTGGGGGATTCCCTTCAGCCCTCCTGGTGAGCGGGCCATAGCAAGGGAGCCTGGTGCCCTGCAGAAGACCAGAAAGTGAGGGTTCTGCTAAGCAGGTGATTTCCTAAAAGCTGGAAGGTAATATTCCTGAGGGACACTCCAGGGTTGTTTCTCAGCTGCTCAGAGTCTATTGCAAAGAGTAAATATATTCCAGAAAGCAGATCTGGAACCCTAATTCTCTTCCCTGCTGTTATTATGAAGCAACTTTTCCTGAAGAAATGTGGAGGGGAAGTGATCCTTGCATTTCCACAGACACACAGAGGGCAGCTGTCTCTGGCCTTTACAAGAGATACACAGAGAATGCTCCTTGTACTTTTCCACAAGCATCCTTTGAACAACTGCAATATGATACAATGCCATATAGAGAGAACTACCTACCCAAACAGTAATTAGTAATGGCGAGACTATTTAACCATGCAGCTACCAGTAAAAAAGATTTTGCTCAGGGCGTTTACAAAAAATACTCCTCTGAGATATCTGCTACTGCACATACTGTCAGAGGGTAAATGACTCAACAGGGAGATCCAATGGTGGTACATCCATTCACGTGTTGTGCAATTGCCAGTGCTCACATCCAAATCCACTGCCAGCTTTCCTCATGCTACTTGAACAAACCCCACCAAGGAGCAGGACTTGAGCCCACAGAAACAAGGAATTTCATCTGTGACTCCTCTATAGACCTCTGTCTGCTGCCTAACAGGTAGTGCAGCCTCTGTCTTATCCGTCACTGCAAGAAAGGATAAGAATTGTATTATAGCATGGGTATCTGAATATATAAGATGTTACATATTTCTCTTTAAATGCTTGAGTCTGATGGTCTGGAATGCTCTGGAAGCATTAAATTTTATTCTATAATTTTAAAAAGCTTGGCCATTACATTAAGTTTGAGAATAAGTATAACGAGACAAACAAAACAAAAGCTCTTAATCTAATTACGTAAAAGTCCAAAGAAACGCAGCTTGTCATATGTATATGGAGATTTTCTCCATTAAACAAGCCCACATGGAAATGCCTGAGTAAATAATAGAATTACACTTGCATATAAATCAATAGATCTAGTCAATAAAAATAGCCATCCTAGTTCTGATCCCATCTATGAAAAAAGTCGTTGTTGTTTCTCCTGAGGGACTGTGGAAAAATTAATATAACATTACTAAAGCCTAGCTTTTGCCTTTCAGTGCAATCCCAAGCAGGGGTTATAATGCAAAGATGCGAATCAGGGAATAGTCCAAAGAGGCCTCATGCCCAAAAGATACTTCTTCCTTCTTGTTCATTTCACTCTCTGAAGGAAAAATTAAAAATGTTCCACAGTCTTATACAGGGAGCACCATGTCTAAACTGCAAATGCCATGGGAGAGTAACTTATATGGTGAATACTCTTTACCCACCAATGTTGGCAGGTAATTGCTTTTCTAAAAGGTTATTCCTTAGATACACTTACTACTGGAGATGTAAATTATCTAATGAATTACATTCTAGAAATGCAGTATAGCCTAAATGAATTTTGGTCCCACAGCCCAAGTGATTGTCTGTATTGGAGAATTCCTAGTTGTTGCAATAGAGTAATATCACTCTAGGTACACTGGTGTTTCTTTTTATGTAGATGTTGCTCTTGAAGCACCATAAATTGGATCAGCAATAAAACATAGCTTTGCCAGTAAAATTCCTACCATGGGTAAAGTTATATATGGCAGTTTAGTCAAGTGCAAAGGCTAATGGGGCAGTACACCGTACACAGCACCAGTGTATAGTACGAGGGACAGCTGAATTTCATTTTCTAGTCCTTTTCTGTAAATGCAGGATACTGAAGGATAATGAAGAACTTTGTTGCAAATATCTATAATTTCAATCTCAGAATAAACAAAACCACTGTCCATAGTAAAAGAAAAAACTTTTCAGACAACTGTAAGAAGCCTCATTTTCATAGGCTCTAGTTCTCATGGGGGACTTCAACCACTCTGATATCTGCTGGAGGGACAACATGGGAGGGCACAAACAATCCAGGAGGTTTCTGGAGTACATTGTTGACCACTTCCTGACACATATGATTGAGGAAATGATGAGGGGAGATGCTCTGCTGCACCTCGTACTAACAAAGAAGAACTGGTTGGGGATCTGAAGGTTGGGAGCAACCTTGGCTACAGTGACCAGGAGGTGGTGAAACTCAGCATCCTGAGAGGAACATAAAAAAGCAAGAAAGAAAGATCACAACCCTGGACTTCAGGAGGGCAGACTTGCTTCTCTTCAGGGATCTGCTTGAAATAATCCCATGGGAGATTATCCAGAACAGAAGAAGGGTCCAGGAGATCTTGTTGGTTTTCAAAGAACACCTCCTCCAAACTCAAGAATGGTCAATCCTGATGAGCAGGAAAACAAGCAAGGAGGTCCTGACAAAACTCAGACAGAGAAAGGAAGCATAAAAGGAAGTGAAAAAAGGAAGCAGGGACAAGAGAACTGGGAGGAATATAGAGACACTATCTGAGCATACAGGGATGTGGTTAGGAAAGCCAAAGAGCAACCAGAAAGGTTTCTCCAGGTATGCCAGCAGCTAAAGGAAGACTAGGGAAAACATGGGCCCACTGCTGAATGTGTATGAGAATCTAGTCACAAAGGACAATGACCCCCAAGGATGAAGGGAGAGAGTGCACCCCCAGCAAGTTTGCTGATGATACTAAACTGGGGGGAGTGGCTGACACACCAGAAGGCTGTGCTGCCCTTCAGAGGGACCTGGACAGGCTGGAGAGCTGGGCGGAGAGGAACCTGCTTGAAGTTCAACAAAGGCAAGTGCAGGGTCCTGCACCCAGGCAGCAGGACAGGCTGGGGGTTGACCTGCTGGAGAGCAGCTCTGCAGAGAAGGCCCTGGCAGTCCTGGTGGACATCAAGTTCACCATGGGCAGCCATGTGCCCTTGTGGCCAAGAAGGGTCTCCTGGGGTGCATTAGGCAGAGTGTTGCCAGCAGGTGGAGGGAGGTGATCCTGCCCCTCTCCTCAGCCCTGGGATGCTCGGTCCAGTTCTGGGCTCCCCAGGACAAGAGAGACATGGCACTCCTGGAAAGAGTCCAGCGGAGGGCTACCAAGATGATGAGGGGCCTGGAGCACCTCTCCTCTGAAGAAAGGCTGCGAGAGCTGGGCCTGTTGAGCCTGGAGAAGAGAAGACTGAGAGACGATCTCATCAATGTGTACAAGTATCTGAAGGGGGAGTGTCAAGAGGATGGGGCCAATCTCTTCTCCGTGGTGCCCAGCGACAGGACAAGAGGCAACGGGCAGAAACTGAACCACAGGCAGTTCCATCTGAACCTGAGGAAAAGCTTCTTGACTGTGAGGGTGACAGAGCATTGGAACAGGTTGCCCAGAGAGGTAGTGGAGTCTCCTTCCCTGGAGATCTTCAAAACCCGTCTGGATGCAATCCTGGGCAAATATGCTGTAGAGGCCCCTGCTTGAGCAGGGAGGTTGGACTAGATGATCTCCAGAGGTCCCTTCCAACCTCAGCCGTTCTGTAATTCTGTGATTCTGTGACAGGGAGAAAGCCCAGGTGCTCAATGCCTTCTTTGCATTGGTCTTTACCAGTAAGACTTGTCTTCAGCAATACCAAGTCCTGTAGACCAGTGGGAAGTCCAGAGCAAGGAAGAATTGCCCTTGGTGCAGGAGGATCAGGTTAAGGAACATTTGAATGAACTGGACATGCACAAGTATGGCCTGACGGGATGCACTCATGAGTGCTGAGGGAGTAGCTGATGACATTGTCAGGTTGGTCTCGATTATCTGTGGAAGGTTGTGGTGATTGGGGGAGGTTCCTGAGGACTGGAAGAGAGCAGATGGAAGCCCTATCTTGAAGAAGGGCAAGAAAGAGGGTCCATCCGAACAACAGGCTGGTCCGTCTCACCTCAGTCCCCAGGAAGGTGACAGAGCAAATAATCCTGGAAACCATTTACAAACATATGAAGGACAAGAAGATAACTGAGAGTTGTCAGCGTGGCTTAATGAAGGGGAAATCATGCCTGACCAGCTTTCTCTGATGAGATGATTGGCTTGTTGGAGGAGTGGAGAGCAGGGGATGTTGCTTACCTTGACTTTAGTAAGTCTTCTCACATCTCCTCATAGAGAAGCTGATGAAGTACAGACTAGAAAAGTGGATAGTGAGGTGGATTGAGAACTGGCTGAACTGCTGGGCTGAAAGGGTTGTGATCAGTGGCACAAAATCCAGCTGGAGGTCAATCAGCTTCTGGGTCCAGTACTGCTTAACATCTTCATTAATGACATGAATGATAGGACAGAGTGCACCCTCAGCAAGTTTGCAGATGGTACATAATGGGGAGGAGGGGCTAACAACCCACATAGTTGTGCTGACATTCAGAAGGACCTGGACAAGCTGGAGAAACGGGCAGAGAAGTTCAAAAGAGGGAAATGCCAAGTTCTGCACCAAGGGAGGAATAATCCCAGGCACCAGTTTAGGCTGGGGCTGTTCAGCAGGAAAGCAGCTTGCAGAAATGGCCCTGGGGATCCTGATGGACAACAAGTTAATCATGAGCTAGCAAAACGCCATTCCAGCAAAGGCAGCCAATGGGCTGCATGAGGGAGAGCATTGCCAGCTGCTCCTTTCACTCTGCTCGGCACTGGTGAGGCCACATCGGGAGTGCTGTGCCCAGGTCTGCGCTCCGTAGTACAAGAAAGACATGGACATATAGAGTGATTCCAGTAGAGAGCCACAAAGGTGGTGAAGGGACTGGAGCATGTCTTATACAAAGAGTTGCTGGGAGAGCTGGGACTGTTTAGCCTGAAAAGGACAAGGCTCGAGGGGGGGTCTTATCAATATGTAGAAATATCTGATGGGAGGGTGTAAAGAAGACAGAGGCAGACTTTCCTCCAAAGAACAGATAAGGGGCAATGGACACAAACTGAAATACTAGAAGTTCCGTTTAAACATTAAGAAAAAAAATTATGGTGAGAATGGTGAAACCCTGCAACATGTTGCCTAGAGAGGATGTGGAGTCTCCATCCTTGAGGATATTCAAAATTGATTGGATAATGTCCTGAGTGTCCTGCTGTAATTGATCCTACTTTTAGCAGGGGTTTGGACTAGGTGATCTCCAGAGGTCTCTTCCAACCTCAACTATTCTGCAATTCTGTGAAAGAAGTTACATTTTTCATTTAATAGAACATTTATTCACTTCTTTATGCATGTGTCAAAGTGATTGTGAGTGTGCTATTGTGCTATAAATCTGTATGTCATTAAGTAAAGTTTAAAATAATCTGTAAGAGAGCTGAGTCATGCTTATTACTATTTATCACCATTTTTGTTATCTGCTATCTTACAATTCACGTGTGGAAATGATTAAGACATCTATAAGTAAGTAATGTTATTAAATGCCTAAGTATTCCAAGAAATAGTGTTGTACTGTGTCTTTCTGTAATATTTATCTTCTAGAAAATGGAAGTGAGTATTTTAACTTGTACAGGAAAAATGGTTTACAGTGCCTTTAAAAATATATGGTTCCTTACAACCTGAAGATGCTTTTCATCAATGATGGACATTTGCATTCTACACTTTCTTGCTGATATTTTTGATTTTTATGTGATCAGTAATGGTTCTTTGTAAATTATAATGTGAAAAGAGAATACTTCAAGATAACACTATATTTACATCTCAGGCAAAAGACATATCAGCACAACACATATGCTGTGAAATCAGAAATAGCAGAATCCCTTACAGTTATTTAGTGCAAGCAGAAAGTAAACTCTTTTGTAGTATTTGCTCTTCAGTTAGTGAATATTTTGTGCAGTTGGAGGTATTCTGTGAAACAGGACCCTCTATAGTGAAGTTAATTTCTCTTGCTCTATTACAATGGTCAATAGCTATTTCATTTTCAGCTACTGCATTTCTAGAACTCTAGAGCATGAGTCTTAGCATTGCCAGTGGTCATGGGGATGCTACCAGGCTGCAGCTATATAACATTCAAGTCCTTTAGGGAGGTTATGTCTTGAAGATAATATATTGTGAATGAAAAATGCATTGAAGCTTAGTGTTCTGATTGAACTGGCATTGATGAAATGATTTTGGCTGGTAATAATTTAACTTCTGATATATAAACACAGAAAAGTATATATAAGTGTTGTTTAGGCTGACATAAGCTGTAGAAAGCAAAGAAGTTCAAGGTAAATTTTATATTCAGTTCAAAATTGCCTAATGTGTGGTGAAAAGTGGCTAACATCATTCACTGAGCTAGAAATTTTGTTATTTCCAAATATTTAACAAAGCAGTGTAGAAATATCAAGTTTGTAGATCCTAAAGCTTAGCATGATCCAATTTTTACTTAAATGTAAATCTGAGTAGAGAACAGCTTGGGTTTATAGTAGAAGAAAGTATCATTTAAAATAATTTGAGATGAGCCATTCTTTTTTTTTTCCCCTGTAGGATTGCTTAGTTAGTAAAACCACATTTTTCTGGTGATATGGGCTGCTACATTATTCTATTTTTTGTTTTCCTTCTACAAATACTAGAAGAACGGAGATTCTGTCTCTTCCAAAAGTTCATCAGGCTATGTCAACACAACAGAGCCTCTGACCTCTGCAGTTTTGTAGGGGACCTGAGCTGCATCTGTATCGCATAACTGAGCGAAACAAGAGCACACACACCAGTCTCACTTTCCCTCTACATTGGTTTCCACAGGAAGGAAGCCCAAACCTGCAGGGTGTAAGGAAGGCATGACATGCCCTGCGGAAGCTCCCGGCCTGGACAAGGGGGAACCAGCTCCTTACAGCATACAGAGGACACCAAGCAGTACATCTAGACTTTAACAGGCAAAGATCACAGCAAAACAAGTGGGAAAGGGGGGGAAAAAACAGAAAGCAAGGCAACTGAAGCCAAAGCTAGAGCAAAAGCAGCACACTCAAATCCTCAGTATTATGGCGTACTCCATTTTAATCTCTGCAATTTCACCTTGCCAAGCAAGAGTAACAGAACAATTTAAATCTAATCTGATGTGAAGACTAGATTAGGTTTTGTTGAAAAATACTTGTCTTGGTCCTGGGAATGTGAGCAAGAAAGTAGATTGAATAAACAAACATGAGAGAGCAAAAAGCTCAGATCACAAAAAGGGAGTATGTAACATTTATATACTCATGATTACTGAAGTTTTTTATCCACAGTTTAAATTTTCTTTCTGTTCTGTGCCTCTTGACAAATCTTGGATCACTCACTGGTAAAACTGGTATGCTACTTACCTCACAGAAGCCCTTTGAATATAAATAGATGGGTTAGATTCCTCTCTATTTCTACTTGTCTCAAAGTTTCAAATGTTTTTTGAGATGCTTGAGAAAAATACACTGAAGAAATACAAAATATTGTTATTATTACTCTGAGTATTACTCTGACCTAACATAACGAGAATAATTACAGTGACACACTTCAGTCAAGTTCTGCTTTTCTCATGAGGGAAAAGTTTTGACTGAGAACTGCAGGATTTGTCCATAACTGTTAGCATAAGGGCCATGTATTAAAGGACGAACAGAAGCATGAAGAGAATGGAAAGCCAGTATGTTGAGATCTAGATACTTAAAAATCTATGTTTAGACACCTAAACAGGATGGAATTTATAGCTGCTGAACAATTCCAGATGTCAGCAGCTTCAAAGGATGCTGGGAATACTGCACCCCCCCGAAGTACCAGTAGAGAAGTGGCCTGATATTTAACTATGGATTCAGAAGCCTCAAACATTCAGTTTTGAAGATGTTGTCAGAAACCTTTGGATATTTGACAAACCAAAAAAAAACCCAAGTCCTCTGTTAGTAGCTGTTAGCCTTTTCCAAACTGGAAGATCTGTAGAAAAGCTTTCAGTAAATACTAGTAAAAACATGAGGAAAACAGGTTTCTTCTCTTCTGTTTGGTGAAAAACTCCTTCAATCCATTTCTTTTGGATCAACAGTTGGCAGTGCTCTCCCAGAAATATTAGTTGCCAGTTTAAAAATGTTGGGCCTGAGTCAGCAGTACCTAGCACACTGTAAATACTGAAGCTTGTGGAAAGAAGTACAGCATGGGAGTAACCTTCTACTCCCTTCTGCATACTTCTAGGTGCTTCCTGCCCTTTTTCACAGTTATAAGTGATTAAACATAAAGCAAAGAGCTGTCGGAGTCTTTGGAGTAGTGCTGGAAGTGGAGGGAGAGCAGGGGGCTCCATTTGCTTTGATACCAAATAGTTTAAAAGGTACCTTAAGCCAGAGTGCTTGGGGTGGGCACTAGGTGAGATTTGTGTTTGCACAGCCCTGGATATGACTGAATGAGGAAGCTCACTGCCTAATGCAAAGTGGAGATTTTTTTGCGCTAAAAGGATCCTATATTGCCCTTTTAACTACACCAGGGACAGTGCAGGCTTAGTGGTACATGCAGGTTGTGTCAAGGAGAGGTGCTCAAGCTAGCTTTAAGCAAATCATCTTGTGCAGAGCTAGTACAGAAGTCAGCATAGACTCTCCCTGGGATTTATGTACCAATGAGTAGGAAACACCCTTCTGCCTCACTTATAGGGATGTCTGAGATCTGGCCCTTCTTTTCAAGGCTTAATAGTCAGCTGAGAACAAAGGAGCAGTAAGATGCTTGCTGTTTCCTCTTTAGTGCCTGGTGGCTAGTGATTGAAGCAGATAATAGCACCTAAATGAGCATGTTGTATCTCTATGCACAGGCCACTGAATTAACAGCAGTAATATGCATCACATAACATTTATTTCCTGTCTACTCAATGAGGAAATGATATGCATTTTTTGTATATTAAAATACCACAGTGAAAGATAAGACAAGCCAAATGGATCGCTAAATTATCCTGAACAGCGGTATAATGTATTCTTCTTGTGATATCAGATGTCCTTGGTTTTAGTTTTCTTTTTTATGTTTTTTTGTTGCTAGAGCTTATATCATTTCCCTCCAAAGTTAAAAACCAAAAGCAGAGAAAAGTAGCATGTTTTTGTCAGTGTAATTGCTTTAAGTTTCAAGAACGGCACTCCTAACCAGCATCACCATAGCACTGCATTTTCTAACCCAAGTGCGGCCTTTTGTAGGGAACTGAGAAACAACAGCTGTTCTAATCACATCAGCGGTTCAGCTGCTCCACCACAGGTACTCCCACGGGAAGAACAACTCATTTCTGTAGCGATGCCAACCAACAGACCAATTCTGGCCTATTTCAAGGTATGCAAACAGGGGATAAAATTCCAAAGTGAACATATGTTTGGTGACACAAACCAACCAGGTATCTTCATTGCTTCATTGCATAAATCTAGTAAAAAAATCAGTGGAGGTGTTTAACTACTTTATATATGAATTGCATTAAAGCCTGAAAGAACACCCTACTTCAATACCAAAGGTTCGGTTACACAGGAACCCAAGAGAAAATACAAGGGTTTTTTTACAAGGTAAACAATTTTTCTTTTGTTTTAGAAAAGGCCCACAGGATATCCTCCAGGGAAAATCAAAGGCAGACCTGTAGGAGTGTGCAGAGCAGTGAATATGGTTTTACAGCAGGAAGGGGAAAAGAAAAAAGATGTATTCAGAGCATACTGATCGTTAGTGCTAGACAGGATATAGCAAAACTTCTAGAGTTAAAAATAAAAACAAACACATAAACAAAAAAAAAGATCTGTCCTTATATTCCTGTTCTACAGGAGCTTCCGAAGGCCCCTACTCCACCACCCAGAAGTGCCTCTGTCCCCAAGGCACCAAGGAGACCTAGCCGAGTGGAGAGGCACAGTAGCTGCAGGGCGTGCAGGAGCACCTCCCGCACAGCAGCCCAGGGCCTGCGATTTCTCACACACCCAAGGCAAGCGGTCCAACAACAGCCTGGCTGGGGAGAGGAGCGGTTCTCCACGCAGGGAGCCACTTCACATACTTTGAATAATTAAGGTGACCAAGCAGGGCTCTAAACCCCAGTGATTAAAGCCCTGATCTGAAAGGAAGTAATAATCATCCCATCCATTTTATAGGACCCTTTCGTCTCTCATTCCCATTACGTCAAAAAGAAAAAAGTGCTTTTGTGACTAAGCAAATACCTTTTATTCTTCTGAAAACAGTGGCTAAAAAAGCAAACATCCACACAACCTTTCATATTCATCAAGCCCAGGACAAATTGCATGAAACACAATGGCTGGCCCTTTTCGCAACCTCAGGCAATAATTGAGGCAGATTTCAAGACATAAACATTTAGACGCACTTTCTCAAGGTTCTTATTGTTTCTGTACAGTTCTGTCTTTGCACTGTCACTAGATTGCTTTGGAAAATGCGTTTAGTGCAAGGGAAGCCCCACCCCTTATGACTGTGTTACCATCGTGTGTTTTCCAAAATTAGCACTTAGTTATGCCTCATGTGAAATGTGGTGTGAAATCCCCGTGAAAAGACGGATACCTGCAAGAGCAATGGACCATGGAGGACAAAGCAGAAAGAGGAGTGTCAACAGTTTGGCAATGCAAGAGGTCACGGGGTGCTTGAAGGTTTGAGTGTTTTTGTTCGCTGGTGTATCCACCCTCCCTGAGGCTTCTGATATCTGCAGGCCTCAGGATCAGATAAGGTCTGGGAGAACTAAGGCATATAAGCATCAACTTTGCAGAAGAACCTTAATGCTTTTCTATTAAAATAAATGGGCTGTGTCATAGGCAGGGACGATTCTCTTTTGACAGATAGTATTATATTTCATGCAATTACTAACAACAGTAAGGCATATGATGTCCCATAGAATCATCTGGGGCCACTTTGGGTAAACTTGTGGTGGAAGAGTGTTGTTTTTTTTTTGCCCACTATCTTTAATATAGTTGAGTCTCTGTAGGTGTCTCAAATGAAAGTGATTCAATGTTTTAAAGTTACTCCAGAATAATTCTGAAGCATATATTTCCCTTTTAGTGATCCTACATTATAGAATGTGCCAACAACTGAAAAACAATTCTCCAGGAAGGATTCACGCAGACATCCATAAAAAGCAGTTTCTCTTCACAAAGATAACAGTAACTGCACTGAGACAGACAGGTCTATCTTTCTGCTGTCTGACAACAGTAGCCAGTAGCTGCTCCTCAAAGGAAAAGTATTACAATTTAGAGTGGTGTTTCTCCTAGTATGCCTTTTCTTTTAGCTCCTAGCACCCTATGACTTTGTGAATTTAATAACCCTTGACAAAATGCCCTTCTACACATTTGTCCAATAGCTTCTTGAACTCAGTTAAGCACCTGGCTTTCACAGCCTGTAGCAATACATCTTTACATTTCATTTTTGCAGTGTACAAAAAAGTGTTTTCTTCTTTTCTTATTTCAAAAACTTTGTCTGATAATTTGATTGTACGCCCCCTAATTCTTGTATCCGTGCTATTCATGGTTTTAAAGACTAGATTCTATCAAACTGGCATCTCTTGTGTCTCTTTCACGGTAACGAGCCGTAGTCTCTTCATATTATTTGCCTTCCGTTCTTGCTTTCTGTGACCTCTTCATGACCACAGTCAGGTGCTGTCAGAGACATACGTCACCTCCTGTACCAGTCTTCGTTCCGCTATATACTATCTGAAGTAGGGAAGGAAAATAGCATGCAATATTCAAGATGCAGCCACACCATGGATTTCTGTGCTGGTGTAAGATTCTCTGGTTTGTTCTCTTTTTTTTTCCTAAGAAAGCCTAAATTTGCACTTTTGACTGGCGCTTCAAAGCGTTGATCCCACTGAGTCCCACGGCTCCATTACCTCCTTTTAACTTTGCTGCCATAAACAAAAGGTGAATGGAGAAGTGGTTCTGCTAAAGAGAAATAAACAGAACAACCTTTACTAACGCCTTTTTCTGCTCTGGTTTACAGCATGTACCCACAGACAGCCCCGTATGAAGCTGGTGGTGCTTTCTGAACTACCGCGTCAGGAAGCCACAGCCACAGTAGTTTCTGCCACCGTTCTCCGCAGGCACTTTTTGCTCTTATCAGACTTCCATACCATCAGCAAACAGTCTTAGTTTTTTCACTTCAGATTGCAAAAGTTTAGCTATGCTTCAGTCAGATTCGCTGCAAAAAAGCTCTCAAGGTGTTTCTGTTTGAACAGGAATCAGTTAGGCCCTCGTGAGAGCACACGAACTGCTCAGAGAACGCAGCGGACCTGAAGGTACCTGCTTCCGGGGGGCCGGTCATGGTGGGACAGGCTCATCTGCCTAGGCAATAGCTCAATGTCATCATATGCCATCAAGAATTTACTCAGCTTAGTTCCATCTATCTGCATTCAGAGATGTAAGGTGTCTAATTGACAAGAGAGGTAAAATTTCTAGAAGAAAATGTCTAGAAATACAGTTTTCCACAAAAATCTTCCAGAAAAATGAAAAAATGGGAATATTAAAGATATCTTAAGTAGCTACTTGCTTATCAAAACTACAGTTTATTAATTTGTTCGAAAACGATTAATGTTGTATATTGCATATACTTGCGCTAGCAAATTCAGAATAGTCCTATATACCTTTCAGAAATAAATATATATTTATTCTGTATTAAAACAAAAATACTTTGTATTGTATACTTAGCTATGAGGTATGGAAAAGTACTTACATATATACTGTGCTTGTTAACATATGTCTGCAACAGGAAAGTAATAGAAACACTCAAAATAGAAAGCATGACTATTCTTGAATCACTGGCAGAAAGGAAAGTTATAATTGTATACGTAAATAGACCGCAATGCAAACAGAGAGAAAAAGCTTGTATTGCTATAGAAAAAGCTAGGAAAGTGAACATGAATATCCTTTATGCCTTTATCATACTGTAATTAATGCTCAAATAATTATCTCACTGTTCAGTCTGAGAAAAAATGTTTCACATTAAAGTTTTATTGCACTTTTTCTTCAGACCTCTATGGCAGATCAGGGAAGGGAATAAGAATAGAAGTGGGAAAGAAAAACAATTTTTCTCTGAAAACTTATCTCTGTTTCCAGACTCACAGATCTATTTAGAACATTCCTCCTTAATGTTCTCTTAAAAAAATAAAGGAGACACAACGACACCAAAAAAAAAACGCTAGAAAATCAAGATAAAAGGGAAACTGGTGAGAAGATCCCATAGTGAATTTTGACCTTACAAAAAGGGATGCAGACGACGAGGTCTTTATATGTAAGCTATCACAGGACAGATGGATAAAAAACAGAAAATTAAAGCACGTATTTGCAGGGTACTATGGAAAGATATGGTTACCCATAGAATAATTACTGCAGATCTGCCATAAACACAAGAGAGGTGGAGGACATGCTGAAGATGGACGCTCGTGTAAGGGCGATTCCCCGAGGCTGGGGCAGGAGACGTGGCGGCCGGGCTGTGCCTGCCTGGGCGGCGCTGCGTGCATGCCGCCCCAGAGCTGGCTCGGGCGGTACGGCCCCATTAACAACTCCAGCAGCAAAATTTGATACCTATTACACAACGCCCTGTACTCCTGTCACCTTTGCAGCCTGCTATTGCTGTAGGGGAGAAAATCTCCAAGTCCGGCAGGGGTCTGACGGTGCATGGTTGAGAGTGCCTTCCTGGTCGCTGTTCTCAGCCCCAGGCTTGCCAGAGCCGCGATGCAAAACTTGGCCGCCCTGAGGCTGCTGGAAGACCTCAGATTGCCTGCCCTGAGGGCTTCTCTGCGCTTGGAAGTTCTCCCAAATAGCTGTTCCAGAACATTACTTGGGCGTATGTCCTCTCTGGATGCTCCTGTTTCAGAATAGGAGTGCTTTTTGGACTGACTATAAGCCATATTCAACGCTAACTCAGTAACAGCGTGGCTGCACAGAGACTGAAACTAAAATAGCTCTTACAAAATAATGATCCTTGAATAATAATTACAGCTATCATTTTTGCATCAAATCCAGTTATTCTGGAATACCTCTTTCAGGGTATTTGTACATGGAAAGGAGCCCTGAGCACTCTACCACCTGTGTTTTCCTCTGTCAGGTGAAGGAAAATTCTTTTGCCAAAGTCCTGGGAAATAAAATGAAAACCCTCTAAAATGCTGCTCTAGACTGAAGTTATTTTGACAATAAATCCATCAAAGGTATCACACACTATTTTTGGTGCCCGAAGAAATGAATTCAGAGCTGTAGCTTCTGTTGCTTCGTTGAGTTACTCACTGCTTTAAACTTAAAGAAGGATGATTCATGGGCAATTAATGGCAAGGAAGAGAAATGCCACTTGGAACGGTGAAATAATGCAGTAGTTTCTTTCTTTGACATTGTTATTCGTTTTAGTGTTTACAGGCTTTTACTGACAACAGGTGCAAGGCTTCGGTACTCATGGGCTATCCTCAAACAACATCCTTGTCCATTAGCTGGGGGCTCAAGTTCTCCTACAAACCAGAATTTCTCAGTTGTTCAGACTGCAGCTAGCTCATGCCCTACAGCCAGCCCGCCACCTTGTCCGCCGGGGAAATGCGGGCTGCAGGTGGTGACTGGCTCAAACTCAAGCTCACCGGCGCAGCAGCCTGCATACAACCTGTTCAACGCCTTGCAGTGCTGCACGCTTGAGCCCACGCTCAGGCAGAAACAGCAAGAAAACCTGGTGTTTTGCAGAAGTCTCTAGCGGAAAGAGTTGGCTCTGAAGGGCGCTGCCAAGGGGGCAGCTGTGGCCAGAGCGCTCTGTCCCGCAGCGATCCTCGGCCCTGGGAACGGCCCTGCCGCTCTGCAAGGAGCTGCTGGCCAGAGGGGAAATGCTGCTGCTGGGCAGGAGCAGGCAGCTGCTTGTCGGTTGTATATATTCTAGCAAGGAGAACAGCCAATTTAACACTTTTACTAGTAATAAAATGTAAAGACGGCTGTTGGGAAACACGGGAGGAAGAGTATTTTTGCCATGAACTTCAGACGCTTGGGCAGCCACCCTTCCCGTCTAAGCAGGAGTCCTTCAAAGGGCAGCTCAGAGCAGCAGCCAGGCTGAGGCACCCCGAAGTGCTCTGAAGAAGAGAATCCCTCTCTCTCTACCTCTCTCTCCCTCATGAAGAAAGATTATCTAGCTATGTAACAAGCTATCTAGCAGTGCATGGCGTGAAAAATCTTTCCAGATTTTTAGGCCTGTAACTAAAGTATAACATACAGCAAGAAAGGGAAGGCTAGACTTACTTTTTTCATCCTGAGCAGAAATTTAGAGAAAGATGCTATGCCTATCAGAAGACAGATGTCAGGCTGTTGTGACTTCTCAGCTACGAGAAAGGGGTAATAAATAACCATAAAGTCATTCTATTAATTCCTTTACTAGCTGTGGCCAAAAATAGGGCTCAGCTCTTTGTAGCAGAGATAAATACTGGATGAATACTGAGGAATAAATTGCTGTTATGAATTATCAGTTAATGGATGTTGAAAATGTATAAATTACAGATATGAAATAATTATGCAAATTATATTCCTTCATCCAATCATTTGTTTAGTGAAAACACTTATACTGCATCTTTATAGAGTGACTGGTGGCTGGAACAATCCTCTTGATGTATAGCCCGTAAGACTTAGAAGTAAACAAACTTCTGTTATAAATGATATTGTCTTACATTCAGGAACCCCAAAGCTGTTTATTATGTTAACTGAGTTCGTAAGTAAGTAGCGGAGAAGAGGGTGGGAAGAGCTGCCGCCCCCACCCTGCCAGGTGCTGTGCTCTGTGATGGAGAGGTGTTGGGCTCGGGGTGTGACATACAGTCTTCCTACACCGGTACAGGAAGACTGTATCTGAAAGCTCTGCTGAAACATTGTTCTGCTGCAGTCTGGGGGAAATCCAGCAAATATATCTTTGTTTTTCGAGCTAGTCACACACAATCCTCACTGGATTTTACGGTTATACTGGCTGCTTCTTATTCAGGCTAAATGACTAAACAATTAAACATCCCACTGTTCAGTCAGACCTAAAACAATGGTAGCGACTGCCAAAGACTGGACCGAATGTAAACACTAACGCTGGGAATTAATTAGTTAAGTGGCTACATGTGCATGTCTGCATTATGGGAAGCAAGGGCAGGCAGAATTTGAGTAGAGAGCCGTGCAGGCAGGAGAAGTCACATTTGTAAATCAGAAAGAAAAACAGAAGGCCACTTTTTGGACAGAATGCTAGTTGAAAGGCAGGCTTGGAAATATGAAAAAGGAAATTGGCTCTGTACCGTCTTTGTGCTTAGGAGAATATTATTTGCCAGCAAACAGGATTGCATCCAAGAAAGAGCTGTCATCATTTTCTCCTATTAAAAGGAACGCGCAAGTCGCTGTGCAGAGCTCAAATGCTTGCGATAAAAAGAAGGAAAGTGTAGTATCGGATCTCTTGCATCTAAGGACTCTACTGTTAGGCGTTTTGGGTTGCCTACTAGTTAGAAATCAGAGGATTTATGCGCTGACTTTCCTATCCCAGCTACAAGCGCTGCCGAAACGGCCCCTGACCCTGCCGAAGCCCTGCCGCGGGCCTGCCTGGGCTGCCAGGGCCAGCGCACACACTTGCTAATCCTTCGGCCCTGCGCAGCGCACGCTTTTAAGCTTTTCTTCTGCTGAGAGCTGCAGCAGGGAAGAATCTTTTGCCGATAGGTAGGATTTTTAGGCGTATTGCTTGCTTGTTGAAATGAAACTGCTGTTGATACAAAAACTTTCATATGCAACCAGGATGAGGCAACTCAAAAACCGGACGCTTTCACTGTTTGACCAAATATCCTCGTCCGCAGGGGCGAGTGGAGAGCCACCCGCCACCACCCCACCGTGGCCAGCACGGGCAGCAGCGCCCGGCCAGCGGCGCGCTCCCTTCAGGAGGAGATGTGCTAATCGCCAATGTCAGGTGTCCCACCACTACCGGTTCATTATGTTTTGCTACACTCGTGTGCAAAATATGCTCATTAGCAAAGATACTGAGTGTCCTTGCCTTCGTCATCCACAGCAGTCTCGATCCATAAAATGACAACTCTTCTTGTAACAATTTATTTCCCACAGGGATAAGCTGAAATTAATGACTAGTTTAAGTATATTGAGCAATAAGCAGGTTTCAGTGGGTTACGTAGCTACTAGTTGTTACTGTTCCTAAACCGCGACATAGACCAGCTGCCTAAGCGCGCTCCAGTACAAGGGACCCCTGATTATTATTAATGCATAACATTAACAAGCAATATTCATGGCTGAATTATTATCTCTGAGATGTGAAGAACACAGAGGGTGCATTTCCAAGAGAAAGAAATTAAGCAGTAGATCCTGAAGTAGTCACTGGAAGAATTATTACTTTTGTCTCTTTGATATTCCCAAATCTAATTATATTTTTCTAATTTCTGCTCTTTTCTTTTTCTCCCCATTCCTGCTTTCGTTTCTCTCTATCATTCTCCCCATTCCTTTTTAAAATTTTCTGCTTCTCTGTAGATTTCTTTTCAATAAATGAGAAGGAAATCCTATGATCCTTCATTTAACTGCTCTTTCAAAGCAGAAGGAGAATATACGAAAGAAAAGGAAATAAAAAGGCCAGTTAGTTAGAACTTCAGACAGACAGCAAGATGACAGATATATATCTGTGCTGGTTTCCACATTTACTCTGTGTTCACTCTACTGTTGTCACCAACATTTATATTTTTAATAAATACAAATAAAGAACAGAACTCAATGGTGAAGCTACAAAAGATTATAAGATCATTTCAAATATTTATTACTCCGCTAATACTCTGATCCTATAATCAGCTTCACAGATTATTCCTTGCATTTCCCTAATTCCTCCCTGGAAAAAGTGTAAAATAATTGCCCAGATGGAAGAGGTATAATCGATAGAGTACGTCCCAGTGCTAACATATGTCTGTGTTCTTGACGTCAGGAAAGAGGGAAAGAAAGAAAGAAAAAAAAAACCAATAATGTAAGCCTCAAGTGAGTACTTTTGCTGCAAGTGAAAACAATCGTACTGATCAAAAATTGTATGAAAGTGTATCTGAAGAACATATTGTTCCGTGGTAACTAATTTGCTAATTGTTGCATACAACATTCAGCAGTATCAATCATTCCAGCGAAGGCAAGCAATTTATCAAAAAAAGAAAAAGATTTAAAGTTAGTCACAAAAAAATTAGCAGGGTCATCTGAGGACAAAAGTTATCAAAGTATCAAATGGTATAAAACATCACAGTGGGAAATAGCGGTCAAGAAGAGCCCTTCTACTGCTCCCAAATATGGCCCTGGACCTGTAAGTGAAGTATACCTGCAACATAAGGAAGAAACACTTCACCACCTGATATTACCCTTCTGTAATTAAAGAAGGAGGTTCTTTCTCTATTACTCCAAAGAAGAGTAGATTCAGAGAACACAGATTTTTTTGCAGTTTTTGATCTGAAAGACTTTTTTTTTTACTTCCATATTAGCAGGCAGGTGGGCAAGAGAAGTGTCTGCTGCTCATGGTAAGCTTGCAGCATTTTTGTGTCTGTACACAGCACACTGGGTCTCAGAAAAAGCACAGCCAACAGTACCCCAGGGAGAGGATTTAACTCTCACCTAGATAGTTCGCAGATTAAAGGTAGATTCTGCCTCAGACTATGCCCTACATGCCTTTTGTGAGCCAGGTCCAATTGCGAACTGCAGTAGTCTCTCATCCTGCTTCGTGGGTGGAGTTAACCACAGAAACTTGAGTTGGTAACAGGGGTGACCTCTCTTCAGTCAGTGTCTGTAGGAATTAACCAACAATTGTAAGATAAACTACAGAACTTCCAGGCAAGCAGAGCATACACAAGTTAGCCAGACTTCAACCTGTATCTGCTGGGATGCGTTGTCTATTAAATAAGGGAAAAGAATATGTGCGTTCTGCCAGGTCCATGCAAGTGGACTGGCCTTTTCTCTGTCTTTACCAGCTCATACCATGATCCGAATTTTTGGAATAAGTAAACTTTCCTCAGTCAGTTCCAGCTGTAAGAAATTGATCTCAAAAGGATTTAGTCATCTGTACTGAGTACTTGAGTACTCTGAGCAACTAATTTAATTTGGCGCATTTCACATTAAATTGCAAGGCTGTTATACAGAATTCCATAATATCTGGAATTTATATGTAGTCAAAGCAAAACAAAACAAAACAAAACAAAACTTCAGTCTGCTATGCAGTCAACGAAGGAGATGCCTTCCCTGCATCATCCTGTTTATCATAGTTTCCTGATATTTTGTCAAAAGGCCATCATATTGCAGGCAAACGTATAGATATAGGCTGCTACCTTATCAGCAGAAGTCAACAGTGATGACAGACCCATTGATAGTCATTTCAACTGTTCTCCAAAGTCCTCCATCCTCAAAACCAATATTTCTTTGACAGCAGGACATGCCCAGAGTTCACTCTGAGGACACCTTATAATGTGAAGCCTTTTGTTCAAAAACTGGTCCCAGCACAGACTAAAACAGCCTTCCTGCATTGCTGGATCAATACCTCCAGCCTACATCTTTTCACTGACCTCCTTTCTCCTCAAAGGCATATATGGGATCAGGGCAATGCAGCCACTGCTGTCCTAACAGCTCCCTGTTAGCAGAGTGACACTGGTTAACACAGCTTTCCTAGCTGCCCAGGCTAACTTGTGCACCACTTCTGTACTCTCTGGACTCACTGCTGCCGGAATGCGGTCGGACTCTTCATCCAGATCTGATGGTCTTCTAATGGACAGCCTATTGCCAGCTCATGGGAGAGCACCTACAGAAATCATTCCCTAGAAGAGTCCCTTTGCAAGCTAGAAACTCCTGTACAAGACTTATTTCTCTAAGTGGAAAGCAATTTCAGCCTCAGCCATTCAACATAGTTTTGGCTTGGGGGGTTTTAATATGCCAAATACCCTACATTATGTTCTGATCTGAGAATTTTCTTGGGTGGGTACTCTGGCAGATTACCCTCCAATGAAAAACTTCTTCATGGAGCACAACAACTAAAATAGGATTGAGTTCAGGCCAAGGCACTGGACCACATAGGAAAGCTTAAGCAGGAATTAATTTAGGTAGAGTAGCATTTGGATCAAATCCCAAACGCAGGAGTGCAGGTACTGAATTGTAGTGCAGCTGTTCATGTCAACGTGCCAAAAGCAAATAGCATCCAGGAAGCTGGGAGAGCATTGATAGTATAGCCTCAAGGGGTAGCACTAAGAGAGAGGAGAGATGTATTTGGAAATCGTCTATTTAGTCCTACAGTAGTCAGAAAAATAAGATTTTTTAATAGTCACAGCCCCTAATTTAAGCTACCAAAATTACACTCCTGCTCTAAATCACTTTCTCTTTCTTGATTGCAAGGGTCAAGGAAATGGACCCTTAATTCAGACAGATTGCACCCCTCCTCTTGTGTCTCCTCTCTGTAAACAAGGACAGTGCCAAAGAAGTTCCCAACTCACATCATGGGTTTTCATCCTGATAGAAGCAACAGCAAGGCCTGGCTGAATACTGCAGCCCGAGTTAATAACAGCGATATTCTTTACGACAGTAATACACAAGTGCTTCCCTTCAGAACAAAGTATGCTACTGAAAGGCAAATTTCACCTACAGCAGTGGTCTGCTGCCATCCTCAAGGGAACTAGCCCTGGTTTATGCCAGTGTAACCAAGGATATCGATGCACCAGGGAACAATAGGCCATTTTCATTCAGCTGCTTAACAGTAATTGCCCAAATAAATTTCTCTTACCTCATCAGAAACAGAAGGTAATCCTAGACAGATTGCTCTAACATGCAGTACATGCACAGAATACCACGCTTCCAGGTGTGTAGTCCTGAGAGCAGGATCAAGCTCAGAGGCCAGATGAGACAATATGAATAGGTTATTCGGTAATTGAATTGAATTAGGATTCCAAACAGAGTGGAACAAGGGAAACAATAATCTTATGTTAAGTAATCAAGATGATTAAATTTGCATTTGGATCCATATTTTGAAAACCTCTGTAGCTGTGTCAGATGAGGAGGTTACACTCTTCCACCTATTCCTCCCCACTAGTTACCCTTCTCCCTCTTCTGCCCTCCATCTAGAATCTGCCTCGCACTGCCAGAGAGAGGCATTAGCTCATCTCCTCCTGTGATCTCTCTCTTGGGGAGAGTAGACATGGTCAGCCAGAACACTTCACATAACAGGTCTGGAGCAATGCAGCCCCTCTGACTGTGCGGGGACTGGAGCAGTTGTGTGCTGGGGTGAGGCGGGGAGCCAGGGATGCGAGGCTCTCGCCTCTTGCAGGCTCGTGGGAAGAGGGAACCTTCTCCAGCTGGCCTGGGTTGGGGAGTCTCATAGAGAGAGAGAGCATATTTTAGCATCCTTTCAGGGGTCATGTCTGTGAGCAGGAAACATGGGCAGCAGTTCTTACCTCTCCAGCTTGTTCTTCCTTTCTGCTTTCTTGTTTCCCCTTCTTTACTCACTTATGGAATATTCCTTGTATTTATTTTAAATTTTATCCCTGTGCTGATGCTTTCTTGTGTTTCTTCTGCCTCTCCTACCAAGCCAGACCCTTCAGTCTCTGGGCTTTCATTCAGTTCTTGGTCACAGTTGGGCTCAAATAGCACCAAAGGGGTGGGGGCAGCCAGCAGTGGGGCTGGAGCAACCAATGCTGTGATTATAACCAATGTTCTGGTTGCAGCCTACAGGCTGGGACACAACAGGAAGCTTCTTGGTCTTTAGTCTCTAGTCCAAGGCTTGTCATCCTGTTATACGACACAATTAAATATTCTTCTTGTTCTTATATTTCTTCTCCTTCTTCTTGGGTTTTCCGACACTTTAGTCGCAATCACATTATTGATCTCTTTGGAGCTTTACCTTGTTTTTTTCTTCCATGGTTTTTTTCACATTGGCTTTCTACTCTCTTCTTCCAGACCTATGGAAAATGTTCTTCCAGGAGCTGAGTACAACAGCCACAGTACAACAGACCGTACCCCAACAGCTATAGGTTATCCTGCCTATGGTATTATCTCTTTCTTGAACTAGTCAATTTAAGAAAGGCCATATCTTGGAGGACTTTTTACTAGTTAGGTAGAAAGATTGGTGAAGAAGTCAGGTGCTTTCTTGATGCAACTGTTTTCCTGATAACAGCAGGAATTAAAGAACAAATTACAGCATCTTTGCTCGGAGTTCCAAGCTTTTTTCTCTGTCAATGTGCGGCTGAAAAGCTTTTCTTTTCCTCTTGTTGGGGTCATATTCTAGTTCCTGTTTTGACATTAGTTTCTCTAGGCTCTGTGCTCTGATGCTTTTTCCTGTTTCCCTTCATTAAATAACAGCTTTCAGACATCCTCCGCCTGCAGATATCTTGCCGATGCCTTGGTTTCAGGAAGTAGCATGTGCTGGTAGTGTGGGTGCTCTAGTTTCAACCACACCACCCCATAAAATGCCTTAGTGTTTCTTAGAATTACTTTAAACAAAAGGCAGTTGTAGGTTTGGCAAATCAAAATGTAGCACGGTTTTGTTTTCTTTTCTTTTTTTTTTTTTTAAACAACCTTACTTTGTGGAAGTTCCAGCTCCACATGGCATGGAAGTTCATTGGCCTTTTTAATGACAGTGTTAGCACTGTCATCAAAATGGGCTCATATTTTTGCTGAGTTTATATGATTGCTACATATACATACAGGGATGTGTGTATGTGAGTATATATCTTCTAGGAGCTTCATATCTGAGCTGTATTGTTCATATCTTGAAATTCTGGATGAATAGCTCTAAAGCACAACGTAATTTCTGGGTTGCTAATAGTCAAATCGAAACACAGAGGATCAGAGGTGTGAGCTGAGCATTGTTTTCATTATGTACATAACACCTAGCTGGTTTAACTGCAGAGGTGTGGACGGTGCACAGAGCTGGAGTTCAAAACCCTGCAGGCTGTGATCCAGAGAGCTTCAGCTTGCCATCATCAAAACTTTCTTGCTATGCTGCTGAAAGGTAGCTCCCTTGCAGGAGTGCTCTGAGAAAGGATACAATATTTGTAAAGTCATGCATAAAATTAAGTTGCAAATTGCTATCTGCACTTCAGTTTTTATTTGCAGGAGTGCTAGCTACTATAGGGGAAGTAACCATTGAAGAGATTATACCTGAAAGAATATCGAATGTTAGAAAAACAAAAAATGTTAACTGATCTCATTATATGTAGTAAAACTGATTGCATTGCCATGTTTAATATTAGGTGTTAAATGTTCAAAAGCAAAAGCTAGCTTGAGGTTAATAGTGCAAAACATTACTAATGCTGTGGAACTGTCAAGGACTATTTCCAAAACTCCTTAAAAAACAACGTAGATGGGACTGTTACCTCCAGCATTAACCTCACAGAATCACAGAATGGGCAAGGTTGGAAGGGACCTCTGGAGATCTTCTAGTCCAACCTCCCTGCTCAAGCAGGGTCATCTAGAGTACATTGCACAGGATCATGTCCAGGGAAGGAGACTCCACTACCTCTCTGGGCAACCTGTTCCAATGCTCTGTCACCCTCACAGCAAAGTTTTTCCTCATGTTCAGATGGAACTTCCTGTGTTTCAGCTTCTGCCCATTGCCTCTTGTCCTGTCGCTGGCCCCATCCTCTTGACACCTCCCCCCCCTTCAGATACTTGTACACATTGATGAGATCGTCTCTCAGTCTTCTCTTCTCCAGGCTCAACAGGCCCAGCTCTCGCAGCCTTTCTTCAGAGGAGAGGTGCTCCAGTCCCCTCATCATCTTTGGAGCCCTCCGCTGGACTCTCTCCAGGAGTGCCATGTCTCTTGTTGTCCTGGGAAGCCCAGAACTGGACACAGTACTCCAGGCGAGGCCTCCCCCAGGGCTGAGGAGAGGGGCAGGATCACCTCCGTCCACCTGCTGGCAACACTCTGCCTAATGCACCCCAGGAGACCCTTCTTGGCCACAAGGGCACATGGCTGCCCATGGTGAACTTGATGTCCACCAGGACTGCCAGGGCCTTCTCTGCAGAGCTGCTCTCCAGCAGGTCAACCCCCAGCCTGTCCTGCTGCCTGGGGTTATTCCTCCCCAGGTGCAGGACCCTGCACTTGCCTTTGTTGAACTTCAAGCAGGTTCCTCTCCGCCCAGCTCTCCAGCCTGTCCAGGTCCCTCTGAAGGGCAGCACAGCCTTCTGGTGTGTCAGCCACTCCCCCCAGTTTAGTATCATCAGCAAACTTGCTGGGGGTGCACTCTGTCCCTTCATCCCCTGGGGGACACCACTAGCTACAGGCCTCCCACTTGACTCTGCGCCATTCACCGCAACCCTCTGAGCTCGGCCATCCAGCCAGTTCTCCATCCACCTCACCGTCCACTCATCCAGCCCACACTTCCTGAGCTTACCTAGGAGGATGTGGTGGGAGACAGTGTCAAAAGCCTTGCTGAAGTCCAGGGAGACAACAGCCACTGCTCTGCCCTCATCTACGCAGCCACTCATTCCATCAGAGAAGCCTATCAGATTGGTCAAGCATGATTTCCTTTTGGTGAATCCATGCTGACCATGCCTGATCACCACCTTGTCCTCCACATGCTTAGTCATGACCTCCAGGAGGAGCTGTTCCCTCACCTTTCCAGGGATGGAGGTGAGGCTGACAGGCCTGTAGTTTCCTGGCTCCTCCTTCTTGCCCTTTTGGAAGACTGAGGTGACATTGGCTTTCTTCCAGTCCTCAGGCACCTCTCCTGTTCTCCAGGACCTTTCCAAGATGATGGAGAGTGGCCTAGCAATAACATCCGCCAGCTCCCTCAGCACTCGTGGGTGCATCCCATCGGGGCCCATGGATTTGTGGATGTCAAGTTTGGACAAAAGAACTCTAACCCAATCCTCCTCGACCAAGGGAGAGTCTTCCTTTCTCCAGACTTTCTGTCATGGAAGCTGGAAGATCATGACTTTAAATTAAAAGGCTTTGACAACATCTATTGCACAATACAGAAAAAAAATTATTTTTAGGTATTTTTTTTGCTGACGAGTTTAATGATAAAATAAAGAAATTACAGAGAATGCTTTTCTTCGCCTGAAGAGTAGTTCTATTCTATAACCTGTATGCAGGCTGCCTCTAGCAGTTTGAAGAGGATTGAACTTTGCCAGCACTTTTGTGACATGTCTCTAGAGAAAACTCCTGACACTGACGGCTCACTGGGCTTTGCTATTGCCCTCATGCACTCACTGATCTTCACACTGTGCTGCAGGGGGGGGGGGGGGGTGCTAAGTGCTGCCCTGTGCTTCAGATGGGAAGTAACTCTGGAAATCACAAGCCTATCATATTGTTTTGCTGCCTTGATCTAATCTGGGTGACTGTCTTCTGCTCTAAAATGGTGGCAGATGTTGTGGGATCAAAACAGCGGTGGCGGTTTTAATAAATATGAGAAGAGTTCTTTGGAAAAAGGGACAGAGCAGGCAGCAGGTGTATATAGCAAATATGGCTATATACAGGCAGAGGCTGCCTCCAATCCCAGCCCCTTCCTATGCCCCGGTGGTGGGGAGCAATCTGGAAACCTGCTCTCTGATCTTTGTCTCCTCGTTCATGGGCTGCAGATAGACCTCACTCAAGGGTGCAGGTTGCTGAGGTTGCCCTTGTGGTTAAAAGCAGCCTCGTGGTGTTTGCTGTCTTTCTGCCACGATCACTAGTGGATTAATGTTATTACAATAATAGTGCCAGTGTGGGAACAGGGCACCAAGCAGGATGAAGACAAGAGTGAAGATAGGCTTGGTGGGGCACAAGGGACATGCAAAAACACAGTGGTACCGGGCAGTGCAGGAGCACTCACAGCTCTGGGGAATGCTAATGCGGGGGTTGGCATGTGCCTTCCCCCATGTTAAATCCACACCTAGGGAAAAAAGCACCAAGGAAATATATAGCTGAAATATATAAATGGATCTGTCTGGTTCACAATGGGAGTTTTGCCACTGACTTGAAAGAGCGGAGGCTGGGGCTTCCGCATAGGAGAAACTGGGGAGAACAGAGGGGATGGCATTTTTAAGCTATACATATCACCCTGTAGGAGCTTTTTGAGGATACCCCACCGTTGTAGGACATCCCTGACCTGAAACTTTTGTTCAGATGCTTGTTATTTTCTTTTTACAGATTTCATTTAATTCTCAGGAAATAGCTTAGACAAAAATTAAATATTGAGTAAAGATTTCTAAAGATGGCTCCTTTACTGAGAACAATGACTGGTATGAGATTTCCCCGAGAGTGGTAAGATTTATGTCCGAAAAGGAGTATCATGCCCTGCTCGCTCCAGAACTGTGAAGCTATTTCAGGAGAAATAATTGAACAGCTAATTATCTGAAGTAGTCAGAAAATATTTCTGGGGAGGAATGTGCTTTTTTAACTTTCAAAATCGTACTGCATATTCTCTTCTTCTTGAAACAAAATATTCAGAATTCTCTAGAAAAAGGAGAGTAATAGTTATTACACTAAGGACAATGTAGTGGTTACAGTAACATTAGACAGGAATTTTCAGAAATAGCTTTGAGCAACTCAGCTCAGAAGAAATGTGTCCAAACAGTCAAGAAGAGTGATTGCTTTCCAATTTTCCAGTCACACTGACACTTATCTGATCAGACCAGTCATATTTTTTTATTTTGTTTTTTTTTAGAGTATTCTTCTGTGGTTTTCCACAGACCTGCTTTCAGTTAAATATTATGACAGAACTTCCAGTTTATTCACTTAAATTGACAGATGTCTCCGTTTTTGAGAAATTATTTTGAAAGTTCTTACTCTAACAATGATGAGGCAGTGTGGAAAATATGGATTAATACTCTATCTAATTTTTTCTTCCTGGATTTTAAGAAACAACTCAAAAAGATAATGAAAAGAAATCAGTCTGGAGGATTCCAAGAGTTAAGCACACAGTACGTTTTTTGTGATGTTTACTTGATGGCAGCTTCGCATATATTTAGATAATAATCCAAACGCACTGAAGTCAACAGGTCATCAGCATCTGTAGACTTTCAGTGATGACTGCGGGATGTTGTCTCGGCAGGTCAATGTATTTAAATAGCGAGTAATTGCTCTCTCCTCTTAGCACACCTAAGCACAGTTGTAAGACCTGGTAGTCAGGAGCCATGTTATTAATAAATGAAGTAAGAGAATAACAGAAACTTGAAAAATGTATTCCCACTATCAGTCCAGCTTTCACAAGGTCAGATGGGCTTGTGTCCACCTGGACTGAAGGTGAAAATATCTCAGGATCTCAGGATAAAAGTGCTTCTTTCAACCCCAGATCACTTCTATTTGATACAGAGCATGGTGCCATAAACTGTCGTACCAGCACAATCGCGATACAGTTAAATGAGGTGCAAAGGCAAGAATGAGCGGGAGGGATGGGCCTATAAATGAGGTGCAAACAAGGAAAAAGCTTCTCAAATCAATTTTGATATTGAAGGACCACCTCATCAAATCATTCTCTGTGGTAACACTACACAGTGCTACCCAATTCAGTGGTGGTGAGTCCACATGAGTAAAAACCGGATTTTTCTAGAGTGCTAGAACAATGCTGGAGCTATTTAGGACTGGGATGTCTTAATAAATCTGGTAGCATTCTTTCCATGAGCATCCATTTAAGATTCTGTGATGTCAGGCAGCTATTTCTTCAACAAAGTTTTATTTTCTAACCCGCCCAAAATTACTGTCTCATGGAGCCATACTTCACTTTAGTGTCTCTCTCTGACAAACTGCTCTCTCTGACAAACTGCTACAAAGGAGCAAGTTATCATCCATGCATAGATGAATTACACATTATTCCCCTATCTCGTTCCACAGTGCATTCTTAATATAGGAAAAACTGAAAATGTGTTTAAGTATTTTGCCAGTATTTTTGACCTCATGATGAAATGTCCTATGTGAATTAATGCAGGCAAATAGCTTCTCTCATCTGGAGCTGTGATAGTGCAGTCGGTGCATAGAGGTTCCAGTGAGTTTTAATTCCTATTGACTATGGATAGGACATTTCTGACAAAAGGAGTGACCCTTTCTAATGCTTCCTCAGGGAAAACTTGAGCTGCCCCACTGCAGGATCTGAGACTTTTTGCATTATTGCAACTCATCTCTTCCAAGGTTTGTGTCATTTTAATACAGAGGAATTTCATGAAACTTGTGCTTTAACTGAGGGTGTTAAGAAGGGAAGTATGTGAACTGATAAGAATATTTAAGGCAATTGAACGAATGTATTGCTGATGTTAGCATATTAACACCCACTTACATCCAGACCAAACTTGATATACTAAATCTAAATATCCAAAATTGGAGTAAGGGCTCAGAGTGAGAGAAAAAAAATAATTACTTTATACTCAGAAGTGCTTTGGTTGAAAATCCACCCCAGAAATCCTCTTTCATGATCACGGTACGAAGCAGGTATTTGCATATAGGAGGGATTTTAGAAGTTGCTCACTACAGCTCTAGCCCTGATATAACCTCTGTTTCCATATGTTTCAACAGGAGCGAACTGGACCGCTAAGCTTACTCTGAAAAGCCCAGCCCTTGCGTTCAGTTCCCGTCACTTCCAATTGTGGTAATATTTCTGCATATTTCATTACATGCTTTCTGCATATCTATTTGCAGGCAAAAAAAACCCACTGTTCATTAGGCCAGAGTGGGTGACCATAGCACTACAGAAAGGGCCTTGCCTAGGAGCTTTTGCGTCGAGTTTATAATTTCTACTTGGTTTTAAGGTATTTAGAATTGTTTCACAGTGACAAGGAGGTGTTCCACGGGGTGAGGCAGTTTTTTAGCAGGGACAGGAAAGGCAATTCATTTATCTAAACCATTCGACCTTGCTATACATTCAGGTGGCAAATAGAAGTCCTACCCATGTCTGTACTCACGGACTCCGGAAGAAGAAAACATCTCAGTGGTCGTTAAAAGGAGGAAAAGTTGTATTTGCTAACATGACAATTTTCATGCGACTTACTTAAAATAATAAGCAGCTTGGGCTAGGAGTTGATATATTTTCATTTTCAAGACTTTATTCTTCTCTGCTTCTTCCTTTATCTTTTAAACACAGATGCAAGGGGTTGACTGAATCCTTACTTGTTGCTCTCTTGTGAAAGTTTCCTCATTTGGCAAGAATAATTATGCATCAAACTAAAAAAGTCTACCTGCTCACATTTGTAAAAGGCAAGAATTTGCCTAGGTGGAACTGTGAACACATACATTTTACAGGCATAGTTTAAGAAGCTTGTCTGGAAATTTGTCCTCAAATACCTTGCAGTAATGAGTATTCAGATTCAATTATTTCAAAAGTAAGTCTATGAGGCAGCAGAGAGTACTTAAAACAAAACATGTACATAATTTCTGTAGAACAGCCTCTTCAGGCAACATGGAGAAATGATGTACACTCGGAAGGGCTCCATTTGCTGCAGGTGCTTGGGGTGCGCTGAGCTCTGGACGCCAGCTGTTTCTGCAAGCCCTGCAGCCTGCAGGAATGCTGCAGTCACTCGGAAAACTCATTTATACTCACTTGACATTTCAGTGCAGGTTTGCACGAAGGTAATCACCCTCACCAGGGCAAGGGTGTTGACTGACTTTTGCGAGTACAGTAAAGTGATCCCAGTTTTGACAGTGAATGTTTAAATTTAAACTCCTCTGCATGGCCAACTACAGAAGGTCTCCAATATTTTCAGAACATTGGCAAAAATAGTTTTAATCTGATATTTGCCCAAGTCCTTTGAATTGTCCTAGACCCGGCCAAAAGAAGAGCTAGATTTCAACAGAAGATTAACAGAAATATGAAACTCTTCACTGAATATTTTTATCCTTTTTTTTTTTTTTGGACCAGTTTTACTTACTTCTAATTTTCTGAAAGACCCATCCTTTCCTTGCTTTTTTGGTCTTCATATTTCACCTATTTTCATGCTACATGAACACTTCGGAGATAAGAAGCAAATCTATAATATCATTTTGTCTCTGGATGATCTCTCTGGACAATATGTGAAATAAAAGCTCCATTGCTAAAAATAAACTAGGAATTTCTTCTATCACTTTAACCTGACTTCACCTTAGGCATATGAACTGTTCTTTATGTTATATTATATGGAGTAGTGAATTAAAAAAAAAATCAAACTAATGCACTGGACCATGCCCAGCAAGGAGAATGAGACAGAAAGAATCGCAGGTATCTACAGAGTCTAAAGCTAAAACTAGGCATAAAGCATATATGTAAAAAGAACGAAAACTCGAGGATGGAAAGAACAGAAGTGCTGAAAAGAGCAGACATTTGTATAAAATTATTATTCTGAACTCCATGCAGCAACAGCAAGTCTATCCACTGCTGAAATAAATTCAGGCTGGACTGCTGCATGCTCATGGCTGGACTCTGCGCTGACCTTGGGTTTGACTTACTTTGTCAAGCAAAAAGTCCATCCAGAATGCTCAGATTAACTCTTTTACATAAAAGAGGGCATCTAGGTACACAATTTATGTTTCATGGTACAATAGTTAAAAGTCTCAGAGGCCTGTCCTACTCGCAGTCAGTGCATTAACCCTTGAAGCAATATATCAAAAGTGGGACTGCTTTTGCCTATGTTCAAGACACATAAAGATGGGACCTTAATTAAAGCTGGATGCTAAATTCCACTTGTGGTCAATGGACAAAAACAAAGGCTCGTACAGAGGAGATCTATATTAAATATCTCAGGACACAGTTTACCTTCTGTATGTGCGGGGGCGACTAGTGAGACCAGGCATCTGACCTTGGAAGCTGAAGTTCAGTGCAATGACATCTGAAGGGGGAGGCGAGTGTAGATATCAGAGACTTGTCTCTATTCATTTCCTTGTGAAGGGACTGTGTGCAATTACAAACTTACTGAATTGTGTAACCTTGTAGTATGTGACTCAATATTCGTTTGGGATTGGGTATTCCTCTGGAGATAATTATCATTGTTTGCCATTTGCAAACAATCTTTTTATACAGAAAACAGACAAAATCATGGGTCTATCTCAGAGTTTATAAGGGAAATGAGAATGAAATTAATGAGATCTAACAGATTACTTAAGCTGGAGCTCAGTCAGCCCATTTTTACTGTTTAATTACATTTTTTGGTGAGTCACGGGAATAACAGAGAGTGCACTAGGAGATTTGCAGTTTGAAGTTTTGGCTTAGATCCATACCCCGGAGTACTCTAACTGTGAGACTACTATCGTGCTCTTACTTCCTTGCACTCCGGACAGCTACGTGCTCCTGTGTTCCCAGTTGACCTTCCACAGGGACCTGCTGCCTCCCGATGCCCTTCTGTCACCCAGGGGATGGGCACTGCACTAGGATGGGAGATGACGGAGGCGAGGAGTCAGAGCTCCCTGCGATAAGCCTGATGTCACATCCTGGCCTGGTCAATCTGGGATAAATGTGGTGGCAGCTCTACAAAGAGTGATGGCATGGCCGTCTCAGGTCAGCCTTCTGCTCTGGGCTGCTCTTCAAGGCTGCCGTTCCTTCCAGATGTGGCGTGGTTCACATCAGTGAGGGTAAACACTGCAGTACCCAAAGAAAGATACCTAAAGTAAGAAGTCATGATCTTGACTTTGGTCCCTTTATACAAGCTTTTTTTGATGCTGTGGACTCTTCCCCCCAGGTAGAGTGGACATAGCAGAAAGAAATTGACTTTGTTGGAAGTTCTTTTAGTAAACAAAATTTTAAAAAAGGACAATTCCAGCACTGCCCTTGTATTAGACAGTTCTTGGTAACACAGCCATGCGCATTAATATGCCTGTATGCCAAACTACAGGAATGAAAAGGTCTGAAAGTGCACAGTCTTTGTTCGCATGTTGGGTGGCATCTTCTATCTGTTGATTCTTTGATATCAGCTGTTGGTCTTTATGTTGTCCAGTTCCAAGATAAACCCTCCTGATCCTCCTACCCAAACCAATTTTATCCAAATTTAACTTTGCAGATGCAACAATGTGCATGTGACTATATTACATATCAACTAAAATATTGTCAAGTGGGGCAGCCTTATCTTTGCAAGAGTTCTGTAATGCAAGGCATAGTAGGTTAGTGAAAAAAATGCTAACTTACAGCCGGAGGTGCATGGTGCAACTAGGGCGTTCATGGTCAGTCCTGGTGGTGAGAAGATCGGGTCAGTGGAATTTCCTATATCAGTCTTCTGCTTTCTAGGCTACCAGTTCATTCAGTCTTTCTGTGTACGTCATATTTTCCACACTCATTTTTTTTTGCTTTCCTCTTCAGACTACTACCCTCTGCTGCTCTTCCATGTGGGCGCTACCGACACAAAAGACAAACTGGAAACCATCAAACAGGACTTCAGAGCTCTGGGAATGGTGGTGAAGGGTCTGGGAGCCCAGGTCATTTTCTCCGCAATCTTGCCTGTGAGGGGGAAGGACAGGAGGAGGAGCAGACGAGTTTTCCAAGTTAACAGCTGGCTGCGCCACTGGTGTTGGCAACAGGGCTTTGGTTTCTATGACCATGGGACCCTGTTTGAAGATCAACAGCTGATGGGGAGAGGTGGGATCCACCTTAGCAAGCAGGGCACGCGCCGCCAACAGATTGGCCAGCCTGGTAAGGAGGGCTTTAAACTAGGCAAGATGGGGGAAGGGGAGTGGTATAGTGGCAGGGGAGTCAGTAAAACACCGCTCAAGTCAGGATGCCTCCAGCGGGTGCATACAACCAGGGGAGACAGCATGGGACATGTCTATGGAGGATCCTCTTGCACCTCTCCTGGGAAGCTTACGTGCTTGACTGGCTCTCTGAAATGCCTGTATACCGATGCGCGCAGCATGGGGAAAAAGCAGGAAGAGTTAGAGAGCTGTGTGCAGTCGCAGGGCCATGATCTCATTGCAGTGACAGAGACATGGTGGGATAGTTCACATGACTGGGATGCTGTCATGGATGGCTATGTGCTTTTTAGGAAAGACAGGCCAGGAAGGCGAGGTGGTGGAGTTACTCTTTATGTGAGGAGCAACTAGAATGTATGGAGCTCTGCCTCGGGGTGGATGAAGAGCAAGTTGAGAGCCTATGGGTAAGGATTAAAGGGCAGGGTAACATGGGTGACACTGTTGTGGGGGTCTACTACAGGCCACCTGATCAGGAGGAAGTCATCGATGAGGCCTTCTACCGACAGTTGGAAGTAGCCTTACGATCACAGGCCCTGGTTCTCATGGGGGACTTCAACCACCCTGACATCTGTTGGCAAGACAGCACAGCTAGGCACAAACAGTCAAAGAGGTTCCTGCAGAGGATTGATGATAATTTCTTGACTCAGGTGGTGCAGACGCCAACGAGGAGAGGTGCAATGCTAGACCTTGTACTAACGAACAAAGAAGGTCTAGTTGGAGATGTGAAGGTTGGGGGCAGCCTTGGCTGCAGTGACCATGAGACGGTGGAGTGGGCAGGAGACCTGCATGGATGAGCAAGGAACTCCTGGCAAAACTCCAGCAGAAGAAGGAAGCCTGCAGAATGTGGAAAAGGGGACAGGCCACTTGGGAGGAATACAGGGACATTGTCAGAGCGTGCAGGGATGCGACAAGGAAGGCTAAGGCCCATTTGGAATTAAATCTGGCAAGGGACGTCAAGGACAACAAGAAGGCCTTCTTCAAATACATCAAGAGCAAAAGGAAGACTAAGGAAAGTGTGGGCCCACTGCTGAATGGGCCAGGTGCCCTGGTAACAAAGGATATACAGAAGGCAGAGATATTGAATGCAGCTTTTGCTTCAGTCTTCACTGCTAAGGCTAGTCCTCAGGAATTCCAGGCCCTGGGGACAAGAGAGGAAGTCTGGAGAAAGGAAAATCCTCCTTTGGTTGAGGAGGATCGGGTTAGAGATCACTTGTCCAGACTGGACATCCACAAATCCGTGGGCCCCGATGGGATGTCCAGCAATGATGCTAGTGGTGTCCCCCAGGGGTCAGTCCTGGGCCCAGTCTTGTTCAATATATTCATCAGTGACCTTGAGGAAGGGACAGAGTGCACCCTCAGCAAGTTTGCTGATGATACTAAACTGGGGGGAGAGGCTAACACACCAGAAGGCTGTGCTGCCCTTCAGAGGGACCTGGACAGGCTGGAGAGGTGGGCGGAGAGGAACCTCCTGAAGTTCAACAAAGTGCAAGGTCCTGCACCTCGGCAGGAATAATCCCATGCACCAGTACAGGCTGGGGGCTGACCTGCTGGAAAGTAGCTCTGCAGAGAAGGACCTGGGAGTGCTGGTGGACAACAAGTTAAGCATGAGCCAGCAGTGTGCCCTTGTGGCCAAGAAGGCCACTGGGATCCTGGGGTGCATGAGGCAGAGTGTTGCCAGCAGGTCGAGGGAGGTGATCCTGCCCCTCTCCTCAGCCCTGGTGAGGCCTCCCCTGGAGTACTGTGTCCAGTTCTGGGCTCCCCAGTACAAGAGAGACATGGCACTCCTGGAGAGAGTCCAGCGGAGGGCTACCAAGATGATTAGAGGGCTGGAGCATCTCTCCTATGAAGAAAGACTGCAAGAGCTGGGCCTGTTCAGCCTGGAGAAGAGAAGATTGAGAGGGGATCTCATCAACGTGTATAAGTATCTGAAGGGGGAGTGTCAAGAGGATGAGGCCAGCCTCTTCTCCGTGGTGCCCAGCAACAGGACAAGAGGCAATGGGCAGAAACTGAACCACAGGAAGTTCCATCTGAACCTGAGAAAAAACTTCTTTACTGTGAGGGTGACAGAGCATTGGAACAGGTTGCCCAGAGAGGTAGTGGAGTCTCCTTCGCTGGAGATATTCAAAACCCGTCTGGATGTGATCCTGGGCAATATGCTCTAGGTGACCCTGCTTGAGCAGGGAGGTTGGACTAGATGATCTCCAGAGGTCCCTTCCAACCTAAACGATTCTGTGATTCTGTGATTCTGTGATTCTGTGGGATGCACCCACGAGTGCTGAGGGAGCTGGCAGATGTTATTGCTAGGCCATTCTCCATCATCTTGGAAAGGTCCTGGAGAACAGGAGAGGTGCCTGAGGACTGGAAGAAAGCCAATGTCACCTCAGTCTTCCAAAAGGGCAAGAAGGAGGAGCCAGGAAACTATAGGCCTGTCAGCCTCACCTCCATCCCTGGAAAGGTGAGGGAACAGCTCCTCCTGGAGGTCATGACTAAGCATGTGGAGGACAAGGTGGTGATCAGGCATGGTCAGCATGGCTTCACCAAAGGGAAATCATGCTTGACCAATCTGATAGGCTTCTCTGATGGAATGAGTGGCTGCGTAGATGAGGGCAGAGCAGTGGATGTTGTCTGCCTGGACTTCAGCAAGGCTTTTGACACTGTCTCCCACCACATCCTCCTAGGTAAGCTCAGGAAGTGTGGGCTGGATGAGTGGACGGTGAGGTGGATGGAGAACTGGCTGGATGGCCGAGCTCAGAGGGTTGCGGTGAATGGCGCAGAGTCAAGTGGGAGGCCTGTAGCTAGTGGTGTCCCCCAGGGGATGAAGGGACAGAGTGCACCCCCAGCAAGTTTGCTGATGATACTAAACTGGGGGGAGTGGCTGACACACCAGAAGGCTGTGCTGCCCTTCAGAGGGACCTGGACAGGCTGGAGAGCTGGGCGGAGAGGAACCTGCTTGAAGTTCAACAAAGGCAAGTGCAGGGTCCTGCACCTGGGGAGGAATAACCCCAGGCAGCAGGACAGGCTGGGGGTTGACCTGCTGGAGAGCAGCTCTGCAGAGAAGGCCCTGGCAGTCTTGGTGGACATCAAGTTCACCATGAGGCAGCCGTGTGCCCTTGTGGCCAAGAAGGGTCTCCTGGGGTGCATTAGGCAGAGTGTTGCCAGCAGGTGGAGGGAGGTGATCCTGCCCCTCTCCTCAGCCCTGGGGGAGGCCTCGTCTGGAGTACTGTGTCCAGTTCTGGGCTTCCCAGGACAACAAGAGACATGGCACTCCTGGAGAGAGTCCAGCGGAGGGCTCCAAAGATGATGAGGGGACTGGAGCACCTCTCCTCTGAAGAAAGGCTGCGAGAGCTGGGCCTGTTGAGCCTGGAGAAGAGAAGACTGAGAGACGATCTCATCAATGTGTACAAGTATCTGAAGGGGGGGAGGTGTCAAGAGGATGGGGCCAGCCTCTTCTCTGTGGTGCCCAGCAACAGGACAAGAGGCAATGGGCACAAACGGAACCACAGGAAGTTCCACCTAAACCTGAGAAAAAACTTCTTCCCTGTGAGGGTGACAGAGCATTGGAACAGGTTGCCCAGAGAGGTAGTGGAGTCTCCTTCCCTGGAGATCTTCAAAACCCGTCTGGATGCAATCCTGGGCAAATATGCTGTAGAGGCCCCTGCTTGAGCAGGGAGGTTGGACTAGATGATCTCCAGAGGTCCCTTCCAACCTAAACCGTTCTGTGATTCTGTGAACTTTCTTTAACTAGGCCACCTCTTTTTAAGACTGATGCCCAAGATGATACAGTAGTCTTGATGTGCACTACCAGCACCAGGTGAAGCATGAGGACTACTCTATGTGCCTTCCAGACAGCAACCCTCTTACGAACTTTCCTATGAGATTACTTCGCCATCCCAACGAGCATTGACACTGATTACTTCTGTGCATTCCATCCACCTTGTGTTGCTGCTCATTCTGTATTTGTACAGCTGATTGCTTTTGCCAAAACATCAAGCCTTTGACACTTGTCTGTCTTTAATACTGTTATGTTTCTGAGATCATTTTTCAAATTTAAGGTCTTCATGAATTCTGCTACTGTCTTTAGATGCTTGGCAGACCCTCTCACGTTGAAATTTTATGCATACTCACTTTCATAATATGAGTCATTAGTAAAAATATCAAGCAGCCCCTGTTCACAGTAGCATGCAACAGCCCATTCTATACTTTTTTCCAGACATTCAGAATGCAGTTAATTGCCTATAGTTTTCAGACAAGGCTTGCAATATTATTACAGAAATTCATTTAAGAGTGCATTCTCATCTTACTTATAAGAATGTTATTCAAGACCGTGTAGAACATCCTACTGAAGTTATATAGTATGATGCTGTTTTTCCCTTGCCCACTTGCTTGTTATGTTGTCTTAAAAGGGAACTAGGCTGGTTCCACATGATTTATTCCTAGTAAACATGTCAGCTGCTTTTTATCGTACTATTTTTTGGGTGGAGAGGGTTGCAGATGGCTTATATGATTATTTGTTGAATACTGTTGAGTGTTTGCTGAGTATTTTTGAGTGGCAAGCTCATTGGACCATCACTGATACACTCTTCCATCTGAAAGACGTTTACCCTTTTCCAGTTTTCTGGAATTTCACCCATCCTTCATGCACTTCAGAAATAACCACTGATGGCTCTGAGCCTGCTTCAGACAGATACCAAAGCACTCCAAAGTGAATTTCATCAAGTCCACCTGATAATAGTACAGTTATTAGGTGAATGCTTGCTCTCTGGCAAGTGATGGCTCTCAGGTAATCAAAGCATATGGTTTCTAATATTAAAATATTACTTAAAATAACAACAAACTGATTATATTAATTAGATATCACAAATAAGAAATAAGAGCACTGTTTCAGACTTGGCATGTACGAAGCATCTGAGACACTGGCATGACTCCCTTTCACCATTATCTAATACAGCAAAGACGTTTTCAGCAAAGTTAATGGTCTTACTGATTCAGTCATTTCCTTGTTCTCACTGTGCAAGCATATTGATATTTTTCCCACTCTTTTTATTAGAAGTCACTAGCAAAAAAGGCAGAGAAAAAATGCCATTTCTCCTCTTTGATTTTTCAGAAACACTAAAAGGTCATCAAAGCAAGCTGTCAAACTTTGTGTATTACTCATTCACATGGAAAGTAATTTGGGCAGGAAGTTATATCTGGTTCATTTGTATGTGCCTAGCACAATAGGGACTTCCTTGGGCCCTCTGGGAGCAATTGCAACAGATGTAGTAAATATTCATTCATTAAGGACTGATATCATCCCTGGCATTAAGACACTTAACATACTACTTATGCAGCTGGAGAAAGAGGAGACTGCTGAACAATTACAGATCAATAAGAAACCAGAACACCTGAGATGTTGGCTGGTTTTGAATTTTTCTCAGGAGGAGACAACCTTAAGCATCCAGGAGGCCATTCTGTATAAGAGACTTTTAAGCCACAGGCCATCGTTTTCTACTGTTGAATCTTTATCTATGGCAGTGGCTCATATTCTTCCTAACCAAAATCAAGGCTCTTCTGTGCAAGCAGCTCTTATCAGGAGGCTGAGAGGACTATGGTCAGACAGAGTAACACATCTAGCAGCAGGCTGACTGCACAGCCACAGTCCTGCCTTGCTGCAGGTCTCTGCCTTGAAGCACCACATTTGGAACATGTATTACCTGCACAGGGAGGGCTGACAGGGTCAGCGCTGTCTAGGCAGCCACCCCTCATCCTCCTCACAATAAACAGAGCAGACAAAGAGCAAGAAAAAGGAAATACTGTACCTGTATGCAAGGGAAGGAACAGAAACATCTACTAGACACCTTAATCAGGCAGAAAGGTAAAACTTGAGCTCTACTCTCCATATATACTCCCTCTTTCTCTGTTGCTCTCTCTCAGTGAAGTGTATGATTTCAGGTTCTTGGCACCATGTCAGCTTACACAGCACAAAGCACACACAGCATTTTATTTACAGTACAATGTGAATCTGCAAATAATTTGCCCTCAGAGATACTGCACAATTTCTTATACATAGAGGCATACGTTGAAAATAAATGAAAATTTTTATTTATAGAGAACTTTTCAGCAGGTCCTGGGATTGAACAATATAATAATCAGTAACATTTTATACCAAACATTATGTTAACAGAAAGAAAACTATAGTATAGGTATTGGCATAAGAATATTTCATATAGAAGGCTGTTAGACTACAATAAGTATATGCAATCCAGCTTCAAAGGAACCAAGAAAATCAAGATACAGGAAAACTCACTTTTTAATTGAATCTCAAGGACAACAGCAAAGGTCCAAAGAGCAGCACAAGACAGCCCAAGGTGGACGGTGTCAACCCATACAAGGTCTTTTCTGTTTGATTTCACACACCTTTCATATGCCTTGCGCTGTGCCAAGGTGCAGTGTATCTCAAGAGGGCTGATATTATTTCTATCTGAAAAGGATGGTGCCAAGTGCGAGGAGCCATCGTCTTCGTTTGCCCTGGCACCAAATTCAGCTTAGTTGTTGGTACTGGGACGTTTGACACTTAAGCAGACAGTTTGGAGGTTGTCTTACTTTATAACAGTTTGCATTGCAAACCCTCAGCCACTCTTCCCCGGTGTTGTATGATGGTCAGCCAGACATATCATAAATCCCTCTCCCAGACTTCTGTGGAATAGCTGCTGCTGCAGCAAATGGACAGGTCCTCCTTCAGTCCCCAGGACCAGCAGAAGGGCGCTGACAGCAACTGCATTCTCCCCACATCTTTACTCTGCCTGGCTAACCTGGTATCACCACTGCCCCTGCTTCATGTGAAGGGGAAGTGAGCTGGCTGCCATGAGCTCATTGCTGGCATCAAGATCTGCTTCTCTAGAGTTAACACCAAGAGAAGTGACATCTAGAGGCAAAAACCTATGCTGTTGCTGGTTTCCCAGGAGCTCTACAACAGAGAAGAGGAAAGGCAGTGTAATCACTCCAGCTTTACTTTTGCTTCACTGCACTCAGCCCCCTGCTTTTTGTGGTGGTCCAAGCTAGTTCTTAGCTTGAGTGCAAAACAACTTTGGTGGTGTGTGCCCACACTCCAACCGTAGAAAGCTGGAAGGAAGGAGCAGCACAGTACTAAGCTAGGGAGCAGTACAAGCCATCCCTTGAGCAAGTGGGAGGATGAAGGACCTCCATCAGTCTCATGTCTCCTACACTTAGTACACTCTCTCTACGAAGGCTACGTATAATGAGGAAACAGTATAGAGTTAGTTTTCACCAGCAGTTTGCTGGCAGTGACAGTGAGCAGGCAGCTAGCTTAATATCATTCCCATCACCCTGCCAGGTCTTGTGAGTCGGCCCGCTCTTGGGATGGACGCGGAAAGCTGCCACCGCTCTGCCAGCCCAAGGGTGGGCATATTGTGAGGGGAAAAGGAGATTGTACATGGTGGCAGACTGTGTTAGTGAGGACAAACCTGCATTTGGAAGGGAGCTAGAGTGAGGCCTCCTCTGGGTCACTCATTGAGAGAGGGGGAGATTATAGGAAATGGGTGGTGAGATTGCGGATGTATTTAGTGGATGCATTTGGTGGTGGCTTCTTCAGCACATGGCAATGTTCAGTGTGTCTAGATGCTTTTCCTCCTGGGAAGGACATTACGTCTTCGCCTGCCTTCTACTGCTGTGGGAAAGGATGATAAGTAGACACCTGCCAGTCACCTATCTGGCAACTCTCAGCTGCACAGCAATAACCGTGAAGACCTGATGGCAAAGGTTTTGGCTGACAAGTAAATACGAAATGTCCTTTGTAGGCATGTAGTTCCCACTTTGAGGCCTGTGCATCTTCACTCTAGTACTTCTTATGCTAGCTAGGTGTGTTACTGTGAATATGCACAGCTCTATTTACCCGTCCAGTGTAAGCATAGTCTTACTACATGCTGCTTCAGGCTCTCCAAATTTTCCGCATGCTTCCATATTTTAGGTCAGCCACAGAGCGGTTGCATTTGCTGGTCAGTGAAGACTCCCCTTCCTCGGACCCAGAGAAAACATTCAGCTGGTCTATCTGAAAGTTGTACAGAGCCTGGCAATCATGTCTCAAAATTTGCTAAATGATTATTTCAATACCTGTCTTCAATGGGAAATTGCTATTATTGGATTAGGACTCCTTTGTAGCAATAGGGATGATTTATCTCACCTGTCTTGAGCTTTCTAAAAGTGCGGTGTCCAGCCTAGCTGAATCCTCCATGCTCCTTCTGTCATCAGTAGACAAATGGCTGAAACACACATTCAGAGGGGACTTCGCCCACTTCATCTAGATGTCTATTAAAGCGGATGAATTGCTCTCTGGAGGTGCTGATATTTTGCACCAACTTTAGAAACAACCTATAGAATTAGCTTAGGCCAGATCTTTAATATGCAATGGTTAACATTTAGTGAGATAAAGGTGTAGCACCATGCTTCAGTGTCAATATGACACTGGAGAAAGTGAGAACACTCTGGGTTAATTTTGCGGTACTGTAGGAGAGCAATCATGAAGTAGAAGTCAGGCTATATGATTTAAAAATAAACCAAATCTATTAGTGACATGGTTTAAGACAGTTCGTCTAATTTCATCTTTCTGTCTGTTCGTTATGAATTTGCATTGACAGAGTTGCATAGTCAAATCACAGCTAGAACTACACAGAACTGAATGAGTCTCCAACTTTGGTAAATGTTTGCCAGTGGAGCATTTGCTCATTAAAGTCTCCTCTGGCTCAGATCGATCCCAGGCTCACTGCATAGCCTGTGAGTTCAGATTTACAGCTCCTCTCATCTGGTTGGAGGGATGTTTGCTCTGCTTCTCTTCACGGAATTGTGCCTTCGTTGCTTGGTGTTCTGCAAGATCGGGTCAGCTGAGGCCTCAGTGCTTTTCTACTTGGCAAGGAAAAGACAGAGAGATACAAAGACATGAATACAAAGAGCAGAATTGTTCCTTATTGAAAAATTGAAAGCAAGGAGGAAAATGTCAAAAAAAAATACAGGTATCTTTTCATATATGGAAAACACTCCTAGTGCTTCTTCAGTTTCTCTCCTTGATACTATCAAATTAACAATAAAATTTGAGTAAGGGATGAACAGTTGAAAATAATCCCTTAGATGAACTCTAATGAACAGATGAACTTTAATGATGAACTTAGATGAACTTTAATGAATAGGATGTAATCAGTAAATGACTGAGATGGAAGCAAAAGGGGAATCTGAGTCATTTGATAGAAGAACTCCTACCACAGATAAAGACTCAGACCCAGAAAGGAGATTATATTTTATTTAGGTAGGAGTCAGGAATTTGCACAAATCATAGATTATATAATGACATTCCTCTTGCCTCTTCATTACTCACTTCTGCTGCAATCTGAGTATCACAACTCTGCGCTTGCCCTTGCACGTGTGCCCTTCCTTTCTCTCTTTTTGTGCACACACGCACGCACACCACACACACGAACAGAGGGAAGGTCTTGTCTCTGCATCCTGCAGTGGTACAGAGGACCCAGAAAACAGTTCTGGGAGCAGAAGGCAGCAGATGATACAGAGATATGGAGTCACTAGCTTAATATTGGCTTGTCACACAGCTCCTATTGCCAGTGCTGATGCTGCTGCCCTCTTATCCCTTGTGGAGCGTATGCCGACGTGTGGTCTGAACAGATGTGTGCGCCCTGACACCCTCTGGTGACACAAAAGTCCCTTGGAAGCTGTTTGAGACAGCTGGGAATACCTCTACAACTAGACACTTCTACAACTGAGAACACCTCTGAGCCTTCAGTGAGTTATTTAGAGACTGAATCAATTTTGGCACCCTTGGGAATTTTGGTAAAGCAAAGGCTTCTGTTCAATTTCCATGGTCTCTGTGCTATTCCACTCTTTCTTTCCTCACCTACAGAGACGATCTATCACAGTGCAGCTGAAGATCCAGCTCAAGGACCACAATCCTGTGTGTTGTTTTTCTCTTAGGTAAAAGCTTATTTCTTAACAAGAAACATGAATCCATTATGACAGGAAAGCCACACAATGTTTCAGTTATTCCCAGCCAGTGATGATTCTGTTCAAGCTTTTATGCATTTATGGTGGCTTCATGTGCCACTATCCCTTTTGAGCCGATAGTTCCAAATTTCTGTAATTCATTATTGAAGAACACATAGTGAAGGACAAAATAATTTAGTATTTGCTTTTTTTTTTTTTAAGATTCCAAATCTTTACCAGCAGCAGGGTTATTCTCCCTTCTATTTATTCCTTACTCTGGCTTAAAGAACAGCAACAAGACATCTCCTTTGCCCCCAAATCAGGAAAATGATGGAAAAAGAAAATCCAAACACTAAGTACTTTAATGTATAAGGAAAACATCAAAACATCCCCATTCCTTCAGCTCATTGTAATGCATCTTAAGATAGCGTGCAGGTAGCTTGGTGGAACTGCCTTCTAGGAGGATGCAGCTCTGATGTCTATAGAAGGAGCTAAGGAGACTAGTATACTTTGTTACCTTTTAGAAAGCTAATGTTAGCTGAGATAAATCCCACCCATAATTTCTAAATGAAAACACACTCTAGCAACTAGTGAGATTTAATTCAAGTTCTCAGTTTGGCATGGGACACCTCATATAACCACCCGGCCTCAAATTTCTCATTTGCAAAATGGATTTCATTATTGAGGTGCTGTGAATTATATATCTTCCCTAAATGCTTCTGAAAAGGTGTGGATTATTGTTATTAAAGCCCTTTGTACTCTTAAATAAAGGTCACTCACAAAAGTCTACGAAGGTGAAGGAACATCTCTTTCTGGGCTTTTTTGGACCATTTTTGTATCTATAAATACACTTTTCCACTAGAATGAGAGGAGCACTCTGATTAAAAGTCAGTGACATACCATACCTCATGATTACATGCCTAGATAAAAGTTGAAGTGAATATAGCTCCAGGAACCTTATAAATCTACCATTTGATTGAACTACTTTTCAACTACTTTATTAAATTACTATACTTGTAAAACAAAAACAGGCAAGTCATATGAAAGACTACACTGATTAAGATAGTTTTTTATTTGTGTTGTCATTGATTATTTTTAAATAAGAGGGAAAAAGGCCACAACATAAGCATTAACATCACAGAGAAGTATCATTGCACTGCATGGAGAAAAACATTTCTCTCTTAAATCCCTGTGGCAATGTACGGTTCCACAGGGGTCTTCTGATTTCAAAGAGGTGAATAACCATTAAAGAGCTGCTCTGTCATTTATAAGTTGACTGTACATTTCATAGTTCAAAAGGTGATGTGGACAGGGAACTTATTTAAAAGGAAGCTTCTACACAGCGTGAGTGTTCCCATTGTTATTGTTGGTATCAGTATTACTGCTACAGCAGTACCTAAAACCGTAGCTGAGATCAGAGCTCCATGTGTCTGGTGCTAGTAAAAAACTTGGTGAAAGACAAGCCCTACCTGAAACATATATGGAGAAAAAAGGCAAAAGCACAGAGAACTGAAGTGACTTCTTGGGGGTCAGGTCACTGAGAGAACTGGGACTTGAATGAAGGCCTTTTTAGCAAGGTGCTGTCCCCTACCTTGCGCCACCTCCGTCTCGGTATGAGAGTTGCGTTATCTGAGCAAATACCCAAGCGATGCGGTAGCTCTGGAGAGGGGGCCACATCCGATACTTTTTAAACCAGAACCTGAATATCAATTCTGCACAACCCAAAATCTCAGGATAGTTGAAGGACAGAAAATAGCCTGTTTTTGTGATCTGGTTGTTCAGACTGCAGCGCATCTACCGTATAAAAATACTTGCATGTAATTTAGGGACAGAACATTTGATTTTCCCGGTTTGGTTTTATCCTTAGTTTGATATACAAACTAAAGGCTCAGAGTCGTGGTCGCGTTACGACTGCCAACTAAGTGACTGAGTGTCAACAGGCTGGAAACTGTTCAAGTTCACTTGCTTGGTCTATGGCGTATGGGGAAATTGACAATCTGCAACTCTCTAATCTGCAGATGTATAGACAAATAACGCTTTAGAACTGGCATTTTGATGCCGAAATAAATTTTCCAGAGGATTTGTGAAAATTATCAGAGATGTTGCTTGTGTTTTATACTTCCCTTATTAGTAAATGAGAGTATTATCTTGAGTAATCGTCCTAGGCTGTCTGCCCTGATGTGAAAATAGAAATTCTGCTTTAGAAAACTTAGCATATCTATATGAAAGAGTTTTTCACAAAACATCCTATTTCAAGGGAATTTAATGGACTTTCTTCAGCATAATAGATTAGACATAAATGTTTTCTGATATACATTACCAATGTAATTTATCTCAATTCTCCAATCTCAGTGCATCTATTTGAAGAGAATAACAAAGATGCTTGATTTACTGATTATTTAATACTTCAATTTCATTTGACTTTAAGAGGTAGACTCAGGCATACAAACTAAACAGTTAAGAAATCTCTGGGATTCCTTCTCAAATAATAAAATCATTAACTTGACGTATGAGAACATAACTCAAACTAGAGAAGTTATTGATGACAGAACTGGATTAGTTTAGTTAAAAATTGTTTGGCATTAGGAGATACTAACTTTGATTTGTCTGATTTTTAGAGCTGAATGAGATGAATTTTATGAAATGGCTTTTAAAATGTATTTATGAAGAACATCTAATATTTAGTTGCCTAAACAGCAATTCTATTTAAATATTTTCACAAGCTAAGGAAAGTAAAAAGTGATTCTTGGAGCATAATTCCTCAAACATAACAATTTATGTGCCAAGTGAAATCCATCGCTAGTGTTTCTTAAAAGCTTTACAAACCTAAGTAAGCAGCATTAACTTCCCAAGCTCACCAGGCTCCCAAGTTTCACCAGCATTCAATTGTTGATGAATTGCCAACGTTTTTGAAGAGAAAGCCATATAAACAAATGTACAAATATGTTTAAAATGTAAATACTTTTGGGGAGAGATCAAGGATCAGATTAAATACCTCTGTTTCACAAAGAATATAAGGATGTTCCTTAAACCCCTTGAGTTCAAGAGGACATAAGCACATGTTTGAACTTTGGCATGTGCAGGGCTTTTAGGGCTAAATTCACAAACAGCTTTGGGAATTGCTACATGGAGTGGTATCATGCCCAGCTTTTATTAGCCCTGCCATGCATAGGTTGAAGTTAGATGCCTATAAACATGGCAAGACTTAGATAGGGTCCAAGAATGTGGCATACTGACTGTGGAAAGGGGGTAAGGGGCAAACCTGGCTAAGAGGAAAGTAGCAGGAATAAGTCTTCAGCTTGTCCTTATGCTGAATTTAGGGCCCTTCCTGCAGTGGATGTACAGCACTGACCAAGATTCACTCATATATGAGTCCCCTTTAGGAGTCAGGAATCTATGGGACTACAGACCACGCCAATCCTTTCTGAAAAATATTGCAAAAGAAAGTCATAGTGCTGCATGCTTGTTTGTAAGAAGACTTTTGCAGGTTCTGTTTCTTCCTCTGCCAAAGAGTGTTTGCTCTAATCAATGAACAGATGGACAAAAGGGAATAGGCTTCTTCTGCTCGATGGAGTCTTAACTTTTCACCTTTGGAAACCTGAATACAGTAAAGAGGATCTTCAGTCCAGGCCCAAAGCATCAGTGGGAATTTTTTAAATCTATCCATTCTATAATTAATTCCAACTACATCTTCCTGCTGCTTGACTGTACGTTTCTGATGGTCCTGAGTCCCACACCTATGCCAAGTCTCCCCACACTCTATTTTACCTATTGCCTGCATTGTCCATTCATCATTTTCATTGGCAATAAGTCTTCCAAAACTCTTACAAGTAATTCTCATGGAAAAAAATGCATATTCCTCATGAGTTTCATTCCCATAATACAACAAAATGAGAACATATCTCTGGTCTAGATTTTATTTATTTCATTTAGTTCTAGTGTACCTTCTGAAAATTATGTTGTTATTACCTTTAAGAGCTAAGTATAAAAACACGATGCATTTTTTTTCTAACAAACAGAAGAGTTTGTATCAGCATAGGAATGGAACTGACATCACCTAATGGTCTTACATTCACTTTGCATGGGAACAGAAAAATAGTTGACAAAAACACAGCTGACTAACATCACGTGCATTGATTAGAAAGCTACAGATATTATAAATTGGGGGAGACAATATGTATCTTGAATCTTTAGTCCCTGAAAACATGAGCAGTTGAGTGTGATTAAGTGCTTTCAAGATATATCACTCTTATTTTTGTCCAAAGGATCATACATTTTTTTCCATTTCTTGGAAGTGAAGGCAGAAGATGGAATTCCATCATATGAGATTTTGTTTTATATATAAATAGGGCTACAAAACATGGAGGCAATTTGTGATCTGGTAAATTGTAAAAAAGCATCTGCTAAACACTCACTTTCTGATCTTCTTGAATTCATCCACAGCTGGGGAGGAGAGACATTTCTTGGCGAGAGTGAGAAAGGGAAACGAGGCAAGGACAATTAAAAAAAAAAAAAACAGATGAGAATTTAAACCGGCAGTTTGTAGTTTGTAGTTTGTAGTTTATAATGTACTGACAATCTGAAGACTTCAAAATATTCAGCTGTGTAGGATGCCCCTTAGTGGTTGAATATAAACACTGTTGACAGAAGACATAATTTTAAATATTGAAAAAAGAAAAACAATATTTGTGTTTATTAACTGAGAAGAGAGGAGTTTAAATACTAACTTATACACACAGAAGAGCTACAAAGCCATGTTTACACAAAATCTCAGAAACAGTTTGCAAAATGCTAACTGATAGTAACAGAATATTCCTGAATAAACTATAACATTGAGTAAGAAGAACAAGAAAACAAGGAGAAAGGAGAAAAAAGGTCAGTCTCTATTTTTATTTTAATTAGAATGTGTATTATGGGATGAGTGAGTTTTGCAGAGAAATGTGAACAGATATTGAACTCTGCAACAGAAAAAATCCAATATTTTTACTGGTTCTTTCTAGAGTAGAGAGTTTCTGTACAGAATGCCAAAGTTATCTGGTTCGGTGTCAAGGCTCCTTTCCAATTACATATTTATGGTGTAGTCTCAAGTCATTTCTGCTGTTACATAAGGATGTCAGAATATGCTGCAATACATGCACATTTCTACACACGAGGCATGAAATGTTTAAGACTCAACAGTAAAGGACAGAGCGCACAAATCACGTAATACACACAAATTTATATATCTAGTTAGATATAACAGTGCTAAGAGTCTATGAGAGATGCTTCATTTGCTCTGATACTTGTCACGAAGAATATACTGCTTCCAACTTTCTTTTTCAAAACAAGTCTTTGTAGAGCAGTCTGTTCACAAAAGCTGTAACAAGGTGACCCTAACTGAGCATGGTACCCCCATCAACATGTTTACACCTATTCTGATTTTAACTGTACTTCATACCTTTAAATATCTCTCTATGTATACAGTGGATAATGAAAGGAATCCATCCTGTTTACAGACAATCCATCTTACTTGGAAATTTAATACCTCTGTTATCCATTATTCTTTTTTCTTTTCCGAAGAAATCTGTGATTCTTCACTTTTTTCAAGTTTGCATGTAGAAATCACAATTGCAAAGTGTCTCATGACCTTCAGACTGATAACTGAGAGTGAAAAGCCACTCATCAGCACTACTGACATAAGTGTTTATTTCTTGGGTCACATCCCAATGCAGCTTAAAGAGTCAAGGAAAGTCTCTTCTCTTGAGCTAGCTGGTGTGTGCTGTAGCTGGATATACTGATCCCAAACATTCCCAGTAGCAAGGCTGTACGTTGCAGCAGTATGTCTGTTGAGTTGATAACTATTTTTCCTGCAGCTTGAGTCTATGGGAAAAACAGGGCAGATTACCTGCTGATTCTGCTGAGTGCAATAAGGAAGCGGGTCTTTGGAACCCACAAAGTATTTTTTAGCTCATTGTGTCCAATTTAGTATGACTGTGCTTTCTGCTGAACAATATCTGGCACAAACAAATACACACTTTTGAAGGTGCCCCTTTCTAAAACAAGGAAAAATTTCCGATACGATTTTTCATCCATTTGTCAGTCTCTGGTGTCAGTGACTTTAATGGGGTTCCTTCTGGCCACTCGGCTGAAAGGGAGAGCTGAATCAGGCTGAGAGTTCTAAGAATAAAGGGAAGAGACTTTCTTTTTCTGTGAAATATAAAGACCTCTTCCCATAGATTAGCTATTGTGCATACTGTGATTAGCTATTGGAGTGTCATTCCCTGCAATATTAGTCATTAATTCAGGAAAGCAAGGCTAAAGGGGATTGGTAACATCTTTTATTAGCTCAATGGATAGAACTAGACCAAGGACACAAGCTTTAACACTGTCTCATCATCAAGTCTGGCAAAGAAGCAGGTAATGCTAATCAAAGGAAAGATTAAAAATTAATTATCTACTGAATATCTGAATAACAATCAGAAAATAAATTAAATTAGTATTGCTTGCCTAACACATATGATACACTGACCAAGAAGCAGAAACATAGTTTGCACAGAATCTCTAGAAAGCAAAATGCAAATTGTTATTATAAGAATTATAATTACATTGTCACTATGGATTAAAACATATCATGTTTGTATATTTCTAGCTGCAGCATTTCTTATATTAAATAATGATCTAGCCCTATGCAAAGCTTTGGCTTTTTATTCTTTCCCTTGCACTGAGTGGATGGAAAGCATGGTGCCACTGAAATAAGTGACAAAACTCCTGTTCAAAGAGCCTGATTTTCACTTCCAGATCACAGGTATTCTACATAAATGCACATAATCACAATTCAGTGCTTTGACCTTGATAATGTGACTGACAGTGTGGCTATTTCAGCAGCGAATAAATAAAGACAACAGAAATTCCCAACAAAATTACTATGTGAGATGATTCCACCAGATAGTCGGGCATGAAAGAAACTCACTACTAGGACTGAAACACAGTAGTCTTATCTCAGCCATATCACCCACAAAGTACTATGCTCTACGATTTTGGATGCAGATCACATTGTTAAGAGCGGTGAGATACTCCAGCAAAAAAATACACACTCCACAAATATCAAAATATGGCCTACATTAAAGAAAATGTCCTACTTCAGAATATTTTTGCTGCGGCTGTTTTATTCTCAGTTATTTAGCTGATTTAAAACATTTTCTATCTATGTTTTCATTTTTTCTTCCTATAACAATCCATTCGCTGGTCCCTTGGTGTTCCAGAGATAATAATTGTTTGAGATTTCTTTATCAGAAGTATAAAAGTAAGTTGAAATGTTTCCCTAATAGTTCATTTCAGTTGGTTTGGAACGCTACCATTCTCATCATCATTAACACTTTTCTACTGCCTCAAACACAAAAAGCCGCTGCAATCTAAAAAGATGGAGAAATAGTTATTGTTTAATTACTAAAGAAACATAAGTTGCATCTCCTTCCAAGTATTCTGCACTAGGTATTCCAGAATGATATCAATTATCAAGAACTATCATAATTCATTGACTTTTGAGCAGATACTTAATTAGGACTTATTTCAGTAGTTAAGAAAGTTAACCCACGAGAAGCTAGTGCTCCCGTGGGTTGGTCATGCAGTAACTCGAGATGAAATCTATCTGAGAAAGATAGATATTGTTAATTTAAAGAGCTAATTAAAAGCAGAAAAAAAGACAGAATTTTCATACCTGCAATAACCTTATATACCCAGGTGTCATTCTCCGTAGACGAATAACCATTGTATCTAAGTCTTCGCAGAATTTCAGCCCTACAATTTTAGAACACGGAAAACATTACTAAATCCAAGGAATTTTTTTACAGATTGATCTCCTAATGAAATAGAAGATTAAATCGAATATGTTTTGTCACAATGCCAAAACACTCCAAGAAGGAACACAGGCAAACATTTTTTTCCTCACCTGATGCTTTTTTCCTGTAAGCCCGTTACCTGCTAATGTCCTGCTAGTATATAAAGCTCCGCTCAATTGCATAAGCTGTCACATGTGATCTATCTGTAGAGCTTAGGTGTTGGCAGAGGCCGCGACTGTCTTGCCCGGGGCGAGGTATGTCTGCAATACTGGAAAACTCTCTGGGAATGTCTGAAGCTCATTAAGAAAGCAAAGGAACAGCTGACCTCCTTAAGAAAAAAAGGGCCTAAGCCTGTTTTATAGATAGTACTGGACATAAAAAAGGAGGTCATTATCGCATTTTGTATCGTATAGTGACAATGCAAATAGGATTTGACTGCTTTTACATAACTTGGAGCATATATTTAGATCCCTACTTGACTGTGTAGGAAGTTTAATTCAGCTATGACCCAAGTTGAAAGGATGTGCTAATATAATAGTAGGGTTATATGGAGACACATTTAGAAATAAGCTTTTTCTTTTCTGATGGCATTCTCCTTTATACGTTATTCTGCATGTTCTTGACTCCTTTTTCTAATGGTAAGACTTTAACATTAAAAAAATCGAATCCAATATTTATTATTAATTACTCTTATTCCTATTTTTTCTTATTGTCATTTATTTTGACTGTAGTGAACTTGGACTCAGCTCTGCTCCTGGGATTATGGGGGGTTCTGCTCCTGGGGTACACAATGTGAAAAACGGTGGTAAAATCTGATCAACAAAATTAATTTTTCCAAGGCTAGACTGTGCTGAGGAAGCTTCTTTCTCCCCATCACCAATATACGCAACCTTGAATAATGATGGCAAGGCAGAGTTCGGCTCCAATTATAGCCATACTGCTAAACATGCAGGGTAAAATCTTCAAGTGATATAAATCAGTACAGCACCAGTAAGCACAGTGAACCTACATCAATTTTCATCAGAAATGCTCAGTAGAAGAGCATTGATTTACACCCTTTCAGTCTCTCTCTGATATGGCAATATAAAGTTTTTGGAGAAATATTCCTTCTATAAAACAGCAAAATCATGCAATGTTTCTACTTGGGGAAGTACTCTACATTAGGTATTCCGCAGTGATACCAATTACCAAGAATTATCGTAACCCATTTACTTTTCAGTAGATAATTAATGTTATATAAAGGATTGAAGCGGTGTTATTCTGAGGCTCTGGCTTACATAACACAGAGGGCAGATCTAATTTTTCCTCTCACTGCACCGCATTTATAAAATATGAACTCTGCAGGCATCAGTGCATTTATGTCTCATTCACAAAAAAAGGTAACTTAAGTTGAAGCAGTCCTACAGTGTCAATTTAAACACCAAAAGTAGGAGACTGGGAAACTGCCAGTCTGGGCCTTTATTAATATGCAGTATGTACACTGATTCCACGCTAAGCCTTAACTGCTGAATACCTCCGTTGTATGAATTACTGTATCAGTGGGAAATAATCAACACATAATTGAGAGCTAACTGAAGCTAATGGAGAGATTTCCCCGTTTGGATTCCCATTATCATAAGAGAAGAAACCATTGAAACACAGCATACTAGTAAATCCAAATCACTATGCCTGTACAATACGTTTGGCATTGAAATCTGTATTACAAAAATGCAAAGGCATTTCTTGTTGTTTCTCACAGCGTGCAACATGCTAACTTTTCCATACCAAGAGAAAAGCAGCTAGGATGGCTGCCCAAAGCAGGTTATAGCCTAAAATTCAGAACTTGCATTCTTTTGGAAATATACCGAAAGTTGACTTTTCCTTTAAATTTCCTTGTCTTTCATTTCTTTGTCTTGCTCCTATTCACAGAAAAACATATTTTCCAATGACTTGACTTACTATACTATCAGAATTTCAGTAGCTGCAAAAAATGCGTCACTAACTCAAATTTTGTATGTAATTCCTTCAGTTCAGAGAATGAAAGCAAAAGGAGAGACAAAGGTCCTATGTTACTGCATTCAGAAATGGAGAGCTTTTACACCATTTCTTTGTGCTGAAAATAAAAGGAAAGGGAAACAGCATGCCTTGAACGCTACAGCTGTCCTTAGAAATGATTTCTTGGCCAACCTCAACACACTGTAGAATGTTTTATGTAATTACAGGTGTTACCAAAATCTGTATTACTTTCCTAAGGACTCTAAAAGAATAACGTGCCCAACTTCCATGTCATTTCAGGAAGACTTTGACCCCAGAAAAGTCTGCCTCAATTCCTTTGAAAGTTCAGGTCTCTGAGAACTGAGTCTCCTGCCTGCTGCTTTAGATGAAAAAAAAGAGGGATGATCATGTCCCCTGCGTGACCCTTTCTTAGGCAGGGAGATAGAATAAAGGAGGAGGAAAACCACAAATTGCAAATGGCTCTCTTGGCAAATAAATGCAGATCCCACTTTCAGAACAGACTACCCACTCCATTCATCTACCGCCTTCACTACTTGATGCAAACACTGTTTTCTAATAGGTATCAAGCAAACAAGCAAACTGTGTGATATCCTCCTGCCCCTACTTCCCCATCACAGAATTAAAGATGATGAACACTTTGAAACAAGCTGTTAGTACTTACAGCTTTGTGCTTTATTTCCATGAAGAGGAGAAATCAATAATGGAGTTAGGTATTTCTTTGGTATACTCTTGTTATCTCTCTCACGAAATCAGGCTCAACTTCTCTGGTTTTCCTTGCTACCTATTTTCCAGCTCATTTTTCCAGTTACTTTCTAGTGTATTTCCTTTATTTTTATCCTGAAGAAAGAGCAGCTGTTTCAACATTATCCTCTATAACAATACCTCATCATTAGAAGTTTCTCTTCAGAAGAGGGACTTGTACTGCTTTCTTCTACTGCCAAATGCTTGCCATAGCAGGCTGTTGCAGCTGTTTGATTGGGACTGACTTCTAGCACGTGGCGGGCAGAATTCAGAGAATCTGGATTTTAACGGGTCTCGAGTCTCACTCTGACGGCATCCCCCTCCACACATTTAGCCAAGCTCTTTTTCTGTGCTTTCTTATTTCTTAATTTTTTTTTCTCAAATTTCTAAAAATTCTTTAGCCATCATGAAGCAGAGGGAGAAATGAGGCAAGCTGACAGAGTGCACGAGTTAAACCACACACGATGTTAGCTATTAAGTGCTGTTTCTCTTACATCTATGTGAAGTTCTAACTACTGGGTTGCAGCCAACATGTCGTTCGTTATTGTACAAAGGAGGTTGAGACAGGTTCACATGCACAAAGATTTATTAGTGGAGTCTGCAGCTGATGGCATACATTGACTCCAATGTTGAAAGTTATTTTTAGCAAAAAATGGAAATAAAAAATGGGAGGAGAGAAAATAAAAATGGGGAAAAACAGAAAACTATTCTCAGTGACCAGCAGGAAAAGAAATGATGGGGATCCTTATGTGAACAGCCTCCTCTTGGCTCCTCCCCAGCAAAGCAGGGTCCCCCCATAACACTTTTTTCACAGTAACTGTACAGATGTCGTTGGGACCCACTCAGACTCCCTGTTGGTTGTTCCTGCTTATGACGCTGTTAGTGCTGACCGGTGTGCACGTTGGTGGGGGCTGCTAAGCAATGTGCACCTGTATTATCGGACCCTTGATGTTCCCAAAAGCTCCAATCAAAGGGGAAAAGGGGAGAAAGATGGGGTGATTCTCCCGACAGCAGCAGTCACTTCCCACGAGAACCTGCCACAGCCACACTGCCAGCTTTACCAGGGCAAGGCCGTGAGAATAACAGGGTGAGCGAAGAGCCAGAGACCAGGAAGGGGAAAATCCTGTCCCTGAGGCCCTGGGAAACCCTGCCCAATGGCTGGGGTGGTGGGTACCCAGCTGCCAGTGGAAGGCAGGCTATGCACCTGCAAATATAAGGCTCTTAGCACACAAAGGCTAAGACATCTAAGGCGTTGTGTGGCACGGTAGTGGGTGCGTGTGTATGGGTATTGACGAACTGTGATCTGTATGCTCAAGTCATTAAAGCTAATGTCTCTCAACAGTTGTTGCTCCTATCTACTGGATTAAGATAGAATCTTAAGGTAGAACATTACAGGTCATTTCCATTTGTGTGGTTGCATTTCTGGATAATAAACTGGTTTAAAGCAAAGATTCCCCATTGGCTTTGAGTGTCATCAAATTTGATTTATTTTAGGCCTTCAAAGCTGACACAGGGGCAGTATTTTAAAAGAGGATTTTCCATAAACCTTATACCATTTTCATTCTACAACAAGATACCAATAGCAAAGTGCATTATTTCAAAATAGTTAGTTTGAAAATAATTCAGATATTTAACCAAATAAGTACGTTCCAAAATTCATCATTCATCTATAGGTCAGGGTAGAATAATACGGCTAGGGTCCTGAACCTGCTTCCAATTTGACTACGTGTAGGATAGAAATAAACACGAAGTATTCTCACTTTAAGTAGTAGAACAAACCTTATAAAGAAAGCAAACCAACAAATCTTCCTCAGTATACAACCATATGACCAATCTTATTCTTTTTACTTAAACAGCTCTTAGATATGAGAATACTTTCTTGCATATAATTCTATGCATTATTTAAAAATAAAAGCTAAGTTAAAAGGAATTTTGCCCAAAATGAATGTAAATAAAACACCAGTTTGTTCAGGGTTATATGACTGGACACTATCAACTCATAGAAGAAGGACATGGTCCAGCCCCAAAGAGCCTACAATCCCCGTGGAAGCAGATGGATACAAACAGATGGAGAAGTACAGGGAAGCAAAGAGAAGATAGTGCTTGGCACGTGAGGCAATGTTCTCAGCTCACTAATGGTGAAATTGTTTCCAATTTTTTCGTAGGCGTTACAGCAAAGAAGAGCGTTAAGCAGGGATCTGAAGGTGGTTAATGAGTTTTAAGACAGTAAGACAGACAAGGAACAGGAGGAAAGTCATATTGTTGCATTGTACAGTAATATCTTTGTGGAGCACAAAATCAGGGAAATGTATTGGAATATGCTGATGACACAGAAGTAAGAAATACTGTCAGTAAAAGAGGGCTGGAATATAGGTGAATTGAGGCATAGATAAACAACTGCAAATAATTCAGTTCTCAAGGTCATCTGAGGTTATGATTGAACAGTTGCAAGAGATTGCATTGCTGAGGCTTATGGAGTTACCATCAAAGTGGCTTGAACTACTCATTTTTATTTCATGCGAAGAGTTGACTAGTTCACTTACTGCAGCTGAACTACCAAGTGGTAACTCCTGTATTTGCAGACTATCTGTATTTTGTAGTACAAATACTATCTTTGATAATAATGAGGAACAGAACAAGAGAAACAGACCAAAATTTAATAGCAAAAAGCCAAGATAATTTCTGCTATGAAGAAAGGAAAATTGTTGCTATGAAAGAAAATTTTATATTAGAAATTACTTAAGATTTTATATATTAGAAACTACAGAAAAAAATAAAAAAGACTTGGGTGTATGTTTTGATCAAAAGATGACTATGAGCCCCTACTGTGATGCAGTTGTGGAAAAGAAAAAAGTGATCCTGGTACGTATTCTCAAAGTATTTCCAAAGTAAAGATAGGCAAGTATTAATATTACAGTATAAGGTGCCAGCATAACTCATCTGGAATACATTTCTGGTCACTCCGGGCAGATTCCTCTCACCAAACTTTAGACCTTTATAGTGTAGATGTTTGCCTCTGAGATAGTTACTCTGAGCTCCCATTGCAGTTTACCTCTTTGAGATATCTCCATTAAGATAAGGTAAAGTAATGATTGAAAATACAGTGAGTTATCAATAGCATAAATAGAGAGAGCCACATGAACTCCACCTCATTGATCAGAATGGGTGAATTCAAAGTGAAACAATTACAAAGAAAGACTGCTAAGATGGCTGAGGCAAAGTAGGTGTTACAAGAAGAAACTATAAAAATTTGTCTTGTTTAACCACACAAAATGAAGACTGGAAGGGATGCAACTGTTTCCTATAAATATGTAGGGGAACCAGAAAAACAGAACTGCTCTATAGGCCAAAGGTCAGTATTGTACAAACAAACAAACAAATGCAGACATGAATAGATTTAGTAGGGAGAGAAGAAGGCTTCTGATGAAGTGTGGGTTTCTGAACCTACTTTACAAGAGAGAAAGCAGATGAAACAGTTTTAATGTACAATTTGGCTCTTCTTCTGTATCCCAAGGCCCTGTGATACTGCATAGAAACACAATCATGTAGTGTAACAGTTGGCAAGGCAGGTGCATAAATTTATAATATAAACCTTCTGATTCATTCTTAGCTGTTTTAAATCACAGACACTGTAAGGATCAGATGACAGGAAGTGGTTTCTTTTTAATGATGCTACTGTTACTGTAATGCCTAGTAGAAACAAGTTGACAGTTTTATGACAGTGTGAAAGTATTCAGAAAAATTGCTCTTAAACTCCTAATAATGCAAAGAGTAGTAACAAAATGACTCAGTCTCATTCTTCTTTATATTGTATCATGCCTTCACAGTGAAGCAATCAACTAAAACAGTCCAGTTGGGGCTACAAATGCCACTTTAGTTAACTCAGTTCCTACTATACCTTTTAACAGCCGTGGCCTAGGAATTTCCAAGGTACCTGTTGCTACTGTAGAAAATATAGCCTTAATTATTTTAAAGTTTTCTGCCTGATTCCTATGCTTGGAGAGTGTGGGAGGAATAAAACTTCTTCTCTGCCTGTATTTGTGATAGGCAGCTGATAACAATTAAATGCCTTCAAATCTTGTCACTACTCACTCAGACAAGATCTATGAGTGGAGACTCTCTTCTCTGTTCATTTCATCTAGTGGTAGTCTTTAAAAGCGTAGGGACATTGGCCTTTGATATTCACTCTTTTGAAAAAGCCAGTACAAGAATGTTACTGAAGTTCTATTTTAGGCCTTTCAAAACTGGCAGATAATCCATCTCAGTAAATACTGCCACCTCTGAAATGGGACTTAGTTTCAAAAGCACACAATAAAGGCTGCAACTCTATTGTCTTCGGTAGAATCACCAGAAAGTACTGCGGTCAGGCTCACATGCATATTGTCAAAGCCTCAGGGTCTCTGAGGTGGTACGGGTTATACTTACACTGCACATTGGCCGGAGATAGCTGTGCTGTAATTCTTTGCATCTCAGGAATGTAAATTCTTCCACTATGCAATATTTTGTGACTTGTTTACTTCATACACATGTCCATATCAGCATACTTGGCCTGAAGGCTCAAGGTCAAATCATCCTCTCTTTGCAGTCTCTTGCTACTGCTGATGCTGAGTATTGAACCACAGAGGATCCTCTCAAAGGGCTGTACTAACACATGGGATGGAGTGAGGCAAATCATGAAAGGCTACTTAGAGCTTAGGATCATCAACCTCTTTCTCTCCTCTTACACACTGAGGTGATAATGTCTTTGAATATTGCTTTTAACCTCATTCTCCAACTGCTGGACAGAGTCAATAGCCTAGCTCCATGTCCCCTTGCTCAGTGGAGGCCTTCAAAGGGGGAAAGAATAAAAAAAATAATACAATTGAGTGGCCCTCTACACATGGAAAAGACAAAACATGAGAAGGACTGCATTAAAAGTCCTATATAAGCAAGCAGTACCTGGTGTGAAAGTACACCATCTTGGGGAGGCATCTCCAGTGTCCAGTAGGCAGCCATTGCTGTATGGAACATTGCCAGTCCTGACTTTTAAAGTGAGCAATAACTTTGGGTCAATAAAATCACTGCCAAGTTTGTTATAGCTAAGGTGTGCACTAAGATATAGGTATTTATCCTTTTCCAACTGAAAACCAAAAAGGCTCAGCCAGGATAAAACCTCCCAAAACAAATAAAATACACAAAGCACAGAGCTATTAAAAAAGAGACTTAGGATCTGAAGACCTTAAGGGAGAACTAGTGGAAACTGCTCCCCATACACACATACACACTTTTTCCTCTCTTTCTCAAAGGTGCTGTTACACTCAGGCCTACCACTGACAGCCTTTGTGTTTGGATCCACCCTACTTATTTGTGCAGTTTTGCAAAAACTCTATGTTGGCCTGCAACAGAAAACTGGCTTAGCAAATATGGCAGGGTGAGGAAAGAGGGGAGAAGCTTGTCAGTGCCTGCGGTGTAAGTGACATTGCATCAAAAGCACTCCCTCTTGTGTCTTCTGCTTTAAATCCACTCCTGGAAAGTTGATTGAGTGTTTGAAATGAATAGCGGAATGACGGTTGTCTTTGTTGAGCAGCTACTTTATGCCCTGCTGCTTCTGAGGTTGGTTCAGGAATCAACCAGGACGACATGCTACCAGAGATGCTGTAACACTATGGGCTAAAATTTATCTGGGGTGCATATTGGCAGAAAGGTTTCTCTACATCCATTACTCTGGGAAGGTTCACATTTGGGAGGCAGTGACCAGGCTCCTAGTAGAGGTCCAGAGTCCCAGTTAACCCTGGAAACAGTTTGCAATACAGCGCTCTCTTTCTCACAACTCTAACGCACTGACTTGCAACCATCCCAGTATTCAGAGCATGTGTCAATCACTTTAGTGAGGTAGTGCAATCTTCAGCAAGTAAGCACACACAGTGCAATCCTGGCAGTTGTTTATTGTTTATGAAGAATGGTGGGTATAATCATATAACATAATGCCATTTTCCAACTACCAAGGCAGTGCTGCTCTGGCTAGGCAACCACATGGAAGACCTATGGATATATCTGGAGTCAGAAGCCTTGCAAGACATATCACATCCCAAGAGCACAATCACTCCTGTGATTGGATGTGACAGGATGGTATGTTATTTGCTGCTCTACAGAAGTGACATACAGTATTTGCTATTTTGCAAACAACCAAGGCATTGGCCTCTCCTGTAAACAGCCTGTAATTTTCTTTCTATTTAGAAGGGATGGAATAAAGCGGGGTAAGCTTGTTCAGGAGTAAAGCATGTCCGCTTTCTCTGCTCTGCTGCACAAAGTCTGCCAAAATGGGTATCTGCATCAAGATATCCACCAGATATTGGCTCTTGTGCCGTGCTGAAAGTGTTCTAGTCGCCCATGGGTGTCTTCCATTAGGAGAGGAATTATACTACAATCTGTGGTGAGAATTCTTCCTCTTGTGTCCCTTACTGCCTCTATGGCTGAGAAGGTAAAAAGCTTGACTGTCAGACTCCATAGTCTCATGGGCAGCCCTCCCTCCATCTGCAGAGCTTCACTGATCATAAGGCTCCATCAGTAGCTTTCCAGATATCTTCTGCTGCCTGATACACGGTGTCTATACTGACCTGCACTTCAGGGCTGCTATCTATCCAATGCATGTACGCACACAACTTGAAGCTTTATGGATTTGAACCACTGGTTTGTAAAAAAATGGACACATCATTCACTGCATTTCCCAGCTGTTGCTGGGAAATATTCTAATCAGTAAAACAAGACATATGAACAGGTGCATATGCAACTGCTCAGCAGAGTTCCTTCTGCTCCTCCTCTAGGTCGCACACTACAACCCCTTGCAGATATACCCAATTTTCACAGTGATTCACACAAATGAGACACCTTCAGAAGCAGCCTTCTGACACATAATACCAGAAATACAAGTGTTTGGTTATGGTACTTGAGGATGGAAAGTCATGAGATCTTCTGTGACACCTGTGGATGACCAGAGGGCTTGGGAAAAACTGCTATATTTTATGTATGGAAAAGACCCTAACATACAGTATTCTATAATCTATAACTTGCTTTTCCCTAGTTAGGGACACATTTGTTTCAGAGCAGAGCCACAGTGCTAAAAAAAAAAAAACACCACCAAACCATGCAATAATGACATTTAGGGTACCAGAACTCTGAAATGAGAAAGGAGGCATTCTAATAATATGAATGCATTCAAAGCATGACCATGATTTATTTCTAATTCTAAAGCACTAATTTACAACAGAAGCACACAACTCCAGTCAATGATTTTACTGGTACATCTCTGTTCTTTTCAAACAAAATTTTTGGATAGTCCCATTGTGTGGGTTAGTATTCCATATGGTTTTATAAATTATGAGTCATGATTCCTACAAAGACAGGTTGCTTTTTTTTTTTAAATGCCAACTTTAAAGTCTCCCAAGTATCTGTTCCACCTCCTAAACAAGCCTGCAGAATCTTCTTGTCGGAAGGACTGAAACTTGTTCTTTATGTGATCACAGTTAAAATTAATCTGGAATGTAGAAAAGTTATAGAATTTTATTTATATTTGTTATTACCGCATAAGTAAATGTATCTGAACACTGAGAAAACATTCTAAATGATTCCTCTTATGCCTCCTTTAGCAGTCTGTTAGAATAATTACTTATGTTTGGCAATAATAGATACCTGGATCTGTAACATCCACAAATGGTTTCTAATTCAGAAAATGTAAGTGCTTGAAACCATCCTTGCCGATATCCAGGCCTGAATCAATAGTACTGTATGTTGTACATTTCCAACACAACAGGCTAATGAATTAGTCCAACCAAAATACACAAGGTCTGTAAATTCCAAGACTTAAACTACAATATAATAACATATATATTACTAGAATGCAATAGTAGTACTAAAATGCTTCGAAGCCTTAAATTAAATTGCTTAGCTTTAGTAGAATTTTGCTATTTCTATTCTTCCCCACTTTGTTACACATTCACATGATTTGTGTCCTGGTAACTGCCCTCACGTTGTCAATTCCATATGGTTCCCATTCATTACTATCTGTATTCCTATTTAAATGTTCTAATCCCTTATTAAGACATCTATTATTTTTGGAATGGCATTGCACCGGCACAGCTGTGACCATTTAACATAATCAGTAAGGTATTTTTAGGCATAATCCTGTGCAAAGGTACATTTCTTCTGTTGTGAATTCTCTAGCTGAACACTGGTAGATTCTTTCATCAACTTAAGCAGAAGATAAAACAATCTATGAGGTAAATAAAGCATGACAAACATATTAATCAAAAAGTAGCATTTCTATAATGTTTGTTTTTTCATTGGGCAGTCTCCATTCTGATTAACTGCTGTGGCTATCTTAGTGTGAGGCCAAGCAGAAATGATTAAACCAGAATTTAAATTACCTAGTAGTGGAAAGTAAAACCTGAGAAGAATAGTGAACTTACCATTGAGCTCTCTTCAGAGATTATATTTCCCATGGCACAACAACAACAAATCACTAGGACCAGATGGTATTCACCTAAGAGCTCTAAAGTGAGTGAAGGATGAAATAGCAGAACTGCTATCCGTGGTGTGCAACCTCTCACTTAGAATTGTCTCAGTATCAGAGGACTAGAAGGTGGCAAAAAGGCTGATTTTTATAAAGGGTTCCTGGGGTGATCTGAGGAATTACAGACCGATGAACTTTATGTCCTTGTTCAGCAAAGCAGGAACAGAATTCTATTCTAAGGAACACAGTGAGCAGACACATGGAAAATTATACTGGGAAATAGTCAATTAAGCTTCTGTAAAGGGAAGTCATACTTCACAAGCCTATTGCCATTTTTTGAGGAATCAAGCAATAAGCGGACAAGGTGCACTAAAGTCTACTTGGAATTTCAAAAATCATTTGAAAAGGTCCCTTACAAAAAGCTTTTAAAAAGTGAAGTCTCATGGCTTAAGAAGAAAGATCTTCGTTTGAATAATAAGCAATAACAAGACAGGAAACAAAAAGCGGGAACGGACAGTTTTCATGCTGAAAGGATCCTGTGGGAATTTGTGCCGAGACCTGCGCTGTTGAGCAAATTCCTAAATGATCTGGAAAATGATCTGGATTTACTCATGAATAGTGAGAGAACAGAAATTGCTGGTTACAAGAACTGAAATTAAAAGCTGACTGTGAAGAGCTACAGTAGGACATCCTGATCATGAATAACTGTGATAGAACGACAGACGAAATTCCATGTAGGTTATTGTAAAGTGGTGCACATGGGAAAAAGTAGTCTTCATTTTAAATACATAATGATTACAGAAGCTGATTACGACCATTCAGGAATGAAATAACAGTTCTGTGAAAATGTCAGCTCAATAATGAGCAAGGGGTCAAGAAAGTAAATAAAATTATACGGAAAGGATTAGAGAACAGACAAAACACGCTGCATAAATGCAGTGAACTTATATTTTTAATAATATGTGCAGTTTTGGCTCTCTCATCTCTAAAAGGATATAGCACACTTGAAAAAGATACAGGAAAGGGCAAAAAGTATAACGAAAAGTAGGAAAAGTTCCTTTATGAAGAATGAGTACACAGGACTCTTCAAATCCTAAGTGCCCCTTTACTTTTCTCACTCCTACTTCCTCACTTTCTCTACACTCCCTCCCACCCTCTTGTGTTACTGTGTTCTCACCAATTTTTTCACAGGCTTCCCAGATCTGTAGACAAATGGAGTATTTGGAATATAAGCTGTTGGGATTTTAATTCCTCGCTCGGAGTTACAGAGAAGGCTTACTGCAGTGTTCCTGTACTCCTTCTCCAAGGCAAGAAACGCATAAGGATATTCCCCCAATCTACACAGGAAAAAGTTACTCCTTTGAGATTTTTATCTCCTTGCCACACCACAACCTTGTCAACAAGATCTTCACTGATTATCAGACACGGTTCTCCTTGACAGGTTTTGTACAGGCTGAACAGAAGAAAGTTGTGACACTGACTTCTCCAGTTTTGAGGCTGACAGACTGCTTTCAGTACAAGGCTTCTCTGTGAATTAGCTATTATGATCAGGCTGTCCCATCTTGAAGTTAACTGCAGAGTTCACTGCAAACAGCATAAATACAGCAATGTTAGTGTCAGTGCTCTCCTCTGATAGCTAGGTAGTTCTACTAGCCAACCATGGTGCCAGTTACAAGGTTTTGGTCTTACCTGTCGCTTATGCGAAGCTTGTGTGTTAGTTTTATTTTGAAACTCAAGTGCACGTGGTACAATAGCCAGGGGGTCCAAATGTCCTGGCTGCTTCAACTTAAAATTTAGCTCTGACCAGCTTTGGGAAAACCCACTCCAACTTGAGAAACACATTCATGGATTCCCACTCATTTGAGCTAAAGATTTAGTACCTGAGAAACACACTGCTTCATTCTTTGGCTCACATCATTTCAAAGACTAGCCCACGGCCCAGTTTCGGAGGAACAGTGTTGATGGGCTGTTGGCTGAAAGCTGCCCTTCGCTTAGGTTCTACAAAGACTTTCCATGAGGTATATATCAATTCATTCCTATGAACTTTCATACAGAAGTCTTTTCCTATCAGAGATGATTTGTTTTCACATTTATCTAAAGGAAGGGTACAATTGATACGGATTACAGAGAATCTCCTTTGCTTGGCCCCCTAATGCTCACAAGATCAATGCTTCATGCCATAAAAACTCAGTGGAGGGCTACTCTCAGTGTAGCACTGTGAAAAAGTGTTGCCAGTCATTATAAAAATGCAAAGCACAAGAAAGGGAGAATGCTTTCATCTCGAAAAGACAGCTGTAAAATTGTTTAATAAAGATAGTTGGAAATTTCTGCTTGTATTTCTTCCCAACCGCAATGCAGTGCCGAATGGCTGTGTACTGATAAAGCCATTTGTCTTGATGCAGGTGTCTAGAGGAAGTCTCTGCACCAAAGCAACACTGCCAGTTTTACAGTTAACGTCCTGGTGCACAATACTCTCCTTGAGTTGGATCACAGTCACTTCTGCTGCCTTAGAGTATACTGCAGAGCAGAATGCTCAGTTGTAATGATTCTTGCTCACAAGCACAGGCTGCCATATTCCTACAGGGCATAACGGCAATGTGAGCATGATTCCCAGCACCGGGATAATATCTAGATCCATGGATTCATTTGAACCCAGAGAAAAGAAGGAATAGAAACTGTGTGTAGAATGCTTTTCATGGGTTGTTTTCTGCACGATTTGCTTAGTCCTGGATATACACAGAGAACAACAACAACAACAATCTGGGGGCTCAAAAAAGAAGGTGACAAAGACTAGCCTAGTCGGGATTTCTAAAAGGTATTTTTTACAGTTTTTGTAGTTTGTAATTACAGAGTTCTTTTCAGACTTCTTCGGTTGGTTTCAAACAAACAAAATCCTGTGCAAGAGCCTGCAGTACCAAGCATTTATGATTTCAGAATACCAGCAATTCCTACGATTTGGGTCAGCCTTGGACAACTGGAGCTGCAAGCACTGTTGACACAGAGAGGCCTTAGTTATTATTCAAAAGATCAATTATCCTACTCTCTCTTCTTAGACATACTTGCTCAATGTGATCGCAGCTTTATGACTTTTACCTCCCAGGTTTCCTACCACTCTCATGTGAAAGGGCAAGTCTCAGCTTATCCACAAGAACATTTTTCAGCACAGAGCAAAGCAGGTCTGGGAACCGCAAATGCAGCCCACAAGGGAAGAGTTATTCCACGCACATATTCATAGCCCCATCTCTCCATCCCTCCTGTTCACATCACCTCAATAAGTCACCGTTGCATTCTGCTTCCCAGGACCTGCCCATGTTCAGACTCATCCTATGTACCTGCGGGGGAGTTTGAAATTGTTTTTCACTTGGTGAAAGAGGGCTGACCTACCTTACACGTGCAGCAGGGCAAGGTCTTGCAACTTATGGAGAAAGTGGATGGGCTTGAGACTTCTAGGAACACAACAGTCACCTAATTATTTGTGTCTAAAGTGCCCTGACAAGCCTGACTTGGCTCGATATTTAACTTTGATGGTTTTTGCTCATGCATAAGGGAACCAGATTGAAGGAAAGAATGCTCCCCAGGGCACTTTGATGGAAGCACTGCTTTTTTTCTAAAGCTTTTAGTGTAGGGAAGAGCCAAAAATCTACTGGAATGCTACAAATGTTCTGTATTAGCACAGAGCCAGAATCTGGGGGCGGAAGGCTGTGCACTTCCTATTTTTATGGGCGGGACTTATACAGCCACAGGTCAGATTCTGGCTAAGGCGATTAGACTTTCCTCAACCAAAGCTGCAGGACCGAGTTCATCAGTTTAACTCACATTAAGAAAATAAATCAATATATATTTCTGCAAATGTCTCTTCTCTTTGACTTTTTTTCTTTGACTATTTTTGGTATGAAGCATTCCAGATTTCTCTTCTGCCTTCTAACTGAGGGCTCCTGCAGCTGGTACAGGAATGGATACTTCCAGTTATAAGTTCTTTCAAAATACTTTTCGTTTCATGTTCAGTTCCTGTACTAATTAGCCCTGCTGTGACTTTGTTGGTTACTGTGCTGCTACACTGTTATTATTCCTTTGTTTTCCCATTCTGCAGCTTTGGGGACAGACTGTGAGACAGCCTTGACTAAAGGGAACGATGAGGGTGATGAACCACTCCACTGAAGTGGGAATCCCACAAGCTGTTCTGATACAAGGATCCTCCAGAGAATCTGTTCCTGTTCCTTTCTGGACAGTGACAGCTCTGGGTAGAGAGTAATTAGGACTTCTGCTCTGCCCTTACTATCTCCAATAGAAAATACTAATGCTGCATGCATTTTGATTCATGGTACCACCAGTTCTCTTCTGCAAACTGGCACTCAGGGAGCAGCAGAATTTCAGAGCCTAAACTGTAGTTAGATGTCTGAATATCTGATGAATTCTCACACTGGTCTCTAATAATGGCTCAGGGTTTAGAAAATGCTTAGATACTTAGATATGTTTAGATACTGAGAGTTTAAGGGTCTGTGCTGTCCTGGATATCTGTTCACAGAACTGCTCGTGTAATGACTTGAACATTTGCATGCTGCACTGTAAAACTGTGAATGCAATTTCCTAAGCAAATTTCTAGGTCTTAAACCATTATTTTTCATCAGTAGTAAAGGTGCTTATCTCAGGGATCTTCCCTCACCTACCACCTGAAAGAAATACAACACAACAGATAATATACGCAATAGATACCTTCATGGGATTGTCTTTTTGAACACAGAGAATATTGGAAACATAAGACTATCACATTTTGGTGACAGTTCCAGCACACTCGTTTTCTAAATGGTATTAAAAAAAGCTGCAGAGGATGTAGAGGAGAGCCACAGAAACAATTTGAAGGCTAGAGAAAATGCCTTACTGCAAATAATTTGAAGAGAGAGATCTGTTTAGCTTATCAAAAAGGAGATTGTTCCGTACCTAGATTATGGTGTTCAAGCACTTTCACAGGCAGAAAACTAACCTCACAGGTTAGTGAGGGACTACTTAATCTAGGGAAGAAAAGCATACCAAGAACAAATAGCTGAAAGATAAATCTAGACAAATTCAAATGAAAAAATGTTTCTAATAGAGTGATTGAGTACTACAATAAACGACCAGAGAAGGGGCTAAGTCCTTACTTCTTAATATCTGTAAATTAAGCTCGCATTTCTCTGCAGAAGATATACTTTAGTCAAAAACACAAATTGTGCTTCTGTCAGACTCAAGTTACGGGGTTTCACCCTGAAGTAACAGGAAAATTTATGACCTGGGATCTAGATGAGGTCAGAAAAGACAATCTCATGTTCTTTTTAAGTTTTATCCTCTATGAATCTATCAGTTTACTGACTGAATAGAGAAAAGGAAACTTTCTGAATGACATTTGCCATCTGGATAAAAATGTGATTCACAGCAGAGCTGTAAATCACTCAGTAATCAGTATATGCCATAAACTACTGAGATGAATACAGTCTTGCAAAGTCTTCTAATTTAGAACTTCAAAATTATTTAATATATTACACATTAATTTTATACTAGGTAATTGGATTAATGCAAAAGGGTTAAACAGATATGTTAATGAAACACTGTGCCATGTACTTAGCTTAATGTTGCTGGAAAATCAATGCACTTTGGTCTGTCAGTTAGCAATCTCACATTTAATTGAATAACATGTCAAGTACTTTAAACTGTGTACCAATGTAAATAGAATCCAGCACTGTAGCAATGGTAATAAGTTAAGAAGCTTTTCCTGAATTCCAAGTGGATTTGAACATGACCTTCATTTTCAGTTCTCAGCATGCTCAGATACTGATCAAACAGCTATTATTATTTCTACAGAGCTTGGTGATGACCCCTATTATTCAATTCTAAAATTGCTATTGATTCACTCTCTAAAAGATTAGGTAATGGATAATCAGTCTGATGTTTCTAGCAATGGTTTCTTCTTCCCTGTGCATTTACATTCCCTTCCACTTCATTATCGTTACTGGGAGGAGGACTCAATCATACAGCAACCTTTTACTCAGCCTATGAGCCTATCACACAGATGGTGGAGGGCAGTTGGCGCAGGAGTGCAAAGGTTATGAGAGGAAAAGCAGGAGGAACTCCTTCTCAACACTTTTCAGGTCAGTTCCAAGCACAGCTGTACAACAGCTTCTTACTCTTTTCCTCCTCCCTTTCACTAGTCCTGGGCACTGCCTTCCCAACATGAGGTATGAAAGGAGCAAGGAGGGCCCAGGACCCTGTCCAAGTTGAAGGACCTCATCATTGCCAAGCCAGCACCTGGTGAAAGCCATGCTTTTGTGGAGCCAATTTTCTTCGACAAGATTCAGATTTCTGCAACGTGGACAGCTTCCAGTTGTTTATGCTTGTTTATGCTCCCTTAACAGTCAATATAAACAAATAAGTTTTCCTATTGTACCATTCTTCTCATCCTAAAATAGATGTTCAGAAGTTATCAGTTATCAGATAGTTGCAACTATCTATGTCATCCCAATAGCTATAAAGGTTCTGAGGGTAAGCAGCTCAGATGGAAACATCTACACTGTAGACATCTGAAGTTACGAGAAATTAATCCTGCCCTGTCAGTCTCCAAGCTCTCCTCAGCAAGCTGCAGATGAATGTTGCCCCTAGTGTAGCCAGCACCTACTAGGCAAAACCAAGTCTCTGTTTTAGTAGACCGACCATTTGAGCAATTCAAAATTACTCTTCTGTTTCTAACCACCAGCTGTCTTGCTTACAAAATGTTCTAGTATATTCTTGATTATAATTTAGTCTGTTATATTAACATAGCATACCTGCATCTGAAGTGTTTTAGAAACCCACTGTGCAGGGCACTGTACAAACTTACAACAGCAGGACAATTCCTGCACCAAACTGTTGCCCGTCTAAGGAGGAGAAAACATGAGAAACGAGGCAGAATGATGTGGAAGCATACAGATAACAATAAGGCAACACTACTGATTCAGCACAGCAGCTAGTTGTCTGAGCACACTGCTGACCCAGCTATTGCCCATATTTGGGGCAGCATCATGGCAAAGGAGAGTTTTAAAGAAGCAAAGGAAAAAGACAGATTGCTTGGTAGAGATCTGTTGAGGGCATCATGGCAAAAAAGCATGAATGGGTTAATCTGAACATTCTGCGTATGGATAATGGAAGCTAGCACTAGAAGCTGAGGGCATGGGGGAATCATCATCTGTGCACTGATTAAGGGGCTGAGGAGACTGGCAAAGATCTTGAAGTTGAAGAAAAGAAATCTATAGTTGATGTAACAGAAAAGAGGAAATTGAACCACAGATTCATTCCTTCTCTATTTTTTGTGTGGTTCTCCTCAGCCTCAGATAACAGATTTTTTTTTGCACTATGTATTCTAAAACAGGATGCAGCATTGTAGTAATAACATAAAACACAACTATAGCTTGCTTATACATATTACAAATGTATACAGTTCATTAAAATGACTACACACTATTAATTCTACAAAGTTAAGCATTCAAATAAGAATGTCCGTATCAAAGCTATATGTATGACCTTGATTGACTATGGAGTGATCACTCCACACTATATTCAAATAATACATACAATATATAGCTTTTTCTTAGATCATTAGATGTAGAAAATATATGTAGAATCTGTAAAGTTCTGCTTTTTCTTTATAGCTACATAGTGCATTTTCCCTCCATGGCTTAGTCCAGCATATACTTAGCAATTTAGAAATATATACTTTTTATCTAAGAAAAACATATATTAAAAATTGTGAAATACTTAGGCATTATAATTATCCTATTCAACAACAACTACTTAGGTGTAATGCAAAGGATAAAGCAGTTAACAATGAAGCTAAATTAGCTGCGCAAACGTGCGATACAGCCTTCCTTAGGTGTAATCTGGGGCTGAAGCAGTTAACTACACAATCTACTTAGCGACAACCTGAGGTTGGCTTAAATATCAGTGTTTTTTCAGTCTTAGACTTTGTTGTTTTTTTCACTACTACTTTTTATTATAATATTTCATGTGTAGCAAAACGTAGAAGCACAGTACACATCATTTTCCACTCTAGTTCTGTGGACTGGTTTTATGATATACCAGATATTATGAGGTGAATATGTTTTCTTTGGTCAAAGACAGCTTCAGAACCTTCTGCCTTCAAGCTACCATTCAACACTTCCTTTCCATTCTTCCTTTTTTTTAAATACATGTCATTTCAGTGATCCAGTCTACACGGTCGTACTCCCCTGGCAAAGGAAGAAAAAAATCTCTTAAGCCTACTGCCACAGAAAACACCTTTAGGAAATTTATAACCCCACATATTTGTGAAGTACTGTATAAAATCCTGTAGAATTAAGAAACAGTACATATTCCTAACATTAGAGACCTTTCTCCATATTACATATCCACAAAAGAGAAGAATTAAGGCCTCACAGGCAATTCCGAGAGTAAACCATGCACCTACATATAGATGTAATAACTTTGGAGTCACATCCTTGCATATAAGCATAGTGGCCAGACTTTCACTACTGCAGAGGCCCAGAATTACTGTGTGTGGCCAGACTTTCACTACTGCAGAGGCCGAGAATTACTGTGTGTCAGCCCTGTTGTCTTCCTTGTACACGAAGCCTAGTGAAGGGACTAACTCCTACTCAGAGCTTGGTTTCTCTTCCCCTGTGCTGCCGTTCCCCTGTGCTGCTGTTGCTGTTTAACGTTTAGTTATGGTAACTAGAAAATTACCTCTTGAAGCCACATGCAGGCTACTTGCTAGCTGGATCCTTAAGTTCTTCTCAGTTATAGGTTTTTAAAAATAAACACTAAAATTTAAAAGATCTATCTTCCTAGATGTTTGAAATATAATAGTAGCGCATGTACAGTTCAGCCTTAAGTTCTCCGATACAAATCCCACTAAAAATCATCTCCTTCATGCTTCAGAAACTCCCCATGATACTGCACATTCAAGAGACTGAATGATGTAGAAGCAGCATAAATTCAAGGCTGCCTCCTGTGCCATTCAACTAATTTAACAAGAAAATCCAAGGAAATAAATGCTTCATTGCTATGTTGAAGGATCCATTTATAGCAAATGTAAACAAACTTTTTTCACTGATGGTTATTACTTCAAAATGTTCAGTTTTCCTATCCTAGTCACACTGGTTATAATGCTATTCAAATAAACAATAAAACGTATAGGGAGATTCAGCAACATTTACTTCATAGGAGAAGCACAGAAAAGTGACCAAGTCATTAAAATTCTATTTTGTGAAATCTTTTTGATCAAAATCTTAGTTGCAATATTAGTCACGACTGACAAAAAGTAAGGTGTAAAAGCACAGAAGCCAACCATGCTGGAACCCTCCCTCCTGCCATTTTTAGTACGTTGCCTAATTGGTATTATTATAAGATTACTAACGTCCATTTCTTTCGCTTTTGAACTAAATCTTTCTGCTGTGCACTTTCATACATTGCTCTTAAGTGTCTTTCTGCATCATGCAGTTTAGTCTACCACTGTTTGTAATATTTGTTTCAGGAAAAAATACACTGCTTTGCATTTTTCTACAGTGATAATCTACAATTTATCTGCTTGAATTTGGCCCAGTTTTCTAGACTCTCCAATGCCTTAGATTTTGCTTTATCCTCTACTCTCTAAAATCCCTGTTAGTGCATCAGTGGAAGGTTTGATAAGTATAAGATTCAGCTCATATTGCAGGTCATTTATAAAGATGTCAGATAGCACTAATCCTAAGTAGCTATGCTCTGAAATGGTTCCTAGGCTTGCTGTCTTAGGAATGGTTGATTTCTGCACAAAACAGAAGGCTTTACAGCGGTTGAAGTGAAAGGAAAACAGAAAGACTGAAAGTAATTTTTTGTCCATTACTGCCTGATTCAAGCAAAGTACATTTTTTGAGCTGAGAAATTTTATTCACGTTCTGTGTTTAGAATACTGACAATACAAAATATTTTTGACTAGCAAAGATATGCAAATCTTTTTCTCTGTATGAAGCTATTTAAAATTCAGCTTAATTTTAAAAACCTTTTTAACAGTATGAGAAATGACCAAGCATTGAAACACAAATAATAAGCAAGAGAAATAGCTAATATAAAACTCTGTTATACTAAGGATTGCACTTCCCAATTAAAATCATTTTCCCACACCTTTGAAAGGTTCCCCAATTCCACAACAAGATTACGCAGTCCAACCTAAGCTACATAAGCAATTAAAAAATGAACTAATACTTAAGTCCAGAAACCATTTCTTAAGCATTAGTAAACTAGTCAGTAGTCTAATCACAATTAATGTATAATTTCTCAGTTCAGAAGAACAAAAAGGAAATGAGCTCCCACACCATGAAGAATCTATTTCTATTGGAAATCTTAACTTCTTCCAGTCCAGGAGTAACCTGCATCCCTTAGAATTATACGTAAGTAATTCCAGGAAGGTAAAAAACGGGAAGGAAATAACGGAAGTATCCCATCTAATTTCAGCATGCACAGGGACTTGATTGTGCTACCAACAGTATAGACTAGTTCTTCCAGTGTTGCCTGATATGGGTAAGAACTTAGGGGCTTTCTGGATTCTGTTTCCTTTCCTACTATGCTTAGGTAATAGTGCCCCTTTGCTCAATATATGTAAGTGCTAAAAGCAAAGATAATAAATTATTATCTTATGTTACTGCTTATGCAATAGCTAGATCCCTGAGTTTATATTAAAATGGCATTACTAAAGTTACATAGCCAATCTGTACGGGAACATGAAATGTGAGAGCATCTGCTTCATTAAGGTTATCAGATCAAGGACTTTTCAGCTCAAAGGAAATCCTAAGCAACAGGGAAAGCGATAAAAAAAAAAAACCCACAGAAACACAAAACTGACAAGCAAGCTGTAACCAGTCACTAATTAATGAGTCATTAAGAAACTACAGGCATAGCTTTTGGAGATGGCCAATCTGGACTTTCTAACCGATAAGAAGAGAGAAACAAGATGAACATAAGGTTTACGAATATTTGAGGGGGACCTGTGGGACTGTGCAAAACTTCCTAAGAAATGTGTAGGGGAAGGGCTAAAGGGAGAGGAAAAGGGGGGGATTGTGCAGAAACAAGGCAGGGAAATAGAGAGGAGGGAGGATAAAAGGGGCTGGTTGCACATAACCGCTGCCAGTCAGTATGCTTCTCTGATCACCACAGTCTATCCTATCTTCTTATTAAATCCTTTCTTAACTATCTTTCCATGTAACCTCACTGTCTACCGCATGTGTGACTGCTGCAAGGTCTAGGTGCCAGCAAACGGAGAGACTAGAGTGAGTGAATCAAGTGTCAGCAACTGGAGTTGGACCTCAGGTGGTAGCAGCCCATGTGCCTGGGGCACCAGCAATTGAAGGTACCAATGTGTTTCTATTTTCCCCTAACTTGACGTGTCTGGGTGTGTATGTGTAATTAGCTGGCGAATATCAGGCTGGATAGTAGCCAGCGAGTAGGAGGCCCAGGATCCATGCATGGATATTGTGCAGACTGAGAGCCCATGTTGATAGGCGAAGGATCTGCAAAGGTGGGTATGCTTGTGGCTCTAAATAGCGAGAGCACGTATGTTTTCACTAGCGCACTTCAATCCCAATCAGCTGGAGAGGAGGAACGGGATTTGGCTATCTATACTTACGTTTTGTGTGAGTTCTGGTAGTGTTATACAAGAATGTTGTTAAAGGCAGCGTGCTATCTGTGGCGGACCGTGTAGCCAGCCATCTTAAGTGTCCTCTGTGTGTGTGCCTCTCTGGGATACACGCTCAGCCCTACTACTGCTGGCTGAACCTGCAAATAGGAAAGCAGCAGCTGCGTCTGTCTGCCTGGGGCAGAGGGACCTCTGGGTCTCCAGACGCACAGGGCTGGGCTCCAGCAGCTGAGGAGGAATCCCTAGCTCCTGGGGTCTGCAGCCTTATAACATCCCTTAACAGAATCACTCAAAAATAAGGAATTGCAGAAACTGCAGTTGTTTGTACAGTCTTAATTTGGACTGTTTTGTTCCTGTGTTTTATGATACTGTCTTTAATTACATGATCTAATTTGTTTTTTCACTTTCACGGTATAGGATGGAGGATGCTTACCTAATGAGCTGCTATATATTCGTTTTGTGTGGTTGCTAAGCCTCATTTATTGCACAACATTCAAATTTTAATCTGAGGATGAAGTGATTAATTTCCTGTGGGATCTGTCAACAGAGTACCTAGGTGCTTCACGCACTGATATGGTGTTTTCTCCATTCTACAGATGTGGGGCTGAGGTGCACAGCATCTTAGTGAAAAGCCACACCTACAGCTGAGTGCCCAAGTATGAGCAAGTCAGGAACGTTAAAACAAGGAACATACTATTAGTCCCCCCATGCAAAGTCTGGTATAAATATCTTTCCGATCAGATATAGACCTAACAGAAGCTCTCCAGGGCTACATGCAGCTGCCTTAGGCATGAGACCATTTCTCCTGAACCTGCATTCCTGTGACACACTGAACCTATTTTAATTTTTTCAACCTAATGAGAAAGAGGTATAATTGTATTTCTATTATCTATACCTGAGCACCACTATAAACAATGCCTTTCAACAGGAGGCAATGTAACACAAAGATGTATTAAAATAAACAAATAACTTGCAGTATTTATATAGGATTTGTCAGTAATATCTCTCCAAGCACATGCTAGAAGAGATAAATATATTGTTCTTATTCTACTAACGAGGAAACTAGGACAGTAAGATAAGAAATGACTTGCTCTGTATCACCTATCTGGTGAATGACACAGCTGAGAGAAGAACCCCTCACTTATGAAGCATTTTTTCTTAAAAAACTCCCAAATATTTTATAACTGCGGATATTATTTATTGTATCATCTACAAACGAATACATTTAGGCATAGGAAGACTGTGAGAGAACTTGGTCCCATAATTCTGCAGTCAGTGAAATTCCACTTGATCTATAAAGTCAGAAGCAGCCCGCTTTTTAAAAAAATCTTGACTTACGCTTAATGCACTGTACAATGGAACGGTCCTGAAAATGCTATCAAATTTCTGATATAATTCCTAAGAGCATCTACATGACCCAGGTGTAAAAATATCTATTTCCATAATTTAGCAGTTTATTCAGCAAAAATACAATCCTTATATGTATTTTTGCTTCAATTTAAATATAAAAATATCCGTTTACCTCAAAAACAAACACGTATGAGATAAACAAGAAAAGTCAAGAAATAAAACTTCCAGAAAGGAACTATCAATTTACAAACATATACATTAAATAAATTAACTTCTTAAAATAGTTTTGATACATATTCATCATTCCAGCTAATGCCTTTATCCTAAAGTGATATAGACATACCAATCCCACTACAGGCTCAGGCCATACAATATATGCACGTTCTTGACCAACCAAGCACAAAAAAAAATCACATATAGTTGTATCCTGTTTATTGTCTTCTGGAGTTTGTAACAACGAAATATAATTCATTTACCTGAACATGTAGAACGTATTTTGACACTGCTCTTCCTGAACAATCGCTACTTGGCTAAGAGTTTGTATATTACATTTTAACCCTGCACATATGGACACGGGCAAGGGTTCATTTCCTGTTCCTCACAGGAAGGATATCTGTAATCCAGTAGTGAAACAGAGAAGAGACTATCTTGATATGATCTGAAATGAAGAAAACAAATTCTTCCTGAAATACCTCAATGACATTTCTGAACATTAAAGAAAAACAGTTGTGTGAACATCTGTTTCTATTTGATAAAAGCATTTCAGCAACAACAACACAGACATTGGAGGCTGGTGACTAATACATATTAATTCCTGGACAAACAGGCACAGATTTTGTAGGACGTTAGTTGTTTGTATGAGATTCACTGTTGGTCCTATATTGTGGAATGTTGTAATTTATTATTCGATAATTCTGAAAAGAGGAGATTGAAATGACACGGCCATATGGGTAAGGCTAAAAGAGGGCAATCTTCTCCATTTCTTTAGAAGCTCCAGTTGAGAACAAATCATCTTGTGCTAAATCACCTACAGACAGCTGCACAAAAGCCCCCAAATGCCAAAGCTTTTGTCTTAACTCAGAGAGTATCTATTTACCTGTATTTTTAATGATAGGAATTTCTACAGTACTCACCGTTTAATATGACATTTAAGATCATTCTAGAATGATATTCTAAGAGAGCTTTCCTCTTTAATTTTTGTTCAACGCTCATTCAAAACAGTTGTTAATTTTTACCATTTTAGGGTCTCTCTGTATGCAGCTTGGGCATTGTTGGCGTGCAGTAACTATACTACTTTCTGTGGTCCACAAAATATACTCCCCACAAAGGAGACAAATACAAAGGACAATTCTCCAAAAAAGCCAGTTAAAAGTAGCTTCTAGCTATTCTGTGAGTGATAATTTCCTAGGCAACAGGAGAGAAGAGTATACTTTATACCAGATACTCACCAACAAAGGGAAAATGTTAAGAGATGAGAAAATGAAGCTGAACAGTAGAAACGGCATGAGTTCATAAATTTGGAGATAACGACTTTTTTTTTTTTAATTAGGTGATCACCTATGCTTTAATAATTGATGTGAAATGAGAATTAAGTAGCCCTCATTTCAAAAGTTACAGTTTCCAACCAGAAAATGGGAGCTTTACTTCCAGTAACAGCTATTTTTTTTGACCACTGCACTGGGAAGGACCATGAAGGAGTCTGACCTCCTTTCAGAAATGGCCACTTGCTTTCTGATAGAGAACAGTGAAACTCCCATCACTAGAAATGTGTGTCCAGGTGATTTCTGTACCTTCTCTTCCCCACACTTATGGAAGATTTTAGGTAGAGGTCAGTATCTGTCATTAAAGAATTCAAAATAACAGGAAATAGTAATATGAAATTTTCTTCTTTTTTGACAATCTGAGAACAAAGACACTTCATAAAAATGGTCTTTTTCAAACAAAACTTGTTGACTGACCTCAACTTTCTATGACTGATAAAGTACAAGGGAACTATTTAGACTCTATGCAGTCTCCATTTATGAGATGGAGAATGACAAGAAGATTGGTCAGCCGGCATCTCTTAATCACAGAGATTCTTTTTCTTCTCTTTTTCAATATGCTTTCTCACTTTATAGGAAGGACTAAAGATAATATCTTAATGTTGACAATTCTTCCTTTTTCATTCTCCTTAGCACTTTCCTCTTCCTGCAAAATTTTTATGGACCCTACCACCAACCTTCTTGTAATTTTCTTTGAAACTGCTGCGTATCTTGAGATCTAAGAGGTTAAAATAAAATATGTTTGCTTTTTCTTCCTTTTCTCTTTCTTCTCTTGGCTGAACCATCATTTCAAATCTGAACAACACGTGAGAAGATATGGATTTCCTTCATACCCAAACATGGAAATTCCCAAACATGGTTCTGAACCAGTAGTTTTCAACTTGTGGCCTGTAGACCTTGGGCAGCCCATAGTCTTACTCTAAAGGGTCTTTGAGAAGTAACCAAGAAAAGCAAGTCTGCTGTTAGGAGACAGAAACTTGCTAAATGGAACTTGGTAGCACCAGTGAAAAATTTTTATGGTTTAGCGCTCTGGAAAAGGTTGCACGCTATAATACAATAGTATGAAAATAAAATAATATAACAAAATAGCATTAAATCATAATATATTATAGTTTGTATATGTAATATATATGTAGTTTACTATGTATTATATAATTATATAATAACAACATAGTACAAAATATAATAGCTGTAGACTACTATTATCTCTATGAGGGAGTAAAAAAATACACTAGTATGTTTACTTTATAAAGTTTACTAATAGGGAATGCGCGTTTATATAAAAAGGATGGATCATTTCTTATTGCTTTTTTCTATTCTTTGCTTCCTTGACTTAAAGACAAAACTGCACAAAACATAGAACATATTACTATTCACTCGATGCTGACATCTTAAGCTGAATTATAACCACAGGAAAAAGGCTTAGTATATTGCTTCTTGAAGTACAGGAAATAAAAGGAGTTGACTTGGAAAAATAAGACAACCTGCTAATATTAAGAAAAATTATTTTCTTTTCATCATATTAATAAAGAGTGATCGTTCATTCTAGGACATTGCATCCCAGTAAAAATAAATAACCAAAACTAGAAAAAAAGGCAAGATAACCATATGGACTTGGAAGAAAATTGGGGTTACTAGGATGTACTGTACATTCCTGTGTTCATGAACAGCCCTAACTATTTCTAAAAGAACTTGAATTTGCTGAGGTAGCAAATTTTAAAAATAACTTTAAGGATGCCTGTCTTACTTTTATCATCTGCTCGCTCATTGTGACTAAAATTTAAAATTTAAAAAATTTGGCAAGACAACTATTGAGTCAAAGTAGAAGAAATAAACGTATAAATAAAAGCTACAAGAAAAAAAATTCAGAGCACTAGATCCTCATTTGCTGAAATTCCTCAATTATAACTAAAAGTACCCTTAAACTCTGTTGAGGCAAATTAAGATATAGCAGGTGTTTATTTATCCTTTAATAATTCACAAGACTATTTTTCTCTTGCTTACATTGTTGTACCTCATGAATATCCAATCAACTACATTATAGTATGTAATTGTGTGAGATTAGAATTGAGCCCTCAGTGACAAAAGTCACTAGCAGAAAAATCAACTGGAAGAGTAAACAATTTCAGGCTGTATCAGCAGAAACATCAAAAGAATTCTAAAAATCACTCATAAAGCTGTTTTCCGCTTTTTCAAGTGACAAATGCAGACATCAGAAAATCTGGCTCTTTGCATGGATTTGTTTTCAATTCGCTTCTAATTTTCTTTTCCCTCTTTAACATGCTAGTCCCACTATATAGAAGTAAACAGACCAGCTTATGCAAAGGCTGCAAGACCAACAGAATTCCTCCTGCAGTCAGTGGATTTGGATAATCTGAGTCATTACTTTTCAAAAGATTTAGAGTACTATCTAAAATGGTTGAGATTCTCTTGTTCTCTTGAAAGCAAGTGCTCTCAGGTCTGATTAAATTCTTTGGGATGCAAGAATATTCAGCACATTTTGTAGAGTACTAGATTTGTGGCTGATGCTGACAAATGCACTAATGACAAGTAACAATGACTTTTTAAATGAGGACTGCTCAGAAAAAAATGAATTCTTATACCTTCTGGGGACTCCATGCTGATCCTGCCCTCATTTGAGAAACCAATAACTGTCCAAGAAGGAATTCTGCTAAAATTACTGGATCTCAAAAAATAAGTACGGTAAGAGAATAATTTCTCTTTTCATAAATGACATTATTATTATATTCACTACAATCAGTAACTCTAAAATTTTTACATATTTAACTATTTTTTCCGTAACTTTAAACTGGCATTTATAGTTACACAAAACTGTAATTAAATGTTAGCATGCAAAATTTGTGTGTTAGAGAACCCAAGTAGGTGACTAAATAAAAATGAAATAATGGGATTTATTGATGCTTAAGCATTTAAAATTAAACCTAAACTCGATAAGTGAAACCTCCAAGATTTACAACTTCATTGCAGTGATTTAAAATGAAAAAAATCTAGAGAATTCTGGAGAAATTTCTAGAGAAAAATTAAAACGTTTTATACTTGTTTGAATCTTAAAATGGTTAAGGTTTAATGAAATATTATGTTTTAAGAACCTCCGTCATCTTGTACCTTGCAGTCACTGAAGAGTATGAAAAGTTTCTGATAGTAACAAAAAAGAAAAAAGGGACAAATTACTGTTTTCTGTGGGGAGTTATATTTTCAAATTTTGTATTATCATATTTTAAACCACCATATAATTATTGACAGCTTCCCAATCCCCTATAGAAAAAACTGTGACACATCTGAATTTTAATCAACACAGAAGAGAACATCGGTGAAAGAATATGGGTGAATGGTACATACCAGGAGGCAACAGGGAATGTTCTTGGAATTGCAGCAAAGCATTCTTCAATCTCTCAATATCCTGTAGCAATACAAGGGATTTCAGATGATGTAGAAGCGTCACATCTGAGGAAGCCACGTTGCGAGATTCAAGATACTGTAAAAGCTCTTGGACAGTCGCTGAATTTACAGTTGGATCTGTGCATCCTGATTTATCTATAGAAACAATTGGGAAACTAGATTAAAAATATTCAGTGAGCATGGGGAATTTTCCTAATGACATTTTCTTTTCTAATACAGTATCTCTTTTTTAATATAACTTATAAACAAATACAACATACTAAAGGGGAGTCTGTTCCTCCCATTTTCTGCTAGGTATTAAAACATTGACAAGAGGGCAAAATATCAAATACAAGAAGTATAAAGGACAACTGCATTCATAATGACAGGAACGCAACAAGAAGATAGAGATTAGATAGAGATCTAAGTCTTTAAGATTAGCACAGGAAGAAGGCATGATGAAGAATCTATACTGTAGCCAAAGCACTGTGCCTTTGTTTCCTACATAGTATTTATTATAAAAATGCACGCGCACGTGGAGACATAGAACAACTGTCGGGAACTACCGCAAAGCATTTCCTAGGCATCCAATTACCTCATTACTGTATTTTTATGTATTTGTTTAAAATTGTATATTAGAGCATGCAACACTGTAGAAAAGGACACATCACTGTTTTTACTGTGCTAAAGTACAGATTTATTCTTCCATTCTAGTAACCATGAACAGTCTGTCCCTTTAACCACACTCCCTTTAAAGTTGCATTCTTCTGGTTTTTATTAGTATACCAAATGATAAGAATAGATTATTCCCAGTTCAGCTTTCTGACATAAGTCCAAGAAGTACCTAAGTACAAAACCCAGGGTGACTGTTTGCAAATTATGCTAAAGCAATGGCTTCCAATTTTATCTAAAAAATGGGGAGTGCTAAATTCACTCAGCTAGACAAGGTAAACAGCATAATGTCAGATTTATATCTGTAAAGAAGGATTTGCCTAACAAGAAAGTTAAGTCACACTCTGATTTATAGATGTGATATCTCATCTGCAGATTAATTTGCTTTTACCTGAGAATTTATCTCTGTGGATCTCAGGGTCCTCATTAACTTAACCTCTGATCTGCAGGTTTGACATCAGGGCTTGTCAGTCTGTCAACCACTGCTAGAACTTGAACGTGACAGCCAGGGAAGCTGAGTAGCTAAACAATTCTACAGGCAACACAGCTATGGACAATAGACCAGGTTTCTGTTCTGGCTCATGTATTAATGGCAGCACTGTTAACTGAGTTTACAATTTTACTCAGTTACTCTGGAATTACACTAACACAAATGCAAGCCATTTAGTTTACACTTACTTCGACATACACTGAAATAGTAACGTTATTAATTTTGGTGACAAAAATATGTTAGCCATTAAAGGAAGATGACTTCTGCAAGACCTGACACAGCAGAAAGCTTATAACAGTAATCAAAGAACATGTTATCTATAAATCTTCAAAAAAATTAACACAAAATGTTACCTTAGTAGGGTTCTTAAAGTAATATGGTAGTCTAAAGATAAATTTTACGAGACAGAGGCTGACAATTCTGACTTAAGATAACAGGTCGGTAAGCTGTTTAATATTCTTCATTCAGCTCCATAAAGACAGTCAAGGCCATGTCTTTCGAAAGGTTTGCACTGCTTTTTTTCAGTTTTATGTTATGTTATGTTCTGAGCTGAGCAACTAAAGAAAACACTAGCTTTCCCTTAAGAAAACGTACCTAATTCTAGATGATACCAACATAATCTTGCATATGTACAGATAATTTCTATACTTATCATTAAAACGTTGTTATGTCTGAAAGGCATTTATGACGTAAGTATCCTAAGTACAGCTTTTTAGGAGGACAATGGAAGAAACATCTTTAACTACAACTAGCAATTTCCCTGATCTGAGTGGCCAGAATAAACATTTCAAAGGCCATTAGGAATAACAGCCATGTAATCCTTTTTTAAGTGCCATGGAATGCACAATGAACAACAGTTCACATTCATCTTGTCCACAAGCTCTTTATACCAATATGCTTTCCCAATGTCAACAGTATCTTCGCCTTTCCTCTTGGATGCCATCTATCTGGATTTTCTTATATATCACAAATAAATCCCCTCCGAGGATGGAGAATTTTTTGAAAGGTAGGTTGGTTCAGAGAAAGAAAGCATGGAAGTACTTTAGAACAGCAATTACTGCCCTTTTGAAGTTTTTTTGAAAGCAAATAATCCTCCTGGATGCTTGCTTGTGGAGGAAAGACGACTTTGGTCCGTTTTAACCACTACATTTACCCAAAATGCACTGGAAAGTTTTAAAAGTGAGAAATCAGTGTTATGTATATTTTCAAGGAAGAAGAAACAAAGAGATTAGGATTGCATTTTTTATGCTGATATGGACACTTATGTATTCATGCAGGTACCTAAAAATGGGACAAATGCTAAATATCTGCATCCCTTACCAAGTTCAACAAATACACTTCCCTAACAGATTTGGTCTATCCTACAGAAGTAATAAGAGTATATCTATTTTCTTCTAAGTTGTAACGTTCGTCAAAAGAAAAGAGAAAAAGTGATACGTACCGTCAGTAAAATAAATTTGTTGCGTTGCCTGTAAGAAGTCCAGAATGCTATCTGCCTTTTCACCTATGTCTTTAAAGTTTGCTCCTTCTTCACTGTTGCTTTGGTCAGGCTGATATGTAAAATCCACACCAGTAGTTTTTGTTAGCAAACCAGCTGCTCTCATTTTTTCCTTTTGTCGCTTTTTTTTCATTTTCCTCTTTTTGTTTTTGCTTATTTTGGGGCTGTCTATCTGCTGCAGCTGTAAATTATCTTCCAAAAGAGTCTCTTGAATTCCAGACTCTGTTTCTTCACAACGTAAATTATTAGAGTTTTGCAAACTGTTCTTTTGTTTCTTCCTTCGAACGCGCTTTTTCTTGGTTTGTCCTTGATACTCCTCCTCTGCAGATTCAAAAGAGACACGATAGTTGTAAATAAGATCTGTAATAAGCATTTTGGAACTGCATACAACGAAATATTACTCCCTTCAAATTCTTGAATGTCTGAGTGCCTCTAAATTTATTTCTGTGCTTAAAATGCCTTTCAGTACTACAGTGTCAAACTAAATTTTTTCTGAATGCACTAAGTAGACAAGCTCTCTTCCCTTCCACTTTTGATAAAGACGGTACTTGCCTTTGTGCTAGGTTTACGTCACGTTTACTTTCTTAATACACATAACATTGCAACACAGAGAGTGAGGTCAAAAGAATCCCCAGAGCACAAAACAATACGGGAAGAGCTACCCAGGCTGAGAGGCATGGGATGGGAGAGTTCTCCCAAGAGGCCCACAATACCAGTTGGTAGACTCGACCAAGCACACAAGAAGGTGGCATGCAGTTTGCAATAAAACCCTGATGCATACCTCCACAATAGCACTGTGCCTTAAAACACTAGGCATCTGTTTCTGATTCTTCTCCTTTTCCCTCCCGAAACATCTTTTTCCTTTGGGACATCTTCCTGCTAACTCAGCTTTGGACATCAACTTTACGGGGAAAGCATCCAAAGCATCATCGACCTTGGCTAGTAATCTCTGATCTTTCTAACTGCCTGTCTTGGTTCTGCCATTCTGTTGCTACTTTATAGTTTCCTTAGTAGTTAATTCCTCAAAAGACTCAAATGTCAAGGGAGAGTAGTCCGTCCTTCCCCGAGTCAGCTTTCATGCTTCTTTATTCAGATCTTTTCACTTTACGCAAAGGTAGAATTCTGAAGTCACCCCTGACCCTCCACCGGCTTCCTCTCCCCCACACAGTCACTTCTCAGTGCAAGCCTTCCTGTCACTAGCAAGGGAAGACTGCCAGAATCCATCTTCACTTCAACTGCACTGCTGCTAAAATCCTTATTTACGCCTATGATAATTTCCTAATTAACTAATATTCCCTCTTTTATAGTCTAACAAAATCCTCACGCATTTAAACATCACAGAGCCAGCACTGTTCTTCTAAAGTCTTGCTCTAGAAAGCCATCTATCCTTCCCTCAACTTTCACCTGCATGTTTCTAAATTCCTCTTAATGAACTAAGTCCGATTCTCTCGTTTACCTGGGTTCAGCCCATTCTCCTGAGGTCAAAGAATCTTTCCTAGCCTAACACTGAAATTATGCAGCAGAGGCACTTGAGGCCCAACTCTTGCTTTCCAGATGATCTGCAAATTCTCCTGAACTACCTCTGACATTTTCAACTTGTTTGGCTTTCTCATCACTCCTTCCCACACTTGTCCTTGCCTCTATTTTTTCATAGTTGCAGGCCCTCTCTTTCATCTCTGATTCTTTTTCTGTCTTGAACTCTTGTCAGCTCTGAGACACTTTCTCTCTTTAAATATCACTAGAAGATTTTTAGTTCTTTAGCTGACAGATGACTCACTGCAAAGCAATTTTCCATACTTTCTATGAAGGAGGCTGTATAAAAAATAAATGTGCTGTACTGTAAATGAACACCACAGCACATTAAAGATGCACCAAACACCACCTTGTACCCACATTGTGGAACGCTTCACACACATAGCATTTGAGCTAAACATCTTTATATACGTTTTAGACATACGGGATGTAGGAAAAATAACATCTGTGTAGTCCTGCAGGAGTAAAATATCAGAGCTGAAGGCAGATATGAATGATGAAAGATAACATAAACAAAGCATTAGTATTTCCTCTTAAGATCTAACTTGGATTTTCATAGCAGTATATGTGTTATAATAGGTGAATTCCACTTTAAACATAGATACACTGTTCCTTAAAATTCCTCACTCCTCCGAGGATGTTTAGATGAACTGTTTGATAATAAAGCTACCCTAACTTGCGCCGTCAGCAAAGGGGTCCAACACACTTTTAAAGTAACCACAAATCACTAAATCTCAGCGAAGCTACGGCATCCTGTGTAGCCAAGTACCTTCAATAGGTTTGAGGCAACTTCAAAAAATGGTGTAGAAGGGAGAACAGGTCTTAAGATAATTAAGCTTTGAGTCAGGTCCAAAAGTTTCCTTACTCTTTGTAGCTCAGGACAGTAGAAGGTCTGAAGAGAGTGGGGTGAAGCTGTCAAAAGGTAGAATGAATGTAGACTTTTACGTATTTTATTGAGAGAAATATATGACTGAGAAGAAATCAGAACCGTGCTGAGCTTCCTCCAACATAAGAAATAAATCAAATCCAAGACTTTACCTAGTTATCTTCAAGAGTTAAACTTACAGCCCTCTAGTGGGTTTTGTCACTCTTTCTCCAATATTTTAATATCTCTTTAGTGAGATTGAAATTCTCCCTTTATTATTCAAGGGTTCTCCCTGTTGGTCAGTCAGCAAATTTCAGCCTCAAACACTGTGCCATGTGTGGGAGTAATTTGACATGCAGGAACAGATGAAGTTAAATGTTCATAAATGCAAAGCAATGCACACATACGGGATTAATCTGCACAACTCATTGCTAGGGTCAGAACAAACTCTTATCAATTCAGGAAAAGCAAATAAAAACCAGACCTGGGCATCAGTACAGAAAGTTCAATGAAAACGTTTACCCATTGGGCATCAGTGATCAAAACAGCAAGTAGCTTGTTCAGCTAGATAAGAAACAGGATGGAATATAATAGGAACAATATTACAAAGCCACTCCATATATCCGTGGCACTCTTCATGCTTGCAACATCCTATTTCTTAGCACAATCCCAGCACTAGACTTTGGCAGACAAGAACAGGATTCTCAAAGAAGTTATCATAAAAAGAAACTCCAACAAGATTAGGATTGTTTGACTTGAAACAAAGGTTAATAATGTGGGCTCTTTTTCTGTCTCCTCAGGCAAGAATAAGGAGATATCTAACTAATTTGAGCAGTTGCACAAACAAACAATAAAAAAGTAAACATTTGTTTTCCAACCGTCTCAGTTAACTTATTGAATTCACATGCATGAGATAATCACTGAATCCAAGAGCTTAGTGGGATTCAAGAACTGTATGCGTACAAAGACAGCAAGGCTACCTTTCTGTAACAGCTACGCTAAAATACAAACAAGAGTTGTAGAAGAATTGTAAGCCATAATCTTCAAGCCACAGTCCACACAGTGATCTTACAAATGAAGTATTTAGTGGGATTCACCTCATGTAACTAGCTAGCTGAAACACTAAGTCCCTAGTGTATTCTTAGACCTATGCTCCCTCTACTAAACCAATAGAGACTAACATCTTCATAAAGCGATTCACCTCATCCTAAATCAGCTGGGAAGAAACTGCACCCTGAACGTGTCCATTTTTCTCTCTTCCCTCCATCCACTATAGAAGAGACGTAGATGATTAATTTAAACTAAATTCTTTCAACAACTGGAAATAATTAGTCTCTTCTACAAAAATCAACCTAATGATATTGAAGAAGCTCTTAGTACGAGCACATGAAATCCACCAATGTCTATGCAAAAATACTTTTGACTGGTTCACTACATTTCACAGCAGCAGGGAGGCTTGATAAAACTTCACTTGGACCACACTAATGACAGCTACAACTGCAGCAACAGCCTGTCCTCATTCCACAAGAGCTAATGATTCTTCTTCTCCCTCTGTTCCATAATGGCCTGTCACCACTCTTTCTCTGAACACTCATCTCTGCTCCATGAGTAGTCTAATTTATTACATAATTAGATTATCTAAAACAATTGTATGAAATCTGTTTAGTCTGGATTTGGTGCCCTCTGTCAGATCTGACAAACGGTTTCAAGAGAGAAAGCCCATATACATTTTCCAGCCATGGTCATAGTTCCATAAGCATTTCTTTCAGCCTTAATAAGGACATCCTCCTCAGGAAATGTTCAGAGTTAAAAATAATTATTTACTTTTTTTTTTTTTTGGGCAGGGTTATTTTTAACCTAGATTACTTCCTGGTCCAGTTTACCATGCAGCTGCACAGTCATACTAGTCTGACTGAGAGGATGACGGGGAAGTGGGAATGAACAGCCTGAAAAAGGAGGTTGCCACCAAAAGAAAAAGTCATCTACTAACAACTTATCTGGTCTGGTATGAAACATCAAAAAGTTTCTCCATGCAAACTGCACATCCCCTAAACAGAGCAGAGGCACAACTATGCCAAAAAAGGACTTAGAATGAAATGGAAGATTCAGTTTATAAATATAGCTTATTGAATTTTATTACAAAAAATGAGTATGCCTAGTTTATATCTTAAAGGAAAAATAATAAAATTAACTATTTACATAGAGATTCTGTTGACTTATATAATAATAATTAATAAAATCAATATCTTAGTAATATTATTCTATATTCATCATCAGGGCAGCTGGAAACATGAAGAGACCAAATACTAAGCTCCAGATAAGCTACGAGCAACAAGCTTTATAACGACTTCCTTTGATTTTATCTCCCACCCAGACTAACCATCAACACAAACACATTGCTGGCAACTGCATGATTGATAAGATGAGCTGTGCACTGCTTCTTCAAGTTCAGCTGTATTCTTTCAGTTCCTTCAGGCAAAGGAAGATGGAAAACATTCAGGGAAGGCATCACATAAGACAAAAAAATGGGGCACTATTTACTTAGGTCTGTGAGCCTAGTAAGTAATCTTCACTTGACACTTCACGTAGGCAGTGTGTAAGGGTATACAAAGTTCCACAGCACGCAAAATCAAAGTACTTAGCTTTCAGCAACTGAAATACCTGAAAAATTACCTGAAAATAAGCTGGTGAAGCTAGCGATGCTGGGATTTTTGAAATTCAGGCCCCTGAACGTTATTAGAACAAACCTCCCAAACAGCACAGCAAAAAAAAGGTAGAGATTAAGCCGGACTGAGGAAAAGATATTCAAAGAACATCCTCTGAGCTTTAGAAGTCTCCTCCATAATATGCTCACCATGACTCAAGTACGGCAGCTGGCTCTCCTGTACTCGTTCAAAGACCAACTCCCACAGTAGGTTTTTGGATGATGTTCATGCTAATTTTTTTCTTTTGCTCAGATGAAAAGGGACATGATCCTCTTTCCTTATTTCTCATCCAGTTTAAACTTTTTTTCCTCTCCCTGATCATTATATACTAGATGAATTTTCCATGCTGTACCAAGCAGTCAACGTAAAATGATTTCATTTTGGTTTAGGATCTGGCAAGAGAAAAAATGTTATTTTTGGTGCAACTTAAGCAAGCTGTAATTTGACTAAGGGTGAAAAATTGTCACGAACTAATGCAATGAAATATAATGGTCCATTAAGATGAGAACAATATTGAAAAGATCTCCGGAGCACAACAGTAGACTTTAGTATTTTTTTTTTAAATCATTTTAAATCATCATTTGGAAACAACAAAAAAAAAAGCACTTCAAAGGTTTTAGTCATCTATAACACTTTTGACAGGGCAGAAAATGGCAAAAGATTGGAAGCTGCTCAGGATAGGGGCTGTCTTTTACTTCTTCATTCATACTCCTCTGTATATACACAAAAAATTCATATAAGAATTGGTAAATGGTGCATGTATACCGGTTACCACAAAGGAACACTATCTTTCTGACTTACAGTAGAGGCACATATTGCACTGTCTATAACAGTTTTCTAATCTAAAGATCTACCTGACTTTATACACACATGCACTCCTCTTATTCATAAGCTGTGGCAAATTCCTGACTTAAGAACCATATCAGGTCACAACAACTTCCTACCTAGCACTGTAACCTGTCTCAAACAGTAGCCATATACAGCATTCACAACGAGACGAACTGCAGATTTATATAGCGCTATAATGATGCGTTTTCTTTTGTTCTCCTCTCTTTACTCTAATAATTCCCAGCATTTGATTTACCTTTTGACTACTACTGTATGCTGAAACAATGTTTTCACAGAACTATTTACCATGCTCCAAAATCTGTTTTCTGTTTGGAAACGGTCACCTCAGAGCCCATCATTTTACATGCGTATTTTGACTAGTTGTTTTTTCGTAAGTGCATCACTTGACAGCTATCTAAAATTAATTTCATCTGACTGTTTTCTGACTAATCACTCAGAAATGCCATTGCAGCCAGCTCTTGCCTTTACTGCAGTTAATATCTCTGCATCATTACGAAACCTTCCAACTTCACTGTTCACTCTTTTTACTAGAGTATTAATTGAACATAAACCTCCATTTGTGAACTCCTCCTGTTTTGAGAGCTGTTATGTTTTACTCATCTAGTTACCTATTCTGGGACCTTCTCTCTTACGCTATATCTTAAAAACCTTTGGTGAGGGGCTTTTTCAAAACCTTTGTGGAAATTCAAGTAAACCACATCAGCTGGATCACTCTTATCCACACATTTCCTGGCTCTTCAAAGAACGCCAAGATAGTTGTAGATTTCCTTTTTGCAAAATTTATGTTGAACTTTCCCACGTAAATCATAGTTATTCTGACATCCAAGAATCCGACTTTGTATTATAAATTGCACTGAGCTGTTCACAGCACATACAAGTATTACAAGCTTGCAGTTTCTTTGATGATTTAAGAAGCTTTCTTAAAAACTGGCATCACTCTGTTCAGCCTTCAAGTTTCTGGTAACAGGCAATTTTAAGTAAGTAGCTACACATCGCTGTCAGTTATTTAGGAATTTTTCTTTTACTATTCTTAGGTTAATATAGTCTAGGTTCTTGAGATTGTGTTTTATCATTCATTTTGTTCCATCACTCATTTTGTTCCATGACCTCTAACGCACTTGAATTTAACACATCCTGTGACAAATCCCCAAAAGGCAGGTTCCACTGTGGGGTTCTCCGCAGTTTCTTCTGCGGAGAACATCAGTGCAGAGAATTCATTTAGCTTCTCTGGAAGGCATTTCCCTATTCTTTCATGATCCTTTGGCTTGACAGACTGGCAGGCATATCAAGATGCATGAGGAGTAAGACTTAGCACTAGTTTTGATTATTTGCACTAGCTGCCCAAAACTTCTTTGGCTTGCCTTACTCTGTTGTTTAGCTATACTGGCTTCCTTTTGCTTTTTTCTCAAGCCTTTCATGACAGGTGGGGGACGATAGCCTTCTATTTCCCATATGGTATCCTTAAGTAGCTTCCACACCATGTGGAATAACTTCCTTCTCTCAGTTGACCTCTTCAGCTTTTTCTTTTTTAGTAAGTATTTTTATTTTTGTGTAGATTGCCTTCTGGAAGTAGATCACAACTGTTACTGATTTTTTCTTTTTGTTGTTTCAATAGGATGTTGAATCCGTATATGATGGCTGCTGTTGCAGTAAGTTGCTCTTCTGAAATACTGAATCTAACACTACTCAGCACCAAGTCAAGAGCTGCATTTCCTTTTATGGCCCCCTCTATCCAACAGCTTGGTTCTCGACTGTGTCTAAAAACTGAGACTGCACAACACCCTGATGTGACAGTCACCTAGTCTGCAAAAGGAGTAAATGAAGTCTCCCATTACTTCTGTATCTGCTGCTTCTCTGATCTCTTTCAGCGCCCAGCAATGAGCATTCACAATCCCAGCTGGAAGCATGATGAAACAGACTCTAAGCTGGCTTTCCTTTTTGATATGTACACTCAGTGCACAAACACATTGATCTAAGGCATCTAGGAGATATTTGAAACGATTTCAACGAATAAATTAATTCTGACAATGTTTTGGGCCTCCTGTCACCTTATGCAAAAAGCTATGCTTGACAAAGCCCCTGAGTAAATTTTATTAAACAACTTTGCTGTCAGAAATTCTATACAGTTCAATGGCTTAATTTTTAAATGAAAGCATATATTTTGACCTTTGAATGATTTCTCTTGCTTTTTAACTTTAAGTTCATTGTCTTCATTCATTTTGGCTTTTTTGGTCGTTATCCACAAACAATCTGAGTTAGTCAACTTTAGATAGAGGCATCACTCAGCTTTTCCTTATGGCCTTAATAGTACTCCCCTACAACACTGAGAATGATTTTGACTCACTGAGTAAAATAAGTGACAAATATGGAGCTGAACAGATTCACAGCCATGAAAGAACAGAGATTCTATGACAATTAATGATTATTTTGAAGGCTACCAAGCTGCCTCCATTTTTCAGTTTAGCAGCTATAACATCTAAATGCTACTAAATAAAAAAATCTTATCAGTCTTTGGCTAATAATATTATGTTTTTGTGTTTGAACAGAAAGCATCACCATGGACTGAAGGGTTGAGATCTGCAAAATTTGGATTAAAAATAGAGATACTTTCAACATGTTATTTCATACGTACACTTAAAAAAAAAAGTTCTTTCTTGTAATTTTGTAGGCCACAAATTTACAAATTTCAAAGGGTTTTCTTTAAAATTTTTTTTTTCCTCAGAGCTAGTTTTCAACAAATGCTTAGTTTAAAGACTCCAAAGCTCTCCCTTTGCTTAGGATAATAACAGAAAAGATGAGAAAAGCTGCCATCTTAAAATCCTAATCAACACTTAAAATATTCTTTTCAAACATGCCAGCTAAGTTACTCTAAGTTACTACAGGACCACAGACTATTAAACAATAAGCAACCAAATAGAAACCTGATACTTTGTTTTCCCTTATGACAAAATTGTACCAAAACCCAGGTCTAAACTGCAATCCAAAAGTATACTCTGAAATAGTGAAATGAAGATTATCAGCACTAAAACCCTGGTCCAACTTACCGATTTTAGTTGTCAAAGTTATCGCATATTTAAATGTGACACTTTAATTCAGTTATTGCAATGTCTCATTTTCTTTATAACATTTCTTAGTCTTTGAGGTAATATCCAATAACCAATCATGTTTAATCTGACATATAATAGAGCTTTTACAACTACACATTTACAATTAGTTACACCGTTCCATCAGTAACGCCTATTTCAAAATATTGTGGAAAAGTAGTCGGAAAGAATGCAAGCCTTCCAAGTGTTTTGTTTTGCAATATTTCCTTAACTCCGGTGTCTTCAGATCTTAATTTTGATTTAATTCATGCTTAATAACATAGTATCTAAGCAGCTTTGTAAAAATAGAGATGTTTCAGGGTCTGGGTTTGGCTTATTTTTAAGCCACATTCCACTTAATTTCCTTCAAAAGAATAGTTAATATTTAGGTAATTCATTTCTGAATGACAGACTGCTTTATATTGAGCTACAGATACACAAACAGGCATGCTATAAAAGTGAGAAACACTGCAGGGAACACCCTGAATAGTCCTGTAAGTCAGTAAATACTGACTTACTAAATATGTCACCAGAGCTCTGCCAATTTGTAATAGCTGGGAGATTGGTGGGGACAGTGATTTGGGTTCGTTCCAGAGTGTGCACTGCAATGGGGTCCTAACCTGGCCAGAGCTGTGAGTAGGGAAGGTGATTTTTTTTTTTTTTTTTAAAGGAGAAAACATAAAGCAACCAAGTAAAAAAGCATATCAACGACTTTCAGAGCTGCAGAAAAATCTGCGCAGTTTCTTTTGAGTCTCTAGGAAAAGTCCTTCCTCCCATCACCTCTGAACCCAGGCGCCGCCATTCTCAGCAGACAGCTGGTCTCTGGTGTGCTCAGACTGACTCCTTGCCCTCCACCACCTCCTTCCCCCTTGCATTCTACAAAGTCCTTCTTTCTGAGAAAATCTCTCCCTCTGCTTATGGGCTCCACCCCACCCTCTCTCCTGTACAGGTACAGGTTTTCACAGAACGAAACATACTGTGATGAAATATACTGCAATTAATCCTAATAAATTGCAAATAATAACAAAAACCAGATACAGTCCTTTATAGAAAGTAACGTTGGGAGATGGCTGAAATCATTGACACCTACATGCTCAACAAGAGTTCACATACTACGTATCTCTGTTCTTGGAACTGATCCTGCTCTACGTCTGCCGCTTTATGCCGTTAGATCACCTACTTCGAAGCACAACAAAACATTATTGGGATAACATAAACCACTCTTTGCCACTCCCAAGATTTCTTGTGCTGCTTCCCCAAATTGAGGCACTTAAGACAGCAATTCAAGCACACTGACTTACGGGGCTGACTTAGGAAAGTGACAAGTCCTTTTCAGTTCCCATCTAATCTGGTGAAAAACAGGGGTTGTTCAACACCTCAGCAAAGGATAGTATCTTTGCTTGCAAATACTAAAGAGAGAGACTTTCTTATTGCTCTTCAGTTATATGACACCATCTGTGAAACAATCCTGCTATAATACAGCAAAACACATGCATCTATCTGCACTTCACATACTTTATAAAAAATCTTAAAATCTGTCATCGGCTTGTAGGAAACAGTGTTTTCCATTACAGATTTTGCAGCCTCAATCCAGATTAGTGGCAATACTATTGCTTGCTTTACTTGGAGCATTGGCTGGCAACATTACAAATTGAAAGTTTCTTTTTTTTCTTTTCCATTTCACAGAGTTTTAGCTATCAATGGCTATAAATCATAGATTACACATAATACACTATGGAACAAGCATAATTTTTCTTTCTGTTCTTTGATATATCTATACATGTACTTATATGCTGTCCATCACCAGCTGAGTAACTCACATGCTTTAGTGAGCTGGCTAACATATGCTACCATTAATCCCACCGGGAGGAAGGCATATCCCCTTGTTGGCATAAAAAGTCATTGCTTCAGGGAAGGAATAAAAAGGTTCTCCCAAAGAGAACCTATTCTTAAGTTAGATACCTAACTTTTAAGTTATATGCCGACTTTCAGGCAGGAGGCTCTCCCTAAATGAAATTCGCAGCAGCAGGCAAGAAATCTGTGATGGAAGGAGAGGAGAAACAAATTGAGCTCTAGTAAGCCCCTGGAGCTAGCTTTTCAGCACTCTTTCCTGTCTGTGTTTTCCATGATGTAGATTAAAGATTTGGGCAACCAGATGGTGATAAAGAACATTTGGTAGCTATGATCTAAGAGGTCACTGTACTACCTTATCATTGAATATCGGTCTGGAGATTCTGCCCATAGTAAGCTTACAACAGTAGCACCTTTAGTTGGACTGGATACTGTCAGTATGCAGGTCACTCATTACACAGTTGGCATTAAATACTTCTTGGATTTAGGGAAGACAAAGCTTCAGAGGAAATCACCATTCTTTTTGCTTAATTTTAAGCTGACCACTTCCAATCTGCAACAGCCAATGAGAGGTGTAACTGAAGGGTGGTTTCACCCTGATGGAACCAGACAGCAGACCACAGCGTGTTTCACCTTTTCCATCAATCCTTTTGGACCACGGTGGATTAATAAGTACAGTTCACCTGGTTTACAACTGCCAAAGCCTACTCTTCTGAAAAAATAAAGTGTTCACCTTTTGTATTTAATTATCCAAAACCAATTTTCAAGGACAAGAACAGGGATTGTGGAAAACTGTTTATTAGTGTTTCATGCAAAGATAGGAAGAAGTCACTGAAGAGTTTACAACAGGTATTTAGAAATCTTAATTAAGAATTTTTTTTTTGTCTGCACCACAAAAACTTAAGAGTACAGTATCAAACAGTGGAAAAAAAAAAAATCAATATATAGAGCCAGGTCTGGCTTATAAGAGCTTACAGGAGAGTTAGTTACTTAAAGTAACTTTTCATTCTTTTGTTCTTCCTGACCAGTTAGTAACGTTTCATATCACATATACAAAGGTTTATGAAGTGACTGGGACAGCAACAGAATTCAGCATAATTATTTTCATCTTCTCATCTTTCCTGCCATTACAGTTCTTTGAGTATCTTCTCAGCTAGTTAACATATTACCGAATTTGCAGTTCCCTTTTATTACAACGGCCAGTGTTTGTGCAATGTCTCTAATGTTGATACAGTTCATCCATAACTCTTTAGGTGACTTTATCACAACTTGAGTAAGGCACCTAGCTCAAAGTCAATAAAACTGCTCTTTCGGAGTAGTGACAGGGTTATGAAATCACATTACTTTATATACTGTATCATCTGTATTGGATTTCTGCCACACTTTAATCCAAAGCCTGGAAACTTATTAAATAATATAGCTTTTTTCACTATATTATCAAGCAGCCAAGTCAGAACCGATTTTTTCCCCAAGGTACCTACTACACCGCAGAAAGTTTTCGGACGTTAACGGAGTATTATATTTTATATTCAGAGTCCCATGATGTGTCCCACACAGATTTTCCTCTAAACACAAAACAATTTAAAATTGCTTCATTTTACTTGCAAACATCAGAAAGGAGCCTGCTATAAGCTCCAATCACAAATAATTTTCTATGACACTAAGGTAACTAGCATCAAGTAAAGGTCCTCGATTTAGGTGCAAAGAATGCAAGTCTGAGGACAGTGCTTCAGTTACTTTAAATAGCAATAGTTTCCTTAATTTTAATAAAGTAACATGTTCAAGTCTCGTGAAAAAAACCTCTCATTGCAAATGCAAATTCTGCAGTGAAAGCACTATAGCTTTATTTATCCTTTTTAAACTTAAAAGCACAAATTTTTACAGCAGATTAGACAAAGAAGGCTGGCTAACTGAGTATCTTGAAATTAAAAAGATCTGTGTGCTTCTGGAATAATTATGCATCTTACATAATTGCTGTTGTTCCCATCTATAAAAACTTTCCAAGCGCTTTTACATTCTACTATCACTGCTGTGGCTGTGTCACAGGTTGTGTGCCAAATATATGAAAAATTATTGCATATACGCAAGCTTGTATATTTTTTGTGACAATATAGGAGATTAAGTTTGCTTTCTGGGACACTATGCTTTATTTTTTGTATAAAAACTCTCCTGGATGGCTATATAAGAAATGCATTAAAAACGTCTACGTTCTATACAGATACTAAAGATACAGGTTTTTATGCACAGCTTAGCTCAGTTTCAACTCTTTCCAATGGGCAACTAAATAGATGCAAAACGAACCTCAAAATACTGGGCCATTTTGTTGTGCACCGATGAATGGAAAAGAGAAAGCAGGTCAAAATGTCAAGAAAATTAACTTATTTAAACACAAAATCAAAGTCCAAGAAATGTGTAGTACGATTACAAGCTACCTGTACCTCTCATTAGCAAAAGTAATAGTTTCTTAAATTTTGACTGGAACGCAGAGTTTGAAATCACCACAGTTAATGGTTGACTTCCCACGATCCGGACATTCATAATGGCTATCTTCAGTCACGTCAGAAAAAAAGGCAACACAGTTCAGGTTTCTGCCCTTTCAAAGAACTGAAAGTTTGATTTTGGTAGTCATTTATTGTGTTCATAGTGCCACAGCATTGACCTCTGTAAAGCAGGACTGGGGATGAGAGCCATCTGGATGGAGAGAGCAGGTAGCTCCCTGGTGTCAGCTGCTTCTCTGGTGTGAGCAAGATCAAGAGAAACTGCAGCCTAAATTTTACCTACTCATTCATTCACTAGAGGAAAGATATGCTAGCCAAGACTTCACACAAGATCCACTTCTGCCATTACCTTATGCTGTAGCAGATAAGAAGGAACTTCTGCTATATTAACAAGCACAATGACATGAAAAAACTGGCAGAAGTTTCCCAGAAATAAGACTGCAAATAGCTCAAAATAACACAGGGCTTTCAATCTACTTGCCTCTTAAAGCCAGCATTTCACTGTAAGCAAGTTTAAGTATACAGAACTGTTGTCATCAAAAGGAAAGGTATGAAAAAAAGGGAAGTATAAAAAACTCTGTTAATACATTTGAAATAAAAGAGATATAATACACAAAGTTTACACAACCTGTAATGTTCTTGCTAGAGGCATTTCACTTTATACATATAAACATAAATATATTTAACAAAGAAGGTATTTTGACAAAACAAAAATGTCAGAGATACAGAACAGCACCCAAAGACTTATGGGCTTATGTGTGAACACCTGTATAGATGAAGAGACCTAAAGAGCCAAGGGAATAGTTAATTAAGAACGAAAATGGACAACAAATAAAGGACTTGCAAGTTAAAGAGAAACTAGCCCAAATTTGTTAGTTAAGTATAAGAGAACTAAGGTGTCTTTGCAAGTCTTCTTTTGTATTTTAAGTGAAGGTCAAAAAAAAAAAAAAGTAGATGTTACACTGAACACACACTAATAGCCACCTCTGAAGATTTCACTTGACTTGCTGCTTCCTCTAAAACATTAGCTGAGTAACTAATCCTTAGACATAATCCCTATATTTAGGGATGATTACTTTTCTTTGGAAAAATGATTTGCTGTGAAACTCTATCAATTAAACAGCTGTTTGGCTTTTGTCATTTTCCCAAACCGTATCTTACCCTTCTTCAGCAGACTAAAGCATTTTATAAACTGACACATGTAATAAAGATTATTAGTTTCTTACTACTCCTTCTTAGAGAGATAACAACAAAAAAAATTAAAGGCCAAGAAAGAATGTTTTCATTTGTAAATACTCAATAAACACTGAAAAACTGATGGAATTGAGTGCGTATGAAAAACGCAAACACAATGGAATGGTCTGTGAAACAGTTAAGCCTAAGCCATTCAAATGAGAAAGTAACTAAGTTGCATCTAAGGCAGCAGCACAAAAGGAATTAAGCTTATCATGTTTTCAGGATGTCTCTTTTTTAATTTATTAGATGTTAGGTTCCCATTAAAGTGTTACAACAATTTCATTTTACTTCAGACTTTTGAATCTAGTTGCTCTATTGCTCAAGCTATTAATAAAAAGATTTTATGCAATTTTGTGCCTGGCATCAAAACAGCGTCATTGCCATTTGCCAGTGAAAACTAGAGCAAACAACAAGCATTTATTTTTGTGGCAAGCTGTGCAAGGATGCTGATATCCAGTCCAGTGTTTCACTCAGACCTTGGCCGTGGTTTCAAAATCGTACCACTACCAGATCACCCACTAAGACTATGGTACTAAACAAATTTTAATTGGCAAAACCTGTTTGTACCAATCAGGACTTTATGTCAGACAGCATTTTTCATCCTGCTCAAGATGTCTTAAAATTTGATTTATCATTGTCAAATTAGTCTTATGCAGCATTCTCTCAGTGTTCCTAACATTTACGAACTCAGCTTTTAAATAATCCCTGTTAAAAAACAAACTTAAGAAAACTTGAGATCATGCATATCATATTGGATCGGCAGAAGACTGGTATCATTGGCCTAAAGAAGGAAAAATGCTTCTGTAAAAGAGGTTGAGTGACTTAAAAAAAAAAAAAAAAAAAGTATTTCTCTCCTACTTCCTCAGTAGAAAGATGGAGACAGACAGTTTGTAGGGTGACATATGTGCAAGTCCTTGCCAAATATCATCAACCAACCCAAAAATAGATAACTCTAAGGAAGTAAGGTTACTCAATCCTTATCACAAGGTACAGAAGCAGGCAGAAAAGCTATGATGAATTCACACAAAATTTCATCAGTCAATTAGGCCAAGACTGGAGGCTCAAGGCTCTGCCTACTACCACCATTCAACATCCAAGCTGTTTTACATTACATTAATTAAGCCTTCAATTTATAAGCTCACATCCTCAGTAAAGCATTGTAATAACTGATTCTGAAAGGACACTGCAAAGGCATAGCTTAAAATATCTGCATCAAGAAAAGGAGGACATTGTCAGATGCTGGCAGTGGCTCACAGGTCAGTGAAAGCCACGCTCCCCAATACAATTGTACGGAGCTAGGTTCTCAGCTACTGTAAACTGGCATATTCATTCACTTCAGTACAGCTGTGCTCATTATACCAGCTGAGAATACTCACAGATTTCACGCAGAGGAGTTTTTGAGGTGGAGCATCATCAGCTGGATACAAATCATCAAGTACTGTGAACCAGCGATTCAGCTGTTGAAGTGATTTGCTCATTATCAGGAGAGATTGTGAATTTGTCCGAATGCCCGCTTGTGAGTTTGCATACTGCCAAAGCAGGCTGGAAATGAACTGCAACTAATGATACGTATATGCAGCAAATGAATACACAACTTTGGTAGCAATAAGAAAAACTGCAGTAGCTTCAGCCAGCCAGCACATGCTGTTCAAAGCAACTGGGGGATCCTTGGAATGTGTTTAAATTGTTTGCAGTGCATCTTGGCTAGATTACAGCAGTAAATTTGTGCGCGCTATATTTATGCCTTCCATTTTGCTACATGGACCTAACTTCAATTTATTCAGCTTTCCACAGATCCCTGAGAAGTGAGAGGTTGGGTGAGATCGATGCACGGCACATGCAATGCATATCCTGTAATACTGAATGATCATGGTTCTACAGGGAATAAAGGGCTTCCTTTCTTTCCCTTAGCCCACTATATATTTGCACAGACTCCAGTTATGAACTAATTTCCACTCACAGGGCTAAAATGGAAGGGAAATAGCACGAAACTAGTAAATAAAGTATTTATCAAAAGGATTGGAAAAGGATGAAGGATGGAGGACTATTTTCAAAGCTTCCTGGGCATAGGTTACAACGGTATAGAAGGTTGTTCAGTACTTTAAAAAGACTGATATCTGAAAATTCTGTAGAAGGCTGTAACTAAAGGCAAAGGATATGAGATTAGTTTCCACTTCGGAAATTTTTTTAAAAGGAGCCAGTCTGATGAAAGCTACAGCAATGCGTGGCCATAAGCCTACAAACTGCCCCAAGTTAAAGAGCAGCTGTAACAAGATAATGATAAAACGAAATTGTTGGGTAGGCCCAGTTCTGACTTCTAACAAGAGACAGCAGCACTTCCACAAGGACTGTATCAGCAATGTTATACAAAATGCTTATATAAAAACACTGCAAATAAAAAAGATAATATACCGCTATTATGCTACTGTCTGTGTTTGCTACCATGCTTGCTACCATGCATACATTCATTTTCCTGCCATTTCTGTTTTCCTAATCCATTCAGCCATATTGATTGTAAAGCCTTCATGTTACAACTGAACTTTCTACTGTTTTTACAGCATCCAGCATATTTAAGTAGCAGGGTAATATATACCAATAGAAATTCTGCGTTCAAGCTGCTTTTTCCCCCCTTTCTTTTTTGTATGAGAATTTAAAATACTCCATTGAAACATGTCAGGTTAGAGACAAAAGGCAACACGAGCACTAATGGTGAGAGGGTAAGCCAAGGCTACACTCATAGGCTGGGTATTTACAAGTGTATTAATTACCTGTCAGTGGATATTTGGGTCTTGACATATTGGACAGCAATATTTTGCCCGAGTTCAATACCAACAGGTTCTTGGGCTATAGCAGAGCAGTGGAGGTTGTAATTTTACATGTAACCCAATACACAAATTGACAGCCAAAATGAAAATATCATGTAGATGACCAGAAACCTCTCTAAGATCTTCAAAACAACTGAGAGCCTCCCACTTTTACAGGCGGTGAACTGAAACACAGAGTGATGAAGCACTTCAGCAGAGAACTAGAGACAGAGCCTTAAGTTTACTGACATGCCTTTCCCCTTAGTCCACTGCCATATTGACTTTACCCTGCTGCTCCATGACTGTTTGAGTACAAAAGCTTAGGCCTCAATTATGTTTTCGTGATAGAAATCAAGAAAATAATTCGAGTAGTGTCATATTTCCAAAGAGCATTGGGGGTCTGCTCAAGTGAGGCAGCAGTTGTAACAGCGCTGGCTTTTAGTTGGGATCTAAGAAGGCTGCTAGTGTTGGCTGCACGTTCGCCTCTTCTTTTCCTTTCCCATCAGTTGCCTCCTGTCACTATGACAACGGGAAGCCTGCAATACAGATGCACAGAGGGAGGAAGGGAGAGCAGACTGCAGCTGAGAGGGGACAAGCGACTGAGTGGGTGGGGGGGGTAAGAGTAGAAAAATGAAATGGGAAGTTAAAGGAATGTAGTCGCAAAAGAAAAGAGAAGTCCTTAGTGTCTCTTCATTCTATGAAGCTAATCTGTTAGAGGAGGGGAATGTTTAAACCAAGAACGTTTGAAATCACTGTAATTTAAGATAAAACAAAGATGGGGGGAAAAAGTGCCGCAGAGAGAAAAGCCCTAATTCTCCTCCTGCTTCACAAACTGCCACCTGACTAGCTGAACATACTTTAATCAAGTTACTTCCAGATTTACAGACACATAAATGAGAGGAGATTCAATTTCACTATGTCACGGAGGGTGGAATAATAAGCGAAGAAAGGATGATGAACAACAAGTGAAGACAGAACGTGAAGGTAATGACCAAAGAGCATAAACATATCTCATTAAAGAAAGCACTTACTGGTGAATATATTATCTGTTCTTATTTTGTGTAAGTACAGATTTACCTTCTCCAACTGAATGTAATCTTTATTTTGTTAAAATTTACAGATATAAGTCTGGAGTAAGGGTACATTGTGCACTGTACTACAGACACACACATGGATGAGATCTCATTTTAAGGTACATTTTTGTCATTCAAGTATTTAAGGCTTTTCTCAAAAGAATGCACAAAGTCAACTAATAGTTAGAGCTTCTGTAAGCATACCTATTTGTAAAGTTATATAACTCAAAGATCTTTACTAAATCATTAATATGGAGCCATGGCTAAACTAATTCATTACCAGTATATCACATTACTACAATCTTTATTTTTCCTCAATATGTTTTCTCTCTAGTATTTACAGTCATACCTTATTATCACAAACAAATTTGAACTAAAGACCTGAGATAAAATTCTTTGCCATTACACTTTCAAAGACATTTTTAAGATTTCTTTCACCTTTTTTTTAAAAGGGGATCTAAGAACACCTTAATGTTGCAAACTACTACAGTGAATAGCTGCTCAAGAGTGCAATGACATTGAAAAAACTCTAAATCCATATCGTGATGCATGAGTTTTGTAATAATCTCATACGGTTGTGGACATACTGGAATTTAAAAGACGTAAATAGTTACAGATAGTAAAAGTTAGAAGTCACTGGTATGTGTTTTATATGCAAGCCTAAACTGTAATTCATACTTATAATTTAGATTGATAGCACAATCTTGTGTTTAAAAATCCTTGGTGGGCAGCTATGATTTTCTCCATAAACTTCAGACTCACCTTCAGGAAGTTCAGGCTCCCTTTCTTTGTGAAATTAAGGGAAGTGACTACCAAATCCCATCTGGCTGCTCAACAGATCATTAAACCTGCTTTTAATACTACTACAGGGTACTGGTAATCTGGGGACGTTTCCTAAAAATGACTGCCCAAGCCACATCTACATCAAATGCTTATAATCTTTATTGCATGTAGTACACAAAAATGGTTTCCATTAAAAGCAACTATACTAGTCAGCTAGCTTCTGCTGCAGCACGGTACATAAGCAAGGATCTCCAAACAAGGACATATTTAATCCTTGGAGACGAGTAAGATAGAAGTTAAGCATAGGATTAGAATTCTAGAAGATACTCAAATCAAGTGTCTCTCTAAAAAGGAAACCTTCTCCCATTCAGATAGAACTAGGAAGAGACTAGTCATTTAAAAATTTTACGAAGCAACAATACATTAGGAAACTTGATTTAGGTCTCTCAAATTTACAGTTTAACTCCAGTGATAAGTCAACTGATAACAGTGCAAGACAATATAAGTATTTTCAACACTGGATTTAGATTTTTTTTTTTTTTAAATAAACCTAAGACAATAAGTGATTAAGTACTTTATTTTATTTGAATTCTGAAAATAAAAATGCTTAATCATATTTAATTTCAGAAAGAAATCTATGGTGATTTCATCTGTTAAGAAGGCGATTGCATCTATCAACAAACAGAAGATCAGCAGCAAGGATATTCAATGGGAGAAACACCTGAAGTACATAGTTCTTTGGATATAACTTTCTAGCTATACAATATCTCTCCTTGTTGGTGGCATTTTTCTCTGCAACTAGTTCCAAAATGTCAAGTTCACTTAAGCTGAAGAAGAATTTGGCTGTAGAGGAGACAGTTGCTTAACCTCATAGACATCTAGCCTTGCAAGTTATTGATTAACCCATAAACACCAACAACATCATGAAAGGCTTACATTAACAGCCTTAACAGAAGGGTCATTGTTGCTACAGCTTCTGCAGATGACAAATATATGAGAATGACTGAAGCTGTTGACAACTTGGGAACATCTGCCATTCATAAACTCTGAGCCATACGTTAATTTCTGCAAGGACAGAGCTAGATCATAGGAGGACTCTATCATCCATAGTTTTACAGTGCACAACAACACTGTTTTAGAATAAACAGTGAAATCCAAACTGACAGAGAATTAACACCAGAACGTCCAAAATTAACTAGGGGAATTGGAACATCATCCATATTAATAGTATATCAGCCTATCTATTAAAAATGCAGAAGAGCCAGAACTACCATATAATCACTGCTTCTTCCTTCCTGATTTATTGAAAACCACTTTTTAAAAGTAATAATTCTTTTACAAATAAGTTTAACCTGCAAGTCCATACTATTCTTTCTAGAAGAGGAAAGATCTATGCTAATAACTTTGGAGAAAGCAAGAGAGAAATAAATCTTATAGCAATACAGTTTTAGAAGTAGCTCAATAGGGGACAGGAAATCTCTCTTTGAGCAAACTGTAAAAAAAACTGGATAAACCATACATAAATCTAAATCTAATAAATCATATTCACTTATAATTGCTATCATTTGAAGTAGAATTTGGTGAATCTGAGTTGCAAAAACACTGACTATAACACTCAATTAAGAGGTGTATTTTAGCACTGTATTTACTTACATTATTTGGGCATCCTAAATGAATCCTAAATCAGATGTCATTTTTATTTTATAAGGTCCTTTAGCAGGTTTGTTGCTTGTTTTTTTAAAGGAATAAATCTGGATTAAAGGAATTTAATTAATTTTTGTTTGCAAATGGAAACTCCTCATCCCCAAATCTCCACAGTTCCCTCAATTTGTTTTCTTAAATGTTTTGAATATTCAAAACACAAGAAGTTACCAGACGACTCAGGACAGTTAACTAGGAGCAGCTGACAGAACAGACTAGCAGACATCCTAAGATGCACTTTTTATTCATAGCTCTTTCTCTCAGAGATCAGGTTCAGAAAAGCAATTAAGTGGGCACTTGAATTCCTTAGATTCAAGAGAATTTGAGTTTGTTTAAACTTGAATTATTTTCTGAACTGAAGAGATTCTCACCTATTTACTCTTACAATTTAATTTACCATTACCTATTTAAAGGTAGAACATTGCTGACTACTATTAAAATTTTTGAGATTTATAGTTGAAAAGTACAACATATATTGTATATCACAGAGATAACTGTGGATGTACACAGATGAATGGACTGACCAGAAATTAGAACTGTAGTGAATGTTTTTCATACAATCTCTTCCTTTCAACTTTCTTCTATTCTTCCAACTAATTCTAAAACATTTAAAACTTTGATATTGCATTAGGTTCTTCAATGGTAAATAATCCTGGGAAATTTGTTGAAAAAGGTATGTTGAAATGGAGATATTGAGACATGCTGAAATCACATAGTATGACTTTATAGGATGACAGTCATAAAATGAGAGCTGTTAATAATATAGAGAAAATAAAAATAGATTTAGATACCCTTTTCTTATCAACCCTTATTGTCAGTGGATTCATAGCACTTTGAGATTTTGAGAATATATTTTGTATTTAATACTTCATACCCAGTGTTTTCTGGATGGTTTAAAAAATAATTGTCAGCACAAAATTGTAATCAAAGGAGGGTTCTACAGGCACTGGTAGGAACCTTGCAGCTACTCAGTATTTTCAGCAATGATCTAAGATAACACTAAAATTACTGTTGATAAAAACAAAAAAATAAAAAACACAACAATGAGAATAGGGAAGTCATACATAAGCACTACTTGGTAAGTTAGTCCTTAAAAACACAAAGGCGAAACCACATGCATTTTAAACGCGGCCACATGCAGCTGTTTATCAGGAACCATCTTCCAAGAGATGGACTTCTGGAAAAGAGCCAAGGGATCAAAAATATAAAATAACGTAATACAAGTTCTTGGTGCAATGCTGTGGCAAAAAATGATAACGCAATTCCTGGACATATAATCGAGTCTAGTGAGTAGAAATACAGAGGCTATTTTCCTTCTGCATACGGCCTTGCTGAAACCAAGATAGGACTACTACACACAGTGGTGGAGTTTACATTTTAAAAAGGATGCTGTGAAAAAAGATACAGAAAAGACTTGAGGTTTGAAGTAAATTTCTTAAGGCAATACACAAGAAGTGAATATGTTCACCTAATCAAAAAAATTAATGGATGACTTTATTATTGTGCTTCTCTGTGGGAAGAAGATACAACTTAATAAAGGCTCTTTACTCAAATAGAGAAAGGCAGGAGAAGGACACTTTCAAATTGTCATTTTTTTAATGGAGTGAGGCCAATTAACCATTGGAACAAGTTACCAGGAAGGGATGGAGTCTCTGTGACATCTTTCAAACTTGTGGTATTTCTTTTATGCCTCCCCCCCCACACAATTACTCTACTCAGTATGAGCCAAGACCTCTCTGTAAGAGGTAGAGAAGATTAAATTACATAGTCTAACAATCTCTCTGGTTTCAAGCATTATGAACCTACTTGTAGTCTTCAGTTTCACAAGTGGTGTTAGCAGTGAAAAAGGTTTGCTGCTGGCCTTTGCTGGTTAAAACATTGTTCCCTTGGTGTGCTGAGTACATCAATTCTGCAACATTTCCAACCACCTGCCAAGAATGTAAGTACTCAATACATTATTCAAACTAGCATCTCCCCAATAAAAAAACACAGTTTAAATATTATTAAGCCTTCCTAAAATGATTGCCCTGAACCTTAAGTGAATCAAAACACACTGAAGATAGATATAAGAAGCTGCCTCTTATGCCTTTACCAAATTATCTTTTGCTGATTGACAAGGTTCAAATATTTTTGCCAGCAGAACCAAGCTCAGTAAATGCAGTATTTTTTGTGAGGTCCAATAAGGACTCTTCCAACGTCAATATCCCTCTTTGAGGGGGCTAATAAGATCCTGGGGCGCATCTTGTTCGAATAACTTAATTTACTTTTATGCAAATGAGAGTGAGAGCTCTAGGTTCATTCCCTCTGCTGGAACCTCCTACTGCAGCAGTAGCTATTTTACTCAATACTGCTTTGACAGAGTTAGAAAGAAAGAAAAAAGCCCAAAGACCAGCAGGGTTAGCAACGGCCTTGTGGCGGTTCTCTACAAGAGGGGCACACCCTTCCACGTTAGCTCAGATTTGCCAGCTGCCTGAGGTAGAAAAAAAGGGTTCCTTCCTTCCATTCCTCTGACTTCACTTGTTCGCAGCATGGGAATGGAGCACATAACTGGACTCCTTTCCTCCCAGCCAAAACTGCTATCTTCTAATGTACTCAATCAGGAAATAGGACAAAGCACAGTTAGGTCTTACTCCCTTTGTCTGTAAAAAGGGTATGCATTTCAGTTTCTGTGAAACTGGGTAGCTTATTATCAAGCTAGTAGCAGCAGGATATCATTAGATAGATACTGGATTACAGTCTAAAAACATGAAGGAATGACTGACTGACACTGGACAAGAACAAAAAGCGGGGCGGGGTGGGGGGGGGGGGAAGTATCAGCTTAAAAAATAAAAGTTACCATAAAGAACACTTCTCCTCTTGAGTTTTCTTTATCTATTGCTCCAGGTGTCCTCAGCTTCTACGTATTCCTGAACTCCTATATGCATAGTCTCCCCCCACCCCCCCAGTCTTTAGGTCAGCAATTTGCTCTGCCATGCATCCAAGAAACACCAAATACCTCTTTGGGCATTTAATATTAAAACACTTCATGGAGGAATTATATTCCAGTTCACCGTTTTGTGCATCACAGAATATAACATATGAAATAACTGTATTATCGTGGCTTATATTGGAATAGCTGAGAAGAAATGTCACAGGGGAATTCAGATCAAACACTACCTTTTAGAATAAATAAGGTTACACTTTTATCATTAATGTTTTAATGCAAGAATTTCATAGTTTTACTTCATCTTATGAAATTAAAACACAAAAGAAATCAAATTGAGCTACTGCTTCATAGTAATTAAATACATAATTACAAACACTTTCCACGGTTCTGCTTTCACTCAGAAAATACCTCTGAACAAACTTATCCTGAAGAAATATTTCTCAATAAATAGCTAAGAAAATAAATAAATTGGAACAGAGATCAAAATTAAAAGTACTGAATTCATTACCACAATTTGATGGATAACTTATCCATAGCTTGGACAATACACATTTTAACACCCTTATCAAAAGCCTATTGTTAAAAGAAAGTTAGCAATCTATTAATACGTACAAAAGTCAATACAGAAAAAGATCTGAAGAAGAAAATAAGAAGTCCTCTGCATTCTTTCCTTCCTTTACTATCTAACTCCATATTACTCCACTCTGTCCAACAAAAGGGTGACCTGACTATACCATCACAGTAACTCAATCCGTACAGAACACTCAAGTCAAGGTAGTTTTAAAAAAACTCAGACACCTAAGTCTAAAATTTATTTTTCTAAGCACACTGGATAAATCCAACTTTTCTTGAAAGACAGCACAGTCTTAGATTTTTCTTCTCATTACTACAGGTCTGTCAATCACTTGCTTATCCAATGAAATAAAACCTCAAGGACTAGCTTTATTCCTCCACTTCCCTACCGCCCTCTGAAAAACGGATGAAAAGAGTATTACACAAAGAAGCTAAGATGCTATGCAAAACTAGATCTCAAAGCCCTTAAGTCACTTAAGCATACATCACTAGGTGACTGCATAATAGAGTTAAGGGCACATATATGGTTTCAATAAATAAATATATTTATTTGAGATTACAGGGAAAAGTATTTGAAACGCCTAAAAACAACATGCAGAGACAGATGGAGTAAGATGTACTGAAATATTCACATAGATGTGCTTTGTTTTTCTTTTTCTTCTTTGGAAGCTAGCCTGGACAAGATTCCCTTCGTTCTGACGTGATCAACCATAAAGTAACTATAAGTTTAAAGGAGAGGAATAATGGACAGAACCCAATATATTTTATAGCTGTTAAGAGCTAACTCTAATTTATAACTATAATTAACTTGACTTTTAAATGACTTCTTAGAAATAGGTCATGTCTAAATTCAGGTTCTAGAGACTGAATGCAGCAAACGTATATCCACATTTTCAGCAAAATGTTGTGCACTAAGTTGCATGCTCTTCTGTGAGGCAAAGAGGTGGTAATCTCTTTTGTGATGTCCTAGGTAACCCTAAACGAGATATTGTGCTGCCCAACTATAAGCATGCCCAAATTTGGACATCTGGCTTCAGACAATCCTTCAACACCTCTTGGATGATAGTGAAATGAATTAAGAGGTCTATGCAAGAATCCGTGACACAGCCCTAATTGCTGCAGCCATACTTTCCAAGTAAAGCAGTTACTTCAAATAAACTTGAGGATTGTTTTTGCCTTGTCTGAACTGGTCTGTTTCAGCTGTTGTCCACATTAAGAGGTGAGCACATAGCCAGTTCCTGACAGAATGCTAGTCCTCCCTTATTCCTTCTAAAAGCAAGAAAGAGATGCCTTCATAGAAGTATCCAGAGAATTCAAGGTGGGCTCTCGCTCTGTACAACAACTCTAAAAGCTGACATAAAGTAGAGCAGGCCGGTCTCCTAAGTGACCCTTTTTGAATAGCTCCCACAGAGCTGGGCCTAGGTAAATTATTCTTGTGGATGCACAAAAGAGCTAAGACACTTTTGCTTATGTTTAAAGAAGTTTTCATGAGTGTTTATGAAGAAAAAAAACTAATTATTATTTGAAGAGATGCATTTTCAAAGAAATATCATAAGCTTTGAGAGATAGACTTGGAACTTCACCCATTTCTATGCTAAAGAAGGACTCAGGAGCTTGATTCTGGTGACTGTCACACCAGCTTGAGGTTTAGACCCTTGAGTTTGTCACCACCCCGTAACAAGCTGTTATGCATAATCTGTAGTAAACAGATGTGCACTTGAGCAAAGTAATTCAAAAAAGCATCGCCTCTTAGAGGTTTAACCTTACCCAAGTTACATAAACAGAGATTGAAGGCGTGTACTTGACATTTATCATTGTCACATTTTCATTTATCTATCTGGGTGTTGGAAGGCTTTTATTTTTGACAGCCACACAAATTCTGACCTTAGAATCAGGCCCATATTTGCTCATCTAGGCAAAATATCTAGATGGATGTATGTCTGATTAGTTTCTTGATTTACTTAAATTATTTTCTGATAAATACTTTTAGAGAAAACTTGTTTCCTGAAGGAGGAATCAAACAGGAAACCATTAATACCACACTATCTAAAAAGGCAACATTGTACATTGCTTAGGTGTAAGACCTCTGAGCTCCTATGACTACAAACACATCGAAGAAGTTACCCGGTATGTATTTATCTACTTTAGTAAGAGCACTGCATCACATTTATATGCATTTCTCATTGTTATGGTATGCAACTACATTTAGGCCTGCAAACTAAATAATCTATGCTGTGATGGTTCAAACTGTTCCTATTTATTTATTTCAGTGTTGCCTGAAATTACAGGCTTAATCCTCCAGTAGATGTTACGTATATGCTTAATTTAAATACAATAAAAGCCATACACATGTGTAAAGTTAACTATTACCCTCAAACCTGCAGGATTAGCATAAATTTCTATTTCTAGAGTTTATGCTTAGATAGGACAAATAACCAGGGGCATAAACTGCAGCAAGAAAGATTTAGGATATAGAAAAGACAGTGGAACACTAGAACAAACTGAAAAGGAAGGTACAAAATCTCCCTGCCAGGAGGTCTTGAAGAACAAATTAGACAGCTGTCTTGCAAGAATTCCAATTATAGTAGAGCCTACCTTGGAAAGGGAAAAATACATTCAAAATGTCTGAAACTCAGTTTCAAGTTTATTTTTCTTGATTTCATGATAATCTGCAAAGGGAGCCCAAAAATAAAACACTCTCCTAAAACTCAGATGTATTTGTCAAGTGCTGAAAAAGGGGCTGAAGCCCCAAATGTACTCTTCCTCAACCTGTTCCTGTACAAAAGGGATCCGCTATAAGAGATGACCATCCTACTGCCAATGCTGTTACTAAGTGGAACGAGAACGCTACTTACTTGCTATCATGATTGAACAGGTTTGTTTTGAAGTACTAGAGGAAAAAAGATGAAAAAAATGAATAAGTAAAGCCATTACTCAATAATCTATTAATTGCAAAACCAAATATTTATCCACCTTAAAAAGAGACAATATCATGCTATCCTAAATGCTGTTTTACTTTATTGTTATGCCATACACTAATATTAAACATGCACCACACCTTGATTCATTTGTATTTAAAAGAAACTGAGTAACTTTGCCATAGAAATTCTGACTGATACCTATAAAAGGATATCACTCAGCTCTGGCAGTGTCCTAGTGTTTTATTTCACTTAAGTCCCCGTATAAAAATGAACATTATAGGGCTAATTATAAGTATTATGCCAGTTAAGTTAGCCATGTTTATAAAATACAGAAGAAGGAGTATGTCCCTCTAATATCTGAAAGGAGACCACAAAGAATAAATAAGAGGTTATATATGGTAGAGGAAGGGAAAGGGTGCTTCAACATTTGAAGAAACAGCTTGAATCTGGCCCACTATGAAACATAAGCCCAATGAACCGTCCCACAAAGCTGTGTAACTAAACTTGAGGATATTATAAGAGACGACTCAGGATACTGAATGTAGATCCTAACTGACACAAACGGAAAAGCACAGCATGAAAGTTGCACATTAGAATACCTTCCTACCCACAGTCCCACTAGTATGAATATTTACTGTTATGTTGCTCTGATAAAATAATTTCTTCCTCAATCCAAAAATTCCTTTAAGTCATTTTATACTGAGAAAGATCATTCCTGATATGCCACCTCCAGGCACGCTGTACTTAGTCTCGTAAATTACACCAACGATTTTACTTGAATTGCGATTCAAACACGTATCAGGTTCCCTTCAAGATAATGTTTTCCCCATACCAAGTGAGATGCCTGGCTGCAAATTAGAACCACCGTGCTGACCACAGGCTTTGTTCTGAATGGAGCTCAGAACACAGTGCAGGCCCAATTTCCAAGCTAAAATTTTACCCGTGTGGATACTGTTTTCAAAGGAGATGCGGACTTGCCTTTCTTTCCCTGCAGGATCAATCTCAGATTTTTCCTTAAACGTAGGTAGTCACCAGGGCAAAACAGACATAGCAACTAAGTAAATACTGCTTGTCAAATGTATTCCTTCAGGAAGTTCTTCTAGGTTTTCTCTTTGCTCTAGACTGTCCCTAGCAGCTGTTAATAATGCAGTAGCAAATGACACTGAAATGCAATTTTGGAGGAACCTACATATCCACAGGAACATAGCAATTGGAAGAAAGATAGTAAAAAATAGACATATCTGAATTAATATCAAATTAATTCAGATAGCTTAACACTTAGCTTAACACTTCTCTCTAAAACAGATAATCAGTTTAATTCTGGTAATGTCATTCAGAAAACCATACTTTTAACTGGAGTCAATTCACAGGCCACTTTACAGATCTCGTGCTGCTTCTCTTGACAACACTAACTATTGGTTCTGAAGTTCTCTGGTCACTCATCAGAAAGCCCTCCCTAAGCTTATAGATTGGTATCTCCTCTTATCACCTCCAATGAGGTAAACTTCTGGTCTAACTGGGATAGGTAAATTTGACAAGTGAGTTTAAGCCAGTGACTAACTCCTCAGAACACAGTGATAAGACTTACCAAAACAACTTTATCTAACAGTACACATTAAAAATAGTATGTCCCTAAGCAGGCATGACATAAACAGACGTGTGGCACCTGAGTGGGAGGAGCTGCAGTCAGACTTTGTCCTCATTTACACTTAACGTAACTTCAGTAACCTTAATGGCACTGCATGGTTAGACTCAAATGCCGAACCTAGTCCTCAAATTCTAAAATAGGAAATTAATGCACATGGATGTGCATTAATTCATTTTGCTTACGCTGCAAAACAGTGACACCCACTGGCAACAACAGTTTAAACACCTAATTGTTGCAATTTGGATTTACTTGATATAAGTTGCTAGAAAGCTTCTCTGGGAAAAAATTCATCTTAATAACTTACCTGTTGAGTCAGCACCACTCTCCGACTTTTCAGAAACTGAGACACTATCAGCATTTGGAGCAACTGCAATGTAACCCTCAGGAGGGAGATTCACTGTGTATGTTCTCCTTGGAGGCAGAATTGTATTGTCATTACCTGCAAAATCGAAAAACAAAACGTCTGGTCATTGATTTCAGTATGGATTTTCTCAAACATTTTTCTAAATATAGCAACAACAACAAGAGGTCTCAAGAATCCTTATGGAGGAAAAAAGAAGAGAGAAAACGAGAGAGAGATATGCGGGGCATTAAAATTATCCTATGACCAACAAAATTGCACTGAATTCTGTAGCAGCTACAAAATTATAAAAAAAACCAAAAACCAAAAAACACACACACACACCCCAGAGGTTTGTTCTTTCCATCAGAAGCATGTTTTTTCTTATTCCAGACAATTCTTTTGCCACCACTTTAGAAGACACTTCCACTTACAGTGATATTTGAGAAGACACTACACACATCTCCCCATTCAGCTTGGGGACACTGTCTCTGTAACAACTGTTTCATAAAAGATGGAGAGATACAAGCTGATTACAGAGCAGTAGAAGTAAGAAGAACTGCAGTTCATCCGTTTGGAGACTTTTTAGATGTAGTCCAGCTGCTGTTTTGAAGGGCACAAAGATGAAGAGAGTTTGAAAACCACACCTGACTAAACCTCAATAATGCCTGTCCACCAAGAGTGCTCATCTCCCCATTTCTTCTCTGCTTCAGCAGTTCCTTCTGAACGTGAGGAAAAACTGCTTTATTGCGAGGATAACTGAGCACTGGAACAGGCTGCCCAGAGATGTTGTGGAGTCTCCCTTCTTAGGATATTCAAAAGCCATCTGGACACAGTCCTGGAAAACGTACTCTAGGTAACCCTGCTTGAGCAGGGGCATTGGACTAGATGATCTCCAGAGGTCCCTTCCAACCTCAACCGCTCTGTGATCCTGTGTGATTCTTTCTGGAGGAAGAGTGTCTGGGGCTAGTTTTTCCAATCATTTCATTGTATAGGAACATTCTGCTGCCATCATTGCTGTGAAGATTTTTGAAAGATGTCTTCCCCTCCTAAAAAAGGATTTTAAAAATACGTGCACGATTACCAGTATAATCTCGTCATTTGTTCACTAGACCAGAAGGAACTTTGTAGCAATGACACAGATGCATCTCTGTTCCAGTTATACGAAGCTGGTCCAAATAGCAGGCTGTATTTTTTGCTGTATGCCCATTAAAAAAGTGACAACATTAGAGATTAACTACAGGGAGACAAAAGCCTTTCCAGAAGGCCAGGATGTTCATGGTGTCTCCAGATGATGCACTAATTTTAAATGGTTCAGTACCTTTGTTTTACATTCAGGCAGCTTCATAAGCCAGCACAGATACAGGACTTTGCATTTCCCTCTTGGGGGGCAATTTGCCCCTTTAAAATAGACAGATAGAACTGCTATATAATGTAAAGTATAAATGTATTTGGCAGGTGCACACAATTAGTCTCTTTTCTCCACAAACTTGCCAGAGGATCAGAGATGATCCAAGTCCATTACAGAGCTACAGAACAACTGTTCTAACTAAAACCTGAATATTTAAAATGCAGTTTAATTTAACGGAAAAAAAAATCTGTTAGGAATGTACATTTCTATAATCAAATAGCTTTGATTTACCTAAAACGGACAAGCATCTTTCCACCAGAGACATCACTCTTAACCAGACAAGTAGCTATGTCTCAGGAAAAAAAAAAAAAAACTTCAAAATAATAAAAAAAGGTTCGATATGATTGATCATCTTAGGTATCTGTGATGCAATATATTTCAGAACATTAAAGATACTTTTGACAAGCGACATCACAATTGCTTTCAATATCAAGATGAAACCATTTCGTTTCAGAACACATTAAAAACTGATAGCTCTTCTTGAACGAGCCATCATTATTTTAATTCATAAGGGAAATTAAATAAATAATAAGATGAAAAGTAATCATGTGATTTGGAAAAAGATCCACCAAAAACTAATTTGGTGGGTTTAGCTGGGTTGATTTTTTCCTCCGTCCATGTTCATTAACGATGAAGTAAGTGTTAATCAGTGACATTTTTAAACAACAAGGATCTATGAATGTTTCCAAGTTATCCCCTACTGAACAGTTACAAAATTTTATTCTCCCGCCCTGTATTTCCACTTTTTCTCTCCCTTACATATGAGTTCTGTAAAACAAACAAAAAAATTCATGAAAACGTTAAACTCAATTTGCAGTAGTCATGACTAATGTAAACCCCTTCATCTTATCAGCAGTGACAGGATTCAGACACTCATGGTTGCTGAAAGAGAGAGAAAGAGTGAAAAAATGATGCCTCTTCAGGATTTCTATTATTTACTCATGACAACACTTAAACACAAATAGCGGCCTTTATGCTGGGACATCTCTTAACTTTCTTGGACAAAGTACTTGAACAAGAATTTTGGAGGGAAATCTGTAACACCTAATCTTCCAAAGAACAACAGTAACAACATTTACTATATAAACAAGCAATGATTCAAAACATTTTTTTTCCTCAAATGTCCTCAAAGGACATATTTACCCTGCATACACCTTGAAGCAATTTGTAAACCATAAATCACGTTTCAGTCTTTGCTAATCCCATATATCAACCCATACTGTTACCACAAACAAAAGTATATGCATAAACCATATTTGATAGATTGACTTTATATATAAATTGCATGAATTGCAAAAGCAAAGCTATATTCTAATCATTAAAACTTTTCAATCTTTCAAAAGCTTTCAGAAATCTGGGTTCTAGTAAAATTTTGAACAATGGAGATAAGTTAAGAATGTTGGATAAAGGAAAATAAAATCATGAATCAGTCAGGCATCATCCTATCTTAAAAGCTAAGATAATTGTGCTGTCCTAGTTCTCAAGACACTTCCAAATAAAATGATTCCTCCCCTCCCCCCCCATAACTAGTGAAAATAATCAAATAATGGAAGAATATTCTATATTTCCTATTAGTTAAAACACTCATGAATTCCCCAAATTCTTGAGGCTTCCAAATGAAAAGGAAAAAAAAAAAAATCAAAGTTGATAATTACACTACAGTGGTTACTTGCAGCATTAATAAAAACAATTAAATTACAGTAAGACATCTTTCTGTAAGCTTTAACAGGTTACAGGAAATCGAAATGCATTTATCAAAAAAGCTTTGTAGGTGGTTTTTTTCTTTCCTAATATGCTACCAAAAAAAGAACCCTTCAAACGTTCTAGTGTAGTTACACATACCAAGCGATAGATGATAACCAGTAGGTAGTTACAGGCAAAGTTAACAGTTTCTGGGGCTTTAAGAAATATATACAAAGGATGTCATTTAAAAAAAAACAAAAACACAAACCCACATACCACACACACACACCACTAGCAATTCTCCCAAAGGCAAAGCAAGAATACAGAGTAAATATTTTGAGTTAAGTTGCCTTCTTTTGTGTCTCCACAAAGTCCTCCACACAAAGACCTCCTTTACATGTAAAAGTCTTGTGCAGAAAGTAGGAAAGCGCATCAGAACGCCACCATTATCAAGGTTACATCTAGAAGGATGTCAGTAGCTTGGGTGCCTATGTTACTTCTTATTATTCTACTGTAAACAACTATCAGAACTTTCAAGAAGGAGGTGAAGCTTCCATGTCATACCAGCTATGTAAAATTGCTGACTGCCTAGGCTGTCATCACTTCAGGCAGAAGCAGGATTATTTTGTTTTTAGGCTATTTTTTTGTGTCATCAAACCTTCTCTTACCTGTAGCTTAGAATACCTGTACATATCATAAGCATGGCTTCCAAATAATTTGAACACAAAGCATGTTTAGGCATACTTCAAAAACAGATGTGGCCAGAACCTGTTTATACAGTTTTGGTCCTTAGCTTGTTGGTAAGGGTGATTAAACGCAGGGCAGAGACCGAATCCCTTTTAGTTTCACAATCTTGCACAGAAATTCCATCTTTTCCACTGAAATGCTTTCCTGCAACTCAAAGAGTCTAGGTAATTAAATATTGTGTTTCCATGGAGTGGGATTAATAGAGCAAACGGAGAGCCTGACCTCAGAGGTCAGCCAGACGCTCTTGCAGACTTTCCCAAATTATAGTCAAGAGGCAAGTTACCCTACCTCATACAGGTCGTAATCTTTGCAAAAAAAGTTAGTCCCTTGGAATTACCCAGACTTCACTTCTCCAAATGTAGGAAAAGAATTTGTCCTCAAAGAGAGATCGTTATAGAAAAGCCCAGGAAGAGAAGGATTGATTCTGGATCAAACCCAAGGTCTGACTACTTCAGTATCATACCTTTTATGGTAGTCAATGTTCTTCAGGTATGCATATAATACGTATCTACTATAACTCCATCACAGTAGTTATGATCTGGGATCCACTTTGAGGAGGAACATGTGATACAGTGGAACAAATCCATCTCAAATTGTTTTGTGTTGTACACTCAAAGCGTGACTAAGCCTCTCTTACAGCATCTCGATACTAACTTCCTAGGCAATTGCCTTGCCAAGAGAAAGCGTCTGATCTCTCAAAGAGAAAAGAACAGTAGAAAAATCTTCAAGACACCACCAGGCATCTTCCTAACTCAGATGTTTGTAAGACAAACTTGACAGAGATTGAAGTCCACTAGACCAAGAACAACACACAAAAACAAAGGCTATAGAAGTTTTGGTCCAAATATAAAAGGTGACCCCCACTCTAGTCAAGTCTGTAAAAATACTTAGTTTTTGCTCTCATAGGATGCTGCTGTACATTCCCTTATGATCATTATTTGTGGAGCAGAACGCACAGAAACCAAGAAGCCGGCAATGACCGTTTACTGCTGGTAACTTCACCTCCCAATGACCATGCACAACCAACCCCTGTTTATCTCCACACTATATAGACACGCTATCTTTCTCCCCTGTGTTGATTAGCAGGACAAGTGTCTTTTAAAGTCATTGAGAATCTGAATCCTGGGACAGAGAGAACTCTCTCCTTCATTAAACTTTTATAAGCTTGGAGTGTGGCAAAGGCGGTATCAGCAACTAAACATCTATGGTGGACTCTAGAATACACATACCTTGAAGCTCCTCCTGAGCTGTGCTGCTGAGAAACAGGTATCTTCCCAGTTATTAATGCAAACACAAGTTGTCCTTCATCAGTATGAACACTATAACAAAAACTGGTGATCCTAAATATCCCTCCCCTCCCTCAATTTACACATATTTTTATTCAGCTGATATCAAAGTTCCTAAACATCAAGCTATAGCAGCTTTAGACCTCCGTGGTAAGGTTTGAGAGAATAACCTCAGGGCCATAAGATATTTTATTGCATATAACGATCCACCTGTAGTCACCGATTAATTCTCACAGAATTACTTTCCTTTTGCAAGTCAACAAGTACACTCACACTGTTTCTACAAAGGTAAAACCCTTTACCTCAGGTAATCTCCTGTGCAACCAGTATGTGTAATTCTTTTCCTCAGAGTGCTGTATAATTCCTGCTGCTTGATCTCAGCCATCAGCAGGATTTCTTCTCTCAGTACTGAGGTATTAGTATGGGAACGGGTAAAGAGGGAGAAAAATGTTAACGGTAATAAGCAACTTTAAAAAAAAGATATTCACTTCCTGCTGCTTGCTTTACTCCAATGATAATCACCACCCAATTATGGGCATTTTGGGTGACTTTGTTAGGTGGTGTAGTTCATGAACTCTTTCTTTACAAAACCACCACTACAGGTGGGCATTCACTCTCACAAAACCACGGAACCTCCTTATAGAGATATTAACAAACATCATTTACTGTTATGGTCTAATTCACTTAGCTTGTTTAAACCCTCTAAAGAGCCCCCAAATTTTCCTATTTAGCTACTCTAAAATAATTTCTTTCTTTTGTAAATATTAATGTCCAATTCACCCTCCCCCCCAACTGCTATATATACGTTATTGTATTAAACAAGGAAGAGTCACTCAACCCAATTTTTGACTGAAAAGATGCACTCCTTCCAAAGGTTCTTCAATATTTCCTAAATAAAAGTTTACTAAACAGTGTTTAGATATCTAATTATCTGACATTAACTTATTTGCTTTTGCCATGCGTTTTATTGGTACCAATACCTGTAAAGTTAATCCTCAAGTTGCAAACTTTTGGAAAACATAGTGGGGAAGCAGTACAGTATGCTTACTTTATTCCAATACTCTTTTTTGACTATACTATTGGCCATCAGACCCAGGATACTGGTTTAGATAGCAGCACTGAACTTTCGGATTGATCCAGACTTGTGTTATTGGGTAGACAACTGTCTCCAAAAAGTCCCCTATCCTTTGATCTTCAAGAAATAGCATGTTTTTATTGCATTCATACATTTTTGATAGCAGGCTGAACATGTTATACAGGACTATTCCCAGTTCTTAGGGTGTATACCACTTGTGCCTGGTGACACGTTCATTGAAGTCAGTTCATTCCAGCCTCCATCCTAATATTACAAGTCACTAGAAGCACTTCACCTGATTAAAAAGACTAAGTCCAGGACTAAAGCAGCTGCATCTTCTTTGCAAGTCATAGAGATGACTATAAAAAAAATTGTTAACTCACTAGCAACGTGAGTCTCTCCTAAGCATTCTCTTTATCTGGTACTTGCCTGTGGCTTAGCGCAGACGAAAGGTCTGGAACTAACTCCTACAGCAGCTCCCTCTCCCAGTTCCCTCCCACAGGGAGGGTACACAGATTGAACAGAACGGCAAACAAAAAGGGTAACTTTGGGCAGCCTTCAAGGATGAGTTCATCCTTTCAAGTGTATGAAGACAGTGACTGTATTTTTGAATGAAACTAGACACAATCATATCGTGGTAACCATGGGTTTCATAGGATGGATTCCCAATCTGTTGGGAATCTACTTAATTGTCATGCTACATGTCAGCCTTCTCATTCAAGCGTATGTATGATTACAGGGGAAAGAGAATAGAAAGAGAAATAATCACAGCATCTGAATGATGATCTTCACCTTATGTTAAATATGGTACTACTTGTAGAAGTATTTGAGACAATGCGGTTGTCATTGTTAGGCTCTGTGTGCTTTGGGAAGGGTACCTGCTTTGGATTCTATTTGTTCTGCTTTTAAGTTGTTTTGTGTTTTAAGCTAAATTTCCATTTTATTAAAAGTTACTGTAATAAGGTGCAAACACATCTTGCCAGGTCATCTTAACATTTTCTTATTTAAACTCAATTTCATAATCCAAAAGAAAAGCCTCTACTAACTATAGTGCTTGCTGTTATCTAGCAGCGGAGATCTTCAGCTCCTAAAACTGCTCTTATTTTTGTTTTAAATAAACAAGGGCAGTCAGACTCCTTTATTGAAGATTTCAGAAAGGATTTTCTCTCTCTCTTTTTTTGTGGTAACTGTTCAACCATAATAATTTTTCAAAACTGTCACTATGTATTTTGCTGGCTTACTGAAGTCCTTCCCATACATTAACATTTTGTCACACTGTCTTACTTCTGATTTCTGTCATTATAAAGTCTGGTAGTTTATTTTCACCTACATATTTGCACACACACACACACACACACATATATATATATAAATACAAAATAAATATTTATAATATATAACAACATAAAAGGGCATTGGTTTTTACATTTTGCTTTTCACTCCTTATGCACATTTTCTGTGGTTAGTAAAAGTGACATCACCATCTATAAAGTTTGGTTTAAAACCTACTTCTAAAATATTATGTTTCCTATTAAAATTCCTAGTGGAATAATTAAAAAGCTATCAATGAAAATTTTAAATTGAGATGGTCAGACTTCAAATGTATGTTCCTCATTACATGAATGAGGAGTCAGATTTTAGGTTAAAAACAAAATGTTTGATGCAAATATATACAGAGGACTAGAGCATTTAAAGGAAGAAAACAACATGAGAAAAAGCTCAGAGGTACTTCCTCACCTTTTCTTTGAATTCAGTGGAGACTAAGAACAACTTTGGATGGACACTGAGGTCAATAAGAACACATATATTTTTAGAAGGCCCAAATTTGGGATGGGAAGTTCATATAAGGCAAGGAACAAAAGAGAGTTCAGTTTTGTTTTCCTCACCACTTCTCACATGTACACTGACAGAGGTGACATTTTGCATCACAGAAAAAAAAACAGATTAAAAGTAGTAATGCGCCTTCTTCTCTTGGTCTCATTCATCAATGAGGAACAAACTTTTACCTATGAACAGTTAAAACATCTATATTCCTTTGGAACAACAATGAAAACAAAGCACACCACAAAGTGGGAGTGAAGCAGGGACAAACCTTAGCTAGGAAGCAGAGAAATAACACATTTCAGAGAAGAATCTGACTACAGGTAGACAGCTGTTTTAAAATTACGAGACAACCAATCTATAAAGCGATACAAGCTATTTTTTATTTTGTGAAAGTTGAATATATGAGGTAACGAGGAAAAAAGTTTTATAGTTAAAAGTTTAGCCATTTAGCTAACTATACAGCTTCAGTGTCTTGTATACTGCCTAGCATATGATTACAGGCAATATTTTGGTTAGATGTCTAAGAACTCCAGTTGTATAAACAGGAGAATAAAGCCATCTTAAGAATGCTAGGTTAGCACTTAGCTCAGTTATTTCTCCTAGTGCTATAGGTCTCACTAGTTCAACGGTTCAACGTGCATTCCAAAAGCTAAATACAACCCTGTCAATTAGTATAATTAAAAAAAAAAAAAAAGCCATGTCTCTGCTGCAATTAGTTAATTATCTTCACTGATTAAATGATTATGTCATTACTGGGACCTACCTGAAACTAGTCCAGGAAGTAAGCAGATGTACTCATAAAGTTTTAAAACCATTTTTTTCAAAACTTATTTTTATTCCATAACTGAAAATCATCAGTAAGAGTCCTTTCCTGTTTATGTGCAAAAATAATGCAAATCACAGAAGCACAAAATATACATTAATGAAAAAATGTTTGCCCTGAACTTGGTTGAGTACCAAGTTATAAGCTATTTCACTAAGGTTAGATGGTACAGTTAGTGGGAAAGACAGGACAAGCAGGAAGCGTATCATCAGAAAACACAAATTTGATTCTTAAGTAACTATCATTTTGACAGTGGCAGTTTAATTAATGCATTCCCCAGTGCACACAGGAGCAGTGTGACTTGTTTTGTGGTCATCATACTGAAAATAAATCCAAACAAGGAGGCAGGGCGGACAGCAAGAATGCTAACGCACACAATTACTTACACAGTCAGATCCGCCTCAAGTTCATCTGTCAGCCCCTCCTCCCCTTCTGAAACAAGGTCATTTTTTCAAGTCCTTAGACACAACCCATTATCTGTTTTCTTTCTCAAGATAATCAGTTTTCCTGTAGCTAGCTACATTTAGGCTTTAGAGATTGTTTACACTTACAGCTAATGCTGGCATTTTCTACTCCAATTAGGCAACTGCTACATACTATTAGATAAACTATTTGTTCAACTCCTTTCAATTGTCACAGAAGCCAGCAGATTTCTCTCTGACTGCTGAGCTGTTTGGAAATAAGATATAACCAAAAAAAGAAGCGTCTGCATGTGTGTATGCGAAGACTGTAAGAGGGAGGAATAAGTCAATGGGAGGGGGGAGGGGGATCGAACTACAAGAGTGTTTCTGCAATGACAGAAGTTACAGATATTGTACATTCAGCCCATCAAATCAGAGAAAGAGCAGGAAAAAAAAAAATCCCAGACTCAGATCTCTGCATTCCCCCAAGCATTCAGCTACCACCTTAGAAATCTGGTTGGGCACCATTTCCACCGCAGTCACAAGACCTTGATTTCTTCAGTCAAATAATCTACCCGTATTTGGATATTTGTCTCTTTTGCACAGTATAATACCACTGTAATAAAGCATGTAATGAGAGCATGTTTAAATCCTTGAGAGAAGACAACAGCGTGAGACAGTGCTTTGTTGTTTAATAACTATGATCTCCATTGCTCTTTAGCTTATTCACAGTAGATAGCTTTTCAGAGTAATTAACAGCTAAAATGAACCTGAACTGTTTAATCCATCTCTAAAGCTATTTATTGCACTGTGTACTGCTGGAGTTTAATTTCTTAAGCATATGCACTTTGGCAATTCGATCAGCTTGGCAGAGTGAGCCCCATCCATACATATTTCACACACAAGTTTTGTCTTCTAGGCACTTCTGCCACAAATTTGAATTTTCTACAAAATTATAACTCAAGGAAGATAGGATGAGGGTTGCAGAGCCACAGTCCTGGTGACCCAATTCTGATGATTTCTGAAACGCAGCATACTGAGAGCACAAATAATATTAATGGGAAAAGTCAGCTGGAACACACAGAAAAAAAAGTCACGGAACCATACTGAATTCTAACAGGAACTCCTTATGTAGGACAGTAACACTGGGATATTTTGCTATTGACAGACATTCACATTTTCATTCGAAGAACATAGATTAATTTGCATTTTGTCTACCCGCATAGCATTATATGAAATTATTTCATTTTTAATTAAAATTTAGGACTAATACTAGCTTACCTTTTTTCTTCTTCATCAACTCTTATTTAAACAAAAGAAAGGAAGAAAAATAGATCAAGTAGTTTGTCTCCACAAGATTTCAGATTCAGATGAGGCTCTGTGCATTTCAATTCCCTTCTTCAGAAGCAAGGGAAAAAATAAAAGCCAAGATTGGAACAATGGACAACATGCTTTATACAGAACAGTTGAATACTGCACATCTTACTGGCAGGCAATTAATCTTCAGCCTCCTCCATATAAAAATTAAGAGCTGCTGAACACCAATCAGCAGGCCCATATCCTTTAAACGGGGGTTATGATTCTGATCAAGGAAGAAGCCTGAAACTAGGGAGGCCATTAAAAAAGGTGATCCTACAATTAGCAAATCTGCAGGCAGAAGCATGCAAGTCTAGTTTGAATTCATACTGTAAAGTATCGTAAGTAATCAGCAGGATTTGAAAGCACCAAGAAAAATAAAGAAATCACAGAACTACAGATCTTCAGAGAAATACCAACCCTAAAATTAATCCTTGCTGTAGGTAGATCCTGCCCTAACAAGGGTAAGAAATTAAAAAAAACCCATAATCCTCTTTGAATGTAAAATTTAGACAGTTTATAGCCAAGTGAGTCATTCATACTTAGAAATGCTTTTGCAATTAATCCTTTGCCAAACACTTTTCTGAGATAAGCACATATTTAAGCATTTGCAACATTGCACTTGGAAACATATTGGCAAGCTTAGCTGGAGGAAGGGAAAATTAAGTCCTGCTATTTGTAGGAGCTTCTTTCAGTTTTCCATTTTTTTTGTTTTTGTTTTTTGTTTTGTTTTAATACTCTGTCTGTCAGTAAGGTTCAGGCTAATTACACTTACCTAAAACTATTTAGAAGTTAGGCATAACTAAGTTGTTTATCTAGACCCTCTCTAATATTATGTTGTAAGATTTTTTTTTCTTCTTGCTTTCATTACTGAAATTTAGGCCTATAGCTCTTGCAATGCAAGAATCAGATTCTTCAAGGGGAGAAGCGTTTAGAAAGTCTCATCCAATTGTTCTATGGTTAAACAAATCTCTATTTTGGTTAAATCAATTTTATTATTGAATATTTTGGTAGACTAGGAAGAGGTTCTTATTTAGGACAACTAGGATCCAAAGAGGAGGTGCGTCTTGCATGCTAGTATGATATAAAATGGAAGTTTTGGCTATTGCAATAAGTTTGTTTTTAGAAAAAGAGTGATTTCTCTCTCAAAAAAAGGTTAAAATATAAGTGATTACCCTTGTCTTTTGGGTCTGGAAGAAAAGTGGCATTTGCACACCCTTCTTTTCCATCCCTAACAAAATTACCATCTTCCAGAAAAATACCATTCAGAAGATTAATCTGCAGCCACAAAAGCCATAAATTTTCTTCCTCTATTCACTTATTTTTGGTGTTATTGTACACTTTAGCTCCAGACTGTGCGGGGAAAATTACGGAACAATTCCTTCTGATAGACTGGTACTAGCCAGAGCTATTAATACCTCTTTCAAAAAGAAATGAGAACCATCTATAATCACGGTCTATTCAAAAGGCTATACTAGTAGAGGTGAATACCTAACAATTAGATACGTGCTGGTGCAAAGCAAAAAAAAAAAAAAAATTACATCACTGTTTCCTATATTTATATTTTTCCAAAATTAAAACATTCACGGGGTAGTTTTATTTTTACAGTAGGAATAAAATAAAGAAGTATTTTTTTTATTTGAAACCAAGAGCTGAAATACTAAGGAAGATATGAAAATGAGCAACTGAGAGTGACTGCCAGAAGAGTTTTGTTTGTTTAACAAACAAACAAAAAAAATCCCAAAACAAACATAAATTTCTTCTCAAGTTAAAACTGCTTAGCAGCCCAAAAAAATATTCTTAAAAATCCAAGTTTCCAATAGAAAGTGCCTTGACAGTTTGCATGCATTAAAATTCCATGGAAGAGGAAAGCAAAAAACTACTGCACACTGAAGAAAAAAGACTCATCCAGTGTGTGGAACTATTTGCCATTTAACGCTGTAACAGTATGAAAGTTTTAGCTTCAGAACATATCCAGGTAGTAAAAGCAGACTAAACCTTCATTTCTAATGCTCCCTGTGCTAGCATTTAGCAGAATAATTTTGGTGGTTTTTTTTTTTTTTTTTTTTTTTAAACACACCTCATCTCTTTTTCCCAGCCCCACAATAACGTTCACTTGCCAGCACTACCAGATTCTTTAAATATGCAGTTTTTCTTATCAGAACCTTCTAGAAATTGAGCACTGTTCATGAAAACCCAGCAGTATGGTAACATTTTTAACTGGCTGGAAGATCCAAGCTAGACACACCAATACATTCAAACACACAGATCTATTAGCAACACTTTTCTAATCCTGGGAAGAGGACAGAGTGGCTTTAAATATGTAAGGAAGTGAAAGATGAGATCATCTGCACCCAGGACAGAAATGGGGGATTTTTTTTTTTTTCCTAATTTAAAAAGTATAGCAAAATAAGAAAACCAAAAAGCACCAGACCTATGAGGCTATGCTAAATAAATAAAACAATACTTTCCCACAACACTCCTCAAAGTTGTTTGTAACCATAGTGGCTAGTAACACCTTAGCTACCTGGCTTTCTCACATCTGTCTATGGTGGGATTTGCCTCTGAAGGATTGCACGGCTGTTGCTTGCCCTGTATTGCCCCAGTGCTGTGACAGGAGCCTGCCTGTAAATCTCACTTTGTTGCATTTCCATTTGTTTGATATTCATTCTGTTTTTCTAAAATAGTACTTTTAACAGTTGTTGTTTTGTGTGATGCATAATGAGAGGCACAAACTATTACAAGGGACATCATTTAAGCAGCAATAGTCTGATTTTCAGATAGAGAACGGAAGATGAGAGGGATTTTTGTATAGATATGAATTCCTCCCTAGTTTGAAAGTGATCAAGTAATTCAGCAGATTTTGTTAGATTGAAATAATTTGACGTCAATAAAAGACTGAGGATTTCTTTTTTGTGAAATCCTGATTTCACAAAAATCTGATTGAAGGTCTGAGTATATTCTAGCATTAAATAGCAGCTTGTAAAATAAAATGGAAAAAAACTTACTTTAAAAAATTATCAATGTTCTACTTGCCTTTAACAGCTATTTTAAATTAAGAAAATAGTTATAAGTATGCACAAGCTAAAAAAAAAAAATCAAATTCTTATCTGTATTGGAATGTTATTTACTGCACTGCATTAAATGCTTGCATCTTCAAGCATAATAGGAAGTGTGCCCCTAAAATTTAGGAGTTACACTTTTGGATCTTGATCCAGTAAACATTTGCATTTATATTGTCCCTTTTGAGATCAAGTTAACACTTGGAGCCTTAAGTATACAGAGGATCAGAACCCATGTTTATGACTGGTTAATAACTGATGCTGCCTAAAGTTTTGTTTGTTCTTTTGTAACAGTTGAGGTCTAATATCAATAGCAAGCTGGCTGAAGGATTTTTAAGCAGAAGAGAAAGCAGCAGATTCCCCTCTCCCCCCCTTTTTTTCAACTGCCTGCCAGCAAGGTTCCCTGTGTAGGTTCCGGTAACACTTTTTTTTCTTCTTCAGTTGTACCTCACTCATCTTCTCTAGAAGCTCTTTCCATAATGAAGCATGCTTGAAGAAGTTTTCTTGGATTCTTGCGTGTTTTACCTTGGGGTTAGTGAACAACATTATTTCAAGTAAGGCCCCATGCAGATTGAGTGGAAACATAATAATATGGATTACCAAATACCATGTTCCATTCCAGAAGATAAACTTTCAGCTGATAAAGTGGCTTAAGAGTCTGAGTATGGGCTGAAATATTCATGATAGCCTAGCTCATTCAAGGATTCAGAGACAACCCTCTTTACAAACCATAGCTGCTGACTGTGAAAGCATCAGGCATATGTTGATGCCTCTGAGCACACGGCCTTGGCATCCTTGCTTTCAAAGTCTATGCAATACTAGTAAACCAACCTAGTTCTCAAGTGTTGGCTCTAAAAATTCAGGCTTTTCTGAGTTGTGGTTTAAGAAAAAAAAAAAAAAAAAAACTGAGCAGGCTTGTGAAAGGAGACCAACCACTGCTGTAAGAAACCTCTTCCCACTTCTCTTTTTATATCCAAGTAGCATAATGATCTGTGGAACACACTGCAGTTTTTTTTCCCCACATTCTTACCCTTTGGGCAGAGTGCCGAATCTGACCAAAATTCCTGCAATATCTTTTTGATGAGAAAACAGTAAGAAACCTTATATAAGGACGATCCTCTGGCCAAGATTGCCTTCTCTTCTTGTGTTAGATGTTGTTTAATCCTGCCCTGTTCCTTTACAATATATAGCCCTTGCTCTTAGCAAGTTTGTCACCATCTTTCTTTTACTAGGGAGCCCAAAGCAGGGCACAGTACTCCAAGTACGGTCTCCCGAGTGCTGCTCCAATGCAGTCTCACAAGAGCAATATCACTCCCTTCAACCTGCTGACAGTATTGCTAGTACAGCACAGTATGTGGTTGGCTTTCTCTGCTGCAAGGGTGCACTACTGACTCATGCTCAACTTGCTGTCCACCAGGACCCCCAGGTCCTTTTCTGCAGTTACTTCTAGCCAGTCAGCCCTCAGCCTATCTTACCGGCTACTCTTTTTGGACCCAGGACTCCGCACTTGATTTCACTGAATTTCATGATGTTCCCCTCAGCCCTTTCTTCCATCTATCTAAGCCCCTCTAAACTGCACTACATCAACCACTCCCCTTTTTCAGTATTGTTCACAAACTTGTCAAGAGTGCTCTCTGTTCCATCGTCCAGGTCATTAATACAGACATTCAACACTGTCTCCAGTATCAATTCCTGAGCTATGCCACCAGTACGTGGCCACCAGTTGAACTTTGCACTGCTGATCACTGCCCTCTGAGCCTGGTAGTCCAGCCAATTTTCCATGCATCTTATCAGTCACTTACCCAGTCCACATCTCACCAATTTAGCTATAGACTGCTGTTGGAGACTGTGTTGAAAGCCCTGCTAAAAATTAAAGCAAATGACATCTCATCGTAGAAGGCAATTAGGTTGGTCATACACAATTTGCCATTGGCAATTCAAAACTTGCTGTTCCCAATCCTCCTCTTGTCTTTCACATGCCTGGAAATAGCTTCCAGGAGTTTTTACTCCTTAACAGGCTTGCAGTTTCCCAGATCCTCCTTCATGTCCTTCTTGAAAATGCATTTGATGCTTGCCCCTTTCCAGTTATCTAGGAACTCCCCCAATGGCCATGTCTTTTCAAAGATGATAGAGGCCTCACAATGACATCAGCCAGCTCTCCTGGATGCACTCCATCTGGTCCCAAGGACTTTTGGATTAGCTTACATACTCCCTAACTCAATCTTCTACTGTGGGCAATACTTCACTCTCACAGACTCTACCACCTGGTTCAGGGACCTGGGAAGCCGAAGGACAAACCTTACCAGTAAGAACTGAGGCAAAACCACCACCAAATACCTCAGCCTTTTCCCTGTCTTCTGTCACTAGCCCCCTGCCCAGTGAGCAGTGGACCTGCTCCTCGTTTTCCTTATCTTTCCATTTGCTGTCCCTGCCCTTCTTGCTGCCTCTCACATCCCTCATGAGTTTCAGCTCCAGCTGAGCTCTGGTTTTCGTAACTCTATCCTAGCATACTCAGGCAATGTGTCTATATTCCTCTCAGCTAGCTACTGTCTGCTATCACCTTCTGTTACTTCCTTTTTGCGTTGTAAGGGCCCAGAGCACATACCCTCTCTTCCTAGGAGGTTAGCTGCCTGTACTCAAGGCCAGCTCTCTGATATGGCGTAGCCATTGATTCAGACTATCACGAAGAAAGAACCATTTGAGAAACAGCAGAGGCTCCCCTCCCTTTACTCAAAAGCTGCATGTAAGTTGAGCCTCTCACCTTTATTTCCCTGTCTGGGCTGGACTGTAGCCATGCCTGTCCCATGCCACATACCCTTACAAGTTTGCTTTCCTGGCTTCATCTTCAACCTGCCTTGTCTCTACTGACTTGCCTGGTAATTGCCAAACTGTAGAATGAACCTGGTTACTGTCACAAGGTCTGCTCTGCTTTTCTTTTTCCAGGTGCTGTGGGACTGCTCCCACAGCAAAGACACCGCCCTTCTGCCTTCCTTGTTCCAGCTAACCTTCCCTGACATGCACCTGAACTCAGTGAGACCTTCTGCCACACTTGCTCAGCTTTACACGTGTCAGAACGGGCCGTTCCTGTGCTTTGAAGAGGTTATTCTTGAAGATCAACCAGCTCTCCTGAGCGTCTTTACAGCTTGGAGCAGTCTTCTACTGGTTCCTGCCAGACAGATCCCTGAACAAGACAAACAGCTGTCCTCCTGTAGCTCAGGTTTCCAATTCTACTACTCATTTTGCTTACTCTTCTCAAGATTTTAATCTCCTGCCCCGATGACATCTGTAATCATTTTTCCCTTGTTTGTGAGTAACACGTACAGCACAGCAACTGCCCTAGCACAATGTTTTCTGTTTGTTTTTGTTTTATTACTCTCAGAGCTTTTAAAATCTATAGTATAAAATAATAGGGCATGTCTTTTATCTCTGAAAGGTTAAGTTACATACTCTGTCAGTATTACTGGACATAAATAACATCTTCTACCTTTTGGTTACTACAGGAGACCACCAGCATTGATCAATATGCAAGGGGAAAAAAGTACAATAACCAGAATAATCTAAAGAGTGCATGTTTTATCACAGAAAAACATTTTGCATTTCAATTTGCTAGCACTATCCCCAAATTCTTCACAGAATTCAGAACAGTTTTAGAACTGTAGTTTCTTTAGTACACTCCCCACAAAACAGCAAAGATTTTGGTACAATGAGGGAACTTACGTATGTGTATGGCAGAGGAAGGGAGAAAAGCAGAGCAATAAAGAGGAACTGCATACATAACTGTGATAAAGCAGTAGTAAAATTGCAAACACATACACCTTAAAACAGAATTAAACAACAAAAACTTTTAGCCCATAATTGAGACCAAAAGATGTCTCGAATGGCTTTCCTTTCATATTATTTTCAGTTCTACCTTCAACTACAAATGCAGCATAACACTCTTCTCTGGGCAGTACTCATACTACATTCATTTACTCCAAATCAGATTCTGCAGCTAGTACTGAGCACTCACAGTACACAGGGTAAAAATAAAAAAGCTAGTTTAATGACCCTTTTCATTAAGGCAAGACTTGATTTGAGATGAACTACAACACGAAGCAATTCAAGTTCATTCTACACGTAAGGGCTGAGCCTATCACTCACAAATACCACTAGAGTTATCCTATTTTACAGTTCTCATCTTTTGGCATAGCATCCACCTTTAACAGCCCATTTGAAAAAGGACTTTTACTCACCTGTCGTAATATTTACAGGCCACTTTCATTACATCCACATAAACTGAAAATAATGCTTTTTAGTACTAACATACTGCCTAAAATGATTATATTTGCCTTCCCTTATGTATATACGCACCTCGGCTTCCGTTGTAACATTAAGGTAGGAAGAGTGCTGGAGGGATTGGGTGATTCAATCTGCGGGTTTATCTTTAAGTACTGCTACAACTCTGCCCAGCTTTTTAATTAATCTTCCCACTGTTCAACAGACATTATATCAGAGATAACCATAGCTTATATTGATGTTTCATATTAGCTACTGCTAAACCTCACATAAAGATATATACATCAAGACTACTTCTTAGTTTTCATATGACTGATGCACTGACCTTAAGCATTCTTGGTGTCAAGTACCACTAGCTCTTGTACTCAGATTTGTTTGTGGGTATTAATTTCATGACAATCGCAGATACTGCAATATACTCAAGTAAAGGAAATATATTTAAAGTATGTTACTAGAAAAAGGACTACCTGTTCTCACCTTGAAATGATTTGCAGCACGTATCACCGGACGTACTGGCATCTGTTGACAAAGTCTGAACGTTCTCCAAATCCTTCTCTTTGGACTTTGAGCCCAGGTTTCCAGGAACCACCGCCTCTTTTCCACTCGAAGCATGCACAACAGAAGATGATGAAGTTTCAGCAAACAGTCGTTTCAGTACTTTCCCTATGAATACTGTAGGGAAATAAAATTCTTTTAAACAAAAAATGCAGTGATTTAAAGGTAGTTTAAGTCTCTCTCCTTTTAAATTCTAATTGATAAGAGGCAGACTTGCATTGTATATGATAGAAGCTATATTCAGCTGTCTTTACCTCTCACAGGTACTAAAGCTGAGAATAAATAGTATGTTAAGAGTCCTAAACTGAGTCAAAAAAAGCAGCTTTAACACCCAGAGTTCGCTAGCAAGGTTACTTACAAAGTCCTCTGCTATTTAACTACATTTTGACAATATACTAACGTATTACATTTGCAGACCGGAGAAGTTGTATTTATGTATGCATATATTAATCTTTAAATTTATTTAAAAAAAGCATCTTCCAACATGAGTATTATAAGGCCGCTCAAAATGCAGGTCTCTTCTGTCATAGAAACACTGCAATTGGATCACTCTTTAAAATCAGTAAATTACAACTATCTAATCACATAAAAAAAATTAAAGTAGGCAGCCGCAGAAACACATGGTAACCCAATTATTTGTACAGAAGTGGCAGCATTTTTATACGCCTCTTCCTCTTCTGGGCCCCCTTCTCATGACACCTGCAATCTGCTAGTAGATATTCAAATGCAAACACCATTCGACTAAAGAAAAAGAAATATATGCAAATAATCTAGTCAGTAACAAATTATCATCTGTATATGGATACATGCATATTGCAATCACTTGAATGTATTATATAAAGTAATACTAAGAAATTTGTATTTATGACAGTGCACCAACAGTTTCCCAAATTCTACTTGGTCAAGCAGATACTACAAGATGGGGGGTGGTGGTGGTGGTGGTGGGGGAAGAGATTTGGAGAAAAAAACATAAAATTTAATTCCAAGTTTCAGTTTGGCAGAAAAGCGTACGCACACTGAACAGGTGACTTGGTGATGATTCTTAAGATAATTTTGCCTAGAGAAAAATAAGTGTTATAATAGAGATGGCTTCTATTGTAGTTAGCAGAAAAGTGTACTATCGTCAAACTATTTCCAATAATAAGTTTCCTTCACAGCTAAAGTTGAACACACATACTAAGAAATCCCCTTCAGAGTTGGAAAATCCTTGAACCACTAACGCTGCTTTCAAAGTTTCAGATGCAAGACAGGTTTCTTTTATACTGTTCATAAACAAACAAATACAAAACAAAACAATGATCCTATCCCTAGAAAGCTTTTAAAGCTATTACAAATGATCACTTGTGAACAATTATTTTCCCATGGAGGAAATAGCCCTGTAAGCATTAGAACAGGGAAGAATGTGTCAATGCGTTATATTGAAATAGGAGGAACTAGGAGTAGTCTGTATATTCGGAAAAGGCTGAATAATCTCATTTAAGATTAATATCTTACAAAGAACAGGAGCAATATTTGAAGTATCTCCTTATTACAGGCTGTTGGATAGGATTCAGTTGTGTACACACACAAAGACACTAAGTTAACCTCTTGATAAACATTACTTTAAAAAGAAGTTACCTATATTAAGGAAATAGGTATTTAGAAGTCTGAGCACTAATGAACAGGATTAGAGAGAGCAATAGCTATTTTTTTATATACAATTTTTAGTACCCGGGAGAATCTAGATTTTTATTATCATTAGATGGAAGTATTCAAACACAACACTCCATTTAACCTCTTAGACCTGATTCTCAAATAAACAAACAAAAAACAACAACAACTACAAAACCTCTAAATCCCAAATTAAAAGAAATTTACCAGGCATCTTTAGCTTGGGGACCACAGCTTTTAAGTAGGTATTAAAAATTATGGGAAAATTAAAAGTTCAATAAAGGTACAGATTTTATGTTCATTACAATTTTATCCTCTGTATACCATCTGCACAAAACTCTGTTTGTCAGATATACTCATTTTCCTATCTCTCTCCCTTTCTGTTCTGTGAACTATTTCTCACAAAAAGGGATCTTGAGGACACCTAAAAGAGGTTTAAGAAGCAATTTACCATTAACTTTGAAATGCTGTCCGGAAGTTTTGGATGCTGAAACCATAAGTGGCTGAAGAAGCAACCGATATGAGAGAAGTCTGTCAGTAGTTATTAACTGTGGCTGCTGCTTTTAGCACAAAATCCTGCACTCCATCCCACAAATAGAGGCTTTCCTTTACAGAGAAGCCTTCATCAAAGAAGCCATATTTAAGAGTGCAGTTGGTATCAATTTTAAGGTTAAATCTAGAGACAGGAAGAAGAATCAGGCCACTCTTCTTCCGTCACCTTTCTACCAAGCACTGACAAGTTCAAAGGAGAAAACATGACATGCTCTGCATGTCAAAAGAGTTCCCAAAGTTTGTAGTCCTACTCAGTTTGATAGATGTTTTGTTCTTCATTGGCATCTGATGACAAATAGTCTTCACAGATTCCCTTTCCTAGATAGCTGAGAAATTCTATGTCAGAAGAATCTCCTTTACCACAATTTACTAAAGGAGAAGGGCATCTCTTCAAAAGACTACAAATTATCTTCCTGCTATCTTTGCCCGTGGACCTTGGCGATCTGTTTCAGTTGGCACATAAACGATTAAAAATAGGGGACAATGTCTTAGACTCTTTTTGAGCTCTTACTAGTTTGTACTTCACTTATTCTTTCCTTGGACCCAATCTTTTGAATAATCATTGACAAAAGGTCTCTGACAAAAGGCAAGCCTGAAGAGATACTTGTACAGAAAGCTTTGCCTAAAAAGCCCAAATTTACTTTTTCCATGCTTATTCAGTGACATGAAAAATCCCAAGACAGACTGCCAGGGACGTCCCCTTCAAGAAATCACAATCCCATTTTCCAGGTTAAGGCTACTGTTCGCAGAAGGAACGATATCAACAGCAAACGCGTACTGAATATGTATTTCCTTTTCATCAGGTTCCCTGCGAGGTTGTTCTACAGTTAGAAGGTCAAAGCCCTCAGTTATTCGCCTCAGAGGATGACTAGAGGAAACAGACAGAGGCAAGCTATGTACCAAGACAAAGGTAACTGACTTTTGCAAATCTGACTCTAAAGCAAGTCATCCAAGAGGTTGACCCTGGATTCTTTCCCCAAATATTACTACTAACACTACAGCATTTTAGCAACAGAACTACTAGAGCTTATTAAGTTAACATTCAAGCATTTGTACTGATGAAGCTGTTCTTCCCAAAGCAAATGACCGTTGAGATACTGATGAACCTATATAAGGAAAAAGGTTTTCTCCCAGTCTGCTCAGGAGAGGCAGTCTCAGCTGCTACAGTGATTTTATGGTCCCCATCTTGAAATCTGATTTCTCTAGCCATCTGCTCAGATACCCCCACACAAAAAAAATACTGCTGTCTTTTTCTTTTTTTGTTAAATACAGGGACTACACTCACATTCATGCACAATAGCATTGCTTCAGAACGCAATACGAGATCATTTTTCATACGTTCATTCCTTCTTGTTTTCATAGGGTGATCCCCATCTGTAATACCCACCTCTGAGTACAAAAACTGAATCCATGCTTGCCTTTGAAGGGCCTGAATACTGAGAAAACTATTATTTCATGAAAATCTCTCTCACTTAGAATAAATATAAAAGCTAGTGAAGGATTTATTTCAGCAAAGATGAGGTTTAGCTGGCAACACCAAAAAAACACCCAATCTTACTAGCTAGAGGTCTCAGCACAGGCACAGAAATAAGCAGGCTGAGTGGGGGCGGGGATCTTTACTGCCTGCAGTATTTTCCCAGCTGTGTCAGCACCCCGCTCAGCACTACAAAGCCACCCGTTAGGACAAGCAGTAAATCCCAATATCCGCGACTGAATGCGAATCTGCAGCACAGACCACAGCATGACAAGTTACCTGTATGGAACCACATGCATTTCAAGCCTCCTGAACAGAGCAGGAAGTAGTGTATCCCAGCAGTACACCTTCCTTGGGAGAAGAAAGGGGCGATACTACTAGAGGACAGCTGAAAAACTGATTAGCCTGAAATATTTGGACTCCTAAGCACATTCTAACAAAAAAGAAAAAACCCAAAAATAAAAAACAAACCAAAAACCCACACCTGTCTGTGGCCCAAAACACTTTTGAACAAGTTTGTCCTGCATATCAGTAAACAGAGGAATTAGGCTCTGTGGAACATCTATCCTGTCACACTTAGCGGCTTTACACGCTCCAAAGCGGCACTCTGCTTTGCATTTAAGAATCCTTCTTAGAGCGCAGCTACCAAAACATTTCAGATGATGGAGTTTGTTCTTTTCCTCAGGATTTTACTACTGTGAACGCTTAAAGATAAACCCCGGGACGTTCATGAGTGTTGGCTTAACCACAGATCAAGCAAGCCCCAGCTCCCGCAGGGCAGCTTTTCTCCCTGACTCAGAACTCTCCTTAACCTGATGTACTGACCTGTGATGCTACATAATACCAAAGGCATCCGGTACGAACCACTCAGCCCATTAACAATAATTACCTCTTAAGCAGAGATATGCAATAGAAGAGGATACAAGGAAAATCATCTACAGGCATTAACTTACAGGCATTAACTTATCAGGCATTAACTTATCAGTTCCCAAATAGAATAAGACTTGCTCTCACCATACCAGTAGCATGTCTAAGTACCTGCAGGTATTTGTTGCTGTTGTTTTCCAGTAAAAATAATTGAGAGAGGATCTGCACACAGATTCATGTGATCTTTCAAGAGATCAGTCCAAGAACCCTCTTCCACTTTTGCTAGCAAACTGATGAACAAGCATATGCTTTGAGATGTGTTTTTGGAAGACCTCGGGAGTTGATTTTTGAGCAAAAGAGGAATACACTCGCTGGAATCAGAACTTAAGAAAATTGCCAGATTAACATACAGCGTTAATGTGCAAGATACAAGAGAGTGAGTTTAATAACATAGACTGAATAGGTTTTGAAGAACATCCCTAAAAATTGCATTCACTTATTACAAAAGCTGGTGTGCTACTCCGGAAGTAGCGAGGGAGGGGGAAGATGAGAGGAATTTTCATTATCTCTGGAACTGAGACTACAATTGAGAAAGAAATGTGAACAGCAATAAAAGACCTACTACAAGAAAACAGGAAGCCTTGTTACAAAGGCTACTGCAAGCCTGTCTCCACTCTTAGAGGAAAACAGTCTCTGGAACTAAAAGATGAGAAACAGGAAGTGAGAGAGGAAAAGAGATAAGCTAAGAGGTTTAGGGGCAGGAATGAAAGTGGGGCAGGTGCAGCCGAAAGTAATGCAGGATCTTTATGAGCATTAGCTCTGCATTGCTTTCAGCTGTCCTTATGTCTCTGACAAAATCTGGAACAGCAGATGGTAATCCAAGAAGTTTTTATAGGGCATGGAGAAGACAGGAATTACTGAAAGGAAGGCTTAGTTTGCCCAATCCACCGTGAACCTTAAAAAGCTACCACAGCATTTTTGACATAGCTCCATTTCTCTGAGGTACAATCTACAGCTCATTACTCCCAACCTACTGAAAACTGAAGATACTTTCCGAGTTCTGTAGGACATTAATTCTGCAATCTGAAGGAAAAATTTGCCAATAGCTATACATTACTGAAGAAAGACAAGGCTCTGTACTCCTCATCACAGAGCGACCATTGAAAGAAGTTCTAGTTGCGCTAGCCTAGAGGAACATGGCCCAGGGACCATCATATTTTGGAGTTCTGCATTATCACAACAGATTAAGTAGCCATTTTAACTTAGGAAATTATATGGAAAAAATTATCCATTACTGATGTCTCCAGAGTCTAAATAAAGTGAAAAAACTATGAAAGAGAAATGCTTGCTATATACCGAGTACTCTTTCCCTTCCAGCAATCTGACAGGATTTTAATACTACATAGATAGATTTTCTTTAAGATGCATATTATGTATATTACATATTATGTATATTAAGACACATGTAGCCATATATATATACACATTCTTGCAAGATACATATTGTTGAAACCAAAGACATTAAAGGTGAGAGAAGCAGTAATCTTTCTGTTATTATCAACTAAAGATCACTTTGTGCTCTGAGCCTTCCTGGATTTGTGAGCGTGGTGGTGGGGTTGGGGAGTTGCATGTGCCACACCAACACTGTTGAATGGACGTAATGCAGTCCAAAATTGTACAAGGCAAATGAGATTCAGAATATGATTGCTAATCAAGTCACAAAAAAGATTAAGGTCATGTATGATGCAAATGTGATCCAAGATCCTATTGGGCAAAACATTCTTAATTCAAGGCAGGAAAATATATTATATTAATATAAGGATCTAGAAAAACCTCACTGGAAACATGAACAACTTTAAGTCTATTGTGTACAAGCTAGCTGAACTCAAATCAGAGCAGGTATAGAAAAGAGTTCTTCAGATAATCAATAGGACACAGAAGAATAAGGAGAGCTTGGGCTGTTTTGCCTAAGAAAACAAATGCCAAATGAACTGTAGGCATGGAACAGTGAAAAATGTTACGTACTTCACGGATAAGATTGCACCAAACTATACCACAAATAAATATTGGAAACTAATGATGAATTAGAATTGCCAATTCAAAATCTTCCTGATGAGCATCTAGAAGTTTTGCAATGTTCTTCCAATAAACGGCAAAATCAAACAAAGTAGCTAGGAGTTAGAGGCTGATGTAAGAGACATTCCTATAATCACTACAGGGTTGCCTGCAACAGAGGGGCCTAGAACTGAATCCCCTTCAGACTGCTTTTAATCCTGTACTCCTGAGATTACTCCAGGGTTTCTTGCATTTGGTTACCGATATGTATATAAACTAAGCCAGAGATCAGGTGAATGTGATCCAAGTCACACTGGATCCTTTATTTGTTAAAAGGAAGTAGACAAAATAGATCTGATTTATTTTGAAGTTCAGAGAGGAAGTGGAAGTTTCCCAAACGTAATGGTACATCTATTAAACAAAACAATTTTAAAATTCATTACATCCATTATATGGCATAGATTTAGACCTACAAGATCTAAAATAGGCTTTCGTGAAGTTAAAATGAGCAAAAGGGAGTCACAGCATCTCAAACAATACCAGATAAGCTGACTTTCACTACAGACACTAATAGTGTGCAAGTCAGAAACCCATAAATGAATTACCAGTTGTACCCACTAAGTCTAGCCGGCTTTTTGAAAGGGAGGAAAAAAAATACATAATATGTATTTGGGTGCAGCAACCCAAGAGCAGTAAATAAAGATGCATGCATGCATGCAGCTCTTATTTACAGCATTAAGGTGAGATTTTGCTCAGCTTCCTCAAAGAAATTCCACTGACATCAATTTTTCTACTTAAAGAAAAGGAATTGCAGTTTGGCTTACAGTAGTGGCAAATAACATACTTTAAAAAGCCAGCAGAGGAAGTCAGTCATCTGTACAGCCAGTGCACTTTCATTCAAAATATAATCAAACACACTTTCAAGCTTCCTCACAACACTATTAAAAGTCTAAGTCATTTTACAGTGAAGTACATGGCTTCTATTAGATGTACAGGAATGATAATAAATGTGATACATTCAGTGAGAAAAAGGACAATAGTTTTGTTTGAAAATTTGAAAATAGTTAAACTCCTTCATAGAGGAACAGAAGCAGCAGCAGTGAATTGCTACACCTTTTCTCTACCTTTTTTACTGGATATATTTGCTTGCTGTGGCTTGTACGTTCAATCATTGATGACAGGATCAGACAAGTTGTACCAGTACAAATCTCATTTCTTCTTAAGAAAGTTTGGACTTTCTTATGTTCCAGTACGATTGTGTTGTTTCTTTCCTTGCTCTAGTGACAAAACCACTATCTCGGGGAGGGAAGGGGGAGAAGGGAGAGGGAAGCCTAGAAAAATTATCCCAACTCAAACACTCCATGATCAGGAAATACTCCTAATTGGCAAAATCAGAACATAAAGTACAGTCTTCGGCCACCCTGGAAGTGCTACTCTTTACTCTTTAGATAAAAGAGTAAGCACACTGGGACAGAAAGCTTTCCTTGCCAGAGCTTGAGAGGTTCTTCTGAGGTTTATCAGTATTTTCATGGCTACCAGTCTAGCACCTCTTACAGGTACAAAGTTCACTCAGAGATACAGCCATAATAACAACATTTTTCTTTGTAGTTCATTTGTATTTGTTTGAGGTTGATCAATCTGAGACCACTTAAAATAAAATTAGTAAGATACTGTATTTAAGTGTATTTATAACCCAGGTAGGCACAAGGCATTATAAAGCAGGGCTCTGAATTTCTCATATTGCAGCAGTTGAATTTTGCATGCATTATTTATTGAGCCAGGACCGGAATGCTAATCTCTCTCTCTCACATAAAAGCAGGGGCCTAGTAGCTACTCAAGAGGGTAAACGGGAAGTCCCATCACCAACAGCAGTTTCTATGCAATAAAGGCAGCCATGCCCAGGCAGTACTATGATAGAGAAAGGGATCTTGGCTAGCAGTTTCATGTATTCTCTATTAGCCCAGCATTCTGGGTTCCACGATCATACTTTTGTCTCTCTTTAGATGTTATATAACGGAGATGGTATGAGCTTGTGAGCCAACACTGCAAAGCCTACTAGTCATCATGCATCAAACGCGCATCTTCAGTGATGTGCAAGTTCTCACTGAGATCTTCACTGCTAGCACTATGTGCAAGGCTAGGATAGGATGACAATTTTGTTTATAACGCCCAAGATAGAGGTCAAGCTTGAAAATTTTCTTTTATGCCTTGGCATTATTTTCTTCATGAAGTGCCATGAACTACACATTATATTTGAATGTATATTATGTTTGAGAGATTACAAAGCATTTTAGCTGCATTTCAAGTACACCACATGCTGTCTGGAAGAAAGTTTCATTTAACTGAAGTTAAGGAGATGCAAACAGCTGGTGCACACTTCAAAAAGAAAAAGAGCTGCCAAATTGGTAACTAGTCTCCGTTTACGGTCTGCATGTACTAATAAGCAAGAAAAAGCACCTGGTATCATTAAAGCCATCTTTGTACAACTTATTCTAATTTTAAATATCTTAAAAATTCTCTTCTTTCTTGATCCTTTCCTACCCTTCTGTCTTTTCCTTCACATGCCCACTTAAAAAGACACAAGTTCCAACAAATTACTGGCTTTCGCGTGTGCATGGGGGGTGTGGGGGTGTGGAAATAGTGGCGCATGGAAGGAAAAAAGGATAGATTCTCCATGCCTACACGTACATCCACATACTCTAGCCACATTGCTTGCCAACTCTTACTCTGTATTTGTTAATTTTTGTCAGAATCGCTTAAAATATTGGAATAAATTGATGTTCCTTTATAAACCAAAGCAAGCATCAGCAAAAAATACTGGAATTCACTTAACTCACTTCTGCATTTCATGCAGCTGAAACCAGATTATGGGGCCATTTTTACAACTTCAGAACCCCTAGCTGCAATGCCAACAAAACTTGAAAACATGCTTTATCTGTTAATGGCAAAATTAACAACTAATCGCAAAATAAGCAGATTCTAAGCACTAGCTTAGACTAGCTCAAACTACATTTAAGCTAATGAAACTTAAAGATGTCTAGACCTCAAACGCTTGGTACCTTGTGGTTGAGATGTAAAGAACTATATACACATCAACTGCTTCTCTTCATCTTGTATTTCAGCAGAAATTTTCAATTCTAATAGATCAACAGAAGTTTAAAAAAAAAAAAAAAAAAGCATTACACTCTAGTCTTCAGAGTTTTCAGTTTTCTATTTAGGTTCCAAAGGGGAAACAAGCTCATTTTCTTTCCAGATGAACTACCAGAACACCACCAGTCACACTGCCAGACCTCCCAGCCTGTAAGTGAAAGCACTGGATGTTCCTACTGTGCAGTTAAATTGAATACCTGGAAAGATAGGTCTTCTGGTGTTGCTTCATCAGTGAGGAGAAAGAGCCAGTATTTTCAGAAGTGATAACAAGCTGTAATAGGTACCACACTAGTTCTGCAGTTACTTCTTGATTCCTTCCGTTTTTCACATGAGAGTTATGAACAAATACATCAGAAGACTGAAAAAGCATCAGGTGTCTACCTTTGAATACGGGAAGTAAAGCAAAATGTAACCCCAAGAAAAAGAGTACAGAACATTTGCTGTCTAGTGATTCAACTTGGAAATATCCACAATCTCTGTACTCCTAATTACCAATTTTGTGAGTGAGGAGAGCAAAGAGAGAAAAAAGCCTTCCTCCAAACACATTGCTTAGCACTAACCAACAGTACTTTAAGTTTCTTGTACATATTTGTGGGCAGTTTGCTTATATACATACATGTCAGTACTGGCACAGCATCATAGATTTAAAAAGGTTCTCCTGGGGTTCAAAACATCACCAAAAATTCAGTTAAGACTAAACACTGTATAATCAACACATACTGCATAACTAAACAAATGCAATTCCAATCAATAACAGGAAACATCCCTCCCAGCTGAGCATGGGAGGAGATAGTTTCCTCAAGAACATTTCTGTGGAGAATGCCTGCCATGCACTTTTGGTTACTTGATTCCTTTTCTACTGTTCTAAATGACATGTACATTCTTTCGACAGGTAAGGTGGGAATGGCTCTCACTCTTCCAGTTTCACAATTTACTTCACTTTATATTCCACATGACATAGATCAATTCCCTCCTGAAATGGTAAAGCTATTTTTATATATTTGAGTTGAAAAAGGAGAACTCACACCTACAGTCTAGAGATCAAATAGCATAAGAATTCACTTTTCTACAAGGTCGCATGAATTCTGTGTTTGAACTACTAGATGCCAGCTGTACGCATCTCAGTACAGTTGTTAACCAAATGTCATGGGGAGCTGCAGAAGCTCAGATGCTGTTGTTTTTAAGTCTAGTGCGTAGCACTAACTTCACCACCTTAAGGTTTGTCTCAAGACCTCTCATGTTATTCTCACTGAAACAGCATCTACTAGCATCCCATGTCCCATCAGACATTACAATCAGATGCTAAATGCCTAGATTTTACTCGTCTTATTCTTTATTACAGTTTGATAACTGCATAGTGTAAAAGGGACTCCAGTTTTGTGATTAACGTAGCACTGCACAAAATGTAGGGTTCCCTTTATCTTTTCATCTAGTGCTATCTAGTCTTTTATATACGGAAAAATCACCTTGTTCCCTGAAACTTCAATAATATGCAGTCCTCCTGGCTTTAAAGCAACTTTTGAACAAGAGCAACTTGCTTTAGTATACATTTCTACATATGTTTATAGGGGAGATAGGAAGAAAAGTAAAGAATATAGTGATGTCATATCCCATACTTACACATTCATCTAAATTAACAAGCGAGTCACAATGGAGGAGTTATTTTATACTTTCACCATTCAAAGACTGATCTGTGTGCATACTGGTCACCACAGCTCATGGCAATCACAGATACAAAATAAGTAAGTTATTCTCTACAAAAACATACAGGCATTTGTTTTCTCTTGCATGATCTCTGTGTCACATTGCAGCTTCTAATCAAGATGACTAGTGTTACAGCTATCAGCATGGCTATCCGCACGGCTGTGTACTTCAAGAAGAATCCGACTAGTAGATCATGCCATCCTGTCTTACCAAAGGCTTTGGAGATCTCTCAGTAAGCCACCTTAATCGTGACTGACTGAGAGATCCTAGACAGCTAATAAACCTGACATAATACAGGAAAGAAATCGTAAGAAGCCACATAGCCAACATAATGAGAACATCAGGATTTTATTCCAGCAGTTCCCAAGAACTCTGCCTGCCTCTTAGTGGAACCGTGTTATACAAGTGCTCTTACCAGAGTCCTGGGAAAACAAAGCATTTTCATCATTATTTTGGTTTGTGCACGTTATCCCTGTTTCTATCCTTCCTTCACAACACATAACAATACATTATTCATACTATGTAGTTATCTTGACCCCACCTGGCACAACCAAACAGGTCTCATTCAAAATATTGGAAGGTATTTCACCTTCCCTTACTAAAGCTCAGCTCTGCTGAAAAGAAGTAATTGTGGCTACTCAAAAGTAGCCAACTTTGAATCATAATAGTAAGAGACTTTATTCCAATCTTAAGACAGAAGTTGGAGGAAAAAAAACAAAGCATTGAGCTTAAAACATCATCCTCTTATGTACACTCACCAGTGTTCTTATAGCCTTTAAGCATAGCAGCCTGTTGTTTACATGGTTTCACTTCACATTACAACAGTAACAAAACTGACAGCGTCCTCATAATTATGAACGAGGAGCTGGAATTAATATTCTCAATTAACACTAGATAAAAAATGACTATAAGGACACTCATGATTTACTTCAGAAAGGAGAGGAAACAAAAGTCTCTCCTCTTGCGCCCTAGACACACATTACAGTAGTCCAATTACGTGACCACGTATTATTTTGTTTTGCTCCTGCTATGACCCATGCCTTACTCAGAACAGAGATCAATTGCGTGAGAGCATAAAATTAAGGTTGCACAAAGTTATAAATCTGATATTTCTTAAGAGCATGGCTGAATAATCTCTTTGATCATTAAGTCCAGTCCCCTGCTAGTGTATCCATAAGCTTTCTAAATTCTGCAAAGTTTAAACCTTACTTCAACCTGAAGAACCCTTACCATGCTTTATGCATGCAGAAAGAAAACAGTACATGCCCTAAAGCAAGCATCAAACCATATGTGGGCTAAAGTTCAAAAAATAGCCTTTTATTTTTGAGCAACTATAGTGAGAATTTTCTAAACCTCATAGGATTCTTGTTACGTTCCAATTCAGGAGCATCTTTGGCATCATCAAGTAACTTTACAGTAGATGCTGCTGATAACACAGAGAGCAGAAAAAGAGTATTATAATAGCCTGAAATATTGCCATAGGAATAGCTGAAATGCTGGATGACCCTCGCCCCCCCAGCTCTTAGATTACTGAACAGAAGGGGGAAAAAAAAAAGAAATTCTAAAGAGACAGTCTGATCTCTCCGCTCAAAAGAAACTAAAATGAAGTTTAAAATAATACCATAGGGGGAAAAAAAAAAAACACAAACAAACCACCTGGTAGGGGCAGCACATTGATCATAGACAAAAGTTCAACAACGTCTCATTTAAATTACATGGCAAAGGAATCTTCATATAATATAGAAGAGTGCAAATACAATCAAATGTCTACATGGCCTTCTCCAGGGAGTAAATACAGTATAATATCCTACGACTTGAACATTTCATCATGACATAATACCCAATAACTTCTGCATACCTCCCCATATCTGTATATAATAGAAAACAATACAAATATCACATCCATACGAAGGATTGCAATTTTTAAGAAGAGAGGATTTAATGTTTTTATTTGCTAATTATGAACTCAGAAAGGAGTTTTAATATAAGCCATTATGCAACCCTTAATAGAAATGTAAGCCTCTAGATACATGGTTTTCAACCTTTTGAACAGCAGGTAACTGAAAGCTTAATAAAGAAAACATATTGCCTATTAGACTTTTTTTTAAAACAGACTATTACAGATCAGATTCCAGGAATTTACTGACCACAGCCTGAAAACTAGTGTTGTTGGGTGAAATGCTTCACTTGCTAATTATTTTAAGAAAATTAACTTTGTAAAACAATAGAAGTGTATAGACCTAGAAATATCTTTAAATAGAGCCCAGTCTACCACTTGAGGACCATACCATCTCACTGAAAACTAGAGAAGAAAAACGCCACAGTATCCTTTCTAAAAAAGTAAATATAAGGCCACATTATGTTTGGCTATGGATTTTCAGCTATCTGCTAGTATGAGCTATCCTCACAGACGTTCTAAGTGCAAAGTCAGTGGGTCTACCACTTCTGCCTCTTCCTTCCTTACCATGGCGGCCTGCCTCCCTGACCAGATGACTCATCCAGGCACAAGCAATGAAAGAAGGCCTATGAAAACGAAATTTTGTGTTAAGTTTTAATGGCAGATTCAATTACACTTGCCCTAATGTAGCTTCTACATTTAATTTCAAAACCATTGCTATTAGCAATTTATTCAAGTGCAAATCAAATAAAATCTAGATCTTGGCTAACAAGTCTTTGGTTACTGAAAGCAACATGCACTATTAATTCCTGCAAAAAGATTAGGATACCTCTCCCAGAGGAAAAGAAATCTGCATCTGGCATCAAATTCCACTTCTAATGCTTGTGGCCTTTATTGGTAAACATATACGTCTACAAAAAAAAAAAAAGGCATTCATCCTTAAAAAAAAAAAAGTTCTTAAATTCTTTGTAAAAACAGACTCAAAGTGTTTTCCAACAAATTATATAAAGATTTGAAAAAAAAAAAATCAAGATCTGCAAGAAGTAAGGTTAAACAGTTAAGAACAGAAAAAAGCACGTTATGTTTATCTACAAGAGCTAAGCATTTTCTAATATCTGAGATTTAGTCATTAAACACGCCTGCCCAACCCAATCACAGTTGCATCCCTATAGAAATATGAGCCCAATAAACAAGTGATTTTACTCAAAGAGGGCTAAATAGCATTCCTTGATGCAACACACTCTACACAGTTAAAATCTCTTGTCATCTATTGTTGATGACTTTCAGTTGACCAGCGTTGATTTCCAGTTTACTCTCTCCAACAGGAAAACTCTTGTAGTACTGCTACATTATCCCCTGTGTTGCATAGCAACTTTTGTAGCAGTGATTTTCATCAGCAGTTAAGGTCAATAGTGTATAGTGCACCTACACCGATACCTTAATTCTGGAACATCAGGCTCATAATATGAGCATCATCTCAAACATCATCTTAAGGGCTCTAAGACAGTGTTAACACAGTTGAGACAGTGCTATCTTGGAACTATGCACATATTCAAGAAGGAAGGAGTGAGTAATATGGCTTTAAGATACAATTGATCATGTTTATGAACTGTGAATTCAATAGTTCAGTGGGGGTAAACATCCCATGAGTAATATATGTCAATGAGAACTGCTACTTCCTCTAGCCCGTTATTTAACGTCAGTGTATGAGAAACCAAAAATAAACAAAAACTTTGCAGTTTCTCAGTCACAGTTGTCTAACCCATTCCTGGCAAATCAAACCTTAAATACATTTCACTTTTACTGCTATCTTCCTGTCTTTTAGTTGTTTAGATTTTCTCTTCAATGAAGGTTAGCCTTACAATCTACAAACTAGAGATTAATTATGGCCCAGGTCAACGCAAAATTAAAAACTTTGGCTTTCATTTGTAACGTGGACAAAAACCCGTCTAAAGCATTTTCAACCTTCTCCTACAGATCGGACCAAAAATAACAAATAGTATCTGAACTTTCTTTTTAAGCCCTTCTCTGCCATACCTATCATTTTTTGTCTCTTAGTATTTACACAATACTAAGTCAACTGTTTCCACGTATGCTATTCGCAGCAGCAGAGTAATGTTGTGATCTCTTCCAATCTTATTTCATCCCAGGGTGTCTGCAGGGCATCCCATCATCCCTGTATTCCTTGCTATTTTATTGACAGTCTTAAGTCATTAACAATGATCATTCAATCCTTAGAAGAACTGAAGAAAATATGAGTGGTTTCTAACTTTGTACTGTAAAAACATTCACTCAGCATGATCATTTTAGCCTTCTCTTTCACTCAGACAGAAACAAGCGGTTTTTTATCTCACCTTTAAACTGAGTGCTTGGGAATTTGCTCTCCCTGCTCTCAGGGAGTCACCTGTTTATTTACATGTGAAGAAACCATTCTTCCCAGCTCACTGACTTTCTTCAAGACATCAGTGTGCACTTCTCTGCCTTCTGTCAAAGACAGTCTATACTATGCGCAAAACAGTTACTCCATTACCCACCTCTATTACCTGCAATGGAGCTGCATCTAAAACACAGAGACTACTACTCCATTTTTATACTCCCTTCAAAACTTCCTACCACTAACTACTTGCAGCCAGCCAGCAAGTAGTTTATACATCATCTCTTGGTGCTCAGTCTCATTTTCACATTCTCATCCTTGGAGGAAGGATTCGCATTTCAAGATGCTAAAACTTTGAAAATTCAAAAACCAGCCAGAAAATCATTACAGAAGGAAAGTATTTCACTTTTACAGCTCAGCTCTACTCAAAATCCCTCAGAGAATAAGACAGCACTTATCAAATATCTCTACTTGTATCATTATGCTATCCCTGCTCAAGCCAATATCTTATAAAGCAAAAAGTAAAATCAAACAGACAAAAAAAAAACATAATCCAAGCAGAATTTTATTTTTTGGCAAATGAATTGCATTGGCTATTTCAGAAATACACTAACAAGCTTTAAATAAGCCAAACTATATGGTCACTTACAGGAAACAAGAGTGCATATGCATGGGCATACCAAAGAAAAGGTTCATCTTAAAATAATTTGCGATTAAAGAACTAATTTTACTTTACTTTCTTCTTCCTCAGGCACCAATAGGCATCAGGAATTTTCTCGGCTGCCTCTGAGCCAGCAGGGCTCAGAGAAAGGGACACAAAATTAAGCAGCACAACGGCTGCCCAGACAGCCATGCCCGTCCTGGCCTTGCCAACCTGACTGCTCCCCGCCTCCCCACACAGCACCGCCTCAGAGTCCCGCAAACACGACCCTCGAGGGCGCCTGGCTGCCGCCTCGCCCGCTCCCCGGCGCGGTCCTCGGCTTCCCGCTCGCCCCACGGCCCGCCACGGCCAGCAAGGGCGCCGAGGGGGCGGACAAGCGAGTCCCTCCCCCACCGCCGCCGCCGCCGCCGCCGCCACCAGCAGCAGCAGCACCCACCACAGCGCACTCCTCCGGGCCAGAAACGCTCCTCCGCTGCGACCGTTAACCCGCCGCGCCCCGCGACCGTTACCTACCCTCCCTCCCCCCCGCAACCAGGCCACACAGCCAAGGCCGCTCACCGCCCTCAGCCCCCAGCCCCAAGGGACAGGCACGGCCGCGGAGACACCTCTGCCCAGCCTGGCCTTACCTTCCCTCCTGCTCAGAGCCATCGCCCCAGGCACACGGCTCGCCCAGCGACCCCCTAGGAGGAGCCCGACCTGCCCCGCACCGCCCGGAGCTCCGCGCTCGTCCTCCTTCCGGCTCGCCGCCGCTCCTGTCGATCAGCGGGAAGAGAGGCGCGCCATTGGTGGAGACGGCGGAGAGGCGGGGCCGAGTCTCCTCCCGGGGCCGCCCGGCTCCGCCCCTCCCGGCCGGCCGGCCGGCCCGCGCCGTGTCCGCGGGTGCCGGCAGGGGGAGCGCGGCTGTGCAGAGCCGGCGGGCGCCGCCGCCGCCGCCGCGGGCGCGCGCGGGAGGGGGGGGCGCGGGGGTGTCCGCGAGCGGCGAGCGCGGCGGGCAGCGCGCGGGCGGAGCGGCGCGGCGCGGCGCGGGGGTGATGCGGTGCACGCGCCGCTCCTCCGCCTCCCGCTCCCGCCCGGGCGCCGCGTCCGCCTGAGCTGCCCGGCGAGCAGCCCGCTCCGCACCGCTCCGCTCCGCTCCGCACGCTGATATGTCAGCGCTGAAAAAGGTAAGGGGCGGGCGGGGGCCGCCGTCGGGCCGGGCCGCCCGGCGGGCGCGGGGCGTCGGGGCTGCGCCCGCCGAGGCGGGGCGGCGGTGGCGGGGTGCCGCGGGGCCAGCCGCCGGGGCCGGAGCCGTCGGGACGGCCGGGGCGGCGGTGCCCCGCGCCCGGCGGCTGTGCCGGCCGCGAGTGGGCGCGGAGCGGACGGCCGCCGTCCTGCGCGGCGTGGGGCGCTCGCCTCGGCGGAGCCCGCGCAGGACGGCGGCCGGGGGAGGCGAAGCCCCGGGGGCGCGGGGCTCCGGGCGGCCGGGCGGGCCGGAGGGAGCAGCGCGGCCGCCCTCGCGCGGGGCTGCAGCAGCGGCGGCGATTTAAACCTTAGGAGAGCGGGGTTTTTAGGGCTCTACGTGAGGAGGGAGCCGGGGAAGCGCCGGGGGGAGAGGTGCGGGGACCGAGCCGCCCCCCGGTTCTGCCTTTCCTTTCCGCCCGGAGGGGACGGCGCGGGGGACGCGGTCCGTCCGCGGGGCAGGGCTGCTCCGCGCCTTCTCACAGCCCCGGCGCGGGGGGAGCGCAGCGCAGCGCCGCGCAGCGCGTCCGCCGCGCCCGCTCCGTCCCGCGCCTCGTCCGCGGAGGCCGCGGCGGCTCCGCGCATCCGCCGCTCCGCGGGCGCGCAAGGCGCGGCGCCGCGCGGAAACTCGGCGAGCGGCGCCGCGGCTCGTGGTCGTGTGTCCGCGGGGGCGCACGCCCGGCTCCCGCCGCCCTGGCAGGCGGGAGCGCCCGGGGCCGCCGGGGCGAGCGCAGACGGCGGGCGGCTCCCGCCAGCCGCAGCGCGGTGGGGCTGCCCGCTCCGCACCGCTCTGGCCCGCGGAGGCGGCCGGGACCCCGCGGAGAGGGTCGTAGTTACAGCCGGCTTCGCGGGGCACGTCCGGAACGCGGTGCAATCGCGGGTAAAAATAAAAATAATAAAACTGCAGCTCTCCTCCCGCCCGCGCCTGCCTCCCAGGTGCGAGCATCCTGCCGGCGAAGCCGCGGCCTGGCGCGGAGCCCCGCGGGCGCGGCCGGTGCGCGGAGCCCCGGCGCCTCGGGCGGACCCGCCGGGGCGGCGGGGAGAGCGGTCCCGCGGGCAGAAAATGCCAAAGGGAGACTCGTCCGGCTTCGTAACCTACTTCATGCGCTGTTAGTGCCCCAGTTTTAATAGCGATTTCGGTATGCTGCAGCTTGGCGTTCACTTATAAATGCACACGTAAGTGGTTCACACTCAACTTCCCTAAAACTTCGAAGGGTTTTTAATCTTTAGCTATGAGTCTCTTGTTGTTTCCATCCGTGTTTTGTTACAGGCGCAGGCTTACACTGGTTTAATGTGTCTCGGGAGCAGGTGATAATTTGAATCTCCTCCAATTTGGAGCACTTAAAATCAAGTGCTCCAATCACTCTGGGTGGTGTGAGCCCAAGAACAAGGCTGTGAAACTGAAGTGCTCTCCTAATTGTTGGAGTGTTTTGTATATATTTCTGTGTACTTCAGAGCAGCTTCAGAAATGGAGCGCTAACAAAATTCAAAATACTGAATACTTGGAGTTAGTTATGTAGTACCTGACTGGAAGCAAGCGTGCTTCTGGGTGGAAGTGTCTCTTGAATGTGATTAGTAAATCCAAGTGCAGATGACAGAAATCTGGCATGGGCTCAGAGTAGCTGAAGCCTTTGTACCATAGTTTAGGACATGTCAGGGAAGAGTGTTAGTTGTACTGGATTAATGTAAGAAAGTGACTCTGGAGTAGAGCAGGTGAAGGTATTATTTTATAATGCAAATGTATTTAAGATAGCTGCATTATATATCTGTGATCAATTTCTGTTTCATCCTTCTGTTTTATCTGGAAAATAGATAAAATTGGAATAGTAGAAATTCTATATTTCTATGCTTTCAGCAATATAGCAATTATATTTTCAAAGTCATTTCCAAGTAGATTACACAAAGCATTTTCTTTCAGATTTGCAGGTTTAAATTTTCCTGGATGTAGCGATTTTTACAGTGTTAAACAGATTTTATCATTTCTACTTAAAAGGTAGTGTGTCCCCCAAATCATTCTGCATGCTTCTCAAGATGTCTGGTTTCTGGTTTAAAAGGAATCAGAAGATATTTAACAGTTTCATTAATTAGAATGTTGTACCTTGGAGATTTCAGTCTGAGTGCTATAGTGAGACCCTGTGTGATCTGACATAATATTTCTAAGTTAAAGAATGCATTTATTATGCCATTGTTCAGTTAAACATAAAGTAAAAACTAGGGCTGTCAGATAAGTTTGTTGATTATTTTAACTTTTCATTTTAGTACTATAAGGTGATATTTGCCTTCTAGTTACGCATGTATCCAGTTTCCACTAGAACAATGCAAGGCATACCTCTTGGCTACCTTTTTAAAATTTGTAGACCCTCTTTGAAAATTATTTTAATATTTGTTATAATTTTTAATTATACTAGGAAAGAAGGCATAAATTCTTTAAAGGGGCACTTAAGAATCAGCAAAGACTACTTGGCAGAGGCATGGAGGAGAATGTGTTGTGTGTTTGTACTGTATCGACTTGCGCGGTGGAATCCAAGCTTTGCGGAGTCTGTGGTGGTATTCCTAATGGCTTAATGGAATCGCGGTTTCACATTTATGTAGGGAAAAGTCCCACCAGTATTAAAAGTGATGTTGGCTATGGCAAGCTGTTACTAAATCGACTTCTAAACAGTGTTGGGCACCTCACAGTCCATTATGATTAACTAATAATTGTATTCCAGTAAGGTCCAGGGTATGAATTAAGTTAATATTAATTAGCAGGTGTAATACTTGAACAGTTGTTCTACCTGATCCTGAGTAGTGCTTGGGTATTTAATTTTCACTATGTCTTAACATCATGTGATATCCTTCCCATACGGTAACCTCTATAGGTTTCCCTGAATGTTGACTGGTCAAGCTGCCACTTCACAGTCGCAACATTTTATTTTGACACTGGATGTTCTAATGGAAAGTATTCATAAATGCTGCCATAATGACTAAATTTCAGCTTGATTGAGAGCTTTATCTGATGAAATTATGGAAATTGGAATAATTTATGGGATCATTTCTGTGGTGCTTAGCAAAGGTGGCAAAATGTTATTTTACATCTGTCTTTAATAGCCAGGAACATTCCCTCCCACCCCCACCCCCTTTTGCAATTACACGTAGTGAAAGCAATTTCCCTGTATAGCTATGATAATCCTATGAGTAGTTTTGGTAATAGAAAGAACATTGAAATAAACCTTTGTTTTTTCTAAGGTGTACCATCAGGGGGCCCTTTCAAACTACATCAGTCAAACAAAAACAGCTGCTCCAGTTCTACTGCATGAACAAGACAATTCTTATTAGCTGCTCCAGTCCCTCACGGCAATGAATTAGTTTATTTAACCATGCATGGTAAAACAGAGGACTGAGTATCACTAACGCAGAAAGTTAATGTTAGCTCATCAGTTATGATGGTGTTTAAGAGATGATTTCAATTCTTAGAAATATAATATATCGACCAAAGTATCCCATCTGAATCTAAAATATTGTACTTGTTAAATAGGTGGTTTTGTTTGAATAACTACAGGAAAAAAAAAAAAGTTCAGTTTGCCTTGCAAAAATTCATAGGCGTCCACGAACCATATGGCTTTCTTACCTCTAGAAGAGAAATACATCTATGCATGGCAGATATGGCATGTCAACAGCTATGATCAAATGTAAGTAGAAGCAGGCATGGGTGAATCAGAATCCCTTTTAAAGTAGACCTGGCCGAGACCACAACTTCTCGTATTTCGGTCCATAAATATCTCTATTAGAGAATTATATTTCCTGAAAGAGATTATACATCATCACAGCTAATTTATGTCATAGGGGCCGAAATGAATCATTAAAGTAAAATAAGTACTTTTCCTATTATATTTATTTAGGAAATGCCAAGTAGCAGTTTATGTATTTGGTACACACTTGTGATGAGAGGACGGGAAGTACTGAAATCAGATTTCTCAATTGTTGTTTCTACGCGTGCTCATACATTCGATCTCACTTTGTTCTCATCTTTTTCTCACCCTAATTTCTTAAACACTGTTTTTGTGCATAAAAGTTACTCATTTGCTACACATTTTCTTTCTATGTTTTTCATATTTCTCTGTCCCTGCCAATATTGAGAACAAAATGAACAACAAAATCCTACCAATATGGCGTTAGCCTTCAGTGCTTTCTCTTTTCATTTTTTTTTGTGATTTTTATAACCATATATTCCTACTATTTTTAAGTACTTTTTTCTTCTCACTTTTGGCAGTAAATGTAGTACACGCCTGCAGTCAACTGAGATACAGTAGGTATTCTGTAGCCAAAGGCTTTTATGTCACAAGGGGAATCAGTATCTATTGTCTTCAGTAGGTATTGTTACATCTATGTCTAACAAAGTAAACAGATTGGCAATAATGAAACGGATCAAAAAATATGGTCAAATATAAATCGAACATGATAAAACCTTTAATTTGGAGATGCAGACTGTACATATGTACAGGTAATACAAGATGTATATGTGAGAACTTGCTATCTGTCAGTTGCTCCCTTTCTTGGGTCCTTCATACATGCTCCTTCTCCACCCAGATCCTTCCATCACTCTTAATCTTATATCCCCCCTCTTGAATACCCTCCTTCAAATGTAAATTTGTCACCGTGAAGGAAAGAAGAGAGGTTTGTCAGATTGACCTGAGTTCAGTTTGAACACTGAATGAGTTATTGCAAAGTAGGTTTTAATCTAGCACACTCAAAGGTTAAGTCTTGATAATAAAGTTGGAAACAGAGTTAGAAAGGAAAGAATAAAATTAAGAAAATGCAAATTTAGGAAGGATTGCGTAGTCGTCATTTAGGGCATCTGATGCATATTTCACTGTGGAAGCTGAGAGGCTGGTGCAGCAACGGTCAGCCTCTGGCGTGCTGCTTTTCAGAGTGAAAGCTCTCCTGCGCTACCCTAGAGAGGCAAGCAGGTCAGTACTGAGAATGAAGATTGAAAACATTTTTTTACCTACCTCCTAATTTTTTTGGCTTTTTATCTTTTAATTTAGGAAGAGTTATGATGTTATATTTTCAATAAGCTCTAGAGGTGAGTGGGAATGCAAATTAATTGTTTAAGCTTGTCTGGAATCTAATTGCCCTTAACATGCAAGAGTGTTTCAGTAAGTTGATTTCCTACACTAGATTTGTTTTCATGCATAGGAGGTCAACTGAATTATATTGCTGTGGTTCTTACTTACGGTATAAAACTTTTTAATGGCTTAATGATATTATGTAAATTACATATCATAAAAAGTCACCAAGTATCCAGCAATTCCGATACTCTTGCAGTTGGATAGGCTGATGACTTTTTATAGAAACTGTATCCGGTATTATTAATGATGTAGATAATCAATTTAGCATTTAAGGAAGCTTTATCCAAACCATTTCACCATTGCATTGTCATTTTTAGAGCTCATGTAGCTGCAGGGATACAGAAGTGTATTTTTGTATTATTGTATGTTTTATTGGTAGTGAGGAGTGGAAAGAACTTCCCAGTTTTCACGCTTTCTTTCTAGCTTCACAAGTAGCCCATAAAAATAGCACAGAACAAATAGCTTCAATAGCCGCAAGTGGGAGGTTATTTTTGACCCTGTTTTTCCCCCTAAATGGCAGGCAGTAGAGAAAAAATCTCAAGAAGTTACTACACCATTAATTTTCTTATGGTGATCTATAAATGAGGGGAAGGGGAAAGATGAACACCCAGAGGATCTTTCACTCTCACCTTCTTATTGATTTATGGCTTAATAAGTCGTTGGGCTATAAAACTACAGAGTATAAACACTTTTACTCAATCGAATTTGTCTGAACGGAGTCAAAGTAGGAGGAAAAGATGACACTTCTGCTTCATTCACGTGAAGTGAAATTCTCTCCAAAGAGAATCAGTACAAGGCCTACCTTGTATCCTCTGCACAGCAACAGATTTCACCCTAAATGAAGAAATTCTTTCATTTTAGTGATTGATAACAATTATCATCCCTGACAGGTAGAAAGCAGGGCACAGCTTGCTTTTCTTCCTCTGGTCTCTCAGACTTTCAAATCCTGTATAGTTGAAGCTACAGGAGGAATCTGGACTTCTTTTACACCAGAAAAGAAACCAAAGTTAAGTTTCTTGGAAAAACTTGTGCATCTGTGTAACTTCTTTATTACTCCCTTAAACAGGCTTCCTCATGCTAACATGATGTAGATGAAATAATATGTAGGTTTTATAATGCTTATTTGTCTTTTCAAATTGGGGCATGGAGACGTTATGTAGCAAGAAGATGTTCTGAAGGAAGGAGTATTAATATCCTCTAGCTGGGAAGACTGTGGGCTCCCGTTGGTGAGAATGACACAAGGTTCACCTTTCCTGTGAAGTAAAATTCAAGCCTCTTTGATGTTGCTAGCTCTTTCTGGCTGTGGAACATGAAACTAACTTTATCTTTTCTTTGATGGCAACTTGTGTCTTTGTCATCCAGCATCTGGCCTGTTTTGTGGCTGACTATTTCAGGGTTATCTATGCCATAGTATTTTACTTGCAGGTAAGACATATTTAAAAAGTGTTGCAGTTATACATTGCAATTTGATTTTTATTTTCAAACTAAAATGTTCCACTTGTGCATTTAAGGGTCTGTTTACAAGCAGCGTCGTTTAGGAATAGTTACTGTCGTTTGTATTCATGCCTCACATATCAAAAATTAATTTTCAAATATAAACAAATTATTGAATTTAAGAGAATAACTCTGATATTGAAGAGACTTGCTTTAAAATAGCTAACGTAAGTGATGTTTTTTGGGTAGTTAAACAGGAAGTAGCAAAATCATGTGTTCAGAAATTAGTTTTCTGTCTTCTTGCTGGAATTCAAATGATAAACAGAACTATTGTTTTTCCATAAGTTTGAGTAGGCTAAGGAGTAGGCTACGTTTTAGTAGACTAGGAATGGTTCCTTCACAGCATATAATTTATTTAAACTGCAATATACTATGACTTGTAGGTTAGAATGGTTTTGTCACAAGTATCTGCAGAAAGCGCTTTACAGCATTTTACACAGAAAATGCAGCAGAGCGTCTGGAAGTGCAACATTGCTTTTACTATCTGTCCTGAACTGCATTTTACTTTAGAAGATATCCCATCTTCATGTATCTTCTTTTTTATTGATTCTGCAAGAGGTGAGTATGAAATGTGAGCTGTCTCAAAAGAAATTTTGATGAGGCTGAAGAGGGATATAATTAATTAGGATATCCTAATAATATTATTAGATAGTATAAAAGTAATTTGATAACACTTTTTGTAAATGATAATTCAGAATTTTACTACTTCAAAATCTCAACGTATATGATACTTCTAAAAGAGAAAGCTGCGTTGTCACTACATTGTTTTTCAGCCTCATTCCTACCTCTGTAAATTAATACATTCTTATATAACACTGACCTCTCTGAGGAAAACTTGGACTATTTAATACACTTCAACATTTGAACTGCAGTAAGATTTAGAAAGTTGTGCATTACGTTATGAATTCAAAGAAGTGTGCTTGACCTTTGAAAAGAATGAAATAGACGATTAAAGCGTTGCAATACATCTAAATAGTTAAACTCAATAGTTTGAAGGCCTTTTACATTTCTTTTCAAATTAAGAAATGTTACATTAGTTTTAGATGTTTCCCAGAGTGTCTCTCTTTCTCCTCCAAGGGCCAAAATAAATTGTTAAAGGTTACATAAATCAGTGGAAATATCTTTAGATCGACCAGCGAATGATCATCTCTAGCAATATGTGTTCATTCTTGAGATCATTTATAGTGCAGTAATGTTATTTGATATTTTTTCTGAGTTTTCTTTTCTTTTTGCCGTATATTTTATTCCTCCTCTTAATAACTACTATATTTCAAAATCATATTTTTTTTGCTGATGCTTTTGGAGGTTATTCATGCCTTAGTGAATGTCTCATAGGATATATTAATATTGTTATCTTTTAGACCAGACAGGTCCTTTTTAAGGTGGAAGTCATTCAAAATACTTCTGTTATAAAGCATAATTCTACTCTCAGATACTCCTTTTAGTGTATAACCGAGAAAGTATACTTACTTTGCTAACCAAAGTCAGGTCTCCCATTGATTCCCTATGAATTTCTATTTCTTTTACTTTGTAAAATTGTCTTGAATTGCAGTCCTACAAATGGTGCAAAAGGTGAAAATATAAAGCCAAGAACTCCAGTGTATACCAGACTGTAGAATTCTTTTTTGATCAATTAAATACAAAAGATTCTCCCACAGAGCTGCATGATATTCAGACTACAGTCTTTTTCAGGAGCTTGCCTGGCACCTCTTTGTAGATGATCTGCTATTTTGTTGCATACCCAAGTAATAAAATACATTTTATTTTTCTTTGCAGTTTTTTATGAAGATAACAAGTGCATTTCTTTAGCTTGCTTTAAAACCATCTTTTCCATCTGTTTATTTCTTTAAATTACATGTTATTATTTTAAAAACTTGGTGAAATTCTTATTGATTTTGATGAAATTTTGTTTAAAATGTTCTGATAATTTTCCATCTGTTACTACACAGCATGTATATGAACACTGAAACTTACCAAACTGCCAAATGTGATATGCAGGAAACTAGAGGATGTGTGAAGACTTACATTGTGATTACAATGTTGAAAGACAAAATTTTGCTTGCCTGCTTGAAAGATCAGTGCTACAAGTGAAGTTTATCATGTTAACATTTGTATTTCCGTGTACTTAATGTTGCAATATATCAGCTAACAGGTCATATATTAGAGTAAGCCAAAGTTAATGTTAGAAGGGTAGCCAAAGTGGAAAATGTTATGGAAGAGTTTTAGGGAAGTACTGTGATGTTGCTTGGGAGTAGAAAAGGAGTCAAAGCATCAAGGGTATAGAAGAAAGTGTCTGAATCTAATAGGAAAACCAGTGAAAAGATCTTAGACTTGCAAACTTCAGTATTTTTATGTGTACAAGGTAAAGCTGCGCAGACTGTAGAACCTTCATCAGCATCAAATAATGCATGTTAATATGTGAAAATGTTTTGACAAGCCTCGAATTGTGAGGTAGCTATCAGGTTGTGTTTCTAGTGTTCTTTACTTGGAAATTATTTTTCCGTAAAATAGGCTAACTGGTTCAAAAACCAGGAAAGAAAACATGATACCATTCGTACTTTTCTCTTCCGTAATTCCAGCTACTGATGAATAACGATAAATGTGCCTCTCTTTTTTGACAACTTTCATTGGGCTGGTCTTATTTACCCTGAAGAAATACTCATCAGTTTATTGTCATGGCTTACCACGAAGCTTGACTAAAGGAACAGAGTTTTCTTGTTTCTGAATTTGGAGCACAAGGAACAAAGTATTGTTGGAAACCAGATGCTTTCCATGTGAACTCTCTTCTGAAAGACATCAGTGTCATCATTAATCTTCACTTTTTCAGAGCAAAACTTAAAAACAGCTTCTTCAGCCTTGTCCTCCCTTTGTAAATACGTCCAGCTCCTTTAGTCACCATCAACAACAAAATGTCATCTGAAAGAAGATCTGCAAGAAGTACCAAACTAAACAGCAACATATGTTTGTGCAAGATGTTCTGGTCATGAAAGAATGAGGAATATGCTGAAAACTTCTTGGTGCATATCCTTTGAAACTGCATGTATGAAAATGTTCATTTCCATCCAGTATTCCTATTTTTTGATTATAACTGCTAATACTGTATGGTGTGGTCTAGAGGATTTTATGCAAATAAATCAATCAGTTAAGAACACTATATTGTCTTAACACAATGCTGTGAAAACTCATATACTGTAAATTTATTAAAAGATGAACTTTTTATATAAGCAACAGATTATGATTATACCTAAGCATTTAAATACCTGTCCACGAAGGACAGTGGAGAAAGAATTAAGATTGCAGCCCTAGCAGTAACTTTTGTATGTCTTTAGCATCATTAGATTTCACAGATATTTTAACAATAATTTAAATATTTCCACAGGAAAAAAAGAAATTAAAACAAAAGAAATGACTAAAACAAAATAAAACAGTGGAAATTCACAAGACAAGGTAGAGTTAACAAGTTAATATGGAGCAATTGCAAATTAGTATTAACACAGCCATTGTGAAGATGAAATTTTTCCATATGGAGACACTTAATTGTTTCTGAATGTATGGAAAAACTCTCCTGAGTTAAAAGGCTAAAATGGGATAGGCTGGAGTCCTGTAAAAATTGAAATATGATACAGTATCACTTAGGAGATATTCATTAAAATATATTTTTCTCATGCATGCTTCAAAACTTAGATTTTTTGCTCAAAAATGAATTGAAAGAATTTCCCGGAATATGTAGCTTGTATAAACAGGTAACAATAATGTTTTTGCTGTGGCTTTCAAAAATAAACAATGGAAGTGTGGTTAACTTATCCTACAGACATTTTCAACAGACTACTTGGAAATTTCAGCTGTTGCTGAAGTGATGTATTTGTGAATTCTCTTAAAAACACATTCCACCTGTGTTTATGTATGAATCTGGGCCTTCGTTTAGTTTCTTAGTGCAGTAGAAGGCATTTAGAGGACTGAAATCTATACTTCCATTTATGGTGTGGGTGCTGTGAAAACTGCAGGCTTGCTTTGTCTATCCGTACTCGATTTGGTGTCATTTGAATCACTCTGAGGGAGAAAGGGAAGTTCTCATTTTTGACACAAGGGAGTGTTTCAGCAGGACTGGGCTGCGCTAGAGACTTGCCCATCATGACCCAGCGCTGCTGGAGGTGCCACGACGCACGGCAGCGGCCCTGGTGGGCAGATGGAGGCTGCATCCCCTGGGCCATAGCCTGGAGGCATTTTAGGCCCCCTAGGGTCACCCTTTGGGCCTTCAGCCACTGCGCCAGAGGGGTCCCCTGAAGCCCCTGTGCCACATCTACCAGCTTGATGCACATCTGCCAAACTCAGGTGTCGCAAAGCTACTCAAATAACACTAGACGCCTATTTGCAAGCAACCGAATCGTGCCCTGAGCAAGTGTTTCTGTCACAGCAAAGGAAGCTGTTTAAGAGGCTGTACCTAACTGCATAGGCATTGGCTTTGATGAAAACAACTTCACAGTGACAAACAATTGAAAGTTAGCTGATCCTAGAGGCTTAAACGTATTCATTTGTCTTATGTGGTGTAATAAATGAGCACACAGAAAAATGCTCTCCAGATATGACTAGAGAACATTGTGCTGCCTGTGTGCAAATTCAAGCTTTCAGTCGCTCACAGTTCAGCTTATTTGTATTTAGTTTTCACAAATTAGCCTACTTACCGCTGAAATCTAGCCATCACAAATATTTGAAATGTTAGAATTCTGCCATGTGAATTAAACGTGAATAGGAAGGCATTTGCCACTGAATGCAAATCTGGGATTTTAGAGCCTGATTCACCAAGGAATCCATAAGCGTGTGCCTCGCTGTTAGCAGTGCTGTTGACTTTAGGATTATGTTTGGGCTGTACATACTTCAATTCTTTTCATTGTAGCTTTACTCAGAAAGAGTGACTCAAATAGATTAGCCCTTTCAGCTAAATGTGCTTAGCAAAGATAATTATCTAATTTGGGCAGAGATATGAGTATTTTCAAGTCATATAAAACACTAAGGTTTGTTATGAGAGAAGCTGTATTTTTAGCTCAACTATATTGTATACAAACAAATAATCCATATTCATGTTTGTAGTATAATGGAAAGAAGATGAAATTCCTTTACTTGGAAACACCATTTTCCTTCTGTTCTGGCTCTTGTTGGAGGACTAGCAAAATAACCTAAAACGCTGGGCTAGGGTATTGGTTTAGTGGTGATTAAAAAGAGAGCACCACCAAGCTACTCCACCCAAATGTTTTAGTCATCTTTCTTCTATAGCATCCCCATAAAATGCTGAAGGTGTGCCAGGCATCTGAGCGTGAGGCTCTACTGCACGACTGGCGCTGCCTGTGAGCGTACCACCTTTGGGCTTGTGCTGGACTGGAAATCCTCTGCCAAGTGGGCAAATCCATTTTTCTGTGGCAGCTGTGAGTTGCCCATCTGTGTGGACTTGCTGCCTGCTGCCTCAGCAGTCACGAGGATGGCAGGAATTACTGAAATATTTGGGGCCATTCCTTCTATGGCACTGGTGATATCTAAAGAAAGAGAAAGGCCTTGGCTAGTGAAATGTGCCTTCTCCTTGGAAGATGCTGTTTTCCGGATACACTAACACTAAGAAGCGTATAGTGTTGCACTGCCAGATGGCAATTTCAAGCTGTAAAACTTGCTATGGGGGCCCGGACAGAAGGCTGTGCCTGCCGCCGCTGTGCCTGCTGCTTGGACACTGCCGTCCGTTCAGGTTGCTGTGTTTTGGGAACATCGCAGTCAGCACTCTTCTTTGCTGATCTTAAGAAGTGACTGCAGAAGTAAAGGAGACGGGTTTTGTTCAGTGTTTATCCAGCACAGAGCTGCATGTGCTTTTCGATCATTTTTAGAAATTTCCTTTGAAAGAGCTGGCAATGCATGATCTATTTTAAATACTGCTTCAGAAGATGAAATTATTTTTGGTCTAAATGAAATCAGTAAGACAGTATTAAATATAAGGTTAGGCTTAAGTGAGCAAAAAGAAAAAAAATCCAATGACCCTCAGTATTTATTGCATGTGCCAGGGCTGGTGTGGCAACCTTTATTGTGTGATAGCTAATATCTCCCTTCTGTAGAACAAATAGCTTATTAAAGACAAAACAACAACAGCAAAACCTTCTCACACCTAAGTCCTTTGAAGGCATGTGGATAAGTAACAGTTGCACATTTGGTTCATCCTCCTTTATTCCAGACTTCCCTTTCTTCTCCAGGGTCCCTATTGCAAATAATCCTTGACCTTATTCACCCCAGCTTCCATATGTGTCAGGAAATCTAAGCTTGATCTGTATAGCTACTCTCAAGTCAGGTGCGTGTAAAATCCTGATTTGTCCCTCTCACTTGCGCTATTAAAAACTCCTCTGTACTGATAATGCTCGGTCTAGCCCTCCAGGCTCTGGGGTGTGGAAAGCAACACCGTTGCCTCACAACAGCACTAACACCTGACAGAAAGCAAGCTTTCCTCTGCCCCTGTTCTCACAATCCAACTTCTTGGAATTGATTCGATCTTCAAGCAGAGACGTGCTTTTAATTCTTTATAAAAATTAGTGCAGCTCTTCCTTTCCGGCTTTGCTTCTAGCAGTCTCTCTGCTGTCTTCTTGTCTCGCAGTCAGAATGTTTGTTGGTTGTTGGTTCTTTCATTTGATGTATTGAATATTTTCTGGAATAAATAGGAACATTACTTACATCTGTGGATAACGCCAGTCCCATACGTATGGTACAGGAAGTGTTGCCTAGCAAATTCTGTGAATCTTGATGAAACATGTTAGTTCCTTTTCATAACGTACATCTGTTATTTCTTACAGTATTTGATGTATTTTACATACTTTTGTGACCCTAATTTTAAAACAAAAAGAAATTATGGTCAAATGGACTTTCTTTGAGACTTGTCATTGGACTTGAGATTCATTTGGCTAAATGTCTATGTTGAAGTTGCTTCTATCTGAATAGTAAGTACTAGTTACTGGTAACTCTTGCTTCCCTATATGGTGAGTGGAGTCAGGTTACTCACCTCTAAGGAGTAATTTGATCCTGACAGGTGCCTGCTACCTCAACATGGGAGAGTCAGATGACTATCTCAGATTTGGATTTCTATAGTGAGAGATGTGTATGTTTATATGATGAATTCCATCTGGGAAATCTGTAGCTAGTCTCTTTTGGGATATATTCCCATAGAATTGTGGACATACAGTTAAATAGGTCTTGAAGGAATGAATCTGCATCTATGAATAAAGATGTCTAAAATACCTGATTTAGGTTAGTGTAAGACTGCAACTGAACCCACTGTTGTCATGTGTTGAATTCTCTTCTATGGCAAGCGAAAACTATATCATAACATTACCTTAACTTTGAGTTATATGTCCTGCATACACATCCTTGTTTTTCAGCAGAAAAAGTCGGACAGGGCACTTCCACAGGAGCAGAGTTTATGGGTTTTTTTCCTCCCAAAATATATTTTTGCCTAATCTTTAAATGCTTAGTGATTTTATCCTTTACTGAGCAACAGGAGGTTAAGAAGAAAAAAGAGGCATATCTGGAGCTTATTTGGAACATGCCAATAATAGCAGTTGTTGGTAATGATTCTGTTTCTTATGAGTACGTGACGTGCTGCTTCTCCCTTCTGATAAAAGCTTTAAATGTTAGTATCCAGGAAGTGTCAGCATTATAATTGCTCCCTGTAGCTAAGTACATTAAAATATCAGATGCATAAAATATTTTGGCCTTAAGAAAAGTAGATGGATAAAGAAATTGGGTATAGTTAGGAATTCAGGAATGTAAGGCAGAGGTGAAAGTGTTTACTCAGAATACTTGATACTGCCCTTGCTTCAGGCATCAAAGAATGGTGAGCAAAGTTTAGCCACCAAGGATAGTCACATAAGCAGCAGGTGTTTATATTCCCTTACCAGCTACATTTGAACTGAGGAACTTTGAACCCACAGTTGCTCCTCTTAATATGAAGATTTTTCATTTCTAGATATCTTGGTTTCATAAAGCTAAAAAAAAAGAAAAGCTCTGTAGTGACCTGCAAACATCAACTCTATGTGTACTATTCTTGAAATATGTGCAATCTAGCTATTTTACTATCAATTTCAGAAGCAGCAACACAGTACTGTACTACCTTTATACTTTAACTTATCCCAAAGTTAAAATAATAATGAAAAAAAAAATAAAAAATGAATTATAAGTTGTACTGAATAGTCTTTAAAAATAAAACAATTGTTATGCATTTTGACTCCAGCTGGACTTACTGTGATGTTTTTGTTAACCGGAACTGCTGCTGACCGCTAGAACGTTAAAGAGAAAATTGCCACTGAAACTGTATGTTCAATCAAAAAAATACACTTCCTGCTAACATATAACGGATAAATTACTAGAATCCATTGTATACATATTCATTATTTTTGTCAGTAGCAGATATATCTGATAATTTACAAAGCTTTTTGAAATCATTTTTAATTAAATTTAAAGGGACATAAAGTTCTATTTGACAGATCTACAAACAACTCTTTTACAATTGATACAAATTTTCTCTCAAATGAGTCAATATTAGAAGGTTTCAAGTGAGAAAACTTGGAAAGATTCAGACTAAGACTTTTCATTTTTTTATATGTAAAAATAAAGGATTAAGCCAACACACGTTCTATATGTGAAGCCTTGGAATACCTAAAAACCCCAAATGGATGATGTTTACACTCTTCCATATGAATCTCTTATTAAGTCGTACTCCTGCTGAGTTTACCATCCTCGATAGAATATGTTCACGCTGAAATGTAAAGCCTTCTCTGTTATCCTGTCAAAACAAATCAGATTTTGTGGTTCTGCACTCAAAAAGCTGGGGTTTTTTTGTTTGAATTAGAAAATCAACTTTTTTCATGCTCTAGGGAGCCTGTATGGCCCTCAATTATCAGGCTGGAAGGACTCCAGTCTTTCTTAGGTCCTGTGTAATCCCTCTCAGCCTCATGCAGAGCTCTTGAGTAACCAGGTATTCTCAAAAGACATTAGACACCTGTATTTACGCAGCTGACTCAAGCCCTACATGTCTAAGCTCCCTTTATAGTGTGCAGTACGCTGAAGACAACAGACCGGTTCAGGTGGTCGGCCACTGTGTGTGCAACACACAGAGGCATCCTGTTGGCATTTCAGATGTTCTAGGCTATCTGAGACATTTGCATGGCTTAAAACATATATTGTAGAACCTACAGAGGATATGTGCTCTTCTGAAGTGGCAGCTGGAGGTTAGGTATCTAATCCTACAAGCATCTCCAATGACATTAGACACTGGTATGTGAGCAACTGACTTGAGCGCTCAATGTGCCTGTTGACTGCAATAGAAGTGGTTTAGAAGGCATGTTATTAACTATAGACACCTCAGTTTGGGTCTTGTAGATCTGTGAGTTGAATTCCGCCTTACCAAAGACTTGAATATTAATATAACATAATTTTCTTGTTTGGTTATTTACCTGTGGCAATTCAGAATTTTGTTACGAATATATGAGAAACTACTGAAGAGTCAACTGAAGAGCCTCATTCCCATAAACTAACCCTCTCTGTTGTCTTCACCTATAAATGTTACTCAAGGTTTTCACTTAAGGCCAAACAATTCCCTGTTTTGTACTTCTTCAGCATCTGATGAAATCTTTGGTTCTGATGAAGCAACATCCCAGTAGGTAGCACCATGATTGGCAAGTCATGTCTAATAGGTCTTATATTGAGTCAGAGCCTTCTATTACTGAAATGTCCCTCCAGTGTTATGCACTTCAAATGCATACAGTGTGGGAATCTGAGGTTTACTGTGACCTTATCTGAGTACAGCTAGGTAATATGAAAAGGAGAAGTCAGGGCCAAAGTCAAACTCCGTAATAACAACGATAACAATACCTCACATTTCTAGATTACCGTTTGCCGAAGGGTTTCAGTGTTTTACAAACAGTAATTAGCTTCACAACAGAGTGAAGTGTATATTGCTAGCTTAAACATATGTCCTTGAGAATGAAAAAGAACCTATGAACCCTTTCTGAGACCCTCGGAAAAACATTCATACTGTTTACCTCTGGCACTAGACTAGAATGACACCAGACATCCATGTGTGGATGATTGAGAAGACTCATGTCAAGATAAAGATCCGTAAATGTACTTGTCTAGATGTAAGTAGGTGCCAATGTTCTAAGTGTTAATGATCTCATAGTCAATGGATTAATTCAACTCATTATTTAATATAGTGAACCGCACATACTCAGAAGATGGGGGAGAGAGAGTCATCTACCTTGCGTCTACCTTACTACTGAGGCATCTAAACCTAGGATGTCCATCCACAGAGCAAAAAGTTAGACTTGTCTCCAAGAGGTACTCAAATAGCACTGGATGTCCAAGTTTAAGCAACTGAATTGATTCCTAGATCTCACCTCACTATAAAGGTTTTCACAACTAGCATATCTATAAGCATATATCTGTAAGCAGCTATGTTTAGATCTCTTAAAGTTAATATTGTGTAGAAGGAAATGATGTTCTAGACCCTAGTTTCCATCACTGAGCATTTCTGGGCAAACACAAATGATCCACACTGGAACTGCACAAATTTACTAATCTGAGCTGTCATCCTGGTTACCAATAGTTTCCTTCTGCCCCATTTATTTCACAGTCACGCCTAGTTTTCCTATTGGGAAAATAGTCTTTTAAAGGAAATAAGTAGGATTTATGGTATCGTTAGTGTTATTCTCCATAATCAGTTAGTGTTATTCTCCATAATCAAAGTTTCTTCTCTTGAAATAGCTAGATGTTAACATTCTACTTCACAAATTAATTCAGGAATTGTCTTATTGTAGTGGATTTCCACAACTTTCAAAACCTTCACTTGGAAATTGCTTTATTTTGGAAAACAGCAGATTTCTGTGGAATCGTGTGAATGATTATTTTCTGCCAGCTTTTAGTTTACAGAAAGGGGATCTCTCAGTAGTCAGGAATGCAGCAAAAAAACCCCACTCCCAAACAAGGAAATAAACAAAAATATCCCAAACAAATAAAAAACATTGAACTGCTTGAATTGCAAAGAAAGTCTCTAAGTGAGGTTTTAGTACGTTTGAATATATGGAGTTTGCATCACTTCGTTACTGAGACCAACAAATTATTCGATGCTGAATTTCTTGTAAGTTTTTTTCTTTTTAATAATGTTATTCATATGCTGATCATACTATTTACTGGTAAATTTTTTGATATTCCATTATATATTCAAAAGCTAAATGTTTTAAATAAGAAGAAACAGCATGTTGCTAATTCACATTAAAGTGGATAAGTATTTAAGCTCTCCATTTGGTATGAAATCACAAGTGGTGCATTGTGGGACATCCATACCGGTTACAAAACTATATTAAGAGAACCATAAGATGTTTTTCCTAAAGAAAATATATTATAATTAAGTATGGTCAGTGTAGCCGTAGAACTCAGATATCCTGAAACCTGTTCAAGTGCCGTAGCCACAAGGCACGTATTTAATATCTTATAGTTTAAAATTTATCATGTATTTTTAATATTTAAACTCAAGAAAATTCAAAGGTAAACTACTGTAAGTGGGAAGGAAAAGACCATTAGCACCAATCCAGATGTAGTACCAACTCAAGAGCACTTTGTCTTGCTAATGAAAATGCCAGGCAAGAAAAAGGTCAAGAAGTGTTAGCAATCTGCCAGTCAGGAATTCCCGCATAAAAGGGAAATTAAAAACTGTCTGTGAGATTTACAGAAAGAATTTGAGTTGTATTAAGAATCAGTGTGTATCTAAATGGAGTAGGGTGGACAACTGTGTATTTGCTTTATCTGTACCTCATACACAATAGTACACATATTCACTTCTCAGACACAGTGTAAATGACACAACTAAATGGAGAGGTTATAAAGCAAATTGTAAAGGAATACCTTCTCTAGTCTAAAAGCTGTGAAGTTGTGTGAGGGCAATGCTCTGTACAATCTAATAAGTCCAGGTGTGCCTGTGAATGCATGTGTTGTGATTTTTCCTGCCACTTTTGCTGACTAGCGTAAGTGCTTAGCCACAATGTATCTTGAGAAAATGCAACTCATCATAAATGAGTTCAGAAATGAAGTGCCTGGCATTTAAGTAAAGAGATAAATATAAGAAATTAACAAATGTTTCAAAGTAAGAATACGGAAAGGAAGTTCTTTAGTATGTTTACTGCTTCACTGTGAAATTTATTTGAAAACTTTAGTGTCTGTAAAGTCATCATCAAGGCTAATAAGAGTTCATATCTAAATATCTTTTGGGATTAACCTGCCTTATTTTTTTTTTCTCTGAATTTAGACACTGTGGTTTTCTGATAGGAAAACATGTTTTCCATTTTTGGAGACATTTTTCCTTGGGCAGAGGGTAAAATCTGACCAGATTGGGATGATAGTATATTATATTCACCATGCTATCACTTAGAAAAAGTATAAATAAATAATTAAATGGGGGATAAAGTGAGTTGTCTGTTGCACGCAACCTGTAGCAGTTCAGTAGTTTCTCATGCCAGTAGTATGATATCAGAAACAAAATGTTGTGATGCTAGTACTGATAAATAAAAAGCAGAGGTTATATTTTGAAGGTTCTAAACTGGGAATTGGCAGATTAGCAAAGCTACAATCCTGATATTAATTTCATTGGGAGTTTTATTAGTCCATATGTGAATGTGCCATGTTATTCTTTTTATCTCTTAAAATCTTTCTATCAAGCATTGTTATCACATTTTAAGAAAAAAAAATTAGATTAATCCTATTAAATGTTTTATTGTGTCTTTATGTGATGACTTTTAAATAAAGGTATTTCTGTCCTACATGGAGAATGGAGAGCAGATTAGTAGTACAACCTCTTCACTTTCTATCCACATTTTATCTCAAAATTTACATCAGGATAATAAGTTACAACCTAAAGTGCAGATTTTGAAATCCAGAATGGAAATGACTATAGTAAAACATTACTCTCGTAGTGTTAACAGCCCTTGTAAAAATCAAGAGTTGACAGAAGAAACCTACGTTATATGAAAGCGAGAGAGGCAGTTCAAAATATGATCAGATTGTTAAGAGCTTAATGCAACACTATGCTTCATCAAGTGACAGCTTATACTGTCTACAGAACCTTTTGTTATATGGCTTTTGGCTCTGCACCTCTCCCCTATTTTCCATTTTTACTGATTTTACTTCATCTCACTGTAGTCACACCCTTTATCACTCCATTTGTATTCTCCTATTCTTGTCTCCAAGCCATTGCTGCCAAGTCCTCCTCCACTTAGCCTCCGTTTCTGTGAATTTCTCTATGAACAAAGCATTTCCAAGAGGCCCTATATTCTATGTTTCCTCCCAGAGGAAACATAGTTCTATCAACTTTTAAGCACTTGAATTTCAGTCATTTATGACCAGCTATCACCGGTAGGCACAAAATCGAGGAGATGGCATGAGAACAGCTGACTTGAGGAGGAGATGAGAACCTAGAAGGGCTGAGGACATACAAAAAATCAGAAAGCTTCACTGTACTGGCCTAGACTTTCAAACATTTATGTCATTTCATTCATATGATCTGTTCTACTGATTTCTAACCATTTACTGATCAGAAGAGAATGACTTTCCTGAGCAAAAAGTAGAAGCAATGAGCCCTTAGACTGTAATAGCTATTCCATGGAGTGATCCAGCTTCTAGGAGGATCTGAAACCGTTGATTGTTGAAAGCCAGCTAAGGATCATTCTATTTCTTCACTCTTTCCCTAAGTGTTTCCTACTAACCATTGGTGAAAGCAGGACGCTAGCGTTTAAAGTGGCCTGCTGACCTGAGTTAGTATAGCTGTTCTTATGTTAGTCTCTTATAGGATATGGGCATTAGACCAAATCCTGAGTTAGTAAAAGCTCTTTATACTTGCCTTAAGGAAATTACAGCAGTTTATATAAATGGAGGTTCTGTCTTAGTGTCTCCTATTTCTTTGAAAGTATCAACTTATATATGGGGACTTAAAGAATTTAAATCTAGTCTTTCCTGAGGAATGACTTACATAAATGGTGTCTGCTTCCCAGGCAATAGCTTGGAAAAGTGCTCATCAGCAAGGAAAGTGAATTAGCAGAAATACTTTAATTCATGTATCCCATGTAAGCCTTTGACTATCAGACTTTCGCTATCTAAATCTGTAATTACATACTGTTATCCCTTTGCAGCTTGAAAGGTTAGTCCTTCTTTTAGCTTTTCAGGTTGTTTTACTGGGAGCATAGATTTTGATTTCCTTGTTTAATTTTACAGAATGAAGTAAAGTCTTTTTTTTCCCTTGAAAAACATGGAAATATTTCTTTGCTTGCCATTTCAACCCCTTCTTGTTCTTTATACTAAGGGCTTGGTGACTGTAGCCTAGGTGTTGGATATGCTCTTCTTGTTTCAGTTACCTTGTTCCCTGAAATAACTTAATGTCTTCTTACATGTATACTCAGTGAAGTATGGCTATTATCACCCTTAGCAACAGTGGAGTTTCCTTAGTCATTAACATAACTTTATATAGAGAATAACAATTATTTTGTGCACTGAATGAATGAGTTGGGAGTCCTTCTGGTCATCAGTCAGTCACTGTGTAATTTAAGTTTCTAGCATAATGTATATTCAGAAGGACCAAAATTAAGGCAAGTATGCATTTCGTGTTCTCTGACTTTCAAGTGCCTGACTTCACACCCTAAAATATGTTATTCTACTTTATAATACTAAAAGTATTAATCTACCTTCCTAGATCCTTTTTAATCTAAGGATCCTTTTAATCTAATCTAATCTATGTTTTTTAAACAACCTTTACATCAATAGCACAGCTATTAGCTACCACCTGCCTCTATCACTCATACTTAAGAATTCAATTTATCCAACAAGAGGAGAAGGAGGTTTTCTGAGGTAGAGGGGTCATAAGGAGAAGACAGGCAATACTGGGAGTGGTGGGAGATGCGCTCAGCAGTATTCAAGCCCAGATACTTGGCTGAGTTTGAGACAAAGCATAGCTACGTGGCATAACTCTGCTGCATTTCTCTCATCTTTACTTATTTGTACTGTAGTAGCCGATATGTCTGAAGGACTTGACTTCATTTGTTTCTCACAATCTGCGTGAGTAACACCGTATGAAAGAAAAACAGTAAGTGAGAAAGCAAACAAACTCACAGAGAAGTGGAATGTCTTGTCCAGGGTTACAAAACAAGTATCTCCTGCACAAGAGCACAGTGCACCAAAGGAAGATAGGAGGGTGGCTCACCAGGTTGTGTAGCTCTGCTCAATTGTATGGCCCAGGAGGTGTGCAAAATTCAGAGGACCAGCAGAAGCAAAGCTGCGACAGATGGTTCCATGCTTCCCAGAGCCGTGCTGCTTCTTCACAGCCGGAGAAGCAGCAAATCAACAAATAAACAGATAAATAGATACAGAAATATAAGATGCAGCAGAGGCATTTGATGACTGTTGATGATTCTCCCCCCACCCCGTCCCTTTCTTTTTTGTCTAATGTGGCTGCTGGACTCTGCTAGAGTGAGATGCTGGAATAGGCTTTCCCAATAAACAAGAATTCCATTAAAAATGACTCTACTTAGGAACATGGTATTTAAGACTGGAAAGAATCACGTGGATCAGTGAGGTGACAGCATCATGTACCTCAATAAGACTGATTTAACTCCCATTTTAATTGTAGACATTGTTGATTATTTTTATTTTTGCCCTTATCTCCTATATTGGAAGGCTATTCTAGATCCTTGCTACCCTCAGTGTTTAAAACCACCTAATTTATTCTTGGCCAGATCAAACAGCATTTGTTGTGGGAAAAATGGCAGCCTCTGACCACTCCCTTTCCCTTTCCCTCCCAATTCAATACTATCAGTATGTTTCTCTAGAAGGTGGGAGACCAGTATTCAACTCTTACTTTGCCTAGAGTTAGTGGCTAGACTGAATTTGTCTCTTCCATGTCACTGATGAGTGTTCTAGATATGAGCCTATTAGCTCTGTTTTCCCCAGCCTGACTTGAAATAGCACTCTGAACTTGAGAAGTATTTTCAAGAACTAAGTATTTTTCCAAGTAAAATATCTATATTATCAAAATGTTCCTAACCGAGTTTAATTCTGAGGCAATGTGTGAACAGCAGAAATAAAATATTGAGGAACGTTTTCACTTTGACAACAATGCACTACACTGTCTGAAACATGGACAAGAAATGCTTGCAATTAGCCATCTTTTCCAGATAAAAATGGATTTTTTGTGGGGCAAGGCAAAAAGCACCTCCTTGATTCATGGGAGAACTGTGAACAGAGAACTGTGAAGTGAATACTTCAAAGGAAAATTATTTCATAGTGGAAATGAATGCATAATAGAAATACAAGAATTATTACTTCTTCTGTGATTCCCTATTCTGTGTATCTCAGAGTCTGCAGGATGATAGTACTCCATAAGCCAATAGTTATGTTTGTGAATTTATCCACTTAAATAAATTGAGTTACTTCCATGGCTAAAGTTAGTCATAAGTTTGCAGGGTTGGAACTACATGCTCCACATGCTGCTCCAGCTTCCTCGGTTTCACAGTGCATCTTTGTTCGTAGCTCCCTCCAGGCCTTTCTTGCATCAAAATTCCTCTCCTGGACATCATGGCTAATATCTTAAAGTCCTTTATCCCTTTGTATCTATTTTAGCAGTTTTTCTGGTATCTTGACAGGTCTAATTCACACTTTCATGTCTCTTGGGCAGGATGCATCACTATCAAGAAGTCTGTATTCCTCATATGCAGTGTAGTGTCATTGGAATTTACAGTTTTTGCATAATTGTTTTGTTTTCCTTATTTTCCTTTTGTAGAAATATCCTACTTCTGTATAAGTAGTACCTGTAAAATGGTATTTCTGCTTGGTACCATATTCTATCCACTTGTGCTTCACTGATTCATGGCTTTTAAGATTAAAAAGTTCTATTGTGAATATCTGAACTTGCCTCCTGAATGCTGCTGGTGATGCAACAACGATCCCCAACCCATGCTGAGGATCCCAAGACTCTGCCTGTTGTTGCTCATGGAAACTTGAAATTAAAAACTCTAAAATTGAGATTGACAGGGAAAGCAAAATGCAATGTTTTCCTGAACCAATTACCAGCCTATGATTGTTACTCATCACTCAGAAAAGTAGGCAATTCCTTCTCTAAAATTTCATCCAAGAGTTGCTGCCTCCAGTAATCAATGTCTTGAAAGAAAAGGGAGATTATTTTTATCATAGAAGAAGGGAAGAGGGAAGAAAGGAAGAGAGAAATGTGGCTGAGAGATGGAATGACAAAAAATAGAGAAGGGAAGTAAAGCAGATAATTTGCTTTTCCAAACATTAAGCCAGACAACGGCAATGAAATAGTAATAGAGAGAAGACATTACTGTTACAAGCAGAATACTGTTAGATGAATTTCCAGCTCTAAGCTTACCATGTGGCCAGCACTGACTAGGCAGATTTAATAACTAACCAATCGGTGCTTTTTCTTCACCTCTCCTACGTGCCTCTCTTCTTTCAATGAATAAGCTATAACTACAGGCAAAGCAACAGGTACAGCTGTGTTCTGCTTATCTTTTCTATACATTGATACACATTAAATAGTATTAGAAGATAGTTTATGAATATAACATTTTCCACTGCTTTTAGCTTGTCCTTCTGGTGTAGCCTAAAAAAAGAGGATTTTACAGCACGCTTTGAATGTTAACAAAGCTGAGCTTTCAGAAGCCCTAGAGATAAGTGAATGCCAAACTGAGACCCCATCACAAAAAAAGACTTCTCCTTTATACCATAAAAACACAGTTAAGCATTCCTGCAGGTCTTGGCTGCAGTGAGATTTCACTTGTACAAAAGCAATTTCTCAGGTCAAATGGTCCCAATTCACACACCGTTGTAGGTCGCAGCCAGCATTTGTCTCCCACCTGGAAACCTATTGTATTTTCATTAGAGTACAGAAGAGATTCAGGTGCTTTGTTTCTCTTTTTCAGAAGTTTAAAATTTAAACCACAGGACTCTTGCTATGAACTCCTGAATGTGCCTATTTGCTTGCCATAGGAGGTGCTTGCATAAGGGATCCTTAGGATGGGGAATCAGTAAAACCGGGTATTGGGATGACATAAAACATTGCCAGGTGTTCATTAGCCTTTTCATTCTGGGCTGCCAATGACTTATAGTCCCACTTTTACTTTCATTCCCCTGTCTTTTTCCTGCCTTCTGACATGCTGCTTTGGCCATGGATCTCGGGTGGGATAGATGTTAAGCCTCTCCTGCTGCAGAGCTATTGGGTCAGGCAAAGGAAGTCTCAGCTTCGGTAGACAGCCTCAGCTCTGTGATGAGGATACTGAGTACTGCATTTGCTACTGAATTGTCAGTCTCAAGTGTAGTATATTTTGTACCCAATCTAAGGCCTGCTGACGTCAGTGGAAAGACTTCCACTGATTAGGGTGGCCTTTGGATGTGGTCCAGACCCATCAACTCAAATGAATTTAACTATATTTTAATAAGCGAATAATTACAGGTAAGTATTTACAATTAAATGAAAACTAAATAAGCTAAATTATTTTCTGGGGCAATTCTGTGGATTTCAGTGGAGTGACCCAGTATTTTGTTTATAGGAAGGCTTATGAAATGCTAATTATATTGGTCACAATATAATACAAATAGACCTCAGCTTTGTTTGTATGGTTAAACAATATAATTATGAATATTGCAACTGACAACTAAGTGTAATTTGGAATACTGAGCTCTAACTAAAAATGCGTAAGTGAAACACTTTGTTGGGAGTACATACTGTACAGAAACTGGAACATATTTTTGGACAGCATCCCTGGCTTTGCAAATCAAATGCTAGGATTCAGCGAAGAGGAGTCTTGAAGGTAAGGAACGCTTTAGCAGAAGAAAAATGTAATATGAGTGTTAGTCATGGATTACATTGCATTGTGAGTGAAGACTCAACTGAACTAATTTAATATTAACAAAGATATTTAAACCAGCTCTAATTAAGTATGTTAAAGCAATTTACCAGTTGCTTAATTTACTACATTTGAGAGCTATTGTTTCTGCTTTGTGTGAATGACGCTAATCTGAATAAAATTGCCCATGTTAAATAACAACGTGTAGATGTAACTTTAATTGATTTTCTTTATATTGCCCCGTTTGGCCCAAGCCAAATCCTGGCACGATATTCTATTATGAATGTGTAAAAGGGAAGATATCACGTAGAAATAGAGTTTAACAATACCGTATTGTAACCAAAACACATTATTTAAGTTTAAATTTCTCTCAAACCTGTTTTGTTAGATTCAGTGGAGAGAATGGAATCTAACGCACTACCTACAGCAACATTACGTGATAAATTAACAAAATATTTTAAAATAAAACCACTATATGCATTTCAAAATAGTTCTTTTAATATAGTCAATCATATTTTCCTACTACCAGTGTTTGATTGCAGGTTTACATGTAGATGCTTTTGAAGGTATTAGAAAGTATTGAAAAGATAGTATTTGCTAACTGCATGAAAATCTAATTAAGAAATATGAAGTAGAATACCAAACTGAAAATGTTTGCTCTCTTTTACTTTTCTATGCTTATGAGAACAATAGCATTTACCAGAAGCAGACGTGCTGCACTAGCTTTTGCCATCCAACTTAGTAATTGTGTTTAATGCTGATATATAGCTCCATTTTAAAAATCCCTACCACACTCACCAGAATTGCCAGCAATGATGAATTGTGTGACTGCTATTCTGGCTAATGTCCATTAAATGGGGCAACCACACATTTCTCTTTATAGATTCTAATACACCCCTCATAGATAAGCAGCTATGTAATTCACCCACTGAGCCTCCTACTCTCTCATAATGCACCTTTAGTTCATTGTCAGAAATATCTCTGGAGTCCAAATGATTTATTTTTGCTTAGAAGGTATTGAGAAACACTTGAGAGTCCTTTGTTTTTATTACACATTTTTTCTTAGTAACCAAAGGGGTGAAGATTAAAAAATTAAGCCTTTGCCTCTTGTAAGAACAATTTAAATTTTAGAACATCTCTTTTCCTAAAGGACTCTTGTTCTTTTTTATTATGCCTGTGGAGAGTATTTCAAGGACTATAGTACCATACTAGAAAATGGCTTGCCATTTTTTCAAAGATGTAAGTAAGTGATCAGGTATATTTTATGGAGACAGAGGAGTAGCAGTAAGAGAGGTTTGTACAGTTTTGTGAAGTTGCTTATGAAGTTATCGGTTCAGACAAAAGATCTTCAGGCAAAAGTCCTTATTTTGCATCAAACTTTACTTAGCTGACCAGTTTAAGAATGCACTGTTAAAATGCTTACTCTTTAGTTTGCCTATTAAACCCATTTAACATTAGAAGCTTTTGGTTGCTATTTTGTGGTGGCAGGACAATTTATTGAAAGTGTCTATTACTCTCTGATGTTCCAACTCATCAAGTTAAAACTACTTTTTGGGCAGGGATCAACATGCACCATGGTATGCATCTGCACTTAACATAGATGAGTCTCCTATTAAAGCAGTGATTCAAATTATTCAGTTAGGAAGTTGCAATGTTATTTCATTTTTAAAATTGTTCAGTCCAGAGAAAGTTGAAGAAACATTTTAAATGGTCCATTTTCAATTATTTCTACTCATACATTGATTTTAAAATTTTATTATAGACTGCTTTTTTTTTTTTCCCTCCAGCCCGGGAAAGATTGATATAATATTGTAGTAATTTTTTTATAGTTTTATTAGGCTGTTTCTTGATGGGAAAGTTTATCATTTTGAATAAAACAATAGGAAATAAAACTGTCCCCTGACCAATGCAAGTGACAGAAGCCCCCATATCATTCTCTTTTCTCTTCTATCACAGGCTAAGATCCACCAGCATAAGCTTCAGCTGATCTAGCAAACAGGATATAATGAGGTTTTCAAGCAAGCTCACACTGCAGTACAGTGCTTAAAATCCTTTTCAGCAATATTAAGGACTCAGGGTTGCCATCATATTGCAAAAATACTAGTAGAAGGGTGGTGTTACTTGATATTTTGTTCTGTCTTTGTTCCTTATGGCTCCTCTTAGCTTATGGAAATTAATAGACTAGAATTGAGTATTGCACTTTATTCTCTCAGTTCAGAGATTTATATCTTTTTCTTTCCAAATCTTTTTGAAAAAGGAAGTAAAAAAGCGTACTTTAGTGGGCTGGCTAGATTCAAATATCAGCCACTGTTGCCCTTTCACTGGTTTTCAGCAATCTCTGTAAGATTGTTTTGGGAGCATCTCCAGCACATGAATTTGCAATCTGCTATTACATATGCCACAGAGTTGAAAGTGGTTTTCATTTATGAGAAAACTCTCAGAGCATCGTTAGGATTCCAGCACTTATTCAGACCACTGCCAGTGTTATCCCTTAAACTGTATCAATGATGTTCAGTAGGTGAGATGAGGTGTCAGTATTCCTAAGTAACAAATTAATTTCAACTAATAAAAAAAAATAACATATTCACTTGTCTTTCATATATTACCTGTACTACAACAGATGAACTTGCTATGTTTATGCCTAAAATACTTTACTGCTTTCATAATTACAATATTAATTGTATAAAGGCTTGCTATTACGTACAAAACACACTCCCATGCAAATATAAGGTTATGCTACTGCTTGTATATTCACACTTAATGTTACTAAAGACATTCTTTTAATTACAGTATTTCCTAATGATACCTCAGGCATGATCTCCTTAGAGTTTCGAGGATAATCTTCTAAATTGTTTATTAGAAAACAAAATAGTTTTTTAAAGAGTTCTAGAACTCTTAAAAGTTGGCCTAAATTAAGATTTACTCTTTAAAATAAGAGAAAAATAAGATGATGCAATGGTTATTTTTCAAAAAAACACCTTCCTGAGCTTCCATTCTCTTTCATTGCAAATAGAGAATAACTTTTTAAAATTTTTTTTATAGAGTTTATTAAAAAAAGTGTGGTTTTTCAGAGCTGAAGATCATACTCATTGCATTCTGAAGTCTACACAAGGAAAGATCTCTCTTTTACTTTCTCTATTTTTTAGAAGACTTATGTTCATTTGTTTTCTTGACTGAATTACTTAACATTTTTTACTACATTTGTAATATGTATTTAAAGATTCCATAATATGTTCTAGAAATGCTCAAATATTACTAACTAATCCTTATAAACTACTATCAAAGAAGCTGATACTGAACCCTAAACAAAATAGATATTTGAAAGTTTTGTTCCAAACCGGAGACACACATACTGAGACAATAGATAAAGATATATGATGATGGTGTCTCCCTTGATGCATAGGGATCCCCTGCAATGAGAGAAAATAGAGATTTTTTACAAGTTTTCATAATTATCTTGAATATTTGTGTAAATCAAGTAGGCAAGAAAATTGAAGCTTGCAAGTTTTTATATTCATCAAGAATCTTGTATATGGAAAGAATTGTGTATGAAAAGGATAGTTCTATACATAGGAAAGCAAGATTGTAGAAACTTGATACTATGGGAATACATTGTATTTATTTTATTAGTATTCATTTTTAAATTGTTCCAGAACTCCATTCACAGCTAATGTTTGCTGTAAACAAAAGTTTAGAAACTAAAAAATGGTAGCCACCCAGCTTAATCATCTTCAACAATGTTTTAACACCAACTGATCTCAATTGTGAACAATAAAAATGTGCCCTAAAGTTTCTGAGATACTTACTAGCTCTTTTTTTAAACTCTCCATTAATAAATCCTCTGAAGTGTTCGATGGTTACTTGAGCAAATAACTCAGTTTCACCATATTCCTATGTAAATGATTATTTTTTGAACAATTAGCAGTTTGTAGTGGATTTATTTCTCACTCCAGCATGCTCACTCTCTTAAGTTTGGATAACCTTCATTAGCTTATACTTCTTTAGCCTGTGGTAGATGTGCCTGGATAGAGAACAGTCTGTTTTCTAAAGAGAATTGAAAAATATTTACTGTCTTCACCTGTCAGCACTGAAGGCATATATTTCTCGTGTTTGTGTCATCACAAGTTGTCCAATGGAAAGAGAAAACTTTCATTCACATAGATAAACATTGCTATTACCTAAAAGTTTATACTTGTCCTTTCTGATGCATACCAAAAAAAAGGACAAAAAAGAACAAAAAATCAAACAAACAAAAAACCCCTTGATTTGCAGTTACCCTTGCACTCAGATCAAAGTCAAAAATAATGCTCAAATGCACTATCTAGTTTGAAAATAGACTGCAAGATAAAATATGAGCATATAAGTGTCAATAATCCTTATATTAAATCTGTTAGTTGTAATACCTCATCTCATGATAAGATGCTTTACATTCCTTTTGTCTCATGTATTTCTTTCTTCAAAATTCTCTGAGTTTCATGTTAGTTCAAAGAATAGTAAACAATTAGGTAATGTCTTAGCTTCGAGTAGTATGAAAACATTAAGTTGATGGATGTTTTACTGTTCACTTCTCAGAGGACTTGCTTATATTTATTTGAGTTATTGCCTGTCCTTTAGTCTTCATATTTCAAAGGAAGCTTTAACTAAATGACCCTCTAATATTACATCTATAATTTCCTGAATCATCAGGAGGTATAGCATCAAGCAAAGAATCTACACAGGACTGAATGACATCTTTGATTCATAGGGTCATGCAAAAGCTGTGATATAATGACTGTTTAAAGGAATTCAGTTAATCTTGGCAGTTTGATGGAATATTAATTTAAGAACGTTCAGGATTAAGAAACAACTCTGTATATGCCTATGGGAAATCATTCCTTAGAATCCTGATACATCTTCCTAATTTTTGACCAAAGCATTAATAAGTTTATAGTTGAGATAAAATTATTCACTTTCTTCTTTACACAAAGGTACAATGTGCTATTCAGACAACTTGAAGTAGCATGCTCACTGTAAGGCACCTTTGCCAACGAAGCACTTCAAGAGATCTTAGTGATACGTCCACAGAAGACCTATGCATTCTGTATGCTAGCGTTGCAGTTCCTGGGTTTGAGTCCCTTCTCCTGGGAGCAGAATTCTGAGTCCTGAGATGAAGTCCATGGGAATTTTATACCCCACATGGGGAGAGCTGAGTGTTTCGAAATAGGATTTTGAGCAGCTAGCATATTGAACAAGAAAAGACTTCAAGTAGCTCAGTGTGAAACCGTGTGGAACTAGTCAAAAACTAGTGCTGAGTGTCCTAAATAGATGTGACCTAAATTTTAGACATTTGCAAGATTCACATTCCTACTGCAGGGTGCTCCCTGAGCTCAGGATTGATTGGTCGATTTTGCTAGGGTTTCATTCAAACAAATCCAAACCCCTTCTGAGTTCCTGGTCCTGTTCTGATATCCTGCTGCATTCACAAGGATCTCTTGTGAATATGAACTTGTCTTTAGTTTCCCCTTTTGCTTGAGAGAACTGAAGTCCACACCTCTCACCTGCATATAGGATCCTGTAAGCTGAGGGAGCATTCTCACTGCCTCTTCACAGAATCACAGAATGGTTGAGGTTGGAAGGGACCTCTGGAGATCATCTAGTCCAGTCCCCCGATCTGTTTGCGTGGGAACCTACTTCTTCATACAGATCCAGTGCATATGAGAGTAAAGCTCGATAACGCTACAAAGTCCTCTTATAAAATCCTAAGATACTTAACAGTCCTTATTCCAAAAAGAGCCTTTGAAATTGGTATGTTTTGATATACTACAGTTTATATGCAATAAATTTATGAAGAAGAATAAAGTGATCCAGTTAAATCATTGGTGCTAGAAAGCGTGGACTATATTTTCAGTGACATTCCTAGCAAGGAGAATGTAATCTGTCATGTATGGTATGTGTCATATACATCATATCATGATAGGTAAATTGAATATGGTATGAGGAAGCAGTATGATTCAAAGGCCACTGTGTTCCAAGATGATACAAATTTTCTGCTAGCCTTTGCATGGCTGCAGGAGCAAATGAGTGTGAGGCATAACCAAAAAGACCACCAATCTTCTGTTTCCTGGCCCTGCCCAAAGCAAAGAGTAAACAGACCAGCCAATCTGGGGAGAGTCCCAATTACTTTCTGTGCAGAGGGTTAGGTGAGAGGTCTGGGAGCACTTCTGAATAAATCCAATTTAAATAATCTAGTCCACTTAATCCAATCCAAATAAATCCAATTTATTATTTAGAAACAATAAATAATAATATACACAATAATAAATTAATAATAATATCTATAAATGCTAAATACAATGAGCAATTCTCTAGTTTTGCTAATGCTGTTAGTCACTGTGCAGTGCCTGGGTGCCTATGAGGCTGGCTCTATGGCCAGGCCCCCAGGGGTGTGAGGTGAGGGGTGCCTCACTGCCATGGTTCACCCACGTGCCAGCGGGTTCAAGCCTGACCTTGTCCTCCAGTTCTGTCATTTGCTACATTTGATGTTGCGAATGCAGGGACAGAGGGAGCTCATGTGAACCTTGTCTGAATTTGGAGGCTCTTGCTTCTCTCCTCAGTGGAAACGGCAAGGTTGTCTTGCGGGTTTCTTCCCCCGCGGGTTTCTTCTCCCCCCGCCCCATGTCTTTTTTTGGCAGACATGGCTCCGTGGGCAGCTCAGTTAATGCTGTTTTTATTATTATCTACCGTTCAGGTGGTTATACTCTGCTATTATACATCAGATCCTTTTTGTATGTTTTCGTTTCTTTGGAGTGTATTTTGTCACTTCAGTTGAATTTGACGTAAAATTCTGAAAAACCCAAATTGTCACTTTATCCTGTAATGCTGAAATCACTTCCCCATACAAGACCAGCCTAATCTGTCGGGTATACTAGTATATTTAATTTGTTAAACAACGCACAGTGAAGCAACAATCTTGACCACACTGTATAGACTAAAACTAGGGGGAAGCATGAATAAACTCTCCAACATCACGCAAACTGACTTGATATGTACAAATAGTATATATTGGACTGAGAGAAAATGAGCTGTACTTCAGTTTTCAGTGCTGACAGGCAAATCAAATTAACTTCTGCTTTATTTCTGAAGGCTAAAAAAAAATATTTTTCTGTTTCTGAATAGGAATTAACTTGCATTGATTTGATTTGATTTTACTGAAGTAAAAATATCCTCTTCCTACTGTAAATCAAACCAAAGAGCTTATGGTGTGTGCCATGTGACATATATATGCTATATATGGTAAATGCCAGTATATCTAATAGAGGTATTTTTGGCTTTATCTACATCGCTCTATGCAGCTTTCAGGATTAGATCTGGGCTAATGTAGCTAGCTGCACCCCCATGTTGCTTGCCTGTAGGAACACTCCCTGAAAACAGCTCTGATGCAGCCCTAGAAGTTCTTTGGGGAAATTTAGGTGCCCCTTTTATTAAGAGATCACCCCTCCCCCGCCGGGAGCCCTTATCTCAGGAGTAACTGGATCCAGGTCTATGTAACTCGATGTACTTTCTTGCAGGGTTTCCTGGGAAAGCTCTGAAGTTGCTTGCTTCAAGACCAATGTGATTTTTAGGCAGCCTGAAAATGGCTACTGCTCAGGCTAGGGAGGCCCGTCAAGTAGCTGTGGTAGCTGGACATCACACAGGCTCTGCTTTACCTATCCTCATGACAGCCCTGGGCATACTTTCACAGGGAAATCAAGGCACATGAAACTGGGAATGGGTTTTGGGTTATCTAAGATGCTGAAGGCAATCAAATACCCTGAGTTCAGCACCACAATGTGTTTTGAATGTTGTTGAGGTGCTTCCAGTAGATGGAATTTGTAATTCATCTACATTTATACATCTACATTTATAATGCAGCTATTTCCTTAGTGTAGCCCTTTCTACAAAGCATGTACATAAAGAGCTAAATCTTCAAAGATTTCTAGGCAGGAATTAGGTGTGCAAATCCAAAATTTGGAGTCCTGAAACAAAGAAACTAGTTTCCATTGGTGAAGTTCCATCTGCTCCTAAGTATAGGACTGGCCATATTTGTAGTGAGAATTCACTGGAGTATTTTCTGGAACCTACATCTTCCCATACCAAATGTGACTTCTCTGGTCATTTTCTGAAAGAGAGGATATACTTGTGCAGTGTTTGAACAAAATGAATTAATCTCCTAATTCTGCTTCAGGGCTCAGGGCTTATAGCACTTCCGTCACTAAAGAGAAAGAAGTTGTTTGCCTTTGTTTGCTGGAAAGCTTTTGAATGCCAGAGAAGCATCGGTATTAAAATACTCCCAACTCCATAATCTCCAATAGTTTACTTTGATGTGCTGACTTATATGGGTCTCAGTCTTAGGTACCTCAGATTTTGGGGTGTATGGTATAGGAAGCCTAGACACTGGATCTTGGATGTTGTTGATACTAGGTGTCTGGATAGTCACTTGTAATGCAGGTACTGCATTGGTTAGCACTGTGGAAAAAAAAAGCCAAAATCCTAGTTCCTTGAACACCATACAGGTCCAGTTTATTAGCTTTTTGACTGCTTGTCACTTACCTTATCACGTTGTCCAAAGTGTCCATTTGATACCCTCAGAGCTTTGACCCACAGTAACTTAACAATAGCAGTGTCCTCCAGCCATGATCCCTTGTCATGCCCAGGTCAGCTCTATGGTGCACACACAGTAGGTCCAATGAGTCTCAGATACACTGGATTCACTGTCAATGTGCCGTTGTATAGTTTTTTCATGTGTGTTTCTGTCTGCAGATTTCCAAACAAAAGTTAAACAACCTTTCCAAAAGATCCACTCCTATGCTTTATTCGTTTATTTTTATGCCAACATAAAACTTGCCTGACCTCACTGCTGATTTTATTGATTTGATCCAGGTGGTGCCAGGTGTTAGTTAGAATCATTATTTTAATTCATTTTTCTTAACTACACGACATTTCCTTTTTTTCCAGTATGGTCTCACATCTCTTGGGTTGTGTAAGAGAGGATGTAATACACTAATACACTTTATTTGGCACTCTGTGTTGGTATGCTGATTACCCTAAACCAGCTCGGTTCTTTCTTTAATCTAATCTTTTGTATGTGTGTGCAATAGATAATGTCCATCCTATTGGTGAAAGGATGAGTAGGTGATTCAGTTACAGGTTCTCTCTATATTCCTGTATCTTACATGTAAAGAGCAAAAGGATTGTCATGGACTGTTTACAGCATATGATGGCAAAGTTAAATGTATCAGAAAGCTTTTTTCATGGTTTAACAGTTAACCTGCAGTATGTGTCCCTATGCTTAATTGTTTCATGCTACATTGCTATGCTTAATTGAATTAAAAGCTGCTTGGGACCATGATTTTGTTTTTATTTAATGTGCTCACCACATGAATTTAAACCCCTTTCCTTTTTTTTCCCCCCTCTTTCTCTCTTTTTTGGGTGGGGTCTTCTGCATTTTTATCCCCATTTCTATTAATTCCTCATCTTAGGGTTTCTCATCTGCTGAAGCACGAGTGTAACTACCGCAAGTTCACCCACTGCTGCTACATGTGAATGCCTGCAACGTGCACAAGGCTCAGACATTATGGGGACAACTCAGGTACTGCTTTAAGCTCCTAGGACAAATGCCTTTATTTCTAAAGGAGACTCTGCACTGTGAGTGCAATATGACTCTTTAGACCTTAGTGTGGTGGTGTGGTCAGACATGCAATACCACCTCTGGGGTGGGAAGAGCAAGCAGAGGGTATTATTCCTGGACTTGTCACTCCCACCGCAGTGGCAATGCCAACCGCTAGTTCCTCGCCAATTTACCACGCAGTAACCTGCCAAAGCTGTCCATTAAACCCCCGAACTGAAATATATTTAAGCTAACCTAGATCAGTGTGACAGAACCAGGTTAAGGAGAGTCTTCTCCTGGGGTTGTTCTGGCTGGTCTGTGGGAACAGCAGCCCTCCAGCGATGGAGAGCAGGTAGTAACCTCCCAGTACGGATCTGCAGCAGCCGGAGCTGCTTTCCTGAAGGTGCCCTTTGCTAACGCCGTGCCTGCGCTAGTTCTGCTGCAGCTGCTGATTTTGAGTAAAGTAAAAGAACCGCTCCTAAAGGAGGGTGTTTTGCCAGCGTAGAAGTGGCAGCATGTGGCCCAAGGGCGAATTATTTGTGTCTCATCATGTGCATTGACTCTTGGCAGAAAATTTTCTACATAAAAATGTTTTCCAGAAAGCTCTTTAGCTGCTTAAATGCTCTGAAGTTTTTATGGGTAACACTTCAATATTGCAACAAGCTAACAAACAAAATAATTCTGTTAAAGCTAGAGGTAATTAACGGTCATGGGAAGAAATGTAAAGTTGCCAGTTTTTATACTAAGAATACTACAGCAATGCCCTCTAGTGTTGTTTTAGTTAAAGTGTGAATAGTTTCAGGATAAAAGCAAGTTATAAGGAAGGCTTTATCCTTCCTTCATTCTCTGCTTTCATGAGTAAGCCATTGAGAAAATACACATAAGAAAAAGATCAGATTCTAAGTGTTTAATCTTTTCCTGGTATGAAAGTTTTTGCCTGAAAAAATATATGTATTTATACATCTTTTCTTTTTTAAACAGACTGAATTATTTTACAGAATGAAAATAATTTTCTAGTGTAAGTTTTTTTTCCTGAAACATTACAACCGAAGAATTAAAGAAAAAAGAAGAACTCTAAGCCTTAAGCCCATTTTAGGTATTCATGTCCTATTGGAATTTCATTTAGTTTTATTACATTTAAAGAACAGCATGTTACTGTAATTCTGAAAATGCTTGAACTGAAATAACTTTAGGATTCTTTTTTAATTTGTTAATAGCTAATTAATTAACAATCCTGTAAATGAAAGAGCAGAACTTGAAAACTGAATTTTGACTTGTAGTATCTGATGGTAGAGTTGGCTATTAACTCTATTAACTATAAATAAAGCTCAGTATTCTGCATTATATGTACTGTAGGTCACGTACAGCTGTATAGGTTCCATTTTCTTTGTGTGATCATTTTTTGTTGGCCAATATGTCTATAGTCTGGAATAGTGTACTATTAAAGGTATATCTAGAAATATGGATAAAAGGTTCATTCAAAAACTCTCACCACAGGAGATGCAGCATTTACTGATCCTGTTTTTAAAAAAATACAGTCATAGTTGTCTTCTTTCTAGGCTTTGACTTTTGTTTTTAATTATATACAATAATCACAGAGTGGTGAAAAATGAATAGTGAAAGTGAAGAGATAATGGATGCATTGCAAATTCAATTTGTTTAAGTCATTTATCTCATATACTTTAAGAATATATTTCAGTATCAAAACTAGTTCTGAAGGAATGAATGTGGTAATATAGAAGTTTCATGGAGAGGAACTGGGTAATCAAAAGGAAACTAATCCAAGCCCATCATTTGCAGATACATGCTTCAAATTGGTTGAATCTTATTGTTTCCTTTATATTCTAGATTCACTAACCTTGAAATAATGAGGGTTATTAGTTTTAATGGCTTTTGGTTCCTGATCTGCTTTACAAGTAAACTATTGGCCATTACTATGGCAGGCAACTTCTCTTTGCAGTAACGTGAGTGATTAAGTTACTAGAGAGCTTTCCAGTCTCAGGTAGCGCCCGACACATAAAAGCATGTCTGTAGGAAGGAGGAAAATGTATATCATCAGAGTAAAGTAACTCAGTAATAAACACGTTATGAATGAATCATAAAGATCATCACCATTTCCAAGCCTTGCAATTTAAGTGTATTTGATTGAATGTAAGGTAGCTATAATCTTCAAAGCTACCTTCTTTTGCATTGTTTTCTTTCTAATATCTCTTTTCTAATCAGTCTTGCTGACCTAGATGAAAATGTTAGTCTTTCGTGTGCTCTTATCTTAGATGCTTACCTAAATAACTAGGAAATGCGGTGGGCTTTCTGGAATAGACCAGCTACAAACATATAATGACCTTCAAGTCGTGCTTTCTATTCACTATGTATATGGTACATCAGTGTGGAACAGCTTTTGAATTGTATTTTATTCGTTCCTCCCTTTCAGTTTACAATTATTTTCATCATTAAATTTAACTACAACTCTGGCAACTTATTTAACAAAATATCTCACATCTGCTGTATTTGTATGCAGTTCTGATGCAGCCACTAGGCTTAGAACTGTTGCTAAACACAAGAGTGAGAAGGAAAGTAAGAACTCTATGTTTCTGTAAAGATTCGTGGCACAATCTATGCATTCTGAGGGCTTAAGCAGAATATAATTAATCCACAGGTCTTCTACTGCCCCTTTGCCTGTAAACCATTTTGCACTCATGCCAGCGATTCTGAACCATTTCTGTATATGACTGCATGTAATGACAGAGCAATTTGGGGGAGAATCTGCCCCATAAATGTTGTTGCCTTTTCTAGGCTCTTCCTAAGAAACGGGAAAGGAAATTGCTCCCATCTGAAATCTATTCAGGGTTCTCCTTTGGTGGAAGGATTGGGGAGAAAGGAGGTATAAATTGTTCTACGAATAGTTCCAACCTCATAAATCGCAGCGCCAAAGGTAATGAAAAACAGGAAAGAATTATAACAGAGTGCTTCTTTAAAAAGAAAAGCATCACCCAAAACTGGGGGACAGGAAAAATGTATTCTGCTTGCTTTTGGCAGGCATAGTAGCGAACCTTCATATCATAATCAAATGAATTTACTTTGTGAGAGTAATTTTCTGTTGCAGGGGAAGTGTGTGCACATAGCATTTAATGTAATCTGTTTCTGTTTAAATATATAAATTAAATCTGTGTGCAAAGTGCTGTTTGCACATGAATAATTGCTTTGTGCCCCACTGCCAGCCATGCTAAACTTCTCAACAAACACCCAAAAGACGTTCGATTGCTTTCTTCATCTCTGCTCTTATTCCTTGACTACAGCATTTACTTTTTGCTTTAAAAATGTGTTTTTGCTGCAGGATAACTAATGGATACAAATGATCCTGAGGTAAAGTTACTGTAGAAAATTGATATGTTTTTTTGTTTTTCAAAATGTAAAAGAACATGAGGATAGCATGATATCTCTGCCTGTGGTTGACCTGGCCTAGTTTATCTTATCATGCAACTGAAGCGCTTTTTCTTCAGTGTACCTTATGCAAATATGGCTTATGTGTTAGTTATGTCCTAAGGTCAAATTATACCTTTTCAGACCAGGGAAGTAAAAGTTATTAGAAACCGTGCCACAAGAGGTGATGCCACCATTGTTATTTAAAGTGGAGCGTTAACTTGTATCTCATTTGTGGCTAAGCTGCTGAACTGTGATAATCTACATTTCTAAATTTTCTAAATTTCTAAATTCTAAATTTCAGACACAAGCAACTAATTTCCAAGACTATGCACGTCGTATTGATCATCACCATGGTCAGTACAAATAACTTTTCCCCTCTAGTGTGTATGCTATGAACTTCAACTGCAAATTTGATTATTTATTCCTCATGCTCTTTTTATATCCAAACACGCATAAACTCACCGCAAATCCAGATTTTAGAGAAAACGAAACCTGTTGGTCACAGTTCCTTTTAAAAATAGAAATAAACAATTATCAAACTCTGAGTTATTCAAACAAGGGTTGTAGTTAATATATCATTGATTAAAAAAAATGAGCAGCCATTTTGATTTTTCTCAAGAATCCTGAAATCTGAAGAAGGGTTAATAGAACAGGGAAAAACTCACCCAAGAGGAACAAGGACAAAGAAGGGCATAGAATAGCTTCTGAATGATTAACTGAACTGGAGTGCTTCAGGCTGGGAAAGAAACAGCTGAGAAGGGTTATGAGAGAGCTCTAAAATCAGAAGTGGTAGGAGAAAATGAACAAGGAACACCTCTTCTCCCTTTCTTCCTGCACAGGAAGAAGGAGGCATCAGCTCAAGCTTGCAGGTGAAGAGTTCAAAATATATGGAGGGAAATGGTTCTGCCTACACCACATAGTTAAATTGTGGAACCACTTGCCACAGGACACTTCACATAGCAAAAGTCTCAGAGCTTTCCAAAAGCAATTAGATAAATTCGTGGAAGAAGAATTTGTCAAGGGCTATTAAATCCAAAAAGCTCAAATCAGTTTCTGGTACCTGTGTCTCCTAGTGTCTTTTGAGATGCTTTAGGGTATCCATGACATCTATATGATGCTGTCACTGGATGTGTGGTAGGGCTGTGGACTTGTGGCAGTGAAGCTGGAGACCAGGTGGGATATCGTTGGGCATCTGGAATGGCGCTCAATGCCTGTTGGGTAGCAACTGAGTTGAGACCAATGATACTGCTTCTGGCCGAGCCACTGGTTGCTGGAGGCAGCGGCAACATCACTGAATTATTGTGCTGTTGGTAGAGCTGGACTAGATGATCTCCTAAGGTGCCTTCCAACCTCAGCCATTCTGTGATTCTGTGAGCCACCACTGCCTCACACTGGGAGCTCTGGCGACACGTCACCCCAACAGTGGAGGCAGAGCTATATGCCCAGTGTGAGTGGCTCTGCTAACACTTGACAGGTCAGGTTAGTTGAAATGGTGTTCACTGGAAAGGTGATATGATTGTTTCACTGGAGCACGGTTATCAAGTATAGAAGGGCTATCTAAACAACCTTAAAATGAAGCAAGTGTCAGTCTGTGACGCATACCAAAGAACACCTACTAAGGTTTATGTCTGAGCAGTGAGATTAGGAAAAACACGGAAGCCACAAGTTTTCATTTTGATTTCCAAAATATGCATAGGGTTGCCAGGATTTGTCAAAGCTCTGAAACATTTCTGTTCGGGTTGTTGTTGACTAGTGTCAGATTTTTCTGTTTTTCATAGGAATTTCAGTACTATTATAGGCCTTTTCTAACGGCATAGCATTGGTGGTGGATTCTAAGCAGCTCTGCCAGTATATAGTTCACACTGTTCCTCAGCTTCACTCATGCTGAAGAGCTTGTTCGTGGCCATACATGACAAATAGAGAAATACAGACCTGGAGAGCTGTCCTCTCTTCCTTCAATATTGTAGGACATATTAGGAGAGGGGTTGGGGAATACAGGGGTAAATGATGAAGAGCGATTCTGTTAATCTGCAGCCGACCTAGAGTTCTGGGTGGATTTCAAGCTAGTGGCATAGTTTAGATTAGTTGATTTAGCTGATGCTGGGCCTGGTCCCTCTTTGAGTCACAGAACCCTAGCTTGTGCTCTAGACATATCCCTTCCTAACAACTAAAGGAGCTCAGATGCAGAGAACCAGGCTCTCTTTTCCTTTCTTGATTATAATTTATGGCATTATGACTTACACAAATATTCCAGAAGCCATTTTAGGGCTTTGCTACATTGCTTACTGTTCTCCTCTTGTTTTTAGCTTTCATCTGTAAGTGGAGAATAGATAGCAGTAATAGCTTCTAAGTGATCACTCGGCAGCAGTCTTAGCCCTGTTGTCCTGAAAATTAAAATTTGTGTGTAGTGGGAACATAAAAAAACAAACAATCAAACAAAAAAGCACCACTGCAGGCTTGCAGTGTTATCACTCACTTGATCCAATTAATGTATTTTCTATTTTTAGTGACTGAATTAGAACTTCCCATCCCAAAACAAGCAGTATCTTTAATGATTGGCTACAGCCAATCTTACTCCTTTTGAGTCCCAAATCCTCTCTTACTGCTATTGCTTTTTATTCTGGATTTTAGGAAGTTCTTTTTGAGTACTGCACACGCTATGAGTCCCTTTGAGAGCCACATGATTTGACTGTTGCAATAGTTTATCCTAAGGCTTTCTGAAATAAATCTCTGCATGGGCTGTAACTAGTACGCAGCAATACTAATATTATTTTAATACAGTTGAAACAGAGTGAAATGAGTAACTCCTGCTACATGGGAGTTTTACTGGCTCTCTTTTGAGTCTGGCTGATGCTTTATAAAGCTGTGTAGTTTGGATGATATGTACAATGACCCTGCTCTGCAATCTGTGCCATACTCCCAAGTTTTAATAAGGTGTTTTGCTGTAATCTGACATTTTTTTGCACAAGTAACCAGTCCTATATAACATGAAAAACCAATCCAATATAAACTTTTGTTTATCCTAAACAAACATGGAAATTGTGACCCAAAACCAGTACCAAAGACAAAAAAAAAGACATGAAAGAACATAGGTTTCAAATTAAAGTTTATTTTTAAACACTTAGAGGAAGCATAGACTTTATTTTTGTAAAGGTTAAGCAAGCATTAATAGCAAAATGATTTTCTAATTTTGTTGTAAATGATCAAGCTGCATCATACATACGAACAGTGTACTCTGACTCAAATATTTTGGCTCTGGATGTTTTCCTGACAGAATTTGATGGTATATTTGCACTGCTAGAAGTCAGCTTTACCCGGTTAAACTTCAACTATGGTAGCCTGGAGCTCTAAGCACGATGATTTACTCAGCCCAGTTAGCTAAAGGTACTAAACTGTGTATGTGTGTATATATATGTACCCTATATATGTATATATGTGCACCAAAGAACTTATCATAGAATTCATCACTGCTTCTCATTGATTTCTATATGAGCTGTCTTCACCCACCTTTTATCTATTCAATGAATGTAAGATATGAATTGTATGCAATTTTCTTAAGTTTCAAATATGAAAATTCATTCTAGATGGATTTTATCATTGTGGACCTACTGATTTAGTCTAGAGTATGCATAAATATATTGCTTAGCCCTTTTTCTGATTTATAGTTTCTATAAATGCTGAAATATTTGTAAAGTACAGTTTGATTGTTTTCTGTAAATGGTGCCACTTACTCCTACTTTAGAGAATATTACGTTATACCATGCTAAAAATGCTAACCAGCGTATATGTAGACAACGGCATAGCAGACAATGAGACTAGGTTATTTCATGAGATTAAATGAACTCTAGATGAACGAACTTGAGCAAGCAGTGTACTTATCTTAACGACAGACTAGCTGAGCAAAAACCCTTACAAGGTTTGTAACAAAACTGAGAAAGTTTAATGGGAATTAAAAGGTCCTGGCTCCTTTCGTTGATTTACTGAATGCACACTCAGCCTTGTGCTACTGAGGACGTCCCTGAGAGGAAGGGAGAATAACTGCTATGGTGCTAGCTTTGATTTCTGCACTACTCCCTTTTTTCCTATGTTCGTACTGTGAGCAGCAATCCCCACAAAGCCACGTTCCAGCTGTGCTCTTTAAACACAGTTGCTTTTTTTTCAAAGCCTAAATTGCTCCATACATCAAGGAGATGTGCAAGAAATAGGGACAGTTATTCTGCACCAGCTGAGGTCTCCCACGTAAATCCTAGAATTTATAGGGTTCATTCTGAGAAACCACTTTCCAGTTAGTACTCTGCACAAACAAAGCATTGCCAGAGAGCAGACCCCTTTTACAACAATAAAACAGCTAGAGCATTCCCAGGTAGAAGTGATGTTCATTTCCCTTCCCTGCTTGAAGGAACTTTGACTCCGGTCTTTTGCTTTACAGGCAATAGGTCTGAATTTCTTAGTTCTTTCTCTTGGGGGAAGTCCTTTGGAGTTCCTCATTTTTCCAAAATAATTAAATCCTAATGGGGCAAGAAAGAGAAAAAAGGATGCTAAAGCTTAGTATTGAGGGTACTTGTCTGGGAGAGGCAATGCCCATGTTGTCTCTGAGCCAGTGAACACTTAGTACCGTACTCACCTAAATAGCCACTACTCACTAGAGGAGGCGTTGGTTTCCGCTTCTTCCATGCTGCATATTTTTCCCGCTCTAGTCCACAAAAAACGATTTTTCCATGCAAGGTGGAATAGCTGTAATAGGAGGGATCAAGGACATGAAACTCCTCAGCAGTCTAGTAATCAGAGCATTCAGCTCAGTAGCAGGAGATGCTGGTTAAATCTAGTGAGATGTGGCAAGAACTTGAATCCAGTATTTTCACCTCCTATAGGAGTTTTAAGCACTCCAGCTGTATTTTGTGGGAAGGAGCTGCCATAGGCACCAACGAACGCAAGAAAATTCCAGATAGGGAAGTCCAGCAGCCTGAAATTAGGTGCCAAGAGAATCAGGGTTCATATCACATTTCCTCTCAATTATTTCCATAGGGAGGTCTAGGCAATGTCCCCACTCTAGTGCTGGGGTCTTGTGATTCCCTGTTTATACTCATGAGCTTTATTGAGAACAAGTGTTCCTGGGTCCCTGATAGTTTTGCTGGTTTCTCTAGGCAACAAGTGGAACATTGAGTCTTGCAGCACCTCAGTCCTTTTATGAGCCTCCCGTTTTGTCTCCTTGTCAGTAAAACATATAGCACTTCATAAGCAGTAAATACCTAACATCACAAGTATGCAAAATACAGAGCTCCTTATTCGAGAAATTATTCTAAATTGTTGCTCAGTCCGTGTGCATTGAGGGCGCCAGAGGCAGCCAGACAGGCAAGCGGCAGCCTGAGGCAGGCCTCTGGAGGCGAGAAGGTAGTGGTGGCTGGGACAAGGAGCTTGAAAGCTGAAGTGAGGGAGAGAAAGAGGGAGCATCTCTTATCATCTGCAGGGCTGGCAGCAAGTGGCTGGATATGAGCATGTTAGCCTTAAGGTAGTGCTTGAAGGAGATGCCTCTCTTGCAGTGCCTTTCTAATGGAGCTGATCAAAACTGTACAACATAATAGTCTTGCACTTCAACTTGGATAAAAGCATTTTGTTACAGACTGCTTGAGAAGTCATGTTATTATTATGAACATTTTGTCAGATTCTTTAGTATAAATAAGCTATTTTGCATCTTGCGTAGATTGCTGTGTGCGTCACTCATTCTCATCAGATTTGGATGTTGTGAATACTCAGACATCTAGCAGAGTTGAGGCTATCTTGCTTATTTTGTACTCCCCTTTACAGTAAATGCTCTTCTGATCATTGCATACATGCTGGTCTTCATTTTGGACATTTTTCCCCATCGGGTACTATCACTGATCACATTTTGAAAGACATTTTATTGATTAGAAATTAATATTTATTATTAAGAAAGCACAGTTGGCACAGGTGGTTTGACACACCTCTCATTTGCTGCCTAAGATTTCACATTTCTTCCATATGGACAACATTTAGCTGTTCTGTGAAAAGACTGGATGATTGTATTCTTTTTGTGATAGTCTGCTTTAAAAATAAACTCTGGACACGTTGAATGAATGTATCTTACATTGTCCAAGCTCTGAAAGCAAAATTTTGTTCAGGTTAGGAACTTACCTACCGGTGCTTCACACTTTCAAAACACCTTTTGCTCTGCAGCATCAAGACTCACTTTCCCAGTACCTTGCAACTGTCTTTCCATTCCTGACTTGTGTAAGAGATGTCAAAGGAATGACTTAATGGAAATAAATCTGTTCAGAATGAATGACTGAAGTATTTTATAGGCTGGCCATAGTCTTGCCAGTGAGAGCACCCTAGAAACACAGTATGTGCACAGCTGAGATAGTAAAGAAAAAGCTCAAATTCAACTGCCCAAAAGGACTGGTGCTAAGAAAGGCTATGTTTCTGAAAGAGTCTGTTTGGAAATGGAAATTAAGTAATTAAGGATCATCTTTTCCTTTGAAAATGGGCTAAGCTTTGTAAGCTCAATATTTTTTCTAGCAAATTGTCTGAGTTCTTCCAAAACATGGCAAATACAGATAATTTAAAGTGTTGTGTAATTTTTTAGCTTTTATGAAAATAGATTTCTTTAAACTTATAATACCATGATAACAAAATAGTCTTTAACTTGTACAGAAACATTTTAATGGGGTATAGAAACAAGGGTTATTTCCATTTTTTATTTCAGAATGGCAATAAATTAAGAAACTAATTAAAGTGGGGCTAAATTGGCCACAGTTCAGGAATTCTTGAAGAACAAAGCCTTTTCCCAATCTTTTAAAAAAAGATATTAAATATTGGAGATGTATTGTCAGCAATTTGTAAGCCGAAGTACTCTGAGGTAATAAACAATTCTCAAATAAGTCTCTTAATTTTCTGCTTTATTTTTGTTATATTTCAAAATTTGTATTCTAATTCAAACAGACATGGCCTCTGCAAATTTTCACTCTTTCAGAGTACTAGAAATACTGACTGTAAATTGGAATTTATACAATGAACTGTCAGTGAAATTCAGCTTTGTTCAGAGATGTGGAATAAGAATTATGCTACATGTAAGTCATATTAAGGCCTCTGTGGAGAATCAGATTGTACAATTCTAAGATAATGCATAATTGATTTTATCTTGGAAATATATACCCGTACTCTCCTTTGTATAAGAGGAATGAATCTGACAGACAAAATGTGACATTTAAAAGACAAATCATTGCCCTTTGATTTCCTTCCTGTCTTTATGATGACATCTGCGTACTTTCTCCTTATTGTCTTCTGTTGGAGTTCTAGTTCGGTTTCCTCATTTTCTCCCACTGAATTTGTGCCTATTCATTAGTTATAGTAGTAGTTATATTACTAGCAGTACTTCACCTTAAGAATCAAGCTGGAGTCATGTGCATTCTGCTAGAACTGTGCAGACAAGTAACAACGAAAGTAGCAAAATCTTGGTCTCTTTGAACGGTAATTACATTATTTGCTATTGTGTTTAGAAGAAAACAGCAAAATGGTAGTAAATGCCTGTAAGTAGTTATATTGCTATGGTATATGTTGCTGAACCAAAGAAAAGTCGCAAATGAATGATAAAGGTAATCAAAAATCTCAATGAATTTTGTTAGCCAATTAGCCAATAAGAAAACATTTTAAATGCGTATTGGAAGCCGAAAGATCATTGGCTTATTTCTGTGTACAGCAAGAAAAAAAAAGGTTAACGGAAAGGCAGAGGTACAAGTTGGGTCAGCTCTAGATAGAGGCAAAGCAGACAATTGTTTAGCAGGCTGCTAAGAGCAGCAAAACAGCCATGGCCTTGAGGCTTTAGGTATGCAAGGCCTTGGGAATATAAAAGGGTTTTTGGTGCTGCTGTGAGATAGCTGGTTGCCTAATAGGAAAGGAGTGGGCCTCTCAGGGGCAGAGGGGATATGCCTTACACCCTTCTACCGAGGACACGGGAACAATAGCGAGGGCCCTGCAGGGCTTTCCCAGTCTTCCCAGCCCCAGCTCTGCCTCATTCCCTTCCTTTCTGTGGCCGAGCTCTCACTGTTGTCTCAGCAAAATGCAGGTAGCTGTGAGCCAGCCTTGGATTAATTTTCTGAACGTTCTCACTTTGCCAGTCCTGGGTGATTTGCCCCCAAAAGTTCTGGAGAAAATAGGTGAGGGGACTCTTGAACCGCTGATGTGAATCTTAGAGAACTCAGAAAATTTCAAAGAGTTGGAAAGGTGCTAATGCAGTTTGAATGTCTGAAAAGGGTAGAAAATGGGTCCTAGAAACTCTCATTCAATTGAGATTCCAGGAAAAGAATGGAATGGTTAGCTTGGGACAATCAACAAAAAGGATAGGTTAAAAAAATATAAATAATTCCAATCAACGTGGTTTGATGGAAAGGAAGCCATCAAATAAATCTGTTATCTTTCTTTGACAGAATTATAGATTGGTTGATGGAAATAACTGTATGGATACAGAAGCAATTTCATTTCTCTAAAGTAAAGCTTGGTATAACAGGGTATTTTGATTAAAACCTAGAGCTATGTTAGAAGAACAAAAAACTATCTTACTTACTGATTTGACTGAGTCTTTCTTAGAGAGGATTTGCTGAGACTGGTGATTGTCTGAAAGCTATTCGGTATTTGTGGCAGTGGTCTATATGAAAACATGGTCAGTAAAGTTTGAGGAAGGCACTTCAATTTTGTAAAGTGGTGTGAATTTTTCACTAAGTAGTTTCTGTCCAAAAATTTGTTTTAATTCATCAACCTAATGCATTGAGGACAAAGAATGCAGGCTATTACCACTAACGGGGAATTCTGTCCTGGAATGCAGTAACGTGTGGATACCTGTCTGAATGTGAGCTCTTGGATAAATGTTCTGCCTAAAGAGTGAATGCTATCTACCACATTTCAAAGCATATACAGATGTCCTTGAAAGAGTTCTCAGCGAGACTGCAGTGGCTAGAGGATGAGCTGTGAGGGGCTAATGTGGGTTCGCTGCGGAATGAGGTGACAAAAGATACGGAGAAGGCAGAGATATGGAATGCCTTCTTTGCCTCAGTCTTTACTGCTAAGATGGGCCCTCAGGAATCCCAGACCTCAGAGACCAGGGAGAAAATCTGGAGAAAGGAAGATTTTTCTTAGTGGAGGAAGGTCAGGTTAGGGATCATTTAAGCAAACTTGACACCCACAAATCACAGAATCACAGAATCACAGAATGGTTGAGGTTGGAAGGGACCTCTGGAGATCATCTAGTCCAACCTCCCTGCTCAAGCAGGGTCCTCTAGAGCATATTTCCCAGGAAATCCATGAGCCCTGATGGGATGCACCCATGAGTGTTGAGGGAGCTGGCAGACATCATTGCTAGGCCACTCTTATCATCTTAGAAAGGTCCTGAAGAACAGGAGAGGTGCCTGGGGACTGGAAGAAAGCCAGTGTCATTCCAGTCTTCCAAAAGGGCAAGAGGAAGGAGCCAGGAAACTACAGGGTGGTCAGCCTCCCCTTGATACCTGGGAAGATAATGGAACAGCTCATCCTGGATGCCATCTTTAAGCATGTGAAGGATAAGAAGGTGGTCAGAAGTAGTCAGCAAGGCTTCACCAGGGGGAAATCATGCTTAACCAATGTGATAGCCTGCTGTGATAGGATAGGCTGGGTAGATGAGGGCAGAGCAGTGGATGTTGTGTCCCTGCTTTTGACACTGTTCCCCATAACATGCTCATAGGCAAGCTCAGGAAGTGTGGGTTGGATGAGTGGACAGTGAGGTGGCCTGAGAAATGGCTGAATGGTAGAGCTCAGGGGGTTGTGATCAGTGGCACAAGGTCTAGTTGGAGGCCTGTAGCTAGTGGTGTCCCCCAGGGGTCAATACTGGGTCGAGGCTTGTTCAATGTATTCATCAATGACCTGGAGGAAGGGACAGAGTGCACTCTCAGCAGGTTTACTGATGATACAAGACTGGGAGGAGTGGCTGACACACCAGAAGGCTGTGCTGCCCTTCAGAGGGACCTGGACAGGCTGGAGAGCTGGGCAGAGAGGAACCTGCTTGAAGTTCAACAAAGGCAAGTGCAGGGTCCTGCATTTGGGGAGGAATAATCCCAGGCAGCAGGACAGGCTGGGGGTTGACCTGCTGGAAAGTAGCTCTGCAGAGAAGGCCCTGGGAGTGCTGGTGGACATCAAGTTCACCATGAGGCAGCCATGTGCCCTTGTGGCCAAGAAGGCCACTGGTCTCCTGGGGTGCATTAGGCAGAGTGTGGCCAGCAGGTGGAGGGAAGTGATCCTGCCCCTCTCCTCAGCCCTGGGGAGGCCTCGTCTGGAGTACTGTGTCCAATTCTGGGCTCCCCAGGACAAGAGAGACATGGCACTCCTGGAGAGAGTCCAGCGGAGGGCTCCAAAGATGATGAGGGGCCTGGAGCACCTCTCCTCTGAAGAAAGACTGCAAGAGCTGGGCCTGTTCAGCCTGGAGAAGAGAAGACTGAGAGGGGATCTGATCAACGTGTATAAGTGTCTGAAGGGAGGGTGTCAAGAGGATGAGGCCAGTCTCTTCTCCGTGGTGCCCAGCGACAGGACAAGAGGCAACGGGCAGAAACTGAACCACAGGCAGTTCCATCTGAACCTGAGGAAAAGCTTCTTGACTGTGAGGGTGACAGAGCATTGGAACAGGTTGCCCAGAGAGGTAGTGGAGTCTCCTTCCCTGGAGATCTTCAAAACCCGTCTGGATGTGATCCTGGGCAAATATGCTGTATAGGACCTTGCTTGAACAGGGAGGTTGGACTAGATGATCTCCAGAGGTCCCTCCCAACCTCAACCATTCTGTGATTCTGTGGGTGTCCTCAAGAGCTCGTCCATTGAGATAGTCACATTTCCACTCAGTAGGAGTACATAAACAGGGTCAAGAGGTCTGGCAGGAACTTGCTTTTCAGCCTTGCAGATAAAGGCATAGTATGATCCTATGGCTGGAAATTAAATTAAATTAATGGGAGTTTTGCTTTGGAATTTGAGAATTTACCCACAGCCCTTGATGTAGAGCTTGCAGTCTGGAGATCCTGATCTTAGTGGAAGAGGATAATACAGCAGGATGAAGCAGATGGGCTGAGATTAGCCACTATATTTAATACTCCTCACTGCCAACCTCACAGTACATATGACTCTTACAATGATGTTCAAAACAAGAGTTTTCTTTCCAAATGTGGATATCACGTATCTAAATATCTCCATCCAAGAAGTACATCTTACCTCACAGGTAAAGTATATGGCATTTCTTAGAAAAATAGTGTTACTACCCTAGCTCTGAACCTAGGGAGAATTTTAAAATAGAAGTAAACCTGGCCGCTTCTATTAGCAGAATAATACGGCATCTAATCCAAAGCCCATAGAAATAATTGAAAATCGATTGCTGTTTCAAAGGCTGTGGAAGAGCCTAGCAAAATATTAAATAGATTATGCTAAGTTCTGCTGAAATAACCAATAATGAGATCTACACATTTGAGATACAGTGTTTAAAAGCATAATGAAAATCGCTAGGAGCAAGCTTTCAATATATTCATACAAAATTTTTTTAAAAAATAAGCCTGATAGTGAAGGCCTGCAATGTATTTTTTAAAAAGTTCACATTTTGTATATATATGCTAAATATAGATGTACGCAAATATATTTTAATTATAAATAGTATAATAAAAAGTCTTCCATCCCTTTCATCATGAAGCATAAAAGAAGCAAAATATGAAACTGACTGGCAGGTGATTATAGAATTTAAATAAGTGAAAATGAGTTATTTGTTTTCAAAATTCAGAGGGCATAACAATCCAACATAAAATGTGGATTGATTTAAAAATTATAGTTAATCTAACTTTAATAAAATGATTTTACTTTATTCTGAGCAGTAGACTACACAGCTGTGGATCCTGTGTGGTTGGCCTCTATAGTCAATGGAGAGAGCAGACCTTCAGAGATGGCTCATCTATCTGCCATAGAAACCCACCTGGACAACTCTCTCAGGATGCCTGCTTCTTTCTGTTGCCTGTGTAGAGTATCCAGGGTGACAAACTGAGATTTAGCTGTATCATTTTCTGTCAGCTAAGTAGACTGTGAATCTTAGCTAAGTAGATATGAATTCCATCCAATATTTCTACAACACCTACACAGTTACGGTTGTTTGGCTTTTTACTATTCCAGTCCTTTTGGGCAGGTGTTTGTGGCTATCTGTCCCTGTCGTGGGCCTGATGGGCTCTTGCTTACAGTCCACTCGCGTCCCCGGATCCACTGCTCAAGTCTGCCCATCTCAGACCTTGCTGCAGAGCTCTTGCATTATTGCAGTTGCTGGTTGTCTGCTTGTAGGTTTTCATTTGGGGCACAGTCAGTTATTAACAACAGCAACAACAAAAATGTTACCTGTGCTTCGCGGGATCTGAAACCATCATGATCAGTGCAGTTGTGTAAGGCAGGATGACTGTTATTCCTGTTTTTAGCAAAAGATCACAGATCTTTGGAAGGCCAACATGTCTTCGGGAAAAGGCTCTACTTAGGGGGGCTTCTGTTTAAGAAGCTGCATAACCTGCAGTGAGAAGAGGCATGAGGAATAAAAGTAGGGGGTGATGGTGGATACCAGGCAGCTTTTTGTTCTATGTCAGGCAGCTGGAATACAAGAATTCCTGTTTCTGAATAAAAACACTGACAGTTTTTGCATTATCTTTTCATACTGTGTCCAGGTTTTACAATTTCTGAGGGAAGAAAGAAGCCAGTTAGGTAGAGTTAGGGAGCTACAACAAGCCAATAATTCTAAGGGCAGAGCATTTCCCTGGGATAAAAGAGGTTTGGGTGCATTATTGAGAGAATTATTTGTTGACAGTGGAGCTTGCTACACCAGGCAGTGTGATTGGGCAAGCTTCTGTAGCGGTAGCATCCCCCACTTTCCTGATCTCCCCTCGTAACCGTCCCTCCAGTACTGAAAAGATCTTGGTCTTTCAGGCATCCCAGAGCTGTGCAGCTTGACTTCTGTGTGCCCCCTTGGATGCTCAGAACTTTTCACTGTCCTGACTCTTGGCAGCATTTAAACGCTCCTGAGATACAAACTCCAAGGCTGATGTGTCTTTTCAAGAGCAGAGAACTGTGGTGCAGTTCCTCTAGCCCTCCAGGCCATGTTGACATGCTGTTCACTCAACAGCTTGTGCACAATTTCTTTGTATTTTCCCCACGCTGCATACTCTGGATTGCTGTCTTATTCTTCAGGGACTGTGAAAGTGAAAGTTAGGGACAAGCGTGCTCCTGGCAAAGACATTACTACATTAATCATGCTTTATTCCTAGGAAAAATACAAGAAAGAAGCACATGCAAACCATATATACCAGTACCTCCTTTCCTTAAAACAAAAGAAATGATGCAAGGATGCAATAAAAAACATAATCAAGGGTACAAGCGTGCAAAGTGTTCATGAAATAAAATAGAAATGTATGAGTTCCCCTAGGCAGATCCCCAAACTGTCATATGTAATGTCTACTATTAGTTCAGTATGTTAACTTAACAGGCACCTCAGGAGAAGTGAGCTAGGTGAGAATAATGTGCAGTGTCACGTAAAGACATACTGAACAGTTATGAATAGTAAGAGTAGGCAGAATATGAAGCATGCTCTGTTCAGTCTGTATGCCAGGGCAGCGTAATGAAGACTGATTTCACTTTAATTTGTATATATTTTGCATAAATATTGTCAGTGGTTTGTTCAGTAAAATAAATGCATTGGAATGTTCTGGACATAAAAAATACCCTTTAAAGCACACAGGGAAGCACATTGGCGGTATATTGCATGGTAAGTTGCTCTTTGCTAATGTTTACAGCTACTTCAGTCCACCTAATGTATGTATGTCAGAGCTTTCCGTTTTTATTTTACTCTCTTTACTACATGACATATTGTTAGGGCTTTCAGTCACTGACTCTTCTCTCCCCCCAAACATATTTATTTAAATAGTTTTCCTGTGTGTACTTGCATTCCTTTCTATAAAAATATTTATATTTTTAACTAACCCTGATGCTTGCAGTTAATTAAAAGATAATGTCAAGAGAGGTAGAAAACTGTCACCAGCAAATGGTCTGCTGAAGCTAGAGTGCCATACTTAATGTTCAGACATTTATTAAAAATAAAAGAATAGACAGACTCTGAGACATTTATCGTGTGACAGTATTCAGTTCCAGTGACCCCTACTCCTGCTACACTAAGGGATTAATTATGTCGATTCCTCCTCCCCCTTGCCCCCCTTTTTATGAGCAGCATATTTAAAAAGCTGCACTATGAGAGCAGCTCATGAATGAATTTGTGCCTTTCAGTCACCCCCTTACTCACTGCCTGAAAATGTGAGCTGCTCTCCATCTGGAGTAAGAAATGCAATAGCTTCCCTATCTGGCTGACAGCTATGAAATACGTCCCTCCATCTTTTTCATTTAGTCTGCAGTCTCCTTTAGAAATTTAGTATCGACTCTAATTATGGAGCACCTTAGACATTATGGAAGTGGCTGCTAGGTGACAGCTGGTACAGAAAGCCCTAATACAGATGGATCATTCTGTTTCGTTCACTACAATTTCCCGTTTTTACTTGCTTTGATCTGACCTTCATTTTAAAATAGTGAATTGCTTCCTTTTTCTCTTTCTAGGGATGTAGGAGCTTCCATACAGGATCAGACTAGGGTTCCTACTAATGTAATATCCTGTCTATATCACATCCTTCAAAAGAAAATGAAACTCCCATGTGGCAGACTTGTAATTAAATATGCCTCTGCAGGAGAGTTTTCTCAAACTACTAACAGCCCTATTTAATTTTAGATAAAGAGAATATAAATTTTATATAATATATATATAAATTTTATATAAAGAAGATATAAACTTGTCGACTTCTAAGGCTGCATATTCTTTATATTTTTCAATAAAGTAGCTACAAAAATGCTTACTCATATCAATATCTAGTGCTTCTTTTCTTTTAAAATTCATTTTGTTTTCTGCCTTTCCACTTCAATAAATTGTTTAGGTCCCACCAAATTCATCACTTCTCTTAAAGGTAACTTCTTAAAATTATAATTTTCAAGCTACGTATAATTATATAATGATTAAATAAATCATCATTGCTTTCCATTTTTATTTTGAGGGAACTACACTATTTGAGCAGCGTCACTACCTGTAGATGCTTTAGCTTTCATGAGTGTGATTTTGCTGTGAGCAGCGTTCGCTCAGAAAAGAATCCGTCTTGCTAGGGAACGTCGCTGGTACTGAGCATGCACTGAATACACCTCCTTCTGCCATCTGTTTAGTATCAGATAAGGTAAAAGATCTGAAAGAAGCCAGCTGAGAACCGCTGCACACTAACAAGTGATCTAATCAGAAATCCCACTGAGAGACCAGGATTCATCCCTGTTGCCTCCAGCTCTCTTTAAATATGACATCTCCTCTGCTACTTTAATTCTCTTTGTTTCTTTCCGTAGTTACCTTCCACGGATTGCAGCCTTCACTTGGATCTACTCCTGTGAAGCAACCCAACCACTGCTCTCCTGACTTTCTTTTGAGCTTCTTTCCTTCCCCCATGCATTTTCTTGCCTGGTGTGCAGTGTAACTGCAGGCGTCTTTCAATCCATTTTGACTGCTGTTTGCCGATCTCTAAACATACTGCCCTGTTCCCTGTGAATGCTTAGCTTAGACACTAGCCTGTTATTCTGTCTATTGCATATTCTTTCCTGTTAACGCTCACTGCTGCAGCTGGTAGCATTATGTGATACAAATAAAATAACTGATTAACTGATTAGCTCTCTTCTCTCTTTGTGAAGCGGTTGTATAAACTGATTCTATTTGTTGTCAATTTATGCATAAGCCTTTGCTGAGTAGTTGAGATAGATACATATTTTCTAGTCTGTGGGTACTTCACAAACTGCTTACTTTGATTATTAGCTTTTCAGTGTGTGATTAGTCATCTAAATCACAGGGTATCAGTATTGCCAACTTTAAACATTACAGAATCATGAGTCAGTCTCCAAAAATCATGGGATTGTTTAAAAATTATGTGGTTTTTTTCTTTTTAAAAATACTTTCACAGTTTGTTTTTTTTACTGGGCCTTTGAGCCTTTAGGTTTGATTTGCTTCATGTTTTCAAGTTTTTCATTGCAATGCTGTGTATTAGAAGACTTTTTTGTTGAGAAAGTTGTGATTATTTTGCAATCATCTGATTTAATGATCTAGATCTTCAAGAAAAAATTTAAGAAAACCAAAATAAAATCACAAGAGTTGTCAATGCTATACTATACTTTCTGTTGTCTTACTGAATGGCTAAAAGTTTCAACACAGAAAGTAAGGAATACCAAAAAAAAAAAAGAGAGAGATGAATAAATATAGTGATTTTCCATATTTATTTAAATTCATATTGTTTAAAGCCTTCACAGTAAAACATGTTAGACTCCAGTCTAACATCATAATGATGTCCATGCAGCTCCTGGGGGAAAAAGAATGTAAAAAAGTATGTATAGAAAACTTTTTACCTCAAACTTGCAATAAATGGCTGAACCCCCCCCCAAACAAACAAACAAATAAATAAAAGGAAAAACAGGCTAGGGAAAATGTGGGCCCACTGCTGTATGAGGCAGGGGACCTGGTGACCAAGGACATACAAAAAACAGAGATACTGAATGCTTTCTTCACTTCAGTCTTTCTAGGTGAGAAAGACTGATCTTCAGGAATCCGATCCCCCAAGACCAGGGGAAAGTGTGGCGCAAAGAGGACTTACCCGTGCTGGAGGAAGATCAGGTTAGGGAACACTTAAACAAACTGGACATAAGCAAGTCCATAGGACCTGGTGGGAAACACCCATGAGTGCTGAGGGAGCTGGCCTACGTCACTGCAAGACCACTCGCGGTGATCTTTGAAAGGTTTTGGTGATTGGGAGTAGTCAGCATGGCTTTATGAAGGGGAAATCACACTTAACCAACCTGATAGCCTTCTACAGTGAGGTGACTGGCTTAGTGGCAGAGAGCTTGGAATGTTGTTTATCTTGACTTTGGCAAGGCTTTTGACACTGTGTCCCATAACACCCTCATATACAAGCTGACAAAGAACAGGCTAGATAAGTGGACAGTGAGATGGGTTGAAAACTGACTGAATAGCTAGTCTCAAAGGGTTGTGATCAGCAGCGCAAAGTCCAGCTGGAGGCCAGTCACTAGTGGTGTACCCAGGAGTCGACACTAGGGCCAGTGCTGTTTGCCGGCTGTGTGCAGGAGGACAGGAGAGCAGGGAGAGGAGGTACCAGGCTGTGGGAGTGGGACCTCCTGCCCTCCTCTCGCCACTGCTAGTGTTAGGATCGTCTGGATGTCCTCTCAGAACAGTCAGTGGAGGCCATGATGACCAAGGGAAATGCCTGGAAGTGGGAAACCACCTTTGCAGCTGTTTTTTTCCTTCCTTTGTACTCCATACCACCTCTTCAAGCTGCTCCTACCACTTCCATCACCCGCACACCACATGGGTAATAGTGAAAGGGCACGAAAGGGCAGACAAAATCCACTGTGAGGAAAACCTTTAAATATGGTTGGGAGGGGGATGTCAGTTCTGAACACTGTTAACCTTTCAGCATTGCACCTTACAAAGGTTCTCTTTCCTACGAGAAAGCATGTCTATACAAAGTCACCCTTACAGCAAATAATCTAAGTAAAAATAATACAAATTTGCATTAAAACAAAGTAAATGTCATGCCTAACTTACCTTACATTTCTCATAAGCTATACCAGATGCAGCTTAGTTAAAGGCACAAAACCCAAGGTAAACAGCTTAAATAGTATAGTATATTTTGAGTCGTACCTGTGACAGATAATGCAAACATTATCGTTAGAATTTCAACCTTTTTTTTATCAAAAGTGAAGATTCTGAAGATTTGTCACTAGCCTAAATTACCACCAGTTGAATCTTCAGCAACTTTGTGCGTGATTTTTCTCCTCTATTCTCTGAAGGACTTTTCTCTCCACTTTTCCTTAGTAGAGGCATCTAATTGTCTGTATAGGTAATTCTAGTTAGAACTTGTCTCCCAAGACCCTCTGTTTAACTGCTAATACTGCTCAGCTGTACAGCAGTAACAACCTTCTCAGACTTAAGTGTTCCTCCACTTCTTGGCATCTGTGTTAGAGCAAATTGTGACCATTCTTGTGTTCCTCACCACCAAGACGTATATTCTAACGTTTCTACAAATTAAGCACTCCTAAGCTGAAAACAGTCATGAGCAAGTCATTTGAAGCTACCTTTCAGTAGGGCAAAAGCTGATGATTCAGCCATTACAGGCAGGAAAGTACCGATATCTCCAGGCAGCTCACAGACCATAGGAGCGGTGTGTATAGGACAGCATATGATACATAATTTGACCCCTATAGCATCTTTCTTCTCTTGTAAGACAGCTGGCTTTCAGTAGAAAGACAGTATCAGGGCTCGGGGCTGTGCTTATGTGGGAAAGCCAGCACTGTTTTGGCACTGTTCTCCCCTGACAGTCAGGCTCCAGAATTGGCTTTCCCTTCCCAGCCCTGTCCACAGTTCCCTGCCCTGGGTCTATCTTCAGGTCTTCCTTTGCTGCTTAATCTGCTCATCCTCCAGCCCTGCCCCTGCCCCCATCAGCTTTACAGCTCTCTGTGGGTAGATCCATGCTGCATTTACAGCAACCTCCGATGTGCTGCTGATGGAGTACAGTGTGTCCTGGCACACCTTGCCTCGAGCACTTGATGTGAAAGTCAGAGATTTCCCATGCTGCACCAGGCATCTCCTTGTTTTCTTACCGTGTCACAGGGGGAGGGGAAACTAGTTGTCACTGTGCCCCTCCAAAGCTACCTACATGGTGGTGATTACAGCCATAGCCCTACTGGGGTTCTGTATATCACCTACCATGAGCAAAGTGGAACTGCACCTAAGCTAGCTCTGAATGAGCCATAGCAACATGGACTATGCACTATAGATATACCCTAAGTTGTTTCTTTCTCCTACCTTTTTCTTCTACTTTGTGTCACGGTCTTTTCCACGTAGGAAACAAATCACATCCAGGCTCGTAGAACAAATGTCTCCTCTAGGATCCTTGCTGCCAGCTGCAAATGTACAAAATCCTTCTATCTACGCCATTCATTTCTTATCAGTGTTTTCTCTGAACAGCCCTTACCCTGCACTTACCTTGCATTAGCAGCTAATTTAGTAGAGTCCAAACAGCAGCTTTTATCAAAAATTGGGCAGCAAAAACACGTGCTTCTAGCCAATATGCTGAAATGGAAGGGCTAAAGATGCTTAGGTTTATAAAAGCATAAGACCAGTGCGATGAAAGTATCAGTTCTGTTGTATGGATGGATACGATTCCCTTCAAAATCAGTGTGAGATGTGTGTCAGCAGGGAGTGCAAGGGATGCTAAAAGTAACAAATATAACCATAAGAGCTTCTTTGGGTACAGCTGAACTGGGGGATTTTGGAGCATTTCCCAGCCCCTTCAACTGAGTACCCAGGCCAGACCTTCACTGTGTATTGGACAGAAACCTAAACACATGAGTAGAGAATGAGCCATAGTGTGCTCCTCAGTGCTTTCCCATCTGGAGCATGGGATCAGGACTTTTGAAATAGCTCCCCAGCATTTGTGAGCAAAAAAAGAATAGTGAAGAACAATTCTACTCAGTTTTCCTCTCTAGATTATATACATTAACAGTTCAGTTGCTATCAGTGCTTTGGATCAGAGTAGGTCTAAACCACAGAGGACTGTTAAACAACTATTGCTCATTTCCTCTTCTAGGGAACACTCTTGACTAATAAAACATTTTAAAAAGTGAGTCTGTTTGTTTACGATTTTAAAGATATGTTTTTGCTGTCCTCTGCTGTCTTACATGGGATGTTGTAGAGGAAAAAGGACCAATTACATTAGGGTTCTGTAGCTACAGCCCTTGGTTTCTGGAAAAGAAAGAAACCCCAGGAAAGGACAGAGATGCAGCAGTACGCGATTAGACTGAGAATGGAGAGATGTGATGCTTTTGTTGCATATTTAACGGTTTGTTTCCAGGCATGAGGGAGTCTTGTAAATCACTGGACATGTGGAAGATAGCACATTAGTGTAAGGTCATAATGATAATCTATAATGACAGAATGAGAGATCCAGTACATTTATTTTAATATTGTAATACTTATACTTAGTGAACAAGAAGATTTCTTGGGGCCAAAGTACAGACAGCAGAATGTTATTCTATTGCCAGAATTTCATAAGATGTTGTGAATTTATCTGCAAATGAGCCCATATGCTACAACATCTAACACTAAATGCAAGAGCAAACTGCCTAAAGAAAAATTATCTTTGTATGCTTTATGAGAATAAGACCAGCTTTGGAGCAGCTGACTTATGAAAAATGTTAGATAAGTGGAGTCAAGGAAATGCAATTAAGATTCTCGGGTTCAGATCCAAAAGGATCTTGAAGTCAGCTGACTATCTCTGGGAGCCAAATTCACAGGGGTATATCTGAGCCCTAACTTATTACATAATAGCTGTCTTCCCTGGCAGCTGAAGAAGTCTAGGTTTTCAGCCCTTGGAGGTTTAAACGTGAGTTATTTTAAATAAGTTGCGTATCAGCTATGGGTCATTTTAGAGAAGAAAAACCCTGCACTGCTTTTCTTTTGAAATTTAACTATTCTCTAGGAGAAAAGCTGATCAGGAGAATGCTGACTTTGCAGCCCTCTCTTCAGGGCTCTCCACTGGGAGCAGAGGCTTGTCATTTTGATCCCTGCTTCCAGGACTAGTTTATATATTTTTCTTTAGATGGTCACCAAACAAAATCTAGAAGCCATCCAGGGAAATTCCACTGCTTCAGATGTTCTCGTTGCAGAAAAACACAGTGAACTGCTTTACCAAGTCATGCCTGGTCCTTAGCCTACCTTTTACCTCAAGATCCTTCCACCTGCATTTATATCATCTAGATGTAATAATCTTCCACTATCTCTGGTCTGGGAGATGCATGACTGACTGAAATGTTACCAGAAATAGCCAGCTCCACATACATAAAGGTTTTGAGTGTTTCAGCTGAAACAGTTTATAACCTCACCTGCCATTTCAGAAACTGCACATAAATTGCTTTGGCAATCTTGTAAGACATAACCACTAAGGCAGACAAATAATTTTTCAGCTCCTTTTATGCTTATAGAGCACTACAAAAAAGAGTTTTTCATAAGATGGAATCATTCACACATAGCAGTTTCACTGTCTGGGGAATTTGAAAAAAGTTCAGGTATATTTTAAAGAAAAAAAAAAAGGCAAAACCCACAACCTAAGGATTGAACAAAGTTAATTCACTCTTGATTTTTAGTCTGTGATCTTGAATTTTTAAAAATATATTGTTACTGGCTATATCAGTAGTCTGAGAAATGACCTTTGTCCTTGACAAAGTACAGCTGATCATGTAAAAACTGCAACATGAATTTCTCCTAGGAGTGTTTTATTACAGCCGGACCAGGTTCCTGCTTTTCATGGCACTAAGTAGAAAGTTTCAGCTGAAAACTCTTCTGACTCTAACCTTTTTCCAGTTATTGCAAAATAGCTATTTTCTTTTCCTCCTAATGTTTAATATTTTAAGTTTAAGCTATTTTGAAGATTATTGACGTTTAAGATAAAAATTTTAAGTTTTCTCTCAGAAGTGGTAGTAAGGCTATGAGCTGAATTAGGTAAGCTAGGCAGAGGAGTTCCTGCCCTGGTTCACCCTTACATACTTATTGCCTTCACTCTTCCCACTGAGGAAATTGTCCCCTCAGTTCTAGATCTGTCCCATCTAAAGGACTTGATTTAACTTTTAAACACCTAACAAAAGGGTTTCCTGCTGAAATCAGTGCTTGTTAGGCTCGGGGTGAGGCTGGAGGAGAACACCGAGCTCATCTCTTTCCAGCCACTGCTTCTGCTGCCATAAAATGAAGTGGTTCTGCTCTACCTTACCTCTCCCTGTTCCTGGCTAGGTGGTCCTGCCCTCTCACTGACGCTGATCTAGCTTCATAAGGCAGCCAAAATTCATTTGTTTGTTAAGTAAGTCATTTATTTCGATTTATTTTCTGCCAGGTGGGAATTGAATGGGCTCTGTGCAGAGCTGGGCAAGGAGCAGAACCAGTGTAAGAGGAGCCGGCTGGGCAGAGGGCAGGAGGACAGGACAGCCTCTGCTGCTGGCAGCAGCCCTGGCTCAGCTTGTCTCTTTTAATTACCTTCCAGTACTCCGTGCTGCAAACTGTGACAGCTCAGCAACTATTGCTTGATGGTCTGACAACTAAGCTAATGTGGATGTAACTTCTACAACAAGGATAGTGGGGTTAGTGAGGGGCAGGAACCACAGTAGTCTCCCAAGGTAAACCATGCGTACTTCTGCATTTGAACACTTCTTTTGTTTTCTTTTCTCCTCTACACCTAACTCACAGGGATGAATAGATTTTTTACAGACTTTCCAAAAGCGGCAGCCACAATAAAACCCAAATTATAATTAAGCATCCCAGATGCTGTTTTGGATGAAATCAGCTATAGAAGGATAATTTTGGAGAAGGAGAAAGAGCAGGTGAAAACAGTGAAGTTATAATGAAATTGATAGACGTAATTATAATATTTGCTGCTGTGAAAGCTATAATGCTGTCTAATCAGTTTAAAAATGTGGAAAGACTAAGGAGTTACTGTTTTGTCTACTTGCATCGCTATTTTCAGGGTTTATTGAATAACATTTCTAGGATACCATGCAGAATGTAAAGGTGTACATGGAAGTATATAAGTTAATTGCGTATTTGGACATAAACTGATTGATAATGGTTTTCTGAGGCATCTGAAAGCACAGTATGGCAGTATTGTAGGCTGTGCATCTGTATTTTCTGTCTTCTTGTGTACCTGATCAGCTCTCATTGAAAAATCACCACTAGTCTGTTGTGATGTCCTTCACTGTAGTAAATCAGAACTTTTCTGTGTAAAATAGAAAAACAAAAGGTTATTATTCTTAGCTGTTACTGTGATAAGTATAATTAGTGATGTACTGATAGTGTTAAAAAATGCTGGGTTAATTTGAACTGGAGCCAAATTCATTTTTATGGTCTAGCTGTTCTGTGATATTTTGGTAATAATTACCTTGCCTCACTGACAGAGCCAAGTTTGACCAGTGAATTATTTGAATTGTATGTTTTTTGCTTCTTTACTTTTGTGGAGCTGAGCAAAGCAGCAAGGAGCAGGGAATTACCCTCCAGATTCGAGGGATGGTGCAGCACATATTCCTTTTTGTTCTATATTTCCTCCATTGCTGTGGCTCTTTAGAGAGTAGGGCCTCATTCTGATCTCATTTGTATTAGTGGGCATCAATAAAATATAGTAAGTGTGGCTAGCATTAGTTTAAAAGTTATAAGTAAGGCAATTAAAAAAAACACAAATGCATTCAGATAAAATGCATATACCCAGATTTTGACTTACACTGTATAGACTTACACATACAGGAATGTAAATAGTATATTCTTCTTTTCCTTTATACCCTCGGCAGTTCCTGTCCTCTTACTCCGAGCCCACTGACTCCAGGTACCTGGCCCAGCAGAAGTGGTGCTGCTCTTGGTACAGTTCTGGAGTTGCAGGGCATCCTCAAGGCATTGCTTCTGACTTAGTGAATGCTATGTATCATCCTTTTCTCAAACCAGTGCCTGAAGGAGGAATCTTACTCTTAGACAATAAAACCTAAAACTATTGACTAAATTGTTCAGAACTTTGGTTTACTCGTAGGAGCCAAGTATTCTTGAATGAAAGAGTAATCATCATTTCCGGCAGTGCTGTATGTTTTTTCGTGGTATAGGACACTAACAGTTGGAGAACAGCAGTATATTCTACTAGCTTTGCTTCTGCAAAGAAATTTTGAAATTCATTCTTATTTTAATACCAGTATTCAAAGTCTTGCTTAATGATTCCGTAAACTAATCAGCTGCCAATCAGTTATATTTTTCAGCTGAAATGCTCATTTGCCTACATGTTGTTTTTGAAGTTATAACCCAAATACGTATGTGGCAAATGTTACTAGATTCACTAATTTAAATATTTATTAATTTAGGAATAGATTTACTGGTAATAACATCTGGTTATAATCCAGCAAAGCACTAAAGCACATACTTAGAAAGTTAAGCATGTGATTAAATGTGGACAGACTGCTGAATCAGGACTGTAGTCAATGACTTGTGAATGGATATTAATCACAACTAAATATTAAACTCAAATGAGCATCTGTGCGCCAGCAAAACATCATTGTGTTGATTCAAAGAGCAAACACAGCAGAATCCTGGAATATTTATCCTAGTGTTTTGTGGCTCAATTAATATAATTTTCTTATGTTTCCTCCAGGTATATATTGATTTCTGTAAATCTTACTCTCTGCTGACATTACTGTGCAAATACCTTAAACAAAGGCTTATTCCTTTGTTTCACCCCAATACCAGTTGTTAAATCTGTAACCATGTTCAGATTTTCCGTATTTCTTGTTTTTAAGTGTCTAATCTCATGTAAAGAATGCCAAGTGTCTGCTTCCCATTTCAAATTGTCCTAATTCTTTGTTATTAAGGACGAAAAGTGCACAATAGATTTCAGTCAGGATTCCAGCACTATGAAGTCGACCAGCATTCAAGCTATTTTCTTTATGATCAAGAATAGACTGTATCATATCCATGAACTTGAATAGGTTACATCATGAATTAATTGTTTTTTTATATAGGTGAATAGGAGAGATACCTTCAAACATATTTTCATTAGTAACGTAATGTAGAAAAAATTAAGTATTGCCTTATATGATCATATACATAATCTTGCTATTCCTTCTAGACTCATTGTTCTAGATATGAATAAATAGATAGGAAATAGCAGGTTACTTATGAAAGGAGATGTTTACTTACCTGTCCCATAATTCAGAGTGGTATCAGGAAGAACATCCTTTCCTGGAGCTGAGTCAAAGGGAAATATCTATGGGTATTAAAATAGTAGTTTTTATATGAAAACTTTGAATTTATATCACACCTATTTTTTTTAGCTTTGCATTGATATGAATTTCTGCATAATGTCACATAACAGTAATGTCATTGTTCTGTTTTCTGGCTCAAAATGTCTCCTGTTGGTGTTGTAATGAGATAGTTCAACAAAATGAATTGCCACTACTGCCATGAAATAGTATAAAATAGTCATAGGAAAATGAAAAAGGGTAAAATAAATTTCAAAATTCTATGGTGATATTTTGAAACCCCCAGAGTTCCATAGCATTTGATTGCATTCTGATTTCTGTACTACCTTTACTGTTTGCAGCAAATGCCCAACTTTTCATTTTGTATACTCTAGGCACTGCAGGTTCAGTTACCACCTGACATTTTGTGTTTGAATAATAAATACTAATCTAAGGCAGGTGTCTGAAATCCAGTAGGATGTTACATTAGTTCTTCCCTAAACTGTCAGAAGAGTCCAGTTGTGTACTCCCTATTAACTCCAAGTAGGAAATATTTTGCAAAATTTTATTCCATTATGATCTGGGGATATGACAAGCATTTTTTAATGACAGTCACGCTTTCAGGAACCACACCCAGCATTTCAGTTGCACCCTACAGTTTTCTTAAATGTCTTTTAAAATATTTGGGTAAATAAATGGAACTTTGGAAGACTGGCTGGTATCAAAACAACCTTTTTTGTAGCTTTCTTAATAGCATTTGGCTGAAGTAAGCAACACAAATGGTGAATGGCAGAACCTTTTAGTATTTGTTGAGGACAGTGCTATTGGAACAGGCTCAAACAATTTCACTGCTAGTTCTAGATTCTATTTTGAAGAGGCAGAGTTGAGTTCCTGGAAAAAAGAAATTGCTGGTGTATAGCAGTGATGAGGTAACGTCATTGCTGAAGTGTCTGAAGCTCGGATGACCCATGAGATTAATTAAAATGCTGAAACGGGAGCATATGTCAATGGAGACAGCTTGTCTACTAGTCAGGTTGCTCATTCTTTAATATTTTCAGTGGACTAGGCTTGTCAAGCAGACTGGTTATATAGTTCAGCGTTGTGTGTCTTAACCTTTTGTTCTCAGGAAGTGACATTTTCTTGAAAGCATCATGAAAGGAAGAAGTAAAATTAACAGACTGAAAACCACCGGTTTTCAACTGGATAGCCAAGACAGCAAGAAAAAAAAAAACTCTCAAAAACTACATTTATTTCAGTTTATATTTAAGAAAGCACGTATGTAAAACTCTGTCATTATATAGACACAGTCACCAACAAAAAAACGCTCTCCTACCGTTCCACAATTTCTTGCACTTTTTTCTCTGATGGCAAAGGAAGGCTATAGAAGCATCTTAAAAAAAAATAGAAACAGTAAAAAATATGTGCTGGTCAGAAGACTAATCATCTCTGTGCAGCCCCATTATAAGCCTTATAAAACCCCTAAATCATACAGAGCTATAGGAAGATGTAAGAAGATGTAATTGATTTCCTTTTAAGGGAGTACTTAGCATGCTATTTTGAGATGGAGCTGACCCAGGTCCAAATATTTGTCTGCTTAATTCAAAGTGAGGTGCCCACCTTTGGGCTTCTTGTTCCTGGGAGAGTGCTCTAACTTGCTCTGGTACTCTAACGTGGGCGACATTTTGCTGGGCTCTGTGAAATTAATTCTGCCTGTATACAAAGTACTTAAATGAGTGTTAGCATACAGGCTGAAAATTGTTCTTTTTAGCAAGTCCTCTAACCACTAAATTGTAGAGCTCTTTGTGAGCTGACTAACATGAAGCTAATTGTGCAAAATGGAGAATCTTTATCAGAAACGATGAATCTCATCTCATAATAGCTCTTAGACAAATAAACATAGCAGCCCTTTAAAAGATAAGAGGCTATTATCTGTATTTGGCAGAAGTTTGACTTGCAGCTGGATCTCCCATATTCTAGATAAGCTGTGCAACCTTAGTCTTTTTCTTAAAAGGTGAAGACAGCACTGTTGTCTCCAGTACTCAGTTTAAGACTATCCCCTGCACAGGTCAGATCTTTTGCGACGTAGAACTTTGGTAACAAACCTATGGATTCCCTCAGCTTCCTCTGGGCCCCTTTCACAATGTTGGAGGAGCATCACCTGTAGAAAACTAGGCACTGATAAGGTTGGGGGGGGACTTTTTTGCAGGTTTTGGATCTATGGGCTTTTTTTACTTTTTTAAGCCTCAGAAATATCCTTTCTGTGGATGTATCTCTGGGTCACCAAGTGGTTTGTAAACCTCAAGCTGACTATAAGTCAGAAAAGCTTGTGGAACCTACATAGTTTTAACAGTGTGTATCATCAGCTCCCAGATTAAAACTGCCCTGCTGCTCTTCCTATTATGTGTTCCCAAGAACTGACTGCACAAATTATGCAGTCTCCTTCCTCAAAAGTCCTTGCCAGGAGCAAACCTGTTCAACTGGAATAGAAAAATGATACCCTGCTTTCTGAGACCTATCCTTGCTTTATGCCACCTTCAGCAAAATCCCCCCAAATGACGAGGGCTTGCAATACACTATAATATTGTTCAATACTGAATGAAACATAGGTAATAAAGACAAATTTTTGATTTAAAAGCGAAAGCTATTATTTCCATAAGAATGCCTGCTTGTTGAGGAAGAAAGTGTGGGTAGTCAATTTGTGTTCTGAAATCTATATCCCTCTGTGCTTTCAAACATTGCTCAGGGCATGAACAAGGTTCAGGCATCCTTGTCTGTTTGTTCTCTTTGCATGAAAGATTTGTGTAACCTAAATCTATGAAATAAGAGTTCCCCAAAATAACCCTTCCTTCTTCTGTGTTTTTCTGCGGTCACTTGCAGTTGTCCATCAGGAGAGAGATGTCCCAGTTCTGTTGTGCGTATGCATGGATTCTGTAGTGTGCTGCTACCTCAGTTAATGTTGGGCCAAAAGGTGATCAAACGGACTTGACTTTCAGAGAAGGACACTTTAGAAAAAGCAGTCTTTGGAAACACCATGGCTGCTTTCCGGTTTTCAGGCTGTCTTTCACCTGGCCAGAGGAGATGGCTAGATACAAACGCAGACATCTGATTCATCTCTGCAATTGCCCCATTGGATACAGAGAATACTACTTATGTTTAATTACTGTTTTATATTCTTAACTTCCCCAAAGGGACAAAAGTTTAAAAGCCGTCTTTGAAATGGAATAGCAGATAATTTTAATAGGAATACTCTGGTCTTAATACAGTGAGGACTTCACTTGCCCCACTTATATTGGTGACTTCTATTTCTTAGCTATTAACATTAATGAACTTGAATTACCCAATAACTCCTAAAATCAACCATATACTAAACTACTAGTGAATTATAAGTAGTAGAGAACTTCCTTGCTAGCCCAAGTTATGATCCACCACTTTTAATACATGAATTATTCTTTGATTCACAGTGAGAAAGGTCTGTGTTATCAGGACCATAAATGCAGGCAAACCATTAAGATGTTTACATTTTTTTGTGATAATGTCTATACTCAAAACATCCCCTCTTGCCTTGCTCATAACTTTTGAATTTCCCTTGTACATATGTGACTCCTACACAGTAAAATAAAGCAGGCCATTGGGATAGTTTTGTTGTCAAGTCCTAGTACAAAACCATAAAGTTTAATTTTTAATGAGGATTAGTTTGTTTCTAACAAAGATGCAGGGAGCGACCAATACCCTATTCTACAAGTTTAATTCTGTGATTCTGCAGTGCAAATACAGGTGTCAGAATCTTTAAGATTACAGTTCCATGCAAGCAGAAATGGCGCTCAAGATTCACTGCCAGTTTTTTTTTGTATACATTTTATTATCTTAGTAATATGTGCACTTGAATCACACAATTTAGTACAGTTTTGAAGTAAAAAGATTTCATGTGGCAAGCCACAATATAAACACATCCCACTTCACTCTTCCCCCCAAAAACCTTGGCGGGGTGGAGGGGGCGAGCACAGTATGACTGGTTTTGTTCAGCAGTATGTGGGTGAGATGGAAGTAAGGAGAATATATCACCTTTTCTCTAATGAAACCTTTGAGGGGTTAACTACTGCCCAGTGAGTCACCAGTCGCACAGCGTCCACTGGCACCGTGAGGGCCAGCCCTCTCGGCGATTGCCAGGCACTTGCACTTCCACCACACTTGCTGTGGAGTGCTTGTGGGAGAGACTTTCCCTTAGTCGAAAAGATATTTTTCCTCCGTGTATTTCTGTTGCAGGCTATTGCAGGCACAGCCATGTCTCTCTGATGGAGATTCAACTCTGAGCCCTGCGAAAAGAGCACTTTAGCATATAAGGATTCACTCTAACCCCTGATGAGGACTCTGACTTCTGTTCAGGAGAAATAGCTTACGAGACAAGACCTCTCTGTTGCAGGGAATCCAGCGTCTGTATCTGCAGCGTGTCTGCCGGCAGTCTGTCAGCCGTCAGTAAGTGAAGAGTGCTTTGAGGTGGCTGGGACCTGTCTGTTAAAGGATTTAAAATTCTCTAGGCTGAAAACATTTATCGTGATTGCTGTAGCCTTACTCTATACCAACTTTTATCAGCGCAAATCATGTTGTCATTTCAGTGGGAAACCTTATGGCACCACAATAACAAGTATAATAGCAGGGCAGCCTTTTCCCCTGGAGGACCACTCTCTCACATGCGAATTCATCTATACCACTGTAGTACCTTAATCTCCAACTAGGAGACCTCATAGTCTAGGCATTGTAAAGTACATATATGCTTTGTATATAATCCAGAAATACAGGGAAAAAAGAACTATTACTATCTTTTTTTTTTTTTTTGTATTTCACAGAACTAAAATGCAGGTGTTTGTTCTGGTCAAATAAATATATATAGCAAGCTTGAGAATTTTTTCTGATTTGCTCAAAACACAGTCAGATGCTTGAAGATATATAAATCATAACAACTCAGGAAAGATTTATTTTTATAAACAGTGTATTGCCCTGAATCACTCTCCATAGCTCACTGTTAAATTTGTTAAATAATTGTAGCCCTGGGATGACTACTTTGTAACTTTTGAGAGAGCTCTCTTTAACTGGTTCTTAAAGTTGCTATGCTTCTGTCAGGTTTTTGGGTTTTGGTTTGTGGATGTGGATGTAAATGCCTTCGTTATTCAAATTTAAGATTCTTTAGTAGAAACAGAAATTACATATGTTTGTTATAAATAAACTTTAGGGGAGAAGGAAGAGCTGTTGAGTTATAATAGTGTATCGTAGTGGGATATTTGAGTGCAATAGTATATTAGACGTACTATATTAGAATTGCAGAATAAATTAGGTTGGAAGAGACTCTTTTAGGGCTTATCTAGTCCAACCCCCTAGTCAATGCACAGCTAATTTCTAAGTTAGAGCAGGTTGCTCAGGTCTTTACACGGCTGAGTTTTGAAAATTTCCAAGGATGGAGATTTCACAGCCTCTCTGGGATATTTTTCTTGATGTCCTCTCAGAATTTCCTTTGCTGCAGCTTGCAAGTGTTGCCTCTTGTCCCTTCACTGTGCAACCGATGAGAAGAGTCTGGCTCTATCTTCTCTGTAATCCTTTTAGATAGCAGAAATGGACTTAGATTTCTCCTTAGGCTTCTCTCCTCTCTCTCAGGACCCCTCCCAATTGCCACCACCTTCCAAAGATGACAGAGCAAGGTCTCACAGTGACACCAGCCAGCTCTGTCAGCAACCTTGGATGCATCCCACCTAGCCCAGTGCAGAGAACCGGTTCAAAAGTGTAGTCCAGAGGCTGGGTGAATCTCAGCAAGTGCTCTGTGACATCCAGGACCTGGGCCCTGGGCCAGCAGCAAACTCCTGAGACAGTTGATCTGGTCAGCAGATAAGTGTTGCTGTCCCCTACAGCAGGAAATATTCAACCTATTACTTTCTTTTTTTAAGCTGTGGATGAGGCTCAGTCACCTTCCAGACTCTGAAAGTCATTAGAGATAGCCTCCACCACTGTGGGAGTCCCAGTCTGCCCCCTTTGTTGGGTAGTCTCCAGGTATCCCTCCTTCTGTGCAATATGAGGCTTGGACATCTGCCCCTTCAGAGACTCCATGGAGATTTGTGACCAACCTTTGCAATATTAGTGGCTTATTACAGTATTTCTGATCCACGATCCACATGAGCCACACCAGAGAGTAAGATATTTCACATCTAGGTATGGCCATTAGGTAGGAGATGCGAAAGAAAAGTTTGTGATATCTGGTTTATACCAAAACCTGTTTCTCATTTACTCTGCGTATGTTTTTAGGTGGCTGGATGTGGTTCAAAGTCTGTTTGTCTTCTCTGTGTCTTCCCTGTGTTTCTGCACCAGATTGGAAGTGAAATTGAGTTTGTTTAGGTTGGTTTCTTTGTGTGTAGTACAATGATTGTACATGTCCGATGGGTTGGTTAGGAATACTGCTTTGAAAGAAAGTTGAAAATACAGCTGGGTTTGTCCTGAAATTTATTCTCCTCTTCTTTTGCATTTGGAAGAAGGAATTACAGAATCAATTGAAAAGTCTTGATCTCTTCCTCCCAGCAACATTACTCTATCCTTTTGAGGGCATCATCATCTCTCAGAATCAGAGATGTTTTAGGAGGTCATGGACTTAGACATTGCTTGTTCCAGATTTTGAAGATCTACACTTGATCAACAGTGCAATTATTTCACTGTCAAACTGATGTGTGCCCATAGAACCTGTATTTACATACTGGGTTTAGTTTGAGGCATGTTAAATACTTGGTGGATTCTCTCATAAGTGCATCCAATTATAATAATTGGACGCGGAGGTCACAGACGTATGGATCACTACAGCAAGGTCTTGTCATGTCAGTAAGGACTGCACTCTTCTGAAGAGTGAAAGATATAAAGGAGCTTGCTTTTTTGGAGCGTTATTGTCCTTGGAGAGTCTGAATACTGAAGAGAAAGTCAGAAAGAAATAAGGTTTGCGGCTGTTGACCACTTATTTTCTTATACTATTAAATAGGGAAAAGACTGTCTTAAGGCATTATTTTGGATCACTTCAGAACAGGATATGTTGCAAACTTTCAGAACACATTTTTTTAATCTAGTTATTCTAATCGCTCTGCATATTATATTCTTATAAAAGGTATGTGGAGGGAGTATATTTTACTTCTAAAAGAAGTATATTCTATATACTATACTATTATTTCTATATTTAACTTCTAAAAGATTTCATGTTTATAAGTGATTGTTAATCATGGGACAATTCTAATTCATCTTACTCCTGACATGAGCCTGAATTCTGTCATGATGATGATCATGTTTTCTTTCCTGGGTCATCAAAAAATGAGGTAACTCTCAAACTTGTCTTTGAGCTTAACTTGGCATGATGATTTCAATGACTGCATGATAACAGGAATCACAAAGCTTATGTTAGTGCATGGAGCTTAGCTATGTTATCTGAGGTCCTTTAAACAACATTCTCCTAGGGTTGCTTTCCCTTATTTAATTTTCATTCAAATATATATAATGGATTATTCATTCAGTGGGTTCCTCATTACCTAAATCTTCTGTCACTTTTAGTTGAAAGCCCTTTGCTAAAGAAACATTACTTCTGTTATTGATACCAGTACTTCCTTTAATCATGGCAATGGTGTTAGAAAACTTCCATTTTTGTTGAGTCATAATACGATCTGAAAGAATACATTTATGTATATTGTAATATTTTCAGAATATATCTGATATTTATCTTCTTTAACTTATTTCCTTTTCCTGAACAAGAAAAGGAGACAACATGCATATTTAAATACGATATGATAAATATGTTGATATGATATGAACATATCTGATATGTTATTATGAATATAATTTATCTTTTTTCAGTAAAACTTGTCCTTTCCACAAAATCTCCATGTTTTATTTATGTTCTTGATACTTATTTGGGAATGGTGGAATAAAGTAGAGGATGATAAGAGAAGAAAATACTTGTATTAAAAAAAGCCAAAACAGGTGAATCATTAGCAAGTTCTATTTTGACATTAAATAAGCATGAAAATTCACCAACGTGTACGTGAAATTGGGTGTTGGACAACAGCAGTCTAGTAAAATCTTGAAGAGACATAATTGGACAAGCCTGGGACATATCATCAGAATACAATGAAATAAACTGACAAGACAGGCTTTGTCCTGGAGGCGCTGTGGGTGGGAGGCGTTTGGGTGCAGCCTGCCTCTCCAGCAGGATGGAGCTCATCAGGAGGCACGCAGACGGTCCGTTCCCAGGGAGGGCAGGGAAATTGACAGCTAGCAGCGAATGATTGAAAGCTCTTGCAAAATCTTGACTATTTTCAGCAACACCAGATACACTAAAAATCGTAGTCTAAATATTTTCTACATGAGTAATCAGAGCTGGAGTTAGCTGTGCCATTATGAATGGAGTAGGAGTAGGTGTTGCTCAGGCATGGGATGTGTGCAGGTTGGGGTGAGGCCTGGGAGGGCAGAGCAGCAGCAGATTCCGCTGCTCTCTTCCTCAAGAGCCAGCTGTTTCAAGGAATGATTTTATCAGTATCTTGGAACTGGTGCTGATGCCAGTGATGGTGCGTCGGTAATAGCTTCAAGTAAGCTATTTCAGAAAAAAACTGCTGGCAATCTCAGGTTGATTTTGAGTGGCTTAGGAACTGAAATGATACCAAGTGTTTGTTGATATGACCCCTTAAAAAGCATAGCAAAATATAATTATGCTCATGACAGTGGAATGAAGCTCAGATTTAGCTTCTTGTAAGTTGAACCCGTTGCATGTTGTTAGGAAGCTGAAATGCAATAGCTTGATGTAACTTTTCAGCACCTAGTTACAAGTACTTGTCTACCCTGAAAAAAGAAATATGGTAATACTATAATGGCAAACCACCTTTGGTTTATAATAGTTCTTATTATGCAACAGGAAAACCTGACTCCTTCTCATCCCCTTTCTGAGATCCCTCTAAGGCATGTTAGATAGCTGGCTACTACAAAATCCTGAATCCCGAATCCGGAATATTTCCTTTTTGCTTAAACAATAAGGAGGGATTAGGTTCCAAAGTAAGACCTTCTCTTTTTACGAGTGTCAGCGGGAAGAGAAATGTCTAACATCCTCAAATATGGAATCCAAAAGTGAAGGAAACTTAATAATAAAAAGGAAACCAAAGTAGAATATGCTCCTGACAAGAGGCAACGTGAGATATTCAGAGAAGTGAGATTGCACCAAAGAGAGTTAGTGCTGAATTTCAGATGTTTTTAAGATCTAGCTGTTTACAAACATCATCTCAAAACATCTCTATAGCAGCTGATGAAGAATTCTTGCCTAAAACAAAAGCCCTGAGATGAGAATAAGGAAAAGCAAATAAAGCGATGTAGTGAAATATGATCTTTAGAGTGAAAGCAATTAAAATTTCTTCCACTAGATTTGTGAGGATTGTAGGAAAGCAGCAATGCTTAATACATAGCAGTGGAGACAGCAGTGTCCAGGATATGCCTACCTTTTTTAAAGAATTGATGCAACTTTTGAAGGACAAAAAGATAGGAACTGTCTTACCAGATCAACCCAAAACATCTGAAGTCTATTCTTTCCAGTAATGTAGTGTTCTGGCAGAAGATGTAAGGGACACTTTAGGGCATGACTGTGCCCTAGGACCTTCTCTTTGGTTTCTTTGATTACTAAGTCATCACTGCATGAATAAGGCTCAGTTCTGAAATGTTTGCTCTATAATCTGAAATGTTTGCTCTATAACTTTAAATCTATAAATGCACATATCTTTATCCCCTGTATCTTTCATACATATTCTTCTGCCTATTGCTATATTCATGCAATCAATAATTGCGTGCAATAATTTGCTGCGGAGAGGGGTCAGGAGAGAAGGGGGATTATCTCAGAGGCAGTCCTTGGGAGTGGTTGGATGTGAGCACAAGGGCCATCCATTTACATGGCCTGCGAGGGTAGCATGACCATAAGGCTGTATTCTAACTTTTCAACCATTGGGATTCCTGGGTTGCTAGGATGTGTACAGCAGAGACAAATATCCACATCTCCATTTGGGACATGAAAATCACGGTGAGGTTCTTTTCTTCTGGCAAGTTATAATACACAGTGGAAATTCTTCACATCGACTTCTGCCTTTAATCTGACCTGTACAGCGCTCTAACTTATTTTGGGTGTTCTGTAATTTTGGACCTGTGAAACATTCATTTTCAATTTACTTACTTCTCAGCAGAGGTTTGTGATTTAGTAAACATAAATTTAAATAGACAGGAGAAAACAGTATCCAGCTGCCTCTCCTATGGCCATATTACCAGTACAATTATATCTAGAGTCGTAAGCAGTCAGAACATCTTTATCATTGAGTACCACAGGGAGGCCTGGACACGTTCATGCAGCAGATTCTTGTAAGTGAGCAGATATCAATTTCACAGAGGCATTTTTCCATAGTAGAATTATTTCGCTTCACATGCTTCAGCTTCTCTGTACATTTTTTTTTAAGCTGTTAGGAGTTAACTTTCCAAACTTAAAACGATTTTGTAGGAATTAATTCTACTTCCTATTAAAACACTCCTAACTATTTCATGCTGAACACTCAAAAGGCCTCAAATGTTTTATTCTATTATGAAATCATGGAAATTTTCCAAACACAGATATAAAACTAGGAACTTTACTAAATTGTAAATTACTCTGTGCTGCTCTGAGAAGCTTTCTGCATATTTAAGTAACATAAATAAAGACAAATACAAATTTCAACATTAATTATGACAGTTATTTACATATATCCCTAAGCACAGCAAGCTGTAAAGAAAACAGTTGTAAGTAGGTCCTAATCAATATCCACTGACATCAGTTAGAATTTTTCCCTTCATTTGAGGAATCTTTCAATCAACACTATGGTCTAAGATTTGCTCCTGCTACGTTTGAAAGCGTAGCTCTATACTGTAGACCAGAGCTAACTGGGCTACTGCTAGGGAAGCACCTTGATATTAAGAACATGCTGCCTGCTGTAGTATTTATTCTATTTCTGCATCTATGAAAGTCCATTTTTAATTTAGTATTGCAATTCCTTAGCTCCCAGCTGGGAGCTTATGAAACAACTGAAGGTTAAATCTTCAGCTTAATATAATTGATACCTGTTTCTCTTCTGTTAAGGAAAAAGACATATGCTCTAAATATTCCATTCTGGTTTTTTGTTTCTTTTTTTTCCCTGTATGTAGAGCCCTGCACAGCTGCTGTCAGGTTTTGATTTCTATAGGTCCAGTCACTCCAGGTGTGATCTGGATGAAGATTCTTACTCAGATTGCCTTTCTGGGTAGAGTTACACACCATGAAAAAAAAAATCAGGGTTTGTCTGTAAAATTTAAAAAAAAGCTCTGAAATGTAAGGCATTTTAAGGACTAAGATGTGGATTACAGCATGCAAATGAAAGAAGGGACAGGGGAAAGGAGAGATGTAGAGGGAAAGGTGACAATTTTGCTGAGGAGTTCTCCTGTCATGTTCTCCCTAGGGAGAAGAGAAACAGAGTGGGGAGAAAGTGGGAGGAGAGCAGTGCGAAGAGGCACTTGGATACCATGGAGATGGGTACAGTGTAAAAATCTGTATACTGTAGATAAGCAAGTGGGAAGCTGGTATCAAACTCCTACCAGCCAGAAACCGGCTTTGTACAGGGTAACCATGTCAAAGGGGTGGGGAGAAGGAAGCATTGTTTTAGCCTCTTCTATGCTGTTTCCATACTGGGCACTTAAAAGAGAGGAGGGAAGGAACAAGTAAATGTTTTTCAAGCTTTTAACCTTTGGTATAACTATTCTCTTATCTATATTGAGACTACCAGGAATGAAAAATTACATGCTAGAGCTTTTTCCTATTGAAATTGTCTTGCTACCCCAGACTTACTTTTTCTGTCTTTTCTCTTAATTTCAGTCTTAATTTGATTAACTGGGCACTCATAATAAATTCATAATGCCTCTCCATGGTTTATGAATGTGGGGAAGAAAATGTGATGGATTCAGTAGGAGCTAAATGTTACTTTATGTCTGAATAGGACAGGGAGTTTTTGAAATTCAGTCTTTGGGTAAAGCTGCTTTGAAAGACCATCTCTGTTCATTTTAGGATTTCTTTGTTCTCTGCTTTTAATTTTTATGCTTTCAATACCTGTAGGACTGTGCTGTTATTTATATCCAAGGGCATGAGGAAGATGCTATCGTTCATAACTATTTTATTGTACTCTTAAAAATCATGGGATTTTTTAGTTTTAAACTTCAAGAAACACTACCGAATGATGACTGCAGTTTTCAGAAAATTGTTATTCATGCTATTGATTCTTCTTAAAATACAAGCTTCTTGCTGCCTGTGAATCAGGGTAAGGCAAGCTGATACTTTGGTACCAGTCCTATCCTATTGCCTTGAATAGTCCTTCTTGAAGCAAATAGGCAAGTTCTGGGACTTCTTCAAGTGAAAAAGGTTTCTACTTAAGGAAACAATTTACTTACTGAAAGGTCTTGTGCATACCAAAACAGATGAGGAAGGACAGAACTTATCTGGCAGAGCTGAGCATGCAGAAATCCAGAAATAATAGATTTATACCTGTCTGCTCCATCTTTGTCTGCTTCCTTGTGAGCATATTCTATGCTCTGTGAAGGATCCAGTTGATGGGGAATTCAGGATGTGATCCTGGAGTTAAAGATGGTATTATAATGCAAACACACAAGACATTAGTACTGAAGTTGCACAGACAATGACTCTAACACTACATACTTGAGCTTGCTGTCTAAACAGTATTTTTTAATAGAGCTTCCTTAAATAACTTCTTTTTTTTTTTTTTTTTAACATTCAGCTGAAACAAGCTTCCTTTAGGCTGGAATGACAACAGGATTTGAGTGCTGCTTATGTAGTTGTACAGCTCAGAGGAATGGGCCTGTACTTTGGCACTGAATACATTAACTTAAGGACAGTGGGAGCTGTTTAAATGGTGTTGCAATAGAATAAACTAAAGACCAGTGCACATCTTGGAAGTAGATGGGTGTAATCCTAACATAGTTTTCTTTCTTCCCTCATTTCAAGGGTGGCAATGGGTGGTGCGTGAGGATTTCGTGTCATGTCTAGAGAAAGAAGCATTGGTCTCACAGCTTCCAGAAATCCAGACAGTTATAAACTTACACCTCCTAGAGATAAAAGTGTGTGTCTCTTGTGTGCACGTGTGTGTGTGTATGAAAGAGTGAGCTGTTTGGGAGTTAAGAAAAATAAACTAGTAAGTAAGCCAGATATTTACATGAGGTATGGTAATGTGATAAAGCTCTAAATGTGACCATAGGTTGTACCTGCAACAGAGGCGATACCTGATAATCTGTTGGGGCACCTGCTAAGACATCTCTCTGCGGACCCGACTCAATTACCCTGTGCCTAATCTCCACTTAAACCCAGTTTATTTTCCCCTTTATTGACAAGCTTAAATGTTTTGCCCTCCGTAGAATTTAGAGGAATTGGGGGAAACTGTTTTTATCCCTCCTAGTTCTCCCCACTGCCTTTTATCTGGGACAGCTTGCTGACCATTTACCGGCTCCTGAGGGTGCAGTGGAAGTAAGAGCACATCTTTGCCATGGCACTGCTGCTGCATGGGTGCATTCAGGAGGAATGATGGTGCAGCAAGTTTCTTAAGCCTTTAATTTGTTGTGCTCGGGGGCTTACAAGCCGAGGTATTCACAGCATCTGGGGTCGCCCACTGGGGTTGTTGGAGCGTGTGTTGGAAACGTCCCGCAGGGAGAGCACCCCATGGTGCTGCCGCAGGGGCAGTGTGTGTCTGACTCTTAGACTTCTGATCATGTCTACCGTGGCCAAACAGGAATAGCATCCCCTGTAATAAATAAGCATGTCTCTAGGCCCTAAACTATTTTCCTTCCTGAATTTCAAAAACTTAATACAAACAGTGGTGCCTTGGATGTTCTTAGTGCTTAGAAGCCCAGCCTTTCCAGACAGTGGTTATGCTGGGCTCCTATTTGGTAGAAACTAATAGGGTTTTTGTTATACTTCTACAGACTTTAAAGGGTGTATGACCCTGAAGGGTGGATTTAAAGAGGTCATCTGAGAGTATATTTTTTAATTGGCTTTTTCTCTGAAATAGCAAAGGAAAATCTATTTAACTTTAAGCTACAGTTATAAAGATGCTGACAGCATTGCAGAGGTTGTTAACTGTAGATTTCAGAGTGAGATTAAAATAAGATCTTGGGTCGTCACTGCTGGCAGGAGGAGAAATGGGGGCAGGAGCTGGGGGGGAAACAGGGGATGGGAGAAGGGGGGACACATGCTGCTGCTAAAGGCGCGGGCTGGTGTTTCTGCCAAGGAGGGGAGAGGAAGGAAGGGGAGGGAAGGGCTAGAGCTTTAGCAGCAGCAAGTAGAGCTGCCCCCTTTGACTCTTTTGGCAATATTCACTACCTGAACTCCTGTTGCCAGTCTCTTCAGGAGCAAGGGCTTTAGCCTGGATGGGCATGTCCCAAACAGACTCCAACACCTCTTTAGGAGAACCTTTTGCAAGGGAAAATTCTAGCAAATAGCACCACTTCATTTATAACTCACATACTTTAAAGAAATTTGTAATGTACTTACAATAAAAATGACAGTTAGTACTAAAGTTTGCAGTAGCTGGGAGGAGTATTATACTGTTATTCTTATACTGGTATTCTTAGGTAGAGGAAGATCCAAGAAGCGGGGCTGCTGAGGATGGTTGCCTTGTGTGACCTTGATGGTTTGCCCAAGGTCGTACATACAAAACACCTAATGTACAGTTAAAATTCAGGTCTTCTGGCAGATCCTGGGGCAGGGGGGTGGCATTATTTGGATCCCTTAAGACTTAGTCCTTATAATTGCACTCCAGTTGTGTTTACTTAGAGAAGATTGAAGCTCTGCTGCTGTCTGCTTTTCTAACTGGTTCACAGAAAAATATCAGTCAGATGATTTTTGCAGTGCAAGTTGTTAGATGGTCTGCACGGTATATTAAACTAACAAAAATCAGTTTTCTTGCCTATAAAAATGTTACAGGCAAGCTTTAAAATAAGCGTATGGGAAATTTACTGGCCTTCAGACTTATTCTGTTTGCCCATCAGTAGAAGATAGCAGCATGGGTAAGGATAAATGAATGAATACAGATGCAGTGTTCTGGCTCAATACATTAATTCGTAGCTGAGCTGCTGTAATGGTCTGTGTGTGTGCTGTTAAGCCAATCACAACTACGAAAGAAAAGTTCAGAAAAAGAAGTTAAGCTTATGAAATTTACTTCAAAACTGGGGAGAGCTAAACATATGCAAGGCCAGGAATAGCAGCTTCCTTGACTGATAGTGTATTATCTTGCTTTAAGCTCAGCACATTTAATTATGTGCTTATGTTCTTTTGCTCCACATCTTAATATTGTTCTCCATGGGAGAAGGTAAGACGAGCTTTGCAAGCAGTTAGTAGGCAGCTATTCTCATAAGAATCTTCTCTGGGTGCAGTTCCTGGTGAGTGGAGTTACAATTTGCTTTGTATAATAGTTGATTCTCATCCAAAATGATCAGATATGTACTGCAACAAACATCAGCTCTTCTTCATATAGTGTTAAAAATATATGTACATTAATGTCTGTTTCTTTGTTGCAATAGGTTCTGCCTGGCATACTGCAGAAGCATTGCTGTATTTTACCTGACAGGAACACAGGTAAACCTTTTTCTTAATAAGTTAATATAGGTTGTTTGTAATATGGAGAAATACAAACACGAAACTGAATAAAATAGAGAAGTCTTGTTTGTTTTTTATAGTCACTGAAGTTCTCTTCTAGGAAGTGAAAACTTGAATACTTAATTTATTTAAATGATCTACTTTCGTGTGAAGATTTTGTCTTCTGTAAAATTTCAGGAGTTGTTGTTTCTGTAGAGACTGCTATCAGTTCTTGCTTATGAAGGTGTTTGTATGAACCCTCTGAACAGTTTATAGTGTTAGTTATAAAGGTATATATTTTTGGGAAGGAGAGAGCTTTAAAGCTGAAGTCTCTGTGCAGTCTGGTCCTCTTGATTCACAAAGCAGTAAGTCTTACATGTAACCGACTGCAGATAAATATTTGCTTTATGCTTATTTCCCAAAGAGTAAAGGAGTAGAATCTAGCACAGTTTGAAAGAGTATCATTCATGATGCCTTGCTATTGTGCAGGAGACTTAAAGCAGTAAGTTTGTGATCTGAGGAAATCAATTGCAGAGAACAATAACATGAGAAAGAAGTGATGATTTAAATTCAAATTATTTTATTACAGGAGAAACAATTTATTTTACAACAAGTTTTAAAGTCCTTTTTAGAATTTTATGAATTTGATTAAACTGATTGCATATGAAATTGTGAGCATGATTTAACAGATTAATTTCAGAGCAGAAGGAATAATATAGTTTATTTTTGGTGTCCATTTAATAGAATATATATGAATGTTTGTGTCTCTTAAGATTTCGTTCTCGCTCCCCCTAAGTAGCTACAAATTAAAACAAACCAATTTATTCCTTGGCTTGTTGTTACTAGAATTTCAGGTACAGTTTGCACTGAGCATAATTGCATAGGGAACATGCCCACTATGCTGAACTGTTGTGTGACTTGTGGTTACCTGCAACTGCTCAAAGAAAAGTTGAAACCTCATTTCCATTTTCATCTGTGAAGATGAGAGGAGTACATTATAGTAAGACAGATAATAATATGCTTCTTCTAGCAAGACTTTGAAAGTTTGTAATTACTGAACAGATTGTAGACAGACTTTGGCCTTTAAATTCTGCTCAAATTTTCCTGAAAGCTCTACTTAAGAAGCACTGTATAATGACCACAGCCAAATCTATGCCTGAGGATCTGTAATCTATAATCTGTGTCTGATCATCTTTTTGTTTGGTTGGTTGTTTGCTTAGTTTTATCTGTCATATAAGAATTTGATCCAGGTTCTGTCATTGGCGAAAGTCCTCTTGACTTGTACAGAAGGGCATCAAGTAGATCTCAAAGCCGGTGTTATCTGAAGTGATTGCCTGGAGCTGGGCAGTTAGAATCAGATCTCTCACCTAAACAGAGTGAAATATGTCTTTATGATCAATATTGAAGGAGCTGTTTATCTAAAATACCAAGCACCTACCAGTCACCTTCAAAAGTGCCTACATTTGGATTTAAGGGGAGGAAGGAGCTTCTTAGTGTAAGATTTGGTTTCGGAAAATTTTAACCTAAGCAATTTAGAGAGGAACCCTATCAGGTTTGGGTATGTAAATATTGCTGTACAATTCAAGCACAGTTAACCATGCAAATAACTGTAACTTCTATTGCTTCTATGTGACTGCCAGGAAAACTATTTTTTATGCGTACCTATTATGTAGCTCAGAATTGCCAGCAGGTGGCAAACTAAATAATGCAGGTGTTCCATTTTCCCCATTTATGGCGTATAAATACTTGGTGGAAAGAAGAGGAATAAGAGGTGAGGCAGGATGTGGGGGATTTTTCTGTTCCTTTCTGGATGAAAAAAATGAGTGAATTTCTAGCAGGTTACAGATGCAGTTGCTGGACCCCAATACAAAGGAAGCTCAACACAGCTAAAGAGATGAAGTGTGTGTTGGCTTAATTGTAAGCCGTCGTGCCAGAGTTTTGGGTGCATAGGCTTTGGCAGTCTGTTTTCAGTGAGGGGAGGTGTGCTTTCCAGGAGGTCTCTTACAAAAAGAACTGTGACTTTCACACACCACAGCGGGAGTTACAATTTGTAGCCCTGAAAGAAAGGGTGCATTTTGTTTCCTGTACTATTCACCCTTTTGTGTGGAGCCTAGTGGTGAATTAAGGCTGTACATCCATTCTTCGCACCTTCCTATCGCTGTCTCCTACATTAATGGCGATAGCAGCAATTTGGAACTACTTCACAGTGCTGGATTTATGTTGCTGGGAGGCTGAGTTTGAGTGATTGAGTAAAGCAGACATAGGGGAACCATTTTGTAGTGTAATTATATCTGAATGCACTAGTCTACGCTATGAAGAAGAGATTAACTAAATACACGTAAACTTAGAACCTGCTATTTGCATGCGAATGTATACATCATATATGATCTTGTCCAGCCCTGTTCTCATTAAGGGAGCTGAGAAAAGTGACTTAATTGCATGCTTCAAATCTGCGTTTGTGTTCAGCTGCTGATACTTGGAGGAGTTTAGGAGTGTGCAGATTTAGGTGTTGTTCCTACCAAAAAGGAGAGAGGGGGAATGGGAAGAGAAGAATGAGGGGAGAAGCATGAAATTAGACCTCCAAAACCATTAGGGAAGAACACAGATGCTGTGCGGTCTAGGATGAGCTAAAGGGAGAAACACCGTAGTAGTTTCCCTACTTGTTTATATCTACACAGTAGCTCAGGAGTGGCCAGCTTGGGGGTCTTGAGCTGCTGGTTCGAGTGTGCCCCTGTGACCAGCCTTTGCCGTGCTCCTGGCACAGGAGCTGCAGCCCAGAGAAATGAGCCCTCGGGAGCAATGGGGCCAGGGCTGCCAGGCCAGCCCTTCCTCGAGCTGTGTTTCAGACCTAGCTTCATGGTGATTCTTGGGAAATATCTGTAACTACTCTTTGAATTAGTGTGGCCCTGGATTGCCTGTAACCTGGAAAGTTACACGTCCTAATCACTCTTCCTACACTATGTAAGAGCTTGAAGTGGCAACATTTATGCTCTGTCTTGACTTCTTATGTTTACAAATCAAAATACAGAGTTATACATGGGAAAAAAAAAGGTTTGTATAATCGCTGATCATGTTCCCCGTGTGAACATGTGTCATAACTTCCACTCTGAACTCTTATTTTCAGTGTTTGTAACCTGGCTATAAAAGCATTTCCTACAGAGCTCGTCTTTTCAAAGACAGAGTAACAAATTTACTCAGCTGTTAGGTGGCAATGGAGTTTCCGAAGGAGATACTCTGTAGTTGCATAAGCTTTGATGTTTCAAAGGTGAAAGCATGATTCACGTTTTCAAGGATGTAAAGCATTTATAAAATCCCCTTCTCTAAGTAAAAACACTGAATGCAAATACTGCAAGTTGGTTGCTTTCATTAAGTTTTTCTTATTAGATATTGATGTTTCATTTCTTTAGGTTTTTCTTTTTTTGTAGTTTCTCCTTAATCATAAATATACTTTCATTGTTAAATTAAAATTGCATATAGCATGCACTTGTATAATGTATGTTCATTATCATGTTATGCTAGTATCCAGAACCTGCATTTGTCACATACCTCAAGACAAAAAGTCCTGGATCAGAAGCCTTATTTTGTAGTTCCCTTTTATATTCCACAACCACAGTTTAAGAGCTCTGTTGATGTTCCTTCTTGATTTCTTTCCATCTCCCGTAAGTTAACCAGCTGGCAACAACTGGGGTGAATTAGCAATTATAAAGTTAATGGGAAGAAAAACAGTTACATGCTCTGTACAGGTGTTACTAACAGGATTGTAAAGGGAAACAGTGCAAAGGTACTAATGACCTGGTGGGGAGCAGCTTGCTCGTTTCCTTGAATTATATCTCTCTCTCTCAAGCTCCAACTGGGAGTAATAACCACTCCTTTTGAGGGACACCCACCACCCTCTGCGTGCACACGCTGGCAATGCAGCCAGCTCTAATTCCCTTTATAAATATTTCCCAACAATGCTCTGTCCCCTACCTGCAGGAACTCTTCAGCTAAGCTAGAAGCCTCTCCCCCTACTCTCCCCTTGAAAAAAAAATTCCAGTATGACTTTTATAAACCTTAACCAGGTACTGCTGTCCTTCTCCTCTTAGCCCTTTGCAGTTATGATAATGGTTTAGTGAGATCTTTACAAGGTACAAGCAGTGCACTTTGTTTCTACACTGGAAATGAAGATGGTATATCCAGGTGTGCTTGTTAGTCTTTATACAACATACTTGGGTGTTCCTTTTAATGTATATGTATCTGTGTATGTATGTACATACATGTGCACTTGCGGAGTAGGAATGCAGCTTTGAAACAAAGTCAGTTTAGAAAAGAAAGTTAGTTGGAAAAGTCAGGTAGTGTTCCTCAAAGTGCGTGTTATGGTTTTTTGTTTGTTTGCTTTTAGTTTTTCCTAGCCTTGCTTTAAATGGTTGGAGGTCTTCAGGTGGTATATGTGGATTGCTCCAGCTGTAGAAGAACAGAGGACATATATGTGAAAGCATATTCTTTTGTGTATGCTATGTTTAGGTAGACTTAGAGGAGATAGGTGAATTCTGTGGAGTGTGAGTCTTGTTTACACCAGAGCGCCCTGTATCCTGGTCTGGCACGATAAATGATCTTCAAATCAAATACAAATATATTTAATGTAGTATAAAATGAGTTATCTGTGAGAATCATTGTCTGAATATGCTTTGTGGAATTTCTACCGTTGCAACAGTTGTTAAATGGACATTCTTACACTGCAGTGATACTGAAATCTGCAGGCTTTGTTTATCTTTTTTGCATTCTTGTTGCATAGTTATTAGTTTCATGTGATGCAAAAAAATTGGACGAGCTGCTTCTGTGCTATCCTTTGCTATCGTATTCATGAGTTTAATATGTTTTGAATTGCTAAATTTGGGCTCATTCTTTCCATTACAGATCCCCAAAAAAGAAAGAATCAGTAGTCACTAAACACTTGTTGGGTTAATTTGTTCTCTCACGGTTTAAGCTTGGATTTCCTCTGATGGTGAAGTAGAATATAGGTTCAATACAGTGTACCTCCATGAACCTGGCTTTTTTTGTCCATTATATTGGCTAAAATTACATTGGTTACACTTTGTTTCAAATGTTCTGTTCTCTCCAAAGAATGGATGCTATCTATTTGAAAAGGGGTTAATTGCTTTAGGTACAAAATCAGGAGTTTAATAATAACCGATCTTGCTTGGGTAAAGTATTGCCCAAGACAGTAATGTTTTAGCCTTCTTTTGTTTGCTTTTCTTCCTGTTGCATGAAGAACAAATATTGGACAGGAGAAAAGTCTAAGATGATATTAAAAAGAATTCCTCTATGAAGCTTTACTAAATTGGGTAAATAAGTTAAAATTGTTCCCCTTCCCCCTAATCTACAATTGGGTTGCTTTAGTGACTTTTAAAATAGAAGGAATATGGATTGGTGCTCAAAGGTAATGTGACTTATAACTGGCAAATATGTTACAGTTAATCATTTTCTCATATATATATATTCAAAGATAATGCATGTTTATAAAAAAAGCTATCCAAATGACTGGGCTCAAAATGCATATGTATGAGCTGTACAGCAGTTTGATTTCTCAGAAAGAATTACATGATAGTATTTAGAAGCCAAGGTTCTCATTTAAGAAAATATATGTATATATTTTCACTAGTATATTGCATCTGATCATTTTGAAGTATTTTATTAATCACAACAGATGTGCCAGTGTGATAAAACAATTTTATTCCTCTGTAGTACAGAAAAGAGAATCAGATTATCTGCTGGTGCAATACAAGAATATTCACTAGGGTTACGTATAATCTTATTTAGAAGTCCTTTGCTTAACTTCAGACTGTTCTTTTACTTTCAAAATGTAGCTATAGATTTTAGACAGTTCCTGCAGGCTTCACCTGCTGTCTGCTTGCTGAGTTCAACATGAGCGTGCTCATTCAGATGCTCAGCTGCAGACTGCCTGCTGGTACTTTCCAGCCCTGTTTCCATGGAAATGGGAATTAAAGGGGTGAAAATAAAGCAAGGGTAAGTATTTTCTTAATCTTCTACTTAATCCGGAAGTTCTCATACCTTGATATCAAGGTTGTTTTGCTTTTAGCTGGCTAGTCATATAGTGCTAGCTTTTGCTTAAAAATATATTTATAATTTTTTTTCTGACACTAGAGCTGCTTTCAACAATACCTGTTACTGTAACTCTGTAGAGGTTTATAGGCTTACCAATAAAATGTGAGGAAGGGAGAATCGAACTGGATCATGCAAGGATAGGCTGAAGAAAAGGTGAGGCAGTATCAAATGGCAGAAGTGAAAACCATGAGAAAACTTCTTGTCAAATGTTGCTTGCATAATGAGAAATATTGACAGAAATTAATTGCTGGATAGTGGCACATTAACTTGAGGGAGGAAAAAAATTAGAAGGACTAATTTAGATGCTCAGATTGAATTTGGGACAAAGATGTCATCTAATGCATTCAGAACTTAACATAGCATTCTCTTTTTCCCTGGAGATTTCTGCTTTCTCTTCTCTTTTTCTCTGCATTACTGAATCTACCACGTAAACAAGTCAGGATTGTGGAGACAGTAGCCATACAGATGTGAACATGGTGATGTGAACTCTCTAGTTATTGCGAATATCATAGTCTCATATTCACTGTCTTGCCCTTTCCCCACTGTTTGAACCTTAGCCTATGCTTCATATTAGCCTTTCCTTGGGAAGAGGAGGTCCAGGGTCTCTGGATACAGACCACTGTTTCTCTTTTCTTGGCCAAAAGTGATAAATCAACCTAGCATAAATGAAGAACGGGAAGGGTCCAGGCCTATGTCATGCCTTACCCCGAAGCAGGGTCAGCTCTACCTGCATCTTTCCTCACAGATGTTTGTGAAGCCTGTCCAGGCCTTTTATTCAGCTTCACTGATCTTGCCACCGAAAACTTTTCCTTATACATAACCTGAATTTTCTTTGCTGCAAATTAAGCTCATTGACTGATACAGACAATAGGTGCATTCTTTTTCTCAGCTCCTTGCAGATATCTTTCATATATCTGAAGATGGTTATCCTTTCTTCCCTCCTCCTGTGGGTTTCCTCATCCATTGCTATGCAATTGCACTTTTCCACTCTTTTTTATGGTATACCAGCATACATGTGAACTTGACCTGTTTTGAATGTAATTTTTATTTCAACAAGCCTAATTTTTATTTATGTATTTACTTTCTGTATTTGTTTAAAAAAGAACACAGGATATAGCAGGAATTAAATTGTAAACAGTTCTCTATGTGACGTGATGTTTGATTAGCTGATACCCAGATGTCTCGTGTCACAGTTCTTATACTGCATAAACCCTCCTATACTGTAGTCTGTGACCTTTCTTCTAGAAGACTTGATTAACAATATTAATGTGGATATAGACTTGAAAAAGAAGTGTTTGTATGTGGAGGCATTTTATTTTGTTTTTCTGAGGGGGAGAGAGGGCTGGGGTTTAAGTAGGAGTCTAGTTCTAGGAAGGTGATCTGATAGTAGGAATGAATATGACTTATTTTATATCGTTAAAAATGGGGAGATGTGAGTAAAGACACTGAAATCTTTTATTTTAATATTCCTGAATGGGTGGGTTTCCACTTCTTGATTTTTCTGATGCTGTTCTTCCCCTACCCCAGCCCACAATGGGAATATAAGATTATTATCCAAACTTTGGTCTTTGCTCAGTGTTTTCCTCTAGTTTTTTTAATATCTGTGTAAGATCAGCAGCACATGGAGCATAGCTGTAAGGGGCTAAAGCATTAAGTTTCACTTTCTCTCAGTGATTCAGCACCTGGATAAGGAGCAACTGTCAAAAACTGAAATGCAGATAGTTTGCAGTGATGTTAAGAGGGAACCAGGAGACTGTAAGAAATCATTTTCAAAGGACAGCTTGTATCCTTTGGGTCATTTTGGACTACTTGTTTCTGCTAGACATCTAGCAGTACTTAAGGAAGGCCACACTTTCAATCTCAAGCCAGCCAAAAAACTAAAGGATTTAGATTTCTTACGCAGCCTGCTGCTACTGTCTTTGCACAGTATCCTAGCTGGGTGGCGAGCTTAGTCCAAAGTACTTTCCGGCACTCAGGATCCTCTGCTACGATCAGGCCCTCCGGAGAGGTGGCTTTTCCCACTCATTACTATTATGAGAAGTCGTGGTTGTGTTTCACTGAAAATTATGTAGTCTTAAAAACAAAACTTTGCAGAAGAATTCACTAATGTTCGGAAGCCACCTTAAGTATTCCAAGATGAATACAACATGTTTCCCTAAAAGGTTGGTGCTGACTGGCCCCTCTGCCTTTGAAATTGAATGTAAACCTGTAACTGTAAAGCATGATTTTCACAACAATCTCACCTTTGCACGTGCATCGGCAAGTAACTGTGGTGGGAGAGGGAGCAGGGAAGGGAGAAGGCGCTCTAACTCCTGGAAGTGTAATTCCAGAGGCAGAAACACGTAGGAGTCCACATGTGTTTGTGGTCTCTTTGTTTAACATAGTAAGAGCCCTGGTGGCTGAAGGTGTGTAGGACGGAAATTCTCTCCAGAAAGCAGCATCCCTTGTAAGAAAACGTACTTGACCTTTATTTCTGAAATGTTTTATAAAGCATTCCCAGTGTGTACAGCTAAGCTTCTGAAGGAAGAGATAACCAAAGTACACCATCAGCAGCACAAGTTGCATGCAACTCTGATAACGATGGTCATGTAAGTAATGTGACTTAAGTATCACTAAATGAAACTGCTGTGTAGAACGACTGATTTCTACATGCCAGGTTTTGGGATTTTTATTTTTTTGTGGCTCCATTTGTTTGTGAAATGGTTGCCCAGGCGGTATATAAATCATGTGGACTGAGGGGGAGTGCGTGTGTGTGTGCGTACTATACGCAGGCATTCTCTTGAGGAGGGATATAGTTTTGAAGTCCACTGCCAAAGTGTATGACTTGCCAACATGACGCAGTGTGTAGGTAGAGTTAAAGAGAATGTAACTGGGCAGAGAAATCAAAAGATAGGAGTTTCTACTCAACACAGTGAGTAAGGTAAAATCTGTTTTTGAACAAGATAAAATGTTGGTACTGTTTTGTAGAATAGCTACTAATTAATAGAAAGGAGCACAGAGAGCTCATATAGGTCTTGGAGGAATATAGCAGTAATGCCAGAGGAGTCTTGAATTCACTGATTTCACATGGATACAGTGGACCACACTGGTATTTCCCTCCCACTGGAGAACCTGGCTTTGATTATAGGCCAAAAGATACCACTCCCTCACCTTTACAGGTCTTGGGGGTGCCTACAAAGAGGTATCTTTGCTATTTCGGTAGCGTCTGGCCTCACTCTAGCTACAGTTGAGGCAACTTAGACATCTGGACAGGTTTTTTTGTCTCGTATGCATTAATTACACCTAATTCAGTTGTGCAAAGCAGAGAAATAGTAGATATGGTAGTTATTTCTGTTTGCTGTTGATTTCTTAACTTGATTATGTTCCCTTTTTTCTTTTAATAGCGTGAATTTTTTTCTTAAATCAGAATTGAATTGTTCAAATAGATTGTTATCTTTTCAGTTATTTCTATTTTTTTAATCAAATTCAAGAAACTCATATTTGTTTGTCTTCTCTGTTTTCCCCCCCACACACCCCCAATTTTTAGAATTTGTGGAAGAGCATGAGGAATTTGGGTCTATATCTAAGATACTTATAGCATTAGATAGCTTTTATTTTTATAAGATGCCTAAGCAATGCTTGTTCGCTCTAAGGAGTGCTGCTTAATTTGGAATAATCTGATGCATGTTTTGGAGTCATATTTAACACCCTAGAATTGAGGAACAGATTAGAAAAGATGTAGTATACAAACTTCTCCATGCCTTAAAAATATGAGAGCTGTCTTTTTTTCTAATGCTGCCTTTTCTAGAAAAAGGCATCCCGCTTCCGCTGTGGTGACTGTGGAGACTTCTTCCAGACATTCCTTTTTTCTTTCAACTGACTTTATTAATGTGCAATTTTTCCTTCCTTCCTATTTCTTGTATTACTCAGGGGTGTGTGGGGAGAGAGAGTACTAAAACATGCATTTTGTTATCAAAACATGAGCTGTCCATTCTGTCTATTTAAAGTTAAACTACAATAATATTCCATAAGCTTAAAATGTTTTTTCTATGCTAGAATGATTTTATTTGTAGTTATGCTGCATTATGTGGTTCTACTGTCTTTTGGGATACTATAACATAATAGGCACTATAAATAACAGCTGCTAATGTCTACAGTCGTGCACAACAGGCAGTAATGTATCTACTTGTCTACTTTCTGTCATGATGGGAAATATCAAATATTTCTGCACCAATAATGCGTAAGATCATGAAAGTTAGTGGTGGTTACTGTAGAAGTGTATTATCAGAGGTAGTGCTACACCCTGTGCCCTTGAATTTAAAACCAGGCAAACGCTTCCACATGTGTGGTTGAGTTTTCTCAGTGTAGTTCTGCTTGGGATAGATTATCTGCCATATCTCAGAGAATCTTACCTGAGCTGCTGGCCAAGAGGAGTGATGCTGTTGAGCGATGAGGAGAAGTATGTAAAGAACCCGAGAACAGCAAAACCTGTCCTGTTCACACACCCTCCTCCTTGCGCAAAGGACAGTGGGGCAAGGAAGGGGAGGGAAGAAGAAGCTGAAGGCATTTCACCATAAAATAAGGTGATACGTCATACACCTCTGTGAGTATAATTTTATAAAATTAGATGCACATTGTCACTTGTAGATGACATCAATCTCATTGGAATATATTAAATTGCTAGACTTGTGTGGTTAAATGCTCAAGTTGAGAAGTGTGAATTTGTTGCAAAGAAATAAGGGCCCTCTAAAGGCTTCTTTGCCCTTTTCAGACACCTTTAAAATCAGGGAAGAAGCCATAGGGAGGAGTACGGTACCATAGAAACTACAAGAAGCAGAGCTCGCAACTGGGCTCATCTGACAGCAAACCTCGGGGATGAATCATCTGAAGATTTTTTAGTGGTATGTAAAGTAAACCTAAAGTTACCAAAAAATAACAATGGCATGACAAAAAGCCATGGGGGCATCTGCAGGCTTTCTTATGTTATGTAACTACTTCTTGAGCGCCCTTTATAAATTGAGGAGTGATCCTTTGCACTGTACCTTAAAACTTTTTGTGAGCCAGGAACCTCCATCCTGAACACAGGTAGAACAATGCTGGAGGCTTCAGCTGACAGAGCTCTAATTCATGAACCACCTTCACAAATATATTTGGAAATTGTGAGTCACAAAAATCAGCCCACAAGGCAGAAGAAATAACATCATGGTTAAGCTGTAGGTGATTATAAGTGTAAGGGATAAGATATCACATAAGCTTCTGAGAAAGGGGAAAGATTTTCAAAATGCTTCGGTACTTTCTGCTCCCCTGCTTGTTTGGAGGGCAGTTTGAGGAAGTTATATGAAATTGAAAAGCCTGAGGAGGAAGAGCTAGTATGGTGTGGACTGAAAACAAAGGTTTTACATAGTTTATTAATGTGTGTTAAAAGAAGTGTTTTTGTGGTACCGTAAAGAGTTATAAATCATGTACAGTCATGAACACTTCTGCATTAGGACTAGTGATCCATATTTAATATACCTGAATATGAATCTTGCTGATATTCTGCATGCACTAAGCATATATTATAATGATTCTTTAAAAAAAGATCATTAGAATTTGTTGCCCAGTGCTGAAATTTCCTAACTCTATCCTGTTTCTATGGAAACTGTAATAGTAAAAAGATACAGTAAACAAATACGCTGCATTATAAGGCCTCCACTTCTGTAGGGCGCTCATCTTATTAATATCTGTCAAAATTATTCTGGTGACAGGTATTGTGGGTTTGACCATCTGAACAGTAATGTATCTATTTCTTTTTCACTGAAGACTTGTCTTTTAAGGTTGGAGGCTTTTGCTTCTCTCTCTAATCATTTTTCTAAACCAACGGTGGGGTCATATGTGCCAGTAGTTAATACAATACTGCTAATACTTGCTTAGCTCTGACTAGTGAGTGCTTGCTAATGTTTATAAAGTGCTTCAGAGACAGGAAAAATCTTAAAAATGTAGAAATGTAATTGTTCTAGCTAATGCAGAAATCTGAAACTTCTTTCTCCTGGGTCTCTTTTGAACCTGTTGGTTGTGTGGTGTGGCCTTCCAGGAGCAAGGCTGGAAGGGCATAGCCCGCTATCTAAGAATAAATGATGTGCGTGGCATGGAGCAAAGTACATCTCGCAAAGTGGAGTGTCACATTTTGGATTGCAGCCCCTGAGGTATTTTGGGCAGCAGTGAGAGCGCTGTCTGTTCTGGACTGCCAGACAGTGCAAAGACTGCGAGGAGGCTCACCTCCGCTTACTTGTGCTCTACCTAGCAGAAGTGACAGGCTGTGGAAAGGAGCATGTCGTGCCTCCTCGGCAGGGCTGTGGACCTTGTGTCTTGCAGGCACGTGTGCCAAACTGGGAAGCCTGAGGACGCAAACTCTGTGCTTGCTGGTGAGCAGATGAACTTTTTAAAGATTACTGATCTCACCTTCTGTTTCAGAAATGAACCTTCCCTTTGTGAATCCAGTTTCAGGACCACTTACCACTACTGAAAAGGGTAGTCAGATTCTGAAAGATTAAAAGTGTAGAAAAAGAGTCAAAGTGGCTCATTGAATTACATAGTAAGAGATGGACGTTTAGACTAAATAGACAGTACCAAATTAGAAGGGCTGCTTTTTCTGTGTTCTCTCTCTCTCTTCATGGAAGATAAACAGGCCTAAGCCTTCACAAATCTAAGTATTTGATGAATGGAAAATGCGTAAAGCAAATTCTAATAGTAATAAGTTGTTTGCATTATATCCTCACTGAGGCAGCCCTTTTTTTTTTTTCTTTTCTTTTAATTTTGAACAGAGCCTTTTGCAGACTATCTTGAACTCCTTGGGTAGTTTATAGAGAAGGCTATCTGCTCAAGAGGCACCTTCGAAATGGGAAAGGGGTGGGAGGAGGCTGTTTAAAAGGTTTGGGAGTTAATACTGGATATGGAAAAGTCAAAACGGAAAGAGCCGAGGTTAGGATGGGGGAAGCATATTTGGTTTGGGTATGCTGAAGAGATTTCTGGCACTCAGGGAACTAGGGATTTGTTCTGAACTCTTCCATTGTGTTGCAGGATGGAAATTAGGCCATAATATTATTGTTTAATATTACTGAAATTTGTAATATTAAATACAGTTTAGTAACTTATAGAAAGCTGCTATGCAAAAGAGTGAGAAACTTGTTTACTATGGATAATTTGTAATGCTTATTTTGGTGAAGAACTGCTGTATTAAGTATTTGACAAAATCATTTGTTAAATTTATTTAGCGGTAGCTGCTTTTAAAAATACACTAGAGAGATTGATGGGGGTGAGGGCAGGGGAGGAAAGATATCGTTCCCTTCCTCAGAAACACAAATCATAGCCTGAAGCCTTGCTGCCCCTGTGTTGTGGGGGCAAAGGGGTGGGAAACAAAAAAAAACAATTTGCGGTTTTCTCTTCAGATTCATTTAGCAGTATGCTGCATATCGTTGATGCCACTGACATAAAATATTTGATTCAGAAACTTTTTAGATGTTGGATATAATGTGGCAAACAGTGCTCCTCAGAGGCACAGAATGCCTCGATGTCCAATATGAAGTATTGAATTCATTCAATACTTTTATTTACTTCAATAATTCAATTCATTCTTCAGTTGGACTGAGCTTAAGGTATCTAGTTCGGCCCATATAAACGTGACTGTCTTGGTATCATCCAAATGGGATTGCTACTTTGGACTGGCCAACAAATTTGATAGGGACCCTTAAGACGCATTGCAGCACTAGATTTTAGAGAGACTGGCTCTACGAGGAGCACCCTGTGCTAAAACAAGCTTCTTCATAGCTGATGAACTCAATGTGCTAATGAAGGTGCATCGATGTGCATAGGTTGAGTAGGTAGTTTTGAAGGAGATAATCTTTTTTTAAATTTATTTTCTTTGTTGTTTCTCGAAGGGATTTTTGTAAACCTTGGATATGACTGTATCATTTCTTGTATTGGCTTAAAATAAGTTGCATTGTACTTTTTTCTTTTTTTGGTGGACTTGATGTTACTGTGAATTGCAATTCAATAAAAGGTAAGCTCTGACAGATATCAGATTGTTTATCCTTTAAATTGAAATGAGTTTTGCCTACATAGAGGGAGGCAGAAATTGGCCTTAAGCTTGACTTCATCAAAATCTCAGCCTTTTGTAGCCACAAAAATGTTGTTATGATGGGAATTGTTACAAGTAATAGTTGCTGGGCTGACTTGTTTCAGCACATAGTCATGCAAGTTATTGACTAACAGCTCTATACAGTACACTGCAGAGCATCCTTAACTCTCGCTGACTTCCCTGCTTGGCATTCTGGAAGACATATGGCTTGCTAGAAAATTGATATGATGTCTATGACGTTATTTGTCTTGACTTTTGTTTCCTTTCTGTTGAATCTTTTGACTAAGGTTAAAAAAAACTGCACCATAAATATTTCTCCCACCTTTTAAGTAATGTGATGTTAGTCAAGATTTAACCCTCATCATTCTAGGAGAACCTAGGAGGTTCAACTTCCAATACACATCTTTGCTCTTTCTTTGCTCTTTTTCTCTCCGGCATTGAGCATATGTGCATAGCATGTTAACTCTCGGGTCTGTGTCTTGAGCCATATGGGTAGGATGAGATAGGAGTGCCGAAAGTCAGCTTTCTCTTTGTTGCTGTTGTTTTTGTTTCATATTTGCCTCTATTTCTGGTATCGAAGAGCAAATGGATAGTCCAACGCAACAGACCCACAAAATCAATGCTTCTTAAATGGTATGAATTGGAATCATAAGAAGGAAGGCCTAGTTTCAAACCTTTTCAAGAAGCCAGTTATACTTTCAGTTACAGATTGTCTCGCAGTTAAGTAGGAACTAAGACTTCTTCATTGTTAAATACACTTTTTTGCCATTCTTTGCTTCCCCTATCCCTTCATCTGTGGTAAAATAAGCATTTTTCTTAAAACATTCTTCGTTCTGTATATCTCCTTACCTATACTATTTAGTTTATTCCACTGTGTTAATTTAGAACTGATCTTTCCAGCAGGGCAAGAAAAGCATTTAGTATATTCTTGTTCATTTCAAAGTTGGAATTTTTAACATGAAAGCTTCATTTATGTGGTAGTAAAGGAAGCTCTGATTTACTGATTCTTGGGATGCACAGGTAATATTAGATGAGCAGCAGTCAATGAGTAAATGATAGTCAAAAGTCAGTTGGATGACTACAGTGGCCTTGAGTATTTCTGTGTTTAATATTAACATTTTTTTTATAAAACAACTACCATTGCAGTGATAATCCTTATTTGTGTAACTTCAGTGTTTTTAATTGAATATGTTCACATTCAAATTACATACTGAGAAGTAAATCTGTAGGAGTTTAATGACTTTGTTTTTATGTTATGCAGACTGTACAAATTCAGTCAGCCATATTTCTGCAATGATGATTTTGAATATTAAGTATTTTATGCAAAAGAATTAAAGGGTATATATGCCTATAGTAAAAGCTGCATAATTTCATTCTATCTAGATTTTTTCCTTCTGCAGATTTCTTTAATATTAAAACATAATATGGATTATCCATAATATGGATGTAAATATGAAAGAAATTCTCCAAAACTTGTATCCGAAGTGAATAATTGGAGAAACCAAGAATAGCTATGAGAATGGCAAGCTATACCGGTCGATCTCATTTGTGTCTAGCAAACTGGACCTGTTCCAGTAAAATTGTTTCAGTTTGAGAGAAAGCAAAATTGCCCACTGAGAGCAAGAAAGGAAGGTCGTGATGCTAGAGAGAAGCAAAAAATAAATTCTTGGAAGTTGTAACTTTCTCCATGCTGTTGTGGTCGACCACTGAGTTGACATTTTGTTTTAAGATCATTCTGGGAGTTAAAGGACTAAATTAGTTTTAGGGTATCTAAACAGAGGACTATTGAACAGGAAAATGGAGTGGTTTTAACCCTATAAAGGATGCCTTTGAATTTGGTTTAGAAAATTACAGGTTTTTTTTTTGCTTAGGTATGTGTTTTTTTTTTTTTTTTTTAGTGATCCTAGAAAAATTTATGAGTATGCAGAAAAGAGTAAAATAATAATTTAAGAGCTGGGCAAAGTGCCTCACAATCGAACACAGAGACTGATTTTAAGCTTTTCAGAAATGGGGTTGTATTTTTGGCTGAACTAGAGGAGCATCACTCCAGGATGAGAGCATCACCTACTTCAAGATTCCTGAATTTACCTGAGAAGAGTGGAACAAGATCCCAGAAGGACTGAATACAAACTCACATTTTGCAATGGGATGGATGGTTAGTCAGTTCCCCTTCCTGTGGAGCGCATTCTTCATCTCTGAATAGCTCCTGCTCCAGTCTGTTTTGCTGCTGTCATGCACAAGGAATTTTAGTTTGACCCTTTCAGCTCAGAAAGGCCAGGCTATACCTACCTGTCAAGTCAGCAGTATGCTTATAGAATATGCATGACATATGCACCAAGATGATAACTATCCAAGTGATAACCCTGTTGATATAGGGTTAGATAGGGAAAGATAGCCTTTCTGCCCTTGCTTTATTGGAAATTGCAGGTCAAATTCCTTCTTAGTGCAGCTCAGCTAAATCTAATCATCTTAGTGTGTGCTGTTTAACTTATTTACTTGCGTAGCAGGGTGCATGCATTTACTGCCTTTAATGTTGTGACTGTTGCTTACCAAATTTGCTAAATTTAGAAGTTACGTATTTTCTGCAGTGATGTAAGCATTAAACTTAAGAAATACTGAATTCTCTTTCTTTGTTATTCCATGTGTGCCATTTTTTCATTTCTATTTGTGTGTAATTTTTGTGCAATTCTTTGAACATCAGAATTTCAGTGGCCGAAATGCAGATGCTACTGTCAATAATTACATAGACCTAAAGTGTGCTCCTTTAAAAGGCATCTTTTAAACAACCAAACTGGCCAGCGTTATTGTGTAAAATATACATATCTGTGGCGAAATGGAGACTAAACTAGACTATTTAATGATCCTTTCCAGCTATTTGTGGAAACTGTATGTGAGTTGCTCTTCTGGTAATTAAGAACTTCAGGAGCAAACCCAAAGTCTGCTAAATCTGAAAGATACTTGGTGTCTATTTATTTATTTATTTATTTATAATCAGACCCTGATACCTGCACAATGCAGGCTCTGTAGTCTCCTGAAAATTACGTTTAAACTACTGGCTTATTCCCAGCTGTCTGTAACTTCAGAGCTTGTAGCTTTCATCTTTATCTTGTTGTGGATGGAGCTCTCTGACTTTCAAGTAAGCTTCGCAGAAGCATGTAAGAGCTATGCAGATGAACAACCTGAAGAGTAGGTTCATAGCAGTACTGCTGCTGAATGAATCTGAATGTTGAGTGTAGCAAAGAATAGCAGGATGTTAACCTGTGGCTTACTGAGAAGTACACACGTGCATCAGAGCAGTCTTCCCCCACTTCCCCCCCCCCCCCCCCCCGGTCATCCTTTACCACAAAGTACTCAAACCTTTCTAATCTAGTTTTGTACTGAAATTAAATAAACATTGTGTACTACAGTGTCTAGCTACTGAATCCGGAGTAAATTTTTTAAAGTATGTAGATATTACTTATGCCTACAGTGAAGATGATTTGCATGAGATTAAGAGCCTGAGGCATGTTTTTCAAAACACTGAAAAGCATTTCGTGAGCAAAGTAGCACAATGGTTCTCCTGCTGCATGTGCAAATGTTATCATTGTTGTAATGGGACGTGTGCGCATCTTTAAATACTTTTCTTAGATAAAGAAGGACTCAAGCTGTTGCCAAAGTGTCTATTTGAACTCAAACTCAAAGCTACTTTGAAAAAAGATGAGCCTAATTTTAACTATATTCTTACTACATAAGTGTTTTGTCTACCCGAGAGAGTAATTAAACAATTTTTCTGGAAAAAAATTATATCACAATATCAAAGTACTTTAATTGTTAACTTTGCTAATTCAGAAGCATAGAAATTAATTTAATCGGATGGGATAGCAAAAGTGTGTCTATTAAATAAGTTACTGCATCCTTAAAAATTGAAGCAACAGTTCTGTAATCATATCTGACTTCTAATGGGTTCCTAACAGGTTGTAAGCTTAATGGTCACAGTCACAAAAGTTCAGAGAGTTTTGTCATAAAACTGTAGTTTTGCCAAGCACATTACTGCTGTAGGAAAGCAGTAATTCCAGCAGTTGAATGAATTAGAAAATAAATGTATGATGTTCCTATGTTTTAAGCGTTTTATAAAATATTTCATTCTTACAAATATAAAGAACAGTTTTGCTATAACTTCTTATCAATTGATAAGTCTGCTATTTAATAGGGAATCTACTTTTGACAGCTGGAGCCAATGGCCAAGGCAGACTCCATGTATCACGCATTTCAAAAAGATCAGTCCAGTATTGATGCAATCCAAGATTGGTGACAACCTCTTAACTGAATTTTATAATGGGAATGATAACGCTCGCTTCAGAGAATAGAAATTTTAAACATTATTAAAAACTAAAAGCAATTACAGTGACTCAGGAAAAAAACAAATACCATAATTGAAACTAGAAAAGACTGTAATGAGATTATAATGGTACAATAATAATAAAAACAAATAATAAGCAAAGGAAGATTACACTATCAAACTTGTAAAGCTCCAGACAATAGCTGTTGAAAAGGATGGGTAAGATAGATGGGGAGCATTGTGGAGACCTGATGAGGCAGTAATTGCCTGTGAACTGTGCTGCTGAGGCACAGCAGGTGGTAGGAGACTGCTCACTCGGAGAAGAGGCAGACGTGCCAAACCTCAGCCGCCTCGGGTAAACGCTGGGAGTGGGGCGAGGGGAGGGCAACAGGGGCGCGCTACCCGCCTTTTCCGTTGTCCAGCTGAATGCAGGACACGCCTTGAATGACTCATGTTCAGTCATAAATTAGTTTCCCGTGGTACCAATCATGGCCTGTGGAACTGTCCTGCTCCAACAGTCTCCAGCGTCCAGTACGTAGGAGAGAGACCTAGATATTGTTTTCCTTTGTACTGCGCTGGCTCCCGAAGGTGTCCGCTGGAACCTCTGATTGTTCTTGGTAGCGTCTCTACGAAATTACCAGGGACAACACCGTTGACTTAGGCACTAGGACTCGCCTGAGTTCCCCGCACAGCAGCATCCACAAGGGCCCTCTGAAGGGGCTCGGGGCTGCCTGTCCTCGCGCTGCGGTCGCGTGAGGGCTTTGCGTCAGTGCTGACACCACGCGCCTGTCCTGAGCTCAGCCGCCCCATCCTCTGCTCCCTGCCACGAGGCTTATGCAAACCTCAATGCGAGCGTACAGCAATCTAGATCAAAGCACCAACCCAGATTAAAACTCGTGCTTTTAACCTGTGTTAATTGCCAGTCATGCAGCTGAAAGTCCCATTGCAAAGGTGCAAGACATAAATGTGCAGGTGCTGGAGCAGCAGAACTGCCTCTCAACAGCTCTGCTTGAGTTTGCTGGCTTAAAGCACTCCTGGAACTGCAGTGTATCAATAGAGATTTACTGCAAAGTAGACGTTAAATATTTTTCAACAGCTACTCACTAAGTTTCCATAAATTATTTTTCTCCTCATATTGCATTTTCCAGGTTTAAGTCCAAATATAATGTTATATAATATAACATGCGCTGAAAGGAGAAGTATTTTGTTCTCATTCGGGATTATAGAACTTTAATCCATTTACCAAGATTTTTATTTTTACGAGATAAGTAGCTGGATATTTTTGTCCCTCACAGCAGGTTGTGAGATGAGTTCCTCTTCAGAGAATATGTTCAAGTTCCGCTAACTGTCTTAGTGTTATTTTAAAATAGGTTTTGTGTTGATTTTTTTTTTCCTAGATTGCTGGTTTGATTTTTTTTTTTTTGGATTAATTAGAAATGACAGCTATGTTTTCATCCAAACTGTAGATAAGGACCTAAGCTAAATCAATATTCCTAAACAAAACAAGGCAAGGCACAGATCCTACTATTTTTCCCATGATTTTTCCATACTGTTAAATTGTTAGCATAATTCTGTCACTTTTTTGGCTGGGGCCAACTCTTAGTCACTCGGACAGTCCTTAGCCTATGCTGTTATCAGTCTGTGCCTAAGGACAAGACGAGGTGGGCAACTTTTTGGATGCAGCGCTCTGTTTTGGTGAATAGGAGGGTTGTGGGGACATGCTAAGTACATTGGCCTCAGGGTAAGAGACTGTTCCCTGGTGTATTTTGTTTACGTGTAGAAGTGTGACACAGACCTTTCAACAGAATAGGCAATATCAAGAGTTGGGTTACTTATAGTCTGTAGCCCAGGACTGAACTGGAATGGGACAGTCTGACAGCGGGATTCAGTGCTTCTTGCTATGATACCAGAAAAATAACACTGAGTACCACAAATCCTGAATCCTTGGTGACGATCAGGATTATCTCTTATGTTGTCTTATTTCCAACCTGTCCTACCTCAGGTTCTGCATCCCAGTGCTACACGCTTCCTCAGCCAGTCTGTGTCTTCTTAGGCTCCCCACTCTTGCTTCTCTTGCCTAGGAAGTCTGAGTCTCCACCTCTTCTCATTGCAGTTTGTCTGGTGTTGCTTGGAAACCAGAAACAGTTTGAACCCTGTATCTCAGTTTGGCGTACCTAGTAAGAATATACTTTCTTGCAGGGGGGAAGAAAGATTGGTAACTAGTGATTTGACCCAGCCGAAGCAAAAGACGACTTCAAAGGCTTGCATCAAGGCAATAAATGTTCTTCGTTTGGTCTCCATAAGTTGCACTGAAAGCCTGTTTGAAGCTGACAAGTTGTATATCTGGGTAGAAAATTTAATATTGGAAAGAAAAGGTCACAACATCTTGTGTACATCATGTACACAAAAACGATTAAAAAATAATAATGGGCATTACTCATATGTGGACACCCAGGTGGATCAGTGAAACTCTTAAAATATAAATAGGATATGCAGATGCCCTGAATGCAGACAGCTAGAGAGCTGTCTTTATTGTGAAGAATATTCTTCACAGTGATTGCACACGTATGTGTGCTCTACCTATCTCTTCCAAAAAAAAAAAACAAAAACAAATGAATCTGACTGACCTATTTTGTTTAAGAACAGAGGCTGTATCACTCTAACAATCTTTTTTCAATTGATAACTTTGTTAATATCATATTGTCTGTACTGATCTTTGGCATTTTTCTTAGTTCAATAAGTTTTTTGTGTTTTTAGCAGAAACTGTTCAGCTGCTTTCATTTTTTTATTCCTAATGTTGAATACTCTCACAATGAATACTTTCTGCGGTGCCATCTTGGCAGTGTTGTAGAGCCTCTTCTGGAAGTGGTGGGAACGTGGAATTTGAAAAGGACATGGATATTGAATCACCAACATCTTATATTCAGATTGAAAAATAGATTTGACAATGTTACAATGACATACTACTAGCTCTCACTCAGAAAAAAGTTTGCTCAAATGTTAAAATAACAATAGTAATGCTCTGCTGGTTTCACATGTAGAAACATATGAAGATAGACTAGCAGTACCGGAAAAGGGCAGGGCTGGACCCTTCCAAGGTCGAGGTTTCCTGTGCCCCAGCAGTCAACGTTGTGTATCATCTGGAGGTCCCCAGTTCTGCCAACTTGTTCCTCTGCTTCTACCAAATAAGCTAACTTAAAACAGTAATTTATAGGGCTACGTATAGCCATCTTTGCCATTCTATGGCTAAATCATGTATAGACAGACAAAACAGAGGAACTGAGGAGGCAGTAATTTTCCTACAAGTAGATTTGTTGCCGTAAGGTAGGAGTTGATAACCATATAACCTGCCTAGCCATGGCAGTTCACCTGGGTTAGGTGAACTGCTGCTGTTTGTTCATTGAGCAGCTTCCTGAAAATCTTTTGACATGGAGGATACCGTAACACACCTCCAAGACTCACCTCAATCAATAATTTCTGTCTGAAATACAAAACTGTAGAGCTAGAGCAGGAGATCTCTATGTGCAAAAGGGATTTACAGCATTGAAGCTTTTTAGTATATTATCTATTTTCTCTAGACTACAATGTACAGAAATATAATTTAAATTATTGTTTTCAATTCAGATACAAACAGGAAATAAGTTTTTCAAATTTCTATTGAAAGGCAGTTAGTGATGCACAAAATCTTACAATGAAATGTTAACGTAAGAATATTTTTCTTATCTTTAGTATTATGCCTTTGCTGTCTGTGGATGGAAGAAAAACAAATTATTTCTTACCCTAGTTAAGATCCCACACACATTCTTTATGGCAGCATCTAATATTTTGAATATCACAAGGTGAATATAAATAATTAACTTCTAATCTATCCTTTTCGATCTGTGCCCAAAAGCCCAATCCATATAAGGGAAATAGCAAATTCAGATTTCTTTCAGGAAATTCTTGAGATCTGAGGAAGAAGACATTTTCTCATTCTCACTTTATTTTTTTTCAGTTAATTTAAATATCTCTTATCTGAATATTTGGACAAGTCTCAATGTTATTGCGTTGTAATTCTAACTAAACTTTTTTATTTTATATATTTATTTTAGGGAAAAAAAAATCAGGAGTAGCAGACATTATTAACATTGTGAACACTGTAATTAAACTTCACAGGAGAGAGCCATCATGTAAATTTTCCCAGTAAGAGAACCATCAAAATCCTTGCATTTCAAATCATGCTGTTGTGCTTAGTAAGATGTAACATACTCTATTCAGTTCACCAAAAAGCTCGAGGCAGCTGTATGGGTGAACTACTGTTCTCGTCTTATGTATCTGTTTTGAGGTTTGCTGTTCTCGATTTGGACCTAAAATGTTCTTCCGAACTTGTTTCTACTCCCCCTCGCATACTTGAATAGTTGATTAATAGCAAATTTTTATCTCTACCCATAATGCTTATTTTTCTGGTAAGACCTAGTTTGCTGCTTCATTTTAGTTCACCAATAGATGGTGTAGAACGTGCCTTTATTTCTTTAGATTCGTTCAGATCATAGCTTTATTGTAGATTAATTCCAGCCTAGAATAAGTTATGTAACTTGATAGCCGCTTTATAATTGGTAAATAAAATAAAATTTACATTAACGTACCTTGACTAAACAAGGTATTTGAGAAAAAAGGCTTCCTTTTACCTCAGTGATTCTTTGATATTCTAGCATTGAAGAAAATTTTTTGGAAGATACTATTGTACACAGCTGTTTGGTAGGAGGAGGTGGGGGTGTCTTCAGTGAAACACATAAGTTTTCCATGCAAAGACTACTATTTTTGCTGTGCATTAATATTCAGATTTGGTAAAGTTATACTGAATCAAGAAGAAACAAGTGTTGTGAGGAACAGATTCTTGACAGTTACCAGTTCTGTGACGGGGATTTCATAACTAAATGTCCTTAACTTAGTATATAGCCTGCAAAATTAATGGCAATGTGTACCTCTCAGAGCATAAAATGAAACAGAATATGATGCAGGCATTTATTTTCTCCTGTTCTGTATTATGCTGTTATACTTTATTATTCCTGAATCTCTCTGTAATAAAATGTGAAATGAGATTTGTTTAACTTTACCTACTTGATGTTCTTAAGCTTTGTGATGTGAGACCTAAAAGTTGAATGTAAATGTTATTTATGTTCCTGTAGTACTTCTGTAAACTGTGAGGGGTCTTTGAATATATAAAAAAATCAGACTTACAGAATAGAATTCAGACAGAGCGAATAATAAAATATGCCTTCTCCTTAGGGGTGAAATGAATAACCACTGTACAGTTTAGTGATTGTAATTGTCTTGCTCTTACCTTGCTTCTCCATTTGTTCTATCGAGTGTTGTCTCTCTAAGGCAGCGATTTCCACACTTAATCACTGAATGGTGATCTTCCAATGCCACTGAAATTCTAGAAATATGGGGAAAAGTCCTAGAAATTTTATGGTTCAGCATTTTACCTAGTTTTCGTGTCCCTCCCCCACCCCCCCCGAATTACAAACCGCTTGGAAAACATAGGCTTGAAAGTTCAGTTACAGCAGAAACGTAGTTGGGTTCTTATCCCGCTGCAGTAGCAGACTTCACAAGACAGAGGGACTGCAAAGAATTCTTCCTTTCAAACTGCCTGCAGGCAGAAAAGTGAAGTGGTCATACCAGGGACTGGGGTATCTGCTCCAAGTCTGTGGACCATACCATTTGGCTAGAGGAAGGTAATTTTGGTCGATGGTATAAGCTAGAACATTTTCAAAGCAATAAAGTATTTTCTAATCTGAAACCCTTCTGTAGGCAATCTAAAGTACTATAGTGCCTGGCACCTTTTATTATTATTGTTATTTATGACCACTTATAATGCAATAGCACTAGTAAGCCCTAATTAGCAGTTAAGTCCCTTTCTGAAGTCCCAGGACTGTATAGTCCTGTGCAAATGACTGTGCTGTGAAGAGTTAAATCTCCTACTGATATTTGCTTCAATTTTCCCCCAGCCTATATTCTCCTTGAACCTGATGCCAGTAGCGATGTCTGTGTAAATTGAAATTATAATAGACCTAGTGGGAATTGCCTGTACCTGCATTTGCTTTCCTCTAAAAAAAAGAAGTAATATTTTAGTGAAGTACATTTCTCCCATCTTCTTGGAAGAGAGGCTAGTCCTGTCTCGTGATTGCTCATGCTTCAATCCTGCTGCTGCTTACAGCTTGGTCTTTCTGTTTCTTAGTGCCTTGTTAAAATTTTGTACTAGACCAATGAATAAACAGTTGATGACTGTCCTTTTTGCCCAGCCAGATATGCCTGTGAAGGAAACACCTGCTCTGAAAGAAAAGAAAACTGGGAATGAGGAAAAGAATTGGTCTTTGACCTGAGTAACAAACCATAGTGATATGCCTGAGGATGGATTTTTAACCCCAGTCCTGAATCACAATTCAGCTGTATTTTGACATGTTCCTGGCATAAAGTGGCCAAGAAGCATCAGATGCAGCTTCTGAAAGAGCTCTTTTGGTGCTGGGACACCTGTACAGCTCTTCTGGCTAGGACCTGAGAAACCTGAACTCGGCATAGCTCCTGACAGCTGGACTAGTTATTTCACAAAACCAGAAAAGACTAAAAGATTTTTATTATGTTATTTCTCCCTTTAATTTAGAGTCATTGAATTACCATTTTTCACTGATATTCATAGAACAGGGTCTTTCCGTAATAAAGTAAAATTTTGCTTTTATGATACATTTTAACTTTACAAGTCAGTTGGTCCAGGCTTCTTATAGTATTTTGCAGCCAGGGTAAAATATGGATATCAAGAGGGAGCTGGAGGCTTAAAGACATAAACTTATCAGTAGTTTTGTTGATTATGAACCCAGAAGATCTGTTGCAATTGCCCTGCCTGACTTTTTGTATACCACAGTTCATGGGACTTCCTTTAAGTAATACTTATTTGAAGAAGATTGTATCTTTTTAGGGGGGAAGATTGTATTTTTAAAAATACGGACAGTTTTAATCAGGACTACCCTTTCATTATTCTGTTCCTAAACGTCCGAGCCACAGGCTTAACTGTGAATTGCTTTAGTGCAACTTCAATCCCCAGTGAAAATATTTTCATATATCTTATTGCAGGAGCATAGGTAATACTTAGTGCCTTCATGGGACTTTGTTAATTAAGCTGCAATTGTTTCTTATTTCTTAATGTAATGATTCTCCAGCATGCCATCAGATAGACTTTGCACAACTCTTTACTGTCTTTATATCTTTTTGTATATTAGGATTTCCTAAAAAGTGTGCTACTGAAAACAAAAGCCATTCTTAAGAAATGCAAGACAACACACACAAAAATTAGAGTTCTTAACTATACACATTTTTTTATACTGACAAATGCAAAGTCATTAAATTTACAAGTGCAATTGCAGTATGCAATTGAGAGGGGACGGTGTCAACTTATTGGTTGTTGGGTTTTTTTCCCCTGTTATAGAGCTGATAGTGTATCCAGGATTCCAATGAAGTAGCACAAATAAAAATTCAATGTTTTCCAAATAAAATAGTGTTTAATTGTTTTTCTCGGTAAGGACTTCTTCCACCTCCACACTAATAAGCATTCTTCTGTGCTTCAGCTAGCTACCCACTCAGTTTCTCTCTTTAAAGATATCGGCTACTGCAATTACCATTGAGAATTTTCAGTCTCTCATTAAATCTGGAGCAGTAGGCAATTTAAGCAGGTGGTGATCAGTGTAACATTACAAAAAATGACCTTTAGAAAGTGCATCTCTTACAAATATGGATACTCTGTTTTAGCAAACATGTTCTTAGTGTTTAGTTTTAGTATAGTTCTTTGGGGGAAAAATGATGACTTTTGGACACCATTTGAATACATTTAAAAAGTGCAAATAATGTTTTTCTCTGAATATTATTTGTCTTTATTTTCAGTATCATCTCCTGCATATGAAGAAAATCTGCAATTTTATTCTGTTCCACAGCCCCCCAAAAAACTGTTTGTACAGGTTCAAGAGAACCACAAACACGGAGCTGAGGGGCTGGGGCATCGGTTGCAGCGTTTTTCTCTGCACAAAAGCCACATTCTGGCATCTTCTTTTCCTACAAAAAGCTTCATGTGCCTTTTAGCAAACAGAGATTTTACTTTATGAATGCTGATTTACAGCAACTGCGTGGGCTGTGGAAGCTGGGCAGCAGGTCTCTGGGACCCACAGGTGACCAGAAGGTGGTGGGGGAGCAGCTGCCCAGTGTCCTGCGGGGCTTTGTCTGCTCTCCTGTACAGCCTGGGATCCGTGGCTTAGCAACTTCTAGAGACCCCTTTTCCAGAAATCCCTAGAGACGTAAGGCGTTACTGTATCAAAAAGTATGCTCAAACTCAGGCAAATGTGTAGAGCTGGAAAGCTGCCAGACCCAAATCATGCTATGCTGGCATAGCATAGTTCGGCATGGCAATGTTCCAATGAGGCAGGCTAACATGTTTGGTATGGATGCTGCCTCTGTTCATTAGGAGTTGGTAAATTATACCCTGATGCCATTAAGCCATGGCAAATTTTGTTTGTATAAACAAGATCCCGAGCGACTGTCCTTCCCCTGTTGTGCTCAGATCACGTCTCTTTTTTTTTCTTCACAGTTACGAGACTACAAACACATGCAGACCTTAAAAATTCTGGAATTTGCAGCCTTAAGCCCTTAAGCTCAAAACCCTAGACTCAAAGTTAAGGGACTAGGCTTTGTAAGTATAATCCAGACCAGTTAAAGCTGTCCACTCATATGCCAGCAGAGATGCTATCTCTAATGTTGGCGTCACACAAGATAAATAGCAAGCTGGAACGGCAGAACCTGATTTTTTGAGAGAGTATGTATTTTGCCGCTTCTCCTCCAGCAGTAATGTAAGTGGGTCTATGCCCTGGGGTTGTAGATCCAGTCTGTTTTGTAATTCTTACACGCTAGCATTGTCTGAGAATCTAAATATCTTTTTAATGTTGTATTACATTCAGTTCTGCAATATAGCAGTATTTAGCACTGCCAGCCAGAGAGGAAGATACAGCTTCCTCTTCTGTGAATTCTGATCTCTGAATTCCCTTAAATATCATTATTAAAAATTTCTTCAGGTAAGCCCCTCTCAGGTACTTATTTCAGTGAAGTATCCATAATAAAAGTTTTCATGTCAAAGAAGCAGGACTAGTATGCTTGAAGAGAGCTAACTTAAAAGTGTTATTGTTATAGCAGTTCTTCTTCAATTTTGATAATTATATCTGAATCAGTTCCTTGAAGGAAAAGAATACTTGTTTCATGAGATCAGAATTAATGAAGATGCACTAATTCTTCTCCTCTATGGATTAGAGAAATTAACAACAAAACAGCATACCAAAATTTAGCATCCCATGAGTACTACCCTGAGTACACATTCAGGAAGAAAATTTGACAGTGAAGCAGTACTTAATACTCTTTCTTTCGCAGTTAGTGAATAGTGAAAATACTCAGCAAATGAACCTCAAGAGAGAAGCCAAACTCAAGCAACTAAGTGGAAATTAAAAACCGAAAGACAGGACTTTGAATGACTGTTTTAACTAAAGAGAAGGGGGTTCCCAGTGCTGTTTTCTTCTGGATTAAAAGTCACTTTTGCAAAATAATAAACCAGAGCATTAAAATACTAGCCACTGACACACACTTCTATAATTCGTTGAATATTTTGGGAGTCTGCTTTGAGCTGTTGTCTCTAAGCTACATATCAGAAAGTGTTGCCCTATCTAATCTATATATATGTATTTCCACCTAAACTGTGAGATTGCTAGAACCTTTGAGGACATTCATATTAAAGGGTTGACTAGTTGCTAAAAGTTAGAAGATCTATATCCAGTTGTTTTGACTTTTCACTATGAGGCTCAACTGGGAAAGCCGCTCATCAAAAACTCACTTTGAAATGAGACAAAAAAGGTAAGACTGTGAAACAGTATGCTTTTAATATCATATAGCAACTAAAATATTTAAAATATTGTGTTCAGTAGAGCCTGGTTTTAAGGGCACACCTATATCTTTATTCAGATATGTGGATTACTGAAGTGTATAGCAAGAGATGAATTGAAAAAAGGTCTGGAGGGAATTTTACAGATGTCCTAGTCATGAGAAACTTTGTAAAAAGCTTGTGAAGCTGCCCACAGATTTGAAGCCGGGAGAAATCTGAAATGTCATGGATGACTATGACGCTACTTAAAATTGCTGAGGTTAATGAACTGCATGGTAGGTATTATGAATGTCTCTTATCTGCACTGCTTTTATAGAACATAGTTTTCCTCTTCTCATAACATTAATTATGACGCATGCATATTCCGAGACAGAATAATGGATGCTGTTGTTCCATTTGTGAAAACACTTGATGTTTATCAGTGCTCGTGAGACAGCATACTGCCTAATTCTGCTGCACTTAATTGTATTTTGTTCATAATATGACACTACTTCATATATACTTTTTGCATGCCAGTAAAGCATCATATTTTTTCTTTATGTTGGAACATACAATAAAAAGCTGTTCCCATTTTTATTATAGCCAAGAATGCAAAGTGCACCTCATCTAATACCTTCATTATTTCAGAAAATGAGAGAAGGATTTCTTCAGCCTAGTGAGTATTCTATTTGAAGAAAATTTAGTCTGATCTTCAATACCTGAAAGTTTCTAATTACTGTCTGTTTTTCCCTACAGGTCTCCTGACTTTTATCTACTGCAGAACTAATTTGGACTAAATCAAGACATAAGCAAACTTACCAAATATCGTGAAACTACTGGCCAGGGCGGGAGAGCTGGTAGATTGAAACTGCTATAGAGGGTAGGGTGCTGCATTCAAAACGATACTAACTCCTGTCCCTTCCCTTTCTTTTTGTGTGGAAAATGTAGGAGATGAGGCCATTTCACTTTTATACTAGATATACAAATACATATATCTTAATAAAGACTACTGAAAATTTGTTTTTGTGGGTTTCTGTGTTTGTTGTTGCTCTTATAATCAGATGAAGTCAGAAGACAGACCTCTTCCACTCATGTTCGTCATGAAGTGCTTTCTACAGAATGATAGGATTTCATCAAATATTTGTTGCCTCTATGCACAGAGATATTACTCTAAGATTATTACTCTAAGATATTACTCTAGGAATAATTCCTAGAATTTTACTGGTACACCCCCTGACATATGACTGATGTTGGTTGTGTATGTTGTTATTCCCTCCTCCCTGGCCTGCCTTTCAACGGATGGAAACATTTGAGACTGGGAAGGAGTTTTCATTTACTGTTATGACAGCCAAGTTTAGAATATAATAGAGATTGACAATACTCCACTGTTTCAGGAGCTCAAGACCCCTTTTGCTATAATATGTGGTTCCTACTAGATTCTGGTAGGTTCAGAGCTCAGGTGCTTTACAAACTGTAAATGTGTCTTTGAGCTACGTTTAGCCATTTCTGAAATACTGTAAATAAAACATTCTGTGCATCTATATTACAGGAAAAGAACCATTGATTCAGAGACAAGTTACTGAAGATTTGCTGTACTGTTGTTCATTGCTCTGAGATATTAAATTACAGAAATTCCTATTGTGTTCCACTCCCCCATTTCTAACAAACTGTTTTATTGAAGGCTTCAATTAACAGTATTGCAATAATAAAATTCACAGCTATTGTTCAGATCTGAACTCAATTGCTGTCTGCTCTCTGAGCACTTCCAGACTCAATAAAGAATAAAATTCATCCCCCACACCCCATCTGGTATTGCCAAAAAGGGCACACTAATCGCGTGCTAATAGACTGCTTTAAAGACATTCTTTACAAAAATAGTGTATATGGAGAAAATGAAAATAATAATAGTTTTTCAGTGAAGAACACGGAGACTGCTGAGGTTAAGTATGTCTAACATACAGCAATTGGGAAAGGACACCACCGTTGGGTGTTCCATATGCTTGTTCTCACTGAATGCATGATTTGGGCTTCCTTTGAATTGCCTATCTATAAAGGGAAAAAGCAATCAAAAACAGTTTTCTTTCCTGAACTGAGAAATATCTCTGTATCTTTTACACATGCAACTTTAGAAAATGCCTTTTTAATGCACAGTTGTAATTTGGCTTGGACTCAGTCCTCTGTGACATATGCTTGAAGATGATTTGAGTTAGAAGTAATTTTTTTAGCTCAGTACTGACTGAAAATTATTTTATTACTCTTCAGTGGACTATGTAAGATGAATGCAGCCCCTGAAAAATGTCATCACAATCAACAGATATCTTGTCAATTTTATTATTTTCAAAAAAGATCATTTTTGAGCCCAATAAGTCCTTGTCCTGCCGTCTCAGCAAGGAAGGGTGGCCCTGTTAACACTCATGATGTGGGAAGCATGAGCAAGTACTACTTCTACTGTCAATGCTCTGTCAGATAAAAGACCTCAGCTGCTAAAACTGTTAGTCTGGAAAGTGCAGGTTTAGCGTCCACTTCCCTTTTGTTACTCTTGTAAGCAGGCGTGGTCTGTGATGGGGCTGTATAGGGAAGGAGGTTCCCTTTCCAAATCCCATTAGCGCTCCTCAGTGCTTCTGCACCACTGATGCAGATCCCCAGCCCCCCCTTTACCCTGGGGCTTCTACCATGACTCTCCTCTGGACTGCAGCACTTGCAACCAATGCTCAGCCTCTGTGTTTTCCTCCTGAACTCCTGCAAGCCAGATAGACCACGATTACAATTCTTCCTTGAAAGAATGAAAGGGCAATTATAAAAATGTAAGAAGAGCAAAGCATTTATCAGAAGTCTGTGTTTTAAAGTGTGTGTTTGAGATGGTCATAACTAACCTTTTTTCCTCCCCTCCTATGCTATATTACATGTGTTGTCACTGTAACGCAAATTCAGAGAATACATAATGTGTTGAATGCTACACAGTCACAGTGTATTCTTCACTAAGAGTTGAATTCTGAAAGTTTTGTAAGATTGTCTGAGACACTGACTTCAAGAAGGCTAAGCTCAGCAATAGTTACTGGACCCAAATGTTTTTGCTGTTTAGGTCAATCCTTAAGGAAAATCCCATCAAAAAAGTATAATCCTGTTGCCTTTCCTTATGTGAGCTTGGGCTAAGCAGTAGAAACCATGATACATATTTTGATTAATGGTCAGTATGGTAATTCAGAAACAAGTTGTGTTTTATGAAGTAAGGAAGCATACCCATTCATTCGGTAGTTTTTGAATGGTAGGAGGTTCAATGGTGGGAGAAAGATCAAGCTCTTACTATTATTAACACACATAGTATTATATAACGTGCCATTAATTTATGCTTTAATGAGTTTTCAAAATTTCTGTCTTAAAAGCACTATATAGTGAATTTAAGCATACTGACACTAGATTGTTGTTGTTGTTGTTATCTTTTGTGGAACCCCTAGTGTATCGAGCACTGGGAGTCTGTGAATCATAAGCAAACCACTGATTTCCTTCTAGTATCTGAAAAGTCTGTCAATTTATTCTATATTTTTCTCACAAATCTCTGTCTTAATTCTGTATGAAATCATCCACAGTCACCTGGTAGGCAGGAATCAGGTCTCCCAAAGGCTAATTGCTTACTTGGCTGTGTGTTTTGGATCAAGACACTATGGAATTTGATTCCGTAGCTCTTGGAAATATATGGTCTCTCTGAGCATCCATTTTCCCTCTTACAAAATAACGATTAAAAGAATGTATTCACAAAGGTATTATTGTAGGGGTTAAATAATATGTCGAGTAGCTTAACGCAGAAGCACTTTGCATGATTAAGTACTGTTTTAGTTAATTAGTTTAGGAATTTGATCATGTTCTGTGTAGGCTCCTGTAATGGTTCATTTAGAAGAATGCTCTTTAATCTTCCCATGGGAATATACAGGATGCTGCTTCCAGAAGACAGCCAGACTCCTCAACTCAATCCCTCCAAATTAGACAGGAGTCGTTTTTTAGAGAAGTTCAGTTTCTTTGCATCATCTCCTCCTTCAAATAACTAATAACTGAATATGAGTAACTATTGGGTGGCCAATATTATTCTCATTATTCTACAAAAGTATTAATTGGAGGGTTTACGTAAAAATATTGGAGAGGAAATATTGGTGCTGTTCGACAGGACAGCATGCATGAGTGTCCATGATTTGCTTAACTCTCTCCTTGATCCTTAGGACTAATAGCTCACATACCATGTTTTAAAATATACCTGTTATCATACTTGATATTTGGTATACTGAAATAGAGTTTGGAGGATTCTACCAGGTCTTCTCAACTGGTTCATTGCAGCCTGCTTATATCTGTTTTGTGCTAGTTGGAGATGTCAAAGGGGCACAGAGAGTCAGGCCCAATGACTGAATTCCCATCTCTCCTGCAGAAATAAAAACAGTTATAAGTGATTGTGCAGATTTGTACACTTAAACAATAATGGCATGTTTTCCCAAGCTGCTCTTCTCACTGGAAATCGCAGATAAGGCACTCTTTATCAGGGTGTGCAGTGCTGACTGTGATGGGTGTAATGCTAGTAAATAACAGAACGCCAAGAGCAGGAGTGAGGATGGAGCACTGCAGTTCTGCATTCCAGGAGCACAGAGAATTCTCTGGTAAACACACAGATCTGTTCTTCTGTAAATCAAAGACAGAAGTGCAGTCTCTCTACTGGTAAACTCAAAAAAAAACCAAACCCAAATTCACACCAAGCACAGATTTAGGCAGCACTCTTCAATTGTAGGGGGCAAGAGCACAGCTGGATGGAGAAAATAGACTGTTAAGCTTCTCATTGTTTTTGATAAGAAAATCTTGCTTGCCCTTATTTTTCTACTCCTTAAAGAGAGAAGGGAAGAGTGATTTTTTTTCTTGCTACCTTGCAGATGTATCCTTTCTTCCAAACTTTGCAAGACTGCGTATAACCCCAGCATTTAAAGACTCCTGTCTTTCTGGAATTTGTATATTTAACTTTTTGCTCCTTCTTTCTCATCGTTAGTCTCCTTCAAAAATCTGTGTCACTTGAGTTGTGCTCAGGAAGTGCACCACTCCTTGGACTGGTTAATACTTATTAAAACACTTGCTTTGCTGTGGGTAAGCTTTTGTAATATTATAGATTTGTGCCTTTGAGGCCACCATGCTTGCAAATGCCTCAAGTATTTAAGGAATTTTAGCCACAGAGGTAGTTCCCCAATACCTGAAAATCACTGTGATCTAGCTCTAGGCAGGTAGTCACTTCTGAGCCTTTTAGCCTATTCATCTATGCGAACTCAGCTCTACTTTTAGCTCATCTCCACTTTGCATCATTTCATTTGCTCTCATCCTCAGTTGTTAGCTCTCTGCTTGGCGGCTAGCACAATGGAGCCTGATTCCAGATTGTGGCTTCTAGATGCTATGGAAACAGAAATAAATATTTTTAACATTTTTTATATTTCATATTATGTAAGCGCACCAGTAACAATGCATAGCACAGGGTATGCAGTAATTGAATGTACTGTGCAGAGCTTACTCTTTGTTGCTTAGCAATTAAATGTATGCACGTAGCAGCAGCAGCACTGACAAAAATGCTAATAAAAGGTGACAAGTTATATCTCCAGAAAAAATTACACAATTAAGAAAAAAATCTCTGACAAGATACGAGAGCAGCAGCAAATGGTACATACTGATAGATTCTGTCCCTCCTGAAGGCAAGATCTTCAGGTACTGGCCACTAGAGGGGCTGAGATGATGGGAATAGAAAGGATCCACATTTATAGCATGGGCTACAGACACACAATTGTGCAAACATCATGGTAAGGCTTTTTGTTGTTGTTGTTGTTATTGTTCCTTTATTATTTGTACGTATTTTTCTCCGTAAAATGTCTAAGAAACATGTTCTGTTTTCTTTGTTTCATTTTTTCTCCTAGCTGTTCAGGTGTGCAGATTTTTCATAGCATCTGTTTCAACCAAATTTGTGACTTTCCTAGCAGATGCGTGTGTCACAGAGTAAGGTTTTATTTATATAACATGATGCAACCTATCATGTTAATATAAATAGATTTATCTATAAAATTGGTTCTTTAATAATGCTGAACTGCTTCGTTTTTTTTTTTAATTTAGAGCAAGCATGAAGCAGAGGAACTGCATTGTAGTCTGCAGTTCTCAAAAAAGCCCAATATTTAGAGACTCCTCTCTTTGTGGGATTTGTATGTTTAACCTTTTGCTCCTTCTTTCTCTTCGTTAGTCTCCTTCAAAAATCTCTGTCTCTTGGGTCGTGCTCAGGAAGTGCACCACTCCTTGGACTGGTTAATACTTATTAAAACGTTTGCTTTGCTGTGGGTAAACATAGTGGTCAGGACCATTTCAGGGCTTTTGCCAAGCAGTCTTGACACATTATTGCGTTAAATTCTTTTCACTCAATTGAATAAGAGAATTATTTACAGGCTGGAAATAATTGCTGTTACATAGCTTGTTAATGTCTGTGGTATTTAGCAAATATTGCTAGTTATGTGCAGGATTTCAATACTTTTTATTCTAGCAATTCTTTCTTTTTTTCAGAGCTTTCCCTCGTTAGGTTTCTTCTCATCATAGTGCTGATTCTGCAACTGACAATCTGCCTACATAGTGAATTACAGGTTCTGGGCCCAATTTTGATCTATTTATATTATAGTCCAATTTGTTGTAACTGAATGCAAGTACTACGCTGACCATACTTGCTTTCAGTGTTATCTCAAGTGGTGCCAAATCATTAGATAGTCCGTTTGGAGTTCTCTGTTCTTTGCTGAAACTCCTGCGTTTTTTGGTCAAGTGTTGTTGAAAAATAGCGCTGTTTAACAAATAAAAGTAGCCTAACTCATGGCTTGGTTCAGCAATGTCAATTCTCTATCCCTTGTCTTAGAAAAAAGATATTATTGAACCAGGGTTCTGGGTACTGAATCAGTGCAGGTCAGATTGTCTTCTGGGGAAATAAAATGAATCAAGCTTGTTTTAATTCATATACTATACTTCAGAAATAAAAATGAGAGCATACAGTAAAAACAATGATGACAAATCAGAGCATTACTTGTCTTCTCTTCCTGACTTCTTTATGAGTGTATTGATAGAACCGTAACTGAGATAACTCTCTGCACACAAAGCAATGCTGTCATATGATGCAAGCAACAACAAGCTATTTAGTCAGAGAGATTTTCTAGTTAGCCCGTTTTGTGCTCACTAGTTCTTTTCCCCCCTCCTCCCCCCCCCTCCCCGACCCCCCGTTAAGGAGTCTTTTAGCACGCATTGAGCAAGTAGGAATTATTTCGTACAGAGGGAACTGTATCTAGACCCCGAAGTCTTCCTAAGCCAGCTAGAGCAGGGAAATCAGGATGCAAGTTAGAAGTGTGTTGGAAGAGCAACAGATCATTGTGATAAAACATTTTTTGTGCATTTAGTTGTGATCTTTTCAGTGAGATCGTTTGTAGCTTGTTCAGAGCATTGTTTCAAATGTCCTGAAAAGGAAAGATTTGAATCCACTCAGATTATATAAAAAACAAATTTCCCTGATTTTGCTCTGCCCTCTTTCTCCCACTCCACTGAACATTGTCATGGCAAAGTAAGCTTTGGGGGAATCAGTTTGATTTATGAAATACTCTTCTAAGAAGCTGCATTTTGAAAACTATTTCCAAATAAGCATGTGCTATCCAAAAGTAACAAAAATGTTTTATACCCTAGAAAGATTTTTTTAAACATATTTATATATTTCTTCCTTCCCATATTATCCTGCAGTGACATGCAAACATGGTGCGTGCATGTTTGCACATATGTGTGTGCGTTTGAGTGTGTGTATGATGGTAAACAGAAAAGCAAATACTTTATAGAGTTATCTATTCAAGTGTCTGCCTGGAAATACATGCAGCATGTTCTTTTTTAAGTAGCCTCCTCCTGGTAGTACCTTCACTAAGGTTCTCACCAGTTCCCATGTAGTGTTCTGTAAATACTCTGCGAGAATGACTAGCAGGGAGGATGATCTTGCATAACAGGCAGCTGACTAATATAGAACAGGAACATTGATTTACAATGACAGAAATAGTCTCAGCCTCGTTCTGATTTTTGACATTTGAAGTTTTGGGATTACACTCGTGAATATTTCTGTAGTTCAGTTTCCGGAACTCACTATGGGTATTCAGATATTCTGCCATTTTCGGGTGGAGCAAGATAGTCATAAAGCCATTCCAAATATCACAGAGGGTAGGATTTAGTGAGTCATGCATACTACTGACACATAGAGAGCGTTACATTAAATTTATGCAAATACTCTCTACCCTGTACCACTTCTTTAAGTATATAGCTTAATAGACCTCCATATTTTATTTATCTTTCTGAACATGCTACCTTGTCCTCCATATTTTAGTCACCTTCCTGAGCACAGTATCTTGTCCTAAGCTGTTTCTCTCTTTTATCCAACTAGACTAATGCAGAGTTTAGTAAAGGCACTGCCTCCAGAAACTTAGTAATCTAATGGAAGTCTGGTGTCCATCTCTTACCTGCATCTTCCTCAGTTTTGGACCACGTGGGTAAGGACTGGGGCTGGGGAGTGTATTTCTGAGGTACACTAGTGGTGCCACTTCTACGGCCAACTGATTTTTGAGACATTGATTTAAGAGTCAGCGCAGCTCCGACAGAGCAGGACATTGGAAAGTGACAGGACTTGCCTGAGGACTGGTGTGTTGGGGTGTGAAGTCAAGGGACGAAGCTGAGCTCACAAGGTGGGAAAGTCTTTGAGCAAATGTGAGCGCTAATCAGGAGAGCTGCTTAGAAATGGGCTCCAGTGTTTTCATTTGAACGATATCCATCTCTTACTGTGGCTTTTTATACAGATTCAGTGCCATTGAGTAATGCATGGTATTTACAAAAACACATGAGAGTCCCCATGGTGACTGAATTGCTTTGCCACCAGTGAGCTTGCTCTTCATCCTTGATCTTGCACTCTTGTTGCAAAAGACCTCACAAAACTTCAAATACGCTGTCATACATTTACTACATAAGTAGCCATACATTTCTCTTTCTTTGCTACCATAAAAATGTCACTAAAACTAATTTTATTTAGTGTAACAGTGAACTGGATCTGAATTCCTAAACCAGGAAGAAGTCAGGGAAGAAATGGCTGTGTAGTTTCCCAGTTTTAAGCAATGTTTTCTAATACATAAGCCCAGAAAAGAAATCAATATTTTAAGGAATATGCACCTATTAAAAGAAATCTCAGATCTTAGAACTGCAAAATTTGTTGCATCTGCCTCTGTTTATTTAGCTTTGTATTTGTATTGTAAAAATATATACCAAATGAGAAAAGTAAAAAAAAAAAGATTAAAAAGAATAGATTAAGAAAAAAGTAGCCTGCTGTGCAAGAAACCTTGTAGGAGAAGGAGCATTCATTTGTTCTTTTTTTCCTCAAGTCTGTCTTGCTTATAATAATCAGCTCAGCAGTTTTAATCTTAAATTGGTTCACATTTACTGCCTGTGCTTAACTTCCAAAATGCATCATTATGAAAAAAGTAAACTTATTTGACTCTAAATTTTCTTCCTCAGTAACAAACACAATAAGAAAGTGATGAGTAAAATTTAGAACATTGTTGTGTAATAAATGAGTGATCTGAGTAAATGTAGTGCATGGAAAACAAGAATCTCTCCTTCCTGTGCCATTGCTCAGATACACAGCTTGTTTGAATCTAAATTTTTGACCGGAGTAATATTGATTTATAAAAGATGCATATGTGGTGATATATAACTTGTGAACCTGAAAAACAGTAAAGAATAGTAATAATATTGATATACCTAGTTGCCTGTGTGAACAAACCATTATAGGAATACAGACAGTACATTGTAATTAAAAAAAAAATGTAAAATTGTGTAAAATGAAAGCTTTTAAAATCACACTGTGATACGTATTTTGGCCTGGGATTGGGAAAAAGAGGAGTTCAGAGACATCTACTAACAGGTTTTTTTTATTCCTGAGCAGTACAGGAGATTTCTTCTGTGGGAACACGTTGCCATAGAGCCCAAATCAGAGCAATGGCGGGGATGAAGTTAGACTTGCACATTGTCATTTCTGAAGTGTAATATGGTACTCTCAGGATTGCCAGACTCCTTAAAAGCATTAGTATGATGCTGGATATATTTGTTAACTGATCGATAGAAAAGAATAGCTTGTTCTTCTTGCCTTTAAGAAAGCCTTTGCAAGAGAAAGGATTATAAGCATCCTCTTTAATAGTCTCAGATAGCATTTTAAAATATTTTTCTACCTTCATACTAAATAACAATCTTCTGTTCCCTGTTCCCAAGATCTCAGTGGGAAATACTTTGACTGCTTATTTCTTGAGGTAAGGAGTTCACGATCCCTTGGTCTTTGGGATCCATTCACTTCACTGGAAGGAAAATAGCCTTTGATCTGTGGCAGTTTACAGATGTTGTCTAGCAGGCTTGGTGTTGGACACTGTTCCCAGGAAGAGGTAGGTTTTGGGGAGAGCTTGGTGATATTTTCGGCTGCTCGGACTGTGCACAAGGCGCCGCTTGAGGAGGTTTGAGGCGGGCCTCTGTGTTCCCGCTGGAGATGGCTGCCACACGGACCAACAGTTTGGTGGGTTTTTTGGCATACGTGCTGACCTGTGGATAAATAAAAGACGTTGGAGTTGCAATTATGTCATTATAAGAGCTGAAGGAATATTTGCCCTCTAGATGGAGCTGTCCACTTGAAATACAACTGAGTTGACTACAAACATAATGATTAAAGATGAAATCTTTCTACTGGAAGATTCATCGGCAGAGCCCTGTTGCCAGCAGACACCCTACTCAAGCATGGCAGCGGATAATAATTACAGACTTCCCTCTGCCTGTCTTACCCATGTGGGTATTAGAGAATAGGCTGTAGGGCAGATTTCTTTATTGCAGAGACTTGAATCTCTGCTTTCATCACTGGCTATTTTCCACCTAGCTTTCTGTACTTCTTCTTATTCAGTCCTTGCAGCTCACTTTGTCTCTTAGCATCTTCCAGGCCCACAAAGGTTACCATTTCTTCAGCACCTTCATTTTCTCCTTAAATCTATTTGCTAACTGTGTTCTATATGATAATGTCATTTTTATAGCTGAATATTCTTTCTACTGTGTTCTCAGCTGCAGTGTGATTCGGCGCTATATTTGTCGGTGCTTTATGTAAAGTGGGGGCATGCCTTCTGTGTGCTTGTACCTTTTCTCAGAATGCCTTCTGATGCATAATTCATAGGCCAAGTAGTTCATGTGGCCAACTTACAGGCCAGAAGGAATCAGCTGATGCCTGGCTTGGATTAATTTAATCTGAATAAGGTCTATATTTGTCACAAAGGATAATCCCAAATATTGTCACATTATAAGTTATCTTGTTTATGGATTAAGATATTCTATCATGTCTGGTGTGTATCTTGTAATGTTGCAACTGAACCTCTGCGTTAAGCCATATTTAGGGCCAACTACTAGATTCCCGAGAAGGTGGGGCAGTGAATTTTCATTGCGCTGGATATGTGTGTTCCCGAACAGAAGAAAATGTGTTTATGTGCCAACCAGCTTGTAACATATTTTATAAGTAGCATGGTGTGACATACTTAATAGTTACGATACATAGGTCACTTTAATTTTTTGGCATTTCTCCCAGGAAAGAAGACAGGAACACAAATAAGTAGGCAACAGTAACAGAAAACAGCTTAAAAGCCATAGAGTATCACTCTACCAATAAATACTAGCCTTTCAGTTTACTCCTTTTCCACAGTTACTCAGCTTTTATAAACTGCCACTAAACTGCTATTCTGTTTTGGTGGAACCCAGATACCGGTGTGTTTAGTAAGATTTCATCAGGAGGAGAACCTATTTCACATTTTCATTTATATTGAAAAAATCTTAGCAGAGAGTTATTTGATACTATTTAAACCAGTTTGAGTCTCTGACTTGCACAGATATTGATGACTCCTACTGAAGACAGGATGTATTTGCCTTGTGACATGTTTGTCCTTGAAAGTTGGAGGTTTCAGGAAGTAGATTAAACTGTTTTAAACCAGTAGCTGAGCCCTTTGAACTTGTAGGAAGTAGTTTCCTCCCCATTCTTAAATGTATGTAAGTGGCATGAATAGAACTTATGCATCAAAAAGTGACCATTGCAGATTTATTGTTTCTTGTGACACTTAATGCATTGCCTAGAGTCTATAATTCTGAAAACTGGGGATTATAGGAAAAGTCTTTTTTTTTCCCGTTGAGTTAAAAATTAATGGTGTGGGAGAGGGTATAAGTTGTTGCAGTTTGGAAATATGATCAGAATATACCCTACCAGCTCAACATCAAATGAAATTTGCATTTCTATGTTTTAAGAAGGTGAGTATGATTCTGGAAGAGCTCCATTTATGACTTTTTGGGATGTTGTTAGTATTTCAGGCTGGCAATACTAGAAAGGATTACGTGGAGTTGGGTGCTAAAGGGAATACATATGCTGCCTCAGAGGCAAAAAATAAGCCACTGAAATCATTGCTCCTTTAAAAACTATAACTGTAGTTCAGTATGATTCCTGCTGATGGTTTCAAATATTCTACCTACGTGTCCTGTTCCCAGTGAGCACTCTGGTATTGCTCAAAAGGAGGGAAAAGGTTTTCAGTAAAACCTTCTCAAAGGACCTCATTGAGGATGTGAGGAGTAATTTTAACAACTTTCATCTAAAGGGATCATCAGTAAAATCAGATAGAGGGAAAATGAAAGGAAATGGCTGCCCTCCTAAAGGGTGCATTGATCTGCCTCTGTCACAGATGTCCCCTGATGATTAAGAGCAATTAGCTGTAAGGAGGCAAAGAAAGAGGGAATGTGTTACTTAGATACAGGGAAGTAGGGACTCTTGGTCAGGCAGGTTTTCAGAATAACAGGCAATAGCAGCAAGCAAAACCACCTGGCGTACTGGGAGGAACTGTAGTAGCAAAGCTACTTGCAGTAAAAGAAGAAAAGAAATGGTTTTTAGTACCTGTGAAGGACTCAGGCACTGGACACAGGAAGAGGAGTTTTATGGTATACAAAGTGACTGTGAAGACAGAAAAATATTAGAAGGGTTATCCACTTTGGTATTTATGTAAGAATTCTCAAAGGAAGTATCATGCTATAAAATAAAGCAGAGCAAAAAAATAGTTTTATGTGTAGCTATTTGTTATTACAACAGACAATTAGGGAAGACCAACTTTTTATTTTCTTAGAAATGGAAAGACTTACGATAGTACTACGTGTGTTCGTCTGAGTTTGGCTTGCTAAATGTGCTGGCATTCGGCTTTGCCCTGGCCAACAGCAGAGCTGTTCCTCCTACGGTGCTGAAATTTTATCTAATGAAGCGTTTCCATTGCAAGGTTTCTGGTGCAATAATTTTCCCTATAAACAGATATGTAATAATATATTTCAGTTAAGGGCCTAAGCTGAAAAAGATAAAAGCAACACAGCTAAAAGACTTATAAACCACAGAGATTTTTTTTTTTCTGTCTGAATAATTTTGGTGCATTTGGTGAATTTTAATGCTTATGGAAATGAAAGATTTTATTGGACGCAAAGCAAGTGTAGGCAGTAACCATAGTGACTTCTACACATACAAGCTTTGCCAACGTGCTTCAGTTCTAGTCCTCAAAATCCTAGTTATCAAACATTGGTAGGTTCTTTTTGGGCAAGTTTGAAGAACAGCTGATGCAGGGGGTTATTGTCCTTTCCCTAAAGGACTAGAATCACGGAGGCACAACAGTGTTGTGCTAAGTTTCTCACTGAGGTGCAATCTAAATTATCAAAGCGTTAAAGGTTGCCATGGTATATATTAATATTATTGCTGATGCTTTTCCTTTGTGCACTGGCAGGATTAAATAATCTATCAGAGATACCCACATTTTTGTCATATCATTCTCTGGCCCCTAGCCACACTTAAAGAAGAGCCAGCTGACAGATGTACTGTAATATGCTTCTCTGAGCTATTGCTGGAGTATTTTACTTGTTATTACATGCTGCTATTAATGAATCGTCTTGCACCTATTGTCTTTCTGCAAGAAACAAGAAACTTAAGAGAAATAGTCTATTGAAAGCATGCTTCTACTATTTTGTTTGTTAGAAATAACTTCACTATTTTTAGTAGCCCTGCTAAACAGTACTTTCACTGTACATTTTACCAATACTTATGCTAGAAGCCTCTGGATTTATTCAAGCTAAAAAATGGATTAAAAGTGCCAGCTTGAGAAGTTTGTTTCAGGGTGGGAACAAGGTTCTCTGAAATGGAAATGGAGGCTAATAGAGGAGGAGGGAGGTCTAAGTGCTGTTATATGAAATTATTGTATATTTGAATACTAAATATTGTAATGCTGAATATTGTAAATAATTCCGTTGAAGTATTCTAGAGGTTTACCTAGCAGTTTACCTAGCCATTATTATGCATATTTTTCCCTCAAGAGGAAGCATTAAATATAATTCAATTTAATTTCTAAAATAAAATGCAGAGACCTTGATAAAGTTAGTCTTTTAAATATTATGATATGTCAACATACGCTAGCCGTTATGTTGATGTTTGTAATACACGTAGCTGTTTAACTTGCTGCTTTAAATTAACATGTAAAATTGAATAGAATTTCCATGACAGTATATTTTTACTGCATGTTCTGGGATCCAGTGCACCACTTTTTCACCCATTACCATGGTAGGGCTTTTTTGGTACCTAGCTCATGTTTGGTGCGAGGGAGAACTCACTTAAGCACTGCAGGTTTGTCAGCCTTTGAAAAGCTTACCAGTGATATGGTGATACTTTAGAGTTTAATTTTCAAATTCATAGGGGATGAAAACAGTATATTGTTAAGCTGTTGCACGTACTCATTACTAAGTAGGGCCTCAGAAGAACAGCTGTTCAAGAGGGCTTTGTAAAATGGATAGTAAGAAGCAGTCCTTGCCATGAAGACCTTTCCACTTATTTAAAGAAAACGAAAAGGCTGGTCTCCTGATTCTGTTTCAAGAGAATGTAGCAAGGCATTGGTGTTTGAACTCAGTTTTCTTGAGGTTTAATCTGCTGTCTGAGATGCTCAAAAACAGCAACAAAGAATAGCAAGCTGCATACTTTTTCCTTAAGAGCTAAATTGTTTCATCTCGCTTAACAAATGTATTGATTGACTTTATCAAGTCTGTAATAGTTCTCAGTTTATGAGCTGTGATGCCTGGAAATGGATTAGTGCCAGTGCCTGTGATGAGATATGGCCAGAAGATGACTATTTTGTCTCATGGCAGCTTTTGAGGTTACAGAATGTGACTTTATTTCATCCTCAGAACAAAGTTTGTCATCTCGGATCTCTGTATATCAGCCTGAATGAGGAACTGGACATGATGTTCATCACCACAACGTGTTTCAACTTGAAAAGGCCGAAACTCTCCAGCTGTTGCAGCCCAGTGCACATTTCATACTTGAGTTTATATAGTAATCATATTTGCATACTGGAGATGCAAAGCAAAGATTACGAGCAGCAGAGGTTGGTTTACTTTAGGACAATCAAGATTAGATTATTATTAGCAAATGGCCATGAAATGTTAATGAGAACTTGTAGCCTGTCTAACATTTATGACTGTATTTAAGAGACAGTGCTTCCACATATGAACCCCACATGTGTGGAGGTGCGTCTTGGGCTCACAGGCCCCTGGCAAAGCTTTCTAGCTATCTGCACCCACTGACATTTGTCTCTCTTCTCCTTCTCATCAAAATCTTCTTTATCTACTTTTGCTTTTTCCTGGTCCCTTTTCCTTGGTTTCTTATAAAAAGCTAATTTGCTATTTTTCACGTTCCCTGAGCTAAAACCTCAGATCGTCCTTTTCTCTTCAAGCAGAAGTTTGGCTTATATTGTAAGTGAACGATTCCTTTTTCTAATTCTTTTCCTTTTTTAAGACATACAAATTATTAAACTCAATAAAGCAATTATAGGAAATCTTATCAGCCATGATTTCCAGTAACTCAGATTCCATAATTTAGATTTTTTTTTTTCCTGGCTTCAAACTGTATAAACAGGAGCTTGGTCCTGGTAGTTTCACTACTTACCAATATTGTAGATCTTAGTTCTAGTACCTGGCAAGAGCCTCCATGGCTTAGCATAACGAGTAGCAAGCTTTTTGCAGTAGAAATCTCATACATCTGGAAAAGATGTTTACCTGTGTTCATATTTCTTAATACTCACCTTAGTGCAAACTAATCTTGATTCTTTACAGTGCTTTGTGTTCACCTCTGCAAACATGCAAGTTTAAGACCTAACTAACACCATGCATTTAAGACCTAAAACCTCAAACCTAGGCATTCCAGCCTATGCCTTTGTTATCTTCACATTTCATTATTATAGTTTGTGATCACTAAAGTCAAGCGTGAAGAGGGAGACTCCAGCTTTGGAGAAGACAGCTGGCATGAGCATGTCGTAAGCCTACACTCGTGCCCTGTTGTTATTCTCTGAAATGCTCTGCGTGTAAGGGGGGTATTGATCGTGTGTACAAAGGGACAGTGCAACTGTCCCCTTCAAGGAATACTAGGTTCTGCATTGTGTCAAGGGAGAACAGATTCCTAGGTGTGAGATTTAGCCAGAACGTGATCATCCTTACATCATCTTCAAATCTTTCCTCTTTTCTATACTTTTTCCATCATTCCCAGAATAATTTCTTAATAACAGCCTCTTTAATTTTGTCATAAAGTCTACTGTTCATCTTTCAGGACATCAGGAGTGCATAAAATCCTAAAACAGATAGGAAAACATTGTCTTTTTAGTCTATTCAAACTTAGACATCCTTTCCCCCTCCAGAAAAAAGAAAGAAACTTCGGAGTGCAGGTGAAAGAGCTGTGCTTGTGATGTGACATAGATCAGAAAACAGAAAGTTAGGGTGATAAGAGCCTGTCATTTGTCACAAGTCACTTGCACCTGTTTTTATTTGAAAAAATAGAGGCTCAGAAAGTCCACTGGCAATGCTGACATTCTCAGACCAGTGCTTTCTGAGGCAATGTTACCTGAGAAAGATATTTGTAAGTTTGATAAAAATAATGCCCTCGTTACAAAGCCTGTTAAAATGTAGAATTGCAAAGTGGAGACAGTTCTCAGTGCCTATAAACTTACAAGTCATCACAGGGAAGGCAGGTGTTCACTGTTTATTTTTCTTTTCCAATAATCACTTTGAGGTACCAAGTTCTTGAGTACATTCTGAAAATACTACTGCAATGAAAAGGGTGAGAAACTCTGAAAAGGAGAAAAGAAAAGGTAGGCTATTAAGAGCCTCTAAATTAAGCCCTCCGGAGTTGTTGGTAAGATAGAAAAATTGACCTGTTTCATCATCTTTAATAGAAAGTATTTGTGGTCTATTTCTTGTGTTATTATTGGTATATGGCCTCAGTATGGTCTTTCTCTTTCCGTTGTTATTGTTGCCATTCTTCAACACTTGCGTTGCAGGCTAGCCAGAAGTATATTTTTAAAATCCTGCTTCCAAATGAGTGAGGGACAGCCTCGCAGACCAGTCCTGCTCACAGTGGCATCTTCTACCTTGGCAGTAATAGAGGAATATAAAGAATTTCTGACATCCTAACCTGCAATAACCCTCTTTTTACATGGCACAGGCTTATGAGCATACCATAGCTGTGCTGGTCGTTGTTAGGACCATTCTGTAACTTTGATCTGCAGCGGAGAAAACTGTCTCTCCATAAATTATCTGCCTGCTAATGATAATGTTTGTCAGAATAGTTATAATATATAGACTATATGTGTGTGTATATATGTAGTCTATATATATATATAGACTAAGTATATAGTCTCTCTATATATAGACTAACTATATATGTAGACTAACTATATAGATATTAGTTATAATATATAGAGAATGCCAGTTCTAAAAGAATTATACTTGTAGGAGATGAGGATGCAGTCTTCTTAGCAGCTGACCTTTGGCTCTTTCTAGTAGGCATCCTGTAGTATGGAAGTCTGTGGCAGAAGACGGTATTTGGTCCTGGTTTATATTGAGCTGCATTTTGCACAGCCTCTCGGGCCGTAAATGTTTCAACGGAGCTCCCTTTCAAAGCAGTGAGGAGTTGCACTGAACATACAGGGACTTAGTAATGTGCACTGCAGTTCTTAGTTTCAAATGGAGAAACTCATTAGACAACTTTTTATCCATTCCTTCCAATCTCCTAAGCCATGGTGGTATTTTAGGAGGGTCACTAAATGCAAACCATGGTAGACCCTGTCAATCAAAAATGGCCTAACAGGGCTTTGAAAAACAAGGTGAGGTGCCCTTAAAATTTTTAATATTTCTGCTCTCCATTATTTTAATATTCATATGGAGATGAAAATAATATATTTTCCCATCAGAACTTGTCACTTTCTATTTGCTAGATATTTTTTATACCTGTATTTCTAATGGAATGTGAAATTAAAATGAACATTCATGTTTTCTTTGTGACACCAGCACTGCAATTGGTGGTATACAGAAGAGCTTATGAACAAAGTTTTCTTCCTGATTATTTTGGCTGTAAAATAATCATTTATTGTGATTATTATTGTTAAGAATCTATTTAGATCTGATATTGGCCATAGATACATCTAGCTTTTTGTTGGGAGTAATAGGATTTTGACAAGTAATTAAAAACTTGCAGATTGTTCTTCAGCATCATTATTATATTATGCCAAATTGCATTTGGCCATAAGAGGCTGAAAATCCCCTTTGGAGTTTTCTGTGATCTTGCTGAAAAGGAATAGTGATGAATTTCAGAGGGATTTAAATAAAAATCTTTGCTTAAGCACAGCTATGTGCTTAATTTTGCTGTTTGTTTGGTGTAGAAATGAGTGGAGGTGCAAGTTCTTGTAAGGTTTTTCTTTGTCATAGTTTGCATGTTCCTTGTTAATAAGCACAAACAAGAGGTGACCTTTGTATCACCCTTAAAGGAAGCATCACACAATGGTTCTCCTACTCTGCTCCTGAAAAAGGATGTCATATGAGAATTCATCTTTTTTTTGGTACTTTCCCATCCTCCTCTGCATGGGAAAGCTGTGTGTGCTCTAAGCTCCTCGCTGTGTGCTGTGGTAGGCTCAAAAGGTTAACGCAGAGTGGGGACATCCTTTTGCTCAGGTGTTGAAAAAGATCCTGTGTTAAAAAAGTGTGTTTTCCTACTGTGTCCTGGAACATCCTTAAAAGTCTTCTTACATTACCAAGAAGATCTGACATTATTTGGGCTTTTCCCAAGGCAAGCCTAAGTTTGATGGAGCAGTGATGAATATTAATTTTAGCTATTTTCTGCCCTTTCTTTCCTAATTCCCACTTCATCATCTTTTATCTAGCCAAGAGAGAAACTTCTAGACCGTGGATCACTATTACACTCACACATGCTTCCAATTTCTGTTTCTTTTATTGTCTTTATCTTTTGTCATGGAAACATGGAAAATATTTATGCCATCTGGGCACACAGAGTATATGAATTTCTACTTTCACCCAGTACTAAAGTGAAAGGGATACGCTCCCCAAAATCAAACCTGTATTTATGTCATTGCCTAGACAGCAAATCTACAGAGGTCAGCAAACATTATCTTGAAGGTGAGCAAAGTCAGGAGAGAGGGGGAAGGAAAGCACTTGCTCACGTCTAAACAACTATTCAGTGCTCTGAAATGTGTTTCTCTGTTGATTTCAGCCTCCGTTGAAGGAGTTCTTCTCTTTATGGTGTTTTTAGGAAATCCACTGACTTTTCTGCCTTGACAGCATAGCTGTCTCTTGGAGCCATGGATGCTGTGACAGGAAAGCTTGAATTCTACTTTCATCCCATCTAGGTGTGATGCGAGTCTCTGAGGTAGTAGTAGTCTCTGAAAGAGGCTGGGACCTATTGCTGTTGTTAATAATATTTGCACCACTTGTCTTTGGGATCCTCTTTATGTGTAAGACAGAAATTTAGTAAAGGGTGGTCCCTTTTTATGAACTAAAAGGAAGATACAACAAGATACAACAGTGGAGGAGCTGTTTTTTGCAAAGTGGCCTGTACTGTGATGGAACTACGTAAGTGGAAATATATGTAAAGTCACTTCAGTTTTTGTGTTTTTAAGCATTAACGTTTCCCACCCCGAAACCTCAGCTTGACCAGAGTTCTAGTGAGCATTATTCAAATGCTAATGTGGATGGATCCTAATGTTATGCCTTTCTGTTTATTTATTAAAAAGGAGTTGTTTAAATGCAGCTCAGTCTGTCCAAAGCAGGACTATGTTAACCGTGGTTTTGGGAGATCCTATGGGAAAACGCCCCCAGACCTCTATCATTCTTTGAAACTGAGGACCTTCTTTTGAAACTCTTAACCAATTTCTGCCTAGAAAAATATTAAATATGACATTCTCAATCAATTCATTTTAGCCACAAAGGAAAACGGAGCTCCTTGGGAAAAGAGTGAGGAAGCAGGGGAACCTTGTATCACCACTTCTTTAGCTCTCCTCAGATCTCAGTGTGTTAAAGGAAGGAGACAGCAACTGATTTCAGCTAGCGGTGACTACCATAAGATTTCTCAAATATATATATCTAATGGAATGATTTTTTTTAAGAAAACACCGATCTGAGAAATACTCAGGTGCAATTAGACCATGGAGCAAACCCACTGATTTCAAACTGTAAGGATATTTTGCTACAAAGCTTGTATTCCAAGCTATTGTAGCAAGCAGTTGCTAATTCTGAAAATATTCCATATGAGTGGACTAATTTGTGCATCTTCAAAGTGTTCAGTCTTTTTGCTGTCAATGTGTATTTTGCAATTGCAAGAGAAGAGGATATAAAGTATCTAGTATTTGTTAGAAAGAAACTGAAAACTACACTCCTTAAATGAGAGTGATTTCGTTCCTATCTACGAGCATCCTTGTGAGTGCACGAGGCATTTGAAAAGGTGCCATTGCTACGTGGTTACGGCTTATTTGTCTTTGCTACCTCTCTAGAAATGTTTTTTTTTTTTTTTCCTAAATGAGCTCCACCAGTTAGGTTTAGTATTTCTCTTCATTTTCAGCCTTTTAGATGATTATGCAGGATTCATGATATCACATCAGCAGAAGCTGCTGTAGATTGATGGGACCTCATCAACCACCCTGCCCACTCAATATTATAAAGATTTGTGTCGTCAGTGGTCATGACGTTTAGTAGGAAATTGCCCATTTATGGATACTAGAGCAAATGATATCATCACAATAGGTGGCTCCTGTCTAAATAGGATCATTTGTGAAATGAGATTACAGGCATTTATCTGGGAAACAGGAGACAGAGGCACCTGCTTTATATAATTGATATCCTGGGGAATTATTGTGTACAGTAATCAAGAAAAATCTTCATTTCTAATTCTATTATGTGAGAAAAAAATCCTTTTTTTTTTCCTGCCTGCACAAAACAAACCCCACTTCCACATGGAATAAGCTCCAGACCATGTTTTCTATTATGCTTGAATATATGGGACATGCATTGCAATCCTATGCTTGCCACACTGCTGCAGTATACTTGTTTTGCAGAGCTCTGTAGCAGGCTAGTCAAAGCTGTGACTAACCAGACCCTTGGATACATACTCTAATCTCTGGCCTTTATTTTTACAATGAATTTGATTTGTTCATTGATTGTACATTTTTTCTGATTTGTGAGAAGCCTCATGCTCTGTATTTGGATGCTGACTGCAATACAACAATAGTCTTTAATACGGTAAGTCAAAGATGACTCATTTCTTACTCTCATGCCTTCAATTTGTACTTTCTACAGCACCATATCATCAGGTAGAAAATTATGTGTTAATTATGTGTTAAAGTAGTTAATTTTCAACAGATGCTCTTCCCCTCCCTCCCCCCAGTACTTTGCACCATATTTTTTTTCCTCCCCATAAAAGCAATAGGTTTGAACTGTCTTTAAGTAAAATGCTCTTGCACTATTATTTTTGATAATATTGCCAGTATTTTGTCATATTCTTTAATATCAATAAACAAAAACAAAAATATACCATGTACACAAATTTGGAACTTAACATGTGATGTTAAAATAAGATAAGTTCAGTTCAATATTAACGTTTACTACAGTGAACACAATCTGAAAGGCAAGAATCTTTTGGAGATTTACACTTTGGATAAAGTAGAAGGGCTTCAGTTTTCATTTGAGAATGAGTACAGTCAGCCACCTACAGTTACAAGAGCCTTTATTTTAAGTGAAAGCAGTGGGGAGAAAATGTCTTACAAAAAGACAGTTTTCTTTGTAATGCAGCGTGCAGAAGAATATTCAGTAGTACCTCTCAGCAAGTGCACTAAATGAGATAAAAGCAGAAAAAAGAATTAGTAGCTGCACAGTGGTAGCTTTACATTGCAGAAACATTGCAAGCAAAAATGCTATGAAAACAGAGATATTCTTTAATAAGCTTTTAAAACAGTGCTATCATCACACTCATAATATGCACTCTTTCAAGTAGCTAACTTTTTAATTGTACAGTAAGGGTTAAGATTTAGTCTAAGAATTTTTCAGAGAAACGTACAGTTGAGCAGAGGTCTGGAGGATCACTGGGTTACTAGGTCTCCTTTAGTGAGATTCATTCAGTTCTGGCTTTAGAACTGGGCAACTTTGTAGCAAGTGAACAGCGCTCAGATGGATTGAAACATTTGGATTTTCTCTCTCTTTTTTTCTCCCCCCTCTCATGTCTGAAACTTTTCAATGGTAGTTTTTATTTTCCACAGGTATTAGTCCTTCTAATTACGATATGCCTATCAAAAAAAAAAAAAAAAAAGCCTGTATTTGCCAGTATAGACTGTTTCCAATGGTCAAGTAAAATAGTTCACTTTTAAAAACTTTATTCAGAAAATAGCCAAAAGAGGGGGAAAAAGTGAGGTCTGTATGAAATAAGAAGAAAGATATGGGCTGACTGTCATCTAGTCACAAGTTTTATTACTGTAGGTTTTTCATATCTACTGAGAAATTTTAAGGTTTGATTTCTGTATTATCAATGCGATTATTTTGCAGACATGCATTAATATCAGCTCTTGCATTTGCTCATAAGCTGTTCATGAATCCATATCTGTCATGTTTTCCTGCCATTTCAGACAGCCTACACTCCTCCTTATTTAGCAACAAGTGATCAACGTGATCACTTAGTGCCCAGTGCAGTACATTTTAAAATGTATGTATGTTCTGAAATATAAAAACAATTAAATAATATTTACTAGGTTTATAAAATTTGCGTGTTTAGCAAAGTTTGTGACTGCAGGCATCCAGGTCTGTATTAAACATGCTATTTTAAAATGCTAGAAGGCAAGTGACAGTACCTCAGCTCATAAGCATATTAAACAGTAGCATACCGCCAGGCATTGTCCTTTGCTTTTACAAGTAACCCACAGAGTGATGGCTATTTTTGTCTAAAAATTGCAGAACTAAGTCTACTTAATATATTTCATGGAAGTTATTTCACTGTAAATGACTCTTAAAGTGATCTAGAAAAATGAAGACATTTCCATAGCTTTCATTTAAGCACGTTAAGCAAAAGCTATAGGAAAGTGGCATATACTCAATGTAGAGGCCAAATTGCATGCTCTATAATTCAGTCATACAACTGTTACATAGCTTAGCTGATCAAATTTTAAATAGCAAGTGATTTGTAGCATGCATCTTTTAGAGGATAAGTGTGGACAAATGATACTGCAGTCATTGCTTTTCATAGTCCACCTACAATGAATTTTTTTTTTTAATGTTGTTAATAGTTCTATATCAATTTTGCCACTGCCTTATAATTTTCCATTGAAGGAGAGCAAATTTTGACAGAAGCTTTTTAAAAATAATAACATAATTTACAAATAATAAGAAAGAAAATCATCATAATTACAGTAATAATTATGCTGAAGGATCTATAAATAAAAGTATTTCATCCATTATGTTTAAAACAGTACCTTCATATACTAATTGAATTTAACAAATATAGGGAAGGAGGAGTGACCATAGCACAGAGCATACAATGCTCCACTTTTGCTTTATCTAATAAGTTTTTAAATTGTATATCCAGGAGTCACAAAACTATGTAATATAGATTACATCATATTAGTCATGCTCCATAAATATTCCTTTTGATATTATTTGTAGCAGTCTTATATTGCCTGTATGTTAGAAATCTTAGCCATATTTTTCTGAAAACTTTCTGATCTCTATGCTTGGAATTTACATTCTTATACACTTAGTATTATGCTCTTAGCTTAATCATTGCAATACGTTTGTATAGTTAATAATTAAATTCTACATTTTTTAGAAGAATGGCTGGAATTTGAGCTGGAATATATCAGGGAAAAAATCAAGAGTAACTGCACTTACGTACATTGAAGTTTCATGAGTATAGGATAAATGAGATCAGATAGATGTCTCCAATACCCTCTTGTGATGTGAATATTAAGGTAGCTAAAGTGTGCACACAAAAGAAAATATGTGGGATCTACATTTCTATGTTCTCTAGTTGCTATCAGAAGTAAAACCCTGGTAAAATATTTGAATAGTAAGGAAAATCAGGTGGCTTTTTACACTCAGTTTAAAAGGAAGTTATGTTCACTGATAAGAGTTCAGTATGGTGAAGGATCTGCCAGCCTCATTTGCTTTGAATAACACGGGCAATACTTTTTTTTTTCTTTTTTTTTTTTCTTTATGCACTTCAAGTGCTGCCCAAGGTCAGTGCAAAAGGGTGGAGTATGTAGGAGACCGCACATCCTTGACTAGAGAGCCCATAGCTAAACCAAATTGGATTGCTTTTAGTTTTTCATTGTGTAGTATAAAATATTCATATTTTAGGAAAGATTTGCATTCATTGGTCCAATATGAATTATATCTGCTATATAACTTAATTGTCTTTGACAGATACACTTGGAAAATTGATATTAAAACCTGAAAATCATACAGGACAGTGTGAATGCCAGCAAAGTATTCAGGAAGCAAGAAAGTAATTCTGCTTAGCAAGCTATTAATTCCTTTTAGCAGTACATTACCAAAGTACAAATAGGGTAACAAGTCTGTTACGGTCAGACAACCACAGCAGAGCATTTAGTGATATATAGAGAAAAGCCCTAGTAGTTCATAGATTTATTTTACTGAAGGAAAGTAAAACTGCATCATAGTCACAGTTAACATCTTAAGAGATACAGTTTGCAATTAATAACTGCAGCATTTATGGTAGCAATAATTACTCACTGTATTGAAGTCCAAAAGATTTAAAGGTGACCACTGCCCATCAAAAGGAAGAGAGAATGAGAAAGATTCAAAGCAGAATATCACATGCAGATCATGCATTTCCATGCAATTTCTGCAAAGGACATTCTTTGTTATTAGATTCAAGGTTTAGCCGATCTGCATAGTAATGTTTTGTGCAAACAGTTAACGTGTTGTCCATCCTCCCAGTTTTTACCACTCTATTTGTCTCTTGGTATGAGAGCAACAACACCCTTTATAAATTTCAGTTCATTTTCTAGGTGACCCGCCGTCATCAAATCCTTGAGATCTAGGGCTTGAACATGCTTCTGCTGAAGCTGATGGCAAAACACTTACTGACTTAACCAGGATCATGATGAGGGCAACCCACCATTTAATAATACAGGCCACAGAATATCAGGCTGCTTTTTCACATGTCGGATCCCTGCAGGCAGAAAGCTCACACCAGTTCACGAAGAGGAAGGACTCTTCCAGACCTTGTGTGCCTTCCTCCTTGGAGAGGAGGAGCAGGAGCACACCTAGGGGTTAAGACAAATATCCTCGTAAGGCAGCGCAGATGATGGCAAAACTCCTGCGCGCGTGCCTTCGGGGCGGCAGCTAACAGCAGTCCTCAGGCCACGCACTTGGCAGCAGCATGCTGATGGCATTGCAGCCCGGCTACTTGCCCCCTGCTGCAGTCTCATGCTTTGAATGCACAAGGTGCCTGAACAGAGCATCAGAAATGAAAGCAGGTGTTTCTGATCAGGTGGTAATTCAGCACAAAGCAAGAATAACTCCCTTGTAGGGGCTTCTGCTCTGCATGATGGCAAGACACCCTGAGCAGAGGTTTGCTGCTGCACTGGAGGGAACAGCAGGCTCAGCCATGCTCTGAGGAGCGGGCTTTATTCAGGCGTTTTTGAGGGAGTCAGACTTTCCGTGGGAGGTGCCTGTTACTGGAAAGCCCTTTTTTATTCTCAGTCTCTCCTTTTAGAGGAGAGGACTGGGTTAACCACCTAGGAGCCTCATACACCTCGCTGTTTACAGGAGTCGAATGGCCGGGATAGGGCACAGAAATTGGCAGCTATTCTGTATGTTGCTCCAGAGGTTATTTTGTGATTCCAGTTTTCTTCGTGCATTTTTCATCTTATAAATTTTGTCAATATCTCTTTAAATGGGATATTGTCATCTTGACAATCATTTTCACATCTGATTTATTTTCCTTCCATCCACCCAACTGCTGATAGAAGTAATAGCCAAGAACTAGAAGAAATTAAAGGCATATTTTTTCTGTGTGCTCAGTGTGTTTGACAGCATTTTGTATCTATTCAGTCTCACTGTTTCCTCAGTGCAATCATTTGGCTTCTTCCCATTTGTGCAGGCTTAGTAGCAGTTGAAGGGGGAAAACATCTGAAACCAAGAGAAATAATACTATAATACCATAAAAACTGGCAGGCAAAGTAGCTGAATCTCATAGGGGTTCTCATTTTTATTGATTATATGGAGTCAATGATATTTTTCTCATAAATATGTAATCCATATACATTCTTATAGGCTTAATGAAAGATTTTATACCTTACAATTAGACAATTAATTTCTGTTACTGCTCAGAGCTGCCTTCTAAGCACCTATTTCTCCTCTATTTTAACTTAGGTTATAGTACTAGTTCATTATTCCTTTAGCAGATCCATATGAAGAAGTTTGCCTCCTGCCTACAGCCACTTACTCGTTCCTGGTCCCCACCAGAACTGCCCCCAGTTGTGCTGAGTTGTCTCTTTCTGTGACCACACTCTATAAACCACAGCTTTGAAGAGATTTGCTTTTTTAAAAGTACATGCAGACATGCTTAATGGGCTTTTTTTTTCTTTTTTCTTTTTTTTTTTTTTGCATAGTTCCATTTTCTCTGGTTATACTGTTTCACGGTTCCGTTTTAAAGTACATCAGATAACTTGTTCATTAGCACGACTTGGGGTCTTCGAGGTTGTTAGAGGAAAAGAGCTGGAACCAGCAGCAAGATGAACATCCAGTAAGAGCCTCTTAAATCAGATCTACAGCCAAAGAAATAGCAACAAGCCTGATAAGTTTATCTAATCTAAACACTGGATTCCTAAAACAGATAGAAGGAATAACCAACGAATAACCTCTTGTAAGGGAACAAGTATCTGCAAGATTTTTGCAACCGGATTTGATCCAGTAAATATTTGATTTGATCTCTTTAATATTACTGCAGAGTAGGATGGCTTGGTTGTAGTTATAATCTTCATTCTAGCAACACCTATCATTCAAATTAAGGATCAGGACTTAAGGAACTAAGCACCGTATGAGTAAGACCTTGTTTTTATAGCAGCAAGCAACAGTGAACCCCTGTTCTTAGGGCTACAGGGCAGCTATCAAAATGGATTCAGCAGTTTGATGAAAGACAAAACCAGGGAGAGAAGGTGAACTAACTATACAAGCAAACCTACTTAAAGATGAAGATTTTAAAATAACATCTGGAAGGGAAGCAGAATGCCATAAAACACTTCTCAGTGATAGTATTTAGCGTTGTGCAGTCCTTTGGCGTGCTTTGTGTCTTACAATGTTGCCTTATAAAAGAAAGCAGTAGTTGTAATCGTTTGGGTGCAGTGTCGATCAAAATGAGTATGAGCTTCCCCTTGATTTTAGTGGCCTTTGAACAAACTCAGTTGCAAAATGGAAATGCATTTTAACATAGTAAACCCCCCCTCCTGGGACTGCGCGTGTCACCTCAGCCTTTTCTGTTCAGTCTCGCTTGAAGCTAGGTGTGGTGCTACTTTGATGGGTGCCTCGTACGGCTTGTGAGGGGTGAGCGCCTGCTTGTCGTTGACAATTTCCAGGGAGGGCAGAGCTGTCTAGACATGAACAGCTTTGTATTAAACCCCTCAGCGTCTGATTTCATCTTGAGGGTTTATGGACACATCTGTGCTTCAATAAGGAAGAACAGATAAGTATTTATTGTGATGTAATCTCGAGATTCACTTCTGATTTCTCTTGTCCTCCTGGGATCTCACGTCTCCTGTCCCTGGTCTCATACAGGAATGCTGTTGTGTGTGATCAGAGACAGGTGTGCGCTCGTGTGTATACACACACGCACGCACGCACGCACGCACGCACGCACACCTTCAGCCAGAGCGGCAGCCCGAGCAGCATCCGCCTCCTCCAAAGTCCTGCCAAGGAGCTGGGAAGGATGTTCAAAACCAACTGGGGCCGTCCTGCAGATTGCAATTGCACATGCAATGCAAATAATGGCAAACTCGGACCCCAGAACTCTAGTGGTGGACTGAATTCGGGACCTACTTGCTTTAAATGTAGCTGTGCAATTCCTCAGGTAATTCCTTTAAGTATTGCCTAAATTTTAAATAACTAAATGAGGAAATGATGGATTTTGGCCTGATAATTGTTGTATAGTGATGGGATTCTAAATAAGACTGATAAGTTAATTTTAAATTACCACTCCTAATTTATACATCAATAATTAACAGCCTCCCCAAACTTTTCTCAGGCTTACAAATTAACCATTTAATAAATACTTCAATCTTCCCTCTGCCGTGCAGTGACACTGTTTATTCTATCTTTCCAAGTCAGGCCCCCGTGGGGCCACTACATGATTCTTCAAAAAGGTAACAAAATAGTCACATTGGCTTCTTTACCAAATTACTCCCACTGATTCAGATATTCTTCTTTCATTTATATGCTCATGCCATTTTCTGCCAGCAGATAACGCAATCATAAAAGATTACCTAGCTATTTGGGAAAAATGAAAAAAAAAAAGTCTGGGATATATTCGTTCCTCTTGATGACAAAGAGCAGGAAGAGTTTGTCAAGTAACATGGTGGAGGGTGGAGATATAACCATGCTGAAAACATTTCTCGTCAACAAGTCACATAGTTGCTCTACAAAGTAGTAATGATAACACTTCACTAGGTAGCACAAGGCTGTCTTCTTTGAGATAAATATGCAGGAGTTGCCCACTTAATATATTTGGGAAGAACTACTGCCATAAATTGATAGAAATTACCTCTCATGGTGCCCACAGATGTTTCTATGTACGTTTAGGAAGTTGAAACTGTCCTTAAAGAAGGGCATGCATTTCCCTTGATTCTCTTCTGTCAGTTTGCTGGGAGGGTGTTTGAAGAAGCCCACTGAAAGAGTTTCTGCATGCAAAAATAGTGAAGACACCCAGGAAGCCTGGTCTCCGATGTGCTCGCTTTCAAATTTCTTCTTCAACCTTTTTTTTTTCTTTCACTTCTTTACAGTCAAAACTAAAATTATAACAGTAGTCAAGCAGGAACAGCCTTAAAGGCCTAATAAAGAATCTGTATTTGCATCAGCTTCCAAAAATTGAGGCTTTGAAATTGCAAATATATAAAAGATACTGCCACTGGTGTGATTTGGTTTAAGACCAGACTATAAGGAAGTGCTTGAAAGTACAAGTTTTTTTAACATGTGCTGCACTCTATAGCTTACTTTTATGGAGGCAACTCATAATTTAGTTTTCAAGCACTCGAAATACAGTTAGCCTGATAGGTGCCAGGTGTATCCGACTGCGTTGGGCATGACAACGAAATAGAATTTCTCCACACATCCACAAGTAGCCTAGAGCCCTGGAAGTCACCTAGATATTTAAAATTGTGAAGGTATCAAAATAATGTTATTTTAATAGTACAATTCCGACTTCACTGATAGTTCAAATACTATTAGTAGTTAGGTATCATGAGATAAATGAGATTAAAAAAATTACCTGATTTTTTTTTTTTCATCGCCAGTTTTCTGAATGCAATCTGAACATTTCCTCACACATTCCCCAAGGCTGAAATAAAATATTTTTTTGCTTTCTGGAATTTTTACTCGTATGGAACGTGCGTCACAAATTATTGTAACTGTCTGTCTTCAGATGAGTTACTTTGAAAATGAAGGAGACTGCCCCTGCATTTCCAGGTAGTTTGCCGTTAAGAATCTGAGTTGGTTCTGAACAGATGGAAGTGCCGTGCAATTCCAGGCTGTGGGTCTGTATAGCTCCGCTCACCTGGGCACGGCACCTGCCTCCCTGCTCCAAGGGAATTCACACAAAGCTGAAGTGCTTGTGATTTTTTTTTTTTTAGAGACTTTGAAATCTGTGAATAGATCAAACCTTTTTTGGATATTGAATAATAGAGATTCTTCCAAACAAACCATTTTAAATTACTGTTTTTATGCTTAAATTTAAGTGGTCTTTTTCATCCGGCTATATTGTGTTGTGATCAGAACAATAACCATTGAGAAGAACAGGATTCCTAGCTGCTGTTTCAGCAGAAGGGGACACTGTGATTACCTTGCTAGCAGCTGTTCTGTTAAAATGAAAGACACCCTTATGGAGATATAGAATCTGATAGTAACAAAATAAAGAAGTCTCTAAGGAAAGGGAGATAGGGATCTGCTGAAGCGTCCCAAAACCTACAGAATCAATAGATGTAGACATCTGACTGAGAATTCTGTAGGCTGGTTTCAAAATGATATTTATGTGATTTTGATTTACCTTTTGGCAAAAGTTAATCAAATCCCCTCAGTCATATCATTAGAGTATTTACTAATGAGCAAAATCTCAATGAAGTAAAAGTACCCAGATGTAAGAGTAATCTTAACCCTAACCAAGTAATCTTGATTCTTTCTGCTCAACACAATGCCATTTTAAGCTACAATCTCGGCCTTTGCAGACTCATATAGCAGCTATTAAAAATCATATCCATGGGGTTAGGGAATAAATTAGAAAGCCAGGAGAATCTGTTAGCTGCTCTTCAGAGATTCAAAACCAGGTTAGACATCACATTAATGGGAATGCGGACAGAAAGTTTTAAAATACACGTTCTGAAATTCGCTTGGTTCCCTTTACATGTTTTATCCGTGGAGGCATCAAAAGGGACCTGAACAAATTAAAATTATGAGAATCTTACATCAGCAAGAGACTTTTTATAGCTTTCTTTTGTCTCTATTAAAACAAAATTAAAACAAAAATGTGGGATGCGCTGGTGATAGCAAAGTTAAATGAAAAGAACATAGCCTAGTATATTGCATGAATAAAAGATATTGGGTAGATAGATGTGTTGTGGTAATAAGGTATGAGTAGCATCTGTTGTTGAGGGAGAAAACAGAGTAAGCTTTTTGCCCAAGAATGAAGCATAAATCTGAATTGAAAGTTGCAAAATCCTTGTTTTCAGTAAGACAACATTGATGTGTGTAAATTAATAAGAACATGTTTATATCACATGTAAAAACTTCTTCTTGTAGAACTGGAGACCCGGTGTGGTGGAGGGGTTAGTAATAGTATCTATATGCAGCAGATTCTTTTCAGTTGTTAGGGCGTTAGTTTAAATTTTGCCAAGTCTGCATCATTGTACCTAAGGCTTAGTCTGGGGAGATGATTTGATTTCTGTATGCCTTAGCTTGGACTAGATTGGTTATTCCCACAAAATGGCCATCTACTCTGCGCAAGGATATTTTTATTTCACTTGCCACTGATGTACTACAGGGATTAGATATACCCTATTCCAGTATGAAAATTAATTCTTTAGGAGGAATGCTAGGCTCCCTTTTCCAACACTGCTATTCAAAGCTTGTTAGGTAACCTAGAACAGCGGAAGGTTTCCACCATTTTTTTTCTGCAGAAAGTAGATTTCTTTAGAATCTGCTTCTAACAAGGAGTAGTGTTTTTTCCACCAAGTTATTCAACAATTTTATGAAATACTGTTGTTATAGAAAGACATGTAAACATTTGTCTGGTAACCTCTTCTGTTATTCTGAACTATTGTACAAGCTTATGCAGTTGAAAAATATTTTAGTACGAATGATTTAAAATAGTACTTTTCTTCTAATTAACAAAATAGCTGAAGTGATATAGAATTTAATAGCTATAGGAGTGTATATTTCTATTTCAGAGCTTTTTTGGAAGATGCTTAAAACAGAAACTTCTTTATATATGTGACAATCATGGTGCAGAGCAGTAATTTAAAAAGCCTTAGATAATGCAAACAGAGAAATACTGGTAGTGATGCATAGGCAAACTGAATAGAAAATTCAGTAATATATCCTTTTTCTGCAGTTGCATCTTCCCTTCCCTCATGAGAGGGAAACAGAGTAGGACAGACCAGGATGGAAAATGAAACTTCAATCTGAAATTTTAAAGTTGTCCTGAATTTCTTCTGTTCAAAACCTAATCTTTTTTATTCTGATGTACTTGGAGATTTTGTTGCACTAATTTTCACAAGTGCCACAGAAAATTTTCAGGTGAGGAAACCCAGTTTTTAGTAAACTGAAATATTTCATAACTATTTTGATAAAATTCATCTCCTGTACTTTTTTTAGAAAGAAAAATTTGATAGTGTGGGTAAGCTACTTAAAAGACATTTCAATATGAAGAATAATATATTTATAAAGGCTAAAATAAGGCTCCTGTGTTTTCTTGTGTCCATTGTCGGTGTGGTCCAGACCCTTAGAAGTAATCTGGCATCCGGTAGAAATCAGCACAGGCACCTAAGCAGCTAGCGTGGCTCCATGCCCCAACCTCAGCTCACAAAGAGGGAATGAGAGTCGTTCCTTCGCGCTTGAGAGCGGAGTAGCTCCAGTTATCCACAGGGAAAGTCTTCCATGAGTGCCGAGGAACATTTCCTTGGCAGGCAGCTGACCCGAATGCTTTCAGTGCACGGCACAGCGTCTGGCCCTCCAGGAACTCCCCCAGCACGCTTCCTCCTTGGCAAGTGGGGGTTTCACCGTGCTCCCGGGCATGAGTTAGTCCCTGTAATATGTTGGTACATTATCTTCCCAGTCGCTAAAATGAGACATCCTAGCAACGCTGAGTTCTTCCCAGTGTTGCAGAAGCACTCTTGTAGAGACACCCTTGTAGAGACCAAAAGGGTTTGTGTTTCCAAAGAGGTCCCATAGCAGTGGCAGAACTATGCAATTGCATGGGTTTTTTTTTTAGATTTCTGCTGTCAAAATGACACCTGTGTAAGTCCACAGTTGTCTACAGCTATATGAGGATAAACATTTTGCATATTTAAACTGTGAGTTCTATGAGAACAAACTCAAAACAAATACCTCAAGAAAATTGTATAATTCTAAAAGAAAAGTTAGAGCCCATAAAAAGGGTGCTTGTGGTATCCTAGCAATATCCTGACTACAATAATGTAGGCAACACGTGATTTGTAACACAGTTAAACGATCTGAATATACTCACACAGGACCTAACAAAGTGTGCTAATCCTTTTTAGCAGGGAGATAGATGCACCATCTAAAGAACCACCATACTATGCATGCTGATTCATTGCGCTCTGGTGCTGACATGCAAGGTGGAAGCACAAACCAGGTTGTGCCAGTTTTCAGTAAATGCCTTTTCTTTGTAGGCGTCGTCTCAATTTGTCCATATAGCGTTCTTTTGATTATTATTACTGAATAGGTAGTCATCATATAAATTCTTCTAAGAGATTTGCTGGAGATCTATCACACAGTTTCAATGGGATTGCCCACTCTTATTTCTTAGTGCAACATTTTACTAGATACTTTTTTTATATCCCTTTTCAGCAAGCATAACTCCAGTACTTACTACAGGAAGGATATAGCAATGAAAAGTATAGGAGAATGAGGTCTGCACTATGGTTCAATGATGACAGGAGATCAGCATGTTAGTTTTAGAGAGCTGTGGTCCACACTAAAGGAAATTGTTGAGGCCTTGAGCAATTCCGCCCCTGCGAAGTAGCATTTAGAGCCAAATACTTTTTTTTCTTTTTCTTTTCTTTTTCTTTTTTTAACTTAATAGTCAGCCCTGGCTCCAGGCTTGATCAGAAGCCTCAAATTCCCATGACTGGCTTTAGTTTCTTTGACTTAATCATATTCTTTGAGTTAGAATGCTGCAAAAAATGGAGGAAAATGATAAGAAAAGTCACTCCTAAAGGTAGATTAATAGCTTACACACAGACAATTAAACTTACAAGGAGATGCACATGGTGCAGACTTATTCTTGCCAAAGTTTTGCAAGCAGGCATTTCTAGATTCTGGACAAAAAAAGTTGCACCAAGCTGTGTCAGTATGTCTTAGTCCAAGGCTGACTGTCTCTTGGACTACTCTTTAATATCAGCAACATTACTCAGGCAGAATTACTGTGTAACATATTGTGCATGGCTATGGCTTGCTCAAAATGCTTAGGGCTAAATGCAGCTCTGGCAAGAAAATTAATGTCTCCCCTCTCCGCTTTATTTTATTTTAATTAAGGAAAGTGGTAAAGCTGTTCAAAGAGGCTTTCATTAAACATACAAAGCACAAAATTCCAAACAAGCTCACTTATATATGCTCGTGATCAATATGTTGTATGCCAAAGTGGCAAAATACCTAAAGGAAGAATATTCCACTAGTTGTACTAGATAGATTTAGGAAGTATATTGTAAAGATGTTTATCTTTACATCATCATCCCCTCTTCTACACAAGCTTTACTGCTTACTTATTTTAGGAAAGCGTCATGAATCTTGGGATCCTGATCTAACCTCCCTGTGCGAGGCTCTTGAAATTCGACCATCACTGGGAATAGACTTGCGTGTGTGTGTGTGTGTGTGTGTGTGTGTGTGTGGTGTGCATATATAGATATAGATAAATATACATATATGAATAAACTAGTGTGATCCTGCTTTCACACTATAGCGGCCTGCCTCAGTCTTCATCTGAGCACCCCTCTGAAGTGGGAAAAGATCATTATCTGTATTTTAAGAGTTAAACAGTGGTTTGAAGACTTCCCTCATGTCACTGAAGAAGCCTTTCACAAAGCATGGAATTAAACCCATTATTCACGAGTCCCATGCTGCAGCCATAACCACTGACCTGAATGATGGACACGCTACAGTTGTCTCTGAGCTTTCATAAAAGTTACTCACAATTTTTTTTCCACATCTGCCAACTGCACGTGACAAAATAGGAGTGAAGCAGCATTCAGACTAATTCTTAGAATTAGCATATATAAGCTGACTCAGCACAAGGGACAAGAACTTTAGATGGTATAAATTGATCCTATTGCAACATTGCTAAAATGTTTCTGATATACATCACTGAGAATCTTTCCTAAAGCAGTAAGTGATTTTATTGGCCTTGGTGGGACCATGAACTGTTGGAGCTGTTATAACTGTTCTGTAAATTAAAAAGCTCAAAACTCTAAAGCTACGTCTTATTAGAACAGAAAACTAGCAGACTGGAGTAACACTTAATAGAGGAGATTTTGGCTGCCTGTAGTGTCATAGCCAGAGAGCTTCTCCTTGCTGTTGCTGTAGTCCTATTTTCTAGTGCTGCATCCTTCTAAGTTTTCAACATTGAAGCAACCCATGCAGTTTCATCTATATCCTTAGAAAACTTTTTCCTGGTCACTTCCACAGGCCTTCTCCCATTCCACATTCATGCTGTAGGCTTACCCTTTGCATTGTCTCTTGTACTTTTGGCCTGGGCTCCTGTTCCCCTGCTGTGAATGTTCAGTTGCTCTGAGGGATAAAATGGTCTTCCCCTCTCTCCAAGGGGGTCTCCGTCACCAAGGAGTGCCAGGGAAGTGCAGTGAGACAACCTTCCTCCCTGCTGTCCAGTTTCACTGTACACATGATGTACGGTATTGAAATAGAAAATAAAATAGAATAGAAAATAAATGGTTTTATCACTCATCATAGGCGCATACTCTCTATTTTTTTGCAGAATGATGCTGAAATGGTTTTGGAAGGAAAACTGGACTTTTTCAGTTGTATCTAATGATGCACAGCTGGGTGAGGAGGAAAGGAATGGGTCCCCAGGATAGCCAGCATGCTTAACATTAATCATGCTACAGCTTCATATATCTTGGGCTGACTCAAACATCCTTTGCTACCTGAATAATTTGGTTCCATCCCTGGAAATTTTGGGTCTATGCAAATCTGGAAAATTTAGTGATGCTCCCTCCACTGTATGCCTCACATAGTCCTGGGATCAAATAGCTTGTGTTCTCTACATGGAGTTGAACCATTTAGGTTCAAGGATAGGGTTTTATAGGAAGCTAGGGCTGCCCCTTAGCTAAACTAGTGAGAGTGTATGGGAGACGTTTCTGGGTTGTCCAGTGTGCAAGCCATCTTCATACTTGCATGTAAGCCTGATGGGACTAAACTCAGTCATTAATGGGAACACAATGTGCATTACTAATGTCAAAATCATGTTTAAGTTCCATCAGTGCACAAAGCAAATATGTGCTTTTGATGCAAGAAATCTAATATCAAAGAATGGACCTATACACTGTGATAGAATAAAGTATTAGTCAGATTTTTTGGATAGGGTCTTAGAAAATACCATGCTTTAGTAAAAATAAAGCAGTAAAAATAAGTGACAGACATGCTTCATGGATAATAAAGACCTTATTTGTTAGACTATAGTTCGTTTTCTCTTGAGATGTATCAACACTATTCTGTCTAATTTCGTCTGGAATTGCAGTAATATATGATCCTGATGTAGCCATCAGCAACTGTATATCAGGTTTCATGGTGCACTCTTCCTTTCCAAGTATAATTCATTACTGTCCCTTGAATCTGACTTTTATTAATAAAAATAGCATGACTAGTGAAAAAGTTAATCATTTCCCTTTTTAATTGTCATGTTTGAAAAATGGGCAGGATACAGGAAAAGAGACTTTTTGTATTCTTTCCTTGTTTCATGTCAATGTCTATGAGTAATCAGTAGGCATAAAGATGTGACCATGGTGAAGGATATGAAACGAAAATATTTGATATCACACAGCTTTTTTCTCTTTTCCTTAGATGTAAAAAAGGAAGACCAAAGCAGAGTTTAAGAGATTCCCAAAGCAAACAGCCTAACATAAAGTCCTTCAGAAAGCATGCTTTGGTTGGTATCTCTTATTCCTTGAGTAAATTTTACTGTGTTAGAAATGGCCTTAACACCAGTAAGACTGACTGTGTGGGCAAGAAAGGCACATCCTGTAGCAAACGCTAAAGGATGACAGCAGTAATTATCCAAAGCCCACTGAAGTCAATGGAAAAATGGAAAGATTGACAGGCGCCTTGCATTAGTACTCATAAGAGCAAAAATACATCCCAGTATTTTTTTTTATCCAGCTTAGAAAGATTCAGCTGTGTTAACTATTACTCATTTTCTGCACCTCTTCTAAAATAGTTTCCTCTTGCATGTGTACTTACCAATTTTAACTTTATCTGGGATATGTAGCTGGAAATAGACCCTGTGCAGGCAGCAACGTTTTTGTGGTGTGGTCTGTGAAAGATATGTGTCTGTAAGCAAGCAAAGTGCTTTCAACTCTGCTGCACAGACTGGAGAAGATGATACCTGCAGTGTGAACGAGTGCCTTTCCACACACGCTTCTCTGCCTATAAAACAGCAAGAACTTTTGTCTTTTCACAAATGTTAAAAAGACAGCTGGGCACAACTGAGCCATAATCATTCTTATTCCCCTTTTTGTATTTTGAATCAACTTTGGGAACTGGCTGGAATGTGCCATGATTTGTTAATTATAAGAACGTCTCTGTTCTTAGATGCAACCTGATGCAAGTCTGTAGAGAGCTAGAGAGCCACTTTGCATTCTCTGGCAGAGCTCTAAAGCCTGGATATTTACAATGAAAATAGAAATGATGCAAAAGATTGTGTAATACTTAGTTTCCAGTGCATCCTCTGAAAATTTTTACCGACACTGCTGCTGGGTACAGAATTTGAAGAACCCCTAAAATAGTTCTCTTCACTTTACCTTAAACATTCTCTTTCCTTCCCACACATGCAGTATCTTTCTAGAGCCCTAAATTTTCATTGGCAGATGGGAAGTCTCATAGTTTTCATGTCTTGCCTTCCTTCTCATCTTCCGAAGCTATGCTGTCTTAAAGCAGCTAGTTGTTGTGGAAGCGTTAGACATTGCCATGCATTGTGGCATATACCGAGATGAAAAAGCCTGATTATTCTGAAAACCTCTTTCTGTTGGTGTCTGATGTGCACTCTTTTAACACACCCCTCAGAGAAGCTCCTAAAACTGCAGTGACCTCCAGTCGAGAGTTAACAGCTGTTGCTGACTTTTGTTCCCTTATGCAGCACACAGAGGGATGCATATACATCATCTGTACATCAGGGCGATGAAGGCAATGTGACAGCCTCTCTGCTCTGCAGTGGAATGGGAGCAGAAACTATTTTAAAGAGAAACTGCTGATAATTTCCCCAGGGTTCCGTCTCAGAGAAACAGAGGAAGAGTTTTCTGCAGCACAGGGGAGCTCCAAGGGCAAGGGATATTTTTAGGAGAGGCAGCTGAAGGTGCTGAGGTACGCCGCAGCTGGGCCAGGTTCAGCTGGTAGACTGTCCCCAAGGCTGCCCTCGCCAGGCTGGGGCAGAAAATCGGGGAATAAACTAGCAGCTGGCTCAGGCTTCTTGCTTGCCTATGAACGAACCCTGTGCCTGCCTGTAGCTTAGGGTTTGGTTGGCATGCTTGTTGAGGAGATGAGCCTTCTTTAATCCATCCTGTGAGTGGGTTTAGCTTCTTATAAATAGTCGCTGCAGCTGCACACTATGAGCCTCTGCTCATTTCAAGTAGGAGGAATGCAGAGCAGGTTTAGGGATTAGTGTCTTCTTGAAGCAATGTCTCCCTGCCGCCTTGACTTTTTCTGAGGAAGCCTTTTGCACAGGCCAAGACAGGGTTCTGCATATGGGCCGATATTCATATGAATGCATAAGCAGTGTGTTTAATCCAGATGTGAAAATGGTACCAAGAATTAACAGCACATTGAATAGGGCTTTCAATTATTCATTGAGAGCCTACTTATATTCCTCTTTGGCATTACACTTAGAAGTGTAGCCATGCATTTTCTATAGATTTTATGGATTAGAAAATCATAGGATTAGCCAGTCCATAAATTAATTCATGATGTATATTAAGTAACTCATGTAAAAAATAGATGCTTCATGTATGGGAAATGAATAATTAATTTTGTTTCCCTGGTTAAAAAAAAAAATCCCTCAGGTGCTTTTCTGTTTTCTGCTGAAGCTGAAATTTTTTAGTCCTCTGACAATGTCTTACACCCTCCAATATGTCTTGTTTCTATGGAGACACCAATAACTGCAGCGTGCATTCTTCTGCATATCACAATACAAGGTTGCTTCAGAATTTTCCTCATGCTTCACTCTCTTCTCTTTTAATTACAAATTAATCAATAGGTTCCATACTCTTGTCTCATACACTCACATACGCATGCACATACATATGTGATCGCTGTGAGTTACTGTGAGCCTGCCTATAAGCACAATGTACACATCCTTAGTTTTATTTTAGAGAACAGCACATTTTATCTTGGGGCTTATAGGACTATAATTCTAAACTCTATTGGATAAAAGGATGGGAAGATGGGAATCTTGCATGCGACAGACTAGATGGGAGGATTATATGATATGTCATGCTTTTTCATAACAAGAAGGAAGAATGCAGTTCTGGCATGGCCGTAAAAGAGATTGTCAGGATCTTTAAGTTTTAGTCCCTTAATATTACCTGGGTTATTGTTTGGCCCCACTGAACTCTCTTAACTTTTATGTGGGATTTCCCCCCCTTATCCCTCCCACCCTAAATGGTAAATAATTGCATGGTATGTTCTTTAGGTAATTCTCCAAGCTGTATTCTCCCTTCCCTGTGTATGCATGACTCCTCTTGAGGACAATGGAAGGTAAACCCTTAAGTAGCAAAACATGATACATTTGCAAAGCACATGAGAAAGAAACAATGTAAATGACTTTTTTTTTTAATTAAAAATGTACTATGAGGTAAACAGTATTGTTAATTATGAAGAATCAGTAAGACTGAACCGATGATGCCAAATCGGAAAGTGTATCCTACTATTAGTGGGCCTTTTGAAGTCCCTAACAACCCTTGTACATCTACAACATAGCCTGATTTTTTTTCCCTCAGTTAAATTCAACAGGTAAAATAGTGCCAGGTTTCATTATTCCTGTGAGATTTTTGTTATTAGTTCATATTATATTGCAATGAATTTCCAGAAACAATTCAAAATAGTATTTGCAAAGGCTTCACAACTCATGTGTTAAATGTGTACCATAAACCACCTGATGATGGCAACAAATTATGTTTAAGGCTTAGCTTATTACTCACGTGCTGAGATGTACACTGAGCAACTTTTTTTCTCGTTGTTTCTTTGTGCTACACATCTGTCTGTCTCCTCCTGCTGTCTTTTATTCTTTGGTTGTAGTCTCCTGTGGACAAAGAGTATGTTTTTGTCTTCTGCTTTTTTGCAACTTCTTGTGGATTTCTGATGTAGGATTGCAGTTCTTAGACACTACAGCAATCCAATGAAAAACAAGGAGTTTTGACGGGTATACTGCTGCCCAGTATTTATAGCCAATATATTCAGGTGTGTGTCTGTGTGTGTATAAATATATACTCACTTATATACACCTGTACACACATATATATGCATGTATATGCCTTTTGTTACCCTTTTTGTTGTCAAACTAAAAAGCAAAAAATAAAATTAAACCTTTTTATATGAGATTTTGGAAAGCACTCTTTGTTTGGACTCTGTGAACATTTATTGCACTCTCAATTTATTTTAACTAGTCAATAGTTTTAACATACTTAGAAACCAAGGTTTAACCTCTAAATGGACCACAGAGCATTACTGCTTCCTCAAGGATAGTAATTGTAGCTATGCAAGCTAGCACATAACAGTTAAATATATCCTTGCTCTTGACAGAAGCTAGTGCAGTTGGAACAGAGATGAACCATAGCTTATTAAATATAGCTCTTATGAAGACTGCTCTATAATTACTGTGATTTTTCTTTGTATCATTATGATCATAGGCTGATCTAAAACAATGAATCGTGTGCTTTCAAGAGGCCAAGAACTATTCAGCCATATAAAGAGATCATAGCTAGAGTAACAGCCCTGTTAGTTTTCTTTGAGTAGTCTACGTAAATAATACTCTCTAAAGGTTAAATAGGTCCTTCCCCTGAAGTTCCTTCTTTCACTGATAAAAGTGAAAAACTTAGAGGAGAATGCTCCAAGGAGGACCCAGAACACTTCATTCCATGAAATCTCATTCATATTCATGAACAAATCTTTTGATACTCTTTTTTAAATTGAGACTAGATTCTATGTATAAAAAGGGATTTGCTGAATTTTTTTGCATGTCTGGAAGTGTTTTTTGAGATCAAAACCTCAGAATAAAATGACCTATATATATCAAAAATGTTATGAGTTTTAAAATGGCTGATCCTCCTTTGCTGTCGACTCTCACACTCCAACAGATCCAAAATGATCCGGGGACCTGGATTCAAATATTTTCCATCTGTTCTAACCCATGAGAGTCAAAAACTTGTTTTTTGATGCCATATGGAGAATAGCAAGGGCTTGTTCTAGTGGTCTCGATTATTTCCTATTGTTTTCCCAGACCTTTGTTGATGTGACTGGGAAGGCAGGGCCTGACCTACCTGCTCTGTGCAGGGCAGGGCTAGCAGAGAATGGAGGGAAAACTGGCGCTTTTCAGCACATATTTCTGCTGGCGCTCAAGGCCATTGTTTTCAGCAGTGGCCGTATTTGTGAAGTTTTTGCCTACGTGCATTTACTGAAAACTTATGGTTCAGAGGCCAAAATTTTAGCCCTTGAAATGTGAGCTGCTAGTGTCTAGCTACTAGTGAAGAATGCTAATTATTTCATCTTGTTATTTTCAGATCTCATGAGGCAGTTTAGGTGCATCAAAAATGTACGGTATTAATTTCAGACGTTCAATGTACTTGCGAAGAATCAGTAATTCTAAAGACAAAGTTTCCATTTAAGATTTGTTGTTATTTATGGCTGTGCTTGTCGAGCTAGCAGGAAGATAGGGCCAGGCACGTCTGAGATGAGGGCTGGGTACGCTGCCGTTTCCAGCAACCACTCGACAAATCCTTCCATGAACCAATCCAGCTTTGTATAAAGACAGTAGTTTCGTTGCCTTGGCTACATGTACTAGAAGACTAATCTGGAGCCGCACTTTCCTATTTGTTTGTATATACTGTCTGATTTCTAGCCTAATTTATTCACAATCAGTCCGTTCACGGGCCACCAGTAACTGTTAGGTAAAATAGCTCTTTTCCTTCTCTGTGTTTATTTTTTTTAATGTTTAATAGAGATATCCCTCTCACACTTCAGTGTTATGGTGAAAATGTACTTGGAACTGTTTGTGTCTGTTGTACATTCATCTACATTCATGCTATGTGTGTCTAATTAAAAAAAAATACTCTCTTCTATTTAACATTATTTGTTTGTTATCATATATCCTTCTCTTAGTTTTTAAGCAACTTCAATTGTCCTATCAATTGCATGGAGTGGATTGATTGAAATATTTGAAATCTGTAAGGGTGAAGTAGGGCATAAAATAGCGAGTATGGAGAGATTAAACAGGAAGGAGAACTGAATTAAATAGCAGTTTAAATCCCATTCTGAACCAAATCCGAACTTTCCTGTAGGTTTGGTTTAAGCAAAGATAGATACATAAATAGTCAGTTTTTCTATGCCAACGTTTCCCAAACAGCTTTCTGGTAATGCCACAATTAAACATCGGTCAATTCTACAAATAACAGCTTATTGAAACCGATTAATAGGAATGATTTTGACAAATGGGCTTGTCGGCCTTGCTGCAGAAAACCTGGCTGATAACACATTTCAGTTGTCTGATGTAGTAGTATAGTGATTGGTCTCTGTTTCAGCCTTATTTAACAGACTCATTAATAGTATTAAAGAAAGAAAGGGAACAGCATGTTAATGAAGTCAGCAGATGATGTAAACAGCAGGAAACAGAAAATACAAGATACTTAGAGATTAGAAGTATGAGCAAGCGGAGTTAGCAATGTATCATATTCAGACTGAGAAAAGGATAAGCTAATGCATCTGGGATAAATTAGTTCAGAACTGACTTTATATAGCTAATACATATTAAGTATACAGAAATATGCACACACAATTACACTAAAACAATCCTGTTTTGGATAAGAAGGGACCAGTTTGTGTTCAGTAAAATACCAAAAGGGGCAATACTGTCTTTAGAAGAATATATAGATGGATTGTGTCAAAGAGCAGACAAGTAATTGCTGAGTTGTACATGTATAGGTGAATTATACGAGCAACTTGCTGTTGTTCAAGCAACAGCAAATGAAAATCAGTGGTTAAGGGGACCGAGTTAAGAGAAAAGATTGGAATGTACGGACTTTAAGCCAAGCAAGAATGGAGAGCAACACTACAACAGTCTACATCCCTGGAATGCCTGTAAGCAGTTAGGCAAAAAAAAAGCTTTTTTAGTGTTGCCAGGAATTTGATAACATTTCAGGGAATGTTCTGTATTAGGTGAAAACAACCTTACCATGTTATATCAAGATGTAAAAAATATATACATTGAGACTGTAAAACACAACCTAGTGTCGGTAAATGGAAACCTAAAATAGAATATAGGCTGCTGCTCACCGGCACCTAGAAAAGTTGAGTCCCTTCAACGCCCCTCAATGTGAATGTGGGTTGCAGATGCCCAGTGTGTCCTCTTGCCCCACCGCATTGCACTGAGCCCCTAAATTGTTAGATCCGGCCTGTTCTCTCTTTTTCTCTCTCTCTTTTTTTTTTTTTAACAATATCCAGATTACAGGGGAAGAGACTTCCCAAAAGCTCCATTCAGCAAGCCCAATCCCACACAAAAATTAAAATATTTCCCCTTCCTTGGTGTGGTGACATGCACACGGCAGGCAGACTGACAACTACCTCCTCCAGTTAGAGCGTGTAATCATCAATACCCTTTTAAGCTCATTGAAAATGTGACTAACTCAAGTCTCAGCTCATACATTGTCAAATCCCACTTGGTGAGTCTTGTTCCTATTCCAGCTGGAGGTGGGCCCACACTGGAATTTGGGAATCTGGGTTTCATGTTCCAAGCCTGAACAAAGAGACTCAGGCTCATTTCTAGCTTTAGTCTCCTAAACTGCAGTCATGTCTGTAAGTAAAACACTGAAACACTAGTTGTCTGGGGAAAATAAATGAATGATGTCTTTAAGAGAGATGCTGTGGCTACTCAGTGCAGTAGCTTCAAGCTTTTTGGTGCTGTTCCCAGAAATGCTTCAACCATGGTGAGGAGCTCAATTCTCTAATTAAAAAAAAAAATTGTATCAAATATTTTTCAGCTTTACACTCTCAAATTAAAGCTTAAAAACCTCCAAGGAAGGAAAGGAGGCCAGATTGGAGGGGGAGGAGGTGAGAGGAAGGAAGCGGGTGGAGAAAACCACTATATTCCCAAGATGCAAGGAAAGTTGAAAAGTAGAAGAAAAAATATATTAAATCAGTGTAAACTAAGAGGTAAGTTTAAGGCATTTTTTTACATTGAATGTATGTTTTGTTGGGGTATTTTTAGCAGTAAAATGCTATATACTTTAAAAACATTTAAAATACATTAAAGGGAGGTGATTGCTTTTTTTCATTTTGTCTGCTATAAACTTGATCTACATTTTTATAAAGATCTATCAAAGGATGTGTTGTGCTGGGATTTTGCTACGTTTTTGCTGTTGATGGTTGGAACCATTTATTTCCTATTTCCTCACCGATGACCTACATGAAGGGAAGCAACATCCCATGGCAGCAGGCAGGGTGCTGTGTTGTAGAGCTCAGCTGTGAAAGTTAATTGTTTATGGCGATGTAATGGGCATCATGCTCTTGCTTACCTGCATCACTGTAATTCAGTAGTGTGCTGCTGTAGCTTAGAAAAAGAGGCTTGAACATCAATAGATTTGGGTATAGCTGGGAAGAGAGTTGACCTGTTCCCTTAAGTTAAGGTCAGATCAGTGTCTTATGTATAAATATATTGTTTATTAGTGGTGCTGGTGTTGCTGCTACTTGGGATGCTGCCTGTACAGGGGCTGCATAAGTTAAATTTTGATCAGAGACCACAAGCCAGCAGCTGAATAGTAAAGTCTGGTGCACTTAAAAGCTCATTTATTACTAGAATGTTTGTTGCTGTACTGCCAAGAGCCTGCCAAAGAAGCAACTGAATAAAAATATTGCTGATTAATACAACTCTGCTTGTGCTGCAACATCATGTGATATCAAAGACTTTGTCACAGATGAGTTTAGAAAGGAAGCAAACAGAAATCTGGGAAAAGTAGATACGGGTGTTATGCATTAGACAGCTGCACGGAGTGGGAAGAGAGAACTTCTTGCAGCCCTCAGTACTTGCCTGTTGCACATAAATTTCACCAGGTGGTTTGCAGCATTTTCATCTTTCAAGCTTGGGAGTTGGGTAGAACAAGTGTGTGACAAGTGCCATAACAGGAGAGACCAGAGGTGTCAGTAGCCCATGCTGAAGGGGCTGGGGAGGTCATCGAGAGCGCTGCCTCTTTCCCCTCTGATACTTCCCCAGTTTCTGATGTGCCTGAGTCTCCTTGGGCTGGAGGTCATGCCATGTGTAAAAGCTTCTGATGTCTCAATTGTTCATGAATTTAACCACTCTTGTTTTTGAACCTGTTTATATTATTGGTCTCATAAACATGTTATGGGTTCTACAAATTAATTGCGTTGCCTTTGTTTTAAACCTGCTATTTGAGGATTTTATTGGTTGCCTCCAGTACTTTTATTGTAAAAAGCGAATATTATTTCTCACAGAGGTGCTTACAAATGCCACCTTAAGATGTCTAATTATAGGCTGAAAAGCTGTAGTCTGTTTAGATTCCCTTCTGTTCCATATATCTGATCACCCTTGTTTTCTCTCTCTGTAGGTTTTCTAGCTTTGCTATATTTCTTCAGTGTTTTTGATGAAAATGTTAAAGGTTTGCTGCCTTCTGAAGAAAGGTGTCTCCCCCGTCTCTCCTTGCTTGTGCTAACCATTTAGCCTTCCTTAACTTTTCTAAATATTTTTTTCAGAGTTGTACTGAATGCTTAAATATTTCTACAGATAGCACTTACATAAATATATGTATGGCAGCTGTGCACTTCAAGATGAATATATTATGGATGAAGAGCTTGAATTCCACAGTATTTGTACTATTTTTATTCAGGCACATCCTGAGAAGTTAGTATCAAATGGCCTGATTCTGTTCCAACTGAAGCCAAAACTAGTGAATTAAGTCAGAAACTCCTCCCATTTTCAGTGGTATCAGGATTGATTCCGACTGCTGGAGAACAGAGCTCAAGACCATTTTTAGAATTGTTCTGAATTGTGCATATTGAGCAATAAACATTGTGCATGTTAACAAGTACGGCCTCAAATCTTATGCAGGAAAGGAAACTTAAGGCAGAGGAAATGCAGTTGTTTAGTAGATGTGATAGTAGGATTGAGGAGAGGCTCAGAGATGCGGCTGGTGGAGCAACAGAAGTTGCGAAGGGTGGGCAGGGAGAACGGGCTGGCAGCATGCACTGCAGACCACCAAAGAGGCTCAAGAAAGAAGTAGAGTGGGGCTGTGGTGCCAACATATACTGAGATGTGCTGAGGTCAGAATTTCTTCAGCCTTAAACACTCAAGTCTTGTGAATGGGATTTTCGCATCCCAAGGCACATCTGGAATTGTTGGGACAAAAATATAAGTAAAGGGCTAGGTAGAAATGGTGTTAAAGGACAGACTAAGCATCTGGTGACTTTAGCTGTCTTTATTTTGTTGGAAAAAATAAAGATTTAAGGACCTTTTGACATTACTTTTGACAATAGTTCTGCTGGTAACTGGTAATACTGCCCCTTCCCCTCTCCCATGTCATACCAACAATACAATTTCTCCCTCTTACTGTGTGTGACCCATCCCATGTATTAAGCATCCACAGATGGCTACGTTTTTCAGTCTCCAAGCAGCTGTCTTCCTCCATGAACACTGGGCTTAGCTAATAGGTAAATGTGGACAAGGGAGGAGAAAAACACTGAAGGCGAATCCTTCATAGTAGGTAACACCTCACCCCAGGTAGAAAGGTTTCAATGCTGAGTATGCAAGAGAAAGCAAAATGTCATTTCTTGCTGTCTTCTTCCTTCCGAGGTGCTCCAAACAAAGGAAGGAAAGATCCTCTGTTCTCCACAACCATTTATATCGCTGTAGGGGATGCTTCCCTCTCCCTAAGGGAGCCAGTAGTCCCTTTCTGGCCAAAGACTATGTGCGAGCAGCTCTAGCCACAGCAGCTGCTGGAAAACCACAGAGTTCCTAGTGAGAGATGTCTGAACTTCATCTCATTGCTTTTCATCACTGTTATGTTATGTTCATTTTCTTTTTTATAGACATTATTTTAAAAAATATTACGGAGTGACAAAGTACATTAAAAATGAACAGTTGTTACTGGATTGCTTTCCTGACCTTGCACATTTATAGGCTTTGTTCAATAAGAGTTTTGCACATGGCTTGCCGCGTTGGCAGTTTTAGGGCACATGTGTGCCACCACTGCCAGGTGAGAAGGTGTTGGTCTGTTTTCTGGTTAAAGGGATTTTTCTTTTCCTTCAAAAGAGTGTAAAGTTAGAGTAGAAAGAGAAGAAGGAAGTACTGAAGACTGTTTAGTACCTCTTAGAAGATTATTACTGATTTTTATATTTACAGAAAAAATGTTTCTAAGTCAAGGAAGAAACTTCAGCACCAAATTTGAGATGAACTTTGCCAAATTTCTCAAAAAATGAAATTACAGAAGTGTTTTAAATAATAGCTTTCATTAACTTAAGAAGAGTTACATGTTTAGACTTTCAATGCTTTCCAGATTTTGGGGACCTGCACTGCTATTTTAGGTGTGTAGCACACTGTAACTTAGATATGAATATTAAATGAGTAATGACAAACATATGTCCTGGATTTTGTCACCATGTCAACGTGTAAGGAAAAGGAGCCTTTCTCACACCCAGAGTGTCTCTTGAGCTCTCTTGAGCTGCACAAGGATAGGAGAGTGATTTTCACTGTAAGCTGAGTGAAAGGGTAAGGAATAGATGGATCTGAAGGAAGCTGTGCTTCCTAGTTCTCTTACAACATCTGTGGCAGGCTATGGACAGAAGAAGGGATCTGCTGTTGGCTTGAGCCAGTGAAGCAGTATTGGTTCCCTGGAATAAGGAAAGAGTTGAGTTTTGGAATAGTTTGCTTCCTCAACAATTTGGCTAAGCATGCTACCTCCAAATAGCCCAAAAGAAACCTCAGACTGCTTCTGAAAAGGTAAACTATGTAGGGAAACAGGAGAAAACTATTTTGATAGAAAAATAGCTTATGCACTATTATTTTAGAGTTATGTAAATGGAATAATACAGTGGTACTGAAATACCTTTTTGACCATGCAGTAACCTCTAAATTGTATGTACAGAACTGGGTTATTTCAAACATTGGCCAATTATCCCACTCCAGTGTGGTGTTCAGTAAGAGAAAGATTAGTGAAGAAGAGAATGTGGATTAAGTCAAGGACCGTCTTTCAAAGAGAAAAAAAAGAAGTGGCTGTAATCTTACTATATTTTCACCATCTTTATTTAATGAAATTGCCTGGAATGGAAAAGTGTTGTTCCATGCCAATATTTACCTCAAAAAGTTGCCTTGCTAATGCAACAATAGCATCAATATTTTGTACTGCTAAGCCCAAGATTCTCAGGCAAGAAATACCATACTGACCTCCAGTGTCATCTCAAGGGTGTCTTTGACCTCCTACCTGTTCAGTTCACTTCTGAGACCACAATAATGATTTGAACTTTTATGCTGGGAGTGCACGTTCAACAAGAGTTTTAAAGTGTAATTATTTCACAGAATCACAGAATAGTTAAGGTTGGAAGGGTCCTCTGCAGGTCTTCTAGTCTAACCCCTCCTGCTTAAAGCAGGCTGCTTTGAATAGTTTTTGAAAGGTTTTGAATATCTCTGAGGAAAGAGACTCCACAGCCTCTCTGGGCAACCTGTTCTGGTGTTTGACCACCCTTACTGCAAAGAATTTTTTCTCACATTTAGGTGGAATTTCCTCTATTTCAGTGTGTGCCCATTGTCTCTCATCCTGATCACTGGATACCACTGAGAAGAGTCTTGCTCCATCATCTTTACACTCTCCCTTCAGATATTTATACACATTGATAAGATCACCCCTCAGTCTTCTCTTCCGCAGGCTAAACAATTCCAGCTCTCTCAGCCTTTCCTAATATGGTAGATGCTTCAGCCCCTTCATCATCTTAGTACCCCTTCACTGGACTTGCTCCAGTATGTCCATATCTCTCTTGTCCTGGGGAGCCCAGAATTGGACACAGTACTCCAGACGAGGCCTCCCCAGGGCTGAGGAGAGGGGCAGGATCACCTCCCTCCACCTGCTGGCAACACTCTGCCTAATGCACCCCAGGAGACCAGTGGCCTTCCTGGCCACAAGGGCACATGGCTGCCTCATGGTGAACTTGTTGTCCACCAGGACTGCCAGGGCCTTCTCGGCAGAGCTGCTTTCCAGCAGGTCAACCCCCAGCCTGTCCTGGTGCCTGGGGTTATTCCTGCCTAGGTGCAGGACTTTGCACTTCCCTTTGTTGAATTTCAGGAGATTTCTGTTGGCCTATTTCTCCAGCCTGCTGACCTACCTCTGAATGGCACACAAGCCTCTAATGTATCACTAGTACTTCCCAGAATCTAGCTGTTCATTTGTATTTGGTGGAGGATAGTTACAAACAAATGAGAGGCTATCCTAGTTATAAACTCCCGTGTGTTCCTTCTGTAAGGAATGTATTTGAGCACGATAAGTTTGTAGATACAGTTAACTGAAATCTCTCTCTGCGTAGCAATTATCGTATCACCGAAAGCAGTGTTTTCCAACATATCCATATGAAGTTGAACATCATAAGACTTTTGGATCCTTCAGCATCCTACCTCTTAATAAGCCAAGGCGAAGACTGATGTCTTCCAGCTAGTGTATATGAGATGAGTAAACTGTACAGGAAGTCTGCAGCAAGGAAGGCTGATGGTAGAAAATCAAGCCTGGTCATTTAAGAGGCTGGTTGGAAAGATGCAGAAAGGACACAGACCATCAATGACATCATGTCTTCATCAACAGGGATAAATTGTATAGTAAATGCAAATTTCAGTGCTAAGTGCTAAAACATACTAGGCATCTCTGAGGGATAGTTATTAATTTGTAAACTATAGAAAATTGCGTTATTTATAATGCAAGGGGAAGAACATGTATATGAAATAAAGTGATCATTATTGTCTTCATTCTATTCTTTAGTTTAAATCTGGAACAGTAATCCTTTTTAAAAAAGGAGCAGAATAGAATAGGTAGAAAGTAAACATGAGCAAAAATTAGAATTTGGTGCTTTACTTACCTCTCAGTGCCTTTGTAAAGAGAGGTCAAATCAATCCTTTACTTTCAGAGTACTCCCTGAACAAGTTCAGTGGGTCCCAGTCCCTCAATTGAATTCAAAATTTTTTTAAACCAGGTAACTTGCAAGACTGAAAATCAGGTACTGTGTAATTTTGGATTGTTTCAGGATAATTTAAGGCCTGGATTCTCCCAATAGCTTTGTCATAGTAGCAGCAGTGACATATATCACCGTGCTTCTGTCAGTGTTATATCTTGCTGCAAGAGAGCCCTCATGTGCTGATCGTCTCTTGGAAGTCAGAGTGGCAGATAGGGCCAGTATCTAGGACAGTAATCTTCAGTTGTATTTCATGACCCAAGCAGTCGTCCGTATCATGATCCAGGTTGATATGGCGAGTAAAGCGTGAAGGTAGCCACAGTGCATTATTTACATGGTATTGATGCCTATAAATGGGTGAAGATTTTTGACTGTCTTCTGGCACTCATTCATAGTGAATGTTATGCTAGGACAATCTATTTGTGTTCACGTTTATTATTCTCCACAATAGTCTTTACTTATTATGAAAAAAGTAGTGAACAGTTTTTGTCAGTGTAATTCACAAGCTTACGTCATTCTCCATGACTAGTGCAATGGATAAACATCCGACATGTTTTCTTTAATTTCTATTAGCATTTTAGCAGCTGTCAGTGTTCTCATGAGAGTAATGCTGAATAATACTTCACATACATGGATGGCTGGAAGCTGTTATATCGTAAGCAGGTGATGGGTCAGTATTATTACCTGTAAGGAACTCTTGTATGTAACAGATTAATAATTTCTTCTTCTTTGAAGAAAAATTAAAAGATTATCAAGTAGTTACATAATGGGGTGAAGACAGAGAATAGCCTACATTTATTCCAGGTACTTTGCTTAAGCTAAAAGCTAGTTTCTGTAGTCTCCCTATGCTGTCAGTGGATGACTTATCTTTCTCTCTCCCCACTGGCTGTAGAGGAAAGGAAGACTTCCAGCTCCCATCTTAGGGAAATGCTCAAGCTTAGGTGGAAAGAACTGAAACTGATAACTGCTTTAACAGGAATAGTCATGTCACCGTCTACTAACTTAGCTTTCTGAATGGAGAGGTAAAGTTGAGCTGTGCTATTTTAACTTCAAAAAATCCACTCATATGTTGTAATTCCACTGAATGTTAACACTATGCTGACTTCAGCTGTAAGGAAAGTTTAGTGTTCTGAGCTATATGACAGCAATTTTGTATGGCAAAGATATTATTAGGCAGAAATGTCTGCAAACTAAAGTGGTTTAAGGTTTTAAGACTTCTCTGTTGTTGCAACAACATCAATACCACAAGTGATAAAAATTAGTTTTGCTCTAATAACTAATAATACTTAATGAAAGATGTAAGGGAAGCTGGGACTCTGCCTCCCTGCAGGAATATTATTTTGGATTGATTTTTAGGGATATGAGTCATTTCTGATCTTGAATTTCTCTCTTTCACTGCACTGTGCAAGTTATGCTTTATAATTGTGCTTGTCCTGTTTTGCTGAAAATAATTTTTCTGTCACTGTGCCAGTGCCACTGAAGATAATAGAAGTCCCTTTCACGTATGTCTTCACTTGACTGATAATTTATTTGGATAATATATAATGGGATCACAAGGAATTTTTCTGATATTTTTGTGTATATATCTGTGCAGGTGTACATATATTAATGTCAGATTTATTCTGACCCATTCACATCCATCCTGAAAAGCTTGTTTCCTGATTCAAAGATATATTGATACGTATCAGTGCTGCAAAAATGGCAGCAAAATGTAATTTCATCTATTTTACAAAGCCAAACATCTAAAACATTTCAATCGTATTAGATCAAATTATCAAAAATGAATTATACGCATGCATCTACTGAAAAATGCATTTGAATTGCAAGTCCTTGCATGAAAACATATTTTGGTGAGTCTGTCATATAGAATCACTGCAAAAAAGGATATGGCGTTTAAATCCTATAAGCTATCGCATACTCTTATGGAAGTACTGCCTCCAACTCTGAATGCAACGAAAAACAAAAGGCCTGAAAGTTAAACATTCTCTTGTCAAAACATATGATAAATCCTGTGCTGAAGACTCAAGGGTATGATGGTAAGGTCTGGCATATCATAGTAAAGAGAATTCGTTTCTATAGACTAACATTTCTCTTATTCATTCTGGGGTGACTTACATCTTACTAAAACTTTTGAACTTTGATAAAGTTGGTAGAACAAATTTTATTCCTGATTTTCTGAGGTGTATGTTTACATTATTTTTGTAGTTACTATTGTCACAAGAATACAGGTTCTTAAATATATTGTACAGTATACTTTCAGGCTGCAATAGCAATCAACATTTTCCTTTTTTTCCAATTATTACTTTTGGTTTTGTTCCCAAGCTGTTTTCTTGGATGAATAGTTTCCATTGGTTCCTTTGTAGCTGGACGTTTGCTAGGGGAAAAAGTCTGTGAAAACAAAAGCAGAGCTCATTCTAGCAGTAAAAGACAGAAATTATCTGGGAGAGTAGGAAGCTTAAGCATGTTAATTTCTTTTCCAGTGCTCTTTGGCATATTTTGCTAAAAAGCAAATGCTTCAAATATAAGCGCTTCAAAACGCATTGTCATGTGACAGAAACTTGAACAAACATTAAAAGCTATCAAAACTAGTAAAGCTGTATGAAGTACACTTTCAAGTATGAGATGAAGGGTTTGTTGTCAACATGCTCTCTCTCATCTCATTTAGAGATGTCCCTGCTAGTCTACCCTTCAGAATTTTTAGTCTATATTGGTGTAAAAGTGGCAGTAAAGGACCACTTGCAAAAATAAAATACTGGTTATTAAACAAGTTTTCATCCTGACATGCATCATCTTTCCTTCCAATCTTATCAACATTTGACTAGAATAATTGGCATAAGCAGAGTATAGCTTTAAAATGATGATGCTGTAAAATGATGATGTTCTTTAAAACAACTCTAAACAACCAAGATGTCTATGATAGACATAAAAACGTGTATCAAAGAGACAGTGTAAGCATGTAGTAGAGGGCTGATAAAATAGGATCGCTAGATAATATAAGCATGTAGGTTGAACGCTTCCAGATTTCTTACAAGAAATGGATATATGGAAGGTAGGCAAAAGAATTCAGAATAAGATTTAAAATAAAATCAAACCAAAGATGTATTAATGCATGTGCTGTCTAAGCATAGATGCTACAGGGAAAACAATTACTTCATCCTGGGTTCAGTCAGTTTTATTTATTTATTTCAAATATATTCAGATCATATTTTAGATAGTAAGTTGAGGAAGTCTGCCATTATTAAGAGCTCATTTTGTAACAATTTCAGAGGAGAGATGTGAAAATATGTCATACAAACTTAAGTGAAGAATAATTATTAACTTTTCAATATTCATCGAAATCATAAAAGCTGTCTATTTTTAGTTTTTTAGTGTTTATGAATAAATGGCATTTTCATTAGTTATCGTTGCTAAACAGCAATGAAACAAGTCAAGCGATAATTACAAAACTTTGATGGTACTTCTTGGATACTGAACTAACCCCGCAGGACTGCACATAATTGCTCTGGAAGAGTGATAGCCTCAGAAATCTTGAAGGAACGTGTATGCTGAGAATATGAAGAGACCAGCTGGCCAGTGGTGGATCTTCAGAAATTTCAGAGACTTACTTTCAAAGGAGATATGCCAGCTGTGAATCTGGTGATTTGCGGCCAAGAGAACATCCCTTAGATGATTTAACTATCTAATTTCTCTCACTGCAGGGCAAAAATTGTCACCCTGGTATGTTTTCTTAATGCTTTATCCAGTTTAAAAATGACACAAGGATTTAAAGACTTCCATACTTCTAAAAAGAAATTATTTACAGTCCAACAAATTCCATGAGTAGGTATGGCTTCCTAACAACCTTATATTAGTCTCAGCTCAGCTTCTCCAAAAAGGGGGGCATATCAAAAAAAAAAAAAAATCACTAGACGTGACCTCATGTTCAAGTAAAAAAAGGAGGCACAACTTCAGTGTTCCACCTTCGTATATATTATTTTTCTTAAAATCAGTGGCATAAAATAGAAAAGATTAATTTATTTTTGTTCTCGTCAATGGCTTAGAATAAGGATACCTTTCTTGGTTAAAATGTTGGTAAATATATATCTGTGTCTTGCAGTGTAGCAGAATGTCATTGTATTCATTTCCAGGGACTTGTGCTCATGTGCCTCATGCATGCAGCACTGTGTCTATGTTACTGACAGTCTTATTGGTTTATGGTTACCAAGAGGAATATGTTTTGTATATTTATGACAATATGCACTTTCCAGTTTTCTAAAATTTATTATACTCTGTGTCAGGTTTCCTTACGATAACCAATTATCTTTGACATGTAGCCTTATCAAACGCTTCTTGAAAAATGTATACTGTCCACGTCATTCTCTTATCTATCACGGCAGCATTATCTTCAAAGAGTTGTATCGACTTAGTTATGCAAGACATTCCTATTATACATTCGTATTGGCTGAGTCTAATGGAATTAAGCTTTGCTTAGTACTCCCTTGCCAGTTGCAACGAAATTGTTTTCAATATGCATTTAAAAATGTTAAGCTAGCTGGTGATTATATATTTTGCCCTGTCTCATGACTTCTTTGAATAGTGGTGCTGTGGTCTCAACTTTTCAGTCCTTCAGGAATTGGATCTGTCATCACAGAATATTTACTGTGAGAGCTCAGTAAATGCTTTGCTAATTGGAAGGCATTAGTAAGCAAATCACATTGATGTACTTAAATGACAGAAACACAAAAGGAAATGGCAAATCTCAGACACTCAAAGAGGAGCCTAAAATTTTGAAGAAAATTGTCAGTATCAAAAACCAGAAAACTACAAGAATGCTAAAGAAAATTAACTTCATGATGCTGTAAATATCGTACCTATAAAAAAAAGATCCTGGGGGCTTGGGGAACTCCAAAAAAAACCCCACCTTCATTTCTTTTAGGAGTGGGAGGGTTATGTTTGTTATATTCCTTATTTTTGTGTCACAGGCATAACTGCATTTAAATACTTGAGTTATACTTATTAGTTTCAATTGAAGTGTTTTGAAGTGAAATGCAGTATGTGAATGGAAAGCTAGCTATATTAGCTGATTATTGATGATGTAGCGTCGAGGCTGCTGCCCCAAAAACAAATGTCTAATGGTGAATAACAGAATACAGGAAAAATAATGCAAAATGGGAAATGAAAAGAGATTTAAAGACACAGTAAAGGTAACAATAATCTTTCGTATCTATGTGAAGACAGTTTGCCAGCAGTACAGTCATTAGATGGAGGAGTGAAAAGAAGTAAATGGTATAGATTTCCTGTACAGCTTGGAAATGGAACCATTCCTTTGCATTTATGTTCATCATCTTGGAGGGAAGAAATAGCTCAGAAAAAAGATACATTTTGTTAGGAGATAAAATAGAATATTATACTAAAGATTTTCTCCCAGATCTCATGATAAAGCTGAGCAAGTGAAATAAACATAGATTTTGCATTGAAGAATCTGAAAAAATCCATGTTTGTAGAGAAGGAAATTCATATTCTCTTCAAATATTGGAGAATATGCTTTAGTTCCCAGTGGCAACTGGATCTATCATGATATGTGGGATATAAATCTCAAAAAAAAAAAAGTATGAAAGACTTTGGAAAGCTGTAAATCATCTACGCTCTGAAGCACTGGGAAATAATCCATTGATTATATGGTGGGAGTGTGGTTAGATACTGTAAACTTAATGAATATTTTGGTGGAAAGTGGATATTGTTGTCTTGCAAAACTCTCCCAGTAGACAAATAACCAGTCTGTCTCCTAAACTGAGAACAAAATCATTAGCAGTACTCTGAGTGCTGTAACTTTAGCAAATTATAGATCTTTTTTCCTTCTCACTTAAATCAGTGGCAATTCTGAACTGCTGAGGTATGGTTAGCTCTGTGCTGTTCACAGAAACAATTTATATTTAGATTTATGTAGGAACCATAATTAAGAGAAACCTAATTTAGCTACACCTCTCATTTACTTGTTACTTTAGAACTGTAGATTTGTTGGGATATTATGTAAAACAGACATACTATTTACAATGGGAAAGTTAACTGAAATAATGTTACATGACTTTTATTAGCTTTTTTCTTAGTGAAAGAGGGTTTATATCAATCTGTTTATGAGATAAATAATTTCAGTATAAATCCCATAAATTGCTGAGAGGTGGCACTTCATCTGAAGATTTTTTTCTCAGATTATTATTTTTCGTCCATTGAGTTGACCTCTTAATGTCTTTAAGAGAGAAGCTGGGAAATAAGGTAAAAAGAAAGATAAAGAACAATTTTCTCCGTTAAATATTTTAACAAATTTGATGATTGTGCAATCTGAGTATATACAAGTATGAATTCTGAGGAGTCAGCCGTATACTTTCAGATCTGTGTCATGTATCACCCAGGCAGTGAAAAACTTAAAACTAGATCTGATTTTTTCCATTAGATGTTGAGACACGATTTCAAAGATTTGTCAGATTCTTTAGAGAGGGTCTTTTTTCTTAGTTTTCTGCTAAAGATGCATGTCACATAGATAACCAAACCATTATGGTGGTGCTGGCATAAAAGCTATTTATTAAGTCCAGATAATACAAGGAAAATGGAGGAAGCAACTTTTTTCATTTTATTTTCTACAGTTTGGCTTATCTAAAGATATACATGTATATATGTTGTATATATATATGTAAATATATATATATATACACACACTTACACATGCATATCTAACATTGGCAAAATGCTTTTCAGTTAAATATTTCACTTAATGTAAAAATCTACCTTACATTTACTGGGTGTAAAAAGAGTGGAGAAGACTAGTTGGTAATAATAGCATCCATTCTTACATTGACAGGGAAGAATTGATTCTTGCTAGCATGTTATGCAGTCTCAGGAGTCATCTTTTGTGGAAATGACTGTAGTGCCCCTGAGGGATGCCGGGCTGACAGTGCTCTTGACTCAGCTCTTCTCCCAGGCTCTGCCCAGCACTGGGACACCTGTGCAACTACCCCTCCTTCGCCTAGCGCTGCAGGGATGAGGGATAAGTCCCCATGTCAGTATTGTCTCTCTCCCCTGGACATTTTTGTGAGGGGAATTTGCAATTAGAGGCCATTTGTCAAATTACTGCTCTCTGAAACCTCAGGAAATTGTTACATTACCTAACCTATTCTTTTCTTGTGAAAGCTTATTCCTTACTGCCTTTTTCCTAGTATTTTGTTTTATTAAAGTTAAGGTGTTATGTAGCAGCAACTTTGATCTTTCTGAAAGAGAAATAACCCTAAACACTAGTGGTTTTGACTAACTATTAGAGAAATTCACACTTTACAGATTTTCTTTGGTCTGAGGATGACTTTTCAAATGCTGAAAATTTTCAAAAAGGGAGATTCTGTTTCGGATTTGTATACATGCCATACATTCAAGAAAGCCAAACTCTGGTTTCACAATAAAGTTATTGGTGAAACTTTAGTAACATGTTACTGAATGTTCTTTTCCTAATAACTTTATAGAGCTCCCTTCTGCATTGTTATTATTATTACATACACACTTATGCAGAGCAGAATGATTTTGCCTACCAACTGAGTTAATTTTGGAAACAGAATGGGCCTACAGCACCTATCTGGGTAGGAACAATAATTATACTGCTTTAAAGCTGTGAAAAGCACTTATTTCTAGAGCCTGATTAAAATATCAGTATAAAATATCTAGGAATTAAAGTAGTGCTATAACCTTCTGCCATATTGTAATTCATTACTTGTCTGGTTGTTAAACTTTTGTTTACATCGTCACAGTTTATTTGGATATCAAGATTCAGATAATTGTTTTGCTTAGTAAATAAAAAGGAAAAAAATACAGCATTGATTTGTATTATGGCAGTTTATATGATTTACCATTGTTTTTTGCGAGAAAGGCAGAACGACGCTGTAAAAGGAGAGGGTACAAGACAATGAAGACAATTTTATCAATACTTTTCTTTCTCTCTTTGCTGACACTGTTTTGGGTGGCAGCCAGCAACTCCTGTGCTTGTTGACAAACTGGCAGAGTCCCTTTAGCTCTTGCAATGCAGTAATGGCTATTCTTTAGTTCTACTATTAGGGCAAATTTCTTTAGCGCTTCAGTAATTTTGTAAGTATTAACATGGCAGAGTCACAGAATCACACAATGGCCAAGGTTGGAAGGGACCTCTGGAGATCATCTAGTCCAACCCCCCTGCTCAAGCGGGATGCTCTAGAGCAGCCTGTCCAGGATCGTGTCCAGACGGCTTTTGAATATCTCCAGGGAAGGAGACTCCATGACCTTTCTGGGCAACCTGTTCCAGTGCTCAGTCACTCTCACAGTAAAGCAGTTTTTCCTTAGATTCAGACGGATTCTTTCAGTTTAAATCTCATCTTGACGGTGGTTCAGTGTGTTTCAAGGTTCTTCATACAAAACATTCAAAAGTAGCTTAAAAAGGCAGTGTGTACACTCCTCACCCAGTCAGAATACTCCCTTCACTCCCTTATTTGACTTTTATAGCAAATATGCAATAAAACAACTTAAGCTCTTCACATAGTTTTCATTGTTTACACTTTGTTTAGCTGCATCTCCTTAGCCTTTGTCTCTTTCTGCCTGCTTTTCCAGGAACAACAGTTATTTCTTTCTTATCCTATTCTAGTCTGGCTTTCATCAAGTTCATCACAAGAATGCTGTAGAAGTCAATGTCATTAACATGAATAGTGAGGAAAACTCCTTCGAATATGTATTAACTCAATGGAGAAAAGCAGCAAGTAAAAACTATTAAATAGGAGACTGATCCAATCAGTTGTTTTGTGTTTTGTCTGTGCAGAGACTGAAGATTTACCAGGAATGAATATTTTCTCTCAAAATCTCCATGTCTATTTAATATAATTTTTTGGGTGACTGGCATGCCATTGTATGAGTGGCATCATAACAAACGGAAAATTCTAGTTCTGGAAATAAGCAACTATAGTCTTACTCTAGTAGTGATAAGCAACATAGTGTTAAGTTCAAAATTAAGACCTTCTCATTCTTAAGATTAAATTAATTGTATTAAAAGTTAAAAAAAAAAAGGTAAAAGCAGCTGCAAGTAATTTGAGACCACTTTTTTTTACCTTTCCATTAAGTTTAATGGAATAGAAACTGCAACAACTTAAGTACCAGAGTGGATTTAAAAAGCAGATAGCATTAGAAATACATTTTTGGTATCATATATTAAATTATGAAAATATAATGGCAGCGAATGGTGGAGTTAACCATGATTTATAACATGAGTTACACATAAATAATATTTTTTGCTAGCCGGACTTCTGTAAATATGTTATCACGGCCTGCATCAGTTTTTATTAAAATTATGGTATGAAAGCCACCGTATATTGCGCGAGTGCAGCTTCAAAAATAATGCACGGTTTAGGAGGCATGAAATTTCCCCATGCTCTTGAAGCAAAAGCGCTTTAATATGAAGCTGTTCATATATTATCCTTCCTTTCCTTCAAAGTTTTTTCAGGGTTTATGTTGTTCACGCTCATCTCTACCACTCTTTTAAATTATCCTTGAGAGAATTATCCTCACACTTCAGGCATATAACATCGTACATAATTAGTAGCACTGACCACACAGCACTATCCGGTTTTTCTGGAAGACATAGCCACATGTAAACGGAGTTTTTAATAGCTTTATATCTTAATTCTAGCCACGATTCCCCAGAATACTTCACCCAATCTCTAGGACTCTGTGCAGAAGCACTGGTTTGCCATCAGACAGCCACTTCCAGGATTCAGACCAGAAAATTAAGCTGATTTTAACTGATTGCAAGGACACTAGTGAGGAGCAGTGGCTAAATGGTCTGGGTGCTGGCCCGTAGTATGTGAGGCCCTGAGCCTGTTCCTGAGAAATGCTACGGTCTGTGTGGCACTGAATTTAGTCTCTCTGCACCTTTTTCCTACCTTTAAAGGAGGTTGAGGAAAACTCAGATGATATAGTTGCAGGTGCTGGGAAAGTACCTAAAGTAGAAAGTACCATCTGTAATTTCTAAAGAAACTTGATGATGTCAAAGTCTCTCTTGTTTTTGAACCTGCCATTCTGCATCACAGATTTTCACTGGAGAGTTGAGGAATTCAATAGGCATCTGAAAATAATCTCCCTTCAGTGTAATATTATTTAATTTTGTCTTGCTTAGTATGCTTGAATGATTTGTAATTCTTTGAAATTACGTTGTACGTTACTTTGACATATTCACCTATTAAAGGAGCTTTGTAATAACTATATGGTATTATAATATAGTTTTGTTATGGTAGCAATCAATAACCATGCCACTGCATTACTCAAAAAGACACTCTTGAGATGTTCAGAAATACCTCAAGTTTTCCATTCAGAATTTTACTAAGCAAATGCATTTAGAGCTGCAGAAGAACCACAAGTTCGCTACTGTGTCATGCACATCATTGGTACTAATGGTTAGAGAGCTTGTAATGAACAGCTAGAATGTGTTTTCCTTTCATAAGGTTTTGCATAAATTAGCAAAATATTAACGCTTATTCTGTGATTGGTATTGGAGGCTTATAAATCTGGGGAGGAGAGAACATTTTCAGGTCAAGTGTGTAAAACAGTGGACTGCTGTTCAGGAATCTTGGATTCTTTTACCACTGCTGTCATTCACCGGTTGTGTGATTAGGGGCAGGTCATCGCACCTGATCATTTTCCTCTCTAAGAAAAAAAAAACAGCACTATATGCCTCTGTAAGGAACTTAGTAATCTGTGAATAAAAGATAAGATACAGTTCTTTTTTTTTTTAATTTTATGTTCATCAGTGTCCCATTAGTCAAATAATTTTCAAACATGATTTTTATGAAATTTGATTGCGATATGTGATGTGTTTCATGATTTGGGGATTGAAAAATAGGTGTAGGAGCAAAGCCTTTACATTTGTTAATGTAATTTGGATAGACTGATATGAGGAAATCTAGATAGATTATGAAATAAAAGTGAGAAAATTTATCTACATATCTCCCGTTAATTTACTTTTCATAGAGCAATTGTTTTATACTCCCACTGTTGACTCAGGAACGTAGCCTACCATCCATTTTGCAAATCAACCAATTCAGATCACATTCACAACCAATGGGACCACGCACCATAAATTAAGTTGTTGCAGTCTTTGCTGTCATCTGTTGAAGCAACACTTATTCTTCAGGAAAACAAAATTATTGGACTAGAAAAATTAATCACAAAAGACTTTCTACCTCTTTATGATTGCATAATGGTATAGAACGCTGGCCTTTCATGGAAATGATCTGTTTTTTTGGCATGTGGTTGGGGATCTTGACAAGCATTGCCACTTCTGTTAGAATTGAAAGGCAAAATAATATTCATGACACCAGGAACTGTGAAGAAATCTGTGTTGTTGTAGGTGAATAAAATTGAATCACACTTTGTACCTTACTTTAAACAGTTCCATGCGTTTGGAGGCAGAGTAAATTCACGTTCATTCCACCATGTATCATCTTTTAATACCTGATCAGTTTTCCTGAGAGAATCCCGGAAATCGCTAAAAGACTCCGAGTCAGTTCTTATCAATTTCATTCCCAAATTGCACAGCCACTGGAGAAGGATAAACCCTGAGTATTTTGCAAACAAATTCTCCAAAGCTCTGAACTGAAATGAGACTTTTCATAGTGGAAAAGTCAAAGTACTGATTAAGCCAATCTGATATTTTATTTGTTTTACTAAAATGTTGGTCACCAATTCGTAATATCATAAAGTTTGAATGTTTTAAGTCCTCCTTAATCAGAATATCCTATTTAATTTTCACAGAGAATTTTTCATTAGTCAAACGACTTGAAGTTTTTCAGAACAGGGGGACTTATCTGCACATCCTCCTTTACAAAAGAGGTATAACTATATCTGTTTTGAAAATCTCAAACTAGGATATTGTGTTATTTCCTTTTTTAATAAATTATCTGTAAAACAGTAGACCAAATTTTATGTTTTCTACAGCGTTATCCAACGGGGAATTTTCGGGACTTTTATTCAGAGAGGATATTTTTTCTATATTTGCAATTTCTATATTTTCTATATTTGCAATTACCCCCACTAGTATATTACTGTTAGACTGATATTCTTCAAAATTGTGAAACTGCACATATGCAGCATTCTTCTCAAACACTGCTTTATATTTGCAGAACATTTTATACTAGTGTGTAGTAAGAAGGCATGTCAAGTCAGTGTTACGGTAATTTGACTTTCCATTGGTCAAGGAGGATTGGGTTAGAGATCATTCAGCCAAACTTGACACCCACAAGTCCATGGGCCCTGGGATGCACCCATGAGTGCTGAGGGAACTGGTGGATGTCATTGCTAGGCCACTTTCAATCACCTCTGAAAGGACATGGCGATCAGGAGAGGTGCGATGTCACTCCGGTCTTCCAAAAGAGCAAGAAGGAGGACACAGGGAACTACAGGCCAGTCAACTTTCCCTCGATCCTTGGAAAGGTGATGGAGCAGTTCATCCTGGACACTGTCTCCAAGCACACAAAGGTTAAGAAGGACCAGTCACCATGGATTCACCAAAGGGGAAATCATGCTTGACCAACCTATTTCTGTGATGGAATAACTGACTGAATAGGTAGGGGAAAGCAGTGAATGTTGTCTACCTGGACTTCAGTAAGTCTTTCCACACTCTCTCCCATAACATCCTCATAGACAAACTCAGGAAGTGCGGGCTAGATGAGTGGACAGTGAGGTGGATTGACAATTGGCTGAATGGCAGAGCTCTGAGGGTTGTGGTCAGTGGCACAGGGTCTAGTTGGAGACCTGTAGCTAGTGGTATCTCTTAGGGGTCAATACTGGTCCAATCCTGTTGCACTTGTTCATCAGTGACCTGGAGGAAGGCACAGAGTGCACCCTCAGCAAGTTTGCTGATGATACTAAACTGAGAGGAGTGGCTGACACACCAGAAGGCTGTGCTGCCCTTCAGAGGGACCTGGACAGGCTGGAGAGCTGGGCGGAGAGGGACCTCCTGAAGTTCAACAAAGGGAAGTGCAAGGTCCTGCACCTAGGCAGGAATAACCCCAGGCACCAGGACAGGCTGGGGGTTGACCTGTTGGAAAGCAGCTCTGCCGAGAAGGCCCTGGGAGTGCTGATGGACAACAAGTTCACCATGAGGCAGCCATGTGCCCTTGTGGCCAGGAAGGCCACTGGTGTCCTGGGTGGCATCAGGCAGAGCATTGGTGGAGGGAGGTGATCCTGCCCCTCTATTCAGCCCTGGGGAGGCCTCGTCTGGAGTACTGTGTCCAATTCTGGGCTTCCCAGTACGAGAGACATGGCACTCCTGGAGAGAGTCCAGCGGAGGGCTACCAAGATGATGAGGGGACTGGAGCATCTCTGTTAGGAAGAAAGGCTGCGAGAGCTGGGCCTGTTCAGCCTGGAGAAGAGAAGATTGAGAGGTGATCTCATCAATGTGTCCAAGTATCTGAAGGGAGTGTGTCAAGAGGATGCAGCCAGACTCTCTTGCATGGTGCCCAGCAACAGGGCAAGACGCAATGGGCAGAAACTGAACCACAGGCAGTTCCATCAGAACCTGAGGAAAAACTTCTTTCCTGGGAGGGTTGACAGGGCACTGGCACAGGTTGCCCAGAGAGGTAGTGGAGTCTCCTTCGCTGGAGATATTCAGAAGCCATCTGGACAGGGTCCTGGGAAATATGCTGTAGAGGATCCTGTTTGAGCGGGGGTTTTGGACTAGATGATCTCCAGAGGTCTCTTCCAACCTCAACCATTCTGTGATTCTGTGATTCTCTAAGACTTATTGCAATAATCCATACCATTTAGAGCTGATGAGGAACCTGAACTCTTTGATCACAGATATATTCTTTATATTTCTTTTGTATTTCACTTTAGTTAGCAAGTTAGCACTTGCTGTGCTTTCTTTTCTTAGATTTTTTTGTATCAGGGATACTACCTCATCTCTTCTCCTTTTTGATAGTAGGGAAAAGAATGAGGAGGCACGTGGTGTAGTAAATCAAATCTGTAGGAGATACAGAGCATACTCAGGGTAGCCCTTTGTTATGGTGTACTTGTAAATGTTTCTATTTACAGTTTGTAAAAGACATTATGCTCCTGACGGTAAAGCATATTTTCTATTAAGCTTTCACTGAGAATTGAGAACTGTGGGAGAGCTCAAAAATTGCCAGAGCTTTGAGGTAGCACTGCCTGAAACTTTACTTTATAAAGAGCTCACCAAAGAGGATCCAGCTGACTTTTAAGTTCAAAAAGCCAGGTTCTCTTAGGCTGCCAGCTGGAAAAAATAATAAAAGTAGAGAAAACTCACAAGTGGCTAGGTGAAGCAGAACAGAAATATAAAAAGGTTTATAACCAGTGTCCCTGTGACCTTGTAGGAAGATCTTTACTTTCAATCAACTTACTGTTGAGTTTCTACCAACTCTGACAGTCCTTGTTGGTCCTTGGTAGCATCTCCTCTTGCTCACTGCCAAGGCTTGACTGCATCTCTTTGCTGCTCTTCACAGCCATTCAGGCTTTCTTTGAGCCACAGGATCCAGCTCCTTGGTGACTGTGCTCTCTTTCTCTTCGCCTTTTCTGGTCTCTGCCCTGCAGTAGTTGAGAATGCAGCATTTCCCGAAGAAAAGAGTGGTTTCTGCCACCTTCAGAGGATCGCTACCTGACTCTCATTCCTTTTAAAGGAATGAGAACTAGAAGACTAATGGAGAACAGACAAATTTGAACAGATTCATCAAAGGGAAAAAAAGCATGTTTGCATATCAAACAGTACACATGTACGTTGCCAGAGTGATGATGAAATTTCCCTTTTGTGCAATCATGACAACATGGTAAGTGTGTTAGTTTGTATATGCATAAATAGTGTGTGCAGTTTACCATGTATGACTGTACATATCCAAAAGTGATGCTAATCCATTAATGAACCTGCTTGTTTATATTTTTGTATTGACATAGTATATTCTGTTAGGAGATATTCTGTGAATCAGTTAAAATATATAAATAGGGTTTTAAGAATATCAGAGGTCTAGAAGATACACAATATCCTAATTGATAAAACAGTAATTGATAAAGTCCTTTAAAATGATGGTGTAAAATTGTTTTTCTTGCATGTTAATTGCTTTTGAGACCATTTAGTGGCAGCCCATCAGTTTAGTAAGTGGTCTCCTTATCTTCACCTTTCAAAGTGACATATTTAAAAGTTTAGTTAAATGGATGAAATTGAAACTGAAATGGAAATAACTGGAAACTTGCATGAAATCTTTTAAAGGTATGAGCCTTTTTTATGCAGAAAAAATATTTAGTTTTGCTCACCTAAGAACTTCTCCTTCATTTAAAGCAGTATTGAGGGTAATATAACTTGAGAAATGGTCTCAGAAATATTTCTAAGTCCTTAAAAAGCAATTTGTGATCCACTGCTTACCAGGTTTCCTTGTTTTTCGCTTGAGCTAAAATATGAAGTTACTGTCATGGCATGGATTATTCTGGTATGATAAAGATACATGAATGCACGAGACAAATGTCTAGAGTAAGTCACTATTCATTTATGTGTTGTTCTTCCAAACCTCCCTTTGTATATATATCAATTTTAAAAATGAGCACATTTAATAAAGTTAGAATAGGTATAAAATGACTAGATATTGTTTTTCAGACAGGTCTAGATGGTATTAGTGATCTATTCCATAAATGTAGTTTGAGGGATGTTTCTGCTGTCAGTCCTCCATGTCATTTACTGCCCTTTACCCCACCTGCCATCCTTATTAGTACTATTGTGTTCATTTGTCTTCCCAGAGAGAGGTTTGCTGTTTTAGGCAAACTGACTTTTCAAATTCAATACCTTCTATCTTGAAAGGGCAAGAACATTTTATAACCATGTAAATGAAACAGTTCTTGGCTTCAGGTTGGCAGGATGGCTGGGAAGTGACACATAGTATGTCACACACATTTTCTAGCCTGGAAATTGAGAGAGTTCTCGATGAAGTAGATACTGTGCATAGAAAGTACCTAGTCTGGAATACTTGTTCTCCCATTAGATATATGCTTATCAGTTTAACTATCTGTATATGAACAAGCCGAGTTGCCCAGTGAATATTTATTAGTATTCTTTGAATATCTGAATTTCACAATCCGTATGTTCAAATAAATAACCTCAGCCGTGTTGCAGAAGCATATCAGGGTATTTTGTTTTATCGTAGTAATTGCATCATATACCACCCAGCTGGCCAGGTCTTCCATTTATATGACTTAGCATAACTCTACTGAAATTTATGAACTAAATAAACAATAATAGCTCAGAATTTCCCCAATTTTTTAATTAAAACAAGAGATTTTTAAATCTTTGCCACTATACTTTATTTTATTTTGTCAGCTAAAACTCATCAAAATAAAAAAAAGAGTAAGTATTGCTTTGTTTGAGGCCTAGGCTTGCATTCCTGCTTTAGTATAAGACCAATTGTCCCAATTGTTGCTTTATAAGCAACTGCTAGTTTTTTGTAACCTTATACAGTGGTTTATGTAGTGTGCTGTATGACAGGTTTCTTACTTCTTGCATGATAATTTCTCTTAGGAACCCTTATTTATTGAATCAGACACGAATTCTCAGGTGTATATGAGTTGTCCCATTAAATCCAATCAAATCACTTAAGGCAGGTCCTAATGCTCATTGTTCACTGATATGCATGAGCTCATTCATGGCAACTGCAGTGCAGTTCCTCTGGGTGCTGACTGCCCTCTGTTCATACTGAAGTCAATAGAAGTGTGGAAGGACTCCTCATCTCCATCTACGGAGATCATCCGTATGCACACACAGAATTAACAGGTTTCCTCTTTCTCACGCAGTTATTTTGGGGTAAGAAATTGTTGAGTAAATAATTTAAGCAGTTTCCTCGCTGTACTTTCTGCAGTAATTCAAGCATGAAATATTCTCTCCAGTGTTCTCTGCCATTTGGTAATACTGTCAATGGCAACATTTTGGGGTACTGCAAATTTTATCACTTTGTGGCCTTAGATTTGTACTCTGAAAAACACTTTAAATATATGTTAGCATTATAAAATGATAAAGAAATATTTTTATGTTCCCTGTCATTGTCAATACTAGCAAATTTGCTCTTCAGGCTGGAAACCTTCCATTCCGTAAAGTGTGCAGCTTTTGATAATCTCTTTGATATTTTAAGACTACCCTATTTTTAATCGTTTTGTACGTCCAGTGCATTTACCTTCTGCTAGAAATCAGTCTCGAGATCAGATCTAGTTATCCTTAATATCATAGATGTATTCATGAATTTAAATTAGAAGTAACAAACAAACGAAGGAAAAACAACAAATCCTTCCAATATGTGTTCCTAACCTGAGAGGATGTTACTTCTACAGGGCTCCTTTTCCTGTCTGTCTGCTCTATGCATTGGCTACCACCATCTGTTGTGCGGTAGCAGGAATCGTACTGGTAATCTTTTTGGGTAAGACTTGACTCTTCGTAGTCTTCTCTGGAGTAGTGAATATACGTTTCTAAGTACTGTAAAATATGTGCAATGTAGTCTTTATTTCAGACAGGACCAAAATAGTATTCTTAGAATGTAAAGTTAGGATTCAACCTGATGAATTCAGAAAATGTGAGTATTCTCTGTAAAGCAGAACACAGTATATGTTAAATGATATGAATTTAATAATCGGATAATAGGTGGCAGAGACCATTTAGGACAGGTGGCATTGAATAAAAAAGTAGTATAACTGGATATTCTAGTGGAGGGGAAGCACACAAACAAAATCCAGCTTGAATAATAAAATATTTATTAAATAAACAGTTATGGCTGACAGTGCTTGCTTGGGGCATGTTACTCTCTTAGCAAATCTTATTTCTCCTGAGAAAGGTCTAAGCCCTTGCAAAACGTTCAGGACTGTGGCTTTTAGCATTCTCCATGTATGGAGAATATAGGAGTTGTGGCTAGAGATCAAGGTTCAGCTTCTTAGTTCCACTCTTAACAATATAAAATTATCTGGTTTAGGTTATATTTACCCTTATTTTAAAGCTCCTGTGCTGCCAGGGTAATACGGTGGACCCCAGAGGATTTGAAAATTCAGAAATGAGGTTATTCAGTGTGGGCTAAGCTTTTCTGAGCTAGAGATTGAACCTGGAAGGATACAAATTAAAGGAAAAGTCTTGTTATCTAGTTGCCGACAAAAGCAGATCCTTTCTCCGGTCTCTAGGCCACTGAATGTTACTCATGCATTGTATAGAGATGCAGTTTTAAAAATCTGCATGTGATGTGCTACAACCATAAACACTGAAGCAAGAATTGTTCACTAGTCATAAGTTTCTCAGGAGTTCATCAAGTGTCTGCTCCCATCAAAAGTACAGATCAGCTTTCAGAGTAAAATTTCTCACAGGAAAGGCAGCATGCTTGTTTCTACTTTTTCTGTCCTCTGAAGAATGAATTTGTAACTTAAAAGGAAAAAGATTTAGTGTAAAGTCAATATTTTGAAGCAGAGAAAACAGACATTAAAAGAGGACACATTTGAGAGAAGTGTCGTCAGGAGAAAACACACTAATAGATGTTCCAATAAGAAAGAAACGTTGACCAGCCAGGAAAGAGATCATAAATAGCATAATATTTCTTTTTGTCTTCCACACGACCTTCTAGTATATTACTTCAATATCTATCGTGCAAATCCAAAACATATTTTCTCTGTTGGTTCTTCAGGATCAGCTAAGAGAAGTTTTTGTTACGAGAGAACATAAATACCACAAGATCACCAAGGCTGAAGGTGAAGACAAGTGTTTTATGATTTCGTCTAACCCCATCGGGGTGACACTGCATTCTTGCAAATAGCTTTGATACAACAGAGACTAGTAATTGTACTCCCCATTTCCCTGTGGTCTTTAAAGCTTATATTAAATATTATAAGCATGAAAAAGATGATGTATTAAATAATGTGAAATGCTTTAAAGTGTGGATTGTGAAGTGCCTGCCAGGCAAATGTGATTCTTTGGGCATCCGCTAAGCTTGGTTCTACTAATTAACAAGAGGAAAAGAGTTGTTTCCCGCTGTTTAGGGAAAACAGCGGGAAACAACTGACCCGTAAGTAATTATAAAGAATTATTTCAAGTTAGTTTTAAATGACTCCTATAAAATAATATGCCTTTACCTGTATCTTCAAACCTAATGGACGTTTCTTTTCTGTCATGAACTGTTATCTCAGGCTGTCCCAAAAAACAAAGTTACAGAGTTCTGACAGATCTCCCTGTGTCGAGCTCTCAGGACATTAAGACCACTTTATGGCATGTGGGCACATAGATCTCAGAGGTACCTGGATAGCTAACCTTCACTTTTTAGCTAAACACTATTTTCAGAAATAACCCAAAATTACCTAGATTTACATTTCTAAAGTCCTGAAGCAAGCCCATATAATTTGCCTCAGCACTGTGCTGAAAGTTTTTAAATGTCTGTACTATGCTTTGCTGTCTGTACTTTGCTTTGCTTAGTCTTAGCATAATATTAAAAGCATTATTTCAAATTTCCTTGATGTGAACTCAGTTCTATTTATGGGGATGTAAGTCTGAAGATATAAAAGTTGTTGCATGTTTATTCTGATCACTTATTCTGTAATATACCAATTTGAAAAAAAAATGATGATCTTCATATCAGACCAACCTGTATGTCTTTAAGAGTCATGCACAGCTATAGCTGAGTAGAACTTACTTCACAATCCTAAGGATGCATCTGAAGAAGAATAATCCAATTTGCTATTTGCACACTGCAAATACATGTATGTTAAATAAAAACACACAATTTTTACATGATTTCTTTTCAAAATAGAACAGAGCATTTTTGTGAAAGGGTCCTCATATGTCTTGTACTTTGAATATAGAAAACACTATTGGTATATGTGATGAGTAAGAAGAGGAAAATCATCCAGTGTAACACCCATTATTGACTGGTCAATACAATGATCTGAATATTATTTTTCTGTCTCTACTCTCTGCAGTACGACTCTTACAACTCCAGCAAAGAAAGCAGAAAGTATCCATGTAGTAGCAACTGAAGTGGTTCACTTCAAAGCATAATGATAGTTTTTAGATATTGTGCAAATTCTGAGCCTAAAAGGTACTCCCCAAAGGAGAAGGTGTGTTTCTGCCAGTCTATAAATTGGTCTTATTCAGTGTTTCTTCTAGGCTAGGTCTGCATAGATCAGAGCAGAAAATGTCGGGTTTACTCTGCCCACACCATGAGCCAGCCAGATGTGTGCAGCAGTTCTGCTGAAAAAGTTACATTTTAGTGAGTGTGGCCAGGGTGGTAATCCGTGCTGTGCAGAGGAGCCTGTTTGCTTGGCTGCAGCACTGTTTCTTGCCCCTGTAGATGTGTCTACATGTCTGTGTTACTCCAGAACAATGCATCAGATTGCAAAGGTTTATATAAACTCATACTGGAAAAAAGAAGAGCCAACACCATGACCTTCATAAAGATTCACAAAGTTCACAGACAGAAAAGAACCCTCGGATAATGAATTCACTATTAATCAGGTGTCTCATTCGCTGAATCTTTCTCCTTCTGAGGTTTCCTCAATGGTCCATACTTCCAAATGGACAGGAACAAGCTAATATAAAACCAGAGATCCTTCCAGCTGTAGGGTGAAATGTATGAAAACTTGTGTCAGTGTTCATTTGATACGTAAGATCAGTATTTCTGATGTGAACGTGTCAACAGAGCAGAGATGATACAGACATGATAAGCAAAGACGTAAATGGGATCAGGCTGTCTGGACTGAACTGCATACTTCATAGGTTGCGTGAGAGAAGTCGATTTAAAGTTGCTGGTTGGCTTATTTCAACCCAGGATGTAGAGTCCATGGGTTAATGGAAACAGAAGCAGCTGTGTTTTAGCAAAATTAGAGATAGGAAGGTGAGTGAGAAAACAAGCTATCTGATCCAGTCAGCCACTTGGCAATTTCATGAGACACTCCGATCCATCATAAGATAGCTATGCAAAGCTACAGAGTAACAGGAACATGTCTGCGACACAGCCTGCCTCCCCTGGAAGAGCAGGTTCAGTGAGTCACAAGCGCAGCTGAGCTGGATGAGGTGGGAGGCATCACCAAATTCCCAAACCGTTTGGAAACAGCCTGATCATGGGAGCGCACGGGCTCCTGACTCACAGCTCCTTCAGCCACTTGTAGCAGTAAGGCGGTGCAAATCCTGCGGTTGCTCAGAGACAAGAAGTCTGAGGCCAGTCTCATCCACTGCAGGTACCAGAGGGTCCCCTGCTCCCACTAGCACCTTCCAAGTCATCTCTGTCCTGACCGGTACCTGGTAAATGTATTCTGTGCTGTGAAAGCTCTACCTTGTACGTTCGTGTTCCTGGGTGATGCCAGTTGCAGTGCTGACGAGTTGTGCTCTACCTGTCCTTGACAGGCACTGTTAATGAGGATGTTTTAATGACATCTCCCTTTGATGCAGTCACAGCATGTTCTGTTTAATACTAGCTAGCTGTGAATCTATCTTCAGAGCAAATTTATATTGATGATGTAGTTGCCTTAAATTATGTTCTTTGGCTTTATGTGTTCTGTTTCTCCTCACCTTGTCTGTTTTGTAGTCTCTTTTTTTTGTGGCCTTGTTTCTTATGCAGGCTAAGTTTATGTGATCACTCTGTCTAGCAATCCCTTCCCTAATCATTATGAACCCATGGCTAAATCTGGCAGAGGAGTAGCTTGCTCACCATGGCAAGAGAAAATGGAAAGAATGCAGGATAGGAGGCAAGGATAGCTCCTTTAGAGTCATTTCTATCTGGTAGTACTCAACTGGATAACCAGCACGCGTGTTTTGGCTAACTAATGAGAGTGCACAATTCAAGGCTAAAAATACTGATTCGAGGGCTTGGGAGCGTTGTAAAAGCTCTGTGGGGGAGGAAAGTGCAGACCACAGAAATTCGATAGAGAGACTGCAGTGTGAAATGTGAGACATGAGATGTGTATAACGTGTAGGGGGTGCTATGACACAGAGGTGTAGCAGGGAAAGCAGAGAGAGATGGAGAATTGTGTGCAACTTACAGGATATGAGCGAGGCTAAGGATCATGGCAGTGAGAGGCAAGCTGTGGGGAAGGTGGCATGTTCAGCTTTAGAAAAAAAACTATTAGGTCAACCTGCTTAGCAAGATAACTTGTTTAGGCTTCAGACCTTAAAAAAATTGGATATCACTTTTAATTTTGTAATTACTTTTCTTCAGGTAGCTACATATGAAAAACAGTAAAAAAAAAAATTCAGGAAATGAGCAAATATATTGCACAAAATGTTTGTGTTTTTGTGGTCATGCCTAAAATGATAAAATCAATAGAAATCTTGTTTAGAAACAAGATTTTTCTGCAAAAAGAAAATCTTGTTTCTGTCCTTCAGTCTTAACCTCCCAGTATTAAACACAGGGCTAATACCTCTAAACAAATATTATATTTTAGTAAGATTACTACTGTGGTCTAAGTCACCTGTAAAACAAGGATTACTACTACTTCTAGGAAAATTTAGTCTGGCATCAGAGATATATTATTGCATTTGTCATGTACATGTGCATTTTGAATATATAGAAATACATATTGTTCTTCTTAGTAGTTTTGATGCTGTCAATTAAACCATAAAGCTCTTTTAAGCTTTTTATACAGGTCTTGGTTGGTTTTTACAAAACTCACTTTTCTCTGCCCTGTAATTATTTTTGCAATCGAAACAACTTCATAATTTCTTTTGCAATAATAGTGTGCACAGCAACCTGCTTTTTTTCCTAATCCTCATTGCTCTCCGTAGGAGTCCTATCACTCATTGACATGGAAATTTTCAATCAGTGTTTTCATTGACCAAGACTGCTTTCAACCTTCTCCCCTGTGAAAAGGAGGAGTTATCCCCTGGATAACCTTCCAAATACCTTTTTCCATTCCTGGACCCCCATCCCAAGCCAGCAGCTCAAGTGTAAAAGGGAGGAATCAATACCTGTGCTGGTAAGAGTGCTGAAAACTCAGAATTTTAGTCAACTTCCATCAATTCAACCTGCCTTAAGTGGGAGAAGTTACATTGAAAAGAACTAAGCAAGTGCACCAGAGTGATTGGGTTAGTGGTGCAGAATAGCTGAGTTGGGCTAGGTGAATTAGTTTCTGGGGATAGTCTGTTTGCTGGAAAAAGCAGTTTCACAGAGTTCAAAACTTTCCACTCACTTGAGCAGAACATATTTACTCACAAATCTCTGCTTTGCTCAGTTCCCCAAACCACTGGGGGAGGCGAGGATGATAGTGCCCGCATCCTATTCACTCACTTACCTGTCTTTTAGGACAGCAGCCTGGGGTGGGAATTTCCTCCTCAGCCTGGGAGGTTTGAGGCTGCTCCTCATGCACATGCCCCTGTCATGGGGCCATGGAGATCCTCCGGTCCTGCCAGCCCAGGGGTGAGCTCCTCAGGGACAGGATATCCACCGACCTCAGCACCTCCTCACCTGGTCTGAAGAGCACTCCCTATTTTCATTCTAGCTCAGAGCCTGGAGGGACAACAGAAAAATCAGTTTACCCGCTCCTTACACTGGTTCCTCACGGCTTTACTAGCAGCATTTGAGCACAGACCCTCTTCCCTGAATGGGCCAGCTACCTAGAGTTTAAAGCATTGCTTCAATGCGAGGTTTCTGCATGTGGAGGATAGCAGCTAATACTGTGGTGAGCAGACAAATTTATTGATTGTGAGCTAGTACGTGGCATGAAATAAAAGAAAAAAAACCTCGATTTCTTTTCTCTTATTTTTCATCTGAGCTAAGAGAAAGGTTACAGGGATTTGTCTTGCTCATAGTAATGTCAAGGTTAATTAGTGAATACTTTTCAGAGCACTGTTAAAATCCTCAGAATAAAGGCTCCCAATACTGTAAGTGTAAAGCACACTTATTTATTATTCATTTATTTTCAGCTGCTTCAGGACATGTGTAGAACTCATTTCTAATTAAAAAGGGCCAATTTGTAATTTTTCTTTTTTTTTTTTTTTTGGTTCCCTTTGGAGTGAGAAGCCAACACAAAAACTGAAATGATTGAGCACAGTTTTGCTGATGTTGAGATCCTCCTGTTTCAGATCAGGAAAAAATATAAACATAAAAACCAATGCTCTCCTACATACTTTAAAACAAAAATGCAGCCTCCTTATTTTTGACTCATGCTCCTTTTCTGGCCCCTGCAGTCTTTGCTCAGGCTGAGCTGCTCGAAGAGGATCCTGAGGAGGAGAGCAGTGGCAATGCGTTGTGCTTACCTAGCCTGCAGCTCTGCAGAGCAGTGAGAGTTGTTCCTGGCTTTGCCTCATCTGAGCTGCCCAGTGGCTCAGGGATGAGTCAGACAGGAGTCCTTTTTCTTGGATAGTCGCTCTTTGCCTTTAGGCAGAGGAAGGCCACATTGAACCCTTTGTCTCTGATGGCTACTCTATGTTGAGAAAGAGCTGTAGAACAGCCAAAGTGGGGACAAGTTCTGGGTCACGTTCTCAGGTGTTAGCAAGGTTACAAAATGAGGTTTAGGGGTCTAATATTTATATTATTACAGTTTTACAGCTTATTTTTAAACATCGCTATAGAGTGTCAGCGTTTGTTGGAGATCTGTGCGCGCGTTTCTGGAGTGCTCTTTGCTGTAGTTTCTGAATACTTGAGGGCCGAAGTTATCAATGTAACTGTGAAGCTAAATTAGGCTGTGATGCCCTTGAGTGTGTATTCTTCAGATCAGGCAATAATCTCCATGATTATGGACTCTATTGTGTATTAATTGACCATGACTTTTTATGCATCCTAAACTAAACTGAAGATGCATAACCTATTTCAAGGTCAGTTATCTCCTGGCCAAATGTCTCACTAGGGTGAATATTGATGAATTCCTTCGTGAAAGACAGATTTCCCTTTAAAAATTGCTGTTATAATACATGCTTTTTTTATAACACATCCAAGACTTGTCTTCCTCAGATCTTCTTAACACAGACATTTGTAGCAAAATTTTCAGCTTTTTATAATTAATGAAGAAAGACAATAAATTATTAACTTTAGAACTATGACTAAATGCCTTTTCAAATGGTTGTTTTGCTGGAAATGTGAAATGTTATTCATGCTTTGGTGAAGTTATCTGTGAATCTGTGGAATATTACAGTGTGGTGCCTGCATGGAGAGCAAGAAATTGCATAGTGCAAGCAAAAAGAAAATTCTGAATGCTTAAGAGGGCTTAAATTAGTGGGCCCTGGAAACCAAGCAATCTGTTTACATTATAAACTCCTGTTTTAATCCATGTTATGGACCCAAAGCTGTAGATACTCCTATGCTAAACTCTCACTGACTGAATGGGAGTACTCTGTAACAAAATTGACCCAGATCCATGTGTAATGATTGTAAGTCTCAAGAAAAAGAAGAAGAAAAAAGGTGTATGTGTTGTGGGAGCTATGTGAATGGAAAGAATAGGGAGAGTTTGCTTTATTGAACTTCACAGCAGTAGATGAAGCCTGAGAAAACACTTTCAAAATGGCCCAAGAGCTGTCAGATTTTATAAGGGCAAACTTTTCCAATTTTAGTGAATTACGGTGTAGAAATTGTAGGTCATAGATAGATATTCTTTTAGCAAATATGGTCAATATGAAACTTACACTATTTTGGATGTGTGCATCTATTGTGTGTTATTGAAATGACTTGCATTTACCTGAAGCTTGCTATCTGTATATCTCAGTGGTCTTTATTAAGGTGATCTGATCTTTATTATCTCAAAACCTTCGAAATGGAAAACTGAGAATAAAAATATTGGCTTGATGGAGGCTGCAGAGGAAACCAGCAAGGGTAGGGAAATCAGAAATCAGTAGTCCTGTTTTCACCCCGCTCTGTCATATTAATGCAATACAACGGCATTTGGGCAATGACTTGAAGCTTTTGTAGTACTTTGTAGTTAGTTCTCAGCACCGACTCAGAGGTTTCATAGGCGTTTTAGTATTAGTAATCACTAGCACAAGAACAGTCACTGAATCTTACTTAATATCAAAAACGTAATACATATATCTTGGACAAGACAGGAGCCAATAGGCTTAATTAAAATAATTCTAAATAGTACATAAAATGGTATGCCAAAATTATTGTTTTTCCTCATTTACAGAAAGTTATTTTAGATCATAAATTATTCAATGTTTTTGATGTTGTAGCTGAACTAGAACACATAGTGCAATATACCTTGTGGGTAGCATAGCACTCCTTTTTGGGACGGAAAGGACGTATTAGAAGCTCCCTACATGCTTGTGACAGATAAATAATACCTTACATTCTGAAAACTTCATTTTTAATAGATTGATCACTCAGTTGGTTTTTGTTGTTGAAAACTAAGCCCTTTGCATTTTTAAGTCTTTATGTAACAATAACATGAAAAAAAACCTCAGGGTCACAGTTGGATACCTGTGTTTACTAACTGTGTTTAGATATGCAAAGCCTTGCTGCCTGTAGACTCCAGGTCTTGCTGCTTTCTAAAATACAGAATAAAGTGAAAGGTGCTAGAAAATTAGGAGTCTATTTAAAGAGGTGCTGTCCAATTACCAAACAGTGCAGACATGATGCTGTGATTGTGTTTACTGCCCTAGACACACTTTGTTACCGGCACAAGTAAGTTTAGTCAGATGCCGAACAAGACTGTAGTTGAGAATAAGAATCTAATACAGAAAGTGGACAAGGCAGTGATCTCTATTACTATTCTAATACTTACATGAAAGAAAATTATTCTAATTATGTATAGTTATTTTAACTATATATCTGTATAACTTCACATATATTAGTTTACCTTGAGTTCTATTGAAGAAGATTTTGCAAGATGGATAAAAATGTTGCTCACAACTAAAAAAAAGTCTGAAAACCAAAAGGTTCCTGAGAAGAACTGTTCCCCTGAAATGATTCAGTAGTCTGCTCATTTTGAGGTATATTGCGACAGGAAGACAAACTGTATATTTTTAGAGGAGGAGGTAGGAGGTAAGCCTTGTTATTATATCAGATATGTTCCACATTCTCAGTTCTAAAATTAATATCCCTGACTGGAGTTTTAGCTGGATGCCTGAAGCTGGCTATGAAGACCAGAATTCCATAGTCTCTCTGGGTAGAATTAATTTCACCTACTGTTAGGCAATATAATATCGATGTCTGTATATTGAACTAATCACCTGTGCCTCCTTTTATAGTGAACAGAGGGAAACAGATGCTTTTAGGTCTGCCTTATTTGAGGTCTGTACTTCCGCATGAGGTGAGTCGTGCCCTTAAAGTGACCGTTTTTCTCCCTTCACTGTGAGAGAACTAGCTCATATGTAATTCGGTGTAGTCATTTACATTTGATCATATGAATCTCATTCTATAGTGCTTGTTGCATAATGAAAAGGAGTCCTTCCCCAAGTACACTCCGCATCAGGTAGGCTAGCCTGGAAGAGCAGATCAGTCCAAGGTCATTGTTGCCTGATTTAGCTTTTCCCTCTGTACACTGCCTGTCTCATCTAATGACTTACGTTTAGCTGTCCATTACTCTTGCAGAACACATGGTTACTCTTTTTTCCCCTTTTTACATTCAACTTCACATTCATAGATAACAAAATTGTCCACAGTAAAAATATAGCTATAGAAAAATCCTACATTCTTAATGGGCCCAGGTATTTTCAGTCTAAATTTTCACAGCAGCATTTCAAAATGGATGTGTTTTCTTTTGGTCGGGACAGATATAAATACAGCCATAGCACAGTTTGTGGTTAGGGGAGCTCTTATGTCTCATCTTACTCAGTGTCGTTAACCTAGAGGCATGGAGGAAACTATGCATTTTAGAGTGTGGCTCTTACTGGCTGATTCTATGAATGGACATTTAAAGGAGAGAGTTAGTAGAAAGGTGATTTTTGTACTGCAAATGAAAGAGAGCTCTAAAATAATTCTTTGATATCGAGGATTGTGTAGCTTTTGAACTGTACGACTCTGTGATGGGGTTGCTCTAGCTGCATGGTGAATTTGGCTCAGTTTTTCCCTGGGGCGTAAGGTAACCAGCAGGCCAGATGGTTTCTTAGAGGGAGTTTGCTGAGAGAAACCTCTTCCTCCTGTACACTACCGCTTCTCAGATAGCAGCTTAGTGCTTTTGAATGCAGGTCTCAGAGCCAGGGCCTCTGTTGTTCAACCAGGAAATCCACTGCCTACATGGAGGGATGGGTAATTGCCTTTTCACGGTATTTCACTACTGTAAAGTTAAAATTGTTCTGATAAGGAGACAATGAAGGATACCCAGGGGCAAAATGAGTCCACGAGGAGATTGGAATAAGACTTAACAATAGGGAGGAATAGGGCACTGGAAGACAGGCTTACAGAGAAAGTGAAACTCACAGGTGGCACTACTAGAAAGTCAGTATTGTCAGGCAGTTATTTTTTCATGGAACAAAGATAAACTGGATGTTTCCTGTTGTGACTGTAGAAATGCACTGGGATATCTCAGAGATCGGTGAAACGACTTAGCAGGTATCACTGTTTCTATAGTGACAGATGTATATGACAAGTCTCAGGGCTATAGCTATGGTTTGAGCAGTGGACTCTTTATCTTCTTCTCTGCCTTTTCTCCTCTGATGCTGTACTGTGATAGGATGCATTCTCCAAACTGCCACAAAAGTGGCACAGAAGTCAAAGGATAAAATGCATAAAAAAGGTTGACTGCAGGGACAGGAAACTAGATCTTTCCGCTGCCAAGCGAATGTCCTTCTAATAGAGGTGCCGAAACATTTAACCATGTGCCCCTATGGCTTTCCCATTCTTCATTGCCCAATGGGACAAGTCCATTGGGACCATTGTCCCCATACTAACCTTGCCTCCAGACTGTGAATTAGGACAATTTTTATAGAAAAGAGAGGTCTGACAGCAAAATCCCTACTGCTGAAGAAGGCTTTGCGAGTTCTGTTCTCCTGCTTGTTGGGTAAGGATAGCTCTAGGCTGTTACAGAAAAGATGAAATCAATTCCCCTTCTTTTTCCTCATCATCCTTGTGTTTTATCAATGGCAGTAGCTACTGCAGCTCATTATTGAGTTAAAGGCCGGTAGTGTCTTAGATTTAATGTCTCTGAGCCTGTCTACCTGGCTGGGCATCTGAAGGGAATGTAGGTGAAGAGACACTTTATTAAAGCTACTGCCTTCTTTGAGTTTCTAAAACAAAGTGCACAATAAAGGCTTTTGTACAAATAGCCAACTCTTTCCATGATAGTTTTATGATGTTATTTTAATGGTGAACAAGGTACATAGTAGAATTTTTCACTTTTTAGCTACTCATTGTGCTTCCTCCTCTTATGCTTATTCCATTTTTCTAATACAAAATATGCTAAAGGAGGATTTTACTTGTCTTCTTCCCATGTGTTGTAATTTATCCTTAAAAAATCTGAGGCTCAAAACAGAGTAAACTTTTTTTTTTTTTTTTTAAGTATAGTATGTTGAAAGCCAAACAGATGTTCACAAGTAATGAATACTAGCACATTTTTCTTTATTTCTGTTAAAAAAGAATATTATGAATACTTCGGTAATGTTAATCAAACTTAGGTGGTGAACATCAATATTTTAGACACAATTTAATCTGAATTGACCCTGATTTGAGCTGAGGATTGGACCAGATGACTCCTGAGGTCTTTTCCAGTCTAATGACTATCGTTAGTCTATAACCACTACAGAATATTTTGACAAAACTTTTAAATCACTTCCCATTTCTGGATTTTTTTGTGTATTTTTTCATTGAACACATGCCTCCCATCTTTTTCACATAAAATAGCTCTTTAAACTTGGTAGATGATTTGCTTTATTTCCAAGGCAAATCACTGGCAGCTGTTCCAGAGTGATTCATGGTGTCTACGTTTAAACAGTGATGTCTAATCATTATAAAATGATCCATCTGGATTTTTATTCTACAGAGGGGACTTTCTGTGCTATGAAAAGACACAGAGCATGTGACACAGGGATATTTTAGTATGAGAACATAGCAAATGCTCTGTCTCAGCTTCCTAGATTCTTGATCTCCTCCTAAACCTTCATTGGCAACATATAAAGCTTACTTATGGAAGCTGTAAGTTGCTGACACAACTGTCCTGTTCTTTGTTTGGGGTAAGACTATGCCTATTGGCATAGCCTTGAGCAAAAGGTGGTATGTGAACTGCATCATTGTAATGCCAGCCTGGGGAAGTATGGTGACTCAGATATTCCTCTGAATCACATTTTCTCTTCTGCTTCTTCCTTGCTCACAGGGAATAGTAATTTACTGCTGGAAATTAGTATCTCTCTGCAGTGGCTCAGCTGTTCTGACCAACAAGTCTGGAAAAAGAATTTAATCTCCACCCATTCCCCAATCCTCCCTGTCTTCTTTCTGCCCACCTGTTTCAAAGAAGATATAGCTAGGTAAATTGTCTGGCTTACTCCTACACACTCAGGCCTAAAATTTCAGTAGTTTGCGTGGGGCTCTAATCGCAGGGTTCCTATTCTTCCATTCTTTCTTGTGTGGGTGCATAGTTACAGACTAAACCTTACTGAGAAGACTACAGATGTGATAAGGCAGCCTAAACAAAAGAAATAACATTTTATTTTGTCTCAGTCATTCATGTAAAACAGGATTCATAATTTGACCATTCTGTACCAATCCATGCCTTTATTTTTTTGTTTATCAAACAGCTTATAATTTATACAGCAAATAGATTCAATCCTAATGCAGTCTAAAACAGAATCTATCAACCTTTAGAGCTGTATCCCCTGCTTGACTCTTGCCAATTTGAATGGAAGTTTCTCAACATTTTATTCAATGACATCAACCCTTTGAGGTGTATTTTACCATACCGACACATGATTAACATAATACGTGGAACAGAATGGACATCTTAGAATTGACACAATTGTAGGTAGAATTGGGACAGGAAGATTGGATGCTAAGTATCAACACTAGTTAAGCTATAGCTAAACCAAAAAAATCTTTTTCTATTTTAATGCATTAAGACAACACTTGTCCGGTTCAAGTCTAAATATGATATGTTGTTGCATGTGAGTTTATTCTGACTTGGTGCTGCAGTCACCTTGCCATGTGGGAGGGAGTTTTACATACACACACACCCCCCCGACACATGAACTGCTTTTTAAAATTCTAATTTATTTAACAGAATTATATAGTAACAGATAAAGCTTTGTATATGACAACTGAGTTGCAGAAGCAAAATGTGGTGAATGGCAAATCAAAAAGCAGTGCTTTTCCTCTGCTGAAAGGGTACAGGGACTTTCTGGCATGTAAGTGGTAGCACTGATCAGGTGCAGCATCCTTAACCAGGGGAAGACTGCTGGAGCAATGCTTTTCTGTTCTTCCTTTGTTCCTGTAGGGGCTGTGATCTTCTTTTATACCTTCTTGTTTTCTCCTTTGAATTTTCACTACGTATGGGATGTTTAACATATTTGACATATATTTTTTGTTTTCTTTGTTATGCTCTAAAAGCACTTCTGCTGAGTTCTCAAAGTTGCACCCCTTTGGTGGCTAGGAGTTGACCATTTACAGTATGTGCTTATTCCCTCAGGTCCTCCAGTGTTACTCTGAGCCTGTCCTCTCAAGGCATCTATGATCATCCTGTGCTTTTATTCTCAGAGACTCCTCCTATGATACAGACTTTATTATAACCATATTATAACCGCTACGATCACAAAAGTCTATACGGTTGGTGTTGGCCAAAGCTGTCAATGATGGTGTTGCCAAGATCCAGCTTGTAGTTCTTCCATAGCAAGGGAGTCCAGTACATTCGCAAGCACCTCAGTCTAGATCTCAGCGTTGTCATAAGGTGAACAATGATTATCACTTAACTTTTACATTTTGTACTGATGAAGAAGGATAATGCTTATTTTGCTACAGCAAGAAGAGGAAGCATAGAAGCATTTAGAACAAGCCTTTTGTTAAGCGCTACAGGAGGCCTGGGAGAAATAAAGGTCTCTGCAACACAAATGTCCTGCTTAGTGTCTGCATATACATAAACTTAGATAATCATTCAAAGGACAAACTGAGCACTACAATAAATTGTAATGTACTTTCTACTGTGTTTGCCAAACAGACCTGATTCAAACATTGTTTCAGCCATGCTACATTTTTATACTCAACTTTGTTATGTATCTTTTTTCCGTTTGAGGTCGTTACCCTGGTGGGGAATTAGAAAGAACAGAGACTATTCTGTATTATATTAAGAGAATTGTTATGAAAATCTGCGTGCTGATTACAGTTTCTTTATAGAGTGTGCCGTGGTGCCATTACCTATAAGAGATTTGTATGAAATACCGTACCATAAAATATTTTACAGTATGAGTGTGCGATTCTTAAGACAGCATTTATGATTAAAGAAGAAACTAGTTTTTGCCTATTTTTAATGAGTCATCTGTTTGCAGAAACATCTGAGAACGATGTATCTTCTTGTCCAATCGCATGCACCTCCTTCAATCTTGCATCATGATCAAAACACTCTAAATATGCTAGTCTTGTTGCTCTCCTTTGGGCTTACTCTAGTTTATACCTTTCTTAAAGGGGGCTGCCTTTTAAGGCATAATAATCTTTGGAGAGCTATACCAGCTGTGAAGGTGAATGATTGACATTCAGCATTCTAGCTTAGGCGTCGCTCATTAACGCATCCCAGAAAGAGATATGTCCTTTTTGTGAAATTACATTGCTATTATTGCTTAATTTGTGATCACTGTTAACACGTGGGTTCCCTGCAGCCCTTTCTTGCCTAGTCATATGCATCCCATTTTATATTAGTGCATGTGATTGCCCCATTCTAATATTTCTATTATTTCTAATAACACTTGCCTGGTCTCTATTAAATTTTATCTTGTGGATTTTGAACACACTGCACTTTGTCACGATCATTTTGAATTCTAATCCTGTCTGTCTGGCAAAATGCTTTTGATCCCTAGACCAGTATGAGCACGCTTCCTCTGCCATTGTGTAAATCATTTCTGGTAATGTGTTACAGACCCAGACTTGGGCCTGCGCTCAAGATATCTTCCAAGTTTGTTGACTAACAGTTGATAAAGACAGGAATGTTTTTTTTTTTTTCTCAGATATTTGTGTTCATTTCTGATAGTGATTATATTCAGGTTATAATTAAAAAGGTTATTCATCAGAATTTGCAGCAGTATCCCCAGCCATATTCATATTCATAGTCACGTTATGTCATATTTTCTGATCAACAGGCAATCACTTTGGCTTAACTATGTTTGGTAAACTCTTATTGGCTGTTTATAGATTGTCGTCTGTATGAATTTTTTCATAACTTATTTTGCAATACTTTGACTTTCAAAATTAGACTAATGTGTTTTTAATTTCCTAAGTCTTCCTTTTCCCCAGTAGATAGATGTGCTGTGTTTGCTATTCTGTTACTTCTTTCATGTGTTCTTGAAGATGACCTCTCTATTTGAGAGACTGCCTTGGCCAATTAGAAAAGTTTTCTGTGGTGATTCACACTCTGCAACTTGATATATCTGCCTTTTCTAAATATTCTTCAGCTTCATTCTTTTGCTGGTCTGCTATTTAAAATTCATTTTGTTTGGTAGCTGATTATAATTAATTTTTCTGTGTTTGAAGACTGAAGCAAAGAAAGCATTGAATAGTTTAGCCATTTCTGTGTATCGTACATAATTTCTTCTCTTCAATTAAATAATAGGCTTCTTTCTTTTGTCTTCCTCTTACTGTATAATATATTTATAGATTTTTTTCCTCATTACCTTTTATATCTCTAGCTAATTGAAACACATTTTGCACCCCAGACTTTTTGATTTTTACCCATACGGGCATGAAAGCTATTCTTTATGATCATCACTAATCATTTGCCTGTGTTTCCACTTTTTTAACGATTGTTTTTCTGTTCTCAGGTCATTAAAAGACTACTAATACAATCCGAATGGTCTCCTTAAATTTTTCCTACCTACGCTTCAAAAAGGGGTTGCTTTTGTATATTCAGTATAGTTTCTCTCAGTAGGTAGTGACTGTCATGTACACGTTTGTCCTTTATATTTATCTTTAGAAATCTTACTGTGGCTTCCTTTTTTTTTAATTTTGTTAAATCCTTTTTTAAAATTGAGAACAAAGATTACAAATATTTTTTTCAAATAGTAAACTGCATCATTTCATGCTCACCCCGTATAAGCTTTGGATTCTCAGTTGATTCCCCGTATTAGGAAAAAAACAAATCTAAAACAGCTCTTCTCCAGTTGCTTCCACCACTTCTTGAAACTTACTAAAACTTTACTTCAAAAATTTTTTGAATATGTATCTTAAAAAAAAATCTTCAAACTTGTTCCTTAGCAATGACTCTATTTTGTCGTCACCCCCACCTAGAGACATTCAATAGCTTAATAGTTCTTTTTGAATTTCAGAAGTGTTCTAGATACAAAATTCAACACCTCCTTACCTGTGCTTGTTTAACAAGTTATTCCCTTCTGGTCAATATGTCAGACCTGCAATTTCTTTCACTCTGTCTGAGAGAACAAGGATGTTTAGAGATTTTTTTTTTTAATGTATATAGGGCCTCATGTTTTCCTTGTTAGTTCCCAAATATCTGGCATTCAGCAGAAGATTCAAATAAATTTCCATTATTCTCACTCTTTTTTCTTTTATAGCATTATTGCAATGTCTATGTTCTAGCCCAGATTTGTGTTTTATAAGTAGATCTGTATTTTTTAAGTATCTGTGGCCTTCTTGCAACCACTAAGTCTTTGTGCTCTAATAGCACAACCTTGCCCAACTGCCTCGCATCCCAACTAAAAACTGTTTCTGCTCCCCATCAGATACTATCCCTTACCACCATGGTCATTATGAAGATTGCTGAGATTCACTTCCTCTTGGATTTGGAGTGTTTTTCTGCTGGATGTGGGACCTTACCAGGGGAACATTCCATTGTTCTTAGCTTCTCAGCTAGTAAGACATGCACGATTGTTATGCCTCTAAACCTTTCCCTAAAAATATGAAGGTATGCATGCAGATGGCTAATCCTGCAGATGGCTTAAGTCCTTGCTGCACTTCAGAGAAGAAAACGACAGGCGAAATGGCAGGACACTCCAGAAGCGAAAGGGGGAGGGATGTTCATGCAGGCCGTGCAGCCTGTCCTCTGGTGCCATTCACGGGACGTGGATGAGAGGCGGCAGTCCTGCAGAGAGCAAGAGCATATGCTGGTTTAGCAGAACTGAGGAATGAGTTAGGAATTACCAGGGCAACCGTATCATAATCACCAAATAAGGTGATTGGTGTCACCAAATGAAGGTATAAAGTCAGCAAAAACTGAGCCAATGGGAAAAGGGTAAATGGGGGAGCTATTTATTTGGGAGGCAATGGAGGTGGCAAGAGGGAAAGTTTTGGCAGGGGGAAGCAGGAGTGTGAGGTGAAGCAACCACGTGCTCAGGGCTCCTGACTGGTGCAGCTTGTAGCAGGACAGTGTGTCTGCTGCTGCTCTGGCTGCGCTGGTGGCTGGCTGGCAGCGGCCTGGGGAGACCGGGACGCTCTCCCTAACGCCAGCGAGGGGCAACCGGGCAGCCCGGTAAAACACTCATGAATGCCTTGTTCTCAAGGAGATGAAGGTTTGTGGTTTTCCTGAAAGGGAAGAAGAGACTCGGTCAGACTGATGGACGGACTTCTGTTGGGCTCGGTAGTTGGCAAGTTGAGCAGGCAGTGAGTGGGGGCTGGCCAGCCGGCACCCTGCACCAGCACCCAGCTGGCAGCAGCTGCTGGGAGGCCTGGGGTGGACTGGCCAGTTCAGGGAAATAGGGGGAAAAGGGGAAGGGAAGGAAACGACATGAAGTCATGGGAGCACTGAGAGAACGTGGACTGCAATAATAGGTATGTAAGGAGCTAGGACACAGTGAGAAAAATAAACAGAAGAAAAATGTTTTTTTTAGCATTTCTGCTTATGGCACAACTTGTTTGAGGTCCCTGTGGATTTCTTCCAACACTTTTTTGGGTGAAGGGGAATTATTTATTTAGCCTCCTGCTTCCAAAGTGAATCACACTAATCTTTCAGGAAAGTAATCATCACAAACTTTAGACTTGGTGATAAAAATACCATTTTTTCCCTTGCTTTTTCTTTCAAACTTTATCTGCAAATTATTTCTATTGTTCTGACTCGGCACTGATAAAATATCACTCTTATTCTCACAGAACTAACATCATCTGCAAATTATCTCCTTTGTTCTGATGTCTTTGCCATATTATGTTCACTGACTTCACTTATGACAGGCAATCTTTGTGTCATTCATTTGGGTAAAGAATGTAGTATGGGTATAGCACAGCTCTAGAGCTGTTATTGTGCAAATCTCAAATGATATTTTCTACTGTCCTCTAGTGTGCTGTGTTCACAAAAAATAGATATAATGAGTCAAATAAGTAAACCTCATTTTTATTGTCTAATCAGAACTATTTGACTTAAGATTCAGATAAACTCATAATTGTTGATAATTTGGGAAATATTCAGCAGTTTCTAGTCATAGAAAACTCATTTTTAGTTTTCAGGATTACTTGCTACCATAAGCTAAAGTAATAGTGGCACCATCTAAAATAGACAAACAAGGAGGCAGGAGCTAGTGGCATTGATTCACAGGGTTTTAACACTGTTGTGGTTATGAATAACAACTTTGCCCCTGTCATCTTTACCTGCTGGCTTTGGTAACCTTGCCATCTGTATCTCTACCCTCTTGTCACTTCAGGTACTGCAAAAGCCCCTGTGTTTTCAGGCTTATGGGCCCATCAGTTCAGAAATACTAGAATTAGAAGACAGAAAAGCCCCAGATCTGCATGCACAGTCAAAGGAACTTGGCACAGGAGGGGACATCACTCTGACTTTAGCTGTTAAAATAAGGAAAAATGCACCCAACATCTCTACCCATACACCACTATAGTTACTTAGCTCTTAATCCTTTAAAGACAACTTTACCTGACTATAAACAAGAATCAGCTTACCTATCTGTAAACAAGAAATGGCATGGTTCAGTCCCGTTATTATGACACAACATTAGTATTAATATTCTGAGAAGCGGTAGGTGTTCAAGTAATTCTCCTTGTTTTCTTTGAAATCTGATGAAACAAATTTGGCCCTTACATGTAAAAAATTTGAAATTTATTACTGGAGTAGAAAAAAAAGGATAGGACATGTAATTCATCCCCAAAATGTCGTTATTTTATTATTTAAGTTTATACAGTAACTATTTTTTTTCCTTTTTCTTTTCTATCAGTGTTTTGCAGTTGAGCGCAATGATTTCATATACTGTTACTTTCTCAACATAGAGAAATGGTTTTGATATCTGTATAAATGCAGTTTCTGCCATTTATATCCTCTTTTTTGTCTGGCAACTTTCTGTAATATATGATAAAAACTGCAGGAAAATCAGGTTATATATTGTGAAGAAAATATCTAAATATTCATGTCAGCCTTTATGTTGAAAGGTTGATATTTATTCACATGGAACACTTGTACCATAAACATCATGCTACATTCCTTCATAGGAAGGAACATATGCATGCAAAAAAACCTATTTTGAAATCCTCTGTAACATATTAAATGATATATTAGGACAACTTATTTTTATTCATTTTTCTCTACAGTTGGAATTACAGTGAGCTGAATCTGTAAAACATTAAAATTTAAATGCCTTAAAGTGATTTAAATTAGCTCTCTGTAAACAGCAACAAAAATCTCAGTTTTAAGTGTAGTTTGTAAGACATATGCTAGGATCCTCTGAGGAATGTTCCCTTCCCAGTAACACAAAGTGCCACTTGCTAGCTCAGTGGGAATTGCCAGATATTGAATGTCAAGCCTGTCACTGGTTCATTTATACTTGTTGGACCTTAGGATAGTGTCATATGGAGGGGGAATGAAAGTGAGAGAATGGCAGAAGTAGTGCACTCGCAGGAGGGAAAATGCATTTCTCTAGAGACACTGGTATATTTTTAATTGCAGCTGTTAAAAGCACTTCTCTGAGGTTTGGCATGATGCCCTGCATCAAAGAAGGCTGATTACACTGCATTCTCCTCTCTGACCTGAGAGCGATAGTGGTGCCTGCTGCCATAGTCTTTGCAGTCTTCATGCCCTCCATGCTTGGGTGACTTGATTACTTTGTGTAGCTCTTTGCCATCATTACCTTTTTTTATTTCTATTAGGCAGCACCACCTGCATGCACAGGGCAGTGTAACTTTGTAACTCTCAGCCATAGATGTATTGAAAACTACCTTCTTACACTAAATAGCTCGAGCAGTGAAAGAAGGATCATTACGTGTATGTCTTACTTGAGATGGTCTTCCCTCCTGGGAGGCTGCCCAGCAGTGATGGCTTTTTGCCTGTGATTAGACTTTGCAATGTCGATACCACAGGGGAAGGCGGTAAAGAATTGAGATCCCCTCACGCTGCTTCTTTTCTTCCATATTAAAGCAGAGGAATGTCACAGAGATGGTCTGTTGGGCCTCCGTTCCTCTAGCCTCCTGTCTTCAATCTCCGTTAATTGGTTATTCATCCTTGAATGGGCCTTCCAAAGCTGCATGTGCAGGAGACACTTTCCCAAAGAAATGCCCCTTTAGTTTAAAAGTAGGGGAGGTCCATAAACAGCAAGTGCTCAGGAAAAGGCCCTTCCCTTGCCTTTGAGACAAGTTTCTCATGAGCTGATGGAGCCTTCTGCATTAACGCTTTGGACCTCCTGAAAAAGCTATCGGCATTTGAGGAAGGGCCAGGTGATCTTTTGGCTGTCCGTGGTCTGACGTGATGTGGGACAGAGAAGGTTATATTAGAGCTGGAATATTTTAAATGGATGAAATTGTTTGTCCAACATTGCTTTGGTAAACCGGCAGGAATCTGAGGTACGTGTTATGAAATTTAAGCAGTAGTGCCTATCAATTATCTTACAGACTTAATACAATCCAATGACCTTTCTATATCATGAATATCATGATTCCATTTTATAAACACCTAATTTATTCCTTACCTAGTGCGATCTAATATATTAATATGATCTCAGTTGATTTGTAACAAATTGACAGATTAAACAAATACCTTTAATAAGATTACTCTCCTAGAAGGTGAGATTTTCCAGCAAATAGTATTGTGGAGAACATCTTCTAAAGAATACCTTACCTAAAGCATATGCTGCTAGCAAGCACATCAGCTTTCTTCATGCCTCTTCAGAAAAGGAAATAAATCTCACACAGCAACAGACAAAGTGGATAGAGAAAGGCCCGACTTGTATTCAAGAAACAAGAAGTCCATAATTATTATTAAAATAATTATCAGGCACTATTATTTTCCTTCCCTGGACAAAGTTAAGTGCAGGAACTATATTATTTCTTATGCTTTTGGCTGCTCTTTTGACCACATTCAGCTCATGAAATTAGAAATGAGTGACCACCGCTTACATCAGAAAGCTCAAGGAGGAATTTTTGCTTTAGATATTGTCATGCCCCAGCTCCTGTACAGGCTTTCAGTGAAATATCAGTTACTGAAACATTTTTCTAGTTCTCTGAAAATGTATGTTAGGGCCTTTTGACCCATAGCCACTTGATCATAACGTCCGTTTCCCCCAGTGGCCACTTCCTCACGTTCCGAAAAAAACAAAATCCTTTCTCTAACCGTCTGCTGAACAGTCAACTGCCCGCATGGAAAAGTGAAATCACTTAATAATATTCACTAGTGACAAAAAGGTGGAAGCACTTACAAGAATCTGTAAGCACAAGGGTTTATTTTATGATTAGGTTTTAAACGTCCCATAATTTGGTAACTCTTACATATGTTACACACTCTTGTTACATATGTAACTCTTTCAAACACGGTACTCTTATTTCCAACTTTATAGTGACAGGCAAATGCAGTCACTTTAAGGGGGGCATCCTTTGTATTAAGCCAGTCTGTCTGATTGCTATGCTGGTAGGCAAAGAGCGACAGAAAAGTAGCCTTCACTGGCTGTTCAGAGGAAGGGACTGATGGAAAGACATAATAGATTTCAGTAGCCTTATACAGTTTATCTTTTGATTAAAATGTCACACGTCTGTTCCCTTACTCTTCTCTAGATGAGAAAATTCTTTACAAAAAACACAACAGGGCTACCTCAAATGCAATGGTAAAAATATAATTTTGTAGAAACCTTCTTGTTGGAAGGAAAAACATGAATTTATACAAATAATATTTAACACTTTGCAGGTTTCATCATGCCTTTGGTAGACTCCTTTATTAAAAGCTGATTTCTGTGGAGAAGTTATTTAGGAAGTTCCACTGATTTTTCATTACCTCTTCCGTGATCGGAGAGAATTTCCTGTAAAATCAAAAATTTTCCTGCAAGATTTTGAATTTGATTAACTTTTCATAATGAAAAGGAATCATTTCCATATCAGGCTGAGTCAGCCAAGCTTCAAGATTGTGCCATGTAGGACTCTCTTAATTTGGGATAGATACTGAACTGCATGAACTTGTGCTTTTAGAAAGTCTTTCTGCCTATCCCTGCGGATCCCTTATGGATTAGGCTCCCTGAACTGGTTTGTTTCCCATAATATACACGGTCATATATTTCGTGTTGTTCGTATAGGAGCTAGGTGGCATCACAAGGATTACCCTGTGGCTGGGAGGCTTGCTTGTCAGGGAGAGAGGAGGCATGAGAAACCACACAGTAGAATCGACTTCAATAAACCTACATCAAAAACAGAAACAAAAAAGGTTTCCTTTATTTTCATAAACCAAAGTTAAACGTTTCAGTTTGATCCAGGTCAAAAGCATTCTGAGCTACAAAATGGGTTGATGTTTTTGTTTTGCTGCAGTTGGGGTTGAAAGCAATTGCTGAAAAGTAGAACTTCACCGTAGGATAGAAAATCTGATTTGTGTTAACAAAACTGCCTTGTAAGTGTGTCAGGGTGTCAATGAATTAGAATGGCACTTGAAAACTAACCTTAACATATACAGCAAATATGGCAGTCCCAAATAAAAATGAAAATACAGTTCTATGCGAGCATATGACTCTAGAAGCACCCTGAGGATGAAATTTGCCCCAGAGGTGGTTTCGTTCCCATTGCTTTAGTAAAGTACTAATCTGGTGGCTGACAATCACAGAAACAAAGTAAAACTTTACTCAGTACAAGTAAATTTATGATTGTATAGTTATATGAAGATAAAGCTACTTGTTTCACATCTCCTAGGTAGAAAAGAGGAAACAGGCAAAGGAGCAAAAGCGAAATAGTAGACATACAAAACTTTACAATAAAGGTGTTATTCTATCTCATAGATGGGAGTGGAAAGTAGTCCAAAGGGCAGTCAAGCTCTAGGGAAATAGTCAAAAGAATAGCAATTTAGAGATTCTTTGTTTTGCTAAATTTTTTTTTCTGTCATTTTTCAATATTGATTAAAAAGTACTTTGAGTTCACTGACTCTCTGCAAAAATGAGGAACACAGTTAAAGGAAACATGTACACACATGTTCTGTTCTTTGATAAATTGTAATTAATAGCTAGGCTTCATCAGTCACTGTGTTAACATTCTTCCACTGAATATATTGGCTCTGATGATTTCTAGTAGTTTAATAGTTCAAAATTAGGCTTGTGCTGAACACTCCAACACCACATGAATGAGGTTATTGTATTTGGAAAACAAGCAAGTTGTTTGATTACTACAAGAAGTAATGAAAGTTTTCTATGGGTTAGTGACCTATGCTCTTCTATTAGTCCTCTGCTCCCCCATTCCTTATAAATAACTTTCCCCTCACCCCAACTAAAATCTTCACTTCCTCTGTAACATCTGCTAAGCCTCCCTAGTCACAATGTGCTTGGCTCTCTCCCATATCCCCTAAATCTCAGCTGCTGGGGAAGCAGCAGCTTGTATTATAGCTGATTCCAACATAATACTTGTGCTGATTGGGAAACTGAACAAGTCTGATAGTTGCTGAGCTGCCTTTCCCTCAATGGCTCTCTTAATTTGGGTGTTCTGTTTCCTCTGTTCACATGCCAATATTCTGAGACCTCTTGATGACTTCTTGTTTGCAAGGTGTTGAGCTCCCTGTTGAAGCATGGGACAGTGAGCAGGGGTGGAGGGGATAGGGACAATGAAAGGCAGAGAGCTGACAAAGGGCCAGACAGTACAGCCATGTATATTTAATTTCCTTATAAAATCAAAATTAAGAAGAGAATGCAATATGGTGGAAGAGGGAGCAGCTTCTACGTGTGTGTCCCTGTACACAAGTGGATGCCAGATTACTGAGATCCACACTGCCTCAGAACCTCTCCAATATATCAGGGTTTATTCCAGAGCAGCCCTGTTCCTCATAGCCCACCTGGAGCTACTCACACCCTTCTCCAATCCCACTGGTGTGCCCCCTGCTCCCCGTGTCCTACTGTCACCTATCACCTCTCCCACTGTGTCCCACCTCCCAAAGCCCTGCCTAGCAGTGTCCAGGGTCCTTGCTCAAATGCCCAAGCCAACTCAGAGCCTCCCACTCCCGTGCTCCCACCGTTTCCACCTCCACATGTCCTGTGCCAGGCACTGGAGCTCAGAGCCCCGTACCCATCCGCCTCATTCCCCGGCTGGGTTCGGGTCCCGTGACTGACAGTGGTATGTCTGAGACCCTCCGTTGCCCTCACCTGCTGGATTTGTTTCCAGCAGTCTCTATCATTGACTTGTTGCCTGCTGCAACAGCTGAGCCCATCGTTTTCCCTGGGCTCCTTGCTTACCAATATTGATAAATATAAGTGTTGTAAATGATTCTTGCAAGCATAGAGATCTGTTCATTAGAGCAGAACTCTGCACTTGAGCTTATAGGGCTACTGTGGAGAACAGAGAACTGGGGAGTTTGCTTTACAAGAGAAAAATAAAATAGGTTGACATGTTTTACATAGCAAGGGGAAGGCCAAGAAGGGCTATGCCTGCCCTCTATAAATACATCAAGGTGATAAACATCAGGAAGAAAGAAGAGCTATCTAGTCTAAATCTAGTCTATTGCTGGCATAAGATAAACTGGCCATGAATAAGTGGAGGCTAGAATTTAGCGGAATGGTTTTAACCATCCAGTACTGAGGCTCCGAAACAGCATTGTAAGAACAGTGGGAACAAAAAACCCCAACTAGGTTTCAGGTGGCATTTATCAAGTCATGAATGCGCATGAGAGAGATTCAGTCTAAATGGGACTAGCAAGCCTGGTACTCCAGGAGTACCACTAGCGCACCACATTTTCAATGCGCTACCCCACCACGCGCTCCTCTGCCTGGCAATGCTGGGTGGAGTAGTCTAGATGATTCGCAGTGTCTTCAACACTAATAGAATCACTTTTACTTTATGGCATATCTATCTATTAATATAATCTACTGTCATCTTTACCTTCTTTTTTCCAGCAGCTGTGAAATGATTTGATGATTTTAATTATTTTTCATAAAAACCCCCAAATTCCTCTCTTGATTAGCTTGCTAGATGAGATTTCCATTTAGTGCATATTCTCTAACTTGGTGTTTGATTTCCCTGCTAATTATCTCACATTTTGTCTGTGTTAAGCTGCATTTGCCATCTGCTCATCCAGTCCCAAAATATAATGGAAAACCTTTTGAATCCGATTGCATTCTCTTAATTACTGGCTCTGTCTCCAGTTGTGTTATTGCCCACAGATTGGAAGATCTAGGACCAGATAATTGGTAAAAGTGGTGAAATTCCTTTGATTTTGGCTAAGCCATGGTGACACATACCGAGATCCTGATTTTCAGTTCATACTGTTGTATATTTTAAGTTCCTGCTTTTCAAAAAAATAAACATGTCTGAGTCATGCTTCTCTCAGTTTTCATATTCATATTGATATCGTTTTTCCCACACATAGGCCAAGCTCCTACTGTGAATGAGTATTTCATTTAACTATATTCTGAATGTACTCTCTCCACGTAATTCTCCTTAAGTCAGTAATTCTTTTGAAGAGCTTCAATATATCAGTAAACGTGAAGTCTCTAATGTCGACCATTAATTTATGGCTATACGTATTTGAGCTTTTGCAGATGTTTTAGAATGTCAATGCATTTTAAAAACGCCAATACATTTTAAAAAATCTTTAACTTTTCACATATATGTTTTCCTCTTTCTCTGGATCTGTCCATTTTCTTCAGTTTCTCGTTGTCGCTGTATAGCATTTAGTGTAATTATTTTAAACCTTCAACTTGGGTTCTGTTGTACTTGCTGCCTTACTTGATAACAAATATGCCCTTTTTGTGAGATGATCTCTTCAATCCTAGATTCTTATTGCAATCTTTTTCTAACAAAGTCCATTCCTATCCTTTGTTCCTGATTTACTGATCTTTTGCTAGATTCTACACAAAACAATCTTTTTTTTTTTTCCACAATAGATTCTGACATTTCCAAACCAGTGAAAGTAAAATGGGATTTGGAAATATTACAGTAATAAGACCTACTATGCAAATTACACAAAAAAATTTTATTCCGTTGTGAGAAATGTTCATGTAAGTCATTAGTGTGAGCAGTGGGACTAAAATGTCATGACAAGAACACAGGGAGTCATAGGGGGTATAAAGTGATTGCAACATTTGGTCTTTTGTATCAGTAATCGTAATATTCCTGTGAAAGGTTCTCTTAGAAGCAGATTCTGGGCCTCTAGTTTTATCTAAATGAAACAAAAGCAGGTAAAAGAACTATTTAGAAAACACCTGGATCTTCTCAGGGTTACCAGTTCTTTCCTATTTTTAATTACTGTTTCAACAGCAAGAAGTCATTGGTCTGGATTTATCTGTTTAACAAAAAGAAATAGCAGTTGAATGGTGACCAGTAAGCATCTTATTCGATGCCCTCAACGTGAGGCAGTGCTAATTTGGGAATGTAACTGCAGCTTCATTTGAGAGATTATTTCCTGTTGCCACTCACATGTAACTTATCTTTTCGATATGAACACTTCTCTGTCCCAATTTTGGATTTATTTGTACTGCAACTTATTATTATATTATCCTAATTGGAATATGTATATTGTGTTCTCTCTTAGTTGACCGAAAGTAAGGTAAAGAGGAGGGAATAGATGTTCTCGAATTTCCTTTATATTTATTTTTCCTGTATAGGCATTTAAGGACCTCCTAATCTGGGCTAAACTCAAAGCAGACATATTTAAGAAAATGTATAAAAGAGTACTCGGTTCTGCTGAAATCAGTGCTAATCAATCACATTTAAGGTTAAACATGTGCTTAGCTGTTTTATTTTGCAGGTTTAGCATCCCCTGCATATATATAAATGCATGTAATTTCACATCCAGAATTTTATCTTCTTGTTGGCACAAAAAATCTTTTAATTTATTAATTATTCTATGCTATGGGGACCAGATGGAACTAAAATTACGACCCTACTGAAAATTTTGTGAGCCTTCATAGCATGGACAGATCAAAAATATATTTGAAGAAATATTTTATCAATATTCTGAAAAGAATGTGAAATTCAGATTCCTCCAGATAGTTTGGATGTTAAATGAATTTTTCGCTGGATTGTTATTCATATCATAAAACTAGGCTAGACAATTTATATCATAACATTTCATATAACCTAAAGGGTTTTTAAGTCTGATGGATAGATTCCTGCTGTTGCTAGTATATCACACAGTTAGGTACGGTTATCAGAGGAGCCTGAATTATTCATGGTGAATGATATATATTGGAAAACTTGTTTATACTTGTACACCATCCTTAGCCAGTGTTACGCTTTCAACCGATATGAGGTGTGATAGGTTTTTAAAGTCAAGTGATGCTTGTCTGGGTCCATCATCCAATGATGGAAGCTTTTTAAATAGGAAAATTTTCATAAATAGTGCTGGGAAATAGCCATGGTAAATCATGTTTTTTTTTTCCTTAGGATGAAATATTAAATCTGACAGACAGCTAATTTCACACCTGTGTATGTCTGTTTTCTGTTGATTAGCGATTCAATGGTGTTTCTATAATTAAGAGAATTTAGCACTATAAACTAGTGGTTTATGACATTTATTTATGAGTAACTTATGTATAATTATTTATCATTTCACTGATGCAAGCTGGATCGTAACTTTTCCATTACTTTTCTCTTGTAAGTAATTTAGTATTACCTCCTTAGTGATAAGAATCTCCTTAGTTTCAAAATTTCAGGAATTTACCCCTTAGTGTTACATCTCATAAATAATTTGAGGGAGACCAGTCAAACTGTGGAGAACCTGTAATGTGCATGTTTATAATATCTAAATTCATGCCAATTCTGCAGACAACCTCACTTAGGTGATTGTTTGAGAGTCAGTCAGCAGAGTAGTATGGTTATCTAAATGAAAAGGCTGCATTAACAACAAACTTCTCATTCTGGAAGCACATTTTCTCCCATTTAAATATTCAGACAGAAAAGCAAACTGAAGGTGGCAGTTTCTTGGCATAGGCTCCAAATACTGGATCATATGTCTTACAAGAGAAGCTGCTCAGTTAATCTGTGGTTTTTCATTTTCACTACAAACTTGCTTCCAGTATCTTGGTAGGATGCAGAGGAAAGTTCTGATTACTCTAAGATTCAAGAAACATTCTCAATTACAGCAGAATTTTTTCTAATGGTTTTGAAAAACAGGATAGTTCTGAAGCGTAGACTGAAATTCATTTTGCCGCAATCTCATCCGACTAATCTGAGAAATTACAGGCAATTAATTTGGGCTAGTGTCTTCTTTTGTACTCCTGCTCTTAGTCGTCTTGAAAGAAGTGATGTGTAATTACACAACTTCATCTTATATTTATCACAATAAAAGATTTTATTTCCAACAGCCAATAGCATTCAGATAGGGCTACCAATAGTATCCTGCCCTCAGGCTAGACCAGTCAATGAAAGTTTGTTCCAGTGATGATAAAGCCTCTGATTTGTACTTAATTAGCCGAGTGTATTATACATTAATTTCAGCTTGAGAGTTGTATGAGTGTTTTAATATGTTAATAATAATATCTAAAATACTTAGGAAGTTTGTTCTGAGATTCTAATTTCAGTGGTGATGCTTAAGAATCGGACAGAAGCATCCCATATGAGTTTTAGGTGTTTCCACTTCAGGTTCCCCAGGTTTTCAAGGTTTCTGACACACGGAGATCTGGGATACTTAGCAGTCACAACTAGGGCATTGCGTATGTTCACACTTGGCACTATTTTTTATATAAATCTTAGGTCTCCTTATGATGATTGTGTTCTGTACATAGATTCCCATTACTGCAAATTGGAACTTCCTTGTAACTGTTAAAGAAATCACCAGAGCATTACAGAAGTGTTAAAGAAGTGAAGGTCAAATCAGTGAGGGGGCACACTGGCTTGCTACAATAATGTAAAAGGTAAGGTTGGCTGAAAAGAGGCATAGGTTGCTGTGTGCGTGATGTACTAAAAGAAAAAGGACTACTCACATAGTTGAAGAGAAATAGTAGATTTAAATCTGCTGTTTCAACTTCACTTTTGGCTATTTAGAGTGGAATTTATGAGTGCTTTTGCAGAAGGATCAGATTTTTTTAGTCGTTGAACTCCAGTTCTCAATTTTAGCTTCGTGGAATAGTTTTGGTCTTTCAACCTGCCGTTCTATATTGAAATTTTATACCTTTTTGTCAAAGGCCATATTTCAAGCTCTCGTTTGATGTTTCAGTCATAGCTGGAATTTTGGATTGTTTTACTTATGAAGTTTGACTAGGAATGCTTGCCCATGGAAAACTTCGGGCTTAAGAAGTTTCTAAATGTGTCCAGTTTGACAGCTTGTTGCAGTATGGGGGCTCTGTATGGCTGTGGAGTCTCAATTCACCAGAACAGCTTATGAGCTTGGTGTTGAAGTTGGTAATTGTTTTGCAGAGAATGGCAAACTCAGCTTTCCTGATAAATTCACTGGAAAGTTGCTATTAACCCAAGGAAATCTTTATTTTATATTGTTATTTTAGACTTAGGCCTGAGTCCTGCAGTGAGTTCTCTGTGCCTTTTTAATGCTAATGGATGAGTTCCTGTTCGTAAATCCAGTGAGATGGAAATGTTTAGGCTTATCGACAAAGTATTTTCTTTTTTTACAGACTTTTTTCCTGAGGTTGTTCAAGATAGAAAGTGAAGGAGTTCACTTGAAAAATTTTTCAGATTACATTTATGAGAGTTCATTAGCTTGGTGACAAAGGCTATTTAGCATAAGCAGTTTTTTTGTTTTATTAAACTAACTTTCATGTTCTACACAAAATTTCTGTTACGTTTTTATTGGCTCACTTCCCCTTCAGATGGCATCTCTGATAGAGAGTAGAGACTATAGGGAACCTCTTCTCCTGAGATGCCCAGAACTCTTTAGTTACCTCATTAAGTCCTGAAAGTCATTATAGACTCGTCGAGACAGAGCTCCTTATAGAGGATAGTTCGGTGCTTGACACATAACCAAACTTTGTTCACCCCAGCTCATTTTGAAAAAGGAGTCCATAGTGAAGAACCAGGGCAGTAGAAATCGCTTCTATGACAGATCAGTCCTTGGGCAATGGGCTATGTTTGTGGGGAGACATTGACTGGCGCATTGCAGTTTGCTGCTCTAACCCCATCAAGTTATTGTGTGTGTGAGGTTACTACACATTTGGGACTGCTTGAAGCTTGAAGTAAAGCTTGAAGCTTTACTTATATATCACAGACCTTTTAGGTTTGAGTGTCTCTTTATTAAGATCTCAGAGGTGTGTCTTTGCAGCGAGGAAGGCTAACTGCATTCTAGGTTGCATTGGTACAGCTAGTAGATTAAAGGAGGTGACTATTCTCCTCTTTTTAGCACTTAGGAGGCTGCAATTGGAGTATTGTGTCCAGTCTTAGGCCCCCTCCCCCGTAAAAAAAAAAAGACATAAACAAACTGGAATGTGTCCAGAGGAGGTCCACAAAGATGGGGAGGGTGCTAGACCACATGGTGCACAAGGAGAGCCTGAAGAGGCCTGGGCTTGTTCAGCCTAAGGCTGAGGAAGCTAAAAGGAGAGCAGAGCTAATTGCTGTTCTCAGCTGCTTAATGGGTCGTTACTGAGAAGATGGAGTCAGACTTCTTGGACATGCACAGCAAAAGTATAAGAGGGAATGAACAGATGTTACAGCAAGGGAAATTCTGGTTAGATTCAAAGAAAAAATTCTTTACAGTAAGGGTGATCAAATGCTGGAACAGCTAGCTGTCCAGAGAGGTTATCAATTCTCTGCTCAGAGAGATTTTCAAAACTTTAGAGGACAAGGCCCTGAGCAACCTAATGTTTCTAGGAAGTTTGCAGTGCTCTGACTGGGGGATGGAGGCAGATGACCTCAGGATATCTCTTCCAACTTGTTTTGTTCTAAAACAACATACGTTACTTACTGACTTTACAGGAAAAACATTGTTCAGATGTCTTGCCCAGCAAGCTCTCTGTTTTCCAGCTGTGGATATGTCTTGGACTTGATCTCTCTTGATATTAAACTCAGTTTTATGCCTCCCTATGGTTTACACCATGCTCTTTCACACTTTTTGTGTACCCTTCTTAAATGTTTGTCAAGTTAACTCCCCTCTTCATTTAGATATCTGTTATCTGATTCTCATATGAGAGGTGAGAACAAGAAAGGAGAGAAAAAATCAATTTAACCTTCAAGATGAGTGCGTGGCCTACTCCATAGCTGTATAGTCCAATTCTATACTTTCTGCCATCTGTCTATTTAGTTCTCTGTTTATTATATCATGCTCAGCTTGGATTTGTACCATTTTTACTTGTCCTTATAAGGCTCTAAGATCATTGATGAAATCTCAAAATTAATAGAATAAAAGAAGGGAGATTGAGAAAGAGACAGAAATGGAGTAACGGTGATAGATAGCCTGACTAGTTTATGCATTAGTATGCTTCTGAGATTTGACCCTGAGTGTACTGAACCCTGAGAAGACCTGCATTGGCTCCACTAGGTTTTGAAGCAAGCCTCTGATGGTGACTCTCTTCAGTTTTGTTCACAGCACTCTCATGTGTCTCAGCTCTCACCATTTTTTGTCACCAGTTTCACTCGGTGTTTTTCGTAAAGATGTAAGGTTGTGATTAGGGGATTTGGTAAGTTTCTTTCCCTCAGGGTTGTGAAGAACATGACTCACTTTCACCTGGGAAGTTCAAATACTAGAAAAGGAGCACGAAAGATGAGGGGGAAAGCATGTAGACTGGCTCTTTTCAAGCATGTCTTCTGTCTTTTTTGGCCTCATACAGGATATTTGAACTCTCCACTTTGGTATTGCATATTTGAAATGTGTACCAGAAGTGTGCACATCAATTTTATTACTGTGTTTATGACTGCTGCTCTGAAAAGAAAGTATTTGTATTCAGATCACCAGGAGAAACATTAGTATTTTTTTTTCCTGAGTGGTTTATATTTTGCCTTTTATCGCTTCAGTTATTTTTGTTTTCTTATGAAAATATTTGATTGCCTGGTCTCATCATTCTTTTCTGAAATCTCTTTTGGCTTGGTTAATGCACGTGTAATGCGTAAACTCCATATGGAGAGAGATCTGATGCGCAAGTACTGTGAATAGGTTCTGGCATTGCTTTAAGCATGAACCTTGTATTTTCATCTGGGGAAAATAATAGGCTGTTAGTGGTTGCTGTATACATTTGGTTGGATGTCAATTTGTTTGCTCAAAAGAATACAAAGTTAGCTGGCAGGTTGGTTGATTTTCTTCTGCTGTAGGCTCTTTCAGTTTTTAATAATGGTTATTCTATATTATATTCTTCTTTGAAGTTTTTTCAGTCTCTGTCCTTCCCAGGGCAACTTATTCTCCTTGGTCTGTCTTTCCCAATATAGTCCAGCTGCTAATCTCTCATAGTTTTTTCTGCTTCATTTTTCCCGTTCTCCAAAACTCTAGTGGATATTTGGTTTTTTCTAACCCCGAGGCCTGATCCTGGGCAGTAAAGGGCCGTTTATTATCAATACCTCTGTTAAAAGGAAAGATTCAAGAAAGCTATTCCACATGTCAGACATTGCAAACACAGTACAGTCTCATCTTGAGAGTGGTCAAACTGTAAATGATCAGCAATGAGAGGCAGGCATTCAGGAAAGCAGGTAGTTAGCTCAGCAAGACATGCCTATAGAAACGGTTCCAGAAGGATGAAATACATTCATTGGCTATATCCACAACAACTCTAAACAGTTGTCACTATTACATTTTTAGGTAAATTCTGCAGGATACATTGACTGTTTGTTGTAATTTTTAAATAGAAATACTATGATTTGAAAGCATAAAAAAAATTTCCAGATGTATATGTGTGTGTGTGGGTGGGTATGCGTGTCTATGTGTGTATATATATGTTTGTGTAATTGCATGTATTTTATGTGACTTACGTGCAACTATTTTTGTTTAGCTCATCTGTGACTGTTTATGGAAATACACCCTAATAATATTTAAGTCCAATTACATTTAGTTTCTATTTTTCTTGCACTATGTGCTAGTACTCTAAATACTGTAAGGAATAGAATATATTAATGTAGTGTCTTTTTTATTATTTTTGCCAAAATAAATAGTTTCAAACTAAAAAGTTGTAAGAAGAACCTGGAATAGTTTATGGATTTCACTTGGCTTATATGCATTACTTGAATAATGTCCTTACTGCAAAAGCAGAACAAAAAAAAAGTATCCTTTACTAACTTTACTGATATCGTTTTATTCTTATGATAGTGACTACTGAGGTACTTTTAGTCCAATTCCTACCTGTCAGGATGAGCTGAGATCTCCTTTGAGTGAAGAATCTGGTGCTGTCCTAAATGTTGCTAAAGTCGTTCTTAGAAATATGAAATGGATGTAAGAGTGCAAATATTCTACTCTACCAGGCAGCCTAAAGGCTCTGATGGTGCACTGTATTCAGCTTGGAGCCCTTATAACTTTGAGATATAGCTAAGCTGAAAAGAGTCTGGAGGAGAACAACAAAGATGAGATGAATATCAAAGTGTGACTGTGAAGAAGAACTGAATGAATAAGGCTTATTTAAAATAGGAAAAGAAGACCTGAAGGAAGCAGTTAAGTATCTGAATTAGATTTAAAAAAAAAAAGTACATAACCATTTTTGTTCTTTATCTGCATTGTTGAAAGGAAAGCATATTTGGGCTATGTAGGAATTTTTTTCTAACTGCACAATAGTTTATCAGTGGACATAATTTATCTGAAGACCGTTGTATTCTTTGTCACCTGAGATTTCTGAGATTTCTGACACTTTAGAAAAATTTCTGTAGAGAAAATCTAAGCTGCCCTTCCTCAGAAGGAAAGACTAGATGGTTTTTGGAGGGCTCTGTCAACCCCTTACTTAAATGGGTGGTTGAACACAGAGTAGGAGATGTTCAGGCATCCATTTGCAACTGGAAAGCTGCCCAAAGGATCTGCTGTATCTTCAGTGTGAACCAAAGATGGTGGCTGTGAATGAGAGTCTTGGGGAACGTGATAAAATCTTGCAGTTTATCTTGCAGACACAGGACTGTCGCATCAATATTTCAGCTGATGGTATTATGCAACACTGGAATATCAACGGGAGGAGAAAGATACAGATAAAGGCAAAAGGCATAGGAGAAAAAGTAGACTTGAGAAGCAAGAATGAAAAACATAGTTCATAATACCGTCAACTTTTATTGACACCATTATAGCTGTATTTAGATACAAATATTGGACTAAAATCCTGAAAATGATTAAAAGTCTCACAGTATGGTCTTAAATTATACCTTGTTTTTCATCTGCACTAAATCTCAGTATAACACATAGCTACTCTATTTCTCTTTAAGTGTCACAGAGTTCCATTTCACTGACATCAGTAAAATGATATAAAGAGACATGGATGAAATAGTCTCACAAATACTTGCATTCCTTGCCATTGGAACCAGTGAAATGAAAATCTAAAGTATTATCTGCTAAATTTTCTTACTGGAACGTGAAGTAGTAGTCTGCAGGGCAGACCACATCCGTTTCCTGAATGCAGTACTCCTTTATGCTGTGATAAGTTATCCCCAGCATCACTTTTTTATGTTACTTGTCATACGGTTACTTCTGCATATCTTGGTCAAAACTCATCCAGGCTGGACTACAGAATCTGGGTAACTCTCTGTTGAGATTAAAGTGTACCTTAAGGTATAACTAACTATTAAAACAAACACAGAAACATGCTAACCTAAATGCTCACCCTGCATCTAGTCAAGGGTTTCTAAAAGATATGCTGTAGCCCAGATAGAAGCTACAGGCTGGATGCTGAAATTTCTGGGAATGCGTATGGGATGATATACAAAGCCTCAATACAGTGCTTCCTTCTGGCTTTCTGGGTAACTATACTGCGACTTGTTAATGTTCCTGACCATATGGGAAAAGAGGAAAACCTGTTATGGTTTACATAACGATAAGGACAAAAATTACACTTTGCCTATGTCTTCGCTGAAATGTTCTGCAAACTCTGAAAAGATATTAATTAGTCAGTTTTGTAAATAAGTGTGACTTGACTGAGCTTACATCAGGGATGAATTTGAATCATGGCTTTAGTTTAAAAGCATAATGAATCACGTTTTGTGTTATGTGAGGTTGACTGCTCTAGGTCATACACAGAATTATTTAGGTGTTTTAGGCATAATTTCTTTCCAACTATTCTGCTGAAACACCATAATAAATAAAACATGGGGTCTTGGTCTTCATTATACAGCTGTTAGTCTTGCCGTGTTCATGTTATTTCCTTTGACAAAGAAAGGAAAAATTAAAACCAGTAGCAAGAAAAATGTGCAATTTTTTTCTACTTCCAAGACACATTTTTCTTGAAATTATAATTATTCTCATGTAGGGTACCTCAAAATGTTCTGTAACTGGAAAAAAATAAATTGCCTAAAAATTGATATTGTTTTTATTTGAAGTTTTAGTTTGTACCTTTAGCAGTTTACACTGTGAAGCCTGAATCCTGCCACTGCTCTAAGCACTTACAAGCAGTATCTCCATAAAATGTTAATCACTCAGTAGAAGCTGAATTAGATGAGGCAAATAGGGAGAAAAAGGATCATTGTTTTATTAGTTCAGATTCCAGAAAGTAAGCGATTTGAGAAAGTATAATAACTGATCATCAGACTTTCTAGTGCCATGTTGTTAACTGCTTATCTACCCCTTTCAATACCATCTAGTATTTTCTTTTAAGTGGTTTCAAATACTACTGGTTTTGTGTTGTCTTAGTCTTATTACATTATATAGCTTACATGAGTATTTTGTATTGGAATTTTTCATAAGGTCTGTTTTGTATTTTTCATCTGACACATATATTGTGTTCTTTTTAGTTCTTTATAATATACTTTATTGTACCCATACCAGTACCTTTTCTTCCCTTAGTACCAACAATACCAAAAAAAATGTGTGCAAAGCAAGGAAAGGTAAATGTGTTCAGTAGAAGAATTTTTTTGCTCTAATTTGAAATTGAATGTTGAACTCATCCTTTTGAAACAAATGTCAATTTTTACATTTGGGTTCATTTTATTTTTAGTTTCACTTACTACTTTGCTTAGACCAGAAATACCATCAAAATGAAATAAAATTCTTATTGTTTCAGGAAAAAGAAAAAAGCTTGTCTTCATGATGAATCTCTTTATTTAAAAAATCTTTCTTGCAGTCAGCTTTATCAGTAAGTTCTTATATCTGAGAAGATTATTTGAGTTAGCTGGCCAATTTCAAAATGATAGAATGAGATTTATTTATATATATATGTATTGGGTTTTCTTTGTTCCGTTGATTTATTGGTTCCCAATAATAATACTAATACTCACCATTCTTAGTCATTTTACTTTTGAGAAAAATAACAAAGAAGTTACTCACATGCATGAGTGTTTGCAAGAAAGAGCATGCCTTTGTTAAGTGCAGCTGATTATCAATATATGAAAGAGAAAGAATACATCCTGTGTATATATTACTATAATACTTAGATTAATCAGATGGATGGAGGCATGATTCGTTACTAAGAAATGGAAGAAAGAGAGGCTTTAAAAGTATTCTCATCTAAAATATGATAACCTCTCATATCTCTACTCCTATTCCATTACAATTTGCAATATTTTAAGCACTTTCATTTTGCATTCCTCTGCGAAAAGGTAGACTTCATTTTGTTGAACGTGGACACATAAAAGTTACTTGTCTGAGGCTGAGTTCTCACAATTCCCTTCGGCTGATCTGTGGCCTGGCCATCCCCAAAAGAGCAGTCTTGGTCTGCCTGCCGTTGGCCACCTGTTCCCTTCCTCCCTTGTGCCCTATATCAGCGCTCTTATGTTTGGCAAGAGACTTTGATTAGGGGACTGATTTTACTAAGACTGATTTTATTCATTTATTTTTCCTGAAGGAGCGTCAATGCCAAGTTGAATATAGCCTACAACGTTCACTCATTGCAAACAGGCAAACTGTGCTATACTGCAATGAGTATGGTCAGCAGATCAAGAGATGATTATCCCCTCTTTTTGGTACTGGTGAGGCTGCACCCGGAATACTGGTATTCAGTAATTGAGGCTCCTCAGCTCAAGAGCATATGGAGAAATTGAGGCAGGTCTAGCAGAGGGCTGCCAAGATGGTCAGGGGACTAAAGCACATGGCCTACAAGAAGAGAGGATGAAGGAGCTGAGCTCATTTAATCCAGTGAAATGGAGGTGATCCAATAGCGGTCTACAGCTACTTGAAGAGGAGTTACAGAGATGATGGATCCAAATGCTTTTTGGCACTGCTGGATGATAACAAGGGAGAATGGTCACGAACTGCAGACTGGGAGATTCAAGTTGGACGTTAGGCAGCTGCTGCAGCACAGGAGCGGGTTGCCCAGCGAGGCTGTGGCATCCCCATCCTTAGTGGGTTTCAAGATTTCACTCTCAAAGCCCTGGCTAATCTGAGCTTTGTTGGCAGCAGCCTGGCTTTGAGTGGGAGGTTGGACTAGATGACCTTCAGAGGTCCCATCCAATGAAAATGTTTATGTTACTTTCAATGTTGTCGTGAAGCCATGGTCTAAGTCCAAGATCTCTTACGATACAAAGACAAAAGTGGGTGCTTAAAAAAGTTATTTGTCTCATAACGTAGTTTTCTAAAGCAGGTTAGATGGCTGCTTCATTTCATTGACTAACAAATCTTGAAAGACTACATTGCTTTAGTACTATTTATGCTGGAACACCTAACCTTAGGCTATAGGCATCCCACGCTCAGTAATGATGTTTCACCTGATGGAGCTGCAGCTTTTTACACTGTTGTAGTATTCTTGACTGCTGTCAGATGGCCCCAGAACAGACACTTAAATTTAAGACTGAAAGGAAAAGTTTCAAATTAATACAGGTGTTTAGTATCGAGTTCTCTCCCAGAGAAAACTTTCCTACCAAGTTACAGGAACTTCCTTCCAGAGAAAAAAGTTGCAGCAAGTTTCTTACAGGATTTTGAGATTTTTGTATTTATGTATAATGTAAATCTAAAAATAAAATTTGCATGTTATGCATGCTTTATATGACTTAGGGTTGGAAACATGGACATGCAATCTCTCAACAGTCACCATAGAGTGTGCAGATCAAAATAGACTTAATTATTTCCCACATCGTGTACACATATATCTTTTCCTGCCATTCACATTAGCAACACCAGCGTGGAAATGAATTTTCTGTTTTCTCATCCTTTGGTGTAGCTATTGTCACTGAGCTTTTAAATGCGCGCGCACACACACACGCGCGCACGCACACCCACACACACACTGGGAGGCTGCGTGGGAATCAATACTCCATCCAGCCTCCCTGTCATGTTGTCCACATGGCTAGTAGAAGTAGTTGTGTTTTTATTTGTGGCTCGACCTGTATGCATCAAGCACAACAGGAAGGTATCTAGTCCTCCCGCACAGCAGCAGGCTGAAATGGGGGAAATCTTTAGACATAGGCTTACAGGTGAATCATCCACATCCACAGAGTCTGCTTCTTACCAACATAGAAAAGGGACTGCTGTCAGTTTGAAATGATTTCCAGCCTCAGAAAGGCCTAAATTGATGAATTAAAACAAAATCTCCCACCAGCTTTCCCCAGGTGTGCTGAGGTAGGGGAAGAAGCACCTGGCCTGCCCTTAAACAGCGACTCTTAAACACACACCTGAAAGACATCCAGAAGAGCAGTTGTCAGTCGGGGACAGCTCAGAGCGCTTGCTAGCTTTTTGATGTTTTTCGGGCAGCACTTGTAGCTGTGAGCCTTCATTTTCAGCTCATGCTAGTAGATTAGCTATCCTGCTGCAGATTTGCAGCAGTTCTTTGGCAATATTAGCACTGAGGTATGTTAGCAGCGGGGAAAAGAGGGAAGCCGATAATTTGTTTTGATGAGCTGGGGGGGCCTTTGCAAGATGGTGGTGAGAGCTGACAAAAACGTTAGGCAGACTCTCTGGATCGTGACAAGCCAGGGAAGCAGTTGTTAGCAGGACTCAGAGGCTCAGCAAAAAGTCGGAAGTTCAGAAACCACGTCTGCAGCCTGGTCTTCCTTATCAATCAGGATAATAAACTGTGCGCAGGCCGGCAGGCCCTCATGGTAAAACCGCACAAAGTCTTTGAATTACAAGTGAAAAAAAAGTCTTCTGAGCTGCTTGCTCTGCATCACTTCAGATCATGGCAAGCACATTTTTCATCCAGTAGTGACCCAGAAACAAGCCTGTGTTATCTGAGACTGGACTTCTTGCGCTTTTCATGGGTAGGGTTTTCCAAGCTGCCCGCTGGCGTGTTGTGTTCAGTTTGTCGGGTCCGCTGGGCGGTAGTGAGTCTATCAATCAGTAGACTGTCCAACCACATGTTTCACAGTCCTAATCTGCATGGAAATTAATTACTCTTTTTTTTTTTTTAATGCAACTTTCCCCCTTTTAAAAATTGTGATCTATCTATCACAAGCAAAGTTGACTGAATAAAAATATAACTTTTCTCTTTCATTTCCATCATGAACACCACAACCCTTGACGGTATTAAAAAAAAAAAATTAACAGTTCTAATATATATGAAAGCTGTAGGGTGAAGTACCTGTAACAAAAGCGGGTTACTCTGAGACAGCCTCTCATTTGTATCAAGAAAATACTTCTGTATAATTGACAATATCATAGAGGCATTACGAAAGTCAGTCATCTCAGTGTCTGTATTTCGTATTCTATGCTTTGGGTTTTTTTTTCCCTTAAAGTCAAGAGTACAGCTAAAGTCCAGTCTTCTGTTTGCCATTCAAAGCCAGGGATAATTTCAGCAGGCTTTTGAATTGAACAATGTGTATCTCATCGGGCATTTTAAACTGTTACTATTTTTATGTTGAAGTTTTATAAAAATGCATACATACGTGTGTGTGTGTGTACATATATATACATTCTTTAGCATGCTCCTTGCTGTTAGAGATGTTGTTTTTCAGCTGAGAGTTAAAGTGGAGGTTCTGGAGGAGATTTAAGAATATACTGTGCTATCTTGTTCTAGTAGCACTAGTTCCAGTATATCAGAATTATCTGCCACTGATTATATTCCCTGGGATTTCAGCTGATTGCAGTGTTTTGGTCCTGAACAAAAGCATTGATCTACAGCTTTACAGCAACACCTGAAGCAGCTCAATGCCAATGGAGGGATGCTGGCATGTATTTGCTGTGTGTGTATAAATTTGTACGTTATGCAAAATAATTTTTAAGATAGCCAACTTCCAAATAGTCCTATGTGAAGAAAATTATAATTGAACATGTAGAGACCCTGTAGTTATTATGAAGGAGTTTTATTTCCTTCTTTTCTACAGCTGAATATTTTGCAGAGTAGAACAGCACATTTACATCGACTGTTTGACTGACTTCACTTGCCTGGGAGGACTTGAAAGTCTTAGGAGAAAGGAGTATAAAAACTCTGTCATTACTGTTTGCTACCTCCAATAATATGCTTAAACTTTTTATTTGAGTAACTGCTTCCACTGAGTTATTGTACATCTACAAATACAAAAAAGTCATATGTGGAAGCAAAAAGTCCTGCTATCTGAATGCATTCAGTTGGAGTCTCTGGAGCTTATAGGTGCATAAATGAAGCCATACGTTTATATAATTATCTTTTAAAATTCTTCTTGTAATTTTTTTTTGAAAGTTAATTTGCAGCTATTAAAAAGCAGGTGTGCTGTAATGAAAATAGAATTGCATTTTTCGTGCTAAGTTTGTATTGTATCAGATTTGTTACGTTTGGATATAATTACAACTTCCTAACTCTAGAGCACACAGATCTTAAAATCAAGAAATAATAATTAATCTTTTTTCCTTTGCAGAGTCACAGTGTACACTCTGTGGGGAGCCTGAAGGTGAGCATATTTTCCTGTCATATTTTTCAAAGCAGCTAGTGGTGAGTGCTTGACTCAAATGATACATGTGTACAATAGATGGGAAATGGTATCAGAATGATGCTAACCAATGAAAGACATTCTTTCCTATGTTAGATACCAAAAATGAATTGAATTAAGCTAAGTAAAGCACAGTACATGCTCCAGGCAGAAAGAAATGTCTTAAAGGACAAATATTCCATTAGAGCAAAAGTAGAAGTATTTATATCTTATTCTTTTGTATGTTTGTCAAAATAATTTGGGGTAAGAGACAGTGGGAAGAGACATTTAAGGACATCATTTTGAGAATGGAAAATGAAGTGACTGGACATAGAAGGGAGATGAGAAAATGTTTTTGTACGTGATATGACTTACAGAGTACTGAGAGAGGCTAACACTTTTCAGCAGGTGAAGTGAATAAATACTACTTTTGAAATAAGGATAATTAAGCAATAACTGTAATGCAGTGCAAATATGTGCTCAAATTAAGGTGTTTGGTGGTTTTTTTTTTTAAGTGAATAATTAAATGCCAAGGTGAGACCCACAATTTACCTAAATAAATGTTGAAGCAACGCTAAGATTATGATTTTTGAAGCAGGCTGTTATGGAAGAAAATCTTTCTCTCGTGTGCTTTTTTTTTTTTTTCTTAACAAAATTGGTACTGTTATAAAGAAAATGAAAAAAAAACTGGCCGTAGTTTTCAGACCAACCATCTGGAGTCTTTCTAAGAAAAGTAATCCAAAGTAGCAAATGTAACTTTGTTGGAGCAAAGTATATTCATTAAAAAAAATATAGATTCTAAGTTGCTCCCAAAGAGGTTAGTCTGAATACCTTGAATGGTTTCTGAAACACAAATTAAACTTGAAGCATTTTTATAAATTTAGGAGAGAGAAGTTGGCAAGAGATGAAGCCTGAAAGTAATAGGCTTTGAGACCAGCAACTAATGAAATAGCTCAGTAAATTAAACATCAATTAGCTACTTCTCCCTTGTTATCTGCTGACAAATAATTGTTTTAGAGGTTTGTTTTGACTTTTCCTTCCTTTTATAAACAGTCATTTCTTGATTAGTTCTTTTTCATTGTCCTTTACTTGATAAACTTTATAATAGCACAGATAAACATATAAAAAGGAAAAATAAGACGGGTGTTTGTTTGCCTTGCATGAGATACTCTTTTCATAATAGAATTACCCAACTATAAAGTTATACATTGCATTATATATCTGCTTTATAACAACAATGCCCTCTCTTTTCATTACCACTCTTTCATGCCTACTCAACTTTGCAAACTTGACTAAATATACATGAATTTTCTTAAAAAGAGAATTTCAAAAAAGTTTTGATAATAAGTTTAAGAGTTATGTGACTAAAAGCCCACTATCGAAACACAGTTATATGTATTTCTGTAGGAACAGTCCTCAAGAGCATAAGGGCTGAGTCAAAATCAATTCCTACAAAAGTTTGTCTCCTCGATCACCAGACTTTCTTCTCAAACATAGTATTACTTGAATGCTAATTGTTAATTTTCAGCTTCCATTTTACACCATTGACATTAATTTCAACTTAGACTAATGGAAAGACCTACAATCTTAATGATTTTTCCTTGATAGGTTGGCATAATTTTAGATTTAATGCTGAACATATACAGAAGTTTTTTCTGTGATAAAAGTATGGTGTACTACTTCACTTTGTGGTGAAGAAGTAGCTGCTCAGTAGATATGATTTCAATTTTTAGAAGACTGTTCTACAAGCAGCTTTATACCTTTGCTCTGTAAATGGAAAGCAAACAAAAACATCCAACCCATACCTCAAAAGATGAAATTTTCCGTGATTAAATTACTTAGAAAACTAAGCGAAGAATTCAAAAATCACACTTTTGCTCTTTTTGATAGAAATTTTTCACTTTTCTCTATAGTCTTCTTCAGAAATTTGAGATATTCTGGGACTTTTAGTTCGAATTTTTGATATCTTAGGCAAATTCAAAGAATTTCAGTTAATCATAGGTACCATTTGCCTCCATATTCCTTTTTCTTTTGCTCCTCCTTTTTAGAAAAAATCAAAATTAGTACATTGAGATGAATTTGCAAACTATTAATTGCAGGACAGATATGCTGTGATGTAGGCCCCTCTATTAATTTCCAGAGTGGTAAGCAGAGACTCATCCATGAAATAGTATGTAGATCTGGCGTAAGCTCCCTGACTTGGGAGAGGGGAAGATAGGACATCAGCTCTTACCACTTCTGAACCCCTCTGAAGCTCCTGCTGATTGCCTGATTGAATGAAGAAAGCCATTTATTAATTAACCTCCAAACAGCTAGGGGTAAGTTTCTGAATGATGCCTATACATGTTATAAAAAAGTTGGCAGAGCAGCAGCTCTTTGTGGACTACAAATTCTGATTGTTAAATTGGTCCACCCCAGTCTCCCCCCAGCTGCCTTGTGATGTTTTATCCTTTTTCTCGCCATCAGTCCCCTTTCAAAACCAGTCAGTCAGTCCTGGGTCAGGGTAGAATAGGGAATGACTGTGTAAAACAGAGCTCTTCTTTATGGCCACTTTGCAAAGTTTCTAGCAGCTAGTCCTGTGCTTCAGGAAGCAAGCGTGTTTTCCACTCGCGCATTGTTGCTTGTTCGGGAGATAGTGTGGATGTGTATTTTACAGAGTGAAAAAATATCAGATATAGGAGGGAGATATAAATTGCCAGAGCTCACATTTCATGTTTCAGTCTTGCATATGTTTTGCTTGTGTAATCTGTCGATCAGTAAATAAACGTGTGTCCTGTTTTCCCTTTTGCAGCCAGTCTAAAGAGAATGAGCTGGACAGCACTCAGGTCTCTGAGAAGCTGTCTTTAGTCTGAGCTGCAAAGGCTCCAGTGTTTGGCTTTAAAAATCATTGGCTTGATCTATGTTATTGGCAAGGATGTTAGCTGCCCTGACTGTCACCGCAACATGCTTGAAGACCAAGAGGTATGTTTTATATTGGGAGGAAATTAAAGTTGCAGAAGACAGAGCCATGGGTCTAACAAATCCCATTAGTGCAGCTGCTCCAGGCTGCTCCAGCTTCTGGGAATGCAGGCGCACAGTGAAGTGTTTTCGGAGAGATGACAGCAGGCTTCTTTGCGGATGTAATCTGCAGCTGGCAGATTATGTTGTTGTGGTAAACACTGGGTTTTGTTCCTGCTCTGCTTTTAAGTAAGGATACCACGTTACAGACGTGTCTGACTGAGTCTTTGTGACAGCCCCCATGCTCTGTTAGGTCTGCTGTAGTCGTGAGGTGCTTCAGAGACAGTTACTCTCATTAATCCTCAGGCAGATGTTGTTTCTCCTCTTCCCAACTCCTGTCAGTTATTCACAGAAGTTCTTGAAAGGATTATATTCACTTGTTTTTATAATTTTGCTAAGCAGATAATTTGGTGACAGTTAAGATTTCAGTAGATCACACTGTCCTCTCAAAGCCTATGGGAATGGAAGTTTCTCTTCCAGAATATATATATTCTTCACAAGTCCAATAGTGACTTACAGTTTCTGTTCATGGCTTCTTGCTTCAATATTTTTTGATTTTTTGTTTCTTTCCTTCCTAAAGATATATGGGGCAGTCCTGTGCAGTACACACACTTTCCAACTTCTTAATAAAAGGTCCTCTCCATATATTCTCTGATAGTACAAGCTTTATATGGACACACAGATCTGGAAAATGTGATGTTAAAGAAGAATGTCATTGAATGAGGTCCAAGTGCAGTTTGAAAAAAATGGATACAAGGTCTAGCTCTTTCTAATGTTTTAGTCCATGACCTGTTTCAACATAAGAAGATAGTGGTAATGATACAGCGTGTCTCAGGAAGTCCTTTAGCAGTCATTGGAAGCTAGGGCTATGGATTACTGGTTCCAGGTAAAGCATCCTTGTCTACTCTGCCTCTGCTTAGACACTTGTCCCTAAGAATAAGGAGAGCATGCAAAAATGCTTTTCTCCAAGTATCTGCTATTGGCTTTTATGGAGGACAGGACACTGGGAGCATTGGCCTTTGATCTGATCTTCTGTGGATGTTTTTATGAGCTTAGGTTCTTATCAGTTTGAGATAAAAATTAGTGGCTATGTGTGAAATTTTATTTGCTTGGATAGCCATGGGAGAGAAAACTCAGATTAACTTTGCTGCTGTAGATATAAGCATTCTCCCATGTTACTGTCATGCTAATGGCAATTTCCAATTCATTTAGGAGTATTCCATTAAAAAAAAAAAGAAATTCTCTCTGTAGAAACTCCTGACATGTTATGAGAGTGGTAGAATACTTTAAGTAATTATGCAAACACTATGGAGGAGGTAGTAGGTAGTTTTACCTATTGTTCATTCTTTATCTGGTATCTCTTGATTCTGAGGTCTGTTTACAGACTCTGTAATATGCATATCTTCTTCTACCAGAGATATTATGTGGCAACCATCCTCTCAGTTCCACAGCGCTTAGTAATTAGGTCTGGCTCTCTATGCATTGTAAAAGATACTGATATACACAAAGGCTATGAGTAACAATACTTCTGTGCTGTACTGAGATCTATATTAATCTTAATAGCATTGAAAGAAGACTCAAGTTTTATTATGAACCGTTCAATGAAGACCTTTAATCAGGGTCTTGTATAAAGAAAACAAACAAATATTAATGTTTATAAGGAACAAGACGGAGAATACAATACAGTACATTAAAACGCCGCTTGGGCGTATTAGAAATACCCTAGTCTGAAATACTGTGTTGAATCTTCACTTCTCTCCCTCAGCGGAAAAGAATACAGCAAAGAGATTAGGGATCTAGAAATATGCGATAAATATGCCAAGATATGTGAGGAACAATCCCAGATGAATAAGCAATGAGGTGGTTTGCTCCATGCAATTTAGAGAAGGTCCCAACAAAAGAAAACAAAATGTACCTCCTGTACATCCATAATACTGTAATAAATCGTGCACACCCATCTATCCATTTTCATAATATATCAGAGCAAGTAAATATTCAAAAGCAGAATAAGTACTACTGAGAAAAGCAAATAAACTTGTAGAATTTATTGCCACTTTTGAGGTTGACTTCAAATTCAATTGCCATTGGATGTTTCTGTGAACAGTAGGAATATTCTAACTGATTTGAGATGGGAGAAGTGCATTTGTTATCAATATATGTCTTTATGCAAAAGGAAAATGACCTCTCTTTTACTGGACAAAGAAGATGCTTCCTGTAGGCATAAGTTATTGTTTCATAAACCATTTCATCTTAGCTTTTACCTTGTTAGTGATTATAGTCAGAAACTGAATACCCTACTGGGCAAACTGTTAGCCTGGTTGCGGAAATTCTCGTATACCTTCTATGAAGGTCTTGGGATTTTTTAAGAGTCAGCTCCCAAATAAAATTCCCCCTTTCCTACACCATCTAGGCAACTAGGTCTTGTTAGATATGCTCATGCTGTGGGGCAACTGTGGATCCAAAAAATACACATTGGACTTGATTGGAGCTTATTGCGGTTCTCTGGGAACGTGCCCAGGTTTTCATCCAAAGGACAAGGGCATCCAGAGAGATGGCATACAGAAAGGTCTTTTCCTGACGTGAAAAAAGGAAACACTGTTTGCTCTCGCCACAGGGACCGGGACAAGAAAGGTGCTGCATGCACTGCACCTGACTTGCAACGTATAAAAAGCTGGAGATACCACAGCAGAGAGGTGATAATATTGGTATATTTATCCTCAGTGACTGAACTGACAGCCAGAATTGGGGGCTTACAGCTTGTTCCAGTTTGGAGAAACTAGCAGTGGAGTTAGGAGCTGTTTTACTGTCCCTTTGTACACTTGCAAGGAACAAAGAAGTTCTGGGCAAAGAAAGGATTAAAGACTGGGAGAAATTTTCCTGGCTTTCAAGTAAGCATGTTCTTAACAGTTAGCACTGTAGACCAGAAAATCTTTTTGTCAGTGTCTCCCAAGGTCCCAGGATCTACCTGAGCTGGCCAAGTCTGTCACACGCTTTCTGGTGCTTTCCCCTCCTTCTGTCTCATGTATGCACTTTTCTTCAGCAGCTCTAAGAGTTCACCCAGAGAGTTCAGATATGTTTTGGGCAATGGTGTGCACCTAAGGTTTAGCTTAATGTCTTCCATTATTTCTTACAATTAACTGGCACAAGATGATTGTTAGACTGATTTCAAGCTTGTGATAGCTACCTTATTAACAGTAACTATGTTACTTAGCAAAATAAATGTTCCATGTGAAAGCAGAGTTTAATCTTGATATATTTCAAAGTGGATAGTTTGAGGAAATAGTCTGCCAATGCATATATACTGCATGACTCCTCTTAAAAACAAACAAAAAAACAAACCCAAACCTCCAAGTAGCAAATGATTAAAATGCAGTGCATTTTTATTCCTCTTTGTATTTGGTGAAACTATCTTGTTTAGCTGTTGTGATTAAGAAGGTGTTTGAATCACAAAGAGATATTTTATCTGGTTTTGGTTTTCACTGTTAACATACATTTTCAAGTTAAGATAAGAACATTATTTTGTCTTTCTCTGAGAAGAACTGAGGTGTGAAAAGTTTTAGCAGATTTACAAGAATGCTAGAGCAAGTTGCTCATTCTCTCCATATAAAATTTATGTTAATTAAATATCTAAGACTTTTTAATGTGATTAAAAATGAATGATAGAATTAAGTTTTTTTAAGCAGAAGATTGAAATATTTTGTAATCTAAATGAATGGTACTGTTGAATTGCTCATGAGATGCATAAAATATTCACTAGAATTTGTGAAATACAATAACTTTTTAATATAAATAATTGACAGCAACAGCAAAAACTTCTTGTTTTCCTTGAGTAAAAATGGCTATATTATATATATATTTATATATTTTTATATATATATTTATTTATATCTATGTAAATGCCAATGTTAGAGTGGTAGAATTATTTCAGGCACTGCCAGCTTTGGTGCCACCTGTGCTTCTGGTTAATATTAGTGTAGCGGGGTTAGAAGGGGAACAAATTTTTTGTTTGTTTTTTGGGGGGACTTAAAGAATCTGGACAGTAGCTAGTTAGAAAAAAATACTTAAAATCATTTAAGATGCTTATAATATTGACATTGTTCCATCTGGGTAGTTCTCTACTGGCTCCAAATATAAATATTTCCCTTGGAATCTAGAGAAAGACTATTACAGGCATGTTACTAACACTAGAGAGTTTTGCTAATCTTCATTTCAGTGATCTTAATATTTAGTAATCCACCCCCAAAACTGGCACTCTTAGCTCTCTTAGCAATGGCTTTCAAGACTCCTGTAGTCTTAATTTGTTAACTTTTAAATTCTTATGCTGCGTGTACTAGATCAGCAATTACCAGTATTCAAAAATTGCTCTTGTCTAAGCAAGTGAAGCACACTTCATTAAGCGTAATACTGACATTTTTAAAGAAAAAATAGCACATCATAAAAGATACTTTGCCTAATCTTAAAATTGTTTTTTTCGCACTAATTGCAAAATATTTCACAATTGTGTTTAAATTAAAAAAAGTTGCTTGTTCTGTGTATCTACCAATAAGAGTTATATAGACTAGTGTTCCTGTTGTTGCTGTGGTAGTAAATAATCATTATTACTTGGAGCAATTGGCATAATGCTGTCTTTATTCAATTCCATGTGCAAGATTTTATGTAAATACAGAATCAAGGTCTTAATGTGAATTTTTCTTTGATCCATTTGTATGCCTGTTCTTCGTTTGGGAGAAAATATCTGCATTTGTGTGGCTGTTTAAACTTTATTGATAACACTTTAATAATAGTTTCTGGTAAAAGTATAGTTTCATACTGAGAGTACGAAACTTTCTTCTGATCAGAGTATTGCTAATATATCTGTGTTTTATTTTTAATGCATTAGCAACTAATGTCAAAGTGAAATAGTTTGATTTTTTCATCTTCATGGAAACTTCCAAACAGCATAGTTCAAGTTGAATAGAAAAGTATTACTATTTTTCTCCATTGTGTATTTTGTAGATGTTGAACTGTTTTTAATACTTTGAGCAAAAGGAAATATGGAAGTTATGCTAGATACCTTTTATGATAAAATATTCTGCAAAATTTGCAGATCATATGAATTTAAATATTTTTAAGTTTTTCACTTGCCTGATGTGTCTGATTTTACTCCTTTTTTTTAGGATAACAAATTATAGTATATTAACAATATTCTTTATTTTGAAGTATTTGTTTTTATATACAATGAAGAGTTGAGATATGTGAGTCTCATATTTTTAGTAATGATTTACAATATGATTGTATTCAAACAATATTGAACAGCTTATTGCAATTGTATTTTCATGTTGCATGCGTTTGATCAGACAGTGAAAGTGATTTATAGTGTGCCTGCTAAAGATTTAGCTGAAGATAAAGTGACTGATTACGCTTGAAATAATTGAAGACTTCAGTGTGATCTCTTCTAAGTTGAATAGCTTATATTTGCTGTAGTTTGCACACTTGTAAGGTTATATGTGGCAATAGTAACCCGAATGCTCTTGTCGATAACAAGGAATAAACATATTACTTAGCCATACTGAAGCCAGGAGTTGGATATTTAAAGGACTAGGATTTGTATAAGCCAAGTGCGAGATGTGGTGTTCTCAATTTTGATATGTATTTCTTTTATGGAGCATCTTGTGATAATTTTAGTAAAAATCCTAAAGAAAAATCTCTCAAAGTATATCTTAAGAATACAAATTCTGTTATTTAAAAAAGTATTTTCCAGGCCTTCACCTGTCATTTGTATTTAGAATAAATTAAGCACATTGCTCAGCTATTTCTGTTTCTCATATGTAAGGGAAAGAGCTATTCTTCTCAATTTTTTCGTCTACTGATTCATTCTCCTGGGTTGTACAGACAAAAAAAAAAGCAAAAAAAAAACAAGAGATTGATTTTGTTTTTATTTGGACAAATAGGATGTAATCCCAACTACAGAAAGTAATGTTTATTCATTCATTTTACATTGTGATAAAAAAAACAAAAAACAAACACAAGAACCATCTCATCTTTCCTGTTCCAAAATGAATGAATAAATGAAAAGCTTGTTTGATATCTGTGGGGGAAGAGCTGGTCTCAAAGGGTGTAGTCTGCAAATAATTAAGGTTGCATGCAGAATTAGTAATGTGAATATTTCCACTGGCAGCAATGAATGAAGCTACACATCTTTTTTAGTTGTATAGAGGTTAAGGCTTACGTGTTTACTAGACTAAAGACCAATGTAAGGAAAACCTAGAAGATGCTGGTACCTTAAATCAATTTGTGAATAAAAAAAAAAATATATATATATATATATATATATACACACACACACACCCATATATATATATCTAGCCTTCTCTTTTTAATTGTTCCTGTTTTATTAACAATTCAGAAATTTTTTTATTACATAGACTGTCCTGTTTTAAGTGGTAGTAGGTATATTTCAGATCTTGCTGTATGTTAATTTCCAGTGAAATTCCAGTAGGCATGTTTCTCTTAGAGGTGGTGTTTTGGAACAAAATATCATAAATAAGAACATTTCTTTCATGTAGTGTGAACTGTGTGCTTGAAGATTATCTGCTTTCCTTTAATTTCTCATCTTTATGTTCTGCAATAGGTAGTGTTTCTGTGTCTACTTAACCATAATACTCCTTGATTCATAGACGTAGCTGACCTCTTTAAGCTGTTAGATTGAGCAGCAATGTCTTCTGAGTATTCTATATTTTTGAAATATACTTTTCTGCCTTTGTAGGATAAGAAACAAGATAGATTTCTACCAAAACACAGAACTCTTTTTAAAAGGGGCCACTCAATCTTATTCCTTATTTAAATCATTATGGGTTTGACTGAGTAAAGTCAAAGTGGCAGATCTTACCGGGCAGCTTTACGTGCTGCAACACGTAACATGGGGTGGAGAGTTTGCAAGGCTGATGCAATGCTCACCGCTTCCCTCCCTTGGTGCCATGCTGAGGGCTTCCTCGACGGGCCTGCTGCAACTCCTCTCACGCAGCCAGTGTGGCCTCTGCAGGCAACTCGTCTACAAGACACCGAAGCCTGCTTCAGCTTGCAGCCCAAAATCCAGCAGGAAGCTTGTGCTACAGAAGAATTGGCAATGCCCTTGCCTCCTTCTGTGAACTGGTGAGGCAAAGTTGAACAGCAGTGAGAGGTAAAAATGATATGTATTGTACCATGGGACCTTCCATATGCAAGATGAAGTTACTGTTTCCCAGTCAGTGTTTAATTCTTCTGGGTAGAGGGAAAGCCATAAAAAAAATAAATCATTGGTGGTGAGCTTTGAGAAGCATGGCTGTAGTACAAAGCAAAGAAAAACTTCCTTCCCTGTCACCATACACTGTGACCTTCAAGATCAAATATTTCCAATCCATCTTTTGAGACCCATGCACAACAAATAAGTTATAAGCTATTATTGCGCTCATGTATGCATTTCTTTCTGCCTGAGCAGATCACGAATGATTTCTACTTTGATTCAGGGTCATCAGTCTGAAAAGGTTAAGAAATGGTGTATTAGGATTAGGAATCCTTTTCTGAAGCCAAAAGCTGCATTAATTTAAACGACATTTCCATGCAGAGAGAATGCTGGCTTCTCCTAGAGTGTATGTTTGCATAAATCTTAGATCTAACTTTTGGCAACACTCACCTCAATGATGTATGAAAATCCACAGCTCTTACCCTGTGCAGAGCGACAACTGATATTAGTGAAAGTATCATGTGGAAAAAGAGCAAGGACTTTCACAGCAAAGTACTTGAAGTAGAGTGATTTAGACTTTTGTGCCTGCTAATTATTTTCCATCAGCTTTCATCGCAAGTTTAGCCACTCGAATCGTCACACACCTTATAAAATATTAACGCCAACGTTTGTCTGTAAATCATATGTGACAAAGAGATAGCTTTGAATATGTGGTTGGAAATACTTTCTTATATCTGCTGACTGACTGTCCATGAAAATGATGAATAATATGATAGCAACAACTATGTTCATAACAATTAGCTTGTGCAGTTGGATGTTAGGCAAGTTCTTCAGCGCTCTACTTTTTGCTTGACTTTGATAAATAGTTCTTTACAATGTTGGCATGATATTTTTCCAACTTCTTAAAAACTTGATTTCCAGGCTCACTGAGAGGCTGCATTTCCACAGCAATGAACTTTCTACTCCAGTGCTGGTTTTGTGAATTTTAACCCCATGCAATATAACTGAGACTTGAGTCAGTGGGTTCTTTTCTTGCCTGAAATAAAGGCTTTGAAGTCAAATTAGGTAACAATCCACACTAATGCAACTCAGCCTTCCAATGGTACTTTTGCAGATTGGCTACCATTGTATGCCTTAGCATGTTTAGTTATAGGAGTATAGTAAATTGTTCTGTTAGCATTGCATAAAGGTTGTAGTATAGCCCTTTTTGTTTTACTTAAGTAATCTCTGAAAAGATACTAGAAAGAATGTCTTTTGTCAGATACATGACTTTGTGTACACAGTGCAATGAGTTACTTGGAAGAAAAAAGAGATAATTGTTTTGGTCACTTTTTAGAACAGACTTTTTAATTAGAAAATTCTAATGTTGCACTCAGTTCAATGTCCATCATCAGCCTTCTTAATGGCAAGGGCTAATTATTAAAACATGGCAATCATTTGTCTTTCAAAATACAAAGAGATAGTAAGCTGTCTCTTTTTTTTTTTTTTAAGTGTTGTGTTTTCATTATGCCATTGCATATACTGTTTGTCAAGTATAACGTGACTATGTCCTTTTCTAAGACCTGAATGTGTGTTTGTAAATCAGATTCCATTCAGAAAAGAAGCATTTTTAAAAGTGCTTCTCAAATAATGTGAGTTACTATTGATTCCATCTGAACAGCTTTTGATGAGCTTTAGTAAGAGCATCCAAAACTAGTGACAGAATCACATTTATGATGTAGATTATTGTTAATTATGGATTTCATGAACTGAACTAAGATATCTAAGTTGGAGTCACTCTTTTCAGTATGGTCATGAACTGCACTATAGAGATTTTACTTTTGCCTTTTCCTCAGTATCAGAGCATACTCCTGAAGCTAAACCAAAATATTAGGGTTTTTTTTTGTTTTTTTTTTTTTTTGTTTGTTTAGGCTTGCATGCATGGCACTTTAAGATCAAATTCAAATTCTGGCCTTTTTTTCTGTTAGCCAAATCTAATTCTTGATGCCATAAGGTTTATGTATATATATTTTCTAGCTAGCCAGCTGCTGAAAGTTTAAACCCAACTTAGGAGATTTGTCAGAATAACATATTTTATAATGTAAAAATGCATATAGAAAAGAACATGTTATGACTGTCTTTTCCATTAGAAATCCTTTAGGAGCATCATTATGTAATTTAGGAGTTCTGCTTGATACCAGACGTTCTCTATCTGCAAAGTTGGGTCTGAGTGCAAACCCTTGTTTTTAATATGGAACTTATTCACACTCTGTTTCGCTGAATGTTTCCATATTGAACTGAAACCTAAAAAAGGTAACAGGAGACATACTTACCTCAGCCACAAGACTAGCAATGGAGAGCTGCTAAACTTTGGCAATCACCATTTTAATTGTAATTCCCACAGACAGGGAGATAGTTATTGCCTAGGATATACTCAGTTTTCAAGTCTGGATTCCAGATATTTGGTAAATAAGCAACAGATTAACTGACTGATGGAGGACTTGAACAACCTGGCAAAGGGATGCTCAGACTAACAGAAAGGAAATAGGAAAGGAAAAAGGAAAAGAACTCATGTAACAACGAGGTCAAATTCAACTAAGTAAAGGAGAAACCAGATGCATGGAAGGGAACTGAGGTTTTGGGTAACAGGACTTGCACAGGAGGAGAATCATGGAAACTTAAAAAACCCTCTGAACTATCACTAAGGATTGCTCACAAGCAGCAAGGAATGAAAGAACAGATATCTATCTGTGTTTCCTTTTGTATAACCCTATATAAGTTGTTTTTCTTGTCTTGTATCACGACTTGCATCACAAATAGCTAAGAGTGACTTACCTGCAGAATCTCTGTAGATGTTATGTGACTGTTAGCTTTCAATGTCTTTAATCCCTGAAAAGGTGAGATGTAAACTCAGATTACCCATAAAGTTGCAACTGAAAGGGAAAAGCCTGTTTGTGATCCCCAAAACAAGATAGCTGAGCTGCAAGTTGTCATTTCTGTCAAGCAGTGGTAGAAAGGCCACAGGAGGAGATAAACGCACCCACTTCTCCTACTGCAGAACCAAATACAGCAACACCATCCAGCAGAAAAGCTCTACTGTGGCTGTGGTAAAAGGCATAAGGGAAGAGGGAGCAAGTGCAACTCCATGGCTGGTATTCTGCCCCTGTGCCACTGATGCCAGAGGTCTTGATAGCGGGGCCAGGATTTTCCAGCGTAATTGTTTTAATGCGTCCTGATAGCCACCAAACTAGAAATTGTTTTTCTCTCAGGATGGCTGTTTTAACACCTATAGTGAGTTTGCCCCATTTTAGGGTTTTAAAACGTACCTGGAAAATGTTTGTACTCTGTTCAAATACATACCACCTTTCTGTCACAATTACTTCACTGTGGTAGGCTTAAGGTTTGATGCAATGTGAATGATTAGGCATCCCAAATTGAAATGGTTTATCTGCTTGAAAAGAGCAGGTTGAGGAAATTTTGCCTGAAGTGCCTTCTACAGGACAAGTGAGGTTGAAATGTCCGTGCACCGTTCTCAGCATTAGCTCTCAGAAGGGCCAGACTCTGAATATGAAGACTTAAAAAGTCTTGTGGAAGATCTGCGTTACTTTATAATAAATCTTAACTAGACACGGACAAATTAACCATCCCAATTCACAGGGGAAGAAGTAGACAATTTGTTACTGACTCCACGCTAATGGACATAAGAGGCAGAAGAGTTGGAGGAGGATCCGAAGTGAAACATTGGCAGAGGCAGAACGAAAATATAGTCCCAGCTGACTATTGTCTCTTGTGATCAAAGTACCCTTATTACTTGGGTCTAAATGACTGGCACTATGTAACAAACCTACATTATCCTCATAACTAAAAATTGGATTACTACATTAACATACGACCAGTTATATGTTCAGTGTATCTTCAGAAAGAACAAAAGCTAGAGATATAAATTAAATACTACTAATTAAAAAGAGATGATAAGTTTCAGTTTTACATTTCGGGCACTGCTACTAATCCATTATGAAATATAACATATTACTGTAGCTAAAGAAAAGAATATAGTCAGTCTATAAGGCTTTGAGTTTGTCTGCTTTGTCTCAGGATATTTTCTTCCAGCGTTAATTATAACTGAAAGCAATGCTGCCAGAGAATTAAGTGGTTCCAACTGAGAACTGTTAAAAAAAAAAAAAAATCAACATTTGGATGACTTTTAAGGATTAGAAGTTGTGGTAGGAAACAGTGCAATTAAACAATGTAATTTATTTTTGAACTAAATATAGGAATTCCACATAAGGATATTTTTGTGGCTTCATAGCCTCATTTATTAATAAGACTTCTTTCGGGTTTGTTTTTGTCTTTTTTTAATGTAGTAAAAGTTCAGTGTCACATCTTACGCTGTTGTAGGTAGGCTCTGAGCACATCACGTCGCTGTGCCACTCAGTAAGGCTGACTTGGTAGCACAAGCAGTGTGGCCACATCAATAGAAGGCTCTGAGATAGACACATGTAATGCATATATTTAGTTTCCAATACCAAATGGGTATGCTCTGGTCAGGAGAGTTATGCCTTGTTTGTATCGATGGGTTGGTTTCTAATTTATAAATTTCAAATAATCTCAAGAAATGTTATGACAGTTTTTGTGGCTCATGTTGGGACTGTAAGACAAGCCTGATATGTTTTGACTGAGTTCACAGAGTCCTTCTTAATAAGCTGTATGTTCTAGAAAAAGATCAAATGTACACTGAAGCCAAAGGAAATTTGTAAAGTGAAAGTGACACCATTTAGCAGAAGCAACGCTTCTGCATAATTTGAGGAAATGAATGATAATTGTTTTCACACTAAAATGTGGGAACACAGCAGGGCAATTCCAAGAAGTGCCAGGATCTTCCTCTCTCACTGGTTTAGAAATAGATAAATGCATTGTAAATATTCACAGCTTTGATATTCCCTTCAACTCACCAACTCTTTATACCACATTTTTCACTCTGTGGTAAGCATCTCTCCTGTCTCACCGTGAATTTATAGCCCTATATTCCCACACTATTCTTCTTTCTGCTTCTGTGCAGCGTAATGTATCATGCTCTCTCTGTTGTTAATATGTGCACACTGGAGGATTTTGCTAGTTAGTGAACGTGAACACGTAATACATTGATTAATAAATGCTGCGTAACTTACTGGAGAAGTGATTGTTCATATGGGGATAAGTTAAGCTTCCTAGTGATACTGAGCTCTTGCCAAGTTTCTTATACTGTATGCCTCACCCTCTGGCTTTAATTTCTAGTGAAATAAACTGATGCAGCATCTCTCCTTGCTCAGGAGAAGAGGCCATTATTAATACTGACTTCAAAGAGATGATCCAGAATTTTAGGGTGAGGTTCATTTCCAAGGAAAATGTAAGATTTGTTGAAATGAAAACTTTTCATAGAAGCAAATGGAAATAAATATACCCAGTAGTTAGTTGCCAAGGTTGCAGTCAGAGGGTGCAGAGACCCATGCTGCAGTCCCTATTCCACCTAATTCAGAAGCGGGACAGTGAATCTGAGAGTTCCACTTTCCAGATGAATGCTCAGGTCTGGATTATTGCCTAATTTAGAAAAGGTCTCTTCTGTCACTGCCCTAACCAGTGGGCTATAAAATCACTCTTTCTTTCTTTGAAACAGTAAATGGTTGTTTATCAATAATGAGAAGGTACAAGAGAAATAGATAAACACATTGACAAAAAAATAGAAAGAAAAGATTCTTCTTGCAATTCTATTTATAGGAAATAGTGGGAAAATGAAACAAAGGAAGTACATGGAAAAGACAGCTCAGTTTAGTGAATTATTCCATTTTCTTAACCTCCGTTTATGTAGTGTTTCCTATTATTTAATTTTTTCCTATTTAAGAAATGTTCATGTGGATAATCATATCTGAAACATAGCCCCTTGATGTATATCCCAATATGTTTAGGTGACATTTGTAAAAACATCACATTTTAGAGAGACCATGAACTGGATTGCTAAGGGTAATGCCTCAATACTTATAAAGGCAATTTTGCTATATATTATTTGAAGTAATAAAAGCACAATCTTTTATTTAATCCCTGTGCTAGTTGCCAGTAGGTTTCTGGATAAACTTGACAATGAGCCCCACTTGCAGAATCACAGTTGATGTGCTCCATGTCTGGAATGCATATAAGCCTAAGATAAATATTTCAGTAGCTGGGGATGAACAAACTTCCTATTGACGCTTTTGTTAGAAAAAGGTGAAACAATCTATTCTTGGAGAAAATCCAGAATTTGAGAGGTTGCAGAAAAGAGGATATAGGAAGGAAGTGCCATGGGAGCAGCAAAAATATTGCTGATGTAGTATTATTAAGCAGCTAGGCTTGCAAGTTAGTCCAAGGATCATTATCACAAGGCACTTGTGCATTCTGCTATTGGCCTCCTGGACCATGAGAAAAATGAAAGCAATCCTCAGCAGGATCTCAGGTGACATTCTGAAGTATATCATTGTCAGGCCTTAGACCAAGAACAGTGTATGCAGTTTTACATATAAAATTCAACTGTGGAAACTGCGGGTCAGTATCATATAAGAAATCATAATAAATTATTTATTTAGGCCTTTACTGACCTGGGCGATTGAGCACATGCTTTACCTTAAGCAATCAAGTTTAAATTTTTCATTATATTTCAATAATGAGCAGTTCAATCCTATGTTGACATTCTTTGTTGAATTAAGTATATGCATTGGACAGCTGTGATAAAAGAAAGGTTCTTTGTCTCATAGATCAATAGGACTGCTTCACCTGCCATTGAATTCCTATTGAAAATTAAGTGTTGACTAGGTCCTTAATTGCCAAGACGGCCTTAACTGTCGAGCATGTAAGGCTGAATACTACACTGAAGCAAAGTGAAATGGAATAGAAAGTGGTTTTTGTAAGTACATATTGTGAGTATACATAGGGTATACATATGCATCTCTACTGTGCTGTACTTAGGTGATCAAGTTCTTAAATTGAGCTGAAGCTAACAATAACTTGGTAAAAAACAAGATATCTGAAATGCAGCCTGTTGATAAAATATTTTTGGTATGCAGAGCACCATTTTAAAAGCCTGCCTTCCCTTAGACCATTGCTGCTGTCACCAAGTGACAGTCAGGGTGCTTATATCTGCGGTGTCAAACAAACAAGTGAATTTCCTATAAGCATGATACCTTTGGTGGTTAACTAGTCCATTATAAACATAAAGACTAGTTTAACTTCCTGTTGAACAAAGTCTCCTTTTGGGAGCCATTTTTTCTTGGAAGAGACATTCATACAAAAACTTGTCTTCAAAATGAGATTTCTTATAATTGTAATCAATTTTCACCTTAATATATTTAATGTAATTTATTTACTATTTAACGTAACGCCTCTTTGATGAGGACTATGACTAGTTAATGACCTGTAAAAAAATCTATGAACCTTTAAATTCCAAAAGCATTTTACAATTAATTAAATTTAGTGTGTCTTGAAACTTGGCATTCTGGGAATATTCTAGCAATTGATAATGAGTCAGCTTGCCGTACGTACATCAGATTCTTTTGTGTATACAGCTGGGCCCATAATTTTAACTATGAATCAATGATCTGAATATCAAAGTGACCATAAGATAAATGGCCTTAAACTTAACAGTTTTAGTATAAAAAAAAAGTTTTGTAAAAAAGTCCTATTCTCATTTAGATAAAAACTATATCACAGCTGCAGCTATGGTTTGTACATTCAGCTATATGAATGCTTGTATTTTCCTGTAATACATGACAAAATCTCTAGGAAAAAGTTATTACTTTTGTTCAATGTTTCCACCACTTTCTCACAAGTGATATTTCTTAGATTAGCTTAGATTTTTAATAAGCTTTCTATTTACTACTTCAACAAGCCAAGATCCAAGGAAAAAAATATTATGGGAAAACATGTTCACTGCTGGGAGAAAAGGGAGAAAAGCTCAAGATGATCGCGTCTATGATGTTAGTTGTGGATAAATGTTTTTGATTTGTTTTCCATTTTACATGTATCTTTTTAAAACCGTCCTTCTTTTTAGTCACATTCTAAAGAATGAGCTGCCTCCAAAGAAAAAGTTAAATGTTCAACTCTTTTTTTTTTTTTTTTTTTTTTTTAATAAACTTCAAGTCCCAGCCTGTAGAATTCCGGGGGAGCAAAACTGAGGAACTTATTTCATTATTTACAGACTTTCATACACTTGTTTCTAAACTTGTTTGTAAAAAGTAGGTGAGCTGTTGATTTCTCATCTGCTGCAAAAGTCCCCAGCAATGGAGTTAAGAAATAAATGGGATGATAATTTGCTTTAAAATGCAAAATATGCTGAATAGCCTGTACATAAATCTTCAAAAAATAATTCAAAAGAGTGTTTTGTCCTACATGTCTGGGGTAAAGACAAAGACTAGAAAAACATGTAAACAATGAGCCCCATTCATAATAAGTCCTGGGTGGGTTACATATCTCAGCCTCATGCTGGAAGTAATACCACGTCTCGTCCAGCCTGTGCACCCGCCGTGTCTCACTGCTGTGGACTGTTCATCATTTTGCAGATCTAGTTACTGTCTCTGCTTCTCCCACCGAGCATATTACCTGGCTCTTCACTCTCTCTCTGTTGTTTTCCTTTCTCATTCCTCAGCAGCTGCAGACTCACCTTCAAACCTCTCGTGTCAAGCCTGCCTACAGCTTGGCTCACACTCAGCGCTGCTGTGACTTGTTTACTTTGATTTAATTAAAATGCACCCATCCAGAACTCCGGGCGCGCTACTGACTGCCCGCCTTGCAGAACCTTTAATTCCTGCAGTATTTTCACATTGCTTTCTCTCTATGCCTGGAGCAGCCTCCTTCTTCAATTACACCCAGCAACCTAACTTTTATCCTTCAAAAACACCTTGCCTTGCTAGGATGTAACTACCAAACCTCTGCTTTTTACCTTCTTTAGCCACTCAGGAATTTCATTTGTTTCGAACACTGAAGAAATAAACTATATATGTAGTTAGGAAGGTCTAAGCCCAGCTCAAATTTTAAGTCACTCTATGTCAGTTTTGGTGGTTTTGGCTTTTTTGTTTGCTTTGTTTTTTCTGGTTTTTATACTAGTTTTAGGAGAGCAGCCCCATCATATGAGCACTAATTCCTGTGCTGCGGCTGAACAAAAGCACTGTGTTATCTTCTGTTAGTTAAGTACCTTTCTGATTGGGAAGTTTAGTAAGATGGAAAATTGTGTCGTCTTCTTTTTAAGTGAGGCAGTAGTTGATCATATTCATTTTAAAAAATGTTGTGACTTTATCTTATGCACAGGCGAAGTTTTATTCTTAAGTGTCAAAAGCATCAATAGCACTTTGTAAGATATGAATAATTCAAGCAATTAGGAACTTGAATAAGTAGAATTTATTAACCTTTTAGATGTGATTGTTTTTCAGGCAAGGGGGCTTTTTTATTCCTCTTTATGTCTTTATTTCTTTCTCTCTATTTCCTGTATGTTCCTCTAAAGCTCTTCCTCATCCCTTCTTCCCATTCCATCCTTGTCCTACTCTTTCTCTCTGCATATTTCCCATGTATTCTTTGTCTTTTGCTTTGCCTTTTAGCCATAATCTAATATCCTGCACCTTAACTTTCACTACAAGCAATGAAGAGAAATAAATGTGTTTAAAGTCTGCTCATCTGACCTTTTTAGACCTTTTTAAGGTGAGATGAATCTCCACTCATTAGTGGACATCAGATGCAGATTTCAGAGGAAACTGCAGAGGTCAGATGAATCCCACCCTTAGTAACTGCTCCAATTCTCTTCGAAACATGCTTGTGGAAGGCCTTGGTCATTCACCCCAGCACAGTCAGTCAGTCGATCAAGACCTGATACCATCTGGATTGCCCAAGTCCTCCTCTGGAGCCTCCACGAGAACTTCTAATACTCTTCGTTTTATGCATAGAGAGCTTCTTGCATATACATTGCATTGTGAAGAGAGTTATTGCTACTATTGGAGACAGAAGTAGCTGGGTTAGTATTTACAAGGATGCTAGGGCCTTAACGTAGCTCTGCTGATATACAAACGTGCTCTTGGGAGGAGGGCTTATGTGCACAGGAATAGTAGAGGTACTGCATTTACTGCTTTGCTGCTCCGAGTGCTTACCTGTCTGCTAGTTTCATTATAAAACTACTTAATTTCATTGTTTAAACATCCATGCTGTGATTGGTGCAATGCTGTTCTCAAGACTACAGCTAGTCTGTTGTTTAAAAAAAAAAAAAAGGAGGGGGGGAACAGCAAACCTGGAATCCCTTCGACTTTTGTTGCAGTTGCTAGGAAAAAATTCAGAAATGAACAGTGGAGGTTCAGGCCAGTACGACAGTCAGGGGACTCAGCGACTGTCTGAAGATTCCTAGTTACAAAGTTGTTCTTGAAATGCACCTTTGAAAAGGCTTTTGTGGAGTAAGACTGTGAGTACATCTCTAGAACTCTCGTGTTCCAGCAGTATCATTCTGGAGAAATGCTTTCTTGCTTTTCCCATTAGTAAGTGAAAACATAGATATTGCAATATTTAGAACAAGACTTTTATTAGAAAGCACTATACAGGTAACAAAGATCTTGAGAGAACCGAAGTCCTTGTTTGGATTTTCAAATCAAAAGTGAATTTTGGCTGAATATCTTCATTTCTTTTATTAATCTGAGTTTTAGTGGTTTTGATTTTTTTGGATTTATTTTTTCTAATGATAGTTTAAAAAGATAAGTTAATTTACCATCTCAACTGTAAAATACTTATTTTGTTCTCTAATCAGGGTTTTGTTTTTATGTTTTACTGGCTATTGATATACAAAGGATTGTTCTGTGTGCTTCAGATTATGATTCTGTGATTTCTGTGATCTCTATGTTTTATGATGATAATTTCAGTCCTAGAAAATCCAACTTTACTGAACCTTGCTCTGAGTCTAAAGGTGGTTAAAACTGGTCTAATTTTCCATTGAAGAAAGAAAGATGCTGCTATATCAATATACACTTTTATAAATGTTTTTTCTAGAGTATGCTTGCCGGCTGTAATCAGAAATAATAAAACTATATTTAATAATTTTCATTTTCATTTCATAATTTAGGGAGACCTTAATAATTAAAATATTTGATTATCCTCGGCATGGTTCAATATTTCTTCTAATGAGAGTCATCTTTCTTCTAGTTGCCCCAGAGTTTTAAGCTATGCACTTATTGCCTATCTTTTTACGATTTTGAAACCTGTGTGACTGAAGAGCAAATTTTACTTTGCTATAGATTAGAGTATGTTATGTATCCAATTCTGGTAACAAGCCCATAAAAAATACTGGTTTCCTAAGATTACCAGCTAGAACACGAGTAGATACACAGCTCAAATGAGGGAGATGTTTTTAGCAGTAGAAGTTGTGGCCTCATAAAAGCTCATATTTGCAAATTTTAAGTACATCACTTCTACCCTATTTGGATTGGCTTTTTTTGTGTTGTAGAAGAGCGCGATTTCTTTGAAAACGTATCTGTCCTCTTTAGTGCACATGCTTTCATTTTGAAATAGAGAGATTCGAAAACTTTAGGCTTGTCTGATTCTTGACCTGCAAGAAAATAACATCTTTTTTCTTTAGTGTTTTCTAATTATTTTAATACTTGTATGCAAGGGCTAATTAAAACCATTCTAGACAAGCTGAGTGAATTTGTTTTATTTCAGGAGCAACAGGTTTTTGTTGCTTAGACTCTCCGTCCATTTCGGTCTTTGACTTGAGCAGAGTCTGTTCACCAATATGCAACGCCAGCTGCTTCAAACCCCACTACAGGAGCAGATTCTGGCATTCAAAAATATAGGACCAAATTCAGAGCGCAACAAAAGTGCAAATGATTTAAATTGCACCATATTTCAGATCCTTCTCTATATGTTTGGAACATCAACTTAGATTATGTTTGCATTGCTGTAGGCTTTATCACTAATATAGTACTCCTTTCCAGTAAGTTATTCATCTCCATTATCCTTTTATCTGTAAATTCAGCTGAAAGTTTGACCAAAGTAGCAAACTGAAAATCTATTTTAGTTTCACAAGAAGAATAAGTAGCTGCCATTTAAGTCTCTGAAGATACTAAGAAATGGATTAGACTGGATGAATAGAGTATGTTCTGAAATATTTTCTTTTACGTAACTTAAGAGTTTACACTACTGTCTTCCATCATGCATTTAATATGTTCTTAGCTCTATGAGGGCATTCAAGGTTATTTGATTTTAATCTCTTTCTTCTTGCTACATAAGAAGCCCAGTAACAGCATATACATTGATGTGCCTTTGAACAAAATCTACCACGCAGTATCCTCAGTGTGGATCGGATTAATTGTACCTGATTACGCTTGGGCTAGGTTAATTCCTCTGTTAACTAAGGAAGTAAAGGTAATAACTCCCATTAGCGCTAGCAATCATAAAGTTAACCCTTTGTTCATAGGGAGAGTATAAAAACAATGTCACAGCACTTTGTAGGACCTTAAAAGGGACAGTGATAATGCTCTGACACTGCAGCCAGGACATACAATTTGAATTGCTTTGGTTCATACTGTCATGAAGGCCTTATATGTGTCTCAGTCTACCTAACTAGTTTAGAAAATACATTCGTGCTAAAAATGCATTCGAGATCATAATTTTTCTCATAAATCTCAAAGTGATGTCCAACCTGGTGTAAAGCTGTGGTAATTATACTGAAAAGCTGAATGACACTGAAAGCTATGTGCTTCATGGATCATTGGATAAGCTAATTACCTTTTACTAGGACTGTCACCTATATTTATGATGAAGTAAGCAACAGAATAATTTCATATATTTAGTAAAATCAGTTTTTGTAAAGCTATTTTAATTGTCTTTTTTAATAATACAGAAAATTTTGATACCATTCTTTCTCCATACTCTAGCTAAATGGAGCCAAAGCATCTTAACCTAAATAGGTCAGCTGAGTTTTCTGTTCTCTTAATAAAGTGTGTTTGCAAGGTATGATGCATTTACTAGTGCAGTCTGTTTTACATGTCCTTTTACCTTTCTCTAAATTGGAACAAACTGTTCAAAGCTTGGATTAGATAAACAGATCTATTTTGTGTAATTCAATAACTGCTGATAGATAGTTCATATTGCACAGGCAGGGATGGTATCAATACCTTTTCTGTCATCTGCCGTGGCACAGGAGTGCTCACTCACTGCCATGAAATTACACAGAATATCAATTGGATTGTCATGGTGTTCTCATAAAAGTCAGCTACAATTTAGAACAATGGCATTCTAGCCCTTCCTTAATTTTATATGTAATTTTATTTTTAATTTTTACTTAGCTATTACCTCTAAACAGGTAAAATGAACAATCGAGTAAATCTGCATGAACTACCAGTTCAAATGTAGCCAAATTCTTATATGAATTTTATCTGACAATGGCATAATGACAAATATGACTTCCTTAGCTCACATTGATATCTACCTTAAAACAACCTAAAAAACAACCGAAAAGTTTGCTTTTGCAAACTTAATACTTGAAATCCAAAAGGACATGTGGATAGAGGCTTTCAAAGTAAAAGGCCACACCTATCTGATCTCTTTAAGTAGTCAGGCTCAAGTTTTATAAACAATAAAAAATATTAGATCAAACAAAAAATAGCACTTTATTTTTAGCATCTAAAAGACTTTTCCATCCAAAGAGAAACACTCAGTTTTTCAAGTCAAAAATTTTATTTATCGTAGACTACGTTTGAGCTTATCACACATTTACATGAGAAATAATTGTTGTATCTCTAGAGAAGTTCCTGGTAATATACAGGCTGTACCCGGATGAATGACTGGCTTTTTGGCTCTCTGTTGGATTGCCAGAATGACAACTGTCAAAGACTGCCTTAAAAACTCTGTTTCCAAGTTCTAAGTGACCTCCTCACTGAAGATGCAGATAGTAGAAACTGAAAAAGAGGAACCCTGAGAAAACTAAGGCTTTTTAGGCAATAAAGGTACATGTGATGATATTCTCTGTTTGTCTACTTCAAAAGCTGCATTAAAAAATTATAAAGCCCTTTTCTGTTTTATTTTATTTTTTACTCTAACATAGTTAACTAGTTAACATAGTTAACAACTTAACTCAGTTCTGCCTCAAAAAGCTATAGGTGTTCTTCAGTACTTACAGGTATGCAGATTGTTTATCTATCCGTATCCAGGACTATGATTGTGGTAACAGTGGAAATTCTGAACTAGGGTAAAACTATTTATGTAAACACTCCTCTAAGAGTAGCAATAGATCTTCAAAAGGATATAATTTTAAAATGCAATCCCACTTTATTCATGTTAAAAGAAATGTATCTGGTGATGTCCCGAGGAGCAATGTTGACCTTTGGGTTGTAGCTCCACTAAATCTATTTCTACATGAATTTGAGTACCTCACATGTTTTTTAAATTTTATATATTTTGATCATCTTTTAGGTTTTTTTGTTGTTGTTGATTCAATTTTCAACTATTAATATGTCCTTTTGTTTTTTTATCTTCTTTTTTTTATCTTCACATTTCCTGGTGAATGAAACTATTCATTCAGAAATTTTACATGAAACTGATGGGACTGCCATTTTTTTTACATTGAGGTGATTGTTCTGAATCTGGTTCTGGATCAACAGGAATTTTCCACTGTTAAGGTACACTGAGTGCTTATGTGAAATAATTTGGTAGACTAATTCTTGGGCTGAGTGTCAGCCTAATAGTGCAGGGTAATTGGTATCATGCTGAAGGTCTCGGCTTGTCCAGGCTGTCTGGACATCAAAGCAGAACTCTTATTATTCAGAAGTGGTGTGGAAGCGTGTGGGGGAGGCTGGTTCAATTTTGTTGCATATCTGCTTTATGAGTAAATTGGTACCCCAATAATTACCTGAGGAACTTAGGTAATATCAAAGATGAAATCTTTAACTTTTTCATAGTTTGCAGTGGTAGGTTTCACAATGTATTCGGTACTGTAATGTTTCCTCCAATAGCAGCCTTGTCAGCAGGAGCTTTCAAATACACAGATACCATTATATTCCTCGTGGTCATTAATTGTCCATTTGCTTAAATACCTACTTGTTATTTAAACAATTGAAGTCTGCAGCTATTTAGCTGGCATTTCCAGCTGTAAAGGATTCATTCCAGTGAATTGAGTAAATTAAAAGCTTGAGGTGGCTTCATCAGTAGTTATTGTTTGGAAATCTCTATTATTAAAAGTGGCATATATTATTTACTCATACTTGTTTCATCTGTAGTGGCCAATATTAAATAATAGATTCAAATAGATGAAACCAAGAAGAAATGTCGAGGAGTAATTTAGTTATCTCTGTGCTGTAGCAGGATCAACTAAACCTAAACAAGCTGGAACAGCAAAGTATCTCTTCTTAGACACTCCCAAGAAGATGATTTCTGCAATATTCCTGATTTATTCCACCTTAACAGTTAAAAGTTTCTGACTATGTAGCTTAGATATTCTCTTGATTGCAAATTAGACTGATTTCTTTCATTCTGTGATTTTTTCTCCATCCTGCAGTGGCCGCTGAGCAAAACAGATCACTATTTTGTTTGTAACAAGCTTTTACATGTTAAAAGAATTTTACATGTTGAAAGAATATTACTGCATCGTTACTCAATCTTCTCATCTATAAAGTAATCAAATTCTATTGCTTGAACCTTTGCGCACAGATTGTATTTTCTTACTCTTTTTCTAATCCCTTTTACTGTTCCCTGCAACTTTCTTTACTTTATCTCCGTCTGTCTTAAGGTGTGGTTGTGAAATGAGGACACTGCATCACCTGGAGCTTAATGGGGCTGAATAGAGCGCAATTATTAAATCCTTATCTGCTAGGCTGCTGCTTACCCTGTTATTCCATGTCTTAAGACTGTGCCTTTGATTGCTGTTTCCCAGGTGTAACACCTTTCACTTGCCTCTACTGAATTTCAGCTGGTTGCCTTTTTATCCTTAATCTAAAAATAATTTTCATTTTGGCCTCCGAGGTGCTTAGAGCTCCTCCTCACTTGGTCTAACTATCACATTTGGGCTTGTCTATGCCATTATTAGTGGAATTGATGAAAATGCTCAGTAGAGCTCTAGCCCCCACTAGATAGTCTCCTATCTAGTCCCACTTGAAATCCTCTTCCAGTTTGACAGCAAATCATTGATAATTGTTCATTGAGAGCAATTTCTCAACTGGTTGTCCACCCACCTGATGGTGATTACATCTCCTGCCTCAGCTTATTTATGAGAATATTATATAGAATAGTGTCACAGGCTTTAATTAAAAGTCATGATATATCGTATCTACAACTTCCCCTTTATCCAGTTAGCTTGTCAAAGAAGGAAAGTAGACTGGCTTGACATGATTTATTTTTGACAGATTCATATTAGTTGTTTTACTATCTTATCTTTTAGGAACTTGCAGATACAATGTTTAATCCTTATTTCTAAATGTATTAAATTGACTAGATAGTTCTCTGTTACCCAAGATTTTTTTTTATTCTTCAAATCCTTGATAAATGTTCACTAATATTCAGAGATTCCTGTAACTTATTTCCTAAAAACTCCAAAGTGATTATTTTCAGTCCCTGCTCCAACACTCACATTTGACTGATCTGTGTCTTCTCTCAGCATGTTTTCTCCATCACTGCTCTTTTAATAACCCTGTTAAGTTAATTCTGTTAAGTGGCTGTTCACAATTTATCTTTCATGTGAAAATTTAGGCAAAAGGCAATTAATATCTTACCCTTCTTTTTATAATCTGCAGTTTAGTCTCCATTCTCTTTTATATTCTGTTTTCTCAATTCCAGTACGTTATAGACCCTTTTTGTTGCCCTCTCTTCCTTGTTTTAATGAAGCCTTTATTTTTCTTTTGCCCATTAGCCTTTTTTGATTTCTTTTCATATGTACTTAAACTACTCCTTTACCCTTAGTCATATGCACTTATTATCATATGTTTCTATGATTCATTTTCTACTGTGAGATCGCTGAAGAGCTCCTGACTTGGCCAGAAAACGATCTCTGACTTTGCTTCCTCTATTTCCTTTACCTAGGAATTTTGCCTTTGTGCATTTGATAAATAGTACAGTCTTCCTAATGTGAGTGTTTTGGAACTATATGGCTCTCAGGTTAGTGAAAATTAGGCTTATTGTGTTGCTGTAGTTACTAGGGTATATTCTTTGAATAAACTACTAAGTACCTCACTGTTTTTTTCAGAACAAGACAAGGCAAGACAGATTTTAAAGTGTACATAAAAAGATTGAATTCTTCTCGTGGCGTTGATGGTAGCAGAAGCAGCAAATGATTCAGCTTTCAGCTAACCAAGTCACCTAGATTAGCAAATTCTCAATTATTTGATCTTTTCTGTAGCTGTTAAAAGGAACTACCAGCTCTTCTGCACTTGATGTTTTTGGATCAGGACTCTTTCAAGGGTGGCATAGACAATTGGATTGCCTTTTGTTTTCCCAAAAGTTGAGGCTAAGTCTCAGCAGGAACTGGAAGATACTGCCTCTCAAAAAGACAGATTCTGTCAATCACGTTATCACTTGTAACATTAATTTATGCAAGATAGCAGCTCTTGGCAATTGCAGAGCCTGGAATTGAGCAGGAGCTGGGAGCTAGAGACTTGCCTTCACCAAAGCCTCTCTGGCGATGCTGTCACTCCTACTTCTGGATCCTGTATTAGCTGAGATTCAGAGTGCTCCCTACCTATCTCTACTATCTTTAGCATCTCTATCCTAGCTTACTCACCTTTGACTTGGATGGTCTCTTGAAAATAAAATCTGTTTTTTTGATGTCCATTATTCCTATTTTTTTTTTACTAAAGCTTTCAGTTAATTGAAATGATAAGTATGATACTTATTTTCCCAGTTAATTTTCTCCTTCTAGATTCTCAGTCAATTCCTCACTATTAAAGATACATGAAACTAAAATAGCTGCTCCGTCTTTACTTGCTGCTTAGGCTCCTTACTATGACATGAAATAAACTGGCCTCTTCCAGAATTCAGAGGAAGCATACTTGATAAGCAGAATGATACTTTTTTTATTTTTTTGTCCGTCCTTACAACACTAATCATACCTTTCAGGTCAGTATTGCAGTCCTGTGATTTGTCTCACCAAGAGATGGTGATAACAATTTTTCTGTAACTTTGGTTGTTTAGTAGGACAGATGGAGTGTTCTTGTCTTAAGGGAAAATGATTCCACGAATAATTCCAGAGTAGAAGCATGCACCAGGGTCTAGTTGAGCTTTAAAATACAAGCAGCAACTTGCTTCAGTCAAAGAGTAATTTGAAAGCTAATGAGTATGGGCACCAGTTATTTTATAGGCAGCTGAAGCAGTTTCTTCTCTGTAGAAAAAATTTTATCATGTAGCAGCAGACACCAATACACTTTACTTGGGAATTTTTGTCAGATGGTGTTATATGGATTTCCAGGGCTTTATATAATATCTCACTGCTTGTCATGGTGCTATTTGAAAATGCATTAAAATCAGAAAGCATCACTACAGTATTTTTTGTGAATTTATTCTTATTCTTTCACAGTCCTTTTCTGAGGACTAATCAGGAAGAAGTGTGACTATCACTGTTCTCATTGAGTAGTATTATATTCACTTTACACTCATTTCCACAAGCGACAGTGTTTATACTTGACATGAAAGACAATGCAGATATGGACCTATGCTTTTTTAATAACAAAGTCTCAATAGGTTTTGACTCTTCTAGCCTTAATCCTTTGCATACTCATTTGGACAGATTAGGAATATCTTTGTGTCTCTTCATGTGAATGAGAGATAGATACGCTAGTTTACATGGGCCTTGCAAAAGGAAAAGGAGACACTTAAACTAAATAATTTTGTTTAAAAGGAGGAGGGGATAATGTGAGTGATGCCAATGCTTGAAGAAAGATGGGTGTTGTAACTGTTCAGGATCTGCTATACTCCTCTGGGAAAAACTCTAGGAAAACCCCAAGCTCTGAGAAAACTGGATCACATTATTGCCTACCTCTTGCGGCTCCTTGATAGTATTTTACCATCCTTTCCAATAGGGTTCACAAATTCAGCGTTCCTTCTCTGGGGGCCGACGTGAGGCTGTGGGGTCTGGTGTGGAGGACTGCTGTGGCCCCTCTGTTGGGACAGAGGCCACGTTCATTTTAGTTGAAACTTCTGACTTTTTCCTTGGTATTCCTCAATTCTTCATACATAAAATGGGGAGTAGAGAAAATAAATCAGTTTGTGAAGTGCTCTTAAACTCTCAAGTTGAATAGCCTATGAGGGTAATAATAACTACAGAGAGTGTTTGACTACTCACTGAGACAACAGAATATCATAAAGATGTATGTTAAGTGAGCCCCCACCTTTGTGAGTTCTGAGTGAAGCCTGTGGAAAATAGAATAGGATCGGGTAATTAAGGGCGGTAAAGCTGGGGTAGTGAATTGAAGTATACCAGGGAACTTTAACTCTTGCTTCCCAGCTATTGAAAGGCTCACTTTGACAATAATGTTCTTTCTTTAATGCATTTTGTGTGTTTGTGTGTGTGCATAATATATATTTGCAGCCAATTGGTTATTGTTTGTAACTGAAAGTCTAATTAATTATTATATTCCTTACTTTTTTAATGGAAGTAGTTTTTTATTTTTAGTTATTATATGTAATGACATCTTTTAGTACATTTCCAAAATACAGAGCAGCTTATCATAATTTTTAGCAACAGAGCAACAGAGTCTGACCAAAGGAAAAAAATACCGCAGCTGGTGTTTCAGTAGGAGCTGCAAGCAGTGGCTATAGGCTAGGGACAGATACTTGAGCTTAAAGACTCAGATTTATGAGCCTAGAAGTACATGTAAACTTTCCTCCAAAGAAAATGGTGAATACAGAAAGGAATGTCTTCCCTCATCTTCCTCTCTTAAGGGAGCTAGTTGCCAGTGCTTGTCCCAGCTGAGGGTGTTTGGTAACTGGGTGACAGTGTCCAGCTGCCCAGACCACAGGACTGTGCAGAGAAAGATGAGATTCTCTCTGCTGTTTCACTCAGGAGTGTAGGTGTTTTCCTTGGCATTTACCCTGAGGGGGAACCATACGTGCCCATAATCAGAAAGAAGGGAAGCCGAGAGAGGAGTACTGCAGAAAACCTGCCAAAATAAAATAGCAACTCCCATAGCAGCTCACTGCTAATACGCAGTACAAACCTGAACCCAAGTATGTAGTTGTCTATGAAATAGCAAAGAAACTCAGAACAGAGCATGTGGGAAGGGATCAAGGGTATGCTCCAGAGAGCACAGTTCATTCTGTCTTTTGCCTCTGCCAGACTGAACATCCCTCTTTTCAAAGTCATGTCTGAAATACTCTGCTAGACTGAAACACAGTCAGAAGCAGGCTGGCGAAACCAACTGCTCCCTCCAACTGAACAGTGCAGAAGAGGCAGCAGCAAGTTCTCATGATACTTCTTGTTGGAATCATAGCTGTAATTCTTCTGAAAATGCAAGCATCCTAAACATTTCGTACTGGACTGTGCGGGAGGGATGTGTAATATGATCTCATTATGTTTCTCTTGTATATCTTTTTTCCCTTGGAATAGATACATGGTAATTTTCTGGGCTCTCAGCAGGAGATCACTTCCTTTGCAATTCATCAAAATTGGCTAGTCTTTATTTAAATAAATGTTAACGTTCATATGCAATACTTCAGATTTCAAGTGTTGGCATACCTGTATTTAAATATTTAATAGGATTTTCGTATATTTTTGAAAATACTTAAGATAGGTCCATGTGGGAGAGGCTGCAAATATTAGCTTCAGTAGCTATGAATAGCATTTATTATGTTGGAAAATAACACAATTTTCCAGAAAGTGTGGTGCAAAGTAGTTTAAGTGCTAAGGTTATTTGTGTTTATTACTATAACTCTGATCATTTGAAACAGAAAGTGAAGAAATACTGAAAAGGGGATCCATGTGGTTGTAATATGGTGGTTTCCCCCTTCAGATATTCTTTGCCTCCTCCTATCTCATCACAATAGACAATTCCACACCTAATTTTCACCTTTACTCTGGACTTGCTGTAAATGCCTCCTACATACTAACTGTGCTGCATCTGCTCTTACATTTCTTATCCCCCAGGGCCTATTATGAAGCTCTTCATCTGTTAGATTCTTATCATTCTTTTCTCTCCCTTCCCCAGTCTTTTTACAGTTTTTTTCTGTTTAATTTTTTCTCTTCTTTTTTTCCTCCTTCATCTTCCATCAGTGCGCCAGAAACGCTGTCCAGCTTGCTCCTTTATTGCTTTCTTGTTTACATTCTTGCCACAGCACTGTGATCTCCGCAGTCACCAAGACAATTCCTTTTTCAAAGCCATCTGCTTTTGGATGTCTTCCCCTTTTCCAATTCAGATGCTGAAGACATAGATGTTAATGCCTGTGAATGTGGACAATTTTAAGTTCAGAACCTTTGCTTACTTCTTTTCAACGGTAGGTTGTGTTAGGATTGCAGAATCTGGTAGCCCAACAGTTGTGAGGCTTTTGTGGCTCTGTGTCCCCAGGTTCAGCCAGTAGCAAGGCTTAGTACATATTTCTGATAGGCGTGTGTGTGTGTGTGTGTGTTTATCAGTGCATATACATATGTATGTGTATACATAAATATATAAACATGTGTGTCCACACAAATCAACAAAGACAGAAAACATTGCTTCTGACAGCACCCATACAAACATATACAGCACTCACACAAACGTTAACCATGTGGACAGCTTGAAATCTGCTGGTGGAAAACACAGACACACACACACACACACATAGATGTGCACCACAGATCCCTCCAGTAGCTGGGCTTAGGCACTGAGCCTGTCCTGTAGCTGCCCCTGGATCCCCTGTCTCCCCTGTTTCTGGCACCTGGACATAGGAGCCCTTCCATAGTAAGTTTTACACCATCCCCAAATGCTCTTCCCCCTGCATCCCATGATGAGTGGTATTCCCCTGCAGGCAGTCCCTGCCGTCGCTCTACCAGGCGCTCACACAAGGGAGTTTCTTGCATTGGCTCACTTTGGCTGTTTCATGCCTAGGACCAGGATCTGGCTAGTCTCCTTGGATGGCTGCAGGAGCAGCTAATTTGGCAGGCCCCGTGTTGCTGATTTGGTTACTAGCGTTTCTCCACCTGATGTTGTTCCTCTGATCCTCTCTAGCTCTTGTGTTTATGGTGAATAGCCTTCCATCACATAATCTAATGTGTTGGAAAAAGGTCTGCCCCAGCCACAATGTTGTAAATGATAAAGCTTTGTGAAAAACTTTTGTATTTTTCATCCTTTGAAATATGTTGTTAGCACACTTCTGGGTTGGGCTTCTTAATGAAATCTGGTGCTAAAGACTAGCACAAAGGGTTTTTTTTTAGAAAAGTTAAAGCAATCCAGATTTGATTATAAGTATCAAGGGTTAGAGACTCATATGTCATGTCTCCTTTGGTTTGCAGTGTTCTGCGGTGTGGTAATATTTCATCCAGCAGCAAATCCATTGTCTTCTGCCTGATTTCTGATTCCTTAGCACTTGTAAAGTCCATTTTCCATGACTGCAGAATCACTCAGTGGCCATGATTAACTCTTGCTGTCTGCTGAGCTGTGTTACTTAGAACCAGGGAAGTGGTACACAATGTAAGTAAAAAAGGGGACGGGAAAGAAAAGAGCTTTGCATTATGTGCTATATCACCTTGTCATGCAATGACATTTCAAGGCTGTTTACACAACATGTTCAGTCATTTAGTAGTGTGATCTCTAGTGCCAGTCAAAATGACTGAGAGCACAAAGGGGAAATAAGTGAGCTTTCAGTTCTGATTTAGGACAAAGGAGACTTAGCATGGTTGGACGTGGAGGGAAAGAAAGACTGGGATATATGTTGGAGAAATGACAGTAAATGTGGCCTCTTGTGCTGACAGGGAGTGTAAGGTACTGTCAGATCTCTACCAACTATAGTAGTGTGTGAAAAGTGGGCCTCACAAACAAGTCCGTTTGGATTAATACTGAAAAGCTTGGAAGGCAAATAGAGCGTGCGCATTACTTTCAAGAAGAACAAGTATCTGAGCAGCTATTGCAACCATACCAACAACAGTAGTCATATATAAAACTGGTTAAAACTTGCAAATTTGTGAGAATTTTTAACAATCTGAAATTTTGTTTTCATTCTGACTTCTAAAAAAGTAAATATTTCTATCATTTCCTGTGAAATTAACGTTGAGAAAGTATTTCAGTTTTGAAGAAAAGTTTGACAAGTTTTGCATGTTATTCTGTTTTACTTACTAGATCTTATTTGCATATTGTTTCATGACATATCAAGGCTGTGGAAATAGTTGTAGTACACTCCTTCTGGGATGAGGGTCCCCTTAAAATATAGGACCATACACAGAAAAACACTAACTATTCTTTGTGTGTATCCTAATGTTAATAATAGACGCTTTCAGTAACATATCTGCTAATCAGTTACATTTGGTAACAGGAACACTTAAAAGAAAAAAAACTAGAGCAAATGACTCCAGGTTCAAGAATATGACATCCTTTTTTTTTTTCTATACTTCAAATATTTAAATTTGGAGATGTTAGAATATTTGTTTTTCTAAAATGTTATTAGCATGAAAATACTATATTATTGACAATTAAATATTAATAAAAATGAAAGTATAAAATAGAGCATAGACTATTTTACTTCAGGTTATGAAAGACATTTCCTGAAGTAATGAATAAAATATGATTAGAGCAGGATGGGTGCTCTAATCTGGGCACAGTATTTGTGATAGTACTGGATGTAAGTGCATGGCTGGGCTATGCCGTCTTACCATCTTAAATCTAGGTGGGATTGGGTTCTCTATGCCTACTGTAATTGAATTAAAAGCCTAGTATAAGAAACAAGAGTTGACTTTTTTTTTTCATTTATGCACTCTATGAATGTTTTTTTCTTCTAAAGCTTTAGTACTTGCTGTAAAATATTCCTTTGTTTTCAGTACTCATGCCTGATTTGTGAACTAATGCAAAAAGTTGTAGTTTCTTTCAGACATATCTTTAGTTTAAAGGAGAGGAATATCTGCTCTAGAAAGCAGCACTATTACTCTACAAAGCATCCTTCACGTGGAAAGTTATCATAAGATACTCAACACAGACATTCATAAATTGAAGCAGGTGAAGACAAATTTTGCTTTGATTTATAGAAAGAAATGAGCTTGTGTCAGTTTTACAGGATGGGAGAAAGCATAAATCTGCAGAGGAGGAGAAAGGATAGTAAAAATACCAGTGTAGTAAAAGGCAAGGTATTACCTTTAGATGTAGTTGTAAGGTAGGTAGCAAAGCCTGAAAAGTTGGAGGTGATTCTATTATAATTTACATTTATGTTGTTCACTTTTTTGGTAACCTAAGGGGAAAAAGCATATGAGGCCAAAAGACTGGGTGCTGAAATTTTTCATGTCATTTCAATGCTTTTAATAATCTGAATCAAAACTGAATCATATGTTACAGTGTCCAAAATTGGCCATCTTCAGGCAAAAAATAGGAAGGTCAGAAAGGAAAACCCAATCTACTCATAAATGCATGGCCCGAATCCTATGTCAGAAGAGAACCCTTGCTGAGGCACTTCCATCACAACACATTTTCCTTTCCATTTCTAGAGCAGAAAGTGCAGATCCATTTACAGGAATACTTACAGACCTTCTTCAGCTGCTCTGTGTTGCTATGGGGGGATTTAGGCTAACCTAAAGGGACCAGGTAACCAATCTACCAGCTAGATTGTCACTTTATTGAGCCAAGAGTCCAACTCTGTTTCTTTGCCAAACTGGAAGAGGATGTAATGTGTATAGATGAATTCAAGTACATGTATACCCCACATATGGAGCATGCCAGATACCTTTAAATATAGTATAATGCCTGTGTAATTACACAACATGAGGGTTAAAAAGTCCAAGATTTGAAATGGGCTGCTAAAAAGTTTTGTAATGCCTATAGTTACTAACTTTTGTTCTAAAACTTATGTCAGAGTCTCTGTGAACACTGCCAATCTCTTTCCTTTTCTAAACTTTCTGTTTTCACCATCGGTCATGTCTGCCTCCTGCTGTTCTTTTCTATTATTTTTTTCTCACATATTAACTTAAGAGTATGTGACACTGCTGTCAGTGAAACGTGTGAAGAATTAAAAGACTGGCTGTGCTTGATAATCCCAAATGCTAAAAATATTACCCACTTAGGCACCCACGCTTCTACTTTTTCTTTCTTATTAGCTTATGGATATGTGGCTTTGCTGTCATTGTTCAGTGCAAAGGGGATGAAATCTGGTCCTGTTGCCCCAGTTAAAATTTTTTCAGAGGTAGCCGCTGTAGGATGTTGTTACTGGAAAGCCAAGCCCGGGATTCAGCAGAGATGCTGGGGATGGTGTGGGTGCATGTCAGGGCAGGGCTTCAGGACAGGTTGGGACTTCTGCACCTGCCTCACTTCTCCCCTGTCTCTCGCACTGTGTACCGCACTGCGTGTCAGAGGGACAAGAACCGAAAGAACCTGCTGCCTGTGGAAGCCAGCACCTGGCTGTCACAGGTAATTCTCCACAGAGTTACCAATAACGGCATGGAGGGGTGCTGCAAGCCTGGTGTAGAGGCTTCTCAAGCCTGGAGCAAGCTACGCGTGCGTTTAGTGAGATGTTCAGTGTTGTTCAGGTGCCGAATGGAGGGAGCGATGAGTAAAAGGCTAGAAAGGTGACAACTCTACTACTTGAATGACTAGGAGTGAGAAAATAAGAGACTGGGGTGAAAGGATTTCTTTGCTTGTGGAAAGCAGTGAAAGCACAAAGCTATGCACAAGAAAGCTTTGCCTTAGCAAAGAGCAGCCAGGGTGAATGTATATTAAACATTTTGAATAGATTCAGCTTTGATCGCTGGTGCAGATTGTGAGTTTGTAAATATATTAAATTACTGACTGCTCATATATGATTACTTAACATCATAGTGGATTGGGAAATGGCAGCCTGATTATCAAATCGGTTTTGCACAGAGAGTTACACTGATAGTTCTGCATCTTTGGGATCCTTTTGGCAATAGGAAATCTGAAGACGGTAATTACCTTTTAAGACAGGAAGAATTTGTTCCTTTTCATCATTTAGGCTCAGATGCTTCAAAAATGTCACCAAATCTAAAGGTCACCAATCAAGAGGAAAAACAAACTTTCTATTATCCTAGCATTTCACCTAGTTAAATTATCTTTACTTTAGTGGCATGCTTAATAAACCTTCCATGTACTGCATGCACAAACAATAACATTAAGTAATGTTTACCAGCCTCACCACCCGATCCTAGCTGTATGCTGTCAAGTGTAGTATTATTGATTTCTCCTCTATCTTTTAAAGATGTTTAGTGAGATGTTAAAAAAAAAAAAAAACATGTTTTTTTCTGTACCTCAAAAGCCTAGTTGTTCACAAATGCCAGGTAAAAAGATGCAACTTGATCTTATGAAAATTTGTATTCTGTAATGAGTAAAAAATTGTTTTTATTTCTAATCAGCCACTGAGTTTCCAGAGCGATAATGGAAAGAGAGCTCTTTAACTGTGTAGAAAATTTGTTGGTAATAGCGTTGGTCTTTCAGTCTAACTATTGCTGACCAATGCAAGGCCTTTTTTGAATGCCCTTTCTTAATCCAATAATGGATTTTTGCTGTTGGAGTTATACAATTTGATTCTCATTGATCATGAACTTCGGGAGAGTTTAAATACGTGTTGTGGGGAAAAAGCCAAAACTGGACTTACAAGTGGTTTGGTGTTAATATTGTAATCCTACAACTCTCTCCCGGTGTTCTGTCTAGTACACAAACACTAGGCTCACTTGATACTGTCCTTTAACCATCTGTTGAGTCTCTCGGGTGTAAAACCAATGCACAGTTGCATCTTATCATTTGCTTGAGTACTTGTCTTAATATTGATACCACCTATGTTGCTCTAAAATATGGCTTTGCGTTTGAGAAAAAAAATATTTCATTGAATACTTTTCTGCTGCTTTGGAAAGGGATTTGAAATGTGGCAGTGCTTCTGTAACAATATTTTTAAACATGTCAATGTGAGCCTATTGGGAATAACTATGCATAAATAACATTAATGAGTAAACAAGTGTTTCATCCAGCTTGGGGCATATCAGGAAATTTCTAAATCCTAGAAAACAAGATATGAAGTGTGATACTACAAACACCTTTTTTCTCTATGTAAAGTTGTTTCCAAATTGATTATCTCATTATGAATCTCTCTCTTTCAAAATGCCAGAATGTTAAAAGGTGACCAAAGGTGGTAAAATAAAAGGAAGAGATCAAGGAGGCAGTAGTGTTCATCATGGTTCTCTCTTATTCACAGCATAAACATGTGAATTTGGACTATTTGTGTGTCTGCTGCTTAAATATACTTAGGAGGAAAGCAGTACTATTCAGAGGCCTAGCAAGTCCATCAAAATTAGAAAATACAGGGCAAGGTAGAGGATTTGGGCTGGGTCTCTGCTTGTGGGTGTTCTTATCCCGGTCTGTCATTGCTTATACGGTATTATCTCTTTGCCTTTACGTCAACGGCGGTTGCCCACAGCCCTGCACACTATGACCCATTCGTCTGGGCTCCCTGAGCACTGCAAAACCTCTGCCCAGAAGTTGCGTTAGAAGGGCTGGTCTTGGTCCCTCCCTGTTCACCGTACACCTCCGTCCTCTCTGCAGTGTTTCTGGGCATCACAGGGTTTGAAGAAAGACAACAGCCTGAAGCAATGCCATAGTTTTTGGATCGTAACTTGTAATCATTCTGTACTCTGTTTTGCTTTCCCTGAAAGAAGATAGGATTGATTGATTCCTAGAAGGCCTCATTTCTCATGTAAACGGCACAGCGTGGTTAGATGCTATTGCAACATACAGCAGTAACAGGGAGAAATGCAAATGTCCAGTTCAGCTTTAAACTTTCACAAATGTTCACACAAAGCAATTTGCTTGACTATTTCCATTTACTTGTCAGCCTGCTCTCCCTCCTTCAGAAAAATAACAAAGTAGCAATGTTTTATTTCCAAAAAGCCAAACTTTGTTCATTAGAAACAAGGGTTTCCCAGAAAATAACTGCAGACATACTCTTTGCAAAAGAGCTTGCAGACTGGGAACAAAGTATGCATTTTTGAGCTTGTGAGACTGTTTATCTGTCTTAGGAAAATGACTCCCGTTGCTGTCACAGGTAAAGACCGCTTAGCATTCCCAAGGGAATCCATCCTCACTTTCCAAAGGGGAAATGTACATACAATGAAAAAAAATTTCCTCTATCTTACTCTGAATTGCTGTCAGGTCCTGAGAGAAGTTTTGAGCTCCAAGTTTGGATGCAGTCACCCCTTTTTCTTCCTCCTTTTTCTTCCCATGTGGCATGGTAACATGCCGCAGGTTGCTGTGGCCAAGTCTCTGTTCTGGGGGACCTGGTGATCAGCAGCTTACAGGTTATTGTGGAGTGTGCTCACCCTTCAATTTACATGCAGCCTTCCCTAATATTTCTTAACTAGTCTTAATAAAACTTCTTAAAACTTACAAAGATTTCAGAAGTCATCAGGGTTTGAAGTCCAGGCTAGTATCCTATTTCCTGGTATGTAACCTTAGAAAATACTCAATAAATTCTGCTAACTCACTCTCAGCTATTTAGCCATGAAATTTGTGTTGCTTTTAACTTTTTTGTTTTTAACTAATTTAAAGCAGTCTAGTATTTCAGACAATGTAAAGTATATTGGGCTTTAGAGAAGCTATGTTTTTAAGCTGCTTTCCAGGCCTTAGAAGGGGCAAGATTAATAAAATCTAAGGAAGGAAAGAAATCCTGGAAACAGTGTGGACCAATAACTAAGAGACTGAAGGTGAGACCATAATGGAAAAAATAATATGGAGACCAAGACCTGCTTTGGTTAGCGTGCTCTGCCCGAGCCACGATTCCTGCTTCTTTCAAGAATGTGTTTCACATGCTCAGTACAGCACACAGACACTCCTAACATTTCCTAGAAAAACTTCTGTTACAAACTTGGTGAAGGATATACTGCTTATTGTGTTTAAGCTTCTGAAGTTTGAGTGAAGTTCTGCCCCCGCGGAAGACAATGGAAATTTTGCTGTTGGATCAAATGCCCCTTTCTAAAAATTCTCACTTTTTACACAGATTATCAAAAGAGTGTCTTGAGCAACAGTGAGACTGGTAAGGGGGTAAGACAGTGCTGAAGCACTTATGCTATAGCCTTTTAGAAGAACAAAGACTTAAAATTGTTTCTTTTAGAATTCAAAGCAGTAAAAATATGTTATCAACAAACATATTACTCACCAAAGAAGCCTGGAAAATGTTAAGCCCAGAGAGTGAGTGTTTTAGAATGTGGAAGTGAAAATGGGAATTATATTGGAAAGTACTTTGCAACTTCTATTATAGTGGACTCTACCAGTGCAAACACTATAACAATTTGCAGACATTTCATGCTAGTATTTGCTGTTCTTAAAGAGATTTCAGCAACAGTTTGTCCAGGATTTTTTCCCTGCAGTACAGAAGTGCTGCACTAAGCAAGTCTCTTATCCCTGAGCTGGCCATTCATCAAGGCCTGGACTTAACATCGTGGCATCCACAAGTGCCTCTGCAGCTTGTGGTGTCCCTTAGATTGTTCTTGCAATTGGCTGTTACTTTCTTGTCATGATGGCCTGGAGAAGTCACGAAATGGAGTATAAAACATAAATAAGGTGATAGTTAATTTATGTAGCCAATGATCCATTAATAACTTGTCAAAAGATTCTACCTCCAGAAAGATTGTGTGGCTCATGATAACTTTTTCACATCTCCTGCTAGAAACAGACTGTGCAGGCTCAAAATTGAATTAGGAGGTGCCTGTTTTCTTTGATGATGCTAGTGATCACCTTTGTCTTATCTCTGTTCATTGTTTTACAGTCACAATTGGAATCCAACCCTCAGGAGGTGATAAATTCCAGAGTATAAATTATCTGTTAATTTCTGCTTGTGCACTGCCCAACACAGAAGGACATCAAATAAGAATCAAATAATTAGGGTTAATAAAGACTGGTAAAACATCCCAGCGTTCCCTCAGTAATGTCCTGCACTGGCATATATTTTCAAAGTTTTCTCTTTGTGTTCCCTTTTCCAATTATAAAGCAAAAGATAAAAGGCGTGATAGTGAAATATAATAGGACCCAGGAGACTGCTGGAAAAAATATTGCTTATTTCTAAAATGAAATGTGAAACCTATAATAAACAGGAAATGCTACTGTGGGGTACATTCCAAGGACTGGAGAACTGCAGATAAAACCTGAATATTTGAGAGAGACTGAAAGGAAAACAAACACCTCTGAATACAGTTTCACAGTATATTTGTAAAGCACTGTGAGTATACTGAATAGCTAAGAGCTCTTATTTGTTAAGGACTATTTCACCAAGGTCACCTTGCTGTGGTTTTTTTTTTTTTTTTTTTTTGCCTAGTTTTCAGAGGAAAGTGTTTGGGGAATATACTGTATTATGGTAGATAGTGCATAAATTTTTGCTTTCTACACCATTTATTATTCCACTAATGATATCAATCCAATAAAGCTCTGATTTAGCTACCTTTGTAAGGAAGTTTAAAAGTAAGGCTGGAAATCTACTCTGATGCAAAACGATAAGAAGTGCTAAGATGTGAAATTCCAGCTGCCCTGTAATCACTACACATTTTGTCAGGGATTAAGTGGATGCAGGATCCCATACAGACTTTTAGCTAAATGCTGAAGGCATTCAGGTTTGGTTCAGAGAGAAAAGGAGGTTGCCGCAATTTATCCTGGGTGCTGTTAGGTGTTTTGCTGCTAGAAAGGATGGTTCTGATTCATAAAACTGGTAAGTATATGTGAGATGGAAATTCAGTTGCTTTTTCTTTTTTTAATAGATACAGGCCCAAGGAAAATCCCATAAATCAGATGAAATCCAGATATTCTGCTTGAACATTCAGGACCATTTCTGTCCAGGATGCAGTGAATAATTTCCAGCTTTTCCTGCTTGCTTTTTTAAATGAGACATGTATCATATGAGATGTATTTTTAAATATGATACATGTTTTAACATTAGCTATCTATTATGGCTTGTCTGCAAATTTTGGTATAATGTCATTAAATGTAATGAAAAGTACATAAACATTGTGGAATTAAATTTACATATGTTCATTAAATACCAGTTTTCAGCACGTATACTTGCAATGTATTTCATATTGCTGTGAAGTACGATCCTAGTTCTTTTACCAGCTCTTTCTAGTTTATTAAAATGAGAACTAACAGGTTACAGTCAGTCTGAGCCCGGTTTTGAAATGTACTGATTTGTGAATAGTCTGATAATTAGAAATACCAGTACTAACATTGCTGATTGGATTAATATTTAGAGTTGAGATAATTCCCTGGTTTGTCATTTTGACATTTGTAGACTTCATTTTCCTTTGTACACCTGTAGTGTGTCCCTAGTGGGTTTATAAACTGCACAGCTGCTCTTGTGTGCTGTTAACAAGTCTCTTACAGAGTTTTCTGTTGTTTGGGGGATTGCTAGAGTTTCATCAGTGAATTTTTCCTCATCTCAGCACTGAGCATTAATTGGCTATTTTGTGTTCCATTTGGTAGCTAGCTACTTGCAGCCCTCTTTTCAAAATGCAGCGTTGCTCCTTCATTTTACTTTTATTTCTATTTTTAATTATTTTTAAGGAGGCCATCTTTTGTTCCAAAAAGTAACTTTTGTTAGGTGACTAGTAACATTACGTTTAGTAATATGTTTCTTCGTCATAGCTGTTCAGTCCTCACGTTGTGATAGATGATGATCCAGAGACAGCATGTGCCCTGTTCTCCTTTGTGGCTGCCAGCTGCAGTACAAATTTTTCCCCTTTTATTCAAACAGTTTTGGTCTTCCCTGGTGGTTAATTTTGCAAAAAAAGCATGGCATCATGCCAGTTTGGCATAGCCCCCGGTATCTACTGATTCATGTGCAGAGTAGAGAGCTCCAGGGTTTTCTGCTCTGTAAGCAGTGCACCTCTTCTACACGGTTTTGTGGTGTGACATTTGTTACTTCAGCGTCCAGACCTGTTAGCAGCTATGTCTGAGATCATGTGGAGAGAGACAAGGTATCAAAAGTACTGGAAAAAGGCAGTCATAGTGCTTCACTATAAACAGAAGAAAGAAAACAACCTGGCAATTTTTGTTAGAATCACAGAATCACAGAATCGTTTAGGTTGGAAGGGACCTCTGGAGATCATCTAGTCCAACCTCCCTGCTCAAGCAGGGTCACCTAGAGCATATTGCCCAGGATCACGTCCAGACGGCTTTTGAATATCTCCAGCGAAGGAGACTCCACCACCTCTCTGGGCAACCTGTTCCAATGCTCTGTCACCCTCCCAGGAAAGAAGTTTTTTCTCAGATTCAGATGGAACTTCCTGTGGTTCAGTTTCTGCCCATTGCCTCTTGTCCTGTTGCTGGGCACCACGGAGAAGACACTGGCCTCATCCTCTTGACACTCCCCCTTCAGATACTTGTACACGTTGATGAGATCCCCTCTCAATCTTCTCTTCTCCAGGCTGAACAGGCCCAGCTCTTGCAGTCTTTCTTCATAGGAGAGATGCTCCAGCCCTCTCATCATCTTGGTAGCCCTCCGCTGGACTCTCTCCAGCAGTGCCATGTCTCTCTTGTACTGGGGAGCCCAGAACTGGACACAGTACTCCAGGTGAGGCCTCACCAGGGCTGAGGAGAGGGGCAGGATCATCTCATCACCTCCCTCCACCTGCTGGCAACACTCTGCCTAATGCACCCCAGGATCCCATTGGCCTTCTTGGCCACCAGGGCACACTGCTGGCTCATGTTTAACTTGTTGTCCACCAGCACTCCCAGGTCCTTCTCGGCAGAGCTACTTTCCAACAGGTCAGTCCCCAGCCTGTACTGGTGCATGGGATTATTCCTGCCTAGGTGCAGGACCTTGCACTTGCCTTTGTTGAACTTCATGAGGTTCCTCTCCGCCCACCTCTCCAGCCTGTCCAGGTCCCTCTGAATGGCAGCACAGTCTTCTGGTGTGTTAGCCTCTCCCCCCAGTTTAGTATCATCAGCAAACTTGCTGAGGGTGCACTCTGTCCCTTCCTCCAGGTCATTGAGGAATATATTGAACAAGACTGGATCCAGGACTGACCCCTGGGGGACACCACTAGCCACAGGCCTCCAACTTGACTCTGCGCCATTCACCACAACCCTCGGAGCTCGGCCATCCAGCCAGTTCTCCATCCACCTCACTGTCCGCTCATCCAAACCACACTTCCTGAGCTTACCTAGGAGGATGTGGTGGGAGACAGTGTCAAAAGCCTTGCTGAAGTCCAGGGAGACAACATCCACTGCTCTGCCCTCATCTACCCAGCCAGTCATTCCAGCAGAGAAGCCTATCAGATTGGTCAAGCATGATTTCCCTTTGGTGAATCCATGCTGACTACTCCTGATCACCTTCTTGTCCTCCAGATGCTTAGTGAGGACCTCCAGGAGGAGCTGTTCCCTCACCTTTCCAGGGATGGAGGTGAGGCTGACAGGCCTGTAGTTCCCTGGCTCCTCCTTCTTGCCCTTTTGGAAGACTGAGGTGACATTGGCTTTCTTCCAGTCCTCAGGCACCTCTCCTGATCTCCAGGACCTTTCAAAGATGATGGAGAGTGGCCTAGCGATAACATCTGCCAGCTCCCTCAGCACTCATGGGTGCATCCCATCAGGGCCCATGGATTTGTGGATGTCAAGTTTGGACAAAAGATCTCTAACCTGATCCTCCTCCACCAAGGGAGAGTCTTCCTTTCTCCAGCCTTCCTCTCTTTTCTCCAAGGTCTGGAATTCCTCAGGACTGGCCTTAGCAGTGAAGACGGAAGCAAAGAAGGCATTCAATAACTCTGCCTTCTCTGTATCCTTTGTCACCAGGGCACCCGCCCCATTCAGCAGCGGGCCCACGTTTTCCCTAGTCTTCCTTTTGCTATTGATGTATTTGAAGAACCCCTTCTTGTTGTCCTTGACATCCCTTGCCAGATTTAATTCCAGCTGGGCCTTAGCCTTCCTTGTCGCATCCCTGCACACTCTGACAACGTCCCTGTATTCCTCCCAAGTGGCCTGTCCCCTTCTCCACATTCTGTACACTTCCTTCTTCTGCTGGAGTTTTGCCAGCAGTTCCTTGCTCATCCATGCAGGTCTCCTGCCCGCTTTGCTGGACTTCTTCCTCAGAGGGATGCACTGATCCTGAGCCTGGAGGAAGTGATGCATGAATATTAACCAGCTCTCTTGGAGAGCTGGTTAGCTGAACATCAGTCCCTGGAAAAATTTTAGAGCAAGGAGTCAGAGAAGAGGAGCAAAGCACTAGCTGTCATGTATCTTAAATTTGACACAGTACACTGTCTAAGATCCTTTTATTAACAACCTAGCTGATGCAATAGAGAGTGGGTTTGTTGTATCTTCATATGATCCAAAACTGAGAGCAATCGCAGGTACGCTGGAGGATGGGTTTAGCATTCAAAATAAAATTGACAAAGTGGCAAAGTATATGAAAATATAAAGCAGAAGCAATCAAATGCAGTGACACAAATGGGGAACAGTTGGTTTGGTAGCAGTTTTTCAGAAAAGCTGAGTATGAGCCCACAATGCTGTGAAAAAGGCAGGCACAAAGCTGTAGTGTAGCCTGCAGGATGTGCAAAGGAAACCTGTGTTCAGGAATGAGTAAGGCCACCGGTAGAACAGAAACCGCAGTTTTGGGCATTGTACCTCAAGAAATAAGTAGTAGGTAGATAGATAGGTAGTCCAGAAGAGATGAGTGAGATTAAGGAAAGTTCTAGAAAGTTTGACCTATTTCACTATTGAAAAATACCTTCTAATGGCAAGATCAATGAAGCGTTGTCATAGATTTCCTGGTAAGCAATGGAAACTCTGTGACTGGAGATTTTTAAGAACTATTTAGACAAATAGCTCTTGGAAGTGATGTAGATATCATTTATCCTACCTGGGAGCCAATAGATAACTAGATGGCCTCCCGTGTTTTCTTCCATCCCCATTTTTCTATTATTCTGTGATTAGTAATGCATTTGTATTCAAAGCTTTGGACATAACTGAATTAGAAACCAAATAAAGTAAGTGCTTAGTATTATTTATTTATGGGTCTTTGTGTACATAGAGGCTGATACAAAATTTTTAGGGAGCAGTGAGGGCGGCTGCCCTTTCAAGGACGGGGAGCCGTGAGGTGAGGGCGACCTGGCTCAGGCCGTTTCCTCGCTGATGGGCGCAGTCCCATGGGGCCGAACACGGTGGGCAGAGTGGGGGCTAGTAACGGGGTCCATCAACAGCCCCGACACAGACAGCAACGAACCAGGTCCTGGAAGTCCAGCCAGCAGCAAAAGGCGACAAAGTGAGAGAGCGGGCTGGAGACAAGGCTACACTGTAGGTCCAAAGTCCATCCAGGAGATGGGGCCAAGGACAGAGCTGGAGACAAGCTGCAACGTGTGTCCCAAGGGATGAGCCCATCCCAGAGATGAGCTACCTACAGCACAGGTCCGAGGGCTGTCCAGGAGGCTGGGCCACAGACAGGGCTAGAGCCAGCACCGCTGCTGTGGCTGTCCCTGGACAGGGACCGACGACCCCGGGCTGGGCTGAAACTGAGGTCTAGGGGTGTGGGGGAGCCCCGAGGCGGGCAGGGACTGAGAAGGCTGAGAGGGCCCTCAGGCCTCTGACAACAATGAGCTTAAAGGAGCGTGCGTTGTTTCCCCTTGTCCTTCTTGAGGTGCCTAGGCTAGGAAGACCTTGAGGTACATGGTAATTGTCATGCCTCACTCACTCTCTTATCTTCAGAAAGTAAGGGTTTGAATTCAATATCAGGCAATTCCATGTTATGTTCATCAGTGATTTTTATTTCTGTAAATTAAATTATGAAGTTAGGCTTATTTTACTGAAATGAAATAAGCGATAATGAAGGTTGAGATAGTTGTTGAAATAGTTTTGGGAAACCCAGTATCGCTGTCCAGATGGAGTTGTCAATGTTGCTGATGTTGGGACATTAGCTAATAACTGGTATAGATACTCATGGAGAAGTTAAAATTCTTCTGTTGTTTTCTATACAAGTCCCTTATAGCATCCTCTTACCACCTGTCCTTGTTCATGTTCACACCTCTATCAAGGGAACATGCTCCTCTCTAATGTTATTACTTGTTTTAAAGCTATATTTTACCTTTTCCCCCTATATTCAGAAGAAGTTTGAGGAATAAAGGAAAAACTCATTTAAGAATGGCAGAATCAGGATCTTAGAAGAATTTAAATGACAGAATCTCGCATCAATTTGAAGGAAATCTATTCTTGAGTGTAGTAATATTTTTGAACCCTTAAAAAACCCCAGGTTATTATATCATTTTTCTCCTTATTAATGAATCTGCACATTACAGTATTTGACTTATCTTCCTCTACAATTTAGACTAAATATTTAAGCAGAATATGAAAGTTTTCTGTTGGAAGGTTTGTATTCAGCTTGAACCATTTGCTAAGTGTCACCTTAGCTATAAAACTTGGATAGTGTAACAGGTGCTTATTGTCCTGTTCTTCCTCATTGTTTTTCAGATGTTATGTTTTGGCATATGTTAGTGACTGTCAAGGGGATATTATTGATCTGCGGAGACATCTGCTCAACTCACATTAATTTGACTACTCTTTCATGAAAGATGAGTTCCTTATGAGTGCCTGATCCTAGCCCAGTAATACTGATCACGTCTTTGCAGCTGGGAAATAACGTTGTTTAAACCGAATTTATGTCCTTTATGCTTGCTTCTAAGTGAATGCTGTTCTTATTATTGGAATTATCACATCATAACTATCTGAGGAATGAAATCTAAAGATAAAAATAATTAATTTTATTTTAAAAATGCATTTTAAATTAATTATCATTCATGTAGCAGGAAAAAAAAGCGCTTTTTTTGGTCATATAAGCTTCAGAATATTTTAGAGAATAATCATAAGCCCGAAAAGAACCAACTGAACTTCTTAAAAGAGGGAAAGAATTCATAGATCTAGGCAATATTTTACTTCCAGTCATATCTTTAAAAGAAAAATTTGATCATTTTATTAAGTTGAAGAAGAGAAGAAGAGAAACTTGATAAGGAAGTGAGATGCTATATGCAAGAACAGAAATACTTGCAGCCATCAGTTAAGTCAGTACTCAGAAAAGTACCTCCAGTTTCCTTCCTTTAATTTAATCTGTGATTCAAAAAAGCCTCTCATATCATCCGACTTGAAAAATGCGCTCTTATCTTGAATTAATTCAGCGGAAATAGTACAGCTTTAACGACACTTGAAAACACAACAGTCATAAAATCCAAGTAACTTCTTAACTTCTCTCTTGCTTGAGCTTGCAACTGCTGCAGCTGAATTAACTAAAGTATTATTTCTAAAATGTCTTTTAATTTATGTCTACAAATGCATTTTACTTTTAAAAACTGAGTGAAGCTATGCTTGAATATCAGTTCCACATTTCTCAGTAGTTGTCCTTATTCGTACTCCTTTATATCTTTGAAATGGTAAGTAACCACTGGTTTTCTAGCTGTGCTCTGATCCATATATGGAGTTCAAAAAGGAGGAAAGGAAACTTGGTGGAATTTTTTGTGCCTTGGATCTCACCAACCTTGTCAGCTAGCTCATGACCACCTCACCTCTCACTTGTACACCATTGCAGAGAAAAACCCTTCCCCTAGAAACTTGTTTTACTCTCTGGTGATTAACTAGCAGCAGTTGGCTATTATGCTGGTCCATATAAAGGACCTAAAATGTGTCAAAAACCTGTGGTGCCTTCTGGGTTCACAGGAACGACTGAACATGAAAAAGGAATGAGGAGCAAGAGAGTGAGGTTGTTGCAGAGGAACACAGGCAAAAGGGAGAGTGAGGCTAGCAATGGTAGTGTTGGGGTGATATAAAAACACAGATACTGATGATTGTGACAGGCCTAAGTCCTTGGAGGCAGAGAAACAGTGGCCAAATTCACAAACACAAGTGAGACACCATTGTATTAGTTCTTGTAAAATGCTGTCATCCACTGTACATCACTGTGAACATTAGGAAATTCCTATGCTTACTGCATAGAACATGATTTTTACAAGGTCTTATGCAAATAATACTGTTCCTTGGAAAATCAGTTAGCTACATCTAAGCTCTATTTTTATCCTTAAGAGAAAGTGAAGTCAGATGTTGTAAAGAAATATTATTGAATTTTGGAAGGGAAAAAATGGTTTCGATCTCAAGGCTGGGGTATCATCTCTGTTAAAAAGAGTATGTTTCCATTGACTCTGACAGGGTATGAAAAGTTAAAATTTCAAATGTTCATGAAGGTTTTGAAGGTCATGAATTTTATTAAAATATGGATATTTTGTTAGATAGATATAGTTGTATTTCATTAGCAGAAGTTCTAGGAGCCCAACAGAAGGGACATCACGTTTCTGTCTCTGCTAAACCAATCTGACGGTGCTATTTTCTTTGCTATCACTTATTATCATACTTAGTTCTATCTCTGAAATTTCAAATTATATTAACATAATTGGGAGTGTGCTGGGTAGGATCTGGTCTTGCTTCCATTGAACTCAGTAGCAAAATTCCTATTAATTTAAATACCAGCAAGAATGATCCCCAAATGGTCCTATTGAGCTGTTCACAAGCTGTGCTTTCTTCACGTTAACCAGTAATGAATTTTGTTTGTCAGTGCAGCTGATCGTTTTACATTAAAATAATAATAAACAGATGTGACAACAGTCTGCCATTTTTCATTCCTTCAGTCAAATGCTTGATGTGATGGACTGTGTGATTTCCTCATTTAATGAACTGCCAGCTGAAGATGCAAAAGCAGCAACTGGTACAAATCAAGTGTTGTGAAAAAAAAAACCTGTAATATAATTTAAGAAATGTTTTTAGTGAAAGATGATCAGTTAGCTAATTTCCCCTTTCTGACAAATAACTTCTGGAGTTCTGTACATTTAAATCTAACCCTGTATCTTTGAGAGAAGGGAGTGCAAGAAGGAGGAACAATGCACTGAATGGTTGCTTTGGGCTATGCAACCACATGGCCTACATAAAACGAAAAAAAAAAGGACAACATTTCAAAGCAAGAGCATGGCACGTTTCCTTTAAAAAGGATTAACACAAAATCATAGTCATCCTCCTGCTCTCCTCCCTAATTTGCACATATGGAAGATATCTTTCCACTACTGTAGAATATGATTTCCGTTATGTCCAAATCACACACACAACTTTAACCTGTGGAACCCTTTACATATTTGGATAAGGAAAAGAGCAAATCTTTCCAGCATTCCTTGGTAAGTGAGTACTATCTATGGCTTTTTACTCATTATCTTCTGCCCTCTTTTACTCACCTTGTCGCTTTTGAGGATGCTTAGCCAGCTCTATTCATTTCCATTAACCAACTATTCAGAAGCAAATAACAAGGAGAAGGGTAAGATTAAAGTGAAATGAAAGAAAAATTGGTAAAACAGCCCTGCTGGCATCTAATACTTTTTCAAATGGCCAACAATGTTCACTGTTGCTTTATATTTTTCCTTCATGAAATTCTGGTAATTTGATATATAATTGACTACATAATGCTCTTCGTGGATTCTTTCCTGTAATGCACAATCACTTAGAGCAAAGCTATCCCTGTTAGTGGAAAAGACGGACTAAGAAATCTGTGTAACATGGAAAAATGACTTGAAAACATTTATTCAATCGAATAAAGCAACCACTGGAAGCATGCACCCGTGTCCTCTGCCACTACAGCCAGTGCACAGGTTTAGCCACCATGGAATTAGATGCATCAAGATAACAAAAAGTCACTATGTCTTTCCGAACCCCCTGGTGCAGATCTCTAAATCCTACCAGCTCTTCTAAGGCCCTTAAGGCTTGAAAGAGATTCCTACATAAAGGACGTGTGGAACAAGAGTCTGTTCTGCACCAGTGCCCAGGACGAGGACAGAGGGGAGCTCAAATACAAATGCTGAGTGTCATTTCTTTTACTTGCCACAACAGATGTTTCTCAGAAAGAGAAATAAAAGTGTAAAAAAGTCTGCTGCTGATGGCTGCCTCAAAGTCTTAGAGGAACTGTACAGTACTGCTTTAAAAGGGAAATGTACCATTGATAAAATTCATTTAAAAAAAAAAAAAAAACGTATAGGACCAACTTAGTCACTTGTGTTTTACTGTATAGTACAGGTGTAATGCTCACTGAAAACAAAGAGCCTGTGTTCATAATAATTTGAAAGTCAGTGTTAATAACAGAATCTGGCCCTAAGTGATTTGTCACTGACATCTCACAACCTTAGCCTTTGTTTGAAGATTTAGGTATTGTTATGATAGCTCTGAATTGTTATAAAAATGTAATAAAAGTGTACCTAAGACCACTTTTTGCAATTCAAAAATTATGCCCAGAGATTTTAGCTGAATTGGAGGCTTATAGCGGTGCCCTTCTAAAGAGAATTTTTAGCACCAGTTTGCAACATGACATCTTTTATTTTTGATCCTTTTACAAAAGAGATTCAATACATATTTTTAGTAGTAAATACTAATTATTTTCTTATTAATTTCTGGAAAGTTATACATGTAAACTACAATGCAAAACTTATCAAACAAAGCCCTTAAAACTTAGACTCTTCAAAAAGCTTCCTAAATTCAAACTCCAATATATCACTCGACTCAACAGTCAGCTAGATGAACCAGAAAACCTCATTTGCTCAGGTAACAAAAAATGACCCTGAAACAGTATGTTATAATTGAGTGAGAGTAGAACAGCAGTCTCTGTTTGCTGACATGTTATAGATAGATTTATTTTTTCAGGAATAAATACATACTAAAATACCATCTTTGGTGTTGTGACTTGACCCGTTTCTTCTTTAATGGATGTAGGATAAATCTGCTCATTAAACCTCTTTTTCATTTTCTAGTCACGTTTTCTTTGAGAGTATTTTCAGAAAAGCCAGAAATACTGAGCTGTAGCTATTTGAAAATACAAATTGGCACCAAAGAATATTGTTGATATACCACAGCAAATACTACTACATTGCATACATTGAATATTAATTCTACTAACAGTACCCTGAAAATATGTGGAAGTATTTCCCTTAGACTTCTAAGTACCTAAGTGAGAAAGCTAGTTTCCCTGTGCTTCCTATATCATCAAGAAATTGCGACGGTCTCCCACAGGCTCGGTGTCGGAATTCAACTGAGGTATCCTTTCTTTCTGTTGAGCAGCCTAAGGAATCTGTGTGCCTGAAGACAGGCGTTGTGAATACACCACAAAGGCCCAGCTGCAATTCTGGCATTTGACAAAACCAAGTGAATTAGTTGTACTGCTCCCTGGTAAAATAATTCAGCTGTTGGTGTGATGCCTGAGAAGCCTAAAAAAGGACCTTTCTGGCTCAGGTATTGTCCTAGTCCTCACTTGCAGTTGAGTAAGATCTCTGTATCCTTTTGACTGGGGCTCTAGGTACCACTCTAGTATGATTCAATAATTATGATGCAGACATCACAATTTAGAACAAGAGAAAGTCCAAGTACGAATAGGCTCCGTAAGCAGCATGCTAACGTTATTCACCTATTCACACTGTTTACTCTGTCTCAGTGCCATCGTATCAATCACTTTGTCATGTGGGAAAATTGAAGTAGAAAACACGCTCTCACAGAGATACATGCTGCTCTTGAAAATTCTGATCTACTTAAGCCAGTTATATAGTAAAAGATAGCACCTTACGTACAATCACTGGGCGGGAGCAGTGAACCGCGGTTCCCTTCACTGCCGAAGGGGACGAGACACATGCGGGCACCGCGCTGGCAGAGCAACCCCAGCCAAGGGGCACTGACTGGAGCCGCTCTTCTCTCCCTTGTCCTCCTCTGCTCCCATTTTTGCATGGGCTGTGATTCTCAAACCTTCCTGTGATCTCTGTTGTACTTTCACCATATTTAGGTTGGACGTATGTTGGATGTATACTCTTTGTCCTCTGTTGTGACCTAAAACTGGCTCTACCTAGTCTCAATGTTGTATTCTTTGTGTGACCAGTAATTGACCGTTGTGGTTTTGACAATAATTGTAAACAATTGACAATTATGGTTTGTGTTTATACCCTCGGGCTCTCTAATGCAATACTGTGCTTGTACTTTTAAGGCTTTTGCAATCATCCTGGGCTTACACTTTCAAGGGCACCAGCTATAGTCATATGCTTATACCACTAGGACGGGACCCCTTTCTATTTAGATATAGTTATATTGTAGAAATGTATTTTCATATTTTTCTCCATTTCTGACACAACCCAACCAATTTATACCAGGCCTAACTCATCATATGGTAATGCAGAGCAACTTCCAAAGACAGCCTCCAAATATCAATGGATACTTTTGCCTGCAATTTCCTAATCTCCTCATGTTGCTCACAAAGCTGTGTGTAACCAGACTGTCATCAGTCATAAAAAGTGTTTTCACACCACAAGCAGGGCATTACCTTTGATTGTCACATAAAATCATCCTTATTTTCTACATTTAGAACTGATCATTTTCAAGGACCTCAATGGTCCTGTCAGTGATCCAAGGGCTAATATGTAGGGTGAGTCGATAGTGACTGGCAGAGGTGTAGAAGTTGGTATTCCTAAAAAATGTGGCCATGTTTCTGAAATCATTATAGTATTACATTCAGAGGACTGCATTTTTCAGAAATAAATACCATGTGGGCTTTTAAATCTTTCCTCAAATCCTCCACGTTCTCACTTTTTTTTTTTTTTTAATATTCTTACTCCAAGTCATGTTGACTAACATTCTCTTTTTAGGTGCCTGGAGACTGCCTTTGCAGGGTGTTGTAGAGGAATGTTAGACATGCTGCTCTGCTTAGTCGTTTCTCTTGTGCTTCACATACAGGATCAACACCACTTAGATTTTTGAAAGATACCTCCATTTTGTGCATATTTTCAGTGTCCATAAAAATATTTAATAAGTTCTGTTGTCTGAGACATTGCTGACTCTTTGTACTTTCTTCTGCTTTGAAACATAAAACATTCATAAATATTAATTTTTTTCTTCAGCATCATGTTTTAGCTTGAAAAAAGCTGAAAATATATATTGGCAGAATAGGGCTTGTGAAATTAGTCCAGCATAGTGTCCAGATTATTGGTAAGAACCTAGTATGCTGTTTTGTAAGTTGCTCATTTATCTATGCAATTGTGAATGGCAATTTTATTTGGGGAGTTTCTGCCTTTACAGTACTACCCCATACTTTTATTTTGATAATTTCTTAATCCTCGGGAGAACAGTGCTACTTGAGCTTTAGTTGTGTTTTTAGTGTTCTGAAGGCTGTCTGAGATATAGTTTAAAATATTCAGTCCTTGTTGACTGAAAAATCGTTAACACAATAAGTAGCCTTATTTTGATAGGTGATGTTTCTAATTACCTGAGGGAAAATACAGGTTCTCATCAATTGAAAACTGCTTCACTTTACTTAAATGTATAATATTTTGTTGTCTAGCTGTAATTTTTACGGATCATTTTTTGGAACAGTGGCTGTAGCTTTTCAGTAGCTTGATATGAAATGCATTGGACTTCAGAGATTTTGGTGGGGGTGGGGATGAACTTACCACAAGGCAAACAATTGTCGTGTTGAAAATTGAAAAAAATTGAAAAAAAACTGAAAAAAAAACAATTGAAAAAAAAAGGAACTTTGGAAGAGTTCAGCTTATTGGTAAATAAATACACAGTGCTAACTGCTAACAGCTAAACTACATTGATTTGGGGTTTTTTTAGGATTTAAAAATTTCTGCAATCATATAGACCTCTGATTGATAAAATAGCCTGAAATATCTAGGTATTAGTTATTATTTCTCCTCAGTGTTTAGCATCACTCAAAGATTAAATTCTTCTGAGCCACACAAATACTTACTCATATCAATCTGAAGTATTCATACTTTCGTACTGGAAAAGAGTGAATTAAAACAAGCGAGCTAAATAGAATATTTTTAGATTTTATCTTTTGCTAGTATCTATGAAGAATTCCAGAGATGAAAATTGTCACTGATAGGATAGTAGCTCTCCTAGCATAGTTACTCAGCTGTTTTATTTGCTTAATTCTTCTTCTTTCCTTAAAGTATATTTAGGGAATATGTGGGGGAGTTAAGAAAGACCACTGCATGCTTAGCTTGTTTACAAGATATGAAACACCCACATCAGTTTCATATTAGGTTTCTTCAGGCTTTCAGGCTGGTGGAAGAAGAAAAAAAAAAAAGAAAGATTTTCTAAGATATATAAACTGAAAGGAGACAAATCAAAAAGATTACTTCACGCAAATACATTTCTAGGTATGATAAAAGACCAGGATGCAGCAAGAAAAACATTTTACAGCTCTGTGACTTTTATGATCAAATGCATACGAATGCAGCAGCTCTCCATTTCCAGCACAGATGAATGCCATACCCACAATTCCAGCAGCCTTTATGCTTTTGAATTGCTTCTCAAAGCTTCCACCTCTCCCTTTTCACAGGGTCTTACTGATTTTTTTTCCAAGAGAAAATAAACAGAATATGACATGACCTTCCTTCTTTCTTTGGCTTGCTTGTTCTTCCCCTTTCCACCTTTTCATTATGTTCAGAGAAGCTTCTCCTTTTCTTTTCTTCTCTCACCTCTCCACTACTTCAGTCCCTATACCAGTCATCTCTGTTCTGTAAGCTCGTGCCATTTTACACCTCACTTTTCAGCAGCTTGACAGGGGTTGTAAGAGATGAGGTTTCCGTTAGACGAGGCTCCCGAAGAAACAGTGCCTGAGAAATAGTCCCTAAGCATCTGTGGAAGCCAGGAACTCAAAGGATCAGTATTATTTGGTGATTTTCTGCACTTTATTGTGTCCCTTCACTCACTTTTCACTTATCTAAGTATTTATTATCTTTTGCCCTTGTTGAATCTGTTAATTCTCACCTAAAAAAACCCCACAGAGTCTTAAAAATTATAGAGATTGCATGTTTGCCTCTAACTCAATGGTAATTCTCCTTCATTTTTCTAATTTTTTTCTAGCTGTGATGGCTGTATAGAGACTTACTTACTATAAGAGTGACCATTTCTTGCACAGCACCAGCACAGCACTGAGTACATCAGGACTTTACTTCCCAGACAGCAGAAAGACATTATTACGATAAGCACAGCAGTCTTGATTCAGCCAATCCAAGGTGTGCCTACAACTCAGAATCTGCTCTTGTCTTTTAGCTAGGGTTCCCTCAGGTGGGGAGCTATTTATTTTGAGCTAGTTAATAGGAAAAACAAGCACAAGAGCATTGATTGACTTCAGGCTGTGTGTAGCTGGAGCAATGTGTGCAAATATGATATATTTATTGCTATCCTCCGCTGATATTTTAAGACTAATGCATCTTTTCTTCTACAAAAGTGCAATCCCTTTTAGAGATCTGATGAGCTTTTTCTACTGCAGTGTGTGATTCACATACAAACTAATGTTTTTCATGTGGGTGTTTAAATCTGGCAGTCTGCACCCAAAACGTCTCTGAGCCACAAGACATCTCTAAAAGCATATCAAAGACGCTGCTGTAGTCTGAACGTTTCATTTCTTCTGATGACTTACTACTACAACCGTTTAGAAAGAAAATACATGTGCATACACCCATTTTTATATATAAAGAGAGCAATGCATGGAAACATGGCATGCTGTTTCTCTGAATGAGAAATAAAGAAGATCCCCAGTGACCATGATATAGGGGATAAGTGGCTTAACCAAAGTGAGATATGGTTGTGGCAGTGGGATTCATGCCCTCAGAACCTCTGTCAAGTGCTCACATTGCCATAGCTTTTGTCAGACTGATATTGTAAGTTTTATTTTGAGTTAAACTGGAAAATGACAGAGCTCTTCTTTTGCTCTGTTTGACAATCAAACCGTGACAAAGAGGATGAGAAATGAATATTTGCCTTTCTATTACGTTAGGTTTCAAGATTGAGGATCGCTAAAATCACTGTTCATCACTATGTCTTTAATCAAGCCTCACAGTTTAATTTATCAGTGTGATATTCTTCACATAATTTTGCAAAGACAATTGAAGGACTTTCCTGACTGCATATTGTTTTACAGCTATGATGAATAAAGTAGATGTAATCTATGCTAAAAGTGCATGTAGTAAGCAACAGCAGCTTCGCTCAGCAGACCTAATTTTCAGTTTCTGTATTGCAAGAACAGGAATTTTCTTATGTATATAGGTCTGAGAATGACTATGAAAAAGTTTAGAATGACTGCACAACTTAGAGAGTACAGCTAATTAAAAAAATTAATGATCACTTCGGGACACAGAATTAACTGATGTATTTTACAAAAACTCCATAGATTTAGCAAAATTTTTATATTTCTTCTACCGGCACTACTTATTAACAGTAAAAAGGCTATGTCAGAAGTAAACAGTAGTAGATGAACCTACTCCTGGAACAAAGACTGAAAATTCAAGGGTCCACTGGAGTGGAGGATATGATACCTGAATTAAAAGTGAATGCCTCTCAACAACAAAAAAAAAAAAGTCTGTAGTGAAAACAAAGCAAACAAACAAACAAAAAAAGGATAGACTCTTCTCTTCTCTTCTTCTCCCTTGCCTTCGCCCATGGAAAATATCCCATGGACTCTGCTGTTACACTAGTTATAGCTTTTGACAACCTCCCAATTCTGTGATTATAATGTGATGATATCTGATCTGTGCTACCAGGAGCTTCTCCAGCTGTCTTTATCAGTGAACAGGTTTTCTGTAGGAAAAAAAATAACACAGAAAAAGTTGTATTACTGATTTTGTGACTACTTTCTGAGGAGATTCTGATTATGGAGTGATTTGTGTGTTGTTTGGAATGTCCATTTCACCCTTTTGCCAGTCTTATCCCTAGTTCCTTCCTGAGTGCATAGGAAAAACTCCTAGAAGATCAGTGGCTGAGAAAAGTTCATCAAAGTACCTGTAGGCAAGGACTTGCAAAGGCTTGAATGTATGACCCTATCTTGATTTCACATCTAGTACAATATAGGTAAAATAGGGGTGATGATAGATATATGCAGTAGGTGAATCAGCTAAAATTCAAAATGTATTTTTAGGTGAAAATTGTACTCTGAAAAATGTTATTTTAAGTCTAAAAGTCAAAAGTTTTTTTGTAATACTTACGCACAATTAGGGAATCTGGGAAGCTGCAACAAGGCTAATGTGAACTTCAAGAAGCTTTCAGTTTTTCCACTTGCTATCTCTAATTATAAGAACCAATCTTTTTCTAGGAAATCAATGTTTGAATTATAAGCAACTCACATGCAGTGGGACAGGATGCAAAGTAGGACAGAATAAGTAGATAACATGTTCCAGGGTTCATGATTTGGTGTTGCCCCCTCTGGGTACAGATCATGTTTCAGGATATTTGAATAACAGCATAAAAATATCACTACCCTTTATAGCTAAATGAACTATGAATTAAATTTGTTATCAGATGACCAGTAGCTGCTAAGCATTTTCCAGCTGAGTAAGCTAATAAACCTATTTACTCTTTCTGCATGAGCAAGCATGGGCCCATTAGCTGCAGATGCCTTCAGCAATATTCTTTGACATATAGAAGGTCATTCTCCTTTCATTGTCTTCATATCTTTATAGTTTAATGGTTAGCAAAAAGAACAGCTGCATTAATACATGTTGTATTGAGTAGTTAATTAGTAATTTAAAACTGCAGTTGTAGGATTTTTATCCCCTTTAACCTCATTCTGATGGATTAGCACTTCATATGCATTTACTTTGAGAACTCTTAATTTAAACTGAAATCACCTGTAGTAATTTAAATTGTCAAAGAGGATGTATTAAAATGTGGCAGTAAAATACCTTGCACATCAAAGGGCCTCTTCTTGCTCTTGTTCTTCTATTTGTTATTCTGTATTTGAGTGTTTGCTTGCAAGAACTCTGTCAAGTGATGGATTGGACAGAAGCTAACGGGTGATGTGATTTAGCATGCATTCTGATGGGTACTGCACACTTTCCCCTTCTGTAACACAATGGCAGGAGAAGTTTGCTTTTGTAATACATTTTTCAAGAAGTGTTGCGTCTTTTTAAGCTTCTGCAGTAGGATTATCAAAATGAAAAAGCATTATTAACTTTGTTATTATTATTGTTGTGTTTTCTTTAGTGATTTCAGTTATAGCTGCTGCACTAGGTTTCTGTGCTCTCTGCAAATCTTTCCCGGGAAGACGCAGCCTGTTCACAGTGCAAGTTCATGTCACAAGGGACGTCAACAGGAGACAAAGGAACAGATTTCATTTTTACTTTACAGGAGTGATAAACTCCATGATGTTTCCTGTTGAATCTATGGAGCATCACTTTTGGACCTATGAGTTGTTCTGCTTGATCAGAGTAACAGTCATTTTAAATTTGTATTCTACTGCAGGGAGTAAGAGATACCTGAAGGAAAAGAATATATTCCCACTCACTCTGACTAGAAAATGCTCTACTGCGTGCTCTTTTCCGTTCTAGGGAGTTTACATCCTGCCTAGCAAGATCCAATTGTTCCTATCATTGCCTCGCTTTTCAATTTTATTTCTATTTTTTTAATTATTATTATTATTATGCTATGGAAGCTCTTCAAGCTTCTAAGAGGGTTTCAAACGGCTGCTTACATTTCCTTGGGATTTGCGGTTTCATTTCACGCTTCCATTTACTTAGAATGATTTCAAAGTTTCTACAGTTCTACAACAGCCTGGTAGCAGACTTCTCTAATCACTTGTGCTGATTACAATCACTGATAAACAAGTATTTTTTTACTGGTAAGTTAACGATATTAATTTAATTAATAATTATTGATATTTTTATTGTTGATAAAAGATACTAGAACTATCTTAAAAGTAAATGTCATTAAATCTTTGTTTTACCTCAGTCATTATTCTTTGTACTTCAGAAATACCCAGCTGTACAGAGTTTATCAGAAAAAGCAAATTAGCATAAAGTTACTTCAGCACTTAATTAAAATTAGCATGAACCGTAAGCTGTCACACCAACTGCGAGAGATATTTTTTTTTTTTAGATGAAGTTCCTGCTTTAGGATGACTTCTTCAAGATGGATAATTATATTCTTTATTTTTGCTGGATCAGTACTGGTCTTTGCTATATACTGAGAAATCTTTACCTTGCTCAGCCTCCGTTTCTCTATGTTCTTTGAGCTCTGCTGTCTTTGACTTTTCTGTAATGGAAAGGCTCTCTTTCCTTCTAGTTGTCTCACAGCTTTTGGCATAGTTGCTTTCATTACAGGTAAAACTAAATCCGTGCTCCTTTTCTAGAGCCTTCTCTAGGTAGAGAATATGCCTCTTTTTGTTTTGGAAGGATTTAAGTAGTTGGTCTTGTTCAGGTCCTTAAGCAGCTCTTTCTCAATTCTGCAGTTAATGCATGAGTAAGGAAGTTTAAACTTCTTGTTGCATGAGAAATTTATAACCATATGGCCTGGTAAAGTGTTTTTGAACACCTTTGAAATTCTTATTTCAAAAGTTCTGAAGTATGATTTCAGTTCCACAAATGCTCGAGAGTTTGAAGAGCTCTTACATGAACAGTCTATGTAGAAACTCATAGGGCCAGATCGTTGTAATAGTTTTGTTAACTTCCATCTTCTTCAGAGTGCATTCACAGAGAACCTGGCCAAGAACCTCTTGGCTTCTTAGTGCAGTATTTGAAAGCTTATATTATTAGAGTTGTTCTTCCAAACCATACTGTAGTCTGTTAAACAGCTATCTAGGATTCTCATTTTATTTTCTGAATGTGGTAATCAAGATGCTGTTAAATAATTCTTCAGTCTCTATACACCCACAGTAGGAGACAATCCCAGAACTTCCACAGAGAATATGCCAAACAACTGATAACATCACATCTCTATTTGCACTGAAGGAGCGTAGCTGCAGTAGAAACAAAACATTTGAGATTAAGAAAATACAAAAATCACAAAGCCTGAAACAAAACACAGATTAAGAATAAGTACAAAGCTTTAAAAAGAGACACACTAACTACAATATTTTGTGTCAATCTTTCCAAAGAACATATCTCTTTCTTTTACTCTTAATTTTCACCGAGACAAATGTACTGGTGCGTAACTATTGTTTTATCTAAGTACATATGGTTTTGTAACTCTTGAAGTAATATTTTTGTAAGGTTTTTTGCCAAACTCTCCTGGAAGTGGAACAAAAAAAGGATGCTGGGTCTTGAATTGATCAGATCTCTGCAGTGGGTCTACCTGCGGCTTTTGCACTGTACTTCATGAACTCTGCCTAATGGGCACCTGAGAAACGCTGTCAAGGGATTTTAAATTCTAAAGCGAGTTTTCATTGAGCAGATATTAGAACAGACAACATCTGAACATAGAAAAATGTCAAAAGGAGACAGAACAAAAAAAAATGGAGTTCATAAACCAGTTTGCCCCCGTGTCCTTACAGGGGGCGATGGAGACCCTTTCTTTGCATCTTGCTCGCAGGCCAGGAATGTCTTAGTCGACCCCCTGCACTGCAGCAGAGTCTGCATGGGCCTTTCTTGATCTTTAGGAAAAGATCCTCCCTTTCCCTGGATGCCCTTCTGGGCATCCGCTCTGTGCCTGCCATACCTCCCTGAGGTCTGGCTGGGATGTGGGTTTTCTGGTTGCTAAACTCTTTGCTCTCCCTCTGTTTTTGCCCCATGCTCAAAGCCTCTCTGCTACAAAACATTTCTCTGCTGCCCTGGGGAGGATCAGTCCTGCCCTCCTTCCTCGTGATCCCCCTGATTCATAGGCAGCCACTAGGAGAAGGCAAACAGGAGTCTCAGTTGCCCAGCCACAGCCTTTTGAAAAAATTTAACCTCATATACAGTAGACAAATCAGATATTGTCTGTTACAGTTAAATACATTTTTCAAGAGCATTCAGAAGACACGGTTTTGGAACCAGACTCTAGAACGAGAAATCATGCCTTGTTCCTTCTGTAATCCATATGTTGACGTTTCTAGGGCAGTCCTAGTTTGTATTACTGTGAATATTATATTCATAACTTCTGACTCAAATTTAGTTTGTCAAACTTAGACAATTGCTTTGCACTTAAATTTTAAGGGAATAGGATGCCATTCCTCCAGGAGTAAGTGTCTGAGTGCCATATATAGGCAACAGAGACAAAAGCCAGTGCCACTGAAGAGCATCGGAAGGATTTTTCCTCTCTGTTGACATTATAGTGATTCCTTCTGGAGGAATGATTCACTAGGTGTAAATTAGGGAGTTACTCAGTGCTTGGTTTTCTCTGGGGACTATTTTGAATTAAAGCCAGCCCTCCTTATTTGAAGGCTTATGCTTGTCCCCGTACTGCCATTTGCTGTCTCCTCAGTCATACTGATGCAGCTGTTCCTGAGGCTGTGGTCTGAGAACTGATGTTAAACTAATTACTGAGCTCATCCCTCCCCAAGTAATTTCTCTTTAACCTTGAAAATTTCAGTGACGTGATTTACCTGTGAGCAGCTGCACGCCCTTTTTCCTTCATTACAGTGCAGGACCAGAGATCTGATGTATTTATTCACGCTGCTCTCCCCAGCCCTCTGTTAGGTCTTAGAATACAGCTAAAGCCCCACAGCCTCACCATTACCATCCCTTACCAATTTTGTTGTGTTTTAGTTACAGAACTAGAATTTCTGTACTTCTGAAATGCTTCTATTCAGATTGTTGTGTGAGCTGTTCCTGTTGTTCTTAGATCCAGTTTCAAAGTCCTTTCCAGTCAGAAGTAGTACCCCAACTTTCATATGCCTCCAGAGCAGTAGGAAGAGGCTGCTGAAATATGGTGAACTGGAACAATAAAATTTGTGAGCAGTGCCTGAATTCTTAGTTCAGTGGCATTGACTGAAATAATAGGAAATCGGAAATAGGATTGTTGCATTTAACAGAAAATGGTCATGGAGAGTATGTCCTTCATCTTCCTTTTTATTTTCATAATACTTATTAAATACAATTTTGAGGGGAAAAAATGTAGCTGTTAAGCTCATATCTTCTAAGGGTTTGCATCCCTAAATGAGATGATACGGGATATTCTCTTGGCTGACAATTCCAAACCTCTTCTAAGCCAGAACTCTAAAGGAAAAAGTGAATTCTCTTGATTTCTTCCCCTCCCCTCTCCCTTCAGTCTTGTTACCATTCCTTGGTCTTTTGCTTGTTTGTCTTCTGTCATTTCAGATCCTTCTGTAAGGAGCTGGAACTCCCATACAGACAAGAAAACCCTTTCAGACTGTATTTGAGTTCTTGCTCCAGCGATTGTCCCGCTGATGTGTGCAGTGACTTTGTTTGTTTCGGATTTAGCAAACAAATGACTACTTAATACTGTTTTTTTGTTAACCTTAGATGAAGGGTACCTGTACCACTCCCAGGCTTCACAGAGTCTGGAGATTTCTAATAAATGAAAGTCACATTCCTGGGGAACAATGAAACTTTCAGAATAAAAATGGCAATAGTGATGTGCTTATAAACAAAATAATGATTGTGTTATAAGATGTTTATCACTTAAGGCCCATAAAAGAACAAATCAAGGCTTTATTTCTATAGCCTACCTATAAGAAAGGGATAAACTGCAGTTTTATGGTCTCTTAGAAGGCAGGTATAAACTTATAAAAGGAAATGCAGAATTGCACACGGGTAAAGTCCTCTACATGTCCATTACTTTTCCTGTGGTATTAAAGTTTCTAACCAACACTGTGCTCTTTTTAGCCTCATGTTGCTTTGACTTTAATGATGAATTGCAAGTAAGCATCACGTTGTAGTCTGAGATTTTTTTTATTATTGCGTGCTTCAGTTAGGGCTGATACTTACAGTGCTTGCCACAATTATTCTCTCTTCATCTAAATTGTGGTATATCATTTCTTTTTTCTCATTTCTTTCATTTCTTTCAGTTTTGTCTAATCTGAATCAGCACAGGAACTATACGAATATGTAGTCCACCAAGTATCATGAAATATTCTTTTATATGTGCTTTAAGGGACCTTTTAAATTTATTTTTCTTTTCATTTTTAAGCTATCTGTGTTGCATTGAGATTGCTCCTTTCTTGATAGACTGGAAAATATATAGAGCTACTGTTGACTGACTGGCAAGCAGCAATCTAATATTTGTTCACAATATATCCCTGTAATAAACCAACCATACAATCTTCAAAAAACAGGGCTAGAAAAGAACTCCACAGAAGACCCAGTCTACCTCCTACCCCAAAGCAGGGATGGTGATACCTAACAGATATTTGGTCTAACCTACTTTTCAATGCTTCAAAAGGCCTCACTATCCCCAGCAGATCTGTTCCTCTACTTCACTATCCTTGCTGTTAGAAAGTTCATCTAATGTTTAAGTTGAGTCTTCCTTGTTTCAGAAAAAGTTCTTTTTTTTTTTTTTTTTTGCACATGATAGTTGAGAGAGGTTATTTCTTCCCTTTTGGCAACAGTATTTCATGTACTCAAAGGCTGATGATGTACCATGTCAGTCTTATCTCCTTTAGACCTAAAAGCAAATATTCTTTCAGTCCTTTCTCATAGGTCATATTTTCTAGACTTGTGATCAATTTCTTCCCTGGATTCTCAGCCCTGTCAAAACCACACACAGTTGAGGCCCTGCCTACGCTGGATCTGGAAGGAGAAGGACTTCTTATGTCTTGCAGCTCTCTTTTTTAAACATCCCACCATGATGCTTACTTTTTCCACAATAGCATGATATTTTTGACTTATATTTAGTCTATGATACACTGTAATAATGGATCACTTTTTTGTAGAATAGCCACATGATAATTTTTTCTCTATCTACTATCATGCAATTTATTATTTCCTCCTAAGTTCAGTATTTTGCGCTTGTTCTTTACTGAATGCAATCCTGTTTTGTTTAATTTTTTTCCCCAAGACATTTCTTCAGTTTGTCAAGATCATTTAGAATTGTAATCCTGTTCTCATGCTGTTCCAGTTCTGGGTCATCTGCAAATTTAAAAAAAAACACAATGATATGCCATTCTCCATTCATCAGTATTGAATGAAAACATCCCATTTTGACTGTGAACCACTGGCTGCAATGCAATATTTTGGATTTCCATCCACTCAAAGTAATTTCATTTAGAGCATGTTTCTCAACTTGTATATGACATTGATGATGTGGGACCGTGTCAAAAGCCTTCGGAAAGTCAATGTATGAGATGTCTAATGCTTCTCTAATGTTTATGCTATAAACATAATAGACTGTTTATTCTATTGCAAAAGAAATCAAAGGTTGAGTACTGTTTCTTCTAGACAAAAAGACTGTTGCCTGTTATTCATTTATTTTTTGTCTTCCAAATGCTTATAGATCTTTTGTTTGAGTACTTGGGTAAGAATCTCTCCAGGATTTCTAATTAATACGGCTTTCCGACAAGTACTCCTCCTTTTTTTTCCTCTCTCTGCTTTAAGATTTAAGCACCATGTTTGCCCTTGCACATCTGTCAGTGCGTAGCCTATCCTCCACAAGATCTGAGATAACGTAATATTCTAGGTGAAAATTATGTTCCTACTTGTCCTACAAGCTGCAGCTATCAAGGAGCAGTTCGCTTCTGCCACAGCAGAAACTTGGGAGCCTTCTGCTCCAGATCTGTGTCACTAGTTACACTGAGCTCTGCTTAGCCTGTCACGGAAGCCCACAAAGAGCGTGCCTGTTGCAAAGCTGATCGTGAAAAACAGGATTAGAATTCTTTGAACTAAAAAGAAAAATGTGCTCTAAAACTAGCAACTGTCTTGTTGTCTTCCAGCTACTTGCAAATGTGCTTTGATTACTTGTTCCACGAGTTTTCCAGAAGCTGAAATTGAGCTGTACGCAAACACTGATCTGATGGTTTTCAGATCTGTCTTCAGATGAAATAAATCACCTTCTGTAAATGTATATTTCTCTATTGATTATAAAGGGAGTCTGAACAAACAGCTTATAATAAAAATCTAACTTTCTATTAGCTAAATGCAGATATGATTAAAAAGGGAATTTCCTGAAGTAACTCAGCAGGCCAGTAGCAGAACTGGAAATAGGCCAACATTTCCGAATTCCTTGATCTGGCCCTCCCATATCTTACATTGTTGCTTTTGTACACTATATTACAAAGGAGAACTTTAACATGCCTCTAAAACTTGGAAAGGCTAACCATTTCTATGTCTTACAAAAGAAATGATAAAATTCTATTCAAATCTTAAGATTCTGAGGACTCCCAGGTAATAGGATATTGCTGAATGTAATGCAATATTCCAATTTGATTTTTTTGAGTTATTTTTAATTCCACCACCTACTTTAAATAAAGGGTTATGCACCAAATTGCCAGATATAATTTTGAAATTACACACAGCTAGAGTTTGAGATAGCATATATTAATCATATTAATGGAGATCAATGTGATTCCACCTTTTTGAAGTATTTTATGTTTATTGATTATGTTATAAAACCTTATGAGGAAGAGAATTAGGGCATATTCATATCCTCTTCTTGGATCCAGACCAGCATTGTTGTTACCACAAAGCCTTATGGGGGCCTCAGGGTACACAGTGGCTATTTGGTCCTCAAATTTTACAGAAGGGCCCGCTCCATTAACATAGCAATTGTGAGTTAACCAGGTAGCACAATCTAGAAGCTGTGGTTGCAATTGCACAAAGTTGTTGTTAATTTGGATGTTGGAGACTGTCTTCCAGACAAAAGTGCCAAGCTGTGGCTTTTAGAAAGAGTTTCAGTTTAATTCTCTAATCCTGCTATTCTCTAGCCCTATTGTCTGTGTATCTTTATCTTACGAGGCACACAGAGGCTACGTGTGACAAAGGTGACATTTGATGAGGGTTAGAGAGAGGAGGGAGAGGGCAGAAGGAAGCTGAGATAGATAGGAGCCAGAATTAGTTTTGTGGTGAAGCAGCTAGAGTTGTACATCCGAATCTGTTTAACCATTGATTTAACTGGTCTGCTGCTCATACTGCCATAGCATCCTGCTAGTCCCTTTCGAGCAAAATTAGTTCTCTCAGGACCCAAAGGTGGCTGCCTGCACAACAACGTTTTGAGGAGAAGAAAGATGATGAGTTGTCAATATCTTAATAGCTGTTTGAGAAAGAAGTAAATTTTAAATGCATAATGCATGACGAGGAAAGGAAGGGGCCAAGGACTAGGAGTAACTGCAGAAGCATAACGGGAAGAGAAATGGAGAGGAACTGAAAGTGCCTGTGCCGGTTTATGGGAGCCCTAGGAACAAGAGCAAACTGTACTTACCATTGGGGTTCTAATGATTTAGAACATATTAGAGTTTGCTTGAGGGGTTTTGTGGGTTTTTTTTTTTTCATTTCATTTCGTTTCTTTTCATTTCCTTTCATTATTTTATTTCCTATTATAACAGAACTGAATGTAGTGAAGAAACTTAGGGCAGATGTGTTAGGGATATCTTAGAACACTTAAAAGTTGGAAAACTTATGAGTATTAGCAAATTCTTGACGCTAAATAATATGTTTAGGTGAAATACTGTTTGAATTTATTTAAAATCCATTCAAAAATTGGAAAGCTGCAATTCTTCAGCGTTTCGAAAAATCTGTCTTGCAGCATTGTTTCAAAAAAAAAAAAAAGAAGGAAAAGGTAAAAAATTCAAAATTGTTTGAGGTTAATCATATCTCTTCTGAGATTTTTAAAGCCATTTCTGAGAAACTGTCTTGCCTGAGGCTGCTGACTTCAATTTTCTCTCATCATTAATCTTTCTTACGTTGTATGTGTCATATTCAGTTGCAGTAAGACAATTAAACTAAGAAATGTGAAAGATAGATATTATCCTTTCCACTTTATATCAATGCAATAGTGTTTCCAAGAAGTAAATCACTACAAGATTTGTAGGACACAAAAAACATAGCTGCCTTTCATGAAAATAATGTCATTGATGGTAGGTGCCTGTAAACAATCTAATCTTTCTGAATCTTTTTGAGCAAGAGTAGCAAAATTACATGTTACATTTTATTATCAGGTTATTGTATCAGGTTAAATGCTAAATTTGATTTGAAGACTAGAATCAGAAATTGTTTTGACTTTTTTCTTGCCTTTTTTTTTCTTTTTACATTATGACGAAAGTTTCTGACAGGCACACTATAAAATAAAGGGACAAAGCAGGGCTACCAAAGTCAATTAACATTGCCAATAGAAACAAGTGTTACCATCCTTAACAATGGGCTTTGAGAGTTTTTATGATGGTTTGGAAATTGCAGAATTTATTTTATTTTGTTTATGGCAGATCTCCAGAGGTTTTTTTTAATGGCTGGCATGATATGAAAATTAATGTTGCATGGAATTTCATATTCATAATATACCCAGATGAGAAGACATTATTTTTACGAAGTTTAACCAGTGAATTTTGACCAACTTTGATCTACTTTCAAAATTCATGCAAAAAATCTGATTGTTAGGTATTTTTCTTTAAAATAAACTGTAGAACTTATAGTATTAGGTATGCTAAGATAAGAAAGGAGATCTTTGTCATTTACAAAGGGTGAAATCAAGTTACATACTGTAGACCAGATTTGGCCTTCAAATACAATTGTTTTAGAAGATTCTGATAAATCTTTTCCTTCCATTTGAAAATGCTGATTTTTGAAAGCTCAGTCTGTTCCAGAGAACAAGATAGTTTCAATGACACTTACTTTGGAAGAGCTTTTCAAGGCCAGAGTGGAGCTGGTCACAGCAGAAGGGACGTATGACAATTTGGCTGCTTGCCTATTTGTCCAGAGTTAATTCTAGCTCACAGATATGTAGCCAGGTGTCGTAACTGAGCTGTTTACTTTTTACCTGTGCATTCAAGCATTTTATAACAATAGTCAGAGGAGTCATGTCTAAGGCTTAGTTTATTACTAAACAGTTGTTGTTTCATGGAATTTTTAAAGCCTGTAAAAGCAAAAACTTCTGATGATGAACGATATTCTGTGCTGGAGCAATTGCACTGACTTCACTGGGTTTGCATCAGGAAATAATTTTTCTTCTCTGATTATGTTCCACGTGACAAATATTGAAAACACGCTCGCACAAAACTACTGAACGAATGCTAAGCCAACTAAGTGAAGCAATCAAATCTGGAAATGCCTATGGGCAAAAGCCAATTCAGCCTTAGCTTTGTTCCCTTGTGCGTAGAGATTTTAATTACATTATCACAGACCTTTCCCCGTGAAACCCACTCTCCTGTTTCATGGTCTTTTCGTTCTGAATTCAGTGAAATTCTTACTGTTATGAAATCAACAGGGCTCTTGGGATCATTTCTGACATCTTGCTAAAAACATCACTGAAAACACGGATGACATCTTAGGTCACCGCTTCAGAGGTTGAATATTGTTCAATGGATAATACACGAGTGGCACAGCCTTATGGTCATGTTATGTGCTGCCTTGTGTTAACTGTAATTTGTTGACCCATTCCTATAGTCTTTTCCCGAATAACTGTTGTTCCTTTGCCCTCCATTCTGGTTATGGGAAAGGGTAAGGTTTTTTGCTTGTTTGCTTGTTTTTCACAAAGGTTTCCTCTCAGGAGAAGATATTCAAAGAAAGTAACAGCTTGGCACCATGTGGGCTTATCAGCTTGAGCCCTGAAGCGTTGTAGTTATGTTCAACAGCTTTGACTTCGGCTTTGGACTACAGCTAGTAATCTTGAAATGGCTTATTAGCTCGGAAGCAGCGTATTGGGAATGTGCCTCTGCTACTCCCTTGACCCTGGTCACTCTGTGTGGAGCCAGAGGGGCCTCTCAACAAGCTCCCCAGCGCTCCTGTTTCTAGCGGCAAAGAGCAGAGGCATTGGCATGTCTCTTGCACAAGGGCCCAGAAATTGCATGGAGTCGATAAACTCTCCTGCTCTCCACTGCTCCCTCTGACAACCTGGCCTGTTCATACGTCTCTTCACTGCACAGAGAACGGGGACCAGTGAAGTGTTTTCGTGTTTTGAAGTCTATTAGTGATATGTAGCTTTAACAAAGTTCTTATCTCTATCTGGGTGCTCTAAGCTCCTGTGAGAGCAAAAATACATCTTCTGCCTCTCTCTCTTTTTTTTTGTCTTAACAAAGTCATGTCGATGTTACAATTAAGAACAGTTTCTTCAACGTTTCTCCCCTTAGAGTTGTCTTGCATAAGCCTATGTCAGAATCTATCTATACTTGAATGCTGTGATATGATGGGACAGAAGGAATACTTGCACCTGATGTCACTGCTGAGAAAACTCAATAAAAGCAGGTCTGTGGCTCAAAGTTTTCAAAGATTTAATTAATTTTAACATAGCCTCTTCAGATATTGCCACAGGCTTGAGAAGGTTTAACTAAACAGAAAGTTTGAAGAGACAGTGAGCAGTAAAGAAGTAAAAGCAAAACAGCAGTCACCATTTTATTGCAGCATAGTGTTTTAACCTCCATATTGGCAGATTATATTCAAAATATTAAGAAAAACCTTTCTTAATTTTCAGAGTACATAAAGCAGTTGTCAGAACATACTGATTTCCTAAATTAAGGTCCGCGAGACAGCTAAAGTAGCACTTTGGAGTGGTAGCTGATTTCATCCGTATGCACATAATAAAACCAGTCTCTGAAAAGGATGTTTTTCTCAAAGAAGTAAAAAGTCCAAGTGTTTTTTGATCTGACAAAAATTTTAAATCTCCTAAACACTATGCATTTTGAACTGCAAAATGATCCGTTTTAGCTTCAATGCTTTAAACACCTTGAGATTTATGTAATTATTCTTTTAAATACCTTGGAAGCAGAATTACTGTCAAATGGCATTACTTACATTTGTGAAATCTTAGTATGATCACTGAATTAAAAACTTCTGTTTTAGCAGTGGCTTACTAGACTTGGTACTTCTTTTTCAACAAATGTGACACTTTTCAATAATGCTCATGCATTTTTTCACTTAAATCATAAGTTAATGTATTTTCCTTTTTTTTTTTTTAAAAAAAGCTTTCCTTTCACAATCAATAGGAATCAATAAGGTCTGTGTCTACAATAAGCTACACTTTCATTTTTTTCTGTAATCCAGTTCAAATTTATTTTATCTGTTGACTATTTATTTTTTCTTGACTTCTGTAACACTGAGTCCTCATTTGTCTGTCTTTAAACTTTTGTGCAAGCATCTGGAAATCCTGCTAGTGTATTTCTTGAATTTTAGGTTTTAAGTCTGGTACCATTTACAGGAAATTTTTCTTCCCGTCACTTTCAGCCCTTCTTAAGTTTTTTAGTTTTTACGTTGAAAGTATATTTGCCTTTCATGTATAAAAATCAGTGGGAGGGTGGGTGGTTACAATTAACATGACAACAAGCTTTCCCCTGTATTTTTATATCATCTAGGATATAGAAATGCTACATTCCTCTAGCACTAATCAGTCTCTCTTGTATACCAGTTTTGGAGATCACAAAATGTACACGTAAACTGTGCCAAATCTCTTCTAACTTTTCCTCCTCCTATGAAAAGGTATTATGCATTGGCAAACTCCTGGGCTTGCCTCATGGGAATGCTTCATTGCCTGTACTTTGCATGCCTTTTTTTTCTTTAAATACTTTAAATAAAGTAGATGATACTTTTTTTTTTCCTGCAAGATTTCTTTGTAATGCTAATGTTCTTAGAAGACTCATCTTGTTTAGAATAACAAGAATTGTCCTAATATTTAGTAAGTCCCTGAGTCAACTTTGTCATTTAAATATCAGTTTGGCACTTTACGTGCCAATGTCTGAAACCAGCTAGCACATCAAAGGCTTGAAAAATTACTTAGTAACAAATGCTCAGTTGCAGCTGATAAAAGAAAAAAAGGAAAAAAGATAGGAGAATGAGGATGGAAAAATACCTGTGGCCTGGCCAGGAGAAGATAATCAATGATATGTGAAAGACCAGATCAAGCTGAGCACAAACTCAAATGCAATCTGATATGAGTTAGGGGAAGAGAAGTTGATGCAGAGGTGAAAATGAGAGGAAGAATGCCTTTTTTTTTTTTTAGAAATGCTTGCTGATTCAAGAGCTTATCTTTATATGAAACTCAATGAAAAAAAAAAGCCTCTAAAAACAGAGAAAAAGTGAGAGGAAAGGGGCCGTTTCAGGGAGGAGGGAAAGGAAAGAATAAGATAGATAGATTGAAGGAATCTGACAACACAAAGAAATGGCTTCCAAAAGACATGTCAGAATGTTTGACACGAATAGCAGCATGTAGTGGCACAGCTGAATTTCACAGGATTTCCTGCCTTTTCATGCAGAAAGCAGATTTAGAAAGAGACTGAGATAAAACTGAGAAGATATATTACTTTGCAGTCTACTTTTCGGGAAACTAACTTTTTTTTTTTTTTAAATTGAGCTACCAAACTTTTGATTATAGCCCTCCTGACTCTGTCCAGTGATTGGCTCCAGAGTTTCATCAGAAGACTTCACAAATGTCTCAACATTTGCTTAAAGAAACTAGTTTGTTTTTTTTTAATTTAGTATAGAATTTTTTTTTAAATTAGTATGTTTAGCATATTTTTACTTCATGTATTGTATAGTTTTCTGATGGAAAAAATTGATAGCTTGATGTTTCTGAGAGTCATGAGATACGAACATATCATGATGTGTACTATTCCATTGCTTCTCTTGAGTCATGGAATGAGTATGTGCAAAATACTTTTTTTTTAATTTTTCATATGAGACTAGATCGTGACTGAATGCATATATCACATGCAACTAGAGTGAGAACCTTACGAACTATTTCATGTAAGATATTGCAATTTCACTTATCAATAACAATTTTTCAGAGACTGAATAAATAGCCCATGGCTGTCTGTATTGGCTATATCCTTAGTTTTGAAACTGCATTGTGGGATCTGCCTGCATGATCTTTTCCAGATAAATTAAATATGAAAGTGTTATATTTGCCCTTTGAGCTAGCAAGACACAAATCAGCTCCGACCCAAAGCGTAGGGTTCAGGTTAGCTGATGAATGCTAACCACAACTCCTCGGATCTGGATGAGTGTGGACTTCAGGTCTGGCAGGACTGGAAACTTAAAAATGGCTATGAAAGATTGTTCCTAAATCAGTTAGAGTTAAGCCTTTCTAGAAAATGGATTTAAAACATGATTTGCTAAATGATCAGCCACACATCAGTTTAACGATTTCTGAGCTTAATAATGTTTGTAGACATGCTTAGAAGTTGAAACATTAAGAAATTAGTTCTTTCATGTCCTTTACGACTAAGAAGCTGCACAAGTGGAAGTGGCTGGGAAAGTATGAGATATATTTGTATTGATTTTTCTGTGTAAGTTTTTCATGTGTGTTTTTGTTTGTGTATGTATATAATCATGAGTGTATGGGTTTTACACGTGTACACGCTGGATTTAGGAGCTGCAGTGCTCCCAGTTATAGCATGCCTGGAGATGCTTCCTAGAAGCACTGGGATTATTTTGCATGTGGTGAGGACAGCATGCCTATTGCAGACCTCAGGGAAATCCTCACTTGAAACCAGGCAATAAGACTGTGGTGAGCTGCAGGGGGTCCTAAATTACAGTATACCTACCACTAATGATATGCATCCTCCATCACTACTATCAAAGTGATAGTGAATGCTGTCTAAATAAAGACTTTCTGCACAAGAGTAGAGTGGATGCTGCTACCGCTATCAACGCAGCATAGATCACTGCAGGAAACCCAGGCTGGGATTTCTGTTGTAATGTATTTTGAGTTTCGTGATGAGAGCTACTTTGGAGAGTATTAATGTTGTGACCTTGAGATGGCTGCATGCAGCTATAGGATCTCAAACGTATTTCAAGATAATATTTAAAAACCCTGAACGGAGTTTAGATAAACTAGTCCTGAGGCCGTGATTATCCTTGGAAGCATGAAGCAGGCAACTTGCTGGAGATCAGCAGACGGAGAAAATGGATTAATGACAACTTTTAAAATATAAGGAAACTGTATGGGCTTTATTTTCTTTCTTTCTTTTTCTCTCTTTCTTTCTCTCTTTCTTTTTCTCTCTTTTTTCTTTCTTTCTTTCTTTCTCTTTCTCTCTCTCATTCTTTCTCTCTCTCTTTTGTTCTTTTTCGCTCTCTTTCTCTTTCTCTCTCTTTTTCTTTCTTTTTCTCTTTTTCTTTTTCTCTTTCTCTCTCCTTCTTTCTCTTCTTTCTTTCTTTTCTTTCTTTCTTCCTTCTTCCTTCTTCCTTCTTCCTTCTTCCTTCTTCCTTCTTCCTTCTTCCTTCTTCCTTCTTCCTTCTTCCTTCTTCCTTCTTCCTTCTTCCTTCTTCCTTCTTCCTTCTTCCTTCTTCCTTCTTCTTCTTTCTTCCTTCTTTCTTCTCTTCTTCTTTCTTCTTCTTTCTTCTTCTTTCTTTCTTTCTTTCTTCTTTCTCTTCTTCTTTCTTCTTTCTTCTTTCTCTTTCTTCTTTCTTCTTTCTTCCTCTCTTCCTCTCTTTCTTTCTTCTTTCTTTACCTCTCTTTCTTCCCCTCTTTCCTCCGTCCTTCCTTTGTTTCTTTCTTGTGCTCTTTGTACACCTTTCATTTTTTAAGTGCAACACAGTAAAGAAATGAGGAGACCAGAAGCCTCGAGGAAGAAGAGCAGATAAGCCTGCCAGAGTCAGTAGATCTTAAGTTTTCTTCCTTTAAAGAACATTAAAGAATACACCCACAGTGGTCCTACTAAAGTAGCTCTGCTGAGTCAAAATAGTCTTGGAGGCTATGTTTATATGCAAATCTCTCCAATATCCAAAATAATTTTTAAAGTTCTATGCCTTGTAAAGTGTAATGGCTTTTTAACAAAAGGGCCTAATAAGTGCAGCTGCAAGAACATAGAAATGAAATTATTCTAAGGAAACTTAGGACAATTCCTTAATTTATGAGAAGAATGCAAAAAAAAATTAATTATATTTTAACAGTGTTCTCTGTTTTCACTTAATAAATCTGGAAGTATATTTTCTTCCTTTATCCAGTTGCTTTGAATAGAATAGTTTAGGCATAGTGTGCATTTGGTAATATTACCAGCTTTTGTGATTTTTATCACAGTTCTCATAGAAGGATAGGTTTGCCTCTGGAATAACAAGATTTTAGCTCTCCCATTAGCTCTCTCTGCTATGGATTGCATAGCAGGGGAGCAGCCACACTGCTATAAAAGCCCCTTTTGTGTGAGTTTGTACAAGTGGTTTCCATAGGTACCTACCTGCATGGGTGGAGAAAGTTACCAGGAAACAGGCTGAAGACATTGTCGGAAGGGTACATGCTGACTGGCAGCGTACAGCAGCCTCCCAGGCACTCCTAAGCAACTGAAACTAGTGATCCAGCTGGGACTGCAAAGACCAATAAACTTGGGGCAGGAAGAGCTGGCTGAATCTGACCACCTACGTGCACAGGCATTGACAGGGGATTGGGTAGCTGGGACTGCATCCAGCAGAGCAGTATCACTATATGCAAAGACTGCAGGATTACAGAGACACTTGATGAATGACCCTCTGAGGGACTTTCTGAATGCCCGCCCAGGAACCCCAGGTGTACCAGTACGACTCTCCATCTCTGAACTGCGGAATTTACAACAATGTGGCTATGCATCTCTTTCTTCTGGCCCATCAAGAGTACCGCTGTGTCTAAGCCCTTGGGTTCTTGCAGTGATTGGTATTATTTTTCCAAGTTCTAGCTGGAATAGCATTAAACCATAAGGTAAAATGTAAGGCAGCAAACATCATGCTATATAATTATGTCTCGTAATTTTGAGGTGCTAGAGGAAACGGTCTGTGAGTTTCTAGACTAGATGCTGACAGGGAAAAGTTCCTTTTTTTCTAGGATTTATTTTAACTAGCCATTTTGGAGATCTGAGGCTATCAGATTTACCAAGAGAAAAACAGCTAACACTCCATGCCTGAATCGTTCCCATATTATTCTTGTGTTATCTCAAACTAGACATCCATATAGGTAGATTGGTTTCCTTAAAGATATTCTCAGGGTGAGATTCAGCTCCAAATTTAAATGCCTAAAATATAGGTTATGTAGGTAGCTGTCTAGACTCCCATGGTAGTCAATGGAAAGAGCTGTTCTAACTATCTGACTGATCAAAGCTTGGTTTCTACTTTTAGGTGAAATGAACTGACAGAACTTCAATTATATATTCATTGGCGCTAGCGGGAGCTTGGATACCTTGCTCACATGTAGACACTGCTGTTGAAGAAAGATAAATTTGAATCCCACTCTTAATGATACCACCAAAAAGAAAGCAGGCAGAATTAAACCCTGGTTGCCACTGTACATATGGTTTACCTGTCTCAGCATGATGCAAATTTTAATCATTGTATTGATGAATTGATGATATCAAGTTAAATCAGAGAAATAAATAGGTTTTGTAGTGTCATAGTATTAAGTCTTTATAAGTATCAGTTCAGCTATTTTGTTCTCCTTTGAATTGTCTCCAAGAGTAAAAGAATCAGTTCCAATGACTAGCGCAAGTGATCGTTGGATTTGTAGAATGGTGCTTGCATTCGGCATCCATAATATTACAATCTTCAAACTAATTCTTTTTTTTTCTTATCATGGAAACTCTCATAGCGAAAGTATATATTCACATTAAAATCATAATTGTGCTGTTAAGAGGAATAGTGGCAAATGAACGCAATAATAAAGCAATGAAAATAAGCCAGAGCCTGAAAAAACAGTTTTATTGCAGTAGGCTGGGGGCACTGTGGCTGGGTAACGATAAGTAGTGCAGATCCAAGTCTAGGCAAGAGAGGTGTGTAAGAATTGCCTCTACAGCAAAAACAGCCATTTAGTGAATAATGTACATCATTTCTGCAGCTGAAGGAAAGAGCCTCCCTCTAGAGGTTAATGCAGGGAAATAGTTGTCTGCTTCTAGTTTAGCCTCTGGCTTTAGCTTTGAGTAGTGCCAGGTTAAACCCCATATCTGAGAGTTGCCAGATCTGATAGTAGGAGTCATACGCTGACATTCTTCAATGTAGTAATTGACAAAGCTACAGTGGTTAACTTCTGATTAACGCAAGCCATCTCAAATCTTTATCCCCTGCAGCTGTCACCTCTCTTTACTTTCCTCTTTGTGACCAGTCTTTTTACTTCCCTCCCTTCAGGTCCTCAGTTTTACGAGGGGCTGCATCTCACTCTTCTCTCCTGGTTTAAAGAAGGCATAAGCTTTGCAGAGCTCATGGTCCATGTGTTTGGGCACATCCACAGTGGCTGCTGAATTCTGCTGCCCAGCAATGGGTTTTTAGTGAAATCAGGCTGAATTTGACTGTGAATGTTTAGCAAACCAGAGACATTCATTTCATGCTGGCAGCATTTCTTAAACACATAGAAGCAGGCAGGAATCGTGTATTCTCAAAGGAGCATCATTTAGCATTCGTTTAGCTTCTCCTAACCTTTCTAAGCGGGTATCAGTTGCCAGAGATGGTCTGGTATTTCATCATTTCACTGACATTCCCAAGGAGAGCTCTTATGTTACACGTTAATGTTACATGTGCTCTGCGCCTTAAATACATTTTTCTGGTGTACCTCCAAAACTGTCCCTCCCCCTTAGTTGATGTTGGCTTTCTGCCAACACTTGCCAGCTATATTGTGCGATGGTATTTTGCTGTAAGCTCAGCAGTGGAGAGGTACCATGCAAGTGGAAGACAAAGCTTGAATACTGGATTGTGCAGTGTGCACTACTTTTGACATGGAATGGGGCCTGGAGGCAAGAATTAGACAGGACTTCATCTTTGTAATGCTGGTCAAATCAGTGCTAAGAAAAACAATTAGCTTATTGGCATGAAAAGCCTGTACCATCTCCAACATCTGTTTTGCACTGAGCTAATGAAACGATTGTGGCGTACCAAAGATACTGCCTGCTGAGAAGTACATCCTCTTTCCCTTTTTAAAAATCATACTGTGTAATATAACTGCAAGTCAGCTTTATCCTCAAATCGCTATTTTTTCTATTTAAATCAATGAATTATAGTATGAATCAGGTATGAATTGCATGAATATAATTCATTGCTAATTGCTACTGTGGACACGGTAGTTACTTTGCCTTAATAAGGGGATGGAAGTGTTTCACTTCTGTGTGCTCCACTTTCATCTCCTATTCCTGCTCTTTGCTCAGAAAGTCTTATGTATGAAAATGAAAATGAATGGTGCCAAATCAGGGCAATTTATTAAATAAATGGAATGTAGGGAGATTGGATTCCCTCTGACCAGATTTTTTTAATTGAAAATCAGCCCAAGAAACTGCAAAGTCTTCTGAATAATAACAGGAAATGTTGATTTTTCTCTTTGAGTCCACAGAAGAGTAGAAGAAACCTTATGGCAGAGACTGAATACTCCGGTTGTTATAGTCCTAGCAAAGGTTTCATTCCATTATAACTGCAGTAGTTGCATGTACTGAAGACTAGCAGGGAAATGCTGCACACTGTATTTATCTTTATACGGGAGACTTTACATTGCTTGCCTATGGGCTGTCAGCCCATGTCATTCTTTGTGAAAATGTAAAGATGGAATTGGGGCATGTGGCTTATGATTTGTGGGTTCAATATACCATAAACTCTTCTGATTTCAGCTGGTAAAGTAGGTCTGATTTTATTTAGCAGTTCACACAGAAGATGTGTACTCGGGTGACAAACTACCTCGTTTTCATCTAATGTAGATCTACTTGCAAAGAAATAAACACATCCACAATTTACGTTATTAGCTTTACATGTAGTATTACAAAGTAGTACTTTTTATGCTGAGACAAGCGCCTAATTATTTCACATTAGATTATCTGCATTAGCTTCAGAATAGCAGTTTTACAATGTTTTGTGCTGCAGCTCACAGTGTGTATATGCACTTTTCAGAAATAACTGTCTGCTTTCATTTGTTTGTTTGTTTGTTTTTTAAATGTAATTGTCCTGGCACCTGAGTAGATATTGTTCCACTGTTATAGAAAGACCTTTGTTTCCTGTTCTTTTTCTTGCATTTTAAGGTTTTGCGTCAAGAGTCTTACCTCAGTAAGATGATGCTGAACAGATGTTCCCAAACAGGTTATTGCTGCGGCAGGATGTGCTGCCGCAGCATGTGCACAGTGGCAGCCATTTGGGCGATGCAAGGGTGACACGATTACACAGTTGTGTGGAAGAGTGCAGGTGTGCGCGGTGGCCGCATGCAGCATCTGCACTTTCAGAGGACGCTCCCTGGATAGCTAGAGGGGGGACAGCTCCATTCATGAGTTGTCTGTGTTTGGTGGCAGTTTTACAGGTTCTCAGCAGTCTTTTGTGAAAGGTGCTGAGACTTTGGGGCTTTTTTGCTGTTGTAGCTCGTGATAAAGCTTGGTATGACAGAGCTTGAGGCCCCACGCGTTTCACATGTTAGGTAGTGCATTCACTGTCTTGGATTTTGGAAAGCAAATCTCTCTAGTAAATTCATCTCATTTGAGGTTGTCTTTCCCCCCATGTTCACTTACAACATTGAGCATGTTCTCAGTGCTCAGGAAATTTACCTAATTTGAATAGTTATAAATTATTAAAGCCAAGCACACATTCCTCCTGCCTTCCAATAGGAGAAGTTGTATATCAAGGGATTCAGTGGTAAATATTTTCCCACCTTGACTAATTTTTAGAATCAACAACGGTATTACAGGAAGTTCAAGATTTCTGTGACATCAGCAAATAACCGTGAATGTTATATTTGTTGTTTGTTTCAATCAGGAAAGAAAATCTTTTTTAAGATGCAGCAGTTTAAAAATGGCACAAAAATTTTCTAACAAATTGCTTAGATCACCCAGCTACCATTTTCCAGGCAGTGCTCATAAATACGTTTAATTCATATAACTGTCGAGTGAGCGCATGCATGCACATATTAGGGTAAGCTGGTCAACCACGACCTTCTTGTTGTGCTGTAAGAAGAAATTCTGCCTTCTGGACCCAGCTTGAGTCTGACAGGAGGCCGACTGGTGCCACCAGGGCCACCGGTGTTGCTGCCTGCTCTCCTTAGACAGCAGGGGAACCACAAAGTTCTCATTTATGTTTCTCAGTGTCTGCAGTGATACTTCCAGCTTTTTGGACTCTTGCTTTTGAAACACCTAACTTTTGAAAAAAATCCTGAAAGAAATGAGTACGCTGACAGACCAAATGAGGTCTGTTATTTGTTACAGTCAAGAAAGAAAATCTTCCTTTTAAAATGTTGTAATTTGAAAGGCATTCTGCAAATTCCTAATTATTGGTCCTATGTAGAATCTCAGAACAAATGCTTTTATAGTCAAGAAATAAACTTCTGAAAGAAGAGATCTGGAACAAAATTATTATAAGATCCCAACGTAACTGTGGTGTGTCGGCCTTAAATCTGTAATAGTAAAGTAAATTAGCTTCTTGTAGTGTTCAAGACTGCCAGCTTTAAATCCTATTTTTCATTTTTATAAGACTATGGAGAGAAAAGTTCCACAATGTAATGCTGAGGATGCTATTTTTGCTCTTCAGAAATGTGATCCAAATTTGATACCGGTGATAATGAGATTTTTTGTGCTGGCTAATTTTATAAAATTAAATTAGTGTTTAAAGTTATTTATTTCATTATTTTAATTTCATGTTTGGATTCTCTAGCAGGGCATGCATTTCCAGGTAAAGTGGCAGTTAGATTAGATTGTGTGTCTTTTATACTGACTGAGTTTGTTCAGTTTACTTTTTGGGGTTAAAATTTAATTAGTATGGTTCTCCCAACATTTCCTTACTTATCAAAATTGTGCCATTACTGTAGCATCTTTAATATTAAACAAACCAAGGGGGGAAAAGCATCAATCTAAAATATCAAATCCTAATGAAAATATTTCAAGTTAATTCCCTCTGGCATGTGATTCTCTAAGATTCAAGAAGTATGAGACTGAGTTTCCAGTTCTGTTACTAGAAATATATAGGATACAGGTTTTGAACAGTAAGAGCATAATTTTCAATAAAGAATCAAGTAAGGATGAGATGACAATTATGTTCTCTTAATTCTACTGTACACATCTATCTCTTATGCCACATCAAAATGATCTTTAAAAATAGTGCCCTTGTTGATTAATTGAAAACTTTAATTGTAACTGTAATTCCTTAATAAATTCAAACATTTTTGAGTTGGGAATTTTTAAGCAGCTAAATATGATGCTCACTTATCACATGAATTTCTGTGATTCTATAATAAAAATTTTGGCACAATAAGAATATAAATGAGTGCTCTGTGTAATAAGGTGAATCTCTTCTCTTCCCCAAATGTCTAGATGCTTTCTTGTACTCAAAATTGTCTTTTGAATAATGCTTCAAATGAAAATAAACCAGATGATTGCGAAAAGTAAGACATCATTTAAGTATCCCAAGGAATTTTTAACCAAAATTTGTGATCATATTTATCAATATTACAAAAGTGTTGGAATTTATTATATAATTATATAATTAATCTATTAATACAATAGTCCTCCTTCAATTGTCCTTTGAAACAGCATTCTTTAAAAAGTCTTGGAGAGTAGGTTTATTTGAGGTTTTCCAAATGTTACTGCATTGGGTATTGGTGGTCACTGGTATGCTACAGGAATCTCGGTATAACAAAGGACCAAAGAAAGATTAAAAGTTCATTGTCATGAAAGTTTTTTGTAGTGCTCTCAAAGCCTTTCTGTTCTTAAAGGAACACACCAAAAAGATGTCTGTGTGAGAAGTCAACACACTATATGTGCAGGTTTTACCGTTTCCATCCTAGGGTGGGAGACTCTTACTCCAAGTAGTCCGCATTGTTTTGAGTAGGAGTGCTCATGGAATAATGTATTGCTTAAGATGGCCATCTTGTAAATATGGTCTTTACGATCAGTTTAATATTCTCTGCTGCCAAATATATACATGTATCACCAAGACAGAAATCGAGAAGCAGCATCAGTATATCTTTGATTTTTTTCCCCTCCTTTTATTGAACCTACTTTTATGGTACTAGGTAGTCTTATGGTGTATCTCAGTCTTATTTTGAAATATGGCAGTCTTAAAATAATGATCCTAACTGATACTGACAACAGAGCCTCAGGACTAATATGTGTCGTACAGAATTATAGGAAGGAGAAACCATCTTTATTCTGTATTGAAAATGTCCTGAAGAGACCAAATACGTTCCAGGTCTAAGTATACACAATTTAATTGAATGGCCCGTTGGTTAGTACAGACAGAGATCTCTCTGCGTCTAATTCACTATAAAAGAGATGTATGAGAGTAGCATGTGTAGCTGTGAAGAAGAAAAGCCTGGAAATACGGATCTGGGTTAAATAGTTCTCAATCTGGAGACTCATAGAACGGGACACACCATTCTGCAACTCAGAAATCACCATGTCTCCCTTACTCCTTTATTTGGCAGAGTTGAGACATGCCCTTTTCTGACACATCTGTAGTGTCCTATCTTGCCTAATGTCCTATCAGTAAAATGTCCTGTCTTGTGTCTAGATTTACTTACATTTAATAACTATCATGACTAAAACAGTGCAGATGATTGTATAATTACAGCTGTAACTGTATTAAAGGCCAAAAGGGACACTTAGGTGACAGCAGAAGAGACTGAGGTGTTACTTCTGCCTCTTCAATAGCAAAGAGTTAATTAGATGATATATGTCCAGATGATCTTAGCATATTAACAGATGATTTGGATCTCACATTGAGCAAGCACAAAACAAATTAAATTGAGATTTCTGTTTATCGAATCTTGGGATAAGTAAGTACTCTGTTTCACCCAACCCAGCAAGATTCATTAACAAGACCTCTAAGGGTAAGGCGATCCAGTAGATTTTACTCTGATGCGGTGCCAGTGCTCTGGCACTGCGTGAAACTCTGGCAAAGCATGAAACAGCTCCCTTCCAAAAGTCACGTAACTGCATTAGTGCAATGCTGAGCTGGAACTGGTGCCAGGCCTCTTAACTGGGCACACAGATCAAAATTAGCTCTGCACTGACCTGGCCACATAGTTCCCAGTTCAGAGGTGGTTTGCATCAAGTTCAAACAAAGTGAGCTCACATTAGGGTAAGAAAGACTGCTTGGCAAATTTCAGATTGGGAACAAGTACCTTCCCTATCACCATTGGGCACTAGGTCAGCTCCCCCTGGGTCCTCTCTGTAGATCTCTGATACTTCAGAGATAGATCAGCATATATACACCATTAACAAAATATCTGGCTGATTGTGTGTCAAGATGAAAATAAATTCTTTATAACCCTTGCAGTTGACCAGCTGAAACCCTAAAGTATGAGATTTGATTATAGTCATTGTCTTAATGCAGAGCTGCAAGTGTTATGGGCATGTTGAGAACTTCCCGAAGCTGGATTAAAGCACCTCTTTTACAATGATATCTAATCTCGTCCTAAAGCTCCAAGCGATGGCGAGTCCACCGGCTCCCCTGGTAAGCTATTCCAATATTTAATTTCCCTCAGCACTAGGAAATTGCAATGTTATGGGAAGGTTGAACTTGTCTAACTTCAACTTCCAGTCTTCCTTTTGCAGTGCTTTTCTCAGTAAGACTGAAAAGTGTCCCTTTTTCATATATGTCTTCTGAATAAGTCTCTAATGGAAGATTGATTTTCATTGACCTGTTGAAAAGCTGTATGCCCAGAAGTTTGCACTTTTTTCCAGCTATGCCATCTGGCCTAATGAAGTTATCGCCTTGGCCTGCAAACCTTGCATCTTCCATATCTTTAGACTATCACAATTACAACAGCATTACTACTACTCAGCACTTATATATAGCAATCAAGTCATCTCACAACTTTTGTTCTGATAATTTGGATATGTTGTACTCTTTAAGACTAATTTTGTAAGGTTGGTTTTCTAACTGCTGAATCTCTGGCTGTCATATGAACTCTGTCTATTATTTCCAAGCCTATGAGAACTAGAGATAATGTTCACATAGAAATTTTGAAAATGCTGTGTATAGAAGCAAAATCATTCCTTACGTGTACTTAATACCTTCTTAGGCATCTAACTTCAGGTTACTGCTATTGCAAACAGGGAGGAGGAATTGCCAGCATGTGTCTCTAGGGAGCAGAAGGAATAAATGTCAGAAACTTCAAAGCATGTAAGGGTATGAAATTTCCTCCAAATTTTTGGGATCCTGCTGAATGGGGTCACTGCAACAGGAAAGTTAGTGCTGGCAACCAACTATAACAGAAAGCTTTTCCTCAGTGCTGTCATCTAACTACTCTTATTTACTTAGGTACTCTATATTCCTTCTAAATCCTGTAAATGCCTTTATGGCAGAACCTGAGAGATCTGATTTCCAGGATTGTGTTTTTCTATCTGATTAATAAATGTGCAACAAAACTGGCCAGATCATAATGACCTGTGCTTTTCTATAGATATTTGCTTCCCAGGAGAGAATCTCCCATGCTGTAGGTCCAACCTATGGCTTTTGTTTCCAGATGTTCCCAGCTTTCTGTTTGTCTGCTTTAAAACACTTTTTGACAAACTGTGACTAATTAACAAGAAGATTCCTATTTTCTGTGACGGTAGCTTGTCCAAAGCAATTATTTGCTTTCCTTATGACATTTTTTTCCTGAGCAGTGTGAAAGACAGTCTTGGACTCTAGCCCTCAGTTGAAGGATAAATTATGTATTTTGTATTAAAGTCTTTGGATAAATGCATACACTGCAGTGGATATGAAGGCCAAACTGAAGGATCCCTGACTCTCAGCGGGTATCTATAGGAGTCAACTGCTTAACTCATGTTCTCTCACTGGGAGCATAGCTCTTGCATTTCTTCTCTGTGCCATGATCCAGTTCCTTAGAAGGGAGAACAGCTCCATCCCAGGTACCCTTGCAGACTGAGGCAATAGTAAGTTCCAAAGAGAAGTTGAGGAGGCCTACCCATTTTCTTGGCAAGTGCTTTACACACACAGTTATTAAAAAAAAGGAACAAAGAACAAAAAAACCCAGCTGTTTTCCCAGAATTCCCAGTTGTGATGCAGTTTCACCTCCATTAGCTTTTTTGTACTCAGATGTGAATTTAGCAGTTGGAATTGCAAAGGCAGCAAGGTACTTACTATTGCTACATTGAGTTATGCCCCTGTTCAAACACATCCCAATACTTACTGTCTTGTGTTGCCTCGTTTAAGAGGTCAAGAATGTGCATTTAATGCACTGGAGCTCCACAGACATATTTAGAGTGAAGTTTATATCAGCTCTCTGAGTTTCTTCCATTGGCTGTGAAGGGAGCCTGCAAATTCCTGTTCTGGATCACATATGCACTAATTCAGTGCCACCTGAGTTAGGAATCTGCACTGACAGTCCAAATGCACCTTCTATCTCTCTGCTGTACTTTCTTTTAATCCTATTTTAGCGTCAGCTCTGAAATAGCTTCTCCTTTCCTTATGAGCGCCCCAAAATAAGGTGTTCAAATTCTTTTCACAAGATCCACAGACTTTTTCTTCTTTGCGTTAATGACGAACACTGTTTTGTTACAGTTTATCTAACTAAGCTTAAAACTGTATGAAATATCTCCAGGATAAAGTTATGGGTTCATTCAGAACTTTAACTGTTCTTCGATGTGAACAACATAATTCTAGCCTTCAACTTCAAAATGTTTATTTTTTATTTCTGAAAATCATGGTCATGATCATGGTCATTTCCCAAGTCAAGGTCTTGGGAAAAGAAGCCATATTAAGTACTGTCAGTGGACCTAAATAATCTGCGGGTAAAGCTAAGTGGAATTTGCATTCTCAAGGCTTCATGTAGTAAGTAGCTCAAGTTACAGTAGGAATTTGGCACATGCAGTCCTGTGGGAGGTATTGAGAGAAAGAGGGTCTCAAATGCCGATGAAGAGTAAACTCTTAATGAACATTCTAATTCCTGGGTATATCTAATCAAGGTGGTGGTTGGTGACCTGCTCATTTTCCAGAAGAAGCAGCGCTTTGTCCATATAATAAGTATTAATACACAGGCTGGTTAATCATTCACTGTACTGTGCACATTCCTATTTACAGATCTCCTAAGTTTAGAAGTCAAATAGATATCTTATTCATTACACCAGTGCTAGGGCTTTGTGGCTGAAATCACAGTTTATTTGAAAGTGTCCGCTCTGCCATATTATTTGCAGTTACAGTAGCATTTAGTCAGGAGCAGCAGTAAGTCTTGTCTTGTTTATCCTTTTTCTCTGCATTTGCCTCAAGCATGTTTAGCATTGAGTAGAATATTAACAAAGAATGGATGTTTTAGAACAAATAACATTGAATAGAATTTGGTCCAAGATTAACAACAACAAAATATCAAAGTTCAGTGTTATTTGATTAGAGGTGACAGATTTGTAAAGAATACATTTGGAGAAATTATTATTTTACAGATGCTTATGGCTAGCTAGCCTCCTGATTTTTTACAAGGAATGAAGTTTTTCTAACCTTTCTACTGAAGTTTAGTATCATTCTTTTTTAGTTAGATCAGGCTCAAAAAGATCAAAATATTTCAATTTAGGTTGAGTACAGTCTTGATAAAAAACATCAAATGAAAGCCATCAGGCCATAGGGGGATGAACTACGATGACGTAGTAAACAGAAGGAAAATATTGGCACTCACAGTTGAGTTTCCCTCGTGCTTCCTGTTCTGCAAAATTCAATAGACAGGGTCGCAAACAAGAAACAAGTGTTCTTTCATCTATTACACTTTATCGGGCACAGGTCTTATCTGGCTTCTGTTTTAATAATAATTTTATAGTTCTATTAATTCCTTATACATCCATGTTTGCTCCTTCACTTTTTTGCCTCAACTGAAAACTGTGAGGAGAAAGCTTTTGTTTCCACTATACTCCTGTGACCTTCAGGGTCTTAAGTAGAATTTAGCAGTGCATAGTTCTTCTGTTTAAAATAGCAGGCTGCTGGATAAACCTTCAGGTGGAAAACCAAGAATTCCATATCAAAATGAAAAGTCTGATAGGTGAATTTGCACTGGGAAGGGAAAGATAAAAAATTAGTTTCAAAATGAATGAAATTTATTTTGTGGAAATTTTTGTTATTTCTAAGCTCTTTCAGGCTCCTGATCCCAAACAGCTCATGAGTTTCCCAGCGGGGCTGCTCTATAGCCATGCTTTTATTGGCACTTGAGCACTGCGGATTGCACATCAGAGGGAAGCCTTCGCTGGGGCTAGGATGCAGGCAGGGTGCGCAGGGAAGTGAGGGTGTGCTGCGCCCCTCGCTGTGTTGCCCCAGAGTGCAGACGCAGTCATGGGAGTAGCAAAGAGAGGAGAAGAGACAAAAATAGTTAATTATGCAGGAACCATACAATGACATGGAATTCATTCCAATACTTAAAATATTGATTTCTGTATTCTCAATTTTAGCTGTTTATTTTCCATGTAAATACATGCAAAAAAAAAAAAGGAGAATTAAAGGGTATTAAAGTTTCCTGGAAATAAGGTAGTTTCAGACTTAACAGGAGCTAAGTCCTTTGAAATGAGGAGTTTCACAGAGGCATATGAAGCTGATCTTTTCCACATGGATTTTTTAGGATTACTTGGTTTCATTGCTTTGGTTCTTCACTATGTTTTATATTTATTGGACAAGAACTGTTGTAAACAGCCATTGGTATAGATGTACAGATAACTACATTTCATTTCTTAAATATTTGTATAACATTCTTCTGGATGAGTTCTTGATCATGTTTAACGTCAAGTTAAGGATTTAATTTTTAGTTGTGTTTTTAATTCATTCTTTTTTTGATATTTTATTAATTATTGTTGTTAAGTGTTTTGGGGTACTTCATGCTAAGGGTACAGGATGAATCAGAATTAAAAGGAAATAAAATGAACAAAAAACCAACAACAACAAAAGATTTGGACTTTAACTACCAGTTATGATAGAGTTACATGATATGTCTTTGATTTACAGATATATGAATTCACGACTTGTTTCTTTTTTTAATTAAACATCTTCTCCCTAGAAAAATATGAAGCATAATTATTTGAGAGCTGCAAGGGCAACAGTAATTATGATATTGGGCTTGTCAGATTATCCCGAACATTCTATTAAGGCAGTGATTTTCCTACACTGTCATTCAACCACTCTTGCTCTACATTTAGCCTGTGATGCTGCTCGAAATTGTTGTGAACCTATTACACTGCAGAACATCTTAAATAGCCCGAGCACTTCATAATTTGGGGAAAAACAGGTCAAATGAAGACTCTGAAATGTTAAAATCTTCTAAAAAATATATATTCAAATGTGTTAAACTAATTCTATACTCCGCAAGAACTCATATGAAGAAAGATATTAAATTGGAATTATAGCCGAAGGCAAATCCTTAAGGAGGATAATTTAGACTATGAATTGAAAAGTGGACAACCATGTTGGCTCAAGGCATAAATTTGACATTAATCTGCCAAAGTGTAGAGTTTTTATAGATTCTGACGTATCTATGAAGTATTGTGTATAATTACTGAACTTTCCATTGTAGTTACTATTAAAACCTGTCTTCTAATTTTGCACTGGAACCTACATTTCTTAGAAAAGAAACTGACTGTTTTCTCTAGTATGCTATCAGGAAGTAAGAAGAATGGTCTTAAAGTTGAGACAGAAGTCTGACAATCAGAAGTTAAAGCCTGACTTCTTGTGATACTTGGCTCCTTGCTTAAAACCGCTCTCCTTTAATTTCCTCATTTTAATAACACAGATGAAATGTAGCCTTTTTTGCAGCTAAATTTGTAAAATGTTTTGAAATTTTCAGATGGTAGCTGCTTAAAACAGACAAGTATGGAATATTGCATTGACAATGTTTCTAATTAACTGCAATTACATACTGCTCAACACTACTCTTTAGTTCCATGTTTAAGCCAGCTTGTAGCAGCTGAAGGTTATACCTACAATATTTTACAAAATGAATAGTTCATATTCATACTTTTTTATTCTGTATGTCCATTTTCCAGGACACAATATGAATTGTGATTATGACCCTCTATGGCCGATTAAGTGATTAAGCAAAGACTCTTTATGAATTTTTGATTGTTTGTGTAGACAGCTAGGTACATTTTAAAATAATAGTACCGTATAGTTGTTCCACTTGATTTTTTGAAGTTTACTTACTCAAAGATTACGTTACAAAAAATAATATTTTTTAAATTTGTAAGTTTATTTTTCACATTTATATTTATTTAAGACCTTGGATTTTTTACTTCTCTTATAGTTATCAATCTCAGCTTTAGGTTACCAAAGCTATGTCAAGGGCAAGAGATGTTCAGTTGCCAGAAACCAACAAAATCTGTACGTAAGTTTAGTGTACTGATTAGATCAAGAGTCAGATATTTCATTCCTCTTACAAGATGTTTAACAAGAATAAATCATACTGCTGTCATACTTATTGTTCTGAAATTATTAAATCAGACTACTCAAAGTTAAAATGTTGTGCACTGTCTTTGCTATTTCAAAAATGGCTTAACGATATACTTTACTTTGAGGTTTTTTTTCAGTTTCAGATAGTTCTAGAAATGTTTCCTAATCCTGATTGCAGTCCAATAAGTGATCAGGAGGATCAGAGATACAAAAGCTATAAATTTTTCCACTGCTTTGTTTTCCTCTGACTAAACATGGTTGTGATTCCTATAACCAGAAATTTTGGATGTGGTAGTGTGAGACTTGCCTATCAAGATCAGTGACTTGTGTGTGTGTGTGTGTGTCTGATTTTAATGCAAGACTAGGCACTGCTAATTAATATAGAGATGGCTTTTTTCCAGTCTTGGAGGTTAACACTTCATCAATTTTTGCAGAACCAAGATATTTACTATTTTATCCATTTTGATAGGCACAATCAACCTGTCTGGTGGCTCAGGACCTTGAAATTGCTGTGTTGAAATTTATGAGAGGGGATTGAAGAATTTGTACCATAAGACAATAAAGTGCTAATGCACTATTTAAGCAGCATAACCCAGTGCTCATTTGTTGTGTGTGTATGTTCAACTGCATGAGAAAAAATACTCTTGTAATAATGGCCATGGTAGGTGTAATGCTTTTTTTGTATCAGCTGAACACTTCAGGCTTCATCAAAGTCCTAGATCGTACATACTTAGGTAATATGAATGAAATAATAGGCAAGTTCTGTATATCTGTTTCAACAGATGTAGAAATAAGTACAGGATTATTCCTGTGTGTCATAGCATCATTGTCTGGAAGCAGGTACACACTGCATTGCTCTTGGAAAAAACAACTAGCTGCCATGGTTTCTTTTAAATGTTTTTTTTTGCTGAAGTTTGTAAGTGGCATATATTACATCTCACACATTCATCCTTGAATTGCCAGTGTCAAATCTGCACGTTACCTACCAACAGGACAGTGGATCATTCTCCAGCACCACAGCTGCTTTTCCAGAAGTCCCAGTTCCTGTCTTTGGTGCGCTGCTCAACTCAGCAAAATGACAAAATAAATTCAAAGTCAGACAAATTCTCTGCATCCTAATATCACGTGTAATTAATTCACAGCCATTTAACAGATCGGTGCTTTTACCTTCCACATATTTGGGCAGGAAGGAGGATTCGAGGAGAGGTAAGTGCCTTGAGGTACTTGTCAGGGGCTCAGAACAGGAAAACTTCAGGGATCAAGTCAGCACTTCATTAAGAGTGTATCACAGAATCACAGAACGGTTGAGGTTGGAAGGGATCTCTGCAGATCATCTAGTCCAACCTCCCTGCTCAAGCAGGGTCCTCTAGAGCATATTTCCCAGGATCGTGTCCAGATGGGTTTTGAATATCTCCAGGGAAGGAGACTCCACTACCTCTCTGGGCAGCCTGTGCCCGTGTTCTACCACTTTCACAGCAAAGAAGCTTTTCCTCAGGTTCCGATGGAACTGCCTGTGGTTCGGTTTGGGCCCATTGCCTCTCGTCCTGTCGCTGGGCACCACGGAGAAGAGCCGGGCCCAATCGTCCTCTTGACACCCTCCCTTCAGATACTTGGACACATTGATGAGATCCCCTCTCAATCTTCTCTTCTCCAGGCTGAACAGGCCCAGCTCTCGCAGCCTTTCTTCATAGGAGAGATGCTCCAGTCCCCTCATCATCTTTGGAGCCCTCCGCTGGACTCTCTCCAGGAGTGCCATGTCTCTCTTGTCCTGGGGAGCCCAGAACTGGACACAGTACTCCAGACGAGGCCTCCCCAGGGCTGAGGAGAGGGGCAGGATCACCTCCCTCCACCTGCTGGCAACACTCTGACTAATGCACCCCAGGACACCAGTGGCCTTCCTGGCCACAAGGGCGCATTGCTGCCTCATGGTGAACTTGTTGTCCACCAGGACTGCCAGGGCCTTCTCGGCAGAGCTGCTTTCCAGCAGGTCAACCCCCAGCCTGTCCTGGTGCCTGGGGTTATTCCTGCCTAGGTGCAGGACCTTGCACTTGCCTTTGTTGAACTTCAGCAGGTTCCTCTCTGCCCACCTCTCCAGCCTCTCCAGGTCCCTCTGAAGGGCAGCACAGCCTTCTGGTGTCAGCCACTCCTCTCAGTTTAGTATCATCAGCAAACCTGCTGAAAGTGCACTCTGTGCCTTCATCCAGGTCATTGATGAATAAGTGGAACAAGCCTGGACCCAGTACACTGACCTCTGGGAGACAGCGTTAGCTACAGGTGAGCATCAAATACAGTGGGCAGTGCAGCTTGCTTCTCAAAGCACTAGTTACCCATGAAGAGTGGTGATTCACCTACTGACATCGATTAACATCTCTCCTCCAGAAGGAATTCTTCTAACATCAGTGAAAAAATAGTACGAGATACCATTCTTTGCAAGGAAAGGATTGCAGACTGGCAATCCTAAACTTCCAGCAAATAGGTGCTCCCCTGTCAGTCTTTCCATTTAGACCGTAGCTACCAAAGTGTAAAATTTCAGTGAAACTAGTGTGAGAATATCAGTTCTGGTATCTCTTTTAAGTCGTCTTTCAAAACTTTTTCACAGATGCTTTTTTGTGATTGTTGAAAACTCTAGAGCCAGATGTTTTCAAAAGTACTTGAAAGTGATTCAGATTAATAACAAGATTAACAGAAGGCTGAGAAAGCAAAGATTTATGGCTATGGGAGTGTGTCAGCAGTGTGTTAAGTTAGTAACTGTGTAGGCTCAGTACAACAAACTTAACAGGTGCCACAGATATGTTGTGCTGACTCTCTGCGCCAAAGCTGATCTTATTCTGGTAACTGAGGGGAGGAAAGGAATTTGTCAGTAATGTAGATGCTTCTGCACATCCTAGAAAAAGTCAGACTGACATAGAGGTGGGCCACCTTCAGGTGCCTTTTGCTGGATCTCCTGCATCGTCAAGAGAGAGAAATTAGTATACGATAGGTTGAGGATGGTAGAAAATCCCGTGAAACACAGGTGAGAAGAGAAAGAAGCCTTTTACCAGCCTGCATCTGCAGTGAAAGCTATCCAAACCTCAAGATATTTCCAATGTTTTGTCTGTTTACCATGTCAGATTCTTAGAAAAATTACTTTTGCATTTATAAACTGCAACAACAATGCAGTCCCTAGAATTGAAAGCATCTATGCTAGCTAAAATATGTTGCCTGTTGCTATGGGAACTGTAGCTCACAAATTTTTATATAAGCACTTGAGATAGAATTTTCATGACATCTTATTCTAATAGAACAATATTAATACTTTGCCCAGCATTAGGTTTTTGCTTTATTTAATAACAGCATTGGGCAGTAATCCCCAAGAGCAAATGCTGAGATAACAGATCATTTCATAGAAATATCTTTCATAATCATTAACTAAGCAGTTTGCAAATAGTAACATAATCAGGGCGACATCACCCTTAAATTTGATTTATATCCCCACTGCTGATGGTTTAAATACGTGTAGTTACAGAAAAATGACATTCAGGCTAAGCAAATATTACTTATTCTGAATGTTGCAATTAAGACTCTACCTACCTCCTTTCTGCATCCCCTTTACATCATTTTTCTGCTAAAAGGTGCAGAGGTAACCAAAAAGAATCAGGTAAAATAGGCTTAGGAATTTTAGCCCAAGCCCTTATGAGTTTTAACCAAAACCTAATTTCATATTATATCCTATAAAATATTCTTACTGAATCCAGCCAAAAAAGTAACATTTGGTTTTTTTTCCCTTCAGAGAATTACCAGCATTCTTGTAACACACTTTCCACGTCACGCAAGATGCACCCTCTGCAACCTCGTTCATTTCTTATTCAATAAAAAGTACTATATTTGTCTTAAATATAGAAATTGGAATTTGAAACTCAGATTTTTTTCCCCATGACATTGTTTTATGAAATTATATAGTCACTAAATAAACAAAGATTTATCTATCTGCAAGAGACCAGAAATAAGTCAAGCAAAAGATATTTTCTCTGGAAAACTGTATTTATATTTCAGCATGTAGTCCAAGTAAAATAGATAAATATTATGAGAAGAAAGCAATTATTTATGATTAAAGAGATGCATTCACTAATATATTTAAGCTATAAATATAGGAAGCATTTTTCCCTTAAAAAGGATACAATTTTTCATTCATCTCGTAATGTAGAATAGCCCTGTTAAACAGAGTAGTTCTCTTCTTTAAACTCTTCCACTCCCATTTGCCATGATAATGTGGCTTGTAGGTTCAGATGTGTTGTTTTTGTCTCAAAGAAATCCCAGAACAAATCCTTTCCTTGGACAAAGTGAGCTATCCACTGATTCAAGACTTATGAAGCATTTTGTGGGTCATTGTTGGGATCTGTCCTAATGTGCTCTGCTAATATCAATAGAAAAAGTAAGTAGTAATAAGACTATATTTCCTCTCTCTCTTGGACCAAGCCTTGCTTTCCTGCTTGTAGGTGCAATTCTGCAGTCCCTTCTGTGGTAGGACTGAGCCTGCCACCCCTCTTGTACCGACCTGCTCTGAATGCCAAGCGTAGAGGGTTAGTGGACCCTTCTGTCCAGTGTCTGCCACTGCGCCCACACCAGCGAACTGGATGAGGCCAGGCTGTGACCCCTCACTGCCAGGTGGCCGTCCACACATTTACGACTCTGGCACACTTCTGCTGCCTGTGCCTGGGTGTACTTCAAGGGCTAAGGCAGGCCAGGCACCTTTCCCGAGAGGCAGTTTGGATGCAGGCACCTCATTTGAGGAGATTCAAGAGAGGGGTGAAGTGATTTCAGCTGCACGAGCAAGAGCTGTGTTGTGCCAGCCTGCCTCAAAGCCAGTGAGATGTCTCTGGACTGTTTTATTTACAAGTATAAACAGTGCCTGTACTGACATTCCTAAGCAACAGTCTGTATTTGTAGTGACATATTCTCTTGTTCTGTCTGTTGTGGTTGTTTCCTCTGTGGCCATCAGATGGTTGAGTTTTCCCTTTTTGAGCCTGCACAAAACCGTGGGGCCATTTTTCCTCTGGTAAACATTATTGTAGCTCCTTTGAAGTTAATTGAGCTATGGCACTGCAGCAGCTGAGAAACTGATACACCGCACTGCTGAGTCTCTCCCACATGCACAGCGTTGACAACCCTATTCAGCCTCGCTCTCTAATGCCTGTAGAGCTTCCTGGAGATACATTCATGAGCTACCTCAGAATAATCTGCTCTTAACAAAAAAAATGCTTAAAAGCCCTTCCTGTACCATCTCATAAACAATATTCCTTCTATGATCCGATTCCTTTGTGTTAAGTAAGTTCTCTCATCAGGAATTTTTCTGCAACTGCATCTATTTTCCAGTCTTTTCTGAAACCTTTATTTTCTGTCTGATTTTTCTCAAGTATCCTCTGGTATCGTTTAAGATAAGGAAATAACTTAATTATTAAAAAAAAAAGTTATTGTTGCTCCATTTAAGTCAATGGCACAACTCCCAGGTAAGGATTTGCTGGGTGTACTAGCTAGCTATTGCCAAGGTGGATTATAGCTGTGTTTATTGATCGTCGCGCCTTTTAATGCCATTAGTGAACTTCATGCTTTGGATAGATGTCAAATTATTCAGTCCTCACAAGCTGTGAAAAGTTACGTAAAGTGTGTTCTCGTTTTTATATTTAAGATTTGAGCTTGTGTCTGTGTTTTCTCAACCTCTCCTTCCGTATTTCAGTGCTCAGTCTTTAAAATATTACATGCAGTAGGTGTCTTCTGCAAACCTCTCCAGCACAATATGTTAAGCAATAGGAAGCACATGTACAATAAGAATTATGGAGATGATAATGTGAATGATTAAAGGGTGTTTTCTTATGTCTTTGAAGGCATCTTTTTTATTCATTGAGAAAAGGTACGTTTTGTAAACAGGAACTTTCCCAAATGGAAAACAAAATCTTACTTTATTTGGACAAGAATTATGTGATATAGCAAAATAATTTTCTTGCAATGAAATAATGCTAAAATATTTGGGAGTTTTTTATAATTATGTAGCTGAAGTCCAATCTATTTTTTCCATCAACGCTGGCTGTGCAAAAAGAAAGCTAGGTAAGGTATTGCATATGTTAGGACAAGATTCTTGCATAAACTACTGCTATCTGAAACTGTTCTGTTGGTAGCCAGTGTATTCTAAAACTTTCTAAAAAGTAGGAAAAATAGAAGCTTTTTGAATTTACACAGGATGCTTACCAGCCTTAGTAGAAGTTCCTTTTGGATTCTTGTGGCAACTCTTATTGTTCTCAAATACCGATAGTTAGTTCAATTAATTAATCCCTATATATTTTGCTTAAGGTTTGCCTGTGTTTTCATCACCATGCCTTGGAACGGAAGTAAGCGTGAGCATAGTTGGGGGAATTCACAGTGCCCAACTTGGAGCAGCTAATTCCTCTGTGCAAGCTGGTTGCCTTATATTAGTCAGAGGAGAAATGCAGCCTGTGGCAGTGCTGTGGCTGCTGGAAGCTCTCACTGCTGAGTTTCCAGGTCTGGATGGGAGCCTCAGCCCCAACACACAGGTGTGTGGCTGTGAGAGTTGGGAGAGCATCGGCCTTCGTCCCGTCGGTGGCCCAGCCGCCAGCTGCACCATTCAGCTACAAGGAAGCCCAAGCGGGCTCCGAGCAGGTATGGACCTGGTTGCTTCATGGGCTGAGTCTCCGGACGTGTGTCAGATCACAGTTCAAAGTGGGGTCCATAGCCCCTTTGGGTGCCGTTGCGTACACCTTCCCTTTCTGCGTTGGCATCCTTGCACGTACGAGTCACCATCCGGAGGTGTTCAGGTGAGCAATACTCAGAATAGGTACTACAGAGTGTTCTTAGTAACTGCAATCTAGAATTGAAGTTGCTTGCAACTTCACATATTTTTTCCTAAGAAATGATTTTAATTCTTGATGAAACATCCTAGACAGCTACTCAGTTTGCCAAGTGAAGGTCAACATGGTCTGTGCTAAAAGTAACAAGCTGAAGGGGCAAGAAATCCATGGGCATGGGGAAGGCAGGGCTGTAGGTGTCTCCTGCCAGTATTCAAAGGAGGCGTGTGCTGTCAGGTCACGCAGAAAAACCTCGGTTTGGAAGAGGAGACAGTAGGGAAGTCCTCTGATTCCAAGTAGGGTGACTAGTGCGTCTGCTGCATATAAGCATCGCACACTAGCGTAATTGTTTGAAGGACTGTTTTTCCTTATCAGAGATACGGAACAAAAAGTGTCGAAATATTGAATTTGTTGATCAGAAGTAATCTTTGACTTTGCTTTTAGAAAAAGAAAGATTCATTTGGGATTTAATGAGATGTTTCTGTTCGTTCTTGTTAAGGAATTTCACGCGCGCTGTTGGAACTTTGACATAGTTTTGTTGTATATTAAGTAAGTATCTGATTCTACATTTGAATTTCTAAGGTGATATTCCTCTCACCTGACTCTAAGTGTTTACGTTGTAGGTGTCTATGCTAAAGCTAGTTACCCTAGCCTCACTTTACAGTAAATGGAGAGAAACAGGCACTTTCAGGATGTGATTCATCTGACCTGTTTTAGATGTCTGTTTTAGGATTAGATGAATAGCACCTTAAAAATACTTTATCTCCACATTGACTATATATGGACTCAAGACTGTTTGCTCAAATTCATTTAGGCAGATGAATCTTGCTTTTGTTGAGTCGAATAATCATACAAGAAAAATTTAGGAAATGATTTTTAAAGTACTTGAAAACATGCCGATATTTTGGTAGAATTCTAGTCAAGTAGCATAAACCTCTTTATTGTAGTTTTAGTGAATGATAATCACAATGATTTTTCCATCAGCTACTGAACTGGTACTATATTAAGTTTATAGGCAAGTCTTAATGAATCTGGCTAATTCATGTGCAGGATAACCTGCACAAAACAACAAATTGTTATTGAGACAAATAGAAATACTGTAGTCTAATTTCCTATGAATTTGTTGTCTTTATCTTAATTTCCATCCCCCTTCCCACGTAATAGCCTACAGAGTAGCAACGCTGTTGCTAACCTGGGCCTGCACAAGTATTGTCTGGCTGATACGTGTGTGCCGACCAGGCGGCTGCTGGCTGACAGCTCTGCTCTCATGGCTGGGTTCTGCCTCACTAACGACGCTAATTTGCCTTTCTCTGCTTTTCCCATTTTCTAGTTTTCACAAATTATTTCTGGGAATTCTGTTTGTCGTTTAAATAGTCCCTTCAGTTCACAGTTAGTGGATGGGAAAGTGCCAACTGCCAGGCAAGTGGATAGCCCCATTGCATAAGTCAGCTCTTCTTAATAACATAATACTAGAAGTACAGATAAGACATATATAAATAAGACTACAAGTTAAAGTGCAGTGCACACAGTACCAATAATGCTGTGGAATATGAAGCACAGATAGCCCTAAATTAACATTTGCTTGATTGGTAAATCTACCTAACACAGTGCCACCAGTATGCATCTGTACCATGTAGAGGCTAGATAACTTTTTGACTGAGTCTACAGCATAGCAAGTCCTCAGCTGGAATAACCTACCCATTGCTAAGTGAGCATCTAGTATTCAAAATGTCGTCATGAAGACACGTCACCAGTGAAGGAAGCTGGGGTACAAACAGTATTGTTGTTGAGCACCAGAAACACCGGAGTCGTGGGAGGAAAAGCTCACTTTGATGCAGTGCCACGCCAGGCTTGCGCAACTTGAGACTAACCGTGACAGACATTGCCGCCTGTCCAGAGCAGCAGAGGGACCTTGCCTCTGTTACCCTCTGCTCCAGGCACTTCGAGGCAATTCCTAACCACTCTATGCTGAGTTTAGCTAGTTGAGCAGGCAGCTGGACTTTTCTCCAGTGAACATCTCATTGGGCTTTTCCCAGCTGCTTCATGCTTTTTATGATCTTTGTGCACAATAAATTTTAGCTGACCGGATATTTGTGTCTTTCCAGTGCAACAAATTTGGCAAGTCCTTGGAGGGATAAACAGGCATAGCACTATTAAAATGAAGTAAGTTGGGTCAACTTAAGGTGGATGAGGTTCGCTCTCTCACTGTAATTCATCTTTGTGATCTATATCTGTATTTTTAGTCATGCATAAATTCACTCTGCTCAGGCTCTGAGCTGGTCATTCATGAGCAAGTTGCAGGCCAAAACCCATGTAGCCATAATTAGTGTGATACAGTAAGGAGCTAATAAAGTCCTGCTGAGAACTGAGATGAAGCTCAGTGCTGTGCTAATGACAACTTACATGGCTATTGCATAGAAGCTGGCTCACGTGTAATCATCAGAGCCTGTCTTTTTGTGAAAAGCTTTATAGAAGCCCTCAGTACTGGTGATCTCATGCTGTATTTTACCAGCAGTTTATGTGAAGGAAGAGCTGACTGAGACATTAGGCTAACTAGTAAGTCTTGGAGAAGCACAGGATTCAGAAAACACTGTTAAAGATTATGATAATTTTGAACAGCACCTCTTTAAATTTGATCTTTAAGATTGACTAGAGTGCCACTTAAAATGCTTTTTAAAAAACTGGTCTCTGTATCCAGCTGCCAACAAGAAGTCTCCTGAGTGCTTCTACAGCTCTAATCATGATGCTGTGCTTTTGAGGCATCCTTTTGCGGATGCTGGCTAAAAAGGTCAGACTGTGCATGTAACATTCATTGCTTTGACCTGGCAGCATCAGGCATCTGTAGCAGTCAACTCATAGGGGGAACTATTATTCTCTAAACCTGAGCTTTTTATTATTTTCTAAGCCCTAAGCTTTGAATTTGCTCATGTTTCAACAAAAAGATTTTGCTATTGAAGATGACACAAGCTATACCCCAAATGTATCAATAATGTGGTGATGTGGGGGGGAATAGAAGAGCAGGAATTGATGGCCAGCAGTGATTCTTATGCAACTATTGCATATTAGAAACACAAGGTTCTGGGAGTTTGTGTGGTTGTTTTTCATAGTTTTATTTTATTTATTTATTTATTTAATTATTTATGGAATGATACCTGTCCCAAAGGCTTAGGAAAGTGCTCCTAATAGGTAAAGCATCTGGCTGAATGAGAACTTAAGTTAAACACTTTATTTCTCTTTGTTTCCATAGAAACTGAATGTTCAAATGTGTTAAGTTATTTTTGTCTTTGGAGTTTTTATGTGCATCAGAATTTGGACATATGCTTAGAGGCAAAAGCTGTGAGATCTCAATTAAATTGTATTGCCGTAAGTACCATCAGCAGGTGAATGAGATGTGTTTGAATGACTGATGTAGCAAAAATAAACTCTGGAAAGAGAGACATTCAGAACTCTATATCACAAATAAACTCTTCCTAATGTTTTATAAGTTTGCTAAATCTATACCGTGAAATGCATCCTATTTAGAATAGCTGGAGCCAACACTTTGTTACTCCCGCCCTTTGAAATCCACTTGAACTAGGGAAGGCCATTGAGGGATACTCATCAGTATGGCTGTGTGAAATTTAATCTCAGCTGTTATTTTATCTCTCAGTAGAGACATTTAAATTCCTCTAAACCAAGGAGAAACACCACTGCAGCTGAATTAAAGCTCACTTTATTTGCCTTTTTAATATGGAATTTTATTCAAGAAAAACTGTAATCCAGAGAAGTAGCATTCACAAAGAGAAGCTTCACAGGGAATGATTTTCTTCAATGCTATGAGTTAAGAGAACATCTGGCATTTATTTTCAGTGTTGTTATTTGGATATAGGTAATGCTTGAAACTGAATTGCTAGATGGTGGGGAAAGTTTGCTTTTGTCAGTACTGAATTGCTAGATATTATTAGTAAAGACACTTTGGTACTTCCTAGTAGGTGTCAAAGATCACTCTCTTTATAATTAAATATATGTTTTTTGTGTGAAGGACAATTAGAATGAGTACAGATAAAACAACGAACAATAAACAAAAATGAATACAAGATGAAGCCATATTCATTGTGTCATATAATAGTTAACATTTCTTTGTTGTTTTATGTTGTAAGTCAGAAAGACAAAGGGAGACACAGTAAAGAGAAACCGTAGGAAGTGCAGGGAAGGTGACACCTAGAATCCAGTGTTAGACAGAGGGAATACCATGCAGAGCCAGAAAATTGTCAACATACAGCAGAGAACAAGCTTGATATTTATACAGATGCTGTGATGAGAACACAAGCGCACATTATATCACCATAGCAAAGAACTTTGCTGCCTCCAAGCTACCACACAGTAGAGTCTCTAATTTCTCTTCAAAGGCTTCTGGTTAACTAAAGCGCAGCCACACATGTCCTCTGCAAGTAATAAAAATCCATGGGGTGCTAAAAAGCAGAGTTTTAAGGAAAACAAGGTAAGCAGAGTTTCGTGGAGAGGTATGCTGGAGAAGAGGTCAGATAGCAGAGGAAATGAATATAGCAAGCTTTTATGTTGCAGGTGGCTGTGTACGCTCTGAGATATGTTCTTAAATTGCGTAGCATTCTCAAAAAGTGTCATGCTTTATAGACTAAATCCAGTTCTGCAAGGATATATTTTTTAGGATATAGAAAGCCATTTTTAAAGGCCAAGTAAAATTTATGTTATCGGATAAGGATAAGGCAATCTGTTTATTAAATGTACCAAGCAAAGAGTACATGCTACAAATGCAGTGCTTTCTCTATGCAAAGAGCAGTCACTAAATCACCTAAAACAGACGCTAGCAACTATCTTGTTAGCTAGAAAATATCTGGCGTATGCGTATGCTGTACTTCCATTGTTGCAGTGTCAAATTTGCAAAATTATTTCTTGTTTTAAGAATGAGAAATATGTTACCTTGTTTTGCTGAAGTGAAAATTGAGGTAGACATGATGCTAAGCAAAAATACCAAAGTACGACTCTACTCACTCGTGATAAAGGATGGACAGAAGTTGACGTAGTAAGCACCAGAGCTAAAGCTTTTATAATCTACAATATTAATATATGTATTCCATATTTTTATTAGCAGGTTATTAAAATATAGAATCATACAATATTTTAAATTGGACAGGACCTCTGCAGCTCCCGCCCAAAGCAGGGCCAACCTGAAAGAGTTGCTTGGGGCCTTGTAGAGTCAAGTTCTGAATATCTACAAGGATGGAGGTCTCTCCCATCTCTCTGGAAGACCTGCTTCAGTGTTTGACAGCCCTTGAGGGTGCACTGTTGACTAACCTTTGATGTGGTGTGCACCAGAAACCCCATGTCCTTTTCTGCAAAGCAGCCTTCTAGCCAGTTGGCTACCAGCGTCTAATGTGGCATGGTTATTCCATCCCAGGTGCAGCACTTGCTTTGAACATCGTGAGTTTTTTGTCAGCCCATTACTCTAGCTTCTCCAGGTCCTTCTGAAGAGCAGTCCTATCCTCCGGCATATTGACCGTTCCCACCAAACCGATACCATCGCTAATGGTGCGATTTGTCCCATCATCCCGACATTAATGATGATGTTAAACAGTATTGGCCTCAGTTTTGACCCCTGGAAATGCCATCAGTAACCAGTCATTTATGAATTTATGAATATTTATGAATATTTATGAATGTTAATGCATTGCACTTTTGTTGTTCTGACTGAAAACAGTATGTTTCCAGTACATTATTAATATTTAGTCTGACACTAAGATGTGTCACTGAGATGTTTCTGGCTATGCAGCTGTTTCCACTTCAACACACAAAGTGTCTTTGGTATCAGATATTTTGGATACTGATATTATCTTATTCTGTGTTCAAGAACTGTTCCAGATGGACTGATAAGAGAATATTTCTACAAACAGTATTTAATGTGGCTAAATCTTTACAGGCCTGACCCCAAGAACCTTGAAATCACTGAAAATAGTCCCATTGATATACCTCTGTTTTAACCCACTGAACTCCCAGGTCTGAGTCTCTTGCAATCATGAAACAAATACAATTACATCAGTGAGGAAGTGGTGAGAAGAACAACAAAGTATAAAGGAAGCATCTTAAGTATGAATAACTGTAGTTTAAACCTTAATTTGTAAGACTTTGCCTAATTCACAAAAAGATTTCACTACAAATATTCACATCAAATTCAACTGGGGCTGAGGGGGTGATGCTTTGGGCCAGGATCGCAAGCAAGATACTCAAAAGAATTTTGGAAACACATGGGATTATTTAAAGTCTGCATTATAAAAAGTATCAAGGTAGATTAGGATTCTTGTCCTGCAATGCAGTCATCTCTTAGGGCAGAGAGAGTAGATGGTGCTTTAACTGTTGAGATGCAGTGAAAAACACCAAAGAAATATAAATACAGGCACACAAAGATAAGCTCTGGTGCTCTGAGAAATATTCAAAAACTACAGTTTTGCCCTGTGGCTACCTTTGCTGTTTGGGGGAATGGTTTTTCCCTTACTCATCAAATTGGAAACTTCTCACAGCAAATTTCACTCCTACAGTGAAAGACCCTTCACTCTGTTCATAATGAAACTAAACACTAAACTTTGTGTTATCTGCATTTTAAAAATTGTGTGTGCTTGTGTACTTTCACCTAGAACTTTGAAGCTTTTCAAGCAATATAGAATTAGATGCTTCTGGAAATTGTGGAGTGACATACAAATATTTACCTGTATGTGCTGGGGCAAATATGATCTTATTTCTAAAGGCATGCTATATTTTGGAGAAGGATTTATATATGTTCTTCAAGGATTATCACTCAAATTTCGGAATAAATGTTGTAGCTGGAATCACCCTAAAATTAGATAAACCTCCATAAGAAGTTGAGAACAGAAGGACTTAGGTTAAATAAAAAAGAGAGAGAAATATTTTAAAGGGCCTAGGGGTCGTATTAGAATGATTCGGTCACCTTTTTGTAAAACAGATGCCTACTGTTTAAATAAAAATATCTCAAAGTTTTTCCTTGGGTCTATTTACCTAGTATTTACCTACCTACATTGTTACTTTTAACTGTCCTGCGTGAAGCTTTCCATTAGTAAGATGTCTTCTGCGGCACCTTATAAAGCACCTAAACAAAAAGCCAGAAGAGTTAATTCTCTGAAAAAGTTTTTACAATAATTTGAGCTGAATCCTCTTACTCATTTGACCAATCCCATCCAGCTTTCTGCACCAGAATGTGAGCTCCATAACTCAAAACTCTTGCTTATTATTAGTACTTACATGTCACCTATTTGTACCCTTTGATATTCTTACCTTGAGATATCATAGGCCCTTACAGAAGGGTTAGGCCAATAATATAATCTTTCTACTTTATTTCTGGTGTTAGGGTAAAATCTTGATTTTTTCAAATGTTGCAGTTGTTCTCTTCAGCATTTGAAATTGCTCCTACAAAGAAACATTGTCGCAGTGGAGGGATGATGGAAGGTGCTGCTTTTCTAGAGAAGTTCTGCATTAAATGTAGGTCATTGTAGCTGTACTGAATTGAGGAAAATTATGACAGTTTACGCACACCAACTTGGCTAACAGTCAACACTGTCATGAACTGACGATGAGGGCACTATCTGGTCATGAGAAAGAGCTACCTCTCTCCTTCCTCCTTCCTCCTTGCTGCCAGCCAGAAAAGGCATGCTGAATAATGGTAGTACAAGATATCTGACGAGTATAATCGGGGCTATTATCTGCCCAGCATTGCCAATTTTACTATTGGAGAGTTATCACACTTACTCTTTCCCTTTTAAACAGAAACATCATTTGTGTTGTTGCTGATAGTATATATTTAGATTGCAGTAGCTCCATGTGAGCCTGGTAGAAAATCATTCTTCATGTTCAATGGAAGAAAAAGTAAGGGAGGCAAAAAAATGCATTTTTAATTGTCTAATAAATTCTGTATATTGAGCTAGACCAAATTTTGCAATTTACATATTATAACCCTGAAATGTGTAACTCTCACATCCACTGTCTTTTATTTCAGTACTACAAAAGATACACTGAAAGATTACATTGTACATTGGTCTTTCAGGATCTTGATCAGATCTTCAGGTGTACATAATAACGCTAAATGTGTCATCTTGAGATTAAACTAAAGCTCTCATATAATATTGCTCAGCTAGTGAGAAATACATCCTCATACAGCTTTTGAAGCTGTTACTCATGATCAATCAATTACTTAGAAGAATGCAGCAGAGAAAGAAGTTGTATGTGACATGTTTGTATTTTGTCGTTCTTAATATGCTTTATACATGTATTATTAATATAAAATGTTTCAGGCAAGTACACTTCTTTCCTTTAAACTGTCACAATTGCTTTAATCGTTTTGGATTTCCAATTTTACATGAAGTCTGGATGTAAACTGAAGATGTGTTATTAAAAAATTGACAGATCGTATGAGTTCTTATCCTGGGTTACGAACACTTCTTAAAAACTGAAATGCTACATTTCCACTGAAGTAAATAGGAAACTGTACGCAAAGTGCAGAAAGAAGAGTGAAGTGAAAGGGATTTTGTAGAAACAGGCCCTTTATTTTCAATCCCAACAGATTCTCAGACTTCACTTAATTTCTTTATGCTTCAAGTTTAAACAAATCCCAAGATTGTCCTGAATTTGTTAATTTGTTTTCATGATGCACTTTGGATTTCAGCTGGCTCTCCAGACATGCCAGAGTTTCCCTGTTTGGGGAAACACTCTGAGATATCTTTAAGTAGGGAGCAAGAGTGAAATATGCTTGTGTTGTATTAAAATCAATGGGGTGACTTTCCATTGACTTCAGTGAAACGGAGTCTACTGCTTGTCCTCCTGAGTGTTTTGTGCAGCATGGTCCTGATTCTAAGCTATAATTTCCCATAACCTATTCCTAATTTTTGTAGAATTCAAAAGATAGATTGATTTTTCTCCTTTTTCTAGTCTTTTTATATAGTCTTCAGATAGAAATTACTTCTGCAGAGTGTGATGAGGAATAATGCCATTAACTGGAAATGTGAGGAGGAGAAAATAAATACATGGGGGGAGTCTAGATACTTTTTTGAATTGCAGTAAAAATCATAGAAGGAGTAACAGCCCTCGTTTATAAGATTTCCCCTCATCTTTTTTTTTTTTTTAATTCCTTTGAAATACGTGCCAAGAAATCACACATAAAATATAGTGAAAGAATCTCAGGATGAGGTCAGTTATTGGAGCATGGCAACATGAAGACCCCCTGCCTCCCCACCTTTTTAACTAGTCACCTCAAATACTTAACGTTGTCTGTTTCTGGCTGACAGTGAGTTTTTAATCAATGATGTCAATATAGTACTTGTTACTGTCTTCTCATTTTCCCCACCAATTTCTGATGTGACAGCTTATCAAATGCCTGGATGAAATACAGACAGATTGCTTTCATCACCTTCCTATCATCCATTTTCTTGGTCACCCTTTTAAAGAACTTACTTGAATTTGTCTAGCAAATACATCTTTGTTGAAGTTTGGTTCTTTTTTTTTTTCTGCTTGTCATCCTCTAAGCAGTACACCCTGTTTTCCCTAATGATTGATATGAGTGTTTTGCTCTGAGAATAGGTTGGTCTAACGGGTCTCTAGTTGCTTTTCTCACTCCTGCACCTATCTTGAACACAGTGGCTAATATATTTAACCCTTTGCAAGCTGCACAGGCTTCAGCAAGGCACTTCACCTCTGGAGGCTCAGAGGGATGACAGTCTAATATCAGGGAAAAGAAAAAAAAAAAGAAAAAAAGGCAAAAAAGCCCTATTCAAGTCTACTGATATTCTTTTAAGTTGACGTATCACCTGCTATAGTAACTGTTCTGGCAAGAGCCTGGGGACCTCCTGTTTGCAATTTCATTCTGTTAACTGTGTTACTTAGCTGGTTGCACACTGTTGGGCTTCGTAAGCTTAACCTAGAGAAACCAAATGTTATGCTCTAGTTCTGAAAGGTTTAAGTAAATAAAGATTGAAGCCGGGGCTGTTTCATAGGGTGGTGATTTTTGCTGTCAATATCCTGTATGTCGCTAGATGCCAAGGCAGATTCTCAAATGGCAGCCCTCAGCTGGGACCTGGCTAGTGCCACTCCACAGATGGAGGATGCGAACTTCAAGTCCTGTGTGGCTTCTTCTGGAGTAGAAGCGATCAGGGGCTGGTATGCGCTGGGGAATTCAGAGAAGAAAGTGGAAAGAGCATGTAACGCTGCCAGCCAGCTCCCAGCTGCTGACTGGGATTTCTGCTTGTTGCATGAAAGTGTTTGTGGTGGTGTGCTTTGTGCTGAGCGCAATGCTATTGGTGTGGGTTTTCATGGGCTCCTTAGAAGATATAGCCCTCATGGAAATTCAGACAGAAATCAGGCACCTGGCTGGTGAACCTTAGGCTGTGGTAGAACTCATGTGAGTGCAGGATGTCTAGTTCCCCAGCGGTCACTTTCCAAAAGCATAACCACTTGAGTGTAGACACCAGGGGGATTTTTCTGGCCAAACAAGAAGCTACCAGTGAAGAGCTAGAAGATGCTAGAAAATTTCTGGATCTCTCTTAGCACTTGATTCTACTAATGTCCATTTTTAAGGTTGCCTGAATCTTGTATTTAATTGCTAAAATATAGGTCACACCAAGTGACACACAGTATGATAAAACATTAATATTCATTACATTTTTTTCTTTCCTTTACAGCCTCCAACATCTGTATAGCTGGCATTTTACTGACTAATTCCTTCAAGGACTTTTTTCTAACATATGTTTGCTTTAGTTAAATAAGACTGTTAGGCAAAATTCTGGAAAGTTCAGTGTTAACTTTATGCAGGACTGGGATAAAAATCCCTAGTACTGAAAAGCTGCCTTCTCTCCCATGCAAGGACAGCAGGCCACGTAACCTCCTTAGGTAAGGATCTCATAACAATGAAGGCTTGAAATTACTTCTTTGACATTATGCAAATATATACATAGTACTAATGAAAGGTATGACTTTAAAATTAATTCTATAATACAGTTCAAGTGCGTGGATCATAAAGTAACTCCCGTAGTGTAGAGTCACCAATTAGAATGAATCTATTAATTTCCACCCCTTCATAAGTTGAGAACAAAATTTTTTTCTATTATTTTTTCCTTTGCTTATGCCTCTATTTCATCTTGTAGAGAAGGACAAAATTTAATATTTCTCCTTAGATTTGAATTTAAATACAGATATGAGCTGACTTAATTAATCATCAATGCATATGACTAAACTGTATAATACCTACTGAACCAATTAAAAGATAGCTAGCGCTGTTAAAGCAACTTGGCAATATATAATAGGTACCAAATAGGAAAAAAGTCATACTCATTGGCCCACAGAGCTTCTATTATTCTTTTTGCATGCAGATTCGCAGGCAGCAAGGCATGCAGAGAACACTAGATAAGATACATTGGGTAGAAGAAGTGTGCTCTGTCCCATCCAGACATTGCGTCATGGGTAGCCAAGTCTGCCCAGTAAGAAGATGAGAGTTTGAGGATCTGCATTTATACCCAGTGCACTACCTTCCTGTAAATACTTTAATTTAATTTATGTTTAAAAAGGAATAACTGTAAGCTGTTTTCAATATAAAACAGTGTGAACTGTAATATCTGGATAGACCAAAGTCTACCATCCATGTCCAGATCCTGAGCTGCGTCACAACCTATATAATTTCAAACAATTACTTTGTCTTTGCAATGACAAACTGTGAATTTTCATTTCAGGCAATGACCTTTTTAAAAGCTTCAAAAAGTTGAGGGGAGAGAGAGAGAAAAAGAAGGACAGAGGGATTAATTATCCTGTACACATTTTTTTTTAACTAACAATTGCACACTGCTCTGGTGTACCTATATGTAATAGGTCAAGAAATAAAGCGACCTTCACATATTTGTCCTTGTTGCTCCTGTGTCACTTTAGCATGACAAGATTTACTGTAATGCTGAAGGATAAAATTCAGCAGCATCTTTCATTGCTAATTAATTATAAACGTTCCTCTGCAAATCCCATCCTTTTTACAGACGCAGAAAGGATTCTACAGAAGTCTAGTTACTATATACATAAATAAAACAAGGATAAAAAGACCATGCTCCATTCACTCATAGAAGTCGCATTGAAATTTCATATTTAACAGCACTGACATAAGGTGTCCTTGTATCAGGTAAAAAAATTATGATGTAATTGAGGTAACTGCTAATTCTACTTCAGAGAACATTTCAGCCATGAGTTCCCAGGGCAGTTCAATCCCCCAAAGGAAACAGCATCAGCTGCAAATGAGGCTCAGCTCTTTACTCTGCTTTTCAAAAGACAGGCTGCACATTAACGCAGCCCCAGGCTCGCAGTATCCGGTGTGCTAGCAAGTTATGCAGATTTTACATACTGCAGCATACTGCCATTCAGAAAGAAATTAAATAAATAAAGTGCAAGCTCCAGCTTCTCTCCATGGCAACCATTGCATCGCTTGTGCCTCATGCCACTTCCTGAACAACTGCACATAGGAAAATAAGCCAGCCGCAGGCACGGGGAAAAATAATAGGGGGAGGTTTACAAAATCTGTCCAAGCTATCTCTGTCCAAGCTATCAGTCTTAAACTTTCTGTAGCTTTTTTAGGGCTATATTTCTTAATTTTGTTTCAATACATTATGTAGGGTTGTTCTAGCTTGTGCACCCTACAGCATGGGAGCTGGAGATGGGTGACTAATTAAGGCTGGATGATGTAAAACCTTCTCCTGAGCAGCAGCCCCATGGCCCAGCCCTGCCTCGCTGCGTGACTGCAGGGGAAGGAAGCAACGACAAGGGAGTAGTGGCCCTGGCTCTTCCCAGTGCTGCGGATCAGCAGCAGGTCACTGCAGCCCTTCCTCCCAAAAGCGTATGTGGCTGCGCATGAAACCAAGCTAAAATAGCAACAGGTACCATGAATCCCTGAACGGCTCTCAGCTCTGCACAGGTTGTCCGTTTTACCTCTTTAAACTGGATCTGTTGCAGCAAATAAAGTGGGCCAAAGTGGATAAGCTCCTTTCCCTTTCAGCATGGGGTGAACGCATCCAAAATACCTGAAACATGTTCAGTATTGCCTGGTCAGGTGCTAGATGGGAAGACTTAAGCCCAGGCCAGCAAGCATGCTGATAGCTAAATCTCATGGAGGAAATTGGAACTATGGTTACCTGCTTGCCCTGGCTCTCTTAATAAATTTCCAGATGCAAATCTTTGGGAACGGGTGGACTCCATGGTGGCATAAATATGGGCAATGCTTTGTTTCCAGTTGTGCCCTCCTATTAGAGTGTAGACCTGGCAGAGGGGTTGGCAGTCTGAGCAGCTGCAAGGGGCAGTTTGCCATGCTTGTGGTCTGCACTGACTTGGGGAAAGATAGGTTGTAGCCACATGCCAGCCCTCTACCAAACTTTTTTTCTTATTCTAGAGATGTGATTTTATAGAGTTGCTGATATATTTCTTCCTTAATAAAGTTCATAACAGGATAATATATAATTCCATTTCCTACAGGGACCAAATTTCATGACCCACAGCTCCACCGTATGGAGACATTTTTGGATCTAATGGGTTATTCTGTCTGCTAAAGAATTCTAAAAACTCCTCAAGATTGGCTTTTATGTACTTGTTACCATATGAGAGAGAGAAACATTGTTTATACTCTTTTCCCTAGCCCATTTCCAAAAGAGATCGTAACTAGAATTTCAGAAGTAAATTTTTTAAAACTCCATTTTATGGTATTAGGGATATTTTCTGGTTCCTTCTATAGTCTTTCCAGGGAAGATTTGTTTGTTTGTTTGTTTTTAACTGTATCAATGCATTAGGTGGAGTGCCTGCTAACCTACCGGCACTATAGCAGCTCCTGACCAGCACTGGTTCAGGAGATAGGAGGCTGTTGAGAGAAATAATGCCACGGGGAGAAGAAAAACTTTCTCTTTTTGTTAGGGATGAATTGGGTGTAAATGCCTTTGCAGAATGCTTTCTTATTAGATCAGTGGGTCAGTTTGCCAGACAAATGCCCTAGCCATTAGATTAGAAAGACATACTCTTCATGGGTCACCGGATACTTAATTATTTAAACAAGATGGAACAGTTTCAATTGGAGAGAAAATAACTTTAGCCTGGTGGTTAGGCTACTGAGCTGTCATTGAGATATGTGGAGTAAAGTGCCTGCATCAAAGCAAGCAGAGTATAGACACCAAGCTAAGCATCCGACCATTTGCCTTTTGGCTATTCTCTAATAGCAGTCTCATGTTCCTCATGACAAATTCTGAAATATCTGGGTTTTGTTCCAATATGGATTAAAATTAAGGCCCAGACCTCATTTTAAAAATATTGTTGTGAGAAAGAAGAGGCTGGCTAACCAAACTTCCTGAAGCAACGTTCAGAAACAGTTTGAGGTGATTTTTTTTCCCCACTCAGTATGCAAAATGTGATGGATTTGATTAATTGAAATTTAAAGGGGAGTATGAGTCTGTGCGTGTGTGAGAGAGAGTGAGAACACAGGGAGAAGAAGAAAGACATCATAGGGAGACTAGTCAGAAACAGCACTTTACTGATGCCATTGTCAAGCAATTGTTTTTTTTTTTTTTTTTTTTAATTTAGAAACGCATCCTCATAGCTGAAAAACTACTATAGCCCATTTCCTCTTGGCATGCATTGAATAGCTTTGCAGTTCTACCATTCCTGGTGAGGGAGATGCTCTCTGCTGCCTAGTGTGCTGCTGTGGTCTTTTCTGTTGTTCTGGGACTGCTGTGGACTCCCAGCTAGGGTGGCAACCTGCTTGGACCAGCAGAGGCAGCACTCATTATGTCCTCCCAGTACCATCAAGGAGTATTCAAACATGTAACTTTGTAGTTTCATGATACTTTTCTACATGTGGTGAGGTACGTATGTCATTCTTAATACAGCCATTTGATAACGCTGTGCCATTTCAGGCTTGTTTAGGCTGTATGTGTTACAGGCTGGCTACGACAGGTCTGTGCTGTAGCATAACTTCTTGAAAGGTTTTCTAACATAATTTCTTGGGGAAACGTAAAATATCTGGACAACATATAATCAGGAAGGAGCTTTAGAGATGTGTGCAATAGGAAGCTCGAGATGTGGAGGCTTTTCCTTTACTTAGAGTGAGGACCATGTACAATTCCATTGACTTGAGGAAGAGAGATATTTTTATGCTATGATAACCTTTTTATGGTACCTGAAAATGGCTGTGATGGGTGCTTTACAAAGATATGTGCAAAAGCTCAAAACCACTTCAAAGGGTAGTTAGTTACACTCTGAAATACTCAGTCAATACTAATCGCCTTAGCGAAAATTGAGGTGATAAATTGAAGTCATCATTTGGATGCTGCATCCAGATAATAAATGTTCAGAATGAGACTTTCTCTGTATGCCTACACTACTCGAATGTCTCTGCAAGTCGTATCCTGACTGTACTTAATGTATATACCCTGAGCCACCTTTAAACTAGTTTTTGCAAGTACTGGTTGCAGAGCAGCCACAGTAGGCTAGAGTTCCGTGTGGCTCTCTCAATAGACCTGTTTTATAACCTGTGCTGAGTGTTTTACAACTGCAGCAATGCAGCTAGAAATACCAGCTGATTGCAGACTGCAATATAAACCAAACCTCTGCAGTAAGTTGTTGGCTCTGGATCTACAAGAGTATTTTCTAGGTAGATACAAGCTTACTCTATCCTACTCCAGGACAAATGAAGGCTGCATAAATGTGGCTAACACCATGCCAATTTTCCCTCGCAATGGGCTTATTAGGTCAAACTCATCATGATGCTAATTGCTTTTCATGTCTTACAAACATAAGCCATGTAGGATGGCAAGTAAGTACATGTCGGCTTATAAATAACTACTCTGAGTGACACTGAGTGAGCCAAGACAAGGAAACAGTTGTGGTGCAAATGGGAGTAAGACACAGTGGCTTCTTGACCTCAAGTATTTCCTCTGGGTTTCCTATAAAAGCTCAAGTACTGTGAATCTCAAAGGGGATGTAAAAGGGATTTGGGATACAGAATTATCTTAACTGAATTTCTTTGTGCTTCTTTCTCATCTGAATGGTAAGCATTCCAAATCGCAGGTTTCTGTTTGACATAAAAGAGCAAGAATAAATCCTTTTGTGTGCTTTCTCTCTTGAAACAGAGAAATAGCTAAAGACTATTTATGAGTCTATGAAGAGCAACTGACTTAAAGCTTCTATCTTTAACAGTTCTTATGTGTTCGGTGCTTATCTGAATGAACTAACAGGGATGCACAAGACCTGGTTATTCAAGTAGCCTATTGCATGGCTTCAGGCAAGAAACTTTCCTTACTGCTTCCAGATTCATAAAATGTGAATATGTGCCTGACTTTCCTGGCACTTAGAGATGTGGTGGTGAAAAGAGAGAATACAACAGTATTATTATATTCATTATTTGTTTCTCCGTTCACAGAACCATTGCTGGATAATATTTAATGCATCTTAAGCATTAAGACAGAAAAAGATATGGATATCTTAATCTGGCAGCTCAGTGCAAAACAGTAGGAGGGAATAGATTATGTAGGTGAAAATTACTTAATTTGTGTCTCCTGAGGTGATGTAGGTACTTCCTGTGCACTACCTACAACAGCATGTTCAAGATGAACAAAGTCAGTGACAAAATGTTTGGTCCTCAGGATACATTAGAGATAGCAACAGAGATGCTAATGGATAGCTGAGTGAGGATCTGAGATCTTTGAACTTCTGCCTGTAAAAATAGAGTCTGCTGTAGGCAGTATTTGTATATGCGTATAGGCGTATACTGAAAAATCAGACCAAACTGAGTATCTAGATCCTTTGGTAAATCTAGCCCTGAGAGTGACTTCTCTAAGTTTTTAATAGGAAGTCTGCCAAAATGAGTACTTCAGTCAGAGTATCTCATGTTTATACTATGCCCTAACAAGAATATGGACCATATCATCATTTATAAGCAAAAATTAACTCCATAAGGGTAATACAAATGTATATGACATTGTGCACAGAGATGAAGCAGACAGTGCTTAATTGCTGTACAAAAGAAGACCATCACAAAGAAAGTTTCTAAGACCCTTTTACTCTCCCCAGCTTTCAGTTTTATTTAGCAAAAGAAAATTTCTATTAGCAAAGAAAATACAGGAAGAAAAAATAAGGAAAGAAATGGAGGATACTTTTTAGAACACTATGTAATTTAGCACAGATTGTCTTTATCTCCATGTTTGTGTTTTTCACATGCCAAAAGATTGGTTTTTCTGTGAAAAGAATAACAAAAAAAAATCTAATGCAGGTTGGGAGGAGAGAGGGTGAACTGCGTGGTTTCTTTAGTGATAGCTTGGTAACAGCTGTAGCACAGCTGAGTGCTTGTAAATGTAGTTGGGAAAAGCTGTTCTATTAATACTGGAGTATTTATCTTACGTTGCTCTCCAGACTCTAAATATTATCTAAGTGCTTTGTGCCAAATGAAATAAAATAGCCAGGACTCTCATTAAAGAAAATATAAATTGCTGAAGGCAAATGGATTGTCAGAGAAACTGTCAATGTGATAATCATGCACTCCTGTCACTAAATTACGTAAAAATACATGTATTTATAAATACGCTAGCCCTCTAGAACATTAGCTGGTGGGGAAACTGGAAGGGTCCCCACAGGGAATATCCAATGCTTTTTGTCGTTTTTTTTAATTGCTAGGTAGCCCATAGACATCAGACATTACACTGTATTTGCAAAGTATTATGAATAGGTCAGGATCCAACTATTTGCCTGATCGCAGTCAGACACTTGTAATAATATCATTTTAGGAATTACAAAATCATTTGAGCAATAAATTAATTTTCAATTCAAGGGAAATGAAAATCAGTTGATGTAAGTTGAGCCTTTCTTAAAAAATAAAGTTATCTGGCTTTACTAACGACACACATATTTTTCTTATATATTAATCTTTTAAAATGCTTTGGGTGATAATCATCAAAGAAGTGCTAGCTAAGATTGATTTAGCAGTTTAATAGTAACAAGTAGCTACTTTTCATATATGTTGAACTTCAAAAGTAATTTATTATGAAAATCATTACATATCGGTATTCATAAAAACAGCACTTGTGTTCTTTGAATAACTTGTCATTCGCTATTTCCAGCATGAATATTGCCTAACCGAAAGAATTGAGACACAGTCAACCAATCTGTTGACTACTATCGTACCATTTCTTAATTTTCGGGTTGTTTACAAAAAGCATGATGCAGTCATCAACAGTTAAATAAAATGCATCAGTTATAAACTTCCCAAAACGGAAAGTCCAGAAATGACAATGTTATAGATCCAAATGAAAATGCACCTGCATACAGTAGAACTGTCATCAGGGCAGGATCAGAAGCGGCCAGCCTGGAGCTCTTAACCATCCGTATCTTGGATAGTTTCAGGGTATTCCCATGCCCAGCCTACCTCACCTACCAAATCACAGGGCTGTGCTGACCTGCGCTGCGGTCTGCAGGTCAGCTGTGCCTTGCAGCTGGCACATTCCCAGTTAGAAGCGTATTGGCAGCATGATCAGGTGAGGGACCACATCTGAGCGCAGGCTCCAGCATTGAGCGAACATGGCCATGAACATGTGACCTGCCAAAAGCTAAATGGAAGTTGGAGAATGTAAGCACAATCAGATGTCTGTGTAGAAAATACCTCTCAAATGTATACGATTTATAAACTGTTGAAACTCTTCAAAATGTGAACAGCAGGAAGTTATTTAGCATAGAAGAAAAAATATTAATTAAGGAACACAATAAACACGGAGAGAATCTCAAGGAATGATCAGAGTCCTATTTATAACCCAGCCCCAGAGGGAAAGTCTGGAGAAGATATGGATAGGATGGGAAGGAGGAAAGAGGGAAACAGAGAACAGGAAAGGGAAGAACTCCAAGTTCTTCTTGGCTATAGTCAGTGAATGACTTCTGTGTTATTCCAGCTGTGTTCCTTGGAGCCAGGAAGGAGTTTAAAGTGGAAGGCATGAAAAGAGTTTCCATCCTCACCAGAAGGAGAGAGAAGAGTGAGATATGTAGAAGGTACCTACAGGATAGGACTGCGAAGTACTTCCCAGTTCTCTGGTGTGGATGCTCAGTCCATCTGCATCCTGGAGTGACCTGCCTTCCCCCAAGCTCTTGTTTCCATGCACGAGTGGGAGATGGAATATTCTCCAGCTCCTGTTTGAGAGGCAGCCAGAGAGACTCAGTTGGGCCACATAGCCAAAATCAACCAGGATGCTAGAGCAGAGGACGAGGAACGAGATTTTGAGTATGTATGTGTTTTGTTGATTCATCTTTCTGTTTTGTAGCTTCACTTAAAATTTTGATACTTTCTGCTTTTCCAGCAAGCGGGAATGTGTTAGGTGGAACTCATTTCACGATTAAAATATCAAGTATAGGCGTCTACATAACCACTAGATGCCTAAGCTTTGATTATAGTCAGTGAAGATCACATCAGTGGAGCCTGGAAGACTACTCAGCTTACAGTGCAGACTCCATTGACAGTATTGAGTAAATGTCCTTTGGAGTATATGGCAGCTCAGACGCCCAGCAAACACGTAGACACCTACATTAAGTGTATAGTTAGGAACTGAATCTCACCCATAGGATCTTCCAAAAGAATAAAGAATTATAGTCTGATGTTTAGCAGTTGTATGGCTTTAAATAGCATGTGGTTGGGTGGCTCGGTGGTATTTCTTGCCCTTAACATTCCTGCACGTGTGCTGTAGCTACATATATACTAGTAAAATGAACATGCCCAGGAACAGTGCTGGGCACTGAAGCCCACTGGCATGGGCTAACCTACCTTTATTCTAGTAAATCTCCAGAACTTTCCTGCATGCCTGGATGTTTGCCTGCAAATTGTATATTGAGAGTGGCAGGCAACCACTCATGCCCCTGGAAGCCTCTAATTCCCATATATTTGCTGGGAATGTTTTAGAATGGCACTAGGTGGCACAGGCAAAAGGATAACGCAGACCAATCCAACAGTTCAACCATATGGATGCCAGTATAAACAATTTAACCATTACACGCCAGAGCCTGGGGATGTTCCTGGGCATTGTTTCATTTATTAGTATAGTTAGAGCTCATAGACACCATTTCTCATCTATCTAACTTGCAAGCTATTCCTTTGTATGCAGCAAGGTACACCCATGGTCTGAAAAATATTACAATGCTGGGAATAAAATGTAGTGATTTAGTTATTACTGAAGAATAAGGATAGTCTGGAGCTCGGAAAATAAACAAACAAACAAAGCGCTGACCCAAGACACTGGGGGATAAGGTTTCGTGTTGCTTTGTCTCCACCTTCCCACAGCTTATGATGACTCAGTACTGGTACAGAGCAGTAGCATTTCTCTGGATTTTCTAACAGTGTGCACAGAACAAGTAGCATCAGAAGGCAAATGGTGCCATGGAAACAGAGTTTATATATTGACTTAGGCAGCATGTTACCTTAGTCTAGGTCTAACAAAAGCATATATAATAATTATGGAAAATATAGTCTAAGTGTGACTGATTCTCCCTTGAAAATAGAAGCTAATTCAATAAGTTTATGCTTGCCTATTTCCCCTTCCCCTTCCAAAAGTCTATCTCACAGGACACTGAAATGAGACTGTAATTCTATAGAGCTGTGTCTACTAGTTTTTAGCGGTAACACGTGTAGTTTTGTGTGGTATTTGAATATATTCTCAAGTCTGATTTCTTCCCACTATCTTTAGTGTTGGAATAATACAGTCAGCTTTAAACGTGCTGAAAAACTCTCCCATCACCAACTTCCATGCAAACTGAAATTGTGATAGCAGATAAAATAAAAAATCAAATTCAAACGATCCTATGCAGATAGCCTCGTGAAAGGAAAACAATTAGCTTTTATAGTAAAACATGGAATTGGTGAATAGCAACATGTTTTTAATACTTTGTGTTATCACCTTCTCTTTAAATTACTTCTAATTTAAATGAAAAGCATATTGTTCCCCTTGTTTCATTCTTTTTTTTATTTTGCACATGGCTTTTTCTCCAGGCATTGCTGAAGTGTTGTAACTACCAACCGATTTTGGTGTGTGCTGGGTCTAGTCTTTAAATTGCAATGTCTTTATTACTGGGAGCATCTCTTCCAATATGTTTGAAAATCTCCATGTCACTATTCTGATCCATAAATTGCAGCATATGAGTGAAATAAAATCCTATATCTAAAAGAATTCAATGGGATTTAAATTTGTGTCCCTACTGATTTTGAATGAGGTGTCACAGGATGCTAAGACACCTAGAATATAACTGTTTTCATATCTAGGATGGAAAAGCAGAAACACAGTGCATGACTAATGTATGCCTTATATTTTATAACCACTATATTTATAATAATTCTATTTATGACTCTGTAAGTCAAAGAGGGGTAGCTGGAGTTTAGAGAGGGGCCGAGGGCGTCTGCTGCCTAGGTCCCTGGGAGCAGCCATGGCCTCTTTGCAGCACCGGCATGAGCAGCAGCATGAGACCAGGCAAGCATAGCCCTCCCACAAGCGTTCCCACTCACCGCCAGCCCCGTGGTGCTGATTGCTGGGGGCCCATTGCAGCCACTTTGGCAGGGAAGGCCAAAATAAACTCAAAAATAAAAACTCAGGAGTTATCTCTGTAGCTATATTTAACATTGCGGAGATGGAGCAGCTGAGGCAGAAAGACTCTGACTTGCCCAAGGTTTTCAAATCAAGCCTGCAGCAAAAACAGTAATTAGGATCTATGAGTTCCTGTTTCATAGCATTCCCTCATTTGCCCGGATGTGCTTCCACTTCTCTTTTCTTTTTTTTTGTTTTTTTTTTTTTGCAAAAAGTTAACTGTAGTTGTGGATTTTAGTTCATCTCCCCTGGAAAGACCAGGACATGTCCTGGAAAGCATGTAATGTGGTGCTTACCTGTCTGTTGAAAATTGAAAAGAGGACATTGAACTCAGTTTTGCATATTCAAATGAAATATTTATCACAGGAAATTGAAGGAAAAGGATGCTGAAATGTCAAATTTTCCATTATGGTTTAGGAAAAGATAGGACAGTTCAGATCTTCAGAGAATAGCTGAGGCAAAAATATTGCTTTAATACTTAACCTTGCAATGCAGACCCTTCATTTATTTCATCAAAATACGTCCCATTGCTATTCAACCCCTCGGCTCCACTGACATTCATCCTCAGGAGCTATGCTTCGGGTTTCCTATCTATTGTTTTTCCTTTCATTATTTTTCCAGAATTGTAGGTGCACCTTTTTTCACATTCAGAAGTGGTTCTCGGGAAGCATAATCTTTGCAAAGTGAGTTTTCATGTAGCTTTTCCCACACTATGATTCAGCATCTACAGCTGATCTATGTTTAAAGAAAAGATACAGGAATCTTCCATCCTTCCCTACTTGATAAAAGCTAAAAGTTTCTGCAACTTCCTGGTGCACAGTTTACAGGCTATGGTCTGCATAAAACCCTGCACATCGCTTTTTGCAGCTTTTTGGTTGCTCAACCATACATAAGTAAAGCCTTCATATTTTTAATCATTTCAGACTTTCCATCAATGCTATGTTTGATTCGTATCTGTCCTTTCATTGCACTTTGTCATTGTCATCATCTTTATATATATATATATATATATTTTTTTTTTTTTTTTTTTTTTAATGAAGGAAGAGGTCTTTTATCATGAGATTGTCTTCTAGTAACCAGAACAACATTCTCTCCTCTCCTGGATTCCCCATCACGCGTTTCCATACCTTACAGAGTACGATTAATTTGTTTTAATTTGCCTTTAAGGCTCTGTAGTTTGCCTTGTCCTTGTTCCAGTTATTTGTAATGAGGGAACACCCCAAGTCTTGCATTGTGGACCTTTTGCACTAAGCACCCTACAAATGCAGAAAATCAGCTCCTTATCCCCACTATGTCACAGGCCAAATAGCAGACTTGCACAGGAGGGAGAAGGCAGATAGCAGGCAAGGTAAGTAGAGCAATGCTCAGAAAGTGAAAACCAAGTTCCAGATATTTTATTAGAATGTAACCCGTATGAATCATGAAGAGGAGTTATCAATAGGAATATCAGAATAGGAGGGGAAAAAGAGTACTAAAATGAAGAAATGAAAAAGGGAGGTAAGTAAAAAAGGTCTACGAATTGACCCCATTTCCTCTTGGTTGGTTCATTTTTAATGCGCAGTGATGGAAAACTGCATGTAAATATTACCCCAAATAGGTAGTGACTCAGATTAAGAGATAGTTGGAAACATAATTTGAGACCTAAGAAAGTGTGAATAGAAAAAAACTATTGTTTGTCTGGTGAGTCATTTCTAATGCAGAGTGTTATCTCCATAGTATATTTTTCCATTGACTTAGTTACTTGGAAAACAAGTTCAGCAAAATTTTAAACTTTTGAAAAGCTATTTTCTCTTTTTGTGTTTGTTTGTTTGTTTTCTCACAAAGTTGGCTTTGCCTACAGAAAATAAGACAGTTGGCACATGTGGAGACAGAAGTCGCAGAACTCCAGCCATGTAGCAAACTAAATTCTATTTTTATTACTAACGATTAAAAGCGGAAAATCAAAAAGCAGGCGATAACACCACCTACTGCAACTTTGTAACTCACACATAGGAATGTAAAAGCCACCAAAATGTAAATAAGTTCACAGTAATTCAGTAAGCAGAAGTCATTGTCAATTGAAGAAATGACAGGTTCACTTTGGCCCAAAAGATTATTTTGTATGCCAAGTAGAATACAAAAAGATACTTGAAACTTAATAATAATAAAAAAAATTTCTAAATTGTTTTTAAGTTACATTTTTTTCATAAGTTTTTTAGCTGATTATTGAGTTGGAAAGTCTTGGCTGTTGTCTTCAGTTAGGCTTTTAACAAAAGGGAAGGGTAATGAGTAGTAGCTAGCCTTTAAGTAGTCAGCGAGACCCATAAGACAGGACACACAAAATAAGACCCTCTGCTCCATAAATCAGGCTAGATTCAGTTACACATGCTTCTTCCACGTTCTAGACACCTGACTCTGCCCATTTGTCTTGCTCTTAACTCTGTGAGGAGAGATGGACGGCACTGCATTCTGCTACGGTACACCGATATTATTGTACATAGTAAAGAGATACACTGGTGTCTCACTCATGCAGTGAGTCATCATCAGTCATCAGATTCTGTTGATTAATGCCCAAAGAAGAATCATTTATAGCTTCTTTGCTTCTTAGACTTCTACCAGTCCCTTTTAAAAGGCATCCTTATTTGTATTCTGCATACCTCTTTTCTGCGCCCTTTCAGAAAAGTTATTCAAAGTATTGCTTTTTTCAGGAGGGGCATTTTCTTCCCTTTTTTTGCATTAAACTACATTATTTAAAATATGTAAAAGCTGTAACCGCACCCAGAGATTAAAATTCATTTCAGAGAGGATTTTGAAAGTCTATGTCATTCCAATTCAATGTGAAAAGCAACAAATTTGAAATTCTTCAACCGGAAGAGTTCTTCCACAAGACTGGGAGATTGTGAAGGTAAGACTGTCCCAGAGCTGCAAATGCTACCTGACTGGGTCTCTGGGTTGTGGCCATGCTGTTAAGGAGCAGAGGGACAGAGCCAAGAGGAAATTAGTTTGTTTCCTCTGCTGAGTTCAGGTGAAGTTTTGTTGGGGCTGAATGTCTCCACAAAATATTTTGACTCAAGGGGACAGGAGCCAGAAAGTGTTGGATATTTTTCTGAGCAGCACTGACATTAACAAGATTCCTTTTTTGGTATTGCCATGGAGAATGCCTGGCTTTGTGTATTTTGATAGGTATGAATTATTTCTTTTTTATCTGCTCATGAACTAGCTTTTACCTCATACATTATGCTTTTTAAATATTTTTCAAACAAATGTTGGCCTTTCACCCGTTTCAGCAAACCTAGTCAAAATAATATTCTATTCTAATTTTCCTGATATTAACATTTTCTCACCAGTAGTATGTGCATAACCAACTACTGTAATAAACCTACTGACTTTCTGGGTACATTGGTACATCGTGTGTTATAGGAGACTCAAGACTGATGAAACAGTAAAAGTGGATGTGAGATCAATGAAGAGAAACAAAATACACTGTTGATAGCTGATGAGAAAGTCTTGCACGTATTTAGATAAATAAATACTGATATAAAATGCAGTTTAAATGCCAGGGAATGTTAATTACTTACAGTTTAATGAGGAAATTAATTAAGGCACAGCACAAGTACAAAGTAAGAATGCCTCTTGTTTTTCTCAGTAGATAATCCATAGCTTTGAAGTACTGAGAAAGTACTTGGCTGAGAAAAGCCAAGCTTCAGATGCACAGGTCTTTTATAAGGCCTAGTATTTCATGTAGAGGTGAGCTGTGGGCACTTATTGAGAAGAAAGTTAACTTCGAAAAGGAATCACCAAGAATAATTTGGAACCATAGGAAAAATAATAGATATGTAAAAAAATCTAATAAGGAAGTCAGTGAAGAAAGTGGTACCTGTAGTGACATCCCAGCAACATAATTCAGCTGGACATGTAATCAGAATGATGAAGGCCCTTCCGATTTATCTTCTGAGAGGTTGTCTCCTTATTTTTTGACCTCATGGCCAAGGAAGATAGATAATATGGAGCAAAATGTATAATTTCTTAATGTCAGTAATCAACAATAGGAGAAAATTATTCTTGGCTAAAAGTGTGGGGGTGACTATGAGAAAGGCTAATGGGCCTCAGGATCAGGGAAACTATAACAGTGTCATTCATATACTCCACAGCTGGATGTTTTAAAAATCTTAGCTAGGAAGGGTTCTGGCAATCTATTCTAAATATAATGCTCCTTCTTAATATATTGTCTGGAGATTTTTCCAGTATCCATTTGGCAAACAAGCAGTAAGTAAGCATTGTTCCTATAACATTTATGTGTAATAATCTGATTGATCCTGGTATAAGGAAGTTTTATTTTTCAGCCAGATACTTTCCTTTCCATAGATGTATCATATTCGTGCTAATTATAGTTGAATGGATAAAAGAAAAGCAGAGAGGGAACAACCAAGGGAAGCATCAGTGTCTACCTGGGAGAGTATCAGAGACTCTGTTTACAGTAACATTAAATTCCATAAAATAATATAAACAGCAAAATACAAATCTACAAGACTTATTCACAAATTGTGTTATTATAGGCTGAAGTGTTAAAATCTTTTTTATTCATGCTGTTACATGTTCTGTTTAGTCTTAGAAGCATCTTCAGGGAAATGCAGATTCATATAAATGGAAATAAATATATATGCAAATCAATCATGATTCTTGGATTCAATACAAATTGACAGCGCAGTCATACGTTGCCACTGTATTTACAGGTCCAGTTATATATAGTGCTAATAGTAGGTTACTGAGTTAATTTCCAGAAGTCTTTTGCATGTATCATCATCATGTTTGTTTATCAGTCGTATGAATTGAGTTATCATCTATGGAAGAGATAATTTCTGGATCTTCTACTTATTGCACTCAAATGTCTGTTTTTTTGTTGTTTTTTTTTTGTTTTGTTTTGTTTATAACTTTTGATCAGAGTTTTAGGAAGAAGAAAGATGTGGCCAAGTGAGGAAAACAAGGTGAAATAGCTGGAGAAGCTGTAGAGGCTTCTGGGTCTCCCCAGGGCTAGTTCCTTGATCCAGTGCACCAACACCATAACTTAGCAGATAGTGAAACAAACTCTGCCATGCTGTCCAAGACCATATTATCCCTGGGCACATTTATGCTTCTGTCCAGGGTGGTTTCAGTTTATTATTTCTGCAGATTAGTCGAACAAGTTAGCTCCAGTACTGATAGCAACAAAGCTGCTGTTATTTAGGCTTCATTGAAGGCTTTACCCAGGACCTTGTGTATATTCTTGGTGGATGAAAGGCAAGCAACCCCAAATTGTTGCTTTCTAACCAAATTAAAGTTACATGTGTTCTAATCATGCTTTATGGAAAGACACATGAGCAAGTTTGTGTGTGTTAGAACAGAGAGCTGATGGAGATGGACATAAGCAGCTAATCGACACATGAAATAGCAGGAAATCTACAGAAATGAACTTAATAGCATAGTATCCAGGAGTCCCTGCTTTCACTACCTATATGATGCAGTAAACTTTTGCTGGTAAAATAATGTGGATTATAGTGTAATATTTAATGTCTTTCTACACCAGTGAAAGTATCCCACCAAAATATGTTCAGTTTCATTTTTTCAAAGGTGTCAAGCTTTAGTCACTGATAGTTCCCTTTTATCCATAAATCTGAAAACTTTAGATAAAGGTCAATGGAGCAAAGACCTCTTCTCCTGCCTGCATTCTATGGAATGAGCTGTAAAGCAATATCCCCATATTTATGCATTTGGGTGATGCATTTGATGATAATGCAAAATAAGTGCAGAAGATATGCAAACAGCTACTTCTCTTCTTCGACAAAGCTAAACATTTGCCTGGTACTAAACTGAACAGAAAAGAATTTTCAACTATCACAGGAATTTTCAGGATTACGAGTTTTCAGAATTGCAACAAAATTAAAATTATGTTCGCCCTCCTCCCCCATGAGAATTAAAAGAGAAATATGGCCAGCGGTGGCAGTATGGGAAACCTAAATACATTCTTCTACTTTTCACAATTTAGGTAGGTCAGTTTACTAGACTTTCGAATAGCTGAATCAATCTTCCTGTGCCTTAATGAATATTTATTCATTTAAACTAATTTGAACAGCTCCAAGCAGAATAAACTAGAAAAGATAAGGCCAGAAGATCAAGATTCTTAAAGCACTTGATCAGGTTGTGAGGCACTTGCTTTTTAACCCTAAACCTGACCCAGATAAAATAACAGCTGACAGCTGCTTCTCCTAGGCTTTGAATCAATGTCAAAATCAGCAAGTTCTTCTTAGGTAGGTTTCCTTCCCTCTTTAAATGGAAGAGGAATCTTTCCTCAAAATGGGTATATTCCTGCAAAGAAAACCTGTAGTTCTCAATAAATTGATATTTTCCTGGAATAGCAAGAAACAGCTGAACTTATCTATCCAGAAGGGAATAAGTGTCTTGTGAAAATTTCTCATAAAGTCAAAGAAGATGGGATATATACAGTAAGGCAAGCCCGGAACTTATGTTTTGAGTAAGAGACTGCTGTTGTGTGTACAGTGCAGAGCACAGCTATTGGCACTCCAAGAGGTCGTCACACCCACTGATGTCCTGTAGGAGATAATTTCACATTTTAGAACAATGGGAGCAGCAGGTATCTTTAACCCACTAAAAGCTTTCAGCACTACAAAGTAGTTTCTATATGCTATTTATCGGGGTGGTGTGATTTTGCTGTAATTCATTTTAGCTGCTGCCACTTTCACCTAGTCATGTTCTAACAATCATGTATAAAAATGCAATATGTTTGCAGTGACTTTGGCGTTTTTCTTTGGTCTGACTCAAAATAAAGTTTAACCAACGGAAGGTCTTGTGTGAACAGACTGCATAATTCTACTCAAATTAGCTTTTTGCTCAGAGTCCAGAGAATGAATGCAAAAAGTTGTATTACTTACAAAATAAAGTCATTAGTAATCATTAAAGCAGCAGTGAAATGCAGACAGAGTTACAGCTGCATAAAAAATGGAACTGGAAGTCAAACATTACTACTAATCACTGCCATTGTCCTGAAAGAGCAGAAATTAAGCACTGATTTAAATCCATTTGAAAATCCATTACTGGGAGACCAAATTGCTGAAAGTGGGGAGGTCTTACTCATGGCTTTCTATAGAACGAAAACAGCTTTGTATTTTGAAACACTCGCAAATGTCCTTAAGAAACACAAGACCGTCAGCATGGGAACCATGTCCAATTATACAGGTGAGTAATGGGTATGTGGAGGCAGGATTCCCAGTACTGTCTTGCTGGTATGACTTGACTCTAGTGGGATGAGAACCTGAGCAGCTGACAGGTCATTTTATTTCCCTTGCCCTTCCATTCTCAGACAACAAAGAGTATGCAAAGGTTTTTTAGTGATGAATACCTTTCCTCTGGAAATTGATAGCATTTGCTAATTCCTTTTCAGCCAATGAATTTGTCATCACCAGCCTAGGCTTGATTGAGCAAAGCATCAGAAATGAAAATCTCAATATTCCATCTGCAGCTCCCTGACCTTTCTGGTGGTCCTATTTATGGCTTTGAATAAACAAAGATATGGGCAAGCAAAATGGACCTAACAGCAATTATTTGTTTTCCTTTTGTAATGCGAGCTTACAGACTCTTATACAAACCTTTCTTTCCCTTCCTCTGAAAAGGAATCCTTTAAAATCAGTCATAGCTAAGATAATGCATGAATGTTTATAACATCATAGCAAATAGCAAATGTTTATGGATGTCCCAGTTATTAAAGGAAGTTTGTGACAAGGACTGTTCACAATTTTAAGATATTGTGCTCAAGGCAACGTTACTGTCCAAAACATCTTCCTTGTGTAATTCAGGTAGGACTAGCAATACCTAAATGCGGAAGAAATTTAGGTTTGCCTCCCAGTGTAGGAGCTACAATTGTAAATACAGATGGAGAGGTGACCTGAAAAATAGTATCTTTGTTGAGAGAGCAAAAATATGTGTTTCTCAATTCCTTTTTAGCTAATCACAACAGCCTGGCTTAATGTTATTTTACTTTAAGCCCTGAGCTGAGGAGGGACGTGCTGAGCCTGGCCATCCAGCTCTCCCTTGGGTCCCTGGTGGGGTGCTGTGGGTCAGCCATGGCTCCCTGTTTCTCTCCATTGGCGCAGAAGCCCAGGATGCCCCAGGCTTCAAGGTGCCTCAATGAAAAGCTCAGGAAATGAAATGAAAATTCATCTCTTTAGGTGAGATTAGTCCAACTAACTTTAGGATTAAGCCTCAGTGCTGAAGAACTGGCCAAGCATTTGTACAAAATCCTCAGCATTGATTCTGCCCATCCACAATAAATAGTTTATCATTTTGCTTTCCAATCACCCTGGTCGTATGTGGAACTGATGCTGCCTTGCCTTCATTGCTGTTTGTATCATAGAGAAAGTCCCTATAATCCAGCAGCCACACAGATTGCAGTTGGATGGCACAACCAACAAACAGAAAGGTCCAACTCAGCCCCAGTATAATTGGATTTAAAATACAATGTGTCTATGTGTCTGTGTCCTAAGCAATCACAGGAATTCTTTCTGTATTACACAGTTTCTAGAGCAACTGGAGAGGACCTGAGGAGGGTTGCACCCACTGTGCAGTGTGCTAAAGATGCATTAGTGAGAGCTCACTGTGAAGCAGCTGGCAGAAGCCTTTTCTTTGTAAAATGTAGCCTTCCTGAAGCTGAAACTGTTTATGGGAACAGTTCCAAACAAACTCCTACTTTAAGGAAAAATAAGAAAAAGAGAATTTAAATGGTTGAAGTACCCCATTTTGACTTTTTCAGAAGCTCCATTTTTCCAGCTTGAATGTCTGTTACTTGCCATTTCATGTAACTTGTGAAAAAAGTCAAAACTCAATGGAATTATTTTGAAAATACAAAAGTTTCTCTCATTTCAGACTTTAACTTAACAGGTTTTTTTCCCCTTTTTTTAGTTTAATTTGATCCTAAACTGGTTTCTTGGTTGTTGTTTATATTTGAAAATTGCTGTTTTCTTTACTTATTTGAATTAGTTGTGGTCCTTCATGAAAGACCTTATGGTATAAATAACTAAATAGAGCATATACTTGGGAGCACACATGCACGCACAAAATAATCAGGAGGGCCTTAGCCAGTAACATATTACTCGCACCCCCTTTGTTTTGTGGCTGAGGTTGGATGTACAGGAAAGAGAGAAGGAAAAACAGAAAATAAAGAAAAGATTTAGGGGAGGGCTAAAAAGGAAAAACAGAAAAAAATAAAGCAAAACTCTGAAGGAGATGGAAAAAAGAGGGATATGGGAAAAGTGATTTAGTTACATATGAGAATGATGAAAGGAGTCAGATGAGAGAGCAGGACTTGCATTGCAACAGCACTGAGAGGGTTGGAGGTAATGAGCAATCACTAGAGAAGAGAGTAAGTTTGAGGGATCAGTCTGAGATGCTGATCATAACTACTGTGAAAACGTAGGACAAAGAAATGAGGTATTCTGGTACATCAGCCTATTAGAGTTGCTCTAGTGCCCTCATTCATTCTGGGAAGAAACCTTGTTTTGGTTATTGCTATTTTTCAGAGGGGAAAATGTCTCATTTAAAAGACACTTTCATTCCCCATCTGCTTAAATTGCCAAAAGAAGCTGCATATTATATCTTATGTAATTGTCATATTTATCATATTTACCAAATAAAAAACTATGAGCTGTCAGTCACACCATCCTAGCATTTACATGTTCAGAGAAATCCTCACCAAAATTGGCTTGAATTTTACAAAATATAAATGAACATATTTGAGCTCTCCTTCTGCACCCATTTCCACCATTCATATTCAGAATAACCCACACTCATCCCATCTCTGGTAATATAGAGCTTCATCATCTAATGTCAAAAGGCCTTACTGAGGGTTTACACAGCTGGAGCTACCGATAGCTAATTTCAGTTTTCACTGGAACTGCTGACTGTGCCCTCATACCGCAGCAGGGTCAAAGTTTTTTCATACTAAATTTCTCCTACTTTGGTAAACCAGTGATTACTATGACTCATCATATAGCCCAGATCATTATAACAAATTCATTCGTTCTCTAATGTTAAAAGATCGTATTTATTGAACATCTGAAAGACAGGAACAGTGCTCAAAGTAAATTCCTGAGGACCTTTTGCACTACTGTAAAACAAGTAAAAAGGCTGTAAAAACAGAATGCCACGACCTGCCAGTAATAACTGTTGTAGTTTTTTGTGTTTCTTACCAAATAGTACAGTATGGGCATATTTCTTCTCTAGTTTTAACCTGAAAGCTGAAAGGTTACAAAAGACATGTTGTTCTGTCAAACATAATCTAACAGGAGTGATCTCAGTCATTTTGAAGGAGAGCATCTTAAAGATACACTTTTTTTCCTAAAAGCTCATTCTAAACGTACTAAATATACAAATTGTATTTACAGTTCTTTTCTCAAATGTCTATTTTATTTTCCATGTGTATACACAAGATAGAAAGACGGTGGTGAAATACCTACCTCTACTCAGTAAGTCAAAGACTCTGAATTTTCCCTTCACAAACCAGGGAGATCCAGGGATATTTTATGTATTACTAATCCCACGTTTTTGACTTGTTCATTCCTCTCTCACTACTGGACTTTGTCCTACACTTTTCCTAGCATTCCGCATTTCGATCTCTCTTAAGTACCTTTTTTCATGTAATTTCTTCAGATATTTTAATAGATTGAGAAAGCATTTTACCTCTCTGGCACCAAAATGAAGTCTCAAGAGCTGTGCAAAATCATTCAAACTGTAGTCCTGACCTGCATTTTCTATTCACTCTCTGGCAAGACCCGATATTGACTTCTTGGACCTCCTCAGGTATCTGCTGTGAAGGCAGCTGCCTGTCTGTCCAAGAATGTCACAGTGGGTGGAAGATAAATGCATAGAAAAGGCTGCTGTCATCTTCTTCCTGGGGGGAAAAAGAAGGACAGATGCTGAAGAACTGGAGCCAGGCAGGAAGAGCTAGAGATTTTGCTGGGATATCCAGAAGTCTTTGGCTCACTGAATAAGGGTCATTATTCACAATAATTAGCTAATATATTCTTTAATTTTCCCACTCTTTTTAATATAAAGGATTTGAAATTTCTCTCACATATCCTGAAAAGCAATAAAAGGTATAAATGGCTCATTGAGGAGCTTGACTCAATCTTTCAGCTGTGAAAAATCAAGGAAGAAAGAGCTTTTAGGAATTTCCTAGGCTGTTTGAAGCGCATGATCACACAGAGCCGTGTCTGAATGCAGTGTGTTATTGCTGGCTCTCTCTTTTTGCTAGCAGACATTTGTTAATTTTGATAAGGAAAGAAACAGCTATTTAGCTGAATTGGTCATTTATAGTCCAGAATGACTGCAAAATGAATCTACTCTAACACTCTGCAACATTATTCAACACCTTTTACATTTATTGCTTGAGGGAGGGCAGCAAAGAGGGAGAAGAGCTTGCAGGTCTCTGGGGTAAAATTGATGAGGGAGCTCAGAAAGGTTTCCAAGGCTCACAAAAGGCTGCTCTGGGGAACCAAAGCCTTTTAGGGTGCTCACCACACCAGTATGGCAATGGCACCCTGGATTTTGTGAATGCCTTTCAGCTGCCAATAGCTGGGAGGGGAGAGCTGGTTCTGCCAAGACCAAGATGACCCCCTGGCAGGACTGGTGATTCCCAGCAATACATTCCATTTTACACGTTTTTCAGGTATAGGACCTCAGAGACACAGCCAGCTTCCTCTGCTTGATTTAACAGGCTGTGTGCCTGGCTAGTTTCTCTAATAGCTGAGGCCTGGTTTCACAGTCCTGAAACTATGTTATGTAAAAGTGGACGGACTGGATGAAAGCAGGAGATCAGAGTTTCTTCCGTTCAGGTGTTCTGGAGGCTTGGGGGGTGTTGTTTGTTTGTTGTTAGCAGTCGTGGTGGTAACCTGAGCTAAGTAAAATGCTGGGCCTCTTTGATATTTATTAAAAATATATATAAGAGAAGTGTCCTTGTGTAAGGGGAAAGCCAAAGAAATTGTCTCTCCTGGGCACAACTTAAAACGAATAATGAATTCTCTGAGTTATGAAATGAGCAGATGGAAATATTAAGAAAAAATAGGAAACAAAGCAGGCAACAGCATTATGCCACTGGGAAAAGCTCATGCCACTGGAAAAACCCATATCATAAAGCTGTTTGCATTTCTGACTGCTGTATCTGAAAATGATATAGCAGAACAACAAAAATGTACAAATAAGGGTGAAAAGGATGATGAGAGGTTTAGAATGGCTTCCCCATGATATAAATCTACGTAGATTGATTCCTCAGTTTGGAAAAGAGAAGACTGAGGCAGGGACATGACAGAGGTCTACACAATGAGAAAAAAAATATAGACAAAGTGAATAGGGATCAGTGATCCATTATTTTTCACAACAGAAGAAGTACGTGCACCTAATTACATTATCAAGGATACTGATAAAAAAAAAAGAAATTTTTTTTCAAATAATGCATTATTAAATTGTGAGGTGCATTGGCACAGGATGCTGTAGGGGCTATCAGTATAAATGGGCTCAGAGAAGATTAGATGGATCCGTAGAGGATAGATCCATTGGTGGCTATTAAAAATAAAGTCTAGATTAAACTTCCATCTCAGGAAGTCCCTTAAGTGCTGATTGCAGGAACCTGGAAAGGTATGCTAGGCAGAGATGATTCAACTGATGTATTTGCCCTGTCCCTGTCCATGTTCTTTCCCACAGCATCCACTTCGGGCCAGTGCTAGAGCCAGCATACTGGGATAAATGAATCTTTGTTGGATCCATCAGGGACATGATTCTGTGTGTGTGTAAGAAACGGTAAGAACCAAAAGGAGGTGGTGATTAGAAAAACAAAAGCAACTTAATTAAATAATATATTCCTCTTACTGTTAATGCTTTACTGCTAATGCTTTTCAGACAGGTCACTTGCAAAGGAAACCTCAATAACCTTAGATCGCCTGATATCATCTTTAATTTTTACTTCAATCAGAATTTACCCAGCCCTGCTGTGCTTCTGTGTATTTATTGCTTATCATCATGCTATCAAAATATGGCACAAGAATATTCTACTATTTGACAATACTGCCTGCCTATTCGACAATACAGGCTACGTCTGTAGTATTAAATTAGACAGTGCCAAGACAAAGGCCTAAGGAATTTAATTATTTATGCTGTTTTTCACAGAGGTCCCTGGTTTAGGTTTGACCTTGGCCAACTAATTTTCACTCTCCCAAACAATTCCCAGGCTTGATTTGGGAGTTAGCGTGGGCCAGGGACCATTCCCAATAACAGTTCGGTTGGAGCCAGCCTGTTCTGGAGGGCATGGCAAGACCATGTTGGCCTCATGGCCAGAGATCAGCCCCTCCCCATGCCTAATTTACTGTATGGATGTAGCAGTGTTGATCAGATGAGAACTCTTACAGATCAGGTGAAAAAAAAGGAGTAGGTTTGACACAAGTTGACATTGGCCTCCTGGGGAAAGCTTGAACCATTGCCAATTAGCTATCTCCCAGGAGGGATAAGGGGGCCATAATGGTGCCCAGGTACATATGCATTTGGTCATTTCCCCTAGGTCAGGATCAGAATAATAACAGTTCTCAGTAATGCATATCGCATAGCAGACTTGGGAGATCTTTAGGTAGGACCAAAGGTCACCTACAGGAAAAACTTTAATTGAAAGCAGACTAGTGGACTTTGAGGTATGTAGACTGTCTTTCAGGATCCCTACAGTTTCTTCCCTTTTTACCCAGTATGAGCTCTAGTCTGGAAGAGGAAATTTAGCTTTCTGTGATCATGGAGTGATATGGTGAGAGCCCTGTATTCATACTCTGGACACATTTTATGCTTGGTAATTATGTGATCAAATAAAGTTGCACCAGCTGTTTAATCCAGACGTTTTAGTGCCTGTGTTTTCTTTCATCTCTTGTCAGAGTTAATATGCCAGGTGCTATATAAGACACAAATAAAAGAACAACAGCTACCCTAGGGAGCTTACAGACTAAAAGAAAAACATACATATGGGCAAAATGCAGTGTGAGGTCCGGAGGAGGCCGATAATAAATAAATTAAGCTGAGAAGTTTATTATCAGTTCTAGTTCAATCTCACTCTCATATTGTGATGGAGAAGGCAGTTAACTGGTCATAAGTCTTGCTGATGAGAGCCTTTTGACGGATATGAGCCGCAAGTCCACTGAGATTGGGACCTATTTTGTGGATAGATGTGTTATTGAAGTGTGACTAGGGTATGGAAACGGTGTACCTGTTTGTTATAGGCTGAGCAAAGGGTAAGAAATGAGGGCCAACATAAAGGCATATCTTGGTGCAAGACTTTGAAGGTAAGGACAAAGAATTTAAACTGACATATCAAACTCAAAGAACAGATCAAGAGGTTAAAACTGAGATGATAAAATCTGATGGATAGATAAGGTAATTATCAAGCTGAGGAAAAGAAGCAATGCCAGGTGGCTTCTGTGTACTGACTGTCAACATGTTCTCTTAGACCACAGGCAAACAGTAGGGAGCAGGAGAGAAGAGAATCTCTATCAGCCTGTACAGAAATTTCACTTGCCTGACCCAGAACATAAAGTAATATATCCCATTGATGTCTCAATCCAGTACCAAACCCGGCTCAGGCAAAATGAAAATTGACCCCAAAAGGCATCTCCTTTACCCAAGTTTTATATGGATGTAATTCTGTGGCCTTCAGCAGTTTTATTTTGGCCTTACACTGGACTGTAATCTATCTCCTACACACAGAAAATCTGGGTAGAAAGCACTCAGGCTACCTCTGTGCTTGTTAACTCATCACCACGCTGTAGATGTAGTAGCCTCAGGGCTGGATGAACACCCTGGGTCTGTCATGCTGGTTCCAGCTCAACAACCTCTCCTGATATTTCCAAGCTTAAGTCTGGAGAACTTTAGCTGCAAAAGCTTCTTATCACAGTCTTGAATATCATTTGAGTATTCTTGCACTGGAAAGCATGACAAATCCATCTATTTTTAAGAAAGAAAGGGAGATACTAGATGTAAATGACAGTTTGTGCTTTATGCATTACAAATATTAGACCATCACTTTACTATACATTCAGCTTTCACAGAAACAGACGTCTCTGCATTTTTAAAGGCTATCATTTATTGTGACTATTTTTGATTTCTATTTAGACTCTTTTCATTATTTAATTCCTTAAATTGTAAATCATCCTATTTTCATAATCTTACTTTTAACTGCGATTCATTGCCCAACAAACATTGCTCAGTAAGTTTACCTTTTTCCTGTTATATTTGCTGATGTGAAACTTCCTACCAGAGGGGCCACCTTGAGCTGTGGAAAAGCTGAAATACTATTGATCTATGAGACAGAGGAGGTTGATGACATAACAGTGCCAGTGCAAATATTTTATGCCACTTGAATTTTAGCATGCGCAAGAATTCTGTGATGATCTGCCTGGCTTCATTACCATGAGATATGAAGGTTACTGTTCTGCTCACGAATGAAAGATATGCTTTTCATTTCTGTAGTCAATAATAAAAATGATAATTCCTAGGAAAAATGTAAGCTGAACAAACAAAGACCATGTATGCCTGTTGTTGAAGGAATGGTATGACTTTGAAGTACAGTTCAACCTCACACAAAGATTGTCTTTGTAATACCACAAGAGCCACTGAGACTTTAGATTAATTTATGCTTCGTAAGTGGAAGATACAACATTTGAATCTCTTCAAAGGCTGGATGAACTGATGCTAGCCTTTTGAAAGACTGTCTAAACAATGGGTTAGTGATGTGAATAGGTATTGACATAAAATATAAAGAAATAAGAAGTCTTTGTGCTTAGGAAGTAAACTAATCACTAAGAGCTACTCATATCCCTCATTGCAGATTCATAAATCTAAGTATATCACATGGGAATTTTTAATTCCTCTAAAATATTTGAAATTGACCCTATTCAAAACAGAATACAGCTCTTTTGCAGGATAGTAATTCTAACTTTCTTATGCTCTTTATAGACTTTTATAGACAACAGCCTCACTGGCATTAATAAATGTGTTCATATTGGATAGCTATGAGAAAGAAAAGAATTATAATCCTGATTTTACCCCTGGATAACTGAGGCAAGAAGAGATAACTGAATAGTCCAAATTGTCGCAGAAATCTTATGGCAAAGCTGGAATCTGACTCATGGATCCAGTTGTATAGCCTCTATCTTTGATATGGAAAGTTGTTTTCCTTTTTATCTCAAACACACCAAAATTATAGTCTATTTTAATCTATCCTTAAAACTTTAGCCTAGTTTTGGGCAGAATCTGTGAGAATAATGCTGACTTCTTGCAAGGGAGAAATCATTTTATACATTTTATTTTCTGCAGATCATTTTATAAATGTGTTTGAATACATGTACATTATGAAACGTTGGAAAACTCAATAGCTTCTTTTTCAGAAATGCAAAACTACTGTTTCAATGTAAAGCTTTGTTATTATGACATTATCAGTAACATCTCCAAACCGCTTACATGAATCTAAAGGCTGCTTCAGAACATTTTTTGCTCTATTTTCCACTTAATTCGTTTCTCCTGTGCAGCCAAATTAGAGGCTCCACATATGAGTTATACAATATAGGCAGATCATGTGAGCAAAGTCTCCATGGAAACTGCCTAATTTGTGCTTTTATTTAATTAGAGTTGTCCATTACTTCTCCAAATGAAATTTAATTTGAATTCATATGCCAGTCATTTTTATAATTGTGTATGACTTTTTATCCGTCATTTAACTAGACCTGTAGTAGGCTATATTTTAGCAGAGTGAGTTTATTTAACAAGTGAGTTTATAAACAAGATGTTTCTTTGACAGCTCAGCTTTTCCAAATACCTTAACAGACTCAAGATTTATTTTCTGTGCAGTATCTATGCTCTACTTCCCTTTGTTATCAATTCTTAACCTCAGGAAGTGTCAAAACCAGGAATGATTGTTTGAGAGTATCTACATGAGTATATTCAATCATTTCACTTGCTGTGAGATAATTGGAAAGAAATCATAGTACAAATAAAAAGTGCAACCAAGACCAAGATATATACGAAATGCATGTATTTGTTAAATGGAGCATTGAAACAGGCAAAAAAATATGTCTATTATAAGCTGAAGCATAAAAAGCAACTTCTCTGACACAGTGATTGAGGAACCCAAAATAAGAGTTTGGGTTGGTTCAAATGTCTGGGAATGTCTGCCTTGGAATATGAGATACGTTTACTCATGCAGGTTATGTAGAAGTCATCTATCTTCAGTCATGCGCAACAAAAACATGGTCTGCAATACCTGATATTGCCTTTCCCTAAAGAATTGCTGTTGAATATACAGTGAGAGACTATGGATTCGTCCATTCTTTCACTCTTCTTTGAGGAGGCTGTGCTTGGTAAGAAAGAGTAAAACATAAGGCTGTATAAACAATTTCCACTTGGCTGAGAAACCAGAAGGCATGAAGATTAGGACAAAAAGCATAGAAGACAAAGTAAAAAATGCATTATCATGTATATATATGAAACTCATTACTGTAATATTTTGTATCCTAATGTATATATTCTCAAGCCATTCCTGTGACTTAAGGAAGTGTTACTGTCCCCATTTTTACTTATGCAGCTCCATGTTATAAATTGTCTGAGCGAGGTCCAAATAAATTTGCAGGCCAGCATGACAGCAGAGTGCAGTGCAGAGGCAACAAGCTGCAATTCTGAAAGTGGCATAGGCAGGGCAGCTAAGGACTAAGCTCAGACCATTTGGCAGCAGGACTGCAGCTGGGTTTCCGTGCACCTTACTGCATTCATACAGCATAAACATATTCACTTTTACAGAATAAGAGATGTTGTCTGTGGCTCAGAAGTAAAAGTAACTGGTAAGAGAAAAGTCATTAGAACAGTGCTGGTGTTCCAGACTGCAGAATTGAAATGGCTGTGGAAAAAAATTAAAGAAAGTGGCCAGAGAATCATGATGGCATTATTATCGTCAGAGGTATGAGGTACTAAAGGTACAACTGGAGGACTGACAATACGGATTCTTCCTAGAATAAATACATTTTAAAAAAAAAAGCTAAAAGGCAATGGAATTCAATGTGACAAAGTGAGCTGAAAAGAATGATGTAAAAGATGTTAAAGAATGCATTTATGAATATAAAAACACTAGTGACTTGGAAGAGTGGTAAAATTAAAAAGCAAACATTCAAAGAACACTAGGCAAACAAGAAATAACAAGTGACAGAGGAAAATAAATATTGCAGATAACAGCACCCCCATACAGCATCACACATATCAGAGATATTGGATGGTAAGAGGCATTACTGGGTGGATTTATAAACTAGTGGAGAGCTTATGTCTGGGAACACAGAACTATCAGAATTATTAAATAGCTACTTTGTTTCTGTCTTTTCAGAAGAAGAGGGTGGCGATCTGCTCAAGTCGGGCTTCAGTTTTCCAGGGACGCCAGAGGAGGAGCTAGGTACAGATATCGTCTCTCAGATAACTTGTACTGCTTGTACATGCAGGGGCTGGATGGAGCCGTGGTGCTGATAAGGCAGAAGGCTGCTCTGGGGTACAGCCGTTCTCCAGCCACAAAGCCCAGAGCATGTGTGGTGCCAGGCGGTATTAATAAGAGTGGCCAAAAACCTCTCAGTCCAGTCCTTCCAAGAAATTCTCACCTGCTATAGTCGGTTAGAGAATCTAACGCAGAAAGGCATCAGATGTCAGTAACATCTTGGCAACCGAGAATTTGAAAGAAGGTGTTCAAGGAAATGACCAGCTTTCCCTCTTTTATCTTTTCCTTTTTATCTTCTTCTCCAAATAACGTAACAATTACAGAAGGAGTTTCCAATGTTACTTTTAAACTTTAAAAAAAAACAGAAGGAAAAAGAAACCAGAAACTCACAGAGTCAGTGAATGAAATCTTAATACCTCTGTCTCCCAAAGCTATTAGTAAAATGTCCTGCTGGCTTCAGTGTAGCCACATTTATATCTTTTAGACTGTACAAAATTGAATTTCTGTCTTTGGAATTTCGTATTCAAATTGTCACTGTTTTATGTGAAATCCATCAAAATTTTGGTTTATGTGCAATTTCTTTTATGTGTTTTTTTCTGGAAGAGAAATATGGAAAATGGTTTCTGTGTGTTTTCTAGTTAAAGCTGCCTTTATTCAAAGGTAAACATATTTACTTTTTAGAGGTTAGTGTAACTTAGTAAAAAACTTTTTTAGGAAAAGGAAAAGGAAAACTTTTTTTCTTATACAAATGCTCAAGTTAATATTGTCACAGGTTATTTTCTGTTATTATAAATATTTTTGCATTCTGACAGGAATATTATAAACTCCTACCCCGACCTTCAAGTTGCACATTGATAGGAAGATAAATCATAGTTGCTATATAATTGGGGGGGGGGAGGGTAACAAGATAGTTTGAACAAGGAGCATGAATTTAAGCAGGGGATGTCGTTGTGTTTGAATCGTCTCTTAGAATAGGCTTTTCTAAAGCAATCAGTGTTGCCATTACTCAGTTACACTCAAGTCAGGGGATTCTGTAAAGTCTAATTGTAAAAATATCTGTATTGGACTTGTTTGCCCAATTGATATTAAAAAGTAAGAGGAAGAAATCTATTGGATAAGTTCAGAATATTAGACTGAAGGATATGTTAAGGATGAGACTGAAGATCCTGTAGTAAGGAGTACAAGTTTTGCAGTCTCTACCTTGTCTGCCAGAATTATAGTCGTGTAGGAGGGAAGAAATGATCAAATATGAGGTTCCCTCGGGATCCCACAAATGAATGCTATGGAGGAGTCATTGAATGAGCTCCTTCTTGGACATTTGTTCCTTTTTGCCTTGCTGCCCCACTTCACAGTATGTAGTACAGAGTTCACATAACCTTGGATGAAATTCATCTCATCTAACAGTAAAAGAGTAGGTCAAATATAGATGTCTAAACTGTAGGTATTTAGACTTCCTTTAAAGTCAATGTCGAGCGATAGACATTTCCAGGACGTAGCTGATCTGACCTATTTTAGAAGCCTAACTTAGGGTAAGGTGAATCATGTTCTAGAAGTATGTCAAAATTGTTTTCCTTCCATTTGGTTGAGAGAGAACCCCTGCAAGATTTCTGAAGCCAGAGCAAATAGTGTATAGGTCAATAGTAGCACATGTTGGGTGGCAGTAGCTAGAGGTGTAATGGAACTGCATATGAAATAGGTAATCAAGGATCAATGCAAACATATATGCTAATTTCTGTTTGTCAACAGAAATGAGGAACAGGAAAGTAAATAACAAGAATAAAGTCTCAACAACACTACAAAGAACGAAGCTGTTTTAACAAACTTCAGCTATTTCCGCCCAGAAGACAGAACAAAAGATAATATGCTAAAGGCAGAGAAAGATCTATTCTTTCTCCTAAATTTTGGGTGACTTATGGAATCCTCCAGAAGTAAACACTAAAATTCTCTAGACGATGAATGGAGAGAGGTGGATGCCTTTAATATTTCCAGAAGAAAATCCTACCTACCTGGCTTGGCTGCCAAACTGCAGATGACCAGAATAGATGGACTGGATCCCATCCATAATGTCAAAACAGATGAGGCCAATTCTCCCTTATAGAGAATCACTGTAATAGAGGAAGGAGTATACTATGGAAGATGGAAATTTTGAAAACATCTACAAAAGTTTTGGGACCATCAGCTAGATTCATTGTAGACAAACTCTGTAGCCACCACTGTATTAGTGATGAACACCTCTATAGACAGCTGCGACCTGTCTGTGTGTCTGTCTGTCCCATGGTGTTGTGGTTCTTTACCTGAAGAGTCGAGTTCAAATCTATGATCTGAACGTGGACTTGAATTTCAGTCTTCCATATCTTATGCTATTGCCCTAGATAAATGCTGTTAGATCTTTCTCAGTCTCCCCTTTATCCTGCTGTTGTACACATATAGAATTAGTTATTTATTGGAGAGAAACCTGAGTCTGGGTGGATGCTCTAGTTGCTGCATTACAGAACTGAGCTCTCTCTTTCTCTGTCCCACAGATGATTTAATTATTTTGTATGAGCAGCAGTAGCAGTCTGATAAACTGCTAGAGAAATCTGTTCCTGAAAACCCTCAGAAAGGGCTTTCCTTGGGAAGTGCAAGTTCTAATAATTGCCCCAAGTAAAGGCAGCTCTAACTGCTGGGCAATTCATTATTTTAGTCGTTCATGCTTGCTCACTCTCCCAAGGCACTTCAAGTTGCAATCTCGCTGGAATTGAAAGATCTCTGGCTCCAGGCCCCTATTTATAAAATGGGTTTAATATTTCCTACTGAGGTTTCAGGGCTTTGGTGGAGATTAATTAATGTTTGTGCAGTATTTCACCAGGGTAAAAGTGCTGAATAATTACTAAATAATATTATTAATACAATAATCCACTGTCTTAATTGGGAAAAGGTATCAAGAGATAGGACTGATCTCAACTGCTGTATTATTGATTCTGTAAAAGTGCTCATCAGTTAATGCGATGGATTCTTTTTAAAAAACCTTCCCAAGCATGCACACTTAGTCTCTGCTTGAGAACAGTATTTCATAGTTTTTCTGTTATCATTTGTTCAACAGAGATCAGGGTTTTCAAGTTTTCAGGTATTTTCATGGTTGCAAGATTCACACTCTGGGCTTGATCTGCAACAAAAAGTCCTATTCTTTTCACTAGGAGTGTGTAAAATAAGTAACTTGATAAAGGTGGTAGGGCATCGTGATTAGAGCTAGAGATCTGACATGCTGCATGATCTCAAGCAGCTCACTCTAAGTCTCTGAGCCTCGAAATTGGAGTTCTGAAAGCCTTCTTCAATTCTGAAAGCTTTCCAGTTTTACAATTGGACAAATTCCCTTATTAGGGAAGAAGCATTCTCTTTACTGTACAAACTGGAAACTCCTCACAATCTGCTTCCTTTAGGCAACAATTGCTTTAAGCAACAATTGCTTTAAGTGTGAAAAATAAATAGTGTAATCTTACTAAGAGACATATGGAAAATGTGCCATGCTTAAATGGTATAAAAATAGAAAAAGAAACATTTGAACATGGAATACAGGCTAAACTTTTCCTTTAAGATTGATTTTAACGAGTAATACATACATAGAACAAATAGAGAAAAACAGATTATTGAAAAATTATTTTGATTCCTTTCTATAAGCAAGAAAGGCATTTATTTCACATGAGTTTAGCACTTGGCAGCTTTTTGTGTTAAGCAAAGAGAGTTGGGGACCTTACGCTTAAAAGCTTTTGTTTTGATAAATAACTTTTTTGTCTTCCAGAAAGGAAAGGATACTGAGCTGATTTGAAGGAAAAGGTTAAAACCCATAAAATGAGCTGCAGTTACTAATAATGCTATTAACCTGCCCCATTTGCAAAGTAAACTGTGAGGGAGTTTAAGAGCAGGTTACAAAAATGGTTTTTATTTCACAGTTATCACAGGCATGCTTTTGATTAATTGGTACAGTTCAAGTGTCAGACACTAACTCATGGTTATTCAGTCACTTTTGATTGCATGATCATGCCTTTATGACCTCAAGTGTTGGGAAGCAGAAAGGACATAGCCTTTTCTGAAATTAAAAAATAAATAAAGGCCTGACTTTCCAGTTTGTCTGTCTTTCTACCTAATCATCTAGCCTTCCTCAGTGCAGTCCATATCTGAACACACGGCACTTATTCATGGATTCCAGCTTCATAATATGGGCATGACTGAAGAAATTTTCCCAAGGACAGACAAGAGTTGTCTGTGCCTCGGCCCACCTCTCCTCAGGGCACTCAGCAGCGATAGGCTATTAAACAAACAGCTCTAGACTTTGACTGGAGTTGATGGGACTTCACTGAGACATAGGGGTTGGTTACACAGAATAAACTGCCACAGTGACACTTACCTCTGTAATTTACAGGCACAGTAACAAATACTTTAACTTAAACACTTTTATGGGCAGAATATAAGCCCAGAAGCTGAATGTTCCCCTGCTTTTTGATATTAGCCCTCAGAGAAACAGAAGATACTTTTATTCCTACAGTATGGAGAACTGAGGCAGGGAGTCTGTAAAAGTTATCTGCAAAGGCTAACTTTAACCTAGGGAGGCGAGGTTTGTTTTTTGTAGAGTGCAGAGGTAGTCGAGCCTGTGAGTGGCCTTTGTCATCGCTTCCCAGGGCCTCATCCTGGGATTCATGGTTGGCCAGGAAATCTTGAATGGAGGTCTCCCAAGTTAATGCCCTAACTGCTAGACTGTCCTTCTTTCATGTAGTAAAAATACATAAACAGATGGTTTGGTATGTAGACAAAGAACTCATTCAAGGTTACAAGTGGTTTTAAATATGACATGCCAAAATATGTCTGTATCATATTCACCTATTGTGGCTAGCTGGACAGATACTGCAAAAAAAAAAAAAATTAGCCCCTTTTCTGTGAAGATTTGAGCATGCTTCTGAATAATTCCACTTTAAGTAAGTTTTTCCTTATGCCTTTACCAAGATACTGTAGTGCAGAAGTTTACTGATAGAAAGGTTGAGAGCACAGAAAATGTTAATGAAATAATGGAGCATGTTTTCCAGAAAACCAGTTCTGAACTTTAAATTCCTTATAATTATGCTTGAGAGCTGATTCTGTGAACTACTTGTTCAGTCATAGAACAAAATTATGTCGTGTGGCTTGAGTGTATCCTATATAAACATACTAAATATCCTGCATTTTAATTATAAGCTGTTGGCAGTAAATGCTTACTAGCAATCTGTGAACCAGAAGCTATTTGTAAAAATTAAGCACCTCATAATGTCAGATAACTCTGCAAAAATCCCATTAGGCCCAAGGTCAATTCACAAACAGGAAAATATATTTGTAGGATGTAAAATTAATCTAATAGGTTATTTGTTATGAATTATTCATCTATTTCTACTACTGAATACAAAGGAGTTTATGCATTTGTTTCTTTGCCAAACAAAGCAAAATATTTTTGGTCCAAATGATTTATGCATTCTGACCTGACTGTGTAGCTGAGGAGGCTCTTAAGTTCAGTTGAAGAAGAAATGGTTTTTTTTACAAACTGATAAATTTTGTCAGACTATTAGACCACACCTTGGAACACTGCCTTCAGTATCTGCTCTAGAACCTTTCCCAAGAAAAGAGAGAGAAAGTGGGGAGAAGTTGAAAAAGCTTGAGGTGTTTCATACTTGGGATGTGGGATGTTAGCAAAGGAGGGACTTTTCTCTCTCTCCCATGCCCCGATGACATCCACAGCACCTGGGTGCATAGCTGATCTGCAGTATTTACCTACCTATAGAGTGGAACAGCTCCAGCAGGAGCTGAAGGACCAGCTCAGCTGACCCTACTCAGCTGTGTTTGCCTTCTTCACAAAGTGCCTTCAGTGTACTGTCTCCTCATAAAGGGACAAAATGTACAGCCTTTAAATTGTATTCTCATGATATGCCACCTTAAAAGGTGTGCTATCCAGCTCCTTAGAAAAAAAGTTACTGTGCCCTGCCATCCATGTCCCATATCGGCTGCTGAGTCCCTGTCTAGAGTAAGGCGGCTTGTACGGGCACAGCTAGAGGGCTGTGGGTACTTACAGCATGGCAGTTCACAATCAAGGTTGTTTCTCACAGTGCCAGCCACATTGGTTCAGCTTATTTTCTGGAGGGGATTTGCACCAGGATAACTACAGCCAGAGAAGTACCAGCAGATATTGCTAGTATAGTCCAGACTTTTGCTTGTGAGTTCAGCTGTCACCTTTCATCATGAGTTTCTTGTGCAATTCCCTTTGTCTTTTATATCTTTTTACAAAGTCATTTTCTCTTCATAAGTAATTAGATAGCAGTATAATATGATGTCCTATCTCAGACTTGCCATGGGTGTGCAGTACTTACACTAGCACCGCTTCTCAGGGGCAGGGTTCACAATTTGACCTGTCACTGCCACATGGGAAATCTGGGTGCTAGTGGCTGCAGGAAAAGGCAAGGAATATTTGCAGTGTTTCTCACAAAGCCAAAACTGCGCTGTCAGCCAAGCAGAAAAGAGACAGCACCCTGATTTGAAAAATTCCCAGTCTGAAGGTTATGGAAAGAGGGAGGTTTTCTGCCCGTTACTATGGCAACATGTTTGAAAGGGAACTTATCGCCAGACTGCTATTTCTTCCTGCAGCCCATAGGAAAATCAGGATGAGACCTCCTCAATCTCAGTGGGTTGAGCTGAGCAGAAAAGTTCACAATACAATGACAAAGCAGCAAGAGGCAGCACCAAGGGTGTACAGCTGAGCAGGGGATGATGCATTCCAAAAAGTGAAAGAAACACTTGTTTTGAATCAGACCCAGTCCAAAACTTTGAAATTTTGGGGGAATCAAAAGGCTGCAAAGAACTGATGTTGAGGCAAACAAAAATCAACCCATTTTCGAAATATTGAGCCAAAAAATTCAAGAAAAATTCAGAAGTATCAACATTCTTTCTTATGTTTAATTTTCAGCTAATAATCAATGAAAAGTATTTCTTGTTAGGAAAACCACCTGGGAGATTTGATAGTTTCATTTAGTTGACTAGTAAATGGTTTGGATCCCTGGGCAAAATCTTGGCCTCTCTGAAACCAGTGGCAGTACTTCAGAGGGATCAGCTCCACCCCTTGATTCTGTCTTCTTCCTGACATTGGGATCTTTCTAGTGATTTATCCAGTCTTTTAACACATTTATTCCAGTCAGGCATGATTTTTTTTTTCTGTAATATACCTTATGGATTGGAGACCATCCCCTTCAAGTGACAACAGGACTTGTCAATAAAATAACTAAGAAGATTTTGCAGAGAGTATTTAGGACTAACCGCAGCCCCGGTGAAGTTAATGAGATTTGCTATTGCCTTCAATGTGACTAGGATTCCTCCTTTACTTCTAGAGTCATGTGTAGACTCCTGTATATCATTTTGAGCTTGTCTACCCAATTGCTTTGGTTGTCTCTAATTGCTGAGTTGCATGGCAAACACATAGTCAGATTCTCTCCTGAGAAAATGGTTGCAGTTTTGATTATGCCAAAGGAAACTATTTCTCTCCTATATTTGGCCTAATAACTGCAAGCTGCAAAATTTTCTCCTTTGGGAGAAAGAATCTGTAAAAGCAGGCACAACAAGGGACAAAATAAGTTTAGAGGCATTGGGTTGGCTTTTCTGGCCTGTATTTGGAAGCATTATAACCAATTTTCTTACATATTTTTCAGTGACATTCACATAGTGAAGCCCTGGTTGACTCCCTACAGCTGTATTTCTCCAGAAGATTACAGGAAATAGCTTACACGTTAGTTAGTTTAGGTCAGTCAAGTTCTGATACTTTATATTTTTGTCAAAAGCTTCACTGATCGCACAGATTCTGTGAAAAAACGTTAGTCATAAATCAATTTGTGGACTTAACCTCTGTCATGGCACTGTTGCAAAGGTGGATAGCGGTGATGCACTGTGCACTTGAAAAGCAGTGTGAAGGGCTGTGTGTTACATACCAATCAATACCAGGGCATCACACGCTTCAAGCCACTGGAAACTAATTTCACATCACCCCGAGGACTCTGTACATCCCTCTGCTCTGACCCCTGGGGCTTTGGCACTTTCCACATTGCCTCTGCAGGGTTTCATTCCAGTCCTTTGGCATGGGCACTCTCAGCCCCCAGTCAAAATAAGGTGCCCACTATTTCTCTTGTACTGCATGGGGATAGTTTCATCCCTGAAATACTATTCCCCTACTGTTTTCCCCATTTTTCTCCTTTTTCAGAAATGACATCTCCCGGTCTTGATGCTTGGGCTCTATGTGGTAACTGTGCTTTGATGTGCCCTTCGCCACCGCTTTCCCCAGTGATCACTCCTTTGTGCTCTTTTTCTCTGAAAGTGTCCTAGTTGTTATATCCTGAAAGTTGCTATTCCCTTCCTCCCCCAGCTCCCTCATAGCAAAACCCCTATTTTTTCTCCTGAGCAATGTTTCTGGGCGCTCCTCTGACTGCACCGCCATGTCTCTGATCATGCGTATTTATCCCAGAGATAAATCCATTGGGAAGTTGGGTTGCCAATCTGCTGAACTGTGTTTGAAAGACGGATTGAGCTGAAGTAAGAAAACTGTTGTGCTGACAGATTGTGGCAGGTAAAACGGTCTCAACTCAGGGAATTTCATTTGTTTTAATTTATTGTCAATTAACATAAACTTTTAATTACCGATTCAGGTACTGAGAATCAGAGAAGACATAAACAATCAAGCAAACACTCAGGGAAACACCTTTCCTCCCCTTTCTCCAGGCTCGGCTTCAGCCCCGCACCTCTCCTCCCCCCTTCCCAGTCCCACTGCTGTCCCCGTAGGTTACACTCGAGTCTCCACTCCCTTGGGTGAGGCGGCTGGCGGCAGGTTGGGGCCGGAGCCTGGGGGTTTCCATCCGCTGCTCCTTGCTTCTTACGGAGCCTCTGCTCTGGCGTGGGCCCCTCCAGGGGCCACGGTCCCTCGGGGTGTCCCTGCTGCTGCATGGGTCCTCCTTGGCCGCGATCCTTCAGGGGTATCCCTGCCCCTATGTGGGTCTGCCTCGGCCACAGTCCCTCAGGGGTGTCCCTGCTCCCGCATGGCTCCCCATGGCCACAATCCCTCAGCAGCGTGCCTCCTCCAGCTTGGAGCACCTCCTTCCAAGATCACATCTCCAGACATGTCCCCCACAATATCCCCTTCTACTTCCCCTCCATCTTATTTCTCCACACGCGACTCTTCACACTTCTCCTTGTGTGTCTGCTTTCATGTCTCCTGAGCCTGCTCTCACATGTGTCCTCACAAGTCCCCTTCTGTGTCCCCTGCCCCAGCGGCTATCCCCCTCCCTAAAGACTTTTGGGCAGTGGTGCTGTGCGCTCCTTGCAGTGGCTGCCGTTGTGGCACACGGGGGCTGCTGCTGTCCCTTTCGGGGCCGGCTGGACCTCACAGTGGCCAACACAGGGCCACTCATGGTCTACCCTGCACTTACGCCCAATACACAGGTATTGTCGGGTGCTGTCAGATATTCGTGCTACCTGCAGACGTTTGCGTCCATGCTTGAAGCTCTGACTGAACTAAATACACAGCAGCCCTCCCATGCCCCTTATTCCTTCCTTTGGGGTTTCCGAATTTTCTCCAAATTGGTGTGTTCTGGTCACCAGTGCTGCTTTAGGAGCAGAATTTGTAGGTCCGTTTTTATCTAACGAAAGAGTCACAAAAGCTGTATCTTATCCTTGGACCCTATTTACCATGTGATCTCACTGAATTAAACTTTGGCCAGGTTTTAGCATTAGGCGTGTGTTTCATGCCTTCTGTCTAACTTCAGATGTTTATAATGTATCTTTCTGCATCTGAACCTGTCATCCCCTGCTTCCTCTGTTGTCAGCAGAGAAAAATATGCTCTTGAAGGGTGGTATTCATCTGACATTTTTTAGATATACTTCAGGATGAGATGAATCACACGAGTTTCTCATACTCCAAAATAAAACCACATCTAGACTGTCTATCAGTAATAGTCATTGGCCCGTCTTATTCCCGAAATCACGCCAAAGCGTTGTTTGGAAGTGTGCCGTTTACGCAGTCTGAACCTATGATGTCAACAGCTTAACTGTACGGACTGATCCCGTTCTCTAGCCTAGCTCACCCTGCTATCATAAACTCAGCCATAGGTGCCTAGCACAAGGACCACTCAGGATCCTGAACAGGCAGGGGTATTAATTTTGTTGGCTTGTGTCAGGTGCATAAGTGTCAGAGCAAGCCTGGGATTCAAATGTTTACTTGCTAGCCTTGGTCATTTTGTTGCTTGGGTTTAGGTCTGCAGAACTGCCCGCTTTTCTCGTTTGTCTGCACAGGAAGATTGGGTGCATAAGCTACCTTATTGTGATTGCCCTGAGAGAGCCAATTACTTATTTTTGAGAGGCTGCAACCCCTCATAGTTTAATATTTCAAGTAACCAGCCTGCCTTTAAGAGTGCAGTTGTTTAATTTGATGCCTTTGCTGGGATGTTAGATAGGAGGAATTCACAGACCGACAATACTGCATGCAGTGCCACTGCATCCAGTTAGTGTAACAGAAGATACAAGACATCTCCTACAGCTGGACGTTAAAAATCAGATAGTCACTCAATCCCTGGATTTTTGTGTAAATTTTATATAAAGTATTGTGCTAAATGAATAAGTGGGAAATCTCACGAGACCAGTGGAGCAGCTTAAGGCATTTCCAGAATTTCTTCCTTCCAGTTAGGTGGTTATTCATTCTTCTCAATAAGTGAAAATGTTCACTTTCAAGTTAGAATCGAATAGAGAAAAAATATTACAGCAAATTAATGAGGATAAAGTGTTCATCTAATGCTGGCTACTGCAGTCCTTGGGCAAGCAGAGTTCCAGCTAAAACATTTGATTTATGTATTTGTAATACTTAATATGGACTTATTTTGATTAATATCCTTGTTTTTATGATACTTCATGTTTATATTAGTTATAGGTGGGCTGTGAGGATATTTTTTCATGATGCATTGTAGTGCTAATTAAACTGAGTGAAACAGCACAGTGCAACAAGCTGGTTTTCTATACCACATCTTTTTCAGAGCTAGGTTAGGTATCTCTGTCCAGCACAACATTGTATTGTGTGGACTATCCAAAAGAGCTGTTTCTTCTCCAGTAAAAACAGCACAAATATTTCAGATGTGCAATCAATAACTGTACTGCTTTGTAAGAAGCGTAGCTGCCCCACATAGCTCATCTTCTCAGGCTCCATGTGAGAAAGACCTTCAGAGTGCCCTGAATGTGCATTTAAAACCTTCTTTTATACTAATTTTTGGTGTAAGCTTTACCAGGTACTGAAAAAAAATATATAAATATTAGAAATGAACGTCTACTAAATATGTGGCCTGATTATAGAAATGTTTATAGAGGGCTTATAAGGTTAAAGCAATTTAAATTAATTTCTCAATGAAAACAAAGTGTTTTGCAAAAGAGAAAAAAAAAAAAGGAAAAATAGAATGAGAAAAAATCAGGCACCGTTTAGTAGTTCCAGGAATTATTGTTATTTCATGCTCCTGAAGCTTATTTTCAGTACAAAGCACACAAAAAGATGTATGTAAAAATATTTGTGGAGACATGCACTTGTTCTGAATGTTAGAGATGTTTCCAATGTTTTACATTGATTCCCTTTAGCAAAGAGTAGTGTTCCAGGAACTTATGGATGCACAGCCCCAATTTTTCATGACTTAAAGGTTTTCAACCCTTTTGTACTTTAATATGAATGGATCTACTTCATCATTTCAAGCAACGTTCTTAGTCACTGTAGGCATCTTTCTCCCCTTGATACTGACTGATACAAGGAAGAAGCTTGAAGGCTCAAAAAATTATGACCAATCCCTGAAGATACACAAACGAACACCTGCTTGAAATAAGAGAGCACAAGTTTTAATATCAGAAAGTAAGGAGAAATAATCAGGAAAAAAAAAAAGCAGAAAAGGGCATGACGCAGGAGGGAAAGAGATGCAATATATAGAAAGGGATGCAGAAATCCTTGCATCTGTCAAGGTTAACGTTTGACTTATGTCTATATAGTGGTCTCTAGAAAGAACAGCTTTAAGGAGTTTTCAGAAATTTGGAATTACTGGATTCTGTTTGTCAAAGTGAAATATGACTCTGCCGGCATATGTCTGTGTCTAGGTCCTTCACAGTCTGCAATGTACTGACCCAATAGCCACTGGAGTCAATGGAAAGATTCCATTTTGCTCTGACAGTATCTAAAAAAGCCATTAATGGGCTCACATGTAAGATACTATTCCTCTGTTCTTGATTTCGCTGACTGCTTTGGGTTATGCTGATTTGTTCTTCTATCTCCCTTTGTTTTTTTGGTTCTGATAGTGACACTTTCTTTAGAGACTACACATTAATACCCTCAATTACTTTGATATTTTAAAAGAGTCATTATTCCAAGAAAATGTAGAATCTGCATTTGTAAACAAAAGTTCATATTTTATTCTTCAAGAAATAGACTAAAATTCCTGTCTAATCTAGCATTCTTGGATATCTCTCACATTAATCATTTTGTCATACCAAAATCTAGGATCTTAACTTTATTTTTCAAGGATTCAGAAATATCGTTAATACTAGGGCTTTTCAAGTTTTTATGAATGAGCTGAGCTGTAGATATTGACCATAGACACATTTTAAGCCCCTTGTAAATCCTAGAAAAGCATGTTAGCTTAATTTAATTTTAAAGTAGCACATTTTTCTTGTTTCTGGCAGGCTAGGAGCTAGGACATGGTCAAATACACCGATCTGGTATTATACAGTAATTCACTCCTCCATAGCTTGACTGTTTCTTTGAGCCCTGAAATATGTTTCCCAAAGAAAGGTGAATGAAGTATCAAGCCTGGAGAACTTGACAATTTTATAAAATAATTTGAAAGTTTGACATTTTTGAGGGGGTTGATAAGAAGAAATTATGGTGCCTAGGAACATAAGACAGATTTTGTGTCCCAAGCAGAGCCCAAACCTAATTGGAGTGATAAATTTAGATGATGCACATGTAAATAATTTGAGACTTTACTTAGCATCAGCTACTCTCTATGGCAGATTTTAGAGGAGAAAAACACTTCTGGAAGGTGCCTCCTTTTAAGTTCAGTTTTTAGTTATGTTGATTATGTTTATTAAATACCTATAGCAGTTTCTAACTACTATATTTCAAGCAATAAATTCGGAAATTCCACCAGACACATGAAAAACTATAAGGCTGTGAAAGCAATGTACAAAAAAATTTATCTTTCTATAATTGTACTGGGCTATAATCATAGGGAGTCACGCGGGATGGAAAAGCTGTTGTTAAATTATCCATAGCCATATGATCAAATCATGCTGTCTCATACTCCTAGAGATCTAACACGATGAAAATGTTTGAAGCCTTCTGGGCTATGTATGATGCTGCGTGAGGCCAAAAGAAATCACCAGAGACTAACAGTTCTGCTCCAGGGAAATCATTTAAATGAACTTCTTGTTCCTGGCCAACTCTTTTCTTCCTTCTGGATCTCTGCCATGCCCTTACTTTTTTAGAAATACATTGGCAGTTTGTAGCCCTAGTGCAAGAATTACCTTCATTCATAGATGTGCAAGACTGTGATGAAAGGGTTTAGGAGGTTAGTTTAATCATGTTGTCAGATAGAGGAACCTCCTTTGACCTCCTTTTGGCTCACAGAATAGTGAAAACTAAAATCAGTAAATCCACAAGCACTTTGGGAAATGTTGCCTGTATTCCAGTTTCCTTTCCTGTAAAGAGAGACAGTGCCTTCAGCATCTCGTAGGATTGTTGTAAGAAATAATGCATTAATTTCTGTTAGATGCTTTGGAAACCCTTTATCGGAAGCACAATCTAAGTTCAACACATGGACCATTATTATTCCCCTGATAATGTTTGGTAATATACTCGTTTAAGTACCATTAATTACTGTGCTACTTATGTGGCTGAATCATAATGCACTCTTATACTTTACTACTTTGTCTATAGGTAGCTATGCTTTTAATTGGATAATCAAAATAATGTTATTTCAGAGAAACATTTATCTTTACTTTCTGTAACTACATTTATGTAGGGTATTATAAGCTAAATAGTACAGCAGACTGAGTAGTGAACAGTAATAAGTTTTCTTTTTCATGTGAAGATAGCTAAGAGTTAAGTGAAAGAAATTTATAAAACAACAAAATAGAAGCAGAAAAGGATATATACACACAGACATCAGTTTCACACCATAATAAAGTTTGGAGGTGAAATTTGGACTCTTAAATTCATCTTTGACTTCAGTGTAGCAGGGTTGCACCTAGGATGCAAAGCACTATTGTTTATTAGTTCAATGCTACGTTTTTTTAAATGTCATGTGGAGTTCTACTGAAATTAAGATGTAATAAAATTATCTCAGCATCTTCCACTATAGGGAATTTAGGTTATAAGACTGTTGATGCTAAAGACTTGCCACAAATTGCATTTTGTATTGAAGTTCTTATAACACTTGATAATTTAATAAAATTAAAGAGACAAAGGTACCGATTTGTTTCATGACCATATGTGGGTGTTGTGTATTAACCAGCAGTGGGAGTAGGACTTAGAAGAGTTTTCACATATGCTTAGGAACTCTTAAAAGTGCTCTTGACTACTGTATTATCTCTAGAAGCCGATCTCCAGAACCAGATTATATTGTTATATATGACGAGTACATATTCTTTTGTTTTGTTTTTGGCTGAGGCCTTCAAACTATTTGTATTAGGCACCTGTCTGTACTTTCAGATTACTTAGAATCTCAAGAGCAAGTCTGCAGAAAGACTGTGCTAAGTGGGTTGTAAGCATAAATGCATATGCATCTGTATGATCCTCTAAAGGATTGTCTTGTATCCTATATCTGTGTCTGCTTTTGAAATGTTTGCTTAAATAAGCTGATATTTAAGAGGAAAAGTGAAGGCTCACATCATATTGAACCATTACTGGATTTTTCAGTTTTTTGTTTGTAGCATTTGACAGCTGCAAGAAATTGCATAAGAGAAAAAAAATCAAAGACTGGAGTATCAAAATCTTCACTTATAAGCTACCCTTATTTCATAGTCACTTCTTTTTAATAACCAAAACTTGGAGTGCCCGATCCATCAGAACAAATAACAGAGTATATAAAAACCTATAGGTTGCACCTGGAGATACTTGTTTTATCAGGGATAACACAGAATGGTTGAATAAATGTCTTTTAATTTGGACAGAAGCATGAATGGAAAAAACTGCCTAATAGAGAAAACTGCACAAGTATGGCAATGGACATAATACATCCAGACAAATGTTAACGCAAGCTCAAGTAGTATGAAATACTTATTCATAAACTATCTAGTGATATAAAAAATAGGCTTGATTTCAGCATGTTCATGTTCTTTTTATCTGTGCTGCTTATTATTTATGTTTATGAATAGTAAACTTGGGATCCTGTAACTGAGATTCGTTTAAGAAAACAAAATTCAGTTTGTGATAAGACAGTAACTCTTTCCATGGAGAAAGGATGCATGAAGGTTAAGATGGCCAACTGAGAAACTGCAGAAATAGAAGGAGATCCATGTAACTTGAATGACTAACCACAAAGTTTAACATACAAATTCCAAATAGCAAATAATAAACTGAACACTTGAATGTATCCATTAAATGTATTTGAGTAAATTTGCATAATGAGTAACTTTATAAAATTGTAGAGCTGCTAGCAGATAATTTTGCAAACAAGAAGCCTCTTGCATTCACCTCATAAATTGCTCAAAGCAACCAGTTTTAATACAGCAAATCAAATCTCATAAATGATAAGTAAGACTTTTCATTGAGTTTACAAGAAAAAAATAGTTCAGTTTTGCAATATACTTGGATTTTGCAAGTCAGTCTTTTAATTAGATATAACATAGGTTTTATGTGTTCTCCTGACAGACCAGCAGTACTCATGGTCGCCTTCTCAGCACTTCAATGAAGAAAGATACTCTCCTGCTTCGAGGAATATGAAAGGATTATCTGGTAGTCGCAACCAACCACAGTTATGTTCAGCTCATACTTGTGGCTTAGCATCCCCTGAAGACTGTGAACACACCCACGACCATATCCACCATGGGCAGGAGCCGAGGCCATCCTATCTTCTCAGCCCCACAGAGAGTTGTCCGATGGACCACCATCGTTGCTCGCCACGCAGCTCCATCCATTCTGAATGCATGATGATGCCCATGGTAATGGGCGATCACATGTCAAGTAGCACTTTCCCCAGAATGCACTACAGCTCACATTACGACACAAGAGACGACTGCGCCATGTCTCACGGTAATCCCAAGATTAACCGCATTCCTGCAAATCTTTTGGACCAATTTGAGAAACAACTTCCTCTTCATCGGGATGGGTTTCACACTTTACAGTATCAGAGAACCTCAACAGCTGCAGAACAACGCAGTGAGAGCCCAGGAAGAATACGCCATCTCGTTCATTCAGTCCAGAAACTTTTTACTAAATCTCATTCTCTGGAAGGATCCTCCAAGGGAAACGTTAATGGGACAAAGGGAGACAGTCGAGGGGATGATCATCATCATGGGCACCATTCCAAGCATAGCAAAAGGAGTAAAAGTAAAGAGCGAAAACCAGAGAGCAAGCATAAATCTGGAATGAGCAGCTGGTGGAGCTCTGATGATAATTTGGACAGTGATAGCACTTACCGAACCCCTAGTGTGGTAAATAGGCACCATGCAGATCATATATCTCATTGCTACCCTGAAGCACTCCAGGGGCATTTTGGGGATCTCTCATTGAAGACTTCCAAAAGTAACAATGATGTGAAATGTTCAGCTTGTGAAGGGCTAGCAATGACCCCTGATGGTAAATATATGAAAAGGAGTTCTTGGTCCACGCTTACAGTAAGTCAGGCTAAAGAAGCTTATCGCAAATCATCACTTAACTTAGATAAGCCTCTGGTTCATCAGGAAATCAAACCTTCCTTGAGGCCATGCCATTACCTTCAGGTAAGAGGAAGATTTTCTTAGTATTTTTAATTGAAAAAGCTTTATAATTTATGCTGTAAAGTCATTGTAAAAAATGCAGGGGTCATCTGAATATCTCTCTTAAAGAAAACCAGGACTGCTTCATAAAATGCAGCTATTCCATAGTCTTTGTTTATGGGGCAAAGATTAAAAACTAAATGAGGCTTATGTAGTATAAATTAGTTTAAGGTCAGTGAGTGTGTTTTCACCTTTTGAGTTTGCACTAAAAATCCCGATAAAATCTATATCTCAGATTACAAAAGGGGCAGTTCTCCCAGCAGTTTGGGGCTAGAAAAAATGTATCAAATACGACCATAAATTGAAGATGTTAGGAACAGACTGTCCGGAAACCTATTTTTGTGTTCTTTTATTTTGTCTCTAGGTTATATTAGGTAACAGGAGAATAGATTTACTTGTGTACTCAGTTGCTTTGTCTTGATGACAATTACTCATAAATTTCATTTTAGTGACTGGGTCACCTAAAATCATATTGAACTGAGCCTCTCTTGAGCCTCTCATTGAGTTCACTGAGCTATTCTTGTTAAAAGTTACATCGGTACCTCAGGGAGATTAATATTTCAGGTCTGATAATCAGACTATTTGGGGTGTTGTTCTGTGGTCTTGTTTTCTTTAGCAGCAACTTCTTCTAAAGACACTCCCATCTTCACCTACATTTAAACTCTTACAGGTGCTACCATTTGCCACCCCAAAGTCATGCTGGTAAAGCCTTTTATGATGCTATACTGTGCTCTGGATCTTGAAGTGATATGGGTATAAAAAATAGCTTCCAAAATATTTCTTTTTAGACATTTACATCACTTATGTGATCTACTTCCAGCACAGTCCCATGGTAACTTGCATCAGCACATTAGGGTGTACAGAGAGCTGCAGTGCAAGCAGAGCAGAAAGGAAGGAGTAGCTGGGAGGATAACTGCTCCAGCTGGCATTGCCACTGGGAAGAACATAATATATAAGCATTCCCTTAGGAATTTCCACAGAGTACAGCCTGCAAAGCCCACATTATTCTCAGTACCCTCTCTTCCATTCTTTTGTAATAAACTTCACCTTCTGTAGAACTTCCCAGATTCTCACATTAACGTGCAGATCTCCACTTTAGATTTAGATATTTAGAGATCTTCCATTCCTGTGGGCTCTGTAGAAGCCAACAGACACAGAATAACAACTGTTCTACTTCAGTGCAGAGCTCTCTTCCTCTCTGAGCAATATAGGACCAATGGTAATGAGTCACAGATGAAGAGCTGAATATTTTCAAATACGTATACAGCCATCAAGGATCAATCTTCCCTACTGTAATACGGGAACATTCCTCATTTCAGAAAAGGGAAAATAAAGAAGCTGCAACCCTCCTAGCATTACCATGCAAACTGATTCCAATTTTAGGCTAACAGTCATAGTGTTTTATCATATTCAAGTACCGTTCTCATATATGAAAAAGAGCTTGCATTTTCCTGGAAGTATTGATCTAATACAGTGAGCCAGAGCTGGAAGTCCTTCCAGTGTAGAGTTCCACCCATGCTTGTGTTCTAAAATCAGGGATATTGCTCTTACAGTAAAGAGAAGTTTAGTTATTGCTAGCTTCTTCCTTACCATGACACACTTGTATACAGAGAACTCTCAGACCTTTACACCTCTGCTCAGTTTTGTGCTTTCTTCCCTGTCACATTTCCTTGTTTCTTCTTCTTCTATCTTTACATCTCCTTTTTCTTAGCAGAAGCCACCAGTTTTTACTTTTCATGGTCCTCCCTTTTACACCCCAGTTATACCAGTGTCCCCAAGGGAATATGAAACACTGAGTTCACAAACTGACTTGGTTATCAGTAAGCTTTAGGCTAAGAACCCCATAGGGAGTCCAAGGCCTAGGCAACAGGAAAGTACATTTCTTTCAGAAATCTTTATTTTAGGCTTTTAGTGAATTTGGGATCACAGAATCACAGACTTACAGAATGGTTGAGGTTGGAAGGACCTCTGGAGATCATCTAGTCCAACCCTCCTGCTCAAGCAAGGTCCTCTAGAGCATATTTCCCAGGATCGCGTCCAGACGGGTTTTGAATATCTCCAGCAAAGCAGACTCCACTACCTCTCTGGGCAACCTGTGCCCGTGCTCTGTCACCCTCCCAGGAAAGAAGCTTTTCCTCAGGTTCCGATGGAACTGCCTGTGGTTCGGTTTGGGCCCATTGCCTCTCGTCCTGTCGCTGGGCACCACGGAGAAGAGCCGGGCCCAATCGTCCTCTTGACACCCTCCCTTCAGATTCTTGGACACGTTGATGAGATCGTCTCTCTCAGTCTTCTCTTCTCCAGGCTGAACAGGCCCAGCTCTCGCAGCCTTTCTTCATAACAGAGATGCTCCAGTCCCCTCATCATCTTTGGAGCCCTCCGCTGGACTCTCTCCAGCAGTGCCATGTCTCTCTTGTCCTGGGGAGCCCAGAATTGGACACAGTACTCCAGACGAGGCCTCCCCAGGGCTGAGGAGAGGGGCAGGATCACCTCCCTCCACCTGCTGGCAACACTCTGCCTAATGCACCCCAGGATACCATTGGCCTTCCTGGCCACAAGGGCACACTGCTGGCTCATGCTTAACTTCTTGTCCACCAGGACTGCCAGGTCCTTCTCGGCAGAGCTACTTTCCCCAGGGTCAACCCCCAGCCTGTACTGGTGCAGGGGATTATTCCTGCCTAGGTGCAGGGCCCTGCACTTGCCTTTGTTGAACTTCAGCAGGTTCCTCTCCGCCCACCTCTCCAGCCTCTCCGGGTCCCTCTGAAGGGCAGCACAGTCTTCTGGTGTGCTAGTTACTAAACTCCCCCCAGTTTAGTATCATCAGCAAACTTGCTGAGGGTGCACTCTGTCCCTTCCTCCAGGTCATTGATGACTATATTGAACAAGACTGGACCCAGGACTGACCCCTGGGGGACACCACTAGCCACAGGCCTCCAACTCGACTCTGCGCCATTCACCACAACCCTCTGCGCTCGGCCATCCAGCCAGTTCTCCATCCACCTCACTGTCCGCTCATCCAAACCACACTTCCTGAGCTTACCTAGGAGGATGTGATGGGAGACAGTGTCCAAAGCCTTGCTGAAGTCCAGGGAGACAACATCCACTGCTCTGCCCTCATCTACCCAGCCAGTCATTCCAGCAGAGAAGGCTATCAGATTGGTCAAGCATGATTTCCCTTTGGTGAATCCATGCTGACTACTCCTGATCACCTTCTTGTCCTCCAGATGCTTAGTGAGGACCTCCAGGAGGAGCTGTTCCCTCACCTTTCCAGGGATGGAGGTGAGGCTGACAGGCCTGTAGTTTCCTGGCTCCTCCTTCTTGCCCTTTTGGAAGACTGAGGTGTCATTGGCTTTCTTCCAGTCCTCAGGCACCTCTCCTGATCTCCAGGACCTTTCCAAGATGATGGAGAGGGGCCTAGCGATAACATCCGCCAGCTCCCTCAGCACTCGTGGGTGCATCCCATCGGGGCCCATGGATTTATGGATGTCAAGTTTGGACAAAAGATCTCTAACCTGATCCTCCTCAACCAAAGGAGGATTTTCCTTTCTCCAGACTTCCTCTCTTGTCCCCAGGGTCTGGACTTCCTGAGGACTAGCCTTAGCAGTGAAGACTGAAGCAAAAGCCGCATTCAATATCTCTGCCTTCTGTATATCCTTTGTTACCAGGGCACCCGCCCCATTCAGCAGCAGGCCCACATTTTCCCTAGTCTTCCTTTTGCTCTTGATGTATTTGAAGAACCCCTTCTTGTTGTCCTTGACATCCCTTGCCAGATTTAATTCCAGCTGGGCCTTAGTCTTCCTTGTCGCATCCCTGCACACTCTGACAACGTCCCTGTATTCCTCCCAAGTGGCCTGTCCCCTTTTCCACATTCTGTACACTTCCTTCTTCTGCTGGAGTTTTGTCAGGAGTTCCTTGCTCATCCATGCAGGTCTCCTGCCCGCTTTGCTGGACTTCTTACTCAGAGGGATGCACTGTTCCTGAGCCTGGAGGAAGTGACGCTTGAATATGAACCAGCTCTCTTGGACCCCTCTTCCTTCTAGGGCCCTACCCCATGAGATTCCCCTAAGTAGGTCCCTGAAGAGGCCAAAGTTAGCTTTCCTGAAGTCCAGGACTGCGATCCTACTTATTGCCCTGCTCCCTCCTCATAGGATCCTGAACTCCACCATCTCATGGTCACTGCAGCCAAGGCTGCCCCCAACCTTCACATCTCCAACTAGACCTTCTTTGTTCGTTAGTACAAGGTCTAGCATTGCACCTCTCCTCGTTGGCGTCTCCACCACCTGAGTCAAGAAATTATCATCAATGCTTTGCAGGAACCTCTTTGACTGTTTGTGCCTAGCTGTGCTGTCTTGCCAACAGATGTCAGGGTGGTTGAAGTCTCCCATGAGAACCAGGGCCTGTGATCATGAGGCTACGTCCAGCTGTCTGTAGAAGGCCTCATCGACTACTTCCTCCTGATCAGGTGGCCTGTAGTAAACCCCCACAACAGTGTCGCCCATTTTAGCCTGCCCTTTAATCCTTACCCATAGGCTCTCCACTTGCTCTTCATCCACCCCGAGGCAGAGCTCCACACATTCTAGTTGCTCCCTCACATAAAGAGCAACTCCACCACCTCGCCTTCCTGGCCTGTCTTGACTAAAAAGCACGTAGCCATCCATGACAGCATTCCAGTCATGTGAGCTATCCCACCATGTCTCTGTCACTGCAATGAGATCATGGCCCTGCGACTGCACACAGATCTCTAACTCTTCCTGTTTATTCCCCATGCTGCGTGCATTGGTGTACAGGCATTTCAGAGAGCCAGTCAAGCACGCAGGCTTCCCAGGAGAGGTGCAAGAGGATCCTCCATAGCCATGTCCCATGCTGTCTCCCCTGGCTGCATGCACCCGCTGGAGGCATCCTGACTTGAGTGGTGTTAAAAGTGAATGACTGAAAGGAAGTTTCACCTAGTGATTAGGGTTCCAGCTTAAAACCTAGGAGATACAAATTTTAAGCTTTTATACCATTGACTGCCTCTGCGATCTTCCTTTTTAAGCCTCTTTAAAAATGGGATAGTAGCAGTTCTCTAATTCATGGAGATGCTACAATGTGAATATGTTAAGACTTAAGTACTCAGTTACTACAATAAAGAATGTGTAGCAGTGTCCAAAGCAATAATACCAGCAATTCTGTGTTAGGCATATTCTTATTACAAATATTTTAAGGGAAATATAGCTTCTGTAGAATCTGAGCATGGACATCCTTCAGATTGAGAGGCTGGCTTGTTCACTAGCCCAAGATCAGCAAACAGATGAAGGACCTTGTTCTGCCAGTATCAAAACTAAAGACATAGTTTTGAAACATCTACTCTGAGGGATGCTGTGCTGTGACCCTGTAATCATTGAGACCAGATATGTGAGATATGTTATTATCTCTGCTGTGAACTTTCTATCTGACCCAGCAAATGTAATTTGTTAATCACTGCACACTTCAATTACTCACTCAGCAAAACTGAGGAAGGATATTTAACTTTTTTTACAGCAGTAAAAGAAGCATCAGTAAATAATGATTAGATGAAAGTAATCACTAAGTCCAGAAAGTGCAAAAGGTAGAGAAAGGGTCCCTAGCCAGGAGAGTTTACTGCTTTGCTCCAGAATATCTGGAAATGGAAGTATTCAGGGGATTATGAAGTTGATTATGCAGCAGCATATTTCCCTGAGGTACACAAATGAACAGATTAGCATAAAACCCTAGCATAAGTCTCTTTGTAGGATCTCTGTGTTTATAGCATTACAACACGTGATATTAAAAGGCGTTTCTCCTGAGTGATGGTATTTCCGTGTTAGCTCTACATTTTTAGATCCTTTTTAAAGCAAAAGTGTGAAATTATAGTCGTTCAAAGTTTTTATATGTTTACACATACCCCAGCACAGTAAAAATTAGTATGTTCAATGCTTTATATATTAGTATTATAAATTAATATTTTATATATATATATATATATATATATATATTACTCTGCTACCTATACATAAGGACTCACTGGGCCTGAATCTGTGTTCCACTCACTGGTCCCACTCTTGATAATTTTTCTTTCAACGTATAAGTTATTGCTATTCCTGTTTTCCACTGGAGAGCTGTGGTGTATAAGAATCCCAAACTGGAGGTGCATCGCAATGCTTTAGGCCTGTGCTTGAAACCATGTTTTCCGCATCTTGCTTCTGGACTTCCATTTTGTCTTGCATAGTAAACCCTCAGCTGCTTTTTCCTTAAAATTGAAACTTTGAAGAGCATGCAAAGAAAATAGCTATTTACAAAATGAGCTTCTCCAAAATTCATAGATGATTGAAAAAAAGGAGATGACAAAAGAGGACTTGAAGGCATGTGTGCATTATATGCTTAAGTCATGTCCTACAGTTGAAACCAGGTAATTTTTAACCTGTGAAAGCTCCAAGCTTAGTCTCTGGCTACTCTCTTAGGGCTTCAAACTTCCCTGCTCCCTTGGGGTCAGTGTAGCAAGGGAGGTCCTTGCACAGAAGTGCGCAGTTGCAAGTTACAGGTAATTCAGTCAGATGCCTAGCTGCCATATTGATCTCCAACACCACCCTTTCATTTGCCTTGTTCCAGCATGGATGGTCATCTAGTCCTAAAGTGGATAGTTTCAGAGAAGAACTAATTCGTAGAAAATAAAGCTGTATAAGATAGCGATTATTTTTCTTATCTAAAGCTACCAGCTCTCACTACTAGATCAGATTTGCATCACTCCTGCTACAGTGGAGGTGTGGGAACATGCAGATGGAAGGGGGATGGAAAGAGTGGGGCAGACCCTTTGGGCTCCAGCTTAGCTGTAATGTGAACCCATGCCATTCTGCTATCACAACAATTAGCAGAGAGCAGTTGCTTTGTAACTGTACACTAATAGCATTCTGTGAATGATTAGCAAGTTTTTATCCATGGGCCTGTAATTTCTATTTTGAAGGCAGACAAATGCATCTCTGGACATCAAACACTTCTGACATCTAACTCAGCAGGCAGATGTACATGTGTAGATCACACATACAGAGTAAGCATACATTTATATAGCTTTAGTTATAATGCCATGCTTTCCATGTCATTTTACTTTTCCATATAAAATATGTTAAGAAAAAGACAAATGAGTTATGTGATCTCTTTTATCTTTCCCAGTTGTTTTGGCTAATTAGGTTTAATGCATATACAGTGCAATGACTGTTTGATTAATTTTACTTTGACATGAATGCTTGTGAGGAGCAAAGTTTTCCAAGAGGAAAAATGGATATGAACTAGGTAGGTGTACTAAAATTATGACTATGAAAGCATCACTTACAGCTTCCAGGACTGAAATATCTTTGAATGCTACTTAAAGAAAAGTGATTCAGACAATAAAGCCAAAAGACAGGCAAGAACATAGCACTCACCATCACTAAAGTTCTGGAGCACAGTGCTATGTGTCACTGATTAATATTCCTCCTTCAACCATTCAACAGCCTGTGAAGCAGCAAGCAATCGAGGTAGACATACTACAAGGTACAGTGAATGAGTCAGCACTAAAGAAGAAAATAGCATGCTATTCTAAAAATGGCTTCAGCCCCCTCCTGTCTTCCTAGTGCATTTAAGTACTGGCGTCATCCGTTACAGCATCGGCGGTGCTAAGCATGTAGGTAATAATGTCAGCTGTGTACTCTACTGAATAAAAGAAAAGCACAAGAGTTGATCTCTTAAAAAGAAAAAGAAAAAAACAGTAGCATCAACAACGCTCTATGCTAGTTTAAGTTATGCCAGCATGGAGAAGAGCTTTGAGGACAAGCTATTGGAGAAATAGGCATAAATCCTCACTTGGCGTATTTCCAGGAACTCTCCTGGGGACATGACAGAATCTAGACTGTTGCCTAAGAAGGTGTTCTACTGCTTTACAAGGATGGATTTCAACCCAGTGCACCGTCCTCAGCACTTCATCTTTGTGAAACTGGATTATATCTGTTGGTTGGCAAAATAAGCATGTGTGAACCACAGAAAGTACATCCATTACTCCACCAACCGACATATCCTGTTGAGTTAGGTAGCACTAGTAGAGTTTTGGTACTGGCATGTGTGACCAGGTGAGTTGGTCACTATCACCCACACTGCCTTCACAATGATTTAGGTCACCACCACAGAATCGCCACTCACAGTCATCGCTCCAGAATTAATTGAGCTGTTTCTAGGGCAGGAAAAGCTAGTTTAGGTCAAAGGATAATCTGCACCTGAAGTCAGCGTGGACACATGCTGTACTGTTTTCATTTCTACAGCCCAGTCCTATAAGGCTATCTCAGCTGGTCCTTTGCCCTCCCAAAGTCAGGAGTGGAGCATGTGCAAGAGAGGCTTATAATGCCCAGTCACTAAGGGGCTGCCAGGAATGAGGATGTTGGGGCTATAGTGACCATACGCTCCTGTATGCTGCTGGCTTGCTGCCTAGGGCAGACCTGGCTCCTCTCTAGAGCTGCCAGTACCATTTGGCCTGCAAGAACGTGAGTGTAGAAAATTGTGAAGCATTCAGAAGTGTTGCTTAGATTTTTTCCATCTGGTTTTGGCAGTCTCACAGTCCTGTGTTTAAGGGCTTCTTTTTAAAGTGGAATTGCGTCTGTGTTTAAATGGCTGTATGTCTGTATAGACAAGGTCCCTGGTAATTCTGACGGGAGAATGGATCTTTTCAAAAGTAGTGCAATGATCTAGTAGCTAGATGGGACAAAAGTATTCATTTCACTCTGCAAGCGAAATAATTTGAGTCATTTGGAATTAACTGTTCAAAACTGTCATTCATTAGTTAAAATGAGAAAAATGGATGACAGGCAAATATATATGTTTATATATCCTTTAAAATTATTTTAAATATGTTTCGAAGATGAGCACTATTTTTTCAGTATCAGTTTTATAAAAAGCAGAAAGTAAGTGATCTCATTTCCTGCTTGGATTAAATAAGACACTGTTTATTGCTGATCTTCATTTAGATCAGGACTAGGGATGTCACCTTTTATGTCTTCTTCCCTCTCTAGCCTTATTACAGTTCTGTGATGGTGGGGTCCTTGCTACGTCTATAGACTGTGGTTTTGGAAATGCTGTGTGCTGCAAGGATGCAGGGAGTACTTCTCATTTCCTTCTTTTAAGGGTATTTTTGCCTTTCACTCCATACTTCTGTGCAGAAGAACGTTCTAGGGCGGGCCTTGCCCCACTCATGTGAGTAATGAATGCTAAGGTGACAACTCCGAATTTCCCTTAATTTCAAAAGTGGTAAAGGCAAAGATATTTCCCAAGGGACCTATAGGTGATTTTAAGTGACAGATCGTACAATGAAGAGCATCCAGGCTCAATGGGCTGATGATTCTTTGTCTTTCCTTTTCAGAATGTGGATAGAAATAATAAGGGTGAATATAATAGTAAGGCAGGAAAGGAGAACCTACCAGGTGGATTCACAAAGTGAGAGCTCTGTGCCAATGAATGAAAAGATATCCATCCAGTGATTAGAATCCACAGTCTTTAAAGTGAAAAGCTCAGTCAGAAGGTCTTAATCAAACTGAAGCTGTTTGAAGATAGCGTTGCCCTATGGCATGGTCCACAGGACCCAGGCTCTTGGCTTCCAAAGACACACCAAATCTAATGCGCCAGAATCAGGATTCCTCTGCTATTTGGTCAGATCTATTCACAACTCATGATCCAGTTCCTATCTTATTTTCTCAGCTGCCAGGCACTTTTTAAAGGCATATTTGTGCACCTGTAACATCACCAAGGGCGATGCAGGAAATCCGAGCGCCTGGCTTGGCAGAGCATAGCAGTCCACCTTCCTCTGCAAGTGGCCCAGCATGAATCCGGTGAGCCAGGCCCACACAGAGCAAGCCGTGTGCATGTGTTCGGCAGTGCCCGCACTGTGCTTGGGCGACTGCCTTTGGGAGCGCTCAGATTTGAGGCAGTGAAGCCCCGGAGACACTTGGGCTCATAACCCAGTGTGTGTGGAGGCGCATGTCTCATGCACTCAGTGAGTCTTGTGCACTTTCCACAACTTAATGTGTATTTCAGCATGTAAAAAATTACTTCTTTTCTCCAGTGATCAAGGCCATGTGCCTGAAATTATTGAGAAGGTCGTGTGCTCACAGGTATTTTCTATCAGGTAAGACAGGCTCAGAGCTTGGAAATAAAAGCAAAGGAGCCTTCTGCTATGCTTGGCAGCAATCAAGAATTTTCTCTACTGGCAGCAGCAGATTTTTTCCTTAATATACCTTTTCTTTTTTCCTTTTTCTGCAAGCTTGTTTTGTCTTCTGGGGTTTGCATGTAGGACACACAGAACAGGTCTCCCAATAGGATCCACAGAACTGGCTGACTTCAAGTGTTTTAACCTGATGCAAGTGTCTGGAGATGAATAAATACAGGAGCAAAATTCATCTGTGGTATAATTACAGTAGCTTTAGTAGGGAGAGGCTTTGGGCACAGCTGACAAAATGACCTTTAAATGCTCTGAGAGGCAGAGTTCTTTTCTTATTCCATTATTACTTTATCAAATCACTGAATGTATTTGTATTACAAAATTAATGTAGTCCTAAACTTATGCAAGCTCTTCACTGTATATGAACTAATGAGCTCTAGCAGATTTCAGTTTCACTTTTTAAGTTGCAGTTCTTAATTTGGGCATAAAACTAGGCTATACACTGCAAATGCACTTAGGCAAATTAGATTTTTCTAGACTGAATGTTCTTCATGAAGAGATTCGCTCTATTGCTCCTTAAGGCCCCCCTTGCTTCACATCAAGGCTTGTGTAACCAAGTTTAATGTGTGGGTTTCCAGGATAGCAGAAAATAAGGCCTATCTCTTTTCCCAAAGCTTCTTAGCACCAGCAGATGTGCTTTATGAGGGCCTTATGAGTTTCCTCTATTTGAAACAGTGGCTAATAGGTAACTCGCTAAGAAGGAAACTTCTGTTTTTTCTCATTTCTTTGGTTTCACATTATGAGGGAATATGCAGCAGGAATCCCACAAATTAAACTTTACGATAGATAAAAGTCTTGCATCCTGCATATAGTTTTTTTCTATATGCATATCAACACCATTTGTACGTCATGCAGTCCAGAAAAAGGGAACTGACAGAATCTACTCATGACAGAAGAAATGTAGATATGCAGTCCTGCAGCTCTTCAGGGAAAGTGAGTTTCCAGTGAGTTTTTGCTCAGCCCTGCTTAATATCTGACAAAACTGCAGAAAAAAAAAATCAAAGACCTTGCCTTTCCTGGGGCCAGTGTTTTTCAAAGTATATGGAGAACAGATAATATATAACCAGCTGTAATTCTAGAGAAATGTAATTTTGTCTGTTGGAATAGCTTTCATTCCTATCGCCTCCCCAATATTCACAAACATGATTCACAGTTTAAAGTATTAATTGTCATAAATTCAGCTTAGAACTTGCCTTTCTGTAATTTTTCTGTACTGTGCTGTGCAGATACTAGGCTCCATCCCCTCTGCAAATGTTTTCCAGGCAACTCAGCCTGCCTTTCTCAAAAATATCTGCCAGGGAAACTTGTAGCCAGCTTCAGCTGTTGATATTGTGATCCCCTGGGCCTCCTCTGCTGCCCTGTCATTCAGGCAGCCCAGCTGGCAGGTATATCCCTGGCTCCCCTTTGCCTATAGTGACAAGCTGGACTCCGATGTAGGGCTCTTTGGTGCTTGGCTTTAACAGAACTCACATTGTAATTCAATTCATTCCACTGATGGAGAAAGATGTGGAGCTACAGGCTGGCCCACCAGCACAGGGAAAGAGAAGACAAACTCTGGTTACCTGACTATGGCAGATTAATTGGCAGGAATGCTGCATTTTTTGGCAAGTGTTTCAAGTTTTGGTCCTCAATAGTTATGCAGCTCTCCATAGTATTTTGATACTTGCTACCTTACCTTAGTTTACGTCTATACTAGAAAGCTGAATGGTGTCAGTAAAGGTTCCTTGGCACTGCATCCTTATCCTCGATATTATTACATTATTTGACCTGTCTATGGCATCGTTTTGATCCTAGCCAACTAGTATGCTCCTAAACAATTCCTGGGTGCAGTTCAGGACTTATCAGAGGCCAGGGACCATTCCTAGCAGTAACGCTGTTCTGAAAGCAGAGAGCTCAATAGCATGGATGCAGGGTGTTGCAGGCCAGTTGGCCTCCAGGCAGGAAAATGGGTCTTTGTTTACTAATGTACACATAGCCTTAGAGTAATTACCATAGCATTTTTATCCTTACAAAATCCTCATGAGCTGGAGAAGCACAATTAGCCTTATTTTACACACACGAATTAAGGCACAGGGAGACTGAGTGTACAATTTCACTATCAGCCTAAGTTATGATTACATTGCTGCCCGAAGGAACGGGACATTCCCTCTATTTTGCTAGCATTTACAATTGCACAGCAGCACAGTGAGCTGGAGCAGCACACCAGTTCAGCTGAAAACTTATCTTCGTTGTGTTATTGGAGGTGTTTTTCAGGCAGCTACATGAAGTGACCTGAGTCTGTAAAGTAATCTGAAATTGATAGAAAAGATGAATATTATTTCAGGAAAACTCGGCCCGCTTAAGTTGATGGTAGTATATTTTTTGATTTGGCTTAAGCTGACCGTGAAGGAGAATCCTGAGCTGCTTACCCTCGGAAACCAGCAGCAGATGAGAATCTGAGTTTCTAGTTTAAATGCCTACAGACTGTGTGTCTTGGATTGATAGGCTCTATCTACATTCTCGTTTAAGAAGAGGTTAAGCCCCGCCTTTAGTCTAAACCCATCTCATCTCAAAATTCCACCAAAAGATCTTAGTGAGCTCCAGGCTTGGCAGAGAAAAATCACTTTTAGTGCAAACAGCTCCCACACTGCCATCTGACTGCACATTGCTTCACCATCTCAGGGATGTGCAGCATGCTTTGACCAGGGGGACCCAGCAGGTGACTGAACTGTGAGTGACCTTGCATGCAGTATGAGTACACGTGGCTCCCGAGGCAGGCATTTGGCCCACATTCCTCCAAATGATATAAACATAGCCACAGACTCCTCACAACCCTATTTACATTATTTAACCATCCTTGTATTATTATTTGCAGAGTCTCTGGAGAATCAGTTAGGAAATGCAGTGATGGTTGATGGTTTTGAGTTCATCACTGCTAAGATAAGGATTATAAAATATCACTTTAATAAAAAGTGGTGACTAAGCAATACTGAGTACATTGGGCATAGGTCGTCCTCTCATCAAGAATCTGCTAGTGCAGCTTTGCTTCGGGCTGCACATGAAAAACATCTAATAAAAACAGTAAAGAATGCTGCTACTGGTTTGCCTCGTCAGATATCTTTCAACTGGAATATGATATTTATGCTTTATGATCTTCTTGGGTGTACAATCTATTTCCAAGTGCAAGTCAAGATATTGTTTCCAACCTGGTGCAAGGCATACATTATTTGAGATCTACCATCTGACTTTTTTCCTCTTCTTCTGATATGATGGCTTTTCAGTTCAAAGCCTAGAGAGAATCACTGGCAAAACAAAGGAGTCTCTTCCTTTCTCGGATTAATTCTAGCCTTGATGGACCGTGTCGGCTGCCTTTCAGGGAATGTTGCAAGAACTCTCTGTGCTTCTGAGCTGTCAAGGAATTCAGAGAGAGGGGGTGGCATGTGAAGATTAAAGCTAATTAAAAGGATTGGCATTATTAGTGGTGAGGAGGAGTCCCTGACGTATTTTGTAGAGATTTTTGAATGGTTTTCATTGTATAATTCATATTCTTTGAACAATTAATCAGCACATAAAAAAATCAGAAAACTGCATAAAAATATGCACTGAGAATGGGGTTGAGAGGGGCATAAGGTTAACTACTGAGGAAGCAAGTGTTTTATTTATAGATACTCCACAGTTCCCTTCTGCAAAAAGCTAGACCAATAGAGTCCAGTGTAACTAGTGTAACTGGGCTAAAGTCTATAGCCAGTAAATGCTGGACTGTCATTAGAGGGCCTAATTCTAAAATCTGTAGCAAGAAAATTCTTTACATTGATTCAGAAAAGAGGAAAAATTATATTTCCTTCAAATACAGATGCAAGAAAATTTCAAGTGCAAAGTCAAGTATCAAAGGAAAGTGCAATTTTGAGCCTTTTCTATTTTTGTGGTAAATATTTCATGCATTAGTGGCACCTCACAACAGTCTTGAATATACTGTCCACTCAAGGGAAAGGGTAAATAAACACGTATGTTCTATGTAGCATAGATTTACAATTTTTTTTGTGCAAGAAGGGAATGTTGTTTAGAGGCTTACTAAAACGATGACTGAGAATCCCTGCTCCCCGCCCGCCATACACACAAACCAAAACCAGAGTATAAAGAAATAAACTAATATTCAGAAAAGAAGTAACCAGGAAAAACTAGGTGGTGAGATTTAGTTATGGAACCAGTTGGGCTCTTTCTACTTCTCCTCACCCATTTAATTCAATAGCCTATAACTTATGTGGTTTCTTTGGATTTGGATAAGGCTACCTCCACTCCAGAAGGAACTCTGGGAGAAAGATTGCAACATAGTCTTCTTTAACTTCAGAGGAAAATTCTACTAACAGGTCAGAATTCCACTCTCACCCTTCTTCAACAACATTTTTGAAAACAAAGGACATCCAGCTTCCGCTTCGCACTATAATATCAAGGACTATTTCTACCCTGCTAAAAATCATTGTTATCTTCCTTGCAAGATTGTCAGCTGTTTTCATCTACTTATGGCTGTGCACAAGGGCTTCTCTTCTGAGGCTCCTTGCAGAAGACCTGATTTAAGGAAAAATCTCTTATCTACATTTCAGATTTTGTCCTCCTTTTTTGGGTCATCTTCTCTTCCAGGCGGAGAAAGCATAAAATTACAACAATCTTCTATCTACTATGCAGCATTTCATACCTTGTCCTTCTTCATATCCGCAGTCTAATGTCATGCACAGACAGCTTTGGCTTCTGGTAAAATGTGAATATTATATTAATAAAATAAGATTTAGGTGATAATGAATATTTCAGTGCATTTTACATCTACGTGCTAATTAAATTTCATAGGAGTCCTATGAGGTAGGTAATACTCATTTTAACCTTTGAGAATGAGAAATATGAAGAAGTGATAGTCAGCTCCCTCACTAAAGCTGTATATTTTGAAGTGCTTCAATTTAGCTAGTAAAGTGAGATGCCAGATTTTAAGCAGATCAGCATTTTAGTGGTGGAACATCTTTGAAATTCTGGGAGTTTGGAACAAATGCCATAGAAGCAGGTGGAGCAACAGGAGCAGACCTGTTTTGAAATGCCAGTAGCAGTTGCTGGATTGACTTCTTTGGCTAAATCCTAAATTGAGATAAAAAAACTTGAGTGATCGGTAATCTAGGTGCAGAAAAATGAAAATTTCATTGGTTCTTCTGGTTTTGACACAATTATTTTTTAGATAGGTTGGGTATTCATACGGCTAAACTTTAAATATCTAACACTACTGCCTAAATGGGCGCCTAGATTATCTATGTCTGATTAGATATAATGACAAATTCTTTTAGCATTAGCATTTACCTGAAACAAGTTGCCCAGAGAGGAGTCTCCATCTTTGGAGACATTCAAAACCCAGCCAGATTTGGCCTTGGGCAACCTGCTGAAGCAAGAGGCTGGATAGAGACCTCCCTGCTTGAGCAAGAGTCTGGACTAGAGACCTCCAGAGTCCCTTCCAACCTCAGCAAGTCCATAACCCCGAGTTTGTTCCTCAGATTTGGTGATGTGAATTCATCCCCCTTCTCCCTGTTAGAAAAGGGAGCTAATTTAGTTATAGCCCAGCTTAGCTCTAGTGCCTAAAGTAGATGAAGCCTCCAGGCTGCAGGACTGAACTGTAAATGAGCTCGAAAGACTTTGCTGAGGCTGAGACTGCAAAACCAGCTAGAACCAGCCCTCAAAGCTACAGCACACAACGGTCAGAGGTAATGGTTAACCTTCGGATAAGATAAGGCGCTATGAAGCTGGAACATAGCAACTGTCCCAGGATGTAGACGTAAACTAATCAAAAGGAAAGAGACCATCGACTCAATAGACAGGAAGAGACTATAATGGGCAGGTGGGGAAATTTGACTGTAAGGAGTATAATTACCCCAAAATTTCTTTATTTGGGGTCCCTCCCCGGAAGCACTCAGCTCAAGCTGTTACTTTGCTGTACTATCATTTAAGTAATTAAATTCACTGTTAGACATACATGAGACTCTGCTCCTAGGAAACCTATGATCCTTTTGGATCATATGCTGAAGGAGCTAGCTCTCCTTAATGCCTTTTATGGTAAGCCTACCTAAGGCTCTGGAGTTCAGTCCAGGGATCAGCTGCATAAAATATAGTAAGCTACCTTTTAGGTACTAGGTGATATATTAAATTTGCCACTAAGTAACTAATCAAATATATCAAAGTGAATGAGTACCAGGACAATTTTTAAAAGTACCAGAACAATTAAGAGATCCCAAATTTCCTGAACCTGCTGATGCTTTTCACAGCAATAATGTATTAAATTTGTGAAGAGATTCATCATTTCTGTAGTAGTTATACCAAATCAGCAGCTGATGATAAAATTGAATGAAAAGATCTAGACCTTGTCAGCTCGTTGTTCTTACAAAAGCAGATTCATATGGTAATATGCAGTCTAACTCCTCTGTGGATAAAAACTGCGTATACAAGGATTCATGTTAACATGTAGAACAGGAGGAAGGCTTTTTTAGAAATTATAAATATCAGCACTCATCACTATACGCAAGTAGGTAATTAGGGTAATTAGTCCCAATTAGCAGCTGCAAACCCTGCAGATGGGAATTTCAGAGACTGCTAACTACTGTAAGAAAGCATTTCTGCAATCTGTAAAGCCCTTTTCATGTTTTGAGATATATACATTTAATGACCCTCACACTTCCAGTAAAATATTTTTGTTAATATTTCCAAATAAAGAAAAATCTGTGCACTGTTATACCCTTTTGCTTTTCTTTAAGGCTATATTGGGATCTGAGATAGTCTGAATTTGAAAAAAAAAGATTTTTCTAAGCATTTCACCTATCAGCTAAAGTAAATGATGAGCCAGTGCTGACTGAACTGGAACTCAAATTTTGCTGTTATTCTTAATCCATGAGGAAAAAAAAAATACAGTGGTCTTCTGAAGACAGTAGAAAGACATTAGAGCGTTTTCCTAGGTCCTGCATAAAACCTTCTGAGAGAAAACATTCTGAAATTTCAGTGCTAGGCTACAGAACCATTTTCCTGTGTTCATTGTGTTCTGCTCCTTTGAATAGCTCGAGGTTAACAAAGTTATGCATATTTTTATTGTAAATACCTTTTTTCAATCATAAAGGCTTTTATGACTGTCAACAAGTTACTCTGATTAGAAAAAAGATAAAAGGATTCTTGGTGCATTTATGTGGAGTGGGGCTTATTTATTTTTTAGCTTTCTTGGGAATTCATGTAACTTATGAATTGAAATAAGTTCAATTAATAAAAACAGTGATGTATATAACTGGAAAATTTGTTCTCATGAACCTCTTTATCACAGTAAAAAAAACTTTTATGTTTTAGATACTTTATTATGAAAATCAGTAATTCCTATCTTTAAAAATAATATTTCAAGTTCAAGTGACAAATAAGCCCGTGTTTACTTACTTAAGAGCCAATCATTATTTAGCTACTTGAACATGGAATTTCAGAGAAAAGAAAGTTAAGAAACTAAGTTTTTTTGTATTTGAGTAAATGAAAAGTTATTGATCAATATCTTTTCAAATTCTCTATGTAATTATCTTTGAGCTAAAATGAAAGAGAGAAATTTCAAGCCCAAAATCATCTTTCTTTGAAAAAGCTATAGGTTTTTGAAAAAGAATATGCAGAATGAATGTAATAATTCATTTTCAATACAGAAAATTGAACTATGTAGCTTGCAGTGAGCCCATCTATATACTAATAAATGCTTTTTCAGCATTTGATTCTTGTTTTTAGCTATGCTCACATCCAAGTAATAAAGAAGATTTAAAAGTGAGACCATGTTTGTATAGTATTGATTAATTTTTCTTAATATAACACTCTAATTCAGATTTTCACGGTTAACAGTATTGCCAGCTGTGAGTAATACAGCTTAAGAAAATATATTTTGTATATTATACGAGTCTAGCTATTACAACTATTGTTACATATAGATATTTTTTAGTTCTCCTAGAATCTCAGAAATCCTTCCTCCGACGTAAATTTCATACATAGTGGGTTTTGGGAAGAAGTGAGGATGATATATCACATTTAGAGGCTTCAAGTTTGGGAATATATTTCATGTTCCCTTTCCAGTCACCATCCAAAGCAGAATAATGTTAAAGGTTTGTTTCTTTGCATGATCTAAACCATATGTCATTTAGATTCATACTCAGTCCTATTACTTTATATAATAATATAATTCACAATTTTTTCTCTGAGATATTTCTTTCCAACATTTTTCTAAACTGCTTTAACTCTTCTTATCTGACTTCATCTTCAGTGTCTCTTTTTCTCTGCCGAGTTTGTTCCTTTAATTCAGTATCTCTCTCTCTACTTGTTTCTCTCCTCCCCCTCTTTAACATTTCATTTCCACCTTGATCCCTTTTTGGAACTCAGAGCACCATGTCGTTCACCTGGGGCATGGCTAATTCATGTATCTTATAAGGGCAGTAGAGATGACAGGAAGAATGTGACAGTGAGAGTAATTTAAATCTAGCCTCCAAGCCTGATTAAATCAATGGGAGCATTTCCCTCAGTTCCTCACAGAACTCTGTTTGTAGAAAGCCTCAAATATGTTTGACTTAAAGTCTTGATTTAACATGCTTCTTTGCAGAAACTCCTTAATATATGCTTAACTTGAAGTCCTGATTTATAGTATATTGGTAAATAATGTCATTGTTCTGTGTAATATATTTTAAGTCATTATGCATCAGCATAATGATAAAGAACTTGATGCTGCCGAGTGCATCAACCCTGGTCCACCAAAGCATTTAATCACATCCTTCTTTTTAACCATGAGTCATTATAATGGATTTCAGTGAGCTGCCTACACACTTTAAGAAAAGGCTTAAGTGCATTTCTGGATTAGGAACAGAGGTTTTAGCACCCTGGAAGATTAAACAAAAAGCAAAGAATCTGCAAAATTGACAGACACAGGCTTGCTGAGAGTTTCCCCAGGAGTCTTAAAACAAGGCTGATTTTACTCTGGATTGGAAATTTTACTCCTACTCAGTTCTCTGCCAATTTGTGGTACCGACAGATATCCACCAGCTATGGGTTGTCTGGCCACTAGACTTACTATTTGAAAAACCACCTCAACTGTATGAAAACAGCCTCAGCTATACAGTATTAATAATTAACTGACTACATTCCTGATACATTACAGCATCTATGGACTATTTTACTGTTTCTAAATAAGAAACAAAGACAAATTGCCACATTTGCCTTTTTTCATAGAAGTTTGCCCTAACTCAGAAGTCCATCCATTTATGCCAAAATCACAGCTGAAACACCTGATCAACTTACTGTTCATTAGCTTAAAATCTGTGTGCAAGCTTTTAACAGAGGTTAAGCCAAGCCATTTCCTGCAATTTAGAGCATGTATACAAATTGTTACTGCAGTGCAGCTGACAAGCAGTGACTTGATTGTTCTTTAGGGTCTAACATTTATAATCTGCTCCTAAAACTGCAATTAAGATTTCCAGATCATTTGGGGACCTTAGAAATGTTTTTCTAAGTGCTTTGTTTCTGAAATACAAAAAAAACCCCACATAATTTGTCCTTGTAAAATAAAAAACTGAAGGAAGTATTTAAATATTTGAAAAGAGTAACACACATTTTCCGTATGTGCTTAATGTTCTCCATTAGGTGCCTCAGGATGAATGGGGAGGATACCCTGCTGGTGGAAAAGATGAAGAAATTCCCTGCAGAAGAATGAGAAGTGGGAGCTATATTAAGGCCATGGGAGATGAAGAAAGTGGAGATTCTGATACTAGCCCCAAGACATCACCAAAAGTAGCAGTTCGACCAGAGTCATTATTAAAATCCATTGGACAGAGACCACTGGGAGATCATCAAAAGTAAGCTTCTCTACACCATATTGCATGTCTTACTGAAGGCTGCAATGACTTATGCCAATTTTTTGTGTGTCTTTTTGATAGTGATCAGTACCCATAAGAAAATATGATACTGTAATTAAAAAGTTAACTTAGGTGTCTCATCATTTCATTTTAAATTAGCTTGATTAGTGGATGAATAATTACTATCTTCTGTCCCTGTAACAAACGTGCTACTTAAGAAAGTTTGTTTTGTTTACTAGAGGAAATATATCCATCTTTGCATCAAAACTTTAACAGTATTACTTCTCTAGAAGGATTTTTTGGTATTGTAATCCTTTGTTATTTCATACCTTTCTCTAAAAGAGAAAATATATACTTTTTTACACTAAATATAGTAAATATGTAATTGTATCATATATGTGATATCTTATACTGTATTTGTTAGTATGAGACTTTCCCTATGTACCAGCTATACTATATCATACTCATGTAAACACATTGTGGAGGGCTATATTTGATTTTTGTGTATTCATAACAGCTACAATATGATTTATTAAATAACTAACACATATTTTAAAATTATAGGAAAGTGCATAGTTATGTATGTTTTCCAATAGATCTTTATTTCCCCCTCCTTTTTATCCTTTGAATATACCTCTTTATAACAGAACTGTAAGTATATTTCTTCAGACAATTTCAAAGTGGTAGCCTGGTTTCAAATCTTCAGCTTCTATTAATGTGACTGGATGTTTCTCACAGCTTAGAAAATTGATCTTTTTGCCTGGGAGAAATACATAAAATGAAGAAATTAAGAGTGAAACTTTTGATCAGCGTTTGCTTATTGTTCTGTGGGTAATACCATGCATAGTGTGCCATAGTGACTCACCCTTTCATAAAACAAAACAAAGCAAAACAGAAACCTTAGATAAAAATCCCTTTGACTTAATTAAATTGAATTATTTAGCTCACAAACTTGAAGGAAAATTTTCATTATTACTGAAGAGAACAGTTAACTATGTTGTTTTGTCTAGCTTGCTCATGCAACTCTGTAGGCTGAACTCCAATGCATGAACATTGTTCATGCATGTTCATAGGCATCTGTTCCATGAGATGCTGAAGATGCTGAAATCTTGATTTCAAGACATCAGGAAACAAGGCTGATGGGTCTCTCCTCTCTATTGGCAACTAAAATCCAGACAGGACACCTTGCAACATCTCAGATGATGCCAAAAATGAATGTTTAGGCAACCGAATTGAGTTCTATGTGAATATAAAGTATTTGCTATAAAATTAGTTCAAAAGATAAAACTATGGCCTAGAATATAAGTATTGTTGTCAACTCCATAGCTGGTGAGAGAACTAATTTCCAGTGCAAAGACCAGCTCATAAAGACAGTGGTTGGAGGCAACATTCACATTTGTAGTAGCTTCAGTTGTTGTGTCTGAGCTGATTTTTTGGTTTAAGGCATGTCTGGCTACATTAACTGGTTCAGTATGAATTTGTGAAAGTACTAAGGAAACAGAGAAGGAGCTGAATTTTCAGCTCGTAAGTGTTTGTCTGTGGAACTATAAAGGTCCTTCAGGATGAGGAATGTGTGACTTCTCAGCGATGGTGGAGGTATGTTTTGTGAATTCTTCAGTCCAGGATTTTCTTGCAAATTGACTGTGAAAGCAGCTAGAAATCAGGGACAAGGCTATTGCTTTATAACAGAACCTCAACAAGATATTTAGTGCTTCTCTCTCTCACCAATTATTTGCTGAGGAGTCAATGCCACCTTTGCTATTGTCCTGCCTGGTCCTGCAAAATGGCAGTTATCCTTGTGGGATAAAGCATGCTAGGGGAGAGCAATCTAAAATCTGTGGCTTGTTAAGAGTGGCCCATCTGAGGGGCATGAGAAAAGGGGAGTAGTCAGCTCTCTCAGGCTTTCACATATCAACCAGTTGGTAAATTCAACACTACCAGAGCACAGGCCTGAAATACTGAAATGTGGCCATGTACCTGGTCAAGCTTTTGGAATGGTCCCCAGCAAGTTTGTCTAGGTCAACTAGTGGTGTCCCAGGAGTGCGTGGGCATGTTCTGGGTGTTGGTATAGGCCAAGGATCATTCCTTAAAAGGCAGTTTGGATGGAGCCTCCCTGTTTTGGAGGGTAAAGAGTTTAACATTATGGATACGCCCAGGCAGTGCTAGTTGGCTTCAAAGCCATAAGAACAGGCCCTGGCACTGGTTAATGTATTTATATAGATGGAGCTGCTGAGTCCAAGAAGAGTAGCGAGCACGTCATCAGTTAGATCTCAAAGTATCAGGGGACAGCAACGTTAAGTAGCGACTAAAGAGAAATGCCAAGCATCCATTTGAGCATACCTCTGCAGTTTTAAATCTTATTGCACGCTTTGCGCCTGTTGACAAAATAATTTCTACTTTGTGTTAAAGCTGGCACTCCTGTATCAGTAAAACTGCATATTGATATTGGTTGCCCTTTCAACAGATATAAGGTATGCCTTTTACAGGTGACAAGACAACGGATCTACTAGATCTGAGGGTGGGCAGATGGTTTGTCAGACAGCAGCTGAATTCTGGAATCCAGCCCTAGACAAAATGGAGACACAGATAGGCTGTCAGGGATGGACGTAGCAGGAGATGGTGTAGCAGTCTAACAAGGCAGTTCATCCAGTAACCAAAACAGTGTGAGTTATCACCAAATCCATGAGCTTCTTCAGTAGTAAGAGAGTCTAAAATGTTTATTTGGAGACAGTTTAACTGTGTAAGTATTTGGACCGAATAAAATGTATTTTGTTTTATTCTTTGTCATAGGCCTCAGTAGGGCCCTGCACCAAGCTCAGGTAGGTAACAGTACAGATTTTCTAGTAAGTGTGATTTGGTGTGAGTGACAGCTCCCAACACCTACCCTAGACCCCCGCAAGACTATGAACAGATCTACTTGGGATCTAGAGCCATACATATTTAAACGAAGTATATATTCCAAATGGAAAGTTATTCTGATCTGTTAAATGCTGAAGGCAGGTTAGTAAGTCAATATTACATGACATGTCTTCTGCCAGTTTTCCATGTATTGCAAATGTGCTGTTCAAAGTATATTTGTCAAGAACACCAGTGCAACGCTGATACAATATAGTAGGGTTGACAGCTGTGCATGTTCATGGTCCCGAAGGATTCAACAGCATAGCTGCCACTAACTGCAGCCAGAACAGAAGGAAGTTTGTTGTAATATTGTGGAATATTATTAAGGGCTCTGTCGAGGATTTGTCATAAACACTGCGTAGATAATTGAGCAGCCAGACTGCTGCTGACACGTAGCTTTTAAATCCTGGTTCTGCTTTTAAATTCAGGGATAGTACATTGAATCTGCCAGCCTGACATACACACAATTTCCAGTGAACTTCAGACAGAAGTGTTACAAGTATTCTGGTTCTTATATGTCTTTTCTACAAAAATCTGCAAATTCCAACAGCCCTTGTCATTATGTATCACTTTGGGCCAGAAGACAGACATTTTTTTTTTCAAAAAAATTCAAAGTGCTGGTCCTAAACCTAGCTTTCACCACAAGCCATCTCGTCCCAGTACCTCTCTGTTTCGCTGCCACTGTGGTTGCCTTTTATGTCTGGCAGATTTGTATGAAGGATACAGCAAAGAGTTATGGAGTTTTCCATCCTCCTCCCGCAAAGGTCAGTAATACCCGTTACATGCTGAGTACCCTTTGTACTGCTGATCATGCTGCTGAGCCAGAAGCTAAGGTTTTGAACAGCATTCCTGCATGTACAGCAGGACTGAATAGCATTTCTGGCATGTATTATGAGAAATTACATAATTCAAGATGTCAGCTGCATTAGCTGGCTTTTTAGCTTGTTTATCAGGATGGAGAGAGCTAATATACAGAAATAAAATGGTGCTTATACTCCCTTAGTCCTCTGCATGAATGGACAGTACAGCTCAGAACTGAGTTCTGAAAGAGCATCAGTAAACCTATAATACAAATACTGATTTTTTTCAGTGTTATAAAAAGATGCATAGGCTGCAACGCATGGGTACATGGGTTTCACGAGAATAAGCATAATTTTCTATCACAATCTTGAATACGATAGAATGACAGTTAAAAAAGGCTTCATTTAACATTCAACAAACCTTTAATATGTTCTATGCCTCTCCCCTGAATTTTTCAGCCACCTTTGCTTAGAGTTGTTTTTTTCAATTTAAACTGTTCCTATTTTGAAAAAAGCAAATGGCTTCTATTTTTTGTTTCGTGTTGTTCAAAAATTCTTCTTCAGCAAACTGAACATTAAAAATTCATAATAAACATGCATATTCATATTTGAATGAATAATTGTATTTAACAACATACAAATAGATAAATGTAACTGATTTAACAGAACCATTAAACGCCTGAAATAATTATTTCTTTCAAGTAACTATTAGAAGGGAGTATGTTTTACTGCAAGTAGAAATAAAAAAGAAGTACCAGGTCTGACTGCTGCTATTTTTCGCAAATGGTGGCAGGAGGGCATGGACCCAAATGCTGACATCTGATCTCCACATCTGTGAAACCATTAGCCCAGCTAGCATGATCCCTGAGCTGCTGTCAGCCTAGACTAGCAGGCTCTTAGCTAGGTAATGCCAGATGTGTTTCAGAGATTAGCCTGTTTAGCTGCAGCCACCCTATCCATAGGGAATAATTCTGTGCAGGTCAGTCAGCCAAATGGTCAGAGAATGGACCTGGATTATTTCTGAGTACAGATACAGCTTAAGTAACTCAAATTTTGGTGGATTTTTCATCTAGATATATACATTTTAGTCTCTGAAGATGATTATACTTTAATTCTTTATTTGTGAATGTTATTTCAAAAGAATAAAAAGTAGGATGTTGCACTACTTACTATTATAACATCAGGTAAAAGACCAGTGTAATCTATTATTATAAAATTGCATTTGAGTGAAACATAATACAATAAAGCTTGCTGTTGGGGAGACAGGACAGATATTTGGATCTGCTTCCAATCCAACTTTTTCCTGGGATAGTGCCAGCACTCCCATTTATTGTGGAAATTATCTTGATTCCCAGTTGTCAGGGGATAAAAAAAAAAATAAAACTTTTTTCACAGAATCACAAAATGGTTGAGGTTGGAAGGGGCCTCTGGAGATCATCTAGTCCAATCTCACTGCTCAAGCAGGATCACCTAGAGTTTGTTTTATGATTAGACACACAAAACCTTTGGATGTCAGATTCAGGATGCTATAAACAGATATAGGTCTTTCAGAGGTGAATCTTTTCGATTCAGTCCATTGTTTTCTGCTGCTGAGGGATGCAGCTGTACTGTGTCAGAGCTGGTAGGTGCTTTCATTTGCAGTAAAGGTGAAAATAGCCTGGAAGAGAGACTGACTCACGTGATCTGTAAGGGTATCGCTCCAACCTAGTAAAGTTATGTGCAAGGCACTGTCTTGATTGAATGTCATTTCTCTGTATTTGTGACAAACAGCTCAAAGCTGAGCAAAGCTGCCAGATATGCTGTGATCCTGAAAAGAAAGCTGAAAATAAAATGGAGAATTTGGGGCTAGGTAACGGAACAAAATTTCTAACTATTACTGAAGACAATGTTTCTGTTATTTGATGCTTCCTGTGTTCAGAAGATCATATACAGCTTATGTAAATGAAGAGGATAGCCCTGTACAAATAGCGAGTTCCATAATCAGTATCTCCTTTTTGAAGTGTTATGAAAGGCTCCAAAAACTATTGAATCAAAAGGAGTAACAGTAGCATTTAGCCCAGAGTCAAAACACTGTTTGAAGCTATACTGGTTTCACCCATGCAAATGAATAATCATGTTGTGCTAAAGTTTTCCGTTGTTCTCTGAAGTGACTCATGGGAAACTAGATGCTGCAAACATGAAGATGAAATAGGTTAAGCTACAATAAAATAAAAACAGCATCAGCAAGGTGTACTTTTGTTTCCTGATCCTCTAATGGCAGACTTAACTGTGGCAGCTGGCACTCCAGATACCTTAAGTTTATGACTGAGCGGGCAGAAAGGCATGTAAGCAGATAGACAGTATAAAAAGGCAGTGTTTCAAATTGGAGAGGAGAGTGTCATAATATAAATTATTTGGTGGACTAACACAGTACAGTATCAATGACGTTTTGATTTGTCTTGAATATATTCTCCATCGAAGCCTCTGGCAGGTTTTGGCCTCTATATGGAAGTGAATGTCTCGAACTCTTGAGTCATGTTCACTGTACAAACAGCTGTATTCCCCCCAAATGTCTGTCACCACCTCTGCACTGGATGTTATCAAAGCTCATAGTACATTTGAAAAACTCAATAGGTATTTCAGCTATTCTATTTCACAATCCGATATCTCAATGCAAAATCACTTCAATCAGTACTTTAAGCTAATATGCATAAGCGTGACCTGAAATGATTGAGACGGAAGCGTATCCTGGGCTTATGGTGAAGCAGATTAATGCGCTGATCTGAGTTAAAACTAACCTTCCCCTGCCTTCGACTTTTCAGAATAAAAAATAGCATCTCTCTGTGGCCGTAATGACTTATCCTGACTTAAAAAATATGTGGACTGTGGCCTAAAGCATATCCACATGTTCTATTCTGCAGACTCTGTAACAGCAATGGAAATGTTGCCAAAGGGCCAAAGCACACAGCAAGGGGATCAAACTGCAACAGGATCTGCCAGAGCTTATCTGTCAGCTCTTGGGTCAGTAGGAAGTCTGAGACAGTTTAGGATCATCCAAGACATGTGAGAAATCTCCATTTACAAAAATTCTTACCATTTGTAACTGTTAATAGCACACTTACATGAGAAAGTGAAAATAAAATGAGAAGTTTTGAAATACTGCATGAGACCAAACCTCTGTTCTTTCATCCATTTTTGCCCTGACAGTGCCAACATCATATCCTTTAGTGATGGAAAAATTTGTGGGCTTTTCTCCTGGTGAAATACTGCTTGTTAGGTACAGAGAGCGCAATATTAATATTACACGCTGGAGATAACTGTGTGTGTGCGCACACGTGTGTAGAAGGGGGAGGTGCTGCAAAACCTTCACAGATTAAGAGTTTGAGTACAGCTTCCTTGCTAGAGAAATTAATGTGATATTTCAATAATATCCATTGCTGTACAGCAGTGATGCAAGCCTTTTTTAATTTTTAAGAGTAAACTTCAGTTTATTCTTAAATCTCCATCTGCATTTCAGAGGAGTGGCACCTGAGGAATATTTTCAATAGAAGAGATGGGAAAGATCACTGGAAAAGTAACCCTCATCTTTTATATGCTTTTTATTTATCTTTGGGTTTTTTTCTCAATTTTATGACTCTAAAAAGCCTCATTACACACTTCATTAGCAGCTTTCTGCAACCCTATAGTGTAGTAGTATCTGCTCAGAGCCTCTGAGGGGTGAAATTGGAGATTTACTGAAGAGAGTTTGAGGGCTAATTACAAAGCCTTATCAACTAATAAGGCAATCAGTGGGCCACTGGCACAGTGATAGTGTTTTTTGTTACAGTCAATAAGATCTGGGTTAGATTAGCCCACAGGGTTAAGAGGGAATGCTGATGAAGGACAACTAGTCATCTGGCTATCTAGGAAGCACCTTTTATGGGGGTCAGAAAAAGGTCCCCATCCCTTCCTCCTTTGCAGAATAATAGGAAATGCTCGTAAGAGAACACAGTGCCTTAATTGCTTAGGAGCAGCAGTTGCCTTTCACCAGTGTGAAGCCTTTGAAACCCAGTGAGTGACTGAACCCGTATCCCCTGCCTTAGAGAATACCAGCTTTATGTTGTAAGGCTAAATTGTATTACCTTGGATTAGGTACAAAAAGAGGACTCAAAGGGTCTAACCAAAATGCAGAGTCTTCTCGGGAATAAAACAGCCCTTTGTCAGAAAGATGCAATTATGTGATGGAGTGCGGTGAAAATGCAGTAAGACTGAGGCCAGTGGCACAAGCACACGCACTGAGATCTGATAGTAAATGTGTTTCTGTTTTTATACTAAAGTACCTATTCATTCCTACTTTCCCTAAATATTTTACTTTTACTTTTCATGTGTAAGGCTGGATCAGGAGCTATGTTTTCTCATTTGTTTTGGTTTTTTTATAAAAAAATAAATGAAAAAAAAGTGTATGTGGAAAAAAAAAAAAAAACCCTCCAGGCAAAGATTTGAAAAATAAGGTGCTTTTGGTTAAAAGCAGAAATCTCATGTATTTCCATTTCTCCCACTTACACTCCAATTTTTTTTATAAATTGCGTAGTCTCATCCATGTCCTCATTACAGTGTGGGAAGATCCCTTATTTGCTTAAAATCTATTGACTTTAATGGAATTACACACATGTTTAAATGAAGCTTATGCTCAGATGCTTTACTGAATTCTAATGGTCTGTAGTCTATATTCATTTTGCCTAGTTATAGTTTTCTGCATACATATAAATGTGCATATATAGCAAGTAAAAGGAAAAAAAATGAAATAGCTCCCTGGAGAACATCATGAATACCCCAATTCCAAAAGAGATTTAGGCATCTAATATTAAATCCAATATTTAAGTTCTGCTTAGACCCTGAGGTTCATTTACTGAATTGCTGCATGATGCTTTAAATGCACCTAAGTTTTTGCAGTGACATCTGCCTAAGTTTTGTTGTTGCTGACCAGTTCACTGTTTAATCCCCAAGGCAAGCTCAAAATAGGATGCTGGGAAAAGATTTTTAGGATTAACTGTATGTGCACATCTGTCAACTCTTACAAACAATAGTTTTGAATTCAAATTTCCCAAGTGAGACCTTTCTTATTACATCTATGTTTTGCATAAGTTGGAGTATAGGCTGGATTGAGCCTACATCCTCTGTATCTTTGCAAGGAGTGACCAAACCATCAGTTTGGTCAAATCAGTTTGGTTGCATCAACAATACATGTTGATGTATTCTGGATGATTGCCTCTCATAGACTTCTGTTTTGCGTTGTACAAAATCCTTAAATAGTTAATGGTAAGAAAGGTTCTCTCTGCTTTCTAGTAGATAGGCACCAGCTTAGCAAGTTGTGCAGTCAGATCAGGTTCTTCCAAAGGGCAAAGGGGAACAGAAGATGGTTTGAGAATAGGTCTGCAATCTGCTAGATGAGATCTTTATCCCTAGATACCTCATCACCTCCCTCTTTTTGGGAAAGGAATGCTCTAACTTTGGCATGTAACTAGAGGATGCAGTAGCAAAATAGAAGAATGAAACAGATGCAGTTAGGCAGGTAATTGCTTTGAACTGATGGGCTTTAAACCCTAAATTCTAGTTTCATAAGGTATTTAGGAGCCTAAATCCTACTGAAGCCACGGTCCTGATGATTTTAATAGGGTTTTGTCTCCTCAGTGCCTTTTGGGATTTAGTTTAATCCAATGGATTGGTTGGAATTTAGGAATGACTTAGTGGAATAAGCCTCAAGATAAGAGTTACAGAAACTTAGAGCCTTAATCCTAGCAAAAATTGGTAGAGGTTAGCTTTTAAGTTGCTTGTAAACTCTAGAAATGCCATAGCTATAATAAGCAAAGTTGAGCAGTAGGAGTAAATTAAACAAGAAGTGAAGTACTGGTGTCACTAGTGTCTGGAGACTTTAGGCAAAACAAAATAAAATTACTTTTTTAAATTGTATGACTAAAGCCCTAGCTCTAAGAATACATCGTTAAATTATATTGGGTATACTAATAGCTGGCACGGATTCACCAAAGGGAAACCATGCTTGACCAATCTGATAGGCTTCTCTGATGGAATGACTGGCTGGTAGATGAGGGCAGAGCAGTGGATGTTGTCTCCCTGGACTTCAGCAAGGCTTTTGACACTGTCTCCCACCACATCCTTATAGGCAAGCTCAGGAAGTGTGGTTTGGATGAGCGGACAGTGAGGTGGATTGAGAACTGGCTGGATGGCCGAGCTCCGAGGGTTGTGGTGAATGGCGCAGAGTCGAGTTGGAGGCCTGTGGCTAGTGGTGTCCCCCAGGGGTCAGTCCTGGGCCCAGTCTTGTTCAATATAGTCATCAATGACCTGGAGGAAGGGACAGAGTGCACCCTCAGCAAGTTTGCTGATGATACTAAACTGGGGGGAGTTTAGTAACTAGCACACCAGAAGACTGTGCTGCCCTTCAGAGGGACCCGGAGAGGCTGGAGAGGTGGGCGGAGAGGAACCTGCTGAAGTTCAACAAAGGCAAGTGCAGGGCCCTGCACCTGGGGAGGAATAACCCCAGGCAGCAGGACAGGCTGGGGGTTGACCTGTTGGAAAGTAGCTCTGCCGAGAAGGCCCTGGCAATCCTGGTGGACAACAAGTTCACCATGAGGCAGCAATGCGCCCTTGTGGCCAGGAAGGCCACTGGTGTCCTGGGGTGCATTAGTCAGAGTGTTGCCAGCAGGTGGAGGGAGGTGATCCTGCCCCTCTCCTCAGCCCTGGGGAGGCCTCGTCTGGAGTACTGTGTCCAATTCTGGGCTCCCCAGGACAAGAGAGACATGGCACTCCTGGAGAGAGTCCAGCGGAGGGCTCCAAAGATGATGAGGGAACTGGAGCATCTCTGTTATGAAGAAAGGCTGCGAGAGCTGGGCCTGTTCAGCCTGGAGAAGAGAAGACTGAGAGAGACGATCTCATCAACGTGTCCAAGAATCTGAAGGGAGGGTGTCAAGAGGACGATTGGGCCCGGCTCTTCTCCGTGGTGCCCAGCGACAGGACGAGAGGCAATGGGCCCAAACCGAACCACAGGCAGTTCCATCGGAACCTGAGGAAAAGCTTCTTTCCTGGGAGGGTGACAGAGCACGGGCACAGGTTGCCCAGAGAGGTAGTGGAGTCTGCTTTGCTGGAGATATTCAAAACCCGTCTGGACGCGATCCTGGGAAATATGCTCTAGAGGACCTTGCTTGAGCAGGAGGGTTGGACTAGATGATCTCCAGAGGTCCTTCCAACCTTGGCAATTCTGTGATTCCTTGGGAGGATGGTGTTGTAGAGTTACGAAAGCATCTATGTTCACTGAAATAATAAAAAGACCTCATTTTCATTCCAGTGATTAGCAGACATTTCACAGGGAGAGAAACAGCAGTCTGTAATAAATCAAATGCTCAATATCTCTCAGCACCTTTTTAAAAAGAGATAATAGGTCAATGGTGAAACATATAGGCTTTTAAAAAATTTAATTTGGCCTAAATTCTGATATCTATCTCTGATCAAAGAGAAGCTCCAGTCTAACAAAGATTATAAAAGAAACTCTGTGCTACAGATAAATTCACCAGATTTATGTATACTTCAGTATTTCAAAGAACCAGGCTAACCGTGCTGTTCCGAAGGGAGAATCAGACTTAATGTCTATACTCTGAATTCTACAATGGACTGCACGCAGGCACATCTGTGTTGCTGTGCAAAGCTCTATTGACTTCAGCAGGGATCCACAGAGACACGGTATGACTCCAAGCTGCTATACAATGACACTGCTAGCTAAGTTTAATCATTAGATTCTGGTCGATGAGTTATTTTACGCACCGACAAAGACATAGTTAAGATAGATCCGGATAGACAAATGAATATCCCCTGAAATGCAAATTTCTCAATAAAATAGGTTTTGATAACTTATGCTACCTTGCTAATCCTAATGAACCTGCCTTTTAGATGCCCAAGATGAATTCTTTTACAAATTTTATCTGATGATATTTCTGAATCGCATATACTAATTTAAACAGAGGTGGTTATACTTGCTTTAATGCTCCCATTCATTCTTAGATTTTTTTTTTTTGGAAAATGCAGGGATGATCATGAAAATAAAGAAAAGTACAGTTTTAGAATATTACAATTCTGAAAATGAGTTTGATGGGAAATTGACTTTATTTATATATGATGCTCCTTTAATAAACCTGATGGACTCATTCGAAAATGGAAGGTGACTTTCTTGCTGTAACTTTTAGAGGCAGGGGGGTGAGGATTGAAAAGAAGATTTTAATTCACTTTTGGTACTACCTTGACCCAGGAGACACTGGTGGCTGAACATTTGACAGAGAAAAGATACTCTGGGGAGTATTCACTATTTTAACTGTGTGTGAATAGACCAAGGAGGGATTTTGTACGTGATGACAACAGCATGATCCACTGGCAATGCTTTTTTTTTTTTTTTTTTTTTAAAAAAAAAGGTAGCGGATCTATGTCAAAGTATATGAATGATACCAGTCACTTGTTAGAAACAGTCAAAAGAAAAATATGTGTGATAGAAGTTCCCTTCTCAGGATTCATACACTGCATGTTGTCACTAGAGTTGTCTTGACTGTCAATTACTGCTGTACAGGAAAGCAAATTTGTAGGGGCAAGTCAGGGATGTTTTGTTTTGTTTTGACTTTGGCTTACCTGTAAGACCATGTCAACTCTTTCCCCTAGATGTGGCATTTTAGTGTGTCCTGAAAGTGATCCCACATTGTTGCGCTATCATACATAGCTTTTCGTGTGTTGTAATTCTAGCTTATAGTAATACTAGTCAGTGATGACAAGGACTTCAGGAAACAAGTCACAGATAATCCTGGATGTTCATCAGCATTTGAACATAAGGATGACAAAGCATGGGCTCAGCACGACACAGAGTACCATACTTCAAGTGAGTGGTGCTAAGTACTGAGGTACCGACCACAGCAGGACTGCCTCAGATTCCTCCAACGCTTACATGCTGAAATTGGTGGACCACTTCAGACACAGTCCATGGTTATAAACTTTCCAAAAGTTATATAAAACAATGGAATTTAGGAAGAAGAACAAAAAAGTTATTTACTGTCCACCTAAAGTAGGCATTTTGTTCCTTTTAAAGATACATGGTTAACAGCAGAGGAAATAGATGGCTAAATAATAGATGTCTAAAGGACATCTATGATAAGGAAGTAAGAGTTTTTCCCCCATCACTAGTTCATGCTTGATTACACTTATTAGCTTAGTTTACTTGGTTGTTCCATTCATTAAAGCACATTCTTAATAGCTCTGTAGTTTAAAACATCTTCTCTCTCTCCTGCCACAATGGGATAAGTGGGGGAAAAAGATAATGGCATGTAAATATGCTCTTTCATCTCCTGAAATCTCTTGGCAAGTGTCATCTAATGCTTTTTGATTGCAATATAAGTAAAGCTAAACTTGCTCCTGCATTTTTGCTATATTTGGTCCTGTGCAAGATGACTACATGAGATGGCAAGCACAACAGGAGATGTGTCTTCAGGAGTCAAAAATGATGCTTGTCACTTCTCTTTCTGTTCTTTTTTTTTGATGCATCTGTTGCTTTCTAGTAAAGCTACAGTAACAGCTATTTTCTAGCTTCCCCTTCCCCCACATTTTACTCTTAAAATTCAGTCCTGGTGAGGTATGTCCCGGTCCGACCCAGAGGGGCGGGCACCCCAACCAAAAGGCATGGAGGGAATGGCGGATAACGGACCGCGAACTAATCAGATTCGGGGTGGCAGTATAGGTGTTTGTGTTGATGAATGGATTTACAATACCGATAACAAAATAACCTTTTAATGACAGTTTAACAATTAACAGTAACAGGAACAATTATAACTAGAAACCCTGGAACTTTGATATCCAAATACAGGTACAATATTTACAGCAGGGGTGGATACACAAAACAATATAAGGACACACGTATAGAGGGGACAGCAAATCAGTTCAAAGGAAAAGTGGAGGTAAAATATATATATAGGGGCATGCGTACTACTACTGCTAGTACTAATAGTAATAACAAGGGCGCCCGAGAGGCCGCGCGGGGCAAACGCTCCTCTCCCCGGTAGCTCGGACCGTGCCGTGGATCCGGCCGCCCCGACGGGTGTGCCGTCCCCCCCAGGCCATGCCTCTGGGCGCGCCGTCCCCCTCAGGCCACGCTCTCGGGCCCGCCGCCCCCGGTATTTGACCCGTTTGCCTCTTACCCGCCCGCTGGCTCTGATGTTGCGGCTCCTCCGGTGGCTCCTTCGGCGGCTCCCGGTCCGGCGTCCCGGACCAGGATGGTGAGCGGCAGCCCCGGCCTCTCCGTCCGCCGTCCCGCGGCTTCTGGTGAAGGCCTTGAGAAAGGCCGCTTAGCGCCTCCAAGCCTTTAACCGGGCTGCTGAGCTGCCGTGATTCAGCTCTTCCTGGCTCCGTCCCGCTCCGCCGTCGCTACCCCCCCCCCACGCACCACGCGGCTGCAGCCCCTTCGTAGGCAGCCGAACGGTGACTGCAGGCAGACGTGGCGTGTGCTGGCTGGTCCGCTGCCCGTCCTCCATTTGAGTGCAGACCTGTTTGAGGACTTCGATGCAAGGTCCTCCAAAATAGCAGAGCACCCGGGGTAGCCCCTGGGCCGATCAGGTTGGAGATACTGGCCCTGGGGTCACGTAAAGGCCAGCCTGATTGACGGCCACAGTTACTGCAACCTTCTCTGGGCTGTGGGGCTAAACGGCTACAAGGTGTGAGCAAGGCACAGTTTCTTCAAGCAGGAGGTGAAATTTTGCTTTTGTGGAAGGTAATGATGAAGCAATGATGTCTCCCAGTGAGAGAGCGGAATTAGCTGGCTGTAGAAGACCACGGGAGAGTGAGGGCTCTGCTGACAGATGGGAACATTAGGGGTACTTTTGAAATCTACCGAGGATAAAAAGAGGAGAAGACGACAAATACTGGCTTCTGTGTTGGGGTATTGGAAGCTCTGCAGTAGAACTGTGAGCTGGGGATTGAGAGGGGTCTAGAGAGCAGGAAGGATTAGGATCTGGGGTGGTCAAGAACGAAAGTGAGCTGGACTTGGGGACTAGTGAAGGGGAGCTCTGGGGCTGGAGGATGCTTTCAGAGAGCACTGGCTGGGCATATGATGTCTGGATATAGAGGTCAGAGGCTTTGCAGAGAAGTAGAGGGATGCAATAAAAAGAAGATTGTGATGCAAGATTCCCAGAAATCTCTAACTAGTACCCTAGTTTGAACTGATGTCCCTTCCTTTACTCTTTGTCTGTTATTTGCTCTTGGAATATGTGACCTAACATCTTTCCAAGTCACTTCATACCTAAAGTGCCTAAAAACAGACACACTACCCCAGATAAGCATATTGTGCTGTTGTTCACTTTAAGTGATTATAACATGGTACTTTGTCTTCTTTGAATATCCGCAGGCAGTCTGCTGAGTACTGGAAGTGTTGTTGCAAATTTAGCCATCTTCACTGAGACTCCTAAACCTTTCTTCTTAGGGCAGTTTTTGAGGTCTGCAAGGTCATAGGGCCACTGACCCCAGGAAATCTGGGACTGCCTCATTCCCAAAAGCTTCTCTAAGCTTTGAACTTTGCTGATCAAAATTTAAGCACCTCCTCCTAGCTGCCCTGGACTTTCTCTGAAGCCAATGGAGAAGGGAAAGCAATTCTAGACAGCAAATAAATAAACTTTAAAGTGAGAATCCACTCCTAAGAACTTGGCTGTTTAGAAAAGCAAATGGGAAGAAGATTGACATACCAATTTATTTTTTCCAATTAGTCTCATTTTCTTCCTCTCTTTCCATAATACCAGACCTTGGAGTCACCTCCTTAATTTTAATGTGTGTATTTGTTTTGCAGTATTGGAGATGAACTGTCAAACCACCTCAGGTGCTCATGCTTGTCCTGCCCTTCATCTGTGGTCAGCTGAGATATAAGATCATTTATTACACAGCATAGAATAAAATTATTTTCTTTTATCAAAGTGATAGAGCGGTGGTTTTTTTGGAAATGAAGGTCAAGAGTTTTGTTCCTGTGCTTACAGATAGAGTGGCTGACATTAAAAAGCCAGCATTTACTAATGTCACATGGGGGGTTGTATTTTATTGACACGCATAACGGTTCTTTGAGCAGATAATGATATTTGAGAGCAATTTCCTTATGTAACCGTTGTGCCTATAGTGTTTTAGTTCTGGATCATGGTTGTAGCGAGATCATCATTTTTTTCCATGCACTGAGACATTTATCCTAGAGATTAATTTGAGCTTGTGTCGTAGAAATGAAAACTAATAATTTCTTTTTATCAGAAAGAAAGTTCAAAGTATTAATCGAATGGATGTGAAATTGCTTTTACAGTGTAATATATGTAGCATTTCTTTTATTCTGCTACAGTCCTTTGAATAAAGTGCTCTCCTCTGATAAGTGAAAAATTATTTAACTACCAGGTAATGTCCAAACTCATCAATCAAAACTCAGCTGCTTATCAGTACCATGGTATACTGGGCTTCTTTCCCTAATAAGTTATTGCTGTATAAATTGTTGATTATAGTTAATGATAGCTAAACCTCATAAGGAACTGGTATCTCCATTATGAAATAGTAGATTTTTATAGCATTACTTAGCAAAGAAGCCAGTTATTAGGAGCCAATAATAATTAATTTTTAGGTAGCTTACAAAACAATTTATTTCTGTTGCCTCTTTATTTTCCCTATATGGCCTCTGAAAATCCTATATTTTAATAAATAAAACCCAAATTCCTCTTTCACAGACTGTTTCCGAACTCAGAATCTAAGAAGTTTTACCACCCAGTGACAAGCAGACTTAGTAAAGTACATACACACAAAGTACATACAAAGAGTCAAGACTCTCATCAAAGCAGATGACAGTCATCAGCCTGCTCCTTGTAGAGGAAGGGAGGTTTACTTGCATCCAACACCTAAACAGAGGTAGGGAGGCTTTATGCCACTTCGGTTAATCTGTTATATTTGTCCTCATACCTGTGGCAGCAAAAAATGCTGCTATAGTTCTTGCTTTCATAATCTAAAATCAAATTAGATCCACTATTAGAGAGCTATCTTAATCTGCAAATCACTTTGACTTTATAATAACTTAATAACCTATGTTCACATGCCTGCATCAGTCTCATACATTTCGATTTTGTTTTTAGTAGTTAGAGCATAGTTTCTGTGTACTTTACCTCTGTCTTGAGGTTACAAAGATAATCCATGGAAGGCATTGAAAAAAAGCCAAGAAAAAGAAGTTTATCCTTCAGGGAAATTTCTCAAAAATTCAAAAAAAAAAAAACATGTGTCTTGCACCAAGATGAAAAGAAAACAAAACCTATCTGTTTTTTTTGTTTTTGTTTTTTGGGGTTTTTTTTTTTTTTGAGAAAGCAGACCGTCTTAAAGAGGCAAATAGCCCAGTCCTTAGCAAATTCATTGAGGAAGTAAGGCTATGTCTATGTTGACCATACGATGGCCAAGTTGGGAGAATGCATGGAAGTCTGAGAATAGATCTCCCAAGTAAAAGGTCAGAGGGTCTATAAGTCACATCTGCTCATGGAGCTGAGGGCATGAAGAACCTGGGATGTCTCACCTGTTCAATCTCACAGGACATGGCCACACAGGAAGGTGGTATTCAGCACAACTTGCTGTCTCATTCAGATCCATGCTAAAGGGCTTCAAATTCTTCTGTGAGTGCACGTCAAGGATTGCTTCAAGCCCAGTCCAAACTGAGGTTTGTGTCCACCTAGTGAGGAAGGCTGATGAGCCCTTCCTCAGACATTGGCCCATGTTCATGCTTGATGTATTGTAAATATAGTCTAAGAAACGAGGTCCTGGTTTGTGCCTCATTCTAAGCCAGGAGTTGAACCTGTAGTCTTTCTCATCTGCTGAGTGCCCTGGCCCTTCCAGAGAAGAAATTTCCCATTCCATAGGGAAATTCCTGCTGGCTCTGGCACAGGTCACAGCCAGAGCTCCGCTGAGTGGCCTGAAATTACCAGCATTACCAATTCAACTGGCCCAAATCGGTTTCTAGTAGAAATTATGTTTTTGTTACACCTACCATTAAGATATAAATACAAGGAATGCCTATTAACCATGTTAAACCCAACATTTTCTGAACCATTCATGAATTTATCCACTGCTGTTTAGGGAGGAGCAACATCTGACTCCTAAATCCTGATTTGCAGAGGTAAACCTGACTCACAACTTTATTTTTTTAAATTCTGTCTTCAAAGCAAAGTACAGTTCTTTTCTTAGTTTTTTTTCTCCCCTGAAGTATCAGATAATCAATATATTTGACATATAAAGCAGGAAGACTGACATACCTTTGCAGTGAAAGGGTACTGAAGAGGAGTTGAGTGTGCTGTTAGGTTCCCAATCCAGTAAACTGGAAGATATGTTGTAAGAAGAGCATTTCTAGAGCTTTGTGTAGTTGCTCTGAGTACATTATTAGTCAATCTTTTTAGCTGAAGTACAGGATATTTTGATCCTTTGTAAATATATATCTGTCCTTAGAAGATAAAAAGTCTCTTGATGCGTAACACCTTGATAAAAAGTGGATGACAAGTAACAGATTTTATTTATAAAGAAGCATTTTAAGTTACTTTGGTTAATGCTTTAATTCTAGTTCTTTTTCCTGTTGACCTAGACATTCTCTTTTACTAAAGTTTAACATTAATAGCCAGGAGGATTGATGGTGTTTAAATGCAGCAAAGATGTTTAGAACTTTGTATGATTTAGGTAGCAGAATTACAGACAAAGTCTCTGCTTGTGTAAAGGCTTTTGACTGCAAGAGAACTGCGGTGCTTTATAAAGAGAGAGATTTTGATCCTGGGGAATGGATTTGTGAGTCTCATACAAATTATTGTCTTTAGTGTCCTAATTGATTCCATCTGTAGTTTTACACCCTGTCCTTTTTTCTTCCTTTTTCCTTTGTAGTCAGAGCTACCTTCAAACTGCAAGTGATGTGCCTGGGGGTCACAACCTGGATCCCTCCGCAAACTACAATTCCCCAAAGTTTCGCTCAAGGAATCAGAGCTATATGAGAGCAGTGAGCACGCTCAGTCAGGCCAGCTGTGTTAGTCAGGTGGGAAATTCTTGTTATAACTTTTCTTATAGCTTAATCAGGGAAACAAGAGTTGTTATTAATGGATGCTATTAGGGGTTTTTTTTTAACCCAATATCAAACTGAAGATGTGAATTGTCAGAGTAATTCAGTTCTAAGGAACGTAAACCTTGTTAATAATTTCAAGAATAACATTGAATGTTAGAGGTAAGGAGACACCATCAGACAAAATATTTTGCTTTTTTTCATAAAATGTAAATATTGGTATTTTCATTTTCAGTCTGTATTAAATATTTAAATGATTAGATGACACAGATTGAGCATAAAGTACACACTCGTAAGATATAGATTAAAATACTTATGCTCTTAGAAAGCAGAGATTCATCTCTGAACTGAGTCTCTTACTCTTCTTGGGTAAAAGAATAAGTCCCATCAGATAATCGATGTATGGGGACTTCTGAAAAGAGACATTTTCTTTCCCGTTGATTTTATGTTGGTTAGTTAGTACTAATTCATGCTGAAATGAGTTCTGAAGCAGACCTGAAGTGCAAACAGCTATATGAGCTATATGGATGTTCTGCCAGCAGCGGACTTTACACAAAATTTCCAGCGTTTCTAATGTTCATTGCACATGACATTCCTTCTCTGTATTGCTTTATGACGGCTGAACCTGCCATCTTCCCAGACATCTGCACTTCATTTTTCTTTATGCATTTAGTGAGGCACCTAAAGGTATAATAGCTAATTATGAACAATGCGTATATTGACAAATGCTTTTAATTATTTTTGTATTCATGCACATTCAATTTGTTTTGCACGACTATTCAGGCCTGAATTCAGCTCATCTAACTTGAGGCTCTTAACTGAGGCAAATAAGCAGAGAGGAAATCAGTTTCCTAAAGCTTCCTCTGTAGTTAATGGAGAGAAATAGTTTCTTCTCGGACAACGGACGTTGTAAGGGGGCTGAATAGCCTTCTGGACGTGCATGTCAATCTCCCCTGTCACTTGAGAGCTGGGAGGGACTAGTCTCCTAATAAAGGCCATTCAGTCAAGTTCTTTAATTTATGTGGCATGAAACTAACTATAATCTTGTATAGCACGTGTCAGAATTGGAAAAAGTCGGTCAGTCATTTTCCAAACCTTTTCTTATTTTGCATAGCTCCCCGGTAAAACCTATTATTCACATCATTTTCTTACCTTTACTTTCATTATCCTGATTTGAATATCTCTGTTTGTATTACCCTCAATTTTTAGGAAAATTTGACAAGAATTAGATCCTGCTTTCAAAGCAAATGTTCTTGGTTGTCACCTTATATAATGCTATTATATAGAATTACTCTTAACACCTTCTGCTTTTTTGATGATCTCTGTTCATAGAGATGTCCACTGAGCGGTCCATAATGCCTAATTGGTTTCAGCAGTGGTTCAAATTCTTCATTCCAGTGTGTCTTACCTGGAAGGACGTCCACAATGGATTTCATTTGCAGTTGTATTGCTCAGTTGGCCAGTGTCCTACTGGATTAAGTCCTACAGGATACTCTTTCTTACCTTATTTTTCAGTCTTGACTGACCTACATAATTTTGTGTCAGCCACATGTTTTCTACCTTACTGTTCAGCTGTTTCCAAATCAGTAATAAAAATATTAATAGATAGTGTATAAAGTAAATGCATTAAAATAACAAGTTCTGAACCTTTGCTATTTCCTGTTCTTTTTCCATGACACCATCATCTTCTTGTCGCATTTATATAATAGCAGTTTGTGTGGTTTTGGTTATTTTTAAGTGCCTTTTTTCATTAGTTCCTTTCCCTTTCACTCCTAATCGGGGGTACAGACAAGGATGGTGATGGATTCCACAACTTGTATTTCTAAGTGAAGTTTTAAAACTTTTATTTTTCTACTGCTGATGAGCATATTTTGAAAGAATTGGTTAGGACTTACAGTGTTTAGGGACTACATTACCGTAAATTTCTTGATCAGTGATATATGCAAAATATTTCAGAGTAAGAGCTTTTTTAATCTTTTTGAGATTGCATTAGTCTATTTAACTATATTAGAAGTAAATTTTATGAAGGATAATGTAATTCCTTTCAGGATGGATTTAGTAGCCAAAATGTCTTACATAAAATTAAAATAACAGTTACTCATTATCATCAGAAGTTCTGTATGAAATTCCCATTTACTTAATCAAAAACCTGAAACATGTGAAACATTTGCAGTCATTCTGTTTCCATAATGAATAATGTACTAGGAATAGTAAAAATGAATAATGTACTTAGCAGCAATATATGAAAAGTAATATCAAGTAGACGTGCTGTTTAGTGACGTTAGGAATTTAACTTGATGTTTATACTGATTCTGAATTCTAGCACTCTCTTTTTAAGAATTACTCCCAGGAAGACACATCAGAAGGTCTTCTGTTTGTCTATGCAGTATTTAGCTTCCCATCTGGCTTTGTATAAAGCCTATTTTGAGTTATTCGGACACATTCCAGAGACAATTAGGGCCAGCTTCAGTGAAACAGTTAAAACAAATGTTTTGAGTAGAGTTCAGGCTCTCATGTTCAAAATTGCAATATGCAGTTTCCCACTGAGAGGTTTCCTAACCCTGTGCCACCTGCCTAATCCCTGTTTAGCATGAAAGCTATCTAAACATTTACAGTTTTGCATCTTGCCCAACCTGCAGACTCAGCAGGTAGATGCAGGCGCCTGGCCAAGCGCTCCAGGAAGCTGGAGATTAGAGCTGAGGGCCCAGCCTGGTGCGTGCTCTCACTGCTCATCTCGCACGCTCTGACAGAGAGGGTTCCTCAGCCACCATAGTGGGAGAAGTTTCGTACTTAAAATAATGCTGCTGAGGACAAGGCAGCTGTAGTGGCTGCATCTAGCTTTTACACAGTAGTTGAATGGCTAACGTAGTCATCCAGGAGGCAAGAGTTTGATTTAGGGCCCTTTGCAGCCACATGTGGTTCAAGCATTCCTTTCTCCTCTGGCCACTTCTTAAAAAGAAAAAATAGCGTTCTTTGCACGGTTTTTCACCTCTATTTCAAAGAACACTTGTCAGCACTTATGTAATACAAGAAATTCCAGGTATATGCGTTCAGCCTAAATTTAGGGACGTAACTTCCCAGAGGTGCAGGGGCATCAGGAAAGTGACAGGGCTTTGCATTTGCTATTGACTAGCCTTATGTCCAAAATGCCTTTTCTGAGTAGTTTGCTGGAGGCAAGTAACCCCTTCTCACGCATTACGTAATGAGGTGCCTAGTTCCTTTTCCAGTGCAGATGTCTCAAAGGCTGTCCGTCCAGTGCTTCACTGGACATAGCGTTAGACGTAACATTTCTCAAACTGTTTAGAAGCATGACATCCTTTGAACTCACACATTCTCAAGTATGAGATACTTCCAGGAGCTCCCTTACTGTGAGGGGAAGAGAACAGCCTAAACACAGGCTCAGTGTCCATATGAGTAGTAACTTTGCTGATAAGTGGGGACTCTAGGCAACCCACCCTCACCTTTTGAGGAGCTAAGATTAGCTTAACTGATGTCTATTCTCCAGTTCTGGCAGAGCACAGATTTCTATCAGTGCAGAGTGGTCTTAGATTTGTTCATTACCATAAAATCGTGTATTTAATGCCTGAATATGCCAAAAAATATTAAAGGTAAAATTAATTTTATGGCAAGTATGATTTACTTACTATTTACATATAAACAACTGATGTAAGTTAAAAAAATGTGAATGTGATCAGAAGGGATTACTAAATTTTAACTATTTGCTAAAACAGTTCTTCATCAATGTACAGGTGTCCATTTGAGATGTTGAGGCCGTGATGATCACAAAAAAGCAAGTCAAAAATCAAATGCATTGTTGTTGTTTATTCAGATGAGTGAAGCAGAGGTTAATGGGCAATTTGAATCGGTGTGTGAATCAGTGTTTAGTGAAGTTGAAGCTCAGGCAATGGATGCCCTTGACCTCCCTGGATGTTTCCGAACAAGAAGCCACAGTTACTTGCGTGCCATTCAGGCAGGCTATTCCCAAGATGATGAATGTATTCCTGCGATGGCATCTTCCAACATCACCTCAACTATCAGGTCAACCACAGGTAAGGAAATCTACACCGACCTCTTCACTGTTGTGCATGTAAAAATATCTACTCTCATTTCGCAACAGGATATATGACACTGGAAATGATTTCCCTCTGTAGTGATAATATCTGATACCAGTATTCTTAGGTCTTTAACACTGTACAGTTGTGGCTGCAGCTTGAAATAAGGTCTTTGTGGAGAGAATCATGTGAGAGAATCATGTGAGCATAAATAACACCTCTGGATTTCACCATGGCTTTGATCTGACCTTTTTTTATACAGGTACAAAAATAATGCAAGTACAAATGGTGTAATTTAGATATTGTTAGACAGTTAGATATTATTGTTTATGAAGAAACTGATCTTCTAAATGAGATCAATTGCACTGGCCTTAATTCAGATCCTTAAAATATCAGAAGGAAAAGAGAAGGAATATTTTAAATATTTGGTCTAAACACTTACAGGGAATTAACTTAATCAAATTAATTACTTACTTTTAGAAAAAGTATAACCAGTTGTATTGATACACTGAATCATAAACACTATGGCAGCCTTCACATATGTTCGTTATTACTCATCAGTAATCAACAGCATTCATTCTTATAGCATTCATTCTTGGGATCTTTTAACATTCTTATAACTAATTTATTTTCTCTTATTAGTTACTTAATAAAGATGTTAATTTTATCAATTTTAGAATATTAGCATTTAGTATTGGTAGACAGAGGCTGTACAGATAGCAGTCTAAAAAATGGAATCTATAACAAATATAGATTCTTTACTAAGTGATCGAAGTACACTTTTATGTTTCCAAATATATTATGTCATTTCCCAAGTATGATCTTGTCCTTGCCACATACTGTTAAATTGCAGTGCAGGTTCCCCCTTTACAGAATGTAAAAATACAGCTCAAAATGTAACATATAAAAATACTTTTAAAATTATTTGCTTGACATCTGTTGTGTAACAGAACAGTGGGAGCTTAGAAAGTTAGAAGCTGAATAACATAAATATGTGCTTCTAGAAGTAGCATGAAATGCTATTTCATCTTAAGCATAATATTTTAATTGCTATAGATAACTTTAGTATAAAACTGGGAGCTGGAGCTTCCTTTAACATCCCTGTCCCTTGTTTAACAGAGATGCTATCATGATATAAAATGGGATTTCAGTGCTGCCTCGGGGACTAACTTTTCCTGTTTGTCATATAATATATAAATATTAGGAAGAAATCTTCCACAGTCAAAGAAAATGTTAAATATCTGTTTTCATGCCTGACTCCAGGTACTGAATTAGAACACTTTCAGAATTAATTTGGTAACCGACTTGATTGATTTTCACCTAAGTTGTTATGAATTTATATGCCAGGTAAGCCCAAACATCTCATCTGAAAGGAAATCACTTTATTTTCTTTGGAGTCACAAAGCTGAATAAAATATGATATGTTTGGGAAAATAACTAGATTAGGCAGTAAATATGTTTGCATCCCAATGTTTTCATACTTATGAGAAACATTTTGGATTGATTAGCAGTCTGCTGGTTAAATAAAGCAGTTTTGAAAACTCTAACCTTCGTTTCACACATGGTTTCTTTCTCATCTCTGAAATGATTTATCAGATAGGCTTTATTGCCTACATATGTAATCTTTCTCTTTTGTTGTTTGGTGATATTGACATTGTGAAGAAAAAAAGATCTCAGAAAAAATTCCAATTCCAAGCCTATGGACTATATGCAGTTCTGAATGTGGTTCTGTATTCAAATTATTATCCCTGTGCCACTGAACAAGTTTGTCCTCAGCTTCTATGCGAGACAAATATTCAAGTTAGAAATACTTATCTAATTTACAAGAAGAGTAAGAATTATGTGATTCATTTTAATTGAAATTTTTATTTGCCAAATAAGCTATTGTTTATAAAACCACAGGGTAACTCCTCCATATTTGTCTCCAGCATTAGTCACATGCGGGAGATGCTTCTTTTCCTATTCTTTCCTATTATTACTATAGTTCAAAAAATCTCTTAATCCTCTGACCTTGTCTGTAAAAGAAGCAGTTGCCTGAAATACAAAAATGATATTGGCAGGTATTGGATATGTTTATAGGCTTCATCCAAATAAATGTCACAAAGGTCAAAGTTTCACATCAACCTTTGGTTCCAATTCAATCTTTGGAATTCCTAGGAGAATTACATTAGATTAATTCCTTTTTTCCTTCTGATGTTACAAACTCTTGGCAAAGAAACTAAAGCAATTTCTTAGAAAATTAACAGGCATTGCAATTCAATTATTTCTTGAAATTTTAGTGATATAGGTCATGACTGCCTCTTATCAGTGTTGTAAAGCAATTAAATCATAACACACAGGCTCAGCTAAAAATTCAATCATGTAACTAAAAATGTAAACTCGAAACAAAAAATGTAATATTTGATCTATGCATTCAATTATGAAACTGTGGAATATGTATTTACAACGTGCAATTTCCTACAATGTGCCTAGGCTCATGAGCAGCTTTCAGCTTGTAGGAAGGTTGTAACTGTAGTGAATATTGTGTGGGACATTATTAACTGACTCTGTTATCAAGGTTTTTCTAATAGATGGAAAAAGAATCACCAATAACTAGCTCTTCTAAAGTATATGCAGCTTTCCAGAGAGAGTCAAATGGTTCCTTCATACGTTCTGTGGTACTAACGAACACATAACTTTTGCACAGACCAATATAGTTTAATTATTTATGGAAGAGGAGTTGCTAGAGACTGTGTGCCAAGATCCAGGGACCTGTTGCCCCAGGAGTAAATGGATGAGACAAGTGACGGCACGCCAGAGGCAGCCTGCACTGCTGGCACTCCAAAAGCTAGGCCTGGACTCCATGTGGCCCCTGCTAAGACTGATATTTCACTCTGATTAGGTCATTTCTATCCATTCTGTTTCATTTTGTAAAGAGATAAAGAACCCAATAAAAAATGCTGCATATTAAAAGTTATAGCCCTGAATGACGGATTAGTTCAACTGTATCCTTTCTGTCTCTACACTGCATCCAGTTGCAGCTGTCAGATTCAAAGCCAGGAAAATACAGCTCCAGCTGCTGCTGCCTCCCACCTTGTCCCTCCATCACAGACAACATGTAATTTCCTGAGTGGGAAGTCACAAAGTGCGGCAGTCATTCTAACTACTACTTCCTTACATCTTTGCTACTCTTGTAAGCAATGTTTCACTTACCCGGAAGAGTCCATAAAGAAAAATTGATTTCTTGGTTTCTTTTTCCAAGTAGTATCAACTTGGTTTCCTACTGCAGAAAGACATATACATGTGTATACACTACAGTGTCAGCTTGCAACGCTTCTGGTCGTGTCTGGGTAGTATAGCAGAGTGCTGCGGGGAAGATACACAAGCTGCCTGGGGCACCAGAGCTGTATCACCAGCTCAATGCATAGTCAGCACGGGCTGCGTAGTCCTGCTGAGAACCAGTGTACCAGGCTGGGGGCAGTGTCACAGTGACATGTTAACCCACTTGCAATACCTAGGATGTCCTGCTAATGGTTAATTCAAATATCCTTGTGCAACACTGGATTGTACCATGAAAACATAACCAACAAGGAGGTCTGGCAGATCTGAACCACTCTCTGTCTTTTTTTGGTTTTCTCCTACAACTGCTGGCTGAAAGCAAAAGGGCTCTGTGAAACTAAATGGCTTTTTCATTTGGGACAGAACCAGAGAAAATAAAAGCAAAAAATGTGATTCAGTCGGAATCAAACAAAAAATTTTTCAGTTTCTGTTAGTGAAATGAAAATCTTAGTAAAAGGAACACTTTGTTTCCATTTTTGGCTTTTGGTGAAAACAAATGAATCAAAGAGCTAATGTGAGCACTGCTGTGCACAAACAATAAGAGGAAAGGAGTTACCCATGACATGGGAAGCTCTGGTTTGGTGCTCCCTTTTCTTAGGAAGGTCAGCTTAGTTTTGTTATATGCCCCTGATGTGGGAAGAATCCTATATATGAAATATTCTGTACATTACAGAATATACTGGGATGTTCCCTTACTGATTTTTCTATTGATATTGCTTGATTTTACCTTGATTGCTGAAATTGAACTAGAATGCGACTGGAGCTAGCAGTTAGGAGTCTGTCGTGAAGTAGAACTTGTTAAAATCCATCTTCTAAGCGAGATAGAGAATAAATTAGAATTTGCATCTTTGGCCGTCCAGTTGATTATCTTATACACCATGTCATTGTATATTAGATGTGGAGGACACACTCAGTTTCTCCTGGTGATATTATTATACTTTGGATAAAACACTTTCATCTTGAAAGTGTTTGACGAAACAACTTGACGAAAACACTCTCGTCTCTCTATTGAGAGACAGACTGCTACTTTAGCCCGCTGCTCAGGACACTCACCTGTCAGGTGGGATATCTGCTCAGTGAATATTGCTTTTATATTCAGAGTGAAACAGCCTCAGTGGAAGAAACTGGAAATATCCTATAATGCAGGATTTGAAGTGCTCCACTGAGAGGCAGGAAATCCTTCTCCCATCCAAAAGAACTAAACATCTGGCCTAAGTTCTCTTGCTTTTTAGGCAAAGGAATAAAAGGGAACATCAACACTAGTTTCTTAAAACTAGTTAATGTTTTTCTCTAACACAAATTATTTAACTGCAACAAACTCTATACTTTTTGACGATTTGACTAATGACAAAAAAAAATTTTCATGTGGACTGCAGTACGATGGGAATTGTATCACGGTACATAAAAGCATCTTGAATTTCTTCTCCTTACGTTAAATAGTCAGTCCAAGATCACTTGGATCCCCCTTCGGGGATTTCCAACTAATCTTGATAAAAACTTAACATGCAGCACTGCTGATTTCAGAGAATATAGTTGCTAGCTCTAAGTGGCCAGTACACTCCATTACAATGACTTGCTTCTTTTTTCTAGAAAAGGTAGTGTAATGCAAAAGCTTAATATTACTTATATGCAAACACTTTCAGCTAATTCATACTAGGTGGCTCTAGTGCACTAACACTTGCTAAAGAGTTGACGCTGAAAAAGATGAGACATACGGAATTTTCTTTTTTTAATTTTGCTTTGCTCAGCCAGTAGGACTCTGCTTGGCAAAGAGTAAACTTGAGAGAATTCCTCATTTACTGAACTGTTGAGCAGTAATTCCAAAGCCAATTAATTCAAACAAGGTCACATTGCATGAGGGAGATTTCAATTACAGCTCAGAACGCCTGAGGAATTGCAGGTTTCCTTTCTCCTAATTTAAAGCCATTTTCAGCTTTCTGTTTTTGAAGTAGGGGGCTATATAGGGTGAATTTTTAGAGTGCAGATTTGATATTTATCCACAAAATTGTAATTGTCAGTAAAGGGACCACGTGATCATGTACCTACAGACATAATGACATGAGAATATCTGATGTTTCATCTAGCGGCTGCATAGTAGTTGCTAGTACTGCTATACATAGTACTGCTGCATAACACAGCACTGCAGAATCCAAAAGAACTGATTTTCTGGTTGCTGTTTGACACTAACGGCATTTGTTATACTTTTTTTTCCAAATATATGAGGAGACTAAGTATAGGCAAAAGTGTACATCATGGATTGACATAGGGATTCTCATTATGCAGTACAAACTCGTTGGGGTGCTGCAGTGGTTGTAATACTCTGTCCTTGAGCACTATCCATATATATTCAAGATCAGAAAAATACACTTCTAAATTCTTAAAAGAGAAAGGGGTTATGATGAATAAATATATGATTTTCTTTCAGTTTTTCAAGAATAAGATACTTACCCAGGCAACTGCTTGAGTCTTTTTAATCTGGTGCAATATGGCTAGGAAAATCCAGCCAAATGGGGGAAAACGAATGCAGGAAGCAACATCTCAAAAATTTATGTTCTCCGTATACAAAGAATGGAAATAAATGCAGAGTCTTAGAGGTTATTATTGGTATCCATTGCTAAATAATAGTTTGCAGCAGTGTCCACTATAGATACATTTAAACCCACACAAAACCTTAATTCCAAATAAGATATAGAAAGCTGTTTTCTCAATTATAATTTGCCCATTGACTTTGTTTAATTACTGTTGGGGCCCCATGGAATTATTTGGCACTCTAATTCTCTGCAGGAAACATAACATATATCTGTGGGAGTGCTTGGGGATCCTGAGTTATTACTTTGATGCTGTGCCAACTTCTGTGCATATACTGTGAGAATAAATTTTATACTAACAAATGATGAGCCCAGTTCTACATGTGGATATGCACACATCATTTTCATTGCTCTGAGCGTATCCAGGGGGAATAATTAGTCTCTAATTCTTTTATATATACTAAAGGTCTCCTCCTTTGCTGACACTGCTGTTAAACAGCAGTTCTACATTATGGAAGTGGCCCAGGGAGCTACTGGGATGAAGGTGACACAGACCCTTTGGGTTGAGGAGTTCAACAGAGAATGGCCAAGGGGCTGCTGCAACTTTTCATAACTCTGGGATTCCCCAAGATTGGAGGAAGGCTATGCTGATCAGGACTGTCTGGTTGCCTGGCTTCTTCAGCCTGATGAGGCATGCAAAATGGAGCAGTAGCCAGGAGCTTTTTATAATTTTCATTTTCCTTGGTACAGATGATCTGCAGAGGCAAAGATAAAAAATGAAGTCCCTGCCTTGCATCTATGGTTAATTTTAAAAATGTGTAATGACTGTCTTTCCTTTGCTCCTGCTGTTCTGTGCTTGATATAATTCCTCCATAACCTATTAGATTTACCAGACAGATGGCTCTTTTTGTACGGAAAAGGACATCCATGCTCCCTTCCCTAGAAGAAATTGACTTCAAAACTGCTCTGTGGGATAGGTTTTCACAGTTTTCTCAGTTTCATTTTCTAAAGAAAGGGTAAGAAGGAAAAAAAAAATCACTCAAGGAAGGTGATTCACTGCTCAGGTGTGCAAAGCCTTCCTGGAATGATAGAAACAAACAATGGAAAGATAAAATTCAGCCCAGCTATCTAGCTAGAGGCCGCTAGAGGGTTTTGTCCTTAGGTGGGCCAACATAGCATTGGGAAGCTCATAGGGTGAGTGAGCCTTGCCTAGCTGAAATATTCCTAGGGCTTCCTTTTACACTGCTAGGTCCTAGCAATGCTTTTCCTTCCCCAGTCCTCAGGGAACAGGAAAAGCTTCTAAAGGAGTCTTCTTGGAAGCTCTGCAATTATCCAATCCTGTTTTTTTAAAGCGTACATCAGGAGCCATAATACTGACACATGGCCTGGAATCCAATGGTTTCTGTGCTGGGTATAGAGAGCTCGTTTTGACTGTGTTTTGGCAAGAACTTTGTACTAGCTCACATCATAAAATATTTCATCCATCAGGGGCTCAGTTCATCAGTTAATGTAAATAAGCATAGCACTCTTGAGGTTGATGAAAGTTATTTATGCTTGCTAACAAACTGGCCTCACCTCTATGAAGCTTTCAGTATAACAAGGGTGAGGTCTCTATTCTGCTCTAGCTTCTTGGAAATCTGGACTGTCTTCATAAAAACTGTGTGCACAGCCTAGGGAGAACGCCTGTATGTGTGGGTCCTAGGGGAGGGGCTGTGGCATACAGAGGGTATGCAGGAAGAAACAGAGCTGCACTTCAAAATAATGATATACCCCTTTATGGCAGGGCAGACCTTGCTTCTGCAGGGTCCCTTCACCTTCAAGAATAGTCATGGCTAGTTAAACCATTTCCAAAAATGTATTGTCAGACATATAGAGGGACAAGTTAGGTGCTTTCCCTACCGTTCTGCCTCATGGAGAGGACATTTTGATTAATGCTTTCCCCTTACAACTGTGCTTCTCCTGAGGGACATTATTTATTTCTAATTTGCAAAATTGCCATTTCCAGGAGAATGGGATCCTAGTGGGCAGGTGCTGCCAAAGTCCTTCATAATAACACAGAGATCTGAAGGTAGAAGCAAAGCAAGTTCATTACTCTTTAAATAAAGTATTATCTATGTTTGAATGGAGAAGCTCAGAAGTAAAAGAGAAAAACTTTTGTCGTTAGCTTTAGTTTCAGTTCCAAGGAATTCTCTCTCTGCTTTGTTGAGCTGAAAAGCCTGCTGGGATGCTTACATATCTCTGCTAGCCTGTATCCAACCCTTTGGCAAGCCCCACCCTCTAATTTGGCTTCCCTGAAATGGAGTCTAGACAAAGGTCAGGCTTGTACTTAAGTTTCCCTTTCTGCCCTTGAGGTTTTGTTCAGGATCAGGGCTATTCTAGAAGGGCGGTTGGTAAACCTGACACCTAAAATATTACTTTGTAGTTTGTTTTTTTTTTTTAAAGGTTCATTGAAAATAAAGATGCTAAAATTAGTAACATGCTAAGGGCATAACCAGACAGAATTAACCCTTGGCCAAACAATTACCCCTTGGTAAATGGGATGGGATTTGGATCCAAATGAAGTCACTTAAAAATATTTGTTTACATGACAGCTAGTTGTCTAAGTTCCGATGCCAGGAAATTCACATCAGTTCAAGCATTAATGGGTGGTAGGTATCATTTGAGACATCCGAGACATCCACATGGGACCTATAGGATAATTGTGTCCTTCTGGACAAGCAGCTGTAGGCTAGGCAGAATAGCCAAGAACATGTGAAAAGGCATTAGACATCTATATTTAGGTGAGTTTGACCCAGAGTGAATACAGTGTATGGATCCTATTGTACACCAACAAACAAACAACAAACATCTACACTGAGATATCTTACACTCACCTAATGACACGCTGACCCTTAACAACAAACTCAGTACTCACTATATATGAAATGTTCCGGCATGCTGAAGGGACAAGATTCAGTCTCAGTATGTAGCCAAATAAAATATGTACACTGAAAACCATAGTTTACGCAAATATCAGAGCAGTCCAAACATCTTATTACTGTTCCTCAGAGGCAATTAGGAGACATCCTAACAAATTTAGGGAAGATATTGAGTTTGAAGTGAGTAAAGCATCACTTGGCTTTCTGAGATTGGGAATATAATATCAAGGACATATCCATGAGTCATAACTTTTGGTATGCATTTAATTTTTGTTGTGCTAAATACAAGTGAACCATTCAGGATAGTTCTGTGTCCAGAAAAACACATATATTTCTACTCTTAGTCTCCTTCCACTCCTAGTATCCTTCTCCACAGTGAAAAAGCATAAAATTTCAGTCATAAAAATTCTTCTCACCTAATACGAATTTCTGAAATGTAGCTGTCAAAGGCAGACACATTAATGTCCTATTATAGTCAATGAGATGTGATTTATCTCCTTTAAGATTGGTATTTGTTATGAGATAAATTCTCCTTCTGAGATCTCTATTTCTCTCAGTTGCCTATAAAAATAGTCTACAGTGAAGGGTTAGGTACAGCCAGATAACTTTCAGAATTCTGAGTTAAAAGTCAGTCATATTCAAATCCCGTTGTCGGATGAAACTAAAAGTTAAATCCTGGTCCCACTGAAAACAGAGATAAAGTCTCTACCTGACTTTTAGAGAGCCGTGCTCTGACTTACAGAGTTGAGAGCTCAAAACCCAGCAGAATCATTTGCTAGACCTAAATACAGGACTGGTAACCTGGAAGTAGCTTTATGAACACCATTTTTGACACTGATCCTGACTCCATTTGTATCTTCGGTAAAAGGATTTCTTGATTTGACTATTGCCTATACTGTTACAGTCTCAGAAGTGTACTCTGAGATTTTGTCCAGAACTGTAGCTTTCCACAGATTAATAGAATTTAAAGGTAAACATTAAATTTTCTTTAAGTAAAATAGTTTTTAATCATTTAAATTCTTTAATGTAGGACAATTGTCATAATGCACCATTAAAATTATTCTACTGTACAACACTTCCTTAAGATTAATTGAGCAAACTCTTTTGTATCCTTTGCGGTTTGGAATTTCTTATTGGAAATTAAAGCAAACCACAAACAACACGTAGTTACTGTAAGAATGAGACTAGAAAATATACAAACTAGAACCTGCATAATAAGCCTGCATAATATATCTGAGACTGTTTCAAGAGGCTGACAGAAGATATTTCACTTGAATAATAAGACTGCCTGGGAAGTCAAGAAAAGACATTTCTTTAAGTACAGAATTGCTTCAATATTGGTTGGATTCTTTTCTACTGAAAAAGAATTTCAAATTTTCCATTGCTTTCAATGTGAAAGAGTATCCAAGTACTAGCAGCTCTTAGCTTTTGGAGCTCTTTTTTTCTCTTTACTTCTCACTATTGTGGTGATGTGACAAATATAGTGTATACTGCTGAAAAGCCTCACATACTTTCTGTAAATGAAATACTGAATAGGTAGAGGTACATTTTTTCATCCTTGCCACTAAAAAGCTGATATGATGTTTTGTAATGCAACTTCAATATTTTAAAGGTGCATAGGAACTGTCTTGAAGAGCAAAGCAGCTGTCAGCACTTTGCTTTGCTGTCTACAGGATGCTAAGTGCTGGTTAGGCTATAATTTCTTGCAAATTAACTGATCTAAAATAGAACCCTTTGTAACTAGTCCATCAGCAATCCATGAGGTTTATGTTGCCCACATCTCTTTTAACTTTGGCAGTGGCTCACAGTTTCTGACCTTGACCTCTTGTTTGATTTGCATTTCTGTTTTGAGACTAACATTAATTACACTGTCAAAACAGATCTTACCGTTTATGTAGCATGGGCTGCCTACAGAGCTTAGTTTCCTCAATATGGAGGCAACCATTTACGCACTGAATGACTTGATTACAGTAATTTCTTTTATACTGTTCTCCTTCAGGTTCTAATTGGGAGACTGTAGTGTGTTCAGATGCTACTCTTAAACCCCAACTTTTCCCATATTTAGTAGTCACATTTCTGCTTAATTGTTAGTTTCCTATACAAATTCAGATAGATGTACAGAGCTTTAGCCTAAAAGAGTCTACTGTTATTATTGAGTCTAACCTAACATATACACTGATAAAAAATATTTCGTCCAGTAATTTTGTGTTACCCCCTACTAAATTCTGATTGAGCTTAGGTGTTGTACTAATGATTTCAGACTCTTATTTCAAATGCCGTGTAGATTCTGTTTAGCAGAGAGATGTCAAGAACAGATGCTGCTTAAAAAATAACATTTTGTATGGGATTCGTCTGGCAGCAGTTTCTCAATGACGTGTTATTTTGAAAAGCTCTTTAAAAATAATTATATATAATAGACACAAATCTTGCCTATGTCAATAACATGTTGTGATAATAGTCTAGATCCTGAGTTTCTGTGAATTGTTCCGGCTATACTAACCTCAGTGTCAACAGCTTCAGTGGAGCTAAACAGCATGGTCTTGCTCAGTGTTTAAAACTGCACAAGAAATACAAAGAGTTTGCTTTTAATGCTTCTACAGAGCTACAAAGGGGCCTTGGGCCAAACTGTTGCTAGTGGCTATGTTGTAGGTCCAGTAGAAGGGATCAAGGAGCATTCTTGCAGGAAATTAGGAGTTAGGCTCTTAATGCAAGCAAATGCCACACAGACTTACTTTACTAGCCAGCTCACAGGGGCTGTGGAGTAGATGAGATGAAGCTCCCACCTTTCCAATAAACCCAGGTAACAGAAGTTAGGTTTTGTCCCACTGCATACAAGAGTCGTGCCAGAGCTTTAAGAAGATGGAGTCTGTCCTACCCATTTAGGCATCTCAAAATTAGATGTCCAGATCTGAGTTGGTTGACCTTGCTTCCCTTTATAGCCAACGGAGAGAAGTAGGCACCTGCAAAAGTGTCATGAATATTTCCAGAATATTTCATGAACTCATTTCCAGTAAAACAGGCATATAAGATGCATGAGAAGAATTGCCCTCCAGAACTGCTTATTTTCTCCAAAATTTCTAAAAGAGATCAGACAACTAACTTGGACTTGGTTTCTTTGAAGTACTAATTTTAGGTGAGATGGATACCGCCTCGTAGTTCTCAAATAAAGACAGTGTCTTGAAGGTATGATAAGACTCATTACTAAAAGACCCAAATAAAAAGTCTGGCACAGAATAAATGCAGCATTTTGCTCCCATGGACTGTGACAAGATGAGACCATCAATTAACATCTGACATTTGTGTCTGACATATATCCAGGTTTACCTAAATATATTGCATCTAAAATGACCTATCAAAGGAAAAGGTTAGGAACTTGTAGATACCTACCAACCAGACAATACTTTTGCCTTATGTAGCTCAAATTTTAAAAAGCCCATCATATGGTCAGATAACTGTGCTGATAGAACTCATCTGGCTGAGCAGTCTTCCCAGGAAAATACCTCACAATAATACCACTGTGGATACACCAGCTGTTTCTTACTGCCTGATCTGTAAAGCAAGAAAAGGGATTCTTTTTGCAGGGAAAGAGATCATAATATATCCAAACATAAAGGTTCTCTCTCTACTGAGAAACAGAGATACCTGCTATATTTACTGGACAGGATTCACTGTAGAGGGCAGAATGGGAAAAGGGGAGAAGCAGGAGGATATGATAATAACTACAATAGCTCTCTGATTAGGTTTAATGGAAAACAATCTTAGATTTGATTAAAATAATTTGTTTATTTAAAAGCAACATTCTATCTTGAATTTCAAGCACAGTATGACAGTGATAAGCTTTAAAGACTGTTTGCAAGGTTTGAATATCCTTACAATTCAAAAAAAAAAAAAAACGAAACTCTTCTAACCTTACAAATGGAGAAACTCTTAAGTCTGGAGAACTGTCAGAAGTGACAGGATCTTTCACTAGTCAAGCAAGAAGCAGAAATGAGCGCTGTCCCAGGAGCAGCAAACAAAACAGCTGGAAGAGCCAGGAGGATTGTGTGAGAATGTAGATGTGAGGTGTCTCCTCACCTGGTTTACGTTCAAATACAGCTGTTATTTCAATTTAAGTACAAAGTAGCTGTGTCCGAGTAGTATTCTGGCTGCCTTGCATTTACATTTGGTTAGCACTGCTCAAGGTCAGGTAAGGAAGCAAGGCCAAACATTTTTCTTTGTAGAGCCTGAGCACATACTGCTCCAGCATCAAAAAGGAGAAGTAAACCAAAAATCATAGGTGTAGGTATTTGAGGTGGTCACAGATAGCACATAGCTAAAATGGTAGACTGGATCCACACTGAATAATTTGCCTTAACCTTTACCTCTTGTTCCAGCTGATCACTCTTTCTTAATTACGTAGCCAGAGGCTACACATGTCAAAACTAAGCACTTCTAAATCATCTCATTATGACAGAACATTAAAGGTATTACTGATGCAAGAAAGAAACCCCTTTCTACCATTTCACAGTATGACTTTAGAAAAAGCTAAATTTACTTTGTAAAAATTAAACTGACTTGTCTGATATTACACTTTCCTTTTAATTATGTTTGACTTCGAGACCAGTGTATGAGGAGAATTAACAAATTATTCATATATAAAAAGACATGTCCCAACACCCTCTCTTTTAATAAGGGACTTTCTTAATGTTTTTTTATGTTCATCATTCTTTGTTTTGAGCAGTAACTGTTATGCAGCCAGAAGCACCTTTCTTATTGTAAGAGTATTGTGGTCCTAATAAACATGATAAAGTGTAATGAAAAGGTCTCAGGGCATTTCAAGAATAATCATTAGCTGGGACTGTAAAAGCTTTTAACTGGAAGAGTATTCACACTGGTCAAAAGTTAACACCAAGAACTGAGTAATCTTTTCATATAGGGTTAGATTTAGTTGTGGCCTTTCATTATGAGACGGTTTCTTTTCAGTATTCAGAAATGATTTCAGGGTTAGCATTCACCTTCCTTCGTCCTACATCTGTTTGGGGGTCCACCCTGCATTTCTTTCAGTGCTCTGGTTCCTGGGAAAGTCTTAGATGCATCATCTCTGTCTGCAGCAACATGTCCCGGGGAACTCTGCCTCCAGGGCAGCTCCATGCTCCCAGCAGAGTAATTATACTCATTCTGAATAAACCTCCTTAGAAAACAGAAAATCCAATTTACTCCTTCTGCCTGTCATAAGGGACAACCATTGCCTTTAATTGATGATGTTCTCATGTAAATTCATCATATAGTAAACTTGGTGATCTCAGCCTAAATAATGTTGCTTTTTGACTTAGTGCCTAGTGTTTATGTTGATTTGCAAAAAACGCTCAGGTGATTATACCTTTCAAATGGACCAACAGTGGTGATTTATTAAAAGGTTGCCTTTGGAAAGGTGTTCCGAATGTCACCTATAGCCACTGATACTTCATCAGATATACTAAGTTTCTCTTTCTGCCTTTTGTCATGTATCTCTATGGATAACCTAAAGTTAGATCTAAACTGAATGCTTCTAGTCATTTTATTTCTAGTACAAACTGTATTTTCAGTGAAATACGGGCACATTGCCTGACTTATTTCTATAGCTGAAGCTACAATATCCTTAGGCAAGTTTAGTCAAATGTAGTGTAGATTAAGAGGGATATTCTGTTTCCAGATATATTAAATAAAAAAGTTCCTGTTACTTAAGAAATCAGTAAACTTTCCTTGGATTTCTATTGTATGTGTCTGAATAGTTAAATTATGAGTTCTCTTGGGCTGGAATAGTCTTCTTGGTCACTCTGTAGTATTGCCACAATGCCTGGTACTCTTGTTCTGAATAGTGCTTCCCAGCTGGTATCACAAAGCACAGAAGAGACAGGAATGTGGTTTACAGAACACGTTATGTAGGGCCATTTTGGTGCTACAGTCAGAATTGATAGGGAATCTTGTATATTTGAAGGGGGAAGTGGTCATTTGGCAATTAAGGTATCCATTGTAGCTCATACGCTAGGAGAAGGTAACTGGAGCTGGTATAAGTGGGAAGCGCACTCTTTCCATAACAATAGTCCTTGCAAAAACAAGTGGATAAGCGATACACTTTTTTTCCTGCCTGAGTGCCAAATTGATGCATGTTATGCTTCTGTGCTACCTGCTCCTTTCTTCTGAATAATTTTTACCTGGTTTTAATCATTTAACCTAGTCCACTGTGAAGCAGTATAGAACCACTTGGTGGGCTCTCCATTTATCTAACAATGTCCTTCCTTAAAGGACAAATAGGAACAAATACCTGATCAGTCAATACTATGATTAGAATGGTAGGCTGAAATACCCATATAGTTCAGTATCATAAGAAGGTTTTTTGACCATATTTATCATTTTTGTTGATGATCGTTAGCTAACATACAGAGACAGATTGTATATTATGATCTCCAAATAAGGATTTTTCATGCTGTATTAAAAAAGGCAAAAACTAAACAGAGATTTCTGTATTGAGATAGCCTTTGCATACACCAGGAAAGTATTTTTTTTCCTAATTTCTTCTGTATTGAGTTTAAATACTAAGAAGATACATTTCTTTACCTCTTGTGCCATCTACTTCATTTTCTCTTTGCATTTCAGAGCAGCTGCAGATTTTACAAGTTGATTATTGCTGTAGCAGAAGGGTGTTGCTTTTACTTTGCTTTGGCCTCAGCAGGATTGGCTAGAGAAATATTAGAAATGGGCAGCATATGTACACCAAAATTACTCAAGAATGTAAAGAAGGTCATCTCAGGTCATGTTTTTTGAGCCACAGAAACAACTGAAGATTATGCAGGATTGATGTCTTACGTGTCAAAATGTGAGGCACTCCTCTACTTAGGCTGAAGTCCACAATTTAAATCAGCCTAAAGTTGTAGCATGGCAGCTCAACTCTCGAGGTGCTCTGCTCTTGTACGCCCCCAGTCTCACACTGTATTTCTACCCCAGAGATTGTGCTGGACCCGACACTTGACTCACCCCTCTATGCTTGACAACAAGGATCCTTTATCTGAGGTTTCTTCTTACCAGTTTGGCTTCCTGCCTGAGCTCCCTCATGGACTTCCTCGGGTGTTGCCGGTGGGTCAGCACTAGATGCTCTGGGGCTGCACTGCCCAGCCGTAGCCCTCCCTGCAGGGAAGGGAGCTGTTGCACTGCAGGCAAAACCTGACGCAGCTCGTGACTTCATAGGATGATAGAGCAAAAAACAGAGGGAAGACATTAAGCAAAACTGAGGAGACTTTTTATACTTGTGATTTAGACTAATAGTGAATAAGGCCAATTAAAGTTTGCAAAGCTGTGAATGATGCAAAGGTGGCAAAAGCTCCTGTCTATCAGCATAAGAAGAAAGGGATGATAAATGAAAAGGAAGTACATCTTCAGTCAGGAGAAGGAAAGGTTTCTTCCTTTGTATAAAATGTGATACTACTGCCAAGGCCAAGAATTGGGCAAGGTACAGAAATACATTACTTCTGATAACAGGAATATCCACAGATATAATAATTAATGCACAAATTTTGAAAGTGACGGTAAATTTCCTACTCCAGACCTTAAAGCAATGCTTAGTTATTAGAGACCCAAGACCAAACATGAACAGTAAACTATGGATTATAGGGTAGCTTTTCTCCTTTAACGTGTCCCTAATCTATTATTTAGTGATCATATCAAATTCATCTTGAGTCAGGCCTTGGTAGCATTATTCATATGACTTATCCCATTAGCTTCACTGGAACCACTTGAATGATTAAAGCAAATAGAATTTAGTCTTAAAATTCACTTCACAAATTCACGCTTCCATCCTCTTACCTGATTTTGTTACGTTTTCCAATTAGTCCCAGATTTCTGTGGCTCTGAAACTGTTGTTCCAGATATGAACTCAGTAACGGCTTAGAGATGGATTTTTATTTCCTTGCTCAATATTTGATCTCTGTGACTGTAGCTTAGAAATTAATCGAATTTCTTTCTGCCATGTTTCGCTGTAAATATGTATCCTGTTGCCCATGAACTTTAAAACTTTCTCCTGGCTTCTTCTCCTTGTTGAATATCTATGGGTTTTTTTAATTCCTATTTATTGCTCGTGAGCAAATGCTGGCCAGAATACTACAGTAACAGTAAGACTTCATGGCTCTAAGACACATCATCTCACCAAAACAATCTGGGATTTCCAGAAGAAAATATTCAGTCCTAAAAAAATAAAATAATCAAGTAACCGTTTCGGTTCTGCCACAAGGAGGTTTTTTTTGGTTTTGGTTTTGTTTTGGAAATTTAAATGAAAATTAAGTTAGCTATGACGGATTGCCATATATAATATTTATATTTATTAGGCAGAGGGGCGATCTTCTACCTGAGTAGTAGGGATATACTTGCTTATGATGTTTCATTATCACATTTACCGTATGTTTCATTATTCACTGCTGTTCTTTTGGATGAAGGCAGTTGGTGAAAAATAATAAATTAGTCAAAACAGTGATAGCCTGTCTTGTGTTATAGATAAAAATAGCTTCCTTATCTGGATTTCACTCACACTATTTCATCCCGTTGTCTCTGTTTCAAATGTTTCCCAGCACTTTGATCGCTTGCTTCTACATTTGCTGGGGTTGGCCGGGGGAAATGGGCGGCAACAGTTTTATGGCAGTTCCCGCAGTGGAAGCATTAATTTGAGCCTTTACTTCAGCTCGTGAGACACTATCATAATTTCCAAGCATTACAGCTTCCCTTCTTTCATGAGCTCTCTGTATTCCCTGAAGCATCTGAAATATACTGGCTTTTTCTTTCTTCTTAACTGCTGGTTACAAAACTGACAGGAGATAAGATTGGTGATAGGACAACAAAACTGCACTTTAAAAAATGCACACAGTCTCAGAATCTGAAGAGCATGTTTTCATGTGTTTCACTCTGTTAGAGCAATTTAGTTCAGAGGCAAGACTCTTAAAGTCTCTGCCAGAATTTGAGCTGCATCCGTAGTAATTCAAAATGTGCTTCACATGACGGTTTTCACCCCCTAGCTCTGCCTCACCCTCCTTTATTTATGATCACAATTTTATTTATGATTATCAAAAATCAAAATGTAAGGATAGTTTCCTCTAGACTCAGTTCCCTTATATGCTAATCTGGTGACTCATGCTCAGAAGTTCTAGTTGTTGGCAGATTCCTAAAACTGCCTTTTCTCTCTACAGAGCTTTCTCCAGAGAGCTGCAACATAGCCTTGTATTAAAAAGAACAACTGGAAAGGCACTGCTGATTTCATTGCTCATCAGCTGATGTCTGTATAATGAGAAGGGGAATACTTGTAGAATTTGTTGTACTCAAGTAACCCGAATTCCAAGCTTACCTGAGTCACCATTATGGTGTCCAGTGCATTTAACAAGACCTTAAAAAGGTCTTTTTATTTAAAAAGGTTCACTAGCTTGGCCTCTGCATGTATATATTTTGCTATTTTGGCATTTGTGGTATAGGGAAATGTAACAATTTCCTTTATGTTGCTGCAGTTATATGAGAAATGAGCTGGTCTTGATTTTCCTGTACAGGAATATGGAAAGCTATATTATGAAGCACTTTTGCACCAATCTCTAATTTTATGAACTATATGATTACATCTACTTTGAGGAAAAAACCTTCCTGTAACAGAAATGCTTATATTGTTAACAAAACAGTATAGTGGACTTAGACTATTTGATAATTGAGCCATGTGATAATAAATAGTTTTCAGTCTCTGTGGAAGAAGGATTCTGTTTCCTAAAATTTTTTAAGGAAGCAGTATTGTCAGAATTCTGCATTCTGTAGAGCTTCCTTGGAGGCTTTATTGCTTTTTTTGCTGCAAGACAGAATCCAAGTCGAACCGACCTCAAACCTGCTATGCTCGTCACACTAAAATTCTCAGTTCCACTCGTGTATGTAGTTCTTTCAGTGTGTCAGACCCGTTTTTATGTCTATGTTTTTAATAATTCGTGGTATTTCAGTATATCACCCTTTAATATGTGTTCTAAGGATTTAAAACTTGCTGAAGAATAATAGATAATATGTGACTATATTTGGTGTTATTTGTAGCTTGTGTGTGTTATCCAAGTATTTAGTTGCTTTTTACATATTATAAATATCTGCATGTCTGGATATTTAGCATGTCATGGATATTTTAAAAACATATTTATACAGCTTGAGTAAGTAGCCAGGCTTATCTAATTACAGCAGTAAACCTGGAAGCATTTTTAAAGGTTAAAGTGTGACATACTTTTAAGTAGAAGTTTTCTGAAGAATGATTTGTTCCAGTATATTGATGTTACTTTGTTAATGCACTGTATCAATACAGAGTCCACAGTTCAAATGATCACAAGAGGAGAAAAAAAAAATCATCCTTTATGTCCATTATCAGCTTTATCCTATGCTGAAACAACTTGAGAAGCATCAGTGTGAACAAATCCAGCATAACTCTCCAGGCTGAGACATACATGCACAAATCCTTGCTAATTCCCTTTCATCTTCATCATAATCTGGGACTCCCATTTTAGCACACAGAACATTTGCAACTCTTGCTTCCTGGTTGAAAGAAAATGTTGCTATGGATACCCATCTGAGTGTGAGAGACGTTTTGAACTAATAGTGAGGTTCCCAGAGAGCACTATGTTGCATTGCCTTCATTTTTAACTAGCCTAATCTCAGAGTGACAGTGGTTTCTCTTGTGATGTCTCGATCGAATTAACCTTGATTTCTCTTTTTCTTTCTTGTATTTCCATTCTTTCCGTAGCTGTAACTTACACAAGTTACAAAAAAACACCGCCTCCGGTACCCCCTCGTACCACTTCCAAGCCACTAATCTCAGTCACAGCACAGAGCAGCACAGAATCCACCCAGGATGCATATCACGATAGCCGGACTCAGAGGATTTCCCCGTGGCCTCAAGATGGGCGAGGGATGTACAACTCCACAGACAGTTTGGACAGTAACAAGGCCATGAATCTCGCCTTGGAAACTGCGGCTGCACAGCGCCATGCTTCTGAGAGCCAGAGCACCTCAATACGAACCAGTGACAAGGCCATTTTAGTGTCAAAAGCAGAGGAGTTTCTTAAGAGTCGACGTTCCTCTATAGGGATTCAGGTAGCCTATCATTAACATCTGTTCTGTGATGAATTGCTTGCCTTCTTTCTGTAAATAGCGTAGAATGAGTCATTCAGCTTCACTGGTTCTAATAATCTAACAAACAACCCCTGGCTGCTTAGCGTTAATTGTAATTCACATCATGGCAATGTGGCTGTGCAGAAAAGTCTTCAGCTAATATGCTGTACCTGGAAGAAAATGAATGAATAAATCTCTAGGGAGGTTACCTGTCATTAACACTTGATATGAAAATTATACTGCAGTGCTACAGGTGAACAGCATGTTCATCTCCTTCTCTCCATGAATTCACAGTCCTTTTTATAGAATTATGCCAGCTTTAAAATGCTTGACTATATTTTTTCCATTATCCTTCTCTTTTGACCTTGGAAAATGTGTAACGATGCTGGATCCTCAATACTTATTCCACCTAAAAATCCAACCCTCCCACTTTACTAACAGGCGTTGTGTTGGGGAGAAGAAGGTACCAAGGGAAAGAAAGAAACTTGCTGATGTAGATAAAGCGTACTTATAGGTGGCCAATAATTAAATAACATTAATAATAACATTTGGATACTTGTCCATTTGTGCAGCAAAAATGTAATATTTATTTCAGCTGACAAAATGTCCATCAGACTGTGGAAGACTCTATCACATTGTCTCATTTCAGGTACATGAAATAAGATGATTTTAAATGCATGTTTTGAACGATACCTTCTACTAGTGTCTTGCTTCAGTTCTGGTATTTCAACAATTAATTCTGAAACTTTGATTATGTCATTTGATCCTATTTTTTGCTATAGGTGATGACCAGTACTTTTCACAGGGCTCTGACCCTTCTTGGTATGTGGTATGTTAAATAATATGTGCTTATAATCCATAAAGACATCTGTGCAATGATTTGCATGAAGACAGTGGAACTTCTGAAGCAATTTATCGTCTGATGCTTGGTCCAGAATATCAGTTCTCAGGTGTACACCCTGAAAAATGCAGACTTTTTTATTATAGTAGGTCTTAGAAGGCTGAAGCATTATTTTTTGAGAAGTACAAACTGTTTGGTTGCACCATTTGGCATTAGATAAGGTTAAAATTGCAAGATGACCCTCAACACAGTATCCTGATATCATACTTTGGTTTTATTTTTTCTGCAGTAAGTTTCAAACTTTACATTGGTGTGAAAAATACTCATCTGCAACATTTCTAAGCAGAAAATGCATTTTGTCATATTCCAGTTGCCATGTTTGTATGGAATAATAACACAGGGTAGGATATATTTATTGGAAACTACAGAAATAGTAATTTATGCCCCCAAAATGAAGCTGAAGTATTTCATTTCTTTTAGACTTCTGCATCAAAGCATCTTAAAAAAGGATGTTTTTTATTTGCATATTTCCTTGATTGACTAAATGACTTGTTTTCTCATTAGCATGCCATGCTGGAGTATTGCATTGAATTTGCATTTATTTGCATTAATTAATTTGCTATCAGGATGGTTAATTTGTGCATTTTTTTTAATGTTTCATTGCTTTAACACGTTGGTGGGAGAATGATTGCTAATGGAGTTCTGTACAGGAGGAGGGAGGCAGACAGATAAAGAAGGAGCAGCGATGCCAGAGGCAGGTGGAACTGCCATGCACCCAGTCGAGGGTTCCGGTGTCTTTGGGATATATGGTCTGTGCAGAGTACGTGCAACGAACAAAAGTCTTCTTTGATAGTTCTGGCATAATACGCATGTGCCATAGGACTGGTACGCACATGTAAAGGAAACCTAACCCTCTTGGGGAGCATTGGACTTACTATATGTGATCAGTATCATCCAGCCCACACAGATGGAGAAAAGTCTACATATGGTAACCCATTGCATAGAGCGTTAGCCCTCTCGCAACTGGGGGTTTTGCACAAAGAAAGCTTCAGAAACAAAGCTTTCCCAGAATAAAGCTATTGGTTTTTTTCACTCCCATATTTAAGTCAAGAGGAATATTGTCAGACATGTCAGCAGGCATCAGATAATGATGATCCCTGAATTCAGATAAGCTACAAAATAGTGGTTCTAGGATTAAAAATACAGTCAATATACTTTTATATATATATATCACCAAGAATAAAATTCTAGTAATATTAGTAGCTATAGTCTTCATATCTGTCTCCTATAATGACAGCAGAAGACAAATCAAAGTATTTGAATTAAAATGGAGGAGTAGAGATTGTCTAGAGTGAAATAAAAAATAAGTGAAGGACAAGATTATTGCTGATATATTTCCAGGGATTTTTCTTTGCTCTTTTGCATAACCTGGTGTATTTACTAATGATTACCGTTCCAAAACAGCCCTATCTATAAGCCATTTAATGTGAAAAGTATTTAGATTGTAAAATATAACAGAAAACATGTCAAGAAATTACTTCATCATGTATTTCAGGTATTCTAAAATATGCCGTCCTTTGTTTCTCCTCTATTTAAAAGACATCAAGACTTCTCAAAATTTACAGAAACCCTGGAAGTAGATGATATGGAAACAAATGCTGTAAGTGTAGAGACTCATGATGATATTTTTGGAGATAAACACTAATTGTAGCAGCACAGAGAATGGACTCTATTATCTTCATTATCATCAGGAGATCACTCTTCAAAATATCTACTTTTTTTCCCCCTCTAGGAGCTTCATTAAACAAATTGTTCTTATAAATCAAAAGCTGTATTCAGGAAGATTAGTGCCACCTTAATTTTTTTGTGTCAAAAGGGGATTTTTTTTTTTTGGTAAACAATATTATTAGCATTTTATGGTAAAAGCTTTGTTCAAGAAACTCTACAATCTGACACTGAAATTTCCTTTGAAGGCAAAGTGTTTTGCACCCACATGGCATGCTTGTTTGGATGAGCGTGTATGTTTTCTGTGTGCTGGATAGGTTTTACTATCCCTGTCAGTGCTTTACTGCGGAGTACACATAGCCTGCTGCAATCAGGAAAATATTCCCAATGATGCTGCTGGTCTTGAGATCACAAATAATCCAAAGTTTTAGTGGTAAACTTTGATCATTGTCCTCCTAAAATCATTATCAAATTGTGTTTTTGTGAGAGATAAGTGGACAATATCCCTGGCCCATAGAAGTCCATGAAAGTTCTGATAATACATCCATGGTTTAGAAGCTATAACTCGGCCTTTAAATTTAATGTTAACCAGTATAGGCTCAGAGTTCACAGGGTTATCAGGTAGCAGAGTTCTCAGCCAGTAGCTATAGCGGTTGAAATAGTAGTTAAAAGAAAGCTATGGTTATTTTAGACTTCTAAGCTTTTACTTTTCTTGCAAATTACTATTGCTTGTTTTGTTAACTGCCAATTAACATTATGAAACATTCAAACTGGGCAAGACCCAAAATGCTGCCTTGCAGAATATTTGCTGACTTGGTTCAAAACAATTTGTCATTTAGCTTTAAATGCACCAAAAAAGTTGGGAGTAATCACTGTTATGTGCATTACGTTGTGTTATTATCTCATACTGGCTGACAGTGAATTTCAGTTTTAAACTCTAGCATTCATTTTTAGCAAATAGTGCTTTCTTGAGAGGGCTGTGGAAGTTTTCAACTCATTACCTGAAATTCTTGCAGTCCTTAGCACTTACTGTGCCATGCAACACATGTGAGTAGTCTGGATATTCTGCTGGGAAGTAGTAGAGTAGCAGAATGGCACCCTATAGTCAGCCACACAAAATCACTCAAGCATGCAGGTATTGGTACGTTTTGGTGTGTTTCTAAAAATTATTTTGAAATAATGTAAACGTTTTGGCTGCTAAAAGTATTCTTTGAGTTAATGAAAGCAGTGGAAGTTAATACTATAGTTTTACTGAAAATATTTTTTCCTACTTTGAAGCTACTGCATACAAATGAGATCTTCTTTAACCTAAGAAAAATTATCTGTGTTCACAAAAACATTTACTTGGTCCAATGTCAAATGTAGCATTTTCTTCCTATTTTACTCATTATCGCTGAGAAGCCTATAAAAGAGAGGAAAGGTGAATTATTTTCCTTCCTGTACATCATCAGAGAGATTATTTATTAAATTCTAATTATAGAACAAGTTAGTTACAGCAGTGGAAACCCATTGAGCGCAATGAGGTTGCATGGGGAGAGATAATGTGGCCTGAATGACTCTTATTCCTGAGGATTAGGAGAGAGAAGAAAAAGACACTGGGTTAAAATCTGTTTTCCTGTGCAGAGAACACATTTTATTCAAACTTCCCTTACAGACAGTATATATGGACTCTTAGAATGTGATTTTTAGAACATTTCAAAGTGATTTTGCAGCACTCTTGCCTGAGGGCGGAGTAATACCTGAGTACAGAAATAAAGGTTGCTTTTTAGTAGTTAAAAATTATCAGCTAAAAACAAACAGTTAACACTTAGCAGAAATGACTTCATCAGTTCATGCATCCTTTTCTAGAATGAGTGCCTATAAACAAACCAAGATTGATTGTAATGTGCAAGTTATTTGCAATACTGATTTGCATTTATTCAAATAATTTTGCATAAGTATAATTTAGTTGTGTATGGTTTATTACCAAGTTGCTGCCTGTATCTGGTACTTAGATTTTCAAATTTTGAGCTGGATTGGTGAGTCATCACTGATGATAGAGGTTTTATAGTATTGTCTGTTCCTTGTATTAGCAGCAAAAATAGCGGAGGGGAGTATTAGGCCTATATGAAAGGTAAGGCAAATAAGGCAGAAATAACTGCAAAATAATTATTGTTTTTCATGTGTATAAATATGAATTAGGAGTACAGCCTATGCTGTACTGTAGGCAAAACCTGTTTAAACAGTGTTTATAGAAGAACGAATTTTATAGGGGGAATAATTTATATTCAATTCATGATAACAAAAATATGATAATTTCCTTTGGGCCTCAGTCTTCCATAAAGCCAGATGCTCACGTCTCATACTATGCTAATTGTTCTGCCCTGTGATCTGGTTCCTCCTCTCCTGGCAACGTAACCTATTCCGTCACAGGAGTTTTGTTGGCCCTGTAGCCTTCTTATGAATAATACCCTTGCAAGGGGCAGAGAATGTGGCTGAAGAAGGATTCTGGCTCCAACAGCAGGAACTTCTTCTAGATCTTTCCCTTGAAAATGCTTTTAATTACAGAAAATAGTCTAGATTTCCCTTGCTCCAACACATTTACTATGAGTGGCATACCATAAACCCATAAAACAACATTTTTCAAGGTGTAAAGGGTCAAATTTTTAAAGAATGTTAGTTCTTTCTTTGCAAGAGGAGAGGAAAATAATCAAATACATTAGATCTATTCCTCTTCTTTCTTCTGCTTTTGGTCAAATTCTGGCAATTTTTTTGTGAGGCTATGTAAGACCACCTCATAACCAGATAGACATGCCTTTTGTCACATTATTTCGCTTTGTTGAGATTGTGGGGCAGTTTGCAAATATGCAGACTTTTAGAATCTATGCAGATGAATATTGAAACAATAATGAACCATGAAGAATACCATCAGATTTCTTAAGGCTTATTCAAGTTTCAGAAGCCACACGATCAAACCAAACATACTTTTTCTGCTCTGCTCGTTTGAATTTAGTTTGGCCAATCTGATTAAAGAGTTTTTTGTTGCCCTCTAGCAGGAGTCTTTATACCATCTGTCATTTAGAAATACAAATTGTTTGTTCATTTGTTTCTTTGTGAGTGAAAATTATTTTATTTCCCACTCTAACTTGCATTGGCATTTTCCTCCTTTTTTGTTGGTTATTACAATATGTGCTCTCCAAGATCGTGCAAAAAATTTATTTGGCATTCTCCTGCTGTTACAAGCACGGTAAGGAAATGAAAGCATTAAAATATGAAGGCAATCATGAGGTCATTTAGTCAGTGTCAGTCTTGGCAAGCCGTATTGAAGGATAATTTGGCAAGAGTTTATATATAGAGGTAACTAGTGCCACTTCCCTTTTGATACCTAGGCCATAATTTCCTTGACAATTTTGTTTGGAATAAAATTTTATAGTAGATTACTTCATTTATGCCTGTAAATTCCAGGTGTCAGTTACATATTGGGGAAATTATCCAGGATATACTTCTAGGTGAAATATCAATAAGAAAGCACTTGGGTAAATGAAAAGGATTTCTCCGAGACGTTGCATCAGAGAAAAATACCAGCTCAAGCAAAACATAAAAGGGAAATCTGTCCCCCAAAAAATCAAAAGCAGAATTCAAAAGAAGACATGGTATCTGTTACTAAACTAAGCAATGTAGTTGGCAAAAACAGATATGCCTTTGATAGGCAGTACTGAAGAAAGGTGTGCGTTCCCAAATTTATCTATCATCTGCTTTATTCCAACAATATTAACAGGCCTAACTAATCTTCTCTACAAAAACCTTTTATTGTTTATTCCTTTAGACCATCATAGTTACAATAGTGCTATGTCTGAGCTGCTGAGATATCCACCAGGAAGCCAAAAGTCTCTTCTCTATCCCGTTGACCATTTCTCATGTTCCACACGCTGTTGTTAGCTGTGCGTTAGCCCCATAGGTATGATGCTATTGACTTTCCTTAGCCCACTTCCACATCCAGCACTTATCCCGCAGGACTCATTCAGCATGTCCCAAGGGGCATGGGATGCAGCAATGGTCATCTCAGAGGCTTTGCGAAGGCAGCACAGTGCTTTGGAAGGAACCGAAGACACAAGACTGCCAAGGAGGGAGAGGTGAAAGTCCTTAAATGAAGAAAAAACACTTCCCACATGTCAGAAGGAAAATAACTTTCCAAAGTTTTTTGTTACACGTACAATGTATTTTCTCACATCAGTGGTAGCATGCCAGATGGCACCATTGCAAAAACGTAATCACTGAATCCTTTGAAACTATCAGGTGAGTTGTCCTGCTATTTCTACAGGATCAGTCCCTGCCCACAAGCTCAGGCCGGTTTCCAGCCAGTCTATGTGTGTGTTCCCATTGATTTCTGAGGCAGCTGATTCAGGTCCAATTAGCAGAATTAAGGCCCCTTTACCAGCACCGTACTTGCATTAAGTCGACTTAGCTGCTTGGCTCATATTTGGCTCTCAGATTCTTGGTCCATTCAGCTCATAACAGTATAGCTGAATTATTGCTGTTGTGGTGTTTGACCAACTTTCCCACCAGCAAAGTTAGCCATTATAACCTTATTCTCACACCAAACTCTTACTTTGAAGAATTACCTCCATCTGGACTGGACTACAAAAGACTTATTTTCCATGTTCGTTGTTGTAGCCCGTTGTGCCTGTCTGTGGTATTACTCATTTGCCACATAAGAACAAATACTGTGCTAGTGAAATTAAAGCTTAAAACTGAAGAAAAGTCCGTGCATGGTTGTACAGTGAGAAAAGAGGTATGTTTCAGCCCTTTCTTCAATCAGTTTTCCAAATTAATTTTCTCAAATGTCCTGACCGACACAGCCACATAAGTAAAATAGGCCTTAACAAATTCAAAGTCTTTCAACTGTATGTATTTTCTTACTCAAGTAACATTTTCATTTAAAAAAAAATAGCTTTAGGATGTAACCATTTAAAATATTATATATTTACATGTTTATGCCTGGATGATTATATATATATACTGAATCATATATACTCCCTTAACATTAACAGCCCTGACTATGACCCCTAATCCTGAAATCTAATTTGGTTAATCAAAATCAAACTAGTTTATTCTGTTCTTTTATAAACTTAGTATTAAAGGTATTTTGAATCAAAATTCTTTCACTGCAACTTAGTGTGCAGGTATTACCCCTAGTGAAGCCTGTGTAGCACCACTGATTTCCAGTTTTCTGATCTGCACAGGGAGGTGAAATTACTGGTTGAAGACCTCCCTTTTCATGGCATTACTTTTTACAGTTTCAAGCTCAGCGAAGTCTGAAACTGTATGATTTATGTCAGAGTGACTCTGGTAGCTTTGGGGCTCTTTCTGTTTGTCCTAGAAGAAGCCCAAATACTGTAGCTTTTAGCAACACTCCTGAGTAATGCAGATGTTGCTGTGGGTTCAAACATCAAGAGACTTCCTCCAGAAAATGTTTCCCTAACTTTAACGTCATCTTCCTGTCAGCACTCCTAAAGGTGCCCTCAAGAGCCATAATCTAATCCTTTTGTGCTATTTCCTTTTATTCACTACCTGCTGCCTTCTCTCCCATTGAGAATAGGTTGGCTTCATTCTTCAAAACCTGACTATACATATTTGACTGAGTTCTTATCGTTGGAGTTAAGGACTGCCGGTGCAACTTGCTTTTCATGGGGTCCTATTCACGAGTCCAATTCAGCAGGAAAAAGCTGGCACTGAAAATGACAAAACTAAATAAAACTAATTTCCCTGTGCCAGAGAGGAGGAAGATTCTGCAGTGACTGCTTTTCAGTACCAGAAAGACACGGATAATGGTAATCCATCCAGGCGAGAAGGCAGCTGCTCTCCTGCATTCACAAATTCAGCTTCAGAGACAGTAATACCAGGTCATTGGCTAGAACTAGGAAGTTCAGTGTGTGTGCATGTGTGCTTATGTGGGCTCTTGGCCCGCTTCAATTCACCTTTATTTCTACCTGTCAGCCTCTAATGAAGAACAAATTTCATACCCAGCTTTTCTGAAGTCCTTGAAAGGGCTAGCTGAGTGCCTAGTCCCTCACTTAGACTTGAACCTATTATTCAAGACCCTTTAGGTCCTTAGTAACTTGCATTCTATAAATTAGGGTATCTTTCCCCATAGCTATTCCTTGTGCTAAGAAACTGGCTCTTATGGCTGCTCTACATATAGCAATGTTCCCTAGGCAGAGTGTGACCTTCCAGGCTCAGCTTAAGTTTCTCACTCACATTGTAGCTGAGATCCACCTGAACTAGAAAACTAGTTAAGGGAGCCAACTTGCCTGTCTTTTTTCCCCTCAAGCCACCTACCTCAATGGCTGAGGGTGTTTTTCACTGCTAACATCAAAAGAGATCTTTCTTTCTATACTAACAACAACAAATCTTTGAGACTGTGAATCTGATATCTTAGAGGAAACAGTTCTCAAAATACATAGCTTGTCCAAGTGAATGTAGCAGGCTTCCATGCAACTACCGAGGGGGAAACAGATGACAGAGCATGCTTTCCTCTACAGCTCATGCAGAATAAATGGAGTTGCTAGGAAATGTGACTTTCCCTGACAATTGCAATGTTGATACCTGGAGCTCTTTGCAAACCTGTGCCTGACATGTAACACTTACTAAAGGTATCCTGCGGTAACTTTTCATTTAGATCTCCAAGACCCACAGGCAGGTAAATATGAATGTATGCTGATTACTGGTTTTGATTCCCTTCAGTGTGAATGTACATGGAACTACAGCTTGAAGACTGAAAGAAGTTACCAGTAACTGGCTTCTTCGAAAAACGGAGTCCACATGTACATTACTTCCTACCCTCCCTCCCCCTTCTCTCTGCATCCTTCCAGAGACTGGTGGGATTGAGACTATGCAGCTAGGAGAGAGCCGTGAAGGCTTTTTGGCTCGTTCCAGAGGCCCAGGAGAAAGAGGAGCGTACAAGTGTGCTGCCTGTGACTGCTGCAAGGGGAAAAGTTGTCTCATCTTCATTATAAGATATACTCTTTGAATGCACTAGACTATGCATCTTAAGAAACTGGCTGCTGATAATACATATTTTATTTAACAGTGAAAATATCATTCAAAAGGAAAGTCTCTTCTACTCTTGTTTTCCTAACTCTCCTTTGATTCAACATAATTTGCATACCTTGCAACATTCACTATGTCTGTGTCAAAGACCTGGGGGCAGTGTGCTGGTGGGGAGTGTTATATAAAATCTGATAGAAACGTGTGGTAGAGATGTGGTCTCAATTATGAAGAAAACTCTGCTGTAAATGTATTTTGGCAAGTGCATTTCAGATGGGAATGCTATAAAAATGCATAAATTACTTGCTTGATATAGCATTTTCAGGACCGTGTTATTAAAAAAGGTGAGATACGGCATTCTGCCTTATTCTTCACGTCATTTAAATGGTTCTATATTTGTCAACAGAGTTATCGATAAAATTTCATTGCAACATTTCTTTTTATCACTTGTGAGTTTATGGGACTACTTGAGTTTTTATTTTATTTTATAAATCATGGACTATAATGAGACTGTTTTATAATAATATAAAAGGGACTATCCTGTGGATTCCTAGTTCTAAGAACCAAACTTTCCAAGCCAAACTTACTTCCTGCTTCCACTGAACTGAGTAATTGCGTCTGCTTAGAGTTGAAATAGGGACTCACATAGCAGAACAGAAGTAGTTGTGGAAAGCTTTATGAAACCCAGCACCAAAACAATCAAATCATGCTGAATACTTACTTAGTTTATTTTACTGTGTTAGGTGTTTCTTAGCAGTAAAAGAGGAAAATATAATTAATTTAAATAACTGCAGGTAGAAATAATGCTGAGTTATCAGTGCTCACTCTGCAGATATATCTTCTGTGTTGAATTAGGTGGAAACAGCAACTGATTCAGATACTGAGAGCAGAGGTCTACGGGAGTACCACTCCGTTGGAGTGCAAGTGGAAGACGAAAAAAGGTAATTCAAACACATACAAAAATCTTTTCATAAAACAAAGCATGTTTATAGAAATAATTAATAACAAACAGCTTGTAAGTGCTGCCTCCAAACAATTCACCAGGTCAAATTTCTTAAATGCATGCTGGTCATTTGGTAAAATTTGTAGAAATTATTTAGTGATCTCTTAATATTTAGTCAGATTTCCAGGTTTTAATTGGAGGGAAGAAAGTAAAAGTTTTAAATGGATTAATAATATTCTTTCATTATTTATAGAGCAAACGCAAGGAGATACATATATTAGAATATGGTTCCTTCTATAGGACACCTCGCACTGACAGACTCCTGCAGTTCTTGCAGGGTACCTTCATCCTAAACTAGAATGAGCTTTTATGCTTGGCCAATCTTTATCTGTTTTGGTAAAACTGCTGGCTAATGTACTAATGCACCGGTTATCCCTGGCAGACACTGTCCATTGAATACTGGACTGGGACTATTATCTCATTTCACAGTAGCTAACAGATAGTATCTAGCTGCTAATTGCTTTTTATCACCATTGACTAGAAGTAATTTGAACCAATAAGCCTAGATGTGAAAAGATTTCATGAACAATCGTTGCCTCTCTATATAACTTTTTAACTTGAAGCTTTTCTAAAATGTCATTATTCAGTGGCATATTGCAATCGAAAATCAACATTTAATGGTCATTCTATGAAGCAGGAAAAAAAAGAACTCTTCAACCTGGTGCTACTATTTTTCTTTTATTAAAGAATTCTCGACAGTCAGCTTAGAAGATTTTCGGACTTCATTTGGTTATGATCCTTAATATTTGATTTTTTTTATATGTGTACTTCATAGTCCTCTATCAGGAAATATAACTCTGCAGTTCTGCTAGTTATTTCCATTTCATTTAGCAATGATACGCAATATTTTACAGTATGAGAACAAATCAATATTTGCTTCAAGAGATAATTTAAAAGATTTTCCTCTGTATCTTTGCTCAAATCAATAATGCCACTATAACCCTATGCATTTGTTTTTTCCTCTCTGTTGTTACTCACTGTCTTATTTTAGTGAAATAAGCACAAGGAAAAAAATTATCTTAAAGTTCAAGGGAAAAAACAGAATTCATTCACTGACACGTTATTCTATGCCCCTGTATAATTACATATGTGTTTATATTTTTTAATCTCTTTTCTTCCTTGCTTCATCACCAAGACATGGACGATTTAAGCGCTCAAACAGCGTAACAGCAGCTGTCCAGGCTGACCTGGAACTGGAGGGCTTTCCAGGACACATAACCATGGAGGACAAAGGACTTCAGTTTGGATCGTCATTCCAGCAGCACTCAGAGCCCAGCACTCCTACCCAATACAGCGCAGTGAGAACTGTACGGACACAGGGACTCTTCAGTTACCGAGAAGATTATAGGACCCCGGTTGACACCTCAAATCTTCCACCACCAGAACCCTGGCTAGAGCCAGCCATTGAGACAGTAGAAACTGGTCGAATGTCTCCTTGTCGACGGGATGGATCTTGGTTTATGAAGTTACTACATACTGAAACTAAGAGGATGGAAGGATGGTGTAAAGAAATGGAAAGAGAGGCAGAAGAAAATGATCTTTCTGAAGAAAGTAAGAACATTTCAGTATCTTTTTTTATAGATGTCTGTTAAAATGGGATGTTAGGATGAAGTCGCGGTCTGTAGCTTTTCCTTACTCATTTTGCAGTGTCAAAGACACTCTACAGAGCCATTAAATAGAAGATCCCTCTCCTGTAAGAGACTGTGCAAGCAGGCCTTTGCCAGAGTGAGGTTTTACGGAAGTAGTTGAGGAACCATCTGTATAGTCAAGTGCTGGATCAAAATTTGGTGCTAAATATGGCTCAGATGGTGCAATAGCTACAGATCTGTAGCTCCATCTCTGACACGATCTTCCCACCAACTTCTATGACTCTAGTGCCTGATCCTTTGCCCGAGTGTACTAGGTGGTCCTGCATAAACATTTGTTAGGTGTCTTCCTAAATCCTAAGAATTTGCCTGCTACTTGGAACAACTGTTTTTAAAATTTTGTCATTCCTTTCCAGGCGCTTCAGCCTGACATAAAAGGTTCATTAGATTAATGGAAAGAAATAGGCAAAAATAGTAGTTAAAGCACTTCTACAGTTACACAGACATGCAAAGTCTTAGATAGTTCAGCTACATTTATTTACTATAATTTTGTCAATAATCATTATTATTCTCTTATTTCCTGTAGACATCTTGAAAGGAATGATGGGATAAAATGAAAAATAATGTAGACTATTTTGGAACAGGATCCAAGCCAGCGCTAATGATAGTAATATATCAAAGTGGTCCTAGCTCTCGGTAGCCAGCTCCCTGTGATTCCCTTTGAGGTCAATTATCCTTGTTCTTCAGTCTCTGTTTTATAAATATTTCAGTTCCCTCTGATCTGAATTATTTCCTCAACCTCAGTTTTCTCAGCTCACAAATTAGTTTTTATTAAGTTTTCTTACTAGCATCTTTTTCTACACTTCACCAATCTAACACACAACATTTTTTCCTGATTGTCTTCTTCCTCTCAATGATTTCTTGTGTATGTTCTGCCCTCGGGTCTTGGGCCAGGCCTACATGATGACTAGCAGGCCAATTTCTATTTCTTGCATTGACCTTTTGGGGAGAAAGAATGTCTACGTTTTTGCTTCATCATTTTCATTTTACATCATATTTCTCCACTACGTTGGGTACAAGTCTTTTCCAAGTAAAAACATAGGGTTTGGGGCGAAATGGGGGACATAAAGGCTGTTTTTATTTCTCCAAATGTCATTGCTTTCTGGAGTTTGGAGTTTTGTAATAATTTTCATCATAACAGTTTTGAGCTGAGAATTTTCTTTTTGTACTGATACTATGAAGTATTTAATGCTCTCCTAGGGGCTGTTAAGCTCCCACTAATAAAATACTCTGCTGCACTTAGAGTGTATTAGGGTTCCCCAGTCTTCTTTCATACACCCCAAATCTTTGTTCTCCTGAATATTGACATTTGTTTGCTATCATTAAGTATCGTGAAGTATGAGGTTCCTAGATGGCCTTTTACTGATGTGGGCACATCACTGATTGCGATCTGAAGCAACATTCCAACGAGCAACACTTTAGTCTCCTTGGCAAGAGTAAAATTATTAGGGAGAAAAGTCAGGAAATACATAGCCAGTTAGCTCATCTGTTTCTCTAGGAGACCAATGAGGAGTCCTCGGGCAATGGGAGGACTTCTCCCACCTCCTTTCTCTGCAAGCCTTTCCCCTCCCACAGCCCTAATCTAATCCCCGATCCAATGAAATGAACAGTGGAAATACTCTCACATCAGTACTCTTTTCTCAGTTGTGGAAAGTTACTCTCTGGCATATGAAGCTGACTTGAGTAAAACTTGGAGAAGGTGATTTTGGATGACTATCAATTCATAGGTGCAGAACCACCTTCCCTGCTCCCACGTGAAGCTATGCTCTTGCAATCTAGAAATAGTATAAAACACCTTGCCACACAGGGAAGCAGCAATTAGGAGAATAGTTTTCAAACAATTGTACAGAGGTCATGAAGACACATTGGACTTCAGTCATTTTTGTTACTATTTTGACCTAGAGAGACCATTTTAACCTAAAATAATTCCAGAGAGCAAACAAAACGGAAATATGAGGATTTTATGTTTCCCCATTTGCAGAGTGACTCTACTCTGTAAGAGAAAAAGAAAAAACAGTTCCTTGATGTAGAGATATTTAAGCACAACTAAAATGGGCCTTGCAATCCACTTTTTAAACTAACCACAAAGGTTTTGTTACCTGTGTTTGGTACCTCCCTGAAACCTTAGTGGAATTACTATCAAATAGGTCTATATAGCATAAAGAAAATCGGATTTTTATCTTCAGATGTCTGTCAGAAATGACATTCAGACTTCCACTTGTCCATCTTATGTCTCTCAATTTCAAGACATGTTCCTCAAATCATTTCCAAATTGCATTATCTTTGAAAAAGTATCCCATCACTTAATGTAACTTACATCAGGAAAAAAGAAGTTATCAAAGAATTATTTTTACGGAGGGAATAAGCTTCACAACGTTTTAAGATTTCTGTGTGAACATTTTTTTTCATGTTGAGCCTTTGACACATTTTTTGTCCCCCACCATTTGAGCCATGGTGGTTGAAAGGTGTGTATCCACAAGAACTGAGGTTTAATGATACCTCAGCATGAAATGTATTTTGACATATTTAAGCATCTGGCAGTTTCCTGAAAAAAAAATTTCACAAATGTCTGAGCTAGAAGCAACTGAATATGTTCTCCTATTTTCCAGCAGGAGCTACTATTCCCAAAACACTTCACAGCAAAGTCGACGCATTTGGACTGTCATTGTTAGTGCTGAATCATTTATTTTAAGCCAGGTTATATTAATTGTACCTCAGGAACAAATGTAGCTTTGCATCTCTTAGGAGAAGGCCATCCTTATGCTACCATTTATATTTCATTTTAATCATAGGAAGAGTTAAAACAGAACTGCATTTTAGAAAGTAATTTCATTTTGTGTGTTAGCAAAATAGCCTTGAGATCACAGAAAGCCACAGATCTGATTGCTGTATTGATTTTTTCTTTCACTGTAGCTTCTCTCCCATAATGTTGTTTTAAGAACTTCACTCATCAGGTCTTTGAAAAGGAGAAAATAATCATTGCAACAAAAATAACCTCTCTCTCTTTCTTTTCGCAGAATTTATTTTTTTGGTCAGTTGCCATGAACTGTATTTTCTAGTCTCTATGAATTTCATATATTGTTTATGTGGGCAGTTATTTGTGTTCTTAATGCTTATTATAACATATATATTTATGTATGTATGCATGTATGTATGTGTGTATGTGTGTATGTGTGTATGTGTATGGCAGTAGCTGTTAAAAGTCATCTGATCATTTGTACTAGCAGAGTACCAGGCAAAGATACGTGTTTCTCAAGGATAAAGGCTAGAGTTTCAGTTTTGCACCCTGGAAATTGTATTTGGCTGTTAGCGATGTGTAGGTGATGATAAGAAAAACACTCTTGATTGTCGCAAAGCTACTGAAGACAGGGAGGGCCAGGACTGTACAGCTCGTGAACTGTGTGATGGGAGCAGTAAGGAGGTGAGCAGGCCAGCCCAGAAGGGGACTGGGCCTGCGGGCATCAGTCACTACCCAGAGCTTGTAGATTTGTCAGAGAGAAGCAGGAGGAGCTGAGGACGTTGTGGGCTCCTGAATGCCGTATGTTTTTTCAAGAAGCATTTCAGTACACAAGTCAAACAAAAAATAGACTTTACTCTCATGTCAAAATCTAATGGTAGATATACATTGAGGCTTGCAAAAAAATTCCCTTTGTTAGAACAGAGTCTAACAAAGTATGAACCCTACAAGCAAAAGGGTTGTTTTGCAGGCATCTTCTGTATCTTTGTTATAGGAGCTCTGCTGGCATAGCTGCATCTATTGAGGTAAAGTGATCTGTAGTGTAGAAAAGGTGTTAGAGACAGAGAGGGCACAAAATATCACCCTTTTCTCCCCTTCCCGCTTCATTTCATGGATGCCTGGCTTTTCCTTGCTAAACCTTTGGCTAATATTTCCAGTGTGCTGCAAGGGATTTAATGACACATACAAACAGTAACAGAAAAGATAGAGTTAAATCACCATACTTTGGGGGGGAAGGGAAAAAAAAAAAAAATCTCACAACTGATTTATTTTAGCATATTCATCAACTTATCATCCATAAAAGCTGTCTTGGTGGTTTACCAAATGCAGGTTATTCTATCACTTACATAATTTCCTAATGTTTTTCACAACTGTCCTTCAGGAACTGTTGCAATTTACATCTGGAGTGTTGTAAATGACTAGAGAATGTCTTAATTTCCTTGAAACAGTTTTTAAAGTCAATCAGAGACAGTCTCATAATGTGGAATCTAAGAATCCCTCTTAGCATTTGAATTGTTCTGCTCAGCTTTTCTCCTTTTTCACCCAGCTCCGTTTAAGTAAAAAGTCAATCTACATAGAGTCTCAGTTGGTTCGCATTTGAATCTCACTTGGATCCCATTGCCCTACTGTTGTGATCACAGATCCTAAGATCAGTGCTGTGGAAATCTGTCATTTGGAAGTATCTCAGTAGCTTGAAAGTTGCAGGTTTGAAATCTTAAAATTGATATGGAGTTAAACAAAAGTTTTGGTGTACAATCAGGACTCTCTAGTGTGCTTCATTCATTTTATAAATCGTGCCATGCCTTATAAAATCCTGCCTTATAAAAGTCCTTATTGGCTTCTATTAAAGGAAATTCTCTCTTTTCTAAATCACATCTTTGGTATGTACAATATATGTATGATGTATATTGACATATTAATAAGTATATTTTATAGTCTGAGCAATACCATTCCAATGGCTGTACAGTTTCTTATAAAATAGATGTATTTTATACTTACATTATAGAACACTGCTATTAGGTAGCTGCGCTGTCCAAAAATATCATCTCACTCTAAATATTATACATTTATTATTATGCTTATATTTTGTGAAAAAGGCACACATTTCAGACTGCAGATTAGTAAATTAGGAGGTTTAGAGATTAGACAAGTATCTGCTCTACATACCCTGGTATGAGTTAGGAGATGTCACCTTGAAGATTTTTTCCAGGCATATGTTCTCTATATTGTGTATGGAACAATTTGTTTACAATTATAGAAAAAATGAAATAATCAAATGAAATGAAAATTTAAAATTAGAATTAAATGAAATTAAAAAAAAATTGCTAAAGATGAATGAACATTAATACAGACCTATCAGTTAAATAAACCGTAATGAATGCCAGGGAAACAAATATGATCGAATATAGATTGATTCTTAGCAGTTTGTCATCACTGGTACAGTAGTGGCACAACTGAACAAAGCTTTTAACCTGTCAAAAATAGAGTAACAGCATCATATTGTGATCATGATTTCTTCAGTATAGATCTGATTTTTCCCCCTCTGTCTCTGTGATGTGAAGGCGTAGTCAGTTTCATGATTTTTAGTGCTTCTCAAGCAATAGAACATATATACCTATAATCTCAAATCTTATAATGTGCTTATTGCAAGGGAGACATCATTGCATTAACTGTGGATGTTGTTACAAGGAACTTGCACAATCTCTGACCAGAGAATACATCCTGAAGTCATGGTCTAAGTTTTGTATATCTTCAAAGTAGAAGCCATGCAGGACCACACAACAAAAACTGAATGTTTCATATGCTTCAGGGAGCAGAATTATGGTTGTGTCACTCCTGACTTTCCAGGAAAGATAACATAATCTTAATCGGGGGGTGAGAGGGTAGATGACACATATGGAATTTACATATATTTATGAGAATTGGTTGATTTTATCTTCATTTATTTACAAGCAAAATCTTCTAGGCATTACCAGACATCTCAGTCTCTCCAGTCTCTAACATTCATCATTCTTTCATGGAAATAATCAATCTATCTGCACTCATCAGAATAATTCCCCAATGCATGAAATTAATAACAAGGCTTTAGTTGTCTATTAATAGTGTGCTAAAGATTATGAATTGAAGTGTTTTAATACTTTAATTTAATTACAGTAAAGCAGAGTGGCATGAATATGAGAGATTCTAACATCTATGTTTTATTAAGTCTGATTTACTTATTGAAATGGAAATAGAGTTGGGAGATCTTTAGTAAATGGTAGGCTTGTAATTGTACATGTGTATTCACTACTATTAGAGCCATTTTTAAGAACTGCTATAGGCTGCTTTGTACCTAATATTCCTGGCAACCGGCTCCTAGTTCTGCAAGTTATTTAAGCTTGCCGTATGTGCACTAGCGCTGAGGGAACAAGGCTCATTTCGCCTGGTGCAGAAGATGCTAATAGGGGAGCTAATTACAGTGTTGCACTGACTGGTGAGTGAATACCAAGGTGGAGCCAGACTCTTCTCTGAGGTGCACACTGGAAGGATGAGACGTCACAGGCACAATTTGCAGCAAGAGAAATGCCAGCTGAACAGAAGAAAAAAGTCCTCAGCGTGGAGATGGTCAAACACAGCCTGAGAGGCTGTAGTTTGTCTGTCCTTCAGGATTTCCAAAACTTGGATGGAATAAAGGCCTGAGCAATCCAGGCTAGCAGCAAGCAGTTCCAATGAAGTTTGTGAGGGTAATCACAGGCGTACTTTTCGATCCGGAGGTCTTCTGCTCATATGGGATGGGGAAACTCTGTGCTTCTTCAGGAGATGCAGGAGTTGCCCAGCACAAGGTTGCTTCTGTAATTTCTGGTGAGGCATCTTTGGCATGTCGCTCAACTCGATGACACACCTGATTAGCACGGGACCACTGTGTCTAACATCCTCAGTGCACCTGTATCATACCAAAATGCTGCGCTGCCAGTGCCTTGCCTAAATCTTTCTGGTCTGCCTGGGCTTTAAATCATGGGTACTTGTTAACGTGAAGGATAATGAAGATCAAATAAATATTTATTTGAGGAGGGTTGGGTGTGAGATTCACTAGAAAATGTCAGTTCTGTAATAGGGTCAGGCAGGATGTCCTTTTCTCAGACTATGCATTTCAGGTATGAGCTGTACAATTAGATGGAAGAAACTAAAGCCAAAATGTATTCCTTGTCAGACAAGCACTGTAACCATTAGCCTATGGTTCATCAGCCTATCTCTGGATAGATACCGGACTCTTCCTGTCCCGTAAATACTAGAATATAATGTGGAATAGCTTCAGTAAGAAAATGTCAGAGATAACTACTGTACCAAAATTTCTCATCCTGGCAAGGAAGGGATGCTGACCCTATATCTGGAGTTTGTCTTATGTCCTGAGCTACAGAACATCAAGGGGAAAGGAGAATCCCAGTTTGTTTGTCTTTGCATTTGTTAAAAAATGCTGAAAAAAAATTAAAGCAATTTTTTTTCATACCAAATGAAACATTTCCTTTTTGTTCGGGTTTCTGTGTGTTTGTTGGTTTCCAAACACCCAAAACGTTGCTTTTCATATGCCAAAAACTCCATGGAGGAAAGTGAGGGTTTTGGTGATCAGAAACCCCAAACCAATTAAAATGTTTTATTTCATTTGACCGACAAAACAAAAACAAAACTGCAGTGAATTATTCATGCAGCCCGGAGCCACTTAACCCTTTCACAAATGGGTACCACAAGGGACTGATGAATTATTTATATTACTGTTTAATTTAGTGTTGTGGTGCAGCTATAAACTGTTTGTCTAACAGAAAATGCAATAGAGTTTGAGAACCACAGCTTTACAAATTTACACATGTATTTAAAGTTAGACAAGTATGTGTTTTCACAGAACTGAAGCCTAAAACTTCCAAATTATCTCTTGCTGCTTCTTGTGGTTAGGCAGAGGTCCCACTGGTCTAGATAAAGCAAAATTAAAGCATAATGCCTCCTATGAAAATATTTTTTCACATGCCATCCAGTCACCTCTTATTCTAAAAACAACAAAATGTTGAGCCTTGCTGGAGTTTAACGTTTGCTGTATCACATGTTGCAGTTTAGTTTTCCTGTAATATTATAGCTTCATTCCACCCTCTGGGTCCTGTTTGAATTATCAATTTGTTTCCTCAAATGATGAAGCTGTTTGAGTTTGAGAGATGTCAGAATTCCTGTCCCACCCCTACACCTGCATCTCCTTCCAGCCTTCCCCATGAACATTATTTAAAGATCTGAGAATACTCAGGAAAAACTCAGTCTTCCACTGAACCCCCAGCTTATAGTGCTTTTTAAGATGCTGCTTTTTCTGCATAGGGAAGGAAGTGTAATTTGGTCTAAGAACATATATTGCTACCTACCAATGTATGGTATTTATCCCAGCAAATGTGTTTAGGAAGAGTTAGTTTTCTAGAGCTAAGCCAGTCCTCTTAAGCTCTCTAGCCAATAGAAAGAAATAGGCATCTCCAGAAAGAAATTCCTCTCATCCAAAATAAACTGCCTGCCTTGGGTGAGCTGACTATTTCTTTTCATTACCTATAGAGCAAGCAAATAGAAGTTTTTATTTAGACTGCTGACCCTGGGAAGCAGTCAAGTAGAAAGAATTTGCTCCCTTTCCCCAGTGCTTATGCACTTGGGAAATGGCAAGTGCAATGACAGTGGGGAAAGCCCAACAGACCGTGCTGGCTGATTATGACTGAGCAAAGTCGTGGAGCACATGCTTGTGTCTCGCTGTGCTGCTGCTACTGTGCTGAGGTCTTTATGCATTTTCCAGAGTAGATGACCTGCAGCTCCCAGTGAGGGTGCCAAGACATGTCTCGAAGACATGAAACCTCTGAGGAGCTCATCATTATGGCAGGAGTACTGTATGCTATAGTTTAACATATTAACCTTAATCCCAGTACAGATAGGATAAAGAGAATTCATCCAGGGATCATCCACACAACTGAGTGAAGTCATTTGTGATTGCAGAACCAGAAGATTTGATCCAAGGTACATTTAAAGCTCCCTTTGACTTCAGAGGGAACAGGATTCTACCTTGAAGGGCCTACCTGGTTCTCAGGGCAAGAGTGTTTCAACAGCTTTGAGCTGGGTCCAATTTCCTTTTTTTTTTCTTTTGTTGTGCATCTGTAATGTATACAAAAAATCTTTATGGATTCAGATAAATAAAGTATTAATGTTGATCTTAAAAGAATATTATGACAATGGTAATTTAGGACTTTATGTAAAGAGAATTTCTGTATAAATAGGTTTATGATACCATCTGAAAAATAAAATGATAATCTTACAGGAACATGATAAGTGATGTTCCTGTATGGCACCTGTGGAGTAAAGTTATCTTTGTTAGCTATGCCTCATGGTGCTTAGGAGATAAGTCTAGGAAAATTAGTGGACTATGAAGTTGGGTGATAACTCACTAGTTTTTGATGTCAGTAGACCTACTGAATTGTTTGCAGTTAAGTTCTTTGTCAGATCAGGATTAATGCATTTGCTAGGAAAACATTCCGAATGATAGTGCTTTTCACTAAGCTTTTTTTTTAGCCATTTAATTTAGACATTAAGATTGTGTTCAAAAATATATGCATAAATGTATGTATAAAAATAATATATTAATAATAATTAATATACAAAAATATATGTATAAACAGCTTCAGCTAGCTGCATATATGCCCTTGAATATTCTTAATTTCTTAAGCAGAGATACTGTTCTGAGTTGTTAATAAATCACTTACTATTGCCAAAGGATAAGGTGCCACAGAGCATTCCTATATCTCTATTTTCCTTAAAATTGTTTTATATATTTGATCTCAAAAAGCATAAATGAATATTTATTTCTCTTATAAACTAAGCTGTAGATTCAGCTACATGTTTTCTTCAGCTGGCATTTTGCATTTATACATGGTAGTAATAACCTGTCTGTGTGCTCAGTCCTAGGTAAGATCCGAAGTGCTGTTGGAAGTGCTCAGCTCCTCATGTCTCAGAAATTCCAGCAATTTTATTGGCTTTGTCAGCAAAATCTGGTAAGTCACCGTGTCTGGCCATTCTTGAAGAGTTGAAGGCCATTTATACCTAAGTATTCCACAAAAAATAACCTTAAATTTTAGAAATTAACATTTTACTTGAAAGTCAACACTAACAACAAAAGTGTAATGCACCCAAACAGTAGCATTCTGAAATGTCATTTTCACATCCCACACTTGTCTTACTGCTCTTTTTTTTTAATTTAATCTTTCAGTGTGGTATAAGTACAGTTTTTATCAAAGCAGACTTGTAATTTCAGTTTAGGTGGGTTTTGTCTTTTCATTTTTGCTGTCTTGATTAAATTAAAAATATAAGAGAACAAATGGCAGCTTTCTGAGACATAATATTATGGCTTATTTTTGTAACAATCTAGAATAGCAACTATTGTTCTGGTAAGACTGAAGCAATTTCTCAAATTACAGTAAGTGGAGAACAGCATGATACATGATCATGTTTTCTATCTACCTGAAAATAGGACTGATCTTGAAAATAGGAATATACGTAGAGTTCATAAAATTGGATTTCATAATTTGTATTGCCAATTATATATAAGACATCCTAGGGCTAAAGAAACAGATGCAGTATAATATTTCTAAGAGTTACTGCTATTGTTCTGGAAGTTCGTTAGAGACTAATTCAATTCTAAATGTTATCTTCATTAAAATGACAGCAGCCCTCAGTGACAGGAAAATTGTGGCAAGATGTTACTAATCAATAGAAGAAAGTAATTCTCACTCAGGCTGGTGGTAGAACGTAGCATTCTACTTTCTACTGCATTCTACTTTCTTTGGCTAACCTGAAGATGAAGCATAACTTTCATCTTTTTACTGTCTCTACACCTCATATATTAAAAATGCTGAATTCTGATGCACATGTAACAGCAGACATGACCTGTATGTCTGGTTAGATAAATTTCTTTAGTTGTTAGTATTTGCCGCATATCTTTTTAGAGCAAAACATTCATTTTGTAGAGAACAAGTTTGTTACATTTCATCTGTAAAGTTAAGCATCTATAACTCCTGAAATTGTAATCGAATATTACTGGGAAAGCCATGCCAAAAATGTCCTGCCTTCTGACAGGAAATGATCAGATATATGGTCCTCATTAGGAAAGAATCCAATTATCTACTTCAAAGATTGTCAAAACAAGAATTTTTATAATCATGACAGAATGACTGAAGAAATACACATAGTAAGGAAAGCAAGAGATGACCACGTCTGTAGCATCAAACATGTCACGTGTACTATCATTTGTTTGTTTGGTGGTGAAAGAAGGAAATCTTCATTAATGTGTACAAGTCACTGCAAATTTCAAAGTGCCCTCCATTAGCTGATTGATTAAGCTATGCAAACTGAGATTTGGAGAGCCTAGCCTCTGTTCCACTTCATTTACCTTCAAGTGGGTCCAGCACTTGTGTTTGAGAGCTTTACTGTAATAACAAGAGCAGCTCCTGCTCAGCACGGCCATCGGCTGTTTGGAACAATTCATTACTGCAAAAGCAATGGGAACACAAGGGAGAAATCCACAGCTTTGCAGGCAAGATAACCAAAGAACTGACAAGATTTTATTCCTCTCATCCTTATTTGTGTAATAAACCTTTGAACTCCATAACAGCAGCTTTATCCCATTCTTACAATTTAGGCTCCGAATTTTCTTCAGTCTCATTAATGTTAAAACAGCGACAGAATCTACGGAAAGCAGCAACTACAAAACAGGGCTTTTAGCTCATTCGTGTTCCATGGCTTTTCTTCTTATGCTTAACGACAGGGTTTGTTGCTAAATATTCACTAAACACATATCTACAGCAGGCAATCCATATGCTCCTGCCGCAACGTCTCTGTACTCGATGGGAACTTGGCCAGCTATCAGCCAGTCACTGCTTTCCCCTACTGGAAAGTTTCTAACATGCATAGGGGTGCAATGCAGCAGTTCTCTAACAGTATTCAGCAAGAATAAACATAAATGTAGGGCAGGAAATAATGGTATCTCCTTCAGCCAATTCAAAATGCAGTAAGGGTTCAGGAAGACGGATATAGTTACTCAAAACTGAAATTTAGCCAGGGAATTCACCGATCACCCATAGACTTTTGCAAAGGGTTATGGGAACTTTAAGGAGCACGTTTGATTATGCTCTCGGTTTATATCTCTTATAGAAGACTCTTAGTCATGGTAAATTCAGAATACTGTTGGCTTCAAAGAAATTTTTCTGAGAATCTGGTCTGGTATCTCCTAGAGTACAGTGCTCCCACTAACTGCTAGAAAAAAAACATCACTGGTTAATAACTACTCCCTCCTGAATTATTCACATCACCTCTTGTAAAACTCGGCTTTTGCTTTGAAGTGTCCTCCTCCATACTCTAGTCAGCACAGATCCTGCTCAGCTCGTGTGAGATCATCACTCAATATGTCATGGTTGTAGGCAAAAAGAGAGCGACGTGAGTGTCAGCTAGGTACTTTCTGATTTTGCTTTAGGCTTCATGCAGAAAGAGGGCTACAAAGCTGAATTCAAAATAAGGTACAAATAAATGAGCAGATTGTGAAAAGAACCTGATTTAAGCCAATCTTTTCAAAATTTAGCTAACTTTAATAGTAATCATTTTTGCTAATGTTTAAGCAGTGTGACTGTGGGCTATCAATACCCAAGTGATAGCAGCAGGAGGCAGCCCTCTTGTGTCCAGATAACGTAAGGCACAGGCCTCACGCAGCAGCCGTGCTGGAGCTGTGCAATCCTGAAACAGGGGTGAGCAGAGCAGGGTGTGCAAAGGTACAGAAGAGGAATAACCCTTGTTTCAGAAGGGAATGGCATCTCAATGAGTGGCATCATTTTATCGCTCTTTAGAGGAAACTGGAGAGGGGGACTGATGATAGCAGGCTGGAGAGAACAGATTGCAATACAAGACACATTGCTGTGGGACTCTGCTGACAAATTTCAAAGAGGGAGTCAATTCTTGAAGTCCCGGATACTGACCTTTGTAGGGTGACTAATACCGCTGACATAGATTGTAAATGGTTTTGGAGTAAATTGGGATCTACATGGCAACACTGGATGTTGTCATGCCTAAGTTCAGGCACTCACCTCCCACAGCAGCATTTGCAAACCCAAGTTCTGTTGTTAAGTACCAATTCCTCGTGTAAGACCACTAGGAATCTGGAATTCAGGGGAGGAATTCAGTAGAAATACTGATTTGCCTCTCTCCCAGGTTTATGTGGGATTAGGGTTCACACAAAACCCTTTGTCCCAGAAGTTCCTAAAATATGGGGCACAGTAACTTCGTTGTTCTTTTGTTATATAATAAACTAATCATGACAGCTGTTGCCCAGGCAGAGAGAGATCTTGTTGGCCTAAGTGAGTTCAGCTCCATCTCTCCCAGGTCCATTGCGTAGACCATCTTAACTATTTATTCCTGCCCTAGAGGGAAAGAAATTTTCCCATCATCTTCACAGATGGGATATTTTTATTAAAGTGACAAATCTATATTCTGGAACTAGAACTAATGTCTATAAAATAAAGGGTTGAAAGTCTATAGAATACTTTCCTGATGTAATTTTTATCTTGTGCCAATATCAGGTTAACAGTCAAATGAAGAGTAGTTTTCCTAAATGGCTACATTCATATTTGCTCCGTTAAGTCTTTTGCACATTTTCATTCTATAATTAAAACTGTTTGCCTTACACACAAATTTGAAAACCCAAGACAATATAAACACTGAATTCGGCCTAAACTGGCAAGTACTTTGCTGTATTATTTCATCGTCTACTCAGCTGTCCTGTATGTAATTTTTAACCAGAAAGACTTTAGGCTGGCTAGAATACAAAGCACATTTCCCTTCTCCATAATAATCAGCAGACACAGGCTGCCAGCTTGCTACATTTTAGAAATGCAGGTCAGCCTAGCATATGGTGTTAAGGAACTTCCCATGCTGCAAGGATTCAGAAAGGCTAGCATGTGACATCTAACTCATTTATATTTGGGCTGTGTAGGAGGCATGACTTTCCAGTCACAGATCCCAGCTGTAAAATGCATGTAAGCCTTAGCTTGGTACAGCACTCTAGCAATATAATCTGTTGCGATTCCTTTCCTGCCTCAAAGCACATTGTTTAAAGTCTCTTGGTCTATTCATATTTTCTCCTTTGTATATGTGACAGGACCCGAGTGCTATGCCAAGACCAACTTCCCAGGACCTAGCAGGATTCTGGGACTTATTGCAGCTCTCAATTGAAGACGTCAGCATGAAGTTCGATGAACTGCACCAGTTGAAACTCAATGAATGGAAAATAATAGAATCACCTGAAAGGAAGGTAAGCAGACCATGGACAATAGCATTTGCTTTCCATTTGTAGTTTTGTGGTCTCCTTGTGTTAAATCCAATGGTAAAACATGATAGGCTTCCAACCCAAAGATCAAAAGTATCTAACTGGCAATACACAATCCTTCATCAGATGTAAAGGTTTATTTATTCATTTTTTTCACATGGTTGAGTTGAACTATGTAACAAGTGAAATGGATTTTGCTAAGTCCTGTCAATGTGCTCCTTGACCACTTTTATTCAAATTATTTGGATTTGAATTATAAGGGCTGCAACTGAAATATGTTCTGATTAATTCAGATTGAGGACAATAGCCTGAGAATTCAGCTAAGGTCAGCCCCCGCCTGCTGCCACATTTGGGGCAGCTCAAACCTGGGCATGAAGTCTTTAATCCTGCCTGCAAGATATAACTGATACTAGAACAAGAGCAAGATAAAAACATGTAACAAAACATTGGGTAGAGCTTGGCCTGGGAAAGTTTGTGGGACAAGGAGTACTTCTGACTGGCACCCTGCCTGCATCTCTGCACTGCAGCTCCACAGCCCAGGAGACACCCTGGCCGTGACACTTGCAACATAGGTGGCAAATTGTCCACAAAAGCAGTGTAATTCTGTAGCTGCCTTTCCCCTTCCTAGAGCTTCATCCCTCTCCTTAACTATCCCACTGTCCTTGCCAATTATTCTATCAGTAAAATGAAGATAGCATTTGCTTTGAGTCAGTACCGTTGGCCTCAGGTGAATTCTTGTCTGGTTTGGGAGGAATTAGGAGGCATCTTGACAACTCTTTCATCCCTTCATGCTCCTCTTGGATTTTAATTTTCAGCCAACTGGTTGGTGGATGGTGAGTTTGCAACTCTTGCTGACTGGTAACAACTGGAAGTAAGAAATTATTATAATGACAGGAACAGTGATGTTCCCAAGAGGGAAAGAAAGACAAGTAGAAAAAAGGAGGGGGAGGTATGGGACAAAGGGAACAGAACCCTTATGTTCTTGGCTGAACATAGCAAATAGAAAATAATATCTGGAAGAGCTGACTCTCATGGAGAACAGCAAATGTGTCTCATTTTAGACTGCTGCACTGTTGCCATTGAGTTGAGAGGTAGAACTATGTTGTCATATAACTTTCTCATCTAGTCTTGTCTAAAGTATTTTGCTAGTAGATTAAGAATTACTTTCAAAAAAAAACCCAAACAATAAAAATTCTGCAAGCCATAGGCCGTTCAGTTTTATTTTTTATCGTTTATAACCTGTAGTGGGTCAGATTAACTGTATTCTCCACAATTAGCACCCCGTAACTCTGGCTATTACTGTCACTTTAAGAAGTACATGGGCAGAACGGTATGGGATAGCACCCATGCTATACATGTGAAGTTGCAGAAGCTCCATCTCATCTTGACTGAGATACTCAGTCAAGTATTAAGTTTGACTTCAAACAACCTGTTTTAACTTCAAATTTGGATCTAATTTCAAGTGAGCCCTGCTTTGCATGGGGGGGAAGGGGGCTGTATCCAATCACCTCCGGAGGTCCCTTCCAACCTAAATTGTTACATAATTCTGTGATCCTATAAATCTTCTTAGGGTCCTTATATGATATTTCACTATCGCTAAATGGAGGAAAATACCAATTTCATACTTCAGAACAGTTCTCGATTTAAAACTTGCGGAAGTCCTATGCAGCTTGCTTGGTACCAAAATATACTGACTCTCACCATATAGTCTGATCATTCTTCAATATGATTTTCTTAAAAATAGTCCAGGTTAGCAAGTAGAATGATTAGCCCTCTTTTCTCCTCTCTCTGGTTGGTGTTTGCATGTTTCCATTTAGCAATTCAGAGAGGAGGCTAAACTAATAGACAAGTATACACAGCTGCTATCTCATATCCAGCTGAGGCTAAATTCAGTATGATTAATTTAATTAAAAATCCTGTCCTGCTAATCTTAGACAGTCTTTTCACTTGATCAGACCACACAGATGCACTGAGTTCTTATTGGCAAGCCAGTCTGCGTTTCTGTTCATAATGAATGTGATAAAGTGTCAGCTAAAATTAAATGGATTCATGTGAAAGTGAGGTACACAGAATGCATGTGCTGTAAAGCATGGGACTGCAGAAATATAGTCCAACTGAATTTGTAATGACTGCTGAAATAACAGGTTTTCATCAGTGTCCCTAGAACGGATAGTGAGTCATGTAATCCATTAATCAGAGGATTTTGGAGCGCAAATTGAGCATGCCTGACGTATGCAACTAGTGTTTTTCACGTCCTTAATATGCACATTCTGCAGATGGTACTTTCCACATGCAATTCACCTTTCAATTTCAATGCTCTGTTGCAGGAAGAAAGAAAGGTTCCTCCTCCTGTACCAAAGAAGCCCCCAAAAGGAAAATTCCCTATCACAAGAGAAAAATCTCTGGACCTACCCGACAGACAGCGACAAGAAGCTAGAAGACGGCTGATGGCTGCTAAGAGGGCAGCCTCTTTCCGGCAGAATTCAGCCACAGAGCGTGCAGACAGCATTGAGATCTATATCCCAGAGGCTCAAACCCGGCTTTAAAGACAGAATGCTGCAGAGTTTCTTTTTTAAACAAAATGCTTGTACAGTTTGTCACTTACCTGGTAATTTTTGTCTCATTCTCTCCACTAAATATGCCCTTGCTGTTGTGTTCTTTGTGCCATAAGCACAGTGGAATGCTTTTGATTTCCTCAGAATTTGCTGAGCTCATTGCAAGAACAACTTCTTTTGTATTTATTGTCTGACTTACGATCAGCTACAATGGATAGGGCTTGTTGAGACCTGACTTATCCAATATATTCTCAGAGGACAACAAGAAACACCTCTTGAGATGGAACCCAGCTTACTTTTTTGTTATTTATATTTTTATAAAATGTGTGATAATTAGGGATAAGAATAACAAACTATAAATGGGTGCATCTCACCATTCACTAGAGGCATTAGCTAATCCAAGTAGAAGGTGCTACAAATGTAAAGAGCAGGAAAGAAAGAACCCATTTATCTCTCTGACCTCCAGTTTCTTTTCCTTGAACCTAGCTAAAATATTTGCCCATGTGCTCTGCCACTCTACTCATCTTTGTTACTGCAAAATAACATTCGGCCTCTCATGTCTTGTCAAGTTTCTGGAGACGAACAGGGATATCCAGCCACTAAAACTCCAAAGTTCATCAGAAATCAAGAAGCATACAAGTCTGGTGATGTTGGGAATGCCCAGTGAGAAACGTTTGCTGCTAGCAGTATAACGACATTCTGAAACCTAAGCAAAATTATAATGCAAGAGGACTTGAGTGATGGGTGAAAGGAAAATGGAAGCCTTAAAAAGTTAGATCTTCTGTAGCAAGATGTGTAAAGAAAAAGTTATACTTACTCCTTTGGAACACTCATTGCATTTTTAACAGTTCTTTTATGTGTTAACATTTATTTTATAAACCTTCTCTCTTTTATTTCAAGAGCTGCGCTACATGTAATATTTCAAACTCTTCAAAATGTTATATCAGTTGAGTTTCCAGGGTATCCTTGAGAAAAAAAATCTTGCTTGTTTAAAATGCCAGTTGTGATGTTGTAACCAGTTTAAGAAATATGAATGTGAGTGGTAAGTATATCTAAGTTTAAATGGTTATGTTAAGGTAAAGGTGAACTGTGGTTTACAGTTGTATTTTTTTTAGAACTATTTTTCTATGCAGTATCAGTTATAGCAAGAATAAGCTTCTTGCTTGCTTCAGACGTAAAAAACGTGACTCAAGAGATAAGTGATTTCCAGACATGGAATATAAGGAAAATAATGTGTTTTCAAGCCTCTCATTATCAGAAGAGAAAAGTGGTAATTACCACAGTCAAGAGGCTTTAATTTAAAATAAATTAAGATAGAATTATTCCACTTCACCTACCTTCCAGAGGCAACTGAGCATCCCTGCACTTAGAAGTCTTCAGGTGAAGACGCAATAAGATAAATAACTCACAGACCCCGAGTCCAAGGTTCTGAATACTACTTTAGGTCAAAACCATGTCAACACGGTGAGACAGACAGTCCCAACTAATGCATTTCCTGTTTACCTGCTTTAACAAATGCAATGTACTTAGCCATAGGCAGAACAGCTATTTAATTATACTCTAGCACTTTGGTTCTTCACCTGATGAGCACTTTAAATCTGTCCCACGCACCCTGCAGCCTGACAGATGAGTGAAAACGTGAAGTATCATAGGTTATGCAGACCTGACATTGCTTCAAATCTGAGGGTTTTTTTCCTTTTCGTTCTCTTTTTTCTACAGTGCGTAATGTTAAGCATGAGTTCTGTCTTTGGAGCATAGCTGACAAAGCATGTTTGGCTTCAAGATATGAATCTTTAGAGATGAAGTTTTGAGAAGTTTCTATGAGGAGAAAACCCTGTAAATTGAGCCTGATATCTGGTATATACTTTACCAAATAGCCTTAAACTGTATTTGGAAGCAAAAACCAAGACGAATGTATATCCTTCAAAAATGCAAAAAAAAAAAAAAAAAAAGGAGAGAGAGAAAAAAATCCCTGAAATATTCTTCTATAAATGAAAACATTATATTTCCCAACCCGGGTGTTTTCAAGGCATTTTCTATTATGGAAAGAGCTGAATCCTGAGTAGCGTACAATATTGATGCTACTTGCTATATTTGTTGTAGTATTTTAAATACATATGTATTTCCAGACATTGGCATCTTTAGTCTTGAAAAGTGGTATCTTATTTAAAGTGAAGCTGCTAATTAGAAATATCCACATAAAACTAAAGCCAGTGTCTTTCCTCGATTTCGGAAATGTAAAATAGACACACACACACACACACACACACACACACACACAAAAACATTTATTTATTTATTTATTTATTTATGGCAGCTGATACATTTTATCTAATTTCCCTGTATACTTCTAGGAGAAATCACACTTGACTTACTCACATGAAAACCTCAACCTGCAGTGACAGGTCATGTGATTAAGACAAGTTGTATTTGATCCTGCCAGTATTCAGACTCTGTAAAAACAAACTGTAAAGAGAAATAGATTATAGCTGATAAGCTTAGATCCCAGTTTACGTTATAATGCTGACTTGGAGCAGTCCATAAAAATCTTTAGTTTTAGCATTATATTTTGATAATTTTTGATATTTTACAATTCTTTGAATGTTCTCAGGCTAAAGGAGGCCTGCATGAATGATGCCAATTCTGTATTTTACATTTCCCATGCCAAAGTTCGAAAATGTTCGGTATAAGTTTTTGGATAGGTGTGATTCCTGTTTGTTCCATCTTTGTTCAAAAAAAAAGAAGAATCAAAAGTAAATTAGATGCCTACTGAAAAATCTGATAATATGTTATCTGTGCATGTCACATTTTGAAGTGCAATATATTAAATTTTTGTACAGGTAACATTCTATCATTAATGGCAAATAAGTCATTTCTATCTGCTTATTGTACATCTGGTTAGTTTAGAAAAACAGCATTATGTTTATCATACTTGTGTTGCAAATAAATCAAAGTCAAATCACTTCAGTTCGTTGACATAAGAAACACAGCATGTGGTATCTTAATAAACGTGAACAGATCAATTGTAATCTGATTCCACACCATAAAAATAATATTCAGTTACAGAACCGATGCAGAAGGAGTACGAATAAACATAAAGACAGAAAGTGAAGTACTTTTTATTTAGAGACTTCATGCTGGACATCTACACAGAACAGTTGGATATAAGAGAATATTCTATTACTTAATTGAATACTAATTGGACTAAAATTTATTTTAAAGGATGAAAATTATAGAAAGCCTCTGTTCATTTCTTCATTGCCTGTAAAACACAAGTATAGTAAACTGAATTATGAAAATTTCAATAAAGAAAAAGACCCAACTGGTAAAATCTTTGATATTTGCCATACTTGTTTTTGCTTTGTATTTTTTTTTTTTAGGTTTGAAATTCATTGTAAATTGGAGATGTGTATTATGAAGCATTTTATTATTTCTTGTTGACCTGATCAGAATGGCCTTTGGCAGGGTGTAGAGACCAATATTGTTGTATAGTTTAATACCAAAAAATCACGTTTTGGTTCATGCTTAAACCTTGTCACTTGTTAGATCTGAGACGAGCTAGGACGGAATTAAAGCGTGCATAGGAAGGTGTGTGGATTGCATATATATAAAACATTTCATGCAATGGAAATTATTTGTTTTAAAATAAGCCTGTCTCCTGCTGTATCAGTAAATTACTACTCTAGTTTTCACTTCCTTAGCACTGCTTCTCCTCGAAAGGGAGGGACTCATTCGGCGGTTTCAAAAGGGAAAGGATTTACGACTAAGTGATCCCGTGCCGTAAGGGACCCGAGACCTCCGGGGCGCTGCCGCCAGCGGTGCTCCTCCGCGGGCTCTCGCCTCCCGCTCCGGCTGCTGCTGCGTGGCCGGCACGCGGGGCCCCCGTCCCCGCCTCGTCCGCCGCCGGCGCCCGCCGGAGCCCCGCAGCACCGCGGCCGGCTGCTTCCACCTGCTCGTCGGCCCCGCGGCGCCGGCGCCGCAGTCTGACCCGTCGAGTGCTGGTTCCTGCCTGCGAATTCGGGGCTGAATTTGGTCTGCTGGCTCCAGCTGGCAGGTGGCGCGTGCCGAAAAGCTATGAAACCTGGTACAGCAGGGGCCTGAGTATTAAACTGAGGGCTTAAATGCGAGGCGGCGTCACCCCCGCGTGCCGTTCCCAGGGCAGATTACGGTGTAGCGGCATCACTGGCAAACTGCGGCGTAGGTGAGGATTATCAGCAACCCCTTCAATGTTTGGCAAGCGCTTCCCGGCGTGTGGCAGGTCGACCCTTGCATTCATGTAGTGCCTTTCATCCAGAAGGATCTCAAAGCACTTTATTCGCGGACACGCAAACCCGAGGCCAGGCTCCGGCTGGCGCAGGGAAGCGGCTGCCCCCCGTGCAGCCCGTGCGCCGGCAACACTTCCTATTGCCCCTCCAGAATTTAGACGAGGAAAGAAAAGTGGCAGGTTAGGCTTTCAGAATAAGCTTTGCCCCTCTGTGCCCACGAGGGCGGCGAGGGTCGCTGCGGTGAAGGAGCGTCACCGGCAGGGCAGCGAGTGGAGAGGCAGCAGAGCGCTTGCCGGGGCCGGGCGCAGCGGCTCCGGGTGCCTGGAGCTGCAGCCTTCTCCATTGGGGACCTCGGCAGGTCTCCCCTTCGCTAGCGCCCCCCGTGCTTCCCTGGCGGGGGAGAAGGGTCCGGGGCGCGTGCTGCAAAAGCGGCCCCCACGTGCCACACACCTGCCCAGCGCTAGTCTCGGCCCGCTCATGCTCTGCAGTCGAGCTGAGACGAGGGCCAAAGAGAGCGCAGCACGTGGGCAGCAGGATCGAGCTGTGGTTCGGGCAACTGCTCTTTACTGAGATTCCCTGAAGGATCTGGTACGAAGGAGCGATGGAAAACCTGTCTCAGCACTGGCGGGAGGGGCAGATTAGAGGCAGCCGTTTTGTAGTGTAGATAATAGAAGGAAGACATATGCATATATATATATATATATTTTTTTTTTTTCAGTGTGGTGGTTCCCAGACAGTAGGACCCAGGAAGCACAGCCGACCCTCACACGTTCGTGTAGACCGTGCCACTTTCCCACCACATAGCCACAGCACCGGCAAGTTTGTCAGGTGAACTGTCAAATGCGGTCCCATGGCCCAGCTGCCACTATTCGTGTTCACCTCCAGGGACAATATTTTGGGAACAGCTGTTTTGTGGCATACTTATATGCACACACACACTCCAAGCAAGAATTAAGCCCTCTCTATGCACAGAAATTGCTCAACTTATCTCTGAAATGCAGTTACCTCTACGGTGTAATGCTGCAGCTGTTTAACTACATAATAGGCTGTTCAGGACAGCAAGTATAAAACTGAAATTGAAATGGAAACTTGCCCGAAAGAGAATTTGGCCAGAATATTTAGGCTGATTCAGCTCCTCTTAATGAAATAAAATTCTAATGGCTGCAAGAGGCCATGCATTCATTATATCTAAAAAGCATATTCCAGAACCCTTCTTATTAACTCTGCATTGCACTTCATAAATGATGATCGCAGGGAAAGACTGCATGTCCACAGTTCCACCTTTCTACACGAGGGTGTTTCTCCCACTACCGTTCATTGCTAAAACAGAATCGGGCTTTTGAAGTCAGACTCCTAGGTAATGTAGATCAGTATGTCTATACAGAAGTTAACTGGGCGAACAGCTGGCAATGTAGATCTCTCTTTCATTAGGGCCAAATAGCTATTTTTTAAGTTGGTTTTGTTGGAGAGGATTCTTTACTTTTTAAATTAAAAAAAAAACACCAATATTTTCACTAAGCATGAAATGAGTGGGAGGTTTATTTAAAGACATGGTCATTATCACCAACACAGCATGTTAGTGAGAATCTTTCCTTATTCTTCTTCCATTTAACACATCAGCATTCCCATTCTTAAAGCTGACCTGTCATAAAAAAATCACATTTGCGAGATGAATTATTGTAGAGCTTTGGGCTAAGTTCTGATCTCAGTTATATTAAATCAGCCCCTGAGAAACTTCACTGAAGTCAGAGTGAAATGTCAGATGTGGACCAATATAATTCAGATCAATGTTTGAGTCAGCAAGTCCCGCTGAGGTAGAAAGGACTTACTGTGAGAATTAGCCAGTGCATAATTGCTCTGTAGGATATATTGCTTCCTTTCAAGTCGGTCACAGTCAAATAGAGTGTTTTTGGTAGGTTCAAGTCTCTGACTACAGTCTTCACAAACAATTGTTAGCTTTATTTATAATTACCTGTGGAATCCACATGCTCATATCCATGCTTTGTTTTACGTTATGGAGGTTTAATAGGATGGCCATCTCATTTTAAAAGGGCTCAGCATGTATGCATTCTGTAGTCAATTTTCCGAATTAACAAATTTTCCCTTTCAAGTAGTCTGACTTATACTACTCTAGAACTGTTCTTTCCTGAAGAAAAGCCACTATGACTGTGCAGGATTTTCTGTGCAGAGACAAAACTCATACTTTCATTTACCATTTGACACGCCAAAATATTCAAGTGTGGCCTAAGGACTAAATTAAATGCCTCCTATAGAATTTCAAGGAATGTTAGAACCAGGAAATTAGCTGTTTAGTTATCATTAAAAGTATATATAAATATATATAAATATATATATACATAAGAAATCATATCAACAATGAGGATGAACTGAGTGCCAAATATTCACCACCTGTACAAAGCTACACTTCACTAGAATTAAACTATTTTATGTAATTCTCTTTCTCATGCTTTTATGGTTCTTTTGATAAATTCTATTTAGTAGCATGCAGGATACCTAAATTGAATGTACAGTATGTTGTTTCATTGCTACAATAATTTCTCGCTTCTCAGTAATATCTTCTTTACCAGAATGTTATTCGTTACTTTGAAGACATATTTGAGAATTGTTTCATTCCTGAGTTATTCTTTTTCCATGGTTCTCTGCTCACCTCCAGCTGATTGTAAGAAAATGTGCTTCACTATTTTGCCCCATGGCTCTTTTATGAAGCTGCCTCTTTCAATTGGTTTATGTATTGTTTATGTTCATATCCTGTAAATAACTCTGCAATTAAATTTTTTGAGAAAAATAGAGTATACTCTTTATTACATTTTAAATTTTGCATTAGTTAAAATATGCCCTTTCCAATCAGACAATTTGTAGACCACGGTAAATTATTACCTTAGACATGTAACCTTTTGAGTATTTGTAAATGTATTATCAATAAAATATTTTTGATTGGGTTTTATCTGAATTCAAAGGAAGACACATTTAATATCTGAAAGAACCTAGCAAATAACAGAATCGGCTATGCAATGATAACAATGTATTTTGATTGATATTCATACTATAGATATAGACTATCATGCACTGATTTTGAATCAATTCATTGTGCTTCATTAACAGAAAGTATAAGAGCCTCTTTTGTGTGTAAAACACAACTGATATTAAATTATCTGTAAGTAATTGTTATTAGGTAGAAGTAACTGGAAGACCAGTTTGGAAAGGTGAATCGTGGAGGGTCTCTGTATGTGGTTTTTGCCATTTGCAGCTGAATAGCCGAAAAGAAATTTTGGGCCACTTTGTGTTTTTCAGCTTCTACTTGGGCAGACAAGTTTCCTTCAGGGAATGGCTTGAGCATCTCAGCAGAAAATTCTATCAATACTTTGCATTGGCCACAATTCTTGATATGCCAGAAGCCCCAGTATGAGTGAAAGGAAGATATGTGTGGTCTCTGAGTCTAATTAAAGGAGGTACAAGAAATACTATGACAAGTATTTATTTTGGGAAGAAATGTGCTTAGTTGCTTGAACATTTGGATTTTTATTGCTGATTTACTGTATTCACTATCATAACACTTAGGATCCCCAGCTATGGATCAGGACAACATTTTAAAAGGCATTGTACAATTACAGAATAAACAAAGAGTTTGCAACCTAAACATCAGGTGAGAGACAACAGATGGGCAGATATATGAGAGAAGTTGAGGGAAACAGTGAGACACTATTCATCAAAATGAAGAGTGGTGGTTGCAGCATTCCAGCAGCCTATCAGTTGTCAATTGTTTCATAAGCATGAGAAAGAAAGAGGATAATTAAGTGGATTGGAAGATACCCTCGGGGATGTCTTCCCAAGAAAGAGGGGAGCCCAAGAAGGATTTTGTTTGAAAATTTAATATAGAGATGATGTAACTTGGCATCATGACTCAACTGGAAGTGGAAAATGACATCTCAGCAATTAATGGAATGATGCTAGGTAAACTGTGGATAGGTGGTATATGAATAGAGGGTGAAAGGTCCTGGCAGTAAAGACGAATAAAATTAAAAATTCAGTATTCTGCTGGCTTATTGTTTGTAGGAAAGGATTTTCTTCTTTAATATCTGTTGTGAAAGGCTCACAATTTCCCTGCTATATGTCAGCAGTTCTAAGGAAAATGAAATTTAAAGAGAGCTTTTTAGAACAGTTTAGCTCTTCTTTTTGTCTGTCTCCTAATAGCAGCTATTGTGACCTAGAGCATAATTCATAGCAGTCCTATACTGATATTTTACAGCTAAGAAAAGCCTGGATCACTTCTAGTTGAAATTTCAGTGACATTTTATCTTGTCTTAACCTATATGAGTTCCCTAAAAAAGCCTGATCCTCTCTGGAATCTGGAAAGGATCACACAACTAACAAGCAAGCTATTTCTTGCACAATAGAGATGATTGCATGTCAATCTCTGCATTACAGGCATACCCATATAAATGAGGAGAGTCACTGCTGATGAACTAGTAAGGTCAGTAAAGCTAGAGCATAGCAGGGCATATTTTGTTTCATTTGCTGAAACAAATAATCAGGTGCAGAATACATGTTCTGGTATTAGCATATTTATTCCAGTTGAACTGCATTGACACTGGCACTGGGTTTGTGGAAAGCTGTTATTGTTTTAACTGTAGCAGCACAGCTGATGTGTGAAAACGTTGAAATGTAGACAAGTGACTTGCACAACCTTTTGCAGTTCTAACATAATCCCTGGACAGATTCTGCAATGAATTTTCAAACAATCAATTTATAAATAGCGAGAGGATAATACAGTGATTAAAAACTGGGCAACACTGATTTGCCAGCATCCGGTCATGTCAATCAATTTAATTTTCTTCTTTGACAGGATGAATGGCCTAATGGATTAGGTACAAACAGTAGCGGTGATAGATCTTCACTTCATTAAGGTTTTGGATACAGTTCCAGTGTAACAATTTTATACAAAACTAGGGAAATGTTGTCTAAATAAAAATGTTGTGAAATAAGTTCCTATGCAGCTGAAAATAATATTTTAAATGGTATATATTCTTGCCCTATTGAGAAATCAAAAGAGCTTTTCAAGTGGAAAAGAGAGAATCTAACAAAAATCTGACCTGGACTCAGTACTAGTCAGTAATTTCACTGGCAACTTTGATGATGGAATAAAAAAATATAACATTTGTGATCGTGTGATATTGACCTGGGAGAGGTTACAGGTGCTACAGAGGATATGATCAGAATTTAAAATAATCCTGAAAAATTGAACATACACTCTAATCCAAACATGTTGAATTTCAGTGAAGAAAATTTAAAATGCTTTCCTGAGAAAGATGCAATCAAGCTCACATGTGACAGAATATCTGATTTAGAAAAAATAAGCAAAGAAGGATTAAGTGGGCTATGGTGGATAACAAGCTAAACAAGAGTCAACATGATGCTAAATCAACACAAGCTAAATCTCATGCTGTTTAAAAAAGGGTAAATCTAATTCTGGAATGTATTAGCATATCATTAAATTAGCGTAGCTTAACAAATTATGATGCTGTGTAATCATCCATGTATACACAGTCTTAACTTACGGTGCATGCACATTATTGGACTTGAAATTGCAGGCCAAGCTAAAACAAATTACCCATTGGAGTACAAAGTGTTCACATTCATAAAAATCAAACTTTGGATACCTGAGGCATGGCTCTTCTTCCTCCAGCCGGGCTGCTCAGTAGCAGCGTCCGCAACCATTTGCATTTTGCTGTATGTCAAGTGTCGAAGGACGTCTAACAAACTAAGCCCTTTTTAGGACTTAGTTAAAGACTGTGCACTTCTCTGTCCCAGGCCTGAATCACAGTAGGAATGGAGCAGATGGTAAGATGTGTGCCAGGCTGCATGTGTTTAGGACCCCATCTGCAGTCGAAAGTAGGGGCACCCACTGTACTGAGCTTCTGCCGTGTTTGGGCAGTGGTACAACAGAGGCTCTGAGTCGCTATCTTTGACCTAGGCAGTTCCACCCAACTCTTTTCTGAAATGTCAGGAACTATCTGAATCTCAGCCAAATGCTCAAAGACAAAATGTGAACTAGCAAGACAGCTAGAATCATTTCAGAACATCTAGAAGTGATATTGAATGATTGATCAATATAAGTCAACAGAGTCATGCCACTGCAAAAGAGTTTCTTGCTCCACCCTGTTCAGTACTGCTAAGGTTTCGGCGAGCGTATTATTAGTCCTGTTTTGAAGGAACTGAGAAGCATATGGATCAACTGGAGAAACTTCAGAAGAGAACAGCAAGAATTATAGCGGATTCAGAAAGCACAGCCTATGCGAAGAGGGTTGAGAAAATAGCTCAAGAGAAGATTGACTTGTTTCAGTAAATAAAAGTTTGTTATGAACTTTTCATGAGATCATTTCTCCCATTCCCTAGAAGGAGGTTATTAGGTTATGGTAGCAAGCTGGACCTTTTGCAGCAAGTAAGTTTAAAGTTGGACTTTTTTTTTTTTTAGGTAGTGGTGGTGAACCCTGGAAAAGATTCATGGACGCAGTAATGTAAGGTAGCAGGTGCACCTTAAAAAAAACCTTTCAGATGTGACCCACATTTCAAAAGCCTCCTGGAGGCCACATGAACTGCCATCAAGAATCTGGGCTGTGTGCAAGCTTGGAAATGGATGTGCCTCAAGTCACGGTCTCCTCCTCTCACTTGTCACGTACTCCTATTTATAAGCATCTGGCCATTTGCAGGTGTAAAAAAGGTATTCATCTGCCAAATGCTGCTCAGAGATCTGCGCCGTCTTTTCCCAGTATGACAAAGTGATCAGCTGGATTTGTGCCAGAGGCTAGCCCAGCCGGCGGCCCCAGCTGGTCCCCCAGGATCATCCCGATTAGATGTAGCTTGGCCTGCTGCAGGACTTGCCAAGACAAATGCTCGGGGTCACAGCTGGCTCTCTGTTTCTTTTACTGTGCGTTATGGTTCTGTCAGATCTTCTCCTTCAAGGAACAAAGCTGGGCAGTTCTTGAATAAAATGCCTCAAAGCTAAATAAAGAAGCTACAGAAATCTGGTGGTAGTTGCTGAGTCAGCAATATTCTTTCTTCAGTACCCAACCTGTATCCCATTTCAGTATTAGCATGCACGGGGCTGCTTGAGATGCTGCAATTAAGAAGAAAATTAAAAGACAATTTCTGCTCCACATGAGCAGTAACGTCCCCTTATCATTTACCCCTGAATGAACGCTCAGATCCTGATCAAGTTTACAATGAATTAATATCCTTAGCCAAAGTCTTTTAGAAAGTCCTTGTGGTTATTGTTCGGATATTGCATTCTTCATAACTCACACTAACTCATGTTCAACATAGCCCTGAGCTATTTAGGCAGTACGTACAGAGGGGCTTATTTGTCAAAGGGTTGTGTGCCCATAATTGCGATACTTGACCCTTCTGAAATTCACTCTGGCTGTTACAGCAAGAACTCATTGCAACTGAATCTCATCGTACTTGCTGCAGAACTTGGCACTGAAACGTTTGAGAAGGACAGGGCTTAGGTCAATGGAATGGAAAATAATGACAAATCAATTTAAATGCAGATCCTTGGGGAGTATATGATAATAAACTGCTTCAAACAAATTTAAAAAGGAAATTAGCTTTAGTAAAAATCAAGGATTCTAAGCATTAAAAAGTGACATTAAACCAATCATAATAGATGTGATAAATCAGTTTTGCCAGATAGCAAATAAATCACAAGTGAATAGTGAGGGAAGGAGATGAACGTTATGCTTTGGGATTTGAATATGTCAAAGTAAATTCTGTAAAATATTTATAAATTTGTGAAGAATTGACAACACCTTAGAAGAAGACTGGCATTTAGGATTTTATGAATGTTTATATTTAGATATTTGTATGAATTTATATGGGTTTGGATATGTGTATATATTTATGTATAGATATGTGTATACATACGTATCTACACACTCAGGGTGTACCTATACACCAAGATCAACTGTAAGTGCTATGTATTTTTATTTTTTCAAAATAACATAACCATATATATTTTATATTTACTTTGGATTTGTGTATATCTGCTACCTATATCTTGTCAGGATGAGACTATTTTTCTAAGTCACAGAAAGAGGAAGCTGAAAAGTAGGCTGAGGAGAATACTGCTGAGGAAAGGAGAAACTAAAACAAATATAAATGCTATATGCTATTATTTGCTTATTAAGAATATACGATTAATTTAGCTGGTGTGAAACAGGATTCTACCATAATTCTGTTTCAGGATGAAAAGGCATTTTTTGATTAGTTCCCATTACGTGACTGTTTCTAAAGCCAGCTCCAGAATCAAATATACACATAGATATTGTGCCAGAAAACAAACAGTCTGCACATGAGATGAGCTAATTCATGCCTTTTGACATCTTACAGCCTGAATTAGGACAGGTAGTTGTATCTTTTTGAAACAAACTGCTATAGAGCAGATTCAAGATCTTTTATCCCTTCACCTAGATTCTCTCCACTGTCCCAAGACAATCTTTGCAGAATAAATTTTATTAACTGACTTATTTAACGTGAAATGGAATAAACAATTTACAAGATCCTTCTCATTTGTAATAAGCTGTAAGAAGCTGTAATATTCCATCTGATTTTACTTTCAGAGGGTACTAAATCAAAGAGCAACAAAAAAAATCTAGTTTTTGGAAAGAAATGCAAATCCTCCTGGTCAGAAGAGTCATTTAAGGTCACGAATGTATTAGACGTGACAGCACATGTGGAGGGGGAATTCCACTGTCGGGATATTGATCTAGTTATTTGTCTTCAAATGTGAAATAAAATAAGTGTAATCAAAACAATCTTGTAAGTCAGGAATTACAATGTTCTCCCTTGAACTGACTGTGTCAGGACACATCAAGGAAATGTCCTGGAAGGATGTGGTTTATGCAGAACAGGAGAGGCTGTGCCGCACAGCAGCGTTTCACGGTTCACCTGGGGGCCATTTGAAAGGCTCAAAGCCCCTGGGATGTGCTTACCATCTGTGGCATGTTCCACTGTGGTGGTATTTCTGTTGCAAGACCAAAGAGGTTGTGACTCTTCCTTGATTTTCTTCTGTGGCCAAACTGTTTTACGTTTGGAAAGCAGGTGGAGCGGCTGAACAATGCGCTGCACAATACTTGGCTTTATTATTACAAATGAAATATCTGTAAATATTTTCTGGGATGATCTGTCTTGGAATATAATGTACGTTGGTACCCTTGTCTTTTCTGGAGAAAGATGAAATGCTTCTAGTGAAGCTGCTGTCGTATTTTCAATTCTCAAGATAGACTAGGTGAGTTCAGGGACAAGATGAGTGATAACTCTGAGTCAATTTATGAAAGGGTGTTGTTTGCAAGGTAAAATGTATGGGGGAAATCACTCATGGGGGAAGTGGGCGGGACATGTCGTAGATGGATAGCAGTGAACAATAGCTGCTTTTCAGTCACTAGCTTATTTCCAGTAGCTAAAAAAGAATTATCTATTATAATCAGAATAGGACCTAGCTTGCTGTAATTCTGCTCCTTGCACTAACTTACACTTTCCCAGGAAGATCTGGATTTCAGAAAGCATAAAGGGACTGACAGCCGTTTTATGCCCCCATCACACCACAGCGCTCTGTCTGCTGATCTGTCCACCCTTCTGAAGTTTTCAGAAGGTATAACTGTTATTTCCTTTTACTCTATAAACAAATAGACTATACCACGCTCCTGGGAGCTCCCTCCATGTACAGTTCTGGCTAATAACGAACCTGCTTTAAGTATTTAACCCTTCTTGTTTCATTGTACCTTATTCCAGAGGGACTGTCACTGCTTCTTACATTTAGCTGGATGAAAGACATCTTTCACATACTCCAGTATAATGTAGTTCTCCCACCCACAATATAACATAGTGTTGGTCAAGAAGGAAAAGAGAAAAGGAGTATATTGAAGGATCCTTTTGAATACTATGCAGTGTGACAGTCCGGGGAGGCACTAAATTCTTCAGTTCTTGTTGGCTATGTTGAACGTGAGGAAAGAAGTGCTCTGCAGTCCCATTGCCTACTTTGGTCAACGTGAAGAAGAGCAGCCTGCAGAAGGACAGGAATATCTGCTGTCTCCTTCCCTGCTTGCCTGCCTGGCTCTGAAGGAGTCCAGAGGCAGGGGAAATGAGGCACACTCACGTCCCACCCTGCCCTGCCGTGCAGCAGGGTGCAGGACTGCCTGGTGCATGGCAGAGGGCACCTGCTACATCGTACAGGCGCAGCCAGAGCTTCTCAGAAAAGCTCAGGATTTCAGAAGTTTATACTGCCACTCATTGCTGTGTCTAAGCACATTCCACCTGAAAGCAATAGAAGATTGCTGAATAGATTTCATACTTAATAACACCTTTCCCTTCCTGGACCCCAATTCTCACTGCAGATAGGTACATTTGGGAATAATAGGGGCTCAGAAGTATGTTTGTGGGGTAGGATGAAAATGCTTTCTCAAAGGCAAAACATGATCAGACTGTGAAGTCATTGGATGTGTTTTCTGCGCCTACATCTTCGCAACCAAGAATGCTTTGTCCCTTCTCCACAGGGGTTTTGTTCCAGGTGTTGCGAGCTCCAGCATCCCAGAGCACTACACATGCTGCCGTACTGCAGAGAAGAAAATTTGGGTCTTTTTAATATCTGAGGCTGCACCATCCATTGCCTGTCAACAAAGTAAATTACAACACATGGTAGAAAGCAATGTACCTGCACCTGCAGGGCAGGGGCAACAGGAGCTGAGATTCCTGTACAATGAAGTTAGAAACAAACTACATTTGGGATCGTGCTGCTGCACCTTGGCCATCAGTGTATGTTGTTGTAATAAAGGAATACATGTTTTTATATAGACAGAGCCTGGAAAGAAGGCATCAAAGTAATATATCAATAGCAGGTGCAGTACTGAACATTTTCTGGAACGGAGTTGTTTTCACTCTTTTTCAGAGGCTTTTGGTGATTTGAGCTTGCCATATAGTTTTGCAAATGTTTCCTTGTGCCCTTGTGCCATGAGATGTTGAAGACATTACGTACAGGCACACTTTTCCTGTTCTGTGACAGGTTCTACTATTTTCAAAGAACTTTGCTCTTATTTTAATTTTTCTCCCTTCAGCTACATCTGTTTTAACAAGTAGACACATCAGGCATGCACATGTGTGCACGGATGCAAACACACACACACATACATGTAGATGATAAATCCCTTTGCACAGCTGCTTATTATTAAGCTAATTCAATATCAAATTTTCCATGCCAGTTGACAGGGTCTGGTGAAATCATCTGGCAGGCCATTTTTAGGCAAAAGAATTGACTTCTGTAAGTGATACTAGGAGGAAAACACAGGTTACCTGGATTAAAAAACGTTAGAACAATTTCACAGACATGCTGTAGCACTGAGGACCTCCATAGGGTATCTGGGGTAAAGCTCAGCTCTGCATGAGCTATGCGCTGAAAAACAAAATAAAAGCCATTCATGCACGGTCAGCTCAAGGTGGCTGGGGTTTGTGAGCTGCAGGGCCAGAGGAAACCTCCTTGCCCCACAGCGCTCAAGCGCGAGTCGCCAGGACATACGCTGTTTCTGCAGAGCAGCTGTGCTGGCTCCAGCCTGGGGGCTGGATGAGAGAGCAGGATTTTCCCTCTTGCTGTTTCTCCCATGTTGGAAGAGATCCTGGAAATTACTAAGGAGCTGGGAGAGGTGCCATCTGGGGCTGGGGGGAGATTTTAAATAGTCTACTCTGAAAGTCACTTGCATAGTACTAATAATAGGAAAAAAACTGTCCTTTATCCAGTAAAGAGTAGATATATTACCGTTCGTCTTCAGATCAAAATAGCAGGTGGAAAGCAGGATGAGACTGAAGGGCAATGCCCAGCCTCCCCGAGAGATCAGCCTTAACAAAGATCCCAGCAGGAGCATGGAGAGTTCCTCAGCACCCTCGCTGCATTTTTTCAATATCAGTGTTGCCACATAATATGCAAGTATGAGAAGCTATAAGCAACCACATGAATTTATAACACAGCAAGTGCAAATATATACAATGTAATAAAAACCAAGTTCCTATCTGAGCACAGAGGAACTTCAATAATTTTAATTAATGTCCTGGAGACCCATTGCAAGTTACTAGACAAGCAGAGGAACAAATTAATAAATAAAAGCAGTTAGAATGCTGAATCATAGAATACATTATTTGTTATTATTCATTCAAATTACAAAAAATACCCCACCCAGAGTTCTAGGTGATATACACTTCCTGTTTATGCTTGGAAAAAAAAAAAGCAACAGATCAAAACTACCACAAAATATTGCAAAACTAATTTAATTTCAATAATGTGCAATAAGTCATAGTCTGTCACTGGGTGTTAGCAATGTATTCTTCAAATGTAATGAGGTCTCAGGGATACCAGATCTTATGAAAGCATATCGTCACTCAGTCTTTGCTCTGCAGAACAAATTGCCATTTATTTGTGAGGGCTGCATGAGGGTAGCATAAGCATTTGTGACGTCTTTCAAAAAATGGGGAGAAAAGATCTCTTTATTTCATATGTGAAGAAAAAAATACAATTCGAGAACGAAAAGAAGATCTGTGATAAAAGCAGGATGAATTGTCATAATGTAAAAGCCGACACGAGAAAAATTCTTCTTCTTCAAGGCTCCACGTGCTCTACGTCCATGCTCCAGCTCAACAACACACGCTATGGCCAAGCAGAAGAATCAGTAAAGGCAGCTTTGCTCTCAGCTGGTGTCAGTCTATGCTGAGCAATTTTTCTCTAATGAGGATGGTAACATAACTTTATATATTTTGTGTTGGAGATAGGAAAAAAAAAACAACTTGTGTCCCTGTTCTTGAAATATTTATTAAATATCTGCTGTGTTTATCTACCTAGAGAAGAGACAGGGCATTTCTGAGCTTATTTTAATGGACTACAAATAGATTTTCAAATTAGTAAGAGAGGATCATCGACTAGAGTCTGATCCTAGCTGCCACAGCAGGAAAGAGTCCAAAAGAAGCAGCTAGGGGCCTAGTGGACATCCTACTGAGAGCAGAGAGGACAGCAAGTATCTGTGGACTCTATCTTTCATAAAACATTGGCAGCAGTTTCCTGCTAGAATTAGGCTTTTCTAGCACTATGCTGGATTAGTATGGCTCCAAAACTATTTACATTGTACTGCTATTTTCTTTGAATAAATGCTGTCTGCATAAGAAATGGAAAAAGAGAAACAAAAACTAAAGGCTTTAATTCCACAATGAAATATACAATTTGTGCCTAATATTTTTCTTAAAATAGCCCAATTTTGCAAGCCATTTCAGCATTAATGAAAATGAATATTGTGATGGAGCATCGTCTAACCAACTCTACACAAGGATATTTCAGACAGTAACATCTTATCTGCTCCACTTCCCTGTCTGAGGAAAAATGATGTCAATGTTATTGCTTCATGGAACATAGGTAATATAGAAATAGAATTTCCCATGTTCAAAAGATTCTGTTTCTCTTGTGTCACTGTCTTCATTCTCAGATCTGGTTTTCAGAGTTTCCCATAAGAACAGACACACAGGAGAAAACACATTTAAATATACAGGGATATTCTTCCTCTTAATGATGATGCACAGTTTGTTTATTAAGTCCAGTTATATACACCTCCAGTGGGATCGTATTTTCCTCTCACTTACACGGATTATAGAATATCTCAGCTGAAATGTACAAAATTCGGCAGTTTTAAGTTGAACTACTGACAGCAACGTCGGCTTTTAAGGAGACAGTGTTACCCTTCCTCTACATACGTAGAACTAGAGTTCAAGCTTGGCATGTGTAAGCGTAGAACACAGAACACTCCACTTTCAGATATACGGAAAAACAACACCTTCCTTCCTTCCTCTCTCCCTCCCTTCCCTCCTTCCTCATCACAAGCTTGGCTGAAAAAATAACTTCACAGACATAAAATACACATAAACTTTCCTATGGTATTTATCTTGAGGCAGTAGGGCTCTGATTAAAACAATTAACATTACACATTACCCCATATTTCAATGGATTAACAATTGAATGATTAGAGCTACCAAGAAGAAAAAAAGAGAAAAAAAAAAGGAGAATCATCATCAGTACGGATGTTTCTGGTAGGGTGTGTTCCAGGAATCAGCACCCGGACTCAAATGGTTTAATATCTCCCAGAATGTCTGGAAGTAAATATAAAATCAACATTAATCAAATTTGCCAGTGACATAGAGACTGGGTGAGTGGTGAACAATAAAGAGAGGGCTGTCTTCAGGAGTGGATTTATGTCTTGTCTGAATTAGACTTCCAGAAACGACACACGCAGACCACATTTACAGAACGAGGCTTTATACTGAAAGGCACTGATTACTTCAGATTAAAACAATTTCAATTCCCAGTGCAATACTGCAACAAAACATTTTATATCATTCTATACCATTTATATATTACAGGAGTAAAATAAATTAGAATAAGGAAGTCAATTCATATGTGGCATCCTTAAAAACAGAAAAATATATAGAATATCGATTAAAGTTGTTCAAATCCCAGATTGCTGTTTTCTAGGAAATAAACGGCTCAAATGTGTTTTCATCCTTACATGTAACAAATCTAAAACCTTTGTCACATATTTCCATAGATCTTGATATAATTTGTTTTGCATTGTCTGGTGATATAAATATTGTAGTACGTAAAACGTAATTATATTCATTTCCAGATCCGACCATGAACTGTTATATTGCAACCATTTGACTCTATGACATACATAAGCAGTTTTTCTAATGAAGGCTCAAATTATTTATAACATGGTAGGAGATAGTTTGCTCTATAAAGATTACAGTAATATATTTCAATCATTGTTAGCAGCCATCATTAGCCATTTTAGAACTCCTGTAAGTTAGAATGTTTTAACCATCAATAGCAGTACTACTCATTATCCTGAAACATATCAGTAAGAAACTTAAAAAATAAAAACAATTTGTGAACAAAAATTTGAATTCCAAAATGTTTTTTCAATTTTTCTATCATGAAAAGAAATAACAATTTTAAACAAATTTTTACATGTAAAATACCTATGAAAATAAGTTTAACTGTAACTAAACTCAAAGAAAATTCAATGATATTTTTGAATAAACTATTTACAGTACTCATATAGTCTTTAAAAGACGTTGGCAAATTTAGTGTCACACAAGTAATATTAAATGTGAGAAAATGCCTCACAGAATGAGCATAAGATAGTTTAATCTGTTTAATCTCCTCCCCCCAAAAAAGGAAAAAGAAAAACCTGACAAATGGTCTGATTACAGAATATTGATGTTTTCCCAGGAAGGAAATCCTGAGAATTAATAGGCTTCTTAATCTATCAAGCAGTGTGTAACAAGCAACACAAAAAGTGAAGCTAGACTGCTTCAAGTGGTAGAAAAGGCATGCACTTTGAGGCTGAGATTAGTCATTGGAACAAGTTCCTAATGAAAGCAGCAAATTCCTTATTTCCTTTGGCCTTCAAACGCACATTAAACAGCTTTCTGAAAATATGCATTAGTCAAACTCAAGTTATGAAGTCTGATAAAGGAATGACTGTATGAATGTTAACAGCTTGTGATGCACAGGAGTTTGCATTGCATGCTTTAATGATATCATCTATCCTTAAATGCTCTGAGCAAATACAGCATTGTACTTATTTCCAGGGTAATGATCAGAACTCAGCAAATCCACCTTTTTCTTCTCCATTTAAGATGTTTTTCTTCAGAAAATAGGGAGAAAATTACCATGTGCCTGTCTATGATTGCTTTCTTATTTTTTATGCTCCCAAAGCTTGGTAAGGAACAGAATTCACTCTATGACCCCTCGACACTAATACAGCATTAATACAAACTAGAACTGAGGCCATTACATTTATCAGGCAGTAAAGGTCACAAAAATGCTGCTCATTGAGCATATTGTAGTCTCAGGCATGTGGGCTAAAAGACAAGACTTTAGGGACTCCTTGAGACCTTCAGATCTCATTTTTGCTCTATCAACAAATGAAACACTATAGATGTCTTAGTAAGTGTTTGTTTAAAAAGTATATTTTTTAATGAAAATATTATGGGAATTTAAATTCTGCAGATTTGTGTCATGCATGTTCCCACACCAGCTTTCTGCCAGCTGCATCTTCTAAAGTAGTATTGCCACATCTGTTTGCAAGGCAGGACACCATCGTACCTTCCACTACTGAAGAATTTCTAGCACAGAGTTAAGTTTAAATGGGAGAATAGACAGAGGATTTGTTAATGCTATCCTTCTCGAAGTGTTGAAGTGATGCAAAGAAGCAGAATTTGCAAGGACCACTTCTGCCATTCACTCTAGAGAGTTGCTCTGCAGGTAAAGAGCTATATCTTAAACCTCATTTTAGGCTCTCATTTTAAGTATGCATGTGGCACATCCGGCATAGCACTTTCTGAGTAACTCCTGATCTTGCCTATTTAGCAGAGCAACAATTCATATTTCGTTCTCAGGACGAGCATCTCACTTAGCTGCATACAGTGCCAGGTGGGGGCACTGGTGGAGGGCAGACGCTGGGGGCTGCGGGGAGGATGGCTTGCACGAGCGGAGAGACAGATGGGAAGTGTGGCAGCCGAAAATACCATGTTCTGGGGCTTTTACAGTGCAGGATCAGCAGGAGGTTTGGAGGTGCTGGCCATGGGGCTGGCCAGAAAGTTGGGATACAGCTCCTTGTTGTGAGCGAAGCTCCACACCCACACAAAAGTTTAGTGGAAGTTTTAGGATTGCTGAGATTTAAACTGAGTAGTTTAAGATTCAGTAAAAAGACCCTCATAATTTACCAGTGGATTGGCAGACTGTTGTTTCTAGAAATGCTGCTGAGACAGAGGAAAAGGCGAGAACAATTCTGCCAAGTTGCCTGTTCCAGCAGCTTCCCCTTCCCTTCCCAACTTGGATTTCTGCGTGGCAGCAAGCAGTTCCTCTGCGGCTCGGAGAGGCCTTCACAGGACCCCTGGTCTCCAGCGTCCTAATTAACACGTTCAGCTGTCAGATTTCAGTCCGCAGAACCCATTTGCGCTCCTCTGCTCCTTCTGCTTGGGTTTGCGTTTCCCTCTTTGCCCAGTGAGAGGAGTGTACTGTTTCAGCTCTCACGCAAGATGGCAGCAAAGGAACAACCAGAGTCCAGATTTCTTTAGGTTTGTGAATCCCAAATGTTGTTCAGAGATAGGGTTACTGCACAGTAGAGCACTATAGGAAGGCTGGAGAGGCAAGGGGCTGCTCAAAATCTTCCCCTGCAGCTGTCTCCAGAGAGCATCACCACATCAGACAACACTGGCAGCATCACCATAAAACTACAGAAAAAGTTCCAGGGATTTTTCCCAGGAAATAAAGCTGTTTTTATGTTTGTTTGCATTGCTTCAAAGCAAAAAGGGTGAAAAATGGGACAGTAGATAACTCCTTCAAAAAGTAATTTGGGAGTTAAGCTACCTAAGCTGTGGGGTATCATGCCATACTGTTTCTACAATGAGAACAGTTGTATAAAAACAGGTTAGAACTTTCTAATTAGAATATCACATATGAGTTCCCATCCAGAAGACAACATTTCATTACATTTATTTATCTTTTAAGTTGTGTTGCTGTGCTGTATTATAATGCCACTCTAAAATTAAGACTTAATCTGTGGCACATGAGAGCAGGAAATGTCTCCTATTCTCAAAATAGTTGGAGACAACACCCAAGATTTTTCTGAGCACTTGCAAATCAAGAGATTTCTGGATTTCTTAAAATGCTTTATTTTACAGGTTAGATACAGCGCTTCTACTATTAAGCTTTTGAATGTTGTTCTCATTATGAAGACATATATTCATAGAGCTTACTCCTCTGCTGTGTTTGAATATTATTGCAATAATTATAAATCATGTATAAGGATATAACTTAACCAGTTAGTGGATAAGGAGAATGGGGCAACTATTAGATTTTGTTCATTGTATTTCTTACAGGCTGTTTTTAGATCATATTAAGTTGTAAAAATTATGCAGAAACTAGGAAGTACAACAAGTAAAATGTAGAGATCTTGTACATGATTGTAATCAGCCTGTCATAGGTAACACTGTGTAACACTTCTGAACCTTGTAAGTTGTTTGTCCCCATACCCATTCGTGGCCCCACAGACCCTATCTCATTTACCTGATGTTGTGCCTCTCAACCTACAAACTAGGTAAAACTGCATTCTTCACAGCTTCCTCAGATCAGATTTGGAATTAGGTTTTAAAGTTGAGAAAGAGACCCAGACTTATTCCCTGACCTAATCTTGTGCACCCCCCATCCTGCCCCACTTGGGTAATTTTTACTGGACAGATTAAAAGGGTTTTGGCCCTACAGCTTCTGGGAATAGCTTTTGAATAACCTGCAGCAAGTCCATGGCTGGGCTTAGCTGCTCAAGAAGTCTGTAAGGCAAAATTCAGCCACACGGTGGAGGAGGAACTACATAACCAACTCTGTGTCTGGTGACCCAGGCGGGTACCATCTTACCTGGGGACTATAGCTTCTGTAAGTCCTGCAGGGATGCTGCCTCGGGGAGCTGAGCTCTACCACTTTACTTTAGTTTCTTTGAGGAGCCTTTAGAAGAGCCACAAGATAAATCTATGGATGAGCACTGTCTGTGAACGTCAGACAAGTTAGACTTTCGGGTTTCTTGCAGATCTTAATTTCTGAAAGAATCTAACTTGCCTTTCTGGGCCTCTGCAGTAGTATTGGTGAGTCATTTCTTTTCTTAATTAAACAAAGTAAACAAAAATGTCAAAAAACAAATGTTAACTGGAGCTGTTTCCTTTCCAGCGCAATCTGAGTTCTAAAGCTTCAGCAAAGTCTGTTTCCATATAGTGCCCTAGGATATCTGGAAGCATCAATACGAATGGACAAAACCTCCTGATATTACAAAGCCAGCTGGTCAGAACATATGCTAACTGACTATGTAGACACACATAACACATCTGGATCCTAGGTAGCACTGTTCCACTGTGGGACACAAACACCAGCACTTTGAAGGTGTCCGTCTGCACTGTGGCCCTATCTGCATCTCCCATGTGCCTGAGTCCCTGCTTGGAAAATTAAGGTCCACTGGACAGCCACAGGTAGAAGCCCTGCAGAAGGGAGCCATATACCATTAGTGGTTATTCATTTCAATTGCTACTTTCTTCACAGAGGTACTCCTTTGATACTAGCCATACAGTGGATGCTGGATCCTTTATCCTATGTTCACAGGGGAAATGTCAATGCTACTACGCTGCTCAAGACCAGGGTGGGGCAAAAATGAGATAATAAGGGCCTCATAGATTCCTGAGGAGACAAAAAAAGCAACTACACAAAAACATGTTATTAGTTGAACAAAATAGTTATTTAGGAGCATACAGGTGAGTTAAAGAGCTGTTGATCTTGCACCCTTTTTTCAAAACTTTCCCATGAAACTGGAAGAGGGTTTGTTTTATGGGGAGGTTCCCCCTTTTCCCCTGTCATCTGGTCATGATTTGACTAAACTTTGATGATATTCAAGGCCTTCTTCCCCCTCCCCCGCCTTGCACCTAGATGCCTACTGCTGCCAAGGCCTGGTGTTGGCGTGGGAAACAGGGATTGAAGTCTCCCCCTCAGCCCCTGTGTATGAATATAGTGTTTGTGTAGTTTGTGTAGACTGCAGTGTCTGGAGCTACACCATCACTGCACTGTTGCCTAGATACAGCATCCTGAATCATGCTCGTCTCAAACAGTGCAGTGGTGTACGTGGAGCTTAGGCTAGGCTCATGCTTTGGCAAATCCTATCCAAGGCAGATCGTGTACCAGACCATGCTTGGAGAAGACCACCAGGCAGGATAGATCCCACGAGCCTGGGGCAGCTGGCAGGACTCAAAGGTCAGCACTAATGATCTATATGGCTCTGCAGCAGTCTGCAGATTGGACTGCAGGCAAAATGGAATTTGACTAGAAGAGCTGAGAGAGAATGAGTTAATTTTTACCTCATAATGCTATGATACTTCCCTGATATGCCATTAATAGTGTGATGTGAGTTGCATAAGGATTAAGAACCTCTGGGTGCTTCAACTTGTCTACTGGCAAGCAGATGGGGCACTGAGGGATGTAATGGAGTGCCATGTCTGTTTGTTCTTGCAGCTGATGTGGCCCAGTGAGCTCTCCAGAAAAAAACAGCATGGTGTGCTACTGGAGATGCTCAGTCATGGTGAGCATGCATGTCCACAGCTATGTGGAGTGCTTGATGCAAGAGAAGTTTGCCTTCCTTCTCTCTCTCAACTGGTCAAAATATATCAAGTGGTCAATCGACTGTTCCAAAAAAGGGCTGAAATTCCAGTGAGTCCCAAGAAAGCTGATGAAAGAGTCTCTCTCTCTTTCCCAACCTTGCCATGATGGCCTGCTACTGTGCTATCACGAATCTGTCCCGACTACTTCCATCTTGTCCCAGAGGTTGCTCTGTATGATATCAAATGAAGTGCCACCTTGTCTGTACTGCTTCCTAATGTGATAAAAAATCATTTCTGGGAAGCGGAACTCAAAAATTGAAGAATATAATCAGACTGAGGGTAGTCGTTCAAGAAGATGGGTTGACAGGACATGGTGGCAGACCTAGCGAGCTCTTGCCTGGACTGGCTGTCAGGGCTAGCAAAAACACATGAAATCTCACCTGCCATGAACCTACACTTCTCTGCGTAGGCAGCCCTGCAGAAGGTAAGTGTTTGTAGGAGATTGTCTCTTCAAATACTACTTATGTTGGCTTGGCTGCCAATATTTTAGCCGGCATGTTTCTAAGCAAACTGATGTCTCTGCCATTTTGTGCCTGTCTTGTCCCCGCCTCTTCCAATATTGCATTTATTGTGGTCAGTAATCTTTCTTGGGCTTCTTCAGAGGGACATGGCAGGGCACAGGGCTGTTACCGCAGGAAGCAGCAATCCAGGGTGCTCAGCTGCCTTAACGGTGGAGATGCCAAAACAGAGGACTAGCTCTCCGGCTTTAGCAGGCACATGTGGATCCCTGGCCCTGCCCTCAAAGCCTGGTACTGCCTTACCCCAGATCTTGTGCAGCCCAGAGCAAATTTGGCAGGGAGCCGGACTGCTCCCAAAGGCATGCCTGTCCTTCGCACAGATTCATGTATCCTTGAACTTCAGCCAGAACTGCTTATTGGTTTGTGTAAAGTTGACCTTTGCCAACCGCAACAGTGTCTTCTCACTGCTATTTTTTCCTATATTTCCAAGCCATCAGTAGAGGCACGTTCCTAGTAGAAAAAGACTAAGGCTCTGATGTCTTTTGGGTCTGAGATCATGCCCTCCTTAGCTGCTGAGAAACACTCTCTAGAGGAGACTATTTATCTCCACTCACTAGAGAGGGGAGGTTGGGGAGATAAGACTCATTGGACAAAAGTCCATGAATGGCACCTCCACCATCTCTTATTTCAAAGAACCAGTTGCTTTCTGAAGAATTACAGGATTACATCCCTTTTCTCCTCTGCCTTACTTTCCAATGGCAACACTTACAAAGGGGTGAAATTTGTTTTAAAGTCACTTTGTATTTGTTATCTAAGATCTGTCCAGTTTAACATGGACAAACAATTTTCACATCAATACTACTCCTAAACTAAAAAATCAAACTTCTAGTCTCCTTTTTGTTTTTCCAGTTCTTTTCTAGGATGTTTTTTTTTCCCAATGAGAAATAGAAATAATAAATATCACAGACTCCTGCAATGAGGCATTCCATAACAGAGATAGTTCACATATTTTCAATTGATATTTATTATACCCAAACCACATGTATAGCTTATTTTTTTCTGTAATCACTTTTGTCTCCTCTTATAGTGTTTTTTTCTTTTTCCTGTGCAGGGGCTTGTAATGTACTGAATAGAGAAGATGTTCAAAACTATACATTAAACATTTGCGTGTCTGACAACTCTGCCACCTAATCTGGGCTGTCTAAACTTCCTACTCTATTCATCACCTCTTGTCTTTTCAGCTATCCTCTCCTCAAATATTGGCATTGCTCTTCCTATACTAAAAAATTATATTTTAAACACCCTCCATTCAAAATTTCCTTAGATTTTACAGGTCGTTTTTTCTGTCCTCTACTTCAGGCAGTTGAGAAAACTGTGATGTAAATCATCCATGGCACAGCCTTCACAGTCTTCAGATGGGGCTTAAATCCATTGCACAGCAGCTCATAAAACTATTCACTTATACATTTTATGACTATGGAATTGTATGGGTTGAATTTCACATTTCTTCACCAATTTAGTACATTTCTGCCGAATTAGTTCCTGATCTCTTTTGAGATCCTATTGCACATCTGGCAACAGATTTGAGCTAAAAGCAGATAAGGTGTCAAGCTGTTGTTCCTCTAGGGTTGTCAGCCCCTGCAGAAACACTACTTAGCTGTTGAGAAATGCTAAATAAGAAATGCATTTAAGGTGTCATCCTGTGTGCAGCTTAAATTTTGTTCTTCATGTGAAGAAAGAGCTCTTTTAAGCTTTAATTGTAGAAGATTAGAATTTTAATTGTAAAAGATTCCCTTCAGACCCTCTCAAGCTATTATCCCATCAGTAGGAAAGCAAACATGCCACAGCTGTTTCCTGTAGCTGTCATAGCTGTCATAGCCTGCTTTGAAAAGGGGACCACTCAGCCACTCTCACTCCATCTTTTAAGGTTTCTTACACAACATGGCCTGTGGAGTGTGAGGGGGTCAAAATATAAGGAAAGAAATACCAGGGGAAGGATTAAAAAGGCATATGGCGTGGAGACACCAGGAGTAAGAAGCCCTGGAGTGTCAGCACGGCTTCAGATAAAGGGCTCAAAAGATAAAAGGTGGGTAGTTTGGCAGCTTTGAAAATAGGATTTGTGGATGGGGTGTGGGGAAGGGAAGAGGCAGAGGCTGGGAGGCTCTTGTGGTGCACAAGAGGGAGGGTACACATGAGGACGTGGTACTTTGCAATAGGAGGAGAGGGGAGGTGGACAGTGAATTGATGTGAGAGGAATTTGAGAACTGAGCCTGAGGAGATTGCAAAATGGAAGAACGGAGTGGACATAACAGGAGTACTGGATAAGCCTAACAGCCCTGATCATTGTTAATGCCCTCCCCATGCACATGCAGACAAATGCTCTTCCTACGCCTTCCTGGGCAGGCAGTTACTGACAGTGAAACCGTGCATAGTACTACATGTTTGCAGTAGCAGGTTAGCTGTCCTTTTTGTTAAGTAATCACTGGCTGATCAGCAATCGCTAAAACTGTTTTATTCCACAACGAGTGTTTTCTGTTGAATTTCCAACAACACTCCAGTTGCTGCTGCACTGGAAATGACTAACTGTCTGTGAGAGTCTAGTGGTAGCCTCATGCTGGTAAAATGAAGACCCTAGTCATCTACCAGGTCACTTGAATTGTCTCATTGTAAATTTAGTTGTGATTTCTATCTAAATGTCCCTGTATTTCTGTTTTCTGGAGTCTTCTGGGCAAGACTCATAACAAATTTGGACGAGCAGCCTGCCTTGTGTTTTCCTCTGCCCTCTGCAGATTGATTATTATCATAACTCAGCTGTTTTGATATGGATCTGGCACATCACAAGTCATACCTCTTTCTTTGATTCATTCAGCTTTATTAGTCTAAAGACTGCCTATGAGCTGCTTTCCTGACAAACAAAAAGTTTTTAGTTAACAGTATCTTAAGCGAGCAAGCTTTTTCAGTGTGTCTTCTTTTTAATGAAATAGCTATAACATGTTTTCTTGATCAGAAGAGTGTGGACAGTACCTATAACTGCAGATTAATAGTTTTATTTACAAATGTGTGCATGTACAAGACACTTTTCTCTAAAAATGCATGCCTTCTACTCACTATTTTCATGTAGATAAGTAAGAACCTGTATATCGCATCAAATCAAAGGTCGTTCAATTTTAAGTTTTTTTTAAGTTTGCCATCTTGTCTTTTGGGAATAGGCTAGCAGAACTCATGCAGTCAATTACAGCTGAAGAGGGGTTTAAAAATCTATCACCTCTCAGCTACAGTGTCTCAGTTAAAAACTGAGCTCAGATAAGAGGCTTAACACCTGCTAATATGTCCAATGGGAAAGCAAACTTGGCACACAAGCAAGCATGCCAAAGAATTAGCTGAGATCAACAGCTTGATCACACAGGGAATTTGTATACAGCTATCACAGTCAGAAGAAAGATGATGACTCCAGGCACAGAGAACACAGGCCATGCAGCCATCATAGTTTTCAGGAAACAGACATGTGGAGACAGATTTGGGGATCGTTCTGGTAATCCTTGTGTGAAAACAGGAGCCTATCAAATAGAAACAACATTATCATATTACTTGCATATAAGTTGCTGCTGAAACAACTGCTAGACTAATATGTCCAAAGAGAGAAAGAAAAAAACAAAAACAAAAAAAGAGAGGAAAGTGGCAAAACTTGTTATAGATTGCTGAATCACCCTAAGTGCTTGTTCTATTCAAATGATCAAAGATTAAAGGGGCCCTTAATGACAATCTGTAAATCCCAAAGCTAGCTGCCGAAGGTCTGAGATTCAATAGCCGAGAGATGACGCTAAGCTAATTCAGACCATAAATAATGCTCTCATTAGTTATCTGTGTGCATGCTAACATTTGTAATAATCTGTCAAAGGTTATCTATCATTAAAAAGAATTAATTCAATGTTAGATTTTTATTTGTCAGATATACCTTAATTTAGCAACATCTATCAGGCTTGAAGCAAGTTAATTCATGCATGTCCAGTGACCTATGTTACTCAAAAGGTCAGAGTAAATAAATAATTGTAAAGTCAGAATTAATCACTGAGTTGTTTAAATTTATCCACTGCAAATAACAACCTCACAGCTTAAATACGTGCCGCAAGTCTTATGTATTGATTTGTTCAACCTCATCACGGTATCAAGATATCCTTTGCAGAGGATATCTCCATCTTAGCAGATCTACAGAAAGACAAAGTATCAGTTAAAACAACTTGTCTAAAAAGGTGATCTATTTTTCATGATCAAAAAATCAGGCTGTCTTCCTACTCAGTGAAGCTGAGTTCTATGCAAATGAAAAGATAGCGTCTGGGAAGAAGTTAATCATTACACTGAGGTCTGCTTTATTTAGAAATGTTTGTTAGTTTAGAACTGCAAAATGGCGCAGAATATATTTTAATTTTCCTCATGTTATATTTTGGACTGCCCAAATCTTCTGAAATTAAACAACGCAGCAAACAGTAACAAATACACAAGTCAGACACAGTGTGTGAAGCTAGTAAACAGATAAAGTATTGCACTCTAGAATCAGCATTTTCTGAGAAAGAAGATCTTACTGTAGCTTGCAAGAGTCCAGTGAAATACTGTAAAAGTCAGTTTACATTTTCCTGAATCTTCACTTGCAGTAAGGATGGAATACAAAGAAATGGAAAAGGCCCACACAGGGCCTGACCACCAATCAGTGTAAAACAACTGAATGTCATGAGCTGGACGGTGCCTTCTGTTTCAGTGCACCACAGAGCTGCTACATGCAATGTATAGCGGACCATGACGAAATCACTAGACTCACTGAGCACTTTGACTCCGACAGATCTGTGGCGAAGATCAGATGTTTGACTCTTGACCACTGCACCAAGTTAGGGTTGGAGACAAAGGAGGTATTAAGAAGGTTGTTCAGTAAAAGAGGCTTAGTTAAATTACGGCCTGCATTAACTATTGAAAGGGACTAGATTATTGATGTTTACTTACATTAAAATGGATCTGTGGAATTTATTTTTCAGGAATATCTGAAGTGAATTGACAGAATCTTCTTATTCTGAATAAACAGACTACACAAAAAGAGGATGTCTTTTTTGCAAGTCTAAAATAATCTGCTATGAAGGAAGCTCACTGTCAACTGCTGTGTTTTTAATCTTTCACTTTCCTTCCTACTACATCTAGTAAGATGTTTCAACAAACTTCCTTTTTCTTTTCATTTATTCTCCAGTTCTAAAATTACCTCAAGGATATCAGCTTTATACTGTTGTCATTATTGCACAGTACTGCAACTTGTGAAATACGTGAATGTCTCCTGTTGGATGAAACTGAAAAGAGCTTCTCACCTTTCATTCTCCAGCACTGCTTATTCCAACAGTCATTTAAGCTGTTGTGAACCTTGCCAATGTAATGGATTTGTTGGCATTTTACTGACATCTCCAAGATTAAATTTATTAGATTGCTGACTAAGGCCGCAAAAATGTTCCTGGTCCCCTTTTTCTCCTCCCCCGCCCCCAGTCACTGGTAAGCATTAACTGTGGTGTCTTTGACCTCATCTCTGATAGTTTCCACAAGAACTTTTTGCAGATGTCTACAGATACAGCTAAAAGATTGATACCCTTGGTAGAGACCCACATCTAAGCCAGCCAGTGACTTCTCTGTTTCTGGCTTGGCAAAATGATGCTTGCCTACTGGTACAGTTCGTGATTTCTATTCAGGTGAGAATAGCTTGAGCTAAATAAATCTCAAAAATGATGGATTTGTAATCCGTATGACAGACATACAGGATTTTTCTTTGTTTCCTAAAGAGGCACCAAATGTACCTGTGTGAGAAGTGAGAAAGAAGGACTAGAGAATCTGGGTATACCTGAAACACCAGTTAGACTGCCCTTCATGACTACAGCTGTGGAGCAAGAACCTAACTATTAGTGCAGAACAACTTGTTCCAGCTAATGCTGTTAAGACATGTGGATTGGTGAGGGAGGAATAAAAAGATTCAGCTGAGAACCCAAGCTTGTGTCACCACTTCATCCTAGTTACCGCAGGCCAACCAGAAGCAACCAAGGAACTTACATCCAGGACTGGATGCAATTGGTATTATTCTTATTTATTATTTCTGTGGGGTAGAAGAAGCGGTTATAATGTCACCAGTGATGCGGGGCACTGTTGAGGAAAAAATGCTCAGGGAGGAGTGTAAAGAAGTACAGACTGGCCAGGGCTCTAACAGAGTTAGGGAGAAGATGGAGGGAAAAAAAAGATGAAAAATATTTAAGCAGTGATTCAAGAGATGTGTTTATGGCACGTGGAACATAAACTTGAAAAGCAGCAAGAAAATAAGGTGACTTTAGAGCGAGGTGTGAACTTAAGGAGATGAAGAAGAGGTGAAGCAGCAACAACTCACGTATTGCAAGATTAATTGCAGGACTAAGGGGAGAGAAGCTGAAATTTAGAGAGATTCTAGAGAGAAATGGTTGGACCAAGCAGGAGAGGGCTTGAGAGTGTCTTGTATCAAATGGGAAGAAATGGAGATTAGAAGAAAAAAGGTAGGCTATCTTGCCTTGAATGAAAACAGAAGAATAAGAGGGGACAAAAGACTGAAAGATAAATTGCCCAAGGGCTGTATTGGAGAGGTCCGATTAAGCATTGGACAGGGAACGGCCAGGCATCAGAGAGTTGTCATGGGTAGCCTAAACATCCTGAATGGTCTGTAGAGAGCTTTTTTAGTGAGACTAGGATACTCAGCAGAACTTGTACATCTGCAGCATTTTCATAAAATGTTTTAGAAAGAAAAAAAAAGCTGGTATTAATCTTGGAAGGAATGGTGCAAAGAATCTCCAGTTCTCCATGGTTTTAATTATCTGGAAAGATTTGAACAGGCAGAAACTGCCCCATTTACGCTATTTTCCTATAACTATTAGCTCTAAATCTGGCTGCTCAGTAAATCTAAACTTTTAAAAATATTGAGAGTAATGAGTCCTTCATAGCGATGATTTTTATCACTGTCTATTTTGGAGGGTAATGAGTTAAAGTTGACTACAGCATTTAAAACTGACTATAAGTGAAATAGAAAAATGATTTGCAGAAACTTGTTTTGATCTACAAGTATGGAGCAAAACAAACTGGCCTGGGCAGATGAACATGTTCTAATGTAGAGACTTCCTGAATCCCTGGCACACATTGAAACTTTGTAATACAGGTTTTTTGAAAGAAGTTGGGTATGTTTCCTATTATTTGAGAGGCAAAACACTTTAAACATGCATGTACCAATGCTGCATAAGTACTTGTTGGACAAGAACCAGGAGAACTTTGAGGGTATGTGTAAAACATAACAAAGTTAGACTACACATGTGGTACTGCCGCTGAATTCCTTGAGGCAGGGTGTAGGCAGTAAAGCTCCCACAGATTTGAACACAGACTGCAGGTTAGCAGCTGGTAAAGGAACAAATTTGGGCAAAAAAGAATTCAAGCAGCATGCCACTGAAAATACATGATTATGTGACAGGCCAGCAGAAGTTGTGTGCATATGTGTATATACATGCATCTATGTTTGTAAAACATGCAGTCTTTTCTAAGAGAAGAGAAGGATAAAACCTTTCACTAAGTCAATGAGGTCTTGACTTTTTAATAGCAGTAGACTTTTCAGGCTCAACTGGCAAATACTGACAGCTCTGCTTTTATTTATATCCATGGGACTTAAACTTCATTTCCTTCATATGCTTTGCAGAGGCTAACTCAAGATTTTTTTTCTCTCTGTTTATTCATGAGTTCCATTCTCCCAAAGAGCCAAAGTTGAGATCTTAAGTGATATCACCAAGAAAACAGAATAGATATGAACAAAAAAGAAACTCTTTCAAAATGTGCAGAGGATTGGGTTGTAAAAATAGGTCCACGAGTCATCTACATTGATGGATAGCACAGTTCTTGAGCACTACCCTAGTAAGGGTGATGCATGTTTAAACATATATATTCATGCTGCAGGCTTAAACATGACCATCAGATCGTACAAGCCGTGTTGATACTGCAGCACAATAGTTCCACATTTCTCATAGCTTCATCAGCTAGGGTCTTTAGATGCTTCTGAAAGGGTGGACTCATTTAAACCACGAGTGAAGCATGAACAACAGATATAAGGTCTCATCTACTACTAGTCTAGTCCCACTAATTCTTCTGCACTATTGTTTGTTGGTCACCACGTAAAATATCCCGGACAACATTTCTGCAGTCGGGCTTATCTGACCATGAGAAACTTGCTCCCCTAGTGCCACTTTAAAGGGTTAATGGCTATTAAAAAGAATATTGCTTCATCATATTTCAAGACCTTGCTGTTCACCTTGCACAGCAACAGTGGCCACATAGCTTCACGCATGCTATCTGCACATTTAGGACTTCAAAATCTTTACAGTAGGCTGAAGCAACGCTCTTGTGCCATGAAACAACTTAGGCCTCTGGTGTGTGAAGGTTCTTGCCTCCTGACTGTTGACAATGCTTTGGTCTGTAGCAACTAGCACCTTTCTAGGCAGTTCCCAGGTAGATAGGCATTAGTCCCACTTTGAGCAGGAACCTTGTCAAGATGATCACCAGAAGTCAACACTACTGTGGATGTTTTGGGGGATAGCCTGTGCCAGAACTATATTCAACAGGCAGTGTGGTTGTAGTCACCCTGCTTCAAAGAGAAAGGCAGCCCCTACATTGTCCTTGGCCTGCTTTATTTAGTAGTACAGACTGAGGTGAAAAAATAGATGTACGTTGCAGAGTGAAAAAATCCTGCTCAGTTGTTAACCGCAAGCAAGCACTATTGAACTGGTGTTAGCAGACTGCTTCCAAGGACTTAGCACAGAATCATCCAGGCTGTATGTACAGCTCTGCATACCTGGAGGTGCTCTTTGCTGTTCCACCTGTGTTTTTCTGAAAGTGCCAAGAGAGTCTTCCAAAACCAAGACAGCGTGGTCAGGAAATTTAGCTTTGACAAGGGCATCATGTATGGCTCTAAGAGTGACTGAATATGACATAAAATGGAAGATGAGCCTCATTGCAGGAAGAACTATTTTGAAATACTTGAAGTAATCATAATTACCATAATGAGGCACCTATTAAAAAGCTTCCACTAAGCAGGGTTGTAGTATTAGTAGATTCAGGAAGTAACACTGAAATATTATGACACGGCTATGACTGTTGGTAATTAAAAAAATGAGATTTTCCTTGCGAAGGCAAGAAAAGCAGCAAAGAGAAGAAAAATCCAAAAAGAAGACAACAGTCTATTTGGGCCCCTCTGCAGTCCTGTTTTTTACAGTAGCATCATATGTAAGTAAAACTCAAATCTCCTGCCTCAAGCTGTACCAATTTAAATGAATTTGTTAAAGACAGCTACAGAAGAACAAAATTAGAGGAAGCAAAACCACATGATCTCAGTGCGTCAGCTCCAACATGTCACTTAGCAAAGCAACTTCTTACAAAGGCTGGGTAGTTCACCCAGCCTTTGTTTGTTCAGCTTTTTCATCCTTATGTTGCCTGTACCCAGGACAGGACTGGCATCTGCTGGGAGTAAGAGGTTAAATGGATATCCACCACCAGTTAGGAAGCACTTCCCAAGTAACAGCTCCCCCAGATCTTGTACTTAGCATGTCACTGGCCCTACAGATCTTCTTTCTCTTCAGCGTTAGCGAGCAGGTCTGACTGTAACCCAAAGCTTTTCAACAAAGTTGCTTTTGTTTTTGTGAAGGATGAATCCTTCAGTTTACAAGAACAGCTTGCTAAAGCATGTCACTAGGATCCTTGCCACTTGATCATGAGTGTTCTCTGCTTGAAATAAGCATTGTGGCTGAAGTCTCTTGCCCTTCATTTAATGCTGAGCCTTGGCCTCTTGGGTAGAGATTAGGTTGCTTCTAGCCAAGTGGCAGGTAGGCTCCAATACGTGACTCACGCAAGACACATAGGTGGTGTCTGTGGGTGCTGGCAAGGCTTCCCAGGCCTTTACCCAAGCCCCCGTATCCCTTGGGGTGGCTGCGGAGGAGCTCCGAGAGCGGGCCTGCCGGCAGCCTCCATGGCTCGCGCTCCGCATGTGAAAACCCCTTCCTGCCCAGTTAGCCTGCTGCTGTGGCACGCCTCGGTTGTTCACAGACAACAGCAGCACGCCTCGCACGCCCCGGGAGCAGAGCACCCCGCACAAGTCGGATTTTGGGGCCTTACTTCCCAGCTCCGGCCTTTCACCACACGTACACCCAACGCGGGATTTCAGCTGCTCTGGGCCAACCCTCTCTGCAGGAGAGGTTGTGGCTTGGTTTTTGTCACTTTTCGGTGGAAATCGCCCGCTCCCTTGCGGGACTGAGCTCTTCCCTGGCCAAGCTGCCAGTCGCTGCCAGCGGTACAGTCGCCACCGGAGAGAGGTGCGAACCGGAGCCGGGAAATCGCCCAGGCGTGGTTTCACGGACCCCTTCCTCGGCGCCGCTCTCTGGAAGCAGCCAGGCTGCGTCGCTTCGACGGCAACTATCAATTTTCACAAGTACGGAAGGAATCACGCAGCAGCGCTCTCTGGCATCCATTCGGTAATTTGTGGTCTTTAATGAGATCAGATAATTATAGGTAAAGGTACTGGCTGTGGCATCACTACTTTTTTTTCTGTTAAACAGGCATCTACTAAACACTATTTATGAGTCTGTTGTTTAGGTGAAGAAGGAAAAAGAAAAAAAAAAGACCATCTTGCAAACAAGACGTTTTCCCACGCGAAAATGGGAACAATACACAAAACCAGAGGGGATTTCTGCCACGGGAGGTCCGGGAGGCGACGGCAGCCTTATCGCTGAGGTCTGCCAGCCCCCACAGCCCCCCTGCAGGGGCTGCTGCCGCCGCACAGGGCCGCGTCGCCATTTAGCAACCCGCTGATCCCGCCACCCGCTCTTTGTAAGCGACAGGCAGGGCCCGGCAGCCCACAACACGCCCGAGGCCGCCGCCGCCGCCCCCGCGCCCCAGTGGTGCCGCCCCGCCGCCCCCCGCGGCGCAGGGCGATAGTGCGCGCCACCGGCCGGCACGAGGGGGCGGAGCTGCGCATGCGCGGCGGGGCAGCCGGCGCCGAGGGCTGTCGGTGCAGGGCGGCGGCGGCGGCGGCGGCGGCGGCTCCGCAGCGGGGCCGGCGAGCAGCGGCGGGCGTGAGCGAGGTCTGTGGGCCGGGGGTGTGCGGGGAGGGCCGGGCCTGCGGGGCGGCGGTGCTGGCGGCCGGTCCGAGCCGGCGGCCTGCGCGTCGCGGCCTGGTTTTGCCGTGCGAGGCGGGGGAGCTGCTGGGGCCCGAGTCCGTCTCGCCAGCGGCGGGGGCCCGGCCGGGGCCGCCCCCGTGCCGCCTCCGCGTTGGGGGCAGCTGGGAGCGGCGGCGCCGAGGGCCTGGGCGCTTCGCGGGGGTGTTTGTTGCGCGGTGCGGCAGGGGGCATGTCGGCAGGGTCGCGGCGCTCAGCAGCGCCCGCCGGGCTCCCGAGCACAATGCGGTGCTGCGGACCCGGTGGCCGTGCCGGTGCTACCGAAATCCTTCATAAAATGAGCTGGCGCTCGAGTATTTTTATGTCATCCTGGCTCTTGCCCTCGCCGCTCAAGTCGTTGTCCTTAAACTGCGTTGCGTTCAGGAAGTTTCAGCTAACTTGAGGCACTGGCTGCTGATCTGGTCAGTTAATTACGCTAATGCTGTTAATAATGCGTATTAATGTTGCATGTCTGCATTCCACCTGCTTCCTACATTTTTGGACTATGTTTTCTGCTAGAAAGTGATATAACGTTCAGGAACTGATTGCAAAGTCTTGTTCTGAGATACGATTCTGCAAACCCTTTTGTGTAGGTGGTCCCACTTACTGGAATAAGATTTTGCTGATTTGTGCCCCAGATTTGGATTTGAGATTCTGAATTACATTGAAAGCTGTAGGAAGCGATGGAGAATCCATGAGGAAAGAACTCTGTCATTGGGGAGTACTAGAATAGTAGATAGTGACTGCATGCTGCTGTTGAAATGAGAGTTTCATGCATAGGAAGATAGTATTTGTGTAAAGGATTTTTTCCTCCTTTTTTTGCCTTCCTACTTTACCCTCTTCTGATTTTGTTTCAATGTGTTATTTTGCACTGATAGAGATTTTGCAGGCTAACTGTTAGTCTTAAACACGTTGCTTACATTTTTTATATGGATAGCTAGATATTTATTCTTGAGGTGAGTGTTGCTAAGGGAAATAAGACCAAACTCTTATCTGTGATGTAAGTTCTCTATAGTTTAGAGTGACTTTTTTTTTTTTTTAATAAGACTCATTTATTTTTTTTCTCCTTGTTCCAGATGGAAAAGAAGAGTTCATGGTTTCTGGTTTGCACAATAGCAGAGACTCAGTAGTCATAAAGGAGACTAATGTGTGGATGAGAAGTGTCAAGCCCCTTGCAAGGCTTTATACTATAAAAAACAAGAAATGAATCCAACAAATGATGATACAGTGCTTGGGACCATATTTGACTGGGACTATCTCTTATGGGAAGTTCGTTTGACGTTTCTAGCTGCTGGTTTTTTAATCTATCTGGGAGTTTTTCTTCTGTCTCACTGGATGTCTTCATGGATGAGTACCACTTATCGTGCCTTGTATGCAAAGGAGAAGGTCTTTTGGAATATGGCAGTTACACGTGGTGTGTTTGGTCTTCAGAGCTGTGTTGCTGGTTTATGGGCTTTGCTCATAGATCCCGTTTTTCATGCTGACAAAGTGTATTCACAACAAAAGTGGAGCTGGTTTAACTGTTTAATAGCTGCTGGGTTTTTTTTGCTTGAAAATGTAGCTGTTCACTTGTCCAATATCGTTTTTAGAACATTTGATGTTTTCTTAGTAGTTCATCACCTCCTTGCTTTTGGTGGCTTGGCTGGTCTAGTACTTAATGTAAAATCTGGACACTATCTACCTTTGATGGGAATGTTGCTGGAGATGAGTACTCCCTCAACCTGCATTTCCTGGATGCTTTTAAAGGTAAGAATTTGATAATTTTCAAATTATGTTTATAATGGTTTTTATGCATTTCACTTGTCCGTAGGAAATCTTTGTGGTTTTCTCTGGTTTTGCAGCAAGACTGTGCTCGTCTAACTGATACCCATGTTGCTGCGATACGTGCTTTTGTCCTACTAATATTTCTGTAGGCCTCTATATAGGTTTCTGTGTGATGCTGTATGCATGCAGATGGTTTGCATTCATTCTGAGCTGGGGATGCTGTATGCATGTGGAATATCATAGCTTTGCAGGAAAAATGCCTGCGAGCATGCGTGGGTAAAAGCTAGGTAGTTGCATTAGTTCTAGAGAGTGCTCACTTCCTTATCTTGGAAGTGAGCACTTCCTTATATTGGAGTAACAATCTCACTTTTGCATACTTTCTGTTTTTGTTTTTTTAGGCTGGCTGTGCTAATACCTTTTTCTGGAAGGCAAACCAGTGGGTAATGATCCACCTGTTTCACTGCCGCATGATTCTTACTTATCACATGTGGTGGGTGTGTATTGCCAACTGGAATTACGTGGTGGAAAATCTGGGACTTCTTCATTTTATTATTTTATTTTCGGGATTGTTTGCAGTCACACTAATACTTAACCCGTACTGGACATACAAAAAAACTCAACAGCTTCTCAACCCAACTGACTGGAACTTTGAAAGTAAAGCAGTGAAAAATGGAAAATTAAGTGGTGATACATATCAAAAGAAGAGGATGTAACGCTGAAATGGCTGTCTCCTAAGATAATAGTAGAATTCAGCAGAAGAATACAATGCAAAGTAATTATTTGCCCATGAAATAGAAGCATTTGCAAGAAGCTCATTAACACAGTGGTTCCTTGCTGTTAGTATTCTGTGTGCACCAGAAGTATTTAAAAATCGTTGTCTGTATTTAATATATGCATACACATAAGATCTTAAACCTCTTAGTTAAGGATTATGCCAGCAGTTTTTTCAGGTTGGACAGTATTTCATGGTTTAGTACTGACAGGCTCTCTAACGGTGTCTTTTATCTTAACACTTCCAAGTGGCTTTGTAGATAAATTAACTATTAAGATTAACTTGCATCAAATTTAGCATGAATCCCATTTCACATGTGTTGGAGATACTGATGCTGAAAATTATGTTAGGAAGCTTGTGAAAATCAATTTTTACCCCAGTTAGGTATACATAGATACCAAGATCCTGTGTGCCTTTAAAAGATTCTGAGTGATTGCACTCGTCATATTGCAGAATGTAGTTGTAGCTGGGCTTTTGTTGGTGGGTTTTTTTTTTTCAGTTTAAGTGCAATTGAGGGAAAGGATCATTAGAGCGTTCACTGTCAGCGTGAGATATAGTTCCAAGTTGCCCTCAGACCGGGAGGAGTTCATTATCACTGCATGCATGTGGTAAGGAGTGAGGATGCAGATCTTTATTATGCTGGTGGGCTAGCTAGAGGTAATCGTAATGGTTCTTTCTGGATTGGAAATCTGTGGAATCTAGGAGTTGATTGTAAAACTTTTGGCTCTGTTTTATCATTGAAAGGCTTGCTGCTTGATGGGTAAAATATCCTTATTGTTCGTCCCAAATGAACAGTCATGCAGTTCGTTCCACTGATGCTCCTGTTAACGGTGGTTCTTCAGTTTTGGAAATCCTCTGTTGTAGAGATTTTTAGAATCTCGGGTGATTCCTCTTTAGAGGAAAACTTGCTTAATGTCATATAGAAGTTCAGTTGTTCTTTTAGTATTTTTATTTTACTTTGAAGGACATATGGAGTGAGGCTAACAATGCTTTGCACTTTATCTGCCACAGCACTAAACCTTTTCTTGACCTAGGGGACAGAGTTGTTTTTTAGATAGAGGCTTCGCAAATTGTAGTGGATGTTATCCTACAGTGTTGGTCTGGTTGTTCCTGGGTGAGATTTTATGTAGCAGATGAAGGTATAAAGATCATGATAGGAAAGAGTGACACCTAGTGGCAGGAGAATGACATAAAGGTATTGGTTCTGATGCACTAAACTAGTGATACAAAAGGGCCATCTGAAATTTTTTTTATGTAATATGGCATGACTGTTACGTAGTTAATGAATTTATTTTCCAAAATAATAAGCTTGAGAAAGCCCTGTGAAGAATTTTAGGTTAAGGCGCATATTAACTAGAGGCTTTGTGTATTGATCTGTGGTAGGACATACTATTTTAACTGTGGGGGAAACACTGCGTTCAGTGTAAATTGCCCATTTTATTTATTTTGGTGGGGGTGTCTTTGATGTTGTTCAGAGTGAGTGCGTGAAAGTAGTGGTCACATTACTCTGTTCCCTAACTCGCTTTGCTTGAGCATAGAGTTGAAGAGTTGCTCTGTAAGAGAGAGAAAACCTTTTACCATTAGGTCACAAGTTTATAGCCAAATCATATTGAGAGAGACAAAGTGGTGAATATCTGAGATCTGGCCATTCAGAACTAGGCTGAGAAGATCATAGTAATTTTACACGTTCATGCTATTTAGTACCCATGCTATTCAGTACCAAACATTTAATTTTGTGCTGCCTTCTTATTTCTAGGCAGGAGAGAATGAGGTCACACTGTTTTGGCATTATGGCTTGTGTGGATGCTGTCCTGTAGAAAAAAAGATTCTCCAAAGTTGGGAGTTGCATACGTCTCCTGAGGAGTTGTGTATGAGGGAATAATATCAAAAGTGCTTTAGAAGAAAGCAGAGGATGAATTCCTGAGAAACAGTACCCAAATATGTCATCCATGTGCATATCTTACAGAATCCAAACCTCACTTCCAGGAATTCCAGAGGGGAAAGATGGAGAATAAGTCACGAAATATCAAGACGATGATGCACTCTATGCAGCTTAACGTTTAAAGGTGTGGAGTCAATGAAACATTATTATATGAAATATAATATGAAATATTAATTTATTCTGTACTAGAAATACCAGCGAGAGTATTGCAAAGAATCCTGACAGAAAACAGAAACCTCAGAAGAGAAATAAGTTTGGGCCAAGTATGGAATTTTTATGGTGGCTGTCTGAAGGAGGTGAAGTTTGCGTGTGCTAAAGTAAAACAGTTGGGAGGTTTGGGGTAAATTTGAGGCTGAAAAAAAGAGATTGTGAGGTCTGAGCAGACTGGTGCCACTGAGATAACTATCCACCTGACTTCTGAGATTTAATTTTTTGCATTATTAATTTATGTCTAATGTTCCTACGTGTATTTTAAAACCTCTATTAAAAGTATTTTTGATCAGAACATGACAATTTTTTTAATGTCCTTCTTAGTGTGAGTTGTTTCAGGTAAGGATCGTTACGATATATCTCTAAAACCTTTTACGTGTCTTAATATTTAACGTGTAATAGCTAACAGCACCTGCTAGAACAAGAGAACTACACAATGAAGCAAATAACAGCATTTATTTTCTATTCATGTTAGTTTAGGGGGAGAGGAGATTTTACAGTCCAGCTAGAAATACAACAGGACATAAAAATACAGGCAACCTTTCTTCTTCATTTTGATGGTCTGGGTTTGGAGTTATCAGTTCTGTTACACTGAACCTGTTTTTTCTGCTCGAGTTTTTTGTTCACTGCCTTTTTGCTGATCCTTTCAGGAAGTTTGTCAGGTTTATGATTGTAGATGATTCTGTCTCTTTGCTCTAAAACAAGATTGAAAAGCTCTCTGAGGGTTTTGGTGTCCAATTACTCTTAAAATTGACAGCTGCATTTCAACCCAACCTAGACTAGGCATGATTTGTTTATAAATTTTGATAACATGAAACTAATCTCAGTCTTATTGGGCTTCTATTATAAGAGTTCATCTGCAATCTAAGGTAGAAAAATTCACCATCAACTTCAGTGATGGCTGAATCAGGCCACAGCGTATCCTGCTGCCATGTTTTGGAAAACTTTTGCATCAAATGTTTTTGGGTGAATTTTTTGATTGCCTAGGTGACTGTTAGAGACTTCGTCGTGCTTTCTTGTTGAGTAGGCTTGTTTAAATACCAGTTGTTGTCACCTTTCTTGCTGGTGCTTCATATATTTCTTTTTTCTCTTTTTTTTTAACTAATCAGAAATACCCCAGGCACGCATCCAGATCTAATTGTCTTCATACAACATTCCTAAATCGTGGTGTTTGTATTTGCTTCAAATTGTGTCCAATGTCTTCTGTGTCTTCTGCCCCCAAACCCAATGCTCCCCCCCCTCCTTTTTTTAATATTTACTCTTACCTATGATACTGGTCATGATCTTGTAGCAGTCACATTAGTACAATGATGCCTTTGTCTAATAGCTCTGAGCACATACTGTTGAGCCCTTCTTCTGTTTAATATCTATGTCCAAGTCTTCTTTTTTTTTTCCCTGATAACACTGTTAAAACATTAGGCATCATGTACAGTTGTAACATATACCTCTTAAGCTCAGGAAGACTCCCACTTGAAGTGAATTTAGAAACTTTAATGAACTAATAAATCCAGTTCTGTTCCTTGTACAACGTAATACTTGTTACATACGTCTTTACACTGTGTGCATAAGTAAATGTATTTTATTGAATAATTGTCTACTGTGAGTTTCATTTACTATGAAAGCAATGTTTATTAATTATTTTGTATTTGCTACTTGTAGCTGAAACAGTCTTTGCAGTGTACATACCAAAAATGTATTTACTCTGGCCATGAAGGCACTTCATTTGGTACGGCATGACACTTAACAGTTTAGTATGAGCCATGGTGGTGGTGGGGGGGGGGTTGCAAATGTCTCATAAATAGCAAAATACAATTTTAAGCATTGAACATGCATGTTTTGGGGGGTACTCACAGAGCTTAACTCCTGAGGCTGTTGAGCATCAGAGAACTAAAGGAAAATACTATAGTTATTGACAAAATTTACAGATGATTCAGTGGTGGGGAAAGCATTTAAACAGCAGGGGATCTGTATCACTAGCTAAACTGGGAATAAAAAACACAAGTTCTGATTTTGGTATTTTCTAGTGCAAAGTTGTAAGTTTAGAAAGTGCTGGTTACGTTTGCAGGAACAACTCCTTTCCTGTGAAAAGTGACAGAAAAGAGCTTGGTAGGAAGGGAAAAAGAAGTCACATTGGATAATTGAGCACGAGCTATGTCAGCAAATATTTATGGCTAATGAGATCTTTAGATTTTTTTTTTTTAACGTGTTCATAGGAATAAAAAGACTATACTCTGTGCACTTGCTATTATTCTGACTGCAATTGGCATATTGTCTTGTGTCAACAGCTGACCTCTCCTACAATTTTAATATACTTATTTATGCCTATGTTTTTTTTTTTTTTTCCTTCAGTTGAGAAGAGCCATACCTGGAAATGAAAGATCAAGCTTTGGTTTATTTAGCATGTCAAAGAGAAGATTAAAGAACGTAGGAACAGGAGTTTACAGTTCTGCTAAGATTTTTAGCAGTCTGCAGATTTGATTGTTTGATCATTGCTAATGACTTATAAAATACCTATAACTGGCTGCAAGGCTGAAATATTACGGTTGTGTGACTATGTTATGATGGAAAAATTAAAAAAAAAAATTGTTATCTTGCCCTCAGAGAAGTAGTTAAAGAATAATAGTAATGGAAGTCACTAAGAGGAAAAGGAACTTTTAGTTCCCCCATAGGTATTTGTTATCCTGAGGCTCAGTAGACTTGAGCAGTGGTCCAATTCAGTCCTACCTACAAGCTCTTGACCACTAACATGTTTCAGCAGATGTGTGCTTACTGGATGACTCTTTTCTTATAGGTTCAATTTGTGTCAAAAAATGTTGTGCCTTGCAACAATTTACTAATACCTTTCCTGACTTCAGCTAAGTTTCATTGACTGAAGTATGTGGGCAGGTCCTCAGATGATATGAAGTCATAGGGAGAAGGAGCAGGTGTGACTTACAGTAGGAAGTGATATACCTCAAGATGATTAACCCCTTATGGTAAAAATCTGGGCCACTAGAAGTGGGAAAACACTGGCTGAACCTAAATCTGGGGCCACTGGAGTAAGGAGAAAATTGCCCTGTGTTGTATGTGATCACAAGGAACTTTGCATTTATGGGACAGAAGTATGTTTTAAAGCCTCAGCTCTGAGTAACTTTCAGGAATTTTGAAGGAGATTAGACTACAGGAAAATAAATAGTGATTGTGATTGATGAAAAAAACACACACGTTCTTCTTAAACAGTAAGTGATACCTGGTCTAGGAAGCTTTAGCTGAGTGCTTTTGACACAACTGTTCCAAATCTCTCTTTGTAATGTAATTAAAGCTCAGATTGTGGCTGGAGGGGAGGAATTCGTTTGGGTTTTATTTTTGTTAACTGCCACTGCCTGCTTACATCTCCATTTATGGTTCACAGAATCACAGAATGGTTGAGGTTGGAAAGGGGCCTCTGGAGATCATCTAGTCCAACCCCTCTGCTCAAGCAGGGTCACCTACAGCACGTTGCACAGGGCCCTGTCCAGATTGCTTTTGAGTATCTCCAGGGAAAGAGACGCCACAACCTCTTTGGACAGCCTGTGCCAATGCTCTGTCACCCTCCCAGGATAGAAGCTTTTCCTCAGGTTCAGTTGGAACTGCCTGTGGTTCAGTTTGTGCCCGTTGCCTCTTGTCCTGTCACTGGGCACCACGGAGAAGAGACTGGCCTCATCCTCTTGACACCCTCCCTTCAGATACTTGTACACGTTGATGAGATCCCCTCTCAGTCTTCTCTTCTCCAGGCTGAACAGGCCCAACTCTCTCAGCCTTTCTTCATAGGAGAGATGCTCCAGTCCCCTCATCATCTTTGGAGCCCTCCGCTGGACTCCCTCCAGTAGCACCATGTCTCTCTTGTCCTGGGGAGCCCAGAACTGGACACGTCATCTAGCCTGTTGGCTTATGCACTATGGGAACAGGAGTGGCCGTTTCCAGAAAAGGAAAAACATCTTTATTGCATACGTAAAACAGGCATTTCTTGTAAAATCTGTGCTCTTTCTGAGTCACTGTTACAGGAGGTATGAAGCCTAGCTAAGCCATAGGCTTGTCCAGAGAGTAATGCCCCGAGTCAGAAGCTGGCTCTCTGTTAATGACATCTATCATTCACTGTTCAAATCATGGTTTTGTTTTCTAATTTTAATTGGAGAACTGAGTTGGTACGTTTCTTGCGTCTCATTGTGGCTGAAGATGTTTTGGTTTGGATTATTAACTGTTTTTATAATCTTGAACTGTTTTTTGTTGTTGTTGTTAATAATCATTAAAATTGAAAAAGTCGTGTAATATCAGCAAAGTTTCAATTAGAGTAGCTGTCCCCTGTCTTTTCCTCCCCTTCCAGAGGCTGGACACCATTCAGAGTCTCAACAAAGCTCCACAGTTTTGCTTAAACTCCTAAAGTCTAGCATGGATAGGTGGGGAGCTGTGCAAAAGTTGTGCTGTTGTACTATGCGGAGAGAAATAGTAGAGGAGCCGCGAGGAATGGGAGATGCTTTTGCTCCACCTCTCCTGCACAGTAATACAAGAAATATATTTGTTCGTTTAAGTAACTGATGTGTTTGAAGGAAGCAGAGCTTGGCAGTGACTTAGCGTGCTGCTGAGCAGCAGCACGGTTCTCGACCATCAGAGAACATGATTCAGGTATAACCAGCTCCGCTCTGCTAAAGGTTGCATAGCTATGCACCAACTGAGTTCGTACTCTCCATACAGAACATGTCCACGCTGTGATCTGTAAAACAGTGCAGCCCAGCGTCGCAGGACCGGATGGCGAGGGAGAGATGGAGGAAGAGGAACGGAACGGCAGTGATATGATGTGATAAGCTGGCGTAAACTGTGCCTGCACTAAATAGGAGCAGGGGGTAGGGAGATTTTTTCAGGCTAGGATTTGATTTGACTGCCTGATTTTACAGAGGCTGTTTTTAAAATGGTTGAAATGTTCAACTCCAAAAACAGAGTCGAGATGAGGTAGCCATTGGGTATTACATTGGGTAAATCTTAGTATATATTTTTCCAGAAATTACATTTTATAAATCAGGAATAAATTCAAGATGAGCCAATTCCTCCTCAAATATTTGTTTTTTAAACTTGATAACAGTAGTAAGTATTGATTTTAAAAAGCCTCTGTCTTTTGTTCTATAATAGCCAATAGTATTGTTAAATTTGACCTCTCTAGTGCTTGTTTTCTAGCTGATGCGTTTTCCTGGTGTAGCAGGAACTAAATTGGGCAAATCAGGCGGAGAACTACATATTTACAGTATTAAAGTTTTGGAGTTTTTATTATTAGTGGTAAAACTTCTGTTACAGTAGCCCACCCATGAAGAAGCCAACTAGGAGGAGTGCTCTTCAAGCATGCGCGCAGAGGTAGAGCGCATGCGTTCTGGAGCAGACACTTCCAGAGTCTGTTGCTTGTGCAGTGCATTTTTATTCGCAGTCATTGGCATTTTTTATTATTCTTGTAAGAATGCACTGTGCAAGCAACTGGCTAGCATAATTTTAGTAGTTGCATCTGCAGCAAAGTCCGCAAGATTAATTGAAGGAGAGGAAGTAAAGATGCTCACATACAAAGCTCCACTGTGGAATGTGTGTGGGAACAGACTGGGGTGAAAACAACTCATAATGGTACTTGTATGAATAAAGTCTTTTTCTGTAAATAAGCTGCAAAAGAAACATGAATGTTATGAATGTTAGCTATTCAGATGTTTTCAGTTAATAGGGAAATATGTTTTACTTTATAGTTCTTATCTTATTCCTAGAAAAGTGTTAGTGCACATTTATGCTGAGAGTGTTATTCAGTAATTGAAATCTTTTGATCTTGTTATGGTACTGACATTAACTTGATAATTTGGAACAAAATAAATGAAGGTTTTTAATTAAGCAAATTATCATGACTGTTGCTCTAGCTGTCAGCCCCCAGATGGGCTTCCAACCTTACAAGAGATGTTACAGGCTCTGGATCGGATTGACTAATCAGCGCTCTGTTCGCGACAGTGTCACAGTGCAGAAGCCAGTGCTCTGGCAGCACGCTCTGCCTTCCTGTTCTGCCTCGGCGCAACAGCACCCGGTGCGGTGGAATGGCAAAGGTAACGGTGCAGCAAACAAACAGAAGGACCTGTGTTCAAGGAGGCTGAGACAGGCCTAACTTGAAAGGAAAAGAGTGCAGCCTACTCAAATGTCTGACAAGGAAGACAAAAAGCAAGCAAACTTGCTGGGCAGTTGCTCGCAGCTGTGTGCGTGTGTGTCTGCGTGTGTGTCTGCCTGTTTTCTGGTGAGTCAGCTAGAGTCACTTTTGAGTCCTTGAAGACACATGACCTGAACAGAGGAAGTGGAAGTTTAAAACTAAATTTTATCTGATATGATACCTGTTACTTTTGGTTTGAAATATTTATTTCTTCATGTAATTCTCCTTTAGCTGCCTCTGCTGCTTTGAATACTTAGTTCACATTAGAGTAGCATACAAGCTGACGTTGTTTTCACTGCAGTGTCCTCTGACATTTAAAGACTTGTGAGGATGTGTATTGTTTTTTGTACTGGTACTTGATAGTAGCAGCTACAGGTACTCATCTGGCCCTGTTTTAGAAAGGGCAGGTGGTATAAGGCAGCTGGAATATATTGCTGTAGTTGTAGATGTAGCGTGCAATTTCCCTCTCCTGCTTTACTGTTTCTGCTGCCAAAGGCACTTTGCCATGTGAACAGTGCCGTTTGCCACCAAAACTGTGTTCACTGAAGTTTAAGCAAGGCATTTGGATGAATTCCTTGAGTGAAAAGCTATACCAGAAAAGGGACTAATTTTAACCTTACAATTGTATGTTCACATTATTTGTAGTTATACAGGTTAGAGAGCTGACTTTCCTGCATTCCTGGACTGTCTAGTTATGCTGGCAGAATCTTTTAAGAGTAAATCAAGGTGATCTCTACAGTGTCTTGAAAGGAAGGCTATGTAGCCAAAAGTAGAATAGTCCAGTGAACTAGTTGGCTTGGAGTAGATAGGAAACATCCAATACGAGCTTGATCAGCTTGTCTTGTTGGTCATATTTACATGAAGACAGTGTATCCTTGAAAGCAGTAGTAGTCTTGCTTAGGAGTCACGAGAAATAAATGTGAAATAAATGACTTTAAGAGGCTTTGGAATGAGATTGTCAAGGCTGGTTGTTTATGTTGTACCGTGCTGATCAGATTGCAGTTGTGCATTAAATAAGTAGATTCTGTCTGATGCTTTAACTCATATTTTTTAACAATTTACTGTTACAAGTACCGCAGTGACATAAAACTTGCCATGTGGAGTCCAAGTCCTTCTGATCCAGTCTCCTGACTCAGAAAGAGACCAGCAACAAATCCCTAGGGAAAACAAAGTTAGAGTAGGATTTTCACAACACACCCTTTCAGCTTCTGACAGTCTGTGACGTAAGGATCTTTTGAGCTGGGGATTGCACTGGAGCTGGTGTTCCAACAGCTGTTGATGAGCCTGTTCTCTCTGAATATGTCTAATCCCTTTTTGAACCCCTTTGTATATTTGGCTGAACTGGACAGAGCAGAAAAGTGGTTTAAGGGTAAGTTGGGACCTTTTCTAGGGCATCAAAGCTCCCAACTAATGTATACTCTAAGGCTAAAAGAGCCCATAGTGTGTTCTAATTCATATCAATTTGTTCTTGTACTATCATTGTCATTTTATCTTACATAATTATGTTCTATCCCTTGAGGTCTTTGCATATTCATGAGAGCAAAACAATCTGTTCTTTTTCTTTTCCTAGTCATCCTAATAATTCTCATTTGTCTCTTTTCCTGCTTGGAATTCCTCTTTCTTAAATATTGCTGGCTGGAGTTGTCCATAACATTTCATATACAGTCAATACTTTGTACTACATTAACATTTCCTTATCTTCACTGGAAATAGCTCTGCTTCAGTCTAAGGTTGCATTCGTCTCTCTTTCGTGGTTGCATGGCCTTAGTGCTTCGTAGTCCTCCTGTGACAGCTAACTGAAGTTTTTTTATTTTTTTATTTTTTTCTCCCTCATTGGTTTTCTGCAGATGAGATTCCTGCTTACAATTAAATTTTTTTCTTAAGTGCTTGACTTAGACAAGGATGTTAGATCCTTAATGTGAGATTTTTTTCATATGTCTGAATTGCACCCTGTTCCTATAATTTAGTCTGCAAAACTATCAAATGGAGGATAGCAGATATCCATCCTTAATGTATTATGGATATTGATGGTTTTTGCTATAGCAGGATTTTGGGAGAGACCTTTTAGAAAAAAAACTGGTTCATACTCAACTTCCCATTGAGAGAGACTGTTTCTGAATAATCAAAACTATGAATTTTATGTAATAGAAGTAAATTCTCATATGCATTTATTGTGACATTGGCTGATGTGCTCGCCTTGACAACAAGGAGCTGATGTAACAACAGAAGGATTCTGGTGCAGAGGGATATTGAAATTTAGGGAAATTTGTGCCTAGTCTAGCTATCTGAATTGGCAATCTGAGAATGTGACTTGCAAAGATTTCCCATAAGCAGAACTCCTCAAAAGGAGTTAAAGAGGTTCTAGTACTGGTGTAGTGGTTATAAAGTGGTTATAAAACAGTGGTTATAAAACTATGTTGTCAAGTTCTGGTATGCTCAAAATTAACAGATTGTCTCCCAGTAATGGTGCTGACACTGCAGGGAGACCTGGAAGACTGGGCAGCGGTGGATGTCATCTCAGAAACCAGCTGAACAATGCTTTTAAGCTATTAAACTAAATGTTAGTTTGGTTTAACAGTCTAGATTTACGAAAGTAATTTTTTAATGTTAAGTATCATCACTCAGCATTGATAAGGGAAGCTGAGGAGAGGTGTTTCTTTACAAGGCTCTAGCCTGAGTTCTGCAGCTGCTCAAGTTAAGCACGGCTGTGGGATGTCCTAGCTCGGAGTGGTTTCTGAATGACATAACTGAATGACATAAGTTTTTCGTAGGGATATAGTTAAGAAGAACAGGAGAAACGAGGATTTGAAGCAGTTTCTGAATTTTCAGTGGATGAAAACTCGTTAAGAGAAATTGCCCACTACATCATCTGGTAAACAGAATGAAGCAACTGAAAAGGCAGGCTGTGGGAGATTTTGGTAATCTAAGTTTTAGTTATCTTATTCACATTTCATGCGACTTTTTGGGGGGGGGGATGTTTTACAAAACTTTTTTAGGGGGTTGGGAGAGCAAACCAAGGAAATGACATTGTATTCCCTTAGGTAGGGGTGCATGCTCTACTCTGATGAGTTTCTATCTACATTCAACCACCCCAATTTCCAGGGAGAGGAGAAAGGGGTCCGTTCCTCACAACACTGCATCCCATGGCGCCAGGACACTACGTGGTCTCCAAAGAGTCTGTAAAATGCCCAGTAGATGTTCTACTGCAGTAGATACCTGAGCTATGGTGGCTTGCAGGTGAAAGGTATCTTTGCTGAAGCTCCAGTAAGCAGGAATGAGAGTAAATAAATTCCGGTGAGGTATCCTATTGTACATCTGTCACCAATAAGGCAGATTTAACACCATCTTAGGATCTGGTTAGACCAAGCATCACATTAATTTCTGGAGATAGACATATCTGTGTTCTAACTATTGACCACTAATTATGAGTAGCTAGATAATGAACTGGTGAGTACAGTGATTGGATGGTGACTGCTAATAGGATGTTGCCTTAGTAAATACTAGGAAGAGCGGAAGATATTTTGGAGATTAGTACTGAATTATAGTTTGATCTGCTATTGTTGGATTTATCCAGCAAGGTTTCTGTAGTAACTTTTTTTGGAATTAGAGAAGAAATTGATTCTGGTTGCCATACTTCAAAGAAGTGATTGTCAAAGATCAATAGGGTTCAGAAAATAGGTTTGTCACTACCAGTGAAAGATAATTATGAAAGGGAGAGATTAACGCACAACTGGATCATGAGTTGGCTGCAAAATGAGAAGGATATTGCTAGTAGCTGATCTTTTCAGTCCAAGAATCACAGGCCAAAAATTGAGCATTTGATCTGGAAATAAGTCTGCTCTTTAACATGGCCTCTAAGGATAATTAGTTATTAAATAGTTTGCCAAAGGCAGATTCCCTGCCATTTGAATTCTTTAAGTGTTAGTTGGATGTGACTGAAGCGCAGTGTCTTTTAAAAATTACAAGAAAAAGGCTTGATGCAGAAATGACTGGAAAGAATGGTCACTCTATTAGAGGTTGAACTGAATGTCATAATGGTATTTATGCCTTTACCTTTCCATCTGATCCAATATTCTCTTCTCAGTTTCTTTCTAATTTAAAACCTATTAAGCTATGTGAAAACTATTTTAAGTCCACACTGTAACAAAACACGTTAAAAAGAAATAACTTTGTAAAGACTGACACATTTTGAAAGTAGTGTTTTTAAATTTTAATTTGTAATACAGTTTAAATGGACCCGTATGCAAACACTGGATGGTTGTGTTGCATTTGCCTAATATTAAACCGTAGACAAATGAAAAAAAGTAGGAGAAAGGTGGATTCATCAAAAAATTCTTTCAAAATACCACCATTTTCTGTTAACTTTTTCATGTAATGATATTGAATTTACTATATTTGGGCATATTTTATTATTGGCTGTAGCATCACTGGATGATGCATTGATTTTCAGACAGCACTTAGTTTGAAGCTTTCATATTTAAAGTACTCCAAGGATATTAAGTGGTATTTACAGGTATTAAACAATGATTGTAATGTATTTAAGAGCACTTATTTTTCATCATACAATATGACAGATGTGTACATGGATATATGGTAAAGTACATGTTTTCAAAATAATTACATCTTGTAAAGGATTTTTTCAATGTTATGACAAATATGCATGGGCACATTCAGTACTGAATCATAGTAACGTGAATGTACAAATGATTAACATTATTTTCAGGATAAGCATGACATGCTTGTGTCATACTGGCTTTGATTGTATGGTTGCCTTGGTCAATACTGATCTTCCGTGATTCTTGTTAAAAGGAAAGGAGCAGTATAATAATAAGAAAAGGCAGCAAGGATCTAAGAAAGGTGAAGTTTGAGCTGACAGCATCTTTAGAAAACTTTTATTTTGGTATGCTTAGATAAGTTTAATTCTGAAGACTATTACAGAGTTTTATTTCAAGTGATAAATGAGATTTAATTCTCAAATAGGTACAGTGGCTGAGATCCTAGCATGCTAATGTGCTATTCAGGAGAATATGAGGCTGGCAAAAACGTTAATTTAGGTGACGCTTATGTCTCATTTGTCAGTAGTGGGGCTGACTGAACTGCTGGTCTCCTGCAGCCAGACAGCTGTAGTCTTCATCCATCACGCTGAACTCCACGGCGATGACCGCGTCCGTGCTCCAGCGACTAATAACTGCACTGCTTTGCCTCCCTGCGGCTCCTTCCATGTGACAGGTTGTGCTAAAGCAAACTGGTACTCAAAGAAAGAGGTGTGAATCTGCAACAGGAAAAGATGGTCTCTAAAATCATTTGCTCTTCAGTTAATGAAAAACATCCCATGCAAAAGCCGTTACCATTTAAAACGATAATAACTTGGTTTTCACTCAGTCCTTACGATTCAATGCTCACCAGTACGTATGTATTTTATTAATGTAACTTTCAGAGCTTTTTAGTTATTAGTTTCAGGGTGCCAATTCAATGCAAATTCCAGAAGTTACTCTATGGAATAAATGAGCTCAGGTTTTATTTGTATTCAGATAATTATTAGCCTTTCACATATGCATATCGTAGCTACGATTTAGTTTGTTTGATTGTAAGGTGGCTTAGCCGCTTCTGTCCGGGAAGGAAGGCTGGCAGTTTAAAGTAAAGGCTGTTCCATCTCAGAGCTTTTAAGGGTTTTGGAAGAGTCATCTGTAAATTTAAGTATGTCTTTGGCAGGTAAAAGCGACCAGGACGCGCTCACTGAGCAGTGCGGGGTCCGTAGAGGTCACAGTGTTAACTGGAGTGTTAATGACTCGTACGAAGAGCCCATAGCTGCGCAGGACTTCGGCAACATTGGGTCCCTTACGTCTGCAATACTGAAAACTGAATCAAAAGTTCTTAACACCCTGCAAAGCTATCTCTTCGTGGTCCGGAGGGAGGAGTTCCGCGGGCAGGTGTACGAACGCCGGGCCGGGCCGGGCCGGGCGGGCGGGCGGGCGGGCGGCGGCCGCGGTCACGTGCGGCGGCAGGAATGCGGCGCGCGGGGGCGAGGGCAGCGCGCGAGGGGGGCGGTGAGGCGGGGCCCGGCCCCGCCCGTTCCCTCCCTCCCCTCCGCGAGCGGCGGGCGGCTGCGCCAACCGCGAGGCTGCGGGGCCGCGCGCTGCCCCAATGGCGGCGCGCGCTGCCCGAAGGGCCGGCAGCGGGCGGGGGCGCGCCGGGCGCCCAGGCGTTTGAGCGCGGCGGGGAGGGACGGGGCAGGCCGCGGCCGCGCCGCCGCGGCCGCGGGGGAGGCGGGGGCGAGCGGTTCCCGGCTGGCACTCGGGAGCCTCTGCTGTGCGCCCGGCGGCGGCGGCGGTGGCGGTGAGTGCGCGGCAGCGGTGGCGGCGGGTGGGCGCGAGAGAGCGAGCGGCTCCCCGCGGCCGCTCCGGGCCCCGCTGGGGGGGGGGGGGGAGTTTCGTGACGTGTCCGGCCGTTGGCGGCCGTTGGCGGCCCGCGCGGGTGTCTGGTCCGAGGGGAGCGGCCGCCTCGCCGGGACCCTGCGCGGAGCGCCGCCGCCCTGCGCGCCGGGGCTCGGCCCCGTCCCGGCGCGGCGACTCGCGCAGGTAGCGCGGAGCGGAGCGATGCTCTCCGCGGGTGACAGCCTGTGAGAAACCCAAACTTTCCAGCCGGACTCGAGGGTCTTTTCTTCCCGCTATTTTAAGACGCTGTGTTTGCTCAGTGTTAGCTTTGTAGCTAGCGACTAAAACGGGTTAACATTCTTGCGACTCGAGGGGGAAGAAAGCACTTTGGCACTGTTGCAGCTGTCCCTTTCTGTATTTTTTGTTCTGTGTAAAGTATAAAGATTTGATTTGATTTATTTATAATTAGCACTTTAAACTGTTGAAGGGTTTATGGAGTTGTCTGTGGTGGTCCCAGGCCATGTGGTTACCCTTGGAAGATGCCCTGCTCTTTAAAAGGTTGGTCAGTCATTCACCTAGACGAGTAAGGATCTTTCTCAGTAGCGATTACAAGATGCTTGGAAGAACGGTTATTAATAACTTGCCTGTAGCAACGCTTTATTTTAAAGCCTGTCAGGTGGGGCTTGACTTTTTGATGAAAAAGACTTGTATCCATCCTGAATTCTGGCCTTTTAATATAAGTATTTATTCAGTCCTCTTTTCTTCAGAGCTACCGAGATATTGACTTTTATCTCATGGTAGCAGCTTTTAAGTTGTTCAACATAAAAAATATTTTCTTTTTCTGTTGTGCAATTTCAGTGTTTACAGTAAAAAGATATATTTCTTTTTTGCAAGAATCATTTTTATTCATGGAATAAGAAAATTTGAGTATTATAAAGCGGTTCATACTGAATAAATACAGTGAGGGTAGGTCAACATATATTAGTTTGTGACTATTATTATTGTAAAGAAAATGGTTATTTTCCAAAGAGGGTTTACTCTGGTTAGTAAACCCTGGTGAGCAGTCCATTCTGTAGTGAAAAATGAAGTATTACATTTTTTGAGTTTTCGGTTGGTGCTTAGGAGATGCAGATTTACTGCTTGAATGTGGAATATGTTGGGCATCTACAATTGCATTATTCACACAGGAGTTCTGGCTATTCAGCACTTTTCTTCAATAGGCCCTTCATTCTTTTCACTTGGGTGATCTGTTTGATCTTGATAATCTCTCTGACTTTCTTCATTTAATCCATCTTGTCTTTTTTTTTACCCTGAGGCTCAGTAGCCCGTGAACTAGTTACATGTGTTTATCTGGCTATGAACAATAGTTCTTTAGACACTAGCTTAAAATTTGATACTTCTGAAAGTTCTACAGTGCGATTTCAACACTTCTATAATACAGCCTACGGACGTCTGAGCTCACCTATGGTGTTGTGCCTGAGACACTCCGTATGATGTGAGTGGAGACAGGGGTCTTGTCATGGGACAGGTGCTGGATGTGCAGTGCATGGGGCTTTTGTGACTGATGCCACAAGTGTGGGGTCATGTTGGGGGGAGAAAGGAGTGTGGACAGAGATTGATGCTTGAGGGATGCATTGTCCTGCGGGTCCCGCAGAGTAGTAGGACCCAGCAGGGAGATGTGGTGCAGTGCAAGTCTCCCTGGATTGTGGGGTCCATGTGTTGCAGGGTATGGAGAGGAGCCTTGCTGCCGCTTATGGATGTGTGCAGTGCTGGTGTTACAGCTGTGTAGTCCACCAAAATACTGAAAACACTCTTTCTTCTGTAAAGAGATCTGTCTTCATGCTCATCCCCAAGACCCCATATCTGAACAGGAAATAGAGTTACTTTCTGGAGATAGGATGTGAGGTCTGCTGATCAGTAGGCTATGGTAATCCTTTCTTGGAGTAAAATACTATGAAACAAACCTTAGCATTTCTTGAATTCAAGTTTAAAAAAAATTCATAATAGTACGTAAATAGTATATTTATATTCTGTTATTTTTCAAGTGAGAGAAAAAATGAGATCTGGGTACGTCTTTTTTCTTCTTCTTCTAGTCCATTAAATTCAGTGGAAATGTGCTGATTTACAGCATGCTAAAATACTAAGTTTAGATGTGTATTCAATACAGAATGGTTCTGATTATCCTAAACCTACCAGCTCTTTAGCGTGTCTTAACTATAGTTTTCTGGAATCTACATTTTATAAAGTACAGTCTTAGTTCTGAGTAACTTGAATTTCTAAAATTAGACATTGCAGCTTTCTTTTGAAATGTTTTTGGAAGTTTTTAGTGTCAGTATGGTTTTTTTTGGTCTCATGTAAGTCATACCTCTTTACAAAGCTTTTTATACTGTTAATCACTTTACGTGTATAAAAGCTCATGTTGACTATCTTTCCTTTTTCTCAGGATATTCCATTAGTTACTACTTCATTGGCAGGGGTTATCTTTTCTTTCCTATTTCTTTTAATGTCGAAAGTCTCGGCATTAATAAATACCGATGAAGAAATATCGAAAGCCATTGAGTTCTTCGTTTGACTCTGAGCTATTTAGGAGTCCTTGTGTAGCTTATAAACATTTGAAAGGAGAAAACAAGCTTGTCTAAAACCTGAAATACTATTGTCAAACTTCACAATTGTTAATGGAATTTAATGCAACTGGGAATAGTACATTACTCATTTGTATAGCAGGAAGTTTATTAACTGCTTCTATATAAAGTAGAAATTAATTTTAGTATCTGTAATGGAAAGTTTATCAACCTCAGTCCATTTTGGAAGAAGTCAGTTTTCCTTGTCTGATGTGCCAGGAAACAAATCCTCTAATCTGGGAGAACTATTTTTGATTTGTTTTTTCAGATTAAAAATGGCATATTGTACAAAGCTGCAGGCAGTTTTATTTGTACATTTGTAATACTAGACTGCTCTCTGTTTTGTATATTATAATGGAGAAATTAGTGGAGTGTAGTATTTTCATCTTTGTGTATGTAGGATAGTAGGTTTTTCTGCTTCTGGAGAGGAACTTCTGTTTCACTGTTGACTTCTTTAATTGCATCTTTCCATTTTACAGTTTCAGGTTAGAACTATAAAAGGGATATCGTGAAGAATCATCTTATGCTCCCTAAATTTAAAGGCACTTTTGAAGTTGTCCTGTAGTAAGTTCAGCTTCCCCATGGCTTTTTGAACTGCAAGTATATTTCCATATCATGCTGGGATGCTTCCTGCAGAATACATACTGTAGCAGTTGTCCCGTATAGAAACTTAATTTGGAGCTATAACGTATAGTTTTCTCTCCTGTTCCTATTCATATAAACTCCTGTTTGTTGCTACAACTGTTGATGGAACATTAATATTGAGAAATTGCTTACTGCCTCTAAAAGTAGTTTAGAAAGTGGAAAAGTGCAGGAAAACCACACCTCCACAATCAGATTCCTGGAAACTTTCAGAGGTTCATAGGCTGAAGCCTGAGAATTACTTAGAAAGGCTGCAGACAAGTTGTTGGGGGAAAGGTATTCTTTATCGTGAAGAAGAGAGGTGCGTTAGGATCGTTACAAGAATTTTTCTCTGTCTTTAATGCTCTGTTCTGTTTTCACATACTTCTCAGTAATGTCGCTATGTACATATGTAATTTGAAGACAACAGAAGCTTGGGAGTCAAGGTCTGCCACATATCTGTGGAAGGAGAACGCTCGAGAGCTTAGTTGCTTGAACTTTTTTTTTGTAGTAAGGAATTTGACTTTTACTCGCATCAAAACACTTCAGTTTATTTTGAAACCAAAGATATGTAAGTGCAACTTCCTTATTTAAGGTGAAAGAAGATGAATAAAGCTAAATAAAATTTGAAAAATATTTTTACAAACCTGTATTTTTTAGATCTGAATAATGATTCGTATTTTATTCTGAATTGCCTGAATCAGCAAAGCTGGGGGAAGCGATGCGTAACTGTACAACATTGATTTATGTCTTACACGCTCAGTCAGGAAGCCTGAAGCTTAATGTCAGATGCGTAGGCAAAGCAGTTAACCAGAGCAAAATAAATTGTTCTACTTAAGTGCTGGTGAATAGGGGCATTATCCTGGGAAAATCTGTTTCAGTGACTTACTGTACTGTACTATACTTGTTACTTGGGACTGAACCATGAATACAAACTCTTAGGATTCAGCTGAAGGTCAAAAATTTGTTCTCATTTCTGTTCTCTAATCTCTTCTTTAGGAGATTGTGGAAACCATACAGATATTTTTCTTTCCAGCCAAAAATATAGGAGAATGTGAGCATTTTTAGATATTGCTGGATGATTTCTGCCTCCTGCATGGGCTCATCTAATTAAAGATACATGAAAAGTATGCATCTCAGAAATTTAAAGAAAGGGAATAAACACTGAGATCCCATTTTACAGGTGAGGTAATAGGTTATTAAGAAATAGAAATATCTAAATCTCCTACAAGGACCATAGTGAATATTGAGCTTGTGGCTCTTGACTTTGTTTTACACTCTCCTAAAACATTCAGCATCTCATCCTCAGTATTATTTTAAAGTTGTATGCATGATATTTACATTATTGCAAACCGTGGATTGACTAATGTATGAGTTTAAAAACTCCACTTTGAAAGTAGAGTTAAAAGCTGGAGGAGGAGGAGATCTACCTGATCAGAGTTGCAAGGCAAAGAAAGAGTGAAGTTCAGTGATGGCTAGAACGAGATGCAGAACCCATGTTTCCATGGGAAAATGCATTCCATTATATTCCACCCCCCCCCCCAAAAAAAAAAAAAAAAAAAGAGGGCTATTCTGTGCAGGTACTCTTACTATTGTTCCCTACATTAATTGATCTTTTACCAGCTCTATTAATTCATATCTGTATTATATAAGAAAGTTTTGGTGTTACAAAGAAATTTGTGTTATATTCCCAGAGCATGCGCTATGAATGTGTAAGTTGTGATTAAGAAATGTATTTCCATATTTTATTCCAGTGTTTCTAAAGTAACGGTTTGGAGTAATAGTCTATTTATATTCTCAGTAACTTTATTCATCAGGTGAAACCGGTTTTACCAATGGAACAGTTAAGTAATGATCAGATATAATTAACTGTGTGTAGTGGGTTTCTTTAGTGAGAGAATGTTTACTTTTCCAAGGGCAATAGTACCCGAAGAACTGAAAATGCTTAGGAAGACTTTCTGTCTGGGATAGGTTTGCTGATATGAGTAGGAACTGAATCTTCAGTTCAGTGTATCATTTCATTTGTGTCATTGAAAAGAGCTCCTAATGGAAATTTCCTTCGACAGTCATCAGTATCTTGAAACAGTCTATGCTGTATAAAACTAGTACTCATGGATTTAACGTGAATTTGAGCATGACTTTCTGCTTCTGGGTGGATGTGAGGATTTGATACAGCATTTTTCCCTCTAATTGTATCTCCTGCATCCATAAAAATGTTTGCTTTCTTTCTTGGAAGCCAAGGTTGTTCTGTATTAAGAGTTTGATTTGCTGGAGAATTAAAAGTTTTCAGAAGGGGGCATCTTCCCTGTGACAAAATTGCTGAATTTTACAAATGGGGCTGATCGAAAAGCATTAGAATTAATGGCTATATTGATGCATGTTTTATAATAACATTTATAAGCTCTCTGCATAATAATTCGAATTTTCATTATATATGTGTATTATGATAATATATGCAACTAAAGCGTTGATGGATTTACATCACAGTTGAAGTGTTCTGCAGTATGTGAGAATCTTCACAGAAAACTCCATGAGAATTTTTACAATGAATTGGGTACTTATCCAGTAGTAAAAAAAGATTAGTTTGAATGAAGTTTAGAAGAGGAAATTTTGGAAGTAAGATCATTTTTCCAGATAAAGTTACTTGCTTAATTGCAATCAAATTTTTTAAAAAATTTGCTCTTAGCGTACATATTTTTTGATTTTGTGCATGCGACCAAAAGAAAATGGTCTCAAACCGTTAACTCAGCCTGTGTTTGCGGTGTGGCACAGAACAAAAAATGAGCCCTCACTAAAAGTACGAGACACCAGTATTCACTTCTAATTCTTCTGCTGCTTGTGATTGTTATAGTACACCACCAGCATGGAATCCAGAACCCGTGATGATGCCCCTTTTCTTCCTTTATGGTGCATCAGAGGCATCAAGGACTTCAGAATGGGATCCATAGTGCATTGAATTGACTGATAGGAAATTATTAAGAATAGGTATGCCGTATTAAAACAATTACCAGACGAAAGATGAAACTAAGGGCTCATTCAATCTGAGTCAGGCTCCCGAAGTGTATGTTCAGGTATCTGCTTGCTTTTCTGGTCTCGACTACTTTTCATCTGTTCTTCCAGCCCCCCTTTTTCCCCTTCTCCCCACCCCCCCCTTAAATATTTGTATGTCTCAGGTTTGTTATCTGTAAGTTAAGCATAGTGATAGTGGCCTTAATAAAATACATATTTGTCTTGGATTCAGCAAGGTTATTGTCTGAGCAGGTGTACTGCAAGATGGGTGACAATCTGGCTGGATGAGTTGGGCTCAGAGGTGGTTAATGGGTTACACTCTACCGAGAAGCTTGTAACAAGTAGAGCACTGCAGCTATCTGTCCTAGCACGTGTCCCTCATCCTGTTTAACCTCTTTATCCATGACCTGGTAGGTGACAAGCTGTTACTCACAGAGTTTGCAGATGACATGAGATCTGGGCAAGAGGGGAGCTGTTGATGCATTTGAGAGTAGGACTGTCATTCAGAAGGGCCTAGGCAGGTTGGAGGAGTGGGCTGACGGGAACTTCAGAAAAGTCAGTAAGGACAAATGTGAAGTCCTGTATCTGGGAAGGAAGAGGTGTTGGCTATGATGCAGATTGCTGCCTGACTGCCAGGGTACCAGCTTTGCTGAAAAGGGCCTGGGAGTCTTGGTGGGCCATGAGCTAGCATGAGCCAGCTGTGAAAGCTAATGGCATCTTGAACTGTACTGGGACACAGCCAGTAGACCAAGGAAAGGGATTCCCCTTCGCTTGGCACTTAACAGGCTGCATCTAGGATATTGCATCCAGTTTTGTGTCCGCTCCCTTCCCCCCTCCCCCCCCCCCCCCAATACAAGAAAGATGCTAATAAACTAGACAGTTCAGTGTGGGTTCACCAGGTTGGTTGGAGACTGAAGCACTTGCCCTTGGGAGGAGAAGCCGGGAGAGCTAGGCTTGTGCAGCCTGGAGGAGAGACAGCTTTGGGAAGACCTATGAGCAGCCCCCCAGTGCCTATGAGGGGGTATCAAGAAATTGGCAGGACAATACACAGTGGTCATAAACTGAAACGGGGAGTTCTGATTGAGATGTAAGGGCAATATTTTTCTCTGTGAGGATAGCCAAGTGAGGGAACAGGTTGCCCAGCAAGGTTGTGCAGCCTTTGGAGGTTTTCAGGGCCCTGCTAGAGGAAGTCCTGAGCAACCTGGTCTCATGTGATTGCTGACCATGCTTTGAGCAGGAGGCTGGGCTACGTGACCTCCTAAGATACCTGCTGACCTCAGGGAGTCTGTGATTCAATGGTTGTATATTTTTGCCTTGCTTTAACCTCAGAGGGGAATGAGTGCATAAATACTAACACCTCCTTGGTGCTTTCTGCTTGTGTTGTGGGTAGGAGTCCTACCTGCAAAACCTGCAAATGGAAATATTGCTTGCTTTCTTCTTCTTCTTTTCCCCTCCTTGAGACAACATACTGGGAAGGAATCCACCCTAGGTAAAGAACTGCTGTAAATAATTTCCTTAAAAGGAAGAACAGTACCATACATCTTCAGTCATCTTCTCTGTGTGTACCTGTAGACTGCTTCTTGTTCAGTGTGCCTTGCCACATTGTCTTCTGGCTTAGAGCTGGATGCTGCTTGGTGTGAGAAAGCGGGGCAAAAAAAGATTAAGTGCCTTTCTGGCAAATGGACTGTACATGCACTGTTTTTTTTTTTTTTTTAAAAAAAACAAACTGTATCTCTGTGCATCTGATCTTATTAGCGTTGTAGCTGCTAACAGAATTCCCTCAGCTTTAACTGAGGCAGGCCTGGATTTGTATGCCAAGAATTTGGCTTCTATTTATGTTCTGTTTGAGCTGATACAGTTCATTTTTGTTCCACTGCTTATGATTTAGGTATCTTATTTGTAGCAGTTTTATTCTGTTCTTAAATTTATTAACAGAGAACTATGTTAGGTATTTATTAACCGAAATATACATTACAAGAAATGATGATTCAGTCTTGGTACAAGTTCCTTGATAACTTCCAGCATGAGATGATAAGCTGCTATAATATAAATGCCTGCTTCATTCACACCCAGTGTAACATAGCAACATCTCATTTTTAAAAAATCTACAATCTGTGGTTCTTAGGAGTAGTATTGTACAGGGAACAATTTGTGCTATGGTTTTTTTTTTTCAGTATTACAGAGCTGTCTTGAGGAATAGGAAAAAATAAATGGAAATTAACTTTTTTCTACATTCTTTTCTCTCCTTGCTTTTGTGCACCGCTGAAAGAGCCTATATATCAAATTTCAGCAAGATTTGCTTCCCAGCAGGCCTTCTATGGCAATAGGTTGAACAAGACTCGATTAGGTATTATATAGCTATATTCAGTAGATGACATGGACACAAGAGTATTTTAGATATTCTCAGGCATTGTGTTCACATTTTTTTGGGGGTTTTTTTTGGTTGTTGTTTTTAAGGCTTGCAGGTTGTTTCAGAGAAGCTATTTCGCAGCTTGCCTGCACTAAGCTTTCTCCATGAGGCGCAGTTCCTTGGATAACAATCTTCCAGTTTCCTCTTTTCTGTCTTCCATTAAGAAATGCTTACTGGCTCGTTCTTTCTGCTCCATTAGGAATAAAGAATCTTGATGTGACTGCAGTTATAATGCACGTTCCTTTTTAAAGAAAATGTATGTAGCTTTTACAATTCTTAGGTTTGCAGAGCAGAAAAACTTGGCAGTGTACATCTCTTATGAGCTCAGTGGATATTGTGCCATTAGGTCTGAACACTGAGCTGCCTTGTAGTTTTGCAGGAGTTTGCATCAGTGCTGTTTCTGTTGCCTTCTGGTTATTGTACAAGTAATGACTTTTGGAACAAAGTTTCCATAAAGTAGAAATGCAGATGCAGAACATTATTTATGTCCTGCTAGCTGAAAACTGATGATCTGTTGTTTATCCTGTAATTAGAGGAAAATATCAAACAGAATCTGATGTGCAACCAGAGTTGAGATACTTTCTAGTCGTGATGGGTAGAAGGATTTACCAAAGATAATCCCAGTAGTGTCACGAGAGGGGAAGCTGATTCGCAGAAAGGAATGCTGACTTTCCTTTAAAGTCATCTTTGTAGTCGTCCAAAGACTATAAATTTTCTTGCTAAAATTACTGTTTGTCATGGAATCAGAATTTCAGTCTTATCAACGCCAGGGCAGCAGACTGCTCTTTTTATAGAGGTGTTAGTGCTTCTAAGGTCTAATAGTCTCTTGCTGGGCATTGGAAACTCCTGTTTCATCTACACCAGCGTTCATGGTCAAAGATGAGTGCTCTTGATGAAATATCTGAAACAAGTTTTGGAAGCTGTCCTTTGAAATCGTTTCACAGATTTCTGGTTTCATTTCCATTTCAAATCTGTTTGCTTTCATGGCATATGACTTTTTCTCTGCGTGAGGAAGACCATCCTGGAAAATCTGATTTTAATCTGAAATTTATTGTAATGCTATAATTTATACTTAAATATCAATATAAAAGTCAGAAATTATGACTAATTGGTAAGTAACTAAATATATCACAATATATTAAGGCATCTGATTTTTTTTCAAGTATACGCATTTAACATGTTTTTTGCTGAATTTTAAAGGCAGTCAAACTTACAGAATTACTAGTTAAGCCCCTAGAACTGGAGCATGCTGAGCTGCTAAAAATTGATTTTTAACAGTAATAGTCTCTTAGGCTCAGAAAGACTATTTTCTTCATGTAAGTTTGTTCAAATAGATTGGTTCAACAACTGAAAAAGTAGGAAAGTTCCCTTTCCTCTTTCAGTCTGTAAAGCTGTAAGAGACCTGTTGCTCCTAAAAGTTTGAAGGGAGAGGACCAGATGAAGATATCAAGAAAGAGGTGGTCAAATTGATGGCCAGTATTTTGGCCAGAATGGATCACCTATCTTCTCATAAAAGTACCTGGGAGCCATGTGCCTTGGCCTCTTTACTGGCATTGGCTGGGCATCTGCTGTATGTTGGGGGCATGCTTTTGCATGAGGCTGTGCAGAGCGTAGAGGAGTGATGAAAAGGTCTTTAGATCATCAGCGTGATCCATGTCGTTCACAGCTACCTCTCTGCCCGTACCTGAAGGAAAAAAGATGGTGAGTGTTGAGCCAGATGAGTTGATCAGGCAGCCTAAAGCCAATGGAAAGTTTTGACATAAGTACCTTTGGGCTAGATAACTTCAAGAGGTCCTTTCTAGCCCTATATTTCTGTGCTTTCTGCGGAGCCTGCAAGGAAGTGGTTTGAATCAGTAACTAGAAGTTATAGTGCATTTGGGAAATGAACTTTAAATGAAAAAACCCTCCATATTTTGATAAACTTTTTGTCATGTCCAGTACTTCAGGACAGTTGTTCAGAGTTGCCTAGATTCTTAGTTTTGTAATGCAGTACACACTAGTTCATGTATTTCCTGTTAAATAATGTTTTTTTCTTTAATTTTCAATTTGTAAATACTCCTTTGGAACAGGAATTTGATATTCTGTGGCTTAAAAATTACACGCTTACTGAGATTCTTAGATAATTTTATGTTAAACTAAATAACACCACCTCAGCTCACATGATGCTGCCTCTGGATACTATGTTCAGTTTTGGGCCCCGAGTACAAAAGAGATACTGAAAAACTGGTACAATCCATGGCCATTACCATGGTTGGGGGTTGCAACACGTGAGAAGAGGCTAAGGGAATTGGATTTGTTTAGTTTTAAGAAGAAATGGCTAAAGGGGGATTTAATTACACTCCTCTACTCCCTAAAGTGGAATTGTAGAGAAGATGAAGCCAGACTTTTTTCAGAGGTTCACAGCAAAAGGACAAGAGGTAACGGACACAAATTTCTGCAAGGGGAATTCCAATTGGACATAAGAGAAAAGTTTTTCCTGACATGACCGATTAAGCGCTGGAACAGGATGCCCAGAGAGGTGGTGAGATCTCCCTCCTTGGGGATTTTCAGAACTTGAGTGTAAAAGGCCCTGAGCAACTTGGTCTGATTTTTGAAGTTAGACCTTCTTGGGCGTATAAGAAAACAACCATAGGTCCCTTTCAATTTAATTTTTTCAGTGATTTCTGTGGTAATTGTTCAGAGAAATATGCATAGCTATGCTGTTAACAGAAGTTCCAAATTATAACAGCCACGAGAATCAATGGGGAGGGAAAAGCACGTGAGTTACAAACACAAAATGAATTGTATGCTGCTAGGTGGATTAAATCATCTGCCTTAATCTTAATTTAAATCTCTTCATTTTAATTTAGTTCCTGTGTCTCTCAACGGAAGAGTGAAAACTTTCTCCTCTGCTTGATGCCTCTAAAAGTGTGTTCCATGAACATGCTCTCTGCTATATAAAGTGACAATTATTTTATTTTTATGGCGGGTATAACGGGAACTTACAATACGCAAGCTTTCTTTGCTGACAGAACATTTGTCTTGGTAACTAAAAACTGAAAACAAGTCTATGGAACTTCAAGACAAATTAATGCAATGCATAAGTCAACCGATAAGGCATTCTTAAGTGAGAAAGTGCATCTTTTTTCATGTGAATAACTGCACTGTTCAAATAAGAAAAAGCAGCTCAGTGGTTAGGATTCCAGCCCTCAGTCTGTGTCCTTCCTCTGCGCAAATGCTGTGCGATTTGAAACACATCGCTGTTTTCTTATTTTCCCTTTTTGATCTAGCTAAAAACTAAACAAGGAAAATAAGATTAAAAAAATGTAGTTCTACATTTTGTTATTATGTGTGTGTAAGGAAGAAAATGATTTTTGAACTTATTATTGAACTAAGTTCTGCATATATTTAAAAATTTACTGCATATATACATATATATATATATATATAAAATGTGTGTGTGTGTATATATATATATATAAATCTGAATGCCTTTTAGCTACCCTCTTAGAGATGTATCTGGAAGAGGTATTGCAACTTTAAAAGATTTCCCAGTTATTACATGTTTCATCTTTGAAAATCTAAGTTTCAGTGAGGATTCAAGTTTAAAAAATAAATAGCCTTCTCCTGAGACCATAATTCTTCCTTTTTTTTTTTCCTGACAATTTTGATGTGGCAGAATGCATTCCAGACGCTTGTAAGTGGGAACACGCCTTTTAGCTCTACAGAAATAAATGGTAATGAGGGAGACTTTAGAAGGGGCAGTGAAAATGTGTAAAGGAATATTTTGTGTTATAGGCAGATGCTGTACATAAGTTTATGAATCCTTTTTAAGCTTTGGCTCTGAAGTTGCTTTTTCCTATCCAGAACTTGATTGAGAGCAGAGCTAAAGATGATTTAGAGTGCAATTTCATGCACTTAGAGAGTTGGAAGTTTTAGGAATTGTCTCAATTGTATCAGGACCTTAAAATGCCAGAATTGTCATCCTTTTTGGAACATCTGCCCTCGTGATTTCCATTTATGTGTCTGACATGAGGGAGGTGAATTGCTTCTTACCTCTACGGATGCTTTTTAAGGGATTTCTTTTCATTCACTGCCACCTTTTCTGGAAGCGGCCTCACAGTCACAGGCCCAGGTTCTCATGGGAGACTTCAACCACCCTGACATTTGCTAGAGGAACAACGCAACAAGGTACACACAATCCAGGAGGTTCCTAGAAAGCATTGATGATAACTTTCTGACACAGGTAGTGGAGGAGCCAACAAGGAGAGGTGTGCTGCTGGACCTTGTACTAACAAACAAGGAAGGGTTGATTGGAGATGTGAAGGTTGGGGCAGCCTTGGCTGCAGTGACCATGAGATGGTGGAGTTCAGCTTCCTGCGAGGAGGAAGCAAGGCAATAGGTAGGATCGCAACCCTGGACTTCGGGAGAGCTAACTTTGGCCTCTTCATGGACCTTGGAAGAATGTTGTGTTAACTGCTGCAAGCACGGACAATAACTCCATTGATGTTAACTTCAAAAAAGTACTCAGGAGTGAGACAAAAGATGCAGCAACTCCAGTATTGGCTCTTCCAGTGTCTCCTGCAGCTTTTATAAACTTAATTTTCCTCCACAGCCTTACTCTTAAATCTTTCATTTCGATGTGCTGCTTAGTCAGTTAGAATGGAAATGTTTTTGGGCAGTGTATGTGCATTGTGTAGTACAGCTGGTCTTGTTTGTCCTTACAGATGTTACTGCAAAATCACTATTTAAATGCTGTTTTGGGGCAGGAAGGAAAATTTCTCCTGCATATTCTGGGCTTTGCTCTCTGCTAGTGTGCATTCTGGGCCAAAGTATGTAAATGGTTTTATTCTTTACATTAAAATATTAGACCTAGCATTAGAGAAGAGAGGAAAAAAGTTCAGGCGCTCATGCAGATTCCTCACTATTACTTCACTGTCCTCTGGAGAAGTGAAAGCAAAGCGGGCTCAACGAGTATTTTTCTTTCAGAAAAATTTCTTTCTTTCAGAAAAAAGCTGTGTTTGAAGTGTATGGTTAGAACTTCAAAGTGCTTCAAGAACCTTTTTAACTTAGATTTTCTCTCTTTTTTTTTTTTTTTTCCTGGATGAAGAAAACAAAAGATCTTTAAAGCTAAGGAAGGGACAATTGAAATGGAGAAAATGCAGCAGTTGTTATGGTTGCTTCATTTCAAAATGAATGTAAATTAAACCATTATAAGCAGAAGTGATGCCTTCTAAGGGAAAAATAATTAATGTGGTGTTCATTGACAAGCTAGGTATTAGGTGCTAATGTTTGTGATTTTTCGGTATTAATTGCTAAATGGAGAAAAGCATCATTAAAACTGATAAGCTTCCTAGAATTTTTCTCCCTCCTTCCTTCATTAAGATTTTGAAACAGAATATTTGGCACAAACGGACACTAAAATAACATCTTTTAATAATCAGGCTGTAGTTGTCACAATGAGAGCTGCAGAGTACCACATGGTTTAAAAGCTTCATCTTTATCCAGCTGGCGTATTGAGATCATTACAAGAAATGGCTTCAATGCTAGGGGCTGTGTACATAAAAATGTAGACTAGTTATATTTCGAAGCTAGAAGCTAGGCACACTTCCTCTCGTCCATAACGGTATTAGCTAATAGGTATGAGCTTGGCCAAATTAAAAAGGAGTGTCTGAAAATCTGGAAATGATGTTCATCTACAAAATATGTTTTATTTTGCAGGAATTTTTGATCTGCTAAAGGCACAGTGGATACACTAGAATGGACACAGAGGAGTTCCCTCCCCCACCTCCAGAAGGTAACTGAAATACTTAATATTTTTAAAATCACTTTCGTTGAAAAATAATCACATTTGTCACAACGATATTTTCACCTTTCACTGGAAAGTCCCTCCCCCCATATCTCCTTCGGACTTGCTGATGCTCTCTCGGGGTATTTGGCTGTGCCTTACTGAGACATAAATTCCCACCCTCTATCCAGTTCTTGGAGCTGGTTCACTGGTGTTACGAGAGCGTGTCGGGAAGAACACTGGGAAGCAATTGGTTCTTACAGGCCCAGTCTGCAAATACATGCTTCCTATAGCAGGATGCATGTCATCATACACTTCATACAGCCCTGAGCCCTCATGCAAAGCCTGTGGCGGGGGCAGGATATCAAAGCCAGGGGCACAGATGCCAGGATAGATTTGGAGTCTGAATTGAGGGGACAGAGTGGGGTGGATTTTTCTCTGTTGGGACACGTGCTGCTTCCACAAGGCATGCTTAACCTGCGGGATGACTGCTGAGGGCTGGAGCTGACGGACCTTCTTTTGAAGCTGTCTTTTCTCACCCTGAGCCTGCAGCTCAGTGCCCAGGCAGCATGCCCCCTGCAGGAAATGGAGTGGAAGCATGGCTGGAGCACAGAAATGTATGGAAGATTGCTATTTGTGTGCTATTTGTGTTAGACTGGAACTGCTTTATAAAGTCCCCTTGGTGCCCTTTGGCTGCTACATGCTGGTGACTGTGTGGCCACTGGTAGAGTCCAGAATTCAGAGGGCTTAAAGACAATATACAAGTGTCATGTATCCTTGCACTGGAATTAACGCCTGTTGTAAAGGAATTTCATCTATGGTGTTTTTTTTTTCCCCCCGATTTCCTGTGAACACGCCCTTCTGTGCTGTTTAGCATTTGTCTTTTAAGTCTTTGAGGCTGGGAGACTTTGGAGAAATAGTCTGATCTTACTCTTACTAAAGCATTGGTTTTTGGAGATGGCGATTATGCAGACCTGCAGTTGAAGCCGGTACAGCTGTTTTTATTATAATAAATAATAAATTTTCTAGGATACTTTGCTGAGATAGTGACTTTTTGTATTGTTTCCATAGATTTCTGATCTATCCCTCTTATAAAGATTATTACATTTTATTTATTGTTGACACAGTACCTATATGAAGCTTTTTAAGCATGAAAGAGGATTTATCGTAATTTTACCTAGCCGTAGGTAAAATTTAGGTATTTAGGAAATTGGGAATTGTCATTCTCTTTAGAAATTGCTATATCTGTAGCTCAGATGCTGCCACAGATAAAGGTCTAATACTAGACCTAATACTACCTAGGAAATGGGGAATATGAAAGAAGTAGAAAGTCATGAAATCATTTTCTAATGGGGTAGGCGTATTTCTAGCCATCATTATTGACAGTTTTATTTATGCTCTGATATCATTGAATATTGTACTAGCAAAATGTGTTTCCTGCCCTTGACTTAATCCATGTGGTCAGGATTTTAACTCTGTTTTGTTTAGTGACAGTTACTGTGAAACTATCCCTATCAGATTATTTATCTGCAAAGAATGTACAGCTGTGGGGGAAGAGTCATCCTTAAGGAATCGATATTTCCACTTGAGCAGGGACTGCCATTGTTCAAAGATAGCTAATAATTGTGACAACCACTCCAACTCAGTGAAGCATCTCAGTGCATGCAATACTCTGTTTCATATACACATACGCAGTTCAGAGCTTTGCAGAGAAAGAACCTAAATTCCAGAATCATATTGAGCTATGTTACCCTGAATTTTTGTTTTTTTCAAACATGTAACTCCTTAATATTCTGATTAAACTTATTTAACATAAGCTGAGATTTTGCTCAAGATACTACTTTATCTGATCTTGTGTCAATGGACACTTTCCCTGACATCTCAAAGTTTGGTTTAAAAAATATTGGGACTAGAATCTTTTTTGACTTTGCCAATGCTAATTTTCTTGAGAAGTCATATTCATAAAGACAGTGTCACTGAAGATAAAAGTAAGTATTCTGCAGTGCAGAATATTAGTAAACATTTCAATAGTTACACTAAAAATACTTCAGTTCATTTTCTAGATAATCTCCATTGCCTGTTTTGCAGGTGGAAAATAGGTGACATTTTTAGGAGCGAGTACAGCTGCAAATTCACATAGCTAAGTTAAAGGAAAAAAGGACAGGATGGGATTGGTTTTGCAGTGGTTAAGCTTTTTCCTGCTGTATGTATATACCAGCCATCCAGGTATCTGCTCAGAAATGATGGATGGGATCTGCCTGTGCGTTCAGGCAGTGGATGGGCAAATTACTGCAGTGAGAAGTAAGATCAGGGTGGTTTCTGTAGTGTAGTGGTTATCACGTTCGCCTCACACGCGAAAGGTCCCCGGTTCGAAACCGGGCAGAAACACTCTGGACAAAAATGAATTTTTGCAACATTTTGAACATGAGGAAAAGCCTCTCTACTGTGAGAGCGGTCGAACACCGAAACAAATTGCCCAGAGAGGCTGTGGAGTCTCCTTCGCTGGAGATCTTCAAAACCCGTCTGGATGTGATCCTGGGAAATATGCTCTAGAGGACCCTACTTGAGCAGGGAGGTTGGACTAGCTGATCTCCAGAGGTCTCTTCCAACCTCAACCGTTCTGTGATTCTGCTCAGGCAGGATCCTCTAGAGGACATCGCCCAAGATCATGTCCAGGCGGGTTTTGAAGATCTCCAGTGAAGGAGACTCCACAGCCTCTCTGGGCAATTTGCTTCAGTGGTCGACCACTCTCGCAGTAGAGAAGCTTTTCCTCATGTTCAGATGGAACTGCCTGTGGTTCAGTTTGTGCCCGTTGCCTCTTGTCCTGTCGCTGGGCACCACAGAGAAGAGACTGGCCCCATCCTCTTGACACCCCCCCCTTCAGCTACTTGTACACACTGATTGCCTGTCTTCTCTTCTCCAGGCTGAACAGGCCCAGCTCTCTCAGCCTTTCTTAAAGGAGGAGTTGGACTAGCTGATCTCCAGAGGTCTCTTCTAACCTCAACTGTTCTGTGATCCTTTGACTGAGGGCCTGACTGTGTGCTGATTGCAGCAGCCTCTACTACATTGCAAACGTCCTCAGCTGCTGCATAATGATTATAAAACCCTGAACTGCGCCCACAGATCACATCATTAAATGTTTTTCTGAAGTTACTCTGAATTCATAAGTGTGTGTGTGTGTGGTTTTTTTTTTTTTTTAAAAACCTATCCACTCTTCTTACAGATGCAGCTTTAGTGATGAAAGTCATTTGGGTTCTTCTCTGTTTTAAAGTGACAGTATAGCCTTCATGATTAACTATATTCCTATTTAGTGGGTTTCCAATGTTGTTTTTGGACAAGAAACTTCACCAGATCTGTTTATATCAATGTCACTACATACAAAGCGGAAGAATGACCGTAAGCCTTTATTTTTGTCATGAGGAGGTTGTGAAAATCTATATGAAGGCTATGCAACCAAATTCATGTTGAATAGTGTCTTTTCATCAGCAGTGATTATCTCAGTGTCTACCTTATTAAAGAAATGATCAGTTAAGGTAATGACCTAGTGACAAGTTTATGCTAGTTAATTCTTCAAAGTTTGCAATTGCTCTAGGGTGGTAGAACTTTATAAAAATTAAATGCCCTTGTGTTGCTTCCTCCAGAGTTTTTTAAAAACTAATTCCTCTTTTACTCCTGATTAAGAATTCCCTAATATTGTTGTTTCTGTGTTTTGAATCAATGTATGTGTTAGCCACAAGGGAGCAAAGGTAGTGGAACGCTTTGGAACGCTTTTCTTTTCTTTTCTTTAGCTGCCAACCCCAGAATACTAAAATAGTCACAGTTTCTCTGTCCTGGAAAAGGCAGTCAGTCTGTCTTGAATCTGAGAGAGCTCTTCAGGTAAAAGTTAGGTAGAAATAACTACTTTTACGAAATTTCTCATTGGGATAAATTTGCCTATTCCAGCGAAAAGATTTTAGAAAAATTCTTGATTATCTCTAAGAGGGAGCTGTTGAACAGCTGTTGTGTTTCGTTGTAGAGATAACTGTTTCTCTGCTAGGGGAACTGCTTTCTCTTCTCTGTACTATATATTATTTTCAGATTATTCATTTACCTTTTGTCCTGTGTAGTGAATAATTTCATAGTTTTGAAATAGTTCTTTGTCATACTGACAAGAAAATCACTTGGTGTATGTTTTACAATTTGTTTTATGGAAGTAAAGAACAGTGAGGGAAATGAGGTTGCATTTCAGACTAGAGTAAAATAAAAAGTCATTATTTAGTATAACTAGAGGATTGAAATAAGAACACTGCTTACATTAAACTGCAGCTATAAAGGGAGTTGGTCTTAGGCTATACAGCATTGTTTGCTAGGCACGTCTATTTTCAGTGTACAGACAGTTACAAATGATGGTAAAAAGGGGAGCTAAGATCTCAGAAGAATGAGAACAGAATATGAATTGTAGTTATGAATGATCCCTTGTTTTTGAAGCTGGCTGTGACTTGCTGGTATCTGACATCCCATTAGTAATAGAACAATTTATTTATTTTTAAAGATCACATTAGTCTCAGTAAAGGAAAATGCGTTGGTTAATGTAAGGATCAATTATTTCATATAACAATGCAGACAAGCTGTATGACAAAGAGTAACAAGAAAATTCAGATTACAGAAATGCACCAATGGTGTCACATGTCACTCCTAATTATATCTTTTTTTTCTTCTAGCCAAGCATATTTGGGAGTTGAGGAAAAAAACAAAGAGAAATAGGTTAATTAAAATTGTTTCTGTTTTAGCATCTGCAAAGCAAACACAGTTTATGCAGATGTAATTGTATCCTCTGTGCTTTGAAGTAATCCAGTAAAATCTGTGCTAGACGTTTATGATTTGTTAAATGATCAAATGTGATTGAGTGACAGTGCTCTGTGACTAGCATCTTCATTTTGGCAGTATATGATATTTCTTTTCTGAATACTGTTTTAGTTTTTGGTTAGTTTTTTTTTACTCGTAATAGTTTTTTTTTATTCCCTCAGCTGCTCAGTAATGTGACTCTAGTGCTGGACTTAACTTGCACAGCAGTGTGTAGGGACAAGCCCCAGATACGTTGATTGAAAAGACCGATTGATGATGAGACAAAGGAGTACTAAGGGATGTCAACAAAACTTCACCTCTAGTCTGAGATAATTAATATTATTTGTTTAAAAGACAAAGAGATAAATTGTAAAATAAGTTATGCTGATTGTTGGATATTTCTGCAAGAATACTTATATAAGCTAAACTCTGAAATGTGAATTTCAAATAGTAAGCCAACCTATAAGGAGAGGTGTGAAATATTTTTTCTTTATTTCTTTTGCCTTTTTAGGACTTGTAACTAGCGCTAACCAGAATAAATTGCTGCCAAGTAACAGAGGGATTTTTTTGTATTTTTGTTAATTCCATTTCACTGATCCCAGCAAATATTCACCAACTGTGCCTAAAACCTCTATAGTGTTTACATAGACAGATTTATTTTTTTATACATTGTTATAATTCTTCTTTGTTGTGTAAGAGTGCTAGTAAAGGCTTGTTTGCATTAAGATAACTTAAACAGAGTGTCTGAACTATTGAATGAAGCATTTATTAGGTGCTGCTTTCTTTCTTTACAGAGATAAACTGAAATTATGCCTAGCAATTTGAGGAAAATCTACTTTTGGAAAAACATTTGGGAAAAAAACCCTCCAGTCCTCCATACAGATTCTTTCCAGGAAACAAAACCTTGTCATAATTTCATATAAGTGAATAGAGAAGATGATTTAGTTTGTCTAAGTAAGGTCCTTACAGGAGTATATCATTGTTAGAATAATCTGTTGTTAAACTCAGTAGCATTGGTTAGATCAAATTCTAGAAATTATGCGCATTCTAAGCAGGATAGTCTTTAAATAAAATAATTCTCTGTTCTGTAAAGTATGGAGCAGCATTGCTGTAGTCTGTGAGCTACACTGATCTTGCAGTTATTTGTAAGAAGAAGAATGGTTGATGCTAAAGTGTAGCTGTATGTTCTGTAACTGTCCTTGTTTTGGATACTCTTTCCCTGTAGATGAAAACTTCATTTTGTTGTAATTTTTTGAGGTTTCATAGTTTAGTTTTTTTCTGATTAAAATACTACTCAAAAACAAAATTTTGTAAACATGAATGAGTAGGAACTTCGATGAGAGCTGGTAGAGCTATCTGGTCAGTGGAGTCCCTGGAGCCTAGGTAACCGTTCAGGTAAAGCAGACACATTGGAAAGTAGCGTGTGGGGGACAGTGAAAGAGAAAAGGGTTAAAAGTGAGAATGACCCAGAACTTCCGCCTTGTTTGAGCATACCAAAAGATAATTTGTGTCCACACCTCAAGTTTTGCCACCTCTTTGAAGTCTGCAAATTTCAGGAAGCGTCTCTGTTTAGTGTAAACTATTCAGTTGTTACTGATCAATGGGTGCTAGGTGTTAAAATAGGAGCAATTCACTTGCTCTTCCAAGATTATTTCCACAATGTTCTTAACCAGCCTTTAAGTACTATTTTGTCTTACCAGAAAATTGCCTAGGTCATTGTGCAAGCCTATCCCTTGGCAGCAGTATTTCATTTTTAACTTGTAAACTTGATTCAAGCTTTATTTAAGAATCGGTTTATCTGTATAGCACTCAGTAGGCTGAGGAAAGAGCGGGAATGGGGAAAAATGAGTTGGTGAGAAGCTAGCTGAAATCCAAGGTATTTCCATTATTGCCTGTAATTTATGTGACATAACTGTTCTGTTTTAGTGTATAAATTCTGCTGTAGTACGAGAAGATGGTTTCTGTAAAAGATGGGTTTCTAGGTTGCTTCCTTGTTCAGAATACGTTGAGGAGAAAATTTAAAATAAACAGTTAAATCTAAGTCATTTTTAGGCATGTGAGTAGGCTGCAATGCGTTACTTTGAGAGGGTAAGATAGAATACTCATTGTGGAAAAAGTAATCTGTTGCAGCATGTCCAAGAAGTCAAATCAATCCCCAAAGCAGCACATATGCTCTGAACCCCACCTTTGTCGTCCATCTCCAGTTTTGACACTGAGGTGAAGTGTTTTTAGGTGTTAAGAGTTCTACTTTTGGGAGTGCCAACAGGTGCTAATTTAACATTGGTAGAAAAAGGGTTGTTCAGCCTTGTAATGATCCAGAAAATAGGCATCCCATTGCCCGTTAAGCAAAGACACATGCACAGCTGGTGACAAGACAGGAGAAAGAAACATGATCCAAAGTTGAAGCCAAATCCTGAATCTTTGTTCCCAGAACGTGTCAGCGTGGTGAAAAGATCTTGCTAGACATGGTCTGAGACCTAAGGTACTTAAGCTTCTTTTGGTCTGGGTGGGCTCCTGCTCTTTTTAGAATCTGATGCACAGTTTATGTACCCAAACTGTTTTTTCCTTCTATGGAAGTGGGATCTCATTGTCCATCTGCTTTAGAGCCTCAGGGTAAGTGCCGCACTCTCTGTCTCACAGGACAGCCAATGACTCTTAAGTCATTCCAGTCCAAGGTATTTGATGATACAGCAATTTCATGTCACTAATTAGAGTTAAACAGAATGTATTAGAGAAATGCATATTCCTTAAGCTATTAAACAATAATTGCTTCAATGTAAAAAGTAATCATTTGTATAACTAGATATAGTAGATGGTACCCTTTAGGGGGAGGGGAAAAAAAAGAAAAAGTAAATGAAGAACAAGACAAATTCTGTTCTGTCTCTTGTGGAGAATTCCTTAACGTATGGCTTCTTTCTTACAGATATGAGTTATGTGGCAGAACTAGATTTCCCAGAAAAATCTTTCTCCTTTCTTTCCTCACGCGACACATGCTCCTTCCTTGCAGTCCCGGAGCTGGACACTTTCTTCATTTTCCCAAGGATTTTGTCGTCTTTCTGTTTTAATAAAATGCACTCTTTATTCCATACCCGGCACGAACTGTCCATTTGGCAGCACGTTGTGAGGGGAGAGTCATGATTCAGCCGTTGATGTGCTTGGCAGTGGACGCCAAGCTCAGCTACACGGTGGCCATCGAGCACGTTTCACTAGCAAAAGTCATGTCCTACAGCCTATGCAGTTTTGCCTCGATATCTTGAGAAATATTGAGTGCTATTTCTCGTTAGATGTTTGGTGGCGTTTACGCTAATTCAGACTAGCAATCACAGTAGTAATAAGTGTTGGAACTCCTTTAACACTGATAAAAAGTTAATACCCTTGAACACTAATAGAAGTTCTTCCTCATGGATCTATTATGTGGGAGCATATTTAGGCAGATTTCCAAATAATGCCCACACATACTTTTCTTAAAGAATCCCATTTTAAGTACCTCACTTGCTGCAAGTCAGTAGCATGTAGCGAAGGAATTTAGTGATGGAATCTATTAATAAAGTGCTGAGATGAAAAAGATTCGCTCTTTCCAGGACCAGGTTTAGTGTACGCTAGCGGCATTGGCGTGCGATACCAGCGTTGCCAGTATGTTGGCTATGAAAATACAAAGTCAGTTACTGTGGTCACAATGTTGCTTTTACATAGATTATAGTGTAACTAGCATTGAGAAGTATCTTGTAGGCTTACAAAGGAATACAGCTTTGTTTTGCTGCCAGTAGTCTCTGGAGAGCCTACTTCCTATCTAATGTTGTTTTAGCCTTTTGTTTTTTGCAATTCAGTGCGCTTAACTTCTAATTAACTCTAGTGTTAATTTTTAGCATAGTGAGTAGTTGATAAGACTCAATGCTTTTGGTATTTGCAAAAATCTTGCATAGCAACCACAGATACGGGTTTTATTGCAAGAAATATAATTCTTTAATATTCAGATTATTATTGCTAACAGTAGACTTTCTTAAACTTGGACAGGCGGATTCATGGTTCATTTGAGTTCAATTTGAATGTTACTTTTTATCCAGAAGATTAATTTATTATATTTGCTTGACAGTATAATTAGTGTGTAATGTGTGTATTTATCAAATATTAAAGATATGTTGTTACTTTTTTCTTTATTGATTGTTTGAATGGAGAGCCTGTTAATTTGTGTGGTTTTGCTTTTATTTCCTTCGCTGGAAAGACTTTTGGTATGAATGTGTACTGTTTGAGTTTTGTTCTTGTTTTTTACGGTTTCCACAAAGACTTCTAATGATCATGTTCTGGTCTTGCTCTGGATTTGTGTGTGAGCTTCATGTAATTAGCAACATGCTTAGAGCACAGGGACCTGAGTTTCCTGTCATGCCAGTATAGCACAACTGCAAGTGAAAGCAGGAGGAAAGTCTTGGGGTCTGATGCACTCCCTGTGACTTGAGTGCCCATGACTTCCTTGTAGATGGAAGATTGTTCACCAGTCTGTTTCGGTGTATGGACTTTTGACTTAGACTTTTTCCCCCCCAAATAGATGCAGTATTATAGTAATAGATACATCCAGTAATAGATGCATCTGTGTGACACTATTGGGACTAGTTCACAGATATTGATGGAGTACTGGAAAGCAGCGCAAGGTGCCTGGGTATGTATCCCTCCAACGCAGACCGACATTTTGTCAACAGCATGTATCTGGCTCTGCACCGCTTCCCAGGGCAGTCGGCAGCTCGAAGGATGTCCCAGTGGGGAAGCTGAGGGCCCTGACAACTCAAGCTGGTGGAGGCATCCACTGTGACTCTTGGCGGCTGGGAGCAAGCTAGGATGCGCCTCGAGGCTGCTCTAACCTGTCCTGCCGAGGAGTCAGTGCCCAGAGGCTACACACTGGGAGAAGAGGCCGTGCAAATCCTTCCTCCTTTTCCTAGTGGCCTGATGCAGACTGTGGTTCTGGTCCAGGGGTAAATGTGACTCTTAGATTGTAGATCTGCTTTTTTATCAGTTTGTTAAGCCTTCACATAACTAAGTAGCTTCCGAATGTTTTAGCCTAAGATGCCAGTGGGTAAACTCTCTGCTACAGTATTTCTGCAGCTTGATTTCATTCTTTGAGGGCAAAAGTTTAGTAAGCAGAGGTAAATGCGCAGGCTGTGATCTATATGGAAGTTGGTACTTGCAAATATTCTGCAAAAAATATCACCTATGCATTAACTAAAGGGACCTAAAGGGCAGTTGTTAAAGGAGAGTGTCACTCAGTGACTTGGAAGTGCCCGTGAATGGAGTTGTTTGCAGCAGGTTTCCTAAAAGCTAACCTAAAGGTTCATTTATTTACTAATGAAATTGTGCAGAGCAGAGGTTGTCTTCATTATTGCTCTCTATTTCAACGGTGCACTCTTAAAGACCTTGAACTGATGTTAGAAAATCCTGGCAGGAAAGTCGCTTGGATAACTTAGAAAGTTTTTTGTTGTGCTTTTTTCATTGTGGAAACAGTCTCTAATTATTTGATTGCCTGTTCTTTTCTTGAATAGTTTTTATGGTCTTGTTTACAATTTGGCATGTAAGCGTGTAGTACTGCTCGATTCCAGCCCCTTGGCTGGATGCTGTCCTCCCATTTGTAGCCTCCTCCCTCTGTCTGCCAGACCCAGCTAATCCGGTTCTGTTCTTGTTCTCCAGGTTCCTCCTTTTCCAGCTACCTGGCCTCCAGGTCCCAGTCCTTTCACACTCTGAAATAAGTCCATATCTCCCATCCTAGATTCCAGTTTGGCCAGACTTCTTACATCACCTTACTTCTCTCCATCCTTCCTTATCCAGATACTTTCCATGTTGCACTTGGAGTCAGCTGGCTTTCATCTTCACCTTTCTCCATGCATGGGTGCTAGCCAGAGGTGCTGTTTGGAGAACACTGGAGGGATACTGTTAAGCCGGATACTAGAGTGAAAGAATGCTTAAGTTCAGTTCTCTCTCCTAGTACTGAAGAAGTCGTGGTCACATGTGGGAGAAGTGAGCAGAAAAAAAATATTTTGTTGTTCTCTGGCTGTAGGAGTGCAGTCTAATCTTCATTAAGAGACTGTGAGTATCTGGAGATTTCCCAATGAAGACTGAGGCTTAAAACCGTTCTTTGTTTGAGATGTAACAAGTTTCTGCTGAATATGAATCAACTATGGTTTTTTGAAGGTTTGCAAGTTGGTCACATTTTTCCAAGAACAATTAAAGTGCTTTTCATAGTACAGGATTCACCTTCCTAACAAATGTCAAGTCTCCGCCACAAAATTTCACCAGAAATTGCAAGCAAACAGTTCGAGAGCCCATTCATCTTTAACCACAGTCAGCATGCAGCGTTTAAGCACAGATGATCAGTTTTGCATAATCAATAATAATTTGAAAGATTCTGATATTTCCTGTTATAAGACCCTAAAAATAGAGAATTTTCAGCTCTACCTGTGATAAAATGAGAATATTTTCAAGATTATGTACTTTTTTTTCCCATTTTCCACAGCTATAATAGCAGTTCTGAACTGACACTGACTTTGAAAAGGACATATAGCAGGTGGCTGTGACTTGAAGGAAAAAGTATCTGGTCTGAGTTAGTCGTGCATATATACTTACACCATATGCAAGTACAGTTTCGAAAACTGTTTTCAGGTGGGGGAGAGTAATTCTTTTTCCTTCTAGAATTCAAGAATTTATTTATTTTTGTACACACACGCACACACACATACATGTACATGTATTCTTGCAGAATGTTAATAATACTTGTGAGGCTATTCATTACTTAAAATAAGGTATTTTCCATTTGTTGAGAAGAGCACTTTCCCAATTAGTCTTTAGTGCCTTACTGTTTTCTAATGCAATTCCAGTTCTTCTGTATGATATTTTGTATATTCACATAAGGACCTAGACAGATTCTGACTATTAATAGAAAGAGTCTGGAAGAGCGAGCATATCTCATCTTAGAGGGCTAAAGAGAACATCTCTGGCGTGTATCAAGGTTAATGTGTACTGGGATTGTTGAGTCTGCCTGTTTGCTGTGATTAGTAAACTTCGTAAGTTAGCAATTTTTATAATAACTAAATACACTCTGAGATCAGCAAAACTTTTCGGTAAAGAAAGGTTTACTATGCAAGATACTCAAGAATTTTGTAGAATGCTGAAAGCATTAGGGGAGCTCAGTTTGAAGGAAGGTGGATACTTCCCATTATTTCAGATTTTTTTTTCTCATGTTTTAAAATTCCAAGCAAGCAAGTAACTTGCTGCAATCCAAACTAGTTAAGTAAAAAAGAAAGATGCTTTCAGATTGCACACTGGAATAGGAACAAGCAGCTTCTTTCAGTCTCTGTGTTAGATTTAAGTGTATTAATATTATTTTACAAGAGAATAATAATATTTTGCATCTGAAGCAAAGCACACTTGCATTTTCTTCATCAGCCAATGTAAGTTGGCAATATGGGTAAAAGCAGCTGAAAATATATATCACTTAGAAGCAAAGAAAATTTGACATTTAACGTATAAGAAAAGAAACACAATGTACATTCCAGACGCAAAACAGTTAAGTTGTGTATATTGGAAGAAAAGTAACTATGAGAGGGAGAAAGGAAAAGTAGCTTTCCCTTCTGGGAACATGTGTTTACTATCTCCTGCAGTCTTTAAACCATTTTTTGCTATGGCGTCTTTCAAATGTAATAGGTGTATTGCCTCTTTTTGTTCCATAGTCACCTGCTAATTTTAATTAAAAACAAACAAAAAAACCCCGCAACTGATTTCAAGGTTGACAGTCCTAATTATACAGAAGCCTTCATTCAGTCTGTAAAGGCAATTTTATAACAGACATGTTCAGATATGAGTCCTTTGCAGTAGCAAGATGCCTATTTATGTACAAACCTTGCAGGTTTATTGCACATATGCTCCAGATTGCTGAGTTGTTCCTGATCAGGGTTCTGATTCTTCCTATACCTTGCTTTTCCTGGAAGAAACTCAGTTAATTTCCTTATTATCATGTCTGGTTAACATGATTACAAGTGAGGACAGCATTGGTTGTGATTTCCCCCTCGCCCCTCTCATGCTTGCACTGTATTCAAAATTTAATAGACCTTGGTAATTAGTGCAGATTTCTTTGTTTTACTCCTGTATCTCTGAAATAAAATTTTAAGGAGAATTGTTAATGAAACTTCACTAGCTTAATCTCATATTTAAAATTATTCTCACTCTTAAACTTTTAACGTTTTAGCTGTATTGTGTTAAACTATAAATAGTTTATGGAAAATGAATGGGAAAGGGGATGGTGCCAAGAACGCTTTGCAATTGGCAGAGTAATCAAAAATTGTTTAAATTTGGTTATGCCCCAGCGGTCTCTGTAAACATAGTGTCCAAGTTTGCTTATTTTTTGAAGTAAACTTAAGGAAAAGGTCATTACCTTGAAATACATGTTACAGAAAAACCTCAATTTTACTTTGTTAATCAACGTGTTGTGCTAAAAATTATCAGAATATGAATTCCTTCATCTAATTTGAAATGCATTTTCGCACCTCATTTAACTTGAAAGCAATTTTCCCATTATTGCAGATTTTTTTTCTCATGTTTTAAAACTCCAAATGGAAATTTTTAGAAACATAAATATATCCCAGAAGCCACAGAATGGTATTGGCACAAGATGAAGAAGTTAAATCAGTTACTGTGTTCTCATTACGCTGGCTGACACACACAAAGTTAAGAATGTGAACAATAGTGAGACAGTAAATTAGATTTTTAGCAACTAATTTAATTAGTCGAAGTAATTTTGGACAGACACTGTAATGCTAATCCTAAGAAGTCTGTAATTATGACTTGGGAAAAATCATGAGTTTTAAAATGATGTAGAAATATAGTTCTTTTTATATGATTTGAGGGGGTTGCCTTTGTGTTCTGTTTTTTTTTTTTTTTTTTTTTCCAATTTTTCTCTACAGTCACAATTACTTGGAAACTTACTTTTCTGTTAGCTCGTCCTGGCTTACATTTAAAGGATTGGAGGAACTGGGACTTATTTTGTAAGCATGAAATTTTGCAAGATATGTAAGGGTTTTTTTTGTTTGTTTTTAGCCAGATTTGGAGCAAGTTTAGTTATACTTTGCGTCATCCTAATTTTTGGAGAACTTCTCGAGCAGAAAAATGCCTTTGTGTGTGTTTGTTTTGACATGAGAACATAAACTGTAGAAAAAGTACATATTTTCAAAACCGTAGTTATGCAAGATGTCTTTTTTGTATGACATAATCTGTATTTATCTGCAGTGCTGGATAGTTCTAGGTTTATCTTCAGTTAAAGCACCCCCACATCCTCTCTTTATATGTGTTATAAAAATACTTTGTTTCCATCAAATGAAACAGTATACTCTCAAGATTAAAAGCTCAGAGGAGAATAATTACTACACTGAAGGGATTACTAAACTTGCCCTTAAACCTGCAGAATTAAATGAATGCCGAAGTGACACAAAGCTAAAATACAGTCTGAAAACTTTATGAAGGAGAGTTATTTTGCTCCAGTCTACCATTACTAAAAGGTGTGTAATTTGAAAAGGGAATTTCTCTCTTTTCTTGTTTATTTGTTTTTTAATATTAAGCCACTCTTCTATCACTGATGCAACTTAGGGGAAGTTTCCATGCTGTCCTGTTCAGATGCAGGGTCCTGTGCTTTATTTATTTCTGAGATAAAGGAGAAGTTTGTAAATAAAACAGCGTAGTATTAACAATAACTATAATACAAATTGGGTGGTATTTTTCAGATTTTTTTATTAGCTCAGTTGGGAAACTCAATCTCGATGTTTGAATTTCTTCCTTCAACCATAAGATAGATAGATCAATCTCTCTCTCTATATAGAGAGGGGGGTGTTGAAGGAAAATTGCACAGCAGTTGGCCAGGTTTTGCTCCTGGGTCCTGAGTCATTCCTCCTGCTCTAAGCCTCTCGGATTACATTTTTGCCAGTGGCAGTTCTCGTCTGTCCCTGACAGGTGGCACCGCGCTAGATGCGTATGCCTGGGCAAGCGCATCAAAGCGCTGGAGTAGAGAATTAGTAGGTGCCTGTATAGGTTTCCTCTGTATGCCTCAGGTAAAAATTTGGATCCTGAAACTCCTTAACGTAGCGGCTGCAAACCCTCAAAGGCCTGGGGCTGCCTAGGTGTTTCCCTGCAGGGCTTGGGCGTTTCGTAGACCACACCGGTTCTCTTTTCCTGATGCCTAGAACCAGCCTTCAGCGAACGGGTGAATTCATTGCTCTTACCTGAGCCTCGCTTGAGCAACATCCGCCTTTCCTGAGTGGCCTAATGCTGTAGAAGTGATCAGAGCACATTTCACCCATTCCAGTAAGCTCATCTTCCTCCTCCTCCCACCGTACAAAATGCAGATGTAACCGTATCGTGTCTTTGAAATGGTTGCTGCCGATCCCTGCTTCTGTATAGCACAGCAAGAGGAGTGTTAGACAGCAGTGTGGGAACGCTATAAGTTGTGCTGCTGTGGTTGTTACCTGCTTACTGACTAACCATCCTCTCACACGCTGGTAATCACAAAAATATTCCACTTGGAAAGCACAAACCTGTGAAATACTAAAATTGAAGTTCATGAATGTACTGAAAACGTATTAAAAATTCCTCCCTTCTTTCCTTTCCCCATTACTGTCAAGTAGAAAGTAGTTGTGCAAAGTCTAGCCTAATGTGCGCTGAATTAGCGAGACTTCTATGCTTGGCGTTAGTCAGCTGGAACAGCTCTGCAGAATTTTAGCATCTTTCAGAAAAATATTGCTAATGGACAAATGCAAATATGAAAAGCCTTAATCCAAAGGCTGACTTCTTACCAAAGGATTAAAAAAAAAAAAAGGAAAAAAGAAAAAAACCTCACAATTGAATTAAATGTCCTGCTGCCGCAGCTATAAACCATGGCAATAAATGCAGAGAAACCCCTTTTTTCATTTTTTAATATTTTTGTAATTAGTTAACTTTTTTCTCCTGCAGAAAGACTACACGAAAGATCTTGTTGTTTGTGACTGTGATAAAATATGCTAGCTCAGCCTGCCTGAAGAAACAGAAGACTTGGCAAGAATGCTTATTACCATGACAATCTAAGCAGTCAAGAGCTACGGATTCTGCAGGTTTTATCATAAAGATACAAAACTTGTCCTAGAGGGTAGAAAAGCTGATAATATCATCATGATTCAGGAGATTTTATTGTCTCTGCAAGACTTTGTTTTTAGGATTGTATTACCTGAAGGGGGGGAAATGACCCTGTGAACTTCTTTTATATTTTTGAAACGTATTTGTGTATATGTTTATAATTGTATTTTTATGCTATAGGTATATGTTTTACTAATGTATTTTTAATACATTATTGGACGCCTATATAAAAGTTAGATTTTGCTTGTGGTTCTGAGGCCAAGCTTGGGAAGAAGGCAGGCCTGGCCAAAAAATTTCCAAGACAACTGCTTCTACCTCAAGCAGACTTCTGATCAGTGTTTTCCCTTCAGAAGGTAGGAGAAAAGCTACAGGAGGATTAGGGAGGGAGGAATGAACCCTCTCTCTGAGAGACCTGCAGAGAAGATTTGTGGACACGGCGCCCAGTGGGCATGGGCTTCATGCCTTGCGGCTGCTGCCCTGCACAACATCTCCAGCATAAGCTTTGGATGCTGTGAGCAGGCTTCCTCTGAACGCGCAGTTAAAACAGCAGTAGATAACACAATGAGAGACTTTTAATTCTTTAAGGGATTTCCGTGACCCTGTGGATACGAACAATAGCACAGAGGGAACCTCTTTGTGCTTCCTGTGGCCTGTCCCCACCCTGGTGTTCGGTGGCAAGTCTGTACTGCGTTACTGCAGTAACCAAGTAAGCAGAGACCAAAAAAAGGAAAAAAAAAAAACACTCCTGCTTTCTAGCTGAATTAGAAAATAATTTGATTATTTCAGCCAGTACTTTTTCAGAGGTAAGAACTGAAAAATCAACACCCACACCCCATGCCTAAAGGATGCCTTGATGACTAAAGTGTTTAATATGGTTAATAACACGGCACATAATGCCATTGGTATAAAACTAGCTCAGACTGAGATGGAAAGAATTCTGCTGCTCTTTAATGGTGTGTATGAGAAAAGTTACTGTCACTGGCATTTTGACACTAGCTAGCGTCATTGTAGAAGCCAAAGCCAAACTCTACCTTCATCCCTCAAAAGAGGTTACTCATTGACACATAGCGTACACCAGGAAAGCAGTGGTTTCCCTGGGACAGCACTTCTTCAACCCTTCTTCTCCCTTCTCCCTTCTCTTTGGGCTATTGTGAAAGAGTAGACTTAGAAGAATTAAAAAGGAATAAAGGCTTGAAGTCGTAATGTCCCAAAACTCCTGTTCAAAATACAAACCCGTGTGTGAACTTTTCTTGTTTAAAAAATCAGCTGATTAAATATATTCATAAAAAATGCTCTGGTTTCAGTTCATTGTGACAAAAGCAAAAATATTATATTATCTGTTATTTGTTGCTTTCCAGTAATTCCATTGTTTACATTATACTGAGAGCTGCATGAGTTTGTCAGCATATTAAAGAGGTTTTGGTTTATTCCATTAATGTAAAATTTAAGGCTTAATGGTATATTACTAATCTCATGAAATCATTAATAAAAACAAAGAACAAAAAAGAGTGTCTTTCTACATAGTTCTAGAGAATGAACCCAAACTCACTGGTACAAATGATGAAGAGGAAGAAGAAGGAGAACAGTTTGACTTCGATAGTGGAGATGAGATACCAGAAGCAGACCGACAAGCTCTTACGCCACCTTCTGATTCTGGAAATAACGTAGAGCATGAAGAGGCTAACGTCACGGGTGAGTCAGCCTGCGAGTCCCATAGGCTGTGCCTCCCCTAGGCTAAGCAAAGATCAGACTGCTGGAATATAGGAGCCTTTTCCTGATGATGTAGTTAAGTATTTGTAAGTGTGCCTTGGAAAAATCATACGGATTTCCATGCAAAGACTATACAAGTGTTTTGTTCATTCCTGCTAGTTAACGCCCGTGATAGATTTAACAAGGCAACTGAACAGGTCATGTCACTTCTGTGAGGTTTTCCATGTGCCTGTGACATTCGAACCAGCGTATCTTGTCTCACTTGTGGTGCTGAGTTAGAGGGAAACTTTTATGCCCTTGCAACTGCAGCTGAATGTGGATGGCTTGAGACAAGCCTTTTTCACAGCCAGGTGCGATGGTTGCTGATCTGAAGAGGATATGTATATAGAAACCAGTGGAATCAGAATGTCAGCAGTTTATTTATAAACTGATGTTGTATTTTACTAACCCTTAGACTTTGTTATAACACATGCAGATGCTCTCTGTGCCAGAGCGTATTCTGGAAATCACTGGATTCTGCTCAGCCCCACAGCAGCTAATGTGACTAACTTCAGTCCGGTTTCCTTTTGTAAACAGAGTCTTTAGGTGACAACTTGTAACTTAAGCACTACCTTTCCCTGAAAATTTTTATTGTTGCTCATTCATCTTTTTGTGAAGTTGCAGCTAAATCTCGTGAACTTTTAATTATTTGGGCTTCAGTTCTGCAGCTGATTTTAAAGTGGCCTTTAGTTCCACTATAACTCAGCTAGTCTCAAGAGATATCAGGAAATAATTTATTTTTAAGGACGAAAATGTGGAAAGTTTCTTTCTCCTTTTATCAGCAGAATATTTTCAGGAATGTTCTTTAAGGAGTGAACTTCTAGTGAACTTTTTATTTCTTCTCATAGCTATTACTAAAATGTTTTTTGTATCATATATGACACAAATTCATATAGAATCCAGATTTTAAACTTAAGGGTTAAAGGCTATTTTCAACCATGTGCTCGTTGAGACCCTAACGCCTGTCAGCCTTCCTCCTGTCTAAGATTTAGGAGTCCTGGAATCCAGTTTTTGTTCTTCCACAGACTTCCAGCATGACCCAGTTGTTTTGCTGCTGTTGCATTCCCCATCTGTAGAATGGGGACAACAGCATTACTTTCCTTTGTGGGAATTTTATGAGTTGTAGACTGCAAGCTCCTTCTAAAGTGAGGCTCAAATATGAAAAATAAAACCTTATTTTTTGTTTTTTCATTTTTCAAATAAAGGGACTGGTAATTTAGAAAAAAGTGAGAAAACGCAGACATCACAGTCTACTACAGAGTGCACTCCAACAAAAGTAAACCCCTATTCAGTTATTAATATTTCACCAATCCAAGAAAAGGATCTCTCCTCATCACCAGAACCAAGCCCTCCAGATGAAAGTACAAGTCCTAACTTGTGCAGTGGATATTCTGTTCCTGTGCCCTGTGGCTATGCTGTACCATCCAATTTACCATTGATACTGCCAGCATACTCCAGTCCTATTATAATACGCAGTGTTTCTGTGGATGAAGAAGGTACTGTATCTACCAAATTTATTTTGTTTGAAGGGGAATCCTTGTTTAACTCCAGATAACTGTACTGTTTTTTAAATGCTTGTGTAGCACTGTTCCTTGACATCTGTGGGAGATTCTGTATGAAAATTGAAGAAGAACCCTATCTTAGAGTAGGAAATAAAATGTATTGTCAGACATTGAAGAAAAATGTTGATATATTAAAAAGTAGTTCCTGCATGACTCTGCTTGCAATACTAGGACTGAGGTATCTAAATAAAGATGCATAAGAAAAAAGAGTATAGAGTCAGTTCTTTCTCAACCCTTTACTTAAATGGGTGATGCTTGACCTTTGGTTTGTCAGCACCGTATTAATAACGCTAGTCAACGCTCCTGTCTTATCTTGCCATTAGGAATGATTAATGTTAATCCCCTCTTAATGACATGAAGTAATTTCCTGATTAATAATTCAGTGCTCAAGCCAAATGTTTTTTCACAAACCTTTATCATGCTTTAGCTAGGTCAGAGCAGAGTTCTTGTCCCTTTTATCCCCTTATATGCGTTTTTCTTTTCTTTTCAATCCCAGTGGATTTAAAGTTGCTATGGAATATTTTCCTCAGTGATTTGACAGATTTTATTTGTCCTGTAGTCCAATTTTAACACAGAAGGGGAAAACTGGAAGGGAAATAACTATGATTTGTTAAAGAAACAGGAACAATTCCCCTATTTTGTAACCGAAAATTGGCAAAATTGGCAAAATCCCTCTGAGGAAGAAGTCCAGCAAAGCGGGCAGGAGACCTGCAGGGATGAGCAAGGAACTCCTGGCAAAACTCCAGCAGAAGAAGGAAGTGTACAGAATGTGGAGAAGGGGACAGGCCACTTGGGAGGAATACAGGGACGTTGTCAGAGCGTGCAGGGATGCGACAAGGAAGGCTAAGGCCCAGCTGGAATTAAATCTGGCAAGGGATGTCAAGGACAACAAGAAGGGGTTCTTCAAATACATCAAGAGCAAAAGGAAGACGAGGGAAAATGTGGGCCCGCTGCTGAATGGGGCGGGTGCCCTGGTGACAAAGGATAGAGAGAAGGCAGAGTTATTGAATGCCTTCTTTGCTTCCGTCTTCACTGCTAAGGCCAGTCCTCAGGAATTCCAGACCTTGGAGGCAAGAGAGGAAGGCTGGAGAAAGGAAGACTCTCCCTTGGTTGAGGAGGATCAGGTTAGAGATCTTTTGTGCAAACTTGACATCCACAAATCCATGGGCCCCGATGGGATGCACCCACGAGTGCTGAGGGAGCTGGCGGATGTTATCGCTAGGCCACTCTCCATCATCTTGGAAAGGTCCTGGAGATCAGGAGAGGTGCCTGAGGACTGGAAGAAAGCCAATGTCACCTCAGTCTTCCAAAAGGGCAAGAAGGAGGAGCCAGGAAACTACAGGCCTGTCAGCCTCACCTCCATCCCGGGAAAGGTGATGGAACAGCTCATTGTGGAGGTCCTCACTAAGCATGTGGAGGACAAGAAGGTGATCAGGAGTAGTCAGCAGAGATTCACCAAAGGGAAATCATGCTTGACCAATCTGATAGCCTTCTCTGCTGGAATGACTGGCTGGGTAGATGAGGGCAGAGCAGTGGATGTTGTCTGCCTGGACTTCAGCAAAGCTTTTGACACTGTCTCCCATCACGTCCTTATAGGCAAGCTCAGGAAGTGTGGTTTGGATGAGCGGACAGTGAGGTGGCTTGAGAACTGGCTGGATGGCCGAGCTCAGAGGGTTGTGGTGAATGGCGCAGAGTCGAGTTGGAGGCCTGTGGCTAGTGGTGTCCCCCAGGGGTCAGTCCTGGGCCCAGTCTTGTTCAATATATTCATCAATGACCTGGAGGAAGGCACAGAGTGCACCCTCAGCAAGTTGGCTGATGAGACTAAACTGGGGGGAGAGGCTAACACACCAGAAGACTGTGCTGCCCTTCAGAGGGACCCGGAGAGGCTGGAGAGGTGGGCGGAGAGGAACCTCCTGAAGTTCAACAAAGGCAAGTGCAAGGTCCTGCACCTAGGCAGGAATAATCCCATGCACCAGTACAGGCTGGGGGTTGACCCTGGGGAAAGTAGCTCTGCCGAGAAGGACCTGGCAGTCCTGGTGGACAAGAAGTTAAGCATGAGCCAGCAGTGTGCCCTTGTGGCCAAGAAGGCCAATGGTATGATGGGGTGCATTAGGCAGAGTGTTGCCAGCAGGTGGAGGGAGGTGATCCTGCCCCTCTCCTCAGCCCTGGGGAGGCCTCCCCTGGAGTACTGTGTCCAGTTCTGGGCTCCCCAGGACAAGAGAGACATGGCACTGCTGGAGAGAGTCCAGCGGAGGGCTACCAAGATGATTAGAGGGCTGGAGCATCTCTGTTATGAAGAAAGGCTGCGAAAGCTGGGCCTGTTCAGCCTGGAGAAGAGAAGATTGAGAGGGGATCTCATCAACGTGTACAAGTATCTGAAGGGGGAGTGTCAAGAGGATGAAGCCAGCCTCTTCTCCGTGGTGCCCAGCAACAGGACAAGAGGCAATGGGCCCAAACTGAACCACAGGCAGTTCCATCTGAACCTGAGAAAAAACTTCTTGACTGTGAGGGTGACAGAGCATTGGAACAGGTTGCCCAGAGAGGTGGTGGAGTCTCCTTCGCTGGAGATATTCAAAAGCCGTCTGGACGTGATCCTGGGCAATATGCTCTAGGTGACCCTGCTTGAACAGGGAGGTTGGACTAGATGATCTCCAGAGGTCCCATCCAACCTAAACGATTCTGTGATTCTGTGAAAATTGACAGCTTAATGTTGAGAGAGCAGGAAGAACAGAAAGCTTCCCATAACATATCCTTTTTCCTTTACTGTATTTTGAATATACTAGCCTTTAGCTAGGCAGCAATTCTACTGTAATTCCCTATGTAGTGATACATTTTCTTGCAGCCGTTGCTCTCCACCACCACTAGTCATATTGGCAGGTAAAAACAAATGTCTGTGTGTGTTTTTTATTTCCTGTAAAGGAATATATGCTTCAGAAATTAGAATTAAAGACATCAGACATTGTGATTTCCTCTTAATAGCTCTTAGACAAAGTTACTGTGTCTCTGTGAATTAATTCTTTCATTCACAAAAATAGCATGAAAAAACTCTTAGAATTTTTTAGATGTGTTCATTTAGGGATAAAAATGTTGTACAGAAATAGATGATTCATTAGCAGTTTTAGTAAAATCAGTTTCTTATGCTAAAACCTAGCATTTAAACTACATCTATGTTTTATTTCAAGCATTTTGATGATCATATTTTGTTTCTACTTAGCAGGTATGCAGTCAGCAACTGAAGAATGCCGTTGTAGTTCTGTAAACTCAGAGGATCCCCAAAATAGGTGATTGCTGGTTCAACACATTTTCACGACCTATAAACCCTTAATTCCTGAGAAAGCTTGCATCTGATAAGCCAAACATTTTATTTTTCGTTTTTGACATTTCCATTTTTTGCTTATTTTTATTTTCTTAGCTCTATAACTCTGCTCGTATACCATAATCAGCACTGATCGAGGTCTAATAGGTACAATCATGCATGATATTTTTGAAGGAATAATGTTTAATTTTTATAGAATCATAGCAATGTTAGCTGCAAGAGACTTCTGGAGATCTCATAGTCTAACCTCCTACTTTGCAGCAAGACTGCTGCCAACACGAGATCAGATCAGCTGTGTCTTTGGTAGTTGTGTCTCAAAAACCTCCAAGGATGAAGATTCCACAGCATTTCCGAGCAGTGTCTGCTCTTCAGCATAACCGTTTTGGTGAACAAGTTTTCTCTAATATCCAAACTGAACTTCCCAATCTGCAGTTTGCTGACCGTTTCCCCTTTTCATATGATCTGGCACAGCAAACGGAAAGTTTGGCTCCATCACCTCTGCAGCTCTCAATTAGTTGTAGGCTGCTGTTGGGTCACCCCATAACTCCTTTTTGCCAGATTAAATGAGCACAGCTCCTTCAGCCTATCGCCATGTAAGGCATGTGCTTTACTCCTCTGGCCATCTTGGCAGCCTTCTGCTAGACCCTCCCCAGTTTCTCCATATGCTTCTTGAATCAGGGAGCCCCAAATCTTGAACATAGTGTTCCAGGCGCAGCCTCCGCTGCACCAAAAAGAGGGGGATAACCACCTCCCTCAGTCTGCTGGCTGTGCACCTCCTCACGTAGCCCTGTATGTGTTCAGTCTTTTTTTACAGTGAAAGAGCAGCCCTCATCTCATAGTTTTCAACAAGATAATTTTCTGTGTTCTGGTAGAATAACTCAGAAACAAAACATTTCTGGGTGTGGGAGGGGAAACAATTTCAATTTCTTGACTAAAATCCTCAAAATAGATTATTATCCTAATTCCTTATATCCTTATATTCCTTATATCCTAATTCCTTACTGAAGTAGCATTTTTGAGTAAGCTGCAACCTCAGAGTGAGAACTTGAAGGCAGTGAACTTTTTTTATTTATTGTCTTGCTTTTACGGTTGTTTAAAAGCATTGTGGTGTAGCTTTTAATACTTTTATTTTATGACATTTTTTTCAAGTGAAGATATCCAGGTCAGGAAAGAGGATGATGCTTTGGCCAAATGGGTTGCAGATCCAGCAAATACAGCATGGATGGAAAGTAAGTATCAGAGAGCCCTCAAGTACAACTTTAGAAGAAAATCAATTTTAAGTTGTGATCAACATTTATTTATGTATTTTACAGGGATGTCTGTATTCACTTTCTTTTTTCTTTCAGATGTGTTCCAGAGCCAAGTTGTACCAGTTAAAAAAAAAAATTCAATAGTGTAATATTTTAATGTAAGCTTAACACTCACTTTTCTGTGGAGTACTCTGTGAAGTTAATGGAATCATATGCCACTGTTTAAGGCAAATCATTTGGCTCCATTGGATATATATATAGTGGAAATGTGCTGAAGTTCACAGTCTCCTCTGTGGCTGTATGAGAGTTTGCTCTTCTGATAGGAATTTGCAGTTAACTTCTTGGAGAAAGTGGAAGGGAAGAAATTATCAATTTTTTTTAGTGTTTCACCTTGGCTCTTTCCTGGCAGGTGTGTTTTAGACCAGAACAGAGACCATGTAGTTTGAGGACAGAATTTCCTGGCCGTCCTCAGCTCAGACTAATTGAGGGTTCCCGCTGGGCTGGTGGTTCCCCTACCATGGCATTTGAAACGAATGAAGAATTTGCATCATCATCTCAACCTGCCTCTTAACTTACTAGAATGATCATTACATTATTTAGAGTTTTGGTTCTTTTTTTAAAAAAATGTATGTTACAGCTTCCTAGGGCCAATTAGTAAGGCAGCAAGCAGTGCTCAGCAAGCACAAAGCATACCATAGTGCTGTGAAAAGGAGGGAAAAATGTTAGCTCTGGAAATGGGTTTCTGTTTTCAGGATCCCAAAGATTATCATAAAGAAGACAGAAAACACCATTTGAAATTTCTCAAATATATCATCATTACTGGGATTGTGCATTCTTATAGTATTTGATTAATGATAATTAGATATACTAGCAAAATGCTGATGGACAAATCTCCATTATATTCATATGTGCCAGTATAACCAAAATTCATTGTTGTTCCCAATCAAATTTTGTGGGATTTCTCATTTCTTTTTCCTGTTTTGCTTTTAGACCCAGATGAAGTAATTTATGATGATGTGCCAAGAGAAAATTCAGACTCTGAACCAGGTTTGAGGTCTTTGTAATATAAACCATGTAGATGTATTCTAAGTTGAAAGAAATGTTATGTGAGCTGTGTGAATGGCTACTGAATAGACAAATTCACTAAGTACCTTAAAATATGTCCGTGAAATTAACACTATATCCGGGGGTCTTGCAAAACTCAAAACTAACTCTTGACAGAATTTATATCCACAGGTTTCCTAAACTATTTTGTTCAAAAGCTGAATCCTGCTTTATTGTACAGATACTGTCCCGAATCCCTGGGTGGCGATGTTCCATACATTAGAGAAAGACAGAGTTAGAGTTGGGGGTATTGTAGCCATGTGACCGAAACAAGGCAAAGTACGTAGGGAGAGGATATTTTTAAATAGATCAACTGATTTATAATTGTACAGAGAACTGCTCTATTCTTTAAAGTTCTGCTTCACATAAAGTTATCTGATAGATGAAAAAGTATGTTCAGATCACTGCACATGCATTGAAGAGGAGATTCAGAGAGGCCGTTTACCACCTTAACTGTGACTGAAGCTGAAATAAAACATTTCTGCAGAATAGTGTAGCTCCTTATTTTGCATCCATTTTTGGAAAGGCGAGAATAGATTTCAAAGCAGTTGCTGGAGCCAAGATTTTGTCCTGACTGGGATCAGTGGAACTAGGAGTCAAGAGGCTTATTTAAGCAAGGTCTCTCTCAGATTTGTTTTGGCGTTTTTGGTTGCAGTGAAGACTGTACTTGAGGCTTGGTTGATGCAAGATTTTGTGTTTGATGGGACTAGCTTATTAGGAACTCAACATCTACTTTTCTTGGCTTTTAGGGGGTACAGGTATTTGAGCTGAATTTTACTATAACCGTGTTAACGATTCAAAAAAGCACGTAGGCTGTAACGTTTTTGTTTCTTGTTCTTAGTACTGTTCAGGCAAGACGTTCTGCAAATTTTATTACTAAAATATGTTTCATTTATTATTTGCATTTCTTACATTAGTGACTTGAATGCTTTTGTTACTGGAAGGTCCCAAAGTTGACTGTGCCAGTCTGGGCAGGGACACCTTCCAGCTCAGTCAGGAAACATGTACACGGCAGCTGGGGCTGACCTGGGGAGGTGAATGGGACGTGGAACAAAGCTTTGCTGAGCATCTCAATCAGAATTTTCAGCTTAACCTGGAAGTTATTAACCCAAATTCTGGCTTTTTATCTGTACCAAAGACATTGGAAGATTCTGAGAAAATAGGTGATGAGGGTAATTTCATCTCTGCATGTTCATGATCTTTATGTTTTGTATGTTGGGATTGTATGTTTTGACAGGGAGACACATCTATTTCACAAACATTGCAATCTGAGTGTCTCATTCTGCAGTAGCATGTGAGCAAGATATATCCACTAAATCACTGGGCATATCCTGGCCCAATACTGGCATTGCAAAATTTGGACTTACATCATTATAATGATGGTTTTTTAAGATTTTTTAAATTTTAAATTGTGCTAATTACCACTGAAACTTCTCCTTCAGGAAGTGTATTTTAAGGACAATTTTGATATACATGGAGATTTTAAAAAAAAACATTTAATTATCCCAAATTAGAGGAGATTACTTCATGTTAGTTCTAAATAATGTCATTAATGTTAATATTGGAAGATTATTACTGATCAAAACGTAATTTTTCAATCCTAGAATCATGAATTAGGCAGATGTGTAAAACATGTCAGTTTTTCTTTTGAGTATGTATTCTTTTTCAATTTAAATAAAACTGAAGTTCTAGCCTTAAAACGGAAGCACAAATTTTTTTACTGGGTTATGTGATGCAGCTTTAAATGCTAAGTTATAACCTCTGACAACAGGGATCCCTAGCAGGATTGTAATGGATCTAATTGTAGTGGGTCAGATGATTTTGTATGTAAAGTGCATGTCTGTTTTCTGATCAGTATTTGATAATAAACATTTTCCATTTCATTTTTGAGTTAGTTTGTCAAATCTGATGTCTTTGCCAAATAAAACATCAGCTGAGGTAAGGAGTGGAAAGTAGAAAGTAATAAAGCCATTAGAAATACTTCCTTAAAACAACGTGGAGCAATGTTGTAGCAATTGTTTTTTAGTATTTTGGAAACACTTTTTCCAGTGTCTTTAACTGATGGTACTTTGGTAAGCCTTTGAAAAAGAGCTTTCTGAATCTTATAAAGATTAACATTTCAAGCCCAGTTTATGGGCAAGGTAACATGCAGATATAAGGGCTTCCTAGTAACTGGTAGAATACCAGTATAGTTGCACAAGTGATCAATCATAATATACCAAAAATATTTTGTAATATGCTTCTTGCTAATTTGATCTGATCTGTTCTGATTTAAGTAGTGATATTTTCATTTGATGTTCACAGTGTTTCAGCATTTGTTGTTTGAACTGATCATGAAAAAATTCCTAAAAATAAATGGCAAGCTTGCAGATGGAAGGTTGATTTTAATCCGTGCAGAGCTGGGTTTACAGCTACAGTTTCAGCTTACTCTAAATGTCTTCTGAACATGTCATTGGATTCGGACAAAACAATGTAGTTTGAGTAGGACACGTTTTTGAAGGGATCATGGCGTGTACCCAGAACACTGGTCATGTGTCCTGTTTGGTATTCTGTTTCAACAAAGAAGAGCTACTTTGGCTGTTTGAACACTGCATCACTTTATTTGTATTAGCAAGTGTGCATACAAAAGTCTATGTAGTTCTTTATAGTACATAGTGAACAAGCTTTTTGATGTTTGAACAGTAATTTCAGTGTAGCTTAACTTTTTATTTTGGTGTAATTCTTGCAGAGGAAATGATTTATGATGATGTTGAAAATGGGGATGATGGTGGAAACAGCTCCCTGGAATATGGGTGGAGTTCAAGTGAGTTTGAAAGTTATGAAGAACAAAGTGATTCTGAGTGTAAAAATGGAATTCCCAGCTCCTTTTTGCGAGGCAACCACAAGAGACATGTATGTATCCCCACAGTGCTGCTCAGTGATTGAGATTATTGTAATTTTCAGCAGCTGTATTTCTCAGCTGTGTTTCCCTTCTTGTCAGTGCAGTTTCAAATACCAAGAACATCTTTTTGAGAGAGACGTGAATTAGTGTGGCGGTGACAATTCACAGCAAATTATAGCAGGGGAAAGAAAAGAGGAAAATGTTAAACAGGATCTTCATAAAAAGAAATCCTCAAATTGGATAAAAATGGAATTAAAAATTGGATGATTTTTCCACTTGGGCTGTTCCTCACCTTTTCTCCTTTTGCAGCTGATGGGTTAGTGTAAGCGATAAATAAGTATGAAAAACAATGTGAAGAATGAATGGGGTAACCATGAAAAAAATTGAAGTTTTGGGATCCCTCAGGTGCTGAAAAGTCACAAAGCTATTTGCCAGTGTTCCCTACCTTTTTATCTTAAATCTGCATCACTTCTGCTACTTTAAGGTGACTGTGCTTAATTAAAAGAAAAAAAGTTTTTGTGATCAGAGAGATGCCTGTACCAATTAGTAGGGAGAAAAAGGTGGTGTGGTGGAAATGATCTATCTGCAACATCTCTGGGTGCTCTGGTCTAATACCTTTGGTTGCCTCTGTGCTGTGGGAGGCAGGAGGACACTGATGACATAGGTATGTGCTGGCTGCATCTTGACTGTGCATATAGGCTGCTTTGGCTCCTCTCATTTTGCCCCCCTGCCCTTTCTCTGAGAAAATCCCAGCACGGGAGGCGAGGGGCCACATGGTGCTTTTTGCTGCAAGTCTCTTCTTGGATGACTGGAGGAGCAAGGTGCACAACAGAGCCTTGCACAGTGTTATACTTCACTGAGTAAGAGGACAGGGTCCAGTCCAGTGCCTGGAGTAACTGTGAAAACCTCAGGTTTTCTCTGGTTCATACTAACCAGTAATAGACACCTGTGAGCTACTTCACACCTGGTACCATCAGAGTGCAAAATGCTCCAGCTGCCCATAGCAGAATGGTTAAGAGGTGGTAGAGTAGCACCCACAGCTGGAGCAGCACAGCAACAGGAAGAGGAAATGCTACAGGCTGAGAACTGAATCTGTGCAGTCTGTCTGTGTTTTCATAGAGAGAGGCATGCTTTCTTTCTTTAGCTGCTTTCTGCTTCTTTGGTTCTAGATATTTTTTGCTCAAATACTACTTCTATTTCTATCCTCATTTTGCACCTTTCTTTCAGGGAATGCAATCCCGGTAAAGTTGCTCTTTCAAACAGAAAATGTACAAGAAGGATCAAAACTAGGGAACGTGCTCAGGATGGGAATAATAAAGAGACACCATATATTCTTCCATAGGACCCATGTTTTGATTTTGCAGGTTTCTTATCTCAGTGAAAATGAAAACCTTACTGGGTATGTTTCCCCCAGTACCCACTATGTGCTCTCCCCAACCTCCATCCTTGCTGGCAGCCCTTCAGAAGTCAGGGAGTGAGCAATCAACTGATCCTACTCAAATCAGCACTTTGTAAGTTGAGTGCTGATCTTTTGTTTTTGTTTTTTTTTTGCCGTTGACTAGAACAAACTTAAGCTATTGCAGCTGTTTCTTTCTGAAAAGTTTTGAACTAGACTGAAGCAAACTGAATTTGACTTTTGAATACCTTTGGAAGAGACTGGGCAATACTTTACATGTGAGCATGTGAGTCTTAACATGGCTGCTGATTTGTTTATTTTTTTTAATACTTCTTTTTCCTGATATCTATAGCTTCAACTTTGACTGTAGTTACTGGAATCTGTTTACACATGTGCACAGAGCAAGCTTGACAACTATTAAAAATGTTTATAGGTGTACTTTTTCCTGTAAGATCTCTTACAGGGAAATATTTGAAATGCATTGAGAAGATGGTGCCAGGAATAGGCGCAGGGTGTCTGAACAGGAGACTGAAGAGCGGTGGGAGCGAAGGGGCATGCACTGGGGTGGCTGGCATGCAGCTGCATTTTCCAGACTTGTGACAGAAGGAAATGCATTTAAGGACGATGGTAAGGTGCCTAGAAACACATTAGTTGGGGGATGGAGAAGTCAAGAGACTACCTCACCTGGGTGAATTACTAGAAGGTGGAAAATGACTAGGGAGGGGGTTTGCAGAATGATGAGGAAAGACAGAAACCGTAGGATTGTTAGGGTACAAAACCTGCATAGAGTTTCCATAGAGGCAAAGAGCACTCCCGTCTCTTTATATCCATTCCTTGTATCCACTCCTTCCACTGACCCTCACTTCTCCTCATATCTTGCAGTAGATCTTAAGCTATATTCCTAGCATGTGTCCTTGTATAGTCTTTCAGAGCTTATGGGGGAACTGGCTTGGTAACTATTGTTTGTGTCCATTGAAAAGTACAGGAAGGTTGGCGGCATGATTTTAGTTGTAAGTGGTGATATGATTTTCCTCAAAGTCACGTTTTAATTTTGTCTTTTTAATTGTTTTTTTTAATGACTAGAAAGTGTTTATACAGCTAAATTTTTCTAGGTTGCGAACCAGATGCTGTTCTTGATTATACTGGTATAATGCCAGAATCACAGTGGTGGAGGTAATCACATCTTGACCTATGCTAGTGGGGCTAAAGCCAGACTTGCCCCTTTGTGTTCATCTCAGTAGTCATTCCCTTTCCTTTTACTTTGATCTCTTGCCAAGGAATTCTGTTGACATCAAGCTGAGGATTTTTCCATTGAATTTCTTTTCTATTATAGGCCACAAATATTTTTTTTTCGATAACATTTCTGTCACTTTTATTTGGCCTTCTCTCAAATTGTTTAACAAACATTAATTAGTATTCCAAGGCATTTCTCCTGAAGAGTCCCCTCACTTTGCAAATGGATGTATTCATGTATGAGGTGGGTGGTTATGCCCAAGGGCATATGGTGGTGAGGCTATGACAGAGCTGAGAAAAGGACACATGCTTCTTGATTCCTGTGCCTGTATTCTATTTAAAAGATTGCGTATCCTTCCCTAATGATTCTCCTTACCCAGCTCACTAGCACTATAGATATCTGTTTTCGCAGGTGCTAGCAACCTCTGCAGATACTTCAGCTGGTATTTGGCCTTTGAGAATTCTTCTGATTCACCATTTTGAAGGACAGTCAGAAAAATATGTGCTAGGGTTCATGCTTCATAGAATGGTGCTCTCGGTTAAAGTTAATAAAACTATCTCCAGATGGCCTCTAAGAGAGGTGCACAGAGTAATTAACATACAGTTAGCTTAGACTAAGTGACTTTATCTCTCTCTTTACATAGTTGCCAGAGTACCGCAAAGATGCCTGGCTGAGTTTCAGTAAGTACAGTGATATGCGGAAATGACTGGAAGTCCTTTCATCACACTGGGGCTGCCCTAAATGATTACGCTCTCTCAGTTGTCTGCGTGTCAATAGGCAGGCAGGGCAACGTGCGTGATATGCTCAAGTACTTTAGTGTTACGTTTACACTACAGGCTTTTTGAAAAGATTGTGTTTTTTTATGCACTGTAGCTTTCTCATGACCTAACGCGTTTAAAGGAGCATTATGAAAAAAAGATGAAAGATTTGATGGCAAGCACAGTGGGAGCAGTAGAGATTCAGCAACTAAAGCAAAAACATGAGCTGAAGGTAGTGTAGTTAATTTTTGTGACTAGCTATGTATTAAATGATTGTTTTTCCAACACAGGCAATGTTGTCTTTTTCTTTTAAATAATAGCAATTGGAGTCAAAAAAAGTGGGCAATAATTTATATAAAATGAGTTCTGAATGTGCTCGGTTATTACACAGTTTGTTTTAAAAGTACTTTGTCAAGGCCTTTTTCCCGTGCTTCATTGTAACAGTTTCAGAAGATCAGATAGGACATTGTCCTTCCTCACTGCCTGATGGCCTTGTCCCAGCGCCTGAGCCAGGAATGCAGCCCCGGCGCCTCTGTGAAACCCCACGGAGCTCCGTCGGGCTGCCAGGACCCTCCTCGTCTGTCTGTATCGGATCAAATTGTAGCACTGGGAATCCTCTCCATTCTGAATGGAGCCAATATGAAAAGGCTATGTTTTTGCTAAAAACTTCAGCTCAAATAGAGAAATTACCTGATTACAGCAAGACAGCTTTGTTTTTGTTCTGAGGTAGTTGATGATGTCAGCAGGGTTCTGGCAGTAGTGCTATGTTTCTGCTGTGGCTGCGTTCAGGAAAAGGAGAGTACAAAGCAGTTTTTAATGAACCTTTCCTAGCAAAGCAGCACTTCTTTTTTTTCTTTACATAAAATTTCTTTTTCATGTAGTACTTTATAATAAAGTTATAGTTAGTTCTTAATTAAATCAATTTCTTGATTTCTTTAATTAATGAAATTAATACCTATAACATTTTCTGCAAAATACAGTGTTTATTTAAGAATATAGTTAATATAGAACTGAGTCTAGGGGATTGCCTTAGAGCAGAAAAACTTTGACAGAGTTACAGATACACTGTAAGATAAACTAGAACACTGGTAATTACTGACCTGTTCTTAGTAGTTATTTGTCCTGTAACGTAAAGCTGAGCTCCTGAGATTATTTCGTGTTCAGATGCTTGGAACAAAAAGTTTCTTAAAGTACTTCTGCTGTTTTGGAGGTTGCATAGTAGGTTGCCACAAGTCCCCTTCTCTAAGTTTGATTTTATAAAGAAAAAGTACAGGTGCTCCGATGTGAGATTTAATGGATCTGTGTACGTACTATATATTCCTTTGATTATGGGCAGTATTTAGAGCCCAAACTACTTGACAATGTTCTTTTAAAAATACTGTGATCAAAATTATTCTGCATGGTGTGTTTGAATGTGTCCTGTTATTCACAGAACATGTAGATTGTATTTTCTATCTTACAGATGCAAAAGCTCATGAGAGCTGCTAGAGAAGGTACCAAAGATGGACTTGAAAAAACAAAAGCAGCTGTGAAAAAAGGTCGTTCTTTCATTAGAACTAAATCTTTTATTTCTCAAGGTATGTCTCAGTTATACCATGTTTACATTACTCTTTTCAGTTCACCTGTAGACAGGAGGTGAATGAGCTAGCAGTTTTTGGTACTGTAAACTGAGTACTGGTTTTATGAAATCAGCCTTATATTGATAAAGCATCTTATAACATTCAAGTTCAGATAACCATATGGTCAAGGCCACTTGAGTAGTTTTAGATTTGGGATGCAAACCTCAGTGACCTGAGCACCACACAGAAGGGTCTGCTTTAAAAAAAAAAACAGTGTCCTATATGCTATCTAGATATTGGCAAATGGGATTATAGGAATTATGTTAAAGTACTAAATCATTCTGTTTCCCTCCATCAGGGAACTCCTAAATGACTGTTAGCAATACAATCTGCTGTTATGACATGATTTTCAGTGAAGTGATAGCTGAGTAGAAAGTTTATAGTGAGTAAAGGATAACAAATACTTTCTGCATGTAAGAGGGGAAGTAGGAGAGAGAGTCTGTTTTGCCTTGTTACAGTTTGGTGATTTTGGTAAAAGCTGTTTTTTGAATTGGGAACAGTATACGGCACGGCATGAAGGGGTCTAAAAACGAAAAGCTATTTATGTTCTTTTTTCTAGTTAAGAACAGAAGACTCTGTTCTGCTGAGGCTCTGTCATGAGCCTCAGCAATAGCAGCAGGCCACAGTTAATTTTGGTGGAGGGTGGGGAGCAGTAACTGAATATGAACTTCTTCCTTCTTCAGGATAAGTGTGGGAGGTAGTCTATCTTTCTGCTGAAGTACCAGCTAATTGATTGGCTGTAACTTCAGAGCTTATAACATTGCAGTCATAAGACTTTAAAACCACAAGACTAGAACAAGAAGTTTTTAATGAGTGAACTAGAGAAAATGAATTAGCATAAAGCTGCATCCTATCTGTGAGGACCAGTACACATCTTAAATGCCTATCATGGCCTCTAAGCGGTTCTGAGCTTAAGATAATTCACAACCAGAAAATAGAAAGTTATTTGCACAAGCTTTCATGCCACAAATATATCCTCACCCTCTTGCTATTGCTCAGGAGCAGGGCTAGCTTACAATGAACCCAGCACTCATTCTTACATTTCTAGAGGTTAGGTTATCTATAGATGGTTTAATCTCTTAGCTACTTAACAAATCAGCAGGGAGCTGCTAATGAGTTGGTCAATTAAAGTCATCAATTCCACAGCTAACAGAACTGCTTCCCTTAATTTCCTTTTTGTTCTAAGCCAGTTTCTCATGCTGTCCTTTCTCAACTCACCCTTTGTGCACGTCTGGTTGCTTGAGTGGCTGTGTACTGCCACCTTGCACGGCAGTTTGGTGGTGCTTTTTGCACAAAATTAGTAACATTGAGACGTATATAGTGGACCGCATAGAATCTGTTGTTCTCATTCCTTACAAAAGCCAACTTTTTCATATATTTGTTTACTTATTTAAATTCTGTTTATGGAGGGCTGCATGGGTTTTCTTAAACTTGATTGTATGGAGGTATTTAATTCTTTCTGAAGGTCATTTCAAAACTGCAGCCCCTGGAGCCACAGTGCTTTAACCCTAGTTGTCATGTCAGAGCACGTTCTGGCAACCCTGTGCTTTGGGCTGTGAAGATGAAGGAGAGGTCAAGCAAAAGATGTGCAGGCTGTCACCTGCTGTGTGGATATCAGGGCTTTGAGATATCTTTTGAGACAACTGTTTGGTGGTCAAAGCATTCAGATGTTCTACACTGGAGTGAATGAATGTGATTTCACAGGTGCTATAGAAATGCTGGGAAATTTCATTTATTTGATGAATGCAAATAAGATTACTGTGTAATTACTGGCCTTGGGAGATAGGATCCTTGTTGTTGGGTTTCTTTAAACCGGTATGTTGCAAAAGGTGACATATTTGCTATTCAATTGTAGACCATAGATCACCATGTCTGGAAGAGGAAGAGCTGAATTTATTTATTGACGTGGACTGTATGCATGCAGAAGCAATTATGACCCCTATGCCTGAAGGACTATCACAGCAGCAGGTAGTAGGCTTTTGGGAATCTGGTCTTTTGCCTCTTTTTTCTCCCTCCTGTAGCAATGGCTTCCAGGTGCCTTTCCCTTCCAACATATTGGCTGTTAGCCTAAATTAAACGGAGATCAAATTCAGACCTGAATGGGTATAAGCATTTTTTGAAAATTGGTATTTGTGCATACAGTTGCACCCATCCTGAATTCAGCAAGAAATGCAAAATGTTGTTTTACGTTATAATATTATTATCTATAATAATTATATTACTTCCTGAATACTTAAATGTGAGATGGTTTTGAGCAAAAGAGAAGTGTTCAGAGTTTTTTCTTGAATCAGAAGACATTCATGGTGCTCCTGGATTTCTGTTTCAAACGTAGAGAATATGCTGCATTTGTTCTGAATCTTAAGATTTCTTTTGATTTTAAAAAAATTGCCCACAATACATTCAATTCTACAAAAGAGTAGGTCTTGCTGTTCTCCACTTCAAGCTCTGTCGTCACTACGCAGGCCGTTTCAGAAAACACTGAAATCAGCATCAGTTAGAAGTTTTGATTGAAAATAAATCCTGTGGTTTCATGTTATCACATTATTATGCAAGGTAATATTAACTGTACGAGAGTTGTTAGCTTCTTGTGGTGTGAAGTCCTGAACTGGACAGTACCTTTAGAAAATGGTGAATAGGTCAATGATATTTCTTGAAAAAAAAGATAATTAAAGAACACTTGGGGTGAGTGATACATTTTTTTTTTTCTTGATGAAGTTTATTTTTCTGATATGTAATGTGTCTAGTACAATTAAGTGCTGCCTCTTGTATCAAAACAACTACCAAATGGCATTCCATTATTATAAGATTTCATTATAGTATAAGATCCTAGCATCAATCTGAATGCTGTATTTTCCTTCTTTCCAATTATGTGTTTGAGAGTTTTACTGATTTTTGTAAGTAGTTAAAAATAAATGTACCCTCTTTAGGAAAGAAGGTTAGAGAAAGCTCTTACTTTGATGTAAACTAGTAATTGTGGAGGTCATGGCACATGTTGCATATCTAGTGATGTACTCAGTACTCAGTGATGTATTTGGTAGCTCTTGTAACATTTATGCTTTGCTTTTCTAGGTTTTCAGGTCTAGAAAAGTCCCTTCTGTACGGCAGTAAGATACCAGAAAGTGTCCCATAGGTTCAGATTTGGGAAGATTCTTTCTCCCCTTAGTGTATTTATTACTTGGCAGTGCGCTACAGATTGCTGGAAAAGTCTGTCTGTTGTAGCTGAAATTACAAAACTGAAACTGAGTTGGCAGAGAAAATTCGTGCTCAGCACAAATTGAACTGACTTTAACTGAGAGACCTGAATAATCTGGAATCAGACAGATGGGAACAGCTCGTTCCATAGTGTCCAAAGAGATGGGAAGATTTCCAAAAAGGATAATCAAGATACAAGAGGCCTCTTCTGTGCGGTGTAGAAGAATTAAAATGTCCCACTTCTCTGAGTGTTGTGGTGTGAAGTATGCAAATAGTGTAATTTCATATCTAAATTTTCCTACTTGACAAGCAGATTAGAATACTGTTTGCCTGGAGATGTATGAGTTTTTTCAGTTTTGAGAAGAAATGATGATTCTGGATGGACAATATGAGTGTAATATCTGCAGACTTTAAATACTCAGTGGATTTGACCCAGATAGAAATGAACCCTCATAAAGAGAGAAAAAAAAGAGTCTGTTTTGAAAATAAAACAACTGAAAATTTCTACCAGTATTGTGGAATAAGAGTTTTTATTAGCATTTTCTATAATAGTGAATCGGTGCTCTGTTGGATCTGTTACTCTCAAATAAGTACTGGTCAAGGATGCAAAGGCGGTTGAGAGCCTTGACAGCAGCAATCCTATGGTGATGTAGTGTAAGATCCACAAGAAGTAAGAGAGATGAATAGCACAATTACAACTTTGGACTTCAGGAGAGCAGATTTTGGCTTGTGGAGCTTGGCAGGATGCCATGAAAAACTGCCCTGGATTGTGAAACACCTCAGGAAAGCTAGCTGGTCTTCTAGGACAACCTCAAAGCACAAGCACGGTCCGTTCTGACACGCAGAACATCAAGCAAGCATGGCAAAAAGCCAGTGTGTCTGAAGAGGGTACCCCTGGCTGAGCTTAGATGCAAAAAGGAAGTACACCAAAGGTGGAAGCAAGGACCTGACCCAAGAGGAACGTAGAGATATTGCCCACGTAGGAGCTGGAACTAGTGAGAGATGTGATGGGCAGCAAGAAGGGTTTCTTTCTGTATGTACATTGGCAGCAAAAGGAAGTCTAAGAAAAATATGGGCCTGCTGCTCACTAGTGCAGGGGACTTAGTCGCAAAAGTCACTGAGAAGGCTGAGGTGGCTCAGTGCCACCTTTGCCTCAGCTTTTACTGGTAAGGTTTGTCCTCAGGGCTCCAAAGCCCCTGAGCCTAGGTCCAGATCTTTGTGAAGCATTACTGTCAATGAGAGAAGGTATAATTAGGAGGTACTGAGGCCAGCTGGACATATACAGGTCCATAGGACAGATGGGATGCATTTAAGAGTGCTGAGGGCAAAGCCATTCTCTCTCTTTGAAAGATGATCACTATGATCAGAGGATGACTGGAAAGAGGTCAGTGTCACACACATTCGCAAGAAGGGCTAGAAGGAGGATCTGGGAAACTATGCTCTGGTCAACCTCACCTCAGTCCCTGGGACGGTGATGGAACAAATTCTCCTGGCAGCTATTTCTGGATTCGTGAAGTGCAAGGGAGTGATTGGGAGCAGCCAGCATAAATTTACCAAATGCAATTTGAGCCTGACTGACCTGAGTCCCTTTGAAATGACTGACTTGTGGGCAGGGGAGAGCAGAGGACATTATTTATCTCAGCTGTAGCAAGGCTTTCCAAACCATCTTGTGGAGTATCCTTGTAGCCGTATAGGTGAGATATGTGGATAGGTGGACTATAAAGTGGTGGAAAACAGGCTGAACCACCGTACGGTGAAAGGGTTATGATCAATGGTACAGGTCTATCTGGTGACCAGTATTAGTGATTTCCCTCAGGAAATGGTGCGGGGCCAGTGCTATTTACCAGCTGCAATGCACCCGTGGTACATTTGCAGGCAATATCAAGTTAGCGGGAGCAGCAGGTAATATGCCGGAGGACGAGGCTGCTGTTCAAGTTGACCTTGCCGAGCAGAAGAAGTGGGTTGACAGAAAACTCAGGCAGTTCAACAGAGGCAAAACACAAAGTCTTTGCATCTAGGGCAGAATAACCCTGTGCCACAGCACAGCCTGGGGTCTGACAGCCTAGAAAGCAGCTTTGGGGGGGGGTCCTAGTTGGACTAGATGAACTCCAGAAGTCCCTTCCAACCTAAATTATGTTCTGATGTATAAGCCGACTTTATGACTGTACTTGTTTTAAACAGTAGGTGGCACAATAGCTTTTGTTTAAAATACGGTTTCTGTTTAAATGCTATATCCCACACTGGGTCTCAGTCATCTTAGTTTTTGCATCATTTTAATTCTGTAATCAGAATTCTTGTTATAGGCTGTGTATGTTTATATATTCATTTTGTGTATTGTTTATGTTTTTTCTACTTTTACTAGCAAAAATGTGGTTATAAGACCTGTACACAAGCCTCTTTTAAGTAGCGCTTGGCTATGGCAGTAACCTGTAGGCTGTATTAACTATTTATTTTGTGTATTCTAGAGTCTGGAAAATTTTTATTTCTAAAGATGTTTATTCTTTTCACAAGAATGAACTGTGACTAAATGTAGAGGTAGTACCTTTATTAGAACAGCTGATACAGTTAGAAAAAAACCAAACTTTTGGGCTCAGACTTTTTCTGTGATACCGGATAAGAAACTGCTAAGTGTAAGTGCGTATTAGACACAATGAATTCCTTACCATATATTCATGTCTGTAACTGAGGCCTTAAAAAACTGTACATTTTCCTTTAGAATGCTAGTACTTCAAAGAAAATCCTTACATAACTTGGTAATAAAAGTGCAGAGAGAGAAGCAGGGAGATTTCAAGAGAAGTAACTCTGTAATTTGAATTTCATGGTCATTTAGGCTGGCTTAAAATAGTGAAAGAAGCAGTTGTGCCATTCCTTGTACTCGTGCAGAGCAGTTTGTTCTTGGCTTTGTATCGTCTTCTCCCCAGGCAGAATCCAGCTTTTGAAAGCCCTGTGATGAATTAGATTGGGAAATTGATTTGGGTGAAAAGAAATCCATAAAAGTAGAAAGAAATATAATCAGTAACAATAAGAAGTTTTTAGTTTGAGCTAAGTTCATCTCATGTTCCCTGTATTTGCATACAATGTGTGTTTCCGTTGAAACTTTGGAAGTGAGAAGGGGAGGTTATAAGTAGCCCGTAGTTTGTAAATATGAAATCTGGTAGTATTTCCTGGAGCTCTTACAGTTCTGTCCTTTGGTATGAACAATGGTGAGATGGGGTTTTCAGTTGTGCAAGGTAATATTGCCCAAAAAGAATCCTGACTTTTTTGATGATATAATTTTATTGCTTAAAAAGGCAATTTCTGTTGATTTGTCCTTCCAATTAGTCCCAATAAGTTTAGAAGATATAAAACAATGAAATTATGCTGTAAAACTGATTTTTGAAAACTGATCACCTATTTTATTGCAGCAATTCACTGAAGCAGCTGGCATCATCTGTACCTGTTCTTATTTGTATTAAAGGATAAATTTATGCATCTAAAATTAAAAGGCATATTTCAAAAGTAATGCCTGGAATTGCAACAATCACCAAAGATCGTATAGGCTTACAATAACTGACATATTCTTGAAATGAGTAATTTCAGAGTAATAGTAAATTTGATTACTTTTGAAGAGGTCCAGTATTTATTTTGCTGCAGGTACAGTTTTGAAATTGCTTTGTTTCTTTCATTTTATTAATGTGAGACTTTTATCATTAGCATTCCCAACTATGATGAACATAGTACCTAAATTAGAGTTTCAGAGAGAGCTTTGTTCCTTCAACAGGTTGTGAGAAGATATATTTTGGGCTCTGTGGTTGACAGTGAGAAGAATTATGTGGACGCCCTCAAAAGAATCCTGGAGGTACCTAATATCTTTTGCTTTTTAAAACTTGGAAATCTGAGAAATAATTAAGGCCTTAAAAAATATGTAGTGTGATTTACGTGTATTTTGTTACAGGTGCTTCATGCCAAATATTTGGAGAAGTTTTGCGTGTGTATACTTTTATATGAGTGGTAGGATTTTATGTTAAGAGTCATTTTTTTTAGCTCATTTAAATCTATTTATATGTTTTTTTCCACAGCAATATGAGAAGCCTCTTTCAGAAGTAGAACCAAAATTACTGAGTGAAAGAAAACTCAAAATGGTCTTCTATCGAATTAAGGAAATTCTTCAGTGCCATTCGATGTTTCAAATAGCCCTGGCCAGTCGTGTATCTGAGTGGGATTCTGTTGAAATGATTGGCGACGTCTTTGTTGCTTCAGTAAGCAAATGCATCTGAACAGATAATCTATTGTTATTTTAGGAATGTTACTCAATGTCCCTATCTTTCTATCTAACTTGGCCACTTTATTCCCATATTCTGCGAGGCCTAGAGCAGCTGCCAGAGTCAGTATATCCGTTCTGGTAAGGCAACTGACACCAACACGTCTCAGCTTAGTTAGCAGACACGGAAGAATTGTGGCCAGAATTTTCAAGCTTTGATCAAACTTTCAGACATTTAAGCAAGCGGTTTCTTTTTCAGAGGAGCTAGACACTAACAAATCCACCAAAATGGGATCCTAGCCTGGGATCTTAGTGGAGGCTACTTGACTTTCCAGAGTGCCTGGGCTTTAGCCTAACAAATTTACACTTTGTAATTCACGGCCTTTATGTCTTCAGGTTTCCAACCTTTGTTCTACACAAAGGTCATTTTTTGCATCACCAGTGTTTCTATAGAGTCACCAACAGGCCGAATAGAAGACCTTAGTTCCTAACAAGATGAGTCCTTAGCTGTCATAGGTCTAAACAAATATGCTTTTGGGTGTCTTCTGCATTTATAGTTATGGTTTTCCTTTTTACTGTTTCAGTTTTCTAAATCTATGGTATTGGATGCATACAGTGAATATGTAAACAACTTCAGTACGGCAGTGGGGATTCTCAAGAAAACATGTGCCACCAAGCCTGCCTTTCTAGATTTTTTAAAAGTGAGTACGCTTAAACTTAAAACAACTGGGCAGATGAAATAATTAAGGCTGCATAAAATATAAGTTAGGAGGAAATTTGGTTAATGATGTTGTGTATTGTGTGACTGTTTTTGTGGCCTTTAGGTTTATGGATTCGGCACAAAAATTCCAGAGAGAATTCACTTCCCCTGCTATAATTTCAGCGTAATAACATAGTTTTAGATCTAGGATGTATTCTGAAGTGCATTGTTGTTCAGATCAATTTTATTGGTGTTTACATGACTGTCCTTTGCAAAACATTGGGTTTTTTGTATCAGTTGAGCTTACAATAACAATTCACTATCTGAAGCATCTTCCTTCTTGGGACGTATTTTACTTCTAACATTGTATTGTACAAAGTGGTTAAGACATTGTGTTTCTGTTTCACAGCAGTTTTCTCATGTTCTGAAAATCTTTTTTCCAACTTGGGGGATGAAATTGAAAATTGCTGTACAAAATGCTTCCTGCTGTGATGAATATGATGCTTCCAGTAGGAGCTGTGTGTACTGAAACCTTGGCATATGCAACTAAAGTGCCTGGAAAGCCCTAGGGGGATACCCTACAGAGAGTGCACAACATGTATCCCACAACTTTTTGACTGGGAGCCTGGAAGCTCTGTTTGTCCCATTTTCCTCGGGGTCGTGGGCTGGGCTGTGCCCCTGAGAGCTGCCAGCCTGTCAAGTCTGTGACAGTGGTCTATTAAAACACTGAAATTTGTTGCCCTAGGCAATCCCTGCAGTGAAGCTCTTGGGTTGCCTTGGAGGATGGTGGAGGGGGGCTGGCTCCCAAGTCTATCTTCGGATCTTAAAATTAGCTAAGAACCTTTTGGAGAACAGTAACAGCAGTATACAGGATTATGTTCTGTGAGCTTTCGGGCCCACCGAGACCCAACTCTCTAGTGAGGTTATAGTCACTTCATACTTCCTGCACTTGTAAAAGGCCTTATTCCATCAGTGGCAGAGCTTTCAGCTCTCCTCACTCCTTGTCATTGCCGATACTAGTGCTCAGACCTGGGGAGTTACAACTGGGCTTTGCCTAGAGGGAATAATGTTGGTACTCTCCTCTGTGCTTTTGCTCACCTGAGGCTAACGGACTGTGGACCAGAATCTTCAGTACGACTGGGTGGGCAAAAATATTCGTGGAGATGAATACAGAAAATTGCTATGAAGCTGATAATTGCAGCAATAAATAGCAATTTAAGCACTACACCTGTTTAATATTGTTTGGTTTTGCTTTGTTTTTAATATCGGAAATGTCCTCAGTTCTCCCTATTTTGAGTCCGCTGTGAGTCTGGTCAAAATATTTCCAATTGAAAGCTTTAAACAAACAAGATTTACACACATACAAATAGTTATGAAATTTGTCTGGTTTGATGAACTAGTTCTGATAACCAAAACAGTGGATCCTGTTGTTCTTTCTGAGTGCAAAGAACACGAACCGTATAATTCAGTGTTCTTTTCCTTAGTTTATTTTAATAAAGAAAATTAAAATTTTCTCCTGTTGTTTACATAGCATTGACATTAGTGTGCTTTCCTTTTAAAGACACATTGATAGATAAAGATTTACAGTGTCTTAGCCCTAGGAAGCAGGGTAGCAATAGCAAAATAAGGACTGGAAGTCTACAAATAATTTGTTTACATTTTTCAGATTTGAGACCCTGAACAAGTACCTTGTGTTTGTGTGCTGAAAGTCAAGCAGATACTTCAATGCACTGCTTACTTGAAAAGCATGAATGTAGTATATCGATTTATACATAGATACTATATTACTGTTGAGACTTCATCCCAGCTGTATTTATTTGAAGGGATTTCGGTTTAGTGACATGCCATCATTTTAATGGTGATTTTTTTCAAAAAGATGTAATACCTTTAAATGAAATTGGGGGATCTTTAGAGTATCCTTGTTATAGTGAATGTAAATGCTATAAGAGAATTTTAAGGAAATATTTTCATTTTTTATCTGTAACTGATGGAAATACACCTGTGTGAGTAAACAGTATGACTTTCTTGCATTGCAGCAGTGCCAGGAGTCGAGTCCTGATCGAATTACACTGTATGGTTTAATGATGAAACCTATCCAGCGCTTTCCACAGTTCATTCTACTATTGCAGGTAAATAATATTTACAGCAAGACTTACCTGACAGATGCTCTCGTTGCATTCACATGTGGGGTTGCTTTGCAGCTGTCTTCTGCTGGGGGAGCATGCTGCAGTGGGTTTTGTCTCTGCATCTTAGGAAATACCACACAAAAAATTTCAGTGCATGAACAAGTCCTGGTCTCCTAGTCTGGTTGCAGGGACAGTCAGTAAATATACTGTAGGAAAATCTTAATAAATCAAATTTACTTACTTACTTACAAGATTACTTACTACATTAGATTTCGTTTGTAAATCACCTCATAGTGCAACTGCAGTTCCAATGTGCTACTAATTTATATCAATTTCCTAGGTGTTTTTATTAAGTGTTGTATAGTTCAGCACACGTGCAGGCGGTGGAGTAAATGCGTTCTCTCCCAGACTGCTTGGCTCACAGCACCCACTGGAAGGTGGCACAGCTCCTTCTCACCTGCAGTGTTTTATCTTCCCTCTGTGGGCAGCACAGCTTTGGGGGTGCCCCCAGGGTCTCATCTCAACACAGAGTCCCACCATGGGATGAGCACAGTTCCACAGTGTAGTCGTGCATTTAGCCTTAAAATTTGAGGACCTGCTACAGGCAAACACAACGTTTGTAAATCTTTACAGAACCCCTCCAGGTCTGTGGCAGAGAAGAGCGCTGTGCGTTAGCTATTTCTTATAGGTGTCACAGAGGAAGACGGGCGTCAGGATGAAGTGCCAGGAATTACTGTGGAAGAAAGAGCAAAGGTAGTTGTGGGGTGAGCTCACAGGTAGGCAGCCGTGGCTAGAACTTTTGAGGAAGTAGAAGAGAAGGAAAAAAACGTGTTAGGAGTTTGTAGTGAATATGTAAGGATGTTTAAGTGTTGTTGGAAAGGAGGAAAATTTCATTCAAACGGTTCCAGTGTATGCCTACAAAAGAGAAACGTTTTTAGAAATTTTTGTGACCTCCGTGAGGCGAGTACTGTTATCCTACTGTGGGATTAGCATGCTATCAGTGTTTTAGTGCGTAATAACAATAATAATGAGCATAATATGGTATTATTATAATATTAAGCATCAGAAATGTTTCCTTTTACGTGACTTGACAGATACCAACCTATACTATAATATTAGGTCTCAAATTGTATTTAACATTATTTGCATCTTATGATATTTATTATTATTTATTTTCAAGTTCCTTCTCTATACTTTCTTTCTTTAAGTACTATATATGTTCCTTGCTCAATATCTTTTTGAAGAACTGTTTGGATATTCAGGAAAATAAGTGGAGCTCTGTCTTGAATATTCATTAGGAGTTTTTTGATTGGTCTTAAGTAATACTTGGGTAAAGAATGATACTGTAACTTTACGCAGGATATGCTATAAACTTCTGTGATCTTTTGAATTTGACTTTGAAATTAAATCAGATTTTTATTTTGTTTTACGATTTCTCCTCAGGATATGTTGAAGAATACTAATAAAGGACATCCTGATAGGTTACCTCTACAGATGGCTCTTACAGAACTTGAAACACTGGCAGAGAAATTAAATGAAAGGAAAAGGGATGCGGATCAGCGCTGTGAAATAAAGCAAATAGCAAAAGCAATGAATGAACGTTATCTGAACAAGGTTAGAAAGGAGGAATGTGTGATGGAAGAGTTAGTGTATTATTAGTTTCTGTGTCATGAGCAGGCTTTAGAACAGAGACAGAAGAGATACCTGCAGCCTTTTCTGTAGTGCTGAGCAATATAGGTTCCTTCTATAGGAAGGGGTGAGATGTAAGTTATCTCCAGGACTAAATAGGCTAACTGGTTCAAATGACTGTGAGCTGAAGCATTTGACAAGCTGAAATATCAACAGCAGTATCAGTGCTCTATGACAGCATAAAAGATAATGCTGTTTCCTCTTTCTTTAGCAAATCCTTGTGCAGGTCTTCCGCATGAGAAAATTACTTTGACTATCCCGGAGGTGAGGAATTAATCCTGTATAAAGGAGGAAAAAAAAAAAAAACCCAACAGTTTCTTATACTGCAGTGTTTCTAACCAAAAAGCATTTCAAAAGGTGCTCCTGGATGTGTCTAATAGCTTCCTTATTTTAAGGAACATCCTAGCCCATTTCATTTATTTATTTGGATCATACAGTAGAAGTGTCTAAAGAATTTTCGAAGACATTCAGTAGGAAAGAAAGAATGACCATCTTCTTTGAATTTGTTAGTGGCTAACTGTGTTGTGGATATATGTATATTTGCATCTCTTATTTGCATCATAAATGCTTCTGTTTGTCCCAAGTGATGGGCATGAATGCTTCAGTTACTGCTTTTGTGAGGTTATAAATGGTGATACTGTAGACTCATTCTAGGCTGGAGTAATGGGGAAGTGCTGAAGGAATGCAAAGAATATTTTTGTTAGTAATGCATAAAGGCCTCCATAGTTTTCAGGAGAGAAAGTAAGCAACCAAAACATAATTGTTTTAAGTTATATATGAAAAATGGGATGCAGAATTTATTGTTATATTGGAACACTGTAAGTGCATTAGAGGATGGATTCAAGCATTTTACTGCTGTAGATGACCCTACTTGAGCAGGGGGATCGGACTAGATGATCTCCAGAGGTCCCTTCCCACCTCAACCATTCTGTGATTTTCTAGTTCTTGTACTCCTGCTTTTTGAAGTAGCTAGTGATGATCATCTTCAAGTGGTTGAAGGAGTTAAAGGCACAGCATGTGCCCTTTAAGATGTGATCCAGGTTTCCTTTTATCCATCCGTATGAATATGCTGCACCAGGAGAGTAAACTAAGATATGCCTGGAGAGTCACTCCAAATAACATAGGACCCTATGCACCTTATGGCTTAGTACTTGCATATAGAGCTTTGCAGCGATGCTAGGCAAGGTGAAACAGGCTGTGAAAGAGCTGGATGGATAGGAAACACACGTATTATGAACCATTTTGTTTTCCTGGCCACTACTGAGATGTTTACCTGTTCATGTTTGCAGGCAGTGCTGAGGCTCACCACTTGAAGGAAAGCTGCAAGAGCAATTGCACCTTTTGTGCATGTCATCATCTTGGCAGTCTGTAGAAATGTGTTTACTGCATTCCTTAGTTACCTTTCTGAGCCAATGCAGTCAGAGAAATTAACAGCAGTCTTGCTCCTGCCATCCTGACTTGCCCTTTTGGGATGGCTGGAACCATGCAACACATGTAAGTGGACTGTGAAAGAAAAGGAGGGAAACAAACAATAGAAATTGTGGAGGCTATCATTTTTTAAACCAGTGTAGCAGATTTTCAGAGCAATTGCATGTTCCATTTTAAGACTGAAAAGCCCTGCAGTCCACATTCCTTGTGGCAGAAGTTAGTATTTCTGTAAAGTGAATTAGTGAAGACGCTTAATTCACTTTGTAAATCCACCTGTGAACATTTGCAGTAGTAAGGCAAGTGATAACCTATTATATTTTCTTTTATTTTTTGCACTGGATATTGGATGTACCTTGTATAGTATATAATTTTCATTATTTTTAAAATCTAGCTACTTAGCAGTGGAAACAGATACCTCATACGGACTGATGATATGATTGAAACAGTTTACAATGACAAAGGAGAAATTGTCAAAACCAAAGAACGACGACTTTTCATGTTAAATGATGTATTGATGTGTGCAACAGTAAATATGCGGTAAGACTTAGTTCATATTTTTTAAATGATTGTTCAAGCTTGGGCTGAGGAAAAATGACACTGGAAAGTTTGTTGGGTTTCTTGTTTGTTTGTGCCTTTTTTTTTTAGCTAAGGCTACTGATGTCTATCAGCCATCATAATAAGTGGTCAAATAGCTTTCTTAGATTCTTCTCTGTTGCCTGCTCATGTTTTAAAATTCTGGAATAAATTTGTAGAAAACTTTTTTCGGTTGGAGATCACACATACAAAAGTTCTGTAGTGTCTAGGTATTGCTGTGTATTAGTGTTTAATGGAGTGGAGGCTTCATAGGTTTGGTAACACTCTTAATTTAGATAATGGAGAAAAGTGAATATGAACCTAATTCTGAGGTAGGATTTTTTTTTCTCTCTCTTCTTGGTTAAATTCACCGTGTCACTCACACACACGCACGCAGAGGCGCACACGCACGCAGAGGCGCACACGCACGCAGAGGCGCACACGCACAGACACCCCCCCCACCCCGCCCCATAATTTGACACAATTTGCACATGGAAAAAAAAAAAAAAAGGCAAAGCATGCAGTGAAGCCTCTCCTCGACCCAGAACTCACTCACAAAGGTCCAGCTGATGAAGTTTCATCTCTGAGACCAGACACTGAGGATTAAAGCTGAGGTGCTTTGAAGAAGGCGTTTTTTTCACAGTGCCTGCTGTGTTTTAGTTGGCTACAGCTATTACTGTTAGTCAAGTACCTCTGTGCGTGCCAAGGTCACACCTGCGTTCAGATGTTGCTTGTGCCATAAATTGCTTGATGTGTTATTACATTCTGACAGAGAAAATGTGGGCCATCAAAATCTCTCAAGAACAGCTTTTCTTAAGCATAAGCTGAGAGTTGATGTCTTTTGTCCATTACTGAAGTGTGAAAAGAGTAAACAGTTTTTCAGTTGTATGAATGCTTAGTGTCATATTAGTGAGTGAAAAGTGCCTTGTAATGACTTTGCTTTTCAGAAAATGCCCAGTTATCCCAGAAGTTACAATTCTTTTCCTTTCCTCTTTGTTCATTTCTTTATAAACAGCTGGATATTTACTTGTGATTGTTTGGGGGAAGATTGCTTTTATTCGTGTATTTTACCTTTTTCCATTACATCATTGTTGTGGGGGTTTTTTGTGATTTTTCCCTGAAGCAGCAATATGCAAACTGTTTTCCTTTTCTATGTGAAAAGTTCATAATTTTGCCAAGTTGCTGGGTTCCCTAATGAGTCAACTGTTTCAGTTATCGCAAACAGCATTCTTGTTCCTGTAGGCATTACAGGTAATGAGCAACCTCCTCTGGGATAGTAATTGGGCACGGCTATGTCGCGGGGGTTTGTTAACTTGAAAAAAGTTTCGAAGAACTCCTTAGGTATATTTTTCTCTGGCAGTTACAGTTTGCTTTCCGACCTGCTTAGTTTACGTAACAGTGGCCTCTCATCTAAGCTGGGCTTCTGTTAGAGTAGTGATTTTCAGACTCTCCCATTTGTGCATGCCTGCCAGTTTTCCCCTGGAGTTGTGGAGTTCTTCAGAGATGTTATGTGCACAGGCAGCTGTGCAGCATACCTCTGCTCGCGTTTTTTGGACACCTTCTGTCAGCCTTTCCGGAAGTAGTCAGAGATCCCAACAGTCTGTGAACGATAGGTTCAAAACTAATTTTCTGTAGCTGGCAAAAGACCTGTATTTCTGCAGCGCGCGTGACGCTCAGAAGGTCCTTCACATGTAATCTAGAGGACCAGCTTAAACCAGAGACCTAAGTTTTAAGCAGCAGGAGTTAATGAGGTGAATGCTTTCCCTAGTGACTGAGCAGCTGTGTTCTGTCTTGTCTTGTTTGCTTTCTTTTGAGTTAGATCTAGAGTTCATAAATATTTACTTAAGCTATGGTATTTGATGTTTTTTTGTTCATACTTGTTTCTTGATTAAAACTCTATTGCACATAGGTGGCTGACTACCTGAACATCAGTTTTGAGAGACTGTTCTCAGTAAATACCTTCTGCTGATTTTTCCGAAGCACTCTTTTGGGTTGCTTTCAAGTTCTTTACTTCAGCCATGCTTTCTGTGAAGTGAACATTAAAGGAAGCAAAAATATCTCTTTTGTCCTTTATAGTGTTATATGTGCTTGAATAAGAGAGTGAAAGAAACAAAGGAAAAGGAGTATGAGGACTATTTCTACTCTGGGAGCTTCCTCAGCATGCTATTTCCTCTGAAACGCCTGCTGCAACATACACTTCCTTTAACAGCCACTTCATGTGTAGTTTGTGCGCAGATGCCGCGACTATTGCAAAGGGTCTGCCGTGACGAACATCCTGGGTCGAGGGGCTTGTCGGGAATGTTAGATTTTCAGTCCTTGGGAAGTTACATTGACCTTCCTGCTCCTGGTAGTTGTTCAAAAGTCTCATCATCCGCACTTTCCTAACTACAACAGTTACTTCTTTTTAGCGCTGTTTCAGGCGCTGTGCAGTTACCGTCAAAAAGAATTAGGGAAAAGATGGAGCCACAGTATCATCCTAAGCACTTGCAGTAGGATGTCCAAATCCATGCTGATCTTCTTAAGAGACAATAATTTATGTTTTGCTGTAGAAATAAAGGGTCTGCTGTTGGCAGTTGTATGCTATTTGTAAACATGATTTTCTGCACCTGCATAGCTGCTCTTTACACTCGTTGCAAAAGTCAGTCACAAAAGTTAGTCCAACGCATGTATTTGTTTAAAGCTGTGCACAGTGCTCAGACTGGTATACAGCAGATTTTGGAAGTTAAAATAATAAATAGAATTCTATGAAACATAATTGCTTGTCAAAGCAATAATTTGTGCATCTTCCAGCTCTTCCTACGAAAGCAGTGGCATCGTGACAACTGGCCAGAGGTATTTATTAAAATGGAGCGTACCACTGGGACAAGTGGAAGTCATAGAGTATGGCAGCAGCGAGGGCCAAGGGGAGAACTGCAGGTTTCCACCTCAGCACTCTGCTGAGAGCGTCATCGTTAACTCTAAGCCAAGTAAGTGATGGGCATTTTTTACTTACGTATTTAAACTTTATTAAAACCTATATTTGGATTTGAATGGGCTACTGAAAGCAAAGGAAAGCATTTTGTGCCAGAAGACTCCTGTAACGTGCACGGTAATATGGCCTCTTTCTTGGAAACTGAAAATCCATAAAGTGATAGCTAGTCTCTTGCCTTGCAATGTGAATTACTTTAATTTATTTCATTTTACAGTTTTATGGCATAAAAGCATGAATGTGCATGGACACGCAGAAAGATTATTGTAGCGTGGTATGCTAGCTGCCTCACTGTAGTTAGTTGGGCATATGTTCTTATCCCATAGCTAACGCAAGGAAATTTCCCTCAGTAAAAAAGAGAAGCTACCCTATTACTGTGGCATAAGAGCATGGACGCAGGGGGTTGCTGCAGGGTAGAAATGATTTCACTGAAGTCCATAGTATCCCACCCTTTAAACACGGTATCAAGCGCTTCAAAAAAAAACCCTGCAATAATAATTTTAATGAATGTTTATGAAACAGTGTGCCAGTAGGTAATTTCCTCCTAGCCTCTCCCGCAAAATGACCTCAGACTCTGAAGTTAGAGAATTCTTTTTGTGCTCTTTAATCTCTCCTACAAGCCTGCCAACTACCCTCAAGAGATGTATGAATTTCAAGAGTTTACTCAGCAGCTAACCTTTTCATATGTAACGAATTGTTTTTATATCCTATTTTGCCTAAATCTTTTATTTGTAAGCGCATTCAGTATATCTAGATTCTAATCCCTTGTGAGCTATCAATGAACTGTAATTTAGATTGGTTTCACTGCTAACTCTGGGCATTATTTCACAGTATTTATTTAACATTGCATTCTTGCCTCATGAATTTTCCCACAGTTGTGCTGTAAGAAGTAAATATTATACTTCAGAACTGCTTGAGATGCAGCTGCAATATCTAATACCTCCTTTATTCTCCAGGGTGCCTATTGTCAGGCTTTCTTCCTCCTCCCTTTGTAAATAGCTCAAGAAAATTTTTAAAGTACTTAGGTTTCAATTTCAAGGTTGACTTTGTTTTGTAACTTTTTTTAAATATTAAAGGGCTACTTAGACAGTGAGATTTAAGCTCTTAAATGATCATTTACGAGCTACTGCATATACGACCCCAAAAGGAGTGTGTATAAGGAGGGTATTACCTAGAGTCGAGAGTTCGTTTCCTGGGAGAGTTTGGGAGGAACACTTCATTGCAATACTCCTAGTGCGACTGTGCAGCAGCTTCATGATTGATTAGATGAAGTTCTTGCCCTCATGAAAGAGGAAGTGAGCACAGCCTTCCTATCTGCATATGCTCCTATGTCAACACTAGCTGTCACTCTGAATGCAGGCTTAGGCAGGCTGTCTCAATTAGAGACAGACTTAATTGTGCTAGTTATTCTGTAGAATTGCCTCCTTTGTTCCAGTTTTCTTGGGTACTAAAGATTAAACAAATCCAGAAAGCACAGTTTTCCTGCCGAGAGGAAGGACTGGTAAAACTTTGTGTAATGATTTACCGTTGCTTATTTATTTACACCCACTAAGATACTGTATTTTATATTCGGTGATGACACAGTCCTTGCCATGGTAGTATTGCTTCATCGGTGTAATTATTGGGTGCTTACTACAAACTCCAAGGCACTACCAGCTAAATATTTAATCATTCTCTGGCTGAAATTGCACGACTTTGTAGTCATTATACAGTTACATTCAGATACTTTCTATTTTCAAGGTGTACTGAGGAATTGTGGTGAAGTCCCAGTGACCTCATAGAAAGGAATTTTAACAAATCCAAAACCAAAGCAGTCTAAACTGCTAATGATAAATAACGGTTTGAGATATTACATACAAAATTGTGGCTTCCATGAGGCCAGGTGAGAGTTCTGCGTGTCTTACCTAGAACCATATTTTCAGCTCCCATTTCCAGTCTGTGGAAACTGGAGGGCTATAGAATAACGATGATTATGTGTAAAAGCAATTAGAAGTTGAGGGTTACCTTTTCCATTTTTGGAAGACTGAGAAAAGAAGGACTGTATCTGCAGCACGCCAGATAAATACTGGACTCCTGTAACAGTAATATTCTCAGATAGCTGTTGTAATCAGCGAGGATTCTTGAATTCTGATTGTGTCCTTATGAGGATTTTTGTTAATTACATTTTTCTTATCGCAGTGTTTTTCCCCCACCAGAATTTTTTGTATGCGGCAGCAACTGTCAGAAGTGTATCTCACTATTATTGGTCTAATTTGCTCACTGTTATTGGTCTAATTTGTGTAGCTCCATACTCTGTCCTTCTTGGATCATTTTTGTTGATCACTGCATTGAGTAAAAGGTTGTTACTATTATGTGCTCCTTCAGTAGCAATGCTGGTTAAATACACCTGGCACTTTAGGCTTCTACTGTGCTTCAAGAAAGGATAGTATAGTTTAAAGAGGCAGACTTTGTTTTGGGTGCTACAGAGAAATTTGAATTTGCTTTATAGGTTGTAGTACAGAACTGTTGGAAGGTAGAAAGGTTTTACAAGTACGTTTAAATCAGGAGCCTGCTTTAGGACTGTTCTATGTAGGAAGCAAAGGCTGCATGAACATTGTTTTCACTTGGCAAAATCATCATTTTGCATTTTTTACCCAGTTCTGCTTTGTATGCTAGGTTTGTGTGCTAGTCTCAAAAGAGAAGACATTTGAGGGTGCGTTGGTTATGGTTAGCTTCTTTCTTTTTCTAAAGTGTTGCGTCTTTTGGCAGGGGAAAATGTGTGGCAGGAGACAGAAGAAGAATGGAGGAAAATTCTCCTAAAGTGTGTTCAGCTATGTTGCTTCTGTTTTTCATGTTCTTTTGCCTTAATGCTGTTATTCTGCCCTAGCACTGCAGGTAGAATAAGAATTCTCTTAGTCATGAATATGAAGAAAGCTTCAGTCTCAGCTGTTTGGCAGAGTCCTTCTATTTGTAGGGTTCTTAAAGATGTTTTCTAATAGAGCAGAATTATAACTTCAATTTGTAACCTGCAACTATATTTAAAGCACAAAATACTAAACTTTTTTAATGGCATGTTTATCAGTTCTCATTTCACTTAGCAAATCAGGCAAAATTTCATTTTCCTATATTGGAGTTACTCTTACTTGAAAGTCTGTGACATCCCAATCAGATGATTGCAATGGAAATATTTATCTTTCCTATGTGTACCAAAACCTGTGATTCCAAAAGAGACCTAATGTGCTAATTTTCTTCTCTGGAACTATTTGCAGAAAGATGCAAGATAAAGTTCTTCCCTTATAAATCCACATACTGTTTCAGGTAGGCTATTGCTAATTATTCTTCTTTCCATCTCAATCTTTTTAAAAAAGTGTTAATCCATATGAAGAAGCCTAGGCACATTCACAGCACCGAAGAAGCTGAATTAATGTCGGAAAAGAGGCATGAACACCAAGTTGTGTACTCTTGATTTACTTATACTGAAAGAATTGTCTTGTATAACAGAGTTCAAAAAGACATATATGAAGAGTGTTTTATGGAGTTATGAGTGCATGTGGCTTGTTTTTATGGGAAAATAGAAGAAATACTATAAAGTTCGGTGAGGTTGTTAAATATAAGAAACAAGATCTGTGATTCAAGCCCCAAAGAGAATTCAGCAATAGGATTACACAATATGGGGACATTCCTGTGTAATAAATGGTCAAAAAGCTCGAAAGAAGAGCCACTTTCCTTGCTTAGTGTCAATTTGTGAATTCTCTTCTTCCACACATTTATAGCCCGGTGAATGATATTGATTCAATGAAAAAGGATGAGAAATTGACTGAATTTATGGAAAGAGGGTGCTCAGTAAGTTAAATGCTACCTGTATTCTTCTGATAAAAAAGAAGAAGGATTGAAGAGCGGAGAATACAACTTACTGTTTAGGGCAGTCCTAAAAGTGTCTTTCAAAAAAAATATAAAAAATATGTCCAAAGGCGAATTTATAACTTCTCATCAAAATGTATTACATTTCCTGCAAAAAGAATCAGAACAGTGGACCTACACTTGCGAATCTCCCTTCCACACATAGAAACAGTGAAAATGTGTCTTTCACTACTCTTTAAAGGTAGTAAAAATAGGCAAAAGTCAAAAATGCAGCACAGAATTTCAGTTCCTTAGACCCTTGGCAAATATTATTACTAGATGTAGCATTTTGCTCAAGCTGTTGGAGGACAGTGAACTGTGGATTCTCTGCTGGGATGAATTTCTGTTTGGTGCTGTAGTGGAAGCGACCACGCAGCATTTTTTTCTGGTTGTCAAGGCAGCTCAAGAACGAAAAGGGTGAGCTGTAAAAGTCTTTCACAGTGTCTTTATTTAAGAAGACCAAATTAAAGAGACTCTGAAGGAGCAAAGGGAGAGGGCGAAACATTTTTTGATTTCTGGGTGAGAAGCCAAGCGTCTGTCAGCATGTCTTGGCTTACTGCTGCTGGTCCTGTTGATCAAGAGTGATAAACACCGTAGGCTATTACTTAAGCAAAGAACTATTTAATTTTAACCATATGGCTAAAAAGTGAATGAGAAAATGAGCAGGGCCCATCTGCTGTATATATTCTGTAGTGATGAGTGTAGGAGGTAACAGTAAAACGAAATAACGCTTTAGCATGTTTACATTTATGGTGGAGGTTTAATATTATTTTTAATTTTCAAGGGTTTACAGTTCATAATAGGGGTCAAACGTTAGCACTGCTAAACTCTGACTTGTCTCCTCTCCTGATCAGACTTGCTGGGACAAATTGGTACTCCATTGCCACTTGCTTGTGGTTTAGATCTCTGTGATTTTTGTTTATTGTCAAATGTCGTAGTAACACTACGCTGAAAAGCAGACGTTATTCTTCTGAGTTTCCTTCTGCTGCTTTATGCAGTCGGCTTATGGAGGTCCCTGAGTGTTGTCAGGGAAACAGGAAGGATGTTTCATGGACTGGTGTATTTGTGTTTCTGTCAGTGTTTTGCTGAAGATTATCAAGTCCCTTTCTAAGATGGAAATAACACTGCTGTGATAGCCATTCCTGTTGAAGCTGATTTCTGCTGGTTTGTCTCATGAGAAATACAGAATTGGGGAAGGAAAGAAAAGTCAACTTTATCATCACTTTAAGACTGGGCAATTGTAGTAGAATGTCCAGAGTAAACAAGACTAACTGTTAAATGGCAATTCAGGTCTAGCATTGATGATAAGGTTTTAAAAATGATGGTATGGCCTAAACTGCTAATTCAGCTAACTCTCATCTCTGTGAAGCGTATGTAGAATAACAATGTAAATCTTTGTTTTAAAACTGTTGAAAATAATACTGTATATTAACGGACATGTAACATGTTCATAAATGTAAACTGTCATTGATATATGTCAACAAAAGACCAGAGATTTTAAATATATCTAATTCCAGATGTAGCCTGTCTGACTTAGCAGACCAGGTGCCATTAAATGGTTCACTTTGTTAACCAGATATATGTAACCAACTGGTGGATTAAGCATAGATTAAATTAGGTGTTACATGTTTGTCTCACCCAATTAGGATGGATTCTTCTGTTTTCCTGTCATGTTATTTTTAGTGGTTATAGGCCTCACATCCAGCTCTCATAAACCTCCTTCTGAATTGCTAGAGGTCTGTTTCACGTCATGACACTAACTAGTAAAATGAGTAGAAACCTGGGTATAACCAAACAAGCAAGAATCAAAGAGGACGTACCCGGCTGTACTTGCATTGTTTAAATGGATTCACTCATGCACTTTCACTGCTTTTTTTTATGCTGGTGTTTATCTTCTCACATCCAGTTCCTCTCTCGCCCTTGACATCCTTGCAGTTAAACCCGCCACCAAGGCTCTGTACTAGCTCTTCCCTCTTCTTAAGAGGGCAGACGCTTCCAGGTCTGCGCCGCCACCACCTGACCTTTGCGACCCCGCGGGAGGATGTGATGAAAGGGCTGTGGCAAGTCTTTTCTTTCACTCCAAAGTCTCTTTGCTTCCAGATTTGCCCGTCCTCATGGGAACAGGACCGGGGACTGAAGTTGCTCTAACCCATTACTGCAATCAGTATGTAGTCTGGGAAAACACCTTGCAGTTATCACTGTTTGTGTGCAGCTGTGGAACTGGACTACAGGTTCCAGATTTGTCGGTAGAGTGGGACTCCAGCCTCCTCCTCCGTACTCGCTACTGCTTTCCTTTCCTCCCTCTTCCTTGGCACGGCACAGCACAGTCGTCTCTGTCATCAGAAAAAATATTGGTGGCATTATATCTCTAAAATTCCCTGCCCTGTCACGATTAGCTGGAGTTTCATACAATTCTGAATGTATGAGCTACTTCTCACTCTCTTTAAAAGGCTTTATGTTTTTTTAGTGTTCTTACATAATTTTACTCACTGAAGATATAACACTATGAAGTGTTTGCATTTAATACTTTGTACAGTATTTGTACTTGCGAGCTGCTGATTTCATCTTTCTATTACTCAAGCTAGAGGAATACACAGTTTTGCGATTGAACTGTATTTTTTGTGCAGCCTATTTGTCTTTGCTGTTCAGGTCAGATACAATGAGACAGATACTGAGACAGGTCTCAGTGTTCGTGTAATTGCCACTAGAGAACAAGGTATTAGCAGCTGACGGGAAGGTGAAGCATGTTAAAAATACTTGTCAGATTTGAGACCTAGGAGGTTTGCTTCACAGCTCTGCTATATATGTACCGGATTATCTTCGGGACTTGGTTCTTTATCGGTGATTAGGGCTCATAGAACTCCCCTGCTTTGCGTGACATAATAAATACATTAAAGAGTTTTAGAAGCTCAGATTCAGTCATTAAGGTCATATATATTACTTTTAGATGCTTACATGGTTAAGGTATGATTAGGTTTTATTTACTTGGAGAGGTCACGCTGAATAATGTCAGTTGATTTTTATGATAAGGCTCTTCACGTTGAATGATGATGGTGTTAAGCCCTGACTGTTATTGGTAATTAGATTTGCCACTCTGTGTCTGAATTTAATAGTTTGTATTCTAATAGTCTTGAGATTTTACTGCTTATCACCTAATAGTTTGCATGCGTTTTTGCTTTTTCTTTCTGTATTAGGTTAGATTATGTTAATAAATCTAATTTGGAGTTACGCTCTAGTATGGCTACTCACCTTTTTATTGATAGTAGCCAACAAAGCTCTTGTTTCCTGAGATCATGACAGATTTCCCATTTGCTTTAGGTTCAGAACCTAGGGATTGATAGTGCTGTTATAAGTATTTGTGTACTTTGGATCTGTGAGTATCATATAACCTAAGGTGAGCTACATTTGAACTACTATGGCTCAGATTTTTCGGGAGCATTTAACTGTTGAGACCGTGAGTTTGATTTGCTATAGAAACAACAAATGGAGTTAAGGCAGAAAGTCTTTTTTTCTTTTATAAACTTTAAATTGATATATGGGCGTGTTTGCTTGTGATTCTATTTCTTAAACTAGGATTTTAGATTCATGGGACTACATTTTTGGTGTTCTACTGAAATTTCAATGTTCTATTTAAGTGCTGTTGTAAAAAAAAAAAAAAAAAAAAAAAAAAAAAAACCCAACCTAAAAAACACCCACATGCTTTTCTTAGGTGTCTATGGAAACAGGAGCAGCGTGTATAACCAAGTTGAAAGACACACATAGAGTGAGTGTTGTGATGGTGCAGCTGTGAAGTACTTTGCTTACATAAGAGAATGTGCAGGAAGTTTGTAGTTCAGCCTCTAAAAATAAAATCTCATCTGCTTTATCTCTGGCTTTAACACTGGTAAAGAATTTTCAGAAACAAGGAATTAGAGGTAAGGAGAAGCTTCCCTGCATCTCAGGCCGTTGGGGTGATTTGTCAAATTCTGTGCAAGAGAAAGTTTAAGTACAGTGAGGAATTTTTATCACTGGCCTTCTAAGTGAAAGCTAGGTATTTTGTTTCAAAGTACTTTACAATGGGCATTAGTATCAATTGCTAAATGAATGAGAATATTCTCAGAGGTCCTTTTCATAATCTTTTCCCCAAGTCTGCTTATCAATTGCTGTAAGAGATGGCTTATATATGAAAAGGTCATATGAGTGTATTCTTTTCCTGCTCTGAGAAAATTAGTTTCACTAGACTTTTTTTGGGAGGGATGTTCTTCCTCTGTTGTACAAGATCTGTTAAACTCTCTACTGCTGTGATGATATCCTTTGTTATTTTGCATTCCAGTCTATCTGTAGAAGCAGGATCCAGTATCCAGGTATTGGGGAAGAATTTCTGAGTTTCAATAATGAAATCTCAGGCCTTAATAATGGTTTCTGGGTTTCCCTCTTTAAATTCATACTCAAGATATTCAGAGAGCAGGAAATTATTTTACTTCAGGTATAATACTGTCTCTGAAACAGGCTCTATTCTTGTCCTTCTCAAAGGTGGGCATCTTAAACTGAGCAGTGAGACGCTCTGTCCGCCTACTATTCTGTTGTGTAAAATCAGTGGAAAAATTCCCAGGATAAGCAACAAGTCGTATTTAAAGAAAAAAAGAAATTAACAGTTCTGATTGCACTTACAATTTTTAAATATATTATTTCAACTTTTTTAAAAAAGATATTTACTTTAAACTGTTTCATGAAATGTCTAGTTTATTATGAACTGATCAAGAATTCATCTAGTATCATGAACTGATCTGCTTTCCAGAACACTGTACAAATTTCTCAGGTTTGAATGCAGACTTAAATGTTGTGGTAGGGGCCTGTCTTTTTATTATTTTGTCTGAGTGCATGATATTATGCAAGTTCCAGTTTGTTGTGCCTTTCTCAGACACGGCAACTTTTAAAGTTATCTTCCACATATATAACTTCTCCCCAGATCCCAGACGATTTTCTTGCTCAAAATGTGGTTTGAATCTTTCCCAGATTTCTTCTCTTCATTATACTTGAATCATTTAAGCTTCAGTATGCTGCCTGCATACACACAGATGGTTCAGTGGGAGGAAGAAATATGAGTACGCGCAGCCTCAGAAACCAAATCACAAGTGGCAAATCAAATTTGGGATCAATCAGCCTTCAGGGTGGTCTTTAAATCTGACATCTTCTTCAAGCATGCCTTTAACTTTTTGTTACTCCTCAATCACGCTGGAACCGTACTCAGGAAAATAGCCTTTTCCGGTTCCCATTGTGGTTTTCACATGTCACTGTTCACTATCAAATTTAATTTCATATAATATATTGTCTGACTTTAGAGCTCTATATGACTCAGAATCAATCAATGTAATCTTTAAAACAAACTTGAATTTCTGTGAAGCCTCAATTTTAACTTCATGTCAATACATTTGTTTCAAAGCAGTTTATATTGAGGTGTTATGTTTTTGAACTGCATGGGGAAAAACATCATTAATGTAATCATACTCAAGGCAGATCTTGTCAATATAAGTTATTCTGCAGTAAAAGAGATACTCAGAAGTATATCTATTAACAATTTTTGCCTTTAATATGATATATAATACAGAAATAGTTGGATGAGTAGTTGCAATATTGAGAGTGTACTGAATGAGGCTTTTGTTTCATTTGCATGTAATTTGGATTTATGTGATATTACTACATGAAAAAAATCCTTCTAATTTTGGAATAAATGGGAGTTTAAAACTGGAAGGGACATTATGTCTGGGTTGTCATGTCTGCCTCCCTAGTAATAGATGTTTAGTTTATAGGGGTCTGCATCTACTCCAGGCATTGTAACACTTTTTTTGGTCTTTAGTTGCATAAATCTGTCATAAATCTTTCACAAGAATCAGGAGGCCCAGCAAAAGCTAGTGGAAAAGGTGTGCAAGTAACATCACCACTGTAAATAAATCTCTCCTTTAGTAATTCACTGAAAGCAAGAATGGGGAATGATCAGCTCAGGATTAAACGTCCAACATGCCTGTGATGTCCACAAGAATTTAAAATTTAGAGGAGCCGGACCCCAGTGATGCCAGGGAAGCAGTTGCTTTGTGGATCACTGCAAAAGCAGCTGCCGCTGTGCTGGCCCGGCACAGCGAGAGCTGCAGGGGCTGGCTGCGGGGAGCTGCCGAGAGGAGGCAAGCGGCGCGGGAAGAGCTGTGTGTTGTCGGAGGCAGATCGGCTGCATGAAAGGGATCACTCCAAGGCAGTGAGAGTCTTAAATTCAGGTCGTATTTGTTATTGTCCCCAGAGCATGTCAAAGCAATGCTCCGAATAAGACAACTCTGCCCACGCACAGAGTGAACACACAGACACTTCTCCTACGTGCATATGCATGCACAGCTTCTACCTCCTACTTTTGCCTGAGCCAAGTCAAGCAGACTTTAACCACACCCAAGGAGTTTCCTACATGTTTTTTTTTTTTTAAGTAGCTTGATATAAATGCACTAAAGATTACTTCTGTCTGAGTTAATAGGAGTTACCTCAAGCCAAGCAGTAGCGGTGAATTTAAAGTTGTGATGCTAAGAATAGCACTAGAAAATAACCGGGCAAAATAGGTGTTTACTGTTGTACTCAAAAATATCTCAACTAAGGAGTAATTGCTTTTAAAGGCAGAATCTTCTCACCCTAGGTTCACTTAGCAGCAAAAATCAATTTAAACTTCAACCTTTTTTTTTCCCTTCTAAAGTAAGTGGGTGGTGGTGAATAGAGCTACCTTGAATAGATTTCATAAGGCTGAGCAAGGAAATATGTATTTTGCATCAGTTCCTCATTTTTGGTAATAAATTTGTCTGTAGTGAAGCAACAGGCCCTGAATTCCTCTTGAAAGATCTTAGCAACAAAGGAGTTGCTGAACAAATTCCTGCTAGCTTATGTGTGGCCAAGATTTCCCCCTGCATTTGTGGGTGGAATGCAAAGAACTTTACCTCCTGAGTCATATATGATTATTGGTTGTAGCGCACTGCATCTTTTTTTGCCCGAGCACATCATTCTCACAGGATGTTTACAGCTGGGAAGAACCTTCTTTAAACTTGTGGGGATTTTTCACATTGGAAAAATAAGTTGTTTTGGAGTTTGATAATTAGCAAGAGTGCCTTAGAAATGGGAAGGAAATGGCTTTATCGTTTGTAAAACCTTTCAGAATTAAAAAAGTCTGTACTAGGATGAAGCCAAAGGTTTTTCAGTGCTTTCCATGGAAAAAAAGAAAGAGTGAACACCCACCCCAAAACAGCCAGCAATGTAACAGTCAGGGAACGTGTGTAGGCTGAAGCAGGCAATCGTTGAGTAGAGTCTTTCTCCCTCTCTGGCTCTGAACTGAGAAACACATCTGATAAACTTTGTGTTAAAACTGACACATTTCTAGACTCAAGTGCCACCCACCTCCTTCACCCAGGAAAAAGCCCTACATCAAGAATTCCCAAGTAAATCAACTATTAAATAACATATTGTTAACTGCCGAGGAACTAAACAAGCTAATCCTATTTTAAAAGATGTTTTGATTAACCATTACAAGACCAAATTCAGAAATGAACTTGCTGTAACTTGTAACTCGTTATCTAGACATAAATCAAAGGGTAAATTCTGACAGAATTCTCTATTGATTGATATATTGTTCCTGATCTCTTATGCCCAGCTATTTTTCTGTGTTTCAGTCTGTGCTCACTAAGGACCTCCACGAAAGAATGATGGTAACCGTGATCATTGATCTGGCCTTGACTGACCAATTCAGTTTCTTCTTAGTTTGGCCATTTCTCCTTTAGAATGTCAGAGGATGGAGGCAGATTCTCTTGAATTATTTGTTCATTTGCTTTTTGGTTTTCTGTGCTAAAACCTTGATCTTTAATGAATGAGCTTGAAATGACTTAAGTACAGTTTTTCTGCACGATAGAATTTCAAATGCTAGCTTAGTTTGTTTATTTTGACACTCTTATTGCTCCCTTTTTATCTTGATTTTTTTAAAAGCTTATGAAATATGCATGATGCAGGCAAAATAGACTCAGGTGACAATTACTGAATCAAATTGAAGATTCATGCCTTATTCTCAAGGCTGGGACTTGGATATTTGTAAGAGCTTTAGAAGCTGCAGGCAGAGGATTGTGGAGGAAAGCTGCTGGAGGGACAATGGAGGTATGTGCTGCATGAGGAAAGCCCACCTGTGTAAGTAGATAAAGCTTTCTTTATGGCTTCAGTTGAAGGCTACGGCACAGGATCTAAGAGTTATCTGAACCCTTGCTATTACAGGTTGGAAGTTAGTGTCAGTTCTCTGACCTGCTTTCAATAATGAAGTGAAATCTCAGATAACTCTGTCTTTATGAAGCTGCAGAAAACGTTACTGCCCTTTAAGCTTTACAAATAATGTCGGTGAAATTCACTTGAGTGAGGGTATCCATCCTGAACAGGGGAATCCTTGCACACTTTCAGCTTTTCACAGCACAGTTCTAAATGTTCACTTGGCTCAGACCCTCAAGTATAAATTTCTGAAATAGTCATAGTACTTTTTTCAGTGTTGCAGTTTGGATTATTTAATAGTGGAACTTATAAACAACAGGTAAATAAATGGACTCCTGCCAAAAACTAAACTAAACTGCCAGTTACTTACAATCAGGCTAAATTTTATTTTGCAGAAATTCTCTTTTTGTTACAGAATTTGGGACAATAATGGTTTCATTTTGTGTCCCTTACAATGATGAACACATCATCATGGCTTTCAGCTAGATTTTCCCAGACTCCTATTAACTCTGAATGGTAATTTTCTTTGCAAGTAGACCCTTTGAAATCAACAGTTTGACGTGTCGAGGAACTAGCAATTCTGAGCCTTAATAAATTATAGTCATTGTAGACATTAGTTAGAAAAGTAGGTGCAAGCTAGCAGAAGAAGAAGGATACAGGGAGACGACTGTTTTTTGAATTTTCAGATATTGATTTTTCTGGAGTTTGGACTGGGGAAAGTCAAAATGCAGCTTAATCAAAGTATGCAGGCTACGGTTACTGAAAAGTGTTTCAATTTTTTTTAAACAAATCTGAAATACTCTGCAGAACATAATCTAAAAGCTCTTCCTCTTCGGTCTACTTCGGAATTATTTCTCTTTGTTGTATACAATAAATTGAATTATCTATTCTTACAGACTGATTTGATTGTGAGGATAAGAAAGGCTACATTGTACTCTTAATTAACATGCAGAACAGGCAAAGAACAATGGATGAAAGTTGCATCTATTCTCTGGCTGGGTAAATAGTAGTAAGTGCAGTTGTTCCCTGTTTAGTGCTCAAGGGCAATACACAGAAGTCTTTTTCTTTCTTTGTTTTTTACACTGATCACAGGAACAGGTTTATGAAATGGATGTGCTGCCTGCATCTAAACTGGAAAATCTGGTGTATCCGGGATGGGCAGCAAGACCCCTTGATGTGGCTCGTATTCATGCTGCTGAAAGGTCTTTTCCTGCAGGGCAGGTGGCCGCGTGCAACCCCCGTTGCTCCTGACGGGCAGGAGCTAGCTCCCGCAGCGCGCGGAGCACTTTCCTGGCTCCGGCCGAGAGCGTGCCAGAGCGCCCTAGCGCTCTTTCGCACTTCAGAGGCTGTTCAGCACCCTTCTGGTACTGGGTTATCTACTTGTACGACGGCTGTCTGGCGTTGCTTTTGGGCAGTGCTCTGTCTGCCTGTAGGCTGGGAGCGCATATCCAGCGTTATATTTAGGTTGTGTTCTTGCCAACACGGCCTTGAAATTGTTCTGCCTAGGGGAATTTTCTGCCCACCAACCAGCTTCCAAGACTATGACTAGCTAAGGGTAAGGGATCCACCGTTCGGGTGCTGAACTGTGTGAACTATATCACCTGAGGAGGTGTCCTGGAGGAGTAACGTAGTGCGGCTGCTGTCGTTCAGCCGGAGGGGAACCTGCTGAGCCCGGACGCGTCGGGCGGGGGGAGAGCATGTTGGCCATGCTGCTGCTAACACTGCGCTGCGCGTCGAAGAACAGCAGGGCTTTGCAACCTTTCTGCTTTTACACAGGCAGCGTATCCTACTAATTTTTCTGAGTTACAGTGTTACTTTATTAATGTAAGTAAGTGTACTTATTGATGGTCGAGGCAAAATGTTTCTGCTGCTGCTAAGATTTGGTGCTGATCTCGATGCAGATCCCTTTTCACTTAATTAGGATTGTAGTACAGTTGCAAGCGGTTCAGTGAGATTGCTGGTTTACATCAGAGTTCGGGTGTGGATATATGATCCAGAGGTGTCTTGTTGTCAAGGTTTAACAAATTACGAGCTTTAAACCAGTATGGTGAAGGCTGCAAATAACTTTTTTGGACTGCTCACATGATCAAAAGCAATCTTCGTGAAGGACATTTAAACGAATGTATTATAGAAAATCTGCTGGTTGATGCTAATGAAAAATTCAACGTCATTTAGAGATTTTAGGGAATTAGTCCTTGCTGAAGTCAGTGAAGCTTTGATGTTTGGCACAGTTATAGTGCATGCTTATTAAAATTACAGATAGTGTTCTCCTTCATAGCAGATGAACAACCTCTAGTCTTAACTGTAACTGTAAAAGGCAATAATACGTTGAACAGAAAGGAAATGCCTATGGTAACACCAGGATATGCACAGATAAAATAAAGTATTACACTGCTACCTATAATTTCCTATGGCGTATTTCCCAATTATCTGGCTGTGGGGACATGGAAAGCATATGGAGCAGCAAAGTAAAAGGGCCATAATGTACATATATAAATACACTGTTTTTCAGAAGTAGTGAAGGCCTAGCTGCGTATCAGTGTGTTAGTTGTTTTTATGATCTGGAAGGAGCAAAGCCTATTCTGATAAGCTCAAATTTCACACAATGTTAAGAAGTAGTGATCTATGTTAATAGTATTACCTTTGTCATGCTTTCCTCCTCTAACTGAGAATTGCACCTTTTTATTATATATAATCGAATGTTTTTATTCATTGCAGACAAGCTGTATATGGGACCAGGGCAACTGTACCATGATCTGCAGAACCTCTTACATGATTTGAATGTAGTTGGTCAAATTAGTCAATTAATAGGTGGCCTTAGAGGAAACTACCAGGTAATAAACCAAGCTGGATTTATTTTCAAATATACTCCTGCTGTGAAGTAGTATAGTTATCTCTCCCTCGGATCTCTCTGTAGAGAGTAAAATCATTTTTAACACCAGTAATTCATTTACTGTTAAATGTTTAGAGTTATAAGTAGATTACAGCTTTCTAATCTTGTTTCTTTCTATTGTTTTTGCGTGTAGGTGGATACTACAAGTATCTGCATTTGCTCAGTAGCTGCTAAGCTTATATGGAAACAGAATTACATTTTAGTCTTAAGAAATTGCTTTCTTACAGTCAGACAATGTAGTAGTAGGAAGGTCGGGGTTTTTTTGTTTTAATATTTCTGGAGAAAGCACTTAATGCCCATCCTAGCACATAATCCTGGCTTTCAGGGAGTAGCTGTACTTAAAACCAAGTGCAAATCATAAAAACATTGATGGATTTTCAGTGGAATTTTGAAAGTAATTTGCTTCAGCTTTATTCACATTGCTTTTTCAGCAGGTATTCTGGCAAATAGATATAGTAAGTTAACACTGAATTTCGAAGTGAGTTCTCCACAATCATAGGGCTTTACAAATTTGTTTTCTCTTTTGCCTTTTGGTTTACGTGTGCTTGGGTACATTTTTAAACTCCTGCCTGCAACTGTAAGGCTATAAATGTGTGTATGTGTTTGTGTGCACGCATGTGAATATGTATATGAAATATGTATATGAGTCTCTGTTATGATTACCCTCAGAGTCAAGGGCATTAAATAAAAAATCAAACTTGGTGAAAACATGCACTGTGAAGGAAGTTCATAGAAACAGCAGTTTTAGATAAAATTTTGCAAGTATTTGGAAACGAATTTCAGATGAATTATTGGGCATATACATACCACAGATCAAACATAAGACATTTAGCCACTGAAGTATACAACTGCATTTTGCACTTGTTAAATTTAAGCAATGTTCCAGATAAAGATGCATAACTTAGTTTAAACAATTTAGTTGAGGAATGAGGTCAGCTTCTTTGTTTTGGAAAAAAAGTTTCAATTTCATAAAATTCTAATTGTTTGAAATTACTGTACTTTTGTGTAGCAGTAGCTCACTACTAGTGATGCTTTAAGCATCACTCAAATATACTTACCCATGTGGTTACTTACTAGGCAGTCGGGGGGTTATTGTTTCAGCATCCTACCTAAACACATTCTCGTCACACAAAGACCTTGCATGATTGCCATGTAAATATTTTGACTCAAATATTTGAGTAAAAACATATTGGAAGTATAATTTATAGTTTTTTTCTGTGAAATTTTTTAGAGACAAAATTTGGGATGTCTTTAAACTATTAATTTGAAATGAAGTAAAAGTGTCATGCACACACTTGAAGCAAATTCATGTTTATTAGTCAGACAAATGTTTGGCAATATAACTTGTGTATCATCAAGGTGTGAACAATGTAAGAGTAAAACCATGGTATAAGATACGATATCACATCATTAAGGATATTTTTGAAATGCATTTACAAACCTGGCTAAATTATTCATGATTAAAATGCCAGTTTCAGGAATTGTTAGTTATGTGCAAAGATCACCTTAGTTAGCGTGCTGGAAATAAGCCAATAGGTTGGTGTTAACTCTAAACTTTTATTTTTTCAGAACTTAAACCAATCAGTAGCCCATGACTGGACATCAGGCTTACAAAAACTGATCTTGAAAAAAGAAGATGAAATCAGAGCTGCAGATCGCTGTAGAATCCAGCTACAACTTCCAGGAAAGCAGGACAAGTGAGTTGTAACCTTGATTCTGAAGTTTTCTGAATGCACTTATGTCTTAGGCATAGATGTATCAGGGAGGATTTGGGAATCTTTAGTTCTTCCTCCTCTTCACTCTCTACAGTTAGCCTCTGACTGCTCTTGCCATGTCATTACAAAGGCAATTTTCACTCATTTTGGAACATTGTAGACTTTTGCCGCATTGTAGGTTTTCTCCTGTTCCTCAGTGTGGTGTTCCACGTGTAAGAGTAGCTGTGGCAATGACACCTTATAGGGAGTAGCCACTGTTGTTGTACTGATTTACCAAAGGGTAAACCTTTCATATAATTTCATGCAAAATATGTCAGAAGAAGGGCATATGGCGTATTACATCACAGTCTGCATATTTATATCAGAGCTGTGTCTTTTGTAAAATATAAGAAAATAATGAGATTTCATCATTTGGCTCAGCATTTTTTGCCATGACTGTATCTCATGCTCATACTTCATTCAAGAATGACTTTTTTTTGTTTTTATTTTTTTCCTGTCTTGCAGGTCTGGGAGGCCTACTTTCTTTACAGCTGTATTCAATACATTTACCCCTGCAATCAAACAGTCTTGGATCAACAATTTACAAATGGCTAAGCTGGCCCTTGGTAATTCTTAGTTACTTGAACTATACTGTCGAGATAGTTCTCCATGTACAGTATGTTAACAGAAAATGAAATTATTTTGTGAAAGTGTATCTGAAGACGTTAAAATTGCAATACAGTAGATAGTGATTATATATAATTACAAGGTAATGATGTTCCAGAAAGGATGAGAGATTCATTATGAAGGAATATGTTTTCCACAATATGTTAATAGAGTCTGCCGTAATCATTGCAAGCTGGTATATCTACATCAGAATTAGTGAAATACAGTAGATGACAGAGAGGTGGAAAGTTACTCCATTATAAACTTATATCTTCAGATCTTATAAACTTTTCAAACATACGCCTTTCAGGGTCAAATTTCTCAGTCTTGGCTTAGGAATGATTTTAGCTAGAAGATGGCAGTAAAGCTATTGGGTTCATTTGTTTAGCTTTCTGAGCATGAAATATCTCATCATTTTAAAATAATGAGATATTTCCATAGGTGGATGCCTGAAACACAAGTTTGAGGTGGTGGGGGGCTTTTTTTTTTTTTAACATAACCCTGTCATCTTCACTGGAGAGATTGTCAGGAACAAGCCTGATATCAGTGGGAGCAAGAAGTAATGTCCTGTACGACAATGTTATTAGACTCCTGTATTTCCAAAGAAGCCTAATTTCAAAAGTTACCTGGCACTTTGTGTGCCTAAACTGAAATACATTTAGGATATGCAACTTGCAGAAAGCACCTGCTCAAAAGAAGATGATTTTTGTATCTCACTGAAGCCAGAGAAAATAAAAACAAAAAGGAGGAGTAGACATTTCAATCATTACAGGAGGAAGAGCATTATAATTATGATAAATAGTAGTCGTTAGTGATGTCACTTAACACTAGGCAGAGAAATGATGGTGTTTATAGATCATATTTGATAGTCTAAAATGAGATTTGGTAGCGTTTTTAAGCAAATCTGCCTGTTCTTTTAATATCCTACTGGCAAGATAATTAAGAAAATCTGACGAGACTGCTAAGAAAACACCCTTCCTATTTTGCTACTATTAGGTGTTCTTTTTTACATTAACATATATATGTGGTATACTGTATTGAATTTCTGCTCATACTTTTAAGCCATCATTTGTTCCTTCCAAAGCGTAGATGGCATGAAAAGGGCCTGATCAGTTCCAACAAAGTTTTATTCTGTTCTATGGAGGGAAGTAAGCAATTATTCAGTGAAAGTGCTGTGGGATATTTATTGTTTGTTCTTGCCGTTACAGCAGAGGATAACCTGTTAGGCTGGTTCTGTGTAGAAGAAGATGGGAATCAGATCAAAAAGGAGAAACATCCTCTCCTTGTTAGACACATGCCAGTGATGATGGCCAAACAGCAGGAGTTTAAGGTAAACAGAACTGTTATATGAAATAGCAATGTCTAAAGGATACCATACTGTAGATAGTTCTGTTAGTTTAAGTTCAGCCCCATTCTCTTGAATTACTGCTAATATATACCTTGCTGTAAGACCAACAGCAATGGAAACTCCAAGAGGGGTCACAGGAGTGCGAAATACCTGCCATCTTTGAGACACCAAGGAGCATAGTGTTTGCTTTTATATGGTATGATATCCAATTTCAGATGTAAGCTCAGCACTCAATGAAAATAAAGCTGCTAGGAATTTTGAATTGATCTTGAGGTTTCCCTGTCTTTGTTTGGAGTGCCAAAATAAACTGCAATTTACAATCAGAGTGTAGGAATCTCGTCACCAGTAGATCTCCTGTACTGGTGTAACTGTACTGACTCCTGCTCAAATTTCAGATTTTCATGAATGCACAAAGATCAAGAGTTTTAAAATAATGAAAATTTTATGGGGTCTTATATAAAAATGTAGTTCTATTCTGAAAGGGGATATAAAAAAGGTCTTAACGCCTTGGTTCCTATCTCTAAAGTCAAATCTACCACTGGCTTTAGTGATGAAAATAAATACAGCATGTCAAAGGGAACAGTGCTGGATACGATTTCTTGCTATGCATCAACAGGATTTCTTATTGAGTCATCAATCAGTCACTTATGCTTGTGCAAAAACACTGATGGGTTTAAGTTGTGTATGTATGGCCAGAATCATAATGCTGACGTTATCACATGGATACCACTTGAAGCCTGAATAAGTCTGCAGATCTTCGTTGCTAGGACAGTCTACACAGGAAGGAGGTTCAACTGGCAGCCTCATTTCAAGAATGAGCCTACAGGCCTGGACATTAGGGGAAAAGTAATTGCTGACTGGAAATGCATTTGAAATGTATAAGGGTATTAACTGGAGCCGTTCCTATGACACTGTTTTTCAGAGGAGCCCTGCAGTTTACAGCAATCAAAGTCTACTGAAAGTCTCCAGTCTCCCATAGAACCATAGCCATTCGTATCATATTAAACACTCAGCTTGGACTGTATTGAGCAATTTCTAAAGTCACCAGTGGCTAAATAACCCAACAAATTTAAATAAAATTTAAAATACATTATGTTTCCTTAGAGCCAGTGTGTTTGTAAGTCCTATATTTCCATGCCAGGTGCCGTGAAGGCCCGGATCCAACTCTGGTAATCAAGGTACAACAGGATCCGTTTGTTTTACAAGGAAATGAAAGCCTGTTGCCTTTACAGTTGTATAATAATCTTTACCATGGTCACCTTAGCAGAAGACGGTGCGTGCCCGTGTTTGCCCGAGCTCCAGGTCAGCTTTCCTAGTTCTGCAGCTCCTGCAGAGAGCATATGGCTGTGAGCCCGGCTGTAATTCCTGATGCTCCTAAGGCCTACATACTGCTGGCCAAAATCATCCAAGTAGCACTCTTGTTTTTCTGCTTCGGCTGTGGTTTGGCCCTGGGACTACAGCTCAGGAACAGGAAGAGACTGTTTGCTCAAGTGACCCAGCTTGTTAGCCGTCAGTATGCTGCTCAGACTGACGGGCAGTACCTGGAGCCTATAATTTCTTCCATCAGAGCACATTTGCACCTGAGGCCATCGTTCTGCAAAGAGCTTCTGTCAAAGTTGAGAGCTAAGCTACTACTGTTTAAATATGGAAAACATCCTCAGTTTCGACTACGACACAAACTAACTTGGAAATGTAACAAGCAGCCCAAGAAACATCCAACATGCAGGCTGCCTTTTCTTTCATTAGTGATGTATATAGCTGTCACAACTACTGTAAATCACCATTAGCAGAATACAGTTTCAACATGTATTAAGCAACACATGCAAAAATTGGCATGGTGAGCTCTTCTTCTTTTCTTTTTTTCCTACCTTTTTCTGATCTGTTTACATCTTTTATCCTTGTGGCGAATTGTTTGGTAAACAACTAACCTTGATTTTGCTACTGCTCATCGCTTGGTGATGCCTGCTGACGTCAAGGAGAATTGTGAAATGCTTTGCACTTTCAAAAACTAAATAGATTAAACTGGGAATTTGGCGCTCTAACTTATACCCGCTCTTTTTTTTTTTAACTATTCACTTTAGTAATAATATATTACCATGTTTTGTAGAAATGCCTAAGTTAGTACTGTCTCTAGAATCACAAGCAATGTAATTGCAACATCATTGTTGTCTGAGACAAGTACGTCAGTACACAGTACAGAGAACTTTGTCTAAAACATAATACCACACCCCATCAGGAACTTTTTTACTCTGCAGAACATCATTCTGTATGCTATTATGAATTGCTTTAATATAGTTTAAGGTGTTTACATAAACTTTAGGGTGTTCTGCCATTGATACTGCAGGGAAAATGGAAATCCGTGGCTGCTCATAAAAATGCCTGTGTTCAAAGCCCATAAATTGGTCCTTGCCTGCTTTTCTGAGTTGAGACAGACTTAAATTTAGAGGAGTTATCTTGAATCTGATGTTAATTTAAGCATTTTCCTAGGTGAACAGGATGATGAAATCTTGATTGTGCTTATTAATTTACTGATGGTGGCAGAATGACATGAAGTTGGGAGGGAGTGGGTGTATTAGAATAGGATTACAATTCAAAATGAGTAAAATACCTGGAGAAATAATCTGGAAAAAGATGGGATGACGTTCACTAGAACAGACACAAGGTGTGCTCAGGCAGAAATAAATAGCTTCACAAATATAGATTGCAGAGGTGGTTGAGTAGGAAGTCATTAAAAGTAATTTTTAGTAGACTGACCAGCTAAGGATTGGTAACAATCTAATATTGTTACAAAGAGCAAATAACCAATGGGATGTACAAACAGGGTTCAGAAGAGTTAATCATTCATTAATAGTGTTACTAACATCTCTACTAGGACAATATATTCAGTTTTGAAAAGTCTGCACTTCCAAATCTATGGAGCTGATTCGGAGATGACAGCTGGAAAACAGAGATAGTCGGGAACTTTAAAAACCAGATTTGTTTAGGAAAAAAAAAAGAATTAAATGGTAATTTTTAGCCTAATGAAGAGAAGACTCAGGGAGGGTCATGACATATGGCAACCTTATTCTATGTAAAAGGTCACTGCAGAAGGGAAGGAAACAGTCTGTTCTGGTGACTAAAATGAGAAGTAACAGGCTAACAGTTACAGCAAGGATGACTTTAGGTTGGGTATTTGGAAAAAAGTTATAAAGGTCATGAAGCATTTGAGGAGAACAGGTAGCGAGTTTGTAGTCTTTGGTGTGTAATGTCTTTAAGAGCAGACTTGATAAAGAATCTGTGAGGAATGATGCACACGGAGTGAACGCTGCCTACTGGAGGCTGGATGGACTAGACCGGCCTCTTGCCTTCTCTCCTGGCGATGCTGTGATACGCTTAAATGCCCTAGGTAATTACAGCCGAAACAGGAAGAAACGAGCATATCTTTTTAATGTGTTAACTGTTCTCTTTTTCTTTGTTTGAAGATTGAATGTGCTGCCTATAATCCTGAACCTTACCTGTCTGGCGATACGGAGTCAGATTCTTGTTCCATGGAACATGGTTTTCTTTGGGTAAGCTTAATTTTTAAATGCTAAAAAAGGGGGGTTGTCTCCCATTTCTTGTTATTTTCTGTGACTCTTAGCAACATATGAATCTGAAATGCATGGATTTTTTAATTATTATTATTTTATTTTAGATTGACTTCTAAAGGATGACTAATAATTTGTCCCGTGTTATCCCACTGTCTTCTCTGTATTCTTTTTATTGCTGTGTATGATTTGTGCGGCCCAGTGTGAGTTCCAAAGTGCTGGGCACATTTAGAAGCGAGGTATGTGCTAATTGAAAATGAAGACTACTAAAATCCATATGAGAACGCACTGTCCCACCATCTGTTTCCACATTTAAAAAAACATGTTTTAGTCATCTATTTAAGACTGTATGTGGAAAAACTATTCTGATGTGTTGTCATGACCCCAAATATGCAGATATTTCAGCAGGCAAAGTGAGATAGCCAATACATTTTTAAAACTTCTAATCATTATAGTATCTTTTCTTGTTAGTACAATGCTGTGATTATGAGGACTAACATTATAGAACCCTCCAGGATTAAAAGCAAAAGTTGGGAATAGTTTTTGCCAGTCCTCTTTTTCAAGAAGACGTGTAATTTGCTCTTGTCTGTGCTAATTTTAAACAGTTATCACAAATATATGCCAATAAAATCTTTTTATTGCAGCATAATGTTCTTTCTTCCTCTTTGTCACCCTATTTTGTTTCTTATAAACATAACAAGTTTATTATATGAAATTAGATGAAAAGCATTTTGTTCTGCTCAGGCAGACATTTTTCACTCTTTCCAGCTCCCTAAAATATATACATTTGAGGACATATTGATGATACTTAGTCTTGGATCAGGGAGCAGTTTCCTGTATCAGCAAGTTTAAAAATGGATGGTATTAATAATTCCCCTTTCTGTTGGGTTACAGCATTTACTTGTAGACCTGTTACTGCACAAAGGACAGGCATCAACTATATTATTTATTGTAAGAATATTTGGGATAACTAAAACTAGTTATTAAAATAGTATATTACACAGGTATGTATTGTAATTGCATTAGATTATGTATGTACATATGCATATGACTCTGGCCTCAAAAGAGGCCATAATATTCCTCCTTTCAAAAAAAGGAAAACTCAGAACTGTTTGTATGAGTATACAGGGGAATTCTCTGTTCTTATATAATGCTTTAAACCCTATTATATTTGTGCTGAATTATTCTTGTTTTGTCTTAACTTAGCCCTGGAAAGCTCATATTCATGTATGTATTTTGAGATATACTCTCTAACTTTCCAAGAATTCATTCTTGTTAATGCTGATGTTGCTGGGGACAGGTATCAGTCTTTGCCCTTTCTCATCTCTTTCTAATTCAGATTGGCAGTTGTACTAATCAGATGGGCCAGATTGCAATAGTGTCATTTCAAAACTCCAGCCCCAAGGTTATTGAATGCTTCAATGTGGAATCACGGATTCTCTGCATGGTCTACATACCAGAGGAGGAGAAACCGAAACAGCTAAACATGGCTCTTAACTCTGAAAACGTTCTTACAAAAGCTTCTAATGTGCCTACTATTTGCCTCGGCATGGAAGAAGGAAGGTGATTTTCGTTTTTAGTGTACTGTAGTACTATACTGGGTACTAATTCGTGTGTTATAGTACTGTGTACTATAATTTATTAGCTTTATTACCCTATAGTAAAATTATGTGAGACACTTCCCAGATGTTTTCTTTTTTAACTGTATTTATGAATAGCCAGTGACTTCGACTCATCCCTTACAACTAAATCAAGAAAAAATGCACTCCACATGATTTTAAAACATAGTATGTAAAATAAAAATAAGAGGATTAAGCTATTTTACATCATGTCTGAAAAAATACAAATATTACTTTTGTTATGTTATAATTTTAGGTATTAGAAAGTTTTGAAAATGGCAAAGCATTACATGAGGAGTGTGTTAACCTTCTACATTGTGCTATTGTGCAGGATTTGTCATGCGAATAAATGATATGGCTGTTTACTATTAACATGAATTATTTTGCTCTGGTTGAACTGATTACCTTAATGCATCATCACTTGATTTATATTGAAGAACGGAGCTACGTTTTCTAAACTTATGGGTCAGTAAGCTAACAAACTGGGATGTAGCTAGCGAGAGCATAAGCATGCAATTTTTATGTGGGTTTACAGCCAGTATAAATAAAATGAAGGGAAGAAATTTCTCTCTAAGGGAAATGCTATGTTTCCAAAGATTCCGAGATCTAATTGTACTGATTATCTCTGAACATTAAATGCAATTAATTCCAGACTTACCTACTTAGTATTCCTGGTATGCCCATGGTGATGATCTCTAGGAAAGTTTAAGTGTAATTAATGTCCGAGGGTGAACTTTTCTCTTTTCCCTAGTTCTACAGGAACATGTAATCCATATTTTCTGAAACGAACAGAAAGTCTTAGATCGACTTTTAATAAGAACATTGGGCACGACTCTTATTATGTCTCTTGGCTGAAGAAACATTTCTTCAGCCAAGATAACGCAAAGTGTATTGTCATGTGTCATAGTTAAGTACTGGTAAATTGCCTGTATAGACATTTTGGAGGATCAGGATAGTCCTTTTCATCTTCATCTTCCTATGAATGGAAGATGAAAATCTTTTTTTCTAATTTTTTTTTCTAAACTTCTTTGATGCATATTCTAATAAGAACCAAATATAGCATAACTTTGCAGGCTTATTTTTTCTTGCTTTTTTTATAGCATATCTATTTACAAAAGTTGCCAAGGCTCAAAGAAAATTCGACTTCAACACTTTTTTGCTCCTGAAAAATCAACTGTTATGAGCTTAGCATATATGTCTCAATACTTGTTTGCTGGCTTGGTAAATGGGAACATCGCAGTCTACACAAAAGCAGAAGGTAATGTAGTGATATGATTTGATAACATCCTGAGGAACTGCCCTGTCAGTATATTTTGGCAGCAGTGGATTTCCACTATTATATTTTTCCTCTTCTGCACAACTGCTGACCTAATGTTACTACAGTTATAGGAAAAAAATGTGTGCTTCTGAAAAGATATTTCACACTTTTTTTTGTCTTTCTGATGGATAGTAGATTCTTTACTGTTGTTCCCACTTTATTTGCTGCCATAAAATGCATATGAAAACTTGAAACTGTGCCCTGAAAACTTGCAACCTCGTCTTCAATGTGAAAGTCCAGAGTATGTGAGATAACAAATGGTGTACTGTATTTTACGCAGCACAATGGTAATTTCACTCTACTTCCCTGCTTTTGGGAAAGACAGAAACTCCCTGTTGGTAGAAATTCCTGTATATCTCATTTGAAATGGTGAGTCAATTTTTACTGTACAGATAATGTGAAATCTTTTCTATGTGTGCATCTCATATTTCACAGTAAGGCTTCTTTGCCATTGCCATTACAATCAGTTGTTTTATATCTAGCTAAATAATTGGCTAAAATAATCGGAGTAAAGGAATGGTCGCTGGTAATGCTGAACCAGAACTGGCTTCTTCAGAGTTGATTTCAGTGTTTGTCTGTGTGGAACTGCTTGTTCCAGAGGGTGTTACTAATTTTCCTGCCGTACTGCGTAAGTGTAGAGCTAGTTTGACTCAAAAGCCGTGAGGCTTTACTCAGAGTTTGAGACCTGAGTTTGCAAGTCCCTCAAGAAGTGAGACGCTAGCCCAGAGACACCTAACCTGGCTAAGTGCAGAGCCAGCAAAGAGCTGGTATACCTTTTTAATGTGAGCTGTGTAATTGTGGTTGTGCTTATGGGATCAGACTTGCTCTACAAGCGGAATAGCTGCATTTGTGTGTCACTGTTCTTCAGCTGGTAAATTCTACCAGCCTTCCACTGAAGAGGCAACTTCAGTATCTTGAATCTGTGGAACAAATGACATGTAATACATATTGTCTAGTGTTAGATAATATAAAGACTTAGTTTGGGAAAGGTTTGAGATGTGTTTTGTTGTTGTTTTCAAGCAGCATCCAAAAAAAGTTGCATAATACTGCAACTGAGCTTCTTCCAAAAAAGAACACTTGAAAAAGAAGAGTAGCATCCCTAGCAGCGTAGGTAAGAAAGGACACATGGCTTGCGCGTCTACAAAGGAACGGGGCAGAGCAGTTAACCAGAGAGAATTAGATTGTGAGCTGCAGAGTATACTTATCTGACCAGAATCATAGAATCCTCTGTTCTTCCTTCCTCTAAAGAGGCCAGGTTTTTTTGCAGCTAAGTATTCAAAAAGTCTGTCACTTTCTATTTCAGGATAGCTGAAGCTCTGAGATGGGAAATAGGCATTCGTTTTTTTTCTGACTCATCTTGAAGCGCCTTCCCTTACAGTTTGGCCACGTTGTTAATTCAGTTCTCCATGCCTCATAAAAGTTGCACAAATCAGTAGTTGCATATTAGCATTCATATTCCTTATCGGTTGCTGCCACGGTCATGTGACGCAATCAGCCCTGAAGGGGTGTTTTTATGAGCACTGACCTATTTTACCGGACAAATGAGTCTGAGCGCTGAAATAGGACGAACAGAGAATGCAGTCTAATGAGCGTTGTGCAATTCATCAGTGTCGATTTCTGCTCTGTATAGGGATCATTTTCCAACCACATACATCTATTTTGTCTTTGGCCTACAAGCATAAAGAAGATTAAGGAGAGTGAAAGTGAAAAAAGTGAAAAGTGAAAGTTAAATATAGTCATTTTCTAGGAAAAAACTCCGCTCACTGCTTTACTAGACATTCTGATTCGAAGCCTATAGTCAGAGGCTTTCATTCACAACTATTTTATCTTTATATCTTTATTTCATCGAATGCACAGATAAAATAGTTGTGCAGTGTTTTGTGGGATTCCATGAATCACAGAATCACAGAATGATTGAAGTTAGAAGGGACCTCTGGAGATCATCTAGTCCAACCTCCCTGCTCAAGCAGGGTCCTCTAGAGGATATTGCCAAGGATTGTGTCCAGACAGCTTTTGAACATCTCCAGGGGAGGAGATTCCACAGCCTCTCTGGGCAACCTGTGCCAGTGCTCTGTCACCCTCACAGTGAAGAAGTTTTTCCTCATGTTCAGACGGAACTTCCTGTGTTTCAGTTTGGGCCCGTTGCCTTTCAACGTATTGCTGGGCACCACGGAGAGGAGTCTGGCGCCATCTTCTTTGTACCTTCCCTTCAGATGCTTATACATATTGATCAGATCCCCCCGAGCCTTCCCTTCTCCAGGCTGAGCAGGCCCAGCTCCCTCAGCCTTTCCTCATCTGAGAGATGGTCCAGTCCCTTAATCATCTTAGTACTAGCCCATGATAGGGAGAGATCTGGCTTCCAGGCTGCAAATGCACCTCACAGGTTTTATTGGAACTGTGATCATTGTTTCTTCCTCTGAAGAGTAAGTTCAGCCACTGGCGTGCAATGCCTTTACGTAGGCAGGCAAAGATCTACTGAATCTGTCATTTGTATTCAGTACACAAATAGCTTTGATTTTCCTGTTGTTTTCAGATGGCTCAATACATGTAAATATTCAGCTTGTTTAGAAATAGCAAGCGTGCTCTTCTGACTTTCTTCACAAGGGAACTTTGTCAACTCCGCAACATCCAGAGTGCTCTCTGGCCACAAAAGCACTGTCTTGAAGTAATTTAATATGGAAACTAAAAAGTGTATATAGGAAACAGGAATACATGCCATGTTAGTGGGAGAATTGAAGATACACTGTTTCACTTTTTGCTTTATGGAGGGCAGTCACGTTTTACTGGAACAGCTCTCCCAACACCATGCTTTCACTTATCAGTTATAAACTCTTTGCAACTAAATGTATTTGAACATAAATTAAAAACAAGGTCAATGGGGCACTAGCACCTTAAAATCTATTCAGTTAGTAAACGTGAGCTAACATGGTGATTTGTGAAAGTGTCACAGAAATACTAGGATGTAGGTGAACTAATATATAAGAAGTCCTAAAAATAAGGGAAGTACATCCTTAATTTTATGTAGGTGAAAAGACTTACTAGAGGAACCATAAAACTGCTGGTGTATAAATGCTGTTGTTGTATAAAGGAATGGTAGTGATATTGATTGTAAAGTTTATCTGACACTTTTTTTCCCATGTTAAAAACTTATTTTCAGTGCTAATAACTTTGCAAAATATAAGTCTGAAATGCTATGTATTTAGAGATTGCCTCAGGCTGAATTAATAGGAATTTTTGCAGGCAAAACACTTCTACATGAGGCTAAGAAAAAAGTATATTGTTCATCTGTATTTAAAATAAATTTTAAAAGCCTTTGTCGTGGTTACAGACGGCCAAGCAGATGTTTTATCTGAGTGATGTAATAGCAAAAAAGGTCAGTGCATGTTTGACTTTCATTCACGAAAGCGTCTTAGGAAAGGGAAATCACAGCCTTTATAAAACATAGGTGTATTGTTCCTGGCCTACTGTAGTTAGTTCCAGGTACTTCCTTCTCATAAGGGCACTGATACACACTTCCTTCCCATAAAAGACCTATAAAGAGTATGGAGAGAAACAGGACAAAGAAAATAAAAACTCAGAATGACCATAGCAAACGGTGGAAGAATTAATATGTTCATAATTTCAGAAGGAGTTTGATTCAGTTAATATTAAAGAATAGATGCACAAAAAAGACTTGCTTCTGTAACCCTGATGGCTACAACTTTTAGGCATGTGAGTGCCTACAGCCTTTAGCTTGTGTTTGCAGCACCTGGAAAGAGCCCTTGCGCTCTGCCACCTGAGAATGAAAAGCACAGCACTCAGCACGCTGATTAGTGAAATGTCCAAACAAGTCAATAGAAACTGGGAAAAGGCATTTCTTAAGGTTCTATTTCCAGGTTCCTCTGGGCTGGAGAAGTGCCCATCCCCGCTTGTGATTCACAACGCAGAACTCGCTCCTAATGCCATTGTCTTAAGTTGAGGATGACTTGTTCCTTTTTTTTTTTCACACAAGATAGGAGGAAGAGGACATGTTGTCTCTTTCATACAGTATTGTAATGGCGAAGGCATTAGTCTGTCAGCAGAAGTGAGATCTCTATTATATATGTAACTAATTAATATGTAATTTAATATACATAAACTCTTGTTCTGTTGCCCTCACACAGTCTTTAATTCCTTTTCTGGAAAGTAGATCAGCTTTAATAGGAAGAAGGGATCAGGAATACCATTCAGAGTAGCCAAAGCCTAGGTGGCTAGAGTTCTGCTCTGGAAGCCAAAAAATGCTGGTTTGAATCTCTTTCACCATAAGGAGAACTGAGCCCACACATTCATAAGAGGAAACCTCTTATATGTTTTAATGAAAGCAGCACTTGCTATTAGACTTTTAGCAAAGCCTCTTCCTTCAGATGCACACTGTTAGGTTCTGGCCCAAGTTCTAAGAAAGAAAGGAAACCTGAACTTCGAGGACTGTAGTCAAATGTAAATGTGATGATACGAGAACAAAAAGTGAAGCAATTCTGGCCCTGCATAGAACAGAATTTTACGTTCTTCGGAGAGACTTCACTGGTAAAAACTTAGCCATCTCTGGGGTTAGTCAAGAGCTTTGAGAACTTATCAGTACAAAAAGGCTTCATGACAGTAATCAATAATCAGAGGATTTATATCAAGGAAAAGGAGTGAAATTAAAAGCAAATGGAAGAATAAGTTAAAAGAGGTCAGATCAGTTCATCAGAAAGATTAATGTCTTGTTAATCGATACGTGCACTTTGACAAATGCAAGAAAGGAGGAACACGTGCAAAAGATTGTAAAAGATTGGTGTTGCACTTCAGAGCTCAGGTGTATTCACCCTGAAGAGTCTGTGGTTCTGGCATGTGGTCAGCACTTGAAGTAGAAATGACAAGTGTTGCTATGAAAAATAAGAAATGATATTGAGGTGTTAGGAAACGGACTAGAGCAGTGCCATTGAAACAGAAATAAACACTGGTATCTCAACTGTAATATCACTGTTGGCAGTATCCCCTGATAACAGTACTAGGAGTATCCTGACATTGCTATCAGTCACTCTTATTTACTTATCTCATGCTGGGCCTTCCAGGGCTACCTGTGTCTATAATCTTAGGTAGAGTTTTGTCCTGCTATTTAGCATGCATAATTTGTTTGTGTCTAGAAAAAAATGGCTATATGTATGTGCAGCACAGTATATTCCTAGTTACACTTTGTTTAGAAGGGCAGGTCCGAGTCCCTCAGTTTATTTCCACATGACAAGTAATGTGTAAAACTTATTTTTATTCCTATATCTACCAATTTATCCCTCAATAATGCCGGTTTATGTACCATGTGATGGAAAAAATGTTTGTGCTCCACTGCACAAATAAACTAACAACCACTATTCCCAGGGCTATGTTGGCAGCTCTGTTGAAATCGTCAATAGAGCTGCTAAGCAAAAGAGGAAGTTACCAACAGAAAAGCATGTTAACTTCAACTCTACTGAAAGAGCGGAAGGGAAGGAAAAATTACTACAAACTGTAAAACGACTTTTGAGGGAAAAAATGTATTCTATCAGGTTGTATCGTATAAAGGCTTGAGAGCACCAACAAATGATAAAACAATACTTCTTCCTTTCATTGGGTTATATGGAAACAAAACACAGAAAAAGTAAAATGGCCAATATTCTATCCTATAAAATGAATGCTGCTTTAACATTTTCTTACCTACTTGATTCAGTTTGAGTGAAAAGAAGGATACTGGTTTTCTGAAAGTATCTTCATACAAATCATGTGGCATATGACAGAAATGCATTAATGGAAATAATGCCCTTATGCATGAAAGACTTAGCTGTATCTTATGAGCATAGATTTCTTATTTTGAAGCAGCTGAGCAGCCTGATATGAATACTGAAGGATGACCATATGTGCTATAATTTATATCCCAATGCTGAAATGTAAGTTACAGAGGGTTTTATAAACAGTGGCATAAAGCAGAGAGTAGTGCATAACAATAACAGTGCTTAAAAATTATGTTCTCATGTTTTAAATATTCACCTAATAAGTAAATATCAGAAATTATGAGATCTTATTTCTAAAAGACTGTATTTGATTTTATATTTGACATTGTACTGAGATTTTTTAGATACATCTCATTCCTGCAAATAACTGCACCTGCAATCCCTATTGATTGATCCCTATTCTGTTACAGTAATGTTTAGAGACTGCCAGAGACTGTTGTGTCGTATGTACTAGGCATTTGATATATCCATAGTAAAAGTGTATCTGCCTTGATGAGGTCAGTCTAAGAGCCCAGTCCACTAAAATTTGCGAATACGGTTATCTTTATATGTTGTTAATATTAGTATAGACTTCTCTCACAAAGCAGAAAGTAAATCCCAATCCGTTCTCCCACTGTTTCCTCCCTATTTCCACAGGCTTCGACCCTGTATTTGCTCACAGTACAAACTAGCCTTTTCTATGTGCTGCGTATTGCATTTCATACAGTAATATACTTACCTCATAGGTAAAAGACAAGTTTATTGTCTGGCTTTTCAGCATTCCGGAAACAAGGATGACCAGAAAACCTTCCTAAAACTAAAACAATGCTTTATTTAAAGAATAGAAATAAGGTATTGATAGAATAAAACTTTAGAACAGGCCACAGTTCTATGGACAGTCCTATGGGTGTTCTCCAGCCTTTTGCCAAGTAATTTGGCTATGAGGAAAAAATTCTTGGTCAGCAAAAAAAAGTTCTTTCCCTCCTTTTTAGCCAGCACCCTGTGGTTAAAGCATTCACAGAAGTATGTTGGATTAGCAGGCTTAATCCTTTTCCTTGCTTGAGAGGATTTGTACCCCTGCTTCCAAACTCTTAAGAGATTTCCCTGGCCACCACAGAATAAGAGGAGAGAGAGAAGCAAAGCCTTCTGATGCTGTCCCACTTTGTATAATTAATTAAACATTCACTGAAGCAGGGAGAAGAACACAGCTGACCTATCATTTAAATACTGTCCTAATTACCAAGCTAGAGAGCCTTCCTCCCTGCCCTGTTTTTCCTCTTCTGTTCACTATCATCTCAGAAGTTTTCAGATCTAGAAGGGAGCAATGCTTACCAAAAAGAAAGAAAGAAACAAACAAACAAACAAAAAAGGACGACAGAATAGCCATATCACATGGCTAAAGGTCTGTGAGTAGAGGAATACTCATGTTCAGATTTTTCCTGTGCTGATGTCAAAGTGGGGATTGGAGTTGCCTTGAATAAAGTTATGGTAATATGAAGAACATTAGGTTTGCATCTAACATTTTTCATGTGTCACATCCCACTGAATTCATAAAGCTAACAGTGCTAATAGCAGCAGCAGAAAACTTTTTTTTGGAAAATGAGTTTTGATTTGCGTATTTGATGAATCTCCTACTTTCTTTCTAGTGGCCAGTAAAAACTGAGCTCTACCTTTTTACCTTAAATTGCTTTTGAGTTTGTATTTTGAAATTAACATCTGCCTGACATCGGCGCTAATTATCCTTTTTGCTCAGTTGCAATTGATAGTTAATGACTTTAATTATTAGACTTGATCAAAACTGATAAAAAAATTAGTTCTTAGCTATCTGAAGAATCACTTGGAAGCTAAGGGCATGAAAGTCCAGATCCAAAGAAAGAGACCTGAAATGAGGTTTGAACAAAATTTAAATTCTAGAGTACACAACTGAGATCCTGAAAATCCCCACTCACCTGTCACTTAAATATCAACTATGCTTTGTCTAGAGACTACTGAATATATTTAAGAAGAGGCACTGTTGAGTTCAGTGAGAAGTTTTCTCTGTAGATGAAATTTGTTGTTCAGTCTGAAAATTAACTTCACAAAGAAGACGACTTCTTGCTAAGCACATTTTCTCTCTGTCCAAATTCTCAGACTTTGTCATTCAGAAGAGACAGTAGGACTGTACTAGAATTATGCAGCTTTTATCCCTGAAAAGGAAACATGGTCTTGGAGCTGTGAACCAGAAGCTGCTATGGCTTCTACAGTTGATGCATTTTATACAGAGAAGGCCAAGCACACACATGCAGCTCATGTTTTTGGAAGCTTTTGCACTGAACTATGCACAGTGGTTAAAGCATTCAGGGCGTATGGGCAGCCTCCACCTGAGAGTTTAATTTGAGAATAATGGGGTAGCTAGCAAAAAAAAAACTCTTCCAGAGGTTTCATTTGTACTAATGGTACATATGAGTCATGAAGATCATAGGATGACTTCGACATCGCTGGGAGAGTTTGCGGGCTAGTAATTGGAAACACTGTTCTCACTTACAAATTGAAATCTTGAAAATGATTGTGACAGCCTGAAACTAAATGTCTTTTTTACGAAGATGCTTTCAGAACAGAGTCACACTCTGGGAATGAGTCAGCGAAGCTTATATAATTGCAGATGGCAACAGCAATCAGAAGGACTCAAAAACTGGTGCTTATCGTTATTGTTGTTGCTCCTATTTTCATGAAGCAGGAAATTTGGTGGCCCTTGTACCTAAGCAAAAAGTGGCTGTTATAGAGAGAAAAAAAAAAAAAACATATTTTACATAAGTGCTCGCCTAAAGATGTGCTTACCTTGGTCTCATAAATCAAAACTTAAGTGGATACTAAGTTGAAACCAGTGTCAGTAAAGTGGACAATGTTTCTGTAGCTTATGCAGGAAGAAGGCTTTCAAGAGAAGAAATAGGGCCGTTTTGACATGTATTTTATCTCAGTGTAAACACAGATAAGTTACCATATTTTGATATTGCTACTAAGGCATAACGGGCAGAAGTGCAGTGTAGTAGGTGTTTTATGTTAAAGGAATGCTTATGATAAAAATAAGCTGATATCAAAATAATTGTTCTGTTTAGTATGTCAAAATGTAAATATAGAAGACATAACTACAAATATTTAAATAAGTTCATGTTGTTAGCTGTTAAGTTTGGGGAGAAACGATCTGCTTATACTTGCTTCAAAGAGATGTCAAGTGGGATTGACCACAGTGGTGAGTGGCGGCACGCACTTCTGGTCAGAAGGTCTTTGAATCACTGATTCTGCAGCTTGTACATGCATAACGGACTTTGGATCTGCCAAATGCAGTCCATAAAAAACTGTGTTATAACTGGAGAAAAACAGGAAAAGTGAATACATTAGAATCTGAAACTGAATGCTTTTCACATTCTTTCCTGGTTGAAAGTTAATTTATCTTAAAACACGTCAATTGTGAGCTCCTTCTTAGTTGTGAGAAAATGGTTACAGCCATGGATTTCTGACTGCGTTTCCTCCAGAAAGGAAAGCAGTTATATGAAAACAGCAACATGGAAATCCTTGTTAATCAATTAATTCGGATAAAATTTGCTCGGCTAATATGAATAGTTGTGTTTTTCCTTAATGTTCTAATTACAAACCTAGTTTGGAAGGTAAAATTCAGTGTAAAAAAAAAAAAATCTTAGTTTGAAGTGGAAAGTTGCAGAAATTTGAATGATAGGCTTTGTAGTACCATTACTTCCATTCGTTGTATATTTACAAGTTTCACATGAAGGTCTGTGGATTTGTCAACTGATGCTTTTCTAGGTGTTCCTAAGTCAGTCGCAATAAACAAAGACATAATATTTTCCAAACTGTTTTAAAACAGATACTACAATTCTGTTGCGTATAACCTTTCTTCTTCTTTTTTATTAAAGATGGAGCGTGGAGTACAGACCCTCAGAAGATAGTGAAGTTGGGGGTTTTGCCTGTTAGAAGTCTACTGGTGATGGAAGACACCATTTGGGCTGCATGTGGTGGACAAATTTTTATAATCAGTACTGTGACACATGTTATAGAGGTAAATGCTTTTAAAAGCATTATTCACATACTCTGCTGCAGAGTATAAGTAGTGAATTTTAAAAATTAAAATCTGTTTAAAAAACTTTTAAGAGTCAGGAAGCCTTTTATGAAATATGGCTTCAATTGGTTAGCTTTCTATTAAATCTCACTCCCTCCAGTTTGAAGTTCTACCGTGACCTTCATTGCTCGTGTCTGATTAGATCAAGGCTTGCTTTCATTTTCACCAGTGTTATCATAAGGTGCATGGTACTTGTTGGGTACTTGGGGCAGTAGGTTTGTTTAAAAATGAGATGCAAGGAAATACAGCAAAGAAGTGAGTTCCTGTAGGAATTGTCTGTTAATTCCAGAGCACGTTTAATTAAGAGACAGCCTCTGCATAGTTAATGTGACTTCTACCTTGTGATGATTCCTTAACATATTTTTGATCACTTTTGCTTCTCAGTGGCACTCAAAACTTCCTTAGCTTAAGGACATTTTCCAATGAATAATCATGCAAAAGTAAGCTTTTCTGTAAGAACAGAAAAATGTTAAGGCTTCAAACTCATCTTTATGACTGCATTCACCAAAAAGATGTTAAGCCCTTGTTTCTTTTAAAACTGCAGCAATCCACCAAGTGATGCCTTAGTGGCCTGAATAGAGTTCATGAAACAGTAGGGATTAAAACCTCTCCTTCAACCTACAACACAATTAGATTGAGTTCCATGATGTTTACAGCCGTGAAATTCTTTCAGACAGGATTCTGTGATGAGATCACAGTCTCTTCCTTTGTGCGCTTTGTTACTGGGGTTTTTTTGTTGTTTATTTGTTTCATTGATGATCCTCTTGGCTCCCAGCAATTGTCTCTTTGGTACAATTGATTCTGTGAGTCATTGTCATGGGTTTGCAGGGAAATAGTAAATGTCATAATTTCCTCTGTCTTTAGCTGTGCTTTTTTGGTGACTGGTTTTATCTGAGTAGAGGCTCCAATCATAGGTTTTCCCACTTAGTCTTTCTTTAATGCTTGTTTTTTTGATAGGTTGGATGGTATGATGAGGGAAAGGTTTTGGAACAGTGATTTGGACAGGTGCTTGAGATGAACTTCCTGTTAGCTTGACAGGGTAACCTTTGGGATACCTGGAATTACTGTCTCAGACTTTTATATTTTATCTATCATCTCCTTGATTCTCACTGAAAAATACATAGCAACAGTAATAACCACAGTTAGATTGCTTCTGTGTGAATTAGGTTATATAAAGTCAGATCTCTTTATTAATTAGTTTGGTAATTTTGGCCTCATTCTATCACAGAGTTCCTTCTAGATTAGATGGTGTCTGTGCAATTTGGATTATGCTGTGCGATTTTGGCACAACAGAACAAAACCAGAATTAGATGAGATTTGAGGATTAAAGGATGTATCAAGCTAACTCAATCGAAGTAAAATGTAGAACAGTGGATTACAATGTTGAAAACAGAAGTTCGAGGAGATAAAATAGCAAATACTTTGTCAATATCTTTTGGACAAGGTACCTTGATTTTTCAGCTGTTGCTTGAAGTATTCCCCTTAAAACCTCACAGGAGGTTACTTTTCATTCCATGGTGCTTTTTAAACTGACCTGTCCATTGTAGTTTGGACTTCACATTATTATAGATCTAGTGATTGTTATAGCTATCGTTCACATGTAAACAATACTGCAGCAAACAACATATAAGAAGTGGTGCAATTGGAAGCAGTATGTCTGGGTTGAATACTGTTTTCTCTGCATGGATGATTCTATTCAAGAACATGATAAATTTTTGTATGACTGGCTGACAGTCATCTTTTTCTGTTTCACACAAAAATCCACACCACAGTGTATCTTCTTCCTCACAGAATTGCAAATGATGATTTACTGTTGCCTCTTTATTGGTCCTAAGACATATACCACTACTGATCTGTTCTCATCATCTCACCTGACTGAACATCTCACTGACAGTTTCTCTGTTGCTAGCTGCGCAGTTACCTGACTTGTTTTGATAATTTCCTGGGTTTATATTTCCGAATGTGATTTCCCGTGATGTACATAAGACATTTCTTGGCAATATTGTTTCAAAATTGTATCCTATACAAGGAAATTTAGATTCTTCCTGTTGGGAATACTTTAACAGTATTAGCAATTGAATACACCTGAGCTCCCTCTTCCTGTTGTGCCAAGCAGAAGCTATGCTATAGGCAGGGAAACAGCAGGGAGGAAATTTTTATTCTCCCTCTGTGTCCTCTGTTGTTGAGGGAGATTCACTGAATCAAGAATTTTTGCATAATTTTCTTCTTTGCCATCTCAGCAGCAGTCCAGGTGTTGCACAGGGCTCAACTATTACTCTTCCCTTTTTGCAGGACTCCTTTATTGCTCCATATTCTGCAAATTTCAGCTACTTTTTTGCTCATTGCTTTGTACCTTTGTGCTTATGTTTTGAATGCTGTTTGTCATGTAACTTAGCTGTAAAGACACCTGAGTGGCTTTTAAAGCTGTATTTGTGCGAGCCACGAACACATTCAAGACCACTTTGTCAATGTCTCCCCAGTGTGGCCCTCCCTGCTTCACAGGTGTCTCATTTTAGCTAGTGCTTTTGCTAAGCACAGAGTACATTATCCTCTGAAAACAATCTCATTCCATGTCTCCCTGCTTTTTTAATGCTCTCAGATAAGCCTTTTTGGGGTACTTTTACAAACTATTAGTAAATGAACAGATTTGGCATTCTTTATGTTGTTTTTGGACTTTTCCCACTTTTCCCACTTTTTCTGCACTTTGGTATGGATAAGACTCTCAACTGACAAGTTTTAATGATAAGTTACTGTCATAGTCATAATGTTTACGAAACGGCTTTTACTGGCCCAGTGCCCCGGATTTGCACAATGCCTCAAGCTCCTTGGCAAGGGACGTGTGAGAAGTACATCAATTGCTATTGTATATCAATGGCATATTCTGATACTCTTTCTGTGAATAAGAAATTTCTCCTGAGGCTTGACCCTCGGTCTGACAATTGTTATCTTGCTGTTGGGTACAGAGCTTGGTCCTGTAGCAGTCTCTGTGCATGTAGACCCTTAAAAACAAACAAAATCTCTGCATATTTAGCAGAATAAAAGTCACCAAACGAATTGTGTTCCATCCTCTGTTGTTTTGTCTTGTTTTTAAAACTTGGCTTATTATAGATGAGTTACTTTAGTTTTAACGGTTTAAGTAGAGCAAGCTGAAACGCTCAGTTCAATCAACAAAAATCCCTATCCTTTAAGTGTGCGTTGCCCAAGTACTGTAACCTCTTCAGAGTAGCGGAACTCATTTGCTTTACTGTGTGAACAATGATACCCATTATGTACCTCTCACTGAGCCTGAGAAATCATGGTTCAGTTCTTGGCACAGCTGTCTGGCCCTGGAATCACAACTGTGCGAGTAGGCAACCCCTAAAAAGAAAGATTCGAGCTATGTGCCATACTGCTGAAACAGCAGTGAGCCGTGACAGCCTCTGCTGCAGGAGAGACTTACTGTGGCGACCTGAGTGCGTTCTGCAGCTCAGGTGTTGCTATAGAGTTTGAATAAGAGAGCCAGAAGTGGGAGGAAAAGAAAAGAAAAGAAAAAAATAGACTGTGAGGAGAAAGCAGACTGGAATTTAGGCATGAAAACCAAAGGAGAAATGTAAAATGAAGTTCAGATTTTTTTTTTTTTTAATAACAAAAGGAATAAGACGTTTTTGTCCCTTTGTATCTGCATTTCTTGTTAGGAGGAAAAAAAACCTAAACCTTTGAAGAAAAAGCCCAGGTACTGGGTTTCATATAGAATTGTAATTGAAATAGAGGTCAAAACTATCCCCAATACAAAAATTTCTGTATTTGTAAAAGAATGTCCAAGTTTGGGGAACTTTCCTGCTCCTTCTCTGTGTTAGAAGACCCTCTGAAAGAGAATAATTATTTTTTTAAATGCTTCTTGTGATGGTGAAAACATTAGTTTTCCTTTAAATGTCTCTGAATATTTCCACAGACTGCTGTACAAACTGCAGGACAGAGTGGGAGTATAATGAGTTAGCTGGTACATATGGAATGTGGCAAAAATGCATGTGCAAGTTGTTTACAGTGGTACTAACAGAGTTGCCATCTGTGGTACGGTCAGAACATTGCAAAGAAAATTATTTTTTTTGTGATGAACTGATTTACATTTCTAATTCCAAACACTATCAGTGGCTGGTCAGATTGATTTCAGTGGCCTTAGATCAGTCCCCATGAAGGTTTTAAAAAGCCGGTTGGTCATGAGAGTAGCAAAGTATGATTCTGTAAGCAAGGGTTATTATTTTGAAGTCCTATTTGCCATAAAGCCTTTCGATGCGTTATGAGAAAATCAGGAAATTTAGTCCGAAGACCTATGTCTGCTCTGAGAGATGTTGTCTGTGGATAAATTCTTCTGTTGAATAAAGTGTATGATTTGTAAATGGCACGTATCATTTGATAACGAATGAATAGAGGTTATTTGAGGAAAAGAGCAAATATGCGTGTCAGAGGTGCCTCACTTGCATTCTACAGTGTCGTTATTAGAAGAGGGAAAAGGTAATACAGCAACACTCACCAGAACTGAACAAGGAGCTAATAGCTAAAGGAAACTTCTCTGTTCATTTCCTGAAAACCGAACACTTGAAGAGTAGCGTAATCAAATGAACATATAAAAATCTTTCCTCTTATTTTTAAGCCGTCATCTTGTCAGTGGAAAGAACCAATTTATATAATGTTTTGGCATATTCAGTAATAAAATGGAAAAAAAGTGCCTCACGTATAATATCAAAAGTTGCAATCTGTGAAAGCTTAAAGTTCTATCTTTTATCTATGATTGTAATCTGTTCACTGAATTTAGATGCAGAAATTGAACTATATATCTATTATCCTTTGTATTTTCAGTGGATAATTATCTTAGACTAAGAAAAGAGCTTAGCCTGAAAAATGTGTGATTTAGATTTGGATGCTAAATGACCAAAATGTAACTCTCAACACAGGGAAAATTTAAGGGTGCTTTCAACAAGGAGGAAGGGGGAATTTTGCCTTTTATGTGCAAATCTAGTTAAAAGTGTGTGATCTGTGTTGTGGATATTAGAGCACCTACTTACTTCCGTATCCCGCAAGGAAGGTAGGTATCCAAGGAACAGTTTGACATTTGTTTAGCCAAGGAATTTTTATGTTTATCGGAATAGCTGTCTATATACGATAATAGCTGGCACAACATTAAAAGGCTGTGTTTCACTTCAGAGGCAGTTTACTTACAAGACAAAAACGAGGGGGTGGGGGGAACCTTCCCTAGTTCATATTAATGATTAAAGAACTTTAGTACAGCTTTCTCTTGCACTTTGATACGGGCTACAGGTTTCAGCCTTCCTGGGAGCCATGCAGAAGTTGTAACTGTGAAGGTGCTTGACCAAGGAAAAAGGTCTATCCTGAAAGTCTTGCATTGCTCCATATCTTCAGAAGGTGGATTCTGGCATTTCTAACAACTATCATAAATATTTTGAAATATGAAATAATAAAAATGAATAATGAAATAGCTAATACTTAGGAAATTCAGAAATGTCTGAGTCAAAAAGCAAGCCACAATATTAAGGCTCACGTGATTATGTATGTGGCTGAGCAAGTAATGCTGCATATATATTCAGAAACATTCTACTTTCTAAAGATGATTTATTCCTTAATTTAATTATTATTGTTCTGAAATGACCCCCTAATGCACAGAACAGAAGTATTTGGCATTATTTGGAACAGCAGTTGTGCTGCAGATAAAAGCAACACATCAGAAAAATCTGTCCACTCCGGGGCTTCTTGTATGCATTAGTTTTCCCAGGGGAGTATCAATAAAGAAATAGAAAATTTCTTTAAGTCTCTGCCAATACAGAGTTGCTGGTTTCCACCACGCAATATGTCTTATAAATACATTATGTAAGTGACTGTGAAGTTAGTCTATCGTAAGTTGGAACCTTTATTCAAAAGCTGAGGATCCTTTTATAGTAATGATGATTCATTTTCCAAAAAACAAAAAAGCAACAAGAAAAATAACACATCATAAACAGCAGTCAAGACATATCATGAACTAACTGAAGAAAGCTTGCTGGTATTCAACAAGGAGAACAAAGATAAAAGTGCCAACACTGAAGAGCTGATGAACAAGGCTAAATGATGCAGTTCAGTTGCATCTTCTCAGGGATTTCTTGTTTTTCTTACAGACCCATTTTGAAGCTCATCAGGAAGAAGGGATGGTAATCTCTCACATGGCTGTTGCTGGCGTAGGCATCTGGATCGCCTTCACGTCTGGATCTACACTTCGCCTGTTCCACACTGAGACCCTGAAACACCTCCAGGACATTAACATTGCCACGCCTGTTCACAATATGTTGCCAGGTACCTGAATCACGTCGTATGCTAACATTTTTGTTTTGTCTCTATCACTACTATTCTCCAGAGTGTTGCAGATGTAGGCCAGAGCCAGAGCATTTATTTTGGACTTTAAGACTGATAACTATCTTGCAACACTTTGTTTTGGTAAACTGTAGTCTCGCCTGCTCAAATGAACAATGTGTGCAGTGAGCAGCTCTCCTCGTTAGAGGTTATAAATGTGATTATATCTAGATGAGCAAGTGGATTCTCCAGTTTTGTCTGTTCTTTTTTGCAACCCTAAAAGAATAGGGCAGTGCAGTCTATCTTGAAAATGTTTGCTTTGCAAAGCTCAGTGTTTGCTTCTGGAACTTGGTATCAAAGCACCTGAGGGAGTTCAGTTGCCTAGGATCCAGACCAACGAAGTGCTCGCTTAACTTTAAGTACTTCAGTAGTCCCAGGGAAGTCAGTTGAACTGTTCACATGCTTCCATTTAGGAGTGTATTCAGTGTTTTGGTGATTGGAGCTTTAATTTTTTTAATTAAAAGGTTAGTCTTGTAAGTAAAGATGAAACCTGCAGTTGTTAGGATAAAGTTCAACAGATCTTTATGTGTTTTAGGACAGAAGCTGTTCTGCCATCCCAAAACCATCAGTGTTTTAGACAGTTGCTGTGACCTGTATCAGTTTTGCTAGTGAGTAGCTAGGACTCTTTATGCAATTAATTAGGTTAACTGCTTAAGTGAAATAAACCCATTTCTATTACTTTTTCTCCAGTGCCTAGCACCGGTGTTATTGACAGACTGCTGTGGGCTAGTATGGATCTTAGCCCTATATAGCACTGGAGAGCAGAGGCTTTGGGATGTCTTTGGCCTATGGTGCACTGAGCTGGCTTTGCCTGGCCCTCAGAGCCAGCAAGTGCCCTGTGCTTAGCAATGCTAAGAAAAGAGGCAGACAGGAAAGAGGTACCAGCACTGCTGGGTGTGAGTTGTCCATGAGGGGACAACTGTGCTTTCTTTATCTCCCTTTTTATAGAGTTCCAGTGTTGGTTGTAGACACATAAATGAGCTAACTGATGTGAGATTCATGTGACCTACAAAGTAAGTGCCCTTTGAGTGCAATAGACCCAGCCACTGCAGGTATTATTGTGTGCACCAGCTATATTATTTTACTTTCAGCAGAGGCGTAATTCTTCCAGCACTGCGATTATGTTTATTTTCTTACAAGAGTAAGGTATAAATTTTATATCAAAAGATGTATCACTTCCTCAGTCTCTCTTTTCTTATCATGCTTTCTCTCAGACCACGTTAGCTTTGCAGTAAAGCTCTATTTTAAATTGTGTCCATTTTTACAGTGTTCTATATAGGGTGTTTTTTTTACACTTGCTGTTTGAATGTAGTTCCACCACTGAACAGCAGCAAATGTCCTGCCTTTAAATAGGTCATTTTATTGAATTCATCCCAGTTATGCAAAGAAATGGAGATTGGTATAAAAAGAAGATTAACTTTTAATATTTTCTGCTGTTTATAGAAAGAAGGTAGGGCTTCCCTTATATATCGTCTTCTGAGTATAAAAATCTTCAAAATTGCTTAGCTTCTGTGTGCATTGCCATGGTAATAAAACTGCTGATGTAATAGATGATCTTTTTTTTGTAGAAGAGTTTTAGCTAATTATATCTCTGTGGTGTCATTCTTATCAATTTAAGTTTCTTGTCTTTACTTTTTTTCTCTCTCTCTCTCTACAAAAAGTACTTCAGTGAATGGAAGTTTATTTCAGGAGCAGAACAGTATTACAGCAAATGTTCTAGAGGAAGAATCCATTCAAAAAATGAAATGAATTTCAGTTATTTAGCAGCAGCTTTTGGGTCTGTTTCTATGATCCTAAAAATGCTGCAACAACAATAAAGGCTAAAAGACAGAGGAGTAGGAGGCTTACATTAAAAAAACCAAAAAGTAGTAAGAGCCTTTTGGAACTAAAAATAGCCATAGCAGCAATAAGCCAAACTCTGTATAGTATACACTGTGATTTAAAAAGATAAATGAATAAATAAATAAATAAGTGGCTTCATATTTTAAAAATGTGAAGATTTTTTGGGACTCAGTGATTTAGAAGTGCTGCATGTGCTACAGGAGATCTTTTTGTTTAAAAGAAACAGCTTTATTAGTTTTCTGAAACCCAACAGGTGTTCCTTAATATCCAAAAAGAGAAGATAAATAAAAAAGCATGATGTATTGAACTGAGAAGAGAAGAAATTGGTGTAAAAATATTGCTAAGGGTCTTAAGAAGAGACATTAACGAGATGAAAGAAGGTAGTGCAAGATCATGATAAAAATTCCAAGAAACTGGCATCCTTCTGCCAAATTTTGGTAGCAGCAACAATGTGTAATATTGGTTCGACTGGCTACCTGGAGATGTTATTGCGTATTCATTTAAAGCAACATAAATAAGAAAAACATAACCCATGAAGTCAGTGACATTATAATTATTTTATTATTATACAATGAGACTAAAAGAAAAATTTACTGTCACCGTGTCAGGAATGGTCACTGTGAGTTACAAAGAAGTATAGCTAGAGTAACCAGTTCTTATAATATTAGTTGTCAATTCTCATAATATTAATAACCAGTTCTCATATAGTACATAGCATTAAATTTTCAGAATTTTATTGTTAGGAGAAGACAGCTTTAAATATCATAAAGGATGTCCTTGCTTTGCTTTAGGAAAGATAGCCCTGCAGCACACCAGGTAGGACAGTCACAGAAGAATGAAGTGTAAGGGAAAGGACACAGAAACTGATTGCCGTTACAATTCAGCAGAGTTTAGTAATGTAAAAAAGCAGACAGAGCCCCAAATCATGAACCAACAATTACTTTTTTCTAAATCGAGTACTTTATCGTGATTCATTTACGGAGAATTCATTTATACATCTTGTGTTTACAAAGTTCTGGCTAAGGACAGGACAGCTTGACTGGGAGAATGACACCCAGTTGTAGATCAGATTTTGATTATGTTTACATTGCATGTGCCAGCTAAATGACATAAAAGAGGACTATGATTAAACTGTTGAGAGATCTGAGCTGGTACTAAATGAGTACAGTAGCCCAGAAAACCCTCTATCAGCTGTGTCTCTGCAAAGCCTAGTGGAGCATGGTTGTGCTCAGTCAATATGTAGTCCATGTACGATAAGTAATGTAACTGATACTCCAAACTGCCCTGGTCTGCGACGAAACTGATGGCAGTGTTGGCTCTCTCAGAATCAGGGAGATATAAATGTGTCTATCAGATCCTTTTGTCTACTGAACATAACTCTGTAGATGAAGAAAGGAGCTAGGAGGGCCCTCACTTTCTGGAATTATGGGAAGTTTGTATGCAGAACTTGGGACTGGGAGGTAAACCTTGGTCACTGAGGCAACTACGGGATAGACTGATTAAATATCCAGAGTGGTCCACAAAACCACTCCACATATATCATCAAAACTACACGCCACAAAATGCTTCCCAGTACTGTGTAACAAGTTTATATTATATAGTAAAACACCAGAAAGCACAGATACAATATGATAAAGGAAGAGAATGATTGAGATGAAGGACATCATCATCATCATTATAGGTCCTGGTAACTCTTTATTTCACTGTCAAAGGTTTATTTTCACTAAACGCAGTAGAGCTAAATTGCTTTTTAGTGGCTTAAGCGCAGTTCTCTGCTTTCTGAACAGGGGTCATATTGAGCAGCAGAAACAGTCTGTTAACGTTTGAAGACACCTCACTAACGCCAGTGCAATATGAACACCTGACTAATGCATCGTGCTATTTTACCTAGCAAGTTTGCACTCAGCATTCATGATCTGTAGTTCACATCTCAGCAAAGGCAACTTTGCAGCAGCCTTTTCACAGCTCGCAGGGCCTGGTTAGTGAAAAATCATACTGAACACGGATACACAGTCCACTTGTTATTAACAATCTTGTTTTGTCATAGTCACGCTCAATATTTCATTATTCAGAAAATATCCTTAAACATTTTTCCTTTCAACTACAACAGAATTTATCCTTTTAAGGAGATTATGACCATGATATGTGTAATCCCTTTGCTCCTATGGATGATGACAGGAAATCAACAAAGAGGTGATTTCCGTTTATGTTGCTGTATTCTGTTTATACTCATATATCCTCTAATGGTACATGTGTGTTTCCTGGAAGCAGATGAGAAAAGCAAAGAAATATATCATTTCCTCTCTGCAGAAAACAAACTATCCTTTGAGCACTGCAGCTTTCTTTTGTCCCCAGCCCACCAGCTGCCACCCCATAAAACACAGTTGCATTGTGATTTTACTGCTGTGAGATGATAAAAAGATGGGGAAAAGTTTAGGTCACCTCAATAGATTTGTACGGTGGGTTCTTTCAGACAATTTTTTTATATAACTACGACAGCAAAATCATGTAAGAGAATATGTGCCAGTATGCCCTTACACCTACGAAGGGCTGAATTCAAAAGACCTGTGTGGGAACACAGAAGGATTGACACAGATCCTGTTGTTGGGCCTGTGTCAGAAATTGGGGCCTGAGAGAGGTGAACACAGAGCAGAAACATAGTCAATAAAACTATTTCTCCATGTATAAACTTAAACATTGGCTTCAGTTCTTGGCAGAATCAAGTTCTTGGTTAGATTATTTTACAAGTTTAACAATTTCGTCATTGCATTGATGCAGCATGTTTGAAAGTTTTCATTTAAAGGTAAGATTACTTGATTGTTTTGGGCATTTATATTTATCACTTTCCCTTACTCATAACCACTGATATTTTTTTCCAGTGCTTACTGCACAACACATTCGGGAGATTTTGGTTTTCATTTTTTCTCTGAAGTGGAAAATCAAAATAAAAAGTAAAAAAATAACACAGAGAAGTAAGATTTCAAACCATGGTTAGCAGATAACAAATTGATATTTTTAATAAGTACTTTTATCTATTTATCATTTTTGTTTTATTATATGCTATTTCAAAGTGTATTTTCAGATGCAGATGTTTCCTGCTTTTCCAAGATTTGAAAACAAACAGTTTTCCTTTTGACCTCACTATAGATGGTTCATGCATAGCTTGTCATCTGTGTTTAAGATTCTAAGTTGCTGGCTGATAATTTGAAACAATAATGCAAATTTCCAGTTAGAGTTTGCTTCAGGGTTGGTGTATGAAAGCATGCATATTATCTTACATTTTAAACACCCCAAAAAGCATTAAAGATCTATTATTTAAAATTGTGAGCCTCTTGCTCCTGAAAGTGATTAGCTAGGCAAATGTAAAATTGGAGGTTTTGACAATTTGAAAAATTTTAAAATTATACTTAAGTATTTCTGCTTGCACATTGCAAAACAAGCTTGAAGTGAAAGGGAGCGGAACTAAGCTAAGCTGCAGTTACCTTGCATGCGCTGTGGCCCACGTTGTGGGAGATCCCTCACTACATCGTGATAACTTGACATGCTCTAAATCACAAAATTCAGATCTTGATTTTTGAAAACTCCACGATACAGAGAGGTCTTTGGACATCTGCATTTGAACTATTATAAAGATACTTGGAAAGTCCATATAGCAGACAGCCAAGGAAACTAATACTATGCATTATATGTATTGTTTTAGAAACAGCACAAGCAATTTTTATTGTGGGAATTTTAGTGGCTTTTTGACTCTCAAATGTAGATTAGGGCTGGCATCTGTATCCTCACTCTGGGTTCTGATGCATTTTTTTTTTTTTTCGTTTGTCTTTGGTCATCTTAATGCTCTCTATCCTCTGACTATATCAGGACGTACAGTTTTCAGTCCCCGCCAAAGGGCTGTCCATCTAGCTAGTGTGGCAGGAGCACTTTTGTGTACTTTGTTTTGAAAACTAAATTCATCTCATTAATTCCTCATGTAGAAAAATCAAGCTTTAAAAGACTTGTAATCTATTCAGAGATGAAGACCATCTGTAGGAGGATAATGTAGTCTTACCAGATACTTAATGCAGTTAATTGAGAAAATGTAGGTGTTGCTGATGACCTGCAGGAGTAGATGGATCCTGTTCAATGTATTCATACTTACTGCATCTGCAGGAGGAGTGACCTAATCATCTTGACTTTAGGGTACACTGAGAACAGACAGAACTGATATTTCAGATCCAGCTCTGGAGCCTATGTATGCTTTTTACACTAGACCATTGCAAGATAAGTATTTTGTTTATTTGTAAAGTTCTGTGAGGTCTTGAACTCTGGTCTGCCTACTGCTTTCCAGTTGAGCGCTTTAACCTTTGGGCTACAATCTGGCTGCTCCTTCTCTGCTTTTCCACTGGGTCTGTGATTCATGTGTTTTTGGCTGGAAATTGGCTCAGCTTCAAGGAGAGAGATGGAAAATGCGCTCGCTTGTGATATGTTGTAATTAAGCTAGTATTCCAAAGTGTGGAACACGTGGGTTCATCCAGGCTGTATAGTATGTGGAAAGCAAATTCTCTACGTGCTGATGAAGTGATTAACAACTTGATTGTTATAATAAAGATGGGAATCAGTGCTATCATAGCATGTGAAGGTAATCATAATTCCAAGAACATGTAGCTTTTGAGCCTGGAGGACTTCAGTGGAGTTCAACTGCCTATCCACATAAACTTGGGTCACGGTAGAAGTTTGGGCAGGTAGTAGTTTCCATTTCCATTTCCCAAACTTGTCAAGGACGTTTTGAAAACCCAGCTAAGTGGAATCAATCATCTTTAGTCTTCTATTGTAAGCGAAGATGACTTTGTTTTCCATAAGGAAAACAGCAGTCCCATAAATAGTAACTTGTAGAGTCACAGAATAATTTCATTTGAGAAGGACTTCCGGAGGTCATCTCATGTGTCCTTCTACTTGAAGCACCCAATTAGATCAGGTTGCTCAGGGATTTTTGCAGCCAGATTTTGTATGTCTTCAAGGATGAAGATTTCACAGCCTCCATAAGCAACCTGTTCCAGTGGTTGACCACCCTCATGCTGAAAAAGCTTTTCCTTACATTTGATTGGATTTTCTTGTGTTCCAACTTTGTTTCATTGCCTCTTATCTTGTCACTGTGCACCTTTGAGTAGAGTCTGCCTGTCTTGTGTATGCCCTCTCAACAGAAGGATGTAGACAGCAGTTCTAGCCTCTCTTTGCACACCATGTGCTCCATCCCCCAGTCATCTTGGTAGCTCTCCACTGGACTTGTTCCAGTATGCCAATGTCTGTCTTGTGTGGGGGAGCCCAAACCTGGATACGGCACTTTGGGGACAGTCTCACAAAATGAAAACTAAGAGAAAAAAGTAATCGTAAACAGGTTTGAGTCTTGAATACAGTGTGTTACTATAATATGCTATTGAATATTGTGAAATGCGATGTCTTGCAGTTTTATTTCTGAGAATATAAGAACATGATCTATTTGTAAAAGTGTATTTGTGAAAATAATCTGTGTCTAGATCCTGTGGTTTAGAGATCTCACAACAAAATATTTCGGAAGTTTGGTAGTATTTAAATTGTCACGCAGGTAAAGTTTAATACCACAATCCAGCAACGTATTTGCACTTCTGCTAAGCGGTTTACTGAATCAGATTGTGACAGTATAACTATAGGCAGCTAATTGTGTTTACTGGAGGTTACTTTGTTCTAAGCAAAAATAGTCACTCGTAAGTAATGCAGCGCTTCCTAAACTTCACAGGGCAGCAGCGTGTTTCTGTGACCAGCCTCCTGGTATGCCATGGTTTGTTACTGGTTGGAACAAATCTGGGTATAATAGTAGCATTGCCAGTGCCTCGCTTGCAGGGGATTCCCAAAGTAACTGGTGAGTGAAATTTCTCAAATGGATTGTGTAGAACAGTTTTATCCTGAAGACTTCATTTGTCTTCTGTCAGTAGCTTAAGTGAATCAGCAAATTTATATGTATTATTTAGATATATGTTACAGATTTGTGATGAAATCGTATTTGTTGTTCTTCCTTAGCTTTACAGTATGTCCAGACGCTTGTCTAGTTTTGTCTCTGGTATTTGATGCAGAGCAATGGTTATTCTTTAGGGAGCAAAAATAGGATAGACATCAGTCCTGTCAAGAGTAGAGTCTAATGTGTGGGGATGAGAAGAAAGTCCGAAAAATCTTTCTTCCGGTTTTGGGGAAAATATATGCATTAGGCAGGAGACAGGTACTGAAAATTCAGTATATTCTCTGACTGCTTATTCACTAAATCGTTGTTGTTCCTTTTCTCCCCAAAACAGTGGACTTGAAATGTATGACAGTGTATATTTCAGTTTTTTTGACAATGATCATTATTTTTGCATTTTGTAGAAATGATTTTATGAGTTATTTTCACATTATAGCATTTCAAGTGGAAACATATGAACGCTGCTGGATCATTTTGCAAGTGTTTTAACTACAGCAGAAGCAAGTTTTTAAAAGTGTGTTTAATGGGACCTTTGCCAAGCTACATTTTGGTTTTAGAATTCTGCCAGAGCTCAGAAGCTGAGGAGGGAAGCTGACAGATTCTCTAAGGCAAGCGGTGTGTAATTTCCTTCAGCAAAAATGAAAACAAAAACAAACAAACAGAAAACTTAGGTAACTTTGCCAAAATGAAAACTAAATCTGCTGTGCTCAGCAAAATATGCAGCAATAGTCCAGTATGATAATGGATAAATGTTTCTGAACAAAACATGGAATCTATGGAACCTGTGTAAAAATCTGTAAAAAAAATCTGTAAAAATAGGTGCAATATAAGAAAATACATTGCTGCAGAATCAAAACTTCTCTCATTCTGTTATTCCATTTTCTGTTTTGATTATTGTGGTTTAACTCCCCTGTATATTCTTAACTTTTTTGGGGGGGTCAAGATCTGTCAAATTTCACAGATCTAGCAACATTGTATTTGGAGATCTATATACATAATCCTCCATGTATTTGGAATTTGAGCTGAAAAACTGTGACTTTCTAATAGTGCTTCTCATATTGACAATTCTTCTTTATATCAATGCACTTTCTGTTAAGGCAGAATAATTTTTTATCATAACCTACAATGTATTAGGAAGTTTGGAATGAATGGGGTGATTTATAGGGCTCGTTTTTTTTTTTTTTTTCAGTAGGCTAACTCTTTTTCATATTGTAGCTTATTTGGAAGGCTGCTGCATTTTTTTTCTTCTTTTTGCTGTAAAAGCCACATATACTCATAATGTCATAGCTTCTGAATTTGGTCCTAAGCAATGTATTTCTCATACAGTCTTACAACTTGCGCAGTGTAAAACTTCCTTATACCTCTAACATCCCACTGTTTACATTCTTTACAAATTTAAATTGAAATTACTCACTCATTGCCTTATGAATCTACCGTGATAACTAGACAACCATTTATACGATGAGTTTTATTTCCTGCTTTACAGTGTAGAAAAGTCTATTACAATGAAACAGATGTTCTTACGCTATTCTGGAAAGGTACAACAGATGTAATTGAAAACTAGATATTTTGTTTGTGGATTATTGGAGAACACTTGCAATATTATGCTTGCGACAATGCCAACCAAAAGAAGATAGCGGAGAGTTTCTGTGCTCATGCTGTTGTGAAAACAGAGCACAAAAGTAAGTCAGCTTGAACTCAGAAGGTTCTGTTTTAGCTGATTTTTAATACAGTCCTAAAATACCTTTATGGCACGTAAGATTTGTTTGGTACTTTTTTTTCTGTAAATTGTGTACCTACAGGGCTAAAAACAGAATGGTGCATGGGTTTTAGGAGTTACGCTTTTCTGAAATAATTGCGGTGGAGCTCTGTGGTTAAAAAAAAACCAAAATACATACTTGATGTTCTTTGATTGTCTTTTTTTTTTCCTCTCCAGGAAGAGGAATGGTGTCATATCATGCGCACAATGGTCCAGTCAAGTTTCTTGTAATGGCTGCATCTATAAACAAGAAAAACAAAAACAAATCCAGGAACAGTCTGCCTCCCAGCTCAGAATCCAAAGAAGATGAGCAAAAGAACGTTCTGCACAATGAGAGACCAGGTTCTTCCCTTAGTAATACCCACGATACTGCGATTTGGCTGGGAGGTTCAGCAGGATCCATTACACAAAAAAGTGACTTGTCTTCATCTTCTGGATCCCTGACATTGTCTCACGGATCGAGTTCCCTAGAACATAGACCGGAGGACAGTAACATTTACGAGCTTTTGAAGGATCAGAATATTTCATCTAAAAGTAAAAGGCAGAGATCCAAAAAAATGAAAGCAAGTTCAGTATTAGTTATTTCTGGTGGTCAAGGACACAGAAGAGTGAACAAGAAGAGCAAGCAGCAGCGACAAGATGAACTAGTGTCTTCAGTGATGGTTTGGCAAATCCCACTATTAAATATCTAAGTAAATTAAGTCCAAGATATCTTCTCTTATTACCAAAAAAAAAAAAAAAAAAAAAAGGCTGATGTAATCTTTTTACAGCAAATGCCGGCTTAGGACACAACCTGATAGACTTTACACATGGGAGCAATGTCACTAGAATTTAATCACATGACTAAAGGCTGCAAGACAGAGTTTTCACGTATTTAGAACATTCTGCAGTATTAGGTTATTGGAAAACATTCAGCTGTTGATGCTGTCTTTGATACTTAAAACACAAAGAATTTGTTAGACCCTTTTTAATGGTTTTAGAATCTCTACCTTATTTATATTCACATTTATAAATATTATCATTATATTCTATAGCACTTAGGGAAGGGAAGGAACACATGCCATGTCACTTGCTGGTTTTTGCTTATGTAAATCAGCTGTTTATTTCTTTTTCCAAAGGGATATATTGCATGGACTGTAGATTTTAACAAATTAGCAAATATTTTTAAACAATAAATATTCTAATACAAGCTAATATTAATTTGGTAGTCTCTATAATAGTTTGTAACAATTCTACAAGCCTGAGTTTGGTCTGAACAGAAAACATTCAAAAGTCAGTTTTCTTAATTGATGGATAGTTGTTTATTTTGACATAGAAAATGTATGTTTTATTTCTAATGCTCAGTATTATTGAAGAACTTTGCAGGATAAAGAAGTGCATTAATTTTCTTGGTAGGTGCAATGTGTCTGTGACTCACCTTCATTGTACAGAGAAAGTTCTAGGACATTGTGGCTTAGGATAAATAGAAAATAGACACAGAGCAGTCGTGCGTTCTAGTGCTGCTAACACCTTCTCTTTCTGGCAGTGTAAGTTGCACCCACTATCAAAGCTAGGCATAGACTTTATGCCATTTTTAAGCAGGTGTGCGTTGGCAGTTTGTAATAGCGAAGCAGGTGTAACATGAAGAAGTGCATGGCGGTCCAGTAAATTAACAGCGAACGCAGAAATGTGCTAATACTGCAGTACCTGTAGGGAGTGCACGTAATCAGTGTGGGTACTCATTTCACTTGATTTGTGCCGCAGCCTCAGTAAACACCTTTCACGTAATGTCCCTGAACAACTGCAGACAGCAAGGATATGATCATACCTGAGCAGTGGTCACCTCTTTTCACCCAGAAATTCAGAAGGGTATCGTCTCGTAAATGGACATTGTCAAAATACTGTGCAGAGTTTATTTTTGCATTTCTTCACTCAGTGGGGCAAAGAGTTGCTCTGGTAGTAGAGGGCTGAATTCTAAATGGAAACCTAATCCTCTTAATGAACCAACATATTGCCAAAGGGAATTTTGAATTTGGTATTACTACTAAAATTGCTTTTTGTGCTAGTGTTTTTCTGTCTCTGTGCATGTGGAATATCAAACAAAGCCGTCAGCTCAAACATTACCAAAAATGGTGAGGAAACACATTTTTCAATCAAAATATGTGTTTAATTGTAATAGCATGTTGAGTAGATTCACTGGGGATGTCCTTTTCCTTTGTCAATAGACTGAAAGATACAGAAAGTTTAGGACTGTTAAGTTTCATTTGGATATATTAAAAACTCTAATAGCAATGGTCAGTTCGGTAAAATATAAAAGAAATATATCTGATGCAGCGCATATGTCAAATGTTTGCATTGATTAGAATTAAGTGTAACTTCTGATTGCATTGAGACTTTATTCCAGTGGAATGCTCTCAAATTGTATCTGTGATTTCTACTAGGAATGCCTTGATTTCACCATGTTTTGTTTCAGTATGCCTAGTTTGAGTCAACATCAACCATAAGCACAGTGTTTCCCATGTTACATTTCAAGGTAAACAGTACTAGAGACTGCAAATTATTTTGTTCAAAATAAGATAGAGTTTAAAATACATATATATATTTTAAATATTACTGATTTTTTGTTTTTATTTTGCAGCAGATTCACACCTTTCTAAATGCTCGTTCTGTCTGCTCTAGAAAGCAAATCAGTATCAAGGTGAATCAAAAATCAGTGGGTGGGCTGACTCACTAAGTTGGATAGAGCAGCACTATGACATTGTGTCTTCCCTGCCACAGGACACAAAGTACGCAGGACACAGGGCATACTTATACAGTGAATCTTGTCTGCTAGATGGCAGCAAAAAGGACCTTTGAGAAATAACGTATTACCCAGCTTCCTTTTCAGTAGAGTTCAGGCCACATCCTGCATCCAGATCTGAATAGGAAGATTCTTGATCCGTAAGAGACAGCGTGGATTTCTGTGAGTCATGATGGACTTTTGTTATGGATTGGATTATAGGCTTAGGGTCTTCATTACTTCTTTGTGCTTTTATTCTGTCTTTCTCTGTGTATCTCACAACTTCAGTGGTGTTGTCATCATTGGTATGGCTTTAGTGTTAGCATGAGTCCTGGTGCAAAAAAAAGTTGAATGCCTCTAAATGAGCCTGCTGGCAAGTTTTGCTCAACCTTTCCTCTTCTTCGTGGCCTAGTGCCTGATCTTGTCTGGCCTTGAGGGATCAAGGACAGTTGCATTTTTTACACTCTTCCATAGCTATGGCCCTAGGAATTGCTCTTTGCCCGCTCTGTGGAAGTACTAAGCTGTACAGTTTAAGGTATGTATAGTGAAAAAATGTTAAAGAGATTTTTCTGTTTATAAGGCATATGTAATATCCTTTTGCTTCACTGCAGTAAAAAGATTACAGGTTTGATTCCGTATGTTCCTTAGGTGTGGAATTCCATTTCCTTGCTTTCGGGGCGGAAGAATTATGCCCACTCTCTCATGGGTCTTAATCACTAGGAATAGTAAGCTAAGTCCACCACGTAATCAACTAGAAATCCATGCATAGAATTATTACAGGATCTGCTAGCAATAATGTATGCCAGTTTTAAACTTGTAAGTGAAATTCACCCTATCTTCCAGCTGAAATGTAGTTTTCTTCAGTTTTGTTAATACAACTGTAGAATTCTACAAAGTACAATTCTGCTCTTTTGGAAGTCCATCAGAGTTTTGCCACTGACTTCAGTAAGAACAGAACTGGGTCTCTTACTTACATTATACTATTTTGAGAATAAGCATTATGTCTGACTGTCTATATATCTATCTAAGCTGTAAAGTAACAGAAAAGCTGTATGTCTTGTTACAGAAATACACAGTCATAAACTAGATTTCTAGTAACTAATTGAGCACAACATGCAGTGTTTATTTTCTAACACTAACTGACATTACCTTACTCTGAAAACAGACACCAAAAGTTCTTTTACAGCTGGCAAATAGTCTTCATAGCTGTAGTAGACTATGCTGCTAGGTAGGTTGGATTTTGCTTTCTGATGCTGCTTTTCTAGATTAATAGAATTTATGGAAAAAAAAAATAGGAGAAAAGGGGAACAAATGTAAGCATTACAATATATTCCATATATGTTTTCTAATAAATAGCAGTGTCTTTTATAACATGAGCCATAAAACTTGTGTATTTATGTCCAAAGTATAAACTGAGAAAACTGTTAATAAAAAACTGTGATTAAAAAATTAACTTCAAAAATTTATTTCTTGGGTCATCATTTTAACAAGAAGGCTACAATTTATGACACATTAATGAGTGGGGTTTTTTAATGGATTCATGAAAGAGAAAATGTGATTAGGACCACAGACTGATTTTTTTATTATTTTTATAGTTTCTAGCATCTAAACACCAGCAAATGCAATTTTTGAAAGTGGTGCAGCCTCTTACAGTTTGGCCACTGTATCACTGGATCCAAATAGTGACTAAGCAGCAAAATTTCTACTATGCTGTCTACATGGAATAAAGCCCAACATTTGAGCAGCCTGCATGATGATATATAAAAATGAGATCCATTAACGTTCAAAATGAGTAAGGCAAAGAACATTAACAGAGGAAATAATTAATTTTCCACTGCTAACTGGAAATTCATTACAATTAATTTGCCCTAAGGACATAAACAGAATCCCATGTTTGTGTTTAAATTCTATCTTGAGACTTGTGTTCATTAGACTCAGCAATAGTCTTTTGTGTGTACCTGCACTACTATAAATAAACAATAAGGAGAGCTATTGACAAGTGTTTGGTAAAATGAATTGCTATTAAAGCCTTTCTTTTTGTTCCTGTTTTTATAGCACATCTATTTTATTTATTGCTTTGAAAAACATTGACTTTTTGTTCTTTTTTTTCTGAAGATTATTGATGTTTTCTTGTGTTTCCTTGCCACTTTCATTGCTACAGTAGCCAAGATGCAAAACAAAATTAAGTCTCTTGAGTGCAGGATACATTCACACACCTTAAGGTGGATTCTGTCCCAATGGGAAATTACAGCTTATTTATTGATGGGAGGCTGAGTCCTAGAAATTGAATACTGCTCCTCTGAGACACGGCAGAATACTGGGAAAGATCGATCTCCTGAGCCGTGGTTCGGTGCTTAGAGTTCGTTGTTCATCTCTTCCCTGCCCAGTTTGATTTTCTAGTCCTATAAAGACAAACTACTGTTTGTGGAGTGCGTTTGGGGGAGAGAAGATTCTGCAGTTTAAAAGACGCAATTAACGGAGGTCTCTGTAAGAGTTAATCTATATTGCAACAATATTTTTAGATTGATTTGTATATCCTCATAGCAATAATATTTCACACAAAAATAATCCTGTTAAGGAAGATTAATATTCTTTGTAGCTCAGAAGAAACTGAGCTGAAAAGTGTTTGAGTGATTTGAAGGCGCATGGTCCGTCTGTGAAAGAATCCAGATTAAAGCTCTTAATGTTTTCTAGGCCCACGAACAGCCCTTTAAACCGTGCCTTCGCCCTGCAGACATCCTGGAGGAGCTGTTGTTGAAACTGTCCATGCTAATACACTGGGCAGGACCAGGAGTATAACTTGAGCTCTGCCCTGTGATCACAGTGTTGGCCATGGCATGCTCACTGGGACAGAGCCGGGTCAGGGCTGCTCCCATTACGCAACATGGATAAGGCCACTGGTCTTGGATCTTTCGGGGAGGAAGGAGGGAGGAAGAAAGAGTGCTTAACTGCATGGATGTAAACAGTGCAGTGGCACTCGTCCTTACACAATGGGCTTTCCCTGTTTGCTTTCTTGATGCTGACGTAACTTAAGACATATTCTTACGATCTACTTCAGATAGGCTGGACACTAGCAGTCTAAAATCTAAGACCATAAGAGTCTCTTATGGTCAGTGGATAGAAACTGATACACTTAGAGGTTGATTCTTTCCATGCTCTTAAATATTTATTTTATGCCACTAATTATAATGGGAGCAAAAATTTAGTTTAGACTTAACACCTACCACATAGATTTCATGTGTTTTCATGTGTAAGAGGAGTCTCAGTGTTAGTCTGTGGTGGTTCATAAGCTGATTGCATCATGCCACAGCTCTAAATTCTAGGGTTTACTCTCATCATAATTCAGGTTTAGGGGTTTTCTATAGCTGAATATAGAATGTGTATCTTTCTTCTCTTACAAGTGCAGTTTGTACTCTCCTAGGTCTATTTGTTATTTGAGATATCTAACTCAAGATTTTCAGAAATGTTTAATTTTCTGCTCCCTCTCACTTGTATTTACCTGAACATGGCATTTTCCTTAAAGGCATGCCTAGCTACCAAACTTTCAGAAGCATTCTTCTTCACCTCCCTTTGGAGACTAGCTAGATATTTCGGGGATAAAAATGTATCAAAATAATGACACTGAAACAGTTTCAGATTAAAATATCTGCAAATTTCCTAGGCAGATGAAGATCTACTACCTGGCTCCATTTGAAATTTGACAGTGTAGACATATGACCTAAAGCACTTCAAGTACTTTGGCCAAGCTCCATAAACTGCTCTATAAAGGTGGTTAGTCATTCACAGCATGACCTTCAAAGGTGTACAAATGGAATTTTTTTCCCCTCCAGCAAAACAGGCCTTGACAGCAGAACTGCAAGTTCTCCTGCCATACATATTATTATACTCAAGGGATAATCACCGTGATCATTAATGTATCTCAACCTGGAAGATGAGCCAGAACATCCAGAAATAAGATGAAAAGTTCTGGGGGAGGTGAAATCACTCCAAGAACTCACTGGAAATCTGATTGTAAAGGTTATTTTGGCATCAAAAGATTCAGATGAACCTCTAATGGGCATTTCATAAGCACTTACCTAATTTCCACTGAAATCTGTATATTTACATGTCCAAATACCTGTAACAAAAAGGGTTCTAAATCCAAGAAATGAGATACTGCTTGGCTACAGTGTTACAGAATTTCATTTTATTTTCTAGTATTCCTGACTGGAGAAATTCTATGGGTTCCTGAGCACTGAGGTCGCCTTAAATGTTAGCATAAAAATACAACAACTCACACCTTGCAGAGAAAATTGTAAAAGTTGTTTTCTGGGTTTTTTTGGTTGCTTTGTTTGGTTTTTTGCCTGCATTTCGTGTTATAGAACAAGCCTGTCAGTCCACACTAAACGCTTTTTTTTAATGTTCTCTAAAAAAATTTCTTTGCTGGAGAGTTAGCTAGCACAGACTGCATGCACAAAGGAGGGGGGTTGCTCCTACTTCAGCCAAAATTTGTAAATGCAACAACTTTTCTACAGTGTTGCTAAGAGCAGGCTGTGGAGCCCTTAATCCTGATAAGAAGCAACTGACACCATCAGTTAACTTAAGCTGCATTTACAGTGCTGAACCCAAAAGCACTGCTAATGTCGCTCAGACGCATCCCGAATCTGTACCAGGTGGAATCCACGTGCTGCTCCCGTCCCCACGCACACCCTCGCTAGTCGGGCGAGGAAAGTTGCTTAGAGACTATATCTATACATGATGAGACTATATCTATACATGATGAAGTCTCATTGGTACATCAGTAGTTTAGGAGAAGTGCACTGATCACAAGGTAGTTTGCTCAAAAGCAAAAGAGCCATAGTCGCAGGTGCATGTGGAAGAGACAGGTGGTGTGACAACCCGTTGCTGGTTACGACTGGAAAGAAATGTTGAGTGGACAATTTCATACCACTGAAAAAAAACAAGGATTAGCTTTAATTCTCTTTTTCAAATCCATCCTTTTTTATTATCTTTTTAGTGACTTAAGAGATTTTGTGCATGTTTTTTCATTTGTTCATCTAAGCAAATGTTGTATAGTCCTCATCTTTTAACCTCGTCTAATACCCCCAACTTCACTGAAAGCTGGCTGATAAAAGTCTGCAATTGTAGAGGCTCCTTTGTAGTGCTATCCTGAAACAAATATATTTTTTCTAAAATGAATAGCAATATTGATCTGGCTCTGGTGCATAAAACTGTGCAACCCAACAGTGAAGAAATCTTTATGATATATTTTTCCTTTTGGCTCTCTATTCTATCTGCTATAAGATGATAACCCTTCTCTATGCAACTTTTCTTTACATTCTGCTATTTGGCTGTATTACAGGGATGTGTGAAAATTAATAAACAAATGCAGATCAGCTTGGGTGAGCATCAGATGTACTTTTCCAAATACAACATATACCTATGCCACATGCCTACAGCATGTATGGTTTGTACAGTCTGGATATACAAGATTTGATTTTAGGCATCTCTGGCTGCTCAGCAGAAATATAATAAGGTGTTTCTCTGTGCTAGCAACAGAAACCAAACCAATCCTTGAGGCCACTGTGTTATAATACCAGGAAACATTTCACACAGAAGTGTTCAGCTGTAAAACATTGGATGAGCAAAAGGAGTCATGTTTTTTTTTTTTTCTAGTTTGGTTTACTTTTTGGCTTCTGGCCATGAATCGGATCTCAGGATACTGCAGGAACCACTGATATCAACTACTGCTGCTGTCAGTGGCACACACGTCTGATGCTTACTGCAATATGCACGGGAGGAATACAAGTGAGTTTTGCCTGTGCTAGCTCCAGAATTTTAATGCTGCAGTGTTCATCCAGAAAACCCCTGTGTCAATCTAAAATGCAAAAGAATAGCCCACAGACTGCTTTGCATCTCTGCAGACACTGGGAGCACGTCTAGGCTGTGTAAACATACCAACACTACTACCTAGTGTGTTGGACATGCAGTCACGAAAATACAGACTCAGCGAAGGCTGAACAGCCCACCCAGTTAGCTGGTAAATGAGTGAGCATCAAGTCAGCGCTTAGCTCCAAGCTGCTGTGGCTACACTACCTGGGGGACTCTACCTTGCTTACTTGTAAAAGCGAGCCTGTGCATGCCTATAGGAGCTACATATATGCTGAGCCCTCTACCTACAAAGGTTTGAAACCTCTTAGTCTGTAGGGTATATGTTGAGTACTTTATCTGGGTGAAATAATGATTTTGTTAAATGGTTCCTAACCTCCTTAAGGACTTCTGTGGCTTCATTGGCCAGGAATCAAACCTTCTAAGACTGGGCTGATTCATTTTTTGACGTGGTCTGCTTGCTAATTTTACTGAGGAACAGTGCATTTACCCCAGTTCTACTAGGGCAGCCCAGTCCTGCATGACACCCTCGAAGCTGGGAACTTCAGCAATGCAGTTGCTATTGAGGCCAGTGGGAATAAGATAAAAAATATGGTACCTTCTACAAGAAAACCAGAGCCCTGATAATAAGCTCTGGGGAAAAATATATATGTCTGCATCTGGATGCCATTGGGTATTCTTACAATGAGAAGAGCATTTAGCTCTATTGCCCATTTCCACACAAGAGGCATCACAGTCTGATGTCTTCTGGAAGAAAAAAACATAGGGGCTTCTGTTTTGCCTGGCAAGCAGGTTAAACGGAGAGAAGGGTGTCTATTTGGTGTCCAAATTTAGGTGCAAAAGATGAAGGAAACTTCCTATTCCTATTTCTCACCTGGATTTTTTTTTTTTTTTACCAGAGAAACATCTAATAAAGTTCTTCTGTTACAAACTGTACTCTCTTAATTTTATGGAGCACTATGGATGGTATGTGAGAGGCAGAAAGGAAGGGTTGTGGTGTCTAGAATGAAGTCCACTGTGCGTGGACTAGCTTTGGTTTCTGGGCACCACAGAGCTAAACATCTAGCTCTTCCCTTTCTGCTTTTACTTACCTCACCATACTCACTGCTCTACAGCTGTCGCTCCAGGCTAATCAGCTGTAGCAGAACACAGGTATCTCAGCAAGTCGTGATGCCAGTAGCAGCAATTATAAGCTATCAGTCCCCCTGAATATTTGCCATGTTGGCTGGGCTACAGGAACGTATGACAGAAGCACCAAATGAAGCACACCTATGAGCTGTGTGATACCTGATTGCCAGGACAGGGCCCACACTACACGCAGCATCGATTCATCTCCCACAATGCAGATTTTAAAAATTAGTTGTCTAAATCTGCGTCTGTCTTACTTTACAGCTAATGGAGTGAAACAGGCAATACCAAAGGATGATTCACCTCATCCTAAGATAAGATGTCTAAGATAGGTGAGAAGAGTTGCCCTCCAGACATGCTTATTCCTGTGCACTAATTATAAGTGCAGCCTCAGGGAACTCAAGTTAGGTAGGGAATTAGACAACTAAAAATAGAACTATGAGTGTCCCTTTTTATACAGTCATCTACTAAAAACTGAAAGGCTAGTAGATGAGCAGCCTTATTCTCCATGGAAATTTTCCCAGCCTGTGATCCACAGAGCAGTGGTACTTTGCAAAACTTACGGCAAGAGGTCTGCGGGTCCCAAAAGCAAATCTCCCTTATATCTCTTTTTATTTTAAAGTTTGATGGCAAAGCCGCATGGTGGCCTAAAAGAACCTTTGAGGGTGGAGAGCAGACTAGGGCCCAGAAAACTGGGGAATTGCTGGCTTAAGCTAAATTTTCAAAAAATATGGAGGTGGTTCAACCTGATCTGCCTCCGATGATGTGCAGTCAGAGCAACCGAACATGAAGTCTGCAACCGCCAACCCGCTACCTGACTTCTGAGGCAGCAGCTCTGTGGAGTTCAAGTTTTGTACATGTCTTCTTTTGCAGGCTGTATCCACAATGGCAAACATCATCTCTGAAAACATGGTACACCTCTTCCTAGCTACTGATTTTCAATCGTTTCTAGCAACCACAGCTCAGACACCTGTGTTTTAACACAGAGATGAGTGTGGTGTAACAATTAAACCTGAAGAGCAGCTAACCAAATTCAGTAGTTCTTTAAATCATCATACAGTCAGAAAATATGAGTCAGACAGATAGATCTCAAATGATCTCAGATACAATACTGTTAGCATAGTCACATAACTCTCATTAATGTAAACAGGAGTCAAGCATCTCAAGGGGAGACAATACTCCAGACAGAAAAAGGGTAACAAGGATTTAAAACATGAAAATAATTTTCCAGACCTGTATTAGTTGTCTAGTTTCAGTGTGATCTTGAGATATATCACATTTAAAGTAACATAAAATAGCAGGAGGATTACTTCCTGATGTCTGGAGAGAAGAGTTATTTCTGGCAGGCTTTAATGCATCTGCTTGTATTACGTGGAACTTCTTCCAGCTAGTTAGGAATAAATCCGTGTCCAGAAACCAAAACTCCAATAATGTAATGGATCCAAATTGGGCAATAGCAGGAAATTCACAACTATGCTAAAGACACGTTGTAGTGACCAATTACTTTAAGACTCTCTGCAGCACTGTACTATTATTACCTACTTATCTTGCGGCACCGAAAAGCATGCTGGCTTCTCTCCGTAGGGATGAGCCGTGACCTCAGCCTGAAAACTAACGTTCCAGTTCAGTGTTGTAGTTCAGTAGGTACATAACAAGCGTGGCGACAATGATTTCGAGTGTTTACAGTGATCCAGCACTGTACGCAAGCACTTTACTTAGGAGAGTAACGTTGAACGCATAATGTGCTAAGAGTCTCAGCAAAAGAGAGGACAAGAAGTAGGAGCAATGGCACAAAACGAACAAGAAGACACCCAGCCACGCTAATCATCACCAGCATGAAACTGGAAGAACACATAGCTACGGTGGCTACACGACGTGCACCAAAGGGATGAATCTTCAGGGTAATTTTAAGAGAGGACTAGGGAGCAGCTTTGCAAGTCTGCTCAAGAGTGTCTCCGAGAGCCAGAAGCCACTGGCTAGGCTGCAGCAGAAGAACCAGCCTGACAGGACGCTGGTGGCAGTGGAAAGAGCTACAGGAGAACAGTGCTTTAAGGAAGCAGTATCATAGGAAATAATATATCAAAACGGCACTACGAAATATGCAGGCACCATTAACGGATTAAAAAGGCTTGGAAAATGAGGTATGTGCTCCTGAGGCACTGTGTGTTGTCTTGGTAGAGGTCTGATTAAAGCTTGCAGTAGGATATGAGCTATGTAAGTGCCACTGATTTCCTCGGAGTTTAAGTACTCTGAGTTTTTTTCAAGCAACTGGGAAAAGAGTCTAGCTCTGGGAATATTCATTAGAGCCTCGGCTTCGACGAGCTGGATGAAACTGCACCCAGAACCAAATTACAGTCAGATGAAAACCACCTGGCCTTTGTCCAGTTGTTTCTCAGTTGACAGGAATCTGGATAACCCAGAGGATCTGGCTGGAAAACTCGTCTGTGTTCATTTTCCATAGGAAAGCAAGGAAGGCGCCGGGCAGGGAGCCTGGCGCGGGGGCACGCACACACCTGGGGGTGCGGGCGAGGGGCCCGGGGCGGCCCGGGCCCAGGGGCAGCCCCGCCACGGACCAGCCCCCCGCGGCGGCCGTTTCCAGGCCCGCGGCCTCGGTGAGGGGCCTCCTCCTCCTCCGCCCGGGCAGGTAGGGGCGTCGCTGCGGCCGACCCGACCCGGTGGAGGGGCGGGAATGGAGGGGGGGGGGGGAGGAGGCGCCGGCCCCGGAGCGCGGTCCGCGGCGCTGAGGGGCGGTGTCGCCCGGTTCCCGCCTTGGCAGCGCGCCCGCGCCGGGAGCCGCCGCTCCGCGCTGCCCGCAACAGGTCTGTGCGCCACAGTCGGCGGAGGGGGGCGGGGGGGGGCGCCGTTTCCTCCCGCCCCGGCCGCGCGCGTGTCGCTGTGTGCGCGCGCGTGGGGCGAACAAAGGGGCTGCGCAGCGCGGCGCGGCCCCTCCGCCCGCCCGGCCCCCGCGCGCAGCCCGCTCCCGCCGCCCGTCTGGCGGCCGCGCAGCCGTTGGCGCAGCCGTTGGCGCCGGCGCAGGCTGTGGCCGCGGCGGCGGCGGCGGGGCGGGCGCGCAGCGGGTAGTAGCCGCCGCCCGCGGAGGTGGGGGCGGACGGGCGGGCGGCGCCTGCTGGCCGAGGGGCGGCGGGGCTGGCGCTGAGGCGGCGGCGGAGCGGCCCCCTGCCGCGGCGTGCGGGCAACGAGCCGTGCCGAGCCGAGGGGGCTGCGGCGTCGCCCGCCGCTCTGCGCGCTGCTGCGAGGTAAGTGCGCGGCGGGCGGCGCCGCCGGCGCCCTGCGGGGAGCGGAGCGGGGAGGGGAGGGGGCCAGGCGCGGCGGCCGTGCTGGGCCGGGGGGGCCGGGGGGCGCGGCGCAGCGGTGCCTTAGGAGACGACGTTGCTCTGGGCCGCAGCGAAGGGAAGAGCCCCCAGCGCGGCACCACGGTGACGGTGTTGATTAGCGGGGATTTGGCACTCCGTCGGATGTAATCGTGCTCTTTCTCTTCCCTCCGTCCCCATTAATCCACTTGACCGCCTGCCCCGTGTGGCAGGGCGGCCGCGGTACTGAGCATGCTCCCGCCCGGCCCGGCCCGGCCCGGCCCGCTTGTCCCTCCTGCCGCCGCGGAAAAGCCCAGCTCCGGCCCGCGTTTCTTCTCTCTGAGCTCCCGCTGACCTCCTGCAAGTCTGAATGACTCAACCTCGTTGCACTGATGTTTAAGGACTGCGGTTTCTTCCCGCTGCAAAATTTCTATGCCGTCCCTCCCCAACTTGCGGGAAGCGCATGGATGGTATACAAGCCTTGGGTGTATGCGTGCACATGATTTTGCCACCTAGCAGGTGGCAATGCCTGCAGAGAAGTCCTAAAAAGCTTACGGTTGGCTGAAGTAAACAGGCTTTTAGGTCTGGTCTTTCCAAGGCAACAACAAAAAACCAACCCCAAACGTAACACATAGTGCTGAAAATTCTGTAGCCACCTTTTTTTGCCTGTCAAGGAGGAAGAAAAAAAAAAAAAAACTCATAGACATTTTATTCAGTAAAGCTTTTCCACAGCAGTTAAACTGAATAATAGAAAACTAGAACAAAAAGCTAGAAAAAAGTAGGTCAATAAAAAATAGAAAAGTAATGAAATAGAACAATCGTTTTATATGATCGGAGGAGCTCAAGAGCTCCTCCATTTCTCACAGATGTAACCATCTATCTCCCAAAAAGGTATTAAGTGGAATGCTCGCCGAAAATGATAACTAAATTGCCGCTAGTATTGACAAAGCAACGTTTGTTCCCTGGTTTAACTCTCTGGCCCATCACCTCTCCTGCCAGTTCTGCATTCTCCCCTTCCCAAGGCCCATCACACACCATTTATTCACTCTTTAATTAGGACATCTAGAGCACGTCAGTGGGGCCCTCCACTCATCCAGTGCTAATGGCATTGTCTGATGAGAACCAGTGGCTGTGCCAAGGGCTGATCCCCTGCCTGCCCCGGTCCTGCCTGACTCTGGTGGCACTGGAGTCAGTGATGGCACCCTTATGAGTTGGAGTTTGCAGGAGTTTGCCTGACAGTGCAAAAAGAGCGAAATAGTTAACAGTCTCTGTTCCTCTGATTTGTTTACATCACTTTCCTCTGTAAAGAAAAATCAAAATAGTAGCCAAAGCTTTTTCTACAACCAAATGTTTTAAGCCTGTAATATAAGTAGACTTGAAACTTCAGTAAGTATTAGATCACCATTATTTGTCAAGCACATTCAGTGAAAGCCATTAACTATCCTGTAGTAAAGCATGTTTGTAGTATTTAGAGCTGGCCTAAGTTACCTTAGAGACAGGGATGTGGTTAGACGACTGGATCCAGAGCCTACTTACTGGAGTATTCAGCATCCTAAAGTGCTCTGTTGCAAGAGGATATTAGGGGCAGCTGGCTGCTAAAGATGAACGTAATAAAATACGAAAGGAAATGGTGCAGTTTCTTCACAACAGTTAAACTCTTTTTTTTTTTTTTTTGTTGGTCTTACGAAAACCTGTATGGATTTTGCAGGGATTTTGCTATTTCTACCATCTGAGATTCTGCAGCATTGCAGTTAGGAGGCTGTTTCTTTCCCATGAACAGAAGCCGAGAAGTCATTTTCTACTGCTGATATATTTAGACACATGGAAATACTCATTAAAAAAATCAGCTCATTTTCCCTGTGTTTAGTCTTATTAGCCTTATTGGGACATGACAGTTCTTATATCTGCTGTTTTACTCGTTAATGGAATTGTCATCATCTGTTCTTTCTGCTTCATTTTTAGTGTCAGTATTTATCAGAGAACAGGCATGGTTAGTTCCCTTTATTGGAAAATAATTACTCTACAGGAGTGCAGGATTTGACAGCTAGTTTAACCTGATCTATGACTGAGCTGTCATTGAAAGGGGAAGGGACCCTCCTCCATCCCTAGCCTGGGCCATACATTCCTGCCCTCTTTCTTGTGCCAGCACTAGCAACCACGTGACCATACAGTGAATGGATAGAGAGTTTGCCCTCCTTCTGCAGTGGCTTCAGCAAACACTCAAGTTTATGCGTATGCACGGTTCGGCATTAGTGCAAGGAATGGGGCTCCTCCTGTGCTCAAAGCTATGTGTGCATTTAAATCCTTGCGGGATTGGGACTGGAGTGAAGTTTTTATTGGACAGTGGTGACAATTCTGTAGCCTTTTCTCTGTCGCTGTCTTAAAATGCTGATTGGATGCTAAGTGGCAGTCTTGGCTTTGAAAGAATTACAGGATTGGGTCAGTATTGCATAATAATATGAGCAATTGACTACTAATACAAAAAAGCGTTGGCTAAATCCTTTGTCCTGCACTGCATGTTTGATATTTTCCAATTTCTTGTATCTCATCAGTGAGGATGGCAGGAATTCATGATCAGTTAATTCTATTTATTTAATAGAAAACAAACTGAAAAAAACCCAGTAGTTGAACAGATTTTGCACTATGCATCAGAGAGAGAAGAAAGATGTGTCACATATATGCTTTTCAGGTGCAGGGTTTCACGAGCTGCCACTGCCATGCCTCTGGCTAAAACAGGCTGGTTGACAGCCTTTTTTATTTCACGTGGAAATATGCCAGAAACCGCAACCTTTCCATACAAATCTATGTTAGTTGGACAAGCAGCTGCCATGCTGTTATGTTGTCTGTCACAACAGGATTTGCGCTGATTAGTAGTATGGAAATTATTTTAAACATACGCATTCACAGGTTAGCAAAAGCTGTTTGTCTTTTTTCTGGACACTGATTGCAGCAGGAGTATCTAAGGAGCAGAGTGCTAAGCTTTGCCTAACTACTGAAACGCTCCTGGACTTTTGAACGACTTCAGAATATCAACCTGTCAGAGCTCTGCAGTCATTTTTTTTTTTTTTTTAACTTAAAAGCAGTTTTACTTTCCTCTCTCTCTTCCTTGCAAGTATATTGAGCAGGCTCTAAGTGCTGGAGATAAACTCTTATTTCTGCGATGTATTTTAAAGACTTAGATGGAAAGAACTGAAAGCCAACCCTTTGCTGTGGGAATGGTATGCTAACAATAAATGTTCTGATTCAGTCAATCAAAGAAAAATCTTCTTCTTGGGAAAGCTTTCCTCTTATCCTGTAATTTTCCTTCATCTCTTCTTTGCAGCAAATCCCTGAATTGCCTCAATTTAAAAGAAACTATCATACACATTTCTATGTACAGTGTAGGAAATCTTGTTGCTAGAGAAGTTAATGGAAAACTTCCCTTGACTACAACAGGGATGGGATTTATAGTGATGTGAGACTCTGACCCTATCAAAAAGCTATGTGAAATTTAGATAAAATGGGCAGTAAAAGTACAGTATACTTCTCGTTTAATAACAACTTGATAACAGAGTCCTGAAGGAGTTTGTTTTTCACAGCAAGTGCAGAAGCAGTAAAGTGGATGTCATTTGCTTGTGAACTTGGAAGGTGATCAGTAGTCTTTGTCCCAAGAGGTTTTACACTGTGGTATAGGAAGAGGAAAGCAAAGAACATTCATATATGTTCAAACAATAATATCCACTGATGCTCCTTCCGACTGGTCAATGGGTGGCACAGGCCTCATCTTCTCTGATCTTCTACTTCTGTGACAGAAGGCCAGAACACCTTTATGTTGGACAGCAGAGTTGCAAGGACCTATTACATTGCTCATACCTTAGCCCACTGCCTGGACTGTATCCCTGCCAGGATATGCAGCCTTATGGGGACATAAGTCATTTTATTGCACCCATAGAATCAGACAACTTTTCAGAGTTTTCAGAAAGCCTTAATATATGCTCTGAGGAGGAATGTCAGAAAAGAGAGAAAAAAATCTCTTCCTAGTTAAAGGCAGCCAAACTTCTTGACCTGTGAACAAAATATGAAAATCTTGAAATGGTCAAGAGCCACAAACCAAGACCTTCAAACCTGTGCTTCTTCTCACACCTCCCAAATCATAACCACAAAACCAAACCCCTTTCCTGCCCCAGATCCTGCTTTGAAAGTCCTGGTTCTTACTCCAGATCCCCAGGTCCTGCCTCAGTTCAGCTCTGCCCAGGGTGCTACCTAGCAAGTGCAAAGCAAACAGCATCACTACCTCACATGATGCAAATTTAATTGCAGGCATTAACAAGTTTGTGTCCTGTAGCACTTGAGAAAGAACCTTGTAGTTTAGCCAACCTTACTATAGCCTTTACTCCTCTGTGTAAGGAAGTCAAAAGGCAGGTGGGACAATCCTAAGATAGCTGCGATCAACATCATCCTTCACGATTATGCTCTCAGTCTGTACGTCTATTCAAAAGATCGTTTTGGGAAAACAGAATGCTGCCAGGTCAGCAGATCTAAAAGGGTAGAATAAGAACAAGTGAAGTGCAAAGTGAAGAGTACCCTGTATATTTCTTCAGTGTGTCCAAGATGATCCATTTGACACCTGATTTTTCCAGTGAGGTCATTACCCGAAACAGAGAAACCATATAGCTTCGAGACAGATGATTAGAACAGAAGAACACTTTGACCTAATTTAACCAGAGGTTATTGGCTTGATGCAGGAGTGAAATTCTTTGGCCTGTTCTTGCAGGAAGAAGATTAGATAACCAGACAGTCCTTTCTGTCCTTTAATCCAGGAATCTTAAGTGTTACCAAACTGCCCTATTAAATGAGAAGAATATATATATCATGGAAAATATTGAATCACTTGCGCTAAATTATAAATGTTAAAAATGAGTATAGTCAAAGACAGAAGAATCAGTAAAGCCAGAAGGCTTCTTCCAGAATACCCAGGCTCAGCATATGAAATTCGCATTACAGTAAAAAAGTATGTTGCACATCAAATGCATAAAGTGTCAAGCCATGGATATAATAGTGTTTTAATAGGACCCTATTGTCTTTCTATCTCAGATTAGTCAGCAACTGTTCCCTTCTGGTCTGTGGTTAACTTTTGTTGTAATGTAAACAGCATGCATTTCACTCAAATTTCTCTTTTCCCTCTGTTCAGTTCTGCTGGCTGCATAGAGTAGCCTTATATTTTGATAAACCCTCAACCTGCTGCTTTTCGTGACAGCAGAGTTCTGCCACCAAAGTGCCTAAACTCTGGCACGTGTTTCTGCCATGAAATCAGCAAAAGTGTTTTTTAACCTTAGCACAAGCCATGATGGATCGCATTCCCAGCTAGTATAACTGAGCCCTGCCCCACAGAAGGCAATGGAACAGGGCCAGTATGTAGCAGCTGAGGAGCTAGTTTGGTGTCTCCAGATGTTCTCTACAGCTGGAGGTGCAGTGGACAAAAACAGTCACCTGACAAACTGCTCTTACGTTTGTTTTGCTTAGAACATACACAGTGTATTCCCTTGCATGTTTTTGTTTTTACCACTTGTATAGGCCAGGAAAAGTAAAAATGTATGTTATTTTAGACGGCAAAATACTGCAAAGTCAGCAGATTTGAAAGTGAAAAGGAGACGCGGGACTAAACGGTAACATAGCTATGAAAGAGTTATAGTCAGAGACTCATCCTTCCTAAGTATGTATATATTAGAAGCACCTGATTAGTTTGTACATTAAGGAGTTAATTATTTTTCCATTTAACATACACTTATCTTTTAAAAATCAATAATTTTGTTACCTAATGAAAACACAATTTAAAATATACACAAGAAAATACTGACTGTGGGTAGATTTTACCATTAATGCCAGCAAATTATTCTGTGATTTAGCATTGCTGCATATTCCTAGTATTACGGTTCCCCCAATAAATCAGGAATGTTACGGTAGGTCCAAATAACCTATCATTTCATGTGTATTTTGCTTGCATACAGAATTCAAGATTGATTAGAAGACAAGGAGAGAGAGATCATCCCTGATCCTTGCCTGGGCAGCAGACCAGCCAGTTGGATGATGGGGAGTGCTGGCTTCCAAGTCCTACTCCAAGAATCATTTCCGCTTTTACTTTGTCTTTTAATTTGAAGAGTCAGAAATACTGAAGCTTCCCTTTTATCAGGGATCCCAGGATTCTTCTTTGTCTCCCTCAGTAACATTTTACTTGTTGATATACAAAATAATATAGCTTTAGTCTGAGGGAGAGTTACCAGCCTTCTGTCATAGTCCAGGGCTTGACGGTTAGGGCATTTGGTTGGCAATTGAGAGTTTCAAGCCTGTCAGACAGAGGAAGGAACATCAGCAACTTTCCTGTAGGCTTGGTCAATGCTCTAATCATTGCAGTAAAAAGGGAAGTAGCAGCAGCAGCAGTCAGTATTGCCATCTTTTAAAATAATTTAGGTTTCTTTTGGAGAGGATTCTGGTCTAAAGCATCCAAAGCAAGAATTACTACCTCCTGATTACATGAGTTGAGCGCTCTGTCCTCACAGTCTTCAGTATTTCTCTATTGACTAGCCCTTGGTAGGTCTCATATGCTAGCTTTTGAGGATCCCAATCAATTGGCATCTAACTGTACCCACAGACTGCAGGTGAGCTTGTCTGTATGTTCCAGATTGCAGTACAGGAACTGGTGACAGATAGATCGACAGTACAGTGCCGTACTGTTCAGACACATAAAATCCGTTTGTCTGTGCCTGTCCAGGAGAACTGGGATGTGCCTCCCACCCACAGATCAATTCTGTGTAGGGATGTGGTCCTAGACCTGCAACCTGCCTTGGCCTGGTTTCCATGAAATAGTAATAATAAAAAATCAAACTCCTGTGAGTCACCTAGTAGTTCACAGTTAAAGGCCCAACATAGCATATTCTACCAGCAGCACTCTTGCCATGGCAGCCAGAAGTCTGTGCAAGCTTTTACTCCCTGGCAATTTAGGGAGTATGGGTTCTGTGCCGTCATGCCACACTGTTCCTGCTATCTAAGCTGGTGTCTTATCTATAGCTCTATTGCATTGCCATCTGCCTTATAAACTGCCTGCAACATTGGCCTTTGCCACATTTAGAATTGTGGCACCTCTGTTGCCCGTACACCTCTCTGAATCAGTTCAAAGTCTATATAGAGATAATGTCTACAGAAATCTGGAACTATTTTGTAAACCTGACTAGAAGTACTCTACTTCTGAGCTAGAGCGACTGAAAACATCATAGTGGAAAAAGTATCTGGGTAAAAATAGCAAAGAAACAACACATGATCTCCAGAAGTGAGAAGAATACCATTCACTGTGTCTCTGAGAGACCGCTACCTCTCTGAGCATCACTTACTTAATTTGTCCAGAAATCACTGAGTCAGTTCAGTCTCTCTAAAAGTTTTTTCCCCTCTAAGGGCTAGATTTAGAGTTTTTCTGGAAAAAAAAAAAAGTGATTTCATTATTCTTTTCTCTATAAGCTTTCCTTAAGGAAAAGGAATGCGTCTCCTAGGCGTAAGTATCAGAAGAATGGGATTTTGTTAGCTTTACTTTAAAGTATATTGTTACTTGTCAAATTCTTTCTTTCTCAAGCACGATGGTGGCATACTTTGATAGCTCTCCCGTGCTTTCAGCTCTTTAATCTGTATGTCCTTTCCACAATGATATTAAAAGCAAAATCTAGTTTTATCTTAAGGAGGGAATTATTCCCCAAACATATTTGCCCATCTTAAGTAAGGAATTATTCCTCCAAATATATTGACTTATCTTCTCTACTGAAGTGCAATACATAGTGGGTGTGTTCCAGAAATGCAGCAAATTCATTGGGAGCAAATGGTCCCCTGCTATTCTGGAAACTACAACCAAACTTGACTGTTCTTTGACTTCCCCATTAAATAGATTAATCTATTTAATGAAATCTACTGATTTGCTTGATTTGGCTTTTACAGACTTAAGTGGATATTCTCCTCCTCCTTTATTAGTATCAACATTACTATAAGTGTTCTCAGAGACTTTGAACATGTTTGCAATTATTTGTTCACAACACTGCTTGATGCTGAAAAGCATTTGTGTGGTGAACATCATGACGGTTCACCGCACTTAACACCAAAACTAGGCTTTTAGTCGTACAAGCTGATGTCTTGCTCAACCTGAATAGTTCCGGTATATGGCAATTTCCAAAATTTAAGGTCAGAAAGGATCACTAGATCAACTAATTTGATCCTGTTAAATTTCATTCCTCCAGACTGAGACCAGCTGTGTGTGTTTGGGCAAGTGCCTCCCAGCAAGGCATTCTCTCCTGATTTGAGAACATCTAGAGACAAATAATCTAGCACTTTCCTTGATCATTTGTTTCAGATTCCTCAGATGAGAGTAACGGTCTTCCTAAATCAGGTCCACCTAGCCTAGTATCCTATCTCCCACAGTAACCATAGTCTGGCATCCAGAGAAGCATAAAAAAGCAAGGTAAAAAAGTGCATTTGTTCCTATGGGATACTGATTTATGATTTCTGTGAATATTAATTTTCTCTGACGATTTTATAGTTCAGGGTCCTGTGCTGGATGTAGTTTTAGTGTTTCGTATGTATTTGGTAACCTTCAGTGGGTTTCTCTTCCATGAGCTGGTCTTTCAGTCTCCCCATGAATTCATGTAAGCTTTCAGTATCCACGATGTGCTGTGGTAATCCTTTTTTACCTCAGTGGTATAAATACTTTGCTTTGCTCAAGCTTCTACTCGCTGGCTTGCTTAGGCCTTTCTCCGCTAGCCTAAGGCGGCCATCAGTATGCAGCATTTTCATGTGTCTACACTTGTGCACAGTAACGAAGTCTCAAAATAAACACGCTAAGCCCTTAAGAAATGCCCACACTGTATTTCTCGGCAGACGGAGGCTTGTTCTACCTGTTCGCCAAGCTATTAGCGCAAGCCAGCGCCTCTCCAAAGCCATGAAAGTGTGGTTGTGGGGTGGTACCCAAGCTAGGTATCACCTTTTTGCTTAGAAGTTGTGTCTGCTGTCTGGCAGACACAGTGCAGTCAGAGTAATCTTGTCTGTTCTGAGTCTCTCACTGAAGTGTTTCTCTCTAGCTCTTAAATAATTCAATACTTTTTTCTATCTGCTCTGATTTTTCATTAGCACTTCCAGAATGTAGACCCTGGAACATATGTACGTGCATATATGCAATACATAATGCTCTATTGTCAGCCTACTAATGCCACAGATGAAAAAGTAACCTTTTCCTTACTGTTACTCATGATTGCCCAGTTTACACATTCAAGAACTGCATTCACCCTTTTGGGTGTAGCATTATGCTGGTATGTTGCATGTAGCTTTTTGTGTAATGTGGTATTAGCTGCAACCAGATATGATGAAAGTAACCAAACTTCAGTTTATCACAGACTTGCCCACATGCTCTCACCATGTACCTGAAACTAATTGCAGGGCAGTTTCTAGAACTAGCAGCAGTTCTCCTTAAAAAACTTTAATACGTTCAATATGGTATTTTCATGCCGTTATCTCCTGCTCTGTAACGCATTAGTGACAAAGACACTGGCCCTGGAGTTTTTCCCAAAGGTACTGTAATCATTAAAAAACTTGTTTCTGACTGGGTTTTTTTTTGTGTTGGACTTTCTTTCTTCTAAGTGATACTAGAGAGGACTTGCAGTTAACCTTTGCTAACTTTTGCTTTTGTGGGAGTGTTATTTCCTTTCTGGTGTGAGAACTCCTGAGAGACACTCATCCTGCCTAAGTATTTTTGAAAAGTCTAAACTGCAAGGAACTCAAAAAAACACTTTACTTTTTAGAGAATGTTCATCCCTACACTTACTACTGTTAGGAAAAGTTCTCTCTGGTTATGATGACTGTTTAAAACTTATATATTTTTAATTTTCATTTGCTAGCTATAATAGCTATTTCATCGAGATTTTGATATTTCTATCATGACTGACTTCCTTCCTGTGAAACATGTACCCTTTTCTTCCTCTGAGTTCCTGATGAAGAACTGCTACCCATGTTTCATGTGTGGTCTGTAATCAGAGACTGCATTTCTTAAGTGTTTATTTTTCATTATGGTTGTATGGAAATTTTGTAGTTATGAGATGAAAGAATTCATACCTCCGTTAAATGTTCTCAGAAAATCATAGCACTGTGAGAGGTCACAAGAAAGCTGCATAGGCAGCTTGATTCTGGATGCAGTGCTTCAAAAGACATACATAAAGTAGTCAGGGTAAAACAGCAGGATTGTATTGTAGTCCCAGTTTTGACCATTCATAATTTTAAAAAAAGAAAAGAAAAAAACTTAATTCTTCCTGAAATTTTTCTAGGGGTGGGTCCTTGAAAGATCATTCTCTTTCCCTGAAAGTAGGAAGTTAATCAGACAATTAAGATGTGGAGTTTAAAACTGTAATAGGATGCAAGACTTAAGTGCTACAAGGCCTGTCAGAGAAGTGGCATCTCAATTTATGTTCTAAATGTTTTCCCCAGGTAGGAAAAGACTGTTTTTTTCAGATTTCACAGATCTGCTCAATAAGCAGAAGGCTATCAGATCATTTTTATAAATATGCAAACCTCCTTACACTTGCTTCTGCCCTCCAAATTTTCTCTTCTAGATTGGAGCTGGGTGTCTTCACTCTCTGATTGTACTCGCCAATTCTACTTTCAACAGTCTTCTTTTAGTTTTCTTAAATAGATACAAGAGATGTTCTCTCCCTTCTGATCCTGCTTTGTCGGACTCCTTAGTAGTCTCAACAATCAGATGACTCTCATATACTGAGGGAATTCTCCACTGGGGTAAAATTTAGCAGAACAAGTTTTTATAAAAGCATCTCCTGGACTAAGGTGGAGCAGAATTGCATTCTGTCAGTTCTAAACTAGTGTGTGGTCCCTTGGGGAGGTTAGCCTGTTTATGTAAATTAGCATTTCTTATATTAGGGGAAGCGCAGCTCTAATTTACCCTGGAGTTGAGTCAGAGCAGTTTCCATTTGCGAACTGGAAAGCAGAAACCTAATTCCTCCCACTTGCACGTACTCCCCAGAGAAAGTGGGTCTTGCCTAGAGAACAGTGTTTTGGTCAGAGATTGTTGGCACTGCACCCCAAAAAAAAAACCCCAAAACAAGGATTTAATTAGATTTTATCAGAAGAACTGCTAACTGAATGCAATGCCAGGAAACTTTATCTGCAGCTCTTTACTATAGTTCCTCTCTCAGAAAAAGCTACCTCGTGTTATCTGTTCTGTTACTGCAGCGATGTCTCACAGCCTCTGAGACTGGGGGCACACATCCAGGATACTGTAAATGTGTCATTGCCAAGTCTGTAAATATAGTTCATGTTTGTTGGCTGTTCCTCTGTCCATTAACATTATGTCATCCCTGGACCAAACCCGTAGTAATGAAAACAGTTTCAGTCCATGTAATCCAGCTTTTGTCTTAAGAGTCCCCAGTATAAAAGGTGAAATCAGCCCACACATGGCATGTACTCTAAACAGCTTGCTTCCTTTTCCAGTACCTATCTTGTTTGCAAGTTTTGACTAAAGTGCTAAAACCAAGGTTTTTTTTTCAAGACAAGCTAGATCAGTATGAGTTTAGATCTTTTTGAATCGGCAAAGTTATGAATTCAACTTTCTTCTTCAGTTCCATAATTCTAGAGTGTTCTGTGGCAGTGCAACAGTTTCATCAATGTAGATTCCAAAACAAAACAAAACAAAACAAAACAAAACAGCTGTTTGATCCTAAATGCTAACAGAGGAAGAAGGAGTTCAGTATTATATTTCCATCAGCCCATTTCAGCTTCTTCCTGTTTTATAGTAAATTCATGACCTTTTAACTGGGAATCAGTCATGTTGCTCAGTAATGAAAAGGTTCCGTAGCTTCTCTGAGTTGTTTTTCAATTTTATCTTTGTGCAATTCCTATATGTTGCTTTTAGTTAGGCAAAAAGTGCTGAGATTGCTACGGGAGTCACTGGTCTGTAATTTACAAAGTCCTCCAAACCCGCTTTTAGCTTTTTTTAAGCCTTCAGCTTCCCTGTAGCATTGTTGCCTAAATTGCATGTGATATTTTGATTCAAATCTTCCTCATACTCAGCATGAATTTCAACGTATTCATGGTAGTTAGCTATAAATACACCAGAAGAGATCATTTTCTTTAGAATTCTTCTGCTTGCTACTACCAAGTCGTACCATCAGTCCTTCCTCATTTTGATTGCTCGAGGATGGTAACACAGATGTTTGTTAGGACGATGGTGGGTGGTAGCTTCTTTCTCAACTACATTTCAGTGCCAAGTTGAACTTCTAGGCTAAGCAGATATCTGAACGTACGAAAAGGTATGATTACAGTGCTTGAGGAAGATCCTGCCCTTTCTATATTCATTACTTGAGAAAGTTGCAGCGACCACTTTTTCTGGATGGCATTTTTAATGACTTCGGGTGTTAACAATTATGATTTCCCTTTTAGACATGATACAGGAAACACATTTCAACATACATAGATATTATTGGTATTACAGTTATAGTGCAGCTACTGTTTGACTTTCCACGTTTAGTCAGTCACACTTGATTTTCGGTAGCGCTTCCTTTCATTTTTTCTTTATTATTTCACTTGCAAAACCAAGTGAAAAAGCTACTCTAAAGCTGCTCATTCCCTCTTGTAGAGAGGGATGTAAGCCATGAAAAGAAGTTTAGGACAAGTGGTCACAGAATTGAGGTGCCTGGATCCTGGAAGGATCGTAATGTTGACAGCAACGGTGGAAAGCGTATTAGCGCTTTAGTGTTAGTTATGGAGGAGGTCAAGCTATGCAGAATTGCAGCAAGATAAGGGTTGAGCATCACAGCACTCAGAGATCTCATAAAAGAGCAGAGCAGACAAAATGTGTCAATTATTTACTTATGTTACAAATGATATTGTATTGGTAGCATTTTCTTAATGTACGAGTACATTTCTTTCTTAATGTAAGAGTACATTAGAACTTTCTTAGTAGGTTCAAGACCTGGTATTCTAGATATTTTTCTTACTATCTCCATTTGCTCTTTGTCCTTTTGGAAGTACCAGTAACAGAGACGGCTTTTGAACAAAACTCATCGTCGGTACTCTCTGGAAGGCCTGGAACAGAAAGTAGATTAATCTTAGTGTCTGCAATATAATAAATTAAATTAAATAAAGATGATTACATAGTGCATTCAGTATTGTGAAGCCTCACTGAAAAATAATATCATGTTAACGAGGATGCTACCCAGTTTAAGCTACTAATGATTCAATGTATCTTACACATATGCACCAACTGTACACTGAGACAAGCGCAGTTCTCTTCTAGATAAAGCTGCAGAAAAGAGATGGGTTTCAGAAGACGATAAAGCCTAATCTGCCGAGTCTGGGTGTGGACCTCAAGAAATTTGCCATTAAGGCTACCTGAAGTTCATAAAACTTAATAAAAAGTTTGTAATCGCCAAATTTTAAAATATGCAGATGATAAACACCATGTTTTTGAAAAGAACTCCTTTTGGGAAGGAATACAATGCTAGATCTGCTTTCAAATTCATAACCTTGTTACCATCTCAGAGGCTCAAATATCCAGAAATCAAACCTCAGTACTGATTTCTTATCTAACTGAATGGACCCAGATGTAATACAAAGCCCTTTGTAGGGCAAGTGTACAAAATAGAAATCCCTAATCCTTGACTCTGCCATGTAGTGAAGTTTGTTTGTGCAAGCATGGGCTTGTAGGGTTCCTCTCCCTGTCTGGAGTTTCCAGGCAAAGTCATCTACCAATTATGTTTTCAAGAAAGAAACCATGAAAGATTTAGATTTTTCTAATATAAAGGTAATAGGCAAAACAAATAGTCTCTCCTGAAAGGAAATCACAAAGTGTATTTTACATAGAAGTGACTTTTTTTGAAGATTGTGAAAAATATGCCCACTAGAATTTTAATAGAATTTGCTAGCATCCTTAATAACAGAATCGGAAACACAGATCCATGTTGTAATAAATTAAGTACATTTGGACAAATTTTATATCAAAACTCATCAAAACTTAAACCAAACCTGGGAAATTCCTAAACAAACATGAGGCAAACAAACAGCACTTTTATATATTCTAAAAACTACATTTGTGAAATGAAGATTAAACTCAGCAGTGACTATAATGTGTAACAAAGACAAACCTTCTTTCAACCATGCCGTACGGCCTGCTGTTTTCCCAGGGGAAAAAAAAATCATGTTCTAATTATCTATTGTGATTTTTACCCACTTCTGCTTTTTACCGGCACAAGTCCTAAATCTTTCAGACAGGAACTGGTCCCTATAAAGTTTATTTCACGACTCTAATGCAGTACAGCTGCCTACTGTAAACGTACGTGCCAGATTACTTTTGTCACAACAAAAAAATCCTCTAATATGTTTTGTAAACAGAATCTTATTAGCATAATTTTGATCACTTTAGGATATTATAAAAATAGTGTGAAACTTCTGAGTGAACTGCAGTTAACAGGCTGCGAGTAGACGTATTTTAACACTTTTTACACTTTCTTTCAAACAGGGGGACTGCCTATCAGTGATATGAAGAAACCTTCATGGTCACACAAAGGACACCTTGGCTGAGGGGAAATCTTCATCCCAAATATATTATGCCCGTCGTCTTCCACTGAAATCGTTGCAAAAAGGTGAATAAGTCGCGACAGTACTCCTAAGTAGCTGATTGTAAGGGACGCTTCGTCCTGAGCGTAGCGAGCAGCTGCCATGAAGGATGCCGCGCACGCAAACGGCTTCAAGTTTTGAAGCGAGGTTTTGTGGCGGTTCTGCGGTCAGAAGGGGGTTCAGGTTTTCGCGGGCAGCCTGCGCCGGGGCTGCGGCTCTGGGGGGCTGTGGGGCTGGGCTGGGCCAGGCTGGGGGGCAGCAGGAAGCTCCGCTCCACTCTGCTTTGTTCAGCTCAGCGCTGCTGTGTGCTCCCCGCAGGTGATGGGCGTTTCCACCAGGCCGGGAGCCACCCGGGAGGGCGCCAAGGTGCCACGGAGCAGCTAGCGCCGCCGGCGCGGCCGAGGCGCCATGGAGGGCAACGGCGCGGCGGAGGACGAGGAGAGCGGGGCCGAGCGCGGCGCCCCGCCGCCACCCCTCGCCGCCCCCTGCGGCTTCAGCTCCTCGCTGTGCTTCAGCGGCACCGAGCGGGCCGCGCAGCAGCAGCGTGGCAGGGCTGGGGCCGATGCCGGGGCGGATGGCGACGCCGATGCCGGGCGCGTGGTGGAGAGCCAGTGGGAGATCAACAGCGCCGCCGCGGAGGAGGAGGCCGCAGTGGGCGGCGAGGGCGGCGGCGCGCTGCCCGGCCCGCAGTGCCCGCCGGCCGAGGAGCCCGACCTGGTGATCGAGGTGTCGGGGCGGCGCATCCGGGCGCACAAGGCAGTGCTGGCGGCCAAGAGCGACTACTTCCGCGCCCGCGCCTCGCGAGACATCCTGCGGGTGAAGGGCGTGAGCTACGGGGCACTGCGCCTCCTCATCGACTACGTGTACACGGCGCGCATGGGCGAGGTGCGCCACGACAACCTGGCCGAGGTGGTGAGCGGCGCCCGCGTGCTCCAGATGCCCTGCGCCCTGCACTGCGCCGCCGAGGCCATGCGCTCCCAGCTACGCCTCGACAACTGCTACCAGCTGCTCTGCCTGGCCAAGAAGCAGCGGCTGGCGGAGCTGCGCGAGGCCGCCTACCGCTTCATGAGCGACCGCTACCTGGAGGTGCTGCGCGAGCCCGGCGTCTACGGCCGCCTCAGCGGCGCCGAGCGCGACCTCATCCTGCAGCGGCGCCTGGAGTCCGGGCGGCGCTGCCTGCTCGTGGCCGAGGTGAGCGATGCCTTCGAGCGGCCGGGCGGTGGCAGCCGGCCGCAGAGCCGCGAGAGCAGCCGCCCGCAGAGCCCCTCCTCCGTGGTGTCGCTGGAGGACGGCGGTGCCCTTGTCCACTGCTACCAGGAGGCCAGCCGCGAGTGGAGGGTGCTGACGCGCCTGCCTGAGGAGGCCAACGCCAAGGGCTGTGCCATGTGCGTCCTCCACAACTACCTCTTCCTGGCCGGGGGCATTGCGGCGGGGCCGGCAGGCGGCGAGTCCCGTGCCCGCCTCTCTGACAAGGTCTTCTGCTACAACCCTCTCACTGACACCTGGAGCCAGGTGCGCCCGTTGGCCCAGCCCCGCTCGCAGCTGAAGCTCCTGGCCCTGGATGGCTACCTGTACGCCGTGGGCGGTGAGTGCCTCTTCACCGTGGAGAGGTATGACCCACGGGCCGACCGCTGGAGCCCTGTGGCACCCCTGCCCAAGGGCGCCTTTGCTGTGGCCCACGAGGCCACCACCTGCAACGGGGAGATCTACGTGTCGGGGGGGTCCCTCTTCTACCGCCTGCTCAAGTACGACCCCAAGCGTGACGAGTGGCAGGAGTGCCCTTACAACAGCAGCCGCCGCCGCTCCGCTGACATGGTGGCCTTCAAGAACTTCATCTACCGCTTCGATGTGAACAGCAGCCGTGGGGGCGAGCAAGGCCCAGGCGGCGGGACTGGCGGGGGCGTTGAGGTCTTCCGCTACAACACAGTGGCCAAGCGCTGGAGCCAGTGTGCCAGCCTGCGGCCCAGCAGCTGCCCCATCCAGCCCTTCCGCTGTGCCGCCTTGGGCAACACCATCTACTGCGTCAACCGGACCGGCACCCTCCGCTTCAGCCTGGCCCAGGACGGCGAGGTGGAAGTGGATGGCGGGCTCAAGGGCACCTTTGACGGGGAGCTTCTCAAAGCTCCCTTAGATGCCAAGGGTGTCCTCCTCCCCTTTGTGCTCACCCTGCCCGAGAAGCCAGACAAAGTGGGGGACCCGGAGGACCCCCTCCCTATGTGAGGTGGCCAGCCTGGCTTGTGCCTCCCAAGCAGGGAGCTGGATTGTATCTCTGAGGGACCCACAGACTCCGTACCGCAGAGGGGACCCTCTCTGGGATGTCAACAGAGAAAAGGGTCTCCCCCTTGGCTCCTCTCCCCTCCCAAGATGTTGGTCTGGAGCCACTTGGTGGTTGTAACTCTTTGCTCATTTGCTGTGCTATGTGTGAAAAGCCAAGCAAATGAAAGGAAAAGCTGCTATAAAGGGTCATCTCTGGATTATGTTTGTGCCAATTCCCAACCTTGGAGAACTTTTTTACACATGGATTTCTAAAAATTCCTGACCACAGTGTCGTAACAGGACATTACTGATAGTGTTGGTTGTGTGTATGCGCATAGTTGCAATGTAGGCAGGAGCCTTTTCTGCCACTTGTTTTCTCTGCTGGATAATACTGAGTGATAAGCACTGCTGGCAATGTAGCTTAACTGAAGTTGTTTTTATGTTAAGCCAATTGTTTCCTATGTTAGAAAAGTATAGAAAGATCATCTGAATCCCAGCCTTTCATTTTTGGTGCAATAGATTCTTTAAGGAAGACATGACACTGTGTGGTACCAGGAATTTCAACCGCAATGAATGATTTAACAGATACCAGACTTAAAAGTTTTAGGCAACACAAATGTGTGCCACATGTTGATATTTGGAATTTAAAAAAAAAAGGGCAAGTTACCTTTCTAAAATGTGGCAAGTTATAGCAGATATGAAATGTTCATATGTTCTTTATCTGAAAAAGGCAATGATTTCTGTATGAAAAGACAATGCTTTATTATTTTTTTTATCAGAGGTTTTAAATTATGACAAAAATGAACTGAAGCTGTTCAGACTGTAACAGATTTACATGACACCATGTATGCCACTAGAGTTGGGGGAAAAATTTTGTAGTTCAACTGCTCTTTAATTAACTGCAGGTGAACGAAATTAACGTAAACCAAATGTAAATTTTGTGAAATTGACTGCAGACAGCGTAAATGTTTCACTGTGTGTTCAGTATCCTGTGGCAAGAGACTTTTCCAACTTAGTGCAAGACCGTCAAAGGAGGACATGGAAAACAGGAATGTGCTATACATGTTGATTGATATTCTACTCTAGCATGATGTTGTTTCCCTATCTTTTGATTGAGAGATTGCTTTATTTATTTCGATCTAATGATTGCTGTAATTAATAAGTACTCAGCAATTACAGTACTACATGCTGATGACATATGCTCTCATTTGGATTTTGAAACTTTAGAGAATATTGTTTATGGAGCAGCGTCCTGACAAGATGAAATGATACAAAGGTTCTGCCTGCCTGTGGAAAGTTGGAGCATACTTTTTGTCAAGTTACTCAGAACTGGAAAAGTAAACTGTCCACACAGACATACAATATTAAAAAGGGCACTTGCATTTATTTCACATGTTTTATATATATAAAAAAAAAAGACAAGGCAAATGTTTTAGCTTTACAGTAAATCACTGAGAAACTTTTTCTTAAAACAGAATCAGTGTTTTTACTATTGGTTATTCAGCCTGGAATTGGCACAAACTATGGAAGGGAATTGTTTATACTCAAAATTCTAGTATAGATTCATAGTCTGGAAAGACATAGGGTTCTTACATCAAAGAACAGCGGTTCTTTTTATGTTTTGTTAAGATATTTCAGTTAAAGAGAATATTAACGTTCTTATATCCTATTGCTAGTTCCAAAAGAAGGCAGCAGGCTCTGTCCTCAGGGACAGCATCTTCACAGAAAGAATAGTTAAGTTCATAAATATTTCTTTACTTCCCTTTTGTTCTTTGTTTTTTTTTCCCCCCCTCTCTCCCTTCTACCTTGTGCAGTGCTTTAAAACAGTTGGTCTGATTAGCCATGCTCTAGAATACAGTGGTCCAGTCCTAAAAGTTCTTAGCCAAGTAAGCCTACTCCCTAGTGAGCTAATTGAAAGCGTCACCCAGATAGGAGCTCTAGGACTGCAGAGTGTGACGTTTATCTTAGCCTGAGTACAGAGTTGTGCAGGAGTATTTAGTTCCACAGATGGCATATTTGTTGAGGATACACAAAGAAATTAATTTTTTATTTTCTGAATGATAAACTTAATTCTCAGATAGGAATCCTTGGACTTGTTGACTGTTAATTAAGTTACAATGTTGTAGCTTGAGCAGGAAAGAAAAATGATGCATTTGCTTTCAGCGTCATTTTTCATGAAACTGTAGAAAGTTCTGTAGTAAAACACTTAGGTGCATACTTAAACTCAAGGCATAAGTACTAAACCGAATTTTGATTTAGTAGAGACACAAGAGGTACACAGTGAAATGTCTGTCTGATCTTACAGTACAATTTCTTATTTCAAAATATTTTGTGGTATATTTTTTTGTACTACAGTATAATGAGGAGTCAAGCCAGTTTTGCATTTTCATTCCTACTAATGCATGAAAATGCTGCCAGATGAGTTTTGGGAAGTTGCTGTGATTTAAGCTGCGAAAATATGCCACAGACTTTCAGGAAAGAATGAAATCTTTCCTTGCTTCCAATATTTGTTGCTGTTTATCGTGAGGAAATATATTTGGAAATAATCTTTACAACAATAAACTTCTGCAAACCTGCGATGGTATTTTTGTTAGCTTATATCATTAGGAAAGGCTGTATCAAGTGCTTACCTACTTTCATTGTTTACACAGTCTAAGTGAGAGCAGAATCTGGTCTTCATTAGTAGCTGTCAATCAAACCTATTTCCTTTATATGCTCTTTGCATAATCACAGCTTGACAACTGACAACAGAAGTGCATTTCTAGCTGGATTTCCTGTTCTATGGCCTTTGTTGCCTCCCTCCTAAGCCTGAGGCAGGTTTGCTGTGGATTGTCCTCCCTCTCTCTTCCCCCCCCCCCAGTTTACTGTTCCAAGTAAAGCGCAGGTCCAAAAAAGTAATTAGGTGCTAAAAACAGGATTAAGTAGATTTTAGGCATTGAGGACCAAAACAGTCACCCCAGAACTCTCCAGTTTAAGTTAAACTGAGTAAGTACCATCCCTTTGACCTGCAGAGGTGCTAGGTAGTTCCTCTCCACACATTCAGACCTGCTCCAGTCTGAGCAGTTACGCACCTACCAGGCTCTTGCCTAAACTTCTTTGAAGTTTACATGATGTGATGCCCCAAGCCGCTGGTTCAGTATGTTATCTGACATAAACTAAAGTGCCCGCTCATCCTTAAAAGGTATTTGCATATGTTTTGCTTTTGCTTTTATGTAATAGACCGAAGGCTAGAGTATTTGCATGGGAAGAGGGAGATGCATGCTTGCTTTCTCAGCCTGCAAGGATTCAATCCACATCCCCCACCATCTGATTGGTAATGGACTGGAGGATTTTTGGATGCTAATCCCCGATCTCTGAAATGTGTATGCATTTTGTATTATACAATCATTAGCTAAAAAATCTCAGCAATGATCCAGGTAGCAGAATACAAGTCCTCATCTTCACTGAGTGATCTGAGGCTAGTTGGAGAGACATACTCCTTGCTGTCTTTCTTCTCCATTAGTCTTGCAGTTCCCTTCTCTTATTTTTAACAGGAAATGAAAGAGCCTAATTTGTTTTTCTTCTTCCTCCCTAGAATACTCCTGTTAAGGTCATCTGCTAAGGGACATAGGTTTGAATTTCCTTGAGCTGCGTAGGGACTGAACTCGGGCCTCCCACTTCATGTGTATGTATTCTTAACTCTAGATGACTTTGGAAGAAGAGCAAAGGAACCACCCCCTATAGCCCATTTTTAAGGAAAAAGCTCATGCAAATCTTTCAAAAACACACATAGGCTCCTGCAATCTCAGTTCCAGGTAAATTCCAGGCTCTAGCTCCTGCATGTGTAAAGGTGCGTTTGCATCAGATGTCAGTGCAGTTGTGCAAGTTTCCTTCTTTAGAGAGCTTTCCAGACTCTATTTTTTGCTGTGCCTGTCTGAGGTGACTGACTGCATGTATTGTGCTGGGCGGCTAAGCATGAAGTTTGGGTTCTTCTCAGGGGCGTGAACCTTGGTAAAGAGGCACTGCAGTGCCTAACATGGAAATGCCTAAAGCTATCACTGCATCTAAACTGCATCAAGTCCCTGCTTGAACAGAAAAAACAGGCCCTCTTAGCAAATGCTAATAGCAGAGAGAAATTTACTATTTCCATCTGTTAACTGGTTCAATGAAAAGAATATCTATTGCAGCAAAGGCATTTGTACGAATTCTCTTTGCACCTGGAAATCAAATCAAAGGAATAATTGGCTAAAGAATAACCCTATTTGATCAAAATGGGCACTGTTAAGCAAACATGGGAAGGATGCTAATCATACCCTATTAATGAATAAAATGGTGCAGTAGCTGATGTAAATTTTGTCCACACACGCAAAAGGAAAAAAAAAAATCCTTGTAAATAAGTACTTGGTAGAATTTCAGAGGATAAAAGAATAAACTATTCACATGAAAGCTGAGGCTCTCCTGTGCTGTTTGATTGGCTCTCAGTGTCATATCCTGCTTATGCGTTGCTCATGAACAGGCTATTGCTTTTCTGCTTTGTAGTAGCCATTCCACTGACTGCTTCATAGGTGTGTTACCCTTTATTATCGTGGAGCGTAACATTGGTACTGGGGTGATTTGCTTTGTATCTGGGCTGACACTGAATGCTTTCTACTTGAAAGAACCAAGAGGATCTAGACAGAATTATCTTTCTTTCTTTGGGCTTTTTTCAATGATGTTACTCTTGGGACACTTAAGAAAGCACGGGAAAGGGAAATGGTAGTACTGTTGAGTAGTTATAGTAACAGACATTTAATGAATTCTTTTTTGTCTGCCGTTATTCTGTGCACCAGACTCGAATTGAACAGAAAGTCTCTACATAGCTGTTACCGGTATGATGCCAGGTAATATTGTAGCAACATGTTTTTGTTTGTTTGTTTGTTTAATAATGTAATGTGTGTTTATAATAGTTCCACAAATTTGCTAGATGACTGGAACTATTCTGAATCTACATTACTGCTACTAAAAGTAGAGATAGACACACAAGCTCTGGGAGTAAAATTCTGCATTCAAAATACATAGTCACAGAAATTTCATTGCGTTTGAATGCTATGTTAACAGTTGCTGGAATGAACCCACCAGTGTTAGGAACCAGTGTTATATTTCAGGGGCTCTTTGAGTTTCATAAACTACTCAGTGGGCAGAAACGGGAGTGAGGGACAAGAGAGGAGGGAAGATGAAACTTGGGAGACAGAATACCTACTCAGCTGAAACAAACAAGAGAGGGGAAGGGAAGCCAAAGTTAATGCTTGAGACAGTGATGAATACATGATCAGTCTTTTTCTAGTGTTTCTTAAACAGTCCCAGCTTTTAAAAAATATTTCATTAGTTTTACCACTTTGCACCTGGAACACATCTCAGACAACTACAGCGTTTAATAAGCTACTTTTTGCAACAGTCTTCTGCTTTGCTTTTAAGTCTTAATGTTAGTGGATAGACCTTGGACAAATTTGTGAAATGATGAAGTAACAATGTTGATGCTGCCACTTACCACAGATTAACTAATACCAATGCTTCAGACACTGTGCACAATTCAGGTGAACTACATGTATAACTGATGTATTAACAGTTCATTTTAAAAGTATATAGAGGTAAGGTCACTGTAAAACTTTTTATGTACCCCAACTTATTCTGTAATGAAATAAATACATACAAAAAGCATATGCTCCCCCATAGGGATTTCTGGGTAATTGGTGTTGTTTGTCATTCCATCCAAACAGTAAGCAATATTGTATTTGTTCTTATTATAACACAAGGACAAAATCATATGGATTATCACAGAAGTAGAATGTTTAGGAAATGTTTCTGAGGCTAAGCAGAAGGGAGTATTTTCTTTCATACCTTTTTGCACTACTGGGTTGAAATCCGTTTCACCGTACCCTGGATATTGTGAAATATTCTGCACTGAAAGCAATCCCTGAAGTACAAACTAGTAGAAGCTCTAGTTCAGTTAATTTTTGCTTCCTGCTTTTTCTGCCAATAAGTTAAAATACTTTATTTACTTATAAAGGTCATATGTAAGTTTTCCCAGTATACTTTCCTGCATTATGTCACAAATGTCAGATTTTTGCCTGGAGTAGATTCACATTAGTGTAAGTAAAAGAATCAGCCACAGTTTGAATTTAGTACTTTATTTCCTACTCCTGTTTCCCCTCATCAGATAGTTTGCTTGAAATGAAGCTATATAACCATTTTGAAAGCTCCAAGATTCGTAGGCAGACTAGGTGGAGTCTGACTTGGTGTCACTTTCATTATTTGCTTAGCCACCCTAACACGCAAGCTGTACTCATTTCAGTTTTCTTAAGTTTTCTTTGTAACAGCCCAGTTCTGCTGCCAGTTAAACCAGGATAAATCTGGTATAATTCTACCAAATCTCTTAGGTTGCCAGAACATTTGGCCCATTCAGCCCTAGAGTTTTCAGTCCATTATATTTAACTGAGGGCCTGTACAGGAATGGAGAGAGAAAGGCAGCGAATGGAGAGGATTCGGTAGGCAGTCCCCGATTTAAGCATACATTTTTTAAACTTTCCTAAATGTGAATTCCTTACCTCTCTGTCATTTTTTGCTGAGCTGTAAATTAGGCATCAGGAAGCATACTGCAAATGAAATTATGTTTCAAGTGAGATAAGTGTATATTCTTCTTTAGTTCAGTGAAACTGTTACACCCACGTCTCTCAGGAGGCTTAGGCCACCGGCACTAGCTTTGTTTGTATCCAGAATCTGGTAAATGATATGGCTGGTGCCAATAGCTTGTGCCCGGCCACGTGGAACTGGCAGTTTCCAGTTATGAAACACCAAAGCCGTCAGCTGTAGCAGAAATGGATTTGGGTTTCAAAGTCATCTTAATTTGGGTGCAGAGGATCCCCTGATAACATCTGTTTCCAAGTACAATGCACATTTTTATCATGGTTTACGTCCAGGTATTGCACTTCAAAGGTCCCAAAGCATTGCTTATGAAAACATCTGGAGGTATATGGTGTTGACTTACTTGTAGCCACTTGAAGGGCGAGAAATCTTCCTGGAAAGAAATCAAAGAGGTAGCCTGCCTGTTCCTAGACTGTGCAAGCAGTAAACACACAGATCTGGGAACTCCCATGATTTACTAAGTAATTATTAAGCACACAAAACAGCAGTGCCATCAAGCACAAGTTTACAGCTTATGGACAGAGATACATACCCTGGGTGGGGAAAAAGGCAACTCAAATTAGTAATTATCAATATAGAAATCATGCCTAGAAGCAAACCTTGTCCTGGTTCAGGCTTGCATTATCTAGGCACCTACACACAAAAGAGGAAGAATTATCAGTCTAAATAAAACTGTGTGACTAAAATTAGGTCATGGAAGCAATAACCATTTGTTACTCAGTTATGACAATAACCTGCAGGTTATTTCTTCTTTTCAAAAGAAGAGCAAAAAGTTTCTGCTTTGTATAAATGCCATCAGGAGCAGCTGCTGGTGAGCAGCCTCAGCTGCTGAAGGGTGAGAACAAGGTGTGACACAACAGTGACACCTGCTTGACAATTTGCTCCAGCACTAAGGAATGACAGAGAGGAGCTGAACGAGTTTTCTCTGAATGATAGCGATGGTGACAAGAAGTCCTTGGAAAGGAGAGAGGAAACCGTATTTGTCTGGTAGTTTAACTGCTGTTCCTTTCCTTTGCATTGCTGTGCTCTCTTAGTGTGCTGACAGCATCAGTTCTCAATGAATTCCCCAGTGAGCAGCTTACACAAGGGGAAATGTAAAGGTAATGTCTCTGTGTCTTTGTCTTTGATTTTTTTTTCTCCTTTTTGTTTTTCCTTTTCCTTTTTTTTTTTTTTTCCTTTTTCCCCTTTCTCTTTTTCCCTCTTTTGCTAGGGGTTCATTGTACTTCTGTCCTTGAAGGATTGTTCCAATAAGCCATGAAGGGGGACTGTGAATTTGGAAAAACTCCTTTTCCTTTTGTCAAGAGAAGGACTTTCCTTCCCCAGACTATGGCCTGCTAATTTTCTTTCCCTCCCTAGAAAGAAAAGAAACTGCAACAATCTTATTAAAACCTTAACTTTCTAGAAGAGGCGGGGAAGACTTAATCCATCTGCTTCTTGGCAAAATGGTATAATAAATTATTAGCTGTTTCCTTTCTAAGGAAAAGAATAAAGTTGCAAGCGATTAAATTAATCATACTGCAGACTTAAAGCAGTTGCAAGAGTTCTGTTCATTTCATTGAGTCTACCCAGCTTTTAGTCACTGCAAACAGTGACAGTGAGCTCAGCAGAGATAAAGTAGCTGCAGGATAAAAGTATTGAGCAGCTATGAGGTCTCTGAAGAAGGATGCAAGAGCACAAACTGTTGCAGAATTAGGGTAATTCCTACATCACTTAGAAATCTGTATCTCAGCGGTCAGTGCCTAATTTATTGAAAGCTTGTTAATGCATTACAGATTTGTTGGGTTTTTTTCCCCCTCACTCCTTTATGGTTCTTTGCACATATGAAAAATCGTTGTATAGTTTGTGTGTGTAAAAAGAAAAAAAAAAAGCAAAAATAAAAGCTGAGATTAATAATTTCTTAATTTTGGGGAACACAAATAAGATAAAGAGTTTTTGCTGTCATTGTCTGTCTCTTTATAGATCATAATGAAGTTCTAGATCCAAATGCCTCTGGACTTTGTACATGGGAAGTTGCAACGCATTGAAGAAAATGAAAACACATTCCAATTTTGCCTTTATAATAGAAGTGTATATTTTTATGATCACATTTTAAACTGTAAGTTCAATGTTAATGGGAAGCTATCTGGCTCTTTCTAAGAGTGTTTTTCTTTGTGTCTGTGTGTGTATTTGTGTTGTGTAAAAACTGATAATGACACCGGAACAATGAGCAGTAAATGAAACACAAATTGCAGGCAGGCAGTCTTCTTAAAAATATGATTTAAAACATTAGGAAAACTTCTCAAAATCGCTTAGGTCCACAAGAGATCTGGCATGGGAGCAGTGCGATATAGAAAATTCTATAGCCTAACTAAGAAAAGTTGAACCTCTTTCCTTTGAATTGTTACTGTAGTTCTGTGCTCCCACATATCTCTTGAAAGCAAACACTCACTCAGACTTCATAATCACATTAAATATATAGTTTGATTTGAAAACATACCTCAGAGGTGCAATACTCCACCCTCCTCTCCTTTAAAAAAAAAAAAAAAGTGCTAAAATACCATGGAAAATAAATTGCTAGAATCACCTTAGCTCATCAGTGAATTCATATCCCTTGTTAGAGAGAGATCTTCTTATCTCCTTGTTGGCTAAGTACTAGTTCGATTAATCAAATATTATTTAAATGTAGATTCTGACTATGTCCGACTCTGGTTTGCCTTTAACAGAGTTGGAGTGTAAAGGTATGATGATACTGTGTGTTAATTTTCATATGAAATTAGCATGTTTATTTGAACTACCTAGTCCAGACAGGGTTATGCTGCCCCTAATTCAGCTAACATGGATGCTTTACTGCCAAGGAGAAGATTTAACTCAGTCTGCTTTGTGGTGTTTGCTGTCATTGCTCTGTCAGGCTTTTTGGACAGGCTGTCAGTGTATATGCATGTATCAATATATATACCTGTATTTATATCAGCCTGTGCCATAATTGTATCTCAGCCTCAAAGGGGGCATTGTGCCTCCAGTCAAGAAGATGGAGCAAGGCTGCTCTCCTGATACTCCCTGTTGCAAGCAGTGGCTGGAAGGACATGGGGATCCGAGGCAGTTTTGGCTATTTCCTCACCAGGCTGCCCGGCTCGGTGAGCCCATAGGGGTATTAACTGCACCACCGCAAGCAGTAAAGCTATATATTCCCTCTCTCAATAACAAGAGAGGAAGGGCGGCTGGATTGTTTCTAGTTTGTTGATCTCTAGGGACAGCACAGTTCCCACCTTCCTCTTACTTAGGTTACAAGTAGCGCTTAACTCCTGCAGGAAATAGCTCAGTTTACATGTGGTAACATAAAACTTGGAAAAAAGGTTATTTTTGAAGGTGTAGTGAAAAATCAGCATTCACATTAGCTACCCTTGATATTGCTAGTGTATTTGAAGCAACAGGAATGTACTGCAGGTCTCCTGATCAGTCCCAGGGCGTCCTTGCTCATCATTTAAATGCAGAGGGCCCCAGACAGTATGTTCTCTCTCCTTGACCTTGCCCTGCTCTCCGAGGCCGCTGAGAAACAGGCCGACGAGCCCAGGCAGTTGGATGACTGTGTTACTCTTCACAGAGTGGTGCGGAGACCTGGCTGCTTCGCTGTGTCGTGGCTGATGGCAGCGGGGGAGCGAGATCGAGTCAGAGGAGTGCGAGAAGGCTTGCGAGCGAGCTTTCTCAGCAAGGCAAGATTGGAGGTACAAATTGCCTGGGAAACAGTTCCCAGTTAAGGTTTTTCTTACTCCTACACGTTCTTGCACACTCTCAGTTTAGAAAAGAAAAGCACAAATAATCATGTGAACAATGACTGAACCAAAGAATTATGGTTAGTTTCTAATACTCTTGCGATAAGAAATATGGGTATTGGAAAGGGTTGGTTTTGTTCCTGTTCTGCATAAACTTCTATATATTACTGGGGACAAATTAAGCTACAGTTGTCACTGAAGAGAGGAGTGTGGTGGGGCAGAGAAAGATGATTAATCTAATTGGGTAATGCAAACTAATTCATCTTTGCACGAGTGAAGAAGTATGGGAATATTTGGTGATACTTTTACTGTTTTATTTTACTGTTTCATTTTTATGCGTTTTGCTCCTGCATGAACAGAATATTTTCTAACTGTGGAGCTGAAAGGAAACAAAAAAAAAAAAAAAAGGGAGAGAGAGGTAGAATGCAACCATTCCTCCTTCAGTTCCTATTCGTAGCCTTCTGCAGCATCCTCTGTCGCTCAAGCCAGGACGTTCTCGAGCATTCTGAAAAGGCAGGGGGATGGATGTGTGGCTTTTCTCTCCATGCACAGACTTCTGCGAAGGAGGAACCAGGGAGGTAATACACAGACCTACACAGGTGGGAATGGTAACGCAACTCCTGTGGCTGTTCCTCCACCTTCACCTCCTGTCCATGTATTTTCTGCTCACAGAAGGATGCACAGGGTCTGGAGAGAAGCAGAATGAATAGGGGGAGTTCCTTCTCTCAATCTCTTCTCTGCTCCCATCACTTGAAATACAGTTTAGTCTTCACAGTCTGCATATAATAAAGTCACAGTATTGAAATGTCAAAGTTCTTATTGTTTTACAATATGATTTTTGGGGCTGATCATGCAGTTTCCACTGTCTTTGTCTCAATTCTAACAATCGAGAGCACTAAACAGCTCATTGGAGTCCTTTGCGTGCATTCAAATAGATGAGACCTCCATTTTTCTCTTCCAGGTGAAATCCTATAAGGATATAATCTTTGCTAATCAAAGATTAGCAAAGCAGATCTATAGTTTTGAAGCATTTCTATTTATAGAAGTTGGAAAAGACAATTCTGCCAGTTAAAAAAAATCCATAACTTTTTGTGGAAAGGAGTAAACAACCAAATCTGTTTCCTGGAAAAGGTTGCATTTTTATGAAATTTCATAATCTTGTCAAGGGCTGCAAATCAGAATACATGAATGAAAACATGAATTGAATGACACTGATTTATAATTCCTGAGAATTTACTTGCTAGGTCAGTGTTGCCAGAGTCTTTCCATGTGCAAATGTGAAGATCTGGTGGTGCAAGGGCACCCAAAAGGCACTACCCAACCCTGTGTCAGGACCTTTTAAATGGGTTTGGTGGTGAGGTTCACTAACTGTCAGTTCCTGCTTCTGCCAACAGCTGGTGACTGCCACAGCATCTCTAATTCAACATTTCAAAACAAAGAATGGGGCAACTCTAAGCAGTTCCCATCAGCAATGCAGATAACTTCACCTTCATTCAAACCAGATAGCGAAGGTCCTTGCTTCATTTCAAGCCCACAGCCTGCCTAGTGAAAAAGCTGCTTCCTCCAATCTTTCTAGATACAGCTTCCCCGTCCTTCCTAAACTAGAGACATTTGAGCCTATAAGCTAGAAATTTTCTACAGATAGATACTGATATTTAGCAAACAGGGGCCATTGTCACTTCCAGATGCTTAAGCATCCTGCGTGGCCTGTTGCATTCACCATCACAGGCTGGTTGGGAGGAGGGAGAAAAGAAAGAGTGCTTTTCAACAGTCTCCCTTTACAACCACTTTCCAGTTTTCTCCTGGGTTGCTGGTCTGCATAAAAATTGAGGCCAAATATATCTAGGCTTAGGTGTATTCTCTTGATAGTAAATAAGCTATTCTCCTGCAGGATGAGGATACCAGAGAAAAGGAAAACAGGCAATTGATCCAAACCTGCAACTGTGAATGTTACTTGCTGATTATGGCTTCAGTAGAAACCTTCACTTAGAAACCCCACAGAAGGCAAGTAATTGGAAACAGAATTTGGCACAACTATCTTCAAAAGTTTGCACAGGGCTTTGAATTTGTGAATAAAAAAGGCCTGTGGTTCTGCAGTGAAACCATGGTTGTTCCAGTAAATTTCATGACTGAAACAGAGACCTTATTGTTCTCTCTCTCCTCATGCAGTTTTCTTTTCCTTCGTTTCTCTCTTTGATCTAAGAAAACTAAGGGGCAGCTCCTTTAGTTAAAGGGCAGTAGGCAAAGGTTTGTGTGCAGGTCAGTGTTATATACTGACAAAGTTAAGCCTAAAGGCTCTGTTTTTTGCCACATTTTTATTCTATTTGAAAATGCATGACACATTTTATATGACCTTTTTTAAGGTTATAAGGTTACATATTCCTTTATTTTAAGGAATACCTGGTTATTTTTCAAGCGCTTGTGTCTAGGCAGGCAATGTACAAAAGAAACTTTTATTTCTATTGTATTCAGTAATGTTTTTATAAGCACCACACTGGTGGTAGTAACTGATATAATTATATACAGGAACCACAGATGTCTGTTCTTCAGTAGCTGGGATCTCAATAATTCCCTTAGACTGTTGTGTTGTTTCTCACTCTTACACTGTTCTCTTTTTTTTGCTTCTCTGTGGCTCCTTTTACTACTATTTATAAAGCAGGAACACAATTATAAGCAACTGCATTTTCAGAAGAAATTATTTCTAATATTTTATTTTACAATAGCCACACGGAAAACTTCCCGACTAAAGAAAGGATCTATCTTTAGTTCATTCACCCTGCAAAATAAGACTTGTCAAAATTATCTGTAGCTAAACTCCTACTCACTCAGCATCTCCTAGGTGACCATGACTGCATGTATTCTGAGACATTTTTTAAAAAAAATATCCCATGATTACAATCACTGGTTGAATTATGATGATGATAATGTGGTTTGATATCTAGCACAGAGTGCTCCAAGGGCGTGCTAGTGTGGTAAACATTGTGTCTGCTAGCCCAGCTCAGAGAGAGCCGCATGAGACAGAGTTTAAAGTACTCTTCACCGAACTTTGTTAGCTTCTCTATCTGACCATTGCAAACATTAGTGGGACTGGATTTGCTATATGAAAAAAGAGGGGAAAAGTCAGTCAAAAATAGCTGAAGATAAAGAAACATTACTTTGAGTCTTTTGACAGATGTTCCTACAACTGTTAAAAAATAAAGTTATTCCAGAAACAGATGCAACTTGCTTATGACAGAAGGAATAAAACTATTGCTCCACTAATAGTAGGTGGCATATGAATCTAAATGAAACAAGCAAAAGTAAAACAAAAGGTAGCAGAGATATGCATAAACATGTGAACCTGTGAGTTTAATAACAAATAATGAAGCAATCCTGCCAGCGCGGGCGTGCTGGAGCACACAGGAGGGCTGACAATCTCTTGCTGCAGATGAGACATGACTAGAGCATACGCAACCAAGGGAAGATTAGAAATGTGTTCAGACAGAAGGCCTGTTCCCACGTGCAGCCTTCGGTTTCCTTTTCCAGCGTTGCTAACTGCTACTCTAACTAACTCAGTCCTGGAGTAAACAAAGCAGAGGCTTGAGAGCGAGAGAGCAGATGAAAGGTTCACAGCTGGAGTGGTGGAGAGCTGCAATCAGCTCCCGCTCAACATGAGAACTGAAACACCTCCTCTGGGCCATGTCCTTGGTGTGCTGTTGCTTATTGCACTTCCTTAAAATCTTTAGTTGCAGCCAAAGAAGGCAAACCATTTTTATTTTGTGGTTTCAGATCAGGGTACGGAGGAAAGCACTGAAACGCTTGCAGAAAAAGGAATGGTTTGTTTTCAACCATTTTGGCGAGTTGAAAGAGTTTGTCATTATGAAAAGCTGGGCAAAACAGCGTCGAGTGGTGCCTGTTGCAGACTTAAGCCAAACTTAAAAATGCTAATGGCGTAATGTACATTCAGCTTGGAGTTTTGTGGGAGGAGGGTGTCAGAGCTGTACTGTCCATAGCTCCTGTTTATATAAAGTGCTTAAATCCAGAGCTAAAGGGATTGCTAGATGCCCTTCATCAGCCAGTGATGGTGCTGTCACCTCAGCAATGTCTCCAGCAGCCTGCAATGACCAAGTGAGGGAGCTGGGGCTGAGATGCTCTTTGTCCCTCTTGATCCCCATGGCTTTTCTCAGCCTGTAGGAGTGCTGCTCTCATAGCCCCTGTGGCTACCCCCAGCGACCAGGAAGGGGGAGGAAGCAGGCTGTGGCAGTAGCAATATCATCTGCTGGGGCTTCTTCAATTGGAAGGCAAAAAAGGCACTCTTGGCCCTTGTTACAGTCCTGGTGATGTCAAGATCATATTTAAAGGATTAAGGAAACCTCTGATGCCAAGTTGCTGGCTCTCCGCTCTGCTTCCACTCTCTGTACCTGAAGCAAATCAGCTTTTACATTCGTGATAAAGTACTAAGAGTGCCCAGTTCTTCCCAGCCTAACAAACGTTGTGTTTGCCTGCTGGGTGGGCAGCCCTGGCACTCTGAACCCTCCTAGCCACCTCCGTCTCCCATCTTTCTTCATGGCAACGTCGGTGACCAATATTAAACAAATAATAGGCAGTGGTGTCTTCCTAGAATAATTTCAATGCTTCCTGTCCCTGTGACTGAGGGATATGCAGGCTGGGTTTGAACTTGGCGGCACTTCTGCTTCACACAGGGACAAAGTGGTGTGCTGGGTCTCTGAAGCACTGTGGTCTTCATACAGGAGATGTCTGACTGCAGGAATGGAGGTGGCAGTATCTTCCAGTTAACAGGAAATCTGAGTTTGTCTGAAATGATGCACATCTCTGGAATAGAAGTGCTCCAATTCGCTGAGATTCACGGAGTAAACTCCTCTCTTACAATGGCTGCCCAAAATGACTATTTTCAACCATGTGTCTGGCTCTATTCCTTTAAAATCTATGGCAATTGTGCTGCCATAGCCTTTCTTAATAGTTTAATCACTTAAACCTCTCCTAGTGCCTTTTGTACGTTAAGAAGTTGAAAACCACATTGTCCTAGACCCCTCAGGCTGAAGGCAGCCTTAACCCCTCTTGTCAATACAGTGCAATGATGCCAAGAGACACAGGGCAAGACAGATGGGACACAGGGAGGGGCTTGACACTGCAGTCTCCTGCGAACTCTGGTCCTCGCTCTCCATGTTCTTCAGTTTGTATGCAACAGAGTTTTAATGCACAGGGCCCCTGGAGTTAGAGCTGAAAACTGCATTCCCTTGCCCGGCTGCGGGCCATCGTCTTTGCCTGCAGTTATGTGTCTTGCTGTCACTCCAATCTCATGCCTCTTGCACTCCTCTCAGCAGAGTAGCCCAGTTGCTGCTGTGCATCTGTCTTGCTTAACAAGGGAAGCCAAAAGGAACAGCAGAGCATGGTGTGAGAGTGGGAGAGCAGCATTAGCCTTATATTGAACTTTGCTGCGCTAGTTTTATTTCAGGTTTAACTCACCCCAGCTTCTCCACTGACTACTGTGGAGCTCCTCTGGCATCTCATATTGGTTCAGCAGCATGGAGAATCGAGCTCATGGCTGGAAACTCAGAGCAATGATTAAAGGAGCAGCTGTATTTATTATTTGCTCATTCAATTCTCTTCCCTTTCCCCTGGTGCATCTTTTCACAGCAGTTTCTCTTGCTGTGTCAGTTTTGGGGTAAACGTTATTGCTAATCATTCAGGCTGGGTTTCTGTATGCAAAATGCTTCCTCTTCTAACAGCTTGCCTGTGAGGGATTTTGTGCTGCAGACCCTGGTAAAAAAATAGAGAAACAGAAGAGATAAGTGTTCCTTTTCCTCTTTTGTCTGTGTGTGAAAGTGAGCGTGTGGAATTTTGGTTATTTGGCTGGACAAAAGGGCCTTTCTCTTTGGTAGTCTTTGAGGCTGAGTTTCCTCACTGTTCCCACTGGTCTTCTCACTGGATACCAGTCAAGGAACAAATAGGGATAACTAAATGTCCTCTGCTGTTCAAAGGGGTCGTTGCAGCTTACATAAAACACACTGAATCTTTAAAACCATATTCAATTCATCAAGTGATTATTATTCTATGTATGTGTCACATTGAGGTAATTTTTTTCTCAGTTTGAACATCTTTAACAATCTTTAGAGATTATTATATAGTACCATATAAATGGATTAATATTCCTCCTAAATAGGTATAAACCTTGACTAAATCTTGCCTAAATTAACCTCTGTATCTGTAAACTATAATGCTTATGCTTAACTGTACTAAAATAGTACTAAAATAGTTTTATTGGTGAAACGCTGTACCTAGGTGAGTCGATAGAAAATGTTTTTTTTTACCCTAATGGGATCAAATTTTGCCCGTGGGATTCACTGGGATTTTTTCTGAGTGAAACTAAGCATGTATGAGTGTCACGTTGGTGCTGTATTTGCAAACAAACCAAGGGAGAAATACCACAGGGAGAAAATCTCATTTAAATGACTGGCAAAGATATTTAAAATATGTCTTTCCTGGAGTACTTTGCTTTAGCAGGTTAGGACTGAATAAAATGTCTCAGTTTTACACTTCTTTTCTTTAAGAATGGCCTTGAAAATTCATAGGAAATTGCAGGATAGGTTTGGACAAGCTGACAACGATTCTATCAAGGCAAGGTAGCACAAAGATGATAAAAAGGGAATGCAGAAGAACTAGAAGGTGCACCAATAGCAGGATATAAGGTCTTTTAACCAGTAAACCCAGCATATTCCAAAATGTAACAAAATCTAATTACTGCAACTTCAGGAAGCCTTTACCACATGTGCCAGATGTCACCACATCCTGCTTTTGCTGCTGGAGGATATAAGTACTGTAATGCAATTTTCAGGAAGACACTTCTGATACTGCCTTGCCTATTATATGAAGGTCCAAGTGTGTTGCACAAAACTCAAATGCTCTTTGACATATCTGTTTTTGTAGGTGTCCAAAGCGAGCTCAGGCTGTTGAGCTAAACACAGTACTCCTCTGGAGGCCTTTGACTTTAGAGTTTTCTTCCCTGAGCCCACTAGAACCAAATTCTTCATCTCCTGGACATACTAAAAAGCCATTTTTCTTCTATCCAGTCACCAGATTGTTTAGTATTACAATGTTGTAATATTTGAAGTAAACTTTTTTGGCAGGGAGGGTTTTAATATTACTTGTCTATTTCATGTCAGCCTCACTGAGGAAAACGAGATACTGGACATCTTAAATATGCCTGTTTAACCATTTGGTCTGTCTTGTGTACGTCCCTTTCTTGTAGAAACAAGCATACCAGTTTCCTACTATTTGCTTTTCAGTTACTACTTTCTGCTTCATACACACAGAGAGTGTCAATGTCTTTTCTCCATATGGCATGGCTGGCAATAAAAAGGAACTTGAGAGCAAGGAGGAGTTTGCTGTTCAGAACTGTATTATCCCAGAAAATGTAACAGGATGCATTTTCTTCCTCATCTTTTTCCAGAGATGCAATCATGCAGTGAACAGCTATTGTAAAAAGTCTGAAATAAGGCCAGAAAACTGTGGCCAATTTCTAAGTGGAGTAAAAAGCAGGGTATGGAGAATTTACAAAGGACACTAATCTCCAAGTCCAATGCTTTAAGTAGAGGAAAAGAGAGAAATTAAACACAGAGCAACCACTCACTAAGAGGTAGATAACTCTTTGTTAGGAATGACATATGGCAGAATCATGATACAGATGAACTATGTGCATAAGTATACATGGAAAGGCTAGCAGAATGGGATCCAGAATGGTCACACATACCTAAAAAACACTGGAGGCTTAAAAGAGGGCTCTCTACCAGAATCTAGGTTATTATAAAGATTTGCGAAGGTTTTCCTGTTCTTAGGTAAAGGTGATGACTGGCACAAAATGCTGCACTTGTGAAGGAGAAATTAAATCTGAAATGCAGGTAGGTTCTGCCACCTGGCATGTGTGCAGGAATTCCTATGACACGTTAACGTTCACTTGAGTTTAGCAGAAATTGGCTGCAGCTGTAAAGTTTGCTTTTATCCAGCCCCAGAGTGCCGGAACATCGAGTATTTCAAATAGGTAGTAGTGCCTACAGAGGCAGAAGTTGTGTGTTTCTGTCTGAAGTCTTGGGCTGAGCCAATCTCAACTACACAGAATAAGTGCAAGATAGTTTTTCTTGATATTTTGCTATGGATTTACTCCTACCACTCTTAAATTAACGGCAAAACACTTGCTTAGTGCTGTGGTGTTGTCACCAAATCACTAGGTGTGTTGTTGGAAGAGCAAGGATATTGGATACAAACTGTGTGATACTGTTATGTACCAAAGGGAGATTTCCTTTGTAAAAAGAATCTGAACAGCAGCATTATTTGTAAGGCAAGGGACTTAATTACATTTTTCTCCTAGGCAGAGGGGAGACTAGCTGAAATACTGCACCTAGTTTTAGCCACTGTCCTCAGTGGGAAATGTGGACACACTGGATTCAAAGGGCAGCAAAAGGACCAAGAGGTTTAGGAAATGAGGAAAGTCTCAGATCACTGAATATGTTTAATCTAGATAATGAAACACTTAGAGGGGAACATGAGAAGTCTTCCATTATGTGAAATGTTGCTATTAAAGGAGATAACAATCAGTTGTTCCCTCTGTTCCTTTAGGAAGAGGAAGAAGTGAGATTAATTTTTACTTACTCTGCAGCAAAAAAGACTCAGGCTAGATACATGAACAGTATGTTTAGGTAGTAAAATTACCTGCTAAGCTACCTAAGGATACACAACATCCACATTTATTTATTAGGTTCCTATTATAAATCTCCAAGGCTAAAAGGTGTTTAAAGTACACTTATTCTGCATTTTGTAACTTCTTGAAGTATCTTCAGGCCACATAGTACTACGGCTCTGTGTGCCTTCAGTGCTTTGAGTTTTCAAACTGATTCATTTCTGGATAAATTGTAAAAGAATACCATACTTCTAACAATATGTGCTTCTACTTAGTTTGAGAGCGCTGTCTGAAAGGCTATAGGCTCACTCATTGGTGTTTAATTCTCATGTCTAGCTTTGGAAAGAGCTAAGCATGCTATAGTCTAATCAAGTACAGGGGGAAAGCAGCTTGGAAAATCAAAAACTCTTAAGGAAGATAATAACAAAAGCATGGGAAATAATTGATAAACATCTAAAGATGCTGCGGGGGAAGAAACAGTCATAGGGGTGTGAGAAAGTGACCTCAGCACAGCTGGCATGCAGGTGACTAACAAAAATCTTCCAGATATAGAGCTGTCAAAGTGCCAAGTGAAAGTGGCAGAGTGGGCAGATTAAAACAGTGGCAGATGAAGTGTAGGAGGCAGCAAAGAAAAGCTATAAAATACATGAGGATGAAGTAATAGGCTTCTTTCCCCCTTCCTTAATTTACTGGATGGGTCTGGTTTGAAGGAGCTGTTAATGAAGAAAAGCATTCTTCAGTCTGTAGCTGTCCTGCTCAGCTTCTGAGGAAGAAGACCTGGTGTCATGAGAAAGCACTGGCTTGCTCAATGTCTGACTGTTCAGAGGCGCTTTCCTATTTTGGACACCACAAATACTCAGCAGTCTCCTAGAGTTCATATTCGTCCTCAGTGCCAACCCCTGTGTACATAGAAAAGAGAAAAGTTTTGTCTAATTTGGTATTTTTGCTCCTGATTAATCTAGATTTTGCGCTTTAAGGATTCCATCTATTCATTTTAATTTCGTCACTTCTCTCACTGTATGTTAGTCTCTGCTGCTTCGGTTATCATCTTCCAAGATTGCTGGTGACCTTGCCTTGATATGCATGGATCTCCTTTGTAAGCTGCTTCACCTCCACACTACTTCTTCATACTAGAAATGCCAATATTACCTAGAAGATTTTCATTCTCAGTAAGTTGTCCATTTTGGCATGAGCAAGAATAATAGCAAGAATATACAGTATATAGTATGTGTGTATATATACATTATTTTTATCTACATATTCTATATATTCTACATACACAAGCATAATTCACTTTTGTCAGGTGAATATAATATGATATAGTTCTATTATATATATACAGTATGTATCTGTATTGTATACATAATCTATATGTGTAGCATGTATATTTTTTATACATGACATCTTAAATATAATATATGAGGGGAGTTTGCCATTGGAGAGGGAAATTTCCAGAGGCTAGTAGGAAATCGGCTATGCTACCCTGTAGAAAATATGAACAAAAATTCTTAGAGGACTTCTTCCTCTGAAAAGAGAGAAACAGGTTCCTCTAACTGGAGTGTATCACTGGGATCCTTCTTTTGAAGTTAACCAACAGGACCTGGTTAGTTTTATCCCCCAGTAACATCGGTCGGTAGGTAAAAGGAGACATCAACAGCAGCACTTATTTGCAATAGGAAGGTTCAAGTACAAATCCATTTCCTACCTGAGGGAACTTCAGCTGCCCCGTGGGGATAAGCTATATCATATTGGTAGGCCACATTCACATCCACTAGATTAGGTCACTCACCTACAACGTGGTAAATCTTCATCTGAGGATCAACTTAGAGCAAAGTGAACAACAATTGTGGGCCAAAGTGAACACTAGTCAGAACGATGCCCTGGATGAGTGCTTATGATATTATTTGGGAAGCACAGAGATTTTGGGTTTCTGACCCCATCTCAAGTGCTGTAGGTGAAGATAGGCATTTTCTGCAGGGGACAATCTCTGAAGCAGGAACTGGGAAGGGAAGCAGATGGATGACTGCGAGAGGCTGGGTGCCCAGCAGACCCAGCCATAGCTGAAAGGCATCCAAGGACTATGGCTTGTGGAAAACACATTTTCCTAAGGAGGGCTGCTATTGCTGATATCTGGACTAACAGGGCGGAAATATGGGGTGCTACTTGTATCACATTATTTTCTCAATATCCTTATCTCTGGCTGGTAAAACCTTAGATAGTTCTATGTGGTCAAAAACAGATATATCAAATTCTCTGAATTTTCTTTGTAGGATATACGGACATCTTTTTTTTTAAGGACTTTATCGTTTTTAAGGATTCGGTAGCCAGCAGTTTGGGGTTTCGAAGTTCTATGTTTTCTTTCTGGTGTAAGTGTTGGTAGACTTTAAGTCCCTTTATGAATTGAGTTCCAAATTCAGGTCAAACTCTTAAACCTGTTTGCGCTTCTGGTATTTCAAACCTTATTTTACCCTTGTTACTTTTTTTCCTCTGGAAATGTAGTTTCTCAGGGCAGACCCAGTGGTGTGAATGCTTACTGAGATCTTCTTGCCTTGGGGCCCCATCTAGTGGGTAGTGACTTGCACTGAGCAGCACCAAAAGCGTCTTTATTTGTGTCACTTAGAGAAATGGAAAGCAATAGAAGGAGCTGCTGTGAAGATCCCTTCACAGAGCCTAATAATCACAGACAAAATCACTGTATCTTTATTCTCCTGATGACATTGATTTTGTTTTTCTCTCTCTCTCTCGTGTTACTTTTCATTTCGTGCAGAAGCATTTTCGTTACATTGCAGAAGCAAACCTCAATCCTAAAACCTCAATCCTAAAAAAGAAAAATCTTCCATTCCTTCTGTACCTCTGGACATGCTGAAATGTTTTAAAGGAACGGCTGTGTTATTTCACTGAGTATTCCACAATCACTGGTAAATGGTTCAAGTATTACTCCACAAAGTTTTCCATAAATTAGGAAGCTTACAAGGAAACCTGAAAAATAGGAAGCATTCCAGCAGTAATAAAAGGTCTGGCAGCGCTAAATGTCTAAAATCTGTATTTTATCTTGACAGGATTGCTTTTATATTCCTGATTGCTAAAGCAGTAACCATATTCAGACAAGTCTTGTGAACTGCTCATTGTAAATACGTATTAGGAAAAGAAAAGAGAGCGGTCTGAGAAATGGAAAAGGGTTTTACATCTCTGTCTAAGTAACTTGTACAAATGACATTTTTCTAGCCCATCTGTCAGATGAATTTAGTGAGCCAAATTTGGATTTCAGTTGTACTTATGTAGCTCAGTGTAACCCAAGGGAGTAAGACGGATAGCTAGACAGAACATATGGCCCTGGCTGTCTAAAAACTTGCTTTTTCAAAAAGAAAAAGGAAAATAAAAAGGAAACTCTGGTAAGAATAAAGCTATTTTCTCTGACAAATATGTTTTTTAAAACTAGTTATTTTCAAGACAGCTTCTGTAGCCTCACATAGCTCACTGTCTTTCAGTCTAAAATGAGCTCTAGTTTAAGTGCTTTCTGAAAAATTTTAGTGCTATCTGTGCTTTCAGAGAGGATCACAAGGGGTGGACACTGAGCAGTCCTGAACTTTTTTGACAAGGTAAGGTTTTATTTCACCTTGTTATTATTTTCGTTTAATGGCGTAGTGGGGATATTTAACAAACACTGCATGAAACTCCCAAGGAAGAAATATTGAAAGACAAATGAGAGTCTGACTCGAATAAAAAGAGCATTGTTAGGAAAGAAACCTCTTTTTAACTTTGACTATTGAACCATGATCTTGTAGGCTTCTGGGCTTTAATTTTTCCTTTTTTTTTTTTTAATTTAGTGGAAAAGAAAACGGGTGAGTGACTGACTTAGCGTCCAGACAACTTTCCCTGCCTTGAAAATCTGCCTCTTCTAAGAGCTTACTCTATTTATAAAGGAGGAGCATGTAAGTGTGTGTGTGTGTGTGTGTGTGTGTGTGTGTGTGACTGAAAAATGATCTATCCTTTTTTCTTTTTGACACCATATCCATTTGTACCGTTCTCGATTATTTTTTAACTTTTCTTTTTTTGCTCTGTGGCTTCTGTAACAAATGCTGCTGTTGCAGCACACGTACAGTTCTCTCTTTTGATAGCCTAGCTTGATTTTATGCTATATCTCAGGAGTCACATAGACAGTGGGCCACATCTTTAGCTGTGCAAATCCTATGCTTATTGGAGTGGAGAAGCTCGAAATCTTTTTTCAGTGCTCTGCTGTTTTTCGGTCTGCAGGGGCTAAAATAGTTTCCCAAATAAATGATCCTGGCAGAATTGGCTTTCAAAATAAATGGTCTGAAGCAAAAGGCTGGCTTTACGGCTGCTGTAATAGTCCCATAGGAGCTATTCCTCTGACCAACAGTTGTCCTAGCTCTGCTCCCCAAGAAAGGCGTGAAGGGCTGACAGAGGTGAATGCTGATAATGTTTTCAGGAAATAGATCTTGTTTGAGAGAGAACCTTGGTATCACAGTTATATTCCAGTCTAGACTAGATAGAAAAAGTCTTTTTCACGTTAAGATAATTTCTGAGTTTCAGAAATAGTTCTTGAATGGAGGCAATACTGACACTCATGACTTTTCAAATGAAAGTCCCTTGACCATACTGAGGCTCAAGTCCTGGCCTTGGCCTCCCGTATCCTCTCCTACCTATGCTATTCCCCCTTGTATAGCTACGTGACCATTCAAATTTTAGACACAGTGACAGAAATGGCCATTTGGAGAGGGAAAATTTAACCCCTTCTCTAATCCAGCAGTTAATACCAAAGAGGTAGAGCTGCAGTGGGATGGGACAGAGATACCCCCATATACCGATGGCATGAGGGTTAGTGGAGGAGAAGGGCAGATGCGGGACAGCGTGCTAGCCCTTGATGCGCGTGGCTGAGCACTGCCACCATCTCCTGCCTTCTCAACACAGGTGGCAGCCTGTCTCCGAGGGTACCTTCACATAATGGGGGTCTAACGGGACTTTCTTTGCACCAAGGGTTAGGTTTCCAACATCAGGCAGAAATGCATGCTCGGCCTCTTCTCCTCTTCTCTGACCTTGGGCTTGGGGTGGGTGAGCTATGAGACTTTAGGGAGCAGTTTCATATACAGCTGCCTGGCTGGGACATGCCTAGCCTCCCCTCCCTTCCCCTTCGAATTGTATATTACAGGCAGGGCCCTATATACTCAGAGCTTCCACAGGCTAAACCGCTATCTCATGCTTTTGCAGTGTGAATGAAAGGACAGTCAGCAGTGTAACTCACTAATTCAAAAACAGTATAAATATGTCTTGAGTGTGACCTGAAACAACGTCAGGGAACTAAGACTTTCCTAGCAATGCCATATCCACAGAGGGGCTCCTGTGGACGAAAGGCTTGGGAAAGATGTTCAGTAACAGAAACAAAATTTCACCGGAAATTTCCTGAGCAGCTCTCTTCAGCTTCCCAGAACATCAGCCTACATCCAAATATTTCCACGTTGGACCTGAGTGATGGATCCTGGTTCAGATGGACAGAAGCTGGTGCTGATCTGAGCCATGATATCCACATGGGGCAGTGTAGTACTTTGTTGGAATACAGCTGTATTAACCTGTGCTCACATGTAAACCTATAAATCTATCTATCTGGCTTATTAACTTAGGTTTAGAACCATGCTGATGTAGCTAAACTGCTGTTGGTCCCAAAGAGGCTCAACTGGTACAAATCAGGGTCTCCTGAATGATGTATTGTTGCCTGGTATAGATATATCCTGACCATCTGCTGGCAGTAACTTATGTTGCTTGTACAGCCTGCAAACATGTTAGCTCCCTTTCTGTTGAATGTAAACTAATACTTCATATACTGTAAGTATTATGTTTAATATCAAATTTGATATTTATCAAGTATATGGCAGGATGAAGCTTAAATAATTAGCAATACTGAAATAGTTGCTCACTAAAATTTACTTATTTGAAACTGGAGCTTGAAATTGATAAAACATTGCAAAAGTTAAATGAAGCTTTAAAAGAAATTAGCCACCTCTAAAGTGCTAATTGTCTAAGAGCCAATATGCAGGCATAGAAGCTATGCTCTGTTAATTTGGATTCCTGACTCATATAATGCTATATTTTATGTGTTAAATAAAGTAAGGTGGTAGACATTTCCTGATCAGTTTCACTGATGGTGACCAGCATGCAGCATATTTGAAGAGAAGTCAGTGGGGTGTAAGAGGGTTTCACCTGCTTTCTTTCCCAAATGTAAATTTTCAGTTAAAAATGAAATTTTATTGCATTTTATTATTATTATCATTATCATTATCATTATTGTAATATATTATTGCACCACAGTCTCATTCCATAATGAAAGATAACATCTTTGGGGTGACCCCAGCCCTGCCTGCCCCTGCTCCTCTCGGGGGTTCCCCTCGCCCAGCCCGACCCCATCTGAGGCCAATTCAGTGCTGTCAGTCACCGCCCTGCGATGTCTCAGTGGTGCCAGCTCCAGCCCTTCCACAGCCCTGCCCCTGCGCAGACATGGGACCCCCCCAGCCCCCACCCAGGCCCAGGCCCTGGCCCTGGACCTACCCCACCAGTAGCCCCCGCCACCACCAACCCCCTCCACGGGGAGCCCCTTGGCCGTGCAGCATTCTGGCAGATAATCAGAGAATCACAGAATGGCTGAGGCTGAAATGAACCTCCGGACTCATCTAGTCCGGACCCCTGGTGCAAGCAGAGTCAGCTAGAGCAAGTTGCTTAGGGGATTTTGAAGATCTCCAGGGATGGAGACTCCGCACCCTCTCTGGGCAGCCTCTCCCAGTGCTCAACCACCCTCACAGTGAAGAAGCTTGTTCTTACGCTTAAGTGGAATTTTCTGTGTTTCAGTTTGTGCCCATTATCTCTTGTCCTGTCACTGAGCACCACTGAGAAGAGTCTGGCTCCATCTTCTTTACTATTCCACATCAGATGTTTATACATATTGATCAGATCCACCCCGAGCCTTCTCTTTCCAGGCTAAATGGTGCCAGATCTCACAGCTGCTCCTTGTGGAACTTCATTGAAAATATTTATGTGAAAGTTTTAAAAATGAACATACAGAATGATCTAAGAACGGCAAAATGAAATGACTTGGTATTCTCCGAAATGGAGGACAGATTATCAAGTCAGGAAACTACCTGCCATGGTTAAAGAAGTCTGAGGTGATCCAGAGTATCATTACATTTAAACATCTTATATAGATGGTCCTATTTTTGGCCAGCTACTGTGTTAAATTCTTCCGTGTTATTGATCTTTGGTTGGCTGTTGACCATAATGTATCTATCTAGAAGAACATCATCGTACTTAGCTCCTTTTCTGATGCCTCCATAAGCCCCTTCCGTTTCCTGGTCTCTTTTATGTGTGATATCTGATTCATCTTACTGCAGTTTCCTAGTCTTTTGTCTCAACACTCTACATTCACCAAACACAGTTTTATTCTCTTCTGGAATGTAAATTGATTCTTTGTTCCTTTCTTCTTTAGCATCCTTTGGTGCATATTTTACAAATGTTGTTTTAACATAAGAATGGTTTTATTAGATCAGGCCTAAAGGTAATTCTAGTGTCCTTTCCCTGTCTACGGCAAATAGCAGATGCTCAGGAAGGATTCAAAGAACAAGGCAAACATATATGTTAGGCTGATCCCCAGGACAGCCTCCATCCTCTTAACCAATTTCAGGTCAACGGCTCCTTAAGAGGGATATGGTACCTTTGCAGCTGTGAGTTTGGAGGGGCTGGATGTGGAGAGCTGCTTTCAGGACCTGCTAGCAGCCCTTCAGCACCAGCTCGTCTGTCACCTTGCAGGTGCCTGTGAAGTCAGTCCGTAGAAAGTGACACTGTCTGTGGAGATCCCCGAAAGAAGCTGTACGGGTGGCATGATTAGTTATGCTAGTAAGTTATATGTAACTCTGCTTATTCTATGTCTTGTAGATGGAGAGAAATGCTGGCATTGTCCTGTTCGTCCTCCTCTCATGCCCTCGGTTGACACCAGTGATCGCCATCTCCCTTTTCTTTTGCTTCTTGTGGATTATTAACAAGGGGAAATGGAGGAGAAAAAGAAACAAGGAATAATTAAGAAGGCACATAATAAGACAGTAGCTGAAATATTGAAACAGCTGCCATGTCTCATGTGGGACTGGGGCTTTCATGGAATATTTCCAGGTGGTTCTCATGAGGCACAATTGTTTTCTGGGGCGTGTGACACACTGGGAAATAGCTGGCATACCTCTATTGGACAAGGAGTAACACTGCACACTTGTCCTTTCTCCTAGTAGGGAGATACATGTTTAGTGATCTGTTCTCTTTTCAGTGCCATATTTTTTTTTAAATCAGGAATGGAGACAGTATTTCTGTTCCAGGATATGTCATACATAAGATATAGGTATGATTCATCAGAGATCCAGAGAAGTATCATTCTACGTTGCCCATCTAAACTCACTAGGCAAGACCTGAAGAGAGCTCTTACTTTTCTTTCCACATACCCCTGTTTGCTGGCTCTTTGCTGATTCCTATGAAGACGTGACCTTCCAAGCTGTCAGCCAAATTCTCAACTAGTAGCTGTCACATTTGATGTTATGCTATCTATCTACTTCTTTATAAGTAAGGAACCCTACCTAAGATTAAGCTGGAAAAAACCATCTACAAAGCGTAATGTACTGCCTTTCTCTATCAACAGAGCTAAAGTTCAAGCTGAGGTTTTTATATCACATTACAGAAATGCAATGCAGTCTTGCTCAGTTAGTATTTCCCCAGAAAGCCTCTGAAAAGATTATAAACCTATGAAGTCCTTTTGCCATGATTCCTCTTTCTAGAAGATTCACTTGATCTAACATACCACTTCAAACTCCTTGCTCCATTGCTTAATGTCTATCTTGACCTATGTGTATCTCTGATTGACTATCCAAAGGTCAACGCATAAAACTAACTTCATTGTTTACATCTTATATTTTCTAAGGAGTCACTGTCTTTTCTCCCATGCTCTTCTTCATGTCTGGGAGATGCCATTACAAACATCCCAAAACCAAACTTGTTTTAGTTCCTCTGGTCTTACTCACTATTCACAGAAGGCTTGATAACAGACCACTGTGTGCTCGTGGACTGTACCAGCACTGAACAGTCGAAAATAGATACTGTGCCTGGCAATTGTAATGGGGAGGTGAAAACTGTTCACCTCATCAGCAAATCCCTACTTGGTCATCAGTTCTGTATCAGTTCTACCTATATTCCTATGTTATCTCTTTTGCAAAACTTATACTGTAAGCACTTCTTTCAACCCCTTCTACCACTAGTGTGTTTACAGTATCTAAGTCATTCCCAATCCACTCTCAGTGCTCCTAAGTGGTAGGGTCCTAATTTTATTAGAATTACCTTCCAAGAAAGAAAACCCACATACGGTTGGATTAGTGTGTGAGCACCTTCAGGGGGAGAAAATAGTGTTTTTCAAATCTCAGAAGCTAGCAAGAACTCTGGATAGAAGGCAATGCTAGGCAAATTCCAACTCAAGGAAAAAAAGGCATGCCTTTTTGAGAGGAAAATATGAGTAAGTATTGGAGCCAAGTACAAGAGATAAGGAAATATTAATCTCTGGAAATGTTCAAATTAAGATAGATTTACTTTTATGAAAAATGTCACTAGGCACATGACAAGTGATTCTTTGATCACACATTTTTTCAGTTTCATGAAGTCACCATGCCAGAGCAGCAAACATAACTGAACAGACGGTAATGGACAAATGAAATGACCCTGATGATTCCTCTGGCCTCAGATTCTATCTTTCCATTCAAGAGTTCTCACACATTGGAAATACTGAACAGCTGATTTCAGGCAAGGATCTGTCACTCCAAGATGTCCTAAGCAATCCCAGTGGTTGCTGTGAACTTACGTTGTTGTTGATATTGTCCTCTCATAAATGCCCAGACATCACGACGACCACGCTGAGCTCAGGATTTTTTCCTCTCCTCCACTCCTATAGTATTTGTGTCACTTGGGGAACCCTGCCAGAGAACGGGATCAGGTACAAGTGTAACCGAACAGGCCACCCGGGGCAGGGAGGGAGGACAGCTGTCTTGAGCATTCAATGTTTTACATTCTGTGCAGCTCTGATGTGACCCAGGCCTGAAGATATTTATTAAGCTGGAAGAAAGCCTTTTTTGGTCCTGAAGCTCATTGAATCTGCCTACCTATTACTTAGGATTTATTACAATAGAATCCACAGTGATACCTAATATTGCCTTATTGCGACAGAAATTCAGTAAGAAAGAAACAGGCTCTATATTACTTGTGAGGGAAGTATTACACTATCATCTCTGTGCAATAATACCAAGCTCTCTGTGCATATGGAGCTCATAACTTCCTCAGGTTAAAGCTAAGAATCATGAAAAAAGTTACTTGATGGAGATATCAATAAGGTTTACCAATAAAATCAAATAATATCAAAACATCAAATTATAATATCAATATATATGTATTTTTATCTATAAAGGTTTTCCAGTCAGCATGTGAATATTAACTTGTGATAAAAAATGAAGTTTCAGAGGAATATTCGAGACCAGCACGTAAGACAAGACACTGCTAGGTGACTTATGAAAAAAAAATGAAAAGAACAAAATATGAATAAAACTTACATAAGTTGCATTGAAATGTGAAGCATGTTTGTGTGAGGAATCCTGCAGTCTTTATTTGGCTGAAAACTCCCTTTCAAATCAAATGAGTCTTTACCTGACAAGGCACCAAGGACATTGGTGTCAGCTCCTCTGGGTGACTGATTTAACGACAGTTCAATGCCAAAGAAGGGGAAAAGTAAATATCAGTTAAATGGCAAGGACAAAGAATTTAGTTAAACTTCCCTGCCAGGAGTGCTTGCAGCTATACGACTGTGGAAAGGTAGCAGTGATGGTTAGAACCAGTGAGCTCAAAACGTTGCCTGATTTGAAGCACCAGAAAATGTACCATGGAGAGAAACAGCAGTTAGAGGTTGGAATAGAGTAACCAAATATGACTCTTCAGTTTGCTTTCCATAATGAAATGTTGCTCTGTTTTATGAATTGTGGTATTGCCTTTGAAGACCTGGAGAAGCACCTACAGGGTGGGTGGAGACAGGTCGGTAGGACTCAGTTAGTAGCACTTCTGCAACACAGTGTTTTCTTCTTTTAGATATGCCAAATGTTATCTGTTAAAACAGTGTCAACTGGGGACCTGCCTGGGACCAAAACTGTTAGTACACTTCCTGTTAAAGCTACTTATCTTAAACTCTGCTCTTGCAGTGTTAACAACCTGTCCCTCAAAGAATTCCAGTAGTAGCAAAGAACAACAATTAAGGGATCCAGCAGTTGTCATTCCTAAAGAAAATCATGCCTGGGATCCACCCACAAGGGCACTTTCTTGTTTACAATGAAATCTTGCTCAGAATTCCACTGTATTATTCCTTTATGTAGTTGTGGATGTGAGTCATTTAGCCCTAAAACCAAAGAATAACATCCTTCCAGTGAGTTACTTGCTGTCAGGAATAAATATAGTAACAGCTCGTTATTTGAGAGCCCCTTTGCAGTCATGCACAAGGCTTCTACGGGTCACAGAATCACAGAATCACAGAATCGTTTAGGTTGGAAGGGACCTCTGGAGATCATCTAGTCCAACCTCCCTGTTCAAGCAGGGTCACCTAGAGCATATTGCCCAGGATCACGTCCAGACGGGTTTTGAATATCTCCAGCGAAGGAGACTCCACCACCTCTCTGGGCAACCTGTTCCAATGCTCTGTCACCCTCACAGTGAAGAAGTTTTTTCTCAGGTTCAGATGGAACTTCCTGTGGTTCAGTTTCTGCCCGTTGCCTCTTGTCCTGTTGCTGGGCACCACGGAGAAGAGGCTGGCCTCATCCTCTTGACACTCCCCCTTCAGATACTTATACACATTGATCAGATCGCCTCTCAATCTTCTCTTCTCCAGGCTGAACAGGCCCAGCTCTTGCAGTCTTTCTTCATAGGAGAGATGCTCCAGCCCTCTAATCATCTTGGTAGCCCTCCGCTGGACTCTCTCCAGCAGTGCCATGTCTCTCTTGTACTGGGGAGCCCAGAACTGGACACAGTACTCCAGGGGAGGCCTCCCCAGGGCTGAGGAGAGGGGCAGGATCACCTCCCTCCACCTGCTGGCAACACTCTGCCTAATGCACCCCAGCAGACCATTGGCCTTCTTGGCCACAAGGGCACACTGCTGGCTCATGCTCAACTTGTTGTCCACCAGGACTGCCAGGTCCTTCTCTGCAGAGCTACTTTCCAGCAGGTCAGCCCCCAGCCTGTACTGGTGCATGGGATTATTCCTGCCTAGGTGCAGGACCTTGCACTTGCCTTTGTGGAACTTCAGCAGGTTCCTCTCCGCCCACCTCTCCAGCCTCTCCGGGTCCCTCTGAAGGGCAGCACAGTCTTCTGGTGTGTTAGCCTCTCCCCCCAGTTTAGTCTCATCAGCCAACTTGCTGAGGGTGCACTCTGTCCCTTCCTCCAGGTCATTGATGAATACATTGAACAAGACTGGGCCCAGGACCGACCCCTGGGGGACACCACTAGCCACAGGCCTCCAACTTGACTCTGCGCCATTCACCACAACCCTCTGAGCTCGGCCATCCAGCCAGTTCTCAAGCCACCTCACCGTCCACTCATCTAGCCCACACTTCCTGAGCTTACCTAGGAGGACGTGATGGGAGACAGTGTCAAAAGCCTTGCTGAAGTCCAGGCAGACAACATCCACTGCTCTGCCCTCATCTACCCAGCCAGTCATTCCAGCAGAGAAGGCTATCAGATTGGTCAAGCATGATTTCCCTTTGGTGAATCTCTGCTGACTACTCCTGATCACCTTCTTGTCCTCCAGATGCTTAGTGATGACCTCCAGGAGGAGCTGTTCCATCACCTTTCCAGGGATGGAGGTGAGGCTGACAGGCCTGTAGTTTCCTGGCTCCTCCTTCTTGCCCTTTTTGAAGACTGGGGTGACATTGGCTTTCTTCCAGTCCTCAGGCACCTCTCCTGATCTCCAGGACCTTTCCAAGATGATGGAGAGGGGCCTAGCGATAACATCCGCCAGCTCCCTCAGCACTCGTGGGTGCATCCCATCGGGGCCCATGGATTTATGGATGTCAGGTTTGCACAAAAGATCTCTAACCTGATCCTCCTCAACCAAAGGAGGATTTTCCTTTCTCCAGACTTCCTCTCTTGTCTCCAAGGTCTGGAATTCCTGAGGACTGGCCTTAGCAGTGAAGACGAAAGCAAAGAAGGCATTCAATAACTCTGCCTTCTCTCTATCCTTTGTCACCAGGGCACCCGCCCCATTCAGCAGCAGGCCCACATTTTCCCTCGTCTTCCTTTTGCTCTTGATGTATTTGAAGAACCCCTTCTTGTTGTCCTTGACATCCCTTGCCAGATTTAATTCCAACTGGGCCTTAGCCTTCCTTGTCGCATCCCTGCACGCTCTGACAACGTCCCTGTATTCCTCCCAAGTGGCCTGTCCCCTTCTCCACATTCTGTACACTTCCTTCTTCTGCTGGAGTTTTGCCAGGAGTTCCTTGCTCATCCATGCAGGTCTCCTGCCCGCTTTGCTGGACTTCTTACTCAGAGGGATGCACTGATCCTGAGCCTGGAGGAAGTGACGCTTGAATATTAACCAGCTCTCTTGGACCCCTCTTCCTTCTAGGGCCCTACCCCAGGAGATTCCCCTAAGTAGGACCCTGAAGAGGCCAAAGTCAGCTCTCCTCAAGTCCAGCGTTGCAATCCTACTCATTGCCCTGCTCCCTCCTCGTAGGATCCTGAACTCCACCATCTCATGGTCACTGCAGCCAAGGCTGCCCCCAACCTTCACCTCTCCAACTAGACCTTCTTTGTTCGTTAGTACAAGGTCTAGCATTGCACCTCTCCTCGTTGGCGTCTCCACCACCTGAGTCAAGAAATTATCATCAATCCTCTGCAGGAACCTCTTTGACTGTTTGTGCCTAGCTGTGCTGTCTTCCCAACAGATGTCAGGGTGGTTGAAGTCTCCCAGGAGAACCAGGACCTGTGATCGTGAGGCTACTTCCAGCTGTCTGTAGAAGGCCTCATCGATGACTTCCTCCTGATCAGGTGGCCTGTAGTAGACCCCCACAACAGTGTCACTCATGTTACCCTGCCCTTTAATCCTTACCCATAGGCTCTCCACTTGCTCTTCATCCACCCCGAGGCAGAGCTCCATACATTCTAGTTGCTCCCTCACATAAAGAGCAACTCCACCACCTCGCCTTCCTGGCCTGTCTTTCCTAAAAAGCACGTAGCCATCCATGACATGATCTCAGTCATGTGAACTATCCCACTATGTCTCTGTCACTGCAATGAGATCACGGCCCTGCGACCGCACACAGATCTCTAACTCTTCCTGCTTATTCCCCATGCTGCGTGCATTGGTGTACAGGCATTTGAGAGAGCCAGTCAAGCACGCAGGCTTCCCAGGAGAGGTGCAAGAGGATCCTCCATAGCCATGTCCCATGCTGTCTCCCCTGGTTGTATGCACCCGCTGGAGGCATCCTGACTTGAGCGGTGTTTTACTGACTCTCCTGCCACTATACCACTCCCCTTCCCCCATCTTGCCTAGTTTAAAGCCCTCCGTACCAGGCTGGCCAATCTGTTGGCAAAGACACGCGTGCCCCGCTTGGTAAGGTGGATCCCATCGCTCCCCATCAGCTGTTGATCTTCAAACAGGGTCCCATGGTCATAGAAACCAAAGCCCTGTTGCCAACACCAGCGGTGCAGCCAGCTGTTAACTTGGAAAATTCGTCTACTCCTCCTCCTGTCCTTTCCCCTCACAGGCAAGATTGCGGAGAAAACGACCTGGGCTCCCAGACCCTTCACCACCATTCCCAGAGCTCTGAAGTCCTGTTTGAAGTCCTGTTTTGGGTCTGATAATGTATGGGGCATGGCACAGGCCATATACAGCATAGTTATGTGAATAGCTCTGAATAGTGGGATAAGCCTAAATTTCATACTGTTGAATGTCAGCTCTCATCTTGTTCAGGCAGGTGATCTGGGTTCATCTCCCCAGGTCCCTCTGCAAAGGCAAATGCCTCCTCCCTTTCCAGCCTGTGACAACAGTCAATCCTTCTGAGATCTTACTGTGCACCCTCCACACTGGACTCATTGTGCATTTGATCGGTGCTGTGATCTGTTATGTACTCATTTTCTTCCCCTTTTTCCCTGTGAAACATGAGCAGATAAGTTGCATGTTATCCGAATAAGCCAACTCAGCTGCCCTGTCCTGAAATTCTGACGCCTTTTACTCCCTTACATCCAGGGACAAATGCAATTCAGAAGAATAGAGCAGGTGCTTGGCTTCAGAGAATCCACAAAATCAAATTCTCTAACTCCCCACTTCCTGCAGAGGAATGCTGAGTTCCCATACTCTCTGCTAGAGTGCAGAGAGGGCACAAATCATCGGATAAAGGGAAGTGGGGGGGATAGGACAATCAATGCCCCCAGCTGGCAGCTACCAAAGCCTGGAGGCATTAGAACAGAGTTTTCAAGGTGTTACTCACTGGCAGATTTAGGGCTGTTTATTTTGCATTTCCCACCATGATGAAGGCTCTGGGCAACGTAACTGGCATGCAAGCAGTTCCTGTCTCTACCCTCTTATAACCTTTGATTCCATCCAGATTTAATCTGTTGTTGCTGTAATTGAGATCAGTGGATAGAGATAAGTACTGCTACAACAGAGATCTGCAGAACATTTCACTAGGTATTGTGTGGCACTTGAATAAAGACACCAGGGTAAGACAAAATTGTTATGGTCCGTATCTTTATACTTGGATAAAAAAATAGTCATCAGATTTTATTGGTAAATTAAGAACTGCCACTGAGCGTATATACTGCTAGTAGGGTCTCCCACGGTATGATTTGTCATATTAACAGGAATAACTGTTGCTGTTTACATTAAACTTTATCAAAAACATTTCCAACAAACTTGATTAAATTAAAAAAATCAAACAAACAGACATCTTTTGAAAGCTTAGCTGTAACTTCATGTGACTGGCTATAGACTGTAATTTGCTTGGCTTACCCTAAGATTTAGCAAAGCATATTTAGTTAAGCAGTCCCGCTAGGCCAATCCCCAGTTTTTAATTACGGTATAACCCATGACCAGCTCTAGAGTATTCTATGCTGTCCTAAGCAAAGTGGGACGTATGCTCACTTTACCACCTGCAATAACTCACAAAATAAACAGTTGAAGCATTTTACTGCACCAGGCAACCCTGTATTTGCTGTTGTGGCTGAGCTAAACCTTGGCCAACTCTTTAAGGAGACACTAAATTAAGTAGGATATGATTCAGAGCTTGTCTGAGCCAGTTAAATCTTACCACAGACTGATGTGCTCCAGAGTGGGCTATTGGACAGTGGAGTGACACATTGCAGTTTAAATATCTTATGAATGATTGACCTGGCACTCACTGTAACCCCCTTGTGTGTTTGCCTTCTTGGATATAAATAAGGACACTTACTAAAGGATTCACCTTATCTTATGTTACAGGGAAAAAAATCCCAACATTTTTTATGTTTCAAGTATTTTAGCATTTGTTCAAGGGCTTGTACTAGAAGTGTCTGATGTTCTGGAGGCAGTTCAGTCCAGCTTTATAGCATAGGCTATTGAAAATCCCAGTTTGGATGTTTAAAATTGTCTCTAGCAAGTAGTATTTGCTGCTGCCACTATCCACCGTCCCAGTAGTTGCACTGCCTTCCTTTGGAGAATGAGAAATGACATCAAAATATGCAAATAAACAAGAAAAAGGAAAACAAGGCGGGAAGTAGAAAAAGAAGTGTGCAAATGAGGAGCAGGGAAAAGGGTGTTCTCTGCCCACTTGCAAGAGGCAGTCGAGTGTGTGCTCCCTCGGGGATTTGTGCTCAGGGGTCACTGCTGGGTGAACACATTCGTGGCGCTGCCTGCTGAGCCACGTGGGGCTGTTACTGCTCCCCCATCAGCTAATCTTCATAAATGGGAGCGCTGTCCCACAAAGCTTTGGGAACTGGATCTCTCAGATGGGCAGGGAAGGCCTGGGAAACTTTAGGGCACTTTATAGATTTTTCTCCTTTGAGTGAGAGACATGGCCCCACACAATATTCCTGAACTTCTGACCAAAGTCAGTAGCTGAGGAAAGAGTGTAATTTCTTAATTTATAGTTGAATTTACGTCAATGTTTTTGTCTTTTGTTTATAATGCCAAGGGTGTTCCTAGGACCTGAATATCTGTGAAGAAAATCCAAGAGATTGCTCTTTGATTGCCAATGTCTACTGCTATGGCCTAGCTTTAAAACTTTACTGTAGGACTTTGTGAACAGTTAGGACTGCTGTAGAGATGGGAAACTTCATTTCCAGCTACCAATCTTCTAATTCATATGAAGCTATAAACGTGCTAAGAGCATTTGAAAAAATCAAGAGCTAAAATATTAACAAAGCTGGACTTCAGAAGCCACCATACAAGGATGCATTAGATTTATTTTTTTCACTGCAGAAAGGTAAAAGCATGGGGCAACATATCCTAATAGCAGTCTTTGGGAAACACATCATTGCATTCAGATGGAAAAAAAAAAGCCACCATTAAGGTACTGTAGGCTAAAAAACATACCTCTTCTAACACTATTACATTTCATTATTGTTTTGATGCTCCCTCTAGCAGTTAACTACAAAGCTAAAGCAACCTTTTCCAAGCTCTGTTTCAGCTCTAGGTCTCCCTCTTACGGGGAAATGGCTGGGCCATTATTTAAACCTGTATGTGTCTAAACATCCCAAATCAAGAGCTTGATGTAAGATGGAGAGGTAATCCTAAAAGATCACATTCAGTAAAGGATTTTAGCACAACTTAGTTTTAGGTTCTTGAATAAGCCTGCTAAATCTAGGCTTTAATAAGTACCTTTTAGGGAAGGATTTCTATGTGGAAGGTACAGAGATCAGGGAGGAAATATGTTTGAGGCTGTAAAATAAATTATTTTATGATTAAAATGCTGGGTAATATTTGGACAGTATGTACTCTGGTGCCTAATTTTCCACATCATTGTTTTACACTGTATTGCATTTTCCACTCCTACCCTGTTTTGTGAGTATCTATGAAGAGAAGAATCTAGCTGCTGACTTACCCGGAGACAACGTAGAGCCTGCCCAGCTGCATGACTTGTTCCTGTCTCTGGCATGTCCTCCACAGCCTTCAGGATGTGTTTTCACATTTTTGACATCCAGCCACACCCTGAAGAAAAAACGTAAAATGTAAGAGAGCTCAAGCGTAAAGGCAGACGGAGCAGGCTGTGTATTCCTCCATTTTTTTTAAGATAATAAGTAAAGAACAAGAAATTAAAATCAGAATGTGTAATGAGAACATTAAAATTTTCCTGAAAATCGACCTCTTACCTTCCACAGGAAAAAGCAATAGGAGAGAAGAGAAGGAGCTGTGTAAGTAAAGTGGATTTGCTCTGGTTTATTACCTGCTGATTACTTTGACAGATGCTTCTGAAGCAACAACTATGCTCGGTGCACATGGACTCCTTCCCCTGCATCCATCTCTGCAGATCTAATTCTGTCAGACTGAGATATAATTGAAGATGAACGAGAAGAAGGGAGAAATTTATGTCAAGCACATAGTCACCCTAGATGATGAGAAGAGAATGGGAAAGACCCTTCCTTAATCAGAGCTACTTAGGAATCCTGGATGAATACTGTGAATGCAATTAGAATGAGCTGGTTAAAGGCTTTTCCACATCTTGCTCTGCTTCCCTTACGTGCATGCATGCAAGAAAAATATGACTTAAAAGAGCATTGTTTGCGTATCAAAGTTTCTTATAGCAAGCATTGAAAGATCTTTGTCGTCACTTACTGACTTTGATCTTGACTCGATTCCTGTGTAAGTGCTATGAAAAAAGATTTTTGTTACTTTCAAATACATTAAAATACAATGAAACCCCTGTTTACTGTATATTGCTGACCCAATGACTAGCTGTCTCATTATGGCCCCAGTCATGAAGTTTATTTAGGTCTGCTGTATACCCAGGTTTTCCCAGAAACGTTTCCAAATTTTTTTTTTTTTTTCCAGACTGAATAAATGCGATTATTTCCTCACACATGTCACAAAGCTGGGTCAGGGTTCCTACTCCTCCTTTGACTCCTGTGTGCTCACATCACAGGACAAATACCTGCAGGGTCGAACATCTCCCAGAAGGAGCAGGATTCCTGAGCAGCCACTACAGCCTGGACACATCTGGCCATGTCAGATCCACCACAGCAGCGCTGCATGGCACAAGCCACCGTGCTTCTGCCCTCCAGTTCCCACGTGAAAATCTAGGAGCCCTACAAGCACTAAACTTCAGTTTTAGCCAGTAGTAATCAGGCACTGTCAGAGCCTCACAGAATCACATGCTTTGGTTGTGTTTATTTTCTGCCCATATATGCCTCTACGCACATTAATTCTTTCCACTTTACAGACTACCTTCAAGAAGCAGAGACATCACTCTCAGGCTGGCTGGGGGCATTCTGGATATAAAAAAATAGTGAGTAGGAGCTGAACGCTCTTTAAATCCATGTTAATGAGGCTTTTTATATAGTTGCCATGTCTTAACATATTGCAGTCGTGTTCTCTAAGATCCAGGCAGCCCTTAAGGAGGCAACAGGGAGGCTCATTTTACAGCCTGAGGCACCAAAGGGATCTCACGTCTCTACTAATAAGATTCTGGAGTTTATGGCTTCTTACTGGTCTTCTAAGTCACTGATGATTTTAAGACTTCAATAATTTACAAATGAAATGTTCCAATTGTTTTCTCATTTTAAACTGTTTCCCAGAGACCATGAGCTTGGTGTTTGCAGGGAAGAAATCTCCCCTTTTAACATCAACAACTGCTGTTTGTTAAAATACAATTTAGAACTTTGTGCTGGGGAGGTTTTTCCTTCCCCTTTATATTATACCCATATTGCTTATTACGCTGAACTCAGTTTTGGGAGAATCACTTGGTTAGTTCTAAATATAGAATTGCATCTGCCCTTAAATGGGAGTGAAGGGGCAGTAGCCTTTAGAGAGGGGAATTATTTTTGTTTTCCTCAGCCATAGCTTACTAAGCTGGGAAAGGCTCGTCTTCCTCTCTACTTTGCAATTTTGCTGTCTTCTTAGGTAAGTCTATTTTTCATCTATTTTATTGTTCAGAGCAAATGAGAATGATTATGGGGCAGGTGCTGGGCACTTTTCTATACAAAATACATGATCTTTCTTGGAGAAAGTACGCAATGACTGGGACACTGATTAATTTATGAAAAGACAAACAAACATACATACAAATAAAATGATTTCATTCTGTTCGTGATCAGTTTGATTTTACGTTTCCTATTTCTTTCTGCATATGCAAAACTATGTTATACCAACCCATAGTTCCATTGGCAAATGTACTTCCCCAGTTGGACATATACTCTGAGAGTATACGGAGAGTGCTACTTTCTTGTGTGTTTATGCTGTAAAAAGATAGAAAATGTAATTTATCTGGTATATATACATAAAGAATTAAGGACAACAAAACTTATAGCAGCTGGCAAAATTAGTTGGTATGATGAGAAATAAGATGTAACTAGGACAAAAAGTCCTACTTTTATTTTTTGTCAATCATAGTTTTTAAGTACATATCTTTAGAAGATGCATTTCTGGTTACTGCTATCACTTTAGGCCGTGCATGTGGTGTGCTCTGTGCCACATGAAAATTCCAGCAAAGTACCACTGATAGAGCTGTGCGAAATCATGTTCATGGTCTTGACACTATGCCTGTAGGCTGGTAATACCTGTGAGCCAGTATGAAAGTATCATAATGAAGGAAAATAAATGTTGAGATCATGAGAAGTGACTGACTTTCACAATCTTACTATCACACATTCCTTATTGCCCAGCTGAAGGGACACAGTACACTTGCCAAGTGAAGGGAAATCTTAAAACTTCATTGGAATGTATTGCAAATCTTTGTGCATTTGAAGTGTTAGCATGGCAAAATCTGAAGTCAGTGATGTGGCCAAACTCAGTCTTTTTAAGTCCCAGTGAAGTAAGAGCATGAATCCATAAGAACAGAGCTGCATAAAACCCTTTCTGGGCTGCATGCTGCTTGGCTCGTAACAGCGATATGATAGGAAACGTTAGATTGAGGGCCTTCAGTCACTTCCGTTGTGAGCGCTGTGTAAAAGCCAGCCAAAATTCCAGTTTTTACACTCACAGAAACATAAGAACCAGTACTCCTCTCCACAGCAATGACCTCACTGCGACAGGAGGACCTGGGGGCAGAGCCACGGCTCTGACTCCTGCCTATGTGCTGCTGAGCATAGGTAGTAGCTAAAACCGTGAAGGGTTGTAGCTGTGATCACGGCCAACCATGGTACATGCCAAACTGCTTCCCTACTGATCATTAAGATTAGTAGGTGAAACAAGCCCTTCAGGGTCTACTGTAGGCTCAAGGAGTGCATTCCACCTAATCATACAGTATTTAACTTATACACATTGAATTTAGCTATGCTATTGTTAATATTTTTGGAAAGCATACATTATTACGTGTGCTATAGGCACATGACTGTGATAAACCTCTTAATCTACCCACATATATTTGCAAGCAGAATCATTTGATGCAATGAAATGTTAAATCCCTGCTTAACCTGCAAAGTTACTAGCAAAAAATAGACACATTTGTGATGGTCGATATCACCAGCTACTTGGAAATGTTGCATTACTGGACATTCAGAAGTCTACAAATTGTTTAGAGAAACTCCATTTTTAGGCTTAATGAGGGAAATAATGCATTTACTACCCTGAGAATGATTTGAACAAGATCAAACCTGTTGCCCCCAAGAATTCTAAACATCTATTTAGAACTAATTTGAGAAAGTACGCTCATACTATTCTCATACAAAAGAAGTTTAATCAGTAAAAAGTAAGTCCAGCTATGATGTAGCTAAAGATGTCAGAAAAAACTGAAAAGAGAAGGGATCTCACAGCTTGCTGAGTCATGTCTGGAATTCTGTATGGTTTAAGCATATGGGAATTCCATATGCTTCTTTAACTTCGGAAGCATTTGTGTTCCACTGTCAACAAATTAAAATTTAATTTTTTTTATAAAGAAAAAACAAATTCTTCAATGAGAGAGAGGGAAGCATCTTACGATGAGAGTTAATTATGTGCATTTTTTTCAGTTCATCCCTTGATCCTTTTTCAGCACATAGACCACAAATTTCTATACAAACCTAAATACACACACGCACACAGAGATAAAAGACTGAAGAGAGCAGTATCATTTAAGAATTTTTGTTATCAAAATGGGGAAGATATTACCAGACATTCTACCTCCCGTTCTGTTCTAGACTGCAGTGCCTACGAGCCAAATAATTATCCATGTTTGTTTTGTAGGATTTCCACCAAAGTGAGTTCCCAGAAGGGATATGCTCTCATGTTATTGCCTACTGCAATTTTACAGGATTGATATAACCATCTGAAAAGGACTACATGTTTTTTGATGCAATATGGTAACTCTTCAAAATAGTCATTAGCATCAGCTAATGCCTGGAAGTCTTTTTTTTCTTTCATCTTTCATCTTAGCATATAGGCTGTATAGAATTAAATTTATTTTATCAGCAAAATATGATGGTCTGTAATGTACTATGAAGGTATTAGGTGGCAAAATAGCGCTTACTAATTGGAGCACACTTAACTTGGAGTAATATGGAAAACAACGAGCAGAGCTAAAGACACAGAGAGGAGAAGAAGACGCACCTCACAGTAAAAACAGAGAAACCCTTGAGTCAATGCAAATGATGAAAGATGTTTAAGAGAGACAATGCATAGAGGAGAAGCAAGACACACTAAGAATAAGGATATGTACCCAGGATCAGGATGTACTGATCCTTCAGCCAGTATGAGGGTAGACTGCGTGAGGGCAGGCAAGAACCTGCCAGTCGCTTCTGGCATTTCTGCAGATGGACAAGGACAGTGATGAGCAAAAAGTTGCATATTACATGGTACAGCATTGACAGGGCAGGCAGAGAAAGTACATGCTGTATAGTGCATCACTCAGGACAGGAACCTCCTGCATCAAGGAATGCAAGTTGTCTATCTATGGTGAGCACAAGCATGATCTCCCTCCTGTGGCATTTGTCAATCCCATCCATCAATTCAGTTGATTGCCTGCCTCCTTTCTGAGGCTATGTCAATGATCATGCTAGAATTTGCTGCCTGTCCTTTAAATCTTAAATTAACTCACTTATCAAACTAACTACGTCTATATCAGACCCTGGCTTCTCTGCTCAAGAATGTGCCCCTTGTCACATGGTCCTAGATTATTGCTTTCTATTCAGGTCAGTATTACTATAGCATGAAAGTATGCATATCTTCGCCTGGGAACTCTTGTCTTTTACTCGCAAAAAAGTATCCATTGTTATACACATGCTATTAAGTATGTGGAAAAGTGTGTTTGTATAAACTGACTTAAGGAGTCTAATTCGTCTGTGTTTTGTATCATTAATCCTTCCAGTTAAGGGTATTCTGCCTGACTTAATTTTTTGTTTCGGTTTGATAGTCTTCTGAGTGGTTTGTACAGCACGTAGACTAGTGCAGTTATATCCACAGCATTTACAGTCATAGAAATAAATAGGAATAAAAAAAAATGTTAGCGCAAGGGCGCAATGGTTCTGTGTTCCACCAAAAGAGTGAGGGCAAGGCCATCTTTGTCTGTAGCTCTGGATCTCTACACTAAAATCCAGGAAAGCTAATGGGATCTGAATAGATGCAGTTCAAGGGTTGCTTGGGAGACACACAGGCCGTATTTTTCAAAAAGTCCTCTGTAACTCTTAGAGTCACATACCAGTCGAACTTGGTGAATAGAACACATTTTTACTTTGTTACGATTGTTATCACACTTAATCTCTCTCTTTGGACATTTGTGTGACTTTTTACTGATGGGAAATAGAATTTTTTTTTGACGTATATTTCAAAGCACTGCATGGATCTTGCTGTTGGGTCAGTTCCACCAATTGACCTGCCAGTATAAATAGGTCTCTAGTCAACTGCCAATAATAAAATCTTGATTCACCTAAGTCATTAACTTCACTGGGATTAAGCTGCCATCTGCTTATCATTTTATCTAACTCTGTTACCGGTATGTTGACTAAATGTTCTCATATTTTTCAAACATTTCACATAAATGTATGTTAGTAGAAAACTGGAAAAACAGTCAACAAGTTTCCAAGGAAGGCAATAGAAACCTATTTTATCCTAAATGCAGATACCCTAAGTGCTCTGTAGACTTTACTGAAGCAATTTTTACAGTGGGGCTGTGATTTTATTCTTCAGATACTCATCTTTGCAGCGCTATTAAGTATTAAATACATACTCTGCAAGAATCATTGTAATTAACTGATGATGATTATTACATTTGGAACGGTTACCAGGCAGCTCCCGTCTGTGTTAACAGAAGGCTAAATGAGCCTGGCTTCTAACAAGATCTGTTAACTGCTTGTGTAGAGGACAGGAGTGATGGCTGTGTGTTTCTGTTTTATAAGAGTTTAGACAAACATGCAAAATATGTGAACCTGAATTTTGAGAAAATCTGGCTACTGATTAATAGGAAAAGATTAAAATGTAAGCTTTATATTTAGGGGAGAATGCTGAACTGTAAATAGCAAAGATGTTGTCTCCCATCTCAAAAATGAAAATAACCCAGACTTTGATCCGTCCAAACACATGGGCGTTATTCTACAGCCCTTATACGTCAGATCTTAGTTAGAGCTATACATAGCAACATATAAATTGCATGTGAATGAATTCTCAGAATTATTTAACAGGGCCACGCATAAACACGAGTAGCTCGTAACAGCTGAGTCAGTCTTATAAGGAACCTATGGGTTTGCCCTTTGCACCTCCATTTAAGTGAAAGGGCTAATTATAAATAGAAAAGAGGGAACATTATACCATTAACTGTCTGGTTAAGGTATGTACTAAGGGGAAGTCAAATGTCATATGCACAATAGTCACAGAGTTAGACAACAGGAAGACAACCTGTATTTGATGTATGTGTGCGTAGCATAACATCCTGTAGAGATACCAAAATTAGGAGAAGCTGAGGCTGCTCATGAGTCTATGCAGCCGTGTTCATGTAACTATGACCGTGTGGCAGCCCAGAGGATGAGCTAATAGGTCTGCGATAGCTCAGTGCTGTGTGAGGGCACCTAACTAAACTAGCACCTCTGCAAGGTGCTGTGCTGTGCCGTATTAGCTTGGAATACGTTAGCTTTCTTATTTCACTAGGCATGTGATGATACATTTCTTTAAATGTCTAGTGCTAGTGTTGTCAACCTGTTTTATTTTTGTGTTTTGGTATCTGGTATTTTGCCTAAAGCTCACTCCTGAATTCATGGCTTGTAGCCCTTGTATCTCCCAAAAAAGGACTGAAAATGTATCAAGAGGATATGCAGAAGGTGCAGTTATCAGGCGGTAAATTACAGAAACTCATCTCTTTGAGAGTCATGACTTTTTTTTTCTTTTTAACTAAGATGGCCTCTGCGGAAGACATTAGTTGTATTTAGTTGCAGAAACTTTTTTTTAGAGAAGTAAAACTAGCTGGCTTGAGAATGGCATGGTTTGGGGGCATCTGACTCAATTTTTGAATGCTTGAAACTAACAGTCACACAGCTAGAATATATTACAATACTTAATCAATAATGATTATTTCCTCTTGTCATGAGCACTTTATGCTGGAAATACTGGTATTTGCAGCTATTTAGCCATGTATGAAGGCTTAATTTCATAGTCTGCAAAACTTGTTTTTTAAATTAATTTTGTCTAATCTTATAGTACTTAGGCAAAATTCCCAAACAAATACATAAAATAGAGTTAGTTACCAGACTAAGAACTACAGTCTTTCATTGAATCATATTACGTTTTTCTTCCTACAAGAAATCTAGCTTTAATTTTTCAAGAATAAATTGCCCCAAAGAAACACATGAAATAATTTCTTCTGCAGATACAGCACGTCTGATAGAGCAACTAGGAAAAACATTAAAAAGTCACAGCTGAAAAATTCTTGCAAAAGTCATGATAATATCTGTAATTCTTCAACATTTTTATTGCTGATTGTTTCCCATTCTCGCATGGGTATTTTGCAAGCATTTTTCAAATCATGAGATAATAATTAAAATTCTATAATGTAACAGAAAGCATTGCTTTCAAAATAGGTAATAAACATTTAAAAACCTATTTTCAGTATTTCATTGAAATAAGTTTATTGCACATACTTTTATTAGAATTAGAAGAGATTAATGAAACCAAAAATGTTATTTGAAATTGGAAAGTTGACAATGAACAGTGTTTGAATTTTTAAAATTTTTAACCAAGTCTCATTTTAACAGAAGCCTCTGTTCCATTGAAACTGTTTATCATTTAATTTTGACACGTGTACTACTCATCTTTTCTCCCAAAGTGCATATCTCTAGCTATATGATGAGAAATAGAACATGGATTAAAACCTGTTAGTATCACTGCCTTCGAAATTAAGTAAGAGGTGCTTACATTGTATCTAAATCAATTTACAAGATTTCTGTTCAAATTCCTTTGAGCTCTGCATTTTGCGTGTGTCATGAAGCTACCTACTTATGGGACTTTCAAATGCAAACAGTTGGTACGGTTCTGAGGATTTTATTCATAGGCAGGTTCTGCAGCGGGTACAATGACAGACGAGGATGGCAGTCGTTCCCTTTCCCTCTTCAGGCGGCCCCTGGATGAGCTCTGTGTGCACTGCCCAAGGTCGTGTCTCTGCCTTTACAACAGCTTCTGGAGTGGAGCTGCCAGACTGCATCCCACCTGGAAATAACAATGGCCAGCGCATTTTCCTTACATTTCAGGAGGAAACTAGGTTTTATTGCAGGATTTTGCCTGATTAAAAACTTCAGGATTTGGCCAAAGCTGTTTTACAGACTTTATATGGGGAAAGTGCTTCCTTTGTCACTGAAATTCAGCCATCTCTTGGGGAGGGTGGCACTTGCTAACTGGCCACTGCAGTCCCTCACAACCATTTAGACCAAGTAGCCCAGAAGTGAAGAATCCCGTATCCAACTAAAGCTGCAAACGGGACTTAGAAAAGCAGACTATAAGTACACAAGTGGGCACCAAGCCAGGGGAGAACTAGTTAACATCCCCATTTTTGCAGAAGTTGTCACTGTATTTCTAATGAGCTTAAGTGGGTAGTGCCTCTGGCTTATTTTAATGCCATGCTTGGGAATGCACTTAACTCTGGTTCATCGGGAAGCACATCATCCACTGTATCACTTACACAACTTCCAGGAGCTCCCTGAAAACTTCTAGCCAAATGCCATGCTTTGGAGAAAGTCCACAAGAGAACAACCAGAATGATCAGACGTCTAGAAAAAATAACTCATGAGGAAAGCTTGAAAGAACAAGCTTCGTTTAGCTTAAACGAGAGCTCTGAAAGGAACTTTGAACAAAATCTGCAGTTCTTCAACTGGCTGCTGCAAGGGTGGGTGAATGCAATCTATTTTGTGTTTTTGTGATGAACTAGACAAGAAACAGTGAGCTTAAGTTACGTGAGACCTAGTGAAAGGTTTGAAGAGCAGAAAGCTGAAACACCAGGGAAAAGCCCCAAAACTGTAGAATTTTCATATACGGAGATTTCTAAGAAGGTGTTAAACAGTGTCTGCAAGGAAGGGGGGAACTGATCCCCCCCAAAGTCTCTTCTAGCTCTTTGGTCTATGATTCCTTGATTCACTGCTTGGCTTAAATGGTACAGCCTGAGGTGCCTGTGCATACCATTGATAGCATTATTTGTCATAAATTGATGGAATTTTATACATTTGTGGGTGTACACACATATGTGTATATATGTAAAAATATCAAACCTAAACGTTGGAAATATATTGGTAAATGTGGTTTTATTCTTTGTAGGAACTGCTATTTGTAACAAATTGAACTATGTCATCACTAGCACTGCCATTTTACCAGAGGAGACACAAGCACTTTGATCAGTCCTATCGCAATATTCAGACAAGATATGTACTTGAGGAATATGCAGCAAGAAAGTAAGTACCATGTATTTCATAGATGTACCACAGAGAGGTTTCTATTTCAGATAACCAATTTTTGGAATAAAGATATTTACAGATTCCCCCTCCCCTTTCCAAATTTGCTGTTTATTCACAGCAGTAGTTTTCCACCTCCATCCACTGGGATGCTCCTTGTCCATGGTCTCCCACTAACATAGCTAGAATTTCTAGCTACATAGCAACTCACCTACTCATACCCTTTAGCTGAAGATCCCTCCTGTTGACCACCTCCAAGTTGGAAATTCCTTCTTTTAGAGTCTGATTAAAACTTATTGTGATTTAAGCAAAATGATTGGGATTTATCTGAAATTACAGAAGTAATTTTTTTACCCATCCTTCTCATATGACATGAGGCTATTTCTTGTCCTGAAGTTGGCTATTCCAAGTTATGGTTTCTGTTATTTAGTTCCTCCTTCCCTTCCTTTTCAAAATTTTCATTAAAAAGTTTAAATTCCTCTAATTTAAAATCTCAGAGTTTTATCCACAAGATCCAGGTTCTTTGTATTTCAGACTGGAGTTTTGACTGTGGGTTGCTTAAGAACCACTGTCCTTCCCCCTCAGTAATTAAGGTGAATAATTACCTGATTGTACCCTACTGGTGTAAATGGGAGTTACCTGGTCCTTTGGTCCCAGGCCTTTACTTAGTAGGACTTCAGAGCCCCATGTGCTTGTCCAGCTTTCTTTATGAAAAAGGAGAGTTTATGAGTACGGTTATGTGAAGCATAGAGAGGAAGGAATATTTAGATGTTGTTATAAGGATTCTGTATTACAGATGGGCTAGTACCCTTGTGCTTCACTGAAATGGTACCATAACGCTAAGTGACTGGAGACTGGATGAATATCAATTTGATAGAAATGAAAGAAGTAAAATAACTAATGATCCTTAGTGATTGATAATGGGCATATAGCCTCTGAGGGACAAGTGAGAGCTGGAGCACTCTAGTAGCAGTGCAGTTAGTGAGGAATACAGAATAGGTTTCTCACTGAACAGCGCTCAGTCAGGGCATTCAGCTCATTTAAAATAATTTCTCTGACTTTTCTGAGTTCATGTTTTACCATAATTGCTAAGTTATAACAACATCTTTTATGTTCAAAGGGCTGCTTCTAGACAGGCTGCCTATTACGAATCATCTGGCAGCCTGGGAAAAACAACATGTAGACTCTGTGCCAGAAGGGCACGTACCTTGGCTCACGAAGCAATGCAGGAATCCAGGAAAAGGTAAAGCTCTGTTGGTCCCGTCTGATCTGTGTGGTGGCTGTGATCCCATTTAGTGTCTGTCTTTTGTCAAGGTTCTTTTCAGAATCAACAACACTGGAGGCTTTTCTGTCACTGTTCTTCACTAATCTATTTTGGCTAGAATACTGAGTGGTTGAGTGTCACTTTCAATCTTGTGTTTCAACCTGCTGCCCAATTTGACCCTTGAAAAGAATTTTAAAACCAAAAGAAATTAGAAACTATATAGGATCCAGCATTAATTTTTCAAACAAATTTGCTGCACTGTTCCTGCATTTCTGGTGGGATCATTTTAAACATTTTGAGTTCTTTCCTTATTATCAAGAGGGCTTAGTAGCACATCTCAATTACAGCCTTGATATGAAGTCCTACAGTAAATGTGCTGACAGCAATGTTCCTGTTAGTGAATCTATGTATTTCTTCTCTACCATGCTCTGCAGTGACTGCACCAAAGACGTAGACAATATATGCTATAAGAAATACTTTTGTTTTCTCCTTTCTAGAGAATGTGTACAGGGAATCGTACATATACATATGTTTCTGGTGCTTTGATTGTTTTGAAAGATATATCCTAGAAACTGGATGTTCCAGGAAAATCAAACTTGTTTGCCTACTTTGTTGTTTTTGAAACTGTTTTAACCTCTATTAATGTAAAATAATACATGACAGAACAAGATTGGTATTTAGAATATGATGAAATGATGCAAAGAAATAAAAAAAAACAAAACAAAACAGACAAATAAATAGCCCAAACTACGGTTCAATGAAGTTCATGTAAGTCTTCTTGTTTGCTTCAAGTGCGTGTTGGGTTATGCCTTAAGGGTCTTGTCATATTCTTAGTGACAGTTGTGAGAAATTTCTGATATTCAGCTCCTTTCTTCATCCTGTTGGCAAAGCAATGAATAGTATAGGCTGCTTACTGAGTCTAGCAGAGCCTGGGCTAGCTCCTCCTAAATATGTTGATGAGATTTTTTTTAGGAATTCTGAAAAATCTATGCAATCAGTGCTTCCTCACTGTTCCCAAAAGTTGCTCACCAACCCTTTTAAAAGCCACAGGTTTCTCAAAAGCTCGGTTTTTCCTGGCAGTTTCTGCAATACTTTTCACTCACTCCTGCCCAAGAACAGCTTTCTTGCCTGCAGCACTTCACCAAACATTGTTGAACTCCATGATCTGTATCCTTCAGGTGAGGTCAGTTAATAGAGCCCATGGAGCTAAATAGAGTGCTTCCCGGGTGCTAGATCCAAGGCTATGACATGAGCAAGGTGAGCGAGGCCCAGCTCATTTCAGCGTGTGATGAATGGACAGGATATGCCTTCACTCCTCTGCCCTGTGCTTAACCCTGCAAAATCAGGGGCCAGAGGAATGCCAGCCACATTCTTGATCCTGATGACTAGAGGACTAGGACTGCAGGGTCCTAGGACTAGGACTGCAGGGTCCGTGTCATAGGGACCAAGATCTGAAACTTATGGCCCCACACATGTCAGGGGAAGGAAAGGGAAGTAAAATTCATAGTAATTTCAGATGGTCATTAGGATAGGTGGAGACACTAAGAATCATTCCTAAACTAGATTTTACATGCTGCTGATAGGGTTTCACAGCCCTCAGCTGCCTACTGTGTATGAGTAATAATCTTAAGCTTCATTTTAGCTTACTCTTGCCCGATTTCCTTCTTGTCCTACAGAACTCATGAGCAAAAGTCTCATGCAAGTGAAGAGAAAAGGATCCGGTTTGCCAGCGAGTTGTCTGCTTTGGAAAAAGAGATTCACACAGCCAGGCACCGTGCTAGAGAGCATCTGGACAAACTTGCTATTCAAAGGATGGTACAGTGAACAATTTTTGTTCCCATGCAAGCAGAATTATAAAATAAACTGCAATTTAAGTCTGTGTTTCACATCCTAGCAGTTACTTAACATCTTTTAATCTTGTAGATTTAAGACTAAATCTCAAAGCCCATTTAAGTCTGGTGCTAGACATTTCTTTGCCTGCCTTCATTTCTATTCTACGTTCAATAGGTAGAAGAAAACATGGCTTTGGAAAGACACGCGGTTGAGGAAAGTATAAGTCAAGCTCCTGAAATTCTAGTGCGCCTGAGGTCTCACACTGTCTGGGAAAAGATGTCTGTGAGCCTTTGCTTCACTGTACAAGGATTTCCCACTCCTGTCGTACAATGGTAAGAGATTGGCCTTTCCCAGGCCTCGAAAAAATGTTGTTAAGCTTTTTTCATTTGAAAGTTATGGCATAACTGATAAGTGTCACATACATAATGACTATGTTAAAACCCCTTTAAATCCTTATTGATGTGCTGGATCATAGCAGTTGATACTGCACTGGAAGAAGTGGGAGGATACATTGCTGCATAGCTCTGTGTAGCACGAAAGCAAACCAGAGTATTTCAGAAAGCAGACTCTAGTTTCAGAAAACAGACACCAGCAGAAGGCAACTCCATCCATTTTTTTTTGTCCATTAATTTCCTTGATGATGAAATAGCACATGGCAAAATATACAGTGCTCAGAGGCTCTTTGCTCAGCATAGGTAAACTTGCACAGCGCCGTTGCTGTCATGGGCAGTACCCGCGTTCACGTTGTGTCAGCTCCTATTGAGGTATACCCTGTTTGAGGGTAAGGTCCCTGGAGCTGTCCTCCTCACCACATGAGAGCTATCCTGCAGATCTGAGAGCCTCAGGATCTGTGAAGACCTAACCCGAAACATAACTATGTTACTGCTTCCCTTTTTTGAGCTGAAGTACATTACTGTAATCTCAGATGTAGTTTACTTCCTACCTTGTGTTAGGGCTAGTGGACAGGAAAGCTCAAGGCACGTGTCACCCTCTCTCTGCTTCACCGCCTGATCCCTGTTTTGGGTGTGCAGGTTCTTCTCCTTCCACATTCCTCCCACAGTGATGGTCCTCCTTTGCCTTCATGGCCCCACACATATCTATCCATGCATACTGGAAAATACTCTGTTCAAGCAGAGAACATTTTCTGAGAGAGGAGTCAGATGACAGTGAATGATATCTGGATGTAAAAAATCTACTTAATTATTGTGGTGAATAGTAGCTACTATTAATGAGTTCATTTTTGTCTTGATTGTCAGGTATAAAAACGAGGAACTGATTACCCCTGCAAGTGATCCAGGAAAGTACACGATTGAGAGCAAATATGGAGTACATGTGTTGCATATAAACAGGTAGATTATTCTGATGGATATAACAGATTTTTATAACCTACACAAATATTTTTTATCAAATATAATTGCAAAGTCATACAATAGCTGCAAGAGAGTTGTTACATTCAACCCACTTAACTTCTGCTCTGTTAGTACTCATATTTGGGCCACAGAATGTTCCCTAAGTAGCTGTTATTAGATCGCTGAAGTGAAAAATTGGATATTTCTATTATTTAACTTCAGCAATCTGCAAGTAGGAAAGTAGAGGTAAGTAGCTAAAAGAAGTAGTTCCTTTTTTATTAGAATTATATCTCTTTGGCAGTTAAAGTGGAAAATTTTCTTTATATTTTCTGTTCTTCCAAAGATGAAGTTCTTTAAAGTAAGAATAATTTTAGCTGATCATGGCAAGTATAACCAATCCTCAGGATTTTTTTATTATATGGTAGCTCTGTTCTGTTTACTTTTTGATGTCCCTTTTTCATTCTTCAAAAACTAAGAAAGTGTTTACCTAAAAAAAAAAAAAAAAAGAAAAAAGAAAAAAAAATCTAATTTTATTCATTATGTTTTGCAAAATATAATGAATAATGGTATGATTTAGGAAATGCCTTGGTAGAACAGCTTCCCTAAAATAATCCTATACTGTCCTGCACAATATGACTTGGTACAAGATTTTTTTTAAATATAAAAAGCTTAAATAAAATAATGAAGTAACTGTGGTGTTCAAAAAGAAAATTAATATCTAATGCAGAGACACAAACATACAGACAAAAATTTAATTTCTTCAGAACATGAGCATTTCCTGTGCTCGTATAGCCGGAATATTTGTTGCTAAGACTTGGCTAGACAAACATTTCACCTCCATCTCCACCTGTCAGCAGTGGAAGCAGCCCTGAGCATGGCCTTGTGGCATTAGTACAGAAAATAAGTGCATCATTCCTTCTGCTTTTGCAAAAGACTACTTAACTGTTATCCTCAAAGGAAGTCCAGCCCAACTCTTCACCTTTCCATAGCTTATCTGGGGATGAAAGGCACGCATAAGCATTCAGAAGCTGGCTGCAACAGCCGCTCTGTTGTTGCTTCTTAAGAGATCCTCATCTCATGCTCATACTAAGATTAATCATTAGTAGACAATAAGACTACCTCCTAGCCCATGAGCAACTTGCTGACTGCTCGCTGCATCTGTGAGAAGTCTCAACACAGCTAATTCATCCCACCTATATTATTTTTGGAGGTCAGAGCAAGAGGATAAAAGATATAAGCAGATCATCCTCCTGTGATCCTCAGCTTTGCAGCAGGGTAAATGAAAGCACCCTCCTCTGTCTGAGTATGAGTGACAGATAGAAGAAATGTAGGTGAGGTCCTGCCAGTGAGTAGCTGTACTTGTGCTCCTCTCCCTTGGTTCATGTTCATGCTTGGCAAGTGCGAGTACCCAGTGTGTACTACATAGGCTCCTTTTGTGACATGAGTAAAAGGCATTTGCAAAAATGAGAATTGGTGCGGATGCTGCTGGGTGGCTTTTTGAACATCTATGGCTACCACTGAAGGGTGCTAACGGCTTATATCCCCCTGATATTTTTTTGCTCTTTACTGTGTCAGTCATCACAGTAGTGTAGACACTGTCTGTGAGGAGCTTCATGAGTGTTCAGACCCAAAAACACTTACATAGATCCAGCATGGAGTCATTTATTGGCACCTACTCAGATTCCCACACCCACCTATAGTCACCCACTGGCAACTGTGTACAAGGCCCAGATCTGTACGTAGTTACGTGGGCTCAGTCATGTTCAACCAAGCTGCCATCTTCAGAGAACGTTGCTTCGTTTCTCTTTCCTTCTATCTGGCAGCGTGTCTTTTTTGCCAACTAAAGACACCTAGCTGCTCTCTGATGACTTTCCCTTCTACACTTAAAAAAATATTGGGGGATTATAGGCCCAGAGTTATGATTTATTCACCATAGTTTTATACACACATTAAATTAAAATTTCTAAGCTAAAATATATCTATTTATTACCACTCTATTTTATTCCAAAACGCGACCATGAACTATATAGCGCTTCCCAAAAGACACAAAATCAACATGCAGGAAATGGAAGAATCTTTTGATAGTGTTTTTAATTACTATTATTGTGTGTTTTTTGTATTTCAGAACAAAGAATTTATAGCTAGTCAGTTCATATGTGTGTATATATATGTGTGTGTGTGTGTGTATACATTCTTAATGGTTTATATATAAGTATATATCAGTTAACTCTTCAAATATCTGTCTTCCATACATATCTCTATATATCTATATTTACATTTATTTAGAATGTAATTTTTTCCTGGAAGTAGAACAGTTAGGATTTTCTACCTATCTACTTCTGTACTCTTCTCAGCTGTTCATACCAAAGTGCTGAGCTGCACGTCATCTGATCCACAGCCACTCAGAACAGTCTTGGAATTTCTTGGCCACCTTCTTAGTGCTTCAGTGGAGCTCAGGGAGTGAACTTTTCCTTCTGATGCAAGTGTGATATTTATTCCTATGAGTATTCTTTGATCCCAGTGGAAAAATTCTTGAGGCGCCAAAACCAGAACGTCAACTTGTCATCTTAAGCTGGTAACTGGACACAGTTTCATCCCTCCATTTGCTGTCTTCCTGGGTCCATAAACCTACAGAGTAACCAGATCATTTTCATTTCTCTGTCTCATACTTTTATGATGTCCTACGCTCAATTTGTCATATTTTCTGCATTCACTCAACACTATCATTATCATTTACTGCTTCTTTTTTGCTTCTTCAAGGGATATTATTTTAGACTTCCTCAGATGGGAACTTGGGCTCCAGGTCTCCCTTGGGCACTAAAGAAAAAGTATTTGGAGCTTTCTTTGTAATTTTTGCATATCTCACAGTTATAGGGACAGAGACATTGCCAGCCTGCCCCGTGACAGTGGTTGATATTGTCTTTTATTTCACTTCTGATGGGTGATCCAGAGGAGACTGTAAGGAGCCCTCCGAGAGAAAGCTACTGGTAGTAGAAATGACTGATCAATGTCTGAGAAAATGAGGGTTTTTTTAAACTTGTGTTTCTTTACCCCACTTAATTTAACTACGAATGGTCACATAATATAAGAAAAGATTTCTATATCAGAGATAATCAAGATGAATATACCCTGTTGCCTTATAACATGCCTAAGGAATATGTTCTGCATTAGTGTCTATCCTAGTACTTAAAAAGTACTTAAAAGTAGCACTTAGGTGGTGCTGCTTGTTTAGCAACAATTTCTTTTTTCTTTTTTTTTTTTTTTAACCATTATGCCTAGGCTATTCCTTTTGCTGATGGTAAAGTGAAATGGCTCTTTAAATGAATCTCTTGTCTTTGTGTAACCCTAAATGGTTATATTATGTTTTCTGATATGGTGCTGGGGCACAGAGGAGACAGCAGTGTGCTCTGGTTGTTCCTTTACTACACAGTGAGCCAGCAGATGAGCTGAGGAGGGTGAGATGGTGGAATGAGCAGAGAAGGAAGTTTGATTTTTCCAGAGCTCTGCCCATGCGGCTGCTCAGTGCCAAATACGCAAGGCTCAAAGTCTGGCAGTGTTTTCTCTTTCATTAGGGCCTTCTTCCTTTCCCATTTCATTAAGTCACCAATTAAGAAATGCCTCTAATTGCAGCAGGGAAGAGTTTGTGGTTGCATCAGCAAAAATGTGTAGCAAAGCCAGCAGAGTGCAGTGTAATACCTGCTGCGGGGAGGCACAGCTGACCCGCTGATCAGGCAGCTTGGCTCCTAAGAACCACTGATGTCACTGTAAAAAAAAAAAAAAAAAAAGAAAAGCTTAAAATCTGAATGAACCTTCTTTTCTAACTATTTGCATTTAACGGATGACACTGTGCAGTTGGTACATGACTATTTTAGCTTGATTGGGCATAAAGGGCTTGAAATGATTTAATCTGGAGATGCAGAGAAGAAGTCCTGCTCTTCCTCCTGAGGCAGGGCAGAGTACAGGCCTTGCAGCAGAGACGTGAGACTTGGCTGAGACCAAAAGCAGTGTCCAGTTTAGTTTTGAGCTGTATGGGGCAGATGAGGTGATGACAAACTGCAGCTCCTGGGGTTTCTCAGGTGTGCTGTGCTCGTGTGTGTATAGATAGAGTGGGTATGGTGTACTTCCTGTCTTCTGTCCTTGCTGTAATGCAATGAAATGGTCTGTGATCTTCTGACCTATAAGCTGCAATAGTTGGGAGGCACTGAGAGAAGCCTGAGGCAGTGGCAGCCTCAAGAGACACACATATCCCATCTTCAGTAAAAACAAACAAGCAAACAAACAAAAAACAACAATAAAAATGAAACAAATTTTGACCATGTATATGAGATAGTAGTTCTGGAGAGCATTTCCACGTTATGCTATCGTATAAACCTAACACTGGAGAGAATTTTGTCGTCTGAATTCAAAGGAGGCAATTTGAACTCTATATTCCACCCTCTGCTTCCTGTTCTAAACATGGGCTGAATTGCCTTCCAATTCAGGCAAAAAAGTTATTTCATTCTTCACTTCTGTGTTTAAATCTTCACCAGGCGTAGGGATGAATATATGCATTTTAAACAGGAGTATCTGCCTGGGGAATATTCCCCACACAAACATTAGCACTTCAGAGCCTAATGTGGATTCAGGGCAATTTAAGTTTCACAAGAAGTATTAGTGTCTTGGGACAGTTACAGCTCTGCACTTACACTACATGGTACCTAAATGTACTCTATGCAAATTTTGTCTGACCTTTGTAAAGGCCAGAAAACACATTCTCCATCACGATGCAAGAATAACCATTGGAGAGACCACGTCTTGTCTCCTGTGTACTTTAAATATCATTTGTAACTGGTCTTGAATCAATGCTCTTCACAGTGCAATTTGGGAAATTTAGAAGTTTTTTTTGCATGGAAGCAAAAAAAAAAAAAAGTTTCCAAGATAATCCTCAGTCTGAGTATTATCTTACACCAAAGCACAGCCAGGACCTGATGTAACTGGCCATTCTTTCTAACTTTCTTTGGAGCTATGTAGCTCTTACCCACCAACTCCATAGAATTCCACCATGAGATCTGAATGTAGTCTGCTGAATATCAGGCTATTTACTATTAGGCTGATGTGATTCGTATGCTGGAGAGTCAGGTTAGAGATCGTAGAAAGGAATAATCTATTGTAAAATGCTTTCAAAGCAGTGACCTCCAGAAAATGGGCAGAGTTGTGAGAACTTTTTAAATAGCAGAAAGTGCCGTGAAATAGTTATACGTATGTTTATAATCACAGTAAATGCCCTGTTTCTCTTCTTAAAACAAAATGCTATTGTAAGAGTGTGGTCAGTAGTTTGATTACCAGTTTCTTCTTTCTTTTCTTCTCCCTCAGGAAAACAGTTCTCATTCCAGATAACATCTGTCAAATTGTTGCTTTCAGGCTTTCAGCTACTTGTGCTAAAGAAATAGCTCTTTTGTGAATATCCTGCTCATTCTAGTGATTTTTATGATCATATTCTGTTTTCTCTACCTTAGAGACCCTCAGAAATGGGAAAACCTTGTGAGGCACTCTGCTTGCTCATTTTAGGGAGACGACATTGCAGCTCTTTTACCTCTGGGTTCCTGATGCCTTGAGAGGTCCAGCACAGACTGGGGCTCCATGTTTGTTTACAAAATACGTTTTTCGAATTTCCTGATTATTTGTACGCCACCTTGTGGTTACTGATAAATCACGCTTTTAATCCTGAATCCTGTGTAATCCTTACCGAAACGGATTCCTGTTAACTGTTGTATCTGTTGTTTTACTGGAAAATGAGGCCCATACAGAAAGCAGGTAACCACTTGATTATTTTAAAATGAGGGCTAATCGGAATTAACCTCAGTTTAGGTGCACTGCTGTTTTGTCCTTGTTGGCAACGCTCTAAAACAACAACAAAATGTTAAAGAATAGTGAAACTGTATTTGGCAGAAGCAAGGCAAGCTGAAGCAAGGGTGCCGCGGCCCAGGCAGGGCACGCGCCTGGGGACGAGCCTGCAGCTGTGCTGCAGTGTGTACCTGCCACCGGCACCTCGGAGTCTCACTCCTGGGCTGTGCCTTCCGCAGAAAATTAGATACATCCTCTGCTACGGAGGTCCTCTGGCATGAGATGGGCTCTGCCCATGCTGGTAACTATCTTATCCCTCAGGAGAGGGCAGCTACATCCAGCCTGCCCTCTGGGAACGGTCCCTGACCCCTGGGACCTCCTGAGAGCACCTGGGAAACTTTCGGGAGAGCTGGCACACACCACAACGTGCCAGGGGCTGCTCTGACGCATCATCACTACGGTGATCAACATCCAGTTTCTGGGCACTTTCCCTGGCACTATTTCATTTTACGAACATATAATACATCTTATTATATGTAATGCATAATATAATAAGTAACATGTAGCATACAGCATGTAATATGTAATATATAATACATAATGTATAGCGTACTGTATGTATGTAGTGCCTCAAAGTAGACTAAAACAGGTGTAGTGCAGAGTGGCTGAATCTCTGTGGGTTCCTCTATAGTACATACTGTAGTACCTCTTCTGATGAAACCTTTTGAGACACCTAGCTTGGTGTTAGCGTGTTTCATTAGAGCAAGACATTGCAGTGGGCTGTGAGGAGTGTATAAATTACAGTCATTTAAGTGTACAGGCATTGTTATATGACTTAAGAAAAAAACTATAATGCAGTTTTACTTGCGTTTAGCATTTTATAACAGGACTTTTAACATTGTGACATTAGGATAGTAAAAAAACTTTCTAGTTTTTAAGAAGTTACTGTAAAGAAATATTGTCAATTCGGATAGCATCCAAGCAAGTCCAGAATCAATTAAGCTTCATATAGATTTGTGAACAGGTATTGGCATTTTTTAAATCCCTCTTGAAAACTAAAAAACTTTGAATAAAATCTAGCCTAGCATTTCAATTGTTTTCTTTCCCAGAATTTCTTTGTCCAGACTGTAGTAAGATACTCAAGGGCTTCGCACCCAACTGCAGGCTTTGTTGGCTAAATGCACTAATCTTGGGGCTTACTACTGTGACTTCGGTAATTCGTGTTTTGCTGCTTTATTTTGTGGTATGTGTGGCTGAAGATTTGCCTCTAGGAGGAGCTCTGAGTTTTGTCCGTTTAAAGAGAGAAAACTCATTTTAACACACCTTTCATCAAGTTGTTTAAGGCATCATAGTGCAAATAGTATCATTTCTGTGATATGCCACTGTCCAGAATATACGCACGGGCTGAAAAACAGGTGTCTGATGTACCTGTCGTTGGTGTCACATACCACAAAATTGGCATCCTCTTATGCAGTTTAAATCAAACACTTTCACATATTCTTTCTCCTTTCACACCTGGGATATATAACCTTTCGGGAGACAAGGGCAGCCATAATTTCATCCCTTCATCTGACAGTTTCCAAGAAGATACAGATTCATTCTTCTGAGGAAAGCTAAGTGCATGCATGCAGAACATTACAGCTCATCACTGGCAGTTCCTGAGTGGCCTCCATTAAATGCACTGGAACTGCACAGAAACAGGATTCAATTGCGTGTGTTTCAAGTAGAACTCTGTGACTAACTGATTGCTCAACCTAATAGAAATCCCAAAAAATAAATTAAAAAATAGAAAATCACCAATCACATAGACATATATCTGCATATTCAGCTAATGGAAAAGTTGAAAAAAATATTGAATTGGGTGAAATCAAAAGTTTTTTTCGTTCAAAACAATTTTTTTTTGTATTGGAGTATTTAGTATATTTTTGAAAATAAAGAGAAACAAATTCTGAAATAAATATCCATTTGAATTGAAATGTTCATTTTGAAACATCAAAATGAAATATTCAAACTTTTCAGAATTTTTTCTTCCTTTAGACTAAGTTGATTCAATCTTAATCTATGCAAATCTGCATATAACCAAAAACCAGCTCAAAATATTTTTAAACTTTTCTGGTCAGTAGTCATTTTTATTTATATTTATTGGAAACATATCTGATCAGTTACTTCAAATGTAAATTTGAGTAATTGAACCAAAACAATTCACCTAAAGAATTAGTTTCCTTTACCTCAATTCTATGTCAGGATAACACCCTTGAGCTACGTAAGAGAGGAGCTGGGATATAAAAGTTTGTACTTAAATCTTAACGTTTGTCTTTGTATCTGACAATACAACTTCCCTTGCAAGGAACAATATAGTAAGTGAGATATTCTATCATCAGTCCCTATATTGCATGAAGTGACTATTTTTTATTTAATTTTCCATTATATTTTCCTTACAGAATAAAAATCTATTCTTACTAAAAAGGTATGAAGCCAAAAACATTTTGTCCAATTAACAATCTAGGTCAGATTCCCTGTTTTTGTATCATTTCCTCTGGACTGCCTAAGAGATACAAGACAGGCAGCAAATGCCAATAGCTGCCTCCTTGGAATAGCCATAGAAAGGTGAGGTCATTTCCAGTTTCCTCAAGTTAATGCAGCCTGTGCTGCTTATGTGTTGAAACTGCAGCAAATCCGGTACCAATTTTCTGATGGTCTTTCATCAACTTCCTGTCCTGCCTAATGCCAGCAAAGAGCTTTACACACTTTGCTTGGGTTTGGCATGTCTAGGTTTGAAATAACTATCATTAGGACCTTATGAGCATTCTTCGTATTTACAGTCATCTGTTTTCCTCCTTCCCCTTTTCAGAGCTGATTTTGATGACTCTGCTACCTATTCAGCAGTTGCAACAAATATCCATGGGCAGGCATCAACTAACTGCGCTGTGATTGTGAGAAGTAAGTTCTACTTCATGATTAAAACAAGAAAAAGTATTGCGCTCATTTTGTTGAATCTTTGCTGTCTGTGTTTTATAGGGTTCAGAGGGGATGAAGAGCCTCACCCAGCTGGGATAATGCCCTTCCACTGTAAGCAATTTTTTGTTTTTGCTTAGATAGTTTGTGTGCTCTTATCATTGGTAAGAATCAGAGCAGTGTTTTACAGATTAGAAAATTGAATATAACTTATTTCTTCTGGTTTAGCTTTCTAAGCATTCAGTCACAATAGCAACTGTCCAGGTGCTTTTAATTTCCAAGTTACATTTCTAGACTAGCATAAAGTATAAAAGAACTCCACCTCCTGTTCAGATTAGACAATAATCTGTCGATTCCAAGTACATTTTACTTATACTCAAGAATGTTTTGATTTTTTCATGTATAGTGCCCCTGTCATATGATGTTTGCTTCACCCATATTGACGTCCAGTTTCTGGATAAATTTGGAGTTACCTTTGGAACTGAAGGTGAAACACTGACCCTTAAGTGCTCTGTGTTGATCACGCCAGAACTGAAAAGACTGCAGCCTCGTGCTGAGTGGTATCGAGATGGTAAGTTGTTTTGTTCTGCGGTACTTCATCTGCCCCCATAAACACGATTTTCTGTCTTTTATGCTATTATCTTTCCTTGAAAACTTTGTAGAAATTTTTTATTCACCTATCTTAGTTGAGTAATATCCCTTTATAATATTTTCTAATATCTGGAGAGTTTTCTCAATTACAGTGTGTATGGAGGGGGAAAAGGTACATGACATGATAGCTACAGGTGATGCAGGAAAAGGGGATAGTTCAGAGGAACCTGAGTCAAAAGAGATGACTTAATCTACGCTCATTTTTGAGCAGCTGTGTTGCTAGCTGTGGGCAGAACAAACATCACATTGTCTTTGGGCAGTAGAAGCATTAACTGTACTGGAGCGCCTAAGATCTACAAAGATCTAAAAAGCAGGTGTTCAGTCAAAAAATATCACTGTGCTCCTGAAGATGTGCACCTCCAGCCACTCTTCCCACTGCATATTTCTGTAGCAGAGTGGGGGATGTTGGCTAGGGTACTTACCTACACTAGTTTTTCCTGCAACTTCTCCAGAAGTTTGTATTCCACACCTGGATTCAGGAAGGGCTCTTACAACTGAGCATGTCATAAGAACTAATTAAAACTTTGTCTTCAAAGGATAGGGGGTACCGGTAAGTGTTGTTGCTCCTATGGTTTAAACGTTTAGCTACCTCGTACAGTTCACTGACCTATGTTAGACTTCTGGGAGTCCTGTTGAATGCAAAGGAAGAGCTAGAAGCTGAATAATCTCTGCAATAGTTAGCACACTAAACAGAAGCCACCTGGAAAATCAGTGTGGAAACACTGAGGAGACAGGTCTGGCTTAAAACATAAGACTTTCAAAACTAAATTCAGAATACAACAGACAACTAACTCCAGCTGGAATTCATAGTCTTGAACTCTTTTTAAATTAGATGACTTGGTTAACCGTTTCTTGAGCAAACATTTACAAAAGGAGGAAGTGATCCCATATTATCTAATAGCACAACAATTACAAAATTTACTCACTAGGTGGAGATGCAAACTCACTTCCCAGATTTGAACACGCTTCATAATTGAATGCTGTGACCACTGAGCTGAGGGGTGTTCACAGAGCAGTAAATTAATGGCTGAAGCACTGAAGTGTGGGTGTGGGCCTTTATTTCCATATCTTACTCTAGTATTTATTGGGAATTTTATATTAAAATGTATTTGATTTAAAGTACAGAACCGATTATTGGAGCAAGGCCTGGAACACAGGACTTTTCTCTGCCGTACAAGTGCCATCTTGGTATGTTGCTCTCTTTCCCTGTTTTGTCAGGGGAAACCTATGCCATGCCAAGTAGAACAGTTTTAACTGGAAGTACGAAAAAAAACTTCACTGAAGCATGTTCTTCAGTTTGGTGCATGGTACACTAACTCTTCTTGAATAATGTTTGTCCATCCCACAAAAAAAGGTCTTGAAGCGTAAAACTAAATACTTAAAGTTTAATGTGTAGTAAACTGTACTAGATATTTAGCTCTCCAGCTCTCACCAAGCACAATGTCTGCACAGGATTCTGAAGGAAATATTCTGTCTGAGGATATAAGGAAAGATATAATTTGGTTACTTTTGAGCAGTGAGACATTTCCCCCAAGGTATCACACCTGAGAATGGAGAATTCCTATGACTGGTGTTGAGAATGGTCCCAGACAAGCTGGTAGAATTTTCCATAGTTGTCAAAATGTGGTGGATAAAATAAGAACTGCAAAAAAGATTAATAAGGCAATCAAGAAAATTCAAGGTCAGGAAAAAGAGAAAAAGGATTCTTACATAGCTGCTAGTTAAGCTTTTTTTTTCCCCATATACTCTTTTTTTTTTTTTTTTAAATAGATTCATATCTGACAGTTCAGGGAATAGACTTCTATTTACTCTTTCACTCCTATTTTCCTGTCATTTTGGATACTTGATTGTGTTGGGGCTATTAGGTGCTACTACAATGAAAAAACTTAATAATAAAAATGACTGTTTTGTTTGGTGAGTAATTTAAAATCTGAGGCTTATACTTAAACCTAAGTTCTGTTTGCAATAAAGTGTATAGTGATTTATAATTGCTGTGAATAGCTTCTGAGGTGACCTACCAGTCTCAATGGCACCTTTAGTCTATCTTCTGTTGAGCCCGCCTTAAAGGCATCAAATTTCTGAATGTTCTGAAGCTCAGAATAAATCTAGTTTTTTGAACTGTAGCCATGAGGAGTTGCTAATTTTCTAGAGATGCCTCATGCTGTTCTAATTTTCATCCAGTGAGAATTGTTCTAGTTCTACAGTTAGGTAAAAATGAGCTTTTGGCCCTGTCAGTTTAATCCTTTATGATAGCAATGTAATTTCTTCGTGACATGCAATATTATGCTCTTTATGTTTCTACTTATTTGACATAATGCTATCATCTTCTCCATGAAAACCTGCGGTGAAAATATGGTCTCTTTTAGAGCTAATAGTTTTTTTCCAGTGACTTGAATTAAAAAACCTTTTGCTGCAATATTCAATAGATATTATAGGAAACAGAATGATATGAGAAAACTTAAAATTGGTTGTCATTGCACACGCATGGATCACAGTATTTCCAAAAGGTATATGTGTGCCTCAAAGGACAAAACTTCTTCCCAAACATAGCAGGAATTCATGCAATAAGAACCTTTTCTATGTGCTTGAGTTTCCTATGCTGAGTCTCTGAGAGCTGGAGGCAATGCATAAATGCAAATGATAAGAAGGTTAGTAATTTGTTCAACAGTATGAGCTTTAAAAGTGCTGTTCTTGGAGAGGTAATATTTAATCCTATGCTTGTATTAAGACAATTTTTATTTTTTCTAAGATTTTAAAGTTCATATCAATCAAATAATAACATTTGAAGCCCTTGGATGGATCTATTTGATTTACTTCTATTAATTATGCAAAAGAGAAGCATGTGTTTAGCCAGAATTAATAAGTTTCACACAAGTGGTTGTCTACTAGGGATGTGGAAGTCATCTGAATCAAATACTCTGAAAATGTTTGAAATTTGACAAATATGAGTACCACATCCACAATCCTTGGCCCATTTAGAACAATTTAAGATAGTGAAAGAACTATATTGAAATAATACTTCAAGAATATAAATCCAACCTGGATATGAGTTCAGCTTGTAAAAGAAGCTTACTATAATTGATCTCTAATGTAATATAAATATTATAAAGCTGTATGCACAAATATTCTGCAGTCGTTTATACTGAGTCTGGCATAAGATAACTGGAACTCTTAGGGAAAAAAGCGTGGAGTGCAGAATTTGGGTGAAACTTCAGCACATCACAATACATGAATTGAGCAATTAGGATGAAAAGAAACTTCAAAATACAGTAATTTCCAACTCCATATATAAATTTTCAGCAGAATATTATTTTAGGGAAAATATCTGTTACACTCACAGCAGCACAGGAGGGTTGAGTCACAGCAGCTTTGAAGGTTAGTCTCTTCCAGGTTCATTCTTCGATAGTGACAGAAATCCCTGAAACATCACATTATAGTGATGGCAGGTTCCCACTCATGTAGTAGTTCTGACTTCCCTTGTGGCCTCCAAAATTAACTCTTTACCTTGGTCTTATTTGGAAGGCCAACCATCCAACTGCACTAAAAAGCTCTTGCTTTCTAAGGGGACCTGGTGGATCTGTGATCCTATGAGAAGGAAACAGATTTTTCTGCGCTTACCAAAGCTGGAATATTCTGGTTTAGTTACGTGCAAATGGTGGGACTGGATGTGGATGATTCTGGCCTTAACAGACAATACAAGCTTGCCATTTGCTTTTCAGAGGTATTGGTTACTCGACTTCCCTTTTTTCTTCATGATTTTCCAGAGAACTCGTATTTTGGTTAAAATGGGTTAATACTAGTGAAGATGTTTTGTAATTTCATTTAAAATTCTTCATACCACTCTACTCAAGGTTTCTCTCAGTACTATTGTGACTTGCATGAGAGAAAGGGGACATGTAGATTTTCTAGGTAAGGATCACATGATTAGGATTCTCATGAAAATGAGTGCATTGAATTTATTCTGTATGATTCTCACAAAACAACTGTGTGCTTAGGTGATCATGTAATTTACTGCTGTAAATTCTAGTAGCCTGTGTCTTATTAACACTTTATTGAATGAATGTAGGCCACTTTTAACACCTCCTTATGCAATAGAGTAGGTAATTGGACAAATTTCCTTTGTAATTACTTGAGTATCTGCTCCAAGGCGTATTTAAGCAATACAATAAATAAACATCTATAGATCTCCAGTTCTTTGTAATACAATTGTGCAGCATTGATTAGAATAAATCAGCATGAGACAGGTCTTATGGAGTTAAAAATCAAAAATAATCCGATCAATTATTCAAAGAAGATGATAGGAACTCTCTTAGCTAGCGTAAAATATTCTGCTCATATTTTTCCCCTGGTTTCACTAGGCAATCAGATTAATTTATATTAATAATGGGTCACCACCTCTCACCTGTGAGAAATTCAAATTTAATTTCATTCACTGCTCAACAGGCATGCCTTGAAGAATTAAATTTAGTTCATATTTATAGCAGTCTTCAGATTAAACTGAAACCTGATCTTTAAACTTGAAGGAAGAGATTGAGTAATTTGACATTTGACCAGAACAGATAGCAAAACTTATTAAAAATGAATCAAAGTTCCATCCTACATCTATTACAATGTATGGCAGGTTTTCGCATGATTGTCTTAAAATATAGATTAATATTTTTTCCTGTCAGTGTATTAGAAATGATAGTGAAGGGAATTCAGTTCCGTTTCTATTGTTGGCACCTCATATTCTCTACATTTCACTGATGAAATAAGTTTGGAGGGATCCAGCTTAGTCTCTGTAGAATTTTGTTGGCACCAAAGCACCGCCACTGCGAACGCAGCTGGCAAAGAGACCCGTCTGTGCCCCTGACCGGCGTAGAACGACACTGGGAAGTCGGTTGTTCTGGTCCGGGTGGGAACTGGTGCCTGATGGTTCTTCTCTTCCAGATGTGCTAATAAAGGACTCCAAGTGGACGAAGCTGTACTTTGGAGAAGGCCAAGCAGCTCTGTCTTTTACCCATCTGAACAAAGATGATGAAGGTTTATACACCCTGCGTATGGTTACAAGAGGTGGGGTGAATGAACACAGTGCATTCCTGTTTGTCAGAGGTAAACTTTTCATCTGTTTCTTGGGGAGAAATTAAAGAGAGTAGCAGGAAAAGTAGTTTCATTGAACAATCCCATGTAATGAAAAAAAGCGTAAGAGAAATCCAACATTATGGTATTTTGTAGTTGTTTGATTTTGTGTAATAGTCTGTGCTAGAAACAATACAGTGGCATTACCTGAGTGGGGAGTTTCAGAAGGAGTTTGCTTCTGAAGCTGTTTTCCTTCCCGAAGAAACCAGAGAAATCAATCTTATGAAGAAATATTTTGTTTCCTCCTTCACTTTCATTATCTGCTAGGGATTAAACATCCTTGGATCCTACCTCTCCTCACTGGAATGGCTTTTACTCTAGAGACTTACAGGCAGGCGTGGATCTTCTTGGGCATTCCCATGCCCTCTGCCTGGGCTTAGGAGGAGGCACAGGAGAAAGCAAAAGCAGCATTCCCACCAATATGCCAGTCACGGCCAGCGCAGTAATCAGAGGAAAGAAGGGAAGTAAGAAATTTGCTCACCAAAGAAATACAGTGTTCACAAGAGGCACGGATAAAAGGAAGATAAATATATTAAAGTAGAACAGAGCTCAGGATTTGCCCCCATATTTGCATGCACAACTCTCAATGAAGTGAGAATGAGCTCCTGTACGCACCTCTGGGCAGAACTTAGTTTCCCATTTTTGTTTTTATTGAAAGATGAAAATATCTCTCACTGAACAGTTCTATCACTCTCTTAAATACTTTAGACAAGATCCTCAGTAGTAGCTACCTGGAGTAGCATCACTGAAGCCATTGGATCTATACTAACTTAAAACCTTAAGGAGATCTGGCCTGTTCTTCACAGAAATGTATTGAAACATACATGTCCCTTGCAGACTTTTTTTCCAGATAGTTTGTGTGTGGTGGATGGAGATTAATATTTTTTTGATGGGTTGCTGTTAGGTACCTCTTCGGTCTATTTATGCTGTGCTTGATGCCTTTGCCTGCACAGGTTCTTGGACTTAAGTGTGTCCTCCCTGGTCTGTGGTGTCCTCTGTTGGCCTTCCTCTTATCTCTTTTCGCATGGGCTGTGATCTAATGCTACGGAGTCATTTTCGTGTGTACAGTCAAGCCTATAGATGAAAAACCTCACAAGGGGTTGCAGGCCTGATGCTGAACATCAGCCTCCTAACAACCGATTGCCTTTGCAGTATGGCAAATGTTCTCCATTCCTTACAGTTCCTCCTGAGACACCCCAAATTCAGTGCAAGAAATATGTGTACCAAGGTACAAGTGCTTCTTGGTGATAGGTTCTAGAGCCACAGTGATTCTTTGCAAATATTTCGGGAAAATTTGGGAAACTACCAAGATTTAGGTTCAAATCAAACTTGAAACTTTTGCATGGTTATTTCAGCAAAGGGGAATCCAGAAAGTGATAAATTTTGACTCTATCTAGACGTCTAAGATGTTTATGTTCTAAAGCTTTTCCCCAGAGGCCGACAACTCTACCTGTTAGGAGATATTAGCAATTGTGGGTTCACACCAGTCAGGTCCTCTCAGAATGAAGCCACAAGCAGGCATCTTAATGAAAGAACATTCGTTACTTAGGCCTATTCATATTGTAAGACTTAAAACAAAGAGTAGCCTCAAAAATGTGCTAGAAGTTACAAACTTCTTATTCTTTAGGGGATTTATTTTCCTTTTCCACTGATATACAGCTTTTAGTGGGAAAGATTATCAAAAACATGTGTGGTAGTCAGGCATTTAATTCCCATGAAGATTAATGGGTCTTTGATGCCTAAATCACTTTTCTACCTTCAAAAATATCCCTGAACATCCTTACCTGTCTGGGGAGATAGACATTATAGACCTGATTCATTAGTGCAGTGAATTAGTCTGAATGGAAGACTCTGGGCTCCCCCTCATAGAAAAAAATAGCACCGACAACTGGAAATCTTCTCTTTTGTCTTTGTTGCATATTTCAGAAGAATCATAATCAAAACTAATTTATCTTTATTTATGACCCAGATGCTGATGCACTAATCGCAGGAGCACCAGGGGCACCAATGGACGTTAAATGCCACGATGCTAACAGAGACTATGTTATTGTCACTTGGAAACCACCAAATACAACCAGCCAGAGCCCAGTCATTGGATATTTTGTTGACAAGTATGTAAACATTGGGATTTATTTGATTTTGTTTGTTGCCAGAAGCACATGTCTACAGAAGGGGAAAAAATTATCATTTTTGTGCTTTGATATTTGTGCTATTTAGTTATATCTTTACAGACCCCAGGCACTGGAACCCAGTTGTCTACTTTGTTAAATTACTCGGATGTTCCCTGGAACAGTTTTAGCCCAGATGATCTAGCCCTCGGATGTTCCCTGGAACAGTTTTAGCCCAGATGATCTAGCCCTTTCCTAGGAAATTTCTGGGCACAGCCTGGAAGTTAACAAGGACAATGGGATCATTCCCAGTAATCAGTTTGCAGGCAGCCACCCTTTATGAAGAGGTGAAAAAGGTTCAATAAACAACCTTGGCCAAATCAGAGAGTGAGCGAGCCCTGGCACTGTTGTGCTTATAGAAGCCAGAATCCATTAATCAGATTTAAGTCTCTTTAAACTGTACATTACTGAAGCTGAAACCTAGCGATTATTACACGATCTGTTTACTCCTGCCTTAACAACGACATACCGTTGAGTTCTAGGCACGGGTTCCCAGGAGCTGGTGGTTTAAATCAGAAGGGCAGCTCTCTTACTCCTACTGCCTGCTTTGCACGTTGCAGTGGTTTCAGCCCAGTGCAGGCAGCTCAGGATCAGGGGATCCGAGGGTTATTTTGCATCTCTTCCTCTGAGTGCATACTTTTCCCCGTAGCCGGAGCTGAACATCTGATCTTTACTGTTTGAAAATGACAGCTGGCAAAAATGTTACTGAAGTAGTTTAACAGTGTATAATGCTCTACCCTTAAAAGCAACATTTGCAGCTCAGTGCTATCCAATACCCTGTAATTTGGTTTAATTCAGAGACAACTGTCTGGAAATTGCTGGAAAATGTTGACTTACGAATGGCTGTCAGTATACAGAAATTAGGGACTCTACCATTTACATCCAATTTATGCAGTGCATAGATCATGGGAGCATTTCACCTATTATGTGTATGATCTGCACAGCTGTGCCTTTTGATGATTTGCTTGGATTACCACAGTGCCTAGGAGTCCTCGATCACAACCCTAGTTTGCTGGGTGCTGTCAGAGCAAAAACCAGCCTTCTCCACAAAAACCTACAGTGGTATGATACAAAGGAGATATGTGCAGACAAAAGAATGCAGCATGAGGACATCCCTGTGCTTCACAGTGACTCCTGTGCTCTGTGGTCCAACCATTGTTGAAGAGAAAAGCGCAAAAGTGCTTACTTAAAAATATAACAAGAAAGGGATGGAAAAGGTCAGGTGAATGTTGCAATTTCAGCATATTCTGTGGAGATACATGTTAAAAATAAAGGTGTGTAATTTGTCATATCAATTTCTTTGATATGACAAAGAAGGGAACCCAGTGGAAGGGAAGTAGAGGGAGTTGACAAGGCCAAAAAAACGTGCAAGAAAAATGCCCTTTGCAGCTGCGTTATGAATAAGTATGAGCACAGTGAGACTTGGTTAGTATGGTCAAAGGAAAGGTTGTCTAAAGAATGTGGCTTTCTTTGTTAAGTTGTATGGATTAGTTCCTCAACTTAGTGAGGATGGCTTTTGTGACCCTGACTTGGCGTGTGTAAGTATGGTGTATGTTTATTGTGGGATGACTTTGATAAATGAGCACTGAAAAATGCTATCTTCTGCTATTCCAAGGTGTGAAGTGGGTTTGGAAAACTGGATCCAGTGCAATGATGCTCCTGTAAAAATCTGCAAGTATCCTGTGACTGGTCTCTACGAGGGACGGTCTTACATATTCCGTGTGAGAGCAGTGAACAGTGCGGGCATTAGCAGGCCTTCTCGTGTCTCTGAACCAGTGGCAGCTCTTGACCCTGTTGACCTGGACAGAACACAAAGTAGGTTGTGCAAGGCATGGAACTGGTGTTCAATATTTGATCTTACATTTATTCAGACTCTGTTTTCAGATTTTGTGTGCTTAGTAGCCTAAGGAGCAGGATTCACTTCTTTCTTTGAGTGAATGGGCATCTCACTGATTTCAAGGTGGGAGATATAGCTGGAATAACAAGTTCCATTCTGGCAATTTGTCAGGAGCTGAGGTTGTCATCTGAGTTATGGCTGATTTTGCTTACCTTTGAAATATAAAAAATTATTATCACAGGGAGCGACGTTTACAAAAGAGACGATATGTCCTGGACGCTTGTATCATTTCCACTGGGAGATGGGCGCTCAGATCCCACAAACTTTCACGTTTGCTGGCAATCACTTTTGAAAAAGTTATCCAATTTACCTTCTTTAGATTAAAAAAAAAAAATCATTTGTGATGTGAATTCACCATCCTAGAGACTCTTATATTTACCCACTTCTTTTTTGCTAAGGAAAGTGCTAGCACTGGCACAAAGCTCCCCTGCCACACGTTGGAGTTTTCTGATATTGTGACTTTCCCGGCAGATAGAAAAAGTCAATCTAACAACCAGCTCTCTCTGAAAACTTGTCTTGTGCTCAAGGCCATTGCAGTCTGCAAAGGAACCTTCATGAGAACTTCTCCATAAGTAGGCTAAGCTGGCTTGCTCTGGGAAGTAGTCTTTTTGTTTAGTCCTGTCCAAAGATCCAGCACAAAGGCTACATATACCATGTACCTGCACACCTACTGTTTTGCATGGTCCTTTTATGCAGAGGAGAATTAAAATTGTTATGAAGACTGCGGGTCCCGATGTCACTTGAAAAACCTAAGTTGAATACGCTATATTTCCATTAAATTTATTGCTAATTCTTATGACAAAAGCCCAAGTCGTGATATAGCTGTCTACCAGTCTACCAGAGAATTGTGACCATGATTACTGTTTTATAGTTCATCTTTAAATAGTACTGTTATGCTTAGTTTTCCCATGAAAGTGAATGAAGTACCGTACAACTTTTAGTTGATTCCATCTTAGGAAAGATTTAATAAGGCAGTTACACAAACAGAAGTATATAAAGATACAGAAAGACTTTTTAACTGCTAAGGAAGAGTAATTTGCAAAATTTGTAAATATATCAAACTGGCTCAAGAAACTAACTGAATATTTTGGTTAACAGCTATTCATGTGGATGAAGGGCGAAAGATTGTAATCCGAAAGGATGACCTTGAAGGTATGCCACTTTTCCATGATTTCACTTATTCTAGGAATTTAAGACTATGATTAGAAACATAGCAAACCAAAGAAATACACTTAGTGAGCAAACTCTTCATAAAAATAAATGAAGACAGATATTCTGGCTTGCAAACCTGAGACAGAAGGTAAAGGCAAAGGCAAAGGTCCAACAGGAACAGTATTATGCTCTTGACTGCACCGATTTCGTTACGTGCTGACAGCATCTCACCTTTTTGCCTTGGCTACTGATAAGCTGTGTTAAAGCAGCAAAAAATTGCATTTATTAACATGCGTTTCCCTCCTTCCTATCCTTCTGGGAGATAAATACAGCTTTTTAAACAGAATTTGATGATTTGAGCAAGTTATTTCTGTTTTCCACTAAAAATATGGAATCCAGCCTTATTCTTTAATTAATATATCTGTTTGAATAAAGAGGCTTTTTTTTGACGAAGTGTTATAGACTAGTCATTGTTTTTTCTCAAGAGAACTGGAGAGATTACTGCTAGCTTTTGGGATAAAGCCTGAATTTGTTCCATCTTTGGTTGTTTCTATATGTGCTGGTTTTTTTTTTTTTTTGGTGTGGCTAATGATCTTATCTTCACTTAAACTGTCAAAAATGTGAACAATAAAAGCTCAGTGGTATGCATATTCTGTCTGCTATCTTCCACAAAGCTTATATAGCCATTAATAGCCTAATAAAAGGAAATTCGCCTGAGAGTAGGTGTAATTCAAAGAGAATCAGGCTCAGAGACACTCAGTGATTTCCCCCCTAGATGAAGTTTCTCTAGTTTGACAATGAATTGATTGGCTATTCTCACATTATAGGATCAAGAATATCCTTGTCTTACCTGTCTGGCTTCAAAGGATCTGCTCCTGCTCTCAGGATTACCTAAGAATGATCAGAGCAGCTAAACAGCCAATCTGATATAAATATAAATAATGTCATTTGGATGTATGTTGTGATGATTTATGCATATTTAATCAAAGAGTATGAGCATATAAATACCACTATTCATATATATCATTACTTTCGTGTGCAAAATTGGAGACCATTTTTGAAAAAAAAGTAATCTCACAGATCAAAAATGGATTTTCTTTTCAGTACCAGATGACCTTCCATTCTGAAAGAGCAAACTGTATCATCATGCTATATCATCACAAATCATATTAGCTTTGGGTTTTTCAATAATGTTTATGTAAAGAAAAAGTAGAGGTTTAGTATGTGAAACCAGTTGAAAGCCTTTTGATTTTATGCGTTGTCCTGAAAATTATTATTTTTAATGCTTAAAATTACTTTCTTGACTGTACATTAGCAATCTCAAACTCAGTTGATTTATGTGCCTTTTTTAATGAAAAAATGTATTTATAGGAAAGGAAAAATTAAAATGCATTGAGAGAAAATAAATTTTGGTTGGATAAGTCTCGGTTTGCTTTAAAAAAGCATGTTTTTGATTCAGAAAAATGTACAAAAAAATAACTACAGTGTACATTTTGAGCCTGGTTCGTTCTAGAGATGTTTATAAACTGCTAAACTTTGCTTTCATGATTTGGAGATTATTACCAAAGCATTTTTTTAATGTCAGGTTGTGAGCATTTAGAGAATATATGCTCTTTGTTTCCACCAGAAGCGCCAAAAATTATCTTAAAAGAACTAAACTTTTTGCCTTCTCTATTGTACACCATAAAGCTAAAACGTTTACAGGTATCTGCTGAATTGCTGTGTCTGAACTGTTACAGAAGAGGAAGCTTCTTCACAGCTATGTAGATATTTTTGAAGCTGTCCTTCATAGGTCTGAAGTTCTCCTTATCCGTGCCTATTTTACACCACTGTAATCCCACTAGTACGGAAACGAGCTGCTTCTCAGTGCTGTGGTGGGAGAGTGAGGCCACAAAGGGCTGTGGGTGCCCAGGCTACGCCGATCCTGGTAATGCAGCGGTGAGAGTGGGGAGAAGGTGGCTGACCAGGCCACTCCAGGTGAGGTAGTCACCAAAGGGCTGGTGACATATTTGTGCATCTCTGGCCCAGACGTCTTAGAGGTGCTCCAGACTATCCAGCTGGTAATACCATCACATTACTGGAGATACTATTAATATTCTCTGTTTCCTTTTGCACTCTCCACTGTCTTTTAAGCTGCTTTTCTCATTGAGTGTACCTCCCTTCCAGTTATCTTCTTCTAGTCTAATTTCTCGTAATAACTCTTTGGACTTCTGTCTTTGATCAAAAAATAGCTCTTATTTGCATATAGTGAGTAGGTTTTTCCAAGGCATTTTGCACAGCAGATTGAAGTAATTCAAATGCGATCAGAGAAAAACCATGTGTGACAAATGCACAGCTTTTCAGGGTAATATTTAACTTTGACTGAGAAAGTAAATAACTAACTTTTAACACGGATATTTCTTTCCTCAAAATGGAACTGAGGCGAGAAGTGAACTGCACAGCTGATACTGTAGCCCTTAACAGCCAAGCAACGTGCTGCAGGATGGGAGTTCAGAAGGATGAGCGGTAGCACAAATGCTGACTGGGGGGTTAATCTGCTGTTTAACACTCACTATGTTTATTGCTCCTCCAGGCGATATTCAGATTCCAGGCCCTCCCACCAATGTACATGCCTCAGAAATCAGCAAAACATATGTTGTACTCAGCTGGGATCCACCTGTTCCCCGTGGCAAGGAGCCACTGACGTATTTCATTGAGAAGGTACTGCGCTGTACAGTGGCATTGAACTGAAAGGCATTTCATTGCCACATGCAATTATATTCAACTCATTTTCAGAACTACAGAATGAAGAGTAAAACTAACACTCTCTGAGTCAATAGGATGTTGCAGAAGGCATGGACAGTCAAATGACTTATTGCATGCTTTAATTGAAATTCAAAGTCCAGGGAAATGTGCTATTTGCTTACTGCTATCTAAAATGACAGCAAAACTACATGTGTAAGGTAACTGTTTAATAGAAAAGAAACACCCTAGACTTCTCATTCCTACAGTCAGGACTGGCCGTTTGCAATTTACCCTTATTAAAGGGAGGTATTTGGAGGTTCGGCAGTGGAGCAGGGCACAAACAGTAACTCATCATCTGATCCTCACCTCCCTTATCCTCACCTCTTATCCTCCCTTACCACAGGCATACTGCACCCTCTGCAGTATGCAACTACTTGACATTTTCGGCTTGTTCCCTACGAATTCAACAGAGAGAGAGAGAGACCTCTGTCTCAGGTTCACTGCTGCCTGGTAGTCTTCATGGCTGCCTTTCTCCTCCCCTTGACTTGACAGGGAACTTCAAGAGGTCTGTTCTTCCCCTACCTGGGCTACTAAGATTTAGATACATCTGTCCCTGAGCCAGGTGTCTATATCAAGTGTGTTGGATACCAGCCAGAGGTCGTAATCCTTCTTCCTTCCTAAAATTTTCCCCATCACTTCAGTAGGTAAATTCGGCCTCGTCCCTGACCTCTAAAACTCTTGCATGCCAAGCTATACTTAGTCTTTATGAATAATGTCTGTAGCATTTGCCCACTCATAACAATCCACAAACACTAAAACCATCCATAAAACTGCCTCACACTCAGTTTGCATCTTGAATATTGCAACAGACTTTCCTCAGGTCCTTACCATGTAATTTTTCTCTTCTCACACCTGTTTAGCACATTACTCCAAAGTTGATTTCCTAGCCAATAATTCTATTCATGTCACCCCTCTATTTGCAGCCCCCTCTTCTGCCTTCTCTTTCTCTGTCACACCGAAATCTCAACTGCAAAAGCCCTTCATAAGTCTTCCTTATCTTATGGATCATCCGTCAGCTAGTGGGTCTCAAAGCAAGAGGTGTAAGGTGACGTCCACTCACAAGTTAAATTTTCCAACAAATATGTTCATGATTTCTACTACTCTGCCTTTCCCATTTAAGAAAAGTAACGAAAACATCCATGGAAAAAAAAAAACAAAACTATTTTTTTCCTATACAACACACTGTTATGTCATTGATCCTTTGTACTTATTCCCTGCCATTTACATGCTGGCTTTTCTATAGATTGCAAGCATGCTGAGTTAAAGATTTTGAACCAGCTCTTTATCCTATGTTTGTGTATCAACTAACAGGCAGGTTTTGGTTGCTGAATAGGTTTCCTAGAATAAGAAGAATGTAAGTAAAAAATAACCCTAATCAGGAACATGTTTCAAATCACAACCTGATGCTAAGTATAGGATTTATCTTCACTTTAGTTGCCTAAAATTTATAGGTCTACATCTAAACTAGTTACCTAGACATTCCTATAGTGAGGAAGGAGAAATAGGAACCTTTTGTCATGATCTAGAAATCATGTATTAGATGACTACCATAGGACGAGATGCGTCCTGAAAGTACTTAGTTGTTTCCAGAGATGACAGAAATAGCCTAGATGAAAAGCTCAGACACAAATTTCTGTTGAGTGGACACCTACACTTAGTTGAATTTCATTCTAAATATACATTGGAAATGTGTATATTCACACGGTTTACAGAAATAGCTCTGTATAACAGCACAAAGAGTGCAGAGCAGTGGGAATGAAGAATAAATGAGTCTTAATTAAGTGCTAAATTTACTGAAGGAGACTGAGACTGAGAATTAAAAGGCTATTATTAGAAAAAAGTTTCATTATTAAAACTTGACTCTAAAATCCATCGTCATAGAACTAGTTGTTACGCATATGTATAGCCCATTTAGTTCATAGGTGAATATTTGTTCTTTGCTTTGCATAGACATCTGTTAAGTTAGAAATGCAAAATTTTAAATTAATTTATTTTAAATAAAGAAGTCTTAATCCTCAAGAATGAAATAGAATTTTTAAAGGCTTCAAGAAATACAAAATGGAAGTGAGTTCTGCATTCTGTATGATAATGTTCCCTTAACAGCAAAAATAAATTCAATCAAACTACAGAATAAGATATTATCTTGATTCTTGCCTCCACCAAAATAAAACACAACAGTTAATATTTTTCATGCCAGAATGTAAGATATATCGCAAAATTATGCTCTTTTCATATTTAACATCTTTTTATTAATGAAGAAAATTACATTTCTTTTTTGCTACTGAGAACGGTAGGAGGGCTCAGTATCTATGAAAAAGATTTTGATACATAGGCTTTGCTGTTTACTTTTTCATTATTTATTTGTAATAATGCACCCATGAAACACTGTTCCTTCTCTAATGAGTTCCTAGTCTAATAGGCTTTGTTCATAGACTCTCTATTCCATAATTTTATGAAAATTTAATTTTTATGCACCTTTCTGAGTCCTAAGGCAATTTATTTAGGCTGTTTCCTGGGCACTTGTGTTTTACTAAAACCACTGAAATAGCCCATGGCTTATTTTTGTTTTAGGTCAACAGTTTATTTGGGGAGTCTAATGGACAGCAGAATTCTCTCAGAGTGCTGGTTTGCTGGCGCTTCTCCATATGGAGTTATGACAATAATTAGCTCAGCTGCTATGCTGAAAATATTCTAAAGTAATTATTTCATTTGATGAATACTCTTATGGACATAACTTTACTCAGCAGAGTACATAAACATATAGTAGCGAGTAAGGAAACACCCCCCTCCCCACCTTTCTGCAGAATCTGGACTAGGACTTGCTTGGTTCATAAGTAACTTTTGGGTGTTCAAGTGATTTTTGCAGGACGTGAGAGTAATTCTTTTGGGAGCAATCACAGGTGACAATCAAGGCCCTACATGAAGGCTAGCTGCGTGTACCAAAGGGCACATATTGGTGTCTAGACAGACAGGGAGACATTGATGTACTCAGACCTTTTCTATAGAGTAATTGAATGCATGAACGATGCAGATTTGCATATGTTAAAGCAAGGCACTTGAGAGTGATCATTCTTCTTTAGTTCTTAAAAAAATTAATGACAGACTGCAACATGTTCATTTTTTGAAAGCTGCAAAATGATCCTCATCTTTCTTCCCCCTCCCCCTTTTTTTTTGTAGTCCATGGTTGGCAGTGGAAGCTGGCAAAGAGTCAATGCACAGGTTGCTGTAAAATCTCCTCGCTATGCAGTGTTCGACCTTGCAGAAGGAAAATCATATGTTTTCCGAGTCTTGTCAGCAAACAAGCACGGCATCAGTGATCCATCTGAAATTACAGAACCTATTCAACCACAAGATACTATTGGTAAGGCGTTAACTGTAAGGCATCAATATTAAATGCAACTGATATTTTAAAAAATGCAAATAAATATCACCATAATTAAATCAGTATTATTATAATAATAGTAGTCATATTCATTTATGTTCCAAAAGGACCAATACGTTAAATTTTGGAAACATTCAGAAATTTTCCTAATAATTGTACATCTCCTTGTTGAGAGCAACAATTGTTACAAAGTTGAACTAATTTTAGTTAGTCATTCCTCAGAATGCTCTGTCAGCGTAACTTGTCAAAAAGGTAGGATAATACTGGTTAATCACTAACCAGGATAATTATATTGTCTGTCTCAGGTAATTATATATTACCTAATTCCCTACAGTTTCAATTAGATACGGTAGCCTTTCCTTTCTTTCTGAGTAATCTAAGTTGTGAATTACTGCTGGCACAGAATTCCTGTGCATGCACATGACTAGATTTCAGTGACAGGGGAAGATATATCTACATATTCAGTGGCAACTTTCCAAATGAACGTGAAGAGTTTATCTTGAGGCTGCATTTAAACACACAAGTGAAAATTTAGGGAGCAATTTCTCCTCTTGTTGCTCAAACATATCATTTACTTCTGCAGTTTAATATAAGTCGCAGATAAATAATCCCATATATTGACAGCTGTCACCTTAAGAGCTCAAATAGTAGTAATACACTTGCCAGAAATACAAGAAATGACAATATCTGATATTCCACAGTGCACTAAATGGCAATAATGTAGTCCCACACTAAATATTGATAATGTAGTCTTCTTCATGTTTACGATAATCTGAAAAAATGTAACCCAGCACCTTGCCTGATTTGAAACTACACAAAATGAAACAAAAGCATCTTGTACTTTTATGTATTCTTGATTTGATATCTCATTAATATATATAAATTGTTTAAACTGCTCAACATTCCCGAAGGTAGGGAAGAAAAATACTGTATTTATTTCACTTAGTATGGAAAACAGGCTAACCCTTAGGGGCTAACACAAGAGGTTCTTGATAAAACATAGCAATAGCAGAAGACAGAAAGCACGAGATACTATTCTAAAGAGAAATCACATTTTTTTTGGAGCTGGAGTTAACTACCTGCACTAAAATACATCAGGGACACACATGGCTTTGTTTAGTTGCCTGCACACAGTGCTGTTTGACATTCCTGAGGGTAGCTGAGAACTTCACAGGGTGGGCAAACATGACGCAGGAATTGTGGGAGGCTTGCTTTCTTGAGCAGCAACTAGAGGATGGATGGGGTATCCTTGTGCACCCAAAATAGCAGTTAATGTATGTGTGGGGGCAATTTAATCGTTAAGAGTGGATTCAGTTTGAGATTGACATTTAAATTTAGGTGTCTCCACGTTGGCATTTACAAGTGCTCTAGAAGTCTCTGCTCCTAAAAAAATCAGCTGGGTCTAGAGGATGATCTGTCTGACAGCCATGGGGTGTCTACATTGGGGTGAGATGAATCCTTATCAGCACTTTACTGATCGCTGGTTAGTGGCTCAGCTCAGCTGCTCACCCAGACATCTAGTACCTTTTGAAAGGCTTTCACTTTGCCATTTCACAGAGGTGCAGGTATCCTCTATGTCCTAAGTCGTATCTGCCAGCCCCAGGAAGAAGTCTCCGATGCACTAGAATCTTTAAAATGGCACTAAATATGTTTGGGTGTGTAACTGAATCAAGTCCTAGATTTTTGGCTATAATGGCAGCTTAGGAACATGCACTTGTAAACTCCTGCATTTAGGTACCTTTATCTCAACCTCAATCCACTCAGTGTTACAACCCTATTGTATAAAATACAGTATCATGTAAGGGTTATTTTTTATTTTGAATTGAAAGACTGAATGAAAAAAATTTCCGCCTTTTTTGTTTCATGCTGCTTGCTTCAGCTGTAGTTCTATGAAAAATATACACATTTGGGAAAATTAAAATGCCTTTGATAGGCATTGTGCTAGGTGCTGCTCTCTAACCTGTCATGAAAGGCTGGGACATTGCTTCAGTTCCTTATGTTATGGAAGCTCAGAAAGGCATTTTGTAGTGTACAGATTGTTTGGATTGGCCCTTTTAAGAAAGATATTTTGTACACATTTAGATCTTGATGTTTTTGCTTCTATTTACGCACAGGGAATCTAGCTGAACAGAAACCGGCAGCTCACTTTCATTGCGTACAGTGAGCTGCATCTATGCTATGTTGTGATCAATAGGTTGCAGGAAGCTGCTCTGCTTTGTGCTGGGAAGGTTGCTGCTGGAGTCCTGGGTCCAATTTTGGATCCCTTAGGTTACAGGGATGTGGAGAAACTGGAGTGGTCCAGTGAATGGCAAGCAAGATGGCCAGGGGCCTTGAGGTTGTGACCTATGAAGAGAGGTTGAGGAAGCTAGGGTTGTTTAGCCTGGTGAAGAAGAGGCAGCTAAGGGGTGATCTAACAGCAGTGTACCTCTGCTTGAAGGGGAGTTACAAAGATGGTAGCACCAAACTGTTACCAGCAATGCTAGATGATAAAACAAGAGGTAACAGCCACAAACTGTGGCTTTGAATATTCAGGCTGGACATTACTTTCTTACTGAAAAAGGTACAGGAGTGCAATACTGGAACAGGTTGTGCAGGAAAGCTGTCAAATCTCCATTGTTAGAGGTTTTCAGGACTCAGTTACGAAAAGGCATGACTGACCTGGCTTATCGCGGGTAACAGTCCTCCCAGTGCTCCCAGTGACAGGTTGGATTAGATGGCCTCCCGAGATCCCTTCCAACTAACATGCTTATGCTTCTGTAAAATGCATCTAGCTAAGTTTAGCTAAGAACTTGGCATTCAAACACGTGCTTAAAGTGATCCTGAAAAGCTATCCATTCCTGAACTGGGGTGGTCATCACTGACTGGAAGGTAATGTTTCCTATCTCTCATGATACTACCCTGCAGTAGTTTGTGTGCGCTACTTATCGAGGCAGTAGTGCTACAAAGGGTATACATGAAGCCATTATCCTAATTTGAGAGAGAATGTTTTCATACCTGTACGTCTTTATCAGCACTAATATTTGAAAATATGCCCTGCTATAACTCATTCCTCAGAAAAGCTGTATAAAATCAGAAAAGTACGGAGACTAGTAGCTTAGAGTAAATTTGCTATAAGTAAACTAGTAGAAAAATAAGTATTTACACACAAATATAAGTATCCAGATAAGTGAATTACTTGTGGCAAATTAAATACACTAAAATGCAAATTATTAACATAGCAGGAGTCATAGCTATAGTGAATAAATGTGATAAAAGTATAAAATGTTGTATCTAACCTAACTTAGTTTTATTTTTATTTATTTCATTATAGTGCATATTTTTTCTGTTTTTCTTAGTTGTTCCATCTGCACCCGGTCGGATAGTGGCCACAAGGAACACAAAAACATCAGTTGTAGTTCAGTGGGATAAGCCAAAACATGAAGAGGATTTGTACGGCTACTACATTGATTATTCTGTGGTGGGATCAAATCACTGGGAACCTAGTAACCACAAACCTATTAAATATAACAGGTATTGACAATGCTTCTGTATCTCCAGGAGTTTTGAAAGCTGTAGAATAGTTTTAAGCCAATTTATGTGGTAAGCAATGGCATTATCATAGAAGATGAATGTTTGGGTGAGGAAAAATAATCTGCAGACTCTCAAGCGTGAACTTTTCCGGTTGCAGGGCAGACTTTTTCCATTTTTGTTTCTCCAAAGAGAAGTGTATTTTTCTGTTCCATGACTTTGAGTTATATAAGTATACATGAATAGATACATGAATTTGTATGGCCTGGTTCTGAATGAGCATAAGATGAATGCCTTTCTTAATATCTGGATTATGTCGGGGTGAACTGAGCTGATGCAGACGACAAAGAATATGAGGAGAGGGTGCACAGAAGCTTTCCGGGCTGTTTCTGCCTGGAGCCCATAGTCCAGGCCATCAGGGCACCCAGCTGTTTCTGCTATAAATGCGGTAGGGAAAGTGCTACTGTTGCTGAGACCGCTGAGTAGGAAATCCAAATGTGCTGTCCGGAGACATCAGAGCTCCTCGACCTGCTAGGTCTAGAGGTAAAGAAGAACCCGTCTCTAGCTCCCCCGTCATGATGCTAGCCCTGTCTGTATTTCTGCTGATTTCTTACTTCCTCCAGAAAATACCACTTTGTTATATGATTCATCAAGTAATTTCCTTTGTGAAAATCTTCCTTACTTTTATTGGAATCATTCACCAAATGTAAAGTTTGTATATGTTATTTATATTTTCTTATGGGCAGATAACAAGCACATAGTGTTTAGTGTATTCTGTTAGCTATTAATTAATTTTGAGTGACTGTATTCTGTGAAACTCTTTGATCAAGCAACCAAGAAACTTGATCAAAGAGAATGCAGAGACTTGGTCAAAGAGATTGGGACAGCATAAAAATAAGAAAAAAAATCAATTTTTTCCATATTTGAGCATCTCCTACAATAGGACAATCCTGACATTTCATCTGTTAAAATAATTGCCTAGAACTTCAGATCAAAACTGAAGGCTCTTCTTGGCAGTTACTACGAATATAGTGAAGAACAATCCCTACCAAGAATAGATTAGAATTTAGCAACCCCAAATTCAGAAGGAATATGCTATGGTTTATCTGACTCTACACAGCAGATCAGCACTAGCAATTTAATGAGTCCTATAACTTTCATTTCAGTGCCCCGCTCAATTATATTGTACTATATACTTTATATTAGGTTTCTTTCTTGAAAATATTTTCCTTTGTGAAGCACTCGTGAAGTTGAGCTTGCTTATTGTTGCCAAGATTTCCTTTTACAGCACAGAATACTTCCTGTAAAATATGAACTAATATGTGATGCTGGTTTTTTTTTTTTTCATTTTTTAACCCAGGTTTGTTGTTCACGGTTTGGAAACTGGGGAGCAATACATCTTCCGTGTAAAAGCTGTGAACGCTGTAGGATTCAGTGAAAACTCACAGGAGTCTGAGGCTATAACAGTACAGGCAGCCCTTAGTAAGTATGATTGTGCAGCTTAGCTTCTTGTTTCTTTAACAGTAAAGTTACAGAGTTGGCCCAGCCGACTCCTTGGATCTCCTTTACTATAACAGTACATTGTGGATACCTTTTACAGTCATAGATCACATCCCTTTGGTAAAGTTTATGCTGTGGCATATCACTGTTCTCCACAGAAAAGACATAGTAGGAGGAAAAAAAAAGTTAATCATAAAGTCTGTTAGAATTATTGAGTCAGATTCACTATACTGGCCAAACTGCCTTCTGTTACTCAGTTGCAATAAAGAAACCATAAATCTTGACTAAGTTAGCGGCTTCTGGGTGATTCAGAGTGGTGCAAATCAGTTTATCATGAAATCTGCTCTATTTAGAAGAGTTTCAGGAAACATTACTATTGTGCAGCTGGACCAAACAGAAAAGTCCCTTTGGCTGCTCTAGGCTGGGGAGCAATCTTCCTCCTCTGGTACCCTGCAAGCAACATTTCAGCCTAAGAACAGTCCACTGCGTGTGCCAACCCCACTAGCTACAGTCGGAATGCTACACACCTAGTGGAGGGCTGAGTAGTTATTTAGACCATAAAGTACACAGAGCTGGGCTATTAAGGCCTCTTTCTTTTCCAATTTTCATTTCCGCACTGCGTTCAGAGCCTTGAAATTTGAATGAAAAGTCATCACAGAAAAAGCATGTACCTCGGAGGTCAGCAGCCTACAGAAAAACTTAAAATAGAAAAAAACAGACAACCTCCCCCCTCCAAAAACACACCCACCTGAGTGGCTTCCTCTTAGAGAGGAAGACACACGCTTGTTGGAAGGAAAAGATCTGCCATTCAGAATGCCCATTAGAAGATGATGTTTTCTTAAATTTGGATGAGATGTTACTGACAAACCTACTCTTTTTGATTGTTGTAGGAGGAAGTGTGTCTCATATGGGTAGGTAGTACACAAACACGTTTACATCTGCCACCTTTAGGCTGTATATGCACTTACACTTCTAAATTTTGTGGCACCTTTCATTTTGTCACTGTGTGTGTTTGAAAATGAGGGTTGCATGGCGTATATCACCAAACACAGACCAGATGGATCTTACACTCACTTATGGCATGTGAAAAGCTTTTATCCATTTCAGTAGTCTTAATAGGAATTTAGTAGGACTATTTGCAGGTGACTTACATTTGTATGGCCAGATTCCTTCTGTAATATTAGTTTAAAGGCTTGTATAGGGGTTTGCTATGGTCGTTATTACTTATCAAGAAGTGATAGGAATTGCAAAGGCCTTTTTTTATTCAGTCAGAGCCACTCTGAATATCACACCAAAACTGAGAAAAAGAACAAAAAGTCCATTTCTGCTGATTGCTATCTGTTTTCATGCTGATCACTGCTACAGCTACAAGTTCAAGAACTGCATTAAGGGCCTCTGCTAAAATGTTCTCTTCTAAATGAGATAAATCAGATTCTCTCAAGAAATACTGGCAATTTGGCTGAAAAGATTGGATGAGCTTTAAGGTCAGGAGCTTAGCCTGTACTGAGCGCAGCACGACCGCGTCCAGGAAGGGGTGTCTTCAGGTGAACTTTCTTGTGCAGAGGGCAAAAACTGCTTTCTAGACTAGAAGGGTGTTTGCTAGTAGAAGAGGTGTAAAAAGGAACTCAGGAAACAGTGAAATGTCTTTCCTGCCTCCTCAAAGCTTAGGCCTGTACAAGTGTAACCATTTTCTGTTCCTTATATGGTAGATAGCAGCTTCGCTCTGAAGTAGGCATAGAATATGGGGATAGCACGGAAAAACATGAAGGCCGTAGGTGAGACAGTCATACGACTTCATTTCATTTGAGCTCATAGCCATTTTTTTATTGAGTCTTAATCCATTCCAAACGTCCTTGATCAGCTTATGTGGTTCTTAGCAGGAAAATGCCTTCTGATTCTTCTGAAATCTTGTGGCATAGTATTTGATCTGGAGACATTTTCACTGGCACTACCATTTCCATACTAAAGATGTTGGTCTGTTCATTCTTTCTGTCTCCTCAGAGGGCAACTCTGAGACAGATGTTTCATAAGGCAGATGTTTCAGAAGGGAGCTTCCATGCTTATTTTTGTTGATAAAATTAATTTTGATTAGCGCTCTACAATTGCTTTTTTACTGAGATGTAACTGATAGTTGTACACTGCAGAAAACAAAGACAGTACAGAAAACCTAACCTTCTGCACTGCAGTATCTCAAACTCCGTATGCTTATTTCCTTCCAGCTTGTCCATCACATCCTCATGGTATCACACTTCTTAACTGTGATGGTCATTCAATGACCCTTGGCTGGAAAGCACCGAGGTTCAGTGGAGGTTCACCAATCCTTGGTTATTATATTGATAAACGGGAAGCTAACCATAAAAACTGGCATGAAGTCAATTCTTCCCTTATTACCCGGACAATTTATACGGTTGGTACTTTTTAGTCCTTGTCTTTCTGTATTTGGCTCATATTATGTCACTACTTTTGGCAGAGTTCTACTTTCGTGCAAAGATGTTATTAAAGTTTACCTGCTTCACCCCAAACAGGCTCTTCCACTGTGTATTTTGGAGTGCAACAAGCGTAAGAACTGAGATGGAGATACAGTGAACCACTGCCATCCCTTGCTATTAAAATCTAAGATAAACATGAGGGAACTTCTGAGGAAAAAGTTGTAAAGCACATTTTTTGCTAAGGACAAGATGAGCTATAAAATGCTTCATAAACTATATTCATTAATGACTTCTATATATATATCCAGAGTAATAACATGCAGAGGAAAGATGGAAGCAATTAGCAGGACAGATGACCGTGCTATCTGTAGAACTGGAGACTTGAAAATAAAATGAAGATAGACTGAGAACAAATGAAAGTGGTCCAATTCCTTCTCTCAACATCCACCTTCAGCTAGAAAGGGGAATATATGAATAAACCTGCCATTATACTGCATCTTCTCCTTTCCAAGGAGTGCTCTAAAGTATTAGATAACTATGATTTTAGTTTTGAAAGAAATTATTTCTACTTGCTCTTTTAATGTATTCAATGTTTCTTAACAGGGAAAATGCACGATGTAAACTTCCATGAGGAAAGGCTAGGGAAGATAGGCTACAACAACCTCTTTATCGATATGATGCTTGTGAAATTAAGGTAAACAATCAGGCATTTATTCCCAAATACTTTTTAAAATTACCTCTGCAAGCCAGCAAGCTTACTATAAACCTCAGGGCAGAAATAGATCTTTAGCAGAGATTTGATGCTAAAGCAGATGAGCTCAGTAAGAATGCCTCATGCACAGAAGAGAGTGTAATGCGCAGAGGCAATGCAATGCTCAGCTGTATGCATGAAGGCTCATGGCTGAGTTTATAACTGGCATCTCTGCCACAGCAGATGGAGCATGGATGTTGAGAAATAAAAAGGGTGGATAGGATAGACATGAAAGGGCAATAGTAAGCCATGCTTCCCAGGTATTTTAATTTGTTAATGTGTTTGTAAACAAATGAGTAATGTAAATTAAGGAAAATCATTCAAGGTTTAATTAATTTGCTGTTTAAGGTCTCAGTCTGGCCAGTAAGTGTATTTGTGCCTAAAGGTGCATCTGCATATATTATTTTGAAGGACTGGAATCTGAAATACTGACTGGAAATAAAAGCAAGAGAGCTTTCAGAAGCACAGACTATTTTATGACATACTGCAGGCAGACAAGGCCTTCATTTACACAGTATAGCACCAGGAAATCAATAGAGATTTGTCCTTGACTGATTAAATAATTCTGTGGGAACCCCACAAATATTTATTCCTTTATTAACTGGGATTTCAAACCGTTTTTACAGGCTGAACTTCTGTTCTCTCCTGTCATTTACGACATACAGCTTTCTATTGTCAGGAAACTCTGACTAAATTGTATTAGTGACTGACTTCTCCTAGTTTACTTTGTTTTGGTTTGGTTTTCTATCTGATACCATCTCAGGTAACCATCCCATCATATGGTTGTTCCTATAAAAAATAAATATCACAAAAAAAATCTTGTTTTGTCTCATATTTTTCCCAGAGAACAGTTATAGGTTATTTGTTTGTGAAAAACTAAAGCTGTTCAATATCTCTACCAGAAGCACAGCCCTCAGCTGCATCTTTTACTTGAGAAACATGATAAAATATGATTTGGGGAAAATTATCTACAGGCTTGAGGTGCGGAAGATCTGCTTATTATATTGAGGTGGTCTGGGAAAGGAAGGATGGGAGATAGCTGCTACCATGATGTGCTCAGGTTGGGGAGATGCTGTTGGGATGCCTTATAGCCTGTCTACCTTAACCTCAAAATCTGAGGTGATGATGTGGTGATGATAGCCTCTTTGGTAAGTCAAAGTTTATTTACCAGTAAGAGTAGCAACAAGATGGCATTGGTTCTCTTCATACCGCTTGCAGTGCTTACTGCCTTACTTTATAATGCTAGGTAATAAGAAAAAGACACATATAAACCACATAAAATTACCAACAGAGAATATTTCCCAGAGTTATCTCCAAACACTGCTGAACTAAGAAGTGGATCAGTTTTTCCTTTAATTTCCTATTGTTTCTTCTCTGTTCAGTCAAGTATGATGAAACACCATTTGAACTCTTATTTAAGTGTGTGGTCATTCATAAGCAATGCAAGAAGATATTTCATGTAAAAACACTCTTTCCTCAGTATCTGCTGATGACCACTCATTGAGTGGGCTCCCCGGACCTTTGCTCTAACCTTTTACAGCCTCTGCTGCCAATATGTTGAATGTTGTTGTTGTTCTTAGGATGATGTAGCTGAAATATGGAAGTACAATCTAGACCTCTCCAGTGTGTTTGGTTTAAATGTAAAATCTTCACATTAGAGTCTTCCAGTACTCCAAACATAGCATTAAGGTCTGATATTGAGTTAACCAACGACAGAGTGACTATTTTAAATATATTAAGTATTTCATTTTTTAAAAGAATACAAGTCATAGCTTTTTATACACATATATTGATTTATTTTCTCCAAAAAGGTAGAGGATTTAATGGAAGATGCCTTCTATGAATTCAAAATTGCTGCTGCAAATCTGGTTGGTATAGGTCAGCCTTCAGATCCCAGTGAGCACTTTAAGTGTAAAGCCTGGACTATGCCGGAACCTGGTAAGTCTATTAATTTCTCATGAATTTGCATTTAACATAAACTCTTTGCAACAGAGTCAGTGTAGCGTTCCATTTAAACTTTACAGAATGTCTTTTGGTTCATTTCTTGCAAACTACCCACTGAGATCACCACTGCTTCCCAATTTTCCTGTTAGAACTGTCACATCGCCACTGATGACATCGAATCTCCTGGGAAGAGGGTGACCTTTACCCAGCTTGATGTGTGGCTCCTTCCTCCCTTGCCCATGTCAGCTCAGAGCAGAGTCTTCAGCTTTTAGTGTATGTCTATATCTCTGTTAGCTCTTCACCCCTAGCCTTACAAACTCCACCTCACAATCTCCACCTGTACAAGGTGTGGGCACCCCTGCACCATAATTTCTGTCTATTAAGAATATTTCTGGAGTTTCAGACTCCAAAACTATGCTTCTGTTCATAAACAAGACAGAGTAGGACCTGTATCTTGATCTTAAGACAAGTGGCACAGTGTAACTCACACGTTACGGATAAAATCTCTCCCCTTTCTCAGCAGTGTGGCCTTTTTTTGTGCTGTTCCACTAGATTGTGCCCAGATGTTATCTGGAATATTATTAATAGCCAGGTGTTACAAAAAATATGCTGACAAAAACATAGTAGGAACGATTGCATGCAGTGTAGATGCAGCCCAAGACTGTTAATTGCAGGGCTAATTCTTTGAAAAACATTAAATGAGAAGTATTGTGAATTCAGGGGTCCCAGGATAAGAAAGATAAACTCTAGTCTACCTAATGTGAGGTGAGCAGCTAAATTGTGCCTAAATGCTAGATATCTAGGGAATTATTTCTCAGTAATGCTTGAGTTCTGTGGATAATCTATGAAGTGCCTTTGAAGGTCGGCCTGCCTAGTTTGTAACTCCCTCGCTCATACTGGGCAACACTTTTGCTGAAGCTATTTGTGATGTCTGGTACTGATTTGCCTAAACAGATGGTGTCACAGTACAGCCCATAATGAAAACACTAATTTAATATATTTCTACCTCCTTTTCCCCAAAATGCTCTAACATACTACTGTGTTCTTAATGCAAAAGTTATTTTTAACATAGAGCCTTGGTATGCAATTAAGGATCCATTCCAATACCTGTTTTGATCATCAGGAGTTATCTGGCTCCTACACACATCTGTTCCATGCATAAATGTGCATATAGTTATTTTCTAACTAAAGAAAAGACCCTTAAGTATATTTTTATACAACTACTGACACTCTCAGTGATTCCAAAAAGGGATAATTAGCATAAGAAGATAGGAGAATTTCATTCTTCTTTTCTATGTTATAAATAAAAAGTAATTCTTGCCTGGAACAAGAAACAATTTAGTAGGATCATGGAATCATTTAGTAGGAAAGTCTCTCAAATGTCATTTAATTCAACTGCTTGCCCAAGCCTGGATCAACTATATCTATCTAACTGTTGACAGAGACTTGTCTAATTGATCCTTACAGATTTCCACCCACGAAGGAAGTCAAGGTTCTTAGGGCAGGTTTCACTCCTGATCTTACAACCCTTACAGTTCAGAAGTTTTTCTAATATTTCTGAATCTTTCTTGCTGCAATTTAAGCCTATTTTCTTCTATTTCTATCCACCATGGACATGCAGACAAAATTGTTCCTTTCCTCTTTGCAGCAGCATTTCTGCATATTTGAGGTCTTCAGTCAAACCCCCAGCTTTCCCCTTAGGTTAACAAAACCCGGTTCCTTCAGCCTTTGCGCATGTAAAATGTATTGCAGATCTCTAAATAAGAGAGCCTGTTGCTTTCCTTCGAACTTTTTCTAGTTGTTTCATAGACTTCTTGAATGACAGCATACAAACTTGACACGTTATTCCAAGTAAAGCTTTATCAGTGCTGATCAGAGAAAAGGTAACTTCACAGGTCTCCAATTACATGTCTCCTTGTAAATCCCACTTTTAAAAAAAGAGGGTCTTTTTAAAAAAATCACTAAGACTCATAAGTTCAAAGTCTACTTCTTCTTCATGACCTGATTTTTTTTCTGCAAAACTACTTGTCAGCCAGTAGCTCTCCGCACTTTTAGCCAAGTTCTTATCTGAGTTTCTAAATCTTACCTTTTGGCTTTAATGGCATGGCAAAACTCTCAATTAAAAAAAAGTTTAATCTCCTGAATTTAATCTCCTTTGTGCTAATTACATTTTCTTACCATTTTGTAATATTTAGGATAAATATATCATCAGTGGAGCAATTATTTTTCTAAAAAAATCAAATTTGTCTGTGATTTATACTCTCCACACTGTTTTCACAATGTCAGTGGAATTGCCCATTGTGTAAACCAATGAAGATTATCTTTCATTTTAAACGATATGTAAAGAAATAAAATAAAAGGCTCTTTCAGGAAATGAAGAGAGAGAAATTTCCATTTTCATAATGAACAACGTGACCTTTCTACTCCTTGTCTGATTACATTGTTCTCATTATGAAGCTAGTTGAAGAGAGCATTGCATTCTTGCTTAAAAAACCCCCAAAGCACCACAAAAAAAAAAAAAATCCCAGACCTGTTAAAATATTTTCCAAGACTTTCTTAGAATAAATTTTAAAAAATGCCTTAGCAATAATGAAAAGAAATAAAAGAGGTTTAAGACTGAGAGAAAGAGGCTGATCCTTTTCCTTTGACTTACTAACGATACTAAAGACAAATGCGATGTGACTGCAATATACCCCCAGCTTCAAGGAAATATTCATCCACATTTTGATACAGAAGGGAGGTTTTCTTAGAAAAGCCAGAATGCCTAGCAAGATTTCCAGTGTGAGTGATAGATTCCTTGCCAAGAGCCCATTATTATTTCATCTCTCTGTAGAACTCCAGTCTTAGTTATAACTGTGAGCCTCTGTGAGTTAGCAATGATAGCTAATGAATTATTTTACATGACTTTAGAAGAAATGAAGCATCCATGATCTCAGCGTTCTTAGAATAGAACATACTTCGTTACACTTTTCCTTCTACAACCTAGGTTTCTAGCAGGTGCATCCGTCAGAGGAAATTTTATTATCTGTGAGTATATAGACATTTAGGTTGGGATTTTTAGAGTCCTGCGAGAAGCCTTTAGGCTTCTTGAAAACTTCAGTCTTTCCTTGAAAAAGTCTATTATTTATCTGCAAAAGAACAGCAACAGGTACCCCTATATTTGTTTTCTGGCATGTAATTATCCACTGTGGAGGAACACTCATTTACTGCTTTTTTGCTGTATATTTGCTGAATCTCATCTGTTATAGAATTTCTGTGCATTCAGCATTAGTTACTATTGTATAGACTGGAATGGCAATCAATCAGGTTTATCTGAGAGGTACTTATACTTGTCTGCATTTTGAACGATGAGACAAGGCTGTAGGGAAAAGTAATATCTTGAGTTAGAGCAAACTCGCATCACTGAAAAATTCCTTAGTCTCAGGAACTTTCAGGTTTTCTTATTACAAATATAAAGCATAAGGAGCAAACTTCCAGCTACATTATTTGCCTCAATAGCAGTATTTTGTCACAGGTGTTGTCACCTTGGCAGATAATTGTACTGATATAACCGAATATCAAGAGTATAATAAAGAAAATATCACAAGTTAAATTGGATGGCACCAGAACAGTTAAGTGAAAGAAAAGGAAATATAACACCAAGAACATAGCTTGACAGCTGAAAGATATGAACTCATACCTTCTCCGAGCATCAGCATGTTTTTGGTGTAAATGGTTCTCATAACAAATATCCTATTCAGAATTTCTTCCGGGCTATCTTTACCCACTTCATAGTGAAAAATGCTCTTCTATTGGTGAATGTGCAGACTGATCCAAAATGCTATATTCCTGTTGGAATAAATAAACTGCATGGATTTTCCAGATGAATAACCTTCCCTTATAATGAATTTACTGAGATCCAGCTAACAATGTATGCTTTGTGATACTGTTACTCCTGCCTAAAACAGGTATTGCTGTATGCAGCCACAATGGGAAAATAATATATATACCATATATACCATGTTTATTGTAAAGGAGGAGATATTTGAAAACAAACACATTTGAAATAAAATTAAAATGACACATTTTACCCTTTGCAGGGCCAGTTTGCAAAAACTTTATTATACTGAAGTAAACTTCCAATATTTGAAATATTTTAGGTCCTGCCTATGATCTCACAATCTGTGAAGTCAGAAACACATCACTGGTTCTTCTGTGGAAAGCTCCAGTGTATGAAGGCAAAAGCCCTATTACTGGGTATTTAGTGGACTATAAGGAAGTAGATGCAGAAGACTGGATCACTACTAATGAAAAGCCGACTTCACAGCGCTACTTTAAGGTAAAGTTTTCAGTGCAATTGGTGTTAATTCAAAAATCAGTTCTAAGAACATTGCCTTGAGTACAACAAAGGTATATATGAATATGCACTTCTGCTAATATGTTCATGCAATGAAAAAATATGAGTTTAGATTTTTTTTTTAAATTAGCTTTGCTCTTTATCTTGTTCAAGGTCACTGATTTGCATGAAGGTCATACCTATGTTTTCAAAGTTCGTGCAGTGAATGATGCTGGGGCAGGCAAATCATCTGAGGTATCTGAACCAGTGCTTGTTGAGGCAAGACCAGGTAATGAAGTAACTTTTTTGTCTACCGCTCCCCTTCTAATATACTGAAATACTTAGAAGTGGATTTAATCAGTCTAAATCAATACTGTAGCCCCCTAAAAGTATTTCCAGAGTTCAGAATCTCTGAGCCTTAAATCTTAAATAAATAAATAAATAAATAAATAAATGAGTGAATGAATGAATGAATAAATAAATAAATAAATCGTGTGGATAAAAAGGTTTGTGTTTTACTTCCAACAGGGAATATTTTGATAATCAGTTGCTTTAGTCGTTCTTCTTAAAAACAAAGATGCGTCTTACTGCAGGTGAAAAAAAGCACAATTAGAGAAATTTTTTAAAGCATCAAGAGTGATAATAAAATTAACATAAATTGTTTTTATCTTCTCACGTTCAGTTTCATTCTACAGCTTTCTTTCTCAATGAGCACTCATTATTTGTAGTCTTCCTTTCTTGTGAAACGTAAGAATCTTGTCTGTATGTGACATAAGCATATGCTTAAAAGTATGAAAGTAAGATCAACGTCTGTTAATAAGGAAGGATAGAATTAGCATGGGCTTTAGTCATCTGTGAATTGCAGCTCTGAAGAAAAATGCAGCCTTGACATTTGATTTGATTCCTATGTTGCAGGAACAAAGGAAATTTTTTCAGGTGTGGATGATGAGGGTAATATTTACCTGGCTTTTGACTGCAAAGAAGCTACTGATGCATCTCATTTTGCATGGGGTAAATCCTATGAAGAGATTGATGACTCTGATAAGTTTAAGATTGAAACAGAAGGAAATCAGTAAGTCATGCAAGTCTGCTTCAAGATGTTAGAAGTTTGTGCTGATAAAACCTTAATAAAATAAGAAAACATACTAATTATATTTTTCCTTATTGATGATTTTAGTTCTAAGCTGTACTTCAAAAATCCTGATAAGTCAGACTTGGGAACTTATTCTATCTCAGTTAGTGACACAGATGGGATTTCATCCAGCTTCGTTATGGATGAAGAAGGTAAGGACCTTGCTGTCTCAAGTCCTTCTCTTAACGCCTGATTTGCATTAAACATTGTACAAGAAAAGCAATTCATTCTCCCATTTGCTTCAGTTTGATTTTGGTTTACCACTTAGAGAGGCTGAGGGGAAAAGCAAAGCTGGAGGAATTTCCTACCTTTTTACAAAAATGATTCTGGTCCACAGAAAGTGGTTGTTATGCTCAGTTCAGCCCAGTTAGTTTCACTTATGCCAAAGATAGCCAAAAATAATGGTAGGGAAAAATACCTAGGAAGTTGCCCATTCTAGGAAGCTGGGAAATGGCAGGGGAGTATATCGAGCGTTGAGTTAGGCAGCTGCGCAAATTTTCCCATTCGTGGGTGACCTTGAGGAGTCTAACAGTGACTCTAGGGACAGCCACAGGCAGCTTTGCTGGCTTATTGCAGAGCACTCTTTGCTGGAAACTATTGCAGACAATTTATCAATGCTTTCTGGTATGGCACACAAGGAGGAAAATGCTCTCCAGAGCACTTCTTCACTAGGTACAAAGAGCCTTTCGCAGTTTGGGCCCCTGTGCGCTTTTTAATATTCTCTCTCGTTTGCACAAGTGAATCAAAAGAGCTTTAACTACCTAGTTATATTTGTCATTCAAAAACAGTGTTCAGTTTTATCTTTATCTCATCTTTAATATCTTTATATCTTATAATGATACTTGACTGTTTCCAGAAATTTATGCCAAACCCTACATTGTGTAGTTTTCAATTTTAACCGCATATTAAAGGTTACTGATGGTGCTTTGTATCACAATATTACTACTATTCCTTGTATTAAAAGATAGAAAAGATCAGATCTTGGCAGTAACACAGCCAATGGGAATTTAGATCCTAAATAAGCATGAGAATCCCTCAACTTACACTCTAAGTCCTTTAAGGAGAGGAGATGAGACAGTCTGAGTGTGATCAGTATGCAGGGACTTTGTCACAGTGTGGACCACATCACCTTTCTCCAGTCGAGGTAGGTGGTAAGAAGAAGAGCGCTATGTGGACTCAGTCATTATCGGTATCTGCTTCTTCTAGGGAAGCTAAACGTGTAATATTTTTAATTTACTAATGAATGCTATTGGAAAAGGCAGACAAGTAGTTGATCGTGAGAACTTCTCTTTGGCTTACTGCTGAGGCATCTCTCTGAAACCTGTCGTCACCTTCAGTCCTACCATCCAAGCTTTTTCTGTACAAGAGCACTGATGGTGTTTCCCATCTTACGCTTAGATCTTTTCTGGTCACATCTGCTACTCAGAATGATAATTTTATTTGTACTGGCTCTCTCCATAAGTATCAAATTTGTATTTTATCACAGAAAACTACTGTTTTCTTGCCCACTTAATTTCCCCAATTTTTACAAATTCTATAATTTTTCTAAATCCTCAGCTACGTCATAAATTTTTTTGCTAATTTTCTCTTATAGTATCTGTAAATTTGGCATTGTCATTTGGGTTCTTCTTCCAAATCTTTATTAACAATAAATATGATAAATAGGATTAGTATGGAAACCTAACAGTGCGATTTCTAGACTCTCACGCAGCCCTCATTAGGTATTAGTGCATTAAATAAAACTTTTGTACCTTTTTCATCCTAACCTGCACTCAGTCTTATTACTTATCACAGTAAAACAAGCATTTTAAATACTATGTGAGAAAGGAGGTCAGCAGACAAAAGAGCCTCACAGACTGTGTAGAAGCTATTGTCTCCTATTTTTAAATCCCATAGGAAGTTTAAAATAGGTCTCGCCCCTTGTTTGGATTCTTTTGCATAAGAATGTACATGAAAATGCATGAGATAGGAAAACTCACTAAATCTATGTAATAGAATTTCAACTTTCTTAAATCTTTTTTTTGAGACATAATTTTCTGAGAAGAGTTGGGTATTTTGCATGCAAGAGATAAGGAGATTAATTATTTGCTGATGCTGATATGTATCTGCTTTGACACTTGTATTCTGACTGTATTTTTCAGAATAAATTAAAACATGAGTATTATTCTTACTTTCAGAGTTGGAACGTTTGATGGCACTAAGCCATGAAATAAAGAATCCAAGTAAGTTGAAGATCTGAATGTATTCGGTAGTTTTGGAAGGGAATGTAATTACGTGCTAATGACTGGAGTTCCCAAAAGGTTCTTCCTGAGACAATGGAAGCTTCATTTTTCGTGGCACAACTTGCTTCCTTATCTTTCTATTCATTTAAAAGATTATTAAATTGTATTGAATAAAAATCTTCATTACCTAAAAGTCTTTTGCAGTTTAACTTTACCTTGGCAATAGACTATAGGTAGCTATTAGCTGATTCCTTAGACATTGTACAAACTGTAAGCTATAAATTGTACTCTTCCTTTGACAAATTAATTTTAAAAATCAGCCAAAGACGGCATTAGACCTCTTTTCCCCATATAAATTATATTACATGATTCAGCATTTCCTAAATAATGGGGAGACACTAATATATTACTACAATAGTCCTTTTTCTTATAAGGATTCATGCATTATTGACTTTTGATTGATTTTCTTTCTGCAGCCGTACCTCTGAAATCAGAATTAGCTTATGAGGTTCTTGAGAAAGGAGAAGTTCGTTTTTGGATTCAGGCTGAAAGTTTATCACCAGATTCTACCTTCAGATTCGTTATTAATGATAAGGAAGTTGAAAACAGTGATGTAAGTACATATTGAGGGCCATACATTTATGATTTTGTTTAATAACCCATTAGGCATTAGCTGTCAGTCTATTTTAATAGTTATTTAAAGAGACATTATTAATATTAGCCTGATAATACCTGAAGGGAATGACAATTTTTAATCTGGACATCTTTCACAGTTCAGAATTACTGTCCCAGAGATTTCGGTGAGATTATTCATACCAAATAAAAAAGTAAGGCTTAGCTTTCAGAAGTTTGTATTCATTTTGGGTGGCTAGATGAGCAATAACCAAAGAAAAAGAGAAGTTAGACATAGAATATTAATAAATATTTCTGATTAAAAGTAATATTTTAGGGAAATAACTCAAGCCTAAAAAAAATGCTTCAAGTATGATTATTGACTGCAAACCAGCAAGACATGCCATTCCCAGAGACTCTGTGTGGCTACTGCTATTAATTTTATATATGATGTGGGAGGCGCTCGATCACGCAACAATGATGAAAAATATAAAACTTTTAAACGGTCTCTCCTGTCCTGTCCTGTCCTGTCCTGTCCTAGATACTAAGTGGCCATTGAATGACTGCATGGAGATGAAGCAGCAGGCCACAAGGTTCCTGCATTTTTGTGGTTCTAGGAAAACCTTTTGTAATAAGAGACAATAAAAAGTGGCCAGATAGGGCGGAGAAGAAGGCAGGCTCATGCTCTTGTAGGGCAGGATACGTTTCATCCATTGGGCATTGAAGTACAGCAGTGGAAACATTTTTTCCTGTGAGGAATCCACCGACACTGCAGCTGTTTGAAAGTGTTCGTTTATTCCTGAGGTGGCAAAGCCTGTTTTTAGCCAGAGAAGCTTATCAGCGTTTTAACACCGTAGAAAAACAAAATGAGTTTGCCTTAATTAGATACTGCCAAGTGGAAGAGGAAGTGTTTCTGAGTAATATACTTCTCTTCTCTATATTTCTTACTGCAAGAAATAATAAAATATAGCCCTGAAAACCTGAATATTAGTGACTAAGACATACTGAAATGACAATATTCTGTCTTGGCAGTGTTAGTGGAACAAAATAAGCTATTTTTAGTATGCATGTGTTTTGAAAGTGTTGACATCAGAGAGAGAGCCTTGAAGTGGAGCTGCATTATTTCACCTCTTTAATTAGTAACCCACAGGTGACATTTACATTTCGAGATTGATGATATTTTTGTGGAAAGTCACATAAAAGCCTAGTATTTATGGTGCCCATAAAATCATTGAACTTCATCTTGCTGCATAATGGCAATAGTTAGAAGCCTAATTACACTCTAAAACCTGCCTGGAGACTAGACTACAGTCACTGAACATGCTCAATAGACTGTTCTGCTGGTGAAAAGTATTCTGATTCTTGACATTGACTGAAGTGATAAATTTTTCCGTCTAAGTCCTAGCAGGGAACAGTTTCTTTGAGATTTAAAAAGAACAAACTGAGAATGGAGTCAACTGGGCCCTGTTTTCTAAGAGCTGTTATTTTAATCTTTCAATATTTTTTTCCTTCACACAAAAGCAAGAAACACAAAATTTTAGTAAGTGTGATAAAGGATAAGATTAAACCATATTTTTTGCTTTTCTTTTTCTGCTTCTGGCAAATCTCAATTTAACATTCTCCCTGAGATCCCATTTCTTTACCAATGAAGTGAGTGCAAGCGGGGTCTTTGACTTCAGTGGGCAGGAGGCTGTACGTGAGAATTTGAATTTGCAGTTTGATAACTTAACTGCAGTTTATAACTTCTCTTCTTAATCTACCTGGCCTATTTGCTACACTTTTACAGATAAACATGTATATAAATCAGTTACCTATTTCATTTCCTGACTAGTTAGATCTTTTCTTATCCTGTGACATTATACCTTTCTTTGAACTATATATGGAAAAGTGCATATTCAGATTATACATATATATGTTTCTCTGTAGTATCATATAACAGATGTACTTCAGTCTTCTCCCCCAATTCATTCATTTATATAACAGCTATCGTAATCAACCTGTTAGTTACTGCTTTATTAATTCCATTATTTTTTCTTTTTCTTTCTCTTTCATTCTTCAGTTACCTATCTAAGATATGAACTAAATTAGTTTCATATTAGTGTCAGCAACATGGTCTATAGCATTTTACTGCATAGAACTCCTTCTAGAAAACGATATTTTCTTTTCTGTCCCATCATAAACAGAGCGGTTAATGTGGAATATCCTTAGTCTCATTAGTTACTAAAAAATGTATTCACCAAGCAACTTCTATAGATTATTTTTACTTTACTTTGGGAATTTGTTAGCTGAAATTCAAACAACATCACTTTTGGTGGGACACACAGTCCTTATGGCTGTTACTCACTGAATGAAGGATGATACTTAGAAAAAGATGGTTGTACCTAAAGCAGTACCTATGAATGTAAAATACATATTTTGCAAATATTGTCCAATATTTACTTATAATTTTCTGTTTCTCTGAACGTTTCTGACCATAATTTATCTTTCTAGAATATTTAATGAAAGCAAACACAAGAAGGGCACACAAATAGTGAAAAGCGTATATGACTGACTTCAAGTCAATATTTGGCATTTGAGCGTATTTTCCAAGCCCTTAGTAGATAACAAGATGTTTCAACAGCATTCGAATTCTGTTTTGTTGATCTCACTCTGTTTTTTAGTTCACAGAAACCTTGTTGGTTTTACATAAGGGAGCCAGAAGTGACTTTTCTCTCTTGTGGTCTAGTACTTTAGTATTCTCTGAAAAGAACACCTAGTATAAGATGAGACTATCATTATACTGTTCCTAAATAAACTTTTTTTAGTTAGAAAGTAAGACCCGGTATCCAGCTGCCACATATGTATGCCTCAGAGGTATTTAGTAGCTATGACTGTTTGAATTTATTATAACGGATTTATTTACAACGCACATATTTGGAGATCCACATCTGTGCCTGCAAAGGAAAACTCACAGCTCTCTCTGGACTCCACTTAGGAATAGTGTTTTAGACTAGCAGATCCCCTTTTTGGCCTGGAAGCTGTGATGTAGCTGATGGCCAGATGTGCAGGCTTTTCCTTAAGCACATATAATTCCATAAGCTAGTGTTTTTAAACCAAAACCAGCGCTATTATGATGACTTGAGGATTCTAAATGCAGCTTACAAAGCTTCCCATCAGCATGGGACCTTGTCGTGCAACAGTAAATGCAAAAACAGCTCTTTCCCCATAATTTACAATTTAAAGGGCAGGAAAGAGATGAAGTGTGGAGGTAGAGTTATAATATATGATTAATTTGGTAGGGAGTTATAAATTACTACATCATACTAGAGTAAAGTTATTACTTATTTATTTCAGAGGCATAAAATAAAATGTGACCGTGCTACTGGCATAATAGAAATGGTGATGGATCGATTTACAATTGACAATGAAGGTACCTACACAGTACAGATCCAAGATGGAAAGGCCAAGAACCAGTCTTCATTAGTCCTCATTGGAGATGGTAGGCTCACTGAAACATTGAAACTTTGGCTTAGATGAATAAATGCTCTTCAGTTATTCTTTGAGTAGTTTTGTGATTAACTCATGTTTTCATTCACCTCTTCTAAAATTTAGCTTTCAAGGCCATATTGGCTGAGGCTGAGCTCCAGAGAAAGGAGTTTCTCAGGAAACAAGGTGAGACAAAGTAGATCGGTGACTTTAGGCCCAATTTGCAGTTAAGGATGCACCCCTACTGTTTACTAAGTGCTTCCAACTTCCATTGACTTCATTAGAAGCTGAGTACATTGCACATGTTAGGGAGAGACTGAATTCTTGCTGGATGTGGATGTTATTTTCCAACAATGTCATATAACACATGCAATGTGTGCTAGAAAATTCGCTAAGCAGAGAAATAAAGTAGGAGTCCTTACAAGAGGTTATCTCTGCTGAATATTCGTAAGAAATGCTCCTACTCTAAGCTCGGATCCAGCAAAACACTTCAGTGCATGTTTAGTTTTAAGCACACGAGTTGTCCCACCAATATATATTCTATCACTGTGGAATCCTTCCTTGAAAAACTGAGTTTGAGCTCTAATTTGTAATTATCACTTAACAAACAAACAGGTTTTAGGATGAAAGTAGTGAAAATAATTACTTATTTACTCTAAATAGCATAAGTAAGTGTATCTGACTAAGCAGTGTAATACTATCATTTTCTATTTTCTTGGCCTTCTTATAGCTTTATGAAATAAATGATACTAGTCAGTATATGAAAGCACAAGATCTTCATCCCTGGGTACTGCAATTACAGGCCCTAATCCTGCAGACATTAAAACATACTCATATATTTACATGACTAACCACAAAAATTTAAAAATGACTATGTGGATCAGTAAATTTACTTAAGAGCATATATATTTTCAGGATTGGAACCTCAGTGGGGGACAGAAATATTTCCTATTCTGCTTGCAATACTTAATGCATTTTTAAATTTCTTATAATTTGGACAAATAATGTCTGGCCTGGGATTTTTGCTTTGAAAATTTAACTGGGTGAGTGTTTGGATACATCTGTTTATTCTGGAGTCCTCTCTACGTTAAATGTATCATGTATACACTCATTTGTAACTGTATTCTGCTTCTTTCCTACGCTTAGTTGGCAATCAGATATGATTAGGTTTAGTAAACTAATTTGTCTCACTAAGCTATTTTACATTTTGGAATGCTACAAGACTTGCCATACAAATGGAGATGAGCCTCAGGCTTCTAGTCTGTACTGTAGCTACCGGGGTCAATAAGGTGAATATTCACTGCAGAGTTTTCCTTCTAGTATATGCATAGTGTCATCATTCTGGGATAGGGATCTTTGACTATAATTGATGTCCTTTTTCTTTCTACCGCTGGGTCTCTCTGATCTCGTTTTCTTCTTATGCTTTAAGTCTGTTTTGTTTCTTAGGTCCTCATTTCTTGGAGTTTTTGCATTGGGAAGTTACAGAAGAATGTGAAGTTTTACTTGTTTGTAAGGTGAGTGAATATACTTGAAGAAATTTTTTAGACAGTTTCCATTAATAGCTGAGGAAGGAAAACGTGAAGAAACATTCTGACATATTAAAAGTGAAACTTTCTAATTTCTTATTTTTAAATACTAATAGTCTTTATTAAAACAAATAAAAATTTCAGGATTGTTGCCTTAATGGAGAACAGGAGTAGGCGTAAAAAATTAGAAAAAACACTTTTTTGAAATGTGTTAAATAATCTAAATTTTTAACAATAATAATTGCCAGCCATAAAAATCATTTGGACTAAATATTCAGACCTAAATGTTTCCTTTTTCCATCCTCAAAAAATGGCGACAAAATTCAGTTCAAACTCTTTCCTTACCCTTTTCTGATTTGGTGGTTCTTCTACCAAAGCATCTATTATTTAATCAGCTGTAATCAAGCATACATCACAAATTTCTGGAATTAGTGTTAAAAAACAGGATTTTTCCTGTATGGGGCCAATGACCTTTGTACCCTAGCTAAGGCAGATGTACATAGAATTCATAGTAACTTCCGCAACTAATGTCTTTATCTGCTATTCTAAACTGATATTTTTTTCATTTTTGTTGCCTTTTCTAGAACGGCTAATTAGAGGTCTGAATAATTAGCTTAATTTAATTTAGCAAGCACCAAACTTTTCTTCATTGCCTTTTTCTGCAGTACGGGCTGTTTTGTGTTAATTTTATCCACTTCTTTTGAAAAAAGTTTTCAGTTTTTAATTAGTCCAACTTGAATCATTCATTATGAGTAATTGACATGCACGTTTGGGCTTTTTTTCTTCTTCTATATTTTTCCTGCTCACTAATTAGAGGGCCTTTAACCTCTGCTGATTCTCAGCAGAGCTGACCTGGGTGGTGAAGCTGCTGTTCTGTGTGCACCTAGTCTTAGGGCTCAACACTCATTAGCTAACATGGTACCTTGGCTGCTACTGAGCTGCACTGCTGGAGCACTTTATAATCTCAACATGCATTTGCCTCACCATGAACCATGCTTATCCTTTCATTCATAGGGGGAATTAAATGGTTCTGAACCAGTTATATTAGAGTTAATTCTATACAAATTAATCTGAAATTATCTATTTTCATTGACTTTAGAGCCTCTTTATACCACCGAAATAGTGCAAAAGGCTGAGCATCTGATTATGTGCTTTTCACCCGTGTATTTTTTGTTTATAAGGTCAGAAATGCAATCCATGACGTGGGTTGTCTGCAAACTCGTCATTTTGACTATGCTATTGACCTTATAATGTTTGTTACTTTCAGTGTGTGACTGTGTATTAGGTCCACATGGTACTGTTGTTTATGCCTGTTTGACTGATACTTTTAGCTAGGAAGAGTTTGAACGATAAAGCCTGGATTTGTCCTACTACCTTCAGGTCCCTGACTAAAGCACTCAGTGGCTTTTACTGTCAGCAGTATTACAATTGTCAAAGGAGCAATTTCTGCTTGCCCAGGCCAGATCCTTCAGGGTGGCTCCCATCCACACTGCTCAGAGGTGGCTCCCTGGAGAGAAGACGACAGGGCATGAACAGGCTTCATTGTACTTGGCCCATGTCTCTTTCTAGACTCTGTCTAGTGCCACTGTGCAAATATTATTTTCATGTGTTTTCATCTCTTCCAAGAGCCCTGGAGTAGTTTGAAGGAAGTGCTGTGACCTGTAAGAGAGGTGTTTTATAGCATGCCAAGACTTTCTTATATGCCTTGGTGTGACATGGGGGAGTCTGGGAACCAGGCCGGCTGGAAGCTTGTGTAGAGCAGAGGACTGTCTGCATGATCCAAGCCCATAACAATAATAATGAACCAAATATGGATTGTGTTGTGTAAGAGTATATCAAAAGTAAAATATGTTACCTCCAGTACCACTTTGTTTCTCACGTGATTGGACTTGACTAAATTTTGATCGACTTTTGTATTTAATTCTGGAATCTTGGGAATCAACAATCACGGTCTTGGTTTGTGGAAACTATTGCAGCCCCTGCATACTAGGGGGACATGCTTTTCCATGATCCTGGCTAATAATTTGATGGTGTTTGCTTTTCATTCCATGCTTATTTTTCTTTATATGCCTGCATCTACATTTTTCTTCAGGTATTTCTAAGTTTCAAAATGTTAGTTTTTAGGTGTTACGTACTCTTGTATACCTTCCACCTTTATTTGTACTGGGAGTGTTAAAAGCAAGCTAAGCAGCAGAGAAGGTAACTTTTTGTAGTAAATGTCAACATGAAATAATTTTGGCACCGCAAACTGCATTTGTCTGAAACCCGGTCTATTCCTTGTCATATTGAGTGCCAACAGTCTTTGATGTTGAATTTGTCTTTGAATTGTTGAGAAGCATTAAATGCTTGTTCCTTCAGGCCTTATTCAAATAAAATTGCCATTCATGTAGTATGATTGCACAAATAGATCATGAGCCACTTTCTAGTTACTGGTAAATGTGAAATGCTGCTTATTTTTCTCATGCCGGCTGTTGTTTTGGGACAGACTGTGCTCTCAAATACCCTTTCAGAGATCCATAGCAACCACACTGGCTATTAAGATGCAATATATGGGATTAATGCTAGCGGGATTGAGAGAGATGTCCAGGAGTCACTATAGAAGAGGGAGGAACCCTCCTATTTGTCTGGTCCTCTCTGCAGAAAGCTTTCATAGAGCTGTTCATCTGCAGAGTAAGACCTGTCTAATATGAAAGGGTTAGAAAAGGGTGCATGTATTTTCCCCCAAGTAAGACACTTGACAACTACGGCAGAGCTGTATTAATTTCTGGGCTGCCCTGCATCCATTTGTTCAGTCCCTTTTTAAGGAGATTTTTTTTTTTTTAAACTGATTGCATGGGGACTCAGAAATGTCCTGTTAGCCCTGCCCTTCTACCAAAGTCATGCTGACTGCGAATTCGGGCTAAGTGCATAAATACAATTGCATTTCTGTGATTTTTGGAAGGGTGAGGGGATAATGATTTCAATTAAACCGCAGCATTTCTTAAAATGGAGGAAAATAAAATACATTGCCAGGTTTTCTAAAGAGAATTGGGCTTTTCGCTTCTTTGAAGTCATGCTTTGAGGCCATTAGTCCAGCAACATTTGAAGTGTCACCAATTCACAATTGTATTTCAAAATTATAGCTATACTTGAGATACAGCTGTAGCCTATTTCTGCACTGTGTAGATGAGCTGCTGCTACTACAGCAAAATTGTGGCTTTCAAGAAACTTCTCTGAATTTGTCCTACTATGTTACATTCCTTTGTATCAGGAGAAACTGCAATTCTTCAAATCTTTGTATTTCCCATAGGACACAATTGTAGTGGGGAAAAAGGGAAAGATTCTGTGTCCCTTCTCACAGTTTTGAAGTCTCAGATGCTTTCAGAATAGTAATTTCAGTAAGCTTCTCTGCAGTTTAGCCCTGAAAGACTTTGCTTAAAGCCAGGCTAAATCTACAAACCGGCTAAAGATCCTCCAAGATAGGGCCTAGATTCTATGTTACAACTCTCTGGAGACATATGGCAAATGCAAAAGGATAAATGAGAGTTCAGCAGCTACAAGACTACTCTAATTTCAGGGATATTTGTCACAGTTATCTCTAGACAAGCTGCAGCCCACAGAGCAAGGATGCAAAATACTTTAAGGGAGGAGACCAATGAGATTTCCTTTTAGGATTCCACAGTACTCTGAAGCTGCAAACTACATACTTCTCACTTGTTCTGTGCTGCAAATGAACACTGTAGCACTAACGTTTTGTTTCGCAGAATTTGGTGGTAATTGTTCTTCACTTAGCTTTATTTGACATACGTTATAAAAAATTGGCTTCTTACATTGAAAGTGCAACTACCTACAGTATGGTATCTTTTGTCTGGATATAGCTGTGCTTACATGCCTATTCTGCTGTACAGGTGGCAAACACAAAGAAGGAGACTATTTTCAAATGGTATAAGGACGGTTCTGGGATTCAGGCTGAGGAAGCACCCGATCTGCAAAAGGGAGAATGCCACCTCACTATTCCCAGGGTACAGTATCATCTACTAATTAGAAATGACAGCTTCTACTCGGCATGCTGTCACTTTGCCAGGCAGCGTACTAAACTAGCTATTATGATTTCTGTGAACCATTTTAAGAAAAGGCACATTTGCCACCCTTCATTTAGCTGGTGAGTAACTAATGCTGGTAAAGAGTGTTATTTTTGTTATTAGCTCAGCCACTTCATGCTTAAGTTACTTCAGGATCCTTAGATGAACTCTCTCCAGTTCTAAGTCTTTTTGCTCCTTAATTTTTCAATTTTTTCGGGCACCTCTTTCTGTCAGTGTCTCAGATTTACTGCCTAAAATTAATAGGTTTGAGGTATAGGGTTTCTTAAGAATCCTCTTAATGCAAACAGAATAACCTAACTTCTGTCTGAAGCCATATTTTTCTTAGTTGCTGTCTTTGTCAAGTCCCCAAAACTCCCCTGGAGTCTTTCTGCTTTCAGTGTAGCGTGCACTCAATTTTTTTTTTTAATCTATATTTTTACCCTCATATTCTCCCAATTTCTTTCTGTCATTTACTTGCAGTAGTGTACTGACTTTCCCCAGTGGCTTCATTTTTATTGAGTTAGCTTTTCTGAGAAGTGACTCCTGACTCTTTAATTACTGTTGTTATTTGTCATTTAATGATATGATAATTTTCCTACTATTCCCTTGTTTACGGGTTTTTATAACTCTCAGATTCAGCTAAATGACTTCCAACCTGAATATAAGTATTTATATTTTTCCTTTGGGTTTTTAACTAAATTAAAATAAACCCCCCCACCACTTCCACTTTCGCAGCACTATCACTGTGTTGGATTTTAGAATGTAAGTTCTCTAAAAATAATGAATGCGTTGTTTACTTAGCATAGATATTATTTGACTACAGTTGCTGCTTGAATGAAAGCAAGTGAGTTGAATTCGGATAGTTAGGGTATTGATCCCTTTTTTATGCTCTATATAGATTGATTCCAAAAAGTAATAGTTTCAGCTGAAGAAAAATTGCCTCTCTTAAAAGTGTATGGCTTAAAGTTACCCTCTATTACATCTTACTAAGCTACTTGTGATTTCTACTGACCAGGGTGAATCTTATTACGTCTTTATGGAACAAGAGGAAAAAAGCAAATTTCTCAAGGCAATTGAAACGAATTCGCAGTATGTATTAGGCTTAAGGACTAGCTATATCTACGTAAAAAGTCATGCACAAGCCATTCATAGTTTCCTATCTCATCTCTGGTAAGATTACTTAGCCAGAATGCAGAACAATGTATGCTGTTTGGTTTAGAAAATTGTGCAGTGGTTATGAAAATGTTGTATTCTTATCAAACTTGACATGTAGCGTCTTGTCCTTTCCTTATAGCTATCTCGCAAAGACGAAGGAGTTTATAAGGCAGCACTGTCAGATGATAGAGGTCATGATGTATCTACTCTTGAATTATCAGGAAAAGGTAACATGCAGTTTATTATATTGAAATAATGATCTCCAAATGTTCTCAAAAAGTGGCAGAAATCCCCCCTCGCAAATGGAAAAGTGAGCAAACATTTGTATTGTATTTCAAAGCTCTTCTTATGTTATAGAGGCCTGAACTGCTGATTATCAGTTAAGAAATTGCAACACTGGGTATTTTAACGATAAACGAAACAGAAAGGATAAGTGGAGGAGTTTAGCAAGAAGCTGGCCCTAGAAGACAGTATATCGTACAGGGCAAGTTTGAGCTCAGCGTGCCTTCTTCCTCTGGCATTTGAGTGAAGATAAATGCAAGTATGGGTAAGAGAATCCAGTTCAAACAGTGTTTTATATTTTATCAGGTATTACAGTGAGCTGTTCTAATTTTATGCATATGTAGATTTGTTCAGAAGAATAGCTGTTATTTTACCTCTGAGTCTACAGCAGAGGCAAATCGATGGCCAGCATAAAGGAATTTCGCTCAACCCTGGCAGATTACCAAGGACTCTCGTGTTTAGATCCCAACAAGAAGTCCAAAGTGGACCTGTATTCATCCCACCTACATTTAGGCACTTGACTTGGCATCCAGATACAGGTTTTTTCCCCTAGTCTAATAATGGAGAAAGACACCTTTGAAAGTTAATTTAGTTCACCAAAGATCTTCTCAAAAATTTTTCTCCAGGAGTAAGGGATGAACCTCAGACTGAAATCTTAAGCTGCCCATGACCTGAGAAGGCTGTATCATCTGAGAGACAGCACAGTCTTTCAGGCATTTTTCCTATGCATAATCTCTGTCCACTCTCCATTGAAAAGAACATCTTATTGGGACAAGATAGGTTTTATTGCCCTACTTTTCCAGATATCTACTTTCTGCTATGTAATTCATCTCTTCCAGTCAACAGAACAGTGGAAGCGTGCTGAATTTTGCAAAGGCCTCCAGAACTGAATCACAATTTATTTTAGCAGAGACAAAAAATATGCAGATACAGATCAATACTGGCCAAATATGCAAGCTGCGTTTTCCCCGCTTCATGCATTTCACTATCCTCCCTATTCATAAAAATTCTTTAGTATAAATATGGGTTTTAACTCTCCAGTCTTAACACGCCTTCCTCAGATTAGGGTGCCTCTTTCTTTCCCTTCCTTTCCCTCCTACACAGTGAAGATTTTTTCTTTCTTTACACTGAATAGCATTCTTCTGCTATGGAAGAGCGTCCAACTCTTCTAGCCAAGCTACTCTTGTCTCTAGGGATCTCTCCTTCCACCAAGCCATCAGCTCAGTGATTTTTCAAAAGCTTGATAAGATACCTAGTTTCTTTCATTTGCTGTTAAATGACATTACAATTGCCAAATGCCGTCCTACAGGGAGCAGGTGAAAATTTTTTCTACCCAGTATTCAGTGACACAGCACAGAATTCATATGCTGTACACAGATGGGGTCTCCAAATTGTCCCATAAACCTATTGCAATTTTAATGGTTTTCTTTGCCTAAGGATGTGAAGATTTCCCATATCATTTTAATTAAACTAAACATTAACAAAACTGTATTCTGATTGAATTTTGATGGTGCATTTTCTTTTTTTTTTTCCTTTTCAGTGTATGACGATATAATTCTGGCACTGAGCGCAGTCAGTGGTAAGTAAATGCTATCTCAGATTGTCATGTAATTTTTTTATATTAAAATCACCTGAGCCTGAGGCAGACAGTTTTTATTGCAAGTGGGAAATCTCTGGGAGTCATGATGCTTATATTATTATAGGCATGTTATTAAGATTCTGAATAAGCATTTGACCTTGCTAATTGACACTACTAAAAGGGAACAAAGTGCTATTCCACCTGGCTTGTTTAGTTGAGATACTCTGAGAATGCTAGGATAATGGTTTTCTTTATGCTACTCATCAGTAAATGAGTCTTATCACACAGAGAGAATTAAATTCTGATCCTACTGTCAGTAATAGTCAGGAATCATTCCAGTGAAAGAAGAAGGTGTGCGTAAGAATAAAATAGTTGTTCAGTTAGAATCATGACACTATTGTTTCATGACCATTGCACGACTATTTTTTTTTTAGAAAGGATCTTGCTTGTCATAATGATTTACAGTAAAACTGTAAAATCATGTTGAAATTAGCAGATGTCCTTTGAAAATCACAATTCTCTTTGTTGTAATTGAGAATCATGACCCAAACCTTGAACATATTTTGTCCTGATAGTGCAAGAACTCCATTTGACTATTTCCTGTTCATTCCAATATCCTACTTGATCTTCATATATCCTATTTTATATAGGTAAGTCTGCTTCTCCACTGAAGATCCTTTGCACAGAGGAAGGAATAAGACTCCAGTGTTTCTTGAAGTACTACAGTGAAGAAATGAAAATCAACTGGTCTCACAGGTAGGTGAGAATATCTTTCTCAAGATGGAGCCTACATTCAAAGTTATTTGAGCAAAATATATTTTGTATGATTTACTATTTACTATTCTGTAGCACTCATTTAGTAACTGTTTGGTTCAAATAAAGTAAAGTATCCACTAAAGAAGAAGAGCTCTCTTCTTCTTTTAGTAGATGACATTCTCCTACTCCAGAATGAGGTGAATGTGAAGGATCTGCTCCAGCAGATTAATAAAAGCCCGCACTAAAAAGAAAAAAATAAATTTCAAACTGAGATAGTCTTATTTGACCTAAAGTGTTTTAATTCTACTCGGCTTCTTTGAACAGATATTCAATGACAAAGGGAGGTACCAAATACCTTGGTAACAGCCCTCAGCACTGAGAACATGACCAGAAATGAACTGTAAAATTCCAAATACTTCTTCTACCCTCATGTTACATTGATCTTTGACTTTGATAGGACTCTCTATTCATCTATATATTTATAATTAAATGCATGTTCAAATGCTTTCCTAGGTCAGGGACATCATTTGTTTTAAACTACAGATAGAGTTTTGAAGGACTTTAAAACTCTTCAAGTGGTTTCAACTGCCGCATTCCTTGATGACCTCCAAACATGACACAGAGTGAACTGGTTTCGCTGGTTTACTACCATGTTGTCCTAGTTTTGCAATGATGTACCTTGATTTCTGTGAAGATAATTAGAAAAGTAAAAAAGGTATTAGTAATCATCAGGTTCAGGGAGCTCAAGCAGGCATCTATAAGAGTGTGCAGCAGTACTTGTACCTCCAGCTTTGTATTCAGTAAGTTCTGCTCCTTCTTTCGATAAATGTAATATCCATATGATGGAAATGGTAGGAATAATTTTTTTTTTTTGCCTCTGCCTCCTGCTACATCTGCTTAAGTTTTAAAGGTTACTTTAAAATTCCATTCCATTTCACTACCCAGTTCATAGAAATAGAAAGTCAGAGAACGTTATATGGCAAATATGAAAACATCAGCATGCATACTTATATTTTTATACATACACCCCCACTCAATATTTCAGATTTTATAACAGGCCTTATATGTTGATTATCCTGAAGATCATTAAATTTAGATTTTGAAAAAAAAAAATCTTTTCTATTATGAATACAGTAAGTAGAAGCCAGAGTTGTTATGTAGAGCTAAAATAAAGACTAAAACAAGTAAACAAGCAAACCAGCTTCCCCCAGGCCCCTCAAATATGCCTAGTCTTTTACATAAAGTTCAGGCAAATTATTCCTGGAAAGCAGAAAGGCTAGACAATCATTAGTTTTCTTACCGTCGTTTGCGCAACAGGAAGCATTGCATGCAGTTTTCCAACTAGCTTTGAATTATCCACTATTCTGCATAGCAGGGAACATAATACAAGTCCTAAAACCAGCAAGCATCATCCACTTGTTGCACAGGGGGCAATGCAAGAAACAGTGCATTCTAATATATAGTAGTTTCTATCCAGGTATCTAATTTGGTACACTGAGCTCAACATCATTTCCTATGCCTCATCAAAGTAGATCTCTAGCTATGAAGCCAAATCGATCCTGTGGGCAAATAAGTTAGCTGATCAAAGGGAAGCCAATGCTGACTTTATCTATTTAAAAACTTCAGTTAAAGAAGCTGAGGAGGAAGGAAGAAAAGGAAGATGTCTTTAGTTAATGAAGGAAAACTTCCTTGCAAACCATTGAAGGTGGCCAGGTTTACGTGGTCTCTCTAAATACTTTATTCTATTGCCACTCTTCAGGACAGGTTATAGGGTAGGCGAACTACTGATCTGATCCTGCTGGACATTTCTTATATGCATAACGGAGGAAGATATTTTTCTTCATTGAAGACAACGGTTTGCCTCTAGTTTACCATTCTGATACCTTCCACTGTGTGCGTATGAAATATACAGAGCTCTAAAGTCGTGTAGCATGTTTGCATACAGATAAGTATGTGTGCATAGGGCAGTATACCTATAAACGTATATCTGTGTATGTAGACAGAGAGAGAGTGAGAGAACGAAATGGAATGAAAGCTCAAGCTAGTGATTTAAAAATGTTTCATACTCACACTAGGAAGAGAAGAATCTCCCGTGAAGTTGCTTTCAGTAGTTGCAATTTATCTGAAGTTTAGGAATGTTATGTAATCCTTTGTAGTGTTTTGTAGATATCTTCTATGGAGAATATACATGAAAAGACTGTTCACACCCCTTTCTATTAATTTTTCAAGGGAATCTAAGATCTCTTCTGGTGAAAAGATGAAGATTGGTGGTGGAGAGGTTGTTGCCTGGCTGCAAATATGTGAGCCCACTGAAAAGGATAAGGGGAACTATACCTTTGAAATCTTTGGTGCCAAGGAATCCTACAAACGCACACTTGATCTGTCTGGGCAAGGTAAATTTGTAAGATATGATGACTTTTCATGGTTTAAATGGAATTAACCAATAGTTATCAGGAGAATGATATTAAAAATAGAAAGCTGTTGGTCAAAACCAGTTGCAGTTTAGCTGCATAACTATTATGATCATTTTAGTTTTGAATCGGTTTCTACAACATGTGCTAGCGGGTTCCAGGAGTTTGGGTTTCCATTTTGATACTGTGTAAAATTGTCTTGGTTTTAAAAGAGTTTAAACATAGATATATGTTACAAATTTTATACTGAGTTTCAAGTGCAAGTTTTGTTTATGGACAATAATACTCTCAATTATTTTGTTACAGCCTTTGATGATGCATATGCAGAATTCCAGCGACTTAAGTAAGTCCCTACATCTTCTGCATTTCAGTGCTATAGTAGCAGTGCCTTACGCTTCAGACAAATGTTTCATTAATGATTTTATTAATAACATTACATATTTCTCTTTCTCTCCTTCTCAACAATTTTAGGGCAGCTGCTTTTGCTGAGAAAAGTAAGTTTATTTTACATTTTATCAACAATGTTCTACTTCTGTAAAGGCATTCATCGTGATATGGTGCCATAGCTTTCAGAGTTCCGTGGCTGCGGAATTTCTCCATTACTGCAAAATATTGTTACAGAATTTGTGGTTTTATTTCTATTTAATTTCAATGGAAATCTGCTGCTAAATGTGCATTTTTTCACACTTTGCAAGCCTCCAGCTGTGTCTCCTTGCACGTTCAAACAAGTAGAGTTTCTGTGAGGTGTGAACTTCAGGGTGTAGCACAAGGAGGTGTTGACTCTGAAAGATGAGGATGATGACCCTGAATACTGGGATCTACCTATTTAGGAAAAAAAAAAGACTGTTGAGCGCAGTGCATACTGAGAGATAGTATGGAAGCTCGTTGCTTTTTGGCTTTTTGAGGCTGCAGGAATTTTAATACTTTGATATCAAGTCTCCTGATAACGGCAAGATACTTCTGCTCTGCCCACAAAGAGGCAGAGAGCCATACAACAAATTTTCTCAGATCTTAGATACCACCCAGATGCTAAAAACATCCTCCTTGCTACGTTCTGTGCCCAGAGCACAAGCTGTCAAACTCTGCAGCAGCTGCAAGTCTGTTATGTGTATCAGTTTAAAACTTCATAGCACAATCTCTGCTAAAAATCTGAGGGAAGCATAAAATACATTAATACAAATTAACATAAAGTATCAAAAAGTATTATTTTGTGTTTAATTAGGAAAGAATGTCAGTTACATGCCCAAACAGAAGTTATGACTAACATGGCACCAGGTTATTAAAATCATAAATAAATGAATATTTTTGAGTTGTAAACGTCGTGTGATCTGCATAATTTTCATTTAATTCCTAGATCGTGGTAAAGTCATTGGTGGTTTGCCTGATGTTGTTACTATAATGGATGGCAAGGTAAGAACAGTTTTTGTCAGTGAGTCATGCTGGCTGGCAAGATATTTCCTTTAATGGGGAAAAGGGAGGAATACAGATGATTTCACAGAAGCCGAGAAAAAAAAGAGGAGAATTCAAACCACCTAATGGTAGTCATTTAATTGAAGTACATGAGAAGTCATAAGTGAACATAACTACTGTAAGCTCTCTGTACAGTAAGGGGGAGGCACAGCTTGATTCAGATCTTAAGTGAGCAGGGTCAGCCTCAAGGGGTGCTGGTCTTTTGTGTTGATTGTACAGAGACTCTGAGTTGACTACAGGCTTGAATCTGGGCTGGCATACAGCTCTGAGTATGGAGCAGGGGAGTTAAACAGGAGAACCTGCTCCAGCCCAGGAGGAGACACCAAAGAGGCAGGAAGAGGCAGCCGCTCTCTGAGACCTAGTGTAACAGAAACAAAAACTGGGGCCCATTCTCCAGCGTGCCAGATACAGACTCTTCTGGCTGGTAAGAGTAGCGGAGGGTAAAGAGCATTCCTGGGACAAGGGATTCCTATACTTTGGCAGACAGCCCCATTGCAATATATAATTATATCAAAGGCCAGAGAATACACATAGTTTCTGGTAGCAGTAGTAACTAAAAGCCTAGATAAAAAGTCAAAATTAGTAAATCATCCCAAAGTCCCTTTACAGGTCAGTTTGACTGGTGGAGGCAGAATTTTGTGAAACTGACTGACTGGTGTCCCTCGATGGGATTTTGTCAGGAAATCTCAGGCCAAACTCTTCAGATACTAGGAGGGGAGGAGAAGGCTATTAGCCTGAGTTGCAGTCTGTCCTTACAGATGCAAGACACTGAAACTCTCATCCTAGCAGTAAGCTCCAGACCGCTAAGCCTTCAATCCAGAAAAGAGAAACCAGTTTTGTCCTTCCAACGCAGGGAGCAAGGTCTTCTCCGCTTTCTCCTGCAGCCAAATCTTATTCTAGTGTGTGCTCAGCCCTTTCCTGTGTAGAGTAAAAAGGTCTCTTCCATGTGAGAAAGAGATGACTGAAGGAGACGAAAGAGAGGAAGAGGGGAAAAAAACAAAGAAATCTGCAGCATTATGCGTAGTGCAGAGGAGGTACTTAGAAATGATTATCCAGCACTTTTCATAGCACAAGAACTAGGGAGCGCCTAATCACATAGTGATTACAGGCTTCAAGGAAGCAAAAGGAAGTAGTTTTTCATGTGGTGCACAATTAATTTGAGGCAATATCATTGAGGATAGTCCAGCAGGGGCTATTAAACATAATGTCTGGATATCTAATGCTCTGGATGAGCTTAGAACCAGTTTATTAGCCATCAATTTGTGGAAAACAGGGAGTTATACTGGCACTAGGATCACGCTATCCTTCTCCTGTGTTTTATATGCTTTCTGAAGCAGTTGCTTTTGACCTTTAAAAGAGCTAGATGGAGTTTTAATCTGACCAGCCATAGCAGATCAGCTCATGAGCCAATGTGACTTCTACCATCTGCTGGCTATCAAGAGCTTGTTCATCAGGCTGTTTGTTGTGTGAAGTGCATCTTCAGAGGCTGCAGCTGTGTTACTCTGTGTGGAAACTGTCTTTCTCCTGGCCAGTGTAAGAGGCTGCAAATAGAAAAAGTTCTTCCAGCTTTCCATGTAGTTGACCATTTTCTGGCTGTCTGAAAATAGTCTCTTTAGAAGGAAGGTGGATGAGGTGGGCTTTTCAGTGGATACTGAATGCTACCCAACTCTGGACCAAACAAAGGTGGTTTTCCTTGGGCCTCAGTGATCCTTCTCCTTCTCTTTCTTTAAGGTATTCACATGAGGTCCTTTCCTGTCACGGAAATAGATAGATGGAATAGATATCATGGAAGTAGATACAGGTGCCTCACAACGTGAAAGCCAGTCTCTTAGGAAGTTAGGTATAAGTCACCTTAAAGCCAACATCTTAAAACATTGTAACTGTAAGGAAACAATTTGAGGAAGTCACCCTGGAGCTGCAGTTTCTTCATGCAAAATCGTACCCTAAAACCTAAGACCTTAAATTAAGGAAATGCTCCTAAGTCAGTTTCAAGAAATAAAATACTTCAAAGAAGATATAATCATGTGAGGATTAAATAGCTGAATGTGTGAAGAAGAAACCTCCAGTTTTCCAAATAAGGCAGAATAAAATGGTTCACAAGAAAGTAAATTTTTAAATTCACCTCTGAATTAAATATGAATAGGTATCAAGCAAGATTCATATAAATACAAGCATGAAAAGTTACTATAGGAAGCAAAAGAACAGAGAATTTTCTTTGTGCAATGGAATGGACAAATACATGAACAAAAGATAAAGCTTTACTAGTACTTACTAAGAAAGTATAAATGGTTTTAGGTCATATCTATAATTTAACAAATTAGAACAGTACCAAATGATCTAAAATGACTGTGGACTATATCTAGAATATATCTTGTCTCTGGTAATTTTTAATATTAACATACTGAGACTTGATTAATTATTATGAATTAATTATTAATTACTCTTAAATGAGGTCACTTTTGAGGGCAATAGTGATGAAATGTTACCTGAGTTACAGAAAGGACTGTAAGACTTAAACTCATACTATTAGACATTGGTTTGATTTTCCAAAATTATATTTTCAGACTTGCTTCATTACTCCTTTAATTATTTTGTAGTAAGGCTAGTTTCTACAGGCAATTAGTTAACTTTACATCATACACTCTTAGGTTGTCACCAGATTGTACCCAGAGCCTGTAAATCTTCCTTCAGTAGTCCTCTCTGACTTTGGAGACACACGGACATACAGGACTTTTGATTACTTACAATTTCTGCCTTTTTTGGTTTTTTTTCATTGAGTTATTCCACACCATTCACTAGAATTCAAGAAAAATGCTATACTCAAACATGCACACGTGCACACAGGCAGACCTTTTCTGCTCCCTCTGGGTCCGGAGTCTGTGGAACCTGAAGGCAATATATGCCTTCTGGTAAAAACTGTCGCTTTCTTTTTTCTTTTTCTTTTTTTTAAATAGAGGTAGATATGTGAGATTCTTAAGATGACTTTTAATTATCTAGGTAAGAATTGTGCAGAGAAAGATTCAAACAAAGGTGGACAAAGTAAGCCCTTACAAATGCAATTCTTCATAAGATTCTTTCATTTACTCTATCATAACCATACCAAAACACATAAAATGTACATACACACATTTTGTATTATGGTCAAAATTAGGGTCAGCAATAGCTATATAAAATTTTGGAAGAATAACCATAAAAATTTTATGATCTTCTTCATCTCATTTCAGCCTTTCTTGGAAAGCATCTAAATTGCCAGAATGGCCTACAGATCATTTCAGATATTCTCTGAATACACTTTTCATGTGTGTAATACTTTTCCAACCTTTATGTATTATTTAGTCTTCATAAAATATTTCCACTTTACTAGTCAGCAGCACCTGGAAGACAACTTTCAGTGACTCATGTTATGTACTAATTCTTTTTAAGTGATTTTTTTGTAACTTCTCCAGCAATAATCTCAGGAGGCCTAGGTCTGAAAAGATTTGCTCAGACTTCCTCCCTGATGTGTATAGGATATCTTTGACGATTTTTTTAAACCTATCGCTGCCTGAACATCATGTCAGACTAATGGGTTGTCAGGAATCTCCTGCAGGCAAAACTGCAATGGCAATCTAACATACCATCTTCAGATAGTGTTACCCTGGGGCCGTTCCTGCATCACAGTCACTGGTAAGAGGGTAGAAAAACTGAATCAAAAGAAAAAAGGTAAAATATTTCTTAGTCTTCAAGAACATGATACCTGCCTTACTTTAACTAATTAAGAAGTGCCTGAAAGCAATGCTGAGAATACACTGGTTAAACAAATCTGTGATACTTAAAACGACATCTTTTTCCCTCCTTCAGACTCTGAATCTGACCTGTACTGTGTTTGGAAATCCTGACCCAGAAGTGGTTTGGTTCAAGAATGACAAAGTCTTTGAACTTAATGAGCACTATGTTGTTTCACTGGAACAAGGAAAATATGCCAGTTTAACAATCAAGGGAGTGACCTCAGAAGACTCAGGCAAATACAGCATCCATGTCAAGAACAAGTATGGTGGGGAAACAGTGGATGTTACTGTAAGTGTGTACAGACATGGTGAAAAAATGCCTGAAATTAAACCTGGCCAGCTTGCTAAACCCAGGCCAATACCACCATCAGAAGAAGTCCTAGAATCTGAGGCCAAGGCAAAGTCCAGCAAGAAATAAAGCTTGAAATTATATGTTTGAGAAACATAACAGTAGAAATGAGTTGTAGTTGAGGTGTTCCCACACATAACTAATTGATAAAGTCCAAAGGGAAACTGAGCTTTTAGAAGTGTGCTTTAGGGAGGCAGCTGTGCTACAGAACTGTACACATGTGCAACAGTGTCAACAGGAATATGTGTAATAGGGTGGGACTCACAACCAGCGAAAAGCCAAATGCCTGCCAACAGTTCCTGTGTGCAACGGCAGGTCCCATAAACCTACAAAAAAACCTCCCTTTCCACGCTCTCCAGCCACCTGCAAAAGCAAACAAACAAACAACCCCCCCATGCTCTTTGAGAACAAATGTCCCATCAATGAAGGTAATGAACTGCAGTTAGATACATATTTAGAGATGAGTTCTGCTTTCTTACACATACACAGTCCCTTTGGCTTTGAAGCTGCTGACCATGTGAGTAAATCTAGCGGACAGTTCCTCTTTAGTAGTAATATTGTTATTGTATAGTATGAGCTTATCTTTCGCAGAATTTTACAAATGTTCACTGTTTACTCATTGAAGCATAGGTTACATGGTTGTATTTTGTTTTCTTCGCTTTGTGCTAATAAAACTTTAAAAGTCACCTTGTGCTTCTCACTGCACCAAATCACACCTAACTAGCTCTGTTTACTCTCTTTCATTGTTTAATTATTGCTTATTGCGCAATTTCACAGCTGGTAGCATGCAGACAATCGACTTTCAATAAAGAAAGCAAATTATGGTTAATCACAGTCACTGGGTGGCACTTATGACATTAGTTTTGCTCTTTATGATATAGGTCAAGATGCAAACTCAAACTGGTATCAAAGATGTGTACACAATTCAGTCACTTAGCATAATTATGTGTTTGATTCTCCTCTATCCAAAACGAACAGCACAGCTCTTCAGTGAGTGAAGTGATGTTCCTGTAGGCAAAGATTCAAGTGTTTGCTCATCACGAAACATTCAAATAGAATGGGCTTCAGTGAGACTACTCATATGTCTATCACACAGTATATGCTTGAGCGTTTGCAACACTAGTGTTTTTTTTTAGACTGGGTTCTCTATTCGATAACAGTCCACTTAGCTATTTAAATGAATCTGTGTAATTTGCCAACCAGTTTCTGGCAAAGAGTTCTTCTAAGGGTAGGTAACCCTGGCGAAACAGATGTCCTGGGTGCTGCCCTCCTCTCCTGTGGCATTTCCCAATCTATGGAGTAGGATAAATGTCAGGAAAGGAGAATCTGGTGGGAAAGAAGGGAGATGAGACTAGCCGTGGCCTACAGAAATGGTGTTCTGCAAAATCTTCACTGGAAAAATTGGGTGAAAAAGTTTGGAACAAGTATCAGGGCTGTAAGTTGTCTTTGGGATCATGGCTGAAAGTGAGACCTGAGTATCTGATACTGTGCTGAATGGATCTTAAGTGCAAAAGTATGGAAATTGATTTTTGTTTTTCAACAGACCAACTAGAAAACCAGGAAAATGAACATTTTCTGCATAAACTTTATTTCTTTTTTTTTCCTGTTTTTTTTTCTCATCTGAGTGACATAGACCTTCTGTTGTTTTGTCTGGCATACCAATACTTCACTTAACTCAAAAAATATTTGATTTTTGAGACAGATGAAAAGCAGAGGAAATGAAAAGCCAATTTACAAGCTGTCAGATAAATTAGGTTGGAGAAGTCATCTGGGAGGTAGGGAGAGCACCATTTAGTCATTCTCCTTCGGCCTCCTCCCTGTTCATGGGCATTTAAACCTCTCTTTCTGACCATCTAGGGCAAGTGCACTAACCTTCAGTCTTCACTGTATTTAGGAGTACTGCTTCTCCCAGCTATTGATGCCTTTTCACTTTGTGTGATTAGGTAAACAGGCACTGAAGAAGACCCTTGACCTCGATGTCCTACCTCTCATGTGAGCATGCTAAATGTGAGACCAGAGCGGTATTCTTCATTTCTTGCACTTTATCTTAGTTTCTAGTATTGAAGGAGGGTTGAGAGTACAGTACCGCAGACTACTCAAGAGCCTGGTGGTTTTCACATATAATTGGGGATGAGAAGGGATTCACTGTGATTTGAAATTCCTCAGGTGAGAAAGAGTGCAGGCTGACTCTGCAATCCATTAACTGCTGTGAGTAGCCATGATAAAAAAACAGTTGGCCAGCTCTGGAAAGGAAATAATCTTTAATCACATTTTGTTTAAAAAAATACTTTATTTTTAGATAAATGTCTTTCTGGAGAGATTTGTATACATAGAGTGAAAAGGGAGGTTATATTTAAATATAATATACACAGTTCAGAATTACATTAGATAGTGATGAAAAATGGCTTATTTGGGGTGAAAAAATTCTGTATTTATGGAACTAATGTGTCTGATCATTGAATGAAATTATCTGAGAGGATTAAACAGTCAAGAACATGATATTCCTGTAAGGTAGTTTAATTAGGAATTTTAGAACATAAAGTAAAGCAAAAATGTATTCTTCAAATATCAAAATAAGAAAATTAAATATTTCTGAGAATCTAACATAACAGGAACTTCAGAAACCTTTCAATGAACTAAAATAATTCATTTTCTTTCTTTTCTATTCTCATTTAGTATTTAAGGCCTTTAAGGTTTTCAGATTCTTACTATGGCAGGCTCATAAAACATCCGAGCCAGTCTCTGTAGCATACAAAGTGAGTATCAGCAAGAATTTAATATTATTCTTATCTCCTTTTACAGCACACAGGTTAAATTTAGCTGAGACTATCAAATTATTGCATGTTATGGTAGCTTTTCAGAGGTATCCTTGGGCACAAAAGACAAGGTTAGCCTCTTCTCAGTTGTACCTTTAGCTGACAGTCTTAGTTAAAGTGAAGCAAGCTTCACTTATTTCCTTTCAGGTAAAAAGAAATAATTTATTATGACAGTTAATCCTCTGCTGAAGTACAGAAATTATCATCCACAGGAACATCATATTCAAAAGGCTAAGGACTTCCTATAAACTGTTTAATATTTTTCAGTGTTTAATGTACCTTTGATTCTTTTATACACATTTAAAAATGTTGTTACCAGTGCTAGGAAATGAATCAGGCTAACACTGTTTAAAAGGGTCTATCTTTTCAGAGAGACCATGCATCTAGTTACCCAGAGGGCCTATGCAATTGGATAGACATTAGAGGGACAAATAGGATGCTGTTGTAATCAAGTCAGATGGAATTCGTAATGAGGCATATTAGTATTTGCACATACCCTTCACAGGCTTAGTGTCATCATTAGTTTAATTAAAATACATTCTGAAGGAGGGAGGAGAAGAAAGTAAAAATTCACTGAAAAAGTCTGATGTAAATGTGCATACTCTCACTAAGGTCAGCAGAGAACTATTCATTTATACTGGACGTGAATTTAGTTTGTTGTTTTTACAAATGCAGGGCCCCATAGCAGTGAGTTAGCTATTTCTTCTACCCTTAAGAAGAAACACTTCTCTGAGAACGACTTTCTGTCGCACCGGTGAGTTTTGCATTGTCTGAGTTTCACGTTGTGCTTTTCTGGGCAGCACTAACATGAAATGGAGCGTCGTTGAGTTGCCACAGGAGGCAGATAAGGTGTCGGGCAGTTGTGCTGAAGGGTCTGAAGTCGTGGCTGTGTCTGTCAGGTTGACACACCGCTTGGAGGCTGGCAAGGCTGCCTTTTCTCCAGGCACCTGCTTCCTTTGAATCTGCTTTGATATGTTACAGCTGTTTGGCTGAAAACAAGTTCTATGAAAATTCCTCCTAAGGCCAATTTACAGGTGTTTTTCTATGTGGAAAAGAATTTTTTTTTTTTTTTGATGACAGTATTTGCCTCTAGTGTAAATCTTTTCCCCAGTCTGCAAGGTTCACTTGCATCCTGCAGCTCAAAAACTTGGACACGCTACATTAATCTGCTTTTATATGGAGGCAGAGGTTCAGTAATAATAGCACCCTAAGTGGTGTTAACGCATGGACAGGCTTTAAAGAAAACTTTTGAAATATAATAAAACACTTTATTTTCCAGTTTGTAGAACTCAGAATAAAACCTCTAGATGGCACCAGAAGAACAAGATAGAAATGAACAGGTCTTAGAAAATTCTACCAGCTATAGCATATCCATCTTTTTGATGCAAACACATCACTTAAGGGATGGGAGATTATTAAAAGCCTTATACTTATGCCAGTGACAAGGACAGGTCCAGCAAATGACTGTTTCCCGGAAATAGCAGGTGATTTTGCAAGCAGTAATGCTACCTCTTAATCTTTGCATGATGCACATTAGGAGGTTAAGCGTGCCATGTAAAATATTGCAAGACTCTTATTACATCGAGTTTATTCTTAGGATATGAAATGCGTAGCATATAGGCTATATTTACAAGGGGAGATTTGAATTCAAGCTCTAAAAGTAAACCTTTCAGACTTAGCAGTCTCCATAGATTTTCCACACACTGTTTCTAATATCGAAAGGGCTAAGTTCTACTTTTTTTTTTCCAGTTTTTGTGGAAGGATGATTCCGTTTGAAATTAATGGGAGGTCTGGGAGCAGAGTGCAGGATCTGGCTCTCAGCACCGCCACTGCAAGATTCAGTGATGTCAAGACCTGTAAGAAACTGCTAGTAATCTTCTATATTAATATTTCATTCCTCATTGGAATGTGCAGTAACTCAGTACTGGCTGCGTCCTTGGATATTAGCTCAAGGTTTATCAGATTGTTATATTTTAAAAATAGCACACTTGACCTCACATCATTTCCTTTATGAACATTTGAACTTTGTGCGGGTGCACTAAAGGGTTGTTAACTTGTAATAAACTTGTTTCATTTTTTAACAAAAAATGAAGTTACTTTATCTTATTGTTGCTCCTCTGTAAAATTAATATGATACAGTTGATAATCACATAGAAAAAAGACATATCGTTAATAGCAACAGCTAAAGCCCTACCCATGGCATCCTAAACTATCCAGCAGGGTTGTCCTGTGCCGATTTCACCTGGCACTAGTGTCCCCTACAAGTGACTGTGCCTCCACCCTACCAATGGCCCCTGATGGGAACTTATTATCCATCTGATGATGCTGATGCACATAGCAGGTAGGAGAGAGGCAGACAGAAGGAGCCACAACTTCTGTTAAACACAGAGCCAGTGTCTTCACCATGTTAAGTCATTGTTAAGATCAAAAGTTTAGAGTCTGCTGACTTACAGTAACCTCCACTGGGCCATTCAGAACGAAGAAATGCACTAAAAGCCAATCCCAACAATTGTAAATCAACCCCAAAGTCAGATCTCCTGATTGCAAGATAATGCGTGAAAAAGAACCCCACATAGTTGTGTGCTGCTTTTGCTGTCTGGGAAAAAATGCCTTCCACATATGAAAATGGCAATCAGCCTCCTGCGTGGTGCTTAATGGGAGGTAAAACACAAGACGACTCCCTGGCTAGGAGTTATGAGGCCACATGCAGATGTCTCCATCTGAGCTAATCATTGAAACTCCTTTCTTAGAAAATGGAGAGACGCAAGTACTAGTAAGGAAGAAGTCATGTCTCTGTAAAGCAGGTGTCTCAAGTGAGCGAGATGAATCATATCTGTTCTTTCCTCTAACTATAAAAGGAGCTTACAGCCTGACTAACTCAGATGGGAGACATCCCATGGTTGATGTTTAAGGATAGATATGACAAATTCTGCAGCATATTTCTCTAATTGAATTGACTCTTTAGTAGAAAAATCTATTTATAGGGATACTTCGTAACAGCCGGAATTTTTGCCGTGTGTATGCAGGCTGGCTTCCTCCACTGAACTCTGGTATCTTGCAGTCTGTGCTCCTTTCTCCGATTTTTGCATTACTTTGAAATCTCTGTGCAAGCATTTGTTGTTTTCCAGCTGCCGCTTGCTCATAGTCCGCCCTTATGATTTGACCTTTACCAACACACTGTGTTAGGACCTCTGTTCTTCTAAATATGCCCTCAGATCTGCAGAAGCACAGCTCCAAGGGGTTCATATATTAGACTCCTTCCCACCCGCCTGTGCTAGCTAAGCTACTGGCCAAAGCTCTGAATCCTCCTGGTCCTGGCCTTGACACTTTGGTCTGTAGGTAGTCTCTAGGTAGTTCCCAGTTATCTTTCTTTTTAACTCGGTTCTCTGTTTACCTCATGGTTACCTGATCTGATCGGCATTCCTCTGTAATTCAGTAAATCATCTTTTGATACTGCTTTAAGGGCAGCATCTATGTCATTGGATAAAACTATCAATGCCCGTTATATAGCTCATGGGCCGACAGACCATACAGACCCTTTATCCCCTTTTAATATCCTCCTAAGTGGTGGCTTTGCCAGAACTGCCCCTGGGGACAGTTCCTTCCCCATGCTGGCTTCAGCACAATGCTCAGGAGTTGTCTAGGAGGGTGTGGGTTGCTTTGGGCCAAAACGGTGCTGAACAGTTTTTTGAACAAATAAAAGTACTAGCTAATTAAGTTGAGTGCCTGTGTCTTAGCTCTGATTAATTTACCAACAGATTGTAACTGAAGTGTCCAAGCATCAGTAGCCATATTAAATGTTATGTGTGATAGCAGCAGGACTTAGTGTCCTGTTAGCTAGTAAATAAATGAGCCAATGTGGCCTGCTGTTCTTATTACCACTTTTGTCAAGCAAGCCTTTCCTCAGGAAAAGGAAATGTTTGGTTCAGTAGCCTATGTGTTTCTGCACTGTTGGTAGTTGAACTCAGCATTTCTGGATATTGCCCCTTTCCTGCTCAAGATTCCTTTTTATCAGTGTCTCCTGCTGATTTTTGGGTAACCTAGGGGAAAAAATGGGTTGTGATAAATTGGCACATTAGTGCCTAAACTCCCCTGTAATGTAGTACATTGCATGGGCACCTGGCAAGCTTACACCTTAAACTTCCTGATCTTGTTCTTGGCTTTTAGATAGACCTGTGGGTTGTCGACTTCCCTGGGGCAGTTTTTGCTGTTAAAGGTTCTGTTCTGACCTTTCCACGATCAGGTTGAGCTCTCATGCAGCCTTTCTCCTTATCCTGGCTCATACCCGCTGCTTTGCTCTAGCATTTACGTCTGGCCAATAGACTCCCACTTCACCTTAGACATGCCTTATTCTCCAAGTGTGACACAACCCTGTTTCATGATGTCATCAGGTCTTACACCTACTGTTGTGTTCCCTTGTTTTATGAGCACACCTTCCCTCTTACTTGGTTCAAGTGGATAACTTCCTATGGATCTTATTCCTTTCATGCTTGCTTGTCTGAAGCATGTCTACATCCCATCCTGTCTGGATTGCCTGTTGCGTCCCATAGGAGATCAGAGAGTATCTCTTGCAGAACTCTCTCTTCCCTCTATCATCAAGTTACCCATATTGTAGTCCATTTGATTAACCATCATTTCCCTTGTCAGTACCTTATCTTTACCTTGTAGTACTGAAGACTCAAAAGCATTATTTCAATTACTTTGAGAGCTCCGCAGTGACTCCTTCACGACATTTTCCGATGGGTTTTGGTCAGGCCTCTTGTCCTTACTGTACCAAAACATGAAGTGATAGGACTGTTCCATTCCATAGAGCACAGCCAGCAGTTCCTGCTCCATCTGAGCACAGTCCCTCTGTGCCTGACAGGCTTTAATTGAAAACACCATGGGCCAATGACTTTGCAGTAACTGTGCTCCCAAGTCTCCTCCTGAGGCCTCAGGCTGTAATTACAGATGCTCCACAGGCATTTCAGAACTGGCAACTTACTTATATTCATCTTTATTCTTTCAGATAATTTTACATCATGATGCTCTTTTGCATGTTACATCACAGTATGTCATCTATTCCTAAGCTTCACAAGCATCTAACATGTACCTGCAAAATACAGAAAAACTACTCACTCTACCTGTATGTTTCTAGGTGTTTCCTTTGTATTTCCTATTCAGAGAAGTAGAGAAGGTGGTAAGTGCTGACTGTAAGAGGAACATTTGCTCCCAGCACCTTTGTTGGAATAATTTTAATATTACAGTATTTTTTTTCCTAACATGCTATTTCAAGAATATCAGCAAGAGTCTTGGCTTACAGGAGTCCCTTTGTGTTTATTTCCTTTATGTAGGAGTTCTCTGGAGCCAGATAAATGAAAGCAGGGAATACCAGTGATAGAAAGACCACACGGTTTTAATGCCAGTAAAAAAGCTTATACTTTTTCAAGGGACTCAGTTCTTACCACATGCTTAACTTTAAGTTAACAACATTAAGCTCACAATACCTAAGCTTTGAAAAGTTTCTCAAGACATTTCCAAGCTTCAGCTAACTTCTTATTCAATTTATTTATTCTTTCAAGCCGTTTCACACATGCTTAGTCTTTCTTTGACCACTTCTTCCTTTGCTGAATCATAAATAGTAGCTATCAGTTATCACAGTGGGCCTCTTCTCCTGCTTGAATAGAAGGCTCAAAATTCAGACTAAGTGCAGAGAACACCAAGGATCTGCTGCAGTGTAAAGGAAAGTGGGATATAATCCAGTTTCCTCACAGGGGTTGGAGGTGGAGTCACTGAAATCAAGGAGGTATCCGCGGATTGAAGGAGGCTTTGTCTTAGGCCCCTCATTGAGCCTTTAGATGGGATCTAGTATATGCATGCACTGATCGCAGAAGAGTAGCAGAAATTACCTGCAGTCAGAGAAACAAAATTCTGGTGCTGGTGTGGAGTGAGGAATAATTTTTTTTTTTTTTTTAAATGAAGTGTGGCCAAATCCTTCTCCTACGTCAACCACCTACATTATTTAATGGACAGAGTTCCATGCCTCTTTTAAGGATGCGGAAAGATGAGGCAGTCAGGATGTGGGATTGCTGGTCTTCCAAATATCTCTGTGCTATTAACAGTCAGGCCACATTTTGCATGTTATTGTGTGTAAACAGCTGGCAAATAGAAAATTCACATGCAGAACATTTAACTTCAAATTCTTCATCAAAGAATTACTGGAAATGAAAACTAAGTCTAAAAAAATTGAAGAAACTTTGATTCTGTTCATATCAAATATGCCTGAAATCTAAGTTTGGTAATAATAGTTTCACAAAGTCTTCAAAACCTAGGACTACCAGTAGCATTCTCCTTTTCTAGATGTTTCCAATGCATTCAGGGATTTTAGATCAACAAACAAAGAGCTCTCTCTGGTGTTTGTAACTCAAATAGGGCAAAACTGGGTTAGTGCCAAATAAATTATAATTGACTAGAAACACAGCTAAACAGAATACCAACTGACTGGTCTATCCTCATTGCCTGAACTAAGAGAAAGGCAAAAAAAGTAAGAAGTGATAAGATAACATAGACAATAACAATTAAATCTGATTTTTTAATTCTTTGTGCACCATAATGTATCATCTTATTATAATACATATAAGGGTAATGCATATATTTTCTAAAACTCCCTAAACTCAGATATTTTTATTGTCGTTAACTCTTTAACTGTGTTAATTTGAAATGTTTTCCTTCTTTAAAAGCATTTTCATACAATTCTTACTTTTTCTTTTCTGCTGAATGAGCTGGTTTTATTAAGGAGAATGAGACAGAAAACATGTATGGAAACGCAGAAATACAAAAAGCGTACAGTGCATACAGTATTTGCACTAGTTGATAACAGTACTATGCCATGCATTATTTAAATATCACCATCCCAATCCTATCTGCAATGCAAAAAAAACGTACATTAAAAACTAAGTTTAACAACCTTACCACTTTTTGAAGCAATTTTAGGTAGCAAAACTGTACAAGAGAAGATTTCTGTTTCATTAGGTTTACTTATGTGAATAAAGTTAAGCGTACTTATTTCTCTTTGAAATCAGTATTCCCACCGACTAAAGATGGTGCATATTAAAGTTCACGAGCAATTCCCATTAATAAGTTCTTTCTGATTCTTCAGCCTAGAGAAGAGAAGACTGAAGGAGAATCTTACCGATGTATATAAGTATCTAAAGGAAAGGTATTAAGAGGATGGGGCCAGATTCTTCTCCGTGGTGCCCAGCAATTAGGCGAGAGGCAACGGGCCCAAACATGAGGAAAAGTTTCTTTACTGTGAGGGTGACTGAGCACTGGCACAAGTTGCTCAGAGAGGTTACGGAGTCTCCGTCCTTGGCGATATTTAATAGCTGTCGGGACACAGTTCTGGGCAATATGCTCTAGAGGACCCTGCTTGAGCAGGCAGGTTGAACTAGATGATCTCCAGAGGTCCCTTCCAACCTCAACCATTCTATGATTCTGTGATTGCTTATAAGTTTGACAAACCGCTATATTTTGTGCTGAATTTGTCTATGAGAGCTCTCTACCTCAGAATGTTTTTCTTTTATTATTTATTTCATTTTATTTGGGGAGGAAAATGGGAATTGCTTTGAAAATATATAAACTGTAATACTGAAGTCAGAAGAATAATGCAATTTATTTTATATCTGTATGCATACAAGCATATGTACTGTATATTATATAAATTATATCTACAAAATGTGTTTATAACCCACATTAGGAAAATAAAAACACTTTGGAAACTTTTTTCAACCTTCTCAACACAGGGGCCAGGGTCTTGAAATTTGACTTGAGGAGACTGAATGTAGAAGAGTGGGAAAGGGGATTTTTTTACTTCCTGCTGTCCTCTTGAAAATCTGTCTAAATTTATCCAAGTTGATAAATGGTAGTTTACACATGAGTGGAGATTTCCTAGATGCAAAATTCTGTGATGATTCTGTGTGCATAGGTCACAGTCCAGCCAACAAGCAGGTTGCCCTTTCCTGGAGATAATTCCTCTGGGATGCTGTAGGCAATACCTGCTCGCCTGCTAACTAGATGTTGCAACGTGGAGCATCTCTTTTTCTTCCTCACACTCCTCTCCTGGACTGGGGGGGGGGGGGGAGGGCTGGGGGTGGAAAGGAAGCTGCCTGATGTGCGTGCAGAGCAGGTGAGGGGAGAAGGGGAAGAAGAATGAAGTTACTTAAGAATTGCTGGGCAACTTAGTTTGTGTTTTGGAGAAGGTCACGCTGGAGAGTTATTTTCTTCCTGCCTCAAAAATCTATAGAGCAATTGCAGCAGTCTCATAAAATATTGAGCCATTAAGTGAAAGTCTAATTCATTCATAGGCTCACGGATCTAGGGATGAGGTCCTGAACAAAAGAATAAGTGACTCTGTCGTTACGAAATGTGTACAACTCCACAAAAATGAAAAGTAACCAAAAGGGGAAATTTGACTTGATCTTTCTGTGAGAGACCTCCTTTTTCACAGAGAAGGACAGGTGAAACTTTTCCTAGTCAAAAACACATGCCGGGATTCAACTTCTTTGCATCAAGAAATGGGGATCCTTAACAGTCTCATGAGTTGGGTACAACTCCTTACACAGGAGCAGGCTGAAATTTTGAGTCACAAGCTTACCATATTATTGAAACAAACGGGGTCATGCTAAGTGACATGTTCTTGGACATTCAGAAGGTTTGGCTCTCATTCATCTGTGCTAATTCTGCTAATCAATCAAACGGTGGTTCACATTTAATCTTGAGACTAAAATATTCTTGCAGGAGAATCTGAATTTGAGAGCTCTGGTGAGTCAAGAAGCTAAACTAATTTGATATTGCACTCCCCGAAAATGAAAAAGGCTGATGCAAATAGGAAAGATTTTAAAGTAGTCTATCTCATTGAATTGTTTTGCATTTCAGTAGCAGGATGGTTTACTTTCCAAGTTGTGTTTATGGTCCAGGGAAAATAAAAAAAATGTCCAACAATCATACTAAAATATAACTGTTCACTCTTTTTATTACAATAGCATCCAAATTTCTGGTAAACATCATGGCTGAATGGTGCTAGAAGTTGTACAAATAAAAATCAGATCGTTAAATGAGATGTAATTTTTCCAAGGGCTGCAATTTTTATTGCACCATCTCATAATTTAGAGTTCAAGTTCTAAGCACATGTAAGAATCTCCATTTTAATTTAAGATATAAGAATACATTTCTAATTTTGCGAGGTGGAGAAAAGCTTGAGAACATGAACTAGAAAAAGTAAGAAAAATAAGAAGGCAGCAGATAAAACAGTATATATCATTTTCTGCTAGCTTCAGGGGGAAAAAAAAAGTGCATCTAACACCTCCCAGGAGAACTGGGCTTATTCTGTCCAATCTAACCACGCTGTTCACAAGTGTGAGTTCCCCAGGTCAGCATCTGGAGGGGGTGACTGCCACTGGAGCAGCTTAGACCACCAGCTGCTCCGGTGTTTCTTTCCTTGGAGGTAGCACGGCAGGTGGACAACTCTCCTCAGGCCGCATGAATTGTCTATGCTACAGCAGTAACCTGCTCCTTGACACCATTTTTCCTTGAGATCCCTCCCTCATGACATGACAGTAACCCAACCAATGTGTTAGACCTAAACCCAACTCCTTGCTTGCTACTGAATTGCCTGAAGAGATGGACGTTGGAAGCTGGCCACATGCTGGATTATTTTTTCTGATGGGCCACCTGAAGCCCTCAGGCTGTGGGGTGAACATCCCTGAGTTATAATATTATGATAAACCCAAAGGCATTTGGCTGATAGCTAGTGATATATGAACATGGTGAGAGGAATTTTATCTTCTTCTGTAATTAAAACTGTGTCAGAACCAAGGTTCGTCAGAAAAAAAATTGTCCTCAGAAACTAAACCCAAAGCTGCCCTTCATACAAGGGTCTGATTTTCAGGCACAGCAATGTGCTTATCTGTGCAAGAAGCCTTCTTGTTCATATTCAAATAGTAATGTACTTACGGAAACATACGGGCAAAACAATAATATGATGTGCAGATTTAATGACAGACTCTTATCTTTAGCCATAAACTCATAAATAAGCTTCTTTATCTAACCAAATATGCTGTCCTTTCCATTGTTGCAGCATTTTCTTGTGCTACTCTAAAGCAATTTTTTATATGCTTATTAGCATAATTGTCATACGACATCTCTGCTTCTGAAAAGAGAGATATAAGCCTTTATTTTTCATCCTTTGTGAGTGAAAACTTATCTCCACTCCTTTGTAGAAATTAAGATTGGTCTGAAAATAACTCATGTTAAAGCAGGATTTTAGTGACCTTCGGTGTTTATTGTTTAGAGGGGAAAAATAGGGTTTAGGTGATAACTAGTTCTAGAAAGATCGATCCACAAAACATCCAGTTTAACTTTCATTTGCAAGTAAAAAACTTACCAACATCTAAAAAGATGGTCTACAACTTCATGAAACAAATGTCTCAAGTAACAATAACAAACAATCCCAAATAATAACAAGTAACAGATTTTAGATTAAGGGTGAAGACAAAGAGGAGAAAGAGGGGTTGATTCCTTATCAGAAAATGAGAAGAAATACGCCCACGATGCCAGACATCCATGTTGAAAGTACTCAGTAGCACTGAAAAGCAGATCACTTACACTGGTGTCTAAATATGGATTAATGAATATTTGGCCATGTGTAGCCTCTGTACAGCACTGCAGTGTCCGTGAATCAAAGCAGGGCAGCGTCTTTGCAGACTGCAGCGCCCCAGGCATGTTAATGAGGCAGTATACAAAAGTCATAACTGTTGCCACTGGCAAGTGACCATGAAAATGATTCTTTGGCAAGATACTGGAGGCCGAGCTACTATCACCTAAATTCTCATGGAACTCATCTGATTTACTAACTTCTCATTGCATCGAGTTTTCTAGTTTGTCATGGCAACCTGAGAGCAGATAGAGAAACACACAGGATGCCATCAGGCAGCAGTCATAACGCAAACATAAGTTAAATGGCTCTAAAGTTAATGATCCAGATTCTTCACTGCAGCTATGAGGCATGCAGTGTGACTTGGGGGAGGTGCACAGATGCTTTAAATTACTTTGGACACCGTTACCATGACCCTGGGCCAGCTGTGTATCAGGCCAGACCCATGGCATGAGTGAAAATATTCTAGTGGTTGCTCTAAGTGGTACTGAATGGCTATTGCAGCAGCGCTGTAATGCCAAGGTAATGCTAAGTCCCTGCAAGGCTCCTTTCCCTTTCCTTCTTTGCACTGGCTGTAGGCTAGAAGGTACCATAGGAACTGCTGCATTTTTTCTACCCCTCTAGAAAATTGTCTTACTCTGAATAATCCTTCCATTGATGCTGGCCCGGATTTGGGCCCTTTTAATTCAGTAAAATGCTGTAATTCGTCTTGAGAATGCAAGGGACAAGCTAAGCCAATATGCTTTCCCTTGATTTGCATTTGTTTCTCTTTTACTTTCTATTTAATCGTAATAGCGCAAACACTAGTTTTGTTTTAATTGTAAAGCCTGGATCCAAGAAAATGCTTTTAACGGTATCAGAAGACTATTCATCTGGCAAAAAATGGTAACTGAAAAGACACGTTATTGACAAAATTATCCGTCAGTGCAACAGCATCCTCTCTACAGTTTTCACAGTGTGATCATATTAGTGCATGTTCAAGCTGCCTGCCTGCTCTGCTGCCTGGTTTTTAGTGATAAGTATTATCTGTTATATTGCAGAGGCTTTTGGTCAGAACCATATATTTTGCAGTTTTCTGAATATATTTCAAAATCTTAAGTTCAGTTTTTATCATCTGCTGATAATTGTTACAGACAAACTAAGTAGAAATTAATCTAGAGAAAGAATACGAAGCATCATCTGCAACTGGGGACACCAACAAACAGAAGTTCAGAGATAGCAGTTGAATCATGTGAAAGTAGGACAGACCTAGCAGGGAACAGCCACTGTTTGTCTGTGCAATAAAATCCATGCAGTTTAAGTCACAGCTGTAAAGTTAATGGGATTTTGGTGCAGTACCACTCCCTAGGGATAATATTCAGCCTACAGAAAGCCCTCTCTAGATTTCTTATGTTCTCCTTTCCTTATCCCTGTAACCTAGGCTGCTGGAGTCCTTTTTACACTACCCTCCCCTCTTTTTTTCAATAGCATATGCCAGAAACTCTCATAAAACAGTCACTGAGCTTAGGAGACAGAAACTCCCAAAGCCTGGGTAAATGTTAATGCCATGAAGCAACTTTCACCCCTGAAAGGCCACCTACCGCACTTCCAACATGTTCTGGGCCAGTCAGTAAGCAACCAGTAAAGCATGTCAGTTTAGTTTAATACCATACTATCATATTTCTCTGGCCAGCATTAAGTGGACTGCAGCCCTGTGCTTTGTTTTCCTTGACTTTGAATGAATGGGAAAGCTTTGGTGGGCCATCCTAAAGCTGCTCTTTTAAAGATTAGAAAAAGGCCACCGTGCCTGATATGGGATTTAGACTGAATGGAAACACCTAACTCCAAAAATGTGATCCCAAGACTCTTACTCAGCTTCTATCTAATCCTCACCATTTACATTTCCTAATTACCTTGTGCAGCACATTCAAGTTCTCCAGTAGCACCTCAGATCTGACGGGACCTGGGAGCCCCTGGGACAAACTTATGTCTATCTGAACTTACCTTTTGCCCGAGTGCCTGGAGCTCGTGTTTGCAAGGACATGAGTCTCAGCCTTTGAGATTACTGAAGCAGGAGCAGCCCTCTCACCACCCTAAAAAGAGCAATATCTTGAAAGAAAGCAGTAATTCCTGTTCTCCCTTTTTTGGAGTGGAGTGGGATGGGGAAAGGGGTCTAAGAGTTTTCCAGCCTGCAAATCCCAGCAGGAAGGCTATGCTGTCTGCTAGTGCCAGGGCACTAATTCAACTCCAACCCTTTCTTCACGGCTTCCCTTTAGGCTGCTCTGTGCTTGATGTGCTTACATGTCCTACATCTGGATGCCTAAAGGATAGGTGCTGCATTGTTTAGCGTTTTGATTTCTAAATTCTTCTGGGATCTTATATTTTGCTGATTATACCTGGTTGTTGTGCCTGAGGGAACAGGTTTGAGGAATAAGAATTTTCAAATTTGTTTAACTGATTTGATAGTTTTTAAATGTTAGAAAGTATGCCAGAGACAGGTGTGCAGTTTTTCTTGAATTTACATACAGTTACAGTTTGCTTTTTTCCCAGACAACAGCACTAGGTCTTCTTAGCAATATGGCTGCTACTAGGCCCTTCAAACTGCTGCTGATTATGTGTTGCAATACAGTAGAGATTATATATTGATTTCATAACATTTTTTAAAACATTAGCTGAAATTTTCACAGTCACCAAGTCCCATTATTTAGAAGACTATTGATAAATCATTCATTTGATATTTACTCACTGTTCTTTTGGAGTTTTTTGCACAAACTACAAAACTTTCTAAAGCTGTGTTTTGTGGGGGTTAGCCAACACTCTATAAAAGGCCTCTGCCTGTTATAACTGTGCGGTTTGCAAAGGCAGGTTGCTGATCGTTTCCTTCGCTTTTCTGAACATTATCAGAACATCTAATTTCTATCCTGCTTTAGGGTCATGCTAAGTTACCAATGTAAAACAGTTGCTGTGATGTTGACAGTTTTAATTTGTTCCACTTGATATGCTAGTAGGTCTATTGTCTGTTCAAAGTAGGTTTTGTGCTTCTGAGAGAGACAATTTCTGTATTTTCTGAGCGCAATGCAGTTTGTACTCATATTGCAGCTTCAGACATCTCCTTGGGAGCAAGTCTAATTGAAGTTGCTTGATTTCTGTTACCAATAACAGTCTTTTCAAACTGTATTTCTTTTCATCTCTAATGCTTTAAGCTTCTGCTGTATTAGTGGGCCCACTCAGGTGTAACATTTTCTCTGAACCTGCCTGCTTGACCACAACCCTCTGGTTTGCTTTATTCTATCTCTAAGCTAACATTAAAAAAGCACCTGACGAGATCCAAGATTGTCTGATACTTATGGGAATTTGTTTATCCTTTCTTAAAATTATTGCATGTAAATTAAATCATAAATCTAGTTCTACCTGTCAGTGACTGGCACCTTGGACATAGGTAGTCAGCTTCAGCTGGGCTTCCAAGAGTATGAGGCAGGAATCTGTAGGGATATGGCCCTCTGTCATACAATATTCATTTAAAGGGCTAGTATTTCAAAAGTTCCTAGAGAAGTTACTTTACTGGATCACTGTGCAGAAATTGCATGTGCATTTTTACCTAGTGAAAAAATGGTTTTATTGCCTGTTTCCATCGCATGCAGTGGGTTATGAAGAAAAAAATGAAACCTTATATACAATTGCTCTACAGTTAATGGAACTTGTAAAAGAGAGGTTGAAGATGGAAATTTATGCAGCAGTACATTCTCCGTGGAAAAAACGCATAGATGTAACATGCACTGCTTAGATTTTAGAAAAAGAAAAGCATATAATATATTACTTCAGGGTTTTACTTACCGATTTGATTTTAGCAAGACTAAAAGTGCTTGACATTCATGGGCCTTTTATGTCTAAAAGTCATAAACAAAATTCTGCTAAGTGTAATTATCTCGCCATTAATTATCTCCTGTTTCTGGACCTCGGTGTAACTTGCATTTTAAATATATTCAGTTTATGTTAAATATTATACTTTGTGTTAGACTCACATTGTAAGCGTATCCGAATGACTTTCTTTCCCCTTCCAGGTAAATGGCTAGTCATGCAAAGCTTTCTTCCCAGCAACTAAATAGCTGACTTTTTCCAATTGGTTTTCTATCCACTCACAAGGTTTTTCCTCACTCCATTTCTTTTTTCAGCATTTAAATGTTTTCTTTTTTCAGAAATAAAAGTTTGAAATTGAGTGTGCCTTTTATTTAACGCTTGCCAGTAAGAAAGGCAATGATGGAAGAGAGATGATAAAGACTGACCAAAGATTCAGGATCTGGTGTGCACCAGCATCTTTGACTCTGCCTAGCACTGAATGGTCTTCTCAGTTTGGATGAATCTCGCCACCAGCTTCCCTTTCCCTCCCCTCAGTGCTGCTCTCGAAGACAAGTACTCTTTCTGCTAGGAAAGTCACTTGATGGAGGATGCAGGCAGAGGATTTGCATCACAGGACAGAGGGTGGGAGGACGGAGCGTGTGTCAGGGGATGGGGCAGGGTGGCTTGCAGGAGCTGTGTCTTGCTGTCTCTCAGCATGGTGGTGTGTTACAGCTCCCAAATAATATCAAGACCTCTCTTCTCACCTGTGACTGTACGGTTTTGACACAGCAGTTGGAAGATTTACAGAGCCTCTTTGTCATGTGACCTCCACATGCCGAAATGCAGGCCTGGCTATGGAGTGTGTAAAGCAGGAGTCAACTGCAAGTTTCCTGCAAAGCGTACAGGATGTACTTTATTGTCTTCAATCTGGAAATGGGGAAACGGGACACAGAAAATATAGTGATTTACTTCTGGGAACAAACAGAGCCAAAGTTAATGCCAGTAGTAGAGATAAAGCACTCCCAGTGCTCAGTTATATCTCTATTTCGTTTACGTTTTGTCATTAGGCTGTATGTAGCGCCTCATTTCACTTGTGAAATTCATTTCATTTGTGAAATAATTGAGGATACAAACTCAAATGTCTACTAAGCAGTATATTACAGAACATCCAGAAATGTTTTAGGGTGGCTCAGTAGTAGCTAGACCATTGAATATGAATTAGCTGCTATTCAGATACTACTTTGAAGATATTCATGAGCTAGGTCCAGAGCTATTACAGATCAACATATTTCCATTGAAATCAAACTTCTTGAGCAAGTTTAATCTTTAATGACGTATTATATGTACAAGAGTGCTATCGTACTACATAAAGCATTTTTCATTTCAAAAGTCTTTTTAACGTGCAGTATTTTCATCTCATACTTAAGTTATAAAAGTTGTCAATAAAATAAAATTACATGTAAGGAACAATCTTACTTTTATATAAAATCTAAATATATAATCTTAAAAGACGCAGTTTGAGAAAAGCTCTGATTTTTGCTGCATATGAATAAATGTATGTAAGGAAAGCTTTTTCTCAAGGGAATGATGATCTTTGAGTAACTTGTTAAGGGAAAGTGAATCCCTCAAAAGAAAATCAACATTTGGGCTAAGTTAATGAGGAGTAATTTGGATACTTGTAAGTCTTTGCTGACAAAATTCTGTCACATTGTTGCCTAAAGTAATGATGCTCCATTTTGATTTCTAAATACCTCACAGTGCACTAAAACGCATGGAATAAGTGGAGTTTATTGAACCATGACATGAAAAAATAGAATTGCTCTGCATAAGCCTCAAGAGGCTCGCGCTTGTCTATGAAGCTTTTCTTAAGCTTTTCCCATTGAATTTTTAATACCATTAATTCATAAAATAGATGAACCAACAGACTTCTAGTTACTTTAAAGTCTACCAAATTCCAGCAAGATCTGAGGGAGACCAGTTGCATATACCTATTTCCTCGGTAGCAAAAATTTTTAGAAGGTTCACCTTGCTCATTTAAATCATCTCCCCCAAGTAAGGAAGACTATTTCCATAAAGAATGTTTTGTACTTGCAGCACATGGTGGCTATACTAATCCTATCAATACCATTAGTAGTGAGTACCATTCATCAAATCTCAGCCACTGGAAAAAAAAAGATTTTTTTTACACATACTTGGATGATTCAGTAGAATTTAATAAACTGTTTCTGGCAAGGCTTTCTGACACAAATATACGCTTTACACACACTGCTGCTGTTTTAAGTCACTGAAACTAGTCACGATATATACATTTATTACTATATGGTAATCAGCATGGCCTTCTTGGGTGAGCACACCAAATTGTGAGGTATATTAGTGTATTTGCTTTAAGGAGATATTGGAATGAAAAGTTTCCAGTTAGAGATACAAATTATAGTATAACTTATTAGAGCCTATTTCAACTGTTGACATTTAAAATCCATAGTCTAAATTTATTAATTGAGCTCAACACTAGAGCATCATATTCAGTTTACTATTGGCTCCTACAATTTACTGAAAAAATGATATTGCTTAGCCTTATGTATCATAATCAGTTTGCAGAGAGCTTCTCTGCTGCAGAGGTATCTACATTAAATTATTACCACAGATTAAAAGAGAAGGAAATGTTTAAAATGCCATTAAAATTGAGCAGTAACTCTTTCACTTCAAAAAAGAGAGATCTCATTTCTCATTTCTCATCAAAAGTAGGTGAATAATTAGTCTCACTCCAATTAATGCTTGTATTATACAGAAGATGATTGATTCTGTCTAGATTTTTATCCTTTGAACATATAGCAACAAGGAACCTGGAAATCTTCGTCCTTCATGTTTGTACTGGTACCTTAAAGTGTGACTGCATGGGTTATGTATAGATGATGGTGTATTATTCTGGCTGCAGAGATAAGTACACGCTATTTAATCTCTTTTATTTCTAATATTTACAAGCGACAAAGAACAGAGCCTAGGCCAGAAACTAATTTTGACCACAATGTTTATTTTGGTCTACAGATGTCTTTTGAAAGCATATCCGGACTTGGGATTCCAGTCCAGGAAGAGGACATAGTGGTTAGACTAAAGGAAGATGTAGAGATTGGCCTTGAAGGCCTTTCCCAATACAGCCTTGTTAAGAGATCCCTAGCCACTCTCAACTTCCTGCAGCCAGTCCTTCCTACAGCCATGAGGCTGCCCAGTCCCCCCAGCTCCTGCTGTCTTCCCCTACTGGCTAAGCTTCCTACCTTAATCCCATATTCCCATGCACACGGTTGGACATGGACATAGGCTGGACTAGCCAGCCTCCTGGAAGGTTTTGGAGCTCCAACCTGCATTCTCAAATAGGAAAGACTTCCTTGTGTGGTGCAAAAGCGGCCTGCACACATGCATGTACAGCATTGCCAGTGTAATTCAGGCTTGCCTAGTAATGCATGAAAGCAGACCCCCAAGGAAAAATTTTGAACAAAATCACTTGTTGGAGATGGCACGTAGTATTACGAGGGAGGAGAAGGGTAGTGGGTCCGGCTTCAGGAGCCCAGGAACAGGGGCTTTTGGGCAATATCTTGGACTCCTCATGCCTAAGGCAGGTCCACTGCAGGCAACTAACTACAAGCACTGGGCCACCTGGCTGTTTGTGTTTCTGCAGTTCAGAAGTGTTTCCTTGCACAGGTCACAGCAGGGCTGACTGCAGCTCTTTGCTGACTGCTGCTATAGTGGCATATCATGAAAAGGGAGAGGTCTGCTGGGAAGTGGACTTACTACAGCCACACTTCTTTCCCTTTTTGCATGCTTTCCTGTTCCATCTGTACATGATGTGCTTAGGAAACACAGAGTTAGGGCGTTACTAAATGTTAGCTGTCCCTTGAGCCAGCAAAACTCCTATTAGGCAATACTGTTCAGTACCCACCCTCGTTTTACAAAATCTAGCTTGTCTTCCTCAAAGTGTCCTCTGTAGCATGAAATAGACCCATCATGCTTAAGTGTGCTCAAAAAATAAGGCAAAAGAAATTCATTCATGCTGAAAAATAACAAATAATGTAATTTGAACAATATATAATTGAACAATGCTGCTTCCGTAAGCATTTTCTGGCCTTAGCTTGTAAATTAATTCAATTCCTGATAAAGGAATCCATGTAAATCCAATACTATTACTTCACTTGTTCATATACCTTTCTAGAGGACTCTTTTTCTGTAATAAAGCATATCTTCTGTGTTGTTGCACTACATTTATCTGAAAAGGATCTACCTCTTTTGGATTTATAAATTCATTTGAGTGGGAGGCTTGCCTGCTAGAAAAAGAGAACTTCATGAATCACGAAAACAAGAAAATTGCATATCCACAAACCACACTCTTGGATTTTTATGGCAAAATGCACATGTTAACAGAAGAATTATTATAGTACAAGTGTAACCACCAGTAGCTATTCAGGTTTTTGCTTCCTCAGTTGTTTATGCAATGGCAGTAAATATTATAATGTTTTGGTGATTCACCTGAATACGAGAAGAGAGTATTTCAGTGACAGAAAGGGAGAACGGGCTAGGAAACCACTGTCCTTCTACTTTTCCAGTATTTTCAAAGTACTTTTGCTTTGGCAGATTGCATCTTGAATGGCACCAACTGTGCGCAGTTTGCTCCTCTGTGATGAGGTGCTTTGCTTTCTTGGAATGAAAGGGAGCTTCAGGAGCCAGATCCTCAACTGGTGCGTATATCTGAATAGTGCTGCAGGAAATTTGCTGCCATTCAGGCTGCCCCCGATGTTCCCTTTCATTCCCTGAGAGTGATGCATGTCATCACACTCACACAAGCCTAGTGCTGCTGATGTTATTCAAGACATAATTTGCAAAGCAGAAGTGCTTTGTGCACAGTAAGGTGAAAAGGGCAGTGATTCTCTATTTAGTTCTTTCTCTCTACCATTGAAACGCTGTTCACAGGCTGTTGGCTCAAGCAAATCACCACAACATGTTTGCTTCCAAAGCAGAAACCACTAACCAGTTACTCAAGGTTACACCAGTAAACTGAAGACAATGGAATTATGGCCGTTTGCTCAGGCTGAAAGTCTGCGCTGGATTTCACAGAATCACAGAACGGTTGAGGTTGGAAGGGACCTCTGGAGATCATCCAGTCTAACCCCCTGCTCAAGCAGAGTCCTCTAGAGCACATTGCCCAGGATCGCGTCCAGGTGGATTCTGAATATCTCCAGGGAAGGAGACTCCACAACCTCTCTCTGGGCAACCTGTTTCAGTGTTCTACCACTTTCACAGCAAAGAAGTTTTTCCTCATGTTCAGATGGAACTGCCTGTGGTCCAGTTTGGGCCCGTTGCCTCTTATCCTGTTGCTGGGCACCACGGAGAAGAGACTGGCCCTGTCCTCTTGACACCCCTCCCTCAGATACTTGTACGCATTGATGAGATTGCCTCTGTCTTCTCTTCTCCAGGCTGAACAGGCCAGCTCTCTCAGTCTTTCTTCATAGGAGAGGTGCTCCAGTCCCCTAATCATCTTTGGAGCCTTCCGCTGGACTCTCTCCAGGAGTGCCATGTCTCTCTTGTACTGGGGAGCCCAGAACTGGACACAGGACTCCAGGTGAGGCCTCCCCAGGGCTGAGGAGAGGGGCAGGATCACCTCCCTCGACCTGCTGGCAACACTCTGCCTAATGCACCCCAGCATCCCATTGGCCTTCTTGGTCACCAGGGCACACTGCTGGCTCATGTTTCACTTGTTGTCCACCAGGACTGCCAGGTCGTTCTCGGCGGAGCTACTTTCCAGCAGGTCAGCCCCCAGCCTGTCCTGGTGCCTGGGCCTTGCCTTTGTTGAACTTCATGAGGTTCCTCTCCGCACAATTCTCCAGCCTCTCCGGGTCCCTCTGAAAGGCAGCACAGTCTTCTGGTGTGTCAGCCACTCCCCCCGGTTTTGTATCATCAGCAAACTTGCTGAGGGTGCACTCTGTCTTTTCATCCAGGTCATTGATGAACAAGTGGAACAAGACTGGACCCAGGACTGACCCCTGGGGGACACCACTAGCTACAAGCCTCCCACTAGTCTCTGCACCACTCACCACAGCCCTTGGAGCTCTGCCATCCAGCCAGTTTTCAATCCACCTCACTGTCCACTCATCCAGCCCACACTTCCTGAGTTTACCTAGGAGGATGTCAGGCGCTATCATGTGCCGTACATAACACTGTGCAGTAACTCACTTGGGTTGGATCTAGAGACTGGAGAGCAGAGGAAGCATGAGGGAGAGCAGAGGGAGAAAAAAGTAGAGAAGGAGTCATTGAATAATATACAGCAGCAAGGCACTGAAAAAGGCCCCAGAGGAGCTCCTCAAGAAAGACAAACCAGAAAATAGTTTCAGAACACAAGTGGTGAAAGATGAGGAGAGAGACATTAGAAGAAATGTAACGAAAGCTCTAAACTTTTGTTTTATTTGGTAGTAAGTGTAGAAAGGTAAATATTGCATTTTGTTTATGCAGTTAGTGGTACCTGCACCTCTAACATGGTTCTCTTAAATAAGGCAGTAAGAATACTTGATGGTATTTCACAAAATTAAAATAGTAGTAAGATGCAATATAGTTTAGGAATCTTTGCTACACTTCAGGAAAATTTTTGTAGATCTTCCATATGTATTCCATTTAACTATTAGTAATACCTGATCATCTAAATCCTGAGCCAGATCCCCAAAGGAGACAGCCACAGATTCCAAGGGAAGGCAGAGAGGGCTTCACCTCTCATTACAAACATCTACAGTATAAGTGTCTACATATGAGCAAGGAGTTTGGGCTTCCTTTAGTGTCATTGAAGAGAATAAGAAATTCTTGGAGGACAGGCTCTAAGATTAATTTGGATTGTTTTAGACTGTATTTTAGAAGAAGGTAACTTGTGTCCTGGCCAGCAGTGTAGATGTCAACATCTGAGACTAGACGGGAGCAACATCATGTGAGGTGCTCCACTATCTTTAAGAATTTGGGATCTCTCAAATAGTATCTCTCCTCTCCTATGGATATTATGAATATAAATTCATTATATATATGTAAGATATATATAAGTGTCAAAAATAATGGAAGAGACCTATATGTGCTAAACAGTCAGGAATTTACAAATATGTGACTTTATTCTTTCAATTGAACAAAGCAACACCACTTCAAATCTTGTTTCTAGGGATTTAGAAAAGTTCAAAAGACTAAAGTGACAACAGTCATGATATGCATTCCTATCACAGCTATACATTTCACAGCTATAAAAACAAGTATATACAATTAATTGCATTTTCTTGGCTGAAGGACAAATTAAAAGAATATCCTATAATATGAAAAAGCCTTAGGATACAGCTGATGATCTTACATAAATGTGGTAAAAATAAAACTGGCTTTTTCACTTTTTTTTTTTTCAGACTTTGAATTATGTAGCTAATAACACATTCAAAAGGTATTAAAAGTTTAATGGAATTTACTATAAGTTACATGCAGACTTTTTTATTCCTAAAGGGTAATTATAATTATTTGAATTCTTCACTTCATTAAAGACATCTAAAATGAACTCAAGGAAAGCATATGAACATTCTTCCATGGCTCAGTTCAGATATGAATACAAAATTTGTTTAGTGAAACAGAACATCTGATTTTAGAAAACTAATTCCTCTATTCTTTACTGGTTTATGCATTTTAGTTGGCTGTATAGATATGGTTAGGGGAATTCATTACTAGTGTTTAATTCTTCAAACTGATTTGGTAGGCTTTCTGCATCTCTTATCAGTTGCTCATAGGAGACTACCCCCTGGAGCTAATTAGAAGATGTAAAATAAACCTACAAGCAGCCTGGTTCCATCTCATTTGTTAGCATAGGCGCTGGATTCGGTACAAAGTTTGATAAATCTAGTCCCCTAGTAGAATTAGGTCACAGTAAACCAGAGTTTAATTAAAATCAAGCATAATATCAAGCATAAATTTGTACATTTGTAGAGGTATAGGAAATACAGTCATACGCTGGTGATAAAAAGGAACGACACCTACTTTTTTGTGAATTTCTTTACAGAAGATAATCTTTGCAGAATGTCATAATGTAAAGAGCAAGAATATTTTTATCTTGTAACATATTTATATTGTAAACTTGAGGAATCAAGTGAATGCAACAGGACTTCATTTCAGTGAGCTATGTGCAAACATGAAACAGAAGGATTGTCCTCACCCCACAGAGGCTACAGGTAAAAGTCAGCAGGTGGATAGGGAAGATGGGTGCATGCAAGAATGCAAGAAGAGGATCCTGGTTAGCACTGCAAGCCAATCACTACTGCACTGTCCAGTTTCTTGTAGCCACTATGGCAAAGGAAAACTTTAAAGAAGCTAAAACTTCCTTCCTTTGAAGGAAGATAACACAGGAATGAGGAAGATTTCAACATATTTTCTCCATCCTGATACTAACCAGTTAGAACAATCTAAACTCTTGGTCCTCTGTGATGTGTCTTCTATGTTTCATACCACTGCACCAAAATCATGTGATTGCCAGGTGTATCCACAGAGTAATGATTTTCTTGAGGTTTTAATTTTAGAAAGAGGAATTTTCCTATGTATCAGTGCGTGTATATGTTAACGCTTATGGCACATTCTTGCCTCTACTGCTTATCCTTCACAGACCCAAGAAGGTTTATTTGAAAGTCCCAAACCCAAAAGCATTGGTATGTACAAATCTGTTGTGCTTGACTCTCTTTATGGAGAACTGCTGTGGTTCCTCTCCTCCAGGTAGACTCTATACCTTTCCCTCTCTTTAATCATCTCATCACACTTTGTGGGCTCTGACTTGTCTCCACTGTTCTTGAATTTTGTGATCCAGCCACTTTACCAGTGGGAGCAACGCTCACCTTGACAGCTGTGTGGTTATCTGTCGTCAAATATATCTTGCCATCTACAATCTGTAGCAACCACATAATAAAAGGGCTGCCAAAGGGGTTATAGGACAATTACTCTTTAATTTTGACGACACGGATGATGTACAAGTTCAGATATAAGCAATGAATACTATGTCCATCACCTAGGAATAATCTCTGGGATATAGCCACAGTCTTTCAGCCTGCCGTTTCCTAAATTTATCTTTTATTTCAGTCATGAACTCACAGGCTGCCGCTCCCTCTCTTTTTCCTGTTTCTCCAGTTACGCTTGTTCATAGCTGATCAAATAGTAAAAAACTCCACCTTTCTACAGCAGGAGCATGCTCTTATAGTTCCTTTCCCAATTTTGTGGTTTTAAAGACTGACACTTATGTTTAGCTTCTATGTGATGCCTAAATTGCAGAATTAAGCAGAGATCAAACTAGTCACTTGAGTCCTGGAAGCAGCTTGGCAGCATAACACAGAGCTAAGTGAAGGCTAATTTACTCAAATGGGAAGTGGAGTATGTTAGTATACAGATGCTATATGTGCTGTATATGGTATCTGAGCTTCATACTACCACAGTGACCACTCTTCATTTTTTGAGTAAGCTTAGATAAGAATGGTAGAATTTGTTTTACTTATCTTGTATTTCTTTGTTTTGCGCAGATAGGCATGTTCAAAAATTAGTAAATCCTTGCAGTCTACTCAGTCTGAACAGATCTGATGATGCCGTGCACAGAACATGTCCATTTATTTACCACTGCCAAGGACTGTCTGTTGAAACAGTTTCCTTACATTTGGGCAAAACTCCTCTGCATCAGATTAAACAGGCAGACTACATCACTATGCCTCATAAAAGCAATACAGAACTCCCTAGTATTTTCACAATGCTTTTTAAATACATGAAGATAGTTATTTATCTTCATAGTTCATTTTATCTGCTCTTAACAGCATTATAAATGTAGTATTATTTTTATGGTAGAATGTATTGTTTTTACAAGACTCTTGGATAAGGAGCGTATGTTTGGCTTTCCTGAGAACTTTGGACGGACTTATTATCAAATGTTTATTCTCAGTTGAGCTTATAGCACTTTTAGTTTATTTGAATTATATATTACATTCTTAAAGTCTTTCGTGCTTTTATGGCTCTACTCTGTAAAATACTATTTTTGACATTAATTACAGAGCTGAGTAAGTTTGCATGTTTATAATAAAATATTTAGAAGACAATGGGAACTTGGCCTTTACTTCATGACTTAAGATGACCAGATGTTCTCATTCTTAATGGAGTGTTCATTGTTATTGCCACATTGTCAAGTTGCCGAGCTGTTTTATTGAAAGTGTTTCTGAATCAGCAGCTGTCAATAGGGCTTGAAAGAGGTGTTTCTGCTCAAGGAATCTTAACATCTTTGAACACAATAAGCCTTGGGACCTTTCAGACCTCTCTGGTTTTGTGGTAATATTTCTCTCTCTTAGGGACACTGTGTAAAGGCGAGGACTAGATTATTAAAATTCTTCTGGAAATCAATTAATGGCAAGCAAAGAGTAACAATAGCAAGGACATTCTTGTAAGTACACTGTGGAACCAAGAGGCTGATTTGTCCATTCATTTAGGCTATACTTTAAATAAGCTCCTCAGAAAGCTCTTGCGCATTACTGAAGCCTCAATGTGCACTCGTTTTTGGACTTAAACTGAAGATCACCTCTAAGCCCAGACCCACAGGCAACCTCCAGTGAGAACTTCTGAGCATGAATCTGGATGACTGTGGTTCGTGAAGCTGACAGGAAGGTCGTGTCAGAGGCGAAGTTTTGCCTCCAATCCCTTCAAACCCCTTCCTTAAAGCCTGTAAGCACAGCACTAAGTGACCAGCAGCCAATTTCTTATTCCTGACTTCCTGCCATCTGTACCCTGTGATTAGCTATCTGGCTGAAAGGAGAACCAAGACTGACCCTAAGAAAAGTATTCTTGGAAGGGGAGCCCCACATGTGTAAATAAAACATAGAGACAAAATAATGTATAACTTGGCTGCTTTGATTGAGGTAGAAGGGGCAGGTTGAAGTCTCCACGTCCTCTGTGTCTACTTTTCAGGAAAAAAATAGACATCTACCATCCCAGGCTCTTCCCATGCTCGATTTGTGCTAACATGCACTCTACTGTCAAAAAGTAACCTCAGCTTGAAATCTATTATAGTGTTTATTTTCTGTATCGAAAATAAAAATAAAAAATAACTCAATCCAAAACATGTACATCTTTTAAAAATGTACCTGATGGCAGTCCTGACAAACTGTTATTCCAGTGAATAGTCAAAATCAATTCCTAAATCAAGTGTGCCTTTACTGCAGCTCTGGGAGACTCGAGGCTTCAAGCACTCTGTGTGTAGTCAGGAGCCTTCCACTTACAAATTAGTGCTGTAGCATCCTTTTTGCATTTCAGCTGAGGGTATTGGAGTGCTGTGTACTGTAAGCCTGAATTCATACTCCAATTTTAAAAATAGAAAGGAATAAAGAGGGAATACTTTGGTGTTTGCTAGTCATCTTGAAATCATCATAATACAACTGTAGGTTGAGTGCGGCATGCATGAATGCAATGAGATGAGAGCGATGCTTTAGAGTGAATGCACCAGTAGGCATCAGTGTTTTCCATATTGAAAATTAGTGCTTTAAAAGAATGTTAAACGAGAACAAGCTAAATTTTAAACAAAGGGAAATTCAAACATGAAAGGCAGCCCCAATCAATTAAAAAGCTTGAAAACTTGTCTGTCTCCTGCTCATTGTGTCCTTTCTCAGCAGGTCCTTTCTTCCAGTCCTCTTTCCAAACTAGTTATCATCAGTGGCTCTCTTGAAACAATTCCACACAGTGCCCTGTGTATTTTTATGAAAATATTTTTTTGCCATCACCTCAGAATGTCGGATTTTGACCATGCTGTTGGCAGGACCCTCCTCCACTTAAGAGTCAGCCGCTCTGTACGAATGTGTTAGCTCCTGTAAAAAGCAGAGCATATAGCAGTTCTTGTAAATTGCATACTAATATTTTCAATTACTGAAAAATTCAATGAAATTAAATCTGATAGAAAAAAATGGCAGTATGACATCTTTAGGCACATTTTATGAACTACAAATTTAAAAAACATCTTCAGTCCACTGCTGACTGCAGATAATAAAATTAAGTAGTGATACAGAAAAGGAAGGACTGTTTAATATATTTAGAATGTTCTGTATTAAAATATTGAGTTAAAAAGAAGCATCTCATAAATGTTATCGGTAGAAGGGATGTTAAAATTCTGTAGCAAAGGAATTTATAAAATGGTATCCATTCAATGTTCACAGATTAATAGGGACAAATAATTTATGTTTAAGGATATTAAAGGAATTATTTAAGGAGATTACTTAAGATAATCAATTAAAATATTGATTTGGTTAATATTAGAACTTCTAGAGTTAAAAGAATTTAAACTATGGACTAGTTTCCTAGACACTGATCCTGGGAAAAATAATGGTATGTATGTATAGTCTACCAAAGGATTTTAGTCTCTAAAAATATAATTATAGCCACATAGTAAGAATTGCTTTTGAACAGCTTATGTCTATATTAACAGATGTGTAGTGTAATATGGTATGCAATGACTTACTAATTAAAAAGTTTGACCTACAGAATTACAGGAATTATATCAGATGAATTAAAGGATAATCTACTGCAAATCTCTAAATTTACGTGTAATTTGTTAACAGAATTCTCTCTGATCAACATTTTAATATTTATTTATATGGCAGTTTTTTGATGATTTTGATGATGGTGAAACAATTTAATAGGTAAATTCTACCATAACATTATTGATTGCAGATAAATAATGAAGACTACGTATTCTCATACAGGGATATAAAGTGCTAGGATAAGTGGTAGCTGCCAAAAATTGTGCTTTAATGCTGAAAAATAGGTTAGTTTAGGAAAAAATGTAGATAATCTACAGGATGAGGATGTAAATCTTGGAAAATACAGCTACAAGATACCAAGAATAGTCAGCTCCTCACGTGCTTCACATTGCAGTGCTGGGGGCGAGAAAAGCTAATGTGATCCTCGTATAGGTAGAAACTAGAAATAAGGTCATGGGCTTGCCTCTGGCTGTACCACCGTTAAGGCTGAAATGATAATCCACTGCCTCTGCTTCTGTAATTTAAGAGGGATATATGGAGACAGTTTGAAGGAAGACCCTCAAAATGACTTATGAATTGGAAAACAATGTGAGACTTAAGCTGCTCGACTTATTGAGCTTATTGAAAAGCTGGCTGAAAGGTCATTTCACACATAAATGACTCTGATGGGTGAAAACTTTCTAACTTGCTGAGAAAAAAAAGTCAAAATGGGATTCAATGTCTGGAAGTTAGAGGTAGACAAAATCAGCGTTAAAGTAAAACGTAATTTACATGCAATGTGTGCAATCAAACATGAGGAGGGGATGGACTCACTATTGTTCGGAGAAATATAAATGTGCCTGTATATTAAAAAAGAAAAAAAAAGCTTTAATACTTCTTCTCAGAGCCTTCATATTGCCTAGATAGGTGCAGCTCAGCATTAGGACAAGCTGAATAGGAAAATGCCATTTGCTAGTACTGTCTTCAGGGTTTGGAAGGACAGTTTTCCTCAAAGCACAATCAACTAAATATTTGGTTTATATTTGATTTTGGTTTTCTCTCTCTCACCTCAGAGATGATCAAAATTGGGTAGCATGAGTCAGTGCCCTGAGGTGGTCTGAGTCACCCCTCTGGAGAAGAAGCCAGTCATTCATGTTCACAAAAATATAGGCTGACCAACTGTCAGCACTGGAGCTGGGAAGATATAGACCTGCCATTCAGATTTACAGGGCTGTAGAGTTCCTTCCCCCCACCTTGGCAAAGTGAAGCAAAGAGCACGTGCAGGATTATCTAGGCATGTTTCCTCTGCTCTGTTCCTTGCTGCTTTGGGGCCCTGAAGTGCTCTTGCACCTCGAGCTCCCCTGCTTCTCTGCCTGTGCTACGCAACAGTCTCAGCTTCCAAGGACTGAAATGCTTTAATGTAAGATAGGGTATATGGACTAATAAAAGAGCTGCTGGGTGAAAATAAATGGTCTGTGATACCCAGGAAACCAGCCTAGATGATCTGAAGGTCCCTGAAGCTTCAAATTCTATGAAGCAATGAAAAGTTAATCAAAATAGTACATAAAAGCGCAATAAAGCTGATTCCTTTAAAAGGGGTATGAGCCACAGGATCCAAATATTAGCTCCGAGTACCTCTTGTCCCCGCCACCTACCTAATTCAACTGCAGCCCCTAATAGGTTTAATGGCAAAACTGCCATTAAAATCTTCAATACCTATTTACATAGGTATGTATACATAGGATTAAACCACCGGTGGCTAGTTGTATTGTTGGGTTAACCCTTCAATCCGTGTATGACCAATGGCTCCTCAAATGGCATTGAAATAAAGGAGTTTGCATAAGACCCAGCTCTCAGTCACATTAATACCAACTTCTGCCATATCAGTAGATGTAAGTATTTAGAAAGTTCTGCTGTCCGGGTGTTTGTCAGTGAGCAGGAAGATCACTTTAAAGTAACAATGTCAATAACTTTAGAAACTGAGTTTCTAATTAAATGTTAACTTTGTTTGCCTTGGGCTTGGAAAAGAGATAAGAAGCTGCTTCCTGCTGATAAATAAATAGGCATGCAACACAACAGGACATTGAGATCACTAACTTTGCTTTGCAGCATGTGGAATTATTACTTTTCACTTCATTTAAATAAGAATTGTAACGCCTAACAGAATGTCTGCTTACGTTTAGAGCATGCTTGAGGTTACATTGATAAAAATGAAAATCAAACTTTGTAAGGTGGTCTGTTCATTGCTGGCTGAGTGGTGACAAATGATCACTGCCTTACTTTCAGATGTGTGTCCTGTAAACTATCTGTAACGTCCTTGTGTTTCATCAGCACCACAGGTGATGCGTGTGTATAGGCAACGCGAAGAAGAAGTCAGCCCAGAATTCCCCTTTCAGAAGCTACCTCCTCCCCAGGACTGCCGTTGCACCTGAATCTCCTCATACTCTTCACTCCTGTTGCTGAAGTCTTATGCAGGTTATCTGGGGATATAGTTGTCTTGAGGACTTACTTACAAGGGAGCTATCCTGATGTTTATATGCAGAAATATGTATTTGCTTTATAGGAGAATTTCAATTGGAAACTTCCTAGTGCTTATGAGCAGTTGATCTTTTTGTTTGTGTTTTATACTGCGTTTATGCAGCAAAAATTAAAATAGTAGCTTGGAGCGGATTTTGGAGAACCAAAGCTCACAGTCTCCTGGTGAAATTATGTAAGTGACCTGCAAATATTCAGTGTCGTCTTTGTTGAGAAGGGTGGTTCAGCAATGGCAAAGAAAACAGGAATAAAAGTCAAACACTAAATAAAAAACATCAAAAACATCACTTTGTTCTTTTATTTATGTCACTTTAGGCAGTCACTAATGCTTCTTCAGGTCAGTTTGATCCAAGAAACTTTTTCATTTGAATGATTTGCACATTATAAAAGCTACACAGAGAAAATAATATCTAAGTGGAGGAAACTGTTTTGCATCCTATCCTTCCCTATGCTTACAGATGACCCACTGGGGACAGGAGAGGAGTTTTAAAGAATAGGCACCTAAAATGTGAATTTATCTAAAAAATTCATGTTTTCTATCCTCCAGTGTAAGACAATTGATTGCACGTTGTCTACTAGGAACGATCCATGGCCCACGTTAGCCCTGAACCATGAAAAGAAATTTTTTTGAGGAAGAGCTGGTTGGTTCAAGTTAAAAGGATGCCAGAAACTGCTCTAGCAATTTAGCAGCTCAGAAGGTGAAGTTCAGGATGCAGAAATGAAAATATCTGTAAGGTGAATTTATGAAGTAAATTTAAGGCTAGTAAGACATATAACTGGACTTTAACAACAACAACAACAAAATACTTCCTTTCATTTGCTTCCCTTTTTCTTCCAGTCAAAGGTTATAGTATGAAATTCTGATGAAAGAAAGTGTAAGAGAAAATGGAATTTGACACTGCATTGTATCCCAGATGGATCAGCCTATCTCATCTGTAAACGAAATGAAGATGTAGAAATGAGGGGGTTTTCCAAACAGGAGTCTAAAGAAACATGTTTCAGGCTGAATTCTCAGAGCATGCCTGACACACATCAATAGTATCTGGTGCTTCACAGTTACCACTCTCTTCTGAAGATCTTCCTTTCTCAGCTTGTGTCTTCCGGCCCATGTCTTCCTTGACAGTGTTTGAACTGTCAGGAAAGGGTCTTCTTCGTGCAGGATGTCATTACAGCCCTCCTGTGGTTCGAACTGCACTTTCTGTACTACTGTGGAAAGGTGATGTCAAGAGCTGCTGAACAATAAGAACACGCAAGAATAAATATGACCCTGTAAGGCATAAAATTTCTGTGAGAAGAGGTGATCTGGCTTCCCTTCTCTGCTCCCAGGACTATTCCAGGACTTTATACATTGACTATGCAAGAACAAACACAGCTTCAGTGGTGAGAAAGGAAGCAAGAATCGTAGAACTATCTTACCAGATTCAGGCCCTCAATACTGAAATTGCAAATGAACCTCTGTTAGGCCTTTCTTTCTGGGGATAGATTTAGGCACACTCTTCTCTTCAGCGCCTCTCACTCAGTATTGACCATGAGTCCTTACTGGCAGACCCTTTCCGAGACACTTAATTCTTCTCGCACACCATATAGGAAATGACAGCTATCCAACCAAAGCTGAATCCTGCAGAGGGGCCTAAGAGTTAGGCACTGTGACTACATTGTTTTGCTACATTGAGTCATAGAGGAGATAATGCTAAGGAACTTTTCTGCATGCTGGAACTTCACCATGTGAGCTACTAAATTGCTAGAGCAGTTCCTGGCATCCTTTTGACTTGAACCGACTAGCTCTTTCTCAAACTATTTCTTGGCATGGTTCAGGGGTTAACATGGGCCACGGACCATTCTTAGTAGACAACTTGCAGTCAGCTATCTTATATTGGAGGACAGGACAATTTAGTAGAATGGATGAAAGCTGTTTTGGACAGATGTGCCTCTATTAAAAGTTGTTCCTTGGCACATTCTTTGTTGTCTTCAAAGACCACTCATATTCAGGAAAGCTTCTGAGCTCTAATATTTGCCTCGTAAGACAAATTCTGACTCAATGAAAGAACAGACAAAGAGACAACCACCAGCTGTTTGGAAGCTCTGCATGGTACAGAACACAGCAGAATATCTCATCAGCAACACATGGACTCCCTTAAATCTGACTGTTGGTCTTTACACTGCTTTCTCCTAGAATAAACTCAGCAGACTTCGTTTCCCTTCTGTTGGCCTTTTTGTTGCTCAATTCAGCTGAATGAAGTGGGGTTGCCATTTTATTCTATAAACACAGTTGCAGAGGATTTTTTAATAGATTCCTACTTATTTCATTTTCTTTGTTATAGAAATATATCTGATATCAAGAAAACTTTGGAATATGAAAAGATATTCCCCTTAGTCGCACACAGATGTGAGCTTCTACAGAAAGCTGTTGATGCTTTATTGTTCAAGGGTTTTCCTTGTTAAATACCAAGTGTTTATAGCAAGCCACAGGTACTAAATTTATTCTAAAATGTTTAAATAGTGGCAATAGAATATTCATTTCAGTCACTGCTAAAAAATCAGTGAACTGTTTTCACCCAAGTCACACAAAAAATGCCTCAGGCAAACAGCAGAGGCATAAAATGTCATTATGTAAGTTAGAAATTTCGAAAACCTGACTGCAAGTACAAACAAATCATTTTTCAAATATAAAATGATACAGTCTTAGCTATTGAGGTTGCTACATAATGCTGCTTCAGTGAGACATAATAGGTAAACTTATCACAAAGATTTTCCTTTGCTACCTTCTAAGCTAATCTTAGCTCAGATGAGTCGTAAACAATAGAGGTTCATATCTGTTTTGTGACACTGAAAACAGAGTTAGAGAAAGGTGCATTTGTCAATAGCAGGATGACTAGAGCAGTCAGTGTGATGTAGCTGTGAAAAAATAAATGCGATCATGGAAGTTATCTGGTGATGTTTTTCTCCAGTAGAGTTAAAGTAGTATTATTAGCACAATGCACAGGTAAAATCTGATAGTTCTGGTTATGTGTATTCGAGAAGGATGATTCAAAGATTCTGAGATGGTAAAGGGAATAAAAAAAAATTACATGAGGAAGTTAAAAGAGCAAAATAGCTCGTGTTTACACAATATTGGCATAGGAACAAAGAGGTGTAAAGGGACCATGAATATTAGATTGGGAGTTAGAAGGAGGAGTCTTATCACCGCAGGACTGAGATTCTGGAAAGTTTCATTATGAATAATGAATCTGAATCAGCTCTAAGGTGGTTCTTGATTAATCTACGAAGCAGATTATTTGTGATAGTGGGAAGCTGAACTGAGGATCCGGGAGATCTTTTCCAGTTCTATACATTTTTAACCCGGTACAACTGCGGTGTTTAGTGGCAATACTCCTTGCAGATCCTCAGGATTTACAAACTATAAAAGAAAAGTAAGTCATCACAAGAGTCTTCTCTCATTTTCTTACTGTATTCTCCTACAAGGTTCTCTTTCATCACAGCTGACATGTTGACTTCTACACGGGATATCACAGTAACATCAATTACTTCCAAGTGGTTTTAAATTTTCAATTTTTCCCTCTAGCCCCCAAGAGGCTGCGACGACTCAGCTCAGTCAGTATCATCATGGTTCATCCTCTGTGAAGAGGGCTGAAAAGACTTGTAAGGACTGGAAATTTCCCAATGAACTCTTCTTAGCAAGTGCCAGTTACAAAGTACAGGCTTTCCAGCATGAGAAAGGCTACTGGGTTGTTGCAGTGAAAGTCAAAATAGAAATTACAACTCATAAACAGTATATTAAAGAAATCGACTGCAGTGTGGAACTGGAAAATTAAAAATGTTCAGAACTGAGGCGTATCCTCGTAATTTATTTTTTCCCCTCAGTGGATACTCTGAGGAATGTGTCTGAGGAATGTAAACTTGCCTATGATGAGATGAAGTTCTGGGGATGGATTTGGTAGTGTTGAGAAAGAGCAAGACTGCAGAGAAAGACAGAGGATAAGCAGCTGCAGGTGAATGTCAAGGCTTGGTGCTTTCTTCCCTGTGCCTCCAGTTCCTGCAGCCTCCAGGTGCACTGCCTGCTGTGTTAATTGCGAGCATTGAAGAGGAGAAGGAACCTATTTTGCCGTGTAACTCATGGGGATGTTAGGTGCCTTCACAGTGAGAGGTGATCCTCCTCAGCTTTCACAAGCCCTAGTAAGTTGGGAACATTGCTCTAAAAGCTTACAGTACACCCTTCCTTCCAAAAATAGTAAGCTATGTCTGTACTAGTAGTTTAAACTGTGCAAAGCACTGGAACTGAAGTCGCTTTTGCTGTTAAATTGTTACAAAGCTCCCTAGCACAGTTTTGGCCAGAGGCTACCCTCAATAGGTAACTTGGATGTGGCCACTTTGTTTCAAGGCTAAGAGATGTAATGGTGTAGAAGCTGTCTGACCATGTCACTTTGCCCAGACCAAAGAACAAGCCCTGGCAATGTTAACTTTACAAACACAGATGTAGTCTCAGAGGTCCTGGCCTGCCTGGTAAGGTTTCTGTGAGTGTGTTTGGTGCCTACCCCTACAAAGAAATAAAAGACCAGTATGCTTGTAGTCGTTCAGCAGTGCAAGCCCTCTGAGGCAGTCCCTGGTGGATCTGGCCACCCCCCAATGTCCTTGCTGGGCCAGCACCTGGTGCACACTGCTTGTTATGGGATGGACAGAGAAAGAGAGAGACTGGGCATAAAGCCAGTGCGCAGCTTGTGCTCCTCTTGCTCCACCTACACGTCTTGCAGGTGGCTTCCTGATGGCCTCCTTGCTTGAGACGTGGACACAAACAGAGTGCTGATCTACTTCCACTTCCACTGATGGAGAGCCAGGGAGCAACCAGGACAGAGCTGTGAGAAGGCTGACAATGTGGCATCATCTTTTCTCCAAAGCTGTGACCATCTGCTATCTAAAAACAAGGCAAAACGTGGCTCTGGCATGGCAGTGATGCACTACTTTGTGGCCCCCTTGTATTGTGTTCAGTCTTTTCTCTCTTTGTAGCACCAGCATTGTTGGTCAGGGCTGAAAAAAGAGTTCAAATAGTACTTGTGGACTCTGTGTTTATAAAGGCCGAGTGGCTGACAAATCCTCTGCCTTTTGGAGGGAACGGGAATGCACCTAGCAGCTGTCAGACATGGCCTGGTGTTGTACATGCTGAAAGTCAGAATGGTCTTTAGGATGTATGTGGTACTGGAGCATAGCAAAGTGTTTTTCACCTGTGGCATCCAAGACTTACATTGCTAGAAAGATTTATGTTGTTCAGCAAACTCAGACTAGCCATTCAATCTGCAACAACAAGCAGGCTTTCTGGAAAGGTGCTGGGGGCGTGCTGCATCTGTAATCCATGTGTAGGCACTTCTGGGCTGTAGGAATCATGTGAGATTTAGTGGGATTTTTCTGAGATGTGCTGTTTCTGTCAAGATCTCAGGTGCCTTTGTGGCAGGATGGGTTGGATGAATGAGAGGACTAGGTATCCTGCATATGAAGGCAGGTGAGCACAGGCATGTGATCCGCAGATGCAAGAGCATGGGCTTTCTACAGGGCCTCATGAATTTGGGATCGTTCCTGCTTGAGAAAGTGCAAGGACAATATAAGGCTCGGCATTGCTGATTTTAACTCTCCTGCAGTGTAAGTACTATCGTGATGGTCCTGAGAGCAGCTGAATACCCTAATAGTCAGGAAACTGGAGTCCTAGAGCACAGCTGAGATTGCCCTTACAGGGAGTCCGGCTGCAGTCTGCAAGGCTGATTGCTTTTGTAAAGATACAGAATATGCTAGCAGGAATCTACCTCTCCTCTGCACTGCTTCTCAGCCTTCCTTGAGTCAAGGTTAAATGTTAATATAAATAATTATACATTATTTGTATGTGCTATGTATTAGTATAAAGCGTGCAGACTATTTGAAAAACTGTTACTTCGATTCCTCAGAAAAAAAAAAAATCTAAAGATCAAAATGTTTTCCATTTTTAAAAACTTTATTTCCTAAATTTGACATGCATGTGTAATTATTACCAGCTAGTTTCTGAATTCTGTTATAATATTTAGCAAAGGTCTACTAAAATAACACAAATCGCTGCAGATGTCAAAAAAAATTAAACAGTCTGATATCATATGAGAATATCTTACTTTTCAAATCTTTCTCCTTACTTCATCACTTCATTAAATACATGACTGTACTCAGTTTCAGTCCAAAACCACAGGAACAGCTAATGTTTGCTGTTTCTCTGTTTGCTACACTAGAAACTAGCCTTTTAACTTCTATGTGAGGTTTAAAGTCAGGTACACATGTTTAGAATTAGAAATAGCAGTAACAGCTCAAAGTAAACTTTAGAGTTTACTTTAAACTACAAAGTAAACTACAGATACATATTTATTTTAATTATAATTGCTGAAAGATTACTGTAATGACAGGAAATTAACGTAAGTGTTTATACCATACAGAAATTAAAATTGATCACAAGATGCTGAATGTTGACATTTGTCACTCTGAAAATAGATTTTTTTCTTTTCTCTTTTTTTTTTGAACAAAAAGCATAAATTTCAAACTGAGCTGGCATGCTCAGTATGATGTAGTATCATACGACCATTTCATCAATAATTTCTATATGACTTATTCAATACGAAGGGAAGAGAAAGAAATGAATCATCTACAGATTTGATAGATTGGGACTTTACTAATTCAGAGGCATTTCAATTCAAAACTTGCTGTAAAAGCTATCTGAGAGAGAAGTGGAAATTTCCTCCAAGCCAATGTACAGCCTGTAGACTGTAATCCCACTGCAGGATTCTGCTCTTAAAACACATTGCAGTAGAGTAGCAACTAACCAAAGCTCATTAAATGAAATTTGTGAATCAATTTTACTTTTTTTTTTAATTTTGAAAGGATCTTTCACATAGCCTCCTTTCCACCCAATCATTATAATTAAAAACACCCCTCCCAAAGCTGAATGATGTAATCAGATGTGTGACAAAATGTTAAAACTAGAAATCACTTGGTATGGTATTCTGTTAACATTGTGGCACTTTATTATGCATTTGGGAGAGATTTTTATTAGTTCACATATTCTGAGACAATGGTTATTACTGATTATCACTAAATTAGAACATAGAAGTTGGATTTGATTAGGCAATTCTTCTTTTAAAATCCTTGATGGACTGTTAATTAACGATAAGACTACTTTCATATTTTAATATTCTTTTGCAACCAGATGATTTCCTTATACCTTACCTACCCCTATTGATGTGAAAAAAGAAAATAGGCTAATATATAAGTGAGAAAATATGATATTATTTTTATAATTGCATTCATTTCCCCACCAAGGGTTTTCTATTAGTAAATGATGAAGACTGTTTGCAAGTACCGAGCACTTTACATATTAAAATTATCATGAGTTATTCTAACTGCCAGATTATTGCGTAACACAGATGCAGTATGTACCTTTCCCAGAGTTTAAGGAAGCTTAGAAGGACACAAAACACTTTAATACTGTATCTATTTCTCTATTATTTTTTCTTCAAAAATTTCTTTTTCTTCCCCTTTATTTTTAAGCAGACATCAGACAAGATGCTTTGCAGGAGAAGATGGCACATGTTGGAGCAACTGTAGATGTTGATTAGCTTTGTACTGCTGCTACTGACTGAATTTGCCTATATCAACTATATCTATGACTAGATTGCTCTTTTTCTTAACAAAAAGGCACTTTACAATGGTGTATCATGGTGAAAAAGGGAGTCTTAAGCATTTCTTCATTGTTTGCTCCTGTGCTCCCCCATAGACTGGATTGCACAGGATAAGGCCCAGAAACTTGATAAAATGCTTGTTAAAAGCTCAGCAAACACTTCTATCAAAGGAAAAAAAAACCATGAATTCTGCATATGGTCTTTTAATTTGTGCATACTAATTGACCATGTTGAGCCAGAACATTAAAATCAGCATCCTTACGCATGTGGAAGTGGAGTCCTCCATGCTGCGACAGGCTACCTCAACTCAGTGTCCAGGTTTCTCACCACATGGAAGAGGAGATGCAGAAGACGTCCATCCTGTCGCTGAGAAGCAGAGGCTAGCGGATCACAGAACCAGACCACAGTTTGGGCTGGAAGGCCACAAGGATGGCCACAACTTGTGAAATGTATCTTAGGTTCATGTCCAGAGATAAGGTAACATATGAAATTAATGCAGCTGGAAGGATACATTTAAGAAAATGCCTGAACATCTGAAATTATAGTTTTCTTAAATGTGTAGTGGGAAGAAATGCAAAATATTTTATTTCTTATAGCTGATATTTATCAACAAATTCTTCCATAGCAGATAACTGGCACGTTGCTGTTCAGGGTTTGATACTTAAGACACTGGGAAATACACTATTATTCAATTTTTAAATTGTTAATTTATCCTCTGTTCTTTGTATATTTCAGTTAGGTAGCAGCCCTGAGGTTTTTTTGTCAGCTGTATCTATTTGGCTGAAGTTAAACATGTACAGCAACTTTTGAATTACAGTATCACTTTCTAGTTCTTGAGACCTTTCCTTCTAGATTAGATACTTTTTCATCTCAATCAGTTTTTGATCAAGATTATCCTTCCTAAATTTCAGTTCTGCTCTCACCAACATAACAAGGAACAATTTGCCTTGTGATTTTAGTATCTTTGCTTATATAGTGGTATCAAAGATTTCTTTCACATGACTATAAAATCTCTAGCTTTTTTGACAAGTATTTTATGATGTTTCCGTTTTGCACCTCTTTAGTTAGTGTAGTTTATATCATCTAATTTTAGAGGCTATTAAAATGTAACCCCTAATGTTTTTCTCCTTTGAGGTACTACGTGGGATATAAAGTAACAGGAAAGTTTCTGCCATTATAACAGGAAGGATAAACCAATAATAATAATGAAAATGTAAAAATATCTTTAAATTTTTAAAAATCTCTATCTTAAAAATCCCATGTTATAGAATACACGGTGACTCTGTGTGGCATAGCTTAAAAACAAATAAATAAAAAAAAACTACTCTAATTTATTTATTTAAGAGGAAGCATACCAACTTGTGCCATTACCAATTCTAGGAAATGAATGGAAACGTAGATACAAGATACACAGGAAAAAAAGAAGTTGCACAAAGTGGCAGCTTCTTTTCTTCAAGAATCTGAAAAATTTGGTTTCAGTTACACAGCTCGTGAAAGCTCATTTGACACCAGTACTGCTTTAATTGTGGGTCAGGAATTTTTGGTATCAAATACCCAAAGCAAATAATACTAATGAAAAGTAACTGCAGCCAAAACTGAAATATTATGTTTAAATAATTTTGTTGTCTAGATAAAATCATATGCTATTATCTGCAAGATTTTTATAATCAAATCTTAGCGCTTACTGCTATATGGAAATGCTTCACAGAGCATAGTGTGGGTATATTTATTTTAACTGAAGATGGGTAAGTGTACTGGTCAGTGATCTAATTTAAGTCATTGGTCTAAATTTAAAAATAGATCCAAAATAGCATATCCAAGTTTTGAATAATAGCACAGGCTCATCAAGCTAAAATTAATAGACCAAACAGCTACTTATAAGAATTGCATCTTTTTTTCAGTTAATGATAGTCAAAGGATCTAGGACTGAAGAAACGCAAAGCTAAAAACTGCACACAGCAGTATATTACTTGTGAGGAATACATCTGGGTTATTTCTAATACTTTGCTCTGACAGTATATCAAGAGTATTGAAATTCCTCTATTTTTCAGTCTTTTGTATCAGACCGTTGTCACACAGTCAGAGGTTCTTAGGCACATAACACCTATGGATTTAGGAGATAAGTATTTAAATACCTTCAAGCTTCTGGGCCTTGATACTAAGATTGATTTGAAAAAAGCTGTGTCTATATTAGCAAGATATGTGGTGCAATCGGAAAGGATATGTACAGAAAAATGATTGATACTAAGGACCTGGCTTTCACACTGCGCTTTGAGGGGTTTGATTTGGAGCAGCTCTAGAGTGGTTCTGTGGACTAAATATCCGTTAGCTACTGGAAAACATTATGTGAACTTTAGTTTTATACAGAAGTAATTGAATTTTCATGCTTCAGGACTACTCATAGTATGAAACAAAGTACAGTAAGTGGGGACATTGGAGAAAGGTTTAAAAACCTCTTCAGTCTGCTGGATAAAATTTACTGTATATTTACAATTACTGTTATAATGCTGATTGGAGATCACCATTGATTGGAGATAGGATGAGGTAAGTTTTCCAGGGAAGACAGGGATTGTTCTGTCTTAATTAAAATTATTTTATTTTAATCCTTATTATATATGAAGCTGATTGGAAGCTTCACTGGAGAAAGGAAGAATCATTTTTCAGAAAAATACTTCTGAAATTTTTTCCTGTTAGCCACATTTTTACCGAAAATCTGAAACAAAGCATCATGAAAAAAGTCTAAAAGTCTAGCTGCTGTACTTAAGTATGATATAGGATATATTTGGATTTTATCTGTTATTTTTGCATACTGTATTTATTTAAAGTTTTCCTTCAAGGCATAAAACTTTCTTATTTCCCTTTTGCGTGTTTGCATTGGTCTTGACAGAATGGCTTCTCCCATGACAGGTTCACTCTTCTTTTTTTTTTCTATGGAAAAGTGTTTCCATACAAAAGTATTTCCTCAAGTACTGATTCCTCAACGAATCAGGTCTGGATAGAAATTTACCAAATGAGTAAATTTACTGATGCCAAAATCAAATTATGCCTTTGACAGTATGTTTAATTTTTTGTAATAAGCATGTTAATAAATAAATTTCATAATTCAAAAGCAAGTACCTAGGATTTTTAAAAGTCCATTCTATTCTACTTTCTGAGATCTCTTTTTTCTTTTTTGATCGAACTTGAGCCTTTGATTTATGAGATATATATTAAAACAACCAATGGGTTAGCCACATTCCCACTGGAATGCACAGACTGACAGTATAATTTTCCTGAAGGATACAAATCTTCAGCATCAGATAATATGCTGACAGTATTTTATCAAGCTGATGCCAACCCTTTTGTAACTTTCTGTCAAACTTCTGTCTTCCTCTAGAAGTATATTGTGGCAATGTATTTTTACTTAGCATAAAGCTGAGTCACTGAAGATATCTTTCCATCATCAAAGTGACAGTGCAACCAAAACATAATTTTGTTTCTTATCTAGCCCTCCTGGTTTGGTTATATGTTCTGCTTATTTGTTTCTCTGAAATCATTCCACAGGATAACATCAGACCTTTTCCCCTGTAGTTCCTAAAATATGACCTAAATATCGCCTGAAAATGCTGGCTCTTTCCAATAGGTGATGAGATAATCATATTTTTGGAGCTCTACCCTTTATGCTTCCTTCTGACCCACGCATATGAGCGGTGACAGCTCTTTCATTGTCCTAATTTAAAATGAAATGTTAATCACTAAGGAATAAAGACTACAGTTTTATCCAGTCTTACAGTCCTGTGCTCTGCAGCATCTCAGGTTTCCATGAGATAGCTCTCCAGACAAAGGATGGGGTCTAATTCAGAAGGACAAACATTTAGGCTGCTGCCAAGAGGTATAGTAGATAATAAAAGTTAGTTCCTACTCACTCCATACAAATGTCAGGAACAATGTGTTTGGTTCAATGGTGTTCTCTGATTGTCCAGAAAAAGCAAGCACTGAAGGAGGAAGGGAGAAGGGGCACCCACAGCCTCTGTAAGGAGCAAGTCAGGTCACACAGAGCCCTTAGCACAGTAAAGGGAAACAGTGTGCATAGGGATGTGGGGAAAAAGGGAAAGGCAATACAAGGAGGCTTTTAGGGGATAAATGGTAACGATGAGAGAAAGCAGAATATGGAACTAGCTCCTGAGGAAGATGATTCTGTGGACAGGAAAGGAGATAGAAAGAGGGAATGAAGGCATGCAAACTATACTACTAATATAACAGGCCAGAGACCATCCCCCTAGTCCTGAGCCCAGCTGATACGCCCCAGCTTGCATCCACATGCCTAAGCTCCTTTTGTTCCAAACCGGTCCTCTCCAAACTGTCCACTGGGAGCAGTCCCTAGAACATTTAACAGCCCAGGCTCTCGAATGGTGGTGCCCAGACACTCTCTGGGTTAACGCAGATTAACGTGGGCCTTAACTTTGCATAATTAGCCTAATTAGCATAATTAATTATTATTGACAAGCATGGATCGATGCTTGAGGCTATGGCCTGATCTGATTTTACTTTGTGTGATTTTCAGTGACCTTAAATTTTGAAGAAGGAGAATGAGTCCTTCTTACTGCTATGTTCAAGTACAACCTTAAAGAAGCTAAAACAACACTCTTTTCCTTTAGTATTTAGGCAGTACCTAGCTCAGTGGAGTCCTGGTTCATGCCTGCAGTCTCTTGGCACTATTACAGTACTAATACTGAAAAGACATGCAAAGCATAGACATATTCCAAGATGCAAAATTTAAAATCATAGCCTAGTGAAGTCATCTAATTTCTTTTTATTGGTATCAACGAAATTTGAATTAACTCTGAAAGAAACACATAAAATGAAGAGAGGTAGGAGAAGGAATGTGAAGATAACTGGAATAGAATGGAAAAGGAAATAAAACCTGTGTACTTCATGTATGAACAGATCAGCTAAGTTAGGTGAGAAGAATCCTATTCTTGCTATCTTCACTGGAAAGCAGGTAGCCTAAATCCTGATTGCTGAAGTGTTACTGACTGGTTGATGGCAAATGCTTCCTCAGAGTATATATTTCCCCTTTCCTGAGAGGGAGGACGTTTTGGTGAATTAGGTGTATGTCCCAGATTTCCTTTGAATTCTTCATAAGTGTTCCCAGTCTTACTCTCTGGATGTTTGGAGAGCAAACTGCATGCACCAAGCTAGCCCTGATTGGTCTTTATTGATATGCTTATTCTTATAAAGCAGAAAAGATGGCTACAACTGGAAATGGCAATTGAAAAAGGGAATACTGTTTGGAAAAATAGACTATGGATCTGAATAGGAAAAAAGAAAAACAGTGGGAGAAAATCACAGCCTCCAAGATTTTGGTCACAGAGGACATAGCTTTAATGAGGCATGTTAAACTGGTAGATAGAATTTAGCTGGGTTAATACCCCATCACGATCCACACATACACTAGGAAATATAAAAAAATTAAGACAAGTGTCATCCAGTGAGGTTAATTACTTTGATAAATTCCATTATATATATATGTTTTCATCTTAAGATGTGCAAAAATCTGGCCTGTAGGCCTGTGACTGCCTAGGAAGTGTTTTTTCTTTCTGAATACACTCTACATGCTGATCTGTTCAGCCATAACTCTTCTCAAGTGTTTTAAACTGAGGAATACACAAAGGATATATCAGCAAAATCAGCCACCTACCCATATATCATAGTTAAAATGTGCCCTCTCTGTCTTAATTGCCTGGGCATCATTACACTAGCTGTCCGTTCTAAAAACAATTTATATCCCCTGATATTAATACATTTTTATTGTTATCTTCTAGCAAAGTTCCAGTTAGGCTCATAATATTGCACATTTATCTGTATGTAGATAGCTGAAGATTTCCTCATTTCTTTGCTACATTTCTTGCATTTGGATGTAGGGACTTTAATAACCCTCTATTAATAAGCTTATGTCCTTCTTTATTAGTCTCCATAAATCCAAATTTAATCTGTTATTTAGCTCATTTCCACCTTGAGTGAACACTTTGGTTTTATCTTTATTCCTATCAACTTCTCTTTACACTTTTCTTCCTCTGCTTTATACTCCTGTGTTTGCCATTTTATTCTCTGTTCTACTTTAAAAACTTTCTTCTTCTTTTTTTCTTAAACTAGTCCGCTAACCAAGAGTCATCCTCTGTTCAAATCCTTGCAGTATATGACCCCTTCAATTCAAAATCACATCCTGTGGCTTAAAAAAAAGTTAATGTTTTCCTGTTGCTGTAGCAAGATTTATAAATCAAATCTCTTTTGGATTATTTCTGTCCCCATCTCGTCCTATGTTCCACTCATTTGACACTGACATTTTATCTTTTTCTTCCTTCATGTTGCTAACTGCACCTTCTCCTGATCTGTCTTTCCAGTTCCTCAGTCTCACACTTTTTTAATCCTAGAGAAGAGAATGGGCCAGGGCTCTCTATGTGGATCTCAGAACAAGTGGCACAGCAAAGCAGAGGTTTTTATGTCTAAACGTCTTCCCTTGCCCCAAAAGAAAGAAAGAAAGAAAAAATGAAAAGGAAAAAAACCCCAACCATGAGGACCTTGTTCTTACTGGGAACTTGTCTATACCGTCTGAAGTAGACCTGGGCATTTTCTGGGAGAATATGTTGGGCCAAGTGAAAACTGTGTCAAGAAATGTCTGGATAAATAGTATGGATAATCATGGACCAGTGCTGAAGTCCATGCCCTTGTTCGTTTACTAGCATAGATGGAAGCACAGGTCTCACTGAGGTATTGAAAAGCACATTTACATTGCCTTTACCTCAGATGACGTCTGCTTCAGTACTGCTATTGTTTAAATACATATATAATAATTTCAGCGAAAGTCACGTGGTGTCAAATAAGGCTGCTTTGTACTTAGCATATTTTTAAAATCACAATTACTTTTTGAAAATTTACGCAATAGCTTGAGATGTTCTGGACTTTTGCTTTGTAGTCTCCCTTTTCACCTATCATTTCTTGTGAGGATATATTTCTGTAACTGACTCCTTCCTTAATGACCAGAGATTATAACTAATTAACTCTCCAGGCCCAAAATCCAATTTCAGTTATTCAAGCTACATTACAATTCATGAAGACACGTTTGTAAGCCAGATTGTCATTGTCAACCAAGTTTCCTGTATTAGAAACAAGACCTGACTGTTCTTCTCATTAACCTTTTCAGCTAATTTAATAAAGCTGATGTTTACAGATCAGCAACCTAGTAATAAACACAGCAGCTTTATTGATATAAGCAATCTTGTTCCACATAACATAGAGATGAAGTTCTCCAAACTGAATTTTACCTGCCCACTAAATAGGCGTTATGGGAATATTTTTAATCAGCACCTACAATATTAAATACAATTTTCTTTTCATCAAGTGAAACGGCAAACATCATTGTTCCTCACGCTCCTTGTATTACTCACATGGGCAGCAGTATCTAAAATACGAACAAAAAAGCAAACAAAAGAAAATTTAGATCAGTCCTCTTGAAGGAAATAGTTTCAATAACTTAGCTCTGCGCTGAGCTCCTCTGCTGGAAAGATAAATAGCCTCTTAAGTAGTTTACGTATTAGCACAATAGTGAGAAATACTGAATTAGAGCTGATTTCTGTCATGGTCCACACTTCACAAAACTCACAAAATTATACTAGCACAAAATTATACTTCTTGATGGCATGAAAGCTAAAAGAGGCCCCTATGTTACTTGAATGACAGCTTCAGTCAAGGACTGTGTGTTCAAGGACAAGATTAGGCTCTGGCCTGTCCTTCTCATGGGCTGCTGCCACAGCAATGATACAATCTATGCTTTTGTCTCTCTCTCACCCACAGCACAAGAGTATGTAGAGTAGCGCAAATCAAATGAGACTTCACCTGACCTTTACTAGCATAGAGGAGGTTGTCAGATAGAGATTATTATTTTTTGTTTTGTTTTTTAAAGAATGATCCTGCGGCCAGTTTCAAAATCAAATCTGACAATTAGTCATTTACTTTCAGAAGTTCACTTGACGCTGAGTGTGAAGTGAAGCAAATTGTATTCTCTCCTAGGGTAAAAAGCTTCAGGTACACCTTCAGCTGCAAAGCACTCCCATTCTGATACTTCAGTAACGCATCAGTTCATGCTTAACAGTGCTGCAGGAGTGATTCACATTGGGATAGAGTGTCTTCCTTAAGCATCCCATCTCTCTGGGGTGATGTGAGGCTGGCTGATATTGAGTAGATAAAATGCCCAGGGGTATCTCCTTGAGTCTGCCTACAAATGCAGCAAACACGGGTGGAGTGGGGCTCTGCTAAGCTTCAAGCAAATCCTGACACCCCCCAACTAAGTTATAGTGTAGATATAGCCACAGGATCAGGAGAATGGGGAGGTTTTTTAGCTCCATCTTCTCCCAGCTGTTTCTCTCAGCTGGATATGATATATCACCTTGGCATGACTGAAGACTGAGTTCAGTGATTTGAGAATGAGTCAGAGCTACGAAATCCCAGCTCCAACTAAAAAAATCAGGGTAAATACTTTTGCAAGAGTCCGGAAACATTTCTGAGTACACGTTGTTGTCTTTGTTAAAACGAATACCCTCAGTGGGTAAGGAGATTCCTTAGCTCTTTGGCTCCCACGCCAAGTCAGTGTGGTAACTCAATCCAGAAAATACAATAGTAGTTAAGGATGCTTCATGAATAGGAAAGCCCTTCTTCTGTAAAAACAGCAAAGATAGATAGATGGCTAGGTAGGCAGATGGAAGAAGGAGAGTAGCAATCTTGCTTGTCTGGCCTAATGAGACTGGTGCTCTTGTAGCTTGACATCTCTGGACCTTCCCCCTCTACAGAGATGGCAGGAGACATAGTGGGTGCACTTGCCAGAATGATGCCAACCAAAACCAGCAGAGATCACTGGAAGGAAGGGGAGATGAGGAATCAAAAAAAGTGATAACAGGATATTAAGATAGAAACGTTTTTGTCCTGAAATATGAAATTAATATGGAAAGGTGAGCTTGGAATGTTTTTCCAGGAAAGGTAGATCTAATTGTCATATTTTGTCCACTGAATCAACAAGGGATAGTGTGTATAAGAGGAGGTTGCTCACCAATCACTACAAAATTAGTGCAGAAAACATGAAACCTAATATGAAGAAAACTGAGAATATTCACACAGTACAGCATTTTGGCACATGGGATGTCTGCTTCAAAGAGGATCAGAAGATTAGAGTGATGGATTTGAAACATAAATAATTTGATCTTTTCTTTTTCTTTTCAAAACATTTTTCATAAAAGATTAATTTTCTTTAGCATGATGCATCCTTCCTGCAGTATATGTGAATCAATGTGATTTCAGTTATGTTTTCTGTGTCATGGCATGATGGTGTCATTTTGTAAAATAGTTAAAATGTTCATGAAATCAAATGAGAAGACTTCAGATGAGGCATGTTATGCATGGAAATTCAGATTCTGTGCTTTAATACACCTCTGATTTTTATAGAAAGTAACCAGATCTTTTTAAGCATGTATAAATTTTAAGTAGACAAGGTTTAGACTCGTGGTTTATGTTTTCTAACTGTCTTTGTGGTTAACTTTATGCTTAGTGTATTTAAAATTGGCACATAAAGTAGGGAACATGTTCTATTTATCATTGATAAAATAGTCCTGTAAATAGATATCAAAAAGAATCTCTCATCCATACTAATAATTTTCAGCATTAGCTACTTAACATTTTTAATAACAATCTCTCTACAATACCTTTTGCTCCTCCTCCGATGGTAAAACATTAACGTAATTTTTTTCTAGTGATTTTCTTAGGAATATTTTTATAAATGCATCCTAAACTGTTTGCAATTGAAATGTATATGTGCTATGATTAATAGGTTGCATGGTAATTCGGTCACATTTTGCTGCCTGATGAAAATGATGATTTAATTATGATAACTTGATGTGGCATGCATTTAAAAATCTCTCCAGACTTTTTTCCCCCTAAATTCTTGATTAGGAGCAAGGTCACAGTTGAAATGCAAGGTTATTTATGAGCAATTTATAATATAGTGATTTTGATTTGAATATTCAAATTTTCCTAACTTTGATCTGTTTCAAATGTTCAGATCTTAAATTTGCAGTGATTTTCTTGTGCTCAGTTTTACAGCATATGGAATCTGTCATTAGAGGCCACTACGCCCTTTGAAAATGAGTCATATTAGAGCAATGGAAATTACTTTTCTCTACCATTTTCAAAACATGTGCTGCCTCTGTGGTACTGACCAATACTCTTAGGACTCAACTCTTCTTCTCTTATTGAGGTAAAATTCTATTAAGTTAACGTGAGCTCAGGGTGAAACATAAGATAAAAAGGTACTATTTATATGTATTACAGCTTTGTGTTTCCTCAAGGGAAAAAAAGGCCTTGGGGCTGGTGATAATTTCTGCCAGTGGATTTTCTAAATAACTGACTTGAAGTAAAAGAATAATGGAAGACTTGCCATTCACTATTTTGAAGAGTGAGTAGCAGAAAATTATCATTATGTTTTTCAGAGATGGTTTGAATAAAGCAAGTGGAGTGCTGTGCTGTGACCCTTCTTGGAAATAGCTAATAAATTGGCTGAAACTTTTGAATGGATGAGAGGAGAGGAGTGCTAAACATGGCAAAATAACTAGGAAAGATTCATTTACACATATCTGCATGGAGAGAACAATGACACAGAAGAGCTTACAGCGATGAGTAGCTGAGAGAAAGCTTGTAGACAGGCATCTTCCCGTATGTTGTACTCTCTCGTAAGCTTGCAGTATTAACTGGTGGTGGAGGGGACCTTTTGAAGAAAATCAAAGAGATTTTCACACTGAGGTATTTTTTAGGGAACAGTTCAAGTCTTCTGGAAACTGTGCATAGATAACATACAACGTGTGTTTCGTGTAGAAGATGATTAAATCTCTGCAGGAGGATCAGTGTACTGGAGGGATGAAATTTCCAGATATGATGAATTAGCAATCTTCCCATCCTAAACATTCACAAATACCCACAGTGTCTTCACACCTCCCTCCCACTGACTTCAGGCTGTCGTTGAGAACTAGATTTCTTTGTCCAAAAACGTTTTTGCTTCCTTCTCTTATGCAATGCTCTTCTCTCACAGTCTCTGCTTAGCTTTAAGTTTACATTATACATCTTTCTCTTCTTTTCTCTTTTACTCTCATACTGGCTACTGGTCAGGGTCTGCAGCACCTCACTCAACCTGTACCATTTTCTCTTTCCTTTTAATGTGCATATTTCGGTTTCCCACACACAGTGGAATATGTTTTCTGAAATACTCATGAAGGCAATCTCTCTTAACCACAAATATGCTAGTTTCCATTCAGGTCTGCCATCTGTCTAGCTAAATAACTACTTTCCCAGCTAATTTAAATCTCTGTAGTCCCATCTGCCTTCTCCCATCATTGGCTCAGACTTCAAACCTTCCTCGCCTCGCTTCCCCTCACCTTTTCCTATATGAGACCTTGGCTGTGCAGCATGACTTTCTCCTCACCTTCCTTTCCCTCTGTTTTCCTCCTGGGATTTGATTTTCTTCTCTCTTGCTGATGATCTGTATGCTTTCGACTAGTCCTCCTCCAATATTCTTCTTGTTCTTGTGACTTCTCTTCAATCTGAATCTAGTACACCACTCATACCCTTGCCTGTGTTTTCCACACGTTTTCTCACTACATTCTGAATCTTCTCCTTCATGGCACAGACAAGGCAGTCTTTGCTCTGTAAAACATACCCTACCTTTAAGTGAAATTTTTTCCTCCTTAATTGTCCATTCTTCTCCCTCCCTTTTACTTCAGGCTCATTAAACAGAACATTTACTGGCGCAGGATGGATTTTCCCTCCTATTTAATACTCTGTTTCCACCTTGCATTCCTAGGGAACTGTTTTTGCTAAACTCTTTAGTGACATCTTAGCAAAATCTCGGACTTTTCAAACCTGTTTTCATCCCCTTTGACCTATAACCTGACTGCTATTTTGTTTGAAATCTTTTTCTCTCTTTGCTTCTGTGACTGTTCCCACCTGTGCTTCTCTTTCTACCTGTCTAATCATTCCTTTGACATATCCTTCAGAAATTCCCTCTATATGTGTCTGCTTCCTGTAGATGCCCTATAAGGTCATGTCCATCATTCTCTTCCTTTTTTTCTACTTTATTTCTAAATGACCTCATTTGTGTATATCAGTTCATCTATCATATTTGTGCTGGCCTTTGGATTTAGGTTTCTGTGCCAGAAAACCTTTCGCACAACCTAAAACCTAAATAAAAATACAACCTCAGTTCAAAGTCTGGGAGTAAAAGTAATGTTTTTAATAGATGCATTTATTCTGAAAAAAAAACTCTAGTAACACACAAAAAATTTTCTACAGATTAGATGAAATAAATTTCATAATAATAAATTTTATAGCATAAGAAAAGCGGTAGCAAATACAGCTTTGATTCTGTTACAGTTTCTTTTTTGATTTAGGTCTTCAAACACTGTGATACTTGTTGGAAGCTTGACTGATCCATAGCAATGCACTGTAAACTATCAAAAGAACAAAATGAAGTAGGAGACAGTTTATCATAACAGTTGCCAGTTGGTGTGATGGGATGCTCTTGGTGAACTATTTTTGAACGCTGTTTTAATCCTAAAATAAAAATGTTGGGAGGTGGGCTCTTCTGGGCTCTCATTCAGAGGTATTCACAGCTTTGCATGAGCAGGGCTGAAGTCAGTTGTGTGCCACAGTTGTACTAAAGGGAGACGTCATTCAGATGGTTGTTCCGACTTTGTAGATATTCTGGTAACTTTTTCAACCAAACAATTATATAAAATTAACAGGGCACTTAATTGATACCTAGTTTTACTCTCTGCAGATGACTTCCTGTCTGTATGTAGAGCATTGGCCAGTGATCAATATCAAGAGCAAGAGAGCTTTGAAGGAAAGAGGAGAGTATAGGCAACAAAAAAATAGAATAGAATCCCCAAAATAGACGTGAAAGATAATTGGAGAAAACTTCTTCAAAGTTAACTAAATGAATAAAAGGAATCTGAAAAGTGAGAAATGCGGAAGAGAAAGCACTGCTATGACACACTGAGAGTGAAATTTTTGCTCCTAAAGAAGGATGAATCTGGAGACATCTATGCTATCTCCCAAAGCTTTCCCTTGAAATCAGAGGAATAATGCAAACTGCATATCCCCCTTCAATTAGGATCACTGTTGATGTAATTGATAAAAAGAACATCTTCTGTGGTTCACTGTATGAACAACATACAGTGTTGGCTTAACTCCTCCACCGCTGAAGCTGATTGTAGCTGGAACAGAAATGAAACACTCGCAAATGCTTTTGTAAATCCTAGTTTCCAGGTGAGAAATATTATCTTCTTCATAACGGAGACAATAGAGCTTAGTAAATTTTTGGCACAGCATCATGGTTCATTGAGTTGAGAACCACGAACTATGGAGTTTCAGTCAGGAACTCACATATCAGGAAACACAAACAACATAGTCTTCGTTGTGTATTTTACTTAGTGACCAGAGTAGATTTTAATGTTAGCTTTAGGTTACATATTAGGAATTATTACTGGAGATGGAAAAGTTTTAGTAGTCTCTTTTCATAGGTTCTAAGCTGTGAATTTCTTAGCATTCAAAGCCATGTGGACCAGCAGAGCTCAGTGTTCCCTTCTGCTAAAGTTAAACATGATAACTGACATCCTAGCATCCAGAGATGCTGGATGCTTCTGAGAATGCTCTGAAGCATAAGGTTCCTCTGTGAAAAACTGAGAGAGAGCAGAGAGCAGATGGGAGGCAAATATATACAGCAGCTAAGTGGCATGGCAGCTTAGCTTAGGCATGTGAATATGTTTGCTGATTCATGCATTTTCTTCTTCTTTTTGTAGGTTGCTAAAAATGAAAAAGATGGAACTATGAGATAGTAATGGAAAAACACAGTTCTCTTCATAGCAAGCCCTTGGCACACAGAGTTTAGCTGAACTAAATTTACTTTAAGATTTTGAAACAAAATTTACTTTCAAAAGATGATACACTAAATAAATGTTTTATTGTTCTGTCTCTTTCCCCCTAAATCACAATATTCACTAATGGCACTTTTGGTGAGTCCATGTCAGGACTGCTGAGAGAGATCAGCTAGTTTTTATTACGTACAGTGTTGTGCACATTCATTTAATTATTGCGTGACTAAAATGTTTAAATCACGCCTTGCAAGGTTTAATCAGAATGCAGAGAAAGCCACCCAGCAATTTCTAGCTCAATAATTAAACCATTTATGCCCGGCCTGCATATTTTAAAATCATGTGACCATGGGCTGCACTTAATAGTGGCAGTTTCAGTAATAATACTAGGAAGGTCAGAATTAAAAAAAAGGTAAATGGTCAAATCCAGCTTAGAATGTTCCCTGAATCATGCAGAATTTCAGAATGGCAAACATAATACTGAATACAGGTTCCATAAAATGGTTAGGCTCAGCCAACATCAGATATTCAGAACAAAACGCTAACATTAATTTAACTACTTTAATATCAGGTCCTTGCTAGTGATACCCTCGCCTTGTACTGAAATCAGAAAGAATTGAGGACTATCCAGAATAATGTCTAATAGAGAGACATTTCCTAATGCCATCTGGTTTTGTTACTGCTTTGTGTTAAAGGAGAGAGGAAAGAAATATCACAGCATTGGTGTAAACTGTTAGCTAAAAATGTGCATCAATCCATCTATTTATTTAAATTCTATCACAGCATTATTATCACAGCACTATATTCTGGCCCCAAATGTTATGTTGTGGCCCCAAAACTTTATTAGTGTGCGGGTTCTAGATTGTCTTTTGAAAGAATTAGTTACAGGTTAAGGTGGTTATCAAGCAGTATTGCCAACTTCTGCCTATAAGCATCATTGAAATATTTATGTTCAAGTGTAATGGTATAATGGAAGCAGTTCATGCGAATGACAGGATTTCTGCTGAGAGAAGACAAAAGAGTGAGAGGGAAGCTGTTTCAGCTTTCTTTGTGTGTTCATGAATTTTTTGTTGAGTAGAGATTTTGAAAATCACTGTGAGTACTTTCTATCTGCACCTGGTTTAGACCAAGCGAACATTCAATTCGATATGATTAATCAAAGCATGTACTTCACTGATTTTACAAAATCTTAAATAATCACCTTATTAAATGTCATATAATTTTACTGGTCTTACAGTATAATAAGTAGAGACAGTACAATCCTCTTCATTATTCCCTCTATCTCTTTTCTATTTTAATGCTTATACTCGGGTGCTTTCAAGTAATAATCCCAAAGTCAGTGAACTACTGTTGCCGTTCCTACTGTTATTCATGTTATTTGCATGTGGTGTCCCATCTCAGTGCACAGTGAGAAGAAACTATTAAAGGGATAAACACAGCAGAGGGAAAGGCTGTGTGTCTGTCTTGTCCTAGTGCTGCAGTCTGGGTCCTGGGCAAACTTTCTGGGAGCAAGAGGAGATGGATATGGCCAACAAGAGTCCCCTGGGATATTTCCGAAGCGGGAAGGAAGAGAGTAGATCCTAAAAGTAGCCTCAGTGCGGAAGATTATCAGTTAAGATAAGTTGGTTTTAACTAAAGCTACTAATGAAAATGAAGGAATTAAAATAAAATTCTGACACAAAAAAGAATCACGAATGAAGCAAAGGCCAGGTAAAGGATTCCCTTTCAAGTTTTGCATTTTGGTCTAAATTACCTCCTGATTCTGATCCTTTCCTGTTTAGAGAATTAATCTTTTTGGAATTTATTCAGTATTCAAACAAAATACTAGCTTTATGGCTAAAAATATTTAACTTCTAATGGTTTGCTCATCAAAAATTTTGTGTGAAAATTGGCTTTTGCCAGTTTTTTGTCTTATCCGAAGCTTCTCCTCTAACTAAATCTGTTCAGATACAGATTTACTCTTTAGTACGTTTGAAGCCTTTGGCAGGCACAGAAGAATGTGTGCTCTGTAGCTGCAGCTATTTGAGCTCCCCTCCATCTCTGTAACATCTCTGTGTCTCCTCACATTTAACAAGGCTCAGGAATGCCTATTTTGCACCAGAATGCAATCATTCACCCTGCAAAGGATTGCGTGGCTATAATAGCTTACTTTTTGTTTGATATGCAATTAAGATAATGGAAAGGAATATTTTCAATGGCAATGCAGAGGCAAATAAAATAGACAAGAATTATGAGTATAGATAAACTTTTGCTCCCCTTAAAGCAAGAGTCCTGCGCAAAATTCTGAGGAGTACCAACTGAGAGAATGGAAAAATAGTAGATAGGAACAGCTTCTGAGTTACCGATGCGCTTTACTGCTGCTTATCACAGACATAACTCTGTATACTACAGATGAGTCAGGGACAAGAGTGAATTTCCACTGGATTTCTAGGAAGCGCTTGATACTTTCTTCTGTACAAGCTAAAAATCTATTTTATAGTTGTATTTTTTCATTTTTTTAGCTGTTATGCATTTTATTTTGTAAGGAGTTTGCTTAAGGGTTAGCATCTGTTTTGATTTGTTTTTTTTTTTTAAGATAAAAAGAGATTTCCACATTGTGAGTGTCATCCTTGTTATCGTTATTTATAAATTTTCTTTGCTGTTACGACAGAATCTCCTCGTGCCTTGACAAGGAGTCATTGTACAGATGGAGCGGCAGACAGGCTAATTATAATTCCAGCAGCAAAGCCCTGGATCCAGACAATTTGTTGTGTATGCTACATGGCTTTAGAGCCTAAATATGTGGCTTTACAGACTGGGATCTTTTCATTACAAATCAGCCATTTATCCTACCATGTACTTTATATTAAATGCCATGACAACCGCAGTGGCTTTTTTCAGGTTGTGTTGATACATTTTATTAAAAAGTGACTCACTGCCATTAATGAATCCTTAATTCTCTGCTGAATGAATTGTGGAGTTTTAAAGTGTTTACTTTGCTTTTATCATTTATTATATAGTGATCCACATTTGATGCTTACTTGCTTATATAAATGGAACTGAACTTGACGAATTTGATCTATGATTTAGTGCTTATGCTACTTAGCTGACTAACTTTTCATAATACAAAATACTCTAGGATTCTAGAAAGACCTGAGAGGGAAAAAAAGAAATCAGAACTGACTGAGAATTGCTTAATGTATTTGCTCCTAGCTATGCAGGAGTCCTGGCACTGCAGGCACAGGTACCTGCCATCTCAGGAGGTTTGACCCCATCTATTTGGCTCCCTTTCCTATATGCCTGCCTCTCTGGAGGAAAGATTGGGGTTGAAAGCAGATAGACCTTTTTTAATAGCGTATTGTGGGGGATGGAACAAGGTGTCCGTAGATTCAAGGTTGCTTTACACTTTGCTTTCATGCTGGGAGAAGAAAGGGATGCCACCTGCTCCTTCTTCCTCCTACTTGCCTATCTGTCGTACTACGTCTAGGAGGAAGACAAGGGTGAGTGTATGGCTGCTGAGGCTGTATCACTTGGGTTTGGGATAAGGGGATGAAAACAGTACAGAGATAGGAAAGGCAGAGAGGCTGGGAGAGCTGCTGCGGATCATGCAGAATTCATGGTGGTCAGAGCTGACACAAGAAGTATTGAAACAGATACGCTGTGGGAATTGGGAAGGGGAGGTTTTATTATGGCACAGGATGTAGGAGGGGTGACAGGAAATGCTGGTGTTTGGTGGGAAGGACCTTGAGGGCCAAAAATCAATTTTCGGTGCATATGTAAATGAGCATGAGTCACTGTCACACATCCAGGCACAGAAAGTTCAAAATGCTACAGCCATATGAGTTTCATAGTATAATCTTTTAAGAAAATCTTATATGTCTTATCGGTTTGACCTTTTTTATTCTTCTGATTGGAGATTTTTGATCTCTTTAAGTCAGTAAGACTATGCACTAATCATGGAGACTTTGAGTGAGCTGAAAAGATTTTCATTTTTCAAATAGAAATGTTATCATTTTCTTCCCTAATTGGACTGTATGAATGAGATATTGCAAAGAAATAGAAATCCTGCATTGTATTTACCTGAACTTAAAATGCAGAATTAAAATAAAATGTCATATATAGTAATAAACAATGCAACTCAACTTCATAAAATTACTATCAGGCCGTAAGTGTGACTCCACTTCAAAAAGTAATTCTGCTTCTTCTTTTTTTTTTTCTCATGTGTAGACAACAGTCACAGGGAGAATGAGTGAAATTCAGTCAACTGTGAATGAGGAATTTGGACAGAGGCAGCAAGTTCAGATCAGTACCTTCTTCTAGGAGAAAGAAGACCTAGTTTTGAATTGAATTTTGTTAGTGCCTTGTTCCATAATCAAGGAACTTTTAAAATAAGAATCTTAATAGGTTAGGGTTGAAACTATACCTATAGCAACTGTACTGTCACAGTAAGCCTATAGAATTTAACACCGCACATAGGAGCAAAACAAACTGAATTCACAGTGTCTCAAAATCATAGCTCACAGAGGTGAATCCAGAGTGATAAGACTCAAAAAAGGTATTTTCTCACACACTTCAAAGCCTGAAGTCTGAGACAGCTTAACTCTCAAATCACTACCTGCTCTGGCTGTCATGTCAGAGAAGGCTGACTCAGAGGATACTGCAAAAAAATGTTCCCCTTCACTACCGTTTTCATTTCACTGCACTGAGCAACATTATTATTTAGGTTTGCCAGTAGAAAAAAGTGCTTACATGAGAATTCACTTCAAAGATCACCGTAATAGAAAAATAAATGATTGTCACCTACCTACCCTGGGGCTTAATGTTTAGAGAAAAAGGCTACATTGCTACATATCACAGCCATCTGGAGAAGGTGCATGTAAATGCTTGTTTTCGTCAGACCACCCTGTCTTTCTCCTGCGGTCTTCTGCAAGCGCTCACTGAGCTGAGCTTTGTGAAAGGCCCTTTTCAGTGTGCAGCCTCAAGTGTAGAGGTGGTGTGGTTTTGCTGACCTGTCAGGACAGGGCAGTCGGTGCGTGCCGGTGCTGTGGGAGCGGAAGCTCCATTTCATTCATCTCCTGGGCTCATGACAGCCTTTAGCAGGAGATAGCCTGTAACTCTTGTGTCCCACTTTGGGAAGCCTTCTGCTTCCACAAAACCCAGGAGAGCTTCCATACAAAGTCCTCGATGTCCCCTTTGCAGATAGCTTTCTTTCTAAGTGCTACCTGTTCTTCTTTCAGTGCTGAAGTCTCCTTATTGGTCCTTGGGCCTTGTATTGCCTTTCACAAGGTATTTTCCCTCTGAGAGGCCTTTATATATTCATGAAGTATCGGGGAAGGAATATCTGACCTTTATGTGACCTCCTCAATGCATCTTCATGACAGCTCCATCTAGAGAGAGGCTGGAGGGCATGATTTCTTATCTCATGAAACATCTGGTAAGCACGAGGTAATGCTGATTTGCAAGTCTGGGCCAATCTTACTGCTTAAGCATTTACAATCTCACCCACCTACTTTCCACTATGGCTTCTAGCAGTGTAGTTAGCTGCATAAAATCTTGATTTGGCTTAGTGTTGAATGTTTGAAGAAAATTTACACTTTAGTTTTTATCCATTTCTAAATTTATTTTGAAATAAAGCAGATAATTTTTGTTTTAATACAATATTACTGTATTACTAAAGAGAAAATAGACCTTAATAAATGCTAATATAACATGTCTTTATATACTATTAATTTAAAATGCAACAAGAAAAATCCTATATAAACTACATTTTATGTGACTCTTCTACTTATTGTCTTCTCTTACCAAAACTTACCATTTTGGGTATTATAAGATTTTATTAAATAATGTTTCCAAAATACTGTGAAATTGGATGATGAAAGAATATACTGAGGTGTTTCAGCTTCATTGTTTTAATTAAGAAGCATAAGGCCACAAGAAGAATCAGACAGTCTTTCTGCTCTACAGAAATAAATTTTCTTTATATCATACCTTTTTAGCACATGCATCCATGTGTATGCACTGTTCTCACTGTCTACTTTGCCCTTTAATTTCAAAAAAGTAGAATAAAAATTATTTTACTAATGAGGTCAGAAAACAAGCAATGAAAATGGAGGAGGAGCTGCCTGCTGAAGAGGATTTACAGTACATTTATAGCATGGCCAAGCATACTGAGAGGCCCCCTGACCCCGTTGGCTCCCTGACCAATGTCTGAACTTAGGTAAGGGCAATTCTGTCCTGAGCATAAGTGTCATGGCCACAGAGAGAGCCCCCAACCAGCATTAAGGGCCCAAATTAGTAAACCTGAATAATTGCAAAAAGTTGCACAATCTGCAACATTTTGTGCTGGTGGTTTTGCCTTCAGGCTCAGGAATTTGGAATAAGAATCATACAGCTTATACAGCTGTTAGAGCTGTTCAAGACATCCGAATGGAATGTAAACAGAGCTTGGTGAAAATTTATGTGGAAACAAAATTATGTGAAAGTGGCTGTGGTTTTCCACCTGACAGGTTCAGGGAGGGCTGTTTGGATCCCCTCTCCCAGTCTCGCAAAAGTTAGATAAATCGCCATCTCATGGTGCCTACATTTCTGCAGAATAACAGGGACATAGATGACTACCTTCAATTAAATGATTAACTTTTTAAAAGATATGGTAACCCCAGATGAAATTTATCTTTGCAGTTAGACTTATAAAACTATATAGATAGCTATATACATAAATAGCAAAATATTTCAGCAAAAGCTGAAATAATTTTCAACTTGAAAAACCCTCTAGACCGAGCCACCTCAGTAGATGCTTAAATGCTTAAAGAATTTTAGTCTTTACTGTATATTTGCCCAGCCACATATTTACACAATAAGACTACCCTTCCACAAGAAATTTTAGGAGGCTACATGCATTATAGATTGCAAAGGGCACAGTTACTGTAATAACAATATAAAAACCTGTAAAATACACTCCTACAATATAAAAGATAAGGAAAGCTAAAATACAAACCCTACCTTTGGGTATGTGCCTCAAACATCCAGGTGCCTCTAGGTCAGAGAACTTTCATTGAATAACAGCAGTTTTTGCATATTTTTGTCCTTCAGGTTCTTTCAGGCATTTAAGAAACAGATTAAAAAGCAAAGGAGAAAAAGGATATTTGTAAAAATTCAGAAAGACAGATGACAATAACTGTATACTATCTGAGGCTTAGTGCCATTTCACTTTGCCTGGATTCCTAGCTTTCTGAAGGTATATTCTACCTGGAAAATGTGAGACTTGGTATATGACAGAATCTATCACTTATATACAGAAAGCATGTTTTAAGCTGGAAGAGAAGAAACAAATGTGCAGTTAAGCAGACGACAGGCTGACTTTGCTTTGTCTGGAAAGATTTTTTGTATCGTGTGATCTGCAGCTCAGATGAACTCCCACCTCACTGCATCTTGTCTTTGATGAGGACTTGGGAATAATGAAACAGACACCAGAACCACTAAGCTAAAGGGAGAGGCCCCAACATTATCTAAATCTCATTAATGAAAGCAAACATCCCCAGCTACTGTCAAGATTATTGCTTTGCAGATCTCAGCTGGCATCAGAGACCCTGACGGACCTTTAACCTTGAGTTGGGTGAGAACGTCAGACCTCACTGAAACGCAGTGGCTGCCTAAAATCCTGGCTGGAAGCCGCCGTCCTTGTCCACCTGTGGGCTGTGTAACAGAGGAGAAGAGCGCTTCCAGCTTGCAGACACACTGAGGCAACCATGCCTCCACTTCCAGGTCTGCAGACAAATCAAAACAGGAGTTATTCCAATACGAGAACTGAGCTGTTTCCTAAAGATCTTCAAACCAGCATTTGGCTATGTTAAATCCTGTATCTCTGGAGAACGCTCATGAAACTAAAGGTAGAAATAGTGCTGCTGAGGCAGCCATGACAGCTGCCTCTCCAAGGAAGGACATTCTCCCAAAGTTTTTCACTACTCGAGAGAGATAGTCCTCTTTACCCCTTGGTGACAGCAGCTGTGGAGTGCACAAATCGCAGAAACAACACGCAATTCACATATATGCTTGCTGTCATATAGACACTGTGAGGCAAAAGAAGGGAAGGTATTTGGAGTAGCTGTGCAAAAATAAAAGATGGAGAGAAGGAAAGGAGAAAAATGAGAATCTTTAGTCCCCTCTCCCTTTTCTCCAAAGTTTCAGTGCTCCTAAACTCCTGAAAGCCTAATCTTCAGTAGCAAAGGGAATATTTTTCGGTACTCTCGATACTTCTTAAAATCTACCTCTGAAATGAAAGAAATGGTGGAAATGTCGAATTAAGAACAGAAAATGCATTAAAATATCATAGAAAGCAAATCCACTGTTACAATTGACCTGAAGAAAAGCAGTCTGTTTAAATTTAAATGAGTTATGTTATTATAATTGGAAGAGTAATTTCTACTTTAGTAAACACAAGAAATATTTTATGTACTGTATCATGTGGAAAATTGCTAGGTTAATTAACAATCAAATTGCCAAAAATAAGTGTACAGTAAATGTTATCCTTCAATAGCCATGTAATTAGTACAGAAACTTCTCTTTCAAGTATTCCCTGAGCACCTACACCTAAAAATTGTATTTTTCCTCCCACTACAAATAATCAAAGGAAATTTTGCATTTTGGAATTTGTGATGTAATCACTACGCGATGGAAGAAATAATCAGTTGCCCATTAGACAGAAGGCTCTATAGTGAATTGCAGTAGCATCTACCTTGAATGAAATGAACCATGCCACTCCAAGCGTGAAAATTCTGTTTCAGCATGTACAGATTTTATATATACTGGTTCAATGATATATCAGGTTATTTTCCTCAGTGGAGGCTGTTCTTGCATTCTCATCCTCATCAGCCAAAGCAGAAAATGAATATTTAAACTGATGTGGTTACACGTTTGCTACTTGGTTGAAGCAGGTGATTTTATAATAAGTTTTCCTTAGTTTTAGCATAGCTATTTGCATTGAAATTTAACATGTCAATAAACACACATTTTTTTTCTTGCAGTAGTGACAAGGAATATCTCCTGCATATGCTGTCTGACATTCCAAGAGATGGTTGCAACTTTGTTTCTGTTAAAAATTATATATTGTTAATCTCAGAATTTGACTGTAGTATACATATTCAGGTTTTACAGACCTTTGGACTCTTGCTGCTATGCAATAAAATAAGACTCTCCTGGATTACTAATTCAGCATTACTGTAATATGTGTGTCTTCTGGTCTTATTTAATTTTTGTAGTGTATGCCTAAAAAGTAAATTGGGGAAAATTTTTCTTAAGAAAAGTCAGCTGAGATATTTACTTCCTTAAGATGGAGAGAAACTGAATTATACTGAGACATCTTTGTTCTTAACAATTCACAGTTACTTCAGTATAAGGATCCATTTTTCTCAAAACTAAGAATTTGTAGAGGACATCATAGGATTTAAATAGCTGTTACTGCTTTTGGTATATCTTAATTATATTTTAAGCATGGTACTCCACCTTTTCATTTGTTATTTCTTCACTGTTTCAAACTAGCAGGTAACTGAAATATAAACTGTGTACATAAATATAGGCAAATAATTTTTTAAAATAACCTTCCTTCTTCTTAATGTAGACTCATTGATCAGATGGTAATACAGAGGCTGTTTAAAACTGTTTGAGAAAGTATGTAAGAGTGTGCTGAACATCTAATAATTGTAGGTATTAGAATTTATGCAGGTTCATCTTCTGCTGATAACCTGGGAATCTTTTTATGAGACCACCAGGGAACCCAGGCAAGCTTTAAGTCAATCAGACTTTCAAAAGCAGTATACTCTTTTCAGAAGTTCCAGTAAGTGGCAGAGAAAAATCTGGGCACATATCAATCCAAACATATGTGATAGGGAGAGCGATGTGTGTGTGTGCATGTGTGTGCGCGTGCGTGTGTGTGTGTGTGCGTGTGTGTGCGCGCGTGTGTGTGTGTGTGTGTGTGTGTGTGTGTGTGTGTGTGTGTGTGTGTGCGCGTGTGTGTGGGGGGTGTGTGTGTGTGAAAGATCTTGTAGCTTTGACTGTAGCAGGTCAAATCACGCGACAGAAGGGGGATCCCAGCTGTGGGCCCTACAGGAACGATCCCAAGTAGGGAAGAGAGGTAAGGTCCAGCACAGCACAGCCCGTATGTGCCCCTTAGTCATGTTTCTTGCCCAGGGTCCAGCTAGCCTGGCCAGGGATGGCGAGGTAGAGGGCACTTAGGCTGGTGCTGCTTTCCAGAGGCACGGTGCTGTCCTGCAGTGCTCCCAGGGTGGTGGCATGCTGTTGGCTCCTGGGTGGAGGGGACTGGGTACAGGCTGGGGCATGGCTCAGGGTATGATGAACCAGTCAGCCCAGAACTGACAAAGCTTCTGAAACTGCTTGTGCCGCCGAGGAAAGAGTGCATCATTTCAGCATTTGTATCCCCTTAGTTATTTCCAAGTTATCTGCACGTTCTGTTATTCATTAGCGTATTTTGAGAAATACATGAATTCTGCTTAATTCACCCACATAAAAATTGCTAGATGATCTGACATTACACAAAAAATCACTTGTAATGCAATCTAGAGATTCATTAAGAGCATTCCGTTTTCAAGTATTGGCTGGGAGTGTGACACAAAGTTCAAGGAGCTATTGTACCGAGCATGGTGAGTACATATAACAAAAGGATAATTCCTTCTCTAAAGAATTTATACTTTGAGATTAAATCAGTGAATGAAATAGTGCAAGAAGCCTAGGGTTACAGCCAGCATCGTGCCCAACAGACTGTTGTAAATCAAAGAGGAATTCATTCTTGGAGAGTAGGCAGGACAGATTCTGTCAAGATATATTTCTGTCATTTAAATGTATACATATACAAACTAGTCAGAATACCCTGAATCAGAGATTTGGACTGCATAGAATTCTTGTCTTGATATTTCTAACCAAGCTGCATCTTCTTTTTCTTGTCCTCAAAAGAGAGCTTTCAAAAGAGCTGGCACTACACTATTTCTTTCATAATTCTCTACTCAGCCATGTTTTCCATCAAGGAGTCTGATAGATGTGGAAATTGAAGATGTCGAAAACATATTATGCTCTCTCTGTATAAGCCATGACAGTAAGCATTTTGTAGTAAACCATCAATAATGAGTAAGAAGAAAATGTAGTTATTCTACATTTTCTGAACAACTTGTACATCCTCACTCACATAGCATGCTTTCAGAAAAGTTAGTTATACCATTAATAAACGTTAATAAAATTTAATCATACTTGTCCACCCAAGATTCCAGCACTGCCTCTGATCCATGACAACATGGACCTCCAAGGTTTGTCACGTACATGCTGGGAAAAGGTGACAATTTTAATAGTTCTGTAAATTTTCCCCAAAATGGAATTTTTGGGGAGTGTGGGCTCATTTCTAACAGATTAATTTGGCAGAAACAGGTAGTTAATAAAACAGAGTCTATCACTGATGTTCATCTCAGCAATCTAAAAAAGACACTTGGTGTTTCTGGGAAAGATAGCCTCTTCCAAAAAGAGTTCCATCCTGTTTTACAGAATCACAGAATCACAGAATGGTTGAGGTTGGAAGGGACCTCTGGAGATCATCTAGTCCAACCTCCCTGCTCAAGCACGGTCCTCTAGAGCATATTGCCCAGGATCACATCCAGACGGGTTTTGAATATCTCCAGGGAAGGAGACTCCACTACCCCTCTGGGCAACATGAGTTCCAATGCTCTGTCACCCTCCCAGTGAAGAAGTTTTTCCTCAGGTTCGGATGGAACTGCCTGTGGTTCACTTTGTGCCTGTTGCCTCTTGTCCTGTCCCTGGGCACCACGGAGAAGAGACTGGCCCCATCCTCTCGACACCCTCCCTTCAGGTACTTGTACACATTGATGGGATTGCCTCTCAGTCTTCTCTTCTCCAGGCTGAACAGGCCCAGCTCTCGCAGCCTTTCTGCATAGGAGAGATGCTCCAGTCCCCTCATCACTTTTGCAGCCCTCCGCTGGACTCTCTCCAGTAGCGCCATGTCTCTCTTGTCCTGGGGTTCCTCCCTAGGTGCAGGACCCTGCAGTTGCCTTTGTGGAACTTCATGACATTCTTCTCTGCCCAGCTCTCCAGCCTGTCCAGGTCCCTCTGAATGGTAACAGAGTCTTCTGGTGTGTCAGACACTCCTCCCAGTGGATAGCTTTCAGGACAGCTTTCTAATATCTATAGAATAAACAACCCTTGAAAAAGTTCCTCTGTCCACCAATAAATGAGAGAATGAAAGAGATGACAACTTTAAGACCATATTTAAGACCTAGAAAAGACATGCAGTGTTTAATACTAAATGCAGAAAAGATGGAAGTAACAGATTGCTTGCACTTAGGAAGTATTTAAATGAACATAGAACTTAACCTTTTATCAATTAGTCCTAACATTTTTCTTCCAAAATCTTTATGTTTTCAGTTATGCTAATGGATTGTATTTTCCTTAAAGGGGAAAAAAAGTGTTCAACAGCACAGAATAAATGAAGTACACTTATTTTAACGTCAGTGGGACCCAGTACATCAGCGCTTTGTGCGTTGATATATTGAACATAAAGTACTTACTCAAATAGTTAATGTCAGATATCAGTGGGACCACTTCTGTCAGTAAATGTTGGTTGTTGGATTAGGCTTTAATGTCTTTGAAATATGTTTACTTCATTTATCACTACACACTATGGACCCTATAAAGCTATCTAAGGAAAACCAAGAAAAAGGAGTCATCATTTTCTCAACAGTAAATCCCTTGTCTTAGTAAAACTCATTTCATTTTTTTCCCACCTGTCCAATATCTTATACTGCACAGAGATTTCCCAGAAGCCACAAAAACTTTGACAATAATTTTTTACAAGCTGAAATGAAGTTCAGTTTAAAGTGCATGATGCAGCAAAAGGGAGCTGTCGATTCATCCCATTTGTGGTAAATTAGTATTGTTGTCACCTATAGTGACCTATAGGAAGGCTCTCTCCACCCTGCTGTGGCACCATGATAGTTTCCACTCCTGACCAAATAGTGTTACTTTTTTTCATCCCAAACTGAATCCTGCATTTCACCTTTTAGTTTTACTGCATGTTAATAAAAACTGACTTTTTAGTTTTAGTTCTATCTTCCTCCACCTGGGTTATCTTGGTATTTTGCATCTTTTCAAGAAATATGGTCATTTTGTCTCTCTTGAAAATAGAAACCATCTTTCTTGCTTTAATAACGCACCTTTCATGTTTTTCTTTACTTATGCCATTTGAATAAACATTTGCAACTTGCAGAGAATGATAAATGTTGCTAAAGAGGAAGAAGAGGAAGTAAATTGCATCCCACCCACCTATAACAGGCCTAATAATCTCTACAGCTATCCACATGATTTAAAGGTCCAAAAAACCAACAGAAAGGATTACTTACCTCTAAAAGGTACTAAATCATGATTTACTCTTAGCATTTGTCGTGAGAAATCACACAAGAGAAACCGATTACAGCACTGGATATAAAAATCTAGCTTCTTGGTCAGCGCACAGCTAGTGAATGTGCTGGAGGATTGCATAGGCCACGCTACAATACATCTGTACTAGGAGATAACTGCATAGGCCAGGCAGGATACAGGCAGAGGTTAGGGATAATGCTGTAAGCTGAGCAGGTGAAGCTGAACTCTGCCAGGGTTGCTGCCGTGCTAGGTAACGGATAGGCCCAAGTTGTTTCATCGAGGCCCGGCCATGCACTGTGGCTGATGCCTCCTTGAAGTCCTATTGCAGGACACCTGCAAAAGGGAGGTAGCATGCACATGGAAAGCAAAGGGAGGACAGGACATGCTCAGCTCTTTTCTCTGCCTGTCTACCTCAGAAACTCTAAAATAGGTCCAGGGTACTTTTTGCGCGGAAAGAATTTAGTAACCTTTACAATTAACAATAGTGAAGGGAAGATATTTTGATGTGGCGTGCATTTGGCTTATGCAGAATGCCACTCAAATGTTTTTCCATAAACCTGCCAATCTTAGTATGTTATTGACCTTCTTGGGTTGAAACTTATACCAGAATGTCTGTTTTGTCATTAATGTATCAAGCATCAGCTCCTACAAACTATCACCAACTCCTTTTTGCATTTTATTTTATTAAGGCTATATTCTATCTAAAAAATCCGTATTTTTGAAATTCATTTAATGTTAACTTCTTTCTTAATGAAAATATGCATTTTAAAATTGTTCTCAGATAAAAAAGCTGGCAAAAGCTAAAACATAGGCTGAATGAATCAGATTGCATTTTATAAATCAACTAGAAATTCCTATATAAAATGACACTTTAAACCATGAATATGATTCTACAGTATTGTGATTTGATGTTACAAAGACATTAAAACATGATGGACTACTTTGTTGGAAATAAATGGAGCTAAATTAGCATTCTAATGCCATCTTTTTGGAATATTTATGTTTTCTGAGGGATGATGCCAATTCAACTTCATATACAAATAATAAGATTTAAAAAAAGAAGAAAAAAAAAGAAAGAAAAAAAAAGAAAAGTAAAAAGGATTTTGGCAGGGGAAGAAAATATCTCTGTGTTTCCACACAATGATGTGATACGGCACATCTATAATCAACTTTTCAAAAAAAAATTAATATTATAGGCATATGAAATACCAATAAAGAAAAAAAAGTAGAAATAGCCTCACTGACAACATTGCACCATGCAGCAACAGCAGATACACTAGGATGAGTTGAATGTAGTACCACTTTAATAAAAAGGATTACTTAAAGACTGACTAGTTCGAGACCATGAAAGTCAAGTATATGCAAGCACATTGTACATTTAGGTCAGCTGATGATTTTGGCTCTGAAAGTTTCATAATGCGGCAGTACCTTTTTCATAAGACTTGGCAATTTACTAAACCACACTGCAAATGTATTAGAGGGAAGGATGGTAGGAAACTACTAACAAATATTATTCACTGAAAGTAACTAACTGGATCAACAAACAGTGGGAAACAACATGAGCTACCTTGTTTCACCTATTCAATTATTTTGTCCAAGAAACAATGATATTTTCTACACCATCGACAAATGCCTAAACAAAAAACACACTGTTTACGAAATAAAAATGTGCAGCAAATATAGTAGGGCATCTGTAAAAGTTACATAACCTTATGTAAATCTTATATAGAATATCTTCTCATATTCCATTATTATTAAAAGGCAACAACTGCTGAAGAAGGAAGTCAGTCCCTAGGAGAGTGAACACAGAACTGAGATGGTATCCTGTTTCTATAGAATTCATATCTTGGTGTGCTTTCAAAACAAATAATAATATTTAAATATTCATCTTGATTTAAAGAAATTCTGAAATAAAATTAAAAAATATCTCTCTTAGAGAGTGATTAGATCAATTGCAATAGCTATTTAAGTATTTGTAGTAGCAATTACACTTCATGATATATCATAGACGTGAAGTGCAGAAAGAAGAAAAATAAAGTAAGGTGATGTTTAGATGAGTGAGCCTAAATATCTGCAGCTGAGTGGAATAGCTGATTGCTACTCAGAAGAAAAAACCTAAGGGTAAAATATTTATTAAAGCCACTTGATTTTGACCTTAAACATTCAAATGGACTTCTTTCCTGGATCATTTTAAATAGATTTTCATTTAGTCTTCAAATCCTCTAGGGTAGGCACAATGAAATTTTACATGCATATTTTTTCTTCTATTTGTGAAGTGAGCAAGTTTTTATCCTTTTTGATAGGAGTGGGTAATACAAAAGCTATGACCCAAATAACCTACTTTGTAAATATGCATGAATGAAAATGGTGGGGCAGACGACCTTCCAGAAGCTCTAATTTAGACAAAGTTATACCCTAGTTTGGTGAAACTTAGAGTAAAGCATCTTGTTTAGCAAGTGAACTGGACGTGTTTATATCAAAGAATATATTGACCTTTAAGAGCCTATTACTTTTGCTCAACTTGCAAATCTAGCTGGAAGTGATTGATGAACTATTTTATTTCAGGGACAGCCAGGAAGGAAATAGCTCATATTAGTACCTCTCCATTAAGAAGTCTATTCTAGTGACCTGAATTGAAAATGCTATATATGTGTTTTATGTGCACTTTTTACTGTTGAATTTTATGAACCAAAATGTATATAAGCAGTAATGAAATGTACCTGCCGTACAGTGAGATGAATGTAAAGGCTATTCTCATTTAAATTTTTTCTTATATACCCTGTTTGTTCCTCCCTTATCAGTAGCTCATTTTGCTGATCTGCATAGAATAGTCCAAGAACTGCAATATATTTCTAACTGTGACTAAATTAAGCCTTTGAATTTTTCAGTGCTTTTCTCCTTGAACACAATACATAAGGACAGACTTTTCAATAATCCTATTACTTGGCACAGAAATAGGTTAGTGCTAGTGGAGTGTATGATGCTTTAAACTTCCAATTAGTGACTGCAGTTTCTGCATATAAATTTGAAGAGTAACTTAGTTGCAGTAACATTTATCAAACAAGAAGCATAAATGTTGCATACCTTCCAAGAAACCAGATTTTAAAGTTATTATCACCTGTAAATGATATTATTTACTGAAATCTGCTTCCTCCATTATATGTTGTGAATTCAGAACACTTTGTGCTTCTATAAGATAAATTCTTTTCTAAAATGAGTAGGAAACCAACTAGAATACCTCGGATGATAGTTAAACTGTTATTCATTTCTCCATTTGAATTTACATGGCTGGATATCAACACGAATTATATTGTGCTAATATTTTTCTTCTGTCGGGATTTGACTTCTTTCTGAAATTGCAGAGTTTAATTTACGCCTACAACTTGGCAAGTACCAAGAACTTTAAAATTTTCTCATTCTTTCTCTCTCAGGCACTCACAGAACTAATTTCGTAGCAAGGAGATGTAAAGCAAGAGGTCTCGATTATAGCTAAGCTCATGTGTGAGTCAGGGATGAAAAAACTGAACCTGTAAAAACAGGAACCTCTTATTTATAGAATAAAATATTCAAATATGGAACACCTTGTGCTTCTGGAAGTGATCCTGCTAACTTGGAAGGCAGCACTATTACTTGGATGAAACCTACTGGGATGATTTTTTGATCAAGACATTAAAATAAAATATTGAGAGTTCTTCCTTTAAGAATAAAATACGGAAAAAGAAAAAAACACACACGGAACCAACATCTTGCTAGAACATTGTTTAGCATTTGTGCTTATGTGAAGCAATAATCAAAGTAGACTTCATAGACCCCGCAGCTGATCTCTTCATCAAAAAAGAATGGGCTAACAAGGGCAGAAGGCTGGTACAGTGTGTGCAGTACTGACAAAAGGGAATAATGAAGATAAGGTGGCTAGTTAGGACTATGCCTTGCACAGTAACCTGGCTGAGTCTGTACCAGTGATTCAAGTCTGTAGAACAAGATTAGTGTTAGACTTTCCTAACTGAAACATGTGAAGTGAGACCACCAAGGCACAGCTCTGAGAACACTTACGCTCTCATAACAGTTAACAACAGTTGCTACAACAGGCGACACTACCACAAAAATAACACTGCATGCCACACAATCAGAGATATCTCACAGACTCTTGAAAGCTTTAGCCATAAAAAAGAATTAGCTAGAAAGACTAGTTGAAATCTGTAACAAATATTACATATATCTCAGCAAACATGTGTACCTAAGACCTTTTTTTTTTTTTCAATACACATAAAGAAAGAAAAGCTGTTACTGTGTGATGTTTCAAGTTGGTTAACATTTACCGGGCTCACCACCATGCTGAGGACTCTCTGGGATGAAATTAAAATGGGTCCCAGGTAGGTTGTAAGTGTTAGTGGTTTATTTTGGTGCCTATTAAGTCTCTTCTTTCCTTCCAGGGGAGCACAGGATTGTTCATATTGCCCTTAATACGACTATGATGATTGTTGTTCTTTATTGAAATACTATCCATAGCTCAGTCTCAGACATTATGTACTTGCAGAGCCCAGGGATATCTCTTTTCACCTCATATATAGGTAATTATATACAATTAGACTTTTTTTGTTTGATTGCAATTCAGTTCCTTTTGGTTCATCTCTACTGCATTCCTCTGAGGCAGGCATCACAGGCAAGAGCTACAGCCTGGAGAAAGGACGGCAGTGACTGTTGGGAGATACTTTGAACTGGAATAGTGTCCTGGACACCTGGCTATTCCGAATTTGCTAATACAGGCAGGGCCATACTGATTACCAGATTCAGCCTGGGAAAAAATCTGAATCCTTCTCCTTACTAAGCCTTCTCCTCTCCCTTCCCTCCTCTCTCCTGATATATTGATGGGGGTCTTTGGAGTTGTTCTACCTGACAATAGAAGGCACAACTCAAAAGCTGCGGTCATAGGGGAACATCTGATCTTAATCAGCTCCCTGCCATTGGAAGGATTTTAACGCTTGACGATGCCTTGGTCCCTGCTTTAAAATCCTTTGAGAAGAGCACACCTAGTAAGGCTTTCTAGAACTGGCCAGTGAGAAACAGTAAGGTGCAAAACCCACTCTTTTCTAAATCTAGTCCTTAGTCTAATAAAGTGTTTGGGCACTCAATATGCTGAGTGCATGAATTAATATTTAATCCCCTTTGATAGTCCAGGCTAGATGATCTTGTTTCCTTAAATGCTATGCAAGAAGTCAATCTCTGACTAGCTACTTGCCATATGAGTACTCTAATAGATATGAGAGGCAAACTGCTGAAAACATTACCTCTCAGTCCACTCCTGCATTTTGAGTACTTATGAGAATTCAAGACATTTAAAAAAAAATAATGGTGCCAAGTATGTGTTCTTCCTTAATTCAGTCTGAAAGGAATTGCCTTTCAATTTACCAGTAGTTTCAGCTATAAAATGTATCTTTCACTTCCTCTCCTCAACTGTTGTGTAGTGTTGCTCTAATGCTTTAAAGCAATGATTATGTTTCATTCACTTATATTTGCACTTCAGTGATGGCTAAAATAACACTTTCCTATAGTGCTTTGAAATAGGACGCTGAGATTGAATGTCTTCCTAAAATATAGCCTTCCTTTATGTTCATTTCTTATTTAAGTAGAAATACTAGGCCTATGCACCTTGTTTTACAGAGGATTGAACCAGGAGCCTAATGTGATGTCTTCTGATTTTAAAAGCTTTAGAGAATGTGAGTTCTTTTAGCATGGAAGACACGACGTCGAAGGTTATTGTTATTACCAGAAAAAATATCAAACTTTTTGTATGTAACACCTTCACAAAATTTTCTTTTCTCTTAAAGTGTGATCTAAATTAGCAGTAGGATCATATTTTGCGATTATGCCCAAAGAAGACACAATTATTTGTACTTTTTTATATGCTTTGGGTGGATATAAAACTATGAGATATTTAATTATCATACTTGAATAGAATGACCTGCTCCTGATGAAGGCACCTGACACATTTTCGTAGCCGGCACAATTACTGGACAGACCAAAGACCAACATAGATTCATCCCTGGAAAATAAGCTGCTACGGACGGTTCTCACCGTGTCTGAAAAAGATGCTTGTTTGGTCTGTTCAAAGTCTCAGTAAGGCAGACGCCTCACTCTGAAGTTTTACCTTCCTGCCAATCATTTTATTCTGCTGAGTAGTTCTACAGTTTTGACTTGCAGTTCTGGCATGGTGTGACTTCTGGAGACCCAGTTTGCAACTGCTCACTGAGGGTTAGAGTGGGTTACTGCACATTTATAATTGAAGAGAACATGTTAATGGACAGTTACATGGAATAGATGGTAGCTGTAAATTTGCTTCCAAGATTATATAGTAATTGTTCATCTATTCTACATAAACTTACATTAGGCCTTGAATTAATTAAGTTCTGAAGAATTTGGGAAATATTGAGTTGGAACTTCTGTCTGGAGAGATGACAGGAAGGGAGGGCGTGATAGCCCTGTATAGATCTTTCTTTGTTGCTGACACAGGAAGCTCTGGGCAAGTGTCTTGTCCAAGTTGCACAGTTTCAGTCATGGTTATATAACAGTTTCATCCAGCTGTCCAGAATTGCAGACGAAGACCTCAGTTCTCACTGGTTCTCTTCCACTCACAAACTATATTTAGGTTCACTCTGAATTGCAATAAGCAGAAATTATTTTATTAAATGGGGTACTTGCATCCTGCAATCTCATTCCTTTCATCAGTCTGGTGAGTTTTTAACTGAGATTCTATTGCACTTTGAATTAATTGCTGAGTCTAAGTTTAGATTCAGGTTCTACTGCAGAAGACCCTTTTCTATGGACACAGAGCTGATTCCATACTGAATAATCATCTAGTAAATAGATGTTCACCACTCTACCTTCTCCTCTCTTCTTTGAAACATACTTCTGTAAACTGAAATGCTTGCCCCAGCCAAGAAGACAGATTTGATAGCTTCAAAGCAGGTTGATTAATATTTCAGTCTTGGTTGGTCTTTGACTGGGATAAACACCAAAGTACTTACCTGCATTATTAAAATTGGGAATGCAGACGTCTAGGAAATTCTTCATTAGTCATAATGTAACTCATAGGCTGATCATCATTTGATTGTCAGCCTACAAAATCATCACCCTAACTAGCAGAATGAGACAATATTTTTAATAATATTAATCTTCGTGTGTTATTGGAAAGTGACACTAGCTACAGGATGCAGAAATCCTTGAGGAAGAAGCCTCAAGGGAAAAGTTATTCTGTATTGAACCAATAATAAGAGTTTTCCTTAGGGAAGCTTTGGCAAGTTAGCTGTTTTGACGAGATTATGTTTAACATCAACAGTAGGGGAAGCTATGTGAGGATATTTTTTCAAGCACTGGATCAGTCACGAGGACTTTCACAGATGTTCAAACGTTTTGAAAGACACTGAAGACATCTCTGAGTGTTTTACATTCAAAAAAAAAAGCACTTCATGATTTTGAAAAATTAAGTTTTTCAAACTTAGTTGGATCCACATAACTGCAAAAAGAGTGCTAAGAAATGGGATTATCTGTGGTAACTATCAATACCTTTTCATGTTATGTTTATATTGCAACTGGACATGCAATAATCAAACTGACTGCTATTTTTATATCAAAACCTTTTACCACATGTTCACATGCCACTGTCTGAGCACTTCTCCCAGTTCCATTGAAAGAGCTTTCGATCCTCTTTCTCGCACGGAAGAGAACCTTTCATGATAAAAACTTCAGTTCAAAAACTTCATCTATTGATTAACTAGGAATAAAACTTAGAAAATCCCCAAAGACCTAGGACTAACCCCTTTAAAAAAATATTTGTTTTTCTGTAATAAAGATTGTAATTGATCATTTTCTGCTCTTATATTTACAGAGAATTGTTCAACTGTCTACCATACTGCCTACCAACATGGCAAGAACTGATGAAGAGTGTTATCATAAACTGCAAATGTTGCTTAGGAAAACGTGTCTTTAGCAGGAAAAGAACAAACTATTTTCTTCTTATTCTGTTTATGGGGAAATATACAGGATTTATGTATTTTTAACCCCCTCCCCCCCTTTTTTTTTTTGAAAGGGGAAAAGAATCTAAAAACATCCAGGTCCATGGTATGCAACATCCGAAATTGTGCATTTATAACTTTTATAAGGTTGTGCCTTATTCTGAGCAAAGTAGCGTTATAAACTGTCTAAGGTGAGAGGCAGTCCTTCAGGACGGTACTCTATATTTAGGCTTTAATCTTTCTCTGATGGGCTAGACATGTAGTTCATGCAGGCAGTGGGCATGTGCACATATAGTGACTCTTTACAGGGAGCAAAAAGACCAGAAAGAGGAAATATGATGCCTAAAAAAAAGTCTTTAAGGGATATTCTAAATTAGGGTTACTATTTTAAACTCTTATTCTAATAAGCAACGATAGTACACTCAAATAAAGGAGAGTGTAGGCCCTTTTAAATAATAACAATTTACCCACAGATCTGAAAAATATACTACTAGCTAAGATGACTTCATGTTGAGTACTGTTGAGTTTATTGCACATTGTCATGTTCATTTAGCTGGATTCAGTGCTTTCGTTGCATTAGGATCATTTTTAATCACAGTGATCTTAGAGTGTTGCCTTTTTCAGCCTCCATGATCTGAGTGTGCTGACACTCTGGAGTGGAATCAGAAGGGACTGAAGCATCCAGATATATGACAACACTCCAGAGCTGTCTGTGGCAGGAGCGGAGGAAGACTATAATTGAATAGGGACCACATACACACGGTAAATCACTGAAAAGGTACAGCATTATGACTTCAGTCTGCTGAACTTCTGAGCAACTTTTGGCTTAATTGATACCTTTTCAACAGAGTCAAAGCAGAGTAAGTATGACTTAGGAAAATTGTCCTATCCTGTGCCTTTCATATCTAGTTCATTGAAGTTTGAATCAGGTCACTAAGGTCCATAAGTCATTATTCTGTTATGTAAATTAAACTGATGGTCTCAGTTCCATTGCTAGTGGGCAAGGATACAGAAGCTGGTGCTAACTGCTTATAATGAAATACTTTGGTATCCTGAGATTTTCAGTCTCTACTTTTTTTGCAGAAAGGCACCTTTCAGAACAAATGATATCTGAGTTAAAAAGTAAGGCAAAAATAAGGTTATACTTATATACAGAGCATGTTCAGACATTATGTGAGGAGAGTTCTGATGGATTATCCCGTATATCCAGAATTCACTGAGAGTAACAAAAGATTTTTTTGTAAAATCATCAAAATGGAGTCATAGTGACTGATTAGGTGTTAAATAAATGGTTCTCAGACCTCTAAAACCTAGTAATATTGACCAATGACTACTTCAAAAGAGTAAGCATCTCAAAAGGTAAATGCAGTTCATCCTCTAAGTTTGCTCTTCATTATGAATCTAACAGCACATTATACAGTGCTTATATATTTAGCCAAAGATAATACAGGATTGAGGGAAAAAGGTGAAAATCATCAGAAAACATATATACAGAATAGCCTTGGAAAAGCTTGACTGTTTAGCATCATAAAAATGTCTATCAACATCTTCATTTTGTGAGAAGCATTGGCAAAACCTGTTTACCCAATAGCATTTAGGTTGAATAAAAAATCGGGGAGAGAAGCTGGTATCTGGTAGCCTGTTCGTCTTAACTGAAGAAAAGATCATTGACCTTCTGGGTTAGAGATGCACAGCACAGTGATACTGAGCATTCTTAAGGCTAATGAAATGATCAAAAAGAGGGAATAAGAGACTGTTAACCCATGAGGGAGTGAACATGCCCCTGTAAAGAGTATCTACTAATAAAGTTTCAGAATTATACTGGTGTCTGAGTAACTAGAACACACAGGATTGCAATCACCCCCAGTATTTCCTAATACAAATGAAGAGGATGAGCATTAGGTGATACGTTTGCAGAACAAGAGTGAGAGGTAGTTGATTTGTAAAAAATCCAAGTCATCCTGACAGTATTTAATAACATGTTATCTAACAACTAAAAGGAATATGTACCATAAACCAAATAAAGATAGAAAATTACTATAATGAGAGAAAAAAATCAGGCTATGAGTATTAACAAGCTAAAAACAAATATGGAGAAGTGGAGAAACTGCACTCTCATGTCATGTAAATCATGGAACAAGATCTCCAGAGCACGCAGAGAGAGGAATCGCCTCGGTCTGCCTCCCTAAGGAGGAGGTGTCAGGTTCCTGTTGACATTGGAACTTGCACATTCCCGTAACTGGCTCTATTCTGCAAAGACGTCACTGATTTTGTATCTTAATCTTCACTGTATCTGTGCCTGAGATCTTAACTGTATAATAGATGTGATCATACAACTTACTAAGCAGGCATTCGTTGGCTAGATTCATAAAAGAATGATCCAATATTTCTGAGAGAAGCTGGTGACTGTAAAGTTCAAATAGTACCTTGTCAGGGTTAATGATCCACCTATTTATGGGGACACTAATCCTTTAACTGACTGCAATTGCTAAGACAGCTGCAGACGACAGAGGCAGTTTAGCTACTGCATAGCAGTGCCTTTAACTCCAGGAGAACAAATTGAGTCTAGTGCAGCAGAATCCCATCAATCATTGTGTCACCAAGGCATACAGGTGTTACTAGGGGTCTGCTTGCTGAACAGCAGGATCTCAGTTGTGTCACCATAAGACATAGACAGTTACTCACAAAGTTACTCACATCCCATACCACATTATGGGATGGTGTTATGTCCTTTCCTGAGGGAGGAAAAAGTGGGATAAAGGGAATGGCTGTGTTGGGTCCTCCCGTGACACAGGAAGCTGTTGCTTTTCATCTCAGATTTAAGCTAATTCAGGTATGACTTCAACCCTCCAAAAATTCTACCCTCCAACAGGCAGGCAATCTTCCAGTGGTGTTACCCTAGAAGAACAGCTCTATCAGCTGTTGGGATATTACTGCTTACCTCCAGAGTCCTTAACAGGATGCACTGCAATCCTTTTAAATGCCTTTTAAATGTGAACTTCAGCCTTTTAGATTTGATCAGAGATAAGCTGGCCAATAACTCTACTTAGGCCCGTGCACATCTGTGAAAACAGAATCTCTGAAGGGGAAGTAGACTGGAAGATATCTTAACCTCTGACACTAACGTAGGAGAAGGCAAAAATTATTTTGGGGACTGTTAAAACAGTTATTTCTTTTCAACCAGCATTGTAAGGATTGAAACTGAAAAGAATTTTCCATGAAAGGGTTAGAGCAAGAAAGACACTTCTGTCAAAGAAAAGGTTGCTGAGAACATATTTCCAAGCAACCCTAGGAAATTTTAAAGAGAGAAGTTAAATCTCAACTAAATTGGTAACCATTTTTGTCCTTGCTGAGAGCTCTGACCAGTAGAGAGACAAACATTTATTTTTTTTAGTTAGACTCTGCTTGGTTCTATGTGAGCAAGAAACCAGAATTCCCTGTGCAGTGCACTCGTCATAGTCACTGACCTAGAGCCTCCTGGAGAGTCAGTTATTCCCCAGGCTTCACAATGGCAGTAAGAACAAGGGGAGCAATAACAGCACCCTTTGGAGGTGAGAGCCACAGGAGAACTTCCTTTGGGTGCCTTTGTGGCACTCAGCAGCGAATGTTATGGAACACCCATTAGGTGCAGGTGAAGATATTAATCTTCAGCAAACACTGCTTAAGATTGTGAGGAACTCTTACTGTTAAGAAAGCATCTAACTGTAATTCCGGAAATAGGAAGGGTTGGAACTAGCTCCTTTATTGGCAGGAAACAAAAACGCTCCAACTGTTTGTTTGTGCAGTTTACAGAGAAGTTTCACTGTTGTACATCACTGTGGGGGAAGCACTGTCTTCCAGTTTCTCACAAGGATGTTATCAGCGCAGTGTATTCCCGGTAATAGCAGCTGCATTCTCTGACCTAAAGAAACAAGAGAGTCTGTGGCATGCAGTGCTTTAGGTCTTTTAACTGAAGAGCAGGAAGCCTTCCCTAATCTGTTTCAGGGCACCTAACTCACCCTTCGTTCAAGGCAAGCAAACAGCTATTGCCAAGATCTGCCTTCTTCCCTAGGAAGAGGGTAGAGGAACTGCCTTTACCGCTCCTTTGATGGCTGAGTATCCTTCTGCAGATCACCTAGAACAGAGGACTGATCAATTATTGTCCAGCCCATGAGCACAGGTGTCTTTTAAAACAAAATCAACTTGCAAAAGCAATGCTATAGATGTAGAACTAGTTTATATCTCAAGTCAAGATATGTGTACACCCAAATTTTGGAGAAGTGAATTCTCAGGTCTCTAGGTTTAAACATAATCAGAATCTCTTATTATCTTAACATACTCTTTTCCATTTCTTACTTTATATACAGTTTAAGCCTTCCAATCTAATGGAAGTCTACTTTTTAACCTTTTCTTCTTAAAAGTCATAGATCCCAGTATCACATCATGATTATCCTCTAAGGAGAACTTTAGTAGATATCACTGTTCTAGTTAGACAGTGGTAATGATCTGGGGGGAGGCAGGGGAGGGGGAGAAGAATATATACCAACACTAGTACAATATAGTGTCATTGCAAAAATGAGGAGCAATAGTTGAAGCTGAAACACTAACACACAGGTAGAATACATAAACTATTTTATCATTGGCAAACAACAGTAGTATTTAAATCCTCAACTATGAGCCATAGTTCATAGACTTCTGGTCTGAAATAAGCATCTGTATAACTTTCTTTGAGGAAAAATGCTTGGATTTAGCTTCACTGAGCAGACAACAATCTTTTTAGCAAAAAATGTGCAAATGTTAGGGAGAGTTTTTGAATGTATTTACTCCATCAGCTGTTTAGTCATTTTGGGAGGGACATTCTCATTTATGAATGTTATACTTTTCTGAATATGCATTTGCTGAGAATATGACGTCGTCTGTGCTCCAAGGACATGCAGATTATATATGATGTGTTGGCACTTACTCATTGGGATATATCACACTGTGCCCTTGGGAACCTGACACCCTGATAACCCACCTAGAAAAGGCAGCCACATAGTGGCTCAATAGTCCCAAACATATATCCAGCTTTCAATAGAAACTAGAGCATACGATTAAAGGGGAAGGCATGAATTTTGCCTGGATCTTATCCTATTATGAAGTCAAGATAAAGCCATGGTGTGCTCTTGAGAGTAAGAAATCAGAAGCACTTTCAAGTCTACTCATGTAGATGTTGCTATGCATTTTTAATCTCTCATTCCAGCTGTTTTACACCTCTTAAATGAGTGCACATCTCACTCTCATCTCACAGCTCTTAAATGAGTACACATCTGAGTACTTAGTGTCTATAGTTGACTTCAGAATTCCTTCAACATAATGATAACCCACAAGTTAGAGGGTAATAGTGATTTTAGTTCAACTTTGCCTTACTTTATTTTTCAGGATTGTGATCAGAATAAAAAGATCTTATCATATGCAAAGGATGTTTAGTCAGGATGGCCCAAATGAGTCTCTTGTGGATATATTACAGGTGTGGATATATCCACAGATGTGCAGAGCAGATCTGAATGTGAAAAGAAATGAAAAGACCCTTGGACAGTCAAGATTAGATGACCACTATTCCATGGTGAAAAGAAATGCAACGTACAAGGAAGGAAAGTTCAATACCATGAAGATGTTGAAGAGCAAAATTAGGTTGACTGCAGTGGTGACTAGGATAAGGCTACCATAATGAATGGAATTACAGATAGAGAGTAGTGGAGAGAAACCTCGGCAACAGAAATGGCTTAGGCAGAGATGGACGTCTCAGATGGACTAGGGAGAGAGGTATCACAGAGAATTATAACTGCGGTCTCTGGACATTCTACAGTTTGGTTTTAAGACGTTGGTTGGCTTTGTGTTATTCTTGTTATATGGCTGAAATAAGGAAGGTTATTTATTTGGTGTAAGTGGAAATAACTGGGAAAGAGCCAGAACTATATAATTTCTAAATCAGAGAGAGAAAAGATTGAAATTTATCTAAGCATTTGACCTATTAGAAAGCATAATGCTTTCAAAATATATTTGTGGATTCACCATATTTAAAGAAATGCTCTTTGAGTTTTCAGCACCAGAGGACTCAGGAACTTGAATTTCAGGGGAAAGGTGCTGTATGATATTTTCACTCAGCTCAGCTTTAAGGCCAATCCTTAAGCTTTAGCTAGCAAAGGTGACCTAGGTTATGCAAGGCGGGGAGGTCTCTGAACCAAACATTGTCTTCTCGTACTGGTGGAGCACAACACATTCCAACTACATATTCTAGCAAGAGCATTTGTATGAGTAAATGCTTCTTGTAATTTTAAATAGTCTTTGCTAATACAGTTTATTTTCACTGGAAAAGAATAGGGAGTGCTTATACGAGAAGGCTAGGTGGCAGAATTGAGGAAACTGGTAACATGCAGAGGGGGAGTAGAGGCAAACAGCTGGGAAAAGGTGTGGTGGGAAGGCTAAGCACTTCTCCTTCAAGTTTAGTAGAAGAAAGAGCTACTTCCTTTGACATAAGATAACAAGGCAGGACCTGATTACAGAATGAATATTTTCAACAGCAGGTTCAGGGGCTAGGAGCTTGCTTGGCAAATTTATGGGTATTGAAGGCTGAAAATCCTAGAGAAGAAGAATGGCCAGAAAAGTGGTTATGACAATGGCCTGAGGGTGAACAGAAGACCTCAAATCTTCTGCTATGGAAAATACTGGAAAGACATGCTTGGTGATTTAGGGAGCACACAAAAAGAGAGTTCATTCCTTCTTTGCACTTCAAGCATATTATTTGCAAACAAATCACAGTATATATAAGAAATATTTCACATATATCTTCTGTTCCTCTTAGGAACAGGAACAAATGAGCTTGATCCCAAATGCTAGCTGCTATGGGAGACCTGTGGGTTTTAACATATCTAGCAAATCACTAGATACAGTCACAGAGATCAAATACTTTGTCTTCGAGCAAGTTTGTAGAATATCATTAATTTTCTATCCTCATTGCTTTCATTAGGCTTGGAAAATCTGGACTAGGAAATCATGGTTAGTCAGGCATTTGATTTCAAGAAGTGAAAAAAATGTTTATATTTATGGTGGGGTGGAAGGGAATGTGAAGGGCACAGATAAAACAGCAGCATCCTTCAGTTTTCATTTTCTTGAGGAAAATTTGAACAGCTGGTGTATTTGAATAGAAAATACTACATTTCTCATGAAAATAAATTTTACCCCAGGCAAACATTATACCACTTACTTGATAATCACTTACCATTCTGATTAACATTATGCAAGGCATATTTAAATGTGGACTTTAAACACAATAGACTAATTTAGCCAAAATTTTGAAATGTATTTATTCATTTAAAATTCTAAAAGGATTAACTGAGTTTATTCTTTCACTTTTATTCTAATGGAAAATGGCCCATTTACACATTTTATTTCTCTAGAGCTCTATTTCAAACAGAAGACTGAGGTGCCGCATTCATTCTTAGTCTTTGACAAATGCAAAAAACAAGAGTTCTTTGATTGTTAAACAACTTTTGGCTAGATATCGTTTCATTAATGTGGATAAAATAAAATCTGTGTCTGTGGCACGCAGTGCTTTAAGTCTTTTAACCGAAGAGCTGGAAGCCTTCCCTAGTCTGAAGATAAGATCAAGAGTTTTTAACAATGAACATAAGGACAAATATCCTGGGTCAATTCAGGGTGCATCTAGTCCAGTATTCTTTCTCCAGACGCGATGGAAAATGGGTGCTGAAACAGAGTACAAGAACGGGACAAACATACTACTTTTCATCCTCTCTACTCTCTTTTTTTCTCTCTGTAACCCTTTTCTACTTAGGCCCTGGATCCAGTTTTGTACTGACTCCAGTACAAGAAATGCATTTACAAACTGGTGTCCAGCAGAGTGTCACTAAAATGAATAGAGAGACAGAGCATACAACATAAAAGAAGAAGATAGAAAGGCAGTATTTGTTCTTCCTGCAAAAGAGAACACTGAAGGGTGATCTAACTGTTGTATCTAATGGGAAGCTTGAAAGAAAAGGGAGCCAGACTTTTCTCAGAGGTGCACAGCCAACAAATAATATGCAACAGTCACAACCTGTAACAAGGGAAATTTCAACTAGTCATAAGGAATATATTTTATCATGAAAGTAGTTAAGCACTGTAACAGTTTGCTCAAAGGGATTGTTCCACAACCGCTCAGAGAGGATTTCCACAGCTCAGCTACCCTCTTGCTCGAAGAACTGGCCCTTTGGCTGCTTTTTAACTTAGTTCCTAATGGCTTAATTTGGTGTCCTTGTTCTTATGCTGAAAGACAGGGGAAACAATCAAACCCTATCTACTCTTTCCATGCTGCTCATGATTGTATGGACTTGCATTCATCTTTTTTTTCAAATTGAAGACTCTTAGCATAGTCATAATCATGAAAAGAAAGTTCATCCTGAGGCTGTTATCAGGTGTCTGTGTCTCTATGTGAACAGCTACCTGATGATCCTACAAGACGGTGTTGCATCAACAGTACCTACTTTAGACTGCAAACACTTTTGCTTGTAGTTCTTTATAGAGTTCCTAAGAATGGTAACAGCACTGCATTGTGGCTTACTACTGGCTGACAATAGTCCAGCTCTCTTCTCCTTAATACCAGACTGTGAAAAAACATTAATTTCTATGACAGCTTTCCATCATCCTCTCTTGACTCATGGTTGTTGTGCTGTACCTCGATCTCCTGGTGGTTTCACTGAGGATAGTGCTCAAGCTAAACAAATGTGACAGAATGTGGACACATGAAACAGGTCTACTCACTTTCCAAACCTGAAAGAGACGCCATCGAGTAATTCCATTAACACTGTGTTCTGTACTAAATAGCCAAATAAAATATTTTGCTTTCTTTGCAAGAGTGCTTCCTCAGAGAAGAACATCGTGCTTCACAGAGGGCCTGATTCAGCACCTTTGCTTCCAGCAACAACAGAACCAGCCTCTATGTCCTGCCTATCAACAAATTAACAACAAGGCTACTCGAGCTTTATGGATTTTCTGCAGTAACATTTAACCGACATTTCAATTTATTCCAGAAGGAAATTTTATTTGTGTGTTTATCTTGCAGTCTGATACACAATTTACAGTCATTTAAACTGACAGTATCTTTTTTCATCAGTTTATTTTATGCTAGATCAGTGCTGGTTCATTTAAACGTGCTTCTATTGCTCTCTTTCCTTTGAATTTCTAGAGCTTACTTTAACAAGGTTAGTGCAATATGCCTGCAAGGAAAGCGGCATAGCTATTACATTTTCCCAGTATAGTATCCCTGTTAATATCTTACTGAATTTGCAAGACTCATTTGTTTTTATCCCTAGCTTCTGTGAGGAGAGTTCACTGACTTATACAAAGATGCAGAAACCTAGATTCCTCCCCTCTAACTTAAGGCATATCACTGAATTGCATACGTTTAGGGGTTTAGTCGCCCTAGACTCCTTCTGTAGTCAGTAGAAAGAGAGAAGTCTTTCTTTAGTCTCCCCAAACGGTGCTCTAGCCTTTCTAAGACCTCAGCTTCTTTTGGAAAGGTACATGGGCTGAATCTGGACTACAGTTCACTTGCCAGTGCGTTTCTCCTCTATGCAAGAATGTATGTAACTGCAGCCACTGCTCTGACATTCTGGGATTGCTTTCACTGTAGGATTCTTTATATAAATTCCTCAAAATATTACTGGAAAAAAACAATTCTGAAGCATGAAATAAACTGTACCAATCCAGGATTTGGACATTATTTTCTAGAACTTCTATGGGCATGGTAGATAGACTTCATCTCAGTTACAAAAGATAACCATCTATATTTGAGCCTGCCATTTTAGGCTCCCTTTATAATTAATAGGAGAAATAGTAATTTTTAGAATTTGATACCTCATGAATATGTGATTTTCTCCATATGTAGTTAACTGTATTGACACTATTTGTTTTATATTTGCTGTTTTCTTCTGAATCTGCAGGAACGTGCCGCAGTTGGAGATAGAGCACTAGTCAAAATGGATCACTTCCCTAAGATGTCTGAAGAATTCCCTTTATAAGAAAAGCATATGTTGCTCACTTATTCAGGGTCACAAACTCGTCCAAATTTAGGGTTGGAAAGCAATTATCGTAAGGTCAGATTGGTCTGTCTCATAAGTTTTCTTCTGCATGGGGCAAAGCTAGTCTACGGGTATGTGATGTATCTTGCAAAGGATTCAGTTTACGGGCTTTGGAATCAGGGACCGGAACATCGATCTCTCCCAGTCTCTGCATGTGATACACAAATTAGCTTTTATGCTAATTTTAACATTGGCCCACTTAATATATTTGGCTGTAAAATAATACACCTCAGTACAAGATATCCTGTGATATAACTATATATGAATCTTAATTTTGATAGAATGATGAAAGACAATTCTTAAAGAGCTTTTATGAGTGAAAACTGTAATTTTAGAAGGTTGCAATGAGGTAAGGGAAAAAAATCCTCAGATTCAATTTGTATAGATGCATCTACACTGTAATTCCAGTCACAACAATGATGAAAAATGATTTAGACAGATGGAAACTTCCCTTTCTGTCTCACTTTAGTAGAATCGTTGGGGTTCCCATAAGATGACCATCTCTTTCCAAGAACAGCTCACAAAAGGGAGATGGGATTTCTTATTTTCCTTAGAACAGAAAGCATCCTAGGGCAACATGTACAACAGCCCCTTAGCACAGAAATGAAAAGTGATCATTCTTGTGAGTTTCTTCTTTTACTTAAATAAGGTTATAGAATGAGAATACATCAAGCTTGATGTTCTTTTCCACAGTTTCATATTTTAGAGTGCAAGAATATCCAAAAAATATATGAAATATTTAAAATAAAGCACTCAGCCTTTCTTTACAATAAAGCAGCAATTATTTGGTAATAAACAACAAAAATCTCTCAGTCATGCCAGAAAAAAATCAGCTCTCTGTGAGTGGTTAACCATAAAAATGAAGCACGATAAAATTAGAGCCGAGATTCAATTAGAAGCAGTCGTTTGCATATGAAAAATTTTCAGCTTCATTGAGCTGCTGTTTGATTTTATAGTGGTATCTTTAGTAAAGGGCTGTCACAACACTGAAAATCAGAATAAAATCTAGACCTATTTATCTATTGATCCATAGGGGAATTTTTAAGGATTCCACACTTTGAGGCAAAAATATGGAAAGATTTTATGTCTAAGAAGGTCATGGCTTTTGCATGCAATGCTCAAGGAATTTAGTGTGGTCACTAATCAGTGAGCAAGAGAATCACCTCTAAGACTCCCATTAGCGTTAATAGGAGTAGCCAGTGTAAAATCCCTGTATGCTAGTGGTTCACAGGACTTATAAATGCTCCCATCGTCATCAGCTTAATTTTTGCCATCCCCACTTTTCACAGCCACTGACTCAACTGAATTCTCAGTGCAGCCTGATTATTTTGGACCTTTGCTTTCATCTTATAAGCTCATATTGAATGGATGATTTATTAACAGGGAGTTTAGGAGAGCATCTAAAGTATATGTTGATAAAATAATCTGAGAAAACAAAACTATTTAAATTTTTATTTAAAAACTGCACTCTGCACATGCTCATTATCTAATGGTAAGTCAAACCAAGGATGTAATCTGTTGGCTTAATTACTTTCATACCAGTGTAACTCTCCTGACTTCAGTAGAGTGAATCCTTTTATACATCAGTACAAATAAAAGCAGAAGCACATTACTAGCTTTTTACATTTTTACTTTTAACTTGTGCTTGGCCACATTGCAGATGTTATAAAATGTTAATTTTCAGCTTCTCTCAAAGGTATCTACTAATTTCAAGTCATTATCTACTGGTGCAGGTAAACTGAAAAGGAGAGCAGAAAAAAACCATGATACAAGTGTGTTTTTATGTTGTAAACAACATGATTACTCTTCAATTTTCCATGGTAGATTCAATAAATGTTGATTGAATTATCTAGTATTAGCTGAAGTGGACGTGAACAAAATAAGCAATAAGAAACCACAATAAGAATCAATGGAAATGATTTATTTCCTGGAGACCAAATCAAATAACAAAGAGGATCAAATTAATTAGTGTTTACATTAAGCGGAAATCACAGTAGTAGTATGCTACTTCCTCTAAGCTAAGGTCAATAGTTGCATAAATGCACATTGTTAAACAGTCTTTTCCCTTCGTTTATTCCTATTGAATGTGAAGTACCTGTCTCTGGCACTGCATACTTCTGCAGACACTGAAATACACAAATATCAAAGTATAGAATCACCCAACATGGATGTCCACTGAACTGCTCTCGCATTATCTCCCTACAATTATTTTAGGAATAGAAAACCCTCAACATACAATTCTCTACCTCCTATTCATCAGTCCACTCTCTTCAAAGTCCCAAGAGGAAACAATGAGCATTGTGGAATGCTCTGAACTGCAACACAGCTGAGATCTCTTCCAAAAAACCCTAGTCTGAAATGTAGGAATGAAATGTTTTGGAAGATGGTAACTACACAACTTTTGCAAACTGGTCTTGCATCTCCTCAGAACAAACCTTATATATCCACTTGGACCCCTTCAGTGGTATCTAGACAAGTCTCGGCTATCCATGTAAAGTCAGAATTCTGATTCTAACTCAGAATCAGCTTGTGATAATGCTGGTTTTAACATATTCACAGAAACACAGAATCACAGAATGGTTGAGGTTGGAAGGGAGCTCTGGAGATCATCTAGTCTAATCCCTCTGCTCAAGCAGGGTCACCTAGAGCACTTTGCACAGGGCCCTGTCCAGACAGCTATTAAATATCTCTAAGGAAGGAGACTCTACAAGCTCTCTGGGCAACCTATGCCAGTACTCTGTCACCCTCCCAGTGAAGAAGTTTTTCCTCAGGTTCGGATGGAACTGCCTGTGGTTCACTTTGTGCCTGTTGCCTCTTGTCCTGTCCCTGGGCACCACGGAGAAGAGACTGGCCCCATCCTCTCGACACCCTCCCTTCAGGTACTTGTACACATTGATGAGATCGCCTCTCAGTCTTCTCTTCTCCAGGCTGAACAGGCCCAGCTCTCGCAGCCTTTCTGCATAGGAGAGATGCTCCAGTCCCCTCATCATCTTGGTAGCCCTCCGCTGGACTCTCTCCAGTAGCGCCATGTCTCTCTTGTCCTGGGGAGCCCAGAACTGGACACAGTACTCCAGGTGAGGCCTCCCCAGGGCTGAGGAGAAGGGCAGGATCATCTCATCACCTCCCTCCACCTGCTGGCAACACTCTATCTGATGCACCCCAGGAGACCAGTGGCCTTCTTGGCCACAAGGGCACATGGTTGCCTCATGCTTAACTTGTCCACCAGGACTGCCAGGACCTTCTCTGCAGGGCTGCTTTCCAGCAGGTCAGCCCCCAGCCTGTATTAGTGCCTGGGGTTATTCCTGCCTAGGTGCAGGACCCTGCAGTTGCCTTTGTGGAACTTCAGGAGGTTCCTCTCTGCCCAGCTCTCCAGCCCACTGAGGTCCCTCTGAAAGGCAGCACAACCTTCTGATGTATCAGCCACTTCTCCCATTTTCGTCTCATCAGCAAACTTGCTGAGAGTGCACTCTATCCTTTCATCCAAGTCATTGATGAATAAGTTAAACAATCCTGGACCCGGTATTGAGCCCTAGGGGACACCACTAGCTACAAGCTTTGAACTAGACTCTGTGCCATTGATCACAACCCTCTGAGCTCTGCCATCCAGCCAGCTCTCAGTCCACCTCACTGTCCACTCATCCAACCTTCCTGAGCTTGCTTTTGAGGATATTACGGGGAACAGTGTTGAGAACCTTGCTGAAGTCTAGGCAGACAACATCCACTGCTCTCTCCTCATCTATCCAGCCAGTTCTCCCGTCATAGAAGGCTATCAGATTGGTTAAGCATAATTAAGCATATTCAGCTACATGAAAAGAAGAGCAAGACTGCAAAAGCTTGTGATTTTCTGCTATTCAAAAGGTTGAACTAATGAAATAAAACCTAAAATCTTGACACTCCTTTCAGACTGATACTCTTATCATCATTAAAAGTTTCAAGTAAATTTTGAATTACTTTTCATTTATTCTTGACATTTAACACCTAGTTAGTTTAGGATTATGCACAAAAGTGAGACAATCCTCATAGTTCATAGCCCAGATAAATTCATATAGGTTAGAATACAGATACTGACAAGCATCCAGGTACAGATACTAACTCCTCGGACCAACTAAGACTATCAATCATCTTCCAGTCTTTGGAGACTTTACCTTCGTAAAACATTCACGTATACACCCTGTAATCATCTTTCCAGTGCTTCAGAAACGCCAAATCTGGGCATGGGTGTAGCATAGGATCAGTGCAGAAAAAGTAATTGGAGGAAGGTTGTTTATGCAGGAAGAGGCATTGGCAGAAAGGATCCAGGGAGAATAAGCATGAGAAAACAGGGAGAAGGAGAGATAAAAGGGGCCAGTTTCATGTAAGCAGGCAGCTGTTCAGTTCAATAGGCATTTTTCTGTGTAAGTGTGCTCTCTGGTGTGTGTGTGGGTATGTGTGCGTGCACGCATGTGCACATGTGTGTATGAAGCTTGCAAACTTCAAGACATACTAGCCAGCAAATAGTTAAAGAGATCTGGAAGCCAGGTCCTGGAGAAACCATAGCCTAGGGGCTTGAGGGATCTTTGTGAGTGTATGTGGGACACTAGCAAACCTCAAGCGCTACTAGCCAGCGAGTAGGACAGGAAGTCTGGGAGCCAGTGACCAGAGATGTTGTGGGTCTGTGCCACAGATACCGGAGAGGCCACAGCTCTAGGTCAGCTACCAGAGGGCCCTGTATAAGTAAATGTGTGGATGTGAGACCTGCCAGCAATCTTTGAGTTTGATTAGCTGGCATCAAGAGGAATGAGGCACTTGATTCTGTCCCATTTGATCCTGATCTGGGCAATCCGATCAGGCCAGTTCATATTTCTGTGAGTGCTGTCTGTATGTGGCAGCTCTAGAGGTATTATTGGCATGTTTGGATTGATCTGTTGGTGGTTGACTGTTTGTGTATACTGTGTGCAGTGTGTATGTGTAGACTGGAAATATATGCTCAGTCTCACTACAGGCTGGACCTGGAGACCAGGAGCCCCAGCTGCCTCACTCCAAGCAGACCAGGAAAGGGGAATCCCTTGGATCCTAGAGTCCACTAAATTTGTTTTCAACCGACTGGGAGGAGAAATCCCTTGGGTCTTAATGTGCATTAGATTTGGCTATCTTTAGCATTCTACATCACATAATTCTGAAGAACATCCAGTTGGAAATGAGGTAGCATGGAGAGTGCCAATGAAAAGATCATTTATTCTCCTGTAGATACTCCATTGTTTAAAGAAAAATACATAAATGTACCTCCCAAGTCACGTACAGCACTAATTATGAGGAGAGTGATGAAAGCTTTAGAAATAGCCGCAAAGAATCTTGATGTGGTAGGAAAATTCGTATCTTATTTTTCAGATAAGGGACTGGGAGAGAGAATTTAATTGCTTTTGGTAAGATCAGATAGCAAATGTGTTGTGGAAAAATAACTGACCTAGTCTTTTAAGAAATTAATTCAAAAGAACTGATCCAAAAGAACTGATCTCCTAAACTGCAGCCTAGCCTGCTAGGTACAAGGCTATCTATTTTCCCTCTATCATTCTTTGTTATCATTGACAAAGAGAAGTAGAATACCATTATGGTAAATATGCTGTTGCAACATCTCTGTTCTCTTTAAACCTTCAGAGTCAAACATACCACTGTGTACATCATCAAAAGCTGATTTACACAGCTGGCTCCTGAGGAGAAAAGCAGTAGGAAGAATGTTCTAATTAGCATTCAAAAGTTGATCAAAATAGTTAATATGTTACTGGAACAGCTGATTCAAATAACCTGTAATTGTAGACACCCATTTCCAGAGCTAGAGGGGTTGTAATAAAAGCAAGAACAAACTAAAGAAAGAGGAAACAGAACAAGCCTTACCCAGTCAAATATTCAGGTTCAGAATATCAATAAATTGTTCCATCTTCTAAATTGTCATGTTATCATCCTTGAAAAGTCACTCTTACAATGGGTTTGTTTGCAGGAGTTAGTTGCATAGAGTGAAGATGATAAAGTAAGAGCTTACCTACCCATTTTATAGTACACTGTTCGATCTGTAAGGTTTCCTTCCCTGTGCCCATCTCTTCTCTTCATTCTATTTGATGCTGCAGCCATTTGCTGAGTATTTAACAATCCTTAATCACAGGTCCTGGGGCCATGCTTTCCTGGGAAAGACTCAGTGTATGGCGGGCCAGAAAGCCTTGGAGAGGATAAAACTATCAGATAGGATCTCCTTTTGGTTTTACCGTTCAATTCCTTCAAAAGACTCTGAGTGCAGTGCAATGGTCTCCTCACTTTACTGATTAGGCAGGTTAGATCAAAACTCACCTAGGTATTTTAGAGACATACATTTCAAATCCTAACTATTTCAAATGTTAAAGTGAATTTTTTTACACAAACACAAATGTAGCAGGGAATTTGATTTTTTGCATATTCAGTGTTTGGACAGAACAAGAACTGACCTGAACCTTCACACCAAACTTGAAAGTGGAGTAGGGTGAGTGCCACAAAAGCATTACCATGAATAGTTGTTCAAATGAATTTGTTTACTACATGCACATCTTTTTAATAGTGTCTTTCAAAAGAACATTTGAGGCATGACGCTTTTCTAGCATGAATTCACAGGCAGAGGTGATCTGACACTTATTCACAAAGAACAGGGAGACAATAATCTCATATTTACAGCACTGAGCAGAGAGTAGGAAACATGGGACATTATGACAGCGAAGGTCAGGGTCCACAGCCTCAAATACACATCAGCAAATGAAGAACGTGAAGGGTGGAACGATAGAAAGTCAGGCTATTGTGATCTGCTAGGCAGCAGCCATCGCTTCTTAATCCTAATCACTCTACCTTGAGCAGAACTGATGCTCAGTTGCTGCTAAACTCTATACATTCAAAGAAATCAACACATGCTTTGCTTGGAAGAGATTATAACCTAAGCAGGCAAAGCAGAACAGAAAAGAATAGAAAGAAATTACTTTCTCCATTTTACAGATGGAGAATTTCAGCCACAAAGAAGTTCAGATTTAGTCAGTCCAACCAGAAACCAGAAACTTAACCACAAAATCTTACAACTTACTCCAGGAACTTAATCAAAAGATCAAATTTTTCTTGAAAAAAAGAAAGAAAATCTTGCTACATTCATTGAATAAATGTGGTATTATAAAATGAATTACAGCTATGACAAAGTAATAAACCCGTAAAGCTTTCAGCGGGATATGTACAAGCCCCCCCTTCCGATGCAAACAAGAGAAACCCTGACATATGGCCCATTATGTTAGAATTTATTGAAAGCTGCCTTCTTGATCAAGAATACCAATCGCATTCAAGAGGATTTCACAAGTAGGACTCAATCTGTAGGCTACATCCACAAGTAGGCTACTATTCTGATAATATAATAAACAGTATTTCTCAGTAACCTGAACATGTCCTCAGTGAAATGGCTAACACACCAACACACTTAGCTAACAACCTACCATGTTTCCCAGCTTTTGTTATCCCCTTATATTAAAATGCTCATAGCACTTCTCAAGCTTGGCTTCCAAGGATAAGCTTATTGAAAAGACAGAGTATATTTTATCTGCCCCTATTTAGTCCAGGTATTACCTTAGGTCTTGCTGCTATAACGCAATACGAAATGTAAATAAATAGAACCATCATTAGATGCAGATTTTCAACATCGTTTCAAAGTATAGTGAAGGACAGTATCAGATTTGCTCTCTGTGTTCAGCTCGAGGTCATTGACTGTGACAATGTTTAAATTCCACAGCACTGTTTTCTCTAGAGGTTTATAATTAGATCTTTGAGAGAAATAGTGCCTTTTTTTTGGTAGTAGTAAGGAAATGGATTCAGAAGTGGAAAAATATGCAGTAGAATATCATTACATGTTCATAAAAATTAACATAAAAAGGGTTTTGATTTGTATCTATGCAGGCTTTAATCAATCAACAATATTCATGTGTTTGTGTGGAGATCATAAGGCAGAACGTTTCAGAAAGCAATGTAAGCATTGCTGCCTATTTAAGGAGCATGCTTTCTGCAAAGCTGAAAGTGTATTTCCTGTGGTTATTCATAGGTAGTCGTTTTTATAAGATTTTGCATGTTGCTCTGAGGTAAATATTAAGAAAGGGCATATAACATTATGCTTAATTTTTAAAAGAAACCAAGTGTTAAAAAAAGCTTTATGTCAGGAAAAACTTTAAAAAAGGAGAGGAGATGCTAATTTATTGCAATTATGCCTGGGAATTTTCTTTCAATACTTTCACCTGCACCCAGGTGCCAGTTCCATTTCCCACTTCTCCACAAACCCCTCTCTTAGCCTCTTTAAAAACTCTCCCTTAATAATGGAATATTCCTCCTTTGCCAGTGTCCAAATACACTTTCTTGTCTTTTTAATGCCTCTTTGTCAATGAGATCTCAAAGAAATGGGGCAGCTAATCACAGTGAACTGGGCGGGGAGAGGAATGTCTCAGTAGATTAGGAATATGGCCTTTTACTAATTCAAAAAGACATAAAGACAATGAAACATATACACATGCTGGTGCACACCAGCGTCCTGCAGATGAGGGTCAGATTAGAGGAATATAAATTGAACAAAGTTAAGGTAATCTTTCCTTTACTTCTTATTGACAGATTTTCTTCTTAGATTGTCAGCTGAGCCAGGGACTACGTGGGGTTGAGCAACACTGATTTTAGTTGTGTGAAAAATAGCATCAGCAATGAGATTGAGAAAACTCATACGTGGGTGTGCACATATATGGCCGTACGTTTGCAAAGAAGAAAGAGAAGCACAAAAACCTCCCCAATAGGAATATCAGACCACTAGGTGTCATTCTTGTTCCACATTACTCATTAGTCATATTTCAAATAACTAATCAATAGGGAGTTTCTGCAAAATTTAAGTTTTTATGCACCTAACATTTTATGTCTTGTGTTTTATTACATGCACTACTGTCCACTAAAGATCACACTGCTACACATATTTTCTCTCAGCCCACAGGTTAGTGTTGCTCTGAGCACTGCGGTCGGAAGTTGCCACCTTACTTGGCTTTCACGAGTTCCTTAAAATAAAAATCATTATAATAAACAGTGGTTGTGCCTTGCCTGAGACGTCAGTATTATGATCTGTGTCTGCGATGTTAAATGTCTGTGGGTGTAATACTGTACTAAAAAAAAATACTTCTTAACATTACTTACTTCAAAATAGTGTCTGGGCAATTTGATAGAAAGAAAAGTTTAATCGGTATTTCCAGATATTTAGTTGGAATTTCTACATGTTATCTGATGAGTAAATAGTTACAGCTTATGTGGAAATTTCTGCATGTTATATCTTAATGTTTAAATCTTTAACAAGGTATTTAAAAAAATGTATTAGTCCCTTCATTTGCTTTAATATTGGGATTTTGCCCTGAATAGAACAGAACAGAATTATCGAATACAATAGAATTCAGTCTATTTTAAAACAATCTCTAGATGTTTGAAGGTTTCGCCATTGCTTTCTTTTCCATTGCCTTTTTCTGGAAACTTTATTTGGTTTATATCTAAAGTTCAGTAACACTCTTCGTTTCAGTCAGGACAGAATATCAAAGTGAATTACAAACTGCTGCAGTGGAATAGACAAATAAGACCAGGCACTAAAATGATATCACAAATGCGACAAACATATCCTGGATTATACTGATAAAAGCTGCATACGGTTTAGTGTGGCTTTTCTCCCTATATACCCAAGCACAACTGATAAAAAGCTTTGAGAGGCATTCGAGGCTTTTAGAAGTTTCTAGAATTTTGTATGCATTTCTGACACATCAATGACTTTTTTCCTAAGCAAAATTTCATTGGCATTTCACCTGGGTGAAACAAACCACTTTCATATATTACGTTTACAGACTATCATGACATACTTTGAGGTTTAAATTATCCACATAGCACTCTTAAATACATAAACATATGTTTGATAATATTCAGCAAATTTAAGAACATAGTTAAGCTCAATAGTTCCCTGATCATTTTTGCAGCTTTCTTTATGTCAATGATAAGTTACTACAGGTATTAACACTGAAATATCTGCTACTATGCTCTTAATTATCCCAGAAAATGAAAACTGTTAGCCCTGGTATGTCAAGGAATAGCTTTAGCAAGGGGCAGAAGAAGGTTAGGGAGTAAAGAAAAACCTCCGCTTGGAGTTTCTTAGCGTTATTTAGAGTTACTGTCTACTTTTCAAAACTGTAATGATACAAAGGCTAGTTGGAGAACTAAATGCTGCCTTCTACAGTAAGAGGTGGTGGCGAGGAGCTTGGATCACAATTTTATTGGTTCCGCTGGAAATACCATAGAGACAGAAATTAGATTATTTTTGTCATTATTGGAGACATGAACAATGTCATTAGAATAAGGAAAATACAAATGAATTCCATGCTGTCGTTGGCCCTCTGTTGCCAGGGTTAAAGCACATCATTAGGAGAACGAAAGGAAGTTCAAACTATTTTGACCAAGGCTTTGCCTATTGATGTTGATGTTGTTATTCATTTAGTTTTATTCTAACCTATACAAAATAACTTGTTAGGAAAACAAAAACATTCATGCTCTCAGTGAACCTTGACAAGCATTTAAAAGTACAGTTTCGAACTGAGTTGGCAAAAGGAGTTCAGAATAAACCCACTCGCATCCCCTTCTTATAAGCAGCTAGCAGGTCAAAAGATTTATTTGTGTAAGAAACAGCTCCTTTTAGAGAAGTGTTTATGAGATTCCTTGTTATGAGTGCACTTTTTAAGTATAAAGTGTATTTCAGACATAAAAAAATAGTAATTTGCTATCCCTTCTCCATGACTGAGAGACTGTTTCAAAAAAAAAAACAAACCCAAAACTGAAGCACAGAAGTTGCTTAACTGTGCCATGCACGCACCCAGACTTGACACAGATCATACATTTATGATAATATCTTACTTGCACCTCTTTTTACTTGGACTGTGTTATATTGTCTTTGGCTTTGGGGCAGCCATGTCAAGTTAGGCTTCGTTTAAGGGAGGGATATACTTCATATATATGATTGGGCTCCTATTTGATGCAAGTACGTACCAGTATCTCTGGCTGCAACTCTGGGACTATCACATGGTCTAATACAGGATATACGAACCTTCCTGTTCACTCTCAAAAGATTTAGCAGAGTTTTGTTCACTCATTAATGCATGGTGCATCCAAGAAAGCAGTGCGTGACAAGGGGAACTGCAGTGGTTTGGATTTGAGCTTGAGGCACCCCTGGAGTATTCTGCTTGCTTTTTGTGTCTACCAGGTGTTCTGACAACATATCTGTGTGTTCTCCTAAAGTGTGTGAGGATCCCTGCGTCACCGCAATGCAGACCTCTGTGTAAATGCTACAGTCTGTGCAAAGCCGAGCATTATACACTTACTAATTTATAAAATCGGGTTACTCTAAGCCCATTTTTTATAGAATTGGTCAATGTAAAAGGAAACAGAGATCCTGGTACCGTCTCTTATCTGAGCTGATAGGGAAAGTTACCTTGACTACAAAACTGTCTGAATCATTCTGGGCTTCTTATATAATTGGTTCAGTAAGCTTGCTGGTTTGTGATGCTGTGTTTAAAGGTATGCTGTCAGCTCACATTTGCTCTTGTAAAGACATACACTCAGAAGCCTTTTCCCACAGGGATCTATCTATATAAACCACATTCACCTCTATGATACTTGAAATTTTCTCAGTATTAAATAATTAAAGCAAGTTTTGTGCTACGTTTGGCTTGGCCAAGCAGAGCATACTGTGGACAGCCGTTTGACTGAAACGTTTGTTTCATGCTATCTAAGATAGTTACCTATAACTTGCAAACAAGTGGAAGGTTATGAACTTTTATTTGCTGTAATATATTTAATTTTGACTCCAAAAGGAGTTAAGTTAGAATTAAATACTAATAAGATACACATGCACTGTCTACCTTGAATGGGATGAACAGACCTGAGTGTGAACCTGCACATATAAATGTGTAACACCGGCAAAAAGTAATCACTAATGCTTGTTCTTTTTTTGGCATATCAGACTGCTATGAGTAGCCTAGAAGAGATTTCTTGGAGGCAGGTGGAGAAAAGGCAGCAGAAGGGTTCAGAAGTGTGGAAGATGTGCCATAGGTGGAGATGGAAAGCAACTATCTGTCAGGGAGAGAGTCAGACTTGTCTAACTGCGTCTTTGCACTATGTCCTAAAAGTTGAAACATCTCCGGAAGGTAGACCGCTCTGCAGATATATCCTTATTTTGACTACACTTTATATTAGATGATGATGGAATACTCTATACGAAAAACAACACTCCAAACAGAACACACTGTTCTCTGTAGGTAATGTATAACTTAATGTGTAAAAGGAAGGAAAACCATCTGATAAATTTCAGATGTTTTTCTCTTATTAATTTTAGTAACATTTAGTAACACCACTAGAAATTAGATTTTCATATCTGAAGATATGAAATTAGGAATACTTTAATATCTGTCATTTTAAGATATATAACTACTAAATGTGTGCTTTCTTGTTTGAAGAAAAAATCTCTTTTGTTTTTCCCTCCCTCTTGCTGCTTTTATTTGACTTTAAACTCCAGCTCGGTAAATTCCTTTGGTGACTCCCTTTGCTGTGTCTGGAATTTCATTGCTGTAGTTTGGCCTCCATTTCTCATTCAAACTGAGAGAATAGCTGGGAAAGGCCAAGTCCTGGCAACACCTGACAGAATTTTTCTGCCTCTGTCCGCGGTTGCTCTTGCTGTGTGGCTTTGCATTAGACTGTAGGTGATTGTTCAGAGACTGTCATATCAGCGCTCTCATGTTCAGTTCCCTGGATCTGCAGCAAAGCAGGAAGAGCTATGGGGAAATATAGACTACTCATAGGATATCTACCTAAATGAAAGTGTATTTTAAAGTGCATATCACTTGCATGAAGCCAGGGGTGGAAAAGAAGAACAATATTATCCAATTCACTTCTATTTTGAATGCAAAGTGGTAGTTCATTGGGATCATATGCAAAAAAAAAATGAAAAATAAAGATTAAAACACACACAGCATACAATGTCTATTAATACCGAAGATATCTAAATTAGTCCTATAGTCTTTAATTAGCAAACACTATGGTGACACATGAACTAATGAATTTAAAACATTTAGCTTTTGAGCTACTTACAGTGAATTTTCAACTACTAGCGGATACTATAACACAGTCTCACAAGAAGTTATTATGTTTGATCTCTGTTGAAATTAGAGGTGACAAATTGCCGTTAGGTGCTGCACTGAACCACACGTTAAGCAAGCCAAAAAAAGCCTAAAATTCCAATAAAAGCCTAAAATTCCAAACTAACAGTATTTCCTGCTGCTAATCTCTGTCAATATTAGCGGTCAAGTCATTAATATACTAGGCTTATACAACACCTTCCATAATGGCAATTGTACTTGACCAACTAGGTGTTTACCTATCAAACAAGATTTTATCAATAATTCCTCTTAGCAGTGAAACAGAAACAAAGAGTTTAAGATAAAAGCTAAAAAAAAAAAAATTTGACTAATTATGACAACAATTTTTTAACTCCTGTATTTTCTTTCCATGCAGCATTTCAGTAAGGTTGCAAAATATAAATTAGGGAAAATCATATTAACATACAAAGGTGATCAATTATAGTCTGAATTTTGATGGGTGACCAATTTGGTTAAATGGCAGAGTTTCTTCTTATTCACAGTCTCTGTCTTGGTTCAAGTAATATTAGTCATATTTTATGACTTAGTCATATTTTGAGAAACCTGAAGAATAAAAACTACTGGAGTGTAATTTTATATTAATATATTGTCTTGTACACCATATCTCTAGGCCACATTTAGGGTGCATAGAAACCTGACAAGGAAATAAAGACAGTATATTTAAAATGTCAAAAGACTTTGTAGTAAAGTGGGAAACATAGCGACCTTGTCATGTTAAAGGACTACATGACACAGATCCCAAGCAAGTACAGTTGTAGGCATGCACAGTTTTAGCTTTTAACATTACTAAGTTAATAGTTTCATAATTGATTTAGATTACAAGTTACATAATTCATTAACATCACACACTGCTACACTGGAACTGCATGAGACCTTTTTAACCAACTTTCCCATAAATACCCTTTTGTTGGCTGTAAATGCAGTAGGAAAATGGAGTGCCAAATAACTCCTGAGCTCTTATCACACCAAATATCTTAAGCTGTTGTTATTGTTAGTGGTGGTGGTAAGTGTGCATGTTTTTTTTTCCCCTCAGGTTCCAGAGGAAACAAATATATGAGCCAGTAGGAACTATTTAGCTTGGGATTTTCCAGCACCTGAGTCAAATATGTGGCAGAAATACAGGAAGAAGACTCATACTAGGAACCAGTTTCCTAGCAAAATGGCAGTTAGACACAATTTAGCACTCCCAAAGGGAACATTAAGCCTACATCTCCATTAGCAAGTAGTGCGGACCAACAGTGGTGGATGTGTAGAGCAAAACTATTGGTATCGAGGGCCTGACACCTGGATTTTCGGTTTTTTCTACTTTGAACTAGTTCTAAGCTGATCCCATGGACTGAATGCCTATTTGCTTCAGCAGTGCGTTAAGTGTGCCGCAAGAGGATTTCCAGTTTAGTTTCATCCTGGAAGAAACCAGTTCACGTGTTCTGAAACCGTTTTCAATGTGAACTAAACCATACTAAGGAGAGATGATTCAAAGGTGTACTTCTGATCCAATCGAAAGCACTTACTATGAACATACCCTGAGACACTAGGGTAAACTAATTCTAAAGGCCCAAGGAAAAAATTTAGTTCACTTAACGACTACTTTTCTTTAAAAGTTAACTTCTAAGATAGTCTGAGAGGAAACTGATTTCTGATGCTTCATGCACTGTATGTTGTGACCAATAATAATAGTAAGAAAGCTTAGTAGGAAATACGCAACTTGCATTTTGTCAGTACTTCATTCCTTTTGGCTTAGTGTTGAATTATTAGGGATTTGAAGAGAATATTCGCTTGAGAAAAAAGAACAAATGTGTTAACTATGATTAGCAGTTCAGTGACTAAAAAATAATGTACAGCAAGTGCGTATTCAGCAACTATTCCAAGCCAGTAAAGTAACTTTTATTCTCTAAATATATAGTTTTTAAATCTATGTCCTCACTGAAAAGCCATTAAAGTAACAGGTGACTATTCACTAACTTCAATACACTTTGCATCAGACCTAGCTTTCCAGACTTCTGCAGTTTCATCATATGGAAACAGAAGTTTAGCAAATATCAACATGACTTTATAGACACAATAAATAAGTGAGGTCACAGAACCCCATACAAATCAGTACAATAAAGCAGACTTTTGTTTGTTTTGAAGCCTATGAAGATGTTAGTATGCTAGGACACATAGTTACATACTGAGAGCACTGACAAAGCTGTGCCTATACAAAGCAAAACTCATATTTCTTTGCTGAATTGCTCACGATACCATAAGAATGGTTTCTAAAAATAAGGTATAGCTTTATTAGTTAAATATCTTCAGTAAACTGTACTCTTATATTCAATGTGCAGCAACAGTATTAAAACAAACAAGTTGATCTTTTTCAATGACGAAATGCCATATAAACTGCCATATATATTTACAGCTAATTGGGGAACTTTGTGAATTGCGGGATGTATCAGAAGACAAATGTTTTTAAAAATGCAAACATTACAGTATTTGGTATTTTAAACCTAATAGATACTCTTAGCCACTTTCCGCCATTAAATACTATTTTGTAATTTGATAGCACAAGACTGTAACAGTAATTTAATAGTATTCGTGCTTGGTATTACATTGGCATCCAAAACTATTTAGCAATTTCCTCAGTACAGCAGAATTTGGAAAGGATGAGCTCACTATCAGAGATGAAACTGAGTCAACTTGGGAAAAGCAGTTCATTATTCAGGCTGTTGTCATGATATTGCTTCAAGTCACATGATTATATAGCACTGCAACATCTTTAAAAAAATGCGATACAAGGAATAAAATGGAGAGAACAGGAAAAATGCGACAAAGACCATGCCTATGTCAGTCAAGACAACCTCTGCGTACGTGTGAGGTTTGGGAAAATCGTCTGTCTTTCCCACAATGTTGCCTGGCCAGGGTGGAAAAACTGCGGATACAAACGATACTGCAATTAAAATGTCTTTTAACCATAGATCCTGCTGAAATACCTGAAACAAGTCCCTTCCTTCAAAGAGATTAAGGTTGTTCAGGAAGATGATTTTAGTCATATCATGTTTTATTAAACTATCAGCACATGCACTGAGGCTACCAAAGTCTGAAATTCTTTTTCTTATTTCTTCATGAGGCAGCTGAGCTCCGATGCTCACCTACCATTTGAAAGAGATTTCTCAAAATTCCTTCTCCTCCAAAATGTCATAACTCCTGTCATCAATGTCAGGCATTTGACCTTATCACAAAATTTTTCTTACTTCCTTTTCATTCTTTTGCATTAGTTCTTACCAGTCCTCCCAAAAGTGGAACATCATGGAGGTAGCCAACTAATGACAGAAACTGATGGCATCAAGGGGCTAAGTGGCATCCCTGTAGAACGCTGCATGGTTTCTGGTACTTGGATGGGGACTGTCAAATCTTTAGTTCCTTGACTTTCTTGGAAATAGTAAACTACATTTATTCTGCCTTCTTTCATTCTTTTATTTTCCTATATCACCCTACTGAGATTTCTTGCATTGAATTTTCTATTAGACTAAGGGAACTGACGCTTCAGCTCATCTCAGTTTCTGCATCTAGGAGACATCGCTGATATCACCAACCTGTTGTACAATGATACTGTGAGGATTAGATTACAATAAGGATTAAAAATGTAATTGTTAACTTTCTACTGTCATCTCCACTTAAACAACGGTTTAATTCAGAACATACCAGTTTAAAAAGCACAACCGTAACATAGATAAGCCAGTTCCTTCAAGCACTGCCATTTACTAAAATACCTAGATTTCAAATGTGCTTACCCATGAAACGGGTTATTTTATATGTTTGCTCTTTTATTACAAGAGCTTAACTGGAAGTTTGCTCATCAGGCTATGGAGCATTTAATTAAACTCAGTGAAGAAAACATTGAGAAAAAAAAGTAAGCTCTTAAATGTGCTATTTTTGTTCTGATTTTACAATGACTTTTTCCCCCCTGATTGTCCTAGGCTCATATTAATAAACAAAACAATAAAAAAGCCACCTCTGGAATCTACTAATTTAAATATTGGCAGCTTTCAGGCTTGTTTTGCATTCTCAGCCTGGCTTGATTTTTTTAGCATCTTCACGAGAGCCTAGAGGTTTTTTTTTCACTGCAATTGATATCTCAGGCATGCACAAAATAGCACTGATTTGCTGCTTTTATTTTATTAGTGGGTAGGGGGCCTGCTCACTGAAGCATTTGTATGTCCTTCACCACAATTAATGGGAATATACTTGTGCATGAATAGGAATACAAGGAGAACTGCCCACCTGTTGAGGAGAAGAGATGAAAAGAAACATTCTAAGATGGCCTTACACTTATTAACTAGATTGTTGCTTAAGAATATAATCTGGACAGAGAGAAATAAGCTTATGGTGAAAGATGTAGCTGCTTATCTGGTGGCACTCTGCCCTCTGTAAGCCCTCTCCTCTTCATGAGTGTTTCTTCACCTAATGACTTACTCTTTCACTCAAAGAGGCTACATTCAGGGCTTAAATTTTAAAATTTTACTTAGTTACCAAACTGAGAGAACCATTTAACCTTTTCTAGCATTAATACGTTTTTCGTATCACTGCTGTTCCACCACTAATGACAACTCAGCTACAGTTTCCCATCCTTTAACCTGATGTGTACTGTGTCATTTCTACGGCACCCATAGACATCTTCCTTATAAAAACTGGGACCAGTTACTAACCCTGGGACCAGGGTTAGTATTTTTTGTCTGTGGATTTAATGGGAGGGATTTTATTTCCCTCAAAGAAGGAATCTTTTTCCATTGGTCCTTTGGAATACAAAATCTTCTCTATGTTAGTTATGAGCTTAAATTCAGCATAAAAAAAAATTGTAGACTACCCAGACTAAGAATAGTGGGCTAGATTCTGATTTCGGTTTAGGTTGGTAATAGAGTTGGATTTCTGCTGTAATGAGAGCAGAACTTGAGTTATCATTTACAAAAAAGGACACTATCCTAAATTTTCTGTTTGCAAACTACAGGTAATTCACAGACACCGACAGGCTGCAGACTATATACTCTCTCCTCCCCTTGCCTTGCTGCTGCATGTACAAATCTAGAGAGAAGTTAGGGATTAATTTAAAAGCCTGAGCTGCAGGGAGAGTGGCACGCACCATGGGATAGATAAAAGCAACAAATTACTATGTCACACTGTGATTCTTTAAGCCTGGCTGTCTAGAAAGTAAAGAATAAACCCTTCGGAGAAGCGGAGAAATCAAAAGGAGAACAAACTGACAAACTGGAAGAGAAATTGCTTCAGAGCACAGAGATCCACCGAGGGAGACCCAAAAAAACCCAGGAGCTGATTATCCAGAAAACAGTGCATTTACATTAATTGCTGCAATCATTCTCTCAACATTCAGCTACACTGATGAAGAAGAAAACACAGCCAAGAGCAGTGACTCTAGAGGTAGAATCTTACTTTATTAATACTGGTGTAAATTGATTTCAGTGTAATAAGAGAATGCTCGGTCCCATGTTTTCAAAAATAGACGTCTCTTACCTAACATTTTCAAAAAGGTACATTTTTATGCAAGCAGAAAATAAGAAAATGCTGCTGTCACACATAGTGCAAGGTATAGGCAAGACCTCCAAGTACTGGGAAGTACTATAGGAAAAAAAACACAAATTAAAAAGGTGCAGGATTTTGCAACAGCCTTCCAGGGCAAATCATGAGGAGTGAAAAAAACAATAAATGTTTAAAAATTACAAAAAGATATTACATGTTCATGCTAGCATGGGAGTGGATCTGAATATCCTTTAATCTTTGGAATAGAAAAAAAGAGATTCAAAAAAGGAAGAAAAGTTTCTTGGAGAAGTTATGATGCGAGAGGAACTGGGAGCACAAGAGTGCCCACTCTGGATTATCTTTTTTTTCTGCCTACCTAAAGGTACTGCAGCACTCTAGGCCACACTGGGGACTGGAGGCCATATGTTCACCAAAAGGACAGAAAGAAGCTTGAAAGAAATTTACTTCACTTCTTTTTAGTCTATATTTCTGGAGAATTCAAGTTCAAGAAGAAATGGAATCGCAACTTCTCCGATCAGCATAGATCTTTGTTCCCAGGAAAAATAGGGTACATTTAGAAAAATGTTCATTACCTCACTGTTCCTTGAACTTCCATGACTTAATCTTTAAAATTATCTAAGAAATATATGTATAGGAGCAAAAATACCTTATGGTGTCCAGACTGGACAGTTTTGCAAGCAGAAATAAGGAAAATGAAGAAGTTACAGGCCTTCCAGATGTTACAGGCCAAGAAATGCTTACGTGCTATTCTTGCCTTGGGCTCAGAGAAGAAGAGATAAATACCATCCTCTGTCCAGAATCTAAGAGCAACAATTTTTCAACGGCACCCAAATCAATTTAGAGTGTCCCTCTTACAATGCTGTCATAGTGTCATAAATGGATCATAAGTTAACCAGAGTTTTCAGGTGAACGTCCCCAGACATCTCCCTCCTGATACACTCTCCATAGAAGACACAGAAGAGATTTTACACTCAAAAAGGTCACTTTTTAAACTAGAATAATTCACTTTTCAGAGAAAAAAAAATGAACAAGTCAGATATAGAATAGAAGTAAGACAGATTTACAAGGAAATCTCTTTCTGATCACTGTGTCCCTACAGAAGGTCCTTGTTTCAGTATGCTCAAAAAGTCTTCTCTCATCCCTAGCAAAATTTCCTTCTGTTACAAAGAAGGTCTGGCCCTGCCTGTCTGCTCGCTGCTTCTCTCATCAGACTCTCCCAAGCTCTCAGCTTTGCTGACCTCTTCCTTTCTCCTGTCTCCTCTGCTGCACCTTGCAGGCTCGCAGCTTCTCTGCCCGAGGGTGGAGCAATTACACCACACCAGCAACCTGAGCAGGAACGAAAAGATTTCTGCTCCCTGCATGTATGTTAGGGAGCAATCCCTCACCTCTTCCCAGTCACTTCAATTTTAAAAGGAGCATACAAAAAAACTGAGAACAAACTAATACAACGTATTCAATCTGTCATAGTGGTAATCTAGATTGTTTCCTCTGGACATGAAATGCAGTGTAGACACTGACTTGGTAGCTCATCAGAACAAGAAATTATTGCTAATAGTTTTATTATAGGGTCTCATAAGCATGTCAATCGTCCACCAGGACCCATCTCCAGCTCAGAGCTGGTCTCTGTCTCAAAGAATTTAAAATCTATGCTTAAGAGAATTGGTATCAGGTGGAGACAGATGGTCAGGGGAACAAAAGCCAACAAAGTAGCAAAATAATCCAGTAGAACAGGTAGTTATTTCAACATATAAAATCTTGTCAAGTGTGGAAAAGTCTCTTCTCGTTTTGTCCTTCTTATTCTTCTATTTTTCACGTCTCCAATGAAGAGAGTTATTTTACAGTCCTGCAAATTGGATCGTTCAAATAAACCTGAAGTAATGTAGTGCTTAAATAGCTCAGGAATCTATGTATAATGCTATTAAAAAATTGCATAAATAGTCACATAACTACCTTTTTAAAAGTCATCACATATATTGTACAAAGATGCATTTATATGTACAAAAAACCCCCGGTTGATCAGCAAAGGGGAGTACAAGTTTACAGATCTTAAAAAAGTAAGCAAAAGAGAGCACCTCATTTGCCAGGATAATTCTGTTTCTGTCTGCATCTCTGCTTGCACATTTGCTGCTGGGAGCACGGGTTGGGAGGGAGGGACACACAGCAGTTTCAGCATTCATGCAGTGAATGGATTGCAGTCAGGAACTGAAAAACAGCCTGCCAGGCAGATAATCTCCTGGGAAGGCTGATCAGGCTACTATTTGGGTTCTAATTCAAGTAACACTCAGGGGGCATCAGTGACCCGGAGTGCTAGCAAGCAGGGTGTTTAAACAGACTTGGCACTTAACGTGGCAGTTAGCCTGCCAGCAGGCCTAGACGTGGTGTTCGGAGGAAGCCCATGGGATTGCTAGAAGCAGTGCAGTGAGCATGGTGGTGCACCACAGGACATAGTCCTTAGCAGTGTCTTGAACAACTATCCCTAGTGCGTCAGATACTTTCTCCAAAAAAGGAGGGAGGACAGAGCCATCCAGGTCTTAGGCTTTAGGAAGTATTCAGTGCTGCTTAATGTCTGGGGGTGATACTTTGGGATACCTTGCTGTAGTTGAGTTGTTGCATCACCAGACGCAAGCAGGCTATGCAGCACTGGAGATGACAAGTGAGAGATGGACAGGGTCTCATGGATATGCCCTGCAGGGGCAAGAGCCTGAAGCCCACATTATATGCAAGGAGGGATGATCAGAGGCTAGACTTGAGTGGGGTGAGGATGAGGACTTTCACGACAGTGAAAGGTGGACGCTTATGTTTTCTGGCACAAGAAGGCAGCTCTTTCCCCACATGCAGAAGTGCATTGCAGAACAGAGAGAGGGCCCTGGCAGGAGGTGAAGTTTTAGCAGGAGAGAAGCCTGGGTTGGCTGAGCCTGACTCTTTTGTAGGAACCAGTGCCACAAAGAGGAAGCAACGGGAGACAACGGTCAAAGATTCCCTTCTGCAGGAAGTAGAGGGACACATTTGCTGACCATACTTGCTGCTATGGAAGATTTACTGTTTGCCAGGGCCCAGATCCAAATTGCTGTAGAGAGGTTGTTACAGTTTATTCAGTCTGGACATAAATAGCAATGGTTCTGGCAAGGGTGATTTTGAGAGGAATAAGTGTGAAGAGCTAGGGTGAAGGACACAGGAGCCCAGATGGTGATCTCCTCAGTCCTGCTGGGGAACGCTCAGGTAGGAGTGGTAGCAGTACCCTGCTGTGCAGCTGGGGTTGCAGGCTGGACTTTGGCTTTTTGTCCCTCTGGGTCCTTCCTTAAGGAAAAAGAGCTGCTAGGGAAGGGCTGGATCCATCTAACAAAGCAGAGTAAGAGCATATTTGCTAGAAGGCTTGCTAATCTAGCAAGTAGAAGCTTAAATGACATGTATTGAGGAAGAGAGATCAAAGCCTAAAGAGGAATGGAAAGGGGGTCTACAGTTGGAAGGAAGCCCACAGGGAACAGCATCATTAGGGAGGCTCTCATGTTTTCCCTGAGAAAGTGTTGTGACTTGGTTTGGCATCCCTGCGGTCAGTGACAGACTCTGGGGAAATGAAATATGCGATAGAACAGAAAAATCAAGTCAGGGACTGCTTAAGCAAACTTAAAATACTCAGGTCTACCTGATAGGATGGTTTGCAAACCAGCATCAACAAGTAAAGCTGGCTAATGTCACTATGAGGCTACTCTTTATGATCTCTGAAGGGCTGTAGTGGTTGAGGATGTTCCTAATGACTGGAAAAAGGCAGGTTGCATTTCTTCCCTCAAGAAGGGAGAAAGGAGGCCAAGAGGAACCAGCTTCAGTTCCAGGGAAGATTATGGAGCAAATCCACCCAAAAGCCATTTACAGGCACATGAAGGACAAGTAGTCAATGGGAAAAAAACAACATGGATTTACCTAGGATGAATCCTAAACGACCAGCATGACTGACCTATAATAAGATGAATGGCTCAGTATAATCCTACACAACAGTACAGGCTGGACACCCACGGGCTAGAAAGAAGCTTATCAGAAAAAGACTTGGCTATCTTGGGTGACAAGTTGAACAGGAATCAGCATTGTGCCTTTGCAACACTGAAGGCTAACTGCATACTGGGCTGTATTAACAAAGAGCAGCCAGCTGGTCGAGGGAAATGATTATCCTTTCTGGCTCTTGTGAGACTGCATGTGGAGAACTGAGCCCAGTTTTGCATTTGCCTGTACAAGAGAGTCCTCCAGCAGAGGGATATAAGGTGATTAAAGGGTTATGGAACATTGTATATGAGAAGAGGCCAAGCAAGCTGATTATATGTGGTCTTAAGCAACCTAATACATGGTTACAGAGAAGATAGGCTCAGATTCTTCTTGAACTTTGTGAAAGAATAAGGGGTGATGGTCCTAAATTTCAGCAAGGTAAATTCCAGTTAGTTATAAGAAAAAAATGAAGGTGATCAAACATTGGAATAGGTTGCCCATAAATGTTGCAAAACTATTGTTGGTGATTTCTGAAATTTGACAAGGTGTTGAGTAACCTGATCTGAATTCACAATTGACCCTATTTTGAGTGAAGGTTTGACCCTCAAGATCCTTTCAAACCTTTCTGTAATTTTATTTTACATTAAACCATCATTTAATTAAAATCAGAAAGGCTTAGGCTGTTGTGTGAAGGGAGAAAATTTCTTCCTTGCTACTTCTACTCCGAGTGTCTAAGCCTGCAATTTTCCATTGACTGATGCTCAAACTGGAACTAAAATATTTTGAAGAATGAACAATTAAATTCAAACCTAATTAAAAATATTGTGGAGAGGAGTGGGAAAGTGGACAAAGGTAGGAGATGAGCTGGCACTTTCATGCTTGCATGCTTGAGCACAGATAAAACTGTCTGCAAGGTAGCTTTAATTCATTGTGAAGTTTATGATGAACTTTTGAAGTCATGTTTAAAATGAACCACAAATCCATGTCTATTTTTTAAGCTGCAGCAAAGGAAGAGCTGATTTCATAGTTGCCATGACCACACATCACATTTAGTAGATTGCTTTTCTTTTTTTTAATGTACTCTTAATATAATATCACTTTGATTCCTCCTTTTATGTTTTCCATTTTAGTTTTCTTATCCAGGGGTCATTCTAAGTTCTTCTAAGTCCTTGCTGGATATTTTATATCTTTGATAGACCACTTTCCTCCTTCAATTATTTTTAGAATTTCTTGTACATCCCTACTGACCTTTTTTACTTTTTCAGTATTTATTGCTACCTGACATGCATAACCTTTGGCTATACATTAATTTAGCTTTAAACACTTTTTATTCCCTTCCCTGCCTTTTCACTGTGTTATCATTCCTTCCAACTTGCCCTGAGAATTTCAACACTTCTATAGTGGAATTCATAGTTATTTACATTTTATGCAAATTCCTCAGATTTGCTGTGCGGTATGTAACCTAAATATATTATTTTCACTAATGCTTAGAAACCTATACGTTCAAGTAATCAGCCTTATTTTTTTCAATATTTTTTGAGATAACTCCACACAAGGGTTACTCCTTTATTTTTGAGGATGGTAATACACTTGAGCCTGAAACCACCCTTGGCAGTATAAGGTACAAACTACGGTGTGCTAATCTCAGCTGCAAGCCCAAGTTCTGTCATAAGACAATTAATTTTATCAACAATACTTGTTATTTTGTTTGATTTGCAACCATGTAGCCTTGTAAAACATTACTGCCGTTGCTAGTAATAGGACATAAGTGCTGTACTAAGTTTGCAAGGCCTTGGGACTGATGCTGGTCAAGCTTGTGCTGTCTGAACCTTTAGCTGTTTGCAGCTTTTTCCTTGGGTTAGCTGTGATAGCAATTTTTCTAGTTGACCAGATGTTCATGGCTAACTAGCTTTTCTTTTGTTTATCTTTGTGTAGTACAACCCTAGTTTTATATAGATAGCAGTAACAATCAGTTATTCTATGTAGAATGAGATATTGAATGTCACAGATTTATGAAGGTCATGTGTCTTAATTTTCAGTGTAGCTTGTTTTTCCAAAAGAGGCTGTACACCTATATATAAGCATGCTGCAGACACACTTGCTGTTAGGAAGTCTGCTTCCGCCCATGTTTACTCTGTGTTTAGTACAAGTTAGGAATCAGCATTTCAGGTATATTGTATTTTGTTCTTTATGTTAAGTATGTACTTAACTGCTTTTATGGTCACTAAACTCCATCTCCTCCCCTCTCTCTAGTGATTAATGTGGTATTAAAATATATTTCCAAAACTCTGACAGTCTGCTAAGGGAGTACTGTCACATAGCACCAATGCTGAGTTATACTTGTAAAAAGGGAGTGAATAATATGGGAAAAGAGGATAATGCATTCCAATTTACAATTAAAATGAACACAAAACATTAAAAACAATAAAAAGTTCCGCTGTTACTACCGGTCATATCCTGGACTGTATTAGGAGAATGTCATATATCTTTCGACTGATGCAAAACTGCCTTTCAGCCTAACTGGTCACTGGATATAAAGCAAGGCTTATAGCCCAACAGATAGAAGTAGAGGTATTCCTCTTCTACTCCCTCTTTTATGGGCAACAAATCAAGTATTTTGGGAATGTCGTTAGCTACTCCCTGTGGAGACCTTGGCAACCAGAACATACAGAAACTCAAAGCTACTCCAACTGATGAGAGGAGATACAGCAACATAGACTAACAAACGTTCAATAGGCTTAACTTCATACTTTGTTTTCTCTGGCCCCTGCATCTGTGGCAGAGCAAAGCGCAGCACGTAGCTTTAGCTCTGGCCCTATTTGTTCTTTTCATAAACCTTTTTCATTTGTATTATCTACTCAAAGGTTTAGCCCTCTGAGTCAGATTTATGCTATCAGTTAAGTTAACATAAGTGAACTTCTTATTTATCCTAAGAAAATATGTGCTCTACCTTGCCTTTATTACCCTTTAGGGTAAATAGAATACACATTTATTGTATGTGTGTTTGGATTTACATATTCATATATAAATATATACTTAAATGTAGTAAAAACAGGGAAGAGAGCAGATATTCAAAGGTTAAATGTGTATTTATGAATACATGGCATATATAGTGTATTTATACATATATGTACATATACACATCTCCGCACACATTTTATACATTCATATATATATATATATATATATATATATATATATATATATATCTTTCCATGTTTTAAAATGCTTATATATAAGTATGTGCTTATATATAAGTCCAGACCTACAGAATAACATTTCTTAGTTTAGCATGCAGTGTAAAAATCAGGAAAACATCTTATGCCTGTGATATGTCCTTATAAAGAACAAACATAAATAGTCAGCCACTTATTCCAGGTTTCCAAATGGTTCCCATCCTCCCACGGTCTCATGTGCTCCTTTTTTATATGCTACCCGTATATCTGCTAACTCATTCAACTTCAATTAAATCAATTACAAATCCCCACAGCACCCTAATTAGTAAAATATACTTAACAAAATCTATCAATAATTATTTTGAACATCTCATAATATCACAGCTAGAGAAACACTCAAGTGAAAACTAATTAATTGCTATCAACAAAATAAAGAGATTCTTACATCTCAAATACCATCACACACACATAATTAGCTAATAAATTTTAAGTGGGCAAATTGTATGCTGGAAAAAAACTAAGCTGAAGTAATAACCATGAGAACAATTTTACTTTGCTAACATTAAAAAACTTCTTACTCTGTGTATGGACATAAGTTTTCTATTTAGCATAAACCTGATTAAGTCATAGATGACTTAAGTTACAAGAAAAATAGTTCAAAAATCTCTTACTCCTGTAGTTAAATGAATAACATTACTATAAAGCAGATAGTGATACAAAAAAGCCATGTGGTAGCTACCACTTGAAGCCATTGAATTAGATACCTGGGCAGGAAAGGATGTTAACATGTGGTCTGGAACAGCCTTCTTTCTGGCAAGGTGAGAAAGCATTTGAGCACTTGGAAGAACTGTCATTTTTGGATTTTTTTTTTTTTTTTGGTCATTGAACGTGTGAAAGCAACTGACTGTATTGGCTGAGGGCACTGAAGGGAATGAAGAATGCCCTGGTCTTACGTAAAGATGAGTTTTGTAATGGCTCTGAGGCACATAAATGTTAGTGAATTAAATTCCATAGTATTGTAGGGTTATGATTAGTAAGAAATAGAATTTATAGCCAGTAGAAGCCTTGGCCCTAAGAAGAGGTAGGTTAACAAACATTTTGGTTTCTTTGTGAGAGTGAAAGGAATTTCACTCTAGTCAATACAGCCATTAACAGATTTCAACAGCATTAAAACAAAATGTTCCTAAATTTATTATTTTTAAGTTCACATCTCAAAGTTCCTGACCAAATAGTATTCCTGGTTCCATTCCTATCATCCAGTGACGATGAAAACATTTTTTTTCCTAAGGATCTAGGATCAATATGCTTTAGCCCCAGTGGTTTTTTTTTTTTTTTGTTTTGAAGGAGGTGGTGGGGGAGATAGGGAAGGTGGAGACTTTTCTTTAAGAAGTAGAATGAAGCAATCTTCATTCAAACAAATGTTCCCACCTCAAAACCCTGAAAATTTCAACTCCTTCCAGTTCCTTCATTGCATACTGCCATATCTCATGCATACTTTTCCTTTCCTCCTGATAGAAAATTTTATTCCTGTAAACCTATTCCCACCAAAAGACAACAGGAAAATCAGATTAAATTAATCTGCGTGCTGCCCCAGAATATAGGGAGATTCTGAAATATTTGTCAGAGAAAAATACAGTCCCATAATGAAACTGTCCACCTTAATTCAAACTTAGTTCTCTTCCTCCAACCCTATATCTTGTTTTTCTGATTTAATTTTGCTAATTACCATTCTATTTTAATGTCAGTCAAAATAAGTAAACTTTCAACCTTTTCGCATCTGAACACATGCAAGATAAAATATGTTGTTGGACACCAGCCTAGTTACTTATCTAGGAATCAATTCTATCACCAAGTTGTGCAAAAGAATCATACAATGTGACTATAGTATGCAAATTTAGTAAAACAATTGATCATAACTCACTCAGGAGCAGTGTACTTGGACAGGGATAATTGCCTAATTAATAAGACTGGCAAAGGAAAATAACATTAAAGAAGTACAGTATTGTATATGAAAATGGGCTGCTTGGTCCTGGGGTCAGAATATTCCGGTTTCCTTTTAATAGCTCAGCTTCCTATTTATCAGCAGTATTTACCTGAGGTGGGATTAACATTAGCACTAAATTCACAAATTCTTATGGAGCACATCGTTTAGTCTGAATATGTTATTCATTAGAACTTTCCACCCTTAATTTGAAGGGCTGTGTGATAGCTTGCTTTCATATTTGACAAACTGTAACAGCTGAGTTGTCTGATTATTTTTAAATGAGAATACACAATAGAGCTGCTTTTGTTTCCGCTTCCCATAATTTTGCACTGGAGCAATCGAGCAGATGAACATATAGTATAGAATGCCATTTGCTCTTTACAATACTGAATATAGTCCTTATTTTTCTTCACGTGTATGAAATCATATCATGTAACGGACTTGATGTTATCAGAAACAATGAAATGAAATTGTGATTGTAAGGTGTACATTGAATTGATAAAGCATAATTTTTATTTTCACAATTCAATCAAATCTCAGAAAAAGTGGTAATTTTCCTTTAGAACTTTCATCAAGCACAGACAGGCTGAGACAAACTTGAGATGAAATATGAAACAGAGAAAAGAGCTCAGTAAAAAGAAGTCAGATGGAACAAGAAATACATTTGATGAGATAAGCATTGATTTGTCATGAACTTTTTACATGGGAAACTTATTAAATAACCAATACATTTTTGGCCCCTAAAAAGCAGAGAACATTTTTATCCACATGGTTCAGATGTTGTCTGAGCATAATGTCTTACTCCATTTAATCACATAGTTATGTTTTGATTTTGGTGGCAAGAATGGAACTATACTTTAGAGGAAAAGATAAAAATATTTTTTTCCACTTTTTTTTCCATTGGAATATTGTTTTTCATATCTGACAATGTGAAAAGGCATTCCTCTGCATCATTATAGACTGTATCTTCCTGGCATTAAATCCTTGATATTTCATACAGTTTGCCGTAATCTTATCCAAACTGATCGAAGGTATCAGAGAATCTAAAAGCTCCTGCCATTGTCAGGAGGCAGCTACTCTAAAGCCATCATTTGTGTCTCTGAAGAGAGTACCGTGGCAGTACCCCAAAGGAGGAAGCATACTCTCTTATGTGGCAGCTAGAGACACTGAAATTCTTTCAGTGACATCCCATTAAATGATTATTTGAGGCAATTATTATTCTCTGCACAGCAGCTTTTATCTTTTTTTTTTTTTAAGAGAGAAGAAATACATTTTATTACATGGTCCTATGTAGATGTTGTTATACTGAAGGGAAAGGGGTCAAAATCCTCTGATTTTTCTGTTATCATGTCTGTTACGGGGTATATTTTGCAAGAGCAGCTCAACAATTACACGGCTCTCTTGATGTACACTGCAGTGGGATACAGTCCTACTGCTTTCAAGTTATTATCCACTTTAAAATCTGTCCAAATTCTTCTCAGTTTAGCATAGAAAGAAAGACAGAGGATAAAGAAAAAAAGAAAGAGAAAAAGGAAAAAAGAGAAAAAGGCATGAGAAAGTAAACATGATAAAACATTTATCTGTATGTGACAGAATGTCTATATATGCCTGGGAAGAAGGTTAGCTAACTCGAACTTACTCCTGCTAACGCTGAGCTATTGCTGTTGTCTTGATCACCAACGGGAATCAGAAATTTACAACATGGCTGTTTCGAGACGACTGTGAAATTACGGGTGAAAGAAAACAGTGGAAATAATGAGTTTGCTCTTTAAAAAGAAATCATTTGACAAAAAAGGAAAAGGTTATTAAAGAAACTAAGCAGGCATGGGAATGAACTGTAAAGGCACTGAGACAGAGAATAGGAATAAATAGTTTTCAAAATCCAAAAACATAGTGATGGACTCCTCCAGTTCATCATTGTTTAAAAGATATTTTTGAATATTTTCAGTAAATAGTTGACTTAAAAACCCAGAATAAAGAATAAAATTTACAAATGTCACATTTTTAAGAAAATCACGAGCTAAAAGGAGTGTGAAGGATTTTAAGAAACTGTTGAAAAAAAAATCCTGATGTCAGCAAGTGTAGGATGTACATTGATAGGAAGAGTCTGAACTCCTCACGCAGATTACATAAGAGAAGTTTTCAAATGAAGAGAGGTCAAATGGTTCTCAAGAAACTCAGGTAATTGTTCTTTACGGTTTGAACTCTACTTCTTCCTAAAAGATCAAATGCAATGTGAATTTTTGTGGAGAATGGGGAGCAATAAATAAGAAACAGCAAACAGGAATTAAACATACGCATTGCCAAGACTGACACACATACACACACACACAAAAGAACTTAAATAGTTTGCCAGTCAAATTAAAGTCAAAATTAAATTGTGTGAGTTTGTTAAATGTGATATTATTTTAAATTAGTAGTAGGTCAGATAATAAACTACGAGCAAGTAATCAGAGCACAGATTCAGAAGTCTGAAAGAAATTTCAATATTTCACCTAGCCCACCCCTCTGTTCACAAATAGATTAACTATGCCTTGTGTCACTCCTGATAGATGTTTAACTAACCTGCTCTTAAAGACATGACTTACGGGAAACTTCCGGCAATACATTTCAGTGCTTCACTATTCTTCTTATCATAATATTTTCCTTCATACCTAGCTTAAATCTTTCTTGTTGCAATACACACCGGTTAGCTTTTATTCTATTCATCATGGTCGTGCAGAAGAGATTATATTTGCTTCTCTGTGGTAATTTTTTTTGTTTGTTTTTATATATTTGAAATCTATTACCTTATTTCCCCATTTTATGCTAAACAGCACAAATTAATTCAATTTTCTCTCATAAATAGCATTTTTAAGATCTCTTGATTATTCTCATCACTCTCCCTTGCAAGTAATGTACTTCCTGGAATACTGCTTTCCCTTCCCTCGCCAGTAACGAGAAATGCCTTGCATGCTGTGTTTAGTAGGGCAAACTTCTGGCCAAGACATCCGAGAATGGTATTGGGGAAATTGTCCTGTTTTTTGTGCTCTCTTTGCAGTTGTATGATTCATCTGGTTCACAGATAGCTTGTCATCCACAACAACAAAACATCATTTTTTTGCAGAAATACTGACCAGCTGTTCCTCTTTGTGTATTTGTTTAGCTGACCATTTCTAAGATCATTGCATATAATCCTACAGAATAACATCTTAATTTTACACAAACCATCTTTCTCATTTATTAGAACAATTTTAAACTAGTTTGTACACACCTAATATTTTCACCTAGTTATCTGCCATACAAAACAGCTTTATTATACTCAAGTCATAGCTTATCTACTTTTCTCTCTTTTTCAAAAGGCCTGGATGCCTGTCAAAGGAGGATGTCCGATCGAATTGATGTATTTATTTCATAACAAATTCCCATTCGTCACTGATTATCTCCTAATTTTGTCCTAAGTGTTTCCAAGTAGGTGATTTTGCTCTCTAGTTGATATGTAAAGAATAAGATTATTTTTAAAGTGCATCAGGAAAGTGAAATAAGCAGCTATTTTACCTTAATCCTACTGCTACCTAAAAATGTCTTGGTCAAGAAAGTTAATCTCATCTGTGTTGCATATGACTCTGTTTTGGTTTTAGTTCCCAGCCAAAAAACATGTGGCTTTTTTTTATATCACTCAGCATTAAGAAAATTATTTAATTTTTATCATGGTTAAAACTGAGCGTCACTAAAACTATTACTGCAGTTTTTTCTTTCTTTAATCTGTCATATACATAACGCAGAAACATATTGAATTATTTTCAGAAAAAAAAGTAGTTACACCATAATTAAATATTATATTATAGCCATCCTCTATTATTCTTTTCTTGAATTAAGAAAATGCTTGGGCTGGTACCAGAGCTGTGTTAGGCTTCAGGGCTACTTAATCCACTGCAGCTGTTTTCCAACAACACACACGTGCGTTCAGTCCTCAGAGACATGCTTAGAAGGGCTAAAGAAAAATGAAAATATGGGATGCCTCAACACAGTAAAGAAAAAGAGAGTTTAAAATACACTTTGAAGGTCCATCTCTCTCATATCTCGTGCTCTCTTTCTCATGGATCTCAGAGCTGTGACCATAATGTCCAGGATCTTGTGACGGAAGGGCTTGCCATAAATCTGTGTCCAAGCAAGGACTTCAGCCCTAGATCTATGAATCTGTTGCCTTGAAAGAACTGAACAGGGCTGATTTACCTTATACTTATGCGTAGATGTCCACCCTTTTTTGTATAGAATTTATAGTCCAGTTTATTTATGGGTCATGCATTTCCAGCTCTACCTGTTCTTGTTCTGATATTAGTTTTGAAATATTTATAAGTACATACAAAACTGCAGAGATAGCTGCAAGGATCTGAGTTCTTTATTTTCATCCCCTGAAATCCCATGTAAAAGGTCACCAACCCTTTAAGAAGTCAGTATTTGCATGTGTTCATTTCATTCATATACCCTCACAAACCCATCAGTCGCAGGTCAGATAGATAGAATATACTCCTGAAAATTTTGCAGTGCAGCTAAAAAGCTGCTGTTTCACCAAAGTAATAGTACGTGGTGCAGGCCTTTCCAAGTGACAGGTCAGTTGTAATTAAATGGGAGCTCGCAAGGTTGTCTGCAATAAAAATTTAATTCCTGATAGTAAACCTTTGGTTAATAAACTCAAAATCAACATGACCCAGAATATCTGAATTTTGCCACAGTAAGCTAAAAGATGCTAGCACCACTAAATGCGTTATATTGAAGGAACTACTTGACCTTCTCTCCCAAATACTCGTATTGAGATTTACAGCATACATAATTCCATCAGCCATCAGCAAAAGAAAATCTGCACACAGAAAAGACTAATATCTGTTAAACCTTTCTAGCACTACCACCTCATTGTAATTTTCTGGATTTTCCTATCCGTTTCTTAACCATTTTGAGAAAGCAGGCCAAGTAGATGAGAAACTAGCCCAGGTCCCAAGACAGCTCTGCTAAACTTCTTGTACTACTATAAACTTCTCAAAGTTATTTAGAAATGTAACTCCCACTCAGTGGGAGTTTGAGGCTCTCTCCACCTTTGAGGCTCTCTAAAGTGGAGATAAGGACACTACTTTTCTTTGCAAGTGCGGTCTCAGGTTAAATATGTTAGAGATTATGAAGCACTTCACTACTATGGTAATGAACCATAGAAATGTATGCACTATATGAATATGATGGACAAACAGTATCTAGAAAAGATTATTATCACAGCTTAGAAAAATATTAGTGCCTTTTAACTAACTCAGTTGTGAGTAAAGCAGAACAATGACAAATACAACTCTTAAGGTTAAGGATGAATATTTCAGTCTTGCAAGTAAAATATCATGTATCTTGACACTTGGGGAGAAGAAAAATGAACCACGTTTTTGGATAATTTCAGAACATATCCATTAAAGCAATACAGTCCAAATTTTACAGGGCAAAATTATGATCTGGGGCCAGGCTTTACTGGCCATGTTACAGCAATGCTAACTCGCAGATCTACCCAGCTGGCATGGCCAGCGGAAGTCAGCCATGTCCACTCTGCTGTAGCTGCTCTTCTGTGCAGCAACTTGGCACCTAGGAGTCTAACTAGCCTAGTTTAATCCATACAGAAACAAACAATAAAAGAACAGTCATCACAGAGCTTTCGTCAAGGGTTGGCTATTGCCGCCCTTCTTCCTTTAAGCCTGATCACCTCCGGCTGTAATCTTCTCTCCCTGAAGCCATTGCTTCGTTTCTGGGTGGGTCAATCCGGCTGTCTGCATCACCAAGGTCAATTCTAATGTTTCTCATCTAGGCCAGCAAAACACACACTATCAGGCTAATTTTTCCAAATTACTATGCAAACTTATAAAGATACTTACAGTGTATAGCTTGCAATATTACTGCAAGGCTGTATATGTAATGCAGGGCAGGCCCCCCTTTTTGTTTTTTCTAAGTGTAAAGACTTGAAACCAGAAGACATTACTAATAACTCCCCCTCTGTATTGTTATAAAATGGCAACAACTGGAGCTATTTACAGCCCTTTCATGAGTATTTTTCTCCCTATTAATGTGAATAATTTCAAGAAACTCCAAAGTGATTTTTAAGTTCTACCAACTTATAGAAAATCTATTCATTCATCACTTAAAGGAAGGAATTATGATTTTAAAGGTAAGACATGGATCTCTTCCTACCCACAAAACAGCTAGCATAATCATATATTCAACTTGTCACACTTTTAGAGTATCCTTCCTTAAAGCTAGGTAAGCAGGCTGCCTTTGTATAATCTATAAGTATTTATTGGCTGCTGTGCTCTCACTTCCCCTTGCCCTCCCCAGCTTCTTCCATGTGCTGCATGGGACCTCAGACTCCAGGTAAACTTCAAAATCCCCCATAAAAAAGGCTCTTTGATTCCAGCCAGGATCCCTTCTGCAACAAAAAGACAGCAGATGGATTCAATAGTTTGTTACAAACAAACAATTTTGTTTTTCAAACAGGAAGGAGCAATGGTGTCTTACTCTGTGATTGAGGCAAGAATAGCTTTGCTTCAGCAACAAATGCATGCTATAAACAGGGCCTGCCAGAGAAGATGTCCTTATAAGCTGCACCATGCTAAGATGTTCTGTGTCTCTAGTGCTTTCAGGAGTTCTCCTTCACATACAAATTGCTCCATTAAATGTTCAAGCCACCATCACTCAATTCACAATCTTTTAATTTACTATTCATGCTCAAAACTAACTCTAACTGTAATTCTCTAATTATTTAATTGGTGGGATAAAACCTTCTTTATTATACAATGTATCTTTATTTCTTAATATATAAAGCAGCACGTAAAAAAAACGATTATACTATAGTTAAGAAAAATACAAGATGCTCAGCAAGACTCAATAAGATGCTGATCCAAATGTGTTACTAGATTCTGACTGAATTTATAATTGATCACTAGTGCCTGAAGCTTCACTGATCAAGTATTACAAGTTCAATAACCCTTCTCCTTTGCTTTTCTTTGATGCTATTGGTTTTCTTTACAGTTAAATAGGTATATATGTAGAAATATGTTTTTGGTAATAATAATAACATTACTAAGTATGCAAAAATGAGGAGATCCTGATATTCATGATGAAGAAATACGGCAAAGGCAGCACAGTTTATGGCATACAATCTCCTTACGCAGTGATACTGTAAAAATTGTAATAGCAATTTAGTTTTTTCCAGGTGTCTCTTTATTTTATTCTCTTCCACTGAGATAAGCTGTTAAAGGGAGGATTACAACTTCAGGGTCTGCAGTTTGCCAGAGTTTAATGGGGCAAAGACACCTGTATCTTTTTGACTTGCTACAAGGCATCCTAACAGTGGTCAGGCTGGAGCACAAAAGATATGAGGAAAGGCTGAGAGAACTGGGTTTGATCAGCCTTAGGGGCAAAAGATCTTATTATTACCTTGACCACCTAACTGGGAGAGAGATACAGAGAGGCCTGAGTCAGACCCTCCTCAGTACTGTGCAGTGACAAGCTGAGAGGTAGTAAACTCAACCTAGTCATGGAGAATCCTAACTAGAGATTACGAAACACTTTTCATCATGGAGATGGCTAAACACTGGCAAAGTTTGCCCAGGAAGGTTGTGGCATCTCTGTCCTTGGAAATATTCGAAACTGGGCTGCACATGGCCCCGAGCAACTGACCTTGCTTGGCCCCTCTCTTAGCAAGAGGTTGGACTAGGCACTGCCAGAGGTCCTGTCCCACCTACATGTCTCTTTCATTGTAGGAAATTATGACCTTGTGTGCAAAGCTGAAGACAGTGTGGTTTTCCCCTTCCTGACAGCTGAGTCTTCATGATGCCTCTCCCCACAGGAGCAAAAGGTAAGATTCAGGCTTGAGCTCTTACTGGGTGGTATGGAAAAGGGAAGGCATACTGATCGGGTGTGGGAAATCCCAGCAGTCCCAAAGTGATGCAGCACCTTCAGCAGCTGCTGAGCGGCCCTAGAACAGCATCTCTGCACTTCCTCTAAGCTGCTGCTTTTATGCTAACTGTACTGCAGAGGCACCTGCTCAGTTAATCTTTTAGAGGGGAGATGGATTTTCTAATTCCTTTAATCTACAGCAGTAGCTCTCACCCCAGGCAAATATGCTGTTCATCCTGCTGTCTTTCCGTTTTAAGTTAGGACTTTAAATAATGCTACACTTGCAGAGATTTTTTTAAAGCCTTGACAGACAGTTGACTAAGGCTAGTATTAGGAAAAAAAAAATACACAAAATTAAACTAATTCAGTTTCTTTTACTAATAGCGGTTATATGAAACAAGACTGTTTATAATAAGCAAGAGCTTAATTCATTGGCTAACCTACAGTCTGACAACAAGTATAAGTTTGAAGGGTAGAGTTAGGAAGAGAGAGGACTGGGGTTATAGAAATTCACATTATATTGACATTACTTTGTGTGTGTGTGTGTGTATTTATATAATTTTCAGAGATGAAAATGTTACCCCTCTAAGAATTGCAGTCTGAAAAGGTAGGTATGGGATAAAATTGTGCATAATTATGTGAGGCAAGGAAGGGAAGATATGAAAACTAAAAAGACAGCAACAGCACAGAAAACCCTAATCCACAATTTAATATAGTTCCCTCTATCCTTCTCCTTTCCAAAAAATGAAGAACTATTTAAGAATTTTTGTAAGGCTAAGTTACAGGCTAAAATTAATGAGATGATAATCAGATTTTAAATTAGAAATTCTCATCTCAAGAGGAGAGCAGAATCCTGTTTGCAGTGAATTTAGAAGGTAAGTAGCAGAGCAAATGATCTGAACAGTGTTTGTGTCCAATCTTCAGAGGATAGCCTCAGTTTTGATTTGCCTTAATGGCAATGGGAGATGTTAAGTGCTTGGCTGGATTGGATTCTTTCAGTGCGATATGTCCAAGAGTTTTGATATAAACAAATTAATTCTCAATTAGCTAAATAATGAAAAAGTCCTAACGCTCCTAAAGAGGTCTGAAAATATTTTAATACTAACTAATGATAGTTGAGGTTTCCCATGACATTGACGTATTTTATTTTATTTTCTAGGCTTTGGATGGGCAAAGATTTTTGCCATAAAAATAGCTTATAAAATTCTATCTTTACGTTGTTGACTTTTAAGGCTGAGTTTATCAAGCAACCCTGCCCTACCCAGTGGTAGTTATTTCCCATTTACTGATGCTAAGAATTGAAATCAGAATTACATTATTTCGGATATCATTGATGTAAACACATCACAACTGGGAGGATTTTTTGTTGTTGTTTGTAAATAACAATATATATCTGTGATACTTTAATAAAAATAATCTATTTTCCATGTTAATTTTTTTGTACTTCTAGTCTTCGGATTTTAGTTTCTAGATGGAGGTATGCACACATTGAGAAGTAAACCAGGTGTTTTTCTAGATGGAGGTATGCACATATTGAGAGGTAAATCAGATTTTTCTAATGGCAATGCCAGAACTTTCTCTCACTAATGTCAGTTAACTGCTAGATAAGATAAAATAAAAACACTGAAAATAATAACTCATGGGAGAAATTCTGAGCTGAAATAAGAGTGACAATAAGCTGGATAGTAGGAAAATCTTTTTGACTATCAGTTTAAGGTTTCAAAATCTGGCCTCATAATTTCTTACTCATGTTATCTTGAAAGGATTCTTTAAGTATGATGATCTTGGGGAATGTCTCCTTTAACCTTTGAGGAGGAAAAGATTACCAGAAATCCCCATTAATACAGAGTTCTATCCAGCCATTTACATCTGCATGTACAGAATTAGTGTCACTGAAAGGGAACAACTGAGTTAATTAACTTAATCATCCAGACTGCTCCACTTTTGCTGGTTCTTCCAGTTTAGATAAGGATAACTCCTGCTCTCTCAGCTCTGACCAAACAACTGTCTTGTAATGGTTATGCAGCAGTGTTGTTCCCTCTTTCTCTCTCCAAACCCTGAATTTACTTTTAAAACTATTATTTCTACAAAGTTCTATAGTTCATGCTGTCTTTCCTCTAGGCATATTTCTATTCTCCAAGAGCAGAAAGAAACCACGCTAACAACAAAAAACTGATACCAGGATTTTCTAAATGCTTGCTGATTTTCAATATGCTCTATAGCTAGCCAGGGGTTTGCAGGGGATGAAGAATTTAGGAATTTAGCAGTATCCTCTTTGCAAAGCTTTACCCAGTCTGCAGACTGCACCACCTTTTATAACACTGCTGTTACACAGGCAATGGTGACAGGGGTATCCACATATCCAGTAACTATAGAGATGATATTCAGAAAGATCAAAAGCTTGATGTTGAAATGCCACAGCAATACTGCTCAGAGGTTTTGCAGATGTGTTCTTTCATTCTCCCAAACATGGTACTACCATGGGATCTATAATAAAATCTACTTAAAATGTGATACCTAGAAAAATATCTTTACCTCTAAGAAAGCATGCCTTAGGATACTGTAGTATAAGAAAAGGAGACTATGTTATATTTGCAAAGAGATGGAGATTAGCACCGCACCGTATGCTCTTAAATTGTGCTAATGTTTGAGAAGGAGCTTATAAGTAGCAATAGCCGAAAGATACATTAAGGAATACTAAGTAAATACAAATGACATCATTAGAACTATTGCGAGTTTAAGAACTATGAAAGTTGTAGTCGCATGGGAATGTTGTGGGTCCTTTACGGCTGTTCTCTCTGCTGGTAGTCCATCGCAAAGCTGAATCTTCTTTCAGATCATGATACAATAGCCAATAAAAGCAAAAGGCTTTCATAAGTAGGAAGAAGGTTTATTGAGGACTTCAGATAGGAGCTGAACATGAATAATTAAATACAGATACTTAGTCATCAGCATCTACTTATTAAACCTGGGGACATTTTGAATAAGTCCATACTTGTAGAAAGCTTGAATAGAACCAATGTTTTAATAGCTGTATCCTTTATTTAGAATTTGATAAGACAACAAAGAATCCTATAGGCAGAATAAAATTCACTACTAACTTCACTATATTCACCACTGAGTGCACTGAGTTGCTTCCCAATGAAAAATAGCATAACAGCCCGTATTGGTGCCACAGTGTTGATTTCATTAGCTACAGCACTGAGTATATGAGTATATTCCAGTGGCTTTAAAACATTGCCAAGTCATATAAATCTGGTAAGTTTTGAAAAATCCCATGGGCTAGGCTAGATTTTCCAGTCAAGATGAGTAGAGTCTTCCACTCCTGCAATGCCTAGTAGGCAGCTGGCCTTTCAATTACTTGAATAAGTAGAGGAAATCCTGTCCTAATCACTTGTTTATAATTTAACTGAGAAACATTTTTTGTTTAGAAGTATCCTACTTGCATCCTAGCATTCAATCCTAACGAACATTTATATAAGGATATATTAAGCTAAATCACTTGAGGACTGACAATAATAATACTTTTTGTTTCGCTGTCTGTACTACTGGGCCATATAGAGATGTATAACACAGTGGTATAGATTTATACTCATGGAGCTTATCAGTCTTATGTTCGAAATATTTCTACTATGCAGGCTGTCTCCTCTAAAGGTATCTGAAGTTTCTCCACATTTCTCTGTGTGATATATTCAGAGTCTGTTGTGAAAGAGTACTGCTGTTTCTCTGGAAGAAATAGCCATGCACATTACTATATAACAGCAGGATCGAAGAAGTTCCCTGGACTCCATCATGGCAAAGGGCAGTAATTTACATGTGTGGGATCGAGCAGCCAGATATTAACATTGTTTTCTCACTCTAAAATCTCATTGTAAACAAGCAAACCCAGGAAAGACTAGAAAACAACCTAGCGTTATTTGAGGATATTCACAGACTCATGGAAAGATTTAAGTGGAACAAGAAGGAAGAGACATCTGGAGGTCATAAAGGTCCACCTTGTGGACAAAGCAGGGCTAATTTCAGGGCTGTATTTTTCAGGGTCTTGTTGGGCTAAGTTCTGAAAATTTCCATGAACAGATATTCCAGTTTCTCTGGGCAACCTATTCCAGTGCTTAACTTCTCTCAGGCTGAAGAATTTCTTCCTTACGTCCAATTACAGTTTCTCTTTTTCTAAACTGTGACCATTTTGTCTTATCCTTTTGCTGTGCAGCTCTGAGAAGAATCTGGCTCATCTTCTCTGTAGTCCCTATTTAAGTAGAAGAATAATACTATTGGATTTGCCCCCTCCATCTATCTTCTCCAGGTTTAACAAGCCCATGTTTCTTAGCTTCCCCATTCATGTTCTAGTGATGATGAGCTTCAAAAGTAAAAGACCTTAGTTTTACAAAGTATATTAGTGGGAAATGTGATAAATGTTGTTTATTACATCTAAAGATACAAAACAAAAGTGCAGATAATTAAAGCAAGTTATATAAGGATTGACTTTTTATTTTAGAACTCTAGGTACCTGTTACATAGTCACATTTTTCTATGATCCAGGGACTCAGGAGTTTCTAGAAATGAAATGACATCCACCCATTCATTTCTTCATACTTACAGGAATATTTCCTTTTAATTTCTGCCGTTTATTTTTCTTTCTTCCATTAGTTACAGTCAAAAACTTCCACAAATTCAGAAGGTCAGGTAATCACCGCAATATTTTGTTGTTTTTTTCTGTAATCAGCAACAATCTACTCCCTGACATAACTATCCCAGCATTGAAGGCTTTGGTGAATTTAGCTTTTGCTATGCTTGATACTGTAGCGATGCTGGCAGAAAAACCCACCCTAGCAAGTGCTGCATCTGTGCAAGCCATGCTAATACTGTTATGAAACTGAAGCTCTGTAGCATGGGTAAATTTTATTGCAGGTGTTATAGTCTCTTGCTGATAATTTTGCTAATTCTGTTGCTCATCCCTGGTTTTTCTCTGGTTTGCCAAACAGGGAGGTGAATGTTCATGGGACTGGCGATCTGGTTGTGCCTACTAAGCTGAGAGTGGTGCTTACCACTGTCTCAGTGAGATACACCTGTCTGAGTCCGAGTTTGAACACAACAAAAGCTGGACTCTAGGTTTGCTAGACAATCCTCAGGTTTCACGTGTGTCACAAACAAAGATGTTAAAGTCTGAGTCACAGAAACTTTAGACTCTGTCACTGATTTTGCACTGTGTCTTTCTGGTCCCGAGGTCTTCTAGATCCAAAGGACTGCATGTTCAAGCTCGTGTCACAATCCCATTGTAACCATGCATCTCACAATATTTATTTCCATTCTTTCAAAGCGAAACTCATTTTATGCAATGCTTAGACTTGTAAAGTTTGAGTTCCGTTGAATTGTACTTCTTTCTCCCAAATGATTCTGAAAAAATGTTGGAAAGTGATAAAGAATCTGGCCTCCATTCATCCTTTGATTTCCATTTTTTATTCTCTTAGAAGACCAGCTAGAAGATAGAATCATGCAAAACAGGATCAATTTCAAAGGAGTGCCCCCTACTTTATCATCATGAGAAATGTACCCTATTTGAACTGGTGAAACTACTACTACCAATATATTTCAAAATAGAATGAATTTTTAAAATACAACTGCTGAGTGATCATCACTAAACTAATTTTTAAGCTATTGCAACAGTTAGCAAGGAATACTGTGAAGCACACATGTTCTGTCGTTGGGATTACTATCGCCTGCTGAAATCAAGAGCAAAAAGAGCACCATGCAGATTTATCCTCACGAAACTCACAGACAAAGTAAACTTCTTTTAAAGTAACTTGTTAAATATGAATGCAGCATCCTTTTTATTAAAATTATAAGCATAATCTCTCCAGAGACACAGCACTTTAACATTTTCCTCCCAAACTGAGCTTAAGTTCAGTTATTAACTGGAAACTATTTGTTAGCTGTAGTAGGAATACCAATGAAGAAGCACAAAAAAAAAAAAAAAGATTACCTTCTTCTTAAGAAATACTGTTCATCTGAGTCATCTCTTGCAGGAGTAAGCTTTTCGTGCTTATATCCCTCTTGGATCATGAATGATGCCTGTAACTGACAGCTTAATTCTCACAAGTGAGAATGTTCCTTCAAGAGTTTGAGTTCTTTGATGACTCTGTTCCAGTTTAGTAGTACTGAAAATAGAAATCTTTACTGCTTTCACTCTCTCTGCCAACCAGCAACCACTGATGTTGTTGAAAACTGCACTTGCTGCCTCTTATAGACTGCTATTTCTCAAAATGAGTCTGACTCAACAAATTAATGCTTTAAGAATACCTTATACACGTTCCGGAGTTCTTTCAAAATACTGGTTTTGTGTTTGGCAGACAATCCTATTATTACTGTTTGTTTCAGTAAACATAGCATTACTGAGCTCCAGTGATTGAGCATCACTCAATTTTGTGATGCTGTATGGACACCAAATAAAAGGCAGTCCCTGCCTCAAATAGTTAAGCATCCTCCACGAGTCTCTTTGAAGTGGCACTTTATAATGACCAATGGAACAGGCATATATATATGTGTGTATGTATATATATATACATATATACACACACACATATACACACACACCCCTACATATTTGTTCATGGAGTGAACAAAACTGGGTGTGCTTTAGTTTCAAAATAGGTAAACTGATTCTTTGCAGCATGCTCATACTATTATTATTTCACTGATATAGACTGCATACGTGCAATGTTTTATGTAATAGAATTGATGAAAATAATGACGGTCTGATCCCTAGAGCTCTTGCTTTGGATATAACCTACATACTATTGTTCCTGTTGCTAAGAGCCTTTCTTACATGCCCCTTAGCAACATGGGGTGGAAGAGCATAAATGCTACTTTGGAACCCATCAGGAGAATTTAGAGTTTAGGTGCTTGAACCTAGGCAACGATCCAGAAATGTGTTCCATTAGCCGTAAAATATAATTCCTAAATTTTAGGCTTATGTGTCTAAATTTAGGTGCTTTCCTCTGGGGCTATAGATATGAAATTCTTTCCTCAGATGTAAGGCAAAGAAGGACCTCAACTGCACTTAATTCCTTAAGGTAGCATCTTAGTAGGCACTCCCCAATGCCCAGGGACAGTACTGAATCAGGCAGAAAGAGTTATTTGATTTGAAATCATAGCTAGTGGGTGAATATCACTCATTAAACAGTTTTTTCAATAAATATTTTCCAATTCCTACAGTTATCCTCAGTTACTATGCTATTATATAGGAGGGCTTGCATGCTGCCCACACTATTTAATCTGTATAGTGAAGAGAAAAGAGTTAAAAGGTAAGAGACAGAAACCAAGAAAGTACCATGCAGTGATCAGGTTCACAGCTAGGTGAGGAGAAATACAAATCCTATTCCTTACTTTATTTCTACCCTCTTTATTTTTTTTATCCAGAGTACAGATTATGAAAAGAGGATATACCTACAAAAGGAGCATAAACATGGGCAAAGTAGGTTAAACTGAATGACTGAATATCAGTGAAAACGAAAGCCTTGGTAATGATGTTTGACCCTCTCGAATAAGAATTGGCCCTGATGTTAGCCAGAATGTCACTGAGACTCCAATGAAATGTAAAGTCACATTTCTTTGAGTGAGGTTATAATGAATGAAGCCTAGTTAGTTCATGGTAAATAGACACCACTGAAAATCTTTCTAACTTTTAAAATGAAAAGAACAGTAAAGAGCTGTAAATGTAAACTACAGAGTAAGCTTTTCACTTTAACATTTTGAATTCCTTCTTTGCTTTCCCTTCAGAAGAGAGTAAAATTAATCCTAGTGTTTCACAAACTTTTTGTGTCATAGCGAAGATGGCCAAGGTTTCCTTTACCTTAGGGAAAAGGAGAAAAAATAGTTGAGCTGGAGTAGTATTCCATATAATTTCATTTGTCACTAGAATACTATTCTGCTTCCTTAAAGTAAAGGAAAAATGAATATACGATGGAAATACGAAAGAGCAGATAGTAAACAGGAGACAGAGGATGCAATTTTTTTCTCACAGCTAAAGACAGCCATTACTGTCTGGAATTACTGACCACTCAAAGATCTAGAAAAATTGTTCCTATGCTATGTTTCAGATGCTGCTTTTAGCTACTTTTTTGTCACAAGGTCATAGTCACGTCGTAGGAGAGGCACTGTTGCCAGGTTAAGACAGAGGGCAGAAAAAGAGTAAACTAAAGAAAAAAGCAGATTAGCAGCGAAAAGAAACATGGGACAAAGGACAGAAAAAGGATCCTAAATCTGACATATAAGGTGCCATGCAGTACTGCCTGAACATTTCGTCAGGAGCTCCCTAATGTGAAAATAGAAAATAGGATATAAATCTCTGCAGGACATTTACATATCCTCTTTCTCCCTTGTCTCTTCTTTCTCAAGGACACCTCTATATGGTCATGAAGTCTTAACTGTGGCACACCACAGCATCTCAGAGAACCCCAAGAATGTTTACTCCATTTCGCCAGTCCATGTTCCTAGGGCTGTTGTTGGATCATTTCCCCACTCTCCCAAGATGATTATAAGGGCTCATACTCCTATAATTTGTTCATCAGTTAAACCTATTCTCTGATGCATTTCTTTCTGTATAGTGCTATGTACCTCTTTTCCTTGCCTTGCCTTGCCTTCCTTTCCTTTTGGCTTTTCCCTTCACCCTACCTTTCCCCTCTCCCCTTTCTCCTCTCCTCTCCTCTTTTCTTCATTTGTCCTTCTCCAATAAAACATAGGGAAGGATACAAAGGGAGAAAAAATAAAAAGGAGCTCCTACTTTTGGAGAAGTAGCACAGAAATGTTGGGAACAGAAAAAATCATTAAGAGGTGAGCAACTGTTCTTTAACCTCCTTGCTGTCTGTTTTTATTCAATTTTGCAGGTCTGGGGAAAAGGTAATGTAACAATAAGGCTGCGTTCTGCTTGCATTTGCTTCTGCAGTGTGCCAGTTTATTTTGTTCTAAGAAGTCTGTTATTTTGCTCTTTGATTGCCTCAGCACTGTTGAAATTTGCATTTTTTTTTCAGTTTGCTCACATTCCCCCTTTACCTGGATAATCTTTAATGACTTTCTTAAATGCTTGGCATCCTCTAGGAGCCACTATCATCTGAGCTTTGGCTTTTTCTCCTTTAAACAGCTGTTTAGAAGTTTGATGTTAGATCCTCTTACTCTTCATTCATCCCATTCTTAAGTCTATTTAACTTTTTTTTTCTCTGAATTCAAAGTTCTTCAGTACATTTCAGATTCTCTTTGTAACGGGATACAAGCCATATGCCCTGCTATATTTCCCCTAAGAATTTTTTGACCTTTGAAGATGTAGATAAGAATAAGATTAGCAGGTATCTCCCGCTTTGGGACGCAGAAGTTTTATTCCATCCACACTTATGACATCTAGGTAGTCTGCTACTCCATGTCCACTGGATCAGGTGGTGCTGACCCTGAATGTTAATAGCCTAATTTAATTATTTAGAGTTAATGGTTTTAATGCTTTGCAGCACCCACTTTGTGCTGGCTACAGCAAAAAGGACGAGTCATATGAAGCTAATTAGGGTACTTGCATTGTCTGGATGCAAGTCAAAGCATCATAAGAGCTGCCTCAAGTTGCAATAACCGATAAGTACTTTCTGAGGGGCCATATCAGGATCAACTACCTCTCATCCTCTCCTCTACCCCGCCTTATCTCCACAGCCACATGTTGGAGAGGGCATGCTGTAAACTGGTTGTGTGGTTGCTATAGCTACTTCAGGACTTCCTTTTTCTGACAGAGGGGGTAGGACAGAAGAGCTTAAGGATATTACCAGCAGTCCCTGTTTCCTTTGCTCTACTAACTGTTCCAAAGGACATGAAGCTGAACAATATTTGACATGGGTATGGCTGATAAAGGAAAAATACACTGAATTGTAATACAATTTATATGATGTTTCTGTGTTTTCTCTAAGTTGCCTGCTTTTAAATATATAATGTGCATGTTCAAATAATGCTGCTCAGATATATAGTCCTGCTCAGGTAACACAGATGCCTAAGTAAGCAAAGACAGGAAAGAGGATTTTATTTTTGCTTCTGCTAAAATTTTTCCCTAGGGCTAGAAAAAATTCCACCAGTCTCTCTCTCTTTTGTCTTTCTAGAAGCAATACTGCAGAGCAGTATTAGAGAATCAAATGCAGAACAGAAATTATTCTATTGTCATTACTTATTTATTAGCTGCATACGTGGGAACCCTGCTGTGAATATCAGTCCTGTAGTGACAGTCTTTTAATCTGCTTGTTTGTATATTGAACACTAAGAGCCTCTGGCCAGGCTTTTAAAAGTGATTTCAACACTTGAACAAGCAAATAGCCACCAAAGTGCACCAGGTAGGCAACAGTAACATATTCAGAGCTGGCACTAATCTCCCTAGATGCCTATGCTCCCTAAGGCATCTAAGTTTCTACAGCTGGCATTTTCAAAGAAACCTAACTGTTGCTGTCAACAAATGAGCTGATGAGAGCACTAGCACAAGTGGAAACCCTGGGGGCCCTGGAAACAAGATTTTTAATGTAGGCAGGAAAACTTCTCTCTCTCCATTAATGTCAGATTTCCTAAGTGTCCTCTGAGGGTGCTGAAGACGTGTTACTTGTCATGAGTGGAACAGACAAATAAAGTAGACTGGCCAGAAAGCTTCTACAATCCTGGCGTATGAAACGTACCCAAAGTCTGGCATTTACCCACAGGACTCATGTTGCACATCGTTGCGGATGAATGAGGAGTGATACACTTCACTCACAAGAGAGAAGCGGCCACATGTTTTATTGAGATAAGATAGTGATTTAACAAAGTTCAATCGTAAATAAGACAGTGATTTAACGAGGGTCAATGGCAAGGTTCACTCAGTTATTTGCTGCGTGGAGGACAGGGTCAGGCAAAATCGTCTAGGAGACCCTCCCGTTGAGTCATGAAGTTCAGAATGGACCCCCTTGGCTGGATCCGATCTTAGTCTCAGACTTGGCCAACGGTTTATGTCTAAGGATTATGAGCACAATCAATTTGAGATACAAATTAGCAAAGTTTGCAAAGTTTCAGCATGCTATTAGTCTCTTCCAAGAATCTGTTGCAGGTAAGGAGTCTCTTGACCCCGAGGAGTAACCTTGAGAGGTGTCCCAGCTCAAGGGGAGATTCACAGCTGTGCAGCCAGCTGCCATGCAGGAGAGCTTAGTGGGCTATAGGTTGCAGCACTATTTATGGATATGGAGTTTGACTCATGGCCATACAATATTTGGTGTGGAGATATACCACACTGCTGATCTCTGTCATGTGGGGGGGAAAAGATACCTTTTTTACTGTCCTCATGCCGTGCAGGGGAAAATATACCCCTTTTGGCTGATCTCATGCCTGTTTCTGGCCTCACCATTTGCAACTAGTGTTGTCTAGTTCCTCCTGGTCAGCCCTGGGCGCTGTCAGCTATTTGCGGTCAGTTGGAGTCCGAGAATAAGGGAGTTGCACTGAAATCAATTGCATTGAGATCATAGCCCCACATGTGCAGACAGATCTCTGATTCCTTCTGCCTATTTGCCATGCTGTGTGCATTAGTGCACAGGCACTCCAGAGAGGCCCCTGAACGTACTGTTTTCCCGGAAATGTTGTGAGCGGTTTTCCTCATAATGTTGTCTTGTAGTCAATTCCTATATGCAAATGGCTCCTGCCTACTAACTGGGGATCACTGTCTTACGTAAAGTAAGATGCCTGTTTGCTGTCCTTTCCAGCTTCCCCTTCTTTTTCGCTTTGGAAGTGTCTTGTAATTTATGAAGATTATTTTTATACTACTTAATAGGTTCTAGCGGCCAACCAGACAAAATGGGTCCTGTTGATACTCTCAACTCCTTATCGCTATGTGAAAATCATTTTTCTATCCATTTTTGAATTTCCTCAGGGACTTGTAGTCTTCAAAGCTGCCACTGAGCACCGTTTCAGCTGGTGGATAGGGAACAGCGGCTGAATGGATGTTGAGGGGAGTGGGGCTTCTGTCAGAGGTGTTAAATGTATACTCAGTGAGTACGGAAAAATAATTTTGAATGCTATTTAAATGGTATTTTACTCCATGAATAAATTATTATGCCTCATGATGCAAATATAAACATTTTAGGACTTCTTAAAAAGTAGATATTAGCCCAAGAGCAAGAATTCCTACAAAAATGCACATTTTTTTATTCTTAAATTATTGACTTAAAGTTTCATTTTGAGAGATGCGATGGCTTTGACCAGTAGATGTACAGAAAAGAAAGAAAAAGCTCAAATGAATATCTTCACCCTTACTCATTTAATTTAAAAACCAGCAATATTTTCTCATGTCTGTGTTTGAAAACAAACAAACAAGCCCTGATCCAAATCTAGGAGCACTGATGCCAAGTTTCACCCTGAGGCACATTTTTATAATTGATTTACAAACCCCTGCAGCCCACCTGCAAAAGGATTTTGTGGTCTTCAGTATTCTTCCCTCTTCCTTTCTAATTTTTTTCCTTTCCATTTCCTCTGAATTACTTTTTCTCCAATTTAGACACTTTGGCAGCTGAGGATTTCGCATACAAATTTTGTACTGCTTTAAAACCTTCCTTTCTACAATGCATATTTCATGATTTTCTTATCCTCAAAACCCCAAGCTGTCTTCACAAAAAATTTCCGAGCACAAACTATGAACCTCTGTGGTATACCTATCAAACAAAAGACAGTGACTTTCCAGAAGAACTGTCCACATATCTTAATGAATGTTCTGGTAGCAAAAAAAAAAAAAAAAAAAAAAAAAAAAGTCTCACGAAAGAAGATATGCAATAATGTGCTAATTCTCAGAAAGTTACAAGTTATGGTGTTATGAAAAATGCAATTGGGGACATTTAAGAATAGTATTTTCTTAACAAGGGCACTACTATTCCTAATCTGTCATCTGGAATTCAGCAACTCCCTAATCTCAGTAGTAGAATGAATATTGGTATTTTTTAGTGGACAGAGCTCTAATATAACGGTTCTGATCTTGGATTTGTAAGAGCTGAGTTCAGTCCTAGCTCCACCCCAGGTTTCCAACTGAACACAGACAAGCTGCTCGGATGAAAATACAATTATCCTTAGAGGAATTTATGTGTTTAGCTTCCATTGAAACTCGGTCTTGAGGATCTCTGCATCTCCAAATAATCTGTAACTGGGGATAACTCTATTGCTCTCTCTGCAAAAGTATTAGAGTATAAATGAATTAAAACTATGATAACAGTGGCCATTTAATTCTTAAAATTGAATCGCTTTGTCATTGGTATAAATGGTGAGGTTGTCACCAAGTTTAAAACAGGCAGGATCGGTGTCTATCTGTGGAATTTAGTAATAGTAGTCCAGTAAATGAATGTAGGGATACCACTGAGCATATCTGATTTGGGTATAAATTATAATGAATTCACAGATCTCAGCCTTAGGTCCTGGTAGATAGTCATTGTCTACTGATTTCAGAAAATTGCCTCAGAGTTTGAAAGCCTTTGCTCAGAAACATGACAGAATTAAAAAGGCTGGTTGACTTGTCAGCTTGATTTAGGTCAAAGCCAAACCAAAGGAGCTCTGTCCCTCTCTCTCATGCACTGTCCTGCCTCCCAGTTCTGTGACCTTTCATATGGCAGAATTTGTAAATACAGAAGTGAGCAAAAAGACTGTTGTGAGTTAAAGCTTAAAGCATTCTCACTTCTAACAATGACGCTGTTCCATATTCCTTATGTCACAACAACTTCCATATCAAATTTACTCAGTCTGCATGTAAAAGCTGAGTGACCCCAACAGCACACCCTGCAAAGTTAGTCAAGGATGTGAAATCCGGCCTGCTCTTTCTTTCTGGCTATTGCCATACATTTCTAAAATAGCAAAATACGGGTGACAAACATTGCCTTTCTTCATTCTGACCAGAAATTATTGTTCTGAATGACATTACACATATATTGCTGAGGCAAGAATTTTAACACAGCAGAAGTTTATTTTGGTGGTATTTAACACAGCTGTAAGCTCAGGATCCTGGGCTGGTCAATCTTCTACTCTCTTGCTTTTAAGTCCAAATTGTGCTAGGTAACCAATCAGATGTCAGGAAAAGCTTTCTAGATATAGAAGATTAAGCAACCATTCTTATTCTCTGCCAGTCAGAGTTACATGGTTATGAAGTCACACAGGCTTAAGCCGTGAGTGTCTATCTCTGCACTGGAAAGATCATCATGCAGAGAGTTATGGTGCAGCTGATACTACCAGCAGATAAATTAATCATTTCACCTTCACCCTGGATGGGAAGAACCTCCGAGTCAGGTATAGCGATACTGTGAGCTATTATTCGTCACTTTATCACTGATGAGACTTCCTAAGTGCTCATCTTCTATGACAAAACAAAGTCAAACAGGCCTGCTTAAACCACCTAGGGTTAATCTGACCAGTCTGACTGCACCGGTTCTGGCTTGAAGTAGTCACAGAATTAAACGCTATGTGTCTTAGCTGAGAACTGGCACAGCTAATAAACAGTAGCTCCTTAAACTGTCTTGCATGTCTATTATCCAGGTGACTCCTATTGCAAGGTCAAATAGGTTAATTTAGGAGCTGCTAAAGGTAATCTAAGTTCATTTGCTTCACTTTGCACCAAAACAGCTTAGGAGGGATAACATGCTCACCCAGAAGTTTTAAGCTTGAACTTAAATTCTTTTCCTTCTCTCATTCCAACCTACACGCACCTTCTTCCTGAGGATCAGAATTTCTGTAAGAACTGTGCTTGAGATACACCTTTTTATAAGTCTCTATTATTGTAGAGAAAAATGGATTTAGTCCTAGCTTATCCCTGATTATACAGAAGGCCTGATCCTAAGCACAGGAGACCATGACAGGGTCTAAGCCTCAGAGCACAGTGTATAAATAAAGCAGAAAACTTAGTCAAGCTGCCGGAATGTAAGAAGTTGTTTGCCCACTGAGGTCTGCACTTTCCAGACAGAATTTTCTTCTATCTCTCCAGCTCTACCTGCGCCTCCTAATTCAGGGACTTGCACAGAAGCCTTGCATGTTTCGCTAAGCCGTTTCCCATAGTGAACAGAGTATCTCCAGCAACTGGGACTCATCTTCCGTGTAACTCCCAGAGTTCTTTACAAAAAAAACATACTCAAAATTTCCTCTTAGAGGAAATTACATACACATACATACTTTCCTAGAACCCCAGACATAGCTGTGTATCCTATATACAATCTTGTGTTAGTGTAATTTGAATGAATAGGGTTGCTCTCTTTTGTACTGTTGTAAGTGACAAGAGAATCAAGCCCAGCTGGTTGAAATCTGTGACAGCATAAGATGAGGTCAGCAGCGGAACAATTAGAGTGCTTAAGCTTGTAACCAGCATGTGCAATCGCTGTGATAAGTCATATTCAGAGATAGTGAAGTCATTTGTCAAATATGTTGAATTAGGGATTTCTTTATGATGGAAGGAAAGGACTAGCACTCTCCTAAGGATGAGCACTGCTCATGACTATTCATTAGTGAGAATTCTTTAGTCTTCTTCCTTTGGTCATTTTAAAAGTTCACTGGAGAAGACATCTCTCCATGCCTTTCTTTCTATCTTTATAGCTTTTTTCATATTCTACTGAAGCTTTACTTTTTTACTTATACATATTCTTATGGAAAAAAGGGAATATTTTCATAAAGTAAAAAAGTTTCCTTCTCTTTCCTTGTATTATGAATGAAAGTATAATCATTTTCTACTGAATTATTAGCAATGACAATACAATGCAAAGAATGTAAAAATGCAAATGCAAAACAGAGGATTTCAGAAAGATATTAATAACAAAAATCGGGGAGGTAGAATGGAAATGCTTGCACCAGAATAGTAATAGCGGGAGTCGCTCTTAATATATATTCAGCTAACATCAGACTCATTGGAACTATAAGGAGAGATAGTATGTTCTTTGGCGATACTGAAAATGAGGAATATATAACCATCTGAGCTGGTGAACCTTACAGATTTCTTCAGGCATTAACTTTAAACATGTACATCCAGCAGGGAAAAAGGAAAAAGAGTAATGGGTAATGTTTGCTGAGCGGTTAATTCATCTTTGATAAATAGATGACTTAAGAAGGAATATGGGGCTGTGTGGTCAAGAAGGAGGAAAGACAGATACTGCCAAAATAAATAATGGTACCTCATGGTATGAGGACAAGTAAAGGTCAGACAGAGAAATTTGGAGGAGAGGCAGACTGATAGAAAACCTCTTTCTATGTATTAATGATAAAAAAGAGAAGTGATAGCTCAGTTCAGACGTTGTTAGTTAATCACTAACGTCATTCTGAAGACAACTGGGAAGTGCAAGAACATTTTTTCCACAATCTCTACTGTGTATGCATTCAAATACCCTGTTTTAGAAGATATACTGCGTTGAAACTGACTGATACTAGAATATATGACCACTGAGTGCCATATCTACTAAAGGTAAAAAGCAGAAACTCACACATTCAAAGAATACAGAATTAGGTGATCTTGCTCTCTTCAGTATAATGTGTTAAATGTTACTGTGAAGCTTTCTTTGAGGACTTAATGTAGAGTACAGGCTTTATTCCCACCTTTGCTAAAAACCTGAATTCAAGAAAGACGATCACAAACCGTTGTCAGAAATGAAAAGGTGCTATCTTGGGATGAGGCACAGAAGCGAGTGGATAGTTTCTGCTTTGTTGGCTGTTTGGACAACTAGTGCTACAAAGCCAGTTACCACTGAGGGTATCTGACCATCTTAGTGGGGATTGTAAAGTGACAAGTACTGTCCTCGTATTGCCAGGATAACCTTACTTTTACCTAGACTGTGGTTCAGTTAGTTGTTTTTTATCCAGAAGCTGCTTTCAGTTAGTTGACATAAGGAGAAAATGTTGTGTTGTGCTTCATATAAAATAATTATTGAGTTATCTTTGTCTTGCTGGCACTTCAGCTTGTGCTGCCTCAACATATATTTAAGCATGCATGTAAAGATGTCAGATAGGATAAGAATAAAGCATGCAGGACTCCACAGCTGAGGAACCAGATAGAAGAACCATTACTATAATCATATGCTGAGCTAAGTTAGAGAAAAAGTCATGATATAATACTTTCCTTGATTCCTGCAGCTTTAGAATTATGGCCAAAATGTCTGGCAATCAATATTATAAGGCACAAGGGAAGGTCCAACGAGATGAGAACCACAGTAGTTCCTGGAAGGGAAGGACTGATCTGACCTATGTCCTCATTTGAAGCCTGTTTTAGGGTGGCAAAACTGGTATTACTGTGGCAGACAGCACTGTCCTGACTGCTGAATTTAGTAGACTAAGTGTTTTGAAAGCCAAACATCTCAGAGCACAGCTTCTGTTAGTTTTCCCAACCTATTGCAAAGTGTGAAGTGTACCACAAATGGCCACTTACCCCTCATGCAATCAGTGATTCTTTACTTTCAGTGCAGAGTTAAAGGTAACGGATTCTGGATCTATTCTGAAGAGCCAGATACTATAAAGGCTGCCCTTAAATTCGTTGTTGCTGTTTCATAAACATAAATATTTATCTGATAAATTCTATAATACTGTCCTTAGTAGCTATTTAGTTTGGAGTGCATATTAGTTAAATGCAGTACCTGGTGATGCAGTGCCTGGTGACTACTCCACCTGGGTTGCGTGGTATTTCTAGCCTCAAAATATTTGAAATGTAATCTTTTTTAAAAAATATCAAATATATCCTCAAAACTGTACCTTTTACAGAGACTCTAGTGGACTGCATGACCCCTTTTAACGTTAGATCACTTTCAAAAATTGTATGGGTATTTGTCAATGTGTTAAAGCAAAAGTAGTACTCTCTATGTGTGAGTCAGGGAGTGCCAATGTGTGAGACATTTAAAATATGCTAGTCAGTGCCTCCAAATCAGAAAGAAAATTTATCTTTAGGGATTCATATCTGATGCAATTACCCAACTACACAGTGTGAAATCCCAAGCAGAATTCTCAAATTATTTTATTCCATCTAGGAGGATAATCAGATATTAACAAGGTTTGGAACTTTTAAAAGGCTTAGAGTAATTCAGCTCACAGATTTGGAAAGCACACTTGAGGTAGAACATGCACACATATTTGTATTTTTTTTGTGAAATTAAGATACATGTATGCATTTTAATTGAATGTGAAATATTCAGCTCTACATTTATGTAAGCCAAACAGAGTTATTTCTTTATCAGGTATAGTACATGCATCCATTTTTGAAAACATTACATACCATATGGCACTCTTTCTGCTAAATACTCAGCTATGAAGGAAATTCTGACTGTTAACTTAAAATTACGTGAAAATGAGAAAAGCTACTAGAATAATAATGATTTTATTTTCTTTATATCTTAATACATGATCAAATCATTAATCCCTAACAGATGCACATGTACGCTACCACTTTCAGTACATCTCATATATTTCCAGTAGATGGCACTGCGGGAATAATGAGGGCTGCTTAGAAGCTGACTGGTTTGAGTACCTCATATCCCATCACACAGAGTGTAAAACAATTTTTGTCTCCCACTGGTTTCACCAGTTTAATCCTGTCATACTATGAGTCAGATTTTCTAGGTGTGCTTACTACTTCCAGTGACGGATATACTGAAACTGCTGACACCAAGTACTTAATGCAGTTTATGGTGTAGAAATAGTAATCTCTCATATTAAATTACTTGCTTATAGAACATACCTTCCTCTAGCAAGTTTTTTGTCATAATATTTACGTAGACACCATCAGCTCATGTGCTTGCTACTCAGATAAACGATTGAGCTGATACAGTGATCACCAGGGCTGTGAGTAGTATTCATGGTGAAATTTAAAGTAGGCCTTCATCTGCCAGGTTATCGGTGAAATTAGCCTACTTTTTGAAGTAAGAGACTTTTTCTTCAGTCTGGGTATCACACTCCACAGCAGAGATGCTTAACTGAAAAGTGAAAAGAGCTTTTTCTACCTGCTGCTCTTTGAAACTCATTTTGGGCTTCAAGAGCCAAGCAGGATTCCTTCCACATCGCATATCATCACTAGCAACAAAGTTTCTGAGGGCTAAATTATGCCCTTAGCGGTACCTGTGCAATTGTTTTGCCTGCAAGGCTTTTGAACAGGTGTAGCTATTGGGACTTTGCAAGCAAGTCTGTTGATGATGCACAGGATGGGATACTATCCAGCTGTCTCAGATAGTTCTGTTGCTTCTACTGGGCTAAGGGAAATAAAAAGTGGTGAGTTTTTATTTTTGTCAGTAGTAGAAATGAGTCTAAAAACACACGAGATTTGCTCTATTCAGGAAAATGATGCCATTGTTACATTGTCATTTCTCCACAGCAAAATTGTTCTCCACAGTTTTCTTCTGATAGCTGAACTTTGTGATATGCTATATGCTTCCTCTGATGGCCTCTGACACATTGTGGCTGTCACATATCTCCTTCCAGAACCTTTTCAAATTCAAAGATTGAAAATATTTAATATCTGCTACCCACTTAAAAGGTAGCGTAGAAATCTGGGAAGCCTGATGGGGAATTCATTATGAGCAATAGAGTATCAGAGGAATGAAAAGCCCAGGATGATAGGTTTTCTGTAGTGAATGCATATACTGGAAAATAAATATTTTCCTTTACAGGACAACCAATGTCAGATAACTACAAGGTGGTATGTCCAAGAAGGGGGCTTGTGGGCTGAAATCTGTCAGTTTGAAAAGGAAACCAGCCACTGCATCTATGCTGGTTTAGCAGCCTAAGTGGCAGAATGGAAGCCGAATTGGGCCCTACAGCACTCTTACTGATGGATGGCAGGACTGTTCCCTGTCTACTGTGCTTTCGCAGTCAGAGGTCAAAGATCCATCTCAGCCCAAATGGTTCACTGGTATAATTGGTTCAGGCATACCAGTTCTTCTAGCCAGCAAAAGACGAGTGAGTAATAAGGCTGGCATCGTAATTGACTGCCTTTGGCTCACAGTATAAGTAATCAGGCACCCATTCATGGCTGGCTCAAGTGATGATAGATTTCACAAGAATTCAGATGGATTTTCAATCTACAAGACTGTATCTGTAGAGGGATGTTGTAACGACCAGCACTGCTGCCACGTCCCATGTGGCACAGAGGTCAGAACTGAAGTCCGGCAGTTCCACATTTCCCCCCCTGCCCCGTGGCCTAGTCAAAGTACCATTTTTTGATCCATGACTTTGGGACCGGGGTTTACACCAGGGTCTCGCCGATAATAGAGCCCAGAAGATCATTAGCCCTCTGAGGAAAGTCAGGAAACATGTAAAGCCAGTCACTGTCTGCTGCGGCAGGTCTCATTTGCGACAGAGATGGTGTAGCAGGTTTGTCCTGTTCTGACATTGAAGATTCTTCCCATCTGAAAGATGAGCTGTGAACTGGGGCATAAAACGGATTCTTATTTTTTCCTTTTTTCCCCGCTCTGGATCAGGACAGAACGGGCCAAATAAGTACGCATAACATGTTCTGGATTAAATGTCATTTCATAAGTTTTATTTTATTTTGCCTGATAAAAAAAATGAGAGTGCCTCTTGCATTGACAGAAAGTGATTTGCATAAGAACAGCGCAAGTAGGATTCGAATGTGTGTCTCCTCAGTTGTTTTATAAACACTTTATCTGCTAGACTACACAGTGTTAATATATTAACTACCACTAAAATTAGTTACCAGGGTTTTCCTGTTGTTCACTGAATGCAGTAGGAACATCCTGAAATTTCTGAATAAAATGTACTTTAAAAATTACAAAATAAGAGAGGAAGATTTCAAATGTAACAACTATAACGCTCATTGATCTTTTTACTCTGTATTTATATGTAATATATCATCACAAAATGTTGCTTTCCGTGTAATTTGTCTCCAAACGTTACAGGTATATTTTCTTCTGTGTAATTTAGCTCTACAATGTCCTCAGATATATTTCTTTACTATATATAGTATTTAAAAAATGAAGTAGAACACAGTTCCTACGGTCTGGCACAAACTGCGAAGCCAGTCTTGTTTCCAGTAAACGCTGAATAGCAAAGCACTAGCTGGCTTTAGCATGAGCAGGAGGGGCCTTTAACTTGTCCCTGTTTTGCTGACTTCTCTCTTTTTTATGGATGTTGAATCTTTATAGCTAAAATTTGCCTGTTCTGTTTTGAATCCCTAATATGTGCAGTGTTTTGGATCAAATGACTATTATAATGGTAGTGCTTTTTTTTTTTCATTGTGCCTTCGAGTCATTGTTTTGACTCAGTAAACGCTGCAAAATGTTTGGACTCACTTCTCCAGCTTACGAGCCCAGACCCCTAAAGCACTCAAGTATACCTTGCTTCAAAGGATATCTACAGCTTCGGACCTGACGTTTCCACCTCTTGAACAAATTTAATTCCCCTTACCTTTCCCCTTGAAAAGATATTCACAATAGAACTAAAGAATCATGAAGCTAAGGCTAAAGAAAGTTTTATTCATACCGAGGAAGGAAACTCATGACTTTCTGAATTTTCTCACTAGATAATTTTTAGACTTACTCATTGAAAGTCCTTGTCTACTTAAAACATGACTTTGCAGTGTTGAATTGCATCCAAGCAATCGCAAAACCTAGCTCAGTATCCATAGCGATCATCCATTCCTCATGCATTCCTAACAATTTTGCTTTTCCAAGTGCAGCTCTACATCAAGCATCAGCTTACATGAACGTTTTTACAGTATTGCTTAGATAATTTTCTTCATTAATCTGGATGATCTGATAATTGATTTAGAATCCTGCTAAGTGTTTGTGCAAGGTTTCTCCCCCTTTCAAGGAGAGTTTCCTTTTATCAACACTGAATGAGAGTACACAAATTTTTTACTATTAACATGTTGCCCACCCATCTGGCTTCTTCAGGTCCTTCTGAATAAAATAAATGTACAGTATCCTTGACCACGCTTAGCGTCTTTGCGCTGTCTGCAAATGTGGCTTCTCACTACTTGTCCTCTTTCCAGACCATTAAGCATCCTGACACCTACTGTGGAGCATTGAGGCCCCCTTGCTAGGATTGAAAATTACCCATTTAATCCCACTCTCTCGTTTCTGTCTCCAGGCTAGGTTTTGATCCATTTTAAAAATCTGGGCTATGGCACATCCCAGTGAAGTCGATGGAGGTGCTATAAAGCTTAAAGGTGGTACGTGCTCAAGCTTCCTGTTGAGCTCCAGCAGACAGAAAAAGTTTTTACTTGTAAAAAATAAAAATAGTCTCAGGTTATGGGAGGAAATATTTCCTAAGCAGAGCTTCCAAAGTAATCTGAAAAATGTTTGGGTTCTCTTCAATCTCTGATACAACTGTCTGCGTGTAACTGTGGCAGGAAATCATCTACTGCTTTTAGGTGCTGATATCCTGATAGTGAGAAAATCATTCGTTTCATAATAATAAGAATTTTCCCAAAGATTTACTTTTATTAAACTAAGCCTCACCCTTTTTTTTTAGTACTTGAGGAAAGAAGAAAAAGATAATGTGCTCAATATTTGCTAGTTTTCCAAAGCTTACGTTAGCAGACGTTGCGTACAGAATCTCTTTTTTCACTCCATGGCTGCTACGTGGAGGAATGTTTCAAAGGCAAATGGCTTGTGGATAATTACAAACTAAACAGCTCCCTATCTTTCCTCTCCCAGATTACCCTACTTCCCTCCTACCTCGCTGCACAATCACTCTGGAAACATCTTCCATGTTCCTGAAAAAAAGTAATATTTTTCCTTTGTGTAACTCATTTCCTATGCTGTCACAGGTCATAATGATGGAATGAAAAGGATGCACTGATGTAACAGCTGATGTTACACAAGCATTGTATTAAAATCAGGAACCAACAGTTCCAAAAATAATTAGGTCAGTCATGTATAACTATAAACTACTTTGTGAGATGTCCACATTGTATGGGACTTCACATATGAAAAGAAGCTTTGTTGAGATTTTTCTTGCTGAAAAAGTAACTATGTCCGTGACGGCCTAACCTTTTTGAACTGCAGAGTCAGTCTTATACCAAAAGTCTTTCCACTGCATAAACAGGACTGGCTGCTAAGTCACATAGCTGCAGCCTGCTGGCTCTGAACTTCTCTGTTAGGGCCCAATTGCAGTGAGCTGGTGGGTGTGAGATCCTCTTCTGTTTCTGACTTTTAAGTACCCGCACACAAGCAAAGGCATTCTCTCTGTCTTCTGTGCAATTTCTTTATGCAATATTTTTATTGACCCGTGTCCTCATGTGATTTTCATTGCTTTCTGTAGAACTGTATTTGCTCTCTCTTTCCTTCCTGTTTTCCCTTTATTCCTCCATAACCTAAGCACCTCCATTTCCTATAGTAAGATAACTCATTGCGGAACTTAGTACCGCAATGACTTTCTGTAGAAACAGGTAAGATCCAATTACTGATAACGTGCTATATTTGGTACGCGTCTTTAAACGAAATAAATGTTCTGGGAACCTGGAACAGCCATTCTTAGCTCATGTTAGTTTTCTTTTGAATGCTAGCAAAGTGTAAAAGCTTCACTGAAGAAAAGGAAATTTTATCAGGCTAATAGACTGAAGTATAACCTCAGCTCTCTCATAATCTTCAGCTTGGTCAGTTTGATGTTGGACAAACCTACAAAATCCCTCTTATACCTTGTATTTTAACCATACTTACCAATACAGTTTAAGACTATATATTTTTACCTAAAGAAGACATCCAAGTAAAGGACTTTTCATAGGACTAATAAACCACAATGATTTTTGACAATCTTATCTATGATGAGACCAAGCCATCAGAAACACTAGGGCAGTTCATGAGAAGGTTGTAGGGCAGTTCATGAGAAGGATGTATAGGTTTAGTGTCCCTAAACCACTGCGCAAGTATCACAGGATGGTCTCCCAGATAAGCTTCAGGTGGATGGATTTTTCATCAGTCCAAGAAAAAAACAATTTCAGGCCCCAGAGACTTCACTTCCAGGGACTGAAACAAAGAAACTGCTGATATTTATGATAACTAGACCCAGACACACTCAGAGAATACAGGTAGGCTCCTAAAGGTGCACTTATGCAACCTAAGGGAGGGAGAGACCACCAGGACAAGCTGTCATGCGTGCTCAGTTGAAAGACTGGCTGCCTAACGGGATATGATTTGACTTGGTTGCATTTCTATAACTTGGGAGGACTCTAACTTGAAGGAAAGCATAAGATGAGACCGCATATGTCTGTGGGCTGATTGTCGTAAAAGCCCTTTGCCTGCTGTTTTATTCCGGTTACAAAAGAAACAAACAACCAAATCCTCAAACAATTTCGTTTTAATAGCTGTTGATCAGCACTGTGGCCCTGGGGATTAAGGAAGCAGGTGTTTGAGATATTCACTGAGGTAAGGATTTATGTGGCTGGAAAAAGCAAAGTCCTGTGTCTGGTTCTAGATATTAACTGTTCACAGTATTCATGATGCAACCTCTCCTTCAGAGAGACTGTTACAGCTGCGAGGGAATCCCAAAGACTGGGTCCCTCTACCTGCCTGATTTCTTACGTGCTTTCCCTAAGCCTGTCCTGAACACTGCTAAAGAGAGGATACTAGGTGAAACGCACCTTGATATGACTAGATGTGGCAGAGCTTTATGTTCAGTCTAAATGAAGAGTTTTTAAACTATATCCAAAAGCAATTAAAGACATCTAACGTTTAAGGAATGTAGCTAGAGATGCTGAAAAGGCAGAGAGGCACCTAGATCTGTAACACTGGCAAAAAGGCAAAATACTATTTTTACATTTTCTGTTGAGGCAAAATGGTACATATGTTTCTACTCCATTACATGCTGTCTTTGCTCTTTGAGTTACAAAGCTGCAACTGCCTCATCAGCCACAGGCATTCCCTTAATAACCTTGTAATTCCATATTTTGCATGCATTTTTTTCTGTGTGCTCTGTGTTATATCTCAGTAAAAGCTCATATCTCTAGCCTATTGTTCCTCAAAACAGGAATGGAAGAAGAATAGTATAATCTAGTAGTAACAGGCAGTTCAAGAAAAACGGTCAGACTATTGGACAGTGAAAATGAAAAACTGCCCATTTTCCTCCCCACCAGTAAGACAGATCTTTAAACAGTTATCTAGAGCAAAACATCTAGCAGTATCATGAAGCTGATCATATGGAGATTAAAAAATGTACCTTTATCACATCTCCAGCCATATGCACTCAGAACCTGCATCCTACTCATAATTTATCAACTTTTTTTTTTGACTTTTATCCTCTTCATCTAGAGCTGGTATACATTATAGCTGATGGTGGAGAAAAAAGTGTATTATTAAAATTCCTTAAAAGGGAAACTTAAGAAAATATAGATTCTACTGATGTTTTTCTTTAAGTCGGTGCCTCCTTTTAGATTACCCAAATAAATATGAAGAAAGCTTCATTCTATGTTCACAGTAAAGGAGTGTGGCATCCATTTTAACTTAGCTGGATCCAGCTATAATAAAATACCACTGCCTTTATGTTCAAAGCTTTTTATCCACAGAAAACCAGGAGTAATTTGAGAAGATGATGACATGTGCTCCTTCAGAAGAAGCAGAACTGACCAAAATGACGAATAAAGAACAAAAAGACAGAGTAACTTTTTAGGACGTGAAAGTGAGGGGAGCGTAGTGAAGCTTAAAAGGATAACATTTCTAAGGCAAGGAACTACTATGACAAATCTGAGCATGGTCACTTCACTGGAGTGAAGCAACTTTGGGGAGGCTGAATCTGAAAGAGGTGCAATTTTTATGTTATTTTTCTTGTATAGCGCAGTATCACATTGCAATTCTCAAGACAGTTACTTAGCTGCTATTGCTTCCTAACTGTAATTGATAACAGTGCATAAGCCTCACTGTTAAACAAGTAAGCAATTTATGATAAATTAAAAAAAATCTTGTGTGTACAAATTAAAAATGATTTTGTGATTAAATCTAAGAAGGCAGCACACAGAATTTTATCCTAAGCACTTAATATTGAGTGTGAACTGGTATCTGAATTTAAACAAAAATTCCAGAAGTTAAAGTTCTGCCACAGGGACCACTGCCTTAGCTGAATAGAGCAGCTCAGCTTCTGTCCTCCTTTCTGCCACTTGGGATTCACAAACTAGGTGTCTGAATGCTGTGAGGGAACAACTGGAAAACTATGCTGAGATAATGTCTGAGATGATGTACTAACAGCCTTGAATTTAACACAGAGTGCAGCAGTGCGATCCATATTCCTTCAGTGATGACAGTGGCTCTGTGCCTCACTTTACTTGATACTCTGGGAACCAAAATATTCTGTCAGAACGTCAGAGTGTGGGTTCCTGTTGCAATCCTCCTTGCCCTAAGTGGACTGGCTGAGCAGTCTCCAGGTCTCTTTTTGTCACATTGCCATTGTGCAGTAAAGAACTGACAGATGATAAGAAAGGGAGGAGAAAACAAAAACAACATGACAGTATAGAGCATAGAAATGAGACTCTTTGAGATGCAAGCCCTTCTTTCCAATGATTTTTTTATACATTTTAACTGCCAACACTTTTAAGATAAAATATGTGTGCAAGCCCTAGAGCTGGGACCATACCCTAGCCCTCCTACCGGTTCCCCCAGAATCCTTATCACAGAATTATATTCTTAAGTGCTTCAACCAAAGCCTGGGCACCTACAGTATTTCTTTGAGGTCTTCCTTGAACTAAACCCATGTCAGGTATCAATCTCATTTTTTCTAAGTGCTTACACTACCTTCCAGCTGTATGTGTATTGAGTTTCCTCCTCAGGCCTGGGCAGGGCGATACGCTCAAAATGCACCTTTTGCATCTGCAGATCATCCTCTTCCCAAAATATACAAAGGCCAATTAATGCCTTCTGCATGGAAGCAGTAGCGCTCTGATGCTATTACATTGATATTTGAGCTCTGCTTAAAACCAGCTCTCTAATTACTTTCTTAAGTCGGCAGCTTAGCCACAAAGCTGGTGTTTTTAGGTGCAAAAATAGCAGATATTTTCTTTGGGTTCCTGTACTTCACTATTACTGCAATGAATCTTAGTTTATGCTTTAAAGCCACAGTTTCAGTAGGAGAGGATGATACTTTCCACGGTGCATAGAGAGAAGTGTCTGAAGTTTAATATTTAGGATGCTAACATAGGAGGTAGAAAACGTGAGGTTAAATCTGCTCATGCTGAGCAGAAAACTAACCTTGGGTCTGTCGTTGCTGAGCAATGCTCTGATGAGAAAGCTGTAATACCAAGGGTCAGCAGGAGAATCCAGTTTCTTCATTTTGAAAGAAGGTGGCAACTGCACCTGCATTTTTTGTATGATCCGTGTGTGATGCACAAGCACTGAGTGTATATATAGCAAGATGAGGGTCTTCATGGGATATTGGCAAAGACGACATCCACCTCCCCTGCCCTGTTTGATTAGCTGATCGCCCCACATATTGTACACTGGTGCCGGCACAGAAGTCAGGGCACTTTCAGGAACTCCCAAGTCAGATGGGGACGTATCTTTTCTTCTGCGATACCCAACAACTGAATGCTTCCTTGTTTAGAGTTTTGGTTAATTTTTGTGAGAAACCATGAAACCTTCTTTCTGATATGTGAATTCCTGCCACTCACCGTTTACAGATCTTTCCCCTGAGCTGTTAAAATGAGAACAGAGAGGAATCAGGGCCAAGTCCTTGCCATATATTAAGAAGCTAGACCAAAGAGTTGTTTATTTCTCAGACAGTATTTCCTTCCCTTCTTCTCAACCTCCCACTTTCCACTTTGGCTATTTAGGTAGGACTGATATGAATAGACATTTAAGGTCATTTACAGCAGGATCCTACAAGCAGGGACAAAGATAGTAATAATCACTGATCTTTTATTGTTAACTGAATTATTTTTTCCACTTTGTTTTTTAGAGTGCAAGTTTTCAGTGAAGCATCTCTTAGTATGATTAGGATCTTTTCATCTGCAGAATAACCTTTACAATCAAAAATCAATAGTCATGCAATGGGCAAATCAGACTGTTCCTCCTCACGAGTATCTGCAGCGTTATGTTTTAAGCAGCTGTTGATTTGCCTTGATTTGGAAGAATGGCTTGTCTGCAGAACTGTGTATGCATTTATGCACATGTTAGTTTAAGCTGTAGTGAACAATGTCAGAGCTTTAAAACCATAATCTAAAAACAGGGATGGGAGAGATTTCTCTTTTCCAAATGACAAATGACATTTCCACTTTTAGTCTCAGAAAAGAGTACTTTTATCTTGTGATTTTAATAGAGGTTGTTTTAAACTATTTTATGGAACCCTCTGCGTCTTAGGTAGTGGAGTTCTCCAGCAAATACTGCCCCTTGGCTTTACAGGCAAAACGCTATGAAGGCCAGCACTACCACCACCATCCATAACAAAAATTAAAAATCAGTGAATTATCCTTAGCTCATTTTTCTGTAACACCACCAAATGAAAAGGTACACAAATATTACATATCCCATAAAGTTTATACTGACTGTTATTTGGGATAATATGTTTAGCTCTTCCATTAATACATGTAATAATGATCTCAAATTCATGTAGCATTCAGCACAAAAGCATCACGTGAATGCTCCTTCACTTCACATTTTAAATCAGAAATAAATCCACTAGCATGGTTAAATGACCGTATTCATGATTCACACCTGGAAAAGCAAGCCTAGTGCAGACTTGCATTGGATCAACATCATATTAGCTTTAAGAGTTAACATCAATAGCTGCACATATGGAAGCAATCTGCAGTGCCAAACAAGAAAAATAGAATTTTATTAGTCCTTTAGAATCTATTTATGGATGTCACCTTCTGCAACTTTATTAGCTAAATATACAAATGCACATTTGTCTATATATTTTTATATGTAGTGGGCGGTATAAAGCAGTGAGCAATGCGCACACTTCAGGCATACATTTGGACTCTTTTCAGACTTATAGAGGTTTGTGATACTGAACTTTGAACTGTCAGACAGAATTTCTGCATCACCTTTTCAACTCTGGGTATGCATACAAACAAGTGCACCTAAGAAACATAATAATTATTTAAAAACTTCACAAAGGTTTACACACAGAAATACCTTGAAACAAATGTAGTGTAACTGATACTGGTTCTGTAAGCATCCAGGAAGCTGCTGGTTCTGATTTTACTCAGTGTTATTGAGTTCATATGTTGGGTTTCTATATCCCAGCAGTGCTAGTAGACTCTCTCTGAGTGCCAATGTCTGGCTGCCATCAGTGCTGGAACCACTGAGCAACATTTGGTATAATAGGGATTTTTTTTACCGTGGTTGTTAGGTTCCTCTGCAAATAGTGAAAACTGGTGGGAAACAGTCTTCCAGTAATGGCGTCCAGCTACCAGCACAGCTGGCATCAGCAGGACTGAGAGAAGGTAAAGACAGATGGCAGTTTAAAGGACAAGCCAGACTCACTGCCATTCGATAGCAGAGTGTCAGCAATTGTAGCAAAATATATCCAGCACCTAAAGGAATAAAATGAAAAATGACAGGTACACCTAAATGTAAGAAAGAGACTGAAATCCCATTCTCGAAGGAAGTGAGCAGAGCAATATACTGCTGTAGAAATCTGTTTCAGATCTCCTGCTATAAATCAAAAGAATAACAATATAGCTGGGGGCTGAATTCAGACTGAGGTGCTGCTGGGTACAGGACAAAATGTTCAGAGAAAAAAATCATCGTCGCTAACGGGGATGGTTAACATTGTGTAACTTTGGTGGATTTTTAATCAACTAGGTCGGGGGCTTTGAAGAAACAAAGAAGCTGGGCATTTTCAGAAGATTATTTTCCATCTGCCTTTTGTTCACAGTTCTAGATACGCTTGATCTTGCTGATGCTGAGCATTTCTATAGAGGAACAGAATGTGATCAAGTCACTCTGCCTTCGGTGGCAGTTGAGAGCACTAAGTACTTTGTAGGAGAGCTCTGCACCTTGCAAGATCAAGCCCTTGGGACCTCATTTTTCCAGAGCTTCAGCTGGAAGTGGCACAAATAAGCTCTATCTATCTGCAACAGTTCAAAATGTCATTAATATTGTCACACAGCCCCAGTTCTTCTGTCACTGTATACCAGTTCCTAATTGAAAGTGCATTCACATTCTTCTATCTCTGTAAGGCTAAGTCTTTTACTATAGCCCTCTTAATGCAGATTTTTACTCTAAAATGATGCATCTTACAGCCTGGAGGCAAATTGCTGCTGCTGCTTCTGTTTTCTTTCACAGTGAAAGGTGGTAGTGATACACCCCACGGTGCAAGGAAGGAGGTCTGCCAGCCTCTATGGCCGGATCTGTGTGGTAGGAGCAGAAGTTCAGCCTTTCTCTAGTGCATCCACTTCATAATCTGTCAGGTGGGGAGGGGGCTTTTGATCCTGCAGCCTGCTTGATATCAGTGTCGACGTTATGCTTTCAGTATACAAGAAGCTAGCATATATTATCAGTCTGAATGGCTTTAATTTTAGATTAAAGGTAGCAGCCAAATAATGAAGAATAAAAGAGCCATCTCCTGGAGAGAAGATTCTTTTACGTCTGCAAATGACCCAGCACACTTTTGGGTGCTGTGTATAAGCGATATAAATGAAATATACTTTTACAGAGTCGTACAGTAAAGTAAGTCAACAGGAAACAGTGCTAGCCATTTCTACATGCAGGTATTTAAAGCCTTGCTTTGCTGCTGCTTTACATAACTCTGTTTGTAATTACTGTCCTAAATTATATTTTTCCTGTAAATATAGTATGTTTAATAGAATTACGTTATAGTACATAAAAATACATACAGTAATCAGAACTCAGAAAAGAATCAGTTTCTGATTTGCTTTAAATTCCCCATATGAAACAAAACTTTCTCTGTAGATATTATCAGAAAATCATAAGCTTTGATACATATTTTGAACCATTGTAACATAATTTAATAAGTATATCCCAAATGTAGATTTGAGGAATGTATTTGCATATGCAGGAAACACCTTCCCCAAACACATACATACTTACATTGCAGAACACTATCTAAAGGATATGGCGGGGTTTTAACTGTTGCATATCTTTCATTTCTATACACAGGCACGAATTTTGCCTCAGAGTAGATTTATCATCTTTGCAGACCTGAAGGTACAATGTTGCATATAGTTCATAAGGACTGTTACAAATTTGACAGAACATATCAGAAGAGTTTGGAATGATTTATGTAACTCCAAAGGTGGATAGATTTTGAACTGCAGTAGCTGTGAACTTTTCCAATGCATTTCCTCCTCTATTAACTACTCGTTCCTTTGCATGCCATTATTTATGAATGCTTTTGACTATCTGTTGGATCCAGACATTACAGAATTATACAATTCACTTTAGTTTCATTAATGTATCCTTGTCTATGTCCTTCTATATGCTCCTGCAACCTTTAAGTCTGTGTATAAAAATGTAACTAAACTGGACTGCACAGTTCTGTTGTGGCAGTTAGCACAAGAGAGATAAATGCTTATTGCCCTTTAAAATACTATTGACCTCATTTTATATCAGATATTCACTATTCTGTAATTAATCACGTATGAACTTCTATAAAATTTAGTTCTGCCCAAATTTTGTGATGCTTTTCCAATAGAATTCTGCATTAAACAAACAAACAAACAAACCTCTAAGCCTTTCCTATTAATGCGCTGAAAATAAGGTTCTTATTTTCATTCTTAGTTTTTAATGTGCAGGTATAATCTCAGGAAAGTAAGATCATAACTGCCTTGCTGACGTTACCTTTATATTCCCCCTTGTTGAGTTATTCCCATTAGAAGCTTGATATTACAGCTTGATGCAATAATGCATTTCATTAATTATGGAATATTCCCTTCTCTGCCTTTTCCTTGCTCCTCATTTTAAACTTGCTGTTATCGTACAATACCATTCACCTGATCTGTGAAAGGGTCAGTTCTGTTAAAAAGTACCTTCCTTTTTATCTTTTTTTTCAGGAGCATAATAAAATTGAGTTTTTCTGGATTTGGCCTTTGCCAATGGTTAATGATATCCAGCTAATGGGATAATCTCATTTCTGCTCCCATCAGTTATTATTACTTAAGTGGGGCCTAATTTGTATTTCTTACCATTTTCATCTTTGTCTAGAAAATGTAAGCACTCTTAATTGAAAAATTGATTTTTGTTCTATAAGTGGTATTAGAGTAAACTAGCTCTTAATTATTCCCTGTCACAGTCTTTGTTCCTTATATTGACCATATAATGTTATTTTAAATTGAATCCTGTTTTTCAGTTTCATTAAAAGTTTATATGCCCGTTGTATGTTCTCAGATTCTATACTGGCACTATACCCTGGTATGCATATCACGATCTTCTGAATTATTCTAGGTTATTCAAAGAGTAAGCACTATCATCTTCAGCAAGCCTATTTCTATTGGTTGGTGATGATTTTTTCCTGATTATATCCGTTTTCATTTGAATTATTTCCAATTCGTATTCTTTCCCAAGTAAGGAGTGTTTGAACAAGGCTGATTTTTCATGACACATTGAAAGTCTTTGCTGAATAACCTTAAAGAATTGATTAGGCCAATGAATGAATTCCAAAAAGAGGTGATTATGTGATTGCTTATCATTATCAATATAGACCCGTGAATAAAGGAACTGTAGTGAAGTTTCATGTACAATCTAACAAAGCACACAGATACTTTTATTCATTATATTTTTTAAGATCAGAGTATTCATAAGTCCTTTGGTATATAAGAGGCTTAGTCATTAATATAATGCCTTCCTGACATTTAAATAGGCTGTAAACTTTGTGCAAGTTATCTATGATGGGTAATTTTTACAGAATAAGCACAAACAATCCTCTATCCTTAAAAAAAAAAAGTGCTCATACCTTGCATTACCAAGGCACAACCAAAAGGATAGTTTTAGGCTTAGCCTTTACTACTACCTTGAAAGCATAGTATGTACTAACAAAAATCTAATGATCTAAAGCGTTTGTCTGAATTACGAGCTTCATAATATAAAAATACACGATCATAATCTCATGATGAAAGATATCAAAGAAGAAATGTTTTATTGGAAGGCAGGACAGCTACTGTATATTTTGTTAACCCAGGGAATAATAGACTAGGTATTTTAGTCAACTGTGATATGGAATTTTATGGTTTTAAGGTTAACATCACTAAAATCTGTAAGGCATTTTGGGAAATGTTGTTAGATTTTGTTGTTGTTGTAAGGTTATTCTGGCCTCATTAGGACTTCAGTCTGTTCAGCAGACCTGAAGAGGTTTTCACAGAATCATAGAATCACAAAATGGTCGAGATTGGAAGGGACCTCCGGAGATCATTTAAAATGTAAATGCAATGCAAAAGTTAGAAACAGAGTACATATTGCTACCATGACTTAGCAAGAACAATGTGGCTCTGGTAACAGGGGACACCGGAGGAAAACGTACAGGACAATGACTAACGGAATGGCACACCTGCCTATTGGGGGCCAGGCTGTAACTCTTGGCACTGACTGTGCAAGAAAACGATATGAATTACCAGGAGGATACATCCACCCGGGATTGACCCTTCTCCCTCTTTTGAAGATAGCCTTCTAGTGCTGCACCGTTGAAAAAGAAGAAAGGATGAAGGAAGAATGCTTCCATTTTTTGAGTCTTTGCCTGTTGTTTCAAAAACCTCCCATCACTGAGAAAGCAAGAGCCTGGGGGATTTGAATTCACAGCGTGTTGGGCTGAAAGCATCATTCACTCTTGCCTTTGAAGCAGAGGACTTCCGAGACTAGCAGTGCTAGAGTTTCATGCCAGAGAGGAGGCAGCAAGAGGTCTGACTTTCACCAAGGTCAGCGCAAACCTGGCATTGTGATTTGCACTAGCCACCATCAGCAAATGGCCAACAGTCATTGTGGAAGGGGGTGCCGAGCCTGAGCCTCCCCCATTGATCAAGTGCCCCAATCACTGATCCAGGATAAGGCCTGCGCTTTCCCGGTCCTGATTCTTGTGTTCACTTTCATCAGGTAAAGTGCTTTCGCTCAGAATACCTCCTCGTGTGGTAGTTCAGGCTCTTAGGATGTATTATATTATCAGTATTATACCTATTCATTCCCAAGTTTCTATTACCGTGTTTTATATTTTATCTAGGTATGACCTCTATAATCACAAATTGCTATTATCAGTTAGGCTCTTCCAGTTATTAAGTAGGATGCTACTATTGCAGGGGCAGAAATCATCTGATGGTCACTAAATAGTACCTTACAGTGAGCATGTATCTACAGCTTCTCAGGCTGGCACCTTAAAACTTTCCTCGCTGTCTTTGCAATCCCATAATTCTCCCATCCCCAAATTCTTTTTTCAATCATTCTTCCTGCCACCTATTCCTCCTATTATAATATTATATTCCTGTTCCTAACACAAAGGTCAGGATTCGTCTCACCTAGATTTAGATGTCTACATGTGGAGCAGCCAATCTAGGCTCCCTTTCTAGTTAATGAAAAAGTCTTTAAAGACAAATTATAATTGTCTGTAATGAATGACACAAGTATAGCTGATCTGACAATGACTGCTGGAAATGGAGTAGGCAACCTCTTTAATTTCCCCCTGGCCTTATCTTCTGTGATTCGGTATCAGTGTAAGGTGCTTAGACTTATGCATTTTTGAATTTGTACAGTAGCTGAATTTGTTAGAAATAAATTTAATGTATAAATTCTCTGGTGAGGTAAGGATTTCATGGATTATATTCTTGGATTTAGGTACTTAAATATGGAGTAGAGTAGATATCTAGCTCCCAGGATGTGGTTCAGTGGCTTTACTTTATTTCATAAAATAAATTCAGTTATAGTAACGGGAAATTCACAGTAATAGTAGTTGTGCGTTAAGAAAAGGTTGAACAAATCCCTAACCTGTGGTGAAGATTCAGGCCTTGGAAAAGTTCTGTACAAAGATTTAGTAAAAACACAGAGACAAACTGGGGCTGGATACAATCCTTTTTCAGCAGTTTGTGGCCAGTTGTCTCTAAACTAGAACACTCTTTTGTGCAGAGTAGCATACTACATCATTACAGCTGGCTTATGTTCTCAAATAGGAACTGTGATTTTCTACAAATAAATAATTTGTAATGGGTTGCTGCTGCCCAAAAGCAAATTTAAAAATAATACTAAAAGAAGCTTAAACAGAAAAAAGCACCCTTCATATTTTTAAAGTAAAAATGCTGTTATTCTTTTTTTTTCTCCTTCTTTGATTTCAGTTTGATATAAGCTTGCCTTTCTGCTTTGTTATCTCTGTCTATGTTGTGTTTTCAGATGTAATCTATTGAGCAGCGGAAAACTTAATTATTCTTCAAGTGGACAACACAGGTCTTCTCCAAGTAATATTATAACTCATAATAGGTGTCACAGCACTCAACAGAAAACAGTAATTGTATACACTGGGAAATATTTCCTCAGGTTAGCGCGTATATGCCTTCTGTTTGGCAACCTATTTCTTTCTTACACTTTATTAAAATTTTTTTTTTTTTAATATTGTCTGTCACACATAGATAAAGGACTTTGCAATATCTGGGAGATTTTGACTCGTATAAAATCATCAGAAGTGGTTTTTTTTGTTTGTTTGTTTTCTATCCTGCCATTATTTTTCATTTTGAAGGTGGCAAAAGTTTCATCTTAGATCATAACTTCAAGCACACTATTATTCAAACAGCAAGGCAAATAACAACCCAAAGGTCCAGTCTGGAGTAGTGTTCATTGTCATCTTGCTCTGTATTTTAAATTTCAAGAATTTGGTTTGTCAAAATCATATTCTAGGTTTATTTCAAAATGTTAGCCCTCTATGGTATTTAGGGAAGCTCTATACAGCAGAGAGGAAAGGAGAAATATGGAATAGTATGGAACATGGAGAGTAATGAAAGGAGAGTGAGAAAAAGAAGAAAAGGTTTTATAGGTAGGGACAGTTACATTAGAACCTGGAGAAAATATGGGTCATGGAAACCACAGGGAGCATATCAATTTTTTATGATACTTTGGGATCTCATATAACATAATGACATTATAAGAGCAAGCATCCTTCAAAAACCAACACTAATCAAACCAACTGATACATGGGGAAAATGACAGCATTTTGTACTTGCTGATGCTTCAGTCTTAAGTTGGACTCATTATAGTGAGGCAGGATCCAAAAGTCCTATTAAGATTGTGACTTCACTATGTGGCAAACATTCTTAAAGTAAATATAAATAGTGAAATGGAACAATCAAATTGATGTAAAACTATACTAGAAGAATATAAATAATAATTAGAAAATAAAATTAAGATTAGGAAAAGCAGGCATACGTAGTCTATCAGCTGCACAGCGAAAGTCTGTTTAGGATAGACTCTGTTGTATCAGTGTACAAGAAAAGTAAAAAAAAAAACAACTAGTCATCCTTCTTTCCTATATCTCCACTCTCTTCCACCAAAATCAAAAACTCCAGAGTTAAACTCCAAAAGATTTTAATGAAGCTTTTCATGTGTAATGAATATACATTCCTGATACGCAAGACTGGTTTGCTGATAAGGCCAGTATGTTAATATGAAACTTAGGATTTTAAGTGTATAATTTCATGGTCAGTCAAAACAGAGAAAAAATATAAACATTGGCCATTCAAGCATAGGTTGATTTTCAAGGAAAATGGAGTTTAACATTATAACATTTTTCTAATGTATGCAATCTAACTTTATATGGGAAAAATATCCAGAAACCATATTACTCATTCCCCTTTAGGATTACATAATCTAATACACTAAGAAAAATATAGTCCCTTGTGGGGGGAGGGGGGAAGCCAAAATAGAATAGAAATTAATGAGTTTTCTGAGTGATTGTATTTATATAATCTCTTATAATTAAAAGCAATAAAACTCTCAGAGCATATGTCTTTTTTACAACGATTTGAAATAATAGACACTGTAGAAAGGTCAGTTTTGTTTATTAAGTCTGTGGTTCCCCAGGATAAGATTGTTGCTAACCTTCTGATTTAACTGCTGCTAACTTATACATCATATTTCTATTAAAGATAATTTTTCTGTTGATTCTATATATATAGCTACAGGTATAACACTATTTTTTTTAGTTAAAAATAAAATTTGAAATGAATTTCATTACAATTTCCTCTGCTAATGGTGGTTATTGATTCTTGGCTCCAAATTTGCTTATAAATTCTGTCAGGAAAGACAGAATAATATTTATTTCTTCATTTTGATAGTATCTTAAATCAAGTAACTCTCTTTATCAATCTTAACCAAATATCCTAAATTCTGAAACTGCAAAGAATTTATTTTCCATGAAACAGTGTTCACTGATGCTATTACAATAATTTCATTTGAATTCTAGTAATTTAAGTGAATAACGTACTTAAGAACTGTGTGTTCGGTCTGTGAAACCTCTTTGTACTTGCAAGATCTTTCACTAAATGGTTGTAGGTACTTTCCTGATGCATTAGGGAACTCCGGTGTATACCTTTGCTAGTGGAACGGTATACATAGGCTGAAGCGCCTCATCCAGCTGTATATGTAGAGCCCCTAGGCACAGCTTTCTGCTGCCATGCGGCAAAAAGGACCACCAGGCAATAGGACACTGCCGAGCTCCATTTAGGAAGGACACCAAGCGAGAGGTATAGGCCGTGTCAGGAAAAGCTCTGCATATGCGTGCCTGTGTGCACATGAACAGACACACATACGCACACACACGAGTTAAAGCTCACAAGACCCCCATAGGTACTGCTCTGGTGGGTTGAGGCAGTGCAGCTGTGGGGAGGTTGCACTCACCCCACCTAGGCTTAATGCCAGGCCCAGGACAGTAGTTTGACCCCCAAAGTCATCCTTCTGCTTCCACGTGGTTTTGGACATCTGCATAATGATGTTTTCCCTTAGTTTCTATTACTGGAGGGGTTATAGCCAGACATTGACACAATCTAACAAGTCAGCCCAAGTTGTGCCTTCTCAGCAGTGTCAGTGGTTGTTCTCCTGTCACTTGTTGCTCCATCCCCAGACCCGGGGCTCATTGCATTCAGTTCTTGTCTGCACCATCCTGCCAGCCACGGCTCATTGCGCTCAGTCACTCAACTCTTGATCAAGGCGAGGTCGTGATGCTCCTGTGACACCTACCGTTTGTTCAGGTTGGAATGAAGCCCTGTTATTCTGCCCACCTGCTCTCTCCTGCTTTAAAGCGTGGAGAGAAGCCAATATTGACTAATTAGACATAAGAGATGTGGATGTGGGAAACTTATGATGGCAGATTGTGTTTACTGGGAAGGATAGCTGATCACAACAGGATCAGAGCTAAGACCTATACTTAAATCAGTGTTGAAATGAGCTTGTTCATAAGGATATCAGCTAATAGCTAGTACAAACTGGGCAATTTAGATTCCACTTCCCAGGCAGCTGCAGGTCCAGCCACTCTCTCACATGCAGAGACAGTAATTTTCACTGGAGATGGGTCAAACTATTTTGTTTTTCTCCTTCCCTCCTATACTGCAAATATAAGAGGGCTATCGCTTTGCCTGGGTAAGCTTCTGCAATAACTTCCTTATAGCCAAGCTTCTTATCTTCTTGTTTCTTACTCTGTTATATTCTGCCCCAAAAGCCTAATTTGATTGGGGAACACAGGTATGTGCTTCCCGAAGTGACAACTTTGTGAATTTCAATTTTCAATTAGCAATTTGTTTTGCTAAATCAATGAATTATTTCAAAATCTCACCTGAAAAATTCCCTTCTCTCCCCTACTAGAACTCTAAGGATAATTTCCTATTGCCCTGTTATTGTCATAGATAGGTGTTTCATGTTACTCTCCTGAAATATGTATAGCAGCGTTGAATAGCTCAGTGTATTTAAGGCAGTGCAAACAGCAACATTTTCAAGTGAGAATGATTGTCTGAGTATCTGTTGTATAGAATAACTGCACACAGCATATGCAAAGCATTAGTCTCAAAATCTGTACGTTTAAAAATACTTTTATGGAACATTATGAAAGCCAGAAGTCTCACTTTTGTGGATTTATAGACGAGTTATTTTAATTTGATATTGATTATGGATCATAGGAGTAGAGTGGCCATTAGACATAACCCGAAAAACAGACAAACCTTAAGCTCATAGTCTGTATTTATAGAGGGTCTGTATTGATTTTCTCTGTTGTAGTGCTTCTGGTGGAGCTGAATTAATTACTGTTGTATCCTAAGTGAAAAAATTTATGTGTAAAAAAGTGTCTTTATTCTCTTTTGGAATTTTATTTTCTAAAAAAAGACAAATTTGAAAATTGCTAAGACTAACATTTAAATGATTGCAATATCCTCACATTGATGTGAAGTTCTGTTGCTTAGTGGTTGGAGAAATAAAAGGTGGCTTATCTTGCTAAATATGGAACATGACATTTTCCAGAGGGCTGTTTGTTTAGCGTTTTACAATGCCTTATGAGACTTTAAAGTCTAAATGTTTTCAGGATAGTGAAATTAACACTTTCAGATGGGTTGAAATTCATAGTATTATGTCACAGCAGGCTACACAGCTTAGTTAGACATTCTGATAAATAGCAAAAAATTTTGGATGCCCTGGAATAGGGTTTTTACTACTGCCTTTGCTGCCAGTTCCTATTAATCTCCACTTAAAACTGCATGGGCAGAACATCAGCTTGAATGCTGTGACCAGTCTGTGCTGCCACAAAAGCATCCACAGAAGAGCAATTGAGAATAATTGGAGCACTGCAAAACCTGCCATGTGAGCAGAGATTGAAATATCTGGAGTTTATGGGTTGAGGGAAGGGAATGAATGGTGCTGAGGATGTGATAGCAACCTTCATACATGTAAAAGGCTGCTGCAGGCAAGAAGAAAACAATCTATTATTCAACTGAAAAAGAAGAAAAAGGATTTATTCCAGTAATGAAAACTCATCTTATGTTTTAGGACAAAAACCATTCTGATAGCAGTGATAGTCAAGCACTGGAATAAGTTGTCCAGAGCTTGTGGAGTCCATCAGTACTGATCATCAAGAACAGGTTAGACAAACATCACTGAGGAATGAGAAAGAAATTATAACATCCATTTTGGGACAGAAGGATAAATTCAGCTTATCTTGTGAAACTTTTTGCAGGTTTATGATAAATCATTCTTTTCAAAAGCACCTACTTCAGTCCAAATAGAGAAAGGATTGGAATAAGGGTTTTCTAACACTGGAGGGATGAGCTACATAACATTTCTGGATAGCAGAGAATGGTCAGCCACATGTGGACTCACTTTTCCCTTTCGCTTCTTCTCCTTTAAGTTGATATGACAATATTTAAAAACACTATTTAAAACTTAGGCTCAGGACTTCTGAGAGTTGTGAGGTTTGAGTGTATTTCTAGTACGGACTAGGGAAATTTACTGATGAAAATTAAGTTTCTACAGTCTTGCCTTCAGGGTTAAACAGCAACACAGCAGAGTATTAACAGGATCATATTCTTAACATATGAGAGTATTCCCGGAGTAGCAGTCAGATGCCTAAGCCACAAAGGTATTTAGGTGACTTATTCATTTCTTTGGTAGACAATTATCCTTTATGCCTTTAAAACTGGAACTGAGCTTTCAGTTACTTAAAAGAATTTGAGATGATTGAATCTGTGGGGTCTCTTGAGCCTGAATCTGTTTGCTCACACTTACTTAGATAGCCCCTGTCTCGAGTTTAGTAGGATTATACCTAAATAGAGAAAGTAGGATGAAGACCCCAAAGGGTCATGGAAATGCTCAGCGTAGTTTGACACATTAAAGCCAAAACACAGCTCACCCATCCTGGGGTGGCCTACTCTTGTAGTCAGCAGCTCTCAGCTCCCCATCTAGCACGTTTAATGTGCCAGAGGCTGGTGATTTCATTCTTCAGATATTAACTGCTAAGAAAACGTCGTCAGAAAAGTGCAGAAAAGTGCAGGGCATTTAAAGTATTCTGCAGTAGTTACGTTGCCCTGTTTGTGCGCATGCTTCTTGTGGGTGGCAGTGGTTGGAGGCTGCTTCTGAGTCCGAGATGAAGAAACTTGGCATATGGCTACACACAGAAGAGGTACAGTAGGGGGAAGTAGTTTATTTAGAGAAGCAAAGCCTGTTTGAGAAACTTTTGGTGATGATATCTTAGTATCTTCAATTTTAAAGTGTTATTATATTCTTGATATCTCCACTGAAGCAGAAAGGTGGAAAGAATCTTAAGAGAGAAGGAAGATGTTCTTTAAAAATAAAGTTTAAAGATTATTTATCAACTAAATATCCTCTCACCAACAGACAGGAATTCTGATAACCCAGTGATGGGTACAGCAAAGTCAGGTAGGATAAACAACCAGCCTCTTGGGGTCCTTCAGTGAATAAATATAACTAGCATATTTCATATTAGCTTTGTTCCTCACTTTAAAGCTATATTTACATTAGAAAAAGACTTCATTTTTTTTCTGAAGTGTTACTGAGCTTAGGCAGCCTGGAGACTGTTCATGTAATCAACTTCTCCTTTTACTGTTCAGCATTTTTATTGGCAATGTTTACTACTCAAAGTGTGTTCAGTGTGTTGCAAAAATAACGCCTTTTATAAGAAACTTGGTAAAATAGCATGTGATGGGACATCCTTGGAGTGATGAGGACTTCTTTTTCCCTTGTTTCTTATCTCACATAAGAAAGGATGTTTTGCAAGAGGAGGAGTTAGTCTGACATACCAACTTAACTAAACTTTCCATTCTCACTTATTGGCCACCAAGACCTTTTGACTTTTGGAAAGAATAATATTGTGGATGTTCTAAATAATATCACTTTGCTCACAAATCACCTCTAAGGATATTGCAACTACAGAAGGAAAGACAAGAATCAACCTATGTTGTATCTTCAAATTTGACCCCGATAGTTCTGACATAAAAATAGAAGCTTAATAACATAGATATGTATACATATATATGTGTGTATGTGTGTGTATATGTGTATGTTTGTATTTGTTTCACAGTCCTTCATCAGAATTAGGATAGTAAACACTGCACTATCATAGAAACATTTTTTTCAATATTACAATATTACATACTATTCTCAACTTATTACAGTGACTTTGTCAGCTCGTTTTAACTATTTCAAGAATGTTTTGGGAAACATTTGGATTTAGAAGTAGGGTTATAGAGGTATTTATCAAGCATTCAAACTGCTTACATTTCTCTCATCATTAGCTATAGCTGTGGTCATTAGGTAAGGCAAAAGGCTTTGCTTGCATACCCCATCTTTCACTCACACTTCAGAAAAAAGAGGCAGATAATGTATAAAAGGAGAAAGTATGCTAAAGAGACCTGATTCATCCAATGAAAGTAGGAGGAGTTAATTATTTTTGTTGATGAGTCTGATACCTATAGTCTTAGCTCGTGATGTTAAGATGCTTGTTTGTTTTAGAGAAGGTTTTTGGATATGAAGAGCAGAAGAGAAAATAAATACATGATGGAATTTTTAAGCAGCGTAAGATGACTTCTACCCCCCCCCCCCCAAAAGGAAAAGAAGTATAGCACATCAAACTTCTGAAACATGGCAGGCTCCTCCCTTCAATAAAAAATCATTTTCAAGCCCTATATTGAAACTACTGAGGAGAATATTCAGGAAAAAAAAGAGAGTTTGGTAGACAGAAAACAACACTATCTTGGCCCCAAGGATTTCTGGTGGTTTCGAATTTGTTGCTACCGGGTTTTTAATAGTGAGGCAATTTAATCTGGTGAAGTTGAATAAATCCCATATTTTTTGTTTATCTATATATCTATCTGTTTAATCTAAAAAAGAATAAAAAGTATTGTACCATAAGAGTGATAGCTGTGAAATCAGAAAGACCTGTACTTAATTACATCGCACTCTGTTATAAAACAAATTCATAATCTTAATCAAGTGTCTTGGATGAAGATCCACAGAAAGATATAGAGGCTGATTCTGCATGTTCAGGGGCTGTGCCCCTTTGCTGTGAGGACCGCCATCCCTGCCTTAGCTACCACATCCCCAGCTGCCGCTGCCTCCAAAGGTCACAGCACTGCATGCGGGAGGTGCTGATCTGGGGGAGCCCAGAAAATCTGTGGGAAAGAGTCCTAAACTAGCTCTGAGAGAGCTGGTACTCATGCCGGTGCGGCTCAGAGGTCATAGGCGGAAAGCAGTATAGCTGCCTCAGCACGGTTTTGTGCCTTTCTTGTACCCGTTCTCAGCAGGCCAGTTAGCTCAGAGTACATTCAGATGAAGCTATACCACCTTTACTGTCTTGGGACTGCTGCTGCTAATGTGGCCTTTGAATTTTCTGAAATTAGCTGACTTTTACAGAACGGAATACAAACATACATGAATTTACAGTTATTCAATTCTCTTCCATATGTCAGTGGACACATGGATAGATGTATGATGTCCATATAGATATCTGTATGATGTCCATACAGAATAACACATGGAAGGAGAGGAAAAGCAAAATGTGACAGAAACTGTTGAGTCTATTAAAATATTCTACAGTATCGAAGCTGTAGCCAAAAATAATTTACATTACATGATGAGTCATGCATCCTGCCTCCTGTCCCTGAGTAATGGCAGGATGCAGGGCAGAACATGTGCTACTTGCTTAACAAGGATTACAAAGAGATTCATTTAAAACCGTACCAACTTGCCACCACAAATTTTGTATCACATCAAATTAAATCAGTCAGCCAGCAAGCTCTGCTGCTAGCCGTGTCCTTCAGGCCAGACACTGGTGCCTCCCTACCTTGCTGAACTCATTTCTGTTACTGTATTTTATAAAATGATTCCTGTGAACATTTTACATTTGAAGGCTCAGTTCAGACAGGCTATTGTCTAATAACAGTGTGGCCACACAAAGCATAATGTTAGAATTGTCATCTTGTATTAGTAAAGGGTCAGCTTGGAATAAACCTATTGTCATCACTGCTAATCAAACTCAAAAGTGGAAATGGAGTAACATTAAAAATATTGAGTTAAATTCTTTTCATAAAATGATTTGCTTTGACTCTGCGTATGCCCCCATTATATTCTCGCCACAGCTGCTGACAAGAATATAAATACTGTATATCTCAAAACAAAACAAACTTAGAAGGCTCTGCTAAAATAGAATTGAGTAAACATCCCCATTTGAGCGTGGCAAAATCATAATGAGACACAAAGACAGGAAAAGTAATTTTATGGTTGCACAAAGATGTCAAAATATAATAAGATTTGATGAAACAGAGTTAAGACAATCGAACAATGTAGACTGTATAGTAATGATCTCATGTAGTAACTGTACCTTTAAATTACATTACATTAATTTAAAGTTATATCTATCCTCCTCATCAAGACATTACAAAAGCTTCAGAATAAAACTATTGTTTTCAAATATAGAAGAATGGTTGTGATGTAACTAGCTCTGATGTTTGACTACTTACATAAGCATTACCTAAATGTTGACATGAGATTTTGTTTACTATCTATAACTGTTAAATGTAGTTAGTAATAAGCAGTGAGTTTACGTACATATTTTTTCACATATGAGCTGTGAATAAGGTAATTATATAGGCAAGCTGAATTGAAAGTACATTATTATTAAAATAATTAATAAGAAATAATACATTGCAACAGCTATACCATTTACATGGAAATATTTAGCCCTCTCAAAGTTTTTAATCCGTTTATTCCATGTTACAAACTTTCAATCTTTTCTATCAGAACAATAATGCTGATATGGCAACAGTGAAATCAACATAATCAACTGTAATATTATTCATGGCATAGAAAAAAATACTCTCTTTATTAGACTTTCAAAATTAAGATGAAAACATTATGATTACCTAAGGTACATATGATTTTGACTAAATCTCCAATTGAGGGTAATGTTCTAAAGGATATTCGAAGGTGAGCGAAGAAAGACTCTGTGGTGCATTTCCTAGTAGGAAAAAATGTGTTTCCAACGACACATTTAGAACCTACTTGCATTAATTTATCAAGAAGGAAAATTGTATCATATAGCAGTAGAAAACTGGTGAATAATGCTGAGAGAAATGGCAGAAACATCCACTGGGGAAAGTTTTAAGAAATGTTAAAAAATGGGAATAAAATTATATTCTATGAAACCCAGCTATCTGTGACCAGTTATAGGATTTCTTACAATGAAAACTGTCATAGTAGCTAGCATACAATGATGTTTAAAGTCATTTTTGTTATGTTTTTAAACCTGGGCATTATTAGACTGCAAAGCTCTGATCTATAAAGAGGTCATAGATACAATTTGTAGTACTGTCCTTAAAATCTCTGGTAAATATCTAAGTACCTGAAAACTAACTGTGTCCAGATGAGTTTCTTTATGGTGTCTCACGTTCTTTATTACATTCTCCTCTTCCTTCTCTTGTACCCCACTTTTGTTGGAATTGCCAATAGTAGAAACACCAGTGTAGATAACAGACAACACAGCATTGTCATATAGAGGGAAGATTAAATAGTGTCCTTTATTTTATGGCTGGATATTTTAACTGCTATTGGTCTTTTTTTTAAAAGCAAAACAAACAAAAATCAAAACAATCTCAAAAATGATCTATCTATTACCTGAAGCTATGGCTGAGACACTTAATTTCACGTAAGTATTTTGGCTGAGTGAGACAGAATAATTCAGTCTGGAAGGGGCTTCTGGAGGTCTCCAGTCCAACTTCTTGATCAAAGTAGGATCAGCTATAGTCAGCTACACGATCAGACCAGGTTGCTCAGGGCTTTATTCAGTTGAGTCTTGAAAACCTCTAAGTATGGAGACTGGATCTCTGGGCAGCCTGCACCACTGCAGGGGCGTCCACATGGTGAAAAAGGTTTTCCTTATATCAAGCACTGCCAGCTTATGTTCCACTTACTGTCCATCAAGACCCCAGAGCTGGTTATTCTCCAGCTGGTATTGCTACCAAGGGTTTTTTCTTCCCAGGTATAGAACTTTCTGTTTGTCCTTACTAAAGTTCAGGGGGTTCCTGTTGATCTCCAGCCTGTTTAGGTCCTCAATAGGAGCCTTGTTTTCAGGTGCATTGAGCACCCCCCCTAATTTGATATAATCTGCAGATGTCATGAGAGTGCTCTCTGTCACTTTCTCCAGGAAGTGCCCTCCTCCTCCCTGATGAAGATGTTGAATAGGATATGTCTCAGGACAGACTTCTGCAGCACTCCACTTGTTACCAGCCTCCAGGTAGAGTATGGCCCATTAACCATGACCTTCTGAGCCTGATCATCCAGCCAGTCTTTTACTGACATAGTTGTCCACCCACCTAGTCCATAGCATCCTAACTTGGATACATTCCCCGTTTTTAAATACATATCTCCCACATGGTCTATTTATAAAGCACCTGTGAATGGCTTGTGAATAACAAGAAAAAATATATTACATCACTAATGTTTTATTTGTAGAAACTGATGTAATTACATTTATAGAAACTTATAGTTCTCATATTTGTTTTGTGAACCAAAGGCAAAGGGCCAAATTTTTTATGATACTTTTTTCATGAATATTTTTCTTGAGATTTAGAGGGGTTCTCAAGAGTTCCTAGTTGCCTAATTTCAACTCAAATTGAAATCCAAATTGGGTATGGGTGCATTTCATTCAAAAGCCTCGGCAGGTGGCTGTTTGAAGCTTTAGATGACTACAGAGAGGATCTTTGAAACAGAGAGGATCTCATCTCATTTACCCCAGTATAATCATTTAAACTGTATGTTCAGTGCAGAGGATTGAGATAAAAGTAAGTACTAGTTCTGTGGAAGTCAAGAGAACCAAGAGAGAACATATATGAGTCTAGCAATAAGCCTAAAACATCAAGATGAGATGGCCACGTAGATATCAACTAGCAGAAAACTAGGGGCAAGGGTCTAAGCACTTGCTAACTTAGGCAGAAGTTTAGCAGCAGTTCTGAGGGCTTCGTTGCTGTTTAGCTGTTGGATCTATGCACTTAAAGAGACTTTGGGTAGGATATGAGAGAAAATCATGTTTGAAAATGAAACTTTGCATTTCAAATTAGTGAAAAATTATAATGATACATGGAGCAACATCTAAACACCTTTAAAAACCTCAAAACTTAGCTTAAATTCTTGACTATGATTGTGCTTATTTGCTGACCATCATATAAATGTGCATAATAATTGTATATGAAGTTCCTTCCTGAACTGACATTTCTAGTCATGAGTTAAGAAATAATTTATGAAAAACGGATATTAGCTTGTTTTATTGTCAGATGTATGGTTCTAATATGAAGTGATGTGCATGACAGAGCAGAATGAATTGCCGTTAGATTTTGTAAACATTTTTGTTATAATTAATTTTTGCAAGTGAATTCAGAGCTCATATGACTGCTCTATTCAGCTGTAGAAGAGATGCATCTTAAGCAGTAGTAATGAACATTTCCTCATCTTGTCTAGAAAATATCTCTCAACTGTGACCAGGAAGAAACATCTCTGGGAAGTTCAGTCTCTATGCCTGTTTCATCCGTTGCCTCACTGCTTAAAACACCGTTAGTTAGTGCCAGTTATGGTGGTGTTTTTTGTAATGGCATCTGTAGTCATCTACTAGGAACTGGACAGATTTCCGACTTATTACATTTGAGCTGCTAAATAACTGCCAGATGGCAACAGCTTTCAATCACCAGCCATTTGAGTTGAACTTGTAGAAATGACCTGTCCGGCAGAAGGCTTTAAATCACCTGTATTTCAACTTTTTTTCAGTTATATGTGGCTGCACCTATACTAGTAAATTAAATAGAATGAGGTTTTTTGTCCAGTATGGCCTCAAGTTTATTCCTACTATTATACTGGAGGGGGTCTGAGTGAATCATCAGTGTCTTAAGTTCTTCATCAAGAAAAATTTGCTGCTGTTAGTCCCTTCCTCTCTGATTTCTGGGATCTGCTTGGGTTTATTTTTATATATTTTCTTAACACGGTCTCCATACGTGAACTTTCTATTGGTTCTTAGTTGTTTAGTTTTCTGCTCTCTTTTTTCTCTTTCTAAACTGTTTTAGCAAGGTAATACTCCTATAGTGACCACTGAAGAGCCACTGTGATCTGTGTGTCCCATGCAATAAATACCCTGAACAACAGACCCGCCTTCCACTTAATCACTTCCACATTGTAAGAATGAAAGGCCACCAATTCTATTTTATTTTGATGTGCTTTATGTTACTGAAATGTTATCACAGAATCACAGAATCGTTTAGGTTGGAAGGGACCTCTGGAGATCATCTAGTCCAACCTCCCTGCTCAAGCAGGGTCACCTAGAGCATATTGCCCAGGATCACGTCCAGAGGGCTTTTGAATATCTCCAGCGAAGGAGACTCCACCACCTCTCTGGGCAACCTGTTCCAATGCTCTGTCACCCTCCCAGTGAAGAAGTTTTTTCTCAGGTTCAGATGGAACTGCCTGTGGTTCAGTTTCTGCCCGTTGCCTCTTGTCCTGTTGCTGGGCACCACGGAGAAGAGGCTGGCCTCATCCTCTTGACACTCCCCCTTCAGATACTTGTACACGTTGATGAGATCCCCTCTCAATCTTCTCTTCTCCAGGCTGAACAGGCCCAGCTCTTGCAGTCTTTCTTCATAGGAGAGATGCTCCAGCCCTCTAATCATCTTGGTAGCCCTCCGCTGGACTCTCTCCAGCAGTGCCACGTCTCTCTTGTACTGGGGAGCCCAGAACTGGACACAGTACTCCAGGTGAGGCCTCCCCAGGGCTAACCAGAGGGGCAGGATCACCTCCCTCGACCTGCTGGCAACACTCTGCCTAATGCACCCTAGGATCCCATTGGCCTTCTTGGCCACAAGGGCACACTGCTGGCTCATGTTTAACTTGTTGTCCACCAGCACTCCCAGGTCCTTCCCGGCAGAGCTACTTTCCAGCAGGTCAACCCCCAGCCTGTACTGGTGCAGGGGATTATTCCTGCCTAGGTGCAGGACCTTGCACTTGCCTTTGTTGAACTTCATGAGGTTCCTCTCCGCCCACCTCTCCAGCCTGTCCAGCTCCCTCTGAATGGCAGCACAGTCTTCTGGTGTGTTAGCCTCTCCCCCCAGTTTAGTATCATCAGCAAACTTGCTGAGGGTGCACTCTGTCCCTTCCTCCAGGTCATTGATAAATATATTGAACAAGACTGGGCCCAGGACTGACCCCTGGGGGACACCACTAGCCACAGGCCTCCAACTTGACTCTGCGCCATTCACCACAACCCTCTGAGCTCGGCCATCCAGCCAGTTCTCAAGCCACCTCACCGTCCACTCATCTAGCCCACACTTCCTGAGCTTACCGAGGAGGATGTGATGGGAGACAGTGTCAAAAGCCTAGATGTTTGCTTCCCAATGCAGTAATCAGTGGAAAAGAACATTCACTTCAACAAGGTAAATATAATAGGAATTAAATGTCAATTCCACTTCAGAGTTTCAATTAAGAAGGCTGCAAATTGTACTTACAGCCATCAACTTGATTTGGAGTTCTGTCACTGAAGTGCAAGTGAGAAACATATGGAAAATATGGTTTAAATCCCATTTACTAGGTATACACGTCTCTGTCACCTGTCAAGGAACAGCAAAATGGATGACTCAGTGTGCATTGTAAATCCTGCTGAGGTGAAGAGCAATAACTCATGCTCTGAATGTCCTGAACATCGCTGGAGAAGCAACAGTGAGGAGTAGGTAGGTTGAAAAGGGTCAGATCATGGCAGTGATGAAATTTTGTGAGCTGTTCAGTGAGAACTGGCTTTAACAGATCTTTCACTGATGAGTTTTTACCCAGAATAAATAGGCAGGCATTTTACCCCCTTGTTGTGGATAGATACTGCTGTATGCCTGATATTTCTTTCCTGATGTCTGAATCATGAAGTATTTTGAACTGGCTTGGATCAAACGACAAAGTGTCCTTGGAACTGACATAATTTAATCAAGAACCTGTAGTTTTATTTGTCTACCTGTAGCAAAAAACTACCAAATGATGGGCATACTGAATACAGGATAGGGAATAAATGGCTATTGTAGCCCTTGACTATGGTCATGAAACTGAGTTATCTTCAAGATAAAAAGAATGTGGGTTCATGTCAGGTAGGATTCATTCAACTAAACTACAGTGACTACAATTCATCTGCAGTGATCACCCCTGAGGCTCCTGTTCCTGTCAATAAAGAAAAATAGATACCCTGAGAAGGTAGTTTATCTAATGCTAAAGTAGATATCTAAAATAGGCTGAGCCATATCCTAAAAAGTTTGCTTCTCAGCACTAAACGGGAAAGCTTCTTTACAGATAGCATGAAACTAGGCAAAAACAGGCATATGGGCAATTACTACAGACTAGCTAACATCCTGTAATTTCACATCCTAGCTTTCCATGCAGCAACTTGTCTGTGTGCCAAGCCTCTTTAACTTAATATCTTTCAAATCTGTGCACACACAGAAACACAGGAGATTTTTCAGAAGAAGATATCTCATTCTCAAAAAGGAAGCTGGGTCCAGCTCACTGCTTTGGAATATGCAGAACAGGTACAGAGGTCTCAGGCTAATGATAGAGGAGAGTCAAAAATTGCAAAAAAACCTTGCTATCTTATATGAGGTGGAAAGACATGGCGGATGAGTGACATGGGGGAAGGGGTAGGAGACTATTGCGAGGAGGTTTTAGATCATTTGCAGAGAAGAGAAGAACAGCCTAGAAGATTTGGAAGTGGGAGTTATCCAATGATTTTGCTCAAGGTATAGTTTTAATTGCAAATTCTGTTTGTCATGATGCTGGTATTTGCACGGTCTTGTGTCTTATTGGGCTGTGAATCTTACCAGAAGAGCCTCTTCTTTCAGCTCCCATAGGAAAGGGCTAGTCTTATTTCCTTTTATGCTGTGGAGAAGCCTATATTACAACTGCACCAGGGGCTTTCCTTAACATCTGTGCTGGGGGGAAATTCTAGCACCTGTGAGATCAAGAGCAATGCTGCCAGTGCTTACAACAGTGCTTTCCTCCAGTGCTTTCCTAGCCTAAGCGAGCTACTCCAACAAGCTAGCTGTATGATCCATATATGTACAAGGCTCCCTCTCATACACGTGCTGTAAGCTTTTGCTTCCTGGAAAAACAAAAAACACAGTCCAAGAAATCCTATGAAGTGGATATTCTCCAGCTGCTGCCTGATATCTCTTTCAGAACACTGAGTGAAAATGAAGGTCAATTTTACATATATATACATATATAATGGATATATGCATGAAGCAGTGGATTACTAAACTGCTTACACCAGATCACAGCCAACTCAATACCCACTGTTCTTGAATTTAGGGCAGGTTTATTGCCCTTTGGCATCACCAAAGATGCACGGAGGGGGCTTAGTAAGGGCCAAGATCTGGACTTTGGTCTCCTCCAGTCAAAATGCAATGATGTTTATTTTGTTATAAAGCTTTTCCTTTAGTGTATTTGAATTCTATTTCAGAGTATAATTTTTTGCAGTTTTTGTTTTTGCAGTGGAATGTAGTAGTGTCAATGGCATAGCAATATGTGGTATTTCCACTGCTAAATCTCAGTGTTGGTTTTTATTCACAGTGAAGTATCAAGACACCCAAACGCAATGCAGAAAGTCACTGCTCTGAGATGACCACCATTATCAGGATAGACCTAAGACAGATCATCTGAATGTTATCTCTGCCTGAATAGGTAGCTTTTGGCTGATGTCTCCAGGCCAAAATACAAAATACACAAGTGCTTCATATTCTGTCCTATCACATTGCATTGCTTGATACATGTGGCATAATAGTCTGATAAAAGAAAGCACAACAGTAAACTTTGTAGGCAATTACAGTTATTGTTTATTAATTCCTGATATTTGTGATGGGAGACTACTTCTCTTGCATTTGTCTGAATTTTATGCAGATAGTGTATTGCTCTTTTATCCGTGTCCTTTAGCAGCAATGAAGACAGCTGAGAGGACATTTTTGCATGTTATGGAATCCAAGCATTGCATGCACTGATGTGGCAGGAATATTGCTCCTCTAGATAACCTAACTAATATGCAGTTATAAATGTAGTATTTTCCTTATTATTTCTCTCCATCCATGTTATTCAAATGAAGGAAATTTAATCTGAATCGTCTCACTGCTGCTATAAATATGCTATGGAAAAGCTGTTCAAACAGCCATTTAGAAGTAGAGCGTCTGATTTGCAATGACAATATACCAGGTCTGCTCAAAGCAGCAGTCAAATGTACATTTAAATGAAGTCTCAAGTTGGTGGTTATCTCTTGCTATGTACCTGCCTGAATGGAGCAGGATTATAACACCTGCAATGAAAATCTTGCTAAGCAAAAGTTTGCATCTGTCATAACATCGGATCAGTGTCTCCCTATTGCAATATACAATGTTAAAATTAAGCCCAAAGGCAACATGCAGTGAGAATTTAGAAGATTTTGGTTAAATTGCTTGATTACCCCATCTGGATTTCAGCTGCTGAAGTGCTCTAGTTTTACAGAAACCTGAAAACCATTTTCTGTCCGCTGGCACCCAAAAATCCTAAAATGGAATTAAGTATTTTACAATATCCCTCCCAAAATATTTCTGATTGATCAAGTTTAAACTTAATACCTTTATAGAGAGGAGAAGCCATTATAGGATAGCATGAATATACTCTTTTAAAGTTGTATTTATAAAACAATTTCCTACCTTCAATTGCCAAACAGTTAAAATTCTTTTATTTAAAAGTAATTATTTAAAAAGCCTGCTGCAAAGCTCATGTAGCTTTTTAAGGATATAAAAATCTGCTTCCTAACTTGAAAAAATGTCAAATACTGTTTTTGATTGGACTTTGAAGTTTAATCGTAAAGCAACACCACACACACCTTGATTTTACTGTTTCAGTTTACTTGCCCTTCCTAGCCTACAATGTCTTGACTGCTCTGGATGGTCTGTTCAATCCTGGCTGCCATAATTAGATCAGTAAAAATCAAAGTATGTGTTTGTGTGAGTAAATATTCACACACACACAAGCACATCTATGTCTATGTAGGTATCATACGCAAAACAGAATACTGGTACTCAGTGGCTGACTGGGTGTGTCACCCGTTTGGTACATATACTTTCTGATGCAGTCATAAGTTTCTGGCATACCTAAAGAGCTTTTCTTTGAATAATGACCATTTCATGTTATAATAAGAATAATATAATCTGCTGATAATTAGACCTCATTTTAAAATGATCAAAAGCTAATATATTTACACTATTTTCTAGATTTACTCTATCCATATTTGCCAACAACCTTCTTTAAAGCTGAAGATTTATTCAATATTCACAAATTGAACCACATTTTTGAGTATTGAGCGCTAAAGGCAAGAAGGACTTGAAGTTCTCATAGACTAACAAAAGCTCCCAGAGAATTACGGCCTTCCTTGTTAGATCACTTGCAAATTGAGGCATTGTTCGTAATGTCATGGCTTGAGTTTGTGTTGCAATAGAGTTAGTGTTTGAAACAAAAAGAAGAAACATTGATGTGTTTTTCTAACCTAGTTTCCGAGCTCATAAAATTCTGAACTCTCTTAGGAGGTCAACTTTCATTCAAAACAAAAAAAAAGTAAATCAATAAATAATGTGGTCTTTCTTGCTACAAAGAGAAGCTTAAAAACATGTTACTAGCTCAGAAAACAGAAGGTAAATTTTATTGCAAGTTGATTATGACATATTTTGGAACCTGATAATAACTTTTGAACATCTGGATCTGGCAGTACAGGTGGAAATACCACTGTACAGAGAACACACAGCCACACAAATTCTCATCTAAAAAAACTTAATTTTTTAAATTTTGTCCACTTATTTCAACTGAGAATTTCATCCAGTTTGTATCCATCAGTGAAACAGAAAACATTACAGAACATGTTACAGAAACATGTTATTACTTTATCAGGTCTACTTAAGTGATAAGAGTTTCAGGGATCCCATTGTCAATGTCTGTGTTTGACACATTCTATGGGGTTGTGTATCGTGTAACACAGACATGTCTATGCTGAGTTGTATATTATCTAACATAGACATTGGAAAAGCCACATTATTCTGCAAGTCTCAATTCACTTCACCAATACCTTTTAAAAGATTGATCAAATGCACCCAATGTTCATTCAGTAAAATGATACTGAGGACTGTGTTTCTGTCCTTTTCTTCACAGACACTATTGCATTTTAATATTAGAAATGACATTTTTAAATATGTATATTTAAAAGTCAGCTAACATTTCCATAAAAGCATACAGATCAGATTTTCCTACTAATTTTACTCATTACGTCTGAGCCTTTCAAACACTCGTGTGAGCTTTTCTATATATTGGATGCTTTGAAATGAGATAGATCCATGTGATTAGAGATTTGTCCTCAAGTTTAAATATATATATATGTGGGTGTAATTTTTCTTCTACTGAATATATAAAAATTATTATAAACTTTTATTGTATATTTATTACATTTATATACTGTTTAGTATATATAATCTTGGGCTGATTTTATACCCTTACATTTAATAGTGCTATTCTGTAGTGGTGGATATGTTCTGTTGAGTAGTGGTTTTTGTGAAAAATGTATGAAAGGTGTCTTCTATCTTTCCTCTTTGATCTCCTCTTAAAAAAAATAGTAATACACTGAGACTTAAAAAGTCATAATGAATAACGTAGAAAGTTTTATGCTGGCACTAAACACATACTCATCCCATCTGGAGACAGCTATCTAAGAGAGGAAGATCCAGTATCTTTCTGCATTATCCTATCTCTTTCTTCCAGTATCAGAGTTACCATAAGAGGCTAGCTTAGATGTAAATGACTAATTTTAGACAGATGGCATTACGTGAGAGTAGTGCATGCTTTAATGGTAATTTGTACATCAAACAAGAAGTCAAATACATTTTCATTTTTTACCCTAAGCGATAGAGCATATTTTAAACTCTTAAATATTTCTGAAGTAAATCAAATTAAAAGGAAACATCCCTTCTGCTTTATCTATTGGATGTGACTAATTAAGTTGTCATTTGTCTTGACTGTCATTATTTTTACACTGTATGTTTAAATCGAAGCAATATTTTATCATTTGATTTATTTTATTAGAAAGATGTCTATTATTGACTTTCCCACTTGTTCATAAAGTTAACATTTGATATCTGATACTTTTTATTAGTTTAATTTGTTTACCATATCATTCACTAGCAATCTATGGAAGTCGCTATCCCCGATAACAACACTGTAGCTTCAGAACTAATATTCTGTCAGCGCTGCAAATGCTCCGGGAAAGGAATATTGCTCTTAAAAAGGGTAGTAGGGAGAGAAGAGGTATTTCTATTGTCCTAACATGCAATGTAGCTGTGGCTATGTGAATGTTCTTTAGTGAAAATGTTTACTTCTGGATCATTTGTGTTTTTTACTCTTTCTCTCTCTTTCCTTACAGAAGCAGTCAGACATGGGCTTGTTTTAAGCTCTTTCTTTCAAGATTTAAGCTTTTTCTTTCAAATTCCATTTTGAAAGAACATATTAATTGCTGATAATCAAAAGAAATTTAATGTGCATCACGAAAGATTGCCAAAAATTACACACATGTATCTATTAGTTACTTTTTTAGTTAGCATTTATTATGCCTTTCTTTTTCTTTACTTATATTGGTAGAGGCAATTTTTGATAGCATTTAGATCAACCCTAGTGATTCAAACCATCTTCGTCTGTGATGCCAAGAAATGCTCTCATATTCACTGTTTTCTGCTGCGGTAAGTACTAACCTCTGGACGAAGGATAACAGAAAGCAAAGGGGTAATGCTAAGTCCTTAGACCATTATATTTACAAAATGGCTCGATATTCAAGTCCAGTTGTTTTCGTGAACAATTTCAGTTCTCTAAATTACTAAGTGACAGCTTGAATAATTACGGAAATAAGATCTCTTTCAGTATATAGAGTATATGTGAACAATTTGCAATAACCATTTTGTGTTTTGCATTTCAAATTCCTTACTAATGCTGAGACACAACACATTGTTTTTATTCTATGGTTGGAAGTTTTTCAAGCTTATAGGACATTCAAAATAGCAAAAAAGAACACTTTTGTTTTGAACATTTGCACTAATGCAGAGTGCGCTTCAATGAATATTCATAATACCTTCTCTTTCTATGAGATTTTTAGAACAAACATTGCTTGATTTCAGTGTTTTGTAAAGACAGTCAGAGAGGTTAAAATGCCATCAAGTACAGCACGCAGCATTTGTTCTCCATAAATGTCAATAGTACATTCATTGCTATATTTGACTATCTATTATTATAGGATATCAGGATTCAACTGAAGTGTTTGATGCTAGTTTTTCTGAGTTTGTTCTTAATGGCTGTTTCATTTGCAGTTTGGCTTTTGTCTGTGTATCCATACATCTTTCTGTATCTCTTTACATATTTTTATGTCCTCTGTTTCACAACATAATTGAGAGACCACACATTAGTTTAAAAACTGTTTTGGATTGTTTTAAACTGTCTTCCTTAATTTGTCCTTTGTAGTCACTTAACTTACATATTTTTATGTAATTATTTTTCATTTATTCATGTTTATTCATATGTTTTGCGTATGATACCTACATAGACATAGATGTGCTTGTGTCTTTTTTTTTAAAACAAACAGTACTTTAATTCATAATGTGAATAATCACATATGTGCATGAAGGGTTTAGGAAAGGAAGATATCTTTTGTGAAAAATCAGAAATATAACTATGCATACTTAATTAACAATTCCATTAAAAGTATACATAGAAATACACAGGACTTTGAAATACAATTACTCAGGATTTTATCAAACTTCCATATAATATAAGCTAAAAGATTTTATTTTTAAATGAACATCATAGCTATCCAAGAAGGCAAAGAAAGGGAATCTCAGGCAATTCTTGGCAAAAAGCAAATGAGTAATGACTTTTTTTTTCATTGGTTCAGGCTAGTTGCAATATTTTCATTCAATTTCTAACCAGCAAATCCTTCAAATGAATTTTCCCAAGGGTTCTTAATTTGCGCCTGAAGGCAAAACTTCCACTGACATAACTGCAGAATCACGTCTGATAGGTTCTGTAAGCTGTCCTTACTCTTGCTTCTAGGCAGAGGTATATATGTATCTATGTCTTTCTTTGCTTATTCTCAGTAACCTATTTTTATAAGAGCTCTAGAGGCAAAGATAACTCAGTCTCTGCAGCCAACTTATTTGTTTCATTTTTTACATTACAAATTCTTTCCAGTATAACTGATCTCAGATTTTCTTACTGCATTATTTTTTCTGCTGTTCGATATAGACATAGAGAAAAGATTTTTCCTTTATCCACCAAATTCTATTTTATGCCTGAAAACAGTTGTGTTGTGTCCCATCTTTCTTGAAATGTACTACCTAAAACTATGTATCCCTTTAGCTGAAGTGTTATTAGTACATAGCTGAGGATCAGACTACATCATGTGTTTTATGTGCTGTATCCCTGTTTCTCTATGTAGGCATGATATTTTTTCCTTTCACAACAGCATGACATTGTTATTCTGTGTTCAGCTTGTGGCTTCCTCCTCCTTTCAGTAGAACTATGACTTTCATTTGTGTAGCAGCGTATCCTCCTTAGGATCTTTTATTTGCTTCCTCTGAATAGCAAATTGAAGAAGCGTATGAAAATATTGAATAATATTAGACCTAGGACAGACCCCTGGAAATCCCTGCTTGATACAGTCTTCAGTCTGACAGTGAAACATTAATTTTGTCTCCGTTCTGTGTTATTTTCATGTAGATTATGTTTCCCAAGGCTGCTTATGAGAATTTCTGTCAAAGCCTTGCTAAGGTCACGATATATGTAACCTACTTTTTCTTCTCAATTCACAGTGCCTGCTACTGTCTACTGGAGAGAAACTATATTTTGGTTGACAGAATCTGTTCATGACTAATTCATATCAGTTGTCACTCAGCTCCTTGTTTTCTTATAGTTGCTAGTAGTGCCTAATTGCAGTAGGGTTATGTTTTGAAAATTGATGAAAAACAACAGTAAAGATATTAGCCCTCTTGGCATTAGCTATGGTTAATTTTACCACTCTGCTGAATAGCAGGCCGGCCCTTTCCTTTGGCTTTTCTCTTATCACTAATGTGCTTGAAATTCTCATTGCCCTTTGCTAATTGCAGCTCTTTTTTTTACTGCTGTCATTCTCATTTTGTCCCTGTATGCTCTTACTATACTTTCATGTTCATACTTATTTGCCTGGCCTAATTTCCACTTCCTTTTCACTCATTTCTTTTCTGAAATCCTTGAAGTGTTCTTCATTTAGACAAGTAGGTCCCTTACAATATTTTCTATCTCTTCTCTGCAGGGGGGTAGTTTGTACTTCAGCCTTTTATGTATTTCTTTAAAGAACTGCCAGGTTTTTAAAGTATCTTTTCCACTCAAACTAGCCTCTCAGGGTAGCCCGCCCACCAGTTCTCCAACTTTACTGAAGTCTGCTTTCCTGAAAGTCGTTGTTTTTACTTTGTGCTTCTATCCTAAAAAACAAACAAACAAACAAACAAAAAAACCCCTATTGCCTCATGCTTCCTTCCATCTCAACATTCAGTAATTCCCCAATTTGAAAGTGAAAGAAAACCTGGAAGATCTTCCCCTCTGGTTGTTTTCTCTACCAACAATGGTCATGAGGGCTCTCCAAAGACTTGTTGGGCATATCTTTTTTTCTAGTTGGATGTCAGGTAAGCTGAGATACCAAGATGACTCTGCCAATTCTGTATAAAAAAACCTCACTCATGATTTTCTGTGTTTAGTATAAACCTATAGCAGAGTCTGTTGCTAGATGGAGACCATACTGTTATACTTTTAAGCAGCACTGAAGTATCCTACCTCTTTCAGTATTCTAGACCTCAGAATTGTCTATAATAACCAAAGAAACATAATTTTTCCTATTTCATTTGCTTGTCTGTTTTGAACATGTTATATGCTTTTGTCGTAATATTCCAGTCATGCACATTGCCTCAGCACTTGGCATCAGACTTGTAAGAATTGGATGCTTGCTCTAGTATGGAAAAGGACTTAAACTCTTCCGTTTCCTTCGTAACAGTTCACGTCTTAGTATGCAGCCATTTATAATGTTTAGCAAACCAAGACTATAACTTCTTCCTTCATGCAGCACCTTTGGGTCTATTGTGAATATTCATAATTCCTCTCATTTGAAGGCCAAGATCCAGGCTACCATTTTTGTGGAGCTGGATATTTAGAAACATTTAGAGATCCATACGTTATTGTTACATTCGCTATATTGCTGATAGTAATGAGCACAACCGAAGCATTATTCTGCTTCTCACAATCCAAGTAAGAGATGTTGCTGAGACTTTTTCAGGTTTATGACCTTCATCTGTATGTATTATGTATTTATGTATGTAATAACAGATTAGGAATGATACAAAGTGCATGAAGATGACAGTAGGGGAAGAAAGAGGTGATGAGTAGAAAGGAACAAATACTGTCCCCATGTGGTGTTAAATGGAAAATCTTCCAAGTGGACAAGAAGCCATCTGCTCTCTTCATTATTTGGAACCCCTCTCTCATGGGATAATCCTGATGTTACTAAGCTGTTTTCTTAAAACACTAAAAAAAAAAAAATAAAACTACCAGCCAATCACCATTCAGATAAAAGGATCATCCCCCTCTGCTTCAATGGAAAGCCTCTGTTTTTCTGGTGCTCCTTACTAAATATTTCAAGAAGTGATACTCATATCTTTGTGATTTCTGTTAAGCAATCACTGCAGAAGATGTGTAAACACAGGGATTTGCTGGTAAATACTCTAAGGAAAGTAATTCTTTATTTGACAATAAACACTGAATATGACCAGCTGTCTACATAACAAATGTAGCATAAACTCTCTGGACAATTCAAATCATTTGTACAACAAAGCCATTGAGGTGAAGAATACTTCATGACTAGTTTTGTGTTTTATCTTGGTGGGAAATATATGGCTCAAGCACTAAACTTTGTGATTTATTTAATTAAAAACAACAAAAAAAATTTATTTCCAAAGTATGGTAGCTAGCTTTTCCATGCTTTCAAGAACTGCAGAAACATGTGGGTGGGCATGCAGACCAGAAATTTAGGTTTGTGTTTTGAATTCACCCAACTGTTGCTGTATTTTTTGAAAAAAATGACAACTTATCTAACTTATTAATGAATTCCTATAAGCTGTTAATTAAGCATATAAATCATAGCAAACTATTCAAATCTATTTGTTTATAAGTTGCTGCTTTGGAGCTATGTTCTTATTGATCTAAAAATTAAAAACTATGTTGGTGACTTTCACACCTCCTTATTTTACTTCATAGCCTTAATGAATGCTGTACAGTTACACACTCTATACTGTACTTCTGCTGTATGCTCTAGCAGAATGAGCAAAGTCACTGAGTTTGGGACTTATTTCACCTACCTGGACTATATAAATGTATGACTCACAGTCTTGGCCATTGGTTAGGGCATGTCTATGGGGAGGTAGCGGAGAAAGACATCCAGAAGGTAATTCATCACATCTCATAATATGTGCTTAAAATAGATAAAATGAATTGTCTTCTGGAGGTGCTTCTTCTTCCAATGAGTCTCATCAGAGCCTAAATCACGAGTTTAAATTTAGCACACTTTCAGACAGCCTTCAGTCCATTTTCAATCTTCTCTCATGCCTAGAAAGTTTACTTTCTGGTGCATTTGAGTCCTGGCTAGAATATCTGCTACCTGCTGCTTTCAGCAGTTCCTCAGGCCCTACATTCTCTGCTGTGACTCTCCTTCTTTTTTGTTCTGCACTACAGAGTCTGAAAACCCTTCTCTCTGAGTATGCTCTTCAAGGCAGAAATAACTTCCTCTTCCTTTCAGAGAGGAACATTTGACCCACTTACCTTTCTAAAGGAAGGTAATATATAAAGTGAGAATAAACAGATACTAAACAAATACTGTCACACATGTTAAGAAGAAATAGAGATAAAGACTTTTTCCAAAGCAGTTTCTAATGGAGAAAATGCAGCTGCAAGTTCGTATTAGACACAGCAAGAATTTTGAGTTAAGTTTCAGATAGACACATAGATCTGCAATCTCCTGATGATCAGTTATTCCGACCTGCATCAGAATGAAATCTTATATAAATAAGCATGTTTTTGTAAGAGGTTTTTGTGTTTAATGAGTCACAGTTTTCCTACATGCTTATTGCGTTCATTGTCTTTTTTCACAAAAAAACAATCATGGAGATCAGTCACGGAGTCAGGAGGTTCCTGACTACTGAAAAAGGACAAATGTTGTGAATACCTTTGAACAAGGCTACAGGGAAGATGTAGGGAAAAATTGGTTGGTCAGTCTTGCTTCAGGCCCTGGGAAAATCATAGTGCAAATTCTCTTGGCACACACTACTAGGCAAATGAGGCAGAAGAAGGTGACTGGGAAACTGGGCGCCTGATCAACCTGATTGCCCGCTATGATAAAACTGGCTTTGTCACTAAAGGGTGAGCAGTGGATGTTACTTTAACTTTAGCAAGGCTTTCACAAGTGCCTACAATATTCTTGTACCTGAGTTGCAGTCTGGAAAAGTACACTACTAGATGGCAAAAAACAAGTTAAATGGTTGGACTCAGAAGGTTGTGGTTAATGGGTCATACTCTTGCTGGAGGCTGGTAGCAAGTGGAGCACTACAAGGATCCAACCTGAGACCTATGATGTATAATATCTTCCTCAATGGCCTCGAGGAGGCAACAGAGTGCACTCTCATCAAATACGCAGATGATACCAAATCTTGGGGAAAAGTCAATGCACTTAATGGCAGGGCTGCCATCCAGAAGGACTTAGATAGGCTGGAGGAAAGGGCTAGCAGGAACATCCTGAAACTGAATAAGGACAAGTGCAAAGTCCTGTGCCTATAAAGCAAGATCTCCCTTGCAATGATACAGGCTGGGGAGCAGCTGCGCTAACTCAGACCTGGGGGTCTCAGTGGATGGCAAGATGAGCACGAGCTAGCTGTGCTTGATATAAGGAAAAATTGTTTTCCCCTATGAGGACAACCAAACAGTAGAGCAGGTTGCCCAGTGAGGTTATGCAGTCTCCATCTGTTGAGGTTTTTAAGACCGAACTGAAAAAACGCTGAACAACCTCATCTGACTTCACAGGTGACCCACAGAAGGAATGATCTGTTTTTATTCACATCAGTGTAAAACTTGTATTGCTTGATCATATAAGAACAATTTCCTGTCATTGCTACACAATACAGGTTTTGTAGATATGCAGGATAAAAGCTAAGGAGCTCGCAAATCATTTTATGCTAGTTCTAACATGTAAAGCTACACTGAGTGATGTGTCAGACAGCTTTAGTTTGGTGGAAAACTGTGTTGAAACTGGGATTTTTTAAATGAAGTAATTTGAGAAAGAGTATCCTATCAAATCTACTTTAAATGACAAAAACAAGACAACAATGAAAAAACAAGGATAACAAGGGAAACAGGGAATCACAGAATCACAGAATCGTTTAGGTTGGAAGGGACCTCTGGAGATCATCTAGTCCAACCTCCCTGCTCAAGCAGGGTCACCTAGAGCATATTGCCCAGGATCACATCCAGGCGGCTTTTGAATATCTCCAGCGAAGGAGACTCCACCACCTCTCTGGGCAACCTGAGTTCCAATGCTCTGTCACCCTCCCAGTGAAGAAGTTTTTTCTCAGGTTCAGATGGAACTGCCTGTGGTTCAGTTTCTGCCCATTGCCTCTTGTCCTGTTGCTGGGCACCACGGAGAAGAGGCTGGCCCCATCCTCTTGACACTTCCCCTTCAGATACTTGTACACGTTGATGAGATCCCCTCTCAATCTTCTCTTCTCCAGGCTGAACAGGCCCAGCTCTTGCAGTCTTTCTTCACAGGAGAGATGCTCCAGCCCTCTAATCATCTTGGTAGCCCTCTGCTGGACTCTCTCCAGCAGTGCCATGTCTCTCTTGTACTGGGGAGCTCAGAACTGGACACAGGACTCCAGGTGAGGCCTCACCAGGGCTGAGGAGAGGGGCAGGATCATCTCATCACCTCCCTCGACCTGCTGGCAACACTCTTCCTCATGCACCCCAGGAGACCAGTGGCCTTCTTGGCCACAAGGGCACACTGCTGGCTCATGTTTAACTTGTTGTCCACCAGCACTCCCAGGTCCTTCTCGGCAGAGCTACTTTCCAGCAGGTCAACCCCCAGCCTGTACTGGTGCAGGGGATTATTCCTGCCTAGGTGCAGGACCTTGCACTTGCCTTTGTGGAACTTCAGGAGATCCCTCTCTGCCCACCTCTCCAGCCTGTCCAGGTCCCTCTGAATGGCAGCACAGTCTTCTGGTGTGTTAGCCTCTCCCCCCAGTTTAGGATCATCAGCAAACTTGCTGAGGGTGCACTCTGTCCCTTCCTCCAGGTCATTGATGAATACATTGAACAAGACTGGACCCCGTACTGACCCCTGGGGGACACCACTAGCCACAGGCCTCCAACTTGACTCTGCGCCATTCACCACAACCCTCTGAGCTCGGCCATCCAGCCAGTTCTCAAGCCACCTCACCGTCCACTCATCTAGCCCACACTTCCTGAGCTTACCGAGGAGGATGTGATGGGAGACAGTGTCAAAAGCCTTGCTGAAGTCCAGAAAGACAACATCCACTGCTCTGCCCTCATCTACCCAGCCAGTCATTCCAGCAGAGAAGGCTATCAGATTGGTCAAGCATGATTTCCCTTTGGTGAAGCCATGCTGACTACTCCTGATCACCTTCTTGTCCTCCAGATGCTTAGTGATGACCTCCAGGAGGAGCTGTTCCATCACCTTTCCAGGGATGGAGGCGAGGCTGACAGGCCTGGAGTTTCCTGGCTCCTCCTTCTTGCCCTTTTTGAAGACTGGCGTGACATTGGCTTTCTTCCAGTCCTCAGGCACTTCTCCTGATCTCCAGGACCTTTAAAGGTGATGGAGAGGGGCCTAGCGATAACATCCGCCAGCTCCCTCAGCACTCGTGGGTGCATCCCATCGGGGCCCATGGATTTGTGGATGTCCAGTCTGGACAAAAGATCTCTAACCTGATCCTCCTCCACCAAGGGAGAGTCTTCCTTTCTCCAGCCTTCCTCTCTTGCCTCCAAGGTCTGGAATTCCTCAGGACTGGCCTTAGCAGTGAAGACTGAAGCAAAGGCAGCATTCAATAACTCTGCCTTCTCTGTATCCTTTGTCACCAGGGCACCCGCCCCATTCAGCAGCGGGCCCACGTTTTCCCTAGTCTTCCTTTTGCTACTGATGTATTTGAAGAAGCCCTTCTTGTTGTCCTTGACATCCCTTGCCAGATTTAATTCCAACTGGGCCTTAGCCTTCCTTGTCGCATCCCTGCACGCTCTGACAACGTCCCTGTATTCCTCCCAAGTGGCCTGTCCCCTTTTCCACATTCTGTACACTTCCTTCTTCTGCTGGAGTTTTGCCAGGAGTTCCTTGCTCATCCATGCAGGTCTCCTGCCCGCTTTGCTGGACTTCTTCCTCAGAGGGATGCACTGATCCTGAGCCTGGAGGAAGTGATGCTTGAATATGAACCAGCTCTCTTGGACCCCTCTTCCTTCTAGGGCCCTACCCCAGGAGATTCCCCTAAGTAGGTCCCTGAAGAGGCCTAAGTTAGCTCTCCTGAAGTCCAGCGTTGCAATCCTACTCATTGCCCTGCTCCCTCCTCGCAGGATCCTGAACTCCACCATCTCATGGTCACTGCAGCCAAGGCTGCCCCCAACCTTCACATCTCCAACTAGACCTTCTTTGTTCGTTAGTACAAGGTCTAGCATTGCACCTCTCCTCGTTGGCGTCTCCACCACCTGAGTCAAGAAATTATCATCAATGCTTTGCAGGAACCTCTTTGACTGTTTGTGCCTAGCTGTGCTGTCTTGCCAACAGATGTCAGGGTGGTTGAAGTCTCCCATGAGAACCAGGGCCTGTGATCGTGAGGCTTCTTCCAGCTGTCGGTAGAAGGCCTCATCGATGACTTCCTCCTGGTCAGGTGGCCTGTAGTAGACCCCCACAACAGTGTCACCCATGTTACCCTGCCCTTTAATCCTTACCCATAGGCTCTCCACTTGCTCTTCATCCACCCCGAGGCAGAGCTCCATACATTCTAGTTGCTCCCTCACATAAAGAGCAACTCCACCACCTCGCCTTCCTGGCCTGTCTTTCCTAAAAAGCACATAGCCATCCATGACAGCATCCCAGTCATGTGAACTATCCCACCATGTCTCTGTCACTGCAATGAGATCATGGCCCTGCGACCGCACACAGATCTCTAACTCTTCCTGCTTATTCCCCATGCTGCGTGCATTGGTATACAGGCATTTCAGAGAGCCAGTCAAGCATGCAGGCTTCCCAGGAGAGGTGCAAGAGGATCCTCCATAGACATGTCCCATGCTGTCTCCCCTGGTTGTATGCACCCGCTGGAGGCATCCTGACTTGAGCGGTGTTTTACTGACTCCCCTGCCACTATACCACTCCCCTTCCCCCATCTTGCCTAGTTTAAAGCCCTCCGTACCAGGCTGGCCAATCTGTTGGCAAAGACACACGTGCCCCGCTTGGTAAGGTGGATCCCATCTCTCCCCATCAGCTGTTGATCTTCAAACAGGGTCCCATGGTCATAGAAACCAAAGCCCTGTTGCCAACACCAGCGGCGCAGCCAGCTGTTAACTTGGAAAATTCGTCTACTCCTCCTCCTGTCCTTTCCCCTCACAGGCAAGATTGAGGAGAAAACCACCTGGGCTCCCAGGCCCTTGACCACCATTCCCAGAGCTCTGAAGTCCCGTTTGATGGTTTCCAGTTTGCCTTTCGTGTCATTAGCACCCACATGGAAGATCAGCAGAGGGTAGTAGTCTGAAGCATGGACAAGCCTTGGCAGTCTTTCCACGACATCTCTTATTCGAGCCCCTGGCAGGCAGCAAACCTCTCTGGACAAGAGATCAGGTCGGCAGATAGGTGCCTCTGTCCCCTGCAGCAGGGAGTCACCCACAACAATCACTAGCCGTTTCTTCCGGGGGTTCCTGCACGGCACAGGGTCTGCCAGGCCAGTTGCCTCTCTTGGAGCCATGCCCAGCTCCTCCTCGGCTTGGAGGGTGCTAAACTTGTTCTTCAAGGGTAACTCCTGAGGAGGAGCAAGAGCCTTTCTCCTTCTACGAGAGGTCACCAGCTTCCAGCCCTCTTCCACAGTGTTATGATGCACCTTTACACACGGTGCTGAGCCCTCTGACACCTCCGCTGCAGTGGGGGCAGGGGACTCCCAGAGCTGAACAGTCTCCGAGAACACCCTGTCAATCTCCCGCTCATCCTCTCAGATGCTACGCAGCCTACTAACCTCCTCCTGTAACTCCTTTATCTGGTGACGCAACTGGTCAACCACAACACACCTCACACAGGAGAGCTGTCTGTCAGCCCAGGCCTTGCGGAGAAGCCCCAGGCACTCCCTGCAGCCTGACACCTGCAGAGCTGCATCTGCTGTCTGAGGGTCTGTCTGGGTTGAGGCCTCAGACACAGCCAATGCAGCACCTCCCGCAGCCACTGGGGAACGTGCTCTGTGGCGTGTCATGACCATGCCCCGGGGAAGGACACACCACTGTGCAAAATGGAGAGATGCCTTCTTCGCCTTCTGGCGCCCTTCTGCGCAAACTGCTGCAGGAACTGCTGCATCTGTTCACTGCCTCTGTTGGCTGCGCTCTGGGCCTGGCTCTTATATAGGCCTCTGCCTAGCAGTGACTCACAAGGGTGCTTGACCCACCCAATCAGGAGCCACCTGAAACAAAAGCCCCAACTCCCTCTGACCAGGGCAGCCCAGAGAGCTCGTTAGCAGCAGCCCCACCTGGCTAGAACTTCCCAGGAGAAGTTAAGTCAAGGTCCCCTGCAGGAGTCCTTGCCCAGCTCTCCCTTCCTGCTAGCAGCAAGCACCGTCTAGTTCCTCGGGGGTCCCCAGAAAGTCTCCACAACTTCCAACAAGGCCCACAAAAGGCCCAGGCAGAGCCCAGACACTGCTGCGCAAACTGCTGCGTCTGTTCGCTGCCTCTGTTGGCTGCGCTCGATTCTTAGTCATCCTCAGAGATAGCTTTCATCTTTGCATATCCCTTTCCACCTTCTTGCTCACTCTGTATTTCAAGCAATAGTACACATACATATGAGTATTATCTTAAATCCTTCGTGAGCTAGGATCCTCAGCAAAGCATCCCATTGTCAGATACAGCAGTGTCAGCCAAGAAGGATTATTTACATTTCAAGACTCTCCAATGTTTGTTGTTTTCGATCTCCTAAAGATTTTCTATAATTCTTTGTCTGGTAGTGCATTCAGCTTTACCTTTGCACCTTTCCACATAAATAAAAAGTTATTCTGACATCATTTCTGGAAGATTGCCATCTAGAGGGGGCAGTTCAACATACTTCTCAAGGCAAGGTTTCAAAGTGTTTTGAACTTTATCAAGAACTGTCACAAATCTATGGACAAATATAATGTCCATAAGTTAAAGGTTTGAGCATGCCGGTGTGAAGGATTGAAACCTGCACTGTTTTCTAAACCAGGAGGCAAAACTATTTATTGTGTTACTTTCTAAGGACTTCTTTCTGCGCGATGTATAGGTAAAGGTATTTCTGGAGAAGGGTGAAAGTCCTGCCACTTGCAGATCATTAGCCTAAGTGGCCTCAGGGGCGTTCTGCAGGGTAATGATCCAAAATCTGTGTTGCTTTCCTTCACTTTTCAAGACAGTACAGAATAATTCTTCAGTGCAATGTGCCTGATCCATGGTTAAACTTTAAAACAAACTAATAAAAGCTTCTAAAAGCTTCCTTGGTAGATGACACTGTAGAAATCTTTCATATGACACATTTGCAGTTTGATCCCGAGACATTAAGTGCAGAAGTCTTACGCCAGTCTTCAAAAAGGGCAAGAAGGAGGAGCCAGGAGACTACAGGCCTGTCAGCCTCACCTCCATCCCTGGAAAGGTGATGGAACAGCTCCTCCTGGAGGTCATCACTAAGCATCTGGAGGACAAGAAGGTGATCAGGAGTAGTCAGCATGGCTTCACCAAAGGGAAATCATGCTGGACCAATCTGATAGCCTTCTCTGCTGGAATGACTGGCTGGGTAGATGAGGGCAGAGCAGTGGATGTTGTCTTTCTGGACTTCAGCAAGGCTTTTGACACTGTCTCCCATCACATCCTCCTCGGTAAGCTCAGGAAGTGTGGGCTAGATGAGTGGACGGTGAGGTGGCTTGAGAACTGGCTGGATGGCCGAGCTCAGAGGGTTGTGGTGAATGGCGCAGAGTCAAGTTGGAGGCCTGTGGCTAGTGGTGTCCCCCAGGGGTCAGTACGGGGTCCAGTCTTGTTCAATGTATTCATCAATGACCTGGAGGAAGGGACAGAGTGCACCCTCAGCAAGTTTGCTGATGATCCTAAACTGGGGGGAGAGGCTAACACACCAGAAGACTGTGCTGCCATTCAGAGGGACCTGGACAGGCTGGAGAGGTGGGCAGAGAGGGATCTCCTGAAGTTCCACAAAGGCAAGTGCAAGGTCCTGCACCTAGGCAGGAATAATCCCCTGCACCAGTACAGGCTGGGGGCTGACCTGCTGGAAAGTAGCTCTGCCGAGAAGGACCTGGCAGTCCCGGTAGACAACAAGTTAAACATGAGCCAGCAGTGTGCCCTGGTGGCCAAGAAGGCCAATGGTCTCCTGGGGTGCATTAGGCAGACTGTTGCCAGCAGGTCGAGGGAGGTGATGAGATGATCCTGCCCCTCTCCTCAGCCCTGGGGAGGCCTCCCCTGGAGTCCTGTGTCCAGTTCTGAGCTCCCCAGTACAAGAGAGACATGGCACTACTGGAGAGAGTCCAGCAGAGGGCTACCAAGATGATTAGAGGGCTGGAGCACCTCTCCTATGAGAAGAGGCTGCAAGAGCTGGGCCTGCTCAGCCTGGAGAAGAGAAGATTGAGAGGGGATCTCATCAACGTGTACAAGTATCTGAAGGGGGAGTGTCAAGAGGATGAGGCCAGCCTCTTCTCCGTGGTGCCCAGGGACAGGACAAGAGGCAATGGGAAGAAACTTAACCACAGGCAGTTCCATCTGAACCTGAGAAAAAACTTCTTCACTGTGAGGGTGACAGAGCATTGGAACTCAGGTTGCCCAGAGAGGTGGTGGAGTCTCCTTCCCTGGAGATATTCAAAAGCCGTCTGGATGTGATCCTGGGCAATATGCTCTAGGTGTCCCTGATTGAGCAGGGAGGTTGGACTAGATATCTCCAGAGGTCCCTTCCGACCTAAACGATTCTGTGATTCTGTGATTCTGAGAAGGTTTAGCTGACCCTAAAGACAATGAGACCAACAGATCAAGATAAATACTATTGACAGAGCGTAATACAATGTAACAACTTTTTTCAATTTTTACCACATTTTTGTCAAATCATACCATAATTAATATAATAATTCTGAAGGGTTTACCAGAGTCATGGATAATGATTTATAACCCTTATTAAGAGTCTAAGTCTTGGCCTAGCATCATCAGGAGGAATCAAGATTAAATAGATAGGAATGATGATAGGATCAAGCCCTGACACATCACATTGAAACAAGAGCTTCAAAAAGGATTTAGGTAGGAGTTACATGTCCAAATCCAAGAGGAAGAACAAGTCCTAGTGTTACCCAAATCTAGTCATTCCTCACATCGGCATTGTGGACTACTAAATGCCAAAGGCATTCCAAATCAGTATAAACAGACAGACAGGCATCTCCCACCTAGGCCTTCCTCAGCCTCTTGATGACATATCTGGTGGACGTGTGGTTCTAAAAATCTGTAAAAGAAATCAGCTGCAATCTATAGAGGAGCCCAAATCTGCCGATATCCCTAGCAATTTGTAGTCTCCTGTTTCTAAGCATGATAATCTGTGTTAACCAGAATGCTCTTCAGGTATAATTGTTTGTAAACAGAGGATACTATGGAAGAGAAGTATGCTCTACCAAAAGCGAAAGTGGTTTTTTTCATTCACCCTGTCCAGTAATAGCCTCATACTTGCTGCAAGTGGCCAAGAAATTGACGACCCATGTTTAATTTCCTCTTACATTTGACAGGATTTAAATCTATTTCCTGTTTCCCAAGGGTCGAGGTATAGAATGGCAAAGAGAAGAAATGGGCTGTACAGACAAGCTAGGAAGGAGGAGACCTAGGTTCTCCTCCTGGGATTTGTTTATGAGTACTACAATAGCATAAAAAATACAGAGTGAATCTGGGAATTAAAAATTAAAATGTTTCTAAGTCAAAGACCTGAGAAACCCATTATGGTAACTATTTTCAGAGCCTATTTAGCACACTGATGTTGCTACATCCATCATAAAATGCAACTGTGTTTACTTTGTTTTAAATGATTACAATAGACAATGTTTACCTCTTGCACAGTAGCCTACTCTTTACAGCATTCACAGCCAAAAAGCTTTTCCACAGAGAGTTCAATTACCTGCAAGAGGTGAAGAGTATTTCAACTTTGAGCTTCTTACATGGGTTTTGAATTGGGGGATATGGAGTTTGAACTGGCTCAGCATGAGAAAGAAATTAGCATCAAATCTCCACCTTGTTGCTTGAATGCTACAGCTGCCAGATACTTATAAAGGGAGTGTTAAAACAGATTGCTTTTTTCTTATTCAAAGAGTCAGATTTGTTTCATTTTCTAAAGATATTTGTACTCAGCCTCTGGGTCGCAAGTGATCAGAGTTAGGTGCCTGAACTCCAGAGTATGATTACAGATATTGTCTTATAATTCATATTCAGTATACAGGATTTTTATAACTTCAGTGGGGACCCCTATCTCTCCCCAGACATGATAGGAGCTCACGCCTGTACTGGAGCCTTAGTTTCCATGGGGAAGCAGCATTGAACTTCAGCGGCCAAAAGTCCTTAAAGAATTTCACTCACCGACTTCACTGAGAAGAGAAATAGAGTCTGGGAGGACTATCAATATCCAGTATTGATCCCTAATGGCACTTGCTGTTTGTCACTGTCTCGTGAGTTTTTCTACATCAGATTTTCGATCATCCATTTCTATTTCTGAGGTGAAAAAAAGCAATACTGTATTTCTAATCAGTGTTTGTGCTCTTTATATATGCCCAATAGCTTGCTCTGCATTTTATCTGTGCTGTAACAGAAAACCAATAAAAAACAGAAAATTCAATAAAACAGTGGAGGAATATACAGTATAGGGCCCTGGAGAAAATATGTTTGAGTAGGGAGGCAGAAACTAAAATGTGAAATATATATTGATTTTCTTTTGCTATGACTAATGAATGTAAAGTGTACAAACAATGCGGGGGGGGGGGGGAATGTATGTGTTGGTCTTTCTCTCAAGGCATGACTATATTTAAGCAGTCAGTCCTCAAGCAGCGGCAACATATACTGGTAAGGGTGCGTCTCCACTCCTAAGGATACAGTTAGCTTCCCAGTATGAGTTCAGTTGTTGACTCTTTATCTAAATTCCTCTGAAAGAGGCCAATATGGGGAGCCTCTCATTTTAGGATGAAATTACCTAAAGGTGCCATTTTCAACATTTTTCTGACTGGAGGGGAAAACCCTTAGCAATCAAAAATCTCAATAAAAAGAAGGTTTAAAACAACTCCTATTGACTTCATTAGGGCCAGAATTTCACTAGTGACTTTTTAGAAATATGTATGTAATTTATAATTTATGGGCCATCTTCACTTTGTGCTGTTCCCTGAAAAATATCAGCCATTACCTTAAGGCATTTTAAATAAACTCTTAGCCAGACTTTATCTCCTGTCATCAGCAATTATAGTCTCTCCTTATAATTGCTTAATGGTATATGATGATGAAGTTTTTCTGTGACCTCAGCCACAAAGAAAAATATTTTTGCCCAAGTCATTCTTTGGCAAAATCAAAGTTTTTTGATTACTTGTATTCTTTAAAGATTGTAGTTCTTTAGCACATCTTATTGAGAATATCCTGAAAGTGGACTGTCCCCTAATGTAATTGTGAGCTTAGAGCTTGTCTGTATGACGTGTGACACAGGAAGAGAATGAAACTTCTCATCCTTAGTCGACATCTGATGGACTGCAGACAAGCCATTCAAGGTATTCACACCTCTCCAGATATTTTTCTATATACTTTAAAATCATAACATACTTAGAATCTAATGAACTTCCATATGAAAATTCTCTTTGAGGCTGAGTACTCTCTAGATATGAAAAGTGATAAGGTGATTCAGGCTAAAGGATTAAAATGATGATAGCTTTAACTGAGTAAAATTCTATTTGATGATAATAGCAGTTTTATTTGATTACAGACTGCAACATCTAAGAAGTACTATGTTATGAAACTGCTAATCTCAAACATGTATTTAATTTCTGAAATATGAAATCTTTCTAAACCTTTCTTTATTAAAAATGTTTACAATATTGACTGAACACTGAGATTCTACCTAAAGAATCAGAATACCACCATAATGGTAATATTTCATAGTTGTGAGACCACAACCGTTCTATGCATGAGTTGCAGGTTGTTTCCCAAGATGGTATCTTCCATCCTTCTATGTTTGATCCAAGTCAAAGTGAACAGAAGGTATCCATAATAGGATTTTTTCCCCCTTACTTTAATTACAGAAATGTATTTTGATTTATAGCTTAAATAAGTTGCTTTAAGTGAGGTTTTAGTGGTCCTCCAAAGAAAAGTTAATCAAGAAAGTAGATTAAAAAACCCAGCTATTTCACAGCTGATTATTTAAATAGTCAAACTAAGCTCTGCAATAAAAAAATGCTTATTTTATTCCTGTAAAATGCTTTATGAAATAGAAAGAAAAGAAAAAAAAAGGAAAAAGAAAACTCTGCAAAGTGCAATGCGTTTCCACTCATTTTAGCCAATATATCAGATAAGGTCTTTTCTTCTAAATTTACCATAAGTAAAACTGTAAACTTATTATAGATATAGTATGTTAATGTTGAATTTACAATAAAATCAGAGAAATTACTGGAGCAGTTAAAATGATTGAATTAAGCCATTAGTAATTATGAAGCCAGAAATAAAAGAGCAGATTGTTCTGTACATGTTAAATTGGTAGTTTACTATTTTTCACAGTCCATGGAAAATGTCTTCACGCTGACTTCCTTATCCATTTTTTTTGTTTATCTGAATTTTTCAACTTTGCAATAAAAAGCATACATCTAGCATTCTAGGTACAGTCAAATTATTAAAAGCAAATTAATAATTTCAATTAGCCTCAATCACATCAAGGACCCTAACAGCAAAGAAAAACAAAAAACTTATTCTTCCCAAATTGTCTGTAGAGCATTGCTGTCAAGCCTTAACTAACTGCTGTGTTTTTGTAAACGTAGAAAAAATGATTGGTTGTATGACATGCCCTGAAAAGAATAACAGACATCAGATGTTATGAACCAAGATAGGAAATGGTACCAAAGGTAATGAAGCAGTAATAAAATGATGTCAACTACTTCTCTTGTATATACTAAAGTTCAGGTCAGCTTTGACTCATCTCCGAGTTATAGAGATGCAGCAGAGGGTGAAAGACTAGTAAGTCTCTTATATGTGTGGGTCTCCAGTGATTACAGACCTAAACCCAAATCGTAATATCAACATGACAACACCAGCAACAGCCAGTACAGATCATAGTGCACACATATAATATGCTCATAAAGAAAAACGCTATTTAGCAAATGATGCACTTCATCTAGAAGCAGAAAGAAGTAGCACTTTTTTTACTGTACCAATATAACTTAAATCTTGAAATGACAAAGGCATGGAAGAAACTGCAGGGCTGCCATCTGAAAGAAACGAGGTCGGACTTTAAGCAGTCTATAAATAAAGTCATCCTGTCTATAACACTTATATGATCATCTGGATGCATCTTAAGTCATCTGGAAGACCTGTAGATTTCAAGCTCCTTGACACAAACTGTGAACAACCAGCTTTGTTTCTGTCAGCTATCCCCCTCCTTTCAAAGTGCTTTTCCCAGCTAGCTCATAGTACATCAGGATAGAGTCTCAACTAACCAGTCTTCACCCAAGCTTTAACCTTCCCCAAACAATGTCAGTGCATGATGTACTGTGAGTAGATAGCTGTAAATGGTATCTAGAAAAATATGAGCTGAAAGCATCCTAAAAACTCAGCTGGGGAGCAGGACTCAAAATTTGTTATTTTGTTATTATTGTTATAAAATATCTATTTGATGTTATGAAGTCCAACTCATTATTTTTGAAGGCTTAGCCTTTGTAAGAGTAGGTGTGTGCTGTCAGCATCCTGAGGCACCTGTGCATACATATGGATGAAGCAAGAGAGAGAAAAGTGAGATCATCATGAGCCATGAAATAAGCTATATGTGTAGTAGCCACAAAATGAATTATTTTTATCTGTAATCCCAATTTGGAAGGATATATTTTATAATTTTAAAGATGTTGTAAATAAATACTGCAATTTACAATATATAATTGTTTTATGCAGGATCAAACACTATCTCTAAATTACACACTCAGTGATGTGGTCTCTCTTGCATTTATTAGATCCATTTCTTAGGTGTCATATAAATTTTGGAGGGTTAGCCCTACAAAATATGAACCTGATCCAAAGCCCATTGAAGACGGCATGGCCTTAAATGACCACATAATCTCATTTCCACACTTTCGTTCTACTCACTGAACATAATAGCAGAAGAATGGTGAAAGAACAGGATGAAGGCAAGGACAAAAAGATTATATGGACACTTGGGAGGTTAATATATGTGGTTCTGCTTTTTCTTCATACGCTAATACATAATTATTTTCTTCAATTAGATGAAATCTTTTAAAAAGCTTAAGTAATCAATTACTGAAGAAAACTTAAATAGAAAAAAAAAGCCCTAAGGACCTTAATTTCACATTATTTAACAAGTTAAACAAAGACAAATAAATGCTAGTCATGTACTACATCTTAAAAAAAAAACTTTCCTCTTTCAAAATTCGTCTGGTTAAAGTAGACTTTTTCTAGTATCACCACTTAACTCTATAACGAACCTTTAGAAGATTGTTTCTGGTACTCAGGCATCTGAAGGATGCATTTTCCTATAGTTCTGCCAATTTCCACTGATAGTATTGAACAATGTTCAAAATTAAGAGTGGTAGAGTAACTTATCTTGTAAGACTTAAAGCTGATGGTAGTCATGCAATATTCTTGAGTATATTTGTCATCTGCAGGGGATTCTAGAGAGTAGGTGTTTTTTCTTGGTGGACTAGTGGGAAATGTCATTCCCTCTTGTCATGCCCAAGAGAGGGACGCAGGAGACTTCCAAAATTTATCTGAAGTCCTTATGGCTAAAGTGCTTGGGCCTTGATTGCTCTGCAGCCAGCCCTGCTGCGCACAGAGGTAAAAGCAGAACAAAAGGAGATCAGGAAAAGTTATCAGACAGGAAAAAAAAAGACAATCCAGATCTTCTGAGGTTGTTTGCATATATGCCAGTTAAAGTCAGAAGAAATCAACAGAACATCTTACCCTGTCTCCTTCGTGGTGCAAAGTAACACGATTTGCTTTTGCAGAAGCATGTTTTACTTGGAAGGTATATGTTTTCTGATGTAGATCTTTATTAATAGAGTGTCTGCTTTCATTAGTATGCTTTTGCAATTGCTGATTACTTCTTTCTTAAAAATTATGTCTTATTTATTTCAGTTTGCATATCTTCAAACTGCAGTCATTACTTCCTACTATAACTTTCTCCACTGGATCTGAGAATGTACAGGAACTCAGTTTATTCTCTCTCGGAAGATGTTATACATTGTGACCAAGATATTGCTCAACCTCTTCCAATGAGACAAGCAGAGTCTCTAAGATTTACATGGCAGGGTATACATAGAAATGTTGTATTAGGAGTTCATGACCACTTGTCTTTTCATTACAACCCACAGATCTCCTGCAGAGACACTTTTTCCGAGAATTTGGTCAACCCTTCTGCCTTTCTTTCTTTCTAAGTTCCTGTCTATTTTGTTGTGTTAAAAAAGTGCCTGTATGTTATCCTCATCGCTATTGAACTCTGCTGAAAGTTGTGATATCCAAAGAGTGTGGTTGGTAGTTATTTCATATTTACTTCCAGATAATTGATTAAAATGATGAATAACCTCAGGCTTAATACTGATTCCTGTGGAACCTTCACAGAAATACTTCCATTCATACTGATTCCGTTTGGCAGCTACTTTGGGATATTTGCTAGGTAAACAGGCCCATATAAAATGCTCTCTACTGTCATGAGTAGTATTAATATTTTCTAATGAAAATATAGTAAAATGCTAAGTAAAATGCTATGCAGTCATTTTAGGAAACAAACTTTCTTATCCTCAGGGAATGAACTCATCTTGTGCATAAGATGCATATTTTTTGTTCATATGTGCTTTGCCTCATTTTTGTCTTAAAACTTGCATTATTAACCCTTATTTTACAAATCTAGAGTGTTCTGGTCTATCCTTATTTAAAAGAAACTTGCTGTGATGTTGTAGCCTGTCATGGGGCCTGAAAAACTGATTTGTCTGTAATATCACATCATTTTGTCACTACAGTCTAACCCATTTTTAATCAATTTAATACAAATCATAGTGATCTAATATACACTATGCTTTTTTTCCTTAGAATATTAAATCAAAAGGCATAATATGCTATATACAGTATATTAACACAGTAATCTGCATCAGCCAAACCTGTGATTGCATAAAATAATGAAATCGGGTTCATTTTACAAGATTTAGCTTCTATAAAGCTATATTGGTTTGGTATTAATTATATTCCAGTCCCTAACTTTTTAATCAGCTGAATTCTGTATCATCTTTTGTCTGATTTTGCTGGGGATTGGTGCTAGACTAAGTTATCTGTAATTACTGTTCCCCTTGCCTTACTGGCACAATAGCAGCACTCTTACACTCTTTGCTTCTATCAGCAAAAAGATAGAGATTATTAACTCTTTTGAATACAGATCATTGAATACAATTTGAGTGGGGCTGCTGGTTTAAAAATATTTACTCATAGTAGATATTGTTTAATGAACTCTTGCTGATGAAAAGAAAAAATATTCCTCTTGTGATATATATTTTATCTACCTTTAAAAAAAAAAGAAGAAGAAAAGAAGAAAAAGAAGAAGAAAGAAGAAGTTGTATGTTTGAATATGGTTGCCTTTTCTGCATATTATTAACGGTATAATCATCTTCACTCGATAGTGGGCCTATGCCATTCCTACGGTCTGATACGATCTTAACTCAAATAAATAAGTACAGGTTTCTTTCATAGCCATTTTTTTCCCCTGCCCACTGTTGTTTTGCCCATCCTGTCTTTATTGTTCTTACTAGTTTTGTGTACTTAGTAGGCTCTGATTATACTGATATCTTCCTACATACTGTTTCCCCATTCAATTTATATTATTTTTACTCCTGATGGTTGCCTTCACTGATAGTTGCTAGGATTAAAATAAGGGCAAAGATAATGATACCTTCTTTTTTGCTCTTCTTGCTTCTCAAAAGCGCATATTATTCCCCGAATAGTTGCTTGTATTTCCCCTACTGAAAAAGCCAGTGGCAACAACATTGTTATGAAAAGATCTCTCTATAGAGGTGCAGAGAACAAGCTGCTTACCTGTAGCTCATTGATTTTCATATCTCAAAGTATTTGCTGATCAGCAGGCTTTAATGCTAGATTTCAGATTTTCCTTGCTTAAGTGGCTTGTATCAGATTTTTTAAATAAATTGAACGTATATTTTTCTTTTCAGTTTGCTTTTATATTTTAAGGGTAGTCTATGAAAATAATAATAATAAAAAAGGTATAAGGCTCTATTGAACACACTGTTTATACTTTTTTCATGATTCTCAGCAACTGAACAAAATTATTGGAACCATCATGTGACTTACAAGGATAAAATAAAATTATCAAAAGTAGTATACAATTTCAAAGTGAAATTCTGACAAAAGGTTGACCTCAAGAACCTGAGTTCTTCAGGAGGAAGCTATAATCACTGACATTCTTCTTTAAAGTTAAGTAGGTCACTTAGTTGTTGCAAAAATTTAGATGTTATTTTATATAAGAAAACATATTCTTTAAAAATAAACATCTGAGGAATTCTTATGCGCTACCCACCAGTTACAGAAGAGCTTAAACAAAGCATTAATAGGGGCTAGAAAGAAATCCCTGAGAAAAAGAGTTAAAAATATACTGCATAATTACAAGACATCTTCTACCACAGGTTCCTTCTCATTAAAATCAATTATCGTCTTGTCTGTGTCTTTAAATCCTTACACTGCCTTCCCTATCTTTAAGAGCTCTGATGTGTTTGTGATTTTCTGCAATTTACAGTGCTGTACTTTTTATGTGTCTTCATATTTCTGCTGCACATATTTTTAAAAAGCAAAGATTAAGGATATGATTATAAGTTAACATATTGCTGCTTTTTCAAATAGCAAGTTATTTTCTGGCGAGACTAATTTTATACCAGTAAAAACATCAGACAAAGGTTGGGGGCACCTAAAAAATTCTACCTGGAAGGATTTTAGTGATATAAAATACATTATTCTCTGCCTCAGGAGTCTGGCTAGGCTAGATGAGATCCACTGATTCATTGTGTTCTCCTATGGGAAATTATCTATGAGCCCCAGTGAGGCAGAGATTAAAGCTCCCACTTCTGTCAAAGTATTTGACATGCCTGGTAGTATGACTTTAAACATCTCTAAATCAAAAGTATCCAAATCAATTTACACAAAAATAAATGAAATAAAAAGTGCCTCTTTTCTGACTCTGATGTAAATTGGCAAGTAGGAATTAATAGAGATATGATAGCTGTGAACTGAAAGAGTTATCTCCAGTTCTTAACAGCAATAAAAATCCCTATAGACGGAAACTCTGACAGAACATTGGCTGCCATAGTTCTGTCATAAATCAGTCCCTATGCGTTAAAAAAAATAGGAAGAAGAGATGTTGTGTCCATCTGGTTGTTTTTACAAGGTTGACTCTGCTGAAGAGTAACGGCTAAGTGTGTGAGAAAGCGTTTTTGCTCCAAAACAAATGCTTAAGTAAGTTAGCTCCAAAAGCACAGTACTAGAAACCAGTTTACTTAACAGGAACAGTTTTCAGATTTCATTTTAAATCTAACGTGATACCATTATTTTACTAGAGTTAGTCCATTTCTACAGTGGTGTAAACAAGAAGATGATCTGCCCCAAGCTTAGATCTTTTCAATTTCTACTTTTTTTAAGAAGTAGAATAGTAGATTAAAAGAGGATTCTATAGAAAAAAAAAATCAACAACACACCCCCTAAACCCTTATACCCTTCTGAAAATGGACTTCCTGGAGAAAAGCTTCTGAAATAACAGGAACAGCAGGGTGCTGACATCTCTCTAAATTAGCAGAAAGAAGTATAACAATGTCCAGGGCCTTAGGCTAACTGAGAACAATTCAAGGGCCCAGTTTTGACATGGTTAATTCCCATTTGAATTATTCACCTAGGAATTTCTGATAACATTCTTCTGTGCAAAGATACGCATCAACATTGCAGATATCTCTATCTCGGCCCCCTCGGTAGTGCATCCATTTCAGGGATGCAATTTATTTCATCCAGAATGAATCAAGTCAACCTTAAAAGTGCCTATTTCTCTCCATTGATCATGAAGGAAGATTAAGTGATTAGCTCAGATCTAAGTGTCTATTACACAGGCACCTATGGATGTGTGAGATGAATCCAACTATGTAAAGTAGGTCAGACAAAAGTGAAGTAGACACTTGTGATAGAAATTGCATGACCTATAATTTTCAGAAGGTCAGGATATATGTTTATAATGTACTTTTTCAATTTAAAACTTAGAAATCTGTGAGGAAATTTATTTCTGGAAGAAGTAAAACTTTGTCCTCATTTACCCATTAAGAACTGCAAGTTATGCATCAGATAGAAGAAGATATAAATAACTGAACATAACTCTTCTGCTTTCCTACTCCATACTTTGCATTTTTGAATACATGAATTTTACGAAGTCTATCAAATCCATTCTCTAGATGAGACCCAGAGCTACACTTCCCAGATGTTTTGGACAATGGACTGCTACCAATTTTAAGTTTCTTCTTTGGTGACACTAAATTGACAGATTTGTGAATTTTACTGCTTACTCTGCAGACTATGTGCAGACTGCTTTATAGGCAAGGAGAAGAGGAAGACTTGGAGGCTGAGCTTTACTGCTTCCCGTTCTCTCCAGCTAGTACCAGTCAATACTGCAGGTGTTTCCATATCATGTCACACAGTTGTGGCTGTTCAGTTGCAGAATACTTGGTCAAATTAGGCATCTATTCCCAGATGAGGTAATCTGTGGAATCCTGCTATTGTAGAAAGACAGGTCTGCTAGTCTTAGTCTAGCACTGATGTGCAATACAGCAATATCACAACTGTGTATGTAGGAGGAGTGATTATAAAACCAGCTACAGTAGCAAAGTATGGACTTTGTTCTGAGCAAGGCAAATATTGTTACTCAAAGAAATGCATTCCTGTGTGTAATAATGAGCATCAATATTTTTCAGACTGCATGACTGAGTCCTACTTTCTTATTCATTCTGTGCCGCTAAATTCCATTGTGGCTAAGTAGAATACAGGTGCATGAATGGAAGAATATATCCTACAGTATAATGTCTAAGCAAATGGCTCAGAAAGAAATGAGATATGTGAAAAGGCAAATGATTTTGGAAGACAGACATTGAAATACTAATGACAGAAATCTTATGGCTGATACATCATCATCAAAAATTGTCAGGAGATTAGAATTTTTTTTCTTCCCTTGGAAGACTTTATGTTGCTCCGAAAAAATAAACAGCCTCTTTGTTGAAAATACCTGACTGACAATACACCAGAAGCTTAGAATTTCAGAACCTAATTTAGATGCCACAACCTAATTTAGATGTATATGGGAAACGAGACCTTGACTTAAAATCCTGAGGTCAGTTTTGTTCTCCTTTTGAAGTCAATGGAGCTCACATCTGTTAAGTGAGAGAAGAATTTATTCTCTGGTCTTTATATCAGGGATTGCTGTTCTTTACAGTTCAGGTCTCTGATGACTGCAATAGTGAAAGAGAATAACAACAACAGGAGCAATAATAACAGAAGACCTTCATCTGTTCTTTTTCTTTTAAGAAGTGTTTTAGTTATATTTTGAGAAGTCATTCAATGTGGTCAGAATTTTTTCTTACTTATCTATACACTAAATGCAACAAACCTCCAAGCCTCAAACCATCTTATAATGTTATCAAAATCCAAGTAGTTTTATAGCAATCTCTACTTGTAGTGCTAATTCACCACTGGGGATCATGCATATCCTGAGTAGAAAACCTAGAGTAACAACACAGTGGTTTTGGTTTAACCAAACGCACTAGCCTTCTTTGGGTGTTGCTGCCTCACAGCGTGATATAAAAGGCAGGAATGAATCAGGAATTCACCTTTGAATGGAGAATAGGAAGTGCGTTAGTATTCAGTTTTCCAACTGGAACCTTCACAGTGAGTTGTTCTGGTGAGAAAAGTAAGAAGCACGCTGGCTAAATGCTAGAGAGACATGCAAAGTACCTACTGTCGGACCTCAAGCCAAGACCTGAGGTGCATTTACGTGGTACAGCGCAACACTTCTTCAAGCCAGCTCCAGTTAAGGAGGATCCATATTAGTTCAGGACTGGGGTGTCAGAGGAGTGCTATAGCTGGTTGGTTAGCCGTGTTGTTATGGGTACTGTTAATGCAGCAGTTCTGCTTCCTGGCCAAAGGTGAGTTATATAGGAGCTAGTTTAAGGAACGTCTGTACCGCAAAACACAGTAAATATTCCTTAAAAGAGTGGCCCATTTTCAGACAGACATTAAAACCGCAGGGAGACAAAGCATTCTTATCACTTTAAGGGCGAAATTTTTCAGAGGTTGTGGAAACTATTTCGAGAAGAGCTGGAGAGATTCATATAACATCTGAAAGAAGCCTTCACCCGCACTGCGAGATACAGGGAGCAGGTTTTTACATTGCCCCTTTGCAATGGGGTCATTGTAAGCAGACAAAGGAGTTGTATAAACACTAAGGGCGCACAACTGTTCTTCCAGACAGCAGATCAACACAGAAGAAATAGAAAGAAACCTGCAATCTATTTATTTGTAAGAAAAGAGAACTCCACTCCTTCAGCTAGGAAGAAAATGATTTTTTTTTCTATCCTATGAACATATGAGCTCTTGAATCCATGAATATCTTCAACTGGTTGAGCTTCATCATGATAGTTACCGAAATTTTTCTAACAAACACTTCTGCTTTTTAAAACTATTTGCAATTATGAATTTGAATATGAAATCATAAATCCAGGAAGGAAAATTTAGATATGTAATTGGAAGCGAATAACACATTTTAAAATTTGGGAATGGTTTTGACAATTTTACTTCATTTATTTTAAAGCCATGGAAAATGATCCTCCTAAAATTTCAGGCTCCGTGGATAATATTTCAAAACACAAAGTCTAGAGCTGTTAATTTTCCACTTTCGCCTAAGAACTCAAGAGGAGGTAGAATTTATATACAATTCTTGGAAGCAATGAGATACTATTTCCTTACTTTTAAAACTTCTGAAAGAATATTTTTAAAGATATTTCTCATGCAGAAGGTGAATTTTAGTCTATCTAGGATTTTGTGCTGAAACTGTACATTCAGTTTGGCTACCTGCAATAATGAAATTGTAATACTGTGGATATACGTACACTTTGTGGGGTAGGAGGGAAGGCAAAAGGCAAACCAACATGTTAGTGCAATAATAGAATTTTAATAGAATTAAAATCCCAAGATATATTTGTCTTAACACTGTCTGTGGGACTTTGTTCATGAGGATAATATGTGAGGAACAAATCTGATGAATTCTAATTTTCAAATTCATTATTTATATGAATAAAAATCAGCATCATCACATAAAGCTAATATCTAAAATATGAACAATTTTGTTATGCTTTTTACCCAATAAGAATTTATTTAAAAAGCAACAGGTATGTACTTGTTGCAGCTTTGCCTCTCTTAGATATTAAAATGCCTATTTTTTCCCAATAACTTTGACTGACAAGACACACGAAATGAAGACAGGGACTAATCACAGAAATAGTGGATGTGAAGTGTTTAGATGAATAGAAAACTGTCAAACATTCAATTAAAAGTATCTTGGGAAAAAATACCATCAGTCATCCTTTTCAGCCATCACAAAAAATCATTACAAAAAGAAGTGTCATTCTACCAAAAGTAGACAGAAAGGCGTAAATACAAAAAAATTGCTTACGCTGAACTCAGAGAAAATATATGGCAATCAGAATGAAATGTTGCATAACATTTGCACAAACTCAAAGAAATATAATTTTTAAAATGCACATAATGTTTATGTCTATTTTAATTAAATACAGGTGGTAATATGAGGATGTGTATGTCAGCTTTCACATATTTTTCATTACATGCTGCATTTTTATTGCAGTGAGGCAACATCAGAAATATTATTTCTTTTTTCCCCCAAAGACATAATTATTATTTTGGGTTTTTTTTTTTGAAGTTAATATCCTTTTAGACGTTGCATCTGCTGATATTATAAGGTTCAGAATTTGTGCTAAACAGCTGGAATCCAAACCTCATTATTTTTTAATAAGCTTAATAAGCCAATCACATGATTTGGAAAGCCTGATTCATGACTTAGGAAAGTTTAGAGCTGACAATATGGAGATTTTTAACTTGATGAGATATCTATCTATCTATCTGTCTATCTGTCTATCTATCTAATTTTATAATAGGAATAGGTCAATGTAGTGATTGAAGTGCTATACTTCTTTATGAGGTCACTCCTGAGAATAGATGCAGAAGACTGCCACATGCCCTTAAGGTATTTTCAGAAAAACCCGAGTGACTTTACACTCCAGGAGGAGATGTGAACCTGCTGCCATTGAGAGAGCTGCGTTGCAGCAGTCTCCACAGAGCCAGCTGTCCTCATGACAAATGCCACGCTGACTTATCTCTGACATGTTTCTGGAGGCTGCTAAAATCAGCTCCACTGACTTTTGAGATCCTATTGTTCTTTAGTTGGAGAACGGCAAAAGACTCAGCTGATTTATGGATACAAAGATTCATAGACTGGACAGGAACTTGTACCTCTTATTGAGCAGCAGCATAATTGTTTCGAGGACCCATCCTGAACTTGGAGTTATTAGGCTTTCCCCCACCACCACCCAAACAACTGCACCACACTGTTACACAGCTGTGGCAAAGCAGTTTGTCACACCTGCTGCCGTGATGCCAGCAACGATCCTGGGCTGGTGATGTGTTTCAGGAATTATTCCTGTTGTGTCATTGCCCTTGATGCTGGACCGTGTCTAGGTGGTCCCTGCACAGTTGGTGACACCCCTAAGGGACGGAGAAGTTTAGAGCTATGTGGGGATATTGGATATTGTATCACTACCCTTACTGTAGCTGTTTTCAGGACTGGAGGACTGAATGCCTGCTGCCTTCTCTTTTAGAGTTATAAAGGTCCTCTCTTCCTTCCGAGGACAATGCTGTGAATCACAAGGTCTGGTAATTGACCAACTTATAAATTAATTTCTTCTGTTACATAAGCTGTGTAGGGAGATTGCAGAGCCATACAGCAGAGTCCTTGTCCCCCTTCTTTCATGCATTACACAGAAGAGTTCCTTTGGCCAGCTTTTGGAAGGCGACTTTGCCTGCTACCTACGAATAAAGTTATCCACTTACAGCAGACGTGTGAATTCAAAATAAATAATAAATAAAAAGATGAAACAGCAGCAGCAAATCCTACCAGCTACTAAACTATCAAAAGGTGTGACATCAAAACTATTTCAGGTGGTTAAAAATACACCAGGTGGACCAAGTGCAAACAATGCTGATATTTAAAAAGTTTCATGTGATATATTGCTGATTAATATCAGATCACAGCCCAATGTAAAAGCATTCATTTCTCATGCTTTTAAGAGGTACATTCACAGTAATTTCTTGGGCTTATGTTTTGTGTCATTGGGGAATTGCAGTTATTTTGTTGTTGATTTCATAACCGTTGATGAAAATACAGCTAGTATGTCATCTCAACATCTATCAGTTTACTGAAACAACATGAATTTCAAATTCAGGGATGGCTGCTGAGTCAGCTTGATTAAAAATAAAGTCACTGTCTGGCCTGCACCTACTACCTCAAGGCCAACAACAATAAATCATTTCTGAAGGCTGAGAATGGAAAAAATGTTTGGTGAGGAGGAGGACTGCTCCATGCAGATAGACAGGTTCGTATCCCCTCCATGTCTCGCCAGGCTGCCTCCACTGCTATCTCTCCAGCTTTGCCAGCACAGACAAGTTTAAAATGACATATAAAGCACCAAAGTATTGTGGTGATTATTGCCAGACAGAGAACTTCAAGAGACAGATTAGCTTAGGTAATCATGAGATTTACTGACAGTTGTGCCTGCTCTGTTAGCAGTGGGTAGTTTAATTCCTGCAAAGATTTTGTCTAGAAAGCTCTGTCTCATCAAACAGCAGAAGAAAGCTGGAGAAATTCAGAATACAATGAAGGCTACATGTGAATTATGCTTTACTGCGTAGTCTCAAGCACTGGAGATCCCTAAATGTCTGGCATATGTTTATTTCAAAAACTGGAAATGGACTCATGTGCAGAGTGCATTCTGGAGCGAGTAACAGGAATAAGCATAATCAAGGGTGACCAGCTATGAAGGTAAATAGGTGTAAGAAAATGCTTCCTTTGCCTTCCTATTCTCTTTCCTTACAAACAGCTTACTACCTGTCATTATCCAAACCCTTATCATTCATGAAGTATTTTACTGATTGTTTATTAAGAAACAATTTGTTTTTATTTTGCAAAACCTCAGATTTGGACTTACTATGACATTTGGCCTAAACAGAAAAATGTTTTCCTGAAACAAGCTGTAACCTGCCTGGGTGGTGATTATGTCTTCATTTACGCCTGTATTATCAACGTCACCAATGGCTATCAAAACATAAAATAGAAATAGAGCTAGAGTAAAGATTGAATGTTTCTTTTAATTAATTTCATTTTGATTCAGGCACTATTCCTGTGTTGCTCCTCTTTTTTACCTTTGAGAAACCATTTCTCTCTTTTAGTTTATTATTTCAGAAATTCAGGTTTATCTCTAATTCTAATTTGGCAGAGTACTTCCAGTACTTTAAGGACAGGAGCAGCCTATTTAAAATTTTGGTTGAAGCACTTTATGAATTAAGATTATGCATAAATATGGTACTAAAAAGGACGATGTATCCTATTTCGCTAGTAGATATGCTACAGAAATAGAACATCAGTAAGCCCTCAAAATTTCACATGTTAGAGAAACAGAAAAAGTATAGCTATCACATATGTCTACCTTACATGATTAGAACCTGCATTTATGTCCGAAACTGTTTCCCATCACACTAATACGGCCTTAAAGTAAGTGCTTCTCAACTTCCAGTTGCTGTGTGCAAGCTGAAAGCAGAGTCCAACTTTGAAAGTTCTTCTTCCTCTCTCTTTTTAGGAGACAATAGACATTATTTTAAGTAAGGACTGAACCTAGTTGTCTCTTTCTTGGCACGCTTATACAGGGCAGTATTCACTTCGTTTGAAAGACACAGCTCATTGCTGTTGCCTTGCAGTTGAAGCTGGGACCTGGCTGCATCTTTCTTCCTCCACTCGCTTTGTGGAGGCAGCGGGCTCCAGGCTGGCGGGGAGAATCATGCTATCAGATTTTGATACTCATCTTAAATCACTCTGGCTGTGTTTCTTTGATCTACCCCTACCAGTGCTTACATAGAACAGTTTGGCTTACGTCAAAGGTGGGACAGATTAGAGGGGAGCCTGTCACGTGGACAGGCTTTCATTCTGTGTAGGAAATGACAGATACAGGATATCTCCATTTCTCAACCAGAAACGATGCTTACCTGTGTGAATTTTGCTTCTCTGCTCTGCCGAACCAGGAAATTAAAGGAGGTAGAGTGATGACATGTGGTGCCTGCTGAGGCTTGGTGCCCCACGCAGAGGCTGATGACCGTATGTCCCTGGCCACACCTGTGGCAGATCTATCGGTGTCTGGATCACTCCCTGAGTCAAGCCAGGTCGCTATATGGATGACCAGATTTATTCCTTCTTCAGTGGAAAACAATATATGGCAAGCTAAAGACAGTAATATAATTACTGAAAGTGGGATATCTTATGCAATTATTGTTTAACATTTTTGAGTGTATGTGTAACAATGACAGTGTCACTGGGACACAGAATATCTGTGAAACAAACTAGTAAAAAAGCAAGAAATCCTTGGCAGTAAGGAAAGAACCCATACAAGGAAATTGAAAATGCAATGACTGCAGTGTTTAGGTTTATTTGTGAACCTCAAAATGCTGTTGAAAATATGACTGTCCTGCAGTTTCCATGGACTATTATTAAAACCTTTTTACTTTGTATTATATATCTATTTTTATATATATATATATATATATATATATATATATATATATACACACATGATTTTTTTTGTCATTTAATAAAATACCACACGGTGATCTGCACTGTGTGAGGGATCCTGAGATACACGTATTTGGAAGAAGTACAGATAAAGGAAGTAGTTTCCCTAGCAACAGGAACTCTGTGCTCCAACTCTCAGGATAGATTCTTGTCTTTCTCTTTCCTATTTATGCCTTGTTAGTGCACACTGTACAATTAAGCATTTAGAGCAGTATTCTCAAACATTTATAGTGCCAATATGCAAAATATCCTCTTCCTCCCAAAAAGCCCTGAGCCCCTTCCAATAAACTTAAATAATTCACAAAAAAATGTACATTATACATTTGAATAGCTTTCTCAGAGACACTATTTAGTGAATTATTTAAGATCTAGGTTATAAAAATAGTCTTATTCACAAAACTCATTCTAAAGTTCAATTTCATGTCTTTAGAATTTCTGCTTATGAGATTTGACGGATATCTTTGGTCTAAAAGTTTTCATTTCTCTTTCATGGACATGCACAGTTACACACACACACACACACACACAGACACGTACACAGTCTTTATATATGAGCATAGGCTAATGGCTTAATAGATGGGTGAATGGTCTACTGTACCATGAATTTCTGTTAGTATATGCAATTTAAGTCAGAAAAGATTATAATGCTTTCTCATTGACTCAGTCTTCCTAGCACCCCAGGGGATATCTCAGCTAGGGAGATGCCTTTACCAATGCTGTTTTGCTGGCTGCAGTCCTCATGTTTTTGCTGGCATTATAGAACATCTTCATAGACAATTATTGTGTTATTGTTTTTCCCAGAACAAAAACAGGCTAAACCATCCCTTTTTCCTTGGCAGCATTTTTTTAACTACTAGTTACATTACTAGTGAGTTAAAAGCAAGCAAAAAAATCAAGCTGATCCACATGTTCCTCACTGTTACCTATGCATTTCTCCTGGGGATTTTTCTTCTGTCTCCTCTTTCAAGATTTGCATATATGTCAAGTTCTCAGACATAAAAAAGGACTTTTGTACAGAAATCTAGGCTCTCAGAATTTATTACCACTCTTTCTTTTTCTCTGGGAGTTATGGTGCTGGACACAGCCTTTAGTTAAATTGTCTTTAAGAAAGGTAACTTTTAATAAAAAAGGGAATTTCTGAGATTTTAATGCCAGAAGATGGAGCAATATGCAATATGCTTAGAACAGTCTTCACATAAACCTTATAGTCAATTAGGAAAGCTCTTTCAGGTTGCTGGGAAAGGGAAATGACATAGGAGAAGAATGCACTCCCAGTTTCATAGCAAGGTTAGGAAATGAGTCCAACAGAGGCATGGCAGAGACTGGGAATTTTTAGAGGTCTCTTACCTGTTCTCTCCCCAAAATGCATACCTAATTGGGGGTGTGATATTCATGGAATAAATATATACAGCAAAAGCAGTCATGATAATTAAGAAGAAGTGCACTGAGCAGTGTGGGCACCCTGTGTTTTCAAGGTTTTAAAGGGTGTTGTGTCAGAGAGTAAACCCTATTAGTCGAGGATTAGCCCTAGTGCTTGGGCCTAAGTTAACACAGATCAACTTTTTTCAGTCAAGAACACTCAGGAAAGCCTGCTAACAGTTTATTCATATCCATGTCGAGTCTGCAAAGGGCAAATGTCATATAAGCAAGGGAGAATCATTTCTGTGAAGATTTAGAAATTTGCAGACTCATCAATCCCCCTTTTCTGTAGAATAGCAACCGTGCTGAAATAAATAGTCTGCTCCTAAATTCATATTCATTTTTGCCTTAAAATCTGCAGAATGACAGCCATTCATCATTGATTCAAATTATATACAAAGTTTCAGAACCCTCCCCCCACAAATCTGCAATTCAATTAATGTATATAAAAATATAAATAAATATTGAGAACACGGTGAATATAGGGACAATTTTAAGAATAGTGGTAGACATGCATTTGTGAGGTTGAGTCTGCATTTTCTGGTGGGAGAAAAGTATATCAGCAGCAGGCTTATTAAAAGGAATGAATCAACATTTAGATATATTTAGTCAAACTAAGATGCAGAAGAGAAAGTGGTGCCTTCGAACAGAGTATGTATACTGTATTTTTTCAGAATTCCAGTCAGGATTCTTGTCACACATATGTAATTCCAGTTACAGAAATCCAACTCAACAGCAAGCTCAAGGACAATTAAGAAGTACAAGTGGATTTTCAACTAGTTCTCCTATGACTAAAATACTATAGAGATCTGTAAAATCCTCAGTGATGAGAGGAAAATTACTGGGAAAGATTGAACACATGAATTTGTGGAAATTCAATAAAATTATCAAGCAGTAGGTTAAAAATAAAAAAAGGAAATTTTTTTTTATAAGATAAGTAGAAGCCAGAAATTATGAATGAATGGTTGAAGAAAGAACTAGACAAATTGATTGGAACAAGATCATCACTAACTCTTAATAGATGTGAACTACAGCTCCTTTTCCTATTGTTTATATTACTTTCCTAGACATCCCTGTCTAGCCGATTATCAAAGACACCTAGAGCACATTTTTTATATGTTTTTACCCACAAAACTGCATTGCTATTATTTAGTTTTGTAGGGAAGATGCTGAGCACGGTGCTGGATATCAGACATTTCTTGGGACTGAATCCTAGGTTGTCCTTGTTAACCCTTTATAGAATAAGAATTCTTTAAGAGACAGAATTCGTGGATACATGAATGACTATGATATACTTTGGAAGATGACCTCTAGTAGAGGGGAAGTCCTGCCTCATAAACCTGCTAAGGTAGTCTATAATCATGTGAATAAGGGAATCCACTTGATAATGTCTGTAGCAGACAGTACAAGCACAGAATGATGTCAGAGCTTCTGTGAGAACGGGAATGAACTAAGAACAGACAGGGAATTGCTCTAGCAGTGCCTCTGCTAGCTAAGGATGCCACACCTGCTTATTCCCACTAAACTTCAGCAGGTCCCTCCACCCTCCCAGTGGAGAAGAAAGTGCTGCCATTCAGCACATTTTGCTTCTGAACTCAGCAACCATGTGTGAAGTGTTATCCTTTATTGCATGTGTTAAGTAAAAGAGCATTTTAAAGAAGAATGTGCCTCTGTGTGTGTGTGCATGTGTTTTGCTCCAACTTTTCTGCGTAGCAAAGGTGACTGCCCTCACAACACTGGGCCAAGTTTATTACATCAACTAGGATGTAATAAGTTTACTGGGATTTCAAAAATGATTTTGACAGTTCATCTCAGTAAAATAAATTTGAGCTGGCAGAGCATAAGAGGAAGGTCCCTGTATGAGTAATAATCAGTTAAAGTAGAAAATAGAATAGGAGTGAATTCTTTTAGGAGAGATGGAATGATGTCACCAGAGGAACTCACGAGGGATCTGTGCTGGAATCTGTGTTACTCAAAATATTTATAAATGATGTAAAGAACATGAGTAGAAAGATTAAAAATAAGATAATGTTGGTGAAGATACTAACTTATTTACAGTAATAAGGGCAAGGGTCAGCTGAAGAAATGAAGAACCTTATGTGACTAAGTGGGCAGATAACTTTCAGATAAAATTCAGTATAGATAAATATGAAAAGATTCAGACTGAAAATTCACACACAAATGACAGACTGAGCTGATCATCACCATTTAGGAGCAAATCTCGTTTTACTATAGATTGCTCCATGAAATGTTAGCTTAATGTTCCGTAGCTGTCAGAAATAAATCAAATATTAGAAATCATTAGAAAATGAAGAGAGAATCAGAAAACTTTATTATACTACCGTACTTCTCTGGGCAACGTGTTCTAGTGTTTGACCACCCTCACAATAAAAAAGTATTTTCTCATGTTCTCATCTAGTCCCCCAGCACAGGTAAGTAAGTCTTCATTGCTCCAGACTTACCCTCTGCCTTGAGATTCATGAAGGCTGATCTTTACGAGTAAAAACTGAGACGAAGAAGGCATTCAGTACACCTGCCTTTTTTTTCCCTTTATCACCAGGGCCCCGGAAGGTGGTTCTTCCATAGGATGGCATGTCAAAGGATTCAGTGGAAGTAAAAAATTGCATGGATACAGAGGGAAACTGGTCATATCCATAGGAAAAAAAAAAGAGGGTTACTAAATATATAGAAACTATATCTAGAGTAGAAAGTCCCTTGAGCTTAAAATAGAAGATTAGGCTGAAGTAAGTGCAGTGTTTCCTTACTCTTCTCTGAGTACTCACTTTCAGCCACTGCTGGACAGAAGACACGAGGGAGACACACAGCCTTTCTTTTGTTCTTATTTATCTGCATAGGGTCTAGAAACCTTTTATCGAATACGCGTATTATGTGCTGATGTAATCCTGAACAGTTCATTATTTTCTCACGTTAATCATTCATTATTATTTATGCCCCCCTTCTTAATGTTTTACTAGTCTCAAGCCACTTTTTATCTAAGTACTTCTTGTCTATTCAGGAATCATAATCATTCCTTCAAAGAGGTTGAACTTAAACATCTGTTATTCTTCCCCCCCGCCCCGCCCCGCCCCAGATATTTTCCAGTATAATTCTACCATGAGATTCTTCCAAGGATTGCTATTAGGACCTGTGAAGGGTTAAAATAAAAGTAAGCAAATAGATTAAAATTTACTATTTCATCTTCCATCTGTTTCATATTTCTTGGACAATGCTTAAACCTTCTTTTCTATTATTTGTCTTACTTGCATTATTTTAACTAACTGTGCTATGATCCTTCACTTTATTACACTTTCAAATTTCCCTAGGAAACATCATTTCTATGCAGCTCCCTTTCCCTGGTAAGCAATTAAACACAGATCCTGTAGGATCCTATAATATTAAAGCCTTTTGTTAAAGTTGCCTTGTGACCCTTCAAAGACCTCTGCTATCACTGACTTTTGCTTCTTTATAAAAAGTTGCAATACTTCATCTTTTGTCAATGTTGTTTCCTCTCCTAATTTCCTACTATAGCAACCTAACAGATCCCATATTTAGGTGTTGGAAACCTGTGCTTGGTTCCAGATTTGAGGTGAGAAGAAAATGGCTATACATCAACTTTACTCACACCATAATACAAAGACAAGACTACTGGCCGTATCACTGCTGGCAAAGCAGAGTAGGGAAGAAGATACCTTTTATTGATTGTTTATAGAGATGTAAAACGTATTAAGGTCCAATTTTCATTTAAAGTTTGGGACCACACCTGAATTACTTTAAAATCTATCCCATCTACATTGTCCTTTTCTGCTTGTATAGATGAAGAACCTTCTGCTTTCTATTTCAGTTTGTTTGCTGATCAATTCCTTTTTGCATTTTTATAGTCTGTCATCTTATGCCCATGATTTTTTTGTGATTATTATTCATCCAGAAAGATCTGAAGCCCTTCACTATATTACCCCTCTCTCCTGAGAAATGAACTGAAGATGGTCTCTGAACCTTTGACTTACTTAAAGAATTTTTAATTGTCTTGCAAAATCAAAACTTAGCTTGTACCAGTCAATTTCATTGACTAGAGCTATTAAATGTTACTAAATGTTATTAAAGGCAGACCTTGGAAAGCAATAATCTTTATTATAGATCTATACAACATAATTTAAACAGAATAAGCTTGTTATTGGTTGATCCAATGTTATTTGCTATTATCTTGCCACCCCAATGTTATTTGCTATTACCTTGCCACCAAAATCATTATCAAAAAAAGTCATCTCTTTTAGGTTGGGTCATTCTTTGACAAAGCATTTGATACAACTGAAAACATCTATCAATATCCCAAGAATATTTGCCATATTGTTAGTAGTATATGTTTACTACCTGACATGAGAGATACTTAAGCCACTCACAAAGGCATAGTTTGTTACTGTTGGAAAAGGGTGCTAATATAGCTCTAGCCCAGCCTAGCACTAGGGCCTACAGTAGATGAAGCCTGCAGGCCGCAGGACTGAACTGTAAATGAGCTCGAAAGACTCTGCTGAGGATGTGACTGCAAAACCAGCTAGAACAGCCCTCATAGCTATAGCACACAATGGTCAGAGGTAACAGTTAACCTTCGGATAAGATAAGGCACTATGAAGCAGGAACATAGCAACTGTCCCAGGATGTAGACATGAGCTAATCAAGGGGAAAGAGACCACTGACTCAGTAAAGAAGATTGCAAGAGACTGTCACGGGTAGGCAGGAAAATAAGACTGTAAGGATTATAATTACCCCCAAAATTTCTTTTTTTTGGGGTCCCTCCCCGGAAGCGCCCAGCTTTAGTTGTTACTTTGCTGTACCGTTATTTAAATAAATAATTAATTTCTCTGCTAGATGTATGTGAGACTCTGCTCCTGGGAAACCTAGGGTCGAACTATTTCTTTAACACCTATATTTTGGCACAAAGTAATATTTTTCTAAAGGTAATATAGAGATAACTGATCATTTAAATCTAGTCCTGATCATCTTCAGCACATTCTTAGAGCTAAATCAGCACTAGCTTTTAAATCATTTTCCGCAATAGGATTTTAATGCAAACATGCTATTATCCCTTATTATTTCATTACAGCCTTTTGCATTATTAAATTTACTTTGTTATCCAGTATCTTTTCCTTTGTGAATACCTTTTGTGAATCTTTAGTGAATACCTGAACATCTCAGTTTCCCTCATGGTTGCTGTTTTACTATGCACTATAATACTCAGTTTTGGTAGATCAAGTTCTTCTATTTAGGGGTTGTTTATTTTATTAGTAGATAATTGATATTTTTCTCTCACTAATTATACTCATTTTTCTGCACAGATTAGGCATAATCTTTTCAGCAACTTGATTTCCTACCTGAGTTCTGTTCCTCTTAAATCAATGCTTTAATATCCTTTATATCCATATCCTTTAAACGTAATCATTTGAAGTTCAGATTCTCCAGATATGCTAACTGAAAGAGCTATGACCCATATCCATGAATGTATTTGAGTACCTAAATACCTCTCAAATTACACAGATGTCTATCAATCTGTATCATGTCTAGTAAAAAGAATTTTGTTACTTTAGCATTGAAAATCTTTGTCACAGTGAATGATAGTCTCTCACATAAACACTTTGTTCTGCCAATTTCTTTATTTAAAAAATCCAATTTGGATGTGACTAAATTAGCTTGCACTTAAAATGATTTCTCCATTGACTTGCCCTGCCAACAGCTTATGCTATCACATCTGGTGCATGTTCTCCTAGTCTATACTTTGGAACAAAATTCATATTTCTTCAAGAATTAGAACGTTCTGTGTAGCTCTGGTGATACTCTGGCAGTGACACATATGCCACGTGAGCAATTTATTTCCATGCATGTAAGATGAGTAGCTGCAGAAAGTCCAGATTTCCTTTCTCAAAGGAAAGTTTATCCATTTGAATTGTCACCTCTCTATTTAGCCCACTATATTCCAGGATGCCTAGAGACTAGTTGCTTCATTTCAGAGGAGAAGTATCTTCCATTTATAGTTTTGCCTAGAAACAGGACCCCCTGCCTAACATTTACTGTCAGACATATCTGATTCTCAGCTAACAGCTTTGCAGTAGGGGAAACTTCCAAGTTAGAAGCTTCCAACTTTCCAAGCTGTTCCATTTTATTACTTAGCCAAAGAGTTAAAAGCTTATACTTTATTCATACTTTGCCTTCCAGTGGATTTTGTTATATATTTACTTGCTGTACTGTGTTTATTAGCAAATGTGAGCTCCCTACACGAAATCCATAAACATGGATCAATCTATCTGCCTTTATTGTTTTCTTCATAATGCTACCCGTAGGTTGAGTCTCCACTAGGGATCTCGCCACTAGGGGATGCTTTCTGGACCATTTGCATACTATCTGCACACTGATAACAGAGATGGTATGATCCTGACAAACTCTTCCGTTTTGATACCTCAGTAATCCCTATCTAAGCACCTACTCTGTCTTAACATGGCTCTCTGCTGTTGAAGATGGTGCACAACCTTGTTTCCTGCTATATATGTAAATGGAGACAAAATGTGGCCGTGGTGCTCTCCGGAGCCGTGACTGCAGCGTGCGCAGAGATAAGAATTCTTCAATTTCAGCATCTTTTCCTTAATCAGTTTCACAGATCTTCTCTGAAGTTGTCATTTATTCTTCTTGAGTTTGGATACACTATTTCAGCAGATTTAAAATAGCGTCAAAACACAGGCAATAATAACATCCTTACTTCTGTTTTAAATTACTATATGCATGTAATAACAACAAATCAAGATAAAATTTGTGAAACATCAATTTAGTCTCAATATTAAAACAGCAAAACATCAAATAAACAAAAAATAATAATTTCTAACAGTGCTTCTTCATTGGAAACAGATGTCCATTCGATTATGGCTGTCGGCTAAAATAGGTAACAAAATCAGGCAAGTCTATAACTTTGAAGTTGGTTAAGTATGTTGTTACTGAAATTAGTTATTTATAAAAATCTGAACCACAATTTGTAAATCAGTAACATAATGTCGCCTTTAAAGCTTTGTGTGGTACCTAACCTGTTCTTCTCCCTCTGTTCGGACAGGTAAGTTCACATATAATCAACAATTCCAAGAAAAAATATTTTTGATAGCTCTAACAGTAATTCTACATAACTAATTCAATTTTGCTTTTAAATGTAGGACACATTTTATGGAATATCATGGCACAATATTTGCTTAAGAAATTTTTCTTCTTATTGTCTTACTTGAGAAGACTTTGCAAGTCGTTCTTCCAATAAAAAATAACACTAACTTCTAGCAAAAGAGTAAAAGTAAAAAAAATAAATGGCTCATAGCATCTCTTGGCTAATAAACAAAAAGCCAAGAAAGAAAGAAAGATGATGACACTTAATAGAAGAACAGAAGGCTTCCAGAATGTTTGTCTTAACTTCCTGGCTCCCCTTGATGAATATTCATAATTGCAGTCAAAGAACAACTTGAAATGTCCTGCTATTACAATTCTTCTCATTAGTAGCTCTACATTCAGTGCTATAACAGAGTATCCAGAACAGACAATGACCAAGGGACATTCACGCAAATAGATCAGAAACTTGAACTTGCATCTTCAAATCATAGGCAAGTATTCCGGTTATTGGACGTCAATGCTATAACAATGCTATCTTGCTGTGTGACAAGAAATTCTATTCTTGAAATGTGAAAATTCTTCCAACTAAACATTTGATCAAGTTATTTCCTTTAGTTTTGCTCTCTCATTCCAAGGTAATCAGGCTTATACTAGCATCAGTCTTCTCTTAAGTGATTTACTGACTTGAAAAGCAAGATGTCCTGCTTTAATCCTTTGCCTTTTACTCCTAATAATTGCCATTGTCAATTTTTGGATATCTCATCTTTCAGTGCCTTTCTTGAACATCATTAGGTAGAGCCAATTTTCGAGAATCTCCTAATTAAATCAGTACTTTAAAAATGTAGAGAATGTTCTACATCTGTCAAAAAATATGTCCATTACTTTTCTTCCCCCGAATTACCAAAAATGGATGTGACAGAACTTTCCAAAAAAAAAAAAAAAAGTTGTTATCTCATTGGAATGATTAAGATTAAACTTTGCCACTAGTTCATGATATTTCTGGCACAAAAATTGTATTAAAATAACTGAATACTAGGTTTCCTTCTCAGTCAGTTGAATTAATATAAACAATGGAAAAATTAAAAATAAATTCAAGCTTCTGGTATTTTTTCAAACAATTTCTTATTCACCTTAAATATTGCAATAATTTCCTGTTTTAAAATTCAGTGGTAGGTCAAACAGCTGAAATGCGCTTCTTGACAAAAGTTATTTAAACTCAACAAGGTAAAATCATTTAAATATATAATTTATATAATCGCTGTGCTTCTATAAAAGCTACTGAGATCACAAAATCAAAGGGTAACAATGAATATATATCTCCCTAGTGAGGCTATAACTATAGTTGAACACTGACATTTCTTTAGGCAGTACCCTTCAGAGCTATTCCCAGTGCTTAAAATGCTGACATCAGTTAATCTATTTGCTACATACCGAGTTTAGGCATCTGTTAAGTTTTTTGCTTGGTTGCGTTGTTTAAGGATAATAGAACTAAATACAATGTCAGCTCTCCTGTTTCTGGTGTTCCTTTACTTACATGGTGTTTATTCACTTCACTGGTTTTCATTTTAACAATTGTCCTGGAGTGCTATTATTAGGGGTAGTGTTTTTCAAAATTCTTATTAATTCATTTTCACACTGAAATTGAAACTTTTATAGGCCATATACATAATAACTCATTTAATAAGAAAAATGAATTTAAAACTGGCTTGTCTTGCTCAGTAAGAGATACAATTCAGTCATGAGGAAACAGTTGCTGATCATTTTTTGTCTCAGATGTGACATGGGATATTTCCAAAATATAGCAATGAAAAGCCATCCCAGTAACCAGCCCTGTCACTTCATTCGGTACAAAGCTTTACTTGAGTTGTTACTGAACAAAAAAGATGGAGAATCTAATATTTTTCCTCGTTACATCTTTTACAAAGTAAATTTTTAAGTCTAAGGTTGTACAATAGTTTTATGATTAATAATTTTTTTCAATTAATGTTGAAATATTTTCTGCAACTGAAAAAGGAATCAGCAGGACAGACTGAGGCACATCATTTCTCTCTCACCCTGACTGCAATAGAGTCATTCTGAAGCATGATTCAGAGTAATGTGAAATCTGACATCAAATTCCCTCATAGCAAAATGCTAAAAGATAGGCCACAGTGAATATTTTGATTCAAAAAAAGTAGTTTTATTTTTATATGAATTTGATTTTTCCTAAGAGTATGCTTAAATAAAAAAAAATCTAAAAAATTTTAATTTCACAAAGATTCCAAAAGATTATTTTCCAAATCATTTTAATTGGCAACCATATCAAAAAGTATATATCCCAACTTGCTACTGTCCTAAAATCTTCATTTTCTTCTTCTATCTAACTTGTTACTAGAGAAAACAGAACTGATTGTGTATAGAGTGAAGGGATAGGTGTATTTATATTCTCTTTTCCTTTTTGCTAGTCTTGAATTATTTTTCAAAAGTTACTTAATATTTTCTCAATATATTAATTTCACCAAGTGTAAAAAGGTAAAAAATGTAGGAAAGCATCAATGAGAGGTTATATTAAAGACAAGATCAGGTGTGAAAGCGTTCCATTACTCCTTTTGGTTGAGCCTTGAAGTATAACTCAGTAGAGTTTTGTAAATCTATATTGTTACTTAAATCTGACTACTCCATGATTTATTTTCCTTATCAGCTTAGGACCCTTGGTTTTGCAAGCACTTTATAGCTGTCTGCCTCTGATACTTAAGCACAGTACTTTTACATTTCTGCATCTTTTCCATGCTTATCCTTACAACCCCCTTATGAGACAGGCAAATACAATTATCACTGTTTTACAGATGGGGAACTGAAGCACAGACAGATTAAGGGCTAGGTCACAAAATGACTTAAATGTTTTTTTGAAAGCACGTGTTTCATGTTGCAACTTTTCTGCTTCTATGAATATTTAATATATTCATTAGGCCAAAGAAAAACTCAGGGACATATTTAGGCCTTCTACTATAGCTTGTAAAGTAGAATCAACTGGAAAGGAAACACTTAGGTTCAGGACACTATTCAGACTGTGTGTTGGCTGGAGACGTCAAGCCTCAAGATATCTATTTCCATTTTGGATTGCAAAGTCCGCACTGTACCTATGGATAGGCTCTTACACATTTGCAGAAGGTGGTATTTGAGCTTAGAAATTTGAGCTGGAGATTTCTTAACTTCACTGCAGTTCAGAGGCAGTCAAGAAGACATTTAAGTGCTATTTAAATCTCTCAAGGAACTCCTACCCATTACACAAATGTCTAAGTATGGTCAGAGATGTTAATGCTTTCCATTTTTGCTTTTGAGCATTTGCCAAGGAAGTAGGAAAAAAAGGTTCTAAACTCACCTTATGTTTAGGAAATACAATTTTGTCGTATCTATTACATGCCAGAAAAAAATTCTGTACATTAGGCTAGAAAAGGACAGTGAATATAATAGTCGTGAAGCTAGATGAAATTAAATATGAGGGAACTTAATTTTCTAGATCATTGGAATAAGGAAAAAGTGGAATGGTAGGAAAAGTGGACTCTGGATTCTTGGAACTGCTTTTGCAGTTTTTATTTACGTTTTATTGGAGAAAATAAATAAATTGATAAAAAATGAATAAATTAACGAAAACAAAGTCTGGAGTCAGATTCAGAATCCAGGCTCTGGTTTGCAAGGGATGTTCTCCTACTCATTGACTGATCCAACCTATTCTTTTCTTTTTATTTATTTCAAAAGGGAATGCCGAGTGTGACCACCCATCCACTCTTTAGAACAGCTTTATGGTTGGGACATACATAAAAATAGAGATAATGAGTTCACAACAAATTTTTTGCTGAACTAGAGTTACAAGACTGGCCAAAGGCAATGGAGAAATACCATAGTCAAGCACAAAATGAAGTCAAGACTTTAGTTTTGGTTCCTAAGAACCAAATTCCGTCATTTGGTAGACCTGATCATAACCTTCAGGAGGATGCAAGCCAGAAACACTCATGCAATTGTTTTTTGTTGGTTTTGTTCTCTTGTTTTCATTTTGTATTTTAGATGGATATATATTTAATATGTATTTTCATGTTTCTAGTATGTATTTTAATGTTGTCACTGCAGTTCTTCAGGTCTGAGATCGACTAGTACATGAATCAGAGCTGAAGTAAATTTGATAACAGTCAGGTTAATTTAAATATATAAATACATTTACATACTAGTATTTCCTCTAAAGTTCTGATACCATTTTCTAGGTGCTCTTTCATGATGCATTATATTTTTTTTATAAAACTGTATTTTAGATTCATTGATAGCTTCTAGCAAATAAGCATAGTCAAAAGCATGGTGAAAACATACTGAATAGGTTACCTTAAAGTAAACACACTCTTTTGCAGTAAATCTTTGACGTAACACTTGTAATGGAGGAAAGCTGACATTTATAAATGTTTATGAATTTCTCATATTTATACTTTGTGGTGAAAATGTCTGAGAAGGATAATCTTGATACATAAATTATAAACCTCCCAAGCATAATTAATGTCACTATGCATCAAAAGATTTTGAAGCTTGATATTCTCATGGATTTGACATTAAATAGTAAGTGGTTAGATGTTGGTTGATATCGTTAAATATTACCTGGACTTTATTTGGCAGCTAAAAAACAGCATAAATGAAGACAAATGTTAATCCCCCACTGATCTGCTTGATAGAATAACTCTATGTGTCATTTACTTTCTGAGTATCTCACACTGGAGTGTCTGGCTGACGGAAGCTGAGCTTAGTGCTCTCAGCTAAAATCTAAGAGACAGAATAGCTATATCTTTTTTCTTACTTTACTACATAAATCCTCTGCAAGGAAAAAAAAAACATATATTGATAAATTCAAACTTGTCTAACTGAACATTGATGTAAAGAAGCATATTTAAGCACTGAAAGGTGCAGACTATAGTAAGAGCCTGGGGGCTGACCTGCTGGAAAGCAGCTCTACAGAGGACCTGGGGCGTTCTGGTGGACAAAAAGTTGTCCACGAGCTAGCAGTGTGCCCTTATGGAAAAGAATGCCAATAGCATTCTGGGCTGCATCAGGCAAAGCATTGCTAGCAGTTGGAGGGAGGAGATCCTCCCCCTCTATTCAACCCTTGTGAGGTCACATCTGGAGTACTGTGTACACTTCTGGGCTCCCCAGGACAAGAGAGACATGGGGCTCCCGGAGCAAGTCCAGCGAAGGGTTACTAAGATGATGAAGAGACTGGAGCATCTCTCCTATGCAGAAACGCTGAGAGAGCTGGGCCTGTTCAGCCTGGAGAAGAGAAGACTGAGAGGGTATCTGATCAACGTGTATAAGTATCTGAAGGGGGAGGGTGTCAAGAGGATGGGGCCAGACTCTTTTCAGTAGTCCTCAGGGACAGGATGAGATGCAACGAGCACAAACTGAAACACAGGAAGTTCCATGTGAGTATAAGGAAACACTTTTTTTTTACTGTAAGAGTGACAGGGCACTTGAAGAGGTTGCCCAGAGAGGTTGTGGAGGCTCCATCCTTGGAGATATTCAAAATCTGTCTGGCAACATGTTCAAGGTGATCCTTTTTAAGTGGGCTGGACTAGGTGATGTCCAGAGGAGATCCACAGGAGATTTATTCTGTGATTCTGTGATAATAGATCCTGAGTTTGACTAAAGAGTGCATGAATGTTGTGAAGTCCACAGACAGGAGGAATACAGTGAAACCACTTATTATTTGATTTGGATCCAAATATATAAAGTAAGGACATTTTTATTTATCATGTGATGTAGATACAATCTGTATTCATTCCTTTGAATGTTGTCACAGACTAAAAACATCACAGGTTATTTAGAGCTGAACTGGTGAAATTCTGAGCTTTGTAGAAAGTAGCTAATGAAAAATCTCTGTCAGAGGAGTATATTTTCAGTGTCTAGATTTTGGCAAGTCGTATGGAAGTGGAAAGGTAAGGACAAGTGAGATAGGGACATTATCATTGTGCTGAGTTCACACTAAGCAAACCAAAGCAAAGCAAAACAAATCCTCCGCTGGAAGAAGGAAGTGATGACAGAATAACCCTTTTGCAATTCTATAGTTTAGCAACAAGAAAGGCTGCTTTTTCTTCCGACTTCAAAGCTCCTAAGTTCCCTAGCATCCAAGTACCATTCAGTTGTCATGATATTCACACCTGGATTTGGCCTTTAATGTATAACAAGTGATTCTTAGAGGGACCTGTGGTGGCACCCATAGAATCCAATGGGTATACCTAGTGTCTCTTGGCCTAACCAATGGCGGACCCCACCTGCGCATACCTGTTGGCTGACAGTTTTCTGTCTAGCTACTGGACAGTGGTTGGAGGAAACAGCTAGCCATAAAATCTCATGTAAGCAGAGTAAGTGGCACCTGTCCATCAGAGAACATTCGAGAACATGCCGGAATCATCCTGAACCTGCCAGAGCCACCACCTAATAGTATGACCACAACCCCAATTCGATCACGGCTATAAGTAACCGCCAGGGGAGGGGGGTGTCCAAACTTGGAGATTGCCTCGTCGGATGTGGCTGCTCTGCTGAAGTGCCGGATCTCCCCTTGGATCAGGATGCCGCCTGAGGAATACCCGCCAGGATTGAAGTCTCTCTCCGCGTGGTTGCGTTGAGTGTTTAGGGAACCTGCTGGGTTGCGCTGAGTGTTCAGGGCACCTGCTGAACAGTTCTTGTCCAGTCTACAGAAGCAAAGCTTCTTTGTTAAAGCGGACTGAGATTGTCCAAACCATGGAAGTGACAGCTTCCTTGCTCTTTGTTGCTTTTCCCTTTTGAGAGTAGCTACTTACCCTTCTTTGTCTGTTATTGTGTTTCTATTCCTTTCTTTGTGCCATAACAAATGCATATATGTAAATAGTTGATATATGTAAATAGTTTGATAAATACGTTTACTAGTTAATTACTTTATTTGTTATCAAATCTATTCATTAATAGTAGGAATGCCTGCACAGGCATCTCGAATCTGTTATCTGTTATGGTTCAATAAACTGTTTAATGATGCCTTTGAACTGGTTTGGCACTCAGTCCTTCTGTGACAGGACCTCAAGAAACAACTAAGTGTTATGACTATTATTTTCCAAATAAATTATTGTAACATATTCACAGATCTGACCTTGTTTAAGATTTAGGAAGTCTTAGTCTGTTGCCTATGTTCAGAACACAGGATAGCACCTCTGTCTTGACATATGTTTAATAAATCAAATGGTTTATCTTTGCAAAATGGAGTGAGATTGCTGGTTTGTTTATCCTTCACGCACATTTGAGGTGTAATTGGTACTGCTGATGTGGATGATATATGGTTAAGCTATTCCTGCCCTATATATCATTCTGCAATAAATCAGGGGTTTGCAGCTTTAAGGTCTGTGAAAGATACAAAGTAATAATAGTGTCTCGGTGTCTACAGAATATGTTGATAGTAATACTCAGTACTCATGTTACAAGCTTTAATTGAAATCATTATCAAATAATGATTCCTGAACAGAAATAGTTGTTAATAAAGTTCTGGAGATCATATCTGCCCCTTGTACTGTAAATTCTGACTATCCCAGCTTAAGGATAAGAGTCTAGCTCTATCATTTTTCTACCAGAGGCGAATTACTGAATATGTAATACTTTTGAAATTAGTGCTCTTGAAAAGAGCTGAATAGTTTCTCTAGATATAGAGATTTATTCTGCAGTGATATGGATGGCATGATAACAGCATCTAAAGTTTTATAGCTGTGTGCCAAGTTCTACCACAGTGTCTCACCTGGAACCATAAGCTATCTCTCCAGTAGGCAGGGTGAGGGTGAGGACACAAATGCTGTACTGCAACAGTTTGAACTGAAAAAATATTAATATGCTGTCTAGCATTTTTTTAGCCCATGACAAATAGATTGGCTCTGCTTCAAGCATGGGGTTGGACCAGACAACCTCCAGGGGTCCTCTCCAAAGTAAATTATTTTATGATTCTGTGAGACTGTCCCAGGCATTGCCTGGCCATGAGCCACGTGCTGCTCTCAGTGGACTGTAGTGGATGGAGCTATCCTTTTTTTTAGTTAAAAAAATGAAGGTAGAGAGTTTAGTTATATGTGCACAAACCTTAGGTGTTTGTGCTACTTGCCCTTAGGACCAGGAAACAGACCATGACTTATTTTCCTGGCGTGGCCACAGTGATAAGGAAAACCATTAACAGTAGGAAAGGTAGGGCATAGTTAAACTTGGCAAGTTTTCTGTCAAAATAAAGATGTAAAAGTACATTTATTTTCCTATAGCTTTATGTGAACTTAAGCTACCGAAGAGCCAGGAGATGTACCTGCTGTGACTAATGTCTGGGCAAGGTATAGACCTGTAAATATAAATCCTTGGTATCTTAATATTTATACTATTACAATCCAGGCTATTTCTATAGTTAATATTATTTATCTAAGGTGAATTATAGACATGACAATAGATATCTACATCAAGATATATTTGAACATTACATCAAGATATGTTTCAACATCAAGATATATATTAGGGCTACAAAGATGATCAGGGGACTGGAGCATCTCTCCGATGAGGAGAGGCTGCGAGAGCTGGGCCTGTTCAGCCTGGAGAAGAGAAGATTGAGAGGCCATCTCATCAACGTGTACAAGTATCTGAAGGGGGAGTGTCAAGAGGATGGGGCCAATCTCTTCTCCGTGGTGCCCAACAACAGGACAAGAGGCAACAGGCAGAAACTGAACCACAGGCAGTTCCACCTAAACCTGAGAAAAAACTTCTTCACTGGGAGGGTGACAGAGCATTGGAACAGGTTGCCCAGAGAGGTGGTGGAGTCTCCCTCCCTGGAGATATTCAAAAGCCGTCTGGATGTGATCCTGGACAATATGCTCTAGGTGTCCCTGCTTGAGCAGGGAGGTTGGACTAGATGATCTCCAGAGGTCCCTTCCGACCTAAACGATTCTGTGATTCTGTAATATTACACTTTTGAGAAAAAGCTATGTTCCAGTGCAGAGCACATCTTTGACAATATACTTTTTAAGCATTCTATAAATGGATTGCCATATTTCCAGCAGGCTGAATGAACTTTTTGAATCATGATTTCAATGAGGAACATTTTGTACTTTTTTTCTAGCCATTCATCAAGACAATTAATGGTGGTATTGCAAAAGCCCTGCTGAAGTAGAGCATTCTGTGTGAAAGCTGCCAAGGCTCAGATCAAGTACCGCAAATGCAGAAGCAGGATAACTAGGTACTGCAAAATTTCTCTGGAATCCACAAACCATGCATAACAGTGATGCTGAACATTTGGAAACTGTGATAGCCAATCTGGGTACTACATAATTTTACCTTTCTTCTGAACTGAAGTCCTATGAATGTCATTGAATTTCTGTAAAACAAAACCACTACCAATTGGAGAGATGAGGGGGATCCTAGTGGGTCATCAATGTACTAGTGATTAAACTGAGTTTTGTGCAAATTGTATAGAAAATGCTTATAGTATTTGGAGCAGAGGTAGTGTAGAAAATAGTGCAGAAAACATAGAAAATTACTACCAAAAAGTCAGTAGCAACTGGCTATTTGTAGTAGTATTTCAGATTTTCTTTTAGTGACTATTACTTTTTAGTACCTAATCTCCTTAACCTAAATTACTTTCAGGGAAATATTTGACACTTCTTACCATATGCATTTATTTTATGTCAGAGCTAAATGGATGGTCGTTAATCAATTCTTTTGTTACAGTAAAATGTCTCATTTATTCATTTTTTTCAATGAGTATAGAAGCAAATACAGCTGTAGTTTGCAAACTTACCGTACAGGAGTGTATGACTGTCCTCTTGCTGTTAACCTTAAATGAGCTCCACTGTTGCCTTCCTTTGTATACCAGTGTCTTTGTTAATTAAGGCTCAGCTTTGGGACTTGTAATGATTTCTAAATCTCTATGTGTATGTAACTGCCTGGCAAGCTGGAGTAGTATTCTTTCTTGAATGATACCTTTGTCCCATAGTGCTGCAAAACAAACAATTACAAGAGCCACTTTCTTTGCATAAGGTACTTTTTTCTGTGCTATGTACTCAGAAGGTAAAGTTAATGTCAGCCTCAGTTTGATGCAATAAAAGCAATGATTCAATTTCACTTACTGGAAAGTTTTTTTTTTTTTTTTTTTAACCTTTAGGCACTTATTTAGCAGCAGTCCATATGTGATATCTTTTTCTTAAACATTTTCAAAATGACTTACAACTGAGATGAACTGTACTTCTTGTAAAGACTGATATAGTAATTATGATGCCAAAAGTATAGAAACATCTATAACAAAAGCTCCTGCTGCTCCTGCTTAACACTCCCCTATGTCAAGTAAGCCCGTCACTTACTTAGTGAACGTTGTTATCTATACTGACATATAAAGTTCTTATCAGACCTTGTTAATATATACTTGCTTTATGTGAGAGATGGTAAAAAAACGGTAGTAAGAGGACTGAATTTATCACAAAGCAAGAGACTCCAATGAAAGGAAGCAGACATACAGCTCCCTAACTGAGGCTTAGATAGTAACTGATGCATTCTAGACCCTTGAAAATCCGATCTTCTCCAGATTCAAAGTGTTATTTTTAATAATAATTTTGCTGCAATTATTAAAGTATTTTATTCTTGTCAGTTCTCAATGAAACAGAAAAATGAAAATTGCTTCTCTTATATTATCATTATATATAAGTAGAAATATGAGTTAAAATGGGTTATGGTATAGGCTAAAGAACAGTATTTCCCATATTATCCTAGTAAATCATCTTATTTGGCTGGAAAATGTATTGAATTGCTTTAGATAGCAAGGCAATAATGTAAACATTAAATCAGTAAGCATCATTTAAGTTGACAGTGTCACTTATTTATGATAATATTCTTATAAATTTATAGCAAATGGAGATTTCCAGCTGAAACTGAAATTATAACATGACATCTGAACTCAAAAGTGTTTTTGAAAGAACTTAGTGGTCCTCTGTATTCCAGGCTGATATTCTCTTAGTGCATGTGAGTAGAAAATCAAAGATCAATTTCCAGCCACAATGAAACATCTTCATAATGTGATATATTTTTCTTATGAGTTCCCTTTTAATCTGAACTTTGGGTCTTGTTTATTACAGATGTTAACATATTTCTTCCTCAAGCCTTCTCACTAAGTCAAGTATAAATATCATATTTTTGTCATATGTTTTGTTTTACCTAATAAATATTTCACTCCTCTTCAGGGAAGTCACAGTCATTAAGTGGATAAAAACATCTAATTCAATCAAAACAATACTATTTCTAAACTTTTTTTTTTGTTCATACGAATATCTGATTGTACAAAGAATGTAAACACATGTCCAAATTTGGACTACCTAAGAAGAAAGCTGATTTAGATGGTATTCTCGTGTCATTATTCTGGAGCTATTGCATTAACATGACTCAGAGCTATGCAGAGGATCAGTTAAGTCTATTTATTCCAAAAGCATGAGAAGATCTTCTTTAAGCAACTTGGTTAATATCACAAAGGGCATCAAGATAATTTTGCAGCTGCAAAAGCAATAGAAAAAAGCAGAGTGAAAGCTCTGACTGAGTTTAAAAACTCCCTAGTGAAGGTAGATGAAAATAGCCTGGATATTTGTGCTTCTTCTATCACGAAATGGTAACAATTGTGCAATAGCTGACCTTTTTGAGTTTTCAGATACTGCTGCATTGGCCACATTACCCTTAAATAGAACAGACATAAACCATAACAAAACTACAGAAAGATGATGTGGGCTGACTGTGCCTAAAAAACTCAGCTATTGCCTCTTGCAGTTCGTAGTGGGCTGAGGAAAATTATTCCCATCAAGTAGTTCCTAGAGAATCGCTAATGGATATCAGAAAGTCATCATCCTCACTAACTGAAAAAAAAAAAAGGAAATGAGAATGCTTTTCTGTAGGTGTTGGAATAAGAAGATAAATTAATTCAACTTTTTGTGGAGAAATGTTACTGCATATAATGTATAAATCCACTTCTTACAGTGCAATAACATTTCTACATAATTTTATTTGTGCAAAATACTGCAGTTAAAGCAAAGCTCAAACAAGAGATATTTCCCTAGAAAAATTGATTTTATGAAAAAAGTATAAAAATATATTTTAAATGCTTTTTAAAGTTTTCCAAAATTCAAAGTGTCTTACCTGTTTACCACTTAAATATATTTGTTTTAGGCATATGGGATAGCATCATCTCTCCAATTTAGATAGCTAGGTTTTTCAGGAACTAATCACAGGCTGATTGCTATGGGCTCTTTTTATAATCAACAGAATTAAAAAATGTGTAAATGCCTCCATAAATATACAAATGCCTCCAGAGGCCAAGTTATCTTATCTATACTGTTATTTCAGAATGACATGTCTATCAATTGTTTATACAGACAGCACAGACTGGTCAATTTGGACTTAGACATCTAAGCCTTTTAGAAATTTAAGTCAGGTGAGACAAAATCCCATTCATGGTTGTCAAAATGTTCAAATATTTCTTTGGTGGAATATACAAAAGGCATTAATTTATTAAAGTTCAACTCTGCATTTAGAGTTATTCCAATGAATAAGTAGATAGAGTTGACCAACATACACTGATATTACGGCTAATACACTGCAAAGCAGCTAAGTCATTTTCTGCTCATTTAAGTAAAACAGGCAGACTGATAAATGACATCATTAGGCTATTCCAAAAACATAACTAAATGATAGCGTGTTACACAATGAGACCAAACCTATCAACTTATAAGATATAATCACTGGAATAGCAAGACCACAATAAAAAATAAACATGGTGAATAACAGTTTTAGCAATGTTGCAGAACTTTCTTTTTTAGGTCTCTGCATACTCTTTGCTGTCTTGGACTCATCAGGCCACGAAATCAGCACATAAAAAACATGAATGTATTTTCTTGAAATGAATTTAAATACAGACATTGCTCTTAATCTTTTACACTTTAAAAAGTCAACTATGACTTTAAATTCATATAAGAGCATGAGAAGGGCAATAGAAAACCTTTGAATTGGTAATAAGAATTCTCATATGCCATGTTCCAGGAAAGCTCAGGAGTTACAATAAAATATGAGTTATGTTTATGCTTAGATGTATATGTTGGAACAATATTGATCCTTTCTCAAGTTAACATCAACTTAGCAGAAACAAAAGGCTTCTGGTTCAGTTAAAAGGATTTTTGCATGGAGGAATATAAAAGCCTAATAAAAGCCTAATAAAATTTTGTTTTAGCTCTTTCATTTTCAAGGGGTTTTAAATAATAAAGATTCTGGTAGATGCAGAGTTGAATTTGGTAACTTCCTTTTCAAGGTAACATCGTTACAAGATCCCTTCATATTTACCTTATTCTTTGTTGACAAACCACTAGAAATCCTTTTTTCTTTTAACGTATTTGAAAACAAGCCCACAAACAAATCCTCAAGCCCCCAACTGATTTGTTTTTTGAACAAAGATGTAAGATAATTTTTATTAGTTCATTTACACCATGTCCCACCGTACTTGGTACAGTAAGATTTTATTGAGTTAAAATGGCAGTTATGTATTACCAGAGACTAATAACAAATTAATGCGGCTAAGCTTTACTAAATATTTCTGAAAAACACTTTCTTGCTTCTACATCTTAGCACAGTAATATTTTTTCCACAAAACAGTGACTGAAGTCAGGTTATGTGATTAAGGCCCATCTCCCCGCACAGGAGGGAGCCCCGAGCCGCACTGCCTGGTGGGGGGTCCCGATAACCCTGGCGGAGACGTGAGCCCCAACTGGCCCCCAGGGCTGTCCCAGGCTAGTCCCATCGGGGCTGGGGCACCGTCACCACGAGCCCGTAGGAACAACTCTGTGATCACCCCACACACTGACGGGGACTGCCTCGGTGTGCAGGACTCGTTATGGGATGCTGGGGAAGAGCAGCTGGAGATCGTGGAGCAATCATGGCGTGTTTAAGGGTGGAACCAGAGGCAGGGAAAGGCAGGGATCAAGGTGGTTTGGGGAGGAGCACCGGTGGGAAAATAGAAGGATAAGGGGATAAAAGACACTGGTCACAGGCACATAGGCTGCCAGTCTGTACACTTGTCTGGCCATGCCCTGTGCCTGATCAGTGCAGTCTGTCCTGTCTTCCCAGCAGGAAGAATTCCAGCCGGCTACTGGATATACTGGGTGTCTTGGGGCAGTTACTGGGGGCCTCTGTCATGTGTGTGTGCGCGTACGTCTGTTCCTGTATGTGTATTTGTGTGCAAGTCTATATGTGTGTAGGTCTGAGTATGAGCAGCTGGAACGGCCCTCAGGGGCTCATACTCCCAGATGCCAGCAACTGGGGAGACTGAGCATCCAGGGGCAGCTACTGGATAGACTAAATGTTTAAGACCAGCTCCTGGAGGGATCTGTATCTCATATATGTATACGTATACATATTTTTCACAAACAGGCTTTCATCCTGAACTGCCAGAGAGGGGAGCAGGATAAAGCTGTTGATGCTGTTTGTGGCAGTCATTTGTACACGTGCATATGTGGTGAGTGTGTGTGTATGTGTGAGTCTGTGTTTGTATTTGTGTGTCCTTATTGGGAAGGCATGCTCAGCCTTGCTACTGTCTTGGACACACGGTCATGGAGCTGCAGCAGCCTCACCTTTATGGGCCTAGTGGATTCAGTGACCTCTAACTACAAAAGAGTAGGCAGCTTTCCAATGCAATACAGCTTATATTGCCATCAGTTGTTTAAATATATGCCCCTCTTTCTCCCTTGATAGTCATTTCCAAACAGTCCTGAGCTGCAGTGATGCTATGTCCATAAAGACAAGATAATTTCCGAAAGTTTAGGCGAAAAAAATCCTTCTGATGAAAAGGTAGAAATGAAACAGTAGGGCCATTATTGGTTGGTTTCCTCTTGTTTCTTTTTGGTCAATGTGAGCAGAAAAACTTTTTTCCTGATGCATTAATCAGTACAGAAGGTGGCATTCACTCCAGTTCGTCGCCCTTTATCCCTTTCTGGTCTTTTGGATATCACACTTTTCAGTCTGATTTACAGCTTTGGAATGGCAATTTAGTACTGTTGAGTACTTTCTTAATATAAATCGACAAGATTAAAATATACCCGTTCTCTTCATGCCATCAGGAACTTCCCTGTCATTGTGTAGGGGTACTGGTTTTAATAATCAGAGTAAGTGGTATACAGGCTTTAGCTTTTAATCCTTTTATATGGTATAGAATTCTGATGGAAAGGACAATTTTCCTCATAAATTGTCTAAGGGATTGCATCTAAAGTTTAATGTAGGTCTTGCTACCTGCTGAATACATTTTTATCTTTAAAGTTGTGTCTAAATATAAATTGACTTGTGCTATTATTTGAGGAAAAGCTGAATGAATGTTTTTGAAACTACATAATAGGTCTACTGCAGATATCTGTAGAATGCTAGTCCTGGAACAGAAATTATTTAAGGTGGTACTTAGTTATGTAATGCACATATCTCACATTGCTGTTATGAAATGTCACATCAGTAACTCCCCATTACTCACTTTGGAAATATTCTCCCCCAAAGGATTAGACGGTTCTATATAACCTTTTGCCAAATGTGCAAACTTACTTAATATCAGTATGTACAGAAACAAAATCTAGCCGTGTGAAAATCTAGTCCTGCTGAACACAGAAATGTAGAACTCAGATAATAAAATGAGGGAATAATTCTGCTGTAGGCATCTGATGTGTGTAAGGTGCTTAACAAATCCGGAAAACTTAGCAAGTTAAAGACAGCAATTATTTCAGGAAATGGAGGCCTTCTTTTGATGTAGAAAACCTCAAATGTAGGCTTCAAAGGAATGTAGGGTGAGTAGCTCAGACATAGACATGCAGCTGTATCACAAATGACACTTTCAAATCACACAGAAAATTTACTGTGATAAATGTTCACATAAGTCTTATGAGAATTATCATTGGGACACTACATTTTAAACATCATAAGCCCACAAAGCTTTAATGCAAAAAAGTTGGTGGAGAGAAAATGAAATCTGATAATAGCGTAGAAATACCAACAGGCTATTCAGACTCCTGGCATAGTCAAATTCTATAGTAAATGTTGAGGTAAATCGCTTGGGTAATTTAAAAGATATGATTAAGATAAGGTGAGGAGAGCACTAAGTTTAACACCGTACACTTAAAAGTGCTAAAGTAAATTTTGGACCCAAGCTCTACTATCAATATATATATTTTTAAGATAGATTTAAAGAGTGTTCTCTTCATTCAGAAATAATATTGCTGGGAAATAGAGGAGCTAAACTTCTGTTTCACATATAAGACATGTCCAGGTTTGCTAGATATGGCATATTAAAAGGGAAAGTGACAAAAAATGGACCACAGTTCAATTGTTATAATTTAGATATCTGCTTAAATACATTATAATGACTCTACGATATCTCATGATCTGAAGTCTTGATGAAGGTAGTATCAGAAATGTTAAAAAGGATACTAAAACTCAGGAGTCTTGCTCAGACGTAGAATAGAGATTTATTTAATTACAGATGAACAATTCAGAGTATCACAGGTCCAAACATGAGTGGCTGTGAAATCTTGTAACTTGGTCTTAAAAGCACTCTAGACCAAAACATCACAGGTAGCAGTCTCAAATCAGACAGAAAATAATGATTAGATAAGTCGAAGTATTTGCAGTCACCAGGCAGTGTATCTATGTTTAATAAAAATGCATGGATGCAAAAGATGTATAAGGAGTGAAGTTGTTCCTCAGGCCACGTGATGCAATTATGGAACAAGGACAGAGATAGGGACAGGACTGCCCCTCCAGGCTTCCCACATAGACAGAGAAAGAAAGAGAAAATGAACTGAGTATCTCTAAACTACGAAACAGAAAAGAATACAGTACTACCAGAGAACATGGTGGTAAAATAGTACAGAGACTAAAGTCCTTAAAATATTTTGGAAATCTGAGAGAGGAAATCAATTCAGAGACCATTAACATAAGCCTTGTTACCTGTATCATATATATTTATTTGGCAAGATAGGGTGAAAGAGTGACTGGCTCTTTAAAAGACTGAGACTTTATGGTCTTATCTAGTTGTTAGAAGCAAAAAAGTTCCTCCTCCTTTCCTCACAAAATCCTTCCTCTACCAGGTTAGTTAGGTCACTTTCCTAGTTCTATACTATGACTCAGAATTCTCCACAAGGCACGACGCAGAGTACTGTACCTGAGATGGCAGGGAACTGACTTGATTCAGGAGGTTCATAGGTACAGGTACATAGTTCTGCCTTATTATCCATAGGATAGGCCTTATGATTATGATTAAAAAAACAGAGAGAAAGTTCAGCAAATTTTTAAGGGTTTTTGGGGCGGGAGGGTAAAAGCTTCTCCTTTGTTTCTCAGGCAATTAGCACAAAAATGTTATACTTTGAAAACTCTGAATTTCTCATTATTGGATCAAATTCTCTAAATAATAATAAACTTTATGTTTTTAAATATACTTTTATTTTACACTCTCTTTCTATCAAAATATTTATAAACGATGCCATATGTAGAATGAGACCTATTCGGTTCATGGTTCAGCAAGCACCTCAGTACTTGAATTCATCCAGTAGTAGCTGAACTGTTGGACACATTTGTACAGAAAAAGCTTTTACAGTTAAAAGTTAAGACTACATAGTTAAAAGTTAAGTGAAGGTAAACGTTCATCTAATTTCTGAACTTCAAATAATTCAAGGAAAGCAGAGAATGAGCCAGGGATCTACTTTGTCAATTGAAGTCATGTTTACTTCTACAACAATAATGAAATTCAGAATAAAATAACAATAAATGCTTCTCTATGGTGTTTATACATTTCATTCAATCTGGTATTTTTCTATGAGTGCATTTTACTTTTTCTAGAGTTAATGAATTTTAATTTCAAACATTTGTATGTTGCTATTTTGAGTAATATGTTGTGTGATACATAAATTTCAAGCTTTCTCTAGATCTAGCTAGGTGTCGTACGCTTATTGGTTTCACAGTATGTGGGTTTTTCTAGCATGTTTATACTGGTTACGTATCTGCTGTATACTGTATAATTTCATATTTTGAAATGAAGTGTATCCTTTTAAAATCAAACATTGTTATCTGTATATATTATGGACTGTAGCTTGAGCTTTATAGAACTTCATAATCCAGTTTTTTGTTGATCTTTTGTTTTGATTGAGTCTCTATAAAAGTTTATAGTAACCTTCTTTTTAATAAAATCCTTTCTGAAGTGAAACATCCAAGAAACTACAAAAATTCTTTCTTCCTCATTTCCCTTGTGCTGGCAAGTTTCTATCTCACCATTGTACTTTAATGAACTTTTTTAACCTTCTTCTTCTTATTGACTTTCCCTATTAAATAGTCTCCCTATCACTACGTTGCTCCTGTGTTGCCTATAAGATGGCACTGGTCCAAGAGGAAGGCAGGTGAAAATAAAGTTGCAAGGAAATGACCTTTTTTCCTATCCCATGGCAGCAGCATAAATTCTTATGGGAGGACAGATGTTTGATTTTCCACTCCTTGGAGCATAGTCATCTGCTCTGTAATAGGAGATCTTAGAATCATGGAACTGGTAGGAGAAATATGTCAGGGATGGAGTGGGTCAAAATTAAGTCAGTTTGAAATTTAACACCAAAAGGCAGAAATGATAGATAGCACATTTTATAATTCTAGTTCATCAAGACATCTAAAGCAAAAGATGCAATTTGCACTGCTTCTGCCTTTATTTCAAACTGAATAAGAAATACTCACTTTCAGATATGTATGCTTCATTCAAAAACAGAAGATGAGTATTTATTAATCAAATATTAATTAATCTTCCTATATTTGTTAATATTTGATATGCTTTAATCTAAATAGTCACAACAAAAGCAACAACAAAACACTCTGCATTTTGCAGACTTGAAATTCCTGGAAATCCTAACAAATATTTCTATTTTTTTTTAATGTTCTACTTTTGCTACTTACAAGTCACATATACAAAAAGACTCAAACTTTCTGTGGTAGAACTCTCCCATGCTCCACATCTTGATGTTGTATGTCTAAACCAAAAGTTTTCAGTCATTAATATTGTGAGGATTTTTTCCAGAAACTCACCATATATTTACTGCTTTATTACATGCAGCATAAAAAGAAGTCTTATCAAATAGTTTAAATATTGTTAATATAAATAACTAAAGTAATATCTAAATTCATGAATTATTTCACAATGTATCACAAAATGTCTTGCGTATATTTGTTTTACACTGAATAAAACTAAGTCTCCTATATGGGACTAGACAGTGAATACAGAGCCAATATTAGGTAATAGCTGCAGAAGCTTCTGACTCAGACAAGACATAGGCATACATGGCTTTTGTAAAAACGTGGACCAAGACCTGGCTTAGTATAAATCTATGTATCTTTATGTAAGCACTACAAGTAATGAATACCCATCATTCTGTGATCAGCTGAGAAAGCAGTGTTGCATCTCAAAACTTTTGGAAGTTAGAAGAAAGTATAAACATAAGTGAGTGCAGTCGTAGGAAGAAAAGGAAGCCAGGAAGAGATTTTTCTCATAGATCAAATTACAGTAAAAATTGGTAGAAATATAGTGATAAAAGAAGTCTGTTCTGGGTGAGGTAAATTGAAGAGAAGGTTGCAAACCGAGACTGAGAGGACACTGCAGAATAATAGATGTTCAATTGTTAGATCAGCCTGAAAAGCAATAGCATTGGAGTGCTAAAAAGAGAGTAAAATTCATAATATCTTAAGTTATATCAATTGCAACATGATCGGAAGAGTCATCTAAAAAGGTACAAACTGAAATTCCATTTGCCTGCAAGCATCCTATTTTAGCTCAAAACTTTGAAATGGTAATTGTACTGTTGTAGATACAAACACTTTTTCTACCCTTGCTTTAAATTCCTAGGGGAACCTATTTGTCCATTAATGGAATCACACTTTTAATCTTTTCTGAAATACTATTTGTTTGGTTTTTATTGTTGTTTTTAATGGGAATTGATATTTCTGGATTATGTGCTATTGTGTGTTATGACTACGATTTTCTATCTGATTTTATTCTGCCACTCGAAATTCAAGTTGCCATTGGCATGACATGGAATGCACAGGCTAGCCCAGTACTGCTATGACATGGCCTTTAGACAAAATACAAGATAATAAAAATGACTAGAAGTTATTGGGCTGAATATTAAAGGATCATTAATGAATTAAGTGCTAAATAATAGGACTTTCATGAAGAAAACTTATCCCTATGAGATAAAACATGTTGTCATCTAACCGTCAGCCACACTTGAGAAACATGTCAAACTGCAGAAGTTGAATGATTTCATGTTTAATTTGCCAAATAATTGCACTATTTAAATACCAAATACACTCTAGTTCACATTAAAGCTCTGCAGTATCTTTTCATATTTTTCTATTAAGCTATTTCTGTGGCAATTTTTTGGCACTTTGCCATTTTATACATTCCTTGGAGTTTAGCAGCTATAGATGTTTTTATTCTTGTAAGCAGCCACATAAGCAACATCAAATTTTCTAGATACGCTTCACTCTTCATTTATTTGGCAGAACTCTCCACTTTCAACTGCTTCTTCATCAATTAGACTTGAAGCAAAACACAAATCATTCAGATTGACAATATTATACAGAGTGGCTACAATTAGCACAGTAAATTTCAACCTTTCCTCTGTAAAACTGTTCCTTGATAACTATTTTGCACTCACTTAGCAAAGTGGGAAGGGGTGAGTGGCTTTTACGTTCTGCTTTTGAAGAGAATTACTCTGGAAAAACTACTACTGGGCAGTGAAGTGTTGTTTAAGAGCAGGCCACATGCAACAAGGGAGCAGAGTCTCTTCTCTAGCTCAGACATATGATGGCAGGCTGTCAGACCTACTGTTTGGTGGAAGAGGAGGTCTAGCGGTGAATGGATTATCTAAACTGGAGAAGAGTTGTATAAGAGATACCAAAAAAAAATCATATGTTTTTACTGCCTCATCAGGTACTTCGTTCCATTCAGCTGGCATATTTTTTCCTTCTAAACTTCCCATGAATGTAAACAGTGTTAAAATGACTATGGGTGCAGTAGGCTGGAGTCTTGTTTAAAGGATAGTGTTTTTTCGTTATGGTACCACAGTCACCATTAATAGCGAAAGAATGACAGTGCAAGCCCATTCGCATGGAGAGTAATAGCTGACATAACTCAAAGATTTTCTTTCTGGTTTTCCTCTTTTGGTCATCTTTTCATTGGACTGTGAAACAGCCTGACAGCTGTAGTGGCAGTAGATAGGGAAAAGCTCATGATCTCAGTATTTGCTATATTTTGAAAAACTTTACATTTTAAAACAGTTTAAAAAAAGTTCAATGTGTTTCTTGTTTAAGAAAGACTTCTTAAACTCTACTCGATTCAGTACTTCCTACTTTCATTGGATGACTGAATAGACTATAGCTATTACTAGCTATTACAGTATTTTATCTGAAAACTTATGGTACCTTACAATCACTCTGAATGTCCTTAACACAACTTTTCTGTCTACTTAATAGGAAATCCAGTTTGCTTGCTGCGGCTAAACAGAAAATGGAAGACAAAAAGGAAACACCAGGTAGTCTTGCTACCTGCTTCTGTAGAACTGTGAACTAAGCTACTGTAATTAATTCATTTTGAGTAGTGGGCTGAAGAAAATCATGAATGCTATAACAAAAAGTTGTATTATGTTCTATCACAGAAAAACGCCAGATTCCACATCCTTGACTGAGATGACTGTAATAGTAAACAGCTTATAGAATTTTGTTTCAGGCCATTTGTGGTCTCAGACCACAGTTTTATGTTTCAGTTCACGTTTCTAAGGTGCTCTGAAAGTAGGAGAGTTTGGAACACTGAAAAAATGAAAACAAAATGATTGAAAAAAGGAGGAAGAAATATGCATTTCCTACATGCTTGCCCAGCATTGAGGGATCATCACTACATGTTGAAAGCTTTACATTTACTTCTCTGGGAATACAGAATGGCTAAAGATGAGAGCAGCTGAAATAAAATCCTTTCACTTTAATGCAAATAATATGAAAATCTTAAGTTCAAAAAAAAAAAAAAGAGCAAAAATGATGAGTTTAAATAACGTCATTATGTATGAATTAAACATTGACCTATACTCCACATCAAATTCTTGTTTTGAAATTAATCCATCCTGTGATCTCTGATAAATTATTCTATCTGTCAGATCCTCAGTTTTACCATATTTAAACAGAATAAAATGCAAAAAACCGAAGAAATATTATTTTAGAAATGAGGAACTCACACCATACATATATCTGTATCCAGAAAGGTAGCTACCTTTTTTTCTATACAGAAGTTCAGGGACTAAATACCAATCTAATTCACTTTGAGAACCACGCTAAAAATTCTTTCTAGGAAGCATCATGCGTAATAGTGCCACCACAGCACTATTGCTGCAGATCAGGTCAAATGCAACCAGATTCCAAGTAGTGCTTCTTTTTGGGCAAAGCTAGTTCAGAAAAGAAATGGATTGAGTCATTCATACTTAGTCTTCTCTTCTCCCAGGTCCTCTCATTTGCTTTGAATGAAACCTATTCTAGGCCTATGTAGAAGCTTATTGCTAAAAATTCGCAATGCTGGGCTCCATCTCTAGCAGATAACCTAGAAATCTCATGAATCTCATCCAATATTTGTGCACTCTATTTGTGCACTGTGCACTCTATTAGAAAAGCATTATTAAGTTTCATTAGCGGCAGAATAATACTTCAAAGACTCTTGACTTTCTACTCTACTCAGAATCTTCTCTTCATTCAATAAGCAATTACAAGTTCACACTATTTTATTTTTTTAGCAGAAAGTTACACAGAAAAAGATTTTTGAGTTCTCACTTGTTTTGCTGTGAAAAATGTTTCTTTTCTCATCTTTTGTGCATCTAAAATGTTTCAGTTTAAGACTTAGTTTGCCTTAATCTTAATATAGTTAAAATAAACAAATACTTATGAAATTATATCTGTGAAGGTCAGGATAATGAAGTAAAGCATTTACAGAGTAGTAAATGAGCTAAATAATGAAAAATTACGACGTAACCATGCTTATTAAACTAGCTACCACTATGGAGGATGATTTTATAGTTCAGACCAGTCAGATAATTCTCTTTCTTGTTGTTCAAGCTGTGTAGTTTAAGTCTTAGGCAGCTGAAATAACACTAATCAATCACAAATATCAATTTTATAGCTTTTTGTCATAAAAAAGACAGACTGTAGTTCATAAGGAATGATATCTTCTTGTGCTGCAATCTTTCCTTATTTTTAGAACTCATAATAGGAAAGTAAGCAGCAAATATGCCATGCATGAATCTCTTCTATTAAGTATCAACAAGGCATTTAGGGATGATGCATATGTTTTGACAAAGAAACATAAGCCAAGTTTTCATAGGTGTCAGCTCTGTTTTGGAACTTGAACAAACAATTAATCAGGGCACTAAGGCTGCAGTAGCCTTCACTGGCTATTCACAGCATGATGGCACACTACATCATTGGACACAGACAGCACATTATGGAGCTGTGTTCTGCCTGCAAGCTTGCTTCATGCCTGGTTGGTTGCCTTATACAACAGCAAGACTTCACACAGAAATAGCAAGCAAACATGGGCCTACTGAAAGATGTACACAATATGGGGGACAAACCTTAGGAAATGAAAAAAAGGTTTCGTAAGACTGTGGAGGAAGGAAAAGGTAAAATGGAGATATTGCAGTGGAATGAAATGGGTAAAATAGAAGTGTTTAAAGTCATAGAATCCCAGAAACACAGAAAAGTTGAGGCTGGAAGATACAGAAGCTGTCTAGTCCAACCCTGCTGCTTAAAGCAGGGTCACCTAGAGCAGGTTGCTGAGAACAATGTCCAGTCGGGTTTTGAATATCCCCAAGAACGGAGATTCCACAACCTCTCTGGGCAACCTGTTCTAATGTTTGACTTCCTTCACAGTGAAGAAGCGTTTTCTCATGTTTAAGTGGAATTTCCATATTTCAGTTTGTGCTCAGTGCTCGTTGTCCTTTCACTGGGCACCGCAGAGAAGAGTCTGGCTCTGTCATCTTTACTTCTTTCATAGATACTTATATATGTTGATAAGATTCCTGCCTGAGCTTGCTCTTCTCCATGCTGAACAGTGTGCCACTAATCACAGCTCTTTGAGCACAGCCCTTCAGCCAGTTTTCAGTCCATTTCACTGTCCATTCATCCAGCACGTACTTCATCAGTTTGTCTATGAGGATGTGATGGTAGTACTAAAAACCTTGCTAAAGTCAGGATAAGCAGCATCCATTGCTCTTCCTCATCCACCATTCTAGTCTTTTTATCACAGAAGGCAATTAGGTTGATTAAGCATGATTTCCCCTTCATAAATTCGTTCTGACTTCAAATCGCCTCCTGTCCTTTATATGTTTGGAAATGATTTCCATGACTGGTTGCTCTATCAGCTTCGCAAGGACTGTGGTGAGGCTGACCACCTGTAGTCTCCAGGATCTTCCTTCTTGCCCCTCTTGAAGATAGAGCATTTGCTTTCTTCAAGTCCTCAAACACCTCTCCTGATTGCCATAATCTTTCAAAGATAATCAAGGGTTGCCTCACAATGACACTGGCCAGCTCCTTCAGCACTTGCAGGGGCATCCCATCAGGTCCCATGGACTTATTTATATCCATTTTGCTTAAGTGCTCCCTAACCTGATGCTCTTTCACCAAGTCTTCCTTCCTCCAGACTTCCCCTCTGGTGTCAGGGGCATGGGTTTTCTGAGGGCAAGACCAATCATAAAGACTGAGGTGAATAAGTCATTCAGTAGCTTGGCCTTTTCCTTGTCCCTTATGAGCAAGTCCTCATTCCCATCCAACAGCTAGCCCATATTTTGCCCAGCCTCTTTTTGCTGCTTATACACTTGAAAAGCCTTTCTTGTTGCCCTTAGTGTCCCTTGCAAGATTCAGCTCTAGGTGGTCTGCGGCTTTTCCTAATCCCATCCCTGCAAGCTTGGACAGTGTTTCTTTATCCCTTTTGGGTCAACTATCCCTCATTCTGCCACCAGAATGCTTCCTTTTTACCCTTGAATTTAGTGAGGAGCTCCTTGTTCATCCATGTAGGTCTCCTGCTGCCTTTGCTTGACTTCCTGCTCATCAGGATGAATCGTTCTTGAGCTTGGACGAGGTGATCCTAGAATACTAGCCGCCTCTCTTGGACCCTTCTTCTATCAAGGATCATCTCTCACAGGATTCTTCCATGCAGATCCCTGAAGAGGCCCAAGTCTTCTCTCCTGAAGTCCAGGGTTGCTATGAGTGTGAGTAGACAATATAAAATACAGTAAAGAAGTTAAAGATTTACTTTTTGAAAGGAACGCATGATTCTCAGTGAGTATACAAAATAAAGCAAAAAAATATGAAAATACTCAAGGAAAGGTGAGTTTAAAATAGAGGATTGGATATTTCTTCTATTCTGTACAGCACTGAACAATGGTGAGTTAATAATGTCAGTAAGTAGGCCAAATGAATAGATGGGAAAATACACATTTGTACAGGTCGAGGAAAGCGATCCTTTCACTCCACTTGGCACTGGTGAGGCCACATCTGCAGTTCTGTGTCCAGTTTTGGGCTCTCCAGTGCAAGAGAGACATGGAGCAACTGGAGCAAGTCCAGCAAAGGGTCACAGAGATGATTAAGGAATTGGATCATCTGATGAGACGGTGAGAGACCTGGTAGTGTTCAGAATAGAGAAGAGCAGGCTGAGGTGGGAAACTTCTCAATACGCATTAATATTTAATAAAGGAATAAAGAAGACAGCCAGACTCTTCTCTGTGGTGTTCAATGGCAGGACGAGAGGCACAAACTGAAATACAGGAAATTCCACTTAAACATGAAAAACCACTTCTTCACTGTGAGGCTAGTCGAACACTGGAACAGGTTGCCCAGAAAGGCTGGTGGGGATATTCAAAAGCCATCTAGACACAATCCTTTGCACTCCAATGACCCCCCAATAGGAAGGTTGGACTAGATGATCTCCAGAGGTTCTTTCCAACCTCAGCCATTACAGAATTCTGGAAGTCCACAAAGTTTATCTTTACGTACTTAACATGCACTTCTAGGTGTGGAAGATGGCTAGAAGAAAAGGAGGGAAGTGTCATACCACCATAGTGATTTCCCTTGTAGAGGCTTAAAAGGCTATTGCTGCTTTAAAACAGTGCTCTTGGTCTTGGACTTGCACTAAAACTCACATTAAGGAATATTTTTTTAATAGTATGGTAATAGCAGAAATGACTTTGTTAGAACAAAATGGCCAATCTGAGCATCTTGATTCAAGAAAAGGGTATATCCTCATGCCTTGTTTCTAAATGCTAACTCACTATGTCTTCACTTAAAATTACTGCTAGATGAATTTATACTGAAATAGAACCAAACTACCATACTATAAATTCCTGCTAGCCTAAAAAGTTTTTTGAATATTCTATTATTTATAATCCCTGAGAATATCCTTTCAAAGATAAAGTTTTCAAAGCTTGAAGACTTTTATATAGTAAAGAGAAGGAGTATTCCTATTGATACTAATCCCTGAAGCTGAAAAAAAAAAAATCACAATATGATACAAGAATAGGAAGGAGAAAAAATATTCACTTCAAAGATATTCTAAAAATGACTTCACATAAAGGTAAAAGCAGTATAGCAGTAAATCTGGAAAAGAATTAACAGACTTCTACATAAGCATCAGCAGATGGCTTATTCATGAGCCAAAAATTCCCCCAAGCCATTTCATATAGCTATGGAGGCAATGAAAATGTTTCAGGAGATAATATTTGGATCAAGGGAACCTCTGAAAAGATGTACATCTTCCAGTCACTGTGAGAAAAATAGAAAAGTATAAATCTTTCTGAAGTAAGGTGCTGCTCTCAGAAAAAACAGTTCATTATATCTTATCTACACAAAGAACAAAAAAACCAGCAATAAGTTAGCCAAGAAGACAAAGAGTGAAAGTGTACAACAGCCTGAAAAAAAACCCCAACAATTCATAGTCTGGTATTGAATCTGCTACATGATGATATAATTGAAATTTCCACATCTAAGGTGAGATGGAGTACTACCAAGGGACTACATTTAATTTTTTTTTTGAAATGATTTAAAGGTATTAGAGACGCAATATTGGAAACTTCTAGTTGTTTTTCCTTTTAACTTCAGTGTTGTTTCAGAGAGAAGACTTTTATTAACTTTTCTAAATGAAGACAAACTCTAGGAATTAATCTGAAATTATGGTCCACAACTGTTATTAATTTGTCTCAAGACTTATCCTTAAGGAGAGTTGGTGCGTCTGTAACGGAAATACCTTATTTGAAATGAGTAACCCTTGAAAAATCACTTTTAGTAGCTTATTTCGACATTTTTTTCTGCTTCACAGAACTTGGTTAAGATTGTTTATTCTACGCCATTCAAGCAGTGGGATTTAGCTATCCTAATGTTAAACCAACTAAATCTAAGCTAGTTAGTGAAAATGCAGAACAGATTCTTCTAGGATACTATTCATTTGACTCAGATATCTTTTTAGAATGAGAAGATATTGAATTTAGGTAGGCAAAAAGGGTTTGCTTTGGTTTGCTACAACAAACACTGAAACATCTGGCAAATTTTAAATTCATTTCATATCCTTATTTACCTGGAAGGTATGGCACTTTTAAAGTTAGGAAGGAGATTTAGCATAGTAATCAGCTGTCTGAGACAGGTAAACTTGAATGATCTGCTATCTAATTACACCTGAGCTAACTGAGAGCATTTGAGAACAATGAGCAAACTCATATACCTCGACTCCTTATATGTCATCAGAAGTCTTGACACAGTTATAGACCATAGTAGTTATCCACAATGTAATGCAATACCTTTGGATTAATGTGAAATACACCCACACACCCACACACCACCATGGAGGTCCACAGCCAGGAGGAGAGTAGTGTCACTGCGGCAGTGTCACCGAGCTGCTGAAACTGCAGCAGATGGTCCAAACAGAAGTAGATGGCCAAGGCAGGATGAGGGAAGGAGAACATTGAGGGAGCTGGGCTGGACTATACATCTCCACTCCTCCCCTGCTATATTACTGCTCTCACCAAGGAGTATGCTACCGGATCTGTGTAGCTCTGCTTTATTTTTTGCCCAGGAAGTTTTCTCAGGAACTGCTACCTCCAAAGTTACTAAGAAGCTCATGTGACTTGGTAATTGGGGATCACATTAGCTTTACTCAACGTCTGGTCATTTCTTATTCTCTATACTATCAGTTTATAGCAAGGAGGAGAATAAAATTACCAGACACTTCAAAATTTTCTTATTATAAAACTTCATGCATGGAAAAATTGGAAGCCTTTTCTGATTACAAACACTTGGAAAATTCATAGAGAAATAACAAATAATCAACATAATACAATTTTGATCAATCACCATAATACAATTTTGATCGATGATAATAAAATTATTGCAATTTAAGGAGAAAAATATTGAAGGAATGTCTAATAGATACTTTATATTGAAAACTCTGTAACTCTGAGGAGCAAAGTAAAATTTCACAAGTAACATTGCACATCTAAATGACAAGCTTCTTTTTTGTGTACTTTTCTTCTTTCTCTTAAAACATATTGAATATTGATAGATTGTACTGTGAACACCCATCCCTTATGATCTTGCTATACAGATTATAATTATATCAGTTCAGACTCAAAACCAGCAGAGTGTCAAACATGGAGAAGTTTGGGGAGAAGTTAGGGAATGAAAAACAAAACTAGCGGAAAAATAATACTGTCTCTTCAACCTTTCCGTTTCACACTTTGGAGTAGTTCTGTCACACACTGTAAAACCTTGAGTGTTGTAAAGGAACTTAAAAATGGAACAGAAAGCCCTTGGGAAAAGACTACGTGTAAAAGGAGACAATCAAAAACCAGGAATATATATGCTAAGGCTGTGACAGAAAAATAATAATTGCCACTACTCTCTGCTTTTCACTAAACAAATTGTTATTTCATACAGACCCAGAATATCCAGAACATCAATCTGTCTCTCAGAATGACTTGTGTTGCAAAAGAAATTCATTTCTCACTATTTCACTATTTTGTCACGTAAAAATTGACCACAGAGAAATAACCCCTATCTCTATGTTCCCTGACATTTATTGAGATTGATTTTTTTAAAGGTATGTCAAAAGTTTTGAAACAAAATGAATTTTCTTGTAACTAAATAGTAAGTGGATAAAGCTTACCCGTATCTGGTCCTTGAAGAGTTTTAACCCAGAAATAGTAGTTATATGCTCCCATAAGACAGATATTTAAAAGAAAATATTTGAAAGCATAGTGTTCAGTTTTGATATTTTGATAGTCTTGTTGAAATTCAACTCAATATAATTTACAGTCGTGCACAATAGCACTATCAACTTTTTTGTCTACTGATGGCATTTATAAAGAATAACCTTTTATTTTGTGTAACTGTCAGTGGTGTCTAATACAGAATGCAAATGGAATAGTATGAGATGATTGCTACAGAAAGGCAAAACAGCAGTTTATATAACCCAGTATCTTGTTTCTGACCATGAACGGAGTTGAATAGTTGAGAGAAAAAGTTACACAACCACAGACAGCAAGTTGAATAATCTTCTACTAAAACAAGTGTTTTCTCATCTTCCCTACGTCATTAAAAATAATTTCTGTATTTCAAGAGATAAATAAATATTTTGAGTATCTGATTGGCATGCATAATGCCTGAACTGACTGTAAGAAATGCAAAGCTTTTCTAAAGGCAGTTAGAACCTAAACTATTTGTCAATTATTTATATGAAATGATATTTTCTGGGAAAATTCTAACTTTTGCAAAATTATATAAGCCTGGTGAAATTTTTCTGAAATGTTCCCTACATTGCCACTTATAGCAAGGCAGAAATGAAGCAGTATCCGAACGGCTAGAAACCCATCTTAGATACAGATGTCAGCTGTTCCTGTCTGCTCAGTCACCTCTCACAGTCACCATGCTGCCAGCTACTGAAGTTTGCCTCTGACTTGATCATTTCCACTCTCTTTAGGGTGATATGATCTAGATCCATCTTTCACATTAAGATACTGCCTCAGCTACTGGATACATATGATAATTCTCTCTGTTTCATCTAGCATTTCCCTCTCAAGCAAAATGAACATGAAAAACCACTTTGAAGGGTCTTTGAAAGATAATATATATCTTATATATAATATAATGCACACACACACACACACACACACACACACACACACACACACACACACACACACACACACGTATATAAATCCTGGTTACAATGCTGAAATATGTTAAAATCTTCAAACGCTTTCTCAGAAAAGGAATATTATTTCCACTCCTGCTATATTTTTGGCCTGACTTAACACTGTATGCTCCTTAATATACAATCATTATATAGGAACAAAATATATATTTAGGAAGGAATATGTAGATTTTATATACATATGGCAACAAATATTTTTAATTAGATAGTTAAAATCTTAAAGCTCTTGCCTTTGGATATGTCTTGCAACAATTAGTTCCACAAGTTGGTTATTAATTTCATTTAATATCTTTTGGGTGTGTATTATCAGAAGGTATAAATAGAATGTTTGAAGAAGATCCTTTAAATCATATTGTTCAATATTTTTATCATAGTCTTTCTTTTTTATCAATTTTTAAATTAATTATTTTTTCAGATTTCTTTCATAGTGGAATCTTTTCACACCTCTAACCTTTCTTATCATCTGCCTTGAAATCTGCTCTATTTCTACTATATATATTTAAGGATGACCAGAACTGAATACAGCATTCTAAGTAATGGAAAATCATTTTTATAATAATCTCAGTGCATTTTTACTCCTTTCTTTTTTTTTTTTTGACCAGTAGAAGTTTTCATCATGCTATCTACAAAAAGTCCAGTTCCACTTAAATAATAATCTAATGCAAGACATTAAAAATTTATTAAAAATTTACAAACTTGTGATTGGAGAACCCAGTTTATCTAACAATATATGCACTATCTTTACCAAATTTCATTACTGACATTTCATCCAACATAATACTTCAAGCTCAAGTATATTCATTTTGCTCTTGTATTGAAATATGATGTTCTGGAGGAACTACACTTCTAAGAGCAGCAGGAAGACCACATTCTTCTGTTGCATGCTTTTATGATATTTATTGTGCTGAGGTTTCACATCATTTTTTATTTTCTGCTAAGCTTCCCTTTTTCTTTCTTTTGGGGCTGAATGCTGCCATCACGCAAAATTCATATTTGTATCTGACAGCAGAATTTGACTCCAACAGTAGTTAATAAAGAAGCGTCTTGTTGGTGTCCAAAATTATAACTGCATTTTTTTTGGCATTCCGTTACTCAGACAATTGCTATCAAAACTTTATAACTCTCTAGAGAGTGTTCTCTGTAGGCAGACAGAATTTACCTCCTCTCACTGTGGCATAGACTTATGCTCTCCTGGCATTTTTCAGGAAGTAAAACATATTCAGCATTATAGTTTTTCATAGACTGCTACCTATTTTGTGGTAGTTTGTCTTGGTTTTGAATATATATCTGCTTTTCTTTTCTTTTGATATGTTTGCTTTTAGCAATTTAAGGCTTCTAATGGACTATATGACCTTTATTCTCAGAGTTGTGTTATAGCTACTACATCCAATCATATCTCTAAAATAGAAGTCTCTTCACTGTTTTTTGTTATAATTCTTTTCTCATCTTTCTGTCACACTTATTCCACCTACCACTTCTTGGGTCTCAGCTGTCAACTTTTTGTAAATCCTACTGTGCACTGTTAGAAATCTAGATACCTTTGAAAATTTAACCTCAGTCATATCTGACAAGAGGGTGTAGGAGGACATGGGGCTTAGAAATTTTATTCAAATGTTGCATTCAGGAAGCTACTCTACTAAACGCCTCATGTTTTGTAGAACAAATATTTTAAAAAATCTTTTTATTGTTTTGCCTCATTTCTTCATGCTCCTTTTGTCTCCTTTGACTAATCACATTAAAAGCTCCTACAGTAAAAGTAGGGAAATAACAGGAAACAATGCTATGAGTGAAAGTCAGAACTGAACGGAGAATTTAAAAAGCTAGAAATGCCTGAGCATCAGTGGAAAAATGCCAGCCTAACCTGGTAGAAAAGTAGCCCACGTGCAGCCTTCATTTATGCATTAACTATTTCTTGTTAGGCTTTATGTACCTATAATAAATACTAAGGATTTTCTATCCTTGGTTGACTACAGTATGCATAGACTGTAAAAGGGTACACAGCACATTGCTGCTGCCTAAACTGACATAACATTAGTCTGAATATACCAGACCTTTGCACAGTGTGATTCATTCAGGGTTCAAGACCATAAGAAATGATTAAGATTCATCTGCTCTGACCTTCTGCATGTCAAAAGCCATTACTATCCCGCAAACCAGCCCATGTTCAGCTGAGTAATTTGGGACCGATGAAAGCACAGTCTGTTCTTTGACTAAAGTGTATTTTTTCCATGAAGGCATCACCCTTGATCTGAAGACATTCAAGGGGGAAAAAAAGAAAAAAAAAAGAAAGAAAAGAAAAGGGAGAGAAGGAACAAAAGAAAAATTCACCACTTTTATTCTTTCTCTGTTCTGGAGGTTTAGCTGCTCACTGTTAAAGGCTTGTATTTATATTCTTATTTGAATGTCTTAACTTCCAGCTGGTGGGTTTTTCATGCTTTCCTCTCTAGGCTCAGTGTAGTTTCTCACCAAGATGGTACATTTACATTGCGATCAAAGTAGCTATCAGTCTTCTTTTCTGATAGCTGGACAGATTGAATCCTTTCAGGTATTCTCACTGTGAGCCATTTTTCTCCAGTTCTTGAGTTATACCATGACTTTTTGCGACATCTTCAATTTTTAACCTCCCTTGAAATTTGTTGACATTACAGGAGAAACTATGAAGCACATGCAAATAGGATCCTAAACCTTCATATATCTGTCTCTGTCTTGTATGTCTCTGTAAAAGAGAAATCTTCCTGCATTCCTGGAATAAAATTAACTCCTCAGAGCTCTTTTTTGAGGGAGAAAAATAGGAAGATGAAATGATCTTAACCACTTATAGAATACTTAGAGCCCATGAGAAAGCCTCTTTCCCTTGTTCCAGTTTCTTTGAGGTAACAGAAGATTTTGTTCCAATAAATCTGTCATTTTCTTATTTTCAAGAAAAAATTCAATCATGTTTATAGGAGGCTACAACATTCTTAAAAAAAAAAATCTAAATCTGTTAAAGTACACCAAAAGCTGAAATTGAAATTTAAGGCATTAGGAAGATGAAAAGCCAGTCGCATTCAATTTGGCTATTGACTATTGAGTATAACTTGATTAGACTTCAGGAGCGGGAAGTGTCATGTCATTGTACTGTATGTTAAAAGGCAACCACTGAACACATAGAACATTTTGTTTCTATTTCCTTTGAGTCTTTTAAACATTTTATGTCCTAATAAATCTGTTGAATAGTTCTAAAATAAATATGTCTGATTGCTTTTCCGAAGGAAATTCTATCTATGAGCATTGAAAGAACCCCAGTATTTCAATAGATCTTAAAAGCTCTTCATTCAGTATTTATAGGCAAAGTAATTAATCCAGGTTTTCCTAGTTTCTTTGAGTGTCTAAAATATGAATGCATGAGCCTATGAAGCTTGTGTAATGAGAAATGAGACAAATAAATTGATCCTAGTGTCAGATGCTAAATGTTAAAGGGACTATATAAACTTGAAAAAAATTTCAATGATATATTTTTAAGAAAGCTATAATTACTGTGACAATGTCAAGAAAAGGGCCTTGGGCTTCAAGAAAATGCTATAAGATACAAGAGGAAATTAACTGCAGTAACACTGTACATTTCAATAACAGATTATTGACTCATATGCTAGCTTGTGATGAAGAACATTGTGGAGACTTTGGGAATGCAATAGTATGTGACCCTCACATGAGAAAGCGCATATTATTCCTTGTGAACAAAGTAGCCCTGCCTTAAGGACTTACTCCTTTTTAAAAATGTATTAGTATTCTTACTTAGTGACATATTCTATTTAAAATATGCTGTATACCTGGAGGGTACTTTCTCTAGTAAAGAAAATACTAACTCTGGGATATCACTGAGATTCCATTGAGTAAAAGTTCTTTCTTTTTTCCAGAATGAGCACAAGAAATTTGACAGGGAAAACTGATTTATTGACAGGAATGTAACAAACTGAGCAACTCCTTCTTGTGATATTTGTAGCTAAAAATATTTTGATTTTCATAGTCTACTGATTTTGTTCCCCATTAACTGCATCCCGTCCTGTGAAATGCTGAGTATTTTAAGAGACAAAAGTAGTATTTGAAAGGATACTTGACATCTTTTAGGAAAAATAGCAATGGAACTAATATTAGCCAGTGAGGTCAAGAGGTATTATTTTTATTTTGAATTAATTCATTAATTTATACTCCCATCTAGCAAAAACTGACTTTACAGAGACTGCTTCGAGGTACAAAGCTAAACTCGCATCCCAGATGGGATTTGCAAGGAACTCACCAAGACTACATTTTTTCACTACTTCCTGAGCATAATTCTAAGTGAAATAATTATGACCTAACTATCTGAAAGTGACTAGAAATAGAAAAGCTGCAATGTCCTAGCCTTTGCAGATGTCTACAGAAATGTCTTAGGAAAATCTAGGTCTTTTTTAAAGCTATATACTAAGATAGCTGCAGATTTGGAAAGAGAGTAAACATTTTTTGCTTCATTGACAAATCAGCAGTAAAAGTGTTCTGTCTAATTGAATCTAACACTTTCAAAGCAAAGAAATCTATCATAAATATGTCATCAACACCTATACTGCACAGCAAGATCCACTTTTTGCTTAATTTCTTCCTCAAATACCGCCACGCCATCAATGAATTTATATGAGTTATCCCACAGTTCACAGGGGATATATGTAATTAGATACTCATTTTACACATACCAACTTAAGTAAGAAGCAACATATAAGAGTTAGTATAAGTAGAATTTTCTGTGTCTTAATTTTTGTTAGGAAAACAATAAAAATCAAATAAAACCAGCACTGTTAAGGGGGAAAATGTAATATATATTTATTTATATCCAAAATACAGTTTAAATTCAAATACTATTCTCTTTCCTTCCCAAAGGCCTGATTAAAAAAAACTTGCTCTATATTTAATGAATTCTACATATAGCTTTATCAATCTTCTTGCATAAAACTGGCTTCAGTTTTGTGAAATTGTGGCACTAGAGAAGTTTCCTAAGTCTTATGAGCATAATTGTATGTCTAACTAAACGAAATTACTTAAAAAAGTCCCACCTATTAATAAGATATGAAAAGCAAAAGATAAAATACCTTGAATTTCAAAGATATAAATTAAGAAATGTGTATGTTATGATGCTGACCGGATTAGCAAACTTTTTTTCTCGTGTAGATCCTAAAATTAAGTAATCTGGTTAAAACTCCTAGTTTTACAAGAGTCTGGATTAATGATCAGCTGTGTTTCTGAAGCCAGATCACAGAGGAACCCCTGTGGATAGAAAAAGTGTGGGATATCCATTTGTCCTCCATATTGCAGTGGGAAAAAATGGGCTAAGTGGCTCTGTCTAAACCTCCTGCACGAAAGATGAGGCCCTGATGTTTTGATGACTCCCTGTTTGCTGGCTACATTTTGGTAAATAAATACTAATTTTTAAAGGCTCTGCTAAAAGTTCCCTTAAACAGACAATGTTTTTAAGTTTCCAGGGGTGAAGCTTCTTGTCAGCCTTAAATTTTATCATACAGGTTGCCTAATCTTGCTTGGTAAACAGGAGGCTGCTAATCAGAAATCTAGGTTAGCATTTCAGGAAACTGCAAAATGCCTCCTTGTGAGATATGGAGGGAGCAACACCTCTGTGTTCCTCACTCGGTGACCTTGACACTTGTGAAAGAGTAATTCCACTTATTATGAACTAATAGCATCTCTGTGCAGTTTGCTTATAGCTCTAGCTTCATGCTGACCACACTGCAGAAGTCCAATTAAATGCTGCAGAAGTATGGACTTCAGCCAGGATTTTTGCAACATCTTATCTACTTGGAGGTGGAAAACATCAGCCCGATCATTTCAGACATTTGACAGACAAACTGACAGCATTAGACATTCCAGGTCTACCTGAAGACCATAAACATAGCTAACAAAGAAATAGCCTATGGAGTTTTGAAATGAAAGAAATGACCTTTAGCATCTTTTCTGACTACATGGTTCATTCTTGTTATGTGCAATATTAAATAATCCCTTGAGACATAATGGAGAAGTAGGTCAGAACCTTATAAAAATAGAACTGCAGACCTCTGGCTCTATGCAGAGAAATCATCACTGGTGTTACTGTGCTCCTTGGAGTTACTGTTGGAATGAGCTGACCAGCTAAGCAATATTTCAGTGTAGTGTAGTTCAGCTGAGCCATCATAAATTACTAATGAAATAGTAAGGAATTAAAATAATTTCAATTTTCACAACTGAAACAAGAAATATCTTGTAGCTGTGCTAATACGCTGCTGCCTACATCCCTTCCTCACCTGTGCCGCGATTCTATTCCAAAATTACCAACACAGTATACACCTGCAGAAATATAGTATTTACTAAGCATATGGAGTCTAAGGCTGAATTTCTGATTTTATGCTAAAAGTAAGCTTATTTCCTAGTAAAGAAATTAAAACCTACAGATCCACAGAACTGCAGAATGACTGAGGTTGGAAGGGACCCTTCAAGATAATCCAGTTCAATGCCCCTGCTCAAGCAGGTCATCCAGAGTAGGTTGCCCAGGACCCTGCCCAGATGGATTTTGAATACCTCCAGGGATGGAGACTTCACAGACTCTCTGGGCAAACTCTTCCATTGTTCAGTCATCCTCACAGCAACAAAGTTTTTCCTTATTCACCTTGTTCTGGTCAAATTAAGATAAAGTATTGTTGTTTAATGGTGATATAAGTACTACATAGGATTTTGTGTTATGGCATGACAAATTCCACTGAGTTATTTTTTTCCTGAATAGTTGGACTTACTTGTATATTTGAGAAGTAATCCATCTGTTTATGTACATATGCACATAGCTGAGAAACGGCAAATAACTCAAAGCTTAAAAATGAATGCCCTTCTGATACGGAATTATATGGTGTCTTTTCTTGGAACAGGTGTCACATAAATATCTGGATTGTCAATATTCCAAAAAGTTAGAAAGTCTATTGAATTGTAGTGTTAAATAACCACCTTTGGACATCTTTACTCATCTGGAGTGCTTTACTCCACAGCCACTCTGTGAATCCGGCCGCCCAAAATACATTAAGGGAACACATATACCAGGTATATGCTCTGAAATCAGACACCTTTTTTTTTCTATAATTAGTTACTGCATCACTTTGTCACATAACATACATATTTGAAAATGTTCTTTATTATTTAGAGTGTAAATATCTCTCATTTTATTCATTTACATAATCCTGATGGACCTCCATTATAGTGTAGAAAGATTAGAGGCAGGAAAGGCTACCTCCTTCAGCAGTTTGCAGGAGTGGAAAAAAGAAATCCTGTTCTGATATGGGGTTTTGGTACTTCTTTTTCTTTGTTAAAGCCACTGATAAATAGCTAAATATGAACCCAAGACAGGAAAAAACCGCTTTAATGTCCCCAGAAAGCCTTAAGTGTTATATATGCATGTGCATAAATTATACCAAAATGATGGTTGTCATGATTTTAGTAATGAGACGCACAAATCGTAAATTATGCATCAGTTTATTCTGCTATCTGAAGATAATTGGAAATAAAGGTCATTTAGTAAGATCTTCTAGTTGCAAAAAATAGACTTGAAAAGATCTATTGTGAGAAGATGTGTCTTTTCTGCCTTCTGAGACTTAGTTGCGGACTTCTTTCTCCCCCTCCAAGTTAATAAGCTCAATAATGATTCATTAGTTATTAAAAGAGAATCTGGCTTCTTTACAAGCTACATTCTTCCCACAGGCAACAAATACAGAATATGAAAAGTCTCCAACCTTTGTCCTTCTCCGCCTACCACCCTAATAATTAGAATCATAACAAATGACGGGAGGGGTGTAGTGAATTACTACAGGAAAGAGTTCAAAAGGGTCACCTCACATTGTTTAGATCTTGGACTTGTTTTGTGGTATTAGCTGCTGAAATTACTAACTCTGGAACATATTACTGTAGTGAAAGAGGCAATGAAAAGCAGTGCTTCTTGAGAGACGTACCTGACAGAGTGAATTCATGCCCTTTGAACCCAGTACAAAATTTACTGGAAAAAAAAAAAAATCTCCTGATCACGTCTGGACAGCATTTAAATAAAACTTACTGACAGAGAAATGTTATCCAAGCAAAAATCAACCAGTAACGACTGACATGTTTTTTTCAAGATACATTGTGAGTTGATGAGTGAGCCGTGTCTTGGTTGTAGTTGTTTTTTACCTTGCAATCTTCAGATATTTTTCGTCCTGTTCACTCACTCAGTCTTCTCTGTTATTTACATGTGATGCAGTTTGTTCAAGTTTTAAAATACTGAAATACTGAAATTTTGCTTAATTTGCTTTCTGAGTTTGGTTTAAGATATTTGGATAAATATGCCTTTTCATATAAAAGATGTTAGATTCTGTGATTTTTAGAACCTTCTGCTAGTAATTTCTGTGGCCCTGACAAAGTCATTGTATTCAGATTAAGAAATATTCTGGTTTCCTATGAGATGATGAACACTGAATAAGAAAGATTTTAGATGCAAAATAAACTGACTGGTACTTCTTGCTTGAGACTGAACATAAAGCAGGCAAAATCTAAAGAAGGAAACGTGTAAAAGAAAACTGCAAAATATATGAAATGTAGTAAACAATGACAGTATTGTGTACTATTTTTGTGCTAAATATTTTTATTCTGAAAAAAATTAAAATAAATGTACTGACGTGCTACTTTAAAATAGCTGTTTATGGGAAGAATACTAATGTAATAAGCCTCTAAACTTCAAAAAGCTCTTCATATTTTTTCATTTACGTGCAAGGAAGGAGTTGGATTGCTTCTGGCTTATACCTGAAGCGTTAAAGATACATTACAGCTTATTTTGGTTTAATTTAGATTTGATCTAAATCATAATAGAAATCTTCTTCACATGTATGTACTGAGAGCTTACAGAGTGATTTAGTAAGAAATAATATGACAGAAATTCTCCCTTTGCATGTTTTCACTTCTCCCAAAACAAAAGCAGTTCAGCTGAATCCAGCACAGAAAAGCTGAGTTCACTCTTTCTTTTTAGTTTCATTAATTTTAAGAACCATTTCCAGGCCTAGTCATTTTTTATTGCTTTTCCCTCTTACCTGGGAAAACAGCAATGTGCATTATGGAATGACTACCTGACAGTTTTTTTAATGATTATGCAGCTTCTCCTTAACTGAGATTTAAGAAATGTTTTGGTGCCTGGCTTTATCCACTTCAGAGAATATGGTTTTGTGTCTACAGCATCTGAGAGTTAAAATGTAAGCAAATTGTGCGTGTGTGTGTGTGTGTGTGTGTGGGTGGGTGGGTGTACTGTAGGCTTCCCATGTGCAATACCTTTTCCTTTGAATAACTTTTTCATCTAACTCTAGAAGTTTTCCAATGGGCATATCAAATACATGTTACTTTCAAAACAGAAACCATTATTTTTTTAATTTATGTGGAAAGTTGTTCATCTCTGTATAAAATGATAGAAAATTGCATTAAACAGATTCATTCTTGCATTTGTATAGCGGACAGGAAATAATCTCTTGAACTAAAGAAAATACCATCTTTAGGGTTAGCTTTTGGGCTGCATTTGAGATTTCTCTTTTAATGTTTTGTATATGATTTACAATATTTCTTTAGAAATCAATACTTGTCCTTTTTTTTCACTTTGTAATGACTTTGGGTCCCTAGGAGCAAAACATGCCATGCTGTAATAAATATACATTTTAAATATTACTTCTTAATGTTTAAATTCATTTCTCCTCTGTCCACATTTCTGGTTGAATGCTTGCAAATGTCTGCTTGTAGATGGTATTAACATGTTAATGTAAACCTGTTTCTTTAAAGAAAATGGTCATAAAAATCATTAACTCTTTCTGAGATGAGAAACAAAACCTCAAGAGACATTCTAATTAATATTCAGATGCGGGTTACTTGGTAGAGGTGCTTTATCAGTTATAACAGAACTGACACTATGAGAAGATTATAAGAAATCAATCACTTAATAATGAAAGTTAAGTCATGAATACCAAAGTTACTTTAACTATATGGAAAAAAAAAAGAAAGTAGTGTAAATCCTACTAACTATGCAACTACAGAGATTCATAAAATTTAAAGCCAGAAGGGACTATTTAATCATCTAGTCTATCCTGCTGTATATCAAAGCTCATTAAATTTCATTCACTTATCTCTGTGTTGGCCCACTAATTTGTGAACTTCTGACAGGTCTTCAGTTTGGGATCTATATATTTGACTATAGCTGTTAGGAAACTGCTAACATGGAGCCTCAAACTCTACTTATATCTCTGCACTTTACTGTAATGTAAATATACAATATGAAAAAGGCTAGCATATTAGTTGCAAAAGTGGTCTCGCTGTCAGAGTGCAGTGAATAGAAAAAGTAAAAATAAAATATGAAGTACAATAAACTGTACGGCACTCGGTCACTCTGCATCCTAGAAGAACTCTGTCAACAGACTGGAATTGCAATCTTCATGTTTCTTTTCCACTAGTTCAACATCAGCTAATGCCATTATCGGAGGACATTATATCCTGACTTTTCAGGATTATGTTACTTGTATGACTAATTAATATGATGTAATCTATTACTTTATAGAATAATATATTATTGAAATGCCAAGGAAATCAGGTTACCAATATGTAAATTCCACAAATGCAGTACAACATGAAAGTGTAAGTAAGATACAGGGGTGATTATTGTAACTAGAGAACCATTTGCTTCCTGAATTGCAACTTATTTAATAACAGTCAAAACTGTAACAGATAATGTTCCATTTTAGAAGCCAGCCCTGTGGGTGCTCACCTCACAACGGCAGTGTCTGTATCTGCTGCTATGGGCACCGTTACTGCTTCAATGGGTTTCCGTCTTCCAAAAAGCTACGTGGACTTGCGCAGGCTCTTTCCTTTCTTTGCTTTCAGTTCTACTGTTTTGCAGGTAATGAAGGTGATGATTGGGCAAGGAGTTACATTCAGTGAGGTCATTACTATTGATTCAAATCTGCTAAATTCTTTACTTTTGTGGGTGTTTTTTTGTTTTTTTTTGTTTTTTTTTTTAATTTCTCTCCTTTACTCTACTTTGAAAAGAAGAGGAGTGTACTTTGGAATTAACACAAAGTTGAACATTTTCTCTTTTTTGAAGGCAATCAATTAATTTAAAAGGTTACTTTCACCAGTTATCCATGAATTTGAAGTCATTTGAGTTGATAACAAAGTATCCCTGATAATTTTAACAGTACTAGTATAAAACTTTAAAGTATTATAAGCCTAAAGAAAGAAGCAATATCCAAGTTAAAAAGCTGATGCTCCTAGCTTCACTAATCTTGCCCCCTCTGACTGTACTCTGCACCTGAAAAGGAAAAATACATGGACCTGTGTATATTATCAAAAAAAGACATATTAAAACAGAAAGAAACTAAAGGAATAAAAAGAATAAAAAGAATAAAAAGAAACTAAGCGAAACCTGAAAAAAAACGGTTCTTTTAAATAATACTTTAAGAGGATCCTATGGACAATCTCTCAGATGTAAATCAAAGATATCATATTAGAGGAATGTCTTTCATATTTTGTTTTTTATTAATGTAAAATAATTTTCTTTTCCTTTACCAGAAATACATGAAAAGCTTTACTCACATCACCGCTCCAGCTTATTGAGGAAAAACAAAAATATTACAGAGAACTGTTCTTACTGCATATATTTAAATTGCTTCCTTTACTAGAAACAGAGACCAGTCTTAGGTGAAAGTCAATTTAAAAGAGAGATAATTGAGAAATGGCAAGTCTGAACATGAAGTGATCTGTGCTTTTCTTGAGGTCTGCTTCTGAGTGAAGAGAACTGCTAGGAAGGAGTCTGCAGGGACAAGCTCCATCCTGTCCACAAACGCACCTCTGCGAGAGCCCTGCTCCTGGCACAAGAACGGAGCAGGAGTTCACCAAAATACATCTGCCTCACCCGTGACTGTTTCTCACTCTCCTGCCCCCGTCTCCACGTACATACCTCAAAACCACCCAACACGGTAGTACGGTGTATACCCTCCGAGGCTCTCCTTGCTGCGAATTGAGTTTTCGAGATGGTTTGTAATCAAAGATGCTCCTAATTACACATGAAGTAGCAGTCTAATGTATTAATAATAAAAACATTTTAAAATTAACTTTCAGAGAGTTAAACAATATTTTTAAATTACAGGCAAAAAATACTGAGTCTAAAATGTTTAACTGCATTTGTAAATACCAAAAATGCTCATTTTGATACTTTCTAATAAATATTTTCAATTTATTTTGACATTTTGAAAAAAAAAGTATTTATCTGAGAAGAAAAATATGAACTTTTTTCCTTTGGGCCAAAAGATATATACATTCTTAGTTCATCCAAAAGACACTTCTTTTCAGCTTCTTCCTTAAAAAAAGCCTAAACAATACCTATCCGTGTAAGAGTAAGGCAAGGGCAATGCCTGCATTCCCAGCAGGGGCACGTACACAAACACAAGGCACACTATGGTCAGTATTGAGTATTTATTACCTCTGCATCTGAGTGGGTGTTCCCCAGCGATTTCCTGACTGAGGTAATAAAAAAGCGGGAGAGTCCCTGGCACCGCTGAGCGTCGGGCCACGGCGAGGAACACCAGGGTCGGGGGCACTATATGCGCAGTAAGCGTACTGAGCTTGTTGCTAATCTTGATTCAAAGCCCTGGTGTAGAGCCACACTGGCACAAGCTCAGCCGTGGGACTATGGGTCGACATGCCCTGTAGATGCTCCTTTTCCTGCAGAACAGTCTGGCTAGCTTCTATCACCTGTCTCATCCACATTTCTTCTGCATTTTCCCATACAGTTCCATTTTTACCTGTTTTGATATAGCTGACATTAGAGCTACTAAAGAAACCTCGCTCTTCACTTGTGGCATCAGTGTTGAAACTGGAGTTTGCTTTCCTTGAAATAAAAGTTTTTTTTCCTAATCCAATAAAGCAAAATTGCAGGAAAGGGATATTACTTTTTAGAGGACAGAAAAATAAGCCCCCTTCCCTTACCAAGTTTGCAGTGTTGGCAGTTCTTCAGTGTGAGCTAAGTTCTAAAATGGAGCCCATCAATAAAAAAAGCTTTTGGCTTTTTTTTTCTCCTTCCTCTTGGCTAATTGCTAATCAGCTCACTATCATAGGGGAGTGTGATATATCTATTGCTATCTATTAAAATAAATATAAATTTATCTAGATGATTGAATTTTTAGTTGACTAAAGGAAAGAAGGCAAATGCAGTTTCTTTCCATAATGATGTCCTAAATACTCTAGCTCGAGATAATTTTATTCATAAGACTTTCTGAAGTAGCACAGATGCACAACTTTATTAAATATAACTTGACTTGTACACAGGGTATCAAAAAGGAGTGTTTGCATGCTCTAGTTAATTAATTGGATTATGCCTTCAAGAAGATTGACAATTAATATAACCTCATTTTAAGCATAATTTAACAAAGTTTGGCAGAATGGACTTCAAAACAACAATCTAGAAGCTGTACCTAAAGATGAATATTGAACTTGTGGTATCATACAATCTTATTTGGAGAAGGCAGTTTTAGAGTGTGGGAAAAAAATCGTGGTAGAGGTGTTTTATGAAGTGCAGTGCCTAAAGAAGATATAAGTTCCCAGTGACAGTTTAAAAAAAGACATTGTCGTGATTCCTAACTTCCTTCTCTGCGAATTCCTCCTTTTTGTTATCAGATAGAATATAGGCTAAGGGACCGATCAGATACACCCTGGACATCAGTAAATATGAAGCATCAGATACAGAATTTTGCAAACACTTTTACTAGCTAATTAGATAGATTATTTAGTGTAGTACTACAAAGAGACTTAGCAATAACCTGAATATCAGCTTATCTCATAGGAGTGGACGTTGAATATAGCTGAACTAGTCTAGAATGTTCTGAAAAACTGAAAATATTGTCTAGCCTGGGTTTGGGGCTGTATTTTCCCCCAAGAGATGCTCTATGTGCTATAGTCAGTAGACATAAGCAGCATGTCCTGAAGAACTCTAAGAAATTTGTGATTTCAGAAGATCTTTGGACAGATTAAAAAAAAACCAAACAAACAAACCCAAACCACTGAAACATAGCCCCATTCAAAACCTACCAGAGATACAGAGATACTGAAAACTATTACAAGATAAATGTTACATTTAGAGGTGCACAGTAATCCCAGTTTTGAAATAAATTCCACTAGCACTAGGTTATAAAACCATTTTTAACTGAGAGACCAATTAAACTGATTGGTTGGCCAGTATAACCTGTCCGATGTCTGTAGGTGCAGCATTTATGGAGAGCGTACAGGGATACTTAACCATAGTGCACTACTGAAAGCTGACCTTCACACTATGTTGTATTCTTTCTTCAGACTCAAAATTTCCCTCTTTTGAGATAGTTTCTGGTTTCCCCCAACGGCCTAATGATCAAAATTCCAGGACATTAGGCATTTCATAAAACCTGATACAAATGTACTCCTTAGATTAAACTCCTTACCATTAACTTGAGTAGTATTTCCCAGCTGAATGTTTCTGGGGGGAGGAGACAGCACAATGTATGTTTAGAGCTATACACATCTACAGGATCATTACATATTGTCATATATGTGAAAATATTCACATCTCAGTGGAATAAATATTGAGAAAGAGAATTAAAACAGCTTAAGGGCAGGAGAATAACATTTTTATTGAACTTTTGTTTATTAATTCTGCTCCAGGGAACAAAAAATGCTGTTTGATGTTTGAGGGAGCTGCAGTACTAAAAAAATGCAATTTTACGTAAACTTTCTTGACTGTAAAATACTTGGAGGCAGAAAGAATGGTTCTTTGTAGCTCAGAATTGCTGCAGGACAACAAAAGCATAATTCTATCATACAAGTAGTATTTAATGTTACGTATTTTAGACTGGCACAACAATTTCCATTTCAAGGAATTCTGAATGTCTGCATGCAGACACACTGCTCCATAGCCTGGCATTCAGCACAGCCCAGAGGAAAGAAAGAGATCTTTGTTGTCTTAAAATCAGAGTCTCGACTACCTGATGTCAATTTATCTGCAACTCCTAAAGATAAAGAGGGCAACTGATAAACGTGGCATTTAAGTCCCTTTTTCAGAGATCAAAATAAAGACCGAATGACTAAGTCTGAGAATGGTTCTAAGGCTTGGAAAAATTAATACAGTGATTAATATTTAAAACTTGCCTAGAAAGAATCTTTTCCAATATTTATAAGGCCTCTTAAAGCTGCCCCCAAAATGCTAAATAGCTGCAGAATTACATACAATCAAGAACACAAGTCTGTTTCACTAACAAACTTTTATTGGTATATACTTAGACAGCTTCCTTACAAATTCTTGCAGAAGATACACTTTTTTATAAGAGAACCTTGCAAAGTGCAACTATGGAAGCACTCAAGATATATACGAATTACTATTATGTAAATTCTGCAGCGACTATCTCGTAGCTGATTTGGTTTGCAGAATGACAAAGGAAAAAGACTCATCTTACTTAACATTCCAAAAATTTACCCTACCCTGATACAAAAATGGAATGCTAGATGGGAGTTAAGAACTTCTGAATCTTGTCTTATTAAGATAGACAAGAGATAAGACATCTGTATGAAAAAACGAACTAGAAAGACACTTATGGATAGATCCTCATTTTTCCTTCCAGTTTTTGAGCTTGGTGACTGCTGTATAGGAACTGATAATAATAATTTTGTGCCATGATCTCTTTGCACCTCCTTGATATAACTAGCCTTGAGTGAGCATCAGCCACAAGATCTAAGGGCCTTCAATACAGTAGCTTCCAGAGACTTTAGCTAGTAATGGAAATAAGGAAAAGACTGAGTTGGCACTTTACGGTATTGGGCAGAATCCACACAGAAGCAATGGCAATAGGAGCTCCTTAAATCTCTCCTTTGCATATTCTTTCTAATTTTATATTTAGAACTGTACTGGAAAATATATCTTTCTGGCAGATGTTTAGCTCATGGTCAAGCAATTTCTAAAACAGTGGGATTTCTTGGGTGTTTCAGGAGGGTGTCTACTTCTCAGCTCCCTATTCAGTTTCATGAGGTTTTCTTCATGTTATTTGTTGCTGAAACCAGGTCAGGATTATTTGGCTATTATTCCTTATCCATAAGCAGAGGTTGATGTTTCAAATGGGCTTACTCTGTTTCAGTGTTGAAGTACTAGTCAGCACGTTATGTGGGAAGTTTGGAGCAGAAAAACATACAAGCATGCGCACACACACATACACACAAATATAGAGTGCTTCTTAAAATTTTAATTTACTGAAGTCGTAGATGTAATAAGGAGAAATGCTTTATTATGGTTGTTGAGGTGCAGTAGCAAATGATGAATGATAAATCAAAACGCAGTACTCCCTTCTCTACTGAAGAAGAACGGAGGGTCTGCCAGGGATAAGCAGCAGCAGTGGTTGAGCCCAGCATCGTTAAAGAGAGGAGACACTGCTCTAGCAATTGCTGTTTTCCTTTGTGTCGGTTCTTGTAGGAGCAGTATCTCTTTATTATCAGCAAACATAAATACTTTACATATTTTAGATGTATTTTCTTTGTTCTCTGCTAAAACTGGTGCTACTCAGCTCCCAAGGTTGCTTTCCTTTCATGACAAGTAATTCTGTACCCAGTGTTGGAACAAGCTTGTGCACTATGAATGTATAGCACCTAACTCATAGTACCTAATTCCTAGGTGGTTATCCAATAATCTTTTACACTATTACTGTTCAGGGATGTCCAGGACCCATTTAATGTACAGGTATTCAAATCATTCCATGAACAGAGATATTTTATTTCCTTGCAAGCCTTACTGATTTTTTTTTGATATTTTCTCTTGTTGATTACTGCAGTAGATTCACAAAAACTTTGTGAAATAAATCCTTATTTTACATGCGAAGAATTTAGACACAAAAAGATAAAAGTACAAAATACACGCTAATTTGTGTGACGGATAAGTAAGTGGTCTTAAGTGGTCTTAAGTACCTTAAGACCAAATTTTCTGAAGTATTTATCTGATGTATTTAATTATAGCTTCCCCTATTTATCCATTCAGTCATCTTGCATGTAAGCAAGCCGGCTATCACTTCAAGTCTCCAGAAAATGAAGCATCTGGTTTCCTAACCAGATTTCTTTTCTTTTTAAACTGAAAGGTTTAAAAAATAAAAACTTTCACTCTAGACCTAGTTCTTCTTAAGAATGATTTGCTGGATGTAAAACAAGCTCTGTATTCTAGTTCCAGTTCCTGAACTAATCCGTATCACAACCAAATCACATTTTTGCTAACATCAGTTTAAATTGCTTTTAAACCTTACACACTTACTGGAACATTCATGCTGGCCTTAAATATCATGCACAATTAAAGTTATGATTATAAATAATGCATTTTTGTAATGCAATGAAGTGATTTTTTTTTTCTATGAAGAGGCTACCAGATGAGTAAGTAACTGAAAAGTTCTCACAAATATTCAAGTAATAAGAGTATGTTAAATCTTCCAGTGCCTGCTAGCTAGTGCTCACTTAGTGTTCTGGGACATGTTACTTATCTAATATTCAGAAATTCTCATTTCGTAACTATGCTATGCTCTTTACCTCGGAACTTGCTGTTAGTCACTAAAAATACGTCTGTTGAAAGTATGCCTCTGCAAATGAGTGACCTGCTGATGAGAGGCCATGCCTGGTGCACAGAACAAGAGAGGGTGAAAAGATTGTCAGGAACCCTCTTCTCTGATTGTCTATGCGCAACAGGAAAATTTGGAAGTACCTACCATTCTTAGCAGCATTACCTGTCTCAGCATTCTTCCCCCTTTTTAATTACAGAGAAAATCATTAACATAACATAATTTCCTGAAATTATCTAATATACTTTAGATACCTGATGCCATGATATGACAAAAGCAACTTTATATGGTTAATTCATACCTTTATCATTGCCAGCTATTTCAATTTAATGATCATGTTTTAAAAAGCCATTTCAGATATGGAAATATATGGAAACTTTATTCTTAGAATCTCAGTGAAGTTTGAATAGATGTCATAAGCTGACAAAAATAATAGTTTAGAATTTCAAGTTGATGTGAAAAGAATAAAATTGAACACTATTTTCTTACTAGGACACTTCATATTGTTAAAAGATCAGAATAAATTATGACTTTTGTCAGAACCAGACAAAAATGTTAAACGTAGCAAAATAAAAAATTAGGTTATAGTAAAAAGCTATTAATATTATGTGCTTTTAAATACTAAATAATCTTTATTTAAAGGTAAAAGTGAAATTGGCTAATCTAGGACTTCACTCAAATGTGTGAGATCTTATCATGTGAAATGCTAATCTTCATAAAATCTGAAAGAAAAAGGGTAACAAAAGCCATCCCTTTGTCAAAATTTTAGGTTACCTAAATCCTTTCTGTAACATGGAGAATGTGCTAAGAATGTGCTAGATGTGGCAAATATCTCATTATTTATAGTGTAATCATATCTAACAAACCCATGGGTCCTCTTTAGGATTCTTCCCTAATAAAGATGACCCAAACCCCTAAATATCTTATAATTCAATCCATGAATAAAAGGAGCAGAAGTATGAAGTAGCAGAAGTTTTAGTAGAGGTAGCAATAGAAGTTTCATTGTATCAACCAATAAGCAGCTACTGAATGTTGTATCAAATTTTGGAAAGGGTTTATTTTTTTTCTCAGTAAAAGAATTTTGAAAAGAGAGTAAAAGGATGAAAACAGACATCCAGTTTTATCCCACTTCTCTCAGATTTTTTTACTCAATTAGAGAAGTAATTAGACCTGTAGCATACCAAGAATCAAAGTTATAATGTGCAGATACAGTTATGCGAATCTCACAAGGAAAAAGAAAACTACCTCAAAACAAAATTGAACTCTTTCAAGTGAAGTCAAAGTCCAGCCTTCACTCTATTAGTGTGAATTGAAAATAATTATATTTATTAGCTGTGGATCAGAGTCCAAAATAGAAGAATTCGTTATAATATACCATCCTCATTCACATGAGGAAGTAACTTCTGCACCACAATAAGCAAGGAATAAATCAGGTTGATCATGCTTGCAGTCTTGGAACAGTCAAACAACAAAGGAAACCTACTGTAGATGCCACAAAATGAAATTCTGTATTTGAAAGAATGATCCTTTTATTTTTTCCCGTTTAGTCAGGGTAATTCTAACGCAAGTGGTTTTTTTTTCTATTGAAAAAAAAATCTATTTAATTTGCAACACTTACTTACTTATTCAATTTATGTCAGTAACTTTTTTTAGTGTCAACTGATAGAATCTTCTCCTTGGAAATAGTAGCATAATATCTTTTAAAATAGCATTAAGGTTCTATCAGTATCTTTGGACTTTGAGAGTTAGGACTTCTCTCTTCTTTATCCAGAAAAAAGTTATTCTTCTAGTCTGTAGTAGTTATCTAGACTTCTTTAGTATCAAAGAAGAGTGAGAAACAGAGAAGACAACCAATCTCATCCTAAGACAGGTATCTTAAATAGATTGAATGGTGCTCTAGAGCTAGTAATCGTTTTATACCGAAGATATCTAAACGATTAGCTGAGGTTACTTTCGCACTTAAAAATCACTAACAGTCTGATTCATAGACCTGAAATCCTACTGTCATTTTACCAGTATAGACTACAAAGAGAATTGTAGTTTCTTCAGATTTTATTGTGGAAATTTTGCTAACTTTCATTATAGTCAATTTAATTAAAATTCCTATAATTTATCAATGTTCTTCTCAGCTATAATTCTGTAACTGCATATGGAGTGAAATACCTGTTTAATGAGATTTCACTTGGTAGTTAGTGATTTTTTTTTTAATTGCAACAGAAATCTCGCATGCAGGAAACAAAAAAAAATAAAAGAACTATTGAAGCCATGCTTAAAATGTCGATTTAAACTTTTTTATTTTTAGAAAAAATTACACAGAATCACAGAATCACAGAATCGTTTAGGTTGGAAGGGACCTCTGGAGATCACCTAGTCCAGCCTCCCTTCTCAAGCAAGGTCCTCTAGGCAATATTTCCCAGGATTGCGTCCAGGCAGGTTTTGAATATCTCCAGCGAAGGAGACTCCACTACCTCTCTGGGCAACCTGTTCCAATGCTCTGTCACCCTCACAGTGAAGAAGTTTTTTCTCAGGTTCAGATGGAACTTCCTGTGGTTCAGTTTCTGCCCATTGCCTCTTGTCCTGTTGCTGGGCACCGCGGAGAAGATATTGGCCTCATCCTCTTGACACTCCCCCTTCAGATACTTGTACACGTTAATGAGATGGCCTCTCAATCTTCTCTTCTCCAGGCTGAACAGGCCCAGCTCTTGCAGCCTCTCCTCATAGGAAAGGTGCTCCAGCCCTCTAATCATCTTGGTAGCCCTCCGCTGGACTCTCTCCAGTAGTGCCATGTCTCTCTTGTACTGGGGAGCCTAGAACTGGACACAGGACTCCAGGTGAGGCCTCCCCAGGGCTGAGGAGAGGGGCAGGATCATCTCATCACCTCCCTCGACCTGCTGGCAACACTCTGCCTAATGCACCCCAGGAGACCAGTGGCCTTCTTGGCCACCAGGGCACACTGCTGGCTCATGTTTAACTTGTTGTCCACCAGCACTCTCAGGTCCTTCTCGGCAGAGCTACTTTCCAGCAGGTCAACCCCAGCCTGTACTGGTGCAGGGGATTATTCCTGCCTAGGTGCAGGACCTTGCACTTGCCTTTGTGGAACTTCAGGAGATCCCTCTCTGCCCACCTCTCCAGCCTGTCCAGGTCCCTCTGAATCGCAGCACAGTCTTCTGGTGTGTCAGCCACTCGCCCCAGTTTCGTATCATCAGCAAACTTGCTGAGGGTGCGCTCTGTCCCTTCCTCCAGGTCATTGATGAATATGTTGAACAAGACTGGACCCAGGACTGACCCCTGGAGGACACCACCTCCTCCCTGGAGGACAGGCCTCCTCCTCTGTGCCACTGACCACAACCCTCTGAGCTTTGCCATCCAGCCAGTTCTCAATCCACCATATTATAGAAGACAGCATGGAAAATCTTACTACAGTCAAGATGAATAAGATGACCGCTCTCCCCTCATCCTCCAAGCCAGTCATCTCTTCCTAGAAAGCTATCAGGGCTGTGACACGCAGTTTCCCCTTTGTAAATCCATGCCGAATATTCCCAGCCACCTTTTTGTCCTTCATATATTTGGAAATGGTTTCTGGATGATTTGCTCCATCACCTTCCCAGTGACCATGGTGAGGCTGACAGGCCTGTACTTTCCTGGATCCTCCTCCTTGTTCTAGAAGATAAGGGTGATATTTACTTTCTTCCAATCCTCAGGAACCTCTCCTGCTTGCCATGACCTTTCAAAGATTATTGACAGTGTCCTTGCAATGACATTGGCCAGCTCCCTCAGTACTCATGGGCAAACGTCAGCAGGTCCCATGGACCTGTTTATAGCCAGTTTGTTTAAATGTTCACTAACCTGACCCTCCTCTAGCAAGGCTTAATCTTCATTGCTTCAGACTTTGCCTCACATATACAACATTCCTGTTAGTTAAACGCAGTTATATCCTGGGAGTATTAGAAAAACATGAGGCCACAGAAAATCTGCACCAGGTGCTATTCAGTGTAGATGCAGCTAGTCCACTCTAAATAGCGCTTGCTTTGGGGAGACAGGACATGTACCAATTTACATTAATTGGCTTAGGAGTGAAAGTCCTCCTTTTTTATGGTCCACGCAATCAGCATAGGCAATGAGAAACCTGTAACACCTTGCACAAATAATGGGGAAGAAGAATCTCAAAATCGCAGAATGGTTGAGGTCAAAACGGACCTCCAGAGATCATCTCATCCCACCCCTCTGCTCAAGCAGGGTCACCTGGAGCAGGTTGCCCAGGACAACGTCCAATAAACTTTTGAATATCTCCAAGGATGGGGGTTCCACAACCTCTCCGAACGCTCAGTCAAGCATACAATGAAAGATTATTCCTATATTCAGACTAAACTTCTTGTGTTCCGGTCTGTACCCATTGCCTCTCATTTGTTCACTGGGCACCACTGAAAAGTATCTGGCTTCATCTTCTTGACAACCTTCCATCAGATATTTATGCACATTGATAAGATTTCCCCGAGCCTTTTCTTCTCTAAGCTGAAAGGTCTTGAGGGAGTCCCAGCTCTTTCAGCCTTTCTTCATAAAAAATCAGTTGAACTATAACAGACTTGGACATTATAGAAAAGGCTTATCTATCAGTTCAGGACATTCCCCAGGACACACCTTTTCATCCAATTTGATAAAAGTCCACTAAGGCTTTGGGTTTTAATACAGAATTGAATTTAGATTTCTAAGCTAGCAATTTAATCACAGTTATTTCTCCCCAATGGGCTGAAAATGTTGTTTCTACTCAAAAATAGTTTATTTTTGACTTAGTAAGTGAACTAGAGGCATGAAATGTATTTCACAAAGCCTTGTGCAACCGTATAGCAATCCCACCCATGTAATCAAAAAGCAAACGGTAAAAGAAATAGAAGCATGACAAATCAAAATCCCGTATCCTTTCATATAATAAATAAACCTAACTAACTATGATGCGCATCTTTCTGGTCTTGGTCTAAACAGAGAAACAGAGATTGCAACTAAAATATTCAATATTTTGTTTTCTTCATTCAGAGTCTGACTGAATGGATGCGTTCTTCCTGAAATACAGTGTCTATTTTGTAGGCAAGAATTATCACAGTTCACTTTCCACCTCATTCCTCGTAGTTTGTCTAGGCCCTAATCAAGCCTTTGAACATAACTTTGTTGTCCTTCTTATCTCTGGCATTCTATATAGGAATTATCCTCTGAAATATATGACCTGTGAACAGATTATTTTGTCATATTTTGCTCAGAAGTTGCCTTCTGATTTCATTAAGATGAATTGAAATTTACAAATATGAAATAGAACATTTTTTTTACCTGTGAAATGGCATGAGAACTTAAACTATTGGTTTATATGTCATGCGAAAGCGTGACATATAAACTTTTGTTTTATTAAGTTTCTTTCTTAAGTTTGATTTGATTTTCAAAGCTTTTGACTGTTGTCAAATCTCACCAGCTGGTAGGAAATACGTAGTTTGAAACCTGGGGCAGATCCTCTCAAAGGCTTAATTTCAGATACCATTTTTTGGTACTGCTGGACACAATACTATCTTTAAAATTAATAATGACATTATTTTCTCATTTGGTATTAGCACAACGATCATTTTTGATTAGTCATTAGTTTTTGTAAAGAAAATAGCACAAAATAGGTTGCAGAAATAGTTAATACTTCACATAAATTACTTTCTCTTCTTTTAATCTAATCTCTTCCTTCGTCTTCTGAAATATTAGCCTTGTTTTATGAAATGATGCGATTGTAAAAAATTACCTTGAAGCATAATGGATTATGTACTTGCACACTGATTTATTGAAACATATTTGTCTGTCTGTCAAGGTCTTTACATACTTTTTCTTTATTTTAAGAGAACAATATAAGTACACAGAAGGTCCGATCCAAAGTCAATGAAGTCAATTGAAAGAATCTAACTGACTTCGGAAGGCTTTGGATCAAGCCATAGCTCATTACAGACATCCAGTGTTTCATTGCCAATGCAAATCTTAATCAGACAAATTAAGATATTTATGCTTTACCTTCCGTTGTGAGTCATAAGAGACAACTTAATGACATGGTGTTTAGGTTTTCAGTGAGAAAAGTGTATCTAGCAACTTGAATTTTAATAACTCTGTCAGGTTAAATTAAACTGGCAATAAGTTTCAAAGAAGTCTATCTATCTGCTGGATTGTTAAGGTGTATTTTAAATCAATTTTAATTTCATACTGATAGTGATGTGGCATTTCTCAAAGCTTTACACAGATAAAAAAGTTCTGTTATCCTCTTTTTCACTGAAGCAATGGTTTGGAAGATAGAAATATAGAAGTTATTTATTCCAGATATTAGAAAAGTTGCTTTTGCTGAAAGGGTTGTTTTATTGAGCTCCTAGCTGTATATGGGAAAGAAGTAGCAGTGACTTCCGTGGCACCAGAATCTCACATATTGCAATGAGATAATTCTCAAACATTCTTCCTCATAAAAATTCTTCTAATTAGTAGCAGATACAGGGAATATAGAGAAAGTTCAAAATCTCACATTCAGGATACAGCATTCTTCACTGTTTTGTGTTTGAAAATCAGTTAGATATAAAGTAACTGAAATACATTTAAGTCTGCTGAGGTCGCATAAAGAAAACAGTTAAATGTCCATAAATATCTGCTAACATCAAGGTCATTCTTTTTTCTAGGTTTATTTATTATCTTATCTATCTGGAAAGCATGATAGGCACATTAGTTGGATATCAATGAATATTGATGAAATTTGCACAAACGACAAAAACTGAGGACAGAAAATATAAGATAAAAGAAATGTAAAGAAATTATAAAAGTAAATATAATGAAAGTGAGATAGAAATGTAGCTAGCCCTTGTCCCTCCTCTACAATAGGTATCTAGTAAGAGCAAAATGTGCACTGAAAATGGACAGTGCAATATCTGCAATGCCATGCAGTGCAGCATCTTATATGTGGTCAAACATCAAAGCAAAAATTTAATTTTTTCTGCATGTGCACAGGACTCACTTCATAAAACATTGATGCTATAGTCCCATTTTGTAGGGAGTTCTCGTTGTGCAACTCTATAGATCAAAATTTCCTCAATTTGAACTAGGCAGGTACCCAATCTAATCCAGAGTAGTTGTTTATTGTGGCTACCAGGGGAAAGAAATCTCCCATCCTTTTTCAAAAGATCTCTATTACTGGCAACAGTGAAGAGAAAATGCTCTCTTCTTCACTCTTCTCAGTTTTCCTACAAAGGGAGTGTGAATGTGATGACCATGTTTGCAAAAAGCTGCTATTATTGATGAAATGGTAGAAAGAAGATGATTTATTCCACAGTAGCGCAGAACGAAAAAAAATTATGTTCTAGGCCATTTCTAGACACATAGCTCACAGAAATGTTACCTAAAAGAATTAAAGTGCAGTTAAACCACATATCACTGACTTTCTGCCCTTCTTTTTCTAGTGGCAGGCTAATGGAAGAAACTGAGAGAGTAATAGCGGAACTGATGACTGGTTTAGAGCTAGTTTATGGAAATAGCTAAGTACCTGCAGGTTACTTGAGAAGCTACCAACTTCATAGGTCAGGGCATAAGTATGCAATAAAATTAGCCATCCCTTTATGACTGATTGCAAGAATCACAGTGCAACCTGTACAAGAGAAAGAATTGAGAGATGCATGACTAGATTACTCAGTCGTATCTTAGGGAAAGTACATATACTAATAGAAGAAATATCTACTATACTTGTAGTTAAGGATAGTGTTATTTATTTGCTCTACGTATAAAATTAATTAACCATGAATCCATCTCTAATGTTGCAACCGCATTCCAAGAAGATGTATAACCTGAAATCACTTCCTGAAATGAAATGTCACTCAATAAGAGAGGTTATAAATGCTACCAAGTGCTATTTTAAGCTTTCTGGGATCTCATCAGGTAATATCACATCACACTACACAGTAAAGCATACATTTACTTGTTGTCATATCCAGCAAAGTAACCAATTGTAGCGTACTGTGAAGTGATAGAACCCAATGAGTTCTAAAGATCCATTTGGATGCTTCAACATCATTACATCCCGTGGCACTTTGATAACTTTTATTTTACCTATGACGTTTAAGACTAATTTGCAAACTAAATATGAAAGTTCTGGTTTAAATAAGTACACCATACCTCTGCTTGTACCTTAGTTCTTAGACACCAGAAGAAATGACTTAAGTGTATGTGTAGCTAAGTCAGAGGTGACCAAGAAATAAAGTAGTACTGGTTGTTTTTCACACAATTACTTCGATAAATTCAAAAGGATAAATTAAAGCTTTAATTCATGTTTATTCTTCACAGCAGCAATTTTATGAAATAAAAAGGTAATATATTGAATATATTTGATAGTATAAAGTGTCCAGCAGCTCTTTCTTAAGAAAAAAGCAAATCCACATTCTGAGGAAAAAATATATGTATATCAATTTACTCTTCCCCACAGGCTAAAAGTGTAAAATGGCCCCTTCCCCCAACATACTTCTGATCTGTCTATTTTAGAATCACTTAAAAAGAAAGCAAATGCAGGACATTCCATAACTTCTGCTATTTTCCCATCAGAGTTTATCTGGTACTGGCAGAGCCTACCTTCCTCTAGCTCAGCTTTACACAGTTTCAGAGGCCTAATAAGGTCTAAGAAGGCTATTTGCACTCCCACTGAATAAGGAGAAATGGGAGGTACATCTATTCACAGCACTTCTGTAATTACAGGAAGCAGCCTATTAAACTTGGGTATGTCATGGAGGGACTTGGGGGCTGCTAGATTGCAAGCTCTTTCAACTTAATCCTTACCATCCCTTGAGTATCAGAGGTGGGGGAAAAAAGAATAAAAACTACTGTATAAACCACACATGTTGCATTCTAAATCCTATACCTGCATACTCAACTCTGTCCTGTAGTCAGTCATACTCTGTAATTTAATAGAATCGTGCAGGTATGTTTTTCAGTATAGGGTTTTTGCACAGTACAATATTGTCTTGAAATCTGAACCCCTTTGCTCTTCTGATAGATATCTAGTTCCCTCAATGACTCTCTTTACGCTCCAACACTCCTATGAAAGTTGTTTCTGCAGAAGCTTTCTCCTTGAAATATCTTGATTTTGTGTTCAGTGAGTATAATTTTTTTGTAGATCTCTCTTATGCTTCCCTGTACTGTTCTGTTCTTCACACTGGATGAAACAGGTTAAGAACAAAAATACTATGTTCTCTCATGTATTTTTAGAACCATTTCAAAAAGTGCACATTTCACAGAGATGGCGGCATATTTTGATTCTTTAAAAAAAAAAAAAAAAGATAAAATCATCTTTGTTCTCAAGAAGAAGATTTTACTTTTAAACTTCTCTCCAAAAAAATCAAAGAAACTTACAGCCTTTAAGGATATAATAGAGAGCATTTGTTAAGTTTTCTTATAGCGTATACTCAAAAGGAAACATAAAAACAAAAACAAAGCACTCAACCGAGAAACATATATACAAAGGAAAAAAAAAGAAAAAAAAGCATGGATAAGAAGGAGAAGAACAAATGTTAACCTTTCCAAAGCCCAAAATAGAACAGATTAAGAACTTTTTCTAAAAGGCTACTGAACATCCTCTAAGAAACTGCTGAATTGAAGCACCTTCAGCAGCTACAAGATGTTTTGCCTTTTTCCTAAGAGCCTGTTAGCTTGCTTGACCCTTACCTAAACTGATCTCCAAGCACTTTTCTTTTTTGGTAACATTTTTTCGAAAGAGCACTAGTTCCCACTGTTCATAAAGATTAGATCACTTAGATAAATAGGATATGGTAGAAATATATTGGGCATCCTGCACATACATGTTATTACAAAAACACTTGAGTGGAGAAATGGTGATATTTTTGGTGATCTTCAGAAGATTAGGAAACATACACATCAAAAGGTTAGGAAAGCAGAAAGCAATATAACTATAAAAATCTGTTCAGGTTTGTTGTGAATATACTATTTACAAACATTTCATTTCTATAGATCCCACTGATATAGCTCAAAATATAAATTCAGCATTTATTTTCAAAGAATCTGATGAGGCAAAGGGATTTTTTAAACATAGCTGTGCTCAAATTGAAATTTTACTTGGACTTTGAAGAAATATTAAATGGGATTTGATTATGATTTTACTATGCAAATGTAAGCAAAATCAAAGACCAATTCATCTGAGAAAAAATGAGCAGAATATTTCAACATTTTCAAAAGCAGTATTTGAAAATTTAGTTTTAGGAGAATTTTAAAAAATTAACTAACTTGCTACCTTCTTTCACTCAAACTTTGGGAACCCTAGGCTAAACACATATCCTAGCATTTGTGGCATCTATGTGCTAAATCTAATCTAAACTTCTGTCTTAATGAGACAAGGACATTATCCATTAATTGTCAAAGGGTATATTAACTTAGTTAATGATCCCACTCTTGATAGATGCTCTTAAAAATCAAGTTCACTACTTGCTAAGTTAGACTCAGTAACTCATTTTATGCAAAATCTCTATTAGTAAGATCTGTAGCAGATTACTACATTTGTTTACTGGGAATGTACTTCTAATCCACCTTCCTTCCTTCTTGGCTTCTTTCCTTAATATGCCGTTCTGATTGCTCCTTCTTGCTTGACTTATAAGTTATGCAAGATAGGCTGTGGACTTGATGCTGAAAACTAATCCTTTCGCAGTAAAGTGCATATAAAAATTTTAGTAAGCCTGAACTTCGCTGTACATAATTTAGGCAATAATTCAGCAAGACTGAGTTCTGAGAAGTAGATATCTTCTTTTATATTACTGCCTGTAGTAAAAAAGAAATTAAAGTAGCAATAGTAGTCTTCTCGAATTAATTACATCAGTAAGTGTCTATTAAGCACTGTCCAAATTCCAGCTTATGTCACGGATGAGTGAGGAGTGATACACTTCAGTCGTATGAAAGAAGCAGCGATATGTTTTATTGAGGTAAGATAGTGACTTAACAAAATTCAATCGTAAATAAGACAATGATTTAACAAGGGTCGATGGCAAGGTTCACTTGGTTATTTACTGCATGGAGGACAGGGTCAGACAAAAGTGTCAAGGGGCCCCTCCCATTGAGTCATGAGGTTCAGAATGGACCCGCTTGCTTTCCAAACTCCTTCTCAGAGAAGTCTGGGTGTAGCTCAGTCCAATCTTAGTCCCAGATTTGGTCAATGTTTGTGTCTAAGAATTATGTGCACAATCAATCAGAGATTTAACTTAACAAAGCTTGCAAAGTTTTAGCAAGCTCTTTGCAATTAACTGAGGATCTGTCATGGGTAAGGAATCTCTCGACCTCGAGGAGTAACCTTGAGAGGTATCCCAACTCAAGGGGAGATTCACAGCTGTGCAGCCAGCTGCCATGTGGGAAAGCTCAAGGGGCTCTGGGCTGCCTCCTATTTATGGGGTAAGACACTTGACTCGTAGTCGTATTTGCATACCGGCCGTATTTGGGTGAGGGTGTGCTTAATTAGTCCCTGACTTTGTCCTGCTTACGGAGAGGTTCAGATTGCAGGGGGGAAGAGTACACTGTCACAGCTTACCCAACTCTTCTATCAACTGCTACATTAACATTTACAAACAACTTGTTTTCACCCAGAAAGCAGAAGCAAAGATCTGGATCTCAGAATCTCTTCCACACTTAAGACCCTCAGCTTGTACCTGAAGCCTTTTGAAACATTATGTTCAAAACCAGTTGTGATATTACATCAAAATCTATATCCGCAAAAGTGTAGACTCCCAGCAATACTCTACCTCACCTTTTGGTACCTAATTCCCAGAATTCACAAACTAGAGCTAGACACCTAAGTTTACTTTACTATAAGGAGAATATTAAGGCAGCAGACAGCACACTAGCTAGGATAAATTAGCCAGCATGGATTACCAAAGAGAAAGTAATGAAAAAACCTCATTTTCTACCTTAACTTAGACATGTATGGGACATTGAAAAACAAATTTCTGAAACTTTCCCCATCATATGTGCTCATAAGTCTCCTCTAGATTGTGGGCAATTGTCTTTTTTTTTTTTTTAAGATGGAGAGTATAAAAAACTTAGTTAGAGCCAGTTTTAAGCCTTTAGCTAGAGCCACTGTATAACTAAAGCAAAAACCTCAGCAGCTGAACAGCTGTCAGGAACCAGTAGAAAATTCCAAAATATCATAAGGAGCTTGGAAGAATATAAGAACAATCAATAGCTCTAATAAAACAAGTAATAAAATAAATGTGTTGTAGAAATATCCTCAGAACATAGTGTTTTGATTCAATTGAAGGGGAGGGTACATAAAGCAAAAGCTAATTTGTTTTAGGTTACGGGCATTAGTCAATTTATGAGTGTTTTGGAGAAATGATTGTAGAAGTAGTATTGAAATTGATATGTTATTAGCCGTTTATGTTCCATTTATCCTCAACAGATAGGAAATACTACTGGAAACTTGTAATGAGATGCTTTCTTCTAATGAAAAATCACTCAAGAATAATGGAGAAGAAATTAATATGGAAGTTTCTGCATTTATGAAGAAAGAGTCTACAGTTGGTAAAGGAGGAAGAAGGTAAACAAATAGCTTTTTAAAAGATGTATTGGAAATGAAGGAAAATAAGAAGATGATAGAAACAGAAAGATACTAGAAACTGACTTCAATTTGGGATAAAGTTGTAAATGAGGTGAAGGAGAAAAGGTAAACTACTGAAGTCAAGAAAATGCAGATTATCTCCATAGGCTAGGAATTGCCTCCAGTTGGAATTCGTCATACCTTACTTTAACCATCAAAAAAATTAAGTATCTAATCTAAATTAGCTACCTAGGCTCTCTTTGTAACCAGTGGAAGCAGATGGAGACTTCTGAAGTGTTTAAAACTGCAGTATTAGAATAGGGTGAATCACTATCTGCGTGTGCCCACTTGTCTAATAAAGAGATGAAGCCTCAACAAAACCTGCTTAATTCTGACTTGCTGGTGGCAAAGTTACACAATAAGAATCTGACTTTTTGTTGTTTAACATAGAATTTAAATTAAGAATACCCAAGACAGTTTCACCTATATTAACTTTACCAGAGTGTTGTATATTAAATGTTATAGGAAATTTTAAAACCAAGCAATAAATATATGTATTTGGCTATATTTTGGCTATATGTATAGTCTTTTTTCTTAGACTATAAATTTCTCAGAGCTTTAACTACATTCAGCCAGTTTTAGTGTATGGCTTTCTAAAGCTACCACGATCACCAACACTGATTAATAAATGTGTATTTTACTATAGAGTTTTGCTGTAGAAATTTATTCTGAAGAATCTTCTCTTCCTTACAGCACACTGTCTGAAGCACTGCACATTTTAGGGAAGCATCTAGCTTCTTAGTATGTATTTATAGAGCCTAGCATATTGCAGTTCATTACTGGTGTTACTGCAAAGCAAATAAAGGAAAAGCGACAGTCTTCACTATGTGATAGTTATGTGTTAATGTCTCTGCTTTGATGACTTGGTCATGCCTTCAGGGTAAAAATCCCATCAATCACTACAGAGAAGACAATTGAAAAAGATCTGTGAAGACTCAGAAGCTGGTCCTTTATTTCATTCTTTACTGTGTATATTTTTGTGATCCAGATGCACAAATGCAGTGTTGGCAGTAAAAGTGGTGGGGTTACCCCTGCACTCTAGATGATCGCTGCACAGACACAACACGCTCCCCATCCTGGTGGGCCATGGCACTGGCCAGCACGTGCGCCGTCCACGCTTGGCCTGGTGGGAAACTAGGACTCAGATACTCAGAGGGTATAGAGGTCTGGTAGGAAGGGACTCCACTGTCCCCATGGCAAGTGCTACCCCCGCACAAATGTATGACAAAAACAGATTCTGTATGCATGATAGGTAATAAAATATATTGGGCCTGGCTCAGACTTTGTTTTAGGACATGAACTGAAAAACTAGTGTGAGATAAAATAAAATCCTTTAGAACAATTAAATTCATTCATTAAAAAGGGGGGTATCATTCTTCCACCTTATAACTCCTTATGGAAAATTTCAGAGTAATGGAAAATGATATTCCATGTACATAATCAATAACTAGAAACAATTGATAATACTTTCTAGAAATCCTTCCTTTCCACAGAAAACTCCAAGAAGCACAGAAAAAGGTACAAGTCTATTTCTTCTGTAGATCACTGTTCTGAAGGTTAAAACACTCTTTTTGAAACTATTGTCAGACTTATGCCCTGTTTAGTAATTTCAGCTATGCAGATTATACCTAAAGAATCTGATCTGTGTAGAAAAGACAGATCTGTTATTAGTGTATGACAAATATATATGACAAACACTGTCTTTTTCTATCTTTTCCATTAACTACTTTATATTTTTCATTTTAAACTAAAACTCGTTGAATAGAAACAGATATTCCTTTGATTTTTCTACCAAAACCCCTGCCCACAGCTTTTTACACATCTGACTTTGCCAATAGCATATTCTTACGGTTTGACAAATTTTATAGTCAACACATTCTGCAAAGAAGCTTTTCATACCATCTTACTCTGAAAAATATACAGGAGACAGTTCTAGCTAGAGTAAATGAACTGCTGCAACAAAATGAATAACCGTATTAACGATTTCAGTGCTAACACTTGTATCATTTATGCTCAGAGTATATGAGAACATAATTATTAATGTTCTCCCCATTCTCTGACCTCAGATAGTGCTCTTTATTCTCTGAAAGGATTCAGATGAGGAATTAAAATTACCTTATAAGTTTATGAGGTAACAAAGGTATATGTCCATTTGAAACTATGATTTTGCTTTTCCTTTTTGGTGCTTTCCTATAATCTGTCAATATCTGCTTGCTCAAGAATTTTGCAACTTTTGGAACAAACTTGATCATTGGAAGTTTTGGTAATGATCTTGAGAAAGTATTAAGAAATTTGGACAAATTTCTGCTTCTATGAATTCCAATATAAATTATTCCCGTAAATCCTACAGAAGTTTTCAAAAGTTTTCAAGATCTACTATTGATTGTTTTAAAACAACATTCAGTTTTTCATATGCCAAAGAACTTAAAATCTTGAACTAATAAAAGCTTTATTAGGTGATTTCTGTCCCCCTGACTCACCCCGAATCCTGCCATTTGGCACCACGCAGATACTCCTTCACTCTACAGGTACAGGAGTTTTATAGTCAGTGCTTGTTTTCTGGTAATAGACAAAGCAAACAAGATTTTCATTCATATGCCTCTGTTAATTCATATAAACTATTTTCAAAATAGAACCATTAATATTTGGCATAAAAATGCTGTATTAGTACATATTTATTCTATGAATTTGAGAACAATGCTCACTGTAATACAAGTTATGAATGTCTGCATTTTTCACATAACATTTCCAACATTTTTGGCCACGTCAGCCTGAACAATAATAATAATAAGGTTTTTTTTAAGATTATAAAGTTTTTGGAAATTCTTTTAAATAAATATGGTCTTCATTCACAGATCAACTAGTTAGAATAATCCATTTACCTTTGTCAATATTTTTTCATGATAGAGAAATACTTCTTTTGGAACTTCTTACATTCTTTCTGTTTTTGACAACTGATTTCTCTTTATATCTTAAAAGAACCATTTAAAGGTTGAAGAGCGTGAAACAAAACCTCCTGTACAAATCAGACTCAGTAAGTATCTCATAGATAATCTGTTTTACAAAGTTCAGACTTACCAGAATAATAGGGTGAAAGAGAAGCTAGACTGTGCACAGTTCACCACTGTTCTCCTGCCATGAGTATTATTAATGATTTATATTTACTTATGAGTGGAAAATCATATCTATGGCAACTAACTGTTGACACTTCAAAAGTTCTGTTTGTGTTTTTCAATATTATCAAATTATACATAATAAATAATAGTAAAATTCCAGTTATGTCCACAGTTAGCTTCCAAATTATCCATTAAAAATAAATCTGGGTTCAAGAATAGAAGTACTCATTTGGATTTCTTATTAATTTTGCACTTTCAGAGTAAAATTGTCTTCCATGAAACTGTCCTCTTTTGTGATTGCATAAATCAGATATGAGTCATACCCACCAATGCTTTAAAATTAAAATATACACTTTTTTGTAGATTGCGTTATACAGCATGCAATGGAAAATACTGTCGCACATAAGAATTCAGATACTCTAAAAGAGTATCTGAGGTGTCTTTGCGATCCTCTCAGAAGTGTGATCTGTTGCTTCCCAGCATGACTTAATGTTTGCAGAAGAGTATATACCAGGTTACACAGGTACAGCTCTGAATTCTGTCTCTGAGCTTCACACATTGCATGTTCCTATGAAGTGGCATAAGGCTGACTGTCAGTATGAGGACCGTGTATGCCGACGTCATCTTCACACTCATTAAAGTCATGATGTGAAATGCCATACGCATCAACACAAAAACATTACAGTTTTTAACCGTACTAGAACTGATAAGCCCATTTGCAAAAATGCCTCAGAGTTTGTACTATGTGTCCACTGTTCACAGAAGATGCTTGAGGCACTGAGCTGTGGTAACATAGTGACGGTTCACATGAGAACAGAAAGTAATTCCCTTCAATATGTTAGATTGGACATCTGATTTCTAATAGACTGGGTTCGCTAATTTTTTAACTTTCTTCCTCAAAGTCCTACAGTTACTTTCTATACAATTTTGGAACACTTTGCTCAAAATAATACTGATTTTTATAAGTTTTTCTTCATAGCTAATCACTGAAGATAGAACAACAGCTTGAAAAAGATAATGCCTTTTTGGACAATATTCACTTCCTGTTATGGCACAACATATGTGTTCACATTGCCTTTTTCCTGCTATCTTAGTTATTTCAACAGATATTGAATGCCCTTCTAGCTAGCATTACAGTTTGAATAGGAGTAGCCGCTAACTTATTAACATATTATTAAACACCTAGCATATTTTCCTTTCTTTTTTTCGTTTGAAATACTATCTTTCAAGCTGAAGTCGGTCATCATCACACAGAGTATAAAACAGAATTATAGTGTTAGAAAAGACCTGTAGGAGACATTTAATCCTTTTCCTGCTACAGGGTTGTAATTATTTTGTTAAGCCATTTGAGAACGCACTGACAGCACTAAGATAACTAATAGGTTTTGGTGGCAAGTAGTTGCCAGGGCACTGTGTTTATGTAAGTGTCTGTATGTATGTATGTCTTCTGGTACACAATACTTTTTGTAGAACTACTTTTTAATGAAAAATCTCTGTGTGACAGTGTTTGTGAATAAACATTAGCTGTGTTATCAGGAAACCACAGCTTGAAGGTTGTTGAAGAAGGGGAATTGCAATGGGGTCCCCAGAAACAGAAAATGATAACCAAAGGCCTTAATAAAACAAAGCACAGGATGAAATCAAAGGACCCAGACCATCTCAGCAGTGGTCAGCTAGTGGTCAGGAGAGAAATGTAGCCTTAGAAGCTTGGCATAACTCACTTCAAGGATAACAAAGAGAGCAAAGGATATACATACAGCATATGTAAAGCACACCATACACAGTCTATTTAAATATAAAAATAGAGCTGTGAACTCATGAAGAAGGACATGAAGGTGTAATGCACATTAGAAAATATGAAAAAAGACCCAAGTGGACTCTAGATTGAGTATCAATTTATTACTGTCAAATAATTTGGGTAGCTAATGACTTGCTCTAGACTCCTTTATTCCTTCATCAACCTTAGAACCCCAAAGAACGTAGGAAGGGTGAGCGTCAACCAGAAAAAAGAGAAAACCATATGTTTGTCTTAACAGTCTCTTTTTTGGGAATGAGCTGTAATAATTAGATAATTTGGACTATCATATTGTAATAGGACTAATAATAATTCTTTGGTTAGATTTTTAAGATTTTAATTGCACTAACCATAAATCCTTGACTTTACACATAAGGGGGGGTTTCTTTAGTCCACATAAATTGCACAGGGTATTTTTTCTGCTACCCTACCTGTGAGAACTGACTGTTAAACCTATATGTGATATTATGTCATTCCTAATGTTTCCGTTGTTCCACTCTTAAGGATGTCTAGGGGAAAAGAATCCACAAGTCCCTAGATTTTCCACTGGTTCATCATCCACTTTTGTTCTTATTTTCTTTCCAACCTATTGCCTTTTTCAGTGTTAATACGGAGAAAAGACCCCTCCTTTCCTCACTGAAGTAGCAAAATTACTCTTTTAATCTAGAACTTTGTTGTGATATGCCCTAACACTGAACTTAATCTGCCTTGTTTCAAAGGCAACCGATTATTTCTTCTAAGGCCCACAGTGGCCACAAAACTAACCAAGTTTCCAACAATTTCTACTTTGTTAGAATATTTAAAGCGATTGTGGTCAGTCTTTCCTCAGCAATCACATTTTCTAGAAGCATAATCGTGACCACTGCTGTCCTCTGGACTCTGTTGAACTGGTTTGGTTAAAGCTGCACAAACTATAACTCACTTCTCAACATGTTATATTTCAGTGGAAGCATTACCATTACTGAAGATTCAGTTTCTAGACTGCACTCTTATTCGTACATCCCACAATCATAAGTGTGCTCTTTGCAACAGCATGATGTTGTTGACTCAAGTATCTTGTGATATGTAACACCCACCATAATTCTTCTGTTCAGTCTGTGTATCTTGTTCCTTATCCTGCATTGTTATAGCTGGTTATTCTTGCATGCCTGTAGAACCTTGCAGTTTGAATTCTAAACCCAGCCCGTACCTTATATGTTGTCCTTTCCGACTTGAAGTTCCTTATAACATTATTTAGCTATTTAATGAATGGTAAGGAATATCCAAAAGTCATTCCTGTGTCCCCTTCATACCTCTTTCCTTTAACTGTAAATATGATAACCCGGCTAGTTTTTTGCTAATTTTATAGCAGTTTCACATACAAAATATGCAAGTAGTTTCATGAATAGCCTTCCCTATAAAACTGTAATATGAGACAGTCTAAATAAAAATGAAAATATATCTTAATTCTAAACAAACACACAGAAAGGCAAATAACCATTTTCACTTATCTCAGCAGCAATGGCGAATTTATTGTGGGTAATAATATCCAAGCTTTAGAATAATCTTAAAGTTCACAAAGTGACAAAATCCAGGAGCTTTCCAGAGAGAGCATGAAGAAGTACATTAGCAAATCTAATCAAGTCATCAGTATGCACTGACTTAGCAAGAAGTCTTTTAAAATCATTAATCAGTGATCTATAATTCATCTCTTAGTTGACATCTGCATCCAAAATTACATCGAAGGAATGCATAAGTATATACGTCTGCATATATAATGATGGCAAATATTTTCTTGTACCAACTATTTAAATGTAACACTGCAATTTAGTAAAGAGTATTCAAAATATAATGTTAGGAGTGTCTTCCTGTAGCAGCACCTGTAAAGATAAAAAGAAAACAAAAAACAAATTCTTATCTATTTTGGCGAGCCAGCTATTTTAACTGAATTGTATTGCTTCATCTTCTATCAATGCTAGTAGTAACAATCACTGTAATAGTAGTAGTAACAGCTATGCTAGTAATGATAAACCATTAATATATCATAACAAGATAAAAGGACCTGAAGATAGACCTAGAAACAACTGAAAGTGAGGATTCAAGGAACAATTAAAAAAAAAAAAATCATCATTAGGGACTCCATAGCAGTAGTAAAGAGGGTATTTTTACAAGGGCATATTAGTCATCTTGCAAATTCAAGAAATTTTAGGTATTATTTTAGTAATATGATTTCAAGGTAGGCAGGGCATACTTTAGCAGCTATTTACATTGACTGCATCAGGTAGTACACCACAGACTTCAAAGACCTGCAAGAGGATGAGTAGATGTGTAGTGACCGCATGATCTTGAAAACCCTTTCTGAAGAAAAGCAGAAATTGTAAGTGAGCAACTGGTTGTGTCTTGTGTGATTGAATACTGTAGCATCCACTCTGGAAACAGAATTTTTCTATTACTAGTATAGCAGTTTTCTGCTGAAGAGATTAAGAAGGGAAGTCAGCTCAACATGAAGGCCAGGATGATAAGAAGGCGATCATGGAATAGTATAAACAGCAAAATACGTGAATCAGCTCCAAGCAAGTGACAAATCAAAGTACAGAGACAAATCTTTCCAAATAGTTGCTAATGCTAAGCACCTATGTAATATATATATTTAAAAAATTTTGAGATATTTGTATAGGAAAATAAAAAAATATATAGTTGATATAACGAGCTTTATGACTAAAATACTCAGTTATTTGTAATAACTGGTCTCAATGATAAATTGAGAAAAATAGGGGCGCAACGATATACTAAAGCCTCTATCTCTTGTTGTAGAAATGCAAAATGATTGGAATGAAAGGACTTAAATGCCCATAGACTACGTTTTTGAACTAGTAAAAATTAAAATAGGGTAACAGTGGCATATAATTAGGTAACCTGAAATGGGAAATATTTGCTGAACACTATATAAGTTCAGAAACAAAACTTCTTTGGACTTAACAACTTAATATGAGAAAATGTGACACTTAGCACCACACCGATGAGACTGTCCGAGCATCTTCTCTAAGTCCGGATTTCAAGGTATTCAACATGTGGAACTGCTGCAATCACTACACTTCAGAGAAAGCAGAAAAATGATTCCAGATCTGGAGAAAAAAATCTTGAAATGAGCATATCTACTGAGTATCTAATCTATTTTTTGTCGTTGAAGAGATTTTCTTCTCCAGTATGATTTGTTATTTATTTTTCCTTGTTTCTGGCTTAAATTGATGCATCTCAGTAACTGAAAAGCTTTGGTTTGCCCAGTATTTATATTTGGTACATTGTATTCAGACTTTGTGATCCCCTTAAAGTACAAGACTAATTTGAAATATTAGGTAATTCTTTATAGTCTTATGTTCATTGACATTTACCATGTTTTTAATGACCCCCGCCCCTACCCTGAACTGAATGCCCTTAGGATTTCAGGAAATTTGTTCAGTCACCGTCCACAGTACTTTGCTGTGGGATTCTTCAGGAGATGTTTCTTCTCCACAGAGCCATACAAATCCTAATACAACTCATGCTGCAGAACAGAGGTGCACTTTGTCAGCCTTGTGGTGCTCATTAGAAATCTAGGGTGCTCCAGGCCACTGTGATACAAGTTTTATAGTGGGATTGTCATCAAATGGAATGGAATTGAATGTCTACTGCATTCAGTTTACTCAGAGGCAGTATGGTTTCTAAAAAGAAATGCCAGTCCCACCTTATGATGAGAATCAAGATAATTAGCATGTCCTAAAGCTGCGGCAATATTTTAGCCTCTAGACAGTTGACTGCAACTGGCTGACTTGGTGGGATCAAGATATCTGTACTTCTTTACTGTTATTTGATTTTTTAAATTTGCTTTATGCCAGCTATAGTATTGACTACAACAGCCAGATGTCAACTAAAATATCTAAAAAAGATTGTTTAGATTTTTTTTTGAAAATAATCTATCCTTTCAATAGCAAAGTTCCTTCTCATCTACCCTATTCCTACACATTTCTATTATAACTGAGCAGTACTAGGTGAACAGCCCCATAAACACTAAAAAACATCTGCTCCACAGGTTTAGTTTTGCCAGAACCACACAGACAGGACAATTCTGACTTTAATATCAACTGAAATAATTTGCTAACTACTGAAGACCCCTGTTATTAGGGAAATAAACACTGCCTATGCACCAGCAAATTATTAATTTATATTCTCTCAAAATATCTGATATTGACAATAACTCCCTTGTCGACTTAACTTTAACAACAAATCGTCAGAGTTTCACCGGTCTGAAACCCAGAATTCAGAGAAAAAAAAAAGCTCACGTAAAATCTCTGAGGAATGGTCCAGTCTATCAATGAATATAATCTGTTGAAAAGCTGCTAGAGCATATAGCTAGAGATTTTAACTCAGAAGAACAAATCTCTGTTGGCTTACTTTGGAAAACTTATATATCTGACATCTGTCCAGTATACCTGAGTTAAAAAGCAACCCTGAAAACTGTCAATATTTATAAAATTATACTTGAAGGTGTGATTGTCTTATCAGACAGCTAGTTAAGGAATGAGTGTGATAGTCCAGAAGAACAGCCCCGCTTTGTGCTGTTGCTACAGCACTGTGTGCTGCTTCAGTGTGTGGGCAGAGCTGCTCTGTTCTACTCAGGCTTCTTTACGGTGCCCAACACCATGGGACGTGAGCACCTCTGCAGACACATTAGCTGATGTGAGCAGCATTTAATAGGCAGGCTTCTCTCCTCTTCTGTCTCCCTAAAAGACTAGTGATGTGAGAACAAAATAAAAATGTTTTTACTGCCCTATCTACTTTTTATTACTGAAGGCAAGGTAAAACATGTGACCTTACACATAGAACAAAGACTGAGGTGACCTTTGAAGAGACTTTTTAAAATGTGAAGAGACTTTTTAAAATGTGAAGAGACTTTTTAAAATGTGTTATAAGCTTTTCCTTCTATAAACTAACTGGTGGAGGGAACATGGATTATTTTCTCCCTATCTAACACTTTGCAGTAATATTAAGCTGTTTTACCTGTAATTTATAATTAGTGTAAGTCTTGTATTAGCCCAGACTGGATACGAGAGGAATTGGAAGTCTGTCTAGTTCCTCTAACTCAGAAGAAAGGATGGAGATCTTATTAGTAAGGCAGGAGTGCTTGAGGAAGTATCAATGCTTTAAAACTCTGAGATGGTTGAAGTAGGTTTTCCTTTTATGAAAAAATGAAATCAATTTTACCTCTCTGACTGTAGATTAAAGTTCTGAGTGCTTTTTACTTTCGTTCAAGGATAATTAGTCAACAAAGCAGTTTAAAAGGCAAACTTTTTCTCAATGTTATCTATAGGCAAAAAGACATTCAGGGGAGAAGAGAAAAACAAAAAGGAGAGGAGGGGGAAAAAAAAACATGATGAGATCCATTACATGTACTTTAGACATTGCCTGGCTTGAATGTTAGGATGTTAAGTTTTCAGCACCTGGAAGAAATTTATTCTTCCCAGAATAAATGGCCAAGTTTCACTAAAATCAACAGAAAACCTTCAGAGAACAAGCCAGTTTGCTTAACTTAGCTGCTTCAATCTATTAGTGGTACAGTGACTGGTCAGGATGCCACGACTGGCATCTATGGCCAGTCAGGATCTACTTCAAATGACTTTTTTTCTGAATATTGAGACCTAAAGAACTGCAGGCAGCGGATCCCAAGAACTGGACACCCGGTCCCAGAGACTGAAGGGGTTTAAAATAGCACAGAACATTAAAACTTTACTTATTTATCAAATAAATATCTACTAAAGGGATCTACATAAATTGTCATCTTAGACTAGCTGAAAACATTCATAACACAAACAATGAACTCAGAATTTATTTGTTGTTTTAATGTAGTATAACAATGCATAATAATGTAGTATAACACTCCCAAATTAAAGCATACTGAATAATTGTAGGCATTAAAGACCCTAAAAGTAGATGTAATGTCATGTAATTTCAAACATCTACAGTGTAGATGTGTAGATTTGAGCTAGTCGTCCTGTGCTTCTTATAGAGGTAGAGGAAGGAAATAGGCATTTTTAAGGCACCATTCATTGAGAATGATGTCTCTCTTAGGGTAAGAAGTATCGCATCACCTAAAAGTGCGTAATAGTTGCTATTATTTATAAGGGAACCTAATCTGATTAATGTGAAAGTGAACAAGATGTACAGTTTTAATAGCTTAATTTCCCTCCTACTACTTCTTCATATCCCTTTTCAAATACCGCTCTCCCTATTTTTCATTTATCTTTCAAAAGGGATTGCTGACATTTTGCACAGCTTTTTATATTTGAGTCTCTTTTTAATGTGCATGCATTTATTGATTTGGACAGAATGGTCACAGTTAAATTTTGGGTGCTCAAGACTGATTTATCCATTACATGTCCAAATATCCTTTGATTTTACAGCTATGTCATTTTGAACTTACCAAAAAAGGTTCAAATTTGATAGACTATCTCAAGTTTTCTGTCTGATAGTTTTCACATTCTGCATTCTGGGATGGATATTCTTTGCTGGTTGGAAGCTTCCTGAAGTAAATTTCCTTCTTTTTGACCCCAAAGTGTTAATACTGGTATAACACAGCAATCGCATTTTATTTTTTCCTGTGGTATCTAGAAGAAAAGCAATGAAAGCAGTCATACTAGTCCAGACTCAAATGAATTTTCCACATGTGACTGGATACATTAAATCTTGACTCATGACACTTATCAGTCAGCAATAGACTTAATATGCTGGCTGAAGAGTTTAAATCATTTTTCTGTCCTGTTAAAACTGTGCAGTGAGAACATATGACCAAAGCAAATACCTTTACTACCTTTCTGAAAGTGTTTGAACTATTTTGCTGTTCAAGGTTTGAATTTCAACTTCAGGGACCTTGGTGGCCAGACCGCAGAACAGCTTAAAGACTGTCTGCAGTTCTGGAATGAAAACAATGTCTGAACATACCGCTTTGTAAAATAGACTAAATGTTCTTTGTGCAGACATTTCTCAGAATCTAAATCATATCTCAGTCAAAAAAAAATGTAGAAGAACTCTGAAAACCACCTCACCTTCTGCTTTAAATGCAATTTACATTTGCTTTAACCTCTTCTAGACTCAAACATAAACATATAACAATATGTGTATTAAAAACTACAAATAGAAGACCTTTTATAAATAGACAAAAAAAGCTTCTCTAACTTATTCCTCTCCTCTTGGGAAAGATTGATCACCAAGCATAAGATCGAGCATAACATGAATAATAGTCACTTTGTTTTCTGAATGACTGGGAAGTACTGGAGGGCAGAGCTGTGAGAGGCAATATAAAATAAAATAAAAAGGCTAATAATTCTGGTAGTCAGTGCATTATGTGCATTTTTGACAGGTTACAGATAGCTTTCTTTTTGAGTTTATATAACTAATCACACTCGTTAAGATTTATTTCAATAAGTAAAACTAATTTTTTGAACATTGAGCAATTTAGTAAATGCATTAAGATGCCAACTCTAAAATTGTATATTAGCAAAATAGTGTTTTAGTTAATGCTACATACTGAGAGTCTACTTCAGCATTGCATAATACAGTAAATAACTGTTTTACAGGAACATTTTACATAGTCTTGTTTCATTTGCTGTCTTCATTTATTGCCTGCCTTCTCTTATAGTTTCTTAAGCAGCCGCACAACTAAGAGAGGAACAATTCTAGTGCATTTCTAAAAGGGATACATATAAATCAATGACTTCTTCAACAGACAGATCAAAACTAAATATTTCTATTTAGACTCCTATTTGTTTGCTTGTTGCGTGTAAAATGAATGAAGTTTCTTACTGTTATAGTTTCTTCTTTCATAGACACTCAGGTTTGCATTCAACATAAAACACTATTCAGAGGGCATTCTATATCTTGTCTTTAAGACTGCCATGTAATACAGTGTCAACATCGTTATCAGTGTTAAGATATAATAGATATAGCATATGAAAGACCTCTCTATGGAGTTTTGATTCCATAAACATAAGGTCTCTTACTCTCTTGCAAAATAGACTGATTTAATATTATCCATTTTGAGAAATGCATGTTGCATGATACTTGTCTTATTGTACAAATACTTTTTAATAACTCATATTATGGTTTGTGTGAGAAACCATCTAATAACAGAAATTATCTTGTCTATAACTGCCTGTCCTTTTTTCACCCCTTTTCTAAACATAGATAATGCGTCTGCCTTTCTTAGGTACTTCATTCATTAGCTACTTAAATGAGACAGCTGAAACAAAGCAATATTGCATTTAGATATTTGCTCAGTATGAGGCAAATTTCTCCTTGAACAAATCAGTAGACTTGACTTCTTACTGATGGTTCACGCGGATTTTTGCTGGCAAATGTAACACATATTTACTGGTTTTGTGAACATGCCTGCTAACTCTTTAAATCTCTTGCTGCTGTACAATTGTACTAATACTGCCTTAAATTATTTTTAGTCACACTTTTAGCTTAGTAGCATTTATCAGTTTCTGAGAGATTTCAGGTCCTTTTTTTCCCCTGATTTTTCTTCTAAAAATTTCTGCTTCCTTTTCACCCATCTTGCTTTCATTCTACACTTAATAAGAACATTTCATTCTTGCTTACATTTCATTGTCTGAACTTGGTAACATAATTACTGCTGAGCTTTCCCAGTTTAATGTCTCCTATCATTAAGGCAAACAGAAAATGAGCGTTAATATTTATTCCTTTTAGAAAGTTTGCCTTTTCTGTAAAGCATGTTGATTTTCTTAATAGAATTAATTGCCTGCCTATCTGAATCTAACAGTATTTCTTTTCATATTTTCAGAAATTTGAAAGAAAGGGTATTGTTTTACTTTCCTAGTAGTGAATATACTATCCTTCCATTTAATAATTTTAAAAAAGATAGTAAGTTTAATTAGCAGAAAAGTTTTGTAGTGCAGTCTCTCTCTTTATACAGATGGGTTTTTTTTTGCCTAAAGATATTTTACCAGAGGAGGGAGCTGTATTTCATACACACAAATATCACTCTGTTCTCACTACTCTCATTCTGGAGATTATTATTTCCATGGTACTTAAAGATCTCCTCCCTTTCATACTAGAGTTAGGAAATATCATTTGGCAAACCTCTTTCAAGCAGTTGCTATAGAAGAAAAATACTAAAAAAAAGGTTAAAAATAAAATTCAGACTTGTGGCTCAAAATTATTAGAAATTAAGAACAAACCATTGTTTCCTTCCCAATTCTGCCTGTCTATTGCTGACCAAAATAAATAAATGTGGAAGTATAAAGTGGCCTTATCTTTTGGGTCACCAAATTTTATTTAAGGCTGAAAGGGTGACTTGACCACCCAGCAGCAAAACTCAAAAAGATGATATATGGAGCAGTAAGTGACAAGGATGTCTGCTGGTCTCGTGTGACAGTGCAGAATTCATTAGCTTTTGAGTCCTGCAGTGTTTCTGTCCCATCTATCCTAAGGTGATATGGGGATTGAAAACATATAAAGGTAGTAAAAAGGTAAGAGAAGGAGTAAAGTGAATTTGATACAATTAAAGTCTTAGAAAAATAAATGTTAGCAACTCTACATTTCAGTATAGCTTCCATATAGATTTATGACTTAATAAGAAAATCAGTGTTAAATGACACCCAAGGTAAAATAAAATCTTTGTGTGCTTATCCCAGAAAATTGCAATAGATAGAAAATTGATAAAGTGACATTTAGACATAGGTTAAAAGAAAAGTCCAGATCAGAAAATTTCCATTACTCTTCAAGGCTTGTATACAAAATATTAGATCTACTTGTTATGCATGGTATTCATCTTTTGGCTCATAGCATATAGTATGTCTAGGTACTTCATAAAGTTATTTAGAATAGATTATTATTTAGATTATTTATATCAGTTTTATTTATTTTTTAAATAATAACAATGTGAAATCTATTCATGTTAAAATAGTCTAAAACAATGCTCTCCGTGAAAGTCTATATTAAAAATAAAAAGAAAAAAACCTGTCAGAATTACCATGTTATCCCCAAAAATGGAAAAAAATAAGCCTGAAGATTAAAAAAAAAAAGCAACCCATTTCCCCACATTGTTCTCAGTCTTTGCAACAGGACCTATTGCAGCACATATACACCTATTACAACTGCTGCTATATATATATATATCTGTTAAACAATATTAGTGAACTGCACATGACCGTTGTCAACAATTAATCTTTTGTAGCAGCAAATTAACCTACATCTGCATGGATGACAAACACTGAGTCAATATTCTTGTGGATGACATTAGATATCTGTGTATATAGATCATAATGTAACATACTGAATAGGATAATTTCCCAAATGAATAGCCTTTTGGTTTTACTGTATCAGACAATGGCTGTCATGGCTTAACATTCCTCTTTAGTAAAATATCTTTATTCCACATCATGGAAATATTCTGTAAATATCTAACCAATTCAAACACTACTTATTAATTTCTCTTACTCATAACTCTTTAGTAGCTACAAAACTATAAAGCTATAAAGTTGTCCAAAGACAAGACAACAACATGAAAAATAGACACTATGAATCTCAAAGTTTTTTTGTCCATTTCTTGCAGTAGGGAGCAAAAGAGACCATATTAAAAACAATTAGCCAAATGGAACAAGTCAATAATTAAAAGACAACATTGCTTTATTTAATCTTTTCTAAAAATATTTTAAAGGAAAAATAATTGAGAATCAGTTATTATAATGAATTTCTGACACCAACAAGTAATGAATTTTCAGTCTATTTCTGTTTACAAGCTTTGCTAGTAGCTAAAGGGTGCAATCAAAAGCCATTGAAGCCAAGGAATAGGTTGACAGTGACATTTCACTTGAGGAAGGTAGAAAATGAGCAAAAAACCAGTAATCCACAAAGGTAAAAAACATTATTTAGTTTCAGATCAACCTTCAGGTGGTTAGAAGTATATCCAAGCTACATTTATTGGGAGAAAAAATCTGCCACATGTTAATTTGCACTGAGTCTTGATTTATAGAAGGACAGGAAAGGTTCCATTACCAATATCTTCCTTCTCTTCCAGCATCAGGATTTCAAGTCTCTTCATTAATTCTTAACTATAATCCCTCTAGGGCCTTTCTTATTTCAACACAGAGAAAAATACTCATGTCTATGTTCATACTCGTTTCTGAAATGGAAATTGTTTACAATCTCATTTAAAATGCTTTGTTCTGAGAGACAATGTTAGATTCTGTAAGTTTGCAGTCTTTTATATGCATATTTTACATATGTGAGTTACTTATAAGTACAAATACATGTAGAGATGAACATACTTGTTTATATGCCATAATTTATATAAAAGTTCATAAATGAAAGCAGTGTAATAGATGTATGAAGATATGGACTCATTGCAGCAGAGTTTGAAAGAAAAATATGTCTTTTTATAAGCCCATCAGAAAGCTCAAGGGGGAAGATATATTTCTTTCCACAAGTTATCTGTGAAAATTTTTTGAAAAAGAATCTATTAAATTTTTAGGAATGAAGGAAAAAAAACTGTTTGGCTAAAACAATTTACGTTAATGTTCATTGAATCTTCTCAAGATACTCCAGAATTAATATAAAAATTTTTGATATTATTGGGAAGGGAAGAAATAGATAGTTTTTTAAAAAGAGATAAAACATTCAGAACAGTTTCCATAATATCTTTTTCAGTTCAGACTGCTTTATCTACTTAATACTTAGGACTAAACACTTATTAAATGACCAAAACACTTTTTTATGACATATCTCTTTCAATACTATTGCATAGGTAGCAACCTCGCATGAGTTAAACATAACCTGTCAGTGTAACACTCGGTAGAAAAATCCAAACAGACACCTGGAGAATGGAGTAGAAGTAACTCTAATAATTTCAGTTGTCAATAGATTATAGTCTTTCCTATAGAATCTTTCTCTGTATGAAATATATAGAAATATGATATTATAATAAAATGTGCACTATTCAACTAATACATATTCAACTAATTCAATATATATATATATCAAAGTTTTACATATATATACATCTTAATCATTAATTTATAGACTAAACACTATATTCGATATAACATAAGATGACTTGTGTGTCATGCAAAAATGCAAGTGCCGGCACTACAATACCTGGAGGCTTATTTTTTAGTGAGAGTGAAAGTTCTCTCTATTCAGAATGTATTACTTTGCTTATTCTGTAAACTCTTGTAAAATAATGTATAGCAAAAATGAAAGTAACATCGTATCTAAAATATGGGATCCCAGTGTACTGTCATATCCTCTATGAGCAGCTACAAGTATAATTAGAATTCATTTAATATTTTAACTGTCTCATATTGTGTATTTGGGGGCTTCTCTGCTATAAACCTATTCAGTTGTAAATTTCTAGGAATCTTCTGTCAGGAAACAGAAGTAGGGCTTTCTGGCTCTGTCTCTGTTTGTTTTTATTTACATTTGTTTTTGGAGGATATTTGTGCAGAACTTTCATCCTGAAATAGATATATTTAGGATGCAATTATTGAGGATAAATTTCACAGTGTTGACTGGAATGACAATTTAATATATAATATGAGGCAACATATTCAGTCCTATATAAATCAAGAAGTAAATCATTCACATATGCACAAGTCAAAAGGTAGCTTTAAAAAGGTAGAAGGATAAACGTGTCCAAAGAGGAAGGTCCCTAACTGTTTTCCTATTCTTTTAATCTGATTTTTTTTCTGCAGGAAACAACTGAAGGGAAAAAACAAACTACATATGACATACAAACAAATGTGAAGTTCTCATTAAAAAAAATAAAATAATCCCTGGTGCAAACTGTCCTTAATGTAATGGATTTAATTTATCATTCTGGTAACAACTAGGAAAGAGGTTAATTGAACTATATCTATAAAATATAAAATCAATACTTAAATGAATCCAAGTGAAAGTTGGGGATGTGCAGAATAATGTTTGATAGTAATCCCAAGTTGCTGAAAATCCTCTAAGGAGTATGCAAAAAATAAATATAGTGAGGGCATAAGTTTTAATTAGAAAAATAAAAGTTCAAAAATATACATCCACCTGATTTAGACAACATCCTCTTTGACTTCTTTTCATTGCACAGATAGATAGGCCTAAAGTTTGATGTCATCAGTAAGAGAGGCATTTATTCTGGGTTATTAATTAAGGGATATTTACAGAATCAAAGAATCACAGAATGGTTGAGGTTGGAAGGGACCTCTGGAGATCATCTAGTCCAACCTCCCTGCTCAAGCAGGGTCACCTAGAGCATATTGCCCAGGATCACATCCAGACGGGTTTTGAACATCTCCAGGGAAGGAGACTCCACCACCTCTCTGGGCAACCTGTTCCAATGCTCTGTCACCCTCACAGTGAAGAAGTTTTTTCTCAGGTTCAGATGGAACTTCCTGTGGTTCAGTTTCTGCCTGTTGCCTCTTGTCCTGTTGCTGGGCACCACGGAGAAGAGTCTGGCCCCACCCTCTGCCCCCCTCCCTTCAGGTACTTATACATATTGATGAGATTGCCCCCTCAGTCTTTTCTCCAGGCTGAACAGACCCAGCTCTCACAGCGTTTCTGCATAGGAGAGATGCTCCAGGCCCTCTAATCATCTTGGTAGCCCTCTGCTGGACTCTCTCCAGCAGTGCCATGTCTCTCTTGTACTGAGGAGCCCAGAACTGGACACAGTACTCCAGACGAGGCCTCCCCAGGGCTGAGGAGAGGGGCAGGATCACCTCCCTCGACCTGCTGGCAACACTCTGCCTCATGCACCCCAGGATCCCATTGGCCTTCTTGGCCACAAGGGCACACTGCTGGCTCATGGTCAACTTGTTGTCCACCAGCACTCCCAGGTCTTTCTCTGCAGAGCTGCTCTCCAGCAGGTCAACCCCAAGCCTGTACTGGTGCAGGGGATTATTCCTGCCTAGGTGCAGGACCCTGCACTTGCCTTTGTTGAACTTCATGAGGTTCCTCTCCGACCACCTCTCCAGCCTGTCCAGGTCCCTCTGAATCGCAGCACAGTCTTCTGGTGTGTTAGCCTCTCCTCCCAGTTTCGTATCATCAGCAAACTTGCTGAGGGTGCGCTCTGTCCCTTCCTCCAGGTCATTGATGAATACATTGAACAAGACTGGGCCCAGGACTGACCCCTGGGGGACACCACTAGCCACAGGCCTCCAACTCGACTCTGCGCCATTCACCACAACCCTCGGAGCTCGGCCATCCAGCCAGTTCTCAAGCCACCTCACTGTCCGCTCATCCAAACCACACTTCCTGAGCTTGCCTATAAGGATGTGATGGGAGACAGTGTCAAAAGCCTTGCTGAAGTCCAGAAAGACAACATCCACTGCTCTGCCCTCATCTACCCAGCCAGTCATTCCAGCAGAGAAGGCTATCAGATTGGTCCAGCATGATTTCCCTTTGGTGAAGCCAGGCTGACTACTCCTGATCACCTTCTTGTCCTCCACATGCTTAGTGAGGACCTCCAGGAGGAGCTTTCCCTCACCTTTCCAGGGCTGGAGGTGAGGCTGAGAGGCCTGTAGTTTCCTGGCTCCTCCTTCTTGTCCTTTTGGAAGGCTGGGGTGACATTGGCTTTCTTCCAGTCCTCAGGCAGCTCTCCTATTCTCCAGGACCTTTCCAAGATGATGGACAGTGGCCTAGTAACCTATGAATATAAAATATCAAATAAAAAGAATAAAAAAATAAATTGCAAACAAATACATGTTATTTCAAGGATGTACTCTATCAGCTTAATTTTTATAGATAGTATGAGATTAACAAGCAGAAACTTAGAAATGAAGGTTTTAGATATGATGCTATTGAGGGTGATAGAGAGCTGGTAAATGAAAAAAGGGCAGAGTGTTTTAGGTTACTAAATGAAATAAGCATGTGATCGACACAGCACAAGAAGGATTGCTACTGTTTAGACTACCCTGGTGGTCTGGAATCAGATGTGAGGGCAAAAATTGATAGTTAAGAGAGGCTGATGTTAGGAGCTGGAGAAACTGAAAGTCTGATGCACCAAACTAACTTGGCGAGAGGCACAGTCAGACATGGAGTCAAGCTGATGAGGAAAGGGATAAACTATCCTCAAGGACAAGATGAGGACGTGGTAAGAAACTATGCTGACAATCAGCAAACATATGCAAAGACAGAGAGAGCAAGACAGGGATGGAGCACTGCCTGCTAAGTAGCTAAAGGACAAGAACCAGCACATTTAGCTAGGGATAAAGAGCTGAAATAAAGAGCCACACTTTGAATTGCAACTGCAATCAAACTAAATGAGCAGTAGAAAAGAATGTGGAAGAATTGTCCTATATACCCAACAGTAGAAATAGTCATAGTCAGACTTACCAGGGTAGAGAGTAGACAAAAAGGTCTGAAACGAGAAATTGGAGAAATAAGAATGAGGAGAAGGTGACAAATCAGAGAATAAGACTGCTTGAAACAGCATACGGTCAAATGTGTCGAAGACTTCTGAAGAATCAAGGAATATAGAGAAGGAATACTCACAATCAGATTTGGCAAGGAAAAGATTATTTAAAACTAGTAATTTTAAAACGTCCCTTTCACTCCCTATTTTGGCAAGTAAAGGCAATGATATTTCATCAGAAAGAAATGATCTGAAATTAGCAAGAACTTAGTGGCCTAGAGATATAAAAAATGAGATAGTGAGATTCAAGAGCTGGAAGGATCAAATAGAGGTGCGAATATATCAGTTTGAGGGTGAAAAGAAAAGGAAGATGGAATGTTATGATAAAAAAAGGGAGATGGGATGTTATTGACGTTTTCAGGGGTTCTTGGGGCTTTTTTCATGTAACAATATTACAGCATGCAGTATTAGAATGTTTGCATTATATGCAGAAAAGCCTTAAGTGGGTAAAAAGGGCTAAGAAAATGGAGAGTTAGAATTAAAGATGTTAGGTGAGATGCAGTGCCAAATAAGGTGGAATTATAAGAAGATAACATTTTAGTATAATCATTAAGTTTGAATGATGACAGAGATCCCCCAAAATATATCCTGTGCTATTCTACTGGTACAGGCTTACCAGTAATGGTGGGGTGGGGTTTGGTGAAGAGAGAATGGAACATTTGTTACTTTCTGCAGTAGAGCAAATTAAGCTCCTTCTCTCACAGTAAGACATAAAATAGAAATTTCACAACATCTACCTATATTTAAAAGACATCTATATTAACAAAATAAGATAACAGGAGGAAAGGCAAGAGCTCTTCTGAGAAACTTGGCTTGGAAAAAGAATCTTCTTTATAACAGAGTAGTTCTACTGAAATTTCTTTTGAAATAAATGTCTCCAAATCAAAACTCCAAAACATCAGAAAGAAAAGAAGAAACAGTGTGTGTTAGGACCTGCTGAATTTCATACGCTGATAGAGATGAGGCTGCTGCAGCTCCATGTCTCCAGAGCAGCAAAACTGAGCATATTATCCCAGCAGGCACACACTCAAACACACCCAAAATCTCAGAATACATATATACACAGAGGGCTAAACAGATCAACACAGTCAGAAGATACAGCACTTGCGAATATAGATGGCACAAATGGCTTTATCCTGTCCCCCTTTAAGGCAGTTCAGGAGGAAGGTCTCTTACTGGGACATAAATGCATACACAAACATACAATGTGGATGCCCCCAGTAACTGCCCTGAGACACCCAGTCTGTCCAGTAGCCGGCTCCCAGATCCCCAGATCTCCCGGCTGCCTCAACACAGGCGAGGCACAAACCCTCGGTGGGTCTCTCTAGACCTATGGCCTTGCCAGTAGCTGACCCCCCCAGACCCACAGCCTCCCCAGTACCTGGCTTGGACCCCTGGCCCCTCCCGTAGCCACTTCTCAGACCCGCTGGTCTCTCCAGCATCCAGCCCAGGCTTATGGCCACTCCAAGACCTGGCTCCCAGACCTCTTCTCCTGCTCAGCAGCTGGTCCAGTTTGATTCTTGTTAGCCCTTACCGACATCAACACAAGTGCATCCACACCATACGCACCTGCTCTGGTCTCTCCAGTTGCTAGCACCCCAGGTGCGCAGGTTCTCTGACCCCTAGTGCCCCTCCAGTCACAACACTCAGACCTGCACACGTGCACACACGTGTGCGCACAGTACAGTCCCTCACCCAGGAAAATAGCTACAAATGGCGTTTAAAGGGAAGACAGGACAGACTGCACTGATCAGGCACAGGGCATGGCCAGACAAGTGTACAGACTGGCAGCCTATGTGCCTGTGACCAGTGTCTTTTATCCCCTTATCCTTCTATTTTCCCACCGGTGTTCCTCCCCAAACCACCTTGATCCCTGCCTTTCCCTGCCTCTGGTTCCACCCTTAAACACGCCATGATAATCTATCTCCAGCTGCTCTTCCCCAGCATCCCATAACGAGTCCTGCACACCGAGGCAGTCCCCGTCAGTGTGTGGGGTGATCACAGAGTTGTTCCTACGGGCTCGTGGTGACGGTGCCCCAGCCCCGATGGGACTAGCCTGGGACAGCCCTGGGGGCCAGTTGGGGCTCACGTCTCCGCCAGGGTTATCGGGACCCCCCACCAGGCAGTGCGGCTCAGGGCTCCCTCCTGTGCAGGGAGATGGGCCTTAATTGCATAACCTAACAGTGATATAAAGGATATAAAAAAGAACCCAAAGGTTCTTCTTACCCAAAGGTAAGAAGGATACATACAAAAAAAAAAAAAAAACTAAAAGAAAATAAAACCCTTTTGTCAAACCTAAGCAGGAAATAATTGATAGAAAAAAGAAGAAGGGGATTCTTGATTCTCTTCAGGTTGAACTGAAATAAGATTAGTGTTTCTTTTCAGTGAAACAAGAAAACTGGCCAGCTGAAAGCATTTCATCACAAAATGGATTGTTTCATGCAAAACAAATTATTTTGTTTCATTTTCATATCCCTGAGACATTTTCCCCTTTTTATTTAATTGATGTGAATTATTAAATGCAAATATAAGTGCTTTCCAACAATGCATTAAATAACAAAAGAAACATTGGTTACACAACTATTTTCTCATTCTCTACCTAAAAAAAGTGTGAATTATAACATATGGTAATGTTCTTTAATAAATTATACATACACACATTTCCATATATTTATGGAAATGCAAGGTTAATGATATTCACCTTGTACAGAGAGTGGCAAAAAGTAATGCTCCTTATTTCACGTAGGCTTAAATTTTACAGTCTTCTGTTAGCAGCTACACTGATGTGGGGCTTCCTGGGCAGGAGGGTACTATGGGTTAGAGATGCAAAAATGTCTACTGCCAACCCTCCTTCATAAATGTAGTCAGCCTTTAAGATATCATAGGCCCATGCCACTGGGAATCTTGAAAATAAACATTGAAACTTGCACTTATACTTTGGTCTCCACATTTTCTTGTTCTTCGACCCAGCTTTTGACTGTGCTTCTCCTTTGCAGCCTTGACTTGGTGTGATTATTAACCTCTTCAGCTCCTATCTTCACCATCTTTTAATGACTGTCTATATCTTAACCATATAAACACTGAAACACACTTATATTTTTATAGAAAATCCCTGTGTGATGCAAACGACAGATTCTGCTGCAGCCAGTTTGTGATGCATTGTCACATTCCAGATTCTCTATGATTGAAGCAATGAAGCTTCCTGCTTATATTATTGCAATAGCAAAATGTGAATAACTGAGCCTACTAGGTTTCTTAAACTTAAAAAATGTTAAGAATTCACCAGAAATACCCTGTTTGGAGAGTAGCATTAGCCTACTGGAGAAAAATGTTTCATAATTTCAAGACCTTCAATTTTTTATCTGTCTTTCAATGAATTTTCTATCTTATATAAAGTGAACTATTTTACATATATAAGATGATTTCATACAGACATAGGGTTTCATGATCATGGTACATTTATATGTGGATTCTCCTGATACCGTCAGAAAATATGGGCAGTTCTAGTTTCCTAGTTCATTAACCAACTGCCTCTGACTATGAAATAAGACTGAAAAGAAAAGTGATATTTGTGTAATCATCTAGACTGGATATTTATTAAGCATTCCCCTCCATGAAGAATTCAAGCTATTTTTAAGCATTAGCCTATGTCTTTCCACCTCGCTTATCAGTGATATTTCATAACTCATATTTCAGAGCTGGAGAGAAGAGCAACTGGATGAAAAGAAATGTTTATAATAAATGTACTGAGATTACAGGAAAATAATTACCATCCTTTGAATTCTAATGTCTGATGCTTTAATTCCTGCCTGATATTTACAAAGAACAAGGAAAGAGTTCCCAGCTCCTGCATTCCCAGTTTTGATCATATTCAGTCCAGATGTAACATTTAAAGGGTTTATCTGTCAATCTTTTACAAAACTCTAGTGAGCATGCGCAAGTAGACAAAATCATTCAATTTTCAGTAGGTTATTACATAGACTTTTATTACTAAAGGGAATTAACACATCAAATTTTCAGTCTTCTTATTTCTCCCATGATAAAATTCATCAGATGTTTACCAAAACTTCTTTTTTTCCAAATACTTTGGCTCTGCTAAAAAAAAGAAGTCCAGATGCAACAGAAGCACAGTATAAAATGATTTAAAATAAATATATATATGTTAGCAACCAAAAATTGAATCTCATGTAAGTTAACATAAATTACATATTTATTCCTGCCAGTTACATGTATAATCCCAAATACAGAATTTCTCCTCTGCAGGAAATTCTGACATTTCAAAATTAGCATATTTGAAAGTTCAGAATCTATAGTATCCCCTAAATAATTTTGAAACATCATACTATTGCTTGAGAATAATATAAAAGGTTTTACAAATAAGAAAACTTAAATCAAAAGTTGTTGCCTTCTCAAAATTAGAATGAAAGATAGGAAAAAATCCTTTTAACATATTCCTGTCTTTTCACTGTGTTTAAAATTGACACTTCCTCATCATGTGTTTTAACTTCAACCGGTGTGACGGGAAGACTGCTCCATCCAATAATTCTCATTTTACTTACACGAGACTTTTTTCAGCTTATGCAAACGACATAGAACGATGCATTTAAAGTATAAAGTATATTTAAAGTATTTTAATCAATATTTTTACTTTTAATTTCTACCTGCTAGTTTACAATGACACAATTTTGGCAGAATGTATCATTTCTCTCTAAAAAGTAAACTTATTGATAAATTTGGAGAGGTATACAAAACGTTATACTTTTTAATTCCCTGTTGGTTAATGAAAGAATAAAAATGAAGTTTTTTTTTCCTGTACTATTTATAAAGTTTCCCTTTATGCTATGGAAAGTTATTTAGTTTAACAAATGTTTTTTCATCAGCAAACTAACATTCTGCTCTAAAAATTGTATCCTGAGGTTTCATATATTTTCGTAATTTCCATATCAAATGCAATCAGTTTAAAAGTGAAAAGATTAAAGTTCTTGATAGCCAGCTTATCAACAAGAATTGTCATCAAAGATTCTTAATACTTACTAAAAAAAAAGAATATTTTATTGTCCCTATTGCAGTAACATGCAAATATTTAAATCAAATGGAAAACTCCTTTGTATTATATATGTTGTATATACTTTACAAATTAATATTACATATTATTCACATAATTATCTACAACTCAGCTTCCTTGAGAATCTTGCACATAAAACCTTAATCTGAATTGACTGGCTTACTCAGGTGCAATAAATTTCACAAATGACTCTAGAACTATAATATATTTAATGATCTTATGATGATATGAAGTTTTGAAGGAAATTCAATGCTCTGATCTCACAGTTGAAAATAGAAATAAAGCAAAATAAACACCTTTTTGCATTAATATAAGCAAATATAATGGAATGAGACTGTGAAACTCAGCCTGCATAAAGAACTAGCAAAAAATTCGGGCATTGCTTAATCACATCTTCAAATCTTCTTTTAAGTCTATCTCTATGAGATTTTCTCCTGACTGTCTAAACAATAGAGATTTAAATAGTAAGGGTATGAGCATAAATTAATGAGAAAATTAATGAGTTCTTCCTCATTCCATTCTAAGTTAAATATTTGGAACCATTTTGATTCTCTTAGAGAGTTATTCCTTTGGAATTAATCCTTATAAAGATCAGTTAGATTCAGCTTAATGGAAGAACTGATGATTTCAGAAACAGCTAGAAGTTAGAAAAAGTGCTTTTCTGTTCTGAAGCTAAAAACATCAGTCTTATATATTTTGCAATATATTCCAGCTTAAAGATAGTTGCCCCTAGAAGATTTTAATATCATTTTTCTCCATGTATTAACGTGGGTAATGAGTTTATCCCTTTTGGGTTACTGACAGTTTTCCCTGAATCTAAATGCTTAGGACATGTTTGACAAGAGGAGATATAAAAATCATTGCTGCTATCTAACAGTTTTCCATTCATCTGGAACACATGGAGCAAATTTTCAGGAGAACATTTACCAAACTTGTACACATCTTTAAGGATCTGTGTTCAGTCTATACATTGCTGTGTTTTAATGGCATCTGATACCAGCATCTTTAGGACTACCTAAAAAGGGAGCAGCCTAACTTTACAGTGGGCTTACAGACCTGGACATCAAGTTCATGTAAGACCCTTCCTAAAATTTGCACAATTAACTCTCAGAGACCTCTTTTTAATACTCCTTTCCTTGTACCCCACTTTTTTCCCCCTTTTTTTTACAGTACTGATATATGAATGCAAGTCGGAATAAATAATTTATAGCTATCACATTAGCTTTGCTCCGCCCGACATTGTTCACACTGATGATGGCTTCGGCTGTCTTCACATGCCTTTAAAAGCAATTACTCTGATACTCTACTGCTTGGCACTTTAAGTAGCCATTTATACCTGTGCAATGTGACTGCAGAATGAATGCAATTTTATTAGATTCTGGTTAGAGGACTGTTTTGTGCAGGAATAATGTCCTACAAAAGAGGAAGGACTGTGAATAATCATGACCATCATCATGGTCCATCATGATGAGGATGGAAAAAATGAACCAGCTTGTAATGGGGTTGTCATCATGCCCTATAATTTAAGTATTTTTTTTTCTCAAACAGACTCAGTTTCAGATGGTTTTAGCCATCTAACTTCCATTGAAGTCAGATGGAGTCATGTGACTTAAATACCATACAACACTATGCAATGTAGGATAAATAATTATGGGCAGCGTAATTACATAAGGCTAGACTCATATTGCTTCCAGTAGATGTCCCAGCTGTGTTGTCTGTGTGCATTTCCATGTATTTAAAATCTGATTTCTCAATGGTGTGAAATAAATTTAAAATAGCACGTTTTAGAAATACTGAGCAAGTGTAGATGCTTTGTTGATGCTGGAAGAGTAGTGGTTGCATGAGCAGTCTAGCAAAACTGCAAAAAACAAGAGCACTAGAATGTCCAATTTTCTAATTAAGGGGGAATAGTAGTATTGTACTATTTTATGAGATTATAATCCTGTTCCCAAACTATGAGACTGAAGGATGAACCCTTTATTCCAAGACTGCAACTGCATTATTGCCTTGAAAAACAGTGCAGCAGTACATTATGGCTATGATGTGACTCGAATTAGTGCTATTGTATCTTTTTGTATTTTTTAACTGTTTAGATAGTCCAGTGAAAATCTGATTAACGTTATTTGCCATTTATGAAATACCGAGAGTGAGATGATAATGAGTCTGGAGCTAAAGATGTAGGTAAAGCACAGAAGACTACATCTGAAACTGAGAGTTCTGCCAGTGACCACTTTGCAAGCATGTGCGCGTTGCATTGAAATGAGAGGAAAAAATTATGCGAATAATAATACAGTTTTTCAGTTTACATACAACTGTGGCACTATTGACTTACACTGTGCCTTTAGTCACTCAGTGAAGTAAAATGCATAATGCAGATCATGCTGCCTTAGGGCTGATCGGCCAGCAGCTATACTTTTCTTCTGCATTACTCATGTGAATAGTCATAATGAAGTTGATGCAGCTACTCGCATATGTAAATTTACTCATGTGTATTAGAAGATTCAGGGTCAGAATCATAACTCCTAGTTGATTTTACTTTAAGCATCTTATTACTAGACATTAAATAGAAACACTTCTCGTTTTCAGTGTAAAGCAAAAACAATATAGTTGGAAGGCAGTCACTGACTGCAAGTCAGTAGAAGTCAGTGAGCTCATTTAGAGTCAGTGAGGTCATTTAGTGACACACACTGCTGTAGGCAGATTACACTTCTTCATTCTTAATCCAAACCTTTTTTATTTGTTTGTTTAGAACACGACAAAACTCTGTCATTCATATCATTCCAGAAAGCATTTTTATGCTAGAAAGCATTGCTTATTTCCCATATGTATCTAGCATTGTTACTCTTTTCATCAGATTACTCCAGTTGTCCAGGAGAATGTCTTTGACAATTAAATGTCCTAGAAATTTCCAGCTTCTTCTCTAGCTACTTTTCAAAATGTGGTGAATATTACCCAGCCAGTTAAGGAGAAATGCTAAAATACTCTCCCCAGCTACAATGAAATGGAAGTATTAACTTAGAGTACAGAACGAATAGTATAAACCAGTGAAGACAGCTAGAAATGAAACTAGGGAGTTTATATCATTCTATTTTTTTGTTCTATTATTGACTCTGATGGCTCTGTATAGTTATGGCCATGGTTCAAACAAGCAAGTAACCAATCAATGAACCAACCAACCCACCCTACATTATTAAATACCTTTTCCCTGGGAGCCCGGCTGTCCCTGAAGCATGACTCTCAGCCATTCAGATGACCACACACAAAGATGAATGAAATAATTTTGGTATTTTTTTCCACTAATTGAAATGTTTGCAAACTATTCAAAAATGAATAACTTTAATTTTTTTATTTCCTCTTCTATGTGTTACAAGTAGTAGTAAATCTCCTTCAAGTTTAACTCAAGGCCACACTGAATTCCTTTGTGACACATTGCAATGTCATATTCCTCCTTTTAAGAAAATATGCAACAACATTCTTAATATAATTTATTTTCTTCTAAGTTTATTTCCCCAGAATACAGAAATAGCTAAATACACAATAGGGAAAAATGATAAAGAGAAAAAAATTAGTATTAAAAAATATAGCTTTCAAAATTGTTCTGTAAATTGTTCAAAATTGTTCTATTTAAAATAAATTAAAATAATCTCTACCTTTTTATAATCTCAAAATTTTATTATATAACGTAAAATTTAAAAGTAAAAATTTCTTACTAACAAAGTACTGCTGCAGATATTGACTTACAGAAAGTAATTCTGCAAGTGGCAATAATTATTTTGAAGTAAATAATGGGTCCATTTTTTGTAGTAATTTACTGAATTGAGTTGTTTTCATAAAACATGAGCCTTTTTTTCAGGATGTTTATGTTTCAGAAGAAGTACCTTCATCTAGGAAATTTTAGAACTTCCCTATTGGCATTGTTTTAGCAAATAAAGAGGTTAATTTAATATACTGGAAGTTTAAGACTGTCATAAATTATTATCATTTGAATCCCTAAAGTGAAGGAGTCATAAAAGGAATAGTTTTCTACCATTCCATAGCCAAAGTTCTAGAAAACCATAGACTTTAATCTATAAGTAGTGGTCATGAAATCCACCTCTCATTCCCATTGGCTTCCTGTCTGGGAAGAGATTCTAAGGATAAGGTAAAAGAATTAAATTAGCCTTATCCAGATTTCCTTGCATATTGGGTCCAGAGATCACTCATTGTGGTTTCTTGTCAAAACCCTCGAATATTATACTTGTACAAAATAATAGAAGAAAAACCTGAATAAAAGTGCTTAACTAACAGCTATACACATTTTTAGAGGGAAAAAAAAAAACTGATTAGCAAATTTGGAACCTATTCCTGGAGAAAACATAGGGATAAAAATGAGAGAAAAAAAAGAAATGTTAATAATTAAGAAACGATGCACTGGTTACTTCCAAAAATTATCTCATGTTGTTCCCTGTATATTGAGACCATTCACAGCTTCTACTTACTTAAAAAGAATAGCATAAATCATCAGTTGCAAAAGTAAAAATGTATTCATGAAAACTCATTAGTTTGTGTTCTTTGTCATGAAGTTACCGTGGCTGTTTACTTCTGAAAAGTATCCTAGACTCTATTGTGAAATACTGTTCAGAAATGCAACTCCAGCTTATTGCCTGAGTTGGAAAATGATCAAGATATATTTCTCTGGAGAAATGAGATGGGAACTTGGACATTTTCTAATAAATAGGACCATTGCTAATTTCTAATCCTTTGTTCCAAACACTTGTCTCTGTCTCTTTTCTTCTTAGTTTGCAGTTAAACATATTTTGTAGATTATGCCACATGAATAAGTCCATTTAGTAACACATTTAGGAGACAATGGGCATATAGATTGTGCTATCTCTCAAAAAATTTAAAAATTATCATCACAGTATTTTGATTTTATCATCAAGCAGGCTAGTTTGCATGACTATTTCGCTCTTAGTGAGCATTCTAACTCACAAGAAAAGGATTGTTTGGAACTGGATCTTTTATCTTATATCACATTTCTTCAAAGTTTTCATTGTAATCAGTGAAAGTTCTGGAGGAACACAGCTGTGAAACAGTGTAAAAAGCATTAAATCACATAATACAATCTGGTTTAGGATTAGGAGTGAAGGATGAGAATACAGGCAACTTTTCTAATCATCACATGAACGGCAGAGCAGGACTTTTTCTCACCACTCAAGAGAAAAATGGAATGGAAGCTTGGCTGCTTTGCTCATCTGCTGGCAAAAGCATCTTGTCCAAGTCCCATTTTGTCATGGATATAGTCAGCTATATTTTATTAAAATATCAGATTATATGCAAACGGGAATCATCAGTGATTGTCTCTGTTCTTTTTGCAGACTCTAGCTCATAACTTCCTTTTCTGTTCTGTGGATTTCTTGAGCACAGGATGAATTATTACTATTTTATAGACTAACTAATTTAGAGTTTGAAAATTTGATGCTTGTTGATGTTCAAAATCAATATGTATTAACACACTTTGATCATATAAGGTAATACTCCATCCTGACTTTGGCAAAACGAATGAACTAAAAACAGTTACTTAAGGCAACTTCCTTTGAAAAATATATCCTCTTCAATATTTCTAATGTACAATAGTGTACATTAAAAAGACTATAGTTTCTAAGATTATGGGCTGGGACTTTTTCTTGAGACATTCTTTCATTACTGCAAGCATGGATATTAACTCTCCGTTTCTAATGTACCATTAAAAAAAACACAGTAAGTTGCTGAACTTAAATATGTATTTTGTGCATTATGGCCTCTATCCAGCACTAGAAAGATTTCACTATAAAAGAATTGGACTGTAAAAGTAAATGAAGGATATTTCCTTTAATACTCGGATCAAGTGGAGAAAAATTAGACAAGGGTTTGACCAACTAACATATCCTTGTTGTATGTCTTTCACAGAAATCTCTTTCAAAGAACAGTAAGAAATCTAGGATTAAAAAATAAATTTATTTATTTATTTTCATGATTGCATGACCCCCACTGTGCTCCCTGCCTACTATTTAACTTCCTTCAGAATCTTCTTCCTATGATAAGATTACCTAAACTGCCCATCCGGTACAGCATTTGCTCAGAAATGGAGTTTAGCTACTGTTGTGAAAACCTGTTTTTTATTCAGCAGACACAAAATACTGCAGTTTTTCATGCAAGTTACTGCTGATACACAGTAGTCACTGTCTCTTTCTACTTCCAGCTGGATACAACAAGAGACTGGCAAAGCAAGTTTCAGTGAGTGAGAAGGCAGTAGTAACACTCTGCCTTTTACATTACTGTATAAATATTAAATAATTAGTCCTATACCATCCCAGTGAGGTTGATAAATATTATCTTTCCCGTATAGATTAGGCAGTAAACTCCAAAGACTAAATTCTATTGACGTCAGCAGAGGGTTATTAAGGATTTTGTAGAAGATCACAAAGTTAAAGAGTCTCTAGCTCCTAATTATGTGGCCAATCCAACAGTTTAAGCTGTCTAATAATAGACACATTTTAGTGCTTCCCTTGTAGAACCACAGATCATCCCCAAATATACTACATACAAAAGGGTATTATTTTTCCTCTACATCATATATTTCATGTTCTCCAGGAGGCTATAAAGACATGAACTGCAGAATATTTTCCTCTCTTAAAGTTAGATTTTCCAGTTCTTTCCTTTTGCCTTTGAAAGAACAAGCAACTTAGCCTCAAATCAATTTATTACTCAGTAAAAGTGAGAACTTATTTTAATCTCCTTCTGATTAATCCTTTTTAGGGTTTATCACTCAATTATTTTTATGCTATGCAGCATCTGCTTATGGTAAAATGTAATACGTGCAATTTGGCACAGAATAAATGTGGGAAAACAATAGAACTCTTTGTATTTTAACACATTATTCAAAAAGCAGCACTCTGAGTTGATTGCCAGCTGCTAAACATACCATGAAAACAGACAAGACAATAATATATATGAAGGGCGTGGTGCAGATCTGTAGAAATCTGACTCAGTGTGATGAATTTTAATGGATTATCAATTTAACAGATAAAAAAAAGAAGGTGAACTATTACCTGCTTTGCTATGCACATCCAGATTACTTCTGCTGACTTACTACTACTACCAGGAAATTTAATGTTCCAGAGTACTAAGGCCAGCTGACATATAAATTCTTAGCCTCCTAAAAAAAGTGGCCATGCAGATGCTACTTACTGGGAATTGTCCATGACTCATCCAATATCCTAAATAGTGTCCTAGAATTGCTTAGGAGTTTTCTGATCAGCAGGTATCAAAAGTGTGTGAAAGACTGTTCTAAATATTTTTAGTATAATCAACTGAAACCCAGTACCTGGCAATGTGCTCACGAACTTCAGCTTACTAGCATAGACTTGGTCAAAGAGACAGGTGATTGATGTCAGCATACTGTTAAATGAGATTTAGTCCTTATTTTACTTGCTTAATTAATCTTGAACATATGAGTAAGTGTGAAGTGAGACAGTAAGATCTCTGGATCTTAAATCAGTTGTGTGCTTACAGCCCATGGTGAGTGGATCTGTATCTACATGCGTATCTAGCAACTAACTAGACAAAATGTCTTATTAACATAAAAATAAACATTTATAGTTACTTAGATGACTACTAAGTTTTTTGGTGCTCTTTTTCTTACAGTTATTGACCATTACTGCTGGGAACCTGAGTTTTAGCCTGAGGGCCAGGGTTTCCACCTCACCTCACTTGAAATATCTGATATAAACATCCTTACTGGTCATCTAGACTCCCTGTAGAAAGGCAAAGGGGAGGAAAAATGAATTCCTAGGCCATGAGCCATTTTGTCCTCAAGGGACAAAGTGCAGGAAAACAGTTATGCCTAGAAGTCCCTATTTCTCCCCAATGACTATAAAGAAAGTCTTTATACAGTGTAATTAGAGGACTGTAGATATCTAAAGGTATGTGAAATTAATTTCACCTGAGAAGGAGAGGCTGCTAGACGTGATAGTACTTTGGACAGTAGAAGGCATTGCTCTCATGGTGAAAAGAGCAAAAGGCTTCCCTTGCCCCCTTAATTAATTTGTGTTTTATAAAAGGTGTTTGGTTTGTGCTTTCAAGATTAGTAATGCAGCAAGATTAGTAATATAGCAAGATTTTTGGAAAAGTAATACAATTTATTAGACCAGCTAATAAAGCTAGCAAAAAAGCTTTATTATCTGGCTTCTTTACTTGTCCCAGTTCTATCAATTGATCTAACAAATGATATTATCTTTCCTCAATTTATCCCTCAAATTCACAAACATGCACATTACAGAATCTGTCTTGCTTGAATATTTTCCCATAAACAGATTTTACATGTCTTAAGCAGTATTTCTGAGGATTTTGTAACTTAGAGATTTTCCTCTTTGCTTGATTTGCTAACTTTACTACCATGCATATTCAACAGGGAAAAAAGGGAAAAATCAAAAAGGGAAAAGTCATCCCATTGAGGCACATACAAAAATCTAGTGGGCATGGCACCATGGTGAAATTCAAGAACAATAAATTTAGTTTCCAGCTTTAAGCAAGTCACCTGATCTACCCTGCAGTGGATGCTAGGAGGGTAACCTACATTCGGTTCTATGAAGTACCTGAAGTAAAAAGCTGTGGTGCATTGATAATCATGAAAAGAAAATCCATTTTCCAAATAATCACCTAAATGCGTATTATGGAATAGGTGGAGTACACATCATCAGCTATGGCATTCTGCCATACATCCACAGATTGGGAAATTAGAGAATTTACTTGAGAACAGCCCAGGTCCTTCTCTGCTACACATCTGTATCTCTGCTACACTTCTGTATCTCCTTTGCAGGGGGGAAGCATCAGCTGATCTGCTCCCACTTTGGGACTGGGACCAGGGCAAGGACCGCAGGGCAGGCTATAGCCAGTTGGCCGACTGTGGCCAATCCCATTTTCAGTCACAGTTTTACTTTAACTGCATACTGGGAACTGAATATATCTTAGAACTCAGACACATGACTGAGTTACCAATACTTAAGGCATTACCACGTGTCAACATAGTTAAAGTGACTGACTGAATGAATACGCTTAGCTTATGGCAAATATAAAGCAAAATGAAGTACTTAATCTTAGTAAAATGTTTAAACAAGCATGCTGCACTTAGCAGGTTACACACAGTTAAATTATGGCAGGTCAGTGGACTTACCACATTTTTAAACTGCAGTAGATCTTTTGCACATCTTTGGCCTCAGACACTGACTTACAGAAGGGATAATCTTATTGAGTTTAGTAAACTGGGATGTAGGAGCATACGTATAGGCTTCCCCAAAAGAGTATATTGTATAAATTGATTAGAAAAAGTACTAGAACTCTTCTCGTGAAAAACAAACAAACAAACAAACCAAACCCACCAGTATTGCTCAATACATAGGGAAAAAAAGCTCTGTGGCAGGGATAGAACATGTATTTAAATTCTAGAAACTTAGCTGTAAGTTACATTGGTCTGGCTTACAAAAGACATCAGTTATCACTTCAGGAAATGTTTATCATACATGCAGAACTCCATATAGACATCATTTTTGCAAGTTCCTAACCGAATCCTGACACTAAGCATTAAGAAAGAAAGCAACATACAGGGGATTTCACGTTGTGTGTTAGGAAGGCAGTTAATATAACGAAGTGAAAATCAAGGAGGCAAAAAGCAGAAGTCAGCTTTGACAGACAAAGTGTTAAGTGAAGAAAGGCTGACGTCTATTAGATAGGAAGGAGGACACTCACTTTCAGATCTAGTACATTATACAGAGATTATATGACGATCGTATTGGAATTCAGTCTACAAGTAGCCTGGCTAAATGGCTGTAGTCTCATTTTGCATAATGGCACTCTAGTCATTACAGCCAGTGGAGCCTGGAGAAGGATTCAGCTTGCCTTAAAGTAGATGCTCTAATAGCTGGTGAATTGCACTGTACGCTTCCTTGTCTTCACATTGATTAGATTTTCATTGACTACAATAGGAATTAAGATGCTTAGTGTCCCTATAAATGGCCAAAAGAAGGCATCAGTCTCATTCTGAGTTCTGTCCTGTCACGTCTAGAGACAACCCAGAGACCTAGATCAAGGTCCCATCCAGACCAAAGGGCTTACTGAAACTCATTATGGCTGTATCCTTCCCCAGACTCCTGCGTGCCTTCAGAAGAAGTCAAGATGTGTAAAGGGATGGTACACACTCCACGGACAAGACTTCCCACAGAAAGCACCTGAGCCAGGGCGCAATAACATCCCTAGGCTGCAGACTTAGCAAGAGTGAAAAGCTTCTACCTCGCCTAGACAAAGACAGCAAAGACATAGTAGTCTTAGCAATGCCACCTATCTGCCACTGAATTATTACTGATATGCTTAACCTCTCTAGCAAAAAATAGTCTTGTTCACAGTTCCCAAAGGATTCCTGGCTACTAACGTAGGCAGTGCCACAGACAGGCAGAATTTGAAGTAGTAGTCCTGATGTAACTCTTAGCACAGGACGGCACCACAGTGATGGGAAAAAATATAAAGCTGAAGCACTGGTAGATAGAAATAAATTGTCTAAACTGTTTCATTAAAATCTATATAGAGTTACTTCACATTTAGCTGCTGCATGGCAGTGGCTTGCCTTTACCTTTTCCTGACCTGTTCCTCAATTTGGAAAATTCTGCATGAAGACTAGGATAGTTAACTACAAATACTAAGTGGACGTTTTCAACAAAAAGAGACTTCTTCCCAAATATGTGATTAAAAGTAGTGCCAATAATACATTTTGAATAACATTTGCATGATCTTACAGCTAATGCGGTTTTGTTTTCATGAATAGTCTGAAACCATACAACTAACAGTTATTTTCTGGGCACAGTTTATTCCAATTAAAATGGCATAAGAAAGGGTTGAAAGTCTTCAAAAATATTTCAGGAAGAACATAGCGTCAATTATGCTATCAGTGGTTACAAGCAGTTTAAAGGGGAGACCAATTAATCATTCATTTTCAAATAAAAGCATTTTTAAGAGGAAATAAAATTAATATATCATATAATAAATTCAGGATTTAAATATGAGGAAATTATAAATGGATTTTAGTAAAACTTAGTAACTTCACTTACTTTATTTGTCTACTTACCTTTCTTTTCATATATTTTCCAATTCCCATAATTTCTTCCCAAAGTGACGTTTAGACCAGAAAAAGACAAAGATGAGCTGTGCTTGCCTATGCTATATTATCCTCAAAACCACAGAATTACAAAATTACAGCGTAACTGGGGTTGAAAGGGACTTCTGGAGATTGTCTGGGGATCATCTAGTTTAACTGCCCTGCTTAAGTAGGGCCACCTAGAGCAGGTTGCGCAGGACTTAATCTGGATGACTTTTGAATATCTCCAAGGATGGAAACTCCGCAACCTCTGGAGCCAGTGCTTAGTCAACTTCACAGTGAAGAAGTTTTTTCTTATGTTCAGACAGAACTACCTGTGTTTTAGTTTGTGCCCATTGTCTCTCGTTCTGTCACTGGGCACCACTGAGAAGAGCCTGGCCCCATCTTCTTGACACCTTCCCACCAGATATTTATGTACATAGATCAGATCCCCTCTCAATCTTCTCCATGCTGAACAGTCCCAGGTCTCTCAGCCTTTCCTCCTATGAGGGGTGCTCCGTTTCCTTAGCCATCTCCGTGTTCCATCACTGGACTTGCTCCAATATTCCATGTCTCTTTTGTATTGGGAAGGGCAGCACTGAATGTAATACTCCAGATGTGGCCTCACCGTGGCTGAGTAGAGGGGAAGGATCACCTCTCCTGACCTGCTGGCAATGCTCTGCCTAGTGCAGCCCAGGATTCTGTTGGCCTTCTTTTCCACAAGGAGACAGTACTGGCTCATGTCTAGACTGTCCAGCCAGGAACCCCAGCTTCCTCTGTGCAAAGTTGCTCTCCAGCTGGTTTTCCCCAGCGTGTAGTGAACTAGTGAACTTCATGAGGTTCCTCTCTGACCATTTCTCCAGCCACTTCAGGTCTCTCTGATTGGCAGCACAACTCCCTGGTGTATCAGCCACTCCTCTCGGATTTGTGCCACCTGCAAACTTCCTGAGGGCACGTTCAGTCCCATTGTCCAGCTCACTAATGAAGATGTTAAACATTATTGACCCTAGTGTTGATTCTTGGGGGACATCACTACTCAGTTTTGTTATTTAGTTTTCTACTTGCTTTTGGAGCAGATGTTAGGAACAATAGAGGGAGGGTTAACACTGGGTTAAAAATAAGAAGCTTCAGAAAACTTGGAAGGATTTAGGTCCACATCTACTTAGAAAACAGAGATAGTAAAGGTGGTGTAAATGCTACCTCAACTATAGAGTTTTTGAAACTGTAAAATAGCATGTTTCCCTTGGTCAGACAAGGATGATTTCCTCCTATGTTCCAATTACTTCTATTTTTAAATTGAGAAGTGATGAAAACATGCACAGAAAAATTAAATTAACTTATAAAAAATATCTACCAGATGGTTTAATCACAGGAAAAAACTTAGGTTCATTGCGCCATCTGTCTAAATTTTTAATTTTTTTAATATATATATTTTTAAGTCTGTTTAAAAGGAGGTAAAACTATATGGTACCTTAAAGAGATTTCACATAACTATTAATTAATTTTTTTTGGGTTTAATCACTTTTTGATCAAATGCATTGCCTAGTGACTGGTCATATAGTGTGAAAGTAAAAGCGTTATAAAGAGGAAGGAGACGGTCATTTGGCCAAATGGGAGACTGACAAGGAGTGGGTTCAGCTGAGCCCTAATATAGACTTTGATTCAAATTATTCTACCTCCTTGGGTTACACATAAGGAGGGATATAGGCTATATGTCAAAGCCCTGAGTTAGGTGCTTATTTCATTCCTGTGGATAATTACAACCAGACGTACTGGTTGCTAACTAATAGAAATGGTAAGGGAAAATTTGTCTTCTCAAACCATCTCTTTCTTGGGGACAGAAAGTGTTTTATGTTGTCCTTCAAGAAGATGCTTATTTCTACCTGAGTTACAGACCACTGGATTACCCTTAGAGTTAGATATCTAACTTTTTTTCCTTTTTTTTCCTTCTTTTTCTTCTCTTTGGTCCCCAAACACTGTTTTTAATCTAGCATGGGGCCAGACTAGGGCTTCATGTAGCGCAATGTCCTGTCCATGGTGTGGTTAGCAACAGATTTCTAAAAGAGAATATTGGAACAAGACAACTGCGTATTCCTTCCCAGGAAGACTTTTTCACTCTTCAACATTTTGTGGTTGAGGTTCAGCTAAGGGTTTTAGCATCTTTACCATGATGTGAGAGAGCTGACAAGATCAAAACACGTATCTCTCATCCTCAGAGACGTGAATTAAGAACCAGGTTTTTCGTAATGATTTGGGAATGGGTCAAGAAATAGCAGCAGTTCTGTCATTGTCTGTGGATTTAGTACTATGTGTCCAGAACTCTGCTTCTGATAGCGGGTGCTCTCCAGACAAAATCTTCTCCTGTCACATACATAACATTCAGAACTACTGCAGGTGTTCAGCCTTTGGCATAAAAAATGAATAAATATTTTTAACAGAAAGAACTGGTGTTATTTATGGGAGAATTTTCTAAACTAGAGCATGATTTTTCTATTAAGAAATTGAACTATTATTATCAATAGTAAATTACTCTTCTCTCATAGAGCAGAACATACAATATCTGTAATTCCTGATACTCTGAGCTTTTTAAGAATAGTAGATGAGGCCTGGAAAAATAAAAAAAAAAGGAAAATGTCAACTTTTCCATAATAAGAATATTAAAATGAATCAGTCTGTCGATGCATTGTAAAGAACAAACACTGGTATAACTGCTTTTTTTCAAATCGTCTATTTAGTAATCTACTCAGTTATGGTTTCTCAGATGTATATAGTCAAGGAAAAAAAACGTAGAGGTAAAAAGTCAAAGCCAAAAGCACGAAATACTGAGATTATTCTTAATTTAGACAGATATTTGATATATCACTATATATTAAAAAATATTTTTATATCTTTTGTAATCAGTTTTACCATAAGTTGATATTCAAAATGATTTAATTTTTGAGTTTTCAGAAGTGAAAACAATTATTATTAAGTATGGTAAAAAGGATATTTTTAAAGCTTGTTTGGTGAACCATAAAAAAAATGGAGAAAGGTAAGCTGAACAAAAGATGATCATATTATTTACAGTAAATGTGAATTTTTTCACTCGAAGTACTAGAATATTTTTATTAATATTTTAAAAGACTCATCCCTTAGAAATATCTTCTCAGTAATTGTTTCCATGCAAGAGAAAAGAAGAGATCTGGAGAAAGAGAGTAGGGTGTTTTTAGTGTTGCTACTGTTACACACGGCAGGAGCATAATAGACATATAAATACATGAATTTTTATTTACTAATTGAGAAATTTATTTAAAAACAAGATCTAGATGTAGAAAAATTGTTAATTTGATTATGATGTTACACAGTGCTATCATTTATGCTCCTACTTTTCTACATTTCCAGTTACCCACGTGGAGACTTAAAAACAACCTGAAGTACCAAATTAACCACTAACCTACAAGTCAACTAAATCAATCAATAAAATATAGCTGTATCATTAACATCCAAAGGGTCTGAATCCCAGGGGATTTAATATGTTGGGGCATTCGATGTGCAGAATGAGAGAGTCTTTTCAGTCGCCCATAGTTCAATTGTCAACATTCTTTAGCCCTGATCCTACACAGATATACTCACACTTAACAACAGAGAGCTTTCCTTTCCTGTTAAAATGAGGAAATAAAGTTACTAAACTGCACCTTGTGGGATAAAGGCCTTAATAGTAGTAACAAGGCACAGTGATAAATTAAGAGAAGACAGCATTTTTTTACTGAAAAGTTGGAATTTGACTTCTCTAAACAAGTAAGGAGTAAAGTATTTTTGATATTCTAAATTATATCTAAATTTATTAACATATAAATATTTTGAGTTTATATAAATGTATTTAATCATACATTTTTATGTTTTATTCATATGTTTATAAAACTATGAAAATATAATATCCCAATGCAACAAAAAGTTTATGCATGATGATAATCTATGAAATATATCCATTTCTACTCAGGAAAATACTTTAACTAAACATGTAAAATTATAAATAAGCTTTACTTTCAGAAGAGTTTAATTTTCCTTTATCATTTGCAATTATATGAATACGAAAAAGGCTGCTTTTTATATTTAAACATCATTAGATCTCAAACTAAAGTATATACTTTGTACAATGATCAGCTCTTTCTTTAAAGGTGCACCATGATGAACCATATACTTTTTATTTCCCCTTAATTGCAATTAGAACTCATAACTCCACTATGATTAGCCTTTGATTATCAAAGTGCTTTGTGAATAATAAAATAATGACTTCACTTAATTGGTGATACCAAACCATAGATAAAAGCATCACTTTTTCAAACATGAAAACCTCTGGTACTACCTATACTAAATATAAAACTAATTCCTTTAATCTAAACCTCATCTTATGTATTAATGGGCACAGGAAGAAGGAAGGTCACTAACAGCTAAAATGGTTACTTGCTCTCAGTAAAAATTCATATAATTCCACTCATAAAAGGTATTAACAATAAAAATTTTACTGTGTGTTAAATGCTTATTGAATAATATACATAAACTCTTGTGGAAGTAAACATTGAAATTCATAGACTTTTATTTCCCCCAAAGGAGTATTCAAAGCAGGAGAGTAATAAATTAAGAAACAAATCATATTCACTTTTATATTCCTTAGACCTTCTTTTGTACTCCTTATACTTTCACTCAGTAAAGTGTGAATGTGCTTTCGTTTGGATCAAAATTCCAGTCTGGATCAATTATATTTATTCCCAGTCACTGTTAAAAGCTTTATTTAGAGCTATATTGTATGTGATGATGTTATGGATAATACAATTTCAAATGTGTTAGTCAATAGAAGCTATCAGCATATTTTGCATCTATTTCAAGTGTTCAATGTAAGACATCCTTTCCTTTTCCAGAAAAATGCCTGAGTTATTTAAAGGCCATTTCTGAGACTGTCTTAAGAACAAAAGCTACAGATCTTCAAATAATGCACATATGAGCAATCCTTTTGTGAGTCAAGTTTAATGTACCAGCGTTGATATCTATAGAGAAATTTCTCTGTGCACAACCAGATGACATATCTGGTAACAGATATCAGATATCTGCCATGTGTTAGAAATAGTTATGATTTTCAAATACAAATATTCTGTATTGAAATACAGTCACGAAACCAATTAAGTGTTTGGAGATTCCTTCTGTTCTCAAATTGGCCCTGTGTTGTCCAAAGTGGTGACGGGGTCTTGTCAAGAATTCTGCCTATAGTGTGGGCACACACTGCCAACAGAGCTGAGTTTCACCTGGAGCATTTAAAAAGAGATTGATAAGAGGACAGAGAGGTTTTTTTTTAGAAGAGTTAACTAGAAGATGAGTTTATCTTATTTACCCCTACAAAATGAAATATAAGGAGGAAGAAATTATATTAAAATAGCCATTAATAAAAATGGGCTGAGAATTAGAAGTCCATAAATACAAAAGCAACAAATTCTAGAGTAATATTCCAATAGGAAAGCTTTCTGCATATATGCTAGCAGGAGCCTAAACATTTTTAAGTAGAATGTGATATGATAGGACTAGACTTTCTGATCCTTTCTGTCCTATATTTAAATTCAGCCATTTTTTCTCCCTCAGCTCCTGTTTTGCACTTAGGCCCTTCCTTGCTTCCTTACTGCCCTTCCATTTTAAGGTATCCCTTTTTGTCCCCTTTATATATCTTCTTAATCCAATGAACAATTCTCTGCCTTTCCACATACTAAACTGTTACCAGTTTCATGCTACGACTTTAAAGCTTTTTTTGATTGTCCTGTTTGTCCACATACATTCCAGTCACAGGCCTGTTATTCTCTGCCTCACAGTTTTCTTCATTTCCTTTCCGCTACTTTCTTTTTGTTGTTTTCTCCCTACATACTGTGTTCATCATGGAAAAGACAATGGAAGTTTGATTCGTAACGGTGTGTGGTAAGGCTTTGTGAGCTTATTCCAGTCGTATCCTACTTCCACATTTTATGAGATGGAGAAGGAGGCTTCCTGGTATTTCTCTATTCCTTGACTGAACTCTACGATATAGTTCACTATATCTTTTACTAAAGATACCAGCACCTAAATTAAATGAATACAGTCAGTTGCTCAGTCAATGAACTTTATATGGTCTTATGTATGGCAGTCGCAATTAATTCCTTAGTTGACCATAAGTTTACCCTGAGACTCCTTTGTGTGCGTTGATGTATAAGCAACTTTGTTGGACTCTGCATAGTTTCCCAAGAAGAATAATAGTTTTTTGTTTTTTTTTTCTCTTCAGAAAGAAATGCATATAATTTCCAGGTAACATCAGAAACAGGTTGCAATATTTCCACCTGCTGACAGTTTACAGCCAGGCTAGCAAGCACTTATAAGTTCTCGTTTTTTCAGTGCACTGTTTTAGTTTCAAGGGCAGCTCTCATTGCCTGTTTTTTTCAGTTGCTTCCACTAGCATGTACAGAAACACAAAGCATTAATCTTTAATGTGCTCTGTTTATCAACTACTGTCTTTATTAATGTAAAAGATGTGTACAACCACATATGCTGATGCAGTCAGTATGGTTCTTCCAATTTACCTTCACTTTTCTGCTTTCTGACTACAGTCCTTTTGCTTCAGGACTACAAATTAAATCATTGTTAAGGTGAAGGATGAAAGAAAAAGAAACAAAGCAGTGAAGACAACATTCTTGTAAAAGATCCATTCTTAACAAATAAATGACAAAGATGTTGACTCTACTCAGAATTTGAGAAAAAAGTGAAAAGAAGCAGATGTTCACAGAAAGAAAAAGAAATAATAAATTGAACATAAAAAATGGATGGTTTGCAGTTAGAGTTCAGTGCTGAATATCAAAACACTATTCTTTCTCTGTCTCTTACATATGTGTCTATTGTGACATGCTAATATTAAAAGTTGGCAAATTCTAAACTGATAAAAAGTTTTGTTTTATTTTGTTTTGCTTTACAAGGCACTTAATTAGAATGTGGAGCTCATTGTCTTAGAAAATCATTAAGAGTAAAAATATAGTGAGGTTCAAACAGATACTGAGTTGAGTCTCCTACCGATGTCTGCTTTTCACTACCTCTATGCGAAAAGTTTTTCTTTCGTTACTTTCTTGATGTTTATTCTCAACAATTCAAGGACATAATTATGTAATGTAATTATGCTATTTATTTGGTAAGGCCACAGAACTGGAGCAGTTTAACATCAAGTTCTCAGTGTTACCCGGATAGCTAGCTGATCACCTTGTGGTCTATTCATCAGTAAGTTAATGCAGTCAAATCAAGCCCCAGAAAAAGAGATCTTAGCAACATCTAGGTATGGGCTGAGTGAATAATTTGTTGTATACACTCAGTTCAACCGTTTCTTGCTGAAGAAGGTGCTAGGTGACTTTCCTTTGGCACTCATTGAGCTATTTTTTTCCTGCATAGAAGGATGGATCCAAACATGAATTTTCTCAAAGTCCTTTCCAGTGAGAAAGGTCTTCCTTACAGTCTGGGAAGAAACACATTCTTCTTATGAAATGCCAGGAATACTCATCTACTTCATGAAAATGCTAGTTTTCTTAGCATATTTTTACTTTAAAGGAAGTGATAAGCTTTATCTGCCACTAAACCTATTTTCATTAACATTTTAACAGTGGTAAAAAACGTTCGATTTGTTTTTCGTATTAACACTGCTGTTCAATTAAATGTGTATCATCCTAACTCCATATCTGAAAGACTGACCCACTGAGAAAAGCATTCCCTAGATACTTCTGATGCAGTGAACCCTCAGAACCACACTGGATCATCAAAGTAACTTGCAAAACCAGTTGATAAAACTAGACTTTTCAGCTATTTTAATGAACTTTTTTTTAAATTTCCTGAGCTGACATATCAACCTTCACTTAGTTGCCTGAACAACAACATGTCAACAATATGGCAGTTCATAAAATACAAAATGGCATCTCCTTCAAAATAAATCTGAGAAACATCTGTGCTTAAGACAAGGAATCACTTTAACCAGCACGTACTTTCATATAACTGCATTGATTGTTTGTCTGCATGAATTAAATATTATAGTTTACAGCATGTATTTCTTGTTAAAATGGATTGAAGACTAGAGTTCTCATTTAGCTAGAGAATCCCATAAAGGGAATGCTAATTCAAAAAAAAAAGTGAGCTAATTCACAAGAACATAATGCCAGTTCAGCAAGAATCTACATACATTGATGTGAATTTAAGCAAATCAGGTTTATTTTCCTTTACTTGAATACAAATATCCAAGAAATATGGAATCTTTATAAGGGGTGAAAAACGTCAGGATTAGAGTCATAGCTTTTTAGCTGTCATCATTCCTCTAGTGACCTAGATGTGTCATGTTCTGAACATCTAAGCACAGAACTAAAATGTGGAGCTTTCAAGAAACGATTTTCTTCAGAGCTTCAAAATAACAATGGCAGTTTGTAGTTTTTAAAAGTGTCTATCAAGATAGAAACAAATACTCAGTAAAGGATATATTTAAAAAATTGAAAATTAAAAATAAAATCTACAAGAAAGAAAATGTTGAAATAACTTTTCTTTCCTTTTGTTAAAGGAGAGCTGTCAATTTAGTAAGCAAATCAAACCGGTTTCTGCCACTGGTAAAATAATCTGGAGAGTTATCAAACAAAGCTTAATCACTGCTCTTTGAAAAATACATTATCCATGCTGCTTCTAGTGAATTAAAACTTCATCTCCTGTGGAGAATGGCCTAATAAGCATTTCTACCTAACATAATTGCCCCCAAAGTGCTGCTGCGTCAAGGAACATGAATCTAGATTATTGAATTTCAACTGTTTTGTCATGATTATTTGCCTACAAACAATGGCTTCTGCTTTTGACCAGGACTTATAACATGTGTCTTGAATATGGATGGTCAAAAAAAAATATCTAATTTAACAGTTACAAACTGGATGGAGAGAATGGAAGGAAAACAGCTGCTCTGTATGATACACACCTTCATCAATTGCATAAGTGTTCAACACCCATAATTGTTCAAGTGCCTGGAAATTCCTGGTTCTGACTGTGCTCAAAGGATTATACCAGTATTATCGTAAGCCATGCATATGTTGACATTAAATCTCATTTACATAGTAATTTCCACATCAACGGCTTGATCCATACCCATACAATAAATACCTCTACGCTTGCTTCCATACTGCCTTTTTGCTCGGAATATATATCCATACTTAAAGAGGAAAGTTAAGAAACCTGACCTGTGGAAGTCTGAGAACAAAAACCAAGTGAAAAGAACTTTTAAAAGCAAATATTAAGGTACTTTTGAAAAAACTACTCAGAAATGCTTCAGATTACTAATGGATGAAATTCTATGTTTTCTCTACCTTTTCTCCCGACTCATTGTATGTCAACTCAAGTGCTCCCGACAGGACTACATCATACTTCTTTCTCTTTCTTCCTCCTCAGTGTAAATATAGTATTATAGTAATGTAGAACCTATTTTCAGAGTCTAAACATATGAATATTATTGACTCTGAGTATGTGATAATATTGACTGTAAACTGATTAAGGATTAAGGGTATACCTCAGCTATGCAATCAGACCAACAGATATCACTTTCAAGCAAAAATTCACTTAAAGGTGCTATATAGTCATGTTATAAGGCACCATTTAAATTATTGATAAGAGGCTTTAAATAACATCCAAGAAATCATTCCCTCCAGGCATCACTAGAGTTTCAGATTATCCCAAATTAGTATTATCTTCGCCAGTCTCAATAAACAGCTTTTCAGTGAGGTAGCTGCAACTGTTTTAAAAATTTTTCATGGATATTCTTGAATTGTCTGATAGCAAATGCTGTTAACAGAATTTAGCACAAATTAAATTTTAGCACAATGCGAAATAATCACTATCCTTTCTCTTTAAAACTATAGGCTAACACCTCAATCTCATTCTCAATTCATTTCAAAGCATCTTGCACTGAAGATAACTAACGCTATCCAGGGGTCAACATGTCTTTTATCCTAAATAACAATTATATTTTGTAAAATATTAATACCCAAAGTTAAGTGACAGAAAAGCATTTCTCATCCCTTTACTGCTTTCAAACATTTAAGAATTTATATATAAATTATGACTCCATATTGTTCAAAAGTTCACTAACTCCCTTGGATTTCTAGTTAACAAGATCAGCAGAAGAGGGTGGAAAACTTCCAGCTATTGCGCTAATTTTAACCATGCACACACACACATGCACACACACGCACAGAGTTTATACTGAAGAAGAGTGAAACAGAAAAAAAAAGCAAAATAAAACATCCTTCTTTAACTTTAAAGAAAATCTCAGCCTCTACTATATTTCAAGTGACGTCTTCATCCTTAACATTTTTTCATAGTACAAGATGAAAGCTAGTGCAAGTTTTTAAGCTGAAATTGCAAAAGTAAATGTCTCAAATAAGTTATTTTCAAAGGCAGAAAATGGTACAACAGTGACTTCTAAGCACCAGTAAACTTAGGGTTGATATGTAATCAGTGTGCAAAAATAATTAGTTAAAAACTAATTAGTTAAAAAAAATGATTGCAGAACTGCCCCTCACCATATTTTATTTATTCTTCTCTGAATACTACATATTTTAGCTCCCTTTATTCTAGCAAAAAAGTACTAAATGACTAAAACATGTATTGTGTTTTGATTTCAAATTGAATGTTAATATAGAACTATCTCAGGTATTTGCAAGTCTTAGAAGGCTTTCTTTATATATCATAGACTTTTCTGTTATAGAATTTCTTTTTGTCTTATTTTTATATTAGACAAGTAGATTTAACATATTGCTTGAGTTTCCATGTAAAAAAAAAAAAAACAATGAGAATTACATTAAAGGTTGCAACCTAATTCAAGTTGTTATCAAATGTACTTAACACATGTACTTGTTTAGAAGACAAAAGTGATATAGAATGCTGCATAATTTCCATTCCCTGAAAGTTGTAGTTTATGCATGTATGAATATATGTATTCATATACACACAGGCTTGGTTCCTAATCAGTGATAAGTGTCTAACCTGTGAGGCACATTAGGAGCGAGAGAAGAAACACAGTTCACACAGAATAGTGGGACCCATGCTAATCCTCCATAAATCTAACTCAAATGGCCGCCCAGGGTTCCTGGATCAACAGTACTGGAGAGTGGGGCAAAGACTTGAATATCCTGACGTAAACGCAGATAGGTCAAGCCATGCTTCCTAGCTCAGGATCAATGCCTGTAGCAGAGCTGATAGAGAGTGAGAAGGAGGCAGTAGCATCTCTGATAAAGGGACATGATATATGCAGTCAGGGCTCATGAAGGGCAATGTTTCTAAGAATGTTGGGAATCACTGTGGGTGAGATTCAAATTAAAATGAAAACTCAGATAGAACATAGCCAGGTAAATTGTAAATTAAGCAGAAATGAATTGCTTATATTGAGAAGAGTAGCCCAGGAAAAAAAGAAAAAAGAAAATCATCTGCGCTTACAGCTTCTCAGACATTCATATTTTCTGGAAAAATGCTCTGCTACTTTGCCTGCTTGAAAGTGGTGCTAGATATATTTCTGTGAGCATCTACGTGCTTCTCTCTCACCAGCCACACCCTGACAAGCAAGAACTAGTGGTCTCCTCGGGTTCCTGATCTGCTAGGCACATTTAGATAATGTCTGGTACGCAATGGCAGCACTGAGTTCAGCAATCACAGACACTTTCATAAAGAATGGAAACACTGGGATTGCCTGAATGCAGACTTTTGTACAGTGCATGCAGTATTCATCTAGGAAGGGCAATACAACCCCCAGCTTATGTGAAGATATTTGGAGCCATTTGTAGATCGCGTTGCTCATACAGTTACTTAGCCTATAAAGAACATTATGTGGTTAAACAGTTTTAAACTCCCAAGCTAGTCTTATTCAACTTTAGCTCAAGTGTCTCTGCACAGTTTGGGAACCAGGACCCTGCTCCTCCAGGTCTGAAGACCTGGGTTCTCTCTCCACTGTTTCTCATCATTGGTCTTCTCATAAACTCTCTAGAAGACGACAGTCTGTGGAATTTTTCCCCATGTAAATAACACTTGCAAAATCTTGGGATGGTATCTAGATCAACCAATATTTATGTGGGGTCCTTCCTTTGATACATAAAAAATTAAGCTTGCACTCTCATCAGTACTGATAATGCTACTGGTAAGCCTACTATTATGTCCACCATTCTTCTTAGACTAGGCCAACAGACCTTCACTGTGTTCATATGAACACATCCAATCTCTAGGAAACCCAGCTGGGTGGGAGCATAACACAGACAAGAAATCAAAACATCTTTAATTTGCATAAAAATATTTAAGATTAAATTTATTTTCTCTACCGTAACAATGAAGATAACTACTAAAGATTACACTGCTGGTAGGATGTTTCCTCTCTGATGTTTTATGCTGTTTGCTTTAAGAATTGGAATTATATTTATATTTCAATGAATCCATTTACTGTATTACTTAGTATTACTTTGGCTCAGACTTTTCTGTGAGCCCAGAGCAATCTGACTGTTGCTACATATAATTGTCAGATTTTGTTTTCTTTTGCTTTTTGAACAAAATTGGAAAAGACATCTGAAGAAGCACTGAAAAAACTTGTCCCCATAATTTCTCTGCTTTTTCAAATTAAAATTCCTCAGTTAATACAGTGCTGAAGTTAATAGGAGAAGTCGTGGAACATCTCAGCAAAGTTTGACTCCAGTTCCATTTTTTTCTCTGCTGGCTATGTAAATATTTCACTCTCACGTGTCATCTTCCACAAGATACTACAGCTGTGTCGTGCCTAATTAGAAATATCTATTGAAAGAAGAAGATTGCAGTGAAACCTAGGTCAGATATGAGACAACTGCAATTACGGTCACACTTGCTACTACTTGCTGCACACTTGCTACTACTACACATCAAAAGATTGAGGAAGATTTGCAGAGATACTGGAAGAAGCTACACTGGGCAGGTAACGAAAGCCCATCTGGAAGTAAGATGAAAATGCCAAATATCTGCAAATTACTCTTGTCTCTTCCTACCAGAATCTTACCCTGTATTAATGAGGGATCCTCCTCCAAATCTGGGCTTAACAAATGATACATGCAAATATGCTTTTACGCTCATCTGTATACATGCACACACACACACGCACAGACACACACACACAAAGATACACACAGGGAAGATTTTATGAGAGAGTAAGGTTTAAATCACTTATAAGAGAGAGGAAAGGAAAAGAGAACGGATCTTTCTCACAGGGAGGGAAGACTGGGAAATTTTTCCAGAGAGTAAGGACACAGGGGCAAATATCTCTGTCTCTTGCTTAAGATGAAACCCCTCATTTCTCTTGTCACTTTGCAAGAGCACACAAACATTGTCTAAAGCATGTACTCTGAGACGGATGCTTAGATACGGGATGAATAGGCCATTAAGGATTTATAGAAGGTGGAATAAGAGCAGTATTTAAGGCCTACAGGAATTAATTGCTTAACTCATTAGTCATATAAACTATTTGCTGTGATATGGGACTTCAGTCCTTCCCTAGTCTCCATAAACTGAGGTTCTTCAAATTTCAGTTCTTAGAAACACAGCTACCTTCTATCATCTACCCTTCTCTTCCATTCATAAGGAAAAAAATCAAATGTTTCTCCAGAGTGTACAGGTTGAGATTTCACCCAACAGTTATACCAAGCGCAGCACAACTCATTTCCATGAGCACACACATACAGATGCAGACACATATAAAATAAAACAGGCAGCATAGTTACCTAACTCTAGTTAGAAATCTCCTTAGTTTCAGTGAGGTAGCAGAATTTTACTCCATATCGTGCACTGGGCAACATTTATTTTTCCATATCCAAAATGCACAAAAAGCCTACTTTTTGTGAAATATAAACAAATTGTATAAAGTACTGAGAATTCAATTTTCAAAGTATTGGATAGTGCAGGAGAGCCTACCATTAATATATAACAACTGCCTGGCTTCATAGTAAGGGCAAAAGTATACCAGTTTTTAATGAGAAAATGCTGTTATTTTTACATATTTTTTGCCCAGTTAAGCAACAGGGCATCAAGCACACTGCTAAGTGGTGTGTGAATGGCCATAGCCTAAATGCTCTGGCCTCAGTTAAAGACTGAGTAATTGATTTTAAATCCCAAGGGATCATGTAAATATCATAAGTCTTGAATTGCTGTGCTCCAATATGATATTGCAATCTTAAAGGATAAAATTAAATGTAGTTTTGAAAACAGATTTTTCATGCTTTGCAACGAAAATAAAACAAAAAAATCACATTCCTGATTTGAAAGAAAAGCACATTTGAACTAAACACACAGAGAATTGGACACATAGAGTTTAGATTTGCCTTAGCATTATTCCTCCTCGTGATGAATTCTTAATTTAGTGGTAACAAAATTTCAGAATTTCAAAGCTGACCAAAACTGGAAAAAAAATCTGGTCTCAATTATGCAGTCATGCCAAATTTTTTAAAAAAATTCTGCTAGGATTTGGGTTTTTTGTTTGTTTGCTTGTTTTTTAAGATATAAATTGGAATTCATGACTGACTAACAAGGCAGGTCCATTTTTGCTCAACTTTTTACTTCACATTCCTTAAGTATCTGCTGGACTTTTTTTCCAGATTTTCTAGTTTCAGTTTTGTTTGACATACTAGAGTAAGTACTATAACGTAATGTACATGTTTAAATATTTCAATTAAGGGACCTGCAGTTACAAAGCATTTTATAATTCATATAGAAATAAGTCTCTATTGGAAGTCCTTTGGTAAAAATGGAAGAGAAGTTAAGTAATTTAGTATATATTTTTAGATTAGAAGTTGCAGATATAAGATACAGAAGCACCTTAAAATATCATAAAATATAAAACTCATGTTCTATACTTCATTCTTCAGGTAAGATATGAGTTATTTTCAATTGCTTTATCAATATAAGCACCAGAACACCTCAGGAATGGGTTAACATCTGTCACTCACTCTTATTTTATTTATATACTGGTCTAAAGCCAGTCCTAAAAATTTATGTCTTCCATAAGAGCCATCGGTTTTAACTACCTCTAGCAGTGATTCATGAAATGCTTGCTTTCTGCTATTCTTTTAAAGAATAAAAAGGTTTTGATTTACTGCTTGTTTACTCTGTATCTTTCCTGAATGTAATTCCTCTATGAATTGCAGATAGGAAGAGCTGGGAAAATATAGTAGTGGATTTAACCTACTATATTGAAGAAACGGCCATGTGTTACTTTCGAGGAAGCAGAGTACTTCTGATGTAAATTTCTAGACTTGGCACTGGGAGTAAGGCTGCATAGGCAAGAAAAGAACCACATATTAATCCTTCTTACTGAACAGCAGGAAGAAGTATGTCACAGCAATAATACCAGCAGCTGCTTGAATCCTTCAAATTATATGTGGAAAAATAAAAATATGCAGAATTCTAATTGCAAATTGCTTCCAAAATCTTTTTTAAAACAGTAAATATATCGACTTTTTCAATCTAACTGTTCCAGCTGAGCGGCAGTTGTTCTTAATGTCAGTTATGAAAGTTTTAGGGACAGAATTTCTAGCAGAAAACAGAAGAAGGGAAGTTATGATCAAATCAGATGAGTCTATTTGAATGTTAATGTTTTAATGTATCTTACATTAAGATTCACAGTGTAATGCCACTTTAAAAAAATCCATCTACATCAAATGCTGCTGTCCAAAACAAAACAAAAATTCAAAGTAACTTGATTTTGGAAAAGCTGTGTAAGACGCAGGAGACATTGCACTAAACTCATCTGAGACAAAAGACTAATGCAGCTAGTTACATCCTTTTGTTTCATATTTGCGGTTGGAACTGCGGTCTGCGAAAAAGTAATACCTTATTCATATTTTTCAGTTTTCTTAACTTCTTTCTATAAAAGATGCCCAAATTTATACAGTGCCTTACCATAAAAAAAGTTTTAAAAAGTTAAATCCACACGGATGTTGTAATTAAATATACTTTGATAAGTATTTCTGAAATGGCATCTTTGGAATCTTTGAACAAACTGCAGTGCTAATCAATGTAAAAGTTTACTTTAGAGCAATTCTGCTAAAGTGCCAAATCTCATATTTACCTAATCTTATATTACACTCTGCAGAAATAACTAGAATCTAGTACTTAATTATCATTGTGCTATTTTCCATTTTAATTGTCCTTCTTTAAAGCTTTAATATTTTCTTGCAAAAAAGAAGTTAACCATTTTAATAAGCTTCTTTTCAAAGATTAAATATATCTGTAATAGTTTCTCAGTGTTTCTGAATCTTCTACCTATGTCTAGGTACCTATGTACAAATATCAAATCTTGTTTATTTTGAATTCAGTCGGACATTGAAAAATACCCGCCTTCACTTGCCTTAAAACATTTTAGAATGCTTGGTTTAGTTAATTATGTTTCTCCTAATATGTAAAGTCTTATTATTTTGATAGTACAGTATTTTCAAGTTGACCAAGATGTTCATTTTAGATGTGTTCCGTCTAATGAGTGGCTCTTTCTTTTAATATTTCCTAGACAATGAGAAAACACCACCAACAACAGCAACAAATATATTTCTTTACCCATTTTCTTTGAATTCTGATGACTGGGGAAAGTAGTCATAATCTTAGATTTTTTGGGAGGAGCGTCTGTTGGTTTAGTCCTGTGTCACATGCAAGCGATCAGCTCCAGTTATCCATTCTGCATACATAGTAGTTCATTCCAAGCTCTCTTTTGTAAAGAATAATTCCTTTGGAAAGCAAAGCAAGGCATAGAGTAAGGCATTGTGAATATAGTAGTGCTACTATCCCAGCAAACACTATCTTGTAACGTACCTATCATGGGGAAGCTTTGTGGATAGCAATGAGGCAGCCTTTGATCTAAACTTTACCAGGGCAGCAGCCAAACCGTGAGGCCAGCTGGATGCTAGGAAGCAAAAGCAAAGCAGAGGCTGAAGGGCTGTGCTATGTGTGACTGATTCTTTTATGGTGTTTGTAGATGTGTGTATGAGGTAGATGAGCCAATGTGTTTGTAAAGGTCTGAAGTACAAAACATTTTGGAGTAACTTTCATGCTATGATGTACTCGTGGATGCAGGATGGATAAGTCTTATTTGCCCCAGAAGGCTGAAAGCCTTCCCAGAAAAGAAATTGCACTACAGAGTCCGAGCAATGTAAGATACTTTCAGATCACCTTCTGAAAGATTTAGAGAGGTAATTTTAAAGAATAAACATGCAAAATATTCTCAGATCCTGTAGATTCCCCTTCCCTCCTCGAAGGGAAGATCTCAAAGCAGATCTCTAATCTGCTTGATGTACAAAGCCATAGACAGTAGTTGTGGTAGATATTTTCAATGCCAGCTGGGAAATTTGTTCCACAAAGATTACTGAGTTCTGCAAATAAATCTCTTGAAATAGTCTCATCTCCATACATCACACAGCTTCTGGGAGTTTGTATCTTCTGTCTTTAGGTCTAGTCCTACGCAATGTGGAAATTCCAAAGTCATTAGAGGACATTCTGCAGCAACACACATTCACTCAAGTTGATGTTAGTAGAGGTAGTTTTAAATCCCTTAACTGAGGTGAAATCATTCTTGGTTTATCCTGGTATAAATGAAATCAGAAATGGATTTGAGATAATGGAGTGAACAGAAGATTAATATCCATCAGAAAAGTAAGGAAGAGATTCAAAAGAGAGAAAATCCAGCCATGACAACTACATGACAACTATGTTGTAAAATGGATTAAATGTCTTGGCCCTCAGTCTATCAGTTCACAAAGCAAAAGGCAGAGATGGTGTGGTGGAAAGAAAAGTTTTCTTGAGTTCTTGGGAAAAGCATACTGTGTTCTCTCAGTCTTACTCTATCAATAATTTCAAAAGTGCTATGACCTTACCTACTCATTCTGAAGGTATATATATGTCCATAAAAATCCAAATCATTTTAGGAAGCTATTTTTGTTGTTTTTAATTCATTACTATTTAGCTTGTAGTCACAGATTATCCACTTTCATGGTTTGCTATTGTTTTGTTAATTCTACACTGAATGAAATAAATTAATGCCAGTAAAGAGAAAAATTAAATAATGATATGTATGTATGATAATACATATATGAATGTAATGATAATAAATGGCACAACCTGTGAAAAAGGACCATTTTCAAAGAAGGTAAAGACCATTCTTTTTTGTGAATGACATAACTGTGACTTTCAGCTTCTTTGTCTGAAGCAATCTGAATGGAAAATGAGGGTGTACAGCACCAAATATATCCGGCATATGGATTTCCTGCAATTCCCCATTACACACTGACAAGGTTTGACTGAAGGCAAAATTGGCAGATGGCGGGGGACAAGAGAAGCCTGTCTTTGTGAAAAGGAAAGAACTGGAAAAAGTAAGAATATTTATTTGCTTTGGCCAAATTATTCATAAAGTAATATTTTAATTTCATCAGAACATCTGTGAATTAGGAATATACCCTTATAAGAGAAAAAGAGAACGTTACAAGAGAAGTTCCCCAAACACTGAATCAAAATACAACTTTCCCAGTGAAATATTCCTTTTTTCTTATAAAGTGTGCTTCTGGAACTCTTCTTTGTTCTGATATGCTACCACAATACCTTTGAAGCTTTATGTTGACCTACAGAAGCATTGGGAACAGATTTATTTAAATACATAATAGATGTACTCACCAGAAAAAGAGAGTTTCAAACTAAATATTATGATTAAAAAGATTTCTAGCAAACAAAGATCTTTTCTGTTGATCAGTAGATGGCAAGCTTGCTACATCTAGCTTTCAGAAAATGTTTGCCTGTTAGCGTTTACAATGCAACTGTTGTGCCATATTATTTCAGATATCATTAAGTTCTCCATATTTAGCTTTCTGTAGAAATGATTTGTGTATAAAATGCTCTATATAGAAGATATATCTTTTAAGAAATGCTCTAAAGAAATAAATTATAATTAATTATTATATGTGGTTACTCCCTTGAGTTAGTTTTTATCTGAAATGACTACATGCTTGCTTTAATTCTTTAATATTTTTATATTTTTTATTGTTTTTTGCAAAAATATCTATTTTTAATAATGTTAGTTTATTCCTTACTGTTTGCATACCTTCTATATTTTAGCATTTGTCTTCTATTGGAAGCTTTGCACATAGCTCTTTATAGGGATTGCAACAAAGCTAAAAATCAGGATTATCTATAATACTTACTACTGGGAACCACACAACTGGAATAAGTGAATGTTTGATTTACTATATATCTCAAATAATTCCTTGATGCTCTCAGTATCTATCCTTTCTAATAGCATACTAATCATATTTTTATAGCCAGGTATATTTAGGGAGAAGTAATGTGGCTAAAGGGGGGAAGTAAGCAAACAAAATAGATAATATGAATACAAGAGGATGCAAGAAGAACTAAATTCTTAAAGAAATGAATAAACAGGATTGAGGGAGATTATAGGCAGGCTGAGAAATTACAATTTGCAATTATCTGGGGCCAAAATACGTGCTGAGTTAGTTCTTCCCATGCTCTTCAATAGTTAGCCTTGTTTGCTGTCTTGAATATTCTGGAATGAGTGTGTGGAATCTGTGTTGACTGTAAGTAATGGAAATTTTTCTCTAATATTAGCAAGGGGTTGCTTCGAGATTGACGCTGTAGTTCATTTACATAGCTTTAGGAACTGAGCTGCGCATTGCTGCTACCTAACCTTGTGACTTGCTATAGCTTTGTAGGAGATTCTATTTTTCATAGATTTTTTTGTTTGCTTGTTTGTTGACTTTTTTTTAACTTAAGACAAATTTTACTAAATATTTATCATAAAAATAACTAAAATTGCTTTATGGAGATAAGGAAATACAATGATGAACCTGTTACTTTTAAAAATAGTATAACCTGTTACTTGTAATAGTAGCATAAGCTAAGATAGAAACATTTCTTTCAATTACGTGACATGTATGAGGGTGGGAAAAGGAAAAATACAGTGAAGTTGTCAAGGGCTAAATGCCTCAGTCTCCATGGAAGGGAGAGTGTAATTTCTGCTGCTTTCCTTGCTAGCCCCAGCAAACCAATGGAAGTTGTCCTTGTGGATTTGATGGTAGGGTAACAGAGCCCAAGAGAGAAGCCAAATCATTCTGATTATTCTGCAAGCAACAGAACTGATTGACTAAAGCTGTGTGCCATCAAGGCAAATTCCGTTTGTATTGAATATATAGAATGAAGTTTAATATATTATGTTGCTTATCTGGCTGAACGAATCTGAAGCTGTTACCTATGCTGTTGCACTTCAAAACTGATTACGTTCATACTTGTACCAGAAAGTGTGTCTGCTAGCCTGTCTTTTGTTGTTCATGTGATCCGAGAGCACAGAAACCCCCAAATTTTTATAGCTCAGCAAGGAGATCAGCATTAACCCCACGTCTGATCAATGGGCCCAATAAATAGGCAAACAAAGCATAAAAACTTGTCATTAGTTTTAGTTTCTCTTTATTGCAGTTTAGAAAGACCAAACTGTGAGGTGGAAAATAGTAAAGCACAAGGAACAGAACAATATACCTACATATATGGAAAACAAGTTTGAAATTCTATATGCTTTGAATATAAAAGATAGTTCACAATAAAAAGATTCTAGTTATAACTTATTAATTAATAAGCTTTCAAGAAGACCATAGTAAGTCTGAAATATTTTAGGGTTTTTTTTGCAAGAGTGATCTTTTTCATTGTAGCATAATATAGCACTCCATGGTATTGCACCTGTAATATAGCAATAATCAGCATATCAGGAAGAAACTGTCTCTTCACTGCAGAGGTGGAAATAGAATAATAGCCTCAATGACCTTTTGCTGATCTTTCCCACTACTTTCTAGTTACTTTTCTCCAGCACAACAGAATTATCTAATCTGGCTTTGTTTTACATAAAACTAGTACAAAAATAAGTTTGGAGACTTTGATTTTCTATCAATATAGGTGCCATATCACGCAATGCACAGAAATCATTTACCAGTAATCTATTTTATATATTCTTTGTTTTGACAAAATGCAAATAATCAAAAGTGATATAATTTCCGAAGAGCATACTTCTATCAAATGTTAAACAACATTTGATATAAAGCTCAGAATTACAATACCTTTCTGGAAGATTAAAACACATACCTATCCTTTCTTAAAGGAGCATTAGATAAAATAAGCAAATTTATACACATACATGCACACACAGAGGTGCAAATACACACATCTTCTAAGATGAAAATTATAGATGTTTAATTCTGTGTAGCCTTTTTAATACTCTAGTATATGTAAGGTCCACTGGGGACAAATCACTGGTCAGTTCATATTAGTTAACCTCCAGTAATTTCTATGCAGTTTCAGAGTTCGTCTGACCCATGTTAATAAATGAAAGTCATATCACATATTGCAATTAGAAAAGATTGAGAAATGTTTCACAGGATAAATTTAGAAAAAAATATTTTTGAATTTTAGTTGCTATAGTAACAAGACATTTCTCCTTTCCTGTACGTTTCTTTACAGTATACTCAGAGCTCTATGTGACAAAACAAGATTTTTACAGCCTACAATTTAGTCTCAAGAAAAAGATTTCCCCCCCTCTGGGTGAACGTGATTAGACTGGTGCTTACAGAGCTTCTGAAAGTTTGAGGTCTGTCAGCATTTCTGTCTTATTTTCTGGGGTTTATGACCTACTTATAAAACTTCTTTCTGGAAGGAAGCTTAGCACATTTGCCTCCTCCCAGAAACTATCTTCAGTATTTTTAATCAAAATTTAAGAAGTTCATTTCACATCTTAATTTATAGGCAAATTAAAAACAGTAGACTAGAGTGGTGACTTCCGATATCAGTTGTGCTAGCTCATAACTTGACTCTGTGTGTGTGTTGCGTGTGTGTGCATGTGTGCGTGTGCGTGTGCGTGTGTACTAAATAAGAAGCCGACAGACTGAACAAGAAGCCGGAAATGAAGGAATAGATGTAGCTGAACTAGTAAAAACAGAATAATTTAATTTAAGCCTCACAGATCTTTTCAGATCTTTATATACACGTTAAAGCATATTAGCATATCTTTCTAGTTAGGTAATAATGTCAATAGTATATAGGTGCTTGTAAGAGCTTAAGATTTGTTTTCAAAAGCAATTCAGGTGTTTAAACCTTTCACAAGTGTTTAGACTTTTGATTTCCATTCAAACAAGTAAGAGTTAAATGATAAAATATATCTGAGAATCTGGACCTGAAGATATATATACAAGCTTAGCAATATACACAAAGATACTGAATTTCCACTGATGCCTGTGACAACCAGTCATCTTACTTGGTTTGTTGCTTCTAAAAGACGAACCAGATGCCTATTTGCATCATTAAGGGTGTAGATCTTTTCAAAATTTAATCTAACAGTGATTTGATGTCTTCAAGTTTTTAGGCAGAAATAAACTGCCTAAATCCAGGAAATCCTGCTAGATAATCCATACTCTGGAAGCTGTTCAAAGCTAACATGGCATTTCCAGCTTTGATGCACAAGCACGGGTGCTCCTGCATGCTCAGCTGCAGTCCTTTGGGAGCAAGCAACTAACTTCTGCCCAAGTCCTGGGAGTGGCCTAGTCTTTTGGGCAGAGATGAACAACACACCACTACAAGTGTTGGCTTTTCTAAATGAGTAAAAGCTATCTGACTACAGGGTAAGCATATCTGTAGCCTCCTAAATCATTTCTAAGCACTGTAAAATATACTTTTCATTCTCAGTTCTAATTTTCTTTATAAAGTGATAGGATATGCTTACCATACACAGACTTACCCTGGTGGTTAATTTTTCAATTTAAGAATGATCTCATTAAGAGATTAAATGTTTTCAAAGAAAACCTCAGGGCCTACAGATAGTCAGCTCATATAGTATTGATTTCTTACTACAGTTTCTTCTTTACCAACAGTGAGAATTCAGAATGGAGAAAGACTTCTTTTCCTGTAGCCTATTTTTCACAATATTTGGGTATTAAGGAATATCTCTTTGTGCACATAGCTAAATCCAAAATGAATTCTGGCAGATAAGATTTTACATAAACTAAATATGATACTATAAGCCAAACAGTAGAATATGATTTTCACCTCTCTAAACTGTGGGTTAAAGAGAATTTTCTGTCCTGTATTTGTATTAGAAAATAAAAACTGGAATCTAAATAACGTGGCATCTCAAGTGATTATCACTTTTCAGCAGATATTTAACCACACCTATCAAGGGCTCATAAACCTTGAGAGTGATAAGGACTGATACGAAATAAGTCATGACACTAGTCAGCAGTGGCAGCACAGTATCAGTCAGGAGCGCATCAGGTAACTTAGTGAGTCCTTTTCCTGGAGCATGGCTTCTACGCATAATAATAGCACAAATAGTAGTAACTTATGCTCAAATGCGTTAAAGATGTGTATATTAAAAATTCTTCAAAAGCCAAGAAACTGAACATTTATACTAGGAGTTATTCTGTGTGACATTCCTACCCTTTCTTTCATCAAAGTATTCTGCTTTCAATGAGGTTTTAGAGTTTACACTTCAGTGAAGTGAAAGGGACATAGGAGATACAAGTTTCCAGCTTTGCTACTGTTGTTTAAATAGGAAGCTTTTCATTAGTGCTTTACTAATGGTTGTGATGGCTGTGTCTTTGTAATGGAAAAGGTCGTCCTATTATAAAAACAGCAGGCACAGCATTTTCTGAACGTTGTTGCATGCAGACAAATCCACCATTAGAGGAATTACCACTTTTTCTCCACCTGCTGTTTCCTTCTTTTTTATGAAATCATGACTTTTTTGCACTAATATGTTGAAAGTTTCAACAGGACATTTACAAACTCTGCAACCTTGTTCCTGTTGAGATCCCCTGATTAGATCAGTAGAGGGAATATGCAGGAATTTCATGGTAATAAATGTTTGATCTGAGTGCTGGTGGACAGTATCAGGTGTTTATGATGATTTTCAATGGATGTAAGTGCTGCTGAGTTAGCAGTTTCAAGTATCTCTGTACTGCTTTGATATACTAAGGAAGAGGTAGGGTCAAGTTATGGCAATTTGCCACTAATTTGATTAAAGGACTACGGAGACATACTTTCAGGTGATATAGCACCCTCTGACACCCACTCACTCCCAGGGAGAGAGGAGGGTACAGAACTACTTCTTCCCCATCTCTACCCATAATACAGGTTGCATTCCTCCTAACTCCACTTCTGCATGAAGGCCATCACAGTCTAGTTCTTTGAAAGCATCATAACATTAGCAACTAAATGTCAGCAGTGTTATGTGGAAACCTTATTGATTCAACATTTTTCTTTATTCCTCTCTTACAAATTTTTTTTGGGGGAGGGGGATTTGGTTAAGAAGTTGATTTTGCAATAAGAAGAAAACTAAAGAAAAGAAATATTAGACTAGTCATAGAAAACCAAATGGAGAAAGGAAGATATTTTTCCTCATTCCCATAAGGCAGCTTGGTTAATTATTGCTCTCTTAAGGCAGAGCTCTACTCTGGAAAGTGGCTGTAAAATCAGCATCTTGGGGTTCCTTGTCTGTGGCTTCACTGATTCTGCATCACGTTTGCTTGGTTTTCTAATATTTTTTTTCTTGTAAGTGTCAGCTTCAAGAATTAAATTACCCTTATGCTCCTAGAGACAATTTGAGGCTTTGCCTGGTCACATATTAATACTAGCTGTGGATATTTTTCAGTCCAGAGAGTAGCCATCATTACAATAGGGCAGTCTCACCGGAGGGTGATGTCAATAGCTAGGCTATATGGATGCGCAAGAGGTCATCATTTAGCCCGAAGGATGTCAAATCCCAGTGTAATACTCAGATACCATAAATAATCAAATAATATTATCCTGTTACAAAATTTTAGTGAGCAGAAAGACTCTGGTTTCGTATATCTAATAGGTGGTATGAGAACAAAAAAAAAACCTGGTCCCAGGCTATGTTTGCCAAAATTGCAGTTAGGAAAAAAAAAGTATACCTATGTAGGAAAAGAAATCATAAGAAACAAGTAAATCGGATCAATGACATCCAGCATCTTCTTGAGTAAGATACTTAACCTTTGAAGCCACTCTCTAAGAATGTTTTTCCCTCACCTCCAGCTAAAAGAATGAGTTTCCCTCACTCATCTGGTACCTTGCAGGCTGCAGGACAGCCATCCATGTAATAATTTTGTTCTTCAAGCAGAGTCTGTCTCATATCTATTAATGGGAAACAGAAAGTAGTAATGAAATGTACAGAATCAGAAATCAAGATAATGGAATTGTGAATTGTTCTAGGTAGATTTCCTGTGAGTGAACAAAGAAAGTCTCTGGGATCCTGAAGAAAAGGGTAAGAGCTACAGATAGGCAAAGCGTTCACCTGGGCACTTGGTGCTCAGCAAGACTGGGTTTTTGCTGGTTGATTCTAGTTGATACTGGCCATACTTAATGGAAGGTTCCCTAAAGAGCTTAGGCAAAAGTTGAGTAACCCTCTTCAACTTTGAACCATCATAGACCACTGGTACAATCTGAGTACTGAGTTTAGAGCTCCAGTCAGACCACCTTGCTTTTAAGGTTCCTCATAACTATGCTTTACAGTGCAGGAAATATATGATCTAAAAACAAAGCATAGGTGATTTTTGATTTTAGAATATTTCTTCTCCCTGACTATAAATAGCTCTATGTTTCATTCCAACTAAACATGAACCAATACAGAATTTAGGCATCCTATCTTATTCCACTGATTTAAAATACTCTTCTAAAAGTTAGATATACAATTATGGTTTGAGTTAGCAAACCCCTACATTCTTTATTTTACCACCAGGTAATATATAGCTATAATAATCTATATCAATTTTTCAATGAAATTTGTGCCTCTGATCCAAAATTCTTTAATGCAAATGTTATTAATCCTAGAAAAATGACCCCAACAGAGATTCTTGCAATCACTGTTTGGATTACCTAGTTTTTAGCATTTTAAGCTAAAACTGAGCAGAAACTGCAGGAATATGCCTGAATCTACTTGTATATGTATATCTTTGAATTGTATACTTCAAGAATATAAATTAATGGCAACATTTCTAAATATTCAAATGAACAAATAATGAAACCCAAAGTTTATCTTATCTCTAAACAAAGGAAGAGATCAGGAAATGAGAAGAAACAGCAGTAAATGCTCATAAAATTATAGAAAAATTTCTCATTTTATACAACAATGTTTTCTTACTCTTTATGCAGAGATTTTCTATGAGCAATGGATAGTTGCTTTAGTAAAGGTTACTACTATTTAGCAAAGAATGGCCTTTAACAAAATGAAATTTATGTACAAAATATGAGAGTAATTTTTAAGTGTTGGTTTTGGGGGGGAGAAGAGAGGGTAATGCGAAGGTGCCTTAGAGCATGTGCAACAGTACAGTTCAAACAGTATATTATTTTAAAAAATGGTAATTTATCACAAAACAAGAGTTTACTTGACTACTGCATATATATCACAGCTAGCATGTCACTACATATGGGACTACCCACTCACCTAAGGCTACGGCATTTAATAGGATGCCAGCAGCTTTGGCACAGACAACTTATATTTCAGGAAAAAGCTCTCTATTATTCTGTATAAACACGAGTGGGTGCCCTATTTTTGCTGCTGTTTCCTCACAGCTCTTTATCCTAAGCCATATTAACCCAGTATATATATGTGGTGTAAGAGTAATTAAAATTCAGCTTTTTCCAGAAATGGTTGGTCATGTTTTGCATACTGTACATTTTATTCTTTCCTTGTTATTTCAGTCAGCCATTTCACACACTGCAATTTCCCGCAAAAGCAGCTTCTCTGTACAGATTGAAAGATACAGGGCTTTTATAAAAAGCTGTCAGTGTTGAAAGCTTGGTAGATGTAGGGAACTGCTAATTGTATAATAGGGTGCTGCAAAGCTAGTTAATTTTCTTAATGAATGCCATAAAGTAGTTTTTAAAAAGAATCAAAACAGGAAATCATGCTGAGTGACCCTTATTAGGAAATCACTTGTAAGGCAAATGGGAAATATATACACAGCCCTGATATCTGATTCTTCAAATATGAACATATATTTCTAGGTCTCTGCAAATCACAGTTTCCAGAGGGACAGAAAAAGTAGTTCCACTGAAAGGAAAAATTATGACTTCTGATTACCTAGGGTGAAGAGTGCTTACAGTGAGAAGCAGCGTACTATCCCCATGGTATCCTGGGGGCAGCTGTAGAAGATGTGATATCCGTACCCCGATACTTTTATTACTTACAAAGACAGACCATGAGCACTATCATGTGTTTCTCATGTGTCCTAATCTCTAATTATAGTTTCTTTGATTATCTCTTCTAGACTACTGATTTCTATATTTGTGGACTAACACTGGCCTAGCTGGAAATAAATGGCTCTATACATGGTGTGATTAGGACATCCCTGGCAAATAATCACTTTTGAATGGGATCTCTGTAGGTTTTGGGAAAAACTGAAATCAAGCTGCCTTTCTGGGTCATTACTCTAACTTAGTGGTCTCCAAACTTTCTGCCAGCCAGCACTGCGGGGGCTATTACAGATGGAGTAGGGGCACTGTCAGGGTGCCGCAGGGGTTGGGGGCTCCCCGGGGCTGGGGCTGGTGTCAGGGTGGGGGCCGGGGCTGAGCCAGGCCAGTGCTGGCCACCAGGGCCACGGCAGGGGCCGGCACCACTGCGGCATCCCAGGGCAGCCCCAGGCTGGGCTGAGAAGGGGCCAGGGCATGGGGGGAGCACCTGGAGGGGGGCAGTGACAGGCAGGGCTGGGGGGCCTGCAGGGCCCGACAACGCTTGTCCTTGGTCTTCCACCTCTTTCATCAGCTGTGTCTTCAAAGAAAAGAGCAAGGCTGCCATTTTCACCAAGGAGAAAACTTAAAAACCAAAAAGCAAAGAGGGAGTTTCAGATGCTGAGTCCCGGTTTAACACAATTAAGCACCCAAGTCGCAGAGTCAAACTAGAATTAGAAGCACGGTTCAGCATTTCTAGCCAGCTCTCCTAGGCATCCTTGTGCTCAGTGTGTTGTGAACATCACTCTTGGATAGCTAATTCCCTCAAGGCAGCTGGACTGCCTCACTCTGCGTACAGCCCCCGGAGCCAGTGAGGAAACTTAAAGGCATTTGCAATTCAAATTATAACAAGGTCCCTTTTGGATCTGGTCATTTGGCAAAAGGACATAAATCACTAATATTTATAAAAATACTTGTGCAGTCTGTATACTTAATTACTGGCCTTGCAATCTAAGGTATAAACATAAACATTGTTGGAAGAAAGTGGCTATTAGAAAACTAATTTAGTTTATTTAAACTAATTTATTCAATGGTATATCTAAATATATTAATTTTATTATCGGGGACAGAACTTCTTACATAGTTACACCATACTCTCACCCTTTCTTAGCATTTATTGACTATATATGTTCAGTAAATTCAAAATTTTCTTACAGTGTTTATATTGAATATCATCTATAAGTAAACTGACATATAATTGAAAAAACAGGGTACTTTTTTGTATATTATCATCAAAATACTGGAATTTTCTATTTATTTAAGCTGTACATTAACTAAGAAAACAGTCCAGTAAATAAAAAGAACAACAGAATGGTATGTTGAAAGTAAAAACCTCTGATTGCTTTCTGATTAACCCCACTTGTTCATTTTTTTCCCTTGAATACAATTATTATGGCTTAAATAACATTTACGCTGCATTCCACTTCTCTGTCTTACTTTCAGACTCCTGTGCTTGGATTCAGAACTTCATTAGGACCATAACTACAAGTGGAAGGAGGCTGGTGCCGTGGTGAGAGTTTGTCAATGGGTCAGAGAGCCTCAGTGAGCCATTAATATGCATGGAAAATTAATAACGTTGCATAGCCAACACAAACTTAATCCCTTTTTATGTCTTCAGCTAATGGAGAATTCAGTAAAATTGTAGGATTGTAAGACTTACTTTGTCAGAAAACTCAGATCCCATTACTCAAATATTTTGAGGGTAAATTGCATGTTTAACCTGAATATAAGGATTACTCTTTTTCTGATGAGACTTACTCTTAATACCAAAAGCAAAAGGGCATTTCATTTCTATGTATTATATGTAACTAGGAAAATGTACACACCCACAATGTAAGCACTTCTGTGTCTTTTGCTGACTGGTAGTCTCAGGAGTTTTTTTTTTTTTTGTAATCTAACAGCATGCTGACAGTAACCTACTAGGGAGGTTCAAAAGTAAGCCTAAGGGCTATCGAATATCCATTTTTCCAGCATGCCAGAATTACACAAACATATTTGCCTAATAACAATTTAGTACCACTGTAAAATCTGTGTCTTATGGTAAAATATGTTTCAGATTCCTTCCTGTGGTAAAAAATGGAATGACTATGACTCTCCAGTGGTCAGTAGATTTGCTGAAAATCTGTTTAGAGAAAGAAATACAAGTTGTCTTGCTAGGGTGTTTCATTAAAATCTCCCTATTTATTGGAGTATTTTCTTTTCTTTTGAATACAGGCTGTTTCATTTTTCTAACATAATTAAAGCTCATTTAGAATGCACTAAAGGATAGGAAAATTTTATGAGATAAAATAGCATCTAGCGAAGCTCGATTGAATTCAGAATTTATGTCAGGGATGAATTTGTTTAAAATATTGTAGAGAATATACAGAATTTAACTGAATCAAAGATTCTCTCGTAGTATAGATGTACCATACAGAAGAGTAGACAGCTAGTGCTTCTACTCTTGAGTCGCAGGTACTCCACAGTAAGAGGAAAGAAATACTGAGGCAGAGGCAAGGGATCACCTTCGCTATCACCTTTTCTCCCACCACCCTACATTAATATGAGGCATCCACGTTTTTTCTAAATCCCAAAGCATCAAGTACAATACCCCTTTCAGGTGGTCATCAATAGTGACTGTAACCTCTAAAAATAGCCAGCCTTAGCTTCTTATGTTTCAGTTTTGTGGATTGTGCCAACATAGCCTCTATCGATAAACAGCAGTGTTTTACAGATGCTGGGTCAGGAGGATATTAGGGAGGAGGAAGAGAGTGGCAAGGCAGAAACAGAATAATTTAGTTCTTTCTCATACTTTCCTTACTACATACAAAACCTATAGCTGTTAGGTTAAATCCTTATTTGATTCAAGGATGTCTTCTCTCTGATTGAAAGCATTGTTATAAACTCTTAAAAATAGAATTTTTAAAAGAAATCAGTTGTTTAATTATAGTGCTTGAATCTTGAATTATTGATTTCTCTCCAGGATGCCTTATGTGCCTGACAAGTTTTACCCTCCCTTCCTAACTCTTATTGTATCTATTCTAGCTTGGCACTGAGAATACTGTGGGAATGGGCAACAGAACCAACATTTCCTCCCATTACCCAGATAGATTATTCAGTAACTTTAGCACAAATGATCTTGTCACTCTCATATTTTGAAATGTTCTTTTCATCTGAGCACTAATCAAAAGACTCTATTCTTCCAAAGATAATAAAAATATATTTATCTTAGATTTTAAGTAAAACTCAGATGATAATGAGAAACATATTTTGATTATTTATTTTAGAATCTAATTTTAGAATTAGAAGTAGTGCCTGCCTAAGACCAATAAGTTTCAGTGAAGTGTTGCAGCAGCAGTGAGACTTAACAATATTTCAGTATAAACACCTCTCTATAATAGAGACGGATGATTATGTATCTTGGATAAGTTGTCTTAAAGAAATGGAGAAAAAGTCAATTTTACAGTGCATTTCTATTCAGGACAAGATGGAAAAATTTAAACTACTATCTAGAAATGATATACTTTGGACGAATTATAAGGGAACTATTAAGCAATAAACAACCTAAACACCTTTTCAAAGGGAATTTAAATACCTAAATCATATATATATATATACAAAATGCTATATTTTATTGTTATTAGACTAGCATTTGAAGGAAGCTTAAGTATCAAAACATCATTGTACTGAAAGCTGAACAAACGCATAGTAAAAGATGGCCCCTAAATTTTGTTTCTTTTCTCCTTCTTAGTATGGATAAGATCCTTTCACAGTTTTTGTTTGAAAAATTTAGATGAGTTTCTCAAAAGAATATAGTAATTTGACTAAAGGTAGACATATCTGTCTGGGCAAGCTGTCCGGACTCCCTTTACACTCTATAGAGTAAAAAACATTTTCTACTGTATGATTCATCTCTGAATCTGCAGTCTGCAGTTATCACCTAAATCTCCTAAATAGGTCAGTTCAGATCTGCCCTGGAAATGCTGATTTCTCTCCATTGACTATAAAATGAACCTAGACTGAGTAATTCAGAAGCATATGCATGCTTTTTGGGCAGTTCAGTGAAAAGAGTCCCACACCTTGAATCACATTTAAGGCAATTAGGTACACAATGTCTCTGACAGATCAGGTGTGCTTAATCTTGCTGTGGTAATTTGAAGTATTGCTCCTTCCATCTATTGCAGATTTTGACTTTACAATGTAGTCAAGGGAAGGGAATGTTTCCTCACCCTTCAGTCACTCTTTGAACGGCATGTTGGGGTAACATGCGATTCAGGCCTCTCTCTCCCTCTTGCTCAGTAATATTTTACTATGATGTGTGACATTTTTCCTTGTGTATTTTCTGAAGAACTCAGAGCCCAGGGAAATTTAGTGAAATGTTCCCAACATTTACATTAATGTTTTAACAATGCATTAGAGTTTTCATGGTCTAGAGTACTTTAGGTTTAAAATCAATGGAATTGTACTGATAAGGTGAACGTGGTGTCACTGATGTATTTAAATACATAAGTAGTTTGAAGGGCAGGCCAGGCCCACTGGTACTTAACAAAACAATTACATTGACTAATAAACACATTTATCTGTGTCTAAAGAACTGGGATGGAATTATTCACAATCATAACATGTTATGTTAAGGAATGTATTTAAGTAGGTCTGACGCAAGTTTGAACTGGGCCCTCAGTCAGTGAAATTCTGACAGAATTTCGATAGCTGTTGTTGGACTGCTCAGTTTCACAGATTATTTGTACTTTACCTTCCTAAGACTATCTTTTCCTTTTCTCAGTATCTCATCTCATGACTTCACTTTTTGGATCTTGCCCATAGAATGCATCTTATTTAGCCTGAGTAAAGACAGTTTCATTATGTCCTTTGAACTATTTTGCAGCTTCTTTCTGAAAGTCTTTCATCCCTTCTGCTTTTGTATATTGATTGTAATTCACTTTTATTACAAGACCTTGCAAGCAGAATTCACCTTTCAGGTCACAGAATCACAGAATCGTTTAGGTTGGATGGGACCTCTGGAGATCATCTAGTCCAACCTCCCTGTTCAAGCAGGGACACCTAGAGCATATTGCCCAGGATCACATCCAGACGGCTTTTGAATATCTCCAGGGAAGGAGACTCCACTACCTCTCTGGGCAACCTGTTCCAATGCTCTGTCACCCTCACAGTGAAGAAGTTTTTTCTCAGGTTCAGATGGAACTTCCTGTGGTTCAGTTTCTGCCCGTTGCCTCTTGTCCTGTTGCTGGGCACCGCAGAGAAGAGGCTGGCCTCATCCTCTTGACACTCCCCCTTCAGATACTTGTACACGTTAATGAGATGGCCTCTCAATCTTCTCTTCTCCAGGCTGAGCAGGCCCAGCTCTTGCAGTCTTTCTTCAGAGGAGAGATGCTCCAGCCCTCTAATCATCTTGGTAGCCCTCCGCTGGACTCTCTCCAGCAGTGCCATGTCTCTCTTGCACTGGGGAGCCCAGAACTGGACACAGGACTCCAGACGAGGCCTCCCCAGGGCTGAGGAGAGGGGCAGGATCACCTCCCTCGACCTGCTGGCAACACTCTGCCTAATGCACCCCAGGATGCCAGTGGCCTTCTTGGCCACAAGGGCACACTGCTGGCTCATGTTTAACTTGTTATCCACCAGCACTCCCAGGTCCTTCTCGGCAGAGCTACTTTCCAGCAGGTCAACCCCCAGCCTGTCCTGGTTCCTGGGGTTATTCCTGCCTAGGTGCAGGACCCTGCACTTGCCTTTGTTGAACTTCAGGAGGTTCCTCTCCGCCCACCTCTCCAGCCTGTCCAGGTCCCTCTGAAGGGCAGCACAGTCTTCTGGTGTGTTAACCTCTCCTCCCAGTTTCGTATCATCAGCAAACTTGCTGAGGGTGCACTCTGTCCCTTCCTCCAGGTCATTGATGAATATGTTGAACAAGACTGGGCCCAGGACTGACCCCTGGGGGACACCACTAGCCACAGGCCTCCAACTTGACTCTGCGCCATTCACCACAACCCTCTGAGCTCAGCCATCCAGCCAGTTCTCAAGCCACCTCACCGTCCACTCGTCTAGCCCACACTTCCTGAGCTTACCTAGGAGGATGTGATGGGAGACAGTGTCAAAAGCCTTGCTGAAGTCCAGGCAGACAACATCCACTGCTCTGACCTCATCTACCCAGCCAGTCATTCCATCAGAGAAGGCTATCAGATTGGTCCAGCATGATTTCCCTTTGGTGAATCCATGCTGACTACTCCTGATCACCTTCTTGTCCTCCACATGCTTAGTGATGACCTTCAGGAGGAGCTGTTCCATCACCTTTCCAGGGAAAGTTTCCAGGTCCAGCTTTTTCATTGGGAGGTTGAAAAAGGACAGGGCCAGACTCCTTCTCAGCAGTGCCCAGTGACAGGAGGAGAAGCAACAGACACAGACTGAAACACAGGAAATTCCCCTTGAATGCGAGAAAACACTTCTTTACTGTGAGGGTGGCTGAACATTAGAACAGGTTTCCCAGAGAAGTTGTGGAGTCTCCATCCTTGGACATATTCAAAACTCAACTGGACACGATTCTGTGACTCTCTGTAATAATCACTCCATGGTTCATTTATATTGCTTATTAGCATCAATTCAGTACTGACCAGTTTGCCTCCTGCAGAAGCACTTGGCTATCACTGTGCTAGAAAAGGTTACTAGGTGAAGAGTCCAGGTGACTCGACCTGACCTGTGAAGTATATTTCCGCATAAGTAGCTAACCAAGAATGTATTTAGTTGTTAGCGTACGCATTGCTCCTTTCAATGAGCTCTTTCCAGACAAGGATTTTGCAGTTCAGGAGAATGGTACAGATTGCAGCCTGCAAGCAAAATGGACAAAAACTCTCTGGTTTGGGAAGAAAAAGTTTAGCAGCATGGATAATGAGCCTTGTTATACTCTTCTTTTCAAGCCAGAGAATGAACTTAAGTTTTCATAGCATTAATAAATTAATACAATACCTGATTACAGATATGATGACAGTGGCTTCCACATAATGACACTTTGAGCTTGCTATATATAAACTGAATCTGTGAAAAACCTACAGAACTGTCCTGGAAACATGGTGTGCAGATGAAGAGATGGGTATTTATGATGATAGACAAGAGCTGATAAAGATTATTTTTCTGGGACTGTATACTATCTGAAAGCAGCTGTACTCTTTCCAAGGTTGTGCTCTGCTAGCAGCTTATGTTGAGCTACACTTCAGGTTGAACCCAAGCTGCTTCTCCTCTCTGGCTTGTTTAACCTGTCCAAAAATAATTCATAGTTGAATATACTTCATGATAATATATCTAGTTTTAATATTTGGAAAAATCTCTTCCTTTTCCACCTAGCATTAAATGAATAGGGAGTTTAAAAACAATTCAGTGCATGTGTGGGTTTGTGTAATTTGCCAAAATTACATTTCTAAGATCCCTACTAATCACAGAATCACAGAATCACAGAATCGTTTAGGTTGGAAGGGACCTCTGGAGATCATCTCGTCCAACCTCCCTGCTCAAGCAGGGTCACCTAGAGCATATTGCCCAGGATCACATCCAGACGGGTTTTGAATATCTCCAGCGAAGGAGACTCCACCACCCCTCTGGGCAACCTGTTCCAATGCTCTGTCACCCTCACAGTGAAGAAGTTTTTTCTCAGGTTCAGATGGAACTTCCTGTGGTTCAGTTTCTGCCCATTGCCTCTTGTCCTGTTGCTGGGCACCACGGAGAAGAGACTGGCCTCATCCTCTTGACACTCCCCCTTCAGATACTTGTACACGTTGATGAGATCCCCTCTCAGTCTTCTCTTCTCCAAGCTAAACAGGCCCAGCTCTTGCAGTCTTTCTTCATAGGAGAGATGCTCCAGCCCTCTAATCATCTTGGTAGCCCTCCGCTGGACTCTCTCCAGGAGTGCCATGTCTCTCTTGTACTGGGGAGCCCAGAACTGGACACAGTACTCCAGGTGAGGCCTCACCAGGGCTGAATAGAGGGGCAGGATCACCTCCCTCGACCTGCTGGCAACACTCTGCCTAATGCACCCTAGGATCCCATTGGCCTTCTTGGCCACAAGGGCACACTGCTGGCTCATGTTTAACTTGTTGTCCACCAGCACTCCCAGGTCCTTCTCGGCAGAGCTACTTTCCAACAGGTCAGTCCCCAGCCTGTACTGGTGCATGGGATTATTCCTGCCTAGGTGCAGGACCTTGCACTTGCCTTTGTTGAACTTCATGAGGTTCCTCTCCGCCCACCTCTCCAGCCTGTCCAGGTCCCTCTGAATGGCAGCACAGTCTTCTGGTGTGTCAGCCACTCCCCCCAGTTTAGTATCATCAGCAAACTTGCTGAGGGTGCACTCTGTCCCTTCCTCCAGGTCATTGATGAATATATTGAACAAGACTGGACCCAGGACTGACCCCTGGGGGACACCACTAGCCACAGGCCTCCAACTTGACTCTGCGCCATTTACCACAACCCTCTGAGCTCGGCCATCCAGCCAGTTCTCAAGCCACCTCACCGTCCACTCATCTAGCCCACACTTCCTGAGCTTACCTAGGAGGATGTGATGGGAGACAGTGTCAAAAGCCTTGCTGAAGTCCAGAAAGACAACATCCACTGCTCTGCCCTCATCTACCCAGCCAGTCATTCTGTCATAGAAGGCTATCAGATTGGTCAAGCATGATTTCCCTTTGGTGAATCCATGCTGACTACTCCTGATCACCTTCTTGTCCTCCAGATGCTTAGTGATGACCTCCAGGATGAGCTGTTCCATCACCTTTCCCGGGATGGAGGTGAGGCTGACAGGCCTGTAGTTTCCTGGCTCCTCCTTCTTGCCCTTTTTGAAGACTGGCGTGACATTGGCTTTCTTCCAGTCCTCAGGCACCTCTCCTGATCTCCAGGACCTTTCAAAGATGATGGAGAGAGGCCGAGCGATAACATCCGCCAGCTCCCTCAGCACTCGTGGGTGCATCCCATCGGGGCCCATGGATTTGTGGATGTCAAGTTTGGACAAAAGATCTCTAACCCGATCCTCCTCAACCAAGGGAGAGTCTTCCTTTCTCCAGCCTTCCTCTCTTGTCTCCAAAGTCTGGAATTCCTCAGGACTGGCCTTAGCAGTGAAGACAGAAGCAAAGAAGGCATTCAGCAACTCTGCCTTCTCTGTATCCTTTGTCACCAGGGCACCCGCCCCTTTCAGCAGCGGGCCCACGTTTTCCCTAGTCTTCCTTTTGCTATTGATGTATTTGAAGAAGGCCTTCTTGTTGTCCTTGACATCCCTTGCCAGATTTAATTCCAACTGGGCCTTAGCCTTCCTTGTCGCATCCCTGCACGCTCTGACAACGTCCCTGTATTCCTCCCAAGTGGCCTGTCCCCTTTTCCACATTCTGTACACTTCCTTCTTCTGCTGGAGTTTGGCCAGGAGTTCCTTGCTCATCCATGCAGGTCTCCTGCCCGCTTTGCTGAACTTCTTCCTCAGAGGGATGCACTGATCCTGAGCCTGGAGGAAGTGATGCTTGAATATTAACCAGCTCTCTTGGACCCCTCTTCCTTCTAGGGCCCTACCCCAGGAGATTCCCCTAAGTAGGTCCCCAAAGAGGCCAAAGTCAGCTCTCCTGAAGTCCAGCGTTGCAATCCTACTCATTGCCCTGCTCCCTCCTCGCAGGATCCTGAACTCCACCATCTCATGGTCACTGCAGCCAAGGCTGCCCCCAACCTTCACATCTCCAACTAGACCTTCTTTGTTCGTTAGTACAAGGTCTAGCATTGCACCTCTCCTCGTTGGCGTCTCCACCACCTGGGTCAAGAAATTATCATCAATGCTCTGCAGGAACCTCTTTGACTGTTTGTGCCTAGCTGTGCTGTCTTCCCAACAGATGTCAGGGTGGTTGAAGTCTCCCATGAGAACCAGGGCCTGTGATCGTGAGGCTTCTTCCAGCTGTCTGTAGAAGGCCTCATCGATGACTTCCTCCTGATCAGGTGGCCTGTAGTAAACCCCCACAACAGTGTCACCCATGTTACCTTGCCCTTTAATCCTTACCCATAGGCTCTCAACTTGCTCTTCATCCACCCCGAGGCAGAGCTCCATACATTCTAGTTGCTCCCTCACATAAAGAGCAACTCCACCCCCTCGCCTTCCTGGCCTGTCTTTCCTAAAAAGCACATAGCCATCCATGACAGCATCCCAGTCATGTGAACTATCCCACCATGTCTCTGTCACTGCAATGAGATCATGGCCCTGCGACCGCACACAGATCTCTAACTCTTCCTGCTTATTCCCCATGCTGCGTGCATTGGTATACAGGCATTTGAGAGAGCCAGTCAAGCACACAGGCTTCCCAGAAGAGGTGCAAGAGGATCCTCCATAGCCATGTTGCATGCTGTCTCCCCTGGTTGTATGCACCCGCTGGAGGCATCCTGACTTGAACGGTGTTTTACTGACTCCCCTGCCACTATACCACTCCCCTTCCCCCATCTTGCCTAGTTTAAAGCCCTCCTTACCAGGCTGGCCAATCTGTTGGCAAAGACGCGCGTGCCCCGCTTGGTAAGGTGGATCCCGTCTCTCCCCATCAGCTGTTGATCTTCAAACAGGGTCCCATGGTCATAGAAACCAAAGCCCTGTTGCCAACACCAGCGGCGCAGCCAGCTGTTAACTTGGAAAATTCGTCTACTCCTCCTCCTGTCCTTTCCCCTCACAGGCAAGATTGAGGAGAAAACGACCTGGGCTCCCAGACCCTTCACCACCATTCCCAGAGCTCTGAAGTCCCGTTTGATGGTTTCCAGTTTGCCTTTCATGTCATTAGCACCCACATGGAAGATCAGCAGAGGGTAGTAGTCTGATGCATGGACAAGCCTTGGCAGTCTTTCCATGACATCTCTTATTCGAGCCCCTGGCAGGCAGCAAACCTCTCTGGACAAGAGATCAGGTCGGCAGATAGGTGCCTCAATACACTAATACACTAATCTAATCTAATACACTACATCATTGTTTTCTATTCACAATATATTGACTGTAGTAAAGCAGAGAATGATAACCCACCAGTTGTTTGTTTCTATTTAGGTGATAGCCCTGTCACACAAACACTTACATAAAAAAAGAAGAAAAAAAAAAAGAAAAACCTAGGTATATTTCCCCTGCTGCATTCTTTACATTGTACAATATAATTTCAGCAAGGCATACTTCAGTTTACATGGTTATACAAAGACTACATTTTTCAATACAGTGTTAATCTGCAGTATTTTGACAGAGTGAAGTACTGTGGCAAACACATTGCTCTCCAGAGCATGTATTCTGGCTAACTCTGAGTCAATGATGGTAAAATAAGATTCATAAGATAAGATTTGTCTGATTAAATGTAAATGTACATCATCCAGAGAACTACTCCGAGCAAATCGCACCAGGCCCTCTCTGCAGTCAGTGGAGAGAGCTAGGCGTCTTTAATATGTGTGATTTTTCTGGCCTACATCAGAAATATCCTTTAAGATAAATATTTAAGATATCCTTAGTATCTGAGGGAAAACATGCAATAAATATACATGACATGGTTGCACAAGATAGGAGAGCTGGGCCTGGACTGGTAGTAGATAGGGAGAGAAAAGGAAGCATGAAAGACTGATATTTAAGAATTGGTTACTCTGCAGTGTGCTCCGTCAAAGTAAGTTTGTACCTGGCAGGAAAGATTCGCATTTCATCACAGCTATAATTTTTAATGCATCTTCATGTGTGATTCTATACAGTATTGAAAATAGTTCAATATGAAAACATGAACGATCACTGTAGTTTGAAGAATGTTTTGTTGACAAGCAAATCATTTTAGAAGTGTAAGCTTTTCTTTAGGAAATACAAAAGCATAATCAGAGCTGCTAAACACATTACAAATGAGACAGCTTGCCTGCAAAAAGACTTGCAATGACCGTTTATTTGACAGGGATGTATTGGAAAAAAGAAAGGGTAAAAGACAGCCGAGTGATAATTCAGGTGTGCAGGCAGAGTGCAAAACCAGATAATCTTTAATTCATCTCCAATGATTCTCAACAGTATAGTTAAGTGAACTCCTATTTGGTATTGATTTTAAGACATGCATGATTTCTCTAAGGAGAAAGAAACTTTGTAAAACGATCTAAAGTTTGTAGAGGCAAAGTCAAACTTTTAAAACCTTGTATTGTGTATATAAATAAGGCAATATATTTCTATCAGAAACTTTCTCTGACAATTTCTATCAGAAACTTTCTTTGACTGCTGTGCATATCATTAATTGATTCTAGGAGCCTTGTAACAAAAAGATGCATAGATCAAAAGATAGGTCTAGGACATGATTTAAGTAATACAATGTTCAATACTTAATGACTATGATTTGGGTATATGGCTTAGTGACATATTAGGTACTCCCATGCCAGAGTATATTGAGAGAGTTAGATTATTCAGAATGGGATTCACAAAAACATTAAAAGACATCTGTAGAGTTAACTGGAGTTACTCAATAAAAAGATGCCGAGTACAAACTAATATCTTTGGATACCATTAAACAGGATTTCAGAGCTCTGGGGATGGTGGTCAAGGGTCTGGGGGCCTAGGTCATTTTCTCCTCAATCCTGTGTGTAATGGGGAAGGACGGGAGGAGGAGTTTTCCAAGTTAACAACTGGCTGTACCACTGGTGTTGGCAGCAGGGCTTTGGTTTCTATGACCATGGAACTCTGTTTGAAGATCAACAGGTGACGGAGAAAGGTGAGATCCATCTCACTAAGTGGGGGATGCATATCTTTGCCAACAGGTTGGCCAGCCTGGTAAGGAGGGCTTTAAACTAGGAAGGACGGGGGAAGGGGGGAGTTATAGAGACAGGGTAGTCATTAAAGCTGAAATGCCTGTACACCAATGCATGCAGTATGGGGAATAAGCAGGAAGAATTAGAAATCTGTGTGCGGTCGCAGGGCCATGATCTCATTGCAGTGACAGAGACATGGTGGGATAGCTCACATGACTGGAATGCTGCCATGGATGGCTACGTGCTTTTTCGGAAAGACAGGCCAGGAGGGCGAGGTGGTGGAGTTGCCCTTTATGTGAGGGAGCAACTGGAATGTGTGGAGCTCTGCCTCGGGGTGGATGAAGAGCGAGTTGAGAGCCTATGGGTAAGGATTAAAGGGCAGGGTAACATGGGTGACACTGTTGAGGGGGTCTACTACAGGCCACCTGATCAGGAGGAAGTCGTCGATGAGGCCTTCTTACAGACAGCTGGACGTAGCCTCACGATCACAGGCCCTGGTTCTCCTGGGGGACTTCAACCACCCTGACATCTGTTGGGAAGGCAGCACAGCTAGGCACAAACAGTCAAAGAGGTTCCTGCAAAGCATTGATGATAACTTCTTGATCCAGGTGGTGGAAACGCCAACGAGGAGAGGTGTGCTGCTAGACCTTGTGCTAACGAACAAAGAAGGTCTAGTTGGAGATGTGAAGGTTGGGGGCAGCCTTGGCTGCAGTGACCATGAGATGGTGGAGTTCAGGATCCTGAGAGGAGGAAGCAGGGCAATAAGTAAGATCGCAACCCTGGACTTCGGGAGAGCTAACTTTGGCTTCTTCAGGGACCTTCTTGGAAGAATCTCATGGGGTAGTGCCTTAAAAAGAAGGGGGAGTCCAGGAGAGCTGGTTAATATTCCAGTATCACCTCCTCCAGTCTCAAAAGCAGTGCATCCCTCTGAGGAAGAAGTCCAGCAAAGCGGGCAGAAGACCTGCATGGATGAGCAAGGAGCTCCTGACAAAACTCCAGCAGAAGAAGGAAGTGTACAGAATGTGGAAAAGGGGACAGGCCACTTGGGAGGAATACAGGGACGTAGTCAGAGTGTGCAGGGATGCGACAAGGAAGGCTAAGGCCCAGTTGGAATTAAATCTGGCAAGGGATGTCAAGGACAACAAGAAGGGGTTCTTCAAGTGCATCAATAGCAAAAGGAAGACTAGGGAAAATGTGGGCCCGCTGCTGAATGGGGTGGGTGCCCTGGTAACGAAGGATACAGAGAAGGCAGAGTTGCTGAATGCCTTCTTTGTTTCAGTCTTCACTGCTAAAGGCCAGCCATCAGGAGTTCCAGACCCTGGGGACAAAGAGAGAAAGTGTGGAGAAAGGAAGACTCTCCCTTGGTCGAGGAGGATCGTGTTAGAGATCATTTGTCCAAACTGGACATCCATAAATCCATGGGCCCTGATGGGATGCACCCACGAGTGCTGAGGGAGCTGGCGGATGTTCTTGCTAGGCCACTCTCCATCGTCTTTGAAAAGTCCTGGAGATCAGGAGAGGTGCCTGAGGACTGGAAGAAAGCCAATGTCACCCCAGTCTTCACAAAGGGCAAGAAAGGAGACCCAGGAAACTACAGGCCTGTCAGCCTCACCTCCAGCCCTGGTAAGCTGATGGAACAGCTCCTCCTGGAGGTCATCACTAGGCATCTGGAGGACAAGAAGGTGATCAGAAGTCAGCACAGATTCACCAAAGGGAAATCATGCTTGAGCACTCAATGCTGTAGGATTTGAGGCCTTCTTGCCTTGCAGTGGGCAACAAGGCTAACATCTGCACCATGTTTAGCCCATATATGTCTAACATACATGTAGATCTTCCATTTAGGATGGATTATGTTATTGATTTTGCTTTTAAATATGTATGCTTCTATGGATTTAAATTAGACAAAGTTAAAGAAATACGTCTTGTACTTGGAAGAAAAAAAAGAAGTAAGACTGGTGATAATCCTTTTATCCTGAAGAAATGTATTGTTTAATTACAGTCATATCTCAAGAATAGTCCCATTGCACTCAGTCCTTAACTCTGTTGCATACTGTAGGCAGTCAGGATTGATGAAGTAATATACACCTATCTATGGCTCCCAGGGGCTGGATTTGGCATCTCCAAGCAGAAAGAATGAGGAAGGTTTCCTTAGCCTGCAGAACAGTTTCAGTATGAGCTTTGAGCAATTTATTATAATTCATATTGATTTTGCTAGCTTTTGATTTTTGCCAACAGTACTTGAGTTTCCACCTCTCCCTTCTTCTTTATGCTGTGTACAGTGTCAGAAAATAACTTTGTGTATGCTACAAAGGAAATGGGATTGATGAAGGTAAAATACATGAATGGAGGAGGTTAGTGTACAATTATAATGATTCGTTGGATTCTTAGATCTTCGTCCAGTGAGTGAAATGTCCTAGTCTGAATCTAAATTATGACGGAGATGGACTAACAGTTTGTTAATAGTCCTTCACATGACATTTGAAAAAACTAATAGAAACTGATGATGCCATGACTTCCTTGGAGTTGGCTTATGTTTATTGCTCTTTCTTGAGAGCTCAGGGTTCTGTTACTGGCTTGATGATAATCCATCCAAGAAAGTCTATGGCTTGCAATGTCCTTGAGTTTGAAGTCTGAGCTAAAGATAAGGCTCAGCTAATAGCTTAACCATAAATGATATTTAGAAATCCTGATGAAGCAAGGGAAGAGGTTGCTTTGTGGATTTTTTGTTGTTTTAGGGTTTTTTTCTCCTCATGTCTTTACCACTTTCAGTTCTCCTTAGGGGGGGAAAAAAATCTGTAGTATTTCTGCACTTTAGTCTATGTTATACAAAGTGCATTTGTGGTTATACTGAATACAGAATGTTGAAAGATACACAACTTAAATTTAGGTAACTTGTGTGTTCATGGCTAGGCTGAAAGAAACAAAATAATTTAAAAGAAAAGCTATATAGCAAAAAGATATTGTCCAATATCCATTGAATAGTTATTCAGAAACATAACTGTAAAAACATAGTATAGTTAGTTCATTTTTTTCCTCTAAAGGGACAATGTTGCCAATCCTGTTTTGCCCTTGCACACATTTGCTAGTTATTAAAAAAGAATATACATATGCAAATTATATTCTTCCCAGTTGAGAGGATAACATGCATAATGTATTATCAGCTTAACATCCAATTAATACTATCATTTACAACTCATTGGAAATAGACAATGATAACAAGTTATTATGCTTTGAACTAACAATGAACTGCCTGAGGTGTAACTGAAAATGAAACAATGGGTCAAAAAATGCTAACTAGCATTCTGTAAATAAGCATTGTGTAGAAAACAATTGCTTTGAAATGGAAAGTAATCAGCTAGTCCATACATTATAGGATTTGGCAAACAATACCATTCGAGAGCTTATTGCAAGTTGTTATTCAAAGACCAAATCCTTCTTCCACTATAGTGTAGTGCCATCTTTACTTTTGAGATTGCTAAAGTAGGGTCAATTTCTAACTAGAAAAATCATCTAGGCAAAATCCTTGTACCATTAAGACATTGGTGATTTTATCATTTTTCAGAATTATCCATTATTATAAAACAAAGACTTGAATAAGTTTATTAATTTTGAAATAGCATTATAGACCTGGAGCTGTTTAGTGGTTTGTAAAAATATATTGGAAATGTCTTGATCATCATATTTTCTCAGCCAAAATGATTACACCATCATGGTTATAATTCATATGTTTTTTTATTTAAAAGCTATGCCTTCAAACATCTTTATATTTCAATAATACAGCAGACCTAGGCAACTCTAATCCACGAATGAATGTGAGTGGAAGAAAGATAAAAGTGAATCAGCAGTGAGGAAAGCACAAATAACTGTTCAAAAGAACAAGCAAACTTTAAAATGCTGACTCAGATTAAATCTTGATTGCACAAGGTAGAACATAGGGAGGAAGCTCCTACCTGAGTTTAGCTATGTAACAATATAAGAGCTGAGCTATGTAACTGTTTATGGCAAGTTAGGAACATAAGTAGTCACAAGCAAAACTTCTATAAATCTTTAGAGAGAAAAGGCTAAAGAGAAAACAGATCCATTGTTTAATGAGAAAGGTGAAATAATGAATCATGAGACAGTGAAGACTGAAGCAATTGTGAACGTAAGTTCACATAGCTGGACACAAAAGAACAGCAAAGTAATAGAAACACAGGTCACAATGGGAAACAAATAGCTTAAAGAATGCATACTTAATCTAAAAATGTAAAAGTCAGCATGACTACATTAAATATACATCAAAGTACTGAGGGAATTACCTGAAACAATTTGATCTATTACAGATTATTTCCAACAACACAGGGAGGATGTACAAGGTCATACAATACAGAACAACTTTAAGGAGAAAAAGAAGTATCAGGAAAGAATTCATTAGTAGGTTATTTCCAATAAGATAAAAAATATTGGAACATTTGTAAGAATTACATAAGAAAAATCCAAAATGGATGTGTAGAGAATAAATTATATTACATCAGTATAACTTCTCTATTGGACAAAGTTGCTAGCCTTTTGGATGAGAAGGAAGCATTAGATGTGATATATCTTGACACAGCTTTTGAGACAATCTATTCTGTTATTCTCAAGAGTAAACTAAGAAATCACGATCTTAGTGATTTCTTAGAACTCGAAATAAATTTAAAACCTTATTAAAGAATACTCACCAATAACTCAATGTCAAACTTGGAGGGTATTTTAAGCTAGGTCCCACTGGGACTTTTCCTGAATACTGTTCAATAATATCATTAATGACTTGGATGACGGAATACGTAGTGCACTTCTACAATCTCAGTACAATGTCTCTTTAGGAAGAGTTGCAAGGATGCTGGAAGACATTTAGAATTCAGAATGACTTTGAAAAAGTGTCTGATATCAATACAAATAAATTCAGTGAAGCCAAGTTTGTGCTCTACACAGAGAAGAAAAAGTCCAAAGTACAAATACAAAAAGGTATCCAAATAGCTAAACAAAAGCACTACAGAAAAAATGGTCTGAAGTTATAATAGGCCACAAAATGAATAAGCATCAGCAATGTGATGTTGTTAAAAAAGAGTAGATAAAAGTCTGAAATGTGTTAATAAGAATGTCATAAATAAGGCGTGAAGTAATTATTCTGCTCATTTTGATACTGAGAAAGCCACAAGGAGTGCCTGATAACCATTTTTGGGCAAAATGCTTTAAAAAAGATCTAAAACAAATTGGAAAGTCCAGAGAAAGGGACAAAAATATGTTATCATCTTAAATTTCAGCAAAAGTGATTTAGGTATCAGGCAAAGTGTTTTAATTCCAAAGACCTTAATGCACTGAAATATTTTACTTACAGAGAATTTGTAAGATCCCTTTCACTGAAGATTTTTAGAGACATATCTGTGAGGGGAGTTAGAGGTCTATTGAACACAGCTTGAAAAGATGAAGATGAATAAGAAAGCCTCTTGAGGGCTCTACATTCCTAATTTTCTACAATATTTTGATTTACTGTCATCTTTCTTTCTTTTACTTCTGAAACGTCCATGTTTCAGAGATGTTCTCTCCGTATTGTTTAAAATCTTTATAAAGACTTTTCTGATTAATTTTGCCCTAGGTTATCATCTGTATGACCTGCATAACACAGCATATAAAGCTACGCTAGTGATTGCTACATGCCCCTCATTATTGAAAATTATTTTAACTAAATATCTGAAACCCTTATATATAGGGTATATAGGTTAGTTTCATATATTTAAAAATACTTTTCACTGTTTTTATTCTGCAAGACTACCTCTAGCCTTATGCTACTCTTCAACCACTCCAAATGTATGCTATTTATATAATGAAGAAGGACAAGACAATGTTACATCTTAGATTTGTTTACAGCTCAGCATGGATAACAGGTAATTTCAAACCAGTGACAGGACTGAAATATAATCCTGTATAGTTCTCTTGAACTAGAAATAAGAGTGTTATTGTAAAGAGTGTTTCCAATATAAAACTGTGATAGACTGTAAGTTTCTTCTGTTTACTCTCAGCATGCACTGTATTCCTTAAGTAGATTGGTCCAGGAGGGACTCCCTGTAGGAGGAGAAGCATTTGCATATACTGATTTGGGGAAAAGTTAGAGACTGCAGGATGAGGTAGAAGGGGAGGAAAAGAGAAAATTTGCAGCAGAGTTGCAAGAGGCTGGAATTTAAGCAAAGTCTGGGAAACTGATAAGGACTGAGTAGAGTTCATTGCAAATCAAGAAGTTACTGAGTTGACTGAAACAAGTGCTGAATGCAAGAACTCCTCAGAAAAATTAAAAAAAGCAAAGAAGATAAAGTTTATTTATCTCTTGTATTTCTATTTAGCCTAGCCATTTTGACTTTTCCTTAAAAACAGAGTGATAACTTTGCGTTAAATCAAGGGTCTATCTATCTCAGCATTCCATTTCTGAAAGTGATAGCCGACATAAACCTAAGAAAAAGTAAGAATGGGAACACGTCTTACTTATTCCCACCACTGCCATCCCATATTCTCACAGTTATTTTCAGTTCAGAAAGTTTTCTGACTTGTTGTCCTCTGCATATTTAGTAACAATCACTGGATCTCTCCTCCAGTTACTTATCCATTCACCCTCTGAATCCTCTATGTTAAAATATTAATAAAAAAGTTATTAAAAATTATTCAGGTTTATATTCTATTTTTTTATACATATACATATTTATATGTGTACACACACACACACACACACACACACACACACACACACACACACACACATTCTGTTTAAAAGCCTTTTAGCTTTCTTTCTGGGCTCACTACAAAAGTAAGGAAGACTCAAAGACCTCAAGGCTTTGATCTACTTGAGTTCTCATTGAAAACATATGATTTATTTCTGGCATTGGAAAACTATAAAGCATTAATGAAGTGTAAGCAATTCTATCTTGCCCTGAGGAAGTCGAGTCCCTTCTGAGTGCTCGTTCATTGATGCTTGGAACAGCAGCCCAGTCTCCCTTGGCTATAGAAGTAAGTAGGACACGCACATGGTCAGACAACAGATTTATTGCCCTGCAACCAGCTGAAGGGTTACCTCATGTGTCCTACCCCTGTTTGCGCTTTCCCTACTGGCCTAAGTTCTGCTAACTTTATATCTTCATTTTGTATTTATGATAAGGCTGCCTTCAAAATTTCTACCTTGGCCAGCAAGCCCATTAAACTAGTACTCACCCTTTGTTAACTGTAATGTCCTGCTGTTTCTCATCCTGCTGTCTTGTTTGTGGTGCCACTGATCAGGATTAGCTGTTTGTACCCGTACCCTAACACTTAAAGTGTTTCTTAGATACTTAAATTGTTATGATTCATTTATCCTCTTTTGGACATCTGGATAATTAGAACTGGGTTTTGTTAAGCAGGCTAGGTATTAAGCACAGCTAATGTAACAACTTAGTAAGATTTAGTATCTAATTAGTCTCATTCTCCAAACTACGTCTATGGGAAACTTATACTGTTACTAATTTCGCTAATACCTATGTTCCCATTTTTTGAGGGGTGAGAGTACAAATACAGATCACAGATCTTTCTCAAGCAATTGTACACAGCTAACTAAATTTGGGAATCAGCTTCCAAACAAGCATATTGGGAAGATGTCTAAAGGAAACACGAGGAAGATCAAATGTAATTGAGAAGGTGGAGGAAGATAGAAATAAACTAAACATTTATTTCACAATGCACTTGAACACCTATTATATACTAAAGAACACTCATAATTAGTTATGCAAATTTCTTCATCACTGATTAACCTGACTTTTCATGTTCTTGTGCACTAAGCAAAGGAAATGTGGCAGAGACAGTTAAGTGCTGAGTAAGCTATATAGACCTTTGTAATGGTGACGACTCTGAATTCAAAGCTATTACAGGTGAAGATGGGGTCATGCAGACTTTATGTAAGTTTATTCTAGGGAACCTGATATTTTACTGTTCTACCACATCCTCTGACTTTTTTCATATTTTAATGGTTATTGTTGCTCAATATTAATAAAAAGAAAATTATATCAAGACAAATTAAATGCTTAAACATGCTTATTGAAAGATAATTTGAAAGTTGACTGTTTTCGCATTGAATTTCTGTTCTTTTCTTTTTGGGCAAACTCAGAGAGCAACTGTAGCTGCATCTTGGATAGAGTGATACACAGTTTGACCCTGTCATCCATTAACATGAACATAACCTTCCTGGAGGAGGTGACTTGGCATTCAGATGATATTATATCTCTGAACTGATGCACAATGAGTGGATAATAGTCTTTCTCCTGCCTGATAGAGTCTAGGGTTAAAAAGACAATTAGCTTATGGAAGCTCAGTCATGATGAAACAGATGTGGTTCTAGTAGGCTTGAAAAAGCATTCATAATAAAATGAAATTAGTGGCAAATTTTTTTCTGTGAAAAAGAATGTAAGGGGGATCTGGGAACATAAACTGAATGAGAGTCAGTGGTATCATGCTATTGCAAAAAAAGACTAAGATCAAATTGCAATGTATACACAAATACTACATTTTCACAACAAATAACATGAATATGCTGATTGAATTAGTATCATAAGGTGTCTTATTTTAACCATTGCATTTTCAGACTAGGATAGAGTCCAGAAAAAATAAAGAGAATAACTGACTTCTAGAAAGCATATCTTACAAGGAAGGACTGACGAACTGGTGTTATTCATTCTACTGAAAGGAAAACTGCCTGAGGCACAGTCACAGAAAAGGTAGTATGTATAAAGAGGAAGGGATTAACCTGTTTTCATACCCACAACTAACAGAAGAAAAAGTAGACTAAAACTGAAGAAAAAGTCAACAAGTTTGTTACTAGGATGAACTTCTTACTAATAAGGACAACTAAACTAGCAGCTTCCGGCAATTGAGGCTTTTAAGAACAGGTTGGGCAAGTATTTGTAAAAATTGTTGATCCTGCTGGAAAACTAAAGGATGGGCTAGCTGATCTTTTGACATTCCTTCCAAACATATTTATCCATGATTTCTGTAAGGTTATATCTACCTCTTAAATGGCAACGTTTGCCTGCTGCTTACTTCCAAAATTGGTTATCTAGGTTTCCTGTTGTACACCTGCTACTTTCCCAAAACAGCAGAAGAAAGATTTTCATCTGCTCTAGTATCTGAGTGGATTACAACAAAGCTGTGTTTCCATATACCCTGAAAGCCAAATAAAGGAATGACAATGTCTTTGTACACGTACTATACTCTAACAGATTCTCAGAGCCAGGGCTAAGTTTCCCAAGTAGGAAACTTTTTCAGCTGAGAAAGGTCCAATAAAAATGAGTTTCCCTGATTTTTTATTTATTTATCGCATGTGTTACCTGAACAAAATGCACATCTTTTTCAAACTCCCTTGTAACAACAAATTTATATTTTTGAAAATATATAATATTTTGCAAATATAGAACATCGAGGTAGATTCTCCAAAACAGATTATAGCATGTGATCTTGAGGAGAGAAGCACTACAAGAATGGTTAATATTCTTAATCTAAGATGGAATCTTATTCCCCTATACTTTTCAGACACGTCCCATCCAATACAGATCAGTTAGAAATAATATTTTAAGCAGTTCATTGCTTACTATTTTAAATAGAGTTCTTGCATATTATGAACACATCATAAATTCCTTTTACCCTTTTCTATCAATAATTCTAGTCCAATTTTTGACACTAATTTGATATGCCATAAAACAGTCATTGGAATTATATTCATACACCATCCAAAAGAACAGGTGGTCATCTAATTGTCTCATTATTCCTCTAAAGGGAGGATATTTTTTTGAAAAAAAACTTTTTTGTGCACATATCCAGGGGATGTGAGAAAATCCATAGCAACACCATGTTTTATTGGTACAGTGCAAGTGGCCATTTTATGTGCTTCAAAATATTTTTTATTTTTTTTAAAAATTTGATCCTTTGACCATAGTCATTTATATTTTCTTTATACACAGTATGGAATTCCATTCTATTTCAATTTTAACATTGCTTAGGAATGATGGGTTCGCTGAGACCATCTGTTTATTCTTTTGCCAAAATTATTCCAATTTCATTGGCAGAATCATTCATTGGCTGAATGAACAGTGACTAATATGAGTGTTTAGTAGACTCAACAACAGAAAATCATCCAAATTATGTAATTTTGATTTTTGAACTGATCTGAACACCCCATCCATTGGATGATTATCCTGAATTTCACAAAGGCTAAGTAAGATTAAAAGTAACTGCAAAAGACACAATCTTGTTGATGAAAAATTATAGACAGAAAGCTCAAAGCATTTCTTAAAGGTTACATGTACGTAGAACCATTCAGCTTTTCAATCATTCTTCACTGCATGTAGTGAACAGGCATACAAATACATGAACAAAGTTCTATATTATCTTTTCAATGAAGAAGGTGGCCTGGTGCATTGCTCGCTTTCCACTTCTGATCAGGTGACAAACTCTTTCTGATTAGTGTAATACTCCTCTTTTTGAACTACTGTGGTTCTCTCCTTATTGTAATGTCAACTGTATTTTCAATTTTGAAGCAAAATATTAGCTGGAACTAGTGTAGGTATTTCAGCACTCCTCAGCAATGAAATTGATGAACAGGCTACACTGTTTCCCTTTCAGGGTGACTAACTCCAGCATGGATTGAAGCAGAGAGGACCAGACTAACATCAGAAGAGAACAGCAAGTTGCTGGAGTTCTTGATCCACAGACAAAAGAGAAGAGCAAGTCTGAATATAAGGAACAGTGCCATCAGCTATTTTGCTGCAGTGAGAGATCTCAGAATAGTCTCCCAGCAACTGATAGATTGTACAGTACATGGATAAAATAATTCTCTTTTCTATCCTTCCCTATCAGTTTTTCATTACATTGTTTTAGTTATAGATTTAAGTTCAAATTTTGCTCTAAAAGCCTTTTCAAAGCCTTAACCTTACTATTTTCCAGCTGTCATGTAGATGCAAATTTAATATAGGATTTTCTCCAGAGAGACAACTTTCTTTCAAATACTGGAAATTTTTCCTCTGCAGCCTCCTTATAATGAAAAAGCAAAACGGAGTATCAATACTCCCTGAAAATACAAACTTAATACAAAATGATCACTATAATTTTCATCAGAATTAAGAAAGCTGAACAGTAAGTTCTTGTATTCCAGAAATGACAAAGAAATCCATATTACTTTTGTTATTGAAAAGAGAGAGGGAAAGAAAGAGGAAGACAGAGAGAGAGAAGAGGAAGGGAGGAGGAAGAAAGGAAGGAAGGCAGGAAGGTAGGCATTCAGGCACTCAGAAAGATAATGTATTGAGTTTTTTTCTTCTTAATGGATAGGTTATTATTTCCCACCACATTCTATAATGAGTGGATAACAAAATATTCACTACATACAAAAATAGAATTCATCGCATTTTTCTAAAAAGATTAAGCATTTCCTTAAATTGTGATTATAGTTACCAAGGCACACACTTTGAAAACTCACACTTATTTTACTGTGTGATATTTTAATTAGCTTTTCAGCAGAAATGATTATGCATCTTTATTTCAGGCAGCCGTTTCCTACTGCTGTTATTTTTAATCCAGGTAGGAGCATTTGTATTATATAAGAATTGCTTGTACAGTTAATCTTTTGTGTCATATGTAAAAGGAAGACATTAGTGAACTGTAAAAGCACAGTACTGACCACTGAGAAGACATGCCATACACCATGTGCTTCACCCTAGGGAAATTAGACTCAATAGATGCCTCTTTCTTGAGACAGCAAACAGCAATATACAAAACTTTTGGACCAGGAAAAAACCATCTGGAGTAGCTTCACTGCTTTTTATGCATTTGTCTTATTTAGTGTAGTTGCATTATTTATTATGCAGCTTTTATTTAGAACATATACTCTTATCTTTCTCTCCATAAAGGGATCTCAACTTTTACAAAAACATACATTGTGTGAGATTGTCTAATCATGTTTAATGATATATTTTAACCTATAGTTGAGTCACAAACTGTTTGTTACAAAAAATATATGGGAAAGTTCACTATTTGGCAATTACTATTGAAACTATATTATTTAAACCTGGTTGATGTTCTAACGCATTATTAAAACAAAATTTGCACACACCCCAAAATAGAAAATAAATAGAACAAATTTGAATACTTTGATGCCTTTGAGTAAAGAAGAGGGTTCATTTTTAGTAGGACAAGAGAAAGGAAAAAGCAGACGATCAGTTGATAGGAATTTTAGTAAATAAAAATAAATTTATATATATTCAACTCAAAACAACATTATATTCTGACTACTAGCCACTTCTTATTATCTCAGATTTGAAACTTTGGGTCATATCAGACAAAGTAAGAAAAGAAACATAAAATTGTTTACTCCTTAGTATGACAACACTCTAATTCTTCTATCAAACTCCTCTAGCAAACAAACAAACAAACAAACAGACAAGAAAACCCTAATATTTTCAGTATTTAAAGGGTATTTTGTGTATATGCACACACGCATATACACATATGTATTCACATATACACATACACACACGCATATACACATATGCATGCAGTTATAAGCCTATGGGAAACCAGTGCTCAGAAATACCTATTTTGTATTTTTTCCTACATTTTTCTACAAATTAGAAAATAAAATCTGAAACTTTTAAATCTTAAATATTAACATCTGCTATGACCTAAAATGAACTTTGTCTGTGTCACTGCTGCCCAAAGATATAACTGGGACAACTTTTAAGAATGCCTAACAATGGACAACCTAAATATTAATTTTTCATGCGTTCCTGAAGACAATGAGGAACAGATCTAAAGGCACAGTCTGTAGCACAGGAGGAATACCTGCATTTTTATATTTCCATATAAGATACATTGGGAAAGAATTATTTTTTGTTTTCCAAGACTGCATCCAGCAAGTAGCAATACTCACATGGTTTTCGAATGCTGGGATGTTTAGCAGGACTAGGAAAGAAACCTTTTAATCATATTTAAGTTGTTAATCAAAGAGTTGACAGTAATCGAAGAGTAGTGACAATAAGAGGAGCTATAGTATTGAAGAGGGGAGAAAATGGAGGTTGCCATTTTTCTACTTTAAATATTTCATGACGCCAAGTCAGTCTTTCCTTATGGAAAAATGTCACATCAGGAAATAACCTTATTTGTATATGAGAACATCATCTTAGCCAGATTCCCTTGCAGTATCCAAGTTGTACAGAACTGAAAGAGGCCCACCAGGTTACGTCTCCCAAAGATGACATCTAAGTGTTTACCAGGGAAATAAAAGCCTTGTCAGGGAAGACAGAACAATGGTATATCTCTGCAAATAGACAATAAATATGATTTTGGTGCTATTAAGACGGTTAATTAACAACGTGAGAATTTGGCAGAAGTGCTAAAGAGACAGCCAAGGAAATTACTGATGACTTGAAGCTAAATTACTGGTGCCTTGAAGCTACAGGTGCAGAGTGCAGCTGCTGCTTCAAAGCAGATGTGGTTCCCATGGGAAAATAGAGAATGGGATTGCAGCTTCTTATAATAAAGTAATGAATCTTGAACTGTACATTGCAGTGAGAGCTGTAAAGTATTTGCTTTTTAAAGTAAAACTTAAAATTATATAACAAAAAAGATTATGCTCATAAGACTGAATTACACAACTTAAATGTTATTAAAATAGGCATAAAGTGTATCAGAGGATTATCTTACTTCCTATTTGGGTGGAAGGGGTTGCATTTTGGTGAGATATACCAACTGCTAGAAAGTCATCAACTCCTCCACATCTTCAGAAATCTCAACGGGTAATGAATTAATACTGGCCCGAGAACAGCCATCCATCATCCTTAACTGCCACTAACCCTCCAGCCTTTCCTGATGTCAGTTTGCAAAGGAATCAAGACTTGCACCAAAGCAGTGAATGCAAAAAACTCACAGTTTTCTTGCTTGTTAGACGGTTGTATTAGGATATGTGTTGTTCTTCAAAGGGCATGAGAACAAATGGTACCATTGTGATCATGTAAGCTGATTCTGAAGACAGGATTTTCATTATGTGAATACAATTTGGAAAAAAAAAGGAAAACAAACAAACGAAAATACAATCAAAAAATCCCATCCAATCCCAATTTTTAAGAGTAAAACATTCCATTAATTTAAAGATTAAATACATTTTTGAATGCTATGTTATTCTTGGTAAGATATTGCAATGATTATGGCTAAAAATCTCCTCTTTATTTCTAATCTGAACTTTACCAGCTACAATTTCCAACTTTTTTTCCTTAGACTAAAATGTGTAAAAGCAGAAGAATGGATCTGGCAGAAGTATAGGTCTCCAGATAGCATGGCAGGCTTTCTGGGTGCAGACTCACTGGAGGCAAAGGCAGCTCAGAAACTGAAAAATCTTGTGCATTGCCATGGGAGAAACAGCAAGAATTGTCTCTGCTGCAAATTCTCAGCATAAAGTGAGAACCAGCCTCTGTTGTTTCACAAGGTGCACATCTAACTGGAACAGGAGTGAAGCCACATGCCAGACTGCCCAACACAACAACAGGAGAGCATGTGCTGCATACAGCGTGGGAAGCTGACAGCTATACAATTTAAATGAGCAGCCACTACTGCTTTACAGTCATCTTAACCTTCCTCCCTTGTTTCGAGTTTTTTAAAACTCACTTGGGCTATAACTTATCCTTTTGATACTATACATAAAAAAACAACCTAGGTTTATATGAAAACTCAAGCTGAAGCTAACTGAAGATATTTGCTTAATAACAATTATTGGTTTTGGAAGATATGTTGTTTATCTTCATGAACCAAATGCAGTTTGACCAGCAGTTTCAGATGTTCTTTGCAGCAGATCCCTCTAGCTAACATGTTTTTGGTCCTACCACGTCATACTTCTCCCTAGATAATTTGTTAGGAGAAAAAAATATCTGCTTTGAAAGACAAAATTCCCCTCTTAAGAAGACATTTAGTCTGCTACCTAGTCAAATTTAAATGGTTGGCAGAGAGTAATGATGGCATAATCCTATGGTCATTTACAAAGTAACAGTGGTTGCTAGTCCTTTGTATAGCTTTGCTACTCTTGTGCCTTTTTTAAGATGTCTGTGAGAGTAATTGGTAGACAGAATGTTGTAGACTGATAACCTCTAAATATACTTGAAAATCCTATTAGAACCAATATGATAGATGACAGAGTCCTTGAATTCTATGTCTGCCTATTAGTCTATACTATTGACCCTTTCCTAGTTGGTTCTTTTCATACTTCAGGGAGGAAATCAATATTTATCATGTTCCACACAAAATCTAATGTAAATGAGACCTGGAAATGACAGTTCTTTGTGTCATACATTTCTTAATATGTGGAAATGGATGCTAGACAAAAATAGTCTCCAGAGATTTAAACTCAATTGAATAAGTAATTTCAAGGAAATATGCTCTAGCCTGTGAGTTTATTAACATTACAGTTATGTGAAGGCTAGTTAGTCCTCTTTCCAGATGTTCACACAAGTGTTTTCTTTTCTTTTCTTTTCTTTTTCTTTGATTTGGAGTTATATTGATTCACACACATCAAATTCTTATTGAGTTTCAAGGTTGTATGAACCCAAATACTCCAAGGGGAAGTAGTGAGAAGAAGGAATTCCTTCTCAGATTGAGCTTCCTGAGTTAATGAAGAACCATATGATAGAAAAGTGAATTTCTCAGGATAGAAAATTGAGTCTTCATATAGCCCTTGTAGTATCTGCCTCCTTGGTTTCTCCAAAGAATTTGAGTACTTTGACTTTGTATTTTGTTTCTGTGAATATAAAAAATATATACCATACTTAGTGCTTCTGTTAGTCACCTAGTGGCTCAGAAAGAAGAAAAATCTGTCTTGATTAACTACTTGGTTCCTATTTTTGTTTATGGTTGTTTATTTTTCTGTCTTCCTCTGATACCTTGAAAATTAACATCTGTAGGAAGTTATCAACATGGAGAATAGTGCATTCTGCTCTGTAGATCTGGCTTGCTTTGGGTTAAGCTGGCCGCCTTATTTATGGTTAGGAGAGAGTTCTTTCCTATGTCAGAAAGACAGTTGTTTTGATTTTGGCTTGTTTGATCGTCTTTCTCTCATAGCCCAGCAATGTATTCACTTCCATTTCCAAACTGGAAACATCATGATGTCAGGCAAGGAGGCTGAACTCAGTAGCCCAGTGAGGTAAGGCTGCTGCACCTCCATGTCCCCAGGTCCAACCAGTAGCAAGGCTGAAAAAGTATTCATACATATGCCCAATGGTATCCACACAAACACATATACACAACATAAAAGTACATATATACATGGCTGGCCACACAGATCAACATGGACAGACACTCTCAGTGTCAGACAAACAGCGTCAAAGGCCTCATCCTGTTCCCCTCTCTGGCTGATCAGGAGGAAGGTCTCTTAGTAGTACACACACATACACACACAGACATACATGTATGTATGTACGTATGCATATACACACATACTTATACATATAAATGTACAATGTGGATCCTTCCAGCAGCTAGTCTGAGATACTCGGTCCTCCCAGTAGCTGCTCCTGGATCCCCAGTCTGCCCAGTTGCTGGCACCTGGACACACAAGCCCTCGAGGCCCACAGCCCTTCCCCAGGTGCTGGCACAAACCCCCACACACATACATACACTGTGCATTCATGGCCTTGGACATACCCTCAAGGCAGTAGCTGATCCTGGACCTTCGCTCTCCCAGGTGCCTCACCCCTAGATACACAGACACACACCAGACACACATACACAAATGGACACCAGTTGACCCCCCAGACCCTATGGTCTCCCTGGCAGTCGGCTGGGACTCTCCTGCCCTCCCGCAGTAGCCAGTTGCCCCAGCAGTCTCTTCTTGGAGACACACGTACAACTCCCTGGCTCCCAGGTCACTGCGCCTACTTGCCGGCCGGTCCAGCTTGATGTTCGCTGGCAGCTGCACAATCACTCGCAGACCCTCACTTGCTCCTGTCCCTGGCACCACAGGCAGTGGGGCCCTCTGAACCCTGGTGCCTTTTCAGTTCCTGGCACTTCCCTTCAGTCTCTCCTGTTGCTGGCACCTAGACACATGGGCTTGTGACCTGTAGTCTGACTCCAGCTGCTGGCACTCAGACCTTCACTCGCTCCCGTCACTGGCACCATAGGCGTGGGGCCCTCTGACTGATGGGCAGACTACAGTGGCTGGCACTTAATTTCACTCACTCTGGTCCTTCCAGTTGCTGCCACCAAGGACACACGGGCTCCTACAACCTGTGGTCTGACTCCAGTTGCTGGCACTCAGACCTCCACACACACCAGTGTGCTCAGAATAGAGTCCTTTACCCAGGAAAATAGCTACAAATAAAGCTTAATGAGAAGATAGGACAGACTGTGCTGATCAGCTGCAGGGCATGGCCAGAAAGCATACGGACCAGCAGCCTTTATATGTGTGACTGGCCCTTTTAGTATCATTATCCTCCTATTTTCATGCATTTGTTCCTCCTCAAATTACCTAGATCCCTCCCTTAAATATCTCATATTAAGTCCTGCACAATCCTGAAATGCTCTTCCCCTGCATCCCACAACGTGTCCATACCCCCAGGCGGTGATCTCCCTCAGTTTGGCTGGTGCTCTGTAGATCGGCTCCCATTGACTCAGTGTTATGGGTGGCATGCCCAGGCCATGGGACTGATGGTCTCCTAGGATAGCCCTGGGAGGAGCTGGACAAGGTGTCCCTTCCCTGAGTAGGTAATTTGGGTTCCCCTGTCTGCCACTGTTCCTCTGCGATGCCTTTGTTCCTTTTTCTTTAGAGTGTGCACTGCATAGCAATGTCTAGAAGTGAATCCCTCTTCAGGTGTTTCTTACTGAAAGTCAATGGAATCTGGGTTTGTTTTGTAACGGGAATTACATTTTTGAGCCTTCCCAATACCCACAACAATTTTTATCTGTCATAACCTGTTTTTCCTAATATTGTATGTTGCAACCCCATCTTTTCATTTGTAGTTGTACCTCCTTCCCTTTATGCATTAAGTGAAATGATTCCCCTTTATTTTGGCATTTGAAAGATAGTATTGTACGTAAATTTATGAATATGCATCAGCTAATATGGCTTTTAAAAGAAAAAAAATTGAACCAAAGACTAGAGAAGCATTTTTGGCTTGCAGTATGGATTATTCCTGTTATGAAAGGGAATATCTGCAACTGCTGAGGAAGAGCTCGGGAAGACCCCCAAATGGGAGAGGAAATAATAGCAGTTGGAGAGTACTAGCTGCCTTTGATTTGCAAATTCTCAATGCCACAAAGAGCACAGCAGACTTCGATCATTGCTAGCTGATTCAAAATTTCTCTGTTAAAAGCCCAAATCCTACTGGACAGATTCCAGGACTCAGAAAAAATTACAGCCAGATAAATACAGAAACTAATCAAAACCATATTTAAGAAAATGGTTACTAACAGGTAAGTCATCTACCTAAGACAGTTGTATAAAGGATTTTACATGAGCATGTACTTCTGGCAGACCTGCTAAAGAGATCCTAATGCATGTTGGACAAGGTACTTCACACGTTATCCTTCCTGATTCTTTGACTCCTAAGATTTTGGCTAATATACTCTATACTCACATTTCTGACAATATTTAGTTCATGTGCACCACAATTAAATTTGGGTCTCTCACAGGTCATTGATTTGTCAAGAACAATATGTATATATTACTAGTTCTCCTGCATCTGTTGCTTAGCATTATATAAGCATTCATCTACTTAGCTCACCAGTAGGGTTTCTACTATATGCAACAGTTGAACAACCAAGTCAATTACTTTGTTTACTCTGTTCCATTTACTGCTTTGCTTTGCTGTGAATAACCAAATATCTGTTTTGTTCATTGTTTTGGTTTAACAAACTGAAATCTTCATGATTCAGGCTTTTTATAGGAGTTATGCAACATTTTATTTAAAGGATTCTTGGATACATCACAGCAATCACCCTCATAATCTTTTCCTTTTTCCAAGGTAATGCGTCATGTGGAGCATTTTCTGTTTTGCTGTAAAACACATTGGATTTGAGTTTATGTCAGGCCAAAATGGATTATATCAGTTTTCCCACTTGACAAATAGATCCTCTTGGTGTTTGTCTGTACTTTCTTTAAAATCTCTATGACAGAGAACTAGCTCTTTATTTATTTATTTTTAACTTCTCTTACTTTCATCAAGCTTTTACATCATTTTTACCATGAATTTTCTCTGTCCTTCAGCTATTTCCATTTATTTATATAGAGTATTTATTTTACTTTTTTTTTTTGCATCAGTCTTGGAAGAAATTGTACAACTATGTTCTCACTGCCACAGATTCCATCAGGATGATATAACATTTTAGTAAAGATGTCAAATTACATGCAAAAAATCCTGTAAATTTGTTGTCATAAATATAGTACTTCATTTTAGTCTAATGTACCACACAAAGTTCGCAGGGGCTTTCTGATAGAGTCTTATTCCTTTATTTTGAGAATAATGCTATTAAACTCAGTTTAATCTTTATATGAGCTCTTAGATCTTTATTCTAAGTGATTTAAGCAGTCCACACCTGTTGAATAATAATTGTGCAAATTCAGAGACTAATTCCATTGTCAAGTCTTTCTATAGCTTTTTACTGATTTTGACTGATAATGTTTATGTATGTATGTGATTAGTGTGTTATGAGTTTTGTATCTGAAAGCAGAGCAAAAGGGCAGTTTGGACCCCCCTGGAAAGAGGGAGAAGAATGTTCAAGGAGAAAAGGCCCCAGAGACTGCAGAGGAGCAAAGACTAAGCAGCCGCAGCACAGAAGTGATGGCAAGATACACATCCTAAGCTCCACAAGAGACTGTGCAAAGTCTGCCACAATTCAGAAGGCCATTGAAAGGAATGGAAGCAATGATTCACCTACAAGGATACACTAGACAGGAGAACACTTATTAATAAATACTTTTTATTTCCAAGCATCTGATCTTCTGAATTTTCTTTATTTTTAAAAAGTAAAACCTTTCTTCTCTGTATTCTAAAAATTCTTACCTTTTGATTTGAAGTCTTTAAAAGTTCTGATTTTTTTGGGTGAGTTTGTTACAAAGAGAAGGTGAAGGCAGATCCACCATATTACACTGACTCTGATCGCATCACACAACTGTTCTACTCTTTTTAAATCAAAACACTATGACCTAAATATCATTTTTAATTGCACTTTCTTTATTTTATTCTAAAAGGGTTTGTCAAAAGGAAATTAAATGTGATTGAAACAGCAACAGCATTTGCAGATCTGATGTATGCCACTACTGAGAAAATAAGTATAGCAGTAGTCGAAGATTAATCTCCTACAGCTCAAGGATAATTGTACTGTTGATGGTGAATGAGGTTTCATGTTTTTGATTCATATCTGTCACAGGTTTCAGTTGCTGATTCAGATTTCACATTTATATCCATGATAGACATGAACAACAGTGTTGCGGTCATCATAGCTGCTTCTTGACAACCCATCGCTCTGAAAAACAAGAAAAGGAAAGAAAAGGAAAGAAAATCTTTTCTTTTCAGAGTTAAAAGGAGCTTTATTCTTGTTTCCCTTGAAAAGAAACAAGTTAAACTCTGAGATACTTTTCAGATAAACTGCTCTTCTTATGGAGATACCTGATGATAGCTGACGACATTCAACTTGATCATGTTATCAGTCACAAAACATAGGATATCGGATCTTGGGGAAGGGGGGGGGTGGACAGAATATGACTTTGCATAAAATGTCATGGAACAGAACTTGGAGTATGATGATGTATTCTCTTTTGGCTGAGAAGCCCTTTCAGTAGCTCATGACAATATTTTCCCTGCAGATATTTTGCTAGAATTCTGAGGAGTTGACTAGCTGGTTGAGATTATGTGCCTGTCATAGTATTTCTTTTGAATTTTAACAAGGTTAATGGCTAATTGTACTCCATTCCCTTTAGTCTGGATTTGAGAAATGACTAGACTTCAGAGAAACCTATGAGCTTTAAAGTTTCCGTTTTCTCCAAATTTTTGCGGTTAATATATTCAGTATCACAATCTGCTTTTTCCTTATGCCTTGAACCTTGCTATGAAGTTATTTCCTTCTTCAGCATTTATATGCAGGTACAATACTGTATATGCAATGGCTTTAGCATTTGAACTGTTTATAATATTCGCATCCCATGTGGGTAATCAACATATCAGCATTGCTTGTACTCACCAAAAGAAAGAGTAGGTTTGACTAGTTTTCTAGGTTCATTAGAACATAGCTCGCTCGTGTCCATTTAATGCAGTGGAATTTCAAGTGTTAGGAAATTTCTGTTGAATTAAGGGGATAATCTGATACATACCTTCCTTTGCATATGGTACAAAGACCTACTGTTAAATCTTACCTAAATGGTGTCTGCTTCTCTCTTGCTCGCTTTGAATTCAGTCTTTCACAAAATAAGATTTGTTAGACCACAAACCCCTTCAAGAACATTTATGTGATGTGAAAATCGAAAACAATTCAGGAGGGACTTTAACTGTAGCGATCACCAAACAATATGCTTGACTCCTGCTGACCTCCTGCTCTTCCGATTTAGTGCAATCATAATCCTTGTGAAGAATTCAAAGTCCTTGTGAGGAGTTCAAGTATTGATACAACAGTGTATTAGTTCCAAACTTTTCCTTCATACCACTTAGAGGACAGTGTAAGCTTTCCTAGATGGTTGTGGTATCAAAATAATTAACACAGATTTATCAATTATTTATGTTTGAAGAGTGACCACTTCCCTAGGGTCAATGACCAAGAGTTGCAGCTCCTTCTCTGATTATTTCCACTGTACCATGTAGACATTTTTCTTGACTTTCTAATAAATTTTTATATTATGACCTTATTTTGTTACTAGGAATATTGTATTTACTGACTGGATATACTGTTCAAATTGAAAATAAACATACAGTCTCACTAACTGAAGTAAATACATTTCTATTCAATTTCTTTTCCCATTTTGCTTTATAATCAATATGCAATGAAGTGGTCCGCATTACTAGTGTCTCCCATGAACTCTTAGTCTAGCATACATGAATAGTTTCACCTACAAATCAGATATGATCTCTCTCTTAAATTCCTTCTGAGGTCCTGGGATCTGTTCCAAGTTCTTCTGGCCTCACAAAAATTGTTTAACAATATCAATTACCAAAGCTGGTCAATTGATTACGGTTCTCCTTGTAGCACTAGATAAGAATACCATGCTTTTCAACATGAAGGAGAAAACCTGACCATAGCACTCTGATAATTTGTGGGTTTCTTTAGACTAAAAATTCTGAAACTCCTACTCCGTTGGATGTTACAGATAAATTACTGCTTGCATTTAACATTATAAATTGCCAAGCTGTGCCATAGCATCTATAACTTGGTCAAAGAGCAAATGACTCTCCCTGTTCTTCTCTGTTCAGGTACCTAGCAATAAATTTCACTGTTAAAATGCGCCCCAATGTAATCCACTTTTTCTGTTCCTTCCTACAATTTCATTCACTTTCTGGATGTATGTTCAATTCAGTATAAAGTATTACTTTCTGGTTTTGACCTTTACTTTTTACTCTTTCCCAAAAGACAGTTCCATCCTCTTTCTTAACTCCTTGAACTGTAGCTGCACCTAGTTACGTTCCTCTGTGTTCATTTCCAGTTCTAGATGCCTTCAGGGGATTGGCTAGCAACCTTAAAACTTCTTCTCTGGTTTTAGCATCAACTGGTTCTAATACTCTTTTAAAAAATCTATAGGATAGTTTAATTAATAGCAGCTACTTAAAAACTGGATCACTGTATAATAGTTGTCTTGAAAATTAAATATTAATCTCCTCACAGAAACTTTTCATAAGTAGGAAGGCTTTCATTCTAATTTTACTTCACATTTAATACACTAGAATATAGTCTTCTTCTCCAGACAGTGATGTGGTTAAATTAGTTTTGGTAACATACAAAAAATACCCATCCTCTTTCATCATCCTCATCTTTGTCCTTGCTGTTCTTGGAAGAAAAGGTGAATATTTCAACTTGGGGATCACCCTCATGGAAGATAACTTGCAATTCATCTCATAGAATGATCATTTTCTTTCTTCAACATTCATGGGAAATATCTATTTTAACTGATTAGTTAAACCTATTTAACTTATATCATTGTCATTGCAGTTTCTCTGTATGTTCTAATTCTTTTTATACCTACCAAGTTCCTCTTGAAGTTGTTAGATTTCCTTCATTAGTTGTTTTCCGTATAGCTGTAAATGAAGACAGAATAAGAACTTACAGTACATTGAAGCTATTTTCATTTTACAAGACTGTCCTGCAATATTGCAGTCATGATGTGGTTCTGCTGTGTCCAGTAGGGATTATGGAAGTAGGCTTTTAACAGGCTTGGGAGGCCTGTCAGTGCCCTCATACTAAAACTTCATTAAAGTCTCAATATCATACCAAAGATTATTTTTTACTTTTCACCTGCAATTATTCCAGTGGGCCATTTTTATAATTTAGGATGACTGCAGTTCTGCTGTTAAAGACTGCCTTGTTGAGAACTTTTCAATAGGTTCACTATGATTTTCCTGTCCAACGAATAAAATAATATATCAGTCAAGCACACTCCACCGAAATCTTAAGTTTCATTATTATCAGAAATTTATTTTTATATTTTTACAGATGCTTGAAAAAGAAAATCAAATAATATCTCATTTTTATTGTGAATTGAAACTTTTCATGATATTTAAATACAAGCACTTTAGATGTCTCTAAATATCTTTAGGTTAGTTCAAGTCTTTCCCATGGCTCCTTTTACTGAGTTTCTAATGCTGGCTGCATTCTTCAAATTTAGCAAAACTAATAAAATATACTCAAAGTTGCATTTACTGTAAGGAAATATTCCCGCTCAAATCTATTCCTTTATAAAATATTAGTAAATTTTACTAATAGTGAGGGAAGCTATAAAATGTCAACATCAAAAGTAAAGTTGACAACAGCCCTGACTTCTGAACGCTGTTGTTAAATCTATAGTTTTATTAGGGAGCATAGAGTTGCTTATTTTTCGTTCAAAAGCTGAACTCATATTTATGATGCACAAAAGCAAAAGAAAATAAAATAAAAGTAGAAAGTAAGCAGTATCAAATGTCTACTTTATATCTTAAAATTTCAATAGCAAAATTTAAAGCTTTTATTATATTCATTGCAAGCACAGTAACATTTGTCCTTTCTTTTTTTCCTCTCACTTGTGATTCCCTGTTTCTCAGTAAATGAACAGATAGACACCATTCTTGTCAGGGTTTTTCATTATTATTTGGATCCTAAAGTGAACTGTTTTCATCTCTAAAAATGGTGATAAACCTATTGTTATTACTCCACCCTTAGGAGGAACCATAATCTGCTTAGTATGTTATAGAGGTAAGTTCCCCTTGACAATATGACTTCCATCAATCAGTCACAGACAATTAAAGCACCTGCTTCATCCTAATACAGTGATTTCTAATGAAGGTTATTAGGAAGTTCTAATTATTTTTTGACAGAAAATGAAAAACATTTTTTTATCTCTTTTAACCTTAGAGTTATATCTTAGCAATTCATTATGAAAGAGAAAAGAAGAATATATATATATTTTTTAATCTTTAAACCCCCTTTAAATAAATAAACATTAATTCTGGTAGAAGTATTGATTTTTAACTGTGATCTTTTTTTAAATGCAAAAAGAAGACAACTAAAATAAGGCGAGGTGGTGGAGTTGCTCTTTATGTGAGGGAGCAACTAGAATGTATGGAGCTCTGCCTAGGGGTGGATGAAGAGCAAGTGGAGAGCCTATGGGTAAGGATTAAAGGGCAGGGTAACATGGGTGACACTGTTGTGGGGGTCTACTACAGGCCACCTGATCAGGAGGAAGTCATCGATGAGGCCTTCTACCGACAGCTGGAAGAAGCCTCACGATCACAGGCCCTGGTTCTCATGGGAGACTTCAACCACCCTGACATCTGCAGGGAAGACAGCACAGCTAGGCACAAACAGTCAAAGAGGTTCCTGCAAAGCATTGATGATAATTTCTTGACCCAGGTGGTGGAGACGCCAACGAGGAGAGGTGCAATGCTAGACCTTGTACTAACGAACAAAGAAGGTCTAGTTGGAGATGTGAAGGTTGGGGGCAGCCTTGGCTGCAGTGACCATGAGATGGTGGAGTTCAGGATCCTGCGAGGAGGGAGCAGGGCAATGAGTAGGATTGCAACGCTGGACTTCAGGAGAGCTGACTTTGGCCTCTTCAGGGACCTACTTAGGGGAATCTCGTGGGGTAGGGCCCTAGAAGGAAGAGGGGTCCAAGAGAGCTGGTTCATATTCAAGCGTCACTTCCTCCAGGCTCAGGATCAGTGCATCCCTCTGAGGAAGAAGTCCAGCAAAGCGGGCAGGAGACCTGCATGGATGAGCAAGGAACTCCTGACAAAACTCCAGCAGAAGAAGGAAGTGTACAGAATGTGGAAAAGGGGACAGGCCACTTGGGAGGAATACAGGGACGTAGTCAGAGTGTGCAGGGATGCGACAAGGAAGGCTAAGGCCCAGTTGGAATTAAATCTGGCAAGGGATGTCAAGGACAACAAGAAGGCCTTCTTCAAATACATCAAGAGCAAAAGGAAGACTAGGGAAAATGTGGGCCCGCTGCTGAATGGGGCGGGTGCCCTGGTGACAAAGGATACAGAGAAGGCAGAGTTATTGAATGCCTTCTTTGCTTCAGTCTTCACTGCGAAGGCCAGTCCTGAGGAATTCCAGACCTTGGAGACAAGAGAGGAAGGCTGGAGAAAGGAAGACTCTCCCTTGGTGGAGGAGGATCAGGTTAGAGATCTTTTGTCCAAACTGGACATCCACAAATCCATGGGCCCCGATGGGATGCACCCACGAGTGCTGAGAGAGCTGGCGGATGTTATCGCTAGGCCACTCTCCATCATCTTTGAAAGGTCCTGGAGATCAGGAGAGGTGCCTGAGGACTGGAAGAAAGCCAATGTCACGCCAGTCTTCAAAAAGGGCAAGAAGGAGGAGCCAGGGAACTACAGGCCTCTCAGCCTCACCTCCATCCCTGGCAAGGTGATGGAACAGCTCCTCCTGGAGGTCATCACTAAGCATGTGGAGGACAAGAAGGTGATCAGGAGTAGTCAGCATGGATTCACCAAAGGGAAATCATGCTGGACCAATCTGATAGCCTTCTCTGATGGGATGACTGGCTGGGTAGATGAGGTCAGAGCAGTGGATGTTGTCTGCCTGGACTTCAGCAAGGCTTTTGACACTGTCTCCCATCACATCCTCCTAGGTAAGCTCAGGAAGTGTGGGCTAGATGAGTGGACGGTGAGGTGGCTTGAGAACTGGCTGGATGGCTGAGCTCAGAGGGTTGTGGTGAATGGCGCAGAGTCAAGTTGGAGGCCTGTGGCTAGTGGTGTCCCCCAGGGGTCAGTCCTGGGCCCAGTCTTGTTCAATATATTCATCAATGACCTGGAGGAAGGGACAGAGTGCACCCTCAGCAAGTTTGCTGATGATACGAAACTGGGAGGAGAGGTTAACACACCAGAAGACTGTGCTGCCCTTCAGAGGGACCTGGACAGGCTGGAGAGGTGGGCGGAGAGGAACCTCCTGAAGTTCAACAAAGGCAAGTGCAGGGTCCTGCACCTAGGCAGGAATAATCCCCTGCACCAGTACAGGCTGGGGACTGACCTGTTGGAAAGTAGCTCTGCCGAGAAGGACCTGGGAGTGCTGGTGGACAACAAGTTGACCATGAGCCAGCAGTGTGCCCTTGTGGCCAAGAAGGCCAATGGTCTCCTGGGGTGCATTAGGCAGAGTGTTGCCAGCAGGTCGAGGGAGGTGATCCTGCCCCTCTCCTCAGCCCTGGGGAGGCCTCCCCTGGAGTCCTGTGTCCAGTTCTAGGCTCCCCAGTGCAAGAGAGACATGGCACTGCTGGAGAGAGTCCAGCGGAGGGCTACCAAGATGATTAGAGGGCTGGAGCACCTTTCCTATGAAGAAAGACTGCAAGAGCTGGGCCTGCTCAGCCTGGAGAAGAGAAGATTGAGAGGCCATCTCATTAACGTGTACAAGTATCTGAAGGGGGAGTGTCAAGAGGATGAGGCCAATCTCTTCTCCGTGGTGCCCAGCAACAGGACAAGAGGCAATGGGCAGAAACTGAACCACAGGAAGTTCCATCTGAACCTGAGAAAAAATTTCTTCACTGTGAGGGTGACAGAGCATTGGAACAGGTTGCCCAGAGAGGTAGTGGAGTCTCCTTCCCTGGAGATATTCAAAAGCCGCCTGGATGTGATCCTGGGCAATATGCTCTAGGTGACCCTGCTTGAGCAGGGAGGTTGGACTAGATGATCTCCAGAGGTCCCTTCCAACCTAAACGATTCTGTGATTCTGTGATTCTGTGATTCTGTGAAAATACAGTATTGCAATATCATACAGCTGGGGATTTTAATTGGAAAATAGAAAAAGAATTTAAAAATTGCTTTTCAATCAGATGAAAAGTCAATATTTTGCGAAAGACTTTGAAAATATTTTACTTCAGTGATTTTTATTGATATATATACAAGTATGAACTGCATACATTCAGTTATTTGAAGTGTACTGTAGAAACATCTTGGCCCCACTTATCCTCTTATACAGTTATACTTAACATTTATTTAGTACCTTTACTTTTCAAGATGCTCTACAAATGTTTATAAACCAAGTCCGGGTTTTTACTGCCCTGCTTTTAGTTCATCTCTGTGGTCTGGTGCGCAGTTATACTAGTTTTAATGGACTTCCTCGATCCACTTATGTTAATGTCACTTAAATTCCGGGGACTAGTTCACTAATATCCGTGGAGAAGTGTGAAAGCAACATATGGGTTAAATACCACAGACCTCCTGATCAGTTTATCTGACAGTAGAAAGGAGTAGTAAAGCCCACCAAAGTCCATAAACAAATCAGCGATAGTAAAGATTACTTGGCAAAGTTTAATTCACTTAACAGGGACACTTCATTTTCTGACTTCAGTAAATCAGTTCTAAGATCTCTTCACATGTCATTTTAGCTGCTACCATAAGATCCTAAAGATTATCACCAGTTCGCTACACCTGCTATTTGCTTGATCCTTCCCCCAAATACTGTGCAAGCTGTAGCTAAACCGATCATGCACCTGCTCCACAACTGTTACTGTGAGAAGGAGCAGAACGGGCTAGCCCTCACAGTGTGCTTTTGTTGCCTCGTTGTGGCTGAAGCGAGTTTGAGAGGCCTCAAAACAGCAGAGGCGGTAATACCTGGCAGATGGAAGAGGGCAGGGAGGGAGTGAAAAAGGTAGAGTCAAGCTCTCTGCAGCCAGCTGAAAGACAAAGCCAACTAGAATAGTTGTTGAAATTGTAAATATGAATCTCAGGTGTGTTCGTAGCCTGAGGCCCCCCCAAAAGGATAATCTGTATGCTAAAATTGGAATCACTTTAAGGCAGGGGGAAAAAAGGTTTTTTTTTTTCCTCATTCAGGCTTTTTAACTTTTTATTCTCTTAATTCCTGACTTGGACTCCTGAGTTAGTGATTGGATTCCAGAGCAGAGAGCAAATAAAAAAGGACATGTGCCTGGTAGTTTGTAATATATGACTATGGAGAAAATGTTTCTGTGAATAATGAATCCTCTTTTCTCCAAGTCTGACAGGAAAATCTCCTCTATAAACCCTCATTCTTTAGCCTGCCAGCAGCTGAGACAGTATATATCTGCCAAAGACAAAGTATTGGAAAAAATAAATAAATAAATAAATCTTTTTTTTCTCCACAGTACATTTAAATTTGTACTGAAAAAAAAAAAAAGCTATCTATCTAACGTTTTCCTCTTCCTATATAATTTCCTATAAGCCAGAAAGGACATCTTAGAAATTGTCAGTTCTAGCTCTGTCAGATATATAGAAATATACTATCTGATTATATATAAACTTTAGAAATAAACACCATCACTGTTGCAGGTCTTACTTGGCTAGGAAAAACACACAGCTGTTGTGAATCCAATAATATAATATTTGCCTACTCTTCTAAACAACTTTTAACTCAGTTTCATTTTTCTGGTTAAGAAATCAATTTGTTTGGTAAGTAGAGACCTATACATGCTATTGTATGTCTTCCTCATTACACAATAGTTTGTATTTCTTCTGAATCATATTAACCATACAAACAGGTAATTGTCACATTTTTCAAATAACAAAATGTAGTCACTTGTGTGGAGTGAAAACATGTTTTGGAAATAGGACTCAAAGGTATTGTGCTCCCACTATGCTACAGCGGCTAATAGAAAAAGGCAGCTCTTGGGTATATAAGAATAAGAATTACCAAGCAGAGAAAGGAGTATCCATTACCTCCGGTTGTGTATTGTGAGACTACTACTGAAAATCTGGGATGCTGTTTGTGGTGTCTATGCTTTGAGAAAGCTATTTGCAAATTGGAAACAGTTTGCAAAAGGCCTGCTTAGAATTATTTCAAGTCTAGAGAATCTGCTGTACCACTCGTCTTAAAAAGGAGAATGTTAATTTGTAGTTTGATCATAATCTGTAATTACCTGATTAGGAAGACTTCTCAAACCAGACAAAACTTTAACCTATCACACAAAAGAGTAGCAATGCAAAAGGAATGGAAGAAGATTGAATAAACTCAGTTTAAAAATAAAATGCCCCTTTTAAATTGTGAAAATATTTAACCATCTGCTAGTAATGCGATAGATTCTCCCTAACTTGAAGTTTTTAGATTAACACCCATTATCACTCTAAAAGGTAAGCTCAAGAAGAAGTTATAGATTTGATGCAAGAATAATTGTTCTTTTGCCCGTGCCATGCAGCAGGTCAGGCTCAATGATCACGTGCTCTTTCATCCTTCAAACGTTCCAAGGTTCTGATGGAAAATACGGTAAAGTGGCATTTGTCTTGGCGACTTTGAAATTATTACTAAAGGACTTTCCTCTAGCACACTATTTTATCTTTTCTTCCTTCTCTGTTTTGCCCTTCTGTCTCAGCTATAAAATCTACTTCATTTTGACAAATAACTGGTAATAAGAATCTAGTGAGAAATTAGAAAAATCACAAATTACTTCCGTTAAGTGTGAGTGATTAATTCAACAGAAAGCACATAAAGAAGCTGTATTGAGAGTGTTTTAGTTCTTTCTTAATCTACACCTATTCCACTTTTCCAAACCCTAAATGAGGATATAAAATTACCACTACTGCATCATGACAGCAAACTCCAGATGGTTTATTATAACTTCAGCATTCGATATGGTTACTATTACCCATACCAGCAGCTATGCAAAACAGCAGAAGTTTTATGCTTATTAGTAATTCTTTTCATGGGTGGTTTAAAAACCCTTCCTCTGCATCTCCCTCTGTTAAATTTCGGTAAAAGACTGATCATTCTAGTATTGTTCCATAACATAAATACATTGTTACTGCCATTTCCATGGTATTTGTGTTGTCACAGAAATATCAACATGACCTTTCAATATGGTATTTTAAGTAGGTCTAAGATCTCTCTTCTACAGTTTTACACTTTGTTACACACCAGGAGTATACCTATAATTAACCTCTTGTCACTTAATTATGTTGGTATGTACTGCTCACAGATTCATATCGTGTTAGTATTGCTTCGTAGAAGCCCTCCTCTAAGAGCACATCTAACTATGAGCAGTGCTGGTGGGTATAAGAGCTTCCTTGTTTAAGATTAACAGAAAAGGCAGGACTACAAGAATCACCAACCTTCAAGGTAAGGCTGAAGTAAGACTTCAAGTGCACAGTGTGAGGATTTTCATGTGTATACAAACATGGAGGAACTGTATTTTAATTACGCCGTACATCCATAGTAAATAAAATAGGGTCAGAATATGTGTTCAGTCTCTGGGCCACTCATACCCATGCAGTTTAGCTGTTAAAATGTCACTGCTACAGATTCCTCCTTTGCCAAATGTCCTTCTCTCAAACAGCACCCAGCCACTCTTCCGGAGACTGCACTTGCCAGTGAGTATTATCACCAGGAAGCCTGAACGTGGCCTTCTTGGTTTTGGAGGGGAGTAGAGTCTGGGGGGCAAATTTAGATATTCGAGCTGGGAAAAACCCTTGGCTTCAGGGTGTCAGAACTGTTCCTGGTTTGTTTTACTTAGTAGTAAAGACAAAGCCCAGAAGTGCTGCAGCAGAAGCAGGCAGAAAGGCTACAAAAATACAAGCAGACAGCTACTGTAGTGGGCCTGAAAATAAGCACCACAAAAATAATACAAAACAGATAAAGTATTTGTGCAGAGTGCTGACATAAGAAAAGTTTGATTGTGCTAACAAAATTCTTTCTCTCTTTGATCTGATTCCTGCAATGTTTGGGAAAGAGGGCTTTGTGAGTATATGAATGCGTATATGTGCATAAATTGCATATCTAATTCTTGTCACTCTTTTTTCTCCTTAATGTAAACAATCTGCAACCTCCAACAGAATCAGGTAAGCTGTTTGGAATAGGAATGTGGAAGACCAGGCTGTTTCAAAATTAATTTATGTCAGTAGAACGTGGAACGTCTCCTTTGACAGGCAGAATTCCACTAAACCCGCAGAGCAACACTGCAAAATTACATGAGCGTAGCAAAGCTAAGTGTGTTCCTTTTCCTCCGTAACAGCAGTTTCTGAAATAATATTTTAGAAAATTGAAATGGAAGGATCATATTTTTTCCTCAGTCAGCTGAGTATATTTTAATGTAACAGTATCTTAAATATTTAGGTATTAAAAATAGATAGGTCTGACTGATTTTGTGACACTTTTGTTCCAATGTGAAAATAAGCAAAACCAAGTTTAAAGCAGGTAGCTGTTGTATAAGCCTAACTGGAGATTAGCTTGGCAATATTTGCAATTACTTACCAGTAGCTTTTCTAATATAACAGAAACAACTCTCTGCAACACTTAATGATGATAACAGTATAATGAAGCTCACTTTCATAGATTTACCACTTATTTTGTGTACTTACCATAGATTTGTATAAATAATTCATAGAAAATACTTGATTTTTGTCTGTCTATCAGTCTACTGATTTCTGTCTAGTATTAATACCTTCAAGTATGCTCCTTATCACTTCTGTCTTCTATCTCTTCTATCTACTGAAAATTTCAGTAACTAGGCTTTTCACTAAACCTGGGAATTCTCTAAATGGAATCTTAATACAAAATAGAAAATTCATCCATAAATAATGAAGGAGGTAGACCTCTGATTTACAACAAAATAAATGGCACTTCTAGATGTATATTTATTCCTAGATTTGTAATTGGGTCTATCAATAATAAATGTGAATATTAGATTAAGGATACGTTGCATAAATAATGTAAAGGTATATTAGAGGACAGTATAATAAGACTTAGAACTGGAATTTCCACATATGTAGAAGGCATGGATCTGCAGAACTGGGGAGAAGAATGCTGGGGAATCTGTGATGTCCTGGAGCACACACAGCTAGAAGCCGTGATTTCTAAACTCTTGACTTTTCTCTACCTTTCTGCTAACTGCATTTGGTTTTAATTTATTGTGATGATTTTACACTGACTTTTCATTTCACTGAATTTATATTTTGTGTTAGACTATCAATGAACAACAGCAACAACATATGGAAGGCACCTCAAAATCTGTCACTGATTATATTGTAGGATGGAGGGAGCTCTGCACCTTCCCAAACCTGATCATTGTGTACAACTTAAAATTCCTGACATAAAACCTGTTAGCTGAGATTGTTTTGTTAGTTGGACTAGGACGCTCTATCTAATTCCAAACTATGCTGCAAGGATGTTTTTTTCTACATTTTATATATACATATATATATAAAAAAAAAATTGGCACATTGGCATCCATGTTTCCTATCCTGTGATCCTTTCAGTCCTACTGTGACTCAGATCAGTTCCTTGTCCGTATCTAGATATTTCAGATTCTGGCTCTTGCTATGGCCCTATGATATGTAAACTTCACTCTGTGGAGGAAACAGTTCTCACCCAAGAGATGCAAAGGAGTGATCAAAGGAATTACACCCTCTTGCTTCCATGCTAGACACAATTCGTTACTCTTTGACAGCAAATTTAAGGTGCTATTCAAATAGAAGGCAAAATGGGTTTTTGCTCAGCTTTCTGGAGAAAAAAAAAAAAGAGCATGTATCTGTTTTGATTTTTTTTCCCTTCTTAAATTCTTTTGGCCTGTCCTGGACAGCCCTTACCTTGTTATGGCTTCGTCAATGAGCTTGCTGCAAGAAAAACTAGTACAGATTAATTTAGATTTTGGATGGTGAAATATGGGAATGAGTGTAAAATAAGAGGACTAAAATCTATTTTCCCAAAGTTAGGTCTCACCTTCATTCCTTCTTCCTTGTGCTCTAAAACATTTGACAGAACACCTGGAGCAATAGCTGAGGTTTTTGAATATAGATGTTTCTTACATAGATTTGAAGTGGACTTTTGCTACACAAATTCCTGAATGTCATATTACAGTGTCTAGTGCCTCCAGTAGTCCCATATAGACCAGATACACAAGAATTACAGTTCACCTGTGTATTCACTCTGGAAAATTTTGCCTTTATATGTTAAATGCAGTTTTGGATATATTTTGTGGAGTGTTGTCCCCATTGAGACATATTTGAAAGGATCATTCACTTCTTTCTTTTGCCTTATTTTACTGTTTGGAAGATGAAAAGAATATTTGAAGTTGATGCTATTTATTCTTTACTAACAGTAAGCAACCCAAAAGGCTACTCCAAGCTTCAAAAAAAAGTGTACAAAGACACGTGATTTCACAGATTGGTGAGAAATATTGGAACAAGTGAAACGGAAGTGATTTTATAAGTTGAGTCCGTGTCGTGTTATTTAAAATGTTTTTTATAAACATAGAGTTTGTAATGGAGGTAGGTCCCTTTCCTATCATTAATTTAAACCCCATAATTACGTTTTCCAAATATAAGTTTTTCTGTAATTTTTTTCTTTTGGACTGCTACCCACTCATCATTCTTCGCCATTTTGCTTTCCTAAGTTTTGCCTCTGCTATTCTTTTCTTTACCACTCCTTTTCTTCTCCCTCTCTTCTCTTGCCTTATCTACTTCTGCTGTCGGGAGATGTGCAAAAGACCTTTTCTAACCTGTATCAGTGTCTTTCTATCATTTGCTTGAATTTTTATTTTCTTTATATGAATAAAGAGCAAGGATGTAATCAAACAAAAAAGAGTCACTCAAGTGGCAGGTGCTAAAGGCAGAGGTAATGAGGAATAAAAGATCATGCATAACTAAGCACTCATGTATAACTGGGATTGGACCTCTTGTACTTTTGCCACCTTTTGTTCTAGAAATCTAAATCTAGGAACAAAGTCTGCCCTGACAATTTAATTCAATTGAAATATTTTAGGTTACCTCAGCAGACACCAAAGTGAGATGAGATTCAGAGCTTATATATTTAAAAGGTCAGTAAAGAACTCTAATTGTCAACTTTATGAAAATACTAAGAGTTGACAATGCAACCCTCTGGGACCTAGAAACAGCAAGTAAGTATTAGTGTGCTTAGAAAACCAAACTGTATGTGGGGGACAACATTTGGGAAACAGTTGTAAATAACTCAGCCACTAAAATCAAACGATTTCATCTAACAGTTAACAGTATTTATTTTAACAGTTAATGGACAGTATTTACCAGTCAGGAGATGCCCTGAGGGCTAGAAGATGGCCTAAGCTTACATACAAAGGACTCTTCTCTGGTGGCAGAGAAGACAATGTAGCCATCATGGTGACTTCAGGGAAATACAGAAAGGACCGCTCTCCTGCAGGATGTGCCTACAAGACACAGTCATGCAGAGGCACTTGGACTAACTTTGAATGATCTAGTTGAGCTACCAGAACCAATATCAGCATTCTGTTTGGAATAATTAGTTTGAAAAGAAGGTATGTCAACCTTCACAGAATAGTAGATTGCTTCCCATATAGTAACGTTAAACATGTATTTTTTTCTCCTCCTCTTACACATATACATTTACATGCCTGGCATATGAGGTTCTCTTGTTTTACTCACTACATAGAATATTTTGACGATGAAAACAATGTAAGACTGTTATCTATACAACAACAAATAAAATGAATAAAAATCATACAGTTGCAACCAACTTCTATCCAGGACATTACTGTAGAATTTGGGCTTAACTTATGAGAGGCTGGGGAAAATCAGTCCATTTTCCTATCTAATTGCCTGCCCATATACCCAGTTAGACCTATTCAAAATACATAAAAATATATCAATATAAACAGGAGATAATTAAGTTTAGAAGACTATTCAAGCAATATATTTGTCAAAAATATTTCTGCCCAGAAAAACAGAAATGGCATCACTCAGGAAAATATGATCACCAAGCATTAATGACAATTTGTTCTACTCTGGTATGAGTCAGAAATAACTGTATTTACATCCCTGATGTTACTTATGTCCATATTGATAGTCTCAAAGCATAGATTCTATTAGAGGTGCATTGCTTGTCATTCCAAAAATGCTTGTTTTGGATTTGTTTAAAATTGTGTGCCAATTTTTAAAAAATAGTGGTATACTTTTAGATTACAGTAAAGCATGAACTATAGTACACACCTCTATACTACTGAAATTTAGAATAGTCACATATTGATGCACTTTGCTTCAAAACCTTTTGCTTAGAAGAAAAAAAAGCATATTCATCTTTTTCTCTCTCTCCTTCCCAATAACACAGGTATACAACTTTCAGCCTTGTTTCAGGAGAAACAAGCAATGCTCTTGGTGAAACTGCATTGATTCCTGGGCAGTTAGTTATTCCTGATTTACATTAAAATAATCGGGTTTAGAGTATTTATGTATACTTTGAACAAATATAATAGAGGCAGGAATAGTGTCTTTATAGTGAAGGTTACACTGAAACTAGCATTTGAAGTAGGATACATTTACAAAGTCCTAAATATTCATGTTTCTGATTGGAAAATGCCAAGGCTGTAAGGGAGTTTAACATACCACTTTTATTATATTTTCTTAGGAGTTTATATTAAGAGTTGAGATAAAGGCTTTTGAATGGCTAGGTCTTCCAGGTGTGAATGAAATTCAGCTTTATGTGCTCACACTTATTAAAATATGTCTCCCAGTATCTCAGTAATGTCTGCCAACTTGAACCAGAGGATAATGAGAAGGATGCGTAATGAATACTGATGTGTATCAACTGTATGTAAATAGTTGACTAGATTAATTAACTGACTGAATATGTATTTTGTGACTCTCCTTTGTCTGTTTAAGTATTGTAAGTAATATTTATAGTTTTACCAAGGACATACTCATTTGTAAAACTGTCTTCTCCAGATTATCCTATAATTCAGTTCAATATGAATAACTCAGCTTCTGTAATCAGTGAAAAATGGGTATATAGCTATACCATGGCAAGATGCTGCTCTCTGGGATAGGATAGAAATGAGGATGAATACTGATGGTAAGATTTCAGATTAGCTCTCAAGAAACCTCTAGAAATAAGGCTACCTATTGTGTTACTGTGTGTACTGCTGTCACAGCTGGTTGCAATCTGTTCCCTAGATGGTATGTAAAGGCATTACTTGGCTGATGTGTATTAAAGTGAAAACCTTAGAGGATGTCACACTTCCAGCTCTACCTCCACCTGTTTTCAATTTTTGTGCTAACTTTGTAAGTGAAAAAAAAAAGGAACTTGATCATCTATCTGGGATTTCCAGATGGTAGTGGTCCAGTTAGGGTTGAAATCATCAGTCTTTCAGACCACCCTACTGGTTGTCCAGAAAACCCTGATGAGTGGCCCTAAACTAAATCAACTGCAATCAATGTTTGCAGATTTACTCCAGAACATTAGCCCCTATGCATTTGATATGCTCATTGCAGCCAACCAGATACGTTCTCCAGACATCTGGCTTTCTGACCATGCTCAGATCCAGTAAACAGCACGCACAAGAGAGGTCTGATATATCCGGACATGACTGACTCACTTATGTGGTTGCAATCAGTCTGACATGGCCAGAAGAGATCTGACGTACTGTGCTTTCATGGATCAAGTGTTTGGTAAATACACAGTCTTTAGTCTGAGAATTCCCAGATGGCAATATGGGAGTCCCACTCCTTAAGAACAGAACAGTCAGCCAGATGTCCAGAAATCTGGCCTGTTTTTTGAATTTCAAAATGCTGGCAGGTCTAATATTGCACCCAGTGGGCCTTACAGAAAGTCTAGCAAGGACTATGATGTAAGTAACCAGGGGTAGCAGTAGTCACTTTTACATTTGCATAAGCCTCTGATCATCTCCAGAGCAGCTAGCATTTCTTTTAAGGTTTAATTTTTATGCAAATTACAGTTTAGCTTTAGCAAACTGTATAGCCATAAGGTATGCAAATATTGTTCAATTTAAATTCAATGCTACAGAAAATGTAAGTATCCTAGTGTAGTAGAAAATATAGTACCACTTTGCTATTTATTTTGAAACTATTTTTTTCATCTGTTTTATTTCTCTTACCACCGTTTTCCTTATTGTCTTTCTTTTTACGGACTCATTATTTCAGCTATGTTGAGATTTCCTCCAGATTTTGTATGTATCTCACTCCTAGTCTTTAACCTCTCTTTCACTGCATATTTCTTTTCAGTTCTGTCTGTTCCTCTTTGGCTATACTTATTTTGCTATGTGGCTCATGTATCTAGAAGCAAACAGAGCTAATGGATTTCATGATCTCATCTCCATGTACCAATATGGCTAAATTCTCACATACCTGGGATCATATTCAGCACACGAAAATTGTTCTTGTGGCATGCAGGTGTCATACTGATCTGGCGGTGCTTTGCTACTTACGCTTGTGCATCTTTCTGACTTTTCTGTTTAACAACACTCACATGTTCTCACCTGGAGGCATTAAGACGTGTATGACTGCAGACTCAAATGAGGAAGCACAGGAACATCCATGTGTAGACAGTACGTAGGAAAGAGTGTGCTCAGGTCTGCGTCAAGAAGTAGTGCTACTTCAAGTCCTCAGTTTTTTTCTTGTCTTGACTTCATCCAAACTTTGTGTCTGAACTGAGACTTGTGGCTGTTTGTGGTTGCTAGACAACTTTGCATCCAACCAAAACCAGGAACTCATACTTAAAATGAAGTCCAACATAACTGTTTTAAGTGATCTGCTCAATACATCATATACAATATTTTAAAAATGATAATTTATATTGTTACTTCTAATAAAATTTGATTCTAAACATAAATATGACTGTTCTTGGCAAATTTTTAAGAATGTCTGTGAGTTAAGAAAAAATATTACATAGCAATGAAATTCCATCATGTAATAGAAACAATACAGACGTAATTTGGTGTAGATATATGTAAAGGGATGCGAAAAGAGAAAATCAAACCTAACTTCATATATAAAATGATCACTCTGAACTCACATCTATCACTTAGAATTAAGATCTTCAGATTTTGATAGACAATACCATGAAAATGTCACCTCAGTGCTCAGTACTGGTCAACAAAGCAAGTTAAATATTAATAAAATGAAGAATGGAAAAGAGTTCTAAATAGAAAACCTTATTTGCCACTGTATATATCCATGGTTTGCCCATTTCTTGAATACTGTATGAGTTATGGTCCTCCTTAAAAAGAATAGTAGTACAAGTGGGCATGGTTCAGAGCAGGATACAAAGAATAAAGTTATAAAATAGCCGATTGAATACGCTAAGAGTTTTCAGTCTGGCAAGAGATGATTTATATGGTAGCAAACCTGTAAAATATATTACAGAATAGTGCTGGAAATGCAAAAGGTGCACATTAGCTCAAGTGGGAATACCTAAGATGTACATTTGCCCAAGAGAAGACTAAACAAATGCATGAAATAGAAATGATTTATAAGTAGATAGAAACCACATCCGTGGAGGAGTCTGCATGGATTTTTCTTCATGTCTGATTTCTGCCACTGACAAATATGTGAACTTTAGCTTCAAAATAATGAGCATAGAAATGAAATTAACCATTGAACTGTAAGGTGGCTAATAAAAAAGGAAAGTAACTGTTGACCGTTTTGGTGACTCGTTGAAAATAATAGCTGAAAGGCATAATCTGCCTGACACTGACAATGACTGTTTGTAATCATGGCAACATGACTCGTATGATGTGTAGAGGCAAGTCAAGTTTGGGGAAGTTTGCTGGATTACTCTGGAGGAGACCCCATCGCCTACTAGAGAGAAGGAGAAGATCTTGCTGTCGCTGCGTGCCCGAAGCAGAGAAGCTACGCAGGTAGACCCTGGTCCAGACTGAAAAGAGTACCCCCAAATCACTGGCCGTTGCCCACTGTTGTCAGTGTGAAAAACCTCCCCCAGTCACTGCTTGGAGCATGACTTCCCTGGTGTTGCCACACTTAGCTACTAAGAGGACAGAAGTTGGTGGGTCAATGTGTGCGAACAAGCAGGTTTGATTTATGTTTTTATGACTGTGTGTGTTGTTGTTGTATTAGATTCTGCTCATTTTTAGCAATATCCAGTTTTAGCACTCAGGTAATTGGAAAAAAAGTGCACCTTATATTCACGTCTGACTTGTGTGGGAAAGCCTGTTAGACTTTACCTGTTTGGAGGTATTCCTCGCTTTGATTTTCAATCCTTGCCATGCATGTCTGGCGAATTTATCATGTATATGAACACCTGACCTATTTATATTTATTTTCTATTTGAAATTTCTACTGACTGATATTGATATTTCATTAAATGTTTTTACTTATATACATATTAAAAACAGCCCTTTCTTGGATGTAATATGTGAATTGTGATATTAATAGATTATTCTTCTTTAATTTTATCTTCAGTGATTACTTATCACTTATTGTTATTATATTCATTTATTTATTTATTTTATATTTATATATATTTATATATTATATATAATTTTCTTATTTATATTTTACATATTGTTATTATATTATTGTTATTATGTATGAAAAAACAAATGAAAAGTCTCAGTTTATCAAGACAATTAGGTATATCATTAATTATATCTACTATTATTATCATTTTAATTGGTGCAGCTGTTTTCATGCTATAATATTTCTTCATCCAAATATTTCAGATCTGATTCTTGGCCAAATTCTCATTTTGGTTTACATACCAGAACAATGCTACTGAAATCACTAAAAGAGTTTTTCACAGTTTTACACGTTTCTTTCAAACAAAATTAGAGTTTTTTTCCTATTCATATGCAATCTTGATATAGCAGCTTGGGACGGGAAGAAGCCCAGGAATTACTTTATTTTCTGTTCGTTCTCTGAAAAATCTATCCATCCTCTAACCTAACGACCTTAGTGTGCATCTATCTGATAGATAGTCACCTTGCTTCCTAGAGAATTATTAGTACAAACTTCTGGAAATTCATCAACCTAGATGGAAAATCCTCAGTCTATACATTCTTTCTAAATTGAGCCCGAGTTTTCTTTATTAAGTGTCTATTTCTTACTGTACTAAAATAAAAGTACCATACAGCACAACAATAACATAACATAATAACAACGCATAAACAAAAAGCACATGATTAAACACACATATTTTAAAATGTATGTAACACACATTTGTAAAAAAATCAATTGAAATGAATAACCTCACTGGTAAGAAGCTGGAGGCGGAACTTCAAAGCAAATGAAAGACACTACTCTGCTTAGAACCAATCTCTTCACTGAAATGAAAACCAGAAAGTTGCATAGGTATATCAGTGAATAGACTTTATTCTCTAGTTTTATATTGGTATTTTTAATTTTTTTAAGAATAAATGTACCTAACCAGACAGCTATGTCTCTATTCCAATACAGTTCTGGGATAAAAGATGCTATAGTGCACTATTTTTTTTCCAGTTTTCCAGTTTTCCAGTTCCCTATCCCTGTGTTGTTCAGTTATCAGTCTACTTTATGTAATATAAACGACTGAAAACTCAGACCTGCAGAAAACTTAAGCACATCCTTTAGTCCTAGCCACCTACTTGAGTGAGATTATTGTGTGTCTAGAAACAAAATTTTGCTTAAATTCTAGCTAAGAAGGAATATTCATTATATTTCAAGATCAAATGTAGTTACAGCTGATTGAATATTAATTTATTATATATACATTGTTCAATTTTATTTTATTCTTCCAATATTTTTATTGGCAATCTGTGGAATTGTTGGACCTATTCCAGTGACACTTGTTAATATATATTGCAGTTTCTCAGAGGCATCTAATATCTTTCCAATATCAGTAAATTACATAAACATATATCATTTTAGACATTATATAACCACCTATAGCCACCCTACAAAAGAGTAAGATAATTAAAATCTGATATGGCAACAATGGTTTTAAAAAAGACGATACATTGAAAAATGTAGGTCATATATGTATATATGTATATATACACATGCCTGTATGTATGTCACATATATGCCATGCTTGCATACAAAAACCAAGAGATGTGAATTTTTTTAGGCATATGGAAAAATTATCTTCCTCCCTATTTATCTTTAAGGATTGTGAGGGCAGTTCTATGTTGTTATTATACATCATTTTATTTTATTTACGGACATATAAAATCTGTCTCTCAGTAATCAAGTGCTATGCAAACACAGTCATCTATTAATAGGAACTACACCTTCACAGCTATTTTGCTGTTCCCACAAGATAATAGTTCATTTAAATCTGCCAATAAATAATTCTGGAAGTTTCAAAGTAGCACAAAGGCATTAGGCATCTATATCCTATTAATTTCAACGAGATGTGGGTAACTAAAATTTTCATATTTTTTAAAAAATCCCTGCCTGAGAAAACATCTGGTTTTTGTAATATCCTCTGTCTTAAAACCACAGCTCTCCTAGTTCACCCCTTGACAATATCCCAGAGAACTAGAAGCTGCACACATTTTATCTCTGTGAACACAGAATTTCTATGTATGTCACACACGACTTTATATAATAAGATCACATATACACAGAATGTCTCAGACGAATGAGATTCAGGTGATAAAACTGAGGAAAAAAGTTGCAAGGCAACTAAAAGCGAAGCCAAAATCATGACTACCTAAAGTCATAGAAAAAAATCCATGGTGGAAATATGAGAAACATTCAGAACTCAAGAATCCCACTCCAATTCTGTTAATGTCAGGACCACAAAATATGCACTCAAGCCTTTTCTATAAGACATACAGAAAACATTTATCTACGAGACCTATTTAAATTATTTATGAGAAATAAGTGTGTCCTGTTCCTGCTGAATTAAACGGTATTTGCACCTTTGACTTAAATGGACCAAGTGCGTATCACTACTCTTGCATGAGTTCCATTGAATGTGTACATAACATATAGAGCATAAACTAGGTATTTAATATGAAAGGAACTGAATAAAAGTGATGTAAATCTCCATATAATTCAAAAAAAAAAAAAAGTGAATGAACTGCAAGTAAAAGTTCAGAGATGATTTACATTCTTCTATCCATAACTGAAAATGCAGACTTTTGGTGCACATTTTCAACTTTAACGAATAAAATATTGATAGTGTGAAGCTGATTGTTATTCCAGTCACCGCTGTCCTTGTTGATTTTAGCTAGAACTCTCTCATGCTGTCAAGATCAGTTTATATTCAAGTATGTCATAGGATCTTGTGACAAGTACAGACAGCACTGAAATATGGTCTGTATAATTTAGTTTAAGCAAGCAGTGACCTTGATTAAAGATTTGCCAGACCGTTTACTTAATATTTTCTTTCTCTATTGCCATTTAAAGTTAAAATAAAATCAAAAATGGTTAACCCAACCATTAACATTTTCAAAGGTAAAAATATGCCCATGAAATTGATTGATTTCATTTCACACATTAGTACGAATTTCTCTGCTTAAATATATAAATTGGTAGCAAAATAGGCTGAAGTGAATTGTTCTAGGTCTTCCTTACAGCTCTTCTTTTTCAAGGGCTGAATGTTTATGAAAGATGCAGGACTGACAGAGCTGTGAAATTAAATTCTACGGCTTATTTCCCGAACACAGGAAATACAAGTTGAGCAGTGACAGTGAAAGTCTCCGCGCACAAGCCAGGAACTGTCTCATCTATTTCTCCAAGGGGCCAGCTTGGCATCTATAAATGTGCCTGTACCTTCACCCCCTTTGATCTTCAGGTCTTTCTGTGCAAACTGTCAAATACGCTATTAGTTCTGTTAGTGCTCTCTATAGTGCTGACACTTTTCCATCAAACAAGGCATGACCAATTTGTTTAGCATGCTAATTTTTAAGTATCATTTGTCTGATTTGCCACATCTATATTTCATGTTAGGCATCACATATCTATAATGAAATAGTTACTTCACTAATAGATAGTTAAGTGTCTTCTATTTCTTTTGTCACTAATAGATAGTTAAGTGTTACTATATTTTGCATTGTATTTTGCATATATATATATTTAAAATACACACTCATAGTGCCTATAAGTATGCACATATCCATATTTATATACATAAAATATACATATACATATGCTTGTATAGATACATATAAAATACACAACCAGGTAGCACTAATAAAAATAAGTGTTATTTGCTTGTATAGAAATTCCTTTCTGCAAAAGGAAACTAAGTATAAACTACATAATATACAAATCAACTATCAAATTTTCATTACTGTTTATGTGGTCTTCTACAGGAGGCTGTATTTATGAATGTATCTATTTCCTGGACAATGCAAAGCAAGCAAGTAGATAACAGTATTGTCCTGTATATATATATCCTACTGCATTTAAACTGCCAAGTAGCACTGCTGTACATGTAATTTTTTACAAAATAAAATTACTACACAGAAAAGTATTATTCAAAGTCTGCAAATGCTAGGCCAGATCCAGAGATAAATAAATCAGTAAAGTAACAGTGCAGCTACAATGACTTTTGCCAACCATTACTTATGCCAGCCAACTTACTTATGCCAATAAATCTATAACCTGCTAAATCTACAAAACAGAATGAGTGCCCTGTATACATCTATCTAAATATATGTGGATCAGCTAACATAATAATATAGTTTTTTGTTACCCCTTCATCTTATACCACTTGCAATAATAGATTAAAAGTTGATTGTGGAAAAAGTCACTGGAACCTGTTACTCTCCAATCTTACAAATAGTGTTGGCATTTTTAATTTAAAATATAGATTCCTTTTACAAAAAAAAAAAAAAAAGAAAAGATGTAGTAAAGTAGTGTTCTTTTTGGAATATTTGATTGGTGAAATAGAGCATTTTGTATAATATCTTCAGTAAAACCTATACTTTAAATAGCTAGCCAGAATAACTTCAGCTAGGCATTAAAATAAGAATAGAAGAAGAGTGAAATTAAGATTCATAGGGAAAAGAGAAAATATTTTTACTGTGATTTTTCAATAAAGGCGAGCTGTTCATAGGATCAATAGTTATAGAGGATCACAGAAGAGTGATCAGTTACTTAAAATAACTGAAAAGGAGAAAAGGATAAATATATTATGTGACAAATGAGTATCAGAATCAGAGACATGCATATCCAAATTGTTTTATAATTTATGGCCCTTATCTTAAGTAAGGTAGAATTTGTTCCTCCCTCCCTTACATATGATAAAGCAGTGAACATTGGAGATATCTATAAGTTACTCAGGTAACTCGTACAATTAAATAGATCAGTTCCATCATTTCTGTAGAGTTCTTCACAGCATATTTTGAAAGAGAGAGGCTACTTATCGTAAGGAAAATGATGTTGGAGTAGGTCTCTCGAAGCCTATGAAAACAGCAACTGGAGGCTGCATTTTCTTCAGGATCACTGTACCAAGAATGAGAGCCTTCTCTTTCATCTATATCTTAGATGATGATTTCACCACCTCCGTGTTTTCTCTGTTATCTGCTCTTCTCCTCTGAAGTCTGCATGATATAGGACGCCCACACAAGATAGGCTGGAATCTAGAAGATGTAGGGAAAACAATCATCCCTGTCCCTACTCTATTCTTATAGATCGTTCTCAGTTACAGTAATGCAGCCCATATGCATTGCTGTTTGCTGGGTTTGTTGTTGTTGTTTTTTTCTCTCTCTCTTAGTGGCAATAGGACCCAGTGCAACTCTTTCGAAATAGTCTCCTTCAGTCAGTCTTGGCTTCTCCTAGATACCCTGTGAATAAAAAAGCTGGTATTTGATAAATCCAAACACTACCAAGAAGACTCAGGAAAGGCTAAGAGCACTGGGACTGGGGAGAAGACTAAGAGGAGATCTCATGAAAGTGTACAAGTATCTGAAGGTAGGATGTCAAGAGAATGGGGCCAGGCTCTTCTCGGTGGTGCCCAGCGACAGGACAAGAGGCAACGAGCACAAACTGAAACACAGGCCGTTCCATCTGAACATGAGGAAAAGCTTCTTTGCTGTGAGGGTGACAGAGCACTGGCACAGGCTGCCCAGAGAGGTGGTGGAATCTCCTTCCCTGGAGATATTCAAAAGCTGACTGGGCATGGTCCTGAGCAACGTGCCCTGAGAGACCCTGCTTGAGCAGGGCTAAATGATCTCCAGAGGTCCCTTCCAACCTCAGCTGTTCTGTGATTCTGTGATTCTGTGCAGATATTCAGAGCATTCACTAAAACCTTCTCAGAGAACTGCTTCCTTTTGCTAACATGCCAGGGACTCTCTGTTCATACGATTTCAGTAATACTTTGTCAACAATCTATAATGATTATAACTGGTTTAAGAGCATAGTGGCTTTCAGACTTCTAGCTTGATATTTTTAGTTTTCCTACAGCTTAAATACCATATGAATACAATGAAGTAGGCAAACTAAAATTCCATAAAAATTACTTCATAAAGGCACCTAAACAAAATATTGCCCTTCACTTTGTAAAGGCATTAGATTGTGTAATATTAAATGTATGTGCCCTGATGTTTTTTTCCAGAATTTGTATTTCTGCTGCATTTCTGTTCATTAATTTTATATATTATAGGCACAGAGAGATAGTGTGGGGAAGATGGAATGAATCCATCTCTTATGAACTATAAATACATTAGTTTCATTTTAGTTTGATAGACACTGTGGAGATTCAGGGTATTGTCTACAATAGATACATCCATGGAAATAATTTGTAACTACGGAACTGCATAAAAGGTCATGATTCAGGACAAAAAGTACAAATATAACAAAGTGCCACACTGGTTTGAATGAAGTCTAATAAGGAGAAATAAAGAATGAAACTGCAGGTGTGAATGACGACAAATTGCATTACTTCTTGAGACAAAAGCGACAGCAAAATGTTATACTTATTGTCATTAACTTTAAAGTTTTACTACTGATGATTGCTAATGTGTCATATGGTGCTGTAAATAAAATCTTCCATTGCAAATCATTGAAAGTTTATATAGTTTTGTTCTTCCTATTCATCTAATTTATAAACACAGCTTTATACAGACTTTGTTGCATATTTCAAATTACTTGAAAAAAACAGTTAATGGTTGAACTTTTTCTCATGTGTCAGTAACAATCAAAATGAAGTAAACAGCAGCTCTCACTGTCTGATACCTCAGAGAGTTTCAAAGCCTGCAGGCTGCCTTTCCATACTTTCTGTTTTGCCTAATTCTTATTATGCAAGCACAGTGCAATGAATATACTTTTTTTTTTTTTTTGATGAGTACTGTGACTGTGTCATAAAGACTCATTTCTGAGCCTTTGAAGTTATACTTAAGAGAATGACACCATAGAGGCTACTCCAGACAAAATGGATCTAATGGCTTGTGTGACAAGGATTAAAATGAAGGGTATGGAGTTTGCAGCTAACAAATATGCTAAATCACCCAATAGCTAAGAGTCTCTGCAGGAACCTGCCTGCTATTACAAGAAGCAGCCACATTTTATAGCCCTGTGGAATTCTTAGTTTTACCCCTTATACACCCTCATGGAAGTCGATGGTTTTGGACTCGTCCTAGGGATTTGGCTGCCTGTGCTCAAGGCCAGCTCTGATATGATACAACCTGGGATCAAACTACTGTGGAAAGAGCCGTGAGAAACATCTGTGGGAACCCTTGTTAGCTCCCTCTACTTCACTTAGAGGCTGCACTTAAGCTCAGACCCTCACTGTTGGTCCTTGCTTGAGCTATGCTGCAGCCATGCCCATGCCTAGCCAGGCACTTCATTGATCCTGATCCTGGTCCACTGACTTGGTTTCTGGCTTGATCATGGACTGCCTTGTCACTGAGAACTTGCCTGGGGACCATGGGACTGTGGATGGCCCGGTCACTGGACCTGCTCTGCTCTCCTTGCTCCTGCGGGTCCAGCCTCTTCAGGGAGGTGGAGGTCACTGTCCCTGTCAGCTTTGCTGCTTCCCTTTGCTCCCAGCTCGCCTCCCCATGCATAGCAACCCAGTCTTGCTGGTCCCTGGCATTCAGCAGCTGATGTTATGAGATATAATTGAATTAACTCTTCGCTGTTCATTATTGACATTGTTCATTTACAAGTAGTACAGCAACCTACCTCCATTTTTTCAGAAAAGTAAAGTTTGGGCTGTAGATTGGCAATACTTTTTTTTCAAATATCTTCTCATCAGTGAAAAATTATAACCTTTATGCAATTTTCTCTCTCTTACACATCTCAGTTCTTTACTGGACAGCTGCCCAGATATAAGAATAATGAAGGAAAGCCTCTTATCTCTGCTGCAGTGTAGATTCCTAGCTATATATGGCAGAAGTCAGAGTAAGATGGGCCACTCATTTATTTTGCTTTTCATCAACATCCTAGGTCCTCATTTCCACAGCGTGAAGTTAGGTGGATGATACATGCATCACAGTTCATTGGCGGAATCTCATCTATTGGGCTAGTTTCTGCTGGTGCATTTCAACTGGCCTTAGATTTCTAGGACCGCCGTTTTTGGTAGCTATTAGCAGAAACTATACTTGGATATAGGAAAGTGTATGTGTATGTGATTCTATACATGTGCAGATATACATGCATTCTGGACTGCTTAAAGGAATCTGTTCAAGATGATTTAGTAGGGAATTTAAACCATGCACAGGTCAATAGTAACTAGAAGAATCTGCATACTTTTGATTTTTTTTTCCTTAGTACCTGCTGATCATGCCCTGTATTTGTATAATTCATGATGTCGGGTCATGACTCACAGACTCATAGACCGAGTTGTATACTTAAGCAGTTCAAAGGCGCTGTACCTTTCCTCTTGACAAGTCATTTCAGATCTATGAGTTCCCATGAAACATTAAATATTCTAAACATTTTTGAAGATCTCAGAAGTGTGGACAGTCAGACAAGCTGAGAATACTTATATATTTATCAAAATCAGATTGATCCTTCCAGCATCTAAGCTTGTCCATCATATATTTCAGATATTTTCCCCCTTTGTAAATGTACATGGGATTTTCAAACAGACTAAGATGTTACACCTATGCACATATACATCTATTTCTATTCCTGTATTTTTTTTACTACTAATAAACTATACTTTTAGTCTACCTGCTGTGTTCATTGGTCAGATATAATAGTGAGACTAGATGCAATTAGAATAAACTCTCACTCAAAAATTAGTGTACTGACTTTACTGTTATGAAATACTAACAGGTAAGCAGTCACATTTCCCTGATGTATTATTATTTTGAAAATAATTACCACCTTCATCAGTGCTTTTTTTTTTTGTATACTAATGTCTATTTAGCTCGTAGAACATCACACTGTTGCACTGAAAACAGATGTCATGAATTTCTCTTTACAGCAGATTCTAGAGATTTTTTATTTGTTTTAGAAAGATTTAGGGAGGAAAAGATATCTGGCCAAATTATAACAGTTATGCAATTTTCTCTCTCTTAGAAATCTCAGTTCTTCATTGGACAGCTGCCCAGATATAAACAAATAAGCAAACAAACAAAAAATAACTACATTATACTGGCAATAAACATGCTGTAATTTGAATAATAATTCAGAAAGGTAGACTTGATATGAATAGATAAGAGTGCATTATTTACATACCATAATACCTAATTTCTAATGATTCTGCAAAAACTGTAATGGAGCAGCATGAACAGGGGGTATTAAATATTAACCTTGGCAAGAAGTCTCTGCAGCTGGAAAATCAGCAAGAACTTTTGCTCTGAGTTTTTTTCTCAGAAGTAATATATGAAGTTCTACTGCAAAAATAACATATGTCATGTAATGTCATGTATGATTAGGCTGTGTCACCTCGGAAAAAACTCAAAGGGGAAAGAATCACTGCATGCAGACTTTTCTGGCTTAAAAAGGAAAATTGATTAAGAATCAACTGATTAAGAATTAAGAAGCTTTTAAAAATCCTATGTTGATTTTTTTTGCATTTTATTTTCTGAAATGTACATGTAACACCAGCAATTCTTAACTGCAGAGCCACAAAGATAACCAAGCAAGAGTTATCATGCTTTTCCCACACTAAGTAACAGCCAGCCTTCTGAGTCAGGAAAAAATACCATAAATAACAAAATAACACAAAACAGCAAAATCAAAACAAGGAAGAAGTTCTATTTTACAGGGAGCCAAGGAGACATGTCAACTACTGGCCTTAGCATCTCTGTTTTTGCAGAAGATGGACAGTATTAGCAAATTAGCCCAGATGCATTGACTGATATTGGTTCAACGCCTTCTCATCAAAGTATCCCAAAGAATGGAAATAGCCTTATCAATACGGGAGATAGGCTGTACAATACTATAAAAGTAATCCAATGTTAATCTACCGCTGAATTCTTTATCTGGCACTGCAATTAAAGCTGAAAATAAATCCCCCCTTTAAGACTGAAATCTAGGCTTTCAAGTTGGGTCTTTTATATCTATCTGAGATTCAAAATCTCCTGTGTTTTGTTTTCGCTTGAGTAGGAAATGAACTAGAGAGTTAGAGTAAAGTGTTTATAGTTACACTTCTAAATGGGAATGAGAAAATACTTAAAGAGAATGAGGCGTCACACAACCAGGCCAACATATGGAAACTTTACTGGTGAATGATTTCCTACCGGCCAGGAACAAGGGCCAGACATCCTTACTCATATGGCTGAACCCGCTTGCAGCATTTGATATAAATGATATATATACATGATCCTGCTATTCTGCCCTACAGGTAGGAGTGCGATCACACCTTGTAGCCGTTTAGCCCCACAGCCCAGAGAAGGTTGCAGTAACTGTGGCCGTCAATCAGGCTGGCCTTTACGTGACCCCAGGGCCAGTATCTCCAACCTGATCGGCCCAGGGGCTACCCCGGGTGCTCTGCTATTTTGGAGGACCTTGCATCGAAGTCCTCAAACAGGTCTGCACTCAAATGGAGGACGGGCAGCGGACCAGCCAGCACACGCCACGTCTGCCTGCAGTCACCGTTCGGCTGCCTACGAAGGGGCTGCAGCCGCGTGGTGCGCGTGGGAGGGGGTAGCGACGGCGGAGCGGGACGGAGCCAGGAAGAGCTGAATCACGGCAGCTCAGCAGCCCGGTTAAAGGCTTGGAGGCGCTAAGCGGCCTTTCTCAAGGCCTTCACCAGAAGCCGCGGGACGGCGGACGGAGAGGCCGGGGCTGCCGCTCACCATCCTGGTCCGGGACGCCGGACCGGGAGCCGCCGAAGGAGCCACCGGAGGAGCCGCAACATCAGAGCCAGCGGGCGGGTAAGAGGCAAACGGGTCAAATACCGGGGGCGGCGGGCCCGAGAGCGTGGCCTGAGGGGGACGGCGCGCCCAGAGGCATGGCCTGGGGGGGACGGCACACCCGTCGGGGCGGCCGGATCCACGGCACGGTCCGAGCTACCGGGGAGAGGAGCGTTTGCCCCGCGCGGCCTCTCGGGCACCCTTGTTATTACTATTAGTAGTAGTACGAATACCCCTATATGTATTTTACTTCAACTTTTCCTTTGAACTGGTTCGTTATCCCCTCTATACGTGTGTCCTTATATTGTTTTGTGTCCACCCCCACCGTAAATATTGTACATATATTCGGCTATCAAAATTTCAAGGTTTTCTAGTTATAACTGTTCATGTTATTGTTAACTGCTAAACTGTCGTTAAAGGGTTATTTTGTTATTGACATTCATCGACGCACAAACACCTATGCTGCCACCCCAAATCTCTCTAGTTCGCGGTCCATTATCCGTATTTTAAAATGCCTTTTTTTTTGAAAGAAGAATTTGAAATGCTGACCTAAGGGCTGAGTATGACATGCAGAGACTGGGGAGTTCTGGGTGACTGAGAAGGGAATTCACCAAATCCAGTGCACTGAGGACAGGAGCGTCCAAGCCACTTGTAAGACATGTTCAACAAAGAGGGGTAAAATGTTACCACTTTCACAGAGTATATACAGAGTATATACATAAATACAGCCTTGAGAACATCTTGATTGGGATTCTCAACTCTAAACACCTGATTGTGTGTATCCGCCAGATTATAATAGCATACCTACCAGCTGATTCAGTCTATTATATTAAAGAAACATAACCAGAGAGAGAAAAAAAGAAGGAAATTGCTTCACTGAACTGTAGAACAAGCTTCTAGAAGGAAAGCGTCTTTGGTTCTGGTCCCTACTTCAGGGACTGCTTACATATTTTCCATTAATTGTGGTGTTTCCATTAATTGTGTGTTTCCATTAATCATGATACCAATACCTTGTCTTTGGTTAAAGCATATTTTGTTCTTGGTAGTAGCAGGTCTTTGTGGTGATTTCCACAGAGGCATTTCTGGAAAAAGACCTAGTGAGTGAAAGTCTAGAAAAGTTTGGTAAGTTTTGCAGCATTGCAAATCAGAAAAAAAAAAAAAAAAAAAAAGGAGCATTTTACCATCCGTTCTTTTGATTTCCCTTTTCTTCTTTCCATTTAAAAGAATTTTTAATTCGTCTTTTATATTTCCTTGGAAAAAAAAGAGATTAAACTGTATTATAGGCTATCAAAAGGGGTAAGACATTGGAAATAAGGATAATTTTAATATCCAAACTGTAGCGTAGTATCTATATTCTGGAATTCATTATTTCTGCTTTAGTCATTCTATTTTCTCATGTATTTTGCAATGGCCTCTGTTATTTAAGACATAATTTATCCACATATCTTCATAATTACTGAAGTTTTTTTGCACATTTTACGTCAAGATGAAGGAGCTGTCTAAAAACATATGAAATCTTTACAGAAAATATTACTTTCCAAGCATTGACTTCTCTTCCTATCTACACTCGTAAAATATACACTAAGTGCATGTTGATTTTACACATACTTTTTGAATATTACCTCATCTTGTACGCTCTTTTAAAACATGCAAGTTCTGGAAATTAGGCCTGTAATTGTTTTTATTTGTGTTTCATGTTATGCATAATGCTATTGATGGAAATGGGTGCCAATAATACGAATAAAATTAATTATTTCCATATTTTCTGGATAAGAATCTAAGGGATAAACTACACTAGCATCCCTACCGTACTAAAAGGTTTAACAAACATGTGATAAGTGAGATATAACATGTAAGCAAAATTGAGTCAATTCTATTATAAAACTATTAAGTGTACTAAGGGGCAAAATTATGTTCGGAGGGAAAAGATGAAGGAAAAGGCAGAAAATGAAACAGATGAGAGGAAATCTCATTTCTGAGTTTCCTGACATTAGTCAGTTTATATATAAAAATCTCTGTTGTGTTAGCAGTCTTTTGTACAGTGAAGTCTTATGCTGTTTTATGAAAGAGAAAAGAGAATGATGGAATGAGTACACCCAAGTTTGGCCTATATGACAGTGTCTTTTTTCTTGATAGTATTACTTTCCTCCTTTAGTTTGAGCAACTTAAACTGTATTTGAACTCTTGAGGGTGGACAAGTAAGGTAACGGGTTATTAAATTTAGGATTTACATCATAAGCTACAAAATATCTTTTAAAATTGACCAATGATGTAAGAATAATTAATCAAATTAAATCCCTTGAGGTAATTTCTGAAGTCTAAGTCAAAGGGAATGTTTGAACTGAATGATTTATACTGGAAGTATGTTCGCCTGATTGTTCTCATTTGACTTATTGTTAGTCATTAGTGAGTGGAAGTCATTAATGACTGGAAAGGGCAAAGTTTTTGGTGCTATGTGATAGAAATATTTCTATCCGGTTTTCACCTCTGCATCTTGAATTATTTTTATGGTCATAGACTATTTTTAGTTACAAAATCATACTAAAGTGTTACAAATTACAGCACAACAAATGAAAGGGTGGTGATTCTCGCTCTTCGTTATACTCCTATGTCAGCCTACAGATGCCTTAATTCACATCAAGTTTAGGCCCTACTTTGATAAATTTCTACTGCATTAAAGCATCAATTAAAATATTAATTCAATGCACAGTGGGAAGGCTTGCGTTGGCTTTAGGCATGAACAAGAATAATTCCATATGGCTAACTCCCAATCTCTATCAGGTGTGATGAATTAACCTAACTGTAAAAGATCAGCAAAAGGCAGTATGATGAATAACCTATAGGATGAATTTGCTACTACTTTTTTTCTACAGCTTAGGAGAGATGTAAGTTGCCAAGAGGAGGAGTTTCTTGACAATTATCAGAGCTGTTAAAGAGCTGGTTACAGAGGCAAAGAGTCTGTAATCCAGGCTTAAATTTCTAGGGTGAGAGATGTTAGGAAAACCCTAAACTCTCATTTTCCTCTATGGTATTTTTTTTTAATTTATATGAGACATCTGTGGCACATAATCTTCCATTCACAGTTTATTGAATCCAGGCCTGTGTGTTCATCAACAAAAAATATTATTTATGTAATTTATTTTAATTATTCATGATGTATCTCTCCCATTAAGTAGCAAATACATCTTTGACCAGTATTAACTAGAAAGAGATGGAGAAGACTAAAGGCTTCCTGCTGGTATCATCAGCTGGCGGGCACCTAGCAGAAATGCTCATGTCACAAGGGGTTGATCTGAGAGAAACAAGCTTTGGAAGTGGAACTTTCTCGTGAAAAATCTTGGGAAAACCCCGAGATTCTGAAATGTCTAGTACAGGGAGCACAGTGTGCTCATTTGTTTCCTCCTTCATATACAGTTGACTTACACACATACGACTTTCCAGTAATGGCTGGGACCAGCTGTAGCAGGATGAAGGACTGACAGAAACCATGGGTCTTAGGAGGCAAAAATGAACAGGTGATTGTCAGGCAAATTAGATATCTAATAAAATTTTACATGACAGTTTTTGGAAGCTCTCAAAGAAATCTTATACCCCAGGAGGAAGATATAATTTTTGAAGCAGAAACATAACAATTAGATTAAATGCAGACATGTTACATGGAAGTTTCAGATAAGTATGTCTTCGGTGCCTATATAGGTGATGTCAGGATGGACACAAGCCTTAACCAATGTAACTGGTTAAAGAAGTAATTGGGATCTGCTGCCAGGGAACATTCACTGATTAATTAAATTACCTTTTCTGTATCTTATCTCTCTTTCCCGATATCCAGGAAGTTGCAAACTATGGAGTAAGACTGGCAAAAAAGTAAGCTATATTCATATAGTGTCCTTATATTTTTAAAGCCTGTTTATACATACAAGAACAATACCAAGATTTTTTTCAGAGATAGTATATACTTCAATACAGTACTTAAATATATATATATGTATTTTACAGGTCTATAAGAGTTTAGGCATAGTTATTTTCTGTTTATGTTGCACAAATGTATTCTTACAAGCTCTTCACAGTATTTATAACTTGGAGATTAAATAGTAACAACTACTTCATATATATCTTTGATATTTTCTTATTCTTAATAAAAACTGCATATATACAAGTCACAGCTTTGTAGAGGAAAACCAAACAGGTCTATGAACTCCATGTAAAGTTATGTTCTTTTGCATTCATTTGATTGCTTCTGGCATATATCTTTAATAAATTGCTTCTCAACAAAGAGAAGATAAAAACGGTGTTTCTCAGTGCTTGTTTTATCTGCTTTTCTCTCTCAATAACTTGCATATCTCTCAATAATCTCAGGCCCTCTCATTAGTTTAGCTTCCAAGAATTTTACCTCTTAGCTGACTCAGGCATTTAAATCTTCCCTGTGTAGAATTAGCTTGTTCTTCCGGGAGACGTTGAGATTTCTGAGGATCATAGTTTGGATTTCTCCTTAAGGGCGCTTATTAATTTGCCTTTTGAATGTCTATTGTCTTCAGCTCTTTGACGCTATGCCACCTTATTGATTGGTCTCTGTTCCTGCCTTTTTATACCTAGTGCCTTGGCTCTGTTTTAAATGCAACTGGTCTCTTGTGCACCTCATTTCTCTTCTTTTTTTTTTTTTTTTTTTAATTACTGCTCTGAACATGTGCTTGAAAGTTTCTGGTCATCCATTAGACAGAATCCCACTGCTTACTGCTGATTTTTTCTTTGTGTATGTTTCTTTGTGTATGTTACTGTCACTGCAAGGCCTGTTCTCTCATTACCTAATTTGGTTCTGCCTTATGATTTGACATGTTCTGCCATTAATATAAGCTCAGGTCTGAGTTTCATTTGCTCATCGCTGGCTATGGGCACCAGTGGACCAACTAGGTGGATGATTTTGTTTATTCTGCGTACCTAAGGATGTGAGATATTTCATACATTACTCGCACTAGGTGGGAGTCAGCAGTTGATTTGGCAGATGAAGGAGATATCTAGTAATAAAATTTTACTTGAAAGCTGTTCAAAAGCTATCAAGGAATCTTATACTGCATGATGAAGAAATATTTTTTGAAGCAGAAATATCACAACTAGATGAAATGCAGCTATGCTACAGAGAGTTTTCAGATGGGTTTGACTTCACTGCCAACAAAGATTTATTTACAGAATGACATTAGGGGCTGAAAAAGCCCCTATTTACAAGGGGAGACTATCTGACCGCGTAAAAACATGATATGATATGGAATTCTAGCCATATAAAAAGGGAGGTGGTATTTCCACCTTAGTTTATTAATAAATTATAGACATTTTGTTTTAATCCCGCTTAAAATGCAGCTTAAAAATCCTGTCTTTTCATAAATAATTCTACAGTACCTTTGTGCTGTGTTACAGCCTTATGAAAACCAAACAAAAAAAAAAATCCTCTTACAGTTGCTCTATTTTCCGTTCCACAAAACTTTTTGAATTTGGTGATATGTAGCCCCAGTCAGATGAAGAGTAATAGTCATCATCTTTAATAAAAAGTTGTTGATTATTTTCTAAAAAAAAATTTCTCTTACTCCACACAGAGAAAGACAGGAACTCAATTCCTTAGCCTGTGTCATCACTGTAAGCAGATAGCAAGTCAACAGCAAACCTAATCCAGGCTTTATCCTATGGATCAGGAGAAGCTAAGCTTTGAGCCCATATGCAGAGATTAGTGAAGAACATGATTTATATGCTTGTACAATCCAAATCAGTGTTTGCATTATATTTCAACTTTTTTTCCCTATGGCAATTTTTGCCTGTCTCTCTTTCTTTCTTTTTTCTTCTGTTTAAACACACTTCCATCTTTTTGTTTATCTCTTTTTGTGCAGCTCCAAGAGTGAAAAACTCAGTTGCCACAGATCTCAGTTCCATTGCTGGCAGTAGTTATATGCACTCTAAAAACCTAGAAAAACTGTATGGTTGCTAACCTTCCTTGTTGGACAGCTGTTGCTTTGAGTAGTGTGATTGTTTTTGGCCAGCAATGGTGATCTCCTCTCCTTTGTCATGAAGAATGGTGAGCTTTGGGGAAATGAATTTCTGCTAATTGTCCTGCTAATACCTCACTACTCTCTCCAAACTTTTTTTCAGCCATAGGGGGGCATGATCCACTCTTCAGCAAAAATAAACCTATATTGGGTTGAAAAGTTAGTCACTCCAGTGTCTGTGGGGTTGACTAGCCTTGAATCTTTTCTACCCCAATGAGAAGGAAAGAAATCTGTTCTTGCAAACCATTCCGGTGAATTAATTTATACTCTCAGATAAAAATGTATGTGTAATTCTCCAAAAAAATAGTGAAAGTTGTATTAGATATAATCGGTAAAAACAAAAAACAAAACAAAATGCCCCCACAGACCTCAAAATGGTCCACTGATTTTCTTTCTTGTGCTATAATTCATGAAGTTTCTAGACATGTATATTTAAGCGAAAACCTGTATCAGTTCATTTAAGGTCCTCATGTAATATATAGCGCACATCTTCATGCATAGCAATGATGAAAATAATTCTTTGCTAAAATAAGGTGAACTAGACACAAAAGATCTGATTTTGACCTCACCTACGCTAAAGTAAGTTCCAAATATTTTCATTAATTTGAAAGAATCTAAATCTGTAGAGATGAATGTTAGAGGCATTGCTCAGTCCATGTACTGAAACTGTGTGTTCTTGTGACTTTTGCTTATGCCTATACATCTAATCCATATGGACTAAATTTACAGCTTTCATTTATTGAAAGAGAAATTCTGAAGTTTTTCATTAGGAAATCTAGTGATGTATTTCAAAACTACAGATGATTTATGACATAAATGTATGAGCCTTCTCATTTCAAAAATTACTTTTTTACTGTAGGATTCCTGAGAGACTTTTCAGTCTCACAAATAAGAACTGAATAGGACTATGTTTCACTAACAGAACCAGATAGAAGGCAGTAGTAAGACAAACAGCATTTTAATTTTCACCAGGCTGAAATTGAAACTATTTATTGTATTTCAGAATCTACAGTCGAGGCAAGAACACTTGAAAACTTTACACGAATTTTTATTAGATTCTATGGAATTCACGTAAAATAATAATAATAATAAAATGCCATCATGTTATTATGCCTTGTAACAGTTAATTAAAAGGTTCAAACTGTTATATATTGATCTTTAATATCACAAGCCTTTCATAGTTCAAATATGGTTTAGATGAAATTTTTATTTATTTAAGGTATTAATTTCTTGCAGAGATAATTCCATGTTTTGCCATTTTCTTCTGATGATTAGATAAACCTCAATATTCGGCAATATCACAGAATAATTTGCAAAGGTATGCCATTGTTTCTCCTCTCATTTCCAATGGCAACCAGTAAACAATGAGAAATTTGGAGTGGAAAAGACTTTCAGACGTCATCTAATGCACCCTTTTTCCTCAGGTTAGGCTGAGCCATTACCATGAGGAGCGTGTCTAACTTGGGCCTATGTAAATCCTCAGTGAGATTCCATAGCCTACTTTCCCCCTCATAAATCCCTTTCCATTACAAAAGTTTCCTAATATCTATCCTTAATATTCTTTTGCAATGTAAATCCGTTACTTCCCCTATCTCACATAAAATTGCAGACTTTAACTTAAGAGCCCCATCTCACGTGCCTTCTACTGCTCCTGCCCCCACCATTTTCTTCTGCCAAAAATACTGACAGAAACGTAGGTTTTGGTACATAGGAGGTTCCTCATGCTATCTAAGATCCTTAGGTTATTCTATCTGGCCTGCAACTGTTGCTCCAGAAAGGTACAAGAAGTCCTATGTAACATCTGCCAGGCCATGTGAATGCCTTGTCTACCATAAAGCATTGAAATGGGATTAGCTGTTAATGTATGAACAGCTGAGATGAATGCCTTACATAGTCTAAAAATACAACTTTCCTTGAATTTGACTTTACTGGCAACAAAACTAGCGAGGCACCATCTTGTGCTTTCACCTCATGTTGGCTTTGCACTGTAGAACCTTTCATTGCCTGAAAAATGAGATCTAGCTCATTTTACTTTCTCGTCGGGGTCTCATCTCTCAGCCATAAAACCACTGTAACCTGTGAGGATTCCAGCACCAGGCAACAACATGACCTGCAGGACTCCTATTTCCTTGAGAGAAACCTCATTGCATTAAACGAATTTTCACAGAAGGCTGAAAGATAGAAGGCTGATTTAATTTTTGATGGAGTAAGTAGAGAAGTGGAAGGGGTCTGAGTTGGTTGTAATTTGTGTTCTCATTCCTAATAATGCAGATGACTTTTGTTCTATAACTCTTCCAGATATTGTACTGTGCTTATAAGTACACAATGTCGTGTACGTGCCTTTCTCACACTCAGTAAATTATGTTGTGAGTTTCCCGCGTGAGCATTTCATTTAAGTGAGAAAAGGTCAGAATGTTAATAAAACTGACACTTTTGTAGATGGCTTTTAGATCACTTCATTTTAATTCAGGATATAGTTTCTGATTCACTAGTAAACAGAGAAAAGATTAAAAGCAGTTTGAAAGTGATGATGAAGCTCTGATTTTTTTTTCCTAATCTTAAATTCAAGTTACTATTTGAATTAAATTATTGTCCCTCAAGTATACAGAAGCAAGCTACATTTATTTTCTTGAAAACATTTATTTAAATTCTTAGTAATGCTTCTTTAGCTCTATAGTATTAAAGAACTTACGCGGAATTTTCTTTATTTTTAAGCTGAAAATCTAATGAAAAAGAAGATGCAGAACATGGGCAAAGAACAAAAGTCTTCAGTCCAAAGGACTATACACATATACACACGTATATATTGACTTTTATCTTAAATATAATTCATTTATATTTTTCATCAAGCAATTTTTGATCATTTATGACCACTGAGCTTAATATATTTAATTAAAGGAAAGAACTATTTTTCATATCAAAAGGAACTATTCAGTCACAACTTATGTTTATTTCACATTTGTTTTATTGCATCTGAAGTCTTCAGAGTAGCTTCTCAAAGTTAACATGGCTACTCTCCATTACCTAGCTGCAGTAATATAAAATATATAAAATATATTAAATATATGAAAATTATATAAAAATAGATATAAAAAGTGGTCCTAATAGCCACTGTAGGAGGTGAAAAGAATTTAATAGACTATATGGATAGTAGCTAAAATTCTGTTTCAGAAGGGAAACTTTAATGATAAAGCCACACGCCTCTGCAACTAGTGTGAAGTTTCTGCTTTCTAATAAATAGAACGGAATGGTTGGAAATACTTACTTTTCTGTTAATGAGTTGTCACAGTTAGTGCTTTGATGAGGAAAAGCACAACACGGGGTATTACTATTCTTACTTCTGTCATAATTCTCTTCAGTGTAATCTTCTGTTGGAGCACCTTTCTTCATTACTGAGATCATAACTAGAATTCCGGCCCAGGCCACTGGATCCTGATCCCTGCTAGGCCTGAGGCATTGGCACCCTTTTGAGACAGACCGATGTGAGACATCTTTCCACATCACAGTAAGGAGCAGCCCCCATTCCTGCCGTCTCCTTGTCCATCCTATTGCCAGGGTGCCACATGGGCTAGCTGCTCTGGAGTGGGGCGATAATGAGCTGGGCACGAGCAGCAACCTCACCAACAGGGACAGGGACGCAGAGTGGCAGGTCTGGGGCCAGATCAGGGCCGGAGACAGTGGTTGGGGCCAGGCAGTGCCCAGTGATGGCCCAGGAAGTGCACACATTGCTAATCTGAGATAGCAAAAACTGAAGAGAAATGTCTTTAGGATCTGGTTCCACCACACTTATTCATGCTGAATACTCCCTTCGACTGTAAATAATCTCAGCAGAAGACTCGGGCTCAGATTTAATTTTAAAATTGATAGTTAAATATATTTTAAAAACAGTTAGTGAGCAGCAGCTTGTGATGGATTGTTAAAAAGTAAGGGAAAATAAAATAGAAAGTAATTCTTTAAATGACTCTCTGAATGTTGTTAAACTCCAGTCTTTACTCTTCATGAGATTTTCTTCCCTTTGCAGAGGAAAACAAGACAAAACAAAACAAAGCACTAGAATGCTATTCCACCCTGGAGAATTAGGAAACTAGGGAAACAGGGAATATACAAAAAAAAAAAAAAAAAAAAAAAAGGAAGAAAAGAGGATGAGAAGGAAAGGAGTAGAAAGAAACTAGCTTTTAAATAATATGGGTAGTTCAATACCTGTACAAATATAGGAAGAATTACTAATGTGTGTGCATAGTATATGTGGACTACTGATTTGAGCACAGGGCTAAGACTAAAAAGGCATGCGCTTCTCAGCTGTAGCCTCATTTATGGACGTGAATCACATCTTCAGATTAAGTAAACCATTAAGTAAGCCACTTTGATGAAATTCATTCCATTTGCACGAAGCCCAAATATTTGACCTGAATGTGAATAGGCCATGCAAAGATTTAAGAGTATAGTTTTCACTAAATCTCTCTTTATCTGTAACTTTAATTTATAACTGAAATACTGGTGGGTGATAGAGACACTGCAGTCCTGAACTCCTTCCATTTTACCCTTTCCTTTTAATCTATGTTAAGATTACCATTATTGTCTTTCTTTTGCTTAACTGGAGTATATGTACAAAATTGTACAACTACTTCCCCAGTTTTCTCACTTAGCCCTTGTGTAAGCGTGAATGGGATCCTGCTCTTTCTCATCCATTTTTTCAGGCAGTAAAACAGGACTGATAACAGTCTAAAACTCTTTTCACATCATTTATGTAAACAGACAAGATAGGACCTGAAGGATCTAAAAAATAAAATGAAGATTAGCTTGCCTTTTTTCATGATTCTACATTTAAAGTAGTTCAATTTCTCCTCCTGCTTTATAGGTTCAGTTAGAGAAATGGCAGATTGTTGTTAAGGGTTCTATTTCAAATCTTTTGTTAGTTACAGAAACTCTAAACCTTGTTGACAGCTCTTAGAATTTGGTTATCCCTGTAGGTTTTTAGAAGAGTTAATAGTTCAGAAAAAAAAAACCCAAAAACTTTTCTATTTTACTTTTCTCTCTTTCTTTCCTTCCTTTCCTCTTCTAAGACTTTACTCAGAAAGCCTTGCAACATAGTATGAAAATATCTTCAGATATACTTATCTTTTATTTTCTAATAGAATCCTTGTCCTTGCAATTATAAACTGAATGAAACAGTTCTGACTAATTGTAATTGATCAGAATTCTTGAAATATAGCTAACTATGTAACAAATGAATGATGTAAGAAACATGGTAAGAAACATTTCTTCATTCTAAATGGAAGGAAAAGTATACAGAAATTAACACTTAAGCAAATTTAGTACATTGGTGATTTGATTGTACTGTGAACTGATAGGCACTGATTATATTATAAGCCTCTCCTAAATGGTATATCTATAATTTTTGCTCATTAGTACTGTAAATAAAAACGTGTTCTTCCAAGAATGAAATGAGTTGAGTTTTCCTATAATGATTTCCTATGGAAGATAAAAATAGGGAAATTGATCTGTTAAGCTATATATGACATTATATGTCCACTCTCAGTTTTTTTGTCCCGCTCCAAGAATCCCAGTTCCCTTCCTTACATGTACTATACCCAACTGAAAGATAAATGTAATTGGTAAAAGAGGAATTTCATTTCATTACTTGCTGATTATTAGCAAATCTCTAGGCAACTTCAATTTCTAACACATTTGATAGTGTAGAAACGTGCATCTTAGAGACAGAAAGACTTCAAATTTCTATTCACTTAGCTAATGGTTAATGTGTTGGCACAGATTACTTTTGATGCCTTTCCTATTTGACTTTTGCTGAAATTACTCAAAGATAAAAATACTAAGTAGAAGAAGGGTACTTAAATATATAGCATATAGGTGATTCTTTTTATTGACTATCTGGGAGTTTATAATTTTTAAAATCCTGGTTCTTATTCTTCTTATTTGATCATTTTGTTAGTCCAGTTGACCCAACTCCCAAATGTTAATGTTTCTCTGTATTTTTTAATAGAATTACAGGAAATAATCCATAGAAGTGGTTTGTGTTCCATAGATGAAGGTTAGGAAATGCTGCAAGACAGATGAGTAAGTCCTAAATTTAGATTGCTACCTAGAAGATATGCCATAGGAAGAACACGTAGTCAAGGAAATTTGGGATTCTGGATGTTGTTTTATTCAAGTTTTTAAATGATCTTAGTGGAGGAAGGAAAACATCATTTTGCCTTATGCTTTTTTACTTTTTTTCCTAATTTGGCACTCATTTTAAATGCTCTCCAAACAGCTTAGAGGTAGTCTTCACTATTAATATGGGAAAATAAAAGTTTTTATATTCAATATCATTTTTTTCTAGTAGAGCAAAGAATGCTACCAAAATCTGAAGTAGTCTTTTTATTAGTTCTGTTTACTGACAGGTACATGGGAAAAAAAGATGGAAAGAGTTTCTAAAATCAGGAGGTGCTGAAGCCCTATTTCTCACAGGCTAAGTAATATCAAGGTAGTGAATAAACTGCAGTTCCTGAACCATCTGCTACACGCTGGCTGCAGGAATGATATGGAATTGTATTCATCTGACCTATATTCAGGAAAATTATTCTTGCTGAATTACCATAGACATTTCAAAACCAAGTTTTTCCCTTCAAAATTGGAGTGACTTGTTGACATTTGAGACTTACTAAGTAGTACCATGTCATGCCACTACATATGTCCCTCTTTCGGGAACAGAGACATTTAGCAGAAGTTTTTCTTGCGTCTACTATAGCAATGAATAAAAAGAAGAGAAAATATTTTAAAATTTTTATAAAGTTTTTTTTTGTCCAATAATTCTGAAGCCATAGAATAAAATCTGCAACTGCAGCTTGGTATTAGCCCCTTTGGGTTATTTTGGATAAACTGTCAGCATCAGCACTATTCAGAACATTTTTGGATCCTTCTCGTGCCTGATAGAGTTCTTGGCTTTTATCTCATGTATTTTCTATGATCTCTGCCTTCAAGACCACAAACTTTTGGTCATCTTTGTGTTATTTTTTCCAGTATAAATCCAGGCCAGTGTTAACACTGCACCCCTTGTAGGTAACTCATGGACTTTTCATTCTCTCTTCACTTACCAATATCCTATTATGCAGAAGGTTAATATTATGTGATATTTGTGAATATTGCCATCTTCCTTTATGGTCAAGGTTTGGCACTTGGTTTTATCTTTCAGTTTGATTGCTCTTTAGAGTTAACTCCTTCCAAGCTTTGACCGTTTAATTTTAACTTTGCTTTATATAACACATTGTTCCACTTATGCCTTCAATCTGTTCATTTGACTTTTGCTTTGGAATTTTCGTTCACTCCAGCACTGGGAGATGTAGTATGGCATCATTAAAGGATCAGAGTCAGAGTATGGGACAGAGCAAAGCCTAAGACCATGATTCAACTATTGTGTCTCACTAGTCTTGTCTTGTCTTGTCCTCACAAATAAAATTGCATCTGATCTAATGCTGGGTTGGAGCACTGTATTTCTGCAGAAAATTATTTGGCAGCAAGAATAATGACTCTGTGTACCACAGTATTCCAAACTTGTTGCTTCCACAAAGACACCAAAATCTGGGCAAGTTGTTATGCTCAGCACTAAAGGTCCAAAATTGTTGGTCAAGGATGGTAATATGCAGTCTAGTATGAAGAGGATGGTCTCTTCACGTTGTCTTCATGGGGTTTTTGGCTTATAGGCCATTCATGAGCTATAGAGTTCCAGCTTTTTACTGAGTCTTTCTCTCTCTCTTTGCCTCAAATAACCTACAGTCTCTGGTTATTTATCCCCAGAGGATGCTCAAAAGATGATAATTCTATCTGTCCCTCAAGCATTTTTCACCTTGACCTAGTCTGTTTTCAAAGGAAAATAATACACAACTGAAAAAAAAAAAAGAAAAGAAAAGCTATCACAAATCTTTCTTCTTTCTTCTTTTCTTTCCTTTCATGGGGATGATCTAGTATTGCCTGCCATTACTACTCCCGAGTGCTATTTTGGCATGGAAACTAGATCTCCAGGCCTATGTCATGTAACAACTGTGGCTTGGGAATTCCTGACCTAGCAGTATCAACCTCCATCAATGGTACCCACATCTCTATAGCTATTGATGGGATTTCAAAGGCTGAAGGTGAGGATCTGCAGAAGCTTCTGCTTGGGACTTAAATTACAGCAGGGCTTGTAGTTCAAGGAACTGTACGCTTAGAATTTGAAAGGATGAAATACTGCAATTTTAAGGGCTGCCTAGGAAATTAGCTACTTGAGAAACAGAAGTGGAAAATCTTAGTTTATTGTTCAAATTGGAGGCATGGAAAATTCATCATCACAGTAAAAATCTGTTAACATTTTGGATAGCTATCAACCAGGCCATCTTTTATGGTTTGTCATTCTTGATTCCCACTGCAGAGTAAAAGCTGTGGCTGGCCAGATAGTGGCTCGAGCTCCATTTGACTTTCATGCTACAACCTTTCCACAATTTCTTCCTTCTTTGCAAACAATACATGTCATGACTCAGAAAGTCGATCCATAAGAGGAAGTGGAAGCTTCTCCATCTCCTATGCATCTGGTGAAAAAAGCACTTCCTACAATCATGCTGCAGCTACCTTGGCATTAATTGAAACATTCCCACTGAGGGACAAAATTGCTGATGAATGATTAAGAGCAAAACACTGGGACGTGGGGAGTGAGGGGAGTGCATTTGCCATGTAAAAAGAGTAACTTCAAAAATAAATACTTGATCAGGAGCAATTAGTGCACTGAGCGCAACAACATGTCACCGCAGTTGGAATTGAACGAAGGTATCATGCACCTTGCCACACCAGCTGAGGGAAGCATCAACAACAGCTATGTCTACACTAATGTATTTTAAAAGTTGCAGGGAATAAGCCCAGACATTGGAACTTGATTGTTTACACTGCCATCTTTCACAATCTGTTGTTGGAAGTGTTCAAGGTACACTTTTGAACTGAACCACCAGTACATTCTCAGTCAATTTCCAGACGCAGCTGACAAGTCCAGACCAGGAACTGTTCCCCAAAGTCCAGCTTTAATGCAGTCAGCCTGGGTTAAAGGTAAAAGACTGTAGTAACAGGGACATGACCAGACATGCCAATAGCTTCAGTGCTGGTCCTGGATGTCAGCAGTTGCCAAGTCTGATACACTGATACACTCAAGGCTGCCATAGCTCCATGCCTCCAGGTCCAACCAGTAGGGAGGCTGAGCATGTCTTCCTAACAGGCACACGTGCACATAATACATATATGCATATATACATATATGCATATACACATATATACATAGCTGGCCACGCTGATCAACAAAGGCAGAAAGCAGAGCACTCACACTGCATAACCAGCACCAATGGCCTCATCCTCTTCCCCTCTCCAGGTAATCAGGATGAAAGCCCGTTAGTGCAAAATATATACATGTATATGTTTGCATACATGCACACATGAGTTTATGCATATATATACAAGTATATACATATATACACTATAGATTCCTCCATTAACTGGCCTTAGATACACAGTCTATCCAGTAGCTGGTCAATGGATCCCCACGTCTCTCAGTTACCTCACATACAAATGCACACATATGCAAATGGGCCTCCCCAGTAGCTGCTCCAGACCAATAGCCTTACCAGTAGTCAACCCTTAGACCCACAGCTTCTCCAGTACATGGCTTGGAGCCCTGGCCCCTCCAGTAGCCAGTTCTCAGACTTGCTGGTCTCTCCAGCATCCAGGCCAGACTTACGGCCACTCCAATACCTGTCTCCCAGACCTCTTCTCCTGCTCACCAGCCAGTCCAGTTTGATGTTTGTTAGCCCTTTCCCATGCGGATACAGATGCTCCCACACCATACGTACCTGCTGTGGTCTCTCCAGTCGCTGGCATCCCAGGCTCGTGGCCCCTCTAACCCATGATCCCCACTCCAGTTGCTGGCACTTTAACCTACACGCAGACACACATGTAGAGTCCTTCATGGGGTGCATCTTCCTTAGTGACCCTTCCAGCTTCTGGAAATCATCGATTTGGGGAGTTTAGAACTGGAGGTTGCATCTGGATCACAATATTGAACAGTGATAGCTGGAATTATCTCCGATGAATTAATCCCTCCAGAATCCATTTACAATATCAATTTCTTTAGATTCGTGAGACAATAAGTTTCACAATTTAAATATATGTTGTGTTAAGGGGGAAAAAAAAGAACTTTTTTTTTAGTTTTGAATCTACTACTCAATCATTTCACTGGATGTCCCATAGTTCTTGTAACAGCTTTGCCTTTTCCATGTTTCTCAGGATTTTATAGGGAGTTATCCTATAGAGACAACTGAACTACATGAAATATTACGTGAATGAGGGCATTGAGAGTTGATGCACTGGTTTAACGGTGTTTCCTGTTTTATGTCTCAGCTTTGATCAGGTCGAGAGTAATTTGGTCTCTGTGCCAGTTTTATAACAGCTATTTTTTAAGGCACCCAATGAGCGAATCTGATGCAACATGTTTTCTAATGATAGCACAAATAATTTAACTGACATTCATCAACTTATCTCATATATGCCATAAATTAGCTTGAGAAGGTTCATAATTGCCATCTTAGAACAAGGTGGAGGTATATCAAATATCTGTAAATCTTTTGCCCTTAAGTATTATGAATACCATCAAACTCAGTGACAACTGATAGCCTGTCAATCCATAAAGTTTCTAGAAGCAAATAATTCAGCTTCTCTTAAACTTGGATCACAATTTGTGTAGTGGACAGGTCTTCATAATGACTATTTCTGTGTAGTTTGTTCTTTTATTATTTATTCTTAGTTGTAATATATAGTATATATATTCCTATATAGTATGTGCTGCATATAGTTTGTGTGTATATATGTGTTGCATTACATTAACATAATGATATATTTATATTTATTAATGTATATACAAGTGTACATATTTTTCAGCACTTCAAGGTTGAAAGACCATAAAATGCATTATAAAAAGGCATTTTTTAATAATAAAATACACTTTAGATGTGTCAGTTTTTTAGAGCTACAGTGGCTTTGTTTAATCAGTTTACAAGGGTCTGTACTAAGCAGCAGTTACTATGGAAACCTGAGAAGATTGCAACTCAAATAAATGTATTGCTTAATAGTGTGATACTGAAGACTAATATTCAGAGTGACAAAGCTGGTATCTAGTGATCAGGAGAACCATCTAAATTAAAGAAAAAGCAGTCAAACAAAAACAAAAATCTACCCTCTCCTTCTTCATCCCCAAAAGTAGAAGGATTAAAGCAATAAATGAAAAGCAAAGTCTTAGAGGTAGGATTAGTATTGTGTATCAGTAAAGCAAAGCAATGTGCTAACAATACCCAGTAGAGTATTTGGAGATTAGGTGGTGAGGAGAAAGGAAATGTTCAGTGCACAAAATGTAGACAGAGCTCTCAGAGAAGAGTTACAGTAACAGTATGTATGAAGGAAGAATACCATTAATGTGTCTATATGTTCACTAACAGAGATACTGAAATAGCTTTCCTCTTAGTGCCAGCTGTTCACTAATGGCCCTTGACTCTCTGACTCTGTTTCAGCTGACACTGAGTATGCAGCTGTTTGATTTCTTCCATGATTAGCATACTGAGGTTATTTCATTGGGGATATGTCTCTGAAACACCATCCAGATAGAAAGAAGTAGTGATGGTAGATTGGGGTGAAGGCACAAAGAGGTTTGGAGAGGTGACAGGCTCACTTGACTTGAAGGAGCAGAATGATATTGCCTGGATGGTGGCCTAGGACTCTCTTATGTCTTACATTACTCTGAGTCCCTGAACCTCACAAAGTATCACTGTTGTGATATGTAAAAAGAAGATATACTTTTAAAATTAAAACAAAGCAAAGCTTAAGCAACTTGTTATTCTGTTCTTTTACCTAGTAAAATTCTTGAATTTTGAGCTTTCTAAATATTTTCATTTTCTATTGTTCTTGCTTCCTTAGAAACTAATAATTTATTTTGCCCGCTTCCCTGATGTAGGAAGAACTCTAGTTGAATACATAAAAAAATTGAAAGCTATGAAGCTATTTTAATTCTTCTGCCTGAGGAACATCTGAAGAAAAATGTTGAGGATTCTGTTTTCTTAGGCCAATATGTCAGAAATCTCTGAATCTCTGAAAATCTGAGAGGATTATCCAGCGCATATGAAGAATTTCTGAAATCATACAAGTTTTATAATCACTTGACAAAGAGGAAGTTACAAACCTTTGCATCCTAGGTTATGTGCTGCCTCATAGTTGTTCAATTTGCAAGTCAATTAAGACAGAGAGACCTTCAGCATTCTTTCTGCACTTGAATTCCTATTTCTGTTGATGCTCTTGTGGCTATACAATAAGATATCCTTTTTGCCTCTGACTGATGGATTGCTGTCTGGGGCACTGATTTAATTATGTAGTGTATAAACATTAAGACATATTTGTTTTCTTCTGATCCTTCATCAGAAACTCTCTCTCTCTTTTTCTCCTCTATTTTATTATGCTAAATCATTCCAGTTGGGAATGCAAATGGTTTACCAAATTTAAAATGAAAAAGCATTCAGTCAAGCAAACAGGAAAAGAAATGTTTACAGCTCGTGATTTTGATGTTAACTTGTCATTTTGTTACCAATATCTCTGAAATGGCAGACTTGTTTTTGAGGTTAATAGAGTAAGGAAGGTTAGAAAAAGGAACTCTAACTACTGATCTTAACATGGCATTTCAATTCTATAGAGATAACTCCTTAAAGACTTTCTTGTTCAGTAGATGAGGGATTAGTTTAGGGAAATTTCACCTCTGAGTTGTGTATGAAATTAAATTTACGTTCAAATTAATTTGCACTGGTCCTATATCCATTATCTGCCATCATTATCCATTTAGCCTTCCTCTGTCTTTGACATGAGAAAGAGTCCTACTTTGGTGTTCATCACTGGTTGGACAAAATCTACTGCTTCATTCTCCATCTGTATTGGAATTGAAAGCTGAAGATGTAATTCCTTGGTGTTTCATTCTATGCTTTTTCGTACTTGCTCTGTCTTTCAATTGTCAGTTTCCGTATTATTTCCATTTTCACCTAAACAAGTCAAGATTTTAGCTGGTAATCTGCCAAAATGTCACAGAGGGACTGATTTATACCCACTGTAGACCTCATCCAGTATAATATTTCTTAAATATCCTTTTTCTGAATAATTTTATTCTTGAATGTTTTGTTTCCATTAGGAAGTTCCCAAGCATTTACAGTACTGATAAAAGTGGCTGACTGTCATAGGATTTTTCGTATTCTTTATGCAGGAACAATACTGATATCTGCCAGACTTCTGGCATATGTGTCATCAAAGTAATATTTTGACACACAGACTAATACACTAGTTGAAACTTTTATTTCTTAATAAGCTAAAGACTGGGAGTGTCCATACTTTTAGCTTATTACTTGAACAAACTCATAAAATCATTTTACCTGCATCAGTAGAAATAATGTAAAACAAAATTGATTTATTTAAAATGGAAGATTTATCTTATCTTCCAAAAATAATATTTTAATTTTAAATTACTTTTAATAAAAATTCACATTATGGAGAGTAAAGAAGAAATAGCAGAACTATGAGGACATTTAAACGTCTGACAAAAAAGCATAGACATTATAAATGGTCTTCATAAGATAATAATATGATTTGATGGAATGATTTAAATGACTGTAGAAAATAAATATTTTTAGAAAGGACTACAAGAAATAGGAAAAAATAAAACAAGAATAAAAAATATGAAGGAGTAAAAGAGTATTCATTTTTCATATATTTTAACACTACAGAAAAAATATGAGTGAAGGAAGGGAAGGAAGAGGAGCCTCCATTTTAAGATGAAAAATGAGAGAAAATTTAGAATCATGATTCAAATCTAGTATGATTTTCTTCAGATCAAATTCAACAGAAAATACAATTTTAAAAACAAAAAAGCATTTACCGAAAAAGAAAATGTATTTACAGCTACTTCTTCAAAAGCATTGAAAAAGAGCAAGAACTTTTGGAGTAGCCAGTGCAAAGGCAGAAGAAACTTCTGAAGAAAACAGCAGTTTAATTTTCTCATTTCTTAACCATTATGCAAGAGCGATGGGAGGAAAAACAAAAAAGAGATATTCTTCTAAGAGTCTGAACCTACTACTTAAAGTAAAATGACTTTTCAAAAGAAAATGAAAAGCATATCTGGGAAATAAAAGAAAGGTGTGTATATGTAATATCAAGAGAGAATTCCATGCCAACCCACACAATTTCAATAATGCTGGAAAATAAATGTACAAATGTTTTAAGGTAGAAAACATAGTATAAAAGCTGGAGTTTAGTTACGAATTTTTCATGTAAGATAGATAGTTACATTTTTTCATAGTTTTAAAATGATCAGTGGAAGTTTTATATAAGAAACCTTCATGAGGATCCATTCATATTAAAATTTCCAGTTCATGCTGTTCTGAAGACAGGATTTCTAATACACTTTGGAAAATATCACAGATCCCAACTTAAGACTATAAATTGTACAGGAAGCCCTGGAAAAGATCTATTTCTGGATTCACAGATGAAATAATACAACTGCAGGTCTGTAGGGTTAATCTTTTATTGGGCCTTTTGATCTTGTCATGTTATTGTGGATGAGAAATTATTTCTTGTAATAAAAAGGGTTATGCTGTTCAGTGTGTAACTGAGCAAAACAAGAGTGAAGCTAACCCATCCGTATAGAGAAAACTTCAAAAAAAAATATTAAAAATTTTGTTATAACAAGTACATTATCTTATTATGTAATATTATGTTATCCATGAAGCATTCAAAAATGTGCTCCCTACATTAGCCTTTACTGAACGAGATATCAAGTCAGTACAAAGTTTTATTTCTGCATCTTCAAATTCCCAACTTAGCACATTTACTGATAAATTAAAAGGTTATATATCTTATTAAAAAGATTGCATGCAATTTTATGTAGATGATAAATACATTTTAAATAATTTTATATAGTATATATTTTATAACATATATTAGCAAAAAATCCTTCTTCAGAATGAATAACAGGAACATTTTGATGTGGATAATTGTTCTGTTCATGCTGCCACCAGTTTCAGCGGTGCTTGCTTAGAGCTAACTTTAACATTTAATTTATATTCAGAATTAGATTTATTCATCCATCCAATAAGCTTTTAAAATACTAATTAAAATGTAAAAACACTTCAGATAAGCCACACTTAAAACTTCTGTCTTTATGAATATTCTTCGGTAAAATTATATTTACTTTCAATTTTTATTTTTTTTAAGGCTCATGGTAGTTATTTTGCAGCAGTGAAATAGGACCTCCCAGTTATACAAAGAGTAAGAATTGCTAAAGGCTTTTTTAATATTCACACATACACCTCTCGGGTGTATTTAGACATATCTTGCAGATGTACAACTGGGAGCTCAGTTCACAGTCATATGCAAACAGGAAAACCTCATTCCTGGGTGGAGTGCTATGAGGCTGGCTGAGTCTACACCAATGCTCATTCATATGCATTCAGCTGCAGTGGTATGGCCTAGAAATTTACTCCCTAGTATACTTCTCCTGCATGTTTTCTCCTTAGACTCAGGAAGTACCCTCTCTATGCAAGGGTATTTGCTCAGAAATTTCAACATATATATGACCTAATGAGTCTCTGTATTATACGGATCAGAAATATGAAATTATCATATTTAATTTAATTTGAAACTTTAGAATGATTAGATTTATTCACATATATAGCCTCCAGAGTAAATCTTTCTGTTGTGGGTTTTGAAACAATAGGGATAGCCACTCTCTTTATTCTGTTAGCTGCTTATCCTTTCGTGTAAGTTCTTTCTGTTCTCTAACATTTATCTTAGCACTTAATTAATGCTTAAGTTTTAATGCTATTGTCGTATTCAATGATTAGTTGATATTTGTGTTGAATATATGAGCAAGAGATTTCTTGCCCTTCTCACTAAAGCTAGGTTTTCTCAGAAATAACCAAACGGATTACGTAACTTTAACTGAAGAACTGAAGAAGTAGTATGTAGTTCCTCAAAAGAGTAAACAAATATCAAGCACAAAATTCAGGAATCAAATTATCAAGAGAGTAAAAACAACATTGTAAAAGAGGATTTAGATGTATATATATATGTTCATACTCAGATCTAGACTGGTTCTCAAAATAGATGGAAAAGCTTTGCTTAACAAATTCTGCTTCCTAGTCTGGCTTTTTATTATCTTTATCATAGGCTGATGAAGTTCAAGTATAGTTAATATTTAAAATATGGAAAATCACTGAGAAGCAGAATATATATTATTTATAAACACAATTTTTATAATTATTTTAAGGTTTTTAAAAAATATTGGTCACCACTTGTTTTGACAACTACTTTCTATGTAGCATTTTAATTTACACAGTTGCATTGCTAACATTAGAATAAATCATAATCCACTTACTGAAGTAAAATTCCCTGATGTTGATACTGGGCACACTGATTTTTTACAATATGGCAAAATGATCAGCAATATGTCATTTAGCTATAATTTCCTAATTTATGTGCAAACAAATGCACATGCTAATTGTGTGGACAACTAAAATACTTTCCAGGTGAGACAAATTTTGAATAAGAAATTGTAGGTTAATAAATATATCTATTTTAAAATCTCACAAAAGAACATCAAGACTAAACTAGTATTAGTCACAGTGGTTACAAGCTACTGATGTGAAAAGGACAAATTAAATTCTGGGGATTTGATGTGTGCTGAAGTAGAACAGTTCAGACCGGGCAAGGTGACAGGCAGAACACAGGCGTGGTTATGGGTGCTACAGAAACTACAAGCAAATCTACAGCAATGGCTTTCAAAGAATGAGCTCCTTTGAGCCACATATGGTCCGGTTCTGGTGCAGAGAGAGCATGACATACAGAATTAAGTAACTTACCATAAGAAAGTCCTTGAGTGCAACCTCTGGTGGGGGGTTGTATCACATATGGTGTGCTCAGAAAATACAGCAGAGGAAGGGCCCTTTGAGGAGATATGTCCTAAAAAAGTTCAGCTTGCTTAGCTTCCTTGGGCAAAGGCTAGGAATAATATTATTGTTACACAAATACATAATGGAAATAAACTGTAAGGGAAAAGGGCATTACTGCTGACAGATGCCCAAAAATATCAAAGAGCAAGGTGTATAAATTGCCTGTGAATGAAATGGAAGGTGTAAATGAGAAGCTCTGAATCGTGTTGAAAGCAATGAACAGTGTCTGCCAGGAGACATAAAAAATAAAATAAAAAAAGGGCAAGAAATCCCCCATAGCAAAACCTTAAAAAGCACTTATATATGGGGCTTCATCATCCTATGGAAGGGATTGAGGTAGTATCTTGTGACAACAAAGAGCCAGATTTTTATAATCTAGAGGATTTTTATAATCTTTTGCTGTTATGAAATATATTGTAAATCCCAATGCAAAGTGGGATACAGCCTAAACAATAAATATCTCAGAAACATAGGACTGCACTCTACCAAAAGAATCTTCCATAGCTATGTGCCTATGTGCAATAAGTGTATGTCTGACTCAAATACTTTGAGTTTCTTAAATTCCTTGAAAGAGGAAGAGGTAATGAGACATGGATTTTAGTTGAGATGTGCTGTGGGAAGATCCAGAAGGGATAAGTTGCAGATGCATCTCTCCTCTACAGCACATATGAAAATTTAAGTGCCTAAGAACAGTAAAAAGGAAAATGCTGAAAACAAGGACATGCTTTAAATTACACTAATTTCTAGTACTTTTATGCTTCTACCAACACAGAATTCACAGCTCTGAATCCTCTGAAGTAGGCATCTACCTGTGTTGTTCCTTTAATGAACTAAGATAAAGATAATGAACTGTGTCTCCTTTTATGCAATGATAGAAGATTAGAGTATCTGTCCAGACAGCGAGAGACTCTGGGATTCAGTTGCTTGAGCATAGGAATCTTTTGCCATTTGAGATGCCCTGGATATCTCATTAGCTCTTCAGCTACTTCTCCAGAAGGTTTTAGGTCTTGTATAAAGCCTGTGACACACCTGGCACAAGTATGTGACTAGGTCAGGCTAGGGCCTCTCAAGAGCGTCTTAGTGTCTAAGCTTAGTTAACTGAATCTCATACATAGAATTTCCTGCTGTCCTCATGGGAATCCAAGCCAGCATCTCTGGCTCTGGTGGTACGCCCCTGACGTCAGTTTAAAAGTATCATGAATAGCAAGTTTAGGTCTGCTTCCATAGGAAAAACATGCCAGAACTGAGAATGGCCAAAGCACGGGCAGGGCAATGACATCCCACAAAACCTGAGCAGGACCAGCTCAGTGGTGGCAACAGGCTCCACTGAGAGCTCAGAGACCATCAGGCAAGGCAGGGTAATGACTCAGGTCTGGGTCTGTGCAAGAAGGCCAGTCAGGAATCAGGGCCAGAAACACACACACCCACGGCGCAGGTCCCAGGCTGAACTGAAATGTGGTCCTGGGCCATGGGCCAAGGGCGGGGGAAGCCCCAGGGGAGGCTAGGCAAGGCCTGACAAGGAGTTATTCAGGAGAAATGTATTCTCCACAATTCTTGCTGTAGCGGTGCCCATGTACACAAAGAAATCAAGATCTGTTAGACAGCAAAGAAGGCATGGCTCTGGAGTTTTCAGACATTCAGGTGGAGGAAAAGAAAAGTAAATTCTATCACCAGAATAGTTCATGAAGAAAAAAAATACCCCAGTAAAGATTAGATTAATTTTTTCAGAATGGAAAGAAATATCTCCAAGCTAGGCAATTGTGCTTTCATTGCAAGTTGATAGACTGAGTTCTCCTGCACCCAGCTGAAAAGGGCATTTTACTTTTCACATAGTTAAGGAGAATGACAAAGGAGCAGTAACCAACTATAAAAAGATGCATGTGTTTCATCTGTGAATAGCAAGGTATTCTCAACAGATGAAGAGCTGTAGTTCACCAACTATTTTGTGAAGTATCTTTATCTTTATTTTGAAGATAGGGATGCAACACTGCATAAAGGTTAAGACCAACTTTTCAAATAGAGTGGGCCATTGAAGGTCACACGATGAGTCACAGAACTGGGAGTAATACCTCACTTTTCTAAATTCCAGTGCTGTCCTCCAGTCACTAGTTCAGACTTTGTTTTTTGCAGTATTTTTATGAACATGTAAGCTGTAGTTTGCCACCTGTGCTCATTCTCTTTCTTTCACACAGGCACAGAAACTTTGAAAAGCACACAGTTTATATATTTATACATTTACAGCAGTGCTTATGATACCAGAAGAGCAAGTTAAAATAAGCTTGCACTGCAAGCAATATTTAAGTAGTACAGAGATGAATCTTGCCTCACACTGGGAAGATAAATTCCCTGAACTTAAGGAATCGCACTAGTATGATGATCATTTGAGCATAAAACATATTTCTTTTAGATCTAGATACTGCCACAGCCACTATGAAAACTAATCATTCAGGTACAACTGTAAAAAACGTAGCGATGACAAGTTAATTTAAACAATTTGTAATATTTAAAATGAACACAATTATGATATTGAAAGAAATTCTTCAAGTGAGTGAGTACCAGCACTTCAGTGTTTGCTAAAACATTTGGGATTGTGGCAAGTTCAAAAAGGAAAGCAGCAATGTAATAAGATTAACCACTTTTTTTTTTTAAGAAAATTGAAAATCAGTGAAGATAAAATGTGCTCAAATATAGCTTGAAAGAAATTTGGTATGAATATTTTCTTACTGAATAAGGCATAACAAGATAATGGAGATGGAATACCATCAAACTGAGGTTTCACTGTCAACTAGACCTCATTGTAACCTCCAAAATTTTACTTTGCTGTGACTACAGGGTTCAAGTTTGTCTGATCTCATGAGAACACACAAAACTGTGCAAACAGCGTGATAGAAATATCTGCTACTGTCAATACATGGGGAAGTATAAGTAGGGCCTAAATAAACTGATTTTAGGGTTTTCTATTATTCACAGAAGGATAGATTTTTCAAAGGCAAATGGTACTTACTAGTAATTCTTCTTGATTTGCAAATATAACTGCATCTAACATTCCAAGGGGAATGTAAAGTTTCTCAATTTTGATCACTAATGTTGGATTTGCACACTTTTGGATTGCCTGTTAGTATCACTGTAAACTAGTTCACACATGGGTAAGCAGTCATATTTCACATGATCATCAGCAAGTTAATAAAAACACACTAGAACTAATTTTCTAATGGCAGTACCATAAGCACATTGTCTTGTATCTCATTGCATGGCCATTACTTGTTCAGGCTACGCACTGGGGAATGACAGGCTTGTTAAATTACAGTGATATTTTGCACAAATCTGTTGGGAAAGACTGGCCTATATACTTGAGAGTAGCTACTATCCCAAGCCATGTAAAAACTGTTGTGGCACGCCATGGTCCTGGCCACCATTTATAGCTCACTAATGTAAAGATAATTTATTATTTTCATTTTACTTCTGTGCAGCAACAGCAACAGTGGCATGCATCTGTGGCTAGTCATGATCAATAGCCAATGGCACAGGTATATCAGAGCTTTATTTGGCAGAAACTAACATTTTTGTTCAATATGGACCATAGCAGGAAGAACATGTAGAGGTAGAACTGAAAAACCTTTAGATGATTGTGTTAGAAATTATCATAAAAATTATAACGAATAGTCAGGCATTGTATGCAGCGGGAAGGTCTTGTAAAGTATGATGATTTGTAGTAAAAAATTAATCTTCCAGCTGTGTAGAGAAGGAGGTAGAGGACTGGATAGGCAATACTGATGGAATGCAAAATAAGAGTGACATAGAACGCTGAGAAGAGGGTATATGGAAGAGTCCATCCTTTTACTTCCATACAACATTACCAGTTAGTTCAGGATTGAAAGGATCAAAATGATCTTGGAAATGATACTTGACATTAAAAAGCTACCCAGCCTTTGCTTTCATCTTAATGGTGGAAATTTATGCAGTTAAAATGGTCTTTGTTCACATGGACTATGTCTATGTTTACTTTAACAAAAGAAAAGGTTAAAGGGCTGTCCTCTTGCCTGTAGGCCTGATGGCAGGGCATGGCTTGTGTGGACACAGCTGAATAGTCTTACTCTGCAGAACAGGAAGGAAATGTCCACATAGATGATTGGAGATGGTCCTTGGCACAAACGATCTCCTAAGCCATGCCCGGATAATTCTGCAAAAGAATCAGCTGGCCCAGTCTGAAACAGATTAGAGACTGCTAACAGTTTGACCGTGTAAAGGGCACTGCTCAGACAGGTGCCCTGGGCTGTTTCATCTACTACTATAGATATATGAATGATAACAGTGTAGTTACTATTAGCTTCTGATGGAAATTTGGTATGATAGAATCAAACACATCTGGAGATTATAGTCCATTTAAAGTAGATGTACTCTTCAAAACTGGCTCATTGAAACTGGTGAGCCCAGTTACTATTTTCTTAAGAGGAATGCTGTCTTCTTTTTGGTAGTCATCAGAGGCAATGTGATTTTCAGTTCTCCCTCAGGCCTGCTAGCTAGTCTGGAATTAATTTATGGGGATAAGTTTCTGTCTATTTCTTGAACATAATGCAAAACTTTAAGGGCTCTCAGGCAAATTCAGATTTTTCAGTCTGACTGGGCAGCTGAGCTATGGCTCACTCTCCAATATTAAACATATTTCCAGCAGATCTTACAGTACAGTTTAGTAAAACACTATTCTAGGCATTACAAATGCCTTGGTTGCAGGTCTGTCCTCTCTTTTGTGCCTTTCACATGACTGTTAACGGTCAGATAAAGGTTTCTCTGACAGCAGACATACGATTGAATTGGAACCAGCCAGAATCCACAATCATCCAGTATAATCCGAAACCTCTCATTGTATTATTTCTTTTTCTAACAATCTGTAGCAAACCTGTACACCAGGACTTGCCCAGTTCTGCCTGTTCCCAGTGGGAGCAATTAATACATTTCAACATTAAAGTTTGACTTCTTTGTAACTAGGTTCAATGGGATGATACTAAGCTCCTAAGTCTTCTTGAAAGAGTGTTGTGGCATATGGAACATTAATTTGTTATATCTGGCTGCTTGCGACTCAGCAGCTGCAGCTGTTTGCTGTGGTGTTCATTATTGTCAGCTCTGATTCCTCTTTTCATGTTCATTGCAATGTCTATGAGCATCTATCAAATTTGGCCTAGCAGAGTGCATATTAGTATTCTGTGGTCTAAGCCATCCAGGTGATGAATAGTAAAATACTAATCCTGTAATCAGACAGGCCTTTTCCAATGTGACCTCAAGACTACAAGATTTAAAGCGCAGCATGATTTAAACTATTGTGTACAAGTATTGTGCAAATGATGAAAAACATGGATTATGACCATGCCTTAGTGATGCAGTTCCATAGTTTCTCAATACAGTAAGGATGATTTATTTTTCATTGTTTTGAGTCTGTTTCCTGCTAACTTCATCTGATACCTCCTAATTCTTATATGGAAAGAGTGAGCAATCAGTTCCAAACCATCTTCTTCAAGTCACTCATGATTATTGACTTCTGTCATATCTGTCATTCTTTCACTGACATATCATGAATATGTTTTCTATCACATTTCCACCTAAATTATCCCTCTTCCTAAATTCCAGTGAACAATACTACCTTACTTGATATTTCTCTTTGCAGGAGTCATTCTGTGCCTTTCATCCTCTTCACTCTCTGGCTATGTACCCTTTTTGGTTCTTTCCATATTTAGCTAGATGCTTTACAGTTCAGTAATAGGGTCATTAAAATACATAGACCTTATAATGTAATATTCTGATCACAATGCAAGTGAAATTCTCAGTATAGTTCCTTCAGTACAGTTTTTTGCCTGAGTAAACAGAGCAGAATCAGATTTTAAAGTGTTTGGAAAAGAAATTTCATTACTATTTAGTAAAGAAAATACAAAAAAAGGAAATATGAGGGCTTTTTCTTGGCCAGTAACATCTGCTTAATTCCTGTGTACGTATCTGTACATATCATTAAAGCATGAAAAGTCTAATTAAAACAATTTTCATGTGAAGAGGTATGAATGAGCAGTCAGGGCTCCCCAGACTGAAGGGAAAGACAAAAAAAGTGTAAGCTAGCTTTTTAGTTGAGAACAACGTGTGTGAAATCACAGCCCTATAAACAAACCACAGGGCTCAAAAAAGAGAAAAAAAGCTTTTTCTTTCAGGTTGTGTTGAGGCTAGACTGAATTCCAGACATGAAATAAAAATTATGAACACTTGGGGCTTTGTCTGTAAGGCCAGGAAGAAAATCAAAGTGTTTATGTTTGCAACCTGGATAAGTGAATGTCAAACACAGAAAGTAAGTTCTACTAAACATACTTTATGGGGTACGCGGAATGGATGACTGTCATATGTAGGCATTAATAAGTTGTATTTCAAAGGACCTCGGAGTACTGTTTATAGGCTAGAGTTCTGAAACAAGGCAGTCAACAGTGTCTAGAATTTCTCCCTAGAAGCCTTATTAGAGATCTCTGAAAACTTTCATTCAGGCTTAGCACTCTATCTGTGGTCCCTAGGAACTTTGCTGGGTTGGTTTTTTTTTTTTTTGTTTTTGTTTTTTTTTGTAGTGTTTTGAGGAGATTGCAGAAGGACTGTTGGCTGGTGAAAATGGGCCTTTAAAGTTTAGAGGAGAACTGAGTGCGAATTTCAGAGGAGAACTGACACTTTATCAAAAAGTTGTCTCAGATCCTACACTGAGAGTTCCGCTTGAAGACTGAGAGATCTGGTCAATGAGAGAAAGAGCTGAAAATCACTAAAAGAAGAATTAAAGACACTCATTCCCTAGGGGAACTTCTGAATGAACAGCTCTCATCTGTCTTAGCTTAAGGCCATTTTATTTCCCCAGACTGACTTGTGTACTGGATTTAATGTTAGATAACAATAGTGTTTTTATGGTAGCTTTAAACCAAAAGGATTCTACTTATCTTTGTAAATTTCATATTTCAGCAACTCCTGCAATGCAGAAAGACAAATTTGGAAAGTATCTTAAGAATGAATTAGTCTACCTGCAATAATTGTGGAACGGATAGCCGTGTATAGTCAAACTTCTGATGCCTAAACACTATTTTGTCTTACAATATGGACTCTCTGGGGCCCAAACATCAATAGACAAGTATGCAGAACAGACACAGTGATAGCTATCTAAAATTTAATTTAATTAATGTTTATGTGCATGTGAATATAGTGTTCATAACTGGTTACATCTTTACTCTGAAAATCACTGTGGCGGTCAGTGACTTTTGTGGCAACATTTCTGACAAATCAAGAAACATTGAGTAAAGAAGTGGTTTTGCACTTCCAGGACAGAACAGATAAATGCTTTTACATGGATGAGTAAAGATAGCAATAGATGTGCAAATATGCTGGGTTTATGAGGCAGAAGTTTCACAGTTGCTCATGACAGACTGCCAGCTTTAAGACAGCATGCAATTAGGGTTAAACAAAATAGAAATTGTTTTAGCATAGGGTCTAGGAATAAGCGCTTTTGAAATGGTTTGCAGCGACAAACAGTGTTTTGCAGTGAAAACACACACAAAACCAGATTATAGAGGAAAGAACAAATGTGTATGATAGCATTACCCATAATCATTCACATAGATCATTTGATTATAACAGCAAATTGAATAATATTGCTTTCCAAAATTCACTCATTGCTGAAGTGAAACCTCTTGGTAACACTAAAGCGTCATGTGTTACTAACAATTTATTACATCTTCTTTCAACTGAAGAGACATTTAAGCCTCAGCTGAAACTGGGCTTATTTTTCTCTGTGGCACTATCATCTCAAACCGTAGAAATTCCAAAATGTTTCCAGTAGTTGTATGTTACTACATAGTCATGGGAGAACAATCTGTTATCTGCCTGATTATTTTCAAAATAGAAATTAAAATTCTGTTATAAATACCTGAGAAAGTAAAAAAAAAACCCTGAAAACAAATGATATGAACTTTAATAATGATGTTATCATTTGCAGCAGATAGTGCTTATGTTAACTTCAGGAGTGATTACTAGTGAATGTAAAATGAAAGTGATTTTCTTCCAGCTAATTGCCCAACTTATAGACTGTATGATACAGCAAAATACACTGTTGATAATTCATCATTTTATCTTGACGATTGTGTAGCAAAATGTTTCAAATCATTCTCCTCATCTGCTAAAAGATTTTCAGAATTACAGGAGCTATTTCATTTCCCCACTTTTAAATATATCGAAATAATGAGGTATGTTTCTAAAAGACGAATGCTTATCAGTATTGAAGAGATCCTAAAATGTGTTCTGACAGCTAGCTGTTATTTCTGAATATTAGGTGAGGAATAAGGAATTCAAATTTTTAAGTTATTGAGAAATCAAATATCAAATGGCGATAACAATTTCAAAGATTGAATATTGAGAAGATGATTTCTAATACCTTTTCAATAGGTTAAAGATATTTTGTTTCTTTTGGTTTCTTTTGGCTTTTTTGTAATATAGCATTAAGAGTTGAACAACTTGATTTTGTAAGTGCTGGATTTTGTAAAATAATTTTCCTGAAAGGTAAATTGAAACAAAGAACTGATGACAAATTTTCTGGACAGAAATGCAGTTATCTTCAATATGTCATAGGAAAGCAGAAGAAATGAAAAAAAATTTCATTCAGTGTTACCTCTTGGTTTTCAAGCTTCTGATATCACACTTTTGTTTCAGTAAACAAAAATTACTGTAATGTAATTCAGCCATACTGAAAAAATTTGTAATACTTATTAAGCATTAACTAAAGACTTGAAACTTGACAACGAGATGGATAAAGATGTTTTTGTGTCAGGAGAATGTTGTGCACTGAGAAATTTCAGAGGGATGTGTGTGCATCTTTCTACAATCTTGAAGGAGGAAATGGTCTATCTTATCTTCAGAACCTAGTTCTTGATATTAGTGGCATATATTATCTCTGAAGTAGTGGCAGAAATAACATATTCTGCATGACAAATTGAGAAAGTCGCTCACTATTGATTCTGTGAAGGCTGAGTTTCGAATTAATTTAAAGAGTCTCAAAAATTAATTTCAGAAAAAAATCATTTACATGCGCTAAAACTAATAATAAATATAATCTAAAGCAATTTATTCATGCCTATAACTGAATGTAAATTTGATAACATCAGAAATGTATAGAGGAGAGAAAGGTACATGACACAAAACGAAAAGGTGTCTCCATAAAAAGTACTTAAATTATAGCATTTCCTTTATTTAACTGGTTTTATTTCAAGTAAGTTTGCCCTTAGCTAAAAGAAGACAAAGCAATGGATGCATCTATTAAAACAATTAAAAATTTTAAATGCGTTTAACTTTAATTTGTTTAGACATTTTAAAATGTTAAAAATGGGGGTTAAAGATAGGCTTGTGGATTTTGACTGACTGATAAAATAATTTAAAAGTGTCATCTATGACAACTCTCTGGAACTGTGACACTTTAGATAAAGAAAACTGTTGTTCTAACTACAGAAACTGTTCATAAGGATGATGTTTAGTCCAGCAGAAAGTGTATGTGGAAGCAGAAGGAGAACTGAACTGATAGTCAAGCAATAATATGCTTACTCAGGGTTTTTTTTTATTCCCTCAATTTGTCCAAAAAAAGGACGAGGGAGATACTTGGCTCCTGATACTAGGAGCTATTTGACATAAATTAATGAAGTGTGAGTGTTCTTGATACGTGAAGTTTAGCATACTTCCCCCAAAATAATAGCGTTTTGTTGTGATGTCTGTTGTAAAGGAAAATTTGCTGAGATAGAATTCCTCAGACTCTTTGCTTGGATTACTTTTAGTAAGTGATGAAGTGCAAAGTTAAACTGCAATAATAATAATGACAACAATAAGACAATAAGTTGGAAATATAGAACAGAAAGAAATGTAAAAGAATATTTCAGGTATTCTGTAAGAACAAGGTAGTATTCACTAATGTTCCAGCCTTTGCCAGAGATGGCTGCAGCGCTATTGTTAACTTATACTTCCACTTCTGTTTAGTGGATCTGTGATTCTGCTGTAATAATTTCAGACTAACTGGTTAGAGATTAATTTACCAAAGTGGCAAATGTTCAGTAAGACTTCCTTCAGCCAACAGTCATCTAGGGAAATAACTCAGCATGCAAAGTAGCCCAGATTTAACACTATGCTACTGCTAAACTATTTCTGTTACTTATGCCAAAGTGACCATAGGCACACTATAAACTTGCAAGAAGAGAGAGGAAAGTTGCACAGTTAAATTTGAAGTCTGCATCAGCCAGTGGGCACCACAAAGAAGTTTTTTCCTCAGTACGTTACTTTATTTTCTCTATGAAAGCTTTACTGCCTGATTCTCCTGAAGAATACTTCTAGGAATGAAATAGTTCTAATTCTAGGCAGTAGAGACTAGACTGACGTTTTCTGAGACTCCTTCTGGCTTTTCACTTCACAGAGTGGAAAGTAGAAAGTCAGGAAATTTGTCAGAATAGCCATGACCAGCACTTTGCCTGAGTTCTGAAATAAGCAATTAAGTTTCCTGAACCTTACAGGGGCACCATGAGAAAACAAGACTATCGCAGAGAATTTAAATGAATTCTCTGAGTTGTTGTTCATTGCAGAAGAAACCTTTGAGATTAGCATGCATAATTTTTGGAAGAGTTATGGTACAAAGAGACTGAACAAATATTTAGAATTTACTAGGACTGAAAGGTAGTGTTGAACCTCTCACTTAAAATGCCTTTAATATGTGAAAACCAGAGAATGGCAAATGTGACACCAATGTTTAAAAAATCCTGAGGTGTAGAGCAAAGCAACTAGAGGCTTATAAGGATTATTGGACAGCTGGATAAAGATGACATATATTTGAGGAAAGCCAATACAATTTCTCTAAAGGGAAGTCCTGCTTCACAAAACTCTCAAAGCTTAAGGAGGTTAAAAAACATGTGATGTCAATAATTGTGATCTGGATGATAAGAATCTCTCACTAAAGGCCTTTAAGAAAATTAAACAGCCATGAGAAAGGAGAAATGTTGTTGGCTAGCAAAGAGCAGGTAAGAAAAGAGTTGGTTCCCACAATGTGCAAAGGTTGTCAGTGGAGATTAGATGGTATACATGCTAAAATGGGTGCTGATGACACAGGAAAGGGTGACCACTATACTGGTGACACAACGCTTTGAAAGCAGTAAGGACAAGGGCAAGCTATGAAGAAAAATATAAATATATATGTATATCAGATGAAATTCAGTAGAGAAATAGTCAATATTATGTGATGCATACAGGGAAAACCTCCCTTCGCATATGAAAAGATGAGCTAAGAGCTGATCTTTCTTTCTTTTCAGAATCATGAGTGTCAGTAGGAGGGCGTGCAGGGACTGTTTGTTCATTACATCTTCAAAAGAAAGAATGATAATTTAATGAAACTACCAAGAGACAGGTTCAAAGCAAACAAAAGGAGTTGGTTATAGTACTGTGAAACTTCTTGCCAAAGTGCATTGTAGATACCAGAAGCTTACAAGAATTAAACAAGACTGGACAAATGCTTGAAATAGAGACTCACTGGGGCGTAATACGTGGACAAACCTTGAAAATACCCTGCACTGAAAATAACTGGCAACTGGGAAAATAGTAGTCAGGAAGCACCAGTAATGCTTCATTCTTGATCTTCCCTATGAATGTGGCTTTGGCTGCTGTTAGAGATAGTCTACTGGATTGTATGAGTTTGAATCAGTATGGCTACTTCTGATGATTTTATAAATGGAGGGATGGTTTAGCCAATTAGTCTTAGATCTTGGGTCTCAGAACAGAGCTACTGAGAAGAACTGAGAAGAACAGTTGAACCGAGAAGCACAGGAGATCAATGGGAGAGACTTTTATTATAGATCTTGATGAGTCTGACCTTGATAGAAACATTAAGGTTGGACATCGGACAGCATGTTGGCTGTTACTGTAGATACCACTTGGGAAACCATTTCTAAAACAAAGATAGGAGGGATGGAATACTGCATTACAAGTAGAGGTGTTGACATCTTACATTTGAATAAATGAAACTGAAGCATATATACACAGCTGAATATACAGATCCAAAGTTTGTGGAAAGAATATAAATTCCTGTATGGCTTAATCATTTCTTGTTTCAAGGTTGCTATAAATTACCATATAAATTACCTTCTATTATATTTATGCTATTTACAGTATTTTTTTCTCAATGTTGAACTTTAGTAAGAGGGTATGCAATACTGTCTTTTGGAAAGTTGAGTAGAAACCATTACCTGACATTTACTGAAGTTTTATATGAAACAGTGCTAAGATTTAACTCTGCCAACTTTCTCAAACTCCTGGCAAAGTCAGAACCCCAGTCTATGTTTACTAGAGAGATAAATAGAGGTGCCCAAAGAGAAAGGGAATATCATAGTTGTAATAATATTACTTCTGTATTCACTTGCATGCTTATGACATCATTGTTTTTCTTTCTATATTTGTTTGGATAGAAGGAAATGCCTATCTATGTGTCTTTAATCCCTTTTTCAGAAGTACCAAAGATTTTATTTAAAAAGGCCTTTCAAGACACAGAAATAATCCTTACAGGAAACAAACAGAAAAAAAACAAAACAAAATATATGATACTTATTCTGAGACAAGATTATTTTTGATTTATAAGGAGAGAAAAAGAATGTAGGTAAAGGGGGGGAAGCATGAAGTAGGAATCATACTAAAGACTTTAACTTTCTGATAATTTCCAGCTGAAAAGTACTTTTTAATATTCTCTTTCCAGTACGTAGTGTGACATTTTTATTTTAAGTGAAGGGATTTAAGTGAAGATATCTCCTTTGTTAGTGACAAATATTCTGGGCACACAGGCTATTCAAAGCACAGTAGGAACTTATCAATATATACATAGACTACATATCTTTTTAAAAGTGCCACTACTATGCAAATCATTGCAATCTTACCATTTAGTGGAACCAGTCAGCCAGTTAGACTATGAGGAAATATATCAACATTGAGCAAGAGCTGTGCAGTGATTTTGTAAAAAACAGTAATAGTGTAGAGGCTAACTTACCTAGGAAAGCCAGTGAGGCTATAAATCTGTATCTGAATAGTTACACAAACATTGAGGAAGCTCATTTTCAAAATATTTAAAAATTATTAATATAATTTCTGCACAGTGAATAATTAGGTAGTGTGATAAAGTCCTCTATTTTCTAATGATTTTTGCCATTTTCTTTTTTATGTTTTTCTTTGAACTGGAAAGCAGATTGAAATAGCAAGAAATAAGCAGATAATTGCTGCATGGAGAACTGCAGTTTAAAGAATTATCCCTAACAGAGATCTTAAATTTCCTATGCATTTCTCAGTTGGCATTGGAATTCATAAGCAGTGAGTTATCCAAAGAAGTCCAGCTAAACATGAATTATATTCAAAGCATTTCTACATTCAATTTATATGTGCGTGTATATGTGTGTGTATGTGTGTGTGTTTGTGTGTGTGTGTGTGTGTGTGTGTCTGCGTGTCTGTGTATGTGAGTGCAACAATGGTTGGAAGGGCTGAGCCTCTTTGCTTTCTTCAGAGAAGGATGGGCAGTATTCTTGAAACTCCTAAATTATTTTATGCAACTTAAAGAAACCGAATTTAATCAAAGTTATTTCTAAAAAATTATTTTCAGGGTGGATCTCTCTGATGCTTTTTGACAATCCAGACTCAAGATTCTCTATTACAAAAGAGATCCTGGTCTATATTGCTGAAGGTATAAAACAGAAATTACAGAATTAATGTTATATTACTGTTTATGTTAAATGTTATATTACTGTTTATGTTACAGCATATAGCCTATCATCTTTCATATTTGTGAAGTGCTCTATGTACTTGATCCTAATGATGTGAATGAGGTGAATTTCATAAGTACAGAAAACACGCAGCTCAATTTACAGAAATGGGTACATACAAAGCTGTATTAAAGTTCTCAGTAACTATCATATAAGATGCATTTGGAAAAAAATAGTGTAAAACAAGGCAAATATTTGACAAAAATGCATATTCTGCATTAAAGCTTCCTATTTTTTCTATACCGTATGCATACTGTGAGAAGATATGTGGCAAAAGGATCCTCTATGTCTGTTTTCTTTAAGTTCAAAAGTTGTTTTTATTAAAAGTTGTTTTTATTAAAGTAAACATGTTTCCGTGATTTAGGCACTTGTATAGTGTTTTTCTTTGCAGGGTGTTTGAAGCAGATTTTTGAGGAAGGTTTTTAAGCATCCTATTCATGGTGCTAAGTACTGTAAGGTACCTTTATTGAAATTCCACTCCCTGAATTATAGACGTCTGCAGTATAGACAACTATGTCTGAGCTAGCTATTTTGATTCTCTTATAGTCAATGAAGAGAAATAGGCATGATGTTAACTGATGGAGTTTGGACGTCTACAGTAAAATGAGCTGAATGTATTTCCTGAGGTGACTGTTTGATTTCATAGATTATAAAGCAAGTTAAGACAGCTCAGACATAGATGGCTGCATTGTAAATATCTGAAGTGAGGCTCCTTTTCCCCTTTTTTCTCTTGTAACTTTATGGTTAGTTAATCTGATCCAAAATGCCTTGGGACATGAATAATGTAGCAAGGTCGTTCTATAGCCTTCTATAGTGAGGTCTACTCTATCAACAATGTAGCCAGGTCTGTACTGATGCCAAGTTACTTGTCTATCAATACATAGTGAAAAAATTTGAAAATCATTATATTTTACAGCATGCCTTTGCTTCATGTTTGATATTACCTTATATTTTTATGATTAGTCTGCAGTAGAGCTATTCCACTCAAAATTTTCTTAATGAGTATGGACCTCCCTTTTGCATAATCTGCTGCTCCGTAATAGTAACAACTACATGGCAAGAAGGACTCAGAGACTTAGGTAACATCTTACGGTACATATTTTTGATGGAATTATGCTTTTCTTGGCATTCTATATCATTCAGCCACACTCAGAAAATTGACGGAAGCAGTTAGAAATGTGGCCTGCAAAAAAGTGGCCATATCCTTTTGATGACCGCTTCGATCTATGTTGTTATTAGGGACTGTGAACCATATATACTCCCATAAGTATTTTCCTCAGTAAGAAGATATCTCTTCAACAGCAGTGCCACTCATTTTGCCACAGAGGGTATGGATCAGTTCCTAAAATATACATTGTCAAGAAAAAAGTGAAATCAGGGAAATCTACAGATGCAAGGCACAGCAATCCATAGATTTTTATGTCTGGAAGATGTAATAGTGAAGGTAAAAAATAACGCTGTTACTTCTTATGAGAAGATGAGTATACATGACTAAATGGAGATTTGTGTGAGAATATTTTTAAGAAAATAGTAAGTCTAAGAAACATTTTTCCACTTCTTTACATCACTATGTTTATCTTCTAATGTTTTATCCTTCCTTTGTTTCAAAATAGTACTTTATGATTATTACATACTGAAGGCTGATTAAAGCCGTTCTTGATAAATGAGGGGCAGAGCCAATGAACTGTAATGCATTTCAATTCCCTCAGCTGTAATCCATCACTTCCTATTAGCAGTATTTGGATATCTTCTGCATGTGTATGTGGACAGATGTAATTACTGTTTTCCACAGTTGAGAAATATTTTTGAAGGCAATATATGAAAATGTCAGCTAAGAACTCTAGAATATTAATACAATATTTCTTTATTTTCAAGAGCTTTAGACCTATTTCTCAGGAGGATACCAGATTTTTACTCCACAGAAAAATCTACAGAATATAGCTTTTTGTGGCTCAAGAATACTTTCTAGATACAGGGAAGTATCTGAAATTAATGAATTAAAATAAAAACTCAGTAGTTCTTACGTTTCAGGAGATACCTTTTTCATAAGAGAAACATGCTGTTGGAAAGTTATTAGCAGTGTTAAAAGGAGGACACAAGGCAGCAAAAAAAGGTATGCTAAACACTAATAAGATATTATTTTATCAGAGAGAAAAGATTAAAGAAGACCAATAAAATACAGCATGGCTGTAAATATATAAATATTACAATAATTCAATTCCAAATAGGATTTTAAAGTCTCTCTCAAGGAAATATCTATCCAGCTGGGAAGTAAATATGGCATACGTGGTAATTAGCACTTCTCTGCATTAGAGGTTATCTGAAGAAGCAATTAGCAGTCTTCCAGGAGCAGAGATAGCAATTACATTGATGGGGCACTGAAGAGATGGGAGAGGAATTAAAACTCTGGGCAAACTTTTTATGCAGTCTGTGGTCTCTGTTGTTCCTCATAGCACAGCTCATGCAGTAATTCAAGGACTACCACTCTCTAACCTTCCGGTAAATTCATCCTGATCCACTTTAACTGAACCATGTGAAAAAAAAATGTATAGTCAGAGTGCAATAAATTAACTCAGTTTATAGAGGTTGTTCCTACCTGATCATTAAATAAAAACAGAGAATAAAAATAGAGCCATGTTTTCTCTCTGTTGCTTTGTCCTTTCCTCCTGTTCTGTCTATTCTGCTGTTGTTAAGGGAGAGAAAAACCTGTGTGTGAAGGGGGGAACAAATAAACAAAAAAGCTAACTCATACATAATATTTTGTTGTTAAACAAATCTATTATTTAAGAGAAAAGTCTAGATACTAAAATCAGTAAGCTCCTTATGTTATATGCACCTGGTTAAAACCAGCAAAGATCTGAAAGAGGGTAAGAATTTCAGAGAAGCCGATGTGATTATTTGCTCTGCTACTCCTGCTAAAGACTTTTTTTATTTTTTTTAATTTTAGAGAAGACAAGAGTGCAGAATATTGTACTAGTGCAAAGGTCACTAATATATATGGACTGAGCTTTCCAGAGAGCTGACTTTATATAGTGTTAATGAGTCAGGTTTTTCTAATAGTCTAATAGTTATCAATCCTATGAAAATTCATCATTAAATCGCAAAAATATCAATCAGACTTTGGAATGCAGTGATGAACTAGACAGGTGATGTAATCACTGCTGAAAAGATCCTGGTAAAAAAAGAATAGAGGTACAATTGCATAAGTCTACTCTTATCTAACAGCTCATAGCTGCTGAGAAAGAGAGGTCCTGCTCCCCCTTCTCATTTCCTCCTCATCTTCCCACCTCCTAGCTCCTGAATCTGTCTTTCCAATTCCTCCTATGCAGCCTGGTGCTTATCTGACTGCACAGAGGACCTAGCTAACTCACAAATCTGGCAGATGAGCACCAGTGATGATGCAAGGGAAGGGGCACGACTCTAGGCTGTGATCAAGGACAAGCAGGAATTCCTTTTCGAGCAGCAGAAGCAGCAACCTATTTTTGAACTTGATCATTTCACAGCACTCTTCATACACTGCTACATTGGCAAAAGTGATTGAGCTGTGGAGAGAGGCCAGAAACAGCTGGAAATGAAAGGCTGAGGACTGCGAGGAGCTGATATTGGGCACTTGATATAGTGGTGGAACTACAGCATTATATGACCAATGCTGAGACAACAAAAGGAATTTTACCCTAAATCCATTGCTCACTTTGCTCAGTCTCTGTAATATGTAACATGAGCTAAAAGCTATCCAAGCTCATAATGGTATGTCAAGGGCTGAACAGAATGGGAATAGAGAGGATCATCTCATTGTCAGAAAATTACCCAGTCAACGCAATTACTCACTAGTACTGAATTTACAGGTTAGCCCAGAAAAGTTGTCACTGAATTTGCTTTAACAGATGAGGTCTGTAAATCATCTCTGTGGTCAGCCTTGTTAAGAAAACTGTACTTGCTACAGAAGTCTACGTAAAATAAAGAACTTTGAATGTTTTAATAATATAAAGTAGTAATAAAATATGGAGTCAAAAATGCATGTTTTGAGTTGTAATAGTCAATTGGCCTACACTTTAAAGCTACTGATGTATAATTTCTCATTTATAGATGCCATCACTAATATATTCTTTGAAAGTGAGCAAAGGATTTGTTTATTTTTATACATTTGAGACAATAAAAATGCTGAAAAATATTAAAACTAAATTATTTCCTCAAATTAATTTTGCAATGTGTATTTAGAGGCAGGAGAAGTGTTCAGAGATTGACAACACGCTTCACCCTATACAGGGAGAGGTAATTATCCCTTGTCGATTAGACACTAAATCACTGAGTTACAAGCAGCTGGTGATGCATAACCATCATTATCATTTCAGACTGTTGCACCATTTCTCCCAGTTTTATTTGCCAGTTTTAAAGGCAAGATAAGATATTTTTATGGCAGAAAATTTAGTGAACATGTGGAAATAAAAAGAAAAAAAATAGAAGAAAGGGTACTATAATTTTAAACTGGGATGATGGTTATATACCACCAGATGTTTATAGTTCAGTGACTGAGAATCTAATTGACAAGGAATAATTACTGCCTCTCTAAACAGGGTGAGGAGTGTTTTTACTGTGGTATGTCTGGAGAATAGCCATATGAGGAAGGACCCAAATGTCTGACAGAAATAATTTTGTCTTTTCCTTCTGTTTAATAGCTTTAACATTTGAGGCTAAGTTCTGTTCTGAATTGTATCCATATATCTTCACTGATGTCAGTGAGTTTGCCTTTGCGTAATGGAATTTGGAAAAGCAAACTAACTTTGAATGCATAATTGGAGTGAAATGCTACACTCGTGCTTGTATCGTGGTCTGGCATCCTGCATCCTACCAAATACAGATCTTATTCTATAATGATGGTTAAACCAGAGGAGTTCCACACAACTCAATACAAAGACTTAAAGATTTAATTACATGTTATACGTTTTATGGCATCATGAGATGCAAAATCTTTTTCCTTTTTTGTACTGGAGGAGAGTGCCTGGCTGACATTTGACAACAAACCTTTCAAGAAAGTAAAAATGCTGTGGGAGGAAAGTACCACTGAATCATCTGACAGCGCGGTTTGAATAGACACTACACTAAGGTCCAGAGAACATTTAAGTATTCAACTAGACATGTCATTTGGAATGACATGAATACTGAAGTGAAAAAAATCCTATCACACTAAGGAAAAATACTTTGGGATACTTACAGAGAAATGGCATGTTTCATACAGGCCACAAACCATTCCTGTCAGAGTGACAGAACTATATTTCGTACTATCTATCTTTGATGTCTATCATCTACCTTTCTTTGATAAATTTTACAGTGGGAGAGAGGTCCAAACATATTGGGTTCCTACAAATTTCCTAAAGTATGTGGCCAGGTGAAGGAGAGAGTCCTGTACGTGATATTTACACAGTTTGCCAGAAGAGGTTTCTACTGTCTGACAGATTTCAACTGAAGGGCATGACTGTATGATAGTGGGCTTAATTTCAATTTTGCTTAATTTCAAATTGTTATTTCCAATTATTTAATCCTTTAGCCAGCTAATAATCTCCTTATTGCTTGATGTATGCAACAATCAAGTAGGTGGGGACATTATAATATGCTGATGTTCTTTCATTTATAATTTCATCAAAATTTACTAGTCAGCCCTTAATCCTTATTTTGCAACCTTTTTCTTCATATCTGATTCACCAAAGTTACCCTTCAGTTTTTCTTGGCCTTGAGTTTTTCCTCCCATACCTTTTTGTTGCAATCACAACTGTGCCATGTAAAATGATATTCGTGGTTTTTAATATTTAGTTTGTGTAGCCTTTTACTTCTCCACATAATACTGGAAACTTAGATCAATTTACCAGCAATTAACTACATAACCTTTTTGACATCACTACCTTTCAGTTATTTGCTTCCCATTGATTAAGCGCCCCAGATTGTTTTTGTTTTTGCTTTTTTTCTCTCCCTGATATATCACGTCTCCAGCAAACAGATTCTCATCAAGTTCAAATATACGATCCTACCTTCAAAATCAGAATGCAGAATAGCTAAATATGCTTGAAACTGAAAAAAAAACCCTGCAATGGGCAGCTAACATAACAAGAGTTTTCTATAGTAAAGGCAAACCTTTTCAAGGAAAAGTGCTTCCTTGAAGGTCAAGGGAGATAGGAGAATTAATTCCTTCAGGAAATAAAAATCATTAGAAAACACACCATTTTCAGCTCCAAGTGTAATATACATACCTTTGAGCTTGCTTTCATTGATATACACAGCACCATGTATGCACTGTACATATATATACAACCATATCTATAAAAAAGGAAAAATAAATCCCTACTATAAAATCAATCCATTGCACAAACTCCTCTTTCTGAGGAAAGCATAAGAGAACAACTAACACGTACCAGGTGTTAGTAATCATGTAATTTTATTAACTTCTAGAAAGCATTCAGAGTGCAGTATAAGAACCTAATTAGAATAGTATTCTTTATAATTATCATAATTATCTTGCAATTTCCAAGCAGCACGTCATTGATTTTAAACAAGAGAGATCAGTGACATTATGGTCACTTATTCAGATTCTCTAACGAAGGAGCAATTGCTTATCTCATCATAATTTCACTACTAAAGGACTATTAAGAAGAACAACTATCTGTTGGAAAGTAACAAAGAGAAGCTGTTGATTCTCTTAGTTATCTAAACAGCCATATTCTCAGTTAGAAAACTATTTAAAAGTTTTCAGGTAAGAGCTAGATCCAGGAGGTCCTTCATATAGCAGATGAGGGATGAGTGCAACTCTGGGGTGAATTCAGAGTCACATTCCACAGACTACTGGGCTTATAAATTGTAAAGAATAAATCAGGTCATCTATATTTCAACATAGCCTAACCTTGAAGATCCAAAATTCAATCAAGAAATGTACAATGGACTATAAAATTCTTTAAATTCACTCACTGAGTAGACCCCTTTTGAGCACCTACACATATTTTCTACCTAAGATACCCCCAGGCCTGATTTTTGAGTGTATTTAGAAGACATCTGATGCAAACAGAAAGCACTGTGGTCAACACAAACTGCTGAACTAATATGTACTTCAAAGCTGAAGAAGATCCTGTCTTTTGCATTACATCTGGTCAGTCAAGAAGCAGAAACGAATGTGGTTCAAGTCTATTTTCAAAGTGCAGCAATTCAAATACAATTCCTCTACTTCACAGAAGAGTGTTCTAAGCACTTGTTTACTAACTAAAAGGTGACCATTGGTCCTTCTAATATCTGTCTTCAAATACTGAGCCCTTCTCTGCAGGACATTTCAGAGTTTCATATTTGCTATATCTCAAATGACTGGAAAAATCGGACATTTAGTTCTCATCCAGGAAAGCTGAGCTCAGAGACAGGCAAGAGTTCATATACATTTCTATGTGCTTAGTGTTTTCATTCATCTAACCCTACTTCCTACAAAGGACTTTGTAAAAACATCATAAACAAATATAGCCTTTTGTCATCTTTCAGAAAAGCTTTTGCAAATAATGGCCTAAATCTATCATTGCTAAGTTTTACCACTGCTATTACAATATTTTGCCATTTAATTATTCAGAATTTTTTGTTTTATTTTGTTTTATTTTTAATAAAATGAGGCTACAATAACAGGAAAGACAGTGCAGTTACGTATAAACATGATTTCTAAGCCACTTTTTGCAGAAGGACTCAATAACACTGAAACTGGAAAAAAATCTACTTCCATCTTCATAAAACATTTCATTCTTCTTAGATAAAGCATGACTTAATCTTATTCTGCATTTTTGGATTACTCATTATCATCTATAATTTCAAAATATTGATTTTCCATCCAGAATACATTTATTTATACAGAATAGGAAAGTTTTCTGGTTCTCTCTTGCTTTCCAGCTGATATCAATGTGAGGTCATGCATTGATATAGGATGTTAGCTGTCATATTCCTACTTTGCTAACCTAAAGAAGAATCTAGTTGGTGGTTATGCTGACCCAGTTACAAGATGTTGATGTTTCTTCAAGACATTTTTTGCGTTATGCTTTGGGGAAATCATTCTTTTTATTTTTGGACAGCGTATGGTTCACTGCAAAATGTCTACATGAAATCAAAGGATTTATTAAAATGAAGGTGACCTACTGAGATAAATTTATTGAATATACTTTTTTCAAAAGACAACCCTGAGGTTTTTGTCATCATTTCCCATTTGCATTATAAAAAACATCAAGCATGCGGCATTATAAATAAAACTTTTAAAAGGTAATCAGATGGATATTTCAGAAATCTTCATTTCACTTTCTATTCAGAAAGTATAATAAATGTGCATCGGGAAGGATCACTGAAGCTGAAGAAAATAAAAGGGAGAAGAAAATAAAATAAACATAATAATTTATTTTCCCCCTAAACCAGAGTGAATTTCACAAAAAGATGTACTCTGATTCACACTTCCTTGAATGCAAAGAGCAGAACCCCCGAACCCTGGTTGGAGAACACAGAAAGGTATCAGACTGTCTAACCTACTGTGCTGCGCACAAGAAAAACATCAGACCGAAAAGATGCAAAGCTGGTTGCCATTGCTGCCTCTCTACACTCCGTCTAAACAGGAAATTACTTACTTTTCACGTTGCAATCCCCACACCCCAGACAGTTTCACTGTGCAGTGGTGGTGGTCAAAGATTTTAAGAGGTGGGAGTGAGTTATATGAAGTAGAGTAGCAGGATCAACAGGTCTATCCTAGCAGAAAAACAGAAATCATCTCAAATTAGACCATATAATAAAACACCATATACTTTGATCACTGTATATTTATCAACGAAATTAGAGATGGAAAAGGATCGTGCTGTCTACCATAGTTTATTCCATCCCAAGTATGCAACTAAGAAAGTGATATTATAGCACGAACAATAAAGCTGGCTTCAGTTGTCATTATTATGCATTTCCTATGCAGTTTTATAGAGAGTTATGTCCCTGAAGCTGATGACATGAGGGGAAGAATATTGCCAAAGGTTTGATAGGAATTCTTGGTAGCTTAGACAAATGATAAGATGATAAGAAATCTTTCACATCTGCATCATATCAGTCCCAAAAATCAAAGTCATGGGGAGGCATTCTTTAGCACCCAGGACAACTTCTTTCTTTATCCCCTCTCCTCATGAGCTGGGGAAAGGCAGGGACTTACTGGGGGACATAGCTTCCTCCTATACCCCCTTGCCAGATCTTTTATGTGTAGTCTGGTCTGGGTGCACATCAGGGAAAAATTCTATTAGTTGCAATATCAGAGCTTCTTAGCCTCCCAGAGGATCCATGAGTTATCATCTTTGCTTGAATTTACCATCCCTCAACATCCCACTGTTTCTGAATGAAAATTATTTCCCAGCAGAATATAGTTCATTAAAGGATTTGATAGTTTTAAATAAATTCTGTGTGGAATCTGGGGAACATTTTTAGAACAGTCATGGTGATAATATGTGCTTTATATAACTGTGGATTTTCTGAAATTCTATTAAAGCTGTTCAGTAATTCTGAATTTGCCTAAAACTGCAAATCTGCATATACCAAGCTCTTCTCCAGTGTTGACAAGGCTGGGTTGGCTGGCAGCTACTTCACGCCTGAGCTGACCTGAATTCAGAAACATGATACTTTCCTGCAAATTCCCTGAAGAGGCTAGGTAGTAGCAGTTTAATATTTGCAGAACTGCCCTTTGCACAAAAGCAAAGGGTTGGGCACTGCCATTGTTCTTTGAAAATACAGACCAAAGAAGAGAATATAGCAGTGATGCTGTTCACAGAATCACAGAATAACTGGGGTTGAAAGGGACCTCTGAAGATCATCTAGTCCAACCCCCACCATAACCTCTCTGGGCAACCTCTTCCAGGGTTTGACTACCCTCATAGTAAAAAAAGTGTTTTCTCATGTTTAAATGTAATTTCCTGAATTTCAGTTTCTACCCGTTGCCTCTTGTCCTTTCACTGGGCACCACTGAGAAGAGTCTGGTTCCATCTTCTTTACCCCCTTATCAGGTATTTTATACACACGGATAAGATCTCTGCTAAGCTTTCTTAAGCTTCTCTCCCAGCTTGCTCATCACCTCTCATGTCAGGTGCTCCAGTCCTTCAGTTATCTTTGTGACCTTTTGCCGGACTTCCTTTGGTATGTCCATGTTTCTCTTGTGCTGGGGAACTGAGAACTGGACACATCACTCCAGATGTTGTCTTGCTAGTGCAGAGTAGAGGGGGAGGATCACGTCCCTCAGCCTGCTGAGAGCTCTCTTCCTTATGCAAGAAGCTGCTCTGTTCTCTCTAAACAAGACCATCAGCTTTCACCATGCACTTACACTACTTATCTAAGCATATAGGTAGCGTGAGTGGTGCTTGTTTATCTTTCATCCAGGACTTAATGATCATGTAAAGATAAGTTCCAGAGTTCTGCTGCCTATTACCTTTTGATAGGAAGGGATTTCTTAATTTTATAACTTTTCAGGAACTGTAATGGATATCTTTCAGGAAAACTTCATAAAATGTTTTATCCAGTCATCTACGTCACTTGTTAGTGAGCCTATCCTTTTAGCTAAGAAAGGTTGCGTTACCTCTCTACATAGATTAGTATATATTTAGTAAAATAATTGTAAGAAAATGGTATCTTTTGCTGGAAGGAAGGCACCAAAACCATATAACAGCAGTGGCTTCACCAAAATAACATATATAAGGAGGATGAATAATAAAAAAATTGTGTGTTCGCACAGTCAGTTTGAATAATTGCTAATTTTCTCCTGGTTTTATATTTTCAAAACACTTTCAGCTTTTCATAAATAGCTTCTCTAGGTGCAATGTAGATCCGTTGCCATGTACGTAGGTATAGCTCTGTTTGTTCAAAGTGCCAAATCACTTGCAATCTTTGCAGGTGGACCTAGAGAGGCTGAGCATATTGAGCTCAAATGCAAAACTATAGAAGTGAGAACTTGATCTGTCACCAGTCAAACTTCTGGCATGTAGATCTACCCTCAGATCCTGCACAAACAGTTACAGTAGGTTCTATGATGTATACAGTCGTGCCAAAAAACACTATGAAAGAACATTTGGAATTCTTCTACTCTCACATTTGGAATTCTTCTACTCTCAGTATCCTGAATCAACCAACTTTAGTCCTCAATCTCTACTTCACTGAATCTTCTCATATCTGAGGACAATGTAGCCTTTCAGATCATGAATGATCAGATCCATGGACCAATGTTTTTCACCTTAGAAAGATCTTTCAGGAAAAGGAACTGATCAATTCATAGCTCACTATTCAGTGTAGCCATAAGAAAGATCCATAATTTGTGTCCTATTTCAAAGTGATTTTTCTTTAAAGGCAAGGCTGCCAAATTCCTCTATGCATCACCCTCAAGGCAGTGAAAAATCGAGAAAGAATGTCTGAGGCTTGATAGTAAGAGTAGCATTTTATCTTAGCTATTTCAAATCTTGATGGGTAGGTTTTTAGTCAGCACCTCAACAGTCAGAAGAGAGAAAGAGGCACATCTCTAGGAAGCTAGCCATTAACTTAGACGCTGAGCAATGGATGGTTTCAAGAGGGAATCCGTGTTGGATTTGATTATATTTTATTGTCTGCAGAAAAACAACCTTAGATTCACAACTTCTAGATGGCTACCATTATTAGTTGTGAATCCCATTCTCAATGTCTATGCAGCAGAGCCACTCTAGCTTTGGCCTTACTTTCAGCCTGTGCAGGCTAGCTCCTTTTCATGTCCCTAGAAGCTCTATTCATTCCTGCTTCTTTTTCCTATATTATGTCTTCCTTAATGGAGAGCACTCTTTGCCCTTTTGAAGCTTTCTCACGCTATAAAAGAGAAGAATTTCATGCAAATAGTATTCAATGCCAAATATAGAAACAATTCTTAAAGCAAAGTCACGTTCCTTACACTATTAAATTAACCAGTGCCAATTATATTACTTTGCTGCTACTCTTAAAGTTTCTTTTCCCAAAAATCTTCAATATTTTCATGCACTACAAGAGTCTTTCTTATTTTTGTCGATGGATATAAAGTATCTAAAATATACTCTCATACATCAAAAGTATGGTGAATTATTTCAGTCCAGGATCGCACAGATATGTGAACAGCGAATGCCAATTGAAATTATAGCCTACCGTCAGTGCTATAATTGAAAGAAACAACTGCATTTCACATTAAAGTAAAGAAATAACTCTCATGATTAGATGCTGATAAAATATCAAAAAATATACTGTGGAGAAGTAGACTTTAAAATTATAGTATATCGTAAATAATAATGAATTATTTCTATTTCCCTGTCTGTAAACTGATAGTCATTATGAATTTGCAAAACCTCAAGTCATTTTGTGCTACTTCCACTCTGCCTTTATCTCCATGAACTACACATTTTGAGAAATACTGTAAAATACAATTTCCAAGGGACCAGAATGGGGAATACCTACTATTTACTAATAAAATAGCCATAAGAATAGACTGAACAGGATAGCGTTATAAGTTTGGCTTCCAGAACGGTTTCCATAAAACAGCAAAAAAGAAAAAAATAAACACATTTTTTTTTCTTTTGCAAAGTAAAAACATCATATAGAAAACAGAATAATTAACTAGAGTTGTCTGCTTGAAGTCTTAAAGTAATTCAGCTTCATTGTACACAGAGTGTAATAACCAAAAGTTTATGGTACCAACTGATTAGGTACTTGCTCATAAATCACAACCTCCATTCACCACCCCTTTATAAAACTGGCATTAAAATGTCATAAAAATTATATACCGTTCATGTTTTGCAGCTTCCTAAAAAGACCATTTATAAGGTCACAATTGAAAAACAGTGTTCATGATGTGTGAAACGTAATGCATTGTCAAATGTTATATATTTAAATATGTAATACATTTAAATTTATACATTTAAATATACATTTACATTTTAATATGCCAATTAAAACAATTATTTTATTATGAAAGAATTCTTTTATTAAGTTTTAAGGATTGTTAGCATAATGAGATGCATATAGAAAATAATTTTATAAAAACTGAGAAGATAAGTATTCAAGATTTAAGATTAATTCCATCTCTACACTCAATTTTCAGGCTGAAGTTCCTAGAGTGGCAATGAAATTGCTACTGAACACTAATACTAAGCTTGATGTAAGATTTTTGTTTTATATTTTGCAGATATTACACAAATTATATACCAGAAAGAAAAAAGGATTTAGTCCTAAATCCTTATTATAATAGAATTACTCACTCAAAGGTATTTTATTTATTTTTACTGTCTTCTGGAATTGTGGGGAAAAAAATCCTAAACTTTTTCCATAGTTTCCTCATATGCAAGTATGCTGAGCAGCTGGGTTTTTCTCCTCGTTTAAACAATTTTACCTTAGCATAGTGGTACTTGGTATTACTATATATTCTTTTTGTTTTATTAAGGAATATACAAAAGCGTTCCATTTAGATATTATGCTATCTTATGTTTAACATAGGTATGTAACTTCAAGTGGAAAGGCTTTAACTCTTAAGTAAAAAATTTCCTTAATTTTTTTAGTAACATTTTGGGATCTTTTGGGAGTGGATTTTTCTCTCTCCTTTTGTCCATTAATCTATAATGATTGCATAACCATAATGAAAGTCATCTGCATAATTTTTAATTATATATCATATGATTATATTTTAAAGTCATCAGTATAAGTAGTGTGTTCTATAAATCCTTTTTTTGTATGAAAAACAGCCTTTCTAAAAGTAAAAAGGTATTAAACATTATATACTACTGTTTTGACCATAAAAAACATAAAACAAGACAGGGTCTATGGCTTAAATTCACATAAAAACAGAGAACACCAACACATGCAGTCTTGGATAAAACAAGCATGTAGCACAGAAAAGATACTTAGGATAATGCTATCAAGTTGCTTCATTTTTACTTGAAAATGGAAGTATTAGGAATTTACCATAATATTTGGAAGATTCACACCAGGTCACCAGTTTTAAAGTTTTTTTTTTTTTTTTTAACTTCAGAAATAGTGTTGCAGTCATGGAAAAATATAGCTAATATTTTTGCCTTGTCAATTACTCATAAAGTCACTATATCAATCAATAGGACCCAGGAAATTAATGATAGGGGGTAAATATATATATATATCCCTCTTTATGCTGTCCAAGGCAAAGACGAGTGCCTCAAAAACATGCCGCCAGTTTTGCATAGCATGCTTTGTGAGATTAGAAGAACTAAGATTTAGTTAAGAAATTATTCTAACGTTCAACATTCTTTACCTCCTCTTAATATCTCATTGCCATTCTCCCCTTAGGAATATCTCCATTTCCATAAGAACTATTTGAATGGACCAAAAAAAAAAAAAAAGTATACACTGGCATTTGATACCCGTCTGAAAGGATGAGCTACCGTTTACCTGAGAAAAAAATTAACTTTCAGTTAAGCAAGTACAAGGAGCATACATATAGCTCGTACTTATTTCTTAACATAACTTTAGAATTTTGAGGCTGTAGAGAAAAATAAATACTTTTCCTAGTAATGCATATCAGTGCCTATATATTGGCAAAAGGCTTTGACTGTTTTTAGTATGATACATTAGCACATTTGAGCAGCCTGAGCAGTTCTGCATTCTAGATGAAAACACGTCCTTAAAGGATTAAAAGAACCACTCTTGTCTAAGGTGCTCAACAGTGCGAGTGAGATTCATTAATCTTGTCAAGCATCTCACTCAAGAGAAGGAGAGTATCAGACCTGGACAATCAGCCTTCAGTAGATATAAAGTACAGTTCTATGTTGGGATTCAAATAGTAAGACAGATCTTGCAATGGAAATTGAAGAAACAGAATGGCATCCAGAAGGCAGATCAAAGACAGAAGCACAAGGAGAAAAAAATGGAATTACATTTGAATAGTAAGTAGCTGGCTAACACAATGCAGTAGATATAGCAATTGGTGCAGTGGATGTGGTGCTTATTGAGGAGGCTACGTTTTAAAGAGGTATTGTTTAAAACAGATATAATATTATTGCAATATTATAAACAAAGCTGTAAGGGTAATGACATGGCCATAATTTGATTCTTAATGCACACAACTACATGTGAATCTTGGATATGATCATCAATGGAAATGTCAGTAACTGGATACTACAGTCAAAAACAATAGAGGCAGAGAAGTATGCCTTTGCTTCCTCCACAGCTCTACAAAACCTCAGTTACCAAGGCTTTAAGCAAGCGTGGTTTAAAGAGTCTAACTTATCAGGTATTTGAGTTCCTAAATATACTTTTAGTTTCATATATGAACTAAAACTCCAAGTGCTATAGCCAAAGCTTCTTTGCTGGGTTTGGCCTGTTTTCAAAATGGCAGCATAAGCTGACAAAAGATGGTCCAGATCAAATGGCACATAATCCTTAATTCTCCTGGGGAAAATTTGAAGAAAGTCTCTCATCTGTAGAGAATTCTGACATCAGAAAAGGTGTCATTAAAAATGTTAGAAAAACGTTACAGAACACTTCTTTCTATCCACAGTATTTTAAAGTATTATAAAAGACAAAAATGAATGAATAAATGCATCCAATATTCTGCTTGGTTGTTGACTTCAAAGACACTTATTTACATGCATCTGGGTTTTTTGGGACTTCATTATTTTTGCAATTGACGTGAAAGGAAATAAAGAAAAAGATTTATGATTTCTCCTGTTACCATGGGCTTTCTGGCCAGAAATATATATAAATTTATATATAGATATATGTATATTTTTCCAAATCCACATTTTTCTTTGTCTCCACGTCTTTCTACTTCTTCCACCAGTGTTAGCATAATCGAACTATAGCAGGCATAGCAGCGAAGACCTCTCAGACTGCCTGTCACTAGCCTGAAATCTTACAGAATACCTACAGTTCATCCAATTAGTATTTCTTTCAGAGAATGTTGTGAGCCTCTGACCCCTGACATACAGGTTCAGTTTGCAACAAATGCCTGGAAAACTTGGACTGTTCTTGTGAAATGTACGACAACAATGTAAAAATCACTTTGCCAAAGCTGTTAGTCTGACCCTCTTTTTAGTGTGTCATGTTTATTGTATATACCAGCACTAAAGCTAAGTTAGACATTTTTTGGCATGGACCTTATTCTCAGGGCAGGGTAAAATGTCCATTCAGAACTTTTCCTTCAGTTATGTTCACTGTATTTTTAAGTATATATATTTACCACAAAATCCTTTCTTCATTTTCAGTATTTATTCAAGCAACAGAAAAGCAGTCTTTGAAGGGAACTGGAATAAATCACAGCTTCTCCTGAACTGTTAAGTAAGCAGTATTCTTTAGGAAAATGCTTGCGTAAGCCAGTTTGGGAATGCATCAGAAATTGGCAGGGACTAAATGTTTTTATAAGTTGGTAAACTACAACATTTCAGTAAACAAATGGAATTTCAAAATGTAATTTAAAAAATCAGTGAAAAATTTAACAAATTAATTTGGACATAAAAATTCATTCTAATTCAGGCTTTTGCCTGCCTTTAGTATCACATAAACAGTTCTTAATGAAAAAAAAAAAAGTTCTGCTTTTGACTTCTTTTAAAATTTCTTTTAAATTGGTATATTTTCACAAAACACTTCCAATGATTCAACATTTTTTTGACAGGAAAATCATCTCCTAAACAGTCTCTGGCAAACCCTGCAATACAGTGAATAATTTTCTATCTAGACCAGACAAGCTTCCTTAAGGAGGGATTAAAACTACCCTCAGATGTGATGAAAATTTAAGGAAGGTCTAGTTAGTGTAGGAACAGGTCTTTTTTCTACTTAGTCGTCTAAATTTTCTGTGGCAATCTTACAGCATCAGGAATTTTATTTTTCATTATGGCAACTTCACATATATTTCTTTCTTGAAATATACAAGAATGTACTGCAGGTCAAGAAATTACAGGGAAATAATGTTCATAACAGGAATAGAAATTGTTTAGTTCACTGAAACATGCAGTCTCCAAAGATAGTTATTTTTAAATGAGTTTTAATTATTCATTCTAAAGCATCCATCCCATCCCTGAGTGTAGCCATAAAATATTCAAAACTTGGTATGAGCAATGACAAATGAAAGTCTTGTACTGTACTTTTAAAAGTGTATATCTAACTCCAGAGTTGTTACCAAGAATGTTTCTCACTAAGCATTCTGAGGTATAAGAAATGATATATATCGGCTATAATGGCATTATAATAGGAGCCTTAAGTCTTCACAATTTAAATATGAAGTTACTAATTCAATTTCTACCTGAAAGTAAGTCTCCATTCTGTGTAGAAGACAGTAAATATATATGCAGCACTCTGAGCATATGTAGTTTTCTTGCCTATCACATTACTAAATCAGCCTCCTGCATCCTATAGTATAGTGTAGAGCCTCCTCTATAGTTTCCTTTTCTGATTCTGTTATTTTTCTCCCAGCTGTGGGACTTTCCACCAGATTATTTTACTTGGCTGGCGTCACAGCTCTTGTCAGATGGTGCATAGAGTGCAAGCACGCAATCATTTTGTCCACCAGAAATTTGTCATTTCTGAGTATGAATATGGATGGGTACTGAAGTCCAAATAAATACCTTATTTTAAACTTGGAATTTGGAACCTGGCTTCAAATGTATCTTGCTTCTGTTTTCTGTCTAATCATAAAACTGTCAAGATATATAATTCTTTTCAATTTAAGCATAGAAACTAAACAAATCTTTTCTCTTTAATTTTTGTAAAAGGTAGAAGCTAGCATTTATCAAATAGGAAGGAACAATACTTCAGGACAGTCCTTGACACTTGCATTGAGAATAGTTAGGTTAGAGCTACAGGATATTTGATTATCTCTGAAAGTAAACACTGTATCTGTGCATTAATATGAAAATGGAAATCTTTGTTTAACCTAGGCTGATACTTATACAGGGAGAAGAACAGAGAAGTGACACAGTGTGTCAGCCATTCCTGTTTTTCTTTGCTTCCAGAGATCTACAGACCACTAAACTATACTGAATAAATTCCAAGTATTTAGTCCAATAAATACTGAATGAATTCGTAAATTCCAAGAAAATATCAAATAAATACATGTGCGTAGTATGCTTTAATACATGTTATATATACTTATATATATCACACATGTAAAGGTAACACATCTGAAAGCAAGGACTTGCTGAGACAAATCTGCGGCCTCTACATGTGTTGATGAGTGCATGGGATCCAAATAGAAAATACCTCTTAATTGCTGTGTTGACCTTAACTGGGTTTCGGTAAAAGATTAACAATAGTGTTCAGGAAAACTCCACTGTTACTTTTGGGGTGGGGTGAGGAGGCAGAACATTTTAGAAACAGAATATGGTTACATACCACTCAATGGAAGAGACAGATACAGCAAAAGTATGAGTTTGCATCTCAGTAAAACCTTTCAAATACATTTTTAAGCAAATTAATATAGGCAAAAAACCATAAGATTGTTCACTATGTCTCACTTTTTTTTTTTATTCAGTTAAACTATTTGAAACTGTAGCCAAGGAAAGTTGGACAGCACTTTTCCACCTAATACAGAAAATGTAAGAGGATTTATTATATAGAAATATACCATGATGTTGATTTCTGGATCCCATTGTATAGAACTGAAGTTTTAATACATAATTTGTTGCCAAAATAAATTTTTATATTGAAATTCAATATTGTTTCACTTGGAGAATCATTTTTAAGAAAATATTGGAATATAAACTATTACATTACACTGCTATTATCCATAATGTATCATCATTTCTATGAAATGAAATAACCACTATGTACAAATGCTCTCAGCCATCTAGAATCCATTGTTTGGCCCAGCATTTTCTAAGGAATATCTCCCTATTCCTGTTTTTTTTTTTCCTCCCATTTCTATGTCTCAAATATTTAGTAGGTTGCCACATTAATTTCCTGCTTGTGTTGTCAATGGTTCTATTGCAGTTTCCCTGGTTAAGGACCCATAGGGGTCATCCCTTTGACTACCACACTACTTTATCTCATTCACTGTGAACAGCTTCCCTTCACACCTAAGATACAGATTGAGAGCTGATATCCTAAAATCTCTTCCTCTTTGCCTATCAGTAGGACTCTTTTTTTTTCATCATGAATACCCTGGATATACTTTTGTAGATACTTGTAAAAAATGATATCTATTCTGTTGTCTGGGGAGATTCCTAATGGAGTACAGCTGTGCATCAAACTGTGCCATCTATGTCTTTATACCTATGACTTTGGCTGTGAAAAAATTAGTTGATACTTCATATCTCAGAAAGCTGTACACTTTTTAGAGAAACTTCTAAAAACAGCCCATCTTTTCTTCCCATATTTGTATAAGTGAAAAATATGCTGATTACACTGGTGAGTGAGAAAGTCACTGTTGGCACTAGGACTCTGGTTAATCTAATAGACAAACGTCCAAGTTACCTTCCTAGGCAGAAAAGAACCTAGAAAATAAATTTTAAACAAATTGATTCAAATATTAATCTAGGTTAATTAGATTGCAAATATTCACAGCTTCACTTATACCCAAGATCATCTCCTCTTCTTTCAGATCTTTTCTGAAAGAGGCTGCTGGAAGCACGGGTCGGACGGCCAGGCGGGACTTGACTCGTGTGCTCAGGGCCCCTTAAATCTACTAGAACTATTCCCTTATCTCAGCTGTACTAACCCTGAGTAGCTACTGTCCAGGAAGCAGGGAGACACTGTTGACAGAACAGACTATGCATGCCTGGCCCCAACGGGAATTTGGTCAGCGTGTAGTTTCACTCTCTGGGCCTGCTACTATGTACTCTGCCAGCTGCTAACTCCTCGCCAGATCTTCTGCAGGTGATGTCATTACAGGTATTCAGGGTGAATTACCTCATGTAACTATTTAAAATGCGTATGTTTAACGTGGACTGCTTCTCAAGTCCATGCGTCTGCCACTCGTTCCTGTAATGGATTTCACCTCATCTTGAGATGCCTCTCTTTATCTACTGGTAGTGGAGAGAATTTATGTGGTTGTCTCAAACTAAACATTTGACTTTTAGATAGCTAAAATTGCTCAGATAAATTCCATATCTGCTGCCTTTGAGGAGAGTTAACTGTTACATTCAAATCTCAATAGAAGTGTGATTATCACAGCTTCAGTTATTTGTTGTTGTTCAGCCTTTATCTATATCCACTTCTTGAATAGCATCCAGACTTCTGTTATCAGACTGAACCTATACATCTTCAAAGCACCTGTGTTTTAAGAGATTCTAGATTGCCTCTAGCTCTGGACCTTTTCAGCATACTGGTAGGTGAAAAATCAGTATCTGGAACCCTTTCCCTTACCACTGATCTTCTTTAAAATTAAGCCCTTCTTTCCACAGATTTCTTGATCTGGGATTAATGCACCTTTCTATATTTTTCACATAATCATAGGAAAATCTAGGCTGGAAGGGACCTCTGGAGGTCAGCTAATCAGCCCTCCTGCTTCAAATTCAATCAAGTCATAAACGAGTCTTCATATTCTCAATTTATTGTGATTTTTGTGGCTCACAGTTTAATGCTTTAAAGAGAAAACTAGGCCAAAGCCAAGCTTTTTGAGCTTATACACTTTACGATTACCACAAAGCAGTCACGCTGCTATACGGAACGATCAGTGCATGAGCAGCTTCCTCTCCATCTCCTTACTGCGCATGAGAGAGGTCAGGTTTGATCAGAATCCTTATAATAAAACAAAGTCTCTTTTGACCTCGTTCATCTAGCTGAGTCTCCTATTTCTTATGGCAAACAGCCTCCTTTGTTGACAAAAGCTGTCATTAAAAGCACCTATGACCCTCTTACCCACTCTTACACTGAGGATATTTAATCTTCCACTATGCCCAGTGCTGGAGGCAATCAGCAGCTGCTGGTCACTTTCCTAGTGGCTTTCCTAGTACTAACCACATTTTCTGAGCAAAGTAGGACTATTCAGTTTTGATGGTTCCTGGATGACTTTGTTTCATTTTACCAGGCATCATCTGCTCTTGCAACTAAATGGCGATCCTAGTCTCTACTGAAGGTTACCAATCCAAAGGATAGTTTATAAAACAAACAAACAAAAAAAGGAATCAATGAGCTGACACATATTCCCCAAACTACCATAACTTTGTTGTCCTTTTTGTAAATCACAGTAAACATTGGGAAGTTTTAGTCAGCTAAATAAATCAGTTCTTTTGAACTGAAACTATGGATTAATGACAGTATTTCAAAACAGCAGGACATGGCCTCTAAGAATATTGATTTTTTTTTTTCTTCTGAAGATTCATTTTGTTCAATAGTTTGGGACATGGCAACTTTTAGAACCTATAAACAAATTATGTGCTTTCTATAGGAGGTTTCTGGAGCAAATTATTAAAGCATTGGGAGTTTTCTCATCTTGTGGATGAAACAAGAATTAGTGGCAAAATAGAAAACTTTAGCAACCACACAGCCTGAAGAAAAGTCCTGAGAGAATGAAACGTGCTAGGAATACTGATACATGCCTGAACTAGTCATGACTAAAGTGCACTTACTTAATCCAGGAATGAATTGTTTTCTTTGTACATCCGATGTACTAAATAAACCCATTATAATTTTATTAAATATAGCATCAGAGTTTTAAAATTCATAGCTACATAACAATAGCTCCTGCTGGAGAATTAGCTTTCAAAGGTATAGCAAACAATATAATAATGTTTGATGCCTTAGCCTTGTTTCTGACATACTTTTTTACTCAGTCTCCTTATAAAGACTTTTTTTTTTTAATTAAACAGCCATTCTCACCATCAGCTCACTAGGTGGTGGAAATCAGTATAGTTATAAATTATTTCGGAAGTGCCATGTTTTATATCAGGTCGGGTTCTAATGTTTTTTGTCTAAACACAAGACTATAAGAAAAGGGGAAGAGATCTTTATAAAAGATCTCTTTTTCATTCCATATGCGTAAAACACTGTAGCTTGTTCACAAGTAAATAAAAATGTGGATAGATATGTTTTTCACTTAATTTCCATACTTAGCCTTTGGATAGGCACCCCTGACACTGTATGTATAAAATGTTGGTACACAATAGTGATGCTTGCTTCAAATCAAAGACCTCGGCCTCCTGAAAAGAGTAAGGTTGTAAAAAACATGACCATATTTTTTTTTTTAAATATTCCTGCTTGAGTGATTTTTTTTTTGAAAAATACCTCCTCTTTTACCAAAAGAATATTTACTCTTATTCTGTATTTTCTTTAAAGAAATCAAGTTTAAATTTATTTGTGCTTCTGATTACTCTTAAAAGATATCTAGTTTTTTTTCAAAACTATTATAATTTTAATTTTTGCCATTAAATTTTGAAAGATTTGAAAAGATAAATAATTCCACCTAAGTAAAGTTAATCATGGATAGAATCTTGATTTTGACTGCAACAGAAACAGGATAGATACCAATGTTCTGGTTCAAACTATTTTATAAAAGCTATTAAATTTACTGCATAGAGTCTAGAAAAAACTAACCAGCCTTTAATGAAATATTTTTCCCTGAGGCTGCTCATCTTCATCTATCTTTTAACTACAATTTATGTGGGTATGGGTAAGTCATTCATGGACATAAAGACCTAAGTTTCTGGTCAAGTGTGTAACTGATTTCACATTGCTTTACAGTTACATTCACCTGAAATCTGCTGATATTATTTCAACTTTTTATGCCTATATGCAGTGAAAAATTGAAAAAAAAATCTCATTAGAATTTAGATGTTCAGATATTTTATATAAGAAAAGGATTATAGAAACAATAATAGAAATAATAATAGAAATAACTTGTATATTTCCAAGTATTTTTTTTTTCTGATTTGATAGAAACATGTAGCAGAATTTATTTATTTTGTTCCCATATGATCTCTTATGAAATTCTTTTCCAACTTAGAGATAAATTTTACAGCAAGACATTTTTCACAAAAGTAAAATTTTGTTCCATCTTTTGAGACTTCAGGTTTAACTTATTTGGCAATATACTATTATTTTTTGGTAAAGAAAAGTGAAAAAAAAAAACCCTTTTCTTTTCTGTCTCTTTCTTTCATTAAATTTCTGTTGCCTGAGCTTTCTGCATCCAATGCAGTATTTAATACATTTATGCTTTATTACTCTTATCTGTTCTTTCCAAGCAGAAACTATTGTACTTGTTGGAAGCTTGCTTCTTTTGGTACATTACTCTCATGCCGGTATAAATAAATAAATAAAAAAAAAGAAAATAAGAAACTTTCCTGTATCTCTCAATTTTAGGAGTGTTTAATGTTCTTAATCCCAACTCTAGCTGTATATAGTTAAAGTAAAGAAGGAGTACTGAAAACAAGTTTTATCCATATTATGGATGTGTTACTTCTTACCAGCTTTTCTTCTTCTGCTCACAATTGCTATTGCTGCTGTTGTTGAAAGACAGCAGAAGTATTACCAGTTTATTATTTCACTAAATAAGGGCAAATCTAAACTCCATTAGTAAATGTTTAACCAGATTTCTGTATGTGAATAGATCTCCCCCTCTTAATATGCATGTTTGATTTCATCATTAAAATACATCTTTTTCCTAAATCCAAGCTACATGCCACTTTATGTCCTTAGACAGTTTTACTCAGCTTTACCACTTTGAAAATTGGCTGCAAATTTTCATTCTGATTCCTGCATAAAAGAACGTTGGTAGAATCATGTAACACCTCTGTAACTGGTTATTATGCATCAGTCCCTAAGACTGACTCTCTTTAAGCTCAGTTAAAGCTTTATAGAGTGGAAAGAAAACTTCCAGGGAATCTGTTTCCTTGCCTACACCACAGGCAATAAGAAGTGTAAACGGGGCACTCAGCAAGTCATCTAGTGAGCATTTAAGCTAATTAAAATGTGATGAAGACTGTTTTGAAGATCTCAATTTATAATTTATATTGCAGTGTAAGTGAAAAATCTTAAAGCTGGCTTTTGTGAGGCTAGCTCACAGTAAAATTTAAAGAGTAAACTTTATCTAATATCTACAGATTTTTTTCGAATTTCCTTTGGGCAGAAATTAGAAAGAAATGTTTTGCTAAATCATCATTATAGGTTAAGGATCAAAAATCTGCTGATAGTAGAATCCTGAAATATTTTCTTAAATGGGGAAAAAGAAGTGCAGAGATTGATTGAAACAATTACTTTCTTTTATCACAGAAAGCCCACAAAACTAGATGAACCACTGCCTGACTTGCAGTCTTAAAGATGCTGTTATGTGGAATGGAACCTCCACTAGCATCAAAACACATCTGGGGAGGAATGAGGGCTTTTATGCATTCTCTTATCCTTAATTTCTCCATTTTTGCACTTCCTCTTTCTGTAAGTCTTTATTTCTCTTTGTTAAGGTAACAAACCATTTCACTTTCTGGCAAAACCTTGAGAGTAATGGTTAATTCACTTAGGTCAAAACATTCTCTGGCCTGGAAACTCTTGGCAGTGTTCCTATGAGCGTCCACTGGAGTCATGCCGTCTAAGTGTCACACTTCAGAAAACATGAGACTGTATGGTAGAGCAGAGCTAAGAGGCTTCCAGCTGAAGCCCACAAGTTTTTTGAGAAAATCCTGTTACTTGTTTTGCAGAAGAAAGGAAAAATATTCTTGCAAAACAATGTATGAGAAAAACATCAGCAATACTTCTTTATCTTTTAATTTGGTTATGGGGTAGGTATAAGGCAATGAAAGAGATTCCAATTCCCTCATTTCATAGAAAAGAGTCATCTTTTCTCTGGTTGATATAAGGAATACCCTTTTTGGCAATTCATGGTCTCTTTTATAGTGTTCCACCATTTTCCTAGAGTTAGGAGAAATAGTAATTTTAGTCTCTTCTGACAGTGTGTCAATTGCATGATTAGCCTGACCTAACCAGTTGTTATTAGGTAGCTTATTCAATCAGATTTGGATTCTTTTAGATCTGTTGGCTTCTGTACACTTCCCATACCGGGATGGGTATGCATGCTGGCATGGGGTATGCATGCTTCACTTGGTCTTGTGATCTGTTTTTTAAGATCCAGTCTAAAATTTTATCCATGACCAGTATTACTTTTTTCCTTTTTTCCTGTTAAATTGCAACATGTATTATTTCTTCTACTAGCAAAGAAGGGAGAACAAACGCAGTGAAAAGAACTTTCATTTCACTCACTGGTTACTGGTAACGATCTGAACATGCAATTATTCAGTGTAAAAATAGAGCCAAATTTAGCTGTGGCTTTTTCTTTTCGTGTCTGCAAACAGATGATATGGTAACATAAACATTTCATTTGCTCTAATCATCCACAGAGTTTTGGAATGATAAATTTAGAAGTATCTAGAACCCTACAATATCAATCTTTCTAGATTGGTGCATGGACAATATTTCTTCACTTATTCTGAGAAATAAACTGTTTAGAAAATAGTAAGTTCAGGTAAACTTTCAAAATATCTGCACTGAAAAGTTACTCATGAAATCTGTGTATTTTGAGTATGTTGTATTTGGCTTAGTTGCAAAATAATCTCACTCCTGGTGTTTCAGTATAGCCAGTATATATATAGTGCTGAGAATTAGAGCTAGGATGCCCAGAACAAGAAGAAAGTTTTAAATATTTTCTATCAGACTTGGATGAATGATGTGTTTATCTTTTTTCTATGTTCAGCTGTCTGTATTTGATCAAAGAAAGATAGATCACATTGAAATCAAAATGCAATCTTTTTTCCCCACCCTTAAGTCAACATCCTGACTGAAGGCAATAACTCATTGATGTCTTTTCATTTCAGTCACTTTCTCGCCTTCTCATTCCCTTGTTTACCTTTTAACTCTCTTACTTTAATTAAATTACCTACTTCAATAGCTATTTGTTCTCATTCACAGTGTTAAATCATATTAATCCTCGTGCATGCAACTTCATAAGGTACCATTCCACCTTTCCTAGATTATTCAAGTCCTGTAATTCTCCTATTTTATGAATGCTGTACCATCAAACTCATAAGGCATTGAAGGTACTGTAAGTTTGGTTGCCACTTAGCTGTCAAGGTACTCATTTCTGTAAAGAACTGGATTGGACAGGCATGCAATTTTAAATACTTTTCTATCCTAGGATTATTATAAAATACTTGACGTATTTAAAGAATTGAGGAAATGTTGATTGTCTCCAGATATCTGTCTTGTGGCAGGTGACTGTCTCTAATGAATTTGGGTAGATTTTTCGGGACGTTTTCCATTAGTCAAAATGTTATTTTCAAAAATCTATCTGTTGATTTGTGATCTAATGTTATACTTCAGTTTTCTCTGCTCCAGTATTTTTTACCGTTGTGTAAAATATTGTTTTTATCTTATTTTTCCATAGATTTATTGCTCTTTCATTTTGCTGTTCCTAAGTATTTTTTTCTTCTAAATGAATTATATAACAAATTTTCCTTATGATATTATTTCATAATAACAAGAGTTTACAAATAAAATAAAATACAAATAAAAATAATTAAAAAAATAAAAATAATTTAAAAATAAAAATAAAATGATACATTGCTCCAAAATCTGTACCTGAGACCCTAAACTTCGGAAGCACGCTCAGTTTCGCAAGACTCTGATGTATTCCATTTATAAAGAAAAACAATGAGCAGCAATTTCATTGATTTCTAGTCATCATTCCCACTATGCATGCTATTGTTATTATAGATGCCTAACTGGAGCTTCCCAGAAATAAATTTCTTCTCCTCCCAATGCAGACATTATCTGATTTCCTGAATGTAACAAACCTCTTACTGTGAGCGTAAGGTAGGGAGGTCATGGGCAGCGTGGCTAACAGATTAATTTCCTACCCAGTCTGGGGAAACAAATAATCTTGTCTAACCCAGCAGAGAGGAGTCCAAGATGGACCTTCTGGTGAGAACTGAGGGCACTGATATGAAATTCCTACTTACAGAAACGGCTGTCAGTTATCTAATTAGTTAAAAATCATCATAATTCATATTGTTTGTATGTGTATTAAGTACTATACTGGACTCTAAACTATTTTAAAAAATGGATTCTTACCGAACTAAACAGATACAATTGACCTAGTAATTGTCTTGTAACTCAAATGACCTCCTTGTCACAGCTCTGTAGCCACTCTTGATGTGCCCAGAGTCTTCCTTGGCATGATCTTCATTGGTGCCCACAGAGATGATAAATAAATGGTAACAAAACTCCTGGGACAGGGAATAAGGTTGAGAGATAGATATCTCCATCCACTGTCTTCCGTCGTTTCCTGTTGGTACTGACAGGTGGATGAGATTCAAGCAGCTCTGATGTTATCTTGAGGAAACTTATTCCTCTTCAGCTGTTACCAGGACCTTATACTTATTCTCTAAATGCACATCTGCAAGTGGAGAAAGAGACTTCCTCCTGCTGCCAGAAGTCATAAGACTTCAAATTCCCTTATTTTGGGAACCTCCGTACTCCCAAATAAGTGTCTGAGGACAGCCTCTAGTTGTCCTTTCACGCATGCAATGTGAGGTTCAGGTTTGCCCCTTTCTAAGATCACTGCAAAGAATCTTTCCTCCTTCTGTTTGCTCTCCCTGCTGCCAGTGCTCTCTCTGTACCTGCACATTTACCTTCATTCCTCTTAAATCTGATAGCTCTTGGACAGTTGCATCCTCCTTTCAGAGCTCCATCTGTTTCAAGGCCTCCAACGCGCCAGGGGTGGTTACTCAAGCTGGTGCCTGGGCATGTGCCCTCTGGCATCTTGTGACGTTGGTCTCACTGACTCTGGGAGTCCCACACACTCTCAGACACCTTTTGGGCACCTTCACATCCCCCTCTCACACTTACTGCCAAATCCCTGTCTGTCACACAGTTATAGTTGCTGTTGCTCCTCATCAGTGGACATGCAGGCAATGGCTGCAGAGGAACTATACTCTCCCTACTCAGAAAACAGCTGAAATCAGTCAAAGGTATAGGCACTTCCTAATCAGAAAATAGCAGACACTTCTTCCTTCTTGTCGTCACTAAATACAAATGGCTGTTTCTCAGTTCCTGTTATAGAAACATGCTAGTCAGCTCAATCTTTTCCATTTTCAGTGCTTTTAAAGTAATATTTTTGCTCAAATGACAGCTTCCCTAAAGCTTTATGACCTTAAAGAATAAAGGTATGTAGTCCAACCAAACAATTTGGCTGAAGTTCCATTTTGATTCCTCATGTTATTTCAAAATTAACTCAGTACTAGCTGGTCTCAGTTCCCAAGCAATTCTTGCATTAATCCACAAAAATTTTAAAAAGGATTTTGACTGATTTCTTGCAGCCACAGCATGGCACAATCCTCTCTTACTAATCTTGAATATTTCACTTACACATCAGGTAATTATTTTCTTTCTCATGCCCTCAGTGTCAGGATTTTGGTACTAGTTCCTATCAAAGGGTTACATTTTGGACATAGATTTTTAGATCTTTATCATCCTATTTATATGAATACTATATTTTAAATGAATTTACTGGTTATACTATCTTATTTAAAGTGAGGAGTCTCTGTTGTGCTGAGATCCACACAGCAGTAAGAGAGAAATGGCATGTCAGAGAACGTCTCTTACCTCTTTGAACATCTTCCCTGATTAATCGCACTCATGGCTGGCAGCTCTCAACCATGGCACCACCCCATAGGAAACTACTGTTAGGTCATCCTCTTGTGTGGCCACACTCAGAACACTCTGAGTGTGCTGTTCCTCACTCAGAAGACACGATGGCAAAGATGTTTTACCAATTAAGAACATCTCTAGTGTTTATGAAAGTTCTTTTCAGAGCATATTCAAAAGACAAATTCTTTTACCTAAATTCATTAGATTTTAATAATATCTGTTCACACAGTGAGCACGTGGAGACATAGGTACATGGAGACACAGGCAGAAATTGTCACCGCTCTCTGCAATGGTATGTTAGTTTAAGAACTCAGACTAATAGTCTCAATTTTAAATCAAAATTAGAAATAAGCACAATTAGGCTCATTATCAAATACATATATATATAAGGCCAGGTACAAAACATACACTCAGTAAAGTACTCATGATTTTGATAAAATTAAGCCTACTAAAAAAGGACTTTCAAAAACTTTTCTTGCAGTTCACTCATTATTTCTCTATGATATGATCTTTTTTATTTAGAAAAGTCAAATAACCGCATGTTCTCAGGCTGCTATGGAGATCCTGCTCCAAGGATCTGTTTTAATTACATTTTGCATATCATTTTGATCAATGACAATGTAGTATTCATCACTGTCAGAAGGTATATCAAGAATCCTGCAGCTTTTAGATTAATCTTAACATTTTCTGTATATATCTCAACTAATCCATGTTTTTTGTTCAGATTTTGGCAGTAATTGCATTGCTTCTGCTTTTTATTGTAGATCAGAAGACAAGACTATATATCTGATTGAAGTTAAGCCCTTACATTGGATATTTACTTTACTGGGAGCAGTTCATACATGATGATGGTCTCATTTGCTAGCATTAGGCAAGATACTTGCAGCACCCTGGCACTGCCTGATGTATATCAATTATCCTGAAGTCCTAGACAGTTCACTTGACACTCATCTGTTATCCAGTGAATATCATTTTCATCTGCTTAATAAAACTGAAAGTTAAATCTGCAGCTGTTTCCCTACTAGACCTTTTCCAGTTTTTTTTTTTATTTGTTTATTTAAAATTTTAAGTGGTGTACTATTATGTCAAGCCAGTCACATGATAGTATGTCATATCACATTAAAATAGGTAATGTATTTTGACTGATGTAACCCTTTCGACTCATCAGTCACTGAATTATATTCTGTTAAACTTCTTTACCATTCTGTGCCTGGTATGCTGCTTCTTGTAATGAATGCAAAATGGTGTGTGACAAAAAAGTATGCACATTGAAAATAGGACAAAAACTGAAGGGACTGAAAAACTTCTGGAATAACTGAAGAGGTTAATCATTGAAGTATTTTTATAACAAATTTTTTCAAATATGGATGGTTCATGTAGTTCCAGTTCTCTATTATATTTCAAAAATACATTTGAGGACCAAATTACATTCTGAATTAATTTATTTTTAACATATTATAAATGATTATTTTGAGCAAAATTTTAAAATCAGATCATGGCTTTTGAAGCTAAAGATATAAAAGTCAGAACTATTGTATTCCTTTATTTAGTGTTAAAAGTATTATGACAAAATCAACAATCTGCCTGCACACCTTTCCTAAGAATGTACAGTTGTCCATAAATGATAGCCATTAAGATTAGAGGTTTTAATAGTCACCTGCCACCCAAAGCAGATGATGAAGTAGCTCCTCAGAATACTAATGCCAATTTTCAAAAAATTTTGTTATATTTCAGAAGTTCTAAGGAATAGAAAGCAAGTTAACGTTGTATCAGCACTTTAAAAATGGATAATAGTTATCAGAACCAGATTATCAGAACGATTGATATGGCATGCAGTCAAGCATTTACATGAAAAACTGAGACATATGACAGTCAATGTAATCTTTTAAAACACATTAACGAAAATTTGAAAAATTGCCTTGAAAGACAACCTCCTACTTTCTCCTTAAGACATCAGGTACCTTCAGATGAAATACAGCTAAACTGAAGGAGACCTGTATACAGCAAGCAAACAGCATTTTTTTCTAATATAGCCAGCTAGGCATAAAGTCACATACTGGGGCTTAAAGAATAGTAGTGGGTGATCCACCACCAATTAATTGGCCAAAAGTGATCAATCAATGTGACCAAATATCAGAAGGACTTATGTAATCCTTGTATATATAAGCAGATAAATACAAATTAAGCATTTGAATTATTTTGTCCAGTTTTTGATATCTAATATGAATGTCCACAATCTAGGAAAGGGATGGGTATACTGGAATACGTTCAAAGAACAGACACAGGGTGCTTAAAAGTTGTAAAATATGTCCTAAACCAAAGGACTGAAGAGTTCATCCTTTTGAACTTTTATAAAGAAAGCAAAGGAAAGTTCTGATTGCGGATTATAGCTACCCACAATCTTCCAGATACCTGTGCAGATATAAGAGAGGATAAAAGGTTAGAATTTGGAATAAATGTCAGAATGCAATTTTTCATTTATTAACATCTTGACATTTTCAGTGAGTCTCAATTCTGAAATGATCTTCTACTTGGAAATGCCAAATGGACAACATTTTGTCCAAGTCAGCTTTGGTTTGGGTCTAAAATGCTAACTAAAAAATTCTACTATGGGATCTGCAAGACTGCAAACAAATATTTGCGTTCAATATGTCATATTCACACAGGCAGAATAGTTTGAAGGCTATGCTGCTATCATGGTTGCATGCAGTCCTGGACCATATATAACAAAAGATCTTCTAAATTATGTATGTGTGAGGAGCAAATATTTGGCTAACACCATGTTCTACAATAGAAAGAAATAACTACGATTTCCAGACCACTTTCACAACAAGACCTGAACTTTCACAACAAACGATGCAGGGCTTGTAACTGACACAGACTGACATGATATATTATTCTGCAATCTGTCAGCTGAAAAATAATTAAAAATGCATTTTCATAAAAAATTAGATGATGGTTGATAAAATCTTGAAGGGAATAAGGAGGACATAACCTCCTTTGTTTCCTGAACAAAGTTTCAGCTTTATTTTCTGCACATAGCACTTTACTGTTTAGAAAAAAAAAATCATATTTTAAAATGATCCCTCATTCCGCTCCATGAACTTCTTATTCCATGCATCTCTAATCTTTTGATAATTCTATTGGTACATATTAAAGTGTACACATACTACAAGTTTCTCAAAATAAGTAAATTATTGTTCACAAATAAGGGATAAATAGTTAATTTGCAGTTGACTGAATGAAGATGAGTTTCTCTTAAACAGGATCGAGTGATAGAGATTGGTTCAGAGAAGTTGAATGCAATGGGAGGGGACAATTGCACATTATCATTAATCCTTTACGTGCCACAGGGTCACCCTTTACAACCAGTTTGTTAACGTTAGCTCATATTACTACATATTTGGTCAGTAACTTCATAGTAATTTCCCTGTCAATGGCCCAACAAGCGTCCTCACCACTGTAATTGCACCATTCTGGACCAAAAATTTTGCAGGCCTGAGATTTAAAAGTTGATGTAGCAAGAAGATTCTGATAGCAAACAAAGTTCAGGGTCAAACAGCTTTCAAAGGTCTCTTTCCGAATTTAACTGGCAGAATCAGCTGAACAAATTTTATCTGGTATAATCATTAAATTATCCTACTAATTTACTTCAAGCTATTGTCTCTAGGCAGGCATCTAAATAAGTAACTTGATTCTCTGTCCAAACAGGTTTTTTTCCTTCTTTTTTGTGTTTATGCATATATAACATTTGAAAAATCGATCATTTCTCTTATTATCTCACTTTTCCTCTTATCTTTCTAGTTTGGTATCACTATAGAGACATTCCCAAAAGTTCTTGACCTCATACTAAAGGTGCAAAGTGGAGAAAAGCAAAGTCATTATGCTTTGTTTGAATAAATCTTTGAGCAAATTACTTGAAATAGAAATTTTCCATATTGATCTGAGTTATTTCAATATTCACATAGCTTGGTGCAAGTGAGTCCAAAGGAATATAGCCAGCATGGTTACTTTAATGGTAAAATATTACTTTTTTGCTTTTTAACCTTAGCCTGGATGAAAAACTATTCCACTGAATTTCTCAAAAATTCTCTTTAATCTTCAGCTGTTCTCCACTTTCCTTGGAGAGTATTCTGCCAATACTGCACTCATGAAGAAATAATAGACTGCCACATTTGATTCATTGCCTTTTTAAAGACACAGAAATCAGTTTATCCGTTCACATCTACATCTGTAGGTGTTACCTGAGATCAAGAAAGAAACACTTCAGTAGCTGGAAGGGTAGAAAAATAGTCCAATCAAATCAAATCTAATCAAGGACTGCAGCATTATCACAAATAAGTAGTGTGATAAAACGTAATAGATGTGGAGGTCAGATAGTTTAAGTTTCACAATTGAAAATCTGATGACATTTCAGTGGCTCCTGTGCAGTTTCTTTAACTTTACATCAGATGTTCTATTAAAACAATTTTAGGCAACTAGTCAAATAACAGCTATCATCACAACATTATCATATATATCAATATATTTATATATTTTTGTATTTTCATATATATATTTAGTCCAAACCAGTTCTTAGAAAAGTGTATAAGACAAAAGTGAAAAAAAGATATCATTTGAAATGAATGCAAGGATGGTATCTCTGAAAACAGTATTACTTTAACTTTTCTAAATAAAATTATCAGCTCAAGTAGTTTCAGTGTTTATTTCCTCTCGAGCAATGGGAGTTATTTCATGTAGCTGAAAGGGGCAAATGTGGGTTAAAATATACCAGTTTCTTGTACTATCTCTCTCAGACTTTACAAGGTTCTTTGAACTGCCATGAAATAGCATCTTTCAGGTTTTCTTGAGAACAAGTACTATAAAAAAAGATTAAGATTTGCTGCATGGTCTCAGATATCTTAGACATCATAATCTCAAAGTGATGATGTAACATGAAACAAAGACCTAGAAATCTAATTTGTTAGCTTATCTTGATTCTCAGCATATAATACTGTGTTTTCAAAACGCAGAGCTGTCTAGGTAGAAGAACCAGAACATCTAATCATATAAAGAAAGAGGAGTAAAAAGAAACTTAGAACTAAAAATAAATGGGAACTGCAGCTATAGACACTTATTTGAATCTACTGTTACTTCACAGGAAGATGATATTTTTATTTCACAGTTCACTGTAACGTGCCGTTTCGTTCTTTTATTTCCCTTTCTATTTCTTTTAATAGTATGGCTTCCTTTAGCAAACAAAACAGGCTTTTCCGGCTCTTTTTTCTCAACTCTGCCAAAAGCAAAGACCATTTCCCTTTCAAATAGGGGTTTCTTGCAGGTTTTTCCTTAAAGTATGCCATCTTGCCGTTTACTATGTCATATTCCTCAGGATTCACCATCCTTGTACTTACATGAGCTATTACTGACTGACTTCTTACTCATGGGATTTTGGATTGCATCTATTTCTGCCTGAATTAAAAAGTGTACTTCATTTACACCAAAAGTGTGCCTCAAGTATACAGCTGTTAGAAATTTGTAATACCACCTTGCTACCACCTTCCTTGTTCCTGTTATCTCAACAACTGTCCAGTTTTCTATACTGACCTCCTTCACTGCGTTAGCGGTGATTTGGTAAAAGAGAAACTATGTTAATTTACATAGCCATCAGCACACGGGTGCTGAGTCTGTTAATCCCATTTTACATCTTGTGAATGTGAAGAAAACATAGAGTTATGGAAATTAAATAATCATTAAAATCTCTTTGAGACCATTATATTTTGCCATTTGTAAGAAAAAAGTAGGATATAATGTCCAGAATTTTTTCTCACATTTAATATATTTAATATGTTTAGATGTGTAAAATGAACCTAGCAGTAAGTTTCCACTTTAAGAAAAGACAACCCCTAAATACAGGCTTCTAGCTTATAAGCAGTTTTCTGATGCAGTAATGTATTTTAAATTAAATTAGAGTCAATATATTTTTAATATAAAAACTTTAATATTCCTTTAATGTAAAATAATTTTCCAGTTAATATGTAAATAGTTACATCTAACATTCTATAAAGGCTTCTCTGTGTCTATAACAGTAAATGTTACATGGCATAAGAACTTTCAAACTGGATCACAAATTTCTGCCAGATTCAGAATTCGAACGACAAAAGTGGTCAACCTATCAGCTATTTAGAGTACAAATATAAGAAGTAATATGAAAAAATATATTTAGAGGAAGAACATGAGAAAAAATCTAGAAAGGGATCCTTCTCTGGTATTTTTTCTAAGCCTCTGGGGAAAGGCACATTAGGTACTTCAAGAGAATGGTACTACATTAGGTACTTCAAGAGTGTACCTAGCTTGTTGCTTTTAACAACTGCCAGCATCGTTTATGAAATTTGTTTAGTGCCTTTTTGAACCTCTTTAAACTTACGGACTTCTTATACTCTGATAATTATTTATCCAAGGTCATTTCCTGTTGTGCTGAAAAACATTGCCATTTATTTTATGCTTGTTACTTGACAATTTCATATTGGGGGTCACTAGTACTTGTTCTATTTTTTCAGCCTTTTCCTTATTATTCTTGATTATATAGACTTATATCTATAAAATACTACTATCATTTTTGCACACTGAAGAATCCTACTCCCTTTAATCTCTTCCCATGTAGAAGCTGTTCCATATCTATGATCATCTCGTTATCCTTCTTTTTACTTTTTCTAGTTCCATGACATCCTTTCTGAAATAAAACATGCTACATGCTGGCTTTAAGATACATTTCAAATTTCAATACTGTTATCTGTCATTAGGAGAACAGTGAAGCACAATTCTTAAATAGAAAGTTTGATTATTTTCTCACTTGTTTTGCAAAGATGCTACTGCAGTGAGTTGTAAAAGTTGTTCCTCGTTCACAGTACTGCTAAAGAAGATTCGTAGCCACAGTATTGGTTTTGACAATGTTTATTTGCAGCACCTCCAGCTATATTCTCTTAGTTTTTTTCTCGTATTTTTTTCTGTAGTGAAAAGAGCACCCATGCATCTTTCAGAGCTGAGGAATGTTATGGAAAAGGCCATGTTATCTCTTGAGGATGAAATATCTGTTATAACTGATCTTCACAGAGGCACACATTAGGCATTTAAAAAAAAGTATTTGGAGTTTTTTGTTGTTGTTGTTTAATAATCTACTAGGTTTTGTGGGTTAAAAATAGCTTCAGGACAACCTACAAATACTTCAAAGGTAAAATAAAAGCAAACCTTAGATTAGTCTATAACCAAGAATCTGGTGTCAATACTTACTGTAATGAGTAAGCCTCTTGTAATTTCAGAGGTGTCATTGCTTCCAAATTTATATCAATGTATTCAGAAATAGTTTCGCTCAATAGATGGGTTAAAATAGGATATTTGCCACTTAAATTCTGTAGCATTTAATTAAAAATACTTAACCGGTTATCTCTTATTTTGTACCCATGACAGTCTCAATTACATATAATACAAAGATATATGTTGCATATTATTTTTCCAAATATAAAACTCTTCCTCTCTAAAGGATTCAAAGAACATTAAACAGGACACTCAGATAAAGGTACAAGATGCATATGATACAGCTAAAAAAAAAGCTACCTCTACAGTGTTTTAGAAAGGAATTTAGGGCAAATTTCACGGGTTTAGAAAGCTGTCCTGAAATTGTGGTTAGACATATTCTTTTTAGAAGCAAAAATCTATGCCTGTATCCTTACATTTAGTACAAGTAGTATTTAATAGCCTTATAAAAATATTAAAACAGAAAAATTCACCATTATGCAGATTTCTTTTTGAAGATCTAATTTAAAAACAAAAAGCAAATATTTGCCCTAATGTTTTGAGCACATGACCTACGCTGTTACAACTTTAACTCAGCTGTGATAAAAACTGTAGTCAAACAACGGGATTATCTCTACTAACCTTACACATGTAATCCCCATTAAAATCACGGTGGGTATGGAAACTGCATTCAGCTGAAGCTGATCCATTATCTTTGAGTTTTTAGAATATCAGAATAATCCTTATGGGATAACCTAGCATTTTCATTCCAGTTCTCCTGCTGGAGGACAACCACTATTTATAGCACTGCACATTCTGTTGAGAGTAGACAACAAGAGCAAATATTTATGTTGTAAAACTATCAGGTTGAAATAGCTGGCAATGCTTACATTGTTCAGTCCAGTGATAATAGACATAAAGGTAAAACAGGTTTGAGTGGCAAGATTGAGGAACAGAGCACAGAAAATGTGTGAACTTTCCTGCTTTTGCCTTTTTTTTTAACATTATCTTCTTGAATACGCTGTTATTAAACACAAGGAACATTAACATAACCACCAATCAAATTATACAATGCCTGAAACAGAAAAAGGACTAATTTCCTCGGTAATCATCATGCCCTTGACCTATTTTACAGATATGTTAGTTTTTAATATTGGCTGGATTTCAAACTGAGAATTTAACTTACTGCAACTTACGTGTATCTATATGTTCAGTGAAACCACTAATGTTTAAGCATAAGACCCTTTGTCCATAATTTCTCTGTTCTCCTTTCACTTTATTTTTTTCATTATTCTGGATGTTCTGTGGAAAAATGTCTTTTGTTGTTAGCATTTTTATAATACCTCTTTCAGCGGAGTCCAGGTCTCGGACTGAACTCTCTTTATATTACTATTGTAATATAAATAATAACAATAAAAAGAACTGAAAAAATAAAGAAACATTAGCTCCTCTTGTTTATATGTAATTACTCTGTAAATTGTTGGTCATTACATATCTTAAATTGCTTTAATAGTCAGAATCACATAATACCTTCACGTAATTTTAAGACCTTTATTTTGTGGATTTTTATGCAGGACACAGCAATATGTGAGTGATAAATAAGACCTTAAAACTAAACCACCATTTTACTTTCAGAAAGTCCTAAACTTTGTAGAATGCATTTAGATCAAAAATTTACAGCTCAAGTCTGTCTCTAATTAGAACATAGAGATGAGTCAAAATAAATATTTGATAGATCAGACTTCCTCTGTACCTTTAAATTATTTAAATAGCCCTTGAAAACTGTAGTTCTAAATTTATGGATGTCTGGAATCTTTTCTTTAGGATGAATGTATGGTTTATCAGTGTGCAGAAGTGCCAACATGTCACAGGCTTTCCTTTAAAGTGAATTATGACAGCTCTTTTCAAGGTCTGTCATACTTCCTAAAGAGCAGGAATGAGCCATTCAGCATCTATATGTGACAGAACCAGAATAAGGGGTCTGTCACGAGAGAAAAACAAACTATCTTGTCTTATTTTGATTTTGGAAATGTTAAAATTTCATTGAAGCTTATATCAAATCACGTCAGGAATATTTAAGTAATGGAAGTTAATTTAGGAGCTAATATTATACTATAAACAAATATTTAATTTTATTGAGACTTTTAAAACTTAAGTATTCTTAAGTGTTCACACAGCTTCATTTATACTGGAAGTTCTGCATGCTGAATGTCACACCTCAAATACAGGGTATCTGTAAAATATGTTATTAAACAAGCATATGAAAAATTTATTCTATAAATAGCATAACCTTTAAGAAATGTTTCTGTGGTTGGCAAACTTTTCACGCTATACGTTAAACTGTTGAAAATGACTACATTCATTTCTAGAAGGGCATCAATGAATGGGTCAGATAACATTAAACGTGACTAAAAATGTGACTTTAATTAAGTTTTTTTTCTATAGCAAATATGTGGCTGTTTTTCCCCTGGGAATATCAATCAACAGTTGTGCATCTGAATTATCTTGAAAATAAAATATTACTTTATTGCTGGCTTTAGGTATTCATGTTCTACATGTTTCATTAAACAAACTAATGAAATTTGTTTCCCAAATAAGTTGCTTCTATGATAGCATGAAGTTATAGATTTTGTGGTCTCAAAACACAGTAGCATTCAATTTATACATTTTATCTTTTACTCCCTGAGCATCAGGTATACAAGACTTTGTTGTGATGATTCATTACATGTTTCTGTTTATTTCAAGTGTGCTTCTGTTACACTGGTGATGATAGAAAGTTTGAAAAGAATGAAAATACATAAAACTGAAATAATATATTTGAAAACTCTCTACCTAAACTTTGGTCATGTTATCTTTCAGCTCTGGAAGTTTTCTCTTCTGAAAGGGATGTTTCAGCAGCAGTCTCCCCAGCTACCCACCATCCTAGTTTCTGCTGATTTGTTTTTTTCCTGGCAAAAACTGCACATAACATACATATTTGTAGATCAATGTAAAATGCTGTGAGGCTGATGACTGTACTGAATTTTTCCACTGTGGCTCCAACTGAGTGAATAATAAGAATGACAAGGCAAGAAAGTGAAATAACTGAGACTGGATTTTTCGGAGCAGCTTTGCAGCAGGCCAGCATTACAGAAGAGGTGGCTTCAGAAGAGTTAATTTTTCGTCTACTGTGGCAAGTGACCAGAACAGCAGCTCTTCTCTCAAACTCTTTCTATTCCCCTCTCTTCCAGATGTCATTCTTCCTCTTTTTTCCCCCCCTTTTGCAACTGTGTTAGAGCTCCCATTAATTTATTTTGCTTCTATTTAAAAAAATTTTTATTCTCTAAAGCCCTTTGCTCCAGACACGTCTCTTCTTCGCAGGCTCCTTCTACCTCCTTTGTTTAATCAGTTTTTTTCCCCTTTTATCCCTTTGGTCTCACTGCTGCCTGGTTCTTTCCATCTTTCTCTACTCTGTCCATCTTCTGGTGCTACATACGCTGCTACCCCCTTTCCATACTGTCATGGTAGTTTCACCATTCTGTCTCTGTCCAGCTGCAATAAGGACTCACACTGTCGAGGTAGAAAGGGCACCTCTGTGATTACTCAGAAAACAGGGAAGAAATCTCCTCATACTGGCATAGCACGAAGTATGCAACTGGAAAGACTGCTGCTACCTCACTTCTCAGTGAGCTATTAGAAGGACCCACTTCATACTTACAAGTTTTGTCTGTCTCTTCTCTGCCATACCTGTTCCAATACTCTTTAACACCTTTTAGAGGTAACAGCTCAAAACAAGTACTTTGCCGTATTAGTAGACAATGCGTGTTACAAATTGACTGAAAAATAAGTGCGTGTTCTTATTCAGGTTAGAGTAAAGTGGTCACCTAATTTAACAGATTTCATCGTCAAAAAACACTGAAGATTACTAGAAATAGATTTACAGTTTGCACTCATCACATACCTGTCATGCTGCATGCACGTGTACTGTAAGCATAAGGTTAGAAAGCACTGAGATTACATTTGGTCTAATTGAACCTGACAGATGCTGAAAAGGTTGACATTCAGTCATTGTGATAAATAGCTATTAAATGTCACAATGAAAACAAACTATAGGCTACACACACATATAGCAACAACAAAGATAACTGGAATGATGATGTGGTTCTTAGTTAAAAGTAACCGACCATTTTAAAACCTAGCCGCTCTTTGAAGGTAACCACATTTCCACGGGTAGGACAATAGCTCTCATGAACTTCTTTTATGCAATATCAATATCTGACAAACTTTCCTCCTTTTTTTGAACACATTGAATGAGGGCTACGGTAGCAACGATAGTAATAATTAAACATATAACTTTTTTTTAATTGAAAGTATGTGAATTGGACTCTTTAAATAAAACACTTTCTTTTTGTAATCATTTGCCAATTGCCTTGATTATACAGCTTACTACAATACACAGTCATACTGAGTCAAATCAAAGGCCACTCACCCCACATGGAGGAGCTAATGGCCCTGTAATGGCCCTGTCCAGGCCTCACTGGTGAAACATGAGCGTCCACCTGCTACCCCCAGGTGCACCAGCATGTTCCACTTCACCTCCAAAGACGAGACAGAGTTATCCCTAGAGCATCTTTCATACCTTTGCTTTCTCTTTACTTTCCCCTTCCATCTGCTGTTTCCTTTTTTGGTTAAAAAGGGCACAAATGTTACCTCTCTCCTTTCTTCCACAAGTTTCCATTGAAAAGTTTCCTTTCACAGTCTCTGCTCCTCCTCTGAACTTGTCTGAACTTTCCAAGTCCCCTTTTCCTCTTCTCCCACCTGCCACAGATAAGCTTGAGGAGAAAGAGTTTCTTTCCCTTATTCAGTCTCCTCCCTGATCTTTCAAGCCCTTCTTCCTGATACTATGTGGCACAAACACCCTTTGGCCAGCAGGGTAGTTTACTACCTGGGAAGAGAAAGTTGGGAGTTTGCCGCCCTCCACTGTTCCTTTACCTGAACGTCTAGTTAGCAGTATTCATTAGTAGTTGAAAGTCCTCCTTCCCAAGCAAACCTTTTTATGGTTGATAACTTTTCAAAGGTTATTTTTAAGGCATATGCTGTTTATTTGTGGGGAAAAAAATATAGTGACAAGGGAAGTGAGAAAAATAATGGTGACATTTGCTAAATAAATAGTGAGACCCTGTTTTAAAGATGTGGTTGTTAAATAGCAGAAATGTGCACCTATAATCTTACTACAATAATTCTTTCTCTATTCCAGATGCTTAAGGTAAAAATACAAATGATGTCATTCTTATATTCCAGTCTTCAGTTTGTAAGACATTGCCCAGTCCCTGGCCAGTGCTGCTTGATTTGCCAGATAACTACATACACACGCAGAGCCTCCAGAACATCAAGAATACAGTAAAAAAGATCAACAGGATGATTCCTAAAATGGAAATTAATTGTACTTTCAACTTCCCATGAGCTAATACAATTGAGATAAGACAAGAACATCAAGCGAACAGACAGCAGATTATATGTCTGAAATAGGACAGCCAGTAAGTCTGGTGTTTTCTTCTCCTCATATAATACTCATAGAGTACACCACCTTTTCTCAGGCACTCACTGAAGAACAAAGTTAATGAGATAGTGTTAAAAGCCTTTGGACAGAATGGAGGAGAATCTTTAACTCAAAAAATTCAGATGCATATTATTATATTAGAATGAATTGCTTGTTCTCAGACATGCTGATAAATCTAAAACCAAATACAGTATTCAGAAAGTCGCCATATTATGATACCAGTCCCTGATTTGTTGAAAGAAAATTACATCATTACAGTGCATCTTCTATTTGTTGTGTAAAGAGGCACACCGATGTATTACAAGAGTAGTATTTCAAGATATTAAACCTTAAACACATCTCTCGCCCTTTGAAAAAGCCTCTTTTTCTTTTCAGTATTTATTTCAGAAGGTTAGATCAACGTAACTTTCCATCCTTTAAGACAGCAATTATGATACTTAGCCAATCTATATCATTTTTCATCTTCAGACATTTACATCAGTAATTAATCCTCCAAATATTCTGTGACAGAGTTTTAAGTAGTATTATCAGCCTTTTATCAGTGGAGATAACAATTAGGATATTGAGATAAATCCTTATTTCTTATTAATCCTGTGTTCTATACTGCTGCTTTTACAGTTTGCAGTGCCTTCTTTCTTCTGCATCACTATGGTCAAGATATATTTTCAACAAATGACTACTCTTTCCTTCATTCTACTGAAAAAAGTTTATATTGCCTGCAGCATCATGATAAATAACTCAGGATAAATAGGTGTGGTACCTTGCTTGTATTTTGTATGTTGCAAATTTTCTTTAAAAGACTGATTTTTTAAAAAAACACAAATAAGATAATAAGTAGAAAATTGAACGTTCTTATTTCTCAGAAGTCTCAAATTTTGAAATGCTTTGCTACCATATTCTGAGATGCTACTAAATGTGGTTGTATTTCAGAAAAGATAAAGATATGTAAACTTTATTTTAGTGGTCAGTTCAGGAGAAACTGAAAATATACAGTATGCTGTTGAATTATATTGAAAATTGATCTGCTTTTGGTGGGCGGTAGTCTAATGAGTCCAATAAAGGGCTTAGTAAGAGTGCTTTTCTTTCATGTTAGCTATGCACTATTTACAGTAACAGACTGGTTAAGTGATTCTTATATGCCCATGCACATCTTGTAAGCGGTGGCAGAAAAACTTTTCCTTTTTTTTTGAAAAAAAAGTCTCCTGCTTGTCCTAGTTTGAATTTGGTATTTCCTAGCATGCAAAAGTATCTGCAGTGTGATTTGGTCTCACCAATAGAGTTTCTCTGGACTTATTTTTCTGGCAAATATTGAGTTGTTGAAATGCATTGCATCCAAATAGTAAATCATTTTGTGATTGATGCACTTTCTGAAGGCAGAAGACAAGAAGTTCAAGCCCTTTACCTGAGAAGAGAATGGCAGACTTCTAACATATGAAGTATTCAGGTTGACATTTGAAAGTTGAATGATCTGTGTGCTACACTCTTTGTTATTTAAAATACTTACAACTACTTGTTTTAAAATGGGATCTGATTTAGCCCAGGGGCCTATAATATAATTATGCCTGCATCATCTGAGGGCAAAACAGCTCTTTGATTTCGAACACTGAATCCCTAAAATTCTTGGGCACTTTTAATTTTCCTCCTACTCACGTGTCTGCATCAGTAAAACAGATTCAGTCATAATCATATAGCCTCATAGGCATCTCAAATTTGAGGCAGGTAGCAAATAGAATTTAATTAAAATTTCCTAGATTTTTTTTTGGAGAAGCACTATAGAAAATTGCAGGACAAAAGCATAGTGCACAACAAGCTTGGTTATTATTTGTATTAAGAATCATGTTTTATTCAAAGGTTTCTTATAAATAATTTAATGATTGTTTGGATTGTCCTGAAATTCACTCTTAGGCCCAGAGTAGGCCTAGTGTATTCTTTTGGCTCATAGCAGTATCACAAGTACACATTTTGCCCTAAATACAATGTATTTTTCCAAGCTTATAATTCTTTCCTGCCACTACTTTTTTTTTTTTTACATACAGTCAGCCCGTGTCTCTGATCCTCTTTCCACTGATCTCTGATCTCAGGTATTACTACAAGGAATGTTTAGTGCTTTTTTGGTTATTCAGGGTTAAATTCGAGAAAGTGGATGGTACTAGACATGAAATATGTGTGTCCCATGATAAGGACTCTTTGAAAACAATAGATAATCTAGGTTTATTCAAGAACACCTAAGAAGTCTGCAGAAAGTTATGAAATTGAATTTAGGATTATGAGCTGTGTACTAATCATGGGATCATTCTTTCCCTCCAGTCCAGTCCATATGGGATACCACTTCACAAGGCAAGGCAGCTATGTTGCCGATAAGAAAGTGTCCAAATGTGACCACAGTGTACCCACATAAGACTGGATGTGTAGATTCTTTCCTCAGTTATAGCTTATATCACACCTTTCTAGCAATGATGATTTGAAGACATGATTCCAAGGAGATGAAATACTGAATCAGGTGTTCCAGAAGAAAAGAAAAGGCTAAAATTACAATATTTCCTCAACATATCTCTACAGCTGCTCCCATTTTCTTCCATCTGAGCAAGCTAAGTGTTTTCATCAAGCTTTTCCTCTCCTTACAAATTACACTTATTCCAAAAGCAAACAGATATAATGTTATGTGACAAAGGTGACCAAAACATTATTATTGATAGAAGTGTTTGAAATGAACCTTCATGGTATAATTTAGGCACATAAGCAGATTAATGAAAATCAGTATGGCTGCAAACAATTCACAATTTTAAGACCTGCAAAATCAATCACATTAGAGGTGGTTGAAATAGATTGATTAGTCATCTGGGAGTTACTCATACCTTTGGAGCTGATAAGCATTAAGAAAGATACAAACTGTCTATCTTTGCATGTCTATGGGGATTGAAATTCAAAAGTTTCTGTCCCATTTGTCCTAGCTTAAATTAACATATTCTCTCTATTATTCAGGAAAGGTACTGTAGCCTCTGAAGATTTACGTTTTGTAGTCGATATGAGAAATATATTATGCTTCATAATGCCCTAGATAGGGATTTGTTCAGATTGCTCTATTCTGATTCTTAATCAGCTAACCTGAAGAAACCTGGAGGAAATCTCAGCTAGGTTAATTAATTCTGGATGCAGTTACACAACATATATAAAAGCACACATAGAAAATCAGTTATCTAAAAATGAATCCCTATTGCTATCACATTTAAAATATAAAGTGTGTAACACCAGGGATTGAACAGAAGCAAAATTTATCATATTCTCTCTCCAAAGATGCATCCCTCCTTGCAATGTAAGTAACACTATGGGAATTCCTAGCCCTCTTAGTATCTTGATGAGTAGATGTGTGTTCACTAATGTTTCTGTCTTCTGGAGCTAGTTCTTATTTCGCCTCAATTTCAGATGTCAGAAATGAATTTGCCTTTGAATATTATCTTAATTATAAGTCATTGAAATGACTTAAACTAACCTAATGAATGTCAGAGTTTTAGGTAGAGGAATTTTCATGGCAATTAATACGAGAACACTGCAACAGTCTGGAGTGCTGCTAAGATACTGTTTTAATTTTCAGTACTAACTACTTCAGAGAAATTTTTATTAAAATATGTAATTACGCCAATCACATAAGCGGAGTTAGTGTCCAATGGCTACTTTTGTATATTCTCCTTCTCCCTCCTTTGGAAAATCAAATAGGTATAAAATATACCTGACAAAACTAGTTAAGCTGTTAGGATAATTACATTTAAGTAAGCACAAGCTGTGGAAAGATCATATGTCGTAGAAAACATGAATAGAGGCTAATTATTCATTTTTACCATAATTAATTTTTTGAACATTGTATGTCATGTTCAACCACCTCCTAACTTTTTTAAACAAAGAGTAAAAACTCTTTGAGAGAACTCATTGCCACAGTATGTTGTGGAGGGTCAAATGTTTATATGAATTGTAGAAGTAATTTGTTATCGTCATTCACAGGGAAATGATTTGGGTTCAATCTAATATGTATAATTTCCTTGATATATTTTATTGAGCAGCTCTGTGAATAAGCATACTGATACGAGGGTGGCTGGAACCAAAAAGGCAGAACAAGTAGAAAAAGATACAGAACACATGACCGTAGCAAAAGATGCAGAGGGCAGGACATGTTACTTCATTTTTTGTTTCAGTGTTATATACCTATCTACTCCCTCAATATTGGCTGCTGTCTGAGGCAGGATAATGGGTGGAAACAACCTTTGTTTTTGTTCGTCATGGGCCATTCTTCCATTCCAGTCTGTGTAAGACGGTGGTTGGAAAGGCAGCTTGAACCCTTCGATGAATTAGAAAACTATCAAAGGCACACTGAATGAGACTTTTTAATGTGACTGATTTTTTTTTTCTTTGAGACTCATTCCATCTCACTGATACCTTGCACCTTCTAGTATGCTAATTTTAGTGCAGTTACATTCTATTTATTCTGCTACATCTAAAACAAGAATTGTATCCAATATATTTTTTAATTAATTGAGCTCTCTAAGTTTTACTGAGTTTCAGTTTATAAAGTGACATGTTTTAGAAACGGTTCACAACCTTTTGTGGCCCCTTCTATCTATGTTTCTTTAACATTGACGGAAGCAGGAATAAATAAAATCTCTATGGTCATAGTTCAGCATTTAGGTCACCATGGAAAATGACTGCTATTAAATGAAATCCCATATATTGCTCCTTCTTATAGAGACCTTAACCCATAAGGTTAACCATTTTCCATTTCAGAACACCCATTTAGCAAGACCTGAGTATATAGAAAGACTGCCATCATGAAGTACTTTCACACTACCAGTTTACTTAGCTTTGTTTTAAGCAAACGTCTCCAATTTATTTCACATAAATCTCTGTAAAAACCCAATAAAATCCAATTGACCTGATTCATTTTTTATTAAAGATAGTTGTGAATTTTCCATTGCCATGCCCTAAGCAGAATTCATTCTGTTATGTCTTCAAAAGAAAAACTGGAAGTACCTGTTCATAAGATATTTTCCTGTCAAAGTGATTGATAGAACATACTGTCAAATATTTGAGTAGCTTTTCCCAGCTTAGTTAGTGTAGCATACGGCTATGTACAGAAAGAGCGACACATACCATGTCTTTGAACTCAGGATAAGCAGGCCAACATCCTGAAACACTGTGGAATAGCATAGTTAAGACTGAATGAAAGCAATTCAGGAAAACAAAAGAATGATAAACATAAAATGTTGGTGTTAAAATATGAAAATATCAATAGAGAACTATGTTTTTCTGAATGGGTTTCAGAGATACCAGATATCTCTTTTGTTCCTGTCTTTGAAGTCTTGTCTCCACTTCTACAGCTATTCTACTTGAAAAAATAGGTTTGATATTCTTGAAATGCCTTTCAGGATGTGCTAACATTATGAGGGGTAACTCAGTTTAACAGCAACAATATTTGCCCTGTACTTTCAGGAAACAAGCATTGACACACAAGAAGAATGCTTGTGGAGCATCTGCAGCAATTTTTAGCATTTAACATCACATCAGCTTAGACTAGCCACTGTTAGGATTCAGAGGTTGCTACAAGGCATCTGAATTCAAAGTGTTGCAGCTGAAACAGCTGCACCATGATAACCAGCACAAAGAAGAGCTAGGTGCATCTGCTCTAGTTACTGAAATAGTTTTCGGCTTCACTCTTGACTTCTTTTGTCTGACCTATATATTTCATGCATTTCTTATCTTGGAAGCTGACGTCATTGTAGATAAACTCCTACAGTGACAAGGTCCTACATTTACTGACGGCAGGAAGGAAGAAATTATCCATAGCATCTCTGTTCATTCAAGGGAAGTACAGCATAGAACTTCGAACTAGATCATAAAGCTGAACCAGCAAGCTTTGGAACTGGAAACTGTATAGCTACATTACATACTCCATTGATCCAGCTAATTAGACTGCATATGGTGCCACACTAATGTATCAGAGAGGTAAATTGCTATCAGAAATAGAACTATCTTTCTGTGGAGCACAGCTGGTTCAGCGTACTCTAGTGTTGTACATACCTGACTTTAGAAAAGTGTGAATGGTAAGATCGTATCTGTTCTGTGTATAAGAGCAGAAGGTCTAACTCTACAACTGTTACTTCTTCTGATTGGTGTTTTACCTAGGTGCTACCAATTATGAAAAGACCTGCTGTATGCATGAAGGAAGCCTCTGCCTTCATAGTAGTTGGGGCCTGAGATCTCGAGAAGGTGGAGATACTTTCCTGTGCCTTTGAGCAAGGAACTTACTGAAATTGAGAAGAAAATACAGTAGCCCTCTGGCAGAGGTTCAACAGTCTTGACACATTGGGCCTGTGAATCTGATCTTTTCTTCTAAGCTAACGTCTAAAGATGACTTGTACCACTATATTTATGCAGTTTGGTCCTGTAGCATATGTCAGTTGTTCTCTAAGAAACCTTTCCAAATGAATTCTTTTAGGGTATTTGTCAGAGTAATGCCAGGTTTCTAGATCTCCTCAAATTTGGGAAAAGACGTATCTAGCTAGTAGTCCTATTAGGAGTGCTGTTTGAGCCATGCAGTTTCTGGAGGTAGGGCAATGATGGTGGTGACACGCTTCAGGAAGCAATAACCTGTACTGGCTGGGATGGCCGTCCCTGGTGTGTCACAGACCTCAACCAAGATGGAACTTCTGAGGGTTGGAAAGGGCTATCCAGGATTATGATGTCATAGGAGTGACATCATGATAGGATAGATGTGAGTGTAGGGAGGGATAGAATCCATCTACTGAGGAAGGGGTTGTGCTTTCTACAAGGAAGCAGCTTGAATGCACAGAGCTTTGCAGGCAGGCCTGTTGAAACCTTATAAATAAAGATCAGAGAGCAGGCAAACAAGGAGGGTATTGTGGTGGCATCTGCTACAGACAGCCTAATCGAAAAGAGGAAGTGGATAAAGCTTCTTAAAAAATAAAAAGATAAATAAAAATAAGTAGATGAAGTCTTATGATCGCAGGCCCTGGTTCTCATGAGAAACATGCACTACCTAACATCTACTAAAAGAGCAGTACAGTGAGGTATAAGCAGTTCAGGAGATTTTTAGAGTCCATCAGGAATAATTTCTTAAAGATAGGAACAAGGCAAACGTTATGCCCATCTTCAAAAAGCGTTAAGATGGAGGATCTTGGAAACTACAGGATAGCCAGTCTCATCTCAGTCCATTGGAAGATTATGGAGCAAATTCTACTGAAAGTCATTTCCCATCAAATGAAAGACAAGCAGTGTCCAGGTTTTCCATTGATAAATGGAAAACCTTGCCTAACTAACCTGTTAGCTTTCTATATGGGAAGAGCAGTGGATGTTACTCACCCTGGCTTTAGCAAACACCCAACACAGTCTTGTATAGCATCCCTGTACGGTCACAGGTGAAGCAAGAGGCATTCCATCTAGAAATAAGACCAAAAAAAACACCTTAATGAGAGTAATAAGTATTAGAACAGGTTTCACAAAGACATTATGGAATCTCCATCAGTGGAGATTTTCAAAATTTGTTTGGAACAGGCCCTAAGCAACCTGATTTAACTTTGAAATTAGCCTTGCTTTGAACAGAAAGTTGTGCTAGAAAACACCCATAGGTCCTTTCCAACTTATTTTTTTTCTGTGATTCTATGATTGAAGTTTAAAATTCACAAAACGGAGGTTCTTATCTAGTCTAAAAGTCAGGACTAGATAGCACAAGAGAAGAAAAAATTGAGAGTGAAAAAATATAGAAGTCTAGTTTCAAACTAAAATATGTGTGGTATCTGATTACTGTTCTTCAGACTTTGAAGGTTCCCTGAATACAGATATATATTTTAAATTTGCTGAAGATCATAATCAGATCCTGAAATGTTGATCTGATCTCATTTATTTCATCTTGAGCATAGGTTTATAAGTTGGCATCTGCCACAAGGGATAAAGTAAAATGGATTTTTGAACAATTGCTCTATAAATGGAGCTTTTTGAACAATTGCTCTATAAATACATTTCACAATATATTGCTTTATAAGCCCATTTTTCAGTGTTCCTACTGAATACTGGAGAAGACTTTACTGGAGACCAGAGAGGATATTTCTCCCCTTCATACAAAACTTGGCATTCCATAAGCAAGATCAGGAATAAACAAGATGGGTTCCTTTCCTTTGAAGGATGGAAGATTGCTACAGTTTGAGAGGATGTAGGGAGGAGTGCGCTGTTAAGCCTAGAAAGAGTAAAAGTTCACAATTGGTGTCTTTTGTTCATGGGCTCAGGGTTAAAACTGAGTGCCAGATTTGGAGACAGAATAAATAGTTTGTCACAAGTCAAGTTACTATCAGAGGGTTTATACTGGGGATGAGGGGAAGTTAGTTCCCCTTTTGTAGAGTGGGATGAAGTCTATTTCATAACAGCATCTTGATGGTTCAGTTTAACAAATTCCCATAGAAGTGATGTAAGATGCTGGGTAAGTACTTGATGTCCCTTCTTCTTGTGGTACATTAGAGATTTTTGTGTTTCTTACTTTAATTTGGTTCAAAGAGCTTGGGAGCATTTTTAATTCATACTAGTGTGAGTAGCAGACATTCAGAAAACCTTTCTGAGCACGGCACTCATTCCATGAATGTCTGATTACAAGGATTGGACAGGACTCAGATGCTCCCTTCTGTTTCTATGTTCCAATAAACAGCAAATTGTCACAAATTCAGGTTCATATCTGGAGAAAGCTATGAAGAGTCACTAGTATGGCAAAATAGCTATCTGAGAATTGCAAATCATCATCAGTCTTTTACTCATAGATGAAATGGTATTTTTATGAGTAACTTCTGGCAAAAATCTGGACTACACATTACATACATTTAAACCGTTTGATAAGTACATTGTTTTGCATTGTTTTTACATTCTGATCCTCTCAGATCCCTAGCCAGATGGACTGATCTCTAGTTTCTTATATCAGCCTATGTATTATTTTGGGTAAGGGAAGTCCTTTTTGTTCGGTATTTATCCAGCCAAGAGGCTCTTCATGTAAGACTGGACCTATCAGAGTCTAAGATAATAAAAATACATGACATGGGGTCCTATTGGTAGACAATATGATTTAGCATCATCTCATACAGCAGGATAGAAGCTTATTACATTATTGAGAAAAGCATAGGAAAGAATACATTTACAGTTCCTGTGTGAGTGCAACCCCAGGGTGCTTCCTAATAATTATAAGATACAGAAATATCATCAAATTCAGGTATTCCTCCTTAGTTATATTGTTCAGTCAGGTTTAAAAGTCTTGTCTAGTCTCCAACAACTACAGTGTGCTGATTTCATTTATGGTACTAAATTGTATTATAAATGTTCTAAGATAAGAGTTTGAAAGTTTTACCAAATATCCCTTAAGTTGGACCTGAAAATAAACAACTTTGAAGACTACAGTAAGCCAAGAACGTGTAACTTCAGGTAGACAATGGTAATCAAAAGCCTTAAGTTTTATCACTAAGAATGAAAAATTTCAGCTTGCAGAATTTCCTATTCTAATCTAGAAAGTTGCTTTACAGATCAAGTTGACTTCAGTTCTGGAAGCAACAGAATTTGTTCCCATTTGGACAGAAAATAAGTTCTTCGTTTTTTTTTTGGCCGGTAGTTTTTATGATGGACTAGTTTTGTTCTGAAAAAAACTTCTGAAGGTCATGTGTTTTAGCTCTGCAGCAGGCTTATCTATTCAGCAAAAAAGCAAGGAAAGCTGTTTGAAGCTTGCATAATTTATGCAGGTCAAAGCTAGACAGGATGGGAAAGGAGTTTTAACTAATGAGATTATTACTAATGAGCTCATTATACAGATCTCTCCCTTTAAAGAATGTTGCTTCCAATCTTTAAATTCAGTTGCACAGGCATGCATGTATGTGCACACACACACATACAGATCTCTTCTTTAGATTAGAAAATGTCTTTAATTTATGTGCGCTTCTCCTATTGCCAGATATGTGTCTGATTCTCCTTGGTCAAGTGTCTACAACTATTTACATGTCTTAATTTTTTCTATCTGAAATATTATTATATTATTTATGTACTTTTCTTATTTTTTATTATTTTTGACTAAAAGATAGAAAAAAAATCCTTCTATTTTTATTTTAGTGGGTGCAGTGTAAACTCTCTGTGATGCACACCAGGCTCTCGGAGTCTCCATTAAGCCTGGCAATTTAGCTACAAAAGGAGCATCCTAGAAACTGATCCGACACTTACTGGAAAAATAGTTTTATCAAAGTTAATGAAAGAAAGATTATTTTTCTTTTACATAAAAAGATATCCTTTCTGCACCATTCTATATGGGAGCTAAAAGTCAGAAGAGACAAATTTTCCTTCTGAAGGTCTTCACAAGAATCTCTCTCCCTTGGGTATACAGGAAAGATAGACATTTACTGCAGGAGTAATGACTCAGTAAGTGAAACAGGCTAGATCCCAGCCCCCCGTGGCTGCCTGAAATGCTTCTTCAGCAAGCAGGTGATCTTGCAGCAGCAGCGGTTTCTTACTCTGCTGGTTACACTGAGCAGTTCCAATTACAGAGGAGGATTATCCCCTGCATGGGAGCTGGCAACAGCTCCAGTGTCAGAATTGTCAGGCTTGTCACACAGAAAACTAAATTGTGAAGATGAAAAGTACAGATTGCCCCCCAGCCACGAAAACGTAAATAGTTAGCAAGGGTAATTGTAGCAAAAGTAGCTCTAATGCTGGAAGATTGGCATGGAAGATGATTGGGATGTCTTTTAAATGTGTACTTGGCTATGCTCCTTCACAAGATGAGGCTGCGGTTTGTGCTTAGAAGAATCTAAGAAGCACCACTAGTGCAGCCTTTACAGTAGAGGAAGGAAGACTTTCTGTACATCTCATTGAAACTTCTTGTTTGCTAACCATGGTAAAACATATAGCAGTCATTCCACCTGACTTTGGAGGCTTGCCCACTCCTAGATACCTACATAATCTATGATAAGAAAAAGAGAGGTCCTTCAGAGGGTAACCCAACCTTCCTGCAAGTGGAATCACTTATAATTTGAATTATCATCTGAAGATGTCTGTCTCTACTGACTATTGAAAGACTTAGTGCAACTGTGTGCCTAAGATAGATGCCTTAGTGACTAAAACTGGTGTGGTGAATACAGGCCTTACTAGATTCCTATCGTTAAGTTAGTTATTGATCTGCTACATCATTAACTTGGGCTTGCGGAAATCATATGACAATACAACAAATACATGCATTACAGACGAAACGGAACAAATTTAAAAGTCTACTGGACATAATCTAAACACAATAAGCCTACAAGCTGTCTTTCTAATTTTTCTGGTTTTATTTAGCTATACTACGGATACAAAACCACGTGGAAGTACTTTGTGGCTTGCAGTGTCATCACATGTTACATTATTTTTGCACATTGCCTCAGTGCTTCAAAGAAACACGTCTTCTTTCATCCTGGTCCAAACTAGATCTCTATTAGCTCTATCAAGTTAATTCTTACCCAGTTCATTTGCAAGAATATAGCTTCCTAATCCACTGGGGGCCAACAGCTGACCCACAGATCAAACTTAGCCTAAAATACTTTGACATCCATTTGTGCTGCTAGCATGTTCTCCTGATTTAGGGTGGGATTCAGTTGTTTAGCCACAAGCATCTGATTTCATCTGAGATGCTCTAAAATACCTGAGAAATCCAGACGTACTGGAAAGTTTGGAAAGGATCTGCGGAAGACTCATGCTCTTTGGAAAAAGTAACTGGAAACCAAGTATTTAAAATGACACTGGAGACCCATGTTTAAGCAATTGAATCCCATCACTGATGCCTGTGGATATGCCTAAGGGTAAATACCTAAATGTTTAGTATCCTAATATCAAACAGAATCCTATCCTAGCATAAATTTAGTATTCAAATATCAGCTAATAAGATAAAGGCCCGTTAGAATATACATTCTGGGTCAAGTTTTTTGCAGCTATGAACTTTTACATATAAAAAGCTAGGGTTTATTCTCTCAGGACTCTCTTTGCTGAAATTCTCCTCTTGTGGTTGAAAGAGGGTTTTTCAATTCTTTAGCAAGAAGTCCTTTCTGTTCTGCACAGAATTGCAAAGACCTCTTGTCATCCTAGATGACATCTATTGTATTCCAAAGCAATATAACTGGCTAAAGCAACTAGTTAAGTTCTTGTTCTCTGAGCAGTTCACAAACGGCCACAGATCAGACAGTCTTGTTACATAAACTGAATTTTCAAGGTCTACAGCTGTTAAACAGACTATCAGTTCTTAGAACAGCCAGAACTCACATTTCTGAGACAAATTAAAACAAGTCTTCTTATATGGAAAGGATCTGGTCCTGCCTACAAGATTTTACATTTCAGTCTCCAGGTGTTGCTTTGTATTCTAATTATGACCTCTCTGGGGATTCTGTCAATAAACGTGCGTGAAAGACGAGACAGTCATACATAGATATCACAGACGTGACAAAAAGAAAATTAAAAATTCTTGTACATGTGGATGGTTTCATGTGCCTTTATCTGACTCATTGCTGATTTAGTTGTGGCTGAAACTCTTGTCTCCTTTGTGCTTATCTTAACAAAATGGATGCACCAATGATTTCCGGGGGGGGGGGGGGGGGGACGAGAAGAGGGGAACATCACTTTACCTTTATAGAAGGTTCACACTTACACCACCTTGAGGAGGACTGATAAAGTTTACCCATTTTAAAGTTTTGTTCAGATAGTTGTATTAACGTTCTCTTTTTGAAAATCCCCTCATCTCTTTGGTGACAGCTGGCTTCAGCACTCACAGGATGATCTGATAACCTAGACTGATTGCCTGTTACGGACCTGGGCTTGAACGATGTTCAGGTGAACAGCAAGTTTCTGTATTTATGCTGTTAACAGGCATAATCACTAAGAGTTTTCAGAGCAGATTGGGAAGAAAAATAACCCTTGCTTTACTGCATGATGACTATAAGACCCAAAGCACAGAATTATATAGGAGGAAAGAACAATTATAGATAAGTAAAGGAAATCAATATGTACTTTTTGTTTGCTTTTCACAGGATGACAGTGTCCACTGTGGGAGAATGGAACGTGCAATTGCTAGCACAGTCTGCAGACGACTTTTTTTGATGCAGAAGCAGGCTATTCTGATGCCAGGCTGAAAGATTTGAAAGTTAGTGTAGAATTGCTCAAATAAGGTTCCTCTGAATGTGGGCAAGGAGAAGCTGTACTACATGAGGAGCAGCAGTTGTGTCAAAACAACCAATTTTCATCCTTTAAAATGCTTTAAAAAAATTCTTCATTTTTCCCCTTTCAGCAGGCAGTAGCTGATCAGAACAGATCACCAATCACAGAAGCTGAGAAGCTGTTGCAGTGATGACATGGGAAGGAAAAAAAAACAAACCAAACAAAAAACCCTCCAATGACTTCTTATGAGTTGCTCATAAGCTCAGCAGTGTCCAGGTGATACATGCTACAAAATTCCAATCAGAATTATGTACAAACCGACTGAAAACACTTCAGCCAAAGAAGCTATTGTAAATTTTGCACTGACCATGCATAAACTTGCACAAGATTTTGTTAATTTTAACCAGTACCGTGTGAAGAGTTATTCAGTCCTAAAGTGAACACAAATAGTTATATCTTTTATAAATGTACTTTGGTTTCAAGTGTTGGAAGTTTCAGGTGTTTCATTATATTACAATTGAATGTGGTCAGTTAAATCAAAAGATATTCAAAACAGCTTAGAGATATGCTAGTGCCTTTCTTTCAGATGAGCAAAAATATTTTTAAAAGAGTAAAGAGATTTGTGTTTCTGTAAATGAACTTCTGAATTAAACTTCTAAACCTCTGAACTTCTACAGTAACCTAACCCCAAAGTGTTGATATACATATGTCCTATAAGCGTAAGTATGGCTACCAAATTAATTAATTCATTGAAGCCTGTAAGTCCTACTTTAGATGTTGGCCCTAGATAGTCTTGTTTGAACCCCCTTTTAACTGAGGAGGAGACCATGTAAGTAGCAAAGGATGCAAAGTAAGTTGTCACTTAATGCAAACATTCACAGGTAACTTTCCTTTTGTGAGTAGTTCTTTTAAACTTCCTAGCACCATCGGTCAGACTTAATTATGCGAGTGTGTTTGCAGTTAGTAATTCAAGTCATTAGACATGAGAGAAATGTCATCATAGTTAGCCTGGCACTAGAAAATGTTTAATGTCGCTAATTAAAAAAGCCTCCGCAGCAGTTTTTAAAGGGTAGAGTTTGGAAGGGCTGGGGGAGGGAGAGGGGGAGGGAAGAGGAAGAGGAGGTGGGCGAGCGAGCGAGCGAGCGAGCGAGCTCGGCTGCCTTCTGCAGGGCGCAGTGCTGATGCTGGGTAACCATAGCAACTGCTGCAGGGAAGCCAGAGGTGAGACAAGAGTATTAGGGGTCTCCTTTCTGCAGACCCTCGCGGTGGAAAATGAGCAAAATGGAGAAAGAAAGGCTGTCGAGACTTTTCCTGTCCCAGAAGGCTCACAATGTAAATTTCAAGAGCTATTATTTTCCATCCTCCTCTGCTGAGTCTTTAAAAAGTATGACTTTTTTTTTTGTTTTGTTTTGTTTTGTTTTTTTTACAGAAGTCTTCCAAAATAATACGATTAAAATATCTGAGCGGAGGGCAGAAGGTTAGAAGGGCAGAAGAATCTTCATTAAAGTATTTAATTACATACAGAATTTATGCATAAGGAATATTTTCTTCCCTTTTAAAATATATATAGTCAATTAAATAGTAAGGGAATCAATTTTGTTTTCAGCCATGAGATGCAAACAATATTAAGTAATGCTTTTTTTTTTTTCCTAGAGAGCAGCTATCCTTCAGAATTTAAATAGCTACTGTAGTGTGCTGCCTTCCACTTGTGTGCATGGGGTTCTTCAAATGTTTTGGAGAATCTGCTTTTTATGGGGAAATGCTTTTAATAAGTTAAAGAAAACAGGCTTTGTGAGCAGTTATTCCTCCAGTCAATTTTTTTTTAGCAAGCCTTGAAGTTTTTCTTTTGAGGTCTTGCAGCTTAAATCTTCTAAGGGGAATGGGAGAAAGAAGTTTCACTTATTGAAAGCCCTTTGCAGATTTTGTAGAAATGGTGAAGGCTAGCTCCCCAAGCAGCTCAGTGGCACACTATCTGCTTCGTTGTCCACCCAGCCAAAGCACTTGGTGGACAACTCTATTCACAGAGTTATTACAATGCTAAGAGGACTGTTGATGATTATGGAGCCTTTATAACAGTTTTATATAACTGCTTATATAACAGAGCCTTTATAATAGTTGCCTAATAGCAACTAGTTGCAAAATAGTTGCTGTTAGGCAACTGTTATAAGATAGTAGCACGAGTGATGGACTCTGAGCAGGTTAGATGTAAAATCCCTGCGTCAAGGCCACTCTGGTGCAACTTCAGTGTCACAGAGCCACGTTCACACACATTGAGACCCATAAATAGGAAATCCAAACCAAACCAAACCAAACAACCTCCCACCCCACAGTTTACAGTGCTATCACTGTTGACTTAATGAAATAAGTTCTTCACTGAGATATTATTACAAACACTCTCGTGCAAGGAGGATTTTGGATATCAGTCACTCCAAACTCTATATTGTCCCCAAATGGCTAATTACTGCGCTGTTTGGTTTCAGTCAAGACCCAGTAGTGAGCTACCTACTCCTATCCTGTTTAGATGTTTGCACTATGGATGATTTTAATCTTCAGACTAATGTGCAGTCCAGTGAAAGACATTTCACACTGAAATACTCACGAAAGGGAAGTGACAGTTTTACTGCTTACCTAGTTGATGAGTTGTTTACATTTACAACAGTGAAAAGTAATAATGTAGTAGACATTTAGTTTATTAAAAGATATACTTACTCATCCAAGCAGAAGAAACAAACTTTATTTATTGGAAGAGTGATGAAAATCATCTTCTGAATAAAGAAAGCATTGAATGAGTTTCACAGTGAAAGATGAAATGTGACTGGACCCCTAGAAGATTTTGAAAGGAAAACTGACACAACAACTAACATACATCATCAAGGCAGAACTCAAAAAGGGCAGTTTAAGATCTAAACCTATCTGAAATGCACTCTAGGAGGTGCTCTTGAAAGTGTTTTCAGAGAGGAAACTTCGCAGGAGAAGCTCTGCTGATAGGTGAGCTTTCTGGGAGAAACCTCTAAATAGATGCAATCTGAGCATATAGTTTTCACACTGTAAAACTGACTCGGTGCTTGTCAGGATGGAAAAGGAAGGTTAGTGTAATGAGGAAAGGAAGGATCTTCTTGATGTAACGTTAGTGTAAATAATTTATATACAGTTTTTTCTTTCATTTCTCACTTATATTTTTGATGATCTTTTGTAAATCTGATGTTGAGTTGAATAGTAAGACAAAATATTTGTATTTGCATCCTTAATTGCTTTGACGTAAGCATGAGTTGACATAACTAGAAAGCAGCACAGCTTTCTTCACCAAACAATTCCTTATGAAGTTTGCTAGCTACCTGTCACATCCCCATTTGAATCCAAACAGCACCAAAGTGGGATCCCATTTTTCAGCTGCATGGGCCAGGGAAAAAGCAGTGTTATGGAAGGCTCTCTCCTATTCAGTCAGATACTGAGTTACATCCTTGAATCCAGAGAATCATAGGCAACGCCACAGATGTGCAACTGGTTGGTGGTGAAACCAACTTTTGGTGTGGGTTGCATAAGGTGGAGAAAAAAGCTTCGAATATATTCAATTGCCACAGACCAAATATAACTTTACACCTGTTAACTCTTATTCTGTCTGTAGTATACCAAACACCAGCTCCTGAATACTAAGTTTTCCCTTTTCTGCTCCAGCCAGACTTACTTGCAAACACAAATCTATTGGAAAAAGCCTGACATGAGGGCAATTTATCTTGCCTGTCTGTGAAAATAAGATATTAACAAACTACTTGAAAACAGGAGGATAGTGTTCAGTCTCCTAGAAGTACACATCCCATGCTCTCTTCCCCCATGCCATATGAAACTTAAATTTCACACTACCTGTAATAATGTAATGCTCTATTTATTACTTAGCTCTTCCTAGCCTGTTATCTGTACTCCCTGGTTTCTTCAAAAATATCATTTGATCGTGTTATTGGATTGAAGTGGAAAAAAAAATCTGGCAGTATATCAGAATGATTGATGATGATTAATAAACATCACTGAAATCTTAAATATCTGCTGTCAAGCATTTGCAAAAATTGCTACAGGATGAGCCTCAGAACTAGGAAATGAAGAAATATCTTTCAGTTTCATTTAAATAAAGTTAATTTCAGGGAAAAGGAGTCTGGATCTTCTACACGGAGAGAGTGAGACTGAATCTGTTGAGTGAATGAATTTTTGTACAAAATACGTGCTGTACTCTGTTCAGTATTTTGAGATGGAAGGTATGCATAACCCTAGGTTTTGAAACAAACAAACAAACAAACAAACAAACAAACAAACAAAGCATGCCGTACCATATCAGTTTTTCTCTATGCTTCCAGAATTCATGCGGGACTTAAAAAAAAAGAAATAAAACAAAACAATACCCCAGATCTTGACTAACAGACAAATAAAATGAACTTCTCTTCAATTTCCTTTTAATTTTGAAGCAAAGTGGCATATTTTATATGCTAGTTCTTACGGTAGAGCTCTTCAACGTCACAAACTTTGCAGCCAGGGCAGTGCAAAACTCATGGGTGAGATTAGGTATATTTGTTGGAAAAATAGATTCTATTCTTTCTGCTTTATCAACTGCAACCCAGAGATTCTTTTCTCATTTTCCTCTATTCCTTTTTTTCTTTCATTTTTTCAAAACAAAAAGCCCACACTGAATTCATAGCTTTCCCTTACTGTCTCTTTTCTCACTTGCTCATTCCTTCTGGAAAGCTTAGGTAAGCTTAGGTTTATAAAGGGAGTATGGCTCATTTTTATTCTCCCCAGCTGCATATTTGTAAAATGGGGTAACGTTTTGCAGGTCATTAGGTAGAACCATATGCTTTGTAGGTCTTTATATTTACATAAGAGTTACATTGAAAATGCTGATAGTTTAAAATGTATATTAATTTAGTGCTTTGTATCGCTTTGTAAATATTACAGCTCATTTGATTTTTCACCATGCAAACACAAAGATACAAGCTGCCATGGAGACAAGGGTATAAAGAAGTACTTGAACTCCATAGTTCAGGTTATGCAGCTATTTAAAATGCCACAGACCATACTCGTGCTTAAGGATGCACAGTACAAGCAGAGCAAAGTAAAATCTGGACAATTGTAAAATATATACCTCACATCATACACTTGCTAATATTGGGGCTACTTACAAACTGAAATTTCAGACAAAGCCCATTAAGAAATCTGAAATCCTTTTGGGAAGAATTTGGCTTTTCTTCTGGACAAACTTGAATGTTATATACTAAAGTCAATAGAAATTCATCACTGTTGAAACTTCAATACTTCCAGTCATTTTCTGACAAGTTTTGCTTGGGGTTTTCAGATAAGTCTAATTCCAGACAAAAATGTGAAGTTTAGGTTATGTCTACCAAGTACAATGATCAAGAAAATTTCTGCCAACTGCTGAAATTGGCTTAGCTTCCTAGGCTTAGCTTACAGATATGCTGCACTCTGGACCCAAGCAAGCACTGGACTCTGCAATGTAGATTTATCCCTAAAGACTGATAGAAACAGGAGGAAACATTTGCATAAAAATTGGAAATGACACCACAGTGAATTTTTCAACTCTAAAGATGAGAGAAGAATTGTTATGATTGTATCTATTCGAGAAAGTGGCAAGAGAGATAATGGGGACTTTGTTGCATTTGCTATACACATTTCAGTGCGTTTTCTTTATATTCATGCTTGTATTTTCCTTTGTCATTTATTTTAACAGAAACAATACCCAAAAAATGAACTGACATTTAATATCTGAAAAATCACTACCTCTCTGTGAGAAAAAAGACTCCTATATTTCTCATTTAAAATCCTATTACAGAGCATGGTCTAATCACAGGTATTTTAAAAGATCCAGTTACGCTTGCATAAACAAATAGCATAAAACTTTAGCTTGAATACCCACAAAAAAGTTGACAGAATCATAAACATTTCTGCTAAGTGGCCAGCTCTATCTCTTTCTCTGAATTTGAACCTAACCAGATTTTTATGAGAATTGAGGTTCCACTGCGATGTAATCATATAGCTCCACTATCCTCAAGATATTTGCCGTTTTCTCAACAGCAGTTAGAATCTGAATCTATCTAAAGGATGAAAATAAAGTCATTGATAGGTCCAGGCCATAGCTCTGAATGGAGCAATTAAGGTATCGGGAGAGCGTGTATGTGCCAGCACCATATCCTCACTTCAGTGCCATGGACTGTTCTTGAAACTCACGGTGCCTGACACATTAGAAGTGTACCCTGTCCCTGCCTCCTGCACTGCACAAGGTCTAAGAATAACTGAAGTCCCCGGAAACGGGCACATAACAGTGCGCTGCTTGAGAACCAGCACAGTTGCAGATATCTGTAAACTGCAGCAGCAATGGAGGTGGCAGAAGGCGTGCAAGGGGGAGCAAACTAATTCCATGCCATGGCGAAGGCCTGATTTTATTTAATCATTCAGGAGTGGTTAATTGCCATACAGGGCAGTTCCATAGTAATGCTTAGTGGCAAGAATGTCAGTAGTCTTAACCTTAATGGTGTTAATTTGTTTGTTTACATCCTGATTTTTATCCCCATAGCCTGCAGGCACAAGTGGTCTCATTCTCTCCTTCCCCCCCTCCGACCCTTATAATTTACTCTCAAGATTGCACATGCAATACTGACAATGTCTCTATCAATATCTAGGTGTCTCCCAGGAGCCCAGGAGAGGCAGAGCCATACCATCTGTTCCACTTGTCTAAATATAGTAGCTCAAGGGGAATGTACAGCTGCTCGTTTATCAAATTTTATGAGTACCTGTAAAATAAAATGTTTTGTCTGGCTGGATTCCCTGTCTTCAGCTCTAAAGTTTTTCCCAAATAGCACTGAATAGCGTAAATAGCTGATCTCAGAGGGTAACACCTCCAGCCACTGATAGTTTAGGAACTTATTAAAGAAAGTAGGATTAGACAACTAACAACCTCCCAGCGTGCATGTTCAAGCCAAGAACAGTACTGTCTTTCTCCACTATGTATTTATTTTTCATCTGGAAAATGTACTCAGCAGTAACTCCCCATCCTGAAAGAAATGTTTACAATATTCTTTTTTGACAGGAAGCAGTATTTTCTCATTTTGTCTCATCATATCCCTCACACTGCAAATGACATGATGATAATGAATCACATTATTTGCACTGCAGTGACTAGACTTGACTAAGTAATGGAAACACAGCTACACTGAAGAAAGCTGAAAGTAGTGAGCTTCAGATGCTACTAGGAAAAGAAACAGGCAATGTACTGTCATTTGGCAGCTGAACTCAGTTGAAAGGGAAATATAAAAGGGAAATACCCAAAACCAAGCCTGAGAACTATTACTTAAATAAATGTAGTAACTATAAATGCAGTAACTAAAAATTTAAACTTCTGATAAATGAAGAGAAAATAGAGAAAGCAAAAGAATAAGGCTAAACTGGACTCCTTTGGAAATACTATGGGCACTTAGAACTCACACCGACCTCACTGAATTCAGTGAAAAAAATATCAGGCTAATTCATCTTTATGTGGCAGAAACGAAAAGGATAGAATATGTTTTTTTCATGAGAAAATGTACTGATATAGACCTAACTGGAATAAAAGCATAGCGCCAGAAGATTGAATTGTTCACATATATATGAAAATTCTCAGGAAAGAGGGATAAGTCAAAGTGACTAAGGGACAAAAAAGAAAACTTAAAAAAAAAAAAAAAGATTTATACGTGATGGAAAAATGCTGTTACTAAGAAAACACACAAACAGTTATCAGAATCCAAGCAATATGCAGATATTTGTTGCGTGCAAGGAGTTATGTATAAGTTCTTTATTTTCATGAACAGTCTACCTGGAAATTTACTATAAAATGAACAGGAGTAGAAAACGTCTGAGTTGCTAGGCATAGACATTAAAGCAAATGAGAAAGAGAAGATATTCTCCTTTCTCAGAGCATGTCATATTCCTCAAAGCCCAGATCCCAGCAGAGGACAGTATCATTTGGAGCACAGCAAGGAGAAGCCTAGTCTGTCATGAGTCCACCAGCACTTCATTTACCAAAAGGCATTTCACCTTTTCTCAGACAAGCTACTGCAAACGTGAATGGTAGCAGCACTATTGTGCACAAGCTGAGGAAGAGACAAAAGGGAGTTAAAATATCGTAGAATCTTAGAACCACAGAATAATGTAGATTGAAGGGACCTCAGGGGGGGCTCTAGCCCACCCTGCTGCTCAAAGCAGGCTCAGTTATGAGATCAGATTAGGCTGTTCAGGGCTTTACCCAGTCTGGTGTTCCAAACCTCAAAGCATGGACACTGTGCAACCTCACTGGTCAACCCACTGCAATGTTTAGCAAGCTTTTATTATACCCAGACTGAAAGTTTCTTCTTTCAATTTATGTCTGTTGTCTCTTATTCTCCCACCATGCACCACTGCGAAGAGCCTGGCTCTGTCTCCTTGATACCCTCCCTGTAGGCACTGGTAGGCTCCTGCTGGGTCCCCCCGAAGCCATCTCTTCTTCAGGCTGAACACACCCAGCTCCCTCAGCCTCTCTTCACAGGGCCAGCGCTCTAGCCCTCGGCCATCCTGATGGCTTCCACTGAACTCACTCCAGTTTATCCTCACTCATATCCTCTTGGTACTGGGAGGCCCAAAACAATCTTGCAGATGTGACCTAACAAGTGCTGAATAAAGAAGGACGGTGCCTTCCCTTGAGCTACTGGCTGTGCTTCTCTTAATATGTCCCAGGATGTTGTTGTCCTTCTCTGCTGCCAGGGCACACTGCTGGACTATGTTCACCTTACTATCTACTGAAACCCCCATATCCTCTTCAGCAGAGCTGATTCATAGCCAGTTAGGCCCCAGCCTATGTTTCTGCAAGTTATTCTTCCTTCTCAGGAGCAGGACGTTGCATTTGTCCTTGTGGAAATTCGTAAGGTTCCTGTTGGCCCATTCTTTCCCCTTGTCTTGGTCCTTTTGAGTAGCTGACCTGTGCTGGATCATATCAACATTTCCCCCCAAATTCGTATTATCTGCAGACCTGATGAGAGTGCACTCCATCACCCCCTCCAGGACAGACCCCTGCAGTACTCCACTTGTTATTGGCCTCCAGGTGGAGTACAACCCATTAACCACTACTCACTGAGTTAGATATTTATTCACCGATCTAAATCCATAACATCCTAACCTGGACACAAGATTAGTGTGGGAAAAAGCGTTAAGAGAAGCTGAATCTGGTGGGCTATGGGAGTCAAGGGAATTGTCCCATGCTAGCCCAGAAGATGCAGGCTGCTGCAGCTCCTACTGGCAGGCTCCAGCCAGTTGCAAGATCGAGAGTGTTCCCATTACTCCCCCCATAAAGACCCTCATCCCTTCCCACAGCCAGCCGCACGGACAGACAGCAATGCGTTTACTGGTGCCCACATAAACCAAAGAGTACTCACATGAATGTGAATACAGAGAAATAGCCTCACCCTATTCTTCCTCTCTGGCTCCTCTTCATAGCCAAAGACAAAGACAGCTGATGATCATCATAGCTCTCATCACAGCTGAGGCAAAAGCAGCACTGAGTACCTTTGCCTTGTCTGTGTCCCCTGTCACTGAATCAGCTGCCTCATCCAGCAATTGGCCCATATTTTTGTCTTTTAGCCTTTTCCTAATAATGTAGCAGTAGAAGCTTATCTCATTCTCCTTTGCAAGTAAACACTTGAGTTTGGTTTTCTAACACTGACCCTACATGTCTAGGTAATATTTCTAAATTTCTCCTTTTGTTACCTGTCCCTGCTTGCATCTCCTATGTAAGTGGAGCACTTTCATAGCCTCTAGAATTCAGAAAAGTAAGCTTCATCAGTTGTGAGAATGTGAAGGCAGAGTGTTTTAAAGGGGACTACAGCAGCATTCCCTAACTGGTCTGTGATAAACTGAATTTGTTGATACTGAGGTTATGTTACAAAGCTTATTCCCCATTTTTTTTCCCATGGCCAATCATAGATGATAGAAAAGCTGGTAATATTTGCATGAAGTTAGGATGATATTAGATTCAGATACGCATTCCAGATCATATAGATTTATCATACCCCCTATTAATCACATTAAGGGTTTTCTCTTTGTAGAAACTGAAGTAGAAAAAATATGTTCTGTAAAATTTATTTCTGGAGACACTTAAGATAAGTTAATGAATGCTGTGTATGTTTATACTAAAAAATGTCATTATTGATTAGAAATGTTATAATTATTTGTGGTAATATAATATTTGTGTTCGGAAAAGAAAAAAATTATATTTTTAAGTTAGAAATCTTTAGGATTTTTTTATAATTGTTTTATTAGCCACCTGCAAACAGAAATTGTAATAATCATATGGTTTTCCTGATGATGCTATCATACACTGTAGATGTATTATAAATTTCCCATTAATGTAAATGACAGGTCTTGGTAGCCTATCGGAATTAGATATCCTAATGCATTAATCAAAGATGGGTTAAGAAATGTTTAGTGAATGAATGTATGGTGTAGGTAAAGTAAAAGGTCATATTTACTATGTTGATTTCTTGGAGAGGTTCCAGGACAGTGTTTATTAACATCTTAGTATCCTGTTCCTCATAAGGGTAGAAATAGATATAAATAAATAAATAAATAAATAAATAAATAAATAAGAATTAATATGCATAGGGGGCTGAAGTCTGCCTGTTTCTACTTCTATGTTCTATGGCTGAATAAACAGCATTAATTTCAACAATAAAGAACTTAAACTTATGCCTCAATTTCTGCTGAAATAATCTTGTGAATACCTGCAACAATTTCAGAGCGTCTATTTGTCTGGACAAACTTAGCAAAGTATCTGGTGTTTAATTGATCCTTTCTAACAAGACTGTCAACAGCATGGACCCAGAATTGACATTGTTGGTTTTTAAGTAGGCTTAACGATGTAGGTAAATAAAATTGGAGGTCACTTTCCAAAAAATTTTTCCATGTCAATCTGTTCAGTGCTTATTAAGGTCAATACAGCAGGAGCTCTTACTAAGTCTATAAGGTTTCCACTTGCCATTGATTTACTAAACAAAGTGCCTCCTTCATTAAAAAAAAAGAAAAAAGCAAATCACCTACCAATATTTCAGATACCTATATATTAAAGAATTCCCCAAATGAGTGTGTGGAAGTGCCTAGGTAGGGAGAGATACTTCCCATTTGAAATTTGCTCTGCTAATTTGTGGATGACAGGTCTGTATGCAAGATAAAGCAGACAGCAAAGGTGATGGTTGATGAAATGTTGCTCTTACACTGCTATGTGATAAATAGTCTGCCAGATGTTGAAACTGGAAATCACAAGTAAGTCCTTTATCTGTCTTTCTATCTATCTATCTGTCTATCTGTCTATTTATATATCTATCTATCTGCAGCACTTAATGAAGTTCAAAGTTTCCAAAGCAAGTCTATTCAAAACTTTTTTTTTTTTTTTCCCAATCTTAGCACAGTGTTTGGACTGACAAAGGCAGTGGCTATATTAGATAAAGGAGAACACAGGCTGACACCCAGCTTTGGAGGAAACATTCTGCCATTCTGCGTATCTGCTTCTGAAAAGAACTAAGGTGAAAAGGGGAGTTGGGCAGGGAGAGAGTGATCAAAGGTTTAACATTTAAGAAGAGTTACAAGGTTTAAGAATTACAAAGAGCAATTCTTTACAGCAGTTCCCAACCCAGTTATACATGTCCCTAGTTATGCTAAATAAGGTAAATAGGCTCTTACAAATTATGGCTTCTAGCAAAGAGCCTGATCTAAACTATGGCAGCTTTAAGAAGACTTGATGGCAGCAGATCAGGCCCTGCTGCTGCAGAAGTTGTCTTCCATTAGCATGTGTACTTATAAATATAAATGAATTGTCTATAATATCATCACTAATAGGACTCAGAAAAGAAAATGCTCATGTATACTTATTCTGATAGTTACATTTATGGCCTCTGAAAAATCCCATATTGTTATAAATTCCCACTGTCTGCATTGCTTCTGGTCATTTCTGCTTTGAGTGGAAGTAGTGACCTCTGGTCTCCACAGAATACAGCACTGCTTATACCTCTGCCACTCACAATGCTCTGGGAAATGGAAATTGCTGGTCTATTTAAACCTCGGTTTTGTATGATCCTCATCTTGCATTGTGTAGATTTACATCTGCTTATACTGCATTATGTGATGCGTTGAAAACAGATTTAACATAACACCAGCTCACATATGAAATATACATTTTTTCCAGTGGAAATACATGAGAAAAGAGCTAACAAGAAAAATGAGAAAGTGTAAGCAATTTGAAACTGTTAAATATAAGGGCCTGATCAATACCACCAAACCTACCTTGCAAAAAGCTATGTAACCTGGATTAACCAGACTGGGAATTCCTTTTGGGGTGATGGTGAGTCATGTAAGAAAACAGTTTGTTCTATACTATACACTATCCTAACACTTAATAGAAATAATGCTGATTCCAAACAATTTGGGGATTAGGCTAATTCAGAAAATTGGATGAGTCAAAATCTGTGGTGGAAGTGTCCTTCTAGATTTACAAATGACCTTTCTCATGGGCACTGGCTGTCTAGTTCAGTGGGAAGATATCTTGAGTACTATAACCACCATGGAGAAGCAATACTTCTGTCAGCTGTGAAAATTTATATAACAGGTAACATTCATTTGTTCACACCTTATTGAGGAGACCATGGATTGCATATATTTTTGAGGAGAATGCAACTGGGTAGCAGAGCAGACTGCTACCTGTTTACGTTTCTGCAGTGGATCAGATGGGCTCTTCTGCAAGGAGGGGCAGGATGCATAGTTTTTCACTGAGGTGCAGCAGAGAGGACATGAAAGGTGATTTCTCAGAGCTGGTGGTGGAAAGTGGAAAGCAGAGTCGGATGGAGGGTGATGGAGCTTTTTTGGTTTTTTTTTTTTTTTTTTTTTTGAGGAACCATTGAAAACTACTTGTTTGGAATGCAGGACTGGAAAAGGATCCACCCTGAGAAGGCATAACAGATTTATTTTTAAACATTTAATTTAAACTTTAATGAAAAAAGATTTCAGATTTCAGTATGTAAAGGCATATCATGCTCTAAAGCATTCTTTTTTATTCTAATAAAATCTGACTTTAAAAATTGCAAGCGGTCAGTGTTGCATTTAGGTTTACTCTGGTCCCGCACTGCACCATCAATCACGTTGTCATGCAGGAAGGTTAGAGCAGAAAAACACATATAAACACACACATCCGCCACTCACCTACCCAAACCCACATACTACTCTTTAAAACTCTAATTTACTTAACCCAGCGATATACTGAAAGAACACATAACACCTAATGGCTGAGTTGCAATAGCAAAGAGTGCAGTGAGGGGCAAATAAAAAAGCAGCAGATCCTCCTCTAGCCGTGGTAATGGGAGGATACCTGCTGGCATTAAATAACAACTTTGATCAGGCTTACTGTCCTTAACCCAGAGAGGCAATGTTGAAGGAATTGCTCTCTCTCTGTTCTTCCTTTGGTCCCATTCTTGTAGGATCTATAAACACCTTTTATGTTTTCTTGTTATCTTCTCTGTGTTTTTGTTACATGTGGGATGCTTTATATATTTTGGACACATGCTCTTTGTTCTTGTGCACTGAACTTGGCTCAGCCCAGGCTCAAGGCTGTATTCCTATACTAATTAGCAGCAGATCATTTGCAGCTTGTGCTTATACCTTCAGAGGTCTCTGGTACCATCCCGTGTTTGTATAAAGGTCTCTGCTATTGTACTACTGAGAATTGTTGCTACATCAGAATCCATTTTGCTTTATTCAGGAAGGTTTAAGAAAACTGGATCAAGAAAACTCTTTTCCCCTCATGCTGGCTCTAGCCAGCATCCCATCACAGCAGCTTGTCAGTATATCAACAAGCTAGCTTGCCATATTTTGACTTAATAAGCTTTCTTTTTTTCTGATCAGCTCCTCAGAATCTGTATTCAATTCCTTGTTCCTCTACCAGCACTTCGCTGCTGAATATTTCTGTTACTTTGTACATAACCAGATTGAAGTCCATGAGGATACATTTTAAGCTTTGTCCTCTGTAGGGATCGCAGGTGCAAAATAAACTGCAGAGAATAAAAATTTCACTAACTCAATATTGAGATGATGTGGAACTCAAACACTTTCCTAGGTAATATCAAAATTAAATTGTCCTTTATCATTTGCCAGAAAGCTGCTTGAGAATTATGATTAATCCAGATCTGCTGTACCTGTGGGCTAGCGTGACTAGACACAATGACTTGTTTATTCCTGGATCTTTTTATAACTTAATCAAGGCAAGGGCATGGACCCAAGCACCTGCACACAACTGTATATACTGTAAATTATTAGCATGGTCCATGACATAGTTTTGACTGGGATCAGCTAGAACTGTAGCACCAAAGTTTGACGTGGGCCAGGAACCATCAGATGCAGCTTTTCTTCTCAGGGCAGACACAAACCATGCCACCTCTGCTTGTTTCTGGGCTAAGGAATGGCCAATGGTCCATTTTATTTACTAATGTAGATATAGCTGATGATACATATCTGTATTCAAACAGTAATTCCCCAGCAAATGTTGTCGGTACAGGTCCGATCTTCTGTATTGCCTTATCTTTTCTCAAAAAGCTGTTTAATGTTGTTGCCTCCTCTGATTAAAACTTATTTTTTATCTTGAAACCTTGATGTGGTTCAAGCTCTTATTTATGCTTGTTTATTTTGATTTGCTGGTGTATTTTAGCAAGCACTTCATTTTTTTTTCCATGTTTTATTTTTTGTAATAGTTCTGTCTGAATGTTATATTTCTCGTCTGGTTTGGTTTAGTTTCATCTGGTTTGGTGTGTTCTGACTTTGAGTTTAGTTTTGGCCAGTTGGATAGCTTCTTGCATCTCTTCTAAGATTTCTGGATTAATTCTTTTAAGTAGGATTATTTATCACTTGCTTTTTTTCCCCCACCTCTCTCTTTCCTTCAAATGAATTTAGATCATCTGAGAATTGCCAGATTATGGTAACACTTAACAAGTACATGGTCTACTTTTCCAAAGACTATCTAATATTACAGATCAACACTTCCCATTTAAACAATGGCTTGCTTTTGTTATTAGGTCAGTGTTAGTACAAACACCTAATTCAGAATTTCAACTGCCAACACATCAGGCTTGCAGTTCTCTAGTACAATGTAGACAGCTGATAAATTTTTCTCTCCATCAAGGTTAGAAGATGTATTCACATTTATACTCATGGCCTTGGAAAGTTTGGATATTGCTTTCACCTCAGACATACTCAGCATTACAATTGTTTGAAAAAGGAAAAGTTCCTAAAACCCAATTTCATACACTAAATAACAGAGTTGTTCTCTATACTGGCCTGACCTAATGGCCATGTTGATGTTTGTTGCTGCGGCTGGAATTGTCAGTGTATTCAGTTCATGATCTTCATTTCTTTCTGTGCAGAGATTTTTGGTCAGAAAGAGACATGTATACAAGACATTCAGGATGCCTTGTATAACATAAACCATAGATCTTTATTGGCTATGTTTAGCACCAAATCTGCAATCCTTTCATAACTCATTGTATATGTGAAACAATGATTTACTGAGAAATTAGGGAAGTCGTATTGCCTCTGACTTTTTCTTTCTTTTAAATCAATCATACTTTTACCCATTACTTCATTCTTTGTTATCTATTTTTCAAAATATTTAGTATTTAAAATCTTCCCTCTCCTCAGCTTTTCTTTAAGTCAGCAAAACATTTTATACATGGGAAACATTTTAATCTCAACAACCAAAGTATTTTCAACTTCTAGGCCGAGAGATACAGTATTCTACTAGTCAAAATACAACTAAGAACATTTTCAAAAACTGTAAATAATTTTTAAAAGCTTTTTAAATACATCATTTCGAATCCTGTCAAGACTGTAAATCTGTTCAGTTAAACTAGCCCATTTAAATATTACAGATATATTAACATTACAGCATTTTTTTTTATAACTCAGCAGTAGAAAGCTGTGGACTACTTCCACATATAGTAGTTTGGAAGCTTTTTGGAGCCACCCCAGATAGTTAAACTTATAAGATTCACTGAATAATTCAGATTTTATTAATTAGCACAGATTCACCTTAAACTGCATCATATGCTATACTGGAAGTTAGTGCAGGATATACTAGCAGTCAGTGCTGGATACAGTGTCCTGAAATACTTCATATGCAGTCTAAAATTTGTTACTTAAAGTGGAGAAATTCTACTCAAATTATATTTTGAAAAAAAAAATCCAGAATAAAAATAGGGAATAATAAATGGAAACACATTATTCACCTTATTGATACTTTGCTCCCCCTTTCTTCAGTGCATATGACAACAAAATGGGTATTTACTTCTATCCTGTATGGGACTGAACAAAAAACACAGTTTCCTGTATTCCCTATACAGCTACCAAAGTGAAGAGACTGCCCATCAACTCTTTGTTAATTCTTTGTTGGTCCAGAGTAATAAGATCCGATTTGTACCCTTCTGCCACCATGAAATTCTGAATGACAGATTGGAACAAAGTTACAGTTTGGAAAAAAATATGCTGTCCTCTTTTTAACTCTTGCTGCTGCTGCTGCTGCTGCTGCTGCTGCTGCTTTATTTCTTCTTTTTCGTCTTTTCTTTTTCCCCTTTTCTCTGCTTCCTCCTCATTCTTCATCTTCATTATGCTATTCTAGTCTGAATGCATGCTTAATGAGTGAGAACTTTAATTAAGTCTTTATTCTAAAACAAATACAGATCCCATCCTCAGCTAACAGAAAGATACACGCTGGGTCTGCCTGAACACTGTGCCTAAGCTGTTGACTGCTGCACATAGTAATGCTCCTTGGCCACAGTACTGTGTGGGTTGCCAGGTTAGTAAAGTAACAAGAGCCTCATGTTTCCTCTGACTCCCCAGGCATTTTGTGTTCCAGCAGCTATGTGCCAACAAGCACTGGGGAAGTGCAAGCTGCTTTCTGAAAACAAGCTTAAAGGACTTTGCCTCGCAAACCTGCTGAGGTGCTTCACTGTGCCTGCTCTTCCTGGACAAGTGTCTCAGGACATCCCATCTGCCCTGCTACAGCCGAGCACCCGAATCATCACGCTTCCTACCCTGCAGCATTTTAAAGGAGTTAGTTAGGACTGCATAAAAGCAGAAAGGGACATAGACATTTACATAGCCAGACAGCTGGCATTTCACAGAGAGAGCTCTTATACACCTAGAAATTGGGGATAAACACCTTCAAGTGTCTATAGCAGTCAAAATACATTGGGCTGTTCTGTCTCAGGAAAAGGATGAATAGACCAATATCGCAAAGGTTGCTCCATAAGCTCTACTTGCCATTGCAGAATGGCTGACTCTCAGTCTCCTGTGACTTTACGAATTTCTTTTGACTGTAATTAGCATACAACTTGTACAAATATTTTCTTTCTTCTATTGCCACAGAAATCATTTTTATTTCTAGACACTTATGAAGAGGCTGAGACATCACATTTTTTTTCCTCAGTGGGTATGGCTGCAAGCACAAGATTTATTTTATTTATTCATTCATTAATAATATAACAGCATGATAAGTGGAAGATATTAAAACATTTGTATTAATCAGTTTTTCGAACAAATTTTAGGTCCTTCAGCAGCACATTATAAATTATAAAATACTAAGCATTAATTTAATGTTTGTTCATTCAAAAACTAATGCTATACACTGACTTTTCATCTCTGGGGGTAAGTCATTATTTTATCCTTTCTTTATTGCTGAGTACATTTCTAATCTTCTTATCATCAGACTTAGTCACTTAGCCATAGCTAGTTTGACATGACATAGTGACTTATGACAAGTATTCTTTTGGATTTATCCTAATACCTTACAAATGAACTATTCTCCTATCATGTTTGTATAGCACAACGTTGCAAGGATGCTAGTACTGGATTACCAGAATAAACTGAAAGAATGCGTCTCCTTTCTCTTTCAGAAAACAATAAGCTTTCTACCTCTTACCCTAACTCATGCTGCAAGAATCTAATCAAAGGAATCACTATAGACAGAATCTATTTCTTTAAGCTTTTAGGAATTATCTGTTTCTTCTTATTAGACCTGATGTCAGTAGTGTAGTAAGGACATACTAAGAAGGAAGACATCAAATGAAACATAAGAGCTTATCAGCACAAAGAAGAAATAATGGCAAGTGCTGAATTTAATATGAATATTGTTGAAAACTATTGGAAAGAAAAATTGTGAGGAGACAGTTTCAGTCTCTAACAAACTCAATGCTGCTCATGTGGTCATTCCCAAGATATCTTTGAGCTTCATAATACGAGTATTAGAAACAGCATGTCAGTGCTCTACAGATCTCCACTTGGCATCATCTCTTGGTTATTTAAGCACATACACACGTGACATTTGCAGCACACTGAATTCCACAGTCATGCAACCACACTGCATGGCAACCTGGACTACTCACTGAGCTCAAAAATGTCCAAACATACTGCAAGCATCACAATGCAAGCATACTTATGGATGGCATTTTGTTTCTTCCCTTAGAACATTACAGCGGTCCTGTGGTTTCAGGGTTTCCTGAGCCCTGTTTGATATTTCAACAACTAAAATAAATGGACACCAGAACTACATCAGTTTCACCAGACCTGTGTGAAGAGAGAAATCACCTCAATATTCCTACTTGCTAAGGATCTCTTTCACAGACCAAGTGACAATGCTAGATATTTTGCAGCCACAGCACACTGAAAGTCTGCAATAATTTCTCTGTTCCCTATGACTCTGGTGACTATTTTCCCATGGATCATCATTCGTATCTCCCACAAAAAATACCATTTTGCATTTAGTTGCATTTTTAAAGATATTGCCTATGTGAGAATTTGGGAGAGCTATTTATATAAAGCTTAGGAATCCTATTTGATACTGCGGACTTTCTACCTGTTTCTTTATTTAATTCATTAAGAATTTGAAAAGTTCATTGTAGATGCAGAGTGTATATCTGAGCTACTGAAGAAGCAGGGCAGTCAGCTGGTTTTCCTGGTATCTCCGATACAGGCTTTCTTTTGGTTATCCTTTGTCATTATTTATCTTTCCATTATATTCACATTATCTGAAAGCATCATCAGACATGAGTTTATATTTACTTCTAGATAATTAATACTTCTGCTGAACAATATCAGCCATAATGTCAATCTTCATGACACTCTATCAGAAACGGCAGGGCATTGTGTGAACTGTTTGTCAACCATTTTGTAAACCATTTGAAGATGTTCTTTATCAATATTTACAATAATTTTTAATCAATAAAATGTAAAAGTAAAATTGAATGGCTTCCAAAAGCTTTGATATACTATATCTTTTCTGTTACCAATTTTTTGATGTCATACAATGAAGTCAGTTTTGAATGAAGTCTGGTATTTGACCAGGTTCATAAAACTACATTCAAATGACACTCTTTTCCTTTCATTGTTTATTAGTTTAATGTTTTCCTTTATTTCTCTGAGAATTTATGTCAAACTAGTCAACTTTTTTCTAGCGGGTCAGCCTCCTTTACTTTTTTAAACATCTTGACACAATAGCTTCCTGTCTTTCGGTAGCACAACTGGGCTAGAGGTCTCCTAGCGATTTTGCCATTTAAGTTTTTTGGAGATGGCTAATTAAAATGACTATTCGTGAATCTTTTTAGCATTTTCAGCGGCTAGGTGAACAGTCTGGGAACTGATGGTGGGATTTTAAACAAAATGGGACATCTACTTATGCATCTGATCACATTACCCTACACAGGAGATAGAGCTGTTGCATCAGACTACATGATGGAGAAATGTTGGAGTTTTATGTTTATTTTCCTTCTGTGGCACTCTGGTTAGATAAGGTCTCAGATCTGAATCTTGACAAGGCAAGATGTATAGCTATACGAACTCTAAAGGGGATAAGAGTGACAATAAACTGTTTCTAGGGCTGTCCCAAGCAATCTGAGGCATCTGGTCATTTTCATAAGAGTTTTACATTCCTTTACAGCTCTGAGTTCCTACTATTGTTTGCACTGGGTTTTCTTTGGTTATTTTTTCCTGGTTTTAGAGGACAAGGAAAATGGTAGAAATATCACGCTATTAATATTAGTAGAATAGTGAGTATATATTTTAACCAAATAGCTTATACATTTTTCTACCATTTGATAATCTTGTTTTATAATTGATTGCTTTTTTTATCTTTTCTCCATTTAGTTTGTATTTTTAATTGTTAATTTTACTTCACAATAATCCAGATTGAATGTTTAGATGCGTTGCACTCCTTCTGGATTCTATAGTCCTGACTTTCTTCTCTTCAAGTGCTCCTAGTTCCTAGCTACATTTTTCTGTCCAGTTTCCTTAAAGCCAGTTTTATCCATACCTTTTCTCAGCTTTGGGAAATAAGCCCTTCTGCAGCACCACATACAAATTGTTCATTTGTACAGTATTTTTCTGATACACCAGAAGACTGTGCTGCCCTTCAGAGGAACCTGGACAGGCTGGAGAGCTGGGCGGAGGGGGACCTCATGAAGTTCAACAAAGACAAGTGCAGGGTCCTGCACCTGGGGAGGAATAATCCCATGCACCAGTACAGGCTGGGGGTTGACCTGCTGGAAAGTAGCTCTGCAGAGAAGGACCTGGGAGTGCTGGTGGACAAAAAGTTAAGCATGAGCCAGCAGTGTGCCCTGGTGGCCAAGAAGGCCAATGGGATGCTTGGGTGCATGAGGCAGAGTGTTGCCAGCAGGTGGAGGGAGGTGATCCTGCCCCTCTGGTTAGCCCTGGGGAGGCCTCCCCTGGAGTACTGGGTCCAATTCTGGGCTCCCCAGGACAAGAGAGACATGGCACTCCTGGAGAGAGTCGAGCAAAGGGCTCCAAAGATGATGAGGGGCCTGGAGCATCTCTCCTCTGAAGAAAGGCTGAGAGAGCTGGGCCTGTTCAGCCTGGAGAAGAGAAGACTGAGAGGTGATCTGATCAATGTGCATAAATATCTGAAGGGAGGGTGTCAAGAGGGTGGGGCCAGCCTCTTCTCTGTGGTGCCCAGTGACAGGACAAGAGGCAACGGGCCCAAACTGAACCACAGGCAGTTCCACCTAAACCTGAGGAAAAACTTCTTCACTGTGAGGGTGACAGAGCATTGGAACAGGTTGCCCAGAGAGGTAGTGGAGTCTCCTTCGCTGGAGCTATTCAAAACCCGTCTGGACACCATCCTGGGCAATGTGCTCCTTAATTACCCTGCTTGAGCAGGGGGGTTGGACTAGATGATCTCCAGAGGTCCCTTCCAACCTCAACCATTCGGTGATTCTGTGATTCTGTATAATAGATTTTGCAAGAACACTAATTAGTTCTCCATGAATTTCTTCTTGCTTTCTTCCTGGATGCTGCTGCTTAAACTTTACACATTGAGCATTTCTACAGAAGTGGCACCTAAATATCGTCATCAGTTCTCTCCTCATTGACTAAGCTCTCCCAGCCTAATCAGTGGTGAGTTTAAAATGTGTTAAAATAGCTTGGTGGTGAATGACTGACAATGACCTCTGTGATGGCATTATTGCTCCTTTTTAAGAGGATCAGGTGAGAGATGTCAACATCTACGAGGGCCATACAGTAATTAATGATATTCTCGATATATTTATACTACATAGAATCACAGAATCACAGAATCGTTCAGGTTGGAAGGGACCTCTGGAGATCGTCTAGTCCAACCCCCCTGCTCAAGCAGGGTAATCAAAGAGCACATTGCCCAGGATGGTGTCCAGACGGGTTTTGAATAGCTCCAGGGAAGGAGACTCCACTACCTCTCTGGGCAACCTGTTCCAATGCTCTGTCACCCTCACAGTGAAGAAGGTTTTTCCTCAGCTTCAGATGGAACTTCCTGTGGTTCAGTTTCTGCCCGTTGCCTCTTGTCCTGTTGCTGGGCACCATGGAGAAGAGGCTGGCCTCATCCTCTTGACACTCCCCCTTCAGATACTTATACACATTGATCAGATCGCCTCTCAGTCTCCTCTTCTCCAGGCTGAACAGGCCCAGCTCTTGCAGCCTTTCTTCAGAGGAGAGGTGCTCCAGCCCTCTAATCATCTTGGTAGCCCTCCGCTGGACTCTCTCCAGGAGTGCCATGTCTCTCTTGTCCTGGGGAGCCCAGAATTGGACCCAGTACTCCAGGGGAGGCCTCCCCAGGGCTGAGGAGAGGGGCAGGATCACCTCCCTCCACCTGCTGGCAACACTCTGCCTCATGCACCCCAGCATCCCATTGGCCTTCTTGGCCACCAGGGCACACTGCTGGCTCATGCTCAACTTGGTGTCCACCAGCACTCCCAGGTCCTTCTCTGCAGAGCTACTTTCCAGCAGGTCAACCCCCAGCCTGTACTGGTTCCTGGGGTTATTCCTGCCTAGGTGCAGGACCTTGCACTTGCCTTTGTTGAATTTCAGGAGGTTCCTCTCCGCCCACCTCTCCAGCCTGTCCAGGTGCCTCTGAATCGCAGCAGAGTCTTCTGGTGTGTTAGCCTCTCCCCCCAGTTTAGTATCATCAGCAAACTTGCTGAGGGTGCACTCTGTCCCTTCCTCCAGGTCATTGATGAATATATTGAACAAGACTGGGCCCAGGACTGACCCCTGGGGGACACCACTAGCCACAGGCCTCCAACTTGACTCTGCGCCATTCACCACAACCCTCTGAGCTCGGCCATCCAGCCAGTTCTCAATCCACCTCACCGTCCACTCATCCAGCCCACACTTCCTGAGCTTACCTAGGAGGATGTGATGGGAGACAGTGTCAAAAGCCTTGCTGAAGTCCAGAAAGACAACATCCACTGCTCTGCCCTCATCTACCCAGCCAGTCATTCCAGCAGAGAAGGCTATCAGATTGGTCAAGCATGATTTCCCTTTGGTGAATCCATGCTGACTACTCCTGATCACCTTCTTGTCCTCCAGATGCTTAGTGATGACCTCCAGGAGGAGCTGTTCCACCAGCTTTCCAGGGATGGAGGTGAGGCTGACAGGCCTGTTTTTTCCTGGCTCCTCCTTCTTGCCCTTTTGGAAGACTGGCGTGACATTGGCTTTCTTCCAGTCCTCAGACACCTCTCCTGATCTCAAGGACCTTTAAAGGTGATGGAGAGGGGCCTAGCGATATCATCCGCCAGCTCTCTCAGCACTCGTGGGTGCATCCCGTCAGGGCCCATGGATTTATGGATGTCAAGTTTGGACAAAAGATCTCTAACCTGATCCTCCTCCACCAAGGGAGAGTCTTCCTTTCTCCAGACTTTCTCTTTTGGCTCCAGGGTCAGGGATTCCTGAGGACTGGCCTTAGCAGTGAAGACGGAAGCAAAGGCAGCATTCAATAACTCTACCTTCTCTGTATCCTTTGTTACCAGGGCACCCGCCCCATTCAGCAGCGGGCCCACGTTTTCCCTAGTCTTCCTTTTGCTCTTGATGTATTTGAAGAAGGCCTTCTTGTTGTCCTTGACATCCCTTGCCAGATTTAATTCCAACTGGGCCTTAGCCTTCCTTGTCGCATCCCTGCACGCTCTGACAACGTCCCTGTATTCCTCCCAAGTGGCCTGTCCCCTTTTCCACATTCTGTACACTTCCTTCTTCTGCTGGAGTTTTGTCAGGAGTTCCTTGCTCATCCATGCAGGTCTTCTGCCCGCTTTGCTCGACTTCTTCCTCAGAGGGATAAAAACTCATTTTTGACTGCTTTGTCCTAACATGAAGACTTAGGTAAGGTTTAACAAACAGCAAGTGATAAAATATTTAGAGAATCAAGATAATGAAGGGAACTATGACTGGCCTTATGATTTGTCAATAATATTAATTTTTTATGTATTATCTTAATGCTTCCCTATGTGCCCATGAGAATACGTAAAGACAGTGTTTTTCCTCAGTCACTTGAAGATTTTGCAGTAAGAGCTCATTTTCAAAACTTCCACTCCAAGTGAAGCTTTTAGATACTATGTGACAATCTCTATGTACTGCTTCACACAATTTGCTGAATACATTTAGCATTTCTCATATTTTTCTCTCATATTAATTTATCACTGGTATTTTACATTCTAAATCTTAAGCTAAGTCACTCTATCTTCTGTTTCAGTTTATTTTCTACAATACAAAAAAAATTAAAAAATATATTTACTTTTAGCACAGTTATTATATTCCTATTTGAGTGCTTATAAAGGAAACTTGAAGATGAAAAGTGCCAAGGTCACAGTAACAAAATTTAACTTTGCCTGTTATAAGACATTTCAAAAGTCAAAGAAGAAGGCTGAATTAGTGTGAATGAGAATTAAAAAAAAGTAATCTACTGAAATAAAAAAGGGCTAAAATGAAACCCTGTGTCATAAATCTGAGAAATAGGGAACCAAAAACCAATGTACCTAAAATACTACGTTAAAAATGTACCCAGAATGCATTCTCAATAAAATACTGAGCAGCTGAGTTTTTTCATCTATTTTCTTTTATGAAGTCCTTAAAAAGTATCTTCACAGGGAAATCTGGCAATAAGCCTCAGTCCTTTCAATCTCCACTTACTTAACCATCTCCATTGTTTGATCTTAACATTCCTGGTCTCACAAACATCCTGACTAAAAGCTAAGGATACTATTCATATTACACTGTTATCTTCACTGACTTTGACAAGATCTTGAACATAATTTAGAGCACAAAAATTGGCTCCATAATGTTACGAACATTTTTTGTACTTTCTTTCCCTACCTTATTGTTTTCTTCTTTCCTACCTCTATCTTTTTTGCCTTTGATAAAGAAACTCAGTTTAGTGAACCAAGACTATCTTTATCGCAGTGCTGCCGTGAACCACAGGGAAAGAGCAGGCAAAAAGCAGTCTCTTAAATATCCTGACGTTTCTACAAGTTTGGAGGGTCTTAGAGTAGCAGATCAGACTGCCTGTTGTGCATGCTGTTCTTTTCTCCAGCCTTTTGTGTAATTTGACTTGTTTCATCTTGAATGAAGGAAGATCTGAACTCAACAAGGACAGCAATAAAAACAGCTTTTGACCTGCTCAGCTAACCATTGGGTAGAGTGGATTCTGCCTCAGGACAGCAACTAGATGACCTTTTCAGACCTATATTCTCTAGATTTCTACTATAACATTTTCTCATTTTCTCAAGAAGGGAAGTTATTACCATCTTTATTACCACCTAAAAGACTATCAAGCGGGAAGCTTTCTTTAGAAAAACACTTTATGGCTAAAGGGAAATGAAATAATGGATACTGTTCGAATGAAAACTTTGCTGAATACCATTCATTTTAAATACTTGAATAAGTTCTTATTTTGTGCTTCCAGGAAAATTACGAAGGTTTTTAATAGTGACTGTTACTCAGAAACCAGGTAGAGCAATATATTACTACCTGAAACACTAAACAACTCTGAATTCCTTGATATTCTACAGTGACCTTCCAAACACTTATAAACCTGCTTTTTAGGGGTCCTGTAGGAAGGAGGTTCCATACTTCCATCCTACCAAATTGGTAGAAGAAACAAAATGAGCAGATACTGGTGTCATGAAGTTATGGTATTTTTTATCATTTTTTTAAAAATTAATGCAGAACTTGGGATAATACATTTTTTATGTAATTGTGAATCAACAAAAATATAATTATTGTCCTCTGAGTGTTCAGAAAATCTCATCTGAATCTAATATCCAGCAGTGTCTGTATGGAAATAATGCTGAATGAAAAAGCATGTGCATATCTTGGAAAGAACATTTCTTTCTCATGTGTATCACATAAAATGATCAAGGTAAAATTCCAGATCTGAACTATTTGATGGAACTGATGGAAATTTTCTCTTGAAGATGTAGAATATCACAGAAACTGAGTGAACTTTAGTAAAGGTTTTACATGGCACATCACAATGGAAAAATCTTTGCAACTGGGGAGACCAGAACTGGCAACAGTCATAAAAAGCAATAACAGGCTAATTAATCCAGAAAGTGTGATGCTGTCAACCATCTATTGAGCTGAAAATTTTGGGCTTCGTTTACACGGTCCTTGTGTAAAGATAGAATCTCAGCAGCAAATGATAAATGGAAGCTGGAGGTAAGGAGACAGGAGCTAGACATCCTTCATGGTTCTGGAAAACTCTTAATTTCAGAATGTAAATGAGGAACATGACTCAATAATTCATTTCAAATTCACTTAACCTTTCATTGTCAGGTCACAGAGATTAATATATAGATTCAAAATTTTGTACAAATTCACTGAAGCTGTTGTACAAGGATTTGGAAAAAACATTATTTATGACACCAGTCAAATTTTCTTTTTTTTTTTTTTGTCAAATACATGCTCCATTTTTAAATGATCAATATACAACTATATGGAGTACTTCAGAAAGTTTTCTATTTTCATATTTAATTCCTATGTCCCCTATTCTCCATGTGTCTATTTAGTTGTAACTGATTTTTCAGTGAACATTTTGTTTTTCTATTTATACTTCTTAGAAAAGTTCTTTTTTTTTTCCTGAAATTGGAATACTTTGGACTCAAAAAATGAAAAAAATGGCTTTTTTTCAAACTGAGTGAACTCTGTAGCACCTGAAAGAAGGAAAAGGATATTTTATATCTAAATGCAAAGAATTCACTATAAGTGATTTGGATGAATGAGTCATATTGCATGTCTCCATTTGTCAGACCACATTTGGAACATTGCATCCATTTTTGGGCATCCCAGTACCAGAAGTATGTGGATGTAGATAACTGGAGCGAGTACAGTGGAGGGCCACCACAATGGTCAAGGGCTGGAGCACTCGCCCTGTGAAGAGAGGCTGAGGGAGCTGTTCTTGTTCAACCTGGAGAAGAGATGGCTTTGAGGGCACCTAACAGCAGCCCTCGCAGTGTTTATGAGGAGAGTATCAAGAAGACAGAGCTAAGTTCTACACACTGGTGACTGGTGGGAGGATGAAGGACCGTGGATACATGTTGAAAAATAAAGAGGTTCAGACTAGGTATAAGGAATCAATTTGTCACCATGAGTTCAGCCAGCAATTGGAGCAGGTTTCCCAGAGGTGTTGTGTAAGAAAAGTTGCATTAGAGATTTTCAAGACCCACCACAACAAAGCACTGAGCAAACTGGTCTGACCTCATAGCTACTGATTTGAAGAGAGGCTAGATTAAAGACCTCCTAAAGGTCCCTTCCTACCTGAATAATACTACGATTCCATGACTCTGTAATTTCCACATCGTTTTTGTGATTGCATTTCAATATGTTTATGTATTGAAGTATTTCTTACTTGAGGTCTTCAGTGACTGGGACCTTAGTTTTAGTTTTAAAGCTGTTTTAATTTATCAAAAGATAGGATAAAAATGTTCTTTTTTATTTATGCATTAAATATTTTCTGGGAGTTATTTTACTAGGTTGTGAGAAAATGAAAGTCTATTCTGAGACTGTTCCTTTTTACCAAAAGAGAATTAATGTTTTTTTTTTTTTAATTTTTGTTTAAGGCAAAAATTTAAGTGAATGAATCCAAGAGTGCATCTATATTAGCCCACAGACTGTCCTGCCCTTCTTAAGGCAAGCTTCCCCTAGAAAAAAAACTGGCTACCTCTGAGAAGGCTGCTTTTCTAGCATGAAACTGAGCTGAGAGTATGAGTTACATATGTGGAGCATGGCACTAGAGTTGCTTGAGGATGGAAAACCTGTGCGTTGCTTGAGAGCAAGCAAAGTGTTAAAGCGCTGAGCAGGGTAGAAGTAAAATAAGGCACAGTTCCTTTGGGAGAACCACCAGGGTTCCTCTGAAATGTCTTGGAGGTGGTATTCTAGACAGAGCTTTTAGGAACAGTTCAGAACTGTATTGCTATAGAGCAAAATAAAAATTAAGTGGCATGGAAGGTCAGTGGTCCAACGCTACTAAAAATAGAGTTCTATCACTTCATTTCAGCTGTGGTAGAGATGCAGTAGCAACTTGTACAGCTGAACAAATGACACAACTAAAAAGAGAGTGTGGAATTCAGTTAACAATGTAATGTTAAGCTATAGTTGGGCAATCATACCATTGTTATGAAGCTGTTAAGAATAACAGCAGCCTTGCAGTAAGTAAAATATGATTCAGCAATCATGAGCTGATTCAGTTGGTGTTAAACTGCAAGATAGAAGCAAGCCATAACTAATGTCTGGGATTTTAGAAAGGCAATTCAGTAGAGAAATCAATTTGTTATGTCGATTGGTTTGGGCAAATTAAAGATTTGAGTTTAGAGAAGATCTGAAATAACTTTTAAGTAAAATATGTCAGACGATTAAAACATACATTGCTAGGGAAAACTAAATACTTGTATGAAATGGCTTTTCAATATAAATGTTAAAAAGGATTTGAAAACGAGACAAAAAGAACAGGGAAAAGAGAATTAGGAGAAAGACAAGGTTTCAGAGGTCAAAGCATGTAAAGACTAAATACCTTATAGAGCTGATCTTGGCATTAGAAATTAAAACATCAAAATGTTCTTTTACACATATTTTTTGCGCATTACTCTTCACACAAATAAAGAGAGGAAGCTAGAAAAGGAGACTTCTACATGCTCAGAATAAGAAGATAGCAAAGATGAACTAGAATAGATAGAATTTTCAATTCATCCTATTCTCAGTGGATTTTTTTTGTTTTTGGGGGTGTATGTGAGGGTAATATTATGTTATCTGCTGCAAATGAAAAGATCACAATATAAATTACAGTGTCTAATTTAGAAACAAAATTATGATCTCTAAGTGTGACAGAATTAAAGGGGCTTGATAGCATCTATTCTAAAACAATTGAATGAATTAGTGCATGATATTGCAAATCTAGTAGACATCATTTAAAATTCATCTGTAAATCTAGGAGTGGTAAGTTCAAGGAAGAATAAATGTAATATCAGGACAAAAAGCAATGGGAAAAGAACATGATCCAGGCAGCTAGTTTGATTGTCATGCTATGCAAAGCATTATGAACAATTATGAAAGATTATGAATAAAGACTAATTAGAGACATGGAGGTGAATGGAACTTACATTACTACACTGTTTCATCTCATAAAGATTATGTCAGACTAACTTTGTATCTTTTTAGATAACTAATTTCCTAGAAAGGCTAATAAAATAATGCATTCAGGTTTAAGCTAAACATTTGATAAGGTTCCTCAAAGGAAAATTAGTATTGAACATAGTGACATCAGAAATTGACACAAGGTGTGAAAGAAGCTTTTTCAAAGGGAGACTATCCCTAGTTGTGCTCAAACAGCTAGAGAGGCTGGAGAAAAATCAGTACGGGTATGCCTCAAGCATTGACCTTGGGACTGATCATATATACCGTATTTGTTAATGACATAGAGGCAAAACCAATACGAATGCTTGGGATATTTCCAGGCCAAAGGTCAATGAGACTGAAGCAAGAGGATTTGAACATCCTCAGGAGAGGAATCATAGAAATGGAATGAAATTTAATAGTGCAAAGTTCAGAGGAATGTACTTAAGAATTAATAATAAGATTTTTTTTTCTACAAAAGACAATTTGTCAATTTGATGTGGTGAAATGGGAAAAAATATCTGAGTATATTTGCTGGCATTTGAGCATGAGCTGACAGTGTGCTGTAGCTAAAATAAGGCTAATGCTATTATAGAATGCATTGAGTGAAGCACTCTTAATAGAGAAAGGAGAATGTAAATACCACCACAGAAGGCACAAGCAAGACCTATAAGGAGTATTGTATACCTGTCGCATGACTTCTATAAAAGAATAATTAATTTAAATTGTATTAGATTCAGAGAAACAATATGATTAAAGGAATGGAATATTTACCTTACGAAAAGAAACCGAGGAGAGCTCTGTTTGTCTACCCTATCCAAAGAAGGCTAAGAGGGGATATAATGACTTTTTGTAACTACATTGAGAGCGGTAATATCAAGGCAGGAAAAATCTTTTAATTTTAAGAAAAATATTAGCACATGATAAATGGCTATGAATAAGTTTAGACTGAATATTATAAAAGGTTTCAGATCATCTGAGGAGCGAACTTCTGAAATAACCATCTGAATATCTTTGTGAGGCAAAGCATCAAAATTATTTTAAAATGCAGTTGCTATGCCTATAAAGGGGTGTGCAAAAAATTCCTGGATGCAAGAATCCTTTTTGAAATTATGTTTTAGTGCCTCAGAGCAGTTTGAAAAGATAGCGCATTATTCTTTCCTGCAAGCCACATGTATTTTACCGGATTATATGTCGTTAACTATGCCCAGATGCTTTGTCCTACTGAGTCAGGATTAAAGCAATCGTCCAATTTGGAGTCGGAATGAATTTTTTTTTTTTAATGAAATAGTCGGGTACTAATAGATATTTTTTGTTTATTGTAGAGTCTGGAGTAAGATCTTTCCATAGGACCATTAAGAAGTATATTTTGTAAACACCTCAGTGGGCCTAGGACAGCAACAGCCTTTACCTTTCTTCCATCATTCCATCATTCCAGTTCATTAGAAATGCAGGGCTTTTTTGGTCTTATACTATGTGTTTTAAGATTGTAGGGTTCTAAGATTTTGGGAGACTTTTGCTGTGTGGTGCAGATATTCTGTAGACCCTTCCACATTTAGGATCTAAATATGTATATTTTCTTAATTTTAGGTGTCTTAAACACCTAGGTCTGAACTGCTCACTCTTAACCTCTTGTAGTCAACAGATGCAAATAGAGACCTCCAGAGAGCATTTTGTATTATTTCACAGAATCACAGAATAGCGAAGGCTGGAAGGGACCTCTGGAGATCATCTAGTCCAACCTCCCTGATCAGGCAGGGTCGTCCAGAGCACATTGCCTAGGATCTCGTGAAGGCAGGTTTTGAATATCTCCAGTGAAGGAGATTCCACAACCTCTCTGGGCAACCTGTTCCAGTGCTCAGTCATTTAATTTATCTGTATAGCCTTCTTTTAGACACTTAGGGCAAGAAGCTCCTGCCTTTATTATTTTGTGACTTGAAATTTCAAAAGACTGAATTCAAAACCCAGGCAGTCCTCTCCAGGCCTATTGTGCTGCATTCCCAGGTGATAAAGCACTTACTTAAATTATTCTTTGTTTCAGAAGAGCAGAAAGAACTTGAGAATAAGCTAGCACAGCATGATATCAGATGTTCTAGGGGTGGACAATATTGGGCAGGTCTCATATGTTCTAATAAAAGGAGAAAAGCAGAGAATTTGGAATATCTGCAGCACTCTGTTTTGCGCTGTGTATTGTGGGTTTTGTTTTTTTTTTCTATTTTGTACCATCAGTAAACTTAATCATATAGACTTTCACTTCTTTCTCCACCGTCTTTTTAATAGATCACGTAATATAACATTGAAAAAGTTAGCAGAGAAAGGAGGGTTGCCTAAAAAGCAAGACTTCTCTGGTTGAGCTGCATATTTGACTTTCATCCTACCTTCCCTTACCTAGTAAATTTTATGCCCATTCATTAGTTTTAGCCAAAGGCCATAGGTTTCAAGGAGTTTCAGTTCCTAAGAGTATTATGAAAATCAGGAGCTGGGCACAAGATAAAGATTCAAATCAGTGTCTCTAGCTAGGAAAAGTCAATTTTAACTCAACCCCTTACCTGTGTGGTGAGACAGCAGCCAGCTGTCAATACACTTTCTTATCAAGCTATTTAGTATTAACATAGATGTATTGAAATAAATTATGTATCATTTTCCTGTGAGTAAATGCATTCCTCTGAAGCAACCATGATTATTGCTTGACCAGCTGACAGGATGTGTAAGCAAGAGACGTGGAGGGAAGAAGGAACTGCGGGAACAGAAAGGAGCTGAGCGCCCTGGAGGAGAGTATCAAGGAATACCCTTACGTTAAGTGTACGCTTACCTTTCATTGCTATTTGCGCAATATGCCACAGAAAGCTCTGGAAACGTATTTAAAATTGTGAAGAAAGAAAATGTATTTTATTGTTCAGTTCTTTTCCTATTCAACATATTCATATTCTCATAAACTTTCTCTGTCAATAAACAGAACAGCCTCAAATATCAGCTCTCATTGTCTATTTCTCTTCCTTTCTCTTCCTTTCTCTTCCTTTCTTTAGCTAACCACTCCAGTCAAGCAGGGCAACTTTCAACAAGAAAGCAGGGAAAATCAGATCCTAATTGTAGTTACATGTGTAGTTGTTAATGAGACTTTTCTTAACTGATATAAGAATCTGATACAAATTCTTTTCATTAATGAAAATTTTAACAGATTCAGTGTCCAAAATTTTAGAAAAAAAATTTACGTTCCAGTCCATTTAAAAAGCATATATATTTGAGAAATCAGGTAGCAGGTATATCAAAATACTTCTAAACAACCAAGGCGTTTTTATAATCATACACCTTTCTTCTTCTATGGTAAGAAGTGTACTTCTATAAAAGAAATGCCTACCACAACTATTCATTTATTCAATAGAATCCTTTTTTTATATTCTCTGAAACTAGAGAAAGGATGATATTCTGAACCTTAGCTAAAATAGATCTGCCAAGAACTCAAGAACAAGTGGATAAGTGATATCAGAAATGAAAGAGTATCCTAAAAAAAAGCAAACATCACTGAGAAAGATGATTACACCATATCCTGCAGAGAAGTAACAACATTAGCACAAGTACTTACACCCTTATACACACCAATAATTTCATTGTAAGATAATAAGATCTAACTATAGATGAAAATACAGCTTTAAAATATCATACATGGGACACTGTTAGGCACTATAACATTACAGTGCTTTACTCTGTTTGGAAGAATTAAACCTTATTTCCCAATGTCTTGTCTCTGGAGGTTAGTCAAACTATTTATATTCTTCAAAATAGTTTGAGCTGTGTGAATTATGCTTTGGCTTGTAGCTAATGCATTTATCCCTATTAATATGAAATAATGCAGTTTAATAGAACTGAAGTGAATATTTGTGATGATGAGTAACCAAGGATTTATGAACATGGATAGATGAAGGATCAAAAGAATGTTATAGAGACATCCATTAATTTTCTGGAGTTGCACCTACTTGAACAGTAATCTAGATACTATATGACAACAGTAAATTATTGTGAACTCTTTTGTTAATCTTCCGATTAAAGAAAGTGAGCGTTATATATACTGCAAATTAAATGTTTGCAAAAGTATGTTAAGTCTCCCTATTATTTTCAGTTTCTACTTATGCAGAATAGCTTGTGCAGAAGCTGCCCACTTGTATACAGCACCAGAGGAATCCAAATCTCTGCACAACATTATCTTACCATTCTCTCCAGCTAAGCCGGATTTTGGCCCTTTCTTCACCATAGGTTCTAGTGGTAGGCCACTGAGGAAAACCTGTTTAGGTAATTCATGACACTTGCTCCTGGTGTCTCCTTAAAATTGGCGAAATCTTCCTTTCCCAGTGAGGAAAAGAAGGAGTGGAAGAGACCCTAGACAACACTTCAGCGGTTTGAGGGCTGGGGTGGTAGAGTGTGGGGCCAAGGCTGAACTGGCCCCATCAGGCTTTACTTTTGTCCCACTTTGTTCTTTTCATGGAAAGGCCATCTAAAGGCAAGGTGAGTGGAAGGGGGAAGGAGAGGAAAAAGACAATAGGATATTTACAAACATTTATGTACTACCTCATAACTGTAATCCACCTTTGACAAAAATGCTATATCTTTCAGTCATTTACGTATCCAGATAAGTTCATTATACATGGGATATGGAAAGAAGAGGTATAAAGTCATTTCAGGCCTGCAGATTATCCTGCTATGGTGCAGTATTATTTATTTTTGTTCAATATTTTAAAGCATTATTGGATATAGCTTGTCCAAAAGGGAAGTGCCTCTGAAGTAAACCATCAATTAAATAACGTGGTTACAAAGTAGGTTATAGTGTAGGAAAATAGCTAAACAGCTGTAGGCAAGGAAACGTTTTCAGGGGAGAGTTAGAATCATATTGCACAAGGACTCATTGACAGAGTATTAGCCAAAAATATATATATCTATATAGTGATCTTTTGCATAGGGTAACACTCACATGGGGATCAGATATGTCAAATGGGACGGCCAGTCACTGTCCAGATGGTGACAGGAGTCTCTGCTGCAAGGATCCTTGCAGCGGCATCTTTAGTTGGGCTGGGCAAGATTCCATGAACCGCCATTTGGTTTTTATATTTACCTTGGCCCCTGGTCCTGTGTGACCACCCCAGTACATGCATGATCCATTTTTGTTGATTATGTTAAACTATGTAGAAAACATCTCCTAACAGTCTTAACTACGTACAAAAGACTGTCCTGCACAACCATTCCTGCAGAAACAGTTTCAACTGCCTATTAAAATTATGTATGAGCATTTTGGTCAATTATTTTCTCTATGGCTGAAACTGCCTGGGGGAGTCCCTGGGACTTTCTGCTGTTCTCCAGGAAGAGGATATTAGTCAACCATCTTAAGTCGACAAACAGTGTCTAAAAATTGACCTAAGCAGAGCAGGGGCTACCTGGGGGACTTTCTTGTTGTGTATAGGGATCCTCCTAAGAGCTCTTGTGATGATCAGCCAGCTGTGTTGTGAAGCCGAGCAGGAGTTCAGGCGGTCACCTTGTTCTGACTCTGCCTAGAAGTTCAGTCAGTTGCTGCTATGTCCATGGTCTCCTCTGTGCAGAGCCTGGCTGGGGTGTGCCTGGGCCGTGCAGCCAGTTGGTGACCGAGTGCCCTGGACACGGGGAGAGACACGGCCCTTATGCCCAGCTACAGCACAGCTCTAACTATAGGGCAAATCTCTGTAGAGTAAACCTCTCTCACCTTCAACTATAAAACAGAGCAAAAATCCTATAACATATATATATTTATATACTATATATATATATTTCCTAAATCTATTTATCGAAGGTGTCTTGTGAATGTTTGAAGTCCCATCTCTCCTCTTCCAAACTGATTATTTCTAGGAAACATGCAGGAGTTTGGTTGTCTTTAAGATTACTACCGTTCTTTCGCGCTTGGTTGAATGAACTATCACGTTCACAAGTTATTAAGATGGAGACAGACAGAAAGATATCATAAAGCTTAAAATGAGTGCTGTCGTGTTTCAATATTGGTTTAGGATCCAGGTTATTTGGGTTCTGTTCCTTTTACTCAAAATTATTTGCCAGATAAACACTCAATTGCTTGGACATTTTTTGTCTGACCTCCACGCCTATAACACCACTGTTAGTAAACAGTTACCACAACTGTTGATATGTAGGTATGCAAATGTTACTTTGATTGCCAGGTGATTTTTTAGCCATTTAACAAATTAGAAGATAGGAGGCACACAATAAATTCTGTCTAGATATATATAGATTCACACCTAGCTATGCTTAATTTGCTCTGGTCATACTGCATCTCTGGTCATGATAAAATAAAAAACTTTGTCTTTTCTTCTAAGCAATCCAGGAATTTTATTTCTATTTAGTTCTTAGTTGAAGTATAAAAGGACATGTTCTGCTTTTACTTACCCTAGTACATATCACAGTATCGTCATAAAACTTAATTTATCTGAGATTTGAAGTATGAGAGAAAAAATTTTCCCTTTTAACATTGATTTACAGAAGTATTACATTTATACCTGGGTAGCTGTGAGTAGAATTTAGCTTTTCATTTTAAACTCAGTTTCAAAGATGCTCACTTTAAGCTCCCAATTTACTATGAAGTATGATTACATCTGAATATTTTATACATATACTTTTGTAGAGGATGAAAGTATCATTTTTGCTTTGTTCTATAAACATAAGTCTATATTTATTTATGACATTCCCCAACTAATATTTTTCACCTGATAGGGATATTAAAGTTTTGCTATCCTTTATAGCTACCCTACACTTTCATCTGGTTAGAAATCAGTTTTAATGAGAGAAGGTAAGTCCTATTTGTAGTGTAATGATAGCAAGTTTTACCACGTTAAGGCCTTTGCACCTACTATTCATTATAATGAGGTGATCCCTAAACGTACAGAAAAGTTTCTCTATTATTTCCTTCAAACGCTGAGAATGATTTTTTATGAAAATCAAAGCTAGCCTTCCATAAACTCATAAGTTTATGAAGTTAGCTTTATATTTGATTATACGTATATATGTATGTGTGTCTAATAACGCTTTTCTGCTTGTTACTTAGGCTATTTTCTACTTACTCGAAAAAATAGTTGAGATAACTGTTTTCGTTACATATTAAAATGCTCAGAGTATTATTTCTGTGAATAATTAAATAGATTATTGAAAAGTGATCCTCTTATCACCAGTAACAAATTTCCCTTTTGTGACTCATTAGTAATTCAGATGTGTCAGTTAGCAGCACATAGGTATTGAAATAGATGCAAATAATTTAATTTATTCTCATTTAATAAATACCTAATTTATTAAAGACAAAACAGCTTGATAAATTTCAATAAAATCTTTCTCAAACAGATTTTATTTGTTAGAAATGCTTTGTAATGCCCTAAATAGCAGCCATGAAGAAGGTAGCTGTCAAGCCACACAAAACTTGCTGTGACATCTATCCTTCAAAATAAAAATGAATATTACAATTATTTAAAGGTGGAGCCTGCCTGATATTGAAGAGGAATACACAAACAGCTTTCTCTATTATTTTATTCACTAAAATGTTATATGGTTAGGGAGCTAGAGAAAAAAAATGATAAAAATACAATCTTCAAACCCCATTTCTAAGAATATACAGAGACTGGCAGAGTTTTTGTGCTACAAAGTATAATTAAATTAGTTGCCTGGGCCCACAGGACTGTTTGAAAATGGCATTACTGCATATGCTTCTGCTCAAAATTTGCTCTCCTATTTCTCTCACTGTCTCTTTTGAGTTTCCAAGCGTATTTATAATATATTCTTTCATTCTGATGTTATAAATGAATCACCTAGCTTTTCTTTTTCTTTTCTGCCTATCAGAGATTAGGCATCTTATTTTTACAGGAACCCCATGTTCAAAAACTGTCGATACTCAGCACTAAAGATATAGTGGGACTATTTATGGAAAATTGTGTTTTTGAAGAAGTATAGGATTGGCCCACTTTAAAACTTCTGTAGAGTTGCAGAAATCTATTTGTAGCTCACTACTGCCTATTAACCTTAACAGGAGAAAGCTTAATAGCTGCAGACCTGGTTCGTGTAAAGTTGTAGCAATACAAACTCATGCCTGTATATGCACACTGGAGCTTGCTCAAGAAAAGAGTGATAGTAGTGATTTCCAGTAGTGTCTGAGATGTGAAAATTCCTGTAAGGATTTTAGGGGCTTCAGGTTGTAGGGTTTTCAGATTTGTCCTTTTTAAGTCCTCCTGGTAACAGGCTCAGTATCTTTTTCCAGTACTGTAAAAATTAACTTCATATAATAGTAGATACACTCACTTTAAAAGCGTGGATAGCTCTAGTCTGCAGATTCCCAAAGCTTAAATCCCGTAAGTGATAACAGGTGGCAGAATCTCCTCTTTAAGAAGTGATACTCAAACCTGGGGAAAACTAGAAGAGATATATGCAACAAAAGTACATGCTCAAAATTCATTTAAGTAAATGAAACATCTCAGTGGGCCCAGAGGACATCAGTGGCTTTGTACACAGCAGGTGAGGCAAGGACTTTGATGGATGTAAGACTTTTGGCTTGAGCAAAGCTCTGACATTTTGCAGCTGAGAATTTGTACAATAATGTTTAAAGGTAAAAGTAAGTTTTTATTCAACTACAGCATATATTATTCAACTACTACAATCATGAGTTTTGTAATTTTCCTTCAATTTAAAATGAGCAAGGTGTTCATAATCCTTTAGCTCTTTCTGGGTATATTATGCATTTTATGTCAGGTGTCTTTTTTCCTGATTTTATCCTAATTTTAGAAATAATGTATACATGATGAAAGGCTATATTTCTGAAAGTAAAAAGATTTTTAACCTTTAAATGCTGCTTTTACAAATACATCCTACAAATATTCCCTCTTTCTCTGCTGCACTCTCATTTAAAATGAGATAAGCAGAGCAGAAATATTCACACATCTACATAGCATGGAGAAGATGGAAATAATACACACATTTCTCCAAACGTTGTGGGAAGGATGAAAGCCAAAGCAACAGCTCCCTCTCTACAGGAGTATCAATGCCATTTCTGTGCTGACAAATAGCTCTTTAATGCCAAATCTGTAAGGAATCCCTGAAGCCTGGATAAAGCCATAAGTAATTGTGATCACCAGTGATCAATGACCCTGGAAGAGGGAAAGGAAAAATGGCCATATTACAGGAACAATGAGCAACAGCAGCAACAAAATATGGAAAGATCAGAATTAAATTCCTTCGAGCAATATTCCCAGGACAGTGACAGAGTTAAAAAAGTGGGAGAGGAGAAGAAGCCCAGAGAGCAACTTCCATGGGCTGCTGAGAAAGGGACTGGACAAAGCTCATTTCAGAGCCTGTAGAACTCATCTCTCAAAGATAGGCTAAGACACGGCAAGGGCAGGAAAAGAAATTAATTTCCTAGAGGAATGACTCTGGGTTTGAGAACATCGGTAAGGTCTCTTTTCTTACTTAGCTTCCCTTTTGTTTGAGAAGTAAGACATTTTATAAAGAAAAATGTTAAAAGGGGATTGAATGACAAACTAAACACTGGTGCAACTGATTCTTGAAACCTTTACAATCTCTATAGCTTTACTTGTTTTCTTCCCTCATCTTTTCTTCTCTCCTCTCCAGTCCCTCCTCTCCTGGATGATATTTATATCATCCTGACAATGCTTAGTGCAATAAACTGACTGGCATGTGTAGAACGGAAGGCCAGACTATATTCCCGATACAGAGTTTTTCAAAAGATTTTAAGAGTCAACAGAAAGTTCCAGATCAGTACTGGATAAACTTTAGAAATGCAAGTGTTAAATGTTTACATTTTACATTCCACTGCTTCGCAAAACAGAAAAGGTATTGCGGAGCAAAACAAATGTAGAGGGGAACACACCTTAACTGTGAAGCCCAGCTAGTTACTATTTAGTTAAAATCTTAATACTCTAACCAAGATATAACAGAGAGTTGTTACTAGTCCAATTACAATGACACTAACACTCACAGTTCAGATTATCTAATTAACATACAATAAATTTCATAAATAATAACATTAAAAATTATTATACAAAGAAACCCTCCTAGTATCTACCCTCTTCTCTTTGATGTTATTCTCACATCTCCACTGCCTTCTGAGTCTTGAAATTTTGGCTTCAGTTTTGGTGAGGGGAAAAGGGTGTTACAATGCATTATCAGCATCATGAATCCTTCACCAGCAGGTGAATGAAACTGAGGATATTTTCTTCTTTCTTCCTTTAGGGTTCTTATAAGGTTATTTTTATACTTTTCATAAAATGCTTTTACACCTTGCTTTTTCTTCAAGGGTCTACAACTCCTGATCATATCTGAATCTACTATATAAGTTGCCTTTTATATATTTTGAAAATTAATTCTTTGTTCCCTCTGTTACTTCCAAAATCAGTTTTACCCACTTCCAAGTTTTCATTCCTTTAACTATCAGTAACTGGGCTTTAATGTTTTGTTCATAACCCTGGAGTCATCTTGTGTCGCAACTTCCAAGGCCTTTGCTAACATACCATGTCTGAATTCCTCTATGTTATAGCAGTATGCTAAGTAATAAATAATTCATTCACAGAATACGTATTCTTACTACAATCTATATAAAATAAATTATGATTATGCCACATAATTATACAAAGCTATCTTCATGGTCCTCTATTGGATTTATTCTAATCTGTTAAATCTCACCCGTGTAGTGTGGACCCAAAACTGGACATCATATTCCAGATGCAACCTCACGAGTGTCACATTCATTTCCCCGACCCGCGGTTATGCTCTTGTTAGTGCAGCCCTCTATGCAGCCGGACATCACCACAACAGTGCATTTCTGGATTGCATTAGCTCGTGGGAGAAACAACACACAAAAAACTGTCAGTGCAAAGAAGGCTGGGAAGGACTACAAAGCTAGTAAGAAGAGAGAAGGGCTGAAAACATCCCTTTTGGTTTCACTGTGAGAGTAACTCAGCTTTTCCATGAAAACACCCCCTAAAAAATTAGTATTCAATGAAAACTGCTATGACCACTGTCTTATTTCCCACTTAATGGGAAAGGAAGAAATTTCTGCAAGAACAAGAGTCGCATTCAATAGTCTTTATATGTTAGGTTCCGTACAGTTTTCCTGTGATATGTGTAATCTAAATAACTATTTAGTGGTGGCAGTGGTAGCAGTGGCAGGAATAGGATATTAGTAAAAGTATCATGCATATGTGGGCCTCCTACTAAATCCCTTTCTCTCGCTCTTTGTGGTATTTGCAAATGCAGAAAGCTGACCACTTATTTCCCGTCCCTTATTCTGAACTTTCTGGTTTTTATCTGCAAAATTATTCTGAATCATCCTTAATTTTTAATAGCCTTTTAAAAAAGCTATGAAAGATAGCTTGAAAGCCAAATCAATTTCAGATTATTTTCCACTGTCCATTCATTGTCTGACATGCTCCAAGGAACCTAATATTGTGGTGGGGTACAATTATTCTAGATCTTTATGCAATTCTGTCCTTAAATATTAAGTAGCACCTATAAATAACTAGATGACAAGATTACATGGATTTCCTACAACATATTTTTTAGAAAATGTCCCTAGTGACGAACAGATTATAATTTTCATTACTATTTATGAATTGACATTAAAAGTTAACGCCATTCATCTGTAGAATGTAGAGACTGGAGATCTTTTATAAGATATCATTTTCCTTTAGCACTTTTGATTACTTGCTGTAACATTTAATATCATCAGCAGTCCAGTCTTAGAATGCATGAGGTAAAAATGAAACAAGAGCTTGTCAAGTTGTCATTGCCTAAATTGTAGCTCTAGAAAGATTTTGTGCAATTGCACAGGATTGTTTATTTTTGAAAGTGTCAAAACAACAATTCATTCCATACAGCCTGTTCATTTGAAGAGAAAAATAAGTGTCATCTCAAACTTTAGACTGTCCAATCTACTGTAAAAGTATGTTTTGTGTGCACTCAAAACTCCCATTAGCATTATTAAACAAAGAATACAGAAGAATGGCAACAGCCTTCTCTATTTGAAATACCAGTGAGTTCATACTCTTAATTTCAAGTAAACTTTAGCATAAGGCTGGGATATATCTGACTTAAGCACAACTATTTGAAGTTAGACAGCTAGTCTAAGATAATCTTCTAGGCTTTTGTTATAGCCTCTGTAGGTGCCTTTCTCTTTTGGGCACTTCATCCTATCGTATAGTAAGCACCAAAAACAGTGGGGTGGAAAACCCTTCCCTTACCATCCTATGAGAAAAGAACGTGGGTGACTAGCTTAGACTGGACACCTTACTTTTCAGATAGCCATTGAGGGATAAATCACATCCTCAGTGTTTCTAGATTTGCTTATCTAGATTATTTAAAAAAAATAAGGAAAGTAGTGGAAAAAAAAAAGAATATGAATAAAAATAAACCAAAGTATTAATTTCAGATGGAAAAAACTGGTAAGATTTCAGTAATGTAGAGATGCTCTGTATTATTAGCATGAATTTTGGCTTAAAAATATTAACTAGGTCCTTCTGACTTCTTTGAGTGAGTAGTGAGAAATCTTTGTTAGGGTTATTTATTTTCTTATAGTCAGTGATGCTCCTTTTTGTCCTACTCTTAATGCAAATATGAATTTGCTTGCCAAAGCACTTAGCAGGAGTACATCAGCTTGCTCAGTAGCGAAAACAGAATAGCCTTCAAGCAGTGACAAATTTTAAGTGTACATGATGGTTCACAACCAGGAGAAAGGATAAAATGAAGGCAGATCTAGAAAGCAAACAAAAATAAAGACCTCTTCCACTAAAATCTTGTGTGTTTATATCTGTATCTCTCACAAAAACATTCCCTGAAAAATCTATGCTATGGGAATAGGACATCTCAACCAGTATTTAATCTGATAACACCAGCTCCAGTTTCCTTCCTTCATAACTGAATTATCTTGTGAACTATCCTGGGAACCACTTTTTACATCTATGACCCTACTTCATCACCCAAGTCCTACTCAGTAAACAGAAACAATTCAATTAGATATTTGGAAAAAAAATTGAAATGCTAAGGAACTCTAAAGGAAATGATGGGAGGGAAATGATATCAAGGATATGGCCTTGTCGTTTAAATATGAGCATAATCACCTTTGGCTTCTGTCACTTTTTCTGCCACGGATTGTATGACACACTGGGGAAAATCATGTACAGCCAGATTTCCAAAGATACCAAAATGCCTAAAGATATATGTTACTCTGTAGATAGCACAAGCAATTACAGCTCAGGGACAGCAGTGAGGAGGTAGGGCTAAACAAGATAAGAATTTCTTTCACATTTTAGGAGGATCTTTCCCCTCTTTTCCATCCCTTCAATGCAAAAGGTCTTTATTTTATTCTAAAGTGAAATGAAATGAAATTTGGAAATATCATGAAATGACATTATTCTTTTCTTACTCTAACAACAACTCCTTTAGCAGTGGTCGCAAGCTCAAAGTGCTCAGTGTGTAGACACCACTGATATATTTGACCTTTCAGTACAGGTTCGTTTTTAGAAATTTAGTCACTTTAGCAAAACTTTTCATAAGGAGTTACAATGGCATATTACAGTTATCTTTTGAAATTTTGTATTGGTATTAAAATGTTTGTCGAATAACTGTGTTCTGAATTATCACAATGTAATCGAACTTGTATACAGTTAATTTGTAGCTGAAATAACTGGCCAAAACTAACTTATCAGCTAGTGATTCTTAGCTTTCTTTTCTGTGTTACAGAACTGAATGACTTGAAATGAGTATTTTTGTTCAGACAGCAGATTTCTTTCAGAGATGTGAAAAGAGTGAATGTTTTAGTTTGTTCAATGTATATTGAAAGACCCTTCAACATATGCAGTTATTTATAAATAGAAGTTTTCAAAATGAAAGTTTGGGAATAGAAACAGAAAACTGCACTAAGGTGAGCTTGAAAGAAGCAGCAACTGTAATAGGAAAAAAAAAAAACCTATAAAGTTTACCTTGTTCTTTAGGGCAGCCTCTAAACCCCATCTGAACACGTATTTTTGTTCAGCATGTCCTTCAAATTCTGAAAGGAATTTCTGGAATGAAAACTGCAAACAGATTTGAATTAGCAGCTTTATTCCTGAGAGGTCTGTGAGTAATGCCCTTATGTTCATGGTTTATACCATGATTTTCATGCTTGCAAACTTTGAATTTGTCTGAATAAAGGACCTTCAGCCTGGCCCTTTTGGAAGTTACTGAACATAAGAGCAAAGCACATGATCAGAATACAAGCTTTAGCATATATTTGCTAAACGAAAGCAAGCAGTACATATTATTACAAAAAGGACATCTGGCTGAAACTAAATGTTCATAAATGAACTTGCATTATATTTATGTCTCAGAGGCTGAATATTAGCAGAGAAAATGTGAAGAAAAGAGGAGAAGAAAGGGTAAATAATAAGAGAAAGTGAAAAAAATTTCAACTATCTTGCACCTGCTTTAATTGACAGTATAATTAAACAGATCACTCCTACTAAATTACACGCATATTGCTTATCAGTTACTGCTCATGAATAACTAATACTCTTTAGAAATCACTTCTGTAATTGTAAAGAATACTTATTTAAATTTTAAAGCTAGTATTGAAATGTGGTTTGTGTCACTGACTGGATGTCAATGTCTTAAACATTGTGTACATTACTGTGGTCCTGAACCCTTCACAGTGCCCAAAAGACCAGAAAGATCCCTCTTCATAGACCTGCGCTCATCACAACAGGTCCCTTAATGTCATCTTTACCCAGGCTGAAATCAGTATTGACAGCCTGTTTAGCTATTGTGAGAGCAGGGCAATATATGAGGCCACCTTACTGGTGTCTTCGCTACCCACTGGGAAGAAACATCATGCCCATAAATGTAATGAATCCTTAACTTGTCTACAGTCCTGCAGCCTGTTTGTTACCTAACTGAAAAAGAAACACTAGCAGATACTTGGTCAAGAAGAGGAGGTGATTTGTCTCTTGCTTTGGAAGAAGTAGCTGGTTTGTATTCTGGGCCCATTTTTAGCCTGATCTGAGTTACAGATAGATTGAGAAGTCATTCTTTTACCCTAGAAAGTGAAGGCGGCATTTGTGATCATCAGTGGTTTGCTAACTATTTGTAATAAATCTGTTTTGCAGATCCCTGAATGGATCCCAGATGTCTAAAATAATGCTTTAAGTGTCTGTCTAGCACTCCTCTTCCACAAAAAAGTTTGCAAATATTATATGCATTCTGTAGACACAAGCAGTTAGCAGACTATTTCAGTAGGTGGCAAGGGCGCTGGTAAGAACTATATGAAAATGTAGCAAAATGATGCCTGAGCCCTACTATGTCCTGCTGCTACTGTCTTGGTCTCCAGGGCTTGCTTTGTTTAAGCTGTCAATTTATGACTTCCTATTTATCCTGCTGTCTTGAGGCATCCAGAAGTTTCTTCATAGCAGAGACCAGAGAGGCCATCTAGTCAATGATAGCAAAACTCAATTTGGAGTGACCTGCTTGTGAATTAGGAGAGACGTGTCCTTACAGCTTGAACTAGGAAAAAAATTATCATCACTGGTGAACCTGGGATTGCTCTGGGGGTATGATGAGAGAGATGGGTAGGCTTTGCCATGTTATAATGAAGACAAAAAGGAATTTTGTCTTCAAAAGGTAGGAGAGATCATGGCATAGTTACTGATTTTACTCCTGGGGCAGGTCCTGTTTGCACAACCAACTGCATCACCGTGCCAAAGCTAGTGTGTTTTAATTAGAAGAATTCACAAAGCAATGCTTTTTGCATCAGATTTCTAATGTCCTTAGGGGGGGAAAAAATAAATAGGAAAGAAAGTTAACCAGGTGGCTGAAGGGTCTTGGGGTCATGCTGTGTCATGTTCTGAGCTTCATTTTCCATTGGCCATGGTCACCAGGCATGAACAGCAAAAGCTATCTTCTTGTGGAATAGCCTGAAAGAAGTATTTACATAGATTTGCACAGCAGAGTTTGGCCCCGGGCTGTAGCAGAAGCGCAGCAGTCCCTGAGGAGATACGGAAAGATTCTGTGCTCTATAACGCAGACGGTTGCACGTGATAATTTGTGAGGCAGCGTCTGGACAGGTCAGGGGAAGGATTCTCGGTACCCACAAACTGCAAAGTGGCATTTCTGATCTTCTGATTACTGTAGCTAAATGCTTAGATCTTTACTCCAGCAGAGGAGTGATTATGAGCCACATAGGCCTTTCTGTTAGTCAGTTGCATAAGAAAATTTTGAAAGTCCATACACAAAGGACAGGGTTACCCTGTTGTATATAAGGGCTAGTTCAGCTCTGTAGAGAGAAATTTATCAGGTGTTCTTTTTTTATTTTGACCATCTGGTTTATTAATGCCAGTTATGGCCAGATGCTCTGATACTAGCAATGTCAATGCTTATGGGAGTAGGTTAATACAAAATTGTGTACCCTTACAAGCTCATTGCAAAACTTCATAAACTTCCACTTCACCTCCAGGGCTTCAATAATCCTATTCTCTGAACCATTTATGGGAGAAAAATATTATCCTAGAAATACTTACTTCAGATGAACTTCACAAAAGCTTTTGTAAAGCCCATAACCTTTTATGAAGGGCTGTCAAAGATGAGGCTCCAAAGAGGTTTCTATTATGAGCTTACTAGGAAGAGATATAAAAGACAGTGGTCCCTTCTAGGATAGCTTTGGCTTGCCTGCGCTATCCCAGTCTTCCAATTGCATAGTGGTGACACTCAAACTATTTACAAATGTTGGTCTTAATTCAAGTTATTCCAAGGCTTGTGTCTGAATTTCTCCACCACAAACTTCCTCAAAGGAGCATGCAAGCTAGTGGGAAGGCAGAGTGGATAATGAAGTGGCAGACATAAACTCAAGCCTAGCTAAAATGGAAGGCAGGAAAGGCAGACCCAGACATAAGTCTCTTATCATGACTCCCAAGGGGTATGGCACACTGGTAACTCACTGGTAACTGCCTCATCACCTTTGAAATGAAAGCAAGAAGCAACCATAAGAAAAACAAAATTGCCCATATGAATGCATAGAATAACTCTGGCATTGACATCATGCCGGTATAAGCACAAACTAGAAATGGTATTAATATATACCATTGTAAACCTGAGGAGTGAATGAACTACTTGCATGAAAACGGGTAGGTCTGTATTTCTGTATTGTTTGTTGAAACTGTGATATAACAGTGCTCAGTAACAGTAATGGATGTAAAAAAAGGAGTATGAAAGCATTAGCATTATAATAAAAATGCACTCTTATGGGACTTTTGCCTCTTTACATCATTTGATGGCAATAGAATGAAGGTTGAGTTAGAAGTCAGTAGTTCAAAGAAGATCAGAGGCAGTCAGTACTCAGAAATGAGGAATCAAGAGAAAAATGTTTATAAAAAGCTGAATAAAAGAATTGGACTTGCCCGGACATAGAATCCTGATCGAGTTAAACCTGTATATAAGTAGCCTATAAATACTTCTTTTAATATCCAAAAGAGATTGCTTTTTTTTAACTAATGATACATGACTGTGGAATCAAGTACTGTACATTTACATATGTTTATAACCATATTACTTTCTATATTTAACTACGAATTTAATTAAACTTTGAATTTAATTGAAGTTCTTGGTATACTGTAAAACAAATTTGACTCCAATTTTTTGGAAGGAAAATAAAATACATATTACAGTTTTATGGAAGCAATGTAGCTAACAGAATTTAGTGTTCATCCCAGGGTCATAAGATATCCTTGTTCAAGTGCTAAAATCTTCCTCCAAAATACCTTTTTATGGAAGGAATTGTGCTGAAGATCTAATTATAGATCTATAGATCTATAGATCTAATTTTTACTTTCTAACTAATCAATATTATTTCATATCATTTATTTCTTGAAGCAAAAAAAAAAAAAACTACTGGGTTGTGGGTAACTACGATGAGCAAAGCAAAGGTGAGCTGGTTTATTTCTCAAATAATACAGAAATAAAGCAAAGCAGAATTAGAATTTTCTTTGATAGAATTTGTGTCCATTTTTCTTTCACTGTGGACTTCCAAATGGAGTCTGCTTCTATCTTTTCTATAACCACCCATCTGACTCTTGAAGACAGCAGTAAGACTCCCCCCTCGTCCTTTTTGTTCTTTTCTTTTTTTCTCAAGACTGAATTAATCCAGCTCTCTTAGCCTCTCTTTGTATGTCACACGCTGACCCTCATTATCATCCTCGTAGCCCTCTGGTGAACCCACTCTAGTTTTTCTTATACTTATACTGGATTTTCTTATCCTGGAGAGCCCAAAACTATATTTTAATTCTGTACTTAATTCCACTGAAATGAATGAGTGTGCACACTGTGGACTCTGTGTTGGTTGCACCACCTCGTAATCATATACGTTTTGCTCTGAGAGTTAAAACAGACAGAGTAGTACTCTTTCTTTAGTGTGTAGCAGTTATTTCTACAGTAGATAGAAGAACTGGCCCTTAAAACTTCTGAATGTGATATTAAGTTGTGTGACTACATGACATGTATAAACAGTGCCTCTCAGGATTGCTTTTTAACCATTTGTTAATATTGGTTAATTGCATTTAACACAAGCTGTAAATGCAGTATGAATTATTTCAAAAATATAAACCAATAATGTTGTAGCCAGAATCTGCTAGATGCTCTGCTCCCCTTAAAATAGAACTATTTTCTGAGGTACCTGAATATAGTTAAAAAACTAAATAAAACTCATAAAACTTTTCTCAAATCAGATACATCCAGAATGAATACAGCTTTTGGATAGTTTCAAAAATCTTTTTGAGACAAGATTAGTCTCTGTAATGCTTTCTCTCACATCAGAAGAAGCCTGAGATATTAATATGAAGGGAAACTAACCTGGTCTCAAATAATACAGAAAAAAAAAAAGAATTTAAAGCATCTCTGTGAAAGTTTCTGACTGCTAGAATTTACTTCATGAACTCTATGAACTGGTCATGCAATTTTGTTCCCTCCCCCCACCCCAGATAAATGCAGGAGAAGAGATAGTTAGACACCTTGAATCTCAAAAATTAGAACTTTAATAGCTTATAAACATCAATATGAACTTCAGCTAGAAGCTCTTTCATATCTAGTGCGAATTGGGAAACAGCTTGCATAAGCCAGTATTTGATGGATTAGTATCAATATTACATGGTTTGAAGTAGCTCTTTGGAACCTGTAGCCAGTGATAGAAACTCTAAGTGACAAAGTGCAGATCAAAGGCATAAGCCTGTATTTCAAATAACTTACTCTGAGGCACTCAAAGAAGAAGAAGAATGCACTAATATGTTTACGTCTACATCAACCTGCTTAGTAAGAACCATATATTCAGTTGCATATGTTGTATAAAACAGAGAAAAGGTTAACACAACCTGGTTAAAATCAAAATAGCCTAGGGAAAGGGAGAAGTATAAGATTTCAGTGTTGATTCCACTTTACACAGCTTGGGCAAAAAACACTTTTAATGTTTAGGAAGCTTTCATTTTTTAGTCATCTTCCTTTTTTTCACTGAGTTCACTGAAAATAAATTTCTTCAAAAACATTTTTCACCACTCACTTTGGCTTTCTAGTATGAAATTTTCTTGGTAGACTTTCCAAATTTTCTACAGTACTCATAATCTCGTCAAGATTAGACGAAGATTGAATGAAAGATCTGTAAGTGATGAACAGTGACTTTATGATCCTCAAGACCATACACAGAAAAAGAAGTGGGGGGGCAGTCACTTTGGGCAGTCCCTTCACTGCATACCAAACTGTTCAGATTCAAAAATAGATCATGCTCAAAGTTACTAGCAACAGTTATAAATCTAAGAGAATTAATATGTAATCTTCCTCATTCATAATGAGTGACAAATCAACTCTCAGCACAGTCAGTGCTGCTCTTTACTGTACCTCGATCCAACCACTTAAGGTCAAGGAAATCTGAAGGCTGTTCTAAAACTGTTTGCTTTCTCCAGAATTTCTGAAATGGAAAACTTGAGACAGCTGCTGAAGAGATATCCACATAAAGAGCTGGCAATAGGGAAGAACTATGTATTTATTTATTTGCTTACTTATTATTTACTCATTTCTTTTTTGGAAAACTATAGCCATTTTTCCATAAAGGAAGGTTAACAAAGTTTGAAATGTCAAATAGCAGGAAAACTTATGGTTAGTAGAAGTCTGGAAGATTCATACTGGAAAATATCTGTTGCCTACCTAATTTAAAGATTTCACCCTTAACCCATCCTGTAGTTACTTTTCTAAATATTTAGAAAATATCTGACCTCTAACAAAATGTCACCCCATCTTCACTCATATTGATATACACTCTTTCCCAAGTGCGGTATATTTTACTGTGCTTTTTTGATATAATATATTTACTTACAGTATGTTCTTGAGATATTAAAGAGCTAATTAGAGCCACCTCTCAGACGATCTTTGAGCATGTTAGTTAAAATAAGTTGTTACTATGCTTACTTAGCATCTGACTTTAGAGGAGTTGGCTCTATTTTAATCCCAGCTTTTTCTAAAGCCTGGTTAATGAGGATCTATGGTTCAAACATGCACTAAAAGCTACAGTAGAACCACTTGAGAAATCTGAAAATATTTTATCTAGATTTCAGGGTTGGAAAAAAAAAAATTTTGTTCACCTATTTCCCATCAAAGGGCTAACTGGGGAATTACTACCATAATCAGATTTAATATTCCCCTCTGTAATCTTCCTTTGGAATCAACTCTTTTCAACAATATTTATAATCTTCATAGGAATCAAGTTCTGAAAAGGAAAAAATCCACATTGTTTCCAAGTACTGAATTGTATAACAGATAGGAAATGTATTTAATGATATTTTTCCCTTTACTTCATTGACAAAATAAATTTTGATAACATGGTACCTTTACTATTATTTTTACTGTATTATTTACTATAAATGTGCTGAAGCTTGCAGTTATCTGAAACACTATTACTAAAGAGAAGTTTCTTACTGATTACGCTAAGTCCTATGTCCTTTTTCTGACTCTCAAACTCAGGTAGATGCACCTTCTTTCACATAATTACAACGCAAGGAAAGTTGTTCTCACCTAACTCTTTGAAATCCTATTTCCTAAATGCTAATCCTTCAGGAAGCAGAATTAAAGTAAATTTCTACCTATACATACAATATCTGTTTCCTTACACTTGGAAATTGCACTTAACTCTGGCATAGACAGATTCCCGTGTGATGCAGATTTAGGAAAAAGAACATCAGAGGTACGTTCATCACTTTCACAGACTCACAAGCATCAATGTATTGTGTGTCTCTTTATGTCTTTAATGATAGTAATTGAGCTATATTACTCACATCAAAATGACTCCTTAATCAAACTTCTGAGAACACAACATCTTTACTTTCTCTCATACTCATAAATGGAGTTATAGTCCTTAAATACTTATGCTCTTCTTGAATCTCCATGATGTCCACTTTCTCGATATCATGATCCAAAAACTCTTGCAGTCCTCTTTAGAGGAGGCACAAATAGAGAGAAAAATGGAGGTGTGAGAAGGATTGTGAATGCATGCATACCTAAGTTTCACTATAAGAAATCTGAGTACATGTTCTTGTCCAGTTTGAGAATAACAATTGCAATAGTCATTCGAGGAAGAGACCCAAAATAGAACAATATTGAGCTGGTGGGCTAGGTTTAGATAAGAAGATTATTTATGAATTCTGTCAGCAGTGTGCGTTGTGTATCAGCTGGAGTACCTAATGACACTATGTCATTAATAAAAATAGTGTGTGTTGGACAGACGTTAAAAAGAGAACATTAGAGTGCCTTTCGATTAATTCCTAGACTTACTTTGCAGTATGCTGTGCCATGCATAGATGCTATGCTGTGGTGGAACCATACTTCATACACAGTAAATGAATTGATCTCTCTCTCCATAACTAGTATTCTGTTCAAATTGCTGAGGAATCTGTTTGTTTGCCTCATAATTTGGCTAAATCTTTAATTAATAAGGATGCTAGATATCCTTATGTACCGCCATATTTCCAAATGCAATTCTGAGCTCTGGGAATGCTGTGGAAGCAGCACAGGTAGAGTCAGACTCTATTTACTCAGGATGACTCCAATCGATTTAAAATTGATTTAAAGCTCAGTTCATAGCCACAGCCTGGAATTAGTTCTAACATAATGTTTTAGTATATATTTAATTAAACTAGTTCAACTCTCAGCTTCTTTGGTGTACTGTGTCACTTTGAAAAAATACATGACCTTGTTGTGCAGATAAAGGATTGTATGAAGGTGGTTTTATACAATGCCTCTCATTTCAACTAATATGCTCTACAGTCTCCACAGACTGTAAAGAATACAACTACTTTCAGTGCTAGTTTTATGGGGTGAAGCCTACATGAAAGCACTACCCAAACAAATGAGACCTTGACTACATTTCCTCAGCTCTAACTGGCTAGATTAATATGGTCTGAACTGGAAAACAAAGCAATAAATGAACAAACTGTACTCTATCTTAAGCATTTGAGGCAGAAGATCAGAGGGTGATAGAAACCCTGGTGGCAATCATTAACTGGCCTCAGATATGAAGAAAGTCAAAGACTTTGGTCCAGGGTTGTATGCATTATATTATAAATAAGAACTATTCTGTTTCACATAAGAAAACGTCAAAAGTTTTATAAATTAAGTACTTTTTATTTGGTGCTCTTTAACTATGATTTTATATAATGTCAGAAAAAAACATCCACACTGTTCCATCATTAGTATTAGGATTAGTGAGGCCAATGGTGGCTTACACCAATGATGTAGTATTAAAAGGAGTGAATATTTGAAAGAATAGCCTCTTGGGACAGGAGAGCAGGCGAACACATACAAGTGTGTCTGGCACGCAGGATGGCGGAGTTTGAGGCAGAACGACTGGAAGCAAGAGCCCAGCCTCAGCAGGGCTTGACACATCGACCGCTCGAGGTGCCAGTCCTGCTGCTCTGGCTCCATGGTGTGGTGTCTGCTGAACTGGAGGGGCTGAGCCTTGATCCATGTGTGCGTAGAACAGAAATCTTAAAATAAACATCATTATCCGCCTGCTATGCATCTTTGGCTTAGAAAATAAATTTTAGATTGTAGGTCAATGATTGGTGTGGTCTGTTCTTGCAGCTACCCCACATAAATACTACTGTGATAGCTGCAATTGCTTTTGAGGTGTGGAGGAAAAGGAAAAAAAAAAAAAGGCTTTTTGTAATTACAGTATAAAGTAAAAACTGTCAAAATAATATGAATAAAAATTAAGTATAAGAAATTTTATGCCAGACTGTTACATTTATTATGATAGAAGAACACAGATTACTAAACAGTACTCCAGCCTACCTTGTTTTAAAACTTTAGCCATTATTGGTGATGTAAATAATTCACTTTGTTTACAATAAAAATGAGCATTTAATTAAATTTTTTCTTTTTCAGTGTCTTTAAAAATAGTGTTTAAAGGGAAAGCCAGCAAAAGACTGTACTTTAACTTTTTTACTGGGCATATGAATAATCTCAGCTGGAATTTACTGATTTGTTAGTAACTTTTTTTTTCTACCCATTCTTCACATTTAACTCAGCATGTACTCTATTGGGTTTGTTTTTCTTTTTTTTTTTCTTCTTCTTCTTTTTTCTAAGTTAGACGTTTAGCCCTTGGGTAAAGTAAAGAAAATAATTACTTTTTGTCAAAATGCTGCAAAACCCTAGCTCTGAGTTTATGAAATAGACTTCATTAGTAGTGCCTGCCTTCAATTTTTGCTGTTATTTTAGCTGCCCTGAGAGACCTTGAAAAACGAAACTTAGCGCTAATGGACCCAAAATTATACTTCTAACTGTAGCATAAAATCCAGTACGCATTATATTATAAATAAAAACTATTCTGTTTCACATAAGAAAAAGCCAAAAGTTTTATAAATGAAGTACCTTTGATGCTCTTTAGCTACGATTTTGTTTAATGGCAGAAAAAAAAACATCTACACTGTTTCACCATTAGTAACAGTTTCCAAAGAAACACTGCAAAAAACTTGTCACATTTAATGTGAAATAATTTTCAACCTTTCTAAAGAGGGAAGAAAAGATTTCATCCAATTGCTATAGTTTTAAACAGTTAGAAAGTTTGAGTATTTCGTTTCTGTCCACAGCTCTCTCCCTACTGATACAAGACAGAAAATGTGGCAGCTGCCACAATATATTAGGGGAGGGAAAAAAAATAAAATAAAAACAAAAAAACCCTTCACCTTATTGGAATAGATAACCAGTGTTTCTACTGACTTTTAAAACTGATGGCTTTTCAGAGTAATGGAAGGTTAAAAATTGAAAGCACCTCACTGCCCACCTATTCAAATCTTCCTGCTTTCTAACCAAACTTATAGATCTGCAGCATTTTAAATTTAGTGCAAATATATGAGTTCATTGTTAGACTGTCTACTAGAGTAGACTAGTCTGCAAATAGTGTCAAATACGTTTTTTTATTAATGCAACCAAGTACAGAACTGTAAGCTCAGAATTTTTGAATCTGGATTATTTATTAAACTGTGAACAGAGACCATTTTCTGAAAATTTTTGCCACTGATGCAAAAGAATGAAGATAGGATTTTTCTTCTCCATCCAAATTCCCTTTGGAGAAGGATAGATCTGATCTCTCTCAAAGATGCTGTATTGCCATCATTATGAAGCAACAGCAGCACCTTCATCATCATCTGAAGCTAGCTTTCTATTTGGCATTCAGTTTCATGTAATTTGATTAGCAGCTGCAAAAGATAGCATCTTATTACTTTTTGAAAATTTTAACATTTTTATGTATTCTACCTGCATTTATTTCCAATTTACAACTGACAAAGAAATAATAACGCCAAGAGACTATGCATTTCATGTTAATATAATTTTATCCCTGCCAAGTTATCCTGTCACAAGATGCTGGTCTCTCTGAAGGCATATCTAGTTGAAAACACAGCTTCTCAGACACTGGGTTTTAAGCAAAAAGCAAGCAGCTCCTCTGCTTTTGAGCTGCAGATGGATTTCTGAATTGGCTACAAACTGTAGTCTTCGGCCATTTTTAAACTTAAAGACTTAGGACCTGAACAACTGGATTGTCTAATTTCTTAATTTTTCAGAAAAAAAAAAGGGACAATGATGTCCCCAGTGAGATATTTTGGCTCTGCAACTAGCTTGATTGGTTTGTACATCCCAGGCAAACACCAAGACATACATTCTTGTAAGACTTTTCTGTGGCAGTGTGGTCATGACACATAAAGATGGAATTTAGTAGGGTTGAGATTTAATGTTATAATATTCAGTTAGTCTCTTCATGAAATAGAGCAAACAATCAAACAAAAAGCAGGCAGTCTCTCCATTGCCACATCTCTGCCTACAAACTTCAGCAAGGCTTTTGACACCGTCTCCCATCACATCCTCCTAGGCAAGCTCAGGAAGTGTGGGCTGGATGAGTGGACGGTGAGGTGGCTTGAGAACTGGCTGGATGGCCGAGCTCAGAGGGTTGTGGTGAATGGCGCAGAGTCAAGTTGGAGGCCTGTGGCTAGTGGTAACCCCAGGGGTCAGTCCTGGGCCCAGTCTTGTTCAATATAGTCATCAATGACCTGGAGGAAGGGACAGAGTGCACCCTCAGCAAGTTTGCTGATGATACGAAACTGGGGGGAGAGGCTAACACACCAGAAGACTGTGCTGCAATTCAGAGGGACCTGGACAGGCTGGAGAGGTGGTCGGAGAGGAACCTCCTGAAATTCAACAAAGGCGAGTGCAGGGTCCTGCACCTAGGCAGGAATAATACCCTGTACCAGTACAGGCTGGGGGTTGACCTGTTGGAAAGTAGCTCTGCAGAGAAGGACCTGGGAGTGCTGGTGGACAACAAGCTAAGCATGAGCCAGCAGTGTGCCCTGGTGGCCAAGAAGGCCAATGGGATGCTTGGGTGCATTAGGCAGAGTGTTGCCAGCAGGTGGAGGGAGGTGATCCTGCCCCTCTGGTTAGCCCTGGGGAGGCCTCCCCTGGAGTACTGTGTCCAGTTCTGGGCTCCCCAGGACAAGAGAGACATGGCACTGCTGGAGAGAGTCCAGCGGAGGGCTGCAAAGATGATGAGGGGCCTGGAGCATCTCTCCTCTGAAGAAAGGCTGCGAGAGCTGGGCCTGTTCAGTCTGGAGAAGAGAAGACTGAGAGGTGATCTGATCAACATGTACAAGTATGTGAAGGGGGAGTGTCAAGAGGGTGGGGCCAGCCTCTTCTCCGTGGTGCCCAACAGCAGGACAAGAGGCAACAGGCCCAAACTGAACCACAGGCAGTTCCACCTAAACCTGAGGAAAAACTTCTTCACTGTGAGGGTGACAGAGCATTGGAACAGGTTGCCCAGAGAGGTAGTGGAGTCTCCTTCGCTGGAGCTATTCAAAACCCGTCTGGACACCATCCTGGGCAATGTGGTCTAGGTGTCCCTGCTTGAGCAGGGAGGTTGGACTAGATGATCTCCAGAGGTCCCTTCCGACCTCAACCATTCTGTGATTCTGTGAAACTTCTAATCCATTAGCAAAACTCAGATATGTTTTGCAAAGACCAAGAAGTCTCAAAGGGAAATAAATACCAGAAAGTTTTGTGGCAGTCAGTGACCGTGAACAGAACTGGCCATATACATCCCACAGCGAGGGGAGGCCGGTGGTGCTGAGCTCTTTCACTGGCGTCAGGCAGGTGCATGTTCTGGCCAGCCAGTCTGTGTTTGCACAACGCTCCTCATGCGCTTGTTCTCACGTTATCTGGTATTGTACAGTAATTGGAACTCCTGTAGTGAGGGCTGTGGGGAAGTAAAGGAAAGATGAGATGGAAAGAGGCTAGGCAGCAAATGGCTTCAGTGCCTGAAAACATACTTTTTTTGGTTTTCATTTTATTTTCTCGTATGCAATATGTTTTGTAGAATTAGGACAGAATTAGCAGGGCAGACAAACTTCACTTTTTTTTTTCTAAGTACATTAAAACTCTGAGAAAAGACAAGCTCCCCAGCCTGAGTAATTGCCAATCACTACTTGCTTCAGTCTTTGCAAAACATACCCCGCTTGGCTGAGACGGTATAGCATTTCGACAAGTAGAAGGGTGGAGAGGGCTGTGACTACATTTCTGGCATCCTTTTCCCATAGCAGCAGGGAGGAGGGCTGCAGCAGGGAAAATGTCTGGGCATGCAGGCAGCAACAGCAGGGTCGTGGGCACCTGTTATTAGGGAAAGTGAACTTCTTTCAGTATCCAGCCTGTTTGGGGCAGCAGTGACAAGGGAAAGCTGCTGTAGCTGTAGTTAAAGGGTCAGACGGTCCATTTGTTAGTTTGTGCATATTTCTTTCTCACTTAATGTTGTGCATTTCACACCTACATCTGTCTATTGTCCAAAACAACTCCTTACTTTATGTTTAAAATTAAGAACAGGTTTGGTTGGACACCTTATTAGAATTTTGTGTTCAAGTTGTTTCAGAGTAAAGCAAAGCCTGACTGGATCAAAAATAATTATTTCTTGACAGTTGAAAAAGGATATTGTACTAGAAGAAATAATGAAAAGATTGTATCCTACTCAATTATTAAACTATTTTGAAACTTAGATACAATTTGAATAAGTGTCTACATTCTTAAAAATGCTACCAGTCTAAGCATGATTGAAATCAAATTTATGCAGTTACGTGTTCTAGGTGTAGCAGAACTCCCAGTCTCCCAATTAAAATTTAAGACATCTCTGAGACAATTTTTGCTATCCTTATTCGCACATTTTATTTAAGAATAAAAAATTCAGAAATGTTTCAGAGAACAATGTTTCTTTATCAGGATAAAGTTGTTATATATGTACATATGTATGTGTGTATATATATGTACACACATATCAAAGGAATTAAAAGATTACTAACACCATTAATGATTCTATATATTCTAATTAATAATCATTATATTTTATTTATGTGTGTAAAAAATGTTTAACAGTTGTATTCATAAAAATGATCCTACTGGAATAAGTGTTCCAAATTAATAGTTCAGGATTACTCTCACCAATAATGGTGATGAAAAGGTAACATGAACTAATTTATTCAATCAAAAAAAAAAGACTTCTTTGAAAAGTAAGCTATATACAGAAAAGAGGAATGTATTGCTGTCTTGTCTGCCAAGATACAGATTTGAGGAAATAAGATTAAAAAAGGTAAATTAAGAAATTAGCTGTAGAGAAATCTATTAGACAGAGGAGAAATGTTATCTTTCTAGAGCTCCAACTTATATAAAAACATTATTATACTTAGTCTTCCTTAATTTGTTTTTTTGTTGTTTTTTTAATAATATTAGAAAAGTCATGGTTCTTTTTTAAAGTCCTTCTTATCTCTCTTTTTATCACTGACTTGCAACTCAGTTTCACTGAATTATTAGTTACAAGTTAAACACTGTTGCTTGATACTGGAAATGCCTTTATTATTTATGTTAATTCAAATATATCAAACAGTTTACAGTTCAAAGCAGATTTTAGTATGGTATTTTATTACAACCTAGATTGCAGCTTTGTAACCTTGGTATCACACAAATATGATGAGGCAGGATTAGCCATAACTGCTAGACAAGTGACAGGGAGCCCTGTGCCTGATTTGAACAACTTTCGATTTTCATTAAGTTGTGAATATTTATTTGCCTTGCTGTGAACTGTAGGATCTTCTTTGCTTGAATGTATCCATATGTAATTGGTAATTATGCTTTTATTCTAATGCTTATTTTGTTGCATTCAGATGATTGTGGGGGAGTTCTGTGGATGATTTAATACCAGTTCATTCTGGTAAGGAAACTAAAGTCTTTGTAACCTGGTAGTAGGTACATGTTCCTGATTTTGTTTCAGGCACTGTGAGGTAAAGCACTTCAATTATGTTTTATTTTCAGGGCTTTTAAATTAAGTGTTTATTTTAGTTTTTTCAATGCTACTTCATTAGAGTTCATCTAAATTCATTGCTCTAACATTTCTGTAGCTCACCTAAAAACTATTTTGGATTTTTATTTTTTGCTTTTATGAGAAGCTCAGCTAAATGAAGCCTGGTATTTTATGGCTATTTGTTGAACCACAATAATCCCAACTAATCATTATTTTTCTAGATCTTTTCCACTTTGATACCTGCAGTACCTTGTCAACCACTTGCACTATTTACCTTAACACCTCCAATTCTTTCACTTAGTAAGGACTTGCAGGCTGGGACAAAGTTAGCCCATGCTTATTCGTTGGCGAGATAGCTGTTGCCATGTGGTTAGTTTGCGAGCCTAAAGAACTCTCACGCTCTTTCACCTGCTGGAGATCAAACATTTGCCTCAGGGAAGCTCCATGAAGACCTTCCGTATCTCTCATATCAGATTATATTTTGCAGACCTCTTCTTGTTATTTCTCCGGGAAGTTTAACAGAAACTGGCCAACAATTTAAAGTAGTTAGAAAAGAGATTTAAAAGATGATAGAAACAGAGACTGCATGATCGCATAACTTGTTTCCATGGAAACCCAGTTAAAAGGTAGAAGCCTCAAAATATTTCATAATTAATAAAGCCAAATAAGAGCTGTTTATCCAAGTAACTACATCTATACAGATTAAAAAATATCTGGGAGTTTGCTTGGCCATTAACAATGAAACCTAGCTGCAATGAAATCATGGTATTGTCAGAAATGCTTCACACAGTAACCCTTAAGCTTTTGATGATAACAATAACGAGAAACCTGTGTAGTAGTTAAAAAGAAAAAAGTGAATATTACTATTAAAACATTAAATGGCTAAAATATAAACAGAATTAACAATTTCATGACAGTATTTACTTGCTTGTTCAACAGAGATTTTGTTACAGATTTTTCTCAGCTTGTAGACGAAAACATTTGAGAATGATAGCCAGCAATTTTTTTTCTCCCTCTCTTTGGATTCAGGAAGATCTGTTTTACAAATAAGGAGTTCTTAAAAACAGATGATTGATTAAATTTGCATTTTAATTTCTGGCTATCAGAAATAATATATAAGTAATCTTACATAAAAATAATGAAGTTATCAATTTCTTCTCTGCTAACAAGTTCTTCAAAATATATGCTAATGTATCTATAGCAATAGAGCAAAATCTATTACTTGTCTGATCACCTTCCTGTTTAATTCTCATATTGAAATTTCCCTTAGTCATCCAAATAGTTTTCTAGAAGTAGGTGACAAGCATTCAAAGCAGCTTAAACTGGAAATACTCATCAACTGCAATTTAATCAAATTGATGTTGCAATCAAGCCTCACTGATGTTTATCAAAAGATCTTTCATTGGACTTGCTCTTATTGCCAAGTGCCTGCTCGTCTATTAATATAGTGATTTAAGTTAACATTTTTCTAGTTTGCTCTGAGACTAGGAGGAAAACACCGTTACACAGACACTGACACCACATGGAAGCAGAGGGCTGACATCTGGGCCAAGTTGCCAGCTGGGACCCAACACTGAGCATGGCTGGAGCAAGTGCCACATCCGCCCATTTGCACTTTGTCAACCTGCTGGATGCAAGACCTTTCCTTACACAGCCTATCCCTCACTTGGTGCACTTCATAAATTGAGCTCAGCAGTGCTACATTGCCTGGTGTTCCTTTTTGCCTCAGGACATTAATATCTGCAAGCTATTTCAAACTATGCTGCCAATGTAGGATGTAGGATCCTGACAGCTAGGGTTGCAGAAGTGATCAGATATGCACTTCTGTATGTCTACGTAATTTCAGTAAGTTGTCCTATAGTAAGGACATCACACTTAAGTATGTCACACTTGAGATATATTGAAGAGACGAGAAGAGACATCTGTCAAGACTCTTTAGAATTTTTTTCTTTTTACATTCCCTACTACAGAGTTTTTCAGATAACTTTAGCTAGAATTTACTTGATTGGTTATTTGATTGGTTGTTTTTTTCTTGAGTACTGACATAACAGTCAGAACTGGGAATTTAAGGAAAACACACATCACCAAGAATCAAAACTTGATAACATTGCATGCTGTTAGTTAGAATGACTGTCCCACAGAGTTTCCTTTCAAGGCAAATATGTTGGAAAAATTAAGTATCTGATATTAACAGGAAAAGCTGCAGTTCAGAGAAGTAAAATGGCTTGCAGCATGCCAAATAGGACATCTATTAAATAGACAGGAACTGAGCAGAGGCTGCTTGACCTCCAGCCTGGTACTTCAGTTTCTGTGTTCGTGCTTTTCAGGACCTGTATATGTGGATGCTTTTAGATAAGGTGACAAGAATGCCTGCTCCTGATAAGAGTCCCAAATAGTGTATGAGCCACAGATAACCATTCCACAGCTAGGAAGTCTCTCACATATTACTCAGAATACTAAAGCAGTTTTACTTCCTTCCTTTTTTTACTCCCAGTATATGCAAATAGGACAAGTTGTCAGTTTAAGAGAAGGAATAGAGCATCTCCTACCTTTAGTAGCTGCAGCAAAAGTCAAATTCCTATTACTGCCTTTCTATCTTCAGGGAGCCATTCTTGTCTGTTCCAGAATCCAGACACTGAAAGATTTCTTCAGACGATAGATTTTCTCTCATGCTTTTTTGTCTAAATTTGAGAGCAGAATTTCACTTTCAATTCCATCCCTTTTCCCAGCAAACTTTAGTCCTTGCCATAGTTTGGAGTACATTTTCTATCATCTGAGAGAAAACCCAAGCATAAATACAGGTAGGAGGTTATGTTCACAGCACTTCAAAAACCCATATATATCTAATACACACCATGCTCTGTGAAGTGGCACTGAAGATGGTGTCACAGCTTGGGATGAAGACTTTCTCCCTAGATTTTCCTGGCATGACAACTGAAACATGAATGTCAATGATGCATATAAAACTTAAAAAAATATATATAGAGAGAAACAGTTTCTCTAAGTCCCTGGTAGTACTAAGGGCAATGGCAGAAATTATATTCAGAGATGTTTCATAAGTATAGTTTTACATCATAAATTTGTCTAATTATAATGGAAACAACTTTTATTACACCTCTTGTCTCCTGACATATGACTTATGTCTATCCTTCCCTAAAGTTTTAAACGAGTGTATGTTCCCTGATCCACATTGCCTCTTAAGATAAAATGTTACTTGCATAATTCTGCCATATTAGTTATGATTACTGTACTAGCAGTTCCATAAAACCCAAAGTGAGCAAATCATTGTGTTTTTAGATAGATGACCTGAGATATTGGGGATAAAAACCTTTTATCATTTTCCTATAGAATATTTTATTTTAAAGCTAAATTATTCCAGTAGTTTTCCTATTTCTTGTTCTTCCCTATTTCTTTTTCACTTTGATTTACTTACAGTTTCAAAATGTCCCTTTTTTACAGGTATAGCTTTATTACAAGGTTTAGATTTTTAAAATCAATTTAAGGCTTAAATATTACGGAGCAATAACAAGTAGAGTTGCAGAGAAGGCTCTCACCTAGAAGTCTGAAAAAGCTACACTCATTTCATTACTATAAATGAGAATACTTTAGCAGTTCAGCAGCCCAAATAGATGGGAAAAGAAAAGTAGATTTCAAACTGGATTTGTCCTCACTGAAATACCTTTGAGCATGCTGATTTAAAATTCATTTCTGCCATCCAATGTCTCTATCTCCATATGTACATCTGGAACTATAGTGAACCGCCAAGTGTTGCAGTGGTGACTTTGTTACAAATCAGAAAACGAACCAAAGGTGTTAATGGCCTATAATGGTTTCATTTACTAAAGACAGATAAGGTATGTGTTCTTCTATGTATTCTATGAAGATTACATAATATCAGAAAATAAAGTATCTAGATGCTAATATTCAGCTGAGCCCCTGAGCTTTTACATGGAAGAGACAATCAGCAGTCATCCTTCACTCACCTTTTCTATGCTACTCTTGGCTTGATAGACAAAAAAAAAACATACCATCTATTAATTGTTTCTTTTCCAGTCCTAGCTTACTTAGTCATTTTTCATTTGGGAGCCTTGTTGCACTGTCTTGTATCTCTTCCAGTTCTACCTTGCTATTTTTGAGATGAGCAGCCAGAGCTACCCACATCATTCAAGATGCGAGTACATCATGTATTTATTACAGTTGCATAAGGATGTATTTAGTTTTTTATTCCATTCTTTTTCAAATATTCCAAACACTCAGTGTGCCTTTTTTAAAAATCATTAGTGACTACTGAGTTAATACATTTGTGGAGACACACAATACATTCCCAATAATACCTGGATCTTCCTCCTGTACAGGAGGTGTAATCATCTTTCTTTAGGCTACACGTGGCTAAATGTTGCAGTGTAAAACAGACAGCTATATTAAAACAAGGGGAAACCAGGATTATGCTACAAAGCATCGTATTTAGGTACCTAGAACGTGGGAAGCTGAACTATGGGCAGGGCTTGTGGAAGAAAAACAAAAGAGTTCTTTATATGCTGAGTGCAAAAGAAGCTGAGAATATTTCTTTAAATGATTTTACTCTGAAATTCTTTTGATGTGCTCACTGCATTGTCTCTTAGAGCGTCTAGAATACTGTCAGCTGAGCTGTGTGTGTTTCTGCTTAAAAGTTATGTATGTTATATATTAAGTAAAACTGGTTACATTTCTTCTTCATAATATTATTGTTAAGCAATGGGCAAAAGACATAGCACTGGTGATAAAATGGGCTCCTACAAAATATTGTAAACAGAGTGATTAAAGCCTGCAAAAGTAAGTAAGGAAAAAGCATGTTTTATCTACAGGGACAATGAGTAATTTGCTTGTTTAAAACAAAAAAAGGGTTAATGTCTGGTGTGGGAAAAACAGAATTGCCAGATAGCTCAACAGAGAACTGACCCACCTTTATCTCAGGCTTGAAACAATAAGAACTAACTAATAGCATAAATTATGAGAAAGGTTTGTGGGTTCAGTGAATGTAATGGAGGTTAACCTTTTAAAGCTGTTACGTAAGCTATGAGCTCCTACTAAATCAGCAGAGAAAACATTTGCTTAGATGGTGGTTTTGTGCAGTTTCCACATAGTCTCTAAAGTGTGGTAACTTCTGGCTATTTCCACTTTATTTTATTTATTTATTTTTTTAAAGTGACTGAATTAAGAAAATTAACAGAGCATTGCCAGTTCAGAAAACTTAAATGATGCATTAAGGGACCAGTTAGTGTGTGTACGTACAAAAAGAAACAACCTAAAAGTGGTTATTAACTGAGAGTAATTTGACCCTACCACATGCCCTAGAATTTGTATATCAATGAAGACAGCTACTAATGATGCCAGGGAGATGCATCTGTATTGTGGAATCTGTGCTCCAAGCAGGAAGCAACACATGGGCAGTATACTCAGATGCTATGAGTTTTCTCTGCGGTCTCACAGTGCAAACAATTGTCAGTTTAAGGACCAAGCAGGATCAGAAGTACAGCAACGTGAGGCAGCAAAAAGCAGGTTATTTCAGAAACATAAGCAACTTACAAAGCAATGCAGAGACTAATTCAGATTTTGTTCTGATACCTGTAAGGTGTTATCTTTAGCGAAGTTTTATCATCTTCTGGATTTAGTACATTAATTGTTTAATTTTGAATATATTATAATATTTCACATTATTAATTACAGTTAATAAACCTTTCAATATCTTTTCATATAATGTGAAGCATTAGTAATTCAAGAGTTGTCCTTTAAATACATTGTGAATCCTGAAATGGCACTTTCTGCTCTACATTTTAGAAGCTAGCCAGTCACAGTGCCCATATAGAAATAAGAATTTACAAGCTGAGTATCTGATAAGATGGAGTGCATGACTTCAAGCTGTAAATTCTTTTTTTGTTTTTTTGAATGACATTTATATAGTTTGCTTCTCTTAGCATTAGGACTGCTTTAGCTGGTAAGGAGTTGACAACACCAGTGCTGAAAAGTAAATCTGTCCTTGATCACTGGATCTGTTTGGCATATCAAACCAGAAAGCATCATCAGGACCATCTGAGATCCTTTGACTGCATCTCAAATGCAAAGTCTCTCAGAAGGACAAGGAACTCCCTATGCAAAACTCAAGACCTGGCTACACCTTTTCTGGAAAAAAGGGGGAAAGGAGGGAGGGGGCACCCTTAAATAGTATCTATTGCTTCAGCAGGAACTTGACTGCTACATGCAAACAGAGCAGACCTAGCAGGCAGGATTTTCCATCCATTGAACCTGAACAAGCAAAACTGGAAAATTAAGATTGCATCTGACCAATGAATCCATAGCAGTTATTTTCTAAAAGGGTTTCAATGCCTTTTAGGAGTAAGGAGTCTATAATTAAAAAGAGTTTTGCTGTGCCTGAATTCCTTGCATTATTCCTGCTCTGTAAAGTAGGAAGTTTAAATGAACTTAAAGCTTCCATAAACAGCAACGGAAGCCTTGGACTGGAAAGGCTTGCTAGCCTGCAGTAACCAATATTTGACATGATATAGTACTCCCAGAAAACACATTATATTTAGTACTCCTGGGTATTTGAACTTACAGTGACTGCATGATTTCTTTATGCTGTTGTAATTGGCTAGAAGATAATTTTTTCTAGCCTGTGAAGAATTCCAGCATAAATTAAAAAAAAAAAAAGTGTGAAAACTCCTGAAGAAGTTAAAAAAAAAAAAGTGTGAAAACAGGCAGAAGGGAGGTTTAAAACTTATCTTCCCACTATCATAGGAAAATGTTCTAGCATTTGAGTTAACAGTTATTTTTCCTTCTTGAATGCTCTCCTGAACCTAATAAAAATGTCCTGCAGAAAGTTATATTAAAACAGGTACAGTTCTGTGGAAATAATTAGTTTCCAGTGAAATATATTCCAAATCACTTCCATCTATAAAGAGCAAAAAAATCCAAAATGTCCCTAAGCAACTTCAGCCCTTTGAGATTATAACAGAACTTACTGACACCGGGGTATTTTGATGCAAGTCTCAGTGCAAAATGCATCCTTGGCCATTAGAAAGCTTCTTGCTTACTCTGTAAGCTCATTATCTTTGAGAAATGTAGATCTTTTAGGGATCCCTTTCTGGATGAGATTTTTAGTTCTAGATACAAAAATTCTATAGGCCCTAAGGCTTTTAGAATTAGATTTTTATAAGCTTGGGTTTGGCCAAAGATGTATTCTGTAATTTTTTTTCTTTTTTCATTTCTTACTGAGAAAGGCTTGGTCATTTATCATAAAAGCTTAAACATTGCAACAAAGGGATGGAAATTCCTATTATATCACTATTTCTAATAATATACTAAAGTATAAACTCCAAAGCCCATAATTCTTAGTCCCATGAAAAGTACCTGTAAATGGCCCTGCACAACACAGCAGAATTCAAAACAGGATCAGGTTCTTCAATTGTGTAAACCCACAACTCAACAAACAGATTTATACCACTTGAGAATCTTGCCCACAGACTATTAAGAACATTTGCCAGCACATACAGATACCTTCATTTCACAGTTAAACTAAGTTTGTAATTACCAGCATCTGACTCATCCTCTAAAAAGCCCAAATGATATCTATGCTGCTGATGTAAAAGAAACCACATAATATTAATCAGCTGCTAGCTATATTTAAAAGAAATAGCTCTTCTTTCTTTACAGTGGGAAGAGGATTAATTTTGGGGTATCATATAGGCTCCAAGTGCTCAAGACCTCAGGAAATAAGGCAATATATCAATAAAATGTGTCAGTAAACATATAGTGGACTATTAAAGAAATAAAGCAAGCAATTAACATTTCTAACATGCTTTTTCACTCTGGCAATTCAAGCTGTAAAAATGTACCTAACATGGAATTTTATTATCTGAGAAAACTCATGTTCTCATCTTCTCATAACTATAAAAAGAAAACTTCTACTAGATAGAAGATGTAACTGCGCACATAACCAGTCATTTCCCAACTTCTAAGTGGTTAATCATATCTTGAAATATCTTGTTTTATTTTTAAGTAAAAATAAATAAGACAAACTACTTTGACCAAAAGTTTAAATTTGTCAACTGAAGAGCCTTTTCTTTTCCTTTCTTTTCTATAAGCATATCTGCAGTTCTTTTCTGGAAGGAACCGCTAGTGTTTACGGGAACTTCAATCACTGAATATACAATGATTAAATAATTTCTTTAATTTTAATACCTATGGATGGACTGTGTGAGTTCAGTAAGCTTAATTAGACACTTTACACCACAGATTGACTTGTCCTTCATTTACTTGAGTTAAAAAGGAACAAAATGTTCTTTATCGGGTTCTATCATTTTCTGTACATTGTGGCATTTGTAGATCTCAAAATCTGACCACTAGAGTGATAAATCTACCTGGAAAAGAAGCAACTCTACCTACAGGTAAGTTGATGAAATAAATCAGATATACATATATGAAGATATAGATATGCACATACATAGTAAAGATAGTTGTTTTAAATGCTAACCAGATCATAAGCACTGTGGAATACTTGGAAAGTATTACTTCTACTTCATGAAAGTAGTCTTTAATTTAACATTGGATTGTATCTCATTTCAATGTGCAAGGATGCTATTAATTTAACTTATTATTTTATAATGAACAGTTCTACACTGAATTACTCTGTTACCTGTTAATCTGAATGTAATTAAAATATTTTTTGAATAGCAGTTTTATTTTAACTGTTACATTTAATAGATTACTTAGATAAACATTGAATTTGTGATGGTACTAATTTATCAAGTCTACTTTCACACAGCTGGATAAGGCATCGTGCTTCTTTTTAGTTGCCCTTTTGATTCAATAAAAAGCTAAATTTCAGAGCCTTGTATAAGGACAAGAGTGGTGTTAGGAGTGTTTAACAAAATGTTTGAGTCATCATTTAACTGTATTGAATCTGTAATGTAACATTAATACCTTAATAACCTGGAAAATAAAGTTTTGTGTGAAAAAGTACAACCTATCCATCTCTTTAGCCATGCAGCTTGACAGTTTCAACAATATCCAATCTGAGGCCAGAAATTTCTCAGCCTGTTGCTTTGTGGGTAGCTTGGGAGAAGTTACGCTAGTAAACTGAATAGAGGCAAGGCACGTGCTTGAGCACTACCCTTCAGTTCTGAGCGATATTTAACTGTTATGCATGGTTTTGGCCTGCGCCAGCTAGTGCTCATCTAGACGATGCCCAGACACAGTTGGATAACATCAAAGGCCAGGGACCATCCCCAATACGCAGTGTAGATGAGCTTATCCTGTTTCGGGTGAAGAGAGAGATTAGCCATCTGGGTGTAATTTTTGCTGCACAGTTTGCCCTCAGGGCCAGATAACTGTCCTTGGCACTGCTTATTAATACAGACAAAGCCCTTATTTCACAATCATTGACTATCTGGATATAGCCGATATGAACTATCCAGGAACGAAGACCTGCAGGATCGAAAGTACTATCCTTCATACAGCGTTCATAATGCTCAATCTGAGGAGTTCTTTTCCCTTGCCATCCTTTATGGGATCTTCAATGTGTTTCATTTAGTGTCTGAAATGTACTTAATTATGATCCTACAGTTGAATAGAGAGTCAAGCAATATTCTCTGGCTGAAAAATGAAGCTTAAGCTTGTCCTTTCTTCTCCAGCCTCATGAGATCATCAGCCCTCTGCTTCTGCCTCCTGTCCACAGAGAGATGCCTCTGAGAGACAGAAGAAAAAATTAGATATTCTGTTGTGGCCTCATAATTTTCCATATGGAGTAAGTTATTTCTTGGGAAGCTACCACAACTGTTCTTGTGCATGGTTGCAGCGCTACATCCCTGTGTTCAGTGAGGCATAACTGCATACATGTATATACTATATATATGTATATATTTGGAAGCTGTACTTGAGTTTACAGAGCTAAGAAGTTCAAGCCTGCTAAGGCTTCTGAGTATGTATTGTGCATAAGAGAAGAGTTAAGGTCTTGCATCCTCCCAACTCCTTTGATTGGAGAATCCAAAGTAGTACTATAGTGCTAGCTGAATGGGGGGCATATTTGGGGGTCTGGCTGAAGTCTCAAATATATATAGGTAATTAGGCTGGGTAGACATGAAAAGTGAGATCCATGTCACCTTACTTACATTTCATTTATTTTTAAGCAGTGATCTGAAGCAGTCTCCCTAACATATCTGAATTTCCTCTCTTTTCAAAAAGAAGTGGAGCCTTTCAGAGTCTTCTGAGAGTGGTTCCTTTTCCCCAGCTGAGGCATAAAACTTAGGCAAGCTGGACCTTATGCAGTATTTTCAGCAATAAATGTAGCATGGAGCTGTCTGGCTGCTTTCACGACCTACCTCTGAGCACCGTCTGACTTTTTATGAATATTTAAACATTCATCCTCACATCACTTCTGTGAGTTAAAGGAGATATCTTCCATTTATATGGGTCTAACTGAAATGCAGAAAGATTAAAGAGACTGGTCTCAAAGCCTATTAAAGGATGCAATTGATTTGAATAAGAATTAGATCAGGCCATTTGTGAATTAACTTCCTCAGTAAGAGTGAACATCTGTCTAAATCTATTTATAGTACTAATACTATAACCCAAGCATGCTCCTTAAATTCTTCATTGCTATACCTTCCTGGGGAAAAAAATAAATCAAAATAAACAGCTAGATTTTTTAAAATGATGAAGAAAGATATATTTATTTTTTAATAAAATATTAATCGGGATGGATATTTTGATATCTGTTAATTTGGAATGAATTTTAAACTATTCAAGCAAAAATCTTATATTTTGTTAAACAGTAATGAAACTATAGTTGAAGTTGTTATTTAGTATTTAGAAATTAATTATATAGTATTTAAACAAATTGACAAAGTAAGAAGCTATGAAAAGCATGCAAGTCTGGGAAATTAAATTATATATGCAGAAGAAATGCTGAAATATATAGCTTGATCTTTCCTGTGAGCAAGATTATTTTAATATGGTAACAATACTCCTTTTAAATTCTGAATCCATAAGTTTCTATGAAACTTTGAAGGAGAGGAAAGGTATTCTTTATTCATTTTACAGGAAATCTGTTACATCTTCTTCATATAAATTACAACAGCTTCAAGATTTAGGAATCATTGCAAAGCCCTATAGGCATTGCAGGCGAAAAGATGACAGAATTTTGTGTGTATTTTAGAGCTATAATTACATAGAATCATAATATGAATTTCTTAGCAAGTATTTTTGAGGGATATGTGGATCGGCCTTGATGTTATTAATATAACACGACCCAGTTTAATAGCACAGTTGACAAGTGTTTCAGTGACTCTGGAGACACACGATTACTAGAAAGAATGCAGAACTGAGCACTAAGGATTACTTGTATGTGATTGTGCTGGCTTGAAATAACGGAATAAATTAAAGTTCCTTATATTTAAGAAAAAGCATTTCTGATGAAAAATAGTTCTTATTATAGAAATATAGGAAAGATGGTATAGTAGAAGAAGATGGATGTGAAAACAGCATTAGAGTGAATGGAGTCTTTCAAGGCAGAGTAAGGCTAAATAATTTATTATTTAGTATATAGCTCAATAGATTAGAATTTCTTCATAGGATGAAAAGACTATTGCCTCTAGACATTATATACTTTTAGTGATTTATTTATAAATATTATACCTTGTGGTACTATCTCAGTGAGACTATCAAGAATATCATTTAATCAGTAAAGTTTTAATGCAGTCAATGATGTCAATAACTAATTTTGCATTTCATATTGTTAGTGAGTTGTGAGAGATATTTATTTACAGCACTAACAAGATTCCAGATCTGGCAACATGAATAAGACACTTTCTAATGACAGAGATGACCAACTTCAAGAGAACTATTTACCCAAGAAACATGGTAAACTCGCCATCATATATAGTCATTAAGTCAATATGCGACATATTTTGAAAAGATACACGGTAACTTAATCAAATTCGAAGTTGCAAACCTGGTAAAGGGCTTATGAAAATATGATGTCAAGAGGTCACAACAAGAATGGTAAGGGTCAATCCCTCCTCAAAAGCTGATTCTGATTCTGATTTTACTTCCTGTGGCTAAAATCCTTTGACCCAACTTTTAAGTGCTGCCAGCAGCATGATTAGAAGAAGGTACTGAGGGGATATACCTAAGGCTGATGAGCCCTTATCATAACTGATACGCATTCCTTATTAATTTTATATCTTTATTATAGTCAGTCCCTCATCTTAAAGGTCAATGGAAGTTTTCCTGAAAAGTCAGACATGTGCTGAGGATGTTCAGCTGATTTCATGCAAAGATATGCTTTTTATATTAATTAAGAGCCTAAAGTAGGTAAATAACACAGTACAGGTGATGAGATAAAATAAAACGGTGGGGAAAAAAACCCAGAAGAGTTTGTGGAAGAGCTAGTTTGGCAAAGTGATTCATAGTAATCCATTTTAATAAATTATTAGACTCTGCTACTGAGGAAAAAAAATTATGTTCAGTATTAGAAGGGTACAAATACAATGCATATCCTACTAAGGAAAAAATGCTATAAAATGTCATTTTAGAGCAGTATATGCAGTATTTAACATATAATTTACACTGCATTTGATCAGTTTTATTCCATGTCATGTCTAAGATCTTGTTAGGGGATTGGACAGCTGAAAGAAAAATATTTGTGGTTTCTTACTGCATTTTTTCAGCATTTGGAGAGGTTTCCACACTCTTAACTAAAACCGTGGACACATAAATAAAATTTTGTTTCATTAGGAAATATCACCGATACCTAATGGGCTAGTAAGCAACTCTTCCCTTCCATACCCTAGGCTTTTGATGAGAAATATATATTTCATTATCATATTTAATAAAACAAAACATAGCTGTTTTTCATGCTGTATCAGCTTATGTCATTGAAAATATATGATATACAAACATGATCCAGACTAATTACATACAACTTATTGCTGGATCTTAGGATCAATAGGAAGGACAATGAATCACTTTAGGTGAAAATGGATTTATGGTGACTAATCTTGAAGCTTTAACAGATAATGTTTAAACACCTGAATTTGTGCTGAACAGGATTTTTACTCTACTTAGATTACAATTGCAAATATAATAACTACAAGTTACTGCAATAGTAAGATTACTGTTTTGTATGTAGCTTGGATGAAGCACATGATCTCTATTTATCTTTGATTTTATCTCTAAATCAGGAATAACATTCCTCCGCTTTTCTGCATGTGGCAAATAAGTGCTGAGGTACTCAGTGGTTAAAGGTGCTATAAATACCTAAAATACATTCTCTTTCTGCAGGAAAGCAGTTATGCATATTTCATTCTAAGATGTCCCTCTTTTATGAAATTCACTGCTAGAATATTGGGTTTTTTTCTTAGAAAATGTACATCTAGGTGCCACAAGCACATTTTTGTGTTTTCTTTGTGATATGCATGAAGGTAGCTAGTTAATGATTAGGTAGACTATAATACTAGAACACAGGAGACCTAGGTTCTCATCCTGCTCTAGCTTTCTGAGCGATCTCTGGGAAGAAGCCATGCTTCTCTCAAAACTTCGTTTTCAAAATCTGTGAAATACTGATAACTATTTTGTTATGCAGTCTTTCAGATAAAGTGATTGATTTAAAGAATAAAACATATCAAATGTTTGTTTTAGTTAGCTAGAAGATTTGGAAATGCCCTCTGCTTTCCTCAAAGTCTCCTCTTGGAAGAATTATTAATTATTTAGAGACTGTTATAATTTGAATACATCAATACTTAAAAGAAGGCAAGGAGAGATATTGCTAAATTTTCTAATTATGGCTTCCCAGAAATCCTTTCTACAGAGTATTGCTCATTTTACAGAGAGTATGTTCTAATGATTAAAATATTTTTAAAACTGTATGACATTGGGTTTATATAATGAAAAAATTAAGCCTATCTTTTAGTAGAATGACTCCTCTTGAATGTTAAGGATGGTTACAACATTGTAATATAAACTGCTCCTCAAGGCTTTAGGGGAAGGTTATGTACGCATTGGGAATTTTGGTGTTATTATTGTGTATTACTGCTGAAAAAACAGCAAACATTTGACTATACCCCAGTACACAGACTTAAAGTAGCAGTGGAAGCCTCAGCCCACCTGAAAGTGGGTTTTCTGGAGGCTTCATCCCTCCATCCTCAGAGCCAGCAGCTGTAGGCATCTATATCTTTGCTATTTTATCAGTCTATCCTACCCTGCACAGCAGGGCACAGCACTGTGGGTATGACTGCTGCAGAGCATAGCTTTGTAGTTCTTCATGAGTTTACCTAACCTTAGAAAACAGTCCTTCTCCACCTTGAGAAACTGCACTGTGCCAGTTCTTCTGCATCGATAGATTGCTAGTGGATGCAGTGATAGTAAAAATTATCCCACAGTTTACACTAAACTTCTGGAATACATTAGGTATGTTTTTCATTATTAGGCCAGATGCATACTTCATGTTTTTGAGAACCTAGTTCTCAATTTTTGTAGATACTGTTGTGCACTCTTTAATGTAGTAGAAAAGGATAGATAGATATTTGAAAAATCTGGTTATTTCACAATAGAACCAGGTCATAAAAGTATTATGTGATTTTTATGACAGGTGTATTTTATGATGTGATAGGCAGTCATAAAATATTCTTTCAAATATAAATGTATAACTGGAGCACTGATCCTATTGCTTTTGGGCAAATTATGCCTAAGAAAATACGCTATTAGCAAATGAATGCTTTATATTAAGTTTCAACAAACATTGTCATTGTCTGGACCACATTTTAATTCAAAATTCTTCTAATTGGGCTATCTTACCTCCTGCCTGCAGTTGCTCAAATTGTAAATGGGAAGGAGAGCAATCAAATTTTATCCTTGTAAGAAATGCAGCAATTTCTTCAATGGAAAATGAAATTAAGAGAAAGTTAAGTGCATTCTTAGCTGCCTTTTAATGTCATATTTGGAATGGAAATAAAGGATACCATCTGCATGTCAGCTGCTCAACTTTTTAGAGACATCCTCTTATGGCTGTTGTGGAATCTACAGCAGAATTTCTACTTTCGTACTATTTTTCTCCGTAATAGGTAACACATAGGGCATATTGCTAGGTTGCTTTTGGTCCTGAGTCTATAAGAATACAGGTATCCTCATGGTGGTTCCAGTTTGTAAGGACTAAATGAAGCAAAGAAAATTAAACTCAAAGATCTGCCGAGGATCAGAAGATCGTGAGAATATACACTTATGATTAGGGGTAGGACTAAAGGCAGCAAGAGGGTATAATCAAGGTGGATTGGGGAGAAATAAAAGGGGGAAAATAGAGAGAGAAGAGAGTAAAAGAGACTGATTGCATGTAAATCGGTGGCTGGACAGTATGCTTGTGTCTGACTGAGCCTTGTGCTGGGTCACTGCAGTCTATTCTTTATTCTTAATAAATCCTACTTTAAGTGTTTTCTGTGGGGGTGCTTTCTCTATTCTAAGCCTGCATGCAAACGCAAGCAAGCCTGAAGGCAGCCTAGCGGGCGAGCAGGGTAAGAGGGCTGAGCAGCATCCGCTGGAGTGAGGGGCCACAAGCCGGAGGAGCCCAGCAGCCGGCAGCCAAATAGACTGAGGGTCTGAAACCAAGTGCTGGAGAGGTCCACAGGGAGTGTATCTGTGTAACTCTGTGTGAACACGAGTGATTTCAATCTTCAGTCAGCCAGTGAAGAGGAGGAGGATCAGGCCATCTGTGTTGCTCACTTTTGTTGTTTGTGTTTGTGGGTACTGGCAAAGGCATTGCTCTCTGTGTCTTGATGTGTGTGGCCAGCCATGTCAGTACTGTGTGTGCATGTGTGTATATGTGCATGAGTGTGTTTGGGCCGGCCTGTGTGCCTCACCAATGGCTGAAGTGGAAACAGCGCTGGAGCAGCCTCGCATCTATGAGGTTGAACTACTTGGGTTCTGAAGCCCATGAGTTTCAGCTACTTTTAACATGGTTTATTTGACCATTTTACACCCTGTGAAGTAAGAGAGCCTCAGCTAACTAGAAGAAGTAGATAATATGGCTTATGCAGATAATCCTTTGTCACTGGCTTGGTTAGAGTGAACCTCATATTGAAGAAAGCCAATGCCACTCAGTCTTCCAAAAGGGCAAGAAGGAGGAGCCAGGAAACTACAGGCCTCTCAGCCTCACCTCCATCCCTGGAAAGGTGATGCAGCAGCTCCTCCTGAAGGTCATCACTAAGCATGTGATCAGGAGTGATCAGGAGTAGTCAGCCTGGATTCACCAAAGGGAAATCATGCTTGACCAATCTGATAGCCTTCTCTGCTGGAATGACTGGCTGGGTAGATGAGGGCAGAGCAGTGGATGTTGTCTCCCTGGACTTCAGCAAGGCTTTTGACACTGTCTCCCATCACATCCTCCTAGGCAAGCTCAGGAAGTGTGAGATGGATGAGTGGACGGTGAGGTGGATTGAAAGTCAGGTGAATGGTAGAGCTCAGAGGGTTGTGATTAGTGGTGCAGAGTCTAGCGGGAGGCCTGTGGCTAGTGGTGTCTCCCAGGGGTCAGTCCTGGGTCCAGTATTGTTCAGTGTATTCATCAGTGATTTGGACTAAGGGATAGAGTGCCTCCTCAGCACCTCCTGGTGGACAACAAGTTGACCATGAGCCAGCAGTGTGCCCTGGTGGCCTAGAAGGCCAATGGTGTCCTGGGGTGCATTAGGCAGAGTGTTGCCAGCAGGTCAAGGTTGAGGAAGGTGATCCTGCCCCTCTGGTTAGCCCTGGGGAGGCCTCCCCTGGAGTACTGTGCCCAGTTCTGGGCTCCCCAGTCCAAGAGAGACATGGCACTCCTGGAGAGAGTCCAGCAGAGAGCTACTAAGATGATTAGGGCCCTGGAGCATCTCTCAGATAAGGAAAGGCCAAGAAACCTGGAGAAGAGAGGATTGTGGGGGGATCTGATTAACATGTATAAATATCTGAAGGGAAGGTGTAAAGAGGATGAGGCCAAACTCTTCTCCACGGTGCCCAGAGACAGGACGAGAGGCAATGGAGCCAAACTGAACCACAGGAACTTCCTTCTGAACATGAGAAAAAACTTCTTTGCTGTGAGGGTGACAGAGCACTGGCACAGGTTGCCCAGAGAGGTAGTGGAGATTCCTTCGCTGGAGTGCTCTAGATGTCCCTGCTTGAGCAGGGGGGTTGAACTAGATGATCTCCAGAGATCCCTTCCAACCTCAAACATTCTGTGGTTCTGTGATTCTGTGATTCACATTAAGTCCTACAGTTATGAATTTATAGGCAGCAAAGGCAGCAATTTTTGCCTTAGTTGCCTTGGCACTTCTCTGCAACTTCTGTGCATCCTGGCATCTCTGTGTATGACCTTTTTTAGCAGAGGCAGTATCAGTTATGTTTTGACTGTGCTGCTGCAAATGTTTCCATCTGTTAGTTTTAAGAAATCTTTGTTCCCTAAACTGAACAAAAACACTACTCTTAATCTCATGGGTGAGTCTCAGGGAGGCTGAGATACCTATGGCCAGCTTTATTAACTGAAATCTTGCCCCTAATGGATTTAATTGACTGACTTTTCCACTTAATTGTACATGGGCATAAAGGTCTCATTTGTAACTCACAGAATAATCCACTTTTCTGTCACTGTATCTGTCTTTTGTACATAATAATGTATGAATTTGGATTTAAATTATTCCAGTGTGAGGGCATTTATGAGGTCACTTCCTCCTTCCTTGAATGAGGCATTCTTTACGTAAATGGGAGGAGTAATAGGGTCACACTTATTTTTCAGACTGCATAGTGTCATGAAACTTAGGAGCTTGATAATTTGCCATCAGACATAAGGTTGATTTTGATTAATGACTTGAAATCTACTTGAACTTACATAAATATAAAGATATATGCTGACGTAAGTCTCAGTTCCCAAAGAAATAAGGATAAAATGGCTTGATGGGTCATTTACACTTCTACTTTATCCCATTTATTTATAACATACGAACAGAACCAACTTTTAGGTGGAAGGCTGGAATAGCCTTTGCTGAATAACTACAAGGTTGTTTTCTCTTCGTGTTCCCTATTATAAGATGCATGCGTCTGCTTGTCTTGCTCCCCCTTGTCTGCAACCTCGCATTTCGGCAAGGAGTTCATTACACACTACACTGTAGAAGGCTTTTAAGATTTGCTTTTCAATTTTCATTTATTCTTTTTTTTTTCTGAATTCACAGATTGACTTTAAGCTTTTCAAACTCTAAGTTTGAGCCCTGAAATTACAACACTTTGATGAAAATGGCCTTGCTTTCTGAGATAATGAGTTCCCACTGAAGTCAGTGGAAACTCTTGTTGCCCACTACTTCTGAAAACCTACCACTTTAATATATGTGTTTAAATTAGGATCAGAGGCAGGATTCTTAAAAGTACCTAAGGGACAAAGCAGAAATCCCATCGAAAGTCATTGAACCTTGTGAGCTTAAGTAATTTAGTGTCCTTTGAAATTCCCACTGTCAGGATCTAAAATTAGAGTCATAGTTTAAGAAGTGAGGCATCCACCATTTCAAGATTTCAGTAATTTTTTTCCTCCTTCAGGTGCATGATAAAACGGAGGTAGGAAAAGAATAAAATGAAAATAATTATTACAATAAGAAAGAAATATAAAAACATTCAGACAGAAAAATAATACAAACTCAGCCTGTTTCATAGGTCCTGATAGGAGTGAAAAATTGAGCTCCATCTGAAAAGATTCCATACGGAATTTTAATGTTCTAAATATTTTTTAACCCTCCTCAGTCAGAGGACAGAATTTAGTCTCTCTCTCTAAACTTCTGGGAGGATTCACTAACCACTCAGCTGATATGTTATTAGAGTTAATGATATCACCACCATTCTTAAAGAGAGTGATTACAGCTTTATTCAGAAAGAAACCTGATCTTATTGGAGGGAATCAAGGCAGGGGCATTCTGACAATGCTTTCGAGAGGGGAACCTCAGAGTGCTTAGGGGTATGTCCTCCTCCACTTCTGCCTCGCATAGGCAATAGATAGTCATAGCACTGCTTAAATATAACAGCTCTGGGTTTGTGCAGCATGGTATCTTAGGGAGTTTTTACAGGGTTCACTAGCAATGGTATTCAAATTTGTGATAGGTTAAGTGATAGCTGAGTAGTAGAAACAGAGATAAAGTTACATGGAAAGGGAAAGAGAAAGGACAGAAAGAAAGGATTGGAATATAAATGTGCTATTGGGTGCTTTGATTCTGCCTAAATTCTTATTATTTATTTATTTATATCTTAGCCCTATATTTCTTACAGATGTTTCTTTAAAGATGGATTTGGCAGTGTTTGTTTCAGAGAACAAATGATTCAAAGGCTTGTTAACATTGAAAGACATTTTTTGTCTCCAGGATAATAATTCTAGCTGACCCGCCAAGAGCCATTCAAAGCTCTCTTCTTATAGGGGCTGGACGTGTAAAAGTTACTTGCAATACTAGCTCATTTCCTATCCAGACTTTTCAGTTTGCAAATTGTTACAACATTAACAAAGCAGCCAAGAAGTAAACAAGGATAGGATTTAATCCTATCTCCAATCCTTTCTCCTTCCTTGATCTGGCTTAGGCACACAGTTACAGTGAGATGTGATGCTTGTGCTATTATGAGCTATTCTGTGACAGAAGCTTCATTTTCTGAGGCTCTTAAACTGGAGAATTTGCAATTACAGTCAGCTCATATAATACATCTTTTTTTTAAATGAAAATAAAAAAAGAAAAAAATATTAAAAAAAAGAACTCTTTGGCAAACAGAGTGGTTACTATTCTATGAAGTTCAACAGCTATCTCACATAAAGTATTCCTCTTTCTGACTGGCAGAGGAATAACCACAGGAAGTTATTCAGTCAAGAAAAGGTCATTCTCACCTTGCATGAACGTGTTCTACTAAACTAATAGTAGGAAATCTCTCTGTTGAACATCTACCTTAAGACATTTTGAAATTTCTTAAATGTAATATTTTTCGTACGGCTAGATTTTATTTTTAACAAAGTTTAGAATGCTCTCAGTAATTATTTCCATGCATGCAGCACTGATCTGAAAAACAAAAATAGGATAAAAATAGTTCTCTATTTATAATGCATAAAGATTAGCACATGATTAGAAAAAAACACTCTTCTACATGTGTGTGTATTCAGACATTGTGCAGTCCTCTATATTCACAGGATATTGCCTATCCTCCAGGCTCAAGATCGGTGCATCCCTCTGAGGAAGAAGTCGAGCAAAGCGGGCAGAAGACCTGCATGGATGAGCAAGGAACTCCTGACAAAACTCCAGCAGAAGAAGGAAGTGTACAGAATGTGGAAAAGGGGACAGGCCACTTGGGAGGAATACAGGGACGTTGTCAGAGCGTGCAGGGATGCGACAAGGAAGGCTAAGGCCCAGTTGGAATTAAATCTGGCAAGGGATGTCAAGGACAACAAGAAGGGCTTCTTCAAATACATCAAGAGCAAAAGGAAGACTAGGGAAAACGTGGGCCCGCTGCTGAATGGGGCGGGTGCCCTGGTAACAAAGGATACAGAGAAGGCAGAAAGGCAGAGTTATTGAATGCTGCCTTTGCTTCCGTCTTCACTGCTAAGGCCAGTCCTCAGGAATCCCTGACCCTGGAGCCAAAAGAGGAAGGCTGGAGAAAGGAAGACTCTCCCTTGGTGGAGGAGGATCAGGTTAGAGATCTTTTGTCCAAACTGGACATCCATAAATCCATGGGCCCTGACGGGATGCACCCACGAGTGCTGAGAGAGCTGGCGGATGTTATCGCTAGGCCCCTCTCCATCACCTTTAAAGGTCCTGGAGATCAGGAGAGGTGCCTGAGGACTGGAAGAAAGCCAATGTCACGCCAGTCTTCCAAAAGGGCAAGAAGGAGGAGCCAGGAAAAAACAGGCCTGTCAGCCTCACCTCCATCCCGGGAAAGCTGATGGAACAGCTCCTCCTGGAGGTCATCACTAAGCATCTGGAGGACAAGAAGGTGATCAGGAGTAGTCAGCATGGATTCACCAAAGGGAAATCATGCTTGACCAATCTGATAGCCTTCTCTGCTGGAATGACTGGCTGGGTAGATGAGGGCAGAGCAGTGGATGTTGTTTACCTGGACTTCAGCAAGGCTTTGGACACTGTCTCCCATCACATCCTCCTAGGCAAGCTCAGGAAGTGTGGGCTGGATGAGTGGACGGTGAGGTGGCTTGAGAACTGGCTGGATGGCCGAGCTCAGAGGGTTGTGGTGAATGGTGCAGAGTCAAGTTGGAGGCCTGTGGCTAGTGGTGTCCCCCAGGGGTCAGTCCTGGGCCCAGTCTTGTTCAATATATTCATCAATGACCTGGAGGAAGGGACAGAGTGCACCCTCAGCAAGTTTGCTGATGATACGAAACTGGGGGGAGTGGCTGATACACCAGAGGGTTGTGCTGCCACTCAGAGGGACCCGGGGAGGGACTCAAAGGCTGGGGGTTGACCTGCTGGACTAGTGCTCTGCCGAGAAGGAGCTGGGAGTGCTAGTGGACAATAAGTTAAGCATGAGCCAGCAGTGTGCCCTTGTGGCCAAGAAGGTCAATGGTATCCTGGGGTGCATTAGGCAGAGTGTTGCCAGCAGGTCGAGGGAGGTGATCCTGCCCCTCTAGTTAGCCCTGGGGAGGCCTCCCCTGGAGTACCGTGCCCAGTTCTGGGCTCCCCAGTGCAAGAGAGACATGGCACTCCTGGAGAGAGTCCAGTGGAGGGCTGCCAAGATGATGAGGGGCCTGGAGCATCTCTCCTCTGAAGAAAGGCTGCGAGAGCCGGGCCTGTTCAGTCTGGAGAAGAGGAGACTGAGAGGTGATCTGATCAACGTGTACAAGTATCTGAAGGGGGAGTGTCAAGAGGATGAGGCCAGCCTCTTCTCCGTGGTGCCCAGTGACAGGACAAGAGGCAACGGGCCCAAACTGAACCACAGGCAGTTCCATCGGAACATGAGGAAAAACTTCTTCACTGGGAAGGTGACAGAGCATTGGAACAGGTTGCCCAGAGAGGTAGTGGAGTCTCCTTCCCTGGAGATATTCAAAACCCGCCTGGACGCAATCCTGGGAAATATTGTCTAGAGGACCTTGCTTGAGCAGGGAGGCTGGACTAGATGATCTCCAGAGGTCCCTTCCAACCTAAATGATCCCGCTGTTATCCCCTGGGAGAGATGTAGCCCTAACCTTAAAAGAGGAGGTGTTGCACAACTGTATGTGTTTGGGAGTGGACACATTTTCTTCTGTAAATCAGTATCTGCCTAAGCATTATCATGACTTAGAGAGAAATTAACACCTTTCTAAGTCCCTGAAGGAGCTCAGTTATTTAAGGCTCTAGCATTTTTAGAACATAGATGAGCACAGTATTTATACTCAGTTTTAGCTCAAAAGCTGAGGTGCCAGTATTCAGCTATCACATAACAATCTTTTAACTAAAACATACATGGAAAAGAGGATGGTTTGACTTCAGTTCCCTCTTTCGTTGAAGATGCTTCATGTCTCACACAGTCTTTACATGGAAGTAAAAACAATTCAGAAAACAAGTGCCCATCCCAGAGTGTAGTTTACTGTCCAATTAATCACAGTCACTCTCCTTTTCATTTGTTTTATTTGGATGAATAATAATTACATGTTTGGCTGAAGAGTTATTCTCCACCTCTTCTGAAGACTAGTGGCTTTTCCAAATATTCTGTAGTCTGTGAGTAGAGCACTCATCTGAGAAGCAAAGGATATGTCTTTCAGCCCTTAAGGTATAAGCTTGAAGTTCACTATTGGCTTTCCACTCTCCGGGTCAGTTAAATCTCTGGGCTATTTGCAAGTTGTTGTGCCAATGGCTCCTCCTAAAGCTATTGTGGCTTAAGAGTATTAAGTATTAAGAGAGACCTGCTTAAAATAGATTACTCTAGGTGTGTGCTCAGCATGTAATCTTTCTGAATCACTCTTCATAGTGATTAATCACTCTTCATCACTTAATCCTTCGCATACGTCATTTAAGAAGCATAGGTATCTAAATTCTGTGTTCTGAATTACCCTCCTGGGGTCAGTTATCTATTTTATTAAACACTGTGGTGCCTAAATGGGAAATGTCTAAGTGGGGTTCCTACATCTCATGTGGATACCTATATCAAACATTTAGTCACCAACTGCAGCCTTATAAATTTTACTCAGTATCTGCTTAACTCTAAAGGCCCCTATGAAATGAAATGCTTAGCAGCGGTCTGAATATGCAAGTTTCTGAGTATTTCTAAAGATCTCTACGTTGTAAACCAAATCAATTGGAAGAGTGGTTGTTTAGTATTTCACAAAGGCTTTCTAGCACCTACTTCAAAGGATTAAGTCCTGAAAGATTCCAAGGAAGGTCACAGCTATATATTAATTATTATATATTTGTTTCATTTAATGAATTACTAATAGACATCCACATAAAGCACTGGGCACCTTTACAACAAGTTACTATTCATATTATCAGTCTATTAAATGCAGGCAATAAAGTTAAAACTCATCCACCAAAAACTAATCCCAAACACAGGGCCCACAATTATCAGTTTACCATTTTTACCAGTGAAAATAACGGCAGAGATTGCAGAATGTACTAACAGCATTTCATTTCTGTAGGACACTGATTCTACAAATACTCACTCGCTACCCTGTACTTGTACACACGCAGCTTTGATTCCATGGAATCTTTTGAGCATGTAATTGGTAGAGTTCAATGATTCACAGCTTTCTAATTCAGCTGATATTTTGGCAAGTTATTAGCCAGCTGCTATTCACTGAAGCAGATGTTATGAACCATGCATAAAATTGTCAAGGTTAGAGTTAGTACAAAGAAAACTCTATCCTTCTCCTGCCAGGGTTTATAATAAAACTTGTACTGACGTCATCAGAGGAATCAGCTTCAGAAACTGAGTGTTGCTCAGATTCATCCTCCATTATTTTGTTCTGCTCCTGAACCTTTTCCTTCACCTCCTCATTCTGCACATGGCCAACTTTCTTTTCATCTTAGTGCAGCTTGTATTTTGCTTGTCCACTCCTAGCTGCTAGCCTTCTTTCAAGCTGATTTCTGCACTTGCAAACATTCTTCAGTTAGCATTTTTCAGCTCTCCACCTGTGCTTCCTTTACTTCCTCTGACATTAAATCAAATAATCCGTAGGTGTTATCACTCTCTGTGTTCTACAAGTGAGCATCCTGTATAGCTCAAAAGCAATAATAGAACAAGTCACATCATACTAGTTCAGGATAATGAACCTACTCAAGCCTAGATATTGCTACCTGTTTGGATCAGGAAATGGGTTTTTTGTCAGTATTTTTTTGTTCACTGTAAGTCACTAGTGTATGACTGCATATCTACCATGTAGAGGGTAACTGGGATGGAAAAAATATGCAGTATTTTTTACTAAAAATCTGAGATGGTCATCTCAGTATTTGCATTATTGCTTGTATTTCCTAATAGTTGCCACAAATATACATGGGAAAATGACAATATGCAAGATGTATAGCAAAAGCTGAATTTAAGAACTGGAACATTAAAAAATTAAGCCAATCCCATTTTACCTTGTATTTTTTTCTTTCAGCATTAGTTACTATTCTTTTATATTGTTATAACTTGCCAATAGTGATACAATACCAGCTTGAACGACTGAGTGAAAAAGAAGATGCATTTTCTGCATCTAGGGTTTGCCTAGAGGACATATGTTTATCAGATCTAAAACTACTTACATCCTTGCTACCTGGAGACTGAAAATGCTAACCCCTTTACTACTGTGTTAATTTCAAGTGAATTAAATAAGGCTTGAACTTGGCACTGCAGTTTATTTTAAATGAAGAAATATTTAAGACATATGTGGCATACATCTATTATCAGTCTACTAAGTACCTTTACAGCACAGTAATTTATTGATATTCTTTGTAATCCTGTATATTTTTTTACTTTCAGGTCATTTGACAAAATCAGGACAGTCTCCTTGCACAGAAAGCCTTGTTTCTTTTTTCCCTTTGTATGCTTATGTTTTCAATAGGCAACTATTCACATACCTAACTGGTCCTTTGCACATAACTAGATACCATCCGTGCATACAGTAATTTCATTGAAATGTCAGGTGTGCTACCGTGATTACTCTTTTCCATGGGCAATTTAGAAAATCAGAAAATGAATATATACTGCTTGTAATGCCACAAAATGACCTTCTGCTAGGTATTCTCAGGGAGCTGCAGCACAAAAATGATCTAGCTTTTGAAGTCCTGGGTGAATGAGAAAGAATAACCACAACCTCTTTGTAACTGATTAGTTTGATGTTCGGTATGCAAGAGGAAGTCAATAATAATACATTTTAAATTAAACCTTGTAAGAATCATAAACTTATGTTTTAGAATCTATATGATAATTTGGTATGAGATTTGATATAAGGTCAGATGCTACTCTTTGCTGAACTAAGAGCAAAAAAAAAAAAAAAAAACAGTTAATGGTCCCTTGATTTCAAACTATATGTAGAAATACATGGTTCAAAAGGAAACGTTTTGTAGTTGACTTGAACTCAGAACACAATCACATCAAAAAGGTAGTAAAAGGAAAGGAAAAAAAAAGAAGAAAAATTATTCATATCCCAATATGACTGCATGGAATTTCATGTAACCCTCAAAAAAAACCTGCTGAAAATTGCCATCCTGAAAGCAAGATCCTTCTATCTTGTCTTACTCAGAAGACTGGTTGAGGTCGAGGGAGGTGATCCTGCCCCTCTCCTCAGCCCTGGGAAGGCCTCCCCTGGAGTACTGTGTCCAGTTCTGGACTCCCCAGGACAAGAGAGACATGGCACTCCTGGAGAGAGTCCGGCGGAGGGCTGCAAAGATGATGAGGGGCCTGGAGCATCTCTCCTCTGAAGAAAGGCTGCGAGAGCTGGGCCTGTTCAGCCTGGAGAAGAGAAGACTGAGAGGTGATCTGATCAATGTGCATAAATATCTGAAGGGAGGGTGTCAAGAGGGTGGGGCCAATCTCTTCTCTGTGGTGCCCAACAACAGGATAAGAGGCCCAAACTGAGATACAGGAGGTTCTATCTGAACATGAGGAGGAGAAACTTCTTTCCTGTGAGGGTGACGACAGAGCATTGGAACAGGTTGCCCAGAGAGGTAGTGGAGTCTCCTTTCCTGGAGCTATTCAAAACCCACCTGGGCACGATCCTGGGCAATGTGGTCTAGGTGTCCCTGCTTGAGCAGGGAGGTTGGACTAGATGATCTCCAGAGGTCCCTTCCAACCTTGGCCATTCTGTGATCCTGTGATTCTGTGAACTGCACTGCAGTAAATCATTACATCCATAATTTTTCTTTATTGCACAATTTTAAAAGGTTCTAAATATATTTTCCCCACACACTGATCAAAATGAACTTCACAGAACATTTATTCTATTTGCCAGATGGCCAGTTTCATCCATCTATGAAAGACATGGACTCCTTTATCTGGAAAAGTTTTACTGACTAGTTTTAAACTCTCATAGCTCCATCTGTGTTGTTGTCGTTATTATTATTTGTTTTCAGTGTTGAACAACAGGGGAAAGATGCACATATGAATTGAATTTGTAAAACTTGAATAAACATTGACAGCTACAGGTTTGAACAGATCCAATTACAGCTTATTATTATTTTTTATTTATTTGTATAAGAAACCTGTATGAGATAATTATCTATTATTCTATTTATTTATTTCACCAAATGCAGCCTATCATGTTTCTCCATATCAATATATTACTAGCAACCATCACAAAAACAAATATACATAGATTGAGAGCAAGCCTGTGCATGGCCACATGTTCCACTCTCAGTGTGTTTTGTTCATTAGAATGCTGTCATAGAATCTTAACATATCCACAGTGAACCAAGGATGTTTTCATCACTACGTATTATAAATGATGAAATGTAAAAGATGACCATTGCAAAGAGATTCACTTTTGGTCATGATTAGCAAGTAAACTTACTTTTCTCACCAATATCATAATTAATGTTCTATCAGTTGAGTGCTTAATGAAAAAGGATTTCCTAATTTTAACAAAACATCCTTTTCATAGATTTGCTATTACTAAGTACATTTTTGTTAATTTCTGTCACACACAGTGTTAATATAATTAGCATATTTTAGATGACATAGCTGGAAAATTCATCAACAGTATTTGGTAAAAAATCACTAGGAAAGTTTTCAAGGTTTTATAGAACATTTTCTTTGATTTCTTTTTTCTCCTGTATGTGTATATGAAAAGTAGATCCCATTAGATGAAGTATTCATAATTGCCATAAAGAATATTCAATCAGTTGAATTAATTTAAATTAATGTATACATTCATTCTCTGTTTGAATAGAAAGTAATTTTAGCTTAACTGAAACACTGACATGTAGGCATTAGTTTTTTATTTTCAGGTGTTTCAATGTTAATGCAAATAATTATCAAATTTCCTGGACCTGTGGGCACTTTTGCCTTCCTTGAATTGTTGAAGTTTATTCAGCTCAAGTTTATTTATTTATTATTACAAAACTTTTAATGCCATCACATTTAAGTTCCTAGTCTGCATCAGTGCTGCTAATTTATTTTCTATGTCTCATCTTGATTTTAAATTAACAAATGTTCTTCCGTTAGAAGATATTACCAGATGATGGGACCCTGTTTGAAGATCAACAGCTGATGGGAAGCGATGGGATCCACCCTACCAAGCGGGGCACGCGCGTCTTTGCCAACAGATTGGCCAGCCTGGTAAGGAGGGCTTTAAACTAGGCAAGATGGGGGAAGGGGAGTGGTGTAGTGGCAGGGGAGTCAGTAAAACACCGCTCAAGTCAGGATGCCTCCAGCGGGTGCATACAGCCAGGGGAGACAGCATGGGACATGGCTATGGAGGATCCTCTTGCACCTCTCCTGGGAAGCCTGCATGCTTGACTGGCTCTCTGAAATGCCTGTATACCAATGCACACAGCATGGGGAATAAACAGGAAGAGTTAGAGATCTGTGTGCGGTCGCAGGGCCATGATCTCATTGCAGTGACAGAGACATGGTGGGATAGCTCACATGACTGGGATGCTGTCATGGATGGCTACGTGGTTTTTAGGAAAGACAGGCCAGGAGGGCGAGGTGGTGGAGTTGCTCTTTATGTGAGGGAGCAGCTAGAATGTATGGAGCTCTGCCTCGGGGTGGATGAAGAGCAAGTGGAGAGCCTATGGGTAAGGATTAAAGGGCAGGGTAACATGGGTGACACTGTTGTGGGGGTCTACTACAGGCCACCTGACCAGGAGGAAGTCATCGATGAGTCCTTCTACCGACAGCTGGAAGTAGCCTCACGATCACAGGCCCTGGTTCTCCTGGGGGACTTCAACCACCCTGACATCTGTTGGGAAGGCAGCACAGCTAGGCACAAACAGTCAAAGAGGTTCCTGCAGAGGATTGATGAAAACTTCTTGACCCAGGTGGTGGAGACACCAGCGAGGAGAGGTGCATTGCTAGACCTTGTACTAACGAACAAAGAAGGTCTAGTTGGAGATGTGAAGGTTGGGGGCAGCCTTGGCTGCAGTGACCATGAGATGGTGGAGTTCAGGATCCTGCGAGGAGGGAGCAGGGCAATGAGTAGGATTGCAACGCTGGATTTCAGGAGAGCTAACTTTGGCCTCTTCAGGGACCTACTTGGAAGAATCTCGTGGGGTAGGGCCCTAGAAGGAAGAGGGGTCCTTGTGAGACAGAAGAGATTCAGGAAAATATTAGAATGAGCCACAGGATCCTTAATGATGATGAAACTTCAGGATATATATTTTTTCACATCACAGAATCACAGAATCACAGAATGGTTGAGGTTGGAAGGGACCTCTGGAGATCATCTAGTCCAACCTCCCTGCTCAAACAGGGTCATCTAACCACATTGCCCAGGATCGTGCCCAGGTGGGTTTTGAATAGCTCCAGGAAAGGAGACTCCACTACCTCTCTGGGCAACCTGTTCCAATGCTCTGTCGTCACCCTCACAGGAAAGAAGTTTCTCCTCCTCATGTTCAGATAGAACCTCCTGTATCTCAGTTTGGGCCTCTTATCCTGTTGTTGGGCACCACAGAGAAGAGATTGGCCCCACCCTCTTGACACCCTCCCTTCAGATATTTATGCACATTGATCAGATCACCTCTCAGTCTTCTCTTCCCCAGACTGAACAGGCCCGGCTCCCGCAGCCTTTCTTCAGAGGAGAGATGCTCCAGGCCCCTCATCATCTTTGTAGCCCTCCGCCGGACTCTTTCCAGGAGTGCCATGTCTCTCTTGTCCTGGGGAGCCCAGAACTGGACACAGTACTCCAGGGGAGGCCTCCCCAGGGCTAACCAGAGGGGCAGGATCACCTCCCTCCACCTGCTGGCAACACTCTGCCTAATGCACCCCAGCATCCCATTGGCCTTCTTGGCCACCAGGGCACACTGCTGGCTCATGGTCAACTTGTTGTCCACCAGCACTCCCAGGTCCTTCTCTGCAGAGCTACTTTCCAGCAGGTCAACCCCCAGCCTGTACTGGTGCATGGGATTATTCCTGCCTAGGTGCAGGACCCTGCACTTGCCTTTGTGGAACTTCATGAGGTTCCTCTCCGACCACCTCTCCAGCCTGTCCAGGTGCCTCTGAAGGGCAGCACAGTCTTCTGGTGTGTTAGCCTCTCCTCCCAGTTTCGTATCATCAGCAAACTTGCTGAGGGTGCACTCTGTGCCTTCCTCCAGGTCATTGATGAATATATTGGACAAGACTGGGCCCAGGACTGACCCCTGGGGGACACCACTAGCCACAGGCCTCCAACTTGACTCTGCGCCATTCACCACAACCCTCTGAGCTCGGCCATCCAGCCAGTTCTCAAGCCACCTCACCATCCACTCATCCAGCCCACACTTCCTGAGCTTGCCTAGGAGGATGTGATGGGAGACAGTGTCCAAAGCCTTGCTGAAGTCCAGGTAAACAACATCCACTGCTCTGCCCTCATCTACCCAGCCAGTCATTCCAGCAGAGAAGGCTATCAGATTGGTCAAGCATGATTTCCCTTTGGTGAATCCATGCTGACTACTCCTGATCACCTTCTTGTCCTCCACATGCTTAGTGATGACCTCCAGGAGGAGCTGTTCCATCAGCTTTCCCGGGATGGAGGTGAGGCTGACAGGCCTGTAGTTTCCTGGCTCCTCCTTCTTGCCCTTTTGGAAGACTGGCGTGACATTGGCTTTCTTCCAGTCCTCAGGCACCTCTCCTGATCTCCAGGACCTTTAAAGGTGATGGAGAGGGGCCTAGCGATAACATCCGCCAGCTCTCTCAGCACTCGTGGGTGCATCCCGTCAGGGCCCATGGATTTATGGATGTCCAGTTTGGACAAAAGATCTCTAACCTGATCCTCCTCCACCAAGGGAGAGTCTTCCTTTCTCCAGACTTTCTCTTTTGGCTCCAGGGTCAGGGATTCCTGAGGACTGGCCTTAGCAGTGAAGACGGAAGCAAAGGCAGCATTCAATAACTCTGCCTTCTCTGTATCCTTTGTTACCAGGGCACCCGCCCCATTCAGCAGCGGGCCCACGTTTTCCCTAGTCTTCCTTTTGCTCTTGATGTATTTGAAGAACCCCTTCTTGTTGTCCTTGACATCCCTTGCCAGATTTAATTCCAACTGGGCCTTAGCCTTCCTTGTCGCATCCCTGCACGCTCTGACAACGTCCCTGTATTCCTCCCAAGTGGCCTGTCCCCTTCTCCACATTCTGTACACTTCCTTCTTCTGCTGGAGTTTTGTCAGGAGCTCCTTGCTCATCCATGCAGGTCTTCTGCCCGCTTTGCTCGACTTCTTCCTCAGAGGGATGCACCGATCTTGAGCCTGGAGGAAGTGACGCTTGAATATGAACCAGCTTTCTTGGACACCCCTTCCCTCCAGGGCCCTACCCTCTGAGATTCCTCCAAGTAGGTCCCTGAAGAGGCCAAAGTCAGCTCTCCTGAAGTCCAGCGTTGCAATCCTACTCATTGCCCTGCTCCCTCCTCGCAGGATCCTGAACTCCACCATCTCATGGTCACTGCAGCCAAGGCTGCCCCCAACCTTCACATCTCCAACTAGACCTTCTTTGTTCGTTAGTACAAGGTCTAGCAATGCACCTCTCCTCGCTGGTGTCTCCACCACCTGGGTCAAGAAGTTTTCATCAATCCTCTGCAGGAACCTCTTTGACTGTTTGTGCCTAGCTGTGCTGCCTTCCCAACAGATGTCAGGGTGGTTGAAGTCCCCCAGGAGAACCAGGGCCTGTGATCATGAGGCTACTTCCAGCTGTCGGTAGAAGGCCTCATCGATGACTTCCTCCTGGTCAGGTGGCCTGTAGTAGACCCCCACAACAGTGTCACCCATGTTACCCTGCCCTTTAATCCTTACCCATAGGCTCTCCACTTGCTCTTCATCCACCCCGAGGCAGAGCTCCATACATTCTAGCTGCTCCCTCACATAAAGAGCAACTCCACCACCTCGCCCTCCTGGCCTGTCTTTCCTAAAAACCACGTAGCCATCCATGACAGCATCCCAGTCATGTGAGCTATCCCACCATGTCTCTGTCACTGCAATGAGATCATGGCCCTGCGACCGCACACAGATCTCTAACTCTTCCTGTTTATTCCCCATGCTGTGTGCATTGGTATACAGGCATTTCAGAGAGCCAGTCAAGCATGCAGGCTTCCCAGAAGAGGTGCAAGAGGATCCTCCATAGCCATGTTCCATGCTGTCTCCCCTGGCTGTATGCACCCGCTGGAGGCATCCTGACTTGAGCAGTGTTTTACTGACTCCCCTGCCATTATACCACTCCCCTTCCCCCATCTTTCCTAGTTTAAAGCTCTCCTTACCAGGCTGGCCAATCTGTTGGCAAAGACGCGCGTGCCCCGCTTGGTAGGGTGGATCCCATCGCTCCCCATCAGCTGTTGATCTTCAAACAGGGTCCCATGGTCATAGAAACCAAAGCCCTGTTGCCAACACCAGCGGCGCAGAGAGTTGTTAACTTGGAAAACTCGTCTGCTCCTCCTCCCGTCCTTTCCCCTCACAGGCAAGATTGAGGAGAAAACAACCTGGGCTCCCAGACCCTTCACCACCATTCCCAGAGCTCTGAAGTCCTGTTTGATGGTTTCCAATTTGCCTTTCGTGTCGTTAGCACCCACATGGAAGATCAGCAGAGGGTAGTAGTCTGATGTATGGACAAGCCTTGGCAGTCTTTCCACGACATCTCTTATTCAAGCCCCTGGCAGGCAGCAAACCTCTCTGGACAAGAGGTCAGGTCGGCAGATAGGTGCCTCTGTCCCCTGCAGCAGGGAGTCACCCACAACAATCACTCGCCGTTTCTTCCGGGGGTTCCTGCACGGCACAGGGTCTGCCAGGCCAGTTGCCTCCCTTGGAGCCGTGCCCAGCCTCTCCTCAGCTTGGAGGGCGCTAAACTTGTTTTTCACAGGCAACTCTTGAGGAGGAGCAAGAGCCTTTCTCCTTCTACGAGAGGTCACCAGCTTCCAGCCCTCTTCAACAGCGTTATGATGCACCTTTACACACGGTGCTGAGCCCTCTGACAACTCCGCTGCAGTGGGGGCAGGGGACTCCCGGAGCTGCACAGTCTCTGGGAACGCCCTGTCAATCTCCCGCTCATCCTCTCGTATGCTATGCAGCCTCCTAACCTCCTCCTGTAACTCCTTTATCTGGTGACACAACTGGTCAACCACAGCACACCTCCTGCAGGAGAGCTGACTGTGAGTCCAGGCCTCACGGAGAGGCCCCAGGCACTGCCTGCAGCCTGACACCTGCAGAGCTGCATCTGCTGTCTGAGGGTCCGTCTGGGTTGAAGCCTCAGACACAGCCGATGCAGCACCTCCAGCAGCCACTGGGGAACGTGCTCTGCGGCGTGTCATGACCATGCCCTGGGGAAGGATTAAAGGTAAGGTTTCCTAAAGGCCATCATGCAGTGGTTCTCATGTTTTCCTAAATCCCTTGAAAAACCTCTCCTGTTATACTGCATTTTCCTTTTCATAGCTGTATCATAAAAACATCCAAAAGCTATTCTACAATGGATTAGTGCTTCCAGGTACTTTTCACTTCAACAGCTTCCAAAGCTGGTGAACTCCATTACAGAAAAAGTTTTTGTTACTAGTCTAAATGGAAATTACTTTTTACTTTACCTACATGAGTAAACGCTCTGCTGAGTGCTACAGGGTTTTTTTAGACCAAACTGACAACTAGTAACAACCATCTTCCAAAAATATTAGACTTGCAAGGCTCCAGTGAAAAAGAGTAGAAAAGAGTAGCTTGTTCTAGGAAGCAGAGTAGATGGTTAATTAACACTGAAATATCACCTACTGAAAGTGGGGACCCAGTTGACACTGATTTATAATAATTATACTGAAGAGTCAGAGTACAAGTTGTTTCTCTAATTATGTGGTAGACTTGCCATAGCATGGAAAATCAGTGGTTGCCTCAAAACAGGTAAAACAGTAGGTATTTTTGTGACAATTGTTTAAGTACCTGAAAACCAGGCTGTTCTTCTGCTGTTATTACCCAGACGGAAAGGAAAGGGGAGTTTTTGCAAAAATGCTCCTGGAGATGCATATGGCTGTATTGACTACCAGTTGGAATATCACTGCAGGGAACAGACTTCAGTTCTGCATGTAGCAATATTATATAATAAAATTCCCTTAACCTCCAGCTTCATCATGGTGGTTAGTAAGATGAAAATAGATAAAAGCGGTACTAGACCACAACGATGCACACAGAAATTCCCAGAGATAAGAAATACTAAAAAATGTGGATAAGTTATATGTAGTAGCAGCAAAAGCAATCTTCAAAGATGCTATTACTGTGCTACTACATGAAAATCCTGAAATCATGAATAACTATGCAGCAAACTCAGAATTATTCCATAAACACTTTTCTTCAATTAAAAAAAAATCAGAAGATGTATTCATATAACACAATGAAGAAAGATATTTCATTTCAACAGTAACCCTGGAGAATATTTAATAGTTCTAAAAACAAACACTTTCAAATTGCCAGGACTTGATCTTTTTTATCACAAATTTGAAAGAACTAGACAAGGCAAACTTTGACCAGAAGAGTTAATTTTCAATAACTCTTTTGAGCACTGAAGGAGTTACAGAGAACTAAAAGAAAATGAGTATCATAAAATACGTAAGGTGGGAGGGGATTATTTCATGAGGAAGTGGCCGTTTGCCATCTGAGCATTAGTCCTAGGCACAATAATGTAAAGCCTGATGGAAAATACAACTGCTTAAGACAGACAAGGGAAAGCTGAAATGTTAAAGTGTTAATCAAAATGTCTTTGTGAAAAACATGTCATGTCAAACTAAATTGATCTTGTTTTCTGTGAAATTCTATCTTAGAATGCTAAGTCTTGTAGTCAACTTTTAATTGGAAAAACTGCATGCTGTCTGCACAGATTATTTGCACAGATGACTATGTCCATATATCTTCTCTTTTTGGCATATAGTTAGCTCAACAAATGCAAAGTATCCCCAGGAATATATGTATTTCTAGTTTTCTATATGAAGTACTCACCTAACTGGCTATAGCTGTGAGCAATGTTAACATCAGGCAAATAATTCAAAGTAAAACATGATCACATAAAAGAGACATATAGGTCAAAGTGTAAAGGTTTACCTTTTCAATAGCAAAGTTTGACTTCAACATGTCAAGTCTAGTCCACATAAATTAACTAGTCCTTCTTCCACAATTAGTGTATATTTAGAGTGCTTTTCCTGATCTATAAAGGATTTACTCTTGCACTGATCTATCTCTCTCAGAGACTTAAGAGTTTGTGCAGATCCCATTGAAAAGAATTCCATTCTCTTCCCAGGGAAAAGGATAAGGCAGAAAAAAAAAAAGTATATTACCCATCTTCCTAGTATAAAGCATCCTTATCAGCAGTTGACTCTGTAGCTCTGTATGAAAGGAAATCATTTGAACTATTAATGTGACAAATGCATCAATTAAAATGTAAGGCCACCTTTTTGATAAAACTTCTATAGAGATACTTATATAAAGATTAAGAAAAATTACAATACTGTATTCTTAATATGAAGGAAAAAGAAAGAATTCTGTTATGATTGATGTTTATATATTACACTGATGTGCAGCAAAGATGACAATACATATGCAATAAATCATGTTATTGATAACCACGATTTTCAATTAAAAATGGTAGCCATGTATTTCCATTTTTAATTTGGATATCTTACACTTGTAGACAGCTGGATCAGCAATGGCTATAAGCAACAAAATGTTAACATTTAAGGAAAACATGGCCTCCTGAATTATCATTTACTATTACAAAGGACGTATAACGATTTCTACCAGAAAAGATGCTTTGAATGCTTTTAAACTTCCATTCTCTCCCAAACAGACATAATAGAAAAAATGGCATCAATATGCAATAAATGGCTATTGTTGTAGTTAGAACAACAGCTGTGAATCACTAAATGTTTAGACTGTAATATATTCTCACTATATATTACGTAACACATAAAATTATAATGAAAGCCTGGTTTAGCACATTACCAATACTATTCACTATTGACTTGATATAACAACCCTATATGTCAAAGGACTAATCAATAAAGTATTTATTTAATGATTAAATTAAATATATGTACTATGCCTTGCATGCTAGGAATGCAATATCCATGTTGCTACATAAATAAATGTAGGCACTACAAGCAAGGGTGTCTTCATGATAACCCTGCAGTACTTTACTAGTACATGAAAATCAGATCTCCAGCACAATGGCTAATAAATGTAATGTTGCCTGTTATAAGTGTGTTTCAGTATTAAAATATGCTATGACTGTAATAAAAGTATCCAGAGGGTCTGAGTTACAACTCTCACTTCAGTGTTTTAAAGTACCAGCAATCAAGCAATCAAGTCTTCTCCCTGCTTCTTTGATTGCTGTTTGCAGAACAACCGTACAAAAATTATTCCTTTTTTTTTTTGTTTAAGTACAGAAGGCTGACTCCTTATACCTTCACTTGAGCTGAATCACAGTCAAGCTGAATTCTATGCTGGCCTTAACTTTGCCTTCTAAATGTCTCTAAATCTATTCTTTTCTCCTTCACTTTAGGATGAGCTTCAATTTTTATGAATTAATATGTTGCTTTTAATGTTTTGTAATGATATTCAGAACACTATTGAACCAAGTAGAATTGAGTATAGTTCTGTTAAAGTAATAACAGTAAATGTCTTTACTTTGTTAGTTTCTTCTTAAATGATACCTGGCTTGTTTAGCTACTAATTTCTAGGGAGATAGCTCCAGAATTGTGTTTTGATATTCTCGATTTTCAGAAAGTAAAATATAACCTCCAGAATAGTTTGATGGAGATTACGGGGTTAGACCTACTTAAAATTCATTTTTCCTGTCTTTTATATCTCTAGGAAAAAAAAAAAAAAAAACAGATGTTTAAGAATCACCGTAAAAGAAATAATCCTCTCAGTATATTTTATTTTAGTTTTAAATAAGAAAAAATAGCTAAAGTTTCCTCAAGGAATTCTTGCAAACATAGTCCAACCCAGCCTAAACCATTTTGCACTTACATGTTTGGGATATAATGGCAAGTTTCATTTTGCTGAACTCCAAATAGTACTATAGAAAACGTGCTAAAAATTCAATCAAAAGAAATAATTCTGTGAGGCAATTCATGGATATAATTCTCATTATGTTAAATATATGGCCATGCTTTGCAGGACTCTAGTATTAAAAATTGGCAAAATAATCACAGTTATTAACTGCGACGACTTTTTTTATAGTATAACAAGGAAAGGGAAAATACAAACACTAAAGAAACACAACAGGAAGAGTAAGCAGTGGTTCTTTCTGTTAGAGATTCTCTTTTTATTGTCTATGTGAAGAGCTTTCTTAACAGTTACACCCTGAAGAATGTGTCTAACTTGGAGTAACCAAGTACTTTATTAAAAAAAAAAAAAATAGCTGTTTGCTATTTGCTACCTGTTTGCTAGCTCAATAAAAGAATTAAAGAATGATTAAAAAACATGTATTTAAGATTTAGTGAAGTCTCTCTGGTAGAAAATAAAGACCCAAACAATTAATAAAAGTAGCTTGAAAAACTTAACCCTGTTGTATGAAATCAAAGTATTTATATTAAAAGAAGACATTCAAAGAGTTATTTTGAGAAAAAAAAAATTAATGAATCCTCTTAAATCTAAATCAAATTCTGCTCTGTGTTTCTGTTAACTGGAAATTAACTCATTTCTCCTCTTCAAGTATATGCCATCTGAAAAATAATCTCATAATGCACAACCTGAAAAATTTAACAGAAGCTCCTGCTTATTGTACTGTAACAATATTTCAACTGCTCACTAACATCATTCCGAGAAAAAAAAAAATCTAAGATCTTAAGAGAAGAGTGGAGAAATCTGCAATTTCATTTCACCAGTATGTGCTGACTCTCTGGTTGTGTTATAATTTGCCCTATTGTCATCTTTTTGCTTTTCCTCTGAACTATCATGTTGATGCTTGCTTTCACAGCAAGTGGAATAAACTTGTGATGAGTGATAGCAAGGTAAAGATGACAGCAAAGAGAAAACTACTTAATTTAGAGGGTCTTTAATGACAAAAGAAGAAAGAGAATATATCATTTGTTTGATAACAGAATTCTTAAATCTGATTAAATATATTTTACATTAGGAAAATGAATTATAAAATTATTGTTAAAGTTGTCATGACTGAAAAAAGTCAAATGTCACCTTCAAGAAAGTCAGGAAGGAGTATCTGGGGAGGTATCGGATAGTTAGCCTCCTGGGAGCTGTTTACGGACATAAAGGACAACAGAACGAGAAAAACCTGACTGGGAATAGTCAGCACGGATTTACCCATGGAAAATTGTGCCTGACCAATCTGATTAGCCTATGTTATGAAATGACTATGTCTGTGGGCAAGAGGAGAGTAAGGGTATGCTGTATACCTTGACAGCAAGGATTTTGATTCTGTCTCCCACAGTCCTTGTAGCCAGCCTGATGAGATATGGACTAGATTAGAGATACAGCTGATAACTGGCCTGATCCTCACACTCAAAAGGCTGTGACCAGTGATACAAATTCCAGCCGGTGGCTGGTTACCAGCGGCATTCCTCAGGGGTCATTACTGGGGCCAATAATGTTTAATGCCCTTACTAACAACCTTCATGATAGGACGGAGTGCATATTCCGCTAGTTCGTAGGTAATACCAAATTGAGGGAAGAAGTTAATATACTTCAAGACAGGGTGCTATTCAGAGGAATTTCAACAGGCTGGAGAAATGGACTGGCAGAAAGCTCATGAAGGTCAACAGAAGTAATGTAAAGTCATATCTGGGATGAAACGATGCCATGCAATAGAATAGATTGTTTGCTGACTGGATAGAAAGAAATTTACAGAAAATGATCTGGTGGTTCAGGAAGAACAGCAAGTAAAGAAGCAAGCCAATCACACATTCTCTTAGTAGAAGAGTAGCTAGCCAGCTGAGGGAAGTGATTCTCCCCCTTGACTCAGCATTTGTGAGACGCACCCAAAACTGTGTCCAGTTTTGGGTTCCCCATTACAAGAAACATAGACATACCGGAACTAATCCGGCTGAGGTCCACCAAGATGATTAGGGATCTCAGTCATATGCTTTATGACGAGAGGCTGAGGAAACTCAATTTGTTCACCCTTAAGAAAAAGAAACCTAAGGGAGACTTTAGTGTTAACTACACTACCTAATGAGCGGATATAGAGAAGATGAAATCAGACTTTTGTCGTGCACAGTGCACAATGATAGGACAAGAAGCAATGGACACAAGTAGCAGCATGGGAAACTTTGATTAGGTATTAGGGGAAACTTTCACCATGATAGCAGTCAGAGTTTCCCCGGGACCTTGTAGAATCTCCATTCTTGGAGATATTAAGAATTCAACTGGACACAGCCCTGAGCAACGCGCTTTAGTTAACCCTGCTTTGAGCAGTTAGTTGTACTAGAAGACATATTAAGGTTCCTTTCTGAAAAATCTTCAGAAATAAATTAATACACTGAGAAATGATTATTTAGTTTATTCTTATGATCTTGTTTAGAAATAGGCAGTCAGGATTAACTTGCAAAGTAATTTCACTCTAAAAATCTTATTTTCAACTCCGGAATTTTTAGATTCGTGCTATCAGGAAAAAAAAAAGTGTTCAGGACCTAAGCTGGTGAAATTTTTTGTAGCTACACTGTCCTTCCAAAATGAGTAACTTAGTTTTTGTTTACAGTTTTTAGATGGTAGTAATAGTAATTCAGAAATAATATTTAATTCTAGAAGACTCAAAAGTCAGAAAATTCATTATAAAGAATTCAGTAAATCATGGCATATTCTTCATAAATTTCAAACATCCTTTGTAGGACCAATTATTGCAGAGCAGGGCATTTTTAAGAGAAAATTTGATTTTTTTTAAATCAATTATTGGAAATAGATAATTTTATATAAAAATATATTAAGTGATGTGAAAAGATCAGTCCTTCTCTATTAATGTGTCATTACTGACCACATTATTAGGCTGTCTGCTTTTAAATAGCAGTCTGTTCAAATATACTAATCTGGAAAACCAGATTTTTATTCATTTTATAGACTGTTACAGTTTAAAATTCCTATGTGATTAAGACTATTCAAATTTGGTGAATTACGAGTTTCGTGAAGGGATGGTTTCCTAAAGGAAAGCTACACTTTATTCAGTGAAGCTAGTTTATTCACTTTGACCTTTGAAGCAATGAAAAAGCTTCAGTCAAAGCTGTGAGAGGTACAATACCATTTTTATCAAACTGGTCATCTAAAGCATTGTTGCAATAATCTAAGATTCTGAGTTACTGAGACTGTTTGAATGAAATAATAGAGTTTATGGTACAGTTGAGTGTAATTTGTCAATACATCTTGTGTCTTGTACATACGAAAAAGGCAAAGCTCATCATAACTGTATATACAATATACTGTACAGTTTTATTACGAATGGTAAATTCATGCAACCTTGTATTGTTTGGCTGTAAAGTAGGGTGGGAGCATTGCAAATGGTCAGATACATAAAAAAAAAAAAAATCTGATTCCATGGTAGTTTACAGTGGTCGTTGTCACCTGGGATTTGACAGTGTGTTATTTATTTGTGTCTGCAGTGCTTTAATCTTTGGCTACGGGAGTTGTGATTTCCCATTGCAATATGCTAATGCTTTTTTTCTTTAGTGATAATGGTAGGACTGTAGATCTAGGAGTACTAAGTTAGTTATCTTCTAATATTGATCTGGGATTTAAGATCTACTACCTCTCTGTAGTACAAAATAATATTGGAGGGTATTACATGGGCTTTAGCATTCAAGATAAGTTTTGATTATGAAATTACTTCCTTCCACAGCATGGGTGAAACTCAGCTCTGCAATAAAGAGCTAGTTTAAGGTCTTCTTTACCGCAGTAGCCTTATTTAGATTTTATTAACACTAATAAATTACTTTGCACCACAACACGAGTTGAATAAGGTCTGACAACGAGCGTTACATTAAACATGCCTTTTCCTTCACTTTATCCTAAGATATCCAACAATAAATATGGTGTTATCTCCACTACCAGTGGTAGTTCTGACGTCTGAATTGTTCTAGTTCATACCTAGAGGAATTCCGTACACAAGATAGACAAAGATGGAAAAGATAAGTTGTCTATTTTAACTAATAACATATAAGCTGAAGGGAATATAAAAGATTTTTTTTTTCTTTTCTGTTCTCAGTGGTCGCACATAACGCTTTGTGACACCGGCAAACAAAAATGAGCCCGTCATGAATTTCTGAGGTTTGGGAGCAGCTAACAACCTACTTCCTCAGTTTTCTTTATGTGATTTGTAGTCTCTTCCTCTGTCTCAGAGAGGCAGGCCTCCTCTTTCTCAAATCATTCGCATTTCAGGACTTAATTTCCAGCTTATATTTTAAAGTGCATTGTAGGCCATTTATTAAAGACATCAGCTCCGTCTCAAAAGATTTAGCATATACATAAATTCCACTAGCCTACAGTGTAGTACAAAATTATTAAATGATCAAGGCTATGGTTCTGCTATAACAACAGTAGTGTCCTCTCTCTTGAGTCTGCCTTGACCTGCCAATATCTACTGTACGCACCAATGTGTAACACTAGATTACAACTGTGCTGTGATTTATACCCTGTGCTCTCTTCTCTGCAAAATGCAGAAATTCTTTAACTTTTTATTAGTTTATTTTTATTTAATGCCCTCTGTGCTTCAAGGAATTATATGTGGCCATCTTTTTAATAATGATACGTGTGGAGCAGGAGGACTAACCAGCTGAAATCTCAAATAATGTTTATTGAGTACTTTCTTTAATGGGCTATAATTTTCCTCTGAGATGGTTAATTTGTCAGTGTATAATGCTACAAATACCACTTCATATAGCCTTAGAATTTACTGAACTGTATCTGAATTTTCATGATAGTAGTCCAAATTAGGCTTTTGTAGTAGTGGGAACAGTTAAATCAAAGTGAAGAAATCTCATCTGGGGACAGCTGAGACAGTATAGATAAATTTCTCCTCTTTTCAGTCTAGCTGCATTTTGTGTATTATTTGTCTGCTTTTTCTCCAAGACCTTAGAGGGTAAAACGGCACAGATGGCATCTGGACCCGAGATCCGCTCCCATCTTCTGACACTGGGAGCTAGAAAAAAGGATAATGCAGGGACTGGATAATTCCTTTCTATTTTGAAAAACTGGAAGCATTTTATAGAGGTGTTGCTTAGGTGTGGAAACTATTTTAGTTCTTTTACAGCTCTGTACCTCCCTTTCTCTAGATGGGGACTAGGCTTGTTAGTGACTGGGATCTAGAAAAGATAGCATAATTGGCAAACTGCAGGGTAAGGGGAGTTCACCTAGCCTGTTTTAAGGGTTATGTACTTTGTTGGGTTCCGGTTTTGCTGACAAAGCATCTGAGGGAAGCCTACGGGAGCCTAGGAAGTTTTGGCATGGCAGTGCAAGATAAGAGGGTTGTTTTGACTTTTGTAGACTCTTTGGTTGCCCTCATCTTATTTTTCCTATCTGTGCTGAGGTAAAATAGAGAAGGTTAGGTCTCTGGCTTTTTATGACTGACTTTCAAGTACCTAAAGAGGCAACGATCGGAAATTATGGAGTTAGAACTGAGATCTTCACTGAACAATAGTATTTGTTATCTGTGAATATGCACCTAAGAGCATAGGTAGTCCTTTCCAAAATAAAGCTCCAGCTGATGTGTTCCCAGTGTGATAGTACCAGTGCCCATTCTTATTTCTTGCTGATTCACTTTTTGAAGGATTTTATTATTGTTTAGGAATGATAATCAGTGAAGAGTCAGTTTTGAAAGCTTGAATCATTTTTTGATGTAACCCTTCTGCTCATCAGTAAATGTCTTCATTAGATATCTTTGTTTTTTTTTCAGAATTTATACAAAACTTGGTGCTGATTTTCATTCAGCTGCAGAGCAATCCACTGAATAATTCAAATTAAAAAATCTAAACTCAATTTTCTTCACTCTCCCACCTACATTTTTTTCTTTCAATATTTTTAATTTATTTACATTTCTCCATTGCACTCTTGATTAGGACTTACTGTTTCTGGAAAATATTTATCTACAAAATCAGAAGGCCTGCTTTGCCTTCTTTTAGTTAATAAGAGATGTGGGGGGTTGGAAATACTTGTTAATTATAAAATATGTAAAGCTTCTAGAAAAAAATAAAAGAATTATCTTCTGTCTTTTAGAATAGGAGTGCACTGTTTTTCTCTTCCGATATTATTATCACAACTGTGCAATAACTGTAACTTTTTTTGCCCTTGGATACACTGCAGCTTGTTCTTCAAATCATGTTTATTTCTTCTAAATTAAATCTTTAAAGAAAGACTTCCTTAAGTGAAGATGTAAGATGCCATGGCTAAAATACATGAAAGACAGAGCCAAAATGGATTTTTTTCAGCTGGTGACCAAAGGTCTTGTAGCAAGTAAAAGCAAAATCAATCTTATGGAGAATTTTTACTGTCCTAATTTTCACTTTTGTTTTCTTTCTCATCTGTTTTGTCAACCACTTTTCACTACTTCTTTGATAATTTCAGACTCTCAGCTCCCTCTGGATGATTCTCTAATTTCCTTGTAACTTTCTTATGAGAAAAAAATTAGAGTATAAATTTCTCCAGGTTCTTCACTTATTGCTTGGAGACTTATTAGCTTATTTTACTGCACTCTATGTAAATATGAAATATCATATAATGTATTTTTATATGCTTTGCTATATCTTATGCTATGTGAGAAGTAATTCAATTCTGCCTTTGTTTTTCAGTCTGGACTCATAGCTCATTGGGGTTAGTGGTTAGGCTCCCACTGGTCTTCTTTAAAGAAGTTTGTATCAGGAATATGCTAGCTAATAGTAATCTGCTTACGCATGGTAGCATAAAAATTCTTGCATAGTTAAAAGCTAAACTTTTATTTACCTGTCCCCATTAGAAGAGAACAAAGATTTTTAATGAGATTATAGACTGATAGAGTGGTAGCTGAAGCTTCTGAAGAGGTGAAGTCTATTGAAATACATACAATTAATATGAAAAAGAGAAAATATGTAAACTGGGGGAGAAAGGTCTTACTGACTTTTTAAATATACTAGTCTTAGCCTTTTCTAAACTTTTGGTATTTCTGAGATTATTTCTGGGTTCTTCCATTAGCATCTAGGTATTTTTTCTAAATTAGTCACCCCTGATGACCATAATATATTGAAGTTTACTGTTCAGATGAATAAGTCTATGAAAACTAATCTAGATCCTGAAAGCAATGTATATTATGAGCTGACATTTCACATGATAACTTATGGTCTTAGATCATTACTTATCACTGAGACATTCAGTGTAATTATTCTCTTTTGTAAACTTCCAGGACTTCAGATGAATACCACCACTGTTACTTAATTATTAAAAGAAACATATGTCTCTCTCTCATTTAATAGATCTTAAATTCCTAGTTTTCTATCTTTCTACATATGTATTGATAATATCCTGCTCACTCTATGTTTATCTCCATCATGTTCCATTTTCTTCTTTTCTCTTGTATTACTGTCTTCTCCTGCAGTGTTATACTATCCTTCTGTGCATCTGAAAATAAAATACACAGATAGCTTTCAATATAATAATTATTGTGATTATAATTCACAAACAAGATTCTCAGATGCTATGAACTGCTTTAGCTCAATTTGTCAAAGCACTTGTTGAGTGACTTTACTGTTTCAAGTTTCTGGTTGGTATTTTCATCTGAACAGCTTTGTGTCTTATGAAGAAAAATATATATTTACTTATATTTAAATTTCTTATATTTATATATGAACTTCTCTTTGGGGTTCAGTTCAGAAATTATTTACCAGTGGTGTATGGATATCTGAAATCTCTCATCTCTCAGTATGATTTAGTAGTGCTATGTGGATAACTCAGATTTATCCATTACTTTCACCTAATTATACTACAGCTGTCTAGTCTTGACTGATTGTTGGTGTGATACTAACATCTGAATGGTGAAAAAGTTTTATGAAGATAGATCCCACTAAGGCTGACATTTTATTAACTAGTTCTAGAAATACATTGAATATTGTTTCTTCTCTGGCAAAGTTAATTAACTTTGATAAATAATATAACGCTAACATGCTTGATTGTAAACACGTTAGGCATTACCACACATTATCTTTGAATTTATTGTTTGATAAGCATTTACACCTGTTAATAACATTTATATTATCTGCCTGATTTCATTATGCTAAATTCCATGATCAATAAGAAGATATGAGATGTTAGAAAATGTTTTTATTATCCTAAATGTTAATTATAACAATTCAATATTTTTCCATCCTGTGCTGTTCTGAAATTATACTTGATACCAAATGTTGCTTTCAGAGTTATAGTGACTGAAAGTTATTCTATCTTCTCATTCCACTTAACAGTTCAGTCCGCTGATTATCAGTATAATTGTATGGGGAGAGGGATGGAGGGGGTTACTTGTAAGGGCATTAAAAGATGCTACCTCAAGTTATTTTTCTGACTTGCTTTTATTTATGTGTCTAATTATTTGCTATTTAAAGAAGATTCCAACTTCATGATTTGTTGTCAAGATCATATAAATTTGAAACACCTGGACTGGGTTTATGGCCCATGCTTTTGAAATTAGATTCTTATTTATATCCAGAGAACTACATCTATTTTGGTCATTTATCCAAATTGATGAAGCATATGTTTGATATTGACTTTAATTATATATGGATTATAAACTGGCTCTGGTCATGCAGTAAAAAGCACAAAGAACAGTATTAATGCAGCACATATCATTTTATGCAATATGTACAAAGTCTTGTGCCAACAGCATCCATTGGATAATTAAAGCAAATATTCAAGAGAGTAGGACCTACCTAACCAATAAAATGGGGGATGCAATAACCAGATCCAATCTTTTTCAACAGGTAGCCCCACAAACAGACAGTATTCTTCACAAAAGCTATGTGGATGTTACTCCACTACTATATATCCACCTAGCTGAAATACATAGGTTCTATGGATTTGCCCAATAATGTCATACTTCAGCATCAGCCAAAATCCACTTTGTAACTCTGGTATAAAACTGATAATCTTTAAACGGCTTCCACTGAATTATGAAGGCATGCCATGGTGGAAATCATCAGTAATATATGGACCTCAGCCTCGATGTCAGTCTCCAATTATATGAGAGAATAAATCTGGTTTGATTAAAAAAGGTAAGACTGAAGAGATCATTCAGTCAGATTTCTGTTTAACTCTAGTAAATCCTGTCTATTTCCCATTGTGGTTCAGGCTATCTTTCAGTGTCTCAGGTGTTAAGACTATTCTTGGAAATCTTCTCATTGAGAATTTGAACCAATCCCTTAAAAATCTACTTCAAAAAGTTCAAAATTTCTGCAAATCCTTCAGCTTTGATGATAATTTTTCCTCTTCTTCAGAAACAAACTGAAGATTTTCAGTTATGTGATATTCAGCTGAATCACATGTTATTATCTCTACGCTAATCTATCCTTGTCTTTTTGACTGTGTTAGTTACTATTTATACTCTTCTCAGTGCAATAGCAGCTGTGAAATTTACTTCTGCAGCCACTGTTCTCTCTTACTCTGGACATCATTGAGGAGTGACTCCTATTTCAAATTCAGTGCCTTGGTTGCACAGGAATACCATATGAACTTTTTTAAAACATATTCAAAAAATTATGAAATAATTGTTTGTGTCATCAGAATAGTTAATTTATACATACATGAACTGATATTGGCACTCTGTGTAAAATGTATGATTTAGTTTTGATTATTTTCCAAAGGCTGTATTGCAATTCACTCTAGTAAACCATGCTGTCCAAAATATCGCATAATCTAATTTTACATAGGTGAGAAAGATTAGCACAATGCTAAACCCGGAGGAGTTTTAATACAACTCTTAAGAAAGACTCAAGAAAGATGGAAACCATTTTTTTTTCCTGAAAAAAACAAACAGTTCTTATAAACATTTGGTCTACTACTGCAGTTCAGAACCATCACTTCCTACTGGCAAAATTCTGTCAAAAATTTCATAATTAGACATAGCCACACTGCGCTTGCTAATAATGTAGTATTAAAATCAGGCTTAAGGACAAGACCGTCAGTCTGCATCTCTATTTGCCATTATACTACAGTGTAGAAAAATGTGCAATGACACATGTTATCATTTGCTAAGAAATACAGCATAAACTATTTAAAAGCAAATATAGGAATAAGATATACCTTGAAAGTCTAATCTGTAAAACACAAAAAATACTGGAATTTGACCTAAATCTGGTCATGAGTTCTTATATTGTATTTCATAAAGCATATCTATAGTCAATATCTTACAGGGAAAGAAAATAAAAAATACAAGTTATGACTATTTACTACAAGTAATATGGTAACTGACTTCAGACATGCTAAAGAATCAAACCATGCAATACAAGTGAACAAGCTGAAGTGAACAGTGTTACTTTGTATTCATGACGATTCGCATTTCACAAATTATGATCAGTTTAATATCTTACAAAATGTATATATTTCCTCTGTATTTACAGACAATATGGTAATATCATAAGGTTTTGAGAATTTATTACTAGTTTTCATTGTTTTAGTACACTTTTATCACATTGAGTATGAACTGTATTACACATTTTCAGAAAACCGACATTGTTTGACCAGTATTGTTTACTTTAATTTATCACTATACCTTGGATTTGGTAAATATAGATAAAGCATGAGTGATGCCTACATGACATTACCCAGTAATTTCCTTTGTAAGGAAAAATTTTATGTTATAAAACTTGCCAAAATTTTGCTTTTTAGCTGGAAATCAGCATCCCTATTGGTAACATGTAAAGAAATGTGCATTTATATATCCAAAGACAAAAATTTATTTTGATAGTTCCAATGCATTAAAAGGATGTATTTCCATTTTGAAATATCTGAGGAATATGCAGTATTTATTTCAGATCATCTAAGTGATGTAGAAACTTAAGTCTGAAATTTAAATAACAAAGTAAAAATTCAGAAGTCCTTTAAATAGAATGGAAGCTTACCAAACGGCTCTTTGTTTTTCACCTTTCTTCCTTAAGTTCTAAACGTGCTTTTCACCAATCTGCTTTTAATCATGTTTGACCTTGATTTTGTGCACTGTGTGAATTAATTACATCAATAAATTTCCACTTTCACCTGGGTGGCTAAGAAATGTGAAGAGAATTTTTATATGAATATGTAAAAAGATTAGAGATTTAGAAAAATATATATTCCTTTCCATGAAATGTATCCAAAAGTTTATGGGAAAAAGCAGGTTACTGTATAATACGCTTTTAAAATAGTTAGAGAGGAAAAAGATAAGCAGTTATTATACCGCTGCCTTCTTTCAAGGAAATAATTAGGAAGAAAGAACTCCTGCCTATGGTTCTGCATGTGTTTAGATATGATGCCCATTAACAAATTTCATTTTTAAATTTAACTAAACCTTAACAAATACACAGAAAATATAGTAAGCATGCAAAGTGAAATATAGGAAAGTTAGGAAAGAAAATTATACTGTACATATTCAGATCAGGCATTTTTCTTAACCATCTCTGCTATGGTGGAAGAATACCTTTCACGTATTTAGTAGCACAGTAGAATGCTACCCATTTAGAATGGGTAGCACCCATTTCTTAGCACATTTTAATTTTTAGACTATATGTTATCACTTATTACCATGCTATTTGAATGCATCTGTGACCAACCAATAAACCTGTACAGTGGAAGAAGGCTCAGAGGAGATGGGCAAGGACTCCTGTAGCTCAGGGAAGAGTGTGGGGAGTGACTGACCGCAGCTGCTGCTGCAAGGAAGACCTGAATTTATCTTAGGACAAAGAGGATTGGATGGTGACCTTTGTTTTAGATAAATGGCTGTATCAGTTGAGTACATCAGTTGACTATATCACAATGGAGTGGATCAACTGAGTGCGTAAATGTTTTTCCCTGAGTCCCTCAAGAGTGTGAATGTCTCCCTGAGTTAGCCATACCAGCATGGGGGATGTGTATATATGGCTCAGTCCAACATCGAGTATAACCACCAACACAGTTTTGAAGAGACCAGCAAGGCTGATCTGCTTCCAAACCACATTTTCCTTCTCAGTGACTAGGAATGCCCAGTATTGTGGTGGTGAGCATTTTATAGAGACCAGTAATGAGAACCACATTTGTATTGTGGCTCAGCGGTATATTGCAATTGCTATATTCTGCTAAATGTAACTTACACTTGTATGTGATTTCAGTACGTTGCTGTATCACTCTGCTAAATCAAAATCCTATGTAACATCAAATCTCTTCAGATAAGTAAGTCTGATATTAAATATCAAAACCTCCACATGTGGAATATCGAAAAGAACCTAGTCATAGAGTACTAGACTCTGATAGCTTCACAAATACTATTTTCCAATTTGAAAGGGAAGAAATTGATCCACAAAAAACTCTAAGTAATATCTCCATGGCCACCCACATGAAGAGTAGAGGACAGCAGTTCTGACTCCCAGGTCATTACTTTAACTGTTGGGAAAACTTCTTTGGCCTTGCGTCATCATCATCATCAACATCGTTATCATAGTAGTAGCAGTGGCAGTGGCAGTGGTGGTAGTAGTAGTGGTAGTAGTAGTGGTAGTAGTAGTAGTAATGCAGTCAAACTTTGGATGAGAATCTCCCTTTTGTAAATGTGCATGACATTGTTATAACTCCTTTGCAAGAAGGTCAGTACATTGGTGACTGTCTGCAGGATAAAAAGCAGCCACATCTCTGTAGAATTCCAAACATTAGTGAGGAATCTCAATACCAAAATCCATCCCATCAGCATCCAGGCTGTCCACAGAAACTTTGACAGTCAGAAATTTTGGCATGATTAATGAGGCTAGGAGCCATGACTTTGTCAAAGACAAATTATGGACATGACAGAACAGATGTAAATTAGAACTGATTCAATGAGGGCAAGAGCTGATGTGGACATGTTCTGGGAAAGGCCACAGTTCAGGCAAAATAATATTTTGATTAAAAGTGCAAAGTCAAAAGCAATGTCTCACTTTAAAAAAATACCTGAAGAAATTTGTAAAAGTCATTGTCAAGTAGAAGCAAAACAAAATAAATCTGTATGTTCCTTCCCTAGGTAATAGTTATAGGAAGCAATTCTCTCTGTTCTTATGAAATTCCTTTTCAGACAATTGAATCATGTCTGATTTGGGCTTGTTTTCCCCTAGAATATGCAGAAGAGGTCCTTAATGTTTACAAATTCTGTGGGATCTGAATGAAGGCAAGCCCCTAAGCGTGGAAACTCTTACTGCATAGATTACTTATACAGTACCTATACGAATCAACCTCTAATTACAAAGTGAAAAGATCCAGAGACCCTGGAAGTAAGGCCAAAATAGAGCCCTACTTCTAGAAACTTATAATTTTGCAAGGTCTGTTAGAATCCTTCCCAAAATATTCTCACTGAGGAGATAATACAATATGGATTCTCAGTGAGAGTATTAAGCAGAAATATCAGTGCAACTCTCGGCTCCTGAGCTGGTACAGCAATGGTGTAGCATCCCTTGATCAACAGTTCTGCATCCTTGGACAGACAATGATTTCCGCTCACACACCATCCCTCCTTCTATAACTGTAGTAAGTAGTAGTAAGTAAGTAATTTATGCAAAGTGGAATAGTTCTAACTAGAAAATCTCAAGATGCTACCCTAATATCTTATCTGCTAGGTAAGGTGTTCACTGGGAAAATGTAGATTGAAATGCTCTGAGACTGCCAAAGGAAATGAATATGAGTATGCCATACCTTAAGAATGAATAGCAGGAAGAGTAAGACTACCCTTCCTTCCATAAGTACTGTGGAAATATTTTTCAACTTCATTCTCTTTACTAGACCCTCCAAAAAATCTTTAGTCTCAAATGGAACATTGCTTATAAGATGAGATTGATTCATTTTTGAAAAATTTATATGATAAATGAAACATTTCTATTTCTTTCACAGAAAAATATAATTATTGATCTGAATAAAAATCTAAAATGAATTTTAAGTTAGTGCTTTTGTATTTCTTTGTTGGTAACAGAACTTAAAAAGTAAATATTCACATACTTATATTCATTTTAGATGTGGCAAATGCTTTGCAACCCTTCTAATTTCTCTGAGCACCTTTAAAAGCATTTATTTCGCCTTTTTATTTTTATCAGTGCAGTGCTAATTTTAGCTCTGAAACGAATTTCTAAAGTTTATACAACAGTATAAGTAAATGTGTGCTATCATGTGACATATTGATCAGCAGATGTACCATAAATGCTGAAAGCTGACAAGAGCTTTTCTAAATTTTGCAATATCAAAACTACAAAGGAGTTTAAAATGATCATATATTGGACTTTGAGTTTTTGTGAAGCTATTTACAGCATATAAGTACTTGGATATAGTAATAAATATTACTGTGTCATGTAAAATACCTGTGTCGTGAAACAGGTGTCAATGAGCAGTGTCATGAAAGAAAAATCATTATAAAATAAGCTGGCAGAAGTAGTTCTGTACTGCAGACCAGATTATAAATTATTCTGAAATGATCAGAATCATATATCCACACGTATAGAAAAATATAAATTAAAGTTTTCCTTAAAGTGTCTTCTCATCTCAGTTTTCAATCAGCTGAACCATCGAGTTTGACTTGCAGAGATCCTTGTCTAATAATCAATATTTTACAGATATGTGCAGACTATCTATATTACAGACACTATGTTAAAATGCTCAAAGGATGGACAGCAGATGACGTATCAAGTGTTCCTCCTTTGTCACGGAGTCTCCTGCAGCCAAAGGAACCAAGGAATGGTCCTAGTAATTTAGACATTTCTTCAGTGCCTCTAGCCCCAATCCATTCTCATGCTCCCACAGTTCCCTAGTACCAGAGCATTACAAACTCATTCATTTTTCTTTTAAACCTTTTTTCCCTTCACTTTTTCTTCTGCAATTGTCCTTCCTGTGATGATTTCTTAATACCTCCTAGGTAAAGTGTTGACTGGTCAATTTGTCAAATGTCACAGGCTGAGCTCAAGCTAAATTTTCTAATTGCATTCTTCATAAATAAGCAGATCTACCAACAATTACGTTAGTATCATAAATGATAAAAGTTCATTTTCTTCATTAATTTCATAAAACTGCAAACGTGAACTCCATTTGAAATAATGTCAGGCTTGAATTTGAATTCCATTGCATATATGTAACTTAGTTGGTGGACTTACATCAGCTTTTCCAAAAGAGAAAAATTAGACTCCTTTTTTTGTAAGGCCCATAGTTATGGGCTAATTGCATCTATCCTCAAAGTCAACGAATTATCGCTTCTGTCATTTTAATGGTTTTTCTTTTGTGCAGAAACAAATTTGAAAAATTGATAGATTGCTAAAATTTCATGCCACATATTTTTTATCATTTGTTTATACTTTGAATTGTTATTCATGCTTTGAAAATATAGAATAAGTTATATACATTTTGATTTTTATTTAAAAGGATTTCCTCTGCAGTGAACTCAGATTTAGAATAGATCCATCTTTTACCTTTAGAGAGTTATTAGGAGTAGTTTCTTTCTTTTTGCAACTTTGCCTTTTAAAAGCAGAGACTTACAAATTCCCAACATAGTGTTCTTAAAATACATTCCTCAATTATATCGAGTTTTAAGAATGTGGGTTTTTTTTAACTTTTTTTTGGTTATTATAGCCCAGTTTCTTTTGGAAAGCTCCCTCAACAGAAAATAATAATAAATAAATAAATATAAAAAAAATCTTTCCACCTTCATTTTTTGTTCTTAGTCTCAGAAGAAAAGTTTAGGAGTAAACAATCATTTAAAAGCTCTCCCTGCAGGTCACAACTGATGCATAATGGTGTTATGCTGTGTGAGACACTTGCTCTGCAACTGTTTCTGATGTATTTGCTATGTGCAGAAATAGCAATTTGCAGTTAGTACAGTTGTCAGTCTTTTCCTCAAGAGATCACACTTACTGCAACTGGAATGAGAACACCTCAAAATCCCAAAGTAACGCTAATCAAACGGAGCAGTCTGCACATGTAACAAAGGGCCCAGGTATTATCTCAAACTACGAATTCTGATGATATGTTTGAAGCGCATGGAATTGATATTTTCAAATAATTCTTTTTTTATTTTTTTAAAATAAGCAGCTACTCACTTTTTTAAGTTAATTTCTATTTTACCAGTAAAAAATTTTCATTTTTAAGTCATTTTCACTTTCACTTTTTAAGTCACTAGCTTAAAAAGGTGTAGTTTATTAAACTTTTGAAAGAACTGCAATCTATTTATAGTAGTCAGCATTACTAACAAGTATTTTTTAATTATTTAATTTAATTATTAACAAGTATTACATCATCATTATACCATTACCCTTCTATTTAATATATCATGAAAATTATATTTGTAGTAATGAAACAATGTAATGCATCATCAACATGTCACTACCATGATGATATACTTATCTCAAGCATAGCATCCACTGTCGTAAACAAGTTCTGAGAATTCACATTTAAACAAAAAAAAGATAGAATAACATAAATAAGTTTTTTCATTTAAATTAATTTGTATTTATTCACTTAAGTATTTGGGAGAGAGTAGATTTGTATGCAAGAGGATATTGCCTTCATAATAACAGAGAGGAATAATGATTCAGATTTTAATAGCTGCACAAAAATGTCTGCTTCTATTAAAATATATGAAAGAAATTCTTTCAGTGGAGCAGCTACAGAAAATAATTGAAATTGGAGGTAAAGTACCAATGATTATTTGGTACTCATTAATGAAAGTTTTAAGAAGTCATGTATCCTGAGATGCAATAAATCTTCTTTATGCATATACATACGTATACATATAAACAATTTCTGATAACAGAAAACTCAGTGTGTGTGCATGCGCGAGTGTGTGTGTGTGTGACAATAGCATTGATATTTTAAAATATATATCCTTTCTTTTCATTGTTATGGCTGTCAGTATTTTAGCTTTTAAGATGCAGTTTGCGAGATTGATTCTCAGGCCAGGAAAGAGCATTTTGCAAAGATTTAGCAGACTAATCTAGTTTATTTTCAAGAAAAAAAGCATTCTACTCTGTACAAAAAAAAGTTTATAACTTTCTGAATAGTGCTAGAGAGTGAGCAAAAAGTGATCAAGACAGGAAATGAGATAGGAAAATATCACTTCGGTAACCATAGGTCTGGTGAGGAACAGACAAACACAAGTTACTGTCTTTATGGAAGTTATAGCTGCTTAAAGAGTTTATACAGACTGCATTTAATAGTCTACATTTTGTTTTAACATCCAGCATTCTTCTAAATATATTTATAATGTTTGGAAGGATAAAAAACTATTTAGATAGGAGAGACATTTTTTAATACTGATTACATTTATAAAATCCTAACTGATGCATGACCTTGCAAAGTAGAAACAGGCAGGAGATTACAATGATAAAGTCCTTCTCTGTGTAACAATGGTTACCAGTTGTCTAAGAATGAAGATATTTAACAAAGAGAGTCGCATTAAAAGAAGCCATCTGTATGAACAGATAAACTCATCTACATCCATTTGACTAGTGGGAAACAGAAAATTCCAATGGCCCAACTGTTTAGCCCTTCAAACACAAACAAGGCTTTTTTTCCCCTTTTTTGGGGCAGTAGGTCTGTGCTCTGTCATAAGGATGTGACAGAAAATATCCTAGCAATTCATATATTCAAGTTAAAACTACAAAATTGATTTATACTACTAAAATTGCAGTCATAGAAGAAGAGAGTGACCCCCAAGAGTTAGTTTATCATTCCATCCCAAGGTAGGATCAGTCAAAGGAGAGAACTGTTTAACTTCCCCTTAAAGACCTCCAGATCCACAGCCTTCCCAGGTAATTCAGTGCTTCTGAATATTCAGCATTACAGCGTTTAACAACTCTCTGAATCTTCCTCATAGTGATTTAAATCTTTAGCTCTATTCATTGTGTGAGGACTATTATTGTGTCAGACTAAACAGTTCTAAGTTGAATTTATTGAAAAAAAATGTTTATTCAGTTTTTTCTCTTACGTTATATCTTTAGACCCCTTGTCATTCTCACAGCTGTCCAAAGTACCTCTTCAATTTGTACACACCTTTCTTAAGTACAACACCCCAAACTATCCACAATACCACAACCAATACCTTAATAATACCTACCAAACCTTAATAACGTTGAAAAGATCTGAAGAATTATTCACATTTCATACAAGTTACAGTGATATTTAAATATCTCAAAATGATATTTGCCTTTTGCATGGTGCATGACAACATTAGCTCGTGTGCAGTATGTGATCTATTCCCTCCAGGTCCATACTGGAAGAACAGCTGCCTAACCAGTTTTTCTCCGTTATGTACTTGTGCCACTGACCATTACCGTGTAAGAAAAATACCTTTCACTTTTCGCTTATGAATTCCATCCTATTATTTAAAAACACCAAAAAATGAAGTAGAACATTTATTTTTATAAGTCATGTGACATTCAATTTGGTTGCCATGTGGAATGTGACATTTTATAACATATTTATGCCTACAAAACAAGAATGTGGGTCAAAATAACATAAGCCACGAACCCAATGTTAAAGTAGTTGAAGAAATAGGAGATAAATGCTACAGAAATAATGAACAGGTATAAGCGGTGTATCTGTACCATATTGAATGTTATTTGGAAAATGTATCAATGATAAACTACTTTTGACGTATTCTGGAAACAAAACAAGTAAATTTGATTCTCTCAATTTATTCAGATAATGCTGACTCATATCATTTTAACTTTGTTAATTTCATATAGACTTTAACTTTGTTATTTTTATATACTTTTACAATAAGTCAAAATATCATATAATAGACATAAATATATTAGAATATTTCGTTATATGTTCGTTGCAATACCTTTATTATTCCCCATGGTATATATGTATATTTTAATGTGCTTAAGTCAAAATGAGGTTACAGAAATAATGAAGTCAAAAATGAAATGTTTCAATATTTTTAAAAGATGCATTTCAATGGTTCAATTTTTTTCAGAATCTCTCTTAATGAAAATATTAAAATTTTATTTTGTTTCCTGATTAAAAGAAATGAATTTTTATCTCTAGCTCTAACAGTTAATATATTCCAAAAACACATATCCTATTAATGGGTATTTCCTGATAATAACGGTGTTCAGAAGTGTATCGCAGGAGGAAGGGGAAGGGGAAAAGGAAAGCAGAAAGAGGAAAGGGGGAAAGGGGAAGGGGAGCAGGAGGAAGGGCAGGGCAGGGCAGGGCAGGGCAGGGCAGGGAAGGGAGGGGAAGGGAAAGGCAAGGCGAGGTAAAGGAAGGACAAAAGAAGAAAAAAGAAAAATGTTTTCTACCAGGAGTCAAAAAAATTTAACAAATACAAGAAACCAGGTTTAAATCTTATTACTTATTCTGCCCTTTAGTCTTCAACTATTAATATGGTTATACCGGTGAGTACATGCCATGAAATTCTGCCCTACCTATCAAGATGTATTTTTCTCTTTGCAGTGAATATTCACTATTTCATATTTTACAAATACCAAACAAAGTCTTTCTGTCTCACTAAGAAATTTGTAACAAGAGATTAGTCAAAGAGCTTGGCTCTGCCTTTTTTTTAATTTAAAATATAGCCTGCCTCATAACAAGTTGTAGTGTAAATACATAAAATTTCATTGCTGTAATTAAAAATAATTGATCTATTAATACCACTATATAGTACAATTTCAGCCTTGGAGTAACATTTTAGCTTGCATCCAGTATTTGAGAATAGAAGCCTAGCTCCTATTTAGGGAGTCTACACAAGGTACTTTTTTAAGGTGTTTCTTCCTTCAGATCTTCATTATTGGGTTTCAGTCTAAGATGATGCACCTGCGATTTTTTTTTTCCTTTTTCTGTGTATTACTTTATACTTCAAATATAAATCCATGCAACAACTTTTTTCATTATAGTCTTGGATTGCTTCAAGCGGCTGTGAAGGCACAGGTTTTCTAAGGCATAGTATGCCCAGAAAAAGGTTGTGCAACAGCATCATACGGTCTTAAAGACCCCGGGTGTCCTTAAGATAGGGTGTCCTTAACCATGATGTGATTTTTTAAACTAGCTCTTTCAGAAGTAGTTTTATTTCGCTTAAAAACTGTAGCTTTTCAGCTGGGGAATAGAAACTTGTCTCTATAGCTATCTTCCCTTGAGACATGCAATGACAAATTTTAGATTATTGGGACACTGACTTTGGCTAATGGATTATTTCACTTCTTCTAAAATCCTTGCTTGCTTCTAGAGAATTGCAAATAATTAGAATGCTCTTTTGATATCTCAGAAATGATGTTCAAGATTATAGAGAAGAAAATTCAGAAGGCCCTAGCACTGAAGAGCCTGCCAAGGATGAAGATTGCAGAAACGGACAACTCTAACAACTTTCACTAGATCCACAGAGGAGGCAAAGGGAGTCCAGCGCTGCCCAAATATGCAATTCAGAAATGAGGCACAACCAATGAAGAGTACATTGATAACAATCCCCCCCATAATTAGATTTTTGTGACCAGTGGTGGTGAAGTTAAGATGCTAAAATTGTCGTCAGAAATCTGTGTTGCTGCAAGTAGCTCAAATAACCCACAATCAAAGCTGTCAGATATAAGGAACACTCCTTTTCTTCAACAGCTATGATGATTGTAACCTGTTCAAAAAGCATTTTTTAAAGTGTCGAGTCCCTCCCCCCCACCCAGTTCTCACTCAAGTCTTTCACTCAAACTAGAAGAAAAATGATATAATTCTTCATTGTATGTATTCATAATATAAATCTTTCCTCTTCTAAAAAAGAAATTAAACAAAAATAGATGGCCTTAAAGAGATTTGTGCTTAATTGCTTTGTATTCTGATTTTCATCAAGCATGCCCATTTTTCACTCCTCATAGCATTGCGTCGTTGTGCCAGATACCATAGGTATTTGATTACTTTTCAAAAGGGTCCAAGAAAGTGACTCATCTCTCCCAAATTTAGCTATGCAAAAACTAAACATCTCTATTAGGATAATTCATTCCATCCTAAGAGATATAACGTAGATAGGTAAGAGAAAGTGTTGTCTGAGGGTCCATATTTCTCTCTGTTGACTCAGTATCAAAAAAGCAATACGGAACAGACACCTAAATTTTAGATTGGATAATTCCACCAGGATAATTCCTGGTGGAGAGGACTTCAGGACCTCTCTTTTCCAACCTCCTGTTCAAAACAGGGTCAGCTATGAGATCAGACCAGCTTGCTCAGGCACTTATCCATTTGGGTCCAAGGACAGAAATTGCATGCACAACCTCTTTGGGCAACCTGCTCCACTGCTTGCCTGTCCTCACTGTGAAGAAGCCTTTCTTTAAATTCAGGCTGAACCTCCTTTGTTTCAGTTTATGCCCATTGTCTCATGTCTTCCCACCATGGACCACTGTGGAAAGCCTGGCTCCGTCTTCTTAATAACCTCCTCATAGGCGCTGGCAAGCTGCTGGAAGAGAGCCATCTCTTCTCCAGGCTGAACAAGCACAGCTCCCTCAGCCTCTCCTCACAGGGTGAGTGTTCCAGCCCCAACCATCTTGGTGGCCTCCACTGAATTCACTCCAGGTCTTTCTTGTACTGGTGGGGAAGTTGAAAATGGACAGAATATTCCAGATGTGGTCAGTGCCAACCAAAGTGGAATATTCACTTCCCTCCATCTACTGGTTGAGCTCATATTAATACAGCCCAGGATACTGTTGGCCATCTTTTCTACCAGAACACACTGCTGGCTCATGCTCAGCTTGCTGCCCAACAGGACCCCCAGGTCCTCTTCAGCAGTGCTGCTCCCCAGGTAGCCACTCCCCAGCCTGTACCATTGCCAAGGACTCTTGCTCCCATGCGCAGGGCTTTGCACTTGTCTTTATTGAATTTCATGAGGCTCCTGTTGGCCAATTCCACCAACCTGTGCAGTTTTCTCTGAGTGGTAGCTCTGCCCTGGAGCATTTGGATTACTCCTCTGCCAGTTTGCTGACAACTGAAAACTTATTCAGAGTGCTCTGTCATCTCCTCTGGATAATTAATAAAGATGTTAAACAAGACAGGTCTCAGGACAGACCCTTGCAGTACTCCGCTTGTATCAGCCTCCAGGTTAAGTACAACCCCATTAACCATGACCCCAAACCATAAACCTTCCAATTTGGATACAATAATACTGTGTGACACAGTCAACAGACTTCCTAAAGGCAAAGTAAGAGACATCCACTGCTCATCCCCTCAGCCACAAATACAGTCTTTTTATCATAGAAGGCAATCAGGTTGTGCAGGCAAGATTTACCCTGAGTAAATGCTTGCTGGCTATTCCCATTTACCTTCTTTAAGTGCCCAGAAATCTTTTCTAAGAAGACTTGCTCCCTGATTTTCCTGGGGACTAAAGTGAGGTTGACTGGCTGCAGTTCCCTGAATCGTCCTCATGGCCTTTTCTGAAGATGGATCAGTTATACCTCCAGTTGTCAGAGATCTCCCCTGACCTCCACAACCTTTCTAGCTGATAGAGACTGGCCTTTCAAGGATATCTGCGAGCTCTCTCAGCACACTTGGATGCAGCCCATCTGGTCCCATAGATATGTATAAGTTCTCTCAAGTCATCCCTGACTTGACCCTCAGCCACTGCTGGTTGTCATTCTCTTCCTCCTTGAACCCTGAAGCTAAGCACAGAGGCCTGGGAGACCTTGTTGGTAAACACTGTGGCAAAGGTGGCATTGACTACCTCAGCCTTACCTGCATCCAGTGTCACTAAAAAATCCGCCTTATTCAGCAATGGGCCTAAATTTTCCTTGTCCAGACTTTCACTGCTAATGTAGCAGTAGAAGCTCTTCTTGTTGCCCTTAACACACCTTGAAAGTCTCAACTCCAGCTGAACTTTGAATTTCTTAATACCGTCCCTGTATGCTCAGGCAGTGTTTCTATATTCCTTCTTTGTAGTATGTCCCTTCTTGCATGTCCTGTGCACTGATATTTTGCATTGGATCTTCATATGAATGGAATCCCATCTTACTGATTAGATATTTCAAATCATCTAACTTATTTTCCAGGAAACATGCTAAACCTACCTCAATATTTTATAGAAATCTGACCCTGATATATTTATGGACAATAGTAAAAATTTTTCAAACAACTACACACACACTAAAAACATATCTACATAGATCAGATGTTACCTCCAACTAATTGAATGTCTTGATCAACGATAAGAAATGGATCAGAACAATAAATCACCTACCTCAATATCATCTATCAAACACTGTCTGAGAGAGTCTACACAGCCTAGGGAACAGTACAAGATCTGCTTTTTAGCTATACATTGTGTGAAAAAGTTACTCTCTTTCTTAGTTTTGAACCTGCAACCTGATGGTTTCATTTGATACCCCACATTCTTTTAATTAATGAAGAGAACAGTTCTCTGCTGAGCTTCTTTTCTCCATCCAGAACATCATAAATTTCTGTCATATCTTTCCCTGCCATGAAGTTCTCTCTGGACTAGTGGTCCTCAGTCTATCTCAATACTCTTCATGAAAACCATTCTATACCTTCGATCACCTGTGAACTCTCTTCTGTTTGGTCTCGTTTTCTACTACCTCTTTTTTGAGTTAGAATTCCAGAACTGCTCTGGCTATTCAAGATGCATTTACATGATAAATTACTAGAAGTAATGATTCCTAGCATGCTCAGGTCCCCACCTGCAAGTTAAGATACCAACATATTTTTCAAAACTTGTATTGAAGTACCTAAATGTTTCTGAAAGTTAGATTCCATACTGTTAAAATCAATTTTGAGAATGAAATGAAAATTACTGGGCACTACTTAATATGTTTGCCTACTGAGCCTAGATATCAGAAAGTATATCTTACAGGTTGTCTGAGGAAGACCATGCACAAAGAGTTATGGGTGTAAATATACAAGCATGCTACCACATATTAGCTTTTTGTAGAGATGCTTTTCAGTGTGCCCTAAGTATGAGATATTTCTCTTCATTTGCAGAGTACAGTCAACCACTTCATACAGAGGCATTCTTAATCCACAGTGAAAGTGTCCACACAGGAAGTTATTGAGAAATAACTTGTATACTGCATACATAGTATGCAACACAAATGCACACTTCAGCCTACTGAGCATTTGTCTCCTGGTTTTGGCAAACCCTTTGACATTTGAGCAATGGTAGACAAAGGACAACAGCTCTTGCTCATTCTAAACAGAGTATCTCAAAAGCCACTGTAATCACAGGTCTCTGCTCTGACAGTCTGGCATTTTCACAAAGGCTTTTTCTGTTAAGTATTTCAATAATTTCCTTATGTTTGCCTTGTATTGAGACTCTTGAACTAGACATGACATTTAGCAAGTTCTGGACTCCTCACATAACTATTTTTTTACTAACTCAGCGTAAGGTTTTAGGTGTCTCTGGGCATCTCAGTTCCTCCATAGTTAATTTGCTATTGAAAAAAACAACAAAAGAAATAACAAAAAACCCTACTAAGTATCTAAGCTTTGTATTGACACATATGAATTGATATTGGGCATGTATAATCTTCTTAATTCTTTTGAAGAAAAAAAGCTTTGCTCTCAAAACTTGGATGTGAACTGTGGCCAATATTTTTATAGTTTTTTTTTTCTTTTTTCCTTTAAAAAATTAAGACTATGCTAACATAAAAGACATTAACGGGAATATCTTCAAATCGTTGTTGAATAATTTATAGACATTATTATTTAAAATATTTTAAATATTTCATAGTCAAGTATAAGCAGAAAAATTTTTGGAACTATATGTTAATAAGTGAGCCAAAAAACCCTAACAGTTTTGTAAGCTTTCTTCCTTACATATTTCAAAAGTCAATGGCAAATGCGCTATTTTAAAGTCTGCCTATTTTAATCCGGTCAATATTATCATATTTTTTTCTAAAATTTTAAAATCATTCAGGACCTCACTTTGTATGTCAAGAAATGCCTCCCAAATGAGACTAAATGCCATTATTTTATCTTGACTTTGGGAAGTCTTCAAACTAACAGTCAAAATAGCATTGTCACTGGAAACTTTCTGACATTGTGCAAATAATTTTGATGTATAAAATTTCTCTTTCACCACTTTCATATAGCAATTTCATTCTTTTTCTTAGTTATCACTCCAATAAACAATAAGGGTAATATAAAATTATCTGAAAAATGAAAGAGAACTTGATCCTTTAGAACCTAAAATGAAACATCCTATTTAATGAAAAATGAAACATTTCATTTTCATGCATTTTTAAGAAAAGCAAAGGACCACATTCCTTATAGCACTAACGATGAATATTCCTTCTCGTCTACCTATCAGCCAGAATGGGAGACTTGAGTTTAAATCACTCTTCTTGCCAAATGAATTTAAGCAAAAAGTCCTTTACAGAAGCTTAGTACAGATGGTATTTTGTTATAGTTGTTTAGTTTGTGTTCTGTTGATACTCTTCCACTTTGAAAGGCTGATTAAACAATAACTAAAATGACATCCGAAACATAGGTGTGCCTGGAAAGATTATTTACCCACCAACCTAGAGAATCAGACCAATGCACTAACTTTCAGCTTTAATTTCAAGGAAATATTTTATAAAAACTGAGGCAGATGCAGCAAAGGGAGAGGTGTCACTCAGATTCTCCTGTAAGTCATTAGTTAAAATATCCTTCTCAGAAATGGAAAAATGAGTTGAATCCCTCTGAGATAGAAATACATGGGAAGGTCTTCCTTTGTTTTCACAAATGTCAATATTTTACTTTCAATTGAAATATTTTGGTGGAGTCAGGATATGTTTGTTCACAACTGTAGAGATAATCAAAATGATTTTGTTGACAAATTAACTACCTACAAAAGAAAAATTATTTTTTTACAGCTGCCCTGTGTTAGCGGTTAACCATAATACTGCACAGGGTATTTGAGTTCTCAAGAATCTTGCCAGAGTTGTTTACTCCCCCTGCATCAGCCAGTCATACCAGGCAACTCAGAATAAAATCTGATCTTCTAATCTTTAGCCCAATCTGAATATTTCAAAGACTGGGACTAAAATCCTAAGCTGACTAAACTAAATACATTCTGCCAATTAAAATAAAAAAAGGAAAAAAAAATACATTCTTCTTCCCATAAGTTTGAAGTGGATGCCTTTTTGGTAGTGATAAAACCTTAAAACTTGAAAATAGACAAGTAATTTCATCTTTCTAATGTTATTTATCAGATTTATGTGTTTTCAGTCACACAAGAGAACTCTTAGAAGGCTGTTTCTATTAATTCCTAGGATGCGCTATCACCTTTAAAAAGACTTGGAAAATATGTAAAGAATAAAGAATTTGCACCTGGAGTATCCTTAGGGGCTACTCAATTGCAATTAATTTAACTAGACACTGGATGTCAGTGTTGCTGTTTTATAAAAAAGAAAATAAAGAAAATACAAAGTGTAGCCAGGACTAGGAAACAGAAGTCTAATCGAATCATTCAGAACAGCTTAGAAGCTAATTAGCATTCTATATCTTCATGGTATGAAGAACAAGTTGGCTTTAAAGAAGCAGCTCTCCATAAAGGTTTTGATTTCTATTAAAAACAAACAAGCAGATGAACAAACACTTAAACTAAATGGACATTTTAGGAATCTGTCACAGGGCTTTTACATGGTAATTAACATTCAACAACTCATTTAATCAGAATGTTGAACAGTGCACAGTATGAGTGATGGTGTTTGCTTTATGGCAATTTTATACCTGGCTTTTCAAAAAAACCACTTGATTTAACACACTCCTAAAATAACAAAATTAATCTCATGACCTTAAAGGAGCTGTTTACTTTTAAGCCATGATTTTTTTTTTCATTAAGTTTGAAAAGAGATTTGGACAAGACTAATAATGAGAAATTATTAATAAAATTATATAAATAAAAGTCTATCCACTAAACAGAACTGTCCATCTCTTACTGCCACTTTGAAACAAATTTTACTGCACTGAAGACCCGTAAATCCAGACTGGATTTCCTGTATTGGACTCGCAGAGTCAGGTGCCTGAACCGTCTCCTGGATGGTCTGTCAGAAACATTAGTTCTCCTACAGCTTCTTGCCACTAGTCAGAATAAAACTCAGTCTTAATATAACTGAATCTCAAAGAGCAACCTATTTTGCCAGTAGCACCTTTCAAGTTATTCTAGTTAACAAACAAATATAATTTAAAGACTTCACATGTTAAAAAATTACATCCATAGACATTTTCCGAAAGAGTGAAAATTACTCACGGTACAAGAAAATACAGTTCTACTGCCTTCATCATAAGCTACTCCAGCTATTCTAGTGGTCAATCTATCGAAGCATCTAATCTGTACGGCTGAAAAGAGACAGTATGGGAAATGAATCATAACTTTTTAAAAATTCTTACTTGGGCCTTCAAAAGAGAAGGCTGGAACCCAGAATTGTTACTACATTCTGAAACTCTTGACTTCGTTTTCTTTATGTAGAAATGAAAACATATTTCAGAAGGTGATGACCTCTAACCAAGAAAAATCATGTATTTCCACTATAAGACTTATATGGATGGGATAGTGCAAATAATGTCCCAGAAACATTATAAGAATCACTGCATATGTCAGAATTGAGAAATTTCTGCTAAGAATAAGAGTTTATTAGGGTTTCTCTAGAGAAAAAAGCTTTAGCTTTGGATAGAGAGCAGCAACAACCACTCTAAAGCTTTCATCACCCCAGAAATGTTGATTACTGTCATGCCTGGTCTCATTCAAAAGCTAGTAATGAGCTACATGCATTTATCCCATTTAGCTGTTTAGATTAAGTATTTTGGTAACATAGAGATTCATATAAAATGTTTCAGATACTTCACATTGAACTATGAACAGAAAGTCACTAAAATAAAGGATTGTTATTCATCTTTGAGAAAACAAATTATGAAACACTGTATCTAATACAAAAGATGATCTCTGGTCTGATATTTAATCTCCAAAGAGGTAAGATTGCTTAGTCTGTAAGCAAGAACTTAGACATTATAATGTGACTGACCAAAAGTTCCCCATTCAACAGTATAGGAAGACTGGAAATTCGGGCAACCTGAGCAGAGTTCAAATGCCTAAACAGGCACCTAGTGCCATTTTAGACACTCCAGTTTTCCATCTGGCTTCCAGCTCCTGCTCAAGAAGATCACAAGTATTTGGAATACCCTTGATTGCATCTGCCACCTCCATATAGATGTCTTGGATAGCTTTCTAAAATAGCACTAAATGATGTCTGAATTCCTGAAAAGCTTAAATTGATCTCCTTATTTCCCCAAAACAAACTCTTGAGCTCCCAGAAGGTTAAAGGAATACAGGGGCTGTATTGGCAGCTACGAGATTGTGCTAGCTTGCCTTGTTCTGACTGCTGCTCAGTCTTCTACCTACCAGGTGGGTAGAAGCTTCAGCAGGGAAGGAGATGGTGGTACCTGTTTAGGGGTCCATACAGTCAGGTGAGAGAAGCTTTCAATAGGCAGGACAGGCAAGACATGTATCTCATCAAGAAGGGATATGAGTGATCAGATCCACAGCAAGCACGATCACATCAAAAAACTAGGAAAAGGAAAGAAAAAAAAAAGGAAAGAAAAAAAAAAGAAGAAAAATATTCATACAGATCCCAATATGACTGTGTGGAGTTTCATGTAACCCTCAAAAAAACCCTGCTGAAAACTGCCATCCTGAAAGCAAGATCCTTCTATCTTGTCTTACTCAGAAGACTGGTTGAGGTCGAGGGAGGTGATCCTGCCCCTCTCCTCAGCCCTGGGGAGGCCTCCCCTGGAGTACCGTGCCCAGTTCTGGGCTCCCCAGTGCAAGAGAGACATGGCACTCCTGGAGAGAGTCCAGCGGAGGGCTGCCAAGATGATGAGGGGCCTGGAGCATCTCTCCTCTGAAGAAAGGCTGCGAGAGCCGGGCCTGTTCAGTCTGGAGAAGAGGAGACTGAGAGGTGATCTGATCAACGTGTACAAGTATCTGAAGGGGGAGTGTCAAGAGGATGAGGCCAGTCTCTTCTCCGTGGTGCCCAGCGACAGGACAAGAGGCAACGGGCCCAAACTGAACCACAGGAAGTTCCATCGGAACATGAGGAAAAACTTCTTCACTGGGAAGGTGACAGAGCACTGGAACAGGTTGCCCAGAGAGGTAGTGGAGTCTCCTTCCCTGGAGCTATTCAAAACCCACCTGGGCACGATCCTGGGCAATGTGGTCTAGATGACCCTGCCTGAGCAGGGAGGTTGGACTAGGTGATCTCCAGAGGTCCCTTCCAACCTTGGCCGTTCTGTGATCCTGTGATTCTGTGACTGAGTTCTTCTATTTTAAGACATCCTTGTTCTAGTTTATAAAGGTGTTTTAGTGGGTTTTAAGTTTACCCTAAGGATAATGTACAGCCAGATCCACCTCCAAACTTTAACTCAGCACCCCATCCCACCTCCACACAGCACCAGTTAGAGCACTGTTAGAGAAGAACCACCAGAACAGAACTGCTGAACAAAAGTGTTAGTGTGGATCACAGTTAAAATCCAAAGCACTAATTGTTTTTGTGCCTTAAAAATGTATTTGTTTTGTGGTGTTTCTCCATTTAACAAAGTTCTAACCTCACACTCTCATTACTTTTACATTTTACCTCTATATCTCTTTCTGAATGAGAATGCAGGACCCTTCTATCTTGTGCTTTGCTGTGCTGAGGTGAACCAAATGAATATTGAATACCTATGTGTCATTCACAGTTGAGTTTGTAATAAAATTGTCAGAGTTACAATCACTACTAAAATTCTTTGTCCTGCAGCTTATATGCCTCAACAGAGTATGATGATATTTTCACAAATGACCTGAGTGGTGGAATAGAGGGTATGACAGATGACACCAGACTGGGTGCAAGTATACTGAAAAGCACAATCAGAATTCAAAGTGATCTTGCAAACTGAAGAAGTGATAGGAAAAAATTAGGAAGCAATCTGATAAGGACAAGTACAAGGTTCTTCACTTTGAGCAGAAGTAATTGTTTGCACAGAGTCAACAATTACAGATCAACTGCACTATGTATCAAGTCTGACTAAAGGAAGTTATAGGGGATCACAAGCTCTGTAATTAGTTGCAGATATTGCATTTCATGGAAGGTATGAACCAGTCAAAGAATGATGAGAAGTCTAAAGTCTCTCAATATCTGATATTGATCAGAAGTTTAAAATATATGAATTCAGAGAAGAGTGAGGCATAAAAATAGAGATTAGTTAGCCTAAAGGAGCAATGACTGAGGATAGGTTACGTTTCATGAAGGCTGTTGCAAAAAAGAAGCGAATAAATTGCAGCAAGAAGGTGTCAGATTACAAAATATATCCAATGGTAAGGCTTATAGAGAATATAAATAGATTTTCTGGGGAGGTTCATCACTGGAAGTCTTTAAGAAAAGGTTAAACAAACTTCTGTCCGGAGGCATGCAAAAGTATTTCTGATACTGCCTTGGAGATCTCATAAGATCCATGCCTTCTGTTGTCAGCTATGATAGCTTTCAGATCCTAGTCAAAATGACTTTTGCCATAATGAGTTACTAATACAGTAATTTCCAGACCAAGTAAACCACGGCTGAGAAATACACAGAAGAGGATAAAAGTCAAGAAATTTTAGGTTTTTTTTAAAATAAATATATATAGAGAGAGAGATAGAGAGAGACTACTAATAATGATTTCCTTATATTAACCATTTAATATGTTCTCTCTTTCAGTTGCCCATTTTTTCCTACTTTACCTACTCTTAACAGAAATTCCTTACATTTTCTTAGTGAATTACAAGGTCAGATAAGAAAATTGAGGGATAATAAGGTCTGAATTCATAACAGAAATGACTGTTGAAGAGTTTGCATGCCCAGGTTATTTCTGAAGTTATTTGTTTCTCTTCTAACTCAACATTACTATGAGGCAGAAGAGTTTACTAATTGAAGATGCAGTGGAAAAGAAGTCTAAAAGCTACTTGTTAATATTGCAGTTATGAACATTACCAAAATCATTGTAACACTACCAAAGCCTTGGAAGAGGCTAGTCCAGGACTACTCCTGAGCATTGGCTAATACGTAAACTTAATCATCCCTCTCCTGTGCATGGTATAAATTTTTGTTTGGCTGATAATTGCAGCTGTGGAGAATCTTCCAATGACATACAAAATATTTAGGTGTAGTTTTTTGTTTTTGAAATGAAATTGCTGTTAATTTGAAAAACTTTGATATGACACCAGGAACAGGTGACCTAAAACAACGATGATTTCATTGTCATGCCAAATACACATATCACAATAATGCCTATCATGTGTTAGCTGTGTTCATAAAGAAGCTAATGAGAGCTAAAGGAAAGGTAGTACTGTACTAATACTGTAAAAGATGGTAGCCCCGTCAAAAAACAAAGAGGAAAAAAAACATCCACCTCAACGTTCTCACCAGCGAGAACAGAAACTGGCTGGTGACTGTTTCAATTTGGGCAAATCAGTAGGAAGGTGTATATCAACCACCACTGTAAGTTTTCAACTTCCTTACAGTTTACTATGGTTAGCTATGCTTGTATACGGCGTATGCTCTTAGCAAAACTTCTAGTACCCTTGCCTTTGTCCTCCATAGTTAACTTGGTCAAAAAAAGTCCCAGCTCCTGCTGCAACAATGTTAGAAAGAATATCTATGATAAAGTATATGACCACTGCTATTGACCTAAATGCTCTTAGAAGAAAATTTCTGTAGTCGCAAAAGATAATAAGAACTTAACCGAGACAAAAGAACATCTCTGTTCAGGAAGGAAATTGAAAAGAAAGTTTCTGTTCACAGAGAAAAAAGGTGGAAAGATTCCTGTCTGGCTTCTGCACTATAGCTCAGCTGGTGCAATGTCTAGGTGTTGCTAAAAGTAGCCTGGTTTTGTTACCTCCATGTGCTCCTTCCACACCCCTTGTAACAGCTCTGGTACTCATCTAATCTCCATGTGCTCAGATGCGATGGTGAAGCTAAGCCAGCAGAAAGCAGAGCCCTTCAGAAAACCAACTGTTTAGTACTGCTTTAGCTCCTTGACCTATCTCTTTGAAATGTCAGAGAAGTGCCAGTGCTAAGGATAAAATTGTGAAAGGAGGTAACTCCCTCAGCACAGCCTAAACATAATGTGTTCTCAGAAGAAAGGAAGGATTCATTTTTGATACAATAGACCAGTTTGTATTCAATTCTTACATTTATATGTTCAGTTCTTACATTTACCACAGATTATGAGAGATATCTAGATATACTTTTGATAGGAAGCATGTAAACTTTGATATGTAAATCAATATACTTCATTACCAGGAAAGATTTCCATTGCACAAGTCTAGTACAAAAAAAAAAATTCAATTTTGTAAAAATCTCAGGGTTGTTTTTTTTTTTTTGATTTTTTTTTTCTGTGGAGAGAAATCACATGCAAACTGTGAACTGAGGAAAACCATGTAGAGAGCTATGCTACCATGAAGGTACTGAGTGAGGATATGAGAGATACAAAATTAATTATATTCAATTTAGAAGAAGAATGAGAATGTAATTCCCACACTTCTGAGATAAAAGCTCAGATCATAGGGCTATAGGTCTATGTTCCATTTTTACCAGAAATTCTATCATAGGTTCAAGAAATCTTTTAAATGAAATTTGCATTGGAACAAGTTCCATCACTAAATCTTAAAGAAATGTTTTTTTAAGGGTCAGGTTGTTGATCCCTTCAATTAAATCTGTGAAACATATTAGATGATTGTTCATAAGATTATTTTGATCATTAATCAATGCTATTCGTTGTAATTGACTTAATGAGTTTAGCTTTTGAAAGACAGTGATTCTATGTGTGATAATTCCCTAATATCCTCAGATAAACTACTGGCCTCTGTGGCATTAGCAAATGGCTCCTTAGCTTCACTGCTCTACCCACCCTCATCCCCTAAATAGTCTAGCAATGTACAGTTGCTCCTCACATCTGCTTATATAATGCCTTAAAAAAGGGAAAAAAAGCTAGTGGCTGATCACCACCAGTATTTAAGACATCACATGTAATAAAGAAACACTTTCTTTATCCTAAAATGTATGGACTACCGTCAGGGCTCCGAATGCACAAAAAGGCTCTAATTGCCTGATTCTTATTTATAGTTAGGATTTTTTTTTCTCAAAGTTCTACCATGTAATCATTCCAGATGGCAGTTTCATGAGGGAGGACCAATTCCTGAAATACTTGGATGCATCATGCTAGCACTTCAATTTTCCAGCAGGCAAATATTATTTAACCACTTCTAAGCTTATAAACTAACTGAATTTTGATCTGAGTGTGTAAAATGTATCAGATGCCAAAAAAGCGTAGTTTGTTCACTTGTTTCCAACGGAAACTTGAAGAGCTCCTCTCTGCTGAAGCCTTATTCCCTCCGGATTTTTAAGTCATTCTGGCATGCTGAGACGATGAAGCAGAGAGTTGGCTGCTGGCCTTCCCAACTCCAGTGCTTCACACCACAGAACTAGAGATAACACGAGGGCAGGCAATCCATATCTGCAGCTGAAATTGCTAATACCAGAGTACAGTTCACAGAGTGTGGTAACTGCAATGCTGCAACAGTTTCCTGTGATGCTGGCAAGGGTGGTTGATTGCTACACAGTTTTACACTTAGTCTGGCAATTCTGAAGGAACTATTTTTTCCATTCATTTTCCAAGTGCAGGACTAACAAACTGCATGTTTATATGTGTTATGCATTAGAAAATCCTCCGTTTTGGAAGGCTGCAGTGACAACAGGGCATTATGATGTGATGGTAACCTCTCAAAATGAAATCTGTGTTGAAGTATTGGCTTAATTCATTTATTTTCTATTTTTGATTAGCCAAGGATTTTCATGAGGTTTATGACCATTCTATACACTGTTACTGGGAAATCTTAGTTATCTAGGTAAGGCAAGATTGGGATGAATGAGGTCTGTTTTTTTCTTAAGTACAAAACCTAGATAAATCATGCCAGAAGATCATATAAAAAGCAAGCTCTATGGAAAAACAAGCTCAGTAACACCCTTGACCATGAAGTACAAAGATCTATAAAGTAGCACTGACCTGAATTAAAAAGGCCAGACAGTATAACGTCACATAAATGTTTTCTGCCAACCGATTTCTCCAGAGACAACTTGGGTGTCTCAGCATCCAAAGTAAGATACTACCTAGATTATCCGCAACAGAATAACTGAATATTTCTGTACTCGTTTTGCCACTTATTCCTAAAATCAAAAAAAGAAACTGCTTTAACAAGAAAACATAAGGTATCATGTTAATTTTTATCTTGGGAATGCTATAAATGAAAGAGAGTTATGTAAAAAGCCAAAAACTATTCAACCCTCCTTCTGGTGCAAATCGAGAATCAAGGCAAAATGCAGCTGCCCAGTTCATTTCTAGCTGTGCAGCGGACAAATGAGAAGATAAACAAGAAAGATATTTACAATTGAAATGTTGTGTTCTAGATACAGCTGCCCCACCTCGCTGTAGATTCACAGCTCTAACTCAACAATGATTTATTCTTTTACTCATCTTGCACGTACAGCACCAAAGTAACATGTTGTACAGACTTCATTATCACTTTAACAAGCTACATTTCTAACAATTGTGGAATATAAACAGCGGATATGATTTTTCTTCCTATTAAAAAACATACAATGTTTTCTACTGTTAGACTCTATAGAAAAAAAGCAGCATAGCCAACAAAATAAACAAAGGACTAGATTTCCAATTAACACGTGCTGGTCTTCATGTCACTGGCCTCCAGATAAAAAGGGAACAGGACTTATCCAGCTGCCAGTTACCTGCATTCTGATTAGGGAATAACTCACTCTACTTAATGGATCAAAAATATATAGGTCTGATATCAAAGCTTTTTTAACTACAATTTTTAAAAAACGCAGTTGTCAATTTGTTGCTCCACTTACAACCACTCCACAATAAGGGCCCAGATTCTCTTTTCATGACTGTCATTTACTCTTGCTTTGCAAAAAGATATTTCTATGCTAGATATTAAGCTTGTATTCAATCTGAGTTCCCATTTGTGACCGCAAGGCAGGCAAGAAAGGGTCAGATACCAGCAGAGAGAGACACTCAAGGTTCATAAGGGGTTAAACAGGATAGATTTAATAAAGGACTTTACACGCGAAACTGCACGGGGAGTCTCAGGAAACTGCACACTGGGGTCACCGATGGGAGGCTGCTGGAAGCACGGGTTGGACGCCCAGGCGGGACTTGACTCGTGTGCTCAGGGCCCCTTAAATCTACTAGAACTATTCCCTTATCTCAGCTGTGCTAACCCTGAGTAGCTACTGTCCAGGAAGCAGGGAGACACTGTTGACAGAACAGACTATGCATGCCTGGTCCCAACGGGAATTTGGTCAGCGTGTAGTTTCACTCTCTGGGCCTGCTACCAGGTATTCTGCCAGCTGCTGACTCCTCGCCAGATCTTCTGCAGGTGATCTCCCTACACCATTACATTCGTGAGTTATTTTAAAGAGGCTATAGAGAGACTGAAAATCATACCTTTTCAAATTCTATCACCAAACTAACTTTGCCTTACAGCTATAGATGGTAATAGATTCCAAGAGAGAATTTTAAAATATATTTAATTTAGATATATGAAGAAAGTGTATTTCTAAGAGATGACTGCTCCAAAGTCTCTGATATTAGATTGCAGAGCTGTAAGAGGAGAGGAAACAAACAGCTCATGTTCACCTTCATTATCTTTGGAAGGTAAAATAAGCCTCTCAGGAGGTGCTCCCAAGACCACTTTAAGCCAGCCTAAGTACGGGCTTTCACTGAAAGGGAGGTTCGGCATTCTCTGCCTCTTACACCTGCCACTCTTTCTCATGGGCCAGAACATGAGGGCTGGAGCAGATGATCTCCAGAGGTCTTTCCACACCCAACTATTCTGTGAATCTAAAAATATTCTGTGAATCTAAATTCTCTGGATCTAAATTGAAAAGAATTATAGCTATGCAGTAAAATGGATATTTTCTCTGATCAGTCTAACAATGAGTCAGTATCACTGGCACAAGGGAATGAATGGAGACTTGAGCATTTGAGAAGGGACAGAAAAGGGAGGATTTGAGCATTTGAGAAGGGACCTGATAGGACAGGAAGACTGAGTTTGGAGCTGGGGTAGGGTGATGAGGACTAGTTATTACAAGAAAGCTTGAATGTGGAAGCAAAGTGGCTAATAAGAGATGAAGGTTACTTGAGGAGCTTTAGAAGATTGGATTCGAAGGGAGAGAACAGATCTGGTAGCAGTGGGGGGAAGAACTGGCACCAATTAGAAAAAACAGAGAGCAGCTTACATGGGAGTTCCCTGATATTAGGCAATGAGCTCAGCAAGAGAGCCTAAGAATACTCTTCACTGGTGATGCCTTATATGAGTAGAGGTGTAATAGGAAACAAAAGTGGCAGATACTCAAATGACTAAGGATCTGTGAAGAGGATGGTTAGGAACTGAAAAGACAAGGAGAAAAAAAAAAAAAAAAAGAAAGAAAGGATACCTGTGAAAGCCTGGGAATAAGAAAATGGGCAGATGATAGTAAGACGTAAGGAAAAAGAGACCATGATCTATAATCTGACTGCAGCTAGGCACATGTCCATATAAACTAAGCAGAGCCAAGACACTTTGGCACTGTTCCACGGTTATTCATACTGTTTGCCAGCACACGTTCTGACTTGGTATTGCTTGGTACTCTCCTAGGAAGGTCTAGGAGAATAGCTCAGACGTTTGACTGCTTCCAACAAGCAGATTGGGCAAAACCATTCTGTCTGCCTGGAACAGAGTTTAGCCATATAGACACAAAATATGCCATGCCATTTGCCCTGAAAGGCAGAAAATGGCTTTCTGTCTAGCCATAGTCAAGGGAACTGACTAGTTGAGAAAAAGACAACCAGCTCAAGATTCAGAAGAAAATGGGAAGAAAATTGCAGAGAAAAATATTTGAGACAAAAATAGGTTAAAATAAATGGACAGAGGTGGTGATGATCTACAGGCAAAAGAAGATACTGCAAGATACATTTGCCTGTAGAACTCAGGTTCATTTCTTGCACCCATTAGAATGTGAATTTGAATGAGGCAGAAACCTTCAGAAAGAGAAAAAGGTACCCATTGCTTACCTCTGTGGAAGGTTGCCTGTGGGCTGGTGGCATTTACAGTCTATGTCTTTCTTTTCCTGGAGCTCATATTTGATATCAATAAACGTATTTAAATGAAACTTTTTGCAGCTGGTCACTAATTAGGTGTTCTTCATTTTCGGGATATCTGATTTTATTCTTTAGAGTCCGATCAGCAGAAGTCTTGAACACTCAGAGCTGCAACTGAAATCAGTTAAGGATGTGCTTGGAATTTATTATGTACCTATATAATATGAACTCCTCTAAGAATCAGGTCCCTACACGTCCCTATCTGGGCACACAAAATTAACAGAAAGTTTTGGCAAGAATCTCAGTGTGCTTTCATTGCCTAGCTCAAAAGCATGCTTTGGTGTTAAATACATTACTCTTTGTGAAGCACTCAGATACTATACAGATAAGAACCAAGAAAAAAAAAAAGGAGAAAATTAGTCATTCCATTTTCAAAGTAGGTCTTACACTGTGTTCTAAATACGGAACAGAAAACAACAGAGCATTGTATTTCTATGCAGTAAGTGAGCATTATCTATCCCATATATTGAATAGAGAATGGGTCCTATGGAAAAAATATTATATTGCTGTGCAATTAAAATCTTCGCATAAAACATACAGACAGTGAAGGTAAATTAAGGATTTATGGATGCAAAAGTATCCACATTCCTTACATTTCCTGAACCCTGAAGTTTTGTCTTTTAAAACTTAAAATGATATTCACAACATGCGACTGTATACGTACACACACACACTCTTGCATATATATAATGAAGAAAACTAATGTCACTATCATAACTAGACATGAAACAAAATGCATATTTTTTCAGATATTATTAAAAATATATATACAATCATATAATTACTCCTTTTGCTTCCCCTGTTAGTTCCTCTTTCCTGGTATGTCAGAAAATCCAGTTCAGAAGACCAGTTTCTGCTAGAGTCTGGCAGAAACTCTGCCAGACTAAAAAAATAAAATAAAATAATGCATCCCTAACTGCATTATTTTACCACAGTCAGAATAGAAACCAAAGAGAGAAATTTTCATGCCCAGCAGGTCTCTACACAAATGAATTTTCAATAAAATATCTAGGCATAATGCTTCAACCTTAAGGCATTTAGGTCTCTAAACAGCAGAGAATCTTTTAATTTGAACAGGAAGAGAACATTTGGTATCTCTGAGGTGTTACAAACCTGGTTGGAAGCCAAAAAACTATTAACATTCAAATAAACTTGCTTTCTGAAATTAAAGACATAGATATACAATTCTGTACAACTGATTAGAAATGCAGAATCTTGTAGAGCTCCAAATACATTCTGAATCAGTAGTCACCATCTCTTTAAAGAATAACGTAGAGCTGAACATTAAACTCATTAATAAAAGTCACTTTTAGGTAATTCTTTAGATAATGTTGTATGTTGTCAGTGTTTCCAACCTGAGATTGAATAAAGCAATAATGACAAAACAAAATTATCTACAACAGAAAGATATGCTTTGCTGCTATAAAATTCCTGAATTAGCATTTGATTTATAATGCAGTGATCATGCTATTATAATGGTTAGGTATTATCTATTGTGTTTTAGTGGTATTAGGTAGAACATTGTAATACTTCATCATGCAAATCCAAGAGGCAGACAATGCTTTCGGAAACCACAGCTGAGGTCGAGTAAAGCCTGAACTTGTCACAGAAATAATAAATCTGTTGACACTTGAATTTTAGCTAGAGGAAGTTCACTGTCCCACACTGGAATATACCTACTAAATGAAAGCATTGGCATCAGACAAACTGCCCTAGCAATGACAACATGTCATATGTGGAACTGTAGGAGGAAGTCATATGCTGGCAGGAAGAGGGCAATAGGATCACAGAGTGATTTTTTTAAAAAATGTGAGGTAAAATGCTCAATGTAAAATAGCTTTAGGAAATGATTAATTCTGATTTTAAGTTTGATTGTAGCTTGCTACTCAGCTTGGAGAAAATCATTTAACCTCTTGCCAGAATATAACCTTCAATAAAATGAGGTAAATAATATTATTTGTAATTGTTTGGAGAATAATGAGTAAGTGCACACTTAGCTGTAGACAAAAAGTACTTTGTACTTAAAAAATTACATTGCTGAATTACTGTAAGTATCATAAAAAATATTACAGCAAGGCTATTACACTGTAGCCTTTCAAAGCAGCCAGATAACAAACTGAAAAACTTTGCAAAATGGCAATGGAAAGACGAAGAAATGCTAACTTACTGTTTGGGTGCAGACTTTTGGAAAGACTGTGTTTTGATTTTTTAAAGAAAAATTCAAGAAGCTGTGAGTTTAGAAGCTCTGTCTGGTTCATTTTTCTTCATTTTTGGTCTAATTCCACATTCAATTTTTCAGTACTTTGCTCTGAATCATGCCCATGCATGCTCTCTTCAAAGAGAACAAAGTACTCCTAAGGCTCATGTAACTGCTGACACTTGATTGTTTGTTGAGTTTTCATACTGCGGCATATCCATGTGATCTGAAGTCATATCCACATAAGTAAGTGCCTCAGAATCACCTTCACTGCCAGGCAGTTAAAATCAGTCCTTTTATTCACTCTTTTTCAGTTTCCTTGTCTTAGTTCCTTTGCTTACCAATCACATATGTCTCTTGTGAGCTAGCAAGCGTCGTATTTGCAGCAGTTTGCATCTGTTTTTAATTTCTCTCCTTTCCATTTTAATTTACATCTGTTAAGTTTGCAATTTCCTTTTTATATTCTTCTATTCTTCTCGTTCTGAAGTAATTTAAACCCCATGTTTTCGATGTATGATTGTTTCCAAATAATAGAATCTGCTTCAATAAATTTTAAAGGTCTACTATAATTGCAATAATCAAAAGAGCCCCTCAAAAGCTACTCATTTAACTAGGAATTAAATTAGTCATAAATACAAGCAAAATTAAACTAAATCTAATCTTCAACCTTGGGAGTCAATATGCTAATAAAAAAGTATTTAATTTTGTACTATTAGTAGGTTGGTAGTAAAATCATTACTTATAAAAATCAAATTTTAAACCATAAATGCTTTAAAACCAATATTCATATATGCACTACTAGTAAACCTTTACAGAGTAATAAACATAGAATAGAAATGGACATTTTGTCCTTCAAAAATAATATTTCAGATCTTGCAGTGCATTATTATACCTTTGTTTTCCTTCAATCATAGTAAAACAAACTGAAAATTAAATGTAGATTTTCAGATTTTGTTGTTGTCATTTTTGTATATATTTTTTTTATTTCTAGTGTTTCCGTTCCTGAGTAAAGTAAATTTACTAGTAAGAAACTATTCCCCTCTTTGGATATTTCTATAAAATATGTAGAATGCTCTATGATTTGAAATATTTTTAGATAAGTGCTTTGTCTAGAAACAAATAAAATGCATCTTTGCAATGTTAGCAGTCAGAGTTCTTGGAAGAAATACTTGTTGCCGTTTTCCCAGGTTGCTTTCGCTGCTCAATAAAAGCAAAGATTATTCAAACATCTCTTCTATTTAATGCATGGTTTTAGTCTAGTGTGAGGATCCTGGAACTCTTGTACAAAATGTTCAATCACCTGAGTAAATAGCATTTATAATCTTAAAAAAAACACACGTGCATTATTGTGACTGACCAAGAACCCCTACAATGGAAGAAGGCTTAGAGGGCGAGGTGCCCCAAGAAGCTCAGGAACAGCATAGGATACCGCTCGTTAATCCTTGCTGTTGCACAGAGAACTGACTTTATCTCAACACACAGTGGGCCAGAGGAGGACCTTTGTTTTAGATAAGCAGCCATATCCATTACCTGGACCTGGTGCAAGTGTTTCTTCCTGAGTTGTTCAAAAAAATGTGAAGGTCTCCCTGTGATTAGTCAGCTCAGCATGGGAGAAGTGTATACCTGGCTCAGCCCAATAGAGAGTATAAAACCTGAACAACTAACAAAGGAATTTCGAAGAGAGCCACGGGCTTGAGCCGGCTTCAAATCACATATTCCTTCTCAGCCTCTGGAGATGCCCAGCGTCGTGATGGTAAGCGTTTTAGAGACCAGTAATGGCAATCACATTTATATTGTGATTGAAGTGTATATTGCAATTGCCATATTTTGGTAAGTGTATATACTTTATATTGTGAATTCATTATTGCTGCTAAATCAAAAATCTCATGTAACATCAAATATCTTCAAAACAAACTTTTATGGTAAACATTGAATTCTCCATATGTGTGGAATATATAAAAGAACCCGGTCAGAGAGCACTAGACTCTGACAACGATCAAAAGTAAATAGTCCCCTTAGTCCATTCCAACTGCAAAGTGCTGCAGCTAGGACACAGAGCCTTTTTAGCAACAGGCCTCAAAAACAAAAATATTTTACTTTTCAGCATTAATTTTTTTTAATCTATCCACAAGGAAAGATCCACTTCAAGCTCTCATGTCTTTCACAAGGTAATAAATACAAAAGTTGTAGACCATAATCTGTCTGGGTTTGGCAATGGAAAAAAAAGGATGGAAGGAAACCTCCAACTCTCATTCTGCATATCACACAGATAATTATTTCATTCAGCTGTAACAGAATTTTTTCTAATGACCAGGTAGCTATGTTTAATTTGCTTTACTTTTGCTTATCTTTGTATGGCATAAGCCACTTTTGTATAAAACATAGTAGCAAGTAGTTATTCTGTGTAGAACGAAATATCGATGATGCTACCATAGTGATGTAGCATAAAGAAATATAGGCCTGCTGTCTATATCTGCCTGATTGGAAGATACAGAGAAGATTGAGCCAGGCTAGACTCAAAGGTGCATAGCAACAGGACAAGAGGCAACAGACACAGGCTGGAATATGGAAAACTGTGAATACCTACAGGGTAAACAAAAATTCACCATGAAGGTGATTGAATATCGGAAGCAGTTGAACAGAAAGGTTGTGGAAACTGCATCTTTGGAGATGCTCAAGACTCAGCTGGACATACCCTGAGGAACCTGACCCAATTATATCTGATTTGAGCTGCAGCTGGATGAAATGACCTCCAGAGGTCCCTTGCAACCTATATTTTTCTCTGATCCTCACTATAATAAATAATATGGGTATTCTACTAGGTTTATGATGGTAAATCTCTCTCTCTCTCTCTCTCTTTTTTTTTTGTCATAACTAATATATATGGATCACAGATAAATCCAGTCTTCTCCAAAATTTCTCTGCCAGACTAATGCCAATAAAAAATAGCCACCACCCTTCAAGGAGGAAGACTTGGCAGAAATCTTACCATCCTCTATAATTCTATATTCAAATCATTCTTTCCTCACTACAGGCCCCTGAAGAACAGTCTTGCTTTACTATTCCAGACTCCAGACCTCTGTGAAGTAAAAACATGGAAATAATAAATCCTCTAAAACACTCACAGTAAATGTGTAAACTTTTGAGAAAAATATATTTACAAACACAATACAGACAGACTACTGTCTGGTATGACTAGCATATAAATTAAAGCGACTCTGTTTCATACGTGTCTGCTAATACTTGTTTGCAAGGAAGTAAGGGAGTGAGGAATTCCTAACCTATAGACAGAGCATAGATATATGTGGGTTTGGATGGGCTATCTGTTAATTCCTGCCCTTGCATTTAAGAACCTTCCTGAATATCAAGTTCAAGTAGCAGATTCTTAAAAAACAACAACAGGAGGATGTTTAAATGATATTATTTAAAATACGCAGGTAGATTGGCTATCTTATAAAAATATTTAGCATAATGTCAGAAATTTAGCTCTATTCTGCTCAGTATGAATTGGAAGACCATTCAGTTTCCATTTCTAGCTACATTACTGATATAGAGATTAATATAGAAATATAAGAGAAATAAAACTTCTTGAATGCATAATACCAGCAAAAAAAAAATATATATATATATATACCACATAAGGAATCAACCCAATTATTTTATTAAAAATTATAGAAAAGAGTTTCCCTAACATTCTTGGAAGCCTTAAATAAATTCCTTGATGGGAATTTATTGTTATGCATCTCAGAGGCTGCAGGGGACTCGGAGGCCTTGCTCAGCCTTGAGGAAGGAGACCTATCAGTGAAGGAAATGAAACATAGTAAATCCTTGTGCAGGGATGAATTTGCAGTTGAACTTACTTTATGTTTTTGAAATCTGAGCAAATATCCCACAATCTTTTTGATACGGTCAAAAGAATAGTTCCCTTTCTCCTGTACGTTTGAAGCACTTTTATGTTAGACCCAATGCAAGAATAAATCATCCAACTGCAGAAGTTAAAATGCTGTTTCATGATAAACCATGATAACAAAGTCTTAAGTTGAAGAAAGGTTACAGAAAAGTCTTATTCAAATTATACATGTCAATAAGCCACATTCATTAAACCCATGAACATGATAGGCTGCCTCCGGTATCTAGCTGATATAACTGTGAAGTTATAGAACTTGAAGGAATCTGAGCGGCTGAGGGAATTACTAAATTGCAGAAAGAGCTGTGAGAATTTCTGCACTGTACAGCCATGTAAAATAAGAAAAATAATATTACTAATAGCAGTAGGATTACTGAAATGGCAACTCTTAGTAGCTCAGAAATTCAAGAGGAGAAACATCAATATAGAAAGGTATAAAATTCTAAAGGATAAAATACACAGTCAGTAGAAGATGGCAACTAAGTAGTGATGTCTATCTGGCTTTTTATGACTCTTTTTACGTCTTATTGGGGATGCTGAAAATCACAGCTTGTTAAATCCTGGCTGTCTACTGTATATGTTTTAACAATAAATAATTGCTTTGTACTTCTTAGAAGAAAACTACAAATAGTTTATTTTTCAAAATTTCTGAAAATTTTACTTTTAGCCTAATGACATTGTTATAGTAATCTGTTTCTACACAACTAAGTCAAATTTGTATAATTGCATTATTTATAAAATAAATAATTTGATAGTACACAGCTTGGGCACTTGAGAAGTAATACCGTAGATACAACATTAAGAGGGCATCTTCTCAAAGGATACTTAGGTCTGTAGTCCAGGCTGGGGTTTGGCTGACACAGGTGAAGAATGTAGGCAGAATGACTTCTGCCATAGGTGAGATGTTTCTGCTGGACAAGAGCCGTTGGGCACAGGAGGGTAAGCTGACAGGAGAGGGGGCCAAACAAGGGCTCTCCAGAGTGCAGCCAATTCTGTTTAAGATCATGTGAGCATCAGCAGACTGATATAGTCAGAGTGGAGTTTTTCTCACAGATTCAGGCTGCCAAAGCCCCGAAGGTTTATCTTCTTCCCAGTACTGAAAGAGTAGAAGCAGGCTTGGGACTTGCATATTCATTGCAAGCTTGGTGGCAGGTCTATTGTTAGTTTTGACAAGTTGGCTCCCGTTTGGCTAGAAAGACATAAGATATGAAACAGGCTAGACCTTGGATATGGCTAATAATCTGTCCACAGTGGGAAATACGCAGTTACAATAAACTGTGAGCTTTAATGAAGAGGGCAAAGACCTTTGTATCCACAGAAGCAGACTTCCTATTTTACTGCCTAACATGCTCCCTAGGCCAACCACAGTAATTAAGTAAATCACAGTAATTACAGCAAATATATTACAGTCTTCTTTGTTTATGCACCAGCCAGAACTTATATGCAGTTCTATGCATATGTACATATACCTACATATGTTATAAAAAATGTGTTCAGCTACTTAATCCCCCATGAAATATCTGATGTTATTTTTTTTCCTGTTTATCTTAGCAATAAATGTAACTAAAAGGTTGTCACTGAGCTAACTTGTTTTCTCTTGTTTTTATCTTTCTGTATAACTTCCCCTACCCCATGCATTCTGTCTGTGGTCATCCTGGAAAAACAATATGTCTACGAAAGCAAATTAAATCAAATTGATTTCTATTACAGATAAAAACTGCTAACACAAATGTATTATATAACCTAATACAAATAATAATGGTTACACAGGAGAAAATGGATCAGAGAGATATTGGAAGACTTTCCATTTTTAGCAGCGTCGTAGGTTAAACAAACATTGAGTCTGGACAGCCCATTTCCATTTTATATCAACCAAAGCAGAACCCCTATATGTGAGTGTGTGTGTGTGCAAGCCTGGGGAAAGACCCAGTGTCTTAGGACTCCTGATGTGTTTCATGTAGTATTTAAAAATTACATACGATCCACTGACACTCTTCTCTACCTGTCTTCCCCTTCCCATGTTTTTAACTGACACTCAGAGAAATGAGGATATTACGTGCTCATCCCTATCTGTTTCTTTAATTCAGCTCTTTATTAGAAACACGGGTCATCACCAGTTCTCTCCGCTGCCTACACTAGGAGCTAAGGTATATCAGGTGATCTGATAAGGTGATTTGATTCTCTCATCACTGCCTTGAACTAAAATGTTATAATGATTACAATGACTAAATGCAGCTCCTATATTAGACGGTTTGAATGAACATAAAACTAAGTATTAGAAATTCTGAATGCTAATCAGAAATATGACACTTTTTTGTTTGTTACTTTCGCTAGGTCATTTAACTGCTATTGATTTTCTTATTTCTGAAAAAGGACTGTCTAATCTACTTTCTGGCATTATGGGACAGTACTGGTATATTTTAGATATTGCAATTTTAATTTGTTATAGCTTCTAGTTGTGCCTATAATTTGTCATCTATGCAAAGAGAAGGCATAGTGTCTGCTTCAAAATTATACTCTGAGGTGATCAGTCACTGTTCAAGTGATATTACTATGACTATCATGACTCATGACTGAGAACAACTCCACTATTTTTCGTTAACTTTGAGCACCAACTATAGTTGTGAAATTATTTTGCATATATATAGTTTAAAGTAAATATTGCTTCTTTGCAGCAAACCGTATTAAACCTAAATTTGCAGTGTACAACTATTCCTAGTTTGTTTTTGTCTTTTCAGTTTTTCAGTAAGATATTTTAAAATTGTATGAGCTTTTTCCATTCATTAACATAACAAAAATGCATAACATCGACTAGTGAAACCTATCAAAATCACAGAGTCAGAAAATACAAGAGTGAATGTGTATTGACTGTGGAATAACAAAAATGATGCTGTTAAAATTCTGCAAGTCCTTGCAGAAAAATAATAGCATAGTCTGACTCAACTCATCCCCACTCCAGTCTTCTGTAGAAACCATTATAAAATGCAAACAGCTATGAATCTTCCATGTCTCATTTTTTAACCATCAGTTCACCTTAGATATATTGTGTTCTATTACTATTTAATTCTGTACACGTAGCTTAAAAAGTGAAACAATACCCAAGTCATCAGAGCTATGAGTTTACTGGATCATTCACTGTTCTTATTATAAATGTATTCAAATGATAAACTAATCCAGGTGCACACTGTTCTTCCATTGACACAGCCTCCATTTTAATTTCAAATCTGCATGTAAAGTAGCAATAGAATAAGATACACACTTGAGAGAGACAGGGCAGCCTCTATGGAAAGCCCTTCCTATGCATTAGCTAAGGCATAGATCCAAAGATTGTTGAAGTCAATAGAAAAACATCTGGACTTTGGGTCTGGACTTCTTTCTTTTCTCCTCATTCTGATGTTGTTTTCCCACAAACGGAAGTATGAGAACTTTAACTTTTGAGTTCCCTGATTAGACATGCCTTCAGTAGTGGGGCGGTAGAGTAAGAGTTCAAAGGGGCTTTTATAGGCTTTCACAGGCCTCCACACAAGTACATCCCTCTTGAAGATCTGTTTCATGCTTTAAAGTTTATTCCTTGAGTCTTCATCACATTCTAAGTAAGTATTTATTCTCAATGAGCAGCACTGTTCATGGGTAGCCATGGTCATTAAAACTGGACATATGGGTAGAATTCTGTCTCCTATACAGAATTTCAGAACTGATTCTCAACCTTAAACAAGTTGGAGAGCTGAAATAGCAGAAGTTCTGAAAACTTCAGATGTGGAAAGAATTTTTATCTTAGTACTTTTTGCTGAAATTAAACAGTCTGATAACAGCAATAATGCTTTGTGCTTGTGTTGTTGAATTGATCTTACAGATGCTTTAGTTGTTCCAAACTTATGAAATGTTTCTTAGGAATGAGAGTTCAGATAACTAATGACCCGTTTCCTTCTCTTAGGACTAACACACAAGATCACCCAAGATGCACAGCAATGCTTAATCAGAGGGTAATATCTAACATCCACCATCTTATTGTATGAGATGAGCCGATCAAGGAGCCCAGTTCACAGAAGAGAATGGCAGCCTGAATCAGAACTCAATGTGATTTCACAGCAAAATTAATTTTTATTAAGCAAAGCTGAAGCTGGGCTAATTCTGGAAGAAACATACATCTCTCTCCAATAAAATAAAAATTTGTCATGCATATGCTGTAAAAAAATAATATTGATAGAAAATTCCCACTGAAACCTACCTACTGCATTAATAGATTCTAGGACTATAAGTCTGACCTCCTGTTTTGCATATCCCATAAAACTTTGCCCAGTAGTTTTCTAATGGCATTCCTAAGTTCTTGCAGAGGGGAAATATTTCTCTAAGAAAGGTATCTTGTCTTGATTTAAACATTTTAGTGGCAGGCAGTCTACTACCACAATGGGTGAATTTTTCCTCTGTTTAATTAAAAATCAATTAAAAAAAAAAAGTCACCTTGCTATCAATCTGTATTTCTCTACAACTTCAGCTAGTGGGCATCCTCCAAACTTTTTCTGCTAATAAGTTTCATTTTGTTGTCAAATAGCTTCTCTTCTTGTAGTTTCCACTCCTCAGTGAGCCCTAGTAATTTACCTTTTTCCTGCTGTTTGGTAAGCTAGATAGACAGAGCTAGTCACATAATACAGATCTTCTAGGAGTCCAGTGATTCTTGTAACTCTTTTCTGAACAAACTCTGATTCTTATCATTTTTATGTGTAAATATCACAGGTGAAGAAGCTAACGCTTTCACCAGTGCCAGATAACATCACCTATTACTTCAAGTCAATATTCTCCATTTATTAAAGAATTGTAACTAGTCATCTTGGCCACTAAATCACTACATGATCCTTGTAACTGTTAGTATTTATTTTTAGAGTCATTGCTTTCCAGTATGTAGCTCCTGTTTTGTGTGATTTATTTTTTATGTTTTTTCACCTGTATCTATTCCCTCATATCTCTCTATATTGAAAAAAAAAAAAGACCTTTATTCTAAGTTTGGCAGTCAGACAACACTAGGAGACTACTGATACAATTAGACTAGAAGAAGACAAAGAGCCTGACATTTTCTGTTTTGAATGTGTGAGTAGTAGTATAGTTATTTCCATTTGCTTTATGACTGGAGTTAATAACAGGATAAAAATAGTATAGAAAAATTATAATAAAATTATATTAAAAATTCTATTCACATCTGAAATTTGTTCTTCTATTAAGTTAAGTAAATAATTATACTCAATATTTTGTAAGAGTGTATCACAAAAACAAACAACAACAACATGCAAAAAGCTCTCACTGCTTTACTGAGAAGCATAGACATAGTGACAGGGTATAGGAAATAGTCACTGGTACTTTGTTATTCCAGAGGAAAAATAAAGACTAATCTTATTTTACACTTAAGAATAATAAACAAATGTATATGGAATTTCTTAACTGAGAACACTAATCTTAGATTGACTCATATAATTTCTCCTTTCTGAAGCTCAACTTTGAATTATTTTTGAGGTGCTATCTGACCTTCAGAACAATCTTTTTAGTTACTATTAGTTTTGCCAAAAAGACAAGAAAATATTTTTGTGAATACTTTATTTTAGATATAAATAATACTGAGAATTCATGTAAAATGTTTTGTCTTGTACCTAGACCAGTCCGTTAGCCATCTTTTAATTTTTCCCCCTGGAAATAAAAGCTCCACAAAATGTGAGAAGAAGCTACATATTTTGGATATCTCCAGAATCTTCCAGTAGTACAATGATAAGACCAAATTTCAGTATCAAGTCAGATTCTACTTGTGAATTATGGAGTTGGCGTCTTCATGGGTCAGGTTCTATACACTGTGTTGCATGTCATTGCACTACTAGCTGGCAGCCTATCTTGCTACCAAAAATTAAGATTCATTTCACCAGTATGTAAGCAATATTCTTGGCCCACTTCCAAAACATACTTCCATAAGAAATCGATGTGGAAAAAAAACAGTTATGCTTTTCAAGTATTGTATGCTGGGCTTAGACCCTAGATCAGAAGCCAAATTCAGGAGACTACTAGTTCAAGCTCTTTTCAGCTGGTGCAGCTGTCGTTCTCATTCCCGCTGTCCTGAGGGGATACTATCTACCATACATCAGTAATGTCACCCATATTTTACAAAAAGTCTGCTTCTGGGTTGAAACATGGTACGTTCCTGGAATATTCTTGTTTGACTTGTTTTAGTTGTTTAAATAACTTTCTGATAACAGCGTGTGACAACAGGACACACAGTGATATCCTTTTCTCACCTAGTCTCTTATCTGCAGTTTTATTTTATATTACTATATCAGAGACTCATCACTGTTGCCATCTCCACTACAGCCTTCTCATTAATTGCTACCTATGAACATTGTACCCTTGAAATATGCTCACTGAAAAGAAAAATAATTTATTTTCTTTCACTCATCCTTCTTTCTCTGTAATACAGAGTTTGTGGATGCTCCACCTGCTTTTTGTGCTTTTTCTGAAATTCATAGGGACAAGGAGTTTGCGTGAACTAAGAACTAAAACTACAGTACAGCTCAGGGCATGTATGGCCCTAATAGACAATGTTATTCAAAAAAAAAAATCACTTCAGCAAGATGAGGAGCATACATGGCTACAATGTATATCATACAGATGATGATATTTTGAGAAACAATATAAGGCAGCACTCAGAATCACAGAATCACAGAATGGTTGAGGTTGGAAGGGACCTCTGGAGATTATCTAGTCCAATCCTTTTATCATCTACCCCCTCTAGTTCAACCCATCTAGTCCACTCCTTTTATTCGGTTTCTTTGCTGTCTGAGGCTTTGTGAGTATGTATATGCATGATCCTATATATTTAAGTAATTGAAAAAGCACGCTGAAAGCTTATCATGGCAGTAATTGCAAAGCCCTGTTTGCATTCTCGCTGTGCTCTCAGTGGGCAGAACATTTTCATTTAAACTCTTATAAAGTTACGAAGTCAGACGGTTTTGCAAAGTTAATGTGAAAAGGTAACTTTTTAAAATTACTTTTTAATGTTCTGTATTGGCATGGGCTAGTCATATTGGGCAGCTGGGTACTGTTTGTCACTTATTTCATTTCTGTTACAACACAGCAACAGCAAATCTGTGTATCTTGCAGTTAATAAATAAGATGTCTTTTTTTTTCCTTCAGAATGAGTATGTTTATGAAGTGTTCATTTCATCCCATCATAATAAGCTTCCCCAATACATAACCAAGATAGAGCTACCTTAACAGCCTTGTCATTTCAATTTTTCACACATTTCCATTGTGTGTGTCCTTTGTATCACTGAAGTTTCAACTCATTAGCTGACTGCCATAAGCTATTAGTCTGTAACATTGCTCAGCCTTAAAAATGTAAAACAGAACTAAAAAAAGGAAAGAAGAAAACTCACAAAAGAGAAATTGCCTATAGCTGTTTTCAAATTCTATCTCTACAGGTTCTGTTGGTTCATTAAGCCCAATGTACATTGAAAAGGAACCACCATTTCAGACAAAAACTCATGAAGAGCCTATTCTCCGATGGTAAATCATAGCAGCATCACTAAAATACACAAAAGACAGTATTTATCTCATTACCCTTCACTAAGCCAAGCAAAAGAACTGTGTGCAGCATATACTTCCCATGCATTTTTGTATCAGGGACCTACGTCTAATCTAGTTATAGATGAAAGATAGCATATACTGATTGGTTTGGCATCACTAAATATACTAAATCCATAAACTTGTAAGGCGTGTAGTGCATAATATTAATTTCATGATAATTGTCTCTTATAAAAAAATTGATTTAGGGAAAGTAATGCACTACCAAAAATGTTTACTGTGGATGACATCATTAGACTTCATTGCATCTTACTGCATTTTACCTTTTTTTTTTCCCCTACTTCTTTTGTAGCCAGATAGACACACTTCATTCAGCTTAATTTTTATCTGGAACTATACTGACGATATATACTGGCCTACAGTCATTACAAAAGTCATGTATGAATAATATCATTGCATTTCATATCATTACATTACATCAGTATTTTTTTTTATTTTATAACACTATTTTACTTTCATTTATCTCATTTCAATGTTAATTAATTTACGGTAAAGCCTTGTAAATATGATTTTTCTATTACATTAATAATATATAATATACACACACACACACACACACACACACACACACATATACATACATACATACATATATATATACATATATATATATATATAGTAATTATTACCATTACACCATTGATAATAACAACAGCTCAAAAGATAAAGTAGCTTGATTTGCTACCTAGTCACCAGTTCCCTCAGTGCATACAGGCTACAGTCTGGAATGAGGCCAACAGGTCTGTTGGCCAGGAAACCTGCACACGGAAGGAAGGATACTGTTTTCCAGAGCATGTCCCCTACCAACTGTGTAAGCATGGATTGTGACAGATTTCTGTGCCTCTGCATAAGGCAGTCCTGACATGAAGTAGACATAACAGGAGTTCCTTGCTGCTTGGGCTTGCTACCAAAATGTGAGCTAAGCAGAGGGACTGAAATTCCTGGGAAAGATCCACTTATAGCTCCAGGACCAGGAATTATCTGACAGTTAATGCCATCTGCATGCAATTTTCTTTTATAGGTGCGCTTGGTGGGATAGTGTCTTTAAAGTGTCACCATCTCTAGGCAACAAATCATCCTCACAGAGAAGGAAAAAAAAGTGCAAGCTGACATCTCACTGCCAAGAAGAGACACTGTACATTTGCTTTTTCCAGGTTGGTTTACCTTTCACGTACAGATCAGAATGATTGACCTTTTAATTCATGCCCAAGTTGGGTTTTATTTGAGTTTTCAGGCTGGGGAAGGACTTAATCTTTGAAAATAGTTGATATTAACTTTGTAATTTGAGGTTGTGTGGATTTGTGTATCCCTTTGTACTTGTTTGCCTTCCCTAAGCTGAACAGTTGTGTTCATTGCTGTGCTTCCGCCTGCCAGAGAGAGGAAAGAAGTCTGGGCTGCAGAAGGGACACGGTTTAGGAGGGAAGAACATAAGAGCATATGAATACCCAGAGCATGTTTGACTAAAGGAACGTGTGTCTGAAGGTGGCCATTCTGAGATGGCTAGAGAAGAGTATGAGAATAAAGTATGTTTCCCTCAAAATGTTCTCTCGGCCTTAAACAGTTTGCAGTCTTGCTCTTGTAAGAGCAAGAGCTGGGGGTACTTGCCGTGCTGTGTAAGAGAAAGAGAGATCTATGCCTCAGAGAGAAAATTTTTAACTATGAGAAGCCACAATCACAGGTAGTGGTACGTAACTGAATTCATGCAATGTTAAAATTCATATCTAATATACTAAATGCTAAACACTTTAGCGTCCTCAAAGTATTTGTCTCTCTCCATTGACAATATAAGAACGCCACATGAGCCACCTACTCTGAAAGCTAGAGCAATCTAACTTGAGATTTTGTGTTCCCTCCTTCTCCTCCATCACTGACAAATGAAGCAAAAATGATAATATCCGCATACATTTGTTTGATATGTGTACAGGAGAAGTACCTACAGACTCATTTTGATCATTAAGGTCAAATCCTAGGGAGTTAAGTACTCCACAAATATACATGGGGAAATTATACATATCCTTCAGTATTCAAAGCTTAAAAAAAAGACCATAAACATGTAGAAACAGAAGGACATAATTCAACTGTGCTATGTATAAGAACAGTTGCATGCTTTCCCTGTTCCCTCATATTCCTGCCATTGGATAATTTATCTTTTTTCATTTGAATATAACATTTTAACCTTTTCAGATCAAAGAGCCTTAGCATGCTTTCAAGACCTACAAAATATAATAATATTAAATAATAATAAAAAAAAAGTTATTCACAGTTTTCCTTACTTGTACTATTTTTGCCTACTGAATTATACAAAGCAAGTGACTGATGGAACTCCTGATTATTAAGGGGAATTATTACTTCTTGTATTGAGCATAACTGGCAGGGTTTGGCAGCAGGCTGCTACAGGGGTGGCCTGTGCGGGAGGAGGCCTTGAACTGCTCTGTGCTGGTCACAGGCAGGTTCCAAATGGCTCTGAAATGGATGTAAACACCCCATTGCTTGCCAAAACTTCAGTCAGTCAGGGGACATGGTGTCGCTGCTCAGATATCTTTAAGAAAGAGTGGAAGCTGCCAGGGGCAGGAGACATATGGGGAGACACAAGGGTTATGGGCTGGGAGACACATGGGAGGAGATGTTGAGGAGGTGTCTGGAGACACACTCTTAGAAAGAGGTGCTCCATGCCAGAGGTGGCACGCTGCTGAGGATGGTGGCCATGGGGGACCCATACCGAGGCAAGGATACCCTTGAGAGACTGTGGTGTGTGGAGAGGCCATGCTGGAGTAGGGACACCTCTGAAGAGACTGCAGCCTGTAGGTAACCCACACTGGAGTGGGGATGCTCCAGAGGGACTGCAGCCTGTGGACAACCCACGTTTAGGGCAGGGACACCTCTGAGGGGACTGTGGCCTGTGGAAGACCCATGCTGGAGCAGGCACATTCCAAAGAAGCACAGAGGAGTGGAGGAAAATCAGTCAGAAGGTCTAGGCAATCAAATGCTCCGGTAGCTCACAAAGTTAAAGTTTTTTTGTTTGGTTGGTTGGATTTTTTTGGTTTGGTTTGGTTTGGTTTGGTTTGGTTTTTCCCCTTGGCAGCCACCATAATCCCATAGGAACCCGATATGTTAAGGTGGAACTGTTGTGAGTAGACTAGTAGTCTAGTAGTGCCATACAGGCTCCACATACATTGCAGCAGGCTTGCAGATTATTTTTTTTAATCTTGTGAAATTTGTGAAGAGAAGAATAATCACTTTCAGCCTGGAGATAGTGTAAGTCTCAGCACCTAATTCTGTATTGTTGTTGACTTTGAATGATCACTTAGAACAACAGAAGGTATTGTTGGATCAACATTGTCTTTCAAATTAAATTGTTTAATATTGATATCCCAGTATGTAAATTAAGTTTTGTTCTCCTGGCTTTTCTTCCTTAAATATTTGAACAGTTTAAGCCCATATTTCTTAGAATTTAGATGCTTAGAAGCATTCTATATCTAGTAGTTACTTTTTCTAATGCTGCACGTGCATTTTATTAATCATAGGATTTTTCTAATTAATTTATTGACTGCAATATATTGTGCATATTGGGAATTATCGTATTTAAAGCTGGTTTGGTAAAGGAATAGTCCTTCAGCTTATGCTTCTGTAGTTCATTACTGAAGAGCACCCGTTATGGAATAAAATGCACTGAATGGAGAGTTCTGTTTATGTATTAATTTATGGCGAATTTATTTATAATTTCCACCAAGGTTAATGATAGTCACATCTGTAAAATCCCAGAGTAGGGTTAGAGTAGGGCGTCTCAAACTTTTATTACAGTTTTGTTTCTGAATAGCTTTTCTTTCACAAAATACGGTATTAAAAATAAAAGTTCTCATGCTGGAATAATAAATTAAAAATAACCCTACTCAGACATCTATGTGAACTAAAAAGAAGAGATGTTCAAATATGGTACATACTTTTAATATAGTGTAGGCTATCAGGCCTGTCATTCTCTAAAAACTGTCAGATAAAGGTTTGTACCTTGACAGCCCTTTCTGTATAAGTACAAAAAATGAAACGTAAAAACCTCTCAATGCAGGATTGAACAGAAACATACTTTGAATAAGTACACTCACGAGAGAAATTCACACCTCTTCTAGCTTTTGTCAACAGACTAGCCCAGAATTCTGTCTTGCATTTGTTTGAAGATGATTAATGAATGCACATTAATGAATATTAATTAGTTAATTTAACAAATTCAGTGTTAGAAGGAATTTATTTTAACATGATAGCCTGTTATGGAATTAATGCTCTGCACAAAGAACATTTCTGTATTTGCCGCTTTCTGTTTAAATCTTCTAAATGAAACAAAAAGATGTTAGAAAACAGACATGGATAAAAACAGGGATTTCTGTTTTCCGACAATTCAGGCACGCAGCTTAAAAATCTTGGAGCATTTCCAAATGGTTCTTAAACTACAGTGACTGAATCCACCTGGCTTCTAACTTAGAGATAGGTTGTAAAACAAATGACGGTTTAATGAATTATAAGTAATTCTGTAAACTGTAAACTGTATCATAAACTGTTTCCTTTCTAAGAGTATTTTGTGTAACGATATATTAAGTCAACCCTATGTACGAATATAATGAGAATCCAGCCTTGTAAGACATCGAAGAGCGAGAATTTCAACGCTGTTTCAGTTTTCACTCATGATGATATTGCCGCACAGGCAAAGTTCTGCTGACCTCAACACAGAAGGAGTACACACCAGAAGGTTTCTTTTTTTCACAACTTGATTTCCAGCCATTCTGGAGACCACGCATATCAATCTTTCATGTCTTTTGCCTTTTGGATCACTCTCGTCCGTGTGTATTAGACTTATTCATTTTTGCTTGGTTTTCTGTTATCTTCTTGTGTCTTTCTCTTATCTTTCAGCTTCTGTTATTCACAAATATACAATCCTACAAATCAATAACTCCAATCTCTACATTCCCAGCGAAATCCTGCTTATTTTCCCTGACATATTTCTTGTTCCAGTCTTTCCTTGTGATCCACTACCTCCGAAACTAGCCCTTGCTATTTCAACTATTTTTTAACAAAGGGATTTTTAATTGCATTCTCATGTAAATGGAATGAAAGCTGGCTAGCAGAACCGCCAAATTCAGTGACCTCAGTGATTTCCTGCAAATTGATAGCACGCCTGCTGGCAGCTTCAGAGAGCCTTCACATAACAAAAAGGGATTATCTATGTGCTCTATACAATATATGCTGCCACATCACTTTTACTAGCATTGTGCTTGTACCTCTCCCTTTCTTCCAGCGTTTGTTTTTCCCTCCGGATTTTTTAACTATTAAAGAGAAATACTCTATAAGAGAAAAAATAAAATAATTCCACTCTCCTTTGTTTGATATTTGGCTGTTAAAATTCACCCCTATAAAAGTAGGACAGCGCTGTCATCCAAGAGACAGGTTATGAAAAAACACAATCATAGGATCATAGCATGATTTAGTTGGAAGGCATTTCTGGAGGCTATCTGGTCCAAACTCCACTCCAGTCAAAAATACTTTGGGCCAAATTCTACTTTCGCTTAGGAAGACATTGAAGAATATTTAGGCTTAAAAATCTTTTTCCTAAAGCTCAGAATAACTGCAGCAAGATTACATAGACCTTAAAATCGCATAACTCTCATCCTCCTGAAGCTCCATCGTTCTTCAGTGGCTGTCTCCTGAGGAGGGCTAATTTCAGCCCTTCGAGTTGAACTAATATGTGACATCTCTCACAATGATTTTAATTGGTTTTAGTTGTCCTATCAGATATGTTGTTGACAGCATACCGAGAAACATGCAGCTTGCTTTCTTCCTTAAAAGCTCTTCAGGGCACACTAGCCATATGTGTGAAGCTGCAGCCCATTAAGAACTACGCACCTCATTCTCTCACACTCGTAAGCTCTTCCCCCAGTGCTTATTAGCTTACCTGCTGATATATATTTAAGACTCCTTTTGGTTATGGGTTCCAACATAGATTTCTCTCTAATCAGCACTTAACTCCTCTACACCCTATAGCCCTTTGTTAAAGCTCCCCTATTGCTCCTAGGAGAGTTTTACCTCTGAAAGAACTACATGGCTGAGCTTCAAACCACTGTGATTATTCCCTAACAATGTTATTTTGAAGTGTGGATAATATCTGTCTCATAACATCTTACATTGTCCTTGTTATCCATTGCTGGAAGATATTTTAAAAATGCAGAGATGTTGAATTTACCAGCATTTGAATGATTCATACTGAGATTAGCATAATTTATAAAAAGGGCTTTTTAGACTTCGCTTGTTTTTACCCATCTGCTGCCATTGTAAGTTGCTGGGCTGTAGCTTGCAGAACTAGGTAGCTTTCATTCATTTTCAAATATTTGCTGGCAACAGGATGACAGAACAGCCTTGCACAGGGAAGTAAATTGAAATATCAATACTGCAGTATTTAGCCTGAGTTATTGACTCAGTAAAACATGTATTAACAATTGTTAGTGATAATGCTGTAAATGTGGCAGCTTTATAATTATATAGCTTTGGTACTACTTTCTCTCCTTAAATATTTTATAGCATTTTCATTTGATTTTTAGATTGCTCATATACTTCATTACTCAATCTCATTTTTCTAGAATTTGCAAATAAATATTTGTTTGTCTTTTTGTAGAAGATGAATTAATTTTACAAGTAGATATGTGAAGTAATTTATTGAGGAACAAATTGTGGCTCTTATGCTGGCAAGAGTTAAGAACATCAGTAAAAGAACTATTCATCTGATTAAGTGTTCTCTAATGTCTGCCTATGTCACACATTCTGCTCCTATTCGGTGTCTTTTATAGAATCCAAAACTGTTAAGATGGTTACCTGTCACCAATATTAAGAATAGGAATTACAGTGGCTAAGCTGTTTCACGAGTTTCATATTGCTAAGAATATCCTAGTGAATACTGACCTTTCAATACAATGAATGTGATCTTAATGATTTTTAACATATTATAACTTCGTACTTTTTACAGTATTCCATATTTATACTTGTAAAAAAATGAAAATGTAAGATTCATATATTTGTTATTTTAAATCTTTTCATAGAAGTAATTTACTGCTTAATTTTATTTGTGACAATTACTGTCATTGTAAGAATGAACTGTTTTATCTTAAGCAGCTTGAACTTTCTAAATCTCTATTATCCACCTGAAAATACTGCACTGTGTAAAAAAATAATTATTGAGAGATATTAAATATGTTCTTGACTTTGCTTTTATACAAGGTTACTGTGACGCCATAAAACTATAATTATACCTTGCATCATTAATATTAATTATTATTTGCCTAAAATAAGAGCATGAGCAATGCACACAGCAGCAGCTTTCTGCTGAAAACAGAAAGGACATCTTTTTTTCTGGGCTGAAAAAGCCATAGTTCCTCTACAACTTTCTCTTCCTCAGATGATGCAGTGAGGGCTCTCCTTCCTGCTCACTATGTTAAATTTACTACGAGTACTGTTAAGAATTAAGACTCCTACAGCATTCTCTCAGTTGACTTTCAAATAGCAGATGTATTGGCCCATCTGGGTTTTGTATTTGTTGTTGTTGTAGTTAGCTAGTGGAGTGTCCCAGTATTGTAGAAAACTAGATATTTTAAACTTGATGATGTTGTAGCACTTCAGTGGGAGAAGAAACTATTTTAGTGATGAGATAATGAGAGACTTTCAAAACATTCCTTTGTCTCTTGTTTTTAAATAACTCTCTATAGTTAATCAATATTTAGAAATATTATAAAAGTATTAAGGTCTTGCAAAATTGAATGCTGGAAGGAGATAAAGGAATCCCAATTTTGCATAGGTTTATAGATGTATTTTACACTATTTTGTTCATAAGATTTTCAAGGTAACCTAATAAATTTGGATTAACATTAAATTAACAAGCATAGGATATTCAAATTACTGAGACACTTTGAAAATTCCAGGGTAGCTGTTGTTAGAAGTCATAAAGTATATGGCAATCTGACATCAAAAGTATCATTCATCTTTCTCACTGCAGCAAGGCAGCAAGTGCAAGACATGGACTGCTTTCCATGCTATGGACTCCATCTAAGCACATATGTACAATGTGTGTCTATAATGATTTTCCTTTTAATTATGCAATTGCTTGTAATACAGGCAATGCTTTTAACTAACTCATACTGTACAAATATTGCTTGAACTGAAATCAGAAGGTCAGAGAAGCCATTAGTAATGTTGGCATCAATAATGCTGACAACTGTAATACACATCATAAAAATTCTACGGTAATAGACTATTACTCTACAGACTGCATGCAGAAATAAATAATTAACTCAGGCTTACCTAGCAAAGCCAGTCAAAATTTGGCAAAAACAGGCTCTGCGGTATGAAGGAGCTATGCCCAATGATCTCTGCAGCAGAGTCTAATGCCTTTTCTCACGAAGGGGTATCAAAGGGATATGAAACACATATCAAAGGGATATGAAACACAAGTTTTTCAATTTTTAGTTAGGATTTTTCACATAGACCCAACCTGATTTACTCTGCCACTCTCATAGAGCCAAAAGTAGTTCTTCCCTTACACCGTTTAGCAAAAATAGATCCTTACTATGACTTGTCATAAAGTAGCATGTATATTTTTGTATATTCCATAAGTAAAGACTGGGCCTGTCTTTTAGGGGCTTTTAGCGGGGGTGAAAGGAGAATTCTCATGTAGACTTTCCAGGATGAAGCTTTAGTCCCTACTGGAACCGCAATGCAAATAAATAAAAAGCCCCAGAATGGGAGTGCAGGAATATAGAATTGATTACTGTGGGGTAAGCTCAGCAGTTTAGCAGAATGGGAAGAGTCAAGTTGTGCATTCACTGCTGATTTCTCAGTTCTGTGAGTGAGGTCCCAGATTTGACTGAAAAATATCTGTAAGAAGTTAAACTTCCTTTCAAAGAATTTAGTTCAAAAGCAATTTAAAAAACAAGACAGATGCATTTTGAAATACTACATTTTGGATAGAGACAAGTGTGTTTATCAAAGATCATCTTTTTGACAAGAAATCCATCAAAACTGACATGGGAAAAAATGTCGAAAGAGTCTAAATGGTCAAATTTCCAAAATAGTATACATTCTGGCACACTGTGCAGGTATATACAAGTGACTGACCTGAGCTAACATGCAGGACGGCCTACACATTGGAGGTCCTGACTGTAATAATCATCTCACCCTTCAAACAGAGGATGCTGTCGTCTCTAGGACAGAGGAGAAGCATGCCTGCAATTAACTCTAAAGGCACCTTGAGATACAGCTGTGCAACACAAATCAGGACTATTCCTTTACCATCTCTGAGTCTCTGCTTCAAATAGGCTGCATGCTGCACAGCAGGCTGCTGTTGTTTTCATGCTAGTATCGTATGATCCCAAAGACGATGGGATTTAAATCACCAGAAGATACGTTCAGTAAAGATTGGCAGAAGCTGAGGATTTGTCTGAATTTCCTGCAGACAGCAGAACAGAGCCTTTGGGAAAGTGCAAGTTAGGACTGCGTGTGGGGAAGTATGCAGTAGCTACGATCAGCAAGAATGCACATGACACAGACTTGGCAAGACAGTGCCCTGTAGTGCTGGCGCTGATGTGAACATGTGCTAACTTGGAGGCCAGTATCGACTTGGCTAAGCTAACGGTATTGGCCTCTGACGCTTTGGTTTCCTGCATGTGGCCGTGCTGTTAGAGCAAGAAGCCCTTCTAGATCCTGAAAAACAATGGGGTGGTAGCCTTTGAACTGATACGATCAATCATAACCTTGGGAGAAAAATTGCATATTCTGATGCTTTATAACTCTGTTAATTCACTCATTCTCAGACGCAGTGATATATAGCCAGTTGTTTGGGGGTTTTCGGGTGAGGAGAGGTTGAGCAGTTTGGGTGCTTAATGTGCCCTTGAATATTGAGTATGTTTGTTCTAGTAAACAAAACTGGCCAGGTCCCATAGCTTGCCTTGAGTGTAAGAGGTAAAGTAGGATTCACATCCACGTAGTTGAGATCTCTGATCTCTTTCCAAGTACTGCCAGAGATTTCCAGAGAATGAGGGCTGCCCTCCTCCCTGCCTTTCATGAGCAGCCCCGGGTTCATGCTAAGCCGTGGCCTGTACCCAGGCATTCAGTGCTCCTTGGCCAAAGCCAGAACTATTGCAGCAACAGTGCTATCAATGTAATAGTATAACGGATCACATACCAATGTTCAAACGTTTGCACTGGCACTGTTTAGTTTACCAACAGAGATTAAGCCTCAGAATTTAATTCTGGCATGTGTTACACTTGTCATATTTAATTGGAGCCCATGAACATAGGCTTTTTTCATGCTTTGTTCTCTTCCCTTTTTTCTTCCTTTTAGGACTCTTTTCTATATTCAATTTTCATTTTACCTACTCCTGTCTGGTTTTATTTGCACTTTTTCTTTCTGTTTTCCTGGCTTCCTTTCTCAGTCTTTCCTTAGTGAGCTTGAAAACAGCAAGTTTTACATTTGTTCTAAACTTTCAAATCCATGATATTTTAGTAAGTATTTAGTAAGAAAATATTCCCCTAAGTTGATATGCTGCATGGCTTTCCTGCTAGGTTGTACTTCTCAACATGTGGGTTAGGAATCACACAGAGGTGGTCTTTGAAAAGGAACTGATTTACATAATGCTGCTTTTGTTCTCATCTTTGTGTTGCTGCATTATGCAGAAATTTATTTTATTTGGTTTTTTAATGTGAATATTGTCTGTGGTCACAGGAATGTTATGTAATCACAACTCTCAATTTGTCTACACATTTATGAGAGGGAAAGTGCTTCTTTCTAGTAAGATATCACAATAGACAACATTTTAATCTGGCAATCAAAGACTTATAGAGGAAAAAATAGCTGCATATTAATTTCAGAATGAAAAAAAAATCTATTTTTCAGCAATAAACTATAAATTGTCATGATGGTTAACCAGGGAAGAGAAGAGCCAATCCCGGCAATTAAGAACAGTTTTGCAAGAAAAAGTAGCAAATTTCCAAAGCATGAGAAAACATTAATCTCCGGAAAGCATGTGATTAGTTTATCCTCATGTCTGTTACAGTCTCACCCTTTTCAGTTACCACTATGTCCCTTGGTATTTTATTAACTCATTACTGAATTTCTGGGTTGAAAGGAGAAAATAAGTGTTTTGTTTTGTTTTGTTTTTAAACAAAGCTGTGGGCATTCTGTGGGTTTATATCTTCCTGGATGTTAATGCACTTCTGGTTCAGAATGTACTGAATAAGCTTACCTATAAGTTCGCTTAAATCTTGTATTAAAATTGATCTCTCTAACTCTTAAATACTGTCTGTATTTTGCGAAGCTTGGATATGCATCTTATAAACATGAATTGGAATGATACATAAAGAAATAGATTGATTTTGAAATGAGCAATAGAACTAAACTAAACCTAAACTTTGCAATCTTCAGAATTCACTGAGTAAGCAACTGACATGGGTAATGAAATTGCTGCTCTGCTTATAGAAAGGAAGCACCTTTAACTGTGAAAATGAGACTTTTTTTAAGTTTATACAAGTTTTCAGGTAAAATCTGTGGATTCCTATAAAACTGTCTCCAGAAAACTATAGAATGCTAAAGCAACAAGATAATTTATAAATGTGATAAACTCTAGGAAAAAAGTTTTGCTCCCTACTAAAAGTTTACATAGCTGAATTTGAGACACATTGAGGAGCACAAAACAATATATTGATAATTGATTTAGTGTAGTATAACAAAAATGGATTTGCTAGAATTCGCTTATTTAAGTGACCAATTACATGATAAAACTAGTGGAGAACTGAACTACTCATTAATAGATTTTAGAAAGATTATAGATTAGAGAACTGGCTTTTGACATATATATGAGAAATAACAACCTTATTAATTGTTTAAAATTAACTAAAATTCAAATGATATGTTGTATTATAGAGTAATCATTATATAGGCATTTAACAGAGATGACAAGAGATTTACTTAGTTTTGCATATTTTAACTCTTAATGTATGATGTAGTGTACAGCACTGTACAATTGACAGCATACTTGAAAGGGCTGATTGCCTGCACAAAAAAATGGGTTGTACTGAGAAATAAAAACCTAGGTGATACTGCTAAAAAAATGCAACATTTCCATGTCTACTTCCCACACCTTTCAGTAGCATTCATCTTATGCAAAAGTAGACACTAAATACCGAATATGTTTAACTGACAAAATATAAGAGTGACTAAATGTGGAACTGAGGGAAGAAAGAAAGAATTAGCTGTGGGGGTTGTGATATTGACAGAGCCTGGCTTATAAACCCAAAATAGTGGTTATAAAATCAGCAATCTTATAGGGAAGCACTGCCAGTGAAGAACCTGCACAGAGTCTTTTTTGCGGGTTTCCAGTGGTACCATTCTTTTTGGCCAGTCAAGTAGAAATATTTTTCAAGCTTGTTCAAGAGATTTCTAGATTTTTTTTGGATGCCTTTACCTCTATCTAAAATAATTAATTACATAGAAAATTTTTGCATGTTCACATATTGATACATGTGATAAATTTCAGTCATCAAATTAAAATGATTCTTTTTCTTCTTTATTTAAGGGTATAAACCTAGATTAACTCTTCACATATTAGTAGATCTACAACAGACTGAATTTGGAGATAAAGAAGAAAGAAGAAGCGGAAATGAGCCCCTGATATTTTTTGATGTGGATAGAGGGTTTTTTTGAACAAACTTTCGTGCATTTGCATGAAAGTTGAATGAAAGCATTAAAAATATTACCTGCAAATAATAACCTAAATTTCCAACACTTTCTTCAAACTAAAAAGAAAAATATGCTTCTAAAAGGCACAGCTTTATTAAAAAGAAAACAAAATTTAGGGCTTAATCTTGAGCCAATTGTATTCCTAATATTTACAAGTTCCTCATTTAGAAACTGAGGACTTGAATTTGCTAGTGTTTGGGCTACCCACTCTGTTGTAGGTAATTTAGCCTTTGGTATGGAGCGCAGCCAACAGAGGCAGCGAACAGACGCAGCAGTTTGCGCAGCAGTTCGCACAGAAGAGCGCCAGAAGGCAAAGAAGGCACCTCTCCATTTTGCACATTTTGCGCAGTGGTGTGTCCTTCCCCGGGGCATGGTCATGACACGCCGCAGAGCACGTTCCCCAGTGGCTGCGGGAGGTGCTGCATTGGCTGTGTCTGAGGCCTCAACCCAGACAGACCCTCAGACAGCAGATGCAGCTCTGCAGGTGTCAGGCTGCAGGCAGTGCCTGGGGCTTCTCCGCAAGGCCTGGGCTGACAGACAGCTCTCCTGTGTGAGGTGTGTTGTGGTTGACCAGTTGCGTCACCAGATAAAGGAGTTACAGGAGGAGGTTAGTAGGCTGCGTAGCATCTGAGAGGATGAGCGGGAGATTGACAGGGTGTTCTCGGAGACTGTTCAGCTCTGGGAGTCCCCTGCCCCCACTGCAGCGGAGGTGTCAGAGGGCTCAGCACCGTGTGTAAAGGTGCATCATAACACTGTGGAAGAGGGCTGGAAGCTGGTGACCTCTCGTAGAAGGAGAAAGGCTCTTGCTCCTCCTCAGGAGTTACCCTTGAAGAACAAGTTTAGCACCCTCCAAGCCGAGGAGGAGCTGGGCATGGCTCCAAGGGAGGCAACTGGCCTGGCAGACCCTGTGCCGTGCAGGAACCCCCGGAAGAAACGGCGAGTGATTGTTGTGGGTGACTCCCTGCTGCAGGGGACAGAGGCACCTATCTGCCGACCTGATCTCTTGTCCAGAGAGGTTTGCTGCCTGCCAGGGGCTCGAATAAGAGATGTCGTGGAAAGACTGCCAAGGCTTGTCCATGCTTCGGACTACTACCCTCTGCTGATCTTCCATGTGGGTGCTAACGACACGAAAGGCAAATTGGAAACCATCAAACAGGACTTCAGAGCTCTGGGAATGGTGGTGAAGGGTCTGGGAGCCCAGGTTGTTTTCTCCTCAATCTTGCCTGTGAGGGGAAAGGACGGGAGGAGGAGCAGACGAGTTTTTCAAGTTAACAACTCTCTGCACCGCTGGTGTTGGCAACAGGGCTTTGGTTTCTATGACCATGGGACCCTGTTTGAAGATCAACAGCTGATGGGGAGCGATGGGATCCACCTTACCAAGCGGGGCACGCGCGTCTTTGCCAACAGATTGGCCAGCCTGGTAAGGAGGGCTTTAAACTAGGCAAGATGGGGGAAGGGGAGTGGTGTAGTGGCAGGGGAGTCAGTAAAACACCGCTCAAGTCAGGAGGCCTCCAGCGGGTGCATACAGCCAGGGGAGACAGCATGGAACATGGCTATGGAGGATCCTCTTGCACCTCTCCTGGGAAGCCTGCATGCTTGACTGGCTCTCTGAAATGCCTGTATACCAATGCGCGCAGCATGGGGAATAAACAGGAAGAGTTAGAGATCTGTGTGTAGTCGCAGGGCCATGATCTCATTGCAGTGACAGAGACATGGTGGGATAGTTCACATGACTGGGATGCTGTCATGGATGGCTACGTGCTTTTTAGGAAAGACAGGCCAGGAGGGCGAGGTGGTGGAGTTGCTCTTTATGTGAGGGAGCAACTGGAACATATGGAGCTCTGCCTCGGGGTGGATGAAGAGCAAGTGGAGAGCCTATGGGTAAGGATTAAAGGGCAGGGTAACATGGGTGACACTGTTGTGGGGGTCTACTACAGGCTACCTGACCAGGAGGAAGTCATCGATGAGGCCTTCTACCGACAGCTGGAAGTAGCCTCACGATCACAGGTCCTGGTTCTCCTGGGGGACTTCAACCACCCTGACATCTGTTGGGAAGGCAGCACAGCTAGGCACAAACAGTCAAAGAGGTTCCTGCAGAGGATTGATGAAAACTTCTTGACCCAGGTGGTGGAGACGCCAACGAGGAAAGGTGCAATGCTAGACCTTGTACTAACGAACAAAGAAGGTCTAGTTGGAGATGTGAAGGTTGGAGGCAGCCTTGGCTGCAGTGACCATGAGATGGTGGAGTTCAGGATCCTGCGAGGAGGGAGCAGGGCAATGAGTAGGATTGCAACGCTGGACTTCAGGAGAGCTGACTTTGGCCTCTTCAGGGACCTACTTAGGGGAATCTCGTGGGGTAGGGCCCTAGAAGGAAGAGGGGTCCAAGAAAGCTGGTTCATATTCAAGCATCACTTCCTCCAGGCTCAGGATCAGTGCATCCCTCTGAGGAAGAAGTTGAGCAAAGCAGGCAGGAGACCTGCATGGATGAGCAAGGAACTCCTGACAAAACTCCAGCAGAAGAAGGAAGTGTACAGAATGTGGAAAAGGGGACAGGCCACTTGGGAGGAATACAGGGACGTTGTCAGAGCGTGCAGGGATGCGACAAGGAAGGCTAAGGCCCAGTTGGAATTAAATCTGGCAAGGGATGTCAAGGACAACAAGAAGGGCTTCTTCAAATACATCAAGAGCAAAAGGAAGACTAGGGAAAACGTGGGCCCGCTGCTGAATGGGGCGGGTGCCCTGGTAACAAAGGATACAGAGAAGGCAGAGTTATTGAATGCTGCCTTTGCTTCCGTCTTCACTGCTAAGGCCAGTCCTCAGGAATCCCTGACCCTGGAGCCAAAAGAGAAAGTCTGGAGAAAGGAAGACTCTCCCTTGGTGGAGGAGGATCAGGTTAGAGATCTTTTGTCCAAACTTGACATCCATAAATCCATGGGCCCTGACGGGATGCACCCACGAGTGCTGAGAGAGCTGGCGGATGTTATCGCTAGGCCCCTCTCCATCACCTTTAAAGGTCCTGGAGATCAGGAGAGGTGCCTGAGGACTGGAAGAAAGCCAATGTCACACCAGTCTTCCAAAAGGGCAAGAAGGAGGAGCCAGGAAAAAACAGGCCTGTCAGCCTCACCTCCATCCCTGGAAAGCTGATGGAACAGCTCCTCCTGGAGGTCATCACTAAGCATCTGGAGGACAAGAAGGTGATCAGGAGTAGTCAGCATGGATTCACCAAAGGGAAATCATGCTGGAGCAATCTGATAGCCTTCTCTGCTGGAATGACTGGCTGGGTAGATGAGGGCAGAGCAGTGGATGTTGTTTACCTGGACTTCAGCAAGGCTTTTGACACTGTCTCCCATCACATCCTCCTAGGCAAGCTCAGGAAGTGTGGGCTGGATGAGTGGACGGTGAGGTGGCTTGAGAACTGGCTGGATGGCCGAGCTCAGAGGGTTGTGGTGAATGGTGCAGAGTCAAGTTGGAGGCCTGTGGCTAGTGGTGTCCCCCAGGGGTCAGTTCTGGGCCCAGTCTTGTTCAATATATTCATCAATGACCTGGAGGAAGGGACAGAGTGCACCCTCAGCAAGTTTGCTGATGATACGAAACTGGGGGGAGAGGCTAACACACCAGAAGACTGTGCTGCCCTTCAGAGGGACCTGGAGAGGCTGGAGAGGTGGTCGGAGAGGAACCTCATGAAGTTCCACAAAGGCAAGTGCAGGGTCCTGCACCTAGGCAGGAATAATCCCCTGCACCAGTACAGGCTGGGGGTTGACCTGTTGGAAAGTAGCTCTGCAGAGAAGGACCTGGGAGTGCTGGTGGACACCAAGTTGACCATGAGCCAGCAGTGTGCCCTTGTGGCCAAGAAGGCCAATGGGATGCTGGGGTGCATTAGGCAGTGTTGCCAGCAGGTAGAGGGAGGTGATCCTGCCCCTCTGCTCAGCCCTGGGGAGGCCTCCCCTGGAGTACTGTGTCCAGTTCTGGGCTCCCCAGTACAAGAGAGACATGGCACTCCTGGAGAGAGTCCAGCGGAGGGCTGCAAAGATGATGAGGGGACTGGAGCATCTCTCCTCTGAAGAAAGACTGCAAGAGCTGGGCCTGTTCAGCTTGGAGAAGAGAAGATTGAGAGGGGATCTCATCAATGTGTACAAGTATCTGAAGGGGGGGGGGAGTGTCAAGAGGATGAGGCCAGCCTCTTCTCCGTGGTGCCCAGTGACAGGACAAGAGGCAACGGGCCCAAACTGAACCACAGGCAGTTCCATCTGAAGCTGAGGAAAAACTTCTTCACTGTGAGGGTGACAGAGCATTGGAACAGGTTGCCCAGAGAGGTGGTGGAGTCTCCTTCCCTGGAGATATTCAAAAGCCGTCTGGATGTGATCCTGGGCAATATGCTCTAGGTGACCCTGCTTGAGCAGGGAGGTTGGACTAGATGATCTCCAGAGGTCCCTTCCAACCTCAACGATTCTGTGATTCTGTGATTCTGTATGACCCATGTATAATTTCTTTTATCCTTTTTTTTTTAATCTCTCCTCTATCCGTTGCTCAATCCTTATCTAATAGTCTCCAGAAACATGTTATTTTACTTCCTGTGCAGCAGCAGTGCTTTTCTCCAAATTAGAAGGAGGAAAGAGAATAAATAATTGCACAGCTTTTGACATAGAGGTCAGCCTTTTGATATGATACTGATCCCACAGATCCTGACATCTTTTCATCCCATAGACAACAACAGTGGACTAAGTTTCTTAGAGAGGTAAATGCCACTGAGAATGATAGGAGGATTATGTTAATAAACATCAGTAAAAATAATAAAAATGTATATCAAGAAAGTCTGAAGAGAATCCTAGCAAAATACTGTTAGTCAATAAGAAACAACATTACTGTCCATCTGTCTTTGTAAAATAAACCAGACAGTGTGGTAGTATTTCAACTATATGGATGATCATGGGGATATTAACGATCAGCTGAATAGCAGCATCTTGTTTTTCAAAGTAGTAGCTCCCTTTTCTTGGGGGATCACGGAGGAAGTTTGCTCAAGAGAAATTGCTTTCAACAAAAGACAAACACTCTTAGTAAACTGGAATTCAGCAGGTGCGGGAACTGCTGGATTCCACAGGGGCAGCATAACATCAAGCAGCTGATGGACATCTTGCCTCTATGTTGTGCAAAGGTTCTAGTTTGTACTACGTTCAGAACACTACTCAGCTATTTTTCTTATTGGCTCAAGTAACGGATACGAATATCCTGTGTATTTTTTACACATTTAGAAGTATACATATGTGTGTATAGGTATATATAAAAATATATATATGGACATGTGTGTGTGTTTGCATGTGCATATGTAAAATAGCATTGAAGATAGATACACAAAAACAAAGCCCCTAAGATATCAAATCATGAAGATGTAGGCAAGAATTTTGTAGATCTTATTGCTAGAATTTATTTCTTGTCACATGAATACACCCTACCATTTGTTTGCTCTGCACAAAAAAAGAACTCACCAAAAAAAAAAAAATCAGATCTGTCCAAGGTAGAGACTATCTTTCTATCTATCCTGCAGAGTGCTTAGTCTACTTTGGGTGCTGCAAAAATGCAATTTGCTGGTTCACTGATAGTGTATTCAGGCTGAATTATACTGAAATACCAATCAAAACTGAAGAAAACTAATGCTTTCAAGCCAGACCTGCCCATTACAAGCAGGACTGTCATTTCTGAGATCTCAGTGTGCCAAAGACCCTCCACTGAAATTTGCAGAAGACGAGCACTCCATTAGACACATGTGCGAGTGAATGCTTGCTAGAAATGATAAGCTGCCACTGTCAGTGACCTCTGCAAAAGATAAGATTGAAATGATGTCTGCAGAAATAAATAACATGGCTGAGAGAATAGAATTTGAACAGTCTATACAGGCAATAGAAAGCAAAGAACAGAAGCTGTGTTTGTGAATAAAACAAGAGAGAAAGAAGGAAAGAGGTAGAAAGAAAACATTCTTAATGTATAGATGAAAAAGTGAGGTGTCTTCTTATTAGAGACTTGGAGGCATGTCTTGTAAAATGTCATTGAGAAGTGTTGGTACTCTTTGAAAACGGGTACTGCAATATCTTTGGACATATTCATGTCAGCGGATGAATACATGAAACCAGAAAAGGGATAACAATTAATTGATAGGAGTTTGTGTAATAAAGGAGCATTTTAGAAAAGAGAGAGAGAGAGAGAGAGAAAGGGAGAGAGAGAAAGGGAGAGAAAGGAGCCAATAAAGAGGACCGACCATCCCAAAGCAGACTCAGTAGTGCTGGCCCTGCAGTACAGCATATAACAATGATTCCACTCACCAGTGTCTTCCCCGGCACCTATTTTGACTTTTTGCAGTACTATTTCTCTTTACACTAAATGCTTGTTCTGATCAAGGGAAGGAGGAAGGAACATGAAACTAAACCTTGAGATAAATGTTAAACATCCAGACTGTTTTAATAGGGACCAACTTGAAAATCTACTTTTAAATCCTAGGAAAAAAGTAACTATTTTCTTCAAGCTCATATATTTCCTAGTTTTTGACCCTGTATATAAGGATAGACTAACAAAAGAATACATTGCTCCAGCTGTTTCTTTAATATAATGGGCTAGCTTTTATAGTTATTATAAAATATTAATGGCATTTATAAAGATATTCTTTCTGATTGGCTATTGAAAAGACATGGAAACATTTTATGAATGCATTCTTTCTGCTTAAGTAAATGTCATTAATTTAGCATAACATTGCTATATATTAATATTTTATCCTATGGCATGATGTCAAATAAGAATAATGAATCAAAATGTTCCTGCTATAGAATGCTGCACTGTAAGAAAAATAAAATTGAAAGCCATATGGAATTATCCTAATGCAATTCTTTTATTACCCTCATAATTTTTGTTGTGACAACCCATTAAAGATGATGTGCTGGGTTCTCCACACAGAGCTCATATATAGTACCTGATGCTAAGAACATAGACCTGGGCAGAGCAGTGGATGTTGTCTACCTGGACTTCAGCAAGGCTTTTGACACTGTCTCCCATCACATCCTCCTAGGTAAGCTCAGGAAGTGTGGGCTAGATGAGTGGACGGTGAGGTGGCTTGAGAACTGGCTGGATGGCCGAGCTCAGAGGGTTGTGGTGAATGGTGCAGAGTCAAGTTGGAGGCCTGTGGCTAGTGGTGTCCCCCAGGGGTCAGTTCTGGGCCCAGTCTTGTTCAATATATTCATCAATGACCTGGAGGAAGGGACAGAGTGCACCCTCAGCAAGTTTGCTGATGATACGAAACTGGGGGGAGAGGCTAACACACCAGAAGACTGTGCTGCCCTTCAGAGGGACCTGGAGAGGCTGGAGAGGTGGTCGGAGAGGAACCTCATGAAGTTCCACAAAGGCAAGTGCAAGGTCCTGCACCTAGGCAGGAATAACCCCAGGAACCAGTACAGGCTGGGGGTTGACCTGTTGGAAAGTAGCTCTGCAGAGAAGGACCTGGGAGTGCTGGTGGACACCAAGTTGACCATGAGCCAGCAGTGTGCCCTTGTGGCCAAGAAGGCCAATGGGATGCTGGGGTACATTAGGCAGAGTGTTGCCAGCAGGTGGAGGGAGGTGATCCTGCCCCTCTGCTCAGCCCTGGTGAGGCCTCCCCTGGAGTACTGTGTCCAGTTCTGGGCTCCCCAGTACAAGAGAGACATGGCACTCCTGGAGAGAGTCCAGCGGAGGGCTACCAAGATGATTAGAGGGCTGGAGCATCTCTCCTCTGAAGAAAGATTGCAAGAGCTGGGCCTGTTCAGCCTGGAGAAGAGAAGATTGAGAGGCCATCTCATCAACGTGTACAAGTATCTGAAGGGGGGGGGGAGTGTCAAGAGGATGAGGCCAGCCTCTTCTCCGTGGTGCCCAGTGACAGGACAAGAGGCAACGGGCCCAAACTGAACCACAGGAAGTTCCATCTGAAGCTGAGGAAAAACTTCTTCACTGTGAGGGTGCCAGAGCATTGGAACAGGTTGCCCAGAGAGGTAGTGGAGTCTCCTTCGCTGGAGATATTCAAAAGCCGTCTGGATGTGATCCTGGGCAATATGCTCTAGGTGACCCTGCTTGAGCAGGGAGGTTGGACTAGATGATCTCCAGAGGTCCCTTCCAACCTAAACGATTCTGTGATTCTGTGATTCTGTGATTCTGTGAATAAAAGATGAGTCAAGAAAAGGATATAGTTAGAGAAGCAAGATGATTCAAGAAACCATGAGACACCATTGGTTAGCTTGATAGCCAAGTGTGTGTGAAAAAGATGTTTCTTTACCACATACAATTATCTTAAGGTAGCTTCTACAAGTTTAAAGTTCATTAAGGAAGAAAATTTACTTGTAGAAACATCAGCAGATAACAGAACTTTAACACATCTCTATCTTTATATTCAACATGAGTGAAGCCCTGCCTGCAAGGATGCAGTCCGGGTCATTTTTGGCTTCCATTACTTCACTAGGAGTTGCATGTGCTTAGCTCTAGATCGCAACCACACTCATAGTTTATAAGAATTTTAATTCTCAACTATGTAGTAGAAAATTCCTGCTTAAATATAAATGGATTTTATTTGAAGCTGAAATGCTTCATGAGTTAAGTACAAATCATGTTAAGGATCTGAAATTTTTAAAACGTTAGCAGATTTTATTTACCCAAGCATTGCTTTCCAGAGGGAATGGAAAAGGTGAACATTTCCACCTCCTTTTTCCAGGTCCTTTTAGTACATTTTTAATCATTCTCAGCACAAGTCTTGTCCATATGTGTATAAGACAGATCCATGCTTTCATTTGACAGGTGGCAATCTCACCCTTTCGTTTCAGGGTGATATTTTTTCTGCATAAAGTCTCTGGCACATCTACTATGTATTCAGAATTTTTTCTTAATATATTATTAAAATAGTGATAAAAAGACATATTCATTTAGTCATTGTACTATTGTCAGCAAATCCATCATAGCTTTCTTTCTCACAGTGCAATGCTTTAATTTGTATATAATAACCAGTTTGAAATAGAATTAATAATCATAAATAATACTAAGGCAGAAAGTCAATCTTCCAATTAACTTCTACAAGCAGAATGGGATAGTTTGACAAAAGAACTTTTTAAGGAGGTGCAGGAAGTGAAAGACTGCTTCCATGTCTCCCTGCCCTTCTCCTTCTATCCTGCTTTCCTTGCTCCCTCCAAGATACACAATAGCTCCTTAAAGTACTGGGCAAAGTGGGAATGTGGAAGGGGCAGGTTTTCTCACTGACACTAAAGATGAGATTTTCTGGGGCATTCAGCCTTGATTAATCTCTGTTCTTGTAGATGTCAATGGTAAAACGAGGTCAGCGGGGTAATTATGTTACAGTTGAATGATTCTGAAAATCCCTCCCTAATGCCCACATGAGATGAGAGTTGTCTTTTTTTTTTCCTTCTAGAATTTTTTTTTCCTTCTAGAATCCATACAGTTGGAAAACTGTCCATCTTTCCTGTTTCTGAACCATGCAGTCTCAGAGGTGCAGTTATCTGTAAAATATATAAAGAAGTCATCTACATGGAGGTTCTTCTCCAGTCTGCTTTTTTTGCTAGTGTCTCTGAGGAAAAAGATGGCTTGTATAGCCAATGTACTTCACAGTGCTGTTCAGCAAAGCAACACTGAAAGACAAAGGAGGAAATAAAGAATTGTAACCTTGAAATTACATTTAACTTCAAGCAAAAAATGTTCCCTTTTTTGTGGATAAAATCTTAACAGAATTAGAGAGAAACACATACATACACGCGCACACACACACACACACACACACACACACACACACACACACACACACACACACACACTCATTTGTCACCCAAATGCACATATCTGACAAAAGAAAAAATAAAACACAAGCAGTGCATCATATAAGAAAGAAAAGGTGAAGGTCAAGGGGCAACTGGCTTGAAGAATAACTTTTCTTAGTGAATTTCACTTTCCAGACAGACAGACTATAAATCATGAGTAACGATCAAACAAATCAAAATCAACAACCTCATAAAATGAATTGTTTCAGAGGAAAGTAATTCAAACTTCATGAACTACAGGACTGACACACTTGAAATGTTCAGCCTTCATGAGATCTAACACTCTTTCTGCTGCCACAATGCCCAGCATTTTCACTAACATATAATAAACTTGTAATGCTTGTAACTACAGAAATATTTAAGAACAAAAAAAGTGAAGTATCATTTGCTATTTGATCTTTTCATATTCGTATCAGATTTAACGTTTTGTACTTGAGGGAATAAAGGGAGAAAACTCCCTCCATAGGGAGGAAGATAGGGTTTTATATGAGTCCTCCCATTGAGCTGTCTCTTTATGACCTCATGCAAGTTATTTTAGCTGTCTGTTCCTTTTTTTCATCTACAAAATTAGGATAATAACAGCCTCACATGAAGAAGAATTCACTAAGATATCAAAATTGAATTGTTAATAGTGGATGCCTACTGCGGAGAGGTGTAGTTTCATGAGACTCAGACAGCTAGCATAATACTAGCTATTGTGTGCATAGTTTCCTGTTCTACAGTGATGGCTGTTTAGCCCTAAAGCTCTCAACTAGTTCATTCTCCAATTATTGGTTTCAAAAATGAAAATCACTTAAAAATTGATCAATTTTCTTTTTTTGGAAAGAGGGGGGCATGCCCCTTTTCTAAGAGTCTGAAAAGTGGAAAGTATCCTAGAGTATGTAAAAAAGCATCCTGGTTGTTGTTTGGGGGGTAGGGGGAAGCTACATTACGGGGTGTCATCTTTGCTTTGGGATGCTTTGGGTTTCCAACTCAAGGGAATTCTCTGCCTTCAGTCATGAAATACTAGAGCGCTGCAATGCTAGTAAGATACGTAAAAAGTCAAAATGGAGAGAATGTTGTTGGGTAAGACCGTTGAAAGGCCTTTAGGGATAAAGCATTGCCTGGGAGGCTTGGTGAGTCTGGAAAGCAGTTTGAGAACCAGTGAAAAACAAGAACTTTGAGTGTTAGTGGAATGAGATGTTAAATGTTCAGAATGATAAGCACTTTTATTGTATTAAAAAAAAAAAAAAGGGATGCAGCCGAAATATCCCTGTTTTGTGCAAGGATGCCAGTTTATATATCTATTTTGCAACCACTTTTTTTTTTTTTTTTTTTGAGTGACCCCTTTCATTTTCTGGACCTCTCTCCCCTCCTGCGAGTCAGGGCTGCTGACTGAAGCTGTAAAAAGGCAGCATGATCGGCCAGATCTACCTCCATACTGAAAAGTTCCTCCCAGGAATCCCCCTAGCCTGTGGGATACTGATGTTGAGTTAGTTCCAGAATGCCCTCCATCTTACAATTAGTCAACAGAAGAATATCTGTCCATGTCATGGAAACAAAACAGGACCCATCTGAAATCCCAGGAATCCCATATGTCCATGGTTAGGGAAGGACGGTCAGGGCAGGCAACATTAGTCACAGTGTAGATGGACAGTTTATCATGCTACTGTTTATGTTTTTCGGGAGAAAGAGGAGTCTGTTTTGCATCAACAGAAGATAGTCTGGTCAAAAATACAGCCATCATCAATTTAATTGATGTCCATAGGTCATCTCTGTCTCTTAGCTGGATCTTTAATTGACATTGAAGAATTCAAATTGAACCAATGTTTTTAAAACCACAGAAATAGCAATAGGAATCTGTATGGTAGGATTGAATATTTGACTGCAACCCAAGCAGACTTACTCCCCAGGACTGGTTCCTATTTAACCAATTAGGAATGACAGCCCTCCACAGCACAGCTGTGTCTTGTCTACAGGCATGAGGGTCCTGAAGGCAGTGTTTTGGCACTGTGGGATAGGTGCTGGCAACTGTTCTGGAGAACAATATTGAACAGGTTACTGTTTCAGCAAAGCCCGCTAGCCTGGTCATAAGGCAGATAAAACAGAAGAAGATACTTGCTAAAGAATCCCATACTTACATGTAACAGGATGGATCTTATCCCATTACTACAGTCTTCCTAATATAAAGTGTGGACACTGTATCTGACCCCAACAAAGTGAACAGACATGAACAGATCCACATCACTTAGCCCAGTAACCATTAAGAATTATCCAGCATGACTACTTGTTTTTTTTCATCCTGAGTAGAAAAATAGAGCAATTAAAAAGCTCAAAGAACACAGAATTAAGGTAGCATGCAAAAAAAAAAAAAAAAAAAAAAAAAGAGAAGGTTTAAACAGCAATTCATTGTCTGTTTGAAAGGAGTGTGTGCCACAGAAAAGAAGGACTCAGCAGGTGGTATTATATCTGGCAATAGCTAGTCCTGAAGCACTTGTTGTGGTTAATAGTTTTCTGTCAACTCAAGCAGAGGAAGCTAAACTACAAAACCATGTTACAGGAATTAGGATTTAGATATGTAAGATCACTAGCGAATCTAGTTTGAAAACAGTATCAAGAAGATAATCAGAGAGTGAAATGGGAAAGTAATATACTCTGGGCTGGAAAAATCTTAAGTTAATTTCTTTAATTTAAAGTCCATAATCTCTGTGACTTGATCCACTGTTCACTGATGTAAATAGAAAGACTTCTACTGACTCTTCTGAGCACTGGATCTGGCAATTTCTTGCACTTTCTTCTGTCAATGTAGGAGTACTTATATTGTACAGCTTAGCCTGCAATTGTGCTCTGATGAGTTGCACCCTCTGGAGTATCTAGAACAGCTACCCACTACACAAAATAGTATATCAAATTAATCTTTTTTGTGAAGAGAAAGGATGCCCCTACAGGATATATATTTTCACTTTTAAGTATCTATATTGTACTCGTGTCAGTGTTACTACAATGGTAATCACATACTGAGTTCAGTTCCTGTTCAGAACAGACTGGTACGGGAAAAAGCACATTAACAATCATTATCACAATATCAAGCATAGCATTTCACTATTAAGTCATGAGACTATTCAAACTAAGCAAGATCTTCCCTTGATTCCCCAATTTTTAAATGTTCCTTAGGCAGTATACAATTTAAACACTGTAACTGTAGTTTTATTTATTCCATAACTATCTAATATAAAAGGTATAAGCACTATGAAGAAAATAGAAACTACTATTCCCCCACCTCGTATCTAGCTTTGTCTTTTTGCTGTCTCTAGGCCCCATCATCATTTTTGCTGTCACACAGCCACCCATCTAAACGTACTCTTACCTAGGCATCAGCTTTTGAAAAATATCAGGTATGCAGTCATAAAGCCATAAAGGTGACTACCCTAAAAATATTTTCTGGGCTCTAGACCCTGAATCAAGCACAGAAGAAGCAAAATGGGGACATAGCTCAGAAATGTCACATGCCTAGGACTTCTTAACTACTTGTCGCATTTTCCCTCATCACTGGGCCTTTTAACTTACGCAATGTAATGGGCAGTTCGATCCTTGACTTTAGGCCTGGAAGTTTGAGCTGGAGACATATGAGCATGAAAATGCTATTTGGGAGCCTCTCCAGTGGATCTGGCCCTGTGTGCCAGGGTGAGAAATTAAAAAGGAATGGAGAATGTGATTTGCTGAGGGCAGATAAACTACAGAACTGGGTGATTAACACTGCGTCTGTGAAATGAAAAGGTCTCTGCACCGTTGAGGACACCAACCCTGTGGCTTCTGTATTTTCTCAGAGCCATTATATTAGGGCCCGTGACTGCTCGTAGCATGAACTTCCTACTATTACGACTATAAACCACAAGTGGTATTTTCCAGTAGAGTGTGGATGATAAAACTCTTTCTCAAAAACAAACTAAAGAGAAAAGGTCTAAAAGTGCATTGCAGTGGGAAGGATAGTATAGTTCAGTAAGTAACTTGTATAAAAGAATTGCTTTATACACTCAGAAATTCATTTTACCTCATTTAGTTTTAGTTTCAGTATCGATTCAATCACACACAGTCACAAACCACAGTGGAAAAATCATGTAATTCAAGCACAATAAAAGGAAAAGATATAACATTTGAAGGAGCAGAAGGAACATATTGTAGAGGAAAATCAATTTGCTCATGCAGAGGTATGTGCTTTTTTCTCCATTTAAATTACAAGCAGCTTTTTTTATATAGTTATATATTAGATTTCTCTACCACAGAAACAGCAAATGTCTTAACATAGTTCTGTGGCCTCAGTGGAATATAAAGGAAAAGAAAATAGTGTAATTAATAGGCTCTACTGTTATTTCCAATTAATCTACTTCCCTTACAAAACAAATGCAGTTATTCTGGCTGCATTTAAATACAGAGGAGCCTTAGTGTAGGGTGTCCATACAGAAATGTCACCGACATTGACATCATTGTGTTGTTCAAACTTGAGAAATACTTTGGCAGTTCTGTTGCAGTCTGTATGACTAGGACTTGCTCACATTCTCTCGGAAAAATATTCAGTAGAAGGTTTAGAAAAGAGGAAAGTCTGCCTTTCTTTCTTCTCCTTAAACGGACACTTAGGTCTGTTAGATGTACTGTAGACAGACTTATTGCATGCTGCCAGAAGATGCAATGAATATGATTTGAAAGTATTTCATATTGCATTAAAAATGTTCACACGTGCTCAAAAAAATCTTGACAAGTAAACTTCATATTATCAGTCCTGAATAAGATACTGTCTGTTGTCCTTCACAATAAATGACATACTGCATTAGGCGGGTAGAAAAGGAATGTTAAGAGAGACAACTTTGAGTATCACTCTGGTCTTCTCGTCTGGCTTGTATTTATTGTCCTAAAGAACAGAATATTTGCTAGCATTCACAGGAAAAAGAAACTTGCTTGAGGAATAACAAGCCTTCTTTTCTTCTTGCGCAGTGGAGAAGACATGTTCCCAGAGGCTGTGTGATTAAAGCAGTTTTCTGCATCTTAAAATCACCAGCATAGTACAACTGTAATATCTCCCATTGTAAGCAGATTTGTCTTCATCTTCTCATTTTCAAATTCTACTCTATTAAGCCTAAACATATGGATGAAATGTAATTTTAACTTCACTATAATTTGAGATAGCAATCTAATATGCATAATAATAATCACAAGAGTCAATATATAGTTTTGTTAGTCTTCTTAGTGACTAGCTCATGGTCTTAAGGACAGAGAAAGCCAATAAGAAAGGAGGATTCATTCTTTTAGTATAGTAGATGATTTTTTTTTTAACTAGGTTGTGGAGTCACTGACAACTTATCACATATCTTATATTGATCAGAATTTTTTATAATTTAGGAGGGAAATTCCAGACAATGCCATCTAAGAAGCGTTTCAGTCTGGTGGTAAGTATGCTTAATGTGCCATATACAGAAAGATTTTAATAAATGAAAATTCAGCAGAATGTCTGAGAAGGTTTTTTTTTTTTTTTTTTAACAAATTCAAGCTGGTATAATAATAGATTAGTGACTCCCAAAATGGAAAAAAAGAAAAATCCTCCTTGAGGCTGGTTATCTCATTCCACTTATTTAATAATAGCTGAAGAGGTCATCGTGAGACATTTGTCAAGGGTTTCTTCAGTACATCCATTTTCATTCCTCAGTGCTATCTTCTAACAGTCTTTTAAAAGATGTAATTTTAAAGAATATTTTTGGCTTTTTGCTTTCAGAAGCTCTTTTTTTTGCATTATTCATAATTAATATCAAAAAAGAAAAGAGAATCAAGAGTATAGGATAATTTCAAGACTGATATTGGAATAAGCCTCTTCTTTCTTTTTTTACCAGATAAATTTATATATTTTTCTACAAAACTGTTTAAAAACTCTCTGACTAACCAACTTAGTGAAGCTAAATGAGACTGGTAACCGTGCTTTTTCAGATTCTTTCATATGCTAGTGTTCAAAAAACAGATATTGGATTTTCTAAATATCCATGATGTAAATAGTCTTATTGTCTTTTCATATTTGAAATAATAATATAATATTCTGTAACCGAAAGGGATTGCTCCACAGTTTACATAAACTGGTTGTATTGTCACTAATACTGTAATACTAATACTGCTCTAAATAGCCTTGAGCTGTGCAGCAGCCCATAATCAGCAAAAGGAAGTACACCACGAAGGAAAGCAGCTCTCAGTGCCCCAAAACTTATTACGGAAGGTAGCAGTCCCCAACCAATTTGAAATCCTATGGTCAAGTTGTAGCTTAACATCACCATTTCCTGACATTCCAATGGCCTCTTCCTTCATGTGTGTGTACCTCTGAGGGTCATAGTCAATAAATGCAGTGAGAGTCTACAATATTGCTCATAAGGCTTTATGGTCAATTAAGACGTTGCCACTGCAATTGTAAAATGGCCAGCTGTCTCAGCTGCTGTTGCAAGCTAATGTGTGAGATTGTTTTATATTTTAGACCTAGTGAAGCATTTTTTTTTTCCCTAAGGCTTTTCATTCTTTGCCAGACAGTATAGTTTAAGCAAAGATACAAGAACGTATTAAAAAAAAAAAAAAAAGACTCAGTACTGCACAGATGTTTTTGTCTTTGCAGATCATACAAGGCAAGAGCACTTGATTTGATCTGTAAAATTATGTGCTTAGGTATTTTTTTAGAGGTATCAAGTTTAAAGTAAGATTGGAAGAGGTTGTAAGCACTAATAATACACATGAACTCAGTACATAATGATGGTACCAAAGAACAGTCAAGGCTGTATTTAAACTGCAGAGAACAATGAAGTAAAGTTAGGGTATAAATGTAAATTGTTCTGGCACTAGCAAAGTATGGGAGATTGATCTGTTGATTAAACCGAGGAAACCACTCAAGCAGCAATTCCTCCATTATAGAGACTAGGAAGGGATAATATATGCTTCATTGAGCAGTCTAGACCCTGGTTAAACTTCAAAGTCATTTGTCGCTTTTGAAAACCAGACACGTGTTCACCCTGCCAAGAGCATTACTTCAATGAAAAGTACTCAAGGACTTCTGAATTCTGCTTTTCTCACAGTGTTGAGAAAACATTTCAGAATATACATCCCTCAGAAATATACATCCCTCAGAAATATACATACTTTTTTGTGGACTTCCACTCTGTGAGGGCTTATATTCTTTAGCTGGATTATAAATACTGGATCAAGTTCAGCTCCACGATGAATATGTAGCCGCATCAGAACATCAGTGAAAAAAATTACTCATATGTCAATTAATTAATAAAGGTAACTAATTTAATTAATTAATAACTGATAGCGATATACGTGATATATACTGATTGATTAAAAGGGAACTCAGAATATTCTCATATGTATTCAGTATGAAATGCTGTGATCCTTAGAACATCTCTTTAAAAATAAAATAATTATTTCGTTTCGTTTTTTCTGGAATTGATACAAAATCTAATAAATTCACATTAATAAACGTATATTATTAAAACCATCAAACCAATTATTGAACAGGATTTATCTACATGGTACTCTGAGCAGCAAAATATGTTTGTATTTTCAAACACATGTGCAACTGCAAATCTAGGTAAACTTATTTGCATCTCTGGTTATCTACTAATGCAATGAAGAATAAATTATTTTAATACGTGCTACATGGACAGTACTTAGAAATTTAACATTTGTAAATATTTAGACACAGTAGTGTACAGGAAATAACTAAATTTCTAGCTTAGAAAAGTAGGTAAAAATAATTCAACTTTTTCTGATTGACGTCAAATTTCTTGATAGCTCCTGATAACACTTACTTGACCTAATTACTGGGTGCATCAATTTAATTTTATATCGTTATTTATATATCACTTTTATTTTTCTTTATTTTACTTTGTACCTTTTTTTCAGCATACCTCAAGGTTTCTCTTTAAATACTAAACGATTACAGCCTATACTACGAAAAACCATGCTATGTAGATAAACTGTGTGATAATAAAGAGTAGCAGGAGTAATGTTTGAAAAGGTAAATTTCATTATACTGTTATGGAAACATGGAGCGACTATGGAAATGATTAAAAAGGAGGAAACATATTAGCAACAAGCTGAGACAATATGATGCAGGTTTTATCATCACCTCACGGCAGACAAGCAGTAGCCCAAAAGAAAAAAACTCAGTCATGGTTTTTCCAGTCTTCCTCACTCATCAATACAAAGAGATCACAAATCAAACTTGCTAACAAGAAACTGGAATTATCAGTTAAGATAGTCACTTAGAGTAACTAGAGGAAGAGAGAGGGAAGGAAGAAGAGAAAGGAAAGCAGGGAGAGCAAGCGAAAAAGGATCAAAACAGTGTCTATAGAAACCTTCTTCCAGCTGTGATTTGTAAAGAGATATAAGATCCAAGCGCTATTGTGGATACAACACAAAATATTTTATTAAATCATATTCAAAATTAAATTAGCTCAGATTCTGGGTGTTCAAGGAATAAAAAAAGGGACTTAGATGTTTTTGAAAACTTCATGCTTCAAGAATATGTATCAATTATTGACAAGCAAACTTCACAAGAGCAGAAATAGCAGTTTAGATAAGGGTTCAAAAATGCAATGCTTCTATGATCATCTGAACCAATGCACAAAGCTAGGCAGGAATTTCTTAAAAAGTGGCTTTCCTACAAGGTTTTGGTATTTATTTTTTCCATCCTCAATAGAAAAATGAAGAAAACAGCATTTTTAAAGAAATTATATGTCATTTAATTTTTACTGGAAAAGGGAAATCCATGCAAATCGACCTGTCTGATTGGGTAGGCCCTTAATTTATCTGAACGTGTCTGTTCATCCCTAAAAGAATGAATTTTCAAGGTCTTAAAACTTATTGAATGAGATTATATAAAGGTTACATTTTCCTCAGCAGTTTCTATTGTACTTTCACTGTGTGTTTTGGTGCCACTGTATTATAAGCATGCTATATACTGAAGTTTGTTTGATAACAATTCAAATAAAATTGAACATTGAGAATTGTAGGAATCTCTGTCAGATGGATATTCAGATTCTACGCCATATATTTTAAGAAGATTAGAGTATGGATTTCCAGATGAAAGACTTTTGCTCAGGATCTTAGTAATATAAATAGCAGAAAAAGTAAGAGCTGAGCTAGTCCAATTTCTAATAAACATAAAAAGTACCACAGGACTCAAAAGACTAGTTTCCATCAAAAGTGCTCCTGCAATCATTCTTCAAGTTGTTAAAGGAGAAATAGATATTTGGTGGTAACTAGTTTTCCAAAGCTTGCTTTTGTATTTCGTATTTTATACTTAATAAGAAAGAAAAAAATATTTTCATTTCAATTTCAGTGAAAGTGATTTTTTATCTACTTCATAGCAGAATTCAAATAGAAATAAAAGTTTAACACAGGCAAAAATACATATTCTCTAATTCTGGTGATGCAGAGAGTAACAGCTGTGTTACAGTGAAAAATGTTTTATTAGGTCATCTTCCTAGGACTCAGATGAATCTGTTTGATTGTGAATAATAAACTGAACGTAATAATGCGAATTACTAAATGAGAGTACAAATTGTTATATAGATGTTCTAACTCTGAACTTTTACCTTGGGGTCTACTGAATATATGTGAAAAAAGAAGTGAAATAATGTAATGAAAATAATTATTTCTTTTGTTTTTGTTTCTTGTTGCTAGTGTCTTGCATTATTGTATATTATGGTGCTTTATTTTACTCTTGTTTCCCTTTTACCTTGTTCTGGTAAAAACGTTTGTTGGCTGCGTAACACAAGGCTTAGACTGAATTCAAACACATGATTAGGGGCACTCAGTTTAAGATGGTTTAAGCAACCACTGCTGGAAAACTGAGCAACCATAACTTCAAGCATGTAACCCATTATGGGATATAGAGGAAGAGGATTTGGGGATCAAATAGAACTTATTATGGGGTATTCTAAATAGAATGTGGGCATGTATAAGACTTACTTATTAGAGGGTGTTTGGGAAAGGATCAAATGCAGAGGAAGGGACCAGGATGGACGGGGGAGGAACAAAGCTGGAAAATAGTGGAATAAAGGTGTAAAAGAGATTAGTCACAGGTACACAGGCTGCCAGTCCGCTTGTCTGGCCATGCCCTGTGCCTGATCAGCACAGTCTGTTCTGTCTTCCCTTTAAACGCCATTTGTAGCTATTTTCCTGGGTGAGGGACTGTGCTGTGCGCACACGTGTGTGCACGTGTTCAGGTCTGAGTGTTGCGACTGGAGGGGGACTAGGGGTTAGAGAACCTGCGCACCTGGGGTGCTAGCAACTGGAGAGACCAGAGCAGGTGCGTATGGTGGGATGCACTGTGTCGATGTCGGTAAGAGCTAGCAAGCGTCAGACTGGACCAGCTGCTGAGCAGGAGAAGAGGTCTGGGAGCCAGGTCTTGGAGTGGCCATAAGCCTGGGCTGGATGCTGGAGAGACCAGCAGGTCTGAGAAGTGGCTACGGGAGGGGCCAGGGGTCCAAGCCAGGTACTGGAGAGGCTGTGGGTCTGGGGGGGTCAGCTACTGGCAAGGCCATAGGTCTAGAGAGACCCACCGAGGGTTTGTGCCTCGCCTGTGTTGAGGCAGCCGGGAGACCTGGGGATCTGGGAGCCGGCTACTGGACAGACTGGGTGTCTCAGGGCAGTTACTGGGGGCATCCATTGTGTGTATGTGTGTGTGTGTGCGTGCGTAGGTCTGAATAACAGCAACTGGAGCCGGGCTGCGGGCCTCAGGGGCTCGTACGCCCAAATGCCAGCAGCTGGGGAGACTGGGGATCCAGGGGCAGCTACTGAGTAGACTGAGTGTTTAAGGCCAGCTCCTGCCGGGACCCACATTGTACTTACATGTATCTTTTCCATTACTGGGCATTTGCCCTGATCAGCCAGAGAAGGGAAAAGGATAAGGCTGTTGGCACTGTTTGTGCTTGTGTGAATGCTGTTTTCTGTCCGTGTTTATCTGCATGGCTGGCTGTCCGTGCATGCACAATAGGTATTGTGTTCATGCTCAGCTTCACTGCTGGCTGGACATAGGGACACACAGCTGTGGCAGCCTCACCTCTTTCGAGCTACCAGATCTGGCAACTCCTAATACAGTCTTCTTTCAAGAAAATAAACTAGACTACCCTTTCTCAAGCCCTTATAAGCATTGCATATAGCATAACCCCAGTTACATGCCGACCTACATAATGCTTGTCTATTTTAAGGTTTTGTATTTAGTTTTTATTACATAGACCTAAGTTCTGGGATGGGAGATAAGAAGATAGCTTTTTGTTGTCAGTGTCTTTTAACAGTAAGTCATTCTTTAAGAACTCAAACCCATACAGACGAAGTCTAATCCAGTCTCTAGCTATTCATTAGTTAATAAAGATTCTATACTCCTATCCTTTAATAACCTTAATATACTAGACCATTATTTCTGTATGTCAGGATTATGTGGAAAGTTTATTGAGTTCCCAATTCATTAAGTTCACAATTATATTCCTGGGAAAAGTGGTTTGAATTTGTCTTAGTAGTGAAGAAGGTCTATGTGTAACATTATTGTGCAAAAGCAATCGTTTCCTGACAAACTTCAGCTGTTGTTCAGCTGTAGGATGGGACTATTTACACCTCATCTCAACTTATTTTTCCTTTAGATTGTCTGACATAATAGTCAATTTTTTATCCTTGTTTTTTCACGCTCTTGAAATTCCTGTGGATCTGAACCTCACCTAACAAACACTGTGCTTAAGACACACTGCACTTAATCTCTGCATATTCTGGTCCTTTTATTTTAAAATATTACTGCTCATAATTATGCTAATAAGCATTACACAGTACAGACCAACTTTAAAATATTTTGTTAGGTATATGAAATAACATTCAAATATAACAGATAATACTTCGAGGACAAAAATAGTCACTGATATTTAGTGCTTCAATAGACAGATACAAGGTTATGAGCAGATTAACAGTTAAAGGAAGACGTTCAGATAAGTTTTCTAAATATAGGTGACTCGGATTTTAATTACACAGTGGTCATTTATTTGACCAAGTGAGCCTAAAGAAAACATATGCAACTAAACCAAGGGACTGCTGGGGATGTGGGGAAGTAGTTAGGTAAAAAGCACCAGAACTTTTGCCACACAAACCAGTCAAATGCAGCTTTTTTACAAACAAAAAATACAGGACAGATGTGTTTCTCTTGAGTTTTGGTCTGAGGGAAAACCTTGGAAATGACTTTCTGGTTTTCAAATGACAAAACCAAAATTATTTTGTCTTGAATACAAAAACTGTAGGAATGTTTCCCATATTCACTCCATTCACCTCTGGTATTATTTAATTACCATCAGTAGCACCATTTGTCCTCTAAGTATTTCTTTATATTCCATATAAAGCTACACGAAAAGAATCCATGGACTCAGCAGTCCAACCTCTAGCACAGCAAATAAAAAAGAAGCAGGCAGTATTATCAGAGCATGCATAATAACACATTAAATTAGCATCCTTTGTGATAATAAGCAGAGTTATATTGTATCTTATATAATATTATTATCGTACTATGATAATTGTTAGCAAAAAATTATGTTAGGACCATTTTACTCTTCATTATTGCAGCAAAAAATATATTTGCTTTCCATCAAGGTGTATTTCACACAGTCTTCCTGGCTGAGAGGTATAGGGGAAAAACCTTTTGTTACCCTCTGGCAGTGCTTCATTCATATGCAGGAAGCAACACACATCACTCTTGAAACAGCTCTCTTCTGAATCCCAATGGAAAGGACTCAGCAACAGTATAGCTCCCGCTTCATGTAAGTGTCTCTTCTTAAGTATAGTTCAAGCTGCCTCTGAAGAAAGTCTGGAGTTCAGCCTAACTCATTTCAACACTGTGAGTGTTGGACAGGTCTGTACTAAGAAATGGCTACGGACTTAAAAATATTGTAAGAGTTTAGGGCTCATGATCTTTAAAAAATTGGGGTATACCGTTGATTGCTGGAAAATTTATCAGGACCTGCAAGGCTGTGTCTCTGTTGTTCTGAAAGGGAAACACCTGAGGGCACAATAAACAATGCACGCTCTGCCTCCTGTTTGCCTTCCTTCTACAAGCCTACTGTGCTGATAAAGTGGGAACAAGCAGAAGCTGCCTGTGGAAGTGTTTAAAAAAATATTGCAGCAAATGTATTTGTCAGAGTTTTAAAAGTGCCCATCAATTTGAGACATAATTTTAAAATTTGTATGAATAAAATTAATGTTGATATATAATGGGTCCTGTCATATGCATTTTATCCTGAAATATCATACAGGCATAATTTTTATTTGTTTCAGGAATGGTTAAAGAGGCATCAGCTAAAAAAGAATTAGAATAAAATAGTGAAGCATCAATGTCTAATTTTATAAAACTGTTAATAAAGTAATATGAAATAATAATTCTTATGCTTGCCATAACTTAAGTACAATATTTACTGAAGAGATTGATACTAAAAACCCTATGGTTCCTCTTCATTTATTTCCTCTGTTTTTCTTATTAGCTGATTGAAGTGCTTGTCGATGCTTAAAGCAGTTTCAGCTGTATTCCTCCAATCAGGTATATAGCACAAAGATGCAGTGTTGTAATGGCTGACCTCAAAAGTCATTCTTACAAGGCATCATTGGGTTTTTGCTGCGTTGCTGCATATGTTCTGACCAACTGTAATCAATTTATTTTAATATAAAGGAAACTTTGTTCCAGGTATGCTCATTTAAGTGCAACTGTCAGAACTTTTGACCTTTACTTACCGCACGCTGGTGCTTGCTCTTTGTGACTCTGCCCTTGTTGGCTTTGCTTTCTTGAGGAACTGTCAGTGTTTCCAGCATGCTTCTACCTCTCTCTAAAACCCTGAATGTTCTTTTCCAGAGAGTTATACTGTAACTGCCTAGCCTGATTTGCTCTTCCTTTTAAATTTATTTTGAGTCAAGTTCTCATTTGGTACAAGAATGTCAGGTTAAAGAAAAAAATACATTTTTCTGCTCCTTTCAAAATCTGACTTGAATGATGCCTTCTCTAATTTGGCAGGCAGTACCAAAATAAAGATTGTTAGCTTTGCTTCCTCCTATTAAATGTGTGTGTGTCTGTATTTTGCTCACACAGGCATTCCCAGTAAAGTTAAGGTTTTTTTGGAACGTTTAGAGCAGACTTACCGTGGAGAAAACCTATTTTGTGTCAATCTTCCTTTGTACTTCTGAATGGAGTTCACACGTAGGATTAGATTCCTCTCGGTCTAGTTCCATTCCTGCAAATATATTTTTACTGGTCCAAGGATGCACACAGCAAGTGGCAGAGAGCTCATATGGAAAATAGTCAGTCCAGAAAGTGTTCTGGGACTACATAATCTTCCTCCACGTTTTTGTCTAAAGTTGGGATCATGACTCAAAGCCTGGAACAATGGCAGTTAGAAGAAGCATCAAGCTAACGCAACCAGGATTGCAAAACCCCTTCCTACTCACATATTGATAGTCCTGTCTTTTGATGATAGTTGTTTACACTGAGCTAACCAGGCAACATTTGTTATGGTCAGCTGGTAGAATGATCAGTGTGAGCTTGGTTCTGTTTGCAGTATGCCATACAAATATATGCTAAACTGTCCTTTGTTTAATATCAGCTAAAACAATAGAAGAGACTACCAGGGACACGCATAAGCAGAGCAAGAGCTGAACAGAAACCTATACATATTACCTGTAAATCTTTCCTGGAGAATGACTGAGGGTATGGGTCTAATGAATGCTTAAGTATCTGCAAATAGAGCTAGAAAACAAGAAAGTGAAAACCTGGCTTTTAGTGGAAAGAGTGAGGAAAACTTGGTGTGACAGAATCCTAACTAGGAAGGAACTAGCAAGGGAGAAGGGAAAGGAAAAGGGAAGGGAAAAAAATTATCTCCGTTGTCAGCTAATGCTTTTTCCAGTTACTGCATAAAAGCCAGTATTTCTCAAGTTTTCTGTGGAGGTTACAAGCTTTGTCTAACTCTGAAATACTTTAGAGGTTATTCATAAATGTTGACATTTTATTCCTCTTATCTGAGCCTTCCTGTTCTGCAAATATATTTTACCAGAATGTATCGCATGCTTCAAAATGTTATTTAATGTCTTCATGCATTTTGAATGTTTTATTTTCATTACAACTCTTGTCTGCCAATTTCTCCCTTAATTGGTAGCTGAGAGTCTTCTGCTTTACCATATTCGGAATTTTTTTGCTTAGCATATCTGAATTGCTTAAATCTCCTACTCAGTAAGGTAGAAACTCATTTCTTGGGGATCTGTAATTCACACCTGTGTAATTCTTCTGATCTAAGTGATGTTATTCCTAGACAACAACAGTAAATTTACATTAGTAAAGAGAATGAAAATTGCTTACTTTTGTACATTTGAACTGTTTCAGTTTTCTAATTCTTTTTTTTTTGGGTGTCCACTTTTTTGTCCAAAGGTAGAGCTATAATTTTTCCTACTAGTAAATTTCATGAGCTTACTTTTATTACATGATTTCCCTTGTTAATTTATATTTTGTCAGGTCTTTATTATTTAGAAGTGGGTTCTTTCTCAAAAAGAAACCATCAATATACCAACAGTTACTCTGAAGTGTTCATACTTCATCAGCACAAAACTTAAAAATATTTATCAAGCAGCTAGTAGGTGCTAAGATGTTATATCAGAACAAGTTGATAAAAATATTCAAAGTATTATTTCAAAAGGAAAAGCAAATCAGTATCTCTTGACACTGAAAAGGATTTAGTAAGTTAACTGATCTCATTTTAGCTTTCAGCATAGCATATATATCTATTATCTTGAATGTCAGGTCCCAAAGGTCCCCCCCCCCCCCACCAGCCCTACCTGTCCCTGCCACCTTGGGACTCTCCCCCTGCCCAAGCCCCAGCCCAGGGCCGTCAGTCACCACTCCACAATGCCTCAGCCATGCCACCTCCAGCCCCACCACAGCCCAGCCCTGCCCACACACAGCATCCCCCAGCCTGGCTCCAGCCCTGACCCCAGCCCACAGCAGTGCCCAATGCTCTCTCCACCCCACAGCTGGGGCTGCCCCTTGGCCCCGCACCCTCAGGGCAAGGGACAAACAGGCCCTAGCAGTCAGCAACAGCCCAGCCCAATCCCACCAGGAGCTCCCTGACACTGAATATGGGTAAAAGGCCAGAATTAGGCACAGCTGCTCCAGTTCCTTGATTAGGAGTCAGATGACCATAATCAGTCAAGAATGTAAAACACGTTTTCCAACCCTTTGGTTCCTAACCTGTTGCAGCATGGGGCTAAGCCAATGTGTACGTTCTGTCAGAGATACTATATTCAATTCAGCCAGCTCATGATTTCCAGATTTATACAATTTCTTTAGCTCTATCTGCTCCCAAGAATAGCCCAAAAGCAAAAGTATCAATATACTAGAAAAACTGACCAAACTTCACTCCTACTTGTGTGGCAATCTAAAGGGCATATTAGGATTAGGATTACAGTTCCTAATCTCATAAATATATAAATCAAAACAGCCAAAATAATAATGCATGTCAAAATAGCAGATTGAAAGTTTATATGATACTCTTGATACTTGACTGGGTTAGTAAGTACAGCTAATACTCTCCATTAACTACTGATTAAAAAAAGAAAAAAATGCAAGACTTTCAGACTCATGCTTGCTCTTTCATCAAGGACCCACAGGCAGCCAATCCTGAGAGAACTGTAGAGAATGATTTTATGTATGCACTTTTCCTGTGTATTTTAAGCTACTCAAAGTCAATCTCAGAACAACAGAAAAGTGCAAAATAATTGATCTCTTCTATTTTTCTCTTTTTTAGTCTTCTCCTCCAGCTGTGCCAATATCAGTTTTGTATCAAAAGGAGCTAAGAAAGTCTATACCAGCGGAAGAGGCAGTTGCAGTTTGATAGGATGACAAACATGAGTCATGGGGCTTTTCAAAGGAAAGGTGTTGTAATAGTGGGATACAGCCCACTGGCAGTCTAAAATTGCTGTTAAATTGCAAAGGGAAAGATGACACCACAGGTTAGTGTCTCAGTATCTTTCAGCTATTTGTGTAAGATGAGATGTCATAGGATATGTTCTCTAGAGAAAAATGATGATTTAAAACTATTTTGCTTATAAAAGAGAAGTGACACAGAGCTATGTAGATGGTCAGAAGAAAACACAAGAATTCACATATGTAGGCTAGTTTAGTGAAATTAGCTTATTATATTAGTCACAGTTGGACTTTCATAACAGAGCATTATTTTCTGTACTATGTGTCCTATGGAAAAGACAGTAGACACTATGTTTACTGTATACCTGGCAAGAAACTGATAATCATAATATTTGGAAATAACTGTATCCTAGATACTGCCATTCTTAATGTGCATTTTGGATACAGCTCTGCTCTGGATGACAGAAAAGTTTAATAGCATGGACATGTGTCCTTCTATGCCATTTGGACTAAGTGATAGAGAGTGGTAGTACTGGGTATTTTATATTTGGTACTGTAGATGTCTCATCCCTTCCACTTTTCACATTTTGTTTTATATTTGAATACCTGTCTTTCCCTGTACCTTTTATGCACAGGTCTTATAATTTATGATGTTGCCCCAAACCCTGCTACTTTGGAAATTGCTGTGAACATATTTTAGTTGTTTTTGTAATAAAACATTTAAAGTCTGTATTAAATATTTTAAAATACCTTTGAGATATTTGAGAGCCTGTGTAAACTTAACAAAATACAACAGGCACACATACACACATGCACACACACAAGCATATCCAATGTATTACTCTGTTTTGCAAGCACAGAGTGACACTATGTTAGCTAGGATGTGAGATGAATCAAACATTACGTTGAGGAGAATCAGAACAAACCTGGTGTCTGCACCTGCATTGCATGAGAATAAGAAGTCACGGTGTGTAGTAAGTCAGACCTGGAGTCACTGTATTATGATGCGGATCAGAAGCCAGGTCTCTGGGATTTGAGAAGGAATACATGGTGCAGTGCAAATCACGAGTGCAACGTGAGGCTGCTGAAGTGCACAGATATCCCAGGGTTAGGCTTCAGCGAAGCCTCAAAAATTACAAAGCATTCACTTTTTTATTATGGTTCTTCATTTGTGGTTTCTGGTTTGACTGCTCTCTTGAATTTGTTAGCTACTCTTCTGGCTTTCTTAATGCCTTGAAACACAACGGCAGATGTTTGCGCAGACTTCAGTTTTTTTCTGGTATATGCTGCACTGCACAAGGATTCTGTAGGTCCTGAAAGCAAACAATGTGCATTGTGACTAGATGATGAAATACATATTACTTTCAAAGATGCTTATCACATTTCTATTTGGGCACTGAATGAGTTTATTGGGCAAAATACTGTAGTCAGCATGGATTCACCAAAGGGAAATCATGCTTGACCAATCTGATAGCCTTCTATGATGGGATAACTGGCTGGGTAGATGACGGGAGAGCAGTAGGTGTTGTCTACCTGAACTTCAGCAAGGCTTTGGACACTGTCTCCCATCACATCCTCATAGCTAACTTCAGGACATGTGGGCTGGATGAGCGGACAGTGAGGTGGACTGAGAACTGGCTGGATGGCCGAGCTCAGAGGGTTGTGGTGAATGGTGCAGAGTCAAGTTGGAGGCCTGTGGCTAGTGGTGTCCCCCAGGGCTCAGTCCTGGGTCCAGTCTTGTTCAATATATTCATCAATGACCTGGAGGAAGGGACAGAGTGCACCCTCAGCAATTTGCTGCTGATACTAAACTGGGGGGAGTGGCTGACACACCTGACACACCAGAAGACTGTGCTGCCCTTCAGAGGGACCTGGAGAGGCTGGAGAGGTGGTCGGAGAGGAACCTCATGAAGTTCCACAAAGGCAAGTGCAGGGTCCTGCACCTAGGCAGGAATAATCCCCTGCACCAGTACAGGCTGGGGGTTGACCTGTTGGAAAGTAGCTCTGCAGAGAAGGACCTGGGAGTGCTGCTGGTGAACGAGAAGTTGACCATGAGCCAGCAGTGTGCCCTCATGGCCGGAAAAGCCAATAGTATCCTGGGGTGCATTAGGCAGAGTGTTGCCAGCAGGTCGAGGGAGGTGATCCTGCCCCTCTGGTTAGCCCTGGGGAGGCCTCCCCTGGAGTACTGTGTCCAGTTCTGGGCTCCCCAGGACAAGAGAGACATGGCACTCCTGGAGAGAGTCCGGCGGAGGGCTCCAAAGATGATGAGGGGACTGGAGCATCTCTCCTCTGAAGAAAGGCTGCGAGAGCTGGGCCTGTTCAGCTTGGAGAAGGGGAGACTGAGAGGCGATCTGATCAATGTGTATAAGTATCTGAAGGGGGAGTGTCAAGAGGATGAGGCCAGCCTCTTCTCCGTGGTGCCCAGTGACAGGACAAGAGGCAACGGGCCCAAACTGAACCACAGGAAGTTCCGTCTGAACCTGAGAAAAAACTTCTTCACTGTGAGGGTGCCAGAGCATTGGAACAGGTTGCCCAGAGAGGTAGTGGAGTCTCCTTCGCTGGAGATATTCAAAAGCCGTCTGGATGTGATCCTGGGCAATATGCTCTAGGTGACCCTGCTTGAGCAGGGAGGTTGGACTAGATGATCTCCAGAGGTCCCCCCTAAGCTGTGCCGTTCTGAGATTCTGTGAAAAAAATATCATTTTGCCAGATACCCAAAGAAAATTTTAGGAAGACATGCTGCCAGCAGAGGAAGATGTAAGCATTCACCTGGATATAACAGAGAAGACTCTTAAATATGGAGCTCCGTTTTCCTTTTCCCGATTAAAAGATTATGGTCCCAGTCAATTTGTTTTTTGTTTTTTTGGTATGGGTGTGTGTTCCATGTATCTACTATGTTCTGAAGAACAATTTCTTATTAGAGAGAGATTTACAGTGATATGCTTAACTGTGCTTCGCAGCTGAGAGAAATATGTATTTCTTTTAATTAGTTTATGTTTTCGTTATCAGATAAGTGCAATGATGATCCTCAATAATGTTACAAAGGCATTTGTCATGATGTTAAACATACATTATGCAAATTGAATGAAATCTGTCAGCTAGTGCATTACCATCATGCTTCGTTCTGTCTCAGTAGGATCCTTGTATACAGCCTAGGAAAAACACTATTCTTCAGATTTTTTGCCAGAGATAACAAAAGACAACTAATTTCTGTTTAATATGCCACCTATTCCTTCAATCCTTTAATCTTCTTCCTCCTTTTTTTTTTAAACTTTTTTAAATTTTAAGAAAAAAGGTGTTTAAGGTATTTTGTTTCTGAAGTTACAAAGTCAATTTACTGAACACACTGGAAGTTTTTTCATTAACAGCTGAAAGGACCAATCATTTAACAATGATTTTTATTAAATGATCCTGAGCTCTAGTCAGAAGTTTTCTTTCAAACTTTCTTAAATAATGTACATGATAGGAATTACTAGCAGAGTACTCATTAAAAACTATTCAGAAGTGTATCAGCTCATTAATTTAGTCATAAAATTGTTCATTTTTTTTACCCTTCCCTTTTTGTTGACAAGCTCTTTAGAGTAAGGGCTATGATTTATTTAGTGCTGATAGAATCAGGCCCATCCCAATCAAGCTTTGTATATGCTACTGAAATAATAAAATAGAAAATAATAATAGATGGAAACAATGATCTCAGTCACTTAGAATTGTTATATAAGCACCAACTGCAAGACCACACCGTTCACAGTTACAGCTGTACAGGTCACTTTGCCTGCTTTTATTCACAGCTGTGAAACCATGTTGAAGAAAATAAGTAAAATTTCACCCAGGGCATTACTGAAGGTAATGAACCAGATACCTGAGTCAGAAAGAATATAGCCTGATTTCCAGACAACAAACGACTCGGCAGATGAATCAAACAAACATGTATAACAGATGTGGCAGTTTTCAGGGAACTTCCGTAATAGTCCCAATACAAAGAGCTCTATCTTAATAACAAGAGCTCTAAAAATGGTCCAAGTTGACTTGAATATTCATTTTTCCTTACTTTTGTTGCATGAGTTTATGAAAAGCAACTGATTCCAGCAGTCACGTATGAGTGTATTTTGGGATGGATTTTTTTGTTCTATTTTATACTCGTGCCCTTTTGGCCAGATTTATTATTAAAGGTTATTTAAAGCAAAAGAAAACAGAGTAATACCCGTGGAAGTTCAACTGCAAGGTTTTAATGAATGGCAATAAGAATCACGTGTCTAAGTATAGTCACTTTTCATGACAGTTGGTACCTTTACACATACCTCATGAAATTTCATTAACTCCAGAGTGCTTACATAAGAACTAAGGACAAGATGAGGGATACCTCTACTTCTGACTTACATCCCAATCTGAAGCACGTGTAAATTTAGCTTAAATCTTGTCAGTGCCCAAGATGTGAAATGTGCAAGAGCTCATCGTTTTTGCCATTCCTTCAGTCTCTGAGGGGGCAGTCCCTCTCCAGCATTCAACTATTGACCCTTGCAGTATCTAGCACCAGAGAACGGGGGCTGCAGACTGCTTCCTTAGTGGATCTCCGTGGAAACTGATTTAGTGGAAATTTACCCCCACAAAGTTATCCAAAATTAATTAAATAGCTTTGAGCTAGACTATTTCAGCATTGAATAGGTAGATATCTCCTGTAAATTGCCTGAGGAGAAAGTGATACCTAAAAATAGGATCTGAAAAAGCAAATAAATTAATAATAGAAATAATCTGCCTCAGCTAATGGAAAATTCTGAATACTGTCCCAAATTTAATACCTCCCCAGGTTCAGAGTATCTATTTCAGGGACACAGAGACACCTATTTATAGTCATGATTTGTTAGCGCTAACTTTTGGTCGAATTAATTGCTTATGCAGTTCTTCTGTATCAGTATTCTCCCCACTTTTTACCCACCATTCAGTGTTTCGAAGGGCAAATGCACTCTCGCTTTCTCTTCTGCCTCAGAGGACTTGAACCTACCCCGTGGATTCCCCTTTTTCTCTTTCCTCTCTATCTCAGCTTCAACAAACGAACTAGAAGGCTGTTCTGTTCAAGCTCGTTCTACTACCTAGTGGTTGTGGATATGACAGTTATGGATTAAAACCTCTCATGACAAAGATGTTTTAAACCCCTTCTCTCCTAGGTTTGGGCCTGCAGTCTACCACTAGGGCTAATTTATATACATGCAAATATATATACAAATACAGATGACAAACATTTTTTGATGACTGTCTCTTCTTAGTCACATACATCTAGGGCAGGAAATAGAAGTATCATATAGGCATTTAAGTAGAGGTAGAATTTCAGAGAAAGTCTCTTCAGTACATCCTACCCCCTGGCCTAGGTAGCCCTTCTCTCCTACCTTCCTACACTGGGAAATTAGATGCCAACTTCAAGATTTAAATCCAATTTCTCAGTCTAGGCATATACAATTTAGGAATAATGGACCTAACTGTCACTGATTTGGAAAGCTAAGCACTATTTTAGTTTGGTCACTTTTTCAGCACACTGTGTTTTCAGCCTGTCTTCATAGCCAAAACTTACTCATATTTGTATCAGTTGTACCTCTGTTTTCCATAACACTTTTCTAAAAGAGAAGGTAGTAGACACTTTATTAGTATGAAAATTATATATCTGGGATGCAGGCAGTGCTTCATGAGTCACTAATTATACTCTTTGTGGTTTAGGCAATGAAGCTTAGCATTTGTTACATTTTCTTTGCTGCAGTGGCATGTTGAAATGAAGACTTTAGGGATTACTCCACCACCACTCACAAACTTTCTCAAGGTCAGATGTTGTAGAACCTTTTCATTTAGGATTCACTCACCCTTCAACTTCTTTTGCTGTCTTGGGATTCACTATTCTGCAGCTATGTGTATTGGGTGGACATTTCTCATACATTTCCCTAGGCCCTTTAAAGGTGTCTTCCTCACTATAGGGGTCCTTTACTTTGTGTCATTTGCAAACTAAGAAATATTGTTTTCAGTATCATTGGCTAAGTAACACATATAATACCACTAAAGTTGCAAAATCTGAAGAAGTGATCCCTCCAATATACCTGTACAGTCTAGGACATTATAGACACTTAATGATACAAATTGTTTCACTAATTTTAGAGTGACTGTTAATGTGCTTGAGAATCAGAATTTGAAACTTTTAAAGATCTGGGACACAATGTGATTGTTATATTTCAATTATTTCCACAGACAGTGCTGTTGGTGTGGGGTTTAAAGTTCAACTTCTTTGGTGTTGTTACTGATTTGACTGGTGTGACTGTTCTTTTAGATTAAAGAAGCATAAAGATTATTATAGCAGAGCACAAGTGGGAACTGATGCGGAATAATGACATTGACCCAGACAAGAAGTGAATGCCTACTGTAAGATTTATAGTGAGATTAAACATTTAAGACCAAAACTGAGAAATGGAAATGGACCACCTCCAGCATGCACCTAACCTTCAGGTCTTTAAGCACTTCAGTGTCCTGGTTTCCTCTGGCTTCTAAAGCTCCCTGTCTGCATGTGCCCGAGGACAACTCAGTCTTGGCTGTAGAAGCTACAACTTTCCTTCAGTTATGGACATAGAAGACATTGCACATGTCATCTTCTTCAGCAGATATCCCTTACTGTCCCTTTATTTCATGATATTTCAAGTGACTGGAGCATCCCCTATATATTTCAGTGAATTCAGAATATTTCAGAATATTTCAGTGAATTTTTAAACTGCATTTGTATGAGCTATCAGTATGTATACGCTCAGAGAAGAGCACTGAACTCATGTCTCCTGTACCTTTAGTGTAATAACAAGTGGGTTTCTCACCCTGGGGGAAGTTTTAAAGCTGTGTATCCTGAATGCAATAAATCATGAAGAAGACAATGAAGTTTCTCAAAAAAGGGAAAAGTTACATCTCATCCTTTTAGCTAATTTATTCTGCTTCCTGGTTGTCAAACAGAATATTTACATTCCATTGGGACATACCAAATTACTCCCAGAGCACATACAAAACTGAAGGTAGAAAATTTCCACTACAAAGAACACAGGAGCCCAAACTTCAGAAATTACAGTGCTAACTACTAAAAAGCTAGCAGTCAGTTTTAAAACTGAACAATTTTAGTTGTCTTTTCTTCAGGCACGGAGCTTTTCCCAAGGACTTTGTCTGCAAGACAAAGAACAGTCAAAAAAGCCTCTGCTGCCAGAAAATCCCACCCTATTATTTAGGCATGGTTATGCTTGCAGTGGACGGCATCTGAAAAGACTCAGTTAATGGCTCGTTCTTCCTTTTGATGATGTTAAAATGTTATTTTCCTTTATAGCGTTTCCTTACCTCAGATGAATCTAACATATTACTCTTTGCCATCAACTTAACAATTGTTAACTGCCATCTGAACATCCAAAACAGTAATTCTGTTTTATATTTGGTCAATCAATAATATTTTTGTCAGTCCCTTGGTGTACTATCAGATAATCTCATTTATCAGTGACAATAAATTGTTCACTATTATGCTGAGAAATGGGTTTCCTATTTTCTGAACCAATAACATTTTGATTAAAAAAATCAGTCAGATAGATCTTTAGTTAAATAAGTTCTCCAATTTCTTACTGATTCAAAAATATCAAAACAATAAATTATTTTCTTTCAGTAAAAGAAAACATTCACATTTCACTATCCTAATTAAATTTATTGCAAAAACTCCTGCCTTTTTACAAGTATTTCAAACTGAAATATTTAAATGGATCATTTCATAAAGTCTGTTTCACCTAAAAAATTCACTTCAGCTGTGGTCAATGAAAAAAAAAGAGAAAATCATTTCAAATTTTTAAGGTCTTTCATTGGAAAAAATGCATGAAGGAAGCAAAATGAAAAGGTAAGTACAAGACTTATTTCCCCCAAAAAATTCTCACGAGTGGCTATCAAGCCTCTCTGAACAAATCATGTACCTAAGTACAGGGAAAAGAGTTGGACACAAAAGAGCTATCACAAGAAGAAAAGAAATACAGAGATACCAAAAGGAAATGAATAGGAACTGCTGAGGAGAGGGGCAGCTTTTTGTGGGTGAATGGAAGACTTTACTTCACCTGGAAGTTTGAGCCCGCAGCTGTCTCCATAAAAGCATAAGGCTTTTTTTTATTATTTTTTTGAAAATGTGTATCAGAAGTTAGTCTCTGCTCCCAGAAGTTTAAGATCTAAAAATAAAATTTCTTAGGCCAAATCAGATAGCAAGTTGCTTCTGAAGTCTGACTTGGACTCTTCTTTCTTTGCAGCAAAATCAAGTCCCCACTTGCATCCCCCCAAATGAAAGGTTTTCTAAGAAGAGTGAAGTGAAAGAACCATTCCCCATGAGGGTTCTTTATTCTGGAACTCATTCACTTTATAACTTGGCTCACCAAAGGCTGGATATGTTAACCTCTGGAAATCCTATTAAACTCATTTTCTCTCTCTTCTACTGAGGAAACTGAGGTGGAGATTGGTTGGCTTTACTAGGTATTGAAATACATATATGTAATAGATATATTTGTATATTTTTATCTTGGGGCTTGGGTTCCAAAAAAGACATAGTCCAAATACATGCAACACAGGCTGTCATCATTCAGTGGAATATCATTTCTTCTCATACTTTGTATTCTGGATACATGATGGTGATTATCACAGTTTTAAAATTAGTGAGGAAGAAAAATGGGATCAAATATATTTTATTCTTTTTTTTCTAATGATGGACATATATTTTACATGTATTTATAGTCAATTTACTGTCTTGTTTTTTCTATGTTTCTATACAAAGTGAGCAATTTAAAATAAAAGAAATCATAATTGTCTGTTGTGGAATATGAACTATACTATATGTACAGTGTTGATTGTATGTTTATTTACCCACCAGTCTGTTTATATGCTAAATGATGGTTCAAACATGGACATAGGATGTATAAAAATATTCAACTCAATTTTCCCATGGGTAATTTGGATTTAAATAATTTACCCAACTTACTTGTTCATACTGTTCATTTAGTCTAATATATACTAACAGTGTGGCAAGGCATTTGCCTTCTAAGTTTTCATTAATTCCTTCTAATTCAGGAATAGTATGGAAATCTTAGGATAATTTGAACTGCCACCCATCACCTTGCTATGAGCAGTTATATAAGTTCCAAATGGAAAAGGAATGGAAAACCATAAGCAGCAGAGCTAACAAAGTCCACCTTTCAACAACTATGTCATTTATATTCTCTCTGATGTGACAGAATTGTTCGTTCCTAGTTCACTGTATGTATATTGAGTGTTTTTTAAAAACAACCTGATTGAGCAAAAGAAGAGACAACTGCCAGTTACGCCAGTTAGGCTAAATCAAAGGGAAGTGTCTGTAGGAAGTGACAGACAAAGTATTCAAGAGAAATGTGTAATTCAGAGAAGTGTATGAGGCAGGGCAGAAGGAAAAAGAAAAACAAGCAAGGAGCCAAGGCAGCCTGCAGGACTTGTCTAGGAGTCTGTCTGCAGTGACGACCCAACCCAGAGCTGTGTCGCAGGCCTGGAGCTCAGGACTGAGACAGGGAGCCAAGCCTGCAGCCACAGTCATCAGGAGACTGACTGGTTTTCGAACATTTTTAATTGATCTGTAGCAGACTTGCTAGTAGGTCTCTATTTAAGGAGTTACCATATTCCACCTGATTATTATGTGTTTAAAATAACCCCACAGCATTAGAGTTGAGAATCCTTTAGGTATATTTGACATGCAAGTAAAAATAAGCTGATAGCATCTCAGGGCTCTATCTCACTCAGCTTTCTACTGCTAACCCAGCATCCTCCTACTGGGATGACTTCAGCTCCCTTTCATCTTCCTAAAGCCCCCTGCCACTATATTATCTTCTTTCCCTTTTCTTACCTTGTTTCATCTTATCCTGCCTTGCTTTTCCTGGCCCTGTCTTGCCTTGCCTTGCCTTGCCTTGCCTTGCTCATTCCCCCTTGCCTTCCCTGCTGTTCCCCAAATCTTCTTTCCTCTCTCCCACCATAATCTCTCAAGAAAAAGATCATGTAATTTAGCTGTTTCGAATATTGCTGATTAACCAGTTTTGTTGTTTCAACAGGGAAAAAAAAGAGGAGAGGAGCTTAGTTCTGCCTGTGATAAGATCACTCACAGTGTCTATGCCCTCAACCAGCTACCAATTTTCACAGAACTTGTAGAAATTTTTTGCTTTAAAAAGATATCTTTTGATTCCTTTGAGCTAAACTTTTAAATATAGACTACTGCATAAAAATAAGGTAACAAGAAAGCTTGTAAATAATAGAAAAGTTTAGGAAATACTTGGAACTATATAGTAAGGAAAAGGAAATGTTTAATTAATGGACACCTATCATCAAAATCATTGCCATTGATTAATGAAAGATAATGCATTATAAGCCAATTATATTTGTGATGAGCAAAACTACATTATGCTAGGAAACTTCTGCACAAGATAATCCATCTCATCTGTTACCCTAGGAAATGCATTACAACATAATAGAGATCCCATAAATCATTCAGTGAAATAGCACGTGTTACAGTACATTATGAACCAGAGACATTATATTAATGTCAGAAATGCAGCTCATTAACTGTATTATTCAATGAGTAAGCAGTCACCTGGCTGTGCAACCTTCATATCCCTATTATCATCAGAACAAAATGAAGGAAAAGCTATCACAGACATTTATCATACAGCCACATGACAAACTTTTCTCTTTCTTGTTTTCTGTTATCGAGATAAGTGTCCTTGTACTTTATGTTTTGTTCAGTTCTGACACCTTTGCAGTTCTTGGATATAAACTTTAGTTAGAAAATCTGTTAAATGTCCTTTGAAAATGACACATGGTAATCAGAGGTGCTACAGCCTATCATGAAAGCACAGAAGTAAGAATTACAGTGCTGCCTTTCAAATAATAATGACAAAAATCCTTCTAAACTCAATACCTTGACAAGGAATAAGGAAGAAAATATAATGAATCTAAAATTACATGGTAAGTGTTTATTATATTCACAAATGCAGTAACCAAACTATATTATTTCTGTTGCATGCAGAAGCTATTTTAAAAATGGATTATCCTCAGATTTACAGAACAGATAATTATCTGTATTCAAGGAAAATAATGACATGTTATTTTCAGCCTTGAGTAATAATCTGTCACTTTAATCCAGGTATTATTTTAGGCACTTATGGGCCCAATGTGAATAGTGTTTCCTTTTCATAGGCATAGCTTAGGTTCAGATCCTCAAATACACATAGGTGCCTGTTGTCTCTTTAGGGAGTTATGCCCATGATCTAGGAATCACTAATACTACCAAAGTAAATGCTCAGTTTCTATCTAATCCCGTAGAAATTTGAGTCCTTTCAAAACTGTGTAGGTACTGATACCACTCTCCAGTCATCAAGTTAATCAAGGGACCAGCTCACATCAAATACAAGTAAGTCTCTTTAAAGCAGAAATTCTTATACCAGGAAAATACGACTGGGTTCAGCCACAGTATAGAGTGCGATATGAAGGGAGATAGTACTGGAGTGAAACTTCTTGCCTGTTGCATAGGGTTGTGCCGTGCCCCCAAGTTAAATTCATCTCTACATAGTGTAGTTCAGAAGGAACTTGAGTACAAGCCTTGTGCTTCGAAGTACAAATATAAAGTTCACTAGCAGCAGCTGAACGAGTCACATTTGCCGTTGTTTGAGCTCTTAGCAAGGTGTAAGTGGAACACAGAATGCAGCGATGATCTTATTAGGAGAAATTAATGCCTAAATCCAGCCTAAATTTTCTAAAACTCTCAAGCTGGAGAGGTGGCTGCCTAGCTTATGCACTAAAAGACATGTATTTCTGAAGAAGGGTGAAAAATAAAATTAAACAGCCTCCCATTACATTGTACGGAATAACTGTGCAGAGACTAACCCAACAGAAAAAATATAACTAAGTGTATTAAGTATACTAGCAATATTAAGTAAATATATTAATTAATAATGCTAACCAAAGCACACGAAGTAAGAGGAATCTTTATCATCCTTCTTTTGTCCTGAGTTCTCCGAAGTCAGAAAGGAAAATGATAAGAAAAAGGTATTTCATTGCAGAGTACAGTTCTGCAAGAAAAATACATTTTTTACTGATGAAAAGAAATCTAAGGAGCAATGTTTTCAAATTATAAGGTGAAAAATTTGAAGTCCTATGTGAAATAAGCAACTTATGTTTTGCATAGGCATCCAAATTTATTTTCTTCTTCACAGCTCAAAGGAGACATTTATGTGAATGTATATGTTTAGACATTAGTGAGGGAAGGCCACATCCAGTCGCTGTGCTTTGTTCTTATTCAGGTCTCTCTGATCTTTTGAGAGAGAGAAACACCATAGCTGAGCTCCAGCCTCTATGATGGCTCTTCACCTTACATTCACAAACCTTGCATTGCTGATCGATAGCTTTTTGTTTTTAGTGGAGCTCTATGGGAAGATAAAGTCAATCCTATGAAGAACTTCAAATATTACAACAATTCTGTAGAAACTATAGGCTAACGGAAGCATATATTCCGTAACTTATTTCTGTTTTACAAAGTGTTACCCAAAAATAGAGATTTTTTCATAGATTTATAAGATACATAATAGTAAACATTCTAACATTCTCAATGAGTTAAATTAGTATATTTACCTTGTATTTCATGTATTGGAAATGTCTTTGTAATCTGTTCAAGTGGTATGGGATAATGATGCACCTACTGCAGGTGTGAATAGACTTTCATTACTGTTATTTGCAATCTTCCTGGGCATGTTATTATCACACAGTAACACTTTATTCAATGCCTGTATTGAGTTTTCATTAATGTTAATGTGGAAAACTGACCCTTAGTATTTTGTAATTAGTGGTCTGACAGTGACAGTTTTGTGTAATATGTTTCCTTAAATGTGTTTATCCACGATAAGTAGAGAGTGTGGCTTTGGAAACTTATCTTCTAATTGATGCTGCAGTAAGTCTTGAACTTGAGTACTACAAAAATGACTGAATATTAAAGAAAATATGAAGTCATGACTTTGCACTCTGGGAAACTTCAATGTTTTCTTCCTTTTATTTACAATTCTTTAAAGTAGGTTTCTGTTTTTTAAATCAATATCTGTTGCACAGTTTTCTAAAGGTAACCTTTCCTCTAGTAGCACATATTTCAAAGTACTCTTTAAACTGCATAGTCTGTCTTTATAAATCTTATTTATCATTCTACTTGTAAGCTAAAAGTGAGATAGGCAGTAGAAGGACCTATACTATGATAATTCTTTTTTTCTTTATGAACAAAATATCAGTTATAATCATACTGATATATTTCTTTTCCTTTCTGGAGCAATATAAAATAAGATGAATTAAGCATATCTTTGATAAGGAAGTAATAAAGTGGCACTTTCATATTTTCTCTTCTTTGTCAAACATTCTCCAAAGGAAAAAAAATGCACAGTTTTAATGGTAAAGGTCAGTTACAGAATTTGTATCTGCTTTCTTTGCTCTTCAAATAAAGTATTTCATAAGCTAACAAATTCAAAAATAAAATCTTTCTCCCATTCCCCTGTTTTGCTAATCCCACATATAAATATAAGTGTTTAACCACATGTTAGTAATGATAAACGCGTTTTGTTGTTTAATATACTGAAACACATTATTATTTTGCTACAGTCACTCTGCTTTATATTTTCTTTATATTGTGTTTTGAAACAGGCTTAATAATGAAAATTAATTGATGATACTTGGGGAAAAAGTGGAGAAGAAACATGAAAACAAGAAATTGAGAAATTTCCTAATTTGCCTAGCCACAGCACTTTAAGCCACTGGAGACATTCCTTGTAATCCTAGCTGATGTGAGAACTAATGATATTGTTATGGAAAACTCTTCCATAAACATATAATCCATTCAGCACTGTTTTCTGTAACTGGGTGCATTTCAAAAAAATTAACGGAGAATACAAATGTCACTGCATCGAAGACTAGTATAAAAATGCTGATATTCATCCCTTGCCAGAATGCTAGCTCTCTTTCATTTATCTAACTACCAGAATAGATAGCTTTGTGCTGGCTATATATAAGCAAATGAATTTCATCTCAAAAGGTGGCTCACTTTATCAAGGAGCTGTGCTCTCCTTTGCCTCTGCATGCAGCAAGGATAGAGAGTGGATACTAAGCATAATACTGCTGTTTCTTACGATTAAGTTCTAAAAAAAGCATCTTCCATTCAAACCTACTCGATAGTGGAAGTCATTTGAAGCTTTACAGTGTCTTTGCGAAAAGAATGCTAGTAACACCAATGGACAACTCTCAGTCACACTACAGGAAGGGGCCTGCATATACACTCATGTGGTCCATTCACATGGCCTTATCTCTTCTCTCAAATGAGCTGGACCAGCAGATGGGCAATAGATCTTCTTCTCTTCATGCTATTACACTTGCAAGTGAGTATGAGGACCGTCAACATTTCCTGGGAGAGTCTCCTGTGTAAAAATATTCCAAGCATGGGATGAAAAGAAAAAAAAAAAAAGTGTTTTATTTCCATTTCTTACAACACAACTTCCTTATTGCAGCTGGGAGGAAAGGAAGCATGCTTGGCAGATTGCACTTGGAAAGAGTCATAGCACAAAAATGTTTGAGATTATTCAAATAAATGTAGTATTCATTCAAACAAATGGACTGAGAGTTGGTATATCAAGGTTAGGATTGCTACAATCTTTTTCAACATGAGTTATAATGAAGTCAATGCAGAGACAATTTTCAGTATAAAAACATGTAAATGTAAACTTTGCAAAGGTTATCATGCATTAGATGTAAAATCAATTTATTCTTTTGAAACACTGTCTTTATTGACAATCTCCCTTTCGTTTGTGTGTTAATTGGTTCAGATCGCAGTATTACCCGGTATCAGGTTTTTGCTTTTAATGAAATAAGTGACACATATCTGCTGTAATTTCCTCTAAACTTTATTTCATTGTATTTTTAAAATAAATTATAGGCAGCTTTTCAGAATATGATCTGTGATTATATCTATAACACTTTGCAGGGAGGTAAACAAACCACAGAATTATCTAGAAGTCACGTAAGGTAAATGTAATTTACGATACAGTGAATGTCATGAAAAAAATGCACTATTCCTAGGTAAACTAGTTAGAGCAAAGACATGACAATATTTTTAGGCATAACAACAAATGAAAAGGAAATAATGATTGCTTAAAAAATAATTCAAGAATTTGAGAAATCATAAAATTAAAATTTTATTTTCTTGCAGACTGTCATTTCTCCTTTCAATTAAATGTAGTACTGCTATTTTATTCCAATAGAAATTTGGGATAATGAATTTCTATGAGTTATTGCCTAAGCAATATGTTTTTTTGACTCTCTCTGGGCAAAATTATCATTGTTTTCTTTTTCTGTGCATTATGATAGCTTGGAATGGTTTTAAGGATGGGGAAGAAGCACAACTAAATCAAGACAGAAATTTAATTCTTCCTAATTTTCCTTCTTCAGGTTTATACCTGCCAGTCCACATTTTCACTTTAGTTCTTATCTTCCAGGAGATGGAGACAGAGTATTGGAATCCTCAATCACTTCTTTGAGGAAAAAAAAAAAAAAAAGCTACAGGAAGGATATAACATAAATAATATATAAATCACTTATAAACACCATTAAATATCGTAAATTGTCTCAAAGAGAAAGTTTCATGAGTCATTATTTCTTGGCCTTTTATTGCCCTCATTAAACTTCTATGCTACCAATTGCTATTCTATAACCAAATACATGACAACAAAAGGAATTAGATGAGTTTGTGCTAAAATTATGCTCTTTGAGTTTTCTTGAAAGCCTATAAAAGTTGAAGAGATCCTATTGTCATTGCTCCTAGTCAGCTTTCGATCTTGTCCACTGTTCTTCTACCTCAGCTGAAAAGTTTGAAGAGTACAAAGCAGCAGTGAATGATCAGAGTGGAGATATCTTTTCATAGGTCTCCAGACATCTGCTGTTAAAAGACAATGACTGATGTGAGCATTTAAATCATACTACTACCTAGACTTACAAACTTAAATATCAGTCTCTATAAAAAAAATGGAATTGTTAAAAGTCAAAATAGGAAAACAAAATTTTTTGATGTCCTGCAAACGTTAGGAGTCTTAAGTTTTGTTCCAACTTTATAAAATCTGTTTTTTATTTCTGTCTAACTTTATTGATCTGAATTTTATGGACGTCTTGTTGTGCATGACGAAACATGGTGATTATTATTTGCACCAGGCCAAATTATGTTACCCTGCAGTTAAAATGAATAAATATATAGATTGTTGACTACTGGGTTGTTTCAAATAAAATTTTAATTCAACTATTTAATTTAATCGGAAACTTCTGTCTCCTTCAAGAGTAAGACTGGGTGCTGTTTAAGGAGCTAGACCACTAGTAACAGCCAGAAATTAGCTTTTTTTTCCCTCTCTCTTACCAGATTCCTGCAAAAACTGACCAAAGAAAAAATTAATTCATTTTCAAATCCATCTAAACCAACAGATTTATTTTATAGTTCTTTGAAAGTATAGTTTTTTCTCATATCAGTATATAGCAGACATTTTGATAAATAAGCTTTCTGTTTCCTTTTTCACTTTTTCTGAAATGATGGTCATATTTTTAAAATATTTGAATACTCACAACTGTATTTTTCATGTAGTTAAAAGATCCTCTGCAGATTGCAGCATCTGCAGATATCAGTAAACAATCTTCTCAATAACATATTCTTTTGATATTCGTTCATGCTCTGTGAGTGAATATTAGGTAGCCTGGCTTCTCCATGTAGCCAGAAGACAAAGCTTTTGTTTACAAACGCATACACATCAAGGAAAGTTCTGAAAAACTGCTGCCAGGAACATTGAGAATGGATGAAAAGTATGTACAATTTCTGCAGAGGTCCTACAATTCTGGCAGGGCAAAGGTAGCCCTGAGGAAGGCAGGGAAGTATAAAGAATGCTTCTTTTATTCCCCACTGGATTTCAGATCTTTCAGACTCCTTTTCAGGGAAATCACATTTTTAGTTCTCTTTACTGTTTTGTGAGATTTTCTTTTTTCAGGTTTAGGTTTCTCCATTAAGGACCACGTGGGGAAAAAGAAAAGCAGCTCACTCCTCTGACTAGCAGACACAATCTTTCTTAAAACATCTTTTATGATTTAAATTAAAAAGTCTATTATGCCTCTTTATGGGAATTTCTGAATTCCTCAATCACTGAGTACTGAAATGCTATAAAAATAAAGTGAGCATGGCAGAAGCAAAATAAGGCACAACCTTCCTTGAGAAAACTTTTAGATTGAATTTCCAGTGAGAGATATAAGTTCAGATGAAAAAAACACATGCATTCCCTTCAAAAACTGTAGATCATGGTATAACTCAGAGTATTTCACACTTAAATTTATTAAAATAAGAGATGGGAGTTTATTTTTCCACATTAATGACCACTGTGACCCCCAGTTTTCTTGAAATCAAGCTGGGGACTAGAGACCGAAAATCCTAGTACCGAAGCAGTGACACTGCTACAAAACTGCAACCTGTACTTGCACTGACACCAGCACAACCTGACCCGAGACAGATCCAAAGATGACCTCTAAAGAAAATCAACAGCGTACCTAGATATATAAATGAAACGCTGGTGTGAACTGATTATGAAAACATTTCCCTGAGACTGTGCAATGCAGAAGGAGGGTGATTCTTTTTAACTCCTCACATTATTTTTCTTCAGTATAACAAGGGCAAGGTCCTAATAGGCACTTGCAAAGATGCAGATCCAAATTCAGAAGAGGATTTAAATATTTAAAATGGAGCAAAGGCATATAAAATCAAGATCTAGATTCTCAAAACGCTGTAGTACAAAGAATACCTGAAAGTCTGTAGATGCACATGGTTTCTACATGACAGTTCTATATGCCTAGAAAATCTTTTTTTTGGATATGTCTCAAAACTGATCTTGGAAGGACTGTATTCATCAGCAATTATTTCAAACAACCACTAAAGATACCCAGATTACACATAATCTGCCCACCTTCCCAGAAAAAAATCTTCCAATGTGCCTTCACAGCACAAATTTACTCTGGCAGCATTGAGGTCCACAAAATTAACAGACATTTGAAGAAATGCCTGGAGGAAAAATATATTTTATATAGTAGCTGCATGCTTAGTGGAGTTTTCCAAGGTAAAGAACCGAGTTCCAAGTCCTGTATCCCTCTTCTGCAAGAGATCCCTTAGTGTCAGGTTATGTACAGTTGGGGAGGTAGAAAAACCAATCTCATGCTTGTTCAACTTGTGCCATTTTGTATGAAGGAATCCAAGATACAGTCTATAGCTGTCTCTATCGTCTATAGCTAAGTGGTTCTTTGTCCAGCTCCCCTGCACAGTTTTTGTGTTTCACTGAGCTGACAACTCCTATTTCTCAGCTTTCTGGAAAAGGAGGAGTTAACAGGACTGTCAGGTATATTTCCTGCACTGTTGTGAGATCCTGAAAGTTATCTAAGCAAAGCTGTAACAAGACATTCTGAAGCTCTGTGGGAGGAGAGAAAGAATATCAATTTGGAGCCCTTACGAAGATAATATTTTGCCAGAGGCAACTATCAAATGGAAGGAAATAAATGACAGAGGCAGTGGCTTTTAACTACCAGCTCCTCCTTCAGAAAAGAGAAGTACTTTACAAAGGGTTGACAATCAGTCTTTGAGTAATTTCCCATCTCATTCCACTAATAAAAGGGACATAAGGCACATATGTCTCAACTTAGGCATCTATGTTAGTTATCAAAAGCTAACTGAAATGAGTAAGTCTTCCTCTGAATAATGAAATTAATGCATAATTTGTTAATATTTCATTTGACAGCTGTGATAGGTGGAAAGATATGTACCAATTGCAAGTGATGTCTACATCAAATTTCAGAAGAATGAACTTGGTACTTGCATCCAAATGAACATCTCAGTTATAATTGAAATTCAAAATAAAAAAATATTATAGTGGAATAAAATCATGTAGGAATTTGTATAATATTTATGTAAAATAATCTTACGTCAGCATGTGTTTAAGTATAATAAGTTTGGTAGAACTGCTCAAATATTTAAAGTTAAAGCATTTGTTTAACATCATTTTGCATGTATTCCTCCTATATTAGCAAATTCTTCAATGGTTCTGTACAAAAATCAATATGTTAAAAAATTAAGATATCACAAAAATACTATATGCATTAAAATTAGAGTATATAATTGAATAAAATCATATTAGAAAAGTGAGAAAACTGTATGCTTTGTAGAACCAGATTTTTCATTGCTTTTCTCCTTTTCTAGTCATTTACAATGGCAAAACACGAGCTGAAAACATAACAGTCCAGGTCTTCATCTACTGTGGACTGATGTAATTCCTTCGATTTATTACTCCTGCTATGCCAAGATACACCAGCTCTTACATCTGCTTTGCTTTGTAAATCTCCATGGGAGGTGAAAGGCACTGGTGATTAAGTCTCAGCAAGCAAAGAAACAGGACTGTTTGCATTTCTGATTTAAGTATGACATTATAGATGGCTTTGATCAAAGATAGCTGCACTGTAAGAACAGCACAAACACATTCTTAGAGAGCCACTAGCTAAGAGCTGAGGTCTGTGTAAATCACTTAGAAAACTGCGAAATATCATTGGCTGTTCATGGTAAATGTCATAGATTAATACAAAAGGATATTGAGAAATAAAATAATTGCATCCTAAAGGAACTGATTCATCACAGTTTGGCCCTGTTTCTAATAAATAAGTATAAACAACAAACATCAGCACCACGTTTTGACCAGGGTCCCACTCTTCAATTTTAAATTAAGGCAAACAGGAGAGAATAACAACAGTCCAGTTTTCCATGAATAGGATCTCCTCAGGGATTTGTGAGGCCGCCAAAGCAAGAAGCACGTTTATTATCCTGATTTGCTATCTCGTCTCTTCCGCACCCGCACCCACGCACGCTCACTGACACGTGCCGGCACGCTCACGCAGCCCAGCCCCGACCTGCGAAGGGGCAGGTTCAGCCCGGGGCACCGTCCCAGCTGCTCCGCCACGACCACGGCAGCCTTCGAGCCAAGGCTGCTAACGTCAGTGACCCCACTAACCTTCCCAATTCAGTCTTCTGCTGGTGAATCAAATGAAAACAATGTAAAAATGACTCACTGAATTAAATATAGGTAATCTGACTTCAGAGGGCAAGTTTACTTTGGTAAGAGTAAAAGTCTTGAGATGCGAGCTAGCAATGTGTTTGGCAAAGGTTTCTGTTTGCAGCAAAAATATTTCTTGCGGGTTTATTTCTTATCCATAATAAGTCAATAAACCTTTTGTTATCATTCTCTAAAAATTCAAACCTCAAAATCTTACCTGATTTGCATGACTGTTAATCTATTCCATTGTTTCTTCAGCCTTTATAAATATAGGAAGATCATATATCATTTCTGTTTAATCTTCTCAGGTGCACTTTTAGAGTGAAGAAATGAGAGAGAGGGAGAATCTGCTGTGAGCAGCTGCCCAGGACATTAGCTTAGCTAAGCCTTTTTTTCCAGAATACCAGTCAATAATTTTTTTCGTTTCAAATATTCTCAGTTTTAATAATAAAATGTATTCCTTCTTAGTGAGGGGAAAATGTATGGACTGTGGTTAACTTTAGAAAATAAAAGAGACAATAAGATCAACTCAGTCAATTTCCTCACTGACATTTTAATTTTTTGCCAATCTCATTGTCATTTTGCAGCCTTGTACATCAAGTCTCTTCTTACCTTATAAGATATAAATCTGTTTTTGATTAAAATAAAGTTGATTTTGTTTCTATTCACATCTTCAAATTATCAATGAACTTCAGGGAAGAACACTGCAGACAATTTTCTGCAAAAGGAAAAAAAATCATTTAAAATGTTTATAGGAAATTTTAATTTCCGTAGTTATTCTCCTTGTAGCCAATATTTCATACTGATTGTTTAGCTTGTAACATTGTCCTCTCTGGTCCAGGAAAGTGATTTCCTATATCCACACAGATTTCTATCATGGAAGACACTCCTCCTGTGCCACTGCATCTTTGATTGACTTTCTACCTCAGTTTTAGGTCACTGATAGAAAGGATTCTTGCAACACGACCTGAATTTGTGCATGTTAGTTGCACTGCTATTTAAGAAATATATGCACACTTTGTGAGAAGGGAATGATTTCATTTTCCTGGTCTGCCCAGCTAGATTGTTTTTACTGATACTAGTTTTCCAATGGGGTAAGACTTAGTATGTGATACATGTTTCATAAGCAATATGGGCTTTTTGATAAGATATGAGGAGAACATTGCTGAGCAAAGTGAAAACTGTTACATAATGCACCATGAACATTCAGGTACAGGAGTCAGAATAATTTTACTCTGTCTATCCGGACTTGATGCAAAGACTGCTGAAATCAACAGAAGAACTTTTAAGCAGAAAACTATGTGAAAATTAATTATTTTAATCTCAAAGATATTATGAAGTAAGGAAACTGAAATTTACTGTTCTTAGCAATAAAAATAAATTAAAATGATTGATTGACAGTTAAAACTCATTGTCAGTAAAAAGGATTTTTTCCAGTTATGTAAATCCACTTAGATTACTGATTGCAATGAAAATAATTATGCTCAAATAAATTAGAACAGCATCACCAATAGCTTATGGGAAAATATTTTCATGGCTAAAGACTAGAACGTATTGTGGCCCTCTTCCTCTGGATCACTTTGTTTGGGCAACTTTTAGCGCCTGCAAAGAGAAAAGTATATATGCCGTTTAAGTGTACAAAGCACTTGTGTGTTGGCTCATGTGCACAACAGACAGCTAAGAGTTACTGTAATATTATGCTCACCACCCCAATGGGATGGGAAAATCTAGACAATATTTTTCTATATCTTGTATGCATCATTATGCACAAAAAAACTGCACACCCAGAAAACCTCGGTAGGCGTAAGCTAGAAGATAATTTCCTTGCAGGTTCATACCGCATGTTTCATATGTTTTAAAATACATTTACTCCTTTCTTTTCCTAGTCTATGCTTTTGAGCTCTGTGCCAATTCCACATGTGGATTTCCCTCCACCATCAACAATACCAGATTATCACAGCATAGATTTTTCCCACCTTCCACTTCAAAATTATCACATAAGATCACCTAAGATAGAACTTTTCAAGCAATTTAAATCAATCATTGAAGAACACCTTCCTTTTTTCCTTGGAGAAAAATTTCTAATTAAAATCAGAGAGGTGCAGAAGAACATTTATGAAATAGTTATTTATTGTGCATTGGAAATCGAATATATAAAATAGGATGTTCTGATGAACAACAATAACTGTATATCTGCAGCGTCTAATTTGAAATGTTACATATGGTAGCAACCATTGTTTAATTATCCATAACTAATTGGCATTATAATTGTCTCTAATCTGAAATAGACAATTAAACATGTTATAGACTGTTAACTGGTTCATATTTTAGGTGTTCAGCTAATTAGACATTTCCTAAACTATTCATTTTGCATATGAATAATTTGTCACTAAAATGATGTTAAAATACAATGTTTTCGTGTTTCCCAATCACTTATGCTATTGAAAAATTCCCCCCCATACACTTATGATATTGAAAAATAAAGGGAGGTACCTCATTCATATGTGGTAATTAAAGTAAGCTGTCAACATATATAGAAAAGGATAAATAAATTTAACAGTATTTTCTGCTATGAATATTCTGCGACGGAATTTAATTTTTTCTGTTTCATGTGTGTCTTTGTCTTTCTTTATGCTTCAAAAGGCTGATAAGAAGAATATATTTTGTCACATAGAATTTTATTTTGTCAAATAGAAGCTCTATAATCAATCAATCAGGCCTCTCAAATTGACTTTTTCGGACAAAGAGAGAATAAAATACTAAAAATACCATTTGACTGTTTTATACCTGATTTTCTTTTTTTGGTTTCTTTGCCTCCCTTCATTTTTTTTCCCCCATCCTCATTGTGGACTGCATAAGAAGCAGACAGCGTTATGTAAGTTATAGGAGAAGTTAGATTTGAAATAATCTGCAGAAAATATCTATGTGTTTCTGTGAAAGAATAATCATGTCAGATCTGGAAATATCTCAGTGAAAGCGTGTCCCTTCCATTTTCTAAAATCTCCATAAACAACACTATGCTGACCTTGAGGGTCAGAAGTGGTGTGGTCTGGTCAGCTCAAAGAATAACATCTGAAGTCTCAAATCTGTTTACTTTATAACTTATACTCAACACTTACTTCAGGCAGAAAAACGGGTTCTTAACATTGATGAAGTGAAGTCCAAAAGACGCTCCAAAGCTATACCCAGCACTGCCCTGACTTCCAGGGTCTCTGATGCAGAGTTTTGGGAAATTGGTTACTCTGTTGCACCTAGCTCTTACGGATTAGTTTTCATAAGGTCGTGGCACAGCTTTGAGGCTCTCTGCAATGCCCTCCACAGTCACCCATCAATACTGTAAGGAACCTAGGTGCTTAATGTGAACAGTTGAGGTTGCATTGCTAGGATAGGTGTCTACTTTATATGTGGTTATGGCATCTAACTTGGCTGCTTAAATTCAGAACCAAAGAAGTTATTCCTTGATTAATACAACTAAATCAAATGGGACTAATGTAGTGCTAGATTTTTTTTTTAATTATTATGGGATAGGTGGGATAAGGGGATTTTAAAAATGCTTAGGAATGTGAGGAACTTGCTTTCTATTGACATCAGATGGAATTTAAGTGCCTAGGCTTTTTTGAAAATCCTGGTAGATATCTATTTACATCTTTAGGAGCCTAGTTTTTAAAATTTTCTCTCTGGCATTCCTTGACATAAGTAAGGACATTAGAGTTTGAACCCAAACTATTACCACTTGAACTGAGATGCTTTTGCATTGAAAGCTAGACTGCTGTATTCTCAGTGATTTACACAAAACAGAATTTGATTTTAAAGCCCTCATATTTAATCAAAGCAATAAGAACATATCAAAAAAATAACCAGAGAGATCTCTCATATCAGTTCCCTTTAGGGTAGGATTGTGACAGAAACTTCCTAAAAAGTCCCACTCCCTTGGTTACCATCCAGTCAATGTTTCATAGCAGCTCCATTAGTATTTAGTGAGCACTCTGGTGCTAACATTATGTTAGTTACCTGTTACAGAAACATCATTTCAGGGATTCTGGTTAACTTGGGTGTTTTAGAGGAATTTCATACATGTTAACCCACCTGTTCCACTTTGGTAGCAGCTTCATCGTTAAGGCTGTCCTCCTAACATTACTCACTACCTTTTTGTCTATTTCCATAGCAAAGCTACCCCTCCTATGAACATACCCCCAAAACCATATAAAACATTCATACAAAAGATTGTAGTTTTCCAATTGCCTACAAAAAAAAATTCAAAAATCATACACCTTCATACATTTTCAAATAATTTAAAGAGTTTGACCTCTGTTGAATTTTTACTGCTCTTTTGAAGCTACATACATTAAAAAGGGATATTTTCCTATTCTACATTCCTCAGTAAGGAATATAATGATTGATTCTACCTTTACACAAGAATAATCATTTTTTAAGCCAAATTCATAATCACTGTATTTAGTACTACTTAAATAAATACAATGGAATTGCATACGCTTCCACTGGTAGTTATTGTGATAGGTTCTGTACTTTCAGAAGTAAATGATTTGCTTATTAGCTTCTGAAACATAAATCATTCTTCAGACTTTTCTGCTTGTTTGTTTTCTCTAAGCACTAATAGTCTGTCAACTAGCTTAATTTTAGTAGTCAGCAACACTAAGGATGTTTTTTTTTTTTTGTTCACACCTCCAATTAAAGCAGCAGAAAAATGAGGAAGGCATGTTTTAATTAGACATTGACCAAGCCACCCAAGGATTCTTATTGTAAATGGTTGCCTTTGCCTATCTATCTTCATTATTTTCTAGTTAACAGAAGGGTTATTTAAGCATATAATTATTTTAAGGATGTGATTCATGTAAGTTGGTAACTCAGGCAGTCACCTGTGTTCTTCACCAGAAATGTTCTTGAAATCAAAAAATTGAAAACAGAGTGGTCCCAGTTAACACACTGAAAATGTTTCATAAACTTTGCTGTCTAGCCAAGTGTTCTTCATTTCGTTATCAATTTATTCTCTTTGGAGTTAAAAGTATTTTACATGACATCTGCATTGTTCAATTTAATAATTTAGCCTTCTGTTGGGAACAGTTCTCAAAATTATTAATGAATTCTTGATGTCTCTTGAAAGTTTGGAGTCACAAAATCTGCTCAAGAAACTGACTAGAGGAGACTGACGGCTCAGGAAAGACTAAACTTGGAGGGAGGTCAGATTTATGAAGGAATCGATGCTGGGCAAAGGAAGAAATGAGAATGGAGTGGTGTGGAGGTATGGAGACACTTTAGATGGGTTTCTAGCTTCAGAGGTTAAGAGAGAAAAGCAGGATAAGAAGAGGATGATATGTTCTTTTGGGATGAGAGCAATATGAATAATAGATCACTTCAGATGTCTGAAGAAAAAAGGCACCTGGGAAAACAAGAAAACACATCAAGGACTAATGAGAAGAACAGAAAGAAGGAAAATCTAGCAATTAAAAACAGAAGAGAGGAGCAGAAATTGGGCAGTATTTCCAACAAGAAAAATATCAGATCTCTTAAAATATAAAAATTTATATATGATCAGTAACAACAAGGCTATCAAACAAATTTTCTCCTCTGACATACATATATATGAAATATATTCTATATATGCACATACATACACACACACACACACACACACACACACACACACATCTATATATTTGTATACAGCTATATTCTTAGGCACATTTTAGTACAGATTCTTTTCATAGGCATTTTCAACTATATAATCAGCTGAATATAAATGTCAGAACTACAGCACATGCAGAAAGCCCATCCTTCTTTTAACATTTTTTCCATTTATAGTTTTTGAATTCTTAAAGAAATAACTTAAATCTGTTACTTTCTTTGTTTCTGAAAGATATTGAAGACCTGTTTCATGTAATGCTGACAGAGGGAGGAGATCATCATGTGTGGAGTACGGATTAAAGGAATGAATGAACTAAAATCATGTGGAAGAACTGTCTGGTCATCATTACGTTTAACGGAAGGAAAGGATATGTCAAAAGTAAAAAAAATAATTTTATGTGAATTCTAAGTAGAAGTATTAGCGCCATCTGGGTTATTAATGCTTCATAGTATAGGCAGGATAAGAATTTTACTCAAATTCTGTCACACAAGTATGACCTACTTATCCTGGAGTGATTCATGTGTGTGATGAGTCATAGTCCCAGGTTGCTGCTTTGTTGCATACCTTGCATATAGTCAAAGCAGCAAAATTATAAATATATCTGTTACTCAGCATAATAGAATAAGAAACACTTGTAGCTTTCTTCATCTATTCATATTTCATTAACCAACAGATATTCAAATACAAATAACCCTCCTTGAAATCTATTCTTATGTTCAAAACAATCAGCATTTTGAGAATGAGCATACTGCCATAGTAGTACAGAAACCTGTACTATCTAGTACTCAGTATGAACATAAATGCCAAGTAAAAGTCACTGTTTACATAAAAATTGGAAAAGAGATCTCCTATTTTCATATCAGTGACAAGATTTGCTGCATAACTTCAGCATCTATTTTTTAACTCTTCATACATAATCAATCAACTAAACCTTACATGAAGCAGTCTATGCCTTCCTAATGCTTAAAATTCTTGCTAAATTCATTTCCTTTCAGCACTTCTGGGCACTTTCGTTTCAGTAGGGTATATATATATTGAAAAGTTGTTTTTCTTTTAATGACTGAAATGAAAGTTATTCATTCTCTAGATGATTCCAAAACTTTACTATTCTGGTATTCCATTTTGCACTGATACACTGTCAGAATCAGCCATCTTCTCTTTTGAAATTACAATATGCAAGTACAAAAGCAAAACATACGGAGGTAGGTGTGGCCTATTCATGGATAAGGTAACAAGTAAGATGAGCTCACTGATGTAGCCATAATACAAAACTTCCAAGGACTTAAGTTTAAAAAGTCTTGAAAGATAGAGGGCTAAAAGGGTAAATATAACTTTAATTAACAAGAACGAGGGTTCATAAAGAAGGAGCAAGTCAGGGGAAAGACAAAAAAAAAAGATCCGTAGGTAATACACCATTTCTCTGTTTGCTTTCAGAAGAAAAGTAAGAAGAAAATCCTTATTTTACTGGGGATAAGGCCATTATTTTGACCTCAGGTTGGACCAGGTAATACAATCAGAATCTGGTAAAGGTCAGGGAAGACTGTAACAGTCTAGGAATGATATTCATTGTACTGAACCTGAACTGATCTTGAATGGGTTTCCTTCTGGCTCTATAAAATAAAATCCTGAGACTAATAAATATCTCAAATACTGATATTATCAGGAAGTTTTGCATTACTGCTTCTGTCTCATTCACTAATCTACTATGACTTAACCAAGCAATATTTTTACATCCTTTTTGGAATTACCTCTAATGTTCTGAGCATAGAATTTTCAAAATGTCCAAAAAATCTAGAAGCCCAAGCCCCACTGACCTTTGTGACAGTGAGTTTTCTCTTCCCACAGAAATAAAAAATTATTCACTTCCCAGCCACAATAAAGAATTGAAGAGCCATTGTATCCTGGACTGCAGATAGTGAGAATACTATCTGTTAGATCCCTCATAATATATTTTCAGATGCAGATGGTGTGGTATTTAAGGTCCATTTGCTAGAGAATCATGATTGTACTGGTTTATCTTCATTACCTACCACTTAACCTTTTTTCTCCTGATTTGACTGTCCAATCCCTTCCTCATTTGTTACTATTGCTGTGTTGTCATCCTTAAGCGACTTATGAATTGTACCACTTGATATGCACTATTTGCTAAGCAGTTCAGCTAACGATTATACTTCACTGGCTTTTGCTAGATAGGGTCATTGCAGATGACTGGGTTGAATGTTTTCACTCCTGATGAGATAAATTACAACAAGAAAAATTCTGCTGTGCCTTATTACAAGAGACCTTTGCAAACACTATTTGAATTCTACAGGGATTTATGCTCAGGTTAAAAAAGGAGGTTAACTAATCTGCTCTTTTTGTCACATTCTGCTTTGCTGGTTGTTTTAGATAAGATCGGCAAGAAATCAATCTTCTCTGAAAATGTCAGTTGCCCCAGCGCTGAATTATAAAATTATATCCCCAAGCCAATGAGATTCTGCTCATTAATAAATGAAGATCATCACTATTATGACCCCAACTGTTATTGCCAGGGTTGTTTTTATTCTTTTAATGCCGGGTAGTAAGCTTAGCCTGAACATTTATTTGATTTGATTCCTTGTATGGAAATCTCCCTTCTCAGTACTACATTTAGAATAGCCTTTGACTTTCCTACTGCTATCCATTGTACCATAAAACTGACCAGAGTAGAACCTTTTCTGCCAGAATCACTAATGATACCAGCTTCAAATTGCATTGCTTCAATTGTATCATCTCCATAAGAGACTTTATACTATATAAAAGACACAGTGATTTATGCCAGGCTAAACTGCATAATTTTCTAATGTTCATGCAGTGGGGAAAATCTCTGTCTGCTCCCAGATGTGGTGCAGTACATTGCAATGGAAGATGGGGATGGGATCAGTGCAGGTTCCCAACAGGCCTTCATAGCTGCCCACCAATCTCAAGGACACCATTACAGGCTTCAGTGATAGCAGGAATGGATGCTATCTCTGCCGTGGGAGATTTAAAGAGTACAGTCAGAGCCAACTAAATAATCCGCAGTTTCAGACAAAATTAAATTATTTCCAGCTGAAAGATAAGAAGAAAATATTTCTCTATAGCAGGCTGTCAACTCAATTCTCCTCTCCTGTTTCCTCCTGCACTAGGTGAAGCCCTTATTCCAATTCTAAGAACACAAAAGCTACCACACCCTCAGAAACAGAGAAATGACTAAACAGATGATGCTTTCCCTGTCAATGGCTTCTCCATTTTTTACAGAAAAACATTCTGTGCAGCATTGATTCGTTTACTTCAGTGAAAGCTATTTCTGCCTGTATTGCACTCCTGCATTCTAGGACTTAGGAAACAGGTGCGTGATGAGGGAAGAACAAAAAGAGACACGGGATACCCATCAAGAAAAATCCTTTCTTGCCACCATACTCTGTCATTCTAATCTGCTTATGGCCAAAGCCATCCTACAGAATAGTCCTGTGAAGTACTGGGCACTCCTAAAGCACCAACAACTGAGGGCACTCAGAACTCTTCATGAGTATGTTGTGCTAGGTGAAAGCCCAATAAATGTTAAAATCAGGCCAATAAGTATGTGAGCACTGACTGCAGGATCAGTCCAGATTTGTTGCAAAAACTATTTAACCTTTTAAAACTTCACAGAAGAACAAGGAAGGAGGTGCTATAGATAGCCTCAATGGGAAATATCTGAACAATTTGAATGGTCTGTAATTTGGACTCTTTTTTTTTTTTTTTTGGTGCAGATATTAAAAAATAATAATTAAAAAAAATCTCTTCCAAAGAGCAGCAGAACATGGAGGAATGCGGATGCATTCTCTCCAGACACAGCTTCATTTTTCATATGTAATGTTTATGTATAAGTAAAATAGATTACAAATCAAATAAAATTGCAAGATCATCAATGAGCATATTCTCTCACAGTTTTGCTCATTAACATTGCATAAGAGCTTTACCTTAAAGTGATGTGTACCTTCAGCCTACAGCACACCTATCAAAATTACAAAGAAAACAGAAATGGAAGATGAGGTATCTTGCTCGAATGGTACCTGACTGGTCAGGAAATATATAGTCATTTTAACTGGCACTGTATTGAAGGATATTTTTTTTAAATCTTCAGTACAGTGTATGGAATCAGAGTCCAATTAAAAAAAAAAAAAAGGAATGGTATAGAAAACTATTTTGGTAATAGCCTAGCTCATTTCATTCAGCACAGACTTCAGACAGCACAGACTACAGGCTTCAGTAAGTGCAGGATTTCACTCTGCCTTCTGAGCATTCAATTCATTTAAAGCACTAAAAGTCAAGGGCACAAATTTTGCCATTGTTTTCACACCAGTAACAGATTTATATAATAGCAAGACATAACCCTATCTTTCATTATATTCCTTCTCCTTAAAAAAAGGATACCTATTATTTTCTGCTTCTGTTACAAAGTTTCAGATTAAGTTGAATCATCAGGGAATTTTAATATCTAGTGTAGACTGTGAAAACCAATTAGTTTTCAATATATTTATTGTATAAACAAGGATATTAACTTTGAAACTGTCAAATATTTCATATGTTAGCCATTACTTAATATCTTCCTCGGGTGACTGTTACTGTGAAAATTTTCATTATTATTTTTAAATTGTATTATTATTCTGATACATTAAAAGGAAATATGGAAACAAATCATGTTGAAACAAATCTCTGAGGGGAAATTAGGCATAAATAGGGGAAGATCAACAAAAGATGAGTAAGGTGTCAGCTTGGGCAAAAGGGATTTTTTAATTGGATTTAATTATCTTTTCTGAGCAAAAATGCAATATTGTACCTTTCAGATATAGTCTTTGCAGTAAATACCCATGCAGATTCAACCACTTCTATCTGCTAATGTTTAAACGGATATGCATAACATAACAATTGTGTAGCATATGAATTTGGCAGTCCAGCACTCAGTAATTGACATTTTTCTCCGGTTTTTCAGTAAAAATGCAAAAGATTGAGGAAAAAAAACAAGAGACTGCCCTTTCTATCTCACATAATGGACAAACTGAAAAATGCTAAAATTTTCAGCTGCAGTAACATCAGTTATTGCAGTTCCCACCAGCTGAGAATATCTCTGAGCAGACCTTGTTCCTTCCCTAAGTAGGCTGAATTGGGGCATTTTGACAGAAGAGTGTCTGCAATCATGTACTATCTATTTAGAGGACAAATGAATAGCTTAATTCCTAAAATGTCAGTCTAGAGGCTTTCATGTTAATGGATGGCCATTGAGCAAACTAAACCTATAAAAGAAATATTAGGTTATTTTATCAATCTTACTCAGACTGTAATGCAACTGTAACCTAGAATTGCAATTTACACTCTTTTTCAGTGAAGAATTCCTTTCTTTCCTGCATCAAGTCTAAATGTCCTAATTTACCTAGAACATATGATGAAAATATAATGGATCTTTGCTACTTGCCACAGACTGAAGTGTGAAGGCCATCTCTCTCCAATATAGATTGAAATTAATGCTTCCGAGAAATAAATTTTAAGTAGAAATAATTCTGCTGTCCACATAAGCAGAGTGTATTGATTACTGCCCTGCTGACGTTGATTTATCGCCATTCAGATAGAAGAATAAGGACATTCAGAATGGCGTTGTATGATGGCATCAGCATTCACCTTGGTAACAAGTCTATTAAGTCACCACTTAGCAAGATGACTGTCCTAGATTGATCTAATCCCAAATGTAGTGGTTGGCCACAGGCTTTATTAATTGTTTTGAACAGGTCAAACAGGTTTGTTCAGGCTATTGATCAGTTAGCTCTGTTTGGAGCCTAGTCTTCTCCTGCCCTCATATCTGGATGGTGCCTCTAAAATACAATATGCTGTGACATGCAAGAAACATACAGGATACATGCAATTTTTTGCTAGCTGGACAAACCAGTAGGTTATTGAATCATCCTAGGCAGCTAGTCAAAATTCAGCCTATGTTACAAGAATAAGCACTCCCTTATCGGATCTTGAGCAAAAGATCTTTTAAAAAGTCCTTTATTTCTTCTTAGCTGTCCAGACTTCTTGCTTTAATTATTCTTGTTCAAGGTAAACATTTATAGGAGCCCAGTCCCTCTGCTTGTTTGGTTTTTTTTTTTATTTTTGGGTTTTTTTTCAGTGATTGCAGTCTTGCTTGTTTGACATTAGGTCAACATTTTCTTCTACAATTATTTCCCTGAGATATATTTATAAAGGCTTTCCATATTTCCCATTACTTCTTGGATTAATATGTATTCACACAACCTTTTTTTTTTTTTTTTTTTTTTTTTACTATTATCTTTCCCTGCAAGTCTTAGTCAACTCTGACTACATGTTTTGTCTGTCTTCCTACTTTTCTGTTTGCAGTACTGCGGTTATTTTTAACTCACATACTATGAAGTCATGTTGATTTGTTCTTGCTTCTGGCTGTCTCCTTTCTCTGTATCTACTGTAGTCTTGCACTGTAATCATAGCCAGTTTGGACTCCCCAGCCTAATCTTAATATGGTCAATATTAACACATTTTTTCCTCAGAAAAATCATTTCAAATCTACCTATAGGCATCCAAATCAAAGGAGGCTGCTTTTCAGAGTTGGGGCCAAGTACCTGCAGTTCTCACTGACGTTGAGAGAAGCTGCAGTTCCTGAATGCATCTGAAAACTGTGCCACTTTGCTTTTATTTCTATTGTGAGGTAAACTGTACTTTTGCCTTACACTGGCTTAGAGAATCCTTACCTTCTCCATAACCTGCATTGCAATATTTGGATGCTGAGGAAGGGGTGCCTCTTCCAGGAGAAGCTAAATTGAGTGCAGCAGAAGCAGTAAAGGTTGACCAAACAATGGAGAGAATATTATGAGCAAAGGGGAGTGTGCCACATTTTTTTCCTGCAGTTTAACAGGAAGCACTGCTTTTCTTTGAGGCCCAAAGATTTAGGAATACTTTTGCAATAGTTATTTCATAAACAGCATGATCTTTCAACATCGCTAAGTATTTTGGACTTGTGATTCTTGGGCCTTAACAATTTTTGCATTTGTTTCAACATGTGCAGCCAATACTGCCACAGAAGGCAGAGGTCTTATGGCAGGGAGGTCAGGGCATTCTCCAAGAAAGCAGGACTTAGAAGTTCAACATTGTTTAGTCTGTCAGGGAACAGGGAAAACTTGGAAACAGTGGAGAACTTTGTCCACTTCCTGTATTTGTGAAAGCGAAATGTTGGTTCCTGTGTTCCCATGACTGCTTCAGATTTTTACACAAAGATGATCTCATAGAAAATGTATATATACTTTTAAAAATCCTACCTTTTCTAGAGAAGAATTACATTTCTGCCTTGCTTAATGTTCTGGTCCCAGCTTTGACCATAAGGGATGGACTGCACTCACTTCACTCTCATCATGCCTTAGCACAAGATGAAACGATGTTATCTTATTATTGAAATATATTACTTGGATATTCATAGCATGAAAATCAAAGGAAACCTAAACAGTAAGTGAAAAATGTACCACTATATCATTTTCATCTGTAAATTATATACAGATATAGGTATAGGTATCGGTGTAGGTATAGGTGTAGGTATAGGTGTAGGTATAGGTGTAGGTATAGATGTAGCTATAGATGTAGCTATAGATGTAGATATAGATATAAAGAGAAATGTGCTGAAAATCTTAGCAGGCTTAAAATTAAAATGTCTAGTTCATTTTTTCATGCTCATGCAACAAAAGCATTTTATTTAGATGTATGAACATAAATATTGAACTGTAAAAATTTAAACTTATTGTGCATATATGTGTGCCCTTGTATGCATCTTCAGTTTTGACAAGTGTAAGTGGGCATTTGTAAGCATATACAAATATCACTTTGAAAATGAGTTACTATATGATAATTTTCCCATTAAATTCAACAGGAGCAAGCTAAAATAGCTAAGGCAGATTTGTATTTAAATTACACAAAGAAACTTCACAGAGTGGTAGAATATTCTCAGATAACACAAATGAAATTGAGTCCAGCATGTGGACTGAGATCTAGACTGTTTCACACTTTGGTGACTATCAAAAGAGAATAAGGTGCAAAAGAAGAAAAGTCAGTGACTGTTATTAGTCAGCACTGATTGGCAGGGTCCTGCTGGCCTAACCAGATGGAATAGATACTAACAAAATCTTTCTATTTTTGTAAAGGGAAATAGTTTATCTTTCAAGGTCTGACAAGGACATAAAAATTTGAAGAAAAAGGATTTGTTTTTTGACTAGAGAGAGGTCATATCAGTAAAATAGCTCACATCAGAATAATTTTTAAATAGGCAGTCATCACAGTTGAAAGAGAGGAGGGAAGTACTACTACTAAGAAATGACAGAAAGATGGTGGAAGAGCACTTGAACAGATGATGAAAGGCAGCACTCAACACTAAGGGAAAAACAAAGAAATAGCTACTCCGCACATCAAAATAATGACATGGAAACATTATCATGAGATCAAACAGCAGAAAGAGAAAGACAGCTGGCAAAAATCATTAATCAGGTATTTCCTGAAAGTGAGCAAACCTCTGAAAAACTACTTAATGGGACAGGAAAGGAAATATTTGCTTATGAACAGATAAAGCATCTTGTCTTTCATTTTGAGTTCAACCACAAAGGACTATAATTTATTTCGTATTTAGAGCAGAAGAGCTTACTTTGACAACATATATAAATGATAGAGTTGCCTGCCTACTGACAATTCACAGTTTTTTTGTGAGGTTCTGGTGGATAAAATAGTAAGAAGCCAGCAGCTTAGAGGGGAAGCATCTTCCAGTATAGCTGCATCATTTCTGAAAGGCACATGCTCTTCTTCATGTTGAGCAGAAGTAACCTGAAAAGCACACAGAAAAATCTACTTTCTTTTCCCTCTAACTGTTCGTAAAATATCAATGGGAGGTAGTGGGAAGGAAGAGGAGGGACCTGGTCCAGTACTGTGGAGCTGAGGGAAAGTCTACAAGGTGAGCGCTTATGCTATTCGACACCAGAGAGTCCAACAGGCAAGAGACCTTAAAATTGTTCCCAAAGAGAAAATTAGCGCTTATACCAAACCATAAGATTCACGTGTGTAGGTGTAGGACAGTAGCCTTTTTAAGGCCCATTACATGCAAAGCTGCTTGATTTAACAATTTGCAATTTATATGGAAGACATTATTCTTGTGAAATTTAACTTACAGTTTAATGCTGATCCTATGTGAAGGAATTCATGGAGATGTGGATCTTCTCTTCACATTTCTACAAATATTTGCTAGCACACATCCAGTAGCTACTTTCAACTATTCATAACCTCATTAATGTCTAATGAAGTGTTCTTCAGACATGCAGACACTCTTCAGTGATAACTGGTTGCACGCAACACAGTTCTGAGGTCAGACACTTTGGCTTATCAACATGACAATTGTCTGGAACAGCTTTCTTTTTAGTCAGGAAAATGAACTATTTTTCTCCTGGTTGTATCCTATTTGGGTGAAGAAACTATATTTAAACTAAAAAGAAAGCAATGGAAGATGAAGAGGAGATTAAGGTTAGTATTTAGGAAAACACAAGGAATTATTGTAGACTCAGCTGTAGCATGATGCAGGTTTGGTTTTGGTCACTGATTTGGCATCTGATTCTTTTCATACGTGATTAGTGTTGTAGCAGAATGATGGGGTCCACTGAATGCAAGGCACTGAGCAGGCAGTTCTTACAGCGCTTGTGTTCATTCTTAGTGCTATGTCTGGTATGAACGTTAAAGAATCACATTTCAATTGAAAAGTTCCTTTTTCATAGCATTGCTGATATTGCATCTACTTCACTGCAGAGCCTAGCATTTCAGCTGCCCTATCCTGGTCTTTTTAAGTCACTAATCTCTGTGCTAACATACAACACTTACACATTAGCCTAGAAGGAATTGCAACGCTACATCTTCGAAGACCCTAGCTCTAAAGGTAAGTTAGGGTTACAGTAAGTCTAGATCACATATCCTTTTCTTCTGTCAAGAAACTACATCCCCATAGAAAGAAAACAACTTAATACACTTGGATTTTCAAACATTTAGAGTCCCAGAATGAGCAGCTGTTACAAGCATGTAGCTAGACGTCCAGAAGCCCCAGGTAAACTGCTTTCACACAGAGCAGCTGTGCATATCCTGCAGAGTGTTGCCAGAACGCACCAGGCTGACTGCCACATGTGCCATTATCAACCTATCAGACTTGTTGTGTATGTAGGGCAGCATCCAAAGACATTCTGTTTATAAAATCACAGAAAAAATATGAAAGACGTTTTGATATGTCAAAATATCAAATATGTTGACGTGCCAAATATCAGTGTCACTTTAAAAGAGTCAGTTTTCACTGCAGTATGAATTAATGACCATCTATTTAGACTGATATATTATGCATAGGCGTGGATTCATCTCACTTAACTTTAGCTGTATGACAACAGGTCATCTAGTCTAGGTTAGCTACTCTATATAAGGCACCTCTGGATAGGTACCTTCAGAAGGCGCTTCACCCTACTTTTCCCCGGCACATATCTTATGATGGAAAAAATGTTCTCTCTCTGGCCACTGAATTTTGGGAGGTCTGAGGATATAGGCTTAGACTAAATACCTAACTTTCCAGAGCATAAAGTTAGATTAGATGAATATGTGCTTTATGGAGTCTAATCAAGGCTGTATATTGGATAGAGTATAGACATTTGCTAGATGGTATGTGGCATGAAAAATCTATTTAATCTCATGCGTTCATTTCTTAGTCAATAAAAAAATAATCAAGAGTAGCTAATTTTTTCTGGGTATGAGGACTTAAGAGTTGCCTTTACTTGCCTAGAACATTGTTGCTAAAATTTCCTTGGCTTAAATTAGTCCACTCCCATCTGACCTTTACAAGCACTTTTGACATTCTCATACCTGCAACAGTAAATACATTTTGACTGCTGGAAAGTAAAAAACTGCCATGTAGATGTTCTATAGATATTACAGAATATCTACCTTATCAAAAATGAGTGAGCACCTTAGAGTGCTTATTGGGATAGTAATATTTAGAATCAAAAAAATTGTTACCATTTTTAGCAATTTTTCTCCAAAATATGCTTTAAATTTACTAATGTTTATTTTTTGCTCAAAGCTTGTTTGAGCTCAAAATAATAGCTCATTATACTACTGTTTGAGGAATTATTTCAGTCTTGCACCCCTGTTTTTTGTTTCCCTATTTGAACAAATTCATATGATGCTGAGAGAAAAATGGAGACAAAACTTTAGTCTTTGTATATAATGACTTCTGTGAACATATAATTTGATAACTGCCAGCTGACATCCCATCTTTCATAAGTGGCAGCAGCTTCTCACAATAAATATAGCAATTCATGATTTCTCTGCATTGAGGTATTCTGTGACAGGTCCAGGAATATCAGGAAAGAAAAGAACATTCAACATACAGAGAAGGTGTGTTCTATTCAATTTCATGTACTTCAATTATTTCCCAGGGATCATGATATCAAACATTTTCATTTTAAGCCTGTGCAACGACTGAGATGAGGCTTTTTGGGTGGTAGGAGGTGGGGGAGGAAATCATCAGTATCCACCAGATCAAATATCTAATTTTATTGCCTTATTAGTACCAATAACAGTGAAGATCAATGCATGTGAACCACTGAATCAAAAGATCAAGGACTAGCATGTGGTATGAAAGGGAGTGAAAGCACATAATAAACTGGTTTATAAAAAACCCGTACGAAATGAACTTCAAAAAAGGCAACTGTTTCATTCTCTTCATTCTCCGTAACAGGCTCATAGGTATTTATATAGCCATTCCAAATTGTTCTGACCACTGAGAGAGTTTAAAAGGCTGAGAGGCTTTTTATCTTAGATGCGAGTTAGAAGTAAATTAGAAGTAAGGAGTATATACATATGTGTGTGTGTATTCCTTCAACTATAGCAGAGAATGATTAGTATGCACCAGCATCTGGCATAACTGAACTGCTGTTCCCTAATACTGTAACAGAATTAATAAATACGTAGGGTGAACTGGTCAGGAGGAAATCCATCTTGATCAGTTTTTTTTTTTTTTTTCTTTCAAAACTATTTATACTCCCAAAATCTCTCAAACAGTTTTTTAGGTGCTGGATGTTCAGTACTCTGAATGCTCATTAACTGCAGGCACCCATCTGAGCAGCATGAATCTACAACTACTTTTAGGGGAAGATGTGGCTCTTCAGAGTGTCCCTCAGCCCTGCTCCCTGCCCAAACAGTGACATCTGAAATATAGTTTTACTCTGTCCTACTTGTGCACTGGAACATCCTCTAATGGAAACCAGGGTTTTGCAGTCAGTGTATTTTCAGATTGTGCACCTCTGGCGGTGCCTGAGTCGAAAGCGTTCCAGAGTCCCTCAGCTGAGACAGCATACAGTGTCTCATCCTCCCAAGCGTCTCACCTTTGTCTAGGTAGACAACTTCTGTCCTAAATATAGGTTTACTGAATCGCAGCTACACAATGCCTAAAGTAGGCTGTGTCAATAGTTCTGTGACGCATGTTTTGGGGAGCTCATACAAGAAATGCTAGAATTGTACATGGAATTTTGTAAGAAATTCATTTCTATTGTTAGTTATGAATAAATAACTTTAATTCTGTTTTTTTGTGATCAAACTATAGTCAGTATACTATTTTTCATGTTTTTGCACCTTTTTAGCAATACACTTTGAAGTCATTACATTACGTATGAATATTTATGATGTTATCCTATCTGAATAGTTTCAATATACATGATTTTTTTTAAAGATAAAAGCAAGAAGGAAGATGGTAGTAGAAGTATACGTGCCTTAAAGTTGGCTTAATCTGTTCCTTTATAAAGATCAGCTTGTAATTTAAGGTCAATTTAAATAAAGCACCTGCGTGATGACAGCGAATTTACTTGATATGTTTATATCACATCAAAATTAAATTATATGGATTGGGTTTAGATTTTTTTTTTTTTTGGTAGAGAAATATAAAAAACAGAAACGCCCATCCATGCTCAGAATTCTAAAGCAGAAAGAAAAACATGGTTTTGTTATCTAAACCTCACATATAAAGGTATTAGGTTACAAAGCATTTAAGTCCAATGGTTTAGACTGCTTATATTTCAAAGCTGTGAGTCTGAGGAGTATGCATGAATCAGAATGATGGGCTTTAGAGATAGCACTCACCCACCTCTAACCACAAGTGCAAATTGTACTCCTGCAGCGCAGGGCACAGGGAAAGTACGGCATCTGCTTCTAAAGCTGACATGTTGACAGATACAACAACAGAAAGTTGTATATTTCCATCGAGTTTTAAATTACACTTTCAATAATGAAAGCGACGTGTCAGCACATTTAAGTGTTCGCAAAGATATGCACTATTGCCATTTTCCCTAACACAATTGTATTAAAAAACTTTTCAAATTTTCCTCCCCACCAAGAATACAAAACTCTTTCCTTCAGAATAATTTGAGCAATGATATCTAATAATAAACCCCAAAATAAATATAAGAAGTAAGCCTTTTTTGAGAATATGACAGCGGTGTTTTGTTGTCTGTTGAGGCAGCAATAACATTTCTACATTTTTGGAGAAGGAAGTTTGTATTTGAAAAACTGTGAAATCCTACACTACAGCTAGCTCAAGTTTCTGAGATGATTACACACAAAACAATAATTGATATTTTACCAAAATTGCTGTCCTTTCACATGTCACTACTAGAATAAGTTATGCCTCCCAATATGAGAATAGAATAAGCTTGTCAGACCAACTCATTATGTTAAAACAAGGAGAAACACAAATGAGGTAATAAGGTTTACTTCTTTTATAACCATGTAGTACGCAATAGTCATGGAAATGGTTATAAGTTGTGAAAAAGGGAAAATTTTCCACTGTGTTTTAAAAATCTTCTAAACTGTATAGGAAACTAAAGATGGGAAAAAACCCGCCATACATTATGTTGGAAAACTTCATGAATCCTTAAATTTAATTTCAGTGTGAAAATAGAATAAAGCTTCATGAAAGGATTTAAGATGAAGGGCAAAAGGGAGGTTTTAGCAGAAACTTCTAGTTATAAAAGGAAGACTAGGCCTTTCCTGCTAAAGTAAGGGTCCCAATATAAGCTGGGAAAAGGGGTCAATTGAATTTACATATTCCTATTTATAAAAACAAGTCCCCTAAAAGTGAATCTAATGTAGGACTTTTCTGTAGGAGGCAAAGAGATATTATATTTGCACTAACTAATGTAAGGGATGTGCATAGGCTTGGGAACTCTCCTGCTATCATCCATGTTACTTTACTTTTAGCATGCTTTCTCTACAGTTTTGTCATCTGCCAAAGACTGTTCTTGCAGATGATACCTAAGCAAGATCAAAATGAATAATATAGCATCATTCCTAGCAGTTTATATATGGACATTCTTCTCTTGGTGAAAAGAGCGTTAAACCAGATGTAAGCCAAAACAGACCATAACCTGTTTAATTAATGAGTATAGACAAAGCCAGAATGTTATATAAGCACTCTCAGAAGCTCAGACCTTTAAAATCATCTTTGCTGGTGAATATAAAAACAGTATTTGCTAGTGATCTGTAAGAAAAGAAGCAGTGGATTCAACAGACTATCATTTAATGCAGTTGAATAAAAATGACTCTAAATAAAGACTTGAAATGTTTTTGAACAATAACAAGTCTTTTAAAGTCTTTTTACTCCTAAATAATCCTTAGTTCACAGGTAGGTTAGTGCTAGCACTAATTTAACTTAATATTTCCCAAAGTAATTCTTAAAACTCTGCCTATGTCTGTGTCTTTTCCTCTTTTTGGCTCAGATTCGAATTTTCTTATTCACTTCCAGCCATATGGGTACAATCCCTGTTATACCAGCTTGCCCTCAGGACCAGGGGATGCTCTTTGGCCCTGTTTTGTTTATGAGTATAGGTGAAGCCTTTTGGGTTTACTTTCAGAAACTGGTGCACGCTGCATATGAGGAAATGCTGAGAGAATTAGGCGGCTCAGCCTTAAGAAGAGAAGGCCAAAGGAGATCTCACTGCTGTTTAAAAATAGCTAATGGGAGGAGGCAGATAAGACAGAGTCAGACCCTCCCAGAGGTGCACAGGAAGGAGGAGAGGTAGCAGGCACAAGCTGGAACACAGAAAATTCTGACTCAATATACAGAAAGCATTTTTGCCATGAGCGTGGTCAAACACTGCAACCAGTTTCCCAGAAAGGCTGTGAAATCTCCATCCTTAATGATTGCACCAAAACTGAACACAGCCTGGAGCAATCTGCTCCAGCTGGCCCAGTTTTGAGCCAAAGTTTGGACTAGGTAGTCTCTGAGGTCCCTTCTAACCTGCATGAGCTGGTAATTTTGTGGATAAAACATATGTGCATCACTGCGGCTGGAAATATTATCCTCTACATAAGGTCATATTTTCACTAACTTCACATGGAAGTAGAACTGAATTAATACAAAACATACGATATCCTGCTGAGGAAAGGCTTGAATCTGTATTGAATTATATTCTTTTTGTAAGCCTTTCACAAAACTTTTGCCATGTGTGTGAGCAACCATAGTATCACAGAAATTTCCTGAAAAGAAATGATCCATTGAAGAAAATCATAACCTGAAGAAAAGTATATGGAAGTAGATTTTCTTTGCATAAAATTTCTCATCCCATTCCTGACATTAGGAATAAACTTTAACAAAATAGTTATATTTAAGACATTTAGAAAAGGGGTTACAGAAAGAGTAAATGGGATAATAAGTTATTTAGTATGGAATATTTGATAGACCTACTCCAAGGTCAGTTTAAGATTAATAAGCCTTTAGGATAAAATGAAGAAATGATGATTTAACGCCATTTATTAAAAAACAAAAACTGTGGAGAGTAGCAAAACTTTATTTGCTTTGTAACGAATGGCTTTTAGAGCTGTATTTTTTTTTCTTACTTTTTCACTGCCTTCAAGGAAATGTCCCAGCTGCTAAATGAGTGTGACTGTTTATGAGAAGAAGGAACACTGCTTGGAATTCCTCTCTAAAGAAAAGGTAAGTGTGTGTGTGTGTGTGTGTGTGTGTGTGTGTGTGTGTGTTCATGTTGGATGGCGGGAAGAGAGTTCAGCAGTGCACACACAAGACAAAGCACTCACAGATACTTTACTTAACTGCCAGGGAATAGGTAAATGTCACTTGGGCAGGTCATTGATGTGAAAATAATAAAGCAGAGAGGGTAAACCTTAATAAAATCTGGCTGAGAAGATACAGTACTGAGTTACTTAGGAAATGAAGGGCTGTCATTTTCCTATCACCTCTTAGACTTCAAAGCCATGAAAGCAAAAATAAGAAAGACATTATCGTAAATCCTTTAGAGGCCAAAGGAAAGGTTCCTAGTACAGACTTTTCTAAGACAGCACTAAAAGCTGTTGGCAAAATTTCAATGTATTGTGTTCCATTGTGAGGTGAGAGTGGTAGATGTGCCTGAAACAATCCTGAAGCCAATAAAATCGTACCTTATTTCCCCCAGTTTCAATGTGCGGACTCCAGCACACCTGTGTCTACTCACAGAAAGTGCATATGGTTGTAGACTAACGCTATTGCTACAGCTGGCTATTAGAATTCTTTCAGTCCTAGTACATGGCGTCAGCAGGAAAGTTTCAGCTATCCAGTTGAAAATAAGGCTGGCTATTAGGGAAGACAGGCTTCTCAGAATTAACAAAAGTATTGATTTAGAAATCATTGAGGCTAATGAAATCACAATACCTATTGACCGTGTGCAATGCCATTCCAGAGAGAATGAGTTACACCTCTTTTACATATGAGAATGGAGTTACAACTGTTTTTAAAATTGGGAACATTTAAACATAAGTAGTTAAGCAACTTAGCCAAAGTCAATATCAATAGATGGAAAACTGTCACGATATTAATACTTAGGAAGGGCTCATCCAATCCGATGTAGGTATTTACACTGTAGGCATGACTACGTCTATGCTTATCAGGGGGAACAATTAATCACCTCCTAAAATTGATGACTAAAATCAATAGAAGAACAAATCACATGCTAAAAGTTCCTCTTTTCTCTCTATTTAATAAAGAGGTGCAAATGATGACTAGCTCGTAGGTAGTTATCTACATTTGGGATGAATATCAAGTCCAGTAAATCCCACCCCCTCAAGTTCCATGCTTCAAAAGCATTCTGAAACTTGTAAGATCAGGGTTCTCTAAATCTCTAGTCAGTGATCATGTAATTTAGCTGTTAAAATATAGTCATTGGAATAACTTAAATTTTGTTAAACAAAATATATTTATTTTAAATCTAAAAATAGAAAGATTAGGCAAGCTGTTGGAATATAATAACTTAATGAGGTGAGAGAGTCAAGCAGGGACTGAGAAGTGCAGTTAATCAGACTCTTATAGTCCCAAGTTCCTACGGCTGCACAAGAAGTGCTCATCGAATAGTCATACGAGAAAAGCAAATACAAAAACAGTTGATCGATTCCTGCTATTCTGACATGCAGCATAACCAGAACCTTCCAACGATCACCTTTAAAACCTCTTATTATCGTGAGATGTGGAAGGATGTACTAGAGTCTAAGTTGCATGAATGTGTGCTGTTCTCTATGAACTAACTGCATGCTATTTTTAAAATAACATTTTCTCATTGAATGTATTACACCTGCAAGTGATAAACAAAGAAATAGCATGGAATGACAGCTTGACTATCATCTGATATTTCTCATATTTGGGGAGGCAATGAGAATCATCTCTAAAACAGGTCCTTGAGTAACAGAATCTGTGCCCTAGTTGAAAGTGACTGAGTATATATTTGTAGAGGGTAGAGAGAAATGGACATATAACTAAAGTATTTGCATTATTTCTGCATATTATCACACATAAAGTTCACCAACCTCAACAGTTGCAGTTGTTTATATTGTTTGGATCTGATAAGCATCAGGCGTTATGATTATGTCTAGTAAATTAAACTTCCAGGACCATTCTTCAGTATCGAAGCCAACTGGCACAGAATGACCCATGTGTATGCTGATAAATTCACTGTCTTGCCACCCCTTCCAAAAATGTGGCCGCTTTCCAACTGCAAAATAACTGGAACAAGCACGGAATTTATCCCATTGAGCTCACTAAATCCACATACTCTTCTAGCATGCTACATATGCCATTCACTCGTCTTTTCTATGCAGTGCACAACATGGCATCCTGATATAAAATATGTCTTGTGCTCCATATTCTCCAAATAGCAGTATCTACTGTAGTCTTACGCTATCTGTTGTACGCCCTGGGCACATGAAGCTCCTGTTTTTCGCCATTTGCAGATATGCCAGAGAGCCTTTGATACCTTCTCTTTGATACCTTCTTACGGCTATTAAGAATTGTTCCCTTCTTCCCAACTGGATGGATTGACAGAGAGAGAACTGACAATTGACCCCTTGCCACTGCATTTGAGCACAGCTCCAGTCCCAGAGGGCACTGAAAAGAGCCTAGCGCTTGTCACCCTCCTTGAGCTATTTCAGTTAGCTGACTGGTGGCTGACAACCCATCCTGTCTTTGCTTACCTCTCCAGGTTAGCCCCTTGTTGTGCCCAAGACCTTCTCTTCAGATGCCTCTGTGAAAGAACCATATCAGACAAAACACGTCAATCCTTGTTAGTGCACAGAGCCGTTTAACACAGTGTACAGGGACCATTTCCAACAGGTTATTGGATATGGCTAGCTTTTTGAGGAGGGTGTGAAATTTAACCATATGGATGCAAGATACATCGTGCCTCTTCAGTCTTCAGGCTAGATTCCTGAAAATTCAGTTTAGATGTATAAACATTATAGATGTAGTCAAGCTGTATAGAAGGAAAGTGCTACTAAAGGACTTCAGCAGAAATGTGTTAAATCCAAGATTATCCTCCCACAGCAGCCTCTGCTCACGCATAGAGACACAACACAACACTCCATCTCTCTTCACCTGCTTCCTTAGCAGGTGAAGGTACTTTAGCAGGTACTTTAAAGTGTCTCAACTGGCCACGTTTGTTTTTGTACTTACCTGGATCCATACTAGAACGACCAGCTTCTCACTTAGGTTATGACTAAACTTGATTAGCTTTCTAATATGAGAATGTGTTCCTTTGCTAAATGTTTGAAAAACTCCAGGCTGCTGGACACATTCTTCACATGCTTATTACATACTGACAGGAAAGAGTTCCTCATCAAATGTGTAGCATCTGTTCGCTTTTAACCACAGTTGCCAGATGAGATGGTTATCAGCCTTTATAACAGGAAATTACTAGAGCTATTTTTGAGGAGCATTTTGGACAAGCAATTCAGCATTTAGGGCCTTTCAAGTATCTCAGGACATAGTTATACTAGAAAATCTGACACTAACAGGGAATGTTCCCTAGCACTGCAGTTTGTTTATGCAATTAAATAATAAGGATGGTCTCCAGTACAGTTTGGCCTGGGTCGAGTAGTACTCTCCCAAATATTTCTCAGGCATGCATCAGTAATCCTTCCCAAACTTTAGTGTTAATGTGATCATGCTGTTTTGGAGTCCAAAAGCCCTTAATGCTGGAGATGTGGCCTGGTCTGTGATAATGCTGGCAGATGTGGTCTGCCCTCACGGCCAGGCTGCTTAATTTGCTAGTATTGTCATAGCTCAAGGGAGCTAAGTGGCAGACCAGGTGGTTTAAATTCTTGGAATATTACTCTATTCACAGAGTAAGAGTCTATGTTTTATAGATCTCAGGCTAAGGATCTTATTCTTTCTTTTTTTTTTTCTTTTCCTTTTTTTCTCTTCCTTTTCCTTTTTCACTTTCTTTTTCTTGCCTTTTTTCTTTTCTTCATTTTTCCCTTTTTCTTTTTTTTTCTGACAAATGTGTGTGCTTCATTTTCCCTTTTAATTTGTCTGGCTACAATTTCAAGCCTATAGTTTCTGTCATGCCTTTTGCCTCTAGATGAAATGGCATTTTAGTATTGCCATGGCTATACTGCAGTATACTGTAATCAGGTTCCACTATCTATCTTCTTTTTGATCATGCAGATTTAAAACTCTTGTTGGAAGGTGTATCTTCTATCCCTTAAATCATTTTCATATACTCTTGTACACCTAATCACATTTTTCTGACTTCTTATTTCAGAAGTGAACTACAGAAATATATGCAGAATTCAATATAGTTTCATATACAGTGACGCTAAAATTATTTCTCAATTCCTGCTTTGTACTAACATTTTATATCCAGTGATTCAATACCTCGTATTTTGCCCCAGCATCACAAGTAACATGCCTTTAAAGCCTTTACAAAGATGGTATTTTTTAGGATCTGATATCCCATTTTATAAGGATGGCCTGAATGTACTCAACTATTCTTGAGGTTATATTAGAATAGGCTCAATTTATCAAGCAAATTAAATTGCTCCATGTGACTATTCTCTCTTAACCACTCTTTGCCATCCTGCAATAATTTATAACATCTATATATTTTTTTCAGCAAGAGCGTTATCTCTATTTTCACATCATTGTTGAGCAGCATTAGGCCTTGCAGCAGCCCCCATGGACATCTTCCAGCACCACCCTTTTCAATCATAATTCCCCAATGTCTTTTTGAGACCAATCTCTTAACCACCTTCTTGTGTAATTACTGACAGTCTCTATTTGTATTTATGAATTATAGTGTGCTACTAAATCAGTTTAAAAAAAATTGACACATAAGTAACCTTTATCAACTAGGCTTTCAAGAATTAAATCAGATTTGAATGACAAGAACTGTTCTCTCTAAAATCTGTTGACAAGATTTCAACTCTATCCTGTAAATTTATTCTCTATCAAAAGGATCTTGTATCGGTTTTCCTATTTTTTTTTTCAAAATGTAGTATTAGGATAAATGGTCTTTTGCTTGATCTTTTTCATTTTTACCACAATTACAGCACTTCTCCAGGCTTCTCGCATTTCCAACATATTCCAAGATAGAGTCAAAATTCTTTCACGGGTGAGAGGGCTACTAAGATAATTTCTTCAGAACAACTAGGCACATGTATTGTTTCTGATTTTTTGAATGTTTATTTCCAATATATGTCACTCAAATACTTCCTACTTACCAATGGTCTGGGTAGTACTATGCAATCTGCATGTGAACTAAGTACCCAATATTCCCTCTTTCCAACCACAAAATCAAAGAAAAATAAATTCTAATAACAAACACTTATGCTATTCTCATTTGCTAACTCTATCTCCATTCACTGTGTTTAATATTTCCTTGCTCAAATTTTCTTCCGTTCCTCATCTTTTTAAAAATGTCCTTATCATCCCAAGAACAGGCAGTTATGAGTTTTTTCTGGTATCTTTCATTTTCTTTACCAAATTTTGTTCATTTTCTGAGTATCTATGTCTACCTCTCCAGCTGATACATGTATTTTTCCAGTCTTGAATTACTTTGATTATATTTCTAATATGATTTATAATCTCATGAATCTCTCTGAACAAATTATCATTATGATTTTCCATGGCTTGGGTAAACTCAAATTTTAGTACACCAAGGGCAAGATGTAAAGAGGACTTTATTTTCCCACTGACATTAGTTTCTTGAGTTCAAAATTTTTATCCTTAAAATCCTCCTACAACTGCTGCTTGGCATTCAAGCCAATTAAAGGACCAGTGTTTCTTCCAGTCAAATCCACCAGGCATGTAAGTTTCTTCTGCGTGGCAAGTTTCCTCCTTCATCATGGTTAAAGGATTCACAAACTAGGAATGGCTCCTGTTTATTTTGTCTGCAAGGCTTGATCCAGAAGGCATTCTGCAAAATTTTTACAAGGTCAGAAACGCTATTGCAAGGAGAAAGAAGTAATGCAAATTTCCCAGGGTCTTCTTTCAACAGCTGAGTGCTCTTAGCAATCTTGCTGATAAATATCCTGGTGCTTCTCTTTCATTTAAAGAAGCTGTCCTAAATCCCAGTCTTCTATCTCTGATTTGAGTTCTTTAACCACTACGCTATTGCGCTGAAGAGGGAAAAGCAGTAGTAACCATCTATTGTGTTCTGGAGGCTTTCTTGCCAAAGAGCTGATTTGACTATCTGTCCAACTACAAAATGATTTTGCTCTAAGTCCTAGTGGAATTTATGTTCTTCAGAACAAAAGTGAGAGCTGCCTTCTCACCATAGTGTTTCTAACTGACTAGCATAGCTGGCTCCCCAATCAGCTTGCTGGCCTCTGTGAATCTTATACGCAAATAATTCTCTTTCCTACCTTTTCTTTATGGACTGTGGGCACACAACTTGACACTGAGGCTTCTACCACGCAGCAGGATGCACCTAAGAGGTAAGCACTGCAAAACTGAGCTGAGCCTATGGATTAGGCCCCAAGTATATTCATATATTATTATATATTTATGCATTTTAAGATATTTATATACTTAGATATACAAATCTGTGTATAATTGTTTAGGAGTATCCTCAACTTGCTTGGATCATGTATAGTCAATTCCTGATAAATAGTCACTAAGCATAGGTCAGCCATTGTGTAATTTTCTTTATCCATCATAGTGAGGTCCAGATTACAGTCCTGTGCATTTTGGTGGAATAGCTTGCAGTAGAAAACTGTCATTGCCATGGTTTTGAACCTCTAATACTGCTTTACTATTGACTCCACAAAAAGTTAAGCCTTCCAAAATGGATCCTAACACAATGCATTTTTTTACTTTTTGTGCATTAGAGATACATATTTAAAAGTAATTTACTTTCTTTGTTTTAAGGCAGTGTTCTGCAGAAGATCTTTTTCTTTTCCTTCCTGCACCTGTTCTCTCAAGCACTGAGTCGTATGCATTCAAGCTCCCGTGGCTTTGAATCAGTAATCACACTAAAGGTGGTAGCAGCGTATTCAAGGTAGTTTGCTGAAATTTGAAATTAAAATCAGCTTTAAAAAGTGCATTTTCCATTTTGAGCAAACCATCCTGATAGTAGACCAAGCCTTGTGATAGTCTATGACCTTACTACTGCTACAGAGGTAGCAGATACCAGCTGAAAAGTAAATATTTTTGTTGTTTGCAGATCCTAAGAACCACCTCCTACGTAACTTCATGTTCTCAAGAAAAGGTATTTTCTACAAATGGTTTGTCTAGAATTCAAAATTAAATATGCCATGTTACATTTTTTTTCAACAGATCATAAGGGAAAACAATTTTCAAAAGCTGACACTGCAGCTTAGCGATACTGAAAAGGAATATAGTTCACTTGTTTAGCACATATTCGACTATGGTTTGAGATAAGAGGTAGAAATCATGACTCCCTGTCATAATGCCTCAACATCTCCATCAACAGTTCTAGTTATAGCTTATTTTAGTGTCAGAAGGAAAGTCATTCTGACTCATTCTGAGCAATGAGAACTTTAACAACTAGCTGCAAGATGATATATTTTTGGAAGGACAGACTGTGAAGATGAAGGACATGCATATACTCTGAGTTTTTCTAAAACTGAACCGCAGTCATATACTACCACTGATTCCCAAACTGAACAATGGGTAGAATATCCTTGAAGCGCGACTCATATTTCTTAAACTGTCAACAAGTAAACCAAATACATAAATCCTTTACATTGATATCGAGTAAAATGAATAAAATAATTATTATTTTGTTTAGATTTTAGGTCTTGATCACTAATATACACTAATATATCTGGATATCTTTATGTATATCAGCATTTCCATTTCAGTCTAAGTATACATATTTAAGTGATTGCAGACGAGCTCTCAGATTTTAGAAATGGAAATACTTCCAGCTCCATGTGATCCATCACTTTCACAGGTAGGATACAGGCTTGTGGTAAAATAAGCAGATTAGTTTTTTTATAAAAGAAAATTTTAAAATCTGAACGCAAAATGCAAGATAATAGGAGGTACACCCCATGCCAGCAGACCGCATCTGAATATTTTTGTCAGGTAACAGACAATCCTTGGGAACTTACTCAAAATGATGAGATTATGATTCTACTGGACACTCTACGTAATGAAAAATGAATACTTCAGATTTAAAAGTATAAAAGTAAATAGAAGAAAACAGTTGTAAAAACAGGTCACACAAAAGCTGGAAATCTAAAATTAAATATTTAATTAGAACTCTGAATTTGCTTTCAAGGTAGGTGGCATTGCACAGGCTATATTACAATCTTTTATAATATTTATTTTTTTGCCAAAGAGAATACTGTTTATTTTTAACAGGCCACTTTAATATTAATACATGTGTAATAGGATCAGAACTGAAAATCAGCTAAAGATGGTAAATTTTACATTATTGGGAAAATTACAATTTTTTATTGTAAAAACATTTATTTTTAACAATTTACCTACATTAATCAAAAAAGTACAGCATATTTAATAATTTTACAAATTCTTCATAAAAAATATATCTCTGTACAAAAAGTTCTTTTGCACCTACTTCATGTCACAGCAGCATGTGGTGAAATGGCAGAATGAAATACTGGGAATGAAAATTAGACTGACTTGATCATAATACCGGTGTTCTTCCCCAACCACCCCCACCCTTGCCCTCCCACCTTTTTTTTTTTAACAGCTTTTCTTTGTTTACAAAATATTTTACACAAGAAAAAAAATTATTGCAGCTAGCCTGGAGAAAGGCAAGATGTGTGATACAAGCAGCAGTTTTTAACAGCTTTGAAGCACATAACCTGTTTTTAAAAAAAATCTATAGCATGTATTCTTAGCCCATCATAATGATCTGGTCAACACTGGGGGAAAAGTCTTCTGCATATACCTCAGAAAGCAGATTTCCTGGCTGCCATTACTTGGCCACTGTACAACGTTTTAAGAGTCTTATTCTGATGAAGCACCATATATGAGTGCATGCATACACAGCCCTCTGTAAAATAACTTCAAGAAAAAGAGATCCAATCTCAACAAAAGAAGCAAACATAACAGAGGAGAGGCATTTGAGGGATATGGATAGAACTGATAAAACTTTGTGAACTTTCCTTTACTTGGGCTCAGGTTTGAAGCTGCTGTTTAAGCAGTACTCCAAACAAATGTCGTAGGATAATTTGTCAGCATACTCCATTTTGAACGTCTCTGACTCGAAGGACGCTCACTTGGAACAAACAATCCCTAGGTAAACCTCCCTGAAAGGCACCACCTGAGAAAGGGTTCGCAGGATCTGGACTTCATAACACAGAAGATCTAATAATTCGATGTTTCTATTTTATGGTTACCTTTCCTCCACTGCATTCCTCAGTAATGACAGTAAGACAGGTGAGAAGAATATATTACAAGGATAGGATCGGAAAACATCAATAATACTATTCAGCTAGCATTTTGCACTTGCTTTCAATATGCCAATTTTTTCCTGTCATTGCTGCTACAGAAAGGTTTCCAAAGCAGTAATGAGAATTTTGAACACCTGTCAAAAACTTTAATCACACAGTAACTTCCCTCCGCGGCCCACTGTTTCTACGGAAGCTCTTCACTCACAGGGCAGCTTCCTGGACGTTGGGGAGGATCAGGACAATGACTTTGATCTGATGACTTTGTTCTTCTTCAGCAAATGTGAAGATCACTGAGATGCGACAGATAAATGAAGCTTACAAACACAAAAACTTCAAAAACCAACAAAAAAGAAAGCCAAAAACTACCAACAAAGTGAACAAGCAACTGACTGGAAATAATTATTTTTTTAAATTTTCCTGCTTGTATGAAGAACATAACAGCTGGAGGCCCTACATTACTGTATTATATTGCTGGTATTTTTCATATAACTGGTATAGACGTAGAGTTGCTAAACAGACTGAGGTTTATCTTTGAAATTTTCTTTCTGCTTTACAATATTACTGAAAAATCTGTTATTGGGCTTGCACTTCCTTTTTGGTTGGACTTATATTCCCGCCCTCCCCCCCCCCCTTTTTTTTTGTATATAACAACCAGACAAACAAACATAACGAGTTCAGAAACATTTTTCTTCAGTTTTTCATAGTAACTGGACATTAAGATTGTTTGAAATTCAGAAAACTTAAAAAAAAAAAAAAAAAAAAGACCTTTGCATTTTTAGAACAAAAGTAAAGCAATGTCCTTAGTTTCTGAACTCAATGTGTATGATTAAGATCAAATTCTGCTTCGTTATTTTTTGTAATTTCCTAATCTTGAAAGGCAATTTAATTAACCTGCCCAATGACATCTTTGCTTTTTGTTTTCATTCAGTAAAACCTCTCTAATTCTAAACAAATGTTAATGTTTTACTCAAGCAGTCATATTTACAAGTGTCAGACTTTCTGTCAAATTGTGTAAGTACAAAAGCAGTAAGTGCTGTGTTTAAAAAAAAAAAAAACTGAAAAGAAACGGAAGGAGAAGATAGTTGACTATTTCTCTTTGTTTAAAGTAGAAACTTAATGACAGCTTGTTATAGACAATTTGCACTGGGTTTACATATGCTACTGTAATGTCTTTTAGTTCCATGTAACATCAGAAAATGATGTCATATTATAGGAAAAATGGAAAAAAATGCAAAAGGGAAGACTGTATTATGAGCACAGGCTCACAGGCTTTATGAGCTATCTAAAATAAATTACTATTCACATCTGTACATGGCAAGCAGCAATAGCTGCTAACCCCCCTGCTGTTAAATAGTATGATGCTGACAATGGTGAATGATGACCGATTTCAGAAGAAAACAATATTGGCAATGAAAACTTCCTAGAAATGGGCTCTTGTTCTAGCTGAAAATCTCCAGTGACTTGTAATGATGTTTACAGAGAAATTTAGTCAAAAATTGACAGAAGATATATTGTCCTCTATTGCACAAGATTTTCACTTGTGCTAAGCATGGGGCTCATAATTTAATATTCCAAGTAAATTTACTGTGGAATGTTTTGCTTGGCAAAGAGTGAGTGAATGTCTATATACAATGGACAGTGTGTATAAACCCTGTATATTTTTACCAGAATCTTACTCAGTCATCCATAACACTCTAGTGCAAAAAATTGTGCATTAATATTTTGTAATATAACGGCTGATTGGGAAATTGGCAAACCACCCTATGTTTGAGATACACTGTACGTTTAATTTTAACAAGATTTCAATGGTAAAGCATTTGCGGGCGTATGCAACCTCGAGGAAGGTTGTTGTCTTCTTCAAGAGAGCTTTATTTCTTCAGAATATTCCTATTCTTGGGGATAATCTGTGGTGTTGTCATTTGTCACAGTACTCAAAGGATTTATCCAAGTGCCCAGAAGAATGCATTGAAAGGCATCCAGCCACATACAAATATGAAGTCTGAGGCATTAAATATGACAAATTGGTATGACTCGGCAGTCTTCCTTAAAGTGTGCCTTGCTTTGAAGCAGATGCAGCCAGGCATTTTAATCCAACTTTAAGATGAAAAAATATTCTTTGTCTGATCCCCAGAAGACTGACACATTTTTACCAGAAAATTTAGCTGCATGTAGGCTGACAGAAGATGTTAAAGATTACAGCAGCAAAGCCAAGAGAAGAAGGGAAACTGGTATATGGCACCAAAGGAATTACTGCTTGTCCATCAGAGGTATGGCTATGAATCAGTCATATTGGGCACTGAAGGCTATACCACTGTACAAACTGTGTTCAGAGTCGTATCAAACCTCACAGCCTTTGCCTCTGTGGGTTTTAAGTTTGTGTCATACATGGGGTTTTCAAATGAAGCCTGTCCATTACTGTTTTCATGTCCAGCATACCCATTGTACTGTACTTTTGGTCTTGTTCTGAAAAAAAGGACAGAAAAATATCATTAATAACTATTAAAAATAAAAATTCTACAATTATTGCAAGTTTTTATGTTTCTGTCCTACCTATACAAGTTGTATGACTAAGTCCAACAACAGTGATACAGGGGAGACCCATAAAGGATGTCACAGAGACTTAACAACTGTGAGAAATCTGTTATAGAAACTATTTTTCAGAGTAGAAAAAGAAGAAAATAAATTCTATTGGGCAAACGGATACTACAAAGTACAGAGACAATGTTGGCAAAGTAGGGGTATGTATTTCTCTGATAAAATTTGTCATAAATGTGACAACTTTATAGCCTGTTGATACCGAAAATGGTAGCCAAAAGTAAAACAACGTACAACAAAAGTACAAACAATAGTAAAGTTGGGAACTGATAATATTTTTCTGTCAATAGCAACAGTTTATCACATTTTCTGGTGACGCTTTCATTTTCAGGTTGCTATAGTCTGCCCATAGAAGAATCCTTACATAAAATAGAAGCACTTAGTCCAGTTTTACTCAATTAACTTCTTAAAAATTTTCAAATATATATTGCAGTCTTTCTGAAGAGTTGATTTTAATGTCGAAAGCATGATAGAATTTTTATTGAATTTAATTTGAGCGCCATCAAGCCCATTCTAATTTACTTTCCTGGAGATTTCTAGTGATTTTTGATTTTACCCACACCATTTTTTACAGTATACCTAGGAAGGCAACTAGACCATCTGTACAAATGTTCTGACATAAGTCAATATAAATTGTCAATATAAAAGACATGAACGGAGTGGGTTACTGGAAGTACATAGCAAGGTGACAGTGAGCAGCTCCTGCTTTCTCCTTTAGAGTAGCTTGGGTTTAGATGAGATAAACACTCACAGCATTTATAGACTTAGATGTTTTCTAGAAGAGTTAGCAGGGATGGTTTAGTAATTTGCTGTTATCAGCTGCTTATCACCGTTCCTTAGCTGAAAGTTAATGTTGCACCATTGAGGTGCTGTAACACCTCTTTTGAGTTCTACTAAATCCAGTCAGTGCACAGTTATCCAGTGTAGCTTAAATAGGTAATTCTGGACTGACACAGCCACTGGACGTTCAGAAAAATGTTATATTGCTAGAGATGATAACCTTCAGTGACAGTAACTTTTTCAGTGTTCCCTCACAGATTTGCCATAGCGTGCCGGTCTACTTCCATAAATATTTACAGCAGTCCTAAATACATTAACATATGTTTTATAGGCCCAAACGTGTAATCAAACTGATAACTTCTGGCTAATGTTTACAGAAATTATGACATTGGAAGATCAAAGAATGCAAAGAATCATCTTTCATGCACCACTACTCTATTTCGGTTATTATTTCACCATCATGTAAAACATCAAAACTTCAAGGATGTTCACATTCTTATACACAGCTCTGTTAGGATGTACTAAGCCATCAATTAAATAAAAGCAAAAATACAATTGTGCAATCTTCCTGATATATCCAGTAAAAAAAATTATACTATTACACTATATTATATTAATTTAACCTTAAATCTCTTAGCATTTGCAACATAGCTATAGAAATATACAAAGAAGGCTCAGTATATAATTTTATATGTTTTCCCAGTAGTTGAAATAGGGCAAGAAAATCAATGAGGAGTGCAAAATGTAGATACTTGGTTCCTAATAACTGAAAAGCAATTTAGCAAAGAACCTCATGATATAACTTCAGGATAGGGTTGTTGAAATCATATTTATTCCAAAATTATTCTGCTTTGGATAGCTAATAAGGATAAACTGTCACTGAAAAGAAGTCACTAATGGAAACTGACAACCTACAAACAATTCTGATACTTGTAAATGTGCCTTTTTCTGCATATTTTCTTTTTAAAAGTAACAAAGCATGTTTAGAAATCTTAACATAAAGCTTTCCTAAGCTTAAGGAATTAAATGTATTTTAATTTTGTTCATAAAGGCTGAGATGCTGTCTTCATTCCTGCTGCAGTCTCTGCCTGCCAGATAGAAGGGACTGAAGCTGTGTAAAAGAGCTCTAACATCCCTGGCTTCTAATTATATTATATTAATCTGACAAAGGTGCAGCAGAAGCATCCATAAAATTGTCCTCTGAGAAAAACCTTCAAATTCTCTGATATAAAGGGCCTCTAGGGGCATAACTACTATGACATCCTTGTGAAAATTTCATGTTGTTATTCTGACCCTTAAAATACCTCCAAGAAACTGCCTTCAAAGGCCACGGATTCTCTTTTTCTTTGGAGAACAAAGTTAACATAGAGTTAGTTTAATTGTTGACTAACCTCACCCTTTTAGGGCTTTCAGTTCTCTGCTTTGAGAATATTGAATATTGCTTAGTTTCACTGTAGGCAGTTAATATTTCATTTTCAAATGGTCCCCTACATCAGTAATCAATTTGTTAATTTCTTGATGATATCTTAAATATGACACTGATAATCTCTCTAAAAAATGTGGTTTATCGGAAGAACTTAGTTAGAAAATACAGAAGAGGAAAAATAATCATTGAAAATTCAAGTTAATGAGTAATATCTCCTTATTCAAGTATCTAATGCATTTAAATTAGATGAAGGCAGGCAGAACTGCAGTGCTGTACCGACAGTACCGTAAACAGTATAATTAGAGCTGCTTTTTTGAAGACTAAATTCTTGTACCAAATGGAAAAATAAATCTTCACCACTTGTACAGCACACAACTCCATAGATCAAACTGCAAGAAGTACCCCTTAGGTCACAGTATATTTCTGTTGAATTCAGCTTAGAGTTTGGCTTGCCTTTCTACGAGCACACTGACAGTGATGTTCCCTTTACATTCCATCTCTGCTGTTATTCTGAATGCCTGTGGTTCCACGCTGCTGCATAAGTCTGCCCCATTGCAGAACAGGAGCTATCTGAGAATGAAGATCTGTAGGCATCAGAAGGTCTTCCAATAACATGTTCTTGGGCAGAGTTCACAGCTCTTCCTGAACAGTCTTTTCAACCAAAGGGTTATATATTATATATATAATTATATATATAAGGACCCCCCCAAAGGGTCCTTATATTTCAGGACATGTATCTTTTTAACTTGAGTTCACAAATTCAAGCCCAACTGCAATTTCTTGTTCCCAAACCATTTAATGCTGAGGTAGGTGGACAGCCAAGTTAAGAAACTACATCATAGGCTAATGGTGGACTTCAGAAGGAACAAACTTTCAAAACATACACAGATGTCAGCTTTTAAATCAAATTTTAGACAATGGTTCATGGTTGGATTTATTCTGACATTATCTACCAACATACGTAAGTTTGATATGAGCTGAAGTGACGCCAATCCTAGACACCAATCCAAGTACTAGCTTACTCAGCGTGCACTTTAAGAAGCATCATTATGGGCTGTCCCCTCACGGGACTTATGGATTTTTCAGCTTGTATAATTAATACTCATAAGCACGTTGAAAGAAGCAGCATATATTCAATTTAATAAAGCACTAGAACGAAAGAATAAAATGTGACCCGAGATTTCAATATGATTCAGCCTAATGAACCAAAAAAGTTTATAGGCCTTTGCTCCTTAACACAGTGACTCATTTTTAAGAACCACTCTATACCAAATCCCTTTGTGGGAGTACTTAGAAATATTTGTCTTTTTAAAGTAAAGATATTCTTGAAAGCTTCAGCATTTGTGTTCCCTAGTTACTTCCACCTATCAAAAAGCTTAGAACAAAAAGCTTATTAAGTTACTGAACAAATAACATTCACAATACCTGTGTTTGTAGAGGTAAAATGCAAACCCTGATAATATTAGAGCAAAGAATGGTACCAGGATGGCAGCTGCAACAGAACTGCTATTTGTGCCATAATAGTGATTTGAAAGGTCTGTATCTGCACTTAATGGACCTGAAATGGAAAGAAAAGGATAGAAGTAAAATTTCCAGATTTTCTACCTTACAATTCTCTTTCGGTTCAAGAAATAAATAAATAAATGCCGTCTTGATAAAATCATTCTATTTAAAAACATGAAATGTATAACATGTAGTATGACAGTATAAATTTTGTTAATACCACTTAATTGTGTATCATTAATAACTATCAAAACAATTTGAAAACAGTGTTCAGAAAATCAAATAATCCTTGTGTTACCTAATTATGAACTATACCTCTCAGGAAACACTAATTTAAGAAAAGCAAGCAATATGACTTATACAAAAGATGAGTATTACTGCAAAAAATGTTCTACAGCTGCAGCCTAAATATTCAACTTAGAAACAATAAGCAATGCCTGAATAATCAAACATGAAAAAGGAAGGGATAACTGAGGCAACAGTAATAATACACAACGGTTCTGCCAGGCTCAATAGCACTCCCAAGCCTGCGCATCTATGTGCTTGTTCAGGTTGCTTTACAATCTCCTTTTGAGGGTGAGACATGAACATGCTTTTATAGCCTGCCTTTGGCAGCTGCACTGCATTGTTATAAAATTCAGACACAGAATGCAAAGGCTGTCGCCTGTGGCATGCTCCAGCCAGGTCTCTGCTGTGGACAAGCAGGTAACCAGGACCATAAGGCAATCTGCAGAACCCACTTTTCCATCTGTTTTAATAGAGACCAGTTAGACTGGTTAAACAGGTGCCTAACTTGACGATTCAAACTGTGAGGGAAGAAAAGTAATTTTACAACAAAAACAGAAGAGCAATCAAGTAGATTCTATTTTTGAGAGCCAACTCCATGTTGCCAGATCCAATTCACAGCTTCTCAAAAGAGTAAGCTTAAGCGCTATATATTTCCTATCCGAGAAGGAGAGAAAAGTCGAGTAAGGGTGGGGCTGGGACAAGGATCTGTGCTGGCTATTTTGGGGTATTTTTGATGATGCTAGTAGGGTAGAACAGGAGAGAGTGGCGATTCCTGCTCAGAAATGGTGTAACCCAGCAGTACACACTGTCCCAAAAGTCCTGACTCCCTAACTGATGGCAGCAGCATCAATTAGTCTTTTTAAGACTCTGGCACAGACTAATTATGTAGCAGAGATACAGTCATTGTGCTGCTTCCAGCAGTCTACTAAACTACCTAAGTAAGACACAAAACTAAGAAACAAACAAACACAATATTCCTATGATTTCTTGTAGTTCAAGGTCAGTGAGAAAGAGGTATCAGCCTTTGTTCTATTAGATATTTTAAAAACTTAATGTTTCAATTGCTAATATTCAAATATGTTTTGTGCAATTCATTTTCCAAAATATATGAAGTCAAGGGAGTAATTAACTCCCCTCTAAAATCATGACAAACCCGTTAGTATTTTCAGAATCTGCAGATTTAATCAGTAAACATGGCAAAATACTATAATTAAATTTTTTTTAATCTTTTGCCATGCTTCACCCACTTATATACTTTTCCAAAGAATTGCTGAAGGCAAACCTTTTCAGATTGGCAAACATACTACTGTGGTAGATTAGATCATGTAATGAGCTCTGTTGCACTACTGTGGAATATCTTAATTAAAATTGAACTATTTTAGAGTAGATCAGTGTCTTACAGAAATCTTTGGACTTCTGTAATACAATATTTGCCCTAGAAGCTACAGTGTGGAAGATGTGTTGGTATATTTTTATATATTTGAATCATATTTTACACATGTACTTGACATTTTCAAAGAAATCTGATTAAAGACAATGAGATAGAATCAAGTTGTTACCACAGTTAAGAAAAGAATGTAGATATTCCTTTCAACTTTTTACGGATTAGAAAAGTTGTAGGTATTTTTAAAACCGTATGCATTTATCACTGCCTTTATACTTTACTATCACAATCCCCAGCTGTTTGTCCCATTATTTTGAATAATTAATAAAATACGTAATACTGATCAAATTAATTCTGATCACCTTCTATCAGTAGAAAACCCGGAATGAATTTTCTAGCCTTTATTTACAATTCTAACCAACTACTGAATCACAAAGAAATATATGTCATCAGTGAATTATGAGTTTATGTTCTCAGAGCTATTGTCATGCCACTTATGATAGATATATTTTAATGTATAAATAACAGCAAGTTTGTAAAATAATTAAACAGAATTCAGCTAAAATAAAATAGTAGGCTAAAATTTTAGTAATTCTTGGTTTGAACAGTCTATGAGATTTTCTGAAAATGTAAATACAATTTTTTTATAACTGAGCATTTAAAACTAGACATCAGTTTATATTTGGATTTTCTAAATTTAGATTTTTTTTTTTTAGATTAATATGTATTTGATAAATGACTCACATTCAGAGGTATTCAGTACCCAGCACTCCTACTGGAGGTTCTGGAATACTCTGTACTTCAACAGATTTTTGAAATACCACTTCGGAAACCAAGCTTGAAAGTTTAAACTTAAGTTTACACCTTCTAACTACTGCTGGAGAAATGTTGACTAGGTTTGGATTTAGTAAAGTGTATGCTTTTCATTATGTAAGAGAGGCTTTGCTGTAGTTCTGGATGATTTTAATTTTATTCCTGTATGAGACTCAGCCAAACTTTAACACATTCTAGTCCATTTGTTAAAACCATTTTCAGAGTTGTTTCCGATTAAAAATATCCTGATGTGAACTTCGTATTTCTTCTGACAGTGTTAACAGGATGAGAAATGGGAAAGCCTATTGTACTGCTCTAATCTATGTATTGATTGCTGCCATAGCTAAAACTAGTAGAGTGGAAATATCTATTTGGTAATAGACAAAAGACAAAGAATGAAAAAGATATTTTAGGTTTTTTTTAAAATACTTCAAATACTTAAAATACTTTTTCACTGGGAAACATTGTTTAATAGATTGGTATTCTGTAAGATCATAAATGTTTTCTGAAACACTTCAGAATGACGTGGGCTTCTTTAGCCTCCTAAAACAGCAGCAGTGAGGTGAAGGCCAAATTCTGATACTGCGCAGTGATGTCATGATCGTGCAGTCTATGTAGTTCTACCCTTTAGATCGTGTATGTGTTAGAAAACAATATTCTTTGTATGGAAATATTTCCCAAGAAAGAGCATTACGCTAAATTAATTAAATCTAGCAAGGGATGTCATGCACAACTAGAAGGGCTTCTTCAAATACGTTATTTACAAAATCATCAAATACATCATTAACAAAAGGAAGATTAGGGAAAATGTGGGCGCTACTGAATGGGGCAGGGACCCTGGTGAAAAAGACCATAGAGAAGATAGAGATACTGAATGCCTTCTTTACTTCATTCTTCACTGCTAAGGCCAGCCCTCAAGAATCCCGGACCCTAGAGACAAAGAGAGAAAGTCTGGAGAAAGGAAGACTCTCCCTTGGTCGAGGAGGATTGGATTAGAGATCATTTAGGCAAACTTGACATCCACAAATCCATGGGTCCCGATGGGATGCACCCACGAGTGCTGAGGGAGCTGGTGGACGTCGTTGCTAGGCCACTCTCCATCATCTTGGAAAGGTCATGAGGAACTCATGAGAGGTGCCCGAGGACTGGAAGAAGGCTAGTGTCACCCCAGTCTTCCAAAAGGGCAAGAAAGAGGAGCCAGGGAACTACAGGCCTGTCAGCCTCACCTCCAGCCCTGGAAAGGGGACCTCATCCTGGAGGTCCTCACTAAGCATGTGGAGCACAAGAAGGTGATCCGGAGTGGTCAGCATGGATTCACCAAAGGGAAATCATGCTTGACCAATCTGATAGCCTTCTCTGATGGGATGACTGGCTGGGTAGATGAGGGGAGAGCAGTGGCTGTTGTCTCCCTGGACTTGAGCAAGGCTTTGGACACTGTCTCCCATCACATCCTCCTAGGTAAGCTCAGGAAGTGTGGGCTGGATGAGTGGACGGTGAGGTGGATTGAGGACTGGCTGGATGGCCGAGCTCCGAGGGTTGTGGTCAGTGGCGCAAAGTCTAGTGGGAGGCCCACAGTGAGCAGCGTCCCCCAGGGGTCAGTCCTGGGTCCAGTCTTGTTCAATATATTCATCAATGACCTGGATGAAGGGACAGAGTGCACCCTCAGCAATTTGCTGCAGATACTAAACTGGGGGGAGTGGCTGACACACCAGAAGGCTGTGCTGCCTTTCAGAGGGACCTGGACAGGCTGGAGAGCTGGACAGAGAGGGACCTCATGAAGTTCAACCAAGGGAACTGCAGGGTCCTGCACCTAGGCAGGAATAATCCCATGCACCAGAACAGGCTGCGGGTTGACCTGCTGGAAAGCCTGGAGTCGATTGAGCTCTCTTGCATGGCAGCGGGCTGCACAGCAGGGAATCTCCCCTTGAGTTGGGATGCCTCTCAAGGTTACTCCTTGAGGTCGAGAGACTCCTTACCAATGACAGATCCTCAGTAAGTTACTAACAGCATGCTGAGACTTTGCAAACTTTGCTAAGTGTATCTCAGATTGATTGTGAACCGTTGACTAAGTCTGGGCCTGGGTAGGAGTTCAGAAAGCGAGAGAATCCACCCTGAACCTCGTGACTCAATGGGAGGGTCTCCCTGACGATTTTGGCTGACCCTGTCCTCTATGCAGTAAATAATCAAGTGAACCTTGCCATTGAATCTTGTTAAACCACTGTCTTATTTACCTTTGATCTTTATTAAACCACTATCTTATCTCAATAAAGCGTATTGCTACTTCTCTTTTACAAGCGAAGCACATCACTCCTCACTCATCCACAACACGGGTGTCAATAGCATGGGGCCAGACTCTTCTCAGTGGTGCCCAGCGATAGGATGAGAGGCAACAGGCACAAACTGAAACATGGAAAGTTCCGTCTGAACATCAGGAAAAATTTCTTTACTGTGAGGGTGACTGAGGACTGGAACAGGTTGCCCAGAGAGGTTGTGGAGTCTCCTTCACTGGAAATATTCAAAACCCGCCTGGACGTAATCCTTGGCAATGTGCTCTAGGTGACCCTGCTTGAGTAGAGGCGTTGGACTGGGTGATCTTTAAAGGTCCCTTCCAACCTCAACCATTCTGTGATTCTGTGATTCTGTAATTTACTTATTGTTATTTGGAATATTCAAATGCATTGATTCTGTAACCCTCAGCTTAGGGGTCTTGGTCCAAGACCTAGTTTGGTACAGTGCAGTTCTGATGGACCTTAGTTCAGTTTTACTGAGAAAACTGTTCTTAAAATGTGAGAAAGCACGACAGCTACAGCCAGGCAGGATAAGAAAAGCAGAATTACAGATAGAAGTGTAATTGTTGAGACTAGCATAGTTAGCAGCTCAAGGATTAAAGAGGGAAAATATTGACATGAAAAGATATCAAGTCCTAAGGAAGAAGAAATGAGGAACTGGTAGACAGCAGCTCAGCACCTTCAAGGGTTAGCCTTCTGCCTCAGAAATTCCAAGGCTGCCCTCCCTCATCTGGCTGGTAACTGCCTGGATGCTGAACTCTCTGAGCACCTCATCGTGTGTGAGTAGTACATTAATACATAGTTTCGTAGCTTTATAGTCCTTATTTATCTATTTGTGCATTAGCCAATACATGACTGGTTTGTACTCTGAAGTTAAGTATATCCTGTTTGATTGCAAGGCCATGTGATTTGCATGGCAAAAGTTGCACAAAGTGATCTAGAGATGAAGGATTATACCCTTATAGAATGAAATTTAAAATTTACATGCATTCTTCTGTGAAGTTCAATTCTTTTAGGAGAAGACTAATTCCAAGAAATGAAAATGTATTTCACATCCATGGACCTTTATGTGATATATTTATCATGTACACATAAATGAATGAATTATTTACATTTACTATTTCTTGTCAATTTTTGTTAGCTCAATCAAAAATAGCTAAGAAGTAATTTGAAGAAACAAAGGAAACAGAAGTGGCCATTGTGTTTTCCCACAGATAATATATATTGGAAACTAACGATTTAGTAAAGTGACTTTCTCTTCTCATAAAGCCATTATTTCATACAACTTTAAAGGACAGTCTAGACTGGAATGAGCAAGGCCAACATTTCAGAATAAAATCTAGACTTCTAGAGGTGCGGTTTGAGTGCTGAGCAATTACAACAGCAGAACACCCAGTGGCAGACTTTCAGCCTTTAGAAACCAAGGTCCTAAAGCATAACAAAACAAATAACCCACAACAGTGACTGTTTATTTGGCAGAACAGGTTAAATCATTTTGTCTTCCAACTTGGGCCCCTTAAGCAGGTTCAGATATTGTTCTAATCCTTTTGGCAGATTCATAGCGGAGATCTCTTTGCCCTTTGGGTTCTTCTCTAAGGATAAGCAAACAGAATTGCTTCTAAAAGAGGATAAATAGTAACTTAAAAGTTTTGTCCATTTTCATGTCATAAAGTCCCAGGAGGAGCACATATAGCCTGGTCTCTGTTTAGCATTGTGGGATGGGGAATGCATCTTCAAATAGTTTGGTTTCTTACTTAACCAGGTATTTCTCAGTAAATTTAATTCTCTAATGTATGCTTGCAGGTGAAGAAATTCACATTATACTATGTATGCAACAGTTTACACACACTGCTTAGTGTAAAGGGTCCAAATAATTTAACTTCATGAAGAAACTGAAAGATGCAGTTTTCAGCTGGAGAACAGATCAGATCATTACCTCACCTGAATATTCACTAAAGAATAGATTTAAAAACCAAAACAAACTAGCCTTGAATTTGAGAGGACATGTACAAATATTAAGACCTATGCTGTCTGGAAATTTGCTTTCCCTCTTTCCTCTTAGCTGCCAATAGAGAACAAGCAACCTATAAACTATGCATGCCTATTTAATGAATAATCACATAAAGAAATCCAAGTAAATTCTCCTCTAAAAGTGATAGCGTCTGCGTTTGTAGCAAGCTCACTGCTGAGATGTCAAAAATGAAGACAATAAGCCCTCAACCTACAAATGTATGTCTAACAAGGACACTTCAGCTTCTGTTACTAGCCTTGGGAATATACAAACTGAGCTCACACTGGAAGTCTCAGAGGCGATATAGATGTTTTCTACTAAAAGCAGAGAGAGACCAGCCTAACTCTCATTCTGCTTGTGTTACATTTACCACAATGTGATATTTGTTAAACTGCTAAAACTAACGGATCTAAATTTTCCTTAGGTAGCTGAAAGAATCAAGTATACCTTTTTGTCTTGCTTAAGAAAAAAAGTCCTCGAACAAACAAATAAACCTTCCACTAATTTAAGCCTCCAAAGGCTGCTTAACAAGACCTATGCCTGAACAAATCTCGATGCTCTACTTTTACAGTGTGGTTGCTAAAGTCAGAAAGAAAAGGCAGCTCAGATAATACGGTGATAAGGATTACACAAAAGTACATGAAGACAGATAATCTGTCTCACATAAGAATTTTCTTTGAAGATTAAAACAGTACTGGGCTTCAGTAATCGGCAGTTCTTACACTGAGAATCTGAAGAGTAAGATCTCTTCCCCTTGTGATTAGAACTGTGGAGTAGTTAGAGAAGCTGCCAAGATGAGCAAATTCACAAGGTAACTGCTCTCACAGCAGTTAATAGAGCAAAGAAACACAAGGGAGATCCGGCACAGTTTTAAAGGACATTGGGTACAGCATTAATGCAGGTAATGGAAACAAAGATATTTATAAAATGTAGATACACTTTGGCACATTGTCCAGGATGCCTCTCCCTGCTATCCCAGTGCTTTGGTGATTTATATACTGTGCTTAAACCACAATGCAGCAGTTGCAGGATCAGGAAATGACGACAACAACAGTTGGTATTTGCTGAAGCAGTTTTCTGAGTAAAATAATTAGTTTTTCACCAGCTGCTAGAACACTCTAGTCCGTAGCCCTCAGTCATTCACTACATATTTTTGATAGCTAAGTAGAATTCTGTCTAAATGCCTATACATTCCTAAAAGAACACCTACTAGAAACAAGTAAACACTCTACATATTACACTATTAAAATCAGTGTTGAGTCTGTCCTTATAATTTGCCTCATGATTCTGTCTGCAATTTATACAGTTGAGCAGAAAATGGCCTGGCATTATGTGACATGCCTACTACTTTTAAAAAGACATATACAGCAGAGCAAACACTTGTAATGGAATTCTCTTTAAAAGCATCCTATATTCATCTTATTAAATTGCTATACTATAAAAAATGAGATAGTAACATGGCAGAACTAAATTAGGATGTGAATTATGTATTTCAAAAATGCGTATTTCGTTGTGTATTTTGTACACAATACATATGCTTATTTCAGCTAGAAAACTGAAGGAGTAATTTATTGACTTCACTATTGCAAGAGCCAAAAAAAGCATGGTACATATTAAAGTTCCATAAATGCATTTTACCTTGTCTTTGGAGCATAAATTTTCCAAAGTCTTTTCCATGTATATCACCTTGATAGGTAAAAACACCTCTTTCAAGACCTGATGATACCTAAATATGTGGAAACAAACATGTAAAAAAATTCTGGGACAAAGAAATAAAAAAAAAATAGCCTTTTTTTTTAATCTGACTTAGAATACACATAAGGAGTCTAGATATTTTTTTTCAGCTTTATCCTTTAAGACATAAGTAAACTCTTTATGCCTATAGAACCATTTTAAGGTTTCATTGATATTAAACAATGCTTCAAAGTAATACCTGGAACGGCTTAAAGTTATCTTACATACTTTGTTGGTTCTTAAAATTTGTCAGATGACATACATAATTGAATTAGCATATCCATTTAGATATCCACTGTATTGTCAGTCCTTTAAAATATTTTCCATAGAAAGCATCATAAGGTACAAAGGAATACTACAAAGAATGAAATAATCCCCTTTTTCTTTAAGATGAAATGACAACTTTTACAATCAATATTTGATAAATATTGAGTAAATAAAATAAATCACATAGATGCAAATTCTAAGTTAAATCAAATATTCTGTTAAGGTATGTCTTTAAGTCCCCTTTTACACTGAAAAAAGTATTCTGTATATGCATGAGATTTACTCAATATGTGCCAAACCTACATTATTTCTCAATATGGGAAAATCATTGTATCAAATGCAGTATTCCTCATCCTCACCTTCCGTAAAAGACTTTCTGTCATGCTTCCCGTCCTAAAATTGAGACTTCTTTTAAATTTACAATTTTATTACAGTGAACTATTTATTGAACAAAAAGGGACAATATTTCTAAAGTTAAAATCCTCACTCATGTCTAACAGAACAAGCCAAAAGCATGCAAAAATACAGTGATCCACTTCCCTTCCCAATTAAGTAAATTAAAAATTCAAAGGAGAGATAGAAAGAAGAGCGGCAAATGGAAGATTGTGTATGCATTTTGAAAAAGAATAATAATGTGACCTCTACAACTGACATCTGGATCGCTGCATTCCACATTGATAATATAAAAAGTTGATTGAATAGAAGTATATAGGCAATCACAGATTTCTTCAAGCTTTAAGCTTAGTAAGCTTCATCAATAGAAGTCTGGTTACTTACATAACCATCTAGCGCCCAGTTGTCATTTTCAAACTTGCTTACAAAAATGTCACTAGGTCCTTTAATCTGAAAAACTTTCAAGAGTAAATGGGCTTCTTCTTTCTTGTAAATACCTATTAATAAAAAGAAAGTAACATATACCTTTTAAACAATTTTTGAACCAGTTTCTTCTAATACCCTGTCAGAGCTCAAGTATATTGCTTTAGAGTTATAATCAAACTATATATTGTGGAAAACACCCTGCATTAAAAGAATGTTATAGCCTGGATAGAACAGGATTTTATAATCTTATAATAACAGGATTTTATTTTACTTTCTTTGTCCACATCATATCTGATAACAGACTGCAAAGATGGTTTTCTAATGAGTTTAATTTTATATGTAAATAGGTAAAAATATTTGTCTTTTCATGCACTGTCTCAATAACTGAATACAGACAGAATTCATTGCCTGCTACAATAAAACTGCCAATTTGCCTTGCAGAAATATGGATTTTTATTCACAACAGCATATTGCTATGGTAAATATCAATGGTACAGTGGAAGAAAGTTTGCTATTTGGCAGATGGCTGCTGAAATTCTCTCTGTAGACTAGTCTTTAAAAGGTGGTGAAAGCTGATAATGCTCATTTCAAATATAACTGTGATCAGAATGCTAGATTGGAATATCACATTCAGTTTTGCAGAAAGGAATGCACAATGCTGATTAAAACGTATGCATAATTATTGACTTCTTTAATTATCTATGCCTATTCTCTTTCATGCCATTATCAAGACCTTATTCTCTTAAAGCAGGTTAACCACTATTGAATAATGGAGCTTTTCCACATTACAGTTCTTAAAATGCTTTACACATTTTGCCTTCCAATTGAAAACCACCTGTGAGTTCAACATATCAATACTATGCAACAATCTGAGACTTAAAAAAAAAAACACCTTCATACACTTCCACGCACCTCCATGTTTATTTGAAATGTAAAGGAAAAAATAGATGGGTAACCAGATATAAACTAACTGAAATGTGAGCAGTCCACTACCTTTAGCAACACTGCAAAAAATGCAGAAAAGATTTTTAATGAAAATATCATAAAGTTTTGGTTTCATTTTGTGTTCAGCAGAAAATACAATTCAATAGGTGAAAAAATGAAAAGGAGAGCGTTTTTAATATCTATTACTGAACCTACCTGATAGTTTGATTTGTATGTTAGATGCTTCAATGAACGTAGCATTCACTTTGCTGCTTGTAGTATTGAACCAATCAACAGTTAGAGTAGCAGGCTGTCTTTTTCCTAAATACTCATAAAACCCTTTCCACAGTGAATTTATAAAAAACACATCTGAAGGAACTAAACAAAAGCGGGCAAGAAAGGAAACAGTAAATAAAGCAGTAACTTACAACACAATAGCAATCTTTCATACCCATATTCTTCAGTTTCTTTGTTGCGGCATCAATCTACTGTTTTAAGTATGTTTAGCAGTAAAAATTTTACAACAGTAAAGGAAATACATATAACAAACTTTCCACACAATTTCCTATATAACACTTGTCCCTTACAATGTAAATCATTATAATAACATCACACTGCATATATGCTTCAGTAAATGTCTCCAAGACTACAATAAATGATGGGCTCTAACCCTAAAGCCCCCATGTCTTAGGGTATGATGAAAAAGGAGAAAAGTAAAGTTGGCAGCTCCTTGAAGGAGGTGTTTGGTAGTAGTCCTTTTTGCTTCACAAATCTGTTAAAGCAGCACTGGGTGTGATATACAATTGTCGTCATGGATTCCAAACAGAGTTTAGCACAAGTTCTTTACCAATTCTTTTTTGGACTCCACATCTTTTCTTTTTTCATGAGATACTACTGCACCTGTGAATGGTGGAGGTGTCCAAGTGGACTACAGTGGGGTCTCTTTCTCTGACTCTACAGTTTCAGTTTAAATAGTATGAAATATAAAGCCTGCAAAATAAGGCATGAATTTTAGGTAGAAATGTATGTATTTTAGTCATTTTCTCGATATTAACTGAGATTTTTCCTCTATTCAGAAAAAAAGATACATATATAGGTCATTAAACATTATATTTTAAATGTTTGGCTAAATTGCCCACAGAATAGAACTAGTGTTTCTTAGTATTCAATAATTTCTGCAATACGTGTATACTAATTAAGAAGAAAACCAGAAGAGAAAAATATTTGGGGGATAACAGATGTTCACTGTATGTTCGATACGTTTGCTGGGTGTTACACATTTCTTGAACATTCATTTCTCCCCCTCCATATTGCTATATTTCACATGCGGGTTAACCGTTGGCGAGGAGGGACAAACCCTCTTACTGGCTAGACAGCACCCAGTGGTTCCTGCCAGCTTCTGACGAGTGAAACGTCATTCATGACATTTTTCCATGTAGCTTTAAGTTCTTCTAGTAAGATGATTTGAAAAGTGCTTTAAAAATCAAAATAAAACTCTACTAAGAGAACTGTTGAACCAATCACATGGTATCTTGACAAAATGACAGCCCCAGCAACTATTACAGATTCATCCTTACCATTTAGGACCATTACAGATGATACCTGCTAAATAGCTAGAGAATGATATTAGAAAAGTAGTGTTTTACACTTTTCTAACTAAACTCTAAAAATGAAGGACTTTTTTTGTATTTACAAGTGCTTTTGAGCACTTGCAAAGACAGCTGTCAATACTGAAGGAATGATCACTGTGGACATCTTGTGTATCCATTTTGAATATATACTGTGGATATTTCCTCCTCTGCATAATCACTGATTGCAAAAATGAATCAGAATGAAACCAAGGTTAGTAACACCAAATACTATCCCAAAACATACTGACAGGCAGTACATCTGAAAAAAGACGTTTGGTCAGCTGTTGACTGTCTCTTAATCATATTATTGCACCACCTAATATACGTTTCATGAAGAGGAAAGACAGTAACTTTTCCAGTGTTTTCTACCTTCAAGTTGTGCAAAAACTACAAGTACTTGTTCAAGCTCCATGTCACATGACTTAGCCACATGATAACCTACTAACCTTAGTAGGTTAACTGTACTACCACAGATGCCAGTCCTGCATTGGCATCCAAATGAGTGGAGACCTGCTGCATGCCTTTGAGAACTACTGGCATACTCACAGCTCCACAGAATTACGAGTGCTCGAGCACTCCCTTTCCATAGCAAAACTCTGTGCAGGGCTAGGGCTTTACACCAGGGAACCTAAACTTAATACTAGAGATCTGAAATACTAAATCAGGTTTTTCAGACTCATTTTCCTAGGTGTTTCTCATTACTTTGTGTCAACAGTGGCTCATGGTAAAAGTAAGTTTGCAACCTGGTATTTTTAAAATGTTAAAATTATTTATATTTGTCTTTGCTTTTCATTAAAAATGTGTGTCTGAATTTATTCCTACGAAAGTGAAAGACAAATATTACTGACATAAACCTGTTACAGTGCTGAGAGGTACTAAGTAATATTTTCATCAAGGAGTGGACACCATACTTCTATTGTCATTTTCAATATCTTTAATATTTAGCTTCTCTAACACTTTGACCATTATAACTCTCACTGTATGTGCAATACTATCATTGGCTCAGTATTTACTGAATTTACATTTGCTGCAGATGGACAGAATCAGCAGGGCAAGAAAACAACTTTTCTACTACCCAATTATGATTTTTGAAAATGTTAAAATATAAGTGCTGCTGGGAAATCCATGTCTGCTACTTAAAATAGCTTCCTAACTATTTTTGTGAAGACTATACAAAGCAGTGAGAACCATGGGAAGCAAAGAGAGTATTGTAGTACTTAAACTTCATATGTATTGTGAGAATTCATTATTTGCAATTTATACACCATTACAATTTACAGGACTTTAAAAATGATAGTTATTATTGCTTATATAAACATTAACTGTGGTAAAACTAACTACTTAATAAACAATTTAGAACATCATTTGCCTTCAGATATCCAAAAGTGGAAAGTGAGAACATGAATCTATTCTGTTACACAAGCTCTAGTTCAGAAATATTAGCTTTATGCCATTTAAAATACACATAGCAGCAAATCGAGTTCTACCAAAAGCCAAGAGAACAGGGTAAAGAAAATGCTCCGAAATAGATCTCTCTATTTAACAGAATTCGTAAGTTTAAAAACCATAATAATAATGAAGATACACTTTTAAAACTTTCCTTTAACCTTAAAACTTTTCCTTTTTAATTACTGACCTTTATTAGACAGTTTCACTTCTCTGACTACCCTCACAGGCATGTATAATCATAATATTTCATTTTTAAAATAAATACCTTTCAAATAGTGCCTATCAAAACTGGTCATAAAAGATAGATATGGTGTGAATTGGTACTGATGCTCTGCACAGTGAAAGTATTTGAATACTTGGTAGATATTTTAATTTGCTATTGAAACTTCAGAAACCATGTGGTAGCAGATTAATGCACACCTTAGCTGTGCAGTGAGGTGAAGCCTCCAGTAAGTGAAGACTGTATATTAATTATGATGAATGCACATTATATTCTTCATTAGTATGAGTCTGTAAAAGTGATGCATTTGAAAAGAACTCATTTATGGTTTCACCTGACAATCTTACTAACAGTCTCACTAGGAAGGTTAATTATTAGCAGAAATCTCTTTTTATCCCATGTATTCTACACAGTCCTTCTGTGAACTGCTATGAGTGTTAAGCATTCATCTTATTTTCCCTGCAGTCAGCTAAAATTCAGAATATAGAGTGGCAAATTCATTTATTTGGTGAAAACTCTGTTCAAAGTTGAATATGTCAGTTAAAAAATCATTTCATTTTTTTGAGAATGACTGACTCTAAATTAAAGATCTACACAAAGGAGTTCTCAAATGTATTTGCCCATTGTATCACTAGCAGGAAAAAAAGATTAATTCCACACACGCTCATGAGGAGGCATACAAATGTAGCAGCAATATTTGCCTGCTGCTGGTGGCCCACACACTTGGGAAATCCCGGCTGAGAGCACCTTGAGAACTTCTTTGAAATGCAGGCCATCCAAAGGTTCTACAACTGAATTTTTCTGTGTTATAGTCTACACTCATTATAAGGCTCTCCATTATAGCAATCTCTCTGATATAAAACTACTTCAAATCTGCTTCTTGCCTACGTATGCTTTACCCTTTTGGCCTGACAAATCTGCGCAATTTACAAAATTGATATTGTAAAAATTACTATATACAGATGCTCTGGGAAAGCATTTCAGAGAGTACGTTTTACATGGTACCTGTCATTACAAATACCCTGAACATTTATTTTCCTTTAAAATGAGTAATGAAATACTTAAGTCAAATATTGGATATAGTTTTATCATCCATAACAATCTCGGATGTAAATCAATTTAATTTATTTAGTTCTAAAACTCTTCTTGTATACAAACCTGGAGTTTTAGTTACTGTTTCATTAACTTCTCTCACTCCTTTACCTACAAGTAAAAAGACAAATTATCATTTTCATGAACATATTTGTTGTTTTTCTAACAGAATGCTAAAACAATGCCTGATTGATGCAAGTATCCCTTATCCAATAGAGCTATATTTAAAACAGAAATAACTGAAGTCTTTAATACTGTACATGTTCAAACCTGAACACTTACAAAAACCAAGAGAAAATAATTTAGGAAAACAATATTTTTACTGTGGAAGGTTGTCTGGCTAGCTAGATTTTTCATACACTTAGGCCTAAAAATTTTTATATCAGTCCCAGTGCTATAAAAGAGAGCCTTATAGAGGGGACAAATACTATGTCTAATTATGCATAATACTTTATTAAATACAATAAAACACAATTAGTAAAGATTGATAAATTTATAACACAAACCAGTAAACGCCAGATAGCTGAATTATGATGACATGATCAGATACTGTGGAGAAGGATCACAATTGGTGTCATTTAATGGACTTCTGGTATAATCAGCAGAGCTATGTCCACTGATTCCAGCTCAAGTTTGGCCATGTATTGTTAGCCGCTTTAAAAACACCAATGCCTCCCAGTAAGAGTCTGTCTCACATGCTTTTTTCTTTATGAGTAGAAATTCACTGATTACAAGTGCTCAAGTGCTAAAAAAAAGCACAAAAAGTGGGAGCACAAGAATTCCATCTAAAGATTGTAAGCCAATAACAAATAATTCATTCTTGTTTGGTTGTATGAAAGCAGTAGGAATCTTTTTCTGCATTTAATCTTAAAAAAAAGACAATGAACAAAAACACGTACAAGGTAATTTATCTCAATTCATTAATTATATATTACCCCTGAAAAATCACCCTTTAAGGAACTAGCATAAGGAGATAAAGCTTTATCCCTAGATGATACTTTTTGTCAATGCTGAAACAAACCAGTCTACCCTTTACTTTATGAAAAATGAAAAACTGTTCACACTTTAAATGGATTTGGAGTTCTTTGGTATATTAGAATTAAAGATTATGTTGCAAGTGTCTTATCCACAGTGTCTAACTGTTTTTCCTTTAACTATATTTTAAGTATTAACTTTTAAAATTTTCGGGATATGCAAACTTATAGCCATGTTTATTCACATGCAAGGGCTGATTTAGCTTTCCTAACTATATACTCAGAGTTACTCTAGCAAAATTATAAGAAATTTACATGGGTATAAAAGAAAATGGAATTTGGTGCAAAGATTTATTTTATTTTTTTGAGGTTTTTGTTCATTTTTATTTTACAAGAAGTTTTTCTTTGATAAAAAGCATGCAACGTACCAGGCATGCCTGACTGAATCTAAAAATCTGCCTCTCAAAAAATAAACTTTTATTCTTGTTCCTAATAGAAAATCATACATTAAACATTGAGCACATTGAAATACTGTTTGAAACTGTGACAGAAAGATAAGGAAAATGTAGTTCAAAGTAATACTTTATATTATTTAGGGTTTTTTTTGGTATTGTTATGGGTAAAGATATGTACGTGTGCCTGTACATTTACTCAAGGACACCCACATATTTTCCTCAGTGAGTTCCAGATAGTATGCTCACTTTGATATTTTTTACTGGTTTTTTCATAAAGTTAATGCTACTGTGTCATATGCATTTTTAAATAGTAAAGGAGCAAATTCGATCCTATTATGTAAAATAAAAATGTAAGGGTAAAATGAAATCCAGCTAAGCAGGGCATGACATATCACATGAGCAATGACTTACTTTTACAAATAGGTGATTTTCCTGTCCATTTCATATCTGGTTTACATGTCCGATGCTCCGATCCACCAGCAAGAAAAAATCCTGGTTGACAGGTATACACCAAAGTATACCCTAAAGTAGGAAGATCTATTGCTTTCACATCGACATGTGCCGGCGTTTCTGGCTGCCTGCAAGCATGAGCTGCAAACATTTTTTTGGAGTTAGAAACAGTAGTGGTAGCTTTTCCACAGGATTAGGGCATGTAATTCAAAGAAATGTATACTAACCCATCCCTTTCGCTTAAATAAACTTTGTACACTTTTTAGAAATGACAAGTAGCTTGTATTTATAAGCAGTTATACTCTGTGAATATGGTTTTATTATTGTGGGAAGCTGGAAATCTTATTATCATGCATTTTTGAACAACATACTGAAATTAAATCAAATAGCAAGGCAGAAAAGAGTTAAAATGAAGATAAGACAAGGCACGTGCCATTGAACTTTCTGCAATGATTGGTCCTGTAAATTATTGTACTGCCACAGCTTCAAACATCACTTCCATTGAAAGTTTTAAACAACCTTGAAAATTACAGCATGGTTACAGTGCTAAATAAATTCATTACACATTTCAAATGAAAGAAAGGTTCCCCAGGAAGAATTTGTCATAGTACATTGATTATAACAGATACTGCTGCACAATGTGCTTCTTTCTCTGTGCTCCATGATGTTCATTTATAACAACTCAAAGTTAATTTGAAATAGGATAAGAATCTAAGGTCACTCTAATGGATTACTTCTAGCTTAGATGATTATATTTTAACACAATGGTTATTTGATGTTCTCCAACTAATACATAGATATAAATATACTAGTCACTTATATAACCATGCAGAGGCCAGAAAAGCAAAATAACTTTGAGGTCTAGTTTGATTCACAAAATGCTAGCAAACAAAATAACCCCAAGCGTATTGAATGACGCTTTCTGTTCTCTATTAATTCAATATACACACAGAGAAACCAGATTAACTTCAAGCAACGAATGCAGTGGGGTTAATGAGGATGGACAGTTTTTGAGTAAAACTGATACAATTATTCTGATCCCCATGAAAAATAATCATTTGAAAAAAAGTTATTTCAAAGTAATAATACTGCATCTATTTTAACTGTCAAAATTGCACAGCATACAAACTAATTGAATAAGAAAACCAGACTTACGAATGCATTCAGACTGTATGCCACTCCACGTTAAGTTAGCAAGACAAGAACGGGTGGTAGACCCCTGAATATGATAACCTTTCCTGCATCTGAAAAAGACTGTGCTCCCAACCTATGGACCAAAATAGAATATCAGATGAAAGAAATAGCTATCACATATAGTCAGATATCAGGACAGTGATAAGCTACTGAAGAGTTTTTTCAAAAATAAAAATGGTTTATGTTTACAGTTTATAGAATTAAACTTTCTATGGGATGAAAAGTTTGAGTAATTGATCTTTCATAATCTCATTTGAAAGCAGTAAGTGGAAGAACTTTGACAAGGCTGTGAACACGCGAAAGAATGACACACATACATTTCAACTAATTAGTTTGTCAGTGTGACAGAAGCAACCAAATGACAGATGTATCTGTTTGTTGCACATCACTCCACAGGTTTCAATAGGATTTGACCATAATTTCTTTTAAAGGTTTCTCTTCATATTGTGTGTCTTTATTAAAGACATTTTTAAGAGGAAAAAGGAAAAAGAAAAAGCTATAAAGAATAATTGCATCCACAATTAAATTCACTAGAGAAAATTCTGGGCCACAATTCTTTATATTGCATTTCTTTCTATAAACTATCTAAGTTTTACTTGAGATTTTCAACTAGCAGACTGATGATATGGAAAGCCTTACTATGATCAATTGTGATACGACTTTTCTTCTGACGAGTGAAACACTGGTCTGCAAAAAAAGATGCTTTTTCAGAAGAAAAGGTATAAAAGTGAGAAAACACTCTTTCTTCTGGGTTCCACTGAGAAAAAAAAAAGCAAGAAATTTGAATAAAAAGATGCTGTGATGAAGGAAGAACTTTCATAATGTAAGAGAAAGAGCTTGTGTGGAAAGTTCCAGTAAACTGGACTTATTGATGGTACTGAAAAAGGTATCCAGACTACAAGTCCAGATTAAGATATTTGAGGATGTGGAGATGACCATTAAGAAATTACTTTATTTCTGGATAAAACAATTTGGCAATAGATATGATTAGGTGAAATGAAAAGAAGTAAATATTGCTTGAAATTATACAATTTATTAGTAAAGTAATATATTATATGGGAAAATGCAAATGAGTGTGTTGCAAGTGCATAGTAATCAATGATTACTAATAAAATACTTTGCAGGTATGTAAGTGCAGATAGTTATACAAAATTCATGGGGGGACTTCAATGGACATTAAAAAAAAATGTAATCAGTGCAATGGAATAAAAACAGAAATGAGGCAAAGCAAGGGCAGTATTTTCAAAAGTGGCTACCCAAGTTAAATATATACTTAGCTACCTAAAAGAGATTATCCTGCTGGATGTTCAGCAAATGCAGGTCCAGTTTACCTGAAGTGGCTTTGGAAATCCACTGCTATTTTTAAATGTCAAACTACTGATATGGTTTTATAGGCTTACCTACTTGTAACTATTTTTAAATATTTTCATCTCTATGTCTTTCCAAGGACACACAGCATGTCTGTGGTAGAGATCAGAACAGAATGTAGCTCGTCTGGAGTCTCTAAGTCATCTTCCTTCTTGTAAAATTACCAATTATAGTATCAGTAAGTAATGATGAGCTGCAAATATTTCCTCACTGATCCAAAACACCAAGCAAAAATTAAATGTCTATGTTGAAGGTAGTTCTCCTTCTACAGGAAAAAAATGAAAAAAAAAAAAAAAAAGCAGTGCACTCTTTGTATAATAGTTGGGGGGAAAACACTGCAGGCATTTTTAACAGGTACAGAGCAGTCAAGCACAATGGGCACAAAATGAACCAGGGCAAGACAGAAGTGATGCTGGTAGATAGAAGAAAACCCTTCAAAACTCCCCTGCTTGACAACATGTCTTTCTTTGATGAGGAAAGACTGTTCAAAGCTGATTTATAGAAGTTTGGCTAAGTCGTACAAACTGGAAGTCCCGCTAGTCACATATGCCAAAAAAAAAATAAAAAAAAATCTACTCCAGTACTAATCAGAGAGAAGTCAACATCTTGTCGTGCCAGACTGTGATCTGACCATGGTAATGCATATATGCACAACTTTAACACCAAGTTATTACTATTTGTGTTTGGGAGTGAAAGCACATACTGAAGAAAGCCCAAGTCCAGAACAGACAACGAGCTACCACTGCCTCCAAAAGTGAATGAAAAGAGAAATTTAGTCTTCATATTTAGAGGAACTGGAGCAGTGAATGATCTTGTACAACTCTGATCTAAATATTAAAGTCAACTTGTGAAGCAGATTTAAGTGGGAGGGAGAAAAACCCTGGATCAAATCAGGTACAAAAATTAGAGTTGTATTTAAAGAGATGATGGGCACAGGCACAGGCACAGGCTCAAGATGAGACAAAAGACAGAACGACAACTGCACCTGCTGCTAGAAAAAAAAAACACCTCAAGGGTGAGGCCATAAAATGTGGCTGAGGTGGAAGTGCCTGGGCACCTGTGAGCCAGGCAGAAGTTAAAGGTGAAGAAAGGAGCTGCCAACTACATCTGAGATGGACAGCACAATTCCAGGAGAGGGATTGCATCAAAAAGCAGAGGAACTTACAGAAAGGGCTTTTTTAAAAAAAAGTTACACTGAACTTGATTGTAATACGATATGACACACTGTACTATGTTCAGAAATAAGCAGGAAACCCAAAGAGAGCATATTTCAGACTGCAATCACAAATATTTATACCTGAAGAATCAAGCCACATGAGGTTAATCAACCTAAACAAAGACTAGGGAGTGATCACTGTTGTACATACTTTTTTCCTCAGTTACTTTTTTGACATTTGGTAAATAATATCCTGTGGGGAATCTGGAAATTATAAAATGGACATTCATCACAGGAAACCTGGATCTAACACACACAATAATTTTATCTTCTCTGATGGTGAATAATGGGTCTGACAGGTCTTGGAATGTTAGGTATTTACTGACTATTCATCAATGTATGAAAGAATTATGGTCATAAAGTTAAGTAATTATATCATGTCATATCATATTATGTAACCAATTTATAAATAGTCCTCTGTATTGAACCCTCTTAAAGAACTGAATATATGGTATATTCCAAGGTTAGAAGCTCGTTCTGTAACATGTATATTAAAAAATAACTCCAAATGAAGCCTGAGTTTTTATTAAAAAGGAGTGGAAATTTACCTAGGTTTACATTAGATCTTTAAGCCTACAGATAATTTAATGTGTTTGCAATTATTAAATACTTCTTCATTTTAGGAAGCTAACAAGTAAATGAAAGAATTACCTCATAACCTCTGGAACTGTTCTGTATTCCAAAATGTGGTGTACCAGGATCTGTACATGTATTGTGAGCTGGATCTAATGTAAAATGTGAAACATGAAAGATATTATTTTACAGAAAGACTAATCTAAAACTGTTTGCATAGATTAAGTCTTTTCATCAATGTCTAGTCACTACAAGACTCACATTACTAATGGAATGTGCGTATTGCTATACATAACGGTATTATTCCAGATTAAATTTCAAAGATAAATTACAGTACTTTGTTTCCGTATATTGATATTATTTAAAGATTTTTTTTTTTTGCATATATCTTTGGCATTGTAGACTTTAGAATTAGGAATGTATTCATTATTACTAAACTTATCCTTTTAAACCTTTTTGAATACATAATATATACTATACTATTCACAGTGCAGATGGAACATACAGAAACATATTTTCCTTCTTTTCTTTTCTAAAAAGAACAGCTTAATGGTTAAGTTAGGTTTCTAAAAAAAAGTGCTTCTTCATAGCAAATGAAATACTTAATTGTTTGACAGAATCTCCTCTATACTACAAGGAAAATACTTGTTACAAATGGGCTACTATCTCAGCTGTTGCTGAAGAATGGAAAGACCCCCCTAAAAGGTATGCCAGCAGAGTTTAGATAATTATATGATGCTGTTTCAGCAGTGTAATTTAAAACAGACTGAAACTATTTCTGACTAATTGATGTCGAATTCACATTCTGACGGTGTACTGGTTTGGGATGCCCTGTCACATCCACCAGCTAGACAGCACAGGATCTGATCTCATGGATGTCTCTGTACTGTGTTATCCCCTCTTGGCAACTAACTCTGGTTTTGTGCTGACACTGCAATATGAAGAACACAACTTGGTCCTATATTTCACTTTGAGAATTTTCAGTGTTCTGTAATCCAATAACGGGATATGTCATTTCCCTCTAGGTCAAATTCCCATTTCAATGATGGTCAGACAATTTCATCATCAGAGCAACAGAATTCAGCTGAGCTGATATATACTAAAGGATTCAAAAGTTCAGTGGATGTTGACATAATACGTGAAATTAAAAACTAAGCAAACAAACTGAGCCACTCCAGAACTTTTTACAAATTATCATCATCTAGAGTGCTATTGCTAATAATAGAAGCATGAAGCAGAACTGACTTTTTAAGAAGTGTCTCATCAGAAAAAAACAAACATAGTGGAAAAAAAGGAAGCAATCTTAAGCTAGTATAAGGAAATGATCAGTACACATAATAGAAAACAATGCCATCATTTGGGAATGTGGTACTTATAGGTAGTTCTCTCTTCACTGATTATAGTTTTCAATTGCTTTAATGATGTTATCTGTAAATATTTCAGATGCTCTAATGTTTTGCTATTACAGTAGTTTAAGAACTATGGTGTAAAATAAAGTTTATCTCTTTGATACAGCATGTGCTGTGCACACATGGAAATACTTCTATATTGTGCTATCTAAAATGTAAGTAAGTGAATTAAAAGTTTCCTCATTAAGACATTTCATAGTTGATTCTCCATTACAGATATCACATTTTTTTTCTTAGACCTTGTAGTCACTGTTACAAAACACACATGCTAGCACAATATAGCTAGCTGAATTCACCTTAAAATTATGGATTGAAGGAGTTTTGAATTTATTTTAAGAATTGTACAGAGCGTTAATATCTTAACAATTCACAAATACAGACTACTTCCCATAATTTTGCTTGCCCCCTCCACCCAAAGTGCCCACATCAGCTTTTCCACAGAGCCAATATCTCTGCCACAAGGAAACATAATTAGGCTACAGTCTGCATCTGAATGTGTTTATTTAGAAAATATCAGAGGATTCTTCTGTTAACACATGAAAATCATTTTCTCTAGTAAATCATCCCAAGATGGGCAAATGCTTGTGTCTGTGGGAGTTACAGATGTCCAGCATTTCTTATAATCTGATTATGTTACATGCTAAGAGCCTATGCTTGCATGACAGTCAGTAAGAAGCTGACAGTACTCAGTAGTTTATTAAAAACTCAAAAGATCAGACCCAACACACTTCATCCTTTTAAGTTGTACAAGCCACTTTTGCAAGGTCCAAAGATCTCTTTGATTTACGATTGATTCTAACAAGTGCCTTTAACTATCTAGTGACAGAATCTGTTCTTTAATCTACTAGGAAGTCTTCAGTGTATCTAAAAGATTCCAAAAATAGAGGAAGCTAATTTATGCACTTGTACTTGTTGACATTCTGCATTTCCAGCAGACAAGCAATCATGTAAATTTACAAATGACTTCACATGTGATTATGTTTATCCTAAAATTTTTACACTCAAAATATAACCTTATTTATCTGGTTCTTTTTATACTACATAGAAGTTTTCTATATTTGGAAAGCTAATTGCTAAACTTACGATAGTGTAATAGTTTATCAAGAATACTCTCAGTAAAAACAGTGTAAGTAATGGTAATTATTACCAATGCATGTTGGCTGAATTCCACTCCAAGTGCCATCTGCTTGACAGAATCTTCTTGAAGACCCTATCAGAATAAAAGGAGGTCTACACTGAAAGCTAACTTCAGATCTGTAGGTGAAACTTTTTCCACTAAGGCGTCCTTCTGCTGGAGTACCGGGATCACCACAAAACACAGCTAATACATAAAAAAGGAAAGATAGGCATTATTAACAACTTAATATGCTTCAACAAATGCTCAAAAGCACTCTCCATTGTTTTAGGTGCAAGTCAGACATACTTAATATTAGTGCTAATGCTATCTTACAAATGTTCATTCATCCATGTAGGATTATAGCTCAAATAAATTCTTGCTAACAGTTTAAAATTAATTGCCATTGTTATTACAGGCATAAAATTTACCCTGAAAAAAACAGACATTTTAATTGAGACACTCAAATGCCAATTAGATTTGCATCTCAAAGTAGACAATGTTATATTGCCATGCTTCAAAATACACCCAGTTTTCAGAACAGTGGCCCTCAGGTGAGTAGGCTGGACATTTTTGTACTCATCAAATAAAAAAATCTTTGTGAGAGTCCTGACAAGACTTCAGGCACTGGAGGAGAAGAATCAATAGTTTAAGAAGAAGCTGAAAGTCAAATACGAGCCAGATATGACGGTGCATGCTCACCTTCAGAAAAGAAAAATGGATTAAGAAAATAGAAAGACTACGAGCTTAAGGGTTAGGATCCCTATTTTAACCTGTTAGTGGAAATGAAAATGGAGGAAAGAAATGAAAAATTTAAGGGAAAATTTTTAATTATGTTCACCACAGCTCAAAGGCAGAACATTAAATAAGATTATCAGTAAGGCAAATGGTGTTGGGTCCAATTAGACAGTAAGAGATGGAAGTCACTTTTTGAGAAAAGAAGACGACCATGATCTTGAATGGGTACAATCACTCGATTCCATAGCAGAGTATGCTTTACGGAAGAAGGAAGGCAGATCCTGCCGTAGTCCTTGTATTACTTAATCCGGCTGAGTCCTTTTTAAATCATAAGAAAGAAACTGACTGTCGCCTGAGATAGTTTGGAAAAGCCCATCATAAGTGTACCATGAAAACTTACGCAAACACTGTGGGATGTCTCCCCGCCATATTCCTCGACCCTCACAGGACAGAATAGCTGTGTTAGATAGCTGATAGCCTTCTGCACAACTGTAACTCACACTGGCACCCCAGCGATAATCGGATCCTTCCACTTTCCCATAGAGTACTGGTGGAGGGGGGCCGCAGGTGATAGCTGGTCACAAAGAGAATAGTTAGAATTTCAAGATTTCATAGGATGTAAGAGAATGCAGTATCATATCTGGTCATGCTTTTCTAAGTAGAGACTATTTTATGCTCTTCCGCTCCAATAAAACATGCCTATATTGTCAGAACAGCTAGTAATAAGCAGAAAAACAATTTACATACAAAACATGACCTCTAGGCTTAGGAAGTCTCTGGGCTCCAGGCCACAGGAAAAGAGAAAAGTGTATATCTTACGTGGTTCTTAATCTCTTCTGTACGTGTTCATTATTGATCATTGCTGGCAACAGGCTATTGAGCTAGGTAAACATATTGTTCGTATATTTTCAATAAATATTTGTTTTTTATTTTAAACTAATTGTACAGCTTTATTTAAAGCCCTTAATATGATTTTTAATACCCTTAATATGACTGTATCTACTTTCTTATTTTTCTAAGGCTTTCATCACACAATGGACATTGATTTGCTGGTAATTATGTGGCTAAGACTCTTTATAACCCTTTGATGCAATATGGGTCTGATGGATCTATGATGTATTCTAGCTTCTGAAAGAGTGCCAAAAATGATGAAACCTGGAATGACCAAGTTTACATTTAAACTTTGACTCCTTCAACAAATATACACTGATTCTGTGATTTCTACAACATAAAATATGGTTAGTCAACTACATAAGCCAAAATTTAATTAATAGGCTAGACTTACACAACACCTTAAAGAGGTGTAGGATTAAAGTGGCAGTCTAAGCCTTTTATATGAAGAAGATGCCCTTGGCTGTTGAATTAACTCCCTGAGTTGCTGAAGCAGTGCTCAGAATTTTCACTAGGCTAGCTTATTCTCCTTTCAGCTCCAACCCCTCTATGATCTACATGTTAGTGCTTGTAATCTGGTATATTTAAAGCGTCTTTATGGCTACCTATGATGACAATTATACTTCATCAGGGGGATTCTCTTCTATGGAAAGTTTGATTTGCAGCATCCATTTACAGAATTTTGGTCCTTTAATCTGAGATAAAACAGTCTCAAAAAGGAAAATGAATATGTCTTAGCATTTTCAATTAGTGCTTTGATAATCTTATTGCAGAGTGGTTTGGTTCTAACATAGTCATTAATGTCAGTATATCACATCATATGTACCACAGAAATTCTAGAGGCTTTGACAATTTTTCTCTTCTATAAATAAAAATACTTATTAGTGAATTTCACAGTATCAGAACAATATTTGTGAACTATTAAAGTGCAAAAGCAAACCTTTGCAAATTGGTTTACTCTGGTTCCAAGTACTATCTTTTATACAACGCAAGGTAAATGAACTCGCAGGTTCCATCAAATATCCTGGATTGCACTGATAGCTGACTGTTTTATTAAAGGTGAAATCATTTCCAAACTGAATGCCATTCGCCAATGCACCTGGATCTCCACAGCTGATCACTAATGAAGAAAAGAAAAAACAAGATTTTTTTTTTCAGTAACCATATAAACACTGAAAGAATACACATATAATCACATACAGCTATTGTCTCTTTGGCAGTATACAAAACAAGAACAACAATTTTGATCAATGTATTCATAGGAAATCAAAAGCTAATTCTTTTTTCAAGCTAAAAAAATCATATTTTTTAAAATATTACAATATTCTGAGCCAAATATGGCACTCAAATATATTCAGTTACTGAAATAAACTCTGGTATGCAGAGTAAACCAGCGGTACTCATACTTCAGATTGTTATGCTAGTACTTAGACGCAGTGATTTTGTTGGGACTTTTCCTTCCTCCATTTTAGGAACTTTTGTCACATTATGTCAAATACTGATTTTGCATAATAAAAATTCCAATGGAGTTATGAAGTTCCTGTTTCTGTATCAGAGTCACTGAGCTCAGAATCTAATTTCTACTTCTAACGGTTAACAGAGAAACTTTACTTTGCTTAGTCCTGGAAATAAGTCTTTGTACAATAGAATAAAATCAAATATTATTTATCTGACATCACCTCTCTCAAGGAATGGTACGTAGCTTTTCTAACAGATTCCATGTTGCTACCCTCTAGTTTTTTGAGTAACCTGCTTGTTTGGGCCCTGAGTGCAGCAACAACCTTTGTCACCTCCTTCCCTCCTTCCTAGGGGTTTGGCTGCCTGTGTTCCAAGCCATCTTGGATGCAGTGCGCTCTTGTAAGCTGGGATGAGACAGCTGTGGAAAGATCTGTGTGTGAGAGAGCTGTGAGGAGCGCTGTCTAGGCTTCTTCCCCCTATTTGTTCAGGAGCTGCATTCAAACCCAAATCCTCACCCTTGGTCCTTGCCTGAGCTATGCTGCAGGTAAGCCTATGCCTGGCCATATACATTGCTGACTTGACTTCCTAGCTTGATCTTGGACCTGCCTCTTCCTCTTGTGGACTTGCCTGGCGATCGCTGGACTGTGGCTGGCCCATGTTACTGTCACGGGACCTGCTCTGCTCTCCCTGCCTCTGCAGGTCTGACCTCATCAGGGAAGTCACCGTCCCTGCTGGCCTTGCTGCCTCCCTTCGCTGCCAGCTTGCCTTCTCTTGTGGAGCAGCCCACCCTTGCTGCTCTCTAACACTTGCTCCTTAGCAGAATGGCTATAAACTTTATTGGTCAGATCTGACTTAGCTAACTTACAACATAGACTGATATAGCAATGTATCCAACTACATAAAATCTGATTTAGAGCTACCAGCACTTCATTCTCTGTACATAAGCTATAAGAAGGCTAAAGGAAACACGGGAAAAACACCCATTCTTAGGAACAACGCAATACTTTTAATATAGGCGTTCCTGTTGTAATAAAATACAGAAAAGTTACCTATGTATCTATTTTAAAAAGGCATTTCCAGCAACATCTAGCATGCATTAAGAAATGAAAGTCCCTATAAACAAATAAAATATTTATGTAATACAGGAAAGAAGAAATGGGGAAAAAAATGTGGTTTTTATCAAATCAAATAGGTTAGTCTTCTTATTACTTTAAAGTTTTTGAGGTTAACTTTAATGTTATTTCTGACCTGTGCAGTCTGGAGCAGTGCCAGTCCATGTGCCATTGGCAGTACAATGTCGAGTAGTTAACCCTGAAGTTTTGTAACCTTCCCAGCAGGCATAGATGACAGAGCTGGAGAATAATATTCCATCACTGTATATTATCATACCATTGGCTGGAGTGCCAGGGTTCCCACAAGACACAGCTGCCAAGAAAACGTTTTAGAAGTCAGTATTTCTATTATAGAACTGCAAAAGTGAAGGTCAATGCTTTTTAAAGAGCCCACCTTATTAAAAAGTTATAGCAAATATTAAAAGAAAATGTTTAACAGTTGTATTTTTGAGTTAATATCTTAATTTTCTTTGATTAAATATAGATGGTAAGAATAAAAAATGTCCATTTGTCTCTTTCACCATACATGTGCAAGAAGTTAAGGGAATTAATTTGCTAATTTGCTAATATGATCAGAGTGCACGTGAATCTTTTTTTTTTTTTTTTTTTAAATGTGTGATTCAGATCACTCCCATTGCTTTGAAAATGTTACATTCCATCCAGTATAGTCACTGGACAGAAGAAAGTTCATTCAGCACTTCCTGACTCACCTAATGCCTCTGGTCTGCCCTTGGGTATGCTCTTCTATTCTCTGCCTGTCTACTAGTATCTTCACTTCCAATTGTAAAAATAAGTAAATAGGAATTTATGATCTCCCCTGTCTATTCCCTTCTTCCTTGAATAACAAAAAAAAAAAGTTCTGTATTGGCTTCAATATCTTTATAGCATCTGTAGCCCTACATTAAGACAACCATGCTTAAGCTTCATACATCTGAGATTCAGACAGTGGTTTATTTGTGTCAAGGTACATTTTTTTCTCCATGCACCAGCCAATCATATGCAAAGAATTCATTTGTTTCTTTCGACTTTTCATTACAATCTTTGTCTGAAGCATCTGATATGACCATCACTGCAGACAGGATCCTAGAGAAGGTATGATAAATTTCAAGGGTGGACAGATGACACTCCTTTTCTTATGAATAAAGTGAAATTATCATGGGGTTAAAAGTGATTAATAGAATTAACCAAGAGTAGGAAGAAATGTGTATCTAAATCAACCTATTTTCTTTAATATTCCATGGAACATTAACTGCTTCCTAAAACTAGAAGAACATACTTAAACCAACCCTTGCAGAGGTTTCAGGAACTGGCAATTTCTTCTTTTCAAGAGACCAAAAGTGTGGCCCCCTGAGAACTGAAATGATTTATTCTAACCCTATTATCACATTAAATATGGGTATAACAGACTTAAACTTTAATGGCTTGGGATATAGAGGAGGCCAGATGTTTGCAAGCACATTTTCACAACATTTGCATAGCTTCAGTCAACATAATTTTGAAATAGATGTAATTCCAATTAAAACGCCAAATGTATCACAGCTAAACCGGTAGTTACAACATCATAGGAACAGTGACAGATTACGTTTTGAATGGTAATCAACTTCAATATTTTTTCAATTTCAACTTTTTAAAGATTTGTTTTAGCAGAAATTTATTATCCTTGTTATAAGATATGGTTTAGAAAAGAAAAAAAAAACATTCTATTGACTTTGATAGTGGGAGCCATCAGAAAATCACATATAGGTAAAGGATGAAAGTAGCATCAGAGTTGAACTCCCTTAACTTTTTACACATGCAATGAGTCCTTCCTTCAAAAGAAGGAGGTACAAGAAATTTTGTGACTTGCTTTTTATGATTTTTTTTTTTCTAACTGTAAGCTTGTTTTGGACATCCCCCTGACATGGAATTTTGACATGGAAGAAGAAACATATTAATGGAGGAAAGGAAAAAAAGAAGATGAAAGTAAGTTTAAAAACGGTCTTGTAATCAGCTGTAATATGCTGTTTTTTATTTATCCCTATAATACAATTCTATCTCACAAAGATCAGAAATGATGATCCAAAAACTTTTGAAGTTTTGAATGCATAAACACACATAAATAGTACAGAAAATACAGTGTAGAAAAGTCAACAATACAATGTTCCTTTAATCAGTTAAATTCATATGTGCAGCGAACACATCAAAGAAGAAACATTTCAAAGAATATACCACACCTCTCAGAATTAGCCAGTTCTGTAGGGAACTGGAGAAATTACATTCCAAACACTAATAAAATAAATTAAAGACAACATGCAGACACCGGCCAAGGTACAACACCAAGTTCCGTTATAAAAGCTTACATGAATTCATTAGGTCAAAATATATTTATGGAATTTATGCAGGGATAACAAGTCTGCAGATGCTTAATATTTGACAAAAAATAATTTGACTATAACTGACAATAAATCAACAGGAAGCCTTTTGAATGTTCTTCGTTGTTACTTTCTTTCTTTGGGTCTGTGCTGATCTATATCAACTACCTCAGCAGCTGCCACATCAGCCTATCACAGACTCAAAGAAAGGTATTAACACACTAAGCGCTTATCTAGCATGTGATTTCCTGACAGGTGGAATAAACATCAACTATGTTTATTGACAAGCAGGATGAAAACATCTGAGATAAAAGCAGCTGTAAAATCAGTGGGTTTAGAGTCACCACGTTGTCACTGTGACAAGCCTTACCCACAGTATGTAAGGGTGAAAAAACGCTCTCCTCCTAGTCTCTACAATATTTATACTAAACCAAAAACAATTCAAGGAGAAGAGAAAAATTGAAAGAGAAAAACTGAAAACATAAGTTTGAAGCAAAAAAAAAAAAAAATCCAGCAGCATTTCAGACACCTTTAATTGCTGCTTAATGTCTTCATGCAGGGAAAGAAGAAAGGACACTGCATAGTTTAAATTTTTTACTTCACAACTTAAATTTTCTCCTGTAAATAATGGTCCTGTGCCCATTGCCATTTTCATATAGTTACAGTGGGATATACACTGACAGAAAACCAGTTCATGCTGAAGAATATCGTTAAATGAAAATACTGTGATAACACCCGTAACTGAAAAACAGCATGAATTTGTTAAAAAATATTTTGTCCTATCTTCCATTTTTTCATTTAGAGTAAGAGATGAGTGATACTGCAGGACTTGTCAGGTACGCATCCAGGCAAATGAGCTAGATCAACTATCTTTTAAAATATTCTTGAAAAGCAAGAAGTCATTTTAAAACCGACTCTATAGTCTTCCTTTTCTTCTTTTCACTTCTGATAGTCAATAAAAAAGTGTAAAAAAATCTTTATTATATTTTTGTACTTTATTCTTAAATGTGATTTCCAGAAATATTCTCTACTACATTTCATTTGAAAAAGCTACTGTAAAAGCAGTATCTCTCATAAAGATTAAATCTAACACGTGGAGAAACAGTCATTCATATGTCCTTATTTAAAAATACAATGCTATTTTATCATTTGGTCGGTCCTTGATGCATAATTATTACATAGGAAGAGAAGATTTAAATCTTGCAAAAATCTTGTAAATCTTGGGTTACAGATTTATCACTCCATTTTCATATTTTCTACCAGTAGCATTCGTTGGATTTTACATTTAACTTAGGTATGTACCCTCTACTGCCAAGCTCAGTAACCGTTTAACTGGAATTATTCTCTCACAACCTACTTTATAAATACAAATTACAAAACTTAAAATTTGAACTGAGATTTTTAAATAACACAGTAACTGCTTGCAAACTATTTTACATCACATTTCTGAAGAGCAATCTGAAAGTATATTTTTGGCTCAGTATTTCCCACTAATTAAAGAATAAAATATCATTAGTAAGGTATTCAATTGAGTAATAAATCCTGATGGCATCAGTACCTACCTTCACACACAGGTTGTATACCTGACCAAGAACCATTAAGCAGGCATGTTCGTTCTGCAGATCCTCTCAGCTGATAACCCATTTCACATGAGAAACGTAGAAGACTCTTTATTTTGAACTCATCTCCCAGTCTAGACCCATGAGCTGGTATGCCTGGATCATCACAAGAGCCAGGATTATTTCCTGTAAAGCACGACACAGCAGAATTATTGGTAGAGAAGTTATGGTTAATTGTAGCGGTAGTAAGGATTCTCTCTTGTAAATACTACTACTAGCTGGATTGCTTCTTTTATAATTGACCACTTTTCTTCCAGTGTGAGGGAGTGAAATCCAAGACAAGATAAAAATAACATGTCTTTTTAGTCTACTTCTTACCTCAAACGTAAACAGAGCACAGAATACCATATAAATGAAAAATAAAAGATAACTATTAGCACAGGAAGCACCCATACCATTTTTTATGATAAGTTGTCTTTTTGATATTAATAACATTTTCTACAAATTGCATTTTAACGTTCAACTTTGCTATTAGTAATAACTTCTTAGGAAGTTATTAAAAATATACTTCTCAGGAAACTTATATGTAATTCTCTTCACTCTTGCTGTTATTTCATTTTTGTTATTAGAAGTATACTTGAATTAGATATACTGGCAGTCAAGATTAAATAGCCCCTGGCCCCCTATGCCTCTTAAGGAAGCAAAGGGCTCCTCACTTTTTTCCTTATCCATTAAGACCCTCTGCAAGTGTTGGTTACTGTCTTAATGTACAAAGGAAGTGCTGCAAAAAAGACCTCTCAAACGTGTCCTGGTAGTTCTGATGACTCAGTCAGTTGCCTTATCAGATAAAGGAAGCACTACCCAAGATGGCTAAGGAGGTATGATTTCAATATGAATTAAAACACATCCTGCAATCTGTGCATCAGCTCTACCATTCAGGCCACAGAACAGTCACACTATGGTCCTAAATGAATAATGAAATGAATAATAAAAGATTAAAGTATGAGAAGTTATTGTAACAGTCACACTGTGTAACCGTTTGTGAAGAACAAGCTGGATTGTCTCAGTATCAGCAATATATTATAGATTTTTATGTAAAATTGTATATCTGCTAAATCCCTCTGTGTCTGAACTGTGGTTCATAAAAACCCACAGAAAATTTTCTATTTTGAAAACCTTTGCTCTGCACTTCAAAATATGTCTAAATAATTCCATTGGAGGAATTCTGCATGTTCTTACATACATTTTTTTCATCGTATATCCACAGGACAAAATTTTGAACCCAGTAAAAACAACAGCAAAACAACAGAGAAAAATCCAATTAAGAAGCTCTAATTTTAGAAAAAAAATTGTATTTGGGTCAGAAAGGATGACCATAGAGTGTGCGGCATAAGGTTTTCAGTGTAGCAGGTTTGAGTAAGGTACTTTAGATACAACCACACTATCTAACAAAAGGAGACCAAGAAGTAATTCCTGATTTCAAGGCTTACTTGTGGTCCCTTGTAGAACTTAGGTTTACTTGTCTAAATCCATTCTTGTAAACAGTGCGAGTGTCTTGAGGCCAGCAGGTACATTCTGTCTACATTTATACTGTTAAACTCCCTTTGTCTCCAGAACGAGTTGGCTTCATCAAAAGTGCTCATTGAGAACGGTCTCCAGTACACGCTGACTTGCAAACTATCTGGGAATTGTTTGAGAATGCTTTTGGGATGAGTGAAAATATTCCAGGGACTATTCCAACAGCATAATGGTTACGAGGATCAAGTACTAGCGTCCATGGTCTATGCCCTGGTGCTGCGTAATCTGTAGTCCAGATGTTGCCTCCGGATGATATCTGCTTTCCGTTACCTCTAAGACACTACTATTTCACAGGTATTTTTTCTGCTTACAGTGTGTGAAATGATAGCATAAGGGCTGTGATCCAGGCTACCACAGCGGTGTTTTTACAGCATGAAACTGAGAATATGTGGCACATACTTTGAGATGTGGCATGTGAGCATGTGGGGATGCTGTGGATGTAAAGCCTGCAGGGACTGTGCAGAGTATAATGATTTATGATTTTAAAATCCTGATGATGTCCCATTTTCCTATGGATGCAGTCCCTGGACGGAATTATCTCAGATCTGGTCATTACTGGAATATTTTTTGGACAAAGCTAGTTTTTTCTTTGAGAAATCCCCAAACCAAAGCGATACAAACTTACAGTCAATCAATACAAAGGGTGTTCTAGTGCGGTGGACATCTAGACCCTTTTTTAGTTAGCAATGTAGATGATTACATACCCAGTACTGAAAAATGGGCATGTGAGTAATCCTGAACAAGAACCTTACTCAGTGAGATACTGAACACTCTCAGCTATCAGTTAGCTCACAGGATACAAGTGTCCATCACTTTGTCTTTCACTGCATCAAGTCCCAGCTGATAACAAACCCTGAGACCATATTTACACTATCATGCATTCAGACATATATTAATATAAAGCACACAAACAAACCTACTGCACAAAAAAAAACAAACATTTTTTTTCATATCCCTCTGGTATAAACCCAATTAGAGGTCTTAGCTGTCCTGGGCCCAATAACTCCCTCACTGGCATAATGAATACAAATTATTCATACTGGTTTTTGTTTTTTTTTTTTTTATTGCAGTCAGCTCCTGAATGCCTAAATGGGAAGTATAGTTATTTTTATAACTTCAAATGCCTTAGGGAATGAGATACCTTTTTAGGGTTTTTTTTTTTATTATTATTTTTTCTTTTAATTAAATTAACAGAGGTAACTTTCTCCTTTTCCTACAGAATCCCCCTGTTCCCAAGATGATGTCAGACCAAATTCAAACTTAGAAAGTTAAATTCTGCATCAGTAACAATATTTTAATTACCCTAGATGTTTTTTCCCATGAGTGGAGATGATGACAGTGGCCTTCCTGGGTTTAAAAATCTATGAATCAATTAAAATACTGTGGTTTTGAGGCCCAGCAACTGAAGAGCCTTAGTTGTTAGTAATTAAGATTTCTTTCCACTGGTATCAGAATTTTTCCTTCTGGTAGGACATTCTGGGTAACAGGATATGTTGGGTAACAGTGGTAGAGGGCTCTGACATTTAGAATTTAAAGTCTTGGTGCAATCTCAGACGTGGCATCTTTATACTGGATAAAAAAGTGAAAATGGCATAAATACGAACTCAGGATAAGCAAGAAAAGGCCAATTCTGTGTTGATACCCTCCACGATTTTCCTGCAAAGACTCCCTTCAGAATCCAGGCAGAGATACCATGATGTCAGTGAACTCTGGAGTCCTGAGAAGACTCTTAAGTAGCATAGAACCAAAAGAGGATAACCAAACCTAGGCAAGTTCTTTACTCCTTGAGCAGCAGAAAATAGAAATAAAACGTTAGTGACCTGACTTCCTTTTGTCAATGCCTGAAGTTCTGCTCTGTATCTTTCCCAAATCAGTTGATAAACGGACCATTATCCACAAACTCTTATTTTGAGCCTTTTCAAAGAAGCACTGAATTTAAATCTTATAGTTATTTAAATTAATGACTCGCTTTAAATTAAGGAGTCAAGTAACCCTGCCATACACCCCAACTGATCTGATAATCTCAGTTCATATATGTACAGGAACTAATTTGTGGATGTTTAGGAATACATGACATGCCACAAAGAATCAGGTGAGTCTGACAGGCAAAGAAGAGATTTTACATGACCTTAGTGAATAGTTTTGCAACTTAAACAGGGAAAATAACATAAACAGATAAGTGGGCATGCTCAATGCCTTAGGAGACCACATAAGATTCTATGGAACAATCCTCTTCCTCATCTTATCAGGCATTTGTTTTCTTATGCTCTGAAGCATGTAGGCTTGTATCCCTTATAACAAAACTTACTAATATACTGCAGAAATCCTTATTAGCCAATCCTCATCTAAGCTCTAGATTTCAGTGAAATCACATGTTTTACAACCCCTTCTAAATTTGCAGTTAGCCTGGGTGGGAATAAATTAATCCTGCATTCCTGAGAACACTGCGGAGGTTTCTGATATTTGCCCATATGGCACTAACAAAGAATATTCCTATAAGTGAAAAGAAGGAAAGCCTATAGCGTAAGCAGATTACTAGCTAGTGCCTTTGCTGTGGTGTTTTTCGTCAACACTTTTGTATATGGCAACCTTTGCTTATACAAAGCAATGTTCACACAAGTAAAACCGAGTAAATGTAAACATGTAAAGCAGAACTGTAGCAGTGTTTAAATACTGTTTTGTGGCATTTATTTACTGTGGTATCCCATTATAGTATCTAACTAAAGGGCAAGCTTAGCAAAGTAGTGACAAAGAGAATGAGGGCAAATGTATTAGAATATTCCAATAAATGGCTATAAATCAGCTGAGTGGCTATTGGTGAAATTAAAATACACTCGGAGAAGAAACAAAACATATATCCATCTGGAGTTAAAATTTGCTTAAGAATAGCCTTATTCATTTAATTATAGGGTCACATTCAGTTGACAGCTGGTATAACCACCTGAACAGTGAGGGAGAGTTCCACTCCAGTGGCTATCCTCTTGGCACTCCCTAGTAGAATTTCCTACGAGACTTCGACCTGCTGTGCAAGAGTAGTGAACTATGGAGCCGTACGTAAATTTGTCTCCTGTAAGAACTGCATTGGCTGGTACTCCAGGATGTCCACAAGAAATAGCTAGGAAAGAAAAGAGGACAGTATATTACAATGTTTTCATGCCATAGAAAAAGCCTGTTAAAACCTTTAAAGATGAGGTTGGTTCCACACAAAATAAACTTCTGGCTGGATTTCTACTCTTTCATATCTTCAGTTTTGCTGTTGCTATAGATGATTTACTGATCACTTTTAAGAGTAGAGACTAAAATTACATGTAAACCTAACCTCTCCAGTTTAGCCTTCCCTCATAAATATACAGAAATCTCTTTCCTCACCCACTGCCACTCACTATCCTAACTCTTATAAACTGTACACACAATTTCTATTAAGGTCTGGAAAGGATAAACAAAACTGAGGTAGTGTTGCAATGTGCTTTCATATTACAGATACGATAAAGATAAGTAGATTTATCATACCTATAAATAACTGCAAGCAATTTAGGCAGGTACAGAGAAACAAAAAATTAAACCTGTAGTATTAGCACCGCAATGTGTTGAATTAAAGTAAGGAACAGGAAAAGGAATTACCGATCATTTTGGTGAATTATGAATAATATGTAAGTTTAAGTTAATGCATGCATTTTGTTTGTGATAAATTTCCCACAAGCAGCTTTGGTACAGAATAACTTGCAAATAAGTAGTTCAGATCTGTCATATAAGTAAGCCTATGCCATTTTAAGGTGTACTAGAAATCATATTCTGAATTCTTTTAGCGTAAATGTTAGGTTGCCCAATGGAAAAGAAAGGCAAATAAGAGATTTTACATGACCTTAGTGAATAGTCTTGCAACTTAAAACAGGGAACATACATAACATGCACAGATCAGTTAAAGTTTATCAGACTTACGAATTACTTTAATGCATGATCTATGGGTTACACATTTCTAGACAAAAAAAAATGACTACAAGTTATGAACAATTTCTTATGGCTATTACTCTTGACAACCATCAAAACTGTATGCAATACACTGTGTGTGTGTGATACTCTATTTTTTCACTGTTGAACAAGAATTGTTCATAATCAACCTTTCAAAAAGAACCTCGTGTCCATTTTAGGTTTGAAATTTATTTCACCTGTCTCTTCAAGCATTTTGCCCTATAACTAAAAACAATCTTACGCTTGAAAAAAGAGAGGAGATTATCAGTGATGTCTTTGAAAATTAAATCTCTCTCATGGTACTTGACAGGACTTTACACGACTTAATTCAAGAACAGATAAACAGATCATTCTCATAGGAAAAGGCTCTATTCATTTCAGTGAGAGTTTATCTTAAAGACAAAATGCAAAATTTGTCCTGTGGATATTTAGGATTCAGATAATGTTTCAGTCCATCAGCAGCAAATGACTGCTAATCCAGCAGGGGACTGAGGAATTTAGGCACTTCCCAGACTTATCTGGAAGTTCCCACAGCCTCAGTCTCCTTTGGTAGTCACCAGAGCAAGCTCAGGACTGTCTATTCTGAGGAGATGGACAACTATGACTTTACTGGAGCTCTGTCTAAAGACAGAAGGACATGTAAATGCCATCAAATTTCCAGAATGCTTGATGTGGAAAGATGGGTAGCTATTTTAGGTGATTCCCCAACATCTTCTGCTCCTTCCATGAGGAATGTCCCTTCACACTAGAACCCCATCCTGGAAGTAGGAAGAGATAACAGACAAAATTGGGCCAAGGACTTACTTTCATAATAATTTTGTTAAGATGCAAATCAAGAGGCATAGACTTGGGTCAGTAAAATATTCTTGCCAAATGACAGCATTTCATAACCTTTTTTTTTTTAAAATATAACTACAATACAATGTCAGAAAAAATAACTGTGAGATAATCAATAACGGTCTTAGATTATCAGTCCCAATGATAATATATAAGTAATGATTTTAAGTTTTCCCTAGCTGTTTTCAGATATCATAAAAATATAGTGAACAGGCAAATTAATCTTTATTTTGTGGTACTTCAAGGTAAAGGTCCATAGTTCTCTCTAAAACCATTTTTACATTGATAACTATGTTGTATGCCATCTTGCCACAACGATTTCTCACTAAATTATGAAATTTACTATATGTTGCTCATAATATTCAGTTTTGTCCCCCAAAACATGACTGCATTTTTTCAACTTTTAGTGCCTTTGTGACTATAAAATCACGCATCACTATTTAATGTTAATCCAATTGAATGAATACTTACGCAAACACTTTGGCAGTGATCTATCCCACAAGCCATTAGCTTTACAGGTCAAAGCAGATGAACCCAACAGATAAAATCCCTTCTTGCAATGGTATGCCACACTTGTTCCATATTTGAAACTTTCAGGGTAATTCTGCTGTCCATGACGAATAGCATTTTCCACAAAGCCAGGATCAGAGCAGTTCACCTCTATAAGACAAACACAGTGTTCGTCACCAACGCGTAACAGCAACATCAAAAACAAAGTTTAACAATGAATTTTTTGCTTCTTCACTACCAGCTCATAACTGTGGTCTATTTCACATCAAGTCTTCAATTTTAACTTGATTTTAGTAATAAGTATGAGCTATTTACCCTACAAAGCCCTTCTGCTTTGAAATAAACATTATGATCTTACTCCACTTCCTACAATAGTTTTGGAGGTGCAAGTGGTTGGAAGCTAAGAGAGAACTTGGAGGAATTTTTAATCTTTTTCTCCGTCAGCTTCATCTGGCCATTCAAATTTTGATGAGAGGAAAGTAACATGAAAATCAAACCAGTATACTGTGTAAATAACACTAAAATATTTTCTTTTTTTCAGTCCTATAATGAGAAAAATACCTTCTAACAGTAACAAGAGCATTTTCTGTTATTGATGTGTAAAAGAAAAAAAAGGATGATGATGAAAAATGAAATATTTAATTGTGGGGAGTGACTGAGGAAATGCATAAAAAAACATGAAGTTTCTTTTTAGATAGCAGTCAGAAAGCTAACAAACTGTTTTTGCAATGAGTGTCTAGTTTTTATATAAGATATATCCTCCCTCCCCAATCCTTCCTTTTACTTGCTGCAGTAAAGACTATGGTTTATTGGTAGAAGATTGTGATGAGACACTGAGATCTCCATTATAAACTCTCAGCTTTGCTGTCTATCTGTCTGATAGCTGTATGAAAAGTTATTAATGACGTTCCCCCCCACCTTCACTCTAAGCATAATGATGTGCTTAAGAAAAGATTTAGAAAATTATTAGTGTTTGTAAGTTACAGATCATCAAACAGTGACAGGAATCTACCTCTTGAATATGGAACATCAGATAGCATTGCCATTTTAGAAGTAAGACATAGAGAGACACTAATGCAGTGCTAGGGATAGTTCAAAGTTGTTTTTTTTTTTTTTTTTTCTGAATCTTATTTTCCCAAGAAGTTAAATTTTATCATGCACATTACTTAAATTTATTGATTAGCTAATACAACAGAACATGTTTGTAAATTTTCATTTATTGAAAGAATATTTCAGCCAGCAAAGGAAGTACCAGGACTTTAAAAAACACTGCCATCCTAAAATCTAACTCTTGGTGAAAATAGTTACAGATGTTTTCAATTTTCTTCCTCTTTTTAAATCAACAGTCTTAAAGACATTAAATGTATATGGTTTCAAACTTGTAAGGGTTCTGGAAAAGAATATAGATAACTAAAGAAGGTCCCATATGACTTCAGACTTTTCCTTCACAAAAATCATTTCAGGATTGGAAGTAATATTTAAGGGAGAAGAGGGAAAACAGTCTTTGGTACGAAGCAAATCTATTTCCAATTTACTAATTGTTATTAAAAGCACTAAAGATGCAATTATACAGAAATGCAGGATGAAGTTTAAAAAGCATTAGGTATTATGATGATGTACGTAAAGCATTCAGTTACTAAGGCACTCTCTAGGTTGAAGAGAAGAAACAGAGCTCATGGAGGAGACCTGTATATTTCTGAGTAGTAATCTGCAGACTGAGAAGAAACTACAGCAAAATAACACTTTCCTATTCTACTGACATCTGCCTATTTTAGCAATCATCTTCATTACTAGTAAAAGCAGCTCTTCCTTTAAATAATATCTAAAAAAGTAAAAATGTATGGAAATTAATTGCTTTTAATGACAGTATAAATTCTCTGAAATAAAATAACACAGAACTGTAATAGTTCAAAGGTGAATTACTGTCAATTTAGCAATCACATTTAAGACTTGTTGGTATTAGAAACCTTGTCCTGGTGCAACTAAAACCTCTTGCTACTCTGACACAGATCCATAGTATAGGTGCACTTCATATAGCTTGCTTTTCATATTACCCACATTGACTATAACATTATAAACTGTCCATGAGAAGCTTAACCAAGTACATATATACAGTCACTGTGAGATTTCATTGCTGGACATAAATAAACACATAACTAATGAAAGTTTTCATGCAGATGCATGTTACTTTTTTTTTTCCAAGCTACATGACAAGATTCATACTCACTATCTAGCTAACTCATTTCTTGCAATCTCAAAATTTATTTCATTGCTTTCTCATGAATCTCTTCCACTGTATTCCTTGTATTTTTCAGTTGACTTTGTTTTTGTCTGAGCATGAAGTTTCTCACACTTCACCTCTTTTCTACAGCTCCAGATGTTAAATACAAAAGGGTTATACTGTTAGTACCATGGCTAAGACAACATGAATGTTCAAAACAAGTGAAAACAGAAGTAACAATAATGCTTGTGAAGCCACTGAAGTTAAAAAAGCTTCTCATTCATTTTTAACTTCATTTTCATATTATTCATTTACAATCAGTTTGATCCTACCTAAAAGCTAGCACAGAAACAAAATGGTAGAGAGAAATGAATCTGAAGAGTGAAAATGGTATGTTTGTGGAGGAATGATTTAATTCCTGGAACAACATGCACTACTTTGAAAATGTTTCATCCTCAAGCGTTTGTGATGAAAGCCACAGGAGAGCGTATGTGGCATTGTATTGCTGAGCCTTTGTTTAACTGCTTTTTTATCCTAAGTGCTTGAAAATAGAAGTATTTGGATATTAAAATATTTCCTTTTTTTTTTTTAACCCAAAAGATTTATCTGGTTTGATTTCATTCAGGGAAGGAGGAAAAAAAGCCAATAAAGCCATGAATTTTTGGTCAGTTAAACTTTTTGGGGTTTAAATTTTAAATAATGCACAAAGCTAATTCATATGTTTACTATCTTTAAAAAGTTTGACTTTTGTTCTTTAGCCGAGATAAAATATTGACAACGACTGAAAAAAAGAGCTTTGAAACAGAGGTTTGAAATTTGTTATTTTTAATCATTTTATCTTTATTCTTTTTCCTTTTTTATTTCATTCTTTATTTTTAGTCATTATATCTTTATTTATTTTACTCTTTATTAGGAATATGGGTTCTATATTGTTCAGCTGGAACAGATGATAATGAATACTAGGTAGATCTTGAATCACCCTCACAAGACTGGTAGTTACTGTTGTGCTTCCAATGTTTACATGTAATAACAAAAGCAAGAATTTCTATCTTATGCCATACAATTTCCTAACTTTTAAAGGGAGTAAGCTATGGAAAGTCATAATATTATCATCTCTTTCAATTTTAAAAAATATTGTATGTGTGTATTATGCAGCAGATTGGTGTTATTTTGGTGATCTTTAAAGCTGCTAATACAGATGCACATACACCTCGTTCCCATTGATTGATTTTGATGAATTTCCAATACCTGGATTTGCAAGAGCAACATTATGCTATGTTCACCTTTTACTAGTCTTAGGATACAAAGGTGCTTAGTCACAGTCCTTGCTTTCAGCCCTGGCAAGAGGGGGTGATGGTGTTATTATGCTTGTTCAATATCTTTCTATCAAAAGGTTGTCTATAAAGGTTGTCTGGATTCCTTCCTAGTTTCATGATTGAGACTTTAGGACAGTTTTCCAATTATAAGAAAATATAAGTCTGTCCCACTATACAAGGTATTCAGGCCATCATATGGATATTCTTTACGCAGGGCTAAGCAGGGAAAATCACTTATCGTCTGTGCCTAATATAAAATACAAAAACAGATTTTGTAAAATACATTGGAAAAAATAAAAAGAAAAGGGAAAAAATAACCCTAACAAGGAACCATAAATATTTGAATTTTTTTTCCTTTCTAAAGGATCTCAAATCCCAAAACTTTCATAGTTTCACTGTTAGAAACAAACAGAAATTCTTTCATCACACTATAATTGAATATACGATGGATAAAATGTAAAAGTGGCAAGCAACAATAGCATTCTTTTTATCAACCATCCCAAAGGCTCAGCTAAAGTATAATGAATCCCTTCGTGACAAGTCCTGCCAAAAGTGTATTAAGATCAAATATAAAATCTACTGTTTTTCTTATTTGGCTTTTTTTGAATCTTAAAACCATCAACATGTATATACATATATGTGTGCTTGAGTATGTATGTGCATATATGAATACATACATATACATATAAATATAGAAATAAATATATACACATCAGACCTATAATAGATATAAAGGACGGTCTGTCTGTAAGTGATATCTGATACACATAACTTTTTCTATTTTTTATTGTAAATGGTCACTGGATAAAACAAACAGTCCTAGGAGCAGTTTCTGGGATCAAATCTGTTCGCTTTAACTTGAAGGCACTAATGATTACGTTAGAGGCTCATATTCTCTCTTATGCATTTCTCTGACAAAAAAAAGTCTGCTCTGCCAACCAACAAACCTCAAATACCAGTCTCTAGAACACATAGTTAGACTATCACGAAATACTGTACAGATAAAAACACTGAAGAATAAAAAGTAAAATAAACAGTGAAATGACATTTTTGAATTTGTACAAAAGAAAGTTTATAAACATTTCTTGCAATACAATTTAGTGAAAATCAATGTTATTGCACACAAATATACAACAGTTCTGCTGAAATAGAACTTTCAAACAGAAAACTATTTTGACCAAATTCTTCTAATGTTAACATAAGACTATGCTATTCAAATAGAGCAAAGATTTGAAAAATATTTCAAAATTCTCTCATAAGGTTTTGAACATTCACAAAGGAATATATTTCTTCAAAAATTCAAAAATGTCCTATGGATTACTCATCTTTCACTAAGTTTAATGTATAATAAGCATTCATGACAACTGTCCCTTTTTCAGTACAGTTCAGCATATTAAAATAAAACAAAATAAAACTTCCCAAAATTGAAACACTGGTTTAATGGTTAAGCCTTTCAAGTTATCTTCTGAGAAGTCAGTAATAGAAATTGAGAGGAGAAACCTTTGTTCCATCATGATATGTTGCCCTACAGCTACCCAAAAGCGATTCTAACCAAATTATCTTTGAAATACGATATGGATAATAGAAAAAAAATAATTCTATACACAGACTAGAAACATGGAATATTCAAACAATATATTAGATTCCCAAAGAATCAATTTTTGAGTGTGATAGTGTTCTCATTCTTGTATCAGTAGTGCCTGTTTAGCCAACTAAGTGATGAGTAAAATACAGACTAGTCACTGAACACATAATTTATACGTGAGCTGTGCAACAAAATGTTTGCATCCTACATGAAATCTTATCAAATGATTATGCAAAAGAATACTATCTCTCAAGCTAAAAATTAAACAAAATTATACCTGCAGTGCCATTTAACATAATCTATAGAGTTTTAAAAATATATACATGAGTGCAGTGTGGCTAACAATGGATGTAGTAAGGAGTACTTTAGAAAACAATTTGAGTTGGTTGTCATACAGAACTAAGTCAGTAGTTTCCCTGATTGCCTTTCACCCTGGGGACCCAGTGGTAAATCACAGTGAGAGCAGAAGGAGATTGCTTTCTCTCAATGACAGCTGTCAAGGGTTACATGGGAAATGAATTCTGGCACTCTCAATTTATTCTTTTGAGAAAAGCAGGAGAATGCTTTAAGTCTGCCCTGATGACTTTGGAACCTCACACTGAGTAGATTCAAACCCTTGAGGACAAAGAAGTGAAAAGACCATGCCAGAGTCCTTTAGGCAGTTTTCTGTTAAAAAGTTGAATGATCACCAAAAAATACATCATTCACAGTACTTCATTTCTTGTTCTCTTTCCCTCTCCTTTTTTCTTTCCCTTGACAGAAACAATATTAAACTGCTTTTTAAACTTTGATATCTGATCAAGAGTATTTTTAAACTTTTTTATTTGAAAAGTATCGCATGCATGTTGGTATCCAAAACATGTATAGGGATTGCCACTCTGAATGAATAAAAGTAGAGAATTCACTTTGACTTTAAGGTAAATTTTAGGAGATGCTGTCTATAGCAAAAAAAAAGAAGGCACTGTTTGTGAAAACTTAATTACAGTGTTTCCTGTCTGTGACAGTTTAGTAAAGTCCAGTGTAAAGTCAATACTGTACAAAACTGACAACTGCTCAATGAACTAAAGCAAAAAAAAGGGGTCAACTTACAACATCACTTTGCAGAATTCTCAAATAAATACAAACATGATTTTTTTTTTAAATGGGGGCCAGCTGATGATTCATTTTACAATGAAAATTCTAGCTATGTAAATCATAAAACTAAAATAACTATTTAGGAACCACAGTGTTTTTCAAACGTTAATAAGGTCTACTCAAAATCTGATGTCCTGACCTCATGCTTCTGATTTGCTCAGACAAAGGAAATTTTCACTATAATAATGTAGTATAAATGTGATGGGTAAAAGTGCAAATTAGTGGTAATAATTTCCTACATAATAGCTTGGTATAAACAAGATCTTAACTAATATCAGTAACTTCAATGAAGTATACAGAACTAAGTTCACACTTGTTTATGAGACAAAAGGCTAAGATACACTTAATTTTTAATTGTACTCCAAAATATTTATCGTTGATATAAAGATGCCAAATATTCTCTCATTGTTATCAAAAATGCAGTCTTTCCTACACTTTCTCAGTGAAAATTTCTGCCTGGCTGCTCAGATAACTAACTAGTCAGTTCACCCTCTACTAAAATAAAACTGGAGTCAGTAGCCTGTTAGAAAATTCCATGAACTTGTTTCAGCTGTGAACTAGGTTGGTTAAACTTCATAAAATAATAGTTCTTTTAGATACCTAGATTAGCTAATTAGCTAATATTTTTGTTTGATATGCATATGAAAGCTCTTCTTTCTACTCCCCCACACCCCAGTATGAACACAGGTCTAACCCTTGTGGATACATCAGAAAGACGAGTTACTTAGTTGGCACTATTCTTTAGATGTGTTCTCTATATGTACATTCCTTTATGGGCTTTTATGTACTAAGTAGGGTTAACTCAGTAATTTTTGTCATAATAGTACCAACCGTGAGGGCATGCTTAAATCTTTCCCTCGCGTTTTTCTTAGCCAAAGCATTGCATCCTGCAAATACTTCAATTGCTAGAGCTCCAATAGAATGAACCTTTATTAGTACAGAGAACTCCTTGGCTACCCAGTAAGAAGCATGTTAACTCTCTCTAATACACTGAGTAAGCTTTTGGAAGCCTCAACTGTTAAATGGAAAACAGGATTAAGGAAATAAATCTACATGTGTCTATGTGTCTAAGTCTATACTTTAGTCACTGGAGGTTTAACCAATAGAGTTAGTGCAACCTAGAATGTGACAGAACCGTAGATCAGTATCAAATATTACTTTGGCACTTTGTATGATACCTATACATTGACTCTCCTGACCATGGAATCAAGACTATATCTCAGAGCACTCTACAGAACAGGCAAACTGAGGTAAAATTGTTCACATTACTTGCTATCTTTCAGATATCACTGCTGGCCAGCATTTCTGAAAAACTGCGGCTAAAACATTACTGCAGGCTTCCAATTCATGATCTAGCGGTTTGAAATGATTGAGTTTGTCCATGCCAGTATTTAGATTCTTTCAAAGGACATTTGTTGGACGATTAATCCAATGGCCAGTGTGTCAACACCAGAGACTAACTTTCTCTTTGCACAGTGGGAAGGATCTTACAGAACTCAGGAAGATCATAGTAATGATATGTCTGGATGTATTGTTCTGCAGTGTATGGCAGATGGGCACAATCAGCATAACTGGTTACATGTTCAACATACGGATGTGCCAACTGTGTCTGCTCATATTATGAAACTTTACGTTCTCAGTTCAGCAAAATGAACTCTTCAGCTGAAAAGAATCTGTGACTATCATTACGGATGGATAGTAAAGGAAACGGCAACCTTCTGCAGATAGAGTGTTTGGATCAGCCATCAAAGTGGGGAACTATGCAAGTGACCTGGGAGGGACAGATACTACCATGCTTGTTGAGTGAATTCTGGGAAGAAAGATTATTCAAAGCCACATTTACAAACATCACGTCTGAAGTTTGCCATATGGCGTCATGGAAGAACAATCTATCATATCTCCCAGAAACATCAGCTAAGTCTTGACCATAAGCATAGGACGAAACTCTAATGCTGTTTTGGCGTTTAGTGGAAGAACCAAAGGTGGGAAAAGGGAGGTAATTAGGTGGATAGAAGAGGAAGAAGTGTGGGAACATAGAGGAAAAATAAAATAAATGGGATCAATCAAGCAGAAACAGGTGGCTGGTCAGCATCCTTGTCTCATTGAGCTCTGTGCTTGATCACTGCTGTTCATCTTGAATTCCCATTAAATTCTATTTTTACCTGTCTTCTATGTTGGTGTGCTTTCTGTTTTGAGTAGGTATGGGTGAATGCTAGCAAATTTCAAGGTGGAACTGATGGTAAGTAAGATAAGAGGTCTGAATACCAGCAACTGAATTGGAGCTGTGTTCCTCCAGGTCTCAGCAACTGGGGAGACCAGGGAATCTAAGATCAGTTATTGGGTAGACTGAGTGTCTAATGCCAACTACTGGAGTGATCCATATTGTGCATGTACATATGCACACTCACACACACACACACACACACACACACACACACACACATTTTTAAATATATTCCATTGGAAGACCTCAGTTCTGATCAGCTGGAGAGGAGAAACAGGACTGTGCCATCCATGCTGCTCGTGTTTATGTGAATGCCATTAAAGGCATTGCTTTCTGTCTGTTTTGTTCTGTGTGTCTGGCTGCGCATATACAAATATACATATAGTGTGTGTGCGCCTACCAGAAATACATGCTCATACTGGCTACTGAGTGGACCTGGGGCCATAGAACTACAGCAGCCTCACTTCTGTTGGGCTACTGTATTAAGCAACCCCTAACAGTTTCCAGCCTTTACTCTTTTTGGCAATGAAAACTCAACTGCTGTAAAACACTTTTCCCCTGCACAATCATTCTATCATCCAAAAACAACTTCCCAGCAACGCCCGCCAAAACCAAGATGCCTCTGAGAAGGGTATCTCAAAAAGGATGATCAAGGGGTTTTGGAGATGGTAGTGCTGACAGCTGGTTAGTATAATGCCAGAATATAGTGTTTCAGACCCATTTGATGGAAGTCACAAACTGCGATACCTGTAAAAAACTCACATAATCTCTCTGTAAAGTGGAGTGGGGAGAAAGAGAAGGGCTAAAGCACCACTAATCCACTTTTATGCTTATTTCAGTAAGGGAATACTACTGAAAGAAACGTATGTTCACACCTCTTAAAACATTACCAAGATGTCTGCCTCAGCTGTGATGAATCAGCAGATAAATAATGAGCTCTGGAATGAAAGACCTGGAGAAATATCTCCTGTACATTGCCTGCAAAGGTGCCTTGAGACCTCACATTTCTCTGGAATCTTGAGTAAGACATTTTGTCCATTCATGAGGTAGTAAAGGTTAATTTCCTCAAACAGCACATCCTCAAGCATACTCTGAATCCCTCTTACCTTAGCTCTGCAGCCAGGAATGTCCCCTGAAACCCACAGTTCTGACAATCAGTCTAGCTCCATCATAAAAGGAATCAAAAGTAGATTAGAGGGTGAATTTACTAGCTGACTTTCTGCCAAGAAGATACATAATCTCTTAAAATCTTAGAATAGTATCATAGGGCAAAAAATAAACAAACAAAAGGTAACTGAACAGTGAATATACATGTATCTTGAAAGAAAAGCTATTTAGTTGGAAATTTGGATTGTATTTAGCCTAAGGGATAATTTTTCAGTAAAAGTGTTCTTGTATTCCTTTCTCACAAGAGAAAATTTAGATCATTTACTGCTTTCCATCATAACTTCAGCTTCCAGAGAGGAAAGAGCAGGCTATATAATACAGCTTGTATTCTCCTATATTAATCTTTTAATTTTAAAAGATTAAAGATTTTACTTGCTGTGCTGAAAAAAGGGGCAAACTGATGTATTGGCATTCTAGAGTGGGGAGAAATACCACTGTAAATACAGTTCAGTGCTTTATAATTCATATTAGGATCTAAAAACATATTTACATGCTTTATTTCATACAAGTTTTATGGTGCTAAAGTAACATATATGATCATTTGTACACACTGTTTTTTGTCAGGCAAAGCACCCCCCCCCCCCACCAGTATATTTTCTTTGGTATAAATACCTGCCAGCTACTTCTTAGTTATCCTACTAGTGACACAATAGATAGGAGCAATGTATCATTGTAAAAGAGTGTCTGGCAACTGTCTAGCTTTATTTGCTAAAAATATCAGTGTTTTCTAAGCATACACAGCAATTCAACAGCAAAACAAAATTAAAAAAAAATCTTGTATTCTGCAATACCCTCAAGCACTATTCAATATTTTGTAACTACACACAGAGTCTTAGTGAAGTGAAGCCAAGTTCATTATTGACTCAAGTGAACTCAACTGAGGTTTGAAAAAAGGTCAAATGTCAACTCTCTGTTGAATTAAATGATGCAGGTTTGCCAGGACATCAATTCCTTTGCCAGCAGTATTTCAAAGGAGCTGGAAGATTTATTTTTCTTGTATACAAATTCATAATTCACCATTAACAATGAACTTTAATACAAATATTTTTCACCTGTTAGTTAAAAGGAAATTTTAGAAGGAAAGGCACTCCCCTTAGGTAAGTTCAAATCAATTCAATACGAGGAAAGTTGTTATAAGCCATTTAATTGGCAGAGATTTAAACTAGCAACTAGGTTATAAAAAAATTTATTTATCTTGTACACAATTTGCTTGATTTTTTTAACAAAATGTCAGAAAATAAACTGACATTTTAGATTGCAAAATTTTAATGTTCTTTAATTGTGGATGTAAAATTAACATTTCAGCTTTTTTTATTCCACCAACCCCCGGGACTTCATCGGCTACAGTTGAAAGCCATTTTTTTTCTTAAATACAGTTTTAATGTTTTTGCACTTCCTTTTCTTCTATTTAAATGCCATAATTCAAGATAGATTTTATTTATCCCTTATCAGCAAAAAAAAAAAAAACTGTAATAATTTTGAACTCTGCAGAATCATCCTTTAAATCAAACTTTTAAAAAATTTTTAAAAAAATAGTTACAAAAATGTGTCATAGTAATTTTCATAGAACATCATTGTCACAAAAACTAGTATTTACTAAGATAAAAATCTTAATCTTAGTCTATCAAATTCTGATCTCAGTTAAATGATGTAAATGTAATTATGCTGCAAGTTTCTAGAGAGGCAACTTACAGCAGGGAAGGCTCCTTTCTGATATATAGGTAGGGAAACACACACACAGAAATGTTCTGTGGGAACATGGCTGGCTGATACAGACGTTTGAACCTGCTCTGTAGCTCGTTATTTGTTCCTTTTGAAAAAATATCATCTGTTCTTGGGTCACAGTGAATTGGGTCATAAGCAGAAAGATAGGGCTGGAGACACCATGCACTACTTCAGAAAGATTCTTGATAATGCATCTGTCGAAGTCTTTAGTCATAAATTACAAAGAACCACAGAAAGGCTGAGGTTGAAAGGTACCTCTAGTGATCATCTAGTCCAATCTCCCTACTCGAAGCAGGGTCAGCTAGCAGGCTACTGAGGGCTGTATCAAGTTGGGTTTTTAATATCTCCGTAGAGTCTTCACAACCTCTCTGGGCAACCTATGCCAATGTTTGGCCAGTAGAAAAGCTTTTTCTTACATTTAAATGGACTTCCTCTCAGACTAGTTTGGCTACATCTTCTTTACTCTTTTCCATTAGGTATTTACACTCAAGACCCCTTTAGCCTTCTTTTCTCCAGGCTGAACAATGCCATCTTTCTCAGCTTCTCCTCACATAACAGACGTTCCAGTCCCTTAACTATCTTTGTTTCCTATCACAGAACTGCTCCAGTAAGTCTACATCTATCTTGTACTGGGGAACTTGGAACTGGACACAGTACTCCAGATGTGGCCTCACTAGTGTTGAGTAGAGGCCTGTGAATGTGAGGAGACTTCCAGTTGTCTGAAGAAGGCCTTATACACCTCCACAGTCTGCTGACAGCATTCTTCTTAATGCAGCTCAGGATGCTGGTGACCTTCTTTGCTACAAGGGCATTTTGCTAGTCCATGGTCAACTTGTGGTTCACCAGGACCTCCAGGCCCTTCTCTGCAAAGCTGCTTTCAGCCAGGCAGCCTCCAGCTTGTACTTGTGCCTCAGGTTATTCTAGGTGCAGGACTAGGCGTTTCCCTTTGCTGAATTTCATGAAGTTCCTGTCTCTTCATTTCTCCAGCTTGTTGAGTCCCTCTGAATGGAAATGCAACCATCGAATGTATCAATTATTCCTCTCAGTCTCATACCATCTGCAAACTTGCTAAGGGGTGCACTCTCTCCCATAGCATTGGCCCAGTATTGACCCCTTAGGTATTCCAACGGTGACCAGTCTCCAGCTAGACTTTGTGTTGCTAATCACAACCTTTTGAGACTTGCATTTCAGCCAGTTTTCAGTCCATCTCACTGCCCGCTTATCTAGTCTGTACTCTATCAGTTTGTCTAAGAGGATGTTACGGACAGTGTTAAAAGTCTTGCTGAAGCTGACATAAACAATATTCACTGCTCTTCCCTCATCCACTGTGCTATTCATTTCATCATAGAAGGCTATCAGATTGATTAGGCACGACCTTCCCTTTGTAAATTCATGCTGACTACTATCAATTACTTTCTTATCCTAACTATGTTTGGAAATGCTTTCCAGATTATTTTGTTCCATCACCCTTCCAGGGATTGATGTAAGGCTGACTGGCCTGACAGGAGTGACATCTGCTTTCTTCTATCTTCAAGAACCTCACTGATTGCCATGACCATCCCAAGGTGATTGAGAGTGGCCTTGCAATGACATCAGCCATCTGCCTCAGCACTCTTGGGTGCATCCTGTCCTTATGTACACCCACTTTGTTTAAATGTTCCTAACCTGATCTTCCTCTACTGTAAGTCTTCTCCTCTACTGTAAGTCTTTATTGCTCCAGACTTCCCCACTGATCTTAAGGGCCTGTCATTCCTGAAGGTCAGTCTTATCAATAAGAATGAGATTAAGAAGGCTTTCAGTGCCTCAGTGTTTTCCATGTCCTCTGTCACAAGGTCTCCTGCTTTATTCAGCAGTAGGTCTACATTTTCCCCAGTCTTCCTTTTGCTGCTGAAATACTTGTAGAAACTCCTCTTGTTGCCCTTCACATCCCTCATCAGATTCAACTCCAGACGGCCTTTGGCTTTCCCCATCCCTGCATACTCAGAAAGTATCTCTGTATTTCTCCTGGGTCACCAGATCCTGCTTCCACTTCTTGTATGATTCCTTATTATGCTTGAATTTAGTCAGGAGATCCCTGTTCACCTAAGCAGGCCTCCTGCCACCTTTGCTTGGCTTCATGCATATTGGGACGGACTGTTCTTGAACGCATAGGAGGCAATCCTTGAAAATCAACCAGCTGTCCTAGACCCTTCTTCACTTCAGGAATTTATCCCATGGAATTCTTCAAAACAGCTTCCTGAATGTGCCCAGATTTGCTCTCCTGAAGTCCAGGGCTGTAATCCTGCTTTTTGCCCTGCTGCATCCTCACAGGATCCTGGACTCCACCATCTCATGGTCACTGGAGTCAAGACTGCCCCACGTCCCCAAACGGTTCTTTTCGGTTTTCGTATATGGTTCAATAGATCACTTCCCTCATTGGCTCCATGATCACCTGGGTCTGAAAGTTATCAACTAATGCACCCATAAACCTCCTGGATTGCTTGTGTCCTTCTGTGTTGCCATTACAGCAGATACAAGGGTGGATCCCCAATGAGGATCGGGGCCTGCGAACGTGAGGATACTTCCAGTTCTCTGAAGAAGGCCTTATACACTTCTTCCTGACCAAGTGGTCTGTAGCAGACATCCACAACATTGTCCAGACTGGTCCACTCTGTACGCCTAACCCATCAGCTCCCAGCTGGCTCTTCATTTCTCCCAAGACAGAGCTCCATGGATTCTTGCTACCCTCTGAAGTGCAAATCACAGTGTAATATGTAAATTCCTCCTTCCTGCCTTCCCAACTTGTTCCTCCTGAAAAGCCGTGTATATCCACTGCAGCACTCCAGTCAAGTGGACTATCCCACTATGTCTGTGTGATCCCAATGAGATGGTAGCCCAGCAATTGCGCCTAGACCCCTAATTCATCCTCTAATTCCTCTATTCTGCATGTTAGTGTACAGGCACTTCAGAGAGGCACACACTCATGCTGATTTCTCAGAAAATGAGTGAGAGCTTCCTCCATAATGCTGTCCTCTTAGCACTTCCTTATTTGTGTGCAAACACTTGGGCTCACCCCACTTTAGCTCTTTGTTGTTGTTTTCAACACCACCCTGTACCCTTTGCTTGGCAACCCAGCCACCACTTCCACATTTAATTGGGGTCATCATCTCCCTCCTCTGTCATTCCCAATCTTAAAAAAACAATAATATATATCATCCCAAAGAGAGATTGAATTGATTGAATTGATTGATTGATCCTTAAGCATGTCAAAAAGCTTCTCACTCTGTATCACAGAATAATGATTTGGCAATTGCAACCAGGTACTAAGTATGGAAACATAGCCATGTATATTTTGAGTTATCTGGGGTTATATAAATCTTTGAAAACATTCTTACACTCAGGGACTCCAAATTAAAGATTATCTTTGATCTTTCTAACATCAAAAATCCTATGAAAAATAGTTGATTTTAATTGTATTACTTAAAATATGTATGAATATAATAGGCTAATCATGACACATGATAATATTGACAACATTGGATTATGTAATTAAAGGCTCATCCCCATAAATAAAAAGGAGCACAACGGCAGGTGGAGGAACCTCAATAACTCAGTTAGAGAAATGAAGTCTCCTGACATGTCTTCTCCCAGGGCTATCCCAGGAGAGCATCAGCCCCATGGGCTGGGGGTGAGACCCACCCAATTAATCAATGGAAAGGATCTCCAGATTACCTTACAGACTGAGGTGGATTACTGCCTTAGGGATATGAGACTCATTATGGGATGCAGGGGAAGAGCATCCGGGGACTGTGAAAGACTTATTTTGGGATATTTAGGGGAGGAACTGAAGGTGGGGAAAGGGAAGGATCAAGGTGGTTTGGCAGTGGTAAAATAGAGGGATAAGGAAATAAAAGGGGTCAGTCACAAGCAAACAGGCTGCAGGTCAGTATGCCTGTCTGGCCATGCCCTGCACCTGATCACTGCAGTCCATCCTGTCTTCTCATTAAATGCCATTTCTAACGGTTTTCCTGAGTGAGGGGAACTCTGTTCTGTGCGCATTTGTGTACGGAGGTCTGAGTGCCAGCAATCGGAGCAGGGATCACAGGAGCTTGTGTGCCTTAGGTGTCAGTAACTGAAGAGACTGGAGTGCGTGCATGTTGTATGGGTACTTACGTCAGTGTGTGATGGCTAGCAAATATCAAGATGGATTAACTGGTAAGTAAGATAAGAAGCTTGGGAGCCAGGAATCAAAGCAGCTATAAGCCTGGGCCAGATACTGAAGAGACCAGAGGGTCTCTCTGGGTCTCCAGAGTTAGCTGCTGAATGGACCAGGAGGTGCAAGCCAGCCTCTTGAAAAGGCTGTGAGGTCTGGGGATCTACTGAGAGACCAGTTTGCATCTGTGTGCCTGTGCACGAGTCATCTGGAGATAAGAGGATCCAAGGGCCAAAAAATGGGTAGACTGTATATCTAAAGCCAGTGCCCTGGGGGGACCCTTAGTTTGTGTGTGTGTGTAGGTCTAAGTACCAACAACTGGAGTAGGGCTGAGGACCTCAGGCGTTGTATGTCCAGGTGCCAGCAACTGGGGAGACGAGAGATCCATGGATAGCTACTGGACAGATAGAATGTCTAAGCCCATCTACTGGAGGGATCCATACTGTATATATGTACACGTTTTCCACTAACAAACTTTCATCCTGAACCACCAGCGAGGAGGACAGAACTATACTGTCTGTGTTTGTGTGAGCGTTTCTGTCTGTGTTAATTTGAGTGGCTAGCCATGTATATATGTACATACTATGCAGAGTGTGAGTGAACCTTCCGGTGATACGTGCTTAGCTTCACTGCTGGCTGGAGCTGGGGACATGGAGCTGCAGCAGCTTTGCCTCTATTGGGCTACTGGATTTGGCAACTCCTAAAATATAATAAACTTATCACTTCTCAAGACAGCTAATATAACATTATCATTGTAAAATGTCACCTAATAGAAATAATATCTTCATATTTTCTCGATCAGAGATGCATACAATAGGTCCCACGGAACAGAACTGCTCTGACATTGATATTTTTAAACTAAAGTAATATATTTTTGCACTAAGTATCTTCTGGTGCACAAATACTTCTACAATCATTATTGTTACCTTAGCTGGTATACATCTCTAAACAGCCATAAAGAAGGATTTCTTAATCTAGAGAAACTGCAAAGTCCAACTTTATGTCACCTTCATGGTAACGGAATTGTAGATATTGAATTCAGAGAATTTCTGAGCAGCTCTATTCTGGTAGGAATTTTACATTCTTAAATGAATGGATCTTGGTAGAGTTGAATCTATAATACTCACTATCCAGAAAACTAATCTCCCTAAAAAATATTTTTGATCATAAAATCTACTACAAAAAGTGGTGTGGATCAAACTCAAATTCACGTGATGAATTAAAAAAGGAAAATGATAGTAGACATAAGACATTCCTGAAATAAGGGTGGAGTAACTGTAAGGCTCAAATTTCCTAATTTTTATGTTCTTATATTTTAAATCTTCTCAGTCGTTTCATCATTTTTCATTAATTTCCTTTCTTCTTTCTCATTTTGAGTTTTTTCATTGTATGAATGTAATGTATACATTTGAATTCCACATGAATATTACAGTCACTCAGCTTGTAAGAGAGGCTTAAATACATCAAGACCATGCAATTTTTGCCTCTGACAACCAAACAGTACAGATATGGACCATACTTACTGTATATGTAAAAATAAATATAATTTTAACAAAGAAAATCTTAATTAAACACCTCATAGATGAGATAGAAGAGTGTGTTCACTGAAGTTTAGTGATATAAAGAATTATACAAGGACAAAAAATTACTTGATCCTAAATAGGAACTATTTGCTAATTCCTGTTTCTCTATTCCAACAATTAAACTCCCATGCTAGTTAACTCATTTGCATAAATTCTGAGAGTGGTGACTAAGGTAATTGCAATCTTTGTATTGTTTTAATGAGAACAAAGGATATAAATTCCTCACACACTGAGCTTGAAATTGCATTAGCTATCTCTGAAACAATATCATGAGCTGATTACCAAAGATTATTATTCTTAGGAGCAACCACTGCAATAAAATATGATTTTTAATAAAGCAACAGGTGGAGATAATAAAGCTATCAATAACTGAACTTTTTATTACACAATCTTTAGTTTCCGTGTTAGTATCCTTTGAACAATTCTGCACATCAAAGACAAGTTGCTATGAACTTCTAAGAAAAAAAGGATTGTATTTACACTGATTTATAGTTTAAGTGATTATTTTCCAAGTGAAAATAAATACTCAAGAAAAACTTTGTAGCTGTTACACTGCAGGAGAAATGATTTACCTGACTATATATTAACCCCTTTTCAACAAACTAACTTTTGCCTGCTTAATCACAGGAGATATTTCTGGTTATTGTTGTGATGGAAATAGAATTCCAAACTCAGTCCTCCTATTCTGACTAATGGAGGAGAATGAGGGGATTAAAAAATTCATGTTTTCTACATTTGGAAACTAATCTTTAGGTTCTTAATTTGACAGTCAGCATTCAGGCATGAGATACAATAGACACTGAAAGATTCATCAGCCTAAGGAAAGATGTAAGTGACTTGTATGAAATTCCTTTCAGAGGATGCATGATTTCACAAAGATTTGCCAAATTATGTCCTGGAAGGAAATTCTTGTCAACTTCCCAATTCCAATTTAACCCATAAAAATCTGACTTCTGTATCACACGTATATATATTTTATTTCTTTGCATATTCCATGCCTGGAAGAAACATCAGTTTCTCTCCAGAGGCTAAGCATTTTGTTTGTTTGTTTGCTTTTGATTTACACATTTGGAAAGCAGTGCCACTATTAAAAATTAGAAATGAATTCAGCCAATTCCAGCTTTGAAAAGGGAGCATGACCAGGTCCAGATTAGGTCCATTAACTTCCCTTTTGGAAAGTTCACAAAAAGATGTCCAAACTATATTTCCAAACAACACTTCCAAACTTCTTCTCATGGCTCTTGACATCTTTCAGTACCTAATATGATTCACCTCAAGTCCTGCCTGCCTTTCTCTCTCTCTCTCTTTCCCTCACCTCTCTGACAATTTGTGTCTATTTTATAATGAGAAAATATTCAATCTGTCTTAGTGATCCAGAAGAAAACAGTTCACAACATCGTCAAATATTCAGTACCTAATTGGATTCAGCTTTAAGAGAGCATTTCCTACTCTAGTGTATGCTATTTCAGGGCATAAGGCATAAAAATATCAGACCAAAGGACTGATATTAACCGTCTGATAAAACTCTGAACTGTTGGTGGAACAGATCAAATGTTTGATATTAGCTCTATATTCTGCAAAAACAGCCAAAGCCTGAAGAAAATCAATTAAAAAAGTGCCCCTAAGCAGAAAGTAAGAATAGGGCAACCTGAGGTGATATTTTTCCTTATAACCTCCCAGCACGCAGCTCTTCAGCTCAAAGGATTCCTAAGCCAGATACAGGCTCTGTATGTTTAGAGCTCACCCTCAACTGATTTCTCTCCTACTGAAATATTTTAATGTCCTTTAGTTCTTGCGTTGGAAAAAATGATGATATTCAGCCCTTCTTATTCTCTCCATGGCACTCCTGACTTTTAGACTTCTATCATTTCCTTTAATGCCTGCTAGTTAATTCTTCTCTGATACTTCTCAATTTCCTCATAAAAAGCCTTTGCATTCCTTTGATCCCAGCTGTTGCTTTTCCTTAATCTTTCTGCATACTTTTTAAGATGAAGGGATCAGAACTGCATGTTATGATATTCAAGATGTGAGCAAATCACTGACTTATGCAGTGGCATAAATTAGTAATCTCTAGTTTTTTCACCACTATACAACATCTTTAGGTCATATGTCTTAAAGATCCTTTTTCTTTTGTTATGAAATTGTCTTAGGTGAGTATAAAATTGCCCTGTAATACATAACAATTTGACAAAGAAGCAGACTATTCTATTGACATTTTTATTCTCTCATTTACAGTTTTCTGTGTATTTCATGTGTATTTCAAACCACATCAAAATGAAACCAAACCTTAGGGAACAGCAAAGGATTTGTTTGGTTATAGGTATTCTAACTTTAAGCTGAGGTGAAATAATACATTAGATACATTAGTGAATCAGTAAAACATACTTATGTTAATGGCATCTAGATAAATAAACAATAAGGACACAATGAAATGCAAGAACTTTGGATTTCTCCAATTACGGTGTTTCTGAAATGGCTTCCATTTCTTCCCCTATATGTGCAGACTTGATATACAGCTTTCTTCATAACACAGACCCTTGCTTTATTTTTCTCTCTCAAACATCTCCATCTTACACTGAATATCACAGGAATCAATTTCAGGCACGTCTTCACAAAAAAACAGTCAGAATGAAATCTTAACATTATCAGTTTATTCTAGGCAAAAAATATCAGGTTTCACATGTACAAAAGCTATGAACATCTTTCAGGTATTGCTAGGGTATAGAGAAGAATTAATTGCATGAATATTCCTTTGCATAATTATGTTTTAATAGGAGCAATGGACCTCTTATGGAAACTGCAATCAAGTGCATCTAAGTCAGTCTAGTTGGCTGACTGTAATTTATTAATTTAATATAACTTTTGTGATGCAAAGTAAACTTTTAATGTCTATAAATCTAATGCTAGGGATTGCAGTTTGAGGATTTTGAGGTCAAATACTGGAGAAACAATGCTTCACTGATCTTCAGCCAAATCCATTTTCCAATATAAAAATGGAAAATTTCAGGTAAGGTAGATAACAAAGTCTTAAAGGCCAGTTTTCAGAATTTTATCCCAGTGTTTTTAAGGTGAGGGAAAGGGTCATGACTGAAATAATTCACTACAGAGCAGAGAACAAACAGGAAAGTTTCTTACCTCGGCAGCTGGGTAAAGGGCTACTCCACTGCCCATTGCTTCGGCACTGTGCTCGAGAAGCTCCCTGAAGTAAGTACCCAGTGTTGCAAGTAAAATTTACAACATCATTTAAATTGAACTCACTGCCATTAGTCACTCCATGAGCTGGATTCCCAGGGTGTCCACAAGTGATTGCTGTTAAAGTAAAAATAGGCAGGCTAGCATCTAACTGAAAGGTACCGTTCTATGGAATCACTTGCAGCATGGAACTTTTGTTTGTTTGTTTGTTTGTTTGTTTGCTTTTCCCTTGAATTTTTCTTCACTTATCTTTTAAATTGATGCAGATGATTTAAAAAATATAGGATACCTTTATACAGAACTTTTAACTTGCAGGAAAAAAATGTTTACCTTTAAATAAAACTTTCAGAATCTACATTTTACCTGATTTAGGAAGTTGTAACATATGTAATTAAATATACATGCATTTTGACACCCATCTGATATGTATTACACTTTGAACAACTTTGAGACTTTACCATCTTTCCTACTAATGCAGATAGAAGAATGAAATTGCTTTTCTCCTGCAAGCTTCAAAATATAGTCGACCCAAATAAATTGAATTTCATAGAAGCTTTCAGAAACATCTCCCCATGAATTTCAGGTTTGAATAAAAAGTTGATTGAAAGTAGTAGATAAAAGTTATTACAAAAAACAACCCTCTTTCAAAACAAAACCCTCCACAATTTAAAAAACCCTAACCAACCTCCCCTTCGTTCCAGCCTCCCCCTGCCAAAATAATCAGTTCAATCATTTATAACAGAAGATCCAAAAATATTAAGATAACATATTCCTTGTTCCAAAGTTGTTGAGTTGCTTTGCTGAAATATTTATCATTTTAATCAGATTTCCTATAGCAATAGAGGAATCATTGTTGAGAGCAAATCTTTCCTGTTATGCATACTGTGTTAATTACGTTACATTATAGTTATAATAATATACTATTATTACAGTCATGCTCTAGCTTTCTGCATGACAACACGTTAAAAACATACGGAAAGTATAGATATTGACAATATAATACTAGAAAGTCAAAGACGTATATCCATATACAGCTTTTCAACATTATGTTGGTGATAATGATTATCATATTCATGTAAATATCCTATTCACAGGTTATCTTTTGCTTTATTAGTTTGCTTTTTGTTTCTTCATTCAAGAGATGAGTGAAGAATAATTTAAATGTGTTTTCTTGTACTTTTTTTCATGGAGACCAATTATGAAGTAGTTTTTTAACAATACCTGATCTTTAGGAAGTAAATAAGACATCTTCCTGTATATAGATTTATGGATTTAGTCCTTACACTGTATAAATAAATTTATGTAAAACACTTTAACATCTTTCTGAATCATCCAATTTGCAGCATTTTAAAATAGGATCTTAAACCTCAGAGTAATATGTGACCTGAATATGCACAGGATCAACCTCATTCTAGCCTGGTTGTTGTTGTTCTACTTTTAAACTGTTATAGATGATCAAGTTTCAATACATAAAGCAATTTCCAGGGCTACTGGCAATCAGTTAACATCATTCCTATATAAAGAACTATTAAATTTTAAAGATGCTATTACCTTAAACTTTCTGCAGCTTCCTGAATGAATGATAGGCCAAAGGTTCTTACAACATAAAATTTAGGTCTCCTATAAAAACTCTGATAACGAAGGACACCCATGTTCAGTTGTCCTTTTCAATAGAAGCATATTCCAGTAAGTCAGTTCTTGTTTATACCTCATTACTCTTGACAGATGCTGTTTTTTGTAACACCTTCCAGAAACTAAAGGTCTCAGCTACTGAGATTCTAGTCACTGCATCTAGTTTTGCCACCACCAAATATCATTGACCTATTGACTGGCCAATACTTCAGTAGCTGGAATCGCAGACTAACAAGTACTGAAAGGCTTATTACCAAAAAAAAAAAAAAAAAGAGAGAGAGAGAGAGAGAAGCAGATAATGTTGACATTGTAGTGTTTCCTCTCTAGATTTTTATGCAGTCAGTTTAACATTGTTTACCTAAGCAGTAGCTAAGACGTTTTAAATAAACGCTACTACTGTTGTTCTCATCTCATCTGAATTGCAAAGGGTCTTATAAAACTCCTCCTCTCTCCTAATGTAAATAATTGCCCTATGCATGCATGCACATACATATGTGTGTATATACACACATAGAATTCTAAATATGCCATGGGAAAACAGATGCATGTCTGATATAAATAATCTCTAAGGAATTATACACTCGGCTATTATACTGTCAAGAGATCTATACACCTTAATGTAATATAACTCTTAAATATATTTTCCAGTTAAACATATTATCAGTCTTGGACCAAGAACACTTCCATTTCACCACAGTAAAAATGTAAAACAGAAAAATAATAGTAGTACAAGATCCTGATACTATTTGGAGAATAAAATCTACTCTGAGTGGTAAGCTATATAACTAAGAATATGTTTTGTCACTATTAATATAGCATATAGTTTTTGTAAAGAAGGTTTCGATATTAATTTTGTTGTCCTACCAATCACAATGAACTAATCAGAGATCTTCACATTTCATGTTAACTCCCAAACAACCAGCAAGTGAAAGCATCTTTCAGAAAACACTCATCCAAAGCATGGGCAAACTGATCATCCAGTATGGAGGTAGCGAAATAAACACCTGTATGTCAAAAGCTATGCAAGATGAGAGAGGCTGACTGTCACATGAAACCCAGAAGATAAGATGGCCCAGGGTGGAAGGGGATCTCAGTAACTGCTGAGGTAATTTTTTTGCAGATTACGATGATTAGTAGTTAAAGCCCTGAAAATCCTTCAAAAGTGCAGAAGGATGTGTAATTTAATTAATTGAAATCTCATAAAAGGTAGGTAATTTTCCAGGGGCAGAGCCATACCCAGCTTATAATCTCTTTATGGTTATCTACTTTCTGAGGCATACTCCACAGTCCATATCTCTTTCCGCTATTACATTAGGGACCCAATTCCTAATACTGGTAAACAGTATGTTGTTACTTTCCTTCTCAAATATAGCTTAGCCATTATTTACTAGAATCAAAACAAAAAAAAAAAAATAGAAGTAGGAAAATCATCTGAAGCTTGGTTGCTGACCAAAAATTTCTGTTTAGTTCTTTAGCCTGGCAGAGTGGTAAGCAAAAGAAAACCATGTTGTAATGGAAAGTGTTAGGCAACCTGTAATGACAGAAATTGCTGCCAGTTCCTCTAATAACAGTAATGATAATATCAATTTAGGAACAAACAGCCTCCTACCTCCCTCTCAGTTTTGTCCATTTCTTTTGAACAGATTTTATTCACTGCATGGTAAAATTAATCCACTAAACCATAATGAAAGTTGCTAGCATTTCTCCTCTGATGAATGTAAATCACTTAAAGATGTAAATAGGATTATAAAATGATGATGCTATTTGGCAGATATTTCCTGTAGCTGTATAGAGGTCTCATTTTACCATTAAGAAAGAAAATATCCTAATGACTTATCAGTAGTATATTTTCTTAGAAATGAAACAAAGCTACTGACATGAATTCAATATAAAAACTGGACATCTTGGACCTCTGTGTCTCTATATGGATGAAAATAGTCTATCCGAATTACCGATGTCTTATAAAATGACAGAACTGAAGTAATGGTCCATTAAAAATAATCAAAATTATATAGAAATTGGAAGCCTTATTAAAATTGAAAAATAATAAAAGCAAGTACACAATAAAGTAGTAAAATAATAAACAGAGAAGTATGATTTCTTTCTTGACCATGATTAAAAGGCTGATGGCTCAGAAAAGGTCAGAAAACCTGCCATCCAAAGAAGGAAGTAACCGGGGTAGGAAAGATTCCACAAATCAAGTCATTAATTATGGGACTTTTAAAAGCAGATGAGTTAAGAGCTAAAAAGTCCTTCTGAATATTTCTAACAGATATGGTATAATTCAAATGCCATGACCTGGGCCTGCACTGGTAAATATTAGGAGGCAGACTGGTGGACTTCAGATTTTGGAAAAATGGGCAATCACTAACAGAACTGCATAGATTAGCACTGTTCCAGCTTTACCCACCAAAGAATGAAAATAGAGCAAGAGATTTTGGTATTCCTGGTGAAAAAAATAGGAGAAAGGCTCTGTAAGCCCCACTCGACATAGAAATTATGCCTGGAGAAAGAGAGAGACAGAGACAGATGATGTTATAAAGTTGCAGTCTGCTTTTCAAACAGACTTTTTCTGGTTTTTTCTGAAACAACAGAAACACAGATTTGATCAGAAATTATTGGATGTAGTTTTTCACCCTGTGCTAGGCTAGAAGCTGGGTTAGATGATCATAATTACCTCTTTCATTTAAAATCTCTTCAGTGAATCTTTGATTTGAGCACTTCATTCAAACACCTTTGAAAATCCCATCCACTATTAAAATTCAGTTGAAGTTAAAAAATAGTAGTAATCTAGTGAAAAATTAATGATACTTACGGACACAAACAGGAGTTTGTCCAGACCATTTGTGATCCTGAAGGCAAATTCTGACAGATGTACCAACAAGTCGGAAGCCAGGATTACACTGGTAGACTACAGTATCACGGTAACTAAAGCCATCTCCACTAATATGACCATTTACAATTGGATCCGGAGAACCACAGTGACCAGCTACAATAAAAAAAGCAAGCCATCAAAAATATATCTTCTTACAAGTCTTGCCAACGTTTACAATAATGCTGGTGGAAAGTAACATTTTATTCGCATTTTTGATAAACACTGTACCTCCTCAATTTGGCTATAAGGATACTATGGGAAGCTGTTTCAAAAGTCTTGCTACAGCCAAAACTAAAATAAATCTATTGCTCTCCCCTTATCAAATGATCCAGTCATCAGGAAAGGTAGTAAGGTTGGTCAGGTTTGCTTTTGGTTATGGCATCCTGTCTGTTCTCGTTCTCCATATGTCTGGAAATGGACTTCCCTAAGACTTTTCCCAGGGACTCAGGTGAGGCTCATCAGCTTGTAGTTCTCTGCTTCCTTCTTCTGGCCCTTTTTTGAGGTTTGATGTTATCCTTGCTTATTCTTCAGTCAGCAGAATTGTTCTCACCTTTCAAACATGGTAGAGAGTGGCCTTGGAATGCTATAAGCTATCATTTCAGACTCATCCTGTCCGACTACATGCATTAGTTCAGCTTATTTAAGCAGTCTCTTATTTGATCCCCCTACTGCTGTAACACCTCCTTCTCCCTCAAAATGTGGTAAAGAGGAACACAGAATTCATGGTGTGGTTAATCTACAACTAGATGAACTATATGTTAGAGTGGAGTTATACCTCACTTCTAATAACAGTTTCTTCTCCTAAAGAAAAAAAATCCTGCATGGTCCTAAATACTGACTCATCATTCAGACAACTAGCAAAACTACAAATTTGGGGAAGAAAATCTATGAGAAGGGTGCAAAAAGGGAAAAGAGAAGCTGCATTTATACAAGCTAGAATGGAATACAGTTAAATGTTTAATTTTTATAGGCCTAAAAAGTGAAAAATTGAAACGCAGTGGTTATATTGAAGTCAAACACTGGGAATCACAGGAAACTTCAGGAACAAAGATAGCTTAGATGTGCCAACTGGAATATTGCATATTTTGTCTTGAATGAGGATTTAACAACCCTCTGCACTTATTATGTGAGTCATTTCATTTACAGATCATTCCAGCTAGGGGATTTAATGATTTTTTTGAATTTTGACTCATTTAGATTAAACATCCCAACAACTTAAGAACTGAAAGAGCAGGGCAATGACATAAAATTTATGCAATTTTCCAAGCACATAAAATTAGATTGCAAGTAAATTAAAGAAGCTGACAGTTGATTTTTTAATAAAATATGCTCTCAAGAACTAAGGAAATTGTTCATGTGGTTCAAGGTTGAGTCAGCAGCTCTATTCTAAAACATCTGGCAAACAAGGATATAGGTCATTTTATTTTATTTTTCAATAATAAATTAAAATATAATTCAATAACTCTGCATCATACTAGATCAATTAAAAGACCAGAGATTTATACAACAGCACAGTCAGTAGTAGTATTTACTCACACTGACAAAGCTTTGTAGGGAATTATCATACATACTATTAGAATTATGTATGATGTAGAATTCTTACATTTTGGAAAAAAATATGCTAAGAATTTATAAAAATGGAATGGAATAGATTTACATTTAAGTTGAGATTTAGAGTACGTCCTTCATGTATTTGAATAGAGTTTTACACTTGAAAGTCATACAAAATCAGGATAAAATATCTGCTCAGGAAAAACATTTTACTCTACGATTAAATTCCACCAATGGTAGAGATGGAATTAGACATACACTTCAATGCTTACAATTAGAGCTGTACTCTTTCTACAGGTATGCATGCACACTCAAACAACTGAAGCACACGTATATGTTTAAATTCTACTGACTTATAGGTGCAATTATTTTTGGAAGGGAGAAGGGGAAATGATATGAAATATCAGCAGTGTTAGGAATTGCATGAAACCAGAAGAAAAAATAACCTAAGCATTCATATTTATCTTTTTATAACTAGGAAAAGGTAAATGCTGGAAGATGTAAGTTCTATATTTCGCCTCGGACTCATTAATTACCCTCATTTGGCTTAGCTTTCTTCTGAGACAGATAATAAGGATTTGACAAACCTCCTTCTGAGATGTAGAAATTAGTTCCCTCAACTGGACTGAAATTATAAATTCATTTTACACAGATCGATGGGTAACACAAAGTGGTATCTATTTTCATCGATAGCTGTCCTGAACAATATTCATACAGGTACAGCATAGGTAAAAGCTTCTTTAACTCATTATCATTATTTTTGAAATGTAAAGGCACATTCAGAACTCTCTGGGTTTACGCCTAGTGATTTTTGCAGGCTTTTAGGTTAGTCCTAAAGGCACCTTTGAAATAAGCCTGGTGCATGTCGTCCTTCAAATTTAGGAATACACAATTGGTGGCATTCATCTGGCCACCAATTGTGGCCACATCATCCAGCTTAAAGAACCAAATTTAGCTTTTCTGAATTACTCTCTGGAGGAGCCTGCATAGTTCTGTTGACCTTGTTGGGAAATTAGGATCTTAGATTATATTCTAAACTGCATCTAACTTAGGTGTCTAAAGTGCATGGTGGGAATATCCCTCATGTGTGAGAAATTAGAGAGGCAGGAACAGTTTTAATACAACCTTCTGCAGCATGCATGCAATAACTCATTTAAAATATTTACAATTTCACATTCATTAACTATGCATTATTTTTGTCATTATAGAGCTTCTCATTACAGTGCTTGTCTGAATTTGAAACGGCAAAGGCTAAATAGTGATTAACAGTCTTCCAGCTCTAGGTGCAATCCCTTTTGTCTAGTGAAGTGCATGCATGTATTTAACAGTTCTAAACATACCGCTGCATTCTACAGCACAAGCAATCTGTCATATCCCACAGAAACTAAAGTTGCTCAAAACCAGAAATTATTATATGCAAGTATCAGCACCATCCTGTAATGAATGGTATAACACCACAGAAATTGTGGGGTAATAGCCTTTCTTTTTACAATACAGCTCCTATGTTTGCAACAGAACAAAGGGCTGAAGAAAATACTTTTACACATGTGGATTTGGATCTACACAGTTGCAGCTCAAGCATCTTTTAACTGTTGGCCAGCCTAATTCTAGGGATAACCTGACATCAGCAGGAAGTAAGACTGTTTTGTCTTTACGCATAGCCCTCTTATGCAGCTCCACTATGGAACAGATGAGACACAGCAGTAATCTTATGTATGCAAAAAGGTAAACCTGAAGCACAGGAGAGCTCAAAGAAAATTCCCCTAGTCAGCACCTCTGTGGAATTGTCTTTGCTACACAAAGCAGATTTGTTTTACACTTTTTTCCTCTACATATCATAAGAATTACTCATTCAAATCTTCTCCACTTATGTCATTATTTCCTCGAGTAAGATGCCATCACTTTTAATATAGCATAATTTAAATTCAAAAAATAAATTTTAAGGGATTGAAAAGATATCAAGCTAGAAAAATGTTCATACTTCTCACAAAATTTATCAGAAACAACTGTATCTCGCTGGGGTTCACTAATAATTAACTGCCATCTCAAAGCCAGTTAATTCTTTTATGCCTGAACTCTGACTTGCTATGGATTTCAGTTACTTTTAAGTCATTCATATACTTTTCAAGTAGGTTTATTAACTTAGAGACTAATATAAAATATGAGACTCAGTGAAGAAAAGGAGAGTTAACGAACACAACTTGGCATCTGGGAAATTCCAATTCGATATAAAGAAAAAAAAAACACCTGATGGTGGTCAGGAACAGGTTTCCCAGGAAGGCTGTGGAGTCTACATCTTTGGGGATATTCAGAACTCAACTGGACATGGTGCTGAGCAACCTGCTCTGACTTGCTGTGCTTTGAGCAGTCTGTTGGATTAGATGGCCTCTGGAGGTCCATTCTGACATGATTCTTAAACCTACAAAGTAGACACTTCCTACTGATATGTATATTATTCGTAAAACGGTGATGAGGAAAAGTTTAAGTCCCTAACAGAGCGAGGAACTTCTTTAACTGATCACTCAAGTATAGGAGATGACATGTGATCCAGCAAAAACATAGTTATAGCTTCTGGGAGATGAAACAATATTCACACTTAGAGGCATGGCCAGGCAATTTCCTAGATAGGAAGGAACTTAATTTTGGGGAGAAAGATTAAATCTAGATAGCCTTAGATACATGATGAGATGTCAACATGAGAATCAGCTTCAAAGTCAGTTTAATATATCAAGAAAAGAAGGAAATTGTATGCATAAAGGGGTAGATAGAAAAACAGAGAGACTATTATTTGAGAGTATTTGTGGTCATCTCTTTACCTGTATCTTCTATAAACGTTTGTATGTTTCTTTCATACTTCTAATTATTTTTAATAAATATTGTATACTTACATTATACATAACCTGGACTGAATTACAAGTGATTTAAAGGTAAATGAAATAACACCAATGCTTTCCATGAAAAAGTGTGATAAAGCTATGAACTGGGCCCTGGGACATTTTCACAAGTGCCCATGTCCTCAGGGTACTGACCCAGTATTTAGCTTACCCAAAAGATTAGTTAGGGCAGCTATATTCTTTTTAAATCTGCAGAACCGTATAACTTAGCTCTATGAGATAATGCTCACTACTTTTGAATAGTACTTATTTTAAGAGATAACCTACTGTAAAATTATCTTTACTCAAATTATCTTTACAAAAATTGTGCTACAAATATTACTGTTGCAAAATGAAACAATGAATCAGTGAAATCCTAATTCAGATCTTATCGTCTCATGCTACTTTTTTCAAGAAGATCCTCTTTTCATTTTTCCTGCTGCTGCAGTCTAATGTCTGAATTGAAAGAAGAAAAGGCAATCAATAGGGCAAGTACAAAACAGAGATCTAGATTTTATCTCTACCTCTGATAGAAAACCCCTTCATGTCTGTATTTCACCTACACCCAGTCAAATTGTCTGTAAAGATGCTGGTGAGGCAGACACTATGATGAAGAACAGAGTTAATATGCAGCTGAAAAGTCTATACTTTTTTTCATCAAGTCTAGATAATTATGCTTTTGTTTATTAGTATATTACTGTTTTCTAGCTTGCAACCTGTATTGTATCAAATTATTTTCCCTAAAAGTGTTCACAGAAATTAAAGATCCCCAGAAATACAGGATTGTTGTCACTACTACTCTGTTAAAAAATGATGTTTGCCTAATGATTTTTGCTATTCCCTTTTCTTAATAACTTGCTAAGATGAAACTGATGATACATGAAAATTGTTTTTAGAAGATATTGATTGAGTTGGCATGTGGTCCCATCACACCCAGTTATTGTGATGCAGAAGTTTTGTCTTTTATTTTAATATAATATTCTCTCAGGGGAATGCAGTTGTATTTTAAATAGGAACTCTAGCCTTGCTCAGAGTACCTGTGGCCATATCTTTCAGTTTTGCACGTTCGTGTGGGCATGAACTGCAAACACCTTTATCATGGTACCATGCTTAGAAAAGCAATGCAAAAAAAAACAGACTACCTATTTATCCTTTACTTCTATAAGATACTGAGCACCTGCAACCTAGTATACTAAAGATCATACGTACATTTATCTGAACACAGAAAGCCAGTGGTCTTACTGACATTGTAAAAGTTAAGCACACTCAGGCTTTTAAAAATGCTCAACAATCTTGCATTTCAGTTCTTTACATATATATGTGCAACATATTAAGCTGTTTTTTTTTTTCCCTAGGTCAGTATTGACACTGATTTGTTGCAAATATATATGTAATATTAATTTTGACTTGGTTTCTAGAATTGACAACATCAGAGATTCCTCAGCCAGCATGTCACAGGTATGAAGTGAGGCTTTGAAAAAAGGTTATTTTTCAATTTTGATTGAAATTCTGAATTAACTACTTCCAATACGATGAAAGTTTTCTGTTCTTCATGAGGTGCTACAAAGCATAGCTACCTACATTTTTTTAAGAGGCTATTTTGAAGATGTCAGTGTCCGAGGAAGATAATTGGTATCTTATATCTTTATTTATATGCAAAATTATCATGTTGACATACTCTTATAAAACACAATGTTCCCAAAGGTGGGAGGTCACTTTAGAAATAAAGAAACATATTTTATTTAAAAGCCCTGTAGTTAAATGTTACTGTTAGATATACAGCTAATTAGACATACTTTCCTTTAGCCTACCTGAAATATTTACTAGAAGTGAGTTCTGGATAGAGAATCAACTTTGACATTTCATGTTATAGCTACTAACATTTCCATATAAAACAGTGTTTTTACTGTATTATTGCTGTAAAAATAGGGATGGATCTTATTCTGGATAATCATATCCTTGTTCCTTGATCCCATTGTTTCTATCAAATATTTATAATATATTACAAGTAACTATAGAAATCTTTCATCTTGATAATACTTTGCTGTGCATTTATCTCTTTTTTTGCTTCCCTTCTTTATTATGTTTACTGCAAAGATTAGATTCAGACATACAGAAAGACGAAACATTGTGGTGTTCTACAAAGCCATCAAAAATAAAAACATGTATGTGCATTACATTTTTTTGGAAAGTGCTATATATAATATCTGTGCAAAAAAGTAATCTCTCCATTAGTGTAAACCAGAAACAAATCTGAAACTTTCTCTACAAGTAATCATATCTGTTTAAAGCCAGTAAGTAATGACAAGTATTTGAATCTACCTGAAAGACTGAGAGTCGTCCTGGTAATTTTTTAAAAAGGTCATTCAATTATTTCCTCTATAAAACGATTCCATTTTTGTATATGATATGTGGTCAAACCATTTTGTTTACAAGGTATTAGATAGATAAGGAGTAGTTCGTGTTCTGCAGAAAAACATGTGCCTAGGCAGCAGAGAAGAAAGCTGCTTTCTAAGTAAGGTTGAACTTTGAAAACAGAACAGATTCCTCCTTGCCTGAGAACAACTGAGTACATTCAGCTGTTAGAACTGCTGAATTTCTAAAAAAAAATTATATGTAATAGGGTAGTATAAAATCACCTACAGCATACAATATTTTCTGTATTCAGAACAACCTTATTTTTCATTAAGGGCATTGCTGCTGGACATGAGCTGATTTCCAATAATTTTTATTGTGTTTGATTAAACAAAAACAGAAATATGTTTACCTAGGCATTGGGTTTCAGTACCGCTCCAGAGTCCATTTGCCAAGCATTCTCTTACGTGAGAACCAACTAATGTGTATCCGGTGTTACAGGTGAATATTGCAGTAGCTCCGTACACTGTTAAGGTTCCAATCTTATTCCCATTTGGTGGAGATGGAAGACTGCCACAGGAGATAACTAGGAAAAACAAACAAACAAACAAACAAACAAACAAACAAACAAAACCAAACATAACTACAACCAAAATATGAAATAGCTTTACATAATTTCTTAGCTATACTATCTCACATTTTCTTAAAAAGTAAGAGTAATACAAAATAAATATGAAAGAGTTTGAAGTTATATTCCACAGTAAAGGCTTAAAATTATTCTTGCTTTGGCAACACATGTTCTAGATCAGAAAGTTCAGAATGGTATCTTCACACTGTGACAGCAGCTTAGATACAATCTGGATTTCCAGTGCTGAAGCACAAGAACCACATGAATGTCCAGGAAATTTGTGGCTATACTGCATGTGCATATTGTCCAGGCTACTCCTCATATGTACTTTCCCAGGCCTGCCGAAGTGTTATGCCTTCTTAAAAGATAGTATTTTTATATGTGGTACTCTGAAGTGTTCTGAACTGTCTTTTTTCTTATTTCTCGCTGATATTCATTATCATATAAAATATACCATAGGCCATCTGCTAAAAAAATAACTTTTGTTAACTGTAGACTTGACTCATTACCACAGAAACCTTCTGTATCATCAGCTGCAAACCACAACTATTACAGGCACCACATGAAAAACTCTCTTTTAGGATTGTATCAAACTCTAATTTACTTAGAACTGTTCTGTCACATCTTTTGTTTATAGAAAAAATAAACCAACAATTTTGTAATTTAGAACGCACACAAATGCCTCCAAGAGCTTCAACTGCTGGCATATATCATGGGTTTATCTTTATTTTCAAAAGTGTGCTAATCACAACTAAATTTCCTGTCTGAAACCTCCAAGTCCCATTATTCTATATCTGAAAAGGTTCACTGTAGAAAATAACATGGAATTTCCAGGGCAGAAGTTGGATAAAACAGAGTGCATATCACTGTGCAGTCAGTTCAGTCACAATCAGAATATACGTGATCAAAGTTCGTTGTGCACATAAGGTTCCCAAACGTGGATAAGACTCCTTCCGACTAAATTCAAGTCACATTGATGTCATTTGTGGAGGGGCCTAATGTTGTAACTTCTACCGCTTCTAATGCAGAATGTGAATTATGCTTATACAAACTATAAAATAGTGCCATTTTTGTTTCCTAAGGTGCAATAGAATGGTTTGTTCTAAACATGTCAGAAATGCTTCTTTTTGTAATTGCAGTCATTCCAGCTAACGAGAACTAAAATACATGAACAGTGAGCCACTTCATAATTTGCTAGGAAACTATTTGGCATAATCTTAAACAAATGAAACAAATACACTAGCTAGGTCTCTCTTAAGCCAGAACTCCCTTAATCTGATGCTTTGCAATTCCTTTAGAGATATTGTACACATACATAGAAACCATTCACAAGCTGATAGTCATACATATGGTTAAATGCTTTACCATCATTGTTTCAGTTATCATTCCTGCTGCTTCAGAAATATGAAATTGAGCAGGTAGAACCTACATATACACACGATCTACTCAAAAGATGTGAGTAACAGACAGACAGTAAGCATTAGACTTCTCTTCAGTGTACTTCTGGATCTTAATGACCCATATCGAATGAAAGTATTACTAAACAACTCTTTGGGATAAAGTTTGCCATAAGTAAATCCTAATCAGTCCTCTTCAGAGGATAAAATAAAATATTTGTCTTATAAATATAAACTAATGTATTTTTTAACCAGCAGCTCCTTTGATTTCTTTATCTAACTAACCCTTTGCTTTTAATTAACAATATCACATATAGGTCACTCCATTTTCTACTTATTTACATAAGAATTCTGTAATTGTAAAGGCTGATGAAGAGCTAGCTTTTCAAAAGACTTTAGCAACTGAGTACGAGCTGCATATTAGGCAGTAAATGAAAAATTAGGCTCTAGAGGCTTTTTAATAGGTGTGCACAAAAGAAAAGGGGCATGGTTTGATTTAGCAGAATCAAAAACCCATTGATTTTCAAATTTAAAAGGAAAATTGATATAGTAAGAGTTATACAAGAGTTACTCTATTTTTCCGATTGAATATTTCAAAAGGAAATTTTCCTAAACCAAAACTAACAGAATAAAACAAATAGAACCAAAATAAATCCCATAACCCATCATTATTTAGGTAAAATCAAATTATACTATTTTCATGCACTGGTTCCAGGTAGCTCTCTCAGCCTTGCCCTAAAAACATCTTAAATAATTTCATTTTATTTTCTAGAAAATAGATATTGTTTTGTTTTATGTTTAATTAAATGGGTCAAATTCTTCTATGCGTTCTTTCCTTTGTTCTTCTTTTCCCATCTTTATACCATACTCAAATATTCCCTCTGCAAATTCCACGCCTTAGGTTTGAAGCAACACACTTACCAACGCTGGTGAGAAACCTAACTTTTTTACTGGGTATTCAAACCGGGAGAGGACGTTCGAACCATTATAGGAAAGGCCAATTTTAATGGTAGTATTTTCTATAATCTTGTTCAGGGCTAGTAATATACAAAGGATGTTTCTATAACCATCTTTTAAAATGTAAGTCTGAAGTAATGGGTTTAATTCATTAGATAATCTGCTACAATGTAAAATGTTTCATAAAACTAAAATAGGCTGCAGTATATCCAAAATTCAAAAATCTGTGAATTATTTCTTGATCCCACAGATGAAGGCAGGGTATTTAAAGAAAAAATAATTTATATAGTTATGTTTTTTTCTTTCCCTTCCCTTCCCTTTCCCTACCATACCTATTCTCTCCTACCCTAGCCTAGCTTAGCCTTTCTTTTTTACACTACATTTGTAATTAGGCATATTCAAAATAATTCCTCTCTCTCTGGATTAATGAACACATACTTTTTCTAATTCTTCAAATGTGACCACCTAATCCTCAGTGATCATCTTACATTTCAATTCTTTACCTAAATATAGACATTTAGTGCCATTTGAGATGCCACAGTATATCCCTCTTGGCTGCTCTTTCAGATCTCCCATATGTAATAGACAGATGTGTAACATCTACCTTGTGTGGATGTTTTGTGTACCCTGGAGCTTTTCAGATAATGCCACGACACTATGTTTACTCAACATACACACATATGACTACATACACCTGAATGCAAACACTTTGGTCCCACCGTTGGGACTGATTCAGTACCACTTCAGACGATTTTGGGGTATTCTATGTAGCTTTCAGCTGCTGCTGAGGAAAGCTGAGAGTTTCCTGCAAGTCCTCTGTAGTATCTACCATCTTAGATAACGTAATGTGTCTTTGATGACATTAAGAGCTTATTGTTAGGCAACTGAATTGCATCTTTTGTGTGTCACATCATGTACATCGTACTGAAGGTTTTGCATTGTCATTTATTTGCAATAAAAAGCTATCTGATGTTTACGGTCATTATGTTATCACAATCACAGAATTGTACCAAATACTTCTGATACCATTTATCATAAGATATCATTGATATGCCTGCAGAATTAACAGCGTTTGACAAAGTAGAATGATTCTGTTCCCTTTGCTTTAAAAACCTCACAACTAAACGGTTCTCTTGATCCCCAGAATTTTTTCCTAGAGACTGCCATAAAAATTCCCTTATTCATTCACCTTGTCGCACAATAGCCATTCTCAAAAATCTTCCATTATTGCAAACAGAAAAGTAAAATTAAAAAAAAAAAACAAAAACTTTCCATTACAGAAACTTAACTGAAAAAAAAAATCACCTTCTAAAAAAAGAAAATAAAGTATCTTTTTCAGGATGAAATACGTAATTTGAATAGCTCATTGGAATGACATGCTAACCTGAAAAACTGTGTGCCTAAATTTTATTTCCAGTTCTGCTCAGTATGCTAGGTCTGCCAGTTGTCCACTTTCTTTTAGATGCCACGACTTTCTGCGTTGCCCTGGCACTGAAACACAGCCTGCAAATGCTACCATAGCACTTGTAAGACAAGTATGTGCTTTAAGGCTAGTAGAGCTAGCTGATTTGCCAAATATCCTCCCCTGCTGAGGTGAAGAACACCTTGGAGAAGGGAGAAAGAAGAAATGAATTTTGGAGGGGATTTATTAAGACTCTGATACTGTAACCCTTGACAACTATATGACCCAAAAAGAATGACAAAGTTCTCTAAAGCACTGAACATCTGAAGAAGGGTGAACACAATTTATGATACCTTTGTAGGAAGAAGGCATAAAAACACACTCATGAACTCGTATGTGCATTTCTCCAATTGTACATGTTTTATGTTTCACCTAAAAGGTCAAAGTAATGTAATCTTCTAATCTAACCTAATTCTAATCTAAAATCTTATAAAATAATATCACCTCCTAGTATTCTCTAAATACTAAGTTGAATAAAACGACAATCCTAGATCATCATCCAGATTTATCCTGTGATTCTACATCTTTGACTGTTGTATGAAATGTATTGTATTTTACGCATACAGAGAGAGTTCTAATCAACTAATTTCAACAAATGATAATCACTGAAAATGTCATATCTGCTTAACTGTAGAAGATTGATATTAAAAGAACTTTTTTTAAAAAAATAAAAGTCCTATTTATAAAAAAAGTATGTATTAAAAAGCATTTTATATTCTGAAAACAGCATGTTCCTTACGCTTACAACAAACAGTATGTTCCTTACGCTTACAACAAACAGTATGTTCCTTACCCTTACAACTTGGCCTTTCATTGCCTGCACTCCAGGTTCCATTAGTCCTGCACTGTATGAGTCTTCGACCCAATAAATAGTATCCAGGACTGCAACTGAGCATGACTTGAGCTCCATACTCATTCAGTGACCCAGAAATCAGTCTCCAGATAACATGTTCTGTGAGCAGAGTCTCTATACTGGGACAAGTTACAGCTGTGAAGAAAGGACACATGAATATTAGCATTCTACCTTTACATTTCTTCACAGAAAATGCATCCTGCCTTACTGGCAGAAATCGTGTAATGTAAAACTGAGCATACTACAAGCATTTTTGAAAAAAAATTCCAGTAAAAATAATGAACAACATATAGTTAATTTTAAGAAAGGAGGAGAGGTTTGCAATACATTTTAATTTAGAGATCTTCAGCACAACAATACACTCTCTCCTGTGATTCATTTAAAAATTTCAGAGACAGAACTCACCTCAGGCAATAGTGGATATGCAAAGAACAATAAATAATGCTGTGTACTTTGTGTGAAAGCTTAACATCTCTAGGGCTACTGCCCTCTGATAATTTAATGTAAAAGAAATATTACACAAAGCTCTGTTTTTCTGTCCATGGTATTCATTTAACAAAAGCTCTAGAAAGTTCTTAAAACAGGTTTTCATAGAAGCTGTTAACACATATCACATACCGATTACTATAAAATGGTATACTCTGGGTATTCAGGAAGATTATTAAATTCCAACTTAGTGTACTGGCCATTAAAAATAAAGCTTACATTCAGAAAGATTTTAGAGTGATTTCAGTTCTGTGGCCTTTAGATTTTCAGATTTTGTAACAGAATGTAGTTAGTGCAAGTTGCTAATAAATTTAATTTAGGTTTTTTTTTGTAAGACTTACTATAATTGTAATTGATTTTTTTCTGAAATAACTACCAACCATATATAGCATTTTTATATATTTTTCAGCTTCAAACTGATGCTCTGCAATTCAGGATAAAGCATATAAACTATTTACCATATTGAAGTCAATTCTATCTTAATGTGCCAATGTCTCTATCAACAGATTAATTTTATAAAAATATTTATGATTATTTTAAATTATTAAAAAAAATATGGATTCTTATGTCATTCAGCATTTCCCTGCTATAGAAAAATTCTGAATGAATTAGTAACTGTCCATACACCAAAGAATACTTTAGCAAAGATCACTATCCCAGCAATACTTGAGAAAAGCAACACTTGGGGAAAAAAAGGAAAAAAAAAAAACAGTGAAGAAAAATTGAATCTGTCCTTTTTTTTGTTTTCCTTATATATTGCCTTAAAAAGTAATAATTTTTCTAAATATTCGGTACATTTAAGAATCATTACCTCTGATCTTTTCTACACTATACTCAAGCTATGCTGTTACATGTAAAACAGAAGGACTACGAGGAAGTGTGTGAAAATCTCAAACTATGTGAACAAATAAGAACATGAATCTGATTATCACTTATGCTAAAATAAATTTACACCATTATACCAGGGAAAGGACCCATGAAGCTGACAAAAACTAGTTATGTATGTTCTAGACTTACTTTTCATTGTCTGAGAGGTGCAAGGCGATTTTATCAAGAGTATGAATATGTGATGAAAGAGACTAGTCCTGGGAATTACTGAAAAGCATGGAAAGTAACAGAAGAAAAATTCGTGTAAAATGTTAGGTTTTCTTTTCATCACTTTCCAGAATAATTTTGGTAAATGATAAAATTATTTATCTATCTCTACCACATGATACATATATGATCAAAATAATGTCATCTAATAACAGTCTGACTATTTAGAAGTAGTTTCCCAAGTTAAAGGACAATTTCCTATCTACCAATTAAATTTAAACTGGTACTGATACTAAGCTATGTTTCATAAAGCTAAAGGGTAAAAATCATTAACTAAGAAACAGTTCTTTCTTATCTGTTATTAAATATTATCTAGAATATTAACACACTTCATTTAACACCTCAGACTGAAATCATATAGGTTTATCAGAAGATAAAGATTACTCTAAATACCTATTCTAAATTCTAAATAGGTATTCAATACCCTGATAAAGGAAACTTTTTTTATCATTTCTGCTTTGAAGTCATAGATCTATTGAGAAACATGGTTCTTTCAAAGATGAAAGGATGCTTCTTATTTAGCCTAACAGTCACCAGTAAAAACTATAGTCTCAACCACAGGGGATATCTTAAGACACTTAGAGATAAGAGGCTCAGTTATTTCACTGTATGTAAATGAGCCACATAATCGTTCCTATTAATCCAATACTAATGTTAGTATGTAATTTATTTGGTTCTTTAGCTATACACACACTTTGAATATTGTTGCAAGCACACTTTATAAACAAAATCAGATTTCAATCTATGGTTTTAGAATTTCTACTTGAAGATGTCATTGTTTGAGTACAGAATATACTTCCTTTAATTCCTGACTGTATGTTGATGCAATCAACTAAAAATGTTGCTTAGAAAATTTAAGCTTTTAATTTTACAAGTAATGATTCTGATTTATTATTTTCCTTTTCCTTCAAAAGACAAAAAATAGAATATTAAGAGATGCCTGATTTAGTGCAAACATTTTATGACTGAGTGCATCAATTTGGCCTTCAGAGACTCTCTCCTGTAAATTATGGGCTGGACACTATAGTACTAGTTACTTACATAGAGGAAACTGAAAGAGATGATCTCAATTTTTTCCAGATGCAAATATGTACTCTCTTTTCCTAGGCATTTTTTTATATAGAAATGTTGGAACAATATTACTTGTCATAGAGTATAGCTCAGTAAACATAATTAACATTTAAAATTATAATTAAGACTCATTTTAATGGAGCGCCAGTCCTCATGTACTGGTAATTCTGAGTAGGCTCAAAAACATCTATATAACTACTACAAAAAAGTGGAAAAGTAAAGTTGTTCTATCATCATGAAACTATATTTCACAGAAAAACAGAAACACAGAATGGTTTAGGTTGGCAGGGACCTCTGGAGATCATCTAGCCCAGCCTCCCTGCTCAAGCAGGGTCCTCTATACAATATTTCCCAGGATCACATCCAGAGGGGTTTTGAATATCTCCAGGGAAGGAGACTCCACAGCTTCGCTGGGCAACCTGTGTCAGTGCTCTGACACCCTCACAGGAAAGAAGATTTTCCTCAGGTTCAGATGGAACTGCCTGTGGTTCAGTTCGTAGTGGTTGCCTCTTGTCCTGTCGCTGGCCACCACGGAGAACTGGCCTCATACTCTCGACACCTCTCCTTCAGACACTTGCGCACACTGATGAGATCGCCTCTCAATCTTCTCTTCTCCAGGCTGAACAGGCCCAGCTCTTGCAGCCTTTCTTCAGAGGAGAGGTGCTCCAGCCCTCTAAACATCTTGGTAGCCCTCCGCTGGACTCTCTCCAGGAGTGCCATGTCTCTCTTGCACTGGGGAGCCCAGAACTGGGCACGGTACTCCAGGTGAGGCCCCCCCCAGGGCTGAGGAGAGGGGCAGGATCACCTCCCTCCACCTGCTGGCAACACTCTGCCTAATGCACCCCAGCATCCCAGTGGCCTTCTTGGCCACAAGGGCACATGGCTGCCTCATGCTCATCTTGTTGTCCACCAGCACTCCCAGGTCCTTCTCGGCAGAGCTGCTCTCCAGCAGGTCAGTGCCCAGCCTGTACTGGAGCCTGAGGTTATTCCTCCCCAGGTGCAGGACCCTGCACTTGCCTTTGTTGAACTTCAGGAGGTTCCTCTCCGACCACCTCTCCAGCCTCTCCAGGTCCCTCTGAAGGGCAGCACAGCCTTCTGGTGTGTCAGCCACTCCCCCCAGTTTTGTATCAGCAGCAAACTTGCTGAGGGTGCACTCTGTCCCTTCCTCCGGGTCATTGATGAATATATTGAACAAGACTGGACCCCGTACTGACCCCTGGGGGACGATGCTAACTGTGGGACTCCCACTAGACTTTGCGCCACTGACCACAACCCTCTGAGCTCGGCCATCCAGCCAGTTCTCAAGCCACCTCACTGTCCACTCATCCAACCCACACTTCCTGAGCTTACTTCTGAGGAGATGATGGGAGTCAGAGTCAAAAGCCTTGCTGAAGTCCAGGTAGACAACATCCACTGCTCTCCCCTCATCTACCCAGCCAGTCATCCCATCAGAGAAGGCTATCAGATTGGTCAAGCATTGGCTTTGGCCAATCTGGGCTTTGGTGAAGCCGTGCTGACTACTCCTGATCACCACCTTGTCCTCCAGATGCTTAGTCATGACCTCCAGGAGGAGCTGTTCCATCAGCTTTCCAGGGATGGAGGTGAGGCTGACAGGCCTGTAGTTCCCTGGCTCCTCCTTCTTGCCCTTTTGGAAGACTGGGGTGACACTGGCTTTCTTCCAGTCCTCAGGCACCTCTCCTGATCTCCAGGACCTTTCCAAGATGGTGGAGAGTGGCCTAGCAATGACGTCCACCAGCTCCCTCAGCACTCGTGGGTGCATCCCATCGGGACCCATGGATTTGTGGATGTCAAGTTTGCCTAAACGATCTCTAACCTGATCCTCCTCCACCAAGGGAGAGTCTTCCTTTCTCCAGACTTTCTCTTTTGGCTCCAGGGTCAGGGATTCCTGAGGACTGGCCTTAGCAGTGAAGACTGAAGCAGAGGCAGCATTCAATAACTCTGCCTTCTCTATCTCCTTTGTTACCAGGGCATCCGCCCCATTCAGCAGCGGGCCCACATTTTCCCTAGTCTTGAATTAGTATATTAGGGACTAATTGAAAAAGGCAATAAAGTTTTCCATTTGCAGGGCACATCCCAGATAATTGAAACTTTAAAAAAATTAATTAACTGCACACTCAATTTCCTACTTTATGCATCCACTTACTTTCACGGAAAGGAAAGCAAGTAAGAGCAGAGGCTAAGAAGTTACTCTATTTCAACAATATTTTTGGTAATAAAAATATACTGGTATAGACGTTAGCACCAACATGCATACAGTATAACCTACAGGGGTACATATTATATGTGCATCCATAAATGCAATCTAATATTGTATACATTCATATCTTTCTTTATACAAATTATGATATTTAGCTTTAAAGAATTTGTAGGACACTTTAGCGTAATCAGAAAAAGAATGTGACAGCATGATCTTGCAGTAAGTGTATACATTCAATCCTTCTGATCTTGTAAAGAGAAACAGAGAAGTAAAGCATGAAATTTGCTGTTATTATTTTCTGACCCTCTAACACAGTATTTTAAATCAGTTCCCTGGATATGGTCAGAAAGCACAGACTGCAGGAGATGGAGCACAGAACAGAATGCTCTGCTTTGCATTGACCCTGCTGACAGTAATGCTCTTTTCTGTGCATTTCTTAAAGGAGTTTCATGCCTCCAGATTTCCTACAGAACAAAAAAGGTTATTTTTCCATTAATTTCAGTTGGCCAGAGTTTGTACCTCTTTTTACTAAATAGCTAGCAAAACTCTAAAAATATGCATTAAGCATAATTATCATTTTCTTAAGAATTTATATTAGACATTTTCTAGCCTGCACAAATGCCTTCTTTAAAAATATGCTTCATGCTGGCCCAGATAACTTTTTGTTGCCCTGTCATGAAAAAAAGTGATGCTTGAATTCTAAAAGAATTATGTGTTACATTCACGCTAGTTCTTCTAAAAATGTCATATACTCTTAAATTCTCATTAATCCAAACATTGGGACTGTATCACATCTCAAACTGTCAGGAGTTTGCAGCACTGGAAAGTACAGTTTGTATATTACTGAGATTTCTTCTCCTGGAATACGAATTTTTGAAGCAGAGAACGACGAATCCCCTAATGGCACTATTCTATACATATTAAACAGAGAAACAAACTCCCGTCTAGTTCAGAATAGGTTTAGTATAACCTTCCTTAATGATTCAGATGTTATCTGAATTTTTCAGTAGCTTTCTGTTATCACATTATACATTTCTACTACTGACACAACGAAGCACAACTCATCCTTTCTATATCTTTTGATACAGAGGCTCTATAACAGCTATTTTTCTACATTAGTCACAGAAAAAGTAAATAATAATACTTTCAAGCTACAAACAGACTTTAATGTCTCCTATTTGTTTCCTAATAGAAGGTTTGATTGCTGTGGAGAGAGAACCCTAGCTTTAGGTCAGTATTACTATTTCATTAGGAAAGTCAGTCTCAAGAGTCCACAACAAAAAAATCCTAAGAAATATATATAGTGACTCCCGAAAAGATAGATATTCTTATCTGTAATCTTTAGGACAAAAATGTAGGGATATAGTCCAAGTCATAAGGTTGTTCAGCAAAAAAAAAAAAAAAAAAAGGAAAAAATTAAAAAAATTCTGTTCTCATTTCTATCAGTATCTGTGCAAGATGCAAAAGGAAAATCACTTCTAGATGACTGAAATGGTTGAAATGTAGATTTCTAAATCAGAGAACTTAAGCAGCAGAAAGAAATAAGTTTGTGGTGAAAAATATTTAAAAATGTAGATAAAAAATTCAGCAACAAAAGAAATGTCTCAGATGAATGGATTGGTTCCCACCAACACCTTTCTTCAGCACTGTCTATTGTTTAGACTGCGCTGTAGTGCCTAAATGGGCAGGGTGCTTTAGAAGACTTTGTGTCTCTACAAAATAGTTATGGATACTATTCCAACCCTGAATCTCTCTAGTCAGTAAATGAACTTACATATCCAAGTGGGGCTCTGGGTCGAACTTCAGGAGAGATATATCTAAATTTAGCATTGATATCTAAGTCTCTTTGTGTTTCTAGCTTTCATTGTTCCTGATTTGCAAGACCTCACCTCTCTGCACTTGATGATATATATTCTGAAGAAAGTGAAGCACAGAAGAACTATGCACGAAAAATTTTCACTAATTAGTCACAAACAGAATGTAATAATCATGCTATAAGAGTGCAATTTTAGTATAATAATAGGAAGAGATTATCTCATTCAAAGGAACAGAAGGAAATTTCATTTAGGGTTTTTCCCTTTTTAACTTGTCATTGCAAGAATCAGCATCTGTATTTCCATAATGGCAGATAGAATTCAAATCATAGCTGATGAAACGGAATAGCCAAAACAAGAATTTCCCAAAAGATTATTTATTTTTTTTAAGTCTTGGAAAGATGGAAATCAATGACTTTTCACAAGAATAGTTTATGGGTGTGTAAAGATGCTGATGATAGCTAAGGTAAGGCAGTGTTTCTCAGCTGACTATATTTACAATTTAAGACCTTAAATTTGTAATCTGGCCTACGTAGCCTTTTCCTTGTACTTGAGTACTACTCAGATGATATCTGATGGTGTAAAAGGTACTACAGTCACTTCATATAGCATATAGTGAGGAAAATAAATCCCGCAGGCACTTGCACCCAGCTATACTTTGAGATCTAAAGTTCTGTGATTTGTCCACATTTCCCGGGTATATCTACCCCTTTTGGATGAAATGTTTTTTTGAACTTTATGTCACGCTCCCTTCTTTTCTAACAGTAATGCACTTTCAGCCAAAAGTTTTTGCAGGCTTCATACAATGTCGCCTATTCTTAATTTACTCTGAACTTCCCATTATGCAGTCGTTCTCTAATCAGAACATTGGCCTGGATTTAAGAACAGCCTTAGAAAGGCATTCAAACGGCAATATAGACAGACACCTCTAGTTCCCTTCATCTTATGCTAGTGATGTGGAATGTAAAATAAGTGAAGCAAGTTACTTATCTATCATTCAGTTCAGTTTTCTTAGCTGATATCTGTTCATTGGAATTTCATGTAATTAAATCCAATAGCTTAATGCCAATGATCCTTCAGTGTCTTGCTGTGTGACCAGCATGAATCATATCTCCCATGATCCAAATCTGGTAAAAATACTTTTAATGAAAAAAAAGGAGTTTCAAATGTCTGCCTCAGGCATTATACTATCAGAGATACTTTGCAAAATGAACTGCATTTATTTCAACTTTCATTTTAATAAACCTGGGGATAAAATCAACTCATTTATTTACCATCTACCTTTCTGTGCTGTCTTTGCTGCTCATCAGGTCTGAGATGTTTCTATCTCTGGAACATTTATCCTTACAGCAGCCATACTACAAAAATAGGATGTTATGCATATTCTCTCAAGCTCTTCCTCACTTTGCAGGTAGGTAATCTTTGGGAAAGCATGCCTCATTGAACAGCAATTCCTTTTGAAAATACTAGCTTTAACATTGTCATTTAGATCTCCAGTCTTTTTTACTATAGCACTTCTGTTTTTCCTAAGTAATGGGGATCTTTTTCAAAGTGACAGAATTATTAAAAATGGAAAAAGATGACAAAAAGTATTATACCTACCTTATAAGAATACTGTAAATATTAAATAAAACTTTATAGTGTTGACAGTTGTGCCAATTTTTATTAATAATCAAAGTAATAAGCTCAGCTGGTACAGTCATCATTATCTGGTTAAGTTTGACAGTTCAAAAGTAGAAGCTAATTTTCTTTCCCTGTAGATATATTGCAATATGTTTTCAATACATGTAATATATTTTTAATTCCCAGAGAGCTACTCCCCTCCCTTCCCTCAAAAACATCCATTGATATTCCCTCTGATTAATCATTTCAATTATGTTCTTTGTTCTTTGACCATTTTTTCTGGGAGAATGAAGGTCCAATTATTCTGGTCCAATGCAACGCCTTCCCTCCACAGCTGGTTCTGAATTCAGAACATATTTGTGTGATCATAGATGTTTCTGAATAGCCTTTCTTATGTACACAGTGGAACTGCTGTGTTTGATTTTAAACACTGCTCTTAAGAGACATCAAGAAAGATGTGGATCAGAGGACAGTGTCCAGAGGACAGTAACGAGAATAATCAATTCAAAAAGTAGGAAGAAATATTGACAATGAACCACAGCAAGATTTACTCTGCAGAAGAGCTGGACTGGGAAGACGTAACAGCCTTCAAATACATAAAGAGGAATGAAAGAAGAACGCAACAACATCTTCTTGTCCGTTGCGGACAGAACAAGAAATAATGGGTTTACACTGCAGCAATGTAGATGCAGGTTTTATACATGTAAATGCATGTGTATATGTATATGTATGTATGCATATATAATTTATTTATATTTATATAAAGAAATATGTCAGGGATGATTAGAAGATCTCTTGAAGTAACTTTCAGCTGTAATTTCTACTAGTCTACCATTAAATTACCAGTTTTCCTAAAGAGTTAAACTTTACGAGGTAAGCAGTCTTAAAGCAAAAATTTGCTTAGTTCACAACCATTTCTGGTATTTTTATCAGGTATAAAAAGCCAGAGCAACACGACAGAATGCTTGATAGAGTCTTCTGGTATAGTTACATGTAACTTGTGTCTCACCTTCTGAAAAGAAGCCAAAAAGGTTAGGACACTTCCACTCAGTGATAATAGCTCCCCATACAGGTAAGAATGATAGCAATGGTCTTATTATGCAGAAAACTTGGACTGAACATAAACTGGGCAATATTCTTCCCTGTCACAGATTTTAGGAGTTCCAGTCCCTATTCCACATTTTTTTTAGACAACGTTCTAACTCAATTTTAATATTATTCACTGGGGAACTTACCCAGATCTTTCAGGTTTTGCCAACAGCCTGGCCAACCTGGTAAGGAGGGCTTTAAACTAGGAAAAAGCGGGGAAAGGAGAGTTATAGAGACCATGTAGTCAGCAAAACAGGGCTCAGGTGGCGATATCTCCATCAGTTGCATGCAGCTAAGGAAGTACCTATAAGACATGACTATGAGGAAACCTGCTGCAGCCCTTCTGGGAAATCAGCATGCTCGAATACCTCTCTGAAGTGCCTCTATGCCAATGTACACAGCATGGAGAATAAATAGGAAGAATTAGAGATCTGTGTGTAGTCACAGATGATCTCATTGTGATTATGGAGGCATGGTGGGATAGCTCACATGATTGGAATGCTGTCATGGATGGTTATATGCTCTTTAGGAAGAACAGGCCAGGAAGCGGAGGAGGGGGAGTCACCCCTTACGTGAGAGAGCACCCGGAATGTATGGAGCTCTGCCTAGGGATGGATGATGAGTGGGTCGAGTGCTTATGGGTAGCCATTAAGAGGCAGACTAACGGGTGACTATTGGGTGGTACTACAGGGTACCTGATCAGGAAGAGGAAGTAGATGGGCCTTGCACAGACAGCTGCAAGCAGCCTCACAATCACAGGTCCCATTTCTCATGGGGGACTTCCACCACCCTGACATCTGCTGGAGGAACAACACAGCTAGACACAAACAGTCAAAGAGGTTCCTGCAAGGCATTGATGATAACTTTCTGACACAGGTGATGGAGAAGCCAATGAAGAGAGTGTGCTGCTGGATGATGTACTAACAAACAAAGAAGGTCTAGTTGGAGATGTGAAGGCTGGGGGCAGTCTTGGCTGAAGTGAGATGGTGGAGTTCAGGATCCTGTGAGGAGGGAGCAGGGCAATGAGTAGGATTGCAACGCTGGACTTGAGGAGAGCTAACTTTGGCCTCTTCAGGGACCTACTTGGAGGAATCTCGTGGGGTAGGGCCCTAGAAGGAAGAGGGGTCCAAGAAAGCTGGTTCATATTCAAACACCACTTTGTTCAAGCTCAAGAACGGTGCATTCCTATGAGTAAGAAGTTGAGCAAAGCGGGCAGGAGACCTGCATGGATGAGCAAGGAACTCCCAACAAAACTCCAACAGAAGAAGAAAGTCTACAGAATGTGGAGAAGGGGACAGGCCACTTGGGAGGAATACAGGGACGTTGTCAGAGTGTGCAGGGATGCGACAAGGAAGGCTAAGGCCCAGCTGGAATTAAATGTGGCAAGGGACGTCAAGGACAACAAGAAGGGCTTCTTCAAATACATCAATAGCAAAAGGAAGACTAGGGAAAATGTGGGCCCGCTGCTGAATGGGGCGGGTGCCCTGGTAACAAAGGAGATAGAGAAGGCAGAGTTATTGAATGCTGCCTCTGCTTCAGTCTTCACTGCTAAGGCCAGTCCTCAGGAATCCCTGACCCTGGAGCCAAAAGAGAAAGTCTGGAGAAAGGAAGACTCTCCCTTGGTGGAGGAGGATCAGGTTAGAGATCGTTTAGGCAAACTTGACATCCACAAATCCATGGGTCCCAATGGGATGCACCCACGAGTGCTGAGGGAGCTGGTGGACGTCATTGCTAGGCCACTCTCCACCATCTTGGAAAGGTCCTGGAGATCAGGAGAGGTGCCTGAGGACTGGAAGAAAGCCAGTGTCACCCCAGTCTTCCAAAAGGGCAAGAAGGAGGAGCCAGGGAACTACAGGCCTGTCAGCCTCACCTCCATCCCTGGAAAGCTGATGGAACAGCTCTCTAAGCATGTGGAGGACAAGGTGGTGATCAGGAGTAGTCAGCATGGATTCACCTGTTTAACCAAACTAACAGCCTTCTATGATAGAAAGACTGGCTGGGTAGATGAGGGGAGAGCAGTGGATGTTGTCTACCTGGACTTCAGCAAGGCTTTTGACACTGTCTCCCATCACATCTTCATAGGCAAGCCCCAGAAGTGTGGGTTGGATGAGTGGACAGTGAGGTGGATGGAGAACTGGCTGGATGGCCGAGCTCAGAGGGTTGTGGTGAATGGCGCAGAGTCAAGTTGGAGGCCTGTGGCTAGTGGTAACCCCAGGGGTCAGTACGGGGTCCAGTCTTGTTCAATATATTCATCAATGACCTGGAGGAAGGGACAGAGTGCACCCTCAGCAAGTTTGCTGATGATACGAAACTGGGGGGAGTGGCTGATACACCAGAGGGTTGTGCTGCCACTCAGAGGGACCTGGGGAGGGACTCAAAGGCTGGGGGTTCACCAGTTGCACTAGTGCTCTGCAGAGAAGTAGCTGGGCGTGCTGGTGGACGAGAAGTTAAGCATGAGGCAGCCATGTGCCCTTGTGGCCAAGAAGGCCACTGGGATGCTGGGGTGCATTAGGCAGAGTGTTGCCAGCAGGTGGAGGGAGGTGATCCTGCCCCTCTCCTCAGCCCTGGGGAGGCCTCACCTGGAGTACTGTGTCCAGTTCTGGGCTCCCCACTACAAGAGAGACATGGTGCTACTGGAGAGAGTCCAGCGGAGAGCTCCAAAGATGATGAGGGGACTGGAGCATCTCTCCTATGAACAAAGACTGCAAGAGCTGGGCCTGTTCAGCCTGGAGAAGAGAAGACTGAGAGGCGATCTCATAAACCTGTACAAGTATCTGAAGGGAGAGTGTCAAGAGTATGAGGCCAGTTCTCCGTGGTGGCCAGCGACAGGACAAGAGGCAACCACTACAAATTGAAACACAGGAAGTTCTATGTGACCTTCTTTCCTGTGAGGGTGACTGAGAACAGGTTGCCCAGCGAAGCTGTGGAGTCTCCTTCTCTGGAGATATTCAAAACCCGCTTGGATGCAATCCTGTGCAATGTGCTCTAGATGACCCTGCTTGAGCAGGGGAGTTGGACTATACGATCTGACTCAACCCAGAGGTCCCTTCCAGCCTCAACCATTCTGTGATTCTGTTAATATAAGCAACATCATTCAAGTCAACCTAGCAGTGAAATATACAACCCAAATAAGATACTGAATGAAAGATAACAAAATCTGATGTGTCTCTACTGACATGAATGGAAGGAAGAGTATGCCCGTGCCTACCCCTGTTTAAAATAAACCCTGTGAGGTACGAGGGGGCTAAATGTACTATTTTGTCCCCGAGGTTTGTGGTGTACCTGACAGTTTGCTTTCAGCTCCTCCTCCAGCTCAATTAATAAGCGAAGGCTCCCTTCTCTCTTCTAACCTAAAGAAGGGACGAATAAATTCTTTTTCTTTCAGTTTCCTATTTAGACTGCTGAAGATAGAACATTCTCACATAATATATTGAATTGAGTGACAAATACATCTAGTCTCTTCAATTCTAGTCACAATTTCAAAATATAGGTAAATAATCACTCATTAAGACCACATCACATGAAGTATGTTTTTTTTTTGTTTTGTTTTTTAAGAAAGAGTTCTATTTTCGCAAATAAAGTACATTTTTATAAGTTTAGGCTTGAATCTACAAAGTTCAGTATGACTCAACAATCCAAAGGCTTTAAGTATTTTATTCAAAGATTAGAAAACTTCATACAATGTAAAATGAAACAGTGATAAGCTGATGAAGTGCAGAAATCATCTTAAAAAACTGCTCCTGGGAAAAACCAGTACTATTAGAAATAAAGAACACAGAAGGGTGGTGCTGACTAATCACCAGGAGAAAAATAATAGCATCATACTTTCAAAATGTTTTCCGCTATCACTGTAAAATACTTGATTCTTACTTTTAACTGTTAATACAATTATTGCTATATTTTATCCTCATCAAAAATAAGTTTTAAGAAAGTATTTTTGTTGGACTCCTCCTTTTTAAATATTTATTAGGGAAATGCTGAACTGAAAATAATGGAATAAATTACACAACTTTTCACGTCTCAGTCACTGCTTCAAATCTCACCTATGTGGCAGCAACACTACTTGTTCATTCTCATGAAATCTTTTCTTTCCTTTTTTTTTTTTTTTTTTTTTTAAAGGTAGTATGACCAGAACTGACAACTGTATAGGCAATCTGACTGGTGAAAATACTCAACCCCTCTTCTGTAGTAAGTATTTATGAGTTTTCCAGATCAGGTAAGTTTTAACAGAACAATCTGTCACTTTTTCACAGATACATTCTGAAATCGTGGATGCTTGGGTTGAATGCTATATTGGATGCAGAGATAAAATACACAGAAATAAAACTTTTTGGTTTAGAAAGGACAATTCCTCGGGGGGGGGGGGGGAAATCTATTTTAGTGACATTCTAACAAAAAAAAAATCTTAGAAGAAGAAATTTTTTGATGCATGTTATACCTCTATATTCCACCTCAATACAGCTTGTTAACATGATCCACTTACTACAATTGTGTATACATATATTTTTAAGAAAATATAATTTGGACAGAATTTTATAAACATTATATAATACATCAATCAATTCTTTGTTGCAAATCAAGTCAAATAAGCAAAAACCATTTTACAATCAAACATAATTTCAAAATTCTCATTTTCATATCATTTTACTTTTTACTTTTTTGAAAAATGGAAGTGCTTTTCAAATTCAGTACCTGGAAAACAGATACACACCCTGTTGATTAGTTCTAGTTTCTAAATTAACTTGCAACAATAAGTATAGCATAATAAAAATTAATAATTTTATGCCCTAATCAATAATCCAAATTAAATGGTTGAAGTGAGGCTGACTTGATTATTGGTTTCATCCTGTACAAAAACCAATGGCCATAACCTAAGCACACATGACAGGCTGTGTTACACCATAGGAGAGTCGTTATTACATTGGCTAGTTCTGACAGGGGACAAAAATGAAGATTAAAGAACCCTTATCCTGCTTAATTATCTAAACTGGCAGCATTTTAAGAAATAGTTTTTGCTTTCATTGATTTAAAATCCGCATTAAAAATGAGTTAAAATTTATAATTGTAACATAATACTTTGAAGATGGAGACGAGGGCATTACTCATAATAAAATATACTAAGAAAATGTGAATTATTTAAAGATTTTAAGTCAGATTTTTTACAGAAGACAAGTTTTTTATTAAATAAATTTAATAGGCCTCTTCTGTGTCATACTGAATGACCATGTGTTTTGAATTTCCAGTTCAGGAGATTTTTACACATAAAATCTAAATACCATCACTGAAGATTTTCCTGAGAAAGTTCAAGGGAAATATGCTCGAGAATTACATGCCCACTTACATTTACAGACAGGTGGCCTCCCTTTGTTGCTCCATAATCCATCCTCTTGACACACTGCTGTTGCTTGTTGACTAGATCCTAGCTTGAAGCCCTCATTACATTCATATACCAATCTGCTGCCCAAAGTGAATTCATTACCTATAACCGAACCATTCCCAGGGGATTCAGGAATACCACAAGACACAGCTAAAAAGAAAGGAGAAGATATTTAAAAATTGCTTTCTCATATTGATTAAAACAAAATAAAAAATTGCCTCATCAGTGAAATAATCAACACAGAATAATAATTTTGACATATCCCATTTTGTAACAACTGCAATGAACTTCCATCATATTTACAACATTCCAAAAACATAAGAATATTAAAAATATTAATAAACACTATAAATACTATGCTATACTATATGCTACTTTAAATAATAAATAGATGGAGTACACCTAAAATAGGCATTTTATAAATCATTATTTTGTTTAATTCAGTCACTGAAGAGATGGAAATTCCAACACAGACTGAGCAATGAAAGTGCAATAGTGCATTTTTTAGGGAAAAAAATCTACAAGTGTCTAAAGTAATTGGATCCAAGAAGATATGAACTGAAAACTGCTTAAATATTTTCTAATACTCTACTTCCATTTTCTCTGAGTTTCTTTCATTCCCCATCTACTATAAACAGAACTTCATGTTTGTTTGTTTTTAAATATGCAAGACAATGTTTGACATTCAAGATTCACTTTAGCATTTTTATCTGACGAGAAAAGCACCTAAATACATACTTGGACCATGAGGAGCTCTAATCAAGTTAAAGGCATTATTTGATGCTTACAGTTAAATACTTAATTACATACCTTACTAATTCACTTCAAAATGCAAAACATTATGTGAATTCAGGCCTTATTCATTTTCCATACTATGAAGGGAATTACTAACTTCAAACAGGTGCAATTCTGAGTTCCCTCTGATTCTCATTTCTACAAAATGGATATTATGTCTCATTAACAACTGTTTTGAGATTCCAAATTATTATGGGTTTTTGTTGCTCCTTCAGAATTGCTCCCTGAACAAGTAATTATTTTTTCACGTTCACAAAGTTTAATTTATTTTCCACTTGTATGAATAACATTTAGTTTTTTCAGCTTTAAAATTTTCCAGAAATATCTATCTCAGTCACCTTTAGGTTTTCAAGACTCAATTGCCTTCTGCCAGAAAACTCATTTCCCTTCATTTTGACAACAAAATGAAGAAAGATAAATCTTCGGTATGCTTTTTTTTTAAAATGCCTCACTTTGTTTAAAATGGTTATTTATCCACAAAGAGTAATTCTAGATGCTTGTATAAGTCAGTAATGCTGGTAAAGATTTTACATTCGCCCCATGGCACTTCTGAAGGTAAAAGTCTTAGTGTTATTTTCTCTGAAAATATTTTATTTTGTGTAAAATGATAACTTGGAGCACAGAACACACCACAATATTAGAATGAACCTATTTAAATATTTTATAAACCAACGTACACGTCCACAGAATCACTAGCCTCTTCGAATTTAGCATCCAGTTTATTAATCTTCAGTAAATACACTGAATAAAGATGAAACAATTTAGAAGCTTTCATTTCTACATATTTAACAACCCAAGGAGGAGTTTTGCAAATTAAAATGTCTGTTCCACTTTAACAGTCACAAAGTCCTGTGGGTATTTGTTCCCCTCCTCTTGGAACTGTGAAGTATTATTATTTAATAAGTTCAATATATTCCAAAGAAAGAAATGACAGTCTGTGTCTGAAATCTGTTAAACACAGGTGAAGATAAATATAAAAAATTTTGTCTAATTTTTATTATTGTTTACCTAGTTCAATGAAAATGATTAATTTTACAAGACATTGTCATGGTAGCATAAACACCACTCTAAAATTTGTTTTCAATATTCCAAAGTTGTCACATGTGATGCATTTAAATTAAATATAACACACTGTTCTGCATGTGATTATAATGAAGAGAGGTAGCTAGTATAAAATGATAAACGGTTAGTTCATTTCAGTTGTTTGCTTCCATCTGGAATCTGTCACATTGCAAATAGAACTAGAACTGAAGAAATGTTGAAAAATAAGCTGCTTCCTGTGTGACACATCTTATTGGCACTTTTTGCACCCTAACCAGAGCTGCTCTTGTCATCTTAAAATGGAGTATTTCTCCCTCAGTGGCAAAGAGTGAGCCTCCTGCCTTGGGTAGAAATGGGACAGAGAAAGGGCAGAGAGAGAAAGGTGAGAAGGAAGTGGTTCTGGAGACTGATCCTGGATGCTCTTTAATACTATTTGAGAAAATGGAGAAGGGAAGCGTAAAAGCTGCTGCTGCTGCTGCTGGCAGTCACAGTGATACACTGCCCAAGTCACACTCAAGATCTATCAGTTATGTCAGGTCTGATATACTGTCCTGTGTACTAAAGCACCTCAAAATCCATGCTGCCTGTCAAATGTCACCACTTTTATTCTAAATGTCGTACCACAGTCCTCTCTCATCTTTCCTCTTTCTACCTAGAATGCTGCTGCCGAATCTTGTACTGTGGCCACATGAGGTTATTCTTGCTGTGCTTCTGGAACTGCCCCGTTACAGTCTGGCTGTCTGTTTGTCTCTCCCTAAGAAACTGGGATTGGAAAGAAATATTCCTGCTGCTACTAATTTTCTGAGGCTGCTAATGGCTTCTAGAACAGTAGCATTCAAACAAAATATATCAGCACTGTTAATGCCATTAAATAACAAATGCTTTCATTGAAGTAAAGCTACCTGAAGAAAACTCGCTGAAATGGCATATTACCTTTTGGCAATCGAAACCATGTGTCTACTGTCACATATTTAAGCATATTGAACCTTCCAGCTTTTCAAATGATTGCTAAAATGATAGGCTGATTTCAGGAAACCTTCCGATTTGAGGAACTGTCCACATGCTTCTAAGGTTAATGATTAGATGAGATTCCCAGGTTCCAGGTGGGAGATTGTTCATTTAGAATGTGGAAAATACATAACTCAACCTTAATTGTCTCTATCATCTTGCACAGTAGAAAAATATACTTCCAAAGAACAGCTAATCAATGCAAGCTGAAAAACCTTTTGCTACCTAGAAACTGGGATGCAATTTTAATTTTCTTAAATGTATCCATCTTCGACGGATAAAATATTTTTTTAAGCTAGCCAAATTAGAAAACAGCAATGATTTTTATTAGTTAATTGAAGAGACAATCTTACTGATAAATTTATGCTTTGGTGCTATATTTGAGTGTGTGAGTGTGTGTGTGTGTGTGTTTGTAGAAATATATGCATATATATGTATATATAGAGAGAGAGAGAGGGAGAGAGAGAGAGATAAATATACAAAATATATAATATATATAAATATATAAAATAAAGAAATCTTATCCAGATATGCAACCAAGAGACCAGCCTGGAAAATTCCAATTTCAGAAGTGAAAACAATAAGTGAGCATGTGATGTTATTAAGAAGAATGCGTGAGTGATTGTGTAAGAATTACAATTCTCTCTCATTATAAACATTTTGAGTTCAGCATGACTCATATTTTTCTTTTGCTTCAGTAAATGAAAGTAAAGATAATAACAGTGAGTTATAATTCCCTAGACAGAAGTCAAGTTTTTTACATATTGCCCAGAACATTATTATGTGTACCTGCATTTGAGAAAACTAGAATTGAAATATATCATCTAATCTAACCAAATTAACCCAAATTAGAAATATTTGTATTAAAATTGATATTATTATATTACATATGCAAAAGAAAACTCCTCTTTTTGATAATGAATGCAATCAAACTTGATTTTAAGCATTAACTGAGGCACAGTCATAACATTTAATTACAAATGTAACCCTCCAGGATCAGTTTTACATGAATTTCAGACTTAATTACAGGTATTTTTATTGGGAAATGTCCCATCATAAAATCCTTGAGCTGGACTAAATGCATAATTTTAATTAATTTCGAAAGAAGATGTAAATATTTTGGTAACAGATACTGAATATATTTGAAAAATACTTTATGTTTCAGAGCTTATTGAAAAAATGTATGCTTCATTCAGATACCAAAGTTGGAATAATTGCTTCAAAATTAAAACTTATGTTTTATTTAAAAATGAAAACATTAAAACTAAGGAATCCTATATTCATAAGAAGTTTCTGGTAAAGATTATCCTCACTCCATATGCCCAATATCTTTTTTCCTTTACTGCTAACAGAAACCTATACTCCCCTAGACATACATATACTGTCAAAATTATAAATATTGCTTAAAACGAAAGAAAAAATGTATTTGTGAGCATGCTGCATTTCTAATGTGCAACAGATATTTCTTGCACATAGTGATAAAATAACATGGATAGATTTCGTGTCTGATGCATTTTATAACTTTGTCAAGTCTGCCTTTTTTTTTTTAGAATTTATTACTTCTTAGGACCCTTTCTCCATTGGTCATCCATGATCAGTTTCTAGGATCTCATGTCAATACCCATACATATCTGCACATTCTTCCTTCCACTTTCTGCAAATTATTCCATTTTGTCCCCTGTATTTGGACACCTTTTTCTTAAATTGTTCAAAAAACTGTTCTCCCTTATACTCAGAACTTGTCCAGCCTCCACACAAGTCATTACTTTTACACATAATTTTCAAAGTTAAAATGACAAATTGCCGAACCCTTCTCTAATGTAAAAAATAAAAATGTAAAAGAAAAACATATAAAAATCAAACTACTTTGAAAAAAAAGGAAGACGCTAAGGAAAAAATACAGGTCTTTCTTTATTCTAGCATTTTCCAAGTTTGCAGAACTTTGAAATCATAAAAAATTCCGTATTCCTTAACATATTTCTCTAGATCTTTCAAAAACAAAGTGAACCCCTGTCCTTACCTAAATTTTACCATATGAAAGGATCACACTAATACTCTAAGAATCCTGAAGTGCTGGAACATCCTATTTTCATTATATAGACCTCTGTTATTTGCCAGACAATATAGTAGTAGTCGCAGGCTAGCATCATCTGAGTGGATCAGCAGTAGAAAGATTTGGGGTAAATCTGCAAGTAATTGCTGACAGTTGACAAACCATGAGACCTTAAATTCTATTGTAAGTACTAGGAAAAAGTCTGATGCAGTGGGTCCTAAATCCTCAACACCTTCAGCCTAACAAGCACACAGAGTGCTGTCTCTGTTCTCAGATACTTGAAGTATCTAAGCTCTAGAGGAAGACACCTAGATTTCTGTGCCCACTGATGGCTAATCAGCAGAATAGCTTCACTAACAGTACTGCTTAAATAACGAAAATGGAGTTTAGACATATAGAGCTTGACTTGTTTCTTTTCCCACTGTCTGGAGCTTTGTGAAACATTCTCAGATCTCTGAGTCACCTGACAGGACTGGTGGATATAAGAGGGACTTGTGTCTTTCTGGACTGGCAGTTGGAGGACAGGTAAAATACTTTAGAGTGCCTCAAATGACACTAGACTTCCACATTTAAGCAAATTAATTAAAACTTTAGCTCACATACAGACACAAATACAGTCCTAATCTTGAACTGAATTGCTTCCTCCACTTCCTTGATCCTCTGGCCAGCTTGCAAGTTGAGTCAACATTCCAGGTGCTTTGCTGCAATACTCTCCATCTGAACTACCTCCTTAATTTTTTTGCCTTGAACTTATATAGTTTCACTCTTAATGGTAGCTGGCCTCTTGTATAGAGACAACAGCAGTTTCTCTGCCCTTTCAGTTCCTATGCCCAGCACCAGGTCCTATACCTAAAATGCATTTCAAGTAGGCCCAATAGTAGCACTTTTCCTCAAACTTACCTCATGCCCACCACACAGAGACTCTCCAAGATTTGGTGACCTTCAGGAAGGTCAAATAGCATCTCATCTTGTAAGACATTATGGGACATAATAGCATCCTGGAATATGGTAAAATAGATGCAGTGATGCTGCTCAAGGCATACTGCTAGCCTGAGCTGCCTCTTGGCCTGGTATGGGTGAAGCAACATGGCCTGCCCAGGCATGAAAATGCCACATCCTGAAGAAACGTTTAGCAGCCAAACAACTCTACATAAAATATGTGAATGTCACCCCTTCAAGATCTTCTACTTTAGCCAAATTTTTGCAGCTTTTTACTTCTCTTGCAAATAATACAGCCCCAACAGAATAGTAAGCATCATGACAAATGTTGATTGGACAGATTTTTTTTTTTAAGGTGGAAAACAGAACTTTCATGTTAGGTTGCTTTTAGAAATCTCCGAATCATTCTTGCTGAGGCATTCCACAAAATATTTAGCTTGAAGAAGACATGATGCACTGGTGTTGTTAATGTCTGGCAAACCTAGGTGCAATTGAATGCAGGTTTTCAATCAAAAAAATTATAGTAACCCTTAAGTATGGATACTACCACCTTCTCTTCCTATAAATAAAGCAGACTAGGAGCAGGCACAAATGAAAACACATTACAATATGCCATATATGATATAGATGAATTTGAAAAGTTTTTCTCCTCTACTCCAAATTCTTGATCTCATCTAACAGACAACTCTTTAACCTTCAATAGCAATAACTGTTTACTGAATAATGCGTGAAAAAGTATTTTTAACTAAAAATGACTGTGACTAATTGCTTTGTTCTACTTATGTTATTCCTCTTCTCTGTAATTTGTATGTTGGTTTTCATACAGGGAAAATTTTAAACATTTGATAAATGGTAACGACTCTTAATAGATGTCTGGAACAGGCTACAATAGACCCAGGTTATATCCAGAATACATAAACAAGCAGAAGTTACAAAGTAGGACTTTAAAGAACTGTCAACAAAATAATATGGTAATCTAATTAATGCCTGAAAACTACTGCATTTGTAAAAAAAAAAAAAAAAAATCAGTAATACAAAATATTGTTAGCTGTGGAATGTTTGGAGATAAGTTTTTTATTAAATTGAGAAGTACGGAAGATGTATTTTTCATTTGGTCCCTATTTAGCTGCATTAATCTAGTTTTCAATCCTACAATTCTGGACACATTAAGCACAAGTCAATATGCACTTGGATAAACTCATGATATCAATGTGACTCTCCATATACAGAAGTATTTACAATGCTGGATCTTTGCTCTTTTAAACATTCTTTGCAATTAAATTAGAGAAGCATATTCAACAAGAAAATAATACCTTACCTTGGCAGATTGGCACAGGAGAATCCCACTGATACATGCCATTTTGGTGATGCTTACATGTTGCATTGTTGTGTCCAATCATTCTATACCCCGGTTTGCAGTAATAATGAACTTTACTTCCAGCTGGACCACCTGTTTTATTTACAATTCCACCATTCCTCAAGATGGGGTTTAAGCTGCAATAGGGAGCTGTATGCCAAAAAAGGGACAATATTAAAACACATAAAAGTTACTGTATTTATAATGTTTGTACTATTTATGACAGGTGAAAACTCTGTGTGCAGTTAAAATTAGTACAGAATCCCTTCATGTTACTATTGAAATTCTCAGTGAAGATTCAGGCTTCTTATGTAGAAAACTCACGAAGTTCAGAAACACAGTTTATGTCACCAAAACACTTAATGTTATTCCACATGAGGAAGCTACAATCAGGAAATATATAGTTTGTTCATCAAATCAGATAACTCCTATTTACTAAATGGTCTACTTCAAAATTTGGTAACTTTATAAATATAAAACTGTTCTTTGAGCTACGAAATATACAAAATAGATTTCAATAGTTAGTATTAAAAAATGTGAAACCTGTTAAGACAGGTAGGTCAACAATTAAACACTTTGCCAAATAATACAGTAACAATTTAGAGGTCAAAGTACAATATTTGGGATCATCCAATGCAATTTTTTCTTAAAATCTATGAACGTGTTTACATACATGTTCTCTCTCCGAGATACTACATGATAATTGGATTAAATTTTTAATTAATTTTAATTAAATTTTAATTAAATTTTTATCAGAGTAATGTCTCTTAGGTGACTGCATCTTCTTAAATGCTGAATACACAGTGCATCTAAAATAAGAGAATGTGTTCTTCTAATCCCAAGCTTTAAAATGTATGTAACCCTAACTGGAACACTAATCACTACAGATACTGTTCACAGATAGGCTTTCCTGATCATTATAATCCATTATTATAATAACATAAAGATGACGTACACACACACGTACTAACAAAGTCAAAAATCTTATAAAATATGTATTCCTGTCAAAAAGTGAGTAATATAGACTTTTTTTGCTTGTTTTCTTTTAAAAAGGGTTCCGATACCTGTATGTAAGGGAGGAATATGGTTATCCAGCCCAGGATGCAAGTCCAGCAAAAGTATGTGATGGACAAATGTGTGAAGTCTGATATAAATCTATTTGTTGCATGTAATCATTTTTAACATTGAATAAAAGTAATGTAAAAGCAGTATAAAAGAATCATCTTGACTTTATAATGACATTTGAACCATTGGATGGTGCTGTCAGGCTTACAGAGATTAGCATCTTGTCAGAAAAAGCATGGTAGGGCCATGACTTGCTGAAAATAGATCTGGCTGAACATCTGTCACTGAAGTAAGACTATGTAGACTCTTCGCAGAGTAAGACCAGTGTTGAACTGGTCAATAAACAGAACATCAATACCAAGAACTCTTGAGGTTGTAACTGCTACTACAACACAGACTCTCCATATCATGCTGTAATGTTTCTTAGGCATACCATGATGTGCTTTTCATTCTTGATAGACATTTATCCAGACAAGTTGTGGTTATATTTGACAAATGCATAATTATAAAAGTTAGCTTACAACTCTATTTTTTATATATATATTATATGTTTCTTGTGCATAGTCCAGACTTCCTTCCCTCAGTTTTCAAAATCCATTTCTCTGTTTGGATTTTTAACATATTTTCTGGGGTGGCATGCAGTTCAGCAATTCAAATAATTGAAAAAAGAAAGATGCATCTTTTTGAGTTAAGCCTCATTCTTGCCCTCAACCTGGTCCAAAATTAAGGCTTTGCAAAATAAAGTCTTTGAAAAGACTTACACCATTTAAACTGTTTACATTACTTAGTTTTAAAAAATCAGTTGATATATGGGCCCTGATGGGATGCACCCACGAGTGCTGAGGGAGCTGGCGGATGTTATCGCTAGGCCACTCTCCATCATCTTGGAAAGGTCCTGGAGATCAGGAGAGGTGCCTGAGGACTGGAAGAAAGCCAGCGTCACCCCAGTCTTCCAAAAGGGCAAGAAGGAGGAGCCAGGAAACTACAGGCCTGTCAGCCTCACCTCCATCCCTGGAAAGGTGATGGAACAGCTCCTCCTGGAGGTCCTCACTAAGCATCTGGAGGACAAGAAGGTGATCAGGAGTAGTCAGCACGGCTTCACCAAAGGGAAATCATGCTTGACCAATCTGATAGCCTTCTCTGATGGGATGACTGGCTGGGTAGATGAGGGCAGAGCAGTGGATGTTGTCTCCCTGGACTTCAGCAAGGCTTTGGACACTGTCTCCCATCACATCCTCCTAGGTAAGCTCAGGAAGTGTGGGCTAGATGAGTGGACGGTGAGGTGGCTTGAGAACTGGCTGGATGGCCGAGCTCAGAGGGTTGTGGTCAGTGGCGCAGAATCTATTTGGAGGCCTGTGGCTAGTGGTGTCCCCCAGGGGTCAGTACGGGGTCCAGTCTTGTTCAATATATTCATCAATGATCTGGAGGAAGGGACAGAGTGCACCCTCAGCAATTTGCTGCTGATACTAAACTGGGGGGAGTGGCTGACACACCAGAAGACTGTGCTGCGATTCAGAGGGACCTGGAGAGGCTGGAGAGGTGGTCAGAGAGGAACCTCCTGAAGTTCAACAAAGGCAAGTGCAGGGTCCTGCACCTGGGGAGGAATAACCCCAGGCACCAGGACAGGCTGGGGGTTGATCTGCTGGAAAGTATCTCTGCAGAGAAGGAGCTGGGCGTGCTGGTGGACACCAAGTTGAGCATGAGGCAGCAGTGTGCCCTGGTGGCCAAGAAGGCCACTGGGATGCTGGGGTGCATTAGGCAGAGTGTTGCCAGCAGGTGGAGGGAGGTGATCCTGCCCCTCTACTCAGCCCTGGGGAGGCCTCACCTGGAGTACTGTGTCCAGTTCTGGGCTCCCCAGTGCAAGAGAGACATGGCACTCCTGGAAAGAGTCCGGCGGAGGGCTCCAAAGATGATGAGGGGCCTGGAGCATCTCTCCTCTGAAGAAAGGCTGCGAGAGCTGGGCCTGTTCAGTCTGGAGAAGAGAAGACTGAGAGGCGATCTCATCAGTGTGCGCAAGTATCTGAAGGGGGAGTGTCAAGAGGATGAGGCCAGCCTCTTCTCCGCGGTGCCCAGCAACAGGACAAGAGGCAATGGGCAGAAACTGAACCACAGGAAGTTCCATCTCAACCTGAGAAAAAACTTCTTCACTGTGAGGGTGACAGAGCATTGGAACAGGTTGCCCAGAGAGGTAGTGGAGTCTCCTTCCCTGGAGATATTCAAAAGCCGTCTGGATGTGATCCTGGGCAATATGCTCTAGGTGACCCTGCTTGAGCAGGGAGGTTGGACTAGATGATCTCCAGAGGTCCCTTCCAACCTCAACCATTCTGTGATTCTGTGATTCTGTGATAAGAACAAAAAAACCCTACTCCCTTGCAGTGCACAGTCTTTTCATATATTATTAGGGAACCTGCAACAAACCAGAAGTGCATTGCAAGTTAAACTAACTGAAACAAATGGAAAATATACGATCTAGTCAGTAATAGTTAAATGAATATATTGGTTATTTGGTATTATTAACAATGCAGGTACCTAATTACTGTAAGGATATGTGGAATGTGAGAGCATCTGCATTATTACGGTATCTGATGAAAGACCTTTCCAGTGCAAGGAAAAGGGAGAAGTCATAAACAAAATACATGGAGACACAAATATGATAGAAAAGGGATAAAGGAGGTAATGGTAAAGACCAAAAATCTCTAGTCACTAACTGACCATTATGAAACTGCTGGCATGGCCAACCTGGACTTTGCAAAGAAAGAGGAAACAAGACAAAGATGACGATTTTTAGGTAAGAGGGAGGCCTGTGTGAAATGCAAAACTTTCTAAGAAATATCTGGGAGAAAGGGATTGGGCAGGAACAAGGAGGGGACTAGAAAGAAGGTGCTGTATAAAAGAGGCTAGTCACATGTAAGCCATTGCTAGTCAGTATTCTTGTCTGACCAAGCCCTGCACCTGATCACTGCAGTCTAGCCTGTCTTCATACTGAATCCTTTCCTAACCATCTTTCTGTGTCATCTCACACTCTGTCCCATGTGTGCGGGCTGTCAGGTCTAGGTGCCAGCAACTGGAGAGATATGAGTGAATTTGGACAAGCAACTTGGGTCAGACCTCAGGTGAAGGGTCCTAGCGACACTAGCTCGTGGGACCACAGGGCTATGGGGCTGTGTGTCAGGAGGGCCAGCTACTGGCGTAATCAGAGTGAGTGAAGTTGGGCCAGCTTGAGTTTGCATGTCCTCAAGACTGAGGTTTGTTAGGCTTGCTCTGTCTTAACTTTTCTTGAACTGCTTGAAGCTTTACTTTTACTTTATTTAACAGAAAGTTTTATTTTGACCAGGTGGGCATGCTCAATTTGTTCTACTTTAGTTTACCGTTGTATGGTAAAATCATGGCTTTATACAGCCGGTTGTAATTGGTAATTTTTCTGCGCAGAATAAGGTATTTATGACTCTAGCATAATGATCTAGCGTAGAGAAAGAGAGGCCTGGAATGATAACAGAGGCCTTGAGAATGCGAACAACAGGATCACAAAATCACAAAACGGTTGAGGTTGGAAGGGACCTCTGGAGATCATCTAGTCCAACCCTCCTGCTCAAGCATGGTCATCTAGAGTACATTGCCCCAGGATGCGGTATAGAGGAGTACAGGCATGGGACGATAAGAGATGGGGCAAGTTTGGCACCCTGAAGCAACACGCAGCTCATCAATGGTCAGTGAAAAGATGCAGATCTGGAGCTGGACAACAATGATTTTCAGGAGTAAACAAAAGAACAAAGAAATAGAATCTAGCATATGTAAAACGCATGACATACAGTAAAATCAGATGTAACTTGAACTTGCAGACCAATGAAAAAGAGCAAGCTGTAAAAGTCTGTTAACAGACATGAAAGTAACCCGTAGAGGATCCTAGAGTGACGAAGCAGAAAACATCAGCATCACACTCCTCCCACTAAAGGACTCCAGATGCTGATAACCTTCTGCACCTCCCCCACAACACACATGCACCAGACTAAAGCCGTCAATCCCAGCACCCAAAGGAGCAGTGGAAGCCTGATAGTAGCACGAGGAGAAGGGGTGAATAGTTGGAAGTGTGTATACAACAATTCTAACTGTATTATTTTTCATTATAGTAGCACTCGTTTTTTGTTTTTCTTCTTTTTTTTCCTGCAACCATGTAATTTGGATTAATAATCCAATTAGAACATTAAGATTTCAGTTACAGTAGCAGTACACTTTTGGCCAGACATATAAAATATGCTTCCTTTTTGCTCATAACAAGATTTTGAGCATAACAGGTTGTGCTGTTTTACTCAGATTACAAGGGAACTTACTGGGTTTTTTTTTCAGCCGGGTAATTTTAACAATGTATAGTATATATGAGCCTTCAAAGAGATCAACTTTAAAATGGCATGAAACGTGGGACATTTCATGCTGAATTACAGAAACTGATGTCAAACTACAGAGAAATTATTGGCGGGGGAGCACAGGGGAATTCTATCTGTCATAGTTGTTGTTTATGTTGCAATACAACTGCCAATGCCCAGAGCCCAAAGGCACAGTTTAAGCTGTCCAGTGAATTACGTGGTGTACAGAAAAAGAAAACAAACATTTTTTTTGGAACTAAGGAGAAGAAATTGATACAAGAAACCAAGAGGAATACAAAATGGCAATACTGCTCAGCAGTTACCTCTACATTATTTTAGCAAATATACTTACGTCCTAATGGCTACCATTGCAAATCTCCTGCAAGAATCCATATCCTCCTTTATTCTCCTATACTTGCCAAGGGTCTCACTGACTGAGTGGCAGCAGCTGCATGGGACTAGAGCAAGTAGGGAAGGAGAGATATGGGAACTTAGATGTCTCAATGATGACGTCTTAGACGTCAGCTCTGTGATCATCAGACGTTGCGAAAGTTAAAACTCGTACGTAGAAATAAAGCTGTGTTTGACCAGATAGGAAGACAATAACTGCATAAAAGAGAGCAAGAAACTTCGGCGCAAGTATAGTGGCTTAAGAGCCAGGGGAAGAACAGTTAAGATGACTGATTATGCAAAGAGACTGGAAAAAGGAAAGGATGGCTTGGAGACTAAGAGCCAGTGATAGAAAAGTGAGAAATAGAAGGACTTGGTTAGCTATTAGAAGAAACGGTAACACCACAAGAAAAGGATTCCTAGCTTGATGTATCAGAGACTGAGATTATGTCCAGTTAAAAATGTGATGCAGGGAAAAGAAACTTGAAAGAAAAATATATAAAAGCAATTGAGATTCACTAGTGGGAGACAGAGGAGGAGATGATCATGGACTGAAGCAAGGAAGAAGGGAGGCAATGGAGTAGGGGAGACTGATAAGGTGAAAGGGAAGCAGGGGAAACTAAGGAAGATAGAAGGGAGAGAAAGCTTGGATAAAGAACTATCTAGAAGTTTTCTACTAGAGAACCACTAAAAGTAGACTAGGGTTCCCAGGAAGGGGTGGGACAAGGCTGGAGATCAGAGAGAATGGTTGAAAAGCACAGCAAGATTTGCTTGGCAAAGGTATTTTTACTAGAAGGAGTGTGGTGGTGATCGGGGTGAAGTACTCACGAGAGTAGGTCTGCATGAGAAGTGAGAGGTGAATTCCTTGAAATGCAATTAACTGTTCAACAGAGGGCAATAAAGAAAGGATTACATATACCAGAAAGAGGTTGTGCTCACAGATTCCTACCTCTTAGAATTCCATGATTGTTACCAATATCCCTGAAACTAAGCACTCTCTTTCACTGAGCTGACCAAAAAGCTGACGAAACATACTACTGCTGCCAGCAACGCTGGTAACAACAGGTACCTGTGCAGCTATTTAAGTATGACTGATAAACCATGTTTGCCCATGAGATCATAAACCCGTATCTCCCCATGACTGAATATCTGAAAGTTTCTGTTTGCTTTCCCATAGAACTTATTAAATACTTAGAAAATAATTGAAAACAATAGATCAACAAGATTAACAAGAAAAAGGAAGAACATTATTAGGCTGAAAAGAATTCAGAAGTTAGGAAAGGAGCAGATTCAGATGCACTTGCAAATTTAAGCTCATTTATGCATGTGCATGTCTGTATAATACTGTTAGTAAGCTGATGATCAGAGAGTATTCTTGGACAGGATGCCTGCTTCAGAGGATAGAGAAGGGATGCTGCTCATTCTGTTAATATATTTACTCTTTTTATTTTTTCATTCTAATTGTTTAAAATGAGTTCTTGGGCCTTTTTAACTGTGAACTACTCAGACATTGTTTAGAGATATAATCTCTGTATTTTCTAGTTCTGTCAACATATTATCTGGGTATTTAATAAATATTAACTTACCTTCACAAAATGATATTAAAACAAGAATCATTATTATCCCCATTTTACAGATAGAAACTTCAAATGCAAAGAAGAAATTAAAGACACTCAAATTTTGACTATCTGGAATAACCAGGGTCTGATTTTTTCAACTTCTTAGCGTTACATGTTAAAACATAGTTCCCACTGACTTCAGCTGCAGCTGTAAGCACTCAACACCTTGGTAATTCAGATTTAAAAGTATGATACCAGTCACAAAAGCTCAGTTCCAATTCCTTAGTACTTGATTTTGTGATGTGAATTACACATGTTTGGATAACTTATGTTTAAAATAGCTATTTAATGTAGATCAGTTCCACCTCCCACTCTAACAAAAATGGCTGTTAATGACAACATTTTAAAGTAGTGGAGTACAAAATGAGGACAAGTGGCAGACAGTACATCAGAAGCAAGCTAGAAAGCTCAAAGCAGTGTCTGTAGTCCTCATCCAAGCAAAAGTCCTGCCAAAACTCACAGCACTTTGCACTTCAAAGGCAATGAAATATGAATAGAAAAGACTGATATGCAAACCATTTCATATGTCTAAACCACACATACCAGGAAGAAAAGGGAAACTGAAGCAAAATGTGTAAAATTCTGAAGACTGATACCTATTTTATAACCCTTGAAATTCTTGTTGAAACGGTGAAGGAGCATTTATAATACTCTATGCCAATTCCCTTTTTTATCTACTGGTTATTAATTATTAAAAATGTTTTATGTACCTTAAACTGAACTCCCTTCCCTAAATTGAACCCCATTAAGAGTCCAGAGTGCAGTATACACAACATCTTCTAAGATCAGGAATCAATATATTCACTAAAGAACTTCATTCAAGACAATAAATAAAAATTGTCCAAAGAGCTGGAGGGTTAGTAAATGTTTGAAGAATGTCGGTCTGAAGACTACCACCACTGTCAGTTGCGTTACAATTTTGGGCTTAAGCAGGAACCTGGAGAGAATGCTTATAAAATATTGCAGCCTTGTGTTAAGGATTACTAGGATAAAATGCTGTTTTTCCTGCCAGTTAGTTTCTGAGAGAGGTTCTGTCCTGAAACGTAGCTAGGTTTAGCTCATACAGGTGCAGTGGCATGGGATTGCTTTTATCTAGGAACAACAAATGTTTACCACAAAATGTGATAAACTTCTATGCAGCACTTTCATTGACCTGAAGTAGCTTTACATTTATAAATTTAATTTATTTTTTTGAATGACATAGCATCTACATTTTTTCAAGGCCTCTTAAGCACCATTGTTTTTCGTAAGGTAACATACTGAACATTTTCAACTCACTTATAATCAAAACGTCCATTTGTCACTTGTGACTAAAGACCAACAGGGTAATAACTGCCTAGGTAAATTACGCACCACTAGTCAACTGACGTGTGGAAAGCAGCACACATAAACAATGATTTTGCATTTGGAAGATCATAGTCTTTGTTTCACAAAACATATTCTCCTAAGAGCTGGAATACTTAAACATTTATGCTGAGATTTTTCAGAACTGTCTGAGGGACTCTGTCCACAGGATGCTCAATTAAATAATTTCAAATTCCAAATTAAAATTCATTGATATTGGAGGTTCAAATCCCCCAGATAATTTTGTAAATCTCAGTCTTACCATTAATAATACAACATTATCTAAAGAATTTACTTTAGCAAAGGACTTAATTTCCCAGCTGGGCCTTGATCATTAGTTCAGTAACTTAGAGCAATAAGATACTTATAATTATTCACTTAACGAGTGTCCTATGTTTGAAAATCTAAATAAATAAAAGACCTTCCCCAAATCCCATGCTGTCTGTGTTTAGTTTATATGCTAGATTTTTGGTTGACTGATAAAGTCACAACTTAGTCCACTGTTTTCTTATGATTTTCCCTTTTGGGTACCTAGTTGTCTTCATCATCATATTATCAAATATCCAATGATGCAAAGATTTATCATCATTCTCACTTTATAGATAGACAGTAAATTAGATGCAAAGGTTTAAGCGAATAGGTAAAGATCACACAAGGAAACTAAACATGCCTGTTGTGATTACTAAAACAGTTCCTTAATTAACTGGCCATCCATTCCCCAATTCAAAAAGCAAGTAAACTACTGTATTTACTACAGCAAATCACCACCTAAATGTTTAGCAACTGCAGAAGAAACAATTATAAACAGTTTTACACACCTCTTTGTGCAATTCAACTATCACCTCCAACAAGCTATTTGGAAAATGCGAAGACAAAACAAAGGCAATTAATAGCCTTTGCTTTTAAAGTAAAATGGAAAGGAAATAGCAACAGTTGTTTCACAGGTACAAAGTTAAATATAAGCTGAAATGAATGGTGAATAATTCAGCTTCTTGCAGTAACAGATTTGAAGTTACAAGAGCAGGATAAAGGTAAAACAGAGATCTCGTGGGGGTTTTCATATGTATCTCAACAGTTCTATTGGCACCCAAGTGCAAATTAGCTGGTAAAGCACTAGTAATCACTTGCCCTATGTGTTCTTGAACAAATAATCAGAAGTTAAACATAAGCCCAAAAATATTAAAGAGATGATGTCAATTTACAAAGCAGCAAGCTAAGTACCCCTCTGTTTCCCAAATCACGCCTCCAGCGGAGACTGCCAAGTACTGTGCTGAAGTATAGAAAATATGCCTATTATGCTATTTCATTCCTTCCATCACAGCTTGAAAAAGAAGAGCTGGGTGATTTTTTTCAGTTGTTTATGCTAGCTTGCTTGTAGAGGGATGTGTTTGTAGGGCTGCAAATTATTGAGCGAAACCAAAAGCAAAGAAGCAGGTTCTGCAGTTAGCTTTCAAAAAGCAGTTTTACAGTTCCACCTCTGACAGTGAGTTCTCAGTAAGTTCTACCTCCATTCACAGATCTTCCCCATTGGTAACCAACTGCATAGTTTTGGTGGAACCCAGCCACACCAGGAAGTTTATTATTATTATTATTATTATTATTATTATTATTATTATTATTATTATTATTTAATTAATATATAACAGCGAGAATAAAGAAAAGTTATTTCAGCATGCACTACCTTTTCCTTATCTTTGCATCCTTTCAGTAATTTTACAATCATCCTTCCCCTTCAAAATTAAAATTATGCTAGTGCCTCTATAATATGTCAAAGCCCATAAAAATACCCCTCCCCCTGTAGTGCTGCAGATCTTTTCTACTAACCTTTATTTAGCAAAAAGCCCTAACCCAGAACATAGGTAACATGCAACTAATTTTAAACATTAAAAGCTTATGCATGTGAGTTTGGATGCTAAAGGAAATAATAAGCATTCATCAAATGAAGAAAATTTGTATCTGTAAATGAAATCTAGTTGTGACACAACTACAGTTTGCAAAATTTTGTGCAAAGGCATAGCTGGAGAAGAAGGGGAGGATTGTGGGGAGGCAGTAATTCATTTCAATAGGTTCTTCATTATGAGGAAGCCTGCTGGCTCAGTCACAGCTGCCATGGTATCAATAGCCTTTTTGGGATCTTGTATTTTTCCTATTGTCATGCTGTTCCTTTCCCTCATTAAGATTCAAACCCAATTGTTTATGCCGCTGCTTGCTGTTACTCTTCTTTCATGCTGATTGTTTCCATTGAATCTCATGTAAAATGTACAGAAGTTTAGAGAAAAATGCAGGCACTGGATGTTAGTGAAGCAGAGAAAACAAAACAGTTGTCTGCTCCTAAAACATAGCCATCAGGATTACATCTCTCTCTCCGGTTCCCAAATTTGCCATAATAAATGATGAATTGAGCCTGGCAATCAGATAGACCACTTTTCCACTCCTGCAAACCACATTTTGCGTACACCCAAAGATGTAAAATAATTTCTCTTTCCTCCAAAATCAGTCACTTTAATAATATTGCATTTACAGAACAAAATTCTCTACATGAACATTATTCTTGTAACCCTGATATTATGCCCTATCTTTAAAATTGTAATACACACACACTCCCCCAAGCTCTGTTCCTTCACTACTACACACTGGAGGGTTACCATGTGACAGATTCTCTTTGTTCTTTCTTACATACTTTCAATCCATCCATTAGGTCCTGCAGTTGCCTTTTCCCTATGAATAGCTAATTGAATCTCCAGTATGCTTGAAAACGACTTCCTTTCCCCCTGCCCCTCAGTTTTAGTTCGTCTTTAGAAACACTCCATGTGCTGCTTGCAAGATGGAGATGGTGCTTTTACTAACCAGTCTTTATTTCTGAGTATTTACTAACTCTTAGTTCTTAAGTCCCCAAAATAGTGAACATGAATACGCTCTGAGCTGTGCTATAATTTTCTATTTCAGTAACAAGAGAAACTCTCCAGGAGTTAGATTACCAGTGCATGGATGGTACAGGAAAGGAGGAAGGTTTGTGAAACTAATCTCCCTGTATGCCTAAGTGGAAGAAACCTGGTGCTTGCTAAAACATTCTTAAAATATTCCTTTCTCTACTTAATTTATATTTACAATTATTGGCCACCAAAATTAACATTCACATAAATTCCTACATTGTTAATCAAGTCCAAACACAGAAAAAGCAAACATTAACAAGAAAGAGAGAATTATCAAATCTCTCTCTAACATCACGTACATGATCCCTAAGCCAAGTCTATAAGGGGCAGTGTGTCTGCAGGCATGTGTGTGAAAACATATTAAAGCCATAGACACTGCCAAAAGGATAAAGGTTAGTGATGTCAACACATAAAGGATAATCCTGTCTCGCAATATTGGAAACTTTTTTTTCTTAATAGGGGACGTAATTTCTAAGACTTTAGACTCTTGACTAGTACGCTGGAAATCTACGGGTTATCCCTCCAACTACATTTAAAAAACCTTGCTCCAGGTCTAGTAATATAGCTAGTAGGTTGCAGAGCGAAGTATTACTTGGGGAAGTTTTAATCTGGAGATCTTTGGCAAATTGGGAGAAAATGGAGGGCCCACGTCTCAGGCTCACCTTGAATTTGCAACAGGATGACTAAACAACCTCAGAAAGTATATTATAATTAATTATTATTTTCAGAGAAACAAATATTCATATTACAAATGTTAATTTATTGCTAAATAGTATGTATCACCATAAAGTATAATTTAATGGAAACCAAACAGTTACCCGAGTAACGTATCTTGAATCCTTTCTTGCTGGTTGCATGATCAGTCGACCAGCGAAGATACAGTTGATTCATTTTGCTTGTGAAGTTCAGCTGTCCAGTATGATTTCCACTTAAAGCAACTAATAAAGGACTTTGCCCAGAAGAACCTTTAGGGATGAATAAAGTAAATAGCGAAGTTTTAAGGTATTAACGGTTTAAGTAATCCTTTGCATATTTCATCTTATCTGCAGATGTGAATATACCAGGAAAGAATAAGAAATAGCAGGACTCATTGTTGCCAGTAAAATAATTCACACATCTCTATTTAAACTATCCATCCAGTTCTGCGTTTTCACCAGAGAAAACAATTAAAAAATTCTGGTAGAAACCGACTGAGAATTAAAACAATGAATGCCTGTGCCATAAACACTGAAAAATGACTGGAGATCGTTTCTTAATTCTTTTTTATTTGCGGCAATTTCTTTGTATGAAGTTATGTTTCTGCTCCTTGTTCTTTTATATCTAATGTTTATTTGAGCTGCGTATTTTCAGCTCCTTTCCAACTAGTGAGTGTCAACAAATTCATACCTTGTTTGACATTGCACAGCTAGTACAATTTAAAACACCACCATATTACATACAGAACATATCAGCTAAACAATGCCCTGTCACATAAGCATGCCAGATAAACATAACTGCGATCAGCACGGTTTCACTGTGGAATATACATATGAACAAGCGCTATGAACTTGTAACACATATTATATTAGGACCCAGTCCTGTAAGAAGATTGTGATTAATATAGTATCATTTTGGTGTTAAAAATATGCATTTATAGTAAGTATAGAGTATTGTAAATAATGTGTTTTGGCACTAAACTGATATAACCACCATAATAAAACCTGATACATTAGAGCAAAATATGTTCATACAACAGTAATAAAACCCTAGAAGCAAAAATAATGATTTGGGGGCTAATTATATAATAAAACACCATATACACAAGAAAAAAAAAATCAGTGCACCGAACCTATCTCCTACTGAAGCTTTCTAAAACATGAAATAACATCCTCTTCCTCCATATGAAGGCTTTTTTTTTCCTTCAGATAAATTCCTCCCTTTCATATGCTTACTATGCCTTTTGCTCTGTGTTTTTCAAATTTAGGAAAGCCAAGTTCAACCAACATTCTCTTGACCACAGCAGCCATTTCAAATAAAGAGGCTGCTTCATTCACTTTTTGCAGAGTCTGAGCACTTGCAGCCTGATCAGCTCTTCTTATGTTGCATGAAAACAAAAAAATAAAACTGGTTTAAAGGACACCTTAAAACTGCATATAATTGTTGTCAACCTTCGCCCCCTCCAGCCCAAAAAGAGTAAGTACACTTTCTGATTGGAACATTTCAGGTACAAAAGGGAGGCTATAAGAGCCACAGCAAACCACAAAAATTAAGAAAACCTCCCAGTGCTTTAGAAGTGTAGTTCAGTCACCATGATGACAGCACTACAACTAAATAAAGATTAACAAATAAGCTGTAAGTAATAAATTCATATATAAAATAAGAATAAATAAGAATAAGCTTAGCTTTAGCCACAGGGTGCCTAGCATATCCTCATCAAAATGTTTTGTGGCTTGTTTTTCGTACAAGGGTTAGTGTTCAGTGATTGCAGACTAGCATGGACGATGAGGACTGCCTAGGTCAATTCCTATTTCTGCTTGAAAGGGTGATTTAGAACATGACAATCGATTTAGTTCCTCTGTGCTTTGCCCTGTGTTTTGTAAAATGCATTCAATACAATCTACCCAATTCATAAGGTAATTCCCAACTGAGAAATTATATTTCTTTGAACTTTGCAAATAATGGGGCTACAACAGTGCAATTATAAATAAGAATCTATGACACACAAAGAGGTGAGAATCTTTCAATTACAAGTGATAGTGAAATTAGACTACAGTACCACACGTTAAGCAGCCACATCACATTTTCTAGCCATTTATGCAACTGCATTTGAGTTTGCTTTAATTTTCCTGGAGCTGAGTTTCAGCTACTGGACTTTACCTAGCTGGCAGCTCTTCAGCTGCTGATCAGGACAGTCAGCAGCACTACCTAGATATGTTTGGGTTTGACTTTTTTATTTCAGAGTTTGCCTATACAAGGATATAAATACTTAACTTCTAGAGTGCTGACTTGACATATGATGCTCTCCTGAACCTTCTGTGCTAGTAAAATTTGATTTATCTGTTTGTGATGACAGAATTATGTTGTTTTATTTGGGGAGGGGGGAGAGGAAATCAAAGACTATTTGCTGTATTAAATGAATGTCATTCAGTATAAGCTGCCTGAATTCATTGTTTTCACGTTCAAAATCCTTTAATAATTATATTCATGGTACATTTATAGCTGCTCTGGCTTAGAATATAGATGGGATTTCCTAAGGGTCTGATTGACAAATGGGAATGGCTAATAGGTTTATTGCTCCCAGCTCACCTGAGTAACCTTATTGGCTGGATGTCTATATTGATCATCATCCAGCTTCTGAGTCACCATAATTTACAATGAGGCAAATCAGGTAAAGTCATTAATTTGGTTTGCATTCCAAAACTACACTATAAACTCATCAGAGGCTTGTGCTTTAGCAAACACTATTTCTATAAAAGTTATCTTGCCAATCATTAAATATTTTCTACCTAAACATTTTTTTGGAGACAGATCTTCACCTGGTGTAGACTAGTTCAGTTCTCCTGATGTAAATGAAGCTATGCTGGTTTGGATCACATAAGGTCCTAGCTCACTAGGATATGATATATATTTACTGCACTATGCAGCAGTACAGACAAACACCTGAGCTGGCTTTGAATGAGCTAGCCTGGGTTATGTCCGTCACTGGAAACAGAATAGCCAAATCAGCATTGTCTTCTGCACCAACTAACTCATCATGCTGAGAAGCAGAACTAATTAGCCTAGCAAAGCACACTGCTAATGTGGTCGCAGGGACACAAACAAGTATCTTGGCAAGGCACTGCACTGTGCCATGCTTAAATATCAACTTGTTGAGAGTTAGCCTAGGAATCTCTACATGGCACTGCACTGAGAGGTTATAAATACGCCGTTATCACTCTCATTTAAGTTTGCTGGTAGGTGGTAGAAAAAATGGCTTCAGTGGAGCTGCACTAGAGATGAAATTGTCTGAATATGATTTTATGCCATAAAATGACAAGACCTCAGAATGTAGCAACTATGTTAATTCTTCCCTCAGATCTATTATTGATACTCTGCTTTCATTAAATTTAAATGCATAAGAAAGAAAAAAGAATCTTCATCAGGAATGCTAAGGAGTCTAAACAGAGTTTTTCAGAAGAAAGCCAAGTGATCAGACCACTAGGAAAGCTGTAGGCACACTACATATTGTCTTAAAGTTAAAAAGAAAATAGAGTGGAGGAAAAGACAATTTCAATAGATTTTTCAGACTATTTATTTCCTCCACTGACTTGACATTGACTGACCAAAACAAGATTGTAAGGAAAAAAAATCCAGCTAATGACCTGACATTTTTAAAAGAATGCAAAATACTGCTTTCTTCAGAATGCTGTTATAAAACAGTGAAAAATATTTTAATAATAATTTTAGATATTAGAAGTCCTATGACTTACAAAAAATACTTAGAGCAAGCTACTTCAAAACATACGACCATTTAATATTTTTTTGTTTTATGAAACTCCCACAGTGAATATTAATAAATTCTATTACAGTTATCATATAGCCTTGGTTAATGAGGGAAGATATGATAATGGCCTCCAAATGAATAAAAATATATTAAAGAGCAATCAGGGACCAGTTATTTTCATCAATCAAGAGAATAGAACAAGTGATAATAAGGTCAGAATTCAGTAGAAAAAAAAACAGTTTAAGAATAGTCTGTTAATTAAATAGGGTCTGTTGAGAAGTTGCTGATATGACTAACATTCTAGAGAGTGATTTTTTTTTTTTTTTTCATTTTTCCGCTCTTTATCTCAAAGCAGATGGTCAAATTCTTCAATATGGGTATATTCAAACAAGATACAGTGCTGGTTCTGCCATGTTATGGAGGTAGTCAGTGTACTCCACTGATGACATTTTGGGTTCAAATAATTTTATGAAATTAAACAAATAGGATTTGTTTTAAAAAGAGAATTTCTTCACCAGAAATGACTCATTCCAAAACAGCACATTTACTTTTCTATTCAGACACGTCTGGACATTTCCCAGGAAAGAGAAAAGCTGTATGATTTTCATGGGAAGGCTGCTGCTGCTCCTCCTCAAACAAAGCCTAAAAAAATCAATCAGGTAAATCATAAAAGTTTTCACTGACAAACAGGCTTAAATTTAAAGCCATCTGGACAGGGTCCTGGGCAACGTGTTCTAGGTGGCCCTGCTTGAGCAAGGGAGCTGGATCGGGTGATCTGTAAAGGTCCCTTCTACTCTATATTTGTTCTTTGTGGTTAGATATAATTGAAATCTTTCTTACCATCAAATACCTCCAGTTCATCAAACTGCTTTTCACTTTGAAACATTTCCACATAGATGGAGATATTATATCCTGGCTCAACCTTTATAGTCCAAGAGCAGGTCTGAGAATTGGGATAGGTGCCTGGGTAACCTGGACTGAGGATCACTCCTGATGATTCTGTACGGATTTCATTCGCTGGACATTGTGCTAAGAAGAACACAAGAACAACAACAAGAACAGTAATGAAATAGTGTACTACGATTTTTTTTAGTGATTAAAATACTTCAGGATTAATTTCCAAATGCAGACATGTTAAATCATATTCTAGATGGATTCAGCAGTAAAGTTCCCTTTAGCAAAAACAAAATCAGAAAGAGCTTTATAAACCTTGCACTTAAGAAATAGAATAATAATTATAACAAAACATTAATCTAAAAATATGTCACAGCCCAAAGAGTTTTCAGTCAAGAGTTGCATACACGCTGGTATGGTCATTGACATATGTGAGAGGCAAGTCCTCGTTAAACGTTTTATTTGGAAACCTTGTCAGTCTTTTCTATTTGAGTTCTCAAAAACTGCTGTAAGAATCAAGTCTGTTATCTGAGCACGGCAACATACTAGAACTTGCTGGTACACAAGGTTATTTTTAAAAAAATTATTTTGTGTAAAGGGTTTATTCTGGATGTAGAATAGTCAGTCATCCAAGTAAGACCCTCTCAACAACCACTTCCCCAATTACTTAAGCTCTAAACTCATAACATTTAACAAGCAGTTTCACATGGTATTCACTGACATTTATCATTACCTCACATGATAGTGAGTATACTATACTTGAACACTTTTAAAATTATATCCTGAATGCTGTGGTCACTGTTTTTCTTTAATATTTTGTCTCTCATACAAGAATGATGTCTTCATGTCTGCTTGCTGTTGAGTTTTGGTATTTTTTCTGCACAATTTCATAATATATGTGCATTTATTTATTTATTTATTTATTTATTTTGGTGTAAGATTCACAAACACACTTTCATAGGAATGCATTCCTGGAAACTACCTGGCACAGAACCCAAGTACTCGCATAAATTAAATGATATGAAAAAGTGAATAACATAATAACAGAGGAAAAATGATACCAGGAAGAAGTATGTTACAGAGAAAAACACAGATGGCTATCAGCAACAAACATTAAGAAACAGACATCTCTCCCAGTTGACCTTTTACAAACTTCATCCTTAGAGGTGAAATTTGGGTTCACTTGTAGCCAAGAAGAACTTTGCTGTAGACTTTTGGAAAAGAAGTGCCAGGATTTCATATCTGGTTTTCCTCTCAGAGATATTAAGCACATTGGTAGAGAAGGATATTACATTATACAAAAGATTTCCAGCCTTTACCTTCTGTCTCACCCATTCAGGAAAAATTTGAACTCACAGGCAAATGATTTTTCCTTGTTATGCATCTCTCTCTGCTCTCATCTGACAGCACTGAAGGCAGCAGACTATTTCCAAGAGGTAAAGCCACTTTTTTTCTGACACAAATGATGTCTAAAGGGTTGAGAAAGTCCATGGGATGATGGCATACAATGTAATGAGAAAAACATATTTTTTCCTCCTTTTCAAAATTTTAATTCAGGGATTGTCTCTTGAAATGGAAGCACCTGCAGCCAAATTACATTTGCTTTTTGGTTTAATAACACCACGTTGCACACATTTAATGACAGTACCTTCTCTTGCTCGTTACCCTAAAATGAAACACACTGTTACTTTAATTTCCTATATTCTTCAGAATAAGAGAAGTATAACTAGAGAAAATACACTCAACAAGTGCTCTGACTCATGTATTTGTAGCAAGTTACGGGTAAAACTGCAAATTTTCACAGAATAAAGCAAGGCATGAAGTTATTGTCAGATACATAATGATAACTCTTTTCCCTGAGTTCAATACATGAAATCTAATTCTGGAACAAAAGTTCAGCTAGCTATATGGCATTTCCTGTGAAGGATGAGATAGGAGTGCTGAACACTTGTGGAAGAGTAGCTGATATGATACAGTTGCATAACCTACCTTACTACCTCCCAGTGTCTTTTTCATGTGCTTACGCTGTAAGAAATTTTTTAAGAAGAGATGAAATCTTTTGCTTATCAAATGCTGGCTGCTTTAGAAGCTTTGTGATAAAGTCCACTAGAGCAACAGGTGGATAAATAGCTGGTCTTCAAAGAAGTAAATTACAAGTATCCTTGAGAAATCAATAATTCTGTGAGACTTCTCACAGGAAGTGAGAAATACTGACTCTTCAACACCTGTCCACGTAGACAACTGTCACTTCTCTGGATAAATTCTGCTTTTATAAATGGCTAAAATGAACAACCGCCCTTTGTTGCCTGCCTTTCCTTACCATCTAGGGTGTTATGGATATGACCAGTGGTCAAATGACTCAACCTGAGATATGGAATGTTTACCCATCATTCAGGTTGGAGCAGTCTGGACACCACAGGGATATAGTCAATATAAAACTATATCTAGGTGATCGCCAAAGATGGAATGTATGATGCTACAGTATTCTAGAAAAGCTTAGGGTTGACTTAATCTAAAAGCTTATTATCACAGCCCTTTATATGGGTGCTGTGCCAGTAAGTTCTCACAGGCATCATTTCCAAAGAAGAGGTGAACTGTAAGTATCTTTTTTAAGTCCTAGCAGCATTAACATGTGTTTAATTACTGTAGTATATGCAGGTTTTGGAATCTGGGATGGAGGATTTCCAAGTATGAAAAAGATGTGAAACGTATAGCTTGAAAAATCTGATATTAATTTGCCCTCATCCACAAAGCATGGTCATAAGGCTGAGATATGTCTCACTAACTTAAGAAACTCACAGTAATGATACGAAAAAACATAGCCAGGGAAGGAAATGCAGAGAAAAGACAAGGAGAAGCACCTCCCCAATACAGAGAAGTATAAAATGCTAGTGGTTTCCTTCAGGGAAAAATTGTCATAGGATAGGAAGACAATCACACTCAAGCAAGCACAGATACTTTGACTGTGAGCACCTGGAAATCTCTGAGGATACTCCAGATGAGAAATTGGCACTCTAAAAATGCTCTGAGGTGTGTGTGGGGGGGAGGAGCCAACATTAGGAAATTGCAGAAAAAAAAATAGCTTTTTTTGTCTTTTTCTTTCATCTATTTTGCTCTTAAGTCATCTATTTTGTCTTGTAAAGGATGTCAGAAACAAAAAGAGAAGTAAAAAACAACAAAAAAAAGACAAGGAGATAGGTTTTTTACTAGGCTAGAAAAAATATGAACCAAGAAAACTTTCTTTTTTTCAAAAGTAGGTGAGTGAAAGATATCAATAACTAAAGGAGGAGAGGTAGTTTACTCTTACCTCACAGTTAATTCTTAAGAAAGGAAAAAATTTTAAGAATTCTTAAGAGGGGAAAATATGCCTTTTGCAGATATTCCCTCATGTTCTTCTCTCATGATTGAGGAAAAGTATGATGTTGCTTCATAATTAACATCACATCTCAATCAACATTTCTTTGGTGGGTGAATATTAAAAATCAAGAGATTAAAAATCAGATAATTTCCTTGAACAAACCATCACATGTAAACAACTTGAGAAACACATCAATGTAAGACTCTTGTGGGGCTTCTTTTTTTGCTGTACTCTATCATACTCATTTAGTACCTTCAAAACTTTACTATAGAACAGTTTTCAAGGGGAAAATGTACTGTGTATGTGAAAAAAAAAAAGTACCTCTAATTTCAGTTGGGGCAAATAGTCATGCAAAGGGTGAAAAGGGGTATGGAATATTATTCTCTGAGCCAGAAATAGTGGCTTGGGAGGCCTCCCTCAGCATACCTTGGGGCATCAAAATTCCAAATGAGTCAGGTAAATTCAAGTGAAAAGTGAAGCTCTTAAAGAACAAGTAAATTGCTCTGTACCTGCCCTGTGTTAAAGCAGAGGTGGCCAAATGTTCTTCCGCAATAAGCTATGGATCAAACCCTTCCTATGGCTAAGAATCACAAGAGACATACCACAGGAGCTTATGAGAGGAACAATTCTGGAGTAGTTCAGGGGCATGAGAAGACAGACAGCATGTTGCTCCTCTGCAATTTGGTGGGTTGGCTTTGCAGCTGGGTTACATGGTAACTTGGCAGGGTTCACCCTGGCAGCCTCTGTTGGCTCACTTCACCATCACCAACTACTCATCAGCTTTCCCCTAGCATAGCTTAGTCACTGGTCACATACCTTAATCACTAGGCTGTAAGCTAGATTTGAACATTTCACAAGAGTCATACGGTTAAAGACATAAAATTGAGAAAAGGACACGCAAACTGTCTGGTGACTGCTTCACCTTGCTCTACAAAACAAAGGCACTTCCATTTTCTAGTACCATTAATAACCAATATTTACCAGTCAAATACAAATAAACTCCACAAATCTATGTCCTTGATGTTGATGTCTTGACACACGCAACAGGTGAAATCAAACAAAAAAAAAAACCCTTTAATTCAGATCCTTTTGTTCTAAAATAATATATCTCATCTTTAGAATGACATTTCAAAAAAGAAAACTCCTAAACAAAGTCATAAAAATTGCTTCAATTAAGGCATAAATATTTCACTGTTAGTACTGTTTATTTCATTAGTAAATCAATTAACATTATATTCATCAGCATTTTATTTAAGCATCTTCTGGAGTCTCTTTATCCCAAATTAAAGGATGACTCTATTCTCTACACATTTAAAAGTTTGGGAGTTGAGGTGAAGTTTACCAGTCGAGAGAATCTGAACTGCAAAAACACAGAATTAAACTCTTGGACCCCAGAATATATTATTTATTTATTTATTTATTTATTTATTTTTTAAATAATATTCCATGAATTTTAAAAGTAACTGTTGCAAAGTGGCTTGACATAAGGAAAAATAACAAGAAAAATAATTTTTAAAAATGTGCTTCCAGCATATTGGAAGACATAAGCAATCTATTTTACATTCATTTTTAATCATATCATTGCACATGTAAACTCAGAGTATTATTACTTATTAGTCCGCACAAATTCCGACATACAGACAAAGCTTACAGAAAAACAAAAGCAAATAAGAAAGTTCTTTATGTTACACAGTCAGATGTCACTGAGCGTGGTGAGGCAGTATCTTGAGAAAAGCAATTCTGCAGTGCGTGATACCACTCTCTTCATAGACTAGTTATAAGAAACAGACTACCTAAGCCATCTTTTGAAGAAATTTCATAAGGATGTTTTGGTGCAGACCTGACTAAACTTCTTGATTTACCTTTGATAATTCTGATTTCTGCACCTGTTAATTTCTCTTTTTATTCATAAATATCACCACATTAAGGCAATATGATCATAGCACCTCTCTAATTTTAGTGTCTTTAGCAGTCATATTAGGGATATCTAACTTAAACTGGATTCAGTTAGCTTTTTTATTAACTTGTCAATGTTTGTGAACAATAAAGGAATTTCTTGCTGTTGCAATGCTTATTATGCCTTATTTGCATATCTACCTCTCCCTAACAGCAGAAAAGGAAAAATAAATATGTTGTAGCAAAAGAGTATAAGCATAGAAAGACAGCAGATATTCCAAAGATAAAACCACAAATTACAAGTGGTCATCTGCTAGTCACTAGAGGAACACAACCTCAAGAGCTGGGCAAAACTTGTTTAAGGACATAATGAAGAAAATAAAGAACATGTATCTAGTGAACGTAAAACATCCCATGTACAGTGAAAATGTAAAGTATAACAAGAAGGTATAAATGACAGTGATAGCCCCTGCAAGAATGGAAACAAAGGAGGAATAGAGAGAAAGGAGAGAGGAATTTCTACAGCAGTGTCTCCCTCATCAAGGATGCTGCACCTGATTGAGATCATTCTTACGTGCAGGTCACTCTGCCTTTTCAGGAGTGAAGGGAGTCTGCATTTGATTTGCCATTTACAACTGAAACTCAGCAATCATAAGTGAACTGCCACCTTTCACTATCTAACTGGGTTAATTAAGTAAGAATTTTGAAGAAAAGCATGTATATTTTCTGCTCTAACCCTCCACACACAATAAAGATGATTAATACCAGAGCACTCAGATGCAAAAATATATAAACACAGCCATAAGGCTAAAGACGTTTGTGTCACTGAGGGAGAGGGACAAAAAATACATCTTTTTAATGACTTAAAACCCAATTTTAAGTATCATACACATTTTTTCCAAAGAACAATAGCTGAGTTGTTTAAAACATCTCTATTGCACCAAAATCTAGTGGAAAAAAATAATGTACTGAGCAGGCTTATAAAAACAGGTTCTGTTCAGATGTTATACTAAGAACATGCAAATTTCTTTGGTAAAGTCATGTGAATAGGACTTCTTCAGATCATGATAGAAAACTGAGTATTTTAGTATTCAATTAGTATTTATTTAGTATTTAGCATTTATTACAGGAAAAGAATAATAATTTATGAAAATTATCCTTTTTCATGGCACATTTTTCTGCCTTACACGTCAGTCCATGCATGCAAGCTCTTGTAAGACAGACGGATCCCCCAACTCTAGTGTTACTGACAAACTGCCTTGAAAATGATTGTAGAAAATCGTATCTATGAAATGGGGAGGTCAGGCAGAAATTTTGTAGCTAATTTTATGGTATCTAATAAACTTAGAAAAAAAAAAAAAGCATTAAAGCTCATCGCTAAAGGGAGTGCCTGGAGAATCTGCTCAGTATAAGTAACTATATATGTATAGTACAAGTTGTAACTAAAGAAAGATAAATCTGAAATCTTTGGATCTGCTAGAACTGTAGCAAAATGAAACTTTAAAGAAAAGAAGCCAAGAGTAATCTGTCGTCCAAGAAACAGGCCAACTTGGAGAACGGCTGATTAATATGGTAATCTTTGGGGTAACTATGTTACTGGCTATCTAGATCTCATAGATTACTAAATAAATCTTTAGTTTGATAGATGGGCCACAGTTTAATCTCCTGAAAGTAAAAGGGCTGTAACTAAACTCCTAACAACGGTATCATCCCATGAAGTCAATGGGGTGTGCTTATTCATAATCCATTGCAACAATGGCATTTTTCAGATCATACCTTCTACTATGTAAAACTGAAACTTACTGTGTCTCTATAGTGCTTGTTACAGGAAATCTGAGTGCTTCTCTAAAACCTGAACTCATGTCAAAGGTGCTGCACCTAACTGGCAAACAAACTCAGGCACAATAACTGTATTTTCTGCAGAGTGCTTAGAACTTCACGCATTAGACACTACTTGTCAGTTACCATGGTTCCAGGCATTGCGAGAAACTCTGTCTTCAGATGGTGTGGTGCTCTGGCTTCTATTTAGTCAAAAGAGGAAAGGAATGTGTAAGGAAAGTGGCATAGTGTGATTACATCTGCTCTGGAGGTTATTCATTCAGAATGATGTAGAAGTAGCCACTGAGATTGATTTTCCTGGTCTGTCAGCTATGTCATCAGACTTGCATTGTACATAGTGTCCTAGAACCTGGTTTTCTATCATATAAATACTTTTCTTGTCTGCTACAACATAGTGGCACAACTCAGCAGAATGAAGTTTTCTGGCATCTTTAAAAAATGTAAAGCTGACCCAAATAAGAATAATATAAAAAAAAAAAAATCATAAAAATAGAGCAGATAAAACACAAAAATAAAGGAGGGTGGTCCAAAAATGAGTTTGAAAAAGAGTGTGTGAAATATGCAAAAAGTAGCAATAGTTTCATGCCTCTCAGGATCAGAAAGCCTGCAATACAGTCTTAACAGCTAATATAAGATAAAGATATAAAATGAATCTCCAAAGACAATAAAACCATGGGAGAATAACTAACTGAATTATTTCATCCATGTTCACAGAGGTGGAGCAAAGAAGGTTCCCATCTTGGGACTCTTCTTTATATAGGACATGTTGACATATTTCTCAAATTCAAGTGTGAGGCAAAATCATAGAACTCAAAACAATGAATTAAAAATGTCAGGATCAACTCGAAGATAAAATAGCTGAATTAAAAACTGTAACATCTTGTTCAATTCTCTCACTACCAAGTGAATAAAAGGTGGCAAACATAACACCAATTTTGAGATAACTTCTAAAGCAGATGTAGGGAACTACAGACCTGTAAGTGCGGTAACTTTGCTGAACAGAATGACAGAATTTATTCTAAACACAGTAGTAATATATTCATAGATAAACATAGTATATTGAATATATTATTGGCTTTTGTGAAGGTCAATATATCTCAAAAATATGTTAGGAGTTCTCTGAAGGAGTTAACAAGCATCCCAGTAAGGAAGATAATTTGAGATGCTACTTGAATTTTCTGAAGTCATTTGACAAAGTCCTCCTCTTAACGAGACTAAGCTGTCATGGCATAATGAGAATGATCCTCACTTAAATAATTGGTTAGACAGCTGGAAAAACAGAATAGCAGGGGACGATCAAAAACAGTCCCATATGGATTTGTCCAGGGACCAGTGCTGGTCAAAAGATCTTATTCTGAAAACAGAGAATAAACAGCAGGAGAACAGAGTTTGGTACAGATACAAAAATATTCAGATTTGTAAAGACTATGGCTACAAAGAACTGTGGAAGGACTTTAAGATATATAAATGCAGCCAACTCAGTCTGAATAGTATAGGCAGTTCTAATAGTCTCATTTCAGAAGAAATAGAAGAGAAGTGGAAGAGGTGCCAAGAAGGATGACAAGAATGATTAAAACTATGCAATATCTGCTGATCTATAAAATCATGTCATCAATATGCCAACAACCATTGTTTCTTCCAATATAAGAACTAAAGAACACAAAGTGTAAATAGATGCCAGGTTCAAAGAGGACAAAAGAAGCATCTTCACCCATTGCAAAATTAAACTGTCCAACTTCTTGCACAAAACTTTGTGGATACAAATTTTTTACTACACAAATCTATTGAAGAAATGTCACTTTAGTACTCTTCAATACAAAGAAACTATCATTAGCTTCAGAAAGGCTGAGTGACAATTTGTTGGAGGCCCTAAGCCACTACATGCTTGCACTGATCTTATGTTTTTCTCTAGGCGCTCACTATTGGACAGTGTCAGAGATAGAACATTAGGTAAACAGGCTTTTGGTCTTACTCAGTATATCCGTTCTTATCAATGTAATGCTTCATTTTCTGTTCTTAGTTGTGATGTGCCAACCTCACCTCAGTATCCTGGCATACATTTTTTTGGTGACTCATTTTCATTTTTCAAATACTTCTGAACATAAGTTGTAATGTGATATATAAATGATTAAAAGCTAAAATGTAATCGATCTCCAAATATACAAAGCCCTATTCATTCCTTTAATACGCTAATCTGTTATTTTAAGAAGCAAATGAGTATCTTGCTAGACTTGCAACAGTAGGAGTACAACCACATCAGAAACAGTGTGTGAAAACTAAGAACAGTGATTAGAGGAAGGGAAAAAAGAAAGTTAAACATTTGCCAGAAGATGCACCAATAAAGGCTGCTTTGAAAATTAGTTGTATGATAACGGAATGATTGAGAATTTTTTTTATATACAAGGAATTAATTGCATGAATTTTGATTTCAGTCACAGAAGATTCTCATAATGATGCCAACCTGTATAGCTAAGATAAAAAGAGTTTCTCTTTTTTCTTTGTTTTTGGTGACTCAGAAGAGGTTTTTTATTATTTTTACCCAAGATACAAATATGTTCTTTTTATAAAAAGCATCATTCGGTTACATATATTTATTTGTAAGAGTTAACTGATTTCTTAACTCTCCAAAGGAGAGAGAACATTATGAAATGAAAAACATTTTGGCAGAAATTAGTATTAAAAACGGCAGTTAAACCCGTCAAACCTCTACTACAATTATAATAAATAAACAAATACATAAAAAGATAGGTGTAAGTTACCCTCATGGTTCAATGGTTTAATTATTTCCTTTGTTATCCCTTAACACATACTGGCACAGCTAAATGAATCCTCAGTACAGGTGCTTAAGTTTTGCGTTACTAGCAAGCAGTGCTCTATCATCTTGAGATAAATGATCTTTCAATAAGCCATCCCTCTGGATGTTGTATTTACTACCCTCAAGTTGCAGATGCCTTTCTAGCTTAGGTATTCAACTATAGATATGTTAAAATCCTCTGTTTAAGGAGACTTCTTTGGAAAGAGTCTAAAATTAGTAGTTACATCAAAACTAAGAAATATGTATGCATTTCTCCCCTTCAAACACGGCCTTAGGGTTTTAGAGTGCAGCTTAAGTGCATTTACATATTTATCCAAGAGCAAACACCATAAATATGGTAATTAAAAACAGGACTTTTAAACAATCTGCCAATATTTTGTATATCTGAAGTGAGTCATGAGTTTGCAAATAAATTACATGGTAGATACCGACATAGTCAAAAGATTTCCTAAATCTTTGTTGCTGCCCAATGGTTCTGAGTTTCAGAAGTGCCAGTGCCATGTAGATACAATGAATCCAGACCCCAGAAAATATCTCAGCTCAAAGAAAAGTGTCCACTCAGAGTTTAATCATTAAACTTTTGCTATTATATAATGTTAAATACATATATAAACATTAATATAACGATAAGCTTTTTAAATTAATATAAACAATAAGGTTTTGTTGTTGCATATAAATAAATAAATACATATACATATATACATGGTGCATCCATAAAACAACCTGAATCCAGCCACAGGAAACACAGAAAATACTGCTAAAAATAAGCTAAGTTGTTATCATAAAATAAGAATTCAATATTTATCTCCACAGTAATAATTTATGTAGGCTGACTGAGGTACTGGCGAGAATGGGACAGGAATAAAACCAAGTAATTCTGTTTTCCAGAAAGTAAAATAAAGTTTATTTAAAGGAGCAAATAGTCTGAAGAAAGGAAATCATTAGCATCCCAAGTTATTTAAAATGAACCCTTCTCCTATGTCTGCCCAAATTAACTGTGCTACAATTTTTACTCTGGTGGCTCCAGTTCCATTGTCTTTTGTCTCTGAATCTCTCCAACGGCTTTGTGTTTGCTTATTATTAGATTATTTCATTTGTTACCCTCCCCCAATAAAGTCCTGCTGATATATTACAAGAATACACAACCAGAAGACACTATCAGCCGATAAATCTACTCCCTAACAGAAACTTTTCATGAAAAAACATGCTTATTAAACATACTTAATAATCAATTAGGAACAACTCACAACTCAGAACATAGTAATTCTAATAAATTTAATAAATAGAGTAGTTTTGAAAATTGACAAGTCATGCATATATGGAAAGGGGGAAAACCACAAAATCTGCGAACCCTATAAGAGAAAGTACAGAGCTGCTGATATTCATCTAAAATGTCTCAAAAGACTATAAAGAAATAAGTTTTACTACCATCAGAGAAAGCCACAAGGTCCCAAAGGATCTGCAATAATTGCTGGAAATCAGCTATTCCTCTGTGCTTAACAGATGGCTAATTATTATCAGAAGCTCCCCAGATCTCTGTAGCTTTTACAAGAATTCTCCAGTTTATTTCAGGCTTTCATTTATTTACACCCTAATTGAAACAGCCAAGAGTTAAATTACTGTCCCTGTTACAGGGACAGTATCCCTGTTAACTCAAAATTGAAAGCTGGTTTTACAGCACTATTAATGCCTTCTGATTATATTATTTTAGAGCCAGTACAGCACTGACTAAACAACTCCTTGAAATTACAAGTTAACAGAAAACCTTGGCTCATAGTAATTTTATTAGAATAAGTACTTTCATGAGCTTTTTCTGTAATTCAGAAGAATGTGGTATTTACTGCTGTCTAAAAATACATTTAAATTCCTGCTCCACTCTACTCCTTCCCTCACCTTCTCCTTCTCCCTCTCCCTCTCTCCTGCTCTCTACAGAAGAGCATAATTTGGGTCTCCATCCTTTACCCAGTCACCATTTCATACAAAATTTACAGAACAAGCATGTCTTTGAAACTTCTATGCTTTTAGCTGAAATTGGCAAACAAGCTCTAGAGATATTAAGGTCAGAAGATTGACAGGCAGATGATAGTGATCAGATAACCCTTGTTAGGAAAAAAGGCTAAAATCACCTTATATCTGACAGAGTGCTGGAGTTGTTTTGACTTGCGATAAGAAATTCAAGTTCAAATTGCCCAAGGAGAAGGGACAGCTTTAAATTCTGGGTCAGCTCACTTCAAGATTCATGACACAAAAATAACTTATGCTAGAAATATATAAACATATATACAAACACAGAGAGTAGAAAAACACGACGAACACACATGGGAAAATGAAGAGAAGGGGAGATAAAAGGGACCAGCTGCATGCAAGTAGGCTGCTGGTCAGTACATCTGTCTGAATGAGCCCTGCACCTTATCAGCACAATGCGTCCTATCTTCTTATTAAATCCTATTCTCAACTGTTTTTTAGAATGTAAACTCACTCTCTTTTTGCAGAGCTGGAGCTCACGTTTTGGTTTCCCAAAAAGCATGCAAGAGCTTTAATTCATAAGACATAACCATTCAAGCCTGTACTGCTAAGCACATTTGGAGAGTCTGAGATCCAGGAGATTCTGCCTTCCTGGCTGCTGAAGCCCACGTGCAAGCCCTGACCTAGGAGATCTCAACAGGCCGAGGCCAGTGGATGTGGCTGCTGCTGTTCCCCTTTGCAGAGTTGGCCAGTAGCAAGGCTGAGTGTGTATTCCAGAGGGGTACACACACACACACACACACACACACACACAAACCCAAACCATCCCCCCCAGTGATACAGCTGGCCAGACAGCGTTTTTAGCAGCACTCGCATATACAAGAATACAGATAGCCAAGCCTTGTTCCTCCTCTCCATCAGGATTGAAGCTCACTACTGAAAACATATATGCCCTCACTCCCTAGATTCATAAACACATTCAAGCTCACAGACCCCCTGAATAATATCAGGGGCTTTAAGTTCGTCTAATAATATCCTTGCCCTGGACCTTGGGCTGCTTACCCAGTCCGTGGCTCAGATCTTGGGTCTTTCCAGAGGCAGGTCTGCTCCTACTCGCTAGCTAGTCCAGCTTGATGTTTGCTAGTGATTTCTGCATATGCATACTCATAGGATTTTAATTTGCTGAAACTATAACCACTCTGGTCTCCCCAGTGCTTAGACATAGAACTATGGCCCCTGTGACCCCCAGCTTGTTTTCCACTTAGACATTTCCAACACTTACACACAGGATAGAGGGTGGGATTACACTGAAAAAGACAGTCCTCCTGGAAGGATCAAAATACATTAATTATAACTAATTATAATTAATTAAAAAATATATACTCAGATTCTGAGTGATAAGAACCCTCGGTAAAGAGCTAATAATAATAAAATATCCAATAATTCCCATCAGGGCTGGAATAGTGTACTGTACGTACGTTACAGGCTACATACTGAACAATAAGGAGCTGGTCATTATACAAATATCTATTACTAGTATATCTATTATTATTACTATATAACTAATTATTATTATATACCTATCTATTATTATTAAAATATCCAAGGATCTTTTCAGAAAAGAACATATGGGATTACGGGACTGATGATTTTACCATAATATATTTGCATTACAGACTAAACTAAAAATCAGCAAGATTATGATAAGCCCAAGTCAAAAAAGAGGGAAGGATAATTGTTCTTTATTATGGCATGAGTGATCATTTGGACAAATTATTTATAGATGTACCAAATATATTAGGGTAATAAATACACTCTTAGTACGCTAACAGTCCACTAGCCATTTTAAAATCATGAAAGTATAGAATTAGGGTAAGAGAAAGGAAATGTACACACGCAGCTATTAATAACACGTCACAGTGTTACCTGTTAAGCATATGGATGACACTATCTCATGACATGGAAAACACCCCATCCGTAATAACACATCATGGAACAACACTATCACAACTAATGTATTACGAATATGGACACTTCCAATGCTTTTTGACTCCCTTAAAAGTAAAACTAGTATCTTAAAAATTCAGTGATGGCATCTCATCAGTAGTTATTTTTTCTCCAACAAATTTTGAGTTATTTCAGGACAAAACTTTACAGATACTTTCTTAATCATTTTTTCAACATTTCTCTCTCTCTCTTTTTTTTTTTTTTAACCATTCACTATTTAACAAACTAAAGTGAACTAAAAAAAACCAGACAATATTTTTTGAAAAAAAAATTGGAAGACTGAATTCAAATCGTCAAGATATACTAATTTTTCATGAAGATCATCAAATTGTGTATGAAAATATTCCTAAATATTATTCATAGTAAACTTCTAAAATCTTTATATTTAAAATATTTTAATTATAAGCATCATAATAATAGTTGATTTTTTTTATTTAAAGTTGCCATACATTTTAGAAAGCATTTTTCATGTGAATTTGCCTTACACATCACCATGTGAGAGCGAAACCAGTAAGAGTCATTTCTTATTTTATTTTGAATGCTTATTCAAATACATATTTGTAAAAAGCTCTTCTGGAGTGAAAATAAATCTTTGGTTTGATAAGAAACAAATACTGAATTTTAAAAACAAATGTTTCAATAATGGTGTAGTTACATGAGACTGCTCCTTAAGAATGTATGTGACATACTCAATGCCTTTGAAAGTCAAGCACTGAATGTGCCAAAATTTTAAGGATCAGTTTGAAAATGTCTGCATTCCTTAGCTACTAAAGAAATAACTGAAAATTTTTCTTCTAAGCATTAATGAAGATACAGTGACACTAATGTGATGCTCAGTATAGAGGATAAAGATAAAGGATGGTGCATAATTATAATATGCAATCCATGAATGTGTATGTTTACCTTCACAAAATGGGGAGGATCCTTCAAACTGCAACTGTGCATTCAATTTGCAGGTTAACAGATCTTGTCCAACAAGGGTGAAACCAGGATGGCACTTGTACTTGGCAAAATCTCCTGAAAAAGTTATTGACAAAAAAAATCTTAAAAAAGTTAAAGTGGAAAAAAATACCTCATACAAAAGTATATCAAGATCTCAGATGGAGGATGAGATATACCGATTAACATTTTAGTTTAATTAGATTTCAAGTGGAAGCAGAAGAAAAGGAAATACTATTTTATCACCTATTTCGAAGTCGTCATCTTCAGTGAACAAATCTGCATGGGGAACTGTAGGTGGAGGCTGGCACTTCTTCAGCTGATAAGCTGCAAAGTTAAGTGAGAATATTATTAAGTACTGATATGCTAAGACTGACCTTACAGAAAATTCATTTCTCATTCACACTTGCCAAAGTACCAAAGCTTCACTGAAACCCATGGTCTCTCAGTTTCAACATTTCCTGAGTTAAATGTATCAGTTATAAGCATTACTTTTCTCCTAATACTGCATATTATCTTTACAATATTAAAATATTTATTATCAGTATAGCTCCATTGTAGTCCTGGACGTAGTTGCAGAGCTAACGACGAGGTCTGTGCAAGTACAAGGGTGCTCTTTCATGTGGGTGCCTCCGTAGCACCTGGTAACGTGAATTTTTATTAATTCCTTTAAAATAAAATCCCCTCTCTGCTCTTCAAAACTGTTTCAACAGATTGTGAGTAGTCTCATGATGCAGGTAACCAGTACAATGACTGACATGTTTGTAAAATGGAGTATTTACCCCATTTTACCTCTATGTAAAATTTAAGCTAGAATGCCTGTGATAAGAAGCCATTTCTGGATAAGAAATTCAAAATAGATACACCAGCTCGTGATCAGAGTGTACATACTACACAGAACTCTCCCTTCCATGGAGAAAGAATACAAAAAACAAGAACACAAATGCTCCTGGTAGCTTTATAATCTTTGTGAAGCTAAAGAAACACAAAGTAAATGATACTGGGAATCAGCCCTGATGTTCCACATGAGCTATTATAGCCCACCACTTTAAAGCAGTTGTACAAAGAGAAAAGATAAGCCTAAATCCATGGAGGACTCCCAAGGGGAGGGTGGAAAAAGCATATGTTTTCCCATAGACTTTTATATATACGTACAAATAGAGTGTTCCTACTATATACATATGTATGAAAAAGTACACATCTAATTACTATTAGTTAGCATCATTGCATATATATCATGTTACACTGCATTATATTTCACATGATGGGATACCTATTTATGAAAAGTTATGAACAATAAGGTATTTAGGAGCTTAAAACACTGTGTAGGCAGAGAGTTTTATCGGAGAACAATTGAGGAAAAAAAAAAAAAAACCTGTAACCTGCTTAGACACTTATTAGAGGTAGAGAAACCTGCTAGAGGTTTCCAGCAGTAAAATTTCCCAGGAACCAAACATTATACTTACATGCATGACCAGTGAGGTAGGTCCTTGACTTCATTGAACTGACTACTTAAGATACCTATCTCCCTACGTGTAGAATCAAAAAATGGGAATCTCTGAAATTTAGTCTCTAATCAGGCCTATTTGCAGGAGTTTATCAGCATTCGCTTAGCTCACTGCTTTCAATTCAGGTCAAAATACAGATATTGTTCACATTGTACCTGATTTCTATTCAATGATATATTACGTAAAATCAATAGTGCAGAGAGAAAGGAACAGATTATTTTTTACTCTTGCTAGATTAATATCCTAATTACTATGACAGAGTATGTATCTTGCCTTTTCAACTTTTAAAACTCCTACCCCTGAAATACTGACCACATGCTTACATATTTTCAACATAAAGCTGGAAATTGCTGTCATGGACCATTCCCTGTGTGCTCCTGATTAAACACTACCCTTAAACATGGGAGTTTTATGTTTCCTGTTTCAGTTTTTGCTTCTTATGTATGTGCTCTAGATGTTAGATTACTACGTATCACCCCCTTCTCTCAGGAGAAAATTACAGACTAAGTGAGGACAAGACTTCAGACTCTGAGTATTATTTTCATAAAGACTTCTCCCTGCAAAGAGCAACAGAATCAGGCACGCTCTTTCTGTGGCATTTCCCTCCTATCCTTGTGAATTAATTTACCCTATCCATTTTAACTCCAGTCCAGAAGGCTACCTATCTTCCACTCAATATACAGAGTTTGGGTGAATTCAGAATTAGAACTCAGAATTAGATTTCACTTTTGAGTTAGATGAGTAAGTCCTTTGCTGGATATCAGACTTAAAACTGGTGCCCAAGCACCCCATCTACCTTTCTGACCATGACCTCTAGGATTCATCAGCTGGTGAAGAATTTTATTACAAAAGCATAGAAGAAAGTTGACTAATAAATGGGACAAAACAATCCAAAAAGTAAAAACACAGTATTAGATAGTAATGATTACTATTAAAGAGAGAATGTAGTATATTCAAAGGTACAAACGAATGTTCAAAGATATTTTAATGTACTGCTTTAAAAATAACTTGCACTGTCATTTTAATAAGCAGCAAATCTATGAATTCTGGCAAATTTATTTAAGATCATTCAGTACATCACAAAGTTAAGAAATATTTTAATTCAGTAATTGATTGAGATAATTACGTAATGCGAACTGACCATGAAAATTGAGGACAAAAAATCCTCCAGTTGAAAAATCACTGTGAAATTTGAGGAGGACTTGGTTGGTGGAACTATAAGCTGTTTCCAGAGCTGTGTTCCCACTGAAAACTCCCAGCTGAGGTGAATTATGGTCAGGACCATCCCTATGAAGGAAAATGTAAAAACATCAGCTGAAGAAACACTGTAATTAACATTTAAATTAATAGATCCTTTTCTCTGAAGGAGTGAAATTTCCATTAAAATTGTTATTCAATGAGGATAAAGTTATTTTATTTGTATTTCTATCAACATACAATACTGTAACTTCAAAGCCTAATATTTTGTTAAGACTAGGAGTACTTTGCAATAGCTTTTACATAGGTAAAAAAATTACTGGCTGAGATGATAACATCTGAAGTTTTCTTTATCTGTTCTTGCCAAAATTCTCACATAAACATCAGCTAAAGAAAACTCTTGTGATCTCATAATATTTCTAATATTTTTGATACAGATCCTGCAAATCTTTCCTCATGACTAATGCAAAAAAAGGTGTAGAGGTTGTAACAGGTTACTCCTGTTACTTAAATTCATTCCAAAGAGTCAAAGATATACGCTAAGGAAAAAAAAAACACACTGAAAGAAATAATGTTCTGTATTTCTCGTCAGTAGGACAGACACCCCAAAGAGAAATACTCCAACAACACTGAGCTGTTTTTATTTTCAGTATTATCATGTAAAACTTTCCAGCTCTGAATAGCCAAAATAATAATAAAAAACCCTACTGAATAATTTATCACTGAATAATTTTTCAAGCTCTGCAATGCTTATTTGTGGTCTTTCTGTACATGACATCTACTGAACCTAAGCTGAATCAAAAAACCTTTTGTGCTGTGTATTTTAGTAGACTGGAGATTACCTAGAAGCTCTCCATAAGCATTTAGCTTCTGACCTTTCACTGTTTTTAACTCAGAGGGATATTTGTTCGCCTCAGTCTTCCTGTTAAAAAGCTAAGCTTTAATGATTTTCTTCTGTCCTAAACTAATCAAGATAATATCCTGATCGTAAAAAGAAAAATGTAGTGTCTGGACAAACTCTGGTCCAAGTTTTAAAAGAGCATATTTCATATTTATATAGCTTGCATATATTACTTGATTTTATTAAAAAATAACTAAAACATAATTAAAGCATAAAACATAACATAACCAATTTATACTCTACTATTAGTGACAACAAGAAAAAATACACTGCAACTGACTTGGTATAAAAATTTTACTTTCCTCCTCCAGCTGCCTTGCAAAGCAGTAATCCAAGTAATGAATATCTGACGTGATAATTTACTCACGATTTCATTTTAAAAATCTGATTCCCAAGGCAGTGAGGGGAACTATAATGATTCCATACTAAAGTTCCATATTATTCTTTCATACAGAAGTGAATGGCATATATATGAATGACATAAATAAAATTACATTAAACAGCTTCCTCCCAGGGAATTCAGGAGATATCTTTCTTTGATAGCTCAGAAACTAACTCTAAAGAAAGCATACTTGTAATTCACGGACAATTAGGAACTGAGAGAAATAAGCTGTAAAACAGTTCTTTAAAAATCTTTATTGAAAGAATATAACAATTCAGAAATTCAGCATGTTCACGTGATTTTAGGACTTATTTGCACTGGCAGAAAAGAAAGAAGTCATTGATCCAGTTAGATCTTTACCAGTGAAGACACTTTTTTATTTAACATGACAAAGAGGACAAACTATGATGCATTTCAGAGCTGGATTTACTGATAACACAAATATCACAGGCAGCCAAACTACAGTGCACAAACATCTCCCTTATAAACTGACTGGATTTTCCCTGTATTATATGGATTTCAGTGTTGCTGTCTAGAAAAACCTTACCCTGGACAACAATAGATACAGAAATAGTGGCTTAGTTGGAAGACGGGAGCAGCTGACTCTCACAAGAATAAGTTACATTCTAGATTCTGTGTTAACTGCCCTTTTCCAAACTATCCATGGAACATGTGAGAGAAAAGCTACTATGTACATTATATGGGATAAGGATCAGGGTACAGATGAGAAGGCATGTAACGACCTCTTCCTGTTAGAGACATCATCACCTATGATTGCATCTGACACAGAATTTAGACTACCCTGAGACCTTTCCTTCCAGCTGAGGGCATAAAATTCAGATGGGTTTGGGGGATAAGCAATACAAGTTTGAGGAAGTGGAACATACAAAAAACAAGAAGCTGTAAGATGCCCAGATACAACTGAAATCCTGGCTCGATAAATATAGAGGTTATGATAGGAAGCTATGGCTATCAATCATATTAAGGTTTTAGAATGAGCCTTCAAGACGTCCAAAAGTTTTGTCACATCTAACAGACTGTCGCATATATTCATGGAAGATATTATTAAACAAACTATAAACTGTTATACTACTTCTACCTCACATGGTCTCACTTGGAAAAGAGAGCCCACTTGGAACTACTATAAAATTTAACTTGTATCTTCCTGTACACTACAAGAAGCTCAAATAAGATCTGAATGATAACTGATTATGAGTTTCACAGTATTTTTGGAAAAAAACTCTTAAGGGTTCGTGCAGTATCAAACAATAATTCATTATTTCATATAATCATAGAATTTGTTTTATTAATTTATGCTGTTCCCTAGAATGTAAATTGCATCATAAAATGTAATACTAAGCAAAAGCCATAGTTTGTGATATTGAGTTTATGACAAATCAATCAGAAAAAAGAAATACTTCTGTTTTTCAAAAATTACATACCAAACCGCAATGTAGTCATTCACAGGTTCAGTTTGGAGTAAGGTGAAGTTGATATAAATTCCGTGGCCTGGAGGTACAATAATTAACCAAGTACAGTCCTTGGAATTTGGGTATTCATCTGGAAATCCTGGGGAATAAACTGTACCATTCTGAGCAGTTACATTATAGCCACAAGGAGCTGTAAAGAAAACAAATAAAAAAATAAAAGGAGAAACATTTTTTTTCATGTTAAAAGTAGAATATCAGCATTCTCCCAATGTCTAAGCTCCAGAGATAAGCTAATCTAGATCTTCAAGACAGTAATTTTTCTTGGTTGCCTCTGAGGGATAGAGAATATTTTTATTTTTATTTTTAAGAAACAAGTTATCCTGATGCCTTTAGATGCTATTCCTCAAAATCCATCAAAATTTACTAGGAATATTGCTTTCATGCAGAATTCTTGAAACACATTTAAAAGGGGATGTTTTCTGTTTGCAATTAAGATTAACAAACAAATAAACAATCTACATCTTTCCACAGAACTGAACTCTAGTTGAACTGGAATACAATTCTTAAAAGAAAGGCTGACTGTGCTTCCCTACAACCACAAATACCATCTATACTTTATTTACAAGAGTTAGCCATGCTAATGGTACTTCAACTGCAGTTTTTATGTTGATTATTCATTTTGACAAGTGAAATGAAAATAGAGGCATAAATTAGCATACATGCTGAATAAAATTTGTAGGCAAATTGATGCCATGAAAAGGTGTTGATTTAACGCAATGGTAACAAACATAATAGTGTGCACCCTTTTCAGTCTCATCTTGGAGAATTAACTGATTATGGATATAAGCATGGATCTTACTAGACACGTGGCCATTAGTGAAAACTAGCAGAAGATTAAGAGAGACCTTAATAGCATCTGTGGGCTCTCAGTCTGCCTCTGGAGCTTTTCTCATTAGCTCTTAGCACAAAGTTTATGTTATTATTGTCAGGATTCCTATGACTCTGTCAGACCTTCTTGACTTCTTTTCCTCCTTTCAGTAAGTGATAGAAAAAGACAACAGAAAAGAAAGAAGGAAAAGGGCCAAAAAAAGAGCAAAATAATGTCACATTTCCTATAAGGTTTAATGCTGCTATGCTGTTGGGGCAGAGGGATCATCTGGTTAGTAGATGAGTAGCCTTCACAGAATCACAGAATCTCTGAATGGGAAAGTTGGAAGGGACCTCTGGAGATCATCTAGTCCAACCTCCCTGCTCAAGCAGGGACACCTAGAGCACATTTCCCAGGATCGTATCCGGACGGGTTTTGAATATCTCCACCAAAGGAGACTCCACTACCTCTCTGGGCAACCTGTTCCAATGCTCTGTCACCTTCAGAGGAAAGAAGATTTTTCTCATGCTCAAATGGAACTTGCTATGTTTCAGTTTCGGCCCGTTGCCTCTTGTCCTGTGGCTGGGCACCACAGAGAAGAGGCTGGCCTCATCCCCTCGACACCCTCCCTTCAGATACTTGTACACATTGATGAGATCACCTCTCAATCTTCTCTTCTCCAAGCTAAACAGGCCCAGCTCTCTCAGCCTTTCTCCAGAGGAGAGACGCTCCAGGCCCCTCATCATCTTAGTAAGCCTTCACTGCCCTCTCTCCAGGAACTCCATGTCTCTCTTGTCCTGGGGAGCCCAGAAATGGACACAGCACTCCAGGTGAGGCCTCCCCAGGGCTAACCAGAGGGGCAGGATCACCTCCCTCCACCTGCTGGCAACACTCTGCCTAATGCACCCCAGCATCCCAGTGGCCTTCTTGGCCACCAGGGCACACTGCTGCCTCATGCTCAACTTGGTGTCCACCAGCACGCCCAGCTCCTTCTCTGCAGAGCTACTTTCCAGCAGGTCAGCCTCCCAGCCTGTCCTGGTGCCTGGGGTTATTCCTCCCCAGGTGCAGGACCCTGCACTTGCCTTTGTTGAACTTCAGGAGGTTCCTCTCCGCCCATCTCTCCAGCCTCTCCAGGTCCCTCTGAAGGGCAGCACAGCCCTCTGGTGTGTCAGCCACTCCTCCCAGTTTGGTATCATCAGCAGAACTGCTGAGGGTGCACTCACTCTATGCCTTCCTCCAGGTCATTGAGAAATACATTGAAGAAGACCGGACCCCGTAGTGACCCCTGGGGGACGCTGCTAACTGTGGGCCTCCCACTAGACTGCACCACTGATCACAAGCCTCTGAGCTCTGCCATCCAGCCAGTCCTCAATCCACCTCATGATCCACTCATCCAGCCCACACTTCCTGAGCTTACTTCTGAGGAGATGATGGGAGTCAGAGTCAAAAGCCTTGCTGAAGTCCAGGAGGACAACATCCACTGCTCTTCCTTCATCTACCCAACCAGTTGTCTTATGCCCACTTTGCTCGACTTCTTACTCAGAGGGATGCACTGCTCTTGAGCCTGGAGGAGGTGATGCTTGAATATTAACCAGCTTTCTTGGACCCCTCTTCCTTCTAGGGCCCTACCCCACGAGATTCCTCCAAGTAGGTCCCTCAAGAGGCCAAAGTTAGCTCTCCTGAAGTCCAGCGTTGCAATCCTACTCATTGCCCTGCTCCCTCCTCGCAGGATCCTGAACTCCACCATCTCATGGTCACTGCAGCCAAGGCTGCCCCCAACCTTCACCTCTCCAACTAGACCTTCTTTGTTTGTTAGTACAAGATCTAGCAGCGCATCTCCCCTCGTTGGCATCTCCACCACCTGGGTCAAGAAGTTATCATCAATGCTCTGCAGGAACCTCTTTGACTGTTTGTGCCTAGCTGTGCTGTCTTCCCTGCAGATGTCAGGGTGGTTGAAGTCCCCCAGGAGAACCAGGGCCTGTGATCGTGAGGCTACTTCCAGCTGTCTGTAGAAGGCCTCATCGATGACTTCCCCCTGTTCAGGTTGCCTGTAGTAAACCCCCACAACAGTGTCACCCATGTTACCCTGCCCTTTAATCCTTACCCATAGGCTCTCCACTTGCTCTTCATCCACCCCGAGGCAGAGCTCCATATGTTCCAGTTGCTCCCTCACATAAAGAGCAACTCCACCACCTCGCCTGCCTGGCCTGTCTTTCCTAAAAAGCACGTAGCCATCCATGACAGCATTCCAGTCATGTGAACTATCCCACCATGTCTCTGTCACTGCAATGAGATCATGGCCCTGCGACTGCACACAGATCTCTAATTCTTCCTGCTTATTCCCCATGCTGCGTGCATTGGTGTACAGGCATTTCAGAGAGCCAGCTGAGCATGCAGGTTTTTCAAGAGAGGTGCAAAAGGAGCCTTGTTCAGAGAAATCCTTTCAATAGCCTCTGGATGTACTGGACAGGCTAAGGAAGCTTTAACCACTTCACCCTCCTCACTCATATTAGTACTAGCTAGTACGATGCATTGAGTATATCTCCCCATGTTACAAGAGATCTGTATCCTCTCCTGTGATCCTTTTAGTACCTAACAAAAGAGAGAGCCTAAGGGAAAGAAAGGTTGATTCTCTCTGGCTAATTCCTGGTTGCAAATACAGGCCAAGGGCAACTGGCAACATCTATCAGCCTTGGCAATTCAATGATGAAAATGTAACTTGAGTCCATTTTCACTGTTCTCCTATCCTCTATGTGTATGCCACGCACAGATTGCCTGGTCTAAAAAAATCTGGTCTGTTCTTTCCACAGTAATCTCTGTCTGACGTTAAAAGTCTGCTTGGTAAGTATGTTCACTACATTGAAATATACTTCCCGACACTAACTGAGTCGTAAGTAGAAAATCCTTTTAAGTTCAAGATGCAGTATTTTTCTGATAGAAGCTTTATATTTAATATTTTTGTAAGTTTATTATATTTCTGATTAATTTATTAATGCTGTCCATGATTATATACTTTTTTTTTTGCTTTCATTATTCTCTAATTCTCCACAAAAAATATAGATTGATTGTATCTCAATAAAGATAGCCTAACCATTTTTAGCCAGGACAGATTAATAAAGTGTCACGGGTAAATGTCACAGGCAAGTGTCACAAAACATAACAGGTAAGACAATACACACAGCTGATACTGAGCTCTTCCCAAAGATCTTTGGAAAGCATAGGAGACAGAAAATTAAACAGAAATAATAAGCTGTATTCCACACAAGACAGAAATAACTTTAGTTTGAATAAATAAATCACTCTAAAATTAATGAAGTTACTGTGTTTCACTGTGAACGATAGGTATGAAGAAATATGGGATTTTAAAAAGGGAAAGGGTACTACCATGTCCTCTGTTTTTTTTTTTTTTAATGCAGTTTTATAACTACAGTTAAGTAAACTTTTAAACGCTAACGGTACATTACAGGCTGTTTCACAGATGCATTAAAACTGCAGTATATATACATGCAGCCATGGCCATTCATATCTACTTACAGGTATAACATTGGGCATGTAAAAAAGGTAAACATCTTTAAAGATCCACCCAGTAGTATGAACTTTAGGCAGTAGGAAAATGTACCTAACCTGCTGTAACTGTGTAGACACTTACTTTAGGTTTGGTCTACTAGCACAAAGCAGACAACTGAATGACCTAGTGGGTTCACGACAGTCATGCCATAGATCTCTTCTCACATGACTGAGGGAAACAATCTAGAAGAAAAATCCTAATGCTCCAGTCAGTGCTTTAGGTGGCACCCACTATCCTTATAATTACAGAAAAAATTGCTCAGGGAATGTCAGAAAGTTTCAAATTACAGCCAATTCAGTTTTAAAAAAAAAAAAAAAAATCTTTTTGCAGCATGCAACTCTGCTGGGGCAGGGCAGGAGGATTTTAATTCATTTTGCTGTTGGAAAGTACCTATAGTTTAGCTAAACATTATAGGAACCCACATTTTCTCTCATGTGGTCAGATAATCCCTGAGATTTGTTTTCATGACACAGATACTGATTTTCAGTTAGATTCTTTAGGGGGCAAGCTTCCAGCACCAATATAATTTACTAGCTTTTTGTCTGTTTGTTTTCTTTGCGTACTGCTGGCCCTGAAGGTACTCATCAGACAAAGACGTAAAATAAAATAAACAAACAGAAGATGCTAGTAAGAGGCCCACAGACATTGCGTTAAGCAACAGGATGTGTCAGGCTTTGTACAGACTTGTTCTGACAGACTGGAGCTTTCTTTTTAAATTATAACAGCAATTATCTAATGACCAGGTAACTACTTACTGATTCATTTTACCTTCTGCTTAGCTTTGTCCAACCGTATAGTGTAATATTTAATATTATACATATTCTTGCAACTAAAAGAGATTGTTAAGAAGTAGCTATTCTGTGTAGAATGAGCTTGCTGCACCCCTTCCCCCAGACTGAGATCATCAACCTTAAGACCCAGGGGGGCAGTGGAAGAGTGAGCATAACACCAGAGAAAGGGGTATATATGTATATACCGGAAAGTTTGGGTGCATATCCTTCTAGCCGTCTAATCTGAACTGTGGTAATCTCACTGTAACTGGAGTAATAATAATTTTTTGATTAGATTGTTAAGTTTTTATTTGGACTAACACTAAATTTCTGCCTTTGCATATATGGTGTGATCCTGTTTCCAATAAAAAAATTTTGAGTGCAACAAATTGGTGAGGATTCAGGCAACCTATTATGTAACTTGAGTGCAACAAATTCTTAACAATATTTTTTGACATTAGTGGAAAAACAAGAACCCTTAAAGACAATAATAGCACAGTCATTACCATGATAATTTTATTACTTGCAGACAGCAAACAGAAATACCAGATCTCTTCAATATCCTGGAATCACAAACCTGTCTTCTGCATCTCACACACAGATATTCATTATCCTTCTTTTATGAATCATTTATAGGTCACACAGTTGTCACCACCTTTCCTTGGGACAAATGCATAGCCAGCCAAACCTTGTCCTCTGAAGTCAGTGCCACCCGTGAACCACTATCAGATCTCTTATTTCTCTCAGCTTTCTGAAGTATGTGGAACATTCTGTAGAAAGGTTTTGATTTACAGTTTGCAAGAAGACTGGCCATAGCTACAAAGGTCATTTCATTCTTCTATTGATTTGCCTCTCAGACCCACTGCCAAATTCCAAGGGTGCATTCCTTATTGCAACAGCAGGTCATTTATATGCCATACTAGTTCCACCAACAATGATAGACCTAGCTTGAAAGTACAGAAGTAAATACTCTACAAAGTGAGAAAAGTGCTACCTTGGTGGAATGAGAGACTGGAAATAACTCTGCTTTCTCAGCCAACACACTAAGAAACCCACTCTGTAGTCAGAAATCATAGATATAAATCCACACAACTGCAGATAAAATGGAGACGCATGCATTCAGGCCTCAGCTGTGTGTTGTGCAACTCTGCAATGTAGATGCCTGTGTGTAGGCTTGGCGGGTAGCGTTCACATTCGAGGGAACCAAGACAAACGTATACTCCAAATTACAGACATGTCTGTAATGGAGAACAGAGAAATTACTTCTCTAGGTTTGGAAACGAAGATAAAACTACTGAATTAAAACTGTGGGCAGAGGAACAGAAGAGAGAAAGAATGACTGTCTTAATAGTATTACGAACTAAATATGATCTTCTCTTCCTGCATGCTAATTCAAATGGAATAAATACTTCCTTATTCTAATTTCAGTCAAGAAATCAGATAGAAAAGGCTAATTTATACATAATATATACCCTGCATGCTTTCAATAGTCCTTTAGGAAATATTTTTCTTTAGGAAATAGAATGGAAGAGGAAATAAAAAAGATACAAGGCTGCTATGCCCTTTGGTGCCTCATGAATATTATTACTCAGGAATATTATATATTACTCTGAATACTTGAATACAAATATTCTGAATGTACAGATGATCTTTCACAAACAGATAAGTTAAAAAAAATGAAATTTTTAAAAAAGTAGGATTTTAATTTATAATGCCACAACGTTAACCGTAGAACTAACTAAAGATTCCCAATATCTTACAAAGAGCAAAAAATGTACTTAAAAAATCAATGCAAAGAAATGCTCCAAGATGCCACTCATCAGGAAACATACATGAAGGCATAGAATGTTAAAATCAGAATTAAAATGTAAAAAAGGCTTTACAAAATTCTAGTGTTCCGTGGCAGATTTACTTTTTGTGCAAACATTCAGAAGTTGTTTTTCTAAACAACTGAATGGATATCACCTTCACATGAAAAGCACACATGCATTTTTCAAGTATGAAAACTTATATACATAAATACATTATTGTAAGTCTACACAACTGAAACTATACCAGAACAGAAGATATAAAAACACTGATCTATGACTAAATGATCCCAGCATATAAGTTTGGATACTAACACCATTCTACCTTTATTAAATGTTTAAAACCATCAACCATTTATCAGAACAATAAAAAAAAAAAAAAAGACATCCCTTTAAGCCAGACTGAAGTGAGGCAGTTTATCCATAAATCATCAGTAGTATATGTAAGTGAACTTAGCACAAAGACTATTAAATGAACTCTAAAAAAGCTATTATTCAATACATTCTAAATCAATTCAAGAATACTCTGTTCATCAAGGGTGCAATTGTATCTGTGATTACTATCCTGCCATTAGTATAACTCTGATTTATCAATATTTCTGTGGGGTTTTTTTCTTGTTTATTAAAGAGATCAATAGCCCAACTTCTTATTAGGGCAATTATTACCACAATACAGATATGTGATGCATCTTTATCTCACTTTAACAAACATGTATTTGGGTGGTTCTCTAAATCTTCTTAAATACTTTCAAAATGACACAAGGAAGACTATAAAATACCAGGAAGAAGTAGTCTTTAACTGCAGGAATTTGCCTGTATATTCTTTCTTTATCTTTTTAAAATAAAGAGAATAGGCCTTCTTATACCTTCTTAGCCTTATAAAGATATTCTCTTTGCCGGGGATTTTTATAAGAAATGTGGATGGCTTTCTATACACACCTGATATTCCTTATTCACATACTGAAATTCCTTTTTGCAACTATTTTACCCAGTTTTACGTTCTCATAGATGTTAATCTATGTACACTACAACGAATAATACTGCAATTTTGATTGTTGCTCCATTTAAATTTAACGTATATAGATTATTGCCAAACTAACTGAGTGTTAGTTTTCTGCAACTTAAATAATCTTAGCTGTAAAATTTAGATGTGCATTCTATTCTACACTGCTATTCTTTTACAATTAATATTTTAAATTATTAAACATTAATGAAGAATTTTTAAGAATTTTAAGAATTTTACCTGACAACTTCCATCAAAAACATATTTAGTGAGAAGAGAGGCCCAAGAGATCACTGAAGATATATCAAAAAACTGCTGTAGAAGAAATCAGAATCACTAAGACATCTGACTCAAAAAGCTTAACCTTGAAAGAAAAAAAAAAAAAGAAAAAAAAGAACTATTTGATCTATATATATTAAAAAAAAAGTGTCTAATTTTGGCATTAGGTATCTAGGTTTTTAAAGGTTTCTAAAAACACTCAGCATCAAAAATTCTACTTGGCAGCTCCTGAACATAAAAAACCTAAGCTTTGGAATGATCCTGCTAACATTCCCTTGCTTTCTTGATATTCTGTTTATAACTAACTGTGCACTATTAGTTCTTTTCTCCATAGCATTGTACTGTGTACGGAGCATATGTCAGCAATATTTTATCATCATCCTTTTATATGACTCTTTATAGAATGGCATAAAACCCTACTGTAAATTTATCTTTGGTAAAAATATTTCATATTTATTTTCAATACAATTCTACCAAGAATAACCTTTTATTTTCTTTCAAAACACTGAAAAAGGTTGAATTAATAAACCAAACTCCTTTGAATGGAATATCTTCTATGGGTGGTCTTTCCTCATCTTTGTTTTTTTTTTTTTTTTCAGAACTCAAAATTAATTAATTGCTAATTCATGTAATGCACAGAAAATACTTTTTAAAGTGACGTAATTTTTAATTAAAAAATCACAAGGAGCTCCGGATCATATTCAGTGTAATGTTTATGTACTTAAAATAAGATTTGAGACGCATTTAAGGGCAAAATTGAAATCTCCAGTTCTCCCATCCATTTACTGTCTAATTCAGGATGCACTTAAAGTAAGCAGCCTTGGGAAAAATGCACATAACTGGAGTACCTAACTCAAGCTCTTTTTTTAGGCTCAAGCAGTCCTCTAAAGCAAGTACAGAAGTTATATGTAGTAGTTAACAGAAAGAGATAGGCATCCATAATAGAACCTGTCAGATTTGCAAGATTAGACATAAAATGTAAATAGAATGTTAGAGAAATTTTTAATTCAAAAGATACAGAAGATGATGGTTCCCATCTTTTATTTAAATATGCCAGTGCAGAAAGTTTCTATTAGTAAATCCAAAAAATCTCCATCACAACCTGAGAGAGATGTGATGTTGAGCACAGGAAGATGTAAGAATGTAAATGAAGGTGAACTAACCAGGGTAACAGCAGGAGACATTTGGCTCAGATCATTAAGTTTGTCAGGATGATTAAAAAAATATCCCTAGTTGCTATTAGATTTATAACCACTTTGAGACCCTGAAAGAGAATGTTAATACTACTCTAATTTGGAAGTGAAATGTGCCAATAAAAGTAAAGAACAAATGGGATGTCAGGAGGAACTTAAACAAAGAAAACATGAATCATGTCCACGTTGATAATGTCATCAGATACCTGCAAAGGATGGGTAGAATAATCCTTATCATGAGTTATAACCAACTACTTTGACAAGATGTGATGCAATCGCACATTGTGTGTCTAAGGAATGTGCCAGCTCTGATCTCCCAAAGCAGTGTTTTTTCTTATGCCTCTCAATGCTTTTCTTTGGGAAATACAGCTTTATAAGAGATGTTTATGTTGTCTATTGCAGCGTTTCTTGGACTGCTGTTCCTTAACCAGTGGAGTTCCATAAGACTCAGAAGGTGATTCGCAATACAATTACAACTATAGTTTGCTAAAATAGCGTCATTATGTAATAATTCTATTCATTGCTGAGGCTGCTATTTCAACTTTTAACTTATTCTTCTCCCTAAAGAAGAAATTAATAGTCTGAAAAATTTAATATTATTTGCACGTACTCCTTTTTACTTAATTTGAAACATGTGTTTTTGAAAACTGTCTAAACTGTGCTCCAGCTATCCTGATGCAAAGATTGAAAAAAAAAAGAAAAATGGAGGACATCATTGGCTTGGCAGCCATTTAACAGCAAACGTACATATTGATTGTACGTAATTTCCGCATTCATTTCTATGCTGGAAACATTTCACTCATATTCAATATTGGAAGCATCATTTTAGTACTTTTATTTCTATAACATCATACATCTGAAAACCACCCTAAGTGCTTGGCATTAAAACTCGGTTCTTTAATTTTAAAATAAGACAAAACTCAATACTCTCATTTGTTCAACTACGTACCACTTCCTAACTAAATTGCTGAAGAGAGGGGGCATGGCCTTTCCCCTTGCCACTGCCAAATGTTCATTCTAGACATTGTCTTCTCCAGAAGGGGGAAAAAACGTGATAGCTATTTAGTTCACCTATCTTTAGTTAATAACTCTTCGCTTTCTAACATGGCTTCACCCATGTGCTGCTACATAAGATTTTATTGGATCCTTAGAGGCTTATCAAGAGGCACAGGCCTAAAACAGTGGTTCATCTTCCAGCAGAAAGCCCAATTTCTTTCAGTATTTCCCACAGACAGACTGCATTTTTTTTTTTTTTGGGGGGGGGGGCAAGGGGGGAAATATTTAGGAAGCCAGGGCCAGTTCTTTAAAAAAATGAGGGAAAATCCCATTTGGGGAAAAAAATCTCAGATTCTCACTTTGGGAAGAAGTCCTTTTCTATCAGGTAGAGCCACCTACAAAAATTCAACCACTTCAACCACATTTGCCCTTTCCAAATTGAGGCTTGGGGCATGGATTGAAACACTCTGTCTCTTCTATAAACTTTGAGAGAGAAGTTCCCCAGAACTGGGAATTACATCAAAGTGAATTAATTTCTGCTCCGGTCTCCTATCTGAAAACTAGTCTTTTGAGTTAAAATGTTTTATTCTATGGCTTCTATTATTCATGTTAAACCTATCAGTTGGTGTTGCAGTATTGAGATTATTGTGTATTGCACATGATGTATTACACTGAACAAATGTCTTTATCTCAGATACTGTAAAATGAACTGAAAGAATGTTTCCATGGTACAAAAAATGAAGCATTAAGATGTATTGTATTATATAAACTATATGTTTCAGAAGCTCTTACTGTTTCTAAGCTATAACACACCTTGTGTTCTCAGTTAAATTTCTTCATACATGCTCAGATGCTAACTAAACGGTATATGACAGCAGTTGATATATGCATGCTACCCAGCTATCAGTTCTCTGGGTCCTACCACCGAGCTAGCAACAGCAACTTTCTAAAGACAACAAACTTTCTAAAGAACTACTTCCAAATGACTGTATCTTAAACCTACATTGATTTAACAAAATCTTGGATTTACTGACTATGAAAAAAAACAGATTATTTTGCAGATCAGATTAAAAAAAGAAGTTAAGCAATGTCTCAATAATTAGAGAATCAAAACAAAATCTACATCCATACCACCCATTATGCTGGCAAAGAGAGGCAATATCAGCTGGCATGTAACCTTCATTAGGATGTAGAATTATCTAATAGATACATCCTAGCAGAAGGACGGCTCAGCTTGTTTTAAAGACTGTTCTGTGGTAATCAACTAGAGCGGGTTAAAAGAACAAGCTTATCTTTTAATATTATACATAATTTACAGTATTTATTTTTTTTTTCCTTCAGAAAACAGAATGGAAATGGCTTAATTAAGATATATTTTTAAGGAAAGGGAATGGCTGTGCTATTCACATTTTTGAGAACTGTATCACTGCTACAAGACCTCCAAACCATAACTAACATTAAGACATTTCTTGTTTGACAGATTTACTTTCAATCCTTTCATTAAATCTTTCACTTTGATGTTTCTGTAACAATTCTTCCCTTGGTCAGGAGAGTATGTTTATGTCTTATTCCTGCAGCCCATCAGACCTCTACAACGTCCATGTAATAATGTGATAAAAATACAGTTTAAATTAAAATATAACATAGTCTAATTCTTCTTATCTTAATAATTCCAGTAATATTAATACAAAGAATCTTTAAAATACATAGGCTTGGGGTTTTGATATTGTTTTTATATTTTAACCCAAGCTTCAAATAGACAGATTAGCATCTGTAAAAACTCTCAGCTAGCATATTAACTAAAAAATGCATTTCTTCCTTGCAAATCCTTTGCATTCCAAGAAAGGTGCAGTATTTTACATCTCTTCTGTGTGTTTAATTTAATAGACTCCTGAGAAATTTACAGCAATTTGCATAAACTACTATGGAACAGAACTTGAATTTTCCAATTCTCACAACACTGGATTTAAATGACAAAATAAGGAAGTCGCATACATTTGCTTCCCAAGCACATGTACCAAACACATGCACATGCTGCAATGCAACACAGCTAAGCTGTTAGGACAACATCCTTCTCAGAAAAAATGAGAAAATAAATTGAAATGACTATTCTCAGTAGTTAAGTCCTTACAAGCAAGAAATTGCAATGCCAAATGAGGCCTTTAGCCCACCTAGTCTAGCCTTGCTTCTTGCAATATTCAACCCCACTTGTCTCATAAAAAAGCACAGAAAATTTCAAAGTAGGAAATATTATGTTAACCGCTCCCACTGGAAAACTTCTTTCTGGCCCCTAGCAGTCTGTCCTGCAGCAGGATGATTTAACTCTCTCAAATTTTTTCATGGCTTATTCCTGCAGCTCCGTTAGATCTCTCTGAAATTCCTCACAACCTTCTCAGGTTTGACTAACACACAGTCTATGGGGTATTTTATGAAGAAAAGTGTCCTATCCAACTTTCAATGTGAGTGACAAATACCTTCCTACAATAAAACCCTTAAGCACCATTAGCCTCTTGCTATGATTGAAATTAGTCATTTTTTTATTTTGATTTATGTCTTCCTAGACAGTTGATTATCCATGACAAAACTTGTTTTTATATAATGACTACTTAGTTTCTTCATAACATCCTACAAGAGACTGTCAAAGCCTCTGACGGTCTAAAGGAATGTCAAAAGTTTCGCTTCTGTACTTCTGCTTTTAGATGCAAGTCCAAGTAAAAGCTTTCAAATGGAGTAATTTACATGTGGTAGTGTACATTGTGCAAAGAATCAGAAAAAAAGAGAAGAAAGTCAAAAAAGGACAAATTTCATATTGAGCTTAAGATCATTTCTGGCAGTAACATGAGTGGTCATAAGCAATAAAACTTTGATAGAGAGTAATAGGAACAACATACCACTACTAAGCAACATGATTCATAAAATATTTATGATTTATAAAATTATCTAACATTCTGACTTTGGCTGCTAGCATTACAGATTAGGATAGAGGTCCAACTCTTCAGCAAAAGCTGAATTAGACACATGCACACAACACAGACAAATCAGAAAATACCATGAATCCTGAAGCAAAGGTACTAGCAGAAAGTTACCTTCACATCTGGGGAAATGATAGTTCCAATTCCTGTTGATCCCATGCTGGCACGTGAGAACGGGTTGACCCCTCAAAACATACCCAGGATAGCATTCAAACGACACTGACTGACCCACACTGTAATCCGAGGTCACTATATATCCATTCAAAAAAGGAGGAGGATCAGGGCAGTTCTGTAACTCGTAAGCTAGAAGAGAACAGAAATACTTTTTACTGCTTAGTCATCTCTCAACATAAGAAATTAACATTAATACAAATTCTGTAATGCATTCCATACTAGGTAAACATTAGAAAGCCTAAATCCAGTAACAGAGTGATTAACATATATCAATAAGAAATAAATCATCCATTTGAACCATCTTGATCACTGGGATGATCTCCACTGGAAACAAAACGTAGGGAAAGATCAAAATCTGGAATAGAATGGACTATTGCCTACAACATAAATATGGAGAGGAAATGCAAAGAAACATTTGGTGCAGGGCGAGAAGAGGGAAAATTCTGTAGGAGTATTGTGTTGAAGTATCTGTGCAATCTCTGCAATTGAGATTTTCCCACCCACACCTTTCCTCTGCTTTGTGACTACGTTCTGTCCCTCTAAATATTCTCTCTGGTGTGCCTACACTCTATCTATCTCAGTGTTTCCTCTGGAGACACATGAAATTACTATATATTAAAATTATTTCACTATCTCTGTTAAGTGCCTATTACTACCATTATTATTATTACCAATATCTTTGTTATTATTTTCTCAACAGTTACTACATATCTAGTTCAGGCTTCTACCAAATACAGTCCAACCAACAGTTAGATCCCCAAGGTCTGACTTGTGGCTGATAATGACAGATTAGAATATTATATAAATTATGCACTTAGTTTTTAATAAATTACTAGGCTCAGATCTAGCACCTAAGTTCTGCATATAATTGTTTAATTTGGTATGTTAAATTTGAAATAAGAGCAGTCTTGCCCTGAAAGCAGCAACACTATATCTGAAAGCTGCAACACTGTATCTGAAAGCTGCATATAGCAAAATTCATAATACATCTGGTAGAATTCTAATTGGTACTTTTCCACTAGTATTCTCAGAAATAAAAATTATCATAGAATTTACCATATATTTTGCTACCTATCTGATATAAGAAACAATATAATTAGGAAGTAGGAAAGTAGGAAATAAGTAAGGAAATGGCAAAACAATTTAGGAAAACAAATTTAGCATCAATACCTGCAGTTCAACTGTATGTATAGAAACATGAAAAACTATAGAATGACCATGTTCATAGTGCAACTTCCAAGTCTTGCCTTTTTTTTTTCATTAATATGTAAGAATATTAATACAATTAACGGTAGTATCAGAATTTGAGACAAATTAATACCTTTTCCTAATAAAATTTATACACTATACTATGTCACACAACATTAAAACATAACATTAAAAAATGGAATTTTTTGCAACCCCGTATGTACAGAAAGACTACGTAGCAACACAAACTTTTCAAATTACAGTTTAAGTATATATAACACTAAAGTAGTGTATGTTTATTTGAGTGGCAACATTCCAGTTTGCTCATTACTTGCACCACTTAAATTGCATACTAACTTCAACTAATAAATCCGTACCTTATTAATCACAGCAATTGTTTAAATGTGCTTTCACATGTAAACACTATAGTAAGTATTCTAGTAAGGTATAAGATTAGTCATTTATTAAGATTTTATGGAATCCAGAATGTTCACAAACTGCTATACTTTTAAAAATATATTAAACTGTGTGTTAAAGAAAAAAAAAAAAAATCACCTGACCAAAAAGTAGAAAGAATTGATGAAAGAATGCAAAGTCACAGAAAATATGACATTCAGAAGACCTGAAGAAGTGAGAAAAGTCTACCAAGGAAAAAGTTTCTTCTAGACGTATCTCCACAAAAAGATTGGATTAATGATTCCTTATATTTAGTGTTTGGATTTATGTTTTTAAAGCCCTCAAAATAGTATTTTTTAAAATATTTAATTCAGACAAACTAATGCAATGAAAATTCAGAAGGAGCTTTCATTAGTAAAATTCATTCAGATGCAAAGAGAATTTAAAATTACATTTGAGCACTGAAGATATTTCCTTGTAATTTTTGAATACTATTAAACAGCTCCACAGAAATCAAAAAAGGAACACAGTTTCACAAAAATGTTATGTAGAGTCAGTCAGATAAACAGTCAGTCAGAAGACAGTAAGTAACTGCCTATCAAGTAATAATTACTGAGAAAAAGAATGCCCTGCTTTCTCTGAATATTCCATTTTCAATTATGAAATACTACTGTCATATATAACAAAATTCAAACAAGGCCAATAAAGCAAGCATGAAGTATTAATAAGTACTTCTTAAATGAAGTATTTTGTTACTTTTTTCCAAATCTAATTACGACAATATGGACACATCCACCCCAAGGCTATATATTTATTATTAATGAGAGTATTTAAACAAGTGGTTTCAGTAAGATTTAGGTGAATATTTAAGTTAGTTGTGCTAAAGCACCTAAAGTGAGGCCTGTACTTAATTGTTTCATTGAACTAGGGCCACTAGCATGAGTTTTTCTTCAATCTTTCCTTTCCAGTCATTGCTGATGGCAGTGAGGCCGTCACTCAAAGCAATTGCAGTGACAGTATGTCACAAAGGAAGAGATTAATAAGAATGAAAACTATTCTTCCTTATTGGTTAATTGTTGCAATACAAGATTCCATTTTAATCTTGCTTATTGTGGTCTCTATTTAGCTGAACTGAAGATTTACTTTAAAAAAATCCTAAGATAATAAAAAAAAAAAACTCTCTAACCCTCTAATTTGTACGATAGTCCTTAAAATTCTAGTTAATGTTTACCGAGAGATGCATATCCTTCTTTCTTATTGTAAGTTAAATAAAACACACCCAGAAACTTTCTAAATCAAAAAGTAGAGCCTCTGCCTAAAGCAGATGATCATAAGTTTGACAGTCTGTCAGAGGTGAAAGCACTTGTATATGCTCAGAGAGTAGTTAAAAACAATGGTGGAAAATGTGAAGATATTCTCTGCAAGTGATGCCTGCTATAAATCATACGGATGATTCATAAATTATAGGAGTAACTGTAAGTCGGGTGATTCATTTGACTATCATATCGTGATTTACAGGCCACTCAGGGGATTTGTTTTATAGTTTTAATATAAATATCAGTTTTATTATTCTCTGTTCTTTGATATATGTGCCAACTGTACCTGATTTAACAGAGCAATTAATTATTCAGTCATCACTATCAAATATTTCCCACAAATCTTGGTGTCACACCTCACAAAAAAAAAGCTTTTTATATTAATGCCATGCCCAAAGACTTGTCTTGCTATTGAGCTTTACGAAATGATATATTTTTTCACTGCAGAAAAACTCTGGTGAAAACCCAAAATGAAACCTAACTAAGATTTAATTCTAACTCAGGCAGTACTCAAATATTTGAATTTTAAAATGATCTAGTGTTGACGTTTAGCTTTTGTGCAATATATTTTCCACTGATGAGGAGAGAGTGTAAATCACAACAGAAATATAATTGATTGTGCTATTTTGTTTTCATAATGTTAATATATTTTCTTTGTTAAAATTAACCTTGGGTTAAGACTTACTCTCTTTGCAAGTGCCACACACATAGACAGCACTTCAACGTGGAAATTATTGCTACACAGAAAAATTGTATTAGCATAGAATTAAGCATGCAAACACTCAAACAATATGAAAGGTCATAATTAAAACTACACAGAAAACCTTAATTTAGTCCTACTGTACATTCCTTCAGTATCATGCTGTGCATAGCTAACAGCATGGAGAATAAAATCCACATCTCTGGAATCCCAGTTTAGTGCCTTAGGCACCAGAGAGCATCATTTTCCCAAATGCTGTCTTTCAGGATTTGAGTAACAAAACACTGCTTCATTTTGTCACATGAGTTAGAAAATCTTTTTTGAGGGGAGAAGCCCCAAAAAGATATTATTTCACTTCCATTAGTATTTCTCCCTTCAGGCATCTCCCGAAACCATTTTAGAAATATAGATGTTTTTCTGCAAATTCCTTTTTCTTTCCAGAAGCCCCTGTCATAGTTATCTTCCTCCTAGATAAAGGTCATCAGATTTAATATGTACAAATCATTTTGCGTATGTGTGTGAGTGCCTGAGGAAGAAAAGGAGTACATTAGAACTTTTTTTCTCTCTACTCTCCTGGAACATTTTTCTTTCCAAGTGTAATAGAATGAGATTCTGATTTCATATTTAGCTTTATGCTACACTGACACTCAGAATAGATTAAGAAATCTTTTACTGAGTTCTAGTCATCAAAACTATGATTGCCCCCAGTAAAGATTACAGACTGAGATTAGACAGCTCTGGGGGGTTACAGTAACTCAACACTGCCAGTTAAATGTGATTTACAAGTGGTTTTCTAAGTGTTAGTTCTGGGTTGCTTCCTGTGTTTGCTGCTTTTGTAGCAAAAAGGGATAAAAGAGAAGCCACGCTTTCTCAATGCTTTGTTTTTTGAATTAAACAGTAGAATATTCATTTTAATTTAACAAAAGTGCACTTTAATTAAACTGAGATGTTGCTTTTTTGAAACCAAAGACTTTTAAAGTTCTCTCATAATCCAACAAATGAATAAAAAATGTTTGATAAAATTGATCTGAGTTGTCATCAGTATGAACTTCCCTCTTGCCATAGGTAAAACAGAAAGTGAACGACAACACACAAGTTTAGTAAATCAGTCTTAAATGTAATGAAATGCCCACCACTCCTTCAGGAGTGTAATTGCAAAGCGAAAGCTGTAACAAAACACGAACACATTTCTGCTGAGGCAGCAGAGCATAAAACAAAGAACTGACTGTCAATGGTATTCGGAGCTGTGACTTCCCCAGGGTTCTGCTATGGGCAGGGAGCTTTTTATTGCATTCAGAGATTCACAGCATCTAAGTAATTCAAGCTGTACATTCAAATCTTGTGCTAAGAGAATTCAGCAGCGAGCACCTAAATAGCAGCGTTAGCTCCTTGCGAAGACAGGAAGCAAATATTTTGTTGCACTCAGTGTGCATAGACTCTCGGCCCTCCCAAAAATTTTGTATACTGAATTACTCTGAGCAGTACAAACCCAGGCTATATTAAGCTTCAATCTCATAAGTATTTTTTTTTCTGTCTTCATAATAATTCAGTATAAAAAAAACTAAGGAAAAATAATATTAATAATTTGAACCTTCACTATTCATTACTCATTCTTTGTTTTCTCCAGAGATGAGGGGCCACCAAAAAGCCTTAACCTTCATAAAAATCATGGGCTTTAGAAATCTTCATTTTATGATAGTAAAGTTTGCTTGAATAGTACATCCAGTAGCAACCTCCCCTACATTTTTCAGAATGGTATCATTTTAACCTTGCAAAACACCCCTCTGCTACATTAGTGTCACTTTTTTTGGTACTCTAGTTAGGAGATATGGCACTTTCTTTCTTTCAGGCAAAGCAATCTTTGCACTGGACCAGGCTCTTTCAGTAAATGGACAAATTTAATTTTAAGCTGATTTTAATGTAAAGTCAAGAACATAAAAAAAATAATCAGGCTAGGAACATGCTATGGAATCTTATGGGCACTTTCCTGATATGCAACATATATTTGCTAAGACATTAGAATGAGTTTGGGAAATGTGACTACAATCATTGCCTCTTTTCACGTGCCCACCTTTTTAAAAGTTATACAAATTAATTCCATTATTTTAAAAGCTATGTTTTTTATTTATAGAACTTTATAGCATTGAACTATATATATAGAACTATAACAGCATATAAGGACATCATAACATGGGCCCACCTAGAAGTTGTCTGAAAAACCATCCACCATCATATCAGGTGCCTTGAGAGATGAAATGCTTTCCTAATCTCCTTCTTAAAAATCATGTAAAACATTACTCATATTATTTAAAAGACTGCTTTGTTTGGTATAGCAGTTACCAGTTTAATTGGATCAGGAGGAGGGACAAATTAAATATATTGCTTTGTTAGCAGTCAAACAAGAAAAGCCTGCTTTCTTTTATTGATACTTATATACCTTCATGATATCTATACAGCTTCTGTCTACCCAACTTTGGGTGCTAAATTCTTATAAGAAGACATCAAAATGACCCAGTTCTCTCTGGATTGCCTTACCCTATCCGCAGTATCTCCAAGCTCTTGCAGCACAATAAATTTAAGACTGCTGTCAAAGGTAGTAATGCTGCAGGCTTTACCTTGCCCTGACTGCAAAGGAGCCCAGGCTCTGAGCTCTGCCCAGGTTTGCCCAGCTCAGAGCCACTTTTAAGGTGGCTGTGACAACGGCCGGGGTGGGGGATTGTTCCTCGGGGCAGCGGACTGTTACCCGGGGCGGGCAGGCCTGGGCAATCCCTTTTATGGTGATGGCCTGGCCTGGCCCACCCAGGAGTCACCCCACAACCATGACCCCCTGCCTTTACTGGGGCTGGGGCAGGCAACTCACAAAGCTTAGCTGGGAACTAGTGGAAGGGAAAGCGTCTGAGATTATAAAATATATAATAATAAACCCCAGCGGACCCCAAGACTGAGGATTAAGAAGCCCCCATCACATATTCCCAGCAAAGAGCTCAGGTGGTGCTGACTGCCTCTCTGGATCACCACAGCGAAGGCTGAAGCTGCAACCTTAGCCCAGGATGGCACCAGAAGGGTGACCATAATACAAAAGAAGTGGGGTAGATAGGAGGAAACTTTGGTAGAACAATTCCGGCTACATGATATATGAGTTTTCTATGTATTACCTAAACTGCAACACAAAATCAAATGTTTTACTACTGAGCACCGAACTAACAACAAACCTGTAGCTTTCTATGTATGATGTGGTCCTTTTGCCCACAACAATATTTTGAATTCAACAACCTTCCCAATCTCTCCTCACGTACAGTAATCTCATCTCCTTCCCACATCTACGTCCTTGACCCATAGCCATGAGACAATGTGTGTTACTGTGACTTATAACAATGAACATACCAACTGGGTAGACAACAAGCCAAACAGAATTGATACCTTTGGTGTAATGCGGCATCTTTCTTCTCGACAAGGACATTATTCAAGTCTCTTTCACCTATGTTACTAACATTGTTATTCAAACATTTATAAGAACTGTGAAATTTGACTTAAATTGGCCAATGGGCTCAAAATCAAAGAGAAATAAAACAGGCATCACAACTGTTTAAGTCTTGTCTTTCAAGTAAATAGAGCTAATCACTTATGTGAAATCTGAGCTGCTGAAAGGAAAATGAAATTTCTAACAGGGATATAAAAAGAAGGAGAAATATTTGGGAGTAGGAAAGAATTATTTTTAATGCCTAGTTACAGCAATTGCAGATTAACTGAAAGGAAGAGGAAGAAATCTAGAAGCATAATACCAGAAGTATGAAAGTCCAGAGACAATCCAGGAAAAGACAAGACAACTAAATATCAAGGGCAACAGATGGAGGATTAGGAAAAGAAATGTCAGTTATCAAAAGAAGCAGATACCTTATAGGAAGAAAAATGAAGCCCTAGTTAAAATTACCCAATTGTAAATCACTGGCATTCGCTGTCAGAGCATTCAGAGCAATGAGGAACACTGAAGCACAGTACTTCAAGAAGCTCTTCTTCTTAGATTATGAACTGAATTGAGGGTACTGTTTCTACATGTTCTAAATCATTCTAAGCCAGTTATTTCTGCTCAGTAATACGAAGCAATAAAATGTGATAATCTTAGAAAGAGTTAGCAAAGGAGCAATGTTAACAATAGAAATAGCTAGAGCAATCCAAGATCCAGCACTATCTGAAGAAAAAATAAACAAAAAACAAAAAAACACATAGAGTCAAGAAAGATTTTATTTTTCAAAAACAAGTGACTAGAATTTGCTGGTAGAATGTAGAAAAGGTGGTAAATGGAAAAAGGTGCATAAGTCAGCTGGAAGCTTATTTGATAGATGCTAACCTAAGAAATCATATGTCACTTTACAATGTTTTCCATTCACATGAAATAACATTTCAGTGTTAGCAACTCTATACATTAGTAAAATGTCAATAAGTAATAAGTATCCTTTAAAATAATTTAATTTTTGTTCCAATAGCTTTTTACTTGAATGATGATGTGAAATTAACCAGATTTTTTTATCTATATAGACTAAAATATTGTGTTTTCTCAAAATGGTATTCAGGAGTGATTCACGTCACAGTATCTGTATAAGTAAGGACTATTATATGGACATGAACTGACTGAATTGCTTTCACTGGAGAAGTTGTTTTGCTTCTCACTCATGGAGAAGTAAAATTAGATGAATGTACATGCATTCAGCAATTCAAGTACACATATAGCTATACATTTTGAGAAATAAGGTAATAATTCAAATTATATTTTATATTGTAAATTAAAATGACCCAAATATCACAGCTAATTTAACTGCACCCCTCTTTTGGTCCTCAATTTTCATCTACTATCATGATTAACTAATTAGGCTTATTGCTAAGGTAAGCTGATTCTTACTGAATTATTACTATTTTTGAGGACTTCACAATTTTTTTCAAGATTCTTCACGTAACTATTGGCAAAATACCACCACAAAAGTTTCTGTGTTTCTATGAACAATACTTCTTTTCCACAGTTTTCTATTATGCTGAAAACATGACTACACAATTACTTCCTTCAAAAACAAAACAAAACAAAACAAAACAAAAAAACCCCTCTAAAACTACAAGGCTTATCAAACAAAAGTTTTGAATATTTCATTATTCACTGTTTAGATGCATCTCTTTCTTTGGGATAACAGGAGAAAAATTCACGTTGTTAATGAGTCAGCCATGATAATATTGTCATTATCAGCTGACAAGTTGCAATTGGGAGAAGAGGAAGGAAATAAACATACATAAAAAGGAAGTTTTATCAAGATAGGGTTGGAGTAAACCAAAACTTATTTCAGTTTACTTCATATACTGCCATCTTCATCACAGTCCTACTGGCCATAGTGGGAAGGGGGAGAATAGAAGAAAGGAGGAATTCTGGGCTCAGTTCATCAACCTTTTCAAAATATAGAAGAAACCCTGTGCATTAATAGCATGGATTTCTGATTTATGAAAGCTATCATATTAATGGCAGCCCCACACTGGACACAGATTATAAAAGTTTCTTTCAGCAGTTTACCATGGAAAAATAAAGGAATGATGCCTGTAGCAGGCAGAAAGACGGAAAGCAAAGTTGTAGTTTGACTGAAATAATTGATGCAATTCCTATTAGCTTCAATAAGCCCAAGATTTCATCTTATTTTCAGGCAATGGGTTAAGGCCAATACGTTTAACTTCTGAACATACATCTACTTTCCAGTCTTTCTAAATTCGTTTGAATAGCATGTGAATGGTTTCCTAGGCTCAACACCATATTAGCCAAACACACTAAACTGGCCTAGTGGAAAACAAAAAGTATTGGCTAAATGAATAAAAGGAATAAAAAGATAGAGAGACAAATTATAACAATGCATTTTCCTGTCTTTTTAGTTCTATAAACTATAGTACAGATTATAAAAGTCTTTCTGTCTGCGGTGCTAGACAGATACTGCTTAAATATATAGAATAAAACAAAGTACATAAATATGCCAGAGACAGGCTGAGTAGAGAAAGTTGTAATAGACATCTCTTATCCTCAGTTTTATTAAAACTTTGCAACTCCGAACCTGAAGAACCCCTTGCTATTTTAAAGGAAAAAATTAATTGATAAGCACATTTGAGTTATCTGATGTCACAGTAGCCTTTTCAGTACCAAATGGATCATTGGGTTTAGGTACTGTGCTCTAAGGGAAAACCCACCCAAGCATCAACCCATGCTTAGGAAGAGTGTGCAGAGATCTACACCAACCACAATACTCTGTGAGTCAGTCAAAATATATATAAACTTTATTTCAAATCTATGCCATTTTGTACTTTGATCTGGACTACGATTTCCTTAAATGCCAACAAACATCACCAGCTCTTGCCAAAATCATAGGATACCATGTACAGGAAATATATTTTGACAGGGCTACACATGAAGAGATAAAGACTAAAAAAAAATTGTAATTAAAAAACAAACCGAACCTTTCCCCTTGTCCCCTTGTCTAAAGTGTCACATAGAACATGAAAATGTGAATGCACGCTTTCCTTGTGTGTGGTTTTGTGAGAGTATTTCTTACTTTCAAGACTACGTGACAGAGCAAGCCTAGATGATCTCCACAGGCAACAGAGGGGTGTTACCTCTTCCTGTGGGTGCTTTATGGCCATTAGCCTAAGTTAGGGGCTCTGCTGGAAGATCTTACTTTCTATCCACTGACTCTATACATATGATGCAATTGCAACTATATGTGTGCATCTGCAAATACATACATATTTATATACACATGTAGCTTTCTATACATATATATGGAAACCTAATCAGGATACCTGATTCAGCAGTCTAGAATAAACTGAAATTAATCTTCCCTACTAATCTGTGAGAATTCAGTCAGCTATTCCATGTTATTAATCTCCTCAGGTCCTGCAAAGAGGCTTCACATCTTTGAGCAAGAGTAATTTAGCATTTTAGAAATATGCACTAATTAATGACATTTTATTATTGCTAACAAGAAAAAAAAGTAAGGAAGATTAGGACTTAAAGTGAACAATAGAAGATCACAAAAAGGTGATCAAATACTCTTTGGAAATACAGATGCAGAAAGCGCTCCTTCTCACACCTTTTCCTTTTCTGTTATTTTCACATAAGTCTAGACTGCAAAGAGGTATCATAATAAAACAAAAACTGTAAAAATTTCACCTAAATATTTAAAATAACTCTTACCAAATTCTGAAGTCCTCATTCATGATATCAAATTTAATCAGGAGGTCTAAACTCGGAAAGTAGGGGAGTGAATATTAGCAGTATTGTTTGGTAATAGTACACCATAATGGGATGGAAAGTGGTATCAGCTCCGCGGCCTTTGGCAAATGATTTCACCTTGGCTTCAGGTTTTTACATCCACAAAATAAGGATTTCAATTCAAATATAAAGTCAGCTGTAAAAAAGTTCAACCTATGGATTAAATAATCTTCACAGTTAAAAGTTTTAATCTGTGAAGGGAATGAAAAGGGGCTGCATAAAAGCTAAATGGCATATGTCTAAAGTATTTTGGTGTTATCTTACAAATTTTTATTCTGTCATTTTGAACCAGAAAGTTTATTGTGCTAGTTCTTGCTTACCTTGGTACATTAGTTTAAATCCTTGCCTATTTTCTGAATGATCACTGTAAAAATGGATGAGTGTTTCATGAGTAGTGCTTAGTAACGGTGATGGGAGTTCCATTCCACTAAACTGGCCAATCATAGAGCTGGTGTGGTAAGGCCCATTCTGAATTTCAAGGAAGTCATGATTTGCTTCAGTAGAGAAATTCAGAAACTGAATATGTGCACCTGCAGCAATAAGAAAGAAAGAAGAATTAAAAACAGAGTTTTCATAACCCATATTGCTTAATGCTACAGCATGCAAATACAAAAAGTAATATCATAACTGTTATTGGCACTACATATTTACTGCGGTCACCATTCAAAATGTATTGCTTAAATTACAAAAATGGCAGCTAAGTTTTTTAAGCTTCTAATTTTTAGGTGTCCAATAAATATCATCACTACACATAGAGGTACCAACGAAAGGAATTCACAAAACTCAGCAATCTGATATTAGTCCTCCTAAACCAGCTGGCATAAACACTCAGGAGAGAGGGAGGTCACAAATCATGCTGTGTCACAGCATGGTCAGGCTGCTGCCAAAAGAGCAATACTGTTGGTGGGCCAGGCCTCTCATAGCTCCCAGCACCCAGGAATGTTCCTAACAGAGCAACCTGCAGCCTTTCTGAGGCAGTTTACCTACTTAGTTCCAGCTGTCTACTTTACCTGGTCAGTTTCTCCTGGTCAAATACATGTATATGCCTCCCCTTCCCTCCAATTTGAGCCAGTGGGTCTTTAGGGCCATTCTACTCTGTACAGAGTTCTACAAAATGTGATGAGCTTCAGACTGAAAACAGGTATGTATTCTGGATTGTTTAGCATAAATCATCACCAGAAATCAGATGACTGAACCAAGCTTTTTTTGCAAAATACCAGAGAGAGAAAGAGAGAGACTCCCAAACTGCTAACAGTTGGAAATTCAAGGATCATCCCATGGAAAGCAAGAGCTGTTTTTAAATCCTGACTCTGCTTAATGTGGACTTTGGTCCTGGAGTTCAGACTTCTCAAATTATGTCCATATATAATGGACATAATTAAAAGAGGGACGGGGAAGAATCCATGGTCCCAAAGCCAAGCAGCATCAAGTAAGTTGCAACCACACAGCTCAGGCCTAACCTTACTCTGGTAAACTGTCAAGAACTAGCTGGAACTTAACAAAATAGATTCACTGAAAAAGTTAACCACTGGAGTGATATGAAACATTCAGTGCCTTAACTTGCTCCCTGACATTGCTATTTAGCAGTATTGGCATATTCTTCATTCCAGAAGAATACCTTATAGATTAATCATCAAGGTAAGTCAATCACTCGCTCTTGCTCCATTGCTCCTTTTGGTCATCTCTGTGGTTTGACATCTAATCATTTATACAAAGTGGAAAATTTTCTACAGGGGAAACCAAATCAATTATCTAATAAATAGGTGTTTAGACCACTTGTAAAAATGTGGGATATTTAGCTCTAGTATCTTCTCTGACCTAGGCAAGTAGGAGATATGAAAACAAGTATTTCAGCTCCTGTTTAAGAAAACAAATCCCAAAGCTATCAATAGACAGACATAAACAGAGCACATCAAAGTCTCATTATCAGCTGTCACTTGATGGTGTCTCATCTAGTTAGTGTGAGTTGAGTGAGGTCACTAATTTTGGAATCCTCTTGGGATTTAAGAAGATGTAGGCCACTGAGCATCTTGGAAATACCTGGACTTCAGTATCAGCATTTTGGGATTCCCACCAGAACCTGGATGGCAGCAGTATGGGAATTTTAAGGATCTGAGCAGCCACTAAATGTTATACTTGAGTTCCTCAAGTGACAATCAAATGTTCAATTTGTCATATGTACATGGGCCTAAAATCCATATTTAGGTGTTCTGATATAGTCTTTGATGAGCCACAGAATACCTTTAAAATTGAATCATTCTTATTTTGTTACTGAAAAAAAAATTATATGCCTAGTTATAAGTATCTAATAAAGAAAAACTGTATTTTAAAAATAAAAAGTAGATTTACCAGTAGCCTTTAAAAATTTTAACTGTCTAAACCACATTGTAAACACAAACATAAATACATTTTGTTTTTAAAGGCTTTTCAAAGAGATTAATTCCAATTAGAAGAGATTCTGCATGTATCACTCAGACCTTAACTCTGAGCTTATACTACTTACAATTGTAAATTTGATACACCAATTAAAAGTTTCCATACTAAATCATTACATAAATACAATTGTACAGAATAAAACTCATAGCTAAAGGAAATAAATTATCATCTAGTCAAACTATAATTGCACTACTTCCTCCTGCAATCTCAGATAAATTTCTTCTTTCACTTGGAAATAATCTAAATTACGGGAATTTCAAGCTAAGCTAATTTTCTTTCACAAATGTTAATCAATTAACAGGTACCTGGAATCATTGTAAAATCACCACAATTCATATTCTAGAAGATACACTTTGCATCTATTTAAAATATTTGGATTTTCAATAGAATCTTCTTTCAGGTGATCAGTGTTTTTTTTTTTTTTTTTTTTTTTTTTTTTTTTGCATAATGAAGACAGCCCTGTATTTTGGGAGATATTTAAGCCACACACTTTTATTGTTGAACTTTGCTTAAGCACACCTGTGTGCTTGCACTAAGTCAATGAAAGCATGGACTTCACTCAGTTATAAAGCTTTAATAAATATCAGAACAATGGATGGGGATAAAGGAATCGTTACTAAGAGATGAAGTCACTGTGAGGCTAATTATTTCACTGGAACTTAATCAGTCATTACATGTGCACAAGTGTTGTCTTTCTCAATTTTTGTACGCAGCACTAAACACTCATTCAGTACCACACTGAAAGCCTTCCAAGTAGTTTCCTGCAGCACTATTCAATTCTGGAAACCTTTTATATGTGTTTCAAGGATTTAATGTATTTATTTTGAAAGGATGGATGTCAAATACATAACTCCTAGGTGGACAAGTTCATACCCATATAATTAATATAGTATTCAAGATATTGCAGTGAAAGTTCTCTGTGGGACACCATATAGATTAAACCTGGTATAAAGAAGCTAAAACTATCCATAGATTATTTGACAGAGACCTCAGCAAAAAGAGATTTCTATAGTAACTTAAAGGCAAAAGAGTCCTTTTCTAGTATTCTTGAAACCAATACTAGATCAATGGTATGAAGAACTTTTACCAGTTAAATCCCTTGCCAAGCAGAACTATAATCTTTTCTAGTTACGGGATTACTGCTTCTGGGAGGGGTTCTGAGAAACGAGAGGGATAGTAATAGGATACAAAAACCTTCTCCATAATTAATCCATGAGACATTGTCAACATGGAAAAGCTTAAGGAAGAGGAACGACTCTGAAAAAGAGAAAGGACTGTTTTGAAAGATAGTCTTGTAATAACATAATTAGGATGGAATGGCTCCAGAACAGTTCCTTATCATTTATATTTTCTGCAAATGTGGCTTTAGAATGCCAAAATTTGCCAAGGATGTCCTACCTATGGTTTGCTAAAACTATGCCTAGTAGATCAGTTTTACAAGGTACAAACTGATAAAGTGTGCTATGTTAGCAGTTATTTTTGAATGGCACCTGCTCCAAACAGGATTTTTGTTGAAGTGTTTTTATCATTCATTTTTCTCCATCTTGCTATAGTTTTCAGTACACCTAAGATCTCCTCATATATTACAGAACATGTTTTTCTTGCATAAAACTAAACCTTTCAAAGGATGTTTGCCTAGTAAGTCTGATTTACAATCAACAATAACACATTTGCAATTAGAAACTATGTTCATATATGCAGGTGCCTACAAGGTTGTAAATCATTGTGCACATTTTTTTATCCTCTTGCTCCCAAGTCTCTATACCAACTTGTCTGCTTCACTTTCAGACTCTGAATTCTTTCAGGCATTTTTTGTAAGTCTGTAGAAAGCACAGAACAATGGAATCTGATCAAAGTTTCTGACTAAAATCTTGGCAATCTGAAAGATGCTATCATTTCTGTACTTGTTTTCTCTCAATTTGGCTATGATCTATTGTAGCAGGTCCTATGAAAACTGTTGGAATGAAAATCTGTACTAAAAAGATTAGCCAACCAGATCTAAACCAATTTATATCATCTGATGATCTGCCCTTGGTTTGCTTTTCGGGGACATACTTCAACTACTCTTCAGAATTCTAAGTAGTAGTATGGTATGCAACAGAATATCCTAGTCTACCAATTAACTTAGTGTAATATATTTGCTGTAAGTAGTACCTCTTACTACATAAATCCCTTTTATGAAGGCAAATGGAAGGCACAAAAAAAAAATCAGTTCTGGAGAAGAGTACAGTAAATTGAATAATAAGCTTTTAAAATTAATTGTCTTATTTGAGCACTAACATTGAATTCACGGCATATAGCATTATTTTTCAGAGTAAAAAATCTCATTTCCCTTTTATTTCTGATGGTAGAAGTGATGTATATGGTGTTATACAGACCACTTATTACCCTTGATTACCTTCTCAATTTAATTATCATTTATTCTTTGAAGTTATTGCTGCAGGGTGATAGCTGTAATGCAAACCTAAAATGTATCTAAGTTGTCAGATGTTATCTGGGATTTAGAATGAAGTTTTAGAATGTTTTTAACTGAACTCATAGTGCTAGAAATGAGGCATTGCCTATTTTCATAGAATATAAAGAATACTGTTAAAAAGTCATTTGGGGGACCATGAAAGGATATTAAACAGAAGAAATCTAAATAAATTTTAAGTTACATTGTCTATTTCATCTGATACATCTTCATGTAGCAGACTTTAATTGCTTTGAAATCAGTTTCGGAGACAGGCTGAGTTTTACAAATAATATTTTGTTTTGCCAAATGTAAATTTTTAAATTACCAACTATTTTCAACTCAAAAGACAGAACATAATGATCTAAGGCGTAAAAGGTACATTTCACTGGGTAAAATCTGCTTCATACTGGAAACTATATATTCTTACATATTTAAATCTGTTAACTAAAAATACTTGCTCTCCAAATGCAAGTTTACTTACCATATCCAATAGGCAATAAAATTTTCCATGTACAATCTAAGTTACTAGGGTAATTTCCAGGAAAACCTGGGCTCAGGATCACACCACCCATGTTTGTCAGAGTTCCACCACATTTAGCTATTAAAAATAAAAGAAAGAGAGTACTGAATTTAATAATAGTGATACTTAATATTTGGTATATGACTAATTCAAACTTACACTCCATGCCATCCCTCTGATTCTCGGTGAAATTTATCACAGTAAAGACATTAATTATGAAGGCAAAAAGTACAACTGAATTCCATTTACAGAAGAAAGCTTACTGCATGTAAGCTTTATAGTCACTGTGATTTTACTGTAAAGGTGTAGCTGGGCTAGTCTAGCCTAGTCTACACATAGACTAGGCTATCCATTGTCTCAAGATGGCAGCTATGGTTGAAAAAAATGTCTGAGGCTATGTTCAGATAGGTTTCAAATCTGGAGTAACAGATCTGGGATTAAACTGAATTATGACATTGATCCATGATCAACTAGCTAATATAGCTAAACTTATGTGTAAGAATTACTCAGGGAAAAAAAGAAGGTTCTTCCTTTAATTCACAAAGAGGACTGACTAGCTCCATAACAGAAGTATTATTTGCCTACAAACTGTGTATTCTTTTCTTTAGGAAATTCATATGTTTGGAGAATGAAAAGTCTTTTGCATCATTTAGGATGACATATAAAAACTAACCTAAAAAATATGTGAAACAACTTGTAAAGAAATGGCTGGGTTTACACTCTTGGTCAGGATGATAATATGAAGGAAGACGAACATCAAAAATCCAATTTAGAAATTGTAATTTACATTTATTATTTGATGAATCATTATCTTTGGATTTATGAAGCTACATGACAGGTGCTACAGTGATGTTGGATTTGGTAGCAGGAACTGTGATAACTGTACTGGAAAACTGAAAATAATCTATTGGTTAGACTGTATGTGAAATTGAATCAACGGGAGGAAAAATTCCAGTAGAAAGCTGAGAAAGAGATCCCAAACCTCTCAGATATCTCTACTTCTCAGAAGTCTCAAATATCTGTAGATCTCTATGAGGTTAAATACATTATTTAGTGAAAATAACAGATGCCTGTTTGAATTTCTAGAAAAATCAACATGGTAAGGGGGGGAAAATCTTATTGGGGATATTTTTTACATTCAGGACAGTATAATTCCATGAGCTAAAAAGAAAAAAAAAAAAAACAGTACCAATCAATACATTGTCTGCAATTAGGAATTATATTTAATATATAAAGTAAAGCATGAGATTAAAAAAAAAAAAGAAGAACCTTCTTGAACACTTTCTAGTCTTAACGTTCCATTTCTACAATTGATTTGAAGGAACTGCCCTGTCTTCATGTTAAGTAGAAGTGACTGCTTGTGGGGAAGTTAAAAATACAAAATAATATGTAGGCCTAACTATGCCAAAGAAACTTTCAAAACCATTTCACATTAATATTGCTGGATATATTCCCAAACTTTTCGATTCCTCTTAACTTCCATGTGAAGTTAAAAGGACAGCTTTTGCTGATCAAATATTAAAGTTAAAAGCATTCACTGAAAAGTGTGTTTCAAAGTTGAAATGACAAGACCTTACGACGGGCCTGTCCTCTCTCCCTCTATTCCTTCTTTTTTCTTGAAATAAGCTTGTGAAAAGACACCAGAAGTTTGACTCTCTAAATCTCTATTTAATCAAGAAACAATACACTAGAACAAGATTATTATCTACATAACAAGATTATTATCTACATAGGGAAAATTCAGATCTGCTGGGTAAGGTCTCTGTGTGCTCAGAGACCACAGGAGTGAAAAGGAGGAGTGAGTTCTTTTTAGTTTTGCTTTTCAGTTCAGCGCCTTTAATGCCCTTCTCAGATGAAAAGCTCTAGGTAAACATCCAGGTTTTCTCCTCACTTTCTTCTCACTTTCACTTCTTTTTTTAATAGCATATGCACTATATATATAATAAACAATACAAGATGTTTTAAGTCTTCCATATTTTATAGATACATATGGAAGCTCAGAAAAGTTTTGAATAAATCAAATTTAATTGAAGGAGCAATAGGCATAACAAAGCCAGGAGCTTCTTCTGACTGCTGTTCAGAACAACATACTGAAAACAAATAAGTATTCGTACCAATGCACAGAGGAGATGGATAGTTCCAGCGTCGAACTGTTCCTGGCATACAAGAAATATGAGAACGTCCCTGTTTGAAAAAGGCAAAATATTATATTACAGATACTTTTATGGGAGTTTCCAGGAAAGCAGAGCCAAGAACCTCCCAGATCATCATATCTGTCTTTTCCTGTCTTAAGCAACGGCACTGTAATTAGCTTCATGAACTTGTTAAACTCTATTTTCAAATACTTCAGCTTTTGTGATCTTATTTTTCTGTTGGGTAAAGCTTCTAGAACACTCTTCCTTTGATAACTTGAAAACATCTTCAGATTTTCAGACCAAATGTAAGTGCAGTCACAAGAGAAAGGCAGCTTAGTACATGCATTCAAATGGTCAAATTGGCTGACTCTGTTTCGGTTCAGGTTTCCTGGTCCACAGCTAAACATACTAGTTCCCTTTCCAATTGCAAGCTGGAATGAATCAGCCATTGCTCTCAATGAGGAGCACAGACACAGACAGAAATTTATCCTACATCTGCTAGGTACATAGAATATGAATGTTGACCATGCCAGGACAGTCATCCACAGTTACCAGCAGGCCTTGAACTCTCACGTGCCCTCCTAGCATGACCCACTGCATACAGACAACATCTTGGCAGCCTGCTATAAAAGTACAAGTACTCTTTATTTAGCTACCACGTTTAATTTGTTATGCATGTCTTTAAAAAGAAGGAAACAGCAGAAGAACCATGTGTCAGTTGGAAGAGACAAATGACATGGCTGTAACCTGCAAAGCCTGTTCCCAGGTACTTCAGGGTGGCTGCCCTGGATCAACTATGAGATGCTGCCAGCTCTGCTTGCACCCATGACAGCTCAAACTGAAAACTTTAGAGTAGCACAAATGAAAGTCTTTTTGTCAATTCTCACTTCTGAGGAACTCTGTTTATGCATTCTGTTGCTGGAATCCAAAGGTCAATAAGTTAGCAGGAGTGGAAAAGAGTCTGATACAAAGATTGAGATACGGGACTGAGAGTAAGCTTTACTTCCTGTTTTAATTATTTGGAAGCATGAACTTGTGCAAGTCATTTAACATCTCTTGCTTATTTGTATCAAATGTATTAGGAAACCCATTTGTACTAAGGTAGTACAGTTTATACATATAGCATGAAGAATTATTTAAGCATTAGTTATTCAAAGCAATCCAATTCTCAGAAAAAAAGACAGACTATGTAAACTATATTAAAGGAGAATCTGTTTGATGAAATTGCTGGCATACGATTTGCTATGGTCACAAAAAATAATGACACTATCTTGAATAAAGAATGCATAGAATTGTATGGAATTGTATGGAATAAAACTATTTTAAATAATCATTTACTTCAATTTATTTGGACTATCACCTTCTGAAAGACAAACTGAAGGAGTCTGAAAAAATGATTTGACAGGAAAAATCAATTTTCATTAAAATTTAAGAATTTTCTTACAAAAATACTCAAAATTGACAATTTAGCAATTCAACAAAATATTAATTTTGAAAAACAGGTTTTTTAATTTAAAGGGAAAATGTGCACTAAAGTGTCATCTCAGTCACTTTAAAAAAGGATGAGATTTTGAATAATTCACTTAGTGCAATATTCCCTCTTCTTGTCTATTCTGTCTTCCTAGTCTTCTATGATTATATGTCCCTGATGTGAAAGGAGAGGAGGAGAGAGGTGAGAGCCATAATTTGACTACCAGAATGAGGGAAAAAAAGGCCTATACAAAATCTTTTAAAAGATAAAATGAAATTATTCCTCTGGTTTCAAGCCTCTTCCCAACAAGAGCATACTTTGATTTCCGTCATTGAAAGTCCCCTCCTGGGGGGAGACACTTAATCCTACAGTTCGTAATTACCTTTTTATGCATTTGCAGGTAGTGGTTTAAGCTCTTAAGTTAGGTTTTCTGGTAAATCACAAATATAAACTAATCCACACTGGATTATTATTGCTAGCTGTGAACATGTTTTCAAAAAGCTGAAGGTAAATTCACAGGTAGAGTGAAAAAAAAAAGAAAAGAAAAGAAAAAAAAAACCTCAACTAGATCTGCAAAGATATGGTGGTCTATACCTGTTAAATAGCAGACATACTAATCCTTTCACCATAGCGTGCAAATGTATAAAAATACCTAAAGAACTCCACACAGCTTCTCTACAAATATTCAAAAGACAAATCTTTCTCAAAGAAGCTAAAAAGAGGTTACTTTTGACTTGGTCCAATGACTCTTCAAATTAGCTTATATTTATTGTTGAATAATCAAATTTATAATATGATTACTTCTAGATAGATTCTGCATTGAAATATAATGTCCTTTAATCCTATGGGTAGACATTAATAATAATAAACTTAGCTGAATGCATATAAAAAAAGGATGATAAGAACATATTAACTATGTCTGTGCTAGTAGCAGTGCCTGGGCCTGTTCTCTAGCATATAGGCCAAAAGCACATTCTTTTGTATATGCACCTTCTTTTTTTGTTTTGTTTTGTTTTTCTAAATTCATCTCCAAAATAGGGTGTCCCTATCCAAACTGTCTATTAGAAATGGTCTCTGGCTTTTGATAATTAGTGATACTTCACCTGCAACTAAAGTATGCCATTCTGACAAACTAATAGTACTGATGAGGAAATTTCAGTGCCCATGCCTTCACCTTGGCTTTGTTGATATCGATGTATCTGTAGAGCATGGCATCATATACTTAGTTCGAGGCTACTTTGAAAAGGAAAAAAGGTGGTTCACTAGACTTCTTTAAATGCAAGTCAGAACCTATTTGGGAGTTAGACTTTAATGATAGACAGTCCTTTCAAAATACTGTATAATAAAAATCTGTCACAAAAGCTTGTAAGCCACTTATTTTTCTGACTGGTATTACTGCTGCCTACAAAGGATACTGTAATGGAAAGATAAAAAAGGGAAAATAGAGTCAGTAAAGACCAAAAGGTAAAATTTTTAAACTATACTATTTTCCTAAAGATATTAATTTCTCCTTTGCTGGAAAGTGAAAAAACTTATGTATTTGATATATGAACCAGTAGCTGGCTTGCAGGCAGTCCTTAAACCATTAAATGATGTGCTCAGGATGGGCACAATAAGCTTTGTTGTACCTAAGTCTTGAATCTTTTCCAATTAGACAAAGTCTTTTCTGCCATGGGTATGGAATTCTTTGCACTTCTGATAGGCTCACGCTACAGGTGTAAAGAACATTTATTAGGTTAAGGACTTGACCCTATATCTGTTACATGTGGCTGGTTGGTAATTCCATAGAGAGACTTTTCAGGTACAGATGTTTCTACAGCCAGCCTAGAGCTATAATGACTATTTTCATTCCTGCCTCATTTTTAGGAGAATGATAAGGAACATTGAGACCACATAATAAATCCATATATGCTGAGGGAGTACTGAATCAGAAAATGTCAGATAGGGAGGCCTATAGATTACACTTTTCTGGAGCAGAGGTTCTGACATTTTCCTTTCTCTGATACAGTGGTATGCTTTTACAGAATACTGAATGGGACTATTACTACCCTGAAGATTCTGAACTCAGATTTGTTTAATGCATCCCACCAGTGGTGGAATATATATAAATGAACTAAGGGAATTAATAAGAGAAGAAAAAATCCTTCAGTCTTAGTTTAAATAGTGCTATGAAAGATTCAAAACAACAGTTCAAAAACTAAACTGAATTAGTGTGTGAACAGTGAACTTCACCAATCCATGGATTAATTTGTAATCTTTATTTCCTTCAAATACTTTTAAAAGTAGATTTAACATGAATAAAATTTGCATTAGAAACTAAATTCTGCAATTTATGAGCAGAATGAAAATTCCCATGACATATTTCTACCACTATGGTTAAAATTCCAGCTAGAGGAAACACATCCAAAAACTGGGAAAACAGAGCACAGTTTCAATGAGCATAAATCATTTTCTACAGAAAACATTATAACCACGCTATTTCCTTGTCCATTTTAATGCTTATTACTACTCAGTGGTATGTTACTTTGAGACAAGATATGCCAGCCCAGATTTACTGAAGGCCAGACGTGCTACACACATTCATAACTTTATAATGCTGGAGTACTCACATGGATTCTATTTAAATCATCTCTATATCCATATCTGAGACTCTCATTACAATAGGTTTTGGGGGGTTTAATTGCCAATTTGTTGCAGTTATTCTACAATATAAACTTTAAAGAAAAAAGAAAGAAATACCTGTAATGTATATCCTGGCTCACACTGAAATGACAACACATCATTCACCATATATCTATCTCCTGATTTGATCCCATTGCTAGGAATTACAGGTTCTGGACAGGCAGCAAGGCCTACAGCTGAGGAAAGTAAACACAAAGATTGAAAAAGCATAGATAAGTGAACAACAGTTCTTCGTTGGTATTCTCTACTCTAATAAACTGTTTCCACAGCACCTTCATTAACAGACTATTAATTAAAAATATATTTCAACATTATTAAACTGAAATTATGTTTAAAGCACAGAAGTTTTCAGAACTGCCCTGCATAATACAAATGGTATGATTTAAATCAAGGATTATAAACTGTGACTGTACCAATTACTATGTCATGTTGCTATGACATTTACTATGTCATTTTATAGTCTTCAACCAGCATTGTAATTCTAGTACATTAGGTTTTTGTTTTGGTTTTTGTTTTTTTTTTTTCTGGTGAGGGAAAGAGTGAGAGAAAGAGAGAATAGACTTTATGCATGTTCTCTCTTTTGAACAACAAAAGAGCAGAACTAGTGAGGCTAGGGCATAGAAGCTTTTGCATCAACAGCTGGAGGCTGAGGTTATTCCTTATGTTTAGACAACTCGGTCTTATTGGTTATAAATAAGCTCAAACATCTAGTGCATCTATAGCCATCAAAACTTAATATTCTGAATTTGCACTAAATCCTTGCACAGGTATGACAGGTCAGTCTCTACTCTTAAATATTTTTAAGCCAGGCATTAACAAACAGAGGCTTAGTTTTACAAAGCCTCTCTCCATGACTGGTAATCAAAATCTCAGATGCGTTCTCCCAAATTTGGCAACCTGAACTATCAGCTTCTGAAGATTGCCAACTGCATGTAACTAATTAGAGAAAATTACTACTGGAACTTTAATGTGTAACTGATCTGCTATATTTTTATTACAATGCAAACACCTGAAGAAAATGGAAATTACTTTTAGAATGTGTGAAGATAGATCTTTAGAACTTACTAGCGCAACAATCTGTGAAAAAATAGAGAACAATAATGTTTTCCTGGCTGTAATACTGTATGTCCTTTACTTCACTTGTATGAAAAAAAAAAAAAAAATGCTACAGCTCTCATTGTTTTCTTATGATATCTAACCCTTCTGATGACAGTAAATGCGACTCAGAAGAGTGTTTAGGACAGAAGTTACATGATATTTGGCTTTACTCTGATATCTGACATTTTCAAGTCTGTTGTTCCAGATGGTTCATCATGAAATAGTATCTGATGTTATCCACTGAGACCCAACTCTTTCTATGGAAATATAATTTTCTTTCAGAAAATGCTGTTTACAGATTTTGATACAGACAAGGTTCTAACTTCATGTCCTAATCATCCGTGTATGTCTTTTCATCACTCTGATATGTAAATGCCTTACTAATCTTAATTAGCTTTTATACTTTCATCTGAAATTGTGACTGTTGAGCCATTTTTTTGTTTCCTGGAAATTTGCTCTATAATTGTGTACTTTCTATCTCCTATGCTCTTGAGTTCTACTACATTTCATTTCTTTCAGGAATGAACAGTGCTAATGGCAAGCTACTCTAACACTGAGTGACAGAGGTACCAAGCAAGTTGAAGGTAAGTCTTTATAACAACTGCTATAAGAACTATTAAACCAAACATTTTCTATCGGTATACACAGAACGATACAATAATTGCATGCTACAGGATCTCCCTGGGCAGTTCCTTTTGTATTGAAATGAACAGTTTAGGAAAATACCTACTTTCACTTTAAAGATTTCCAGCAATTTCTACCACAGAATCTACCAATTTTAATATTCTACCAATATCAGCAACTTTCAAGTGATGCTATGGTGACTTCATGCGGCTACTAGGGACTTCATGTGGCCATTATGTGGAACTATGTGGAATTCCATTATGTGGAATATGTATTATTCCAAATAAAGATGAGAGCAAAACATCTTTAACTTGGTTACCATAGTTCTGTTTTAGCTGAATTTTCCTAGTATCATTCCTTTGGTCAGCCACTCTGTCTTCCAAAATGCCATAAATGTATTCATGTCTGGAAAAGATTCTTTAGTTTTGTAGGTGCAAAATAGCTGTGATCTACATCCATACAAACTGCCTCTTTGCTCCATTATAAAGCGAAGGAGAACATCTTATTTCAATAATTACTACAGTGTATAGACTATTGTTTGCTACTTTGAGAATCCCGTATTCAGACACAACTTGAGTGAATCAAACATTATGTTCATGAGTTTCTTTACCCTTCTCACTCTTGAATAGAGAATAATAAAAAGATTAAAAAGATCTGCTCCAGAGTCACCTTTATTAAATATAGAAGCACCTAACAAAGAAAATGCAATTAAATTGCTTACAGATATCAATGTACTTGCTGAATTCTGTGAATATAAATTTGAGTTTCACTTCCTGATTTCAAGAAGTTTGCACTGGAGAACTCAGCATTCTTGAGTGTTGAGGGCTACAGGCAGGCAGTCTTAAATCTGTTTCAGCAAAATTACTCTTACAGATTTTACTGAGTTGCAGAAACAGGTTTATAACAGTGACTGTATGGCAATACTAATACTGTGCTTGTAATAGCATAGCTCTTTCTGTCATTAGTTAAATAGCATAGAGAATTTAAATGGACTATGATCTAAAGTAAACATTCAAAGTCATTTTATGTGCAACTGTTGATTACAGTATTACACTACGTATTTTATCCTTAGCATATTCCAATAACTTGATACAAATCTTTTCCTTATATTAGTTCCTTATCCTTTGTATTGTCACTTCTTCTTTTGTCTTCTTATATAACTTCTGAAATAAAATATTCAATTAGAATATCACTAAGTAGTGTGCAAACCTCACTTATAATTGACTTCATTGGATATGCATGGTATTAAAAAGCAATATTACTTCTCCAAAAGCCAAGAGCAAGTTGGAAACAGTCAAATATTATTCACAGTCCTCATCTCCTTCATTCCAACCATTGTATTACACTAGCTTATAAATTTACTTTTGAATTGATGAACAAAATAAGTATATCTAAAAGTGAGATTTTATTGCTTCAGCAAAACAGTATTTACTTGGTACAATAAAAATTGCAATTTAATTTTAATTTATCATAAAGTTCAGGAAAAAAACAATAGATGTTGATGCTATTAAAAAAATCACTTTTTTTTTCCAAACTGAGATAATTTTTAAACATTTTAGTTAGAACTGGTCCAAAAATCCTAAGAATGCTTGAGAGAAAAGAAATTTAAATTCCAGTGTCTGGGGAAAAACTAAAGAACTTAAAGATCCACAGACTCTGAAATGCATCAAATTAGATTGTATGTGTACAGTCAGTAATAAAGGGAAAACATGTTAAATGTCAAGTCCAAGCAATCAAAAAAGGACAGGGTTTGCTTAGTGCACGCTCTTCAGAGTTCAGCTTCTGCTCTGCAGTACAACAGAGAAACACATCAATGTCAAGAATGATAACCCTCTCCCTGACCTTCTTCCACTTAACTGTCTGATAAATACTTTCTTGGCCTCCACTGCGGCATAAGACAAACATGTCTCACTTGTATAATTATATACATGCTTACAATTACCTCACATTCTGTCCAGACATCACTGCCATTGCTGGCAGGAAGAAAATTCTTGCTGGCATATCTGACAATGTGAATGCCCATTAATGTCCATTTCAGAAAGCTGCAAACTGAGCAGTACAAGAATTTCTTGACAGTTTGACCAAAAGTCATCAGGCTCTCTTTTTTTGACTTCATCCCTCTCACCCATGTGTGACTAACTGGAACATATTGTTCTTTATTACATTACAAACATCAAACTGGAGTGAACTGTTCTCTCCATTTTGACGAGGGTGTATATCAAAACCCAAGCTGACCCTTCCAAGACTGAACGCTTCAAACCCCAACCTGGAAAATGAATCTACCTTAATGGATTATTGCAAAAGGGGTCAGATTCATGTTAACAGCTAGAAAGTTGCATAGATTTACTGACAGCATCAGGATCCGCTAAATTAAAAATGGCACATATATGATTCATACCTACTTTAATACAGGGAAAAAGAGACGATTACTGCACTGAAGATCTGCATTACAGACCTTATTATAAAAAATATCTTAATCTGGACCTACAAAAAAATAAGGTATTATTTAGAAGAATACCTTCCTTTCTTCTCTGCTATGCTGATTGATTTTTATCTTTACATTTATTTGAAAACTTTATGATGGAGATGTACTACAAAAAATAGTTACTGTTCTCTAGGCCTCTTACCAGTGAATCCATTATTTCTACTCCTGAGAACTTTTTGCACTTGAAAATATATGAAAGAGAAGCTTCAGAAAAGGAGAGAGTAATTAAAATTTAGCTTATGTTCTCAAACATATTACACTGCTATAACTGCAAAATTCTTTAAAGGAATGACACTGAATTGTGCTATATACCTTAATTCAAGGTAATAAGGCCTGATGACTTCTAAAAATGTTGATTACATAAAACATGATTTTTACCGAAATAATGTAATTGTAAGAACAATATTTGGATATATTCACACTTAGATCTTCATGGCCCAAACATACCTGTCTCTATGCTCATTATAGACTCAGTTCTTACTAAAACAAAGCTGACCGTATGAGTAAACACTCATTGTTTCCAGGCATTGATCCTTTTGGATATTTTTTTCTATGACAAAGAAAATATTGAAACTACTATTGAATTAATGAGATTTTAAAACTAAACTTGAAACTTCAGTGCTACAAATGCAGTTGAATTAAGTAGAAAAGTTTCTAACTCATACTGTTTGAATAGCTATTTCCTATATTCATTAAGATTAAAAGCAATTCAGTTAGATTTTAGGAATGTTTATTCTTCCTACTGACACAAATGCAGCAAAGCACATTTTGACTGGACTTAGTGGTTGTGAAAGTAATTGTTATTTATTTTACCACATTTTAGAGGAAAAAAATGCATGTGAAAGATCAATTTAAATGATTAATTTCTGTCTTTCCTAAAGTTATCTGTTACTTATTTTTACTATTTTGTTTTTCGTCATAGGTTCCTGAAACCAGTTTAACACCTACAGCACTTCTGAAATAACAAGAAACAATGCCACACAGTGGTTCTCTATAATACTTACATTTAAGTTATGAACAGAATAAAATTTTTCTAAGGCATTGACCAATTATTTCCCTTAATTTGAGTGAGTTCATGTATCTGAATTCTGTAAAAAAGCCCAACCCTAAATCATCAATTTGATTCTAACATATAAATTAGTATTAGAAGACTTCTTTCACCATCTATTAACCTGTTTACTATATTGTTTGGTGAGCATATTTTATATAAACAAATTGAATTTTTAAATGTGGTTTGGCCAGGGGATTACGTAGTATATCCAAAGAGGAAATTTTTTATCACTGCCCAAACTACACACTGCAAGTTTAAAGTTAACATACAAGACTTTTTTTGCCATTTGTGTTACGGCAGCACACGAAAACACCAGTCAGCATTATGCTCCTTTATAAAAGATGTTGAACCAACATACAGAAATGAAAGTGACTACCAGAAAGGAAAAGATTGCTTATCCTGGACTACCAACTCATGCCTATGTTCTTGATGCCTGTCACACAAACATCCCAAGCTAAATGGCTAAGTTACCTCTGCTATGACCACTAGAACCTATGATCTAAAAGTTTAAATTTCTACAGCATGAGGAAAGAACTGAACTGAGGCCTATTATACCACAGCTGAATGTTACAGCCACAAAACACTATTTAGAAGTACTATGAATCTAGCCTTCATTTTCTTTTGTTTCTCTCGCAAGTAATGGATGCTAAAACACAGTATTTCATGTTGAATGATTTTTTCCCAGGCACCAAACACGTTTGTGTTTTCTTTGCTAAGATAATCCTTCCACAAAATCAATTAAATTACAAGTGCATTTTTGTTCCAAACTTTAGTTTGACTTCTGAACCAAAGAAATCTATTTATTTAACCAATCCTGCTCCAAACTGTAAGTGAATCAACTATTACGGACTTAAGAATTCATAATCAAACACTAACAATACCTACACCTTGTTACACTGAAATGCGCTTCCTTCTATGCCCCTTTCTTGATCTAAAATTATAAAATATAAATATAAAAATAGAACCTTTTTGTTATATAAAAATAGAACTTTTTTGTTGTGGGAATTTGCTGTTTCTGTATTCACAGTCACAGACATACTACACCCCTGCTAGCCTGCAAAGATCGTATGGCCACAAGAGAAAGCAAATTATTCTTTCCTGCTAGTGCCAACAGAATAGTTAACTAAACTTTGAATGCTGAAACTTGCTTCCTTTACCTATAATGAGTTATATTTCTAAAAAACTCTGGCATTGAAATATTGGCACTAGTTAAATCTAGGGATGTTTTAACAGAGCACAGTTTTAGGACTGGCAATTAGGAGACAAACAAAAGCCTAAACCCAGCTGACTTTCATGATCACAAAAACCTTTTAGTTGTTAACAGAATATATTTTTTCAGGAGTCACAGAAATAATAAAACTGATAAAATAAAAGATAAAAAAATTGAACTTCAAAACATTCATTGCACTGTAACTTCTCAGAATAAACACGTACTCCTTTAAACTTCGTATAGAACTGCACTTTCACTGCAAGGTAGGTCCTGTGGGGCTAATACATGGTTTCAAACAAAGATTTGGCTTTTACAGCCACAAGACCCTCTTTGTGAACCAATGCCTACAGGATCTAACTAATGAAGTAAGGCAAAAGTAACTTTTCCAACATGTTGACCAACTGTGGAGGAGGGCTTTGCACCGGGAACGACAGGGGAGGAAGATTACAAGTCTCAATTAATTGAGGAAAAGCAGTGTGTGGAAAAGCAAGGGTGTGCTTTTCTGGTGTGGAAAGTAAAGGGTGCCCAGTGGTGAGAAGAGATGTCAGGAAATGTAAAACAGGATGAAAGGACACTTGTCTCAAGTGTATGTAAACAAATACACCCAGTCTGGGAGTTAAGAAGGATGAACTCAAGCTCCATGTGCATTCACAGAATGGCAAAATAACTGGAATAACTGAGATGTGGTGGGGCAGCTCACATGATGGGAGTGCTGTGGTGGACAGATGATGTAAGCTTTTTAGCAAAGACAGCTAGGAAACTTGGCAGAAGGGGTAGCTTTCTATGTGAAGGGGCAGGTAAAAAGTGTAGTACTCCTGTATGGGATGGATGACAGGTTGGCTCTAACATCCTGAGAGCTAGTGGGTCAGGATCAGAGAAGAGGCCAGTGAGGGTGACATTGTGATGGGAAGGTGTTACAGACCACCCCATCAGGCAGAGGAAGTGGACAAAATCCTTTCTAAATAAGTGGAGGAAATCTCTGTATCACAGATCCTGCTTCTTATTTGGGACTTTAACATCCCTGACATCAGCTGGAAGGACAACACAGGTGGACACAAGCAATCCAGGAGATTTCTGGAGTATGTCAGGGATAACTTCTTGGTGCAGGTACTGGATGGGACAGCCAGGATGATGCACAAACAAACCAGCTGGGGATGTGATAATGGCAGCCTTGGCCAAGCATGAAATAGTGGAGTTAAAGATCCTGTGAGTTGAGAGGAAGGCAAATATCTGAGTACGGACCCTGGATTTTAGGTGCAGAATTTACGTTATTTGGGGAAGTGGTAGGAGGGATCTCATGGGATGCAACTCAGAAGAGCAAAGGAGCTCAGGAAAACTGACAGGTCTTTAAGTATAGCATGCTTAAAACAAACAGAAGAACATTTCATCCTGATACTGAAGAAAACAAGTAGATGTACTAGGAGACTGGATGGCTAAGCATGGCACGCATTGCTGAGCTCGAGTTAAAAAATGCAGTATACAGGAGGTGAAAGCAAGGACAACTTACTAAGAAGTAATTTTAGAAATATTGCCCAACCAGGCAGGTCTCAACTCTAGTTGAGGCCTGCAAGGGACATCAAGGGCAGCATGAGCTGATATCACTGTATTATTAGTAAAAGGCTGACAAGGAAAATGTAGGCTCATTGCTGCAAGGGGAATGTGATTTGGTGACAGCGGACACAGGTAAGGCTGAGGTGCTCAAAAGTTTCTTTGCTTCAGTACTCACAAACAAGGCCTCCCCCAGGTTTCTGTGCACAGTGGTAGCGGTAAAGGTAGAGGACTACCAACAGTGCATGAGGATCAAGTCTAGCACTACTTAAGAGGGCTTGATCAATACAAGTGCATAGAACCAGACAGGCTGCATCCAAAGGTGCTGAGAGAGCTGGCTGATGTCATCAGAAGGCTGCTCTCAAACAATTCAGAAAGGGGAGATCAGGGGAGGTCCCTGATGACTGGACAAAAGCAGATATGGCACCCATCTTCAGAAAAAAGTGACTGGGAACAGCCAGCATGAATTTACCACAGGTAAATCATGCCTGATCAATCTGATTTCCTTCTGTGATAAAATAACTAGATTTGTGGACAAGTGGAAAGCAGCGGATGTAATTTAGCCCTACATGAAAAACACTTTTGACACTGTTTCTCACAATATTCCTGTAGCTAAGTTTGGACTTTATAGTCTGGAATAGGCGGACAAGTAGATAAGGTAAAAAACTCATCAGATGGTCAGATTCAGAGGGTAGTAGTGGTTAATGGTTCATACTCTACCCGGAGGCCAGTAACTAGTGGAGGGCTGTAGAGGTCTGTCCTGAGACTTGTCCTGTTCAACATGTTTATCAATGAGGAGGCACTGGAGTGCACTCTCATCAAGTTTGCAGATAACATCAAACCGGGGTGGGGGATGCAGGGAAGTGAATACATACCATGGCAGGGCTGCCATTCAGTAGGTGCAGAAAGGGCTTACAGGAATCTGGTCAAATTCAACAAAGACAAGGGCAAAGTCCTGCACCTGGGACAGAAGAACCCCTTGCAACAATGCAGGCTTAGGATTGACTGGCTGAGGAGCAGCTCTGCTGAGCAGGTCCTGGAGGATTTGGTTAGATAGTAAGGTGAACATAAGCCAGCAGTGCGTCCTTGCAGCAGAGTCAGTAGATCAAGGCAAAGCATTATCACCCTCTATTGAGTAACTGTTTGATCACATCCAGAATACTGTGTCCAGTTTTTGTTCCCCCAAGTACAAGGATGATAATAAACTCATGAGTTAATTGGAAGGTCACTGAGATGTTTGGAAGCTGGAACACTTGGCCTGTAAGGAGAGTCTGCAAGAGCTTGGCTTGTTTAGCCTGGAGAAGAGACAGCTTTGGGGGGAATCATCAGCAAGGCAGAGCCATTCTCTTCACAGCTATGCATGGTAGGAGGACAAGAGACAACAGAGAGAAGTTGAAACAAGAGACATTCAGTGTGGGTATAAGGAGAAACTCATTTCTCAAATGACCAGCTGAAACTCAGAGCAACTCTAAGGACACGGGTATAACAAAAATAACTTTTTCTTCACCCTAAGTAACCTTATTGGCATAAAATTTGGAAAAAAACTGAAATATAAAACCAATATAATCAAAAACAAACTGCTTATTAACTTTTAACAACTTTCAATTTTCTCTTCAAACGACAGACCTCTTAGAGTTACACTGCTGTATGTTAAAAATTTAAGATATAGAAAAAAAAATCACATAAAATTAACCTGAGAGGAAACACTGGAGGCTAGGATTTTTTCCCCACTGTTCATATCCTTAAATGTGCTGCAAGGTTATGGTTTCATCATTTGGATTGTTTTCTCTCCGTATGCATCACTGTACCTCAACTTCGACAATAGGTGATGGACACCTTAACACTACCTCATCTACTACCTCTGATAATTAAAGTATATTTCTTAGATTCAGTAGATGGGGGCTTGCATCTCTTCTTGTTGAGTAGAGAATTCAACCTAGACCTCCCCTATTCCGTAACAGTGCTCTAACCATTGAGTCATCACCAGTAACATGCTTCTGAAAGAAAAAAGAATCAACTTTATTCAACTATTTATAAGTAAATATAAAATAATTTTAAATACTCTCAGAAGAGAGATCCAGGATAAAAAAATATGCCATTTTCTCATGCCTGACCGCATAAACTATAGAGCAGGGTGGAAGTTCAAACACTTTTGCATGTTCTGAATTCTCTTTCAGCTACCAACTCAGTTTCAGCTAAGTATGGATAATTTTAAGATTGTCCTTCTAAGGTGTTTGATTCTGTCAGTGATAAGGGCATTAGCTTTAAATACTGGATTCTACTTTAAAGTGTGGTTACTGCCATTATGTGATTTGTAGATGCCTGAATCAATCACTGTATCTGCTCCTAATGACTTAGATGGTTTCAGCTGAATGTGTATTTTACTCTTGTGAGGGAAATAATAAAAGGGAGTATTAAAAGTAACACAATTGTCAAAAGGAAGGATGTGTAGTGTAACATGATTAGATCAAATCAAAAGAGTACAGAAGGGTGAAGATCTCTGGATCATATGTAAGAAAAAATATTTGATGATCTATGAAAAGAAGACTGGAGAAGAAAATCAGAAGACCAATTAGATGCTGTATTTAGAAATATAATTTGCTTAGGAAATAAAAATAATTTCTACATGCTCAGTTTAAGAAAATCTATTTCATAGTAATACACTTGTGTTGCCAAATTCGAAAGCACCATTAATAAGACAAAACTATGCTCATTTTCACTCCCAAAATATTAAAATGTCTTCCCTATCAATGATGGCACCTTAAGAAATGATGGAAAGATGGTGCAAGAGGTAAAAAGGCAAACTACTTTGCCTGTCTAACAGGACAAGAGGCAATGAGCGTGAACTGAACCACAGGCAGTTCCATCTCAACATGAGGAAAAACTTCTTTCGTCTGAGGGTGACAGAGCACTGGCACAGGTTGCCCAGAGAGGTTGCGGAGTCTCCTTCCCTGGAAATATTCAAAACCTGCCTGGACGCAATCCTGGGAAATATTGTCTAGAGGACCCTGCTTGAGCAGGGAGGCTAGACTAGATGATCTCCAGAGGCCCCTTCCAACCTCAACCATTCTGTGATTCTGTGATACTAAAAAAAAGTGTGTCAAAATTCTAAAACACTATCTGTATAAATAACATTCATATTCTTAGTCTACATCATCTTTAGAATGATCACATTGAAAAAAAATTACAATATACTTGCATATAAATGCTCACAATAACAAGAAACTTAATGAAAATGTGAGATTATCTTACAGATTATGTTTAGTTTAAAATATTTGTCATCAGGTGAAAATCTGCTCTCTCAAATGTGTGTATATATTTATATTTTATACAATTTTTAATCACAATTCTAAATACTGCTTATTAAAGACCACCCACGTGTGGGTGGGCACTCATGTCCACTTCTTAAAAAGATGACTATTTTAAGTCATAAAGACATGAATGCATAAAATATATAACAAAACCTCTTTTTCAAGAAAATTTTTAAATTTCATTTTGCAAGAAAGCAAAGAATATTCATATTTGAAAACTAAGGAGGATTTACTGTGTGGTGTTAATCACAGTATTAACTCATTGTATTGTAATCACAGTATTAACTCATCCTCATATTTATTTTTAAAAGATAAGAATATTCTTAGTGATAAGTATTTCCAATTAAAAGGAATACAATACCAGCATGTAAAGAATTTACTACCGTTTTATTGCATTAAACATTTTTGAGAGAGGAAATAATGAGCTGAATTAAACATAATTATGTGAGGTCATCTACTGAAGTTTTCTACAACACCACATCTCTGTATTTTAGAACTAAATTGCTCACAAAACAGGAAAAATATGAAAGTTTGATCTACTGAAGAATTTGCCATCAACCATCTTAGATTCTTTTGCTCATACCACCAATGATTTATGAAGAGAACTCTAATGTCTTCTTATAGCTCTAGGATTATTTTGCTCTTTGTTATAATTATAGCAATTTGGTGAAAGAAAGGATTTGATTGGAAGAAAGGAAAAATATATGCATGAATGAATAAAAAAAATTATCTGTTCTGTTTTTATGCATTCACAATGGTAAAATTAGCCATTACATTGTTAGTTATCTAAATTGCAGAACAAAGTTGAGACAAATGGAAATATTTTTAAATATACTTAAAAATCACATTGTTAAAATATTGTCCTGAATTGTCAGGTTGACTTGGTTTATGTTTCTAAATTGTGAAATCTGACTTTTGCTAATTTCAAATCTACCTTTGTTTAAAAGTTCAATGTAAAAGATATCATTTTTATCAGGGTCATGATGATTAGAGCTTGGTAGTTAAGGAGGAAAAAAATCATGACCTCTCTCTTTCCCCTTCCATTTTTCCTGAAAAAGATTCAAAAAAGAAGCAGTCTTACTTTTGTATTCCAGGTGAAAACCAGCTGCTGCCACACTAATGTCAGAATGGAAATGCAGATAAAGCTGATTGGAGGTGCTATTCAACAATGCTGGCACAGTTGTACCTGGAAGAATAAAAGTAGTGAAATACACTGTAGCATGGTGATTTTTAAAGAGAAGATATATGCAGAGTTTTATACTGAATAGACACAACCAAGACTAAATCAGACAGGCTCATTTTCTTCTCATTATGTGCATGGAAATCTCAAACATTCTGCTATGTTTTCTCCTGAAGCTGCAAGAAAATTTTGATTACTGTCGTGATACTAAGTGGCTATGTAAGTATAATCAACCTAGATCCTATCACGTTTAGATGAAACCCTGCTGACTTCAACAGAAAAAAATTACACAAGTAAAGAATTTGATTATGAGATCAAGCTCAACTGTCATTTGACTTCTTCCTACCTGTATAAAAAACAGTAGCACTAAATGAAACAGTTTACACCTTTTCTCTGTGTCCTCTTCATGTCTTCTTCCCACAATAACATCACAACCACTCATTCTAACTCTGAGGGTATTCAGAAACAGGAAATGAAGATGCAAGTGCAACACATTTCAAAAAAAGACACACTCCCCAAACAAAAATAAAAAACACTAGCTTTATCTAGCTAATCCAAATAACAATAGCTAACTTGCAGTGTCACTGACTTCAGCATGTGCTACCCAACAAGCTTATCATTAACCTGGACACATTTGTGGTCATTAGCATTGCTAAGTTTGACACTGTATTTTCTTTGTTGCCACAGGACTACCATGTAACTCGTGTTCTACAGTCTAAGGCTGGCACATTTACTCAGGCTAAAAAGTCCATCATTTTGTGTGTATGCCCTTAAAGATTGCATCAAGTGGCTCATGAACTTCAACAGTGGTTGCATAAGAAATATTTACATTTCTTGTGGGGCATTTGCTTCTTCTATAGTAACTGTAAGCAGGCTAGAAACAAGCTTTAAAATCAGGCTTGTAAAGAAACACTAGAAAAAAAATCTTCATAATTCTACAGTCCTAAGCAGGAAAAGGTAAGAACTCATTAAGCTAAAACTGCATTAAACAAAATCTTGATATAAATGGTGAGGAGCTAAAAAGATAATAAAATGGACTTGATAAACTGCAGCCCTTCAAGGAAGGTTTCACTGACACAGAAGCTTCAAGTATGAAAATTCAGAGATAATACAGAATAATCATGTCACACAATATTCACAGTGGAATACCAAAAAAAAAAAAAAAAAAAAAAACCCTAACAACAGTAAAGCATCTTCTAGGAGGGAAGAGGTTTCACAGTACCCATACATAATTTGAAGTACATTTAAGGATGATTAAGGTGCCCGCCTCAGCACAGGTAAGGATGTTGAGTCAGAATGAATACCCTCTTCATTTTACAAAATTGCTCTTCTAGCAGTTCTGCTCACTTCTATATGTACTTTTATTCCTTTGTAGGATGTGCTAACATTTAACACATATCCTATTGTACAGTGAGGAAACCTGAGCCTAGAGTTTTTAGTTCTCAGAATTGCCACATTCAATGGCATAGCCAAAAGAAATTTCACTGATAGCTTGTCAACCTCTGCTTCTTATGGGATCAGGCATATTGAGGAGGGAAGGTAAGTTTCACTACGCTGACCAGCTGCAATGTCAGTGTGTGCTAGTTGCCTGTACTCTCTTTATTGTTAATGGGGAGAAACAGTACTTCAAGGGCAGAAGTAGGAGATTTTATGAGTAATAGCTTAAATGTGAATATTTACATGGCAGACATCTAACATTCAGATGGATACCAGAGTCTGATTCACATCTCAATTTCTTGAAAAAAGGAAGCTCTCCTAGAAGGCACTATATGTGGATTTATCTCCTGAAAGGTTTAAAAGGGAATGGGTCTTCTATTTGTGAATTAATGCTTTATTATGATATTATTGTGGAAAATTATGTCCGCTCTCACTTTCAAGCTTCAGCAATGATAACAGAGAGCAATATGCCTCATTCCAGGGATGAGTACTATTGTGTACATGTGAAAGACTGTCTAGATATCTAAGAAACTTCTAGGCCAAAACGGGAAACTAATGGTCATGTTACGCATTTATCGGGTTAGCACAGCCCCAGAGTATGGATCATTTGGCAATAAAATTCTTCCTAAATTTCACTATCATCATAACAGTAGATTCTCCAGATATCAACCTTAATGACCGCTCCATTTGTATGTTTTCTCAGCATATGTCTGAGTATATATACGTATGTAAAGGAATGTCAGGTATTACCTGCATTTCTGATTTTGAATGGAGCTGTAGCTGTAGCTAGTCACATTTTTTCAGATTTGAATATACAATAGTCAAGTGAAGCACCAGTCCTAAACTAGCAATTCTAAACTGCTGCTTTTTTTGTCTTGTTTCAACTTCAGCGCTTGTTTCTCTGTATTATTAAAAAGACTTCTCATTTAGGTTCAGATTTACACACTCAGGAGCTTCATCTAATGCTCCCGGGGCAAAAGCAGTATGTTTGTCAAGAATATCCTCTCAGTCAGCTGCTACATCTACAGCCTTCCCTAAGGAGTCCACTGTGGACTTAGCTTTGGCATATTAGTGAATGACTTTCTGTCCTTTGGTCCAAGGAACTTCCACTCTGTCCCAATGCCTGACACAGTGGGCAGCACAACATATTTACAAACACTATTGGCATGCCTGACAGTTACACAAGTGTTATAAATATTTCTCAATTTCTGGCTCAATAGGCAGGCCCCCTGTAGGAACTGCAATTACTGAGTTATAAGTACCTAGTATCTCTAAATCCAGTTAACAATTTTGTAGACTTATAAATGCAGGCTTTAGAAGAAAGAAAAAATATTCTTGGATGGAAGATGCCCATACTGGACTGAAGAACTGGAAGACACTACAGCTTTTAAGGACAAGTATAGAAGATGAGACACTGGTAAACATCATAAATCTAATCTGATTGTCATTTTATGAAACTTTTACTGTAATGCTGTATTTCTAAATAAACTGACATCCTTTTTGAAAGCAGAACGCTCATCAAAAACAAGGAAACCTAAATCACAATTCAAAGTATGAAGTATAGCTCCTTGTCTCTAGGAGAAAAAGTAATGCCAGTTTTGGCAAATTTGCAGAAGATATCAAGTAAACTTCTATTCTGTTTTGAAAAACAGTGACCTTCCCAGCTGAGAGAGTTAAGAGATTGAGAGTCAATCTCTTAAAACAATGTTCTAATTTAAGAAAATTATTTTCCAGGAATACGGTTATTATGCAACCCTGGAAATTATTCTGTTCATTGTAAAATAGATCAGTAATGATATGAAAAGAATTAACTTTCTCTCTCTCCCATTAATGATCCTGTTCCATTCAAACATTTGGAAAGGCAACCAAGCTTCATTCACGAACCAAAAATCTGCAATACCTATCTTTAGTCTGCAAATGGTATTGCTTGTATACAGCAAGTGTTGTATACAATATTTTGGTGATCTTTTTTTTAAAGGCAATGTTATTTTCACTTGACCATGAGCCACCAGCTCTATTTTGATGAACCAGTAACACCGAAAACAAACAAAATACATAGTATTCCAATCACTCTGAATACTTGTGGGCACTATAAAAGATACTGTCTAGTGTGGCCCACAAAATCTACTCTTAAAAAGAAACAGTTTGACCACCAAAAGGCATCATCTGTCAATATTAGACAGGAACAGGAAATTTCTCCTTCCCATCCCACAAAAATAGGCTTTGAGAGGGCTCCTGATGGTGTTCAGTACATCAGTCATATCTACAGCAGCATCTTGTCAGGATGGCTGCATCAGAATCCTTGTATTCTGCCACCAGGAAGCCCGTGCACCAGATATCTTTACGTCTGGTAATAGGTGGTCTAAGGACTCTATCACAGCTTGTTTACAAAGCCTCTGTCACCTTCCCCTAAAACAGCATCCTCACATCTGAAACATTACTGTAGTATAAGCCAAAAAAAAAAAAAAAGAAAAAAGAAAACCCTGATAATGCTGCTGTTCTCTGATAGATGATGACCCACAGGATTAATCAGCCCTGTCTCCCCCTGCTCCGCCTGGAGCTCCCTCCTCCAGCCCCATCTCTGCCCAGCCCGGGGCTGTCAGTCACCGCCCCGCAACGCTGCAGCGGTGCCGGCTCCAGCCCGGCCACAGCCCTTGCCTTGCCTGGGCTCGGGAACCTCGACCTCCATCCCGGCCCCAAGCCGTGGTGGCGCCTGATGCTCCCTAGGGCTGGGGCTGGGGCTGCCCTCGGGGCCCTGCTCCCTCAGGGTGGCGGGACAGGCCTCCGCCACCAGCACTGGCCCTGCCCTGGCACCAGCCCCAGGAGCCGCCAGCCGTTCAGCGCCCTGACACAAACGAAATGGTATAGTTATCTACCTCCATGACATTCTGCAAAGCTAACAAACTCCACTGGCTTCACCTACCCCGAACAGCTCTCTTGTAATGATTAGCAGCACAGCTTATAAGTTCTGAGTACTTAGATGTATAACTATGCATTTTGAATGCGTATTTAGAAGACAGCTGAATTTTAGAGAGTGAATCAGCACAATCTGAAAACAATGCAAGATTTACTGAGAAAGAAATGACATCTACTGAATTTTATTACCTACGAAATTATACCTGAAAGACAGAATTCTGTTGCAGCCTCACATTTTAGGTTTGGCTTTGAGGGCAGCAGATTTCATGTCATGTTTAAATACTCTTTGTTACACCTTTCCTACACATGAAAGTGTTCTTCATATTAAGTCTGACATTCATTATATAAAAGACATAAATCTACAAATAAAGCTGTGCTACTCTATCTCCAGTGAAATGTCTGTAATACAAAAAAAATTGTCTTCTTCAGTTTTCCTGGGAATTAGGAAGCAAGGTGACATATTTTCAATTTAGAGTAGCAGAGTATTTTGAGCCATGAGTGTTGCCAAATGGAATGTTGTTAAATGAATCATTTGATCAGTTCTTTATCCAACACATCAAAAAAATGTGTCACACATTTAAATTGTCAAAAGCTGATTCCATGATCACTGTGTTGCTTGTTGCCAGTTTAATATACAGCATAATTATTAGCATTTAACATAAAACGTTATAGCATTATAAGTAAATGTTTAAATGCAACTTAAAATAATTTAATTAAATATCCAATTAAATCATGTGAGGTTTATTTTTTTATTTGATCATTTATTCCCTTATGTAATCCAATACTCACCTGTACTTTAAAAGTTCGTAAAGTCACTAGAAAAGCAAAATTCTACAAAACGCTGTAGCTATACCACAATCAGATCAGGCTTGTGATAGATATGATGAGTCTGGGAAATAATTCATCACTTACTCTTACATGAATTTTCTGTTCCTCTTAGCCTGGTTTATAGAATATGCTCTTTCTATAAAAATTATTTTATAAAAAAGGAGTAGAACTATATTTATCTAATATACATGTGAAAAAACAAATGACATGGTTTATTATGTTGTAATTGAAATGTTTGCTTCATCCTTTTCCTGGGGATGAGAGGCTTACGAGGATAAGCTAAGTCAAAGTTATCAAAGGAAGTTCTGTGAATGTCAGTACCAGTTTATGTCAGCACACGCTTTTTACTAGAGGGGTATGTAAGATGAAAGAAAAGGGGAAACTTCTAAAAAGTAGAAGCACCCACACCCCACTAATAAAAACTAAACATATCAGTGTCATTTTCGCTTCTGAAAATCTCTCTTTGGATATTTATGTTGACAAATTTGCAGCACTTACAACTTCCTACCCAAAATGAGACAGCTACCTAATGATACAATGAAAGATTCCATACAAATATACTTTTTGTGGATACGTGTGAGCATACGTGCACATCTTCTCTCGTACAACTATATATAGCCCTGTATGTTTAAATCAAAGCACATCCTTACCTGAAAAGCTCCCAAGGCGCGGTGCTGTCATATCTCCACCATCATATATTTCAAGTGAATCCCAATTATGTTCCGTGGCAAAGCTGATGACCTGGATCTGTAAAACACCACACCTGAGAATTTTTAAAATCAACTAATCCTATGTATTTTGAAATGTTCTAAAAATAGCAGAATAAAAGAAGAATATGTCCCAAAAAAAATATAAACAAGCAGATCAAAGCAAAAATAGCTGAGTGAAAAATACCCACTTTTAAAGTTGTCTAAACTGTTACAAAGTATGAACACGACACCAGGCAAATGATGCTTTTGCATATATGTTGTATGATTATGACTAATTACTCAAAGTGTAAATGGGAAGATAATCAAGACAGTTCCAGACCTCTCAAGAGCCTCAGTGAAATCCTAGCAGCAAGGGTTGGTATTGCAAGTCAGCTTAAAGGATCAGGACCTGTTTTCAATATTCTACACTGTTAAAAGACAAAGCTGCTTGTTACCTATTTCTCATTCATGTCCTCTAGGGAATAGATAAATAAAGCTAACCAGTGAACAACACTGAGAAAAACAAAGCACAAACGTTTCAAGTAGCCAAGTAAATAATCCAACTGATTGATTGCTCTTTTCTCACACTGCTAAAAGAAAAAAATATTTACTTTTAAAACCAAACCAGAAAATACTTGATATTCCATGTTTGGCAGAAGGTGGACTTGCCTGAATACCTGATCCTTCAGTCACTATGATTTTCCACACACAATTCAAGCTGTTACCATAAGGTTCAGGGTAACCTGGTGATAAAATAGTACCTCTTCGTTCAGTAAAATTCCCACTACACGGCACTGAAAGAAAGTATTATCACGAATTAATACAATACCTGAAACAATTAAGAGAACAGAAAAGTAATAATATTTTTTATTAATAAGCTAATGTTCATAACTCTCTTTTGTAACATAAACAGTTGTTCGGGGGGGAGGGTATAGCATAAATAGGCTTTAAGCAATGATCTGAACTTTAGAAAGCAATTTTGTTTTCTAAAATATATCAAGAACACCCAGTATGAGAAACCACCTGCATAAATAAACAACCCAGAAGTGAATTTCATTTTGGGTACATGTTAGAACAGCCTAGCAGCATAGCCTAGAATCATGTCCTACTTGAGAGTAACAACGAACAACTGTAAAGGCATAACATTAAACACAATCATCATTAAACTGCCAGAAATCATCTGAACTTACCCACAGTCTAAAATAGTTCTAATACTGGACCTAGCTGGTAACAGTGTGGTATGTTACATATATTTACCATATGCATCATTACTTCCTTAAGGTTCAAGAAAACAGAACTAAACTAAACAGAAAACGAAATACATAAAAACCAGGTAACCTACATTTATTCTTAGAAAATGCGAACTATAGTATAAATTCCCATGAATAGCAATGAATTTTTGATATAAATCTAAGGAGGGGGAGAAAAGAACCTTTTAATAACATTTACAAATAAATCTAAAGTACTAAACATTATCCCATTGGATGCTTGGTGACAACCTGAAGCAAATTAGCTATATGTAACAATGCTGTCATTATTTATTTTATATTAAGCCTCTACTTGAAAAAGGAAATCATCATCCTATGTGTGATAGAAAGATATAACAAATACTGTATAATACAACATGGATAGACACTTCTGGAGAACTAAACATTATCTTGTATTTCAAGCTGTAGATGAGTCATGAAAATAATAAATGTTCAAGAAAACGGGTATCACACTTGTTCATATAATCTAAGTTATTATACACAACACTATACTGCCTACCAACCAGCTGGTACTTAATTACTTTTTGATATGGAAAACTGCTCTTGTAAATTGAGCATGACTGGTATTAATCTAAGAAGAGTGAATATATGTGTTAAATACTATTTTTTGAAACAGTTCCTGAATTATGATTCAGAGACATGTGTGACAGAACAGATGACTTAAATGCAACTGCTTACCTACGCAGCTTGGTACTGTGTCATTCCACTGAGCTAAGGCATTCGGCACAGATCGACATCGGATAGCTTTTGAGCCTTGTAGCAGATAGCCAGGGCTACATTCAAATCGAACAACAGAACCTGCTGAGAACTCAGAGCCAATTCTCCTTCCATGCCGCGGCTCTGGAACTGAGCTACACTGCGTATCACTTGTGCGTGGAACAGCTGCATAAATAGAAGAAAAAAAAAGATGCCATGAACCCAAATGACAGTAATCATCTGAAAAATAAATAGGCCACTAAGCATGCACAGTTTCTTATAGGATAGAGCTTAATTTTACTTGTTCCATTTGCTTGTTCCACTCCGTCATCTTAAAAGAATGGCCTAACATTTTCATTGCTGTTAGCCAGTTTGGGCTGTGGGCTGTGACCAGGTACAGAATGTGACAGGAACGCTTCTTTCCCATGTGAACACGACAGCAGCGTGGAGAACAAGTGACTAGAATCATGTCCGTAGGCATGAGAGAACCAGTGGTTTTTTTTAACTATGCTATTTACTGACAGGATATCAATTCCTATCACCTACTTTACTTATTAAATATAGAAGCTTTGGCTTCTCCTTGGAATAACAGAGTATTACGCTGTAGATAATCAGAATAAAAGCAATGTATTACTATAGCATTGTTTATCATATTGGACAATAGACAGAAATATCAATGTCGCCCTAAAGGCCCTTTAAATATTTACACTGGACAACAATTATTTTTACTAGTAATTTCTGAGAATTCATAAACCTGATGTGATACGAGAACGTTTGAAAGACTCTAAGCAACATGTAAAGGGCAAAATAACAAAAGTTCATCAGAAGCCTACGGTTTTATTTTCCCTTTGACTATCTTGTTTATGACCACTTCTGTATAATAAGCAGGTTTTTTGTAGTTACTGACTCATTTGGGGGTTTTAGCATTGTGAACCTCTATGTGTACCGAGGTTGTTGTTCTCTCCACATTTTGTTTTACAGTTAGACAGTAAATGCTACAATTTAAAAACTGATGTAAAGATATATATATATACAGGTAGAAAAAAATCGATAGAAGTATCATTTGTGCTACAATATCGCCTATGGTTTATATTATAATAAAACAAATGTACATAGAAACAATCTAATTAAATACAAGAGAGTCAAGTTCAGCAGCTTTGTTTGATCAGTTTGGTTTCTTCAAGAAATAGTTTCAGGGGATTACTGCATCTAGATATGAGTAAGTGGCACTGTGAAAACTGATTGCCGTTTGGCTCTTAATACAGACATAGAATGGCACAGAAAAAAGTAATTTAAAAAATGAGGTTCAGACTTTCTTTTTGGCAGTCTCAAACATGATGTTTCACTCCTACTACCATATTTTAAGACTAGCACACACAAAGCTACATATTTCATTCTATTTTAGAACCTTAAGGGTTTTTTTTTCTGGTTTGTAACAGCAAATAACAATATTCACCTCCATTAATGTGCATACACATGCAACATACGCACCAAGTGTGTACCTGGCCAGTGGCTCCCTGGTTGCTAAGCAGGGCAGAAGACATTTGGAGCTTAAATATATTTATTTTCCTATTATTAACTTTATGTTTTTCTCATCTCTTGAACTGTCATTTACTCTGCTCAAAATTAAAATTGCTGAAGCACAGCTGTTTTAAGCACTGGCAGGTTTTCTAGAAGTTCACATTTGTTTTGAAGTTGAATATAGAACATTAATTAAAATCAGTCCTATAGCTAACATGAACTATACAACACATTTTATGCAACACTATGCAACAACATTGGAAATTCTCATTTATTATTATATTAACATTATGTTCTATCAGTTTTCTGTATTTCTATTGGGAACAACAGTTAAGCTTATGCAAGTATTGTTGAGTGCAGAGAAAAGCTTTTTAAAAGAAGATTACAAATATTAGGTACTAGTGATAACAATACATGCAATTTTTATCAGTACATAGTGGATTGATTTGCCAGATTAGGTCATACAAATAAACTAGCATACTTTCTTCTGAATCATTAGGGTGGATGGATGTAAAAGATTCAAACTTTTAGCACTGAAAGCCTAAGCAAGCTATAGAAAGAAACAGTCCAAGGTAGACTTAACACATTTCTCGAATGAGTTACACAACAGTCTACCAAAAAGCAAAAGCTGATGAATTTTCCAAATTTTGAAAAGGTTAAATACTTTAAATAGTATAAACAAACCACTTCCCTTTAATTAAATGTAATACATTTCATTGTTTAAATAAATAGGATTTTGTGATTAAGATTTCAACAGTACCTCATATCATCTAGCTGTTCCGTGATATAACTTGTTAAAAGTATTTTTTTTTTCCCTTCAAACAGAAAAAAAGAAATACTACCAAATACAATTTTATTTAGTGTATCTTTGATTATTTGTGACTAGGTTGACCTCATATATGCAGTTCTGACCATGGCAGGTAATTGTTCTGCCCTAGCAGGAGGATAATGAGCAAACTCTACTTCAAAGACTTCACACAGTCACAGTTCTCCCTGACCATGATCTGCAGACCAGATGCAGTCTACCAGGTCAATTCATCTGATCTGGCCTGCTCTTTTTTGTCCTCCTCTCTTCGGCTTAATTGCCTCTTCTCTTTCTAATGGGCTATTGTACAACAACTATTTTATTTCATTTTTTTTTTATATATATAATGACTGTATGTACATCCAGTTACATGACTGTCATATGATTAGAGCTGCAGCTTCTACCATGTGACCAAGCATGAATCCATCCCACGGTGGAGGGTGCTTAGTCAGTAGTGGAGTTTTGGCCATGAGATGAATAATTTCCAATCCTGTGATAGCAAAAGGTTCAATATGTTCTTGCAGCCAAAACAGCTTTGACCCAAGGAATTTATACTTAATTTAATTTATTACCAGTTAACACAAACTTCTAATCACTGACTGAGAAAAAAGAAGACATACACAATCAAACAATCTTTTAGGAAAAAACCCTTTTTTTGCCCCTCCCCAGGCTTAGCTTCGGTCAAATACCTATCCTCTCCCTTTCTTCTCTCGATTTTCTTGGATTGCACACAGTCCATCCCAGTTCCTCCAGTGAGATCACAGGCAGCGCAGGTCATATGCACTCTTTCTGCTTCTTGGTTTCTTTCTATCCCTCTTTGTTTCTTCCTGTTCTCCTCTGCTGCACTTTGCTTAGTACTCATTTTCTTTCCTGCTTGTTGCTTCTTCTTGTTTTCTTGACCCTCTGTTTCTTAGTGTCCTTGCTCCAGCATGTCGCCTGAGGGACACAGTACCTCAAAGCTGTCCATGCTCAGTAAAGGTCTTCCATGGGCCGCCATCCCCTCAGAGGTGTTTGCACTCCAGCGTGGGTCACCCACAGGCAGCAGCCCCTTTAGAGGTGCAATCCCTTTGGCCACCCCTTGGAAGTGCCTCCTTCCAAGAGTGTGCCTCCAGCAGTTCCCTCCCACAGCACCTCCAGCAGCATGTCCCCAGCAGTGTCTCTGGCCTCAAGCAGCTGCCACTCTCTTTCTTCAATATGTTTGAGCAGGGGGGGCTGTGTCCTCTGACTAGCTGAAGTTTTGGCACACGATAGGTTGTTCACAGCAGTTCCAAAGAAAGCTGGCTGCAGCTGGCACAGAGCAGTTCATGACCGCTTCCCACACTGGTCACCCTTGCAGCCCCCTGCATTACATATATGTAGCCCTTAGTTGTCCCCCTAAGAAGTTATATGACCTGTCCTGAATGAAAATTTCAGCATTACTCCTATTTTCATTCACTGGGTAGAAGAGAGGCATTTGTGATACTACAGCCTTTCTCTTTTTATTTTTTTATCCACTTCCTCATAAGGGAGGAAGTTTCAGGAGAAAGTCTTTGCTCACATTCTCTAACCTTCATCTGGAGTCCACAGCTGGAGAATCCCTCCAACAGCTGTGCAGAGGAACCTTTGTAAGAATTAGATTGAAGAACAGCCTAAAATTGTCAGAAATCACAGCTCGACATTTGCATGTGTGTGGTTGCAATCCAAACAGATTTTTTCTGTAACTATCATTTTTAGCACCCCTAAACAAACAAAGGACGTCAAACCATCTTGTTCTATTATAGTACTGCCTCAAGAAAGTTTTCTTCTGTGAGCAAGCCATCTCTGCCACTATTGCAAAGGTAGGGATGGTTTACTAACACTTTTAAATCTGTTTATATAGCAGAAGTACCACTACGTTCTTCCTTCCATTTCCAAACTATAGGCTATGAGAATAGCCAGTAAACAAAACATCCATGGCAGCTACAAAAATCCACTGCAGGTGTTGTATCAGATTATCCCATTGCCAGCAGGAAACACTCAGTGCCATGTTAAAATTGACACCTTGCTCAGAATTCTTCCACAGTATTTATTAATACCCTATTAATGCTTACAGTGACTAATGCTGAAGATGCACAAACAAATCACCAGTCATTTGGATAAGAGGCATAATTTAATTTTTTCCTGTTTTAAGGTGAATTATCTTAAGAATAGACATAATGCAAGCCAGATATAACATCAAAGCAAGGTACCCCCAGATAAAAATAGGGTTTAAAATGGAGTTTAAGGATGAAGCACTAATCTATGGCAAAATGCAGTACAGTTTCAAACAAATTCCAGGACATGTATTGTAAATGCAGGACATAATACGTCATGGGAATACATATGGAAAATAACACTTACAGACTTTACTCTGCTCTCTAATAACAATCAGCAGTAAGCATGTAGTTATGTATTTTCTTCCTGTCCCAGATTTGATCAATTTAGTTGTTAAATCATATTCTTCCTTTATTCTTGTTTCACTTTGTATTTTTTCCTACAATCTTTCCTCATCCTAGTATGCTAAGTTTCATAATAATCCTCTTTAAAATTTAATTTGACCTCCTAAACTAATTCATATATTTGCATGGAAGAGTAAGTAAAGGAAGGCAAGCATCAAAAACCCATAAATTGTAGGGTGCTACAAAGGTCATTCCAAAGTATTACTTTGCTTTTTAGGGAAAGAACTGTCTGTGTTGCTGCAGTGTAAGCTATATAAAATTGTGTGCTGTCATCTCTCAGGTGACAACATAAAAGGAAAACAAGCGTAAGACAAATCTGAAAAAAAACATTCTCAATCTTCTTAAGTGTGACTGTTTGTACATAATATCTCAGCATACCTAACCCTAATATTCTGAAAGAGTGGGTATTCATGCAGTCTGGTATTACACATGCTCTTTATCCATTGTATGAAAAATAAGGAAATGCGGTCATCTGAGAAAAAGAAATGAAACCACAGATGAGATATACAGCTAAAAATAAGTTTTCCAGAAAATGGCATTGCAAAAGCCATTAAACCTGAATAAAAAGCTACAAACCTCATCTGTTGCTCGCTCAGACCAGAATTTGAAATAATGTAATCTATAACCTTTTTCCACCCTAGCCTTCCTTCTAGCTTTTGCCTACAGTGTTGGCAATCTAGACTTCTCAAGCTGTATCTCAGAGACATTCTCTTTTCTATAGTAATTATCCTCCCTCTTTTAGTAAATGTTTCATACTGCTGTGAAACAAAATTGAAATCAGCCCAGTGGAAAAGTGAACAGGGAAGAAGGTCAACCTGGAATAGAGGGTGATAAATAAAATGACTGACTTTGCAGGACAGATTGGTATGTTCATTGAGAGAGTGGATGCTATTCTCCAGAGTATTTAAAAGGCTAGCAAGCAGGCACTACTGGAAATGTGATCATATATTTCATAAGATGAGAGAAAATTTTCACAATGAGATAGCTTATTAATTAAAAACCATTAATTCATTAAGCAAAAGAAATGTGTATTAAATTAAGCTCCTAAGACATGTTTCAAAACATATACAGAAATGGATAGTCAAATAGTGTGGTACAAGTGTAGTACTTGATTCATTTTGTGATGGTGCAGAAAACATTTCTTATTTCTCAAAATCTATTTCTTACTGTTACTAAAAAATATTTGTAGTCCAGATAAGTGACTGAAACGAAGCATATCATTGTGTATACCTGGAGAGTTATTCTTTTGCAGCAATATGTATATATATATGTACATATTATATATATATATATATGTTTGTATCAATATATATACAATTAATAGAACTGAGGCTTTGCATCACAGTCAAAACACAGTAACCCAGTTAAAAATAACTGAACACTAGGCATATGAGAAACAAATAAAAACAGTGAGATTGAAAGGTGTATTTCACATGCAAATAGCTGATAGTAAGAATTCAAATGCTGAAAGCTGTTCTCTAATTACATAAATTTGTAGGCTATCAATTCCCCCTCTTTTTATCATTAACTGTGATAACGGTAAATTTAAATGCAAGTGATGCTTTTGATTTATAAAGAAGGCAGGCGCTGACATTCTCAGCTATATCCAAAGTAGAAGGTAGAGTCATGGTGAAACTTTTCTACAAAAACAGAAATAAGAAGGCTTGCAAACACTACCCAGAAAAGGCTTGAATAGTCCCTACCAAGTCCTTACAGCTATGGAAACATTTCTGACATGAGACAGTCCTTTCCATTAAATCATTCTGTCAAGCCATGACTGTGCTCTAATGTAAAAGAACCCTAATATTGAAAAAAAAAAAAAAAAAAAGAAAGGAAAATGCACAGTGACAATATTATTTAAAACTCTCCAAAACTATTTTTATACTTCAGTCAAGTTGAAAAGCTAGTATATATTAAACCACAGTGTTTGATGGCTGCCTTATCAAGCCTACTGGGTATGCAGGCACTGCATCTAGTGGACTGCCCAGAGGCCCCTTCAGGACTGAATTTGCTGCCTGTACTTGCCATGAATCTGCAAGTACTGCTCCAGATGTGACCAGAATACATCCTCTAAAGCATACTGATCAACTCTGTACTAAGTGCTACCTAGCAGCGTGCTAGCACACTTGGGCATACTGTCTCATTCTTGCATTTCAACTGCAGTGTAGACACGCACATAACTCCTCAGAGTCTGTTGTGTTAGGAACAGGTCTGCAAGTCATGCATCTGCTACTCGCCCTTGAATACTGAAAGTGCCTCTTGGCCAGTGCTATGCCAATTTTTCTCCCTAAACTCTTCAAGAAGAGAGAATTTCTTAGTAGCCTGAACAAAAATTCAGCTATCAAAAAACCTTGGAAACAGCAACTGGAGTAAAGTACTGAGCAAAACTAATACAGTTAAACAAACTCCCCAAAATTGTGAGCTGAGCTACAGATATTCATTAGACAGACTTCAAAGTGTCTTTGGCACTTTTACCTTCTCTTTATGCCTTATGTGTATGCTTCTACAGTAAGGAATGGTATGTGATGCAGAATTCAAGCTCATTTCAGTCAAACTACCTCTGGAACTGATAGAATTGTTTTGAAGCACTGCTCCATTGCTTTCACAACCACCATCATTATGCTGCATATACATGTCCAGTACTGAGATCTTTAGGAGTGTTTGAAACTATTTCTCGAGAAAGCTGAGAGGAACAGTACTCCTAGGGATTAAGGTTTTTGGTGAACCTAATAAAGATTATCAGAACAGCATGAGCTATTATGCCATACTCATTTAATTGAGTAACCCCTGCCCTGTCAGAGGGTAGAACAAAATCCTAAATCTAATATTTGTTTCTATTGTTTTGTTAGAAAATAACCCCAACTTAAGGTTCTAACCATTATTAGTAGGAGTGATAGGGCAAAAATTAAATATAAACTAACTTTCATTCTATTTTTGATATCAGTTTCAGCTAACTGGATATTTCTTTGCCATAACTACAGGAACTATTTTCTGTGTCATTATAACGTTTGGATACAAATCACAAATTGTTGGAATACTGATATTGTGTAACAATTCTAGCAATCCTATTTTTATTGATTTATTGAATTCCAAAGTTCAATTAGCAATTTCAGGTGCATCTGCAATTCCCATTTCTTATTTTGGGAAGATAAAATGCTACCCAGTGGCATGTTTTCATTTTCACCTCACAGAAATCTGCCTTTGAACACAGATCAACTACGTGCTCTTCTCATCCCTGACACCGCAGCAACTTAGATCCAACTCAAATACAGTTTAAAGATTTATATTTCACTTTGGTCAAAACTGAAATATAATATTCAGTGTGTTTAGAACACAAGTTCTTTGCTCTTGTCCCTACTGATTTTAGTCAAGAAATATACTGGCTAGAATTAATAGATATTTCACCTAACTAAGAATAATAATGTTGGGTTAATAAAGGTAGAAAAATAGAGTGTGGCAGTGATAAGATATATCGAAGTTTTACTTCCTCTTTTCTAGAACAGCAATGCAGTACAGTAACAGCGTGTGAAATGAAGATAAAAAATCACACATCTAGTGGCCAGATAAGAAAACCAAGGTTAACTGTGCTTGTGCCCAGTTAGTATCTTATTATACTTGCTACTTAAAGACAACTGATCAAATGCAAAATACCTAAAGCGAGTAAACACATTGAAATGTATGTACATACACACATGCACAAATACACATACGCTAAGTGAAAATATCTCTGCTTTGTTAAAAATAACTAAATAGTTAAATTAAGTGCCTGCAACTTGACTAGCTGTTCACAAACAGAGAACAGCTATTGGTATACGTGGATATAGACGGCAGCCTGGGCTGCAGTGACTACAATATGATTAAGTTCAGGATTCGGTAGAAGGCTAGGAAAGTGAAAAGTAGCATTAGGACTGTAATTTAGGTGATCAGACTTCATCAGCATATTCATGAAGTTGGTAGATGGAATCTCCTGGGAAACAAGCACAAAGGGGAAGGGTGCTCAGGAAAGCTGGCTGACTTTTTGAAAGAAATTTTGAGAGCCTAAGAACAAAGGATCCCGTTATGAAGGAAGACTGGGAATTTAGGAAGAAAACCCACTGGGATAAACAGGGAACTTCTCAGAGAATTAAAACACAAAAGGGGGGCATACCACATGTGGAAACAAGGGCAGGCAACAGAACAGAAGCGTAACAGCATTGCTCAGGTACTTACAAACAAAGCTAGGAAGGCCAAAGCCCAACTGGAGCAAAAGCTGGCAGGGAAAATTAGGGGTAGCAAGAAGAGATTCGATGTGTGCTACTTATAAAAGGAAGTTTAAAAAATGCGTGAGTCTGTTGGTGAGTCTAATGACAAACATTACAGAAGAGTTTTAAGTATTCAATGCCTTTTTTGCTTTGCCTTCACAGTCCTCACTACGTACTTTCACAGTCTGAGAATGACATGGTCAACCAGCAGTTGGAGAGCAACAGATTAGGGGTTACTCAGAGAGTCTAGAACTATTCAAGTCCATGGAGCCAGACAGGATTCACCTGAGGCCAATGCACTTCTGAAGCCAGGACCAGAAGATGTCCATGGCAACTAGAAAAAGGTTAAGACTACACCTATCCGTAAAGAAACACTTTACGACCTACGCTGTCAAATTAATATGCTGCTAAAGACTGGCACAAGTGTGCCGTCCATCAAAAGCAAGCAGACTTACCTTGATAGACAAAATGGAACCCCCTGGCTGATGCCCCACTCCTAGCGCTGAATCGCAGAAGAATTTGATTAGACGTAGCCAAAGGCAATGTCTCTCCTACAAATAAAAAGAGAAAAGAAATGGAAAAAACAGTTACAGCTCTTCAGTATTTAACCAAATATACCATTAAAATGAAAGATAATAATACAGTTTTATGTTTTTCTCTACAGTTTAAAACATGTAAATCATATTGTATAAAATTAAATTTGCCACTGGAATTTTGAAAACTAGTCAAGTTACAAATACTTCACGAACTTCATGATTCAGCAATATAAACCTTCTGACATTTCCTGCAGCTATTGGAATTAGAGCTCCAACAAACTGCTTGTCCGGTGACCCCTTTACCATTTGGGGCCAGAATCATTAGAAGAATGTTTGGCCAACTTTTTCTGCGACCTGACTGAGAGCTTTAACATGCCTTGAAAAATACATTAAACAATTAAAAGGATTCTAAAGGTGACACAGGGTATCTTCCTGTGATCTTTATAATTTTAAAACTAAAATTAAAATGAGAGAGAACAGGTCTATGACTCTTTTTATTCTGCTGCTTCAGAAAAAACGTATAGTCACACATGAACTAAATTACATTTTTAATTTTCTAATAGCATTTCAAATTGTATATACTAACAGGGATTGATCAAGATGTTTGATACATTTAATCTGTTCATATGTGAGATAACTATCCAGTCATGATAAAAGTTTAATAATGAACCACTACATTCTTAATTGCTATGATTTTACACTCCAGGATGCCACTCTATCTAATGCCAATTGTTCTCATTCTCATTGGGTTATACCACCATAAATTTTAGGAAGTTCCACTGAAATGAATGAGAATGTGCTAATTTAAGATATCTTAGATAACTGGCTAAATAGGACTGATAATTCTTTCACTCAGATTAGTTTTGCATTACTGTAACTCCAGTGATTACATCAAGGAATGCCTAACGTGCATCAATGTAAATGAGACATGAACGTGTCACATTAATGCTGTTCTAAAATGCCAGAAGGAGTAAGTAGAAATCATAAATTTCAAATATTTCAAATTATTTTCCAATGTGTGCTATGAAAGCACAGACACTGGTTTTAATCTTTTGATATGCACTTGATGCAGTAAAACTGGGTATTTAGATTAGTTATTTCTTAAACTTTAAAATTCAAAAGTAAATATTGTATTTTGTTGCTGAACTCTTGTCAATGATTAAACAAATTTTAAAACAAATTTTAAAATAAATTCACAAATTTTTCTTCCTATGACAGGAATAGCTCAGATCCCTCAGAAGTAAATTTTTCAAGTGCTAAAATGCTTTCTATAAATCAAATAGATATGTTATATTCCTTTGATAGAAATATTTCTTCAATTATTCAAAGCAAAATAATACACAAATCCAAAACCAAGAAAAATGAAAAGCCTTACAGCACAAAAATCTTAAACTTACATATCAGCTGTCCTTAATACTAGAAGTGAATGGCAAGACACATGTGCAGCTGCAGAAATGTATTTATATATTACTAATTTGAGATGAACACAGTCATTATGCATTCATACACTGGAAATCCTGGCCATGCTGAATTCCATATAGGTTTAATTATGATTTCACAGGGTCAACATTTTGTTATAGTTACCTGAATGCAACAGCTGGCCTGCTTTTAGTCTAACTGTGTGTTTGCAAACAGATAATTGCATTTTGTGAATACAAGTAATTTGTGTTTCAATGAGACATTCAGAAAATGTAGGTGTGCAATTCACAGAGTTTAGGGGCAGAGAAGATAATTAGACTACCCAATCTGCCCTCTTACAAAACAGATAATTTCATTCAATTATTTCTGCACTCAACCCACTCTGCTGTTGCTGCCTAAACCATATGTTCCAGAAGAAAGTCTTAATTAAAAGACAGAATGGTCTTCCCTTTCCCTTAGCATCCTTTTCCAATGAATTTACTATTATATTTGCAAATGAAATTGATAATGTTCTCCTGAATTCTTTTTTCTATTCTAAACTGCATAAGAAATGTATAGTTTTCTTTTTTCTTACCTGAGTGAGAACCAGACAGCGAACTAAGAAGTCTAGCCTGAGAGTTTTCTCCATCAAATAATTCTGCCACATCATTCAAAGCTGTCTGAAAATAGGCAAATTGCCCAAATACAACTACATAAAAAAAAAGAAAAAGAGCAAAAGCAAGAGAGAGAAAAAAAAGATAAGATAAAACCAGAATCTAGTCATCAAAACAAATTCGATAACATATTTTTGCTTATCTAAGTTACCAATAGATTCCTCCATAAATAGGAAATGGAAATATTTTAAAAGGAAAGTTTTTTTTACCAAAGTCTCATTACCAACCCTAGCAACAGCTAGGTAGCATCTATTGTCACACACAATTAGTTATTAATCCAGCATTAATCTGAGAAAGATATTTTAAATATATTGATTTTGCCATTTTTATAACGTTTTATTAGCACTCATTTCATCACAATGAATATGAAAAAGGACCAAAGAGTAAAAATATCAGTTTATTACTTGTTTTGGCAAATCACTATATCTAATTTGCACTTCAGCTGTAAGCGCTTTAAAGTATATTAACAAAGAAATCATTTCATTATATAACATGTCTTATTAGTAAATATCAAATAGTTCACTGAATTCAAGTATCAACTAGCAACACAAACATCAAGAAGTGAAGCCATCAAGGTAATAAAAATACTTGTCACTTCAGCCACCTATGCTTTACTGGAAAGGGGGGAATCTGTTTTGAAATGATTCCTATTTTAGATTCTGTATACAAACCACAGATCTGTGCAGTGCTTATGTACCAATTACTGCACAGCTTGTGTTGGCTAGTATTTTCCAACTTCTTTTAAAGTTTTTAAATTTTATTATTTTTTTAAGAAATTACATAGTTTGACCTCCTGAATAAAAACAGGGCTAGTTCTGAAGCTAGATCAGGTTGTTCAGGTCTTCTCCTGAGCAGTTTTGAAAATATCCAAGAACTGAGCTTCCTAAACTTCCCTGTGCTACCTGTACTTGCCCATCTCACGCTGAAGAATCTTTTCCTTATGTCCAGTTGGAACTGTGTTGCTATGTGTGATTATGACACTTGTTTCTTCACTGCACACCTCTGGCTCCTCCTTCACTATAACTTCCCTTTAGACAGCTAAAGACAGGAATTAGATCCCCTTTAGCCTTATCTTCTTCAAGCTGAGCAATCCCTAATTCTATCAGCATTCTTCTACTACTATGCTTAAGCCTTACTGGCTTAATCGTCTTACTGGCTCTCTGCTGGACTTGTTCTACTTTAGCAATACCTCTCTTGTCCCTTGGGGGCCCAAAACTATAGACACAGTTTCCAGATGCTGCCTCATGAATTCTTAGAAGAGGGAAACAGTGCTTTCCCTCAACTTGTTGGCTATATCCCAGCTAATGCAGCCAGCCTGCAGCTAGCCTTCATTGCTGCAAGGGCATCCTTTGTGCTAGTTGTTATCAACTGGAAAGAAAATTACTAAAATGCTCTCAAAAGCCAAACCCTACTAAAATTGAAAAAAAAAGGCATACTAAAAAACAGTTGGTATTATAAATGAAAAAGGATTGTTTCTAGGTTGCACCTATAGCCAATATACTCAAGTGAGTTTTCTGCCAAGCCCTCCTCAAATCAGGCACAGTATGAGATTCAGTGTAGAGAAATCACTTTGTTACATACATGCCAAGCCTTTTAATTTAAGTTAACCATAGATTCTACTTGTGTCAGCTTCTCTCTCTAGCAAATAAGTCTAAAAAGATTTACTTCTTTATATGACTGGTGAAAGAGTTGCTTAATTTTTAAATAATGTGGGAAAATATATTGAGCATTACATTCTAAAACCTCCAATTTTTCAATATGCTAATTAAACACAAAAAAATTAAATGTAATGTATTTACTTTAAAGAACTCAAACTACTGATATGAGCCTACAGATATTTCACATGTTCTTGATCAGGAATTCTGGTGAACAATATTGTATATTAAATCTGAAGATACATAAATGAGTCTCCATATATAAAGCTCCAAAAGCATTTCACTGTAACTACTACCTCACGGATGTAATCACTCTGAACGCTTTGGTGAATCCTTTTCAAATGATCTAGTATCTTTCTTGTTCTACTGATTATTTTGCATCTTACACAGTTCTAGCAGGCAAAAGACAGAATCCATCCTATCAAATCTCACTTTCTCTTGAGAAAAAAAAAAAAAGACTATGATAAAGAATATGGAGTATTTTTAAATTTGGCTATAATACATGTTTCAAAGATTTGTCTTACTCCCCTCCTCAAAACTTGGGAGGTATAAGTTTCGCATGGTACATAATTTACTTTTTGAAGTAGAACAATACATAATTCAAATATATTTCATCTGATAATCATTTAACCACAGCTGTTGCAAGTGTCTCCTGTGCAACTGTATTTGCTCTTTTTTTCTGGATAGATGTTTCTTATATCTAGAAACAAACTCTCTAAAATAGAATGAAATTGGAATTAATAATTTTATTACTACAGAGCTGTGAACAAAAATTGCACAGTGTCACTATTAGTAGAGGTTGCTCTCAGCAATATGTTTAATGTATCTTTATATAATGGTAGTAAAATATGATTCCTTCCACAGCTATTAAAAGCCACAGGCTTTCTATTGACCTGACAGTGCAGGATCTCAGAATTCATCTGGGCTTATCTTGGCCTGAGCTGAATTTAGCTTGTTTAGCTCTGAAAACAATTGTCCAGTAATCAAGTAACTCTTGTCTAAATTTGTTTTACTTTCACCTCGGTTTACAGTGCTAAAAGTAATTCTTCAGTGTGGATGGTACTGTCTAAAAAAATTTGGTGTGGAAGGGTGCAGACACAGGAGGACACTAGAGGTACCAGGCTGTAAATATAAATCACAATGGTCAATCAGAGGTCACTGCTGCAGTGTGACCTTGTATTGTTTAGGTGAAAACAGTTCTAGAGATTACAAAGAAACAGCAAAAGTGAATAATTGGGAATCAGTGGAAAGAAAGACAACATAAGCAGACTAAACCCAAGCAGATCCTCAAGACTGAATCAGAAACCATCAACATCAAGCACCTCATGGCAAGAAAGGGAAGAAATCTCATCAGCAGCATCTCATTTCTCCCTGAGAAGATGTCAGGATGCTGATAATTTGCATTAACCCCTCCCTTTTCCATTTGAGGACAACTGAAACAAACAGTCTTAGGACCCTAACAGACACAATACTTTAAGGTTAGTATAATGCATGGAGGTAGAGGATAACACTTCTTTAGATTTGGCTTGCTCCCTCGCTAATACCCAGTTCTCAGAATGCAGTAAATGCAACATTTCCTCTGTTTTATTCTGTCCTCTAGCTGCTATGGCCTGGTTCAATCCCCAGTAGCAGCAAGTGAGATCACGCTTTGCAACGGACAGTTACTTCAGTCCTATCACTCTAATTGAAGAGGGACATAAAACATTATACCCGACGTATACTGTAAATGACACTGTTGACCAACTGGAATCTAGAAGAAATAAAACAGATTATTCAGTACTTTTTAAAAAAACTATATATAATCAGATAGTTACGATTTTAATAGAATTACAGGAGGAATAGGTGACAATTGGGGAAAAAGATGTGAAAATAGCATATAGGATGAATCAAGGAAAATAAGTACTGGCTTGGTAGTCAATACTGCTTTTTTTTTTGTTTTTTTTTTGACTGAGCACTTGCTTAAATGAAAAAAGCATGGTGTCAAGAGTTCAGTTTTAGAATGACATTATTGATTATTACTACCTGGTGTAATAAACTCTTCCCAAACTCTCAACCTGTAATTTTGTAACTGCTTCTGTTAGCAGATTTCCAAATTCCTCAGTGACAAAATTGCTGAGACCTTACTGGTTTTGTGTCACAAAGCAAGTACCAAATATAGTAAGCTGCTGTGCACCCATGTGCATAGTAAAGTAGCAGACCATCAATCATATTCCTATTTATCTAGACTTGTATTATGGGAACCTGTTTTGCAGAAGACCAGGCTGTATGTGCGATTGCACATGTGTTAGAGATGTTATCGAAATATTCTGACATATTGAAAGAATCGGATGTTTTACAATTTTTTTATAATTTTTTTCTGGAAATTTTATGTAAAATTGCTCCTTTTTTTCCTCCTTGCCCTCCACTTTATTTGTTAATTATGACCTTCTCTTAAAAGTCATTTTGTCTTTGTTAAACATAAAGAACAAACATTTAAAATATGAGAGAACACTTGATGCTTGTTTTTTGATTTTACTGTGCAGGAAGCTTGAATGAATGATTATCCTGTGATGATGAATCACAGTCAAAGTATTCAGGATATGCTTGGGTAGTGCTTAGCTGGAGTCTGTTGATTACCGTAGGGAGATGGAAAAGGTGAAAACCTTAGAATCAATTCCCATGTCAAGAATATATTTATTTTGATAAGTAAGTTGCAATATATTGAAAATCTAAGGTCACTGTTGCATGTGAAAAACTTTTTAAGACTAGAACAATGATTAATGATTGACAAATCAGAAAAATAAATCCTTACCAAATTCTTTAGGTACAGTTATTGAATATTGACAAGTCTGTCCAGCAGTGTAATTATGAGGATAACCTGGTGATAAAACCACTCCCTCTGATCCAGTATACTGCCCTCCACATGGAGCTGGAAATAAGACAGAAATAAATATGTTATATTTTCTTACCGTCACTCTTGTCTGTATTACTTCAGCTTGAAGATGAAAAACTAAAGAATATAAGGTGACAATTTAGAGCTTTGGCTTTTGTTTGCTTTTCCTACAGTGACAGATCTAACAGTCTTTCTCAGGAAAACATTTTTATTAAAGTTGCTTTAAAATTAGAATATGTTAAGAGTTTTACTTGACAACAGGTATTTGTATAGCACTGGGGTATAAATTATTTAGTTGAAAGAAACTGTGAATATAGGATTTAGGTACTGTTTTCAAGGTACACATATAAATATAAATAGATATGTATATATATATACGCGCGCGCGTGTGTACATATATCTATATATGTGTGTATATATATATATATATAAACTCAGGAAAAATACATTAGTGATTACTAGCGCATAAATAGATGACACAATGCAGTTATCTTGGGTTTCAGAATGCCTGCACAGAAAATCATAGATTTTGCTTGGTGAACATATGCTTAAATTGCCTTGCTTTTGTAACTTCCTATATGTTTATCAAATCCAAATGTAGATATATATATATAAAACCCTTTTGTTATTTGTATCTGTAAAAGTAAGCAGAAATTATTTAAAGCTTTGGAAGTTAGAAGGGGTATTCAAAGACAGTGCAGTCCCAACTTACTGCTACTCAGCTATTACGTAAGCAGCAGTTCTGCCTCTATTATAAGGAAGGATGAACTATGCATGCATGGTATATTCCTTACCTGTATGTGAAATAAATGTAGTGTCCTAAGATAATGCTGGATTTACCACTTACGAATGAAAGCAAACATATCACAGAAACTCTTTGTCTAAATGATAGGAATAGTCAAAGCAGGGAGTAGATGCAAAGGATATGTGCTTATGAACAAATAGTAAACATTAAAAGTGGCCATTTTTAAGCTAAAATATCTCCTATCGCCTATCCAATAGTGCATTTCAATCACCTCTCTCAACTTTCAACAGATAATGACAAAGATTTGACTTTTTGTCCAAAGCTTCATTAAAATGTCTTATTTATAAGAATTCCAATGTATCTTCTCAATAACATTTTACTTTACCTATATGGAATCTAGAGATCATTTTTTGATAAACACCTTCATCAAACGCTACTGTGAGTTTGATATTCTACAACAGTAAAAAGATTTCTGTGCAGTGTTATTTTACCCAAGAAGCCAACAATGAAATCCATAAAAACATTTATTTAGTTAAAGGATATAAAACTGCAATGGCTGTATTACTTTTGTTTGTAAGGAAGGGAAAGATCATTGCATAATCTAATCAAATACTTTCTACTAAAAGGAGCAAAGTAAACCAACATTATTTCTGTCTGTGAATATTCCATACAACAGATGAACAGATGCAGCAATTTTTATATTTCAAATGTGGCCCCTTAAAAATCAATTCATATTTTATATAAACTTTTTTGCATCTAATGCTCAAAAGTACCCTTCAACATGATAGGCATTTTCTTTAGCAAACAAATACCATTTTTGGCATCAGTGAACCCTTTTAAAGCATATGTACTCAGCTTACTCATTTCATTTCATAAAAGCAAAGGGATATCCTGAGAAACATTTATTTTAACATTGCAACCATGTGGGCCACTGTTCTTGTACTTCTTCTTTTCCGCTTCCCCCCCCCCCTTTTTGGGGGGGACTGGAGGTGGATCTTAGGCCAGAAATATTCTAAACCATACCAAGCATGTATTTGAGCAGCAATGATAGGGTATCTTCCTCCAGTGGCTTAATTTGTAACAGGTTAACCAAATCAGGTAACTAGCAGTTATGTTGAAACTGCACACACTATGATAAAGTATGGAAATGATAGAACATGGTGGGTCAGGGTTTTCAAAATGAAACAGCCAGAACTGACAGTACACTTTTTCCACAGGCATAGATAGAGATAAAGATAAAAAAGCAAAGCAATATGCCTGCCAAATAAGGAGAAAGCAGATCAATCTGAATGGCATCTATGTTAGAAAAGGACAAAATCTTCGTAACACAAGAGATACTACTATTTAGGCGAAGCAATAATGTGCATTGGAAAAAAAAAAAAAAACACACATCATTAAAAACTTCATCTTACTCAGCCAAACAAAATCAATTACCCCTATAGTCAAATACATTCTCTAATAACATGTTAGTCCACATTTGGGATACTGGAAATATCAAAAGCGTGACATGAAAAACAAAGTTTTGTTTATCTATCTTTCTTTACCATAGCACATTGAGGAAATCATACAGGGAAGAAGTGTCTCCATTAGCAAAATCCATATATAATATTCAATCATGACAAACTACATTACTGTTTTCATTCCAGTTAATTAAAAATAGTCGCATAACCACAGGCAGCATAAAAGCAATATTTTACAATGTCCCTATTTTTTAACTTTCTACTACATTCAGTTTTCTACCTAAAGGCAAAAAAAAAAAAAAGAAAAAAAAAGAAAATAAAAGAGGAATAAGGATGTAAATTTTGGGGAGATGGGGCATTTAATTCAGTAACTTGGGGTTTTGAAAATTTGCTACAATATTGTATGAAGGTAAACTTACAGAACAATGTTGTCTTCTGGTCTTAAGAAGCTACTATAAAATGGTAATAAAAATACTAAATTACAGTGCAGAAGAAAGAAAAATGACTCATTGTTTAACTTGCAAACTGCTACTCTCTCTTATTTTTTGGCTAGGTCTTTGATCTTAATATTTTCTCTTTTTTAAAGCAAAGTAACATTTTATTTCTTTAAAAAAATCTTATAAGAAATAATATCTATTCTTATAGGACTTTATAAAATATTACGAAATTAAAATATTGAGGTAAAGTTCACTTGAATCCTCTGTTTTTTTAAATCCAGAAATAGAAGCCTTGAACAGACAAACAGAGCTCCTAAAATAGTGTCTATATTTTGACGAAATAGACACCAGTATCTCATATTGAGTTCATTTTGAGTATCATAACATACAGATAATCAAAAATTTTAAATTTTACAGATCACCTTTCAAAATAATTAATTCACAACTCTTTATTGAAAATAAATACAATTTTCTTTTTATTTGTTAAAACTGTTCTACAGTTATACAACACAATGTTGAAGCAATGGATAGAAGATAAGTTAGTTAGCCATAGCTCCAAGACTGCTCTTCAATTTTCTACCCCAGTGATTATTATTCTTATTCCAAGGAAATAATTAATGAGATAATAAGATGCTTGTGATAGCTATTTTAAACAACAATGGCTGTCTAAAAAACAGAAATTGCTATTCTAAAAATCTTTTTTTTCTCTAAAAATGTAGATTTTGCTCATTAAAAAATAAAAGTGCATTGTATAGTCTAAATTGAGAGATCTATTTAGGATATGTTTGAATGCCTGATCACCAAACCAATAAACTGTAAAGCATCTAAGTCTTCTGTTGTAAAGCCTTCGTGTGAACTTTTTTCCCCTCTTTTGTAGAAGCCAAAGGATTCACAGACTTTCTTTACAGAGTAGATATCCCAGAGAAATATTAGCAAAAATATATTTAAAGACAGGAAAACAAATTTTAGAAAATGCAACAGTTTCACAACTTTGACTTTTGAATTTGTTTTTAAATTAAGCATGAGTTTTAATTTAAGCCTACTTTTCATTCTAGTGAAATTGCTTGTGAGCTGAGAATTTTATTCTGTAATTGTAAGACAGTTTTTGTGGCTTAAGCATAGGTATCCTCAAAGCAAGAAGGAAAAAAAAAAATAAATTGATGACATGAATTGATTCCTGGTGATATTTGAGTTTCAACTCAAGTACATAATCCTATTCAGCCAACTGATAGATTAAACTTCTATCATTATACTGGATTTTTGAATAATTCATATAAGCAGCTAAGAGAAGACTCTGATTTGTAGTATTAATTGTTGCCTGTATACATAAGTTAAACTTCTAGAAATGAAATTTCAAATATGAATTTAAAGCCAACCTGTTGTCAATGAGCAGAAGTGGGGCAGCTTCATGAGGGTGAATGAGCTGGGAGCCAATGGCGACCAAAGCGCAGGCAGTGCCCTCACTGACAGGTCTTAGTACCGCAACACCTGAGCTAGGTGAGCAGAGTAGGGTGCTGGTAACAAGGTCCACTAGGATAATCTAGGTCCAGGGGCCATCCAGGGGTCTAATTAGGAACAGCAGGAGATGGAGCCAGAGGCAGGACTGGAGACATACTAAAATATATGTAAAGAGGCATCCAGAAGATACGCTACCTAGAGTGTAGTGCTGAGGTCACAAAATCACAGCAAAGTTGAGGTTGGAAGGGACCTCTGGAGAGCATTTGGTTCAGCTTTCCTGCTCAAAGCAGGGTCACCAGGACCATATCCAGTTGGATTTTGTCTGTCTACAAGGATGGAGACTTCACAACCTCTCTGGGCACCCTCTTCCAATGTTCAACCAACCTCACAGGAAAAAAGTTTTTACCTATTTTTCTTATCTTCAGATGGAATTTCCTGTGTTTTAATGTGTGCCCATTGCTTCTTATCCTGCCACTGGGTACCCCTGAGAAGAGTCTTGCTCTGCTTTCTTTACACACCCACATCAGATATTTTTAAACCTTGACAAGATCTTCTCCAGGTTAAACAGTCTCAGCTCTCTCACCATCTCCTCGTCTGAGAGATGCTTCTGCCCCTTCATCATCTTGGTGGACTTCTGCTGGACTTGCTCCAGTAAGTCCTTGTCTTCTTTGTACTGGGGAGCCCAGAATTGGACACAATACTCCTCATCTGTACTCAGTAAAGGGCAAGGATCACCACTTGACCTGCTGGCAGTGCTCTTCCTAATGCAACCAGGATAGCATTAGACTTTTTGCAAGGAAATGTTGCTGACTCATGGTCAACTCGGTGTCCACCAGGACCCCCAGGTCCCTCTCTGCAAAGCTATTCTCCAGCTGGTCAGCCCCCAGCCTGTACCAGTGCATGGGGTTATTCCTCCTCAGGGGAAGGACATGGCACTTCCCTTTGTTGAACTTCATGAGGTTGCATGGCCCATTTCTCCAGAGTGTTGAGGTCCCTCTGCATGGCAGTGCAACCATCTGTGTATCAACCGCTCCGCCCAGTTTTGTGTCATCTGCAAACTTACTGAGGATGCATTCCTTCCCATTGTCGAAATTATTAATAAAGAGGTTAAACAGTATTGGATCTAGTGTCGACCCTTGTGCTACTCCACTAGCGACTGGCCTCTGGCTGGACTTTGTGCCACTCATTACAATCCTCTGAGCCCAGCAGTTCAGCCAGTTTTCCATCCACCTCACTGTCCACTTTTCTAGTTCATAGATAACTACTTCATTAGCTTGTCTATGAGGATGTTATGGGTGACAGTGTCAAAAGCCTTACAGAGACTGAGATAAACAACATCCACTGCTCCTTCTTTATCCACCATGTGAGTCATCTCATTGCAGAAGACTATCAGATTGCTTAAGCATAAGTTCCTCAAGATGCAATCTGTGATATACACAAATTATTCCCTGGAGGTCAGAAACTTTAACTAGCTAGGTCTGCTGGTTGTACATACGCACAGACAGCCCTAAACAAATTCATAGACAGCAAAACTTAAACTAATCTACTAATCAAGCTGTAAATGATCTCCTTCTTTACAGGTTTCAAATGATTCACAAGTAGCATAACGGAGGAAGATATCATGAGTATAATCAGGCAACAGGAGCAGTACAGCTCTATGACATACCATATTTATTTAAGACTTGCAAACAAAAAAGACAGACAAATACATACACACATGCAGTCACAGAATCATACAGTGACGGAGTTTGGAAAGGAGCTCTAGAGGTGATCTAGTTCAAGCTCCTGCTCAAACCAAACTAATGTGCTCGCTTGAAGTTTGGCAGGTTAATTAAGGAATACATCTACAAGAGGCCACAGCAGCTATTGCCTCCGACAAAGAATGTGGACTAGGTAGAATCTAAGGGACATCTTGGGCACAATTCCATCTGAGATGAAGTCTCCTAATTGTGATGGCCACATATATTAACTAGTCACATGCTAGGGGTGAGATTCGAATGCCTAAACATAAAAGTATCTGTCTAGAGTAAATTACATTCTTGTAGGGAATTCTGATTAGCTGTTCATCTGTTGCTCTCATCTGAAAGACCAGGAAAATAAACAGTGCGTGCTGCTGTGTTATGTTCGGTGTTCTACTCCATTGATAAATTACTGGTTCGCCTTATGGAGAGGTTCTATTCCCTCCATGTCCTTCTTCAAATTGACATTTTACTGTAGATATTCTACCCACTTCTTAAGAGACGAATTTAGATGATCCATACATAGATATATGCAGATTCATACATAGATATATGCATATATACATATATATATGCACACATATATATTTGCATACATATATGCATATATGTGTACACACACACACACACACACACATATATACATAAACACACACACACATACGTGTTTGTATTTATATCTACATCAGAAGCCAGATTCCTAACTTTCTGCAGACCAGATATTTTTGTCAGGAAAAACATTTTCCTTCAGAACTAGATCCAAATTTACTGTATTCTTCTGAGTTTTATGAGAAACTGATATGTCATTATAATGCACAAGAATGTTTCATCTGCCTACCTTACTGAGGTATATATTTCTGAAGTACAAGCAATAGGTAACCATTGATTCTAGATTTAAATAGTATGAGGTTAATCAACAAATAAAAGCTATTCTAGCATCTATCAAATCATTTTATAATGCTTTTATTTCAGCATTATTATTATTCCAGCATGTTATAACTCCACAATAATCCTTACTTGTCAAAAACAGTTGACATTTACAATTTCAGAGATGTCATTCAGAATTAGATTGTATCTCAAAGGAAAACAAATCACAAGCTGTTTCCAGCACTCTAGCATGGGGAAAAAAAAAAAAAAGAAATTACAATTATGGCTTAAGTCTATAATATAGATTCCTCACTCCTTTTTATTTACTTATGTAGTGTGAGCATATAAATAAACAACATAAGAACTGACTTGCCAGACACAAACTGCTAACTGTACTTTTCACCACAGTGATCAGTTCCACTCACATCAACAAGATTTCATAGCAGGAAACGCTCTCTATTCACTGGTGTTACAATTTTGTTTATATTATATTTAGGCCTAGCTTCTAAAATCTCAATAAGAAATTATTGTTAATTCTGAGAATAGTTCACTCCAGACCCACGCTGGAAGGGCATTATGGATGAACCTGCATTAGGTTTCGCTGTCTCTGCTGTACATAATAGCAGTCTTGTACTCTCAAATATCTCTGCATTTTATCATACCATGTCCTAAAGCACATAATATATAATCTCAGGTTCGTACTATAGACTTTAGTGTATATTCTAATGAACTAAAACACAGCTGTCACATTAGATACTTTGATATGAGCCCTCACCCCTCTACATAAATAAAAAAATATGTTAGGGTCATGGACCTGATAGGTCCAGATGAATAGAGTGCCAAGTGCTAGGCAGTATTAATTAAGCAGAAGGAGCTGGCCTTCTGCTGTAGTAGTCTGTGTATGGCCAGGGATTGCTTCTCAGACCTTTCCCATTTAGCAATCCAAGCACATCCTGAGGCTACATCTAAACCACTAAATAAAACAAGGTCAGGGTCATACCCATGCTCAACAGCATGCAGTACTGCTTCTCCTCTGGGCTCCACTTGATGTTCCTGTGGTCTTAAAACAGTATTCTTATTTTGTGTGTTTGTGTGTGCACATCAGGGTAGAGACTCCAGTTCAAAGTGCCTGAATTAATGTGAGAGTTGCACCAAAGTCTAATAGAGAGGTGTCTTCACAGCTGAAGTCATGGAGTGTAGTAACAATTGAGCAGTATGAATAAGCAGCAACCCACTATATGAGCTTCCTATTTCCTTTTTTATTTAGCAGCACAGACACAGTCTTAGGCTATGGTTACACTGAACAGTACAAGAACTAAAGAGTACAAGAGGCTGTTCTGTGGCCTTGAGACCAAATAGCACAACTGGCCGCATCAAGTACCAGTACTAGTACTAGTATCCTCATCCTCAGAAACATATGCAAGTTGCCTTCTAGGAAAGGTCGCTGTCCCATGCTTGCTCCTTCACTGTGCCTAAGTAGTTTTAGAGAGTTTTAGATGGCCTGAATCAAAAGTATGCTAGCAAACTGTCTAGCAACTTAAGTCTAACAGTGTAATCAATTTCCAGTTCCCACTCCTTGCTCCACACACTATTTAATTAATAATATATATATATAGTCTAAGTAGCTACATTCTTTTTAAATACAGTTTGCAACTAGCAAGATAATATCTGAAAACAATACATCTAAGACTGTCTGGGAGCACAGATAAATTCCTATTATTCTAAATATATAATAGTACTGTTAGTAGTAGTAATAACTGTCTCTTTGGGTTCTCAGTCATATACTGAAGGCCCTTTGTGGTGAAAGGATAGCCCCTACTTTAAAGAAGTTACAGTCTAAGAAATGATAAATGGATACAATAAACAAAGAGAATAAATGAAAACAATAGAAAAGTAGTTCAGTAATAATTACTGAAAGTGATCAATGATGTTTTCTTAGTTTATTTTTCATGCATTCCTATACAGATCACAGAGTCTTCCACTAAAATTGATATAACGGGAGAACTATGGAACCTCAGATATTGCTTTGTGATCATTATTACATGTATGACTATACGGGGTAACTTCAGAATTTAAAGATTTTTTTAAATAGTTAAACTAAGAAATTAATGACTAAACTATGGCCAACGATTAAAAGCATAATAACTTTTTTTTTTTTAACCTCTGATTTTTTTTTAAATAAGCTATATGTGCTGAAGTAGTATAAATAGCCTCCGGGACTTAGAAACACTGTGAATCCACTGGAGAGACAAAAGAAATTGTAACATAACAATACATACCATTACAAGATGGCAGTGCTCTGTTCCATGCTGGCTTTCCATCAGCACCAATTACACATGTTATAGTTGAAGGATCAATAATCTTATATCCAGAGTCACACTGGTAGGTAACAGTTGAACCAAGCTTAAAGTCTGTTCCAATTCTAGTCCCATTCATAATGTTTCCAGGGTCAAAACAAGCCTCCCGTGGCTTTTCTGTTAAAATAAAAGGAAGTAAATCTATATACATTTTAAGTAAAAACAAAACAAAAAACAAAAAAAACCCAATTTGCATTGTTTTTTCCAGTCAGTTTACATTTTTCACTAGATTATTAAAATATTCTTCTTTTTTCTCTATGTTTACAACAAGATCATGGATGCTTGCATAAGAAATTATACGGAGAAGATCTAAGCTACAGTATTTTCCTCCTACCTCTTCTTTGTTTAACTTCTAAAGCTGAATGACTTCAGTGAAGTCTAGCAGTTTAAAAGAAATACTGTCATTTCCAGAACGCACAACTTGACACTATTACGTTTTTTAACCCAAGTATCATCCTCAGTGTTCAATAATTGCTGGTTAGAGAGCTGCCATACTATAGAATAAGCTACAAAATAAAAATGTATGGTTCCTTTATATTTCATATATAAGAGGATCTAAAATTAGCGTGATTTTAAAGGCTAAAAAAAGCAGTACAATAATTATTTTCTGGCATGAGCTAATAGACAAGAAATCTCTTAGTAAAGTGAGTGTTGACATTGGCTCTAACAAATGTAAGGATTTCATTTATTATCTCTGGGAAGTCAAAATACAAAGAAAAGGGAGGAGATAAAGAAGGTACATTAGAAATGACTTTATATCAAAATTATGACTGAGATGATTTTCAGATAGAAGGTATTTATGGGTAGAAAATTCTTTATAATTCAATAAATGAAAAAATACTAGTATTGCTATCCTGTGGATAACTGTGCTATACTGTTTCTTAAGAAAAGGCTTTAACACAACTCAGTCATTTCAAACTATATGAAAATATTGTGTAATACCACTTCTGTAAGTAATACTGTGCTAAATATTTAGATTGTTTAGGAGGGAAAGATGCACCTAATATGAATAAAATTCATTAAGAGAGGTAAAAGTTTTTTATTAAAAAACTCCAATCTATTTCAAATCTATTCATTGAAACTATAGTTGCATTTACCTGTACATCTATCAGACTATACTGAGATCACAAAATACACACACAGCTAAAAAGTACAACAGTTGCATATGCACATTTCTAGAGGACATCTTTATCTCCTTATCTGCTCTTGCTCAGCTTCCCATTTTCTCTCCCTGAAGCCAACACAGTTTTGTTTCCTAGAACTAACTGTTTTCCAGTTGTGTTTATATTTTATTTCAAGTTTAGGTAGGAATGAAGAGACTAAGATTTTGTCTATGACAGTATAAGGCTTACTTGGGAAAGGAAGGCTTTGCCAACGTGTAGAAAAATGCATGAAACTAGATGAAAGTTACAGATAAAATATAAAATTGTTTTAATATTTCTTTTTAACCTCTCTCCTATTCACTAGTATGTTATTTCTATATTCCTTAGATTTGCTTCTTCTTTCTTTTTTTGTCATGTACATTACAGTGTTTTACTTCCATTGTCAGGAATAAAAAGCTAAGGCAGGTCTGGTCTGCTGGTGCAAAATAGCTTAAAAAAATCTGAGTAGAGATGACAATAATGCCAGAGACAGCATCTGAAAACAGAGAAGAAAGCAGCTTTGGAAGTGTGAATATGCATGCACATGTGTGCGTCTTAATGAAAAGTCAGCCTAATCCATTCTCTGATTGATAGCAACAGGTACCAAACAAAATGCAAAGATTGTCCTGTAGTATAGTTATTCAAAAATGTGTATGCCGTTCAGTGTGTTGCTTGCCAACAAAGTGCAGAGGAAAATGTATTGACATGTATCAGCAAGGAAGCAGCAGTCATATATTCTAAATGGCTGAGATAATTCCATTAGTCTTCAATGTCTTTCTGAATGCCATTTTGTAAAAAGTTTTTAAAATCTATGCTGATGCAAAGAGGTATTTGGCAGTTCAGTATTAGTATGTCTAGAAGTATACAGATTTTAATCTCAGTAAATCCTGAATTACATTTCTTTTCTTTTATACTTTTTCTGTTAACTACAGTGGGAATAGTACCTTTATAGTCAATGGCAAATCCTGACATTCCAACAGAAGCATCACTGCGAAAGGCCAGAAACAGGCTGTTACCACTGCTCTCTATTCTTTCAGGAGCCTGTGAGCCTTGAAAACTGCCAATTAGAGGACTGTTAGAATCTTCCCCTTCATAAATATGTAGAAAATCATAACTGGGTTCCATGTTGAAACTGAAAAGGAAGGAAAAAGAGAATCAAGTCTTCAGATTTCTTTCATGAAGGAAACACTACTGTGATTGTGGTTGCCAGTCTTCTATCTAATACATGATCTTTTCCAGAAATAAAAAACTTCCTTAAATACAATTGACAGTGAAAATTTACTAACTTTCAATGGAATTCTCTTCACCATTGATTTGAATACGTTTGACTTTCTAAAAGATTGATATCTACCATCAGGCCATCAGACAGGCTCTGTCTATAGTCAATGGGAAAGAAGCACACCCTCCTACACATCTCAAACACCTTTCTTAAGATGGAACGAATCACCTCCTGCAGAAGGCTGCCCCTTACCACTAAACACAGGAAGGATCCAGACAGCTAGCTTAGATTAGAAGTCTAGCTTTTAGTTGGCTAACCTGGAGATTAATTCCACCCATTGTAAACATGAATTTACCACTTCTTAGAAACAAAATAATGCTTTAATGCAGACAGGCCTCTACCCTAGAACTTGCCTTTGTTCATACCCAAATTATACCACAAAATTAGGATAAATTATAGGAAATTATTATTGTCCTTACTAAATCATCCATGCTAAGTTATATTTTATTACGTATATATAAATATATATATATACAAAGCAACAATGAAGAAAATATGAATGGAAGGTTATTTAGGGGCTTTAATAGAGATGAGCTCTGATATAAAGATAAAAATGTACAGGTATTTATATGATAAACTTATAAAGGGATGGCTGAATAGGATATACTAGGAACACAGAAAAATATGAAAAATGTGAAACTAAACAGTAAGTAGTCAATGACTGGGTCAAAAAACTGGTTTTCTTTTCTTTCTGATTATCTTTGTGAAAGGAAATCATAAATAAAAATTTGGCTTTGTTACAAGTGTTGTGGTTAGCTTTCTGTTTTTTCTTCTATTACATTTATTATTTTATCAGCTAATGCTGTCAGATACAAACTTTTTCAAATCACTTAGGACAAAGGGACATATCTTTATCTCATCTGAGAAATCAAAAGCACACACTTCTTGAAGTAATGACAAATGTTAATGGTCTGATAAAGACGAAAGTGAATAAAGAATATTTTATTCCCTATTTTCAAAAGGGAAGAGGAGTCAGAAAAATATGTTTTGAACCTCTAGCTAAGATAGATAGTCAAGAGTCAGAAGAATTGAAAGAAATAAATAGTTTATAGACCAAAACAAGAAAAAGGAAATGGTAGGACACTGGTTTTCAATCTTTCTGTAGCCAACACATATTTGACAAAATATACTACATCTCTTTCTTCTCATCGCACATCCTCATCTCAAAGCCTTCCCTGAGAATAATACAGGACTTGGATGTAGCATACTGCCTGAGAATCAGAAGTGTAAGATGAAATGAACAGAAAATGGTGTGTTAAGAAAGTAGATTTTGTAGATGCCGAAAAGAAAGGTATTGAAAGGATGACAGGCAATTATTTTAACATTGACATTTCAGATATATTTATTAGAGGGGTTTTTGTGATAGTGCATTAAGTTATTTGTGTTCTAATACAAAATGTATTTGTAAAATTGGACTATATCATGCTTATTTTCTCTTTTATGGAGTCATCAGAATGTACTTGCACACCAACTCGTTCATTAAATATGAATCTGTTTTACTCTGTTCTGTATATTGAAAAAATAAAAGAGGCAGAAAATGTATTCAAAACTTCCATTTTTGTCTGTTTGATAATCATATATGTACAGATAAGTGTTGTTTTTCCCTTCCTTATTAATTTGTATTCCAATTTTCATTTTTTCTTTACAGCTTTCTAAAAATATTCATAAGATTAACTCTCAAACTGCAGTTTTAAAGGCCCTATATCAGAATGAGTCAGAAGATGGATGAGTTTCCAATAATATTCTGCAACATCAAACAGTTTTGTGAAGGCAGTTCAAAAAACTGGGTAGCTATGGCATAACCGTTTCTTTCGTATTTCTAAGGAAGATTTCTGTCTGGAGAACTTAAGAACTTTAGCAGAGAATATCATAATTAGGAAAGACAGGAAGTCCACTGTGCAATGCTGGACTCTGACGATTTATAAAATGTATTGGAAGTATAGCTGCAAATTATAACTGCAGATTCCACTGTGTTGCTAGTATTTGTAGTCTCTAAAATAGGATTCACAAAGAAACCTGTACATTATGTAACCCTAAGGTTCTTTCATCTTCCTTAAAATGGAATATTTGAATTGATCGTTCATGAAGGGCACAGTAATACGCTGCTTACCATACCTGCTTACCCTACCTGCTCTATACATTTTCAAGAGTGTAGATAGCGGACAGCTATAGTCATCCCTTATTGCTATTTGATCAAATAACTGAAAAACAGAATCATCACATTCCTGATTACAAAATTTGCTAGTCCCTTAGGCTTTCATTCTTTCATATCTTGTATGTCAACATTTCATTAGAAAAGATACTGCAAGTTAGCCAACAAAGCAGACCGTTTCTTCCCCCCCAAAACGATATAAATTTTACACAAGAAAATTCTGAACATGCCACTATCTGTTTCTAAAACATGTAGAGTTGATCCCCACTACACGGAAGTCTGCAGTAATGTTATCATTCCTAACTTTAAAAAGATAGTTACGACAGAAAAGATCATGGAACCAAAACAAGAAATAAAATTACATTTGCATCCATAGATATAACAGCCAAGATCATTGTAGCCTAATTCAAAAAAAATGATAAACTACACACATAAATATGGTGTTTAATGCCTGAACTTATGTTTGTATTAAAAATATTTGCAACAAATATAAGTTGATGTTGGTATGTGGAGTAAATAAAAACAATTTAAAATAATTAGAGGTAATATTATCTAGACAACTTTTAGCTCTTTTAGTTCTTGACTAAATAGAGCAAAATATAACTTTTTATATATATATATATATTTTTTTTTTTTGCCTGATCCATGCACTCTAAGTAAAATGTATTTAGCCTGTATTACTAAAAATGTTTAAAACTGTTTTTAGAATGAGTTTACAATACATTTCAAGTCTCTAATCTGAGGTACCACAGTGTAAATTGAGCATTTCTAACAAATAACATTATTTTTATCCCTTTCTATCTTGTTAGTGTCAGACAGTTTTATTGTTCAAGTACGTATTTGGTATCAAAAACTTCCATATGTTATTTTCTTTTACATTATTTTGAAGCAATGGTAAAGCAAATAGTAGATATATGCTCCAAAACTTAGTTAGGGAATATGATAAATTATGCCATTTTTAGATGTGACATTTAAAATCCTGTTAACAGATGCATTCATCTAGAAACGGTACCTTTTGAATAACAAGGCAATGACAAAATCAGGGTTTACTCTTATTCTCCAGTCACATTCTTTCCCAGGAGGGTAGGGTTGTGGATAGTTAGGTGATAAAATAACTCCCGCCGGGCCTGTCAGGTTTCCTCCACATGCAGCTGTCACAATGCAAAAAGAAAGAGGGATATAGTCACATGTTAAATTCACAAGCATATGCTAGTTGTTAAAATAGGAGTAAATTGACTTCTGCATTTTTTTTAAATTAGTGCCTAGCCTTCTCACTTCTAATTAATAAACTTTTTTTCATATTTTCCAGAAAAATCAGCTTCATTTTCCCTAAAATAATAAAAATATCAAGTTAAGGAGGAAGTCCTGTTTGCTCTTGCTGGGACTTAATCTCATCGCTACTGAACTAAGGTATTTCTCATGCCCTGGAAAGTACTTTACCTTAACAACCAGGAAAGCTCAATCGTACGATTTATGACGGAATTTCTTTTGACCACAGGAGTAACACAAAATAGATTGATTCACTTAATAAAGGTATTACCAATATCAAAGATTCAGAGGCTTTCCAATAAATATACTCATTTAGTTATTGTAAATTAAATATCACCCTTAAGGAGGTAAGTTATCCAACTTCCAAAGGTGATGATGACATAGAAGTAAAAGTAAAAAGAACAACAGTCAACACAGGCTGTATCTACATCACCAGGTCATATCGAGTGATAGGAATGGATCTGGAGAGCAAAATAGTAGATACTAAGGATTTGGGATCCACATTACACATTTCAAAATGTGTATTGTTAGGGTTATATCAGGGTTATATCAGACCATTTCTAGTGTGGTCTAATGGTCTGAATGGCCACTTGTGGTCACAGTACATCAGGTGCACTCATAAAATATATCTTGCAGTTTAATTTAATTCAAAATCTCCAAGACAACTCCACACTGTGAACCAAAGCATGATCAGGAAAACTTACTTTGAAAGCGCACTCCTGGTCCGAATGAAAATGTTAACGCAGACACTGTCCTTGTGATATTTAATGAAAAAAACCCAAACTATATTATTTATTTCTGTTTGGTCTATTTTTTCATCTTTTGGGGGGGGTTGTTTTTCTGTCTTTGTATTTTTGGTATGGTATTTTGATTTGATTTTATTTTGGTGTTAGTCATAAATAAATTATTCCAGGAAATCATTCACATATTCTCAGTATGTTCTGATGATTCAGCCTGAGATAACCATGATCCCATTCTCAGGAAAGTTATAAAGTATAAATGCAGCCAAAAGCATTAAAGAATCACGAATGGATGTCTGACAATGTTCAAAGAACCAATAGGTGCAATTATTAAATCAAACTGATCTTCAGCACACTAAAATAAGGGATTCACGGTAATTTTTAAAACAGCATATAATGGATTTACAGAACTGTTGAGGTTTCTAATATTGGCATGTCTACAATAAAGATTACTTTAAACCACTTTCCCCTTCAAAGTCACCTTGAGTATATGGAAGAATAAATATATGTACATCATTGTAACTGCAGGTACTCATCTTTTTCTTTTGAAGTGAGTGATGGAAATTGGAGTTGACAGGAAGGGCATAGAACTTCTAGATCTTTAGGCACTGTATGTCTTTAATCTTGATTTTTATTTAAATATTTTTAATTTGGGAACAATCTCAATATGCTTAGGAACCATTTTCATACTCTCATTCATATATTGCAAATAAGACATTCAAAAGAAATTGCAAATTATATGCTGCTGCAGTTCTGCTATTTATCGAACCCCACGATGGGGCTCCTTTTCCGGGTTAGATTTGGGAGGCGGCCCGTCCGCCCACGTCACAGCCAGTGATGGTCATCTGGAGAACGAAGGCCACATCTGCGTCTAGATGGAAGTGCCGGATTTAGGGGCTTGGTACAGCCGATGGTACATTAGGCTGCCCGGTCTTATGCCCCACAGATGTGCCAATCGCCACCAACGTCCCTCCAGCTCACAGCCAGGGTAAAGCATAGACAGAGGTCCAGCGGTTCCGGAAGACTGAGCAGACTCACCGTCTATGTGAAGAATTTTACTCGGACTTTAGTGAACTAAAGGTTTATATCGGCAAGCCTGATCTACCGAGCTAGGTCAGGCGGTAGGCTGCCACCACTTGGTCCTGCTACCTCACGCGAGGCCAGAGGACCTCACAGGGCCCATGCCCTAAAACAACGCCTGGGAGAGCGCAGACGCTGGCTCAGGAGGGAACCACTGGATAGGTCTCCCCTGGCCGTCAAGCGCTCGCGTAGCCGACGGGGTAAGGCAAGCAAAGCTGGACCCCGCTCATGCAGTCGGCAAGCCGTGTCACGTCCGGTAAGTTGTGGTTGACCTGTTCCCCGGGCAGGCCAGAGTCACGTCGGTGACGGTCGTCAGGACCGCCACCACGACCGAATTATTATAATCGCCATTGGGCAATGGCGTTGAGGGGGGCCTGAGATGCGGGTTTGACTGCCAATTGGCCCCCCCTTTACTGCCGGAGCTCGAAAGGAGTCTTCGACAGGGTGAGGGCAACTAAAAAGTCGCCACAATCATTGCTGGGACAGCTGTGCACGGGGTTCCCCCGGTAGGGGTATCCGGCGGGACCACGAGGAGGTGACACAGCCGATTCGAGCCCAGTTAGTAACTAAGAGAGTCATAGTTACTCCCGCCTGCTGCAATTCTGCTACCTGATACTGAGTTAGAGACACTCTCCTGCATTATCCTGAGTCATCCCATTATATTTGAGAAGTCTAGAAACACTTTAGAGCAAACAGAAGGACTCTAACTGTTTGGGGGTTTGCTACTTTGGAAAGTGCCTCTCCAAAAGGGCCTTCAGAAAGGAAAAGCAGTATGCTCTTCTATTAATATTAAAGCAGATTGTATCTGGTCTTCAAGTATCATTAAATATGGTCTTCATTTAATTAAAATCAACATGCAACATAATGATAAAAATCTAAAAAATCACTATACATAGCAGATAATTTTTGAAAGATGTGGTAACTCTAACTTTAAAAGAGCTATATATTTCAGCAAGACTTCTAGGCCTGTAACTATTAGCCTCCTGACTAAAACCTACAGAAATCTTCATGCCATACAGGACTTACAGTACCAAAAAATCAAAACTTATTTTGAAGAAAGAAGATAAGATTTCTCCCACCTCTAGTGTTATGCAAATGAACAAAATATCCCATTTCTTTCAACAGCATTTTCAGTTAGACCTCCTCCTCTGAATCTATCCTTTCCAACAAGTATTCCATTTCAGACCAAAAAAGAAAAAAAAAAATCTCTGTGGTTTTATAGGGATTGCATAGGGTGGGTATTTAACATATAAGAGAACTCAGAAAAATTTCAGAATTAATAATCAATTTATGTAATTAAATTACTACAAGGAACACCATTGTAAAATATTTCATTTGTCACACATCCTATCCAATAAGATAAAATATTTTGATCCAAATCACCTCTTCCACTTAATTATTTATGATAGACTTTGTGAATTTCAAACTGTCATAAAGTTTAAAAGATAGAGTGGGAAAATAACATTCAAAAACAGTATTATTCTTGAGAATGAGACTGTCAGTAACCTAAGTGCTAAGTAACTGAGTTTCGAAGAGAGCATTACTCCAACTTTAGCATCATATGCCCATTAGTTTAACTAGAAATATGTTTCGTGTTATTCTTAAGCACAGACTAACATTTCTTCTCATTACCTATGCATGTAGGTGGATCAGGTTGCCAAAAGAATCGGTTATTCAGTTGCACACATGTAATTTTAGCCTGTCCTTGAAGCTGATAGCCAGGGTCACACTGAAAGGTAGTGGTGTCCCCAGGCTCTCTGCTGTCTCCGTATCTGGTGCCATTCTGCGGTGTCCCAGGATCGTTACAAGTTGATGCAATAGAAGCTATAGGGGAACAAAGAAATAAAAGCTTTAAGACTAGGTACTAAACATCCACAATTAAAAGCACAGTATTTTTACAAGAGCATTCCAACCAGAGGCAATATTATTTACTCATCAGTTAACATAGGAAGGCATTTTGTTTCTTTATTTCTATGAGAATTTGCCCACGGAGATACATCACGTTTATGTTGGCTTCCTGACAATTTTCTTAGTATAAAATATGGCCTGAGAGGGAATAAATACAAGCTCTTCTCCTTTTTTTTTGTCCAGTTAATGTATCAAAAGAGCTAGTAACTCCTTTTCTCACTTTAATGTTCCAGTTATCAAAGTAAATTTCTTTATGCATGCAAAAGGCATTATGCTGTCTTTTGTACAACAGGGCAAGTATTACAGGGTAAATAACATCATTTTATGGTTTTAATATCTTCCAGTAGGGAAATGGCATGCATGCACAGCCGCTTGGACGTTTTATATAGCCCTGAAGTTCCCATTTCAGGGACAAGTAGTAATTTCCTCAGAGTACACTCCAGCTGAATCTAAGCAAGACACTTTGCCTATGTTCAGTCTCTTGAGTTTGTATAACTCTGCAGATACAGATAATACAGTCAAAAAGCACAATACTAAAACAAGCAGAAGAATCAGTATATGACAGAAAGTAACTAAACTGGCCAAAAAATTGCATACACAAATCCACTTTCACTGTGGGTTTGTGGAAAAGACAATGTTTCTTTTTCTGGCTTCAGGAATTCCTTAACTTCCTGAGTTGCAGCAAACTTTGCAGTCTCCCCTGTGAAGTTTTTCTTCCCAACACCTTAAACTAGGCTTCTCAGAAACCTCTCCCTAAGCTCTCTCCTTCCCATGCTGTGCCGGCAATATGCCGCAGTCTTCAGAGGCTCCCCTCCCTGAATTACTGAATTGCACTCTGTTACCTACCAGTCCAAGTTGTTCCCCCAACCATGTCCTTTTCAAGAAACATACCACACTTGTGAACAAACGTAAAAAATCAAAATCACTAACCCAAACACTGCCACCATTGATGATATTAGTGTGTATCTACAAGTCCCTCTACCATTTTCTCTGTCTTCATGCTATCAAGTTTAAACTTCTTGAACCAAGATTAAAGATATTTTAAAAATCTTCCCCACCACATCCATCTGCTCATCTCCCATACCAAGAGAGATAATCCTTCAGAAATGTCAAAATTCAATATTAACTTATTCTCTTTTTTTTCTCATAAGCATCTATATACACTTTCTTCCATGCTCATTAATCGGACACTTTTCTTAAACTGATTCATAACCATTTCAGCTCTATACCTAATGGCTCTTCAAGGTATAATTTTGCTCTGATATCTGTAAGACATAATCAGACCAATGAGAAGCATTCAGAAATAACATATATTTTATTAAAAACATATATGCCCATGTTAAAATTGTTTTTTACCACTTCCTTGATTGATGAGCTAATGTTACCATTTATCTTATCCTTTGGTTGTGCATTCTCACACTTTCTGGGAAAGTGGCAACTACATCGTTCTGTATTTTGAATAATATGCAGCACACCTAGCACCTCGACTTTAGGATAGTATCAGAAATTACAGAGCAGAAGAAAACCAGGAACATAAAAGATTGTTCCTTTATGTTTGATTGTCATTTTCCATTATTACAAATAGAAGGAGGACCCAGTCTCTTTCAAACTCCATTATGTAGTATCAAATGTCCTTTCTTTTTCACTGGGGTTTTCCTCACGTGTAACACTGCTTTAAGCAAACACAGACGTGCACACAGAGCCGAAGTACAAAAGAAATTCTATGAATATTAAACTGAAGTAATATACAACTGATATTAGACTGAGGCTTTGTTTCCACTATGCACACAGACGCACAAAAGAAAAATGGCTTATGGGCACTTTGCTGTCACTGAAACCTGATAATGTTTTAGGTGAGGTTTGATCCCCTGTGACAATCATTGCCAATTGCTTGTGCAGGAAAGCTGGAGGAAGAGATTATGAAGGAAGAATAGAAATAATTGAGAATCTTTAATATTAAAAATGACAAGAAAACAAGAACCAAAAAAAGACCTCTAAAACAAGTAAAAAATAAATGGAAAAGAAGATGTGACTCCCCAGACGAGATATGGAATATGCACCTTAAGTTTTACTAGAAACTTAACTCTGTCACAGAAGGACTTTGGCAAAAACTGAAACTGTAGATGGATCAAAAAATAGCAGCAGTGACAGAAGATAAGAGTAGTGAGAGGAGAGTAAACAAAGGACATTATGTTCTGGAGTACGTTCTGTCACATGGCATTACTTTCAAGAGCATTTTGTACTTTTCCAGGAAATAGATTCTGTACTAAAACAGAGTCAGATAAATTAAGAAATGACACAATTGTTGTTCTTACTTCATCTAACTAGATATTATCTTCATGTGTTGCTGTTATTCTTATTTCATCAAGCTCTGGGTTTTTGGAAGAACTGGGAAAGATGTGTTCCTGAATGCAGGAGAGGTGATGGGAAGTTGTTCAGAAATTAAATTGGAAGTTCTTCAGAACAGAAGCTATAAAGATCTATGCCCAAATGCTGCGAAAAAACACAATATTTAAGTTAAATCTAAATTTAATATGGCAGTTTAGGCCCCCTCTTTTTTTTTTTTATTTTATTTTATTTTTTTTAAGACTTGAGAATTGAGGATAGGAAATGTTTTGCTCCTATAAATCCTCCAGGGATTCAAATCATACCAAGAAATTCATTGATAAATGTGACAAAAGATGTGTAAAAGAAGCAACATATCTAAAAATAACACTCCACAATTTGTCCGTACTTCTCATGCTATTTTACTGGGAACTGGGTTCCCTAAACTACCACCCAGAGGACTTACTGAGAACTGATAATACATGAAGCATATATACGAATTTGCAGGAGAGGGAAAGTTTGAAAAAGTGATGAGTAAAAAAGAGACACACACACACACACAAAAAAAGGGAAAAGGAGAAGCCTGCTAAAATGGTATTATCTATACTCCAGCAAATAAGTGGCTATTTGAACAAAGCACAGGAAGTGTAAAACATCCTTATATCAAAATATATGGCTTATGATAACTGAAACCCTATAAATGCAGGAGTTTGGTTTACCATTGTATTATAAATACTTTTGTGACCTTTTTTCTATTCCAAAATAGTATATTTTTCGTACCTTGAGATGTTTCCTGTTTCTACATGAAGTGAAAGACTGGCAGTTTGTCATAAATCCAAAATTTATAAGTATCAGTCCAAGAATTCAAGTAACGCCTGTCACTGCTAATGAGTACTCTGTGAGCACTCTCCAAGCACTGTTCTGAAAATTTACCTGACATTCATATTAGCACAGTTCATTAAAAATATACTTGGCCACAGGGGAAGGAAAACATGGTCATGACCTCAGAGAAATTGTTTCCTATTTGACAGACAATAACCACTTTTAAAAAGGGCCAGAATAGTTCATGTTTGTTAAAGAATCACTTTTTTTTTTTAACTATATGAACCCACCTCTGTCATTAATTAGCATCCTTTTTCAACAAATCCCTGAATAATACTTTCATTTTCTCCTTAAACGTTTGTATGCAATATAAATCTCAGCAAATAATATTTGCTTGGATTTTTGACTGAGGCAAGTATGCGCTAGTTGCAAAGGAGCAATGCCTATTAAAATTCATTCCACTGTTAATCTATGTTTCCTACATACAAAGTTCTAAATTTTAAAAACTTCTATAGCCATTTAATAACTACCAAAATGTTCTTCCTATTTTTGCTCTTGTAGCCTTGGAAGATACCTTATGTCTTTGAGATTAACAATCTTTTTATCATGCCAAATACACTTGATCCTAATTAAACAAAACACCAGACATTTAAGTAGCAACATGTCATCTAGTCAACTGAACGTTTAGACAGGCTGTCAACTTCTCATATTGTCTCCTTTCCAAGTTGTTTTACTGCTCATGCTTCCCAAGGGGTTCTGTAACTTCATGAAATTACAAGTCTACTATTACTTCATTTGGTATTGTGCAAAAGTCTAAAGAGTTATATGCATTTGTTATATGCATATGCATATATGTTATATGCATTAGCAATTGCCAGTTCTGTCATCCATCTCATTTCATAAACAGGCTCTTTTCTTTTAAATCCATGTACTAATATATAGTGATGAATTTAATATCTTTCTTACATACTTATAGGAACGGACATGTGTTCATGCTCTGATGTGACACTGCCACATCTGTACAGATGTACCACTCTGTACAGATTTCCCCTTTCCTACTCTCTCAGCTGCTCAGCTGGTCATGCTTGTAAACTAGACGTGCCAGAAGAATGGGCAGCTGGAAAAAAAAAAAAAGACATGCCTAACGAGTTTTCATATGTTGGTGGCCACTGTGTTAGGGTTCTCTACTGTGAATTTAATAATCTTCCAGAATCCTATTTTAGATCTTAATTTGGATTTGGTACCCAAATTACATTTTCCAAGTCGATTTAAAACTTCACTGAAAATCAATGGGAGACTATTTTTGAGAATATGACCCAGTGTGTATCTGTATGTCTGTAACCTTGTGACTAATACATTAGAGTTGTGCCCAATTTATCTTTCACCTGAAGGACATTTCACTTTTGTCAGTTTGTTTAGCCTGTACTCTATTATAGCTCAAGAAAAAAATCATCACCTTCATCGATACTGTTTTCACTATGCCTATGGTAAACAACCACGTAAGCCATGTGCTGCAACTGTTTGCTGCACTTGTCTCTACTTTTTCTACATGTTTATAAAAACAATAAAGACTTTTTAGGAATTAGGCATGTAAATTGCAGCAATGCACAAGTTTCCTGTTTTGATACAACTACTTGTGTGAGGTTTGAGAAGGATTTTGGCATATCAAGCTCAGATATTGCACATAGGATTCCCAGTGATTTCAGACTAATAGTTTCCTAACAGGTGAAAAATACACTATTTCCTCTCTGAAAAATATTTTACATCATATATGTAAATGTACAGACTAACAACTGTGCAAATTAGTATTAAGCATATGTTCAAATAAGGCTTGCATTATCTAATAATGTAAAAGAAAAAAAAAAAAACCCTCAATCAGACTCTTTCATTACATTGGAAGCACAAAAGCCTATATGAATAAATTTGAAATAATTTCTATGTTGCTTCCTTCAAGATATCTCCCTCCTCTTCAGACTTTATACTCTCTGCTTGATCTCCATAAAACAGAGAGTGTAAGTAGAACACAGCACTGCCTGAAGTCTCACCATTACAGCTCAGCACAGCTCTTGCACTAGCACAAGGCTGGTTTACAGACCTGGAGGCCTTGTGTACTGTACTGCATCAAGGACTCTGAATCACAGCATGAAGACTTGGAATTGACTGTATACGCAATTTAGGATTCAACGTTTCCTGAACTGAGTTTACTGAGTCTCATTGCACATCACTGATCTCTGCAGAGGACTCTAAATTGCTGCATAATAAATCTGAACTGATTGTTGGGTTTCCTTTAAAATTAGCCCCATGAATGATGGATCCACAAAAAGTACTTTTAAGGAGCTAATATGGAAGGGTAGGACACTTCTACAAAACAGTGACCTTCAGTCTTCTTACATGGCATTAGGCGAATCAAATAAAAAGAGGATGAAGTAATAGAAAGAACCTGACTGAGCTATTTGAAAGTTACATTTTATTTATATTTTAAATGAAATACAGATTTGACACATTTTATTTTAACATCAGTGGCACCAAAATCCAGCAGTATTAACATGAACCTAGGATTTAGATGGCTTCCCAGGCTTAATCTTGGATTATCAGATCTTGTAAACTTCCACTTCTTTGTATCAGCTTTGGCAAGATGGGAAGGGCAATATTTACATTTACTCTTTGCAGGAGAGCTGTGGAAAGAAGTGCCAAAAATATGCACAATAAACATCATTCAAGTAAGATAAACCACCTGCAATCTGTTCTTCTTCCTTGTTAGTTTTATAATGTTTGCTTTTATTTAAAAATAGGCTTTAAAATCTGTTTCAAAACAGTGTCTCAAAAAGCTCTCTACTGCAATCAGCTAATTAGAAAAGATCCACAAGGTACTTTAGAGTGCCTGTACTCATCATTGCTGCAACTAACTCGCAGGCCCAGAGGGAGGCAGCCAAGCTTCTGAAGCAGAGTAATGGAGAGTGAAGTGCTTCATAACGGGCTTCACAATAGCCTAGTACTGAGCGGGGGACACCCCTGATAACCCAAAGAAGAAAAGTTGAAGACAGATGTTTCTGAAACACTGCCTTCCTCTTTAGATTTATGTGCTTCCTGGAAATACAGAAATAAGGATCTATGTGAGATCAGAATATATAGCTCTGAACCTCTTACTAGGAAATAAGTTATACCTCTTGGAAAAAGAACATCGTTGTGGTAATGAAGACGCTGATACCCACACAAGGGTATTTCACCAGCTCTCGTCTCTAGAAAATAAAGTTTTCCTATAACTTTAATGAGATAACTATCAAAATAGCCTACAAGCTGAATTTCTGCTTAGTTCCACAGGAACCAAACGAACAACTTCTACCTACTGTGAGGTTAGTGACACCTTACCCAGGCACCTTACTCATACCACAGATGTTTTTGTTAGGAACCATTTTCCATGCTAGTGACACTGTGTTATTATGAGCATGTGATGCAATATTAATAGCATCAGAGAAAGTAAGAGAAGAAATCAAACAATGAAATACGATTAGGTTACAGACTTCAAAATGGCATCTTAAATTCTGGTGCCCAGCTGTTTATTTATTTCTTTTAATAAGTGATATCTTAATGCATTTTATTTTCTTTGAACTGAAAATTTAGTTATTTAGGAAGGCATGCATATGATTATGCATGTGTAATTTTCTTTTAAAAGTTTTTTTGTGCTAACCCCTCTTTGTTGGTAGTTTCGTCGTGGCTCAGACTTGAACAACTAACTGCATGATGAAGCCTGGAAATGAAAATTCTGTCGTGGAAATGCTGATACTATTTAAATGTAATAACTCAAACTATTAAGCAAGTAATTAAAAGATATCTGAGCAATAAAAGAACAATTTCCAAGATAACACTAACCTAGTAGTTCAAGATATATGGCAGAGTTACCACAAGAATTGCTGTAGACAGACACATGATAAAATGGCATTCAAAAACTGGACATAAATAGATATTGTTTAAACAGATCTGTGAGTAAGCTCAGCGTCATAAACACAGAGCCACTGATGCTTAAGCTCTTGTTAGAGGAAGGAAGATATCAACAAAAGTGTCAACATCAGAGACAACAACCTCCAACTAATTATTTTAATTAACTGATTGGGATGATGTGTTTATTTTTATTATTATAATTGATTACTTGTGCTGTTAAGATAAAGATTTAGCCAGGAATCTTTAGTTTTCATTTCTTATCTCTTCATTTATCCTCAAGAGCAAATTTGGGGAGAGCAGGCAAAAAACAGAAACAAAAAAATGAAGTAAGTCAGGCTAAACCAAGCACAGAAATGCCGTCATTTCATATTTTCTGTTTAATAAAATGAGTGGCTGAAGTTCTTCTATTAAGATAGAAATACTGCAAAAAAAAATCTGAGAGAAATCTCTCTGCTGTTTTATGACTTTTTTGGTTAATTACTCTGCATTAGCAAAAAAGATCCATTTCAGTTCACATGAAGGCAGAGATAAGAATATTGTTAATTGAATTGTATGCTTAAAGAAGGCTATGGAAGACAGATAGAAATTAATTATCCCATAGATTCAGAGGTCAACATAGAAAACTATCAAAAATGGGTCTGACTCTAGAAGAGCCAGATATTTCCAAAAATGTATAGCCAGATTTTTCATTATGAGATGTGCGAAAATAAACCTTTGATGCATTGTACTCTTGAAGGGTAAAATCTATGAAACCAACTGAGGAACTATGAATGCATCATTTAGTTTAATTAAAAGCAGTTCTCTCAAATTAGAATAGCTGAGAATTTAGTTCAAAGAAAAACGACTATTAGCATAGAACTACTGTTAAGTATTGTTAAAATGAGGCTGAGTCTGTACAAATGATAATCTGCCTAGAAAGTCTCTGACAGGGCTGTTCCTTCCATCTGCCACATCTATTGGTTTTGTCAAATAAGCAAATTGTATAGTTAGATATAAACAAGTTCTCAGTAAAATAAGCTTCAGGATGCACAGGTTAATAAAAGCAATGAACGATCTACTAGCATGGGATCCAAGTGCTTTCAGAAGTCCAAAACAGCTGAAGATTAAACACTTAGGGTAAGACCGATCCTGCTTAAACATAGATGGCTAGACTCATTTAAGATGCCATACAGTATTCAAGATACATAGGACTAGCTGATATCACCCCAGGGCCTGTAACCTTCTGGAATGTCAGAGGGAGACCAGGCAGGATATCCTAGGACATCTCAAACAGAACTAGAAACCTGTGAAAAGGAAACCAAGTCACAACCTTAGAGCAGGATTCATTTCACCTACTCTTAAATATCTACAAGTTTTAGTTTTAGTCTATATTAGAATAACTAGACCTAGAGCTGCTGGCAAGAAAAAAGCGTTTTTGGAAGGAAATTTATCCCATTTACCTTAGACACTCAGGACAGAATTAAGCGAGGTTAGATACCTTATTTTTAAATGCTTAACTTAGGTAGGAATGTTTCGCTGCCAGTAACTGGCTTATCCTGGGAAAAAAGAAGCCAGGTATCAAATTTGTCTAGACCCTCCTTGTGCTTACATTCAGTATCTTGACAAGACAGAGTTGGTTGACATCCTTGGCTTGTTATACATAGTTTAAATGTACTTAATCCCCAGAGTAAAGGTCAATTTTGTACAGTGAACTCCATTTTTGTCCTTTTATGCATGATTAAACGGTAATTAAGTTTTAATGAAAAGCATTAGGCTGACTACAATTAACATAATCACACTAGTCAGTTCGTGTCCTCGTATTCTACATGCTGAGCTGAGTGGGCAAGAAAATGGACTTTTAATATTGCCCAAACATTCTGTGAGTTTCAGCCAGTTATATTTTTCCGTTCAAAACATCTCTATCTACATATACAATAAACTAAGTAATTTGTAAATGATGTTTTCTGATCTATCACGCTGCATATGTGATCAATCATTTTGTCTCTCTCCTCACACCATCCTTTCACAGCAACTCTTTTTTAGGCAGATGTAGTAAGGGAATTCCAGGGCCCCATGCAGAGGATGCACAGTGAAATAAATTCTCCAGCTGAAAGCTAGCACTTTAGTGCTTTGATTTTAAGTTGTTCATGTGACCTGATGCTCTCAGATGTATACTCTTCATGTGATCTCATCAGTAGACGTTCATTGACACAGACATTCATCCCAATTACATAATCCAATGCTGAAGTTGCCTGTGTCAGAGTTCCACAGTCTTGAAAATTTTAGTTCTGTACAACTCTGCATCTGCACAACTCTGCATCTGCACTTCACTTTTTGTTTTGTAACTCATGTTTAAATAAAATATACTCCTTAACAAATGCATCACCTGAAAATCCTTTAAGTGACACACACATTCAAAACTTGAGCAGTTATCTTAATAGAACTTGTACTAAATCATTTACATTTTCTGTGATTGCCACTCATTTATTGAATCAATTAGAGAAACTACTTAAGTAGTCAATCTTAAATATTTTGTGCAGCTTTGCCCTAAACTGACATACAGTTTGAACACATGATTAACGCAAACCATGCAAAGATACTCATATACCCATAGTTCAATGGATTCAAACACTTTACTGGATCAGGGCAACAGTGGTCTGCCCATTGCCTTAAAGATATTAAAAAAACTAAGCTCTGGATTTCAGGTGAAATAATTTAACATTTAGTTTAACATATTCCTTAAAATATAGGGTTTTTTTTTTTATTTTTTACAATAAAAAAAAATTTACAACATTAGACTTGCCAAACAGGGTGAACTGAACTCTTACATAATTTTCCCTTAACTTAATGAGCTGAGACATTCAGTTCCTCACCACTAATTCCAACTAATTCCACTTAGACATACACTGCAATTGCCAACATCATCACTGAACAGATCCATTAGATATTACAGTAAGATGACAAAAACAGTTCTTTGCTCTCATGGCATTTATTCATCTCCTATTTACTATAGGTATCGTCAAAGGTCAAAGCATGTACACCTATGTTGACAAGTCTAACAGTTTAAATATTTTATTACTTCCATGATATATAGATTAACTGATAAGCCTGCTTTACACAATATACCATAAAACGTGTTTGCTAATTCTAATAGTGCAAAAAATCCTTCATTACCACATACCTAAAATTTGACATTTTCAAACACCTTGAAAAGCAGCATATTATACAGTACACAGATTAGAAATTCCAGAAATATTTATTCTACTCTTATTCTTTAATTCGTTTTGCATATTTTAACTGGGTATCTCAGCAGTCTGTGCTTTGGGGCACAACATTCAGAAAAATTAAACTAAATGAAGTAAACAGGTAAAATTCAAATGTATTATTTAGAGACTAGGAAACTCCCCAAGTAGATGTCCTCATCCAGAAATAACAGAATTGGGAGCTTATTAGTGCCATTTATTTGAGAATGACAGCACCTCCAGGGAAGGTTTTAAAAAAGATACTCAGGCTCACACATTTTATTAATTCATCTTCATTTTCCTACTTTTCTGAGTAGATATACCCTTACAGAAATTGCATCTAAATATATAAACATGCAACGACTGATTCAAAGACAGTGTGATAAAGTCTCCCTGCAGTCCAACCTGCAGCCTTTAACACTTCAGTCATAGTATCATAAAAAAACTCCACATACTCAGTTTTACAACATTGGTCTCATTATTCTGTGTACAGAGATGCTTTTACTTTAGACCTGAAGATGAAGCTTGAAATTCTTTTATTAATTTAATAGTAAATCTTTTAAAGTACTTCAAAATGGTCCTATACTTTTTATTCTTTTTTCCTCAGTTTAACTATGCACACACACAGTTGTTGAAATCATAAAAATGATTCAGTATGCAAGAAGTGTGGTGAAAAAATAAACACAAAATATAAATACAAAGGAATTAAGATATTATTAGGCAGTACTGGTGGGAACATGCAAAAGTATCAGTTCAGAAGAAAATTTACGCATGTACAAACCCATTTGGGTTTGCATATAAGTACTAGTAAAATACTAGTGGGTATGAGGTTGCTGTATGAAACAAGGATTAAGTAAACTTACAGATACAAAGTAAATTCAAACAAACCACTCTAATAGTACCTATGTTGTATAAATACATATAATAATTCCAATAATATAATCTCTTTTTGTAAAGACTGAAGAAGTTGTAAGATGAGAAACATCAGTTCATGTAATTCATGTATACTAGCATAAAATCTGATTGTATTTGAGATGAAAAGGGATTTACATACTTGAGAACTGAATGGAAAAGCCTGATTTGCTGATGAAGAAGTCACTGTCAAATTGTAACGTCAATGAGTTGAAAGTGCTGTGAATATCCTCTGGAAGGGCTGAGCCACTCCATTCTTTCAGTAATATGCTGCTTTCAACAGGCCCATCCCATACTTTCAAGATGTCATGAGCAACCTCAGTGTCAAAAACAATAAAATGCAGACTGCAAAAAAAGATTAGAAACATTGAATATTACTCATTAAACATAATTATATAAACTCCAAGCAATCGTTCCCAAACTGTTCTTAATTTGGAGATGCTGTTTCTGTCTTAGGACTGAAGAAAGCCTGGTGGTGCTGAAGTGCTACCCACTTCTTCCAGTTAGATGAGATAATCGCATAAGGGATTTCTGTCTCGCTACACTGCAATTACAAAATCCATGCTTATGATATATCATACTTGTCCTATTAATTAATTTATTTTTATCATAGATATCTTAAGAGATAAGAACTATGATTTGATGAAAGCTTTCCTCTCTTTATTCAAAGTAGGATACCAAGAAAATTAACTCTTTAGATTGAATGACATGCAGTTGAAGAAAGCATCGTTTCAAACGAAAAATCGTTTGTTTTCTACTAAATGTTAGCCACGTATAGCACAGGATATTCTGTCAGTTCTACCTTTGTGAGTTTTTTTACATAAACAAAAAATGTCTTCTCCCACCTTTGCCTTCTGCCAAAATTCATAAACTATATATAACAGAATATTCTAATCTGTATTTATCTCCAGCTGAAATATTAGATTTAGAATGGTGTTCAGGAATGGTATCTTAGTATTCAAAATGCTTGCACTGACTTCAAGTTCTGGTTGTTGCTTATACTTTTAACACTGAAAAAATCTACTAATATCACAACTCCTTTTTGTGTTAAGCAGTTCTGTGCTGATATTTCTTCCTTTCATTTATCATTAATTTGTAATTTGTCATTGAAATGAAAATAACTCATTGAATTCACCTGTGATGGAGTGAATTCATTACTTGGTTTAGTAAAATGGGATTACTAAAAACAGGAAAAAGCAAAAATGAAAGATTTTTAAGTTAATGGACTTATCTTAATAGTCCATCTAGATGATCAGGTAAAATGATTGTTAACATAAAATGACTACTGAAATAGATTAGCATTTTTTAACATTTTGCTCAAAATAAAGAGATAGCTAATATTCTGAAGTAAGGCATTTACTGGACATGACATATATCTATTCTGCCACTGCAACAGAAAACTAACCTCTGTTGCATAACATTAAATACATAAGTATCAAGAGATTCTTGACTGAAATTAAGTTTATCTGTCTTTATTAGAAGTATGTTTAATGTTTTTGCTACATTCTTGTTTTCACAGCAATTTCCTGTTAGGAGTAGAATAACTAGCATGAATATTAGACAGAATTTGCCATTTCAAAGTCTTTGAATCTATGTGTTAACTGCAGCAAAGATGAGCTAAAATAGTCTTTAACTGTTGGTTCTCCTTGTGTGTTGCTAATTTCTTCTAGCAGAGTTCTTGAATCCCTCCATCGGCATTCGTTAAATTATTACAGCAATAAAAGCTCTTGATTCCATCATACGTGTTATGTAAAATAATAAAATTTAAGTACTGAAATTAGGTATATACCTGATTGTCTTTCCTGGATCTGCTTCAATAATCCAAGTGCAATGAAGATTATTGTCATAGGGTGCTGGGTAACCTGGGGACAAAATGCGCCCCGATGTAGCAGCATGAATTCGACCACCACACTCAGCTACAAAAAAAATAAGGATTGTACTGTTTATTTTTAATAAGGCCATAATATTTTCCATGTTTTCCTCTGTTTCACCTCTATCTTCCAAAGGTAAAACGGTAAAAAAGGTTAAAAAAAAAAGCTAATATCTCTGAAACAATGCTATAAATCAGGACATAGATATACAAATCAGAACATGTGCATGAGTTAGAAATGCACACATAAATGATGTCATTGCTGCCTTGTTATGAAGCCATAAACCATATTTTTGTGATTAAGGTATTTTACTGAAAAAAAGAGAGTAGTTCAATATCAACTAGGACTACACACTTGCACACTTTTATCATCACCAAAGGGTAAAAAGGCATAATGTTTGGAAGCCTTAAAGGTATATCAGTTAGCACATAAAGTACCACTGAATGCTGAAATTCAGAGCTCCTGCAGTTTGGTTTTGTAATTAAAAACAATTTTTGTCTTGTTCTAATTTCAAAGTGCTTTTAGTTTAATGCTTTCAAGTTATTATATATACCTTCAAGCTCAATCTTATCGTAAAGCAGTTGGGTTTTGCTTAGTAATTTCCTTAGGTAATTAAATATTTAAATGCCATATGCCCACCAAGTGAGAGAATATATCAGAAAGCCGTGATTTGAAAGTATGCAGTACCTCGTTTTGAACATTTTTATTATCATTACTACTTCAACTTTGTGGAGAGACCTATTGCAGTGCAAAGTATCCAGAATCAAATCAAGCTTACTTTGCTTATTTAGTGTATCACACAGCTGACTGGCCAGTTTCAAGAGATGAGCTGGTGAAACTGGAATTCTGTGTAACAAAATCAGGTGCTAGTGAATCAAAGAGTATCAGTGACTCCACAGTTAAGTGATGTCCCTGAATTCCTACCTTAGTTACCTTAAAAGTGTTGCTTCACAAGTAGTGGAATTAAAAAACACTGCCATGGGGAACTCTTCATATGCAGCTGTTTATGATAGTGTCAGACACAGAATGATGAAAGAACCATGGCAGCTGGATCAAATAATGTACCAGTATCAACTCTTGACATATAATAAGCCTTACGTATGCCACTAAGATACTGCTGACAACCAATGTTATAAGGAAGGAAAATAACTGTAGGGGGAACAAGGTGACTGATTTACCTTACCTCTCCTGCCATTATGGTCACTCAGGACACAATATATGATTTATAGAACCACAGCAGAAAGTTAAAATTGTGAATGATTTAGCTACTTGGCAATATAAGTTCTTCAAATACAACCTTTGCTTAAGATTTCAGTTAATTTTGATTATATAAGAAAATTCGGAATGCAATAATCTCCTTGAAAGAGATCTGCAGATAAAGAAATGACTGAAACACTACTGTATTTACTAACAAACTCAAGATAACTCAGAGAAACCAGATTTTTTTTAACTCAAACTAATTGATGGACTTGCTTTCAAATTCTCAGATGACCCCTTCAGAAACAGAATACATGATGTAGACTTTGGGAGGATGCATTATGCATTTCATATCCAAAAAAAAATTTCCACTTTAGCAGCAAACCAGAGGTAAACTTTCTGGAGTGATCCTGACCAGAAAAACAAAAAGGTAGTTTTTCAATATGCAGAAGATGTGCATACTGTAAAATCACTATCTCAAAGAATATACAAGAACTTGCAAAAGACAGTTTTCATCATCAAGAATAAACTCCTTCAAGAAAGAATCTCTTTTCTTCTGGGGTTAAGCAATTTTTTTTTCAGTTGTTTGCAAAACCTTTACGAAATTGCATAAAACGGCTCAGGTAAAATGTTTTCTACTTCTGATTGAGACTAACGAAAAGTAGTAACTAACAATTAGCTGCCAACCTTTAATGAAGGACAGGGCTGATCTGAGTAAAAGGCTCAAAAAAGTTAGCTGCTAATGAACCAAGGAGGAATTACAGGAATTCTCTTTTCTTCATTAATGCTTAGAACAAAGAAAAGAAGATGAAAAGGAATGCTAAGACCAATATAATAGCATATCAATAAAGATGACCAGGTGCAGAATATGTGGAACGTGTCTATCTATGGTCTTGAATTTTTATCAATGAAATTGAACTGACTGAAAAGATGATTTGATAAATGTAAATGTCACTGAAGACAAGAGTAAATATTGAATGCTGATGTAAGACACAATAAACAAAAAAGAAGAGGTCTCTGGAATCATATGTCCATTAAGTGCAAGTGTGTCTAGATAAGAAAGTGATCTTTGGGTGTGCTCAAGAGAGAGAATGATCTTTGGAAGTGCATGACAACAGTAAGACCATAGAACCGTAGAGCTCTTATGAAGAGAACAGAATTTAGAAATGAGAAAAGGGGAAGCCAGTCAGATCAGCATAGGAGGAGAGATAACTAAGACAGCACAGGATAAAACTGAAGGAAGAAGAGAAGATGATATATATAAAACTGAAAAAGAAAACAGAGAATGAACTGATCTACAGAAGCTTAACTGAGTTTTCAGGGATCTTCATGAGATGTTTTCCTGTGCACAGAAAAAGTAGAAAAACAAGTTATAAGTTACTAAAATTTTAACAGACTAGTTGTGAAAACTTTACCTTTAGAAGATTTTCAGAGAGAGAATAGTCAACATTTGACTACTCAGGTAGCTAACTAGTACGTTTCAGAAGAGTTTTAGATTGAGAAATGGGAAAAAGGAGTTTATACAAAATAGATCATCCTCAAATCAGATTTTAAAGATACGAACAAGGATAGCAAGTGAAAAAATGCATTAGGAGATGAAGGTACATAGGTAATATCATGGCTGAAGAGACAGAAAGCAAGAATAAACTCTATCGGTGGAAATGAAAATAAAATTGATTATTCTGTTAATAACAGGGTATAATTCCAGTAGGAGATGAAGTGAGATTCTCAAGAAATAATAGCTTTTAGTACAGTGATTCCTGAAACGTAGCAATAAAATGCAGAAACCAAATCGAGTAATGCAAGTACAAAACCAGATACTCAAAGATAATGAAAAAAGTTAGAACAGCAATCACAAGTAGATTATAGAAGCTTAAAAGCATACTTTGTTGAAGAAAATTACAAATATAGGTAAAGGCATGGGAGGTGATGCAGCATGGACAGCAGCAATGCAGTAAATTAAATGAAGTCTCAGAAAGGATGAAAGAACATACACTCTAGTCAAAACCATTTTGGAGAAGGGTAATGTAAAACGTTCTCCAGGAACAAAGATGGGACTCTCTTATAGATTCACTTGATCCTGTTTTCCCTATCTGCATTTTCCTCCAGGTTAGATTGGAAGATACACCATTGGTTCTTTTGGAAAAGCGTCTAGCTGAGATTCAACATCCCACATAGATTAGAGGGCAAACTGTAGTACTAATAAACTAATACACTCCTGATGCTGATAAATATAGTCACCTAAAAGTCTTGGAACCAGCAAGTCTTTTAAAATTGATCCAAGTAACTAGTGGAAACCAACATAAGAATAGATTATAGAAAATGACCTTAATGATTTAATTTAAATTAAATAGGGAGACAGACAAAAGCAGGACTAGTTATGTTTCTTTACCACAAAAGGGAAAACTTTTAAGGGAAAAGGAAGCTACTCAATTAAACTGAAGAACTTGAATGTAGACCTGAATGTAGAAAAAGCCTAGAATTTCTTTAAATCAAAACGGTAAAGAGCTGGTTTGACCTGTAATATATATATTAGAAAATAACAAATGTAACAGATATAACAGTTACAGTTCCACAATCAACTGGGAAGGTAAGATGTCTAGTAATATAGCAGAAATGCTGTCCACTGATGCTATCCTGACTCCCAGCCTCTCAGTAAGGTGAATCTTTGAATGGAAGAGAGCTTGTTCCTGCAGTTCTGTGAATGTGTTCAGCAGGAGGCAGCTCCTAGAATGGAGGATATGGCACCCAGTATGCGGGAGAGGCAACAAGCAGGGATGCTCCAGGTCAGGTGAAATTCTTGAAGGAGTTGGTGGACTGCCCACAGCTGGCAACAAATGCAAAAACTAAGCTTCAGAAGTCACACAGAAAGAAAGACCTTCCCAAGCTCTCAGGGGAACTCCACATGAAGTTTGTTGACCTCCAGGAAGTCACTGAAAATTGCTGGGTTGGAAAGCAGAACCTGAAGAAAGAAACTGCCTCGTAATGGTACAGTGGGTTGTACTGGTTTTCACATATTTTGTCTGTCTCAGTATTTCTCTATTTAATATTTGTGTTTGTAACGAAACAGAGTTTCAGAGACTTGGAGACACAGTGTTTTAAGAAAAGGTCTTCCCCCAGGGTCTGACAGACTGGATATTCTATCATGGTAATAGTAACTCAGGAGCAAACATATCAAATAATCCACTAGCGTAGGATGAAAAATATAAATTAAATTTATATTAATGAGATTCTGAAATAATTTCTGATTAAAATAGAGTAAAAATCTTAACTTGCTTTAGGATTGAGCTTGCTTAGCCTGTGAAAAGTTTATATAATACTGCTGCCTGTGATGGCATATCAGAGTTGATGACCCAGGACATCATCTGAACAAAAGCAGTAGCAAACAAATGAAAAAACAAAAGTATTTTAGTCTCAGTGAAAACTCTAAGTGATTTATGAATTTCATTATCGAAATGGTTGGTGCTGGAAAGCCTGAGGCATGAAAGGGAGCTTGCGGGCCTATGAGAACAGATATCATGAACAAAGAACACATATTTGCCTTATATCTGTGAATACGTAATATTTGTTTTCCTTCTGGCACTGCACTGTAGACAGAACCGTTACCCAAAAGTTTTCTAGCCATTGCTAGCCAGTAATGCATGTCACAGCCAGCAAAGTTATAACTGAATGTCTAGAGTAAATCATAGCTTAAAATTCAAATCACATATAGTATACACCATTATCATATCATATAGAAAGACAGAAAACTTATTTTTTTCTTAAATGACCAGAAAGAATTTTCTCACTGTCACAATCCATATTACCTATGCAAGTCGGCAAAGCTTTGTCCCAAACTCTTCGATCTCCACTTAAGCAGGTCATAATACCGCTACCGTGCATTGTATAGCCAGGATTACAGCTGTATAAAATGACAGTGTCTATAAAATGTCCTTCATCTCGGATCTTGTAGCCATAATTTGGTATGCCAGGATCTTCACACTTTACTAGGTCAAAACCTGCAAACAGAAATGGGAAAGGAAAAGAAGAAAAAATAAAAAAGACATGGAACAAAATATCAAACAGAATGTAATGTCAGTGAACTGCAATCTAATCTCACTGCAAATTATATTCTCATGATTCAATTAGATTAGACACATCCACAGTGACCAAAGACAAATTGCATGTAATTGGGGAAACTGGAAACTGAAATAGTAAGAACTAACTATTCATTTGATACTGGATTATGACATTACTCTCGTGAAGACAGAGTATTATTTGCACTACCTTAAAAGATTAGTGAGCAATTTATTATTTTATACTCCTATTTTTGCAACATTTTTTATTCAGAGGAAAGGAAGCACTATCAGCTCTGGAACTAGCACTGAGTGGGAGCTTCACCTCCGCATCTAATCTCCATACCTGAGCCAGTAGACCACACTGGGAATTCACGAAGGAAATGCAAAGGTTGTTTCATCAAGACAGCACGGCTTCAGTTTCTCCTCTAGTGAATATGAAGAAATACATCTACACTCATTTTCAAACAGCATTCTGCTGGGAAAATGAGAGAGACTCTAACACCATGTTTTCCATCCTGCACAGCTGCTAAAGCTGTCTTACAGCTGAGTCCTCTGAAATTAGAAAATGCCTTTGTTTTCTCAGTATTTCTGTTCAACTTGCATTACCTGAACTAAATATATTATACCAACCTATTTATTATCATCCCATGGTTTTGAGGTTTTTGTGTGACTCGCCACCTCCTGTGAAACTCTCAAATAAATCAGCAGAATTTGACAGAAATTATGATTTTGTTCATGATGCAGTGAGAGGATTTTCTTTTCTGTTTTTTGTTTAACATCTTATAGCTTGGATGTCTGAATCATGTATGTCCAAACTACAAGGCAAGAATCCTATGCGCCTACTTCACTCTTTCCAGCTCCGTAAGACTTGTTATTTGATGCCAGCTTTAGAAAGCTGACTTAATAACTTTTTGGAGATTCCCAGATGACACTGTGAATGTTCAAATTTTCTCACAGTAAACTTACTCCTTTCACAAACTGGACACAAAGCTTGGGTTTCACCTGTTCCAACTCAGCTTCTAAACATAAAAGGGCTAACTTTGAGCTAATTACCTTAGATTACTTCCATAGTCAATAGAGAAATATGAATCTCAAGCGAACAAATCAACTTTTATTTTGATACGTGTCTCAGATCAGTCAGTACAATCATCCTATGGAAATATTTATTTTTTCTATTTACTGTAAATAGATTAAAGAGTTAGCTCAGAATTTTAAACATCTAGAGTTACGGGGAAGGAATCCCACCCAAAAAGAAGCTATTGTATCACACAGAACCAGTATCTCCATCTATGCTTCTAAAGGAAGGAATGTCAGGGCCCCAAAACCAATTAGCATTCTCTGACCAAAACTATAATCTTAAACTCTCTTACCCTCTAAAAGAGCATGGCTGTCTCCAAGCCACCTACTGGGAACAGTTTTTAGCTCATACTCTCTACTAAACTGTGCTTGAGATCGCTCAGGAAAGTGCTAGATGGCCCAAGCTAAAAGCAGGCTAGGATTGATCCTGACCTTTCAGCACTACAGGCAACCACATTTCAGCACTCATACCAATGCCCTGACAATGTTTAGTTTAGGAGCAGAGGTGTAGCCTGTGTGTCAGAAGGAGTATGCATAATCACAAGTTATTTGCATAAAACGGAAATCACCACTTATAAGTGTAAATGGATTATAGAAATTTAGCATTATTCCCTTGCTAAGAGAGTGTATCTGGGTTAAATGTTTGCACAGCCTTGCAATTTCACTTTGCTGTAGAAAAGAAACAAACATGCTCAGTTTCCAGACAAAAGGGATGACATTTATTTTAACCGGCTCTCAGTATTTACAGTATAAACCAGCCACATCTAAAACAGTTGTCTGAATTTCCTTTTAGAGTTAATAGTCACTTACAGGTTATGATTAATCTCATCCTCAAGTAAATGCCTCAAATAGATTGGATGAACTGTGCAATTTTAAAAAGTCTGTTTTTCTTCACTGACTACAGAGGGAGCAAAGGTAACTATGTCATTTACGTGAGCTGAACTTCACCAGAAATAGCTATATTTCTTGATTTTAATCTCCCTATTAAATATATATATAAATTAACTTTAAACTCTAAAAATGTAAGGTTTTTGATAAGTATTGTGATGATATTTTAATGCTGATTTGACAGCATGAGCCAATGTAACACTATTTCTCTGCCACCTGCTTTTAGGTACTTTCCCATCCTTTACTACGTGTGACTTTTGTTTATCATTGGCAGTGGCATGCTACTGACAGATTAATTTTTCTCTGATTAAAGAATCTTTTGTATGTGTCTGGTTTTACAGAAATATCCTTTCTGTAAAACTGATACATATTTAGCTGGCTGTGCAAGAGCCTGATTCTCCACTACCTTCCACCACATAAAATAAGGTTGTCAGGAAGACGTAGTATCTTTCAGAACACAAACAGACTGAGCTGGGTGAAATGTAACAAACAAACATATGGACACACAAATATTTTTTTTAGTCTGCTGTATAGCCATCCACACTACTGAAGAAGTCAAGGTCGGGATAAAATTGTCATTCTGACTTGCTAACATATGCCACTTGGCATTCACTTTTGCATAAATGTGTGGATATACATGATGCAATGCCAGATAATTCTCTCTCTTTTTTTTTTTTTTTCTTCAAATAACAATTTTTGCAATGCTGTTTCTGTAGGATGAAGAGTCTTTAAAAGGTAGCAGATCTCAGTCAGAAAATAAGGGCTTCCTGAATGGTGTAAAACTAAGTTTAGTGCGCTTACCTCTTTCCAATCTGTTTGCACAGTATAATATGGCAGGAACACTATTCCCTGTTTTCTTTTCCTTCATCTACAATAATGACCCCTGAGGAGTCCTGAAATCTCAGCAATGTGAAGTGATGAGAACATCCTGTCACAAGCTTCAGAAGTTTGACAAAAGCCTACAATAGCTTGCCTCCACTTTCTCTGCTCTTGCTTCGAAATAGCACTGAGTAGAACAAAAATGATCTTTCTGTCACTTCCTTCAGCTTATAAATAGCTCATATTTTTTTGTATCACTCACTTATACCATCAGGTATCCACTAATGCACATGTTTTCCACCTCCTCTGATTTGCAGATTGTTACAAGTTTTCCAAAGCGAGCTACAGATCCCAGTACTGTGAAAACCTATAACTACTGAAAACAAGTATGCTTTTATTGGTTAGGCTGTAGAATCTGTAGAAGAAAACCATGAGTGCCCATAGGTCACAGGTTGAAAATTACTTTAATACTGTATTAAAATACTATAATTAAGTATAATATGTTCCAAAGATATTAAATTAATCATGGAATGGAATGATCTTGACATTATTAACATAACAACTTACCTGAGCTCTTACAGGCAATCTTTGTTCTAAAATCAATTTTTCAGAGGATAGAAATTAATATAAAATATAGATTGAGGTTTGACATTTAGGAAGAGATAAAAAAGAATTGTCGGGTTTTGTTTATATTAAGATTAAAATACCCAACCTGTAAAATGATTTACTAGCCTTTGGCATTATTCTAATCCACCTGGTTTTGAAATTACTTATATTATTAAATATGCAGTATGTCTATAAAAATCATAGCATCTGCATGTTAAATTATACTGATTTTCCTAATAAAAGTGTGTGCTTCTGTGTGTGCTTGTATACAATTGTATATATAAAACTGAAATAAAATATGTCTAGAACTTCTGTTGTAACATAAAAATCAACTAATGGTGCAATAACAGAAGAGTAAATTAATTATTTACTGGCCCTTCCTTTACCTCAGACCGATCTAGCTCAATCAGACCAACATTTAATTAAAATTTGGCATATTTTGTCAATTTGCACTTTCAATATAAATATCATAAATGTAGACGAAGCCTCTCTAAATCTAACATACTTTTACTGTTCTTCTTGAAGTGTTATCCTCCAAATGTGGACTTTGTCAACGATTAACAGTACTAGCCCAAGGTGAAGCACTTGCTTCTTCAAGAGCCCCATACTATACAAACATTTGCTGAACTGTATTTCTTATCTGTAAATGACAAGATACCTCTGCAAGGTAAGTATGACTACATCAGCTGTACATATAGGAATTTCTTAGCCTATGCACGTGTCAGAAGACATTAAACATTAAATGCCTTAAAAAACAGATCACTAGCTTTAAATCTTATTTTTGAGACTCTTGTGGGGACATTTATAACAGAAAAGGTGTTAAGATTTTCTGTCAGTATTTTACACTATAATCAAATTTTTGTGGGGGTAAAATGTTATATAAACTGATTGTAGAGAACACAACTCACTGTTTTGTATATCAGAATTTAATTTTCAATTTCATACACACATAATACATAAAAATAAATAAGTAAATATTTAACCAGAAATGAATAAATAAATAAGATCTAAAATTTTAAATATTCTTGAGATACTAAACCCTTCAGTATTTGCTGTTCTGTTTAGATTATTCATATATTCTTACCAAAATATCACCTTGGAAAGTTAATATTGATTTTAGTGTTTTACACTTCTGATCATTGCTAATTCAGGAAAAATTCAGGGATACTCTGTGAATTTTTAGGGTTATTTTCATTGTGCCTAGAAAAAATATTAGGTATAAACCTTCATTATGACAAGATAAAGAGTATTATTGTTTTTTGTATCTGGATAATAGAAATTTCCCTGGAAGGTGAACCAACACACACATTGCTGATCTTTAGGTCAAATTTTCAAAATGTCACTTCATATACACTAGAAAAATATAATTATGACTGTTTATAAGTCAGAAGTTCACTATGCTTTTCCATAAGCAGCAATATCTCTGTTCTTCAGGAGGCCCGTTACAATTCCGGGTATGCCACATGCAAGTAGGTAATGCTAACTGTGTGTAAATATAGCAGGATCTTGTTCCTGCATGTTTTCAGGCAGGCTACCTTTCCAGCTCTTCCCTTATATGATTTTTCCCCCTTCCCATCATACACAAGACTATATCTTTCCAGTTCATTTTCCCCAGACACTCTTGTACATGCTCTGGTGTTATCTACTATAAAATGCCATATTGCTGCTGAATTTGATTGCTGAAATGTTGTGACAACCTTCATTGTTAAAACTGATGCTGTGAATTTTCACAGTGGGGAGATATGGTCAGAAGAGTTGCTTATAGTCATAGCACTCTGGTTTAAGTCACACTGAAATGAGCTAGCGGTCAGCCAAATTCTGCCAATAATCTTACTCATGAGGTTCATTACAGGATTATGTGAACAAAGAGTGAAGAAAATCCAGATAATTTAAAACAAAATCAAACAGAATGCATCTTGATGACTGGCTATTGCCTCCTGACACTATTTGTCCAAAGTGATTTGTTCTGTTATATTTGATGTAAATAATTAGGAATGTAGAAATATCAGTTTGCAGATTACAAATTACTGACGTATCTGTAATATATGTAGATTATTAATTACCACTTTGTTCAACTCATTTTCATTATGATGGGTAGTATGGTTCTGTTTACATTAGTAAGCAGTGAAGTACAGTAGAAGTGAATCTGGGCAGTGTACAATGAATGCAGAGGACATGCTATCCACATTATCTGCGCTACAGGGGTTTTACTTTGGACTGACTTTAGTGTCCATTAGTGGTGGAGCATGCTAAGTGCATTCTTGGAGTGCATCTTCCAGCTCAGCTTCAAGTTTGCAAGCTCCAATACCTGTCTTCAATATGAACTCAGGTAAAGGAAGGGGGCATCCATTTTACATTCCCAAGGGTCATTCTCAGGGATTCCATATAGTAGAGTGCACTTTTAGCAGAAGCTGATGAAGTTCTGAGCTATTTGTGAATGCTCTACACATCTATTTTGAAAGGAATAATACAGTACATTTACTGAATACATATACATTTTGGTGCATTTATACTGCATGTAAAGCTATTGTGGCTATATGGAAAATAAATAATGTCCTATTCACATTTCTTGGAGAACTCCTAGGTATTTTTAAATAATAATTCTCCTACAATCATATCAGAAAAAAGATGCAGGCACCTAAAAGTTATGCGTTTCATTAGCAACCTTCAGACATTTGGTCCCTACTTGGAAATTCTAACCTGGCATTCAATACTAAGTCTAATACTGTACAAGGCATAAGAAAAAAAAAAAAATAAATAAATTAAGACTTACCAGTCCAGAAAACAGGAAAAAGTAACAAAGACACTCTGAATTACTAGCTATACTACTCTTTTTTCTTTAGTTCTCTTTCTGGCTTTGTAAATATTAGTCATGCTTTGATACAACTTTCTACAGGAGGCATAGGTGCTGTCTTCTGCTCCTGAAGTACAGTATGGTAATTAAAACTTTATCTAGGGAGATGAAAGAGGATAGTTTTAAAATAGGAAATAACTGAACTGACAGTACAATAAGTGTAACATCACAGCCCTTAATATTGTGGCCATGTGGTGCAAGCACAGCTCTACCATAAATTCATTCTGCTTGCTCAAATTTGTTCAACTATTTTTGATAGGTTAACTTTATTTTCAAGCTTTGTATTGGATTAATTATTGTTTATCAATACCATTCTGACTTCATGCCAAGCAATACATAAAGCTGGCATAAAAGCACTAAACATTCATAAATTCCTTCCACATGCTCCAGTTAATTTTACAGGAATCCAGTCATGTGTTCATGCCAGATCCAGGTTAAGTTTGCACTTCTGGGTATTCTGATGCTGCACATATATATTTTTAATGATCATGGAAGAGATCATTACAGATATGATATGATCCAATTATCATATATAGATATAATAGAAATCATCACAGATTGGTATGATATAGGTCATTACAGATCTAGATATGATATAGATGATTCATTATAGACATGATAGGATATCCCCAGATATGATCCAACTTAAAGGAATGCTATAACCACTAAGCTGTTTAAAAAAAAAAAAAAAAAGGATTTGGAGGATGGGGAGGATTTCTTTTTCTCACAAATTCAAAGAAAGCATGAATTAAATTTGTACCTTCTGTGGACTCAGTGCCTTTCAATTTGTTAGGAACTCTAGAAAGAAAACCTACCAGATAAAACTGCAAAAACATTTTAAGACGACAAATGCCAGTTGAGGTATTTGCAAAACTTCACGTCTCTAATTCAGGTGCCTAAATATGGAAGGTAGGTTCCCTTTATATTAAGAATAACAGAAAGGTCCCTCCAGAGGATGAATGAGAGCACATAGATATTAATTTTGATACTAGAAAACATACTTATGTTCATAGTAATGAGCGATTTAATTTCTCTAAAAATTTCAGGATTCCAGGTGGCGTTAAGTTTGATCCAGAACAACAGGACTGAACATGGCAAATTGCCATAAAACGCCATAGATCCACTTTTTAATGCATTAACCAGAACTAAATGAGAAATAGGTATTATCCACAGATTTGCCAAGGATGCACTCCTTCCCATTGTCCAGGTCATTAACAAAGATGTTGACCGATACTGGTCCCAGTGCCACTAGTGACTGACTGCCAGATGAATTTTGGACCTTTGTGCCTGACGGTCCTGCCAATCTTCTACCACTTTACATCCACCCATTTACCCAAATCTGATCTCACTAGTTTGGCTAAAATGAGAAACTGTGTCAAGGGCCGCGCAAAAACCAATGTAAACAATATTAAATACTCTACTTTATGCATCAAGTCAATAATTTCCTTCCTTACAGAAGAAAATCAGTTTGGTAAGGTGTTATTCACCCTTGGTAAATCGATGCTGGTATTCCCAGTCATCTTCTTGTCTTTCATGGGTCCAGACCTGCTTTCCACAATGATTTGCTTCATAACCTTCCTGGCGACTGAGGTTTGACTGACTGGTCTATACCTTAACAGATCCTCCTTCTTGCCCCTCTTGAAGATGGGAGTGATATTTTGCTCCCACGGCTCAGCAGTCATTTTTATATGATTAGGTGGTACTCATAGGTACTAGCAGCAAGGAACAAAAGTTCAAGGGCCAGACAGGCCATACCATTCTCTTCTCAATATCTTGCAGCTAAATCATCAGCAAGCAACAAATCTCATGAGATAGCAAGTGTGGCTGTCTGACCGGTGTCTCCGTCTCCTGCTAAAGTGGTTGCCTGCCACTTCCAGCTGGTGTATAGGGATAACTAAGGTTCAAATGGTTCTGGTAACACCCCTGAGGGTGCTTGAACCTTCTCACCTATTCCCACAGCATTATACCCAGTCGCTAAACGTACATCTGCAGGCAGAGAAGGTGCCAGGGCCCTCCCTGAGTGCACTAATAGGCCTTAATGGTCCTGACAAGCTGGAACTGGGGCTTCAATGCACGTTCCCTGCTGGATGGCCCAGGAACTCCATTTAAGCTCAGCTATGGGACTTCAGTCCCCGTCTGAGCTACATATAGGTGTGTCTGTCTCCAGTTCTATCACAGCCTGTACCTGGCCATGGTTTGTTCACACCCTGACCTGTGGACAGACTTCCCACCTTGCCCTCCAACCTGCTTTGCTGCTAAAGACCTGCCAACGATCACCCGATCACCGAAGTCTGTCAGATCCTTGTTATCCTCACTGGACCTGATCCTGACTTGACTTCCCAGTTTGATTTTGGACCAGCCTTGTTACCAAGGACTCACCTGATGATTTTGACTCTTGGTTGATCGCAGCTGCCACTCCTGGGCCTACTCTACTTGCCTCACCCAGGGGTGGTAGGATGGACCATGACCGGAGGTGTTGCTGCCCTGCTGGCCATGTTATTGTACCCAGCTCTGCATCCTACTAGGAGCAGCCAACCCTCGCTGCTTCCTGATAGAAGGCACCTCCTTTTTGTTGCCAGAAATCACACATTTCCAGCCTTCTCCACCTTGACAGTCCAGACCACTCATGGGAGTCCAAATATTGTTCAGTAATGTTATGTTATATGGTATAAGTACAGCCTGAGCCCTGCTCATGGAAAACATACTGCTGTCTTTTTGTTTCAATTTGTCACAGAAGACAGCTCATAAATTATGTATAATGTAGCTGAAGTTTGTGAAAGTGATGTGCCAAAATGTTTTGGGATATCTACAAAACTAAAAAGAACAAGCTCACATTTAAAAATACTAATTTAGCACATACCTCAAAACACAAATGAAGCTATAATCACTTGTACTCATATTAAAAAAGTAAGGTAATATGGAAGTATAAAAAAAGATCAAGAACTCTATTAGGTTATCGAAATCTGAAGTAATTTAAGCTCATAAACATAATCTATGTTTTACATAGAACCATTTTTGAACTACCAAAGAGTAACTAAAAGTATGAAATGGTACTTGAGTTAATGTTCTGAGACTGTAATGGCTTTCAAAATGCATGTAAACGTCAACAAATACTCATTCAGTAGCTGCTGCATCTTAAACATCCGTAATATAATCTATTTAATTGCATCCATCCAATTTCAAAATGAGAGTTCCTAGCATTCTCATTCTGGCTTGTGTTGGAGACTATACCAGTTACAAAATCTTTACTTCATTATAGAAAAGTCTGTACAAAGAGAAATGTTTGGATAACTTGGCTACAGTGAGGTATCAGAAAATAGTTATTGTGTAAGTATTCTGTTCACTTAGCAAACTTCTGGGAAATAAGGTTGTTCCTTTTATCCATCACTTCACAACCTTTGTTAGAAAGAAGAATAATGGAAACAGGGGACTTCAAGAGCATCTCAGGCAATGAAGAGGGATGGGTGGGGTTGTGTTCCATTTAGATTACTACCAGATGCACTAACTTTCAAAGAGCCTACAATGGCAATTGAACGTGGTCTGTATGCATTAGGACAAAAGCAGTTCCAGATCTCCCTCTTTCTCTTGGATCCATGAAGTTTTTGCAGGGGACCTGATTTTTTTTTTTTTTTTTAATATTGGTGATTAAGTATTTTACATTCTAATACAGACCATATGAAAGAGAGCAAATGAGTCAAATTTTTCAAATAAACTGATATAATTCCATATGTTCGTACAGCAGAAACAGTTCTCTAAAAGTAATGATACCTGCCTCTATGTACAACCACCATTTGGAAACAGAGACATACAGTTTTAATTCCTCAAAGCTTTGCAAGTTTACGTCAATTCACATTTGATCATGTTGATGAGGCAATCTTTCAAAGAATATTACATTCCAATGGGAATTTCAGTAGTTTTTCTTGACATAACCAGCATGTAAGAAAATATCCATGATTAAAATAGTGATGTTAAAATATGTTGTCAAATAAAAGGTCTTTTGAGCATAAAATGAAAAAGAAACTAAGCAGTTAGTTATAAGTATATTACACAAAGTTTTGAAAGCCTTTCCTCATAAACTTCAACCCTCGTTTTTCTTCTATGATACCCTTTCAGCCATAACATCCACGCATACAAAAGATAGAATTTATAATTTAAGCAGATTAGACAAATCTAAATAGGTAGGAGTAGACAATTTTTGTATGCGATCACCTGTCATCATTCTGTCTTAAGCAACTTTCCTCACCTAGTAACACTATGGAAGTGGCAGGAGTAACAATGAATTGGTCTGTAGCATTCATCTTCCTTAATTATCTGTCTTCCTTATAGTACTTTGCTCTGCTCTGTATTCACATTCCTAATCCTATTCATATATCATATATAGAAAGTTTTGGTAGGTTAATTTTAATACTGTCTATGAACTTTTAAAGGAATATTTTCTATTTTATGTTTAAAGAACTTTTTTACACTTTTAAATAATCAGAAATATATGGTTTTAATGATAGATAAATTTGTTCCTTTATTGCCAATTTGCTCATTTATTGCCAATTTCTGAAGATAAAAAAATAAAAAGAAGTAGGGCAATAATCTGGGACTTAATATGTTGAATCTAGAATAAAGTTAAAATAATATAATATAATGAAGAGAAGGGACAAAATAGTCACATTCCTGCACTAGATCTGATAAAATCCTACTAAATGAATTCTGGATAAACACCTTTTTTTTTTTTTCCTGGAAAATTCATTCAAATTTTAAAACTATTTTATTTCAAAAATAAAACAAATCATTATATAACACATTTCATTAAGAGTTACCTTAGAAGAGATCATTTCAACGGTATTCATAAAGGGAAAAAAATCAGTCAGAGGAAAGCTAAAATCAAATTTTGGTCTCTGACCCATATACAAATGACTGGGAATCATTAATTTTAAAAAAGCCAGAAGAGAATTTACACACACATGTGTTATTTTTGTCTAGCAGTATGTGAAGTAAGGAACTGAATAATGATATCTTTACATTTGTGTTGCTTAGATTTTATAATTAGATTGCCATATCTTGTACTTTCCATAAATTTAACAGTCAATAAATCAACAATGAGGCAGCTAAAATAGCTTAATCTTAGGCTTAGAACTGCAGCAAGAAGGAGATTGCAAGAAAGAAATCCATCATTCTAGGTTTCCAAGTGCAGATCAGCTACCTGACTTAAGGCACTGCTTAACAGTAAGACAATTATTTGGATAATGATGGCAGTGGTTGCCGTATCTCATACTCATTCTGTTAAATAGAGCTCCATCTTGACAAATCAGCTGAGGCTTCTTTTTCCTAAAACAGAGAGTGTTGAGCCAATGCTCAAAAATTGGAAATAAATATTCAGCATCCAACATGAGGTCAAAGTAGGCAAGAAAATCAGAGGAAAAGAACAATAAGATATTGGCAGTTCTGTTCAAGAATCATAATCTTTCAGAGATGAGTTTCTGCTAGTGGGAAAATTCTGATAACTACAAAAGTGGGAAGAAATTGTCAGTAATGTCACTTTCTACTCGTGCAGAACTTACAAAAGTACCTCCAAGAGGAAATGATTACTAAGGTAAGTCCCACATGATATTGAAGGGCATTCAACACTACAAAGTAACAGCAATCTTTCTGTGAAAATGGGAGGAAATGTGCATGCTTTGGCAACAAAACCCAATTAAAACTTATTAAGTGCAATTACACATACATACAATGGCAAAGTCTATTTATAATAGCTTTAAAGAAATAGATGAAAAAAAAAAAAAGAGGGAGAAAAAATTCAGGGTGAGGTGATAGAGAAGTTCTGTCCTTTAAGCCACTGCATTGAAAAATTCATTGGCATAGAATGTTCTCATTAAGCTCTTAGAAATAATGCCTCAAATTTCATTATCTCTTTAATATTAAAGTAACATAATCTTTAGGCCAGCACTTCTGAGATCATGAATCTAGTCAAAAGTTATTTGCAAATTTAAATCACATACTATAGATAAGATGCAACCATCAGCAGTTCAGAAACAAATATGCTTAAGATGCCAACTTGAATAAGCATCACTGAAAACCTTACTTTCATATGCTAGCAGTAAAATTTCAATATAAATGTAAAACAATATGTTCATAAGGACACCTACGATGATCTCTGCTACCTCTCTCATTATTTCCACCTTCAAAGCATAATTCTATCTTAAACTTTACAGCAGGAAGATTTTAAAAAGCAGCTTTTTTTCATTATAGTAGCTATGAAATTACAACAGGGAAATATAGTAGCTTTAGATTGGATGATAATTTCTGACCCGTACAAAGAAAAGCCAAGAGTCTTTAGACAGGGTGTAACGGGCAATTATCGGAACCAAATGAGAATAATCTCTAACAAATTACCTTTTCACATGTTCTAATACCCCACAAAATTCTTTTTTCCTTCTCTGAAAATAAGAGATAGCTAACATCTTTCTTCTTTCTAATCCCATGCACAGAGGGATAATTCCAGTGATTTAACGATGATAAATTATGTAATTGCTGGGAACGAAATATATATATTTTTTCTTCTGAAATGTTTAGAGGGTTTTAAAAAACCCTCTTTGTTATTAATTTTCTGTTTGCATACTTACAATATATAAATTTTAAGCATTGTGTTTACTTCACATACAAGCCTGTATTTCACTCCAAGTGTTTCTGGAGATAGTGGCCTAATGATCACATGCTATTTTGCCCGTACCCCTACCTGAACATCATTGCTATTCTGTTTATTGTGACTTCTCCCTTTCCCAGTTCTTTCATTCTTTACCTTCTGCCAACCTTCTTCTTGCCAATGAAGTGTCAAATCTCCACTCTGCATGCTTTTCATGTCTCTTGCAGAGCTTGCCCTGCTCTCCTCCTCTTACATGTGTATCCCAATCTTTCTGTCTCAAACATAATCTTTCTCTGTATCCTGAAGTTCTCTTCGCGCCTGCTGCACTTCTGCTCAAGTCTCCTTGGTTTGGCACTAGAGCTTCCCTCATTCCAAACTGCAGCCATGGAAATGTGAGAGGTGCCAATCTATTCTTTCCTTCTCTCTTCTATCCTCCTCCCTCTGTTTGGCTTTCACATCCTTGGTATTGCAATTAAACAGTAATATCCTTGCTTACTCAGGCTACCCACAAGATGGCACAGAGAAGAAGAGATAAAGTGTTCCTGTCCATCCCAGTACAGAACCACTGAGAGTGCTCAATGAAGACAAATATTTTTGAGTGTTCTTTCGTGATGTTAGACTTGTTCAAGTGCTTTACAGGTAAAATCTAGCTACCTAGAAATTTACACCTTCACAAACTTAGGTGGATTTTCCTGGGATAGGTAAAAGTCCAAACTAGAACACAAATGTTAGCATGACATTTTCTTCTCCAAAGCACGAGATATTATAACTCTTTAATGAAAAGGTTAATACATTCCTTAACATGCACCCCCCCAAAATGCTTTTCCTAGCTCCCATTTCAGAAAAAAAAAAAATACTGAGCTATTTGGCAGGTACTCTGCTTACCAGAGTTGTCCTCAGAAGTTAAACTCAGTAGTCTCATTGGTGATTAAAACAGTCCTTCAATGAAAAGCAGACAACAGCCTTAACAATATGGAGTATTGCAAGACTGACATATTCTAAGTTGACATAAATTTTTGGTTTTTAATTATAAGTTTTCTAGAATAATCTATAGGGTTTTTTTTTTAAGTCATAATCTGTTTTTCTTTCTTGCAGGAAACTTTCAGAAAATTAAGATACAGCTTTAAGAATACATATTGCACAACATTGTTTGTGATGATAGGAAATGAAGCTTAAATTACATGCAAACTCTCTGAATATTTTACATCTGCAAAAGAGGTCTTCATGTTTTCTGCTTGCTTAGTAATAAGATAAAGGAGGTTTTTCCTTCAGTTTCAGGGCACTTGGAACTTTGATTCCAGGCAAAAAACTTGGGCAACGATATGACACGCATGTTGAGAAATAGATACATAATAAGCGTCAGGAATTTTTTGCTTTTAAAAATGAACTCCTTAAGTATTAGTTTTATGCAAATTATTGTTAGGCTGTACAATTTGATAAATCACTTCTTCTATTAGGTACAGCTATGCAGAGCAAAGAGTGTTTAATGAAATAGGTTAAGAAATTAAATTAAATTTCATTCTGAATGGAAGAAACATAACAAAAGCAAAACACACATATTTTGAAATTCTCCAAATGGAAAATCTCAGGAAAGATTTTCATAATGAAAATACTGAATGACCATTCTTTTTTATTCCCCTGTGCTTTAAGACTTAATGAATGCAAATTCATCCTAATCTTGTGAAAAATTTTGATTTCACTGAGTAAGATTTTTTAAACGTTCCTTGATCATGTTCACCTGAATAGATATATCATTCAGTGCATAACTGAAATATGGCTTTAAGAATGAGGCTGGATTACGTAGGTATTAAGCATATTGAAAGCAGAAGATAGTCTGCTCTCATGGGGAAAAAAATAAAACAATAAAATGTGATCATGTTATTAAACAGGATATCATAATTCATGTGCACAAGTAGACTGCATTAAAATTTCAAAGGGACCTGAATTTTGGCTTTATTGGCTTCTTAGTTCTCAATTCTGCAATTTTAACTTTATTTTAGCATAGTTTTTCTACATATGTAAAACAGTTTAGATGAACGTGCAGTTTGTTCTTTTCATTACTGGCTTACTCTGCTCAACTGACAAAATACGGCCTGAGGTAAAGCCACTGTTTTCAGAATTTGAGTCTGTTTGTGTGCAAGGATAATTGACTGAGTCTACAGTCTACATCATTTTCACTGACACTCTTCTAACATTTTCAAGTACTGTACAATAGGAAATGAACTGAATTAAATTTCAGTTCTTGATTCTGCTAAATTAATTTTCACATACAAACTATTTATCTAAATATATCTAATTTAGGTTCACCTTCCATGTTCTACCTTTCCCTAGCCCTTAAAAGATGTAGGTGTAAAGAATGTTTATAACTCAAAACTTAAATTAGAACTTAGAACTGAAAATGAGAACTAAACCTTTGGCAATAACAGAACCGTATGAATGCCAAACGAGTGTATCAGGTCTGAGAAATGTATTTCATAATCTGTTTTCTCCATCTGCAGTGTGTATCTTGAGATCAATGAAAACAATATTGTGCAAGTGCTAAATACACATACTAAATACAGAGGACGACAAATACAAACAAAAATATCAAAAATATTTTTTCAAAAACTCAGATCATGAATAATCCTACTTTTTTCTTTCCTTTAAATGAGACTTAATAGGATGTGATGCAAGTCCTAATTCAAAACTGAAAAGTTCAAGGAACTTAGTGAAAGCTGTCAAATCTACGGGTGGCCAAAGAGCAGCTCTACATAGTGGTGATGTTACTGGCACATCACAACTTGGGAATACTTTCTGAGGACACTGATGGATTGTATCATGAAAGTAGACACCCATCTTCAGGGACCATGAAAAGAAATGAGGTTTGAGAATTCTAGTCAATATTGTGAAGGTAGAAGTTTTTTCTTTGTTGTTTTTTTTGGTTTTTTTCCCCCTCAGATATGTGGGAACTTCCGCTGAGAAAGAACAAGGGTGGACAAGGGTTTGATCAGGAAGCACAGGCACAGGTCTTTTGCTCTAGCCTCTACTTTGAGATATGAAGATTGTGTCTATGTTTTTAGTTTAGCTTCTTTCTATGAATTTTGACAGGTACAGCATGATTGTAAAACATAACCAAACAGCAACGGTTATAAAACATAACTAACTGCACAGTAACTAGCAAGCAGAAATAGTGAAAGTAATTTCAATATTTATGTGCAACAAATAGGAGACACTAAGTACAATTACTGTACAAGAAATCTTTGCAGGAGTTAAGAGTGATCACTGTACAAGTAAATTTCAAAGTATAACAAGGAGCATACAGATGACCACATGGCAATCTATTAACTTCAAGATATCATTTGGAAGATGTGAACAAAATGTGAACAGGCATAAAGAAGAGATCCTGTAAAACTCCATACAGATCACGGAGCACTCAGGATCATGGAGCTCTCACAGTGTCAGAGAACACTTGTATTCAATCTGGTCTAAAGTGTGGAGGAGCTGTTTTTGTTTTTCCCAATATCTAAGAAAAAGTGAGAATATATTCAATGAATGAGGATTAAAAGTTCAGTTCTCCACATTACGACTGAACATTATGGAGAATACAGTCTACGTTAAAATTCCTCTCATGCTAAGAGTGTGAGAGTGGAGTGATTAGACACCGCAGGGAAGCTGCCCTGATTATTATTCACAGGCTGTACTGCATTGCTTTTTATTTGAAATTGTAGTCTGGTACTTTTATCAAAAAACTACGTTTTGCCTTTACTGTCTGTTAGTCTGTGGCATCAGTAAGTTTTCATTATAATTTGAACGCCACTTTAAGATTAAATAATACCGACAAGATAGCACAAAGCACTGACACCTTTACACCAGAATGGCAAAATCTTCCTGCTGATCAGAGACCAGGAAAGGTAGGTGCGGCTCTGGGAATGCCTAAGGCTACATCTCTTCCTCACAAGAACTAGAGATGTCTCAAGGAGAGAAGTTTTTGTTGAATTGAAAAAGAACAAAATAAAACAAAAGTATAAAACTGAAATTATGAAAATACTGACATTTTCTCATTTAAGCAAATTAAAACTACATCAAAATCACTTGTGGTTATGACATGTATAAGCTTATATTTTTACATATAAAGTTGTACCGAAGTCTACTCTTAGGAAATAAAAAAAAAAAAAAACATATTAAAAATCCTTTTATGTTCTTTCGACTTCTAAAAACCTTGCCCACTGGATAAAAAGAAAAATACTAGGGAGGAGGGATGGATGAAAAAAAGTTTGATATTTTTGTGAACACTGTTCAAAAGGAGTAGGACACAACATACACGAAAATGTTTGTGTCTTTGCCTTCATTCCTAAGAATAAAATAATCCATTAACTTCTCTTACTGGAAGAATCTTTTACTTTCCACATCTTTTTTATACAAAACAGCATAAGCTACTCAGGCTTGAGACCTTCCATCTCATCAAGCTTTTGTTGTCATTCTTCAGCAGTGAGATATGAATGTTCACAATAATTCCTCTGATATCAGTGTAGATGTCATTACTATGAGAACAGACATTCTCTTTTCTTCACTCTAACACATTTTTGCCCTAATTTTAAGGAAGTGTTTTTACAAAGACTTGTATTACAGGAAGTAAACAACTTTTCTTCTTTGTTCCTGTTGTTTTTCCTCCTCTAGCAGATCTAGATTCTGACAGTGCTCAAATTGTAGTTACTTTGACTCTCAGTCGTATATACTTTCGCCATCAAGCTCAGGCTAAGATATTAACAATGTTAACTGCTGTCTGAATTTTTCTGGAGCAATTTCCTTTAATAGAATCACTATAACTTTAGCCCTCAGTCAATCACAAGATGTTTTAGCTTCTTAAAAGATTTCAGATTTCATAATAAACCTTTTCCATAAAATAGTCTCTGCCCAGTGTGCTAAACTCATTTCTCTCTAGCCTACTCATAGTTACTGATCAAAGAATGAAATTACTGTAATTCCTAGTCTTCATTCATTTGGTTAAATGATCACTGTCTCACAAATGTATTTTCTTGAATTTGGCTTCCTGAAAATACATATAAAAAGTAAGAAATTGGGCTGTATTTATAAACAGGGGAGTACATCATGTGAGAGTGGACAGGATAAAAAGTCATTGAAGATAAACATTTCAACATAAATTGCTGCAAAATGATCACATATGATATAACAAATGTGGTATTTGGCAACAGAAAAAATGAAAATCTTAAGGAAAGTCATCTTGCCTCTATTTATAGTCTTGTTAAGATTACTGCTAGAACAGTATGTCAAGTTCTGTGTACATACCTTAGGAAGTGTGAAAATACTTGAGAGAACTTAGGAGGGCTACAAAGATGATTAGAGGGCTGGAGCACCTCTCCTAGGAAGAAAGGCTGCGAGAGCTGGGCCTGTTCAGCCTGGAGAAGAGAAGACTGAGAGGCGATCTCATCAACGTGTACAAGTATCTGAAGGGGGAGTGTCAAGAGGATGGGACCCGACTCTTCTCCGTGGTGCCCAGCAACAGGACAAGAGGCAACGGGCAGAAACTGAACCACAGGAAGTTCCATCTGAACCTGAGGAAAAACTTCTTCGCTGTGAGGGTGACAGAGCATTGGAACAGGTTGCCCAGAGAGGTAGTGGAGTCTCCTTTGGTGGAGAACTTCAAAACCCGTCTGGATGTGATCCTGGGCAATGTGGTCTACGTGACCCTGCTTGAGCAGGGAGGTTGGACTAGATGATCTCCAGAGGTCCCTTCCAACCTAAAACATTCTGTGATTCTGTAACTTAAAACAGAGATTCAAAACTGATCAAACAGCCGGGGCAAAAAATCTTAAGGCAAGAGGTACCCTACGCTACCTTACAAAGAAAAAATTGGTACAGGACAGAAAGTTTTAATAGAATTGCAAGCAGAAATGTAACAATCTAGCTACTGGATGCAGAAATTAATCAAATTCCTTCTTGAAATAAAAAGCTATTTCAAAACAGAACGTGGAATTGATCACTACAGCAGTATTCAAAAGGAACTGACAGACCATCCTTGAACTAAATGTTCTTAAAATAACATTATTTTCAGAACAAATGCTTCACTCCTTTCTATAAAGAAAAAATTCTATGTATATTCTTTGTACAGGCAAATTAATGTAGATAAACCTTGTGGTTCCTTCTGGACGCTCAAATGTAAAATGAAAAAATATACAAAAGAAAAAAAAAAAAACACAGAGTACTTGAAGATATTTCATCCAGCCAGAGTATCCTTCCTTTCCTTAAAGGTAGCATGATGATATTTCAGATTTATCAGGTTTAGCAGAAATGCAAGGGTAAGTGACAGATTTCTGCTGATTCTATAGTACACTTTCAATCCAAGGGAAAGCCAGAAGATGCACTGATGTTTTATGAAAGAGCTATGATTCCATTTCTGTGCCATAGCTCCTTTAAATACCCTAAGACAAATTTGAAGCATGGTGTTCTGTTCTGCAGGATTCTACAGCAGCTCATGGAAGCTGATGCAAAGACAACAAATAGAAGGCAAAGGGTACTTGGCGATTCCTTAAAGCCTAGATAAAATATCTGTTTACTTAGGCTGAAAGTAAACTAGTTATCCTTAGAGCTCAGGAATACTTTTTAAAGACTCATTGTTTCACCTGCTAAATTATTTTTAATTAATTATACTCAAATTGTGAGGCAAGTGCCCCCCAGAATTTTCCCTATAATCCTAATCTCTTGACTATCCTGACTGTGAAGCAGATGAAAACTCTTGTCCTGCCTGTTCACTCAGGTCTCCCTGAGCCTACTCCAGTATGATCCTTAGAAGAAGTCCGAAAACGGTGCACCAAGACACATTTTATACTTTTTAGTTTCATTTGTTGTTGTTGTTGTTGTTGTTGTTTTTTAATTTGACTGCACAGATTGAGTGCTCCTTTTTAAAGATCTAGCTCTGCAGGAATTTTCTGCTACAATATTATTAATATAGTCAACCCAAAATATGTAACAATTCACTCATTTTCAACCCCTGCTTTCCTAATTTAGAAAGGTTACATTTTTGCTTTCAGTAATATGCTTGAAATATACCTATCAGGCAGTGCAAGCAACAAAAATTTAATCTCATAAACACAGAACAGACTAAAAAAATAATTTTCATCATTTCATAAGAAATCATTGCAGCTGAGAAATATATATTTCCCCACAAAACAGTAAATCAGACCATATCTGTGAGCTACTTACTTGTGTAAGTGAGCTGAAATCCTTGGTCAGTATCAGATCCGTTGGTATTAAATTCTATCCACAAATGGTTAGAGGTGCTATTAAGGATAACTCCCATCATGTCATCTTTGGTGAAGACTCCCAGAGAGCGGGAAGAACTGTCTTTTCCATCAAATACCTTGTAGAAACAAAACCACCGCACAAAACTGGACATCAAATTTAAGTATATTTGAAGTGTTTTAGTTTATTTTCACACAATATATCCAAAGTTAGCTGCGTATTGCAAATAGTTTCTCAAAAATGTTGTTTCCATTTGTGGGGTATATATCACTTTTAAAAATATCTTTCTTGGTTTTGCAGTTCAATGAAATATAGACTATTTTACCACTCTTAAGGCATTTCATAGTCCTTTTTTTCCTTTTTAGTTTTGTGAGCTTCTCTGGAATGAATTTATTATTTATACATAACTATCTTCAGAGATTTCATAACCTCAGATTATTTTTCATTATCCAAAGACTATGGCATTTCAATCACAGGTGTTTCTTCCGAAATCATCACAAAAGTGGGGCTGGAGGAAACAAACCCCATTCTACTCTCTTCTCTCCTGTCTGGAGATATCAAAGGCAGGACTGAGGTATTAAAGCCCATCTGTCACCTTTTATTTCAGACTCTGAGACTGCAATAATCTTTTTTTACACTCAGTTTTAATAAAGAAAGATATCATTTGATACTTCATCAGAGATGTGCAACTCTCCAAACTAAATGTTGAGATGTTATTTACTACGTCACTTTATTGAGAAATGTCAACGTAAGACAATATCAATAATACTAACCTCTGTGATTTTTCAAATCCCTGAGCTAACACAAATGTGCTTTTGATTGTACACAAATACAGGAAAAGAACTAAGAGAAATGACTTAGTATTGGTTAGAGGAGTGGAAAACTCTTTTTCGCTTATTTGAAAATGTTCACAGCGATAAAGTCCCAAAATATTCTTCTGTGCTTTTTTGTCAGAAAATAAACTTAGAAAGCTAATTTCTTCTTATGTTAAATAAATAGTCTGTGCTTTTTCATCGGAAAATAGTCACATTTGAAGTGTGGTTTTTATTTCCAAAATGTGGATACTTGCACAAAAGCAAGTAAGAAATCTGACCAACTGGTTTCCAATACACAGTAAAAGATAATTTACCTTGATGTTCTCATATGGCTTAATGTGACTGTAGATATCTAAGTGCAAAAGCCACAATGACACTAAAAATAGCTAATAACTAGTTCCTTTTTAAAATATTTAATATTTATACTTAAGGTTTTGGTATCATACACTTTTAGACATCCAGGTGTAAAGGTGTTGTACTTTACTAAATGTTAAAGATATTCTTACTATCCTGATGATCAATAAGTTAGATATAACTTATCTCTCAAGATGCATTCAGGTATAATTAAAGCACCATTTATGACAATAAAAATGAGGTAAGAGGAACCATGTGAAAGGAGCAGTAAGAAAGAACTGATTATTTTTAACTGATGGTTCTGATCCTACAATTGCTAACGTTACAGACGTAACTGGGTATATATCTCTTCTAATAACTGAAACAGTGTCAGGGCACAAATCTAAGCACTGGAACTCAATTGTCTGTACTGATAGCTTCTTTGAATTGTCCCTGGCAAAGTTTCATTCTGGGCCAAGCAGCATTTTCCCAAATAATTTCTGGGCACCGAATGGCAATTAACATGGGCCAAGGACCACTTCCAACAGGCAGTTTGTGCGCAGCTACTGTGTTCTACTATATGGAGGAGATCTGTCACATGTGACAGATGTCTGAGAAACATTTAAAAGACGATTATAGACTTAATCACTGTTAACCAATCTACAGTACATATTTTTAACTCATTTATGAGAACCACTCTGAAAATACAGTTGACACACTATAATTACCAAGTACTATTTTTTCTGTCATAAAGAAACAAGTAAGATAGTTTGCAAAATAGAAGCAAGATGTGGAACTGTATTCTGGTTTCACTGTAGCTTCTAGCAAATTTGCAGTAATTGCATGATGAAGATTTCACCCACAGTACCCATACCATAGAACAATAAAACTTCAGACAGCAGTCAAAACAGAGAGGTCAGGAATCTGAACTCTGAGTGACTGAAAAAGGATAAGTTTTAAAATAATCAGATGATCCAGATATTCAATTTAGCCGTATGCCTCCAAATGGTAATTCTGTTTATATTCCTTTACTTGAGTAATGATTTCTTTCCCTCAATTTGAGTTGTTTCCCTCAACTCAATTCCAAACTTTGCCACAGCTGCAAGAACCTTTGCTTTAATGTGCAGTAACCTGCAAGTGCTCTCTTTGAAATCACTAGTCGTGAACATTATTCATGCACACAATCTTAGTAATATCAGAAATTTTTGCAAATTGTTTGCTGTTTCTTGTGCACCACTTAACCTCAATATGCAGCTGAATTTTACAATTACTACTTCTGGCAGCAGTAAATCTGATGGCATATATAGAGTTGGAAATGTTTTTGTATTTTATAAACAAGTAAACAAAAAGAAAAAATAAGGCTATTGTTAAATGTTTTCCCCCTCAGAACGAGAAATATTTAGTGACACAAAAATTTTTATTGCAAAAAAAAAAAAAAGTAAGTGTTTTTATTTTTCAACTTAATTACAATTTTTGCTCAGCTAGACTTATGGAACAGAAAAAAATATATCTATACTAATATATCAATCTTAAAAATATGCATTTTAAAATTATAGTAAACTGTAATGGAAAGATAATATCTCTCCATTCTTGGGTACAGAACCTCAAAAGTGGCTTTGTTAAAAAAATTAACCTCTAAAAATCAAATACCTTAATGCACTTAAAGCTGAGCATTCACTAAAAACACAGCTCACTTATCTTTAACAGCTGCAATTAGCACGGAGTGTTTAGTTTTGCACGAACAGATTGTATCAAAGAGGATCCAGCAGCAAACTGAGTTGTACTTGAGAGACTGAGTAGATCCTGAAACCGAAACTCTTCTGATCATGTTAAAACCAAAAACATTATATGCGGCTTGTCATGCCTTAACTATGTCTGGAGTATCCTTGAAAGGAAGATAATCAAAAGACAAATATATCAGCTTTGTTTCTGTGGGATCAGAAATTATTTCATGAAGATTCAAGAGGCAGGCTTGTCTTAGAGCAAAAAGCCTGACAACTTTTTTGATCACCAAAGCACAGACAATTATGGGACTTTGTGATGTTTGAGAAATCCTACTTCTAGAAAACATAGATTAGGATGAAATCCTAAGCTCCACTTGCTGTCTAACAGTTTGAAATGAATAAAATCTATCTATCTCCTACAGTGTTCAGAGTCCCTACAGCTACAGAGAGGAGAATGTAATGACCTAGGCACAAACTGCAGGGAAACACTGCTCTGCTGCAAAGATAATAAAAATATCTAAAATATGTGAATATATACTTTACTGTAACTGATGGAAAAATATTTTGACAGTATTTTTTGTCAGTATAAGAATATAGCATCCTGAGCTGCACAAAGACTGCAAGAGTATTTGAGGGTTTTTAACTCCAGAATGTGTATAACCTGTTCTCTCTCACTGTTCAAAAACTTTGTCAGGTAGCCTTCCAAATGAAGGTCCTAGCTGAGTTAAACAGTAACACTGGGCTAGTGACCATAAAAAGAGATGGAAAATGAAATGCTAGATTTTCAAACTAGACAAATCTAAATAAATAGAAGGAAAAATAAGATTAGGAGTTAGCCGTGGCACACTGAAGCTACGTCAATGCCTGTCAATTAAACATTTCCAGGATAGGAGTATGGGCAACAGAACTCGATTGTCTACACAATACTTATTGTTAGAACATGCCTGGCACACATTTGATGTGGGCCCTACTAACACTCTTACAAGTCTTTTCAGAGGAAGTGTTAGTCTTGGAGTTGCACAGGGCAGGGACCTGATTCCAAAAGATAGTTTGAGTGGATCACCTTGCTTTGGAAGAGCAGATAGTTGAGTTTAATATTATGGATGTAGCCAAACTGCAAAAGTTTGCCTCAGGACTGGAGAATGGATCATAGCATTGTTTAGAACACTAGTGGAAATGCTGTAGCCATGCTGTAGCTCTGGCTGTAGCCAAAGCATTCAGAGACACTCCATTTCAGCTAAATATTTGTGAAGGATTAAGAAGGAAGTGCTTGCTCTAACCCTCGTATTAAAATACACAGCCAAGAGAAGGGGACAGTGCTATGGATATTGACAAGGTAGCGTTCTCCAGTTACAGTGCTAAGTATGTGTACCTACTGTGGGAATGTAAAAATGACAATCACTAGAAGAAGGAAATGCTTCCTAGATTACTTTTATAACTAAACTTTGCAACTCTTACTAATTGCAGAGCTCTTCATGGAGTAGCATCATCATGAAGGGTGATGATGACCATGATCCTCCCTCCAACCATCAAAGCTTGCAAAATACTGCTTTGATGCTTTGTGAGAGACTTCCTGTACATCTTCCTGACATAGCTATATGCATCTTTCTATACATATTCCTAAAACTTTGTTAAATCCTCAGAGAATTCTTACAGATCTCTCTTTAAACAAATAGTGATTCTATACATTTCTGAGATGTTACATATCTTTCCTGCAAAAACCAAGTAAGATATTCAGGTGTGAAAATGTCCTATATTAAACCTTAATGCATCCCATTCAAGCTGCCTGCAAAGCAAAATTTTGAGGCTTTCTTCTGTGCAAACACAAACACATCCAGTGCTTATATGATATCTTGCTCATATTTAGGGTGCAGATACAAAAGAAAACAAGATTCTGATGCCTGCAGTTCTGCCCAAGGTGTGGGGGAGAGAGCTTTTGGAGTGGTGAGACAAAAGTGAGTGCTTTTGGAAAGTATCTTAATTTCGCAGTTGCTCAGCCTGTACATCGCGGCAGAATACCTAAAGATTTCTTTTTTTTTTTTTTTTCCCCACATGCTCAGATCTCCTTCCCATGCATATCAGGAAATAAAAGGGAAAATGGAAAAGAAAGAGAGTAGATGGCATGTATTTGCCTAAACCAGAGCATGCAACTACAATTCAGACACATTTCTGAACCAGTTTAGGGAGTTAAAAAAAAAAAAAAAGAATTGCATGTTCTCTGAGAATTAAATCAACCTTTTTGCTGAAAAATGGGGTGCTGTAGTTCATAAGGTATTTCTCTTTTTCCTAAATGATAAAAAAAGCTAATTTCTTCCCCTAAAAATGGAAAAAGAAAATAGAAAAGGAATACAGTAGAGATTCTGAGAAATTACTGAGAAATAAATATTTGTGACCCTGTACGAAGCAACAGCTATCACTCCAAATGTACACAAACAAAATTGACAGTTAGTCCTAAAGGTGATGTAGTATTAGCATATCCTTGAAATATGAGTGCTGGAAGAGGTCTGCAGAACATCCAAAATAAAACAAAAGCCATTATGTTGCCTCTTTATAAGACTGTGCAGTACCAATTCCTTGCGTCTTCTATGTAGTTCTGGTTTGTGCCTTTCTTGAAAAGCATAGTGAAGTTACAGAAAGTACAGACAAGGGCAATGATTTCAGAGCAACGGCTGTAGAAGCAGAGACTACATTTGGACAGCAGAAGGCTGAGCACAGATATGACTGAGGTTTACAAAATCATAAGGTACTAGAGAATGTGAATGCAAAACTATTCACCAAATTCGGCATTGTTAGAGCAAAGGGGTACTTGACGAAACTTATATGACATTGATTTCAATGAGATAAAAGAAAGTTCTACTTTACACAGTATGGGATGAACTTCCAAGCTTTGTTGTCACAGCAGAGGCAGACAGTGGCAACTGATTTAAAGGACTAACAAATTCATTAAATAACACCTCCTATTACCATTAGCAGAAATAGAACACTTTGTTAAATGGACTGCTTGATCTGACCCAGCAAGGTAGATTCCAGATAACTGGAATCATTTTGGGAAATAAATATTATTTTTCTAGCTGGCTTCCTATGTTAGGTTATTGGAGTGTTCACTGCTTTCATTTAACATATTTTAAACCATCATAAAACGTCTCCTTTTTGGTGTTAATCAAACAGTATCTCCCATGCTGTATGGCAAGATGAAAAAGAGCACTTCACTCAATCTAGAAGAGTATGTTCCATAAAACAACTGAAGAAAACAGAGGCTGAATGGACAAGTTTATAAAATCTGAACGCTAGAGGTATCTTAGCCAGGCTATTACTAACATAAACAAAGCCAGGACATAACTTCAAGCATTAACATTCAGGTGTCCATGTTGTTTAACCTCCAGCACGTTTTCAGTCAAGATTTTGGCCCAGGCCAATTGGCAGTCTTACAGATGATGCCTAGGTAAGATCTGGGGGCTTGCATAGGTCAAGAGTTAGTTCCAGCCAAAGTGTGTACCAGTACATCCTGTTTTGGGAGTGGAGAGAGAGTAGAGTATATTTTTATAAATGTACGTTATAGAGAAGCTGTAGGGGAAGAGAATTTAATTGCAAAAATTCAAGCTGTGCTGTGTCATTTGCCTTCAGAACCAGAGAACAGGCTTTGTAGAACAGACATAGCCATAGTTTTGTCTCTACTTCCTTAGGATCGTCAGGAGTAATGTGACAACTTTTAAGCGTAGTTGCTTACACATCTTTGAAAGAATAAAATATCTAGCAGATTGCTTGGAACAGCTTTCTCTCAAGCAAATCTTTCTCACACCCCTAAGGAACAGCTCTAAGTATGCTTGACATTCACATGAAAGGTTCCAAATGATAACTGAGTTTCTTGAATGTTTGTTCAGAATTTTTTTAAGAATTTCCTGTTCAGATAGTCTGTTGAATTATTTATAAACTTGATACGTGTAAAGCTATTGTGAGATTTATATAGAGTATTCGAGCAGCTCAGTGAGCAGTGTCTTCCCTGTTTACTATGTCTGTTCATACGGAAAAGAATTTTGGGGATCTGCACTGTCAGACCTTGGAACATGGCAGCAATGGACAATATTGACCATACAGTTTCCCCACTTATTCAATTCTCTTTGCTCTAGGAGAAAAACCATGACCTAAGGTCTGGTAGTGGTTTATTCAAGGTGCCCACCTCCAGTTCATAGAGGAATTCATTATCAATGATTTTGTGGGTAAAGATGGAGAAAATGTTACTCTTTCAACTGCACTGTTCTGAAAGTGTTGGAGAGTCCTAAGGTTTTGTTCACTTCATGGTCCAAACCAGTTTGTACTTATTAAAAAAAACAAGTTTATCAGCAAAGATACAAATGTCTACATTAGTAAAGCCAGTGCTTAAAGGACAGACTCTTTTTTTCTTTTCTTTTTCCTCTCTAACCTTCCTTCTATCTCTCAGTGCATTGTATTTCACAGGAAATGTGTACATTCAAATTGTCACATTCTTATTTACATAAGGAGCATCTCAAAAAGGAATAATGGATAAAAGCATGGCAAACAATATTTGCTTCATAATAATAATATATTTAAAATTACCTATGGGAAGCATTCAGTCCAAATAAAACAGCAAAATCAGGTTAGAAACGTAGAGTAATTTCTAACACATTAAAACAGGTTGGTATGAAGTCCCTAGACAGCAAGTTGCTAACTGAATTCTGAATTATGACTTCGAGTAGTAATTAACATGGACAAATCAGAAAAAAATTTAGAAAGTAATTTAATGCATGCTCAATGCTTCAGATGAATTTCATAATTTTCAATATATGTACAAAATGCAGCAGCAATTATTTAAAAAAATAGGCATACTGTAAAAAATACATTATATGTTCAAAATCTCTACATATTAAGGATGTGTTTCAAAGGTTACCTCCAATGTCCAAGTAAAAGAAGGCAAATCATCTTCCATAATTACATTTTGAGTTAATATCTCAATGCTGTAGGTTAGCTGGCTTCTTTCTTTACAAATAAGTAAATTAGTTACTTTGAAATAAAATTACTACTGCTGCAATAGACAAAGTAAGAAACTAAAAATGTACCAAAAATGTAGCATATGCAATTGTAAACTGTCCTTTTTAAAATAATTACAACTCTACATTTTCAATATTACTGTGAATAGAAAATCATAAAGACATCTGTAGCTCTCAACATCCTAGTTCATATTTTAGGTTTTCTTTTTATATTAGATCTGAGTATAAATTTCTATAAATACTACTGCATTCTTAATGTTGTATCACTCAATGCTGCATTTTCTTTGAATTTGGTATAAAGAAAAGTGATATTAGAATTTAAAATCTGTGTGAGAAAGTGAAATGAAGATAAGAAGAATTAGTGTTAAAATATGAGTTCACGTAATATGAGTGTTGAAGATGGTAGAAACTGAAACAATTTTCTTTTTACCTTAACGATATCTCCCTCACGCAGCTGAAAGCTCTTGGCTCTAAGACGGATTCCTTTTCCAGCCTCTGTTTCAATTTTATAGATACATTCGTGGTTGTTGTCATAATTAGATGGAAAATTTGGAGATAGCAGTGTTCCTTCGTTTCCAGAGACAGTTGCTCCACATTCAGCTAAAGAAAATAGGCACATTAAAAAAAAAAGTGAATTATCCATTTCAAGAAAAAAAAGGTTGTTTTCAGTAATATCTAGACTCTATGAAAACTCTAAAGTGCTAGTGACTGTCTAGGAAAAGTATGCTCATGTTGGACTTCAACTATTAGACGAACTCTTAAAAATCCCTGCAAAGTTGCTATCTCTAGCATTTCACTGTATATATTTATTATAAGCTTTGTTTCTATACTGAAGAAAACTTTTATCTAGTCCTTTTATCTAGTCCCCTTTACCTCCATTTTATTCTTTGGCCCTCCAATCAGACTAACCTGCATTAGTCTGATTCCATAGAAACTGGAAGTTTTGTTGAAATATAGTTATTGTGGGAGCATATCAAACAAATATAACATTGCTTTCACTCAGTTATCTACACAGCTTTACAAATAAGAACTAGAAAAAAACAAGGAATCAACTGCTGCGAGTAAAGAATCAGGCAATAAATCCAAAGTGTTCTTTTTTTCTTTTTTCTTTTTTTTTCCATCAGGGGAAAAAAAAAGTCAAAAATCTATGATCAGGCCAAGCAGACAGCTTCCTTTCTTTCCAGGTAAAAGACTAAATAAGTCTTTTTTGCAGCCATCTAGAATGAGAACTTACAGACACTGTCAGCAGTAGAGATGTCTGTAATTGCTCCCCCATAAAGAAAAGCATTTTAAAAAGCAGTATATTCCAACCTGTGGCCTCAGCTAGCTTTCTGAATAAAGACTAAAAACGTGCAATATAAATTTCAGTATGCAAACTGAAAACATCCAAAGGGATAGAAAAGAATATTGGTATCTTGTTCAAGTAAACATTTGAGATACTTAAAAAGGCTTAAAAACACCAAATGAAACATATCATACTAATATTTATCTACCATCTTTTTTTTTTTAAATACAGATATGCTTGACTGGTATTTAGGTCTCATTGTTCAGCCTAAAGAGAAAATATTTTGTGTTGAATCCAGATTTTTACCTGAACATCATTCAGAGCTCATTCAAGGCTTGATATAAAGATAAAACAATTAAAATTATAATAAAGAAATGTAAAATCCTAAAAGAATAGGTATTTTTAATAGCAAAGTGATTGGTTTAAAAGTGTAGCTTCTTCCCTTTTCTTTTCTCTTCTCTTCTTTTCTCTTCTCTTCTTCTCTCTTCTCTTTTTTCTGCATATGTTTAACAGACTCCAAAATATTAAAATATCCATTCTTGGAAGTGTGTCGGGGGGTTACAGTTTTAAGTAAACCTAATTATGGTTTATCAGTCAGATACATGTATAAAGAACCACTCTGAAAATATATTCTTTAGAGACACCAGAAAATAATTCATGTAAACATCTTCAGGGAGAAATGCATGTTTTATATTTATATAGAAATAATCTAAAAATATTGAGTTTAAATTTCAGAGGCCTTGACAAGCCTTATCAAAATTATGTGTTTCTTGCTTTTGAAAAGCCTAATGAACATTGACATTTTTTGTATTTTAGATTTACCTCCTATAATTAATTCAGTAAAATTCAAAAAAGAAATAAGGAAGGAGAGGGAGGGAAGGAGGGGAGGAATAGGAGGATAGGAAGGAAGAGGGAAGGAGAGAAGGAAGGGAGGGAGGGAGAAGACATTCAATCTTACTCAGAAGTCTTATTACTACTTTCCATGGGGCTTTTCTTAGGCAAAGTGAAGAAGAAAATCAACAAGCTGCTGGCTGAGGGTCCTTAGTTAGAGATCAATTTCTATTTAAAGAGAGCTTTGTATTCTCCCCTTCCTAAGCTTACTTAGGTGCTGAGTAGCATTAGTCTTAACAGGCAGAGGAGTGGGTTGAAGTATAAGAGCTACTACCACCAAACCTCAGACAGCTGAACTTGGTAGGGGAGGGTGGGATGTACCAGATATTTCTAGCAAGTTTAAAGTCACTTTGCATTGTTTATATACCGCAAGGAATAGTGGCAGACTGACAAAGGAAATGGATTTTTATTTTGATGCTTCTTTGGTAAATGACTTGTCAAATTTGTGATACATAATATATACGGAGATATATATATTTATATATTTACACACAGACACACATACATACATACACACACACACATATTTTTGTGTGTGCATGTGTGGGTGTGCCTATAGCTATTTTCATCTTTGATTTTTTGGAAGAAAGTGAAATTAATTAAACTAAAATGTAATTCAAAGCAGTGGCAACATTAATATCAGATATGCTGAACGTATACCACTTGTGTTTATCATTCTATCTATCATTATAAATTTTATTCATCTTAGTACTTATCTAGTGATGAACAACTGCAGATGGTTTCTGTTTGTAAGTAATTATCAAAAGCTTTGGCACTAGACTGAGGAAAGCTTTATCTCATGTGGAAAGATCAGGTACTCTTCAGAAATCTTCTGCTAACAGGTGTTTGCCCAAGTAAAGATCTATGCAAAAATAGTCTTGCATAAATATATCTGTGTTCCCTCAGGCTGTACTGATATCTTATTATCTACCTTCTTCAAAAGGCTGAAGAAGCAAGAAAAAAAATATTTTTTTCAATATGATGTTCCTAGAGTATTCTACACAGTTTCAGTGATTGAATACTAACTGGTAAGACACATGCAGCATCAATAGATATCATAAATAATTCGGACAAAAGCTGTGAATAGTATTCTCTGTATTATAACACAAAATTACCATTAAATTAAGCTCAAGGAAGATTACCAATGGCAAAAACATTACATATGATTCTCAATTAGAAAAATAAAATATAGAGAATTTATATTATTTTCAAAAGATACAAATAACTATGTTCATAATAGAAAAATTATGCAGTGAGATTTCCTGCATCTGGAATTGGACAAATTTCCTGTTTTAGAAATTTATCAAAAGATCAAAACTATGACTACTGAAATCTGCAAATAATACATTGATGTATAAGATCATGGATGAGCACGGTTACAAAGATCAGGTTAATATGTTAATAGCCTTGTAAAGTATAATGCATTCTGTAAGAAGTAGATATTCTTTCTATTATGTAAAATTAATTATTTACTAAAATTCAATTACATTGCAAAATTCTTCTAAACCAAGTCTGCACTCGTACACCTCAAATCCACCCTATCCAATCACATTCTGCTTTGAGCGCATACTATCCTTTCTCAAATTTCTTGCAAATATTTGAAAGCTATGCAATGTTTGGGGAAAACCCTTCCCTTCTTTATCATGCCAAAAGGTTCTTCCTGACCTCTGATCAATGACATTTCCCAGCCAATCTCCTATCTGTGCCAGCGAATCACTGGCACAGACAGCCCCCAGAAAGAGGCTTCCAAAGAAGAGCAAGCCCTTCTTTGTCAACTCCCTCAATAGGAAAATTATCCAAAGGATGTGACAATTCAAGTTAAGGTTTTCTTGACACTTTCCACTACTATTAGGATACTAAAGTAAGGTCAATTTTAATTAGCTTCCCCAGTTTCTTTGCCTGGAGGAGATTTACGTGACTTTTTTCAGAGAAATGCTGGCCCTATTCATGGAAAGATTTCTTTCTATCCAGGCCACGAGAGCTTCTGCAGATGTGATATCTTAATGCCTGAAATCTCTTTTTCACTCATGATCAATGCCCAGAAGTATAAAGCATCTTATCCACTAAGCATTTCAACTGAGATTTTTTATGTCCATTCCAAAACACTGCTATCTATAACTGCAAGAGCTCCCTACACATAAACATATAGACACATGTAGAATCTCAGAATAGAAGACATGAAGAGCAATATGTAGAGCCTGTGCTAGTCAGTGGGTAGAACTTCAGGCACTTAGATGGCCTTTGGTCCCAAATATTTAACTCAGCAGTACAGAAAATGTAATGATTTTTTTCTTTTAAAATATCTACAGTAGATGATACTGCTGCTGCTTTTTCCTACAGTAGTGTAGTAATTAACATATGAAGTCATAATGTGTAATACCTAAATTCAATTCATTCCTCTGTCTCTCTCGATTTAAAAATGCATCTTCTACTACTTCTGCTTTACATAAACAGATTAGAAAATCAGTTAGTCACAAAGTGAGCAAATACGGACTACTCTCTTTACCACGTAAGGGGAAAGACGACCATTTCTTCAAAGAAATTCACAGATTAAACATTCGGGAAATAAAATTCTGAAATAACTCATGAATCAACATTTATTGTTGCCATGTGACCACCGAACAACAAGATTAGAAAAATATATTCATATTCCCTTTCCTTTTCATTGCCTCCAATAAGTCCTCAATTGTTTATGCAAAATGAAACAACAGACACATGGGCCAAGCCATTGTGCTAGGAGGTATCAGATATAGTTTAAAATCCTTTTAACAGAAACAAGCGGAATGAAGCCAGATTTCTTACAAACTATCAAGTTTTGCTTAAGGGACTGATATTGCTCATCCAACTACTGTACTTGAAAACCGGAAAAACCTCACAATCACCACTGAAAGTCTTTATACAGCCTTTCTTATCTAGCACATGTGCTCTGAATAACTACTGATTTTACTACTGCAAGTAAAATCAACAAATCCTATTAGATGATCTTGAAAGAGCTCTTTAGTCCTTGGCTACAGAGGACTTTTTCTCTTTCATGCCAGTACATCCCTTCAATACCTTCCAGACTCCTGCAGAGTTGCAGGGAACTGCTCTCACCTTAGGCATAAAGATGAAAGAGGTTAGATTTTTCGATGTCTCATGTCCCTGCACGTGGGAAACCTCATTTCTGCTTGTATTTATTAAATATAATTCACTGAATATCAAACATATGCACCCCTCCTATAAAAATCAAGTATATCAGCATTAGCATCTATGTGTCTCCCAATTTTGCAAGCATTGATAAATACAGAATCTACCATGAGAAATAATGCTTATTGACCTACAAGTAATTATTATTGACATTCTGTTGCCACACTCTGAACCACAATCTTATCTTGTGCAAACTATTGTGAATTTAAGTGAGTAGATACATAAGTATATACTATCACTGATATCCACTGGATGCTCTATGCAAACAGCATTTTCAGGACTTGGCTATTCAATCATAGCCTTTAAAGGAAGGGAATACATTTCATATTGCTCTTTGTCAGATTATGCTATGTGTTTAGACTAGTAGAATAATAGCAATGTAGGTGTAATTTAAAAACTTAACATCTGCATCTGATATATTTAAATTAAAAATTTCTATATAAATACAGACTACTTATGTATTATGATATAGTACAAATCTCTCCTTGAGTTTTTTTCCTCTTTTCCTTTGTCTCTGTGACAGTTTATTTGATTTTTCAAGATGCAACATAAATTGATTCAAAGTTTATGGTATACTACTATCAGTACTGTCAGTGGTTCCTCAATTGATTCACTAACCTAAACAGACAAGATCTACCTATATCACTTGCATCCTAATATTCATCTCAATTTACTCAGGTATTTTAAATATATTTTGGATCAAAAACCAAGAAATGGGTAATCCAACAGATTGTTTCAAAAGAGAATATGTGTAAAAGTCTGTCTGGGGGGTGGGGGTGTCCCAGGCCAGGGGCAGGGGAGAGAAAAAAAAAAAAAATATATATATATATATATGTATACATACATACACTATAAAAACTAGTAGAGAATTTTATCTGAAGAAAGCAACAATCTACTATTTCCTTAGAATTCAAAAGAAATCAAAGAAACTTCCATTCAAAAGTATAGAACAGACTGAACTTTGAGATATGCTCTAGGAAGGACACAGTGAGCATTCTGGTAACGTGTCCACAATTGTGTTGAGACTGAGGGGGAAACAAAGAAAGGCATGTTCTCCCAGAAGTACCATGAAATAGAGACTACTCTGTTCTGACAAGTTTTATGTTATTTTGATATTAAAAGGAGCTGATTAAGAGGATATAGACTATAAATAAAAAGTGAGAATGATTTTAACATGAAACATTATTTAGACTGTAAAATAATTATATTTTAAACACTGTGTAAGAGTACTAAAAAGATTAACATGTTCAATCTATCCCAGTTGTTAGAAAAGGGAGTTAATTTAGCTCTAGTCCAGCCTAGCACTAGTGCCTACCGTATGTGAAGCCTGCAGGCCGCAGGACTGAATTGTATATGAGCTCAAGAGACATTAAAAATATAATTATATATTAGTATTTGCACTACGAACCACTAGATTTTAAGTGTCTGTAATTTAAAAACAGGGAACATCTTTCTGAGGATGAGAAAGAAGGGATAGTGACCTCCTTTAAGAATACATCCTTATTCATGCAGCAAAACTGTGCTGTCTTTTTAAAGCATACTACTTTAATGTAGCTAATATAAATGATAATGTGCTTGTAGCGCTACAGGTACTTGTTTGCTCTTTCTAAGCAAAGAATAAATTCTCTAAACTAAATTTCCAAACTCCTTCCATATAGTTGATCGTAAGTATCACAGAATTTACTAGCATCACATCTCAATGGTTTGTTACACAGATTGAGCTAGCAGGTACTAAAAATAATTTTGCTTTGTAAGTATCAGCTTTTTATATGGTTCCAGTTCAGAGTCTTCAAGTTTCAAGTCTGTCAAACTATGGAAGACTGCCACTTATATTTATTTCCTTTACAAAATAATACAAAACAAAACAAGATAAAGCCACCTATATTCATCTCTTTCACAAAACAATACAAAACAAAACAATAAAAAACATGATATGGTATTTTGTCTATGTTTCAAAAGGAGACCAGAATAAAAAGGCAGATTAACCTAATTCTCTATTACAACTTTTGAATCTTATGGTTTTTTTCAAAGTTAATTTCATTTATTTATTGGGAAATTCAAAGGGCAATAAAGAACAATGTATCTACCTGAGAATTATCCCAGAGTATTGTGGAAAACTGCTGTGTAACAACTCCCTCAGAGCAAACAGCATTTACTTATTGAGTGTATATTACCTATATCCAGAGGGAAAAGGTTTTAGAGGAGAAACTATATGCTTCATTTTTACTACAGTGTCTGAATAGTCTCTTGTAACCTTGCTGAGGGCTTCAGTAATGGAAATGGAAAGTAAAGGAAAATGCTACCTTATTAAATTGTTTTTTTCCTTCCCTTGTAGGGAGAGTAATCTATCTGGAACAGATACTTGACTACATTCTTTGTTCTTTTGTTTAAAAAAGTCACTTAAATCTTATTTACATAAGTAGGGTTTTTTTTTTTTTTTCATTTTTCATTCTCTCACTTTAAATTGGATAAAAGGAAACTGCAGAAGGTAGATCTGAAAATCATCAAACACTTTCTGAATATGAACACAGACCCTATACAATAAAAACAACTCAGGGATTCTTAAAATGCTTTGAAATATAGTTCATGTAAAAAACGCAACATTTACTTTATTTAATGGAAAAGTGTGCCCTATTACTTTTCTTCTAGACATCTTGCTAAAAGGCTTGACAGGATCTCAAGCAGATCTCCAAAGCAGAGATCAAATAAAAGTCATATAATAGCAGTTTAAAGGCTTATTTGCAGGAAGTTCTTTTACTGAATACAGAACACCTTCGTTGTATTTACAAAATGGTGGAAGAGTTCATAAAACATGAAAACAATTTGAGCTCAGACTGTTGATAAGTATTGTTTATCTTTCAACGGGGTAATATTGTTACCCAGTAGGATGGTAATGTGATACTGTCACCAGGGCAAAACGGATCGTCGCTGAAACCGAACATAGTACGCTTTGCGTTTTTACACAACAGCAAAGTTGCCTGGTAATGAGGTATCAAAATAACATCCCTTTATTATTTATCTTTTCAAGATAAAACAATCTTAAAATGTAGAAAAAAGGTAAAAGTAGGACCTCAGGCAATTGTTCTGTCTCAGTTAAGGTAACAAAGATAAAAGTTCTCATATTCAAATCAGCCTTTCCTTTCATTTTGAAAATAGAGTGCCCACTATGCACCACTTGAAATCCATTAGTGTTTCTTATCTATTCATTTTTGATTTTGAAACAGAAACAAGTAGAAACTGAAATTATTATACTGGTCTATATTTTGAAGATTCAGCTACAGTGGGACTCAGATACTAATTTAACAAATCTTCATTTTTATGGCAAACAATGACAGAGAAGGATTCAAAAAAGGTAAACAGCCTGCATTTGTGTTTCTAAAAACGCAGTGATATAAGCAGAATAAATTGAAAGATATAAGATGAAGAAATTGGGGAAATGTTTAAAATTCCCATTAAATAAAGTAAGTTATATGAAATAGAAATCTGCTTCAAGATTTAACAAGTTAAATATGACAGCAGCTAAATATAGCCTTCCCAAACACAGTAGATCCTGGATGCAGACATATCCTTCACACTGCCTTAAGATGCAGTTATTCAAATGCTGATGTAATTGAAGATTTTCTGCTCACGAGCAGCTACACATAACTTAAATGAGAACTCTCTCCGCATAAAGGCTCGCTAAAAATGAGTAACAATTTTCAGACTTGGTTTGACTCCTCAAAAGCAAGCTCAAATTAGAATTTTATGCTACAGAGAATTAAAAAAAAAAAACAAACAAAACAACAAAAAAACAAGGAGTATCAAATCTCAAGAGTCTCAAGAAATCTCCAGCGTTATTCAGGCTAACAAGGTTATCACATTTCAATCTCCCTGGAAATTAACTGCATGCTGCAATATGACAAAGTACATTAAATAAAACTGATTATTTTGCAGTGAATAGCAGTCAACTATTAGAAAGAAAACTTATTAGAAAGTGTCAGCAATTTATTTTAACATCCTATCATTAACTTCCTGTACTAATTACTATTATAACTGAATATGATAAATTAATGTGATATTAATATAAGTATTAATGAACAATACCTCAGTGAAGATTTTAGTCAAATACAGTATTAATGTACCATTAAAAAACAAATATCATGTAAAATTTAATGAAAGAGCAACAGCACCTAAATTTGAAATGAAAATATTAAATAGCTGTTTCTTTTCAGCTTTAGGCTTGAAGTTTGTTACAGCTTGTTTTAGTAACGCTATACAGATGAAATGGCTAATGGGGGACTGAGAAGTAATACAAGTAAAAAATCCACTCTTAATGCCAATTTATAATATTGATGTGTAATTCTTAGATCCTATAAAATGCTTAATCTGAAAGGCTAGTTTGAATTGAATGAGTTAGTGTATAGATGGTATTTTTCATGGTATTTCCTAGACAAAGACTTAAAACAGCTTCTTAAGGAGACAGAGAGCAGGGAAAATGCAGGTAAGCAGACAGAAGCATGCCAATCAAGTAATAAAATTGAAATCTAAATTAAGGCAAACTAGGAAAGGAGATTTGAAGAACTAACTCAAACTTTTCCTCTCCTTATCATGTGATGTCCTCGTGTCTATACCTGAGAAGAGACAATAAAAGTGCTTAGTAATGTGACTTTCTTGTGAACAGGAGGAAACAACCATCTCTATAACGAGGGCAGTTCTACAGCTACAATGTTGAGCAGAGAGGCTAAGTAAAAGCTTTTCACATTAGCCAAGGCATTAATCAGGTAAAAGAAAATTATTATTAAATACAGTCAGGTATTTTCATTTTCTTGTCTTACAATTTTCTCGTGATTCGGCTTCAGTTTTGCAATTAATGTGACAGAATTTGATGGCACAAACTAAACTTACTATTTTGTACCTAAACTTGGCTTATAGCAAAGCTGTATCTTCTGTGATCCAATAAACATTTATTAGCATACATTAATGTACTGTACTCTGAGAGTAACAAATCAAACAGGGTGACAATCTCTGCGATATATTTTGCAAAGTGAAAAGGTTGCTACACTTGGACACTATACCTGGCAATTCCCTGCAAAGGTCCCTCCATTCCGATAAGTTTCTATAGGTCACCTTTCACAAGTAGGAAGGAAGGAAAAAATGGCTCACCCTTTCAGAAATTTATCCACATACCATAGCATATCATAAAAGAACACCAAAAAATGCATTTCCTCACCTGTTAGAAGATCACCGGAAATGATAATGTAAAATTTTAAAAAGCACTTAGTCACCTAGGACATGATTTAGGTATACATTAGATGCATGAATTCAGAACTTCAATCTGTACTCCTTTCTTACCCCTGCTCTCCCCCAGCCCCTACTGAGCAGCCATCTATCTCCTGAAATGTGTATATTCACTGGGTGTCTTCTGTTTCATGTCACATTTCTGCTTTTGTGCACACCCCATTTCCTGCAAGTTTCAGAAGCTATTTGCCACTAGAATCCACTAATTAAAGAGAACAGCATTTAACTTCTCTCAGTGCTGACAGAATCATGCCAGGATGCAGAAGGGGATACTAGATTCATGAAGCTAAGGACAGCATTCTGCACTGCCAAATGACAGTGAAGTCTCAGGATTATGGCACTGAGGTGGGAGAATGTATATTTCTGTAGGCAGGGGAATATTTTGGGAAGGCACAGAAGTACATGACTGTCTAGTAGCATCACTCTTGGTTCTGTACACAGTCTAGGGGGACCAGCTCACTAAAAGGTGGGCTTTGCACTCAGGAAATAGTAGTCAGCTGTGAAAGGTAAATGAAACTGTAATAGAATTGTGTAATTATAGGTAGGAAAAAAAAGAGTTATTGGTGAAAGAAAAAAGTGAAAAGAAGATGTACTCAGGATGTACTCAGATGTACTCTTGGGCAGTTTTGTTCAAGCAGCCATAAAATAAGTACATATGTATACCTTTGCAACTATGTGAAAGTAAATAACAAAATGGGAATCAATTATATATTTGGAAGTAATGTCAATAAACCTTTATAATCATAATTACTAACTAAATGCATATTTTTGAAAAAATACACTTTTTGCTGGAAAATATTAGAAAAATAATTGAAGCAATTATAACAACAAAACAAAGAATAATAACACAAACAACAGTGGAGTATTTTTCCTTCAAGCAGTGACAAACCAGCACAGAAGACTTATCTTAAAAACTACTAAAAAAGAAATTTATAGAACACACAAAACATCTCCAAGAGAAACAAATTCTAGGGAACAGGTCCACAATATTTGGACTGCAATGGACTACAATTCTTTGGACAAACTGAATGGAAACCAGCACAGCATACCTACGTACTGTTGGGCAGATAGCAGATGGAATGACCTCCAATGCAGTATAGCACAAAGAATAACTAGAAACGTCAATGAATGTAGGAGGAAAGCAGGATTATAGTTTTCTGTTCCTAAACCTCAACTAGACAAAAGATAATCAGGGGATGCTCATCTGTATTCCAATAGGTTGTTTTTACCCACATATAAGTATACTAGCAAACTCAAAAAACTTAAAGGAAAATTAAAAGATTCAGAAATAAATTTTGGAAATTAAACTTACAACACATAACATGCCAACTACAGTACTGTGCCAGATGGTAATGTTGAGATCCTTTAGAGGTGTCAGACTACCTCTCAGAATAGCACAAAACCAGATACCTGTTTCAGTACTCTCAAATCTAAAAATATGGGTCACTAGTGACTTGCTTCTTCAAGACACTGTGTATATTTATTTTCCTCCTATTCTTATGCCAGCATTGCTAGGAGAATATTTTTACCTTACCATTAGCTATAGGAATTTGCCCCTACCTCCAGTAATTCTATGTGACTTATATACAGTTACAGAAAAGCAGAGTGTTACTCTCTCAGTTCCCTTCAGTCATGCGTTTCCCCCAATTACACGAAATTTTGAGGGGAAGAATAAAAGAAAACACTGAGAATGTACATTTAGACAACATATCTCAAAGCACAGCTACATAAGAGTAGTCAGCCAATCTTTCTCCTTCAAAAGATTGTCTATGTCCTTCATACTGTGGGTGATAAAAGACAGTACTTGCTATAGAATACTTCTTGGAGTGTTTTCAGAGTCACTACTTAAGTACAGACTGCAGGAGAGCTCTTCTGAATGCAATCACTGTCTCTAGAAAGACAGAAAATAGTACTTTTGTGTGAAAGACAAGCATTTCATCTGCTGATATCAACTAGTAGCATATTTGACAGGGAAGCTATCACTGTTACTAGAGTCCTTTTGAGTAAACTTTTACAGGAAATACGATTTCTTCATGAATGACACACTAGCTTTCTGCTATACAATTGAATATAAAATACAAAATTCTCTGTGAGGTGATTGACAGTCCCATCTTTCTACAGTGGGTGTAAAGAGGTGTGCAGGAAGGGGATCCTCCTGAAAAGCCATCTCATACCAATATAAACTGAGAGAATTCACTTGATAGCTAAAGTATGGAGAGTTGCTTTCACAGAAGCAGCACAATATTAACAGAAAAAAATAGGTTAGTTCATCTGCTGAAATGGGGGGAAATCACACATCAACTTGGGTAATGAGTGTTATACTTTTTAAATGGCACAAGGGGGAACCAGCCCTATGGGCCTGGATCTTCTCCAACCTTTTTAATTTAACAGTAAGGCTGTTTTTGTAAGTATGTTTAATAATGAGCAGGTGGCTGTAGGCACAAAGCGGGAGATCCAATTGGGGGTCACACTCAGAAATAAGGGTTTAACCAGAGCAAAACTCTAGCTAGACTAATCAGAATTCTATTTGCAATGAGCTGGAAGAATGCTGCACAGACACTTGAGCTATGCAGTGAATAGCATGGCTGAGATAAACATTAAAATTATTTTAACTGAACCAATTAAAAGGTCAGAAGGTAAGCAAAGGAGATATATTTGAAGGGCTGCCATCCTGAATGTGATGGAAATAATCATGAAAATAAATACTGCTGTGTGCCCCAGAAGGACTAAAAAGTCCTTGTTGATATGTAAAAGTTGGTGTGCACACAATATGCACATGAATTTGGTCAGTCTCAAAACGACAGCGAGGAAGAAAGGATCTACTAGCTGCTGAATCCAGTAATGTACTTAAGAATTTGTGGCACTGACTTGAGATTACATTTGATTTCTGAGCATGCACTCTAACATCATCAAATTTCAGATCAAGTGGGGTTTATTCTCACTCTTTTGAGAAAGAAGTTGTCTTTGTGTGAACACAACATCAAGGTAAGGGAATATCTTCCCCCTTAATGTCTTAGGTGCCATGATACAAGAAATAGGACCTCTCTAAATGTTCTCAGTGTTGTGAAAATATCACATGAAAGCAGCCTGAATGGAAGGGCACTAAATGTGACTTTCGCTCTCAGTTCCACTCAACTACTTTGCAAAGAGCTTCTTTCCCCCCATTTTCCCTGTATCAATGCTATCTTCTAACTTTCCTTTTTAAAACGTTTCCTTTAATACTCTTTGATTTTCCATATTTATAGCTTTACCTCCTTTTTTTTGTTTCAGCACAAGGGTGATTCTTTAAATACACTTTAAAAGAATCCCTTTTAGAGACTATTATTTTATTGGACAAATCCCTTATTTGACTTGGAGGGCTGCAACTTTACTAACTGGAATTAAGAATTTAAGCAGATCAGAAGCTAAAATGACAATCAAAAATACCTTCGAGTATACTTTTCCTCCAAATCAATCTTCTTCATAGATCTACCAGGCATTTATACCATCCCTCAGTTAAAGCACACCTCACTCCTTGACATACTTGTCTCTGAGGAAGGATAGACGTACTTGGGAACAGTCCTATATTATGGGCTATCTTTCTATATTGTTTAGAGTAGAAAAGGTTAGGGTCATCATCTTCACTCTCTCTGAAACTTTCTGGCCCACAGTGGCAACAAGAGGGGCTTGCTGAGTACTGGATCAGTGGAGCCACTGGCTCCACTTGTTCTGTTAGAAAGGGATAAGCAGCACACTGAGAGCATATGCAAGTCTTAAGATCTTAACTTCACACACCTTTCTCTGAGAACATTTGCTTCTTCAGAATACTCTGCACAGTATCAGATGTGTGCCAAACCCTCCTTTCTCTATTCAGAGGACTTGGAAGTGATTCTTGACTTTCTAACTTCTATGTTATATCTATAGACTGCTACTTTCTTAACAAAGCTTTAGGGAAATTTTGGTATTTGAACAACTTAGAACCAAAATTTTTTTAAGAAACCATCTCTTGATTGTTGGAAAGACAAAGCATATTAAAAAGAAAACAAAAAGAAAAATAGCCCTCTTCTGGATTCAGCCAACGTCATCAAAGGAGAGGTCAGATGAACAAATGTTTCTGGGCAGCTGAGGCCACTCTGATTTATCAATTAATTAAAAACAGTGGTGCATACGCCCCAAGACCTTAAAGCCACTTATGTATGGGTCACTGTGGTCTTTTACTGCAGATCATCCTCTGACCTACTATAATCCCTACATGTGTGTTCTGCAATTTGACATGGAGCTTAAGCAGTAACAGCCTTCCCCAGTGTCTTCCTTACCCTTGAGAAAGCCCTGATCCTCTTTCTAAGAAAGCCTCTACAATGCACTACAGCAAATACATGACTGAAAGTTTTTTCCTGGAACTCACAGGACAAGCCTTTTCCCTAGCTCTTATTCTGGAGCTTTTCTCAGAGCTATCTTACATTATTAAGTTCATAGACACAAGCATTTATTGATAATGCATGAGTCCTTTCAAAAGGAGAAAAAACCTTGACTAACTCACAGTTAACCAGAGTCCTGCATGTATTAAAGGTACTGTAAATACAGTAAATGAAATAGTCAGTAGTCAGTATTTTCAGTATTTGCTTAAGAAAGAAGCCAATCTCAAGGTATCAAAACTCAGATGGCATTGGTTTTTTCTCATTTTTTTTTCCAAGTATTTTTTGTCTTTGTACAAGAGACTGATCTTTGTGATGCTATATGAGGAATGATGAAATAGGTAATACTTGAAGGGGAGCAAAAGTAGAAGCATTAAAAGAATCTGCAACTACTTAGCAAGATGTGCGGAACTCCTTCTGGAAGTCTACCAAATGAGAACATTGTTTATTCTAAGTATGCTAGTACTGATCATTTTAGGTATTTCCTGTGCCTAAATATATAAGCCTGGATATTCCTTATGAGTCAGAGGGAATGCAAGAACAATACAAAATATACCACGAATGAACTTCTAATTGATGGAACTTGGTTCTAAAGACTACCACATTTAGGAAAAGAATCTTCAAGATAATATACACAGCAAAAAAGAAGGGCTGATTTAGCTCAATATTTATAGAAGCAAAAAACAACAAGAATGCACAGCATTGTAACACTATGTATTTCAAAACTGAACTATGATTACATGGAAGATCTATCTCCCCCTCCTTTGATTAAGAAAAAATAAACAAAAACAAAAACACTCCCTCCTCCAAAAAATCTGTCGCTTACAGAACTTTTCACCCAAAATCAAATAGATTATGTATCTAGTCAGAAAGAAGAAACATGTCTGAAGTGTACAAAAGAGCCTGGATTCTGGGAGTGCTATTCATTCTTTAAATATTAGGAAACATGGATTTAAGGAAAGATGTCTTCAAACCAGTCTACAAATGGATTCAAAACTGAATTTAAAAAAAAAAGAAATGTGAAGTCTCAGTTAATAAATTTCCTCTCTGAGTGAATTATAGACTCATCGTCTATACATATGAGTGGATCCATAATTCTAAGTTATGCATGAGAAAAGCTACAGGTGATCAGATCTGTGTCTAGCATGGTTATTGGATAAACTATTGTTATAACTTCATGGCTAATTCAATGCCTGATACTTCATTAAGTTAACTATTGATACTTAGGCAACCTTTGCAATTTTGCAGTAAGTCATTCATATTACGGCAATTACTCTGTAAGCATTTTCAAGATATTGGTTATGAATCTCTCATTATAGTAAATCGTGTAGGAAGGATTTTCTAAAAGCTAAAAATAGAAAAAATTTGAAAAGATATATGACAGCAATATAAGGTGACAGATTGTGTATAGCTCAATAGCCTTAAATATTGCTAATGGTTTGAAAAGTTTATGATAGCTGAACTAAAATGAATATATGTGTTTGAATGGACACAGACAAGCCTGCCAGAGAGCAAAACAAGAACAAACAAATCAGTCCCCAAAGAACAATTAACTTACTTAAGATTGCATAGATCAAAGATGACTTTAATTTTCATAGAAAATAGTATTTCCCTATTACTTAGTGTACTTCAGACACATACTTTGATTCCTCTTCAAAGAAAATTAAATTTATGTCTGCTAAAAAATACTGAACAGAAACGTGGGTAAACAATTTCATATTGAATTTACATAATGAAACCAGTAACTCTTTGAGCCTTTTTTATGGCTGAACATCTTTGTTTAGATGAACATTGGCTGCATGTAACTACAAAATAAGCATTTCATAAACAATAGCAGTTCAAAATTTATAATTAAGATATGAATAAGACTGAGCAATTTATTGACCATTTATTCAAACATGAAAATGAAAATATAAAATAAAAACCTGAATTTTATCAAGTTAGGTTAACAAGATGGTAATTTTGAATAAAATCTTCAACATCAACTGTGTATCTTATCATTTTATAACAATTCTCAGTACAAAAAAAAATAATTATTTGATCTTTGCAAGACTGTAAACCGAGCCATATTCATGTACTTATTCTAACAAATGCCACAAAACCTGTGGATAAAAATGTTAAATAAGGATTTTGGGAACAGATATTTAACTTTCCAAATAAATAATTCTACTTAAAATGTATAAAAGAAGGCTCATATAAAATGAGCACTTTTCATTATTTTTTGTTTCCTTAAGGCGTTAAAGTGTATATAAAGATTGGTAGAGGTTACACTTTTAACGCATTTGTTGTCATCTTTAAATTAATTCTTCATGATTTAAAAGATGTCAGTAAACAGTATTTTCATACTTTACCACTGCTGTCACAACAGTTAGCATACATACTCACTCACTGTATACTAAATACATTTAAATATTTATTCATTTCTTCATAATGCAATTTATAGATTCTTTGGCACTCTGAGCAGACAGAATTCAACCAAAGAGGTAGCAATAGACATTTCTATCTCCAAAAAACAGTTGAGTCTTACAGAAACATGGACTACTGAGGTACCCCTTACACACTGCCTACCACATGTAAAGGTTTCTGGTATAACACACTAAGGTTTTGTGTTATGGCATTTGTAAGGCTTGGTTATGAAGACAGGTCTGGAGTTTGTCTAAACCTTCACTGGGGTGAAATCAAAAATTATTGCAATTTTGCCCCAATTCTGGGTAAACTAGAGCTTGACACTTCAAAGACAGGTTCTGCATATGTGGTATAAGCAGGGATTCTCTTTGAGATGATTCAGAAGGACACAAGAAATTCAAGACTAATGCAACCATTGAAAGTCTTTTGGGAGTCATATCTTCATTTAACTACGTGCTTTGAATAAAAAAAGGAAATATTATAAAGCTTGGATGTAATACTGAACTTGAAGTTCAGTGCTCAGGCAGGGCCTTGAGGTCTTGAAAAAATGGCTTTCAGATAAAATACAAGGGTTTCCTCACATCTATCTTCAGAATTTGAGCCTTTAAGGAAAAATTCTTTGCAACTACTTATGACTAATTACCAATTATATAATCAAGAGGTTGTTTTTGCTAACTTTACACAAAAATAGCATATAATCAGAGTTAATTTATAACATTTTGCTTCTTAATGTTTAATTTATTTTATTAGCCTGTAGCTGTAATGATGACTTAGCCTTGCATCGAATTTCACCTAGAAATACTGGATTAAATTATATCTTTGAGAAAAAAAAAACATATTTTTTGAAAAAATCCAAATTTTGTCTGAAAAACAATGGAACTGAACAATAAGGAATGAACCAGTTCCCAAAACAACTGTTCAAATGATTCACCTCATGCTCTTCTCAGAAAATGAAATGAGAAGGTTGAAATTTTGTAACTGCTACCTGCAATCCTTGCATCTTGTTACATCTTTGTCAAGAAAGCCTAGGAAGTCCTCCCATAGCATATCATCTTTCTGTGTATAAATGCTATATGTAATATCAATTTACTTTCACATTAGATCAGATTACAGAAATAGCTGCACACAGGTATGTGGGAGAAATGGGAATCCAAAGAAAGTAGGTTCCATGAAACATATATGCAGGTAACCAAATGTGGTATGTGCTGGATTATAGAGCATTCTTTAGCTCTGGAATTGACCTATGGGCCAAAAATCTTCATAGCATACATACATACCCTAACAAGCAGTATGGAGGGATAGAGATGTTGATGCAAGACAACAGGAACTAACAGGCCACTTGGGACACTTTCATCAATGACTTTCAAAAAAATAGAATCAAACCCCCAAATTAATTGATGCTTTACACCTTCCTATTTTAAAAAGTAGATATTAATGTGAAAGTGCATGAATGAATCAAGACAGAGGAAGAAGTGAAAACATCTAAGCCCAAGGTAAATAAATTATTTGATAAATAGAATAATTTCTATTTATCTATTATCTATATCTATTATCTATTTATTGAGAACTTGTATATTAATTTATCTGCTTGCAATAAATTTTCTTTACAAACATAAAGCTCTTTTGTTATGAGCGACACGGCACATGTTGTAATTGGTCTAAATATAAAACAACTCAGCTTAGTATTAGAGCCTATGAAAAGGTAAATGGTAAGACTGCCAAGCAATTTTATGGGGAGAGGGCATAAGAAGGTAAATGAAAAGTAGAATTTTGGTAGTATTTTTCAGAGAAGGGGACAAAATTCAGATTCACGAGACAGATTCAGATACTGAGATTTAACTGCTTTAAGGCAGGTATCTCTACACATGACTTAGTAATATTAGCTCTCATTAGCCAAACAGTTAATGATGCCTGAGTCAGTTGTCCACACATCTAACGTTCACCTGAAACGACATGAGGTAACCTGTCCGTATTTTATACGCTACTCCAAAAGGACATGAAGCTCACCTAAATCCTGTCTGACCCATGTGGATGTTTCACCTATAATGACAGGAATTCCCATATTTAAGCATCCAACTCAGTCTGGAGACCGATTCATCTCACCTTAAACTAGACATCTGAATTCTCGTAGCTGGACTGCTCTCTAGGCTTTCTATTGACTTTATTGACTTAACTGCCTATAACTGGAATTTAAAAATCTAGCTCATATGTGCACAACTACAGCGCAAACAGGCAAATGCCGATGTCTGGAACTGAATCTGATCCTGTCCACTGTAAAATACTTGAAGCTGAGAACCCCTACTCATAACCTATAGTACTGGAACTGCTTAAATTCCTAGTATGTGATGGACGCGTGACTGTCCTCCGGAGAGTTAGATAATGAGGTTGTAACCTCCAACTTTAACACCTGTTTGTGCTTTTTATTAATTTATTTTAATGTCCAATCATCTTACTATCTTCTAGGACTATTGGGGGGGGGGGGGGGGGTTGAAGTCTAGACTATGATTATTTAAATATACAGAATAATTTCCTGTTCCACAATTTGTGTTTATGTTTTGTAAGATGTAAAATACAGAATCATACTTTTAAATTATTTTATTGTACTTTGATATGACTTTATAAAAAAACAGATATTTCTATTAAGTAGGAATATCTTTCTTTCTTAAAGTCCTACCCTTCTTCTGTCAGTCCTCAAAATATGTGTGTCAGTGATTTGCTTAGGAGAAAATGTTTTATATTAGTATGTTGTTAATCATTCAGTTTTATGCTTTCTATAAATTATATAGAGAGATATACAGTGAAAATACTAATGTATTGACTGCATAAGAGCCAGCTACTTCAAAGAACTCTATTAATGAGTGACCATAACAGTTGCACAACATGTGGTAGCAGTAGCTTTTACTTTCAGTTTTAGTTGAGCACACATATAGTAATATCTTGACAAAGCTAACAGAGAACGTTACTTATTAAGAGTCATCTTTTCTTTAAGAACAAATAAATAAGGAGGTAATTTTCCATTCACACACATGAATAACTACAGAATAGTCGATGAGTCTTAAAAATTAGGAAATATTAAATGCATAAAATACACTCTTCTAGTGAAATCTGCACACTTTAAATCTATACATGATGAGGCATGCTTGGTTAGCCAACACTGATTGACAGAGTGTTATGTAGCCAGTGATACTCGTAAGAGGAACCAAGCTGAATACGACCAATGACTTAAAACTACAATTTCCAAATGGACAGCAAGCTCCATATGATATTGACTTCTCTCCCCTCTGTTCCTTTCTTTCATCATGAGTCAAATAAGCCAAAGTCATTAAAACACAATTAAAATAGTTTTATTTTTTCCATAAAATGTATCATACATCTCATATATAGCTTTCATTTTAAATATGCACACACATATATATACATATACATACACATATATACATGCATGTGTGTATGTGCACATATATATATATATAAATATATGAGATATGATTTTTTTGAGATATAGAGATATGTTTTTTAAAAGCAAATAAAAGAAATCTGCCAAGGCTGAGTGTCTTCCTTAATAAAATAAAATCCTATTTAAAACAAGAACTCTCTAAAAGGCTATCCATTTAGAGGTGAGTTGAAGTATTTGAAACTTCAGAAACATTAAGGTATCAGGAACAGATAAGATTCGATTCACACTGTGGTGGTTCATAGCCCATATGTAATTCAAAAAAGTAATCATCATATGATAAAACCAATACACAAATCAAATGCAGCAACCATATGGTTTTTATAAATCGAGACCCAGAGCTTCTCCCAAAAAAGAGCTATTCACTCAATCTGAGCTTATCGTTATTGATTTTTAATAACAGCAAATTCTCTTTTTAAAAATTACAATTTTAATAAAAATACATTATGAAAAGTCACCTTTAAAATCAGCTTGGGGACTCTATAAAAGGCTATTTTCACTTCAAGACTTTAAACATTTTTTCTTTACTCTAAAACATAAAGCGGGAGATTTTTCTTTCTCATTGCTTTTAGTAAGGGCACACATTTAGTTCTGTTATTATATTTATATTTTATCTCATAATACATTCTGATCTTATTTTCCACTAAATTCTAGCTCATAACTACAGTTGTTCAAAAGCTAGTATCATCGTTAAGTTCTTCTATCTAATTTTTTCTTCTCTAAGTAGGAGAGACATGCACTACTTACATTTTGGACTGACTTGAAAGTCTGCAAAGCTTGGGGACGAATCCTTTCAACCCAAGCAACTTGTTATCTACCCAGTATTCTGATATATGCCATGTGCTATTAACGATTTGATGAATGAAATGAAAGCATGTGACCACCTACCCACACACCTTGGCAGAGGTGCACTCCATACACGCCGTCCACCACCCAGGCAGGTAAGTTTATTAGCACCTTCCAAGCGATAGCCAGGGAAACAGGAAAAGATCAAGGAATCTCCAACACCAAAATGAAAACCAATTCGTCTACTGAAGGCAGGAACACCCGGATCATCACATGGCTCCAGATCATATTCTGCAAACAGTAAAACATAATAGATTAAGTGAATGGTCCCACATTAAAAAAAAAAAAAAAAAAAAGGTTAAACAAATTAGTTACATAGGATCAGTATAGTACACTTGGAAACATGTCTTTCAGAGCCATTTTCTCTACTTAAAAGTGGTGCTGTTTCTATATTTCTGTTATGGTTGCATATACAGTAATTATATATCTATTGTGTCCCACCCACACTACATTTATTTTCTTAATTTCAAGGGCTGTAATCAGCTTGTACCATAAACGGTACACTATAATTTTGTTTAATTGCATCCTTTGTATATAATTCTTGGTTCATTTCATCTGAACTCCCAAACAGCTTTGGCAGCAAGACTTATGGTTTAAAAATTCATTATGTAATGAGAAGAAATTTAACAAAAATCAAATGAAAGGTCAAGTGAATGAAGAGATGTATGACCATGTTTTCAAAAAATGTGCTTAAATTTCTCAAGTAAAACTATACTCTCAATCAGGCACTCTCTATTTGCATTCCTTTTAGAAATGTCATAGGTGTCATTTAATTGAAAACAAATATACATGAATTTTTTAAGACGATTCAAAGGATTGGAATTTGTTGAATCAGAATAACCCATAAAATTTGGGAAACCTACATGAACATACAACAGTTGTAAGAAACAGTAAAGCTGAGGTCGTCAAAATGCCCACCAAAAAAGTATGCAATTGTCTTTTCAGCACTACTTAAATGACCTGTTTAACTAACAGTACATGTATACAGAACCATACCTGCACTAGAATTCTCATTATTGTCAGAGGGAATGATACCCCTGGATTAAGAATAGTATATACTTTTCAGTTTTGTTTGCACTCATAAGAAGTCATGCATTTAAATATATGTATATATTTTGAAACACTTTTTGGACAAAGTAAATCCAATAACTGAAAGAATTAACAGAAATTTAAGGAATGTTAAGGAATTTGTAGTTAAAAATTGCACAGTTAGAAAGTCAAACACAACTATCACACCCTGAATATTAGCAAATAAAGCTAGCCTATCTGTCAAATAGCAACACTTTGTTATTTTTCTGTCATGTGACAATAAAAATTTCATGGAAAAAGGAGAATCATATCTGGCAAATTGCAATATGAAAAACATGTCTTCTCCCATACCTTATTAATCAATAATTACCACAGCTATTTAAACAGAACTTTAACAGAACCTTAAATGTAAATAACATCTTAGGTTGGTTTCAATAAATATTATTATTATGTCAAACCAGTCAACATGATTTCCAAGCCTATTTATTTTCATCATATATATTGAACAAAAATTAGCAAAAAGTCATTTACACCTGGTAACATGAATGCATAAAGAATACAGACATAAGTTCAATTCCCCTTGCCTTTTCTTGATGGATCATTCTTTTCCAGGGAATATGAAGAATTAAAAAAAATTATTTGTGGAATAATCACCAGTTATTTATTTTGTCAGTTGGCAAAGTGACATACAGAGAATAATTTATAACTCTGCATCACAATTAACATTTCTTTCTAAATATTCTGACAAATCAGTGCCCACTTTGTTACTTTTTATTTTGGTGATAGAGCAATAGTATAAATAAGAAATTAAATTAAAATCAGAAATAGTAAAGTTATGTTACCTATATAGGTAGCCCAAAGAAAAAAGCCTCAAAAGGTAACATAAGTCTTTGGGAACATCCCTTTAGGCTTCCTATATGGAGCAAAGAGAGAATTAGGTGACTAAGAATTCAGACTGAGTCAAAAGAACAAATCTATGGGGGAAAATAAGGTCTGCTGCATACAGAGGGACTACACCTAACTCAGGAAGTTCTGAGCCACACAGTCCTGCATCCTCACAGAATATCCTGAGGAAGTATCACTATATGTTTGTTCTTTTTTGTGTACTGTTCCATACGTATTCACTATTGACCACTGCTAGAGATAAGATGTTCCAAGGGATAGACTTTAGGTATGACTCCAAAAAACTTATCTTCTGTTCTTCAGAATATGATATAAAAAACTCAAGAGATCATTTAGAAGAAAACTACCTCTGACAACCAACAGAAAAATAGTCTATGTCACCTCTCCCGTTCGGTCAGGCACTTGTCTCTAACCGAAATTCATGCTCCTGAACTGTTTCCCAGAACTGGGCACCTACAGCGAACTCTTCATATTGATATGTGATGATATGGATTTTTAATGACTTCTCCAAAAAGTTCTTAATAAAATATAGCGAAATATTAATTTTAAAAGAAACCCTTCCCTTTCCTTACTAAAGTAAAGAACAGTATTACTAGTGTCTCCAGCATGTTGACTATTTAATTTTTTTTATCTAGACCATCCTAAAATATTCTATAGCCCATTTACTAAAACATTTACCTTGGAGGTTGGATTGACAGGATCAAAACCAGTTAGAGGAAGAAACTAAGCCGAAGTTTCCAAATGAGTGTTTTAATAGCTGACTTACTGAACAAAATAAATAAAGAAATCCTTCCTCACAGTAAACCTTCTGATGGGAAGGTAAAAAAAATAGAAGTCATCTATGAATCACACTAGGTTTAAGTTTTGAAAATACATGTTTTACTACCTCTGCTCAGCACTATAATGGCTGAGGTAGATATGATACCCTTTGGTAGACCTTTAGGCACTTGGGGAAATAGCTAATAAAAATATAAATTCCAATATATCGTAGACTTTTTCGAGGATTACTAGCGGTTTAGCAGAGCTTCAGAATATCTAAACATGAGATTTCCATGTTAGAACGTACGTAAACGGTACTGTAGATCAAAACTAAAGTGCAGATGCCTTCATGGTGCCTAATTAGCAGATTTCTATTCTGTTATGCTATTTCTATAAAAAGCCAATAGCAAACTAGCTTCCAGAACCTGATGGATCAAAACATTATGTGAAAATCCCAGCATGTCCCATAAATTATTACAAATGGGGGTTATTATGCTATAAACAGATTTACTCTATTAATTTTAATCACCAATTAAATTCTTTTGATCAGTATTTATCAGAAACTATTTGTATTTTCCCATAAACTTGTCATTGATTCCAAAAGCAAATTGATTTTGTGCAGTACTTGTATTAACATTAAATGACTTGGTTTAATTTGGCTACGTCTTCCCCATCTGTCTATTCTGAATATAGAATATTTTGTGTTTTTTCTCTACAGTCATAGTAAGAATTAATGCAATAATTAACTTTATTCAGTTAATCTGTAATGCATTTATCCATCACAGAGGTTTTGAACAGATAGCAGCAGCTGGTATGTGTTTGAAAATCATCTGAGATGCTTATTGCATTTTTTTGCTATAGGATTTAAAATGTTTCAAGTAACTTTCAATGTTCAAGAACCTTCATCATTTGATTTCTGACAAAATATCCTCTTCTATTTCCAAATAGATAAATGACAATATAAAATCTAGAATTCCACAGAGAATAGTAATTCTACAGTCTTATTTCTGAGAATTAATTTATGACAGCACAACATGAATGTAAAATAGATGTATGATGCTCCTCAACAAGAATGAAATTACTGCTTCAAAATTATTTGCTTTACCCCATGAAATGAATAGCTTCACATACCAAATGGTGGGAGGATGAGTGACAACAGGCATAAGCTGAAAGAAGAGAGATTCTAACTGGAGATATGGAAAAACTTTTTCAATACATTGGAACAGGCTGCCCAGAGAGATTATGCAGTCTCCATCCTTGGAAATTTTCAAGATCAACCTGAATTTCATAAGTAATATACTATAATAATAGTATATTATTTACTGCTATCTCACTATTATATTATATATAATACTATATTATTTTATGATTTTATGATAAATGAACAGCATGGACAAAGATGCATATAGAAAGGAATGCACAGTTATATGGAAGAGACTAATCAAAAAACAAGACTTCTTTGATAGCTATAAAAATTAGAATGTAATTTGCCACACATTAATTCATGTGTATCCACCTGTCCTATAGTATACATACAATATCTACATTTACCCATTTGCATTTTTACTAAAAAACAATATTCTGTATGTTAGTTTAATTCTTTATGTATGCAACTTGTATATACTATCACTGCTACTTTTGAAAGTTTCTTTCAGTGTGAAGAAAAAAAAAATCTTTATTTTTTCTTTATAACTTTTGCAGGATTTTTTTCCACTGCCAAGATAATGGAGAATAAGCTCAACAGTACTGTCACTTTATTGTCAAAAGTTGCTTTCAAAAGGTACAACAGAACAAAACAGTTTGTATATGGTACAATAAGAATAAAAAAAAAATCTTTGCATGCTTGATGTTTTATTTTCTATTTGCATTACCGATTTCTGTACTCTCAAATTAGTGCTTAGTGGAAGAAATTTGTCAGCTGAAATTCAGTTCTTCTTACTAAACATTGCTTATCGTGAAGAAATACATTCTGATTGTGTGACAATAAGAAAGTAGTCATGCTCATTTGTGACATAAAATTAATGTACCTGATAATATTTCTCAGAACATTTGTTTAATATATATGATGACTACTTATGTGTCTATTTGTTGTAGACAGAGCATAAACCTTTGCTTGGCACTGAAAAATTCTGTGACCCATGCATTTTGTTACTCAGTATTTTTCCCCTTAAACCCACAATGATATTATGTGTATTTTTATGCAAGTTATATAGCCCTCTACCATTATAAGTTATTTATAAATAAACTACTAAAGGTAATAGTTAATATTAGCATTTACAATCCAAACTTCTAGAACTCTGACCTCTGATTTGGTTAGCCCACAAGGAATGAATATAATCAGCATCTTATATAAGCAAATTTGTCACTACAACTCTAATCAGTGAGAGATTTTTTTTTCTTTTTTTTTAAACAAGCCAGGCAAATGAGATGTACTATTTGTGAATACCACGCACACCTGACAACACTGTCAGATCTTGGTCAAAATATATTAATTTTTCATTTTTTCTATTCTTGAAATATGTTGTATGAGGATATGGTATGTTAGTTCTTCATGTGCTGCTTAAACAGAATATTCATGCACAAAATGAAAGCATGAGCATCTTAACTTATGGATGGCGCGTTAATGATCAGTATCTGTAAATATGCTATATTCCAGTGACAGAAAGAAGCATAGATAATTCTTGAGAAATGTATTGCTTCTATATGTAGTCTAGTTTAAAGAGATTGTAAATAAGAAGCAGTAACTTAGATTTTTCAATTCCCTTAAAGAGGAATTTGTAAAAAATATCAGAACTTCTTCAAATATCAAAGCCTAGTAAATCATTGCTTTCAGTTTTATATATACATTTTTCTATTCCAAAATCAGTGTCAGTTTAAACTCCTCCATGACTCTGAGTTAGCATAATAGTGCTTTTCCACTCTTTCTATTGTTCGTTTACTGGATCTTTTATCAGTTACTTTCTCTCTTCTGAAACAGTACCCTCTGCTTCTGTACTTTTTTTTTTATGCTCCATTTTCCTCCTTTTCTTCTTTATGCTGGTGTTTCAAACATTCCCTGGAACCATGGAAAACTTCTCATTAAAAGATTCTCATCACAAACAATTTCCTTCTCAATCTGTTAGTCACCTATATAAACCTTAGCCAGTCTTCTAATATAGAGACTATATATTTCTACTGCGTTTTTTTTTTTTTTTTCCTGAAGCTTCCTAACGTTTCCCCATCTACAAGAAAAAAATACTATCTGGAAACAGTCTCCGGACGTTTAGCAGAATGTAATTCCTTACCTGAAAATGTTATGTTGAAGCCTTCGTAAGAAATTGAAAAATCAGATATAAATCGAAGCTGTGCTGTAAAGTTTCCAAAAAGGCCAGCTTTAATTGTAGGGGGCAAGACTGAGCCAGTTAATCTGGCTACTGGTTCTGTGAAGCTGCCATCTTCAGTGATGAGCAAATAGTCATGCGAGCTCTCAAGGTGAAAGGTATGGAAAACCAGCTGCACACCTTTAAAAATATTAAAAAAGGGAAAAGTAAGGTATTTAACAGCAAGTTTTTCTCTTCTCTTATACACAAGTGATACAGACTATAAATTTTAAATGATATGGAAAGATTTTCAGAAAAAGAAACATATAGAACCAAAATCTAAAATTCACAGAACAAAACTTGCAAAAAACACATAGGCTCAACATGTGGGTTGCAGTTGTTTGCTTAGTTCATGTGTAGCTCACTCCCATAAGACAAATGATATAATCCATTTTTATGTTTACAAAGCAGTCTGAAAATTTTTAATTCTCTGTATGTTTTATTCAAGTTGCTCTAATTAGCCTCTCTTATTTCAGCCTCTAACCCCATCTCACTATTAAACCAGTAGAGATACTTTATTGTTTAATAATTGGCTATATTTTTGGATTCATTTCACTTTCTGCATTTCCTCCAAACCAGTTCTATTTTTCATCTCAGCCTGGGGAACGAGATGATACCCATATAGAATGAGTATACAAGTATACATACAAGTTTTGTATATCGTCTTCCATATATACAGGATAATATTGGTTGGGACCAGTCATTTAGTCTTGATTGCTTTTCAATTATCAATTTCCCATCCACTGATGAATAAGTTGTTTTCCATCACGGTTAGCTTCCAAAAATAACTATTTAGTGTTGGGGGCAATATTCTTTATACATATTACATTTTAAATGCCATATGCACCTTAAACAAATATCCTATCTATAATGAGGTTTTAACAACAGCAGACAGTTTGAAATTAAGTATACTTCACAGATTGATGTCATGCATAACAAAGACTTTCCTTACAATATGCAATAAAAATGGAACATATTCATTATAATTTGATTCAGTGGTATAAACACACTCCACCAGTACTTTCTAGGCTTTTTTCATAGCTCTTTTACACATATCCCTAATGGTTAAACTGCCAAGCTTAACCGTGTATCCAAATGTTGCTCTACAGTGTATATACATAGAGATATACAATTTCTGAAAATGTGTATTTGAAATTTAAGTTTACTAACACACGAATCAAATTTGCTGCTTGAAATTTATCAGTGGGGAAGACCTTTCAACAGGGCCTTGCTAGTTTTCACGAAATATTTTAGTGCTGTTTAACAAGTAACAATATTTTCATATATTTTAGCTTTTCTACTTTCTTCTCATTTTTCTGAGATGGACTAAACCAAACAAGTTTCCTCAGGTCACCGCTGAAATAATGTTTTCTTTTCAAAATAAACACAAACTAAAGACATTACAACTTTTGAAGACATGTATTTGGGGAAATTAAACTAACACTTTTTTTTTAGAAAATAACAGCATTTTTTTTAACTCTATCTGGAAAAGGCATTTTCCTGTGTTTTTCTGCTTGTTTGAGGTTTTTATACTTAAAGATTATATATGCATATGTAATTCATATCAGATTCTTACCCTTGCCATGTGACACTTCAATAGTCCAAGTACAGTTTAAGGAGTTGGGATAAAAATCAGGAAAACCTGGAGAAAGAACAGTTCCACTTTTCCCATGAATGTATCCACCACATAAAGCTTAACGAGAGAAAAACAGGAAAAAAACAAAACAAATAGAAGTCATACAGGAAGACCTGTTCTTTGAAAAAATTGCAGTTAACCTTTAGAACTACTCCTTGATTAAAAATATGGTCAAGTAATAAAATCAGCAGAGTTAATTTTTCTGAAACTATCACATCCACATTTGATAACAGCTTGTGTATTCTTGAATTAGCCCATGAAAATGAGTTCATTTTTCATCTGCAGCCCCTCCTCTTAGCAGAAAATAAAAGAAGTAAAACTTTGTTCCAAAATATTGAAAATAATAATTCATATTGTGTTACTGTTTAAGAAGTAAGATTAAATAAAAATTATTTCATGTGAATTAACTATGAAATCAAACATCTTAAGAGTTATGTTTCTTGCACTATATACTTAAAGAGGTAAGTGTTTCAGACCATGTGTAATAAACAATAATATTGAAGAAAGAAAATGTAATTTCTTCAAAGAATGAAAAAGCTTGCTCAGTTTGATTTCTTCTGTGATATTGAGGAAAAAGAATGTATTTTCCTCTTTCAGAGATTCAGATTTATTTGGAACTGAGTGTTTTGAAAGACAAAAGAACTACACTAAAAACATTTTATGCATACCAGCATTTGCTAAAGTAGGCTGCTCAAATTTGCATGACATATTAATTAAAGATTTGCATTTTATATACAGCTGAATTGCTCACTGATCTTACAAACACAGCATGGTTGTACTTTTCTCTCATATCTGTTACTGTCCAGCTTTTAATGTTATTTTAAAATTTTAACAAACTAAATACTTCACAATGCAACAACAGAGCATTAAGATATTTCCAGTTTTCTCCCTCAAACAGAAGGGTAAACTTTGCTATTAACTAAATAGCAAATAAATATGAGAAACTGTGCAATAAACTTGCAGTAGTTGAGCAAACGTGTGTGTATATATATATGTGTGTGTGTATAGTATGTGTATATACATGCACACACAATACTATGTTTGCATTATATTTAAAGCTCTGTTTTCAATTCTCATTATACTAAAGTGTTTGTCAAACACTAAACAGCTTTTCTAAGCCTTTTTTAACTTAGATATTATGTATATTTATAAATAAGAAAAAGGATAGAAAATATTTCTGGATTGTTTTTGTCTGCATATATATTTCTGCATATAAGCATGAGTGGCAATATGCATTGCCAAAAATACAGTAAAGATATGAATGATTTGGCTTAACTGAACAGTAGTATATATTCATTTAGAATCCCTATTATTCTGTTAACATCACAGGAGAAAGAAAAAATATTTACTGTGCAATATTTCTTAAAGTAAATATTCAATATGTATAATATATTTGCATAGTTATAAATTTAAAATTAAAATATATAAATGATCTGTCTTTATTTAGCTCTCCATAGAAAATTATTTTCATGCTCCACATTGAGATTATATCATTTTGACGCTGAAACGGTGTACTGTTCAACACTGAACATTATTTGTAAGAAACTTTGGCCACTGCATTTCAGTATACAGTTATTCTTCTTCCTTTATTGGCATGAAATAGAGTAACATGCTTTTCCCAAAGAGATTTCTTCTGTTTATTTCATTTCTGAGGTTGCAGTTTTGAAAATATCAATAGGTCTGAAGTTGGCTGCATAATGCCACTTCAGTCAGATTGAGGTTGAAATCAACTTCAGTTAAATGTCACATTCAAAAAATCTGAGTCACAGTCTTTCATCATATTTATCATATCAATTACCATTAAATATGGCAAATGGAAAATATTCCCTAAATAATGATGACCTAAAACTATGCAAGTTTTGTTTGGTCATTTTTGTACTTGTTATATATATGGCCCAAATGGATAGGTGAAAGAAAAAGAAGAAATAAAATGGAGCATGTGTGTGTTACATGCCTATAAGCCCTACTTCAGAAGGCCTTGAAATTCTCTACTATACAGCTGAAAGTGGGTGATGGCGCTGGGAAATAAGGACCCTCTTTCAAAGAGTGAAAGTCAATTGTGTCTTTCTGTATTTCAATAGCATTCATATGCAAATAAAAGAACTAAATATTGGCATTTTAACACAAAAATACACTCACGATTTATAGTATAAAGTAAACTGAAAAAGAATAGGATGCTATTAAAATTTAGGATCCCTAAAATAGTCTTCCTCAAGCCATTGTAGCAAAGTGAAAAAGCAAGAAGAATTCATAAAATTAATACAGGATTATAAAAAATGCTTTGCTTTTTTTTTAATTACATTTTACAGAAGATTGGTGATACTCTGTTTCAAAGTTCATCAACTGGGCCAAGCACATGCAGTCCAAAATTTATCACAAAATTCAATTTAAAATATTTATCCCTCTGGCTTTCCATGTCATGCTTATAAGGTGAGTGTATTTCAACAGTGGATTAGTTTGCTTTGTGGTGACTAACAGCTTTTAGTTATACGATAATATTTTGGCAGCTTATAAGTTTTGTGCATAGGGTCAGAAGCCTGTAGTGAAAACTGGAAGCCTGAATGAGAGTAAGTGCATTGATTTAATAAAATAGCTTAAATCAGAGTTAGAAACCGCAATACTTTTTTGAATCTAACTCTAATTTTGGCCTTTGACATTCCCCTGTAATCAACAGAAATCTTGGACCTGAAAAAGTAAATTAGAAATTCACTAATATAAGTAACTTACTAAAGCAGAGCCTTTGCTGATTTGGGCTTAGATCTTAGCTTTCAAACATTGCTCTTTCATCACTGCCATAGAACGCAGTTATATCTTAACAAGGAAGAAAGTTGATCACGGTAAACAGGATTTAAAAGATAATCATTTAGCAAATAGGAGGGTGAAAATAGGAAGTTCTGGAAAGAAGTCTATAGAAAGCTGCTAATGGAGGATTTTCAGGGATATTGGACTATTCCAATTGAAATACTTTGCGATATTTGGATCTTATTTTCTGTAGTTTCTATTAGAGGTATTTTGTAGCAACTATATAAGCATTCCATGAACAAATCAAGTTGATTCTATACTTCATAGGAAAATAACTTTAAAAAATTCAATGATAAAATGAGTACAAAAGTTTTTGCTAATATAGGTCAGCATTTGAAAAAATCAGCGTGAATGAACTGCTTGTACATTAGCTTGATTGCAACTTTTCATGAAAGCCCTAGATAGCTTCATATGGCACATGCCCCAAAATAAGCTCTAAGCCTTCCCATGTAATTTCTTTCTACCAGTAATAAAGATAAACCCAGCTCCACTCAACTGTAGAGAGAAAAATATGCCTTCCTGCAATGACAAAAGGAACAAATACATGCATACACATTTTCCAGTTAACACCTCTGGACTATGTCAGTCATCTGACACTTTAGAAGCTATAAAAATAGAGTTCAAAGTATTTTATCTTTCCTCAACTTGAGATCCTCTTGCTTTTTCTGTAACTACTGAACTGTAGAACTATAAAATTACAAAGTTCACTCCCCTTCCCATATCTAGTTAAGGCACGGAACTGTTATTTAAATAAAAGTGGCCATATAAAATGCATCAGTTTTGCTCCTCCACTGAGGGAAAACTGAGATCCTCCAGTGTAAGGATTAGCCCATGCTAGGAATTGGTGCAAGTATCCACTCCTCTCACTTTAAGGAAGACTTAGCAGAAAAAAACAAACAAACAAACAAAAAAACCCGCCTTATTAGATTCTTACAACCATAAGAAAAGCAGAAATGTCCCATCCTCTTTAGTAGTGATGAGACAGAGATACTATCTTATGCTTTAGGAGAGCTCTGAATTGTCCTAAAATAATGTCTCCCAGAAATCCTTCAAGGTATCACAGCTCTTAGTACCATGTGATCTGTAAGGTAATCCAAATCCACAACTGCATGAGAAAATGGACCAATGGGGTTTTCAAAGACAACAAGCTGCCAGGGAATAGTTGCAGTTCCACCTCTATACTACTTCCAGAGTGTCCTGTCTTCTCACTTAATTCAAGCCAAGTATATGGCTTGCAGCTTTTCATCATCTCAAGATTCTGGTATATAGCTTAAAAACCAAGCAGGTGACTGATTCTTACTAAAACCATACTTGAAAATTGTTTAAAATTAGTTCTAACATAGTTAGAATTTACTGTAAAAGTTCTCAGCTGTGTTAGAACATTCACATGTAGAGCAGAAATTAGCAAAGGCATTCTATGGCAATTTTTGAGCGTGGCTTTGCTTTGGTCACGTAAGCAGCACATGCAGAAGAGACCCACACCTGAAGTGCATTTTAACTGGACTTCATAGAATTATTAACAAATGCTGCACTTTTTTCTTTCTCTTTTAATTCAAAAACTATCCAGGATTTCAAAACAATCAATTTCAAATTAAAAATATGCCAAGAAAATTAATTATATGGGTAAACAATGAACTGTTTTAGTGCCAAGTAATCATTTTGGTGTTTGGCATTCTAAGTTTAAAACTTAAGCTATGTTTATTAGTTTGGTTTAAAGATATTAGTTGCATGGCACCGTTTTCATTCACAGCTGAACAGCAGCACCTTCAGAGAATTCTAATTCTTCTGTTAGCGAGTATGTACTTGTAATTACATTTCATTGACTGTTACAGTACTTGATAGAGAAACGTGAAGTATGTCTTTTATTAATAGCAAAGCCATTTCTGAAAAGTGTGGACCTTGGTATAACGGGAGGGTGGTAGTAGCAATGATAAGCTTAATTCGTTCTCGGAGACAGAAGATTAACTTTCTTGGACTTTCAAGCTGCCATCTGAAGAACCATCACTTACCATCACAGCTCGGTAATGCATGATTCCACTGATGGTTTCTTTCACATATGAGTGGTTCTTCATCGCTCAGTGTATATCCTGGATCACAGCTAAAAGTTACGGTAGAGCGGATATTAAAGTTGTTACCATGGCGATGGCCATTCACTGGAATCCCTGGGTCAAGGCAGGAATCTGATTCCAGAGTAACACCTGAAATACACAGATTTCATTCTCTTTAGTTTCTTCTTTTCTTTTTTAGGCAGTAAACAGAAAAATCCTAGATAAAACATAAAATGAATAAGCAAGACAGAAAGAAGAACTATCCCCCAAAATATACTTGTTAATATTGCCTGAGCTCTTATGTGGGACATAAAGCATTTCGCCTAGCTATTGCCACTGACTCAGAGCACAGTTTTTCAATTTTCAGTCTCACAGAATGGAAGAGCCTAAATTAAGTAAGAAAAGATTGAAGCTTTGAAGTATTTTTATTAAACAATGAAAGAAAAAGACAAAATAAGCACTGAACATCTACAACTATAGGAAGTTATTAAGGTTCAGAGTATTACTACATAATATTTTCTCTTACTAGCATATAAATCACATTCAATTATTACAATTTATCTATTATATTTCGGATACTTTGGGAGGAGTCAATTTTTCTCTGTCATAGTAACAGTTATTTGACTCTGTAAGAAAGCACAATGCCAAAAATGTAAAATCGATGAACTCAGAAACCACTTTTTAAATCCTACAGACAAAATCCTATACATCAGAAATAGACAGAAAATGAACACAGCTTATATAATTGTTGTGTAACTCTTACCTGACAGAAGCAGTCTTTAATAATTATGCTTTATAGCAGAGATGGAATAGTGTGTAGTAAATAAACCTGGAGCTATATGTTGAACAACAACAACAAAACTAAACCCCAAATACAAGCTTATTAAGTGAGCACTATCCATTATGCTTATAGTGATAGCAGGTGATAACGGAATTTCATCATTTATGAGTCATAATCGATAGACAAAAGAGAAACAAATAGAGTTTCTCCAGTGTGATGAAAGGCATTCCTTTCATTTATTTTTTGTTACTGTATCATGTGCCTGGAAGAGACAGTGACTGAGTTTGATGAAACATCTTCTGTGGATGGGGATATTGTTCCTTCATCTACAAGAAGCTGAGCATGTTCAGAGGAAAACCTGTCTCTCTGTGCTGGTATCCGACCCTCTCTTTCCCACCTCGCGGTCACAAATGTAGATTTTGCAAATATTTAGAAGTGACTTTTAGAAACTAGTTTAATTATTAGATCTCATTAGATTCTTTAAAGAGGAAAAAGGAAAGTGTCGCTATAATGCATGGAGCATGTAACAGCTGCACAGTTTCTATATACTCACTATCACAGTTCTATATACCCATACATATTACACATCTATAGTTCCCCTTTCACAGATCAAAGGGTCAAAATCATTGGAAAAATGGAATATTAAAATGTGTTAAGACTAAATTTTAAAGAATGCTCATATGATATAAATGTTACATAAAATGAATGAATAAAATAAGTCTGTTAAGAGGAACTGGAACCAAGGCCTGGCTGAGGGCCATAACCACTACGTTACTCATCTGTGCTAGCTATCTGGCAGTTGCTATATCACTCAGTGAATACAAGAAATTTTCTGGACAACACAAGCGTTTCAGCTGGAAGCTAGAGCGCTATTCCTTGTCATCAGTATAGATTTAGCCAAAACGTCGATAAACAGATCGCAAAAATAATTTCTTGAAAGGTGAGAGATGACTATTCCCTACTAAAAGAGTTGAACCAGTATATCCTGCCATCTAGGTAGGCTTAATCTAACAAGGGGAAGTAATTTTTTGGAGAAACAGAACAGGTGCTTGCTCTCATAAATCATTCCAAGCCTACAGAACCAGAGGTCACACAATTAAATTAGGAGAGTCCCCGCTCTCTGGCACCAATTCCAATGCATGACTCAGCATTCATATGGCTAAAATCTTGTCCCCCTCAAAGCAGTATGGACTTGTCCATGCTGGCTGTCGAGTATGGTCTCCTGCCAAATTTATTCCTAGAGCTATGCCCAGGTACTGTGAGTATTTTATTAGCATGGGTCAAAACCAAACATGGAGTTGGGCTAAAAATTAAACTGTATGAATGACTGAAAGAACGGAGCGAAAGTTCAAGCACCTCTAGCTCACTGGACCCGCTCAGATGGTAAGTATTTCCCTGTAATCTGCCAAGGGTGAATTAGCGTCACAGAAGTGCAAGGCTGCAAATATACTCCTAGTCAGTGTTCTTCTTGTGGTAAGTGGTAAGTGATTGCATTTGAATTGTCTGGTATCACAAAGCTATTACTAAAACAAAGTGTTCTTAGAGCACTAAAAACTGTGATACAGTTCACCGATTTGAAATACGCTGTGTGACAGACTTGTAATAGTGGTGTTTTCAAGATAAGGGATAGCAAGGATGGTTAGAAACAGGAAGGAAGGGAGAAAAGTGGAAAAGAGTGAAAGCAGTCAAAGAGGTGGGTAGAACAGGAAAGGGAAGATTACGCTTATGCTATTACAAGATGTTTTTTCACTCTTCCTCCACACAGCACTCAAAAAACTCTTCATCTAAAGGATGTAGGGAGGGTATTTTCAACTAACAGAATGTTTGCCACATATAGGAGAGTATTCTGATACATCCTAATTTGTTAACATGTGGTAAAGCAGTTATTTAAGACAGGCAGTAGTAACACGCCACCTACATACTGCTCACTGCTAACAGGCAGCATACCTTTTTTAATAGAGTTCTAGGCTGAACTCCAGTGCCAGTTGCAATTCTTAACTACTAGACTCCTAATAGTGCTATCATTCCCTTCCTGCCTGCCAAGTCACTCCTTTAAAAGACTAAAAAAAATAGATCCATCAGTGGCTCCAGATGTGTCTCCATGTTAGCATCCTCCTAAATATTCTAAATAAAGTCCCAAAGTGCACACAATATTATCTCTAGGGTCATCACATGAAGTGGGATAATTATTTCCTGAGTCTTATATAAAACAGCTCTGTTAATAAAATATGCCTTTACTGTATTTTTTTTTCTCTCTCTGTTTGGTGATCCACTACAACAGCCAGTAGATTTGACTTTTTACACCACTATTACATTTCCTGTGTACTCTTTATGTTCTATGTAAACACTATATCCTTTTCTACTGTATTCTGTCTTATATTTGTGAATATCATTTCTACTTCCCCTTTTATGTTTGGCATGTTTTTTTTTACAGAACTTCAGTTTTTTAATTTCAGACGAATTCTTCAGTTCATCTAGCTTATTTTGAACATTAACCCCTTGTGCTTGCAGTAATTGCAGGTTGGAAACATCCTCAGCATTTCTAACTATATTAATTATATTATCATGAAAATTGCTAATAAAAATATTAGATAGTATTGGATCCAATCCAGATCACTGAAGGATCCCTACAAATTTGAAGTTAGTCAATCAAGTGGGGATAGATGGCCACTTTTTGCATAAGAGTTTTCAAAATTTTTGGAATAATTTCATGTAAATCAAATGTCTTTAGTTCTTCTGTTAGACTGCCAAAAGCCTTACAAAAGTCAATATAGAGATTTTTCCTTCCCTTTCCCTTACCACATCTACAAGACTAGTATCCCGTCAAGACAGAAATCAAATTGTTTTGACATGACCTGTTCTTATCAAATATAAATCAGTTGTTATTTATCACCTTATTTATCAGCTTGAAAATAGTATCTTTACAATAGTTAAGATGAAACTGATAGCCTTAATCCTATTGTTCCTCATCTTTTTTTTCCTTCCCTTTTTTTGAAAGAAGTTTGCCCTTCTGCAATCATTTGGAACTTCCCTACAGTTCTGAGTTTCCAAATATAATTCTCAGTGGTGCTTCTGCTTTCTTTGCAAATACTGAACAGTGAATTTCTTCAGTGCTTGATGAATAAAATATATTTAATTATCTAAGCACTGTCTAATCTCCTCTTTCCATATGCTACATTCTTACCTTGTTAATGTTTATTTAACTGTGTTAAGAATATGGTCACAATTACCCTTTGCTGTTAATGTTTCAAAACAGCAACAGAACATTTAGCCTTCCCTGTGTCAGCTGACATTTGCTCACATTTTAATTAAGTAATGATTTTCATTTTCTTCTTCTCTTACTGTTTATGTATTTACAGACATATTTCCACATTATTAAAAAGGATTTTTAAATAGCTATAGTGGTGCATAATACTTTTGCTTTCTCTCTAAAAATTACAGTTTGCTACTAGGCCTTAATATTACCTCTTTTATTAATACCTTTCAGAATTGCTTGCAGAGGACATCTACCTACCAATTCCCCAAGTTTAGTGAACTTTAGATTTCTGAAAACCATTGACATTATCACAACTGTGTTGCCCTCATTTTTTCATCTCTTAAGAATCTTAAACTCTATTATTTCATGAATACTTTCAGAAAAATTGCCTTTCTTATTTAGGGTCTTACTAGTCAGAGTAAAATCAACTGCTGAAACAAAAACTTCTTCCATTCTCACATTCCAGTAACTTGTTCAATTGAGTATGTCATGCCATAGTAAATTTAATGAATCCTTTCTTCATATTCAGACTATCCACAAATATTATTTTTTCTTCAGGTGAAAAAATATAAGCAAGCACTTTGTTTCTATGCCATGATTGCTAGAACTGATTCTGAGCTGTCTGAATGATCTCAGCACTTTGTCAAGTCCATAAAGATTTCCCGTTTGTGCATCAGAAAGTTATTTTTCAAAGCAAACTTAATCAAACACAGTCTTGTTAACTGTCAATAAAAGATTAGCTTTATACTTTTTATTCTCAATAACACTTCATTTACAGAAAGCCACAACATTAATTTTGCTAGATTTTTTTAAATTACCTAAAATGAAAGGTTTTACAAAGATTAGCCACAGCTATGTGCACTTAGTATCAAAATTTGTTTATCTTTAGGGGTTTTTTATCCTACATAAACTGTGAATACTACAAGAACCTTTACGGACTATGCTTGAGTTTAGAGCAATTTTCCCTTATTACTTAAGGGAATATAATGGTTATCAAATATATATTGATTTACATGGTAATATGGGATGGTTAATGTCTCCAAGTATAATGAAAATATTATCTCTATTTTATGTTTCAGATAAACTTTATTTCAGAAAGGGATGACAACCTATAAATAACCACAGACTTTTAAATAAAGTATCTGGATTTAACAAATAATTGCTCATTTATCTTTAAAATTGATTGTGTTTTCTTGTCCTAAGGAAAGATAAATCTCAGAAATATCTTAATGAAAGATGACTACCTTATTTGCATCTTTTTCATCTAAAAAAAGAGCTAAGATTAAAGAATCTACTTCATAAAATGAGGACCTGCAAAAAACTAAAGATTACAAATTACCAAGGAAGTTGAGAGATAAAGGAGATATAACTTATGGATGAGGCATAGTGGTCAAAAGTATATAGACGAATTGTTCTTGATAATATTGAATCTTTTAAGAGCAGCTTTACTTAAAAAATATTATAGACTTTTTTTTTTTTTGCTTAATAGATGCATAATAGTTGATCTACACTCCTTGCATTAGCTACATTTAAAAGGTCACCAAAAAGCTGAATTACAGACATTGCTAGAAGAGAATTAACAAATTACCTTCACATCTGAAGTACTGCTAAAGGGCCATATTTTTATTAAAATTTTATTGTAGACTTGTTTTAGCTTAATAGAATGTTACTGCTGTGTTAGTAGCAACTCAGTATACGTTATGCTGAGTTTTTTTCCTTTAAGCAGGATTAAGATCCCTCTGTTTTACACTTCAGTGGTTTAATTTATCTTCACATTTAAAATTATTATTGGAAGATTTTTAAGACACTTCTGAATAGAATAGTTACTTGAATTTCCAAAAATAATAGAGAGAAACTTTTTTGAACTCAGATCGCCTGCCTTTTTTGCTACAAGTGGAAGAAATGTAAAATATATAAATATGCTATGATATCTTTAACAGAAGTAAATTTTATGGTAATCACTACTGAGGCCCTCACAAAATAATTTTGGCCTCCCATCCTTCTAGCAGACTTATGCAGCACCTCCCCTGGGTCTTTCCACTTGGTTTTGTTCTTTGGAACCACTGTTTTCATCTGCTTAGTACCTCCCTGTTATTGGTTTTTATAACTACCTTACCCCGACACACACACATTTGTTAGTACAACAGACAAGGATCTATGAAGGACAGGTGCCTGATATCTGCTATAGAAATGCTTCAGGAGCTCCTGACGGTGACTAACAGCAGTAGAGACTCTGGGATAAATTTCACTTGCATTACATGTACATACATAAATATGTGCAACTCAACACAATGTGGAGACAATTTTTGCTCTGTGAGACCTAGTTTGAAAAGAAACCAATGCAGGCAAGCACGGATGGTATAACTGAGTTTAATAAACCTTGTGGAGCAAAAGCACTGACATAGGTATGAATTGTTCAGCAAGCTACCTCTGCACAGCTTACACTGTGCATACGGACATACATGTTTGGTTTGGTGACAGGTCTCTGTTTATATCACACTTTGTTCTACAGTGAGGACATTCAGCGCAAGATTGTTTGGTGTTTAAGTTCTTTTCATAGTCAGTCGAGATCTGATCAATACAGTCAGGGGAAACGATGGAGCAACTCATCTGGCAAAGTCAGTAGGAGAGAAACCTAGCTATCCAAACATAGGTTTCTATGCCTTCGACTAGTGCTATCCTATTATAACCAAGATATCTGCATGGGGCGGGGGGGGGGGGGTACACATGGCAAAGGATTTAGGCAAGATTCACAGTTCTCTAGAGCAGTACTTGGCAACCAGGTACATGTACTTGTTTCATGTACTTAAAATAACACTACCCCCCCCCCCCATGCTTAGCAATTGAATTCAGACTCTGGATTCTACTTGAGGATGAACTGAATTGTTCCCTAGACTCTATTGATTAACTAGATCTCCATTACCCAAAATGGGATCTTAGATGTGTGCTTCTAGAACCTGCTATGCAGACACTTAAATTTAAATGTCGTAATCTGCTTGCTGAATGTCACTCACAATGACAAAAAAGCATAAGAGAAACAGCAGTCACAGTTTAAAACAAAGAAACGCTGTTAAGTTTTTTGTTAACAGCTATTGAAATTCAAATGCCAGGTAACTATTTAACAGAAAATAAAACTCAATAAAAATTAAACAAACTAATTTCTAAAACTCAGCACTGAAAATGAATTATTCATTTTTAAATTTAATTTCATTTTCTTATTCATTTCTTAGCAAAAAAAAAGGATAACAGTATTCATTTTAAATATCACTTTTACAGAAAGAACAAGATGCTTTATGTAGGGAGTCAGTTGGCACAGAAAGAGCCTGTGAAACAAAAATTATAGTTTTTGTTATGACTTTTAAAATTGGAAATATATTAGCTTTTTATATAAATAAGCATAATAAATGTCTTCATTTTGCATATGGGAATTATAAAGATGATTCATTAGCCTTTTGTCATTTTCATTTATTAAAGATCTAACTTAATTTCAAGGTTTAAAGTGCATTAATCATATTTCACTCCACCATTCTTATCTGACTACTTTGAGAAATAGCACTGGAAAACTAGTGTCATGTATGTGCAAGATATTAAAATTTTCAACAAAGTTAGAGACTATAAGAATATGATTCTAAATCATAGTTAGACCCTCCTTTTTTATAATAACAAGTAGGATGGACATTTTATTACTATTTTTTTTTTCATTTTTAATAGAACAGATGACATCTACCTGATACCAGGTTTAAAATATAGCAAGACTCATTTAAGGACTATCTTACAAAATATAACAGCAACCGTTTAGACCAAATACAATAAAGGAAATTGAGCAGCATCTGCATGTAACTCACGCAGAAACCCACCTATGCCTTTACATGTTCTAGCTGCCTTGCAGCTTATAATATTATAGCCTGATTCCTCAGCCATTGTCTGATTCAAAGCTAGAAGTATTCAGAAAAATCTCCAAATTTTGTCATAGCTATGAAACAGAAGTTTGGACATTCATTCCAGCTGCAATGTGAAATTAAATTTACTGCAAACCACTTAGTTTCCAGACAAGATCAGAACTACTGATGAAAATAACAGTACTTGCTTAGGCACATACACTCATTCTAGCCAATATTTAAGTGAATCGTATACAGACCAATGTAACCAGCCAATTTTATAGACATATTTTTATATATCTAATTCTGAAAAGAAAAAAACATGCCATCATAGTGATTCTCAAGTTCATAGGAGATATTATTATGTATTGGAAAAGTTTATTGCAACCACAGAAAAAGAGGGAGGGAGAGAAAAAGGGAGAGAGAGAAACTAACATCTCCTTACCCCTAAAGGTCAGTTTCTGAAATTATTTTCCATTTGGCTAAACAACTGGGTCTATAAGCAGTCAAAATAATATAGAACTCATGAAGAAAAATTCCCCAAATTAATTAATAGTTTCAGAGTTATCCGTTAGCACAGTATAGGTAAACCTAATTTGCTCTTAGATAAATATAATTACTGCAGTTTATTTGTTCACATTTGTTTGCTCATTTTCAAATTGAATGTTATTTCCAAAACTAAAAAAAAACTATCAAAGAAATATCAGACTTACTCTCATAATGAATTAGGAAGCCAACACTGGAACGACTGTTGTCTGTAGTGAAGAGCAGATACATGTAATTGCCAGTACTGATAAGGAACTGGGGTGCTTGTGTTCCATGGTATTCTCCAATTAACGGTGATGAGTTAGCTGGCCCATCTCTGACCTCCAATGTATCATAATTAACTTCAGTCTGAAATCTGAAAAAAAAAATACATAAGTCAGTGAGTAAGCAGAGAAATGGTGCTATTTTTTTTAACTAGGAATCCAATCCATGTGCACCTGATCAAGAATATCATATATGTAAAGATCATAATTTCTAAAGATATACCAGAGTATTACTTAGAACAACAACGAAAGGAAGGTTCTATGTGTCTTTTTGATTGTTTTATTTTGTCTGGTGTCATTTAAAATTTATAAGGGGTGTAATATACTTCAGGTCAATGATCTGACTGAATTTCAAAAAAACACTCAAGATACATCCAAGTAGAAAACTGTAAATCATCTCAAAGGGTACTGCATTAGGAAGATCCTAGAAGTATCTCACTCTTAGGCTACATAGTAGTTGGACATCCTAGGAATATCTTTACCCATAATATTTCTGGATTTCATTTCAATAATTTCATTATTTCATATTTGGTATTTGACAAAATCTGTTTTACACACTCAACCATTCAATTTTTTATTCAAAGATTTTTTTTTAACAAAGTTCACTACTTTATTATTACATAATTAATTTGGTCCTATGAAGTAAAATTATGCAAAAATACTAAACTGATATCAAGTCCTCATTTTGAAATTTGTATACAGTAATGATAAGCAGAATCCTGTTAGCTTCTCTAAACATACTGAAGAAACTTTTAATATAGAAAAGAATAGAAAAGGAGGAAGTGACTGAGGAGATAGTTGATTTATAAGAACTAATAACTTCACAGGCAACAGCAGAATCCATGTATCTGTGTCAATCACTCAACTACATTACACTTCTCCATTTTATAAAGTATGCCTGTGTGTGTAGTCATCCGCTGCTAGTTACTCTTAAAAGAAACAGCTCAAATCTCCTTTCTGTAGATGAAACTTTGATTGGCATTTTTCACATGAAATTTTTTTCAAGACAGTTTGTGGTTGTATCAGATATTCTTGTGAACTGCAGGATCTAAAGCTTGCATATCAATTTTCCTGTCAGAAAAGTTTCTGCTGTAACACAGACAGCCACGCTGATCTGAACACATTTGCCTGCATACACAATATTCTTATTTTCATAAGATTTTAATCTTTCAGAGCAAGTATGAAAAATGTTTATGCTCTGAGATTTTCTGTTCTCTTCCCGTAGGGCTGATTAGTTCATCTTCTGAGATTAAAAAAAATTGTGTCTGTGAAATACAACATTTTTTCAAAATGAATGTCCTTTAGCTGTCTTTTCAATATGGGATATATTTAGTGGGGAAAAGAAATTATGTTCTTGTTATTAACGACAATAACGAATTATTAAACATTTGAGAAATGAGAAATCTAAGGGACATTCCTTCAAAGTGTAAACAAACTTTATACTTTCTGCTGTACTTTCACAATCATTCTGGATCACACTTCTTATCTCTGTACCAGGGTAAACCCAACATTGTTTGATTTCATTATGATTCTATTTGTATACATAGCACTAGAATTCTGTTAAATGAGTATGTGTGTGCATCTGCCTGTTTAAAGCTCAGTAACTGCAGTGATTAAACCGGATCACATGGCATAGGATCCTAGCTATCTTCCCCATTAATATCCTTAGAAATATAGTGGTCACACTAATAAGGTCATAGAGTCAAAAAATCTGCAACTACTGGCAACCCTTTTTCCTTTATAAAATTAAAATGCTCAGTCTTAGAACTAATATGGCTGTTTGCTTTCCATACGTTTCACTACATATAAACATTCGAGAACCTCAGGTCTCTGATGATTAATTTTAAACAAAAAGGGCAAAGCTCGCAAGCAAGTGTAAGCTTAGAATGAATACATCAAGGTCATAATGCAGAAAAAAAAGTCATCAGTGCCTGAAATTCTGGAAGTTCCTGCCAAATGCAATGAAAACAAACAACCTTAATAGTTGTAAGAGGTAATATGATAATTTTATGAGAGAACTGTTTAAATAGTTCCTTCCCTTCCCTGGTGTTTGTCATTCTCTCTGCTCCTTCCTAACTTTAATGCATGTATAATAAGAAAGCAAAACAGGACTGAAAAAGGGATATGATAAACTAAGCAGACAAGCTACATTAATCTTTTCCCTAAAGTACTTTACAGTCCTCTAATCATGTCCACAAACCTATGAATATATTAGAAGTTTTCATTCATATTTCTTGACAAAGGTTGACTAGAACTTTAACAGTTCAGTGGCCACTGTAAGGTCAAAGCCCTTCATTTTATATAGGAGGATGGGATTCTTTTTCTTCTATGTTTCACTTTGCATTTACTTGACCTACATGCAATTTTATTTCCTAGTCTTTCAATCCCATAAGATTCTTCAAAAATTCTTCAGTTATCCCTTGTTTTTAACACCCTGAATAACTTGATATTATCAGCCCTGTTCTCTTAAGATCATACCTGAACATGCTGAGCAGTGGGGAGCAAATAGATCGCTGTGGAACACCTCAGATTTCACTGTGGGACTTTCACTCTCTGTTCATAAGGTTTTTATTCACACAAGGTCCTTCCCTGTATTAAAATGATGCTTAGCTTTTTAAAAGCAAGGTGGGGTAGGGGAAGCCATCAGAAAACATGGATTTTGAAAACCTAGGCAAACTATATCAAATGTATCTATGCTGACACCATCAAAGAATTTCAATAGGCTTTTGATATAGGATTTCTCTTTCAAATGCTGTATTGACACTTTTTTCAGTGTATCGTCTTTATTGATGTTTCCACTAGTGCTACTCTTTGTTATAGTTTTCACAGTGGGCATCCTATATGCAGTTCCTTGGATCTCCATGAGAGATTTTTAAAAGTAATATAATATTTGGTCCCTGTCATGCACAAGTACCAGGATAGTTTTAAAGGAACATTTATACATAGCACTCAGTTGATCAGCCATCTCACTTTTGTCTTCCTTCCTCTTGTGCAAATGCTGTCTAATGCTGGTGAATTTCTGTTCTTCTTGTCTGCATATTCCACCACCCCTATTAATGCACTTCAGTTTGAGACAGATATTCTAACGAGTTCTCCAGAAAGAATCCTGTCAATGTTAAGTCAACATGGGTGCAAGCAGAAATGAAGGTTGCTAAACATATAAAAAGCACCTTTAATAGTGCTAACCTGAGAGAGATTTAGGGGAGATATTACATATGCTTATACTGTTCTCACACTCTTCCATAGGAGTCCGCATTTTTGTCCCTTCAGGACCACAGCAGTAACACAGTCTTGAGCAAGATGGATCTTTGCTTTGACCCTATACAGCCACTTTTACATTTTTCTGTTCTTCTCTCCATTCATCTGCCTTCCTTTCAATCTCTGCTCTCAAACACATAAGATAATCTCTGCTCTCAAACACAAGGCTTGTGATACTGAATTATTTCGCTCCACACTGTTACTCTCAATACGAAGGTGAAACTACACACAGGCTATTGCCTCCCTTTGGGTGATGGCACTGATGGTACATGGCTGCAGCCTGTGATCTCTCTCTCATCCCTCTGCATCATTATTGTAAAAGGAGCATCTAGTGTGATACTCTTACACAGATCAAATACCGGATTTGAGCCCTGAAAATGATTTTTTTTTCCATATGTCAAGACTAGAAGACTATTTTAGAAGACTTTTTACATATTCTGCAAAGACCCAAAAAGTGCTTTTTTAAAAGATTTTGTTTTCTTAAGTATTTTTTCTTTCTTTAGTAAAAATTTCACAACTTTGATAGGTTCTTTTATGGTTAGACAAAAGAACTAGTTGAGGTCTTAATGACTTCAAGCTACAAAGCGGTGAAACATGCTGCAGTTTGCATTTTTGATCCCTAATTGTACTTTGCTGATTCCATACCAGAGCAAGAATAGGCTGAAAATGATTCCCCTTCACATATAGAATACTCTTCTGAAAAAAAAAAAAAAAAAACAAAACAAAACTGCACATTAGATAGTGACATAATCTGAGTGTGTTCCAATAGGTCCAGTTTAGGTCCACACTGGAATGACTTTTTTTGCAAGATAAATTGGGATGATTATTTTAATTAGATAATATTTTAAAAAGAAGTTTCAGCCTCTACCTTTAACGATACTCTGACGTCTGCACATCTTTTTCCTTTATTTTAACCTCTGTCAGCACACATGGCAAAAGTTGCAGTTTCCAAATAAATGAAATGCTGATATCCCCTCTGCTAGCATACAGAGTGCTAGTATACACTGAATTAATGCATGATGCATGATGCTCAAATGTTAGAAAAAAATCTGAATGGGAAAAGGTTATGTATCCATCATGTAAGGCTCAGAACTTTTTGCACAATTTCTTTTTTCCCTGGAAAAATTATACTAAGTGATAGTAATACCTGACCATCATCAGGGACAAAATATAATCATACGTGAATATGAAAAGCAATCAAAAGTCCACAAGATATCCCTACTGATGAACTAAAATGTTCACATTTAAAGTATATCTTTTAAGAGTAAATAAAAAAAGTATATCTTTTAAGAGTAAATAAAGACAATGTAAATACATTTTTAACTTTCAGTTTTCTCCTTGTGGAATGGTACTGGAAGGACAGAAGTAGCATGGCACCATATGGCAATCATTTTTTTCTAGTTTAGGTTCTTAAAGAATATTTTTCTTCTTCAATATTAAAATAAATGCACGTGGTCAGTCATTACCTGTTGTTTGACTTTATGATTCTCACCTGTCAAATGTGATCTTAATGGAATGTCCTGGTCTTGCTTCGATGACCCATTCACAATTTAGTGAATCTTTGTAATATCCTGGCCACCCTGGTGGCAAGATAACACCACTCGATGCGGTCAGATGTCCACCACATGGTGCTGGAAGGCAAAGGCATGTACTCTTGTCTCACATACAGTATTACATACACATAATACAATAAAATATATTAAAAGAACTCTAAAAAAATCAAATTAAAAAACAAAAAAGTAAGTACAATGTATGACAAAAATATTTATATATTCTGTTACGTTATGAGCTTTTTGTTTTGCTCAGCCTCATAATTAATTAATAGTATCATGTCTCATCATAGCTTATTACTCTCTATATATCTTAATACATACACCATGGGACTTATTCTGCCAGCCCTCTTTCTGTTGAAGACCAGTTTACTTCGTTAATATCAATACAGCATCATTTTTTTCCTTTTTGTAAGATTATACTTTTATGTGGAAATAGCAGATAAATTTGTTCCAAGTAATTTTTACAGCTCAAAGTTTTTATTTTACTATACCATCTAATACTTTATTGAGTAATGATTGAATTCAGTAGAACTGATTCTTGCAAAAATCCCACAGAATCACAGAATTTTACGATAGCTGAAGTTGGGAGGGACAAACTCTTCCAATACCAACATTTAGTCCAAGCCGCTGCTCAAAGCGGGGTCAGCTACAGCACGTTGCCCTGGACTGTGTCGTCAGGTTTTGAATACCTCTAAGGATGAAGACTCCACAACCTCTCTGGGCAATGTTCTAGTGTTTGACCATCCTCATAATAAAAAAGTTTGTTCTTAAATGGAATTTCTTGTATTTCAGTTTGTGCCCATTGCCTCTCGTCCTTTCACTGGGCACCACTGAGAAGAGGTCACCTGCATCTTCTTAACAGCCTCCCCTCAGGTATTTATACACATATTCTCCAGGCTAAGCAATTCCAGCTCTCTCAGCCTCTCCTTGCATGGCAGAGGCTCCAGTCTCCTAATTACCTTTGTGGCCTTTCGCTGGACTCACTTCAGTATGTCCAAGTCTCTCTTGAACTGACAAGACCAGAACTGGACACAGCACTCCTGATGTGGCCTCACCAGTGCTAAGCAGAGGGAAAGGACCATCTCTTGACTTGCTAGCATTGCTCCTCCTAATGCAACGCAGGAGGCTGTTGTCCTTCTTTGCAGACTGGGCACGCTACTGGCTCATGTTGTCCACCAGGCCCTTCAAGGCCTTTTTTGCAAAGCTGCTCTTCAGCCAGTCAGCCTCCAGCTTGTACCTGTGTGAGGGATTATTCCTCCCCAAGGGCAGGACTTGTTATTTCTCTTTGTTGAAATTCATTAAGGTTTCTGTTTCCCCATCTCTCCAGCCAGTCAAGATCCCTTTGAACAGCAGCACAACCATCTGGTATATCAGCCACTCCTCTCAGTTTTGTGTGCCAAGTTACTGAGGGTGCATTCTGTTTGTGCCATCATCCAGATCATTAATAAAGAGGTTAAAGAGTACTGGCCCCAGTACTGAACCCTGGGGGACACAACCAGTGACTGGCCTCTAGTTAGACTTATGTCACTGATTATAACCCTCTGAGCCCTGAGCCCAGGAGTTCAGTGGGTTTTCAGTTCACCTCACTGACTGCTTATCTAGCCTGTAATTTATCTCTATTTTATCAAGAGGGAGTTACCAGGGAGGAGGGGGCTGTCAAAGAGTATCTTATGGGAGATAGCGTCAAACATCTTACTAAAATCCCGATAAATAACATCCACTGCTCTCCCCTCATCCATCAAGACAGTTACATCAGGTTGGTCAGGCATGATTTCCCCTTCGAAAATCCATGCTGACTGTTCCGAACCATCTCCATGTCCTTCATATGTTTGAAAACTTTATGTGTTTGGGAATGTTTTCCACGATGATTTGCACTGACTTTCCAAGGATTGAGGAATGAGGCCTGTTGTTCCCTGGATCCTCCTTCTTGCTCTTCTTGAAGATAGGAGTGGCATTTGCTTTCTTCCAGTCCTCAGGAACCTCTCCCAGTAGCCACGACCTTTCAAAGATAATCAAGAGTGGCCTTGCAATGATATCAGTCAGTGCCCTAAGCATTCATGGGTGCATCCCATCAGGTCCCATGGACTTATGTCCAGTTTGTTTATATGTTCTGTAACCTGATCCTCTTTTCTAAAAGGGCAAAAAGTATTGCCCCAGGGCTTAGAAAGCAACAAGTCTAGAGAGGGAAGATTTTTCAGAGTAGGATCAGAGAAGGGCCACTAGAAGGTTGTCTTCAGCGCACTGATTTCTGATGAAATTAGTTAGACAACAGCCTATCGAACTGAAGAAATTTTGAGAAATATAGAAACACAGCACAGGGCTTTGGGGTGTTATATTCTATCAAAAGCTATGGAACAGTCTACAACAGTACTTTGAAGGTCATGTAAATTTTTCTTAGCATCATTATTATCTTAGCATTACACATTATGCTTAAGTAGTTGGTGGCACCATTATCAGCAAATTCCATATTGTAGTGCATGGAATCTTGTCATTTATCATCTGTTTTTCTAAGTAGTGACAGGCAAATCTGTAATGCCACATGGAAATTAATAGTAACATGAATTTTTGAGCAGTAAATTAATGTTTCTTGCTTTGATTCACTGTTTCTAACAAATATTGAACTCAGTTATTTTGATTTCACTCAAGACTTGTACTAGTATACCTCACTTACCTCTGGGAAGTTTTTCCACATTTTAGAGGGTTTAAAAAAAAAAAAAAAACACCACCCAAAAACAGGAAACACACACAATGAATCTATCTCCAGGGGAAAATGATCAGCCAGGAAAATGGTTATTAGATTACATGTTTATAGCTGATGAAGAATGAAATTTATTCCACTTTTTTTTGTTGTTTTTTAATTAAGTTTGGTCATACTAAACACAAGAACAACCACAAGACTGTTGATTATCACCAGATTATAACATATCACTTGCTACCTACATTTCAGGTATCATTTATTATAGAGAGTGTTAAGTATACAGAGCCAAAAGGTAGAAGAAACATACTAGTTGCACAGAAATCTCTGACAAGTAGAAAGAAACTGAATTATCTCTAAACTATCCAACAAGGATGCTTGGCGTATACTGTTATCTAAACCCAAAAACTCCTTTAATAACATTAAAAAAGAGAATCCACATCAAAAAGAGCACATCTTGATTGCAACTTGAAAACTATACAGTCTTCAAAACTGAAAGAAACCACAGACAAAATCTAATAAAGACTCTAATTCTTTCCTCATTACAAACTAGGTAAATGCCCCACAAAGTTCAGAGAAAAGATAATTGAGCTGTAGTTATATACTTTCTCAGCCATTTTAGTATTTGTTTCATCCATCAGTTTCCATCTCTAAGCACGCATCATGGCTCCTTTGTCTCTGACCCTGTGGAAACTGTTTAATAAAATTATACAAAGATTGCACTGAATACTGTATTAGTTATGTGCATAGAGTTCAAAAATGAGAAAATAGCCCTTGATTAAGAATATCTCCCTATTCCCTGGTTTGGAGTGGGCCGGTTTTGCTCCAGGCAAAAAAACCTGCTCCTCTGAGTGACTCATTACATGACCTAATTAGGAGAAGAAATCCTGCTAGCATAATACTTAAGTTCACATATACCACATATGATCAGATTTCTAGCAGATTTTTTTCAGTATCTCTAAATTTTCTTAGAAATGCACAGACTTATGAGAACTGAGTTGCCAAATTGCTAAAATGACAAATATCATAAAAACAGTAAGATCCAGACACTTAAGTGGTGGCAATGACGCTGAAATTAATGCAGATGTGAGATTTATACCACTTAGAGGGTTTGGATTTGTTTCTGCAGAAATGTAGGATTTCAGTGAGTGCCTGATATATCTACTGTTTACAGAAGATACACAATGTTCTGAGCATTACTTTCAACAGAAACACACTACCCATTTAATAAATCTATTCACACTTCTTGCCTGTGACCTGTGGAGTACCCTCACTCTAAGCATCATGAAATCAGGCTATTTTTTTTTACTTTTTTTCCTCACTCTGTTTCACACTACAGAAAGACATAATCTGAAAACAGCTCATCTTAGTCTGTTTACTCCCCTAGACAAGAACAGAAAAATACATTCGGAATTTCTGAATTAAATATTTTTGGGAATATAATCAACTTTAAAAATATCTCTAAAAATATACTGAAGGTTAATATGTTACACAACTTCACGTATATCTTTGTTTTAAGAAAATTAAAAGCAAATTTTTTTAAAAAGACATTTAAATAGAAACTTACCTCACTTTTCTATGTGGAAGGTAATTGTATTTATTCTCCAGTATGCTACAACCAAAACTGTTATAACAGCTATAATTCACAAGCAAGTAATGATGGTGACAATCAGAATTTGAAAAGAGCAGCAACCAGACTTTCATGATGCTAATTTATTTCAAGAATATAAAAGTAAGCTATCTAGTTTGTATTATTGCTCTTCTCATTTGACTGGAAGAGTGTTAAAATAAGACAAATGAATAACTTCAGCTGAGGCAGCCTTATTTATGTGCAAAATGTGAAAAGTAAGCTGAATTTAAATAGTTTCATTATGCAAAAAGTAGCTGCAAAGTAAATATTGAGCCCATACCTTCACAACGTGGGACAGCACTGCTCCATACTACATTTCCATCTTGCATAATGCACGTTATGGATTCAGAGCCTTGGGTCTTCACAAAGCCATCATCACAATGAAAAGAAACAGAACTTCCCAGAAGAAATCTGTCTCCAAAACGTCTCCCATTTATGGGAATGCCTGGATCATGGCACTCATTCTGACCAAAGGCTAATAGTAAACATATAATAAGTATAATAATAGGCATAATAATAACAACAACAATTAAAAAAACTGTCAACTTTGTCTCTTTTTTTATTATTTTGGGGTAAAAATATCCTCAGATAAGTAAGAAGATCACAATATAATTCAAAGAAGAGAAAACTCTTCAATAAAACGTCTGTGTTAAAACCAGTGATATTCTCACGGACGCAACGTACCTGAAACGTTGAAGCTTTTGAGTTATGTGAAGCTTAAATACATAAAACACAGAAACACTTTGCTTAAATTTCCTCTAGATAAAATTCAGCTGCTTTCCTCTAACAAAATGAGAAGTGTGGTTTTATATCACAGCTAATCCAGCATATTCACAGGTTACTGCTAAAAACTGTAGCCCGTCTGCTGCTGCCCCAAATGATTAGCTTTTCATCCAACTAGCAAACTCAGCTGACTCATTTCAAGGCTGCTGGGCAGAGCAGCCTGCAGCCAGCTAGTGGAATAACAGTATGGAGTGCGACATAGAGGAACCCATACCTCAGTGTGTATTTGACCTTGTTGGGGGATTTCTCACCAATGTGTGGATGAATGAGTCGTAGAGAGCAGTATGGATGCATTTGAAGTTAGAACACCTCCATCCTCTTCAGGAGGTGAATGCAAGTAGAGGAACCCTCAGTTCAAGAAAAAGGAGGCGAGTGCTTGTAACCCTTATGTCCAGTGAGGGGAAGATGTGCACATAACTAACCGTGTGAGTGTGTGTATGGGGCGGGGGGAAGAACTATAGAAATTCATAGGTGTTTATTAACATTTTGTAAGTTTCTAGCATTGCAGTTTATTTACTGAATTGCTCAAACTGATCCTGAACGTATAACTCACTGATTGTCAGTTATATTCTGTTAATGAATCAATAAACTGCTTCAGTTCAGATTTGATTTAAACCACGTGAGTGGAACAGTTTTTCCCTACAAAAACATAGCATGCTCAGAAGCACTAGCATTTTAGCTGAACTTAGATTACTAGACAATTTTCCTAAGAAAAATATGGACTCATAAACTAGGGATGCCCTCATCTACCATCTCTGTTTCCCACTATGGCAGACAGATGTGCTCACAGAAAATTCTAGCACATACTGCATGTGCCAAGCTCTAAGGTAACACCAATTTTAATGAGAAAAGTGTGGTGGAAAGATCTTTTCAATAATACCTGAGTGATCAGGACTCTCATGGAGTTTGATTCTTAAGGCTTATACTCTCGACTGCATAATTCTCCACTTCAAATAGAAGTAGCAAAGATTGTCCTTATCATAGCCTGTCTTTACTTTGGTAGAAAGGCATACAGAAAAAAAAAAAAAAATCTAAATAATTTCAGACTGAAACAGACCTAAAATTTAGGCCTCACATCTTCTGGTGAATCTTTTAATCTATACAGTCTTAGGTAAAGTGAGAATGTCTCTTTTCTCTTCAAAGGACAATAATTATGCCACTCTTCAACAGAATAGTTATATTCTGGTCTGAAAGCAAAGGAACAATGTAGGCATGTAGGAGTTAAAAATGGTTGCAGGCTGTGGATCCCAGTTTTATATATGACATCTTTCTAATAATGCAACAAAACATCTTGGCGCAGGACAAATATTGTTAAATGACTGATTATTCTGATTGACACAAGATAGGAACAGCACAAGATGCAGCAAAGCAGACTTTACTGTCAGTCAACTTCTTCTATAGCCTTAGAAGGTAATTTCTTCCAGTAAAAAGTTACTCTCCATCCATTCTGTCTTTGTATCACCAATAAAACTTCTAGGACAGTCAGCATTCTATGGCAAATGTCAGTGTTTTCTACATGAAGATGTGGTTATCAGATTTTTCAGTATGAATACTTTTGAGTAATATGCTTTAATATAAACAAAACAACAGATGTGTATATTAGCAATCCATGCAGCCAGGTATTTTTTTAGCCTGGTTTCCAAAAGGAGAAAGATTTATGCTTTCAACAGTTCTTCATATGCACTTGTCTGCCAGGCCCACGTTTATTAACTTTTGACCTTGCTGACCATTTGCAACTAAATTTTGCACACTTGTGAACTGCATTCTCAAAGATACTAAGTTCCTAAAAATTTCATGAAAACTCTAGCTGGACAGAAGAATGATTCCTAAATTAGTGTACTCCTATGGGAAAGACTTCTGCCTGAGATCATCTACGTTCTTAGACACTAGAGAAAAGGCACAGAAGGTAACTATGTGGTGTACCACTAAAAAGGGATCTATATTCTTAGGGGTCCATATTTTTAGATAAAACACTACCTAACTAGAAAATATAATGCAATAGAAGAGCAGGCTCCCACAACCATTTGTTTGCAGTCATATTCTTATTTTTATTCTTTTTATTTTTCTCTGCTTTTCAGATGACCATCACCATATTTGGGATCTAAGCTTAATACCTTTATAACTTTATTCCTGCTGGTTCCATTGAGAGTGAGGTGCATTAAAACACTGGCATGGAATGCCTTGATTGCAATGATTTGGGCTTTAGTTACATGCTCTGCATTTATGCAGCATCCACCGAAATGTCTTTAAGTAATGAAGCGATTTCCTCCAGTTTACTTCTGTCCTCCAAAAAAAAACATGTTCCACTCACCTTTTCATTATTATGAAGAAAGACAGCTTGAATAGAAATAAAAAAAAGAGACATAAAAATAACCATAAGATAAAAGCAGAGGTTCTTACTTGTGTAAGTGATATTAAATCCTCTTCCAGTGGTAGAGTGGTCTGACTGAAATTCAAGTCTTACTATGTGCCCACTGCTAGCCAACTGAGAAGGGACCTCATTGCCAGAAAAAGTGCCAAGAGGTGGTAAATCTGAAATCCCATCATCTTTCACTGTAAGGTAGTCAAACTGAGGTTCTACATCAAAGTCGTTGAAAATCAGGTGGATTCTGCTTCCTGGCTCTGAGATAATCAACCAAACACAGTTCATGTTGTTCCCATACTCCTCAGGATAATTTGGTGAAAGAATAATTCCAGATGGGGTGGTGAAGTTGAAGAAACATGAGACTAAGAAAAACAATAATAAATTCTCAAAATACTATCCAAGAACATTATGAATGCTTGTCTTTGTATTTTCTATTCTTGTGGAAAATATTTTTGAAGTTTGAATCTGAAAGCTACTACAAATACAACCCCTAGGTGGCAACAAGTTTAAGACTGCCAGAATATTTCTCCAGTCTAGCATGTCACTGTTCTTGTGCCATCATGGTTTTATTTCCCGATGTGAGGCAAAGTTACAGCACTAGGGATTGCAAGATATTATTAGAAGCACATGGAGAATGTCAGAGAATGCAAAAGTAATGTCTGCTGCATCACAAATTGGATGAATTGATAAAGCAGTAGGCTTTTTTGTTCTGAAATGAAAATGAAAATCCCAAATTTAAATTTTATTGTCCCTAAACAGTAAAGGGGTATGTGTGAAAATGTATTTAGCAGTCAAAAAAAAAAAATCAAGCATAGGGCCAGTTTGTGTCTGTAGTACACAAAGTTCATGCTGATGAAAGGAACAGTACAAATTTAGAATGTGTGTCAGTCAAGTACTCCTAAGAGGATACAGTACAAATTTATTTTTACCACTGGTGTTCTTTTAATACCTCGGGGAGATGAAACAAAATGATTCATACCTCTCCTTTTCTGATCCTTTGTGATGTTTTGTATCAAGACTAACTAATTTCAGAGCCATGGACTTGTGGCTGGTGTTTTATTGAGAAACACAGTGCATTCAGAAAGAGGAATGCTCACTGCATGTTAACTAACACAAAGGATAACTATTACTCAGCTCTTCAAATTTTTCAAATTGAACTCAATGTTTGTAAATAGACATTGAAAATCTAGGCTCTCTTATCTTTCATGGTGCATATATGCATCACACAGTGGAGCACTGTAAAGAAATTCCACAACACAAACTAATACATCTACCCAATGCAACAGTGCCATGCAGAAATACAACTTCTGTCTTCAAAGGGAATTGCAGCCACTCTGTCCCTATGTCCAGGCTCTTCGAGCTTAGACACGTTTCAGTGCTGCATGTACATATGAAGGCTGTTGCTAGTTCCAGAGCAAGCTCACTCACCTAAAGCTTGGTAAGTCCTGTAGCAGCTCAGCTGCAAAATATAGACATGCCCCAGTAAAACTTAGGCATCTAACTCATTAAAATTCTTTTCAAAATTCAATACTGAATTATGAGACTATTTACTGGAAAAGCTAATGAAATTTGCAACGTTCTTTTACAAGTGGTCAGGAGACCTGAAGTGCCTAACTTACCTGTCCAAAAGAAAGATTTACTCTATTTTAGCTCAGAACAAAAACAAATGAACAAAAAAGCTGTAAAACTCTATTTAAATCCATCCAAAAGGTCTTCCATGTCCAAAATGCTTATATTCCTTAAATCCATTTTCTTACTGTATTAGCATGTAAATAACAAAGCTTTTATGTGAATCTGTAGAGTACTTTGCACTGCCAGAATCAATGTGCATGTTCCACATAGTTCTATTGAACACTTACATGCTATTAAGAAGTGCTCAGTTAAGAGTCTTATTTAACACACATTTACATTAAAAGTGTCAAATGGTTCAGTTAAATACAATATGAGGGAAAAGAAAGAAAGAACATTCTAAAATGGTCATCCCGATAAATTAGCTAAAATCAAACCAACTAAAATCTTTTTTGTGACTGCATAAGTCTTCAAGGTCTTTTGAAATGTTTTCCTTGTGGTTAGTTGCCAGTGCTAAGAAAAGCAATAGGCCGAGGTCAGAAAATTAGTATAGTAAAAAATAAATAATGATAGTAATAGTAATAATAGTTCTTACAAACGCAGCTGGGTTTGTTGCCAGACCACTGGTTGTTTTGTTGACATGTAATGGTTCTCTCTCCCACAAGTTCAAAAGCTGCTTGACATTCAAAGGTAAGTGTGTCTCCATGCAGAAAACTACTGCCAGTCCTTTTTCCATATGATGGAATTCCAGGGTCTCCACAACCTCCTTTCTCAATTTCTGAATATCAAAAAAATACAAAGACAATTAGTAAGAAAAATACATTTGCAAATAATTTATTTTTCAGTATCAGAAGTACCTTCAAAATATTTGGCATTGTATCTTGAAATAATATTTTCAACAGAAAATGAACCAAAGGTAAAAGCTGGGAAAGAGTCTCTTTGCTTGATTCTAAACATGGAGATATATTAATGCATAGATCCCATTTCTGGTAATGAAGTACTGGTACTGAAGAATTTATCTTAACTCTCATATATGAAATTCAATTTATAAGGCTATTAGCAGTATGATTAAAAGCATGTAATTTAGTGGTAAGTTCAATGGATGTTATTTTAAGCACTGAAATATAACAAACATGAAATTGAGGAATAATTTTCATATCTCATACTTTAAATTAGATCCATATTTTGCCAGCTCCATCTAGCTACGCTGAAAAGAGATTAACATTTTACACTATACTTCCTAGATATGCTCTAGGAGATCTGCTATTTAAATAGTACTCCTTTCTTTTGTAAATATTAACTATACCTAATTACAAGATAATAATATAAAAAATTAGTCTTATGAAATCAATGAATAACAACAATATTAGCAGCAGGAACTGTAAATATTAATTGTCTGTAAATATTGTCTGTAATAAAAATATTGTATCACCTTATAAATTACTATAGAGTAGTTACGGCATAGATATCCATTGAAAATGAAGACCTTCTGGTTATTAAATTTAATGATTCTTTGCCATTAAATTCAAAGTAGTTTTACTATTAATTTCCATTTGAGCAGCAACAGTAATAAACACTTTTTTACCTATAAACTGCGCTGTTACTTCTGTAGAAAAGCATGTAAACCTCATTCCAATAAAATCAATCATAAAACTCTCATTATTTAATGTTTTACAGTTCAATCCAAGGTACAAAATATGAAATATTATTAAGGATAACATGAAAAGTCAACTCACTGAATAGTATTAAACATTACTATCATCTAACATTATTAAACATGTCTCCAGTCAAATATCATTAAATCTACTAATGTTAAATCTTGGCAGAAGTGTGTATCTTGACACACCAGCTCCAACAGAAATTGTAATATGCAGGATGGCAGCAGGTATGATTTATTATGATAGGTGTAGTCAATTCATTATGCTTTCACCGTTAAAGCAGTTGTGAACAGATTGCTGATAAATATGTTTACAAAGGTCTGTCATGTATTTCACAAGAGAACATGTTATTCATCAGAATAAAGGGATGTATACATTTTTTCTTGGTATTATCAAGATCAAACACTGAAGAGCAAATTAACAGTAACCATTCCATCTACGAATTCAAAGGAGTTACAAAATCATCTATTTTATTTAAATAATTCTTTGTATGAGAGGAAAGCCAGAATGTATCAGACAACTGAAAAACATCTTCTGAGAAGTCTAGTACACAAATATGGAAAAACACCAGTAGAACAATATCATAAATAATATTTATAAATAAGGACTACAAACTACATGTCTTTAGAAATGCCTTAAAGGAGCTTCGTCTACTTGTTCTTCCTATGAGACATTGATTACTGATGTCACAATGGAGGGCTGGAAACTTGTGTGTTCCCAGTTTTCTTGAGCTCCAAACCCCATGTAAAAATACGGGGATCTACAGAAAACCACAGCACTACCACATTTTAGTTTATCAGAGCTACATCTAACCCAGCCTTCATGAACGACCATCCACAGTGTTTTTCCAAAAATCCGTTGTCTTGAGGAAGAACGGAGCAGTACTGCCTCAGGAAGGAGTGTTAGGAGACAAACTGCCTGCAGTGCTCTGCAGAGGCATTGCTCAAGATTTATCCCTTAAGAGAAAGCAGTGTGTGTTTCCTCCCATGGTCTACAGAGCAAGTATTGTAACATCTTTAATTAATGCATTTACTGAAGTAGAAAACAGATCAGGATGCTTTCTAACTCTTAGAAGATATATCAGACCTGGGAGAGGGTTATGGATCAGTGAGCCAAACCTTTTTACAGAAGTTAGCTAGAATTAAACTTTCTGACATTGAAATAGCAAATGCCTTTTTATGGGAAGATAATGCACTATTTCTTCACTCAGAACTAATTTTTATTAATAGATGGGAGAGTGCAGAGGAAGGCAGGAAGTTCAGACAAATTTTAGTGATAGGTATACTTGACAAATACTTAGTGCTTCTCTGTATCAGCCTTCATTCAAGAATGATCAGTTTCATTTGGGGTGGAGGTAATATCTGGATATTTAAATACTTAATTTGCAAGTACAACAAGTAGTTTAAAATATAAAAACTGAGTTCAGGCCAAAATTTTTTAAAAATATTTTCATTCTTTGGAAATAAAGGTTTAATGAAATCTGTTGTTTGTCTCATAAAATATATATATTTCAATGCTGAATTTTATTTGTTCTCTTAAAATACATTTGAAGGAGTCTTTTAGCACATTATTTTACATTGAAAAGCCAATTACTCACAAAATATCTAAAAAAAAAAGTCTGAATTTTACTTACCTGAAATGTCAGGGTTTGTGCCCATTTGCCTAACATAAAAGCAGTTTATCAAACCTGTTACAAATTTATGAGGCACTTCTGACAATTTATGATTTGCATTTTGATAATTAAAAGTTTTGGAGAATTCCATTCGGCTCTAGGAGTTTAAATCTCTTCAGTCTTGAAGTGAAGACTATCTGCCTTTTCAGAAAATGTGCTTTAGTCAACAACAAGTTATTCAGTTTAACAGAAAGCATCTATTTAAATTTAACAGATAGCATTCACTTCTCACTTTAAATTTCACATAAATTTGCTGGTATGCACATTTACTGTAACATTCATATCATATTTATATTAAATTACAGTTATTACTATCAGTCTCACAATTTTAGATTACTTAATAATCTATCAATTAATTTTACTGTGTGACAAAAGAGTCATTTTATTGCCCTTCACAAAATCAATCAAATGGAACACCCAACTTAGATATTTCAACAAATTTCCATACACTTCCTAAGTGTTACAGCTATTTTTGCTCTTAGGTTACTATTAACTAATGCAAATCAATTTTTTAAAGATTAATTTAAATTAATTAATCTTAAAAATTTTCTTCCAAAACACTGGAGGAATATTATATCCCAAAAAGCTTTATCTTAGCTGGTTAAATTTCTCATAGATAGATTGCAAGGATGTAGTGGTAAAGATGAAAAAATCTCTCCCTCACAAAAAAATATAAATTTTTAGTAATAGTTCCAGATATAACGTTTGACTTTTTAAGGTCTTTATAAGTATTATAAAATATAAACTCATATTAAAATTTTGCTGGCAACAGAACACCATATTAAATATTCTCTTTCTTAGTATTTAGGAAACCATGAGGGGCGTGATAGAGCAAAGCAGATTAGGTCAGATGCAAGAAAGAAATGTCTGTACGCTCCTTTTCACCAAAGAGCCAGCTGTCAAGTATACTAATGATGGAGTAAAATTTAGGGAAGACAGAAGGGACACAATTCTTTTATATATATACATAACAAATACCATTTGGTTATATTTAAATCTAGATTACTACAGGCACGTAATGATTCCCAACATATTTCTGTCTTCTGGGATTTGTCTGAGTTTATTTCACTGTCTCTTCTTGTATCTGTCGGTATCTGGCTTGATCAGAGAACAAATTAAAAAATGGCTAAATTCAATAGTGTCTTGAAACCATTACCTCAACTCATGCCTGAATTACTTTCCATCATCATTTGGAAAGAGACATCATATCAGATGACTAAAAAGAAAGCAATCTTCTGACCAAGCCAGTAGGAGCTGTGCTGAGCTTTTAGAGATATCCTATGGAGCAGAAAAGGCTCTTAAAGCAACGAATATGAAAATAAAAGCTATGTTAACCTATTTAAAGTGTGGCAATACAAACTCTATTCCTTTAGGATTATTCTATGCACTCATTCAATATTGCACTTCTTTTGATCTGAGTCCTTAGAGCTGTGTGAACTCCATGAAGTTTGCAAATAAGCTCTCAAGCTCAAATTCAAACAACAGTTTCCTCTGGTTACCAAAAATATTAACATAAATCTTATTCAATTGTTTCTGACTTTCATGTACTCTTTTCAGCAGCCTAGGGAAAGAGACTTTTCATCTTGTTTGTAAACTAGAAATATTTACTTAGTTTTAGAAAATATTCTCTCTTTAATGTTGGCAGAATGACAAGATTAGATTTCAGATGAGAAGATCATACACTTCTGAATTTAATCAAAGACCTTTCTCCTGTTGTGTTCTCTTTCAAAGGAAGAATTATGGCAACTCTAAAGTGATGTTAAGCATCTGAATAAGTATTATGAATATTACTTGAAAGTTGTCACATTGCAATTCAATTGTTTTTGATGAGAAGGCTTTGCATTACTTTGACTCAGGTATCTGAAACACATAATAAAATACCTCATGGATTATAACATTTGGGAGGCTTGAATTTTTTAGTCTTGGTAGTAATTTAATTTTTGTTTTGCCCTGTTGCTAGGTTACAAATGCACACTTGATTCTATAAAGTCATTATGTTCTCAGTCACATTATGTGATATTTTAGCGAATCATCATCAAATCACTAAACCTGAAACTTAACTCTACAACTTTAATCAGTAGAGTTATCAAAAAAGTATAGCACATTTAACATTTTAATAATTCAGATGTATAAATAAAATTTCAATTGTTTTAAATACATGTGGATAATAAAACAACCACATGTGAGTTTTGTTGTGATGTTAAGTTTCAAAATATAGCTACATAAGGAGAGAAGCATATGACAGGATAAATGCTGTATTTTAATTATTCCAACTCTTGTAATACTTATTGCATACTGTGAAGTTTTAAGCTAATCTTCCCACTTATCTCAAATAACAAAATAACTAGCAGCACATTATGATCATGTAGCTTTTGTCTGACTAGCAGAATTCAAATGTCAGTTCCAGACAATGACATTAAAACGCTTGCTTAATGAAGATGAAATAGTATATATAAAGACAAATTCTGCAACTATAATGTGACGTAAAACCAGTACCTCTGTTAAGTCCATCATTTGCAATAGGCAGATGATTTATGAATGAATAATAATTACTGCGCTAAATAGACACTACTTCTATCTACACAATTCTCCTCTATGTTCCTTGGTCATCATAGCTACAATAGCACTATTAAATTACGTGATAAATACTCAAAACCATAAGTACTTCTTCAACAACAGGAACAGAAAACATGGGTCTCTAGGGCTCCAGAATAAGAAAAACAGGAAGTAGAATCAGCAATGGTTTCACCACTCCTGAAAAGAGTTACGGATTGCAGTTATAAATGATTTGAGTAAGTTTATATAAGAAACTTTTAACAGAGCAGAAAATTCAACAGAGTATACCCAAATAATACTATAATAATACACTTCAGCTGAAAATTATGGAGGAGCTTTCAGTACTATAAGCTAATAGTTTCAATTTAGGAAAAAAATCCAGGTATTACTGAAGATATCATCTGTTACACAGGGAATTATTTAAAAATAGAAAAGCCCTAGCATTGTAAATACAATGCAAGAATACCTATGCAAGAATAAAATACTACTGTTTACATAGGACAACAGTTCAGCCTTCTTTGGAAAGCATATGCAATACTAGTTTCCCAGTCTCAAAAAGATACTGAAGAATTATGGAAATTCAAAAACACTAACAAATAGAGAAACACTTATATAAAAAGAAGAGCTAAAGAAAAGCTCAGGATTACAGGAGAGGACACGAGTAAGAGGAAATTTGATAAAAGTGAATGAAATTATGATACATATATGTTCCCTATTTTGTAAAACAAAGGAATAATTAGTGAAAGTGAAAATAATGAATCAAAGCAGAAAAAAATTATTTCAGATAATACATAATTGGACTGTAATCTTGGCTATGAAAGCTAAAATGTAAACAGAGTGGCCTTACATGATAATTTTATGGATGATCACAATTTTAGCATTATTCAAGTAGATTTTATTACTATAAAAAGGGCCTCCTTCACAGGTCATATAGTTTCCAGAGCACCCTAAGGGATGTCTCACAATTTTTATGAAATGTTTTGTCCTTGCTGATACCAAAAAGGCCGCAAAACGTATCCAGTAGATTAACTTTTGTTGCATCTATCTAGTTGCATACTCTTACTAGATTAAAAAACAAACATGAGCTTAGAGTCAGGTAGATGGAAAGTCAGTATGAACTTTTCAGTATGAAAAATTTCAATAGGAAGTCCATTTAAACTAATAGTACACTATCAGATCATAGAGATGTCCTGGTGGTAAAATAAAACAAAATAAAATAAAAATCAGTGAAAATAATAAAATATATCAAGAAGAAAAAATCAACTCTATCTGATAAATTTGTTCCACAAGTTTAACATTTGTTATGTACTTAAATATTCCATTTGAGAATGCACAAAAATAATGCCGAAAAGTAAAATGTCGGCCTGTTAGCCTATCAATTTTACATGTCCAAGGGTAGACGCAGACAAAATCTGAATATAGATAAGACACAGACCAAATCTGAATACAGATAAGGAAGCAGCTTTCTGTTACTTGTTGCAGAAGAACTTATTATAAAAACTAACTGGCTGATGAAACAGCAGATGAAATTCATTATCAATAATTGCAGAATTATACACCTGGCAAAAATTAATTATGAGTTTGCAGGCAGAATAATAGGCTTTGCATTGACAGTTTCCTCAAGAATTCTGGGATATAAAACATAATACTATGAGACTGTAATCTATCAAAAATGGTAGGAATTATTAGGAAACAAAACAGAACAAAACAGAAAATACTGTTCTAACAACACATAAACCTGTGTCACTTTTCCATGTTGAATATGGTGTGCAGTTCTGCTCCCTCATATCAAAAAGCATACACTAGAATTAGAACACGAAAACAAAAGATACAAGTGACTGTTTCTATAAAAGGAATAATTCAATAGATTAGATCTCTCCTTAAAAACCCTTTTGGAGCAAAAGGAAATATACTATATATACAAAGCTAAGAATTTACTGTTAGCCTGGTTAATATTTCAACAGTTTAATAGTCCAAATTAGAAAAATTAACGTAGAAAAGCCTCCTTTATAATACAGTCAACACTGTTGTACCAAAAAATACACAACCATTTCTAACACGCTTCTATTTTTTTGATGTTATGCTTACTCTTCCAAAACTTCTCTGGATGCTAAGGTTGACAGTCTTAATCTTCCTCAAGATGAGTGGGGAGTCTAAACCCAAATCTGAAGAAAAAAAAACCCACCGTAATATCATATTCCTCCCAGAAAAGACCTCAGCGTCCTGATGACTTGTTATAATCCCTCTGACTCCTCCATATTTTTGTATGTTTTCTATCCACTTCCTTCTCGCTGGTTCCCAGCTGCAGTCTGAAAGTTGCACAACCATCTCCCTCAGCCGCTACTAACATAAAGAGCGATGTTTGCAATGCAGTGACTGCCTGGGCTTGTCAGACTTTTACTATATATGGGATTCATATAGCTGAGTTAGGTAGTGCATCACTTGACCACTAGCCAATTGCTAAAACAAGGTAAAATCTGCTTAGTTCAAGACAATACCTGAGATATTACACTGTAATTTCAATAGAAAGGCTACTGCCTTTTGCCAGTAATGCTTAAATAGCAATATTGGCTATGTTCTTCAGCCTTAAAGAGATGATTGTGGGAGACATGAGAGAGAGCTATAAAATCTATAAAATTAAAAATATTAGAAGTGACATGGAGAAGATAAAGAGGGATTGACTCCTCACTTTCTCTCACAATACAAGAATTAAGGGGCATCAGATGAAACTTACAGTTAACAGGTTCAAAACATGAAACAAACTTGTTCTTCACATAGTAAGGATTTTCTTTATCTTTCTCTCTCTGTCCTTCTCCCTCTCTCATTCTCAGTTTTAGGATGTAAAATTTACATGAGTTCAAAAAGTGACTGGACAAATACATGGGAAAAAAATCTTACTGACAGACAGTAAGCTCAAAGATACAACCTCTCATATAGGAAGTGCTGGACCCACAGATCATTGGAGACAGGGAAGTATGCTAGGATTATCACTGTCTCATGACTTATCACTGTGTATCAATTTTTCCTTAAACATTCATTATTGTCTAGCATCAATATGCAAGAAGACAAACAGTCTTTTAGTCTTAGTATAAGTTTTTATTCTAATGTTTTGTAATAGGGAACATCAGTTTGCTTAATTTGCAAAGTATATACTTCTTTACCAACAGAAAGAGGACAGCCTGCCTATACAAAAGACTGAGTAGTGCCCTAGCCTAGAAGCTGGCCCAGAGATGTTCTGTGGAATGCAAGCTAGTGTGGTATGGTAGAAAATAGAAAGCATGGTAAAAGGCATGTGTAGCTGCACCAGAAATTATTAGAAATAACAAAAGAATGAATCTTGTAAAAAGGTGAACCACAGAAAGAGGCAAAAGACAATAAAAAGGGTTCCAGAAATTCATTAAATGTAAGAGAAAAACATGAAAGGAGAATGAAGAATACCTTTTTTACCTTTCCAGACAAAAACTGTAGCTAGATAACAGAAATAAACAGAATGAAATAAAAGGTCGGCTAGAAAGACAACACATTAACGACTGTTTAGAAAATGTAAACACACTCAAGGTAACAGGGCCTAATTAAATTTGCATTAAAGTACTTCAACTGAAGTAGTCTATAAACCATCAGCAATTATCTTCAAGAACTCATGGAGGACAAGAGTGTCCCAGACGGCTGGAAAAGGGCACCTGTAATAAGTATCATAAAAGAGTAGAAAACATGCTGGTTATACGCTGGTTTGATCTAAAAATAAATTAGAACAAATTACTGAAGAATTCATTTATAAGCATATAACATTTCAAAACAAAACTAGAACAACAAAAACCCATGCTACAAGAAATCATCAAGAACTATCATATCAAACTGTAATTTACTTTGACAAGATAACCGGCTTTTTGAGTTAAAAAAAAAAAAACAACTGATATAGCAGCTTCTGATACTCCTACATAGTATTTTATAAGTAAGTGAAGTAAGTACATATGATCTATTCTCAATGAGAATAAGAAAGCTGAAAGTGAAAGCTGCTTAGTGAAAGCTGTTCACTAAGAAAAGTGAACAGTGGATTGAAAGCAATGCATGTAAAGAAAAATGATTAGCACATCACCATCCCTTTAGAATAATAGCTAAAATGCAGATGAACTCAAGAGTACCTTCTTAGATGACAATGGAAGGAGCTGAAGGTAGTCTGGAATATTGGGCCAGACATCAAAATGACACCCTAAATTGGACCATAGATCTACCATAAACTGATCTGAAAACAAGATGAAATTCGACAAAGTTTGAATAACTACTACTAAACAGTCTCAGGACTTTTTCTTCACCCCCAAGACAAGCTGTTATAGTTTGAACCTATTCTATGTCTCCAAAATAAGCCATCTTCACCCAGACTGCTTTGTGGGAACTTCTTGTCCCCCAACTAGAAATATAGGTATGACCTTTTCAGTAAAATCACATACCTTTTCGAAAGGGAAGCAGAATATGAGATGCAATAGCAGTAGCTTTCCCTTTCAATGTCAAAGAAGGTCTTTCCTTCAGATCAGGGAACTGCAGACATGCTTTATGGTTTCCTTTAGTGTTGTTCTTGCACCTTAAAACCAGGATTATCAAGATAAGCAGGCCACAATAATGCAAGAAAGAAAGAAACTGGAGCAAGGTCAGCCAAAGGCTACTAAGATTGTCAGGCTCTGGAGCACTTGCCTTGTGAGGAGAAGCTGAGGGAGCTGGACTGGTTTTGCCTGGAGACAGACAGATTCAGGGAGAACTAACAGGAGCCTGCCAGTGTGTACGAGAAGGTTATCAGGAAGACAGAGCCAAACTCTCCACAGTGGTGTACAGCAGAAAGTAAAGCGACACGGAAATAAGGATTTAAGATAAAACTTCATGATCACAGCCAAGCAGTGGAGCAGATGGCCCAGTGAGCCTATGCAATCTCCATCACTGGAGGTTTTCAAGACCCCCCGAGGTAAAGCCCTGACCAAGCTCGTCCAATCTCATAGCTGTCCCTGCTTTAAGCAGCAAATTGGACTACAAATGTCCCTTCCAAGCTGAATTATCCTATACATCCATGATATGGTCCTAAGATGCCAAAAATAATTTATGCAAAGTTAGAAAGCAAGCTCTCTACTGTAAGCTGATTATCAAGTCATACCATGCTCAGGAAAGGGATTATCTTGGAAAGTAGCTCTTTGAGGACAACTCTTGCACATCCTACTCTCAGAGTATATGAATCTGGAACATGAAAAAATTTTTCTGTACATAACCTGATTTCTGAAATAGAAAAGATCTCACCTTTCCCAGTAAACAGTATATCCTAAATATTAGGTTGGTTGGAAAGGGCCCATGAAGGACTGTTTTTTCCATACCCTGTAAAGGTACCTGAAATGTCAAAGTACATTGGATTTTTGATTGTGGTCTGTACTTCTTATGAGGAAAATTCCAGAATCAGACTAATAAAATGTAATTTTGCAGATTTGAAATAGGCCCTATCAAGTATGAGAGATCTGTAGTATAAGCATGGTTCTGTAGGCTAAACCTTCTAAGGGAGAGCTGACAAATAGGTGAAATGTCAAGTTTCATTGCATATTACACAACAGTCAAAAAATCACGGGTTGTTCATATATAATATATTATTTGTAAGTCATCACTTGTTACCATCAGAGCAATTTATTTTCAAACAGTAAAATCTTTTGATCTGATTGGGATCATTATGCCCACATCAGTTACAAACTATCAAAAGAAAATAAACTATTCTAAATAAGTTATTTACTTGCAGCCATTCTCAATTACAACCATACAGAAAATACCTTGACTTCACCACAATTCAAATCCTCCAAAATTATGAAGTTTAATGGAAGCAAATACCAAAGCTTAGTCAACAGGTAGGTAGATTAATTTTAATTTTATTATTTTAGGAGTTATCAACATTTGCCAGATTCTCTGAATTTAAGTTTGATTATTTTTTTCCCTGCACTAGCATCCATTCTTTGTCTTCTGCTGCTTTGGTAATCTACCTATAATTCAACAATATACTGCAGGGGAACCACTCATCCAAAATAGGGTCTACATAGTTTTTAAATTACAACTTCCAGCCTTCAGGCTAAGAATGAATTAATCAGCAGTAACTGCGCTACAAGCATAAATAAAAAAAACAATTAAAAATAAATACTATCAGCTTCTCCTTTTCACTTAATTTAAAAGCTCATGGTAAAAAATCAGACTTCTAAAATATATCACTTACTGTATTTTATTATATAACCATTTAACTTGATAAATAGAAGAAACAACTTTCCACAATTCTACACATATTTCAGGTTGGAATATCAGATAAGTCAATTTCATGTTATTTTCCAGTCAATTGTTACAAGATTAACAATTGCAACTACTTCAGGAGACAGGTTAACCTTAAAAGAAGATTTTAAAAGCTGAATAATGGAAAGATGCCATTACCACAGTTATTGAAATCTCAATGTTTGTTTCCTCAAACCTAAATTGAAATCTAAGCTGTCCCAAGTATGTTAGTTTAGCAGTAATGCAAAATTTTTTAAGTATGTAATTTAAATAAATATTACTTGTTCTTAGAATTCACTTCTCTTTTACAGAGCCACTTAATATAGCTGCATTAGTGGAGGGTGTTTTTTTGTTTTTCTTTTTGTTCTGAAAAGAAGGATAGCTGGTATAAATCTATGTTTTATTTAGTGATAAGGCAAATAACTGCCTATATTGATGGGCATTAACTCATAATAGGCATAGAACCCAAACTCTGTAATGACCCTGTGCAATTTAGTTTGATGAGACTAATTTTTTCTCAAAAAAAACCCAAAAACACTTATTTCCTTAGAAACAGGGGATAGTACCTTCACTCTCCCACTCATATAGATGAAAAGAATTAACTTATTTTGTCCTACTAAGAAATTTAAATGTATAATTTCTTCTTATTTTTAAAAATATGCAGAAATTAAGTTTGAAAAGCAAAACATTTTAGAGTTTATAGAGACAAAATATGTACATGCCACAGAGAAAAAAGGAACTTTAATGAGTTATATTCTAAATAACACTCATTAGTATGAGGTCTGCATCCCTGCAGAGTAACAGAAAAAAAATGCTATTTTACTCCAGGTTTTGTTAACATGAGTTTTTTCTGCTTCAGTAGATTTTTAAAATTGTATTTCATATAAAAAGTTTTAAGAGATTCCCGGAATACCTGTGTCAGTAATCTACAGGTACCATAACAACTTTTCTTTCACATACGGCAATCATGAAGAAAACTAAAAGCTACATATTGCAGCAGTTTTTAAAGGAAGAATGGAAGAAAAAGTATATTCTCAGTTTCATCCATTCTTTCATTCTGGTAATGGAAATAATTTCTGAGACCCACAAGTACAAAGATACTTCCATCAAGAAGCTTCTAAAATCATTAATGACCTTGGGCTCAGAAATCTGATGCAAGCTGCCCAGAGGTCCCTTATCATCATCTTATCATCATCTTCTGCTTTTTATGCTGTATGATAATATAAACCAAGCAGTATGAAATTCTTATCCTAGCTCAAGAAGCCACTGACTTACATAATCCAAAATTCAAGCCAGAATCACAAAATGTGAGTCAGTAGCTAAAGTCAGATGAAGACCTCTAACAAAATAAGTTGCAAAGATCTCTGCAAAATCTGAGAAGAGCCACTGAGAAAGGCAGAGTTAAGGAAGGAAATAGGTTCCCTTATCCATAAAACAATTTGTACAGGTTAGCAATTGTTCTCTGAAGCAATGTAACAACAGTTGTGTCTACTGAAACTTTTAATGTAAACAAAATTTTAACTTTGTAAAACCAAGAGATAAGTTATACGTGTTGAATTTGATTATATTTGCATGGAATTATTTATTTATGATAAATAATTTGTCCCCTCAAACTAGGAAAGTGGTACTGCGTAACCTTCCTTCATAATAGAATATTCTTGAGCATCTTTACCTAAAATTATCTCAGGTCCTGGCAAGGAAGACATTCTAGTTGTCTAGAAAGAAACCAATGTATCACCAATATTTTACAAGGGAATGTAAATTGACCTGTGCAATTATGCAATTATAAAATTGTAAAACCAACACTGATCCTAAACAACATAATGGAATAACCAACACAGGAGTCTGCTTCTAAAGGATTAAGGGATGAAAATATAATTAACACCAGTTAACATGGTTTTATGGAAAACAGATCATGTCTTACAAACAACATGATTTTTAAATTACAAACTTGGTTGACACAATACATTTGGACTTCTTTAAGCCATTTAAATTAGCAACGCATGACATTTTATTAAAAATAGGTATCATACAAAATGAATTTAGCACATATTAAATGGATAAAATTAGATAATGACAGTAACTCAAAGCATAATTGTGAATACAGAATTATTATTAGGCAACAGAAGTGTTTCAACTACATTAGTATATATAATTTTTTAGCCAAATCCTAATAATTTGTTATATAAATGTTATTACAGAAAAATAATTATTTAATAGTAATCATAGTATTTCCAAGGTGGTGCAGTCACTGTGAAGTATACTGTGGGTGTGTATGTCTTCAGGCGCATATATGCACTGTGAGCGCTGTGTTTCCTCATAATCTTCTCAAAGGAAAAATCAGCTTATCACAATTTGAAGTATGTATTAAATGAGAATGCAAAACAGAATTAGTGTCAGATGGTAGGATCTTATTTTCTGTGAGTATCTGTTACTGCATATGATAAGAGCTGTTCTTCCTCTTTAAAGACCAGGAGTGAAGACTCCAGTTTCACCAAACAAAATGGAAGATTAAAAGGGATGCTACATGCAGGGCATGCATTGGATGTTTGGATCCTCAAGATCAGAACGCTTCTGAGACAGGTAATAGAAGCAGTCAGTGTCCAAATGAAAAAGCTAGAGGCTTCCCAGCCATCAGATAGGAATGCTTTGTTTGTACCACTTGGAAAATCTTGGAAATAGCTTAGGTGAGACAACAATGGTGTGAAAGAATTCTGTCCTTACCTTATCAAAGATTATGTAAAGAAGTCCAGAAAAAAGGATCTCCAGCTGTTTACCATATGGAGCTGAATTAATTGCTACTACAAATAGTGTTTTGATGACAGCAGAAGACATTTTGATAAGGTTCAACGTACAACCTTCAAAATCACAATAAATAAATTTGTGAAGAATGATTTCTTGAACTGTATGATGGATCTGGATAAACATGGAGGAAGGTGCTTTGATACTATTTGAAATAGAAAAAGTGAATATACTGCAGCTCAAGTCACTATTATTAGTGTGATGTAAACTTTGGAATGCCTTAGTTTCGCTTTAATCTTTTTCAATCAAAAGGAAAGCGCAATGAACCGTTTTTGGTCTGAAAACATTGTTTTGAGAAAAAGAAAAACATACATAGGCCACATTCTACCCTTGCAGGGCAAATCCTATCTTACAGGATTGCACTCAACACAGCAACTTCCAGTTGTTTCCTGGGAGGCACAATTTCCACTGAGACTCCTAAGTTTCTTTCTTCTGATGACCTTTGAGACTTTACCGTGTGTTGTCCCTGCTACCCACAAAGAGCTCCCTGCTTTTATCTGTGTTGTGTTGTACGATTACTGTTTATTTTTTGCGAGATTTTTGTGCCTCCCATTTTCGTTCTTTGCTGCTGTCAAGGATTATTGGAAATTCCTCCAGCTGTGCTAACGGAAGACAAACTCTTCCTCTCCTTCCAAAGATGTTAACCTGATCAAGGCTACAGCGACTGGAACAAGGCAAACAAGCCATTTTCCTCTCTACTATCATATGCTTTTTAGGAAACATGATCTAACATACAACTATTCTGCAGACAAACAAAACAAGCCTTATGGTTCAGAATGTACATTGTATAATATTCCATATGATTTTGTCAACATATCTTCAGTGCATACCTAAATGTACATGTAAATATTTTGTTGGGGACAGTATAAATATAAGCAAAGAAATAAGACAAGTGTTCTTTCCAGTGAGAATACTTAAACAGCTGAAAGTTTACAAAAGCTATTCTACATTGGGAATCTTCAGCTACCAGTTTGACTTTGCATAGATAGTCTGAACCTCTAAGCTGGAAAATTCCATTTAGTTTCTTTTCAAACTTTTATGGCCAGAACAAAAGAGGAAAAAGGTTATGCTACAGGCATAATCAGAGGAGGAGAGACCTTCATGGGGCAAAACTCTCCTACACCAGTATTCAGTGTGAAATTTAAGTGAAAGGCAAAGATTTAAAAAATTCTGGTAAGAAGGACAGTTTGAGTAGTACTCCAGACAAGACAGATAATAAATACTGCTGCCAATAACAAGTGTGTTAATCTGAGCTTCCTAAAGACCCATGAGTTAAAAGATTAGAGAGGGCAATCAAAGCATACGCTGTATCCTTCTCTGTATTTTGAGCTAGCACGCTCTTAGAAATTTCTGAAGTGGTTTAATTCCAGAAAAAAAAATGTGTCTGTGAAGTCCATCTAATAACCTTGAATGATCTGTCCATATTATGTTTGGCTTCTAAAATATCTTCAAAGTATAGCAGAGATTGAATTTAGAACGGTTTATGGTGAACAAAACTCACTGAATATTTTTGTTTGTGGAGGTCAACCCCACACACCTGAAAAAATAGCAAATTACAGAACGGTTTATGGTGAACAAAACTCACTGAATATTTTTGTTTGTGGAGGTCAACCCCACACACCTGAAAAAATAGCAAATTACTACAAGAAAGTCCTGTGCCTATCAACAATCATGTATAATTAAACTTAATTATGGTTTTCAGAGAGACACTGAGGTACAAATAAAATACTTTACCTGTTCATCACAAAGATGTTTGCATAAAAATAAAAATAAGTAGTTTCACAGTGTTAGACAGCTAAAGTGTAACTAACATTATGCCTGTTATTTTTTCCTTTATGTTTCTATTCACACTGGAAAATGGTATGATCTTAGAAAACCATCTATCTATAGAAATAAAACTGTTATGTCCTACTTGCTTTATCGTGTCATTTAGACAACTAGGAGCATCAATTTTCAAATTATGCTTGAATAGTTCCCAAGTAATTCTTAAGAATTAGTGAAATTTAGAATTTAGTTTTGAATACTACAGTGAACAGATCTAGTCAGTGAAGACTAGATCTCAGAGAACACTTATTCTGACAAAAACAGCTACCTTCAAGATGTAAAACTGTCAGGAAACACAAGTCTACGTTTATCTGAGACAGCTATATCATTTTTATATATCTTTAAAATTTGATACAATGCATATATAAAGAAATGTTAAACTGATTCTTATTAGTTTTCAGTTTGGACAGAGAATTTCTGGATGTGCATTAGGGTGATAATATTTGGGATCATGAGTCCAATAAAATTGCATTGCAGGCTGAGAAAGTTTGAGAAACGCTACTCTACCACCAAAATCCAGTAATTTTTCTATAGTCTACCAACGTAACATAATAGAAGCATTAACAGATGGAGATATCTGTATCACGTACAATAAAATCGTGACTACACAAAACCATTTTTTTGCCAATTACTTCATACAGAGGCAAATGAACATTAGAAAATAAAAAGCCTCAACAAATAAAAGCAAAACAAATGAAAAATTCATTCTTGGAAATGATAGAACCATCAAATACACTGATTTTAGATGCAGTAGATGCTACAGATAATATGAAAATACAAAAGATTTACTTTTCTTTTTTAAAGTATTTGCCCTCTCAATCCTGTGAGGAAGGCTATGCAAGTGCACACATACGTGTTTATTCAACCCTCTGGCAACTGAACAAACCCAAACATACTCACGTCCTGGGGAAAATTATCTTAACTGTTTTGTTTTTTTGTTTTTTTTTTGTTTTTTTTTTATGTTTCAAAAGAGAAGACAAAGAAGCAAAGCTAAGGGCTTAAGGAGGCAAACTTCATCAGGATCTACAGGCATACCTAGGGACATCGACTGAAACAAATTTACATCTGTCTCTACCTACCAGGATTCATGCAATTCTTGTAATTTACATATTACCACAGACATTGCTGGTTTAGTTTTAGAACATTCATTGTTTATTGCCTGTTTTAACTGTAATGCTCTTGTTTTAAAGTAAACAAATACTCTGCTTTCTAAAAGCTCCCTAATCACTGAGTCATTCTTTTGGACATTGAGAGAAAAATAAAGATGCCTTGCAAATACTAAATTAATGCCAAGCCTACATGTGAAATATAAAATTACCACTTCTTCAAAATCTTGGCCTGAAAGATAAATAATTTTCTATTCAAGACAGGATTAACTATGGATATGCTGGCCTGGAAAGGTCAGGGGAGGGGGGAAGGAACAGAGAAGTAAAGGATAGCTCTGTGATTGAATCCAAAATTATTAGAAATCTCATAAAATACATTTTTAAACTTGCAAGATCATATTACAGATTTAATCTGTGGGCAATGTAAGTCATTTGCACTCCTCAAATCTTTCTCAAACTACATATACTGTTTAATGCATTAACATGATGCTTTTCACCTACAATTAGCATATACTGTATGGCACAAATATCCCATTTAATGTAGTTCATTACTCTCCATTCAGAAATCTTCACTGTACAATGTTCTATGAGCTATGTTCAGAAAACACCAGGACAACCGATTTTAGAAGATCAATTTTCTAGTAAACACTGTTGCATCCTCACAATTAAAATGAAATTGAGTAATACTGTATACTCAGAAGAGTGTTTAGATGCAAAACAGAGCATGCAAGCACACACAATACCAAATTAGACATCATTATAGCTTTTCATTAACCTAATTCAGCAATTCACACATTTAATAAAGAGTCTGAGTGGATCTTATTGTTATATGCTATCGTGTATACAACAAACAAATTAAATGAAAAAAACTAAAAATTGTCTTCATAATGTTTTTGTTTCTGAACTATTGTTTTTTTTAATTTCATAGAAATGTAAATAAAAATTATTATTTCATCTTGAAAAACAATAACTTGTTTTACTAAAAGTCACTAATGAAATGAGCAGTGTAAAAACGCTGCTCTGGAGGATATGATGACTTTGCAACAGGTTGAGGTGTTTGCATATCAAATCAATTTCAGTCAAAGTGTGAAATTAATGCCTGATTAGGGACTGAATGGCTAAATCACATAGCTGGTGAAAGGATTTGGAAAGAATGAAGTATTGAAGGACTTCGAAGCAATTCTTCAGTGAAATACATCAATTCTTGACTGAGGATCTTGTTAATAGATATCTGTGTGCCTGAATGAACATTTTCAGCTGTTATTTAATATTTCCACAGCTCTAACTTCAGTAACAAATAACAGTAGGAATTATACTTCTAATATTTGGAATTCAAATTTAATTTTCCTCTTGAAAATGTGTGACATTAGGAATTATTTCCATATGGCCACTTGGAATTTAACAAAGTGACATTTAAGAAACGCAATATATGTTTGAATGGAGGCACAAATGACACAGAGGTAGTTTAATGACCCAAGCCTGACTATATCTTTTTATCTTCTCATGGTGAAACTATTCAAAACAGTTATAGTATTTAGAAGCATATATAGCCTCATCAAAATCCTAAAAACTACATTTGATTTTAATGAGATGATAGTAAGATTATAATTGAAGTTAAAAAGATGGAAGAATACAAATGAACAAAAATTTCTAAAAATTTCTTGCTCCCAACAACAGCTAAAATGAATGTAGGATATAAAAATATTATAATGTGGGTTGTAATAAATTTCAGTATAGCATTTATAAAATATCAGTTTTATAAAACAAGCTTTCACATGCATGCAAACACATACACAAATATATACCTAAATATGAAAATAAAAATAATTTGAGGACAAAATTTATATAAATTAATATTTTGTATAAATTCATAGAAAACTAAACAACGGGTATTAATTAGTATGGGTATTGATATAATACAATGCTTGCAGATGTGTTATTGTATACACAATACCTAAAAATATTCAGCAGGTATTTACTCAGAGATACCAACAGAATGATGAAGTTTTTAAAAGAGACAGCTCAGAGCTGTTCATGGAAAAAAATAAAGAAGGGTTGTTACACAATTTCTCTTCCCACTGTGAACTTGCTACATGAATTTCTTCTTTCAGGATTGTTCCTAGGCCAGCCACTCTGCCTAAACCTATACTGTTAAAAAAGACAGGGACAAGGAGTGAGCTTGAGCGCTGGACCTCCAACCATCCATACTGCTTACGCTTTAGCATGCTTCCTGGTGTGATTTTGCTGATGCCTACAAGCACCCTTTGAGACACTGCCTGGTGAGGGTTTAGAGGACATCAAGCACCAGGGACCATTACCAATAGTCTGGATAGACAAGACTGCATCAGAGTTTAGTCCCCCTACTCTACACAGCCCTCCCACCACTCCATAGACCTTGTATCTTCAGACATACCTCATCACATTCCAGAATGTTCAATATATACTTTCAGTGTCATGCTATGAAAACACGACTAGTGGCCTGCAACACAGCGCTCACACGATCAAATCATTTTGAAGTAACTGCCTCTCCCCCTATCCCAACACAGACACAGACAAATGCATGCACACATGCAATTTGTCTGTGGGTACATGAGACACCTCACAAGGCCATGTCATGTACACAAATGTACAGATATACAAAGTCTTGAGACTTTCTGGGTGGCAGCAAACTCCACATTCTTTCTTCTGGGTCCTTACTGAAAAATGTGTCTATTCCCTTTTCCTGTAAGGAGCCTCCAACCTCTGCCATGCTGTAAGGCACCCTCCTGCCTTGTGCATTTTCTCTCTGAGCGGGTCCTAGCCTGCACACAAGACGCTTCTCATAAAAGGATGCTCAGGGGCAGTGTTTTCTCTTCATCCTTCCAGATAACTATTTTTTCCTTTTATTTCTTTTTAAAGAACAAACATTTAACAAACAAGATATCATCAGAGTCTTCTAGATTATTTCTCACAGAATTATCATGGAAGCTGAGTCTGTTTTTATTTTAGTCATCTTTTCTACTTTTGTTTTGTTTTGTTTTTTGGCAGATGCCTACCCTAGAACTCAGCTTTTTTCTTAATCTCATATTGACAGGGTAAGAACATATCATTTCATCATATAATATAGAATATACGTCTATTGATAAAATGAGCATGTTCCATTACCAGCTGTGAAACTGGAAAGATTAGTGTATTATAGTTTAGTAAAAAAAAAAAAAAAATTTCTACATGAAATGACATACAGGATTTTTTTTGTCATCAACTATAAAGTTGAAAGTCTCAAACTGAAAATGTTATGTTTTTCACCTATGTTACCTAAATGTTCTGTTTGTTACCCAGTCAATAAGTAAAAAACTACTTAGAGATATACAAATACAGATGAAAATATAAATCCTAACTCATGCCAGAACATGCTGCCATTCAAAATTCAATCATAGACACAAATATGAACGATACTAATTGCCAGATTAAATGTTCTAAGACAATACTATTCGTAAAAGAAGGGATCTGTTTTACAACCATCTCTGTTAACAGCAGTTATTAGGAGGGGCTATGTTCAAGTATTGATCTATTTACGCATAATCAAAGGCATTTCTAACAAGAGCAGGTGGCAAAATAATTCTCAAACTGATGACTACCAGAATGTTTTTATCACTATTTGAAAATTATTTATCCAACTTTTAAAAGAATGTAAATGCCAATCTTTAAAGTTGAAGATAGAGACAAGTTTCTTAAGAGCTTGGCATATTTTATACCTCTCTGTAAAATTTTTTTCTATTTATGTTAATTTTTAGTAAAATAATACAACTTCTAGACACTGATAAGCTATCTATTTTGTCATTATTTGCTGATAATTAAAAATGTATACTTTATTGCAGGAGAGCTGCTTAATCAGGTACAATAATCAAATAAGTGATATTAATTATTGCCTCTAGCTTCACCCTATCGTTCTTACAAGTTTATAACTGAGAATGAAGTACATTGCTGAAGATGCATGGATCTTTTTGAATGCAGTAGTATAATTAATTTTTAATTATGAAGGGCTTATTGTGTTATATGCACATTATTTTATAATTTTGCAGAATTTCAGTTAGAATTTTCTAAATGTAACTTTCAAAAAGGACCATCAACTAAAGACTCATAAATCAAGGTACACCAACTCAAGACTCATAAATTGAGGTACACCAAAACCCACATAGAAGTGCTCATTTATGTGTACTATCATCCTCAGATTTAAGTTTCATACTCCTCAGAAGATACTCTTTCTTCAGAAGAAGATTAAGCTGCAGTTATGAAGGGCCATCTTACAACTGGAGGAGTGCACTTACACAGGAATTTAAGGTATCTTGCAGAGTTAAATCTGTAGTGCAAATTTATTGCACTTTGTTAATTTCAGCTTACCTGAGCATCTCTCTTTAGACATAACCAAACAGACCTTCTCATTAAAGACAAAAATAAAGGGAACTCCTATTCCTGGGGAGTTTTGTCATTGTCTTTGATCAAAAGAACATTAGTTTTCATAGCCGGATGTAATTTAAGATAATGGAATGTGTCCTTTACATATTGTAACAATAAATAATATTTAAGCTAAACAATTTTAAAGTTTTATGTAAATATATTCAGAATACTTTTTGTAGTATGCAATGCATTCTAATACACATATAAGAAAATCATGCTATGAAAAGTGCTAGGTAAATTCTGAGGTGAGAGAATAGTCAAAACCTTTGAAATTATGGGATTCTTGGTGATAAATTTTCATAAAAAATATATGAAGACTTCTGCAGATGCAGAATACAATCACACTTACAAGTTAATGTCACATCTCCAAATTAAGAGGATATTCAAGGGGTTAATAGTGTACATTTTGGACACGGAATAAAAAAGTGAAACATTTTAAAGCATTTTAACATTTTAATATGTTTTAAACTGGCTGCCATAAAGACTTAACAAGAAGTAAGATCCTGTCTACATCATCATTTTGGTGAAAACTGTCAAACATGCTTCTTTAGCTTTTCATGAGAAAATTTATTTAATTATTTTTGATTTATCAAATTACCCCTTATGCTTTTAAAAAGCATTAATAAGATGTTGACACTACAGATGTATAGCAAATGTCATGACAACCAAACTCTAACTCTTAACAGAAGATTATATTCGATCACATCTTAAATATAAACATTCATTTGTCATATTTTTGGCTGTTTTAAAAATGTATTTTTACTAGTATTAACAGTTTTGGGTTAATATTGTTTTTTCAAGAAAATCACTTTCTTTTTCCTTTATTTTTTAAATACAGCCCAATAATATTGCATTTTCCCTTACTGAAGCACATTAAATATTTGACAATTTTTTTTTCAAAATTCTTTCTTTACCTGTTTATTGACGTTAATGATGATAACTTAAAACTTTCAACAGCTCATTCACACACTTTTTCAGGGGGATAAGATTAAAGAAAATACCAATGCTAGAATACAGTCAAAGGTGTATCAGCCATCACATCATTTAAACAGTTCATTTGTTACCTCCACAAAAAAGATAGTTACTTAAAATAACAGAGACAGGAAAATAAGACTTAACTTAGATGGCACCACTGGGGAGGCAATATGAAAGACTGACTTACTGCTCATTTAAAATTCAGTGTTTGATTTTTATTACCTGGCTGCAGGTGTCATGCATCAAAGGGCTTCAAAAACTAAAGGGCAAAATAATCCCCAAGGCTTGATTCTTCTAGTGAAAAAATAGACAAAGTTGTCACAAAAAACAAATACTATTAGGATAATTTATCATAATGTTGCTCAAAAGAAAAACTCCTAACATTATATCGATTGCTGTCCTGCTGTGATGTATATTTCTTTCATACTACCATTTGCAGAAGTCAAGGCAGTTTTACAATAAATAATTGAGGATACTTAAAGATGCCAAATGATCCTAGCTGCAGATTTTAACATGACGCTTAGACTCTTCAAAATATGTCAGTTCTTTCTAAAATATTCTCAGGCAAATTAGTAAACTGCAGAAAACTATATTTTCATTTGCAAAACCATGAAGGGAGTATCTTCATGATTTTTGTAGACTGGCAGCTAAATTCACGGCATGGGCACTCTGGCATTTTCTGTATTCCATACAAATATCAAAAAGATAGCAGTGGGAGAAGGTTATGGAAGTTAAAAAGCTACTGCAACTTTCCATTTCTTAAAATGATGCAGTTGCTCTAGCAAACTTTCAGTTGAGCAGGATCTGCTAAGAAACACAGCCTGAGATTCATCTTTCTAAAACTTAGTTTGTCACTTCAGACTCCCTATGCAGTAATTGCAAAGAAAAACATCCCTCTATAGTGTGATTCAACTGATCATAAATTAGAGGTTTAAAATAGGTCAGATGTGTCATATCTTAGGCATGACTTCTTCTTTCCACTGACTTTTCATTAGCATGAATTTAAATGCCTAGCTCATCAACAAAGGAGTCTCAGTACCAGATAGAAAATCAAAATAACAAAAGAGCTAGTGTGTTTCATTCTGTGTATTAAACAAAATGTAATAGTCAATTAATGGTTTCCTGTAGTGCTAGAGATTTTCCAAAATATATGAGATTAGAAGTGATTTTGTTCAGTCCAACTGGTGTGTTCAGTGCAAGGAAATACAGTACACAGAAACAACTGCCAGAAGTAAAAATAAGTAAAAATAAAAAAATCAGATAATGCTTGTATTTAATTCACTTCTGTATCTGATTAGAAACTTATTAGAAAATGTCAGCTTTATTTTTATGTGCTGCTATTCAGTTTTAAATAAAAATTGTATAATAATAATGGTAATTTAAAAAGAAACGGCCTCTGCAAACCTCGAAATAAATTTAATTACAACCAGGAATGAACATTTATGCTAAAGACAAATATACTGAATAATTAACCTGGATGAAAAGCCATATAATATTTTAGTTGTCTGTACCAAAGTAAAAATGTCTGAGCTGTTTTCTACATAGAATTTGTTTAATTATGATGTGAAACTACTTTACAAAGAAGCTTGACTACAAAGACAGTCTTCAGTGGCTGAGCTAAAACGTAACAATCCTCTCCTATTCAGAGACAACATGTTATTGTTGCAATTCATAATACTTTTGTGCCAACAGGCAAACAAAGGCTTTGGACTTGTGGTAAGCTTTAATTTGCTGAGTCATTCACTGAAAAGATATGAATGCAGATATGTCTAATCAGTCAGAAACAGCTGCAGTCTGGAGGGGAAGGTTGAGGAAAGCCTCCCATCCACAATCATATCATTTAACTAGGAAAGAATACATACGCTATAGGCTAGCTGCACCTAACCAAATGTTAAATACTGAGATTGCTTAGAATTATTTTTTATTCTGAAGTTTAATAAGCTTGTTCCTCAGCAATTACAAGAAAATTCAAAATGTACACAGATATCAGGTCAGAGGTCAGAAAACCACAACTATTTTTCCAACATATACATTCTTTTTCAGTGAATTAACAGTCTCCATTTTTAACATAAGGGACTGCACATGATGTTAAAGGTTATACTGAAACAAGCTAATACTAAACAGCTAAACTGATTGAGCCATTTATTGTTTATAATAAACAGCCATTTATTGTATGTCTGTGGAGAATAATTGAGCATAATAATATCAAGATCTGGTTGAAGACTTTGGAAAGTGCTCTTATGAAATAATAAAAGGACATTGGGAGCAGGGTTCTGCAATTTGTATAAAAACAAAAAAAGGTATAAAATGTATTTACTTAATTATGTGCCCACATAATCTGTTCTTTTTATTTGTTTGCTTTTTTTTTTTAATTTAAGAATAACAGTTACGCGCTGCTTTATGCTTAGTCATTTTTATTCTCTTTGCTAAGCCTTTGCTATTGGTAATTTCTGAATAAAGGATACTAGCACAGACACAAATTTGAGCTGACTTGCTACAGCTTGCTAATCTATAAATATGTAAGACATTCAAACAATTAAAACATGCTCAAGTTTATATGCATTTTCTAGATTGGAAAGTCAGTTCTATCTGCTATCCCAACCACTGAACATTTTACAAAACTAAGGCAAAGATATTCTCTGCTACTAAAACTTACTTTGAAACTGTTGTGATAATTATCAGTAATTTAGCATGCCAGTATTAAAGCCTATTTTTACCCTGTTAGTAACCTACTGATTATATTTTTTATTCCCTGAAAGAAAACTCTAGGATGTTGAAATATTTTAGAAATGCCGGCTGTAGGCTTACCTGAACATTTGCCAATATATTCTAAAAAGTTAGATAATAACATAGGAAAAGTTCCCCATCTGAAAATGATTGATAACATGCTGTGCTGGAAACTAAGTGACTGCCATTTGCTCATCCACAAAAGTAACCTGGACTGTATGGAACTATGAACAGATATATTCATACAATATTATGGTGAAACTCTACGGTGACATTTCTCTACAGAACGAAATTGCTTTACACTGTTAAATACATTTATTGTCTGCCCTCCAAAATACATTTTTGAGCAGAGCTTATTATTTCTTGGATTTATTCAAAATATTAATTATAAGCTTTTAATGTAAATAATAGAGGGAAGATCCCTTATAAACAAAGGTCCCTTAAGAAGTCAAGATATAAACAACTGTTCATTACCAAACTACTGGGTGCTAATGATGTTCTATATACACTGCAAATTCAAGCACTCAAATTCATCGAGACAGTTGACTCCATTCTTAAGTTTAGTGCATAATTAAATCTCATTAACATTAGTGGGACTGAGACTTGAGCAGTGCACACTTGAACAATTTGGCTGAATTATAGCATATAGGAAAATATCAAAAGAAAACTTAATATACATAAAATGGATGAAAGAAATAGAAAGACAAAGCCTTGGAATAGATTAAAAAGTTCAGAAATTTGCTTGATTGAATTATGAGGGTATTTTTTCAAATACTACACTATATTTACTGATTTCCCTCACTGCACATGCCTAATTCTGAGAGTTCAGGAAGATCAATTACTCCTAAAGAAAATCCTAATTCCATGAATTGCCTAGAGCATGAGTTTTAATGAAATCTCAAAGTAGTAACAAACGTTTAAATCAATATTGGCAGTGCAATGGTATTTGTGAGAATCCCAATTGTATTTAAACTAGTGGTGTCTTTGTAAAAACAAAACTTTTAAGGTTTTAAGATTTAAGGTATACTAAGTGCTATAGTTGTATGTAAAAAAATAAAATTAAAAAAAAGATATTTATCTGAGCAACTGAAATATATATCTGAATGTATTCGTCCTTTAGTCTCAGGAGGAAAGAAGTATTTTCTTCCAAACAACCTCATAATGAAAAGCTTAAAGCTTTACTGCTCTTTTGAGCATCAGCACAAATTAAGGTTGTAAACGTCACATATTCAGCTGCCTGCATGGCCTGTTATACTTCCTGAAATATCCAAGAATGTTTAATAACTTCAAATTATATGTCATGTTCACAATATTATTCAGTTATTCAGTTCAGCACTGAGTCACCAGATTTCTTTTATGGAACACTATTATGGAACTAAAGCCTAGGCTAGTGAAATAATTTCATTAGTTTATATAATTATGTAAAGGCAGAAATGAACAGTGAGTTCTAAAGAGACTACCAAACAGATTTTGTTATATCAGTTATCAAAAAAATAAGGAAGTCAAAGATAAAATATTTTTACTGGGCTGATAGGCTTAAAGGTTGGAAGGGGGAAAAAATCCCAAGCCCAATAAAAATCTAAGACAATCACATCTAAAAGTTCAAACTGACTGCGGCAGCATCTGATTTCCATCTATATCAGTGTTGTACTGCTGATGGGAGCATTAGCATGGAAACAGCCTAATGAACAGCCTGCTGCATGATCCACCTTGGATCTTACCAGCCAAACAGTAAGCTGTGGAACACCCATGACCCTTTTTTGGTTGAGACTTTGGGTCCTTTCAGGAAGGTGTCCAGGCCCAGTCATCACTGGTGTGACATATTGTCACAAGGCATAATGTGACATGATGTATCTTAGAGGTCCTGGTGTGGATACACATGGCAATGACTATGTCTAGCTCATCCATGTAACAGCTAAATTTATGTCTGGATCTCTACTAAGAAAGCATGTAAGCCTGATCATTTACCTCTATCATGCTTTGAGCCTGCCCAAACACCACACTTGATCACAGGTTGCTGGGCAAGTATGAGCATGAGTAGTCTCAGATCTGTGGTCAAAATACAATCTAAATGCAGCCAAAGAGGTAAGGAAAGAAAAAAAAAAAAGTGCAAGGTCTAAATAAGATTTATTTTAACCAAACGTTTTGTATCTATTGAATCTAAAATTAGTCCCTGCTTTAGCCTATGAACAGCAACAGGTCATAAGAAAAATTCTCTTCGAAGAACATAAATAGTTTTAGCACATCATTGGTAGAAATATACTTTGTCTACCTGTGTCATGAAACTAACCTATGCACCTCAACACGATGGTATGTCCTAATCTTGGTATTATTTCATCCTGAGGTTTACACTGTATGAATACTATCCCAAAGCGTACAGGTAATACAGTACTTAATATATACAGTAATATATGTGTGGATTCTTCCAGATAAATTCCACTGACAAAGCAAAAGAAACCATGATCACTGATGTTAGAAACAGTCATTATGTAGCAGGAATGGACTGTAAGTTATAATACCATTTAGCATGATTATGTTACTCTTCCAGAAGTGGCATGTGAGGATTCAGGTATGTCCTTTGTACGAAGGAAGAAACTGAAGTCTTTCATAAGCTTACTAAACATCCCATCATTTAGGTGAAAAAATAAAATTGTATTGGTGACATGACTGGAACTCTTCTTAAAGTAAATATCAACTCCGTATGCAAAATCAAGAAAAGGGAATTGAGTAATAGAAATCTAGGTAGCATACTGTTAGTAGCACTACATATTTCTGCCATTAAGATGTTCTGAAAGGTGACCAAAGAAGTAGCACAAGCATTTTGTGCTTGTGCAAAGAAGTAGCACAAGCACAATCACTCTTCACTTAATACATTGGGTAAACTGCTAATATGATTGAATTTGTAATCTATATTCATATACAAAATCTGTGATTCATCTCAACTAATTTAAAGGAATCCATTCACGACATTTTAATGTGGACATCCTAATGATACAGGATGGGTGAACTGCAACATCTAAACGCTACCCAATTTTCTAATTTAGGTGAGATCACTCCCAGCTAAAGTGTCAATTTTCTATAAACTACAATCAGTCTATGACATTTCGTAAATTTTACAATAAAAATCGATTGTAATAGGAAGTGAAGATTCAGATGGTCAGTTTAAAAATATTGCAGGAGAGGCTGAAGAGTCATGTTCTAATCTGAGAAAAAACTCGGCCTCTTTGGTAAAAAAAAGATTCAAATGGCGATGCACTTTGTCTCTGTAGACCACGTATTAACCATCAAAGTCTGCAATTTGCTTTCTTCTGAGCTAACTGCAATCACAAAGGCTGTCTTGGAAAACAAAAAGCAGTCTCTTTGAGGTCACACGTGGCAATTCATTAACTTTATCATCACTAAAATAAGACTCTATTTTTGGACAGGTTGAGTCTTTGACAAAGGGTAAGCAGAAACACTGAGATATCTTGTGACATTATAGAAGTTGAAAATTTTAAACCTGTCCAAAAGCAGGAGATATGTTGAGAAGGCAGACAGATAAAGTTTTGATCAATGATATAAGAAGATAGGAATCTTCTAATAAAACTAATGAGAACACTGAGGTAAAACATAGAAAAAAGTTAAAATTTACCCTCAAGTAAGACATTTTCCATACTTCTGAGATTTTAAACATTTCACATTTTACAATTCTGCAAACTCTTAACATGAAAGGTAGATTTGCTGGGAGTGCATCAAAGTAAATCTCAAAAAAGCAAGATAATCTAGGAGTTAATTTCCAAAACTACAAAAACACAGAATGACTCACAATTCAGTTGTAAAATAAGACTGAAAGCAAAACTCCAAAGGTCAAATGATAACTTGATATCAATATACTTTGTAACAGAGGTGCTGCTATAACTGCCAAATCCATACTGTACACTTTAGGTGTTTCAGGAAATTCCCAGAAGTAAGACTTTATAATAGTAGTCGTTGAACTCCAGAAATGAATTAGGATATCCTTGATAAGTTACACAAATATTGAAATGAAAAAAAAAAAAAAAAAAAAAAACACCACTGACATTAAGCATCCCAGAAAGAGTAATGATAGCAGAAAAATAACTATGTAGATGAATTTTAATTTTTGAACCTTTTCATAGAGATATAGAGTCATAATGACTACACATGGATTATGTAAAGAGACTATATCATCTCAATACACAGTCCATAGAAATGTCATATGTAAAACTGATGAAATAGTGAAAGAAGGAATGAGAAGGGGTGGGATTAATTAAAATGTAGAATATGTCCATGCCCTCAGGCAACATTGTATATTTGAAATGTGTAATGGTACAGGTCGAATGTGTTGCACAATGTCTTAGCTACCTTAGTATCTTAGCCTTAGTAACACTAAGGGCCTGCATCTGCTTTTTTACTCACAATTCTGTAATACGTAAGCTATTGTGACGGTTTTTCCTGAGCCTCTTTGACGGTATTTTTTCCTTGTTGTTCTCATGCTGGTGTCTCACGCTGTTATTCTCAAGGCCTTGCCCCTCCAAACCACAATAGTGTTGTTGTGGTGGGTTCTCATGGGAACTATTACCACCACTATGAAAATCACTCTTTCCTTCTTCCTCCTTCCTCCCTTTTGTTTTGTAGATTTCAGTTTAATTAGAAGAAAATAAAACAGAGTGCATAACAAAGTACATAATACGCATTTAAATATATAACAAACATTATCCAATAATATACGTGCACAGAAGTTTAACAACCAGTCGATGTGCAGCACTTGACCTAGTAATTATAATACTTCTACGGTGCTATAAATTGGAACAATCAATGATGAGTTTTAGCGAGTCCCAAACAAAAGCACACAGTACTAGGAAAAAGCATGGCAAAAAAATCATCATCCTCCTAATCACGTTCATCATCACCATCTGCTGGAACGGAAACTACCACAGGATAGCACCAGCCACACTGATATGGAACCTGGTTGCTGCTCTTCCTGGCTGGTCACTGGAGAGATTTTTCCCTTTTCTCTCCTTGCTCCTTTCACGATTAGTCAATCTATGACATCATCAACAGATACCATTTACAAAACTCTTGTGCATGCAAGCCTGTCTTAACACCTTTAGTGCAATAAATGCATCATTTAATAAACTTTAAGCTAAAATCCACATAACTTTTAACTCTTTATTTTGGTGTTGAAACATTAAAATATCTGAAAAATAACAGGTGAAAAGAAACATTTAGGCAGGGAGTTTCCCATTCTGTACATGAGAAATGTTGGAGGAAGACTCCTACTCTTTTATTATGTTATTTTCACCGACCGAACAGTGAAAAGTCTCTCAATTTTTTGCAGAGTTTAATCAAGGCATATTGTTCACCTTATGCTAAAATGCTATTTAGAGCAGAATCTCATACAGAGTTCAAGCATCCAAATATAGTTTGTTTTGATTCAAAAGACATGGCTCCAGTCCTAATTTGATAGTCTAATACTGCTGACCTAGTACTTTCTAAGAATGTTCACAGTGAAATGCATTTTCCTGTTTAAAGTACTTGTTACAGGAAACACAACAAGGACTTCTAGTCATGGAGATCTGAGGAACAGGGAAATAAATATGAATCATACATCTGCTGTAACACCTGATTCACATGACCAGCCAACTACATGATAGCAATTTCAGATTCTAAGTTAGGCCTTTTATCTCTACAAGCAGTGAAATAAAGTTGTTAAAGCTGCTGTCCCCTTTTATTTGATTTCTCATAAATTAAGGACACAACAATCTGTTCCTGAAATAGACTACTGTTTTCCCTCAGCAGAATACAATAGCAGCCCCTGCTTCCTGGCTATCTAACTCAGAGAAGGGATGGGATGCTGATCAACGCTAAAAAGGACAGATGATACAAACTTTTACAATAAAGAATAATGTTGAAAGTACACTGGTCATTTTGAGATAGCTAAAGCGTGCAGGCTTCCTATCTTGCCTTGAACTCCAAAATGTTAAGGTTACACTCATTTCTGTTTTTTAAGTAGAAAGATAAAATAAAACCTGAAGAAATTAACACTGAAATAGGCTGCTGAGTCCATAAACAACAAGAACTTCTAATAACTGCATCTTGTCTTGATTCAAGCACTGCTATAGTCTTAACACCTGTCCCGTCAGTCTGTATCTACATCAGTAAATTCTGACCTTGAATCTACCGACAATTGTCTAAGCACTGTCCACATTTATAACCTCAAAAAAAAAAAAAAAGTTTCTCTCATTCAAATTGCCTATTGGGAATGGCTTATGCCTGGACTGAGCCTTAGCTTGTTTGGTAGAGTGCTGTACGATCCAAAAGCAAGGCTCATACCATGCCCAGATCTGTTTAACAGAATGATCTAAATGCTTAAGTTCCAGTATTTGGGCCCAGAACTCCACACTATTTAATTTTCTATAATCAACCTCATTGCAGACTTCACTTGTAGTAAGCAACACTAGGAGTAGGAAAAGACCTTTCAGGAGAATTCATCAATGACTCAGAATTGAAGTCCTACCCGTCAGTTCTTTCATGCCTGAAATGCAGTAAGGATGATAGTGAATGTCCTTCAGAATGTAATGGAAAGACGAAATAGCATACCCTCATAAGTTAGGGCCTATCTCCTTGAGATTTTTTCCTAATATTTTTATTTGCCATGTCTATATCAGTCATAGAATTGGAATGGCGGCACAATTTAAACTGAGTGATAACACTGAAGCATAACAAGACTACTATTGGCACTACCACAAGTGTTACAAATAAACAAGAAGCATAATACAGCAAGGGTATGTGAAATTGAAATTAACTGCAGAATGAAAGAAGAGAGAAAGATAAAGATCCAAAATCTATTGTCATCAGGTCATATCAATGCTCTCAATTACATTTTCAGATGAGCATCCTATACCAACAATTGTAATATGTCACTCAAGAAACTGCTCATTTATTCATTTCCAATGCCTAACAGTATATGAAGTAGGAGTTTCAGATATGCTTCTGCTTAGTAATTCTGACAAAAAGTAGTTCTGACAGAATTATTATCAAATCATGTTTGATATATGTGCCTATAGGAAAGTATTAAAAATAATATTAACTTTTTTTTGTACTTATTCTTAAAGTGAACTAATTAACATAGGAAATAATCACACATGGTATTATATTTTAACAAACAAGATCTCTTTTTGAGCTGCAGGTCTATATAACCTATTAAATGGCAAATATCAATACCTGCATACTAAATGATACCAAGTATTTTTTACTAGAATGAAATCAACCCAATTATGTATCAGACTGAAGTTCATGACCAAAAAAACTCAAAAAGATGTTTTTGTTGCCGAGGTTCTCATTTGCTTGAGGCAGAACCAGCACAAAAAAGGCTAGGATACCTTAAGCCTCCTTTTTTCTTTTGGTAAATTAAGGCTCTTCTTAATTTCCGCAACCTTATAGAATATATCTGTCCTGTTGTTTGTGTTACATATTAATTTTGACCTAGGTCTGTGAAGATTCTCCATGAGGCATGAAGACAATTTTAGTTTTGTAACTAGCTCAATAAAGGCTGAGAACACTAACCACAATTTTCAAATAAGATACCTAATATGAAGAATTACACTTCTGTAGCATATAAAATTTTACATTTTTCAAAGATGATAGGAATCTGTATCTTGTATTGGTTTTCAAGGAAAAAATCAGAACACTTTAACTTTCATTTTTACCTTAGATCTTTTTTAGTTATTTTGTATGTATTCACAAATCTATCTCTCCATTATCCATTAATCAACAACAGAGATAGTAACAAAGCTTTAAATTTACAAAAAGATCTCATATCTATCTGAAATAGATTCACTGGGATATAATGAAAGAAGTTACAATGTGAGTTTAAAACACTTAATTTAATTCATACCTTGATAAACAGCTTTGAATCCTGGAGAGCCAATGCTGTCATCAGATTGTAAGTGAAGCCACATCTGGTTGCTCATGCTCACAATAAGATCAGGAACACTAGATCCCGTGAGTCTGCATATATGATAAATTGCAAAGTCATTTTTAGAGGCATAAATGACAAACAAAATAAACATAACTAGTTCTTTACAGAACTAAAATTATATTTTTGTCTATTTACAATATATTAGCCTAGTGCTTTAATTAGATGGTTTCTGACAGAATTTATTATTCTATATGGATTAGAACAATGTGCAGTTTTAGAAAAGAAATAGTAGACATAGGACATTCAAACCAGGAATGATGAAACACTTTTAAGAAAGCTGTTCCTACCTTACACTTTCACTAACTAGCTAGCTATTCTAAAGAACTCTATGAGCTAAATTGTTTTCCCTGGTTTAGATTATTGCTTTTTTTGCCATGTTTTTTTTAAAGTGAAGAAAGTTGGTTTACCTCCTTTACAGTGCATGTATACATATGAACTTACTAGAACCTCATCTGCCTCACTCAAATAACTCTCAATGATCTCTTAAATTTAAGATGAAAATGATTTTTCATACAACAGTGTGTGGTAACAATATACAGACATGTGCATTTCATTGCAACATATATCTGACAAGCTGGTGAATAACACTACAAAACTTTAGTTCTCCTCAGTGATCTCCATTACACATCGAGAAGCCTAATATGTTAGTGCAATGAGAAGAGTTTCAAAAAATTACTGAGAAAAAAAAAAAACCTTCATATATTTTCTTCATAGAAAAATGCCTACCACAAAATAATTTTGCTCACATCTAAAATTTTCCTCTTTGTACTGAAGTTGAAGACTTCAGTTCTGAAACAGCAGCTCTGGGCTCAGTGCAAAAACATCATTATGAACTTAGTTTCAGATTTCCCACACCCTTTCTAGGAACATTCCATGCTTCAGCTTGAAAAACGACATAAATAGGCTTATTTCTCCTTCTGGTCTGAATCCACGTTCACCAACTTTCAAAAGTTGATAAAATCTATCTGTACAGCAGAGGAAACAATCTAAATTATGTGCATTTCAGCAGACATGCATGGGTATATTTAAAAATATTTGATCTTATCAGATCATTTATTTATACTTAATATTTATATTTAGTTATTTTATTAGAATACTCTCTGTGAAGTGAGGGCTTAGAAGAAGAACTAGAACAGCACATTTCTTGTGGTCTAGAGTATGTTTCTGATCCTTAGGATCTTATGGTAATTCATAACATAGTTCATTATTTTATAGATTAAACAATAAACTTTTTTTTTGGAAAAGCAGAGAAGGGATCTTGCCTAGTAAATATGATTAATTCTTAAGTAAAAGTTGTATAAATTTTATTATGAACAAAGGCATTTTTTTTATTTCTGTAGCCCACGACCTTTGTCTGATATAGAAAACTGAATAATATATGCCCACTCTCGCTCAGACACCTCCATTATACGAAGCTGAGATGTAGAATACACATACACAACTTCCATTAAAGACAGAAAAGACCAAAGACCAAGTAAGACATTTCTATCCCGTATTCTGTAATTGTTTTAACACAGTAACAAAGCATGAGCTAAAATATGAGAACAGAATGGCTTGGAAACCATGCCGTTTAATCCAATTGTGATCATTATTTCTGAAATTCACAAAACCTATTTACAAAACCTATTTAAATTCTAATTCTAAATCTTTTGTAAAATGGATTAATTTAAAATTATTTTAGTTTATTTACATCTCTCTGGTCTACTTATGTGACCACCCTGAATGAAATTTATTCAGCTATTCAAACAAGAATGACAGCAATATATAATGTTCTCTGAGCATCTGAAAAGGAAACAAAGAACTTCACTGTAGAAATTTGTTCCCCTTGCTCTGATTTTTTGTTTATATAGCTAAGGATATTTTGTTTTTATCTTTTAATAACCGGAATGCTACACTTCACTATAGTCTGACATTTTTACGAGGTCAAATGAATATGAATAATCCTGATTTGTGGTTCTACATCCTATGCTGAAGTTACGCTTGTCCATTGCTGATTATGTGTCAAATGATGTGTGAGATCTGTTTGAGAATCTGAATTTATAGACAGCATTGTCATTCAGAATTCTGAAAGTAAGATATATCCTTATATGACTGTAAGCCATAAGTATTTGATGGGCATTTTATTCCAAAATGTAAAACACAAACAAACCAAACAATACTTTCATGGTAGCAGCATGTGCAGTATCATCTCCTAAAGTTTTCAGGATCTATTGGTAAAATAACTGAACATTAAGTTCTATACAAGGAATTCATACAAGAATTGCAATGATATTTTGTTGCTTAAATAACGCATTTAGATTGCCCCTACTCAGTTTAGATGATTTCAGTGAGGAACCCAAGACCTGTGCTCTGAAACATCCTCTGAAGGACAACCCTCCAGAGGGTTGTCTAAAAACAAGAAAAGAAGATTAGTTAACTAAGTAATTCAGCAAAGTCAGATGCAAAGAGTCAACTCATGTCAACAGGGTTCTAGTTAGGTGAAAAAAAAACCAAGAAACAGACCCAAAAATCTTTCTCCTTCAACACCATTGATTTGTTACTCAAAACAAAACAAAGCAGCTGTTTTCCTCTTTTGTTGTTTCAATATATTTATGTTTGTTGATATATTCATGTTCAAAATTTCAGATTTTTGCATATCAATAACACAATTTTTTTTGAAACTGAAAAGGACAGCAAGTAAATACTTCCATTTCTTTTTCTCTCTGAGGAGCTGGCTACAGAGTACCTAGGTTTAGATGCAGGGAAGATAATTTTGTGCCCTGTGTAAAATTCTGATTAGTTATTAAGTCTATGCACTAAGCATTCTTCGTGTGCAGGATATCCTTTCTGGACAATTTCTGTGATGCTGGTATAAAGAGGTCTGAGCTGCAGATCATCATTGCAAAGGAATTAACACTCAGACCATGTGACAGTGTGCTCCCCACCCAAACCTAACCTCTCCATAAACAGCACACGGGCAGGGGTTAATTGAGTATGTGCCAACTAAAACCTGTCTAGTATGCAAATGTGACTATGAGTCAATCATCTTACCTCATAAATAGGGGGTGGCCCAGGACCCATTGACTATCATACTATTATAAAGAGACTGAATAGTCAGACCTTTGACTATGATAAACAAATAGATGTGAGATAAGTAAAACTAATACTGTAACAAACTGACACAAGATGCCACAGATGTAGAATTTCTCAACAAAGAAGTTATAGTTTGCAGTAAAGAAGCAGAAGCATGATGGGAACTGAAGACTGAAGAACAATGAGGCGAGTTATAGCAATGCCCTCTATCTTTCACCTAAAAACCCATCCAGTAAGGTTATGAACAAGAAGCTATACATCCCCTATCTAAATTATATTGCTTTGTTACTCTTTTATTGAAATCTGGCAAAACCTTAATGTATCCCATCTGAGTGGAACGGGCTGGGGTAGTACTACCGCCTGTCTACCCAACACTGCTGTTGCAATGGCTGTGTGCTCCTATATGGTCTAGATTTTTGGTTGCTACCTGGTAGCAAGTAGTTGACAGTATTATGGACTTAATTACGCAAAAAAGTTAGTGGAAAAAATGTATATCTGTTGCAGCTTAGCATAAGCAAACGGATACAGGTTATCTTGGATAAGTAAGTTGATAATACAGTGATACATAGCTAAACTGTAAAGTTTGACGGGTGCTAACTCTAAGAATGAAAATGTAAATGCAACAGCTGGTTAGTCTGAAATATTTGAGTTGCTTACCAAACTGATTAGGAACTGAACAGGTTCAAAAAGAAAGGCGCTAGGTTAAAGTCAGAATAATTAATATAACATCACCAGTATTATAATAATTCGATAAAATTGTGACATTCATTTAAATGACTGCTATAAGTAGTCTAGAAAAGGACGATACCTCACTAGATAGTAAGGTACATAAACGAAAGTGATTTAGGAGATGCCTACAGAAGTAGGCATTTAAAGACAGAAAAGATGAAGAATAATTATAAATATGGGCCATCATCTTCTGAAATCATAGCAGTAACATTAACTTTTGATTTGTCTTACCAGGTAAAAGTGTTAACCTAAATACCAGGCCGTAACTGTTTAGATTTCATGCTCTCTATTCTTTACTCTTTATTCTTTTTTATATAAACAAATATTTGAATTTTTTTGGCATTGAAAGAAAATTCACTTATGCCTCTTGACAACAGTGGCAATCTATAGAAAGTCAACTTTGGTTCACCTGCAAGAATTACTCAAGGGCTATTTAGATGTGTAAATCTATTGCCTAACCAAGTAACTAGTGTTTAAATGGCCCTGTTAAATAGATTACACTATGATCTCTACATTGATAATTTCTGAATATAGGTAAAATTACCTCTAAAATTCTAAGCTTTTATGAGTAGCATGGGATATTTTTACTGTATATAAATGTCTGTGCAGCATGCAAATAACAGAATAAACTGTCATCTCATCATAAAGCCACTGAATTTCATCATAAAAATAATCCAACAGAAGTCTTTTGTGCTTTTCTTAAAAAATAAAATAAAATCCCAGTAAAAGAATACCTACACATTCAGATGATCCACCCATCTGACCCTTAGTTGTCGCTCTATTATAATTTGAATTGGCTAATATGAATCATATTTGACACAGGAAGGAGATAATAAAGATATCTAAATTTCCGCATGCTTACTGAAAATTAGCAATTTGATGCATGCAAAAGACTCAAGAAAATAAACCTTCAACTTAATGCTATATCCTTTCAAAATGCCAATGGCCTATTCAGTCACGCAGACATGTATCAGTCAAAATATATGCCATTGCTTGCTCAGGTTCACATCTTGGGGACAGAGCTAAGCCTGTTCAGAAGAGGGATGGGAAATTTAGATTACAGATAATGAAGTAATCTGTAAGAAATAAGGATTCATCAGTTCCTCTGTTCACAAAATAACTTGCTTCTAATTTCCAGGAGAAATTCCATCCTGTAGAGGACTCGAGGGTTCACATAGCTGTCCTCCAGACTGTCCAGTCCATTCTGGTTCAGTTTATGATACTGGTTCTGGAAGACTACACTGAGAAAAAATTCTTTTGCCTGATCAGTTTGTTAACTAGGGAGTCACTAATTTCAAGTACTATAATTGCATGGTACAAATTGAGGTTATCAATAGAATGCCATCCAAATCCTGTTTGAAATTCCAAGTGAATGGAGAGATCTAAAGATTAGGAGGCAGAAGAGGAGATATAAACTGTAAGTCAGCTCTGGGGCCCATCGCAGAGGAAAAGTATATGCCAGTAAGCCTGAATCTCAATACCTCAGGTAGTGAATACTCACTAAGCATTTTTCATTCTGGCAAACGTCAAAAAAAAAAAAAAAAGTATTGTGAAGACTTCATTTGCACAAGATAAAATATTTTTGAATGACTTGTGATTCACTGTGAAGGATCTGCTGAAGTATCTACTGGAGTCTGGCTGACTGGCAGACATTCTGAAACAATGAGAAATACCTCTTTGCATAAGGGACAGAAAATTGTTCCTATTTATCAGTTTATGCATAAATGCAGCACCACCCATTAGCAGCTATATCCCAGGACTCTGAAAATGAGGTAAGAAAGCCATCCATGGTAATTAGATCGTTCTGAGATCAAAACTATTTATTTATGATGCAGACCTGTTTTGTACATCCTGTCTTCTGTTTATGGAGCCAGGTAATGAGTTGAAGAGCATATCTCAGTTGAATCAGAAGGCATCACAAGTAATGTGTAGCGTTTAACACCCCATGTACAGCCCTACAATCTACACTTTCTGGACATGCTCACTAATGTTTATGTTCACCAACTCCCTTACTAGTTCTAATAACATCTCATCTGGCATGGATGAGGTATGTAGGTTTTTTTTTTTTTAACTTGAACTTCAAACTGCTGTGGTAAATTCTGTAGACCAAGTCGGGGTCTGAGTATATTTGTATCAATTAACATTTATGTCCAAGGAAACAGACGAAGAATCATATAGAATGAAACAATAACTGATGGCTGACATGTTTCCCCTAAATCAATCGCTACAGTTTTAGTCTTAGGGATGACAGATAGATTCAGCGACAGGACAAAGATAACATTGCTTGGAAGTAAAATGTCTGAAACAGAAACCCATGGTGTGTATCAGTGCAAATGTAAATATTCTGTAGATCAAGACCACCAAACTAACAAATAAATAATAACTAAGATTATGTAGAACGTGAATCAACGAATGAACACAGTGAACAAGTACCTCAAGACGAAGAAGATTAAGGATAGAACACTAAAAGCCTTTCATCTTTCTACTCAAAGTCTGGAAGGTAATTGAAGTCCCTCTCTTCTGAATACTGACAGAATCTCACCCATTTTTGTGAACTGCATTAAGAAATACACTTTTTGTTCCAAACTTCTGATATAGGCAAGGGTCTTGCAGAAAAAGAGGGAACGCAGTAAAACAGTGTATACAGACTAAAAATTTAATGGAATATACTTTCCTCCTTATTTATTTTCACATAATCTGCAAATGCAAGCCTTCAAAAAACAAGGGGCTGGGGGAGGGGAGGACGTACAGAAGGAGAAGAAAAATGAAGCAGAAAAGTAGGAGCAAAAAATAGCAGAAAAAAAGATTTTTTTTTGAGATTTCATAATTCCTCTGTATAGAGAACTATTTCCTTCAAATAGGAGGATGACAAAATAGGATAGGTCTGATTTTTATGAGAACACAAGTCTGTCTGACAAGATGTGTGTTGCTAAGTTCACCCTAATCTGCAACTGTCTGAAGATATGATTGTTTAGAAAGTTCAGGAATGGAGACTTGGAGACCAGCCCTTCAGGGAGGTTGGCTGGTACTAAAATCATGTCAATGTGGGGATGGGCAATCCTAGCTCACCTCTATATGAAAGAGGATAACAATGTTGAGGCAACTGATACAACTGAAGAAGCAGGGAAAGCCAAGCTTCTCAGTACTGTGCACAGAAAAAAGGGCATGGCGTTTAGAAAAGATAACTATAAGAGGAAGAAACTTTTTGCACCAATTTTGTCTTTGACCTTAATTACCCAGAAGAATCCAGAGCAATACCTCACAGAAGAATGAGCCACGGGAATGCTTTTAAGCATGTTGTTCAGGACCAGAAATACTGTTTGTTCCTAGTTGAGAATATGTCAGCAGTACAAGATGGTCTCAATAAATGCCCAAATTCATAAAGTTTACGACACATGCATGGCATCAAATTAAAAGTATATGTAAGTAGCATGTACATTAAAAGGATATAATGTATTACTATAAAAAAATTTAGAAAGTATGTGATGCCAAATACATATATTGAATTCTTAATATATTGTATTACTGTTACAAACAAATAAACAAACAAACAAACCACTCCAAAAGCTTCTCATTGTTGAGATGGGTTGAGAATGAGATGCCTTACCGATCTATGAATGAGGCTGAGGTTTAGATTTTAGGCCTGAGATAAAATTGTCAGGGGCTTAAAATTCAGTTTTTAGAATTTATTTTTATATCCATAAATATGTTCTCAGTGTGTTTCTTTTCTCTAAAGACTTAAAATAAAAAAAAAAATTAAAAATTTAAAAATTTTAAAAAACTTAAAAAAATCCAGCATGTAGTATTTGTCTATGTGTATAGATTCAAGCACCCCTATAGTATCTGGTTTCATCTTTACAGATGATCCTTTATGATAAGCTTAGCAGCATCTAAGCACCTATTTCCTACAAATGTTAACTACCTAATAATTTGTCATTTTAAAAGAACGCCTCCTTCCAATTAAGGATATTCCATATACATACAAACATATAGATATATATATAAGGAATTGTGTGTGCACTCGTGTTTGTGTGTGTGTATGTGACAGAGAGAGAGAGAGAGAGAGAGCAAGCTTTGAGTCTTTTCTGCAATCTGTTCTTTTCCCTTTTCCTGTTCTCTTCCTGTGCAGAATATTTTAAATAATTAAATGTGTGTTTTGAAGGCATTAGAACAATAAATTAAACTGCATGAAACACAGTATTCAGAAGTCAACATATACACATTTATAGCATTATACTACTCTATAAAGCAAAAAGTCCTTTTAAAATTCAATCATAAACATCTTGAGTTCTCAATATGGGAAAATTTTTTGCCTTCTTTGAAGTAAAGGTCTTTTCATTGTTTGTCCAGGTTTTCTTTTCCATAAAACAAGCAGTTTTATGGTATTGTTCTGTTCTTCACAGATGACAAATTGGTATGCTATCTCTGGGCTTAATTGCACCCATATGGCAAGGTAAAGCTCTGAAGCTTTTGACTGCTGAAGCTGTGATATGCAATAAGTGTCAGCAAAAATCCCCAATTTTACTTAGCTTTATATTTTTCTTTTAATACTAACAATGTCATCTACCTAGCTAATCAGTGGAGAAAGACTCCAATACAGTATTATAAAGCCCTTCTTTCTTCTAAATTTTACCTCTTCTAAAAAATTCTTACTTTTTTTTCCTTCTGAATTTAAGTAATATGAAATAAAATAAGTCACTAGGAAGCCTCATTCAACAGTGTTTGAGATATATAAAAAGAAAGCCTAATTTTTAGCAATTATGGAAAAGTAGATTGCTTTTTAAATATCCATTAAGTTTCCAAAATGTGTGTGAAAAGAAGAAAAGGATCAGTGTTTATTAAACAGCATCTCTTTCACGGACCGTTGGCTCATGGACCAAAACAGCTGACTTAAGTACCAGAGTTTGGACGACTAATTTGTGATTTCTTCTTCTTTGTATCAGGAAGAGAACAACATTGTTTGATGTATGTAAGAAAAGTTAACAGCAGATTCACGATTTGAGGGATTTGGTTCAAAAAAGGAAATTAAGTTTTAATACATTAATGTTTCAAATAATATTTAAATAAAAGCATTTAAAAGTAAAGCAAGTCTTCTAAAGGAAAGTGTTAGTTTATTTTAGAAGAACTTAAGAGCACAAAAGGAGGCATTGTAGGAAGAGTCCTGACTGATAATCCTGATCTCATACATAGTTATCACAACTGGATTATTTTGCAGGGGTAGTTGTTAGCTTCTACCCAGCCTCTCTTAAACAGGAAAAATTGCTACAATTAGAACTTTATAGCCTAAACCCATTAGGTTAATTTTCAGTTAAGTTCTATTGCTCTGAGAGTTAACCTTCTCACCATACATATACCATAAAATAATACTCCTAAATTTTTTAATCAAGTAATGCTTCCAAATGAAGCAATTAATAAAGAATATTGACAAGTATTTCCTCCTTTAATTAACTGATCTGCTGATGGTAAAATTTTCTATAAATGCAGGCCTAGCAAAGTTTACTCTAAGCTCTAAAATTAGGCAATTTTAAGAAACTGAAACATGCAAAACATTAAGCACCCTATGCATAGATGTTGCTGTCAATTCTAATTATGACTAGGAATATGAACTGTGAATAAAAGTAATTGTCTTTTCATATTTTCATTTCTGACCAACATAATTATTCACTTCGTTATTAAAGTCCAATGATATGCACGTTTTTACTCTATTCACAATGCCAGATAATCTGTCATAGAAATCAATTTAATTGATTTGAAGTGATTTGCTCTTCATCTATGTATACTGCCTGTTATTCCATTTCAGTGCTATTTTACATGTACCTACAATTTTTTTTAATTACTTTTCCAATTTGTTCCAGAAATTAAATTTGAGCTGGAGAGTCTATACTCTGACCTTCCTCTTTTCCCCTTTTTAAAGATGGGCATCCCTCCCCGCCCTCATCTAGCTGTACTTACTAGTGCAGCTATAAGGTGTTACAGATGATTAACAATGTTTGAGAATCTGCACATCGTAGAGCTTGTGAGATGACTGCTCATTTATATATTGTGATCCTTGTCAACTCCCCAAATTCCTAAAGGTCCCTTTTTTACTATTTTGCCATTACCTAGATCCCAATGTCTACCAGATGGCTGGTTTATAAACATCCTGGCATAACTGAGCCCTGCTCCATTGTAAGGAATAAGTACTAAGTTTAAGATAAAGCACCCAGAATCTACTGCAATCTCAAGGGCTCTAGCTAGAAAATCTTGGATGTGTCTCAGGCTTGTGCGTTCAGATACGACAATACTATATGAAAGGGTTCAAATTTCTTTCAAACCACTTAGAAATTAGGTTTGGATGCAGAAAAGTTTTATTTTCTCATAGTCGGTTCAAACTAATTTTTTAAATCTGTGAAGCTCTCAAAATAAATATATGAATTTCTACAGCGGTATTTTGTAGACTTGCTGCAGAAATGTTGGCATCTAATTTGCCAAGAGAAACTAGCTCAGGATAAGAAAAGCTGCATTATTTTTTAAAAGTTCCTGAGAAATAATAAATTAAGTCTAGCTAGAAAAGTCTTTGCTGTAAGCTACTTCATTCCCCCCAAGAAGAATAAAAACTGCATGGTGCTGTTTAAACCTCATTAAATATAATAGAAGTTATTAAAAGTAGCTAACAGAAAATGTTGTTAAGAAAATCACTTTGACACTTAGTTATGAGCTTTCTCATGATAATGTAGTCTACAAGTCGACCTAGTGTTTTAGGAAAAAAAGTTGCTTTGCATCCACAAAAGACCTTTCTTAAAAGTAAGTCAACTGCAGCATATCCACCATGCAGGTTAAATATACTGTATTTCATAATGCATCATACATCTGGGGTTTAATAATCACAAAAACAATACCCCAATGAAAATTCAGATTTACTAATAACTACTGTAAGATCCTAGGTTCATATTTTGACATTCCTGTATTTCCACTATATTTAAGTTATTAATCATTTACTATCTTGATTAAATGATTTTTAGAGCAATACTAACATGCAAAGTATTGCAATGCAAAAGGCAGATCCATCTAATTGCACACACCTTTTTTCAATCAAATATACAATTTACATTAAAGATTGAAAGGCCAGCACTGTACTGTAATCCAAAGTCATAGCCTCTAGGGAAATAAGGATAAAACAGGAGCTACTTTAGCCAAAAATTATATTGAAGACAGGGTTGGAACAGGTACTGTATGTCTCTGTAGTGAAAGCATTATACTAATGCTAGAAATTCTGAAGTGGATTCTGAGATGGGTTTTGCCACAGAGATCTTCAGAATATTTTTAACTACAGGAAGTGATGTGCTAATAGGGGGCCTGCCCTCTTGGAAACAGACCAAAAATAACAACTAATATGAGCTGAGACTATTAGATTTGGGTTTTTTTTTCCACTAGTGGCCATAAAAAATAAATACGGATTATGTAATCACAGGTTAATTCCCTTGAAATAGAAAAATAAAGAAAGAGTATAACAATCAATTACTTGATAAGTAATTTTAAAATTGCCAACTTCGATAGACAGAGTGAACTACTCAGTGTAACAATAGCATGAAGTATTTAGGGTAACAAATTTACTAAGAAGTTCAGAAACTTGACTCTGAAGTAGGTTTGGAATTTCTGTAAGCCAAAATGTATCCCAATACAAAGAGAAAAATTTGCAACTTTTCTCTAATCACAGTTAGCTAAATTAGCGCTCCAAAAAGATTGCAGCAGTATGTAATATGTCTGCAAAATATAAGAAAAAGCAAACATGGGTGTTATGCTTAAATTCTAAGTTCTTAAAGCAGAAATTACTTCTTTTTTTTTCCCAGCACTCAGAATAAGGGATTCAATCTACTTAGTAGTAGCTAGTTGCTATTGCAACACAAGAAACACAGGCAGTACGTGAATAATCCAATCATTTTCCAGTCTTGGTTTTTAAATAAATTAAACTAGGCATGTTCTATGTACCGTCTTTGATACCATATTTCAGAAAGCAGCCATTAATAAACAGTAGAAATTTATAAACAAATACTTAAAGGGGGGCTTTTCCCCTTACTCATCCCTTCAAAATTATTTTAATTAATTTAAAATAATTTTTGTGTGTGTCAGCTGCACTTTTTTTTTTAAGATTATGCAAATTAAAATCTCAGTAATTCACACTGAGTCTCCAAAAAGTGACTCAAAATATAAAATGATGATGGATGCTTTTATCAAATGTATTCAATACTGCCTTTGTCCAGTAAATTTCTATGCAATGTCAAATAACGTTATTGTGAAATAACACATAATGTACTAACTGTGTGAAATGAGCTCCCTTTGTGAGGAGATCTCTTGTGATGAGCTCCCTTTACTATCACGTGAAGGAAAATGAACATCTGTCCAAAGTAATTCCTCTCATCTAAAAATGGATGGTTAAGGTAGAGGAAGTGACTCTCTACAACAGCCTATTCTTTCCATTAACCCTTGAGGCATAAAGTAACCAAATCAAGATCAGCTATTTAGCTTGTAGATGCTGTTTCATTTGTAAATGTCCAAAGTTAGGCAAAATGTTTGCACTTACATACACAGAATTCCAGCGTGAATTTTTAACATCACTCATTTGATATCTGTGTATATTTTAACTTAGAGAAACCTAGAGACTACCTTCCCTTATTAAAGGGTCCTTTAATATGATTATCATTAGTTATGACTAGTGGAAGTTACTGAAAATAAAGCTTTCAGAATAAGTATTCAGCCATCTAAGGGTTATTGAAACTACAAGACTCTCGCTATGAAGGCATTAATAAAGACTGTAAAGTGCTTTGGGCAAGAAAGAGAGGAAAGGAACAGCTTTAGGTGTCTAGCAGTCACACTTTGATATCTTGATTTAATTTTAGAAATAATTTAGTTTCTACATACATTGTCTAAGAACTGTGGGGAAAGGAGTATGTATGCAAGAGAATTTACTACAGTAAAGCATTTTTTAACTTTATAAATAATATGCATTACATATATTTATATTGCCATATCCACTACTATGTACAACTATTATAAAGTCCATGAACCATGTTTGTCTAACTTCAATGCACAGTGATCCATATGCTTTCACAGAGAGATTTGCAGCCTTAGTGCAGGCTTCTCAGTATATCTCTTTTTTTTTTTCTTTTCTCCTTTCCTTTTCTTGCTACAGAAACGTGATCAAATTTTTTTTTGCCTAATGAAATTGTTATATATAAAAAATTTGAAAGGAATTAATAGTTTTTTTTTTCTTTTTAGTTTACAAGTTGTAACGTCTGCTTACTGGGACCTAATATGTTTTTTATGTATTCAATTTCTTGTTAAAAACAATTATAGTTATTCAGAAACATGTTGTTGTTGTTAAAGAAACAAAAAAAGTTTTCTGATTTAAAAAAGTCTAATGTTCTCTACCCATGACTCACAAGCTTTTGGTCAGCATCATCAGTTAATCCGATAATGACACTACTAAGACTGGGCGGGGGGGTTGTAACAAACTATTGTTTGACAATTCCTTAAATATAAGCTTACATTATATTAAAAAAATATAAATTAATATTACAAACAGATATCTTGTTACTCAGAATAAATAAGACAGCAAATTTCCAGAGAAAGCTGTTGAAGTTCTGTACTTACACATATAACACTGTTCTGGTATCACCAACTTTCCCAGCATCTCCAACGGTAAGGGTATCATAGCCTCTTTCCAGTTCAAACTCTTCAAAAGCAAGCTTTATGACCTATTAAAATGAAGTAAGTTAATTACTTCAAAACATAGATAAAGGTTACCTGTTAATTAGGAAAAAAAGAGTTTGCTTAGCATAAGTAAAGTCATAAAGTATCCATGCCTACTGATTTCGCTTACCCTTACTTGATTTAAGAAAGACACAGAAAAAGTAAAAGTGAAAAAAGAAATATGTGTATTTTCTAATACCAAGACAGAAGCCTTTGGTGTAGTGTTTCAGAGTTATCAAATGCTAAAGATGACAGTCACCACTAACTGGTAATAAGAACTGTTCTTATTTATTGAAAAGTTATTTTATACGTTATAGTAATTCCATTAAAATTATATTGATAATACTGAAAGTATATGAAGTTAAGACCTCTTAATATTTTTGTCTTTTGCTAAATTATACAATAACAAGATGACAGGTATGAACTATCACTTCATGAGAAGGGGGTGGAGGCTGCTGCATAGAAATATAAAAGCAGAAAATTCCTTACATAAATTGCTAAAACTAAATTACAATTTTACTCAATGTCTAATCATGATTTACCCATAAAAATTAAAAATACTTTGTTCAGAATTGTTTGAAAGTGTATAATTTTTTGAAACTGTAGTTTTATGAGACAAAAAGTATGAAAATATATTTAGTTTTGCTCAGAACACTTCTAAGATAGCTGCTTTTCACAGTTCAGCGTTGGTGAGTAGCAGCTTCAGTATGTACATATACATACATACTCTGTACCTTTTTGCATTCTGATATCAAGGTTCTGAAGATAACTTGATATTGAAGTGCAGAACACTGCAAAGATTTTCCAATCAAATTATTCATTTCATCTTTATACTAATTTTGGCATATACTTCTGGGCAGACTTGAGACATATTCTGGCCTTTTGCAACAGCTGTTTTAGGCTACTATTTTGACAGAAACACATGAAAAGCCAATGGTCTCTATGCATTTGAGATGGGCCAAACTGCTATTTAGATTTTTCCTTTTTCACTGACTACACAGGGAGTCTGTATGACCTATGGCAGACTAATGCTTTCATAGATACATTTTACATAAAATGATTTCCACCACAGATGAAACTTATCCTTAGAGGAATTTTTAAGATTTGTTAGACGCAGGGTAGAAAAGTTTGTTTATTTTTGAGAAAGAATGCAAGACATTTTTGTATGGATATAGATATGAACAGAACATGGGAAACCTTAAAAGGATTGAACCAGTGTCAGCAAGAACAATATACCTACCTGTAATTAAATATTATGTATGTACTGAAAAAAGGTATTCCTAGACAATTCTTCAGATTTAATGCTGTTTTGCAATTAAATAAACAATAATATTATTCTATCATCATTAAACATGCTCACTCTGAACCGATTAAAAAGAAAATAAAACATTACAAAAAGAAACGCAAAAATTACTTCTAAACTTACTATATTTGTTTCTGGATAACTGTTTCTACCTCTTACAGAGGAACGAACCTGCTTCTTTTCTTAAATGCATGAGAGATGCAGTTTCCTTACAAGCAACTCAGAATGATTACTTATGATTAGATGAATAGACTCTGGTAAATAAAAAAGGTTAAAAATATAAGATACCTATGGAGGTGTTTAATGAGAGCTCTGCAAGTGAATTTTCTGTCATAATTACTTTTTCCTTTATCTTAGCTGCTTCCACACATTATACTTCTGCTGGCATAATTGCTATAGGAAATAATGGGGGAAAGACAGCACCAGACTTGTGCTAACAGAATTTTCAGTATGGACATTCTTCCTGGAAGATGCAAGAGGTGACACTGCAGGATGATATTTCCAAAATGCCCAGCAGTACATGTTCTTCTTAGTGTTAAGAATTATAACAAAGTCAATCTTATTAAGTATGTTAGTAACTCACACACTGAAAAATAAAGGCAAACGAGAGCAGTTAAGTTTTGAAGATGAAAGCGGAAAAGAAGACTACCCGTAAGATCTCTCTCAAACGTACAAACAGATCAAGCAAATAACTTTTAATGAGCAAACAGATACTAGTGCAAGTAGGTCTTATGCAAAAACAAATCAAGTAAAAAAAAAAAAAAAAAGGGATCCAACTTCACTTGTAGACAAGAAAATGAAGTGAGAGAATCTGTTGCCTTCAAACACAATAAGAAGTATGGAGAATAGGAAGCAGAATTGAGTATTCTTAATGTGAAGTTCCAATATTATAAATAGAAAAATGTTTGTTATACAGCTTTTTAATGAAAGCTGTTTGCAACTATTGCAAGTTACTCCATTTCACTGGCATGTTAGTGTCAAATATTTACCTACTTTGCATCTTTCTCCTTGCTACTATAAAAGATTTGAAAATAATATGTGATTATACAAATGGTTTTGATTCTTCCCCTTCTTTTATAGGCATCTTATGCTGAAATGGACTTGGAAGCAAAAGAAAACATTGCCACATTCACAAGCATAGAAGGATTACTATATTCTTTCAGATTCCTGAACCTTTTTAAAAATGTCATAAAGAAAATAGCTGACTGTTTAAACCAGAGCACTAACTGTTTTTTGGAACACCTATTTTACTTAGAGAACCACGTAATAAAGAAGCAATATCAAAGGATAAACTAGCATTAGAGACCACATACATGGATCCAGTCTGCCTTAAAACTTTGTTTCAAAAAAGTGCTGTTTCCCTAGCCCACCCCTCCCATAGTAATATGTCTTTAAATCATAAAAGCACTGTGACTACGCCCAAAATTCTACTGAAGAGACATAGATCATTGACTAGAAACAGCAATAAAACTAGGTAGTGCTTATACAAATATAATCATCCACAGGATTTTTTTTAACAAAAACTTCCTTTTCCCCAACTCAAGGAAATACAACAACGTCCGTGTCCAAATAGCCTGACCAGTGGGTATGCACTATCTTGAGGTACAAGTTATAAACGCAGAAGAATGCCTGATAGAAATATGATTACTGAGACCAGGACAACAATTAGCAAAAAGAAAATACATAAATGGGAACATTTTTTGAAAAACGGGGGAACTTCTTGAACAGAAACATTTTCAGTAAAGATTCTTTAAGAAATTACTATCATTTCTCTATCTCTTCTCAGAGACTTATAAATACAAATTAGGAAAATATTACGAACAATAGGAATTTATTATAAATACAGCCCTGAGGCATCTCTTACTGCAAAAATGCAAATCAAACTAAACTACAGCTTTATTAAATACAACTTTCCAACATTTTAGGTGTTCACAGCAGAGATCAGAGCAACACAGTTAATGGACCCTGGTGAGCTATTCTGCTTGCCAGCCACTAATAGTGCTCCATTTACTTCCCTGTATGTCAGTGACTAAAGTGGAAGCCTAAGCACCTAATGCATCTGCAGACAACTATGGGTAAACATCTACATTTAGGCGTCTTAATTAGACCCTGAATTCAATTCCCAATAAACATCATCCATGTTAACATAATGCACTAAGTAGTCTGAAACTGATGACTGCCTTACTGCCGAGTTTGTTCCAGCACTATTTGCTGCCACTGCCTACTGTTTCTTCTGTGACCCTTGCCTCCTCTACTCACACTAGGAAAAGGTATATATTCACAAAGAGGAGATCAAGCTTTCCTTTCCCCTCGCTTTTCCTTCTCTTTTGATTACTGACTCTGGAAATTTCAAGGAGTGTTTTTGTTTGTTTAAAATGAGAAATGATACAGCTGAGTTTACAAATAATTTTACTTAGAAGATATCAATATGCTTTACAAAAGAAGCCAATCTTTATTACTACAATTCAAGACCAAAATACAGACACGCAAAATAATCTGCCAAAGATAAATCAGTAATCTGAGAAGTGTTACTATCCAGATTCCTAAATCAGATCTCTGCTATATTAGGCAACACCTTCTTCCTTGAAGTGATGTAGAATTGAAAGATGGCCAGAACAGCTAAATGTATTTTTGGCGAGCTTTTTACTAGAAACAGGAGAAACTTATGCACTTTCAGCTTTCTTTGAAATCTAGGAAGAAAATAGTGCACATATTTTTATTTGAACAGATATTTGGAAAAAAAAAGTGAGTTTTTACATTACATAAACACACAATGTTTTAAGTTTATGTCCTAAAAGGCATTTTAAAAATCTTCATTTACAACAGGATGGATCCAAAAATCATAAAACATTTTAGCTGTAGGCTAGATGCAATATAAATTCAACTATTTGACTACTACAAGCAGCATGTACTGGGTTGAAATATTATTAACCAATGTAACAAACTAAGAATAGAAAGAGGGAAAATAATAGCTTTTAAAATAGTTTCAGTTTGCCAAAAAAAAGTATTTATTCTTACATATAAACAATCATCTCATTTATTTTCACAATCCTGTCTAAATTTCCTTTCAATAGTCAGACTGGCCCAAGCTATACTGGTATCTGACACATGAGCACAGTAGGTGGATATGAAAAATTAAGAATACCAGTTGAATCAGAAAGCATAAATACCTATGTTTGCACATAAAATACAGGTGTGTATATATAATATCCCTCATCACAAATTTTGCATCTGGATAACAAAGTTTCAGTTAGCAAGAGCTTCCAGAGTTAGACATACATTAGATTCCAATTGTAGATCTGTCATTTCCTAAATAGTAATTGCCCAGTATAATTTTAACCCATTAAGGTAATGCATGTTGTGTCTATGTACCTTTTCATCCTACCAAGGAATTTGCTTCCGCATCAGTGAAGATACTTAATCTCAGATATTAAAAAAAAAAAGAAGTTATTCATTCAGAAATTATAAGTTGTTTTAAAAAATATAGGAGCCTTAATGACCATTAAATTTTCCTCTTAAAAACAGTGAAATGGCATAGTTGCTGATACTCTTGGGATCCACATTTTGTAAAGTCAAACAGACAGCAAAACATTTTTATTTTTCTGATTTCCATTATGAAACAATGGATTTCTATTCCCTTAAAGCCTCTGAAAAGTCAACTATTTTTCACAGCAGTATTCTTCATAACTTGGTATAGGTACAATTGCAATTAATGAGATACCAAATGAATAAATTCTAAATCTCAGACCAAAAATAGTCTTTCTTCAAAGAAACAAAAATAAAGTGCAGGCCAAAAAAAAGGGGGTGCGGGGTCTGTAATGTAGAATGTTTATTCTTTCAGTTTTTGTTGAGTATATGAGACAGAATATTTCCAGAAAATGTTTGGGTTATTTTGTTTTTTATTCTGAAGAAGTTCTTGAAGGCTTTTCCTTCTATTTTTGGTTTAACAATTACACTTATGAATACTCATGAATAATTACACTTCTATACTTATGAATCAAAGTGACAATACTGAAAAATGAATAACTTTCTGTTCATAGTTTTTATTTATCATTCTCAGAAACTTATTTTCTTTTTAAGAACAACTAATTGAAAATGAACCTAACAAACAATTACATCTGAGGGAAATTTAATAATAATAAAAAGTAAGCAATAATAAATCAAGCAATAATAATAAAATAAATGGTGCTGTTGCTTTTCTTAGAAGAAAGAAAAAAGTATACTCCTAAAAATCACAAAAAAGTCATTTTCAAATCTGCAAGTGAAATCAAAGTTATAAGAGTGTTTGCGAGGTTTTTGTTGTTGTTGTTAAAGTGCAGGTGGAAGGCAACATGGAAGCTGGTGGCGGCACACTGAGCAAAAAGACGTTAATACCTCCACAGAACCCTATTTAAAAGCTGTGTAATTCTTCTCTTTTGCCAATGCTCATAAAAGATTTCATAGAGACAGAATTTCAGAATGCCTGAAGATGAAACTTCTAGGGACCATTACTTAAAGATTGATTACCTAAACCTCAAGCAGTTTACCAGTTCTATTAGAAAAAATGGTTAAACTGGGAAAGAAAATAGATGGCATACTAGCAATTAAAATTTCCAAAACTCTTAGCAACTGTAATATGCATATATAAAGTAGCACTAGATTCTCACCTTCCTTCCTACCTTCCTTTTCCTTTTGACTGTTTGCCTCTCTTTGTCTTTCTCTCAAAGAAAGAATATAAAAGTGTACAGCATGATTGTTAAAAATGGGTTTCACTTATCTACTATTATGTTAAAAGTGAGGCCAAGCCAGGCATGAAAAGTGTTCAGGATCAAATCAGCCATTTCGCAAACATGTACACTTCATTGCATCTAATTCCTTTTAAAGTATTAGATAAATATTATTATTGCTATTTTTAGCACAGAGTACGACATATACATCACACAGTGGTAAATACTGATGCTTAACACTTAGAAAACCCTAATTTTTAAGACTTTTCATTTTTATAACTAATATCACCAGCTGTCTCTCAATGCCCAAAACATTTCTCAGATAATTAAATATTTTTTTTCCACACTCCATTCCATTTTTTGAATTACCTATGGTAACATAGCTATATTCTTTATATTGAATATACTTTCAAGATCCAACGTGGTCATATGACCATCAGCAAGTTAATTAACACCTGAAAAAATAAATAGTACTAATTGGCATTTACTTGGTTATAAACATAATTATTCTAACATTGCACATATTTGACTGTATTCTGCTTAAATAAATAAAATCAAGTATCATCTGTGAAGTATGATCTGGGCTTCCCAAGTAAGATGGTTCAGAAATTTGTAAACTGAATCTGAGAGGGGGAAAAAAATAAAAAAGATTGAGATCTGGAAAAGAGATCAATAGCAGTAATTTTAAGAAACATCAGCTCATTTTTTTATGTAGTAAAGGTTAAGAAATGATTTGATGATGATCTGAAAACAGTTATATGATGAAGAGCTTTCTTATAAATTATGTGTACAGTAAGAATGGACAGAGAGTGGCTGGAAGCTATGATTAGAGGGAAAAAAAGAGAGAGACTTGCAAAAGAATTAGAACCATAAAATTCTTAGTATTACTATGAAGTGCCATTTTGAATGGTAGTTGTTGATCATATATATTAGATCTATGATTAACTGTATTTTTGTGGTATATTTTATTGCATAATTTAAGTTATTTAAATACTGTAAGGTAATAGCAAGCACAGTATTAAACACAGTTTTGTTTCTTGTCTAGAGGTAGAATCCAATTAAAAAAAAAATAGCTGATGATCATCTCAGAATTAACAGAGCTGCCACAACCTATTAAGTCAGTCTGATAAGAAGCTTGGAGCCAAGTCAGATTTTAATCTAAGTCAAAAACCATCTAGACTTCATGTCAAGAGTTCCCTTTTACCATCTTATGCATTAGGTCTTTTCTCTTCTTCTCAGTATGGTCTGTTATATATGTGAAAATATACTGTTATTTCTAAACACAAAAAAGAGTATAAAGCATTAAAGGTCAATTTTAAAAACAAGTACTAAAGCACAAAGAATGTTTCACATATTAACTTAATAAAAATATGGTACATATGTAATCAGCCAGCTTGATTTAAGTCTGAAACAGAAAATAACACAAACAATTAAAAAAAACAGTATGCCAAGGGAAGACAAACCTTCATATGCTCACACTGAAAGGCTGAAATATCTAATTGCTGGACTATTTCAAACACAAGGCTCAGACATAGTAGCACATGCATCTATTTCTCATTTTCTGCCAGAGGAAAAATGCCAAGTATATGGCTTTCATTTTTGTCTCCTGCTGCTGCTCCAACCATCAAAGTATCAGCAGGAAACAAATATGAAAGGATAAGCTTTAAAGAAACACTATGCACTATTATAATATTGAAATTCGTGATGTTTTAGTGAACAATGCAAAAGAACACAAATAAGCATACAGTCATTATTACTGTTCATTGCCATCCATGACAAAAAATTCCAAGTATGCTTATATCTTTGGAGATCTTTTTCTAAGCATTTTAAAGATTATTTTTCCTCAAATAGTGAACAACATCAATTTATGATAAAGACAAGGCAATGAAAAAGAAATTTTGATCTAAAAATAAATATGCTAAAAATAAGATCTGAAAATACTGTTCTCTAAATACGAAAAGAAAAAGCTCCCAGGTAGCTTTTGTTAAAAATAAATCATATATAAACTAAGAATAATGAATCACTAACTAACAACTGGAAAATAAGTGTTATAATAAGGCTGATAGTGTTACTTGTTAAACGAGCCACAAAATGCACATTAAGTTTTGCTTCCACAAAAACGTAAAGCAAGACAAATATAGACATGACTTAGTTTTTTCTTCCTCTTTGACTGTTCTCTTATTTCATATAGTCTTTATAGAATAAGTTAATTTTCAGGAAGAATGAATTAAAAGTGGGTAAGTAGCTTGACAAAGCACAAGAAGTACTGGGCTACATGAAAAAGTAGTTACATATCAAAAAGTGTACATCCACTTATACATACACAAATCATTCTGTACACAAAACTCAGTAATAAACAGGAGAGGTAGATATTAGCTCTACTATTATGCTGCATTATTTCAAGCAATTTAATTCAACTCTTTGAAAATTACTTATTTAATAATACAATTCCTCAAGAGTTTTCTGAAGGTTTAGTTCTTCTAACTTAAACTTCTCATAAAATACAAACAAAATATGAAAAACAGTCAAATGTTAGAAAATGTAGATAGATAGACAGAGGAATCTAATGAGTTCTAGGTGTCCTAATTCAAATGTCACTGTAGAAGATAAAGTGAGAGAATTCATATACCTTTGTAATGACATCTTAGCCACTGCGATATCCAGGAGATAATAATAATGCAAAATGACAAAGCAGTGTCTTTGTTATGTCTCTAAACAATAATTCATTATAGGAAATCTATAACCTTATAAACAAGGTAAGTACTTCCAACGCAAACATCATTTTTAGCTGAACATGTTGGAAAATGCCTATATTTCATACAAAGTACATTCTAGAGCTATCAAACTAATTTTAAAGAAAGTTTCCTTAACAGTCTGTCTACAATAGCAGAAAGGGCCACAAACACTTTTTTCTCTGAGAAGTAGAATACTTCAGCTTGTTAGAGGTTTGTTTTCTGTTACTGTGACAAAATAGCTTCACAAACAACTTCATTTTAGAAGGGTCAGGAATCTCAGCACCACACTGCATTGTGCAACCGAGGCAACTGAAGTGCAAACTGGAAACCCTCCAAAGGCACTGAGAGGTGTCTAAATATTCGTAAGAGTAAATGCCTCAGAAATCTATAAGGTATTAGAATTAATTTACTAGCAATGTATGTATTTACAGAGTTCAACTACTGTTTAATGCTATTCAGAAGAGCAAATGGAAAGGTCTCAGACATACTGAGAAGAAAGTTAGAAATCCTGACAACACAGGTCTGCTTCTGTGCTAATTAAAGAATATTTATGGAAACGAACTTTGAGAGTAAATGCAAACAGCAGATCAGGATATAGTTGATCCTTCTCTGGGCTCAATTCAGATGTCCACACTTAAACGACGAAAATGTTCTAAGACGCCTTTTCATCCTTCCTGACTTCTCATTGCCTCTCCAGAAGGGCGATAATTTTCTATAGTCCTGTGTCATACCTACTCGTCTTGCATGGATATCTCAAATACCCTAGGGCATCTCGAACAGTAACAGACACCAGAGGATGTCCAAATGAGTGGAGTGGCTTGTGTCCTGCAGTGTTCGATGTCATGGGAAGGACTGTTTCATGTAGGAAACCTCTTATTTAAAATGTTGAGACATAAAATGTTTATATATGCTTACACATTAAAAAAATGTATGCCAAAAACAAATAAGAAACTAAGGCTGAATGTATATTCCAGTAAGATAAGAAATTTTGCAAGGGCATTGCATTGTCATAAAATGAAGATTTTATATGGACATTTTTCAGACAAGGTTACACTATGAAGAAATTAAAAATTTACTAAGCTTAACTTCATTCTGAATTAAAACATGTAAATAAGTTCACCGTGTGTTGAAATTATGAATAAGCAAAGTTTATGAGTAGGAGATTTTTGGACAATACAGTTCCAGATTAAACCAAGCTAACTTTGAAAATTGCATTTTCCCCAACATTTTCTTCCTACTATGTTTTTAAAATATACAACAACATTGCTTGCTGTCCCAATTGTATTTTTGAAATAAGAAACAAATGTTTTCCAAACAGTTTCCTATATTCCTCTAATAAACTATAAAATTGAGGGATGAAATTCTGGCCCTGTTTACATAAACAGTAAGTAAGAATTTTCAAGTTGAAATATACTCTAATCACTTTGCTAATAACTCAGTCTGTTAAGGGGAAATTATTTAAATGATTATCTAGTAAGCAGGTTAGCTTTTACAAGCTCACATCATATTTGTTTGTACTTCATCATCTATCATACAAAACTTTTTTTTTTTCCAAATACTGTGATAATATTTTGAATATAATTAAATTTAAATCACACTGGTTTATATCACTGCTTTATTCTCTGGCTTAGTAATATACATGCTACTTTAATATAAAAATAGGCTTTTTTTATTTTGGAGAAATTTAAAATAAATACAATCTATTAAGTAGTGATAGTATTTGATTGTGACACTAAATTTTGCAGTTTACTGATCATGAGTAAAAAAGCCAAGTTAAAAACCTGGAAGTTTACTTCCATCTTTTAAAAATTACAAAGTCGTACCTACTTCCAAATACTAGAATTTGCACAACTTCTTGTTCTCCTTGACTTCTGTTGTTCCAGCTCAGCCATGTTCTTAGTAATTGGGCATTACATACAGCCCACTCTTTCTAAAATTCATACCTGCAGATACACCATTGCCAGGTAACAACCACCCTAACCCATCTCTTTTCTATCCAAAGGCATTGCAGACTTCCCCATAGCTGTTTTCATAAAATTCTCCAGTTATTTTCAAGTGGTCACAGAAACAACTGCATCTTGTTAACACTTGGAAAATTGCTATCAAACCCAGGATCCTAATATCAGACAGGGTACGATTATATTCATTTACTTAACTTGCCATAAAACAGGGTCGCTCACACTTTGCTTAGACGTAGCTCAGGAAATACAATCCTTTCTGCCCCAAGGAGGAGAAGGCCACAGGCTGCACACCCACCTGACAGGCTAGTCTGGGCTTGCCCAGGCCCCCAGCTGCTTTTATTTGGCTGCAACAATGGCCGGGGGGAGGGGTGGGGGATTGTTGCCCAAGGTGGGGGATTGTTACCCGGGGCAGGCAGGTGCGGACAACCCTGTATATGGTGATGGCCTGGCCTGGCCGGCCCAGGAGTCACCCCACAACCATGACGCCCTACCTTTACTGGGGCCGGGGCAGGCAACTCGCAAAACTTAGCTGGGAACCGGTGGAAAGGAAAGCGTCTGAGATTATGAAACATATAATAATAAACCCCAGTGTACCCCAAGACTGAAGAGGTAGAAACCCTCAGTATGAGCATTGTACAGCTCCCAGCAAAGAGCTCGACTGTTAGAAAATGTCCTCTGTAACATATCTTAATGTTACTTTGCTGTGATTAAATACCACATTAGGTATTTATTTCTCACGATATACACTGATGTTAGATTAAACAAATGTACCAACTGAAAAATCAAGAACAGGCAATTGTAAACTCATAGGTTTTCTTCTCCGTATTGTTCAGGGTTGGGTTTCCAGGTGTCCCTCGTGTGTATAAGGCTACCTCTTAATTTAACTGTCCGGGAATCTGATCTGCTGGGCACAGATGGCAGAAAACCAGGACGGAGCGGAGAAGCCCACCCATCCATTTCCTCATAGCTTGCGGTCTGTGACCAACGGTTGTCCTAAGAAAAACGTGTAGCCTCTCCTAATCTTGTAATACAAGAAATGTAGGCGTTCATGTCCGTGAGAGAGCACCGGGCAGTTATCACAAAGTGAGAACAGAGCAAATAAACCAAAGGCAGTCACCTAAGCCAAATGGATGTGAAACCCCTCTGGCTTTTCCAGCTCCTATCCTGAGTGAGTGAACTGCTGCACTGATGTGACTGAATCTTCCCGTGCATTTTGTTCATGAAAATAAATGTGCAGATCCCCATTACAGTATATAGTTGCATTTACTGAATTTCAACTCATTTCTGTAACAGGACAGGATTCTATTAACTGTGAGATTCATTTTGGCAGACAAAACTCAACGGGACGTTTTGAGTAAATTCAATATGGCCATACAAATCAACGGGTACAAGTTACTGCAATTTAACTAGCTACGGACTTTTTACTGAGCCACAGTAACTGATAACTCCGTGCACAGAGCCTCCTGCACTTGGGAACTAAACATCTTCAGCTGAAGCCCTCTTCAGGGCGGTAATCCTGCCAAATAAAATTGCGAGTACTTCTTCACTAAGGTGAATTTGACCAAGATACTACTTTAAAAACTCTACAAAACATAATTGTCTATTAAACTACTGATCTGCTTAGGCATGGCTTTCAATTTATTTCTGAGCACTGTTTTCAGCCGTTGACTAAATCACAATTAAGCAATACTGAATCAGCATTTCTATATGCATATGCACTCATAATCAAGTCCTGATAATGTTTTGATTTTTCAAGTTTGCCTAGTTGAGGCATCTTCTGAGATGTTTTGAATTAAACCATTGAAGCTTTTTATTTTTGCTCTAAAAATGGTACTAATCTTGTCTTCTGCCTAGAAGAATTCATTTCCTAACTACAATGTTAAGAATCATATACACCTGTGTACCAGGTGTATATAATTATCTTAACGTTTCAAGTTGAAATATTAAAATTACTTGCACAAAAAAAGAATTTGTGTTTAACTACATTAAACATAAATTTACTGTGAGTGGTGATAAAATAGTGATAAACAGTGATAAAATAATTTGTCCCAAAAGCCATAAGAATAATAAAAGTAATGGCACCATATACATTTTAAGCCTTGTTCAGCAATGTTTCTGGTTGTTTAAATTTCTAAAAATAAAAAGCACAACACAAAAGCTAATTATGTACTTAATCTTTTTTGATAATAAAAATCTACCTATCTGAGCTTTAAAATCTAATTCCCCCTGCCTGAATTTACCTTCTCAAATCCTATCCTTATAATAAAGATGATGTCCTTCATACCTCAGTGATGATTAATATATTTGTTGTCACCCTGTCCCGTTCTCTAAAATTTATCTATGTTAAGAGAAAATATTGAATATGGTTCACTTCTAAGGACTACAGGCTTGATTTCATGCATTTGTATCTATAAGAACTTGAGTAGAGCGTTTCTTGACCTCTATTGATAAAAAATGAGATCAGAGTCGTGGAAGATGATCTTATCCTAAGACATGATTTTCCAAACTGTATGGCAATCTCCTCAAATATGCAGATAAAAGGGCACTGTAAGAACACATTGGGGCCCAAGCCGTTATTGGGATCCAATTCAAATTATGTATGGGTAAACAGAATAGTCTGTCAGTTCACTTAGGCATCATCTGTAATGAATATATAATGAGAGGATTCTGTAAAAATACCATTAAAATGTAAAGAGAATAGTAGAAAGGGTGGCTGCGGTTTTCCCTCCGCAGTGCTATGTGACTTACTTTTAAATCACAATGTATAGCTTATACATAATTTACTTTGTGAAAACTGTTTTAATTTTACTTAATAGCAAAATATGCTGTCAATAAAAACAGAAAAAAGAAAGAATGTCTTTACAGGAAAATTTCAAAGCCAGTTTTAAATCAGCTATCTTGCTTCCAAAGTAGATACGGATGTAATGACTATCTTACTGAAATTCTTATAGTTATCTAGAAACATGAGGATATTGGCTAGAAATTTAAATATAGTGAAAAACATTCTTCAAACAATCTGGGCCAGTGACCCAACAAAGTAAGTTTTAAGATATAAGCATGGTACAAATTTGGCTTACAAAGCAACTGCAAAAAACTTAAGCATAGTTACAGGCTTACTTTTGCCTTTTTTAGCTAATTCATAAAATACAGTTCTTGTCTTCCTCTAATTTATTATTTTACTTATTATGTTATTGAATATAGGCATTAAAAGCAAAGTGTCATTAAATTATCACATTACTTCTGATTTTATAATTGTAAGGAACATCACATTAATACATTCCCATATTTTATTATCATAATTTCCATGTGTTTGTACAAATATATTTAAAGATGCAGTATATCACGAAATACTGTAGAACATCCCTCAGCATATAAGTACAGTATGAATTTATTATATTTAGTATAAATTCTGTTACTGGCTTAATATTATTTTATCATGTAGGGCTGAAGAATGAGGTTTTGCAATGCACTGTTTGAAAGCGTTGATCTGGATAAAGCATATTCAGGTTTAATCTTCAGTGAAACTGATTTATCTTGAATGAAGATAAAAACACTGTATTAAAGGAAAGAGCTTGAAAAACCATGACAAAACTATGTTTTCCAGCACTTCATAACAAAAACAGATCACAAAATATCTCTGTGGACTAGAGCTACTTTTTAACACTTGACCAAGAAAAGGTATTAGTCTTTATAGCCTGCAATGAAAAAAAAAAAAAAAAGAATTTGATCAAGATACAGGTAAAAAAATACACTTTTAAATATAATAAACATTGTATTTTGATGTCATATGTATGCAAGAACAAATTGGTGGCCTTTTAACAAGAAGACAAGAACTTACAGAAAAACATAAAGCATGCCCTTTATTATCAGACATATGATACTCTTAAATGATAGAAAGAATAATAAAGGATGTATGATGCAAACTTTAAACTGTCTGATGATGCCATACACAAGAATTAACAGAAATACAATATCTTACAGCACAACTGTATGTATGCAAGAACTCTTTGCTTGAGTTTGATATACTGTGGGATGTGGAAATGTTTCTTTTGGAATTTAGTGAGAGGATGAAAGGAAGTTTGATTACAGCACTGGGCTTCCCACCTTCCTCTAATTATGCAACGTCTTACAGCTCTTTTCTGACTGAAATCTGACTTAGAGAGCAACAACAGCAATGACAAGTTTCCTGCTCATTATGTGCCATAATCACACTCTATGTGATGAAAAGTATAGGTCATCTACATGCCTGAAGAGAGTGACACAAAAGTTGAGTTGAGACAGAAACATGGAGACTCTATGCAGAATTAGCTATTTAATGATCAATTATTTAACTAATGATTATTCAGAAGATAACCAATTTTGTGAGTGTTAAGGGGATTTATTATTCTAAACCATGCAAGTATTTTTGAAAACTCCAACAGACTTCATACCCATCTTTTCTGCTTGCTTAGCTATTCAAAACCCTTTCCTTTCTCTACACAGCTCCCCCAAAATTCCTTTTTTGTGACAGCTTCTTGAGAACAGTTGAAAAAATGTGACGCTGATGTTAAATGCACTGAATGTAATGTCACACTGCATAAACAGATGGAGTGTATATTCTTTAATTACATACGATTTAGTTAAAATTTCAGCTTTCTTTAAAATTTCCAATCTGCAGCAGTAAAGTGCCTCTAACAATAGGAAGACTTGACTAAAAAGTTAGGGCAAGCTCAGAAAAAATATATGGCCTTCATATAGAATATCATGAGGAGCAGAAGATAATGAAAGGTACTGCATAAATGTATAGTCCAAATCAATACTAAGTATATCCTTAATATTGCCCAATGACCAGAGAAATGAGCTGATTGACTTTCTTAAATTCATGCTGCAAAGAAGTCTACATCACAACAGTCATATCACCAGTTGAGGAAAAAGAATCGTTGGTCTTTCATTGCTGTGGTACAGTTTTATATTTTTGTGGTGAGATTTACTTAAGAAATATCGTGTTGAGAGTGAGGTTGTATACTAAACTATCTGTAAGAAACAGGTATTTTTCTAGAGTATAACAATTGTAAGGGCTGGAAGATACCCAGCCAAGCTGTGATTTTAGACAGAAAACACTCTAATTTGTGATCATCCAACAAATTTATTTCTAAGCTTCATTAAGTTCTGCCTGAAAGCAGGGTGTCTCCACTTTCTGAGATGCTTCTGTTTTTAATTATGATATCTAAAATCAAATGCACAAAAAATCTTGGATATAGGAATTTGAATGTAGGTTGCCTTCTCTTAGCTTAAATTCTCAGAATTCGATCTCTCTTTTCTTTCCTTTGGCTTCCTGAGGCAGTTCTCTGTGTTGTAGAGTGACTGTCATCCAGTAGGAGAGACAGAGAGTATCATTCATTCAGACAAACACTAGGGCACTCCCTTAGGAAGGGAGAGATGTGACTACAATTCTCATCTCTCGCCTCCTGAGGAAGTGATCTGAGCACAGAGCTTCTCTGAGCAGACTTCATCTCTGTACTTAGTTTAGAAAGAGGCCCCTTAGTAGTAACTGGAATCTGAGGTGTGTGCTTTACACATACATTCAAAATGTGGGTATACCTATGCTTTAGTATTTCAGATCAGATGATTTACTTCTCTTACAAAATTTAGAGTCAGGATTTCATCCCACCTCACTCTTCCCTATGATCACTGTTTATAGGATGGAGCTTGTCCGGTACTATGTCACTGTCCTCTCAACTACAAAAACTCAGGAACTTCAGTAAGGACCCTCAGAGAAAAGAAAAACTGAGTAAAAAAATGAATACGTGGGTACTTCCTGTCTCAAGTATCTCTCGCTATTGGCTGGTATCCTCTTTTTTTATTTTTTAAATTATAATCCACATGCATGTTAATGTTGTGGGTGATGCAAAAAAAAACCCTTTTCATACTGCACAGCTGATGATGTGTCTTGGATTCTCTCAAACAGTAGCTGTAGGATCATACTACTAAGCATCAGCTTTACTGACTTCCATAATGTCACACTACTTGATGATTGTATGGTTGTCACTGTAGGTGCCAGCATGACAGTTATCTGGAATACAGATACATCTCAAGGTCATCATAGCTCTTGTGGGGTGCAGGCAATCTACAGCAGGATACAAAGCACGTAACTCAAAGCGAGTCTTGATTGTTATTGCTTTGACAGTCTTCACGTGGAAATTGTTGTTCCCCTATGATCTTTTAATAATGGATCAGAATAAATGAGATGCAGTCTTGAAAAATTCAATTCTGAGGAGAGGAGAGGAGAGGAGAGGAGAGGAGAGGAGAGGAGAGGAGAGGAGAGGAGAGGAGAGGAGAGAGGAGAGGAGAAGGGAATCCTCTTTCCATCAAGAGCATGAAAAAAGAGAGCCTCAGGAGACATCCCTTTTAGGAAAACACTGAGAGATGAATTTCTGGAGTAAGTTGAAACTTAGATGCAATCTCACTGTGATAACTCAGGAGTTTAAAAATGGAATGTAGGAAGGATATGACAGGCTGACAGCTGTGTGATAAACAACAAAAGAAAAACTCTCTCCCAAAACAGATAAAGTTCCAGAATGCTGTGCATACTTTACAAAGGGCTGTAAGATGTAGTCTTTCGAGATAAAGGCTCTTTTTTTTTCTTACAACAACTCTCCACACACACTCCCTGAATTAACTGACTCTGGAAGCGAGGAGGAAATGGAAAAGCATCCTGTGAAGTCTCATGAACACAATGACAAGGGAGCTGCTACTTAAGGAAGGGTCACTTGCCTGCTGAAGGAGTTCTCAAAAGGATTGAGTGAAGACACTTCTAAAGTCTCTGAAGATTTACAAAGCATCATGAACATTTAAGTGAGGCTTGAAGGGACAGGCTGAGCTTTACTATTATGGCTGGGTGGGCCCTTAAACAGAGAACTAAAACTAATAGATTGGAACACATTCAGGAAGAAAAGTTGTCATTACTAAAGAATCAAAACTTGCTTCATTATGGCTTATGATGGAGGGAAGTATGACTAGCAAGCATTCAGTTGTGAGATCTAGATGCATGAACATAAATTACATCTTATTCGATGATTGAAAGGTTTTTTCTCTCGTAGATTTCAATACCAGTCAATCAATAAGATAAGAAAAGTAGACATTCTCTTGCATATGAGATAAGCGTCAGCTATAGTTAACACACTCATGAAGAAACATAAAGCAAAAGGAAGAACCTTGAACTGACAGTGATCGCTAGTCAGACCGAAAGGGAGATGACAGTAAAGGACCGGTTATATCTCTATATGACAGCATGCACTCACTTTAACACTGAAAATCATGCACCACTTTCCCTCTCTGAGCAGTTGAAACAGTACTGAAACAGCTATTATAACCGCTTTGAACTTGAAAATATAAATATAGGATTTTGACATTTTTAAGTTTAGTATGGGTTAAAAGGGAATTATGACTTCCCTCAGGCTTTGTTCCTCTTAATAAAGCCCAGTATGCTGTTAGTCTTCCTAGCTGCTAGGGCACACTGCTGTCCACCAGGATCCCCAAGTCATTTTCTGCAGTTATCTCCACCATGTATTGTTGCACGAGGTTATTCCTTCCAGGGTGCAGAACTTTGCATTGGTGCTTGTTGCATGTCTTGAGGTTTCTGTTGGCCCATTCTTCTAGCCTACCTAGGTCTCTCTAAAAGGCAGTTCTGCCCTTAAACATATTGACCTCACCCTCACTTTGGTGTCATTTGCAAACTTGATAAAGATGCATTCTTTCCTCTCTTCCAGGTCACTGATAAGGAAATTAAACAGGACATGTCCTAGGATACCTCCTGTGGTACTCTGCTTGTAACTGGGTAGAGTATGTGTCATTAACCATTCTAAGTCTGATGATCCAGCCAAGTTTTTACCCGTCTGGTCATCTACCCATCTAGACCATAATGCCCCAACTTGGTTACAAAGATGCTGTGCGAGGCCATTTGGCCTTGCTAAACTCAAGGTAGATGACATTCACTCTTCTTTCAACCAAAGATCTACTCCTTTTATGATAGAAAGCAGTCAGGTTAGTCAAATATGCTGGCTATTCTTAGACTTCCTCTCCTTCATATGCCTAGGAATGGCTTGCAAGATTTGCTCCATGGTTTTCCCAGGAACCACAGTGAGGGCTAGGTAACTGGATTGTCCTTCCTCCCCTCTTTAAAGCAGGATGTAACACTTCCCTTTCTCTAGTCATCAGAGACTTCCCTGATATTCAAGACCTTTCAAGACAGAGAGCAGCTTCACAATGACATGAGTTAGCTTTCTCAGCACCCTTGGATAAATCCCATCTGGTCCCATGGACTGGTGTGGGTCAGAATTTCTCAAGAGATCTATGACTTGATCCTCTTCTATTACTGGTATTTCCTCTCCTCTTTGAACCCTGTCTCTGGGCACAAACATCTGGGAGACTGGGAGACAAGCAAAAGAAGACATTGAATACCTCCATCTTATCTGCTATCTGGATCATCATCTGCTGTCACTGGATTACTCCCAGAATTCATGGCTCCAGTATTTCATAGGTGTGACAGCAAATGCTGCCTTTTATTATCATGTTCCTGACCTTCCTTATTTGTGAGTAGCAGATCCAGGAGAATGTCACATCTGCTTTGCTCATCTACGATCTATTTCAAGAAGTTGTCCACAACCCCCAAACACACTTCCTAGCTTGCTTTTGTTCGACTGTATGGTCCTTCCAGTGTGGAGGCTGATCTCCAGCAGAAATCACATCTGCAAGCTTCCTCAGGTTGCTTAAGAAGATCTACTTGTGTACTTCCTCATCCTGATTGGATAGTCTGTAACAAACTTTTACCGCAATGTCACCCTCATTGGCCTCTTGCATTGCTAAATACTGAAAGTACTGACATATAATATAATATTAATAACAATTTTTAGTAATCTCATCTACTGGAATATTTAAGGATTAAATTCCAAAGCTCAGATCACTTCAGTAGAAGTGATCAATTTAATACTTGGACAATTCCAGAGAGAAAAAGTAAGATTTTTCATTCTAAGGTAAATAGCTCTGTGGTTGCTGTCTTTATGTCCTGAATCTACCATGTCAAAAAAACCTTGATAGAGATGATCTGTAGTTAGCTATGCTCTAGTCAGTGCAAGATTTATAAATGCTTCTTTGAAATGCATCAGTGATTGTGTTTTGCAGAAATTATAATTGATGATTTTTGAAAATAAGTGCATTATATTACTATGCTATATGATCAAGTTGATTGTGATACTGTGCTTCTAAAATATTTAGGTATTTCTGAAGGAAAATGCTGTTCTTTAATACAATGTGACACAAAAATTGGAGAAAAACACATGCCAGAATCTCGATAACATATGAAAATCCCTGCTAATTTGCTCAACAAAGATTGTGTGGTCTTTGAGGGAATGGCTGTCATCGTAAAAACAAGAAATCAAATGAAGGGGGAAAAAAAGGCCCTTCTCCCCATCAAAACAATAAGAGAGTCTGAAGAGCTTATTTCTGACCAAGTAGTACCATAATACTAAAATAAAACACATTAAAAAAATTGTAAATAGTTTCTCAAAAAGATGTATGCTATTTTGGAGAAATGCTCATAAAAACATAATTCTGTTTTCAGTCTGGATGTAGATACCACCTCTACCTCGTCACCACACTTTGAGATCTATTTATCAGAGGTTGGTGCTTGCCAACTCTGTTGATTGTGAAGGCTGCTAGGAACACTTTCTTCATAGCACAGTGAAAAGTCTTTCAACTACCTGGCAACTCCCGTAGGTTACAGAATGAGATTGAGTTTTATAGGGAAGTGTGACTGTAATGTGTCCAAAACAACTCTGTGGACCTAAAATCAAAAATCTGAAAAACCTCTTTTGGAAGTATTTCTGTCCTCTTCTACACTTCAGCAGCTTGGCCAGTATATATGTGTAGAGAAGTAATAGGTTTTAGGAAATGTAGAAATGTCATATAAAGCTGAAGAGTGGAAGATAATGGAATTTGTAGGTTTTGTCTTACTGCTACAGGTGACCAGGAAACTGAGCACAAAGCCCATATCGGAGCACAGATAGGCAAAGAGCACATTTTCCCCATGGGGCAATGCTGACTGAATCCAGTCTTATGCTAGCAATGCAGTGCACCAGTGCACCAGCCTGAGACGCACTGTAATGAGCAGTTTCAGTAACCTTCTGCTTTACAAAACATCTACAGACTCCCTTAATGATGGTGTCCTATATGTTGAATAGAAAAGGTGAGAAGCTAAGACATTAATGTGAAAGTTTTGGCACAAAGGTGTTTGTGCACACAGCAGTCTGTATCCTTTATGGAAAAAAATGAAAGGAGCCAAACAAAAGCAGTCATGTTCAAAGCTGGAGTCTTAAAAGTAAGCTAAAAGTATATCAAGTTTAACTCTGAAATAATAAAATAGATCAGGTATGTGATTTCTACAAAGCGCCAAAAGGGTTAAAAACCACGGACAAACATGTAGCTTTTGTATCTTTTCAAGATCTGAGTCTAAAGAAATAGAGAGTGAAGAAAAGCATGTATATGTGATTAGTACAAGTGAGTTACTGTTTGCTCACTGGTCTTCACTAAAAAGACATTAGGACAAAAATAAAGAGCAGAAATAGAGGAGACTGTTAATGCCAAGTTATTTTTATTTTGTTAGTGTTAGGGCATGCACCATTGTTCCCTTGAACTGAGAGCTGGCTTGTGCCTAAAAGAAGAACTTAATACCTGTGAGTAACATACCCAAGATACTCCTACTCATGTAGCTATCCTTTGCCCATTATTAAGAAACATAAGTTGTCAGGAGGATTCAATGAAATGGAAAAAAATGGGCTTGATGCCGAGACTAAGTTCACCGTCCTCTTGATCTTATATCACAGAAAATGCTATTTTTACATGTAATGATAGTTTTCAAGAAACTTTTTGAAATGCAAATGTAACATAATGAAGGAGATTTGTTCTTCTTATATCCCCGTCCTTTAATCATGTTAAAAAGAAAACCACAAGATTCTTTATGGATTACAAATCAAGATAACAATACTAAAAAATAAATACATTTGAGACTACTCTAATGTTATTAATTCTAAATGAGGAATCCTTAATGTCATTTCTAAATCATTTTATTCTCTCTTTATTACTATCAGTGCCTATTTGGTAGACATTTTTATTAGCTAAATAAAAAAAATGCTTGCATTACAATCTATGCGTATACTGAGTCACCATAAAAAGGTTATAGCTAGGTTTAGAGAGTTAGATTTATGCTAAAGATTTTAATAAAAGCTTTACTAGCATATTAATACTTTAGGGATTCTGCACGGTACTTTGTATGGAAAAATATATTTGAATCTGGTAACCATCTGGCACAAAAGAGTAATTTTGTCATTTTAATACTAATATTTAGGTTCTTTATTTAAATTAAACAGTTTTTCCCTAAGGAAAATACATCAAAAATTTATATCACAGGGAAAAAAATGCGAAAAGGTAATATAAAACACTTCTTATTTTTCCAGTATATTCACTATGATCTAGAAGACCATGGTGCAAGCATATATCATTTTTGCTTCTATTATTATAAACTGTCTGTTGCTATAAAACATTGTACAGAAATACCACTATGCAAACATTTGTTGCAGAATTTTCTCTTCATCTCAGTGTTGCTGTGCAGATTAGCAGTTCTTCCTTTTTATTAAAAACATTTTTCATTCTGTGATAGCAAAAATAATCTAAAAATGTGAACCAAGGGCAAATATGAATATGTAGAAAGCCTCAGAAAATGGCTTGTGGTGATGAATTCAGCCCATTCCATCTCATCAGGGACCTTTGGACTGTGATATTAGCATTCCCACAGCACCAAAAATGTTATACCTTTGTTAGAGAACTCAACGTTTTGAATGTCAACAGTACCCAGTATCTTTTTTCTATCCCTGTCTTACTGTATGTGGTTCAGCATGTGAGCTTACCGCCCTGTGACTGTCAACAGAAGGAGAATTCAATGGACTACAAGGGCACGAAATAGACTCTACAGTTTTCTCTCAGACCAGACAGATAGAGGCACCAAGATTCAGCTTACAGTCAGGAAGCAAGAACTTAACATTTCCTTAGGCCTTTAGAACTTAGAAGATGAATTTGTGAAACTAAATTTAAGTTCACCACTCTAATGCATGCAAAGCAAGTGAAAAAAAAAATTCTGATCTATATCATGTTGACAGGCTTTTTTAGCTCTTAGTACCCACAGAGCTTTGTAAAGAATACAGTAAAATAAAAAAAATGTATCATCATCCTAATTGTTGGAAACTCTTATTGGATATTTACTACTACAAGCTAATTTCATCTGTTTCACACCAGAGTCATGAGAACGAAGGTTATTTCTTGAGGCTGAACTGAATTAATACTATATGCTGAAACAATTCCAAAAATATCAAAAATACTGTGATACTCTTTCATCCCCATACAAAGAAACTATCTAACAGTGAACTGGAAAAAAACAAAGACAATAATTATTTAAATCACATCTCAAAATATTACTCATGCCTATAAAGTTCTCATATAACTATGAAAACAATCTCTACTTATAATTCTTTGTTTTTTGGAAGATAAAATTGTTTAAATATTACTATAATGTCTTTCTAGAAAAAAATCTTAATTTACTAACTTAAAGATGATCTTCAGAAGCTCATTTCTTAAGTGTTTGAAAGAGAAGACTAGCAGTATTAAAATAAAAATTCTTGGTGCAAATCCTCCTTTGTGAGATATTTATCAGGTAAATATTACAATTACAGCATAATGTCACATTTTATTGTAAAATACTATTAGTAATCATAACACTGTAATCATTTATTATTATTGAGTTCCTCTCCACCCACCTCTCCAGCCTGTCCAGGTCCCTCTGAAGGGCAACACACTCTTCTGGTGTGTTAGCCTCTCCCCCCAGTTTAGTATTATCAGCAAACTTGCTGAGGGTGCACTCTGTCCCTTCCTCCAGGTCATTGATGAATATATTGAACAAGACTGGACCCAGGACTGACCCCTGGGGGACACCACTAGCCACAGGCCTCCCACTGGACTCTGCGCCACTGACCACAACCCTCTGAGCTCGGCCATCCAGCCAGTTCTCCATCCACCTCACCGTCCACTCATCTAGCCCACACTTCCTGAGCTTACCTAGGAGGATGTGATGGGAGACAGTGTCAAAAGCCTTGCTGAAGTCCAGGGAGACAACATCCACTGCTCTGCCCTCATCTACCCAGCCAGTCATTCCAGCAGAGAAGGCTATCAGATTGGTCAAGCATGATTTCCCTTTGGTGAATCCATGCTGACTACTCCTGATCACCTTCTTGTCCTCCAGATGCTTGGTGAGGACCTCCAGGAGGAGCTGTTCCATCAGCTTTCCAGGGCTGGAGGGGAGGCTGACAGGCCTGTAGTTTCCTGGCTCCTCCTTCTTGCCCTTTTGGAAGACTGGCGTGACATTGGCTTTCTTCCAGTCCTCAGGCACCTCTCCTGATCTCCAGGACCTTTCCAAGATGATGGAGAGTGGCCTAGCAATAACATCCGCCAGCTCCCTCAGCACTCGTGGGTCCATCCCATCGGGGCCCATGGATTTGTGGATGTCGAGTCTGGACAAAAGATCTCTAACCCGATCCTTCTCAACCAAGGGAGGGTCTTCCTTTCTCCAGTCTTCCTCTCTTGTCTCCAAGGTCTGGAATTCCTCAGTACTGGCCTTAGCAGTGAAGACGGAAGCAAAGGCAGCATTCAATAACTCTGCCTTCTCTGTATCCTTCGTCACCAGGGCACCCGCCCCATTCAGCAGCGGGCCCACGTTTTCCCTAGTCTTCCTTTTGCTACTGATGTATTTGAAGAGGCCTTTCTTGTTGTCCTTGACATCCCTTGCCACATTTAATTCCAAATGGGCCTTAGCCTTCCTTGTCGCATCCCTGCACACTCTGACAACGTCCCTGTATTCCTCCCTTCTCCACATTCTGTAGACTTCCTTCTTCTGTTGGAGTTTGGTCAGGAGCTCCTTGCTCATCCATGCAGGTCTCCTGCCCGCTTTGCTGGACTTCCCACTCAGAGGGATGCACCCTTCTTGAGCCTGGAGGAGGTGACGCTTGAATATGAACCAGCTCTCTTGGACCCCTCTTCCTTCTAGGGCCCTACCCTCTGAGATTCCTCCAAGTAGGTCCCTCAAGAGGCCAAAGTCAGCTCTCCGCAAGTCCAGCGTTGCAATCCTACTCATTGCCCTGCTCCCTCCTCACAGGATCCTGAACTCCACCATCTCATGGTCACTGCAGCCAAGGCTGCCCCCAGCCTTCACCTCTCCAGCCAGACATTGTTTGTTAATACAAAGTCCAGCAGTGCACCTCTCCTCGTTGGTGTCTCCACCACCTGAGTCAAGAAATTATCCTCAGTCCTCTGCAGGAACCTCTTTGACTGTTTGTGCCTAGCTGTGCTGTCTTCCCAACAGATGTCAGGGTGGTTGAAGTCTCCCATGAGAACCAGGGCCTGTGATCGTGAGGCTACTTCCAGCTGTCAGTAGAAGGCCTCATCGATGACTTCCTCCTGGTCAGGTGGCCTGTAGTAGACCCCCACAACAGTGTCACCCATTTTAGCCTGCCCTTTAATCCTTACCCACAGGCTCTCCGCTTGCTCTTCATCCACTCCGAGGCAGAGCTCCACACATTCTAGTTGCTCCCTCACATAAAGAGCAACTCCACCACCTCGCCCTCCTGGCCTGTCTTTCCTAAAAAGTACGTAGCCATCCATGGCAGCATTCCAGTCATGTGAACTCTCCCACCATGTCTCTGACAATGCAATGAGATCATGGCCCTGTGACCGCACACAGATCTCTAATTCTTCCTGCTTATTCCCCATGCTGCATACATTGGTGTACCGGCAATTTTATCAAAATGCAAGTGCCTACACTAAATTATTAGAAATCTTGTGCTGTAATAAAAATATGAGCTCCCTCATTATTTTAGCACATTATTGTGAATCTAATTCATGAATCATATTTTGATTGACCTAATTGAAAGAATATGGATTGGAAGTAATTTTGCTGAAAACAGTCTCCTATCAACATAGGTGCAATATAAAATGTTTCAAAGCTTATGTGATCATAGACCTTTATAGCAGAATTCTTCAATGAAATACTTTTGAAGCAGCTATGAACAGCTACACTTAGCACATCCACATGACTTATACTTGTGAAACCCAGAGGATTCCACAGGAGAAACTAGGCACAACTGGAAATGTCTGCATTACAGTTCCTTTTCCTCATTTTTATAGGAAAAAAAGAAAAAAGGAATATATTTAAAGTAAGACAGAACTCTGTTCCATAAAACAGCAGTGAAGATGGGACTCGGTATGAGTCTAAACAGATGGCTACCACCATTTTCAAGCGTGTTATTCCACACATTGCCTGCAGATATAGGATCCGTGAGCGATGCATGACTTTCTGAAGCAGCAGTTGGAGTCTGGAAAAGCATTCAAAAGGTTCTAGAGGCCTATGGGAGAGTAGCTGAAATGAGCTCTAAAACACTTAGATTTAGATGTTTACCTGATTGTGTTTAAAGGTACTGTAGACCTTCACCCTTCTGCATGCAGTGTTAATTGAGATAGTTTAAGTTATTATAGACATCTGCATGGTCTGCCAGATTGAACAGGATCTGTGTGAAACCTATGACTTTCTGGAGGCAACACAGAATAACTTAGAGAATCTTAAACAGCACTGCAGGTCTCTCTGGTGGATAACTGTGCCTTTAGCACGCCTGTAGATATCTAACTATATGTATTTAATCTCGAAATGAATCACATTTGGAAAGTCCATTTAAAAGTGACAACTAGAAAAATGCATTGTTAATCTATATATTGGATCTCTAGTACAAAAAATGTACCATCAGTCTCATATCTGCATTTGCTCTTGATGGTATTAAATTGTGCAGAATGAATCAGTGGAAGTCAGTGATGACTTCCTGCCAAGTGCAGTAGTGGAGCGTTTTGTGGAGAAGCTAAAAATTTACCCCTTGGAAACATTATAATTCCATTGTTTTCTTGAAGTGGAAGTAATTACATAACAGTGTTTATTTACCAGATTTTTTTTCTCAAATTTAAACGACTATTATAAAAGATAGATGAAGTAGAACAAAATCTGAATATATTGTTTGGTGAAAATACAATTGATTTGTTTCCTTTCAGATAATGTAACAATCAGCAGGAAGGCTACAGATTCTACAGCGTTAGTAACTGGCTAATATAGACAAGATAATTCTTTTTAATGCATTTAGAATTAGAGCTGTACAAAGAGCTATACAAAGAGAATTACACACACATAATAGCATGCATGCAATGGCTTCTGAGAGGTACTGAGGTTAAAAATAATCTGCCAATAAGTCTGTTTAATATCAGGAAAAAAAAAAAAAAGAAAGCATCTAATTACTGAGAAAAACAACACAGACATGAAAATGTTTCAAAATATCGACAATAGAATTAAAAAGAATGATCAGCCAGGAAGCTGTTAATTTGACAGTCTAATAACACAGAACAGCACTAGGAATTAGGTTAACAGTGTGAAAGGCTCTGAATTAATACACAACAGGCATGCTCTGCCTGTGTGCATAGTCTGCCCGAGTGCCTCCTTTGCCTTGGAAAAAACCTAATGAACAGCAGCAATATAGGCCTAGGTATAACATTGCCTAGTTACAGGCAATGCAATAGCTACCTTTACAAACTGCATGCTTGGGTAGGATTTGTATTTGAATTTGATGAAGAAAATACAAAAATTTCCATGGACATTTCTCAGTATTCATTTGTGTATCCATGGACCCAAATCAATGCTGTATGTACCGGGTGTATGTGAATGTCATCCTTCTCTATGTGTTATGACAGTTGCGCCAGAAGATTAAGAGTGCATTCGCTTCAGTGCTTGGCTCAGAGGTGCGCTTCTGAAACAATTTTTAACTACCTCCACTTACTATGCTTTGGTTTGCATCACAAAGCAGTCTCAGACCAGATAAACTGAGTTCTTTTTGGATGAAACTAAACTGGAAGATGTTTTCCAGCCAGTAACAAGCATTCAGAACCAGGTTAGAACCAGTCCTCCCAGTAAAGCCCTGAAAATGCATGTAGGACAGACTTCAGGCCTTCAGCACTTACTATTTTGCACTATGAAGCTGCTCTTAATGTACTGCACTACTTGCTGACGTAGACATAGCCTAACCTAGTCTCTTAAGGACAAGAGGGGGCAATACTTGGATCCTGTCCTATCTCTCTTTTTCTCCTCATCTTTCTCACCTTCTGAGAGTCTGCTCGTGATCTGCAGAGGTAAGTTTCTACAAGATCTCTGTGTGAACTCAGGAAGGGTGGTAAACAGACAGTGTATTTTCTCAGCTTTATTCACAATTCCTAGATTCGCATTCTGGAAACTTCTAACTGAAAAAATAAATTAGAAATTTTCTCTTCTTGACTTGTATCTTATTTTTTGTTAGTTTTCAAAAGTGCCAGATATTTATAAATCAATAATGAGAATGTTACTTAGAAGAATTACCTCTGCGGAGAGACTAAAATCTGCATGGTAGGAGCTCTCCTTTCACAGAGTCTTTGAACTCCATGACACCAGAGGTCTCTTGCAAAACAAAACAGCTGCAAAAGAACAATCATCCCAATGAAGTTCTGAGAAAATTTAAATTCTCTATTTCTGTGGCTTAGAAACTTCACACATCCTACCTGATCTATCATTTTCTTATGCCCATTTCAATAGTAAATTTGAGCTGGAACCCATTTAAATGTTTCATAGCAGCTAGTGACACCTACATATCGTTCCTTAAGTGAAGCCTCTGATTATGCATCACTTCAATTCTGAATGCTCTACAATTGTACATGGGCAAGATCTTTGCTCCTTGGATATTTCACAGAGATTAGTAAGCAAATTATGTTCCAGTGATAATTTATTTAAATTACTGAATTCTTCACTAGGTTAAAAATATTTGTTTTTGTCACAAAATGATAAAAGTTACCATCTATGGGGAAAGGGAGGAAAACCATGCTGGGAAATCTCCTCCCACTTACCTGCCATCTAGACAGGAAAGGGATAATGGTCCTAACAGGTGATTCCTTTTTTAAAAGGCATAGAAAACGCAAAAGGCATCTTGACGCCTCGTGATTTTACTGTTTAAGTAGTAAACTACCTGCATTGCTTTAGGCTCGTTTTTTTTTCTCTTTTCTCAGCAAGACAGATGGAGGAAATGAAATACCTCTCTGCACCCAGGAAAAAAAGCTTCACCATCCTTCCTTTCTAAGCTGGGAGCTTGTCCTTCAGTCCTTCGCTGAGCACGTGCATCAGCTAGATTAATATACAACTTTTACTCACATCCGCTATCCATAATCTAATACAAGAACTGCTATAGTTCTGGGACAGGGTGAAAGGCACAAGAAGACGACCTTTAAGAGTGGAAATGTGTAAACAGCTTATCTACATTAACCTCTGAAACAATTTACAGCTGGATATCAAGAAGAGGTTGCCCCACGCTATTATCCTCTAAAGATCAAATCTATTTTTTGATTTCAACATTAATTAAACTCTCCAAACATAAATACTTTGAGAGCTCTTAAAATAAGCTGGGAAATATGTGAGTTTCGGATTACATAATACAATTACAATTGATAAAAAGCATGCAGATAGAATAGGCCTTATTTCTTCTCTAGACCAGTGGAAGGTGAAAGAAAATGAACTCCAGTTAACGAAGGAAGGGTGATCCAGTAATTGATCCAGAACAAGATTTAAGATTCAATATCATAAATGTGTTATTTGATTTTTATAAGTCAGATTTCCCTGAGGTAATAAGTTGATCAGATGAGAAATTTCACAAAGCATTTTGGATTTCTCCCTTACATATAGCTTGCCATGATAAAGACTTGCAGTAATTTGTAAGAAATGTTTTCATGCACAAAGGTTATTATATCGATGTGGTGAAATGTTTCAGTACCTGGGAAGCCTTGAAAAATTATATTGATAAATACCATCTCTTGAAACACTGCACCAGACATTCAAGTGGAAACGCAGTACATTTTCCCTTAAGATACGTGCAACACTGTGAACAAGAACTTTCACCAAAAATGTTAGAACATTTTTTCACATTGATTTGTTTCTAAATATGAATTTATTGACATTCAGCTGTAGGGCAGATAACATGACCATTTCATCTAACCAAATATAACAAAAACTGCATCATATCTCTTTATATCATAATAAACAAGCAGAAAACAAGACTGTACTTAATGTAAAATTACACTGAGATTTCCTAATGATCAACTGTAAAACTATTTTAAATTATGTTCTTATGTATCATTTCAAGGAGTGTGACCAATCATATTCTGTTTTTTTAACAGAAGCAGACTACGCTTCCTCCTGATCCACTCCCTCTGATAATAGGGCAACACTGTAATTACAATAACTTGTATCATTCCCACAGTACATATTTTATTTTAGCAACTAAGCACTTTAGGGCAGGAATTATCATTTGATACTTGTCTGTAGAGTTTTTAGCAGGGATCATTGGCAGAGGATCATTACAATATTTATGTTAAAGAAAAAAGAGTAAAAGAAAAGCACTTATTTAGGAACTAAACTATTTCTGAAAAAAATATGACAAGGATTTTATTTTTCTGTTCTTATTTATATTAAGAATATAAATCTACTTTCCTGAAAAAATAAATTTATTTGGATGAGAAAATGATTTAAATACTTTTGAAGGGTGTAATTTATGTGAATTTGAGAATATTAAAAATGAACTAAGTACTGAAAATAAGAGCTAATACAGTCATATCTGCAGTCCCTCAGAACCCAGAGATACCATTTTGAATGGTCATATCACACTGTATAAATTTACAAATTGCCAGTGATACCTAGCTGAATCCTGGACAATGGTTTGGGGAGAAACTTTACCTTTGAGAAGCAAGAAGACGACTGCTTCTGCTGATCTGCTTTCCAGAAAACTAATTTCATTGATGAAGCATATAACTGATGCACTATGTGTACATACATTAATAGAGTTTATATCTATGCGCATGTACAGGTGTAGTTACATGAAATTGCTGACTAGTATTTTTCTCATTGGATACCATTTGCATAATTCTTCAAGCTGTTTCAAAGGCTGCTTTTCTATGATGCCACAGAATGATTTGAGACCATGAGTGTACTGCCGCTAATAAAAATTTGTGAATTAGCTTAAGATCCCATTTTGTTTAAATATACAATCTATTTCTCTTTAATTTCATGATGAATTCAAATATTATTTGCAAACCAAAAGAAGAAACTAAAAATTATACCATGTCTTCCATTTTTAGAATATTAAAAATTAATTGGAAAAGATAACATATTAGATTTCTAAAACTAAAAATTTGCCTTACAGTCACAAATAATGTTAAAAAGCTCTAAATTTTATGCTAATTTGCAATGTTTTTTTTTGCTAGATTTATTACCTAAATACAGTTTTGAAATATATTTTTGATAACTCAAAAACAATAAAAAACTTAGACTGATTTAGCTTGACCTTACAAAAAAGAACTGAGGAAAAGTTTAGATACAAATTAAATATGTGTGTGTATGTGTGTGTGTATAAAAATATATATTTGTACATATCTATTTATTTACATGTGTGTTTGTATACATATATGTGTATGTATATGTATCTAGTGCATAGAAGTAGAGGAAGGAAAGAGCTGAGTGAGCGGCCATAATGTTTTATAGCGAAGGCACAACTTCTGCAATGCTGTAAGTTTATTCTGTAACATGACACTCTGCTATGTGTGAAATCCACTCAGGGGCATTACATTTACAAATTTAAAAAGGAATTTCTGCTGCCCAGGGTGATCAAAACAGCTGCTTTCTCCTAGAAAGATCAAAATAAAATAGCAAGGCCTACCATTCAAGAGGCTAGAGAGGGACTAGCTATATGGTCTAAGGCAGAAATCTCTCTTTTAAAAAATTACATATGCAGCACACATTTACCTGACAAAAACAAAATCTGGCCAAGGAATAGGAAGGTAACCTGCAGCAACATTATTCCCATTATTCCCTTTCCTTTATTTGTATTTATGATATTAATATACTCTTCTTCGGCTTTGTGAAACTACTGTTCTTGTGACTTTGTGATTAAACACTGTCTCAGGAACTCTGGTTTATACTGCTCAAAATCATCACGAAGGCAAAGCGACAGTGCAGAAAATGGCAAGGTTCCCTGCCCTCCAGGCAGCACTCTCTACAGGTCCATTTATAAAAGAACGTCTGTGCTATGCTGGAACCTATTCACTTGTATCCTTGCCAGTAAGCTTGGAATAGGGATAACAGTTACCTATTAATGAAGAGTAAAACGATGAGATGACTGCTGCATGAAAAAGGGCTGGCTAACCTGCCAAGCTCTGTCTAAACCGTCTATGACAGAGATGAGATTCAACATGGAATGAATCACTGAGTTAGGGTACTTATCTCATTAGAATACAGGGGGAAAAACGAAAGTAGAGAAAACTCTTTAAATAAGTTACTTTATACTGAAAACACTGGAAATTTATCCAGTCAAAGTTCTATAAAGACAGAGAAGTAACCAAAAAAGTGATTAGCAAGTACCTGATGTTATTTTCTAGTACAACAGATGAACATTAAATATGCAGAGACCTGATACCTAAAACCTGTTGTCACTTTTGAAAGTGTATGGCTGATATTTTCAGAAGCAGGTATGGTCATATTTGCAAAAGGTAAGCTTCTGCTCTGCTTATTGTTACACAGTTTAATTATTAAGAACCTCAGACTCATTTTCAAAAATGACTCAGAGGTAGACCTGTAGTATAGATTGTGTAGACTCTAAGGTTCACGATAGTCCTCAAGAGCTTCTAGACAGTGCCTGCTAAATTGTAAGCTATGTTTAAAAGGATGCATAAAGAGTGGATGTTAACTGTGCTGTGGCCTTACTCAGATTGCTGATATTCAGATGGTAAAGCAGGCCAATTTGAAGACCCTAAATGAAAGTGTGCACAAGACTAATAATCTGCCTGGTACGTGTTCAAGGATAGGTATGATCTTGGTTTTGGCTATTTATGTTGGTATTTCCTAAGTCTTTTTGTAAATGAATAAATGAATAAATTCAATTCGTCAGCCGCTTAACAGCTGCTCCTTTGCTCTGACATATTTTAAATTTATCCACATCTTTCTTGGATCAAGTAGCTGACAAATCGCCACACTAATATGAATGTGTGCCAATGTGAATCAAATTGGCAATATACAGAGCAAGATTAATACCTAGCTTGATTCATGCTGTGATCAAACCTTAAGATTGAATTTTTTGTCTCCGTTTACTTCAAAGTAGCATTTAAATTTGTTTGGCCTTTCATATTTTCTAAACAGCTCCAAATAAATTATCTAAATTTCACCAAATATTAACATAAACACAGTATTATCTGGGAGTATATGTTGGTACTGGTTCTCAACATATATGTTTTGTAGCCTCGTATTCAAAGTTAAAATAAAAACAACAAAAGGCAGGAAGATACTTCAGCCATAGCTGGCAATATTAGTGGCTATATCAAATCTCAAATCATTAATCTGGTATATTAAGTGATCCTGTTATGGGGTGAAGAATACCCAAAAACATCGCCTAAACAAGTGAGACCTTGACTATATCCGCCCAGCTCTACATCAATTTTATTAGATTAATCTGATATGAAATGAAAAAAAGAAATAAGCAATAGATAAACTTCATTATGCAATAGAAGCTAACTTCTACTTCACACTTCTGTAACATATGTGGGATGTAAGGCCAGTGGGTGATAGACCGCCCTGGTGACAGTCACTGACTGGCCATAGAAATGGAAAAAGTTGAAGCAATTGTCCTGGGCCTGCATGATTAGCAATACCTTCAGGGTTCTGGCCATCAATCTAACCAGGAAGTATCAACAGTGGTAACAATAGCCTGGGGAGGGAACACATGCACTATGCCCAACACCTGATAAAAGTCAGAGCCTGAAGCAGAACCGCCAGGCATAGAGATCTGGCCAAACAGTTGGAGTGAGGGTCCTGTTCTCCCGGCTCCACAGTGCCAAAATAAATTGGACTGGAGTCTAGATCCCATGTGGTGTGAGCATATTGTGTGTTGTAGAATAGAAATCTTAGAATATAAATTACTAAGCATCTGACATACCCATCCTGCTTAGTAAATAAATTTTAGATTACATGCCACTGAGGGATGTGGTTCTGTTCTTGCAACTGTCCAACCTAAATTGCTCTGTAACAGATTCCTTATCGTTATTTCTATTGGAAGAACCAAAAAAAAAAAAAAAATCAAGAATTGACCACTTCATACACTTCATCACTTTGTGGAAGTTATCCTTGTATTTCATTTCTGTAACACTTTTTTAGACAATGTGTTGTCTTGCCAATAACATTTTAAAATACCATGAATGACTTCTGAAACTCCAGCTGCAGTAAATTATGCATACAAGTAACAAAAAAGGAAGTTCTGGTCATAACTTCAGCATTATTTTAGAGATCCTATGGTCTAACATATCATAGTCTACTTAGAAAACATTCTAGTTATTGATCTAGCACATTCTAATAGATCATCTATTGAGAAAAATGTGGCTAATGTAACATTTGCCACCAGGGATAAGAACATTGGCAGCATGATCTGCAAGGAATACTCATATCAGACCGAACTGTTTAATCCTGGTGTCTGTCTACTAACATTCTCTTATTAAATCTATTGTTTTACAAAACACAGATTCATCATGTACTTTTTTCAAACAAAATCTTCCGTAGTCAGATTTTGGTTTTGCTCATTTCTGAAATGTAAAGAGACTAATTATAGCTGTCCATTATGGAGGCACCGTATTTGCAGAGGAAGAGAAAAGGCCTTCACTTGAGTACCCATCAATGCATTGAATACAGCTGGTCATTTCAGAAGCCTAATTGCAAAGGGTGAACTGAACCAGTTCCATCAGAAGATGAGCCCATTATTATGCAATGGAGTATTATACACATTAATAACCCTTAATAAGGGTTATTAAGTTTACATGCATAAATACACGTCCTGTATGCATAGATACATATGAAGACTGGGATGTCATTGCCCTGTTTTCTTAAACAAACAAAGCTTGTATGTCTGTTGTCAGTCTCCTTTTCAGTCTTTTCTCTCCAGTAATCCTCAACATATTGGCCAAATTCAACCAAAATTTAAAGATCAGTAAAAGTCTCAACATAATTAGGTTCTGACAAGACTTGTGAAAACAGCAGCTCAATGGAAAGAGAAGATGCCCCAAATTAATTTCTAGACCCTATGAAAGGTAAGAAAAAAATATCTAATAAATATTCTATTTGGCAGCAGCGAACAAACCAGAATGGTCATAGCTTTAGACTTTCTACAAGGCATTCTGGGGGAGGTATTAAAACTAACAAAAATGAAATATTGTCATGTAGGTCAAGAAGGAAACAGAGCAATAAGTACACAAACCCATAGGAAACCAAGCTTCACTAGATCTGTTATAAATAAAATGACCCATTAAAAGTCTATCACATATTACTTTCATGACCGTGGGTAACAAATCAGAACACTATCACTTAAGACACTTCCTATGTCTATCGAATCTTTCTGATTATTCTGTTGCAATGTTCACTGTGTACACTATAAACTCTTTTTCTGCAGTCATTGACTTTCTCCTTACAGTAAAGAAGTGATGAGATCACAAAGATCTGCAAAGGCACATCCTTTGTTTAATACATGTCTTCCTACCTAGAAATTCTGAAGAGTTTACCTTGTTTTGTCACTATTTTGCAGTGCTAGTCATCAAACACACAGTGGGATCAGCTTCCCTGTTGCTTTAACTGATATATTGTCCAGGTTGTGCATGGGTAATTTGCTATACATTACAAGACAGAACCTGCAATAGAGGCTGTCCTTATTCTCTTTTAGTACTTGGAGAACCTGACTGGGAAAAATCAATATAATGAGCTGAAGAAGAGGTTCACTGAGCTATGACCAAATGTTATAGTTAGCATTGATCATTCCAGTTTTTCTTTAGCTAATGAAAGCCAGGAGGGAAATCTGATCTTAGGCTACAATACCTTTTGAGGAGTTTATTTTGATGACAGAAAGATTCTAAAGAAATAAATCTAATTTAGGAAGCACAGTTAAAGGCTTTAAATTATGGAGAAATTGATATAGGCCACACTTTTCCCATGATGATTCTCAGCTACTGAATTAGCCCCAGTGCCATCTATGCCACACAGCACTTAGAAAAGCTTTTATTCTACAGTAATTTACTGCAGACCCTGTCATGCTTCCCATACTAAGTAGAATTTCCAGTAAGTGCAAAAAATACTTCTACCTTTCTTCTTATGCATCTTTTTCCTGAAATCTGTGATGTGTACATCTTAACATGTATGTGATGATTTATTTGATCCCCCATTTACTATTCTCCCTAATGCCTCTTTACTTATAATATGAAGCTCCTGTTCAGCAATACAGCAAAGTGAGCTAATTAAATGAAGTGCTGACACTAATTTATTGTGTAAATACCTGGAGACTTCTATTTGCAGTGAAGCCCAATACCAAATCTATGCTATTTTTAAAGAAACCTGAAAAGAATCATAGTTTTAAGAGAATACCAGTGCCTTTTGTTTCTATAAAAACTTTACTATGCAGTCTGTGAATTCCTTAGAATTTCATATTATTTGCCTATAATTTATAAGTTGGCAGCTTCCCAGTGGACAAGGCACTCAAGAAAGTATTTAAAAGACAAGATAAACAGTGAGTATTATGCCCAAAGAAACTTTGACCTCTGCGCCTCAAGGCAAGGCAAATGATCATGTCGTTGTGAGGTGAACCAGAACTGTAAGTGCATGAACTGCTCTATAGCACTTGTCTGCTTGTGCAGTAAATGTGTGTTTATGTCACTCTCACTGTCACCTCTATCAGTTTAGGCTCTACACATTGACAATTACTGCAGAATACCTTATAAAGTAAATAAATGCATATACAAACAATGACGGTGTCAAAGGACAGTATCAAATATGAGATACTGTCAATAGTTACAGATATTTTCAAATACTAGGGAAAAATATCTACACATAAGCCTTGATATCTTAGATTTATCAGTTCAGCAATGTAATAAAATTGAATAAGGATGATAGTTCTTAGCAAAGGAATTAGGAATATATTTTAAATAGAACTAACCTACGGGACAAAAAACTCTGTTCTGAGTTTTTCCTGTCAGGAAATTTCCTAAAATAAATGAAAGAACTGCAAGGAGTTCCTGTTGCTATGTTTATATGCTTTGGGACTGTGCAGTTAAAACATTCAGATTTTTTTTTATATCTCTGTGTGTATATTGCATGTGTATGTATATGCAGATTTGTATGTATTGATTTGTTTTCTTTAACGTGTGAATACAAAGTACTTTCTAAATTATCTTTGATTTAATGGACATTTAATGGATATTCATCTATATTTCTAGAAATCTGATTAAGTCTCCATTTGATAAAGTTGTCTGAAGTCATTTCACTGTGTATAAATTAAATGTATGTGTTTTTTGTGAAAAAATCAGTTGGTGTACCAGCTGGTAGATTATTATGCTGAATAGCATTGAAATTACGTTAAAGAACCATTAAAAAAATCCTAGTATAAGAAACCAAAAATTTTTTTACTGTTGAAAAAAAGTTAAAATCTCAGTGTTAGCGTTTTTTAGAAGCATTCATTTAATGATTTTTGTGCTCTATTTAAACCATGAAAACCATTAGGATACAATATCTGAATTTTGTACCTGAATCTTTGCATCTCTAAGATTATTTAATAACATAGAAAATGAAAAAAGAAGAATTTAAAAGTAAAAGATTAAAGAAATGTATTGATGGAGATAAAAACAGCAAAAAAGAAAAAATTGAGGCAGAGGAAGATAAAAGGGGAAATAATGTAATGGAGGAAGAGGAAGGAAACGACAGAGGAAAGAGATAACTTTCCAAATTTGCCAACTAATTTTCAGAGTACTTTTGAATAAACAACTAAGTATGAGACCTTTGAACAAACAAAGCTAACATATTTGAACTCAAAAAAGGGGGTTCTAAGTGCACACTCAGCAGTTGAGCTCCCCTAAGGAAAAAGCTGGAGGCAACAACCTATCTTTCAGCAACGAGAGGTGCATATATAGCCGGAAGAAGATGAATGTCAATGATGAAAGTATAAGGGCATTGTTGTTGAGATTGGTTTTAGGTTTTAAAGACCACCTCTGGTGACTGTAAAAACTAAACAAAAAAGACATTCTTATATATTAAATACTTCTTTTTTATTTTTATTTTTTTTTTTTGAGTAGGGGAATATTTGAACTATCAAATAAATAGATGCAAGGAAGAATAGTCTTCTTTTACTTTCCAAGAAATAGGCTAAATTGATAAATAATGTAATGGTCCAGTCAGGAAGGAAAAGTACTTATGTAAGGAAAGCAAATATGGATCACTGTCACTGTAGTAATTTTTCAACATAATAGCGACAATAATGTATCTGTATAATTCTTACCTCTGAAGGTACAGCACAAACATTTCATAATGAACATATTTCATACTGCCCTCTTTTGAAAGGGAAAATTCTATTTTCCTTGGCCTTGACCTGACATTAGAACATGAGGAAACTGAAGCATTAGGACTTAAAAGTATTTAGCAATGTTGTTTGGGACAATTTTGAAGATTTCAAGGTTTTTTGTTTTTTAATGCTTTCCTCTAAGCCATGTATACATAACTTGATATTGCCACTTAAAATTTTGTCACATCCTAATACATTCACTGTATTTGGAAGCTAAATGTTTTGTTTGTCTTAAAGAGCATCTGATACATTCCAACAATCTATCTGGAATATGATTTTATTGTAAGCTCAAAGACAACAGCATAACAAAGACACTCCTAAGACTCCTTCTTGAGGTTGACCATTTCTTCATTTCTGTGAGTCTATAACTTCTTTTAAAAAGCTCTACTTTCCCTTAGCCCCAAAATTGCCATTTCCAACTCGGTATGTCATACTTAGGTCCATGTGAGGCTCATGAAATTCATACCCCACAGCTAAATCTTGTAAGAGTAAACCTAGCTGATATCCTGAAAGCCAATCTAATAACACTGAACACTGAGGTAAACACACAGCTTAGCAGTTACAGCCTCCTTCGCTCTAAGATAGGCTAGAAAAAAGAAGGTGCGAGGAAAAGTAAGCAACAAGAATGTAAGTGTCAGCAGGTATTTGCAGCTGTTGCCTTAAAAGGGAAAAACTTACAAGTTGGGCAACTTCCTACATTTAATGTTAGCAATCGCCTGAGGAAAGTAAATAAAGTGAATACTACCAGAAATAACGTCAGGAGTAGTAGGTTTGCTCCTTCGGTTAGCTTTCCCCACGCACCAGGAAATACAGCACTCTGCTATGAAGCAGAAAATTTGAAAATGCTTGAATCCTTTCATCATGAGACAAGTACCGCTCCTAAGTCTTTCTCTTTCTTCGTTACCTCCAATTATCTTTCTAAAGAAAGTGAGAGTCAAAATTCCTTGTCATAAATCCACAAAGGAGACATCTGAAATCAATACAGGAAGCAGTTTTGATGCAGGAATGTCAGTTTTACAAAAAGGCTCATACTTGAAATTAGGTGTATTAATGGAGAATATAAACAATATTCTTTCTGATATTTTCTTTTAGTGAAGTCTGATGTACTTCTACTCCAATATTTTCCATTTTCATGAGGTATACTGATGATTATGGGACCCTTCCCATTCAGTCAATGAGGAATATCCTCCATCTAAAACAACATACTTCAGTTACTCACCAAGCTGAATATCTATTAAGCATTATTTACTGAAATTTAAAGTGCCTAAAATCCTTTTGGTTCTGATCCAGTAAGAGCCCAAACTATGATGTCTATGTTAAATATTTCTATCCTTTTTTTAAAAAAAATATGCTTTCTTTTGCTCAATATGGAATCTTTTTCTACTATCAATTGCACATATATAGAATTCTGTGTTGCAATTTATGTATTTGATTCAAATTTAGGATGAACATATAATGTGGTGAGCTATACCTAATATGATTTTTTCCTTTTGGCTTGCAAATACATTTTGCATATGACCTCTTTATTTGTTGTTGAGATGTGTTTATGACATTGCACAGAGCCAAGGCTACCCTGGAAGTCTTGCATCAGATTTTAGAACTTCTGGAAATTTATAGTCTCATTGTTATGCTACAGCAATAGCTGTCTTATAAAATCACTTTAGTTACTCTTTGTATTCTAAATTATACTGCTTGAGTATGCAAATAAGAAGAGGAGAGGGAGAGGTTCTCAGTCAGGTTATAGTACTTTCACAGTGAGAAGGAAAATTACTTCATCTCAAGGAAAGCACCTGTGCAAATGGGGTCAAAGAATAAAACAAAGAAGTAATAAATAGTAAAATAAAGAGTAATAATGAAGTATAAAGTTAAAGCACACTAGTTAAAAGGCATTAAACAGGAGGTGGGCATTCAAAATTGCAGAGGCCCTTGTTTGTTTTTACTTCAGGTAATTACGACAAAATAAGCCTGATTTACTTTTGAATAGAGGTGTCCACACTTCAAATAATACTCTTCAAATAATACTTCTTAGCTTCATATCTTTAACAACTACATTTGCCTTTACCTAGCATATATGAGGAAAAAAGCTGAAAAAAGATTTTTTTAAAATATAATTTTCTATTTTAGAAAAGTGTCTTTGAATATACAAAAAAGGTTAAACATTCTAAATTTCAGGTATTGCCCAGACTTTGAAAACATGCCAAAAGTTTCACATAGAAAGTCAGAAGGTGAACTGCATAACAGCAAAAAGGACATAAGTACAGACTAAGCAAATTTGAGGCCTGGATGTACTCTGGACCTGCTCCAAAATGGTACCAAAGCTCAGATACCAAAACATCTAAATTCTTTGTGCTAGTTTCAATCAATTCAGAATCTCAAATCTGAAACTTCTGTTTTGTATAGGCTTTTGACAGAGCTATCTTAAATGCCCAAGAATACGTTTCAAAATTTGCATTTGTATTATATCTGTCAGCAGTAGAAGAACACGTAGTTAACGATACATAAAGGCCATTATTAATAAAAATATTAAAAAAAATTATCATTTAACATATTAAGATCATTGCATAAAGAATCTGAATGAAAACTCAGATAATCGTTTAATTTTCAGCTTGATAGTTCAACTAAAAAAACCCTGACTACCCAGAATGAAATAATTAAGTATAAATAGAACAACAGAATCCCAGTCCCAGCCTTTGGCTGTTGATGTTGGGAGTAGAATCCCACATGGGAAGGCATGCCATCTTTGCAACTCAAAACTCTGTAGTAGAGTAAAAGAGGGAAAGTTCTGCAGATACAAATCATTACCAGGGCAGCAGTCTGGTAATCTCTATAGGGATGAGATAGCTGCTGGTCTGCAAAAGACTTTTTCCCCAGTCAGAGTATAGTGTGAGACTGCCGGGTGCTGTAGCTATCAGACATGCTGGTAAACATCCTATTACTTGTGGCAGCATGGTCTGACCAGGAACTGAGAGGGAAAGGAGGCCTTCTGTGATGAATTTTTGAAGAAATGGGCTATTTACACTTTACAAATAATACTATAATATTAAACAATGTAAAGCAATAATACCAACTAACTGGAACAAATATCCATCAAAACAAAGATTCTTAATTCATTTTAGGTTATTACATACCTGTAAACTACATGCATGGAAGTAAGAACTGCAGAACTGCATGTTTTGTACAAGGCAAAACATGGAGGTCAGTAATAGACCAGATCTGAGCTGTCACAAACTTTGATTACCAATCTACAAATCAGAAAGGTGACCTCAATTCATAAGATTTGCCTATTATCATATTCTAGTTAGTAAGACTTTTATTTTAGAATATGTTACAAGAAGAAATTGCAAAAGGAATTATCTCAAAATCAACTTTAACAGTATTTGGATTATCTAGCTATGAACTGAGGAAATTTGTCCTGAGTGAGAATGTTCTTCTAAATTGCCCCAGCATTGTGTTTTGAAAGGCAGTAAATCAGAAATATCTGTCTTATGACATTATATTAAGGCATTAGCCAACATTATTCAAAAAAATGAAGGCTCAACTCAGCAAAATCTTATAGGGAGTTTCCCCTCTCCCCCAAATTAATTCCAATGTCTTCAGTTGGGTGACTCTAGTAAGTAAGATTTTGTAAAGAGGAAGAAAATTGTTAGGCACAAGCAGATTTAATTTAATACCTACGCTATGTACTGTGGAGAAAATACATTCTTTAGAAAAACTTGTAAATGGGACACACTTTTTCTTTACTAGATCATTAAACTAAGAATTATTGCAAACCATCTAGCTGTCCCAAAACCCCCAATCAGTCATGAAAATAACAGGCTAGACTAGGAATCATTGCTGAAACAACATCAAACTTTGCCCTCCTATAGACATTGGAGTTGAAAACTAGAGCTTTTGCTCTAGCAGTGTTACCATGGGCTAGGGAAAGTAGCAGAAAATCCAAGGCAGTAAAGTTTATGAAAAAACTGCACAGCTGGGAAGAATGAATTGAAACAGTGGGGATAGACACATGCTTAGAACATACTGAAAAGGCTATTTAAAGAGCAAAAGGAGATAATGGCAGCCAATCAGTAAGACTACAGAAGAAAGTTCAAAAGTAATTTATTCTAAAAAGCTTAGAAAGAAACTGCACAACATAAGAACTAAAACAGTACAGAGTTATCAAGAATCTTTATAACTTACAGCAGGTACTTGACAAAGAGTCAGAAGAGTACCATAAAGTTGTATTTGCAAGCACTAGAACTCTAATAAATGCCTCGGTAGGATGCTGATTAGCATTTGCAATGGTGTGACCCAGAAGAAGCAAATATGGTGAGAAAAATCAAACCTTCAAAATAAGCGGAGCATTAAAGGAAATACCTATGAACAGGAAAATAACTAAGCTTAACCTAGAATTTTGTATTGCTCAGAAAAAAAAAAAAGAAGAAAACATCTAATTAATCATGATCTTGACATGGTTGGTTAAAAGCCTGGAACTACACTACTGCTTCCCCATGGGAAGTCCAAACTTTGTTTTCACTTTGAATTCAAATTAAATTCTCCCCCCATTATCACCAGAATGGAAAATTTGGAAAAAAGTAATGTGTCAGAATTTTTTCTTTACTCTTTTAAATTATTCCAGCAAATTACATTCCATTTTCGCTGATGATACTAAACTGGGGGGAGTGGCTAACACACCAGAAGACTGTGCTGCCTTTCAGAGGGACCTGGAGAGGCTGGAGAGCTGGGCGGAGAGGAACCTCATGAAGTTCCACAAAGGCAAGGGCAGGATCCTGCACCCAAGGAGGAATAACCCCAGGCACCAGGGGTTGACCTGCTGGAGAGCAGCTCTGCCGAGAAGGACCTGGGAGTGCTGGTGGACACCAAGTTGAGCATAAGCCAGCAGTGTGCCCTTGTGGCCAAGAAGGCCAATGGTGTCCTGGGGTGCATTAGGCAGAGTGTTGCTGGCAGGAGGAGGGAGGTGATCCTGCCCCTCTCCTCAGCCCTGGGGAGGCCTCACCTGGAGTACTGGGTCCAGTTCTGGGCTCCCCAGGACAAGAGAGACATGGCACTCCTGGAGAGAGTCGAGCAAAGGGCTACAAAGATGATGAGGGGCCTGGAGCATCTCTCCTATGAGGAAAGGCTGCGAGAGCTGGGCCTGTTGAGGCTGGAGAAGAGAAGACCGAGAGGCAATCTCATCAATGTGCACAAGTATCTGAATGGGGGGGTGTTGAGAGGATGGGGCCAGACTCTCCTCCGTGGTGCCCAGCCACAGGACAAGAGGCAACGGGCATAAACTGAACCACAGGCAGTTCCATCTGAACATGAGGAAAATCTTCTTTGCTGTGAGGGTGTCAGGGCATTGGAACAGGTTGCCCAGAGAGATAGTGGAGTCTCCTTTGGTGGAGATATTCAAAACCCGTCCGGATACGATCCTGGGAAATGTGCTCTAGAGGCCCCAGCTTGAGCAGGGAGGTTGGACTAGATGATCTCCAGAGGTCCCTTCCAACCTTGGCCATGCTGTGATTCTGTGATTTTTTTGCTGGTGCACCTCTTCAGCTAGACTACTTTCCCCACACTGCACTGAATATTTATTTTCTGTGATATACCCTGGACTTGAGTATAGAGAAAAAAAGAGATTGAAACATATCATGCAAAAATATAGACCTTTCTTTCCCACCAGGTAAGCAGGACATGTAATCCCAAGCTATAATTCTCACCCACAGGAGCATTTCAATAGAAAATTGCCAAACAACAGTGCACATGGATGAAGAAAATGGTTTGGTTCATCTACTAAGTCAAATTCACACTACAACATGTCATATTTTGAATAAGCAATACCTGAAATACAGAACTTTCTTATTCCTTAAATATGAATTGTTTTAGGGAAGTGTTTCATAGGACTATTCATTTAAGAAGAATCATCATCTTGTAAAATGCTATGTGTAAACTAACTAGATGAAAAGCAAATAGACTGTTAGAGTTAGTCAAAGCAAATATAAAATATATAATAATAGCATGTCATGAAAGCCTATGTACTTTAAAAAGAAAATAAATACAGACACTGGGCATTTTGATAAATATTTTCACATCTGAAGGGAAAAAACTAGGATCCTCAAGCAGATCTTAAGATCAGAACCTCAATAGACAGATCAATTTTCCAGAGTTCTGTGACTCATAACTCCAACAAAAGTCAGAAATGAAAATCTCACATTTCAGCACATCTAAAAATCAATCCATTATTTCGGAAATGTAGAAATGAATTTACAGGAGGTAAATGATTTTTTAAAGCTCCCAGGTTTCAAAGTACTGGCAAGATATATTTCTCTAGAAAGAAGTAGGAATAAAGTTATATTTCAGTCAGATAGTCTGTAAAATAGAAGCATTTTCCTTCACATCTTTTATTATCCGAAGGGTACTTGTTAAATCTAGATTCAGTAATTTAGGGATACAAAAAAACTGTGAACGTGAAAACAACTTGAGAAAACTGTATGTAATTAAACATTTGATTTTTTTTTTCAGACTTTACACTCATAATACTCATGGTCCTAAAGTAAATACTCATCTTTCCTAGATATAAGAAGTTAAGAAAAATATCTTCCTTTGTTGCACTGCTAGACAAATTCAAGATTAATAGAATATCTTATTTTCTATTGCTCATCCTGTCTGATAAATTTGTCTATTAACGTATATCTTCCCTTCCATCTAAAAAGCAGGATGTAATAATGTGTTTTTTTTGCTGTGTGAAAGCTCCAAATCTTGTTCTCATACTTCTTCATTTTGAATATAACATAAGAATTGATCTTTTTGGTTGGGCAATTCCTTCAGTGTATTTTTGTGACTGTTAAACTATCACCCTGCCCACAGAAGATTATTTAAAAATGCCTTTTAGAGCTCAGAGAGTAAAGCACTAAGTTAACACATGCCAATCTCATTGATCTCTACCATACCAAGATCCTAAATCCATTGAAAAATGGTTATATTTCAGTAAACTGAATAAAACTTGCTTATTATCATAGTAGGCTGAATTTTGTTATTTTTTCACAAATAAGACAGAACCTCCTTAGAAAACATATATTCTATACAGTTTAATAAGTACCACTGCGCAGTCAGTACCAATTTTGGGTTATGGCTAAACCATCTTGCAATCAGCAAGATTACTGTCTTCATTTTATGATAATTGTCGAAAGAAATCTCATTAAAATTCTTGAAAAGTCGAGGGAAGAAAGATAAAAAGGAAATGTACTAAAGGAATAGCGGAAAGTCAAAAGCCTTTAAGGTGCTAAGGCTCTCTTCTCTCAGTAGTAATTTAACATTTTCTTTTGATATACAATTAACTTTCCTCTTATCAAAATATATTGCAGTTGTGATTCAAATAGGGACTACATATTAGTGGATATACATTTGAGTTGATGTAGTTTTTGGGTAGTTTCCATATTCTAAATGCTTTAATATTTTAAAATGTCAAGTGACTTAATACTTACTATAAGATTTAGTGATTTTAAACATCAAAGGTCATTCACAAGTAGTCACCTCTAAATTGCTATACAGAATAAAATGTAACAGTTTGCTGCTGGAAAACACCACACTTCTCTTCATAGAAGAGAACTTCCTCTATAGTAAAAGTTCTACAATATGATAATTTTGTGCTTTTACCTGTTTTTCCTCAATATGCACTTTTACTGCTTATACAAAGCAGTGCATCTGCTTTCCTTTAAGTGAAATAAAACTCTCAGATGATTTTGCAAAGAAACAATGCTTACCAGTACCATGCTATGTAAACATGTTGCAAAATGATCTTTTCTGCAACAGAACTTATTTGTTAATTTATAGTGAGATAAAGTTAAGTAGTTTTTTCCATAACTGTATTAATGAAGTCAGGGACATAGTCTTTGAAACAATTGGCATATGAAATAAATATTTTGTATTGATGAAAGTACGTATAAATTTTACATTCTCCAACTTATCACAACTCTCATTCTGCATTTCACTAGAGTAAAGTAAACTGTATAAAAGAGAAAGGTGTTTTAATTCCTTTTTTTTTCCTACAGGGGTAGATAGGGGCCATCTTTTTGTCTTTAATTGTGGAAGGACATTGATTTTGCAGAAACACAAGTTAAAATACATCTTGGTACTTTACAGTATAAGGATACTGAACTATGACTATTATTTTATGCATTATCAGAAAATAGTAACTTGAAAGGAGAAATTAGGCAGGTAGTTAGACATAGAACAAGAACAGACAAAATACTTTGATGTATTTCTGTTTTTATTCTGTTTTAAGACTGAATCGAGTATGTATCAAGATAAAGCTACAGCTTGCAAAATTTGCTGTCAATACATTTAGCAATGTGTGATTTTGAATACGATTTTATGCATTTCATTAGAAAATTAGTTTATAATTTGAAGATGGCAATTCAGGTTACTTTGAGTGAACATTTTCACAGATACGAATAATTTATATTTTTTAATTGTACCCAATATATTTTTTTACCATCTGTATTTTGGTCATCTGTGCATTTAGGTGTACATATACACTTGCATGTGCTCACACATTTATTCAAATATATATGAAATTATTTTAAGAAAATTGAACTGAGACAAAGACAAAATGCATACCTTCTCTGGATCAGTTGTTGTAATGACCCACACACAGTGCGCATTGTCTTCATATTGGACTGGATAATTTGGCGATGTAATAATCCCACTTGGTCCACGTAAGTTCGAACCACATGTTCTAGCTAAAATGATAAACATCAAGTCATATGCTTTTCATCAGTTGCTTTTTACAGTGCACACTACTTAAAATAAACTTTGTAAAATTGCCATACAATTGCCAAACAACTACTTGTTGTAAAATAAGTATTATGGTGATGCATTCTGTGATAGTCTGTCTTTGAAGAAGTTTCATCCAGTCAGAAAAATCCTGACAAATGACCTACAGAGGAAGGAAATTAGAACTTTTCCATTAATCAACCTCACCTGTATATTGCTTAATTCTTATTTTAGGTGAAGATGCTAAAACAGATAGTGTAGTTTACACCATGTCTAGGTACTTAGATACCTGCATATCTTTAAAAATCTGAATTTCAGAATTAATTAGCATAATTTCCTTTAACTTTTGATATAATTTAAACTCTTCAGTTACTTAAGTTTCAGTGCTTGTAAGAGGAATGACTACATTCATTAAAGCCTGTTCATTCTTTTTCTGAAAACTAGACTAAAGCACCTAATGTAATTCTGGTAATTCTGAAAATTTTACTTTTCCCCTTTTTCTGTAGCTGCCTTCCTTTTGAAGAATGTAACAATAGCATTTCCTTACTGCACAGAATTATTAGGAGGAGGAATGCATCGATTGTGAGCCTGATCTGCAGTAATGGAAGTGTGACTGGTACAAATAGGAAACAATTAAACTAAAGGTAATCCAAAATGTTGCAAAAAATGTGTTGGGTGGGCTTGTATACCACTTACAGAAAGTAGGTATGAATTGCTGACAGGTTTCTATGTGGAATTCGAAAAAAACTCAGGAACATTTACATTAGCACTGTCAGGGATCTGAGGGCACTAGTAGGCCTGAATGGCCCTAACCAGCCTCACGTGGTGCCTCCGCTCGCAACCCCTGCCCATGGGCCCAGGAGCTTCATTTAAGCTTGAGTCTGGGACTTTAACTCCTATTTGAGCTACATCTTAGGAGACATGGGACTATATCTGACCATGGTTGCCCTCACCCTGACCCCGACCTGCTGTCCTGGCTTTCACTGGACCTGCCTTCTCGTAGGATGTGCCTGATGATCTGGGCTTAGAATTGTCCTCATCTTCCCCCCTCTACCCCGCTCTCTTCCAGTACCTTGGTCCCTAGCAGGGCAGTGGGATGGCCGTGCCTGGTGGGCTGGAGAGCCCCCTGGCCCCAGGGAGCAGCAAGCCCATGGGGTGCCCTGACAAGCACAGTCATTGGAACTGGATGCTATTTCATGTAATAATTAAGGTGCTAGCCAACAGTAAAAGTCCCTGTGATCATTCGTCAGCTTCGTAACCCACTTCATAATTTTGTTAGCTAGAATTCCAGAGTAAGTGCAAAGTCCAACTTCTTCACTAAGTCTTACAGGATGGAAGTGATCTAGCTTGCAATACTTTGCATTTAATTTAACAACTTCTCAACCCTAAGTAGATATCAATTGCAAAATGTGATAAACAGTTCTTTGTATCGTGTATTGTATTACTAAATATATGACATAAGTACTGAGATTAGTGGCATCTTGAAGGTCGGTAAGGGAACTGGGAAGAATGTGGACACAGAGCTCATTGCAAGTAAAACTTTTATCTTTTACCTCTCACTGTCTGCAAACATACACCATAGGCAGTGTTCCGTGTAATATTCACCCAGAATTATATACCTTTCAGCCTAAACAACATCAATCTGTGTTTAGCAAAAAAAAAGATTTACAAAGATTTACAGGAACTGGCTAACTTAACCCATAGACAGTTGTGACAGGTTAGCTACAATTTCAGAAGTATGGTTGAGCAAGCTAACTCGTTTTTTGGACTGAGGTTTTAATAGAGATATAGGACTATTATATCCTTTTTTATTGGTGGTTCACTGGAGGGAATAAAGCATAATAAAGATATTTGTAGATAATATATTGGAAGGAAGAGCAAACTCTAATAATAACATACAAATAATTCAGAAGCCAATAGCCCGTTTCTGCTGAGTATTACTTCAGCCATGCATAGATTACTTCAGTTCATTTCTGAAATATATTAACAAACAAGAAAAAAATCAGCAGGAGAGGAGGAAAGAGTGAACAATGGAGTTGTATAAGCACACTACTTCATAGTAGTGTGAAACTAAATACTGAGAAGATATATTTAGATTTTTCATTTAGGTGTAACCCTGACTAAGAATTAAATATACAATTTAAAACATGTATGCACCAACCTATGGAGACACTGAGCTCAAGACCTTTTTGAGTTGCAATTCCTTTACTGCTCTGGAAAGAGCTGGAACATTTTTTTTTTTCCTTTGCTATGTTTTAGATTGTCCATCCTTTATGTGGGTATACCCATTTAACATTACCCATATTTTATACCTTGTGATAATTGTCCAAGAATCTTTTTAAACTTTTTACAATCTTTAATGAAGTAAGCGTAATTTGCAATAATATCACCTGTGTCATCATACAGTTGGAAACAACCATTCTTGCAGTGGCAAAAAAAATATTTTGCTCTAGTATTATGAAATAAATAGATAATGAATGGTGACTGACATCTGATGACCAAGTATTAGAGGCCTCCTGTAAAGGTTTGTAATATACTATATAATGAGTGTATTGTTCTGAAGACCAAGAATCAGTTCCAACAGATTAATAAATTCCTTTATTGTAAAAAATAATTACAAAAAATTTGCCAAATCCATCTAAATCCTGGTAAAATAAATTGATTTTGATTAAGCAAATTACAGCTCATCAGCTTACATCACTATGAAATACGTTGGGAAATGTACTGCAATAATCTTTATATCAAAATTGTTTTCCTCTTAATATACTCAGTACAAAATGCACTTAACCTGAAAAAAGATTTGCAAGATTCTTGTGCAAATAAAAATAGTGCAGTTAGGTAGTTTTAAATGTGCATAATATCTAAGTTGTTTTCATGTATTTTGGAAGAAATATTGGCCAATTTATATTTGTTTAACATAAAACTTCGCTATGATCTCAGGAGAAAATGACGATTAGATTAGAAAAAAAATCTACTTGCAAAAAAGGTAACTTTGTCAGCTAAGTTACCTTTTTTTTTTTACTTTTTATTTTCACCTGATGCAAATTTAATGGGTACTAAAAATAGCCCTTCAATAAAAATAACGTTATGTAAACATATGCTATTTACATCCACTGTTCTAGAAGTGCACCACATTTTTATATCTGACCATAAGCAAACTTCATAAGAGCTGGAACTGGTCTTTCGCTAAACAGTCTGTTAAATGTTCAATGAAGTTCAGATAAATTTAAAGATCCTTTTCTATGGAGTCCATTGTACCTCAGAGATATTTCTGTTAGCTGTTATTCAGAATGATGTGGGAACACCTGATATTTTTCTACATCAAGCATCCAAACTGTAGAAAGAGTATAGGAAGAATAGTTTAGTGAGAGATGAAAGAGAACACTTGATGAAGTGCTTGCTCTAGTAATGAGACATCCTTAAAAATGTGAAGTGTGTGGTAGTGAGGAAAAGGGAACACTGGCAATGAATGACTCCGTTTGAAAACTATAATATAAAAATAATGCTCTGCACAGCTCTCAGCTTTCTCCATAACGAACAGATTTGCGACTTGATGGGTAAGAAAACAGAGTAGAAGTGCCATAAGGTATAACATATGAAAAGGCTTGAGGCAGACTGTCACATGATTTAGGCATCTGATGGAGGGTAATATAACAGTAGGCTCCTTATCTAGTCAAAGAACAGAGACAGAACAATTCACATTATGATCTTAATCACTGGAAATGTTTTTATCCATTGACGGTACTGACAGTCAGCAGCCACTACCTTCTAAATTAGATACCCTTGTTAAGGGGTTAAAGTTATGAGCATAAAATTTGGACTTGAGGACTAAGCAGCTCTTTGATATGAATAGATATTCAAGCAGTCTCTATCTGAATTGTTTCCTATTACGTTGACTTATATAAAATCCCAACAATCTCAGCCTCTTGAAGTTTTATTGTATACCATATGTTGTCAGTTTTAGGATGAAATAATTCAGCACCTTTAGGTGATAATTCTTTTATAATTCTCCAAAAATTATAAGAAAACTTAATGCCAAATTTTGTAGGCATCTCCAAGACAACTTGAAGAACTACCTTTGAAACAAATATTCTTCAGCTTTTCAGTCTGGTGTAGTTCTTGTTTAGAGATATCTTATCTCAAATGTTGGCAGGGCTGACTATGTCTTGCGAGCAGAATTGTATGGAAATCCCTATCTGGAGGCTGATCAAGGAGCGTTCGTCCTTCCAGGAGTCCTATCTGTTCTCGTTTTATAAGTATATACATTTTATCTAAGTGAGATTATCCTTTAACTCACTCTTGAACAAGTAAACCTTTCAGTCCAAAGGCTGGAAATCCATACCTTCTACAGCTGTTTTGTCTTTTGCTGGCGTGGTAACTGCTGTCCAGCATAAGATTTTGTCAGGTATGAAAAATACTTTTATCTACCTCAAAATGACAAATAAAGCATATCAACTTTTTTTTTTTCTTTTAATTGAATTTTTTTATTTCTACTGTCCATCTTAACTAGGTTGTCCGGTTCTTAGGACATAAAGCAAGCAAACTCGTAGGGTTAAGACTTTTGTTATGTGCAATCCAAATCAACTTTTCTACAGAAAAGCAGGAAGAGTTCCTGTACAGAGATATCTGCTCTTTATCTTTCCTAACTACCACAATTCTGGAGGACTTTGAAAGCATTTACATCTTTTTTCTTCTATTATTTTATTACAGTTAGTAGATTACAATGTAAAAGCAAACAAGCAAGCAAGCAGGCAAGCAACTCCCCTCCTCCCCCAACAAAACCCTCAAACTTATTCATTGGTTCAGACCCTAATGAGAAAACATTTCGAAATGAAATCAGAAGATTAGGCCATTTGTAAGATTGGGCTAAATAGATGGAAGAAGGGGGAATTCAGCAAAAATGGTGAACTACATGAGAATCTGGGACTGACAGGAACATAACGTGATTGAGAGTTGCTGCTGTTCAGGACTTCAGTTAGAACAGTTTAACCTAATCATAACTAGCTGGTTTAACCTAACTAGATGCTAGTTAGAATATGTTAAATGTGATAAAAATAAGATTAAATGAAATATTACACTGCTAAAAGGAAATTAGCTCCCTAAATTGATATTTTTTCTGCACCTGTGTTTATCAGCTTTGTTAAAAGTTCATATGCTACAGAAAAATCTTTGCAAATATATAATGTTATTATGTTTTTTCTTTCTTTCAAACATCATTAAATTACGTTTCTAAGCAAAAATTATAAGCTTACACTTTCAAACTTCAAAAAAAATTCCAAAGAAAGCACTTACCACGGCAAATTGGCCGGTGGTCACTCCAGGCAGCCAGGGTATCTGTCACTCTCTGGCAAGTGATGCTCTTAGAACCTTGCAACACATAATTATCTTCACAAGAAAACTGCACACTTGCGCCCACCCTAGCAGAAAAATGGAGAAGGAAGGAGAGAACTGAAATATCCTGTATTAGAAAGGCACATCAGACATTCTCCATCAAATGACAAAAGCAGTGACAACATTTCTAGAGTCAAATGAAGAAACTAAGGGGAAAAATTTTACTCCATCCTTACCATACATAAAAATCAACTTACACTATAGGGAACAGCTCTATTTTATTCAGTTTGTTCATTATTTAAAGAAATAAGGCCAAGGATATATTGGAATAGCGATATTAGGTTTTCTTCTTTAAACTGTGATTTCAGTGAAACCATTAAGAGATACGTTTGTTAAAAAATATATAGTTGTTGTTCTTGCAGGCAAGAAAATTTACTTCATGAATAACTTCCACCTCCCTATATACTCTGAAATACTAAGCAGTTAGAGATGGGAATTTGTGAACGTGTCATTCTATCAGGAAATATTAATTTGGATAAACTGCAGAGGTCCTTGGATAACTGGCTTCACTAACAATTCCTGCTAAAAATTATAAAAATAATGAATTGTAAAATGATTTAAATATTATTGTTGCACTGTAATTATACACATTTGAAGCTAACTGAAAGAAAACCATTTTGCAAAAATATTTTGTCAAAGCACAATGATGATGTCAGTTTTGGTTTATTTTCAAATTTTAACTTTTAAATTTGGCTCTGTAGAATGTTTTATGACTTTAGAATTTCTTACTGAACAATGCTAATCAACTTGCATATAGAGTATGTAAATTGTATTATGCATTAAACAAGGATTTGTCCAAAACAGTATTAACATTTCTGCTTCCATCTATGTCTTTCTTCCCTAAAGCATTTCTGTTGTTTGTGACATTTTTTCACTGCCTGTCACAATCAACCAATTATGTTGTTAGCTGTTTTTCTGTTTTTCTTTCCATATCTGATAATCTCTTGTTGTGGACTAAGTAGTCTCAATTAATCAATTTCTCATTTTTACCTTCCTAAGTTAGCGAATCCTGAACAGCAGGGGATGGCTGGATGGCCGTCAGAAAGCTCAGTGATTAAAACTATATTGTGCACAAAAGCAAAGAAAATCACACTCACTAGCATCCAGCTCATTTCCACCTTACAAGAACAAGTATTTTATCAGTTTCCTAAACTCATATCAAAGATTAAATATAGTGCTTATCAATACTACCATGTATTTTTATACTTCCTTTCACCAAAACTTTAATAGGGTCATTAAAATTTTTAAGTTTTAATGAGATTCTATAAAACTGACATGGCCTTTAAAAATTACTTCAATTAACACTTGTTAAATTGTTAAATATATTGTTATATATTAAATATATATTGTTGAATATATTGTTAAGTATAACAAATTCAGGATGGTGGGAAAAGTATTGGCCCCTTCCTTCATTAGTTCATGAGAAATGAGTAAAATTCTTGAGGAGTAAAATAATTTTTTGATTTTTTTTTTATTTTATACTTGCCACAATCTATTATTATTCAGTATATTCTCAATATCTTCAGGTAAAAAGTAGACTAAGCACTGTTTCAAATGCATACCTAATATTTATTAATGACTAGAGGTTCTCTTATTGGTACGGGAAATATTTCGATGAATTAATCTGGGCATTTTAATACTTCAAACATCTTTTTTTTTGAAATGCAATTTGCTATACATAGCTCTGATTTTTTTTCTATGGGAAATTAAAACAAAATTATGTGTTGTGATAAATGCAAACTGAGAATCAAATAGAAGCCTTTAAAAATCATACTGGATTATTATTTTCCCCAAAATATAATGGTGTGTGAACCAGAATGAAAACTTCAATCTTCCCCTCAACTTCAAGAGGTTTGCCACTATTATGACATTAAAAGAGTATTAAGGAATTAGGCACACACATAAAAATGAAGGAAATGAAACAAATATGATGTCTAGGTTTGCAATTCCCAATTTGACATACATGACTCCTTCCCCCAAAGAAAGAAGAAGAAAAAAAAAAAAAAAGAAGACAAATACTCTGAATCTTCTTAAGTGAAGGATTTCAGGTTTAGAACAGGTTTTTTCATAGTTACATCAATATTAAGAATATTTATTCTTAACAGATGCATACAATTTTACTTATGAATTTAATTCATGCATTTATGATGATACAATTTTTACTAATATTTTTATACAATTTATTGTTGTATTTTCTTCCAAAGCTCCTAAAACAACATATAACTAAGGATTAGTAGTGTGAACTCCATATATTTTACAGAATGGATATCATCTTCTGAAATATTTGATCACAAACTAAGTAACACTAAATAAAATATGCTGACCATGTTATATTGAAAAAAAATTAGCAAAAGCATCAATTTAAAGAAAGGGGTAGGAATACAAAGTACTAAAAAACTACACGATGTTAGAATTAGAAGTGCTGAAAAGCTTGAATAAGAACACTAAGCATTGAGGTATGCGATCTTTTTATTATTTCAGGAATTCTGATTAAACTTTGGGTAGGCTACAGAATAGCACTCATAGATTTCACCAGGATATCTGACATAGTTCTGAACACAGTTTATACGTGGCTTTAATATCAGCTCAGCTGCATCTTTTATGAAGCAGCTATTATGGAGGCATTAGCTTTATGACATGAGTCTGACAACTGACACCTTCAAGAAAAGGATATTAATGTCATTGTAATTCTATCAAGCATAAAAATACATAAAAATAATGAAAACAATATTTAAAAGATATTCTGGAGGAAACTACTAAATACTGCAGCATGAAGGTACAGACTATTGAATTATAGTGTTCATAAAGGAAATTAAAAGTCTATGTCAATAACTAGTTAGGTAAGCTAAAAGTTCGAGTTCTACTAAGTGTGTGTGTAAAACTCACATTCATAAATGAAATGCATCCAAGACATCAAGAAGATATGAGATTAAGGTTTGTTTTTTTCCAGTTTGGTTCCCTTTGTTTGTCTGTTTATTATTCTGCTGACTTGAAGACTGAATAATAAAGTATTTATATATATATTACTATACTATAATGCATACACTACAGACAGATGAATCGAGCCACATAACTTTGGGTATTTCAGAGAACAGTTAATAATGAGAAATTTTAAGTGAGCTGAGTCACCTCAGCTGAGTGTTTTCTATTTCCAGACAACTAGATTTATTTCTAAATAAGCATCTCAGGGGATGGGGTGTAACTGGGCAACAGAGTCCTTAGAACTCCTTATCCCCTGAGGAATATCTAATCTAATCTTGCATTGATTCTGCTTAGATATTTTTTCATTCAAAAAATTGGGCTTTCTTTAAAGAAGAGACTACTTTGGTCTGAAATTTCAAAGAAAATTATTAATTCATCTCATTTTCAGACTTTGTAAATTAATATTTTTAACTTGCTTATTTCCAATCTTTACCTCCTTTGCCACTGAGTGAAACTGTGAACACTGAAACTCTTAGTTCTATTATTTTATTCTTAAATATGCACTTTAGACTGGGGCAAGAAATCAGTTTCCCTTTCTTCTTCTTCTCCTTCCTCTTCTTCTCTTTCCACTTCTTCTTCTTCTTCTTCTTCTTCTTCTTCTTCTTCTTCTTCATTCATTTTAATTTTTAATCATATCAAAGCAAAATTTTTGTCTTAATAAGAAGGCTGGGACTTGATCGAAATAAATCATTTTTAATGAGAAAAAAACCTGTAATGAATACTAAGCATGAGAAAGTACATTTATCTTTAAAAATTTTTTTTATAATTAAAAAAGTTTGCATAAGAAGTGCCACTGGAATTGTGGAAAATGATAGGATTTTCACCGTATCACATGTACATGTACCATACAATATTTGAGAGCAGAAAAATTTTGGCTATATCCATTTTATAATTCATTAAAAAATCATTTTGAGAAGTCTCACAAAAATAAAATGTGATACAATGCAAAATTGCATTGCTTATGTTTTTATTCATCTAGCAAAGTTTCAGTAGCCATTTCTCCCTCAAACTGAATCCAAATATCTACTAGGTTCTCTGAAATCACTGAAAACCACATGTCCCACTACCTGAACTCATGGTAAGAAGAGGAAATTAAAAGGTTAAAATTTCAATACCTTTTTGGTTGCTTTGTGATATTAGAATAAATGCAATTATTATGCTGGAAACTATGAATCCCTTTGATCCCTCTGCAAAGGACCTGTCATTACTGAATCTGTAGGGTCTCAGCCTGACTTGAAAATAAACCCTCTGTCTTTCCATCATTCTTGCTCATTACATGCCTTTCAGTAGAGTGGAAAAGCTTTTGAATAATGTGCATTTTCAAATGTTTTAGTTCCGATTAATATCCACAGTCATCATTCTCCTGACAAGAACAATAGCTCCTTCTGGAGTCTTTACTTACCTCTTAAAGAAAAAGAAAGAAAAAGAAGGAAAATCAAAATATATTTCCTTTCCTTTACTTTCCACAGAGTGTTTATTTTCTCTGCATTGGACAAATGTAAACCATATTATTTTCCCTTAAAAATAGAAAAGCTTAATTTGTTATTTCAGGGAAAGAAAAACTAAATTCCAGCTAAAGTCTCTATTTAAACTTCAAGCTAGCTATAGATAACTACATTTTATGACAGCTAAGATATCTTTTAAATAGATCTGAATAATGAGTTTGTAGTACAGGAAAGACAATTTCTGTTGTATAATCAGTTTTCAGATAACAAGGTTTATGAGTAGAACAAAATTTTATTGCTTCTCTCAAATAAGAGTCCTAATTGGAGGCTGAAAATATGCAGATAAATAATGAATGGCTAAAGTATATTAACAGGTTTTATTTATCATATACTAGATGATATTCCTGATGCGATTATTTGAACACCTTACATATTCATTTATCTCCACAAACACTGAAATACAACATCGCATTGAAATAAAAGTGAAATAAAAGTATTATCATAGCTTGAAAGGAGGAGGGGAATAAGAAGGAGGGGAATATCCTTATTCTGTCAACTGATTAAGCATTGCCCATAAATAGGCCCCAGACATTTAAGATTCCATTAGCCCACATTCATTCCTTAGAGATTATATTCAAAATATAGTTACGTATAATTTACAGGGTTCCTCAGTATTAGATCCTGGTAGATATTTTAAAATATGCTTTGAGCTTTGATGTTCTTTTGAGTCTTCCCTTTTCTTGAGATTTTCACACACTCCTGGGATTTTTTGTTGCTAGGCTATCCCATGTTTAGACTCACGTTTTTGGATCTTTGGACCTGCTTCTTCTGATGGAGCCAAAAGATGTGCTATTTAGATTATTATTTAGACCATTCAATAACTATTTATTGGTTTATTGATTTAATTCCAAAATAAAGTTATTTTAGAGCCCTTTCTCTTCCAAATTAATCTTCCTAAATTTTTAAAAGTTTTTTAAATTTCCATTTCTGCTACAGTCTAGAGACAAAGAGAAGTAACTATCTTTCCTATCCCTTTCCAGTTTACAAATGGCAGTAGATCTGCCAACCAATGTGCATGTGCAGTTGTTTCCTAACCAAATTCAATACTCTGCATTAAAGATCAAATACATGATTGGAAATGCAAATATGGGTCAACTTGGGTCAGATGTTATGCATATAAGTATCTTCTTCTTGGTGAACTGTGCCTACCTGAAGTCAGAGCCTGCCCTTTTCCCATTTTCAGGGATTCCAGGATCAGGACATGTATCAGATGCGACTGCATCCCCACCTTGGGTCACTGCAAAGTAAAGTAAAAGAAAATAAATTGTCAGCTATACAGCTAGAAAGATGACTCTTCACTTCTTCTGTATATTAACTTCCATGACCCAAGCTTAACCACTTGCATATTCTTTTTTTTTTCTTGAAACCACATACATTAGGACAAAAAAAAGCCCCACATAATTGATCTCTTGAATATATTGTTTATTTGCTTTGGTTATGATTAAAAAAAAAAGTATATTTTGCTTCTGTGGAAAAAAAAAATGGTAGATTTCCCACAGACAGTCATCTTTTTGCACACTAGTATCCACATCTTGTCTCGGACAAGCAAAACATTTCATGAAGGCACCCTTTGAAATATTCACAGTACACCACTTCGAATTTCTGATAGCTTGAGAAAATAAAATCTCAGTTAAGCTTCTGCCCATAATAAGACTTGAAATAGATAAAAGCAAAAAACCAACTGTAATACAGAAATATTTTAATGAAGATATAGTTCATCTCAAAAATATATAGAAAATCGCACAGAGCAATTCATTTGTGACCAGCTGAACATGCACACATGCAAAAAAGGTTCAGCATCTCTATTTTGTGCTTTCAGGCAGGAACATAAAGAGAAGAAGGCCTATACTTTTCCATTCCTTTCCTCCTCCACTCTTTTTCCCTCCAGATTGTCAGATATTTAGATATGCATATATAAACTTGAAAGTCCTCTCAAAACTAAGAAGCCAGTTTCACTTTTTTCTTCCTAATTTGTAAAAAGGTATTTATGCCATATATGAAATTACAAGTAATTGATCATAGAGATAAGATACAAAGTAAGGCACAATACTGCGATATATAGAAGACTTGAATAGACATGTGCTTTCTCTCTAGCACATAGGCACATGCATGTGCATGCATGACTACACACTCCTCCTGTCTTTTTGTATTCCCTCCTATCAGACTTGTGGATCATATACTTCCTCTTAAAACATTTTGGGGAAACCCTTAAGAACAGGGCAGGATGTTCCTCCTAATAAAAACAAACAGATTTAGCTGGAATATTCTAGCTGGACAAAATAAATTACGCAATCCTGAGTGGACTACGGTTGACAGCGTTACCACTGCAAGGTGATGAGAGATTAGATGTAAAATGTGGCTGATTTTTCGATTCAGCGATATGTTTTCAAATTGAATATAGTGGCAGAAAGAAAGATGACAAGCAGGTTATTTACAATTAAGAGCTGGCAATCTTTATGCCCCTTCTGCAGCATCAGGAGCAATTAATTTATATGAAATCTGAACATTTATAGGAGAAAATTAAAAACTGTTACAACACTACAAAAATATAAATAAGCAGAAAGCTCTTGTAAGTATCAAAATGCTTGAGCGGAGATTCCCCTTAAAATGGAGAAACTGCAACAACTGTGGTATCTTTCAACATTTAGCTATACTTCCTTCTCATTTTAGCATATAGAATGTTTTAAAAAGTTAGAAAAGAAAATGATCTCTTTATCTACATGTCCCTTTAGCCCTGTTTATTGTATTGTATACTGTCTGTTCCAGAGTCTTTAAATGAGGTGATGAAGGATTATGATACTCTGAGAAACTTATTTCCGGATACAACTTAAAAATAGCATCTCGACTGTAAAATATTTTACCTAAAAGATTATTTCCTGATAAATAAAAAAACCACAACCATGAGTACAAATCCAGTTCATACGAACAAATGTATAGCACATTTTGCAGGTAAATAAATAAAAGGCTTAAAGAGATGACCTCACAAGCATATATGGTTTTCATAACTTACATTAAGACTATAAATAAAAACTACAGTCTTTGGTCATTATATCAGATCAGTTTATAGCTAGAGATAAGGTTGGTAAGATGATCAGGGAAGGGAGATAATATAATATTTATATTGAAAGCAATAAGTATAAATTAAATGTATTTTTAAAATGCCGATTCCTTCATATAAACAAGCCAATATTTTAGAGAAAATGTGCTTGTTTTGGACAGCAGGAAAAGATGGCTGAAACCTTACTCATAGCGCTGAATGAAGTGGTCTCTCCAGATGGAGGCTGATCTTTGCAGAGTTTGCTTCTCAGCCGCTACCTTCCTCTGTCAACACACTCTCATATTGACATCACTGAAAGGTGATTCAGGCTACCATTTATCCAGAGAAATACTGCCGCTTGAAATGGAGCAGGCATCATATGTTTGGAACTCAGCACATCTTCCCAATTGTCTTTAGACCTTGTTAAATATGGCCCGGGTTTTAGCTTCTGCTTTCCCCAATGAACTGTCAAGCGTTTTGTAACAGATGGTGGTTGTATGACATGCTGTCATAACAAAATAAATCCAATTCTCTGTAAAACAAGCCTGTCTCATCTTATCTTTCCAGGTGGGAAAAAAAGGAATAAATTTCTCAAATTAGTGAAACAAGGTATGACTTTTAGGGGTTCAGAGACACTAGGGACTTTGGTGTATTAATATGTATATAAACATACTTTTAGATTCAGATGCGCTAAAAACCTTTACCTGACAGTATTTTGGTATTTACCTAGAACTTCAAATTTCAATATTTTTCTAAGTTTTCTAAGAATTATTTTTTTAGGTCCAAGACTTGTTGTTAACGTTCATACTGAAAACAGATGAAAAGATGCCCAAGTGAATGCCTGTCAGAGACCTTAATTTTTGTCCACTTCAATCCTGCCTATTTACCTTTATATCCACAGCTGTGAAGTATATTTTCCACTGCTACTCAGGTCCGTAACATGAGGGAGAAGAAAATCAACCTGATCAAACAACTTCAGATCCAGAATGTTTAATTCCTACAGTCTCTTTTTGAAAGTATCTCTTAAACATGTCTTCTGCAATTTATCCAGTCACTTACTCAATCTTTCATTATTTTACTTTTTCCTTTAATGAAAGGGGCTTTTGTGCAGCCTCGAAAAATCCATTCGTACCTGTGTGTAGTCTTTTAAAATGATACTGCAATATGCACTCATTTACCTAGGCTGTTACAGTTTCATGCTTTTCACATCTTTTCGCTGATACTGCCCTCTATCACATCAAATATGTTATTTTTCTTTACATTCAAAGCTTGTTCACAGACTATCTGTATCCTATCTATCTAATTTTCATTTTCAAATTTCAAACGAAGGAAGGTATTAAGAAAAAGTAGCAAATATTTTTCCTATTTGGTTTGCAAAACTTAGAAATAAATACCAATTATGTAGAAACTTTGGCATTGATATGCCCTAACTAGCAAAATTTACAGTAAAACATCAACAATATTCCTCTGTATTGCAGGTAGAAGCTAAACATTTCCAAATCTGCTGTTATGGTAAAGAAATTTAAGATACTGTGTCTTAAATCACATGCCTACACATGTTTTCTAATTCTCAGCATGGCCTCTGTTTATCTCCATTGCACACCATTGTTCAAGGAACCAGCAGAGAGAAAAAAGGCATGTGGTTTTGTGTTCTGCGAGACCGACTTCAGAAAAGTATTTGATGTCACAGGGTAGGGAGAACAGTGAGGAGAGTAAGGACTCCAGTCAGGTTTTGGGTTTCTTTGAAAACATTAGTTACTGTAGAGTTTAACAGAACTCTGCTTTTCTCTTTTCTAACAGAGGATTTGAGAATATCAAAGAGTCTTCAACCACCAGACATGTCTTTGGTATGGAAACATAGCATTCTCAGTGGACACAGCTTAACTCTGGAGCTTCTCAACATACCGTGCTATTGTACCTTGCAAATCTTATGTATACTCAGGCCTTTCTTCAGAAATAGTTGAAGAAGGGCTGTGAATTCACTGACGTGACGGATAGCTTTTCGGTCTGTGTATAACCTGTACAATTAAAAACACTGATGATTTAAATTTCCACTTGATAAAAAAGCTTTTTTTTTTTTTTTTTCTCTGACTGAGAATGAAGCAACATGATGCCTTCTGTTTTTGCTGCTGGGCTCTTGGCACCTGGAGTTTCCATAGCTTTGGCAGTAGTATTCATTGCTTTACTTGGTATACAACACAGTAAGGATAGAGCTGTGTTTCACATGCTCTGGTTCTATGTAATAGTAGAGAGGAATGACTGGTGGTAACTATAAGTAGGAATCAGACTTAAAAAATTTGTAATCATAGTAATAAACAATTAGCAGGTGCATTAACAGCCTAATTTAGCTCAGTATTTGGGAAATGTTTAACTTTAATGAAGGAACAATATTAAGCAGCAGAAAGGGATGGTGCAATACATGTTTCATGTGGCGAGATGAGCAGCACAGCATCTCCCTTGTTAAAATACCAGTTCTGCTTAGGGAAGCTGCCCTGCTTTAAATGCATCTGGGGTCTGAACTTACTTTAATGATCTACTCATTCTGAAGTGAAGCATGTGATGAAATGCTTTGATGGGTAGGATCAATGCTGCACACTGCATATCTTTCTTCAGTACCCTTTAGATTACTAACAAATATTTGGCAGTTTGTGCTTCAGGCTGCAACACATATAATTTAAGTTTAACGTTTTAGCATTCTGTTTGGTCATTTGCATATTCTCCTAATGATATTGCTAGCCTATAGAAATGTTCTGGGGGGAAAAAAGGAATTAGATAAATCCAGGCATAGCCATTCCTTCAATAATTTGTTTAGAATACTTAGCAAATTAAACTAAAAATTGCAACAATCACCTACAAGATGGCCTTGTCAAATACTGTGTGGAGGTTAAAGAAAATAAAAGACCCAGAAATTCTCTGTGGAAAGGTATGATAAGAAATGGCAGTTTTTCTGATGCAGACCGACAAGTTTCTAAACTCAACAAGACTTAACAATAAACGAGTAGCATATCTCCCTCTTAGGACATAAATAAAAGTTGGCATATGTAAATATCAACCTCTTTGAAGCCAAGAAGTCACACGTAAGTGCAATGACACTGTATTAGTGAAAAGAGGCAATAGATATAATAACTGATGTATTACAGACACATCTCGATTATTCTTAAGCTACTTAAGTTTGCATTTATTTATATTTTCATATTCGAAAAAAGTTGATTCATATTTCAAAACAACAACAGGTTCTAGATAGGATTTTGGTCATTAAATAATTATACTTTAAAAATTAATCCAAAACACTTTAATTATCCTTTATAAAGCACACAAGAAGCTATTTGTTTCACATAGAGATGAACAATGTGGTTACTGGAAAAAGTAAACTTACATATTGCATGTCTTGAGATGGCAAGAGAAGAGATATAAAAGATTATCATTACGTAAAATAATTGAATAATCTAGAGCTATTTTGAATTTAGCAAGTTGGAATTAATGGATGAAAAGGAAGATTTTAGGATACAAAATCTTAAATCCCTAAGTACCTTAGCAGGTAGAATTAACCTAGTGAAATTTTCCACCATAAGCTCTACATACACTCTAAAATGTCAATTATCCCCAACCTGGGGATAATTTTAAGCTTTTAAAGTTTTCCACTTCTGCAGATCAAAGTGAAAGAATGGATCTGAGAATAATTTTAATGGTCAGACGGTATATACAACGGGAGGGGTGAAGGTTTGTTCACAAAGAAAATTCATTAGGAAACTTCTAATGTGTCACAATTATTAGCAGAGTATAATCTTTAGTCGTTTCAAGATAGCTTCTTAATGCAAAGCATAAGGCAGTAAATTACTGGCATGACTAAACTTGCTTTATAAATAATGTCTTTTCATAAACCAGATCATCTGTATTACATTTTATTTTAAAAAATCGAAACATTCACAAAAGGAGGAAATACTTCATTTTACATGAAAATATGCATAAAAATCACTCAGTTAATCAACATTCTTCTGGTTTTAATAATTTCAACTACATTAAAAAGTAATAGCTTATTTTGTCTTTTGAACTCTTCATCAAATTAGAGGCACAAAATAGATGTCATGCTCCCTTTTATTTTTGGTATGTGTTTTAGAGAAAGATATACGTGAAAAGTATTAAGTTGGAACCCTAATGGTGGGATACAAGGACATTGCTTGTAAGGTTATGTGAAAGGAAACTAGAGCTTTGCTTAGTAACAATATATTGCTTTAAAATTAAGATAGATCACAAATTTGGAACAAAATGCAGATTTGAGTAGAAATAATAGCTGCAACCAAAGCAGCATAGTAAAGAAGTGCATTCCAACTGGACAAAGAAATATAAACGAAGCTATGTAATATATTTTCCATGCAAATTCATCCAGGCTTCTAGAAAAAACACCTTTCCCTTAGTCCTCCTATGAACTAACTATAATGTTTAAATACTAGTGAACAGAAAAATGTGGTCATGATGACAGCAGATGACATAAGTGCATAAAGCTGCTCTGGGCAAATATAAAAAGAGAGATATAGTTATCCTAAAGGTGCCCAGGTGAACCTGGGCCCAGTACACACTTCCAGATGACACTGTGATTCTTCAAATTCATTAAAAAGTCTTCCTAAGTAAAGCATTGCTCTATTATCTCTGCAAACAGTAGACTGTAGCTTGTAGATTTCGTTTATAGCTGAAGTTCCCCATGTTTTCCACTATAAGAATATTTTAGCTTGGACAATTTGTAAGGAAAGCTTAAGCACCTCTCTTGCCTTAAAAAGAGAGATGCATTTCCATTGCATTTCTGCAGCAGAAAGTTAGAAAGTTAGAAGTGAGAAAAAACTTCTGCAGCAGAAGTTAGAAAAAATATACCATTTTCCCATGCTAAAGATAAGTCTTTTAATTTTTTGAATAAGCTGTAGTACCCTCACACATTGGTAAATTTAATAATCATCCTACTGGCTTGCAGCTGTAAACATTTGCTTAAAATACAGGATCTGGGGAGTTCATGGCACTCAATGTCTTCACTAACAGTGTTTTTTTAGCAGTAGTCCTTCAAACCCTAACCAAAACAGGTCGTATATCCCAGTTATCCTTGTTATTCCTTAGTGATCTCAAGGCCTGAGTATATGTTGCCCTTATATATATACAATGGTGCTTTTTTCTATTCTTCAAAAGTGAATCAGTAGTCCAAAAAATGTTTTTTTCTCATTATATTTTGTTCTATTTTTGTTTCCTGGGGGAGTTTGACTAACTATCCCTTCCATCTACCTCACTTTTCAGCAGCTGAATATAAGATTTAATTCCAGCCTAATGAAGCAATTTAAGGCTGTGCAGCTCTCAGTCAGTCTGGGAGCTTATTAGTTCAGCTTTTCTTGAAGTCTCAAATAGTATACTCGCTCATAATAACATTTGTTTTCATATTTTCACCTTGATCAAACAACAATTGAAATAAATATCTTTTCATATAGCGAAGCAGCTCCACATTTGGGAACTGTGGGGAGAAATTGTCAAATTTTGTAAAATTGCCTTTTTAGCTTAATTAAACACTTGGATTTTAGCCTGATTAAAATATTGTTTAAATTGTTGAAGTGAAAGGACAAGTTTTAGTTTTAGAAATAAGTTATAATTAAAATATCTTTTTGCTGTGAAATAGAATATATTGGGAACTGGAATATATATTCTATTTCTTCAATTCATATAATTCCAGTGGGTCACACAAAAGCTACAGTTCAGAACCAGATTCCTTTACCATACTTAACAGGTTTTTTGGTTGCATTAGGTCTTCCACTATTCACATGCAGTTTTGTGAACCTCCTGAGATATTGCCTGGCTCATTAATGGAAGGCTGCATTATGATTAACGGTAAGGCTGCAATCCTTTGTGAATTGAAGATGCCAGATTTTCATAGATGTTGAACTCATCCAACACAAGGAACAGACAACTGAACTTGCAAAAACCAGGACAACCATACCGAATGTTTTTTTTTTTCATTTCCTTCAGTGAATGATCCACACAGAACAAGCTGATATTGCTAACAAGTACCATTAACTCAAGTGCTAGAAATCTCTTTAATGGATCTAAAAAGCTGAAATTCGCAACTGAGTTCAATCCCTGATGAATATACAGTTTCACAAGATGGAATGTATAAGTTTGCATTGTGCTTGATTTAGTTAAGGGATTTACATCAAAAACTATAGTTAGAGTTTATATATATAAGTTATATATATAATAAGAGTTTATATATATAAGATTGCAAAATCAATCAATCATTTATTAAGACTTGCCTGAACTGAGAGTATCCATGCCTGAAACAGTACAAACTCATTTTTGTGTTTTCATTTTAATTTATGATTTATGGAAGTTACTAATTTAAAAATATTGCCCTTTTATTAATCCTGATAATTAAATAATGATCTGCATTATGTCTTTATATTGCTCAAGGTCATCAGGGGAAGAAACAGAAAAAGTCTATGCCATGTCACTGCATAACAGTCATATCGTGCAGTCCTTTCGGTTTTCTTACAGTAAAACTGTTTAAGATTCACTTATCGCCATCAAGCCTAGCAAGCTCTTATAACATTAAAAACCTCATTACTCATTAGTTTGAACACTGCCCTTGGAATTCCTGTGTATTTTTATGACTTGCTGTAGGTAATCACATTTATGCAGCCTTTTCAGAGAGCAGAATTTGACTTCAAAATGTTTCTCTACAATCCTGAAGAAGTATTTTACTCTCTTAGTATTATGCAATCTTCAAACACTGGGAAGTGTACAATCCTAACTACTGTGACCTAAACAAAAAATTATTAGAAAAATTATTAATGACTGTAGTGGGACCACGATTTAATGCAATAGGTAAATGAACCAAAAATATTTCTTTAAAAAATAAATACATTACCTTTTATTTTTCATGACACGTAACATGAGGGGGAAGCAAAAACTTGACATGACAATGATATTATCATTATAGATTTATCCTTTGCAGACCACACACTAAGCTTTGTGTAAGGCACAGAGTAAATAAAATTCTTTTCTAGTGCCCCTTTATTCAGAAGTGTAGGAAATTCAGTAATTTACTTTGAAATGACAGAACTGATGAAGAGTCAGTAGTAAAGAGCAATTTTATGGGATATCCAGGAGCATTCTTTTAAAGTAAAATAAACTCAACAAACATTGTTCTGTCTCAGTGGCTTAGAAGTTTGGAAAATTTCATTTTCCACAAGTGTCAGGTTATAAAGTCAGCCTGCAAAGCTATTTACTTGCAAATATACCACCATTTTATAACATATTTTATTGATTCAGAAGGCAATCTTTTTCTTTTCCTTTAAAAATAATTATCTGGCATCTTACAGAGTACCACTATTCCTGCAGTTCTGAAGACAAGTATAAATTTTAATTTTAGATATCAATAAGGTTTAAAATGACTATATTTAAATCAAATTCCAATTTCCTAATTAGACATTTAATATACATTTTAAAATCAACGTGTAACCTGCTTTTTCAGTCCTGTAACTGATACTAAATTCTTGGCTGACTTTTCAGAGTAAATAGTGAATACTATATGAAAAATCCTAAGAGGTTACAAAATAACTGGTCATGGGCATACTGCACTAATAATTTCTTTTTTCAATATAACCTTTAGGATTTTTCATTGAATTGATACACATTGGTCCAGTGTCCTAGGTTAAAGGAATTTAAGCAAACAGGTTTTTACTTTGACAAAGGGCTTAGTGTAAAATAATTGTTAAGTATAGTATAGTCTACAGGGGTGGAGTGGAAATGTATAAATGAAGAAGATCACAAAATCACAGCATGGCCAAGGTTGGAAGGGACCTCTGGAGATCATCTAGTCCAACCTCCCTGCTCAAGCTGGGGCCTCTAGAGCACATTTCCCAGGATCGTATCCGGACGGGTTTTGAATATCTCCACCAAAGGAGACTCCACTATCTCTCTGGGCAACCTGTTCCAATGCCCTGACACCCTCACAGCAAAGAAGATTTTCCTCATGTTCAGATGGAACTGCCTGTGGTTCAGTTTATGCCCGTTGCCTCTTGTCCTGTGGCTGGGCACCACGGAGGAGAGTCTGGCCCCATCCTCTCAACACCCCCCCATTCAGATACTTGTGCACATTGATGAGATTGCCTCTCGGTCTTCTCTTCTCCAGCCTCAACAGGCCCAGCTCTCGCAGCCTTTCCTCATAGGAGAGATGCTCCAGGCCCCTCATCATCTTTGTAGCCCTTTGCTCGACTCTCTCCAGGAGTGCCATGTCTCTCTTGTCCTGGGGAGCCCAGAATTGGACCCAGTACTCCAGGTGAGGCCTCCCCAGGGCTGAGGAGAGGGGCAGGATCACCTCCCTCCTCCTGCCAGCAACACTCTGCCTAATGCACCCCAGGACACCATTGGCCTTCTTGGCCACAAGGGCACACTGCTGGCTTATGCTCAACTTGGTGTCCACCAGCACTCCCAGGTCCTTCTCGGCAGAGCTGCTCTCCAGCAGGTCAACCCCCAGCCTATCCTGGTGCCTGGGGTTATTCCTCCTTGGGTGCAGGATCCTGCCCTTGCCTTTGTAGAACTTCATGAGGTTCCTCTCCGCCCAGCTCTCCAGCCTCTCCAGGTCCCTCTGAAAGGCAACACAGTCTTCTGGTGTGTCAGCCTCTCCCCCCAGTTTAGTATCATCAGCCAACTCGCTGAGGGTGCACTCTGTCCCTTCCTCCAGGTCATTGATGAATATATTGAACAAGACTGGACCCAGGACTGAGCCCTGGGGGACACCACTAGCTACAGGCCTCCCACTGGACTCTGCGCCACTGACCACAACCCTCTGAGCTCGGCCATCCAGCCAATTCTCCATCCACCTCACTGTCCATTTATCCAACCCACACTTCCTGAGTTTCCCTATAAGGATGTGATGGGAGACAGTGTCAAAAGCCTTGCTGAAGTCCAGGGGGACAACATCCACTGCTCTGCCCTCATCTACCCAGCCAGTCATTCCGTCATAGAAAGGTTGCAGATTGGTTAAGCATGATTTCCCCTTTGTGAAGCCGTGCTGACTTCTCCTGATCACCTTCTTGTCCTCCACATGCTTATTGAGGACCTCCAGGAGGAGCTGTTCCATCACCTTGCCAGGGATGGAGGTGAGGCTGACAGGCCTGTAGTTTCCTGGCTCCTCCTTCTTGCCCTTTTGGAAGACTGCAGTGACGCTGGCTTTCTTCCAGTCCTCAGGCACCTCTCCTGATCTCCAGGACCTTTCCAAGATGATGGAGAGTGGCCTAGCGATAACATCCGCCAGCTCCCTCAGCACTCGTGGGTCCATCCCATCGGGGCCCATGGATTTGTGGATGTCGAGTTTGGACAAAAGATCTCTAACCCGATCCTCCTCAACCAAGGGAGGGTCTTCCTTTCTCCAGCCTTCCTCTCTTGTCCCCAGGGTCTGGAATTCCTCAGGACTGGCCTTAGCAGTGAAGACTGTGACAAAGGTGGTATTCAATAACTCTGCCTTCTCTGTATCCTTCGTTACCAGGGCACCCGCCCCATTCAGCAGCGGGCCCACGTTTTCCCTAGTCTTCCTTTTGCTACTGATGTATTTGAAGAAGCCTTTCTTGTTGTCCTTGACATCCCTTGCCACATTTAATTCCAAATGGGCCTTAGCCTTCCTTGTCACATCCCTGCACACTCTGACAACGTCCCTGTATTCCTCCCAAGTGGCCTGTCCCCTTCTCCACATTCTGTAGACTTCCTTCTTCTGTTGGAGTTTGGTCAGGAGCTCCTTGCTCATCCATGCAGGTCTCCTGCCCGCTTTGCTGGACTTCCCACTCAGAGGGATGCACCCTTCTTGAGCCTGGAGGAGGTGATGCTTGAATATGAACCAGCTTTCTTGGACCCCTCTTCCTTCTAGGGCCCTACCCTCTGAGATTCCTCCAAGTAGGTCCCTCAAGAGGCCAAAGTCAGCTCTCCTCAAGTCCAGCGTTGCAATCCTACTCATTGCCCTGCTCCCTCCTCACAGGATCCTGAACTCCACCATCTCATGGTCACTGCAGCCAAGGCTGCCCCCAGCCTTCACCTCTCCAGCCAGACATTGTTTGTTAATACAAAGTCCAGCAGTGCACCTCTCCTCGTTGGTGTCTCCACCACCTGAGTCAAGAAATTATCCTCAGTCCTCTGCAGGAACCTCTTTGACTGTTTGTGCCTAGCTGTGCTGTCTTCCCAACAGATGTCAGGGTGGTTGAAGTCCCCCAGGAGAACCAGGGCCTGTGATCGTGCAACTCCACCACCTCGCCCTCCTGGCCTGTCTTTCCTAAAAAGTACGTAGCCATCCATGGCAGCATTCCAGTCATGTGAACTCTCCCACCATGTCTCTGACAATGCAATGAGATCATGGCCCTGTGACCGCACACAGATCTCTAATTCTTCCTGCTTATTCCCCATGCTGCGCCTGTTGGTATACAGGCATTGCAGAGAGCCAGTCGATCATGTAAGCTTCTTAGGAGATGACATTTAACAATTCAGTTCCCTGTCCTACCTCTGATTTTTTTTTATGACCATTTAGAAACACATGTTAAGTGAAGCCTAGGTAGGATATAGACACTGGTGACCAGAACTAATCCTGAGATTTCCTGTTAAGCTGTTCTGTAAACATGGAGGCACTTAAATTGTGATGAGTCTTCACTTTTTGCCTTTTAGTTTCCTCTGGTTAATAGATGCAGTTTCTTACCAGCCCAGAATTGATATCTCTTAGCAGTCCTCTTGATGGACTATGCACTGTAGTATTTTTCTATAAGAGTTACAGCTAACAGATGTAGTCTCAGAACACATGTAAGGAGGCATCACCAGGAAGACTGAGCTTCTCACAGATACAGTAGCTGATTATTATTTTCTTTATAGCTGCAGCTCAGCAGTTAGAGCAGGCTCTTAAAAGATAGAAGATCAGAGTTCAAATACCTTGTTTAAATTAGATAAAGTTAAGATCTTAGATTTTCTGCATTATGTCCACACCATAAATCTCCTAATACATTGGTGTGCTTAGATCAGTCCCCTTCTTTCGTGTTGTAATTAGAACATGTGGAGAAAAAAAGTCAAAATTACTTGGGTCAGGAGGAAAAAAAGCCCCTAAGAATGAGTATGGTCATGCAGCATGATAAAGACACTCAGGATGTGAAAGACATGGATTCCAACACTCGAACCACACGTTTTCAGATGTAATGTTAGGAAGTCATGGATTAAATAAGCAGTCCCTGAGGACTCGAAACTCGGCATGTAACTTAAACAGGACAGCAGGACACCTCCTTAAACCTCTAGCCTGCTAGAGCTATTCACCTTGAACACAGAAAAAATTATCACACTGATCAGAGGAGGAGAACTGTCTTTCTCCCTATTTCTCCCAGTATTTCATAAAATTGTCTTCTCATCAGAGGTTTTCAGAGGGAGAAGAGGGAGGAGAGGTTAATCCATTTCAATTCTGGAATGACAATTGTATTTGTCTTCCTGGAAGAAGGGTCCAAACTGTAAAGTATAAATGGATCAAACTGCCTCTATTGCATTGAATAGAAGATTCGATTCATGTTTTTGGCATTTCTGACTAGCTGAATACATAGTGCTGTCACATGTGCTGTCACATGCCGCATGTCACAGAGCACAGTCAGAGTGAGGCTCACTCTGAGTAGTGACCAGTCTGAATATTTGAATTCTTCTTGATATTGGATACACCACCAAATGTTAAATCAGATCAAGAGTAAGACCAAGGAACAAGGTATTGGGCCAGGGACAGGAAGCCTGCAGAGGTTGGGTAATCATGTAAGAGACAGGAATTTTCCAGGAAAAAAGATACATCATGCACCAAGATAAGCACAAGAAGGTTTCAGGAACAGAACTGGCAAAGACTGCAACTTGTTGGAGGTTTTTTTTTGTTTATTTTTTTACTGTGCTTAATGGGCAGCTCAACTGAAGGACACTGAGCTGTGTACGGGTAAGCACTGCATAGCAAGCTAAGAATCTAGTTCAGAGCTGGAGTCCATTTCTAGGGGCACTGACTTCACTCTTTCCTTTTTATTCATTTTACGTGACTACTGTGAGTTGACTGCATTCAATTTTGGTATTATTGTTGCTTTATTCTCTTCGGAGAATGTGTTAGCTCATTGGAGGACCCAGAAGCACCTCTGAGGAAGATATTTATATCTTTCTTTATTACTGAACAGTACAAACTGGCTACAATTTACTTTGCTATTTATCCAAAAGAAAGTGAACAAAACTATGATTTACAGATGGTTAAATAGCTTTTCTCCTCAAACAATGTTTTGTTTTGTTTTTATTCTTTTCCATTATTTGTTTCAGGATTCTTGAATGATGATAAGAAAAGTTTTTCCAGTTCTTACAAACATCCTACACTTCTAACAACTCTAATGAACAAGATTAGAAGGGAAAGTTGTCAATGACTCGGATAGATGAAAGAATAAAGGAGTAAGAGGTGTCTTTTCAGGTCCTTGCCGAGGGAAATTATGTTCTGACATCTAGAAGAGAAAAAAATCAGAGAAGTTCTGCAAGTTGGTATATAGCCTGTTTAGTAGGTATAATCCCTGTGACACATTTGTAATATGTGGGCCAATATGCTTATTGTGCCACCAAGACTGAATGCTTGTCTATATCTAAAACAGTATGTTCATTAACTTCTCAGATCTTTCCACTGATTATGTTTAAGGATGAAACTGAGCTAAGCTAACCCAAGATCTATCTTTTACTTTACCTATCACAGATAAAATAATAATCAAATTTAAATTTTAAAACGGGTAAGTATGAGACTGAATCTGTTAATAAGTATTTATCAGGATCCTAACTCAAGTGGAGAAGAAAAGAGATGGGGCTTTCCAGTGCTATAACCTTTTAAAGAGCAAAGCCATTAATTTTGGGGACCTGTTTTCTCTACTTATTTTTTCAGCTAAGTAATTTTAGAAACACTTTTTTTGATACACATTTTATTCAGCTATAAAATAAATAAATATATTTACTATACAAATATTCTGGAGCTATATCTACACTGCCTGGTAGTGTTTGTGACTGAGATGCAGTGCTGATATTCTCAAAACTGTATTTAGCTGGCTAGCATGAATATCAAAAGTAGTCTAGCTACAACAATTTTAAGGCATGCAAAATCCACTCAAGAAATAGTATATACCTACTAAACTTTGCATTACTTCAATGATAGCTCTGCATAGATCACTATTCCAATGGACATTTCGATCTTTTAGGTCCACAGAAGGATAGGGTGTTTAAAGTAGCATTTCCAAGGCTAAGCCGAAATGTAGATCATCACCATTATCAAGCACGAACTGGGATCTTAGAATCCTTCAGCTGAATATCCCAGCATCTAGTTCATACACGTTTTCATCCCAGTACCTATGTACCTGGGAGTTAATAATACACTTAGAATACACCAAACACAAAACTATGCCCCAAATCCCTGACTGGACTCAGCACAGAAAACTGAAGTGTGAGACACTTTCATTAAAAAAAACATGGATTTGTCATCATCCCTCCTCTCCTAATGATAACTTAATTTATTTACTGAGTACTCAACCAGGCTTTGGGAAATGGATATTTAATTCCCCTTTATCCCTGAGGTTAAATCCCACCTCTCCTGTATGCTAGCAGGATGCCACATCACCACCCTACAGTCTTCTCTGTGTCTTCCCTGCTTTATATAAAGTAACATGAGATTTTCCTCTTACCATCATAAGAGGTAAGAGCCACAGCTAAAAGGTAAGAGTCTGCAGCTTACGCGGGCACTAAGAATTTGCTGAGCAAACCAGCAGGCTGGAAATACTGCTGGAAGGGAAATTTTCTGGGGACCAAAGAGGAGAGGGCAGAATTTGCTACCACTGCAAACTGCTGAATGACTGAAAGCAAGCACCTACTTGCAAGGTCACGGAAGCAGAGCTCTACATGAAAACTGCCTATCTGACCAAGTTACTTTGAGTTACCCGTATGTAAAAAAGTTAGTTATACAGATCTAGGATTTTGTTTGTTTGTTTGTTTTCATTTAAAAGCCTCCCAGTCTGGGAAGATGCCCATGACTCTAAAGAAAGGACTAAACTGACTCACTTTAAAGCTTTGGCCATCTCAGAGTCCCATCACAGTTATAAAAGGAACAAAAACGGACCTTCACCAATTGGGGAAACACTGGTTCTAAGAAGAAATATATATTATAAAAAAAAGAGTTTTTACATACAACTATGAGAGGTAGATACTGAACTCCACACTTCTACCATCCCAGCTAACTGCTGATGCTTAGGTGAGAGTCTGTCTCTTTGCTCTCTCTTCGTCTCTCAGAACTCCGAGTTACTCTATGCAACGTACATCTGTTCAGAAGCAGAAGGAGACTATTCCCACTGCTGTCTGCCCACGTCTATTAAGAGAGAGCTGTGATTTCTGCTTCCATATGGGTATCCAGTTCCAGCAGGGACTTCTGGATTGAGATTCCTCAGCACACTGAAGCACTTGCTGACAGCTCTGTAAAATGCCTAGCCCAGAGAGAGGATTTACGGCACATGCTTTTTATAGTAGTTCTATTACTGCGTGCGCTTCCAGGCTCCTCCTCAGGGAAATGATTAGGGCGTTGTATGCTATTATACAAATAAATAGTGTGTAATCATCAGGAAATATATGGAAGTTTGTATTACAAATTGAAAGCTCAGTACCGTTTTATCTCTTAAAACTTACGTTACATACCTTATAGAGTTGATTGAAAAAAGTAAATGTAATTGTTTTTGTTCCTCACTTGAAAGTGTCCAGTAGGTAATAAGATGACCTGAATTAATATGAATCTGCAGAGTGGCTATTATATGACATTACTTCAAAAGACAGAACTCTGCCTTTCAAGTGCAAGAAGTAGAGCCGCAGCAGTACGTAATTTTTGCTGGTATTTTACTTAGAGTACATACTTGAAATAACAATATAATGCCTTGTGCCCTAAATTATCTGTCTGTAACTGTTGTAATTAGGTACTGTATTCCAAAAAAGAAAAATATAATGTCATGGGTAAGTGAACAAGCTGAAAGTAGAAGATTTCTCTGTATAAAAATAGGTGCTCTAACATATTTTTCATTCTCTAAAGTCTTTAAAGTTATAGACTAATGAAATAAGTAACACCAAAATAAATGCCTCTCTTTTTATACATAATGATGTGCAGCTCAACAATACCTCATGCTCTCATTATCTTTAAAATATACATCACAAATATTTATAACATTATTTCAGGTTGGCTCTTTTTCCTCCTTCACTGAGATTAGCAGGGTGGATGACAGCTGCAACATGATCTGTTTTGGCTGTTCCCTCCCACTCTTCTCACAATGACAATAATAAAAAATAAATAAATAAATAACCTAAGTAATATATCACAATTTTTTATGGCACCTATGTGTCAGATATACAGCTCTATCTTGAATACGGAACCTCAATCATTCTGGCAGGTCTGTTTATTCAGGTGAAATGCCAAACTGATAATTCCTCGTTCTTTTTCCTCTCTTTTACACAAAGTCAGTGACTTATTCATGTCAACCTGTTAATTTTTGAGGGAAAGGGGCAAAAAGGGTTATATTGGCTCCTCAAATATATTCTGGTCCTCAGAGTGTAACATAACCCAGACAAGCTTTGAATAAGTAATATTTTTTGGCCTCAATACAAAAGAAGGTGAAAAACAAAAACTTATTTTTGGGGGTTTTGTTCACCTACCCTTTAAAATTACCGTGGCTTTGTAACAGCTGCTTCCAGCATTGAAAAATTCTGTCACTATATAAAACTGAGATTTGATTGACAGAGTGTGTCCCAATTGAAGCCAAAGACATGGCTGCTTACACCCACGAATGAAGGTATACTGTTAACATACGTTGCATTTTTAATCAGAGGTAAAATATTACTGTTTTGTGGATCAGTTCGTATGTTCTGTCCTTATATGTAATATGATGGTATTAATAAAGAAAACCAGGGCTTCCATTTCCTTTTGATAGATTTTTAATAGCCTTTCTTGTGAATCTGTGTTAGGCAGATTCTTTAAAGTCTCCCAACCTGTTGGAAGGATCTCTCTTGTCTTTTTAGACCAGTTCAAGGTATATTTGACCACTGTCCCATTTCTAGATATATCAGAGCAGTTCAGCTTTAAATATGTGTAAAATGGAGCTCATAGTAATTAATTGACAGAAATGATCAAATACTGTGCATGAGCCTTTTGAAACTAACTCAGCACGAGAATGTACTCAAAAGTCATTATGCTTTTCCCTAGATAACTTGAAATAGATAGTCTGTATATCTTGTTGCTACTCCTAGATTTTCTTAAAAATGAGAAGTTCTGTTTGAGATCAGTTTGCGAGAGAAAAGCTTTTACCTCTTTCTGAGGCTGACAAGTTTCATTTTACCCATGACAGCCTCCAGCTGTTAAATAGAAATATGAATTGAACCCTGACTACTGATGTGAAAAGCCAATTCCAATGCTTTCACAAAAGAAACAGGTAAGATCTAGTTAGACATTGATTGTAGCAAACATATTTTATAGCTGTATTAGGATTTGTAGGACAGTGACCTCCGCCCTAATAAAGAAAAGTGCTTGACATACGCTTATGTTACCTGGCATCTGTGTAAATAAAAATGTCAGCCATGCCAAATAACTTATTTATTTAAACTTGAGCCATATAAAGTGACATACACACAGCACCATTCCAAATCTCTACACCAATGCATTTCACTCCTCTAAAACTGAAGTATAGTTACTTATCAGAGAGATCCAAGAAGCACTGTTAATAGTTAGAGGTAGATTTTATGGCCTACATGTCTTCGTTCACATGGTACAAAAGACAAATTGTATCCTGCTGGAAGTTCTCACTTTCAGAACTATCCTTGGCATATGAGGATCAACTATTACCTAGGTTTTATGCCTTTTTCTGTGTTATCCCTGGAGCTACTGAGAACGGAGAAGGCAGAGCAGATGGGCAGAGATTAGCACTGCCAGCCATACGGCTCGCTCGCACTGCCACACCAGCGGCAGTAGTAGCAGCTTGAAGTGGCTGTAGCCACTGGTTACAGAGCACCTAGTTCTTCTGAAATGATTCAGACAGCCCAACAGTAAGAAGCTGAACCTAGCAGATCACCCCATGTTGTTCTGTATGGTCTTTACAGACCCCTACCAATAGGTGAAAGCAGAAAACAATTCACAGGTTTATTTGACCTAATTAGAGGATCAAGTAGCCGTAACTGATTGTCATTCTTCACCTTTTCCTTTTCCTAATGGTGCTTTTTTTTTTTTTTTTAATTGCCTACAGTGAAATGAAGGTTTGTCCTTTGTGCTACTTCACATGGTCTGTATACCTTAGAAAACTTAGAGTTCTGGGTGACCAGCAGAGACACAATTGCAGGAAGGAAACAGCAGCAGCTCATGTCACCTCCAGCTTACATCAAACTATTTCCTGAGCTCTGCAAGGGTCATTAAGAAGAAAGTGCCCTCTGCCTCTTTCTTGCAACAATATAGCTAGATCTTATATTTCACCTCAAAATGGTGAACTTGAATCCATTTTTCCCTTCTATATCAAATGCAAAATTTTCTCCTGATTGCATTTGTTCTTTGAAGAATCTACCAACTAAAGACTCCATACTCAATACCTAATGAAAAATTTTAAGTTTTTTCTACATAAAATCAGTATAGATATGTAGTGAGGATAAAATAAAAAATCAAACACAGCATGAATATGGAAATGACACATGGCATGGTTGTCTGCTCAGAGTATATAAGTTAACAGTGAATGTTCTTACACAACTCTCCTCTCTTTCATTAAGGCAGAATTTGCATTTCAGTAGTTCAAGTGTTGTTCTCCATTCTGCACTTAACATAAAATGTTAGAGTATATGATTATAAAAGCATGCTTTTTATGGGCTAGTTTGCAGGTATTTCTAGCAAGGAACTCCAATTGAATTTAGTTATTGTTTTGAGAAGTCGTTAACAAAAATGCTATAGAATTTAAGCTTAATTAAACTCCTGGGAAGGCTTCAAAATAAATTTCTTTGTTATCTGAATTGATTCTGCACACTGAACTCTTTCCTACATGCCAAGAAGAAAGAGGGGGGTATAGTGTCCCAAAACTATACCCTTATATCCACAGCCTGTACAACTGCAGAAATACGTATTCCACAACTATCGTGCTTGAAGATATTGCTAGATTGCAAGTCAATCAGCTCTGTTCAGAGATACATACTACCAGAGCAAGTCATGCTGTGAAAACTTTTCTGATGAATGAATGTGTAAGCAATTATATTTCTGCATGCCTGTCTGTCTTCATTCCCAGTTTTATTCTGTCCCAGTCTCAAGTGCAGCCCATTTGCTTTGTATGGTTCCCCTTCTGTCACAGAGGAACTCTGCACACAGTAATGCTGTAGGAACGATGAGTCACCCTTCCCTGTGTCAGTCCTGCAAACCAGGGCTTGTGAATTCCTTCTACGGGTCTCTAAGCCCAGGACCCATTGCTCTCTCTGCTACACTGTACTGGTATAAGAGGTATTCCAAAGCTTTTTGTTCCACTTTGCTTAGTCCCTGAGAAAATCATGAAACTTGTCACAATCTTTAGGAAACTATTCTATGTGAGCAGTTATATTATGTAAGCCAAAAATAAAAAGATCTTCAAAGGCTCATTCCAGTCCTGACTGCCAGTTCTGCTCTTTCGGGGTTTATCTAGCTGAACTGGCCTCTGCTGTGCCTTGTACACGAACAGAAAGGGAAAGAGGGGACTAAAATCTAGTTCTTCTACTCAGTGCTTCTTTTCCTTTTTCTGAGCGTCAAATGCTGCAATATAGAATATGTGGATGCAATAGCGTATCACATGGCTGTAGATATTATTGATAAACTTCCCATTACAACGGATTGTGACATCCGAGATTGTTAGTTTGGCAACACTAATAGGGATTATGCTCTATAATTTTGCCTCTCTGAAAATGAAAGTCATCTTATGCTTTATGTATGATGTAGAAACACTAAAAGCTTTCTGATATAATGATTTTTGTTCACATGGCCAGTTTTAGACCACTACATTTAATAAGGTCACAAATATTAATTAATTTAGACGATCATTTTCTTTAAGGTATTCTTTCCTCTGATATTTCTGTTCTGAGTGACCTCCATATTATATCTTAAAAATAAGCTTTTTAATGCATCAATTAGGTTCTCTCTTCTAGGTGATTTTTTATGCTAACAATAAACTAATATTTAGCCAAAGAAAGTCAAATCAACAACTTTTTCGGTGACTGATAACTCACATGTTTAGAAGTTCTAAACTCATATGTTTAGAAGTTAAATACAAAGCCATTACATAGACGCCCAACATAATAAAATGTGTTGCAAGTTTGTTAAAAATTAGAGACATTTGTTCTTATTAAATGATATGACGTGTATATGTATAGACACTATGCATACACACACACAAACACATAGAGGAATAAAGTGCCTTCAGAAAATCACTAAGCCATCATAAAAATATAAAATATAGAACTTAGGGAACTTTGATTTTTTTTTAATCCTTTCTCTTGAAATAAAATACTACAAATTGTGCCAAACTTCAATAAAGATAAATATTTTGAAACACTGTTAAAAATAAATAAAAGCCTGAAACACTGTTGTCACTGTATGAAATGTTGTGTATCTTTTCTGCTTGAATATTCAGGGGAAACAGAGCAGGTAAAAAGGTATGGCAGTTTATTGAGAAAAAAGAAAGGGATTTTCCGGAACTGAAAGGATCTTATGCTAGGACTCTGCTTCTGTTTTACACAGAAACAGAATCAGAAAGAGAACAGAACAGGAACAAGAATCTGTATCTGTGTGAACTTGTATAAATCCCTTTGGCCCGGATTCATCCAATGTAGCCTTAGGTACTTGAGTAAGAGACTCATTAGGAAGTGTTACCAACCTAATGAGCATTCTCTGAAGGCAACATTTCTCTCTATTGCTTATAAAAACAGCTTAGGGTAATAACATACCAAACTCAACAGATCTGTTCCTAAGAATGAGACAGGGTCAACTCAGAGCCCTTTTTCAGTGTTTAAAGGGACAAAATAACCAGTTAGATACCCTTGCTAGATAAGTATTTGGCTTCTGCACAAATTTATATATGTTCTAATTCTGAGTACTTAATGGAATGATTCCCTTCTCCGTGGCACTGCTAACTAAACATTTTTATATTTCTTTTCCTTTCCAAGTTTTATCTCACAACATAACAAACATTGTTGAGAGGCATTTATCATCAAGATCAAACTGGTACCTGAAGTGGTTGAAGACTTCTTGCTGCTAGTAAATAACAATTTTTATTACAGTTGCTTCTCCTGACAGTAAAGAAAACATCAGCAGATTGCTCCTTATCATATAAACATCTATTTATATTGCCAGTTCACACATAAAATTGTCTTATTTTCCAAATATAGACATTCAAAATTGAATCTTAAACCAGAAGTTGAATTTTTGTTGTTTTAAATGATTTGGATATTTCAGAATTTTATGAATTCAGAAATATACAGAACTGTGCCTATGTATCTGAATATCTTGTGCATTAGCCCATTTTGAAACTTGAAGAAAAAACCCACTAAGCTATATTGAATATTTTCTAAACTAAAGGAGTGTCAATACGGCTTATGTAGAATTAGAGAAGTGGCAAACCATGGTGGTCCAGCTGGTCGATGGCAATCCACACTGAAACGTGATATAATTCCATTTGCCAGTGAACATACTGGAAACCGCTTTCAGGCCACCACATGAGACTACATCTGCATTTCTGCATCTGCACGGGCTCACGCTCTTCAGCCCATGAGCATATAAATACGTTTACCTGTGGAAGCAGGCAATAGGAGTAAGAAGAGCAAGAAATTACTATTTGATTATCAGTTTTTGTCTACTGTTTGAGAGCTGTTTTCTTATTCTCATCGCCTTCCCCCAGGCAGGCAAGCAACAAGTGGCTCATAGTGCAAAGGACTTTATTTTTTCAGGAGGAGGCATGAAAGTAGGATATAAAGCCTAACAGCCAAATGCCCTATGCTAAGCATAAACATGGTACGTTTTTTGAACCTTCAAGCTGCCATATCCACTAAGTGTATAACTCATGTCTAAAAATTAGCTTCCAGGCCCCACTACTGGAAAGCCTGAAGCTATGTTTTAGTTTACTTGTCTCTGAGCCTATTGAGCCTATTTTTTGGAGTATTTTATAGGTAGAATTTTAAAAGATATCAAAAAATATGGGCAATGGTAATAATTCAGTTCTGCTCTCCCTACTAAAGTCTTTGGGAAAGTCACTGTGCTGCCATGGTTATACTTGCAGAAAATGCAAGTATATTATTTTAAAAGAAACCTAGATTTTTTACAGAAGCTGCATCTTTAATTTCCAGATAAACATTTCATACATCTCCTATCACCATTTTAGAGGTACTTCACTGTGAAAGTGATAACTTCTAATGATTGGAAACAGGATATATATAGATATAGATCAAGTTGAAAAATTCCTTAGACACATGAAATAAATGAAAAAGAAATTTCTGAAAACAGAAGATATGAATTCCACACGAATTTCTGCCTCACAGAAAAATGTGCTTTTGATATGATATGAGGAAAAAACAAATATTAAACTTTTTAGGTATCAGGCACCTATAAAACAAAATAGAACAAAAGAAAGCTCTGTAACAAAGTAAGTATCTAGCAGAAAAACATTACAATTCCCTATCAAGTCTTTTATTGAAAGATAAGATTTATTGCATAAATCTAGCATAATCACTTAAAATAAAAACATAGTCCCTGCAGTAGGTGAAAGAAACCAGGCTTTTGTTAAAGCAGCAAAGGAACATAAAACAGCACAAAAGAAGAACTGGTAAAAAACAAATCCTAACAATTTTAATATACTTGGTCAATCCATTTTTACTGTGATGCCATCCTGACTCTTGTCCTTTGGTTAAATATGTATGAATTCTTACTGGCAATCCCAAGTGCTGTTGTTTCTGAATGTTTAAATTATGATCATATACAACTAATAAGATGTGAAAGAGACATTTTTACTACTAAATGTGCACATGGTTCAACATCAACTGTTGCTTTAACTGGGTTATACTTGACGGTACTCCTGGGCGATATTATGATACGATTTCAGCTTAGGAGTGCTGACATGAGGGGCACTGAGGCCTCCCTTCCAGAATGATTAGTTATTGGCCGAGCTACTTATGGATGCACTTAATTGAAAGAGAGGAATTAAATAAAGTTGTCAGCGGGCATAAAAGTGAAGGGGCTTGTCCAAGGATTTAGATGTCCCATTGCACTAAATTAAGACCTGTGTTTCCCACATTCTTTACATACTGTTTCACTGCAGTTTCTGCTGCTTCTGTGAGCCCAAGAAGTATACTTTACATGCAAAATCAATACTTTATTGTTAGTCTAATTGAAATATTAGCATTTCAGTTTTAGCACAGGTCTAATTATTATTGAAAAAGAAAGAAGGAAAAGAAGAGAATAGTTTTACAGGTAAAGTCTGAAAAATAACATGGTTAAGATTGTTATACACACAATTCCCAAGATCTACCCTTTCTCCTTTGTGTTGCATGCTATGTTTGCTCTTCCACTGCCTACTATGACTGTCAGTCAGGTACAGGACATGACATCAAAATTCCTGTAACAATCATACACCACACACACACAACGCCAGCTGGCAGTAAAACAGTTGAGGTAATAGTTGCCTGGTCAGTAGGTAATTGATGTTACAGCTGTACAAACTAAAACGAAGCTCCAGAAAGGCCAAGACAAATCCATACTAAGCAAAGCAGGTAAGTTTTAGCTTTATTCCTTGCTTAGTTAATATGTAGTCAGTGGTGTGATAAATATCAATTATAAGGAATTTTAGTAACCCACAAAAGATTGTTATAAATGTAATAATATTTTTTAATTCATCTTTTCCCTATTTTTTTTGCCAAATAATTACTATTAATATGATGTGCATTTACTAGTTTATACATTCAAGATCTCATCCTTTATGACAAAAGGAAAAAGGCCATATGTTTAAGATTATTGTCATTTTGGGGCACATTATGAAACTCTCTGTGGACAGAAAAAAAAAAAGAAAAGGAAAAACTGTGCAATAACCAATGTGGAAAGCCATTAAGGGTGTTTTTTTCAAAGATTACACATTCCTCTTTGTCTGACTGCCTACAGCGTATCTACACCATGAAATGCTGTGTTATGTAGCTATTCAAAGCAGTTAATTCCAGAGGAATGTTACATAGCACTGTGCGCTGGACAGATAATAATCTTCAGGCAATAATTCAAATCCTGAAAGTAGTATGGTGGTGTGAGCATTGTCCTGGGTCCAGACTAAGAAAGAAAGAGATTTTCAGTTCAAGCTTATTACCTGAGACACTGATTATTTTGCCTCCAATTTCAGAGTTAGCTAGGTGAGTTTAGACTTCAGCTTTTAGAAGTAATTTTTGAACTTACTCCACAGACAGGAGCTTTCTTGGAGAGAAGCCAAAGTTTCTTAAATTTGTAATTCCACTGAGTGCAGTGATATATATCAAAACTTAAATCGTTGCTGTCTGCGGTATGGTGTGATCTGATGGCCTTTCACATCTCTCAGGGAAAGAGGATTTAGCGTGTTTTTTCATTTAACTAACCAGAAGATGAATGGTAACTGGGATGTAAAGACAGTGTGCTGATGGATTAACTATCTTTTAATTAATATTTTAAATTATGTTTACTTTCCTTTTTCTATTTTTTTTTTCTGCCATTATTTGCTGTTATGGATTTATAATAGTCCTTTAGCTATATACAGAACTGTCTAAGCACTTGTTGAATTAAAATATGAAATATTTCAACAATATTTAGTTTTAGTCTAAAACTGCTTACAGCCCTGCATCAATTTTCAATGCATTTATGATTACAATATTTAAAAAAAAATCTGTTCTACATCATCTATTACAAATAAAATAAATTGAAATAAAATCTGCATAAATCTATGCTCTAATGGGCAAAGGACTCAAAAGGAGTTGATTGGAATTTTACTTAAATTAGGACTAATTACTAACATATTGCTCTAATTACATGAATACAATTTACATAATTAGCACAACCGATCTTAAAAACAAAACATTATTTGTTACATATCTAGGGGAACAATTTTAAGAAATCTAAACTGACTGCTATTTCACAGCAGTAATTAATAATAGCAGAATGGCATTAAGACTACTTGTTCCATGTTTTCTGAGTAATTGGTCAGAAAATATATTATTTTACATCGATAAGCGAGGGAAAAGAAAAATAGAAAACAAAAACATTCTATCCCATGATAGCTACCATCACTTTAAGGAATATAGCACCCAAATAGTTCATCTCCTGACAGTATGTACTTGTCAAGAAAGTAGAAAGTGGTAAGACCGTGCCTCTGCCCTTTGACTTCAAACCAGCCACTAAACCCAGACATTAGCTGGTAGAATACGATATCCCAATTCTTCATCCAGTGACGAAAAGAGCCACTGTTCTGAGATACACCTTCCAAGAAGGCTTAAAAGTGAATCATCAAAGACAGCAGAAAATTATCCTAATAGTTTGTCATTTAAAAATACTTTGCCCCTGCTGGTTTGACCTTACTGCTCTGGATTAACAAGGTATGATTGCTGTTTCTCACAGGCACACGTCATTATCCTTAGCTGGAAGTATCACCGACCATGAAAAGGGAAAACATTGTGACCTTCGCTCACTATTATACACCTATCCTCAGAAATGTCTCCTTTTTTTAGTTCAGCACCTGCAGAACACATCGTTGAGAAAAGCAATACTAGTGAGTTAATACACAGGTAGGAGAGATTTTATTACCCACACTGGTCTCATTTTATTTTTGTTTCTCTTCATTAATTGCAAATATACAACAGAAACAGTTCTGCTCCATAGAAATGCACTAAACCTCCCACTGAGCACTATGATTCAATGAAATTTTGAAATTATAGCACTCTTATACATCTTTCTACAATAAAATGCGTATGATACCCAAAAGCAAAGAAGAACTACTATTGACCAATGCCAGATGTAGAATCAAAAGATAGAAATAAAATGCAGGTGGATGAAAAATATGAAAGTTCTCTTCATATTATCAGATAATGGTAGAAAATTTTCCCTATTCATTCACCGACTATCAAAGAAATCCCTGCGCATGCTGTCTAACCATGCTAAGAGGAGGGGTGAGTAAGTAAGACTCCTCTTTTAACATAATCCACACTTTACATAGCTCAAAATGTTTCGCAGTTCCAGGAGGAGGAAAGCCATTTTTTCAATTTAAATAAATTCACCATTTTCAGTAACTGAACACAGCTGAGAGGGAAAGTATCAAACTACAGAGATCTTCCAACAACTTCACTTTCAGTAAAATAGTCTGGCTTTGCAAGATTTCCAGTTTTAAACTGCAAAAACAAGAACAACCACTAAACACACCTGGCTTAATCATCACATGTCTAAATCTAAACTACCAAACCCTTAAGGTATAATTATCTCTAATACAAACCTAGCACTGAAGATGTGTGTGTGTGTGTGTGTGTGTGTACCTATACACACGCACACCTATAAAAGAGAACAATAAAATAGTACTTATTTTCAGAGCTCACAACGTTTAAAATGTTTCTATCAGGTATGACAAGTGTCCTTTACTATAGTGTACGCATTCTTACATTTGTCTGGTTTGTAAAGGTATCTCTTAGGCCCAAATTTTGACACAATAATTGAAGGAAGTTACGTTACCCAGAGGAGATACAAATCCCAATAAAATGCACTGTCTCTTTGATTTGATATTTTACACCTTTAAAACTAATGAAACTTAACACTCTCATTAAAGAATATAATTCTCATTTTGACAAAGACCTAGAGAAACCTCCAAATTAAACTACAGAGGGAAAAACATAAAACTCATCTCTTTATCAGAGCTGGTCAAATAATACTACATTCCCCTTCTTCAAACCAGTCTATTCAAAATAATCTATGTGACAAAATGAAGTGTGTCATATTCTTGCAACTCTAACAGACAGCCTTTACAAGGTCACAGCTGGGAAGAAATAGTAAGCAATTCATGATTAACCTCTATATCCTTTTTAATTTGTGCTTGTTGAGAGTCTGTGGAAAAAAAATAATGTTAAGTTTCAGTTATCCTTGTCAATAAATGTACTCTTATTGCATATATTCTGTTTCTCAGGCATTGAAAGAGATCTGTATGGTACATAGCTGTGTTTTACAGAGCTTAATCTTTACCCCAACAGTCAATGTCAGGACCTGCAGGGCACAGCAGTGTTGGTTACAAGGCTTGTATAATATGAGTCATCTTTGATCTGCACAAAGAGTCAGCTTGTGTTTCCCACCAATATTTGTTACTAGATTTTAGTGCACAGAATGAGATAACAGGGCTCTACCCAAGAGGATGCTGAAAAAAATGCATTGCATAACCATTTCAATTTTATTTATTTATACTGTTGTGTTTTCTGCATGAACATTTCAACAGGATGAAGAATTATGACAGAAGAAATTTAAAGTCAGGAACTGTGAGGAAAATTTTAACTTATTGTAATTCTTCCAGGTTTAAATTTAGGGTTTGTTTTGGGACAGGTACCTGGAAAAATATGAAACTGTGATAATTCTCCTAAAAATGGTTCAATACTTATACATAAATAAATACTGAATTTCATGAATAGTTGAATTGGGGTTATACCAGAGACATTTGTAAGTTAAACTGACCTTACTAACTTGTAGGGTTTTTTTTTCAAGTAAAGGCCACACTTTTCCCCGAATTTTGCTGTCAAGAGTTTATGATAAAGTGCTTGTCATTTACCTTATTACGGGGTAAAACATGCTTGCAAAGCCTTTTGCAAAGATACGCACCAGGCTGCCAGTGCTACAAGTCAGCTGGATGCGAGTTCTGACCCAAAAGCTTGAGAGCTTTGCTTGCGCAGTGCTAAATTCACAGCTCAGCCCAATGCTTCCGAAGTGGAGCTAGCTCTCCAGCCAAGTTGGTGAATAAGCACAGAAAAAGACACCATTTACACCTATCTTCTAAATTATGAACAAGCACTTTCTAATGCAGATTTCAGCAGTCCAGTTTTGGAGTCAAGTTGAGGTATTGCTTGAGTGTAGTTCAAACACGTGTCATCATGGCCCAGTTTTGCAAGCTGCCGATTGCTTCCTGAAGCTCTGAGAATTCTCAGTCTGCTTCTAACTCTTAGCAAATTTTATCTAAGGCTGAAATGAGTGAATCTTGACCAGTCATTAAGATTTCAATGAGAATATTCAGACAAGAAGGACCCTTACTTCAGCATTTATAAATAATCAAGACATAGCATAAGTTCTACTGCACTTGCAACCTCACAATTTTCACATTTTCGAAAGAGACTGATGAAATAAAAGGTAGTAGCACTGTGGATATAATGATTATGCACTATATTCTTTTTTTTTTTTTTTTTTTTAATTCTGTGTCTGAATCATTAAGTACTGAGATGTCAATTCAACTCTGAACTATTGCATTTTCTAAATTTTCCACAAACTAAACCGTAAAATCATTTAGGTGAATTTTTGATAGCAATAAAGTAAGCTCAGACGCAGTTGAATAGGCTTAGTTATAATTCATAATATGTAGCAGAAGACAGTACTGATAGCACTGCCCAGTTTGTTTAAGTTTAGTGGGGAGACTCCTTGTTGGGAGGGGAAAAAATGCATTCATTTTTCCCTCTGACTTGAACAGGTACCTGTAACTACATTCCCAACATGACTACCTTAGCCACCAAGCTAGTAGCAATTCTGGAATACAATTCTTTCAAAAAAAATTTCTATTCTTTACCACCTGCTCTGAAAATGAGAACTGGCTGGCTCTAGGCTGCTGGTAGGTAGGGCATTCTCAGGAAGGCAACTTAAGTCTTTTCTCTGGCTACAAAGTGTTGCTAAATACCTTTATAGCAACCAGAACAGCTTACACAAGAAAATAGAAATATCACTCCATAATAACCTATATCCCAGTAGACAGCATAATCAAAGGTGTGAAATTTCAGTTTGCTGAAAAGAAATAAAGCCACATAAAGTGTACATCACTATGACCATTGGGCTTCATCACAACCCAAAGAGAGTATCACAGAGGCCTTAGCAACTCTGAGGAGACAGAAGGTTAAGCTACCATCATGCAAATTATTATTTTTTAATTCAAACATCATTAATAGAAGATATATCAAATAACCTTTGCTCCTTTAAATTCTGTGAAAGAAATCTAGTTCCAGGCCTTTTTCCTTATTTTCTTTAAAACATTTTTTACTCCTTAGATATTTATAGTGATGATTTGCTACACTCTTTTCATATAAAATAGTACTCCCTTTGTTTTCCCCTGTCGATTAGATTTGTTTGTGGTAGAAATTTCAACTGTGCATAAAGTATGATGAATTTTGCAAGCCTCTTTCTCTTCTGAAAGAAAGTTAAACAGAGACTTTACTAAGGAACCATCAGAAAATAAGCATATGGAAAATCGCCATGCTGATTTTTAGTCTTAACTTCTCGATTAATATTTTTCTTCTTTTTTGTCTGCTTTCTCAGCAGAAGTGCTTTGCTTTGTGAAAGGTATGGAGATACACATTCAAGAAAAGGCTCAGACATGACTCCTTGCTGTTGTTCTCTCAATTACTGTCTCTATGTGTTTTCTTTCTCTGCTGCAAACATGCTGTGAATCTTTGATACCATTGCCGTGAGGTTGAAGGACTGAGCTTTGTGACAGGAGATAAATCACGAGAAGGAAGGGGCACATAGTTTGTACCCGTATTGCATGTATATTGTTTCATGAGGTCTCAAATGCCCTGTTTCTCTTGGAAGCAAAATTGTTACCTTTCCTCAGCTAAACAGTACAGTAACAGCGTGAAGCCCTTTGTCCATGGGGAATTCTAAAGAGTTGTGCAATCATTCAAGTCTTTACAGTTAAGCTTTTGTGTCAGCATTTCTCTATATTTTGAAAGACTTAAGCTCAGACCCAGAGATTTTCTTCCAAATAAAACACTGTAAAATGGAGCTGCACAAGGCCTTTTTTAAACCCTACAAGTTAAAAAACTTCAATAGTGAATTTCTAAAAAGCACATCTAAACAAAAATATTGATTTTATTAATCTGAAAAATATCTATCATTGAAAGGGGAGCTGATTACAACACTACAGATAGGGCTACTTAACTCTCTTACCTAAGCCCCTGTTTTCTGTTCTCTGTAACTTTCATAAATTAATTCATTGTTTGGGTTTCTGCTTTAGACTGATTTATATTTTAATTTATTATTTTTTAATTAAAATCTTAACAATAGTGGTTTAACCACTTTTTATAATGATGTCAATGGAAAATATATCATATTGCTGATATTAAAACTATATTTTTTCCAGATATTTCTTAGAAGTGTTTTCATTCTTTGATATTTTGAGCATGATCTTGACATCCAGTAAAGGAGCTGTCCTCTAGCAGTTCCATAATAGATGTTTTTTTTCCATCCATGAAAAAACATTCATATTAGGCGATGTGGTATACGACTGCCATTTCCATAGCTTTTAAGACTAACTACTATAATTTTCTCTGAAGTCTCTGTGTTTTAACAGGTATACAGACTTGATGATATTCTCCCAGTATTAATGCTGACCCTGCTACTCCAGTAACTCGGGAGGAATGCATTACCCAAAGCAGTACTGCTTGTGAGCAAGGGGGAATAGAAGTCAGCTGGTGCTCATGAAACAACCCTGAATTATAGCTGAGATTTTATCAGTTAAAAGAGATTTCAGCCAAAGGGAACATGCCAATAGCCTTTATTGTACAGATAGGAGGGATATAAATATTTTACCTGACTCTTGAGGTAAAGCAAGATGCTATGTAAATGTTCAAGATACAGCTTAGTTGCATAATAATATACCATTAACCTTAACAAACCATTCATTTTGGCTGTACAAAAAGTGAAATAGAAGAATGAAAGAGAAATAATAAGTTGAAACTGCTATCTCCTCACACAAAATCTTTATTCATATTGTTAGCCAAGACTACTAACAGACATGGACAATGCAATATCAACAAAATTAAAAGTTAGTCCTAGGTTTTGATTTGCTCCAAAACCTTTATTTTGATGTAATATAAACATAATTTAGTGAGAAAGGAGTTGGAAATGGTTTTACAGTATATGGCACTAACAAAAATTAGCAACATATCACTCAGTGAGATGTCATTCCTACATTTGGTGAGAGGAAGCCACCATGCCTATCCAGTACACTTATAATTATGTGCTTTTATTATTTTGCATTTAAAATGACTCATGAGAAAGAGGTTTAAAATCTTTAGTGTTAAATCAGATTAGACATTGCAGAAACATGCTAATCAATAGAACTAAGACTAGATCAATAGGACTGGCACATTCGTATTTAAAAAATATATCCTTTAATGTGGAATGTAAAATAGCTGCTATAGTATTGGACAGCTAACCAGACAGGTTTACTGCTTCTCCACCATTTTGCCCAGCATTTTCCCTCTGTATATAGGTTTAGCCTGTGGCCTAATATGAAAGCCGTTTCGTGGACACAGAAAGAAAAAACATCTTTTACAGGACTGATAGAGGACAACTCCTTTACCAGCTGTCAAGGTAATGCTCTGGTGTATAGCAGATTGGCTCTTTTTAATAGGTGGTAGAGAATAGCTTTTTAAACTTGAAGTGTTAATAAGCTTGCTGTTGGAAATGAAACTGTGCCATGTCCTTTTGACATCTCTTTTTTTCTAACTTTCATCAGAAAATTTTGAAAACCTTCAGCTTTCATCTGGTTTATCATCACTTTGCCTGACTATTTTTATATACTGACATACATTTTTATTATATTACTTTCTTTACCAAGACAGATTTACTCTCTTTTCTATACCCTGTGTTACTTCCCATTAAACACACTGTTCTGAAAACTTGTCAGTAGTTATCCATCCTGAGTCAGCAGGAGGCAGCAAAAACTTTAGGGAGAAAAACGCAGCCAGACAGGATTGCATGGCTCTAAGCAAACTGTCCCAAACAAAGTGGGTATTTGTCTGCTAAAAACAACTTACCTACCAAAAAGTCTACCAAAGAGTTTGTAATAATGAAAGGAAGCAATAGCAATAAGCAAAGCAGCAGCCAAAACAAAGTCTGCTGTGCTCTCTTAAGCTGACACTCTCACTTAAACAGCCTAAATGGCTCTTGAAAAGGGATAATGAAGAATTTTTAATAGCTTGTAGAAATGTTTATGCACATATATGCAAATGCTATGTACTTACAAAAATTTATATATTTAATTATGTAAAATGGAGAAGTGCTATAGATATTGTTTTTGTCTGTTAAAATGTGAAATAAAGATATAGCTGAACATATTTTTCTTTTGCCTTTTGGAATTTGTATTTTTTGATTATCTTCTTGCTGTCTGTGGCTATCCTAAGGGACAAAGTCAATAGCTCAGCAAGAATGTAGGCAACTCACAGGTTATACAGTCATAGACCCATTTAAGCAATAAGGCTTTTAGGGAACTTAAGTAGATGGCAAAATAGGCTTTTAAGTAAAAGTGCTCAAACTAAAAGTTTTCATTTGAATGATTTTCTATAATAAAGTTGCAAAATGCTCCTGACCACTCAAGGACAACTCAGGAGTATTGTTGACTGATGCAGTGATTTTTTGGACTTTAGTTTTAGTTCTATAATTCCCATGTTGTTCTTTCCTTGGCCTGCCAGCTAGTCTCAGATTAAAAACTGAAATAAACCAGCCACAGCTGATTGCCAGTAGGAACGTCAGTAGAAGCCACCACTGAGGATCTTTGGAAACTCAACGAACTTCCTAGACTTCTGACTGTGGTTAGCTTTCCTGTGCTGATAGACTGTTAGTCTGAAGGAAACCATCCAAGAAAATATATAGTCTTTGCTTTGTTCCTTCTGCTGTCTTTATACACTTTATTAATTTCCCCAGGAACTGGATTTTATCTGAGTTTCAGAAATTCTGAGAATTCACACCTTTAGTTGATAAACGTCCATGACAGTCTGAATATTTCAGCAGTTCATCAGTGGTGTTTTGTGATATTTCTCTGAAGCTTGAAGTAGTAATGTGTAATTATACATTTCAGGGAAAGAACTTAGTGGGTAGCAGAATAGGAAGAAAGAATAGTTATTTATTATAGGCAGGGCTGAAAGTATTATCTATTTTTAAGTTTCTCAGTACTATCTATTAAATTCTTCTTTCACTTGCACACACCTTTATCAAACAGCAGTTGTTGGGGCCTAAATTTTCTTTTCCATGTGTCTGCCTTGGATTTATTTACTCTTTTCTAAATATTGAAAATTATTATTAATGTAATTAATTAATTAAATTGAAATTATTATTGTTTATTTGTCTCGTTCATTTTTGAGAGAGAAAGGAGAAAATACTTTTCCATGCTAAAAAAATGCAGGTGACTTTTTCCATGGACTGAATTAGGTCCTGCACATGTCAGAACGGTAAAGTGAAATTTGTTGCAACAGGCTTTAGCAAGTACATTCCAAATAAATGTCAAATTTAATAAATAGACCCTAACAGATTCTGAAGTATGTTGATTATGGCTATCTCTGTAGCTACAGCTGTGTACATCTACAGACCAACGAACATCCAGTTCTGGGTACTAAACTGAGATCTGGTCTTTCCTGTATACCTGCTTACTCTTCTTCTACCAGGCCCATCCTGACAGGAGGAACCAGTCACCCAATTCAAATACAGAGGGGAAAAGCTAGATTTGAAGGTATCTGTAGAGGAGTTTGAAAGTGAAGAGTAAAATTTGCAAGAGAGGAAAAAATTGTGATGGATGAGAAAGACATAGAGGTACCTAGGGAAGAGAATCACAAACAGTATGCAGAGAGGAAGTTAATCGTGAATTGGAGCTGAGGAGAGAAACGAGGGAAGAAGAGAGTCTGAAAGATGGGAGTAATGAATGACTAAAGAGACAGAGGGACACTGAAGCTCACTAGGCAAAGAGTCTAGGATGAGAAAAGCTGGCATAAAGAGATAATGGGAAAAGAAAAGGATATGAAAACAGGCCGATTATGTGGAAGGAGCAAACAGACTCAGAGAGACTATTTAATTTGGTAAAGGAATTAGGCTTTGGTTAGTGAAATGTTCTATGTTAAGTCACGGAGGAATGGAAGAATAACAATTGAAACAGTGAAAAAAACCTGACTGTCTGGTAAACTTGACCGAAATTCAGGGCACGTTCTGTGTTTCTGGCAATAAGGGTATGGGATTCAAGCTCTGCCTCTCTGCTTCAGCAGTCCTTGTAGACCTAGTACAACTTTTATTGTCCTCTGGCATGAAAAAGCCCTCCGTAATACTCTAGCCCTTCTACTTCAGCCTAGAAATTACTATTATTGATTAAACTGAAAAATAACAGAGAAAAAACCAGAAAATTTATATTGACATGCCTAGTAGTTCTTCTGAATTTTTCTATACTAAAATGTGGATTCATTTTCCAATCTATTCCATAGACACACCAGAGTAATATCCAGGTAGTGTTATTTCAAATTATCTTTTAACTTCAATATATGTATATGTAGTTGATGATAAAGGAGTTTATTTTAATCTTTGCTATTCTGTACTGCAAATGCATTTTCAGACTTTTGAGAACAAGGTCCAGCAGAATTAAGAAATAAATATGACTCCTCAGGATGAAACAGGTTTCCTATTACCTTTAAATAAAATAAGGAAAAGCTGATATGACAATAAAAAGTGTAATCCTAAATAAAATATATATGCCATGTGAAATATCAGTTTTGAGACACCACACTGTTTTGTTTCTGTTCATTTGATAATTCATTGACTTCAGCTCCTTTAGCAGAGACACTGAGCATGGGAGTTCAGTTCAAAAGCACGGAACCAGGGAAGATATGCATACATTTTTCACACATATCTTTCACTTATGCAGTAAATTATCTTTCATCTTAGGAGCCTGAAGCAATGAATATTGCGACAGTGGAATGACAGAAGTCAAATACATGCTTGCATTAGCAGAAGAATATAGACTTTGAGATACAATTATTTTCTATTATATTAAAACATTTTTTAAAGTAAGTAATTTGTGTGTTAATTAAGTGTATTAAAACTCCTATTACTTTAATATGTGGAAAAGTGATCTTGTCCCTCTTACAGTTCAGCCTGCTTATATGACAAGTGAGTACATATAAACCAGAGCACCACACTTACAGTCCATTCCTAGTCAACAATGAAAGCCTAGGTATGTGAGGTTTTTCCAGGTTGTTCTTTCCACGTATACTTGAAAATCAATACATTTGAATAATCTTTTTTTAAAGTATTTTTAAGGAATGAGTGTTATATCTGGCATACTACAGTTTCAGTTTGGAAGGACACATTGTGTTGAATTATTCCTTCCACCTTCAATAAACAACTAGTTTTCCCTTACAGTATGCATTAATTGATTTGTCTATCTTCTTAGGATTAGAGAGAGAGAATCAAAGAGATCATAACTGGAAAATTACTATGTCAAGTGCTAATTTCACAAGATTTCCGTCAGCAGTCACAGGCTATATGAAAAAAGGATAATATGCAATCAACTACTTCTATTCTCAAATTCACAAATCATGCTATAATAAAGAAATTTAATAAATAAGTGAACTTAAAATCAGGTTTTGGTAAAATAATTAAATATTAAATAATATCAATCTTTTAAAAATCTATCAGTCTTTTAAGATTTGCATTTTTCTTTATATTTCTTGTTTCTTTGTTCTCCCTTCCTACTTATATACCCTATTTTTATTCTTATTTTGCCTACTTTTCTGCAGTATTCTCTGTCTCATTTCTTCATATGTCCTTTTGCACTTGCTAATTCCTTTTTTTTGCTTTTTCCTTCTCCTCCCTATACATTAGAAGATCTTTCTAATGGGTCTTTTTCCTCTATCACCTGAACTCATCACTTCTCCCTTCATTTCAAAGGCACACCTCATTTTTGTCCCTTTTCTACTAAAATTCATCACTTTCTCATTTAAATCTTCTTATTCTATTTTCTCTGTGTGAATATACACCACCTTTCTCTCCGGTGCCACATAATCTCCACTGCAGTGAAATAAATAATATAGATAATTTCTATTTCAATCACAGTTCTTGCAAATTTCTTTTGACTCTTTAAAAAATGCTCAAGCTCTTCACTGTACCTTGTCTCAAACTGTCTCAAACAAAGTGGGTATTTGTCTGCTAAAAACAACTTACCTACCAAAAAGTCTACCAAAGAGTTTGCAATAATGAAAGGAAGCAATAGCAATAAGCAAAGCAGCAGCCTGCTTTGCTACTGTCTCATCCATGTTCTGCTGGGTTAATTCTTGCCTTCTTCTTTCCAAGTGAAGAAGGAATAGTGGACTCAAACTGATCTGAAGCTAATGAATTAGCTATCCCCCAACAAACTCCCTGTTTCAAGTACATCTGACACTGGCACATTGCAGTTCTGCTGAGAGGGTCTGCAGGCACAGACATGCTTGGGTGTGACAGGCTAAGAACTGACAGTGAAATGCTATGCCAACACATTTGAAATTGTTTTCCAAACTCTTTCACAATATATAGAACAAATTCTGAAGAAATACAGTCGGGCAAGAACTTCTGTCCAGCCTGAATATATTCATCCCCTAACCTGGGTTTAGACAACGGGGATCTGAATACATATTCAACATGCATGAACTACGTATCTAGTGTTAAACTTTGCTATAAAAGCTGCAACTGTGGTAAGTGTAAATCTTGTTATGGGAAGTGGGAAGTCTCTGACTTTCCAAGAGATTTGGCAGTGAGGGTATTTATATCCTGCAGCACACCTTCTCTGCGCTGTCTAATATTACAGTTATTTCTTTAATTAAAATTATTCTAATATTTTTTATGTTCCAGAAGTCTGAATTCACCCACCTACAAGTTCTGAATACCTTCATAATTTACCAACACTATTTTGAATCTCCAGAGACTTCATTTCGCCAGCCTATTTACTGCCCACATCTACATTTTTAACAGAGCTGTGCAGGGGAATTAGACCAATGAGGCTATATAAAAGTATTAAGGTTTATATTTAAATTGCATGTGAATAGGCAATTTATGTAGAATTGCACTTTGCTAAAAGCAGGTTGCTGATTCTTATGTCTTTGACTTTGAAAATAACAGAATTCAATGTCAATTTAGCCTACGGTATGAACACTCACTTTGGATAATCAGTAATGTTGCATAATTGTATACAAAAAATATTTAAAGGCAGTTTCAGCTTCCTAGCTGGATAACAATGCATTCTAACCATCCATAATTCAATCAGATTACACCTTGTTTTACATATTTTAATAGATGCTTTCTTCTGGTTATTTTACAAATTATATATGCAAATGATGTATTAAATAATTGATGAAGCACCTTGTTTTGCTTGTAGCTACAAGTGATGCGTTTCTTCACAAATATATTTAGGCAGTAGTTCTCTTCACAGCAAGATTTTTGCATAATATTTTAAAAGATATTTAGGCTCCTGCCGTGAGGAAGGATTATTTAGAAACACCAAGTATAATTTACTAACCTGATTTATGAAGCAGTTTATGCAATCTAGTAAAATAGCATTGTAGAATTTTATTACATAGGAATACTTATCTTTTTAGAAGTGTCTAAATTCTTTAACACTTGGGCAACTCTGTATTGTTACATTCTGTGATAGAACAAAGTATATCAGGGTAATTATCCCTCCTGTTTTATTAAAGCTTTGGAAAACTATTAGAGCTGCAGTTATTTTTTCCTACTGCCAAATTTTACTCTATAATACTCAGTAAAAGGGAAATAGTATTTATTTCTTATAGACATACAGTAAATGGTATAAATGAATATTATCTGTTATCTATTAGCTAAAATTGTGTGTGTGTGTGTGTGTGTGTGTGTGTATCGCAAGGATACTTTTAATAATAAAGATTTCAGGATCTGGCCCTTAACCTATTGCATAACAGTGCACAAATCAGTAAGTTATAAGGTAGCCTTTTTCCCGTTTACGGAGAGGCCCAATACAAACACTAGCTTGAAGAGTGTTTTCCTTTTCAAGTTATGAGATTTGGAAGAATGAAAAATAGCCTTTGTGACTAACAAGGCTGTAGTCATTTAGGAAATTTAGGACTGGGCACTCACAAATGTGACTCCTTCCAGCTTCTGCAAATTAACCTCGTCCAATACATCAGACAAGCACAGAGGAACTTCCTTTGAGACCACTAAGATCCTCAGAGAGACATCAAATTCCTATAGAAACTAATGGGAAAGAGATAAATCCATACCAAACTTAGCTCTTAACAATCACATAGCTTCGTTTCCTCTAGTGAATCTTGATCTCAAATTTATGTCTTTACAAATCTATCGGTGAAGAAGTTTTAGGCAAAAAGTCTCAGTTTTCCTTATGAGATAAGTGGTAAGGCTAACATTAAGCATGGAAGACACTGAATAGATCTTCAGGAAAGGTCAGAAAAAAACTAGACGTGAATCCTTTCACTTCTCGTCATTGTGTTGCAATGTGCTATGAAGCGTTCCAGAAACAGCAGCTTTCAAAAGAAAGTGGTATTTTTAAAAGGAAATTCTAAGATCTGCAATTAGAGATTACTATTTATAAAGGACATGCAGAAAATGTTATTAGAAAATACAACATTTGTGTATCCTCCTCCCAAACAGTTAAATGTGCTCTCCCTTTTTCCTCATTCTTTTTTTCTTCCGGTAGCAGCAGCGAACAGATCACCAGTGTGTCAGTACTGGGCAAACAAACCCCTGAAGGCTTGTTTAGAAAACTTATAAACACCACTGTTTGCCTCAGGATGAAAAGCAAGCCTCAAAGCTGCCAGCATTTTAATATTTACTTTACTCGTTTTAGTTGAAAGTGAAACCGATCAAGGAGATGTTAGATTTATGTTATGTTTAGTTCTCCAAACTGCTTTTAACTTAGCTCTTGCTTGAGGCTATACATGCCCCGGGAATTTTATCACATAAAATCTACTACTTGTTAGTAGGTTGATTTTTATTTTATCTCTAAGGTCATATGTATTTTATTTTTTTATTCATGCCTTACCTTTTTATTATAATTTCATGAACCACTTTAAAAAAAATATTGATAGTGAAAATAGACTATATGTAGAGAGCTGTTATGTACATAGGATCCAAAGCATGAGATCTTTTGATATAAAATCATCTACAGTCACTTGGGTCATTTATTTCACATCCCATTTATCATTAGTGGTCAATCCCACCACCAATGCAATGTGGCTTTAATTAAGGATATAATACTAAATGACACGTTTCACTACTGATCCTCTCCATATAGCTTCCCTTCACTACAGAGAAACCCTAAATACCCATCCATATGCTTTTGAAGACTATGTGCACATATCTACTAGTTAACTTCTTTCCAGTTGCTGCAAACTTAAACCAAGATGTTACCTTGAAAAGTGCTTGCCCAGAATGGTTATTTCTTTCTTTAAGAAATTAGCGAAATATTTTTATAGTTGCAACTAATCATTATATTCATAAAGGCCATGTCACAGACTGGAGTAAAGAAGAACCTTAACACGCTGCAAAAATTAAAACTAGTAATTCTTGACCCTAATTTGACCCAACATAGCACGCGATAGCCTGTGAAAATTCACCCTCAGAAAGGAAATGGGCTTTTACTTGTTAAGATGAAATACAATAAAAGCACAGAGGAAAAAAGGTGTTTAAAGCTTTGGGTGTAATAACGCCAAAATAAGAATAAAACCTGAAATTATTCCATTAAATGTGTATTTTAAAAATAATAATATGGAGTTCTTACACACTTTTTCATTCTCTCTAAAATAATTTGGCAAAAAAAGTCCTAAAAATAAAGTAAAAAAAAAAAAAAAAAGGAGAAAACAATAAGGAAACTAATTTTAATATTAAACAGAAAAATAATACTTTGATCGTTACGTCATGATAATCTTAAAATTTCATTACACAAAAATCATCATGAGCAATAATTTTACCTTTTTTAGCTGTAACTTGAGAAGGTGACCTTGAGTTGTTGCAGTATGTTTGTTAAGCTGGTTGCCTATAAGTTTGCAATACATTTCTAAATATTGATCTTAATACCTGAAAGGTCTTAAATAAATTATTCTTTACTAGCAATAAGAATAAACATGATAGCAAATTGTGCTATTAAGTGCAACTGTTTAGTCCAATATTGTGCTAGGGAAATGGTTTTTCATTAGCAGAAAATAAAACTTGTACTAGTCATCACCTTGCTTCTATCAGAGCGCATTTGTCAGTAGGAAAATATAATGAAGAAGAAACTGCCAGTTTATTTAAAATGCCATGACTATATTGGTAAGAAACAAATTTACATCCTAAAAACTTGCTGTGAACACCTTTTTAAGTTATTGCGATTTACTAAGCTGTTTTTTCAAAGTTACCCAGCAGAAAAATAAATGACTACTCTTATTCTTCCTTTCTTACACAGAATTAGCAATGTAATCCTGTTTTGGAATTAGTCACTGTAGTTTCAACAGCATGTGCCATTAATTCACTTTAATGTGCTGCAACTGATCAATGCTGAGTCTGTAAACTCATTTGTTCCTTCGCTCTACATGATAAAAATCATTGTCGTAAAATAACTCTTTTTTGTCTTCTGCAAGATAAAGAACTACATGGATAAACTCTGTAGCTAAGCTTTCAGAGGATGTATTAATATTTCCAAAATCTCATCCCAAAAATATGATTTTTAAAATATTTCTAATGGCTTTTTTCTGAAATTCTGAAATATATTTTCAAATAACACTACAAAAACCTGAGATTGCTTCAATGAAATTTAAGAGGTTTTTACTCAGTGTCTATGTGAAGTAGCTCACTTTGCAAGAACACATTAATTTGCGCACTAAACATTTTGCACAGATAAGTCTAAGTTACTCTGTAATTAATATTTACTACGAACCATTTACGTCGTCTAATATAAACAAGATGTTTTTAAAGCATCACTTAGGCTTCACCTGTTAATGTTTATTGCTTTTCCAGAATGTGCAAGTTCCCTGCAGTTTGTTGTGTCATATGGCTCAAGCCAGCATATACACTGCATTGTGACAAGAACAAACCTGGGAAATCAGCTGTCCCACAACGTTACAATTACCCTTCTCACATGATATAGCAGCTCTCACCACACTGAGCACCCCTGGCATTAGAGTGAGCTTGCTGTAGTACTGTGCTCTGTCTGTTCTTCTGCTGGTAAGGAGGCATGGAGAAGGCTCCCCTCCTCAGGCTGATCAGAAGGCCAAAACATTCACAGCGGCACTGGGTGGCAAGGCAGCAAGTACAGCCCTGCCTTTTCTCTACTCCATAGCTTGGCATCCGGAAGAAAGACCTGCACTCACTCATTATCCTCTACACTTGGAATGACCAAAAGTGACTATCTGATACCTATCAGAGGCTAGACTTGAAAAGATTAACCATCAGGGTCTCCTTCTTTCCTAGAAAATAAGCCTTCTTTTATAAGGACTATGGTTGCCTAATGATGGCCAGTCTTCATGGTCAGCTTCATTGGTGCTCTTTCTCCTCTTTCCTCTTGTACATTTCCACTTTCTCTTGGATGTAGCAAGATGCTCCCTGTACAAATTCTCTACTGTAGATCTCATGTAGATGTTTAGACATGATAATTATCCTCTGAGAGAGTTGCGGTTATGAATATTGCCAGTAAAATATTTTTGTGCAAGAGCTAGCAATCAGATATATTTATATCTAATCAGTCACAATGCAAACTATAGTCACAGTAGTTTAAGAAAGAGGACATGACCATCAAGGACACAAAGTTTGTAGGCTTATTCCATTCTAATACCTTCCTTTAAGAATATTACCCATTTATGTAAAACAAATTAGGTAATGACAATCAAGTGAGTAGATTGATCCTGCAATTAAATAGATGTATCACCAGATAAGATGCTTTAGAATTTCTTCTCCTTGATTCATAAACTAAAACTCTCTCCTTGGTCCTCTGAGAGAATAGCTTCAGATGACCAAGACAAAATCTGCTTTTGGTCAGTGTTTGTGGCAGCTCCTGCATTAATGAGGACCAGCTGTCAAAAAACATCCACTGGAGCTGTCCATCCATTTATTTTCTCCCAGTTTACTATTCTAAAATTTGGCAAGCCCATTACTTTACCCCCCAGTAGGCCAGCTTACACTTTGGATGAACCAGGACCTCATTTTAGTTCAAATATCTTTCCCACCCTTTTTCCCTTTCCTTGCATAGATTAATCATCGTCCAGCTGCATCTGGCTCACTGCTGAAGGATATGGCTGGCAGGAGCACTCTGGCAACAGACTAACTTGATGTGTTTCCTTCAGGTGCATTCAGGAAAAAAAACAAAAACAACAACAAAAAAAAAAACCCAAATCAAAACCCTGCTGTTCATTCCCTGGGGAGCGACACATGATATAATGGCTTTTTCCCACAGTAAACTACTGAGGATCTTGTATTCCAAAGCCGTGCTTTGTTAACTGACTGTTTATAAAGGATGGCAGAGCAGTTGAAAGCAAGCACCCAAGAATATGGGCGAGTACAGGAGGAGAGGAGTGAGATATGATAGTACGTGATTGAAATACTGTTCTAGATCACACAAGGGATAAACAGTGTGCTGGTGACCTTCTGTGCCTAAATCCTAACTGTGAAATGGTTACTGCAACAGCTCTCAGACCGTGCTTGGGAGGAAGAACAGGTCTTAGTGCTTGCACGATGAGGATGTGATACCTGCAGGCATACTGCATCTGATTTTTTGGGGAGCCACACTATGCTCAGTCCCTCCGCAACTCTCTCAGGATTAACAAACTCACTATCCCAAATCTGCTTCTATGCAATAGAGCTAGTGCGAAGAGTGCAGACATTAGATGCTTTGAAGAATTGTACCCCATCAAGTCTAAAAGAATAAACATTAGGCATAAAGAAGTCAGCCTTGCTTACTTATTTATTTATTTTCACTGAATTTTAATTTAGCCCAGTAGTCAGTACTTATAAAGTCTCACCCACATCTTTCTAGTATACCTACCTATTATATCAACAGTAAATTCTATAATAGTAACATTCTATAATGTTACTTTATATTGCTTCTCTGTGCAGCAAAGCAGTAAGCGACACCATAAAAATTACCAGGAATTAGTTACTGTTATATTCTCCAGTTCAGAGAAGGATGCCAATCAGCTTCTGCTGTTTTTTTATCCAGCTTACTATAGTGAATCATAAAGTGCTGCATCGGTACTGCTTTGGGAGAAAAGAAAATGTCTGTGTCTGCAGATCCACTTACCTGTGAGAGTTACCATCTGTGGTTGTGATCACATCACACTCTTGTCACCTAGTCCATTTTCCAAGCCTGCCTCAGAAAAAGGCTTCCAGAATTTCTACACATAGTCTATATCCAAGTATATCTCAGAGTTAAGTACCTCAAGCCACTAGGTATGTTTAGGAAAAATAAAAGGAGAATCCAATATAAATTGAATTTGGAAAGGGAACATCTGCAGCTTCACTTACTGCACACCAGAAAGTCTGATCTCTACGGAGCCAGCAATGTCACTGAAAAGACCTGCAGCTTGAGTAGTCATAGACTCTATTCATGATGGTCTAAGGACATAAGCAAGATAAATTTCTTTGGGGAAGTATTATATTTTATTAAACTATTTATAGAATAAAAAATGCAAGATAAACTTTCAAAAACATAAACATTTCCTCTTGCAGATGAGGAAAAAACTTTGCCTAGTCTTCTAAGTACGTATAGATAAAGGATTTCACCCAGGAATTTCCTTTCCCTGTTAATATATCAAAATGATCATGCAGAGCATCTTCAAATTTTCCCAAGACAATCTATGTTAGGATAGTAAAATATAGTCTTTTAAAGTGTCAGTTTCAGTAAGCAAATAAAAATAAAAATAATGTGTTATAAAAGTGTTCTAGCACTTTTATACAAACTAATATATAGAACTCCAACTCAAATTCTTTTACTGACCGCTACAGGGGAGAATTGGAATAAATGTGTTAGATTTCATAAAGTTTTATTTCACTGTTAAGAATGTGAATAAGGTAATACTGCTCTTACAGTATTTACCATGCCTGCATTCACATTCCATCTGCCACTCATAAATCAAAATGGAGAAGTAAGCCTTCTAGTTTTAAATATAGAAAATATTGAAAAGATCTAGTGTAACGGAAATAGTTGTTAGTCTTTAATTTATTTGCTTAGATATTTGCTAAGTAGAATGAGTTGGTAATATCCATTCTTATCAATCTGCTGAAGTTGAATTCGTAATTACTCTTTCATCTGTGCTACTATTGGCAAGAAAAATGGTTAAATGCTAAGACTTTGCATCAGAAAGAGTAGTAAAATATATCTGAATCTAAATATATGTGTTTTAATCTTATGATTTTTGATAAGTTTCACACAGGTGAAACTAGTGCTAATAATACACTTTTTAGTTTTATGTTGAAAAAGCAGACACAAGATATAGCTTCACAAGTGAAAACACATAGGAAAAGAATACAAAAGACATATTTGAAGTCAACAGCAGACTGCCTGATAATAATTTTTCCATAGCCTGTCTTACTTTCACTTTCAGTAATTAAATCTAGTGTCTGACAGCATGTGCTCTGAGACTTTAAGGAGAGATCACACAGCTCCCAGAAGTAACTTATAAATAATGAAATAACCACCCATTCAGATACCAACACCAAAGAGAGAGAGCAACTTTTTCTGTTACACCTTGCACAAAAAGTTCCTTTTGAGTACCATACCAGCTATATACAATATTTAAAACAGACAATTATCATGCCTCTTTTGTTCCAGTGAGCATACCAAAAACACTCACTTTGCATAAAACAATGCATTGTAGAAAGGCAGAGAATAAATCACATTCCTCTAGACATTAGCCTTCAAGATGCTCATTCTCTTTGTAATTGTGGAATAGCACATGAGTCGAACATAACCTGGGCTTCACTTCACTGAGTTCAGCGTTATTACACGTTATTAATTTATTCAGATATGTATTAGTCGTTATGCAACTACTTTTAATGAGTTGTGAGTGAACATCGGCTTACCGTCTGGGTTTTTTTAGGCAAAGGGACTCTCTGTTATCCACAATAAAAATGCATCTTCTTTTTCTTATTTTAAGACTGGCCTGATTAATGGAGAAAGAGCTCTTGGGTCACCAGTTGTTCAGGCAAAGTAATGATGTCTTTGTTTTAAAAAAAATAACCTGAGAGTCTCAGAGATAACATCCTGATTCTACCTTCAGGCTACACATGGGGAAACAGGTGTAGAGGGACTAAACAGAAGTCTTTCCAGAGCACATTCAACAGGCAGTGAAGGGAAGGTGATGCTGTGGTCTCTGACTTCTTCAGGCACTGGCAGTTACAGAAGGAGATGTGAAGCCCAACTGTGCTATATAGCACAGCACTGGAAAGAAGCAGTCACAAAGACATACAGTGTGGCAAGGAGAGGGCAAGAATTAGAGAGCTCTGATATTAGCCAAGGCAAAAAAAATATAAGAAAGTATAAACTTTGATTCGAGACTGACAAGATGCTTAACTGCCCCCAGTACTGCTCTGATAAAGTCCATTCAGCACTATATTGTGTGGATTTGCTGGCTTGAATCTGCATTAGTTTTGCATCTCTGAACTCTAAACGTCCTGATATGTAAAAATGATATATTTTTTTTATTCTACAGATCCATATTTTTCAGACTTTACAACATCATAGCCTGCTTTCTGCCCCTTCGGTATTACCAATGTAGTTCTAAAATCAGTGACAATTGAAACAATAATGACCAGTTTATTACCATTGCTTCCCAGCATTTCAAATTTTTCTTTCTCCTTGATCTGTATGTATACTAAAACTCAAGAAGATATATGCAGTCACTCTACAGATAATGGCATAAACAACTTACAGACAGAATTTTTGTGGTTACTGTCTTTGTTGGGCAACATCTTGACTCCTCTTGATTTCAGTTCAATTGCTTTTTTCACTGGGAAAACAAGCAAACAAAAACAAGATAATTTATTATTAAGTCATGTAGAGAAGAAAATGCAGCAGCCAAATCACATGTGTTACAACAATATAAAGCAAAATAGGAATCCCATAAGCAGCTTGAAATAACTGCAATCTCTATGATAATTTAAATATTTTTTTCAAAAATATAACGATTTATTATATTTCAGAAGAAGCTGAGTTCTTTAATTGAGATTATCGTCCTTTGCAATACTTTGAATTTAAGTTTCCTTAGAGTTAAGCAAAAAAAAAAAAAATCTGTACTAATTGATTTCCTATCTTTACCACTGCACAAGGCAAAATTTCAAACATTTTTGCAACCTTTTTCTTATTTAAAATGTACAGTACATTATATATGTGTATCTAAGGACCAAAAACTTTAAATATGATCTTCCCCAAACTATTTTCACTTGATTCTTCAGTAACAGAAACATTTTTACCTCAGTTTCCTAAAGAAATTGATGTCATATTATTACATTGTGTTACATTGTTTCATTTACCTAACTTGTTTTGAATCTACAGGTAAACTTCACTTGAATTTAGAAAGACAGTAAGAGCTCTCAAATATACAAAGTTTTGTGAAAGAGAACAGATCCATTACTGATTTAATTGCTTAGATTTTTATTTTTTTTCTCCTCTCTTCAGAGAGCTAAACCGAGTGGTCTCATAAACCAAGGAGGAGGAGACATGGGAAGGAACTAATACATTTATATGCTAATAAACATAGGGGGTAGAACTGGAATTATAGTGCTAGGAGAAAAGCATAAAAATATAAGATGAATTAATCAGAAATTCATTCTTTCTATAGCTCAGGAGCAATTTGATCAATTAAGAATAAAATAAGATACAAATAAAGAAATGTGCAACAAACCCGAACAATCTAAAGTTATTATGAAAAAATAATAGCAGTAGCAAAATACCTTAATAACTGACTTTGTGTATTAGAACGCTATGTTAGTAATGAAAAAACTTACAAAGACGTAAGTCATTGATTCATAGTAATTTTTTTCTAGAGCTTGTAGTGTTTAATAATCTTAAAATGTAAACACTCATCCTAGATACAAACATAAACAAAAATCAACTCAAGCACATCTAAAACAGCCATAATTTGTATCACATACCATATAAATATGCAAATTAATATAACCAGTCATCAGTTATGCTTGTTTTAAAAGTATGGCATATATTTTATGTTTGCTATAATATATACTTATCTGTATGCAAATACTTATAAGCAGTAAAGTGGTAGGAAGAGCAAGTTAATATTCCTTTAAATATCACATTAAAAATTGTGATTTCATCGTATTGTATTTCTGGTTTGGGAGTTTGCTGCTTTTGCAAACTCAAAGTGAAGTAGGCTTTTCTTAAGTGTTGAAATTGTTTGAGCAAGCACTGCAGAAAGTCTTTTTTTGTTCTCTGTATGTTGTGAAATGTTAGGCAGTGCAGACATTTATGCTTAAACCTGGAAAACAGGTGTTCAAATGTTGAAAGATGTTTGAAACACGACTATAGCCACACGCGATTAAATAGATTTGTGCTGTTTTTTTTTTTTTTTTCTTTTAAGAGTATACTATGTGGAAACATCATTGCTTACAGACAATAAAGCTAATCTTCTCAAAAATAAATAAGAAATAACAAAACATAGGTATCTGTGGCTTCTGGAAGGGTAAACTTCTTTGGTAGGGTTTTCTTGGGACTACTTTCTAAGCCTTAGGTACTTAAATTTTCCTCAAGTTCAGTCTTCCATTCTGTTTTATTAGGCTGCATAACCAGTCTGTTCAAAAGACAGGGATAGCACAAGTTGTGTACCTGAACAGCTGGGATATTTCCTGGAGTTGTGGTCCTTTCTGCAGCACAAGTTCCATGTTTTATCAATATCTATCTCAGGTAAAACATGTGAGCACTTCTTGGAGGATACAACCCTACATTGCTTACGTTCACGGATGAGAGGTATAATCCTTGAGTCATTCATTATATGGTAGATGGAGAAAAAGAAGTACTCTCTCTTCCTCCTTTTTGTCCTGTGATCATATTTCAGGAGGAAATTGGCAATAAACTCTCAGATTCCTGTGGGAGTCACTCCTGGAGGTATTAGACATGCTCAGAGCACGGCTTCTTAAAATGGGGAAAATGATCCTCATCAGCTTTAGTTTGAAATTTAGTGGATATAACTGAAACAAGGAAGTTCTGACTTCATATATGACAAATTTTTTCACTATTAGGATAGTTGAGCATGGAAGCAGGTTGCCCAGGGATGTGGTTGCCCAGAGGTATGGGATTCACCATACTTAAGATCAGTCATTTAAAATATAGGTTTTACGAAAAGAAATAGCTACCTTGAGGGGGCACAATGAATCATCCTCTGAAGGGCCCCTTTTTTCTCCATGAAATGTAACAGAAGCATACACCACTAGTTGAAGCTAGGTTCCTACATTTTAGACAGTGACAGTAGGTGACATGATCTTTTTAAGTCTGGAGAACTTTAACAAGCAAATTTAGCTATATCTGAGTCTTTGTGCCTATAAGGCCAAATGACAATTGTTTCCTAATTGAATTAAGCAGGTGCAGTCTGTAAAATATAATCTCTTCCCTGCTTGAAAGAGAAATTGAAACTACTGAACACTGTCTTCAACGAACAATTTCAACTCCTTTTCTAACATGAAGGAAATACTCTCAATCATACTTTTCATAACCATTTAAATCCCATTTGAATATCTCTTCTGAGGTGCCAAAGCTGCAACATTAGGCATTTTTTTCTACTTCCTAATTACTCTCTCATTAAAAAGATTTTCCTAATTTCAAAGATGATTTGCCATTTCATAGCACAAAAAGGAGTTAAAGTTAATAATGTCAAATACAAGCAGCACTTTCTACCTTTTAAATTACTGCTTTTTGAGAATGTGCATAGTTTTCTGCTATCTTCTCTTAAATTTAATTAAATAAATTAATTTAAGTATTAATTTAAGTAAATTTAAGTAAATAAATTTAATTCACTTTTTTTTTTTCTTCAGTGAGTCATGCCTTCAAGACTCTTTAGGAGTTAGGATACCCATCTTTTAATCTCTTTCAGCACCACTAGTTCAGTGAGGACAGCTGAACACTGGAAGTCCAGGATAATCTCACCAGTCTAGTGGAAAACATCTGCAGAATTCCTTAACTTTACACTGTAGCTAAATTAAAACCAGTCATGAAGAGAATATATGCCTGGTATTCTTTGAACGGATAACAAAAGTTAAAGGAAATTTTGAAGTTGCAAGGGATCTTTATAAACATCCAAACCTATTATGTTTTCTATTAAGTTCTTAAGTTTCTAATATATGTGAATCTGTGTAAAGGAAATGCATTTTACATCAAGCACAACTATCTTGCTGAGAACTGATTATGACAATTGAGCAGAAAGTATATTTTGAGAAAGGATGAACCAATAAATAAAATTTCAGCTGTTGGCTACAGTCAGGAGGACAACAATTGGATATGTTAAAATCAAAATGAGACATTAGAAAAATAATCACTATGGGATTTTACTGGAAGAGCATTATTTTCTGTTTCTAAAGTATATGAAACTCTAATTTACTTATGAATAAACAAACAAAGACAAACAATAAAAACTGTAGAAAAGAAGGAGAAAACTATCACCTCTAGTCATAGAAATTTCTGTGTATATATGTATATATATTATAGGTATATATTGCATTCAGATTCTGTGTTTGAGAGAAATCAAATTTAAGTACTCCTACCAAATTAGTAAACAATATTTAAAAAATTTGTTTGAGCATTTTAAAATAATGATAGAGCTATCTATACCCATATCTGAAAAGAAGATAATCTAAGATATTTGAGGTCGGCTGCCAGTCTGTCATTGAAATGGTTTTCCCAGAAAGCTAAGTCTCCTTTGCATTTTCCTTTCCTAAGGCATCTAAAGTATCAAATATAACTGCTAAATAATCTATGTTCATTAAAGAGAAGAGTTTAAAATGAAAACAAACAGAACCTTACATATTTAAAACATTTGCATATGTTTGGGTCAGCAGGATCTAATATTTTTGAGAATATTCAGAGAAGCAATGAGTTTAAGAAAAATATTAAAAAATAACTAAGTTCTGATAAATTTCAAAAATAAGTTTTCTGTATAGTCTGCAGTCTGAAGAACTGCAGAAAGACCTTCCATGACCCATCGACCAGGTAATGAAATGGCAAATGAAATTCAGAGTAGATAAAAGTAGTGATAAATGTTAGAAAGAACAGTCGTATTTTCACAACTAAAATGATGGAGACTGAGCTGATCATCACTACTCAGAAATAAAGCCTAGAATTTAGGAGAAGCATGCACTGTAGGGTTCAAAAAAGGAAATCTGATATTAGAAATTGTCAGGAAAGGAGTAAAGCACAAGGCTAAAATTATTACATCACTGTATAAATTTGTAGTTCATCATACACCTTGACAATTTTATGCATTTCTGGTCCCTGCATGGACCAGAAAAGGCTCAAGAAGGCTTTCATAGAACAGGGAAAAGGATCTAGGAAGGGTGATAGGGGCAATAGGGGTTACCAAGATATTGCATGTTCCCTCCTGATGGACAACTGAGTACACTAGAACTCTCCAGCCTTGGAAAGCGATGGCTTGTGAGGAAGGAGGGGGGAGGAGGGGTGTTATAAAAGAGGACCAGAATTGTCATCAAGAGGGTTCACAGGGGCTGAATGTTCCCTGTTTTGTTCACTCTCAGCTCAAGGCCAATGAGAAGCTAACAAGAGCAAGGCTTCAAACTAGTAAAGGGAGGTGGTTCTTCATATAACAAGTAAAAGACGTGTGAAACTCTTTGCCATTGACAAATGTAGATGTAAGAAGTTTATAAAGTTTCAAAGGAAGACTTGACAAGAGTCAAGTCTTGCACGAGAGTCCTGTGGAGGGTTATTAAGCAGACTGACTACATCAGGTTCAGGAGATTCCTGCAGCTAAAAATATCTGGTGACAGGAGATGTATTATCAGGGAAATGTCATCAGTGTTTTCCCTGTTCTTAATTTTCTGCAGGCATCTGCTTCAGGCTGCTTTTGGAGACAGGCACTGGGCTAGACAGATCCTTTATCTGAATGTTTGCGGGTATTCTTATGTTCTTATTTCAAGTTTGTGCGTTGAAGAAATAGGTCTAAATTCATTCAGCAGATAAATCTCATCTTTATTTTTGGGACAAAGGAATGACTCTCTTCTTTGAGTTCACATTACTTGAGCAGACTATGATCCTTTCCTTTAGACATTGCTATAATCCTAATATATATGCCTCTATTGTATATGGAAGATGAACTTTTTGAAAACTCATCCTATATTTGCAGAGCCACTAGTTGTGTGTAGCCTGGGTGAACACTGTCTCTCAGGGTGAGAGTTCAGAACCTCCAACAGAACAGGGATATTGCTCAGTTTGAAATTCTCCTCTCCTTGGGGCTGCCTGTGCATTCAAAGACACACTCTGTGCTGCCCGTGGCAGTACTAGCCTCTAAGCACAGCTCAGGGCTTTTGCAAGCTAGCGACTTGGATAGTCAAACTATGACCAGTTCCACGTAGACTGGAAATCTATGGTCTGCTTTCGTGTCTTCCCTGAAATATCAAGGGTATATGATATTCAATGTTGTTTTATATTCAGACCAAAATGGTATAAATATCAAATTTCATATTAGTTGTTAGATTACTCAGTTAGAACAGGAGTAGTGTAAGACTTTGTTTATCATTCAGTAAGATCATAGTTTTGTTTTAACATAGTTCTAACACATTTTGAGGTGTATACACCTTACAGTGAAAGGTGCCAGCTTCTAATTTCAATTATACCTATGTAGATATGGGGAAATACATATACACATACTTTATACAATATTTACATTTACATCCTGATTTGTTATGAAAAATGACTGTTTCAGTTATGTTTCAATTTTGTTGTGAAAACAAATGAGTATATAGTGTATTCTAAACATTACAATGCCTTTTCAGCTCAAAGAAAAGTGTTCATTATATATTTGATGCTTTAATATAAATATACTGCAAAGAGTTAATTAAATGAAATGTTATTTCCTGCTTTAATCAGCTGTGTAACTGTGTATCAGAAGTACTGCAAAAAGAAGAGGCACTTATATTGTTTCTATATTATGTTTCAGTGAGTCTACTACTACAATGAGATTTAAAGAACCCACTTTAAATCATTTGAAAGAAGATTTAGAGGAGCATTGCTCATGTTCAGGACAGACCGTGATGTATTATGACCTCAAAAATCTATCATTCAATATATTTTCATTACGTTTGAGCAAATAAACATAATTGTCTTTTTCTTCTGCTTCATCTCAGAGAACAAGTTATACACAAATGTTAACTTTCCTATATTTATATATTTCTCATATATATTCTTTTAGAAAGAATACAAAATATTAGACTCTGCACAAACATCCATGTATCATAAAATGCTAAGATGGTTTTGAATATGTTATTTTTGAAAGTGAAAACAGTCATTGATAATATCAGCTTTATTTTCTGGAGCCATAAGTCGCTTCAGAGTACTATGCTTTCTCTATATTCCTACTTCCTTGTCATTCACAAGGAGGATGTTCTACAATTTTTTCTGCTTACATTAATTTGTAATAGTAAGTAACTCACAAAAGAATTGCTCTACTGATGCTGCAATTATAAAAGCATGTTATAGACACCAGCTCATTACAGCAGTGATGGTTTCCTACAATTCGTATAATAATGATTGTTCTAAAATTATTTTTATTTTCCCTAGTTTTATTTTCCGGGTTTGTTCTTTGAAAATTGCCCTTCCAGTCTCAGGTGTATTTCAAACTGATCTACCAATTGCTCTATTGCTGAAGAGAACTAAATCTGAAGGTTTTAATTTTTTTCCAATACTTTAAACAGTTTTCTTAACAATTATGCATGGATAAATAAAAGCTCTAAGCAGTTAGTCTTTCAGATACGCTCTGCACATATATCATTTTTACATACACATGACTCACTGATGCAAATAACTGTACAAAGCACAGAGCAATTGAGAATCAGGCTTTGTGTATGGAAGCTGTTTTGAAAGCCTAACAATCTGTAGCTTTAAACCTAAATGGCTATATACAATTTTTTGGTATATATTTGGTTTGCTTTACCTTTCCAAAAGTATCGTCAATATTTAAATATTAATATCTGATAATTCTTTTTAATTCTTCTAGGGATTGTTTAATTAAAGTATTAAACTACATTTTAATTAAAGCATTAAACTACATTTTGGAGCAAAGATTTTTCATCTGCATTTGTTGTCTAATTTGGGGAAGACAAAATAGGCTGTTTTCATTATACACCTCATCATCACATGCAAACTTGAAAACAGTGACAATCTATATGAAATCTAGACAAAGCTTAGTGCTGCCAGAATTCTTAAGAAGATTCAATATATTTACAATTAAAATTGTTCTCTGACACTGGAAGGTGCTTCTGAATGAACCAGTGATTAAAAATAAATGTAACCTGCAAGCTAGCAAAAATATTTTTAACATCTGCAAGTTCTTCAGATATAATTTCAAGGGAAGAAATCCAGCATTCTGTGAAATCTATGACAATTATGAAGTACTTCTTACCCTAGATTATTATGTTCTTGCATTCTATGGGGCAATTAATTCTTATTTGAACTTATATTTGAAAATGCACTGGGAGAGATCCTACAGAGTGCTGATGGCAGTATATCCTCTCAAATTTAGGAGAGGTTTTGAATTTTCTCAGGGAACGTTGCCTGCTGGGATTATAATGAAAACCTTTCTAATGTGTTTGTCTTTACTTCCATCATGGTAAAAATTTGTGCTAACTCAAATAAAATACTCAATAAAGATGAAAAAAAAAATCCAACTAAGAATAAAATATCAATATAAAAGCCTTTCTGCATAAGATTATAATACACACTTACATATACTTCCTACACATTCGTAAATTTACACTCAAATGTGAAAATAACTGGAAAAGAAACTGAACTCAAAATATCCAAAGAAATATCTCTTTTTTTAATAAAAGCTATCCCCTGGATAAATCAAGCAACATCCCCAAAGCAAACAAACTCAGAAGTGCGTTGAGTATGAGTGACATTTAAAAGCAAAAATTTCTGCAGAATACTGTCATTTCCAGTCATTTCCCAGAGGAAATTACAGCAGCTTCTCACTGACTCCTGTCCCTTTTCAATGTCTACATATAAAAGGAGTTTCTGAAGACGGATGCTCGTTGCTGCTGGTTTGGTGAGCTCAGATACAAGTTTAACTAATTCCGTGGAACAGCTAAATCAGATGTTATAATTGAAAAGCCATTGGGGGGAAAAAAAAGAAAGCTTCAGTCACTGAATTATAGAGCATTATTACTTTTTTGTAAGTCAGTAAGTGTTGATAAAATAGCACTGATTGATAGCATCTATTTGAAGTATACGGTAAGCATCCAGACATGGTATTGAAGCTTTAGTTGAAGAAGCTTTTCCGCATGGGCAGTAAGAAATGAATCATAGGTTTTGGCTAATACTTTTAATTATAATTTATTTCTAGGAATCTTTCTGCCCTGCTTCCTCTGCTTCCCCCCTCCAAGTCTACAAGCTAAAGCTCAAACACAAATGAAGCATCATATTTGTAAGGAAAAGCATACTACTCTTGCAATAAAACCACTCTCCTCCACTGAAATCAGACAGCTTACTCCTAATAACTTTCAGAAATGACAGAATCAAATCTAAAGCTAGTCAATATTAAATTAAAATTATGTATCTACATAGATAAGCAAATATAATTTGTATATGATACAAAAAAGATATAATGAGATTACAAGGATATGAGGTTCCTGTTAAGTTTGAACGTGTCGTGCAACTTTAGGGAAAATCAGATCATAATTGGATTTAATCAAAGACAGAGAGCTAATAACAAAATCTAGACACTTTAATCTGATAATATGGAAGATGGGTGAGATTCTACTTGGAATCCTCATGTTCCTTCTGCTGCTTCTATAAACTTCACATACCTGGTAACTTAAAATTACTCATTGGTAGTGTTCTGAGGACATATTAATGTCCCTGAACTATTTTATTGTTTTTTTATGCACAGAGCTGAGGCTTTCTAAGAAATTATAATAAAAAAAATGTATTGGACTGAAAAAAGAGAAAAAATAGCTAGAAAAAATTCAATAGGATTTCATGAGGAAGTTTAAAAAGATCCTGGAGTAGCAAGATTAAGGGTGAGAGAATAAAAATGGATTTTATGTAACTGTGAAAGTAAAAGTTCTTTCCTGTTATTATTTTTATTCTCAGGGCAATGCTACTGGTTTTAAAAAATGAAAAAAAAAAAAAAAAAGGTAAAACAAGTACCGATTTGAAATAGGCATTTAGGATAAAATTTGCAAAGCCAGTTTAACTTCTCACATACAGTTGGTACATGGAAGGCTAGTTTCATTTTGTCCATAAAAATACCTTTACATACAGATGCCAAGCAAATGGAGGTTTCAAATGCAGTCTTAGAGTCTTTTAATGCATCCATTTATGTACACAAATAGTTTGAAATCAGTGAAACCAGAAAAAGTAAGTTCAGGACAGTTCTGGCCTAAGAAAACCTAAGAGGTCAAACCAAGTGTACAGCGCAACATACTAAAAAGCATCAGCTCAAATGCTGGATTTCCATTGCATTGCCTTGATTACAGACATACATATTTTCAGGAATTATCATGAAAGGGACAGGAAGCTCACATTCTAATCTTGACCAGGTCTTGTATCTCAGTACTGGTGAGAGGAACAGTTTCTGCTGGAGAGAGTCAAAGGCTATATCACCAGGAGGGCTGTATTTGATTATTTGCCTTGAAAAACCTGTTCATTTCTTTTTTTTAATTATGAATTGCTAGTAATTACACAGAAAATAAGAATACAGCAGACATTCACCTCCCAGACTAAGCTTCTTCCACTGTGAACGTTTTCTGATTTTAGAAAGAACTTCTTTTCATTTTTAGTTGAAGATGAATTTCAGATTGTATTACAATGTAAAAAAGCTTATATTTGCTTGTCATTTATTCTCAGGATGGCTATGAATTTCAAGAAAAGATATCTGTTTATAATTATTGTGAGTATCACTTGACTAATCATCTTTGAGTTTCATATGCCAAATGCTGAACAAATGCAGGTTAGTCTTTGCACCAAGAATTTGCAGTCTTATTCTCAAACAAATGTAATTTTGGTTGTACTTTTGTTGGTGGAGGGGGGAGGAGGTTAATATAGGTAGAAAGAAAATTATGAAAAAATAGAAACGGAAGTGAAGATGGTATGAAACACAATTAATTGTCCTTTTGTAAGATATAAGTGAGAAATAATTTAATCTAGAGAAGTTTTTGAGGAGATATGATACACTTTAAACATATTAAAGATAACTACAAAGAGGAAAGATATATGCTCCAGCTCTGCTAGGGCTAAACCAATAATTTATAGCCTTTATTTGTAGTAAGGGAGACTTCGATTTCACAGGAAAAAAAGCTTTTTAATAGTAAGAATGATGAAGCCCTGGAATACATTATCCAAAGGAGCTGTGGAATCTTCATCATTAAAAGTTTTTAAGAGCGTGCTAAAATACAATCTGACAAGAACAGTCCTTCTTCGACAAGGGACAAGCTTATCAAGATGTATTTGACCCTATTTTCTACTATTTCATAATAGTAACCCACAACCTGAAGCCACTCGGATAAATGACAAAAACAATTAGAAGTTAAGACCATGGAGGTTATTCCTGGGATTTCTAGCATATGAAATTGATTGATTACTGCATTTAACAGCATATGTGAAAACAGGGAGATGACGTGCACTACATAAGGGATATCAAAGCCAGATAAGACACTAGAATCACATAGTCCTATTAACATATTATTATGCTTAATGTAATTTACTCTCTTTTAGAGCCTATATAGTTATAGTTCAGGGACATCTGTGTGGTAGTACTGTAAATGTACAGATATATTCCCAGTCTAAATTTCAGGAATGTCAGCAGAAGGACTCAGTTATAAGTTAAGACACAGAAAGAGATAAAGCTCCATTTTTTCACAAGTGCTTGCTGGAAAAGCAGATATGACACCAGAAGAAGAAAACCAACTCTTGCTTTTTGTCCCTACTATGTTCTTTGTAACAGTCGCTGTGTACATCTCTGATGACATACTCCTCTTTTCCCAGTTTCCCAGCTACCCAGTTACTTGATTATATTGCCAAGTTTTCCTCCTGTGTGAAATAACCTGCAAGGCCTTAAAGACTGGCTACCATTCAAAGCTAAAATATTCTGACATCATCCGCTGGTAGTTCCTCAAGCTGCTTCTGCTGCTGCTCTGCTGAGTTCAGCTCTTGGCTGCCTTTCACTGCACATTTTTCCCAAGTACAGATATTTGAAGGTGAAGGGGAACAGCATATTTCCCAGAGCGTGGTGATTACAGGTAGCGAGGCAGGAAAGCCCTGCCCTTCTTGCCCAGCTCTGCACCTGGTGACACTGTAAGGAATGTACGTGAGCATTTCTGCATGTTCAGTTAAAGGACAGCTCGATTTCAGGCAAAAAAAATGTAGATGCATAAATAGAAATTGAGACTCACAAGCAACTGCCTCAGGTAACGCTTAAATACTCTGCCTTTTCTCCAATATGCCAATCTTCCTCTTGCTGTATTAGAAGAAATAATTTAATATCTTCAACACTTTATATGTTGAGAGAGAGTGGAAGAGAGGTATCTATTACATAGATTTATATCTAGCTCTACGTATTTTGCAGAGTTCAGTAAGTAACAATGAAGTATTTCCAATAACCTTCACAGGGTTATTCTCCTGAGAGAATTAATAAATTTATCTCAATACAATGCAGAACTCATCAAATTCCTTTTGCTTTAGTCTCATTGCTCTGATTTTCCTGAAGTTGGGTACTCTTGTTCTGAAAAAAAAATCATTGTCTTAGTTCAGATTGTAAAGTCCAATCAAGTACTTTGTTTGTTTGATCTTTGTACCTTTATTGCTCTGGGTTCTTCTCTTAAGAGTCATTTGCAGCAGTACTACCATCTTTTGGCCCTGGAGGAAATGATCTGCAATTCACAGGGTTCATGGCATTAGTATTCTGTCTGGAGTTTGCTTATAGATCAAACATTTCTTTCTTATCACTCAGGTCATGTGAGACCAGTAAAATAGACCACTAACTGCCTCTAAGGTTTTTTTTTTTTTTTTTCAGTTTCCTTCTTCCTGCCATACCACGAATTCCCTTGAAAGTCTAGTATCTATGAGAATAAGAAAAAATAGTCTGTTCACTTTGACTTTTTTTTTTTTTTTAAATAGTAACAGAAATAATCTGACAAAACTAATCTGATAAAAACACGTCTGGCTATTTTTCAAAATATTCTCTTGACTATTTCACTTTTCCTCATCCGAGCTTATTCTATAAATATATTCCAGGAAGTGTTTCACAAATACTTAGCATATATTTATTCTACTTCCTGGTCAATGGGCAAAATGCTGGACATTTAGTTTCTAAGTAACAGACTTTGGAAATTAAAATTGCCAATGAGCAATTGTCATAGCACTTCATAAATGTTGCCCTTTTCAAATTCTATAGCTTTGATCTTTCTTTCTGGTGGATATTTTTGTTTGTTTATTTGCTTGTTTTTGCCAGGATTTTCTATCTAACTGCAGTGTCACAAAGTCCCTATACAAGTGTCTGTTGTCAACATCTGTTAAGGCTTGCTCAGAGAAGTCAAACATTATCCTGAATTCTGTATAGCAAGTTCTAGTCAAGCTATCAGTGGTAGAATAAGCTTTGAAATATTTCCTTTCTACCTACTTTTTCCATGTCTTATTTCTCTTACCAGTATTATGTGCTCTTCTTCTTTATGCCAGCTGAAGACGCAGCTTCAGAAATGCTAAAGCTTCTTCCCTTCTCACATAAGCATTTCTTCTTGGCAAATCTCACTTCAATGCATTCTCGACAGGGAGTGCTTCCTTGCTGGCCACATGATGTCATGTCCCTGATCTCAGCTGTGTGATTTGAACTAGGACGGATTCCAACATTCCAATGGAATTACCTGTATCTCAATTGTACACCTTTCACTCCCGCAGTCTAGAGAATGTTTTGAGCCAATATATTTCTTAAATGCTCCAAAACAAACATGAAATTCTTTCCTCGTGGAAGTCAGTAACTTTAGGAAGACTGATCCTATTGCTCTAATGTACCCATTACACTTTCGTCTACCTTCTCTATAAAATAGTGTTCAGCAAAGGTCTTGAAAATGGTTTCTTGCTTCAGTACCCTGTCCATAAATTAAGTTCATGAAGGGAATTCTATGACAAAACCTCAGCTAAAATAAGGCCCTGGACTTGATACCGTAGGAAGATTCTCACAAGCTTTGCTTCCTGATGCTCAGCTATCCTCTCCTTGACCTTCTCAGAGGCATCCCAATCTTCCATAAGATCTCAAGTTTGAACTATGTCACTGAAATAATCCAACTCTTTGCTCTTGTGTATTATCTGAAGAATATTCAGTTTAATATCCTAGCATTTCATGCACTAACAGCTTTCAAAATCTTCCCTAGTAATCAGTGTTATAACTCCAGAGAGAATTTTACAGCAGGAGTAGTTGTTTCTAGTACATGGCTACCTGTAAAAGCTGTAGGTTTTTGACCATGATCAGTTAGCCTCCTTGTTCCATCAATCCGGCAAAGTACTGCCTGTCATTATTCGACCTTCCACCTGCTCTCTGCGCTGGAAAACTCTGCATGCAGTACTAGGAAACAAATGGCACAGCCCCAAGATGAATGGGTGTCACAATAGATTCTAACACAAATCTTTCTCCTTCTATGTGTATAAGCTGACACAAAATCTGAAAATTCAAAATGAAGCACCGTCATTTTTTTTCCATTAACCTTCTGCATGTCACTTAGCTGGCCACTTGCCCTGAGAGACTGCCTCAGCTCTGTGGTGCTATCAATGTGAGATACATCATAATAAGACAAGTTTAGCAGGCGTCAAGTCTTTAATGCCTGCAAGTATACACAGTTCTGGAAAATAGTATCAACACAGTTTGCGCAGTGAATATTTACTATCACTGAGCACGTTGTGCAGTATAGGTTGTCTCTGAAAAAGAAACCATAAATGAAGTCTGCTCAGTTCCTTATTTGAATGGCACTTCCAGTCTTTCAAACATAGTGTCAAAAGTTCATATAAGCAGCTAATCTCCTCAGAGCTCCAGGGGTTTTCTTCAATAACATCTCCATAGTACCAGCCAATGGGGTAATCGGTGTTCTCATAGTCATCAGAAATTCCTATTCCGAAGCCAATATTTGACCACCTTTTCAGGTTTTGTAGACCTGTAGTCTGAACTGAAAATATCTCTAAAACACGGATCTTAACACTATTCTTTTTAGTATTTTCATTCAGCCAGCTGAACTTGAATGGGCTGAACTGTTGAATGGTAGATCATGCAGAAGCTGCAAGTGTGGTAACTCAGATACCTTATTCTTTGATGTTTCTTCTGATGCAAAACTAACCATGCATGTTCTTTCAGGCTGCAGAAAATGTAAAATAATTAGCCTAATTGGTTTTGTACTTACAAGTATGTGTGTAGGTTATGCATGTTTCCTTGAAAACTGTACTTTAATTTGTCTACCTCCATTACTGGTGTATATGCTCTTATTTTAAAAATCTTAGCATCATATTCTGCTGTCCTCCTTGCTACTAGCTGGTTATAGAGTATTAGTAAGAACTAGAGTCTCTTAGGCATTTTCCAAAGCTGCATTTTTGCACTGGAAAGTACTAGTTCACTGAAGGTATATCAGTTTTATTACATTATCGTAGCATGGAAAACAGCTCTCTTAGAAGACAGGTAGCAACTAGCACAGTGAGGCTTTGGAATAAGGACTGTGGAAGACCTGGCTGTTGACTGAGTGTAACATGATTCTTAACAATCAGCATCTACTATGTCTGGTTTTGGAAGTTAAAATATTTTGATGTTTTCAAAGTATAACTTTAATTACATATTTTTTGGAAGGTAATATGGGAAAAATGTTATATATAAAAATGTGTACCGAAATGATATGTTATTTTTCAGCCATAAATGCACTATTTTGAATGGTTTTAGTGAGGATAACATGATGCCAAACAAAAGTGGACTAATGAACAGCTGCTACCATAGCAGCATCTGCTTAAGCTTACATTATGAAGCAGCTATGCTTCAGCCTTCTTAGCAACAGAGAAACTACTAGACATTCAAAAAAGAAGTAGTATCTGTAGCAGTCTGCATGGAAATAATAAAGGTTTCCACCTTTAATAAGCCACCTTTAATAATCTTGTTTGTTCTGTATGTGTCCAAAAATCATGGGTTCATAATGTGCTCATACAAAATGACTTAGTAGTATGACATTTTAATAAAATACCCTCGTATTAAGAAAAATCTGTATCCAGTTTGAGGCTTTGTCAAACATCTCCTCCATGTTGTCCATGTTGGCTCTCACAAAGTACATCTAAACTTTGGACTGAAAATCTTGAGGCCAGAGATTTTTCCTAGAGGATAGTCTTAATAACTGTAGTTCTTTTGGATGCATATTTTTTTTTTTTGGTCACTTTAAGTCAACTTTGGGGCATTTCTTTAGATTTGGAGGAAAAAAAAAAAAACTTTGCAACACCAAAATGTACCAGAAGACAGTCAATCTCTCTCAAGAACGTGCATGCCTTTATGAAAGGGTATAAAGCTTTAAAAATATATCCAAAGATTTTTTATAGTGTCAAACACTGAAAAAAAAGAAAAAGCTTCAAGACTATAAATGAGAGGACTTGAGATGGCTTTAGCTTAAGGATGTGCTGGGCTCAGCGTACTTGGCAAGATACTTTGATTAAAGACTTTAAAGAGATGTTACAGGAGCAGCTATTTTAACAAGCTTGTTCTTAAAAGGTATACATGCTACATTAACATAGAACGAGTTTGAACGGTTTCTCTGGCTCTGTTCTTATCATGTGGTCTAGACTAATACTAAGCTAATAAAGGATGTCTTATAATTTTAATACAGGGACAAAAGCACACACATACAAAATCAAACAAAGCTGTTTTTCAGAGAGGCTAAATATATATTCAGTGTGAGAGACAATGAGCTATCAAATACTGATTTCATTCTTACAGTTTTTATTAAATTCTCCTTTTTGATCAAACAACATAAACCGAGAAACAAGCAAACACAGGCCAGTGATTGATAGTATTGCATATGTTATACTCTCAGGTGCCAGTATAAGATACATTAAGGGACCTACCTACAACAGCCATGGCAGACATACTGCTACAGTTAAGAAAATAAAGAATGTATGCTCCTAAGGCATGTATCATATAGTTTAACATGACTTAACTAAATGAGTTTCTAAGTGCTCATAATTTGTTATAAAAAATTAGCAGTAGGAAGAAAATAAAATGTGGAAATGCCATTTTAAAATGTTATTTTATGTTCAGTTTTTGCTATAAGTATATTGAATTGTATTATTGTTATTATCTCATCTCACCTTCATCAAAAAGTACCTGCATGATAATAGTGAGGGTAAACAAAAGACAATAACGTACTAATGTAAAGGACTGATACAGAAATTTGTCAAGTGCAATTTGTTATGGAAGAGCAGCCAAACATATGAATTACAACTGGTTAATGATTAAAAACTGAATGAGCTATAAAAAGCAGCAAAGATGTTCTGTAAAATAATGTAATGTGGTTGAAGTCAGATTTTCAAAGGGATTTAGATATCTAAAATCACATAAGTGTTCACTGGAACTTTCAAATAACACCAGTCCACAATGAAGTACATGTAGGCACTGGTGAAAGTTTCTTTGAAGGAGAGATTTAAAGAGCTCAGACAACTTAGCTTATCTAGAAAACTGAGAGGTGACTTAGTGCTTCAAAGAGGGGAATTACTGTGTAACAAAAGGCTTTTGCTGAAGGAAAATATACCTCCATCACTGGACACAGAAAGATTAAGCCAGACTAACACAATTGAGAAGTCAAGTGATGGTATTAAACCTTGAAAAGAACAGTCAGGAGACATGGGGGGTTATCTGCTTGTAGATGTTTACATATCAAGATTGGATCCCTTTCCTGACAGTACATTTTAACAAAACACAAGTTATTGTCTCAATACAATCTAGTGAGAAGAATCAGTATCACTTGAGAGCTAGAATGAAATGGCCTCTTTTAGCTTTTTGACTTTATTAATTGCTTTTACTATTTTTCTTTTCTAAATTCATTCTGATATAAATGGCAATATTCATTGAAACACCTGATTAAAAGTACCATGTGTGCATCTACTGAGGAAATACCATAAATTCTTCTAACTTATTTCAAACACCAATTCTAACGGTTTAAAGAATGTGTAGAAAAGATGGATAGGTATGCACTCATATGCAAACTCGCTGAATTACAAAAATTCATTGAAAAGATCTACTTTACCTAGCAGTTCATTATACATTATTTCACTCATGGTTTTCCATTAGTACAAATTTATTTCAGCAGCCTCTATTATATTCATTCTTTGACTTCAGGATTATCTGTTTGTTAAATCCTGAATTATTCATGGTAATCAAACAGAGCAGAGAGATAACTTCTGGTGCATAATGGTCAAAATATCTAATACCTCCTTGAACCTTTCTGCTACCTTGCCAAAAACAACATAGTCAATTTGAAACGCTCTGCGACAGAAATTAGAATTCTGCCATAGAAAGTGGAATATATCCATTAACTAGGTTTTACTTTGGAAACTTTCTTTTTTATTTTACTCTCTTTCTATGAAAGTTGAAATAAATAGGTAATTTAAGCAGATGAATTTTTGACAATACAGGAAATTGATTTTTTGTCTTAAAATAAAAACAACAACAAAAACTCTTCTAGTGTTCTGTAAATATATGAAACTTAAGCAACCATCCTGTACTTGCTGTAAATGTGCAAAAACATGGGACTCTTTCCCAAACCTACTAAGTCATTCTGTTTCATATTGATAACCTTTGTTGCTAGGAAGTGGTACACCTGGAAAAACAAAGAATTAACTAATACAAAATATTTTCATTCATATTATAGATAGACTGTCAGCATTAGTTGACCTTTGTGGGGTTTTTAATGCATTTTTGAAGCAAAAGCATAGACCAAATCACATGCTTTGCAACTCCCACTGAATATATAGGAAGAGAAGCTTTGCACACCAGCACAGATGAGGGCAGAAGGGTGAGAAGAAAGAGGCCCACACCTGAGTGGATGCAACATCTTTTCATTTACGACGGTCTCATCACAGAACAAGGGAAACCAAGAACAGAGTCCGGCTACACCCACAGAGGGTGCTGCCTTCCATGAGACCAGAATTTCACCCAGATAGGTTGCTGGTATGAAGCATGCATGGCAAAGCAAGCCTGCACTTGTTGCATTGTGATTTCTTCTGGTGGTGGTCAGCTTAGACAAGATCATTTAAATCGGGTCTGCTTCTGACCAGCTACTCTGAAAGTATCACAAGAATACCACAGGTCTGCTAGGAAATTGAGACACAACCTTTTTATTACTAAAATCAGCTTCAAAAGATCAAGATACAAAACAAAATGCCAGGAGAAAAAAACCCCACACCCTTCACATAATATTTGTTTGTTTTTTAAACATCTTTAAACATCTAGTCTGGCCTGAGGGAAGATGAGACAATAAAGATGATTAAAATAAATAAAGGGAAAGTCCAAAGACCCCTCAGCTAGGTATACCTTTTATACTGCTTAATTCTATTTTTATATTCCTCTTGCCAAGCATTTAAAAACTGTATTATGTACATTAGGCACATTAGTTAATGTATTAAAGCATATAATTCTAATATATTACTTTAATTATTCATTTCAATTCATATCAAATTACATCATGTTTATTATCCTGTTATTTTGGCTACATTGTTGCTGCAACTTAACCTTTTCCAATCAGCCCAAACTAATTCCAGCTAACAACCCAAACAACTTTATTTTCTTTCCTTTGTTTGCTTTTTGAACTGACAAACAGAATTATTAGAATTCATTTTATTAAAATATTGGAACTACTAGTGAGATATAAAACTATGCATAGCGAATTTGTTTGTCCAGCCAATTTTGCTAACTGTAGAAAAACTCTGAAATGCAAATTCTTCCTATGGAAAGGAAAAAAAAAAATTCACCTCACACACTGGGATGGGGGAGAAGTGCCTCGGGGTATGGGACTCCCTATGGGATGCGGGGGAAGAGCACGGGAGGGGGGACTGTACAGGACTGGCTGGCGAGTAGGTGCAGGGGCCTGGGAGCCAGAGGTCTGTGAGGGCCTGGGGGTTCCTGAGACCTGTTCGTGTGTGTGTGTGTGTAAGGGGGATGTGTGTAGAGCAGGTGTGTGTGTGTGTGTGTGTGTGCGTGTGTGTGCATGCGTGTGTGTGGGTATGTGCTGAGAATACCTGCTCAGGCTCATTCCCGGCTGGACCTGGAGGATGGAGCTGCATCGGCCTCACCTCTGTGGGGCTGCTGGATTCAGCAGCTCCGTAACGGCATTCACTTGGCCCTTCAGCTTGCTTTCTTTTTTTTTCCCCCCCAGTAACTGAAGTAATCTCACAACTAGACCATCAAATGAAATAGCAATGGGCGTGGCATATGTTATGCTTATTTAACGCTATTTGGGATTTATTATCTTATGATAAATCTGATGAGGTCCAACCAATGAAACAATTTTAGCTTCACAGGAATAGAGTGACCAGTTTTAAACTACAACTGAACTGAGAGTCTCAAAAGAGGAAGCAACAATAGGTACTATTTCATTTTCCATCAGTTTGAGGATTATTACTTTTTGGAAACAAGACTTAAGTCTCAAGATTGAATTTCTTATTTCTAAAAATAGCCCGAAATAGTACAGCTAAAAATGGCACTTTAATCTTCTTCAGTCTGTCTTTCTACCATGTAAAACTGAATTAGACCTGAATAGTTCTGGCTTTTATCAGTCTGTCACTTAAGTGCATTAAGTTTATAATTAGTTGTTATATGCTTGTTCTTCCACAGAAGTGATTAAATTTGCTATTACACATATATTTTTCAAAGTACAAATATTTCCAGACAACCTTTTATACTAGCAAAATAACAGTTCATAGACATATAGGCAATAGGCATTCTTTTCTATCTGCCCACATGATACCGTTTAAGTAGGGCCAGAAGCAGCTGCTGTTTGAATGCAAAAAGAAAGGTTGAATAACTATTTATGATATGCCCAGAGGAAGGATCATTACCTGTAATGACTTCCAGGACTGAGGAGTTCCAGTCCTTCTCATCCTAATTCCCAGTGAAAACACAACAGAAGTGCAAGACCAAAACAAATAGATTGATATTAAAAATACTAAACATAGAATACCTTTGTGAAGTTGGGTATTCCATATTAGGAAATTGTATTATATACTTACAAGGTGCTGCATTTTGATACAGTCTCTAAATGCATAGGCTATAACCTTCTCAGGAGTACCCTTTTGTAATTTTGTTCTGTAAATAACATTCATACCTGATATCTATTAAAAAAATGTTTTTGCTACCAGGAAACTACCATATAATAATTCACCATCTGGATAGGGGTAATGGGTTCATTTCAATTAGTATCTAAGATCTGCAAAGGTCTTCCACAAAACAATGGAGACTGCTACTCTTGTGCAGTATGATTGTACAGCTTTACCACACACAAAAAACTCAATTCATGAATGAAAAAGCCAAACAAGCATAAATAGGCAACAGACTGATTTGAAAGGGAACATTATTTCTAAGGAAGAAGCAAAAGAAGAAAGTAGTCAAAGGAACCTAAGAAAGAGGAGTCCTAGATGCCCTGTAAGACTTTGACCAAGATCCAGGAACCGTGGGAAAATAGAAGAATCATAAAGATGCTTGGTTTCTGGACAGACTGGTAATTGATACTCTTCTATGAGTGAAGTGAGTGTTTATAGTTTAATGATAGCTTCAGAAAGTCTATGTATTTATTTCGACTGTCTCATAGACAGGAGAATTCAACTCTAATTCTGTCCCAACTATTACAGGGAATTCTGCAATAGCATGCTTAGACTATTAGGCATATTTTAGCATAAGGGAAGAATTCCTTTGGAAATTTCAGGGTCATATAGTCTATAATACAGGACTTAACAGCAGGACAAAATTGAAAATCATGCCTGCATACAATCTGACATTAGAGGTACCCTATCACAGTCAGGATTTTCTGCTGGGAAACAAGGTCACATATTTCATAGGATTTTTGCCTGTTTGTCCTGACAGGCTGAAAACATTATTTTACTCGAGAAGAACATGTAAAATGGAAACATCAGTCAAAGTTATTGACCTTTAGCTTTAATAAGCTACTGGAAATAAAGATACAGGAGGAGAGGCCAAGAGAGCTGGGACTATTTAGCCTTGAGAAGAGAGGGTTCAGGGAGGATCTGATCATTGTGTATAAATACCTAATGGGAGGGTGTAAAGAAGATAAAGCCAAACTGTCCTTATTGCTGCCCAGTGATAGGAAAAGGGACAATGGGCATAAATTGAAATACAGGAAATTCTATTTAAACATAAGAAAAGACTTTTACTGTCAGAGTGGTTAAACACTGGCAGAGGTTGTGCAGAGAGGATGTAGTGTGTCTCCATCCTTGGAAATATTCAAAACCCATCTGGACACAGCCCTGAGCAACCTGCTCTAGGTGACTTTGCTGAGCAGGGGATTGGACTAGAGGATCTCCAGAAGTCCCTTCCAATCTCAGTTGTTCTGTGATTTTGTAATACTTTGTCAGCTTTGTAAGGCTGTGTCAGCCTTTGTCAGCTGTGAATACCAGTGGCACTTCTGCTTACCAAAAAAATGCCTAAAGTATTGTTTATTTCTCAAGTACAAATATTATAAAAAGAATTAATAAAGCTGTTCGACTAACCAAATTTTGAAAACTGCTCTGAATTTTCATCCTATGTATAGCCAGTGCCGAAAAACTGTTTCCTAGTTTTTAAGTCACAGTTTAGAATGTTTCTATCACTAACATAGGAATTTTTTTTTGCTATAGACCCTATAAAGATGTTCTGTATAGCTGTGATTCACTAAATTCAGGTATATTTGCATTTAATACAGTAAAGTTGTATCAACCTGCATGTTAAAGGGATGATTTAAATTAGAAAAGGAATTTTCCATAACTGTAAAAATTTGAAATGTAATAAGCTACTTCCATTTGTCATTTGTGAGCAGTATTCTACAAGAGTCAAGTTTCAGGCTTACACTCAAATAAAACCTCTGATGTATTATGCACAGCAACAGTCATACAACGGAACTAATGATCTCCCTAGATCACACAGAATCACACAGAATCATTTAGGTTGGAAGGGACCTCTGGAGATCATCCAGTCCAACCTCCCTGCTCAAGCAGGGTCACCTAGAGCATATTGCCCAGGATCACATCCAGACGGCTTTTGAATATCTCCAGCGAAGGAGACTCCACCACCTCTCTGGGCAACCTGTTCCAATGCTCTGTCACCCTCACAGTGAAGAAGTTTTTTCTCAGGTTGAGATGGAACTTCCTGTGGTTCAGTTTCTGCCCGTTGCCTCTTGTCCTGTTGCTGGGCACCACGGAGAAGAGACTGGCCTCATCCTCTTGACACTCCCCCTTCAGATACTTGTACACGTTGATGAGATCGCCTCTCAGTCTTCTCTTCTCCAGCCTCAACAGGCCCAGCTCTCGCAGCCTTTCTTCCTAGGAGAGATGCTCCAGCCCTCTAATCATCTTGGTAGCCCTTTGCTCGACTCTCTCCAGGAGTGCCATGTCTCTCTTGTCCTGGGGAGCCCAGAACTGGACCCAGTACTCCAGGTGAGGCCTCCCCAGGGCTGAGGAGAGGGGCAGGATCACTTCCCTCCTCCTGCTGGCAACACTCTGCCTAATGCACCCCAGGACACCATTGGCCTTCTTGGCCACAAGGGCACACGGCTGGCTTATGCTCAACTTGGTGTCCACCAGCACTCCCAGGTCCTTCTCGGCAGAGCTGCTCTCCAGCAGGTCAACCCCCACCCTGTCCTGGTTCCTGGGGTTTATTCCTCCCCAGGTGCAGCACCCTGCACTTGCCTTTGTTGAACTTCAGGAGGTTCCTTTCCACCCAGCTCTCCAGCCTCTCCAGGTCCCTCTGAATGGCAGCACAGTCTTCTGGTGTGCCAGCCACTCCCCCCAGTTTAGTATCATCAGCAAACTTGCTGAGGGTGCACTCTGTCCCTTCCTCCAGGTCATTGATGAATATATTGAACAAGACTGGACCCAGGACTGACCCCTGGGGGACACCACTAGCCACAGGCCTCCCACTGGACTCTGCGCCACTGACCACAACCCTCTGAGCTCGGCCATCCAGCCAGTTCTCAAGCCACCTCACCATCCACTCATCTAGCCCACACAAGATATTTCTTTAAAGATTTAATTGCACGGTGAGTATTTGATTAGAGATAAGATACACTGAAAAGGAATAGAAAAGTAGTTTGTAGTGTTGGATATCATGTCCCAAACTTTCCTCTGTTATTCTACTCGTTCTTAATTTTCTCATGTATCAGCAGGATCATTCACATTGTTTTTGTTACCTCTGGTTACTAGGTTTAAGACACAGAACTAACATAAAGTAGCATATTTAAATTCATAGTTGTCAACAGTGTTATTATTTATCTGTAGGAAACTTTGCATAAATAGCTATAAGTGCAAGAGATCCCAAAACACATACCCATGTTGAACTGCCAAAATAATATGGGATTGCACAGATATTTATTTTTAAATATAATCCTCAAACTCTTTTAAATCCTTTTTTAAAGAAGAAAGAACTATGCATGCTCTACATACATATACTATATGTATATATCACATAGTTACCAGAAACATATGGCAGTTGCAGTGTATTTTGTAAGTTCTAAAGTGACACAGGCCATACAGTGTAGCGGAGAAAAGGAAGCTTTAAATTCATAAATGGGTTAATCACAGTAAGAAGCTGAATATGCTTTTGTATATGAGGCAAAATGTTGAAACAGCTTGTGTAAGTACAGAATTTAAAAGCACAGATGAAGTAAGAAGTTGAGTGCATTTTTGACTGACAGAGCTCTTCTGTTTTCCATGTAATAACTACAGTGCCTTTGATCCCGAATGATGATTTACGGCGTACAAAAATCAATAAAGATTCCACTTAAAAAAATCTGCATTTTAATGAATATCTAAGTGAATGTAAGCAGCAAGCGACAGCAACTCTGACATCCTCTTGTCTTCTTTTTAAAGCTGTGCATGTAAATCTATGCAGGAGCCTGATATATGGTTTATGTTGTGCTAAGGAGGAGTTAAGTTTTCTAGTGATGAATATAGCTTCAGGATAAGAGCTTGATTAAGAACAACGAAGGAAGAAAATATTTTGATAGGGGCATGCTTATGTGTGGAATAGACTTTCTGCAAGTTGAATTCCAGGCATGTTTGCATGCAAAACAATTTATTATGGGGAAAAAGCAAGCAAGCAAGTACATTGAGTAAACTGATATGGGAAGCACAGATACTTTTGTCAAAAGTAAATCTTGGTAACAGCTATTCAGGGTAAGATTAGTAGTAGTACAACTGTCAGCTCTTTGCAACATGTCCCTGGTAATTAAATACAAATTTCTGCCACCACCACTTAAAGCTATGCTTAAAAGAAAAAGACTTTCGTAATGCACTTATATATTTCCTACCTTGGAACTGAGCATTAAATCCCTTCCGTCGATGATTGCTGTCAGATGTGAAATGGAGCCGTAACCAGTTCTTGCTGCTAATAACAGGAGAAGGTAGATTCATACCAGTCAACCTGGAAAAATGAAATAGAATCTAACGTAAGCGGTGTAAAAATTCATGTTTAGACCACTTTAAAGAGAAAAAAGAAAAAAAAGAAAAAATATATTGTTGTACTCTTTATAATGTATTTTACAACAGCAGTTCACTAGCATCTAGTCTCAATTTCTTACTGGTTTAGTAACTACCATACTGTGAGAATTTTTTCCATTACAGCTAGCCATTTATGGTTAAACTTTCCAAATGACTTTTTTGTGAATTAAAGTAGAAAAACAATTTTCTTCGTGTATGCGCACCTGTGTGTGTGAGCGCGCGCATGTGTGCACATATGAGTGGCAAATCAGTTAGCAAAAAAAAAAAGCAAATTAAATTATGACACATCATCATCCTCCACTCCCTGATATTTCAGTTACCTCATATGGAACTAAATCTCAGGCCTCAAGAAAGGAAAAATAAGAGTTATGGACACAAGTTAATGTTTATCTTGAGTGATAATTTATAGGTATATAACTATCCTGCAATAGCTGATTTTTTTTTGTATTAGCAAACAAAAAGAAGTTTATACTGAACCAAATGCATGGCAACTAGCTTGCATTAACTATTGCTACTATGAAGAAAAAGTATATATAGTACAGACCACAGGCCTTTGGACCCCAGCGTGTCATACCATGGTCTATCAGTGCACCACACCATTTGTTAATATGAACATGCTCAAGTAGTTACCATGTACCTGATGTGCTATTCATTCATGTCCCAATTTACCAGGTGGCTTTTTCTTATAGCTATGCTCCAACTTTCAGATTTAGACTTCCTTTTTCTTTTTGAATAACTTTGGAGGACTACAAGAAGTGTAGGTTCTCCCTTTCAAAAATGTTCGCCACTTGAAATAACAAAATCTGATCGATATCGGAAATTCTCAGCTAAGGGATGATGTGCATGAGGCTATGTTCGCCTGTACTAGAGACTAAGTTACACATTGTACGTATTATCAGACCTAAAAAGACAAAATCTGAAATAGATTTTTGACCTCTGAAATGTATCAATTTAGTGAAGTTGATGCCTTTTTCACAGAGATATGCAATTTCAGTGTTCTATTACATATCTTGGATTACTAGGAAACCCATTGATTTAAGGAATGCTGATACCAGAGTAGCTAATTTAGAATCACTACTCAATCCTTTTTCCTTCTGTAATGGAATAAGACTAACATACTGAAATATAGAAATTCTGAAATGTAGACATTCTTAATAAAATAAAATTAGGTGTTTTTTTAATTAGGTCATGTAAACTAAATGAAAGAAATTTCTGGTCTCATTTATATTTTTTTCATTTGATTGTTCAGAAACTGAGGAATCGCAAAAACCTACTTACAATTATTTTAATAGATTTGCTTGAAGGAAGGGATGGACTACTTAAAGGAGAATTTATATATTTCAAAATATTGGGATAGTTATTTAACAACTCTTACAAGCCCTGGCTAAAATATTTAATCCTATTCACATTTCTACATCTCACTCAAATGGAGTTTTTTTATAAACTATGATTTAAAATGACCTAAAGAGTATATTTTAAACACTTTTTCGAGCAGGCAATCTAAATATTTCTAAGTATGCATTGGCATTATCTATTGCAATACTGTGTAGAATTTGGCTGTACCTGTAGGAACTTGTATGACTTAATTAAAAAGAAACGAAAAAACAAAACCATGTGTGGATTACCAAAAGGATGATACCTTCTGGTGATACCTCTTAGTGATAAGATCCATATATGCTAAATCTAAAAATTTTCACTATATCTAGGCTGGAATTCACCTTACTGAAGTAATAATTCATTTCTCCAAATACATGAACTTAGCTCCTGGAAATAGTGCTTTTCAGTTTTGTTTTCCCTTTTTAAATCAAATATACATGTAGTAATATTTTATCTTGCATTTCCAGAGCTCTAGATTTTAGAGTTTGTGAGACTTGTGGCTGAAATATTAAATTATTTATAAATTTGATTGTACAGAAAGTAAAAGAGCAAGAGAATATCATTATAAAAGCACATTCAAAGTCGATCTTTCATTAGTTACATTCCTAATAAACAAACTGCTTTCCAAACACACATATACCAACAAATAACTTCAGATTTATATGAACCCTTTGAATTACGGATAAATAGCCTCAAATCTTTGCATTACTCTAAGAAAGACAATAACAATACAATTCTTAACTGATACAATATTTTAAGCCACCTATTTTATCGGAGTTCTAATTGAGCTGTATGATTTCCATGATACTGCATACTAGACAGGAATACATTCTTTACTCTCGACTGGCAGTTCTATCTGTGTTTTAATTAAAGACAATGAGTAGTTGAAACATGACTCAGTGGCTGATTTAGCTGTAAAGCTGGTATGGGAAGCAAGCTTATAAGCAGTGTATGACGCTTTCTTAACTGGAGTTCTCAAATTCAGCAGTCACAGCAGCTCCCATATACAGGGTTAGACTCTGAAATACTGCTGAACACAATGCATATGTAAAAGGGAGCACCCCTAAATAAAGAATTTCACTCTGTGAGGGTGGGATTTCCCTACAGATAACATCAGAGCTTCCAGAAAAGGCAAATCTAAACGTCTGTGGGTACAGTGTAGAATTGCTGCATATGCAATGTATTTCAATATAATTTCAACTATAAGTCTGTTTGGGGCAACTAAGCAAAGTCATATCTAAAACTCTGTCTGCTCTGAATTTAATTTTCTTCAAAAAAGTCTAAAATGAGACGAAGACTGAAGACTTGGAACTCCTTAATATTAGACAGGGATTATTCAGATAAGGCAAAAGGCCACATTTTCTGATATCACAGTTCTCCTTAGAAACTTTCATGTAATGGTCTCGATTGAGGATTTATCCAATGCTGTCTTAAAAGAACTTTGAAGGTCTTCTTCAGATCTTTTTAACTGAAGACATTTATTGCTCAGGGAATAAAAGGAAAGAAATCAAACTCCTCAGGAACATTTGAATTCCTATATCTCCCCCTCTCTGCTGTAAAAGGAACAATGCTATATTTTTGTGAAAGTGATTCTAAGGCCTACCACGTGGTCGCTTATCTGGGATAGAAATACTAATATCTAATCTAAATTACATTCATCAAATTTTTTATAAGTATATATTCTGTGCCATTTGGGTATTTCCTGGAAATACTTGGTCTGATTTGCAGAAGTGTTGATTCTTTACTACTAACGTTAGTTAGGTCCTTAGCCACTCAGGGGGTTAAAAATGGTTGTTACTTTGACCCTTGGCAGGTTTGAATGTTATGTGATAAATGATATTTAAGGCCATGCACTGAATTGAGAAGATCAAAGGAAATATGAAATGTTCATTCATTGAGCAGGAATCATCTAGTGACCTGCTAAAGAGCGATCCCATGGGGAAACAAGCAAACAAACAAACAGAACATCATTTTCAAATAGAATTGTATAACAGTGCGTACACCTGAGGACTCAAAATGAACATTGCACAGGGAACCTCATCTCTCGCTTCTAAGCACTCGATTTTGCACTGCATTATGGAGCAGGGCAGACATTCCTACAAAGTCCTCTGCATGCTGCCTGCACCTTAAAGAGACACATGAGCAGGTTTTCAAAGCCATACAGTCGCATTAGTATGATACAACCCTTTTGCTGATGAACACGTAAGAAATAATTAGAATATCACTGTGCCAGCTACTCTCCTTCTAGGTCTGGAGATAGCCTGGCTGCAGCAGGATCACAGCTAGCAAGGGAAGCCCCCTTACTGTTTACCGTTGTGAAGAGTAGATGACCTTTTTCACTTTTTTGTGATGTTTTTATTTTGCTTGATATTCCATAATATCCTTACACAGACAGTAATCTGCTGCATATATGAATAATAAAACATTCCGTTTTCGTAGACTCTTGAAGGAGTAATGCATTCCTTATCTAATATGTCACATATAGACACAGCATCCTTTGAAGTCTCCATTGCATTATCAAGGGATTGTGACAGGTTTTATTAAAATGATTGATAACAGGTTTACCTCTGAAATAATTTTGTGTCCCACTAAATTTTCTAGTAGTTAGGAAGTATTATTTAACTCAAAGTTCAAGTTTTGCAGCATAATTTTGCATTCAATTAAGAGAAATATTTACAGAGGAAAAAAGCTCCTGGTTTTGATTACAGATTTGATGAAAAAGGAAAGTAATTAATGTGTTTATCTGGAAAAGTAAACCAAAGCTTTTTTTTTTCCTTTACAGGGTTGTTGACACTGTTTTGACTATAACCAAAACACAATCTGTTCTTATCATAGATTACTTTTATTTCATTTTCCTGAAATTGAAAATGCAAGAAAGAATTCAGATAAATGAAACCCGTGCTTTTTTAGATATTTTTTTATCGACTCATTTATCCTCATCCTTCTATCTATTTCAGCTATTTTTCTCATTTTATGTTCAGTCAAACAGCAATATATGCTTGGATTGACCTTGATGATATTTGTTCCAGAAAATAATAAAATAATAAATAAAATAAACTGAATCAAGTGTAAACAAAATAAAACAAAATTTGAAAAAAACAGCTGTTTAAGAACTAGATTAGATTAAAAAAATACACACAAGCTTTCTATCAAACCTTAATTTTCCTCAGTTTTGAATACTTCTGCTATTTCTGTATTCATCAAACCACAGAAGTAGTCATACTTTTAACGAATTTTCTTCCTTTAGAAATACTGTGCAAACATTTACCAAGCTTCCACAACAGGTCTCTGAGTTAGAAGCTACAGAAAACCATAATTTTCAGTTTGGAACTAATTTCCATATTAAAATCCTCTCAGCTGAAATATTTGTACGAGCATCCACAGGGACATGTCAAAATGAGAACTTTCAAGGATCATCCCTTACTAGTAGACAAAATAATTGGAAATAGTTTATAAAGGGACAAATTGTGATGACTGCAGCAAATAGATGAAGACAATATGCATGTATGTGTGTAGGGGGGCTTGTGTGTGTATGTGTGTGTGTGTGTGTGTATACATGCATATATTTTTAAGAGTGTCCCTACAAAAGGAACGTTAGAAATCAGTTACCTCAAACTTATATCCCTAAGGTATGCAAGACTGTATGTGATTTCAAGAATAAGTAACAAGCTGACTTTGCCCCAATTAGAAACTTGTAAATGTACAGATTTATATTGGTACAAGATTTACATCTGTATAGACATAAATCTGTACATTTGTATTTATACATACTAGAAGAAACATGTGATATTGAAACAGGCATGCTGAGGCTGCAGTTTCACACAGATGTGAAATGACTTAACAACACTTGCTGCTGCCTAGAAAATGAGGTGTGACATTTTTTTCTGCATCTCCTCTTCCTGCTTTTGCTACTCCCTCCTCAATCCTTTGTTCCTATGTTGCTCCTCCTCACTTGCATCAACTTTCAAAATCACTTTTTAAATTGATGATTGACTTACCAATTTTCAAGATACATTATTATAGAACCTGTTCACACTCTGGTAAAAGTTTATAGGTTCTATTTCCTTCTCTTGGTACTTACTCACTTTATTTTGAACCATGTTGATGACTTAACTATTTAAAACTAAATTATTATAATTTAAAATAAAATTATTTCACATAACATTTGTTCCATTAAATAAAAGTTTAAGGAGAAGGATAGTACTCAGAACTTGGACTCCTTAAATTGGAATTTTAGGCAGAAAATAAACATATTGTCCCAAAAATTGATTCAAATCATACCTTCCCAAGTAACACCAGATGTTTCTCTAATGGTCTGAGTAGAATCTGACATGCAAGCATCAGAACAACTGTGGCCTGGTGAAATCAGGAGATAAAGATGGGATTCATCTTATCTAATTATAACCGTCAGCAATGTTACAGTGTCATTTCAGTCAAGCTCCCTTTATAGTCAGTGGAGAAAAGTATTTTAAACTTCCACATTAGTTTGAGACGAATCTCACCCCAGAAATGCCTGCTTTTCTCTTTGCTTTTTAAAAGAGCTGGGGTGGCTTGGTCAGTAATTATCTACATTAGAACTTCACTACATACAAATGCTATTATAATTCAGCATATGTGACATGCCAGAATTTAGAACTTTTTACTCCGAAGACAACCCCCTTCTCAGTTTCTCTCTTACTTATTCACATTTTGTCCCCAGCCTCTTTTGTGTATCCATGGAGTATCACTGGATGTTATCCTTGCACATACTTTGTGTTTGCCTGGAGGTTAAAACTTAACGTAAGATTTTTTTTTTTTAACTGCTGTTGAAAAAGAGCTGTATTATATGCTGGTTTATTGATTCAACAGTGTTAGCAAATATTTTTCTTGATTATTGCTCTGATATTTGACAAACATAATAGGGACAATATTCCATGGCACTCTGGATAGAATACGCTTCCCCTGGAAGATCATTACTGCTCTCAAGCTGACAAATGAAAGAACAATAATTCCTTATATGTCTAGGTTTTTGCTGATATATGGCCTTAATTGTCCAGTGGAAGTGGAACATTAAGCTCTAGGACCCAGCAATCAATTAGATTTTATTGTTCAGCACAGTGATATTCAACCCAAGCCTCAAGTACTACAAGTTGCTCTTCCACAGCATTGCAAGGAATTCTTATGTCCAGACTCAGGGAAGGTATGTGTAGGGTCTTACAGTTAATATGGCAGCTGTCCTGAAGGGAAATGAAAATTTAAAACAAGCTTCCAATTGAACAAATATAAAGCTAAATTGTGGGCTTTATTTCACTACTCATATACACTATTTGAGCACTTTGAATATAAAATTCTGCCTTTAAAAATCTTCTCTAGTTGGGTGTAACTATTAATTTACTTTATTAAATAATTAATATTAAATAATATTATTAATTAATTAATTATTGTCATTATTATTGACAAAATATAGATCTCACAGCACACATAATTTTCTATTTAAGAGCATGGCAGCTATAGCATTTCTATTGCCCAGATGGACCTTTAAAAAAAAAAAAAACATTCTGAACATTGTAAATTTTTTCCTGTATTCAAATTAATCCCTTAATGAATTCTCTTGGGATCCATATAGAGAAAGTTTGAATTTCTTCAATAAAATTTAGAAATTACTCATGTAAACATAAGTTGTCATTTTTTTTATTACTAGTTATTGACAGTTCTACTTAGTATAATATTACCATCCAACCAGATACATTCCAAAAAGTAGATGTATAATACAATGTTCACTGACCACTATTATTATGAAATATTTATTATTTCCAATGATATTGTTATTTTTCATGCAGATGCTGATTTCTCATAATTGTTTAATTTTAGTTACAGTAGCTAAAGAAAACGCAGACCTATAGACACACTTTTTATATTTTTAAACATGCCCAACTTATGAAAAAGTACTTTTATCTAAATGATATAATATATTTTGCAGATAGTACGGGAATTGTAAAGTACATTAGGTACCTATTACATTTCTCTGCTAAAATGTATATGCTCTAATACTCTGAAAAGTGTACTCTTATGACAAATAAGAATATATATCATACAAGCGATTGCAGTGATTAAGGTGCTAGAAAGCATATTATTAAGTTCTGCAGTGATGCAGTCCTGCTCTTTTCAGTTGTAGCTACTACTATAAGACTTTTCAAAACAAGCTAAAATGAGGATATGAATCCAATCAATTAAAAATGTTTTTCAATACAGTGCAACTAATTTGAATTATGTTACTTTGATTATTTGATTTATATGTACTTTATACTGAATGGGGTGTTTACTTTCTTGAATGAAAAGGCTTTAGGTGTCCCAATTAGTTTTGTGATAGAATAACTAGTGAAAAAGAGAAATCAAGGGGAAAAAAACTAATAAAAGAAAAGTCATTGGAAGAAATGCTTCATAATTTGAATTTTCTACTTATATTTTCATTTGCTGTTGGGGTGGAAGTCATGCATTGTCTCTTCCTGCTAAAAAACAGGCAGTTGTCTGTGTTTGATAAGCTCAGTGACTATATGGGGACGTTTCATAACAGTCTCTAAAGGATGGTTTTAAGCATATGCCTAAGAGCTCTTCTGGATTGTTTCTCTCTGCAGTGACTTCGGGGGCTGACTTTAGGATTGGTTTGATATGTTCAATAATAAAACATGAAAGAAAAAAAATCTCATGATTGTCTCTCTAACTCCTTTTATATTCCTCTATTATGGCGCTCTCAGACCATGAATCAATGAAATGCTATTATCTTACAATACAGTTAAACAATAGCTAGTGAAAGAACATAACTCTGACTCCAACCCATAGGTTCTTTGGGAAGAGCTAAGAGAGAGCGTTTTAGGTCTTCAAGGATAAGATTACATATTTTAACTTAATTTTCTGAAAAATGTGCACTATGTTCCTATAAACTTGGAAATTGTATTTCTGTTTCAAAATAGTATCCCACAAAATATGCTTTTAAACACCTATGTTAGATTTATGGAATGTTATAAGCTGGTATGATAAAAAAAAAAAAAAAAAACCTCCTATATCACAATATCCTATATCACAATAGAGTTAGGATCAGAAAGTTTCATAAATATTTTTCAGTTTCCACGTATATCGTAAAGTAGATTAACTGATCAGTGCAAGGTGACATCCTACAGTACCATGTGGCATACATTCAGCATGTTTTTCTTCTGTCAATGAAATATTACATTTTCTTTGCATATCGTGCACCTTCCTCTTTCCATAAATCTGTTTATATTTGTCAGAGCTTAAAAGTAATAAGTGGCAGGTCTAAGAATTAAATAACTTTATGTCAGAGTATGAAAAGAGTTCATTAAAAATAATAATAAAAATAACCATACATGTTAGCCAAAGATAGCTCAAGGCATAGAAGTCCATCTAACTGTGCACCTCCCTGAATCTGAAAAGCCTAACTCAAGAGATGTATCCTGGGAACTAGCCGTATGCTGGATTCCAGCATTTTGTTTCATGAACCTACCTTATAAAGCTGAATAAAGTCATCTAAATCCAGCCCTCAAAGTCTTACCTACTGCTAACAGTAGAAAGAAGCTTGAGGCATCTTTGTCCATTTGGATGCCAGTGTGCTTTACAGAGAATTGGTACGTATACGAAAATGGAGTAAGCAGTAGCAGCTAACTTTATGCATTACAGCCTAGAGCTTATAAAACGGAAGTACTGGATTCCTCCTCAATCTAAAGTTTTTGAATAATTCCCACAGAGAGTCTTGGTCGCCAAGGTACAAGGTGCCTAGGAGCAAACAGCAAAGTGGGGTACTCTACAACCAAGATATAAGAATCTCAGCCCAAACAGAAAGCAGAAAAGAGAGATCTTGGTGTACATCCTAAGCATAGTAAGTCAGTAAGGCTGGAGATCAGGAAGATTTCAGTTATGTTTCCTACATTGTTATACATCTGCATTAAAACATTACATTAAAAAAAAAAAAAAGAAACAAATGTATGGGCAAATAGAAAACAGAAGTATGTCTATTGTTTGCAGTCCCCAGTATAGCTGCAATAAATTTTTTTGAGGGCTGCTGACACTAGACACCTATCATCTGCTGAACTGTGAGAACTTCAGCCTAGAATAGTTTCCTGAATAACCTAGTCCTTGCCCTGTTCTGAGGATGATTAAATATTATATATAATTCTATTTATTTTGGCAGCATGGGAAGAAATCCTTTTCAGCCTAGAAGTAGACAGAAGCTTACCTCATGCTCACAGAGATTACAGAGCCATAAAACCTGAGCTGTGCTCAGTGGTCCGCCGACACCTCCGGTGTAAATCAAATCTGTCAGGTTTCTGCCACACACGAGTCTATGCACATCTACCTTTCTGCATGAAAGACAGATGTATTGTATGTAAAAATGGTCTTCTTCCTCTACTCTATAACACAATCACATGACTAATCAGTGTGCAAGTGTGACAGCTGTGAACAACTAGCGTGTTCATTAGTATCACCGTACACTAAAGCTAGGTCTACAGCACAGCACTAGTCTCGGTCATCACATCACTCAACAATATAAGAGACAATTTTTTTTTTTAATTATATCATCCATTACTTTGGTATTACAGTGCTATCCTGCACTGCTTTTCAAACCCTAGCCAGGGCCTACTGAGTGTAGGGACTGTTTGTATACTCTGCAAGTGCTTTCTGTATTCCTATCTTCCTCCTACTCACCCAAATCATAATTAACATAGTTTATGCCTTCCAGTTAGTGGTGCTTTACTGTGAAACTGGGTTGGTGCATATATTTCACAGTATGAAGCCATTTTGTGCCAAATGTAGTGTCATTGCTTATAGTGCTATTAACAGTATTTAGTTCATATTAACCATATCTCCACCACCTCTCTTACATTTAGCAATGTCTTGAAGAGAAGCCACCTTTCACATCAAGTTGCTCTCAGGACTACCCACAAGACCTTTCATCGTCTGAGGAGGACTTGGACAAAGACTTTGAAAGGAAAAGTAACTACCAACTGACTCAGAGCTAACTAAGGGTTTTGCCTTACTTAAAGGAGAGGGAAAAGAAAAGACAAATCTCAGAAATGAATGTGTGACTCCACTTATTTTTTACTGAATATGTAAACTATTATACATCATAACGTCACGTTATGCACTATCATTTATCTTATTGGTATTAAATTTAAATAATTCCAATATTGTGACAATTTTTATTTTGCCCTCATTCTTGTAGAGGTAAAAATCTATCTTGCCTATAATAATGAGCTAGCTGTAGTTTGCTGAATACAAGGACTGTTCCTATTGCCACAGTCAGCCTATTTTTTTCTGACTTTTCAGTTTTTCTGACAATTATTTATATCTTCTCTGAAAGTGCTTTTCACTTTGTATATGTGGAATCTCTGCTAAAAGATATGATGTAAGTCAAAGTGCTATAGACTTATAAAGAGCTGGTGAAGGGGCAGCCCATAAGTAGTTTTTAACTGTGATAGCTGGATGAACCATTCAGTTCAGCAATGCTGGCTTTCACAATGCAATGAGAGTAACTGAAGGAGAAGATTTTCTTCATATTTATTGTTTGTACTATTTCCCTAAGCATCTACTAATGGCCATTCTAAGAAATGAGCTAGTAAAAACTGGTCTGACCCAAAACATTCATGAGACTCTCTCCAGCTCAGCAAATATCTTTAAGTCTCTCATATAATATTGCCTTTTAAACTACTAGCTCCTAAGCAGCTGAGATTTAATTCAGCCTAATTTCACATCTTGTTTTTCTTTTCTGGGAAATAAATAAAAGTCCAAACAATATCTATTGAAATTGAAGTTATTTGGGATACCTGTGCAAGATTTTTCTATTTCAGCTCTTCATTCGGTTATGTTTATGAGTTTTAACTTTTAGCTCTTTTGTTTTTGGAAGTTGCTATGTGAAAGATTATTTCTTCTTCTTCCTCCTATGGAATAAATACAATTAGTATAGGAGTGTTTTGTGTCAGAATAACTTATATCTGTAAATCCCCACTAAATGAAATACTAAATTATTATTAGACTATAACTAATATATTTAAGGGAAAAAAATGATATTTCATTAAAATAAGAACTGATATCAGAATTGAGTTCTTAATAGAGCTACTGGAAATAATAGTATAATTCTAGGTGTATTTCTATACATGATATGTAACTGCTAAGAAACAGCCCAGTCTTGATCTGGCTGAGAAGAGAGGGAGCGTTAACTTGACTTCAGCTGAACTATGTGAAATGATAATTCATGATTTGGGTTCAATCCTGAAAATTCTTGATCTATCAGGAATTCCCACTGGAGTCTATAGGAAGCCCATGTTCAGTGAACTTGCACCATCAGCTTTATCTGACAATAGAAGCTTCTTCATGTTAATAAAAAGGACTGTACAATGTTTCTGTTTGAAAAAAAATTGAAAAAGAATATTAAAATATAGTATAAAAAGTTATTTCAAGCATTTGCTTGTGTAGTATGATGTAGTTGCTGAGATGTTGACTTTTAGCTTCTTTGAAAGTCATATCATTTAGTAGCTTGGTCATAATAAATGGACATAGTTCCAGAATTTAGGTAATGGTGTTTGAAAATTTGAATCTGATTAGCAAATATACTGCTTGGATGAAACACACTAGAGTGACTGCAGCCAAGCAATGATAATATTAAAACAATCAAACAGGTTTCATGCTCAGTATCTTCACCTGGTAAAATTTAAAAAAAAAAGTTACCCACCATGTAGGTATAGCCCTAAGTACGTGTCTAACCTGTTCTTAGTATTTATGAAAAGCAGGTTTTCCCTTGGGATGGCAGATCTGTGCAACTCCATCTGTTTTGAGAAGCATGCTAAGCATTAACTTAGATAAATAACGCTGCATTTGCTGATTTCAGTATACCTGTTTTATTGATATTCAAGTGGTTAAACTATCCTCACTGGATTTTGCTGACACTTGGATTAACCTTTAGTTTAAAGCTTTCTCTACCAGTTCTAAAACTAGTCTTAACATAGAGCTAAGGCAAATGTTTTCATCCTTGGTACATCTTGCCAGGCAAATCGACCTATATAAATGTTTTCATTACATTGATCATATTTTCTGTATTTACAGTTGTATCATTAAGTAACAGTTTATGATTTGTAGTTTTGCTGTTTAGTCTGTTTAAAGCGGCAAAAAAGTAACTCTATTTCTACCTAGACAACAAAGTTTCCACCCAAAATAAAAATAGTGAGGTAAAAATGCAACTTTCCAATGATATATTCTGAATGCATTCCCTCTCTTTCTGTTTATCTTTTGTCAGTAACCTTAAATAGTAGACATCAGCAAACAGAAAAACTTAGTGATCCTTCCACTCCCCTCCCCTCCAAATCACTGTTTGGTAATTATCAGAAAATGATAACTTTTTAAATGAAGAGTACCAAACAACCACTACACTTAATAGGAATTGATACTTAGCTACCCTAGGTTCATAAAACCTTTCTTGTTTCTTTGAAATTGTAATGTCATGAAATGCCATTTCTAACTTGCATCAGCAGGGTAACGTGATGCACAGTGCCTCCTACTGAAGTTTGACATAAGATGTCGAATGCATCTTCACTAAAGAAAATTTCATCTTAAAGCTGAAAAATTAAAAAAAAATGGTTTCCAAACGGATTTAAAACTTTTTGCATTCTATTTTATGAATGCTAGCATATTTTACTCTAAAATATTGTTATTCTGTAAATAAAATACCAACACATTTGGTTAGGCTCTTATTAACTATCTGGTGCCTTAGTAAGTGAGAGTAATCTCCACTGGCTCAGCAGAAGAAATCTCTTTCAAGTGTTGCAGAACACAAAATAAGCAATAGGGCAAGTATTCGCTAAAATAACTCATCTTAATACTAAAAATCAAAAAGTCCCACACCAGACTTATACATACACAGCCTGCTAATACATAGAATCAGTGTCATGCAACAGATGCATTCTACTTTTGTAGATGTACCCTAAATCTTTGTATGGCATATTTGCAAATGAAAAAAAAAAAACAAAACAAAACAACACAAAACCCCAACATGGACAAAGGTTATTGGCAAAGCCACAGAAAACTGAAAAATAAATACACAAAAAATTCATAGAGGACATTTTCCAAAGAGTTACTGGCATTTATGATACTAAACAATTAAAATTTTATAAGTTTCTTTTTATATTCTACAGAAAATGCTGACTATGAATAAGATATTTTTGCTATGTTTTTGGCTACATATCTTAGCTGCAAATAAATATTCTTCAGATATTAATCAATGAGATAAAATGTGACGTACTCTCATATCAAAGAGCATCTAACTCTGGGATAAAGTTATTTCTAAAATGATATAATTGTCAGGACACCAAGGAAGGAAGTATTCTGCTCTTTGATGATATTTGAACGCTGCTATCTTTTTAACACGTTCAACCTATTACAGCAAATACGTTGGAAGAAAGAAACTTCCGGTACTGTATCTCATCTGACACTCTAGTCTATAACAGGTAAATAATTGAATTAAGCCCTGAACCCAAAAGTTAAACGTCCCTATTCACCCAGAATGTATGAACAGTTATAACAGTTCCGGTTCTGTTTATTAACTGAAAATTTCAAAACACGTATTGAAACTTCCGCAGCAGTGAGGCCACAGAGTACGCATGCAGTATGTGCTGCAGAGTAATAGAAGGACACGCACCAACACGGGGTAGTTCTGGGAGGATTCCACACAGGGATGTGGCATACAGTTATACTAGCTTGGATAAACTGCTTCTCAACAGGTTTAATTAGACTGAGAGCAATGGTGTGCTAATTAGGAGTGGTCTCATCTGAAGCCTTACATATTATGATGTTAGTGCTCATGATCGTTCATAAGGTATTCACTGCTAATCAGTCTCGACGACGGTTCTCTGAAGTGAATAGTGGGGTGGGGAGAGAAAAGTCTTCTCTAAATCTGACATTAGAATGAAACCAAATTATAGCTGTATATGATGATGCATGTTCTAGAAGCTGGGTGAATGGCTATTTATTTCAACAGCTGGGCACAGAATTTCCTCAGTTTCCTTACTCTTAATTATCTCAAGAACCAGATACTTAATTCTTGCTTCAATGACACTATACCTGCAACACCAATAGCAAGAGGAAAGTTGCTTCTGTGTTCTTTTTCAGTAGTAAATGCACATTTTTAAATTTTATTTATTTATTTTATTTAACTAAATTTATTCATTTAGTTCTTTTAGTCAACCAGTCTTGATCTGTGCTAAGTAAGCATGGAGTTCAGTAAGCAATATTTTCTGAATCCAGACTGCTCCCAAGCGTTTTAAGTGGTATCTTTGGGTTTCCAGGAAAACCAGCCCAACTATAGAAAAATTCAAAATACATTTCTTATCTGCTTCTAACAGCCAGCCTCTGCTGGAAAGAAAGCAGTAGCAACAATGAACATTGTGACATAGGTCTTTTTACCATGGCTAGAAGGCAAAACCCTTGATCTAGCATACTAAATAGCTTAGCTAGATAGAGACGCTGCTATTTTTAATTGCTGAAATGATGACTAATTTACTGTTCTATTAAATGTTCTTTGAAGCAGCCCATAAGTTTTTTGAGGTATGCTGCCCACAGCAGGCATACTACACCCAGCCAGCTCTCTTTCCTAGTACAACAAGCAATACCAACTAATTCTGAGATAATTGACGGAATTCTAAAACTTATGTTTATATTGTACAAAAGACACTTAAAAAAGATTTCATAGACCAAGCGTAGTATGACATTATATAAAAGACTTTTTTCTTTCTCTGCCTCAGAGAAGTAGGACTGTTACTTCTTGACTTAGAGATGACTTCAGATAAACACATTGTTTGAAGAATCAGGAACCAAAAGCTCTTTTGTGTACAGTTATCCTTCACCCTGTATCCTCCGCTTTCTCAGGAACGTTAAGTCTGCTTAGACTTAACGCTTAGTCTGCTAAAACTGACCTGAAATCTGGAGTTTAATTCTATAAAAACATTGCTACTGTGTCCCTTAAAAAGAACAGATTTTTTCAAAGGACTCAAGAATTTTCAATAAACTTTGATTAAGTAACACCTACAGGCTCCTTTAAAATTTCCACTATGAAAAAGTATAACATTACATGTATTATTGCTACTGTTTCTCTTACCACTGCTGAAACTTTAACCAAGATATTCTATTGCCCCTCACTGGCTGTTCCTGTTCCTTACTGAATACCCCTCTTATTTTTGCCTCTTTATTTTCAAGTATTTCCTCAGTTCTTCAGAGCATGAAAAATGAATGATTTATGTATCCTTCTCTGCTGCCTGCCACCCTGAACATTTCATTATAATTCCTGGCAATTAAACCAGGTGCGGATTCTAGATTAACCAACAATAGCAGCCTCAAATTATTTGCAGCTATGCAAATAGAGCAGAAAGTTTACAGAGAGCTTCAACAGAGAGGTCAGTAAAGGAGACAAGGGAATAGTGGGACAGTCCATTAAAGTTAATTAGCTTGTTAAAGTAATTACTTTACATATTGGGTATAATACTATCCTGAACTTTTCTAGTTTCTTTTTCATTTATTCCTTCCCTGGGATATAATAGCAGTCTAACACATGATCTGTGAAAAACTCCACCTTGCAACAGCATGGAGAAAAGAAAAAAAAAAATCTTAATTTAAGAAAAAGCGTGCTTTATTTTTCTTAAAGGTTGAAGTCAGTTTTGATAAATTCTGCTGCCATGCTGCACATTAGGGCTGTGGTTCGTCTTAGTCCCAAGCTGTCTGCTCCATGAAAAAGGTTTCATCACAAATAACGTTACAGCTGGGTCTCTTCTTTTTCATGCAGAGATAGTACATTAGAAACTGACTGCAGTTAGAGTAAGTGGCATTAAGATTATTCCTCCATTTTTCTCACTTTGAATACTTTAATCAGAACCTAACCGCTGCTTTCTTTGAAGATTAATTCTATAAATTGACACAATATGGCTACATTAGTTAGCATCTTTCACTCGTTGCATCTCTAAGAATGAGAATGGCAAAAGTAACAGGATTTGTTTTTTAAAAGACAGTGTAGAACTGACTGAATGATAGAAACTACACAATACATCCTTGTAAACCATAAAATTTGTGTCTGGTCTATGTCGGTATACTCATAGTGGACTACAATAAGATAAAATAATTTTTCCCCCAAGCCCTGGATATCTAGCAGCTTGAAGTATACAAGTCCATATACATGCTTACTACAATTTTACTCAATTGTTTAGTAATGTAATAATCCCTAAGAAAATCCCTAAAATTTCAATTATACTTTATGTTTGCTGTTTCAGATACTTCTCACCCCACTAAAACTCGGATATTTGACATTTAAAAAGGCTATATCAATTACTAAAAAGGCATTAGTCTCAAAAAAATAATATCCAACATTTTCATTATCATTTGAAGATAAAAAAAAGAAAATGAAGAAAAATATTCAACAGTATTATTCTTAAATTGTAGTAACTTAAAAAAACCACAAAGACAAAAATAATAAAAATAAAAAATAAAAGAAGGTGAGGCTTATTTAGATCCATATCCAAACACAATAAAAAAATTACACATCCTTGGATAACGCTAAAAGAGTTTTAGAGGTTTGCTGCAGGTGGAAATGAGGGTACAGATACTCCTTCTTAACATTTAAACTGAAGAATCAGTTGATAGTGCATTAATTTCTTAGGAAAGCTTTTGTGCATCTCTACAGAGAGGTTTGCAAACCAATGGAGGCATTCTGGCCCCAATAGTACTGTTTTGACAGTGTATTAGTGTATTAGGAATCTGTCACTGGCTTTGGAAACATAATATGGTTTGTTTATGATTTTATGAGTTTATGATTGTTTAAAAAGAGAATAATCCAAGCCAGATCATACATTTTGAAAGACAATGTGATGCACAGAATAACCTAGGGTTTTGTTAAGGTGGATTGTTAAAGTGGATTTGTAATGTTTTTTCAGAAGCTCATCTTAAAATGCAGCACACTTCACATCATTTCTTGAATTGTATCTTAGGTTATGATTCATGGGAACAGTTAAAAGTGTGATGAAAGCAAAGACAAACAGCATAAAAAATTAATAATTATTAGAATTTGTGAGATTAGGACATGCCAGGGAAATTGGCATTCCTCAGCTACAGAAAAATTGAAGAATTGGAAGATTCTGATCAGATAATTGAAGAACAGAGCAAGAAGAATCTCTCCTACTTTTTTCTCTTCTATGGAGTAAGCAGGGCATTGCTAATGCAGCAGAAACTGCCATCAAATTGCAAGTGGGTTAATTTTGTGGTATATAATATCTATTACAGATGGAAAGTAATAGTTGATAAGAAAAATGACAACTAAGGAGAGCTCCAGCACTTTTCAGGTGTCTTTTAAGAATCCTAAAGGAAAGGAAAGTAAAAAAAAAAAAAAAACAACAACAAAAAACTAGTCCTTGAAAGTATTAACTAAAAGATCAACTAAAATGAAAAGAAGTAAGACCGAATGTCTTGTAGTTCTTTGCAATTTTTTCTCTTTTGCATGGGGTTAATGGGGCTGGGGAGATAACTAGTGTTTTTGATTGATCTTACGAGCTATACTGGGGAGTTTTAACTTTATGTGGGGAGGATAGATTGGAGGATAGGGAAACGATTAAAATCTATAAAACAAACTCCAAAGATAGGTTTCTAGAGTATTACAATAGCAGATGCAATGAGAAAAGCTGCCCAAATAATGAAAGAAAGCAACAAAAAAATAACTCATAGTCCTTTGAGTATACGAATACTATTAGCCAGGAGCTGACAAAAAGCAATTTAAAAACAGAAATAAATCAATAAAATATTTAGGAACAGAAGATGGTTACCACCGAGAAACAGCAGCATTAATTATGACTTCCGAAAGAGAAGATTTATTTTTCATTGAGCTCCAGCTAACAGGCAACTATGATAATGATATTAAAGAGCAATTCTGGAAGTATAGAAAGCTACAGTACAAGTTCAAATTACTGAAGGACTGTGCTGAAAACATAGACTAAAAAAAATACAGCTATGTTCTATTAATAGGAAATCTTTTAAACCAACATAGAACCACAAAAGGCCTTCAGAACAAAGAAAGGTAAAGGACGGATTTATTCTTTCCCCTTAGTTCTATTTTCAGAGCACCAGAATGAAATGCTGAAGTAGTGCTTGCAGCTCATATTCTATTTTTTACAAGGTATTTCATTTTTCAAAGAGCTATTTATACTAGAATTTCAAGTTTCTGCTAAAAGTGATTATAGTATCTTAACTTTAACAAAGGTATTACACTATCTATAGTAATCCAATTAAGCTCCTGTAGCTTGACACTGCAGTGAAAAAATCTATATCAATGTGCTCTCCTACTACCAAAACTTGTCTCCCATTCCACTGAATACTTACTTCCCCATCATTGTATGGCTGACTGATTTTTATTTTTCTTTTGATCTGACCAGCTCTTTTCTGAATAAGTTGTCTATAGGTCAGCTAAAAACATTGCAGATTAGCATTTTATTTTTAAAACACACTGCACTCACTATAACTCACCGAGATATCTTAGCATTGTTATTTTATTTTAGATGTTCCTTCCTTGAAACAACTATATTTCAATTTTAAATATGAACAAACAATGCAGACTTTATTCTACAGCAGAATATAATTTCAGTGGTTCATTAGATTAAAGCTTGCGAAACATTACACATTCCTCCAAGAGGCCTTATGATGTTTAATTATCTTCAAGTACATTTTATAAACGCTACTGACACCAGAAGAGTGCGAATTTGTTATCTTTCATGATGCTAAATTACATCCTGAAGCTGATATCAGGCTACTATTCTCTTAAGTCAGTTTCTGTAGTAATATTAAATCGCAGTGGTAATAAAAACTCACAAAATACCATTATCAAGTTCACAAATCCTAAAGTGCCTTTAATAATTCACTGAGATTGAGCCCATATTGGATCGTTTCCCAGGTGCTAAGGATAATGATAAAGCACCTTACCTATTACCAACCAACCATTTCAGATGACAAGAAGAAGAATACATAATGGTGATGTATGTGCCCATGCTTTTCACATAAAATAGATTTAATTCTTTTTGGTAATGTCCTTATTGGACAGATCAATCTAAAAGAAAGCAGTTCGATCAACTGGTCTTTGTGTTTTTCCACAAAATAGTTTCCTCAATAATTTGAGTTTGTATTAGATATTTTCAGACCATATAAGAGTTGCTAGTAACTCTTAAAATTAGGGAAGATTAAAAAATTACTTGCCTTCCTAATAATCTGGAACATTGGAAGACCAGCTCCCACACCTGAACAAATACAAGTTTGAGATTGTACAAAAAGCTTATGATTAGTTCTAAAAACTCATGCTTATTAATTAGCTCTACAATGTATGGCCTCATAAAAACAATTTCTATCTCACACCATGTTTAAATTTTCAATAAAATGATGGTATATAACAAGCATAAACAACATAACATAAATGTATTTGATTATGAGTGCATATGATTATGAATGATTATGATGAGTTTTTTGCATTTCTTTCAATAGATTCAGGGGCTGAATTATTGCTTCTCTTTGCGGCCCTTCTACTGCGTTATGAATCTTCTGTTATCACTCTTTTCACATCGAGCACATATACGGCAATGAAAACTCCCAAGCCAATACTATATGGACAATAATTATGGAAACAAGTTATATGAACCTTAGAAATAGAAACATATTTTGCCATTCAAATAGGTTAAGTGAAAGCAGAGAGAAATCCCTCATAAGTAATTAATTCCCTAGCTAATTATTTTTATATGGAGGAGATAAAATTCCCTAATTCACACTTTCAGTCTTCCAGCTGAACAGAGAGAAGGAATGGTAAAAGCAGTTGAGATTAGACTGTTTCTCATAATCCTTCTGCTTATTTTTACTGCACAGCAGCATCAGATGACTGAGAAGCTCGTCATCTAACCGGCGTTTCATCACATCAAGTTTATTACCGTGTTAGTCTTTAAAAATTGTTATCTAACCTTCCCTGTTTTAAAAAAGAATAATTAGCTGACTTTCATTTTAGAAACCAATTGCTTCATCTCTTTGCTAATAAGAAATAGCTACACATTACCATTTCAGCTAAGTTATCCGTTACACTTCCTTGGACAATAATAAATTTTAGGATATGGGATTGGGACACTAGATAGGACGAGAGTGATTAGAAACAGTGAACGATATTTAATGACATGTTCATCTCAGCTGACCCCTCAGAAACCACATAATACAAACTTAAAGAAAAGATATGTGGAATGAGATTCTTATCGCAGTCAGAAAGTCACTGATTCAAAAACTGTTAAAACAAGAGTCCAACACCCATCTGTTCCTAGCTTTCTGCTTCTGGATAGCCGGTCAATCAAAGGAAAAGAGTTTCTCTTGTTTTAGTGGGAAAAGCTCTTTAATTTTACCAGCATCTATTTAACATGAGACCCTGCTCACTAGGTAATACAGACTACTTGTATAGTTACTTGCGTAACTTGGAATAGCAAATGTGCAAGATCCCTTCAGAAACAGGAAAAGTAGTATGGAAGACAGTATCTTCAGTAGAAATGCAGTAGACACAGGTAGGATTCATGTTGTAAGTCAAGAAACCTGCCTGCAAGAGATCCAGGAGTTCAATGGCCCGTTACAATCAATGAAGAAAGACATTAGTGCATCGGTGAAACTCTGCAGTACCTTACAGGTACCTTACTTGTAAGTAGGCACCTAAATTTGGTTAGCTGAATAGTTTTACAGACTATTGACTGCCTTGTTTTAGGCCTGGGATGCAATTGTCTAAGTGTAAGCTCTTGGACCATTTAACGGTATTCTTGGGTATCTGGCCATGCCTCTATTTGCCACTCCAGAATGATCCTAGTCTCTTGCAGGTCCTGTGCCATATTAGCACATGCATGTGAAATGTTAGATATTCCAGGTTATCACATAGCACTAGATGCCTGTGAATCTGGATCTCATCTTAGATTTTCAGTGATGAAACTGGTAGCTTAAACATATGGGATCACCACAGCATCCACATGGAGGCTAACCTGAAGACCATTGAACATTGAGGGGGTAATGATCCACCTAACAGTTAATCTGAGAAGGCTCAGACCTGTGCTATGCTGCACGTATTCCTTGGCTGCAGAGTAAACTTAAGTCTTATCTTAGCTAATTTTAAGAAAGGAGCCTGTAGGCAACTCCCACTTAGCACAAGTGATTACACCACCTGCATGTCCTTATCTGTATCTTAAAGTGAAGCAGCACGTTCTCATGTGAGCATCCTTTTGTTTGACAGTAGGAATAAAGCGAAAAAGTAATTTCAGAAAGTCAGGCTTTTATGGTTAATACATACAGCATATCAGAAAAATCACAGAAATTTAGTGGAACTTTCAAAATGATTTAATTAAATGACTAGGTTATTACAATAAAATCTATGCAGCCCTTTCTAGAAAGAAATACAGTGATGCTATAATTGTAATTTATTTTCTCAAATTACAATGCAAATTATTATGAGAATACAGGAATAAAACTTGATGTACAACATTGTATTTATGGAACCTGAAATGACAATATGTTAGGAAAATGGCTAAATTATTGTGGTAATAGAATTCATGTCTAGAATTTGTTCTTTCCATTTATATCAAAAATGCACCATCATAACATGGTATATTTCTCCTGTAAATTATACTACATGTCAAGTATTTTACTATAATTGCAAATATATTTCCTTTAGCATTACTTTGTATTAAACATCAAACTCCAGAGAAATACCTTGTCACCTACACATTACAAATTCTGGGGCATAGCTCCCTTTATGAAAAGATAATATCTTTAGAAAGAAACACACACTACCATTCTTAAAAATGAAGGAAAATAAACAGACATGCTCTTGATACTGCGACTTAGATTTTGGATAACATTTTCTCAGGCAATTTAGTTAATTGGTATTTGAAAGAAAAGGAAGCAGAATTGTGATCCAACAGAGAAATACTAGAGTAAAACAAATGGGGACTTTCAAAGTAAATGATGACATGTCAGTCTGGAGATATCAGATACAGGAGTAAAAGCACAATGCCATGTGAGTGAATAGCTTTAAAGGAGAAACGGTCTATAACGACTGCATATGCCAAAATTGTTAGCATACACATATACATTGTGAGGCCTTGTTAAGAGGCCTCAGAGCAGTAGACGAGACTTGCAAGGTCAGCAAGAAGGGAAATAGTAAAAAAGATTACTCAATTATTTAAAAAAAAATTTCTGAAGATATCTGAGTGACAAATTCATGTGACAGTGAAAGGTAATCTTAAGATTGAAAAAGGTTTATTTCATGTATTCCAGATCTGCTGAAGAAATTAGTAGAATTAGCTTTTTATAGAAGTTTAACTCACATATTTTCTAGGAATAGATGCTTAAGTAGTCAGGATGGAAGCACAGGGGTCTGTTTGCCTCTGACTGAAGCAAATATCTTTACCAATGAGCACCTCGCATGTCATTGCATGGTCCGCGGTCTTCCAGGAGAACCAAACCCCTGTCATTCATGGGCTGACTCCCACCACAGAAAGAAGGAGGCTATGAGTGTCATTTCCCCCAGCAACGATGTATAATGAAGTAACCTAAAACTTGCAAGAGTAGCCCAGCCGAGGCGGTAAGGAAGCAAAGGGGAAGACAAAGCAGGCAGGGCTTAAGCACTCAAGTTCAGGAGAGGGCTCTGGGGTGGGATTAGAAATGGAGCTCAGCCTTTGCTGGGCTGAGCTAAGCAGGGCCAGGCCACAGCTGGAGGCTGTTTTAAAGGTTTCTCCTCCCCAGTGTTCCCCACTTCACCAATTCGCAATGGCTCCCTACTCAGAAGTTTGCTCCTGTGGCTCCCATTTGGAGACAACTTCTCATTTCTGGGAAAGCAGCCCTTTCAGAAAAAAAGTGCAATGCAAAGTATGTTCCCTGTGGGATAGTAACAGTTTATTAAATTAAATTTGCCAAATTGAAGAGAGATGGTCTGTGCAAACGTACTGGCTAACTCACTGCAGAATTTGTAGTAGGAGTTTTTTTTTTTTTTTTTTAATGGTGATTATTTATTGTATAAATAAGTACTGATGAGATGACAGTAAAGGAGTTCAAGACTGTACAAGATTGGGAACTGGAATTACAATTTAGATATTCCTAAACAGTAAATCTACTTTGCTAGATCAGAGGAGGAATCTTTCATAGTCAAGCTGTAGAGTAAATAACTTTATATATCTTCTCTTTCCTGCAAATACAGAAAAGAAGACTATCCATAAATTCTGTATTAGAGATGCCTATAGGTGAAAACTAGCAAGCACTTTTCATCCCAGGCTTCCTCAGCAAAACAGGAATAAAGAAGAAAAAGCAATTGAAATTATATCATATATAATAAATATATAGTCACACCAAACTTTAACAGAGTTGAGGCAAGAAATCCACCACCTGCAGTTTATTGTTCAGGAAAAGAAACTGAGAATAAACAATCTGGGCCTGCTGTGAGGAATATGGGATAGACCGTAAGTCCTCAGAAAAAAACATTTAATCCCTCTCTTAATGTCCAAAGAATTCTGACCAAAAAAAAGAAAAAAAATAAAAGAAAAATAAAAACGGGGATGGAGGACTCATTCCTCCTCCCACCCACAGCCACTGCCATCAGCTGGGGAGCTGCTATTCAGCTTCAGGAGGAAGGAAAAGCGGCTGTTCAGAGTCCTGCAGCCTTGCACAATAGCCCCTTCTGGGGCTGCAGGAGAAATAGCGGCGAAAGGATTAGGAATAAATGACAATGCTAATTCAAACACTTCAACTTAGTCAATTCAGAGCATAATCAAGAGGCTTCTTTTTCCTAGTTCCCAATACAATGTACTTGTTTTTCTAAACATATTGACTTATGACTGAATTAGATATCTATTTTAGCCATGATATCAATCTGTCCTACTCTAAAGGGGTCTAACACCAGTACAGTTGCTTCCTGTTATGGCATGTAGAAAGCATAATGGTTTTGTTACCTTTATGCATTTGAACATGTAAAGAAATCATCATGTTATTTTCATATTAATCCTTTCTACTATATATGCATATTATTGTCTTTTTGACATTATTAGTTTACGTTACTTCCTTCTTTACAAAAAAAATACTTAAAGGAAAAAGTGTTTTCAGGGTCCTATTCTCTAACCAGCACACAGAAAATGGAGATTAGTGCACTTAGTGTTAAGTACTAATTTTTAAAGGAGTTTATACTATTTGTTTAAATCTGACCACCACTGAAATTGAGAAATAGATGGCCGACAGAATGTGACATAAAGCACTCTGGAAATAATTATTTACTTGGCTGTAAGAAAAACTTTATTTCATTAGATTAAAATTTTTAATAAGTACTAGAAAATGCCTCAGCAATTATTGAAAATAACATTTAGAAACTATGTACATTTAGCACCTGGCAAACATGTTTCTTTCTATTTTTCTTAATATTTCATCATATGAGAACATATCCTTTGTGTATGACTAGCTGTTCTGTGTGGTAAGTTGAATGAACCAATTTAATTACATGTTTAGGAGTTCTTTACCAAAACTAATTGTTTAAATAAGAGCTGTGCATGATTTTTTCGTTGTGGCCAAGATGACGAAAGCAAGACAAAACCAAAAATTATAGTCTCAGCACTGACCCTTTCCTATCCTTTCCCCCGCTTCTACTAGTTGCATCCATCCATCCAAATGCCTGTTGGTTTTTCAGTTTATTTAACGTATTTCACATTCACAAACCAGTGTGCTTCCTACAGGATAACGGTAAATCCAGGGATTTGTGCACTGCTTAAACAGCACAGCAGGAAAAGTATATCTGAAAAACTGCAGTACTCAGATGAACAGACACCTCAGGTGACATGCTGAGAGCTGCACAAAAAATATGAGCTATAATACTGTGAAGTGCTGGATATGAAACAGCTCTTCTTGAACTTAAAAATATGAATAGCCACACACTGCAGAGCACTGTGCAGGGGGGTGCCCTGGAGAAAATTCGTCAATATTCACAGAATATACAAAATTTTTGTGTGTAAGTAAGTGCAAGGACTGACAAATGCATGCTTACACATGGAGCTTAAGTCTAATAATGTACAGATATTAAAATCCTCAGAGTACTTTTTGCACTGTTTGTAGAAAAAGATAATATATTATAACATAGATAATCATCTACAAATTCCTATGTTATTAACCAAAACTCATATTTCTCTTTTTTCCAAAATGTTATTAATGTCTTCCACTTTCCAGTCCAAAATTTCAGTGGTGGCTAACTTTTACCCCAAAAGTTATTGCAATATATTAGCTTTAAAATCATATATTAGTGATATTATATCTCAAAAGTTTACTATTTATCATATTCATGTAAAAATAACTTGAACTAATTAATACTTAGCACTGTTTCTACAGATTCCAGTTACTCAAGAAAGGTATTAGTTGAAGGATGTAACCAAAGATATGTATTATATTATGAAACGCAGTGCTGAATCCAACTTGCTTTTGAACTTTGAAAATTATAGAAGTTTGATCAAACAATTTCAGGAACCAGAACAACATCTATATGCAAAAACTGAATTGACTAACCAAAACACTTTGGCAGGCACTGAGATACTGAATTTCAGAGCAGATCATATACAAATTATTAAGGAAATTTCTTTGATTTTTGACTGCATGATGTTGTTTAAATCCAGGAGGGAAGCTTTAGAAGAGAGATAGTAACATTTTGTCAGCTTCAGATTCCCCTAAGATTTGTTATTTCATAACAGTGAAATGCTTAAAGAAATGAAGCACAAACGTGACAGAAATATTTAGGAAAAATTTTTAATGAATCAAACAATACTCATCTAATTTTGAAACTGAGGAAAGCTTTTGTTGGTAAATAACTGCAAGGATTCTTCCTTCATGCTTCAGGAAGAAAGTAGAATAACAAAAAATTATAAAATATTTTTTAATCAAACAAAAGACTGATTTTTGCTGCTTAGATGTTTCAGCTCATGTGTATTCTAATTTTGGATATTTGAAAGGGAGAAAAAATAACTTCTTTGACAGCCTGTTTTCCCTAAGCATCAATGCTCTGTTCCAGATAGAATTTGTAATCTCAGAGTTTTGTTCTGTTTTTCTCCAGTTCTAATGATGAAATCACAGTTCTCTTTAAATGAAAAAATAGCCTACCAAAATATTTTCTAAAATATTTCACTTTGGTTTATTCACCTTCCTTCAGTATTCATCAAGTACATCTCTCTCATTTTCCTTCTACAAATATTACATTTCATGAAGAGTATAATCTAGTCTAGTAGAGGGTAATATCTTCATCTTGTTCTGTAGCATGATATACAGCTCTTCTTTGCTTTGCAATGCCTTTGGAGAGTTCAGCAAGGTAGTTTAGGCACTTGAGGACAGAAATACTCTGTACTTGAGAATCACGTTAAAAAGAGTAGTAATGAGCACATATTTCTGGTCTTCTTCCTAGCAAAATCTAGTAGGAGATCTACAGTACATCACTTAATGGGCCTCATAGGTAACTGCATTCATAATTCCAGTATTCTTCAAGCTCAGCAGGAAGCTTAACACTTTCCGTTGTGCTCTCCACTTCCACCATAAGTAAATTATTTCCAAGTCTGACTTCTGTGTTGCAATGATAGCTCCCTAACCAGCTAAAATCTAGTAATCAGAAGGTGGCAGAAGAGCTTTCAGAAGTTTTACCTCTAAGAAAGCCAGGCTTTTACAAGCTGCAATTCAGAATCCTAAAACCTTTTCTAAAACAAGCTTTTCTTTTCTCCCCATGTTCTCAAATTACTTTCCATTGACACCACTTTTCACCTTCACCATGTATGGATTTTGTTGTATAGGCTGTGCTTGAAATGGAGGTCACTTGGAACATAGTTTAAATTTCCACTGGAAACAACCACAGAGAATTTAACCCACTCATAAAAATAGCAGCCATGGAAACATTATGGTAGCCAAGATCACCACAGGTATCCTTTTACTTCTGCATCATGAAAGAACAGAGAACTCTCGAGATTTCCAAAAGCAAAATTTCCTGCAACAAAAAAAAATGTTTATTTTGGTCTTACAAGGGACAATAGTCCATCGCACCAAAGAAAAAGTATGCCTTAGTGGCCTTTTTCCTTGTCTAAACCTATTTATGAGGAAGCTAGCAAAGAAAAATGCTTTCACTGCCCCCTTTTTTGTAGGTAATCTTGATCCTCCTTAATCTTTGAGCAAGCAAACTGATACCGTGGCAAAGAAAACATGTCCATACATATAATTCTGGATATCTTAGGGGCATACAGGTCATGACTCAGTTGTCCATATCTCGGTGCCTAGTGCCATTTGAGGTACCTACCTAACAGCCACTCTAGCTGCTGCTCCAGAAGGCCCCAGGTCTTCCGTAGATCCTGTGTGATATCTGATAGTCTCATGTTAGCTTTTGTCATGTCAAGTGCCACTAGATGCCTACATGTAGGCAGCTGGATTGAACTCGAGGACTTGATTTGATTGTTTAAATACATGAATATAATACCATTTAAATGTTTTAAAATATTCCACCTAACCTCCAGCTACCACTACAGAAGGGTAAAGTCTTTCTATATGTTTTACGAGTCAGGTGTGCCTACCACATGTTGTTTATATCCCCTAAAACATCTCAAATTGCTCCAGGCCATAGATTTTTGGGCAACTGAACTGCTGAATTCAGCTCCAATGCTGGGTTTCAGTTTGAGACACCTAAATTGTAAATGTATGCAGGCAGGCTATCTGCTTGATTCAGTCACCTAAAGTGTGGATATCTGAGATGTATAACATATCCTACTTGGCCTCCATGTGTTATTCCAGAATGCAATGCCCCTTCCATAGGTCCTAGGACATATTTACCAGTCCAATTTTTTGGACACCTCAGGATATACTTAAGTAAGTGAATTAGATTACTACCATCTGATTGATCAACTAAATGGATCTCTAGGCTCTATTTACTGTACTGACTGGTCTTTCATTGGCTACTAATGAGAGCTTAGACACTTTCCTCACATTTAGGAACTAACACAGAGACAGCTAAGTTTAGGTGATTTAATCTCCAGACAGATTCTACTCTACGAAACTTGTGCAGCAAACCTGTAAACTAATCAACTACTACCCTTAAACCCTAGGAAGGAACAGGAAGATTTGTCATTTCTATTTTTAAATAATTAGGAGGTGCTTAAACATATTTATACATCCATATACTCAGAGAGAATATGTATAGTTATACATAGCTACTCATTTATTTCACTTTTCAATATGTCAAAGTAATTAAATTTAAGCTTTGAATTTTAATAAAGTAGAACTGATTACAATTTCTTTATGAAAAAAAAGGATCATGCTGAACAGTTTCTGTGACAACCCTTACAGAAAATTTATCGCTTTCTTATGTAAAAATGGACAAACCTTTGGTCAAGTGTTATAACTGGTACTTTTCCTTCCCAGATGGTATTTTGTTTCTTCTTTTGGCATCCTATAGAAGTAGAAGCAATCCCTGATTTTTCAAGTCGTTATGAAGAAAAAATAAAGTGTATAATTCTTACCAATCAGGCAGCTCTCATAAGTTGTCAAACAAGATTTGCAATCCTATTCCCTTGTCATTTGAAAGTGCTCTGAAATCATCAAAAGCTCAAGCTGTATTCTTAAATTGCCTTTCCTGCAGAAGTTATAGCTGGCCTCAGGAGAAAATGGTTTGATTAACAGAGTCCTTGTAGCCCACAGCAAGAGAGCGCTCAGTAGTTTGTCACTGCATGACTTTATTTAAACACTTCATTCCAAATTCATTTGAATTAAGTCTTTAAATATTGGAGGGTGTGGGGGGTTGCATTTATTTTAAATAAAAAAAAAAAACCTATCAACATAATAATATTAATAATACTTGTATTTCTCATCCAGCCTTCCTTTGTAACAAGAAAGCGTTCATTTTCTCCTCACAGAAAATGACACTTGTTTCTTTAACAAAGTTTTTAGGTCAAAACCTGAGATTTTCGTTTCACTTGTCCAGCAGTTTCAGACTGCTTTTACTTCTTCCATACTGCACTATATAGCTTTTCTTTCTGGGTTTTGTTATTTTCTTAGAAAAATATGCAACCTACCAGTAATACTGGAACTTTAATACACAAGTCATACGTTTCTATCAACAAATGGTTGATTTCAAGTCACTGTCACAGAATATTGGGGGAGTTGGAGGTGGAATAACACTGAAAATTCTTGAGATTCAGCTAAAAATATTTGTTTATGGGGAATTCATATTTAGTAGGATAAGGCATTCAAAGTCAAAGGGAAGACAAATTTGGTTTCCTTTTTTTCAGCTGTTGCCTCACTTCAAATACCATCATATTGACTGTTCTACCACTGTCCAAATCAAATGCAGTTATGCAAGAAAAAGTTTTGGAATGACTAAGTCATATCCTTAAATAGACATTTGTGGCTTTTCATATAGTCATACTTCTTGCTCCAAACCTTGTACTCTTCTAATCAAAGTTATAAACAACGAACACTTTTCTGTGGAAGATGATCATGAAGGAAAAGGACTGCATGCTTGCAGTCCAGGAGAGAGAGCATCTATCATAAAAATCATGTTTGAGGACGAAATGCCTCAATGCATAAAATGGCCTAGTCATCTAGAACCGGATACATGTGGAACTTTGACATCCAGGCCTTAAGTTACAATCTAGAATATCCTGCTCCATGACCATCACTACATAACATCCAACTCCATTAGTATCTAACTTAAAAAGTCTACAGATCTCTAAAATCCTGCTTCTGTGCATGTGCAAGTATTCCTTAGCCCCAATGGCTGCATCAGTTTTAATATATTTTACATAAAATAGTTTCTTGAGTAAGAGCAGGAGCAATCTTGAGAGCAAGTACAGAGCCTAGATCTCCTTTACCACTGGAAATGTCCTACTTTTGAGTCCACAATGGCAGGAATTGCAAATGATGAATTTCAAATATAATTTCAAAAAATTATTATTGCTTAAATGAATACTCATCATAGAGCTGCTGAAAGACAGACTGTGTGAAATATGTTGGAAGTACAATAAGCAGACAAAGTTCATAGCTGAATGGGCCTTAAGAAATAAATAAAACTTTTAAATAATTTGCTACCATTTAAAAAAAAAATAAAAAATTGTATTGCAGAAGTGCCAACAGATTTTCTTTTTCAGGTAGAAAACACTAACAAAGTTCCATTTAAGTCATTGTTTTCATATAAGTTTCAAGGAAATGAAAGCCTTTCTTATTTTATTTTTTTCACTCTTTTTTCTTTTTTTCTTAAGACAAGCATAGTAATTGTGCTTTTACCCTCAGACAAAAAAAGCTCTCACTTTAGCTCTCCAGGTTATATTATAGTCCTTAAGCACGTTGATCTCCCACTGACTTCAGTGACAGTTTTCAACGTGTAAATTCAGTCTACCAGTGTGTGGCTATATTAACAATGAGCATCTGAAGGTAATGTTGGAAGAAAAAACCCTCAAACCTTCCAAAAGCCTTCCTGCCATACTGTGGAAATACTCACATGAGAGAGCAGACACAAAAAATCTCCAATCAACTGGAGAGGCAGTCACCAACTAACAAGTCTGTATACTGCTACAGACGCAAAAATACTGCAGGTAGGGAGATTGGCATGGTACGAAAATGACAGCATAAAAGCTGCTTATTATCTCAGTGGGCTCCGTAAAATGGTACACCTGATCATTATTGCCTATTCCAATTAGTCATGAGTCCATCAACAGTGGCTGCAGAATTAACTTTCTTCCTTTGAGGTAGAAAAGATTTGTGCAGCATTTATTCAATCAGTTTCCAAATTAGCCGATGAGGAGCGGTTTAATGACATGCCAGGTCTTTTGTACCCATAATAATGTGTTTTGTCCATTTTGATAACGTCAGGTATCTATCATTAAAAAGGAAACAGGCAGTGCAATTTCTAGCATGGAAATAGAGAATTAACTCTTGGGTAACTTAACAGGTTATTTCAACTGTACTAAACGAAGTAAGCAGCTTTTTATTCATTTTAAACTATGGTCACATGCATAAAGGTTTAGATATAGAAAAGAGTAATAGCATCCATGGAAGATATGAGTTTAAAAAAAATCACACTGTCTGGCTTACGAATCTCATATATAAGTATGGATTGGAGATTTCTATTTGTAAGTAGGATTGTCAAATAGCATGAGAAAAGGCTCACAAGAATCTATATGGTGGTGAAATAGCACTTTTGATCAAGAAAACTCATGGTGACCAGAGAATGGTAATGTGTTCTGATTCCACCATGCATCATCTAATCCTGTTTCCATAATGGTGTATTTTCCGACTGAATTAATAAAGGTTTCTTATATAGTACTGATATAGCATTTCTTAAACTGAGACTATGATGAAGAACCTTGATTGTTTGTGAGGCACATGGCTAAAGCCCAGCTGTCTGCCATTTCTACGAGAACTATCAAAAGTAACTGTATTTCTTAAGTCTTTTTCTGCTGGTCATGAAATTTTATCGAAGGTGCAACAGCCTGAAAAGTTTCATGCTAAAATATGTGTTATGCAGTATGATAAACGCAGATCAGTCTTGTCTGATATTTTGCTTTTTCAAGAATATGCAAAATATATTTTCTCATAAATACATTTTAATCTACTGAGTAAAAGAAAAGAAAGTGTACATGATTTATTTGTATTGAATTTCATTACATAAATTCTACAAGTAGTTTACTGTACAGCCTCCTTGGCCAATAAATGCTATCTGTACCATAGAGATGCCCAGAAAATAGCAAAAGAAATAGAAAAGTTATTGCAAGAGACTTTTGATAGCTCACTGATTATTGTAAAGGACTAGATGATAAGAGGTTGGTCTGTTTACTTTTTGTATTAAGGCTTATGAGAAAAGTAGTCACTAGCTGAGATACTACTGAGATATATTTATATAGTTAAGGAAATAGATTTAATAACTGGGAGAAATATGATAAAAATAGTGATGATACAGTTGTCAAGAAGGCAGATTAAGAGAAAAAAACAACTAATAGACTCATCAGTCTTGCTCTGACTTTTTATTTCATTATCAAACTAAATTGAGCTTGCTGAGATTTAGCTCAGGATAAAGACTTGCAGTTCTATCTTGGCGTCAGAGTAAACCATTACTTGTTTGCATATTGTTCCCCATATTGACTGATAATCAATAATCCCTCCTATAGAATGTAGATACTAATATTTACTTAATGTTAGGTCAACCACATTCAATACATAACCCTCTGTTAATATTGCATTACCTTTCCTTAGGGTTAAAATTACGGCTAGACTTTCTAACTTGAACTCCATTGACATCGTATCTGGAACGCCAAAAAGAGAAAAAGCCCTCATAATCTTGTCATATAAATAGAGAAGGAATATTATACAAATTATGGAGAGTTATGATTCTGGGAGAGATGACAGAAGAGAGATCCTACCTCATGAAACTAACTATTTCCAGACAACTTTAGAGAATAGTATTTTTAGCTAGTCATTTTTCAGAACACTAAATGGAAAACATAACAAAATTAACATCCATGATTCAGTTTTTAAAGCCAGTATTTTTTTCTTACACATATTCCTGTGTATTATAATCAGTGGTTTAGCTTTCACTTCAATTTAATGTCCTATTTTCACTTCATTAAGGAGATAATGCTAAGCCAAAACAAAAAGTTCTATTTGTAAAGGAAGTCTATGTTATGGAAATTCCTGTTGCAACAATTTAGCACTTGAATCTCAGTAGTCTCATACAATTACTCTTTTCTAACAGTATTCCTAAAGCTAGTTTCCTCATCTGATCAGCATCATTACTTAGTTTTAAGGAACTACTCCTAAATAGAAAGTCTAGACTTTCAAAAAAAACAACCAAACAGATAAAAAACCAAAATGCTGCAAACAATAATAAACGGAATCAAAAAAAAAAAGAATTTCTAAGAAAATAAATTTTTGATGTCACAAGACATCACTGTAACTAGGAAAAGGGCATCTAGGTGAGACTGAAAAGATCTATTTTCAAGTACTCACAATTGAATGAGCTATTACAAATTTTGTGCTTATTAAAAAGGAATTACATAGACAACTTTGAATCAACCTCTTACAAATTTAATGCTAAATTAAATGCTATGGCTGTCACTAAGATTTAAAAATAAAATCAATCTGGTGGCAACTTCAAAAGTCTTTATTTATTCAAATTCATAAAAAAGAAATTCTCAGAATAAATCTTCTATGCAGAAATGTCTATTTTGAAAAGATCTACTATTTTATCTGTTATCTGTAGTATTTTCAAGCTTCTGCCTTAAGGATACAGCTCTCTAGGAAAAAAACAGAAGCATGAAGTCATACATCAGTTATCACTTTTTTCTCTTTTTTTTTTTTTACTCTTGCTTCATATTATATTTTACTCTTTTCCTACTTTTTCTTTTCCTTTCCTTTCTTCAATTGTTCTCTTTTTATGCCTGAATTTTTCCTACTCCAATCCTTTAACTTTCCTTCCTATTTGAGAGCCCATTTCTGTTGCTTTCTGCCACACATACTCATACATATTTATCTGTTTATATCTTCTGTCTTCACTTAAATAAACTCCCTATACATCGGCATGCAGGTTTACTCCTCTGTGCCTCATAGTCTGGCCTCATAACACGGCTACATTGCATAGAGAAGTCAATGCATATCCTTGATAACCTCTTCAGGTAGGGATGGCACAGTTATAGGATAAAAACTTACAGCAACGCCTGGAATTAAAATGGTTTCAAACATGTGTGGAAGAGAGTAAAAATATCTTTTTCCAACATACAGAGCGTTCCATGCAGCGGGAGCATTGTTCTTATCCTTGAAGCACAGAGCACTTTCCCACTACTATAAGGAAGAGCAAGTCAGGTCTCAGCTGTTCCCTATTTTTCTCTGGAAAATTATTATGTACTTCATGTATATGGTACGGAAACCAAGATCATTCTTACTGAAAAATCTCTCATAAATAGAAAATATTTATGATCATTGGGATAGACAATGCTTATCCACTATGAACGTGAAAAAACAAGTAAAACACAGTCTCAAATTCTATTGTTGCAGTAAAATAGGAGAACATTCTCCCTACTCAGAAAGAGCAATACAAATACAGGACTATTTCAAAAGCAACTGTTCGTCAACCCCCCTCCACAAACACATAATTTGTCTCTTTATCTTTGAGTTTAAGTGTTCCATTTTGCAGCAGGAACACAGGGGAAGACTAACAGTACAGCTGTAAGGCTCATGCACTTGTCTATCGGCCTGAAGCTTGTAAGTTCAAGATTTTCACAAGGGCTTAGCTCAATCTTGTGTCGAGCCTTTTACCATGTGTCTCTTTTGTTCCAAAAACTAAAGAAAACATACACAAAAATCCAAACATATTTGATTTTGCTTGATTATCTGGTTTTACATACAAGCAAGTAAGGATGGAGATGATAATACAAAGAATGATTTGTGTTCAAAACTATAAAGTCAAGTCCCGAGCTAGGTCACAGGGTAATAAAGATTACAGATTCAGTGACAATAAGATCCAGAACGTTATTCTCCAGTTCTCTCTTCTACTTAACATGCTGCTAAGATATAGATAAAACAAGAAATACCATTTTCAAGTTTTTCTGCTTTGTTTTGTTATCTGGCATGACACTATATAGTATGAAGCATCTTAAAGCAGCACCACTTTAAACTGCACTGGCGGAATAGAGAGTACCAGCAGCAGATTTTAGAGGCATGCCAGACAAACTATCCTCAACGTGAGATAGTCATAGGATGTTATCCTCCTTAAAATCTTTCATTAAATAAGTTGGTATAGAGTGGGGAAAGGAAAACTAAGGACTATTTCGCCATGTCTTATTCTGTGCTGTCAACAGTGCCATATACAAAGAATACACTAAGGACAGGTGATCTGACATGCTTAATACAAAAGTAAGGTCAGGCATTTATGAAGTTCATGAAGGTAAAAAGACATAGCTGAAAAACATCCATCCATCCGTGTAAGAAGGGAATTACATTTTCTTCATGCAAAAAAATTACAAGAGACCTAGGTAATTTGCATTTCCATATGCTGTATTCTCTCATTTTATCTCATATGTTTCTATGTCCATTTTTTCTCTCAGAGGGTTGTGAGCAGTAAAGTCGGGGATGTCTTTATGTTATGTGCATGTACAGGTCTTAAGGCACTGGACACCCAAACTAGAAGGTGGGCATTAGCACATTATTGAAATACAATTTTATGGAGAAGACAGCTACCTCACACATTGCTTAATAGGAAATTTTGTTATATACAAGAGATTTCAAAAAATACTTTAAAATAATAGTAATTCTGCAGGATCTGCAACACTTTGCATCTTCAAGCCCCTATAATTACTACAGTAAATAGTGATTTTTTTTTGGAAAATAGAAGAAAAAAATAGAAATAAGATGGCAAATTTGGAACTTCACCTGTACACTGTAACACAATTTGAATGCATACTTGTGTATATGCATGGTGCACGGCGTTAAGAAATTCTTCTCAGAAAGATCTCTTCTCAGAAATTCTACCATTCACTGTTCTCTTAATATGCATTTAAATTTGAGGCTTGAATTATTTAGCAATTTTTAAATAAATATTGAATGTTTGGGACATACTAGTACTTATGAATTTTAATACTCTGAGGATTCTGAAGTCTCTCTATAAAAGGAGTGAACAGGATCCATAGACAGCTTGGTAGGGACATCTTCTGCAGGTGATCTGTGGTAATGAGAGTACCAATAGCAGAAAATCTCTTAGCTGAACAAAAAAATTCCTTGTTAGTTCTTCTGCTACTAGAATTCCTTTACGGGGATCTTTTTTAATTATCCTATTATTACTGTGTTCAAAATAAATTTTTGGGGAGGGAAAGGGTTGGAAGTTAAATGAGAACCCGTTGAAAGCATCAAAACTTCTCTTTTGGCTCTGCAGTCAGACAAAAGATTTATGAAGCTATTAACAAGGTGCTACATTCTAAATACTAGCCTAATTTTGCATTAAACTGCTTTCACTTTTGTGATCACAAGCCCTGTTCAGAAGTGCTCAGAACTGGACCTGCCTCTCTGGAGATCGATATCATGGAATGGACCCCACCTTTTTAACTAGATGCTGTACTTTATAAAGCAATAAGTCAAAAAGTCTACGCAAAACATAAACGTCTCTTGAAGTAGAATATATCAGAGAGAATTGAGGGTAAGACTGTACAATACTAAAATAATTTTCACCTTCTATATAACATGATATCTAGACTCCAAATACCATTGATTCATTAGTTTTTCATGTTCAGGCTTGATCCAAATTTTTCTTTATCCTTTCTTTGAACATAGACAAGCCCATACAGAGGTTAAATGAGGCAGAAAAATGCATGGTCCCTGTAATCTGTGGCAGTTAGTCAGTGGGAACAATCTTGGGGGCTAAATTTTAGACTTCGAAACACAGTATGTTTCACAAAAAATAAAGTCAATTCTACTTCATTCAAATTAAACTAAAGCAACATCATAAATAAATGGATATGAAGAAAAGGAAATAATTTACTGACTAAAAATACCATTTATTTCTCCATTATACTTGCTTGATAAGAGTGCTGTGCAGTATAACAAAATAAAACATGGACTCTCACTGATATTCTCTGGTATTTGATCTCAATAGGGTATCTCTCTTTTCTCAAAATTATAATCCCCTTTTTATGTATGACATATAAACACTAGCATACTCTAGGGCCCACTCCCACAGTCAAATGAAAAACATATCACCTTTCATTCACATTTTTTTGCAGCTCCAAAACTGACAGAAATAGGGAATGCTCTAATGCTCTTTACATAGGTGGGTGTAGAGAGGATGATTTCATCATAAAAAGTAGCTTGAACCTTGAGCATTAGGCAACTTCCAGCATCATTGCCACAGGAGATATTGAATTAATTGGTTTTTTTTTCCTAAATACAGTTAAATCTGCAAAGCCATATATCTGAATAAAAAGACGTTCCTTTCTGCATTGCTGGTACCTCGGCCAAGGTTTGCTTTGAGGCATTCTTTTTTTCTTATCAGTTTATATTATTCTTCAACTGTCTCTCTCATTTCTCTTTCCAAGTTTTGTTGTAGCTTCCTGTTCTACAGATGATCCATGTACTGTTCTCTCTGTTGATATGCACACTTCTGTAAACTACTAGACTACTCTTGCAGAGTTGAAAAGGTCTTCCAGAGAATATCCGTAATCAAACTTCATATTCACTACTAAAGTATTTTTTAAAGTCTTTAAATATCACAAACAAAATTACACTTGAATGGAACAAATATTGAGCAGCAAAATAATGAGATTTATATATAATATTTATTAACATAACCATCTATATGTGTTTGGTCTGATTGCTCTTTACACCTTTACATAGAACTTGGCACTATATTATGTTCTGCTGGAACAACATCTACTACCTAAACGACATCCAGAAAGAAAATCAATAACGGAAAGAATCATCAGCATAGTCCCTGGCTGAGTGTTGCTTCACAAGTCTGGGCACTGGGACAGAAAACAAGAAGTCCTGGGTCTGTAAAAAATATTCATTGTCATTTAGAGATTGCATTGCACGTCATCTGTCCACTGCAAACCAGGCTAATAACATCAGAAAGTTGTCATCTCCATCTCTATAATGGGAATTATATTTGCTCCTTTTGTAAGTACTGTCATAAGTGCAAATGACAAATATTGCATAAGATTAAAAACTGTTCATAATCTATTCATAATCTAATTTCTATCTCACTAATGAGCAAATTCTATCCTGATATAAGTTTCTCTTGTACACCAGGCTCTCGCTTCCCCAAGACTTCTTAGCAGTCTTGTCCACGTTTGATTTAGAGTGATGCCTGTAGCAGGATCATCAGTCTCTTAAAGACTAAAAAGAACAGCTGTTTTTGTTATAGAATGATACCATACCCTGATGCTGAGAATCAGCCCAGGGTCCCCACTGAACTGGTAAATGTAATTAAGTTTCTGGAACAGAGGGAAGTGAGCAGAGTAGTGTTTGTGATCCAAGGCACGAGGACCTCAGTAAAGTCAGGCAGTAGAGGGATTCCTTATAGAGCTCCTATGAACAGCAATTTTGTTCTTTAAAAGTACGGAAAGCTCTTCTTTCTAATCTGAAAAGGATATTTATTATTTTTTTCTTGTTGCTCATTGTATGGATTCATACTGGATTAGAAAATAAAGACTGGTCAGCAGGCTCCAGTGAGTCCCTATTTCTACAGGACATATCCTACCTCATACTTTCTAGCATTTGCTTTTCTCAGTGCTGTTTGAGAGTGTTTTGTTATCTGCTACAGCAAGAATGTTGAAAAATATTCTTGTGCTTTTGACAGTTATATCAATTTTACTCTTGAATATGAACAGCTTTTCTGACTATAAATGCTAATTCTAATTCTTTTGTTAATTGCTTCTACAGTTAATGAGTTTTTTCCAATACGTCTATAATAGATCCTGCAGAAAAGAATTCACCTCTCTAGCTAATACAAGACTAGGTTTCAGGAGGCCATATGTATAACATCAAATGTATCTCTTCCAGGTAAATGCCATAAGTGATATAACCACAAATAATGACATTCCAACATTTTTTGAAGCAGAATCTTGATGAAAATAGCACTATTCTGAAAGAATTTAATATCAATTTTATATATATATATATATATTTATTATATTTTTATATATTATATTTTATATTATATTATATAATATATTATATTTTTATATATATATATTATTGTGAAAGACAATCCAAAACAGAGCAATCACCTTATGGAAGATTTTGCTGGGGGGGAAGAGAAGAGTGGAGGGGTGGAATGTGTCAAGCAAGAAGCCTCATCCCATCAAATAAGGAGTAATTCCTCAATTTCTACAAGCTAAAATGATATTTGCGTATTCTCTGTGACTTGTCAAAATGTGTTCTGAATTTTATTTTTTCAGAAATCATACCAGTATATGCCTTTCATTTATACTAATGATTTTTTTTTTCCTTCCGGTGTTAGTCTAATACATAAGTAAGATGTAAATTAGCCCTTTTCTCTGATATTTTATTTTTTCTCTTCCCTGACTCCTATGAATAATTTATTCTTATCTTTTCCTACTGCTTTGTGGACACTCTTCTGTGTCACATAGTATTCTAGAAGAAAGGGTTTGTCTTTTATTTCATTTCACAATATTGAAAAGTACCTAGCAGTATCTATGACAAAAGTTAAGAAATAGTATCAGAATATGAATAAAAATTTGTTAGGCTTTTGTCCCCTCCTAAATAAGAAGTCTGTACACACAATAGGCATTGATTCTTTGGACAAGTCAAGCTAAAACAGCAGATGAATTAAGGTTGTTACTATAAGTATATGTATAAAATTTAAAAACTTTTCTATCAAACAAACATTGATGATAGACCTCAAGTCAGGGATGCCCTATACCGATCACTTGACAGTTGTTCAATTTTGAGATTTCAAATATGTAGCTCACATGTCTTGAGTTGTCTGAATGATCTCATGGGAAAAAAGATGGGAAGAGTATTTGTAAGAAACAACAGTAGTTTTTCATTGTTTATCAAGTTTTGAGCAAAATTGCCTGTCTGTAGGCCAACCTATTCCCTTAGGACTTCTCATTAACCTTAAAGGATGAAGTTTCAAAATATATCCTTCAGCCTGATAAGACATCACTTTCAAAATTGTATGAACTCAGTCAATAATCACCTGGGCCAAGCTGTAATTTTGTGCAGAAATAAAATTAAATGTGGTGGATAATCATCATCACTTACTTACTTGGAATAGTTAATTACTTTATATAGAAATCAAATGTGAATTTGGTGATGTGGGAAATCTAATTGCTGTTTTCAGATACTTACTGCATGGATGCAGAGAAAATAGAGTTAGACTCTTCTTGGAAGTGTACAGCGAAAGGACTAAATGAGTCACAAGATTTGTTCCAACTATGAAGAAAAATCATTGCAGTGATGGTGGTCACACATTGTAGCAGGTTGCACAGAGAAGTTATGGAATCTCCACCCTTAGAGATATTCAAAACTGAGTGAGATGGACTGAGCAACCTGACGTAACTTCAGAGTCAGTCCTGCTTTAAGCAGGCGGTTGGATCAAATGACCTTCAGAGGGCTCTTCCAACCTAAATTTCTCTATGACTCTAGCATTCAATAATGACCATTATCTCACTACACCCAATATTGGTTAATGTTTTCCTCCTCCTATTATGCACTTAATTAAATTGCAGCCTGGAAAATCACAGAACCATGTCCTTAAGAGGTCATCTAATCCATCTCCTTACTCCTTTGCAAGAATACTTTTTGCCACATTGCTGATAATTTTTGAGCCTGATTTTAAGGATCATCAATGACAAAGACCTTACAATTGCTCATGGAAATCTCTTACTATGTCTCACTATCCTTACTGTTAGAGAGTGTTTTTAATGTTTAACCTTAATCTCCTTTATTTAAATTTAATCTTCTTTCGTTTTTACCTGCCCATCCTGAACTACATAAACAAAGTAAGTCATTCTCCTTTTCAGGAATCTTTTCCTGTGAAGAAAGTTATTAAATACCCATTTTGTCTTTTCTTTCCTTCTAAGTCATGCTTTTCACGTGCTTATCATATTCCTTGTTTCACATTCTCGAATGCCTTAAATTAAGGTAATACAAACGGACAGCTGTGGCCTTCCCCCGTAGCTAGCACAACGGCTGTGACTTGCAGACTACCTTCCTGTTTGTAAATCAAAATATGGGGCTTTTTATCTTTTTGCAAAACATAATATTTGTGAGTCATGTCCATACGGGATATATCACCACACGTGTATCTCTTTTGTAGGCTACATATTCTTTTTTGTTAACTCATAGTTTGTAGCAACTTGGTGTGACCTATCTATTTCATAAACTTATGTACTGTACCAAGATGGAAGTCAGCAATACACATATCAAATAGTACCAAGCTTACAACAGACTGAATAGTATTGTCTGGCATACACCCTTCATTTTTTACAGAAAAAAATAATAATTATGCGCACAGCATGTTTTTTTATATTGGCTATAAAAACTGATCATTTAAAAATGTCATGTGATATAGTTTCAAACACCTTAATAAAAACACAACATATGTCCTGCTTCTCTGCTGTCTTCTAGACCTGCAACTGTTTCACAGGAGGATATTAGACTGACTGACATAGTTTGTCTTGATAAATCCATATTAGCTATTGCTCACCTCCTTATCATCCTATAGAACTTTAAAATAAATTGAGATAGGGTGACAGGCATACAATACCTGGCTTTCTCTCCCTCTTTTTAAAGGGGCAACGAACTCGTAACCACTAATGATCTAAACTTTTCTCAGTCATTCTATATAGAAGGGACAATAAGTTCATGGTCAGTGAGATGCTAAGTTCCGGAGAGTGATCTTTCTCTTTATGTATTTTATTTCTCAATGTCATATTATTGTTATGAAAATAGTTTAATATGAAACTCTGTTTATGTCTTTACTTATCTGTATCAATAATTGTCATATCTTTGAATTTCAGACATACAGCTACATAAACAATAATGCATATATTGGTAAAAAAAAAAGTGATTCTACTGTGTAGATTAAGATATCTCTTAGGTAATTTTAGAAAAGATGTCTTTAAAACTTTAACAGACTTTAACTTTAAACATAGCCCTGTTGTTCCCAGCTCAAAGGATTTCTTTGTCATATTTCTCACAGATATTCAAAAAGCTTTCCCTTATAAAGTGATGAAAGACAAGAAACAGAACTATCAAGGGAAAATATATGATCTCCTCTCAAAATAAAGCCAGTTCGGTTAGAAAAGGCAATAAGTTAACTTATTTCTGATGAAATGATTGTTACTTATTTTATACAATCTCATCAATATGAATTTTCAATATAGCTAACAGTAAAATGTTAGCTACAGTAACATTGCCAGGCACAGTAAACACAAGGACTGAATCAGCTGCCCCTAAGACCGTCAGGAAGAATGATCGGACCATTGGCCCTGGCATGAAACCCATGGCGTTTGCAGACCCAAAGATGTTCTCCCTGTACAGCCACGAAAACGACAACGGTATATTTCCTACAGGGGTAGAGGACTTCTTATAGGAAGCAGGGAAAAGAGCATTTTAGGATTGTTTTAAAGGGACTATGGAAATGTATGACATTTGTTATGGGATGTATGAGGGAGGATGAACCAAAGTCAAGGAAACAGAAGGATCGAGGTAAACTGGGGAGGAAGAGGTGTGGGAAAATAGAGGCAAAAGGGAATAAAATAGGTATATTTAACAAAACCGTTCAACATAAACTGTTTATCTGATATCTAGATTTACACCCAGGAACTTAAGGTAAGGAATGATTTTTAATGCTGGGAATGGAAATCACTTTACGTCAATCACATATGTTTTGGACATTTGAAAGCAACCATCTGAAACCAAGCTCTTCATTTGAAGTAAAAAGGGAAGAATTGATTTAGAAATGTTTTAGCTGCACACAAAGAACTTGACACTGATTTCGTTTAAAAGTTGAAAATCTAGGGGAACAGCATCTAATTCAACAAAGTATACTATAAGAGCAGTATCCAGTTTTAAAATTCCAACTCAAAACTGACTAAGCAGTGGAGAATTGTCATATTATTTCAACTACAGTAATATTTGAATATATTATTCTTGTACCTTTGGTCTCCCTTGATATCAAAGACTGAGAAAACTTAACAAGTTACTCAATGCCAGACATAAGGAGATATACACACCATTATTTTTTGTAAATAATGGAAAAACTATACCCATCAAACACAATGATTCAGAAACATTTAAAAAAATGAAAAGAAAAATAAAGAAACTGGAAACAAACATGAATTTTAAATCTTTTTTATTTTTAACTTGAAAGATTTGGGATTTTATTGCTGTGGTTATTTTATTAGCTGTTTGCTTGGACTTTTTCAGCAATATTTTAACTTAGCATTAACTTATTTTACTTAATCTTAGCTTATTTTAACCTAATTAGAGATTTAATAAAATTATTACAAAGCATTAAATAAAGTCATGATACAAAAAGAGCATCAGCATCTGCCTCACTTTGATATCTATGCTCTTACACAATTTTATGGACTGGGAACCCTTCCTGAATTAGAGCTGAATGACATAAAAATTGTGCAGTTGAAATCAAGGATTTTAATAAGCTTAAAGCTTTTTTTTTTTGGTTTTGCTAGCACCTACTTATTCTCCACAAATATTTAACACTTTAGACAAAAGACAATATTGTTAAGATATTAAGGTTGCAACAAACATTCAGGTCCCAAATAAAGCTGTGGAAGACAGGATGTAATCTCTATGATCTTTTGCATTCACATATTTGAAGGTCTTGTGCTCTATTTTCAAATTAATTCATCTGTATCAGTCAACCACTGAAATTAAATGTTTTTCTCACTGTCAAAAGATGCTTCTATTATTTGATATGCAAACTTTTTTTGCATATATTAAATAAATAAACATTAGCATGTTTAATTGTATAGCCAAGTTCAGGAAATGCTAATATCCAAGCTGCACGAGATTTAGCAAAAAGTTTAGCAGAATCTTCTTGAATGCTCTACTTAATATTTTCTGCATTTATTGTACTTTTTGTTATTCTTGTTGCTTTTTATTATGCATATAAACAAGCTGAAACAGATCTTTTTCTGGATAATCATGATATGAATCCATCATTTTTCCCAATTTGATACAAAACAGTTTACATGGTAAAAATTAGAATAAGTGTTTTTTTTTTTTTTTTTTTTTTGCGTTTAAAATCAATCTAAGAAGCAGATCTACAACAGAAGTCAGTACATCACACTTTTGGAAGGTAAAGTGCAGTATGCTGAATATAGCTTGATAGGAAGCCACAGGTAAAGCAGGGTTTAAATTGCTCTGACTAATTATCTTTCACTAATTTGCTACAACACACAGAATTTACATGTCAGTACCTACCACCTATCTCTGCTACCTTCCTTGATGGGACACGGAAAAATTGGATAGTCAGATGCCCAGGTAGGAGGATTGGAAAAAAAAAAAAAAAAAAGCCATACAGTATTTAAGAGCACAGAGCCCAAGACTGTAAACAGTTGGGATGCCTTTCATGGCCTTTCTCATTTCATACGCATGGTAGGATCAGTTTTTTTGTTTGCTTAGAACATTTATTTATAGCACATTGCAGCTTTTGGAGAGATTGTTACTGTTGTTCTCAATTGCAGTTATATTATTTTCTGTAAGTAGGTTATCTCATCACATGCCTGTTTTTTGCGTTTTTGTGGCTTTTCTCGAAACAATCTTGCATAATATGGAAAATAGGATATTGGACTGAATGGACCATGTGTTGGATTCAGTTGTGCGGTTTTTAATCTCCCTTCGGTAAGAAAAAAATTCGCCTTTGCATTTTTATTATAGCTCAAGAACTTTCTTTTCTAGCATTTATTTTGCAGATACATCCAGGGAGGACAATATTTAATTCTGATAGATCTTGGATACCATGTTGGCTCTATTTAGATTGTGTTCTGTCAAAAAAGGTCACAATTGTTTATCTTTCCTTTTTGTTTTCAGGTGAATGCAAACATCAGAAATGAGGGTCTTGCCATATATCTTTGTGTGACTTGTGAATAGAAGAGTGACTACGGATTCTTTCATGCATTAATGTGAAACTAGATCAATTAGAGCCCTGCATGTACTACATTCCTCACAGAAATGTCTCATTCGCCTACAGAATAAGTGTTCCAGTTGAAATATCTGGATTTTAGGATGGGATGCCTAATTTATTCTGACAGAGTTGTTGATTTATCTGAAAATGAATTCTATCAAACCTGCCGACTACTCTCCTTAATTACATTTTAGCAAACAGGCACAATAAAATCCCATGAATACTAGGAGCTTTTAAGATATTCTACAGAGATATTCTCAAAAGGGCAATAATAAATTACTTTCCCAAAACATAGGAAGTGAAAATAGCCAGAATAAAAAATAAATAATATAAAGTATGTACCTTTTTTGTCTAAATTGGCTGAGAGCAACCAATGTAAAAAGACCACCCAGACCAGCAATATTTAAATATAATTCCAATAGGACTATTCACCAGTTAAAGTTAAACTTGACCACACAAACTGAGCTTTGTTGTACAGAGCCTTAAGTGAATACCCCTTGCTCATCATGCAAAAGCTTATTGTTCATGCAATAATTATTATTCATTTTAGATTGTTTACATGTGATTAATAAAAGATGGCAGTAAACTTCTGTCATAGGTTTTCTTGATAGCTATGAAAAATAAACAATCAGAAAATCAGCTAGACTGTAACAATTAACTTTTTTTTCAAACTTTACTCATTTATTATTCCGTTTTAAGCTATTTTGAATATCCCCTTAAACAAATGATTTATTTGTATTGAAAAAGAGGAACCAAGCTCTGAAATCCATAAGAGATATGAAGGATGAAGGTAAGATTTCAAATTTATTATACTTTTACTGACAAATTCCAGTGCTATCTTTTGCTGTCTTTTTAATGGAAATATTATTTTTTTTCCCCAGTAGACTTGAAATAACACGTATTTCATGAGTGTAAAAGAGCAGCAGAAGACAGACTGGGATCGCCATAGGGCAAACAAGTTGACAGTAGCTGTGTTAAAAGTTGTAAGAGTCAGAGAGGCATTTAAGCAAATTGATAGAATATACATAGGAATTCATTAATCAAATATTTAGGCAACAAAAGATGTCTCCTGGACTGACAGTTCTCGGATATTTATTTTACATCAGGATTCAAAATTGATAGTAGTAGAGCCTGAATGATTAAAATGAGGATAAAAATCAAATATGCATTTTCATAACTTAAAGAGCTGCAAAAATACATTAATTAAGCTTTTCATTAGTAAACTTGTTACTCTGTTGAATGTCATGAAGTCACTATTGCAACATGTATTTATCCACTTTCACTAGCAGTGTTTATATATAATGTCTGTCATCATGACTCTCCCATAATCTACTTTCATTGATCTGTCAAAGGGAATCAATGCAAAATGCAGTTAATTTTTGTTAATGGATTGTTGATCTTCAAAGGCTCTTTAGGTATGTTTAGTCTGAGAATGTTTTCTTACCAGTTCAAAAAGTTTGGGTTATTAGGCAATTTAGTTTAATAATCACTTGATTAGTAGATATAAAATACTTGACTTGAAAACGTAAAACTAACTGATTAAACCATTATTTTACCAGCATATAAACAAACTTGTGTCTCTTAAGAAATTATCTTGACTTGTAATATCTCCACAACACTAAATTTCCCTAAGGTACTGTCATTTTTCTGAAAGCTCTCTGCTAGATGAAAATACAAGATAAAACTGGAATTACATCAATGAAATGAACTATTCATATGGAACTAATCTTTCTACCAAAACCTTCACAAATAAAACCTCTCTTTGAAAGGCCTGTGAAAAGAATTTGTTGACACTTTTTTCTGAAATTTATCAAGGTTTATGCTGTCAACGTGTTTAGCCTTCTCTTGTAAATAAAGATAAATGTAAACATGATCTAAAAATAAGACCTAGTAAAACTTTTGTACATAGTATATGCTTAGAAGACCTCGTACGTGTAAATATTTCTAATATTTATGCTCCATAGATAATTGCAAAATAACATTTCTATCTAAGTCTCTGAAAGCAAACTGCCAGAGTGGTTTATGGTAACGCTTCTGAGTTTTTGTCTTCTTTGTGCAGACCAGGTCCTATTATCTTTATTTATGCTTTTTTTTTTTAACATCACGTAACAATACATGATACTCTGTAATGCATTTTATTGCAGTAAACGGAAGAACTGTCATAACATTGAATATGGAATTCCATATTAATGGACCTGTAAGTTAAGACATAGGAATATCTAATTGTCAATCATTTCACATTTTAACAGTTCATTGAATTTTTAGAGGTTATGCTCCAACAATGCTGATATCGTTGGACCCCAAAGACATATTTCTTTTCATGAGAAATAAAATGGCCTCAAACAGTATTCATTATGTTTTGTATATGTTGTATATACATACGTACACATATATGCATATGTATGTGTTATGGCAAAAGATATTCCCAGTACTGCTGATTAACACTTTCTTAAAAGTTTTTACAAAAAAATTCCATGAATATAGGAAAAATAATTCTATTCTTTCCATTGCAAGTTCAATTCTTTAAACTGTGGTAAGCTAAAACCTGGAATACAAGATGTTAGCTCAGAAGGAAGGCATTTAGATTATTTTCTTCATTAAAATTAATAAGAATTATAAACTTTACGAATGGCAGTAAAATTGTCTTATATCACACAGGGTGGCTGCATAGGGTTTTAAGAAAAAGATTAATATAGTCTATATGCATAACTGAAATATAAGCTATTTGACAGAGTCGATGTGCTTTATTTGGGTATATACATTTGTTACAATTCATGTGCATGAGGAATTTTTGTTCAAATGTTGCATTCAAGTTTTTTTCCAACTGCATCTACTGTTACATCTACTATTACTAAATAATGTACACCATTTCTGCTCGTATCCAAAACTAAGTATGATAAACATCTGTAAAAGACGTTATGAAAGGTAAATATGGTCTGCGTGCAAAATTTGGGGAAAAAAATCAGTCAGACGGATGCCCCTGGCACCATCTGCCAGGGAGAAGCTGAATCATCTTGGCACAGTTTATGAAAACTATAGTGGAGGGGTGGCCCATAAGGGCAAGGAAGGGGCAAGAACAGTCATTGCACCATGCATCTGTGGCTTAACTGTAGAGCTCTGATACAGAATCACAGCATCACAGAATCACAGAATCACAGAATGGCCAAGGTCCGAAGGGACTTCTGGAGATCGTCTAGTCCAACCTCCCTGCTCAAGCAGGGGCCTCTAGAGCACATCGCCCAGGATTGCGTCCAAGCGGGCCTTGAATATCTCCAGTGAAGGAGACTCCACTACCTCTCTGGGCAACCTCTTCCAGTGCTCAGTCACCTTCACAGGAAAGAAGTTTTTCCTCAGGTTCAGATGGAACCGCCTGTGGTTCAGTTTCTGCCTGTTGCCTTTTGTCCTGTGGCTGGGCACCACGGAGAAGAGCCTGGCCCCATCCTCTTGACACCCTCCCTTCAGATACTTGTGCACATTGGTGAGATCGCCTCTCGGTCTTCTCTTCTCCAGCCTCAACAGGCCCAGCTCTCGCAGCCTTTCTTCATAGGAGAGATGCTCCAGGCCCCTCATCATCTTTGTAGCCCTTTGCTCGACTCTCTCCAGGAGTGCCATGTCTCTCTTGTCCTGGGGAGCCCAGAACTGGACACAGGACTCCAGGTGAGGCCTCCCCAGGGCTGAGGAGAGGGGCAGGATCACCTCCCTCCACCTGCTGGCAACACTCTGCCTAATGCCCCCCAGGACACCATTGGCCTTCTTGGCCACAAGGGCACACGGCTGGCTCATGCTCAACTTGGTGTCCACCAGCACTCCCAGGTCCTTCTCGGCAGAGCTGCTTTCCAGCAGGTCAACCCCCACCCTGTCCTGGTGCCTGGGGTTTATTCCTCCCCAGGTGCAGGATCCTGCACTTGCCTTTGTTGAACTTCAGGAGGTTCCTTTCCACCCAGCTCTCCAGCCTCTCCAGGTCCCTCGGAATGGCAGCACAGTCTTCTGGTGTGTCAGCCACTCCCCCCAGTTTAGTATCATCCGCAAACTTGCTGAGGGTGCACTCTGTCCCTTCCTCCAGGTCATTGATGAATATATTGAACAAGACTGGACCCAGGACTGACCCCTGGGGGACACCACTAGCCACAGGCCTCCACTGGACTCTGCGCCACTGACCACAACCCTCTGAGCTCGGCCATCCAGCCAGTTCTCAAGCCACCTCACCGTCCACTCGTCTAGCCCACACTTCCTGAGCTTCCCTAGGAGGACGTGATGGGAGTCAGAGTCAAAAGCCTTGCTGAAGTCCAGGAGGACAACATCCACTGCTCTCCCCTCATCTACCCAGCCACTCATTCTGTCAGAGAAGGCTATCAGATTGGTCAAGCATGATTTCCCTTTGCTGAATCCATGCTGACTACTCCTGATCACCTTCTTGTCCTCCGCATGCTTAGTGATGACCTCCAGAAGGAGCTGTTCCATCACCTTGCCAGGGCTGGAGGGGAGGCTGACAGGCCTGTAGTTTCCTGGCTCCTCCTTCTTGCCCTTTTGGAAGACTGGCGTGACATTGGCTTTCTTCCAGTCCTCAGGCACCTCTCCTGATCTCCAGGACCTTTCCAAGATGATGGAGAGTGGCCTAGCGATAACATCCGCCAGCTCCCTCAGCACTCGTGGGTGCATCCCATCGGGGCCCATGGATTTGTGGATGTCGAGTTTGGACAAAAGATCTCTAACCCGATCCTCCTCAACCAAGGGAGGGTCTTCCTTTCTCCAGCCTTCCTCTCTTGTCCCCAGGGTCTGGAATTCCTGAGGACTGGCCTTAGCAGTGAAGACTGTGACAAAGGTGGTATTCAATAACTCTGCCTTCTCTGTATCCTTTGTTATCAGGGCACTCGCCCCATTCAGCAGAGGGCATTTTCCTTAGTCTTCTTTTAGTCAAGGAATAGTCAATGTTATTGCTGTATTTGAAGAAGCCCTTCTTGTTGTCCTTGACATCCCTTGCCAGATTTAATTCCAAATGGGCCTTAGCCTTCCTTGTCGCCTCCCTGCACACTCTGACAACGTCCCTGTATTCCTCCCAAGTGGCCTGTCCCCTTCTCCACATTCTGTAGACTTCCTTCTTCTGTTGGAGTTCTTCTGTCTGAGATTCCTCCAAGTAGGTCCCTCAAGAGGCCAAAGTCAGCTCTCCTCAAGTCCAGCGTTGCAATCCTACTCATTGCCCTGCTCCCTCCTCACAGGATCCTGAACTCCACCATCTCATGGTCACTGCAGCCAAGGCTGCCCCCAGCCTTCACCTCTCCAGCCAGACATTGTTTGTTAATACAAAGTCCAGCAGTGCACCTCTCCTCGTTGGTGTCTCCACCACCTGAGTCAAGAAGTTATCCTCAGTCCTCTGCAGGAACCTCTTTGACTGTTTGTGCCTAGCTGTGCTGTCTTCCCAACAGATGTCAGGGTGGTTGAAGTCTCCCAGGAGAACCAGGGCCTGTGATCGTGAGGCTACTTCCAGCTGTCGGTAGAAGGCCTCATCGATGACTTCCTCCTGGTCAGGTGGCCTGTAGTAAACCCCCACAACAGTGTCACCCATGTTACCCTGCCCTTTAATCCTTACCCACAGGCTCTCCGCTTGCTCTTCATCCACCCCGAGGCAGAGCTCCACACATTCTAGTTGCTTCCTCACATAAAGAGCAACTCCACCACCTCGCCCTCCTGGCCTGTCTTTCCTAAAAAGTACGTAGCCATCCATGGCAGCATTCCAGTCATGTGAACTCTCCCACCATGTCTCTGTCACTGCAATGAGATCATGGCCCTGCGACCGCACACACATCTCTAATTCTTCCTGCTTATTCCCCATGCTGTGTGCATTGGTGTACAGGCATTTCAGAGAGCCAATTGAGCATGCAAGCCTCTCAGGAGAGGTGCAAGAGGATCCTCCATAGCCATGTTCCATGCTGTCTCCCCTGGCTGCATGCACCCGCTGGGGAGCATCCTGACTTGAGCAGTGTTTTACTGACTCCCCTACCACTATACCACCGCCTTTCCCCCATCTTTCCTAGGTTAAAGCCCTCCTTACCAGGCTGGCCAATCTGTTGGCAAAGACACGCGTGCCCCACTTGGTAAGGTGGCTGTCGATCAGCTGTCAATCTTCAAACAGGGTTCCATGGTCATAGAAACCAAAGCCCTGTTGCCAACACCAGCGGCGCAGCCAGTTGTTAACTTGGAAAACTCGTCTACTCCTCCTCCTGTCATTCCCCTCACAGGTAAGATTGAGGAGAAAATGACCTGGGCTCCCAGGCCCTTGACCACCATTCCCAGAGCTCTGAAGTCCCATTTGATGGTTTCCAATTTGCCCTTGGTGTCGTTAGCGCCCACATGGAAGATCAGCAGAGGGTAGTAGTTTGATGCATGGACAAGCCTTGGCAGTCTTTCTGCTACATTTCCTATTTGAGTCTTTCAAAGATGAAACAGAGAAGCCTCACAGTGCCTTCCTGTTGTTATACCTCAGAAGAGCGAAAACAGGCAACTGCTGTGCCAGTGCTGTGTCCCAGCTGCTCCAGCAGAAGTCAGTGGGTGCTGAGAACAGTCAGGGCCATTGTGCATTTACAGTACTTGTGGATATAAAGTTTTTGTGGTGCTTGGGATGACTGACTGCCAGATGTACAGGAATATGGCTTCACTCCCATATGCTATATAATACTAACACTACTTTCAGAACTTTCCTATTCATTCCTTCACAACCAGTCAACTGAAAACTACCCTATCATTATTCCTAACATAAACAGTAAAGCAGCAATAATTACTCCTCTAATATGCTAACTTTTCGAAGCACCGATAGCTAGTTTGACAAGTTTTGCAAGGAGAAACTAAAAGACATCTACAAAGAGCTGACACACAAACTAGTGCTATGAATTTGGACAGCTCATGCAAATTATGGCAATGAAGATAGGCTAGAGTCTCAGGATGCTATCTGAATTGATTCGTATCCAGGCAGTTCAACAGCTTATTCTTAATTGTGTCTGCAACTATTTTCATTGAGGGTAATGGCTCACAAAGGGTCACTAGCTGATGAATCATCAGCAAGCGTTCAGTTTGCACAACTGCTGGAGATTATTAGTAGACTACAGAAAGAACTCCTCACACATAAAAGCCTGGAAATGACTGACAAACATTATGGTGCTCCTGGTTCTCCTGAAGCTTTACCTTCAGTACTTCTGGACTTTAGCCCATTCCTAATTGCATCTGCTTACATGAATGTACAGATTTTTTTTAACATTCATGTTTGCCTTGTTCTCTGCCTCTTTGTTTTTTGCACATTCCCTCTATATTTCCTACCTTCTGCTTATCCCCTAGATTCTAGCCAGAGACCTAACACTTTGGGGCTGACTGTAGTTTCTTGTCATTGTGATACAATTGGGGCAGATACATGTATTGTGTTTTTTTTATAGCTTGTGCAGTCACTGGAAGATGGAAAGTTATCAAGGCTAACTCCTTTTGCAGTGGGGTACTAATCCTGGTTCAACATCTGAAAATACATATCCTAGCCTGGAACTTCAACATGCCCTACCACATGATCAGCCAGGTAGATTGTCTAGTCATGAGTTGGAGGATTAATATTTTGTTACCCTTTATGTTTGCATAACAGATGCTTTTCACTGGCTTTCTCTTTACTTCAACCAAAGGTAAATAGAAAGGCTCTAGTCAGCATGCAATAAATTGAGCATAGATAGAATATCCTGCAATATTCTACCTATCAATTCTTATTAAAGAGTAAAAGTTATTAAAGCTTTTCTAAAATGTTTATGAAAACCTTTTCCATGTTGAACTGCAGTGCAAATCAAAGCCCTTCTGGGAACCACTCTTCATCTGTGAATGGACGTTTGCTGTAACAGCATCCACTGCTGTGTTTTCTGTCTTGTTTTTCCTTTAGAAAACTATTTTTTTCCCTCTTAGTCCTCCTGGACACATGGCTGGGGAAAATTCTTTTCTGAATTACAGTCGATCAGTGGCAAATAATCTAGAGAAGCTGACACAGCTTCAGAGCTCATCAGTCAGCTGTCCTACATATAGTCAGCTGTCACTATTCCATTTCTTCCTGAAACTCATAAGATATTAAATTAAAAATAAATGCTCTTTGTCCCTATTGTGATACCGCTTTCAGTAAATATCAGGCCCTATGGTAAACCCCTGGTTTCCAATAAGCATGTTGTCTATTGTTATAGTGAATATATCATTACACAAGCAAAGTCCATTCTTGTTTATTTCAAGTGTAGTCAAATATATGTCAATTAAAAGGCATAGAAAATATGGAGATTGAGGCTTGAGATGCTTTCAGGTGGTTCTTAGATCATATTTTGAGGTTGCTATGCTGAACGCTCATCTGTAATGCAAAGGAAACAGGATTCTCTCGGTAGGAGAAATAATGCTTTTTAAAATGATAGTGAATACTTAGCACTTTATTTTCAGAAATATGAAAGATATTTTTATTTCTGAAACTTCTGCAAAGTTCTTGCTGTATCACATTAAACTAGGCAGCTGTAACAAAGAAAAATGTTATTTTATATTTAAATGTTTTACTTTGTGCTAATGATAGATGAAATTTTCATAATCTTGTTAAATTACTGTTTTCAATAACACATGCACTGGATAAATAACATTGACTTAATATTTAAAATCTATTTCATTTTCTTCTTTTGTTGTTGTTATACAAGGTTAGACAATGTTTATTTCTCAGATAATGTAGTAGGTAAAAATGCCATGGCTTAATTTTAAAATATTTGTGCTATGAATTTTTTTAATGTATTTATAATCCATTTTTCTAGTTTATGTTCTTACCTCTATGTTCTCTGTAAAAACAAAGTGATTGATGACTGATATGTTTAAGAGCTCTTATAGTCATTCAAAGTAAGATTATGATACCTGACTCATCTTGGCCATTTCTAAACAAGGAAACATAACACGTTCTGATAGATGAACCAAAAGCCAGTAAAAAAGGAAAGAGGAAGTCAGATAATTCAAATTAGTCTGATACAGACACCATTCTTATTCCTGTTTGTGGAAGTGACTTGAGGTTTTTTTTTTTAATAAAAGGGTTTTTTTTTTTTGATTTAGAATAACTATTTTGATTTCAGAAACCAAATCTTCTTTTCTCTTTTTGTACACAAAATTGATTTAATTTCAGAAAATATTATAGCGTTTCAATTTTCTTTTTAGACCTTCCCTCTTTTCTCCAGCAGAAAGTAGGGAGATGTACTCATTACTTATTTTTAGCACCCAAGTTAAGAGAGCTGCTCCAGACAGTGACTCAGAACCTGGGAATCTCTCAGCATTGACAAAATACAGGAAGCACAGGAAAAATAACCTCTAAATTTAAGCGCTTGAATTAGGTGGTGTGAATATCACCCTAATTATTGATATTCCTCTGAATTATGAGCAGTTTCAATTTCCCCCAAATATATTTACCATTTACTGATAAAATTATGTCCACTTTTATTGATAACCCTGTTCCTCTTATTTGAACTATTCTATGATTAGGTAAGGGAGAAATTAACAGTGTATCTTTCAGTATCTAAGGAGTGATAACAAAAATCATTAAAAAGACATGCAACAAAAAATAATTCATTCTTTGCAGCGTTCCCCAGTTTATATAAATATTGAAATAGATATATATCTCTGTTTGTAAAAGTTTCCAAGATCATTCGTTTTTTCAGATAGCCTTATACTAACTACAGATATCACCTTATAGAAAGTATTAAACCTGTCATATTTTAGGATCCTATATGCTGGAGATATATTCCATGAACATAACATGGACTTCTCTGAAAATGGTAAATGGTAAATGGTAAATGAAAGCATAACATGACTTACACTAAAAAATATATATATATATTTATGGTAGTCTCAAAATGTTTCTGTTGCTTCTCCAGCTATTTACTTATTCTGGACAAAGTAGGCACAGGATGCCTTTTAAATGCCCTTCTTTTCTACCATTTTTGAGTGGATAGAAAAAGATATCTCTAATCATACTTCAGACAGGCTTTCCAGAAACATCTCTTATTGTATTGTTCTTTACGCTAGACAATCTGTTGCTGTTACCAAAAATACTACAGATAGTGATCAACTCAGTTGGATTTTCATCTGTATGTCACAAGGCTTTTTTGCATGCTATAGAATATCCTTAAGGAGTAACTCTGCTCACAGAATCACCGATAGCTGGGGTTGGAAGAGATCTCTGGAGATCATCTGGTCCAACTCCCCTGCTCAAGCAGGGTCAAGCAGAACAGGTTGCTCAGGACCTTGTCCTGTCAGTTTGAATGCCTCCAAGGATGAAGACTCCACAGCCCCTCTGGGCAACCTGTGCCAGTGTTCAACAACCAGTACAATAAAAAAGTGTTTCCTTACGTTCAGACAGAATTTCCAGCTTCAGTTTGTGCCCATTTCACCTTTTCTGGTCACTGAGCACCACAGAGAAGAGTCTGGCTCCATCTTCTCTATAACCTCCCATCAACCACTCCTGCTAGTTTTGTATTGCCTATGACCTTGCTGAGGGTGTGCTCTTCCCATCGTCCAGATCATTAATGAAAATGTTAAACAGTATTGGCCCCAGTACTGACCCTTGGTGGACACCACTAGTGATTGGCATATATGTATTTTGATGCTCCAAGTTATCTTTATGCATTTCTCACAAGCCTACTGTAGTCCAAATCAATCTTGATGTTGGCTGGATACTCCTTCCCCTAAGCTTTACATCAGGCTTTGTTCTACTGTTCTGTTTTTTTCAAAACACAAACCATAAGACTAATAACCATGATAAAATTCATAGAGACAAGTGGAACCACTCTAAAAATGCTGTCAGAAAAAAAAAAAAGCTTCTTACAAAAAGAACTTTATGGTCAGTATTTCAGAGAGTGGGCATATAAGCTTTTTGGTATCATGCACCTATATATTTGTGCAAAGGTGTAACAGTATTTTTTATGACATTATACAATCATAAAATCATTGATCCCCAGACGTTCTTTTGCAGGAAAACACAAAGAAAGGATCTGTGAGAATATGTGGACACAAACATTCTCAGATTGTCTTTCTAAATACCCCATCAAACTGTTTCTTGGGAAAGATAAAATGTTGACCTATAGAAGAAAATTAGCTTATCAAATCTATAGCTCACCAGAGATACGAATGGATCAAATATAGCTCTTACACAGTGACACAGTGCTAAGAGACTTCATTTTAAAAGGGAACAAATACTGTATGTTCATGTTTATAATTTAGGAACTGCCCCTTTATAGGGGAAAAAAGAAAAGACCAGCCTGGTGATTCAGCACCAGGTTATGCCTCTGTGTAGGTAATAGAAATTGTAGTTTTCTTCCATCATCTCCTCTTTTTAATGAATTACCTCAGCTTTCTAACACTCCTTCCTGCCGTGCACCATCTTTCTGACAGTTCGTGGTTTTATAGACTTCCATTAAACCTATTCTCAGTCATATTTTTTCCAGATTAAAGACCTTCTCTCCCCAAACTTAGTCCTACCTTATTTGAAAGCATCCATCCCTTTGATCCTCAAATTATATGCACGAAAATACATTAAGCTGGTTTTCACTGTTCTTTGGAGTCAATGGAAGGATGCCTTACATTTTCCCTTGTTCTTGTGATGAAGAAGCTGTAAATATGACATACCTTCTGTATTTGGAGGGAGGTGTATATCTTGGAAAAAGAACGCCACATTTTCAAGATATCACAGAATCATGTTTTTTTAAATAAGATATGCATTCAATGTTACTTATTCACAAGAATTACAAGTGAAATAAATTATTCAAAACAATTTTGACATTATATCACAGTTCAAATAAATTATTCAAGCTATGATCTAAAAAAAAAAGTTTCCAAATAAAAGTACCAATTCATTTCTTTGTTTATATGATAAAAATCAGAGGTAACTTATGCCTAAAACAGTCTTATCTAACATAGGACTATTTAAAGCAGTGAATTATGGGGGGGTGGGGGGGAACCAAGCTCCCTCCATGCTCACTTGCATATTTATGCTCTGTTACATGTTTAAAAGCATACAAAGAAATAGATAATTTATATATTATTGAAGATAGATGAATAATGAATAGTCAGCAATATATAGGAAAATTGCATATCCATTTAATCCTGATTTTGTACTCCTGAGACAAAGATTACATTGTTCCTAATAGTGAACTAAGTTTTTAAAACCAAACAGAAAATGAAGAGACACTAGATAAATTAGGAATTCTATTGGACATCTTTCAAAGACATTAATATTAATTTTTCCAATAAGAGAGACAGAGAAGAATGTGTCAGACTGAAAACATCAGTTCAAATAAATGATTGTCCTGACACATAAAACTTCAAGCAAAATTGCACATTCATGACTGAGGAAGGACGGTTAAGGAGTAATGATGCTCATGTAAGATTTAGAAAGCCCTAGGTGAACTTCCTCTTCTGAAAGATTGCCTTAGTAGGACAGCTGCGTACATTTGAAGCTCGATTAAAAAAACAAGAAAAAGGAATAAAGCATCCGAAGTGTGACTTGAGTGGAATTTACATACCCAGCACAAAAACTGAAATAATAAAAATCTCTGCCCAAACTGAAGTTAACCCTAGAAGTGCTAAAACTCAACAGGAACCCCCTTTTTTAATTAGTATCATTATTATTTTAGAGTTCACTTGAGATTCTACTTATACCTAGGACCTCAGTGCTGAAAAACAATTAACAATTTGGTATTCAGCTCATTCAAAATGTACAGATTTCTTTCAAGCCTTGTAAAAAGGAAGATACAGCTTTTTTAAATAGTTTTTATGCAACAGCATTAAGATGCAGCAAATTTGAATATATCTGTGGCTGTTACTGTACCTCTGTAAGTAAATCTTGAAATACTGAAATGAAAACATCTAATAAGACTTAAGTGATAGTACAGCTAGCTTTTGGATCCTCAGTGCATTTTGAATGCGCTGAATGTAACATGCAAAAATACATAATTACAGTTAACTACATTTAATAACCTTGATGTATTTTAAAAACAATGCAAAGCTAAAAGAAAATTGTTTTTTTTTATGTGTATCTTTTCATGTGTATCTTTTCATGTGTATCTCCCATTCAGATGTATGCAAGGCTGAGATTTATGACATAGAACAAATTTTCTGAGAAAGCTTAATCATTAGCCTTCAGTTAAATACAGACTTATTATTTCCTAAAGACTCATGCATTTGACCAAGATTCATTTTTCTATATCCACAATAATATCCAGAGCTGAAGAAAAATCCATGCCTATAGCTATCACACCTTACAAAGTTTAAGATGTACAACAAATCAGTCTTCTGGGTTGCCTCTACAGTACCACCCACCAACGTCAGTGTTCATTCTTCTCCTCTATCCAAAAGGAAATTTGGGTGTTCTTGAATTTTTTTGTTTGTTTTCAGGACAAAGGAATGCATGATCTCTGTGAACCTGCACTTCCTGTGGAAATCTGGGAGAAAAGCAAAGTAGTGGGACACTGGTTTCTCCTTCACATGTAGTACTCAGGTGACACAAAGAGATCAGCTAGTACAGGTATGGCCATTTAGGAGGAATGATATAGTTAAGAGAAATTAAAACTATTCAAACAAACAGCCTTATTTTTCCAGAGGAGTTAAATAAAACCTCTTTTTGATCTGCAGGTATGGTAAAAGGTAGAATCCATAATCCTTTTTTTTTTTTTCCTGACAGAATGACAGTGTGAGTGTAATTTCATGAAGCTTCCCTTCCTCCTTAGCATTTCCTCTGCTGTTCTCAGAAGACTCAGAAGGTCCAGATACACTCATTGAGATTCAGCTGTTTGTGATTCAAGGACTACTTTGATACTTGGGCTTAACCTTGTGAAAAAATTGCCAAATTATGAGAAAGACCTGTGTACACAGATAGGAGCCACAGAAGATAAAATTGCAAATGGAAAAGATGGTGGAGATGGGAACAATTGGCCAGTTGAGGATTCAAGAAGAAAAAATTAATATGAAAGGTATCAAATGTAAATTAAAAATAGACAACCAAAAGATAGCAACTGCACAACAGCAAACACCAGCTTGTTCCAAGAAGCAATAAGGACTTGACCTTCTCCATCTCATTGAAAACTGCCTGGCCAGCAAAGATTGTTATTATGTAACAATATACCCTTTTTTCCTGAAATAAAGATTATGTGATCTTTCAAATTAATTAGCAGAAAAGATTAGTCTAAGCCTACAGCGGCAAGAAGCATATTTTAGACAAGCTCTACCTGCACTGCAAATTCCAGTCTTAATGTGGTTTGCTTTTTGTATATCATAAACTTGTTTGAATATTGTTTCACATGTTGACTATCTCTGAGAATTAATAGAACTTTCTATCAGTATTGAACAAATTTGAAGGGATAAAATTTATATGTGAAAACTTGGTATGGTGAAAGCTAAGGTTGAAGTCATGGGTGTAGCAAAGCAGGGTCAAAGTCAAAAAAAAAGTGAAGTTTGCTTTGTGGGTGCCAAAACTATCAGTATCGTTGCTATTATTCTGTAGCCCGGTTTACGGCTTTGCTTGGCAGTCAGAAGTTATTCCTTAGTGAAAATAAAACTGATATAAACTTCTCATGGTAGTGCTATGTGAACTCATACTTGCTAAAAAGACAGTAAATTGAGTTTTATTCTGTAAGTGTTCAGATCAATGTGTAAATATATCTTTTCAGTAAGGTCGTCAGTTTAAATTAGTCCCATTTAAATAAAATAGGGGAGAAAAGGGTATGTCTACAAAGCTATAGTCATTGCCCTGTCAAAGTAAGGAACAAAAGCATATTTTCCTTTTCTTTGTCAGTGCTTTTTTGCTTTTGTGCAGTACACATGAAAAAGGAAAAAAAAAAAAATTGCCTAAGGTCTAAAATTTGCCTAAGGTCTAAATTTGACAATTGTCTAAGGTCTAAAACTATCTATATTACTTCTAAAATCAAGGTAAAAAGGTTTCCCATCCATATTTTCCAAAATAAATTTTCCAATCCAAAGCCTAAAACTAATTACTCTATAGATCTGTGCAAACCCTTGAGGTTGCATGGCATAAGTCTGTTTGTTGATCAGAAAATATATTGTTATATGTTAGTTCTCTGTTTTTCAGATATGAAGTGTACATGGTGAAATGTAAAAGCGCACATAAGTCAAGCCTTTCCTTCATCTTAAAAAGCAAAATAAGCACAAAAAATACTGTAGGATAAAACAAAAAATCTGAAATTCTTTTGTACCTACTTTTGTGATAAAATGATAATTGAAATAACCTGTTTTTCTTTTTAGGCAAACACAACATGAGTTGTACAATTGTGTAAACTCTTTTTTTTAAACAAGAAGGAACAAGTTGTAAGCATGCTTCACAAAAAGTTATATATGCCCGCTGTACAACCACAACAGATGTGCCTAGAAACATAGCACTAAAATATAGGACTTGATGACAAACATTCCCACCTCAAAGGGTGCAATTTCCTTTGGATTGCTTGTAGAAAGCTACAAATACAATAAGAAATACAAACAAACAAGCAAGAAAACAAAAAGGAAAAAAATAAAGCTGGGCAGATAATAGAAAAAATGGGTTGTTTAAAATTTCAGACATCACTTAGACATGTTGAATGTGTCTGACTAATTTTATACTGTAAAACCAAAAAAGATCCTATTTGAAATTCTAGATAGCCTTAATCTGCTTTCAGTTATTCTCTTTTAGATCAGTAAAATTGTATGTAATGTTCCCAGTCGTAGAGAGATATCTCACTCTGAAGTAATTTTCTTCCTCATAGATGGGTCATTCATCAATTAGTCTGTATTTTCATACATATTAAGGAATACCCAAGAGTCTGCTACAAGCATCCTACTTACCCTTTACTTAAAACTTACTCAATATACCCATCTCTTCAAGTGTAATGTAATCAGTAACTTAAAAATTCCTTATAAAATCTATCCATTAAAATAATAAAAGATAATGACAATGATACAAAAGCCAAACTGGATATTAGTACATTTTCATTATACTGTTCTGTGTAATTGACCACTTTAATAATAATAATATAATTCATTTTTTCACTGCCTTCCTGCAACATTTAAGAATGCCAGAAATTTTTGGACTACAGGATGCTTCACTTTTTCCTAACTGTGGGCATCTTAAAGTTAGATGTCTGCCAAAGTTAGTCAACTCAGTTTCCTTTGCAGTCAAGTGACTATCTTGTCAAATAAGAAAAATAATCACTTCTGTAGGATTTTATCGTAGTGTCCTCTGATAACCATTTTAGGAGGACCAACTGTCTGTCCTTTTTTCTCTTTGAGATTTAGGTAACTAAGTGTAGCTGTCTGCATGGAGGAGGTCTATGAAGTCGGGCAGAGAAGACACAGGGACCTCAGGAGCCCCATGACTTTGGGGAGCAGCAGCTCCCACCCAGTTATGCATGGAGTGCTCATGCCATTTGAGGTACTTTTGAGGTATCCTTGACAGCCTGTAGCAGCTACTCCAGAAAGCTGGGGGGGTCTTCCATAAGCCCAGAGACAATTCTGGTGTTTTGTTTACCCTAGGACATCCCAAATCCCTCTAGACAACTGCTTTTAGGAAACAGAATCATATTTGCTCCCCAGGATCTACTGAGACTATTGACTGCTTGTGAGCTAACTCAGACACAAATATCTGGAAGTAGATAACTAAACTGAAGTGTCTTAGTCTGAATCTCATTCTCACTCTAGAGGCTCAATTCAGTTGCCTAAACTCAGGTTTTTAATGCCTTTTGAAATATCACAGAATTTCTTTAATAGTTGCTATTAAAAAGCCTGATATTTGATATTAAAAATTGAGATTGAAATTGACATTTTAATTCCATGCAGTTTTATTATTATCTGTAGCACACATATTGAAATATATATTTTAATAAGGAAATATTGTGATTAGAGAAAATATCTAAAACCTCTTCCAAAATTTTAAATGATGCATTTCTTCTTAAAATAAATATTTGTTAAATTATTCATTCTAGTAAAGGTTTCATCTTTACCGGCTGGGATTTTCAGACATAAAAACATTTTTCAAAAAATCTGGTCAGATCTAGTCAATATATATAAATAGCAAATGAAACGCCAGCAGATGGCATTATATACCAAGCTCTTATATAGCACTTTGCCTTAATAAATATCAAAGTCGACCACTCAATGAACCTATTGGAAGTCCCATATGAATGGAATTTTAATTGTTTAAATTTAGGAAAGTGATTCAAGAAACTTTAAGCTGTGATATTTTCAGTGTTGATGACTCAGGATAAAAATTTCTCTCTGCAGTTCAAGTTACAGTACTGGACAAGCTCTGTATTATCTCCACCTTGCTGTCTGATTAGGCACTTATTACACAGTCTGTCCTGGATTCAAGAAAGTGAAATACAGCGCAGAAGCTGATTTGATCAGCATTCTCAGGCCATGCTGAATCCACTTAGATCTGGACACACATGTGTTAGGCTATGTATTTCAGTTTCCCAGAGGTGACTATCTACAAGAAGGAGAAAGGTGATCAAATTGCGTAGAAGTAACAAGTTTACTTAGACTTCATCTTTCCTTGTGGCTTGACTTTTCCTATTCATTGACTTTGATATCTTGGAGTTCAGCATGCTGTTTGTTGCATGTTTCAGCCTAGAGTCAAAATAGCCTACTAGTCTATTTTACATATCTAGAATCAGCCTTCTGAATCTTACTCCAGAAGCCGACTGCCTAAACATAGACATTTGTAATATTGCGTATCACCTAAGCTTTTTTGCTGAATGCCTGCCCAGTGTGGTTTGCAATGGGATATAATTAATTCAAAGAATTAGTGAACAGTTTCTGAGCTCAGTAGGACCAATATAGTTGCCACTGCTGTATGTGGTTGTTCACAGTATATGACCTTGTCTGTGTAGATCCTGACTTGGAGCCGTTAACTCCAGTCCCAGGGGATGTCCTACCCTTTCCTGTAATAAGTTAAAATAGGATTATGGACTAAAAATATCACTGCAGAAGGTAACTGATATAAGAAAGTATGAAGAAAATGGTCAGTGAGACTCACTTTATTCTATAAGAGCCTTTGAAAATAAAATTCAAAACCCAGAAATAAACTCAAGCTGGCACCCAGCACAGATTGGGGACAATAGTTCATTTTGTCAGGTTCACTCTTGGCTGCTGACTCGCTTTGTTGCCTTCCCTGACAGTTTGTTGTGCAGTGTATTGTAATATCACGTAAGCCAACCTGGACAGTTAATTGCCCCAGCTATATCTACACTGGGAAGTAATGGCTGTAGAAATGTGGGCGCATAAAGGTCGACCATATCTCAAGCCCCAGGAATGCTGAAGAGCTTACTGAGGTAAAAGCCTGCTCCTCACTTTCTCTTTCCAACACATGCAATCATCTATCTTATTTTTAAAAATAGCTCCTTTTCCCTTGGGTAAGCTCCCAAAAGTCTCACTTACTTACAGGTATGCTGACTACTTTAGGTAAACCATATCAATTATTAACTGAATTTGTATGTCAAAAAAGGCAAAAAAGTGATACTAGCTCTTGTTATTCTTTTAGTAAAGGAAAGCTGTCCTAAACTGAAACTCAGGCATTTAAGGAAGCGGTGTCACTTACTGAGACTACTAGTAGAAACACTGCCAGCAGTTCAATCTCTGCCGTTCGTAGATAACACACACAAGACTAAAGCAAAAATAATAATAATAATAATAACAAAAAACCCTGGAAGAAATATCAAAGGAATATACGTTTTATCAGAAAAGTTAGTAAAAAAAAAAAAAAAAAAAAAACTCAGTAACTGGGAAATGAAATAAACAATTAATGCTGTGCCTTTTATTAAAGTGATATAGGGGAAATGTATTGCTATTGTCACCGCTTCTTGACCAGTGGGAAAAACATTCACATGGATTGTGGATATTACTATATATACTATAAAAAGTATGTATATAGCATACACAGGAAAAAGCACAAAAAGTGAGATAAAAAAATGGACCACTTACCAAGGATATAACCTTGCTGGTAAAACCTACAGAACTTTATTCTTTTCAAAATTAATACATATATATAAACAAATATAGCTGAGAGATAGGATTTTCAAAATTACATATCGCAGGCCTAACTCTAATTACATTATAATACATAAAAATTAATCCCATTGACTTCAATGATTAGCTCTCATTAACTTATAGTCAAATTTTTACATTTTTCCTCTGTAATATAAGCATGTAGCTACTTTTATGTGCACGTATATAAAACTATAGACAAATCCAAAAAGGAATACCATTTGTGGAAATAGAGCAAGAATGGAGGGCTATGGCAGACATTAGTGTCATTCCTTAATGCATCCCTAATACTTACAGTTTATTAAATAACATATATGGAGGATGAGAATTTGCTGAAAATATTATGTAAAATAGAAAAGAAGCAGCTAAGGTAAGAATGAGTGGCAAGAAGGAGTGCCAAGAATGAGAAAAATGTGTCCAGTAATGTTAGAATCTGTGAAGACCAAGTAATGGATGAAGTCATAAGCTATGACTTTCTGCAACTTTCATGGTGTTATAAACTCAGCATTATACAATGTAAATGCATTTTTTGATGGAATCAGATTCAACTGGAGCAATTACTGAGTTTCTGCTGACAAAGATTTGTTCTTTACTTTTACTTTATGAGATCTGCAATCACTGTTCCAAATAACACTCCAATTTATTTATTTATTTATTTATTTTTAATTAGGTTGTCATGCTAAGTAAAAATATTCTACACTCTGGTATCACAGAGATATTAACCATTTCCTTTAATATACAAATTGATTTAACTGATTTTCTACTGTTCTTCTTATAGGATAGACAAGAATCGACATAACCCAAATCAAAATGGCTTTAAGCCACATCTTACCAATTTCAGACGAAAGTGGTGCATGGAAAAGTACACGATAGAAGTCCAGGTGTTCATCATGCGTGTATATATACTTCCCCAAACCCACACAGGTGATCGTGTGTCCACAAACGCAACATCATATTAACAAAAGCATTCACCTACTTTAATTTTTTATAAAAATATTCCAGTCATTCCCTCACATTTATTTTTATTGCTTTTGGCACATTACATCCTTTCAGTTAAAATATCTATCTACTTGTCTAGTCTAGTCTCCATTACTGCAAGATGAGTGAATTTATAGGCATTGATCCTTAAGCAATCCACATTGATTAGGAAACTAACTCATACACTTAAGGCAGGAATCATAAAAAGACGTTAAGTAGTGTTATCTAAAGTGAGACAGAAATCATCAGTGGAAAATAAGTCAACTTCCTGCTCTGCTATCTTGGTCACATATTTTTGTTTCGTCTCTCCTCTTCTCCAGTTCCTCAAGTCTATTTCTGCCCTTTTCTCTTACTCTTCCCTGAACCCTTCTCCTCTGTGTCTTAATTGCTCCCAAAGCCTCTGAACTACTTTACCTCCCACTCTTAATTTATAAGTATTTTTGCTTGTTCATCACCGCCTTTACATCAGCAAGCTAAAGTGAGCCACTCACCGTCTGCTCGTCAGCTAAAAACTTTTCATTCATACACTACTCAGCAAATATTTACAAGTGACTAATATATGCACTTAAATCAAGATCCATTCCTATAATTCGCTTGGCGGAGTGGGAGGGGAGTTGCATTCACAGTGAGTATTATTTAAAATGAATAATCCATCCTGCTTCATGAAAAACCATGGTATAAAAGGTTTTGAAACAATAGGAAAGTATCAAACTGAATTACTTGTCAAATTATCAAACCTAGTATAAATTTAAACAAATGTGCAGTCGTCTTATGGTTGAACAGTATGCTATAAAAGTCACATACATTGAGAAAACTCATACCTACAGATGAAAGAGAAGCACACTGCAATATAACTTGGTTATAACAGTACAAGTTTTCTAATTAAAACATTTCTGTGAAATGTTCACAGTTCTGTGAAATGTTATCATCAGTTGTTCTTTATTGTACACAAAATTTATAAAAAAGAAAAAGTTATATAAAAGAGCCTGACACCTCACCGCTTTTAAAATATAAGCAGATTAAATGGGAAAAATTTGAAGCAAAAGTTGTGTTTTGTGTTTTTCAGACATGTATTTGAGAAACTACTAGAATATTTTAGCAATCACATTACTGGTCATGCTGATAAAGGCTTTACACAGGGGCCTTGCTGATGTCTCGGTCACCATTAACCACCGTGAGGGATAGGCATACCTGCCAAACACGAGCACAAGGAAATATGACACCAAACTGTAGCTATTGCTGCCCCAAAAAGCGTGTGGCATCTATTACCTACTGCATTCCTGGTAAAGGACACCAGAATAAAAATCGAGAAAAGTCACAAGAGTAGTATCGCACAGTTAATAAAGAATCTTTGCAAATGCATTTCTATCTGTGTGCACACACGCTATACGGCATATAAGGCTCATAAGGGATTTAAGCCACCCCATGTACATAGTTGTAAGACATAATTTGCTCTCAGCTGCAGACCTCACTGGGAACTGAAATTGCTAAGGTCTGGACACCAAGGCTGCTTTTGCTGCAGCACGTGTAACATTAGAAGGAGTGACAAACTGTGGACATGATTTTATCACAGAATATACACAAACCCGGAGTCTGAGTTATTCTGAGGATGGCCTATGTATAATATATGCACAGAGTATATGGGTGTCTAAAGTGCCAGCATTTCATTTCCGTCAGACGTTAATAGATCGGTTGGCTTGCATGTTTCCTGACAAAGGAATGTGGAATGATTTGATTTGGAGTCTGCTACTGTAGCGCGATACCATGGAGCTAATGGAGAGCGAAGCTGTAACATGTCCTGGAGCTACCCAAAGGCATGCCATATGGGATTGCAAGCCAGTGCAACAGTGACTGCACGACAGCAACAACAAAGATCCATCTACACTAGAAAAATGATATCATCTTCATGAAGAGAAAGGAAATATCAAGTAAATCCAGCAGTATTCATAAGCATGTAGGCTAAGGCTCAGGAGAGTGTGTGTTTTTATATTTATCTTCAGACTGGTGAGGAGGCTTGAGATCTTTCTGATAAACTACGTAATTCCTCTTTTTTTTTTTTTTTTTTTTTTCTGGACTGACAAGTAAATAGCATAAATTATAGTAGGACCTTTTTTAAAAATTTATTTTAAACCAGGAATTCCCTCAAATCAGGTTCCTCAGCAGCAGTGGGAGCAGGAAAAGCTGAGTGAGGAGTGAGACTTCTTGGTTACGGAAGCAGAGAGGAGGCAGAAGGAGGCAGAAGGGAGCAGAGGGCAGCACATCTTCCTGTGATATGTTAGTTCAAGGGTTTCCTTAGTGACATTATTTGTTAAAAATTAAACCAAGAATCCTGGTAAAGGCTGCTCCCTAGCACTGGGAACACTATATTTGCATGTCACACTGCAAGTTTTCCAGGAAAAGGTAGCAAAATTTGCAGCCTTTCATTTAACCATGAGTAGCACCTGCAGTCTTCACTACTCATCTCACACTCTCTTATGTCCTGAAAGCAGTTTAGTAAACTTTCAGGCTATATAAACTTATCTAACAAAAAATTAATCACAGGAGTGTGTTTGCTACACTGCCCGTAATTTAAGCATACTCATCTTGATGACATAGCACAGTAAAACAAAAGGAAAAGCAAATGGGTTGTCAGATTCCTGGTGTATAAAAGACTTGCATTTGAAGTTAAGTATCTGATAAAGAAACACTAATTTAAACTTCTTGAGGAAACAAATGTATTTTTATATATGGTAATTTCAATCAGCTACTGATTGGAAATGGCAGTAGCTAATCTTTATCTGGCTTAACTGGTATTTACTGTTTTGTATTGAAGGAATAAGGTATACAGCTGCTCAGAACAATTATGCAAATCAGAACAAATGTTCTCAGCTGTGCTCTTTGGACCCCTCTTACCAAGAATTAGCATATATAATAACATTAATTAAGAAATGTCAGAATGTTTTAATGCTAACAAAGATGAAATCATATAACAGAGTTAGGCTGTACTATAAATAATTTTACTAGAGCATTTTCTTTTTTGTTTATGTGTCATTTTTCTGGTCACATTGGTAGGAGAGAGAATATATTCAATATCAATATTTATCTGATCAATATTTTCTGTTGTTTGTGGTGTTTCAGGACCACACAACCATGGATTTCTGACAAATTATTAATTACACGTATGTATAAAAAATTATCAAAAGAACGAATGAAAGGTAGATCCTTTTCTACAGCTTTTTCTATTTCAATTAAAAAAAAAGTTGCATTACCATATTTTCAATATCATAGGAAAAAGATGCAGCAAAAACTTTTTAGCTTAATTTCATGTAGTACCTGCATGTATTAATGCTTAAGCTCAATCGATGAAAACTAATAAATATCTCTTGAATTTTTAAGAGGATTTTTCATGTGTATATGTATGTATACCTATGAAGGCTTTTCTGCATGTGCATGTAATGCTACAGCAAGAAATGGAAACCTGCCCATCTATTTAACCATTTTAGCATGTTAGACATTTCTAACTCCTTGAAACAAAAACATAGTACATTTTTAGTTGTAGCTTCTATCTCTCCTTATTCTACTTTGATAAATAATATTAAAGACACATAAATAAATCAGTCATTATTCTATTCTTATATGAAAAGCTGTTAGATAAAAATGTAGGACTGGTAAACAATCCATCCTATGTGTATAATGATAAAAAACTAGAAGACTAGACTGTCTATACTTAAACTATAGGAAATAGTGTTTCTGTATGGAGAATAAGTGACTAACTATTGACAGGTCTTTGCCGTGTTAAGCAGCTGTGATGGACAACGTCTTTAAAGAGTGAGAAAGGAGATGTCAGTGTTGCTGGTCTGGGAAATCAGGATAGTTTGTCAGAAAATGCAGTGACAACACTGTCATAACTTTGAGCCTATACATTCTGAGGCTTCCACTCTGAAACTATAAATCAAGACAAATTATATAAGGAGAAGTACTATCTTTTACTACATTCACTATTTACAGTTGGAAAAAAAACAGACCGATTTTTAAGCACGTGGGGGGTGGGGGGACAGGATGCTCCCCACTTCCCCACCCTGTATGGTGCCAGTTAGAAGCAGGCTGCATTCGTGTGCCTCGCACTCCGGAGATGAGGACATCAAGACCCAGAGATAAGGCCTGCTTGGGTGTCAGCACCAAGAGAAATGAAGCCTCCTCTCAGTGCTGGGGTAGTGTTAATTATTGTATTCTGGAATTATCTCCTCCTCGTCAATACCTTGAGAGACAATAACCTGCTTTAGCTGCTGGTACAGTGTTAATCATTGTGGACTGGAATTAACTCCTTCTTCACCACTGCAAGAGTAAAGCAGTCATTTGAAGTCACTCAAACTCCTTTCTGAAGCGTGCCCAAGGCAGCCAGCCTGCCATTGTGGGTGTTCGGCCAGCCCCCGCCACCCCAATGACTGTGGGTTCGATCCTCACAACAACGGAGGACAGCTGAACCCTGCAGCAGCCAAAGCTAAGGACTGCGACTGCGACTGCGAGAACTGCAACTGGCCTAGCGACTCCACCTCCACCTTTCCCTGAAGGGTATAAAGAGGTGGACCCCCAAGGCTGTCTTGGACTCTTTGCGGGTGACAGTGGGGCTGCCAACTTGTGGAGCCCCTCTGGATGGGGACATCCTCCTGTAGTTACTTCCCTAGGATTGAGGGTATGCTGGCCGCTGAGGTAGTGATGGGTAAGATCAATGAGAATCAGGTTACCTAGTTCATCTGACTGGGTAACTACAATTAATATAAATTAGCTGGCTTTATCTGTTTACTAAGTAGTTACCATTCACATAACTTTTAGTGTAACTAGAAAATAAGTATCCTAGTTGAGCTAAGTTTCTGTTAATAAGAATTGTTGCTTTGTACCATTGTACTCTGTGTAGTAACTGTTGATCTTTAAACTAAGTTGTGGAGTCAAGCAGCAAATCTCCTCCTCTTCCTCCCCTCCCTTGCACCACATGAAACCCACATGGTTTGGGACTGTAATGTTGTCATTTGTCCTGTGACAGCATGAAAGCTTTCTTCAAAGGCAATGAATTTGATATTAGGTAGAAATTGAAAACAACTGGCCTGAGGTCAACTTTATTATGACAGTTGGTTCAACAACTTGACAGAAAAGTATGGCAGACACAGAACAGAAGAGGAAGTCAAAAAGGAGTGCAATGCTTGGTGCTTAACTTCTGTAGGACAGAGTAGCAGATAAATGCTATGTCTTATTTAGGTGAATGCCTTAGTTTACTCTAAAGTTCTCGTATACTAACTCAAGTTAGTTCTGTTTATACAACTGTTAAACTGAATACATTAAAGTCAAATTTACATGTGCAATAAAAATGTGCATCAAAACATTACATACGTATACTGTGTTTCATTATACAACCCCTAAATTCAAGCATGTACAAATTCACTAATTGTCCCACATGGCCATTCAGTTGTCTAAAATTTTCTGCTCATTCTATCATTCTAATCTGTCATGTCACTGCAGAATTCATAATGCTCTTGGCATTTGTAACTAAAATGAAAATACTTAACACCTATATAATTGGCCTGTGGAAATCTAGGGGGCAGGAATCAAAATAAATTACTTATCCATATGGACTGCCAGAAAGGACGTACCCTAGCGCATGCTGATCTGTGAAATTCCTTTACTAAGTTTAGTGTTTTCACTCCTCTTTACAGTTTCAAATTATCTCATCATTTAGATTATTTAATTTATAAGTGTATGTTAATTGCTTGATTTAACATTTCATTTTAGGAACCCATCTGCTTTGTATGCCAAAAGCATCATGAAAATGTCAATTTGAATTAGTTTTGTTATGGTAAATACAGAACACGACAGTAGATTCTGTGCTTTCAGAAAGAAAACAGTGGAAAGACAATGCGCCAAGCAGCATTTATAATGTTTATAACTCTAATGACAAAATGCTTGAATTCAAAATCCCTCCTGCTGTACAAGTGAAAGGCTGCAAAAAAGAGTTTTGGGTGCAATGCACTTTTTTTTTTTTTTTTTTTTTTGGAAACTAGTGCCCGCTTTTCTAAAACAAACTACGAGATGTAAATATGGTAGAAAACAGAATGAGAAAGATCTTAGACTTGGGATTCTTAAGTGAGCATAGATGTGGAATAACATCACATAAATATTGCCACAGTTCTATGTAGAGTTAATACAGGATCTAGTTGTCAAGAGGTTCTATTTGGTGAGAAGTAGTATTCCAACTCACAGTGGTTGTTAGAATGTCTCACATGAATGAGGAGTATAGTGGAAAAGACTTTGTGTTCAGTCTTGTCCTTGCAATTACAGTCTGTTTTTCCTAAACTGATCAAACTGCAACTAAAAGCTAATGAGATTTTTTTCCCCCTCACTATCTTCCCATGGAAGACTTTACCAGAACTTGCCTCATTTGATGGTTCCAGAATTTCCACTAAATTCCAGCAGAAACTTAGTTATTGTGGGTATGACTTTTTTTCTTAGGCTGTAATATTTTGGTTTAAGTAGACCTTTTCTCTTTTTGGTGTTTTCATTTCTGATGCATTTAAAGAGATAAAATATAATCATTAATTATATTTTAAGTCTCTGATAAGCTACGTCACCTTGATCACGCTAGTACCCGTCTAGAGCTGTTAGATATAACCAAGGAATAACCTGAAATAATTTGAATTCCTCTCTCTTAAGCATGGGAGAACCAAAAAGTAATATGCATTCTCTCACAAGTGCATTTTTCAGTGATTTCCTGTTAGTTTCTCTCTACCAGCTATCATAACGGTTACCACAATCATGCAGATGGAACTTAATGTGAGTTAATGTTATACTTGGTTTTAACTTCCATTATACTCAAAGATCTGAGTTACTGCCTTCTGGCAAGTCATTTCAGCCGTTAGGGGCAGGATTCATTTGCCGAAACATATCCATCTAATGCCTTTAACATGCCCTAAGTTCTCCAACACGTGAACATGGTCTGTCAGACACATCTATCTGACAGACTGATAGAAGACCTTCTTCCTTTTACAGATCAATTCAGCTTCCTAAACATAGATATCTAGTACCATTTCAGATGTCTGAGGCATCTGCATGGGGCTGGCAGGACAAAGGACCTATGAGACACCCAAGCTGTAGCGAAGTGGCAGCTGGAGACCAAGCAGGATATCTTAGTGTATCTCCAATGGTACACGACAATGGTGATGCCTCAAAACGTATCTATCTATTCAGTTTTAGGGCAACTGAATCAAGCCACGATCTCCGTTGGCTACAACAAGAGTTTAGACATTTACCTTGCCTCTAGAAAATGACAGATAGACAGACATATTCAGGAGGCCTACTGCATCCTACCTGTAGTGACTGAAGATCCAAATATTGTATTCTGCACAGTTGTTTTCTGTTTTCACCTTATAAAACTCTTATATCCAATAACGTGTGTGACCTTGAACATTTACTGTTAAAAATGTTGCATTCCTATGAGTTCACTCTTCAGCATCATCTAATTCTTCCACTATATTCTTTTTAGTATTCTTGTGCTTTGATATGCTTCCTAATTTTGAAACATCAAGAGATTTCAATAGTATAGTGCTATATTTCATGCGAAAGTCACTGTTGATACTATTAAATAAGATGAGGCTTAAATTCTCTAGGAAATTTCACTAGTCATATATCCACATATAGATAATACACATTTTTTAACATGTGTGAGGTCTACTGTCCATATTGTATGTTTGTATGCTGCCCGTTCACACAGCTAAAGTCAGAAGCCATTGCAAACTATTAAGGAACTGAAACAGTTATTGACCTTCAGTTCAGGGAAGGTCTGAATGCTGATCTGAGATGACTTCTGTTTAGAAAGTTAAAAAAAGAAACCAGTTTAGTGTGTTATGATTTATATTCCAATAAAAAAGCAGGGTTTCTTATTTTATTCTCCATTTTACCTTAACATATTTGGTTATATTTTCCTTTAAAATTTGTTCATGCAGTTGAGGTTCGACTCACAAGCAACAATCACTTAGAATGCTCCTCCTGCCCCTAAATACAGCTACTGCCTTTCCTATTATGCTTCAGTTTTGTAGTTTCATCTCCAAGTTAATAAATTTATTAAAAATCTGTTTCACTGGACCTGAGATATCATTTCATAACCGAAAAATGGAGATTACTCCTGCTCCTATTTCTCATATTCGTATTTTAGTATTTCCTTCTGATTAATTAGGAATATACTCCTTATAATTAAATTGAGTAAAAACTTTACACTTAATCATGCAGATCTTACATTAATGAATGATTTCACTGATTTTTACCCCCCAAAATTCTGTAGCCATATGGCTCCTCCCCCACCATTTCAATTTTAGCTCTTCTGAAAAAAAAGAATTGTTCTACAGTAACTAAATCTTTTGGGAAGGGAATGGATGTGAATAAAGGATAGTATTTTCATTAGTTTTTTAATTGTTAGATAGCTGCCTTAAGTGATTTCAAACAGTTCTGAAAAACATCAGGATCAAGAAAAATAGCATCCTCATTTAATGCTCCAGTAAGAATCACTAATTTAAAGTTCCATTGTGGCTGCTTTCACAGAACCCCGTGCCTGAAGAATAGCTTCATTTTAAAACAAATCTAGTTATGGCACTGAAAACTCTTTAGTGAAAATGTTCCTAAATAGGTTTAAACCTTGCTGTAAGGCTTAAATTTCAAATTGTACACAGAGTAACAAGATCTTATCCTTCTCTATAAGCAGAGATCTGCTTTAAGAAGTGATTGTCTCTCTGTGCCTTGCAGGTTGGCAAGATTGCATTTAATCTCTCTGTTGAAGGCATGTCCCACAGTTACGTATTAAAACTGTGTCTTTGGCTTCTGAGTTCATTCAAAGTTTTGTTACTGGAATATAACTGCTGCTCATCTGTGGAGAACAATGCCATCACTGTAATAGCTAGACACTAGTCTGTAAACATTTCATACACGGAGGTAAAAATAAATTTTTTTTTTTTTCACATCCTCCGTAACTTAAAACTGTGGAAGTATTTTGAGCTTTGTAAAATATTGTCCCATATTATGGTTACTGATATATTCCATACATGTTCCATCATTTAAAAAGTTTACTGAATTCACTGGTTTCCAATGGGTCTCTTTGATCAGATGTACTGTTATGAACACAAAACATAATCAGAATTCTCCTATTTCAGAGATATCTCTCTAAATATAATCTTCCAACCCTAAAAATTCTCATGTTATTTTTTGGCCTTTCAATCCATGGCTAGGTGTTTCTGCAAAGTCTGCCAATACTGATGAAAATTCAGGCTAATATAATCAAATTCAGGCCAATATAATCATAAACAATACTTCATGACATTTTTTCTCATTATTTTCATATACACATCAGAAATTTGAATTTGAGCATTTTTGTAATACCTCAAACTTAAAAATAGTTTCTTTTTCACCAGCTTGTCTTTTCCAATTCCAGCAAATAGTGGGGCGGAGAGAGGATCGATGTGACTAATAGAGCTTGAAATGGATTTGACTTTTTGGTTTACTTCCCTGTTTTTTGTACTAAAATCCTCAATGCACCCTAATGAAATAAAGACACAACAAAGTGCTGTTCTGGGGACTGAATTTGTTAGATGTCACAGAATCGGCTGAAGAAGATGAGGAGTACATTGAGGAAATGTTTGACAGGTTTGTTTTGTTTATCCTTTCCCCAGACTATTGGTTTCTTCTCCAGCATTATAGTGAAAGAAGAGAATGAGACAGGAAGAAAAAAAATTCTAGTTCTTAATTTGCAGAACGAGTACCGCATATCACATATTCTACTAAAGAGCTTGTTGGATAAACAAGGCAGAGCAGAAGGCTGCAAATTTACCTCGTCTGACATACATACGGAGTCAAGCAGCCTCTTCGACAGGAGATGGAGAACGACCAGGCTGGCCAGTACTGTCACTCCTGGGTGGTACAGGCAGGGTGCGCAGAACTACACAGCTCTGAAGAAAAATAGCATGCTTGCCTGCCACAGGGAACAAATTCAGAGCCAGACCTCAAAGACGGTGGAAAAAGAAAGATTTGCTTTCCTGTAAAGGAATTTGCTTAATCCAAGAGACCAGTGAACATTGCTGCACTGAAAAGAAGTTAAGATTTTAGGAAAGACCACCTCTTACGAAGAACAAAGGGAGTGGATTTGTTCTCAAGATTTAATCTTTCTCACCTAGCAGTTACAAGGTTTCCCTGTTTACAGTGTACTCTTATTCTATTTTACAATTTTGTATCCCCAAAAATCATAGCTTTAGAGCTAGCTAACCTTCAGTGAAGTTTGATGTGCTAATTTCAAAGGAAAGGGAGGAGCACAGGTCCAATACCAGGCTTTCTGTGACAAGAGCTCTTTTCACAGGCTCTTGAAGTTTCCTAGGATCACATGCTTTATTTCAGGAGTAATTCCGTACTAATTCAGTAATTTAATTTTATATAATGTCATATCAGAGAATGATATTTAGAGTACATATCAAAACATTTGCTCTGCTACTTGAATTGAAATATATCTGATACTTTCTCTACTGCACCTTCAGAATAATTCTCACGTTGTCAGTCAGCAAAACAATCATGAAGTGTACATGAATAAACCTCAGGGGGAAGTAGAGTTTTGTTCAAATATATATTGATTGTTTATATTTGATTTACATTTTTATAATACATAAACTCAGATATTTCTCTTTATTGCTGAATACAGTGTTCTTCAACAGATCATGACAGTCATCTGATGCTTTGGGGAAAAAGTAAAAAAAAAAAAAAATCACTATACACTATTCAAGCACTGGTATTTCTTTCATAGAGAACAGTAAAATTAACATTTATTCTATAGAATTTCCTACCAAAATTTCAGCACCTCATAAACAGCTCTAGGGAAAGAATATAATTTCAAGTAGATTTTCAGAAAATTCATAGACAAAGCCAAGTGTAAGCATATGAGACCCTTTCTCATAAGACTCTGCCTCCTCCAGGCCTGACAGAAATGCACTGAGTATTAAAGCTGGTAGATTCAGCTAGAATATTTTCAAAAAAGAAGTAGAGACCTCTGTTTCATACATGACTTAGAATTCTCAAACTACCTTAAAAAAATTTGATTCTCCTCCTGAAGCTTTCTGCAGAACCCAAATTAAAAGGTTTATAAAGTGTTAGTTTTAGTCTATTTTTCATATTTTTAAAATACAGAACTATTTTTGAAATCTTTAACTTTATCCGTAATACCTTTTATTTGAAACAAATGAATAAGATGCATTCATCTTTTTACACTCAAAATCATTGCAAATTCACACATTCAAATTTATTAATTTAATACGTAATGGATTGATAGTTTAGCAACACATTTTGCAATTATCATTTTTATGTTTGCAATCAAGTCAGACTAAGAGAATTTCCATCATTTTCAGCTCCTTTTCCATTTAACTTCCGCTGTGAGAACTGTCAGCACAAGGACTAATTAGAACCGATTCAGAAATGTTTTTTTAATGTTCATGTTTATTTATTAGAAATTAAATTAGTATCAGGAAATACTTTTTTATAGATTTTTCATCAAAAGGGTATTTTTATAAAGTTAAATTGTTGATTAAAATCAATATAATTGAAATATATTTTTGTCTATGAAAAAGTGATATTATAATTAACACTTTAATTGAAAATGTCAGTTTTTTTAATTTACTAAAACTTGGACTTGGGGCACATATAAAAATCTATTTTTGCTTTTTTTAAATGCAATTCCTAACACTCATATTCTTCAAAATACAGATAAGTTTGGTTTTTTTTTTTTTTTTTTTTAGGAATATAGTATTTCGTTTTTCAACTCTTCCACAACACACATAACGAATGGTTATAATCAAACCCCTGTAACTATCTACTTTGGCTTAATACATAATCTGATTATTAAAAAGCAGAGAAAATATCACATATTTTCTAGGTGTATTCCTCTCAAGAAAAAAAATAATAAAGAACCATATTTAAAATCCTATTTTACCATTTCCCTTTCACATCCACTAGTTTTTAACCACTGATTTAAAAAAATGTGCTAGGCAAAGAAAGTGTTGTTCTAAAATTTTCTGCTTCTTTAACACTGCTAGCTATTCAAAGCACATAGTATGTCATATGGCAGAAATGTTTTGAAGAACGATAAGGTAGTACCAAGGACAAAGCGGTAACTGATAAACTCACATATGTTTTATGTAAGGCAAATTTAATAGAGACTAGGAAATTAAATTTCTAATGAACACTGATAAAAGTTGAGTTTCTGAATATTTATTTTTATGTAGCTGCTATGATATTGTGTGACTCGTAATTTCAGTTATTATCTTCTTTCAGGTAGGAATTATAAGCGGTGATCAAAAAATGTATTTTTTTTAATTCAAGTAAGAAAGTCAGGGAATATCTTGCTATATTGTTTTGTTACAAACAAGGCAATCTACATTAAATAGTTTATGAAAGTTGATTCCATCCACACAAGCCATTTCAATACCTTTATAAAATGGCTTGTCATTTCAAGATACATGTGTACTTTTTAAAATTTTTCATACATTTTTCTTGTTTTCTGTGGTGCAAGTAAATTCGGGTCCTAGAAAATTTTTATCATGCAGCATTAAGATGAACAGTTTTTCCAGAAAAAGGGTCAAAAAGAGGATTTAGGAAGTAAAGAAAAGCTGTAGGATGGTGGACCTAGGTTACTGCTTACCCTCATGGAAGGTCATTACTCCTACGCTGATCTGTGTGTAACAGTCATGTTCTCAGGAAGTACTTTTTTATGCAGCAAATCTCCAAATTGCCTAAAGTAAAATAGCAACTATAGCTGTCAGCAGGTTGCGGTAGTCTAGATGATTTGGTTGAAAAATCAGTTTTGCCGCTGAGCAGGTCATCGTTCATATGTTGTGAACAGGGCTGATTCAGGCAGGTTGTCAGAATAGCAATGAGCATTGTTGACTCCACTAGCAATAGGCAAACACTGATCTTAATTGTTCAGTTTTCTCTGACTATTGGCTCCACTTACTGCTAAAGAGTATGTTTTTAACTTGAATTTTCTGTCTTTTTTTCAAACAGGTTTCAGTGCAGTTAGATTATTAAATGGCATCTTTTACAAAGTAATTAGTGCAAGGACAGAGATTTCTAGCTACTCTAGTTCACACCACCTGGAGTAGTCTTGATCATTTATTTGTACAGTATTTTTTTTAGCCTTTCACAAACCGTTGTTAGGCTGGAAATGCAGAAATAACTGATTACATTGAACTATGTCAACTATATAAGCTTTTAGCCATGGCATTCAAGAATAGAAAAATAAAAAGTTCATAATGATACTGCATATCTAAGCAACACTGTTATTTCAAATGTACACATTCAATTACCCCATGTGCAAAAAAAATGAAATACTAAAATTTGATATTCCAAAGTAGGACATATTTTGAGCTCATTACAATTCCATACAGCTATTAAATAGAGGAATAACAGAGAGATGTCTGTTTTCCACAGCCTCAGTGGACTTTGATCTTTAAGCCCCAACAGAACCATTTTGATCTCCCTCAATGTCTTAAGAAAGCAAGAAAGAATCTTTTCCTTCATTACCTAAAGAAATGACAGCCAATGTATTTATCTATATATATTTATCTTTAGAAAAGAACACCCTAAGCTAATTTTACTGAGAAAGAATTAATAACGACGTTTCAACTCTTGACACTTGGGCTCTTCTAGAGACAATATTAATTTATAGGTTTAGTCCAACAGAAATATGCCCACTGAAGCCTAGTGAAACAAAGACTGGAGTCAGGAAAATCCTGTTTAAGCTAGTTTCTTAACACTTGTTTCTTGGCCTCTTACTCTCTTACTTTTTTCCAGATCTTCAACTGATAAAGTAACAATTTTCAGGGAAAAATTCTGAATAAGAAAATAATAATAAATGGCTGCTCCCAGAAGCTCAACCACCAAAGAGAGGGAAACATAGGAGCAAGGAGAAGAAACAAGGAACACACTATTGCTCTAAATATGTTTCAGTGCATTCATCAACTTTTTTTCTACTGTAGGGGCATGAAAAAGCATACTGTAGAACAAACTAGGTTGAAATCTACCATTCTCTAGCATTGTGGAAAATTTTGGTTCTTTAGGTGCAAATCACACTAACCAACTATTATAACACATTAGACACCTCAAGTTTAATAAAGTTTTGGTCACTTGTACATTTCTATTTCCTCAATCCATCATGGCATAATGAAATACAACAAAAGCTAAGTAGAGGTTGAAGTGGCACTACATGGAGACCTATACAGTATGGCAGCATGATGTATTTATTTTTGTTGCTACTACTTTAATCCGTATTTCAAGAAACCTCAAAACCTCATGGTCCTATTGACAATGAGTTTTCCTTGAATGTTACTATCTTCCTTTCTCTTCAAAATTAGCACCTATAGGCCTAGGATTCTCCCTCCCCTTTCAGAATTTGATTATTTTGACTGTTTCCAGTGATATCCACATGCCAGCTCAGACCCATTGAGTCTAAGGTTTTCTATGCTCACCCATTAGCTAAGGCTCTTTGCAGGGCTTGAGTGCTGGATGAGCACATTCAGCCTGCCTCATGTGTGATGTACTGTTTTCCAGCCTTCATTCTTTAGCTGTAGTCTAGCTCCTATGGGAATATCTCATGTCAAACACACTTTGAACTTTGTTTCATTAAGATGTCTTCACAAAAAGACAGAGGAATAGCTTATTTTCCTGTAAGTAAGGCTTTTGATGATATTCAGTTTAATATGGGGGTGGGGGGTGTTTAATGGACATCCCTAAACAAAATCTTATTTTCTTTTAGCTCAGTTACATGCAACGAACAATGTAGCTGTTCTACCTATCAAATAGAATTATGAATCTAAAACATTTTCAGCCATAAAATCCTTACCAAAATGACTCCAACAGTTAATTATCTTTTATCTTTACAGTACGAAAAAAAACTTCAAAGCAAAAACCAACCAATTTAATAATATTTATGTGATTAGGAATAGCGTTAACTGTAACGGTTTCTTACTGGTTTTACAAATTTCACCTTTTTAATATTGTTTCCACTTTAAGCTAAATTACTGTTAAGTGGTCTGTTTTGCTCTTTAAAAAGAGTCATTCACTTTGTCCCTTTAACAGGTACTGACTAGGTACTTTCAACCTAAAGGTAACTCTAATCTGCAGTCTCTGAGGCTACATCTAGACTACCAAACGGTGTGAATTTTAAGTGCTTGGTTAAGGCATGGACCTTCAGCACAGCATGCAGCACTGGCACTGATACATTATGAAGGCAAGCACTGCTCTCCCTGGAGCCCAGACCAGCTCTTCCAAACTCACTTAGTTGATTTCTGGAGGTTATAGACAGCTTCATCAAACCTATGGCAACTCATTAACCTACTCTGAACGTCATACATATTCGGAAATGGGAGGTTTATTGCACTGGAAATGTATTGTCTGGGAATAAACAAATTGAAGAAAAAAGATTAAAAGCTCCATCCATAATAATGCATCAGTCCCACCCCTCTTCATATAAGTACTTGAGAAAAGAAGAAATAAGGAACAGTAAGAAAAAAGAAAAAGTAAGGAAAAGAAGGAATAAACAAGAGGACTGAATGTTTCCCTTTCTATTCTAAAAATATATATATTTTTTTAAAACATTGTTGAAAATGCCTTCAAAAATATGCTAGTAGAAGTAGCTAGCAACTATATCAGGAAATCCCAGTGCTCTCAGGGGAACCAAAGAATAGGAAGAGTTGGTTAGGTGAGAAGGAAAGAGCATCTGCAGGCCTCTGATTTGATCTTTGACATTGAGAAACGAAGAATCAAAATGAATGGAAATGGAAACTTAGCAAAAACAAGAAAGAATGTAGGAGTTCACGAAAACCAAATATTTGAATATGAGTATTCTGTCACTGTATCCCATTATTTATTTGAATGCTATTTTGATACTATATGACTAGTTTATTTTAAAAAAAAAATTGTTTTTGCTTTCCTGTTCTGAGCTGTGTAATTCCTGGGCCAAGTAATAACAAGATACATCAAGGTATGCAATGCACTTTAGTTTAATGTATTCCACTATCTTGAATAGTTTTGAATCTGCAAGATATACTGTGAAAAGATCATGAGAAAAAAAAAAAAAATCCTAAAATTGGCTGTCAGTGTTTTAATTTATAAAAATTACTTTAAACAGAAAAATGCAATGAACATTTATTGTACTGATAAATATACAAAATTAAATAAAATTGAAGTAATTAAGTTGGCATATTAGCATAAAACAACTTCCAGATAGATTTTATCATCCCTAGCTAGAGCTTTTTCAGGAAAAGACAGTCAAGAATACAAAAACCCTACAGAGATGAAGTATCACATCTATTATATCTTTAGAAAAAAAAAGATATTCAGAAAAGCTTGCCTTTCTTGTCAAATGGAAAGACATTAATAATCATCTCAAAAGCTGATGTTAACAAAATCTGGATAAAAAGATTATGAAGAACTGTCCAGTTTTTGTCAGTTGGACTGAAATTGGGAGTTTCATCCTATGGTCATGTTGAATGTGGTTTTAAAATGTTGTTTATGTTTAAAATGTTTAAAAAAACAAAATTCTCATTTGCAATCTGAACAAGAAATCATATGTCAAAGTCTTCTTAAATATATAAGAAAAAAATAAGGAAACTAAACTATTGCTATGTCTATAAGATTTTAAAGCAGAAAAATGTGCGTTTCTAACTGTATCTTTAAGACAATTCTTTCTGCTACTACATATTTTTACACAAACAGTCTATCTCAAAGGTGTGTAAGAATAAAGGACGGAACTAAATAGCCACTTCATGTTATATACTTTCATCCTTGAAATGTTTCATTTAATTGTGTTTTCTATGGAAATCAAATATTTTAAAAAATACTGGTTATATGTAAAAACATTTACTAGTTTCCTCGTATTTCAAGACACTTTGTTAGGTTTTGTAAAAACTATTCACCTGACTGCTGTCGCTGACAAGAAGTGGTGAACTACAATCTGATGTATAAAGGTTTTTTTGAAGTTGTGATTTAATTGAATTTAAAATATATACAATCAAAATAGCTATGTTACAAGATGAGTCTACTTAAAATGCATTAAAACAACAGAAAATTATAATTTTGCCAGTAATCCTATAAATTTGGGAAAATTTATGACAGCTTCTTTATTTTCAGTCCAAAAAAAAGGAAAAAAAAAGAAAAAAAAATTGCATTAGAACAGGTTACCCAGAGATGTTGTGCAGTTTCAAAACTTGACTGGATGAAGCACTAAACAACCTGGTCTGATCTCATATTTGACCCTGCTCAAGCAGTACATTGGACTAGAGACCTCATGATGTCTTCCAATCTGAATTAATCTGTAAGCCTTTGTTTCACTTAATTTTTACATACCTCTTAAACATCTAAACTGATTACTACTTAATTATGGTTAATTATGGCATTAACTGTTTGGGTTTTTTTTCATTTTTAAATAGTCCAAAATGACTGACTTGTGTTTAAGAACTTTCTTTTGATAAATTCAGTTCAGAAAAGAACATTTTTTGGAGGTCAGAGAAAAATTAAAAAAGTTTCTAGCAAACGCACTTTCTCCAAATAGATAACATACAGTTCTGGCTCAATCTACAAATATTCCATTAATGTAATAGATGTTCTGGGAAAGGAATTTAGAAGAGGTTCTGAAGAGTTGAAAAATGTTTTCTCTTCACTGAAGTGAATTTATTTTTGGAGAAATGGCTGCAAAATCAAAATTGCCTTTCTATTCCAAATCAAGAAAAAAGCTGTGACTGTAAAGATTGTGGTAGACCATTCTGATTTAAATCACTACAAGTGTAAAAATCAGTTCTAGGTAGGACAGATATTCTAAAGGTATTCTAACAAGAAAAAAAAAAGATTTAAAACTAATATTATAGATATAGATTAAGCTATAAAACTAATATGAAGGCTAATATTATACTTGATCAAATCCTCATGCAATATGCTCCCCTTAAGTAGGCAAAAAGTAATAACCTCAGTGACATTCTACTCACATCAAGCACACAGACATAGTCTAAAAAGTAATTCTTAAAATTAGCATTTTGCTTGGCTGTGACTAAAAAAATTCCTCAGCAATGTTACTTTAAATAGAAGTTTAGCAACAGCACAATATAAACATAGAAAGCATGTGCAAGAGGTAAGAGCTGATCACTGAGAAAAAAAAAAAAATCAGCGTGAACCTGGTATACTCCCCACTTTCAGTTCAGCGCATGTGGGAAGAGAGGGCTTCAGATCACTAACCACAAGGAACTATATTCTCAAGTAATTTGTAAAAATTCTGTTAGACATTACATACACTGGGGGCATAACAACATCCTACAGCATTTAAATCTGCTTAAGTGAATATTTAGTCTGCTCTTGTAGTTTATATAACTGAATTGTGAGACTCATAACCTGAAGGATAACATATAATTGCCAATTCCTGCTGAAAACAGCCTGGTGAATGAATCAGCTCAAGGTTTGAGCAATCGCATTCTCCCCAGGGTAGATGAAGCTGTGATGACACATTAAGGGAAAGCTTGCAGGTACTTCATCTGTCTTTTCTGGTCTGCTAAGTCTCTGATACAAAATTCATAATGAACACATTTTATTTATTTTCCTGGACTGGTGCATCTTCACTAACCACGTGACTGTTGATTAAATTAAGTAAAAACTACCAAGTGAATTCAGACAATTTAGTCATAAATACTTTTAAAGAGATATCCTTTCAGGAAGAAAATCATATCACAATTACTGCTTAATTTTTGATGTCTTAAGGATTATGCCTTAGTTTCTAATTTAAATTTAAGTTCCCAATGTAATTATAAACTAACTAAAAGCTGTATCTATATATTATCACAGAATCACAGAATCACAGAATCACAGAATGGCCAAGGTCGGAAGGGACCTCTGGAGATCGTCTAGTCCAACCTCCCTGCTCAAGCAGGGTCCTCTAGAGCACATCGCCCAGGATTGTGTCCAAGCGGGCCTTCAATATCTCCAGCAAAGGAGACTCCACAACCTCTCTGGGCAACCTGTGCCAGTGCTCTGTCACCCTCACAGGAAAGTTTTTTCTCAGGTTCAGATGGAACTGCCTGTGGTTCAGTTTGTGCCCGTTGCCTCTTGTCCTGTCAGAATTATAATTGGGATGAGCAGGAAAAGCCAGGAAGATTATGTCTCTGACAGTTTTATCATATCTTACTGCCTTTTTTCTTTAAATAATTTTTGGATTCCTCAATATGCATGTGGTAGTCATCTGCAGGATATCATTTTAGGTATATACATAGCTTCTCTAATGTGTCTCGATGTCTATTTATTCCTTACTCATTTAATTAACAGAAATACAAAATGTAAGCAATTCAGGGAAGGGGGAGAAAAGGATTTAAAGCAGAAGTCTAAGAATGCTATTTCTGCCTTTGGCATGGACCACATACCAGTAAGAAATGCAGAGGGAGTAACGTGAGGCCAGGAAGACAGAGTGAATCTCTCTGTGTCAGAAATCATTTCTGCAGCACTACAGAGGGTGTTGTCTGGGAAAGAGACATTCAGCTTCTAGTTTGCCAGCTTAGCCCTTTTTATTATATCTTTCTAAACATAATGAACTTGTATAATAAAAACATCCATGTAGCATCCATAAAGCAGTGGCAATACAGATATAAGTGAAAGGCATATATTAAAAAAGTTGCAGAACTCTGATGGAAAGCTGTTTATTTTAAAGTATTTGCAAAAAAACCTTGAAAAGCTATTAGCATCAGACAGGTATTTGAGTTATAGAACCAATCTGACCTTTTCAGGGATTTGTCAGTATTTATTGGCACTCCTAGTGACATTTATATGGCTAAATGAAAAGCTAAATGCCTGAAGCTGCCAATGGAGTAGTTATGAGGACAACATCTGATCCAAGAGTACTATAAATTACTTGGCCATAGCTAAACTGCAAAATTCTAGATCTCCTGATGATCACACTATGAACCTGTTATGTCCCTACAGTCAAACCACGGAAACACTTCACTGAAGAAAAATATCCTTATACAAATAATTGTGTAACTAATTTGTTCATTATCTAAACTGCAGCTACACTTCTTCCACAAAGACTTAAAAATAAAATCCCTAAGGCTTTGCAACAGCTCCCATCCGTAAGTCTACAAGTCTGTAATCTTAAATTTTTAAGTTTATAATTTTTCACAGAATCACAGAATCACAGAATGGCCAAGGTCGGAAGGGACCTCTGGAGATCATCTAGTCCAACCTCCCTGCTCAAGCAGGGTCCTCTAGAGCACATCGCCCAGGATTGCGTCCAAGCGGGCCTTGAATATCTCCAGTGAAGGAGACTCCACTACCTCTCTGGGCAACCTCTTCCAGTGCTCAGTCACCCTCACAGGAAAGAAGTTTTTCCTCAGGTTCAGATGGAACTGCCTGTGGTTCAGTTTATGCCTGTTGCCTCTTGTCCTGTGGCTGGGCACCACGGAGAAGAGACTGGCCCCATCCTCTTGACACCCTCCCTTCAGATACTTGTGCACATTGGTGAGATTGCCTCTCGGTCTTCTCTTCTCCAGCCTCAACAGGCCCAGCTCTCGCAGCCTTTCTTCATAGGAGAGATGCTCCAGGCCCCTCATCATCTTTGTAGCCCTCCGCTGGACTCTCTCCAGCAGTGCCATGTCTCTCTTGTCCTGGGGAGCCCAGAACTGGACACAGCACTCCAGGTGAGGCCTCCCCAGGGCTGAGGAGAGGGGCAGGATCACCTCCCTCCACCTGCTGGCAACACTCTGCCTAATGCCCCCCAGGACACCATTGGCCTTCTTGGCCACAAGGGCACACTGCTGGCTCATGCTCAACTTGGTGTCCACCAGCACTCCCAGGTCCTTCTCAGCAGAGCTGCTTTCCAGCAGGTCAACCCCCACCCTGTCCTGGTGCCTGGGGTTTATTCCTCCCCAGGTGCAGGACCTTGCACTTGCCTTTGTGGAACTTCAGGAGGTTCCTTTCCACCCAGCTCTCCAGCCTCTTCAGGTCCCTCGGAATGGCAGCACAGTCTTCTGGTGTGTCAGCCACTCCCCCCCAGTTTAGTATCATCAGCCAACTCGCTGAGGGTGCACTCTGTCCCTTCCTCCAGGTCTTGGATGAATATATTGAACAAGACTGGACCCAGGACTGACCCCTGGGGGACACCACTAGCCACAGGCCTCCAACTTGACTCTGCGCCATTCACCACAACCCTCTGAGCTCGGCCATCCAGCCAGTTCTCAAGCCACCTCACCGTCCACTCATCTAGCCCACACTTCCTGAGTTTACCTAGGAGGACGTGATGGGAGACAGTGTCCAAAGCCTTGCTGAAGTCCAGAAAGACCACATCCACTGCTCTGCCCTCATCTACCCAGCCACTCATTCCGTCAGAGAAGGCTATCAGATTGGTCAAGCATGATTTCCCTTTGCTGAATCCATGCTGACTACTCCTGATCACCTTCTTGTCCTCCAGATGCTTAGTGAGGACCTCCAGGAGGAGCTGTTCCATCACCTTTCCAGGGATGGAGGTGAGGCTGACAGGCCTGTTGTTTCCTGGCTCCTTCTTGCCCTTTTCGAAGACTGGCGTGACATTGGCTTTCTTCCAGTCCTCAGGCACCTCTCCTGATCTCCAGGATCTCTCCTTGCTCATCCATGCAGGTCTCTTGCCCGCTTTGCTGGATTTCTTACTCAGAGGGATGCACCTTCTTGAGCCTGGAAGCCTGGAGGAGGTGATGCTTGAATATGAACCAGCTTTCTTGGACCCCTCTTCCTTCTAGGGCATGAGATTCCCCTAAGTAGGTCCCTGAAGAGGCCACAGTTAGCTCTCCTGAAGTCCAGCGTTGCGATCCTGCTTATTGCCCTGCTCCCTCCTTGTAGGATACTGAACTCCACCATCTCATGGTCACTGCAGCCAAGGCTGCCCCCAACCAACATCTTTATAATCATCTCTATAATTTTATTTTACTTATAAATGTTATTTATTTACAAATGTTTTTGCACTCTACTGATGATATATTAATTAATACACTTTATGCATTCAATTTTTAATAATATTTTAAGCTATTTAAATCTTTAACATTAAGTTTATAACCTAGGCCTATAGGTTTAAGTCTATAACGCTTAAGTCTACAAGTAATGTTATGGGTATCTCTGCTAGTGTGTGGTCACCTTTGGCATCTCCATGACCTCACATTAGCTGAGAAAGAACTGATTCAGCCTACTGCCTCTCTGGTAAATAATAGCGGAAATTCAATAGCTCCGCTCTTCCACAATGCAATAGTATTTTTAGAACTCTCAGTGAAAATTTATTAGCTCAATATCACTACCTTTGAGTTTTAAACAGTTCTTGAATTAATATTATTTAAATAACAGGGAGATTAAACTATGAGTTACGTGCTGAAATGTGCACCACATGCATGCAGCAGGAATGAAAACCTTCAGAGTTTTCACAAGAACAGCAGCAGAGATAACTTTAATTTCTCATCTAATTTTTACATCATTCTACTTAAACTGAAGTCAGCCTAGCAACATCAGTTCCTCTCACATTTTGCATCATTACAAATGAAGGAGCTTTTTTTCTAAGAATGTATTTTTGATTTTAATATGGTCCTGAAAATTAAGTGGCCATATTTGTTTTGAGATTACATATTGAGGTTTGATTATGATAGTCAATCAGAGGAAAGATTTATATAATGAATATATAACTCATACTAACAAAAAATCATTATTGGGTGTGTACATTCTGATTCACTAACAATATTTCTCTCCTATATCACATATTTTTATTATTATTGGAAAATAATTCACTGCCATGAGAATCAGAGATGTTTCTCTCCATGCAGAGCATGGGAAAAAAAAAAAAAAAGCTTTCTTTATCTAAATTATTGTAGAGCAACACTCTACTGAAAGAGTTTCATAACAGCTAAAAGGTATTTTTAATGAATTATATATTTCTTGCTTTCATTTTCTGTGTTTGTTCATTTCCTCAAAGTCTCCAAATGGCCATTCCACACTAATGCAGGAAGGACTGTCCTTGTAATATTTCTAGGAAATACCAGCCTTCTCAAGTGAATATCTGCTCCATTTAATTTCAAACTCATAGCTGTTTAGATTCAGAAAGTTCATAGGTCAGAGTAGTAGAATTCTACAATTAGAAAAAAGCAAAAGCTTAGCCAAGCACCAGTGATCAGACCTGGTGAAAATGATGGACCAGAAAGTTCTTACATTTTTTTCCAATCTAATAACTGGTCTAATAAAAGTTATTATCTCTCCCTAAAAGTAAAGCAAAACAAAATTTGCTGAGCTGATGCTGTGCTTTCAGCAGTAAACGCTACCCTACCTAAATTACTGGATAAGCCCTTAATCAATCATTTTATTTCAATCAAAAAGAAAGGCAGTGATCCACCCACACCATCTGATTTCTTCTACTTTTCCCAAATGCTAACACATTAACATGAAATATGGTACTCGCCATGCTAGAATTTCACTTGAAAACAATTATTTATGTTTTCCTTTGTCCCAGGAGAGGAAAAAGAAGTACAGCTGATGATGAGGCAATGAGAATCAACAATGAATATGCACATACTTGCTATCAGCTAACTGGTTTCATCAAGGAATAATGCTGAAAAGAAGAGACAAAGTTCATTATGTAAGTGATAATGAAAAATATCTTCATGAAGGTAATGCTGTATATTAATGATAGGCTAAACCATTTTCATATAATAGGATTTTCACATATCTGAGTTAGCTGAGTCTTCACTATTCCTTAAAAAAGCACACCCAGTCACAAACAAACAACACTCCGTCCAGTGATGTGAATTTTGTTTTGCTTTGCTTTTCCCATATCAATTATGTGCAGTTTAAGAAAAATGTAACGCCCACATAGTATTTGCCCTGCTGATTAAATAATATCCTGTGATTAACAAATTGTTCAGATTTCTAGATAAATCAGAAGGAAATCACATGCAAGGCTGTTTGTGCTTGCTTTCTCTGTAGGGATCCCAAACAAAAACACCTGGAACAAGAACAACAGATTTTTATTGACCCAGTCTGACACAACAAAGCTTAATGCCAGTTCTAATAGACAATTTCCCCAGTGCACTGAATTTTAAATTTAACAGAAACATAAAAGAAAAAGAAAAACAATTTACAGAAAAAAAATTACACAAACATAAAGCATTTTAAATAATGCAAATAAGTTGGGTTTTTTTTCCATCAACATTGTCTAGGTACTTGAGAGTTCCTAGCCAAGAAGTGGAAGAAATTCTTAATTGCTAGAAATGTTTCACAGAACCACAGAATGGTAGAGGTTGGAGGGAACTCCTGGAGATTGTCTAGTCTAACCCCACCTGCTTATGGAGCAGTTGCTCACAGCTAAGTCCACTCAAGTTTTGAATATCTCTAAAGACAGAGACTCAACAACCTCTCTGGCCAATCACTCAGATCACCGTTACAAGGAAAACCATTTTTCATTTTGTTTAAGTGGAATTTTCTGTATTTCAGTGTGTGCCCATTGCCTTTGATCTGTCACTGGGCACCACTGAGAAGAGTCTGGCTCCATGAGAAGAGTCTGGCTCCATCTTCTTTACTACTCCACATCAGGTATATATATATATATATATATTGGCAAGATACCCCCCCCTCATCAGCCTTCCCTTTTCCAGGCTAAAACGTCCCAGGCTGTCCCCATATGTCAGGTGCTCCAATCCCTTAATCATCTTTGTGGCCTTTCGCTGGACTTACACTAAGTGGTCCGCATCTCTCTCTGGACTGCAGAGTCTAGAACTGGAAAAAACATGTCAGGTGTGGCCTCATTAGTGCACAGAAAGGACCACGTCCCTCAATCTGCTGGCAACACTCTTCCTAATGCGGCCCAGAGTGCTGTTGGCCTTCTTGGCCATTGGTGTGCATTACTGACCCATGGTCAACTTGTTGTCCAGCAAGACTCCCAGGTCCTTCTCTGCAAAGCTGCTTTCCAGACAGTTGACTCCCCTCCCTGCCCCCGCAGATTGTGTACAGGTGCATGGGGTTATTCTTCCCCCTAGGCACAGGACCTGGTGTTTCTCTTTGTTCTCTTTGTCTTTACAAGGTTCCTGGCTGACAATTTATCCAGCCTGTGGATGTCCCTCTGAATGGTAGCATAGCCATCTGGTCTATCAGCCACTCCTTCCAGTTTTGTATCATCTGCCAACTTGCTGAGGGTACATTTCATCCCATAATCCAGGTCATTTATGAAGATGTTAAACAGGATTGATCCCAGTACTGAACCCTGGGGGACACCACTGCTTACTGTCCTCCAGTGGGCCACTGATCACAAATCTGTGAGCCAATCAGTTGAGCCAGTTTTCAATCCACCTCACTGTCCAATTATCTAACCTGCACTTCATGAGTTTATCTATGAGGATGTGATGGGAGACAGTGTCAAAAGCATTGCTAAAGTCTAGACAAACAATATCGGCTGCTTTTCCCTCATCCACCATGGCAGTTGTCTCATCATAGAAGACTATCAGGTTGATCAAGCAAGATTTCTCCTTCATAAAACCATGCTGACCATTCCTAGTCACCTTTTTGTCCTTCATATGTTTGGAAATGGTTTCCAGCATTATTTGTTCCATCACTTTCCGAGGGATTGAGGTGAGGCTGACCAGCCTATAGTTCCATTGGTCCTTCTTCTTGCTCTTCTTGAAGATAGGAGTAATATTTGCTTTCCTCCTGTCCTTAGGAACCTCCGCTGATTGTCAAGACGTTTCAAAAATATTGAGAGTGTCTTCACAATGACATCGGCCAGCTCCCTCAGCACTCATGGTGCATACTGTCAGGGCCCATGAACTTGTGTATGTCCAGTTTAAGTGTTCCCTACTCTGATCCTCCTGTATCAACGTTAAATTTTCTTTATTCTGGACTTCCCCACTGGTTTCAGGGGCCTTTGACTCCCAAAGGCAGATCTCAGTAGCAAAGGCTGAGGAGAAGGCAGTTAATTGGCCTTTTCCATGCCCTCTCTAGCAAGTCCCCTGCCCATTCACCTGTGGGCCCACATTTTCCCAGTCTTCCTTTTCCTGCTTATGTACTTGTAGCAGTTTTCCTTATTGCCTTTAACTTCCTGACTAGTTTCATCTCCAGATGGGCTTTGTCTTTCCTAACTCATGCTCCTGCATGCTCAAACAGTGTCTCTATAGCCCTCATGGGTCACCTGACCCTGCTTCTACCCCTTGCATTCTTTCTTTTTATAGTTGTGTTTTGTCAGAAGCTCCTTGGTCATCCATACTGGCCTCCTGCCACCTTTCCTTGATTTTCTGCTCATCAGGACAGACCATTCTTGAGCCTGGAGGCAATGATGCTTGAAAATCAGCTAGGTCTCCTGGCCTCTTCTTTTCTCTAAGACTATATTTGATGCAATTCTTCCAAGCAGAACAGGCTGAAGTCTGCTCTCCTGAAGTCCTAGGTTGCTGGGTTGTGATCCTGCTTTTTTTTTTTTTTTTCTTTGATTCCTCTTCTCAGGATCCTGAACTCCACCATCTCATGGTAGCTGCAGTGAAGGCTGCCCCTGACCTCACATCTCCCAGTTCTGCCTTATTTGTAAGAATGAGATCCAGCAGAGCACTTCCCCTTGTCATCTTCTCAGTTATCTGTGTTAGGAAGTTGTCAGCAATGAACTCCAGAAACTTTCTGCACTGCATGTGCCCTGGCCATGCTGCCTTGCCTTTCTAGCAGATATCGGGATGTTTAGTTCCCTATGAGGATCAGGGCTTGTGAACATGAGGCTTTCTCCAGTTGTCTGAAGGAGGCCTCGTCTATATCTTCCTGATGGAAAGGAAGGTATATAGTTGGTCTATAGCAGACACCCACAACAATGTTACCCATGTTGGTCTGGCTGCTAATCCTAAAAGGTCAACTCCCCCTCCTTGCCTTCCTGGCCTGTCCTTCCTAAAGAGACTCCATTCATTCATTACAGAACGCCATTCATTAAATCTCTCTCTGTCTTTTTTTAACTAAAACTTATGCCATAATTCAAATAAGAATTAATCTGTGAAATGGTTTGTGCTATCCAGGTAGTCAGACTGTATCATGACAATATTTTTGCAGCTTTATAAGTAATTAATCTACGAAATTGTAATGAGGATGGAAGGGAGCCAGTAACATGTGGATCCAGCCCACTGACTACCTCTATGGCATGCTCTTCTGAATGGATAATATTGGAAAACTGTCACTTGTCTTGGTATCGCTATATCTTACATAGTTAATACTTCCATACAGAAAGGACTTTAGTTATATAGTAGTCAGGAGAGTGTCAGTTCAATTCAACCATGTCAAATGATATGAAGCTGGGTAACGGGCAGTAGACCTATGGAATCCCCTATCCCAGAATGTATACCCTCTGCAATGTGGTGGATACGAAACACTGATAGGGGTTGGAGGGGAACCTCAACAAGCACTTAGAAAAAGGATAAACTGTGTATTATGAAATATCTGCATACCAAATGTAAACCACATTAAGCTGCAGAAAATTCTTCAGCTGAAAACAGTCAGAGCTTGAGAGGACATAGGGGACAAGTTTCATATGTTTTGCCTTTTTGTGTTTTTTCGTAGGCATCCATTCATGCCTAATGGGATAGACTTTTGTTCTGAAGCAGGAGGGTTTTTTTAACTCATATGACTTTTCACAGTTGAAAGTTACAGAGGCTTTTCATATTCCTTTTTTGCTGTGACAATTGAGGAATGCTCAAAAGCTTCTGAAATCGAGTCCGTAGCCTCTGGGATTCCTCAAAGTCAAAAGGAGGCAGCGAGGCAGCACACTGTCCATTACTGAACTCATTTTATCTCAGAAATGCCCAAAAAAATCTCCTGAGTCCAAAATGAGTGTTTTCATTTCTTGTATTTATAGAATAATACATGTTCGGTACTAGCCAGCCCGAAAGTAAATTGAAGAATATATTTTAGAATTCTAATTTAAACATGCCAGCTTTCAATACAAGCTTAGAAGTCTCTACAAGTAATACCATACGATTTGGAAAAGAAGAGAAGTTGTCTAAAAAGAGCTGGCAGCCCACAAAACCACTGGTATTTTTACATTCTAGAAAGGAAAAAAAAATCTTGTGCTTTTGGCTGGTCATTGCCAATACTTGTGATATGGAAAAATAGCCTCATAGTCGAAAAGCACATACACTTTTATATTGCCTAAGAATAAAGGATGAGAAGTTGAGTTCTTCCACATTATTTATACTGTGCAAGTCTTCCCTGTATGTATAGTACAAGGATGAGTAAAGGAATTTCCGTATAGGATGTATCAATGAAATGACAATGGGGTCCATCCCTTGAAAACATTTGTCTGTGCTATATTTTGGTTATAATTTTCTCATTTGATTATCCTATTTTATGAACAGGTAAAAACTACAGGGGCTTTCTGGCATGCAGGAAGATAATGGCAAGCACAGCTGAAGTGCATAGCTCCTGCAACAGGGCCACTTTTCCCTGCTTATCCACAAACAGCTAGCTTGAGAACTATGAGTTTTTCACACAACCACTTTCTTTCACTACTGGAAAAGGTTTGATTTGATGGTTGAATATGAAAACAGCCTAAATTATAACATCCTGGTCTTATCTCTTATCTTATTCTATTTTTACAGATACCAAAATAGTCATTAGTTTTCTGCATATCTACTGAATACTTTTACGCAAAATTTCTTATTCTCCTTTTTCCAGGTTCTGTACAGCCTTTCAGCTTCTTCTATTTCAATTTTTGTATCCTCCAAACTCTCTTCAAACCTTCTTCCAAGTAAACATATGGCTCCTTTTCCACTTGAATTCTATTGTCCTGTATCAGTCTCTACCCATGAAATGACTGCCCACTCCTTGTGTAGTAAATACACCAAAACATTCTTTTAAAAAGCATAATTCCTAATAGAATCATTCTTACTCAAGGCTGCATTGTTCTTTTAAAAGGTCATAGTGTTTCAGCCTAAATATCATATATTTGAGAAAGAGGAAAATAGACACAACTCTGTTACTGTGTTATCTATTAGTATAATTCAGAAAAGCAACACATATCCTTTGAGAAGGTGTTCCAAACAGTGTTTCAACTCTAATGAATTTTCAGAAAAAAGATTAAATATAATAACTGGAGGTTTTCAACAAAATAATAGGGTGGTGCTGATACTTCAAGCACATGCAGGACTTAAAACTACTTCATAAAATGTTTTCAGGATCAGATAAAATTGGATCTTAAATCACAGGATGAGAATCTGTCTATACCTGTATGAAAATAGAGACTGCAGGAGAGAGTGCACGAAAGGAAAAAAAGGTCACTTTTGGGAGGAAAACTCTTTAAAATTTAAGATGAACAGTAGAACATTAAACTATAAACTTTTTAACCTTTCCTGTTGATTACATTAAAAAGTCACTATGCTGACCTTTAATCAAAAAAGAATTTTAGACAAGTTGAAAATGGAAATGTCAACAGAACTGTAAGTACAGCAAAAGATCAGGACTGCTGTGATTTTTGTTTTATCTTTATCCCTTCTGCAAGAATGTGAAGATTGAAGTTACAAAGAGGTTACAGTGGAAGATGAAGTAAAATTGTACCAAAAGCATCTCATCCCCTCTCTCCTTTATCAGAGTGTTTTCAGGAGCAGTACTTTTAAAATATTAGGGCTACAGGCAAATGACTGATGAGGCTCTGGCCTGAGGTTAAGCCAACCAAATAGGAAAGAGAAACAGATGGATGTGCCAGATAATAATGTGAGAAGATGACCAAAATTACTGATCACACCATGCAGGATGGCTGGATTTCACATGTGCTTGAGAAGTATGAGAGAAACTGCTGAACTTCAGATACCTGAGGGGAGAACTGGGGATCTTTTGGGAAGAACAATCTTCCAAGGCCACATACCACATAAGGCCAAGATTACTATGGTAACAGTATCAGAAATGTCAAACTTGAGCATGGATGTAGCCAAACTGGGATCAATAGAGAAAAAGTAATTATTGTCAGTCTGTTGACCTGGGAGGAGACCGAGGCAAGGAAAGGGTAAAAGGGCAGTAAAAAGGTAGGTTATAAGATAGGAAAAGGGACAATAAGGCATACAATTGGTTCTTTTTGGGGCAGCCCTGTACTTGATTGACACAACTGAAATCAGGACAATAAACCAAACCCATTGTTCTAACTATACGACATGAGTTCAAGCTGCTTCTGTGATCAGGACAGGAGGTGGAGAGGGAGGAGCTGCACGTTTCCCCTGCCTAATGGCAGAGCCAGGGAAGGATGGATTGAGCATCCTGGTATCCCTGTGTCCATGCCCATTCCAGCCTGATGGCACTGGCATCTGCCAGTCACTTTCTAACATGAATCTAAAAAAAATAAAAAAAAATAGGAAGAAATACATGTATGCAAAAATTTGCCTCAGTCTGGTTTACGGCCTTGACTGTGCGATTCCTACATGTCAACTGTTCTCCTTTCAGTAAAATAATTTCTTCATGAATGCTCATAACTAATGAATGCATACTTTTAGAGGCCTCTATCTCAATGAACTGTAAATGTCAGCAGAGTAAGTGTAGTGTCATGTATATGAGCTAGAAATCCCAAACTACTTTTATAGTCAATGGAGAAGAACAGGAAGTTTTAGTTGATGATTAAACTGACCTATTTTGATACCTACATTAGTGTGAGGTGAATCACACATAGGAATTTTCAGTTTCTTTTCATTTCCTTTAACAGAAACGTAAAATGATTACCTCAGATGTAGATCTTTATGACACTGTAGATGCCTACATTTGCTCAAATGAATGACACCTTGTGTGTCCTTACTTCTTCCAAAATACCTTAAAATAATTAGTTTCACAAATAATATGTCAGAGACCCTCATTTACTCTCCTCAATCCCTTTGCATCTTGCCTTCCTCTACAATCCTATCAAACAACATTTTTTGTACAGTATGTCCCATGAATCACTAAATTGAAATTTCAGCTGAAAATGGATCAAAACTTCTAAAAACTTAAAGTTCTTACAGATAAATCCCTTCCTCTCTTTCTTGTAAAGAAGAGGCACTGACCATATTTGCTTTAGTCATCAAATCAGTAGTACGCCATGGAAGAGCTAGAGAAAGGATTTCACAGGTAGGTGACTGGTGACTTCAAAAGTCAATATCCAACAACTTAAACTCCAGAATTTTATTTCACCTAGCTATGTGTATCTCTTAATTAAACAATAATGACAGCAATGAAAATAAATAGTAAACAAACCTGTGCAGTCAGATTTACAAATAAACTTATGACCTGAAGAGAAGTAGGGAAATAGAGAAAAGCATCTAAATGAATTAACTGACCACCAACTGAAACTCCAGTCTAGCTTTTCTCTAGAATCCTACCAACCATTTGCACTGTTCAGTTCCTAAATGTATTTGTGTTTCTGATCGCAATTCCAAAGATTCTGACCCTGTAAAATGATCCATAAATGTGAAGTCCAAATGACATCATTAGAGTTCTAGAGACAAAGTTTCCATGTGGGTCAACAAAATGTGAACAATAGTTTGTGATTTTATTAAGAAAGAAAAACTATCATTTTATTCATTGCATTTGTCCCTATGAAGATTTTATAACCATATAAAGAAAGGAAGCAGCAGCAGCTGAGAATAAGTGATAAATTTAGAAAACTTCCACCTACAGTTGCATTTTGTAACTAATCTTAGTAACCTGGGAATGCAGCTCTATGGATCTGCTAGTTTCTGAGAAGGAAAAGTGTATATGCACATTTACCACTGTAGCCTACTTACTCACAAAAATATCATAAGACAAGTAAATTATACGTACCTTTTAAAAGCCACCACATAAGAGCTTTTCTGGACTTTTATTTTGTCTCTTTATACTTAAGATGAAGGATTACAAAAGAAAATCACACATAATTAATCCTTAAAAATTAAATAACATTATATTAAACAGAATAAGCTACATTTATTTTGCAAGGTAATGAAAAAGTTCTAGCATTAGATAACTCTTTTTTTTCCCAAAGGCTAGCAATAACCATTTATTTAGTTATATTATTTCCTGCATTCCCACATTGATTTGTTGCCAAGCTTCCCCTATTTACAGGACAACAAATATTTATTGCTGAACCTAAAATAAATGTTCAATATTAGTGTTAACAAGAGAGTGTAATTGAGAGAAAAGAAGTTCATCGATCTTACTCTGATATTTCCAAATATGTGAATTACTTTCTTGACTAACAATAAAAATCACTGCAGAAGCATCTCCTACATCAATATGTCAACCCAAAGTTCAGCCAACTGCACCCAGTGTTCAGGTAGGAATTCAGATATGCCTATTTTTGATCACATGACAACACTCTAACACTCTGGATTTTATAGGGGACTTTGTTTTTAAAAGTGGTATAAATTGCTTAGAGATCAGCAAGCTGGTATTCTAAAGCTCATAAAGAAATTTATTTTCCATTTAGGACAATCTAGCAATTAGGAAAGTCAATCAACACACTCTTTTCAGATCTGCAGCTAGCTTGATTAAGGACATCTGTGGTCTATTATTATAGTTTGAATTGTTTTCAGGTGGATAGTCAACATTATACTTAAATATTCAGCTGCTTCCTCTCTTTATTATTTGTTGGGTTATGTAGCTAAGGCTCATGTCCATGTGTATGAAGGAGCGCTGGGGTGCACTGCCTGGCAGGGGAGCCCCAATCAGCAGGGCACTGTGAAGTAACCCTAAGTGATGATTTCCCTGGCTGTTCCCAAAGTCACAAAGATAGACATGTGGCAACTCAGGCTAAGCACAAAGAATACAGGAGAAAGGTACAAACTTCTCCATGAGGCGATGACTATTTTTTTCCAGCGTATAACAGCTGAATAGTTATGCTGGCATTATACTAATAATGAACAACCTATCCTGTTCTTGTTCTGCAAGCTATTGTTTTCTCCATTGTGCTATACTACACTGAGTTATACATGTATGTGTGCGTGTGCACACACACCCTTATTATTTGTACACTTAGAGTTTATATTTTGGATATGCACAGAACTGACTTATACTGAAAAGCTAAATCTAATCAGTAAATGAAAATTAAGTATTTTTTCTCCTAAGTTCCTTGACAGGACTGATTTAATAGTTATTCTAAGTACATGCCATAGTTGGGATTGGGTTGCTACCTCTTATCATTTATATTTATTGCACGTTGGTCAAATCTACACTTAGTACAAGATTGCTGTAAACACTAGCAGCTGGAATGCTCTACAGCCTCTAAAAGATAATGAGCTAAGGATTAAGGATAGATAAAGGACTTAAAGGTGTGCTGGGAAGAATGCAGACCTGTAATCTAATAATTAGGTTACCCAGAACAGGATGACTTTTAGATACCAGTCCTTATCTCCAGGATTTTTTGTTTCATCCATTGAAGTTTTAATATATATAATTAATCAGTCCTACGACCTCAGAGGCTCATGTGAATGTCCTAATCATAAAACATAAAGTTGTGCTTTCTCTTTCATGTACCCTCTAGTGCCTGCTGAAATTAGAATTTTTTGCTGTGCATTGGCAGAGCTTTAGCAGAAGGAGTAGAAAGTCTCTCCACTTAGATGGTCATAGACAGGTAATAAAAGCAAGTTCCTTTGCAGTATGCAGTTCAAGATTTGACAACTTCAAGTACATAAAGAAACAGAATCTGGATTACCCATTTGCAGAGTGAAAACTCAGACATGAGGACATAAGTAGGATAGAGGAAACAATACTACCTCACCCTTTGAAAGAAGAGAATAAGCCTTATTTGGTTTTCAAAAGAAAGGATGCACATCTCCAACTTCACAAGAGGACTGTGAGACACAGGAAATGAGTGAGTACTAAGTGAAGAGACTCACAGCCTTGGAGATCACTCTTCTTAAGACATCCTTATTCCTTTTGGCCAGACTTTACAGTAAATTTTTTTTATCCTAATTTGAAGATTTTTATTCTATATCTACTGAGGTAGATTGTATCAGTATTTCTTAGATAGCAATTGTTAATGACAACTGATCTACACAGGATGTGTTTTGTAGTTAAAGGTTTAGTGGGGATTTAGTTCCCTCTTCAGTATGCTTCTAAGAAGCTGGAGGAGAGAAGTGAAATACTAGGTTAATAGAAATGAATTAGAAATGAGCCTTTTAAGAGGCCCCATAAACAAATAATGTTTTAGAGTCATAGCATTATTGTTAGAAGGAAACACTCTCCCATCTGCTTGAAAATATGATTGGCATGTATTGGATTCAGAAAATTTAGTTTTACAAGAGGTCTGTATGAGCCCAGCTGCTGGAAACTTCAATACAAATGTTCTGTTATCAAATACTTCTCATGGAGACATTTGCTCTAAGGTTAGTGCAAGTTAGTGCAATGGGCTCTGATGGGCACCCATAAGTGCTGAGGCAGCTGATGCCATCGCAGATGTCATTGCAAAGCCATTCTCAATCGTCTCTGAAAGGTCAGGGTGATGAGGAGAGGTGCTTGAGGACTGAAAGAAAGCCAATGTCACTCCAGTCTTCAAAAAGGGTAAGAAGGAGGAGCTAGGGAACTACAAGTCAGTCAGCCTTCACCTCAGTCCCTGGAAAGGTAATGGAGCAGCTCATCCTGGATACTATTTCCAAGCACATGAAGGACAAGAAAGTGATCAGGAGCAGTCAGCAGGGATTCATAAAGGGGAAATCATGCTTAAACAACCTGATAGCTTTCCCTGAGAGCATGACTGTCTGAGAGGATGAGGGGAGAGCAGTGGATGTTGTCTACCTTGACTTCAGTAAGGCTTTTGACACTGGCCATAACATCCCCACCTCCCATAACATCCACACAGGCAAGCTGATGAAGTATGGGCTAGATGAGTGGGCATTGAGGTGGATTGAGAACTGGCTGAATGGCAGAGCTCAGAGGGTTGTGATCAGTGAGTGGCACAAAGTCTAGCTGGAGGCCTGTACCTAGCAGTGTCCCCCAGGGGTCAGTGCTGGGTCCAGTCTTGTTCAATGTATTCATCCAAGACCTGGACGAAGGGGCAGAGTGCACCCTCAGCAAGTTGGCTGATGATCCTAAACTGGGGGGAGAGGCTGACACACCAGAAGACTGTGCTGCCATTCCGAGGGACCTGGAGAGGCTGGAGTGCTGGGCAGAGAGAAACCTCCTGGAGTTCAACACAGGCAAGTGCAGGGTCCTGCACCCGAGGAGGAATAAACCCGTGCACCAGTACAGGCTGGGGGGCTTTGCAGAGAAGCTTTGCAGAGAAGGACCTGGTGGATGGCACATTGACTATGAGCCAGCCATGTGCCCTCGTGGCCAAGAAGGCCAATGGTATCCTGGGCTGCGTTAGATAGAACATTGTTAGCAGGTCGAGGGAGGTGATCTCTACTCTTTCTGTCTCCTCAGCCCTGGTGAGGCCTCACCTGGAATACTATGTCCAGTTCTGGGCTCCCCAGTACAAGAGAGACATGGAGAGCTCCTGGAGTGAGTCCAGTGAAGGGCTACTAAGGTGTTGAAGGGACTGGAGCATCTCTCCTATGAGGAAAGGCTGCGAGAGCTGGGCCTGCTCCCAGGCCTGGAGAAGAGAAAACTGAGGAGGGATGTGATCAATGTGCATAAATATCTGAAGGGAGGGTGTCAAGAGGATGGGGCCGGACTCTTCTCCGTGGTGCCCAGCAACAGGACAAGAGGCAACAGGTACAAACTGAAACACAGGCAGTTCCATCTGAACATAGGGTGACTGAGCACTGGAACAGCTTGCCCTGAGAGCTTGTGGGGCCTCCATTTTTGGAGACGGTCAAAAGCCATCTGGACAGGATCCTGGGCAATGTGCTCTAGGTGATCGTGCTTGAGCAGGGGGACTGGACTAGCTGATCTCTAGAGGTCCCTTTCAACCTCAACCCTTCTGTGATTCTGTGGTTCTGTGAAGTCTAAGACAGTACTAGCAACATGTTAACAGAAAATGAATAGTCATTCTTTAAACTATTTCACATTTTTGCTACTTTTATTCATTTCCCTCATCCTATTTTCATATACTGTATTTTAATATCTTGAACTCCCAGGAATGTTCACCTATATGTGTTTTTGTTTGGAGATCTTGTTCATAACTTCATTCTAACTGGAATAAGATTTTCTACAGGCTTTCTACTGCACTTGTTAAACTCATTCAAGAATAAAGAATCACATACCCATAAGGCAAATATCCCTTTTTTTAAAGAAGAGATCATACAGGAATGTTTATGTCTCCCCATAAATTGCAAACAGAATGTTTGCTTTTGTTTTTCAGCTTTGTTTTTCATTATATAGGTTAGAAACTATTCATGACTCAACTAAGGATGCACATTAGTTTCTATTAAATATTTTTGTTTGAACACGTACACATACGTTTGCATCTATAGATATTAAATTATGTTTCTTGTATGTCCCATGAATATGTTTTCCTTCAAATTAGACTGATGTCTCTACCATTTTAGAATGTGGAAAATGAATCCTAAATTTTCTGCCCTATTTCCAGCTACTCCACAATGCACTGCATAAAATTCAAATTATCTTATTTTTGATCAAAATTAACATAAGCCTGTGTTCTATGAAATTAATAATCTATAACAAATATATATAGAAATAAGTGTCTACTTTCTATGTTACAAGGTTATTTAATTGACTATTCTTTTTGTTACTGCAGTTGCTAGAGCTGTTCAGGTTTAATATCTGTAATAGCGTTTTCTTAGACTTGCTTTTTTTTTTTTTTTTTATAAATATATCCTTTATGCTTGGACTTGCATACATTTAGTCCTAGTCTAAAACTTTGTTAGTTTATAATTAAGGTTGATCAGCTTAATTTTATACCTGAGCTACAGAATACAAAGCTAACATCATCAGCCACCCCTGAAATATTCCACTCTGTCAGCACACCATCAGTTTACAGCAGTATTACTCTCCAGCTTACAAATACCTCTTTCCTGAAATCTCATTCAAATACATACCTTAATTCCAACCTCACAGTGGTAAACCTATTGTCAAACATTACTGATAGAGAAATCTATAATATTATTGTTATCTTTTTTTTTTTTTTTTGGCATTGCAGCTGGCAAATGGAATGATTGTGATGTTACAAAGTGAAAATTTCTATGTGGTATGATCCTAATGCATAAGAGCAATACTCCCAAATAACGGACTTTACAACATATACCAGACCAAAGTTTCTCCTGCCAAATCTTAAGCCGTCACTAGGGAAGACCAGCAGGCACTCAAGAGTAGAGACATGCAGAAGCAATAAGGTGAGGACCTATTGCAGGCTGGACTGGGGAAAGAAGTCAGAAGGCAGGAAGACTTAATTCAAGAAAGAATACGTTTCATAATCTTCCTCCAGTCATTAAAAGGAAGCTCTTACTAAAAGTGAACGATCTCACTGACTACTATGACATTACTTGCATGTGACAAATTATCAGCTAGCTTTAAAAATCATATTCCTATGAATTACATTTCTGACATTTTAAACAAAGGATTTCATTAGAGTTTTTCAACAGTTAGTTTGATTAGGCAAAATCTACTATTTTCTCTTTAATCCTGAACTCTCTTTGACCTTCATGAAATAAACTCTGACTCAGACTGGTAGATCAGAATATATTAAAAATCAGTATGGAGCTGAGAGTCAGTATTCTGCCTGCAATCAGTATCTTATTACTGAAGATTATATAGTATTATTTTAAATGTTACTTTTAGGAGGTTTACCTGCCTACCTGCCTTTTCAAAGGAAAAACCACCGTTTTATATACAGGAGACACAGATATACAGAATATTTCAAAATATTTCAGTAACAACCAAAAATATGTGAGGAAAGCTATACCATAGTCAATATTTGTACAGATCTGGTACCGAAGAAGACGGAGTCTGAACGACTTGCCCAAGGCTACACAGGAAGCTTGTGAGAACCGAATACAAACTTTGCTGCGTTTTTTTTTTTTTTCCTGTGCTGCGAGTCCACTTGTAAATATTTTGAGAGACAAAATGACTTCACTGGAGACTTAACCTGCCTTCTGCCTCTCCAGACTGGCATAGCTCACCAGCTGCAGGAATCAGTATGCTTCCTAGGAGAGACAAAGTGCTTGCGGGATTTGTACTGCCTCCAACTCAGTGAAAGAGGGAACTAATGTGAATTAATGTGAAATAAGGATACAATCTGTCCATCAGTGTGTGCACATAGCTCTTACAAACATTACACACTTTCTAAACTTAAAGAAAGACTTGCAACTGTCTTGTTATTACTCCATGCCAGCTTTCACTTATGAAATACACCAAAATGAAATGATCATAGCAACAGAAATGTTGATATATATTTATAACAGAGAAAATTAAAATTTGTCTAGGATTTGTAATTTTATAAATTGATATATAAAGCATTTTCAGCAGACCTTCACCTACAGCCTTTGTTCCTAACTGCTTGAAATCTGGATATATTTCATGTTTAAATGTGCAAAGATAGAAAAAATCAATCCCTTTCTTTATGATTTATATTCCAGCTCAAAAGGCTCTTTGTTACACTAAATAGCTTCTCGATATCTGGCACTATAATAGGTCCGATGCATAATCCTGAGTGAACTCTATCTTAAAAAAGTGTTTGATGAGCTATCAACATGTGAGAGCTGAATATTGCAGCATTTTGACTCTTTTTCTTTTTATAATTGAATACTGAATATAGTGAAAAGTAAATCAGTTCTCTGTGAAATCAGAAACCCAGAATAGAGAAGATAATAATAATGGCTGTATATCAGACTCCTCTCCATGAGCAGATAGACATGAGGAAATATGTGTTTAGCTAACAGCTTGCTTATTTGAAATGTAAACACTGCAACGGCAAATGCATTGTGGCTGGATTAAAAGGATAACTAAACTGAGGCAATGTTTGGCATGAAAATATGGCAACTAAAGAAAAAAGTAAGGTGTTCAAATTGATAGAAATACAAAATATACTGATAGACTTACAAAGCATGTTCTGGCCCCCTTGCATGTCAGAGAGGCCGAAAGGAATTGAAGTTTTTGAAATCTTTAATCATGTTGAAAATCATCAGAGGTAGTTCTACCCGCCTCACAAAAATGTAGGAACTTCTGAAATAAATGAAGTGTCAAAGACAGGCTTCATAAAGAAAATCAGACAAATTATAACACCTCAGTGGCTTCACTATAACACGACATAGTCACTATGGTGCAGAAAGATTCCTCTGGAAACGACATGTTTTCTATTGGTCACACATGCCCTAGAATACTAGAAAATTGGTGAGCAGCTGTGAGGTGCATGAGCAGCAAAGACCAAGCAGAGAAAAACAGTAATGAAAATACAGACCACCACTAACAGAGATCAAAGTAAAAACAAAAAAACAAAAAAACAAAAAAAACCCTGTTTTTTCCATCGCAAATCAAACTGTGTTGCTGTTATAGAACAACACTGAGATTTTTATGACTTAAGCAAACAGTTGGTTCCAGTCACAGGACCATCCCGGAGAAAGCTGCAAAGGAGTTCAGAATGTCTGGAACCTTTGTAGCTCCAATCTGTGCATATATTCATCTGTGCATTGTACTCAAGAAAAGGAAATCAGTCATCCTTTTATCAACATTATGGCAGTAAGGAAATACGGTGTAATAATTTTATCAATATTCTATAAGACCTAGCTATCAAGATAAGCTGTTTGGTTGTATTGGATGAATAAAGATTGCATCTGTTTTGTTTCGGTTCTATAGCACCTGCCGTCAGGAGGAAAAGCAAAAATCCTAGATTAAAAAAAAAAATCCCCCATGTTGCCACCAAACAATAAAATACAATGCCAATTACATCTCTGAATCTTTCTGGTCTTCCTTAAACATTTCTTATTCAATTTCTCATGAAATCACTTTTCCCAGGACTGAATTAAAAATTTAGTTGCATGTAAACATGCTTCAGGCTGCAGTTCTCAGCTACTAAATACCTCATACAAATGCATCCAGTTTTAATTCATCAGCTAATATTCAGTTCCCTCTAAAAGAGATGACCAGTGATACCTTCCTAGACTAGTTTAGATTAGTTTTTTAGATTTTACTTATAAAAAATTAAGAGAAAAAAAGGAATATGAATTATAAACATATCTCCTTCTGCTGTGTGTATCCATATTCCACACAGATTGTTTTTCTATTACTCTCACCTAAAATCTACAGATATTTTTTGTCATGCCTCTTCTTAAAGCAGACCAAGCCTTTTCCTTTCCTCCTTACCTTCCTCCCTCTGTCTTTCAGCCTGTTAATCTGTTGGCTCTTAGCATTGCTCAGTAAGGTCTCCCAGCTTCATGATAAGATGTGGAATCTCAAATTACTTTTCAAGTCTGTTTTGATGTATCTTTATTCGGGAGTGATTGTCTTGTTCTGTGCAACAGCCCTTACTAAGTGAAAACAAAGTAGGTATACAAAAAATATTTAACTAATTCATTATAATTATGAACAAATAATTATAATATAAGATAAATATATACATATAAGCCAATATAATATCTTTAAATTAAACAGGGGCTTTCATAGGTTTATTGCATAGCAGTTCTGCTAGTACCAAAATCAGTATGTCAGAGCCAATCAAAATGCAAAGCTGCATTGGAACTGAAGTCATTAAGATCCTAGGGGAAAAAAAAAAAAAAACAGCAAAACCACAGAAAATATAAGACAACTGATCCCTAACAGAACAATTCTCTCACATGAGCTAAGAGCAGTCTGACACAATGTTTAATGTCAATCAGATACTTGGTCACACCAAGTATCACACACACAGACTCTTACTCGTCTGGTCAGTAGTAGTGGAAAGAAGACCACCAGTGGTGGTCAAAAAGGAAGGGAAGTATGAAAAGATACTAAGCCAGAGAACTTAAGTGAAGCCTTTCAACAGCTTAGATGCATCATAATCCTGCAAGTAGCCAATGGGTATCACTAAAATTGGATAGCTGTTTCATCAAAATCACAAGTGTTTCCTCACTAGAAATCAAAGACAAAAAAAACCCATCAAATACAGCAAAAAGTATACAACCCTGAGACTGTTAAGACCTAAATGAAATATAACCGAATAGCTGATAGATATTGGAAGATATTCACCAGAGTGTACAACATCAAAGAAACAAAGAGCAAGGCAAACAAGGAAGAGGCACACAGACTTCAGCACCAAATAGCTTGGATTATACAGTATTTTCTATTTTCCTGAATCGTAAAGCAATAAGATAATTGATTAGCAAGTTAGCATTATGTTAAAAAATAGTGTTTATATGAACACAAATGTATATCAACATAGATTTTATGGAGGGAGATATATGTTAATATAACATAGTGTTAATGATAACTGTACAGGCAACTTAGGTATTCTGATTTAGTTTTGCTCTCTTGATTAAATGTTATGAAAGGGATATTAGGGTAACCTATTAGGGATTTGGTGTAGAGAAGCTTGATTAATTCGACTTTCAAAAATAAAAGAGAACAGCATATATGAAGGAAATAATAAAAATGAGCTGAACTATATCAGTATTCATTCTCCTTACTACACTGAATGCTTCCTGTATCTAGGAAGCTACATACCTACCATGAAACTTTTCTGCAAATATTAATTCTTAGTTACTTTTGCTGTTCTAATTGCTGGCTTCCTCTGTACCAGTTTGTCCTTTCATTTATATATATATTCATATCTGTACTCTTTGATATCATTAGATAAGAGTTGACTTTTTGCCAATCTTATATGTTTTATTCCTTTAAGATACTCATTTTTCAAATCTTTCACATTACTTTTCATTCACTAGAAGTCAGAGAACCTCCACTATGATTTTGATTTTACTCCAGCAGAAAACTCGTAAAAAGTCCTGAAAACTCTATCCATGACAAAAGTAGTAGTAAGATTTGAATAAGCTATGGCTTGCCTATGCTTGAGTCTTCCAGATATAATAGTTTTTTTCCATTATTATGGTAGTCTGAAACTAAGGTTTGTGGGAATTATTCCAAATATATTAGTGTACTAGTCTTAACATGGAAAGGGAAAGACAAATTATTTTAATATACAGCAATTACGGTTAGTTGGAAAACAGTTCAATATTGTGAATTAAGCTATTTTTCAGATCCTTTGTTTGAGTTTTGTTATATACATGGGCATTTTATTTTTTCCCTAAACCATTAGGAATTTAAAAACAAATCAGGTAATGTTCTACTAGTACACTATTTACCCCTAGAGTACACTATTATGAACGCAGTTAGCTGAGTATGGCCTGTGGAAGGATATCTTTAAAATGTAATTTAATCTAAATGTGTTCACACATGCAGCTTTGGTTTGAGCATGCCACTGGAGCACAGCGTGGTTCCAGCTGTATTAAAAACATAAAGTCCCTTTAACTTAGACTTTCAGATAGATATGGTAAAGTGATCTAAACTAATTTATTATAAAGATTTGAGATACAACTGTGACTTCTGAAAGATTTTAAGGAAATAAAGAAGAAAAACCCTAGAAAAAAGAAGGTCATATTACAATTTTCAATGGCACCATTAGGTAATAGTCAATATTTTCACTTAGTACATTTAAGGACTAACAACTTCAAAATTATTTTGCTGCACTGGGAAGACAACTTACGAAAAATCATTAGTATGTTAAAACAACAAACATTTTGCATCTCAATAGCGATAAATATTTTCAGGAGTGAAGGATCATTTTAGAAACATCAGCTGTATTATAGAAAACATTGTCAATTTTCCAGACTTCTAAATGTAACCTTAACCTTTTGGTCTTTACAATTCTATAGCCTCTAATAATAAGATACTAAGAACTGCTTCAGTTTTTATTGAACAAAATATTTAACAGTGTAAGAATCTATCAGAAATCTAGGTGTTTACTTTATCTATTAGTATCTGCATAAACATTCCAGTATTTAAAAAATAAACACATTCGTATTACAGAAGAGTAATAAAATAGGCTTATTTTTCTCAGAATGAGTGCTAGTGATTTCAGTGAAGCTTTGTCAGGGATAAATGTAGCCAAAAATAGCAGTAACTCTACAACTTCTATTGATTTTAATGAGGTTGGCAAGGCTCGTTTCTTGCACATCATAGAGAATACTTTTACTTTTTTATTCTTCTCTACATTATACTCAGCTAAATCAGGAAGTAAGTTCTAAAGCAGCTTATTAATATGTTTAAGGAAAGGTTGCATGCTTTTCCATTTGCTTCTCTTTTATATATTAAATATTCTTCTAGCATATTTACTTTTCCAGTTCCTTTCCAAAGTATCTATAGGCTTAAATATGGCTCCACGGGAGTTTTAGGAAATGTATCAGTTCACAAGATACCTTGAGCATGGCTGTATATATTAAAATGAAAGTGAGAGAAGACAGTCAAACCAAAAAAAAGATAGGAAACCTATGAATTTCATATTGCTGTATCACATTCATTATAGACTACCCTGACCACGGGTGTATATTCCTAATTCAAATATATAATGTGTTTGGCATATAAGATGCAAAGTTCACATTTCCAAACTTATATGCCTAAATTCATACATAAGTGCTCAGCTTTTACATCTGTGTCTACAGAGAAGTTGCATTAATCTCCACAAGAGTTCTACACTATTCAGTACAGGACCACATTGTGCTGGATGAATATTTTGCCCATGCTGGAGCTTGTATTTCTTGTTTATGAACAAATAATTCTCTAATATATTAAATGCAGTGGTATTTCCTCTATATTAAAATGAAAACCCTCCAAAAAAAAAATGCAAACTTAACAACAGTGTAAATGGAACCTGCTTTGTCTGTGGAAAAAATGTAAAAAAAGTAGTAGTTCAACTGTTGAAAAACAAGAACAATTTAAATGACATTTTTCATTGGAAAGTTGCCATTCCGTAGGACAGATAGCTTGAAGAAATAATACTACACGATCAGACTGGATTAAAAGAGTACAAACAATGAGGAAATGTTAATAGTGAGTATACTCTGTGTATTTTTGAAAACTTGAGTTATACTAAGGTTGTGAATTGTTTAAGAGCTAATGAATGTGCACAGCTATAGCAGAAACTTAAAGCTGAAAATTTCCATATGTCCATTGAACTAAAATCTTGAAGTTTAGAAAGTATGTTGTCTATGCATTAATAACTGTGACAGTCCGCCTACACACATGTATTTGAAAGCTGAGCTTTTTGTCATCAGCAGCATTAAAAAAGGTAAAAGATTTTATCCTAAAGGTAGATTGCTAGGAGTCATTAATATTGTTTATTTGATTTTAGACAGGAAAAGTATTAAAGGTGACATTCACATTTGTGCAGCACCTACTCATTTCTCTTTTCCATTGGCAACATTTTTTAGGCATTACATAACAAAACAAGAACATAACGTTTATATCACAGACTGGTTTTAGATAGATTTTATCTATCTGCATGTTTATCTGTGTCTGACATTATTCTACACACATATCAATGTCAGTCTTTCTACAGTCATGGAACACTAATACTCTTGTGAAAATTTGCTCCTATGAAGGGAGTGGCAATATATGAGAAAAAAAAAAAAAAAACTAAGTGTATTATTATGCTTCTACAAGAACTATGATAATTTAAGAAAAAACTCCATAGGAAAATTCTGTAACAATTTTTCATTTACCTAGTATGGTCTCAAAAACCCTTCTTTCCTGAAAATCTAGGTATTATGGTTAGAGTTAATGCACATCAATAGCAAAGAATTTTCAAAGCATGGATGCATGCCTCCACCCTTCTGGTCTTGGCTGCCGAGACACTAAAACCCACCTTACAGCTCCCATGGGATCTAGAACAGCCTAACCAATGTCAACAAGTGCTAGTGTAAAATAAGCTCCCACGAGCCCATACCGCTGATCACTGCCCATGGCATATCTTCAGCTATGCCCCATCATTTCTACTTTTCTGTGTTCTGGAAGGTCCCAAATATTGAAGAATAGAAGTGACTGATATTACATTGCCACATTACACTGTGAATATGGTGAGGGGATCCTTAGCTGCAGCTTAAAGGGTGCTTTAAGGACTTTGCTTTATTACTATTATTATATTATTGTTATATTGTTTATTCCCCCTTTCTATTGACATAAGCCATATAGAAAAACAGTGAGAAGCATATATTTCTAATGTGTCTTGAAAGACAGAAGTTGGAGAAGGGATACGAGAGTTCAAATAGATTTACTCAGCTTATTCTATTACCGTTGTCACCATCCAAACTCACAAATTAACAAGAAAAAACAGTATTTCCCTATATTTCATTTAATATAGGAAACATTTGCAGCTGTTCAAATTAGACTTTTAATAGCCACCACAATCAGGGAAAATAAAATCACTGTAACCTATCAACAAAAAAGGAGTAGAACGTTTGCCAGAGGTAGATGTTTTCATTTAAATGACGTGAAAATATCATGACCTCCTCTACTTAGGCAGAATGCAACTTACATGGCTGGCTGCTGTCAATCAATGTGAAGGACAGGTCAGTTCCTTCACTCACTTTTTTTCCTATTGTCATAATCTAAAAATTATGTACCATTCCATTCACACACACACACACACACACACACACACACACACACACACACACACACAAAACTTTTGGTGTATTTTTCAGACTAATTTCTACAGTTAATCCCAATGATTAATTTCCATACTATGTACTGGAATTTTATTCTTTTATTTTTAATCATATTTTACTTCCTTATTAACCCCTTCTGTTTTTTTGGCTACTATAATCTATCTCTAGTCTAATTCAGCTTCAATAATTTGAACATGGATTAGTGTTCAGGGGCTTTAATCACCTAATTAAGGGACCAATTTGACTATAATGAAATATCCTTTTAAAAATAGTACTGTTCCTTAAGATTGATACACGAAGTGCTGATAAAGCTCTGCACAACTTCATTTAACCTCCGTGCTGAAATGTAAAAACCTGTGAAGTCTTCAGTTCGCATTTTTTAAATTAAATTTTAGTAATTAATTTAAATGATTTTTTTTTGAATAAATACCACCACCATAGAAATTGATTATATCTGTGCAGTTCCATTACTTCAGTCTCTTGGTATCTGGAAAATTAGATTTCTATAAAAAAAAAGCTATCATTTAAAGCAGTACCCTTAGCGTAAAGAAAAAAGCACCATCTTACAATTGGGATAAAACTGATTTTTTACTATCATCTTTTGTTCTCCACTTTGTGTATATATGTTCATTTAATAAATGAATGCAATTAAGTAAATGGAATTGCTACTTGTGGAATAATGATTTCTGCCTTAACTAAAAAATGATATCAAATTAACACATCTGGAATTTAAGTCCATCCATCCCTCACAGGCAATACTTTGTGGCAACAAGATCTATACATTTTTACCTACTCTTGTTACATCAAAGTGCAAAAAATCCACCTTCAGATCTCTTTTCCTCCTTATTGTTTTATACATCTCACTTTAATGAAAATACAAAGGTCCTGACCTTTGGCATAGACATGTGAATTCCTTCTTTCTTCTAGTCAGTAGTGGAGCTGCGTAAGTTATCAGCAAAATTGATTAAAAAAATGGCATTTGCCCTTCTAGTAAAACATTCTAGCTTTAAAATATTTGATAAATTTATTTTTATTCCTGTAAATATTTAGTGATATATACATAATTATTACCCAAAGCTCAGTTGATTTTAGTAGAACTTTACATGCAGTTACAAATGACCAGATGCTTGGGTGGTTATTCTCCTTTAGATGTCTTTTATCAGTATCATCAACACCCAGCTGAAATAACAATCATTTGGAAAAAAAAAGTAGCCTAAATTCAAGTCTAATGAAAGCGAAGAAATAAGAGTTCCACATTGTCATCCCCAGCAGCCAAAACAAGTAAAAACTCCCATAAAACTCCATTTACAAAAAAAAAAATAAAATATTCCTTTTAAAAAATGAAACAATAACAACAAAAAGTTAAACCACACTTCAGCAGTGAGCCAGTAAATGAATAGAAAATAAGTGTTCTACCTTCAAGTCCTATGCCTTGTACAGTACTGCATCAAAATGTTTCCCTAAAAGTCCCTGGAATTTTTCAAGGAAATTATGAAGAAGGTATTTAACTCAGATTACCTATTGGCAGACGTGATTGTGTAATTCGCTTGGGTATTACTGAAAAATGCCAAATTTAAGGTTTTAAAGCAGCTCTGTTGAAAATATCTGTCAAGATTTTTATTTAAAAAGAGGCAGCTGTAGTTATCTAAATTTACATTATCACTGAATTTGTTTTAAAACAGTATTATATTTCTCCTGCCTCTGTTATCTTTAAAGAAAAAAAAAGACCATCCTCATAAGGATTTCAGTTTAAGGAACTTTATAATATTTTAATGGAACCAAAAATGAACATGGTAAGACAAAAGAGTCACCTAGAAAAGTATTATGGCTGTTGGTCATAAAAAGCTGATGTCAAATATGCAGCAGTTTGAGGATCAGGGTCTTCCTAAGCCAAATGTAGCTTCTTTATATTTTATGAAAGGCTGCACTGAACACAAATAGAAATGTATAGTATTAAAAAAAAATCATCCTATAAGGTATCAAATAAGTCTAAATCCTACTTGCTTCTTTAATCCTAACAGCAAGTAATGTTATAATTGCTGTGCTGGTCTTTCTTTACCTGCATTTGCAGTTGATAAATCATTTGCTATGCAAAATATTCTTCTTAACAATGTATTTTACAGGCCATGAAAGTGGTAAATGTTCACTCAAAACAGAAATAATAGCTCATATGACTGGCTAACAATAAATTGCCCTATATTTCAATAACAAGTTCTCCTTCTTTCCTAAAATTTCAATTTTAACCAGCAAAAAATAAGCAGAAAAATACAGTTAAGATTTTATTTTAAGGGATAATGGGCAATGCAAACTTTTACATTCTATTATTTAATTACTGTTAGATTTTCATAGTATCTCCAGATGACAAAATTTTGTCTGCCTTTCCTTGGACTGTTTATTAAACAACATCTGAAACATTAGAGTACTGCAGCTTCATCAAATTAGACCTCAGCACAAAGATAGTGTGTACTGTGACGTTGATTCAGAAATATAGTATTTCTTCTTCAAGACATACTTTTTTAGCATGAGAGACGAAAGACTGTTTTATTATTAACTCATTACAGAGAAAGGGAAAAACCTGGAAAAGCAAGGAAGGAAACCAACCAACCGACAGATATCTCAATGAAAACGTATCCCATTGGTCTTCCATAAAATAGGAAAAACTGTGAACAGAGCTGTATATTTTTAGATTGATTGACGTGTCCATGCTGTGTTCTGTAATGTAGAAAATGACATAGAAACTGCAGGAACACGAGGAGCAACAACAGATTTTTAGCTTGCACAAGATTTTATTTGAACAGTTCTAATTTTTTTGTCAAAATAAATTATGCAAAAATGGAAAAACAGGACATAGACCAACTCATGTTAACAATCTCCAGGAGTTTTACTCCAGCTGGTGCATGATCAAAATGAAAATTTATCTTGTAGTGGCCTTTATATTTATTGATTTTAGCTGACAGCTACCAGTTGTCCTACCCATTAGAAATGTTATTGTTCCAGATTTTTATCCATTCATTTGAGTACAGCACAAAAGTTCAGAAAATTATATCAAGTGTTTGGGTGCTCTTAAAGAATTATACTGTGTTCATTAGTCTGTCTTGTTTTAATGCCTTTGTCTGTCCCATTATACACGTAGCAGTATTGCCAATCCTTCTGAAAGTGAGAAAGTTGAACTTGACCCTCAGACTTAATTGGAGCCGTGGAAACTCTCAGCGTCCAGTTCTGCTGCTCTTCGGTTCGGAAAGGAATTTTTCTCCAACACGTCTATATTGTGCCCCTGCCCCTACACCTTCCCTATCTGCCAGACCCTCATCCAGCCTTTCAATCTTTTTTGCTCTCCTTGCTCCTCACTCTTATCCCTCAAAAGACATACCCAGGTTTGCAATGCATACTACATTAAAAATGGCCTTAAACAGTGCTGTATCATAATTGTGGAGTATGTGCAGATGATGATGATGGTGAAAATGATGTAGAAATATTATGTGGCTGAATGTTTAAACAAATGGAAATTAATGTTAAATGACACTTGATGTTATATAGCAATAGGAGTGGAAAGTTAGATTTATTATGTTTTTACTTCACGAGAATGTAAGAAATTTAGAATCTATTTTCTATATAGTTCATCATGACAGCGCTGCAAATTATATATTTAAAAATGCAGAGGTCACACAAGTAGTATGTACAAATCCAAATACATGTACGTTGCTATGAAATTAAATATGCTTATTTTTAAATGAGTCTCCATTAGTGTTCATTTGGAACAATAACTGTAGCCATATCAGTCATTTGCTTTGAAGACTTTCAGTACCATTATATTTGTATTGCAGTTTAACTGTTATACTTTGAGTATACATACCTATTGAGTCATGTGATAACTCTATAAAAAGCTTTTGAAAAGATTATTTAAGACTACTTCCTGTATTATGGAGAAACAGGGACTCCAAGCTGTCAGGATCCCATTCCACTACACAGTTTATAAAATAATGGTTTTATCATAAGGAACTTCAAGCCTAATTAAGTCCAAATAAAGTATATCTAATATGAAGGATAAATATATGACATAGAATATACAATACGTGAAAAATGAATGTGTAAACATAAGTATATTTTATGTAGTATCCTCAAACTATGCAGAAGTAAGTTCTAGATGAAAACAGCTATTTCCTTATTAAGTTTCAAACCCTAGATTAGAAGAAAAATCTCACACTTGAAATCCTACAGCTAGAAGGCTTCCAGGGCATATAACACGTATTTCAGTAAGATGAAATTATAATAAAATTTTAATAATTCATTTGGCACACATAAGAGTTTAGAGTTTGATAGACACACTTCTTGGGGTAGTAAGGCTTTCTGTAGCTATAATGTCCAAAAAGTACTCAGAAAGATACCAAACCGCAACCTATTCTTACTCTGTTAGTAGGATATACTGAAGAAGATTTTTTTATCCTGAGAATCACACAGGGTATTTATACATAAATTTCTGTGGTTATGAGATACAGTATGCTTTGTACCCACAAGACTTAGTCCTGAAATCAAATAGACATTTTGATTTTTTTTCCCCTTTTATTTTTCTTTTCTTTCTTTTAACTCAAGCGATTTTATCTGCATGCTCTCTGGGCTGTTTCCAAAACAAGTAGCTTACAGACTGAAATGAAACAACTATTTGTGAAGGAAAGGGTTTTTTTTTTTAAGTTTTATATGTGACTGAGTTTAAAGGAAAAGAAAAAATGTTTTCAGAGTTAGGCTATTTAAATCTTCAGAAGGTAGATATATTCTTTTATATTAAAATGAATACATAAAAATAAATACTGAAGTCGTTCATATAGGAAATTAACATACACTATAAATGCATCCCTTTGTGCTGAGGACTCCTGTGGGTTTGATTGTCTTTTCCTTTTCTGATTTGTATCATCTTTCATACCAGTGTCAGGTGTGAAGGTAAAAATTTAACCAGTCAGCACAGTTACAGGACTTACAAGGAGCTATCTATGCGTCTCAAGAATTTATAGGAAGGCCCAGGCTATTCAATGGCCCCATTCATGAATCTCTCCCCAGCTGATCCGATAGATTATGTTTGGCAAGGGGAGTTCCTACCATATTGCTTGGTAACAGGAAACAGCTTCTCATGATATTATCTATTCAGCCCAGCCAACCCACACCCCCTTATCACTGAATATATAAATAATTAGACCTAAAATAGGTGAACAAATAGACAACAAGAGACTTTGCAACAAATAGAGTTAAGCCTCAGTTTGGAGAGTTCTCTTTCTACTGTCTTAAGGATAGACTTGGTAAAAATGGGAAAAATCCTCCTTTAAGCTGAATATGAAGAAACTGAGCCATGGCAGCCATGACTGGGCAGGATGAGAACTGCATAAGTTATGTAAGTTGAACTCTAAGTTAAATCATTAAAGTTTTAACAGGGTGTATGATGCAGTTGTTAGAGGAGTCCTGTGGTTAGGCTGCAGCAAGTGCAACACCTTTTATGCCATATTTCTAAACCTTTCATTAAACTGTCAATATTATGAAAATAAAAGCAGTGCCTGAAGATACTTTTCTGTATCTTTTATACAGAAACTGTCATCTGCAAGTTACAGTCACCCTTAATTTCTGTGAGAAAACACAAATGAAAGCAGTAACATAATCTGACCAAAGAGGATGAAAATTAGATTGTGAAATACCTTGCCTAGTTATGTGTCCTATCTTGCAATGAATCCCTTTTGCTCTTCTACCTTTATTATTTTAAGGGACAAATTGGGTAGAGCCAGGAATCAGTGAGCCAACAGAGAATCATAGTTACTTCCAGTTTTGCACAAAACAAAATGTAAAAATAATACAGAGAGTAAAGAAGGAAAACGAAAACACTCCATTTAAAACAAAATTAGGCCTTAAGAAAATAGTATTATGCTGATATTTCCCACTTTCTGCTAAAGGAATTGTAAGTTAGCTTGACCTAAAGTTGTGATGTTAACAGTTCTCTAGTCCTACCAAGCTGATGAAGCTCAGTAGAAGGGAACTTAGAAAAATTACTCCTTCCTGTAAGTGGACTAAATATCCATTATGTCACTAGTAAAGATAAATTACACCATTTGGAAACTTTTCCTCACTTGAAAACAGATGCTAAAGACATTGACATTTCCTGTTGGTATTTCTCACTAACAACTAATCTTAAGCCTGGCAATAAGACCTTGATATGTAGGGTCTTAATGCTAATCTTATTGAAAGTGACAGATGTTCACCTTGTTAAATCAATCCATTCATATAGTTACAGTTCTGCTCATTGAAGCTTAATTAGTACTCTGTTGAGTCTAGATACAAAATCAACTTTCAGTGAAAACTTATGCTGACATTTCACAAATTAAGAAAGCCACAATAGATTGAGCAATAAAATTACAATATGCAACTGGTTTTATCTTGACTTTTATTGTATGTTCTCAAAATAGAAAAGATGTAATAAATTGGAAACAATATAAACTGTAATGTTGTTGCATTACTCCATAGCTACTGTGCAAATATGGAAGTCAGTTTTATATTTGATTATCACTTCTAAAGATTCCATTTGTTATGCATATTGTTCTTGAACAACAGAACAAAGGTTCAACACCACATTGTTAAAAACAAAATACTTATATCAGCTAATAGCTTGGATATCAATTTTCTTTTGAAAACATTGGTCCTTTCTTGTTTCAGTACACTCAAACCACATAAAAGCTTCTCAATATGTAAACAAAACTGGCAATATTTACACAGATTTAGGAAGCAATTTAAGAGGCAAATGAGTTTTTATCAACTGTGCCGGTCAGAAAGAGAAGAAAAAATGTTGGTCAATATTAGCAGAAAGATAAAATGGTATTAATCAAATAAGAAATTAAGTTTCTCTTATTTCTTCAAATTATGAGACTTGCATGCAAACATATGAACTGGAAGAGGAGGCTATTTCTTTCCCTTCACTCTCTCATGGGAGAGATCTATAACATCTTTTTCCCCTTTGAACAGCCTGAATCAACATTGAGGGCTATCAACATGTCCTTCTCAGGTATAGAAGGCTCTAACTTTCATAGAGATACAATGGAAATAAGAACATTGCTAGAAATATTTCACCTGTCTTTCTTTTCAAGGGCCCACTACACCATGATGACAATGTTTTCCAAAACATCAAAATGATTAAGTACCTGAAGAGAAGGTATTCAAAGCAACTAAAACTTTTTGGAGTTTCTGTGCAATCCAAGACAAGTATCATCTAAATCATTTTGAATGGAATACATTTTTATAGTTTTTGTAACTACTTATCAACAGGAAATTAGGCAACTTTAAGCCATAAAAAGAAGCTTACTTAGAGTTACACGGCTTATGGTCATAAATGCCATAATTCTAATGCAAAATATGAAGTTTATTAATGTCACCTCTTTGGTGCCTATATCTAAATGAGAAATGGGAAAACTGCACTAATTCTCTTCTTGGAAGATGGGAAATTTAGTCACTTAGACAGTTCTGATAGACTCAGACTCCATCAATGTCCTACATCCTGAAACAGTCAACACAACAGACAAAGCAGCCAGAGGTTAAGTCAAATTGTTGCATGCTAATTACTAATGCCATAAATAGCTAAACAATTTATAGAGGAAACTAATCTTCAGTGAATTATTGTGCTCTAGACAGAATAAATTATTTGCTTAAATCAAAAAAAGTAATTTTCTCAAACATTAAAATAGTCAAGGAAAAGCTTACTAGATCAATATAGGCTTTCAACAGCACTCATTAGAACTCAAACACATTTTAAAATATTAGTCAGTGCACTCCTATCAGTGTCCTAGAAGGATTACAAATATTTCCATTAGAATGTCAAAATCTAAAATCTACACTAAAGATCTAAGGAAGGAAAAACAATGTTTTCAAGTGGAGTTCAGAGATACTATGACTCAAAAGTTTATTCATGTGAATCACTATTTTACTGTTAATCTCTCAAACCATGATTGTTAGGTTTACTGTAAATAAATCTCTATCTGTTGAAAGACTTCCCTCTCACTACATTTTTTGTAATCTCATTCTAAGCACAAATACACAATTTAATCCTCTAAAACTGCTAATTTTTTTATGATTTCAGTATTGCACACTGAATTATGTTATTTTCAAAGAATTCAGAAAATAGAGATACCTTCCCAGTACAGAATTTTAGTAATTTCATGTCATCTGCATTTTTCATGTATCCAAAGTACTTTCTTAAAGCATAATTCTGTGAGAAATATCAAACTTCTTTTTTTACCGCAGCTAGCAGTTTAATCTTTTCTATACCTGAAATCTCATTTAATAAATCATTTTCTTCCTAGAATCGCAAATATCTAACTTTCTAATTTCCATTTTGTTAAAGTTGATAATTTCTTCCTGTTTTAGTGATGATTTTTCTAAAGGATGGTGAAAGCTATTAAATATATAACTCTTTGGAACTGACTCAAAGCTGTAAGTAGGAGAAGTGATACAAAGTTAAGGTGATTTCAGATTCATGGGGTGCACCATAACATTTTTAAATTCACACTTTACAAAATCTATTTTCCTCATTTTTGCCTATTTTAAAACACAAATGATATCCTTGATATTCTGTAACTTATGTCATTTATCAAGCATCTCTGTCAATGCATAGCTTTCACCATCTCCCTTTTTACAGAAGTAAGGGAGACACTATTTTTAAAAAAATTGTTCTGGAGCTGGGGCAGTACTGATATGAATGTTAATGTCATTTTCTCCAAATAAGAGCTTTGATGCTTTTTGTATTTGTCTCCAGTCATGTTTGAAAGACTGAGAACAGAGAAAGAATTTCCAGCTCAATCATATGGGAGCTACATGCTGCTCTCTGACCACCTCTCCAGTTCCCAGGGTGAGAGGTCTTCACCACAGTTGATCTGACTCAGTCCTCCACTCTTACCTACTGTACACACATAGACTTGTGTAAGTAAGATGTGAGGTGCCTGAGACACCTCCTATTTCTCTAGGAGAGGACATGAGAAAAATGTGTACTAATCACAGCCACCTGAGATGGGTGAGCAGCTGAAGACAGACATAACACAAGACTTGGCGTTATCAATGGCACTGAGATGGAATGTAGAAAATTATTGAAATTAATTGAACTATTCACGACTCTCTCGGCTATTACTTCAGGACATATTCATCACTATGGACTGTTTATATGTAGCTATAATCATCACACCTCTGGTACAGAATAGAGGGATATGTAATATTTCTCCCTTATAAACTATGCTCCAGTCTCCTTCTCCAGCCTCTTACTCTGAAGACATGTATCATAGTCACAGCTGTATCACTGTCTTACAGTAGTTTCCACATTTTTAGGTAGCAAGTAGACTAATGAAGCTAGTATCACAAAATGAGGTATAAGGTAAAGGTGTCTGAATAGTTGAGTGGGATACAAATACTTGAAGCAGCAAGGCAGAAGCTGAAGAAGTGAAGGGAAGGAGGAGGAATATGCTAGGCAGGAATAGAAACTAGGCACGTGCGAAAGAGGTCCCTTAAGTAACACTTAAATTGGAATTGCAGAGGGAACAAACCAGTCACCTCACTGCTTTCTGGGCCAAAGATCTGGAAAATATGACAACACAAGAGATCTAGAAAACTAGGTTTACTGCTGCTGCTGCTGTTCAGCTTCAACACAGAAGACGTCAGGTGGATGCAGTTGTGACTAGTGTAAAGGTTGGGGCTGGCTATATTCTCAATAATCACTATCTCCATCCTTCAACATCGCAGACAGGAGTAGCAAGATCAGATATTAAGGGATATACGTCTTGTACTATACCTTGGCCTAATATCATCCTTTTGCCTTTTCTTCTCCTATGACAAAAGCAGCCTGAACCTCATCCTTCAGGCAGCCAAGTTCAATCCAATAAATCTTTAAGTCAACTTTGCTCCTAGGAAGCAGAGGAATCTGAAGTCCATATCCATTATCAGCAATGTACCAACTGAATACCTCATAGTTTCTAGTGTATTTAACCTCCTAGTACCTGCATAGGATTGTGCTGTTATCCTCCTTTGAATTGGAGGGCACAGATTAAAAGAGTAGACTACAGCATTAATATAGTCACAGAGAAAGTCCATAGTAAACTAAGACTTGAAAAATTCCATTAATTTCCATGTAGGGGCAAGACTAGGAGGTTTTTTGTGTGCTCAGTAGTGCCATAGATATTGAAAACAGAACAAGGAAATCAAAAGTTTGGAGTTATCTCAACAAATCAATGTTAGGAGTAAGTGTTTTACTGATCTACCCTTAGTGCCCACAACTCTGCTGAATAGCCTAAAGAAGAAAGATCATACACACACACAGGGAAGGAGCGTTTCCGCTTTACAAAACTTGATCCATACATTCTTGCTCTTTAATCGCTTTTGAGATCAATCATGTAGCCAAACACTATCAACAAAGTGTGACTAATAGAATCCAACGTTAATTAAGGATGAAATAAATTATTTTAGTTTTGGCTTTGCTCAATGTCACCATTAACTCTGAGACAATGTTAAGCTTAAATATAACAATGAGGTAAGAGGGTGAAATAAGAATGTGAATATTCATGATAAGTGAGAGACTGGAAAAGGACAAAGTGTTTCAAGATCTCATTTGGGATAGAATGAACCAGAGTTGCCTGGAAATAAGGAAGGATAATGGATGAGAACCACAGGAGAAGTACAAAAATAAAAATATAGTAATTGTAAACTGCCGATATGAGGCACTAATCATATTAATTAAACACTATCTAGGTTACTTGCAAGCATACAAGTATTTTTAGGAGTTCCAGGTTTGAAAACAGACTGAAACCAAGTAACATGCCATATATTCATGTGCAATATATAGTACAATGAAGATGTTTCCCATGTCAGGCAGATTTAAAATGAGTCAGTCAGATAAGTACCTATATATCAGCCTAGTGAAATTCTGAAAAGAAAAGCAAGCCTGAAGATTTCCAATTCTTCTTTGATTTAATTCCATGAATTAAAACCAATGGATGGAAATAATTAAGATAATGGTCCCTCTAAAACTAACTTGAAAAAATTGTAGTGCTTGGTTTTACATAACCCCAAAAGTAGAAACCAGTCCTAAATGTTAGAAAGTTCTATATTAAAATATGCAAGTAAGTCACTGTTTCTGTGGTAATAACCTAATAAATTCCACACAGGTAGTCTGTTAGTTTTTAATAATCTTCTCTGCACTGAAGTGCTAAACATAGGGAAAAATAAACACGGTGATTCCTACAACTTGAATAATCAGGTAAACATATAAGTTCTACTTCTGTTTTCCCTAGTGTTTCATTTCCTAATATTTTCTGTAATAGCAGTTATCTTTCAAGTCCATCACTTAGCTTTAGTTCAGGCATGACTACTTACATGTACATTTAAAGTTCAGCCTCTGTCAGTGAGCGATATCTAGCTCAAAAATGATTTCTCATTTCCTTAGTCTTGAATTTTCCAGCCCTACCGGAGAAAAAGAGTTTTACTCCAGACTTATTGGCAGCAATATCACTTCTATATATTTCTGCAGAATATAGGCCTTAAAGAATGAAGCTGAACATGTTTAAGATCTCCGTTTTCTGCATTTTCTTGTTCTTCTAATAATATATTTTTATATATATAATATAAAAAAAATATTTATGTATATTGCCATACTGACAAGCACAAAATGAACTACAATATTTTTGCATTCATTAGAACAGTATTGATAGCATTTCTAATTAGGGGATAAAGAATTTATCATTAGGATATCTTCGTTTGTCTTTATTAGAAAATCACACATCAATTCATTGGTAAGTACTACAGTTGAATCACTGCCACTTGCTGTGAAGTGCTGCCAAATTAGTGTTCCCCTTCTGCCCACTTAGTTTTCCTTTATGAAAAATATTTTTTATTTCTTAAGGAATGCAAAAATACTAGATTCAGTGAGGGAGCAGCATAACAATGAAAAAAGATGAGGAAAACAATATAAGTTTTGATGAGCATGCCTTTTAATAATGTACAGAAATAAACACCAAATAACCTGCCTCTGAGATAAAAATTAAAACAAATAAGAATAACATACATCATCCTCTAGTTCTATACAATGTCCTTCATACAAAAGAATCAGAAATTAACTTGTGTCCTTTGGTAAAGAAAATGAAGGGAAAAGAAAATAACTCAAAAAAGGTATCTGGATATAGCAAGTGCTATAATACAGATGAAGATTAAACTTTTCAAAAATGAACTATTCAGAAGCTTCTATAAAGTAATGTTCTCTGTTTATTGGACAAGAATTATGATCTATTTATTTCAAAATAAGACAAATTCAGAAGGGTTACCCCTATTCTTCTGAATAATTTTCTCGCATCATAATACATAGTCCTCTGACAGATTTTAACCAAATTTTATTTCTCTGAAGTTATCTTGACATTTCCAAGATTTTGTCTATGTTACTTAATTAAAGGTTATTAAAATTCTGTTTGTAGAAATAGTAATCAACAATGAAAATGTCTGATTTATACAAATATTTTCCTTGCACATGTTACAGTGGTTGGTTTTCTTAAGCTGTCACATCCCAACCATCTATTTTTGCAACCCTCTAGTTTCAGAGGCAATAATTAAACACTTTAAACAGTCATCAACCTTCAATAGATGTTGGAGAGGCACAGTACAGCATAGGTTTGTGTATGGAATTTGATTGTATGATTAGAACCTGTCTTGAGACAAAAATGAAAAGAGTAAACAAGCAAACAAAAGAAAAACAATGAAACTGTAGTTGCTTACTTCTGGATAATTTTAAAAAAAATTAATGTAAAGATTTCAACTTTGAAATATAGTAGGGAATCTGTAAAGATGTTGGTGTGAAGATATTTGTAACTTTAAAGAGATTCCTAACTCTGGGAAGACAATCTCTCATCTATCTCTGTGTTGTTCAAAAGCGCTGCATTATGGATATCAAATACAAAAGTTGAATGAAAGTTCAACAATTCTTTTAAAATACTATGAGCCAAAGCTAAATACTTACTTAGGAATGTTAATTGTGCTCATAGATAAGAGATTAGAGAGATAATTTTTATAAATCATAAGTACACAGAAAGTTCCTTAAACTTAATGAGAAATCAAATTAATTGCCTCCTTTAATAAATACTATAAGGTTGGTAGTAGTTCTTACATAATTTGCCAAAAGTTATTTAAACCAACAAACAAAACAGTCTGAAGCCTTTTATTTTTAATTCGACTTTGCCAACCTCAAGATAATTAAAATGCTAAATTTTCCGTATTAATTTGCATGGTAGATCTTCCAGCTTTTCTATTTTCTCTGTAACTTCTTTTTTTTCTTTTTACAAAGTTCTATAAACAAACACTAAAAAGATTAAATTAGTCTTATGAAAAGTAAAAAAAAACAAAGAGAAAACCAACAACAGATTATAATTACCTACATGCATGCAATCTGATTTACCCAATACTATTTCTGCAAGTCAGGAATTCTGATTTTTAAATTGAGTAAAACAATTATCTGTAACCAGAGTGTGTAGCTTCTTATCACCAATCGGCTCCCATGCCACAGCAGAAAGATACGTAAAATAAGAAAAGAGCCAGAACAAATCAGAAAGGAAATATATTTCTTTATTTTGCTGTTAGCTATACCTAATGGACTTCCTTCCTCACTCCTCCTCCAGTTGAATGGGCATCATTTCTGGTAAAAACAAGAGTTTTGCTGATGCAAAGAGCAGCAGTTGGTTGTTGCTCCCTCTCATTTCCTCACAGTTCAACTGCATTCTCTATGGTATAGATTAAGAGGACATATATTTTTACTTAAAGCAAAGAACTCAGCAGTAGCTTCCCTAAGCATAGTTCTTTGGTCTTTGCACCAGCTGGCAGCAATGAGGAATAGAGGGACTAGATGGTGAATAAATTAGACAGAAAAGGCGTTACATTGGGAAGTAGCCCTAAACATTAGGAACAATTTTTCTGTGACATCGTGAACGGCTTTAACTCTGCAAACACTCTATCAGACTTCAACTTCCAAAGACAAATGCACAGCAAGAACCTTATACTTGGCATGTGTATTCCCGTGAAATAGAATGGCAGGCCAAGCTTAAACCTGGAGAGTCATTTATGCTATGAAACCTCTCGTTACAGCTACAGGAATTATCAAGCTTTTTTTGTTTTTTAAGGAGTGCTAAATTGAGCCATGCCATTTCAAGATGAGCCAAACTGGAAAAAGGATACAAAAAAACATTTCAGAGATTCTCAAACCTATGCAGTCTGCCTGTACTTAACACAAAACATAGCTTTTTTTTTACTGCATATTCACTAACACAGCAACATTTACAAAACTTCTTTCTCCAAATGAAGATTTGGAATGCTATCTTAGAATATAAGCATCTCTTCTAGACTTAAATTTCAATTCAAGCGTAGACATACGTAGTACATATTGATATAGGCTGGGATTCAGTGTTACTGAATCACCTCCTCGAAAGGCTTAAAGATCATTCAAACAACCTATCTCCTCCAAAGTTGCTTATTCTCCTGTCTAGTTTCTACGGAGAGTTAGTAGCAAATGCAAACCACAAGCATGATAACTCTTCTCAAGTTTATCTAAAATTGTCAGTGTATATTGATGTGAAATATAATTTTAAGTTTATAAAAAGTTTATTTACTAAAACTTCTAACCTGCAATGCAATTCTGCAAGGGCACTTCATCTTCAGCAGACAAAATACTTTATTTATATTAAATGCGATGTCATTTATTCCAGTATCTTTTACTAGATAGCCAAGAGAAAATGCTGTTCATCCATGCCAAAAGAATATTAGCATTTCTAAAGAAAGGGTATGACAGTCATTAATCCTGTGGAAACTATGTTCAATATTGATAGCAAAAGTTGAGTTTCTAAATTGAAATTTAAATCTGAATGAAGCTCCCAAGGACAAATTGAGTACACAAAGACAAGCTTGTTTCCAAAACAAGGCCCTCTCCAGTGAAAGCAATACCCTAGATAAACAAGATACCCCAGAAATGAATCCTAACACATAAGCTGTGTAAATTCCTGAAAGCTTATTAACTACATGAAACACACTATTTCAGATGAATAGTGAAGTGTCTGTAAATATGGTTTTGTCTTTTTCACTCTACTTATTACTCTAAAATGTAGTAGCTTTTTAAATAATCTTTGCATTGTAGAAAAACGAATTCATTCTTTAGTTCTATTTTAATATTTTTCTAACTTAAAAAGAAAATCAGAGAGGCGGATTAATCAGGGATTAATCACAGACAGTCATTCCTGTGGCAAGATTTGTGCATGCAGAAAAATCCAAAAAATAACAGAGTTTCTTCACTGAGACACATAGGATACATTGTGACTGGCAAGGGAGCATGAGGAGCATTAGCATGAAAGACAGTGCAAGAGTTCTTGGACCTAAAGATCCTCAGGTTCGCACCATTGTTTTTATTATTAATTATATCACCAGAAGACTTTAAGGACATACCAAAATAATCATTTTTTTAGTGTTTGGAAAATTTACTCTGGGTTTTGCCAATGACTTCTCTGTGATCTCTAGTTTTTTGTTTTGTTTTGTTTTTGTTTTTCTCTTTCCATATTTCTCCTTATTCTTTGTGGTATAGGGAATTTTTTTTTTTTTTTGGTCTTAAATAGTTTTGTGAAGATGTGCCCACTAATGGTTGCGTGGTTATCAAATATCATAACAGGATAGATAACTTACCTACAGGACAAAGAATATCAAGAAATCTATAAAGAAGGGGTGGGTTGAGGACAATCCCAAAATACTTCAGTTAATACACTGCAGTTAAAACATGCATACAAACACATGACAAAGTAAGGTTTGGGAGGTTTTTTGCACTGTCACACACACAAGCTTACATATATGTAGTCCTAAAATGTCCTTAGAACACATTCTCATTAAATCAAACAGAAATCTATTTATAGAAATTATTGAAAAAAAGGGGATTTCAGAAGACTGCTTGAATGAAAAAAAATGCTTTTGATATTAGCCTTGAATATCTGAGCTGTGGTAACTTCAAGTGGGACCTAAGTAACCTAGTAAGCTCAATATTTTGCATCTCATTTATACTGTATTAGTTCCATGTTTCAGAGCTTCTACTGACGACTTGAAATGCTAAATTGCTTTCCTTTTTCCTCTTACCCTTATTGTGCTCTCCCTGGATGTCCAGTTTTCCTCCTAGTATTTCTTAGTTCCCTTCTTAAGCACAACAGCTGGCCCAGACTAGAAAAACACTCACTGGGAATAAGTAGTTCTCATGTAAATTAAGGTCTCTTAGGCATCTAGTATAGTTACCCTAACATTCAGGACTAATTCATATTTGGAGTCAGGAAGAAAATCTTTCTTCTGGTCAAATAGGCAGGGACAACCAAGACAGGATTTGCTCTCGTCACTAGTACAGTGCGCTTCCATGGAGGATTTGATGCCATGCAGGAACCACACCATTGGCAACAACCCTGATGTTTACTGATGTCTTCCTGCATCACATTATATTTCTGCCTCTTCTTTTATTACATATCTTAAGATTTTATTAGTTGCTAGACAGCATAAGGTGTGCTACTGCTTAAAAACATATTCTCTTGACTCTTGATGTTTGCCTGAAACTACAAAGAAACTGAATTCATTGACCTAGATGATCCTTTGCAGTACTATGTGGACTTGGAAATGGTAAAAATGGCACAAGGCACTTTTTTCTAACTTGATGCATTCAATGTAAAGTTGAACTGTTCTTTACGCTTAAGAGACCAGCCCAATGCCTGTACTTCAACAAAAGCTTTGGTCTGGGCCAAGGAATCCCAAGAGTTAGAAGACACCAGTTTTGCTATATCTTTAATTACAGTTAAGGGCAGGATGCACTGTTCTTCCTGGAATAAAAAACCTGATCAAACCTTCACTAAGTGCCACTCATTGCAACTCTTGCAGATTCCAGTGGCATTATATACCGTCAGCACAAATACAAACTGCAACATCTAGGCCTAATAAAACCTTTCAGCACAGACTTTACCCAGGTGTTTAATCTGTCAAATGTGTGGGAGTTCTTAAGTAACAGCAGAACAACTATTTTCTAACTATAGAGAGACATTTAATAAAGCAGTCTTCTCTGATAAGTATATGAAAATTCAGGTGGTTGTACTTCAGTGAAATAAGTAGTACAAATAAACAAAGGTATCCAAGTACATCAGCAAAACATGACATGGGGGAATATCTTTGAAGAAGAAAGAACAAATGATATGTTACTTTATTTACGTCTGGAAACATAATCAGGAGGGCAAAATTCTCTTTATGGATGCCTTAACAAAACCAAAGCACAGATTTATCCAAAGATACGCTTCCATTTACACTTTTAACTTACACATTTATCCAGATGAAGGACTACGCTATCGCTGCCAGCGTTCTTCTAAAGCAGTTGTTGTTTAAAAATTCTCAGAATGATCTGCTGGTTATAGTGCTGGAACACAGCGCTCCTCTAGCAGTTGCAAAGATAAAAACATAGCAAACATTAACCTCCTGAATTTCAGAGGTTGTATAAGGACTATAAACATTGACTTCACATTTCCAGAGAATAACTTGTGTCTGACATACGTTTCACTACAACTAGCGCCGTCAATCATGTATCTGATGGCTGTAAATGAGGTAGTAGAAAAAAATCATGCAGCACTCAGTGCCACGTCTCTTAAATTTTCTAAATTCATAAGCCGCCTAGATCATAGAAAGACTAATTTATAATATTTACTCTTTTTTTATATTCAGCGACTTGTGGTAATTATAATAACAAAAAAAGTACTGATTATTCTCTGTAGCATTACAAGAGAATTCCTTGTGCTTAAAAAAGCGTTAGGTTGATGTTTTATATTCATTTTTAAGAGAAATATTTAATTCATGCTTGTGTCTTTATATTCTGTTATAAAGGCTGTTTATCCACAGAAGTATGAATCATGGGACAGAAGAAAAAAATCCTGTTTTCAGTGATTTGTATATAAAACAAAATATAATAATATGAACAATTTTAAAACAAGGAAATTCATCCTATCGCTGCAAAACACTGCAACTGCTATTGAAACCAGTGACACTACACTTCACATACACATATACTTTACAACTCTCTCAACATAAAAAATAAAAGATTTTTTTTACACTTTGTAAGGGATGTATAACACTACAGTTGCTGTGGAGAAATTTGCTAACTTAGTCAATGTTAGACTCATAACAATGCTAAAAAGGCATCAGGAGTGGACCTCTGTATTGGAGAGGCTTCATAGAGCCCTATTCATAAGAAGTACTGCAGGTCATTATTGATTTATCCTAGTAATAATATCAAGAGAAGGAATAGGAAAAGAATAGATTGGTCTTTGAAAAGTTCATAGATGCTCATGGAATGAGTCCTTTGCTGAAATGATGGTAGGCTCTCGGAAAAGGAATAAAATTGGAAGATATAAATACTAGTGAAATTTCTATTTAAAAGGAATATTAAATCAGAAATAGTACCTATGATTTTAGTTAGAGGAAGAGTTAGAAACATAGAGTAAATTAGACTGGAAGGGACATCTGAAAGTTATCTAGTCTGATTCCCTACTGAAAGCAGGTCCAATGGGATGGAAGCGCTATGGGCCTTTTTCAGCCAAGTTTTGAATATATCCAACAATAGAGCTTCCTCAGCATCTCTGGGCAACCTGTTCTGGTGTTTGATAACCCTGCTGTGAGGAATTTCTCCTTATATTCAGGTGAAATTTCCTTTAATACAACTTGTGACCATTTCCTCTTATCCTATCACTATGTACCTCCAAGAAGAGTCTGGCTGCATCTCAGAAAGCAACAAGCCTCAAATCTCCTTAAACTCTCTCTTCTCTAGTTTGAACACACCCTGTTCTCTCAGCCTATTCTCTCGTATCATGCGCTCCAGATCCTTCATAATCCTGGTAGGCCTCTGCTGGAGGAGTTCACAAACAAGTCTGGGGAAATGTCAGGGAAAATTTTGTCCATCAGAGGAAGTGATCGTAATTGAATGCCCTGGTCTGATCTGGTACTCTCTCGGAGTCTTTGCTCAGCTACTACACCGGTTTAAATACACATTTTGCCCAAGTGAAAACTAATGGCTTTGCATATAAGAAGGTCACAGAGGGCAGTAAAAGTCCATTAGAGTATCATGTATGAGGTAAAACAAACACATTGACGGCTGAGCCAAAGCCTACTACATTAGTGAAGAAAATCTCATTCATGGCCTTTGAAAGTTTCCCTGGAAGCACAGAAAAGCCAAATCATGAAGAAAATTTGACAATGTAAGAGTAGAGAGAAAAGAGGAAATTTAGGAGATTGTTTCACTAGTGAGATTACAGGATTTCAACTTGTTATTTTTTTCCCTTTCTGAATTTTTGCAGCACTGCTCTTCTTATTTAATTTTCATCACAATGCATTGCAAAGTTTTCACATTGAGGCACAGAAAAAAAGATACATCGCAGTTATGAAACAAAAAAAACTTTTGGTTTCAGTACAAATGTTAATCAACACAGCATTTTTCGAACCTATGATTAAATATAAATTACACTAATAAAAGAGGTTGCAGTAAATAAACTTCTACTCCAAAAACTATACACTACTGTTAGCACATTCAGCATTAACTTGTTAAGCTGACCCAACATGTTTCCCACGATAAAAATAAAGTCGGTGCTTAGATACAGGTCCTGAGATCCTTAGGAGTGATCTTGTGGTAGCACCCAAGAGAGAGCTTGGCGGGGAAAATGAGCCCCCATAAAGAAATCAACAAAAATAAGCGTAGCAGCGTTGTAAGTACTGCATTTAGCAAAGCAAAACTCCTTGAGTTTACTTTTGTAGTTTCTGAATGTAGTTGATTATCTACTGGTTGCTCAAAGCTTCTGTTACAGCACAGGTAAAAGGTGTGTCCTCCGAACATCAAAAGCTTCTGGTTTAGTTTCTCAGGCACAGGGAAAACTTTATAAATTATTGTGGGCAATACACTATTACCTCACACTGGCACTCATTTAATATGATATTTACACAGTGAATTTACACAAATTCCAGTAAATCAAATGATATATAGACTTAGTTGTCTATGCAATGAAGCTATTTAAAATGCTATTCACAATGGCATTTGCACTGCACATGGAGAATGTCACAAATAAGGTTTTAATTTTTCTGAAGGAAAATGAGTTTGAGGGTTGCCAGCTGCATTTTCTTATGTCTTAAAACTGTTCAATTTCATATAGGCATACAAACTTGATCATTTGTAGTAATTAAGGTTCAAGAAATTAATTAGGTCATAGTACAGTTTTAACTAAAATATCAAGAGTATACTCGAAACTATCTGAATCTATTGAAGAAATCAGCGGATAGCACTGGAAGAGGTAGATTGATGCAAGCAATAGAAATGGGGAAAATTAAAGTCGTTGACTTGCATGCACTTTCCACGATTAAAGACACATGTCAATGAAAGTGCGTTCAGTGAAGCATCATTCTGTAGTATAGATTCTTCAAATATCTTCACAATGTCCTTTGATGCAACGTAAGATAATCCAGCTAAGCATTACTGAGTATTCTTTTAAACCATTGTCTCATTAAAGATTTTATTTTTAAAGATTTAGAAAGTTATGTCAAATTTCCTTGAATTAGCTTCTTCAGCATGCACATTAGCTTACTAAGTTGACTATTACAAAACAATAAGGTGATAAAATTCAGATGCACAAATGATGATAAATAATTTAGCATTTTATTTATAAATCATGCACTTTAAAATAATATAGATAGACAGTCAGGTGGGTGCATAGGTACAGCTCTTTTTAGTAGAAGTATTTCCATATTTTTAATAGCAAAGCTTCAAAGACAAATACTCCAGAGTGCTTGCATTTAGAGCTACTGTTAAAACACTACTGTTGTTAGTTAAAAAATAAAATCACACCAAGAATACTTCATATCATATCATTTTTTCACAAAAACAAAACAAAATATGCAGAAACTTATGTTTTATTTCATCACAGAATACAAGTAGAAAGTTTACTTTGAGGATCAGTTTTGCATTTTTATTTCACACCTGAATTTCTATTTGATTTAAAATGTTTTTCCCTCTTTGGAAGAGAAAGCAGTGGGATTTAGCAAACATTAATTCACACCATAGGACTTGAAGTGCTAACAAACTACACAAAAGAACTCATGATTCACATAAATTATTTTCATCAATAGCACAGTGTGAAGGGCTTGGTTAAATAATTTTTTGCCAATTCTATAGAGAAACAGATTTAATAAAGTTGTACATGAAAGCACAAGAAAAGCCTGACAAAATTTGCTTCTTCCACTAAATTAATAAGAGGATTTGTACGAAAACAGTTTATATATTCTTAACAAGAAGCACACCAGAACATACAGTTAACTTGTGCTTGTCCATTGTGGTTATCTTCTTCACAAATGCTTGCTATAACTATTACAAATTATGCAATAAAATTGAGATATACAAGTTAGTGGGCTGAAACACCAGAAATGCTATCACTAAACACTTGTTTCTTTAGCACCTTTGAAAAGTTTTTGATCTTTTTAAAGTAGTATTGGACAATTATGTACATGAGTTTTAAATGCACATTCAATTTCCATCTTGGACATGACTTATTTTACCAGTCTGTATACAGCCAAAGGTAAGTCAGTGCAGGAAGCTGATGTAATTTTGATGAGGCTTTTGCTACTCTTGTGAAAGAGTCCCAAACTGGCTTGACTTTGTGACCATTACTGATGCAAATGCCCTAGTCCTATGGCAGATTCTATGAAAATTCCTAGTCGATGACTGAACCAATCCCTTCAGTCTCCCTTGCTTTATGTGCACAATATTTTTGAGTTTCATTCCTTGAACAGCACTGTACAAGGGTTTCTTCTGGGTGGTACCTCCAAGATACCAGCTACAGTAACTCACTGGCAGAGAAGACTGTATATTAACTGTAACTGTATATGAATTAAATACGCTTTTCACACAAAACTCAGGCTTTATTTAAAAACAAAGGGCGATGATCAAAGATCATCTATGAGAAAAAGACAAGAGATTCTTATTATGAGAAGAGTGCATAGCTTCAGCGCTATGGCTTGATAATAGTGTGTCTCCTTAATGTCAGTTACAAACTACTGAGCGCTGGCCTGATATACTGTGCAATTACAGCTGTTTGGGTAATAACTTTATTAACAATCACCTCTTATTACTCACTGTCCTTAGCAGTAAAACAGAGCATAAGAAGTTAAGTCTTTTATGCAGTGACAGAATGGTTAATCTGAAACTGGAATAGCATTTGTTACTCATACTGCTGTTAAGCAGTATGAAACTTCGGCAGTCATTAAGATCTAGATGCTCAAGAGCACTTCTGGCATGATTTTATCTTTGGAAATCTAAGTAAACTTCTGTTTAGATAAGCTTGTCTGAAAAAGGACGTATTTCAGACTGAGGAAGCAGGAATCTCAAGTCACTCAAAAGCACACAAAGTATACATGAAAAGTTAAGATAAAATAAATAAAACCAGAAAAAAAAAAAAAAACACAGCTTACTTCTAAAATTCAGCAATGGGTCACAAATTGGTTTGTGATTGAGTAGAAATAAATTTCTTTAAAGGTATTTTTGTCATATTTTCTTATATGTTGTGTCACAGAATATTCCTTTATATGCTTCAGCAACTTCCTGTAGTATCAGTACAGGTAGCATAGTAGTATCAAATTAAAATTAGGTGAATGTTAGGTTAAGGTTAATGTTGAAAATACTGATCCTCTATTAACAAAGAAAAAAGGGTAAAACTAAAACAAACTATAAATTGCAGACAAAAAGATGTGACATCCTTTTATTAAATCATAAAGATGCAAAGTAGCAAATGTCTTATTTAGGCATTTTATAATGTCTTCTAATGAATGATTTAGGGGTCTTCTGGTACATATAATAGTAAGCAAGTAATAGAAAATATAGCAAGCAAAGTTAAGACATGAAAAATGATTTTGCACAGCTTCTAATGGGTAATAAAGCCTATATTTCAGAATAAGTTCACATGATACTTTAAGAGGTAAATTCTGGCAAAGTTCTTAACTCTTAAAAAAATCACAGTGCAAAATAATCTTGAATTTCACATAAGTGGAAAATGCCATAAAATATCTCTACGATCTGGCTTTTTTATTCTCTAAAGTAGATACAGCAGAGTCAGTGAATTCATGCTGGTGTAATATTAGCCTACACAGAGAAGAGAGTAAGGACACAATTTTTAAGTTAAATCAGTGTATATGAAAAACAGCCAAAACAATGACAAATTATAGTATGCTCATTTTAAATACTACTTAAATAAATGATGCAGTCCAAGCTGGCTTGTGATAATAATAGCAATGCTTTTCGAACAAAAACTACCTGAATTATTAATGAAACATAGGAAAAAATATATGCATATATGTATTCTGATAGCTTTCTACCTTCAAAACACATATATGCATATATATGTAAAAGGAAAAGGAAAGGAAGGAACTAATATAAAAATACTCTGGAATGTAATCCATTTCATTGCCCTTTCTATGGGGAATTTCATTTTATGTTTGTTTTCTGCTTTTTTGTTTTGTTTTGTTTTATGATCACAGAATATCCTAAAACTCTATGGATCTGGTTGCTTATATTATGGGAATTCTTGGAAAATTGTAATATATTAGAATTTCATTATGAAGCCAGTCTTGGAGAAGATAAAATCTAGGCATCTTTATGTTTCACAGGATGCTTCTGGATAGTATCAGGACACCGTTATTTTCCTCATCGTATTTAACGATGATCTATTAAGTTGCACCACCTAGCAAGACTAAATAATTGTCTGTGGAGAAGAACACCACAAAGATTTTGCATGCTACAGGTATATTACAAGAATATATTAATACTAATAAAATAAGGAAGGCAAATTAAAAGTTTTTCAAAGAACTTTAGAACTGATTATTGATAGGCGCCACACAGGCAAGCGTGGGACTCAGGATGGTGCAGCCCGTAGAAGAGGGGTTTGCTTTGGGGTGTTTCCCAGGAGTTTAGGAACCCTGGGTGCACCACGGCAAGAGCCACCACACTGTGGGGTTGCCGTAGCCTCATGAGTGCAGAGCAAACCGAGTCAGCAAAGGAGAAGTGACACCGCAGACTCACACTGTGAGCATCTAGATACCTTGGAATTTGGTACTGATAGCTGTTAAATGTGCGTACTGATAGCTGCTGACTGTGCGCACTGGTAGCTGTTAAACGTGCAACTGTTAAACATGCACACTGATTGCTGCTGAATGCACTGCTAAGCATCCTGTTGACCATCCTGTTGGAATCCATACTGTTATCACCTAAGACCATCTGTTCCATTGTCCAGCTATGGTCTGGCACTGATTAATGAACTAAGCCCAGGAAGGATAAAAGAGAGTAAGCCACATACCTCTGTGTGGACTCGGACTCACCATCAGCTGGCCTGCGGACCCGACAACCCACCCATCAGCGGGGACGCCCCTGATGCCGACTGCCAGAGAGAACCTGAATCCTCTTGGCGCAGCTCGAGCGTGGTGAGAACAAGCCGGGGAAAACTATACCGCAGGGGTGGCCCATAAGGACAAGGAAAGGGTGAGAGCAATTATTATACCGTGCATCCGAGAGCAGTCATTGTACTGTGCTTCCGTGGCTTAACCATAGAGCTCTGATATGTGTAGTCTGTTTTTAATTCTTTACAATACTTCTTAGCTTTGTTATACTTGTAGATTTTTCTGCTGTTGATGGTTTAGTGTTGTCCAGTGTCCGTCATATGTGTAGGACCGCTTAGATCTAATAAATTCTTACATCTGACAAAGAATGATCTCTCGAGTTCAGTGCAACTAATCCCAGAATGTGAAAGAATCCCGGATGCCCCTCTAGTGGCACGTCACAATTATACAAACAGGATAAAAATACTGGTTGGATAAGTGGGGATATATGGGTATATAACAAAGTGCGTATGTATCCTACCTAGCATGAGCTTTTCTACACAAGTATTTTATTTGCAGTCATTCAAGAGACAATGTATACAATGAAAGAAACACTAAAAATATTCCAGAATGTAACACAATAAGATTTGATTGTTCATGTAGTTCTCTACATACATTGAATCTTTATATACAAGCATAGAACTTCAAGCCATGCACAGTTGACTTTTCCTTTGAAAATAAATCTTCTTGATACTGAGTTAACACTTTATAAGCTACAAAGCAAAACTTTTCCAATAAACACTACAACATTTTGTTTTGAAAAGCAGAAGTATGGTTCTGTATAACTTCACATCCCATAAAAAAGTAAACTTTGTTCCCAGTCCCATTATACAATATTACTATTAATGGTATATCCAATCATCCAAGCTCCTTTTATACTTGTCTCAGAGAAAAATATTAACATAAAAATCAGTGGATCCTATATGCACACTTCCCAGAATATAATAATACGTGTCATACAGTGCCCTAAATGCTTTCATAGAAACTTGTACGTGAAACTAAACCACAACAATACACCAGAATGAACTCATCCAGATAACTGATGATGAAAGAAAGCACCAGCTGACAGTGGCAGAATATATTTTTTTCCTTTTTAATCAAAACATCTACTCTAATTTTGCAGTCAAGATTCTCAAGGGATGCTCACAAGACACTTTCAAAAGATGAGTCCCGAATCTAAAACTAGTAGTAAAATTGAACACTAAATACCATAGATTCAGGAGAGAGATTGGTTTTATAGTAATTGTCTTCTAGCTAATCCCTTAACGTTACACAAAATTATTTTCTTCTTGTCTCCTAAGAACTGACGTACTTATCATTGCTTTCCTTTTTAACACCTGTGATGGCTCAACAGGCAAGTACAAGCTTTTTTTCCATGGATCATCTGAATGGTTAACATATGCAAGTTAAAAAAATTGTAACAGCTGTTCTCTACCTGTAATTAGATTTGATATTTGCCTCATACCAGAAGAATGAATTACATACCAAGAAGTTTGTGTATTTTATCCAGTAATAAAAGCTGGACAAATAAAATATATTACCTCTCTGAGAACCTTATATATTTGTCCACCAAAAGCAACAAATATTAATGTTTTGTAAATTAGGGAAGTATCAGGAACATCAGATGAACATCTAGAAAATAATCAGCCCATAAATATTATTTAGGTCAGGGCTAATAACATAAAATTAAGGGCAACAGGTAGTGGTAACAGGTGAGAAGCCCATTCCCATGCAAAACAAAGTCCTGAGGAAATACTTTTTTTTCTCAGATCGTTCCAGTTTGGTACAGATATCCTATCACAAATGTCACAATCTATTCCTACGTCCATTCACACATTAGTACACTGCACATTGACCCATATATTCTTTTTGGTCTACTGTTCTCTATTTATTCTTTCTGATGTGCTTTGTATCTCAGTGTAATTGTTATAAGCCTTTTGGTTATGCAGATTTATTCTCTCCACTGTATATATATATACACTATAAATGTTTCTTTTGTGTATCTATATATACTGTGTATACTTTACATGGGTTCAGCTCTTCGTTTTTTTAATTTGAGAATACTATAGGCATAGGATAAAAAGAGGGAAAAAGTGCCACAGAAAATATGTTTCATATTGTAGAATCTAACTGTAGTTCCTGCAAAAATCTATAAGATGCTCTAGAGTGTTACGGGCTCTAGTCATTGCTAGCCTTAGCTACTGCAGATTGCGTCTATGCAGTCATCACATTACACACATGCAGCTGACTATCATTAAAGCTCAGAAATCATTAATCTGTTATCGTTGAAAAGAAGAGGTTGAAATATGACTCTATATTTTTCTGAAACTATACAGCCTCAGCTGGTCAGATTTTTATTCAATTGCCATAGCCATCATTGCTCAAAAGGAAGTAAATCTGTGTTTTAAATCTTTCTCTTTTCAGCAATTTAGTAATAACCTACCAGTAATGAAGTGTGAATATAAACCAGTATTTCTGAACAAAAATGAAAGCATTTTCAGTTTCTTCAACTACTCTGTCTGTTGCTACAATCAAATGGAAGAGGCTGTGTGAAAAGCAGTGCGAAAAATAGGTACAGTTTGATAGAACTACCGAATCAAGATATTGTATGACTTCCAATAATGAGAGGATAGCTAAAACTGGAAGGATAAAATGCAGTTAAGAATTCAAATATGCCAATAGTTCTATACAAACTATTCTAGTGGTAGCAGGACAACTAATTAGCTTGAACTGATAAATATGCAAATCTGTGAAAAATCAGGAACTTTATCTACTTAGGATTCAACTGAACATCTTTAAGGTTCATTGATGATATTTTCTGACATCTTCTGAAAGATAAAGATCTGTTCTGCTGAACAATCAATCTCTCTACAACTGAATAAAACCAAGACTATTGCCATTGACTTCATTCTTTGACTGCCTCCAGCCTTGGTTCAAAAGACTGATTTAGAGTTAAATCAGAATTAGATTTGGAATTAGAGAAAATAATGTTGAGATATTATGATCTATATTCACATTTAATCCGCATTACAAAAAAAAAAAAAGAAAAAGAAAAAGAAAAAGAAAAAGAAAAAGAAAAGAAAAGAAAAGAAAAGTAAAAAGCAACCAAAAGAGAAACGGGAGAAACAGAAACTTTTTGGTTATTTAAATCTGAGCCAAATCCAAGCTCTGAGATTAGATTTGTTTTACAGTGGTTGAGATATTTTCATCAGGCTCACACTAGAAACCTGAAGAGGTTGGTAAACTAAAATGCTGCAGATCTTCCTACCTCTAACTAAAGAAAAGAAGCAGAGAGGCAGGAGTGGGCGCTAAAGCACTGGGTTGAAGCATATTGCCATCTTAGTATAACTACTACATATAAAGATGCTATTATGTGGATAAATATGGTATGATTGTACCAACTGTATATCAACTGTAAACTGCATGACTTGTAGAATATGAAAAGCTACTGAAAAATAAAAGAACACTGATCACTTTGTGATTTATATGAACTGACTTACTTAGAATGTCTTTACTCTGAAGTCCCATGACGCACGGTTGAAGATCATTAGTCAGCAAAGAGGGCTTATACCTTTTTCAAGGTGTAAAGTGAATAAGTAATCTGCTCTATAAAAAATGAGTGCTAGAACATGATCTGTTGTGATTCAAGCATTGTAAATTATTGAACCTGGCTTTATAGAATTCTTTTATGCAAGATTTATTTCTCAATCAAAATTGAAACAGGAAGTTTTACAGTAGCATAGCTTCATCGCAGTACCTCAGTCTAGTGAGATGAGAGAAGTCAGAAAATAATGGATTACGAATATTAGAAATATATAAGAAAAGAAATATGGTATCTTTGATTTACTAAGAACTATCTTCAATGACAAAAAGAAAAGAAATATTTCCTTTCTCTCTTGTTTTACCAGAAATATCTCTAAAATAAAGACATTAGAATATTTGTTTCTGCTCTGAAAACAATATATGCTCTTCTGTATTAATCTTTCATCATAATAATATATTAAAAATTAAGAGACATTATTTAAAAAACATTTTCAAATTTTCTGTTTCCATTATTTTTATAATAATGGAATAAACTGACATAAAGAACCCACATTTCACAATGTTATGCACCAAAAACAGCAACTAAAAAATCCAAAAGAATTTCCCAGCTGCAAGTAACAAATACAGTGTATGTATAACACACAGTACTGTATATTTTTTGTGTTCTCAGATAAAGTGTTCTTAAAATAGTTAGCATGTGAACACAAGTAAACAAGTACAGTTACTGGCACTTTTCAGTATGTTCACCTTACAGTGATATGCCTATGCTTTACTAATAGGCAATCCCTATCTGGGTAGATCTATCTGTCTAGATCTTGATGTCAGCATGAAACCTAAATGCTTTGGATGTGAAAATATCTGTGTAGTAGGTTACCGTAGTGAAGACACTACCCCTTGCTATCTACAAGGATATCAACTACTTGCTATATATAAATTAGAGAGGAAAAGGAATTAGAATTTTTTTCGATATCCTTTCATTTAGCATCACTACTTTCATAACATTCTATTTATTATTGTTATGCTTCCACAATGCAATGTTTCTGAAGCAAAATATGCTCCTTGGGACCCTAGAAGCTCTTGATGGAAATCAACGTTGTTGTCTAATTTCAAGCAACAATGAGAAAGTAAATTTTGGTTAGTAGCTACGCACGTCCAAGGAACGTATTTAGCTTTGGATACAGCACTGTTAACTTCTCCAAAATTATTTTCTTTCCTTTTGTCTTTCCTTTTCCTCCTTTTTTTGCAGTCACTCAGAACTTCCCTATTGGACAGATTTAAAAATGAAACAGCAGAAGGGTGGAGCCTGGGGGCACTTTGAAGAGCAGGCTTGTCCCAGAATTGTTGTGAAGGAAGCCTAACATGGTAGTGTCAGGATCCCAACTTTATGAGGTTTGGAAGGTTTCCAAGCTCCCATTTACAAAAAGTCTTTAAAATATGCCTGGTTTAGCATCAAGACAAGGAGAGCTATCACAGAAGTATACTGGATCTGACCTTTAAAGGGGTTGGAGATTGAGAAAGTAGCTAGCAACTGCAAAAAACCTGCTAAGAATGAAGGAGACAACTCAGTTTTTTGAGATTACTTCATATGTTGTGTTTTGAGTACAAGGTTTAAACTCCTAGGGCATTTAAAATGATAACTCAAAGGAATTGAAAATGAAGTTTTAGCACAGCATGGTTTCTCCACGATTATGGATTCAAATGCCTGACCTTATCACAGGATGAAGTCTACCCAAAAGCACAAACTTTTGAGACCTTAACTACATCTGCAAGCTCTAATTGACTAGACTGATCTGGTATGAGTTACGGGAAAAAAAGAAACAATAGGCAAACTTTGCTATGTAACTTGCTAAATTTACACTTCTGTAATACATTTGGAGTGGGAGGCGACAGCGTGATGGAAACTTCTGTAACAGCTGGTATGATATGGATATGGAAAAAGTCAAAGAGATTGGCCAGGGGTTATGTGGTTAGTGAGGCCATGGACAGCTTATGCCAGCAATCTAGTGTAGAAAGCTATAAAGAGTTAAAACAAAAGACATGAAGGGGGAATAAATGCAGGCATGATACAAAATGTACAGAAAACTGACCCCAAGGTGGAACTGCTATGCAGAGAAGCAAAGCTAGCAGCATACCAGACATGCCAATCAGTCAGTGTGAGGGTCTTTTTCCCCTAGGATCATGGTGCCAAGCGAAACCGCACCAAAAGGATTGGGTCTTGGTTCGTGTGAGCATGTGGCAGGTGTGCATCATAGAAGAGAAATCACTGTTCAGCCACTACACCCAACTAGCTCATTAAATAAATTTTAAATCATATGTCACTGAGTGGTGTGGTTCTGACTTTGTAGCTGTGCCCCTTAAATTACCAACCCTGACGGCCTCCCGGCCACCAGTCACGAAATGAAACTAATTCCCATCAGAACTCTAATTGCTCAGTGAAAGTTCACTGAAGCCAGAATCCTTCCGAGTAACATCGAGGTAAGGAGACTTACTTTTCTACCTCTCTATTTGCTAATTATGTTCTGAAGAGAGTTCTTTCTCCAGTTTTCTGTGAGGATTTTGCAAGACTTGCCTTTGATTCATTTTCTTTTGTTTCTCCTTCCTCACAGGGAATATGGGCCTTTTAACACCCTGAAGGACAATTGAATTTGTTTTGTAGTGGCAAATGCTAAGTGCAGGGAATAAGATTCCCAAAATAAAAACTTAAAAATTCAGCCCAGAAAGGGAAAGAGAAGCATTCACTTTTGATTCTCAGGAAGATACCTTTCAGAAAGGGTGGTCTATAGAAGTATACTCCACGGCAGAAGGATCTTTCTCCTCAGTTGATTGAACAAGCATATGCACAAGCATATCACACTATATCGAGGCCACTTCTCTCTTTTTCTATCAATTAGTTTATATTCAAACAAAGTTCTTCAGTTATCTCTCTGGGCCTGTCAACACCACAAAATAACCCCACCTCAGCAATTCATATGGGGATAGGTGGCTCATCAGCTTAACGTAAGCTTGTATTACAGTGTTAAGATAATAACATGCAAATACCTACGAGTGTAACATTTTTTTCTTGCTCACAGTTGTAGTTTGCAACCAAATGGATGTTACAGTTGCCTGAGGGTTTGAAAAAAAATCCAGAATAATTTTAAAATGACATGGCTTTTTTGTGGAAGACTCAAAAAATTGATATATTTATATTACAAAAGAAAAAGTAGTAGGGTGATTTGGTAACGTTTAGCAAGTACTTACAGGAGGCTAAAGTTTGATAGCAGCTCTTTAACCTTGCAAAGATAGAATAGCATTCTATGGCTGATATCTAAAACTACCTAAATTCATGCTTAGAAATGAGATGCTTGATTTTAACAATAAGGATAATCAACCATTGGAACACATTACAAAAGACTCTGAAAGACTGGAGAACTCTAAATCAAGGGTAGATGTATTTTTTTCTGAAAAATACACTCTTATTCAGATGAAGAATTTTTAATCTTTTACAAAGAAGGTCAGAATTGATTATTACAAGGAATACTTCTTGTTTATAATTCATATGTGTTGTCTGAATTGATTGGATCATGATATCTTAATAAAAACGTACGTCAGTTTTGCACCACAGACTCATAAAAACTGCAGGTAATTTAGTAAACAGAAGTCAGTCACAATTCTAGAATAATGAGAGGAAAAAACCTTGACTGTTTTGTTCATATCAATGTTTCATTTATCAAATTCTTACTAAGAAAAAGCCTAAGACAAAAAGTGCAAACCAGTGGTAGAAAGGCTGCGTGGAAAAGATACTTCGCTGTTGCAAAGATACTACTCTTCTACTTTTTTTTTTTTTTTTGTTAAAGAAAAGGAGAGCTATTATTCTGATTTCTGAAAGGTAGAAGTAAATAGCATCCAAATTAAGGCTTAATAGTAATAGTTAGTTTAATAGTATCCAAACTAGAGATGTGAACTCTTCAGCAGACAGGCTGATATCCAACATGTAATCTTTCTCTGTAGTCCTCTGAGAAGCAGGCTGAAAATCCTTAAATTTTTTGAAAGGATAGATCTTTTACTGTAAACTTATATATTAAGTGATTAGTGTCTGAAATTTGACAATGATGTGAGATTCTCTCAATATAGAAGACTACAATTTACCTTTTCATTGCAAGTCATTTGAATTTTTGTTTAAAAAAAATGATGGTACAACTTAAAATGTGGATAAACCTCAAATATGACTATAACTTATTATTTCAGCTCTCAAATCTATAAAGACTTACCAGGATTACTTCTACTTTCTGTACACAGAGCAATGAATATTTAAAAAAATCTTCCAGCCCAACAGAATTGCAGTGGATTGCTTTCAAACACAGCAGCTGAATTAAACAACAACCTGTGTTTCTATTACCATATTGCTACCCAGGGGCAGTGTGTTAATTCTAAATATTAATATTTACTGTGAAATCCTTTACATAAGTTTCTGAGAAATCAAGATTTCTCTTGATAGTCGCCCTCTGCACAAGAGTTAAAACCTTAAACTTTAGAAACTCCTCGAGTAAACAGCCTCAGATTATGGAAACCAGCATCTTGAGAGCTAAATACAAGATTCAATTCTTTAATTTTCTTTTGACAACAATGAAGATAGACAAAGAAATGGTAGAATATAGTCTTTTTCATAGATTAAATGTTTAGACCATCTAGGCTTTATATCATAGAACTAGGAATTTTGGTGTTAGCACTGGAGCGTGCATTATAAATTATACCTGGTTAAAACACAAACCAAAGAAGAAGAGGTGATGGAGATATTTGAAGAAAAGAGGTGATGGAGAATTCAAGACTTTCCTCTGCAATTTGCTAATATGTTTAATAAATCCACTCCTACTTTCTTTATCTTTGTTACACCTTACTTTGCTAGTTCAGCTAGGTAAGACATATTATTTTCTCCATGTGGATATATTTATACACTCTAATCCTTTACCTCTGAAACTGCTTTCTGATGAAGTAAATATGTATTCTTGAAAGATTTTTATCATTCTTTTTCAGCAGCATATCTAGTTTTTAAACATACTTTTCAAACTGAGAGCACAAAGTCCAGTGGTCTAACAGAATCACAGAACAATTGATAGGGGACAATTGAAGGGACCTCTGGAGATCAGCTAGTCCAACTCCCCTGCTCAAGCAGGGTCCTCTAGAGCACATTATCCAGGAGCCTGCCCAGATGGGTTTTGAACATCTCCAAGGAAGGAGGCTCTACAACCTCTCTGTGCAACCTCTTCCAGTGGTTAGTCACCCTCACAGGAAAGAAGTTTTTCCTCAGGTTCAGATGGAACTGCCTGTGGTTCAGTTTATGCCTGTTGCCTCTTGTCCTGTGGCTGGGCACCGCGGAGAAGAGGCTGGCCTCATCCTCTTGACACTCCCCCTTCAGATACTTGTACACGTTGATCAGATCACCTCTCAGTCTTCTCTTCTCCAGACTGAACAGGCCCAGCTCTCTCAGCCTTTTGTCATCCAAGAGATGCTGCAGGCCCCTAACCATCTTTGTAGCCCTCTGCTGGACTCTCTCCAGCAGTGCCATGTCTCTCTTGTACTGGGGAGCCCAGAACTGGACACACTCCAGGTGAGGCCTCCCCAGGGCTGAGGAGAGGGGCAGGATCACTTCCCTCCTCCTGCTGCCTAATGCCCCCCAGGACACAATTGGCCTTCTTGGCCACAAGGGCACATGGTTGCCTCATGCTCAACTTGGTGTCCACCAGCACTCCCAGGTCCTTCTCAGCAGAGCTGCTTTCCAGCAGGTCAACCCCCAGCCTGTCCTAGTGAATGGGGTTTATTCCTCCCCAGGTGCAGGATCCTGCACTTGCCTTTGTTGAACTTCAGGAGGTTCCTTTCCACCCAGCACTCCAGCCTCTTCAGGTCCCTCGGAATGGCAGCACAGTCTTCTGGTGTGTCAGCCTCTCCCCCCAGTTTAGTATCATCAGCCAACTCGCTGAGGGTGCACTCTGCCCCTTCCTCCAGGTCTTGGATGAATACATTGAACAAGACTGAACCCAGCACTGACCCCTGGGGGACACTGCTAGGTACAGGCCTCCAGCTAGACTTTGTGCCACTCACTGATCACAACCCTCTGAGCTCTGCCATCCAGCTAGTTCTCAATCCACCTCCGTGCCCACTCACCTAGTCCATACTTCATCAGCTTGCCTGTGTGGATGTGATGGGAGACAGTGTTAAAAGCCTTGCTGAAGTCCAGGTAGACAACATCCACTGCTCTCCCCTCATGCACTCAGACAGTTATTCCATTGGGGAAGGCTATCATGCCTAACCATGATTTCCGCTTTGTAAATCCATGCTGACATGAATCCAGTGCACAAGTACTTGATGTGTACTTGATAATTCATCTGAAACAATTAATCAATACTGTTTTCAGACTGTGAAATTAAATGTAGCACTCAGTCTCTCATATATGTTGCTTACATTATGTGATGTACAGGAGGAAAAGTCTTGAGTATTCTTACAGTACAACTAATAGGAGAGTATCCAACTTGCAAAGTGGTGGGTTTTTAATAAACATTATTCAAACTATTTCATTCATAAAAAAGATGAATTCATCAAGTTAAACAAGACTGAAATTAATTGCTATGTCCATAAATAATGAATAAAAATGAAGAATGAAGAAAACAAAATAAGAATTTTCTATATCTTTAAATGTGCTCCATTACACAACCTCTGAACCTCAAATCATCTTTCTGTTTATGTTTGCACAACATGCCTAATGCCTGGGAGATTTATAGTTTTATAAATAATAATAATAATAATTTTTCTTACGGCACAAGAAACATAAATATAACACTTGAAATATTTTGTGTTCCAGACATAATGCTCTTTGTCATTGCTATTTTAAAGACTGGTTTTGACAATAAGGACTAAAGTGTGAATACTAGAAACAGCACCAAACTAATATTAATCCCATGTCGTGTTTAGACCAAAGACAAAAATTTTAGTCTTTTGTACCTGGAGTTGTATTTATTTGCATCTAGCTCTCATTGGCTCTGGTTATAGCTGAAAGAAGAGCTAAAGGAGCTGTCCCCAGGCATATATGAATTGAGGACCACAATAGTAGTGAATACCTGCAGAGAGCTTGACTGAAGAGAGTTGTTTAATGCAACATAGCAACTCTGTGGCAAAAGCATGTATTAGACCCAGTTTTTAAGGTGGTACCCCGCTTGTCTGAATTATGAGATATTCCTTTCTTTTCCTTTAATAACCTGCATAATGCCCTCAAATTCTCATTTTGGCATATGAAGCAGCAGTCCTACTGACTTGCGTCTCATAATGCACAATAATTCTGTCTCAGAGGATGGTGAGAAATAAGAGCATTTGATGACACAGTTAAAAAGATATTTCAAACTTTATGTACAGGAGGGTCAAACTAAAGCTGTCATTCTTTGTTCTTGAGTGCTCAACTCTGTAATATTAATGATATTTTTATGTACAAAGAAAGGTGACAAATGACACTTTAGGAAATCTGCATATTTTCTGTGCTAGAATATATTTTACTTCTGTTTCAGTGCATATTGTAAACTGCCTTCACTTCAGTCAACTAAACAAAGACAATTGTAAGTTACCATGACAATGTAGCTAACATATAGTTTGTAAGACTCATTTAGAGTTATTTAAATTAATTTACACACTACTTCCAAGGTAACATACACATTTTTTTTGGTAATTTGGTGATACTATCCTAACTACTGATTCTGTTCTAAAATATTCTACTGTTCTAAATGCTGATACTGTTCAAAATAGATGTGGAAAAATGAATATGTTCTAAGTGTGGATTTTGTTCTGATACTGAATAATATTTGGATTGGAGCATTCATTTCATTACCTTATCTATAATTTCTCAAAGCTATGAGTCTAAAACAAAACGATATGCTTGGTCGCCTCCAAATTTAGAGAATCACATACCCCATGTGTGATTTTGTGCAAATTTAAAATTACATAATCCTATTACGTAAGTTAGATTTTCCAGTTATATGTTATTAATTTTTTTTCTGATCAACAGATTTTAATATCCAGGTCCTGTTATTCTGAAGAAACCCTAGGTGTTCAAATGTAAGTTCTTGCTCTCCGGACTGGAAAACTTTCATCTCTTTTCTGCCCCTAGTGTCTGCTTCAGTAAAAGCGGGAAACTATTACTTGTTAATCACAGCAGCATATTGACTATTTAGTCAGTTGATACACTCACCAATTACAAAGCACTCAATGTATAAGAGCTAATCGTTATTTACTTATTTATTTATTTATTTTAGATCTTTCATATTTGATATCTGTACAGCTTACTGTGGGACTTCTGCAAGCTTCACAAACTAACTAGTGAAAACCTTGCCTTTATTTTTTTCACAGTAAATTCACTTCACTTTTGAAAGCCCTCTCCGTTACCCACTTGGGAATAAGAAGAACATAGGTGGCATCTCAGTCACTGCCTGCACATCATATCTAAAATTCCTGTGCTGTAACTATTTAAAACATCAGAGATATAAGACAATACACATTTTCTAAGTGCAGATCTCTTCAGAAAATAAAAGTCTAACCACTAACCTAGTGTACAGACATCTAAAAAGAGTAGCTGTCAACAAGCATATTATTTAAATTCAATTTAATGTTCTTTAAGAGTCAAAGAAGCAATTAATACAATTTGTGTGTGAACTAAACAGAAATACTAGGGGCCAAAATATTTATTAACGTTACTGTAGGAACAGTTCGTTAATGGTTTACTCTGAACTAATGTACACTATCATGCAGGTCATAGTAGAAGAACCATGCAAATAGTGAGTAGCTGCCAAAATAGCTTGCAGTGGAGATTCAGATAGTGATTTATTGAGGAGTATGTCCACTCGTGTTTATCTTGTTGAAAAATGTGCTAATAAATGTTTTGGTTGCATTTAAGTTTTCAATACATGCAGGTCGAAAAGCAAACAGACCTACATTCACCTTTAATCTTATTTTCTAAGTTTCTATTCTTATTTTAAAAAAGTAATTACTCACTAATATCATTTTATTTGCTGCAAAACTTGCTGGAAAGCAAAAGCCATACTACATAAAGCCACAGCAAAGTTTGTCACATACTTGAATATTACAAAACTTATGCTAGAAAAGTGACAAGATACATTAAACAAAAGTAGTATATATTTAAGAAAATGATAGTAGCCATATTACAATTGTAATATATTATAGATTTAACACTGAAAACAGAGTACATTAGAAAAGCCCCTTTTGGTAAGATATCACTTCATTCTCACGATGCCCCCTATTTCTGTCAATATAACTTTGATATACTGTGATTTTTTTTTTTTTTTTCCTCTTGGTATATTCCTAAACTAGGTAGCAGGTAGAAAACCAGAATTTGGCTTATGCTTTCCAGGGAGTATTGGCCTTTTGTTTTCCTGACTGGTCTAATAAATCCAATGCAGTTGTTTGCAAATTTTGATTTGCCCTGGAGAACCACATCATCATCATATTATTTCTGCATTTCTGTAATATCTCTTCAGCTTTATATGCACACATACACTGTTACCAACATTTTATTTTTATCTCTCTCTGTTTCCTCTTAAGTGCTAATGCACACCTCCATAGTTAGTTAACATGCCAGGTTCAATTCCAGAAATTACTGTGGAAAAATGAGGTAGTAGATGTATTTTTCAAGAGTTACTGTGATCACTGTAAACAAATCTGAAATCGCTGGTACGACTATGGGGAAAAAGTTTTAATCTAAAGGTCAAGATGTCAAAATATCTGTGAATTTTTTTTCTTGTTAGGAAACTGTACCTAAGGCTGACTGCGAAGGATAGATGCTGTATAAAAGCAAGAAATCCAGTGATTCATAAATACGCTTAAGAAAGTCTTTTTACATTACCTGAATATACTGGCATGAATTGATTCATAGTCAGAATATAGTTCATGAAATACTGCCAAAGATTTGGCAGTAGGCTAACCATATACATGTTTTAAAACAATGCAATAGACCAAGTAGCAGGAAACTTCAGAAGAATATTGAATCCCCAGGATTAGACAGCATATTCAGAAACACAGTAATGCTAAGGGTATACTGTAGGAAGCAACGCAAGCTTTCTGTTAATGTATTTAAAACCTTATTCACATACTTAATCTTAGAAAATCGAATACTTTTCATGCTATTTGATATGTGATGGAAAATTATACTGTAAGTCATAGCGCTCCCTTAAGTGAGTTCTCTCACTCTTATGTTCTTGTCAGTTTGTAATGTGGTATGAATTAAGCCTTTATACCTCTTCAGCACAGTAGGCTGTAAATTAATAGGTGCAAAGGAAGCTATAGTGTTCTGTGAATTAAGCCTCAATTTACTGCTTCTGTACTTCATAGACCGTTCGCATGCTGGTGTTAACAGCTAAGTGGTCTCTGTATTTCTTTACAGTTAACACAGACAGGCAAGAGATTATATTAGTTCATAGCCACTACTACTAGCTTGAAGTTCATTTACTATCCTGTTTACTTTAGAGTCAAAACTTCTGCAAAAGCTTCCACATACTTATGTGCATTTAACTACTAAAAACATGCGTATGTTATTTAGGATTAAAATCCCACCAAAAAAAATCTCTGCATTTTAAATATGCTTTATTTAAACACAAACCTAAGGAATTTTGAAAGACTTTTATGTGAGATATTAGCGTAAAATAAATATTTTTTTTACTTAAGCCTTAAATATATTTACCTTTGCATCAAGACTCTATTATCTTTCTTTTTTTTTTTTTAAATCATGTTATTTCCATCATCTCTACCTCTGAACACAAACATAACATAGAAGTCAAAGGGAAACTGTGGTCCAAATGGAAGAATGGGAAAGTATTTTTTTTTTTTTACATTTCTAGCTGAAGCTTTAAGAGGAATTAGGTATGTACCTCAGCACTGGCTATCATCATGTGGGCCAGTGTCTGTGGAAAAGACCACAGGATACTGATAACACTGCTATTTATTTAAGAAGAAAAAGGGAGAGCAGGCAGGGCTTCTCTGCTGTCCTAAATAGCAAGGGTAAATGTAACAAAACAGTCCTGTTTGGGAATGAAGAGGAACAGAGAGAGGCTATGCCTGCCGGATCAAAGGGATAGCATTAGTGACAGTGGTATCTCTGTGAGCTTTATGTTTTTGTTCGCTCTGTGCAAGCAGAAGGGCTGACCTAAAGTGCACTTCCCAAGCAAATTTGGGATATCATTCTGCAAAGGCCTTCCTGACCTACAGCACCAGTGCATTCTCACCATTGCTACTTTGAAGTTTATATTTCCAAGCCCCTCCAAATCTGTAAAGGAGCTGTTTCCCAGACCTTACCAACTCTTTAAAAGTTTATTAGGTCCCAGCCTACCAAACAAAACTCTTCTCATTATTAGATTCATTCTTGCCTTCCAGCTATCCAGCTCAAAGCTCTTACCACCTCCATGATCCCACTTCCTTCCAGCACATCCCTGGGAATGCAGAGATCACATACAAGCTCAGATGTTTCATTTCTGTTTATTTGTTAATCCTCTACTCGCACCTTTTTTTCTTCTCCTCACTACTGTCATATTGGCTTTTAGAACCCGAAGCTGCCTTATTGTGACCAACAAACCTCACCTCTTCATTTGTCTCTCCCTACAATAATAATAAAACAAACAAAAATTATCTACACACATTCTCCTGTTTGTGAAACAATTAAAAAAAAAAATTAAAGATGCCTTTAGGATGCCGAAAGGAAAAGGAGGACAATGTCCAGGATGGGGGATAGTATTAAAATAAAATATTGTCTTAAAATAAAAAAAAAAATAATTCTTTGAAGCTTTGTTTTTTCTTTAATCAGTAGTAGTCAGATTTTATCTTTCCTCCCATTGAAATGTTAGGGAAGAGACTGTTCACCACCATTCTCATCTATTTTGTTTTTACTTTCTATGGAGTACAGAGATACTGAGCAGGGTTCGTTGTATTTTCCCCAAGTCTGCTAACAAATTACTTACAACTGTGGATAATTCATTTTTTCAGGCTACCATTTGAATGCCTGCAGAAAATCCATTTTGGAACATCATGACTGATCGATACAGCAAAGTACAAGATACATCACTGATGAGATCAGCTTATTAATACTTATTATAGGAAAACTGTAGGAGTGAAGAAGCTGTTTATTTGCATATGTTTGGGTATGTCAAGTGTTATGCCAAAGAATTGTGTACAGATAGTGAATAAAGACAGGATATTTCCCACTCAGACAATTTTGAAAGACTTTGTAAAGATTGCTTTAGAGAACCGATAGTGTATCGGTTGCCTGTATTGCAGGTATAGTGTACACAGCTTCATGATATGCAAAAAACTGTGGCTATTTTCCTTCCAAATTCTGTAATTCCTGAGTGGATAATCCCTCCTGGGACTGTGTTTAACAATTCTGAGATCAATAAGACAAGATATTCAGTCTAAGATTACAGATCTCCAAAGGCAGTAAAGTTCAGCACATTGCTTGCAAATATTTTGCACACCATCTTGACTATATCACGTCTTTCTTTTCTTCTTCTTCTTTTTTTTTTATGGGGGGAATATTAAGATAATATTAATAATATTCAGATTTGGATACTGACATTAGGAAGGAACTGGCATGGAGGTTAATAGATTGTAGACAGATTAGGAAGTCATTACAGTGACTGAGTAACTATTTGGGAAGAGAAAGCTTGAATTTCATATCTTAATCTACCAAAGATCAAGGGAAAAAGATAAGAAGTTCAACTAGAATGTGTCAATTCTTGTTTGACACAGTAGCAAAAGCTGGAGGAGAATGTAGAAAGAGGAAACGTCGGATGGAGGAGAAGGAAAGGGAGCGGTGAAAGCATTGATGTTGCCAACACAAAATGGCTAGAAGCAACTGTGGAAAATGAAGCATTAGCAGCAAAGGCAGCAACCAACAGGACTCAGAAGCTGGGGAAAAGTTATGTTCTTCAGAGACTTCAAAAGAGACGTGGAAGAAATCAGTCAGCAAGGACATATCTCTATATTTCATGAATATAAATTTAGTCCTAATCAGGTAAAAGAACATATTACTAAAAGCAAATATCTAGCATTCTGTCACGAACACTCTCTTTTTCAGTCTTCTAAGGCTCCTCACACAGATACACACAGTATCTTTCTTGCTCATCTTGAAAGCATCTATAACCTGCCAATGAAACTTGGGTTTTTAGAAGTGCTCTATATGAAGTTAGGGAAAAGTCTATGTGAAGTCTATGTGAAGTGGGTTATAAAAGTTATTAAGGTTGCTACATATGCTTGAAAATGTTAGAAAGTATTCAAGTGCAAAGCAGCATTAATGCTGATTTCAAATCTGATAGGCTACACACTTTTTATAAAGAAATTGGAAACTTTGCAACATGGAAGATAACAGAAAGAATTTAATGGTAACTATGCAACTTCCTTTCCTATCATATGGCAATAAAAAGTTTTTCATTGCAGGACAACTCATATGTGTACTCTGAGTAGAATTGACAGAGTGTTTTATAACTGTGTTCTACCAACTCAGTATTCATCCTTGGAATGAGAGCAGGACAGATCATTCTACTGGTTATCTCTGTTCACAACTGGTAACGAATTTGTCCCTTGCTGTTCAAAAGGGGCACAAATGTACAGATACATACATAAATATATACCCACATATACATATGCATTGTTATTTTTCTGCTTTCTCTAGCAATATGAGCAGGTGGGAAGGTCAGACAGGCAGGTTATCAGGTACAGATACCTACACTTATTGGATCCAATTTCCTAATCAAAAAGTGTAAAATGGAAAATCCAGATAAAACCTACAGAAAGGTAGGAAGAGCTTTGGAAAGCTAGTAGGTAGCAGGACAACCCTTTATCAGTATCCCCAAAACCATTACATGAGGTCAGCAGAGTTTTATCAGTGATCAAAACTCTCTAAATAGGTTAAAAAATACAAACAAATGAATAAAATCTAATAGTTCTCTCAAACAAAAAAGCTGCAGTCTAATTGCCTTCCTCTCCTTGCACGGTCATGGCACACCTACTCTGATGGAAAGGGATAAAAAAATGGAATCCTCTATTATTTTCAGAAGCTTTTGCTGGTATCTGACAACAACTTTATTGAACATACATCGACAAGCAATGAAACTTTTCACAGTAAACCAATAGATGGTGATCTTTAGCTATATTCTCATATACATCTGGGATAAATATTCAGCTTGTGTGTATAGGATTACTGACATTGGTGTCTATTAATAAAGTGAATTACATCACCAATAGTCTCATGACTACCTTTATATAGACCTCTCACCATGAGGGTGTAAGATTAAGACAAATCCTATAAACAAGATCGGAAATACACACTTTTAAATACTACAGACCTGAATGGTACCTAAGAGCTTGTACTGCTCTATTGATCTAAGAAACACAAATTAGTATTATGACCCAGTTGTTACAAGAAATTATTCATTAGCATAGAAGCAAGACAATTTTCATATGGCTCCAGCAGCCTATGTCAAATCATATGCCAAGGGTAAAGCAATCCGCTGTTGCTTCTACATCACACTTATTCACATACAGTTTTATAGCCTTTAACTAGGATGTTGAGAAGATTTATAAAGGAATTCAGAGTAATCCTAAAGGTATTTTTAAATGATATTAGGAAATAAATTATTATCCTGCAAATTTTTGTCATGCAAATGCAAGAAAATGAACTACATTTTGCACTTTAGTTCAGTGCAAATTTAGTCCAAATTTAAGTCCAAATAGAAGCTAATACACTAAAATTGTATTATGGACATAAAATGAATAGGGAGGTGTTGTCACTTTAACCTTTTATAAATGAATACTATTAGAATGGATTTTATAAATGATTATCAAATAATCTTTTAACAGTAAGAAAAAGTAAACAAATTTCTCTAATACTTTCAATGCATTGGAAAACAGATTATCAGCTATATAACTTGGAAATTAACTAAGGGTCTTAAAGAAGCTTTAGAAACATAATACACACATCACAGTTGATATGTATATATCAAATTGTTTTTCCTTATCATTTAAAATCTTATTTTTCTTGTATCTCCATCACTTTATTTGTTTATAACATGTCCATTCAGTTTTCACCACAATCATTTTAGAACTGCTTGTAACCTTGTTGATATGTCTGCAGAGCGTAATTCAGAGCTATTGTGCTATATAATAAAAGCACTAAAGAATCATCAGTCTGAAATTATTTTCTTTATGCTTACTCTTTTTCTAGCTTTTCCAGGCTACTATATCTATGTTTCTATGCTTTTAACCAGGAAGATGTTTGGCTAGTTCTACATCAAATACGCATTTCATTGAAAGAACAATCATAATTAGTGGACCATGCTAACAGAACATGTTCTGTTGTCTAAAACAGAATTACTATATGAAGCTGTTGACATGATGCCAGATTCAATAAAAGGGAGCAGCTGAAAAAAAAGTCACATTTTAAAATGCTACATCTATAGACCGTTAGCTTTTAGTATGGAACAAAGTCACATTTGAATACATAGCTGATTTTAGTAGATTACGTCATGCACTACATTTAGCATGTCTCTAATGTAGCTATGGTAACCATTCTCACTTAATATAACTGAATGTGTAGCTTCACTCCAAATTATCCAATAATCCTTTCAATGTTTCTTACAAAACTTCTCATAGCTTCTTCAAACTTTTGGCAATGATCCCAGGAACATATAACACAACCTTAGGGTTTACTAATCAGAGATTAGTATTCTAAATAAATACCTCCAATCCAAACAACAAATATCGGGGAAAAGAGAAAAATGTTCAGATTGAATTCTAGGAGAAAGAAAATTCTTATCATATACCAGATTTTCCTACTGTAACACTAGCCAATACTATACGAGATTAATGCAGAACACATTTCTATTACTATTTGCTCATATTTTCTACATATTTTCTACATAATCTGTTATAATAAATCTTCTGGAGAATGGATATGTATATCTGATTGTCTGTAAATGTAATATTATTCCTGTATTTGCATGCTTAAGTTCAGTAACAGCCGAATTTCTAACAATAAAGTTGCATACATGTTGTTAGATATCCATTGGACACTTGTACTCAAAATTAAATGGACAGATCTTTATGTTCTGCAGCAAGATTCCGTTAGTTCTTCACCTTTGAGATTCCAAATTTTGGCCCTTAGAAACCAAACTAACGAAAAATAGGAATTCATGATTGTTGTGTATGTCTGTATGTGACAGCGAGATCGGTGACATTGTACTTCAGACAGACAGATATGAGCACTTAATTTGATACTGAGCTGCTTCAATAGCTGTTGTTAAAGAACTTCTGGTACTTTGGAAATATGGAAGAGTAATCTTGTGAAATAGATCCTGGAGTCCCTTCGAAACAAAGCTTTTACTTTTTACCAAGCATAGTTTCTGCACATTTTTATTATATATAGTTTAAACAGATCAGGTGCTACCTAGAACTTCACAATCGTTAATATAATGCATTGCCTAGCCAATCACGACATTAAAACAGTAGTGAGGTTGGATCAGAAATCCGGAAAGGACATTCTGAAGACAATATCCATCAACCGTCTATGAGCAGCAGATCTGTATTTTTTTTTTCTAAGCCACATTTTGTATGCAAAGGTATGCACATTAAACACAAGATAGTCTTCTCAGATATTTAAAAAAAACAAAAAACAAAAAACCTCTGAATATATAGATTGCAGAGAAATCCTAATACAAAGTATTCTGCAAACAAATTCATTCCCATAAACAAAACTATCTTATTTTACTCAGTGCAGAGAATGTAGATTTAACATTATGATTGGTAAGTCCTAACATTGCTTAGCAAACAGCGTTAACATCAGCTCACATAAGATAGTAATACGTACATACATCAGTACATGAAATAGGATTGAATTACAGCCTGCTTAGCATAAAACGGCATATATTTTCTCCCTCTTTCTATTCCTGTTTTCTTGTGGGCTGAATTTTGCTCATTGCATTCATTGCTGAAGTATGATAGCCAGGCAGGTTGTTCAATACACAACATCTGGAAACATTCTCACACCAAGTTCAAAGAGTGCTGCACATAGTATCAATAAATGCTCACTGCTAAGATAGGATGAAGAGTGGGAAGGAAGAAGACTACTATATTCAGTTCTGGAGGGTGAAATGGACCAAAGGAAAATGCATAATAAAATGGTCATTACTAACATACAGGAAACATAGTTGTCCTTACAATACTTTGTCACTTTTTTGTCACTTTTGCAAAGACTTGCCAGCAAATAAGAAAAACAGAAATAGATCTTTACAAGATCTCTGACTTACCATATTGATGGTGCTTCTGTTCCACTGATCTCTAAGAAGTCATATCCTTCTTCTAACTGGAAGTCAGTAAAGATCAAAGCAATGGTATCTCCTGGTTCAGCCAATATGGTCCAAGTGCAATCAGCGTTATTTTCATACTCTGAAGGGAAATGGGGACTTGAAATAGTTCCACTCGTCCCACGCAGTGTCCCTCCACAAGCTCCTTCAGCTGATGAAGAGAATATCAGTTACAAGTGCAGCTGCATTTTAAACAAGTAAATAATCACCCCTGTTCCTGGCATAGCAAACCAAACTCTTCTCTTACATGGATACAATACATAGAAATGCATTTTAAAATTATGTGTTCCAAATCAGGATGTTTCCACTTAGCAAGTAAGTTCCGAAAGTTTCACTGTCAGATAGACCTTTCAAGGTTCATATATCATCAGTTAATAAAATATTTTCTTTTTAATTATTTTTAACTAAATTTCAAAAAAATAGATCACAGGAATTTGCTGTTGAGACTGGAATGTTGTTTAATCTGTGACCAAAGGTTTTAGCAGAGCTTTTTGTACTCTTCCTTGACCCCTACCATTTTGTTGAAAGCTTTAAAAATATTTTGACTAATATTAGCACTGGGTATTAAAACTGACTTAATTAGAAAAAAAAATGTCATCTATGTAACTCATTTGCATGAAAAATTCAAAAGTCATCAAGTTGCTTTCGGTATGTTGTAATGCAGCTATGAAAGCTACATCAATAGTAAATAAAGATATTTCTGCGTAAATGAAAGGTCAGAAGAGAAGCGTTTCAATTTTTGCCCATTTTATTATCTTTAATTACTACTATTATCATTAGGTATTATTTACATACTATAGATGCATGTGGCAATTTAAAAGCAAATAGCTTGACAAGGTCCCTAACACAAGGAATGTACAGTCTAAGTAGGATACTAACTGAATAACTAATTAAGACAACAGGTAAGGTAGGAGGAGAAAATCAAAGTTGCCTGTGAAAGTGAGTTTTAAAGGAGGATTTGAAGAAGAAAGATTCATTTGAATCAAAAGAAGACAGAATACTGTGGTTAGACATTAAAAAAGAAGACTATTGAGAGAGGATAAACAGCTAATAAGAGACTAAAAGAGAAGGAAGGATCAGAGAGAGGCAGAAACAGAATGATTTCTTTAAGTCTTGAAAAAGGAGAAAAGCTACTGAAGACGATCCAACAGGTAGTAATCTTTACAATCGCTTTTTTACATACAAAGTAGCCTTTTGGCATGAAGAAATGTATAAAGTCTGTGTCAGCCAAGGATGTGTAGAGTTTCGTGATTTGCTGGCACAGGAGTTTCTCAGAGGAGGGCAGTTCTTTTCATTAAATTTCATATCTTACTCTCTGGGCCCTGACACTGATATCTTCTTTTTTAAACAAAAGGCAATTTTGGGGGGAAATGGATCTACACTCCTAAAAGAGTTCTTTTTGTTGTTCAGTCAGACCACTTGTGTGATTTCTCCCTCAGGCTTTTGATTCAGTCCGTATTGAAAGGGCCATTTGTAACTACAAGGGATGAAAAGGGAAAGGAAGTGAAATTTAAAGGACTCATGGGTAAAACCGAGGATCAAAGCTGACATTCCTGATGCATAATATATGCAAACACTACAATGATTCTAAAATTACTGTAAACGCCAAATAAATGAGAGAGAATCAAGGTTTGTTTTCTGCTAATATCTAGAATCATGATTTCTCTCCCTTTTTTTCTATCTTGACTGTACAGGTTTCAAGCACTTCCTATTAGCTTGTCATCTAAGAACACAAAGAAAAACAAATTAACTTGATACATCCTGTGCCAATACTTCAGTACAGAAACTAAAAGTAAGATATTGATTTCCACTGTGGTCATCATCAGTATCAGAGTCAGAGTGAACCATAAGAAACCAAAAAATGATTGTTCCCACTTTTTTTTTGCAAGCTTTCAGCTAGTTCATATTTTATCATTACTATGGGGGTTTTTTTGTTTGTTTTGCTTTTAAGGAATCAGCATACATAAGTATGAGTTTAAGTTAATAACAGCATACAGGTTCTACCTGCATTCTCAGAAGACAGCAAGCAGGCTTTTCCCATGCCAGGTAGTGGGGAAAATGCACGGAATTACTAAGTCAGCCATAACTCTTTGGCACCAGCTGCTTGTTGTTAAATTCTGTTATGACAACATTCGCAATGACACCATCTCCCACTGTGTTTACATTGACATCAAGTAACATGCTAGTGGTGATTAAGATGCCACTCACTGTTTATGTTGCAGAGCCCTGGAATAAGGTCTGAGCTCTAAAGTGCTGACTTTTACAGCTGACAAGGAAGGCTTATACAGCTGATTATTTTTGGCAATCCCCTATAAAAAGCTAGATTTATACACTGTGCATTACCAGTGAAAGCCTGTGGAAGTGAGGCTGCTAGAGATATCTGCCCAGAGGGAGGCATAGCTATTTAATCTATTCATAACAGCAATTGCAAGAGATTGCAAGGGACCAAGTTAGCTCAGCAATGGAGAGGGAACATTAGTCAGGTAAGAATACAGAAACCGTTTAACTCAGTCAGACAGAGAGCCAACATTTTCTTTCTAACGGATGCGGATGCTTAGGAAAAACAGAGCCTGTACTGAACGCTCTTTCCTCTGACACATTTACCCTGTTTCAGCAGCCTGTGGTTGGGGACTTCCTCCGAAAAAGACAGCCCCCAGGCTATGGTAATGAGACTACTGAATATTAAAACAGGTAATAAATTCCTTAAGAACTAGTGCAGGAAGGCAGGATGTGGCCACACTGCTCAGAGGATAAGAGAGTTCGGCTGTGTGTAGATAAGCTATGTTTCACCAGCTGACATCAGACCTCGTTGCCCTGCTTAGATTGCTCATCCTTCTTGGCTGGGCTGTGGCCTTCTCTGTGTTGTGCTTTTGACATAGCCAGAACACTGCACGGGAATGTTAATGCATCACTGTGCTTGGAGTAATTTTATAGTAGATAGCGCCTCAGGCTTCAAAAACACTAACTCTCAGTGATTAGCAAATTGCATTTTAAAATATGCAAGTAATTAATTCTAAACACTCATAGTTATTGAGAAGTTGTAAGCAACTGCACAAAATGCTGTTCATATCAGCATAATTGACTACTTGAAGTATAAAGCTACAAACATTTGGATCTCAGTAGTCAGAAATGAAGTGCTCTAAATTTAGAGAATATGTGTTTTATGTGGGGTATAAATACAAACACATATGGCTTGCACCACTTTAAATTTGAGAAAAAGGTCTATATATATACTGCAGATATGTAGCTTGGATAAAATGCCTGAAATCTATGGATTTGTTACATATGTAAAATCTAAACAATCACTAAAGAATCATTGCAGATAATGAAAAATCTTACATTTTTCTTCAAACTAGAAACAGGCATCTAACCAAAAATAAAAATCCAGATTTTTTTTTTGCAAGCTGTGTTTTGCATAAGGAAGGGATTAAACCTTAATGGTAAGTATAAATTTTAGCTCAGTGTTTGGGTATGGACAAAGAATGGTATTTCAATAATGAGATTTTCCTAGCAGTAAGATGAAAACCCTGATAAGCAGACATCCAAGGACAGGATAAGGACAGAAACAGTATCTTAGAAAACTTCCATATTTTGTTAGGTTTAGGTGTCCTTTGAATGTGCAGCCATTTTTACCAGCTCTTCCTCACTTCCTGTACAAACACTTTTCTAGGGTGCAATATCCTCTATTCCATACCTCCTTTTTTAATAAAAGCTGATAAAATGCTTATTCAAGTAAAAGTTGTTTACTGCATGATAAGCAAAAAATAGCAGTTAGGCCAATCATTTTAACCTTTTAAAATTAATTTACAATCTGAATTCAAATGATCCAGGACTACCTCAGTTTATATGACAGAGTTCTGATTTGAAAGATCATTTAGGATTAATTTTACTACATTACTTTTGTAATATTACTAATAAAAAACAAAGCAGTGACTTAAAATACATAACTCATAGTCAGTTACTGAATAAAGTTTTTGCTTGCTATGCCACTTGTAGACTTTTCCTTACCCCTTTATCACTAGCAACAGAATAGATGCAATTAAAACTTGAGTGACATTTTATAAAGCATCATCAAATGACATATTGTCATTTCAAGTCACGTTTTGTAAGGCTTATCAATTAAAGAAAATTGCAGCTTTAGACAGTTCTAAATGAACCACGGGCATACATTATTTAGCATGCCTTATTAAAAATATCACTGAAACAGTTCCTTATTCAATTCTTTATTAAATGACATTTTTCTGTAGTTCATTTGAGAAAAAGTACATAATTGTACCTCATTTAATGAAATATTTCAACACGGAAAACACATCTATAAAATAATCATAACTGATTATTCCACAGATATTTGCTCTGGATATTTTAGAAATGTTTAATATGGGAATAAGTTAGATGATTTTTTTGAAATGAGACTTTAAAATTACCATTTTAAAGTGTCTTACTGATATGAATCTAAAAACAAGCCTTAGTATATCAGGGCCACGTTTAAATGTAAGTCTTAGGATGTCAATGCCAACTGTTAAGCTGCTAAGCTGCCAGATTCATAAAGACTAAAAACATCACTAAGTGTTACAATGATGTAGCATTATACATTCATCAGAAAACTCATTCATCTAATCTAGTTCCAATTGGCAGCTAGCTCTTAAACTATCAAAATATTCGGCTCTGCTTGCTAATAGTTTATTATTTTTCAGAATTGCATAGCCTTTATTTTGAATAGGCACAAGCCAAAACGTGTGCTTCTTTTCCGTTTTTAAATAAATAGCAACTCGTCAAGATCTCTTCAAACCAGATGTACTATAGACGAGTGGTCTAATCAGTTTGTCTCCCTTTCTCAATTTCTCCTGTTGCTGTTGATCAACTTCACATAAATTAAATATTCATTAGACCATATATCTAAGATGAAATTTCTTTCTCTCTGCAGGGATTTCAAATGGCATTTCAAAATAGAGTGATCTCTACGTAGAACGGGATTTGTTTTGTTAAAATATCAGAAATTACTGTGGTAGGAAAATAAAGTCTTTCCCAGATAAATTAAGAAGTCAGATTTCATACTGAAAGTTAATAGAATGTATGTGACAGAAATGCAGGTATAATTACAGTCTGTTCAGGTGCCTATGGGCATAAATGCATCTCTGTTACTGTTTTGAACATTTCAACTTTGACACTTCAGTGACCTCCATGTAAGCAGACCTCAGTATCTAGTGGGGTTCTGTTGCAATTATTGGCTCTGACTATAGTGGATTCCGTGTGACAGACGCGCTTGCTGGGAAAAAGTTCACTTTTTGTTTGCAAACATGGTGCTTAATTTAGCAGACTTTTAGAATTCCTCCTTAACATCAGTCTGTCACACAGCTCTCCCCTCCCCGCCCCAGTATACTTTGGAAAGGAAATCTGATCCAATAACCAAAGTACATTCCATGCTTATTTGCTTATTTTAGTCTTGCATAAACCTTTTTGCTAACTTAACAGAACTATTAATTGATAGTATGTGCTTGAACAAATATAGAATCAGAACCTCAATTCTGCCAGCCCTTTCTTGCAAAAACTGAGAATTAAGAGAGAATATGAAAATTATTCAACAATCTGTAACTTCATATTCTGTCTCCCACAGAAATAAAAGATCAGTCTTCTGGATATCTTGCAAAGAGTCTTCTTTCTTTTTCAATTAAGTATCCTTAGCTGTTGTGCAAGGATTTGATAATTATTCACTTGAGAATATGGTTTTATTTTAATGCTGATAATGATCCCTTAAAATAACAGCCTACAGCAAATTAATAGTAAAGCCTTAATTTTTAAGCAAAAAGGGAAAAGGATAAATTCTTTAAAGGCAAACTAATGAGTTTTCCAGGTTTCATATATATTTCTTTAATAATTAGGAAAGTTAATCCAGTTTTTCCAAAAAGTCTGCATGCAGTCATATCTTTACATTTTCTGACTTGCCTATTTGAGATTTTTTTTAGTTTTTATCAAACCATTTTATCTTTCTTTGATCTTAACGTTACTCATGTTCATAATAGTCAGATTGTAGTCCTCTTTCTTGTGCTTTGACTTCACTATATTATTCTGAGTGCCTTTGTTATGTCTTCATTACACTGTTCATCTCATTTTTCACTTGTTATTCCTATTTTTCAGGCACCTCACTGCAGTTTCAGCTAGCACTTTTGACCTGGCCCCATTCATGTTTTTCCTAGTTCCTTTGTATCTACTGATACATCCTAGCACAAAAGAATACACGCGCACACAAACATACCCACACACATACAGACATACACACATATATGTATGTAAACATATACAAATATCGGCACACATACATGAAAGAATACTTGTAGCTGTGCCGTTATCTCCCTTTGGTGTCATCTCGTCAGTCCTTCACTACTCTGTAAGAAATTATCCGGTATATCCAATTAGCTTTCACTGAAACACTTACCTGACTTCTGATTTGACCAGTTATAATTGTTTTCATTCTGACAACTTTGATCATAGCTTAAACATTTCACCAGTACAGATTATTCCGAAGATGAACAGAATTACTAAAACAAGAATCTGGAACTTTACTCTAAAAATTAGATCTTGGAAAATATTCTCACTTTTTCATGAAATGCAATATCTATCATTAGAGATGATTAAGAATTTTCTTTACCTTTCCTTCTTTTGTCAGAAACCAGTTTGGGGAAGGGAGGATAAAACCATTGTGGAAAGATGCTAACTTTTATTGAGCTTGTCACTGTACACTTCTTGATTCAACGATAAAATTTATGGTCAAAAAAGGGTAAAGAACTATCAGACAGCCTTACTCGATGTGGTTGTGGATTTCTGTCCAGGGGATGCAGGTTCAAGTGTGTCTTCAGCTCAAATTAGACTTACACTAAACATTCCTACTTTCATCCTGTTCTAAGAGTACTCCACTGACTATCAGTCTATTAGCTGGAAATCTAAGGACAACCTTTAAAAGTATGAATAGCACCAAAAACTTCAATTTCTCTTTGCTAGACGTTTAGAAACATTGGTTCTGAATCTCTGTATTCAGTTTATCTTACTCTATAGTGAGTCATTTTGACCTATAAACTGTTCTTCCTCTCTCCCGTCATCTATTCTAAGAATACCTTTCTGATTATATATTCTTCCCAGCAGTATTTCTCCAATAACCTTTTTTAATCCTGGAACCTGATTAATTATTACTTGATCCTTTCGGGCCTTTCTAACATGTGATCTCCTCTACTGGTTTGTCTCTATTTATTTTTTTTATTTTCCCTCCAAAAATTGCATATATTTTTAGCGATAACATATTACATGTTCTTCTCCTCACAGCTATTTTCAGTGTATGAGAAAAAGCTTTACAGCTGTAATATCACTAAGCCAATTTGTATTCCTAATGCTAACGTCATAAAAATCTAGACTCATGCAACTATAATCAGCCAGGGATTCTCAAAATTACTGAGAATTGAGAACCTAATTATACAAGGTTCTTTTTAGAAGTAGTCACATATCATAAATCAGCTATTAGTAGAGTCACTGCAGAGAATGAAATTACTATTCAAAATGTTTCAAACTCATACTGCATAGGATTTCAACTTGAAAATGAAAGAAGGCTGATGCTCTGGGTAACATTATTACTGCATCAAGATGGAGGCAAAGACCTTTTTTCTTTACAGGACAAAAACCCTAAGAGGAATAGAATTTAGGTGGGACACAGAATGATTCACCTTGTCAACTTTTGTATACCAACTGTACCTCCCTACGTTTTTCAGAAACTCATTGTAACCTTCTTCGTTAGTTTGTAAGAGGAGAAATGTTCATGGATGACTTACTATCAGGAGATAGGAGTGATTTTTTTTTAATAATTACTTCACCTTTTCAGAATTTGTCTTCTTACCACTCAAAGTCTCTAAACTTTTTAAAAATGGCATTGACTACACCTTTGCTTTGCCATTAGAATTCATCATAAGTCATCAATGAATCTGCAGCACATTTCTGTTCCTTTACCCTCCATCAGACTGTAAAGAGAGGACCTCTGAAAATGACTAGCACCCAGAGAAAATTTTACTAATGCCAGACTCAAAGGTGCCTACATCTTCCTCAAGGCTCAGTAACTCACTAAGAATTTCTGTACTAGAAGCTCCATTTATAAAGCTAGACAATGTAAAAATTACTTGACACCAGCTTCCTAATTTTTCTGAAAATGTTAAGGAACAAAATTGTAGGAAATAGTCACTTGCGAGCATCAGGAAAACTAGTGAAACATATTATGGAGAATAAGGATATTACAAATTTTGAATATATAAATGACATGTAGTTTTGTTTACTATACTATCTAGCATGGATGCCATGAATTTAGTTAATGTTGACTAGAAAGAAGAATGCCACCTGGAAACAAAACAGTAAAGAAAGGTGCTTTCATGGGAAATACTAAGGTTATTGAAGAAACAATTAGGGTAACGTTCCTGGGTTGAAGAAATAGTAAATAAAGAGGGTTACTCCATGGCATACGTTCCAGAGTGAAAAAATGAAACAAAATAAGGAATGCTTAAAATCCATAATCATATTAGCATCCAGCATGAACTGTAAAAATCCATTAATGCAATGTCTCAAGTCACATAAATCTAACTTTTATGCATAAGTGTTTGCATTTCATGCAAGTTCCAGGGGGAACATAGAATTACAAATGAGGAACAAAATTTCAGTCCTGCTAGAGATATTTGAACATAGAAGTGCCATCACATTTCCTGCACTTATAGCAGTGAACAATGTCAGAATGGGTAGTATCTGTGCAAACAGAATGAATATTTAGTAGACATTGAAGACTGTTAAAAAGAGAAAAAAAGACTGTGTTTTCATATTGAAGCTCATTCACAAAGGAATCATGAAGTTGAAACATTTTTCTGAAATCTGTTTACTAACTCTTATTAGAAGGACAAAAAAAATCTAAGATCACACAACAGAAAGGTTAGAAAAATTATATATTTTCCTCCTGTATTCAAAGCACGGGTTAAAGAAATTTTCAATGCATACTGCTTGAAATCAAGTACAGGCAACAGACATGACCCAAATTTTCATTGGTTTTCGTTGTTACTGACTGTTATATGTTTTCGGGAGCACAGAAATTTATAAAATATCTCTTTGCTGTGAGGAATTACAAGACTTTCAGTCACAGGAAAACTTAATGACTTATTACAGAATACAACTGCTACCCTTTCTCGCTCATCCACATGCACATCAATAATACTAACAAGGCAGAATTTGAGCAGTGACGGGTGACCAGTGGGTGACACAGGCATAGGAGCCCTGGAGGGGTTATCCTCAATGCAAGGGGAATAGCTCAGGCAGCAGTGGTAGGATCTTGCAGACAAATACCTGAAGAAGCAGCTGGTATTGGGCAGCAGGGCTTTGCCTCCTTGGTCACAGGACCCTCTTCAAGGACTGAGGGCTGCAGGGAAAACAGGATCTGCCTGACTAAATAGGATAAGAGTACTTCTGCCAACAGATCTGCTAACTAGCAAGGAGAGCTCTAAATGAAATTTGTCAGGGATGGAGGCCAAAGCCGATAGATAAGTCGGAGAACAGGCACAGGAGAAGCACAGGCAGGACAGGGCAATGGAAGCCTCTCTCTTGCTCTCCCTGAGAAAGCACCACAACTGGAAACCCAGCTCAAGTGCCTGCATACAAAGATGTGCAGCATGCAAAGCAAACTGGAGAAACTGGAAGCCTACCTACAGTCACAGAGCAGTGGTGCCATTGGAATTGGATTTAATATGATAGCTCACCTGACTGGAGTGCTGCAATGGATGGACTCTTAGAAAAAGTAAGCTCTTAGAAAAAGTAAGTTTGGAAGAAAAAGGGAGGATGAACTGCACACAAAGGAGCATCTTGAAGGCATGGAGCTCTGCTGTGGAATAGGCTACAAGCTCACAGAGATCTTACAGATTAGAATCAAAGGGGGAAGCCTACAGGTAGGGCATTATAGTGGACGTCTGTTATACATCAAGAAGGAGAAGTGAACAACCTTTAAATGCCTAGCCTTTAAATGACTAGACGTTTCCCAACTACACGCTGTCATTCTCATGGGAGATGATAACCACCCCAACATCTGCTTGGAAGCCAACACAGCAGGGGAAAAGCAATTTCTGCAGTGCATTGGGAACAATATTGTTTCTCTCAGCTTTGGTAAAGCTTTTGACACTTTCTTCTATCCCTCATAGATAAGCTGACAAAGTACAGGTTACATATGTAGAAAGTGAGGTGGACTGAAAACTGGCTCAACTGCTGGGCTCAAAGAGTAACAATGATCAGTGCTAGAGATTCCAACTGGAGGCCAGTCACTGGTGGTGGGGTCAATACTGGGGCGAATACTGTTGAAGATCCTCATTAATGACCTGGACAATGGGACCAAATGAACCCTCTGCAAGTTGGCACACAGCACAAAACTGGAAGGAGTGGTTGGTAGGCCAGATGGCTGTGCCGCCATTCAGAGGGTCCTTGACAGCCTGCAGAAATTGTCAGCCAGGAACTTGTGAAGTTCAGCAAAGGGAAACACCAAAATGCCAAGTCCTGTGCCTAGCGGGAAAAGAAGCCCATGCACCAGTACACAATTTGGGGCGAGGGAGAGGCCAACCAGCTGGAGAACAGCTTTGCAGACAAGGACCTGGGAGTCCTGGTGGACAGCCAGTGGACCGTGAGCCAACAATGCATCCCCGTGGCAAAGGCGGCCGACAGCGTTCTGGGCTGCATTAGGCAGAGCGTTACCAGCAGGTCGAGGGAGGCGATCCTTCCCCCTGCTCCGCACTGGTGAGGCCACACCTGGCGTGCTATGGCCAGTGCTGGGCTCCCCAGCACAAGCGAGACATGGACCTACTGGAGCGAATCCAGCAAAGGGCCACGAAGGAGGGGATGATGACGGGACTGGAGCATCTGTCATATGAGGAGAGGCTGAGAGAGCTGGTTCTCTTCAGCCTGGAGACAAGAAGGCTCGGAGGGGATCTGATCAATGTGTATAAACATCTGTAGGGAGAGTGCAAAGAAGATGGAGCCAGACTCTCCTCAGTGGTGCCCAGTGACAGGACGAGAGGCAACGGGCACAAACTGAAACACAGGCAATTCCACTTGAACACAGGAAAACACGTCTTCAGAGTGAGGGTGGTTGCACACTGGATCAGGTTGCCCAGGGAGGCTGTTGAATCTCCCTCTGTCCCTGGAGATATTCAAAACCCAGCAGGATATAATCCTGGACAACCTGCTTTAGGTCTAGCTGACCCTGCTTGAGCAGGCAGTTTGGACTACATGATCTCCAGAGGTCACTTCCAATCCCAAACACCCTGTGACTCTGTGAATGCACATTCTCAGGTGGCCTGAGTCTGATTACTTCAACTGACTTCCCAATACTCTTTCGTAAGCTCAACTCCATATTTATTTGTAACACATCAGGACCCCCAGGTCCTTGTCTGCAAAGCTGTTCTCCAGCTGGTTGGTCCCTTCCCCCCGCAGACTGTGTACTGGTGCGTGGGCTTCTTTCCCCCCTAGGCACAGGACTTGGCAACAAGAATGGTTTTTACAGGTGCGATAACAACAAAAAAGGAAATGAAGAAAATGGTGGCCTTCTGCTCAGTGTGGTAGGTGACCTTGTGAGGAAGGTAATGAAAAAGGCTAGGGCACTCAATGTCCTCTTTGGCTCCGTCTTCATTAGCAAATTTGTTGTCAGACTTTCCAGTTCTCAGTGTGTTGTGGTAAAGTTTTGTGTAGAAATGTAGCACCCACAGCAGGGGAGGATCTACCTGGATACTTCACACATAAACTGGATGTGTACAAGCTCATGGCACACAGTGGCATGCATCTAACTATTGTTGGTGTGCCTCAGCGTGAGGCTACTCTTTATCATCTTTGAATGCTTGTGACAATCAAGGGTGATTTCCAACCACTGGAAAAAAGATAAAATTTCATTTCTCATTTTCAAAAAAGGTAAGAAGGATTTTGACAACCATAGATCTATCAGGTTCACCTCAGACCTCCAGAAAATTATGGAGAAAGTCCTTATGAAAGTCCTTCCCAAGAGTGCATAAAGGACAAGAAGATAACTGGGAATAGCCAGCATGCATTTGCCAAGGGCATGTCATTTTTGGCCAACATGGTTGTCATCTTTGATGAAAGGACTGACTATTTGGATTTAGCATAATTTTAACAACATTCTCTACACAGTTTGTCATTATATCCTTGCAGCCAAATTGAGGAGATATGGACTGGATGGACTAATTAAAACGTGAGAGAAAAAGTGGCTGGACCTTCAGGTTCAAAGGGCCAGGGCCAATGATTCAAAGTCAAACTAGTTGTCATTTACTCGTGGCATTTCCCAGGGATTCAAACTGGAGCGGAAACTATGTATCATCTTTATCAGAAATCTGGACTATAGGACTGAACACACCTTTAAAAGGTTTGCATATGGCACCCTGAAGGGCAGGACTGCCATTCAAATAGAATTTGACAATCCGGAAGAATAAGCACATAGGAATATCATGAAGTTCAACAAAGTGAAATGCAAAGTTCTGAACTGGGAACAGAATAATCTCGTGCATAAACACTGAACAGTGGGCAGGTCTGAGAAAAGAACCTGAGGCCCTGGTGGAAGACAAGTTAAATATGAATTAGTGTTGCACTTTTGCAGCAATGAAGTCTAACCTCATGCTGGGTTGCACTAGCAAGAACATAGCAAGCAGGTGAAGGAATAGTCCCTCCATTTTACACTCAAGGAGCCACATCTGGAATACTGTGTCCATCCTGGGGTCCTCTACTACAAAAGACATGTTGAAAAACTAGAACAAGGTCAATAAAATGGTCAAGGTGAAGAATATTTTGTATAATAATATAGAGTGAGGAGACTGTAGTTTTCAGCCTGGATGAGAGGAGGTTATGAGGAAATCTAATTGCAGTGTTCAGTTACAGAGAAGATGGAGCCAGAATCTTCTCAGAGGTTCACAAAAAAAAAATGACAAGAGGAAACGGACAAAATCTGGAAAAGGAAACTTCAGTTTGGATTTAAGAAAATAATTCTTTGTCATAAAAGTGGTTAAGCACTGGAACAAGTCTCCAGAATGACATTGGAATCACCATCCTCTGAGATTTAAAAATTTCAGCTGGGCAAAAACCAGAGCAACCTGATCTAACTTTGAAGTTGTCTCTGCTTTGAGGAGGGGAGTGGACTAGATGACAGTTAGAGGTCCTTGCCAGCTTAAAATTTTTCTATGATTATATGGCTGAAGAATTCACACTACTCTCCTCCCGGAATGTTTCCAACAGAAGAAGCTTGCAAAAGCATTTGCTAGAACCTGCCATACAACTGCTATAGCTATGCTCCATGTAAATGAAAAGGAAAAAAAAAACCAGCAGATAAAGTCTGGAACCTCTGGACAGTCATTGCTTCTCAGTTGTAATTACAGTATTAAATGGTGTAAATTTTTAGAAAGTATATTGGATTAAAAAACCCCACAGAATAATTTCATCCATTGTTTTAATATTATACTAATATTTTAAGGAAGTTTTTATTTTTACCTCTGCAAAAAGGAACTGGAAAATCCCATGATGCACCATTTCCAGGACTCACAATACATGTCAACATGGCATGACCTTCTAGGATATAACCAGAGATACAGCTATATCGGATTTTATCTCCAATGTTAAATCTTGTTCCATGAAGTACTCCTTTAGGAATTTCTCCTGGGTTTCCACAAGTATGACTAGGTAATACTGTTGAAAGAAAGAAGGAAAAAAGTTATAGGTGAAATTTGCAGAAAGAAGGAATACACATTTGTGAAACAAGTGCCATCAAATAATTGTGAAGTCTTTTTAATATTATTATCTGAAACAGCATTCCATATACAAATAAGGTCAAACTCTACTATGGAAGGTACTTTTACAAAAGATTAAGTTTATAACAGGCATTATCACTTTCGAAGTTAATTTTAAACTCAGTTCTTGATTTAACATACCTTCAATAAAGTTCTTTACAGATATATTCTCAAACAACAGAATAGCTTAAATACCTTGCGCTTTCTCCCACACCTTGCAATGAAGACATTTCTATTTACCTTTTTGCAAATAATCCAAGAATAGTCTTACATCATTATGGAGCTAGACAGATCTACTGACTTCCACTCAAAGGGACTTTATGTTTAGTTTTCATTTTAGTTGACAGAATAACAAATTAAAAGAATTCACTAATTAATTACTTTCGGACAGTAAATTAAAGTTTAAAATACTTAAAAACCACACATTTGACTTTCTGCTTAATTTCAAATTATTCCAGGTATTAGAAGATGAGAAATTAAATCAATCTTTGTTAATATGGTTCTAGGAAGAGATAGAAAATATCAAAGAAACAATAATTAAGCAGTGACATTGGGCTTTTTCCTGCAGAAAATCACTAGCATTTGTAAGTACTTATTTGGAATGGATTATTGAAACTAGTTATCAGTTCAAAGAAACTCCTCCACCTATAAATATCAAAACTCTGTGTGACTGTTTGTGTGTGCATGCGTGTGTGCAAGTGTGTGTAGGAGAATGGAATTGTTGTTATTCTTCATCTAATTTGAAATTTCTTAACGATACGTCTTTTCTTTCACTGAAGTAGTACAAATTTAAATTGTTTAATTTCCTTTAGAGCAGAACAAATACGTGTAGGAAGTTGACATAGGTCATGAACAAATGATGTATCACAGTACACAAGATAAATATGTTCATCAAAGAAATGAAAAACCTGAAAAGTTCACATATAATTCAGGTATTGTTTCTGACACCCTGTGTTTTCATGGGCAAATTGTTTTACTCTTGTCCTTCTCTTTCCTGACTTCACCCATCTGCAAAATAAACAGAGCTACACTAACTCCACTCACCTACATGTTTGGAAGATTAATTATGCAATAGATGCACATCCTCAGACTGTTGTAAAGCAATATATCAATATATCAATGCTAATTAAGTCCAATTTTACTATGTAAGTTCAATTATTAAATGAACACCCTCAGTTCATTACCAAAACAGCTAGTTACACTGGCATTTAAATGATCAGAATTACAGTTAAGTTCGAATGCAAAGCATATCGGCAAATATCAAACAGGTTCAAGAGTAAAAGCTTATTAAAAACACAAAGTTAACAAATTAAAAGACAGACCACTTTTATTTACATCACTCTCTCTTCCAGAAAAATCTCAAAATCTTCTAGAAATGTAGACCATATAACAGTCTAATGAGATAGATGAATATTCTACCTATGTTACAGATTGGAGAACTAAGATTTCTGTGAGTTACAGGAGCTACTTAAAGTTTTTCAGTGAATAAATAGCAAACTAGAAACAAACAACATGACACCTGATTTCTTTTGTGCTGTTTCAACAGCCAAGATAAAGGAGAATAAATGCATTGTTTCCAGGATGAAGCCTCAGCTTCTACGTAAACAGTGTAGTTCAATTTCACATGCGTTAATCTCATAGAATATAAGATTTATTTAGATGGCACTCATCTACTCATATTTGAAAAGAAAGTCAATGTTTAATTCACATACACAAGAACGTGTAAAACAATTTCCACTAAAAGAAGTGATTTTAAGACACTGGATTAATTGTAATAAAATATAGATTACTTATACTTTGAAAACTTGGCAGCAATGTTTTGTTACATATGATAGTTGCATTTTGTAGCACTAGAGGTATTATAAGACTATAGCTAACTAGAGGTTAGCTCTGTCTTTACAAATTTTCCCTTTTGTTGCTCTAGTCGTGATAGGCTAATGATACAAAACACTACTGCTAATCCAGGCAATTTTTGCAGAACAAGCCCGACAAGCCCAGGTATGTTACATGGTTTGGACACAAAAGAATACCTGTGTCTGAAATAAAAATCTTTCATTTTGGTCCTTTTCCAAATCAAAATATTTTTATAAAGCATTTATAAAGCATGAAGTTGTTTCATCATAAGATCTGTTTTATGCAGAAGCATTTTTACAATCCCAAATGCAACATTTATTTTTATGACAGCATGTGCTATCTCAAGAAACATGTTCAAAAATACTATGGGTTCTTATAAACTGCATTCTCAACTAAAAGATATCACAGCAAATCTATGTCTGCTGTATATTTGACAACTGGCACTGCCTAACAACTGTTGAAATCATACTGCAGCAAATCACTCTTCTATTCCTGTAAAGAAGCTCTCCTACAATATGACTTTTACTTTTCTTACCACTACATCTTTCAAGAGTCTCCAGAAATAATGGGACTCAGCATCCTGAGGCTGGCACACATTTTGCCACAACCTCCTAAAAAAACAGAAAAAGATGAGTGATCTGAGAATGACAGCCATGCTCAATAATGTATGTGATAGTTCCCAGGATTTCACTGCTTGTCAAGATCAAGCATTGGACTACATTATTTATGTGCTTTTCTGCAAATTTCAGCAAAGCATATTAAGGTAGCTGAACAATTCAATCTGCACAGACTTTACTCTTTCTGTTTCTGGACCTAAGATGGATTATCCTTTAAAGGTTCATAAGAGTAACCAATGCAATTGACCCTTTAGTTTATGAGAGTTCTAGCTCACCAAAGCTATCATATGCAGAGGTCACATATATCCCTCAAAGTATGATTTCAGTGCAGTTTTCAGTAAAAAAAAGCTATTTTTCTATCATGTTACTGAGCTCTATTTTCAATAGGATTGTGAGTGCAGTAACTTCCTGGAGGAAGCTGGTAGAATCACTAGTGGTATAGTATCTTTTGTTATCAAAATGCTTGGTTCGTGAAATAATTTGATGTCCACTACAGTCAGTTAGATAAAGCTGCTCTGAAGCACTGAAGGTAAAGGCCTTTGTATGCTGACCTAACCTATTAGAGTGTTCTCACAGGGTGTGCTGTACTTCATTTTTCATGCTCTCAAGTCCTCCTAGGCTAAGAAAAAGAAGTGTCCTGAAAAGAATCTGATTAGACTTAATGTTTTAAAAGCAAAAATATGTACAAAAAGGGTAGCCAAACCAGATTCACCTTTATCTTCACTGTTAAGACAGACATAAGAACCTGTGTGGGCTTCATTTCCTAACACAGTTCAATTCGGTGCACTGTGCTGTAAGATTTATTCATGAAACTGATTATATCAGACTAGCCTTCCTCATGTATATGTGCATTAAATGTATCTTCAGAGATAGTAGAAAACGTGTTATTGTGACCACTATCTGCTGCTAGTAATAAACATAGAAAACTTTCAGTACAACTGTCATAAATATGACAACTGCATACCATCAAACTTAGAAATGTAACTAACTAGATAACACGCCAAATATTTTAACTTACCGTTCAGAATAATTACATATATGCTAAATACTGATTTTTTGGGGGAGAGAGAAGTATTTTGGGGAGAAAAGTGATCATAACTTATGTAATAAAAAATAACATTAATATTCTTTATCAAACGGTGACAAAAGGCAACACCACAGCAGGACTGCAAAACAAGCACGCCAGGTGTGGCCTCACCAGTGCGGAGCAGGGGGAAGGATCGCCTCCCTCGACCTGCTGGTAACGCTCTGCCTAATGCAGCCCAGAACGCTGTCGGCCGCCTTTGCCACGGGGATGCATTGTTGGCTCACGGTCCACTGGCTGTCCACCAGGACTCCCAGGTCCTTGTCTGCAAAGCTGTTCTCCAGCTGGTTGGCCTCTCCCTCGCCCCAAATTGTGTACTGGTGCATGGGCTTCTTTTCCCGCTAGGCACAGGACTTGGCATTTTGGTGTTTCCCTTTGCTGAACTTCACAAGTTCCTGGCTGACAATTTCTGCAGGCTGTCAAGGACCCTCTGAATGGCGGCACAGCCATCTGGCCTACCAACCACTCCTTCCAGTTTTGTGCTGTGTGCCAACTTGCAGAGGGTTCATTTGGTCCCATTGTCCAGGTCATTAATGAGGATCTTCAACAGTATTCGCCCCAGTATTGACCCCACCACCAGTGACTGGCCCACAGAAAAGTCGATAATGAGTCAGATTCATAGTATATAAAATTTCTGTGCAAGCCCTTTACATGCAGAAAGGTGCTCTCAACTTATGAGACATTATGAACAACTTACTTATGACAGGCTATCCCACAACAGGTGCCATTTACAGTGAGGCATTAGAAAGACTTCTCAATAAATTGACCTGGGGTGTGACCTAAAATAGTCAAGAGGTACCACTTGGAAAGGTGCTGAAGGAATGATGTACGATTTCTGGTATTTATGCTCCCATAGGAGGATCTTACAAATATCCTTTGACAGAACTTTAATATTTGCACCGTTTTGTCCCTAGTTATGCTGAAGCTGAAATTCAAAAGAGAGACTAAAAAATATCGCGAATATTAGGGGTAAATTGATATATATGTGTGTGCATATATATGTATGTATGCATCTATATGTATATATGTACATATATCCATAGACACGCACACACAGGTGGATATATGTATATGCATACATGTATATATCCATTTAAACTTTGTGGGAAGAGGTAAAGGAGAAGCTGGTGCAGATATGGCAATGGTATAGCTCCAGTAATTAAGCAGAATTGTATTACTGGTATGTACTGAGTCAACAGCACAAGTTATTCAGATAGACCTTAAGGCTACAAGAATAGTGATGTTTGTAAAAATATATTTTATTTCTTCTCAAAAATTAAAATCCTTTTTTAAAATCAATTTACTGTTCAGATAAGTATAACAAAATTATTCAATTTCTATATCAAGTTAATTTTTTAAAAGGAAAATCGACACCTGGACTACTGCTTTGAACATTCCCGGACCTCCCTTGCCACCTAAAATAAGTATTTCAATCAAAAAACAGCAAAGTTGAATGCATAAGCTTGATAGGAGTCATGGCATTTCACTACAAGTTTTGAAGTAGCTACAAATTTATTTATTACAATTTATCTCATTCATGTCCTTAATCACACTTCTTTTTCAAAGAACAGAAATTAGTTATAGAAAGATCAAAACAGGGACACCTATCTATCTCAATTTTGTCAAATCACTTACAGAAATATGTCGTTAGCACCTACTGACAACTCTAGGAACAAATCATGCTTTCACTATATCCTTTCACATAATATTAACCACATTAGTTTACAATTTTATTCTTATTAGCATTACTCTTGGCTGTCATTCTTACTTAATTTGATTACTCTTTCTTCATCATACTGACAATTTCCTTCTAAAGATAGAGTGAATGAAAGCCATCCAGGCAAATAGTCATCATTGACCACCATGAGGAATACTGTTAATTCATAGCGTGTGTATCCATTTGTGCCTAAAGGCTCTTTAAAATATCAGTGTAATGCAAATAGATCAGTTAACATAATCAGATACTCAAAGGGGAAAAGGGCACAAACTGCAGAAGTTCTTCTCATGGCTCACTGTCATGACTTCTCTATATATTTTCCTTGAATTTACAAAATAAAAATGGAAGAATAAATAAAATCTGCTCCAGGATTCACTTATGAACTTATTGCATACTTACTGTGCAATTCTGCACAATAAAACACTCATCACAGCTTTAACTTATAAACAATTGGATCAGATTCTCTGCTGGTAGAAAAAGATTTTCTCAGGTCAGTGGAGCTGCTGTAAATAAATCTACAAGAAAAATTACAAATCAAGCATTTGCATTTAAAAAAGCCCAAGATAAGCTCTCTACAGCATGTCCACTTACCATCTTAACCTCTTTTCCCCCCTCAGTGATCAAGAAACAGATTATTTTTTAATTAGAAGTATTATTTTCCCCATATGTTTTCTACTCTGTTTTTCTGGGTTTAGGGACTTCCCCCTCCCCCGTCACCTTTTTGCCCTCCAAAATTCATCTAATTATTAAATAGCAAAATGGCATAGCCATTTATCAGGAAGAGACTGAAAGAACTGGGTTTGTTAAGAACAAAAGACAAAAGGAGATCTTAATGCTGCCTAAAACTTCCTAGTGGGAGGGTGTAGAGAAGATAGAGCCAGACTCTTCTCAGAGCCATCCACTGAGAGGAATAGAGTCAGTAGGCACAAGCTGGAACGTGGTAAAGTCTAACCGGATATAAGGAAAACCTTTTTCACTAAGAAAAAGTGATGGCTGAACACTGGAACAAATTTCCCAGAAAGACTGTGGAATCTCCATCGTCGGAGGTATTCAAACTCATCTGGATGACACTGCGAGCAACCTGCTTTAATCGAACCTGCATTGAGAAGCAGGTTGGGCTAGAGACCTCAAGAGATCATCCCATGTGGTTTTGTAATTAGTAATATCACATGATCTTAAACTGCATGTCGCTATCGCAATGACCATGTGAAATGAAATATGGTTATGAACACACACACAGTTGCGACCAGGTTCAATTGGCAGCACATTACTGGTTGCATTCCTCAAGGCATGACAGTGGAACTGATACTGCGTACTATCTTTTACTCTAATGGGAGAATGAACCCTGTTCAAGTTTGTGGATGATATCAAATCAGGGAACAGGCAATACCCTGGAGAGCAGGGCCACTATTTCCCTAGGCCGTTCTGCACCCAGGACGTGCAAGTGCACAGGTTGGAATCAGCTGGCTAGGAAATAGGTTGGGAGAAATGGGCTTGGGTGTTCTGGTGGACAAACTGAACATGATCCAGCAATGTGCTCTGACAGCAAAGACAGATAATCATACCCCCAGCTGCAGAAAAGTAAAAGTGCAATGAGCACGTCAAGAGAATGATCCTTCCCCTTTATTTTGAGCTTAGGTGGAGTGCTGTATCGAGTTTGGGGCTCCCAGTACAGAGGACACAGTGGAGCAAGTTCAGCAGAAGGCCACCAGGATGGCTGGGGCTGGAGCCCTTGCCCTTTGGGAGAGGCTGAAGGAGCAGAGCTGTTGCAGCCTGGAGAAGAGATGGCTTTGGGCTGGGGGAATCTTAACTCTATCTTCAACTACCTGATAGGAAAGCATAGCGAAGACAGAAACAGACTCCTCTCAGAGATGCACGGCGATAGGATGAGAGGGCAGGAGACACAAGTTGCAATGAGGGAAACTGCAATTAGAACATAGGAATTCTTTTTTCCCATGTAACGAGTAGTCAAGGCTTGAAGCAAGTTGCCTAGAGAGTCTGTGAAATCTCCATTCTTGGAGATATTTAAAACATGGCTGGACAAGGCTCTGCTTTGAGTGGAGGTGTTGAATCAAATGACATTCAGAGATCTCTTCCAACCTTAATTATTCTGATTCTCTGTCTTCAAAAAGTTTGCTGACAAACAGGCCCCTTTTAAATCACTGGCAGCTAGTGCTAGTTACAGTGATCATATTTTTTTTTTTTTTCTAATTTCTATGATTCTGAGTTTCAAGTTTACTCCTGACTGCTTATATGCTTCTGGAATAGAGATTATGCAAGCACAGACAAAATGATAATATCTAATGTAATTTGGAGTACTGGCCCGCAGTTAGGGCCCTGGGTTCTATAGAAATGCTAATAAAATAATTTTATGTTCAGCTCTGAGATTTAAAAAGCCCTCAGTATAATAAAGATAAGGTGAAACCACATAACAAGAAAAATAATAATTAAAAGAAATGCCTCCCACAGGAAGTGTAATTCAATAATTATCCTGTATTGGTACCATCACTAAATTAATTTTTGCTCTATCTCATAATTCTTTTTGATATTTAAGAAAGACTTCTGGGAGCACTCAATTTTTAGCCTGCTTCATTCATTTCACATACACACACACACACAAAAATACACACAACCACACACATATATGAAGCACATTATATTAAACAAGAAATTTCCATTATTTAGTTTTTCTCTTAATAAAAGATCCCGGAATTTCTCCAAAACCTCATCCAGCAGCTGGCGTGTCAAAATATAAATCTCACAGACAAAATAGATCTAAGCTGACTGTAAATCTAATTGTGAAAGAGAAGAGAAATATGCATAAAATTTTCACCTTTATACCCCCAGAAATGAAGTGAGGATATTTTTCCAAGCCCCAGAGCTCGATGTCATGCTCTTCCAAGATCATGAAAAATTCAGCACATAACTATGTTATGTTCTCAATTTTATATTTGGGAAAATATATTGGGCAAATTACTGCATACTATCTTGTTTAGACCACTTTGTAAACTCAACAATCATTACGCTTTAGTTAACACAGAATACAAATATACTCCCAAAAGGTCATCTAATTCTCAGAAGGCATGTTCTATGTATGTGAAGTTTATGTATATGTATATGTATGGAACTACCACCTATTTTCCTCCATGAAATCTGATATAACTGAAGGTATAACTGGTATAACTGAAGGTATTTTCAGAAAAGTTCCAGTTCCATGCAAATATCACAACAAAAGTCCTGATTTTCAGAAGATAACGGATACTGAACTCCTTTGCAAGTGTTATCAGTAGTATCACTTCTGTAGACAAAACTCTGAGTTTGGGCTTCAATTACACATTACTGAACACTAGCCCTGCATATTCTAAAACTAAAAAACAGACAGATGTTTATGGGTCTTTTTTTGTGAATAATTAGACTAATTAATTCCAATTAATTGACTGTAATAAATTAGAGTTTTTTTATGGAATAGAAAAAATATCACTTTATGACATAATTTTGCTGCTAGTTAGCAAGTCAAAGGTTATTCCCAGCTTAAGGCAAGTACTGTATTTAAATCAAACCATAAATCAGGACTATACCCAGTTACTAGAACCCCAGACTCTAGTAATTGCTCAAAAGTGCAGTTTTGGATGGCAGAGGGAAATTGTTTTGTCTTTGTATGATCGAAAGTTCCTGAATCTTACCATTTGCTGTAGGAAGTTTGCTTTCCTCCTGAAGAGTAATTTCTGATTAATCCCTTTGAACAGATACAGTGAGTATTTGGTTAAAGTAAGCTCCATATTCCATATACTGCTAATATTACATCAAAAGATATGATCATAAAGCCAATGTAAAGAAAGCAATAATGTGTAGCTTGTTCTCTTTGAATTCTTCAGAAGGTTTTAAAATACATTCCAGTTTACATACTTTTCAAATATTAAAAACATAATTTAATACATTTTAGCAATAAATCCTTAATGAAGTGCCTTATAACATACAGTAGCACTGAATCTGCTACTAAAAGAGTAATAACAAACTTTTGCGATTATTGGTACATGTGCACTTGCATACGCCCCCCCACACACAGACACACAATTAACCTTGACAGCTTTATTCTGCAAGTTATCTAACACTAGATGAGTTACATCCTTCTTTAAAATCGTTTCATCAAAATGTAACGGATTTCATTTTGGTTCTCTCAAGAGTTCACTATAGCACACAGAAATGAAAACATACAAAGTATAGGTGCATGTAGCACCTAATAACAAAGTTATATTTATGTTCCCAAGCTCCCAAATGTAACATTTGAAGAACACACAGGGGACAGAAATTTATATACTGAAGCATTAAAAGTATGACCCACTACTTGTCTGCTACCAATTTTTTTATTGAGGTTAATTTTGTTGGGCCTAGCTGAGATTTTTTTCCTAAAAATAAAAACAAAAAATCCACCTTTATAGGTTTATAGTGATGAAGCTGTTTCTTTAGTTGAACAAGTAGAAACCTGTATTTTTATATAATACATGGATCAGATGAAATCTATTCTATCTGTAGATGAAATCTGTGTATTTGTGCACTTATAAATCATTGCAATATTTTCCAGATAAAATTCTTGGATGACATCACTTCTGAAATCTGCAGCTTCTCGTTTTGCAAGCATTTACCCAACTGTGTCTGTCAGTCTCTAAGGATGTGCAAAATTGTATTGGATTGCACAGCTATGAAAATCATTTGGGAGTATGCAACAACTTTAACACTCTAATACATTTCCCACATTGAGATTGATATTTTAATTTTCTTGTGCAGGTAATAATGAAAGATTGATGGATTTTATTTTTAGTGTGCTTACTTTTATTATAAAGTATATAATAAATGTATTGCCGTTGGTTATGAGACTATAAAAGTCAATATTGTACAAACAATACTAGAGAACTCTCAAGTGCAAAGGTAATTTGAAGTTAAAGCTAAAACTTTCTATTTCGTCACATTTACTTTGACTCAGATATGCCACACTGTTTGCTAGATGAGCTGAGATCAGTGAGCAATATTCCTCATTTTTAGCTCTCTTTTTGAAAAAGGAGAGTAAAGTATGAGCTGAGCATGACAATCCAGGAAGAGGCTATAAAAAGCATTTGGGACCATGAAAAATGTATGAATTGAAGCATTATCTGCTACCAGAGATCAAAAGTCATTAGTTATATTCTTCAAAATGCCAAGTTCATGCTTTTCCCCCACCTTTAAAGAGCTGCTGTGTTCAATGATCTGTCTTCTAATTTGTCAGTATGATTACTGCAAATGCATGCAACATCTGTCGAGTGCCCTTCTCATTCGGAGAAAGATCATTTTGACCTTTTGGCAATGAAGAAATTCCTACTTTCACAACTAAAACTGGAAAGGAGTAAAGTGAGATTAAATGCCCATTCAGACTTTATGAGGTGGTACCTTAGCAGTCATATTTGAGAGAAGACACTGAATTAATACTAATAAAAAAAGAAAATGTTCAGACATTACTTGCTACTCTTTTCTGTTGTATTTTGGTTCTCTGATTTTTTTTTATTGCATTCTGCTCAAAAACTTCTACATGTGTCCTTAACATACTCATGATTTGAAAGTATGCAAGAATAACACAACTTTAAAACCTAAGGAAGGAATGGTTAACGACAGGAAGTCATGGAAAACAGAGTAGGATACAGGATTGTTTTTTGAAGATTGATGGACTCAACTGAGTCAATATATTTTTTAATCAGACAACTTTTGAGTATCTCATTAAACAAACGACCTACACTTACGAAAATCAAAGCCATCCCATGGTTGAAATCCCATAGGATATAAAGGCAAAAAAGTAAACATCTCTGTGTTAAACAAGATGGTTATCAAAAAGGAAGATAAGTACAAGGAACTGCTAAGACCTCATCTGGAGGTCTGCATACAGACCCGATTACCCTTATTCAAATAAGAGCAATTCCATCTGAAGCAGGTGCAGAGCAGAGCTACTGAAGTGATCAAGAGACCGGAGAGACTTTTAAGAGGATATGGGAAGGCTTTGACAGCTTTTATCGGAGAAACAAAGACTAAAATACAATCACTATGTAGACAGCAGAAACCAAACACAGGGTCACAGGAAACACTACATAAGCCGAAGGCAGGGCTGGGACAAAAATAAAAGTTGCAGGAACTAATCACAATTACAAGCAGGTTGAAAATGACGAGTATTCTAATCACAAAATACGAAATTATGGAACAGTTTTCATACAGCTGTATGGAAGGCGGAGATAGGAGAGGAGTACGACTAATTTGAAGTTAGACTTAATTTATAAAATATTTTTAAATAAAAATGACTCCCTGAAGTTTAAAGAGAGATACTTAGGAATGCAGAAACTTCCTCACCTAGCTCCCACAATTGGAGACAGGTCGAAACACTACCAGTCGCACATTTCCTGATCAGTCAGCACGCCACTACCTTGCTTTTTGGCTCTGGTAGTTCTTTTCATTTGAAGCAGTTCAAAATAATTTTGACATAGAATGAGAAAGTTAATTGGCTTCTCATTTTACATGGAAAAGCATACTTTTATTTGAAAATGGAAGACAGGAACATACCAAGATATTTCTATCTATCTCGATGTATTTACATGATTAAACAAAATATATTGCATAATCAAGGTTTTTCCTGTCACTATTACAAAAGCATTGGAGCATTTAAGTATTTACATATATCTTTCTCAAGTATATGTACAGTTTACAGAACTAGTAATCTGAAGTCTAATTTTTTTACAATATTTCTTCTTTCTGCTTGTTCCCTCTTCTCAAAACAGGAGGCAATCCGACTCATACTTGGAATTACATTACCAAGAAAGTCTGTGCTTAATGAGGGCAGGACATATAGGTCATCGAATGCTTACTGAAACTGTATAGATGAATTATGAGTAAAAACAGTTTGAGACATTTTCACAATCATCAGCTCCTTATTGCTGCCATCGTTCTCTGCAATGATTATTGATACTAAATCAAATTGGACTTTGAACTACTAAGACCTGCCATGCTAGGTTAAGAACAGCAATTTTAAGAGAACAAAGCATGAGCTTACTCTTTTTTATGTTACAGGGTTATAACAATGGCTAAATACTATGGACGACAGCACTACAGTTATCAAGTCCCAGCAGTTCTTGTCCTTTCAGTTTCTAGAAGAAATGGTGTGGGTTTTTTTTCCTCTTCTAATTAAATACTTTTTTTTTGCTGCTTTTTTTGTAGAATTCCTTGTAATAATCAAAATGCAGCAGTATGTTTTTCAACTTACTATTCTTAAAAAACGGCATCAGAAAATTATTTCTGTTATGAGGGCTTCCATCTATTTAGCATTGCAGACTCCTACGTCAATAGATGTATCAGATAATTTGCTCCCTGCTTCAGGAATATGAAAAACAGCAGCATAAGGACAGAAGAAGTATTCACTGTTTCAAAAACTCTAGCTATAGGAGAATAATTACATTCTTTACATAGCTTGCTACCTGGGAACTCCTCAGGTAACATACAGTTCAGTGTGCTGTGTTTCATGGACCTAAACGAAAAGGAGAAAACAGTAATTTACCCTGTGTGGCTGTAGATTCTGTGAAAGCACCTTTCAGCTAAGCCTTCTCAATTTTGACAAAAATATCATTTTTAATGTGAACTTTAGTGAGCCGAGTTTGTAAATTCTCACGAGTCAGCTGATCTCGTAGGGAATGAAGGAGCCCAGAACACATCGTCTGCATGAGTCAGTGTCTCACAGCATGCAGCGCTCAGACAAGGTGAGACAAGCGAACTGCTCTTCAGAAGAACACGTTCTGTTACCAACCCTTTGTTCGCAGCACAACAATCTGAATTTCTGAAGGGTGTGAAATTTCAGCAATTTTCTTTGAAATCCCCAAACCGACATACGGCATTTGCCACATGCTGAACAATCTATCCACACTATAATGAGCACTGTTTAATATAAAAAGCAAAACACCTCAACCTGCCCCCCCAACACACTTTGTATCACCCCTGCTAGAACAAATATCCAAACTGACCTTTGTATAATATTTGTAGCATTTTCTTGAGCCTGCATTTATCATGTATATATGCATTTTTCCCTTGTTTTGTTTGGCTTACTGTTTTAAGCACCATTTCAATATTGATTACTGTAAATCACATTCACGCTTTCTGTAGTACATCTACACTGTATTTAATGCACACAGAAAGCTGATCTCTTAGAAAAAAGAAAGTTGTTAAACAGGATCATGCTTAACAGAAAGGTTTTTTTCTAAGGAGTTTTACAAATATGTCTTTTTAAGACAGTGCAGTGGCATATGCACATGTTGTTTATTAAATCAGATGGCAAGGTATAGGAATAATTAGCATGTTGCATACATGCAAAAAAAAAAAAAAAAAGCTTGCTTCCTACCACTGTGTAAGAGAGAAGACTACAAAAAATAAAGAACTCTCAAGACGTCCACATGGATCATTTGTGTGTGTTTTTTTTTTAAGCTTAGATTAAACACATTTTAAATTTGTACTGTAGTTAAGTTTTTTGTGTAAACATTAATAAATTCCTTGCTCTTTGAAGAGTTTTGGAAGTTGCTGATGCTGAAACACTGAGTGTGAAAACTTCAACATTTACGTCTGATTATAGTTTTCACATAATTGCTGCATCTCTCTACATCTTCCACTTTCTCCTGTGAAATAAATTGCCACAAGTTCATCTAAAATCTCATCAGAGAAAATCCTGTTGTAGATTTTACTGAAACATACTAGGCAAGTTCAGCATTTTTGTGTTTTGTAACTCAAGATTTTACACGAGAAAGGCATTACTTTTGTTTTACTTGGCTGCTGCTCTTATATTCAGTAATCAGAAAAGGTTGTACTAGATTTTGGACATCTACCTACATTCAGTTATGTTCTCTACTTAGACGTTTGTCTTCAAATTTCCTATTGTCTTGAAGATTATCCTAAACACTGGGCTCTAACTTAGATGGGCAGGATGCAGCAAGGGGGAAGAGAATAGTATTTATTTCTTTCTCTGGTTGACATTATTTGTTGTGTCTACGTGAACGAAAACATGACTGTGGCAAAAGCCAGGATGGTGATTTCTTGCGTGACGATTGGTACCTTCACCTGGTAGGTGGCATTCCACAGTTTCAGTTCCTTTCCTTAAACATCTTTGCTTAAAACAACAGCTCCAGAGTACCCACATTCAGAAAAGTGGAAAATCTAAAATCATTCAAAATCATTCAAAACTGAAACTATACATTGATAAAATGCCTAATTTCAGGCTAGTAGTTTGATCATAGACCTTTTTCCTGTTAGGAGGCTTCTTTAATCATTACAGTCATATGTTTTCCATTACCCAGAGGGAAGCAGCAATACCTGTGTAAGGTATTTCCTTTCCCTGCCACTTATTTCCTGTGCTTCCCTATGCTAATCCTCTTGGTTCTTCTGGTATGGTAGTTTTATATGACCAATTCATGAACAAGATCAGAGAACTGATCTGGCTTGGAATGAGAAAAATAAAAAAATCCTCAAACATACATATAAATGCATTCTTGGAGGATCAGGAACAGTTGGAAATTGGAACAGTTCACATCCTAGCTTTAGGGGAAAAAAAAAAATATATATATATATATACAATTCTGCAAGTTACTCATTAGGTGCAGTGTGAGAGTAAGAATGAAGAGCAGTGGGAGGAAAACAGCTTAAGATATCAAAAGGAACAGCATTATGAAACCATGATCTAAAGCTTCTTAATAACATCTACTTTGTATAAAATAAAATCTTAGATTCATATATAGAACAAATACCTGACAAAGGATTCTTGCACAAATATTAGAATATCAGTTAAGTCTTTGTTTGTACAGGGTGGAACGAAAAGATGGAGAACATAACCAGTACAGAATGCCCCATTCATGCAGGTGGTGGACTACGTAGCCTGAATTTTCAGCAAGCTGAGGAAGCAATGGAAAACAGATTGCCCATATTTGCAAGCTAAGGACTGAATAATAAAAGGACAAGATGGCATCTCCAGAATTTAGTCCCCTTGATAAAATATTAAAGAATTTTATATAAAGTCCATCATGAACTGTCTCTTTACCAATATATTACAGTGTATTTTTTTTTTTGGCAGGATGCCACAGGTATTCATTCAAGCTCAAGGAAAAAGGCACAAAGTTAAAGTACTATCTGAATAAATTTTTATGTATCTGAATATGTACATCATTTTCCTTTGGGATGAATTTTAAGGGCTTTCCTACTGTAACAAACAATCTATGTGTGACATGAGATAAAGGAAAATTACATAGACATAAACTAAAATTGTAAGAGAAACTATTCCTTTAAATACTACTTAAATATGATTTTCCTCTCTAAGTCGAAACAGTTTTGAACTTGATGTATGATAGATCTGGCTAAGGGACAGGGAGGGGACAAAAAAAGTTTTCAAATTCAGAAATATCTAACCTAAGAGTCTGGAAGTATTCCGGCTTGAGTCCACGTGTTAAAGTAAATGACAAAGTAAAACATATGAGAGTCAGAAATGCCATTAATCTATTCAATAAGCATACATATTCTGCTAAGAGATAAATCTATTTCAAAATCAAGCTACTTCAAAAATACCTAAATAAAAAAAATTCTTGTGACTTTTTAAATTGTAATATTCTTGTGAAATATCAAGACACTACAAGGAACTGATTGATTTTCTTTTTGTTTGAACCAAAAGCATGCAGGTTACATTGATAACTGTAGATTTATTATACCTGCACTAGACACACACGACAGAAAACATCTTTCCCTTTAAGAACAGCCCTTTAAAATTAGTTGAGTGAATACAATGTTGAATATTACTGTTTGTGGCTTACCTGCAGAGTACAGTCCAATTTTCTCTGGAGCTAACATCGACTATCAGGTTGGGAATACTAGTCAACTCCCTCAAATCATGTGAGCAGAGCATCAACTAATGGGATTAAATGCTCTAATTAAATGCTCGCTAGATAGATTAATGCTATCCAAGGCAATTAGAATGGGAGAGTTTACTTGTCTTTTCACAGATTGTATGTGCAGTTTTGGAAATTTCAACTGGAGTTGAAATTAGTATAAGCATATTGCACTTGGTAACTGCATTTTGGTTAAAGTTTGGAGAACAGTGCATAAATCTAGTAATTATAATATGCAGACTCACTGTACTTCAGCGCTTCTTGGAAACTTGATAGAAATTATTGTCTCTACTGGGCTACAGGGTACTGTCATTGTGAGGAACCGATCACAGGCTTTGTACTGACTTTGCATCAAGACTGAGGCTTGTCAGGCTTTCTTGGTCTGAACCAGCCATTGCTTTCTTAGAGCTTTTGTTAGCTGGTTTAACTGTTACAGCAATTTTCTAGTAACTTGGTAGCTATTGCTTAATTTGTACTACTTTCACTTTATATAACTGTGTGAAGTAACCATGATCTTAACAAGGAATTATTTCATGCAAGATAGGATCATAAATATATTTTATCTTTATAGTACTACAAAGGAGAATTCAGTCACAGTTTGACAGCAGAAGCCTTGAAAGTGGGGACATAGGATGAAGTGTACTACAGTACCAGCACAAAATGAAAAGAAACGGGACACAGGATGATATCAGATAGCCTATAGCTATAAACAAAATAAATGCAAACCAGGTCTTTGTGCTATTTTTAGGAGTAATAAAGGAGAACTATCAATACACGCACACAGCATCGTACATGCTATATTTGGATGTAATGTAAGGTTGCTGAAAAATGAAGGAAAAGCAAGGGATAAAATATGTGTTAAAAAAATACATTAAAAAGGCCCAAAACAGATCCATGGGAGGAATAAACCATTAACATCAGTGCACTGAGGGTACTGGGTTTGTTCATCCTGGAGAAGAGGAGGAGGAAGATATTCAAGACAATGGAGCCAGGCTCTTCACAGAGCCTCGTGCATGACAGCATAATAAAAGATGAGAGAAAAAGTTCAAACTGGAAATAAGGAAAAACATCATCCCCACGACGACAGCCAAGCAACGGAGCAGGGTTGCCCAGCAGGGCTGTGCAGTCTCCATCTTTGGAGGTTTTCAGGACCTGACTGGACAAAGCCTCGTGCAACCTGCTCCTATCTCACAGCTGACCCTGCTTTGAGCAAGAGATTGGACTAGAAACCTCCTAATGTCCCTTCTACCCTGAATTAACCTCTGCTCATATGTCCCTGGCCAAGGATGGAGCTGCTGTAACCCTATCAACCCTACACCCATTCTTCTTCATGAGGAAGACTGGTACATTGCCCCTGGGGCCCAGAATGCAGTGGAAGGGTGAGCATAACACCAAAATAATAATAATTATAGTAATAAGCTATATGCTAGGAGGTTTCTGTGTATTACAATTGTAACTACATTATTAACGAAATTTATTTGATGTTAATTAAATAATTTGGGCTGTGAAAGTTGGTATCACTGAACTAAAAATAACTGTTTGCTGTGCCACAGTTAGACTGGGCACTAAAATACTATCATAACTGTGGTAAACGTAGTTAACAAGTAAGCTGGGATGACATCATTTCAACACTAAAACTGACTTTCAATGAAAGGAGGAGGAGTGGAAACAGGGAAGATGACAACAGCAACCCTCCTATTTTTTCAGCCTTTCTGTTAATTATGTAAATTCTCCAAAACAATTCCTGCAACATCTACATATGCAACTTGACATAATTTTAATGATTGTTTGAAGCATTCTAATTAATTGGAAAGAGAGAATTTTAGGGGTTAGATAAATACATATGCTTAAAACTCTTGTTTTTTTCTAAAATTATCATCTCTGGAAGATAAAATGGCACCCTTAGAGCTTCTGGAATTGATGTCATAGAACATATTTTGCACATACTACCCATTTGACAAGTACAATGTTTACAGAAAAATGATCTGTGGCCCATCATGCAAAACTTAAATGTTTCTTTTTTCATTATTCAATTTTGGTGTGAGACACTTAAGGTAAACTCTTTCACCTTAAGGTGAATCATGCTAACCTGATGTCCTTGTACATCCAGTAAGTGTGAGCACACTGCTAAAAGTCCTACTTCACTAATAGGTGATAGAAGATAGGGCTCTAGAGAAGAACAGTGACTTAAATCCATTGAAAACCTGAATTACAATATATTGCTTGCATTATATTGCTTGTTATAAGTGTTTAGTCCTGTTTCCACTTTTTATTAAAAGAAAATGTTTGTTACTACAAAGCTGTATGATATCCCTTTAATCACATACAAGACTGAGAAAAAGGAAATAGAAATTAAGCCTCCAATTTCAGAATTTTTGAAAATAAGAATTTCTAGGATCATGTCATTCTAAGGGAGCAAGACACAGGTTTAAATGCAGCTGTATTCATAGAGAAACCACAGAAACCAAATAAATGTGTGTATACATATGTCATGGTAAACACTTGCTTGAAAATGTAGATAGCAGCCTTTTATTACACTAATGCTGAGGGAGCAGAGAGGTTAAATCAAGACATTCAGAAATATTTTCAAAACTAAGTGATTTAGGGCACATCTATGCCACACAATGGAGCACAGTGCAAAGAGTTTCAAACTAACTAGTACTTTCACAAAATGCAATGAAGTATGTAGATAATAGAGTCCTGAAAGCATCACGTTAATATAATGCTACACTCTAGCAAAGAAGTCAGCTTAGCCTTTTCTCTAGCTACAGCTATTGTCCTCATGCTGTGAGCCGGCTCACAGCAGCTAGCCCTCAGTTCTGCACAGCACAGAGCAGGGTGAACCTGGCAGCACAAGAATGGAACAATCTCCATTTCTGTACAAGCCAGCTTTTTGCACAGATGTGCAAATTTTAAAATGTAGTCATATAGTTAAACATAAGCAATGGGTGCACTCTTGCATTTTTTATAAACAAAGCTGAAAGAATAAGTAGAAACACAAGAAGAGGTACACCTGTTGAAACTTCTGATGAAGAACTGCCATTGTTCTCAGGAGAAAGATAAGATTAATGATATGGAAATACATTAGTATTGTTTACAAATTAATAAAGTTGTAAGGAACTGGAGAATGGCAACAAGAGTGGACAGATTTCCCATGAAACGTTTGGTATCGAATTCCACTCCAATTTCTGAAGCATCTTTGTCCTCAGGCTTGAATCTGATTTCCATCAGATCTCCAGAATCCCTCATGAGGGAAGATTTCTTAAGTTGTATTGCAAATTAGAAATAATCTCCTTTTTCCTAAAACTTACTCTGAAGCTTATTTTGCACAGCTGCCATTTTACAATCCACCTGAATTCTGTATTAGCTTTTTTTTTTTTTTTTTTTTTAAATCACTTTCAGTAATGATCTAAGCAAAACTTAATCTATATGGGACTAACTTTCAGGACCCTTCTGATCTGGAAATTACACTGAGTTATTACCTAGTTGTTATATCAGACTGTGGCAGACACTTTTAAACAATATCCTTGCCTTCATCTTCATAATTCTCTGGGACTTCAACACCATGAGTATGGTTAAAAAAAAAAAAAAAGGAAAAAAAAAAAGACAATCTAATTCTATTTTTTTAATGTAATATGACATTTTGTCCACTTCAGTCGTCGTTGCCTATTTTAACCCTGAGCGCAAAACAGCATATGGAACACCATAAGGTATTTTCATTCTCCTCATTTTTATCACAATCTTGACAGCCAAATTAGTATTGTGGCTATTTGAACAATGAAGCCATCTGCAAGGCTGATGCCTTATCAAAAGAGAAGTTTACTTTATTACAATACTTGTTCAATGTGCAACTAAAGGAGATTGTCTGCTATTATTTGTCTGAAAGGTTATTTACTGGAAGTAATGGAAAAAAGATTAATATAGAAATAGTCTCAGAATTCATTAATTCCTTGTTTGTTTCTGTACTATAGAAAGTACTTCTGAAAGGTGGTAAGGGTGATCTCTAAATCTGGAAAAAAAAAAAAAAAAATCAGAAGTGCCGTCTACACAGAGCGCCAGAAGACTGGTTCACTGGGCACCATAATAAATTGTAGAGACTTCACATACTGTGAAGATGTGCAGGAGATGTGCTGGTACATATATACCAAAACTAAACGTCCTATGCTCAGAGTACATCCTATGGTTCTGAAATCAGCTGGCATGTTATTATTGCATCTTCTGAGCCTACAAAACAGGATAGCTGCATCCAGCTTGCCTGTTCAGAGCAGTCACTGGCCTGCACCAACTTCTGAATCATGTCCAAGAGTCATTTGGGAAAGCGCTACTTGACCCCAGCAAAAATCTGTGCTGTGAATCCGTCTAACAACAGTATAAATGCTTGAGCACTAGTGCCCCAACCTATGTCCTGACGCTGCTTAATATACTGGCATAGAAGTAGATATCATAATGGGTTTGATGGCTCACTCATGCCAGACAAAGAAGAGAAAGTACATCGGCAGCTACTCCAGTAGCTAACACTAAACTTTTGGATGGCTATGTGATCACTGCCCCATCTCTTTGCAGTCCCTCAGAGAACCCTTCACATCTGTTCTGCTTTTAAATAATTCAATGTTACACCCCATTTTAAATAAACAAGATCAATAAAAACCCCAGTATCTCAAAGGTAACTTAAAATACACTCCATTGCAGCAACGCTGGATAAAATAAAATACAAGTTGTTTTTAGGAGAGAGGAGCACTGAAGAGAACAGCTTTCCCTTTACAACAATTATTTTGGAGGAGAAATTAGAAAGTTATCTCCACTACCATTTCCAATGGAACAGGACAGTCCCCTCATATACAACCAAGGGTTTTGTTTTGAATATATCTTTATGATAGGATATGAAACTCTGTTGCATGAAGATGTTAGCTGGTGGAACAGCTAGCTATCTGTGTCCTTTGATGGGTTTCTGCGGTTTAAAAGGCTACAGCTTTGGACTGCACTGCTCCCAAAGGTACCACCTTGCTCACCAATTTGCTTCATATAAACCCTGCAAGAGAAAGTGATTTTCTGTATCTGTCTGATAATACAGAGCTGTGAATTTTCTCCCCAAAAAGGAGTTCTGCAGTCTGCCAACTGTTAAATGATAAGCAAGTGAAAGCTTTATGTTCATTTAGCAATCGCAGCAGCTGTTTATAGCTAAACAGGTTTTCTACTTATAAGAGAGTTTGTCAAGGTGAGGGGTAACATCTCAAGAGAGAAACATATTCTGCCTTCATTGTTCACCCACGTATTTAATGTACTTCCAAGGTTGACTGTGAAAAACCTTGCTACTATATAGGATATTCTTTCCTCTTGTTCTTCATGAAACCAGCAACATATTTCAAATTGTTAAGTGCTACTTCTGTATCTCCAATATGTGGCATTTATGTGCATTAGAGACAATTATGTTTTTTTGACAGCTTGGAAATTAAGTTTAGAGCTTGTTGGAATTTATTTTAGATGTTGAATGCTAAAGCAATAAAAGAATAATAACAATGCTATATGAATTACTACATATTTAATGTCTCTTCACAAAGAGGATCCCTATAGGAACTAAATATTTGCACTAACATCAACAAAAAAAGTCCTTCTATTAAATGCCTTTGACAAGAGCCATTCTCATGAAATATAAGCAGTATGAAAGAGATGAAAAATATCTAATATAAGAAGACAACAACATGGGTATTTTTCATTGCTTATATAGTCTTTGTTGATGCCTCAAAATCTGAAGGAAAAGGTACTCTCATGAAAAGAAAATTCAAGAATTGCAAACTCAAATATGCAATAATTTTATTGGTAAAATTAAAGAAACATCAGATTTTCTTTTCCAGTTTCAGTTAAGGATTTTGGGAGAGAAGAGTTAATTTTTATTTTACATTCTTCCCACTAAGATATTCCATTTTCTAACATGAGGTTTAAGGTATTTTGAGAAGGTATTTTGAGTAAACTGCTGTATGGATAACCAAAGAACTCTAGAAAACGTCACACTTCACTTCTCTTTACTCTTTCCCTCCAGCACCTCCTTCAATACTAGATTTATTCCCAGGGCAACAGGCAGGTTCTTTCAAAGTCACAGCAGATCTCTCAGATCGTCAGGCACCTGCAGCTTCCAGCAAACTGCTTACTGGAATGGCTTTTGTGAAAATAAAGCCTTTTGAATATTTGCCGTCTCTCCTCAGTTGCTGTTTGATTCCTAAACTTTTTCTCAAGACAATGAAATGTAGCCTCTGTATTTAATAGGATGAGCTTCAGAAAAAGTTATCATAGCTTCATTTCTCTCTGAGACATGTAAGTCACAATCCAGTGACACATTTCTATGCATGCTTATATTTAATCATAAGCATTCAGTCAAAGAATTCATAGTCAGATATTAAAATGAATAGGATTTTCATATGTAAACCAGGTGTCTAAATTCAGCAAAGACAAACTGTAGGGGATTTAAATTGTTTTATTAATAATCAAGGGGGCATTTTTCATCTAATATTTTATTCTATTAAAACTCTGCTATCCCTGGTGGTCTTTAATAATGCTGTGTGCCAAAGGTCTCCTCATGAAAGATACAAAATACTATTGAGTAAAGCATTTCTGGTACACCCAGCTGCAAATGAAATATTTATGATCAGCTTCTCTGTCTACTAAAGTTGTGCTGGAATCAATGCATTTCAGGATGAAGCTGCGTAGTCAAAATATTTTCTTATAAATGAATTTTTTTTTCTATGAAAGTGATTTAAAATCAGAGATTTAACGTTTCCCTGTAAGAGAATCTAGGCTTTTTCAATAAATAATTTATTTTAAAACTTCTTTAGAAGCAGCTAGGTTTAGTTATTTGTATGGACCGCAGTTCCTTGTACTGGCAAGCTGACCAATAACTGAAACTCGAGATTTTACTGTAAGGGCTCTGAGAGCACCCTCCCCCCATCCCAGAAGTTTCCTTCTAAAACAGGAAGTTATATGAAACAAAACCAAAGAAAAACATCGGCTTACAGAGTTTAAGTTCTTTCAGCACACAGCTTGCATGCACCTAGAGCTCCATGGGCTCATAAAGAACACTTCTAATCATTTCTAACTGCATTTTTCTCTAACAGTTCCTAATTTAACCATTTTAAGAGTTGTCAGATTCAAGAAGCATAAATCCAGGTTCTAAAATAACTTTTAAATTACTTAAAATAGTTCAACAAATTCCAGATCAGGATGGAAGACTGCAAAAAAATAGGTCTTCATCTATCCCATGTTCAGAAAGCATGCGGACAGCTTCTTTGTGGCACTGCTGAGGTGGAAGCATGTGGCATCTTTGTACTTAATTGTCCCTCCCACCTATAGTCTTCCTCTCGCAAACTAAAGCTTTCTGTTCTAAACACATCCAAGAATTTCAATCCTTACTCTACCAAATTCAGATATCTGTTCCAGTTGGCAAATGCTGCTAATTTCTGAACATGAAGGAGTACATCAAAAATTTTCATTTCAAGCACATATAATGTATCTGAGTTTTGCAGAGGTAATCCAATTTGTCATTAGGTTTAGAGCATAGAAGACAGATCCATTATATACTTTTTCCTGTAAGCATTTGCATGCAAGAATTTAAGGTGCGTCTCTAAATACGTCAACCACACGATTAACACAACAGCCTTAGTAACTATAGACATGCTCGGATTCAGATGTCAAACCACAGTTTTCTGAACAGTCTGAATCTAGTTCATTCTATGAGATGAACACTTAAAAATAATAAAATTAAAAAATGCTAGACAAATATTATTTAGATCATAACAGAATACAGTAAATATTTGTCTGCATATCAAAATGAGAAAAGTATTTCAGTATTAAGGAGGCAAGTATCTGGGAACAAATAGTTTCTTGTATTTAACTATTGAAATACTGCGAAAACATGAGAAATGCTTAATTAAATCCTGATCTGAAAGGGGATCAGAAGTTTATGCATCTTCTCAATTCTGCCATAGTCTAGTTGTAAAGTGTTATTTTGGTCCACAAAGTTTTGCCTGGTTTATATTCTTGGACCATGAGTACAATGATGTTTCTACTATAACATGCTCGGTATTTTCATGAGTAGACAATATGCAACTTGTGTTTACCTACTTCCTTTACCTACTCCCCCTCCAACATTTCCTTTCAGAGCATGACATTTAACATAGAATCAAATCAACATGTTAAGCAGAATTTGAAAACTGCTTCTCAATACAATGGTAATATTGAAACTTTGAATGAGATGTTATTAAAATGCTTCATTGACTTACATATATCACCACATACCATCAGAATGACATGAAATGAGGTAATGACTGTTTATTAAACTGTAAAAATAGTGAAAAAGTGCATAAGAAATGTTAAATGAAATAGTTAACTTGAAAGTAATATTTTCATCTGACCGAAGTTTCTCTTAACACTAAAATTTGTTAATGTTTTTTTTTTTTTCCCACCCTTTGATCAATCTGTTTCTCTAATCCCACCACGCTTTTGAGATCCCTTTGAGTATTTGTCAGTTGACTAACAGCTGTGGAGGATGTAGGTAAACAAAAGATTTTCCTTTCCACTGCAGTGTATAATGTGTAATGGAACCTATTTCTACTATTTCATCGGCTAATATTCATTTTGTAAAAATGAAATCTGTCTGTAGTCCTCAAACAGAAGGACTGTTCTTCTCAAGAACAGTAGTGAGTGAATAACAGAGAAAGTAATAGCCACTTGAGTACCTGTCCTCAAAACTCCCCACTAATTAGCATTTATAAATCAGGATTTGCCATATGCTTTTATATACATATATATATATGTAAAATCCAAATAATCAATGAACAGAGATTCATTAAAAACAGAGATTCATTCAATGTGGATCCCATTGCAAGCTTTGAATTTATATACTACGTTGATAAGAAAAAAATCTGTTATTTGACCATTTTAAATATCAGCTATGCAGAATCTTGAGCTGTGTGACAGATGATGCAGGACAGGACATGGTGGACCACATATACCCCTTTATAAATCCGAGTTGCTACCTTAGCTCTTCCTAGGCTATATACAGTACTAAGTAACCTAGGAAACTCAGAACTTCCTCTAGCACTATTTAAAGTAACCTTACTGTCTTAAAATATACTGTAAGGTTTAAAATGCATTTGATGGCTTAAACATTCACAGGAACTCAGTGTTGTAGATCACAGGAGGAAAGCTCATTTACCCATCAGCTTTACAGCTCCAAGCAAGGCAGTGCTGCATAAAAGATACTTTGTCATTCCCTTGCCCTTCATACCAGGCTGATTCCCCTGCTGTTGGGGGACAAAGACATATGAGCTTTCTCTGAGTGCAAGGCCACAGAAGATTTTATAGGAATTGAAGCCCACAGACAGACTCCCGTTTTATTTACTGAACACTGTTTACAGTTTTTTAATTGCAGAATGTCACTTCGGTAATTACACCCAGTCTATGATATACCTGTTTAGCTAATGTTAGTTACACCCAGTCTATGATATACTTGTTTAGCTAGAGTTATGCTAGTGATTTTTTTTTTTTCTCCCCCATATCTGCTCATGCTTTAACGTCTATTCCGGAAACTCATTTCTTCCAAGACCTCACAACTCTTCATTTAAGTAAACAAGTAATCATAAAGATAAAAAAATAAAAAAAAACAGAGCAAACAAAAAATCTCATTACCACGCTCAGAAGACTTATGGCAAACCCCATAAAGGTAATTACTGAACTTTAGCACAAATCTCAAGGTTTTTTTTAGAAGGTCCTTTCTGAAGATTTGTGCTGGAATTTAATAACGCTAAAGCATGTTGTCACAGACTAAATCTTATTAGAATTGGGATGGAATAGGTCAAAGCGTACCTCACCCACAGCCACATGTTCCTAAACTTTCTTTTGGACTAGTATTATCAGCTATCTGACCCTATATCAGAGGCATGAGGAGTTACTGCATTTTTCATACTATTAGCTTTCTTCCATTTTGTCTGCCTGGTCCTACTTGCTGTGAGGTCAGGGAAACACTGGTTGTAGTACTAGGGGAGCAGCAGGAGCCAAGAGGAGGAAAACCATCATCCTTTTCAATGTTTGCTAGTCTTTAGATCAGATTGGCTTCAATTCTCACCACGTACTCATCAGTTTATGGCTCCAAGCAATGAAATATCACTTGCAAGATATTTCAGAATTCCTACACTCTTTCAGTTCCATTTCCCTTACCTTCATCTATATTTTGGCTGCTAATTGTATAAATTGCTCACCTCAAAGAGGATTTCTTCCTACTCCCATTCATAGTAACTACCATATTGAGCTATGTGGAGAAAGCATTGCGATACCCCTTGTATGCGTAAAGTAGGTTTTGGTTGAAAGTAGTAATATCATGTCCAAATAGATTCATCAAATCCAGCAGCAAGACAGAAGAACTTCAACAGCAACAACAGTAGTGACAGAAGATGATCTAATACTACTCCGAAATCTATTTGAGTCAAACAGGTGAAGGTAAGGTAGAAAGAGGGCTAAATGCAAAATTATATGCGTTACGGCCAACTTTAAGATTATTTAATGAGCTTCACTTCAGCGAGTTCGTAGATGACTGAAAATATCATTGATTTCAACAGAGACTTGTATCTACAAACTAACATTGTCTGTTGTGTATATAATTACTCATGCCTAAACATACTCACTGATGTCTTTTTCAGAGGGATTTATAATGTGTTCTGACACTTCTGTCATATAACTCATCTTACCTTTGAGTTAGTTTGAGATCTGGAGCCCAGGTTCAGAAAAATCACGACTTTTCCTCAGTTGTGGATCTTTATACCTAGAAATTTCTAGCTCCTGGAAGAACCTGTAGAGCCTGCAGTTTATCTGGAAATCGTAAGCTCAATTTACATGCTATTTACACGCTTTTCTTTAAATTACTCCAAAAACAGTAAAAATGTAATCAAAATACAAATTTTAAAAGTTAGACTGATAGAACATAAAGAAATTGGAGAATTGTGTATATTTAAAGCCATATAGGGCAGACAACCTTAAAACTCTTGTAATAAGGTACAGAGTGTCACATAATTGTCTTTATTTTGCATCAAGAAACTTTAATACTAGAGTCTACTTCCCAGAAATGGAGAGAGACGCTATCAAGAGGAATCAAGCACTGCTGTTTTGTCCCAGGGTTAATCATCATCCTTTCAGTTAAATTGTATACCTAACTTTCTATTTGTATTTTTTAGGTTTATTTTCCTAACTACTGGTTTTTAAGCTTCTGCTAGTGTAAAAGTTATTTTTATCGAGTATTTTCCCCCACTGTGAAGGTATAGGTACTTTCTAATCAAATATTTCAGTTAGCTGCATCTGTGGTTGATGGGAAGGGACTGACAAATGATTTTCCCCAAGCTCAACTCAAGCAATAAAATACCATTTCTCACTTTCAGTTTTTGGTATCATTCTCCCTCCTCCTTCCCGTTCCTAGGTTTTATCTCTCTTTGAAAAAGGAAAAGAAAAGAGCGAGGGAAAGTTCCAGGATTTTTTCTTTCTCTGAGCATCCACATACTGTGCACGAAAGCATGCTCAAATTATTTACTTTAAAATGATTTTTGAGCCTTTGGCTCAAATAAATGCAAACATCAAAAGCAGAGGAAGTTTGGAAGAAAACTGTCAACTAATTTTCTTACAATTGTAAATTCATACCCAAATATACATCTCTCTTTACTATACCGCACTTAAATTTTAAGACTTTATATTTTTTTCTGTATGAATTAGAAGTTACACAACTGTAACCACAATTCAGAAAAGTGACCCTTGCAGTTTCTGGGGAATATATATTACATGTGCTGATGTTGTAGTCAGAAGTCTTACTCTGTCTCAAAGAGGTGCTGCTCTTGGAAAGAAGAAAGTATCACAACACAGCCTGCAATGGTTACTGAAGGATTTGAAACAAACAGCTACCGATGGAATACACAATTCTCATGAAAACTAACACAGATAAGAACAAATGAAGTGTAAGCCCATTGCTGTGTTTAAGTAAAGATGCTGAAAGTGTTTAAAGTCAGAAAAAAATCAGCTAGGGATTCTGATACAGCAGGTGGAAGTCACATTAGAGATGCAGAGTGGCTAAAGAGTGATGGACAAAAATCTGTCTATCTGCTACATTCACAGGCAGTCTGGATCCATAAAGTTAAGTAGCAATCATTCTGTATTTCCCCCAAGCAAGTGGGGAATCAGTGCAAGGCACTGGTTCCACTGTTTTTTAGTGCTAAAAACACTAAAACGCTCCGAGGATATACATCTGCAAATAATTGAATTCCTTGCTCCCCTTTCCCTCTGGAGATTTGGAAAGGAGGCAATTTATCCATCTCAGGAAAGACACCATTCTTCCAGACTGCTACTATAATGATACAACCACTTAGCACCTTTATTATTTAGATTGCATTTTAAATGTTTCTTTTTTTTTTTTTTTAAAAAGCAGTCTTTTTATAGAGCTTCACTAAATCTAAGTAAAAAAAAAAGAGAAAATAACAATATACACTTCCATGCTATAGAGAATAGCATGACAGTAGATTTAATTGGATATCAGAATTAACTTGCATAGTACCTTTATACATTAGAAATATGTAAATGATATATGTCATAAATAACTGTACTATGCAAATGATTTCATATACTATAAAATCATTTCCATACAGTAGCAGAAAGTTATTTTCCTTTACTAAGTGGTACCAAGGTTAGATGGAATGAGAACAATGAGATACCAGGAAAAGTTCAGAATCTAAGAGAGTTGTGAGCAAGAAACATGTCCCAGCAAAGACTCCCTCCCCTACATTTGTCATTTTGCATTTAAGGTTGAAATTACCATGCTAAAATAACCGCACTGTCTTTAAAGTCTTTGCATGACGATTTATATATATATATATATATTTTTTAATGTTTTGCTCTTTGTTTATAAGTACCTTAGAGCAAAATCTTAGTAGAAAGGCCCACTGACTTCAATGGAGAGAAGGATTTAGCATTTCATTCTGCAACAGCATTACTTTGAAGCTCTACCACTCTATGTAGAACTAGTTCACTTTACGCATTAACACAACATCCAGTTAGGTTATGAAAAACAGAAAATTTCAGAATATTCATCTAAAAGAGATGATTAAAGGACATTTTAGACATGCAGAGATACAAATTAGCAGAAGAAGAAAAGGATATTAACAAAACAATCAGAAAAATTGAGCTAGCCCGAGCCTCGACATTTCTTCTCCAAGGAAATTCCCCATGATAGAATAAAACAAAATAGGAGATTACTTGTTACACCATTTCTAATTAGCACATGGTATTGCCTTGCTTTTGATCCCTTAGAGCATCACCTTAGGCCTCTCAAACTTAACTGCATTGCAATAAACCCAGAAACAAACAGACAAATACTAAAGGATATCTCTCACTGAGGACAAATTAGCAAAGCTGAAGCTAGTCCCAGAGTAATTACACAGAAGGAATAGGCTATGTTCAGAACTAAAGAGAAGTCTATGAGGAATTAAATGTACACTTTTGGAAAGGTCAATCAGATTCTTAGAGGCATCTAACCATACTTCTTCCTATAGGGAATACTAGAAGGGTAGTAGCAACAGCACTCTTTTCTTCTGAATATAAACAGTCATAGTTGCAATGAGACAATTTTTAATAAAGAATTAAGAGCTTTCACAGTTAGTCTATGTAAGACTTCGAGAAAAGTCTTTTATATCCATACATGTATCTTTCTCTCCAATGCTAGCAATATGAAATGTAAGAACAGCATTGTTTGGACTTAACTGATTAAATTAATTATTTAGTTTAGTGACCTGCTCTTATTTATATTAAAACTTAATATATAGCAATTTCCTTTAGATCACACCATGTTTGTATAGGAAATGGCCAATATTCTGACATTAGCGTGCTCATATATAAATCATATGAACATAAGAGCCGTGACAATCTTACTATTTAGCTGTCAAACCAAGTAACAAAATGAAAAAGCAATGTATGCTAACGAGAAAGGATGGATTTCACAGAATCGTTTAGGTTGGAAGGGACCTCTGGAGATCATCTAGTCCAACCTCCCTGCTCAAGCAGGGTCACCTAGAGCATATTGCCCAGGATCACATCCAGACGGGTTTTGAATATCTCCAGCGAAGGAGACTCCACCACCTCTCTGGGCAACCTGTTCCAATTTTTTGTATTTTATTTTGCATTTATTTTACTTAATACTGCAGTCTTTTAAGCTCACAATGTGAAAAGTACCTCCTTGCTATGTACATATGTGAATTGTGCCTGAATTTAAAGATAACCTGTTCTTATAAGCTTGCATATACAATTCCTTTTTCTTCTCATCAGCTGCCCTGCAGTTTATAAGATTCTCAAAACTGAGAAATAAAATGAGTTGGTTTTTTTTTTCTTTTTCCATGGTTTGCAAGAAACTTTACTGAAAACAAAAATGGGCCTACAGACATAGATTAGAGGTTCTCCCTTAAAAAAAAAAAAAAAAAAAAAAAAAGAGAGAGAGAGAGACAAAAGAAAAAAGAATTCTTATCACAAAATTTTAATGGAAGTAAGACTACTTTGCATGGCAACATTGCCTTTTTGATGGCACAGTCTCATACCATGCATAGATTTTATTACTTTGTCATGAGAAAGAACATTCCTTGGATTGAGCATTGTGTCTTCAGTGCCGTTTTACCCTGTCTAATACCTTATTTTGGAGACACAAAGGTCGTTTGTTGTGTCCATGATTGACTTTAAAGTCCTGCAGCAATTACTAAAGTTTTATTTCCATGCATACATATATGTTCACATACATAAATACATAAACATGTAAATGTCCATAAGTAAGCATCTAAGTCTGGTATTACTCTCCTTCATTTGTCTCATTTAATCCAGAAACCAGGCATTCCCATAGCTATGCCCTTGATTTTGAGTGCCCTACATTTAAGCTCTATTTGGATAAAGACAGTTGCAGCTCTTTCCTGCTAAAACCACCTCAAATGGCAGAAGAGAATGCAGAAGTCACACAGGAAGAACAGAGAGCATCAGATGTATGCCTCTAAAGCCTGGCTAGTAGCTAATTGGGACTTTCTTCTGGAAAACAGTCTAAAGAGTTTCAGACACTTTCAGGAGCCAATTGCAGTAGGTATTATTTTCTTTAAATTAGCATAATAAATGTAGGTGACATCATTTCCATTTGAAAGAAAAAAACAAAATAGAGCAAGTTTTAAAAACTTTATTTAAAAAATATGATTATTTGTTTGGGAGAAGACTCTATCCCAACAGAACTGAAATGTCTCAGCCCCCAGTTAAGAGTATAATTATAGACATACCACATTTCCTTAGGCTTCATTGGGACTATTTCAACCCCCTCCCCAGGTAGCATGTGGGTTTGAGTCTTGTGCAGGGGTGTTCACCTTTCCTCATACACTGGCTGGAGTTGAGGAGACAAAAATCTTCCAGATTACAATCCAAAACCTAATTTGTACATACTCAACTCTTCCACAGGATCTAGTCCCAATTGTATCCAGGCTCAAAAGCAACCAGCAAAGTCTATTTTATGCAAGGGTTCTGAGGGAAGTTCTACAACATTTACAGAGATAAATGCTGCTCCTTAATCTCAGAGCACCTTCTTCTGGCACCACTACTGCACAGCATATAATCCCAATTTGCAAGTAAATGCTTACCACCAGATGGCTCACTTTAGATTATAAATTACTTGAAATGTTTTCGAAGGATTGATACTATTCCCCTATATATTCCTTACCCAAAATGTTCTTCCTTAGAAATTTAGTCTCTATCTACTCTGATTCATTTGAGGTTGGCTCCTCCCCCAAGGAAAATAATTTAGTTGGGAATGGATATTAATAAATCTTGGGAGAATTCAGAAATTCTTTTAAGTAGTGTTACTGCTGTATTCTCAGATCTTGTCTAACACTTGCACAAATGTCACTTCTTCCGATTCTTTTTCGAATATAGTTTAATCTTCAGTTTCTTTCCTGCAGTCTTTTCTTCATGATCATAAGGCCATACCTTTACAAACCCAATTACAGAAGACGCATGCTTGCTTATAGCACGCAATCCAAATCAGCACCCAGCTTCTCTTTTAAATTTTTGTATCTATAGCACTGAATATTGATAGTATGTAAGTGCTTCATTCACTTAGTGAAACACTAGTATCTTTTATTATTGCAGTTTATACTTTCAAGAGCAAAAGCTACTTCTCTTGATTCACATTGTTATAGCACAAAGAATAGCAGTAGCAAACATATATTTTCTTTTTTTTTTTTTTTCCCCCCTCCTTCAATACAAGGCCTGTTCAAGAACATTACACTTTTTCCTGTACCTGATGTTGAGATTTGACATTGGTGATGTCATGGGCTAACCCTGCTGAAGCTGGCACAGATTGTTTCTGTCATAACGTGTTTAAAGAGCTCCTTGGTCAATTCCAAGCTGATATGAAAACTGTCAGTCATGAGGTGCAATTCTTTGTGGAGCAGATGACTGACACTGAAAGGTTTTTTTAACTGCTGGAAGTATCAACTCATGAGGAAGCTAGCAGGAAATCTTGGCCAGCATACAGATTCTCTTAATGTTTAAGTTTTCAGCGTACTACACTACTTATTTTTTATTATAGATACCATAATAACAAAGTAAATAAGTGGCTCAAGGATTTAATTAAGTTCTCCCACTCCCCTAAGAAAAAGTTTCAGCATTTTATAGGCCTCAAGAACAAGATGGACTATGCAAAATCTAGTATAGTTTAAAATTTTTCATCATTTATAATAATCATTAAATTAATCACTTCAAAAACGAAGTCTATACCCTGGTTCTGGCTTAGATTCTGCAATCTGCATTGAAGTAGTACATAGAAACAGATTCTTTTTAACCTCCCAAAGAGGTTGTTTTAACCAAAATAGCTCTAAATATTTTTGGTTCCCCCTTACCACTTTTTGTTTTACAATACATATAGGACATAAGCTTCTGTATTTTTTGTATTTATTAATATAAATAATCCCTACAGCAGAATTTTTTGTGAAGCTCTGAAAACACTTTAACATATAAACTATCATAAAAAGTAGCACCCGTTTCTTAAAAACTGTATGTTATAATTCCATTGTCTGATTACCCAAGATTTGTTGTTTATATAATTTGACTTAGACATTTGTTTTTTAATTATTATTTATTTTATAACTTTATTATAATATTCATTGGAAAGCATAGGAGAATATTATCTTAAGTGCTTTCTCATACTACGAGGGTTACATGAACAAGTAAACTAAACAATGCAAGAGCTTATTTTCTATGGGCCTTAAGCTAAATAGCAAAATATAAACCAAGATGATAACCTCCAAACTGCTTCAAAAGTGCTCTCCTGAACTGTTCCAGAAATTATTTGACTGGAGACAAAAATTACAGCAGGGAGCATTGTATCAGTCTAATTCTACAGACAATCAAGTTTCACTACCAAGGTTCCAGCACCATTTAATTTCCTGGTATAGATATAACGCCCGGTGCCCATCTTCAGGCAGCAAATATTTTCTATAAATATAGCCTCTAGTCAGTTATCTTGCTGTACATACTTACTTTAAATATAAGTAATCTAACAATTTAACCAGTACATAAGTGAACTTACTTACTCTTTGAAGTTTGTCATATCAGGATGCTTAATGGCAACCAAAGATAGGGAGAAGGGTAAACTTCTTAATATTTTTGAGTTCTTAGTAATTTGCTATATTTAAAAAAAAACTTTTAGAGTTTGAAGTAGTTTTATTATTCTTATAGCTACAGTAATCCTTTATATTACAAAACGGGCACCAACTTTCCGAGATTAAATTCAAGGGTTCTCAACCACTTCTGAGGTCTTCTCCAGCCCTATGGTATTTTGTCCCCTGCTGCATGAGGCAACCACGTTAGTGTACCTGCCGCATTTAGAGCAACAATATCTTCACTCAGGCTAAAGCAATATTAACTACTCAGGCCAAAAGTAGGAAATAATTTCAATGTATAATGTCCCTTTAGAAACAGCATTTCCAGGAACTGCAAATTTGCTTGCCTGAAGACAGTTACTGAAATATCTGACTTTCTCTCCCATTATTTATACAAAGCTTTCGAGCTATGATAGAGACTTAAATAAATCATACACTTAAAAAAAAAAAAGCACAAACTGCACAAACTGCAGTAATAGAAGTAAGCATAATTGCAATAATATATTGTTTGCAAAAGGCCCCTGCCAGTACCTACAGCGTACATTAATTGTAGTCAATTATGGCACAGTAACCCCATGTCACCACTAATCCTTTTAGCCTTCACAGCCTAAAAGCCTTACCACTATAAGAAAATCTGCAATGTTCATGGTACAACCTTCAATTATTTTTATCTTTTTGTTTACAAGGTCATCATTTCATCTTCTTTTTACACGATTCTAACTTTAGGTTCCCTATTGAAAACTTTACATTAAATCCTTCCCCTGCTTCCTACCTTTCCATTTATCACACAATTGTTTCTGTAGACGCAAGAAGTTTTTTTTTACCTGCTGCCTCAGGTCTGTCTGAGGAGGAAGGGGCCAGGAGGTCCCCTTCTTGGAGTGACGCGAAGTTAACAGTTTTGCAGCAGCTGTTTCCAATCAGCACATCTATTGTCTTCTACTGTCCACTCATACCTATCATCTATATCCCGATGCACAGCAAAACTCTGGGAGAGTGTTGGTTCTCTTCCTTTTAAAAGTAATGCTTCTTTTTCCCTTCATAAAGTTGTGTACCTTTCTCTAAAGTTAATTCATAACTCTATAGTAAGTGATTTGCAGCAGATAATATGTGTTTCATTTGTTTTGTCATGGTTTAACAAGTCTGTGGCTATTCAGCAGGCTGATGGTGTGCTGTGTTGCTGCATCCTGTGCTCTGGAAGAAAAGAGAGATTGCTCAGGTGCTCTCAGGAAAATATCAGGCTTAATTCAGAGAAGCAGCTAAGGTGCAGACAAAGGCTGAGATGCTGCAGGCAGAAGCTATCTGCAGGACAGCTGAGGACTGAAATGGAAACAGAGTGCAACAGGGAGAGGTTGATTTTCAAACCTTATATTTCATTTTGCTTCACCTCACAGATCTCAGTTTTCTCCATTTTAAAGAGTGCTATGTTCTAGTTTATTTCAAACAAATATAGCTTTAAAGCTAAGAAGCCTTTTTGGTGTTTTTAGTCATCTGTCTTAAGGAAAACTGAGGCATTTCTACCTCCAGACTCTGTTTATTATATAGTTACTTAATGTGATGTCCAATCACACATTTTTCCACTACAGAAAAAAAACCTAAAAACAAAATGCCAAAGAGATAATGCTGAAGTTATAAAACTTAAAATATATGTAGGTCTTAATACTATTTGTATTCTTACAAGAAACCTGAATCTTTCCTACATTCTATTGGAAACATGGTAATTTTCAAATATGTGTAGAATGCTATCCAAGTTAGTTAGTTGGGTTTACCTGTAAAAGAGCTAAGGATCTTCGTGGTATTTAAATTAATAAGTTAATTTTCCACCTAATGCAATTTTCCAGTTCTACCTCACAATCACACGCAATAGGAAACTGCATGAAATGCTTCTATGCTTCTTGTGTGCTGCACTTGCTCAGGCACTAACATATAATCATACAGATTGTTGAATGGCTAACATACTCCCTGTTAGGAGCCCCTGTCTTGGTTCATGTGATCTTTGTCGCAGGTAATTAAGCTACCTCTATACCAGAAACTAGTATAGAGGGAAAATAACCCGCGAACCAGCTCCCTGCAGTATGTACATAGCTGGACTGTAAATGTGTAAATTTGTGTGAGTCCAGGGTAGCTGCATCCAAGCTGCCTACCGGGAGGAGGTCCTGGCCCAAGCTATTCCCTGCACTGTGCCCAAGCATTATCTGGGAAAGTACTAGTCAATCCATGACAAAACCGTGCCAGGGACTATTCTAGCCTATGTGACTGAGTTGCATTGCCTTAGCACTATTACTGTTTAATTTACTAGTATAGATGCACTCTTCTTGGGAATAGTTCAGCGAATAGTGAAAGATTCTCCCTGGCAGGTAACCTATTAGGGGAGATGAAAACTAAAGCTCAGCTGCCATGACATGCCACTTGTCCTCAAGGCCAGAAGATGCACCCTGGCCTGAGCTATTTGGTGGTATGCACATAGCCTTTACAGTCTATGTGATTCATTTTTGTTATATTTAAATATATCTGAAATGGAAGAAATACAATTGTATGACCCCAGATAAATACAACAGAAATCAGATGAGTCTGACAAATCAAGAAGAACAAAAAATACATTTTGACTCAGGCAAAGCTATTTTCAGCAATCACTGATCCTGAAAGAAGCATCCTTATAATAAGAAGAAACTTGATAGAAATGGGTCAGTCAGCAGACAACGCCTAGTTTGAGCTGTAAATTCTTTTAAGCATCTGTTTACAATATTAGACTCACATGAGATAGTCATTATAAGATAAAACTGTTACATCAGCCTAGTAGGAAAGGGCTATAACTTTATCAATATCTATGCTAAGTTAGAACCAAGATAGCACTGGTTCAATTGTAATTATGGCCAGAGATTTCCAATGAATTGTTATAAGGTACATACAATTTAGTAGCGGATATAATGAACAAATATTGAAAGCTCATTTGGAATAGTAATCCATCATTTCTGTCAAACATGACAGTGCAATCATGCAGTAAATGCATGCTGTCTCGGCTGCTACTGATTAAACAGACAAGACTGCTGCTGCATCATGCAATTATGTTTCTCTGCCCCACCTGCTATTAATAACAGAGACAAATGTATAAGAATAAAAGTAAGGAAGAACCACAGTAAATACAAACAAGCATAGATGGGTGAGCACATAAAAGGAAAGTGTCCTCGTCAAAGTCAGCATGAAGAGGAGATAAAACTCCAAACATGAAATTGATAAGGTTATAATGTGAAATGAGCCAGATCATCAGAAAAAAGCACACTAATAACCTGTTGTAGAAGTTTATGCTGTGTACTCCCTTTCATCGTTTTTCTCTCTAGTTGCTGAACTGATGTTTATGGTTCACATCACATTAAAATACTGGCATGATATAATGTCATTTTAAAATTGAACTTCTTGTTCTACCAAAATATGATTTAAAGACTAGTAGCTCTTTAAAAAAAAGTATCAGCAGAGACTTCAGTGCCAATATACTCTTAAGAATTTGCCAGTTGTGAATCCAGCTTTAGCAAAGACCTTAAAACAGAGTTTATAAGAGTCTGAATGAATCCGCACATAGGAAAAATTGTGCTCAAATTGGCAATGGCGTCTAAAATACAGTGTGCATCCGCGGAGGGGCAGGAGTGACCTTTAGCTACATTTCCTCTTCTCATCCCAGTAAGTGTCCTCTTGCAGGTGATGTGAGAAAGGACACAGGTTACTGCTTTCTAAGTCTTTCCACAACTGATTCTGACATCAGAGATTTACAGCTAGTCTCCCTTCTATCCTACACAAAGAGAACAAGGTATTCTTTAGACCATACTTCTTGGTGTAAACATACTGACTGTGTTTCCCATAGATACTACTAACCCTTTCCAGTGATCTGCTAACAGATCAGATTATTGAGTTTGTCATAGTTACCTCAGGAAAAAAATCAAAGCATCAGGTTAACTCTGATTTAATCTGTTTATACTAGAATAAGGGGTTTTATTTTATTTTATTTTTCCGGAGTTGAATGACATCTGACATGAACTGATCCCCGACATATCTCTGGTAACCTTTAGTGGAGAAATAAAAAGGGCAGTAATACCAACAGCTGCAAGTAGTAGTTTTTAGATCTGATCGTGGCCAAATAGAAGGGTGATATCTGTCCATGATGTCACATGCTAATACAGTCATGTAAATAAATTGCTGGGCTGTAAAATAACAAGGAAAAAAAGAAGCAGAAAATGCATAATTCATACAACTGAATGATAATAAGTTCATATATTCTTTTTTGATTTTTCTATAAAAAACAAAATCACATGTTTTTAATAAAAGATTTCACTTTTATAGCAATAGTTATAGCTGTCATTCAAAACAAAGACAGTAAGAAATATTTAAAAAATCTTAGCTGGTATGTGTATGTGATAGCGCTACAGGTGAATGTTTCTGAAACTTAGGAAATTGTAGTCCATCTGCAAAGAATTGTCACTTTAATGGAAATAGTCCCCAAATTACAAGAGACTGTGACAGAAGAAATTGCATCACCTTTGAAAATTGCACAGTTTATGTATAATTTAGAACCCATTAGATGGAAAATGTAGTTTTCAGTTTGAGGAATTTTCATGTGAGGAATCTTGCTGCACAAGAGAACCTTGTACATACAGTAGTAGTGACCTGGCAAATAAATAAAATGTTCTCATTCTCAGATAGCAATTTTACACTGGAATTTAATTTCTGTATCTATCACTCAATGAAATTAAATTACCACGTCTCAGACAAATCACAGAAATGATTTGCGATAATGATTCAGTTTTAAGGTATTTTTGAATTTGTGTTCATCACTAAGAAGTGAAACTGATCAGTGGGGATAAATTCAATTCGAGAGAATTGTCACTATGGACTGTTTGTTTGAATCAAAAACTTCTCATAAGGCCCCTTGAGGAGTAATTCAGACACCCTTCACTTTTTTTTAGCGGCACCATCCCCTATTAGCACAGTAATGTCATTATGTCATTCGTGACCACAAAGAAAACAGACAGCAATTCAACTTGTAGAGGAGCAGAAAAAACAATAGATAGCATAAGAAAGGACCCCAAGCAAAGATTCCAGGTCTTTTCAATTTTAAGTAATACTATAATGGCCATTTAATCTGAAACAGTCCACAGAACACTTCCTATAATAAACGTTGAAATCTTTAATGCTAAACATCAGTAGTGACAAGACATGTAGCAGGCCGCAGAGAGAGAGGAGATAGGGTATATTACTGATGTCCTTAAGGCCTCTGTTTAGGTAAAATGTCCTAATGGTCTTGGGAAGGAGATCATGTCATATGTTACAAAAAAAAGCTAAATGATTTCAATATTATCAGTCCCTATCTATTGCAATCCAGCATTAGCCATCCCTTCCTGAGGACAAAACAAGCTAGTTGTACACATGACAGGTTTTGCAACAGCACTAGATGCACCACACATCCCATTTGCAGCTGGCAACTGTGCTTCAAGTAGAAGGAAGAAAAAGAAAAAAAAAAGAAAAAACAAAACAAAAAAGAAGGAAAAGCTCAGGAGAACAATTATGTCATAAAGGGGGAGCGTTCTGGTCTCAGGAAGTGACAAGGTAAAACCCTGAAAAATGGGTACTAATTACACTGTGGTGCATAAAACCAGAATCAACAAATTTCAGTCAAGTCTTCTCCCTTTTTGAAAGCGCCAGGTGATCAGGCACCATTCTATCACAAACTTTGATTTATTACGATCAGTATTACCCTTACCTTGTCATACAATCCAATAAAACTGGTTTCACAACCTGATATCTGCTCCAGATAACACCTGTGCACTTGATTAATGATCCCTTTGTAGGGTAACACATACACCTCCTAAAATACGGTCTTTCCTCTGTCTATTGCTGGATACTATCTTGGCTACTCTAGTTTTATCTTTCCCCTTCACATACTACCATGTCTTTCTCTTTCTTTATTGCTCTTTATAGAAAAGTATTTATTTATCACCAAACTTATCCTGCTGGTTTTATCCTCTAAATACCTTCACCACCTCACCAGAGTTAAAATAATCCAGTTAATAAATATGGCCTGTACAGTCTCATCAAATACTGCATAATTTCTTTAGAAGAACAAACATCTTTCCTACTATGCAATGGTAAACCGGGAATATTTCACACAAGAGTGTCACAGGATAGCAGTCAGCAGCAGTAGTAGCAGCCACTCTCAAAACAGAAAACCAATCCTACAACATTTCTTTTTTTCAGGAAAGAAGTAGAAAACAAATTTGTTTATTCCTGCAAACAAAATCTTATTTCTCATTCTCTTTTCTTGTTCTGCATTTTACATATTGCACTTGGGATTCATATGACAACAAATCACATCTGTTTGGATGCTGATTCAAGAGAAGATTTAGCTGTTACTCTTGTAAGCATTGCAACAATTATGTTTTTCACAGTTGCCCTTCATAGGCCAGAACTTCAATTTAGATCATTACTTTCTGTTCAGGATTAATGGAAAGATTTAAGTATTTCAAAACTGGATATGGGGGAAAAACCAAAACAAACAAACAAACAAAAAATATTTTTCTGTATTGGAAGCTACCTAAATTAATTATATTTTGGGTTCTGCTGAGGGCTGTAATATATCTTAAATCACGTATCTCCACGTATCTTCCATTGCTCAGAGTCCACAGATTAGAACTCTTCTAGTGTTCAAAAAGATTAGGAGACTGAACACAGAGACCTTATTTATGCACCAGGGTTTTTTTTTGTATGTATCTAGGTATGAGAAGCCGTAGATAGTGGGCTTTCAAAATTCCCCAAGGAGCCTTCAGGAAATCTAACTGGTGATTTTCTTGCAAGTTGAACCTGACAGAAACCCTTAAAAATTTGATCCAAGGTCACAAAAGACCTTATTGGATACAAAATGTTAACCTCTAACTGCCAAATATCAGATTAGTTAATCCCAGAAGTGGTCAATTAATTCCAATTTAAGATCTTTGGAACAGATAGATAGATAGATAGAATGCATAGATAGAACAAACAGATAGAGTTAGAGATATAGGTATTTATACAGTACAGACCTTATATAAGGGAGTTCTGGTATATGACAACAAAAATAAATGCTGAAAATTGATGCTGACTCAAAGGATATTGTGAAGGATGGAAGGCATATTTCTAATATTGTCAAAGTTTCCTTTTGCTTCTTTGAACCTTTCCAAATAGTGAGTTCTGTGTCTTTCACAAACTACTCTTTGTAAATTGTTTCCTATACACCATGATTCTGCCACCACAACATATTTTAAAGCAACGATAAACTGAAAATGGTTTTCTGTTGGCTGAGTCTCTACCTACCACAAAATAAATGAAAGCAGGAGCAATGTACTGTAATGTCAGTATTATGATAGCTTTAATAAATGATGCACTTGGAACAATATAAATCATTTTCACCTGAATGCCTCTCTTGGCAACCTATTACAATACTCACTGATTGTGACAAGCAATAGCAGTCTTAGTAAGCAGCTATTTTTACAACAGACTAGTATTATTTTGTACTTTCTAGCTGTAAACTGGATATTAAATTATCTAAGATCTTACTGGAAACAAAGTACCTTGTCAGTGGTCACATTTGGTCACTTTACTGTGAACCGTGAATGGTTTGAGTGGGATTTATACTGCTGAATAGATGGAAAACAAGGATCCTGATAGGCAAAACATTGTATCTGTCCGTTAAATATTATTAATAAATCACTCCCTACAAAAGACAGCTTGTGTATTGCACCACACAAAACGTGGCACTAATACTTTCTTGTAATGAAAACCTTTCCAGCCTGGGTGTTGTGACATTAGAGGTCAGGGTTCCACAGCTGTTCTCTGACAATAAACTTAACTAATCTTAAAAGCTCTCTCCAGCCAGCTTATTAACTCTGACACTACATTAAAGGGAAGCTTAAGGAGTCACCAAGTCTATTTTTGATAAAGCATTCCTAATAACACCGATGTCGTCATCCATTAATGCACAGTAAAGTTTCAGTTCTGCTGAGAGTCAGAGGGCATCAGCATTTCCTCTCTAAAACTATGCAATTTAAAATGTTTCTTAATGTATTTAGCTTTCTTCTGCAATGCTGTTAGTTCAGGTTGCTGGTTATAGTTATGTTATAAATATGAAATGATGCATGTGATTAGATAACGAAACTATTTGATTTATAGAGTTTTTTCCTTAAATGATTAGATATAGAAAAAACATGCTTTTGGTGGGGGAGTAACTGTTTTGTGCTCAAAGGTAGTGTATAAGCAATACTCCGACTACACACGCCTACATAGGGTATGGACATGGCTTATGCTACATAGCTGTGCAAAAAAATTAGGCAGTAATAGGCATCTTCCTGCTAACCTCATCCGCTTACCCTAAAACAGGTTAGAAAGCAATATCTTTGGTGCCGTTTCCCTTCCTGCACAGGTGAGTGAGCAACAAGACTGGGTACAAACTGGGTGGTGAGTTTATTTCTCTATTTGACTGAGCTGTGCTACCTGTTGTGTTTCGTGGAAGACATTAAATATACTCTTCTTGTGCAGATTAGGAGACTAGAGGTATTTCTGGGGAACTGGAGGTACAAGCATGACTTGCAGCTAAAATAGGAATTGCACTTCTAAGAGATGGTCACCACAGAGAAGTTAGCTGGATATAAATTTATATTATGTTTGTAACTTCAGACTTATTTATCATGTAGGCACTTGCTATGCTGTCAGTATAACCACATGCACTAAAATAACTTACAAACCAGAAAAAATGGTCAGTAAATTCACAATAAAGGCATACCCTAAAAGCAAACTTTTATCTCAACTAGATGAGTCAAAAGGTAGCTAAGCCTGCCTTTTTCATCCATGCTACAGTATTTACCATTTCAAGTACTGAGCCATAAAGTGACAAAAATTAATTTTAAGTACAATCCACGCAACTGAAGATTATCTGTTGCTCTGATATGCTAAACAACTTTAATAAAGAAAACAAATGTCTTGATTATCCTGAATAATTCCACTTTCTGTGAAGGATACAGAAAGGCTTGGGATACAGAAAGTAGTATAATGCAAGTCTATCAGTTCTTGTCATGTAGATTATTTAGCATTCTAAGTTCACATTTTTCTATGGAATCTCTTGCTGTTTCTGGAAAGGCCATTAGCAACGGGACATGAGTTAATTGATTGATACACTTTTCAGAAATTGCAGAATTCCTCATTTTCAGAAGGCCTCTTTGAGACTCTACTCTTGGTAACTTTCTGTTTCTCTGAATTTCCCTCCTCATCCCCTTGTCAGTCTTTTTGAGTATTGCCAAAGGGTCTGTACTAATCGCTGCCTAGAGGCAACAGCTCATCCACCCATAGGGCTGTAACACCATGCAGGCAGGAAATATGTCAGCTCACTAAGAGCCTGTGATCAAAAAGAAATTTAGAAAAAAATGTGCTAGCATCTTGTAGCTATCTGGAATAGAGGAGTAAGAAGACTATCTCTCATCTTAAGTCATATAGGAACAATCAATTCCAACTGATAACATTAGTAAATTGTATCCTTGTTGAATCTTTTGATACAACGAAAACTGAAAAGTCAATTGCAATGGATTGTATTTTTGTGTGTAAACTCCATTTTAATATCTGGAGATATTCAAAACCTGCCTGGACATGATCCTTGGAAATGTGCTCTAGAGGACCCTGCTTGAGCAGGGGGGTTGGACTAGATGATCTCCAGAGGTCCCTTCCAATCTCAACCATTCTGTGATTCTGCGATCTGTCATAAGCTGCAATCCCTATCATCAAGCTATTAGATACTGAGGAACTTGCTTCCTTGAAACGAATCTGGAAGATCTTGCCAGATTACACACCTGCCTCTTTAATGAATAAGTCAGTAGATGAGAGCGCACAGGAAGGCAGTGATGAGGATTAGTGAACTAATTTCAGCCTCTGCAACAACTGTCTGGAACTCTCAGCTCCAAACAGCTGACTGCTAGCTAGATAGCCAATACAAATGGGACATCTGTGTACAATATATTTATACTGATTATTATTATCCTTTTCCATGAAGTGTTGCAAGGCACTTGCATTAATTTTGTTGGCTTGCTAAAAGGATATATCAGCACAGTTAATCAGTGTACATTCTGCACAGTAATCCTCACTTCTCATGTTTTGATTTTATCTTCCTAATATTATGCAAGTATTGTTAAAATTTGATAATTTAATACTTGATTTGTTTGATACTGAGGTTTCCAGTGGGTATGGAGACAGGTTGCTTATTCTTATTTTGGGATAAAGAGGCTAGCCAGATTGGCCAAGATTTTTAGCTGTGCCAAGTAGAAATAATACCTGTTGGAAGCTGCAGAATTTTTGTATCAAGCAGTTTAGTGAAATAATTAAAGGAATGGAATATTCTATAGCATTTTTTTCAACAGGGATTCTATAAGCTTGATTAAAACAAAATTCATGTTAGTTATCTATAATTTGTTTTTGCACTTCCAGTTTTATTACTTGTCCTTCAAAGATAAGTGTTTCATATTTTTAAGGGTTTTTGTTAAAGTGGAAAAATCTATGCAACTTTGAAAATAAGTTTGTATATTACCACCTGTGTTTATCTGTTTCAACATGACTTGTGGCTTAACTTTGAACTATTTCACACGCCAGTGTATCTTCTTTTAAACCTCCTCTCCAAAATTCTCATTTTTAATTTGCTAGACTCCTCTTGAGAGCAGTCGTAATATAGCTGATCGATCCTTTTAATATAAGGAAAAAATGATGCTGGTAAGCTTTAGGAAAAATGTTAAAATTACGATACTTTACATATAGATATGGCTTATGCACATTTCAAGATAGAGAAAAGCAAAGGAAATCATGTTTGCTGCTGAACCCTGAGGGGTAATAGAAATAGCTATGGGAGTGAATTAGGTAATGAAGAAAGATTTTTCTAAAAGTTTAGCATTTAAAAAAATGAAGAAAAAGTCAGTGACCAGAAGTAGTCATTGTAATGTAAGAGTCTTCCTGTTTGCCATTCTTGTTAAAGGTTTTGTATAAATAACTGAAATTACAGACAAAACAATGTTTGTCTTTCTCCATCAGGTCACTTTCTCTTGAACCTGTCTCAGAGAAAGGAGTAAGGGCTTTCCTTCACTAAGATATTTATGTGAAAAATGATAATATTCTGGGATTTCTGAAAAGCATATCAATCACATAACTCTTGTCTCATTGCTAATGGCCTTTCCAGAAGCGCCAGGAGCTACTTTGTGAGTCTAAGCAACATATCAAGTAATTTTGGGATGCCCTTTTAATTGCAACCTGCAGGCCATATTTTCAAGTCACATCTGTTGTTCAATATATTTTGGAAAACATCATTTAATGCTGTACCCCTCTGCTCAGTTTGGGTTTCACATGTGTCTAGACACAGATTTCTGTTGCTTAAGATACTTGAGTCAAAAGTTACAGAGAACATAAAGGAACACTGCCTTTGGGGTCCAGTCATCCTTATGAGAGGCTGCCATAACTAATGTCCTTTTTACACAACTGTCCTGCACCACCAAGCTGATTAGTGTTCTAGTTTAAACAAATCATCACATAAAAAATTTAAAGGAAAGCTCTTCTGCCATATTAAGAGTCAAATTCAACACAAAACGGAAACCTCTTACATTTCTAAAGCAGCGTGTATTTGAAATTAGATATGAGTCCAAAATAAAAATGATCATTTACTTACTGTGCCTCCTCCAACTTATGTTGGAGTTTAAGTTACGGACTTTAACTTATGTTTAAGTTTTGCTTCTTGGTGCGCCTATAAGTGCTTAATGGGGTTTAAGAAGCCCAGCTGACATCTCGAGCCTAAACCAGAGTGGACCTAAAGCTAACTATTCCTTCATCTACTTTCTCACAACGACTTGCTCTAGGAAGAACTTACATACATTAAAATAGGACATAGGATCTCTGTAGAAAAGGTAGTATCAATCAAGGGTTAATTTAAGCTCACATGGATTTTTTTTTTTTTTTTTAAACAGGCTACATTGATTTCAAGCAAGCAGCACAGATCATTCCCTGAAGATGAAGAGGTAAAAATTAAAGACATGCTTTTTTCCTCAGAGTTTCTTACTGCATACTTGTAGGTGATGCTACTCCATTTTGGATGAAGCTCCAAATGTGCAACTGATTTATTGCTCTGGCAGCTAGTAGCAACATTTCATTTTGGCAACAACAGAAGCTTTGCCATTTCTTTCAAAAGTGGCAGAATATCAAACCTAGCTAACTACTAAAAATACAGGAAGCTAAGTTTGAAATTCTAATTATATAGAAAACAAAACATCTCACTCTGGAACTAATAAACTTTTATGTTCTATGTTATTGTTCTTTGGAATTTTTTATGCTTAGTATATTTTCCTGTTTACTCTGTTTATCTAAAATTTTAGAAATTTTCTTCCTCTTCGTATCAGATTAGGGTCAACATGATTTTCACTTCAAAATCCTATTGTCTCTGAAAAACTATAGATTTTAGTTACTTAAGCTGGTTCGACTTGTTTGTTTTAGGCTAATTGTCTTTCGCTCTGATCCTTTATTTTTGCTGTAGAGAAATACTTCTGCATAGAGTCCTTAAGGCTTTTCCCTCATCATTAATCTTACATTAACTACAACAATATAATAATAAAAACATACTCCTTTTGATCCTCATCAATTGTTCTAACATATATATAGCACTTCAGAGATTTCTAAGATACTTGCAAAGTACTCCCTTGCTTTTTCCTCAGAGCACATTAGTTCTGGCAAGTTGCTCCTCTGGCTAGGTACATCAACGTTTTAGGTCTGACTGAGAAATTACACAATGTGACACCATAAAATAAATATATCATGCTGTCTATATTCTATTTAAAAAACGCAACAATAACAAAACAACAAAAAAAGATGAATTAGCTGTGTCAATACACAACAACAAACTCTCTTTACCTTTGCTAAAAAAGATAAAAAGAGATCCTATTATCTTACACATACACATGTGCGCTCGCGCGCACACACACACACACACACACACACATTTAATAAGCAAAATCCGTAAAATATCTGGAATAAAGCTACTATTAAACAGAAACGTCCAGACTAGGCAAAGGTTTTTTCTTTTATTGTGCTCTGAACTACGTTGGATTTGAATTCATGGGTAATTAGGTTCCTTAACTGTCTAAGATGGCTTTCTGTCTTCTTAAACAAGATTTATACTGCACTCAGATGCGCATTTAACTTGGAAAAGCAGACATCACACCTTGAAGATTGTTTTCATCCCACTATTAACGCTACTCCTTGCACTATGCTAAAACAAGTATTTGGACAGCAGCACTCCAACTAAGAGAGGGCATCTGATTTAGCTTTTAGCTGGAAGATAGTCTTTGCTTTTTGCTGAGTACCTGGTTTCAGCCAGACTGGTTCACTGGTTTGGTTTCCTTTATAGTTGACAAATACATGTGGTAAAAAAAAGAGTGATTTCCTGGAAAATGAAATCTGAATTATTTTAATACTTTTTCCACCGACTCTGTGAATAAACTGACTGGGTTTACATCTCAGTGGCTCCATATTGACCCTGATGAAGAAATGGGAGTTAATTATATAATTTTTAAAAGTCTTTTTTATAGATATATTTCCTATTTATCCAAAATTGCAAAATTGCCTGATGTACTTTTCTTCTTGCCCTAGATTTTTTTTTCTTATCCATACCTAATAGAGTAGGTCAATTAACTAGTCAATTAAATACTTTGTTTAAAAAGTGTCATGAATATATAGCTGAGGAAATTAAACAAAAAAAGCTATACCATTCATATAATGATGTAATGTAGGGATGAAAATTTCCAGATACTGCTATTAGGAAGCTACAGTTTTTCTATGTCTTTAGAAGGTGGAGACTGTGAGATAAATTATATCTGACTCTCAATAAGTGTTCTCTCCACCTAAGCCTGTAGCAGTTTACTAGTATAGAGAACTCAGTGTTTAGATAAGTAGCTAAATACTGCAATATTGAATTCTAATAAGACATACAAATGCAAAGAGAAATAGAGAAATTGAAAAGAATTTATTAAAGCATATGAATTATACTGTAATGAGTTTCTACTTAATGAATTTCACTGAAAAAACACTGTATTTCATTGTTTTACACCTGTCTTATCCTTTGTTGCTTTATAATCTGCTTTTGGTTCTGTTTAAAATTGCAGAGATGAATGCAGTATGTTTAGTAAATCATAAACGTTACCAATATACCTCTTTGGTTTCTTTACTGTATAAGAATGACCTAGTGTCTTATACTGATATTAAAATGTTGTATGTCAAAAATTACCATTGTTCATTTTCAATTTCATGGTCTTACACTTGGATGCTGTAATTGATTTGTCCTGGAAAACTGTAGGTCAATAATAACAACATAATAAAATGTTTTTTTTCCAATTTAGACCAAATATAGATTAAATTTAATAAGTCGGGGTTTATGGATGATCATACGTAAGTAAGTGAGCTCAGATTATTTTTGTGATTTTTTTTTCCTAACTTTTTACTATCTTAATATAATTATACTTCTGAAAAGGTGAGTAGGAACAGTTGTACTCTACGTAAAGCAGTGGATCAACTACACAGAGCTTTGCCTTGGAGCATGTGATGAGCCAGATGAGCTCTTATGCATAAGGATCAGAGAGCAGATTGACACAGGGGACTTTGTGGTAGGTATCTGCTACAGACCACCTGATTAAGAAGAGGAAGTAGATGAAGCTTTCTTCAGATAGCAGGATGAAACCTCATGGTCATGACTGGTACTCACAGGGAACTTCAATCACCTTGATGTCTGCTGGGAGGGGAAGAGGGTTTGGTGTGAACAATCTGGAGATTTCTGGAGTGTGCTGATAACCATTTGTTGGTGCAGGTCATCAATAAACTGAGCTAAGAGATGCTCTGAGGGATCTGTTACTCACAAAACAGAAGAACTGGTTGGAGATGTGAAGGGCCAGGGCAGCCTTGGTTGAAGTGACTATGAGATTGTGAAGTTTAAAGCCTCAAGAAAAATGAGCAAGACATATAGTAGAATTACAACTCTGGATTTTAGGACAGTAGATTTTGCATAGATCTGCTTGGTAGGGTCACATTGAAGACTACCTAGGACAGCACAGAGGACCAATAGGCCTCTTGAAGGCCAACTTCCTCAAAGAAGAAGGCCATCCATTCTGATATGTAGGAAGTGGAACAAGCATGGCAGCAGACTGGCGTGGATGAACATGCAACTACTGATAGAGTTTAAATACTTAAAGAGAAGTAGACATGAGGTGGGAGCAAGGATGAGCCACCCAGGATACATATAGAAACACTGCCCCAGGCTACAGGGATGGACTTCTATATATACTTGGGCAGCAAAAGGAAGACTAAGGAAAATGTGGCCCACTGATCAAAGGGACAAGGGATCTAGTGACCAAGGCCTTAAAAAAGACCAAAGTACTCAAAGTCTTTTTTTGCCATGTTTTTCACTGGTAAGGTCTGCCCTCTGGCCTCCCAGCTCCCCAAACCTAGTGTATGTCCTTGAATGTAAAGCATTAGCCTCAGTAGAGGGAGTCAGAGTTTGAGACCACCTAAGAGAACTGGATGTAGAACCTGATAGGATGCATCCCAATCTGCTGAGGGAGCTGGTCAATGTTATTACAAGGCCATTCTCTATCACCGTTGAAAGATCACAGTGACATGGAGAAAAAGCTAAAAAAAATCACTCATTGCTTCAAGAATGCTCTGGGCATACAAGCCAGTCAGTGTCACCTCAGTTTCTGGAAAGGTTATGGAGCAAATCCTCTTCAAAGCCATCTCTACTTTGATTGGAGGCTGGATTAGATGGCCTCCAGAGGTCCTTTTCCTAAATCATTCTATGACTCTGTGATTTGTGCCTGAAGCCAGCATTGTAAACACATGCTCCCAGATGGAAAGAGGAACTGGCAATGATTCCTGGATTCCAAATGAAAGATCAGATTATACGTCCCTACTATTTTAGTAGATATAAGAAGCCATACTATGACAGAGATAATGGGTAAAGTAGTAGAAACGTTTGATAAAAAGCTTGAGTTTGTTGCCTGAATAGAGATGTTTGTATTTTTCTGTGTTTTCCTATTGTTACTTATATACTCTTGGTATAGATATATGTGTGTGTGTGACTAAACCAAATCACACCAAAAATATACTTGAATCCATCATTTGTTTTCCAAATGAGTTTACTCTAAAGACTAGAAATTGTGAGTCCCAGTGAACCAAAGCAACAATAAATTAGAAATATTTACATGGTATGATAGGTAATAAAATAACCTACGTAAGCAAGAATTTATTTAAATTACAAGTTCAAGTTCCTACGGAAAATAAAAAAAGAACCTTTATATGATAGTGATCTTTACTATCAGAGCACTAACAAACAAGACACTACAAACAGCTTGTCCTTCTGAAGGAGTTTCATCAACTATGGAATGTTATACAAGTGCTCATATTTAATCCAATCTACTTTGAACTTCTAATTAACTCAGAAAAATAATTTCTCCACTTCATAGATCATGCTGGATCAGCAACCCTGAAATGTCTTTTCTGTCTGAGAAGGAACAAAGCAGCACAGCAATAAAGTAAGAGATCAGTCAATTGAAATGAATTACATGAAAAATTGGTTCCCAGCAAGAATCCCACTTAAGAGAATTGTCTGTCTATGTACATCCCAGTTAAGTGAATTCTATTATAACAGTGTTCGAAGACTGTTTTCTGCATGTTACTTAAGTGGATTTAGCTATATTTTCAGCAAAACCACAATACATACTGTAAGGACACAGAAACTTCTAGATGTTAACATAATTTTAAAATGCCTGTAAAATAAAACGAATGCATCCTGATTTTATGTCATGTTCTGAAAACTCACATTCTCCTTCTGTAAAATACATAATGTACATTTTAAAGCCTGAATTTGAGCAAACTAGATTGTTCCTATGTTTTATGAGAATAAACTTTCTTCTATAGAACTATTGTCTTCAGCCTTAGGAAGCGTTATGATGAAAACTGGGTAAAATTTTGTTTCTAACTGATTAGCAACCCTTCATTTAAAATGTAAATATAGGAAGCAGTTAAATTCCTTTTCAGAGTAATAACTAAACCAAAAGTCACTTGTTCTACAAGTTGCAGGATTTAGGAAGGGTAGATTAAACTGCATGTAAACCTAAGAGGATAGTAAACAAATTTTTGAGAAGTTAGATTGCAAATAGACTTGGAAATGCGAAAGACAGGATCAAGTCACCATCTTTTGTAAAGGAATATAATTGCCTCAGAGAAACTTCTGATTCTTCTCTTCCATTTTTCCTTTCAGTAACAATAATTTGCCAATCCTCCCAATACTGACGTTTCTTTTATATCCCATATTTGAATATATATTAGAATATTCTGGATAGTTGTCTTGAAAAAACATGCAATACATAGAAATCCATTTAGGATTTGTTTACTTTTTTTTTTTTCTTTAGTGATTGCCTATCATGTTATCCAATTTTGTGGCTCTGTCATTTCATCTTCATTTCTTCTCAAGTAAATTGCTTATCTTCATGCTATAATTGTATCTTCTGTCTGAGATCAGAGCTAGCACTCTGCTGAAGCACATTTCCATTGAAGTATTCTATTTCAATCTTTCAGACTGCTTACAGATTTTTTTTTTCTTTTTTCCCTTCCTTTAAATTTCTCTCAGTTAAGTAACTCCCTCTTTTGCTTCTGTCAACAGCGTGAGATTTGGACCAGCCACTTTGTTGTCCTTTATTCTCTGTGCAGAAGAGAGATTTCTGGGGTGATTCACAGAAGTGGCATGTCACAGCAGAAAAACCAAATCGCCCTGCTTCAGCGTCCTCTGCACCCCGTCCTCTGTGGCGGAGTGGTGTCGGGGGAGCCGATGCTTTTACAGTCCTCTCTGCCCAAGAGAACAGTGCAGGAAGAGTCCAGCAGCTCCCTTCATAAAATCCTCAAAATTTATTTTTCCAGGAGAAAAAGCTTATGATGAGCTTTGAAAAAGAAAAAAATGTTTTACTGCAGTAGATGTGACAATGAATCACTCAGTCTAGAATTTCAGGTACTCTAATACTTCTGCGATGCCTTTCACTGGTTTTCAGTCTACGAATTTTACATTTTTCCCTATCACAAAGCTCCTTCAGCTGATGATTGTGTAGTCATATTAGCAAGTCTCAGATCTCAGGACCTGACAGTCACTGTATTTCCAAATTTAAATAAACAAACCCCAAAAAGGAAACAACTGAGTCCATGAAAGGTAATTACACTTTAGGATTATTTCCATCAAGAGATCAATGTCTGTTTAGTTCTACAAATTATTTCCTGGCTTATTGCTTTTTTGAAATTTATCTCAGACTACTGTTACATTTAACAAACAGAGTGGATTTTGTGAATCTGCTGCAAAATGCCTCGCTTGTGATGTATCTATGTTTAGGCTACAATGAATGAAAATTTCTGTTATATTTCTTTCTTACTGAACTCTGGAAAGGTGAAATGTGAAAGAACCAGAGCAACTTTAGGACTTCAGTCTCTGAAAATTAAATTAGCAAGAAAACTTATATGCATGCCCTTATATGGTTATATAGCCATTTATAGTTGTCATGGCAGCCCTTGATTCTTTTATTATTGTTATTACTACTGTCACCAGAAAGGTAATGGGATGTAGGAATTTAAGTGCCAACTTTTGAAAATGGTATTTAATCATCTACAGAAAAACAACATCATAAAATGAAACTTAGATGCCTAGCACAGGAACACATGGAATTTGGGCAGCTAACTTCATAATATTGACCGAGAAGACTTTCTGTGCAGATGCATCTCATACAGCATCTAAACATGCAGGAGGTTCAGTTGCTCAGGTCTTCAAAGGGTTGCACATCCATAAACTATTCTGTATTCAACCACTAAGGAGCCTGAACCAAATGATAGCAGAGCATAGCTGTTATGCTCCCGCTCTTCAATATTCAGGAGCTAATGATGTGTGCACTCCGCAGGCCATAGAGAACACAATTTCATTCTGTCCTCTGTGTGACAGAATTCAAACAATTTCCATAGCTCTCAACAGTGACTTCATAATGGAACTGTTGGCTGGTTTTGCTTCTTTTGTTGAAGATGCATCATTGTGCAGGAAAAATATGAGATTCCTTCAGATCCTACTGACTTGTTTTGCTTGTTTCAGTCACGTCTTTATATAAGGTCTATTGATTCATGTTAAAAAGATAAGGCCCCTAGCAATTATGAAGTTTTTGTCCTTACAAGCAGTACAGTAGTTGTTGTCTTCACAGGCAGTTCATGTGTGAATAAGTATTGTTAAAGAAGTGTTTGCTAAATTAGTCCAGGGAATCACATAGCAATATTACCTAATTGACATTTGTAAAAACTTTATTACAACTGGTGAATAGTTTTAATTATATTAAGAAAGGGAAGATGTCAACTCAAAGTTTCATAATATGTTTATAGATTCCACAAAGAGAATCAGTAACTCCATGATTTATCATTTCAAATTAGGCTTGCAGTAGAAAATACTGCCCACTGTTGGGAATCACTTAGCATTACCATGAGGATAGATTAGATAAACCAGAAGTGCTTTGCCATATCTAATTTCCATCAAGTTATCAAATAATCATCAGCTTTATTCATTAATATTAGAAGGTAGGTAAACAAATAATTAGTATTTTTAATGTGATAAATTTGGAGATCATCTGATCCTTATCCTTGAATAGCTGCTCTGAATTAAAATGCCCAGGAAACAAACCACTCTATTTTATGCTAATTAGTTATTGTGAACAAGTATTTTATTTTTCTTTACATTGAACATATTAAAGTGTAAGGTTTGCTTCATCTTGGACTTTGGAAAATTACCATAAGTTAGAAAAAAAAAGCATGTGTTGCCTCTTGAGAGTTATTGCTTTATCATTTATTATTGTTTTAAATATTTCAAGTTTGATCTCATGATGTTCTTTTTCTGTATTGACCTTAGCTTTACTAGATATTGAATTTTTATACAGTTCAATTAAAGTGAGATAAATCATAAGAAAAAAGAGCATCATCAGCACTACCTCTTTTGCCTGTGTTTAAAAAAAAAAAAAAAAAAAACAGATGTAACTGAAATTTCTGTATTGTATGTACTCTTACTAATTGCAAAAAATTGAGAGTGAGACCCTCAGGGATTTAGGCAGAGGAATGCCTTTTTTTGGTTATGATCAAGTTTATGGTAATAACAGGCACCAGGTTATTTATTCTTCAGTGGTAATAGGTGTATATAAAGACAAGTTTAATAATTTACAGTCAAATAGGGAAATACTCCAGCCCTGATGCAGTCCATGTAATTTTAGGTACTTGCTGAGGGCCTGGAAGAGTTTCAGAGAGACATATCATATATGCCTTTCCTGTTCTTATTCTTGTCCTTACGCACTTTCTCTTGGCCACTGCTAGAGATAGGATACAGGACTAGAAGAATCTTTGGTGTGACCAGAATGGCCATTCTTCTATTTTTAATGTAATGAAAGAAATAAAATCTCTAGAGGTTCCCATTTCCACGAATAGTAGCAATTTTTTTCTATGGGTAACTCATTTCAGAAAATCTAAGAAAATCCTAGAGGTGTACATTTTTTCCTCAATGATAGAGATGGAACCTAGAATCACCAAAGTCCTAAGTTAGGTAACTCTTTTAAGTATCTAAAATTAAGTGGGATGGATGTAGACTTTAGAGCAGCTGAGCAGGAGCTTTTGGATCATAATTTTGGACTCTAATGGAACAGAGATGCTTACGTCTTGTAGTAGGCACATAACTAATTTAACTGATCTAGTCTACAGTTATTTTTTGATTATTTCTTTTATACAGTCTCTCCAGCATTGTTCCCACTACATAGCTGTCTTCAGGCTCATCTTGGCATGCAGAATCTCAAATCAGCTCCTTCCCAAAGGGCCAACAGGTCCTGCTATACATTTCTTTTTTGCTAATTTAATCAGTATATATCTACAGGACCTTATCATTCCCTTCATTACTTTCCCAAGATCTTGTAAGTGCTCTTTAGAGCTTGTACATACAGATAAACTGCTTCATTGTGGAAATATATAAATAAGTATTGGCTTACAGAACCAGTAGGTACCATTAGGTACCAATAGTACCAACAGACCTTTATCTTGATAAATTGTACTCAACTATAGCTAGACTATTTGTCCTGTATTTTCCTCAAATTCTTAAATAATCTTCACATATACTCTCCCAGTGTTTCTGTCTGCAGTATGAAAAAAGCTGTAGTGGGTCAGAATGAAAATCTTGTTAGCCTAATATTCTGCTTCTGACCAGTGACCAACAGTGGATGCCAGGAGAAGAGTATAAGAACAGGGAAAGCAGACTTTGATATTTCTCCAGAATGCTTTCCTAGTCCTTACTATATTGCATGTCAGGGATTTGATGGCGGTAACTAATGTAATTTAACTGTCATTGACAATTACACAGAAATTTGACTGGCTACTTTTCGAACCTGTGTAAACCTAGTATTCACGATATCCTGCAGGAAGATATTTCACAGTTTAACTGCATATTGTGTGAAGATATGCTTGCCTTGCTCACTTGACACTCTTTGATATTAAATACTTAACAAGTTAGTTAAACATGAAGTCACAGGAGCTAAAATCGAGATATGTTCTTTTAATCTGTAAGTACAATTTATTTTCACTATAAGCACTAACTCACACTTCTCCTTTGAAACCATGACAGAGCACTATCTGATCCCAGAGGAGTAGAGGTAGAGATAGAAGTGGAAGAAACAGGAAAGTTCGTTTGAAAACAGGAGAATAGATCAAAAAATTGGTGCACAATGAATACTCATGCAGAAGCCCAGATCTTCTTAGAGGTTTCCAAGCCCTGAGCAACCCGGTCTGATCTCGTAGTTAACGCTGCCTTGAGCAGGAGGCTGGACTAGAGGTGTCCCGAGCTTCCTATCAACCTTTATTCTCCCATGATCTCTAAGACTTTATGCAGACAAGTAGAACTAAGATGTATCTTCAAGGAAGATGAGCTAAAAGTGACAGTGCTTGTTTTTAATATTTCAAGTTTTAGAAGTACTGATTTAATTAATAAGCTACAGTTAATAAGGTAAAATTACAACACTGTGCTGAAAAAGAAACTAAAATATACTTTTAGAAAGAATGAAACTATTCGAAGAGAAACAAAGAAGAAGAAAGACATATTTTTCTACAACAGAACTGAAACAGTTGAGTCAATGTGCAATTTACAGGTTTATAGAAACCCTGATCTGAGATTGTAGTATAATAATACAAAACCCTAATTCTGAGAAATGACGGATAAATAATACTAACTTGGAGAACAAAAATGCAGGAAGAATGTGTTAGGCTGCATAACAGCATCAGATTAGGATATACTTGTTGGAAAGCAGATAAAATTAGGCTTGAGTAGGGTCATAGAAGCACAATTCTGTGAAAATACAAAAGGACAACAGCAAGCTGAAGACTCCAGAACACTTCACAGAGTGAAGTTTCAGAAAGCACTGTGAAAGACTGCATAATATGTGAAAGAAAATATTGACCTGAGCAGTGTTCAAATATTTTCCATGAATAGTAAACCTGGTGTATCTAAAAAAAGAGCAAAGAAAAAAAAAAACAACTAAAGAAGCACACACTTTGTAAAATGAAAAGGCAGTAGAATTTTTTGTGAGAACTATTCAAGACATAGCTACTTCCAAAATAACACTGAAAAGTTTGGAAAAAAACAGAAATAAATAAAATTCCAAATCACACTGAACATGGAAAAGTAAAACTCAGTACCTGATATGAAATGTAAATTTGGAACTAGTCAGGCCTGAGATTTTGCAGATATATCAGTAGGTCTGCAGCTCAGTCCTTAGAGAGGGCAAAAAAATTCCATAGTAATTTTGGTCACCCTTTCATTTCATGCTACCAGTTTAACAATCTGTATATTCTGCTGCATGCAATAAAAGATTCTTGTGAGTTAGTTCAGTCTGAATGTGTGAATTTTAGTTTACGGATTGATGAAACTGCCTTCAAAATACAAATGTTTCCCTCAGAAATGATTTATAAATTACCTCTCAGCTAGAACTAATTGTGATGAAGTAGTAATTAAACAGAGATACTGCTCTGTGGAGATCATCGTACTGTTCTGCCGAGACACTGGGGGTTAGAAACAAAGTTTACATAAAACATCACTGCTATCTCTCTTAATATATCCATTCCATTTAATAATGTACTTTCTACTTAAGCTCTTGAATTTCTCTGTTGTGGAGTAGCTTGGTAATTCAAGGGAATTTCATATATTATTTTTTATTTTTATTTTCAGAACATTGTCACTACATCCACTGCCAGAGGAGACCACTCCTGACGTCCAGATCAATAAGGAGCCCAACCTGAGCCAGAGATCCACTTTGGTTTGGTTCATTTGATCACTGACTTGACAAGATACTTAATCACACCCTGCCCTGGAAGCGTGCCTAGTCTTGTCAATGTCAGGCCTTAGTATCTTGTTTATATGGTTTGGCATCTGCTGTCCTCTCTTGGAAAGACCGCAATAGGTGCTGCTGCTGACACCGCTTGCAGTGGCTACTCACAGAGCTGACAGGTGCCTTGTGACTTCCCTTCTGATCTGCTTTTCTTCAGCTGTGCTTGAAAAAGAAACTGAGCAGAGACAGAACGAGCCTTTCTCAGTCAAGTTAAATAGTGCTGCATGAAAGAAAGTTTTGCGACATTTGCAGTTTATCCACCTTTTTGCCCTCTTTCCTCTGCACCTCCCCAGCATTCAGGAAAATGAGCTCAGGTCATTTCCTTAGGCATTTATCATTTACTTAGGGGAAGAGGAACACTTTACATGCAATTAATGAGTTACAGAATAGCCACTGAAGCTGCATCTTTACTCTCAGTTGCCCTTTTCCAACACTGATTGGTTCAAAAGACCCCTTTGATTTATACCGACCACTGTATGCCAATCACTGATAATTCAGTAAAGTAGTTCTCTGACATATACTTTTGTACAGCTTTCTCGAATATATTACTTCACGTTAAGGTGGGAAAGAATATAACATCTTGCTAGATAATATTATGGAAAGGAATATGAATGGTAACCAAACAATTTTCCTAATTGCTTCCTAATTGTTTCCCTTTTTTAAGGATGTGGTTCTCTAGCTCATTACAACTTGTTTTACTAAAAATCTATTCATTTTAACAATGTTTAATTTTTTACAAAGACAGTTCCTAGGTATAAAAGAATAAAAGAGAGAATATAGACAACAGAGAGTACAAAATTAACCTCTATTAAAATAAGACGTACGTGTCACTGTCCTTTAAGATGAAAAATAAAAATCATAATTCCTATGGGAATTTTTAATGCTTCATTTGAGTCTACTTTTTTGCTGTTCATAGAAATTACTCTAATTAAGATATGTCTTTTTCAAGAAATCCTAGCTGAAATAGCCTCAACAGGGAAAGCTCTCATAAACTGAAATAAAATTAGAATCTATTAAAGACATACACTACCAGAGACCAAATTACAGCCTTGTCCTATGCAGGCACAAAAGACAGACAAGGGAGTCCTTCTCTTCCTGTGCGCACACACAGAAGTGAATTGCATCCAGTTTTGTGTCACAGTCTGCCTTCTCTCTCATGCTTAATATCTGCATTCCCTGCGCTGTCTTCCATTTTGCTTCATGCTCCCATACTGTCTCACACTCCTTCATCAGCCTCAAAGGTTGAATATCTTTCACCTTTGCTTCTCTTTTCTCACACCCTTATAATTGTTTCTTCCCTTCTTTTTAATGTTTTTTTTTTTCCAATGAGTTTTTCACTCTTCACGTTCCTTTCAGTCTCGCTCTCCACTCTTGTCAGACTATATACGAACTTTGCCTGCTGCGAGCATGGTTATATGAAATGACTTTTAGTGCTGCTAGCAGCTGGGAGAGTATTGCTTTAACGATCCTTCATGTGAACCAGATGAAAAACCTCAAGCACAAGTGACCCTGCAGTCCAGAACAAACCCTCTATTACAGGCACCATACTTTACCCTTCAGGTTTTCCATATTGTGAAGCATACATTTAACAGAGATTACATATTGAAAGAGATAGATAAAGTGAATCACTTTATTTACACTAAATTTAAAGCTTTACATGTAATTCTTGCATACACCAAACCGATTTATTTGGAAGAGCTCAGTTCCATGGAGCTCCATGGAGAACTTGTCGTTGTATTTAAGTGAAAACAGTATTCCATCACTCTTCTATTTCTGAACACGCATTCCCTGCTTAATGTAATTCCCAGTGAGCATGTCTAGCAATACTGTATATCATAAAAATCTAGTGCTACCGGAAGTAACTGCACCACATTATTCATTTGTAAATCAGAACATGAAACTTCAAATCAAAGGATTTATAGAGCAGGGAACAAAATAACTCCAGTTGCAAGCATTCCCCCAAGGATTGAAATAACATGTGCTAGAAGATACTAGATATTTAAACAAATGTAAGAAAGGATAATGGTGCATAAAATCATAATAGTTCAAGATAAGCACCAAATTAACACAAGTCTTTTATAAATTAACTATCTTTATGGAAGCACTCCATTCACTAGCAGCTCAGGGTCTGTTTCCCATTTCTGATGCTGAACAACGGTTTTACATCCCCAGGAGCATGCTAACTCTATCTGCTCTGTTCAATAGGACACCTTGGCAGTTCCAGTCTACTGGGGTTACGACTTTTATGTTCAGTCAAACAGCAGAAGCCTAAGCAAGAGAACAATTTTCTGCAGGTAAATATTGCTGTGCATATACATACAGTTCCAGCTGCCTTTTACCCACAGGATTAATCATTCCTGTTATTTGCTAAATTTGCAAGGACAGCTGCTACAAAAAAAAAAAAAAAAAAAAAAAAAAGAGCTAAATTTAGCAATATTTTCAGATAGTTAAATTACCATTTTTATTAGGTAGAAAAGTATTTTCTTCCGACTTTTTTTTTTTTTTAGCACTGCTGTAGTTAGTTCCAAATGAGAAGGACTGTCGTTGATTTTAGTCTCAGCTTCCTTATACTTAATTGGATGGCTGAGGCTAAAAATATTCCCAGTGGTCAAACATGTCACAGTGCAAGATTACATTAAATATGCCAATCATTGGGTTTATGCAGAAGAGCATAAAGAGCAATAGAACTTAAGCAAATTTCTATTATTAATGCTAAACTGACTGTAGCATCAGAATAAAAATACTCCGAGTTGCTTGAAATAATAATGCATTTCCTAATAGGCACTGTTACTAATATGATTAGGTGATAGAGTACAAAGCAGTGCCCAAAGTGAATTCATGATTATATCCTGTTCTATACCACAGTGAAAAATTAATGTTTATTAACTAATTAGACAGCTGTCCCCAAAATAGCAGTATCTTAATACATTACATATATGAAAATATATGAACAAATAAAATTACAGCTTTTTATTAAAGGTTCTTTGTTCATATATTCATATATTTATAGTAACTTGGTAAACAATATTTTATTAAATACTTACTACTAAGAAAAATAGAAACAGCAAAGAAAGAAGTCATTAAAACACAATTACAGCTTGAAAATATACAGCACTCTGGCTGACATTGTAGTATAAATTACATTATGGGATGTCAGCTTTTGGAAACAATATGTTCATAGAGATAATGACAGGCTTCATAGCCAAGGTGTTTACATGACAAATAACACACTAGGATCATTTTGATGCTTTGGACCACAGCATTATGAAAACAAGTACATAGAAAAGCTGTTTCAAATTTTTATATTCTTAACAGAGTAATACAGATCAATGCAGCTAAATCTTCTAACAATGTTATAGATTGTTATAGGTGTTCCATGCAGCAGTTTCGTTTACAAGCATACTGAGAATACTTAATTACAGCTGATGTATTGAACACACAAAGCTGTTGCACTGCTAAAATCGGCAGTAGATCTTATTATGAAACCCAAGAAAGCTTTTTAAACTAAGCTTTCTCTTCTTTTTTATTATAAAGAAGGCCCAAAGAATTTAATTCCACCTCTTCTCTGACGTTTTGAGTTTAGGCAGGAGGTAGGCATTTAGTTTCCCAGGGTAAATGAGCAGCCCAGCGAAGAAGAACACACCTAGCCCTTTCCATGCAGAACTCGGCTTATATGGCAGCTGGATCAGAAACCAGCCGGAGCATGCTCTTGGACTTAGCTACCCAAGTTTTGCTGGTTTTGATATTATCCTAAGGCCTTCTTACAGGAATAAATCTTTCTTAAACAATATCATGGAAGGCTCCAGGGACTGTTTTAGGCTAAGTATGAGATGCTTTTCCAAAACAAACCTCTGGAATGTGTAATTTTTGCTGGAGACATCTCTTTTATGAAATCTGAACCAGAAGGGCAAACTCTGAAGAAAAAGTAAATCATATTTCCATTTTCATCATGGAATAAATAAGAAGAAACATTGATAAAATGCAAGAGCTTTTATATTCATGTTCTTTAGTTTGCTTACTTTCTGTAAAAATATTGTTTTATTAGTATGACACAACATTACTTGGGATTGTCTAATTTGATGAAAATACATATTCAGCATACTAATTGGACAATTATCAATATCTATTGAGCAAATACCAATTCAATTTGCTAAAAACAATTTTTACATATATATATGTATATATATATATAAATCCTCCTGCCACACTTTCTAAGACACATTATTCCATTCCGTTTTATGCTATTTACATAACTGTCTGACTTCAGTATACCAAGATTATGGAGCAAGAAAGCCTATTGCTACCTTTGATCATTGGCCAACTTTAATATACAGGTAGTTGCCCAAGGCAGTCAAAATCTAGATAGATGCCTGTGGACTGAAAGACTGAACTAATTCCAGTTTGCCTAGGGCAATAAACTCTTAAGAATTTCTATTTTCTGACTGTCGTTGCCCTATTCACAACTGTATATTTACAATAAATTATTTGTTTTACATTAAAAAGCTATATCTATCAGTGTCAGAATCTTGGCTATGACTATAATTCAGGCCAAAAAAATGTCATTATAATACTTCAGTTACCTATAACTGTTATGGTATCTTTCTTTTTAAATACAATTTATTATATCATACCTCTTGATAGATATTTAGGAGGATCTTTTTAAGGATTTTGTTAATTCAAATAAAAAGTTAAAATAAGTGGTACCCAAATTCCCGTTTTAATAAAAATGGAACACATTTCCCTAGGACTTGTCCTGTTCTATAGATCTCTTCTACATCTTGGAAACAAATGTTTGATAAAAGTTTTGATGAAAGCTTGATCACTCTTAGTTGAAAGGAAGTTAAATTGTTCATTCTTAGATCTTGCAGCAGTAATATTTTTTTTCTATATATGATCTGGAGGAACATGCCTTTTTTTTTTTTTCCCCATTCTAATGCTATAATTTACAGTACTGGAAAATATGAAAATATACAGAAGACTTTTTTTAAAAACTTAATGCAAGCAAAGTAGAAACACTGAGAAGTCTTGTCATTTAATACAAATTCATTAAAAATTTAATGAGTAGGACATTGTAAGCAAAAAGTTTCAGTTGAGTCATTGTATTTGTACGTATAACTGAGCTAGAATCTGGCTATCATTTTTTCATTTCAACGCTAATTCTAAAATTGTTCAAAATGTAAATAAGATATTAATAAATTTATTTATTCCATACACCTACGGAAGTATCAGGATATTACTCCTCTCATCTGAAAGTCAAGAAGAGGGAGTTGTTTAGTGCACCAGAGTGAAGGCTGGGAGCTGCTTTTTCTATGATAGTTCTATGTTCAGAAATTGTTTCTTAAAGCTTCCATATTTTTTTGCTTTTCCTCCTGGTGACTAACCTGCTTTTTACTGTGCTGGTTCAAAGTGATGACACATCTGCTGAAACAGAGAAGAGGGTTTAAAAATTGCCTATAAGAGACTGAAAAAACACTTGCATTCCTTTTGAAAAATCTCTGCTTTCCATATCTATATGAGCTACTTTTGTTTGCAAAAGTGTGAATAGCACCCACAATTCCTAATACGATCCTGTGGAAATACTCCGTGAATTATGATGCCTATTTAAAAAATAATGACAATATATATAGTGAGAAAGAGGGTGGAGGGAAAAACTGCTATAAGAACTGCCATTTCTTGTTTCCATTTTGAAAGTATTTTGTGTATGTTATCATGATTAGTCTCACATATAGGAGAAACTCAGCTAATCACCAGGAAGCAGGGAGTTGGCACTGGGCTTCCAAATATCATCCATTTCAATACGCTTGAAAGCCTGATATTAGAAATATGTGATGAGCTGGCAGTAAACAATAAATATCTTTTCATATCAATGTTTCACGGAAAATGAAGTAAATTACTTAGAAAAAGAAGAAATATCATCTTTTTAATTAAAATATTTAATAATTGTGTTTATGCTACCACATAGAAAACATACTAGATGCTTCAGTTATTTTTCTGTGATAAATAAAAACACTTAGACTATCTTCTGGGATAATAACTGTGGGGTTTTTTTCATCATAAAATCATTACAAAAAAATAGAAAGAACTGTAAAAGAACTTAAAAGTACCCTAAACATATTGAAGTACTTAATGGTGGAAACTAGTGCAATCTGCAAGTCTGCACAGCCGTGAAATAAAAACTCTGTTTACGTCTAAGAATCTATAGTGGGCAACCTTAGATAAGTTATCTTTTCGTAGTTCAGTGAAAAGATCACTGCAGGGACAGATTCCCTCCGAGAAATGGGAATAAACAGAAATAAGATTCTTGCTACCGTGCAACACATAATTGAAAACCACAGGAAAGCTGATCACTGTGGAAATTGTTAAAGTAAAACTGTATTCTACCCACCTTTCATCCTGTAAATCACAGTGTTGAAAAGAACCTATTAACTGAAGCCTCACAAACATCCCTGAAGCCTTTTACGCATGAGGGAGTCAGAGTCAAGCGTGGAAGATTTGTCTTCCAGATCACATAAACTAATCGGTGACAAAACCGTAAGCTGCACGTCCTGATTTCAGTTGCACGCTCTGATCATCGTCTAATCACTGACCAACCTGAATTCTTCCAGAACAGTAATAAGCAATTAAACATAAGGCAAAGCATCTTCTTCTGAATGGATTTCTGTTTTAAGTTCTATTAATCATGGTTCTCAGCGCTTCTCCTCTCCTTTAAAATGTGTTCTATTAGTTGACTGTGGTAACTTTATTTGACACTCTTTTATGACAGATAGATGAGAAGAATATATGAAAAAATGGATACAAGGACTTTATATGAACTGTGTTTTGTACTGTAATGCCTGATAATCATATTTATATATGTATTCCACATCTCATTTCTGTAATTTTTGATTTTACATAAGTCAGTGTCTATTTTTTCTGTATTGCGTACTTTTTGTAATCTATTTATTTTTATTTTCTGTATTTCATTTGAAATAATAATTTGAAAAGATGCCTAACCAAAGCTGTAAGCATCCTAACACATCATTAATAACAATATAACTGAAGCTCAGCAGCATAAAACAAATCTAATCTAGTAATGAAAGCTTACCGGTATTTTTTGTATTGTAAGGGCTAGTCTAGAAAGTTCTGCTACAATAACTGTACAGATATACCTTAAGCAACAAGACCTGCCTCTCCCTAAGTGTATGAGTAAACGAGTACTTGTAACACCAAAATCGATTCTGGCTTGGAATCAAAGTGACTGCATCCTTACTGCAGCCTTTGCTGGCATAAAATGCAGCCAACTCTCCCCCACATTTCCCTTTGCTATCCTAGTTAACACCTTAATAGCACCTTAATAACGGTGCTGGATCAGACCAAAGGTCTGCTAGTTCGGTATATTTGTCTCAAACAGTGGCCAAAAAGGAATATCTAGGGAAAATTGTAAGAAAATGGAGCAAGCATTCAGTGATAAAACTTCCTTCACATACTCTTTTAGCTTCCAACAAAAGCTGCTCAGGGACCTACTAAGTTATGGGAAGTTTCTATGTATTTAGTAACCATCGTGAGTTTGTCCTGGGACTTTTAGACCTCATTTTGGTATACAGAATGTTCTATGGCAAAGCACATTTGATATACAGAATAATCTTGGACAGATATTAAAAAAAAAAACAAAAACAGTGCATTTATGTCATTGTTTGAACAGTTTGAGTACAGAGTGGAAGCTGCCCCTGGTGGCTACGTGATAAGTCTATGCGTGTGGAGCTAATGATCACGGCCTGCTTCTTAAAGTTAGCACAGCCTGCGAAGTTTGTGCAAAGCAACTGAAGACACATGAATTACAATTTGCTAGCAGTTTTACAGTAGCTCTCTTTCTGAAGAAGCCTTAACACATGTGATGCCTATTCTAATCAAGTGAGAGAAGCAGGTGTCTTCGAAGAGTGACTCGGGGCAATCCCTGGAGCTGGAAGGAAGGCAGGGCTCTCACCTGCTCTGCCTCTCTCCACTGGCTAGGCAATGAGCTAAGCTTCTTAATTTCAGAGCCACTGGAGTTTGGGGACCAAATTAGGTTTCATGAATATCTCATTTATTGGTATGAAAGGCTTGTAGCAAAGTTGTTTCTTTCTCTTCCAAAGTGCAGTGCACTGTCCCATGTTTACTGTGCAGCATTCTCAAAGACAGCTAGTATGATGGACTTTCACAGACTGTCTTATACTAACTTCCCCATACAGACAAATCATTTGTAAGTTCTTACATACAATTAAAAAGTACTGTTTCATTTACCAGTCTGCACTGCATGGACTGCAATGTTGCTTTGGGATAGAGACTGAAGTCCTTCCAGAGTTGCTGTGGTCCTTCCTGTCGCTGTGCTTGCTATATACGCAGACATGCTCTGCATGTTAAACTCTTAAAGAAACTGATAGCAGGAGTTGCTGGATATTTCCCTACATTAAATAATAACAGTCTTAAATGTACTTTTTCACATTCATGTTTCATAACATATTAGTCTATGTTGAATAGTATTTGTACAGTATTTGTTAAATATATGCATTTATTTATTTTTAACAACTGAATCTTTGTTGCAGCAAGAAGTAGGTACTATAAAATCAGAAAACATGGAACTAGACTCCAGAAATTACTGTGTTCAAACATGATTAAAAAGAAGAAATGAACTGAGTTTTTAACCACAATAACTTCTTCATCTCAATAGCATGGAGCTCTACCTCTTAGACTGCATGCTCTCCATTCACGCACACCCTGAATACTTCAATTTCAGTTTAACAGGAAATATAAGGAAATATACAAATATAAGTAATATATTTAAGGAAATATATTACTTATTTTTAAAGGAGTCTGAAGTCACCTGTTTACATTCACAAAATAAATGTGAGCGAGTATACATGCAATCAAGGCATCTACAATCGCTTATCAATCTATCGACTTAGACAAACTCTCTTTGGCTGAGTAATTTAGTTTTGATGCTCATTTAATATTTTGGCCATGCTGAGATTCCAACAAGGGTGTTAATTAGTGCCAATTGTGAGGCTGGTTTCTCTGATACAGCCATCTGCCTTACAGAGACTGAATCATTTAATTATTTTAAGGTGTAATTATACACAGCTCAAATCATTTAAGATCAACCATTCATTATTTAAAAACCACAACGCTGCAGTCAGATATTAAAGAGTTATTTTTTTCTAGACAATGCCATTTAAAGGAGAAACACTTGTAGCAAAATAGAGCTATCACACTAAGGTATTTATAGAAAAAAAGTCAAAGCCTAGCAATGATGATCAAAATTTGGAAAAAACAGTCTCAGAAGATTTTTGTTTATAATTTTCAAATTTCCTGAAGGACCATTGAAACTTAATTTTGTTATATGGATTTTCTGTGTAGTTATTTTGCACTTTTACACTATTTTGTCAGTGGTAGTGACGCAGTATATAATTCTAACATGCTAATGACATGCCATGACAATATAGGTGAAGCATTCCTGATAAATTTTATATCCTTAAAACTCACTCCTGGCCAGGGGTATGCAACATAAATGCATTTATTGTTACTTTGTTTTCATCTCATTCCCCTTTTGCTCTAAGTCCTCACTTCATACTGGTTGGCTCTGAGGCAGAGTGAAACCTCCCTCTGCATACCTGTGCCAAGCGACACTGAACCCCCAAAATGATTTAGTCCTTTCAGGCAGGGAAGAAGTTATATCAGGTACAGGTTGCCCAAGAAGGGCCATACTCTTCCTTTGCATTGCTAATTTTCTCACTATAAATGTCAGTGTTTGTAATTTTTGCCCTATGTTAATGAAAAATATCAAGGAAATAAGATAATATACTCTTACAGGTTTGCTTTTTGTTTTATTTTGTTTTTTTTTACATGAAATAGTCAATGTCCTCATTTAAAGAACAAGGCTTACATTTTGCTGCATGAAACATTTTAGCAACATGATAGCAACTACTATAGCTTTTTCTATGCGTTAATTTGTGATTTACAAATAAAGCAATTAGGAAATCATTACATTTCTTGGAAATACCAGAGACGTAGGGAAAAAAATAGTGATGCTAATTCTATAGAGGAACAAAATTAGACGTGATTTAAAAATTCCTTCTGCTATCTCTTTTATGTGAGGATAGATGGCAATAAAGAGAGGTCTCTTAACCTTAAAAAAAAAAAAAAAAAGAAAAGTAACATATATTACAGAAAGAGGTTTTACCTCTAATTACAGTCATAAAAAATATCTGTGGCTGAGTCTTAGGAAATCCAAAGCCAATTAGAGGCTATGGGACAGTGTACAAAGCAATAAAAGTACCCTTAAAATAAAAGTGACAATTTAAATTTTTAAACAATGAATAATTTCATATAGCTAATGTGATAATAAGTCTATTTCTATGTAAATCAATTCATTATTATTAATATCTTTTCACTCTTGAGCACAATTTTCCAAAAAATACTTTTCCAAAACGTTGCAGAGGGGAAAAAAAGAGTTATTATTAAGTAGCTCTCTTAACCTCTTTTGTTAAATTAGATAAATCTGGGGAAATTAAAATGTGGCATCTGCATGAAATTCCAAAACAAAAGCTCTGATAAGGAAAGCAGTTTTGATACCGAATTAAATGGATTCTGACTGAGGGTAGACCACTATTATCTCCTTTTCTCCATGGTTAGAAAACTGTCCATATATACATGACCCTTCCGTGATAATCCATCTGTAAGGCTCCTTGGATATTTTGTGATAACTAGTGTTTAATCATTTTGATGCTTAGTTCTGTTCTGATCGTTCAATAACGCCTTGGTCTGTAACGCTTTTTCTCTGGAATTTATGTATGAGTTACCCTCATGATTTTATATTTTCTTATTTGCATAACACAGGACAACACAGAGAAAATAGAGTCTCTCTGCTGATCCTGAAGCATATACAGGGTGTTATAGGTGAGTACACCTTACAGCTGTCTGCAGTATCCCAGATATTCTAGAACACAAACAATGTGTAGTCAATAAATTTTCATTTCATTGAGTATTTTTAATAACTATATGCCTTGTCTTACATAGCTCCTATTCCTACAGACTGAGAAAATTTCCTATGTGGTAAGTATTATCCCGATTTGATGGAAATATAGGATGGAATTCATCTGGTTAGAGACTGTTGCACACAATGTAATCTGCCCTCCCCTAAAGGCAATTGAGAGAAAGAAGCACTTCAATAATATCTATGTATGCATCCCAAACTGAAACAGACATCTGCCATAGGTTGGATGAATCATACCCGTTTCTGTTTACTGAATACGAAAGGATTCTAGGATTATGTAGATGTCTGTACTGCAGTTGTCTACAGTTACGCAAGATTCATTTAAATCAGGGCATTGGAAGACTATAGCTAATAAAAAATATGCTCAACCTCCAGGGTAAAACTAAAAACCATTAATCTGGATCTCGAGAAGTTCACTCTAGAGTAAACGGGCAGAGTATGACAGCTCTGAGAGGGATCTGATTGCTTATGGAGGAATCTAAGGCAGCACACCCAACTGCCTGGAGCTAGTAAAGTAGAAACATTAAAGGCAAAGTTGAACTTTACTGTTGTCTCCACACTGTATTCAGGGCTGAAAGTAGTTTGGAATTTCTAGGTGTGAGAAACCTCCTGAAGGTTACCTACAACTTCTCTTTTAAAGAGTTCAACTTCTCTTTTAGCAATCTAGGCATGCTCCTTCCACCTGGCTGACAAATGGAGAAGACAAGAGACCCATTCTCTCAGGTCTCCATATCTTTATACCATAATCTGAGTTAGTGATCTTGTGACAAACCAACAACCCCTACAATGGGAGAAGGCTCAGAGGGCAAGGTGCGTCATAAATCTCAAGGACAGTGTAGGATGCAGCTCCCTAACCGCAGCTGTTGCACAGAGAACTGATGTTGTCTCAAGACAAAGGGGACCAAAGCATGGCTTTCATCTTAGATAAGCAGCCATATCCATTACTTGGACCTGGTGTAAGCATTTTTTTTTCCTGAGCTGACCAAAAGGATGTGAATGTCTCCCAGAGATTAGCCAGACCAGCACGGGAGAAGTGTATATGTGGCTCAGCCCAATGCAGAGTATAAAACCTCAACAACTGAAAAAGAAATGTTGAAGAGAGCAACAGGCTTGAGCAGTTATCAACCCACATATTCCTTCCCAGCAATTGAGGATGCCTAGTGTCATGACAGTGCGCGTATTTGAGATCGGTAATGGCAATCACATTGGTATTGTGATTGAACTGTCTAGCTGGATCTTGTTAAGTGTATACACTTGAATTGTGATTTCAATATATTGCTGAATCACTCTGCTAAATCAAAATCCCAAGTAACATCAAATTCTTTCAAAATAACCTTTTATATTAAACTTTGCACTCTCTGTATGCGTGGAATATCTAAAAGAAACTGATCAGAGAGTACTGGACTCTGACCGATCTCTAAATATTTTGGACTGCAGATCTCTGACAACCATCAAAATACATTGCAAAACACCTTGCATCCTTGAATCATTTTTTAAATTGAAAACTTAATGAAGATTGTGTAGTTTTACAGATCATGAAGGATCCTCTGCAAACCAGAGGAACAACCAGTTGAGGAACAACCTATTTTGATTCCATGATTTGTACAGTAATAAAAACGTGGACTACAACAGTCCAGTTTCCTCTTCACTGTATGGATACTCATATTTCTCATGAGAAAAGAAGTCCCAGAGTATTTTAAGGGCTAGATGAATAGTCATATTTGGTTTCTGTGTTTATTTTCTAGCCCAATAAACCTTGGACTTCTTTATATACTGACACAAAATTTCACAATGAATAAGAGAGGAAAAGAAGAAATATCTGAGCTAGTTCTGAACAAGCTGACTCACATACCAGAAGCAATATAGCAGTACAGCACAATGGAGCTAATTAACCCTGGCCTGCTTGGGGTAGCAGGGCAAGCTGCTTGACTCAGAGCTGGCTCAGATATCGCTGCGTATCATTACACACTTCACAGTGAGCATGTGAAAAATACCCAGTTTCTAACCAGTGAGTTTTTAACATAAGTATTGTGGAGCAACATATAAATACTGTAAGTCTACTGGAAGAGAGATGTGAATATTCTATTTTTAAAAAATCTTAGTATGATGGGGATAAACTTGCATTTCAAGAAATGCTAGTTGTAATGTGCTGGCACAAAAGTATTCTACAGATCTGAAGTAAAACGTTGAATTCAATTTACTGGTACTAGAAATAGAGTGGAAGTTAATTACATATTTCCCAGAAGCAAAGCTAGGAGGTCTGAATTTTTATACAAATTCCTTCTAGTGATGGTCTCTGTGCTCCTTTTTCACATGAAGAAATAGGTGTTAAGACCTCTATTTCACCAGATTTAATAATGTTTGACACATGCACTATATCAAGGCTTCATCAGTTAGTTTCTGTTTTCTAATATTCAGTAAAGCAGGAATAAAATCTTTTTCCTCTTTTTTTTTTTTATAAGTAGCTTGAGTTAAAAGAATTCTGACTCCAGGAAGTCTCACACGGAGGCAAGGTGGAATTTGCTTATTTGTCGATCACTTTTTAATGAAAAAAAGCTAAACATTTTCTTCATTCAAAATTGTAAGAAAGTAGTTTTAAAATAATATTCTAGCAATTGAAACTAAGCAAGCTTAAAGATCCAGAAAACACACTGTAATTAGCTTATATATTCTGTACTCATAAAAAAATATTTTGAAATCTCAGTATTGTACTTACTAAGTCTCTTTCAATTAGATCCTTCAATTAGATTGAAATAATTGCCTTAGATCATTTCCAAGTATTAAAAAACATAGAAAGTTCATTCAACACATCATCTGTTGAATAATTCCTTTGATTATATCAAATTTGTTTTCTAAATACATCTGACTTTTCCTTCCCTGTTATGGATACATTTGTAAATGAGGAAAAGGAAAAGCCAACCTCCAGAATTTTCCAATTTCCTCTATGAAATGAGAAGCTGAGGTTAAGGTCTGTGCTGTGAACAAAATGTTAATTGCCACATAATCTCTAGCATATCTCCTCTCTGCTTTATCAAAGGGAACCAAAGGAGACTAGGAAGCTAAAAAGCCAGCTCACCTCTGATGGCAAGAAAAATGGTGACAGAAAATGGGGAGTATGTCAAAGACACAGAAGATATAGCAAGTACCTATGTCGAACTTGCAGCTTTTTACAGAGACTGACGTTATTTTATTTGACAGGAACTGAATTTTTGGTTGAGTAATTTTCAAAAGTGCATTATGTTTCTGCAGGTGGTCTGGCAGACTAGCCGTGAAGATGCCACACGCATTAATTAGCAAAAAAAAAAAAAAAAAAAAAAGAAGATCCAACTATGATGAAACTTAGGCATTTTTCTGGTATCATGGGGAATCAGTTTTAACATCTAACATAAGACAGGACTCATCACAATCAGGTTACCCTTCCAAGATGACAAAAGCTGGTGCGTCACAGCTGCCTGAGTGTATATATCCATGACTTGCCCCTTTGACACATCTAGATCATTGTCACTAGCGAAATATTCATACAGAGCATTCCTTCTGGATAGTTATTAGATGCTAATTTGTTCAGGACAGATTATAGTTAAAATTAAGAAAGGGAGAATCTGCTAACAAGTGTCAACCCCAGAACTGATATGGTAATGGTATATATGCAATTAATAACAGCCTTGATAATATAAGCAGTTAATGCTTCCATAGGAAACTTAGACTGTTTTAATTATATTGAATAGAAATTTCACTTCAATATTTTTACACAAGCTGTTACATGTTATTGTTAACCAGCAACAGTAACAGCATGATGCATGATGGCCGTGTTTTCCGACAATGGGTGCCATCACATCCAGAAGATATATCATTTGTGGATAACAAGTCTTAGCATTCTTTTTCTTAGTTAGTATATGCCTATCCCTGATGGCTTAATTTTATCAACTGTGAACATTTTGTTTTGAAGAAGTCTTTTTCTTATTCTATTTTTTATGAAAATCATTTTCATAGCATCTATTTCCTGAGGAGTGAAAAAGGTGATCTGAAGATACAAATTGAGTACATTTGTCAAGGTTCATTACAGTAAAATAAGAATGCCGGTGGTAAAAGAGCAGTACATGTCTCATTTTATTACCTAGCAGAGAAATCTATTAGACCTAAACTCAGCCTTGGACTTTGTAGGTATATCTGTCTACAATTTCAATGGGAAGGGTGACCAATTACACTGAAAATCATTTTCACTGCCTTTATTTCTAATCAGTTATAACAAGACACAGTACATATTAAACCTGAACACGCTGCTGTAGAAAAATATTAGTATTCCCTGTGCAATTTATTATTAATGTTTGAACAGATACACATGCTGGACTACTTTGCTTCAGGCTACTCTTATTTTCTTCTCCATTCTGTACTCACACTAGGCAGTTCAATATAAATAAAGGAACACCTTGAAACTAAAAATAAATTACTTAAGTATTACTTTTTCACTCACTATGAGTAATAAAATAATTGAAAGTTACAAATACACATGAAAAAATGTGTCACGGTTTTATGTAGCATGTTTTTAGAAGGTATTTTGTACTGTTAGTTCAATCTGACAGTCCAAAAATTTGGATAATTGATAGGCAATATACAAATACATATAATAGAAGTAAACCTTTGCATTTTGTTAATGTCTCTATGAAAGTATTGAGACGTATTCTCCAGATCTAGGAGCACACTGAATTAATCATATTCACTTCACTGTAGTTGATGACTGAACACTGCCTGGGCTAAGACAAGGAGCTGGACTGGGAACGTAGCTTGAACAAGCTACAAGGAGCAGACAGTGGAACATTTATAGCAGTCTAAAAAAAACCCCAGCTACGTCTGGTGATAAGAGCTGTGGAATGATCCACATGAAGCTTGTGGAATTCACAGAGCAGGAGACAGATTGTGTTGAAGCAAAGCTGCCCATTTCAAACTGAGACATCCACCAAAGTTCACGGCAGCAGAACTGGTCAGAGGAAGGGAATCTGTTATCCAGAAGAAAGGAATGTGTGAAGTTACTGTTAAAATCTTTTAAAGTGTGAGAGGATATTCATTAAAAAATAGGAAAAGTACAATTAAAATGGGAAAATAGGATTGTAAAGTCACAAAAAATTAGGATGGGAATTCAAGAATAGATGAATTGTCCAAACTTCATTTAATAACTTCTAAAGACTTTTTTTATATTTGAAGGTGATGTCTTTATGCTATTCAAAAACTGCAGATGTCATATTAACAGGGAATTCTATCAGGAAAATACAACCAAATTTGCGAGTTACAGATTTATGAGTATAATTTTGTTGTATTTGTGATTGCTAAAGAACTCTAAGACTGAATCCGTGATAAGCTATCATCTGTTCTGTTTTAAATGCCCTTGGAAACTATGGTTCTTTATATTTTGCAATCAAATATATATCAATCTAAATTGTAAGTGAAATAGGAGCTCTAAAATTAAGAAATATAATTTAATTCAAAAAATGATTTTCTTCCCTGGGAAAACACTTTCTGTATTAATCCAGACCAGCCCTACATTTGAAGAGGTTTGCAATGAATCATGACTTTTAAATAGATAGCATGTTGGTAGCATGCATTAGCAGTAGTGTACATTCAGCACTCATAATTCTTCCTAAGTGTAATGTCATTCATTGAGTATCTGCTATTTAAAAGCCAGATTTATGCTGACAGTATCAATTATGTGCAATTTTTACAGACTTTGTGGTCCAAGCATCATCTAATGTATTATTGAAGAGAGCAGACTCTTTTTATTCACATATGCATTCACATCAAAAAGCTGAAATTCATGTAAATGAAAATATAAAAAAAACTTGTATGCTGATGAAGCATCCAACAAAGGAAAAATGCATACACACATGCTCAGAAGTAATTTCTAAAATTCAAGAAACAGCCTATGAATAACATCTAATTAAAGTTGCTACCCTAAATCAGGACATTTATAGGTGTGGAAATTAAAGTCAGCAAAGTATTATTCTTATTGAAGTGCCCCTCAAAGAGTCATTTGCTTTCACTGTTAGATTACAAAACGTTGTCTCAGCAGTTGATGAATCATTCTGTAACTAATAAGGGTTGGTTCACTGCAGAGATTAAGCTACCATTTTTTCAGATTGCGCTTGCAGATCAAATTCAAGAAACTTGTTATTTTTGTTAAGAATCTCAAAAGCACTTTTTCTAAGATGAAGGAATTGCTCTACTGAAAACAGTAAAATGAGGTCCTTTATATTCATTTTTGATGGGATACTGACACAAAGTTGTTACCACGAATGCATCATTATTCAATGCTATTTAAGTAAATTAGGTTTAGGGCTTTAAAGACCTTAACTTGCTCAGTAGACCACGACAATAACATTGCTGAATATTTTAAACTATAAGGATAAAGAAATAATAAGAGAAAAGAAAAAGGACAGAAGAAGCCTTGAAAATATAGTGAATTAGTTAAAGTTCTCTTTTAATGATATGCCTTATGTCACTTCCCTTTCCTTGTAAAGAGAGTTATTTCTTTTTATTAAGTATGTCCTTTAGACTAGATTAAAATTGTTCTAGGGTGGCAGAAGAGAATAAACACCAAAATACTGTAGAATTTCTGGTGATACTGCCTGTATAATCTGATTCAGTGTTTCTCAAAGTGAAAGAAACACAAAAGGGGAAAAGTACAAATGGCAAAGATGATTGAAAACTTTTCTGGTTTGCACTGTTGCACCATTAGAGACTAAAAAAGTGCACATGATACATTGTACGAACCACTTATTGACCACATTTTCCAAAAGAAAAAGCTAGCAGATGCCATAAGGAAATAAGATGCAACTGAGCAGAGAACACCTAAAGTGAAAGAAGGCCCTAAGGAGATGGGCCAGGGCGATGTGCTCATGAAGCTCAGGGAAGTTTGCAGGAAGTGACCAACCACAGCTGCTGCAAAGGAAGCTGAACTTGGCTTGACCCAAAGAGGACCAAGGGAGGCTTTTGTCTAAATAAGTGGACATATCACCTGAGCAACTCAACCAGTTTTTTGTGCTTGAGTTAATAAAAGGAGTGCAAATGTCATCTTGAGTCAGCCAGACGAGCGTGTGGGGATGGGGTATATGTAGCTCAGTTCAACAACGAGTATAAAAACTGAATGAACAAAAATAAGAGAGGGATGGGCTTCAGCTGGTTTCAACCCACATATTCTATCCCAGTGACTGGTGAGACCCAGCGTCATGACTTTAAGCGTATTAGAGAGACTGGTAATGAGAATTACATAAGTACATTTGGTATTAAACATGGAAGCCCCACCATGTGTAGAATATCTCCAAGGACCTGGTCGGAGAGCACTGGGCTCTGACATAAGGTTGGTTATGTAACATTTGGTTACCTTTGTGGCCTAGTCTAGACAGATTATCTTTCAAGATGATGATGAAGTGCTAACAATGTTATTGGTAGATGCCAAGATTTCAAAAGAGACTAGAGACAGAAAATAAGATGACAAAGCCTCCTTCAAGTTCACCATTTTACCTGCCATCAGTGCCAAGTTATGATGTCTCATTGGCTCTTAATTATCCTCTAAAATGGAGTGAGTGATGGCGGAACCGTCTTCCTCTCATTACTTACATTATTAACCAGGGCTGATTTCCAGAACACCACAGAAGTAGAGTCCAAGACTCATCTTGCTTACCAGATGATAAGAACTCTGTGGGCTTTACATACCAACAGATTTTTTTCAGTCTTTCCTTACCTATTAGCCTTTCCTAACTCTTCACAAAAATTTTGTATAATAACCCAAATTTAGCTTTTATTATTTTGAACAACTTGTTCGAAAGACAGCATGTTAAAAAATAATAAGTATGTTCTCGACCATATGTTAGGTGTGAGCTAATAACTGTCTTGGGAACAAAAATAGATACAATTTAAGTTTGCTCATAGTCAATCTTTATGGTGTTATTATGCATATCTGACTAGATTCAATTCATTTATCTATCAATAAATCTATATTATTGCCAGCACAGAAATGGCTGAAGCTTTACATGGAAGGAAACTTCATTTTAATTTATCTCTTTGTCACTATAAATACATGTCACTAGCGGTAACTCCCTTTCAGATTCAATGTGAAAATTCAAAAGATGTTTCCTTCATCTTATTGATTAGCACTGCAAATGAATAAGCCACCCTGTTTATAAAATAGTCCATATGAAAGAAGAAGAGAGGAACTTCATAGACCACTTTATAGAAACACCTCTAAAAATGCCTCCCAGTGTTTGTTTGTTTCTTTGTTTTCTTTAAGAAATGTGAATACAGATTTTTAGTAAGAGTACTAATGGTCTCTTTTTGTGTTTCAGATGTACCTGGTCAGTGTGATTCACTGATCAGCTGTACCCAACATTCATGTGTGGGGAAGAGGCATCCATGTGCATAGGGCCCCCACTTTGCTGCAAAGCTAGAGTTCAGAGTTCTCTCACAAGATTCAGTATGGGGGATCTTCCTCACTCCTACCGCATAAGCTATTGGGATTCCTACCCTATTGTGTGGTCTTATGCATAAAAGGCTTATTGAATTACAGGAAAATGAAAGAGAGTAGAAGGGTGCAGCAGTTATCAAGTCACTTTTGCAGTGCTGGTGAGAAGCAAGTGTTTATCTTATTTTAGATTGCAGTTTGTAAGGATTGCATCATTTATAAAGATTGCAAGATTTAGACAGTATGAAAGATTAGGATAATTGCAGAATTTCCTGCAGAGAGAATTTTTTCTTAGCAAAAGTAGATAACATTTAAATCAATTTAAATATTTATAGTTTATAGAGCAATTTAATTTTTCAACCTACCTAAAAAAAAGTGAAAGCACAGTACAAAAATAACTTCAAAATATCAGAGTCTACCTGTTAGCTGAATTCTGGCAAAACTAGTCTAATTGAGACCTTAGATTCATCTGTATCAGTTTCAAATTATGTACACTTTCAAGTGACTCAGAATCCTGTTTTTGCTTTATGTTATCTTTAGCACTGCGGTACATACACATACACACACACACACATACTGACTGATGTGATTTATTTCAGAAATTATATTTATATTTCAAATCCCTTAAAGTAAATTCGTTTATAAACCAAGTTCAGTTTTGGGTCATTCTCTCACTGTTTTAACAGTAAAATTTGAATGGACATGATTGATAGAAAATGTTTTTTATTAATTGATTTTTATGATTTTTATGAACTATGTAAAATCAGAGAACTGAAATCAATATCATAGTGGAATGTCCATAGTCGCACATGAGTCACAACATAATAAAGACAGTTGTCAAAAAGTATTATACTGCATTGAAAAATAACATGCCTATCCTGTCATGCATTCCAAAATCAAATCAAATCAGATCAAATCTGCATCCTTAAGTGACATTAGAATAGCAGATGGTTCAGTTTTGATATGATTATGGTGATTATACCTCCTGTAGCTTTAGAAGGTCAAAATGTGTAGGTATTCTAAAGAAAAGGGTTCCTGAAAGCTTCCAAAAGCAGTGAAATTGAGAAAAAAACACGTTAGCAACATAAATAGAGTCTCAGCATATTACTATGTCCAGAGATAGGGAGGTAAGAATTTACTAGAGAAACTACACTAGTTTTGAAAAAAAAAAAAAAAAAACATATGTTGAGACGTATTTTATCTGGTTCTTAGGAGCCTAAACCTCATCTCCTCCTGATAATTGCTTCAATGTAATTAAAGGTAATTCTTAAACTGCTTACTGATATCAGTGAAAGTTCTGCATGAACACTCATAACTTAGGTATTTCAGATTAGTTTTTAAGTGTTTAGGAATCAGTTCATGGTAAGCCACAACACATTCCTCTTAAATTAAAATGACAAAAGCCATAAAAGGACATGCATTCATTTAAATTGAGTTAAAATAAGTTTAATTTCTTCCAAATGCCCAGGCAGAGAAAGTCTGTTGCTTCTGAAAAACAGATTGAATCCAGATCTTGAACTAGAAGCCAGATACAGTAACAGACAGTGATCAGCTAGCAAGACATTAATTTTTCTACCTGATTTTCATAATTCTTAGCCAGCTCAAGCTTTCATTAAAGACTGAAGAAACACTTTCATAATCCTTTATTAATAAAGTAAACGAAGACTAAAAAGTATCTGCGTATTCCTGTATGTTTAAAATACAGGAGCAATAACATATCTGCTGCTATCTAATATTGAGTAAGAACTATTTCTGGAACTATTAGGTATCAAAAGTACAATCAATGAATCTTTCATATGCTGAATTTCACTAAATACAGTTTAAAATACATGCCTTCTTCAGACCTCAAAAAAGATGTAGTTAGGAGTTCAGCGCTTGATATATGCATTCCAGTTCAGTCTTCAAAGTGCAATACTTCAGCCTACAATATCTTTCTTTTCTCTCCTTTCTGAATATATATTTTTACTCAGGATTAGAAAGCAGTAAATATACAAAGTAAAATAAAAAAAAAATATAATGTTCTCAGTGGTAGGAATTAATGGCTCAAATTGTTCTTATTTTTAAAATAAAAAAGAAAATATCCTAAACATCAATGGAAATACAGAAAAAATTAATGTGCAAAACAATGTTATCCCTTAATTTGAGAAGATATGGTTTAATTAATATTTCATGGTGACTTTATGGGATTATCATCACTGTCCATGTTGGTATCCATTTGCATGGTGTGTGTTTCAAGAGATCCTCTCTTGTTAAATTTCAGTCATCAGAAAAGTTATTTGTAAAATAATCCTTGATCAACTTTGATCACTAGAAAGCTCATTACAGAAATGTAATTTTTAATTACTTTTTACTCAGAAAAAACATAACTAAAGTCACTAAGGTGATTTCATAATGCCAGCCAGTTATTCAAAATTTTTAATTTAAGTACTTCCACAACAGGATTATATCATCAGTAAAAAGGATTTTCCTTTTACACAGGTCAAGAAGCTGGACCTGTGAGTCTTTCCTAACAATTTTTTTCACCACTGTCAGGATCTCACTCGTTACATTAGTCCAAGTCTCACCACATGGTGTGCAGCTCTAGAAGCTATTTGGAAACTATATATGGGAGTCATGTAGAAGTACGAAGGGATAGGATGTCCTCACAGGTGCTGAAAGAGAAGGCACTCAGATAGTGTGGAGATAACTACAGAACAGAGACCTAGAAAGCTAAGAGAGCAGAACATAGAGTCAAAGCAGCTGAGATATGCTTTCCTTTACCTTAATGCCAATCTGAGGTAAAGTAGTCACTGCTTTCACCCATGGACTTCAGTTTAATGTAGTTGAATGTGTCCAGTTCCATTTCAGTAGCATCTTTCTTTTTACTTTTTCTTTTGTAAATTTGCTTTAGAATCATTTCGAGGCTTTACATTCTCAAACATCAAAATATCACAAATAAACAAACCCCCAAGCATGGGCAGAACCATGCATAGATTCTGTCTATCTATACTTACTCTAACTCCCTTGAAATTTATACATACTCAAGAGAAAAACTGCTGCCAAATCACTTTCAACATGTAATTGCTATAAAGTTGAGTGTATTGCATACAGTCAGACCACTCACTAAAAAAATTCACTATTTTGTCTCAGTTCACTGTTTTATGACTTTTTTTCCCAGTCATGAGCAAATTAAATATCGTTTATTTGAAGTTATAGATCTAAGAGCATAAAAGATAAAGAGGAAAGTATATTTAAAATTAGTACTGAAACCATGTAAGCTGAATCAAAAAGGGAAAAAACAATTGAAAAGTAGATGATATTCTGCTTACTTACACTATCGTAGTATATTTCCATTTATTCAATCTATATCTAAGTTCTAAAATTTGGTATTGGAACTCTCATCCAGAAATACCACAGCAGAAGGATCCATATACTTTATAATCAGACATTTACAAAAGTAAAAACTGGAATTGCTGTTGAAATTTTTCAGGACTAAGATTTGCCCTTTGTCAAAATTGGAGCAGTGTCCTGATCATGTAAATTAATTAATACTGTGGCTTTAAAGATGCTAACTCAGGTTCATCAGGTTACTCATTGCTGTAACTGCAATTAACTTATATGTAACTCTTAACCTTTTCTCTCCTATTTTGCTCTCCATAGTTTCTCTTCTCCATTCAGCTATCCCTATAGCCTAGAACTGTTAGAGCGTAAAACAATTTTTACTCAGGAAAGGTCTCAAAAATCTTTTGCAGTCTAATTGGGCCGAATTTAGGAGCTGCCATTCTAGTAAAGGATTTATAGGAAAAATCAATCCCTACTTAAGCATTTGAGAAGCACTAGATGTTCGTGCTTTCCTCAAAGCATACCATACATTTCTCAAGGTGCCACTTTCCTGAGTGAGCTGAACTATTAATGCGTTCTTTTGCCTCTTAGACCTAGTTAGGTTTCACAGGCTAGATGTCCTGCAAATTAAATCCTCCAAGAGATCAAACCCAGAGGGAGTTCGCATGACACATCTAACCTGTACAGCCAAGTTTGAATTCATTGCAGAGCAGAGCAAGAACATGTCCAGAAAGAAAAGGAAAGATTGCACAGTGCAGTCGAATAAGTGTTGGAAGCAGTCTGGAAATGTAAACGTAGCCATACCTGTACATATATGTATGTATATCTCATTCAGAATTTTAGGTATACATTCATCTCAGCGTTTTCTACTGACTGGTATTCAAATACTAAATATTCTGAATGCCTATAATATACTGAATCTTGTTCACTGCAGAGGGAATTCATGTGTCAAACTTGTGTTCAAAAATTTCACATTTAAGAGTCTCACACCTAATGTTTATTCATGGAGATGCTTAATACCAATATCTAAGTTGCTTACTGAATCTCACTAAAAGCCCAGTGAAATAAGAAAGTATCTTCACATTGTTTATAGAAGGTTTTGATTTAGACTTGGAAAGAGCTCTCCAGCTCCTCACAGGCAACAAAGTCACGTGCAACTAATTGCAACGAATTCCACCCCACTACAAGTTCTCTCCTAGATAGCCTTGATTTTCTGTTTCACATCCATCATCTTCTAATTATTTCACTCTCCTTCCTGGCTAGTAAAAGCAGAATTTTTCCTACCATTTCTGTCCTGCAGTTCTTTATTAGACTGAGGAGCAATTCAGAATTTTGAAAGAGAGAGGTTCTGCTCACTAAAATAACAAATATTCATGCTTTTTTTAAACATAGTTACTGGGCCATATCATAGGTAGACTTTACTATTGTATTAAATTATAATTTAATTTTGAAAGAGCTCATTGAAATGTGTTCTACACTATAAAATAAATGACCTTTTCAGAAGAGGTTAAAATATCATCAAAAATAAAATATCTTCCAAAATATCATTTCTTCTATCTGGTTTCACCTTCCTTGACTTTTCTAATATTCTCTTATATTTGCCATTACCTTAAAATAAGCATACAATCTAGCTGTCTGGAGTTAAGTATGTGTGAAAAACACTATAAAATGATGGGTCATTTTAACAATGAACTGTTTGCAGATTGGGTTCACAAACAGTCATTTAACATAGCTTTGTATGCAAACATTAATTTTTAAATGTGCATAACAAATGCACTGAGGAAATTCAGAAAGAGATTATCAACACACGAGAGATGAAGTAAATAGTTACATATAGTAAAGTTGTTACGTGAAGAGAAAAATTGTGTGTGATATAAGCCATGACCTGGATCATCTCTAGGGTTACATTCCAATGTATTTTATCAGAGGTTAGTTTTATTCCTCATAATCCAGATTCACGTAACCAAAGAAAGTTTCCTGACTCAGTTACATCACATTTACTAATTTCCCTACATTTTCACACTAGCACAGCTGTATTACAAGAAACCTTATTAGGCTACAAATATCCTGATATTTAAAGCTGTGCTTTACTGACTGTCTGTATAGTACATTCACAATCAGTATAGTGTCTTCACTACCCCTGCAGAAATACTGAAAGCACTGTAAGGTGAAAGCCTCAGTGTTGATGCAGCGATGATTACTGAAGAAGCTTTTATAACTTCTTCTAAAAATGTTAGCTCATCACAAACGGGCCTGCTCCTCAATGGACTGTATGTACTCTGATATCTCCCTCCTGAATTCCTCTGATTTCCTCTTTCTTGTTTCCTTTTTTCAGCTCCCCAATTTACCAGAAAAAAAGGTACTTATTGTCATTGAAAATAGTATCAACATTTCCTTCTGAAGGAAAGCTGACAGTTCCCATTCCTAAAAGCAGAACAGTTTTCAAAGTCTGCAGTAACATTAGCATGGCTTGTGTCCCACGAGAGGCAAAAGCACATTTACATTATTGTGCTGTCCTGAAATCTGGTAGCAAATTAACTGCTCTACACACCATTCTATTACAAGAAAAGTATGAAGCAAAGCTTCAGGCGCTGCCTCGACAGCTTATGGAAACAGAGATTGCCTTTTTGAAAGGAGATGAAGTATTATGAAAGTTCAAAAATGTATAAACATGCAACAGTGAATAAGGCTGGAAAAGCTTACTTATTAAAGAGTGCTACCAGTGTGTGTGGACCATGAAAAGTAGCTTCCTTTAGGAAGGCAAATCGACTGTGGCAATTTTTTTTAGGGTTTCAGAATATACATCTCTCTGTGTGAATAAAGTGAAACAGAGAATTCTCCAGGGACAGAAGACCCATCATGGTCCTTAGCGACAGCAAAGATAAACCTCTCTTGTACTTGAGCAGATTTATGTTTTATTTATTGGTTATGGCAATGTCTTCTGTCAGTAGTGCTGGAACCACAGATAACATGTCACTACTGCCCTACGGCTGCAGTAACTGTCTCTTGCATAGCTCAGTAAGAAGAAAAAGGCCAAGAACAGATTACTGCTTTACTCGACTGCACTGCTGAGCAACTGAGTAACTGCTATCCATTAAATACTTTGTTTTTCCCTTCCATAGCTTCTGTCTCATCCTAACACAAATGTCTCATATTTGTCTGCATCTCAGTTCAAGATGCAGTGTCTTTGCTTCTACTTACCCACAAATGAGACAACTCTAATGACCTCCCCAAAACACTACAATTAAACTGTAGATGATTGGAGGAAGTACTCCATCCCATGGAATGTACTTTTCTCCAAAACACAGGAAGAACCCAAAAGCCCAGAATCACCTCATTCCTCTTTAGGTATCTGTAGCAGGTATCTGTGAAACCTCCTTCAAAAAAAAAACCCTCCTCTTCCTCTAGAAGGTAATATCCTATTATTTACTTGAAGAAATGAGTTGTAACCAATCTGTGTAATGTCAAAACTTTCAGAGCCTAGTGATGAGAAAGGCTAGTGTCAATCTTTCATCACATAATGGAATTTTTTAGTCTTCTTTCTTTTTAAAACTTGAGGGAACAATTTATTTCATAATTGAATTTGTAAAGTTTAAGATTCTCATAGATTGCTGAGCATGCAGAAAACCATTTAATGAGGAACAGTTCATTTATATTTATTTTGATTGGCTGGTAAAGCATTACACACATATTTTTATTTATTTATGTATTTTTTACTGTGCTTGTAATATGTCTCGGCCTAAATGAAAAGCCGTATGCAATAGTACAAAGATCAAAAAAGCAGGTGAGATACAGTTATACTTCAAACAAAGCAAGTGAAGAAATATAAAATGTTCCTAAAATAATGGATGTACCTCAAACATTCCTTTTTACGAACTCAGGATAAAATATTTTTTGTAAATGAAAGGAGCTGTGTACTAAAAATTGGACTAATTACTCAGAAAGCCTGTCATTTAGCAGTCTAGCGTCAATGACAAGGCTATTAACCGATTACCTCAACATACCATAATTCCTACAAACATACTTAAAAAAACTGAAGACACAAAAAATTGAAAAATGCCCCGAACTGACGAAGCACTTGGCTCTAACTTTTATATAATGATAATCTATATACATGGTGATGAAGACTATTTAAAGCGTCTCATAAAGCATTTTTGGTGAGAGTGACATATAGCAATAATCTCCCAGATTTACAAGTCAGATTCTTTTGAGATGAAGTATAAAGGTTCCAGCTCTGACGATCTCCCTTTTAGATGCTATTAGAATTCTTGCAAGAATCAGGTTGAACTGTTTTTCTTTTTGTTTATTTGTTTCATAGTAACTGAAATTTTTGCACAGCAAATGAGTTCCGGAGAAGAGCGTGGAACAATAGATAATACCAATGCTAGGCCATACATAAAAGAGAAATGTTGACAATAAATCCTTGGATGGTTTAACAAAGGCATTTGATACCATTGGCAGTGAAGATCAATGTACAATGTTAAGACTGGCTTTTCCAACAAGGTTACTGAAATCATTAGCCTATTTCATGAGAAAATGATGGGAAGTGACAAAAATGATGGGAATAGCTGTCATACGTTTTTGATCTCCGTGTAAATAAACCCTTAGCCCTCATATACACACTATGTTGTTAGCTTCTAGTCTGCTAATTGATCTCTGTGGTCCTTGTAAAGGAAATTCATATTAGGATCATGCTAATTGCTCACTTCCTCTGATGACCTGAGGCCATAAGAAGAATTTATATTTCTTCTCTGCATTAACTTCTATTACTTCTTCATCACATTTCTTAACTGCTATGTCCATTCATATTAGAGGGAATTGCCGCATATTTCATTATTTTTACTTTCAATTAAGAGACAAGGTATCTTAAATCTTTGCACATCCCTGACAAGCAAACTATGAAGAGCTTGGTGAAACAGCTTCCTCCTTTGTAATCTAATGTTACTGGCAAAATATTAATAAAAGGCGCTTTTTTAAAATCCTGCTGTTTTTCTAGTGTATCCTCTCATCTGCTTCAGCTTTGTCAAACATCTCTGAAGAACTGTAACAGGTATAATATTTCTTGAACACCTATGTAAGATAAGTGAGAAAAGTTGTGCTTCTGCCAGTCTGTGCAGAGAATCATTCAAGTATGGAAAAGTATGGAAAAGATGCATTCACACAGTCAATAAGGCAATATGTTCCTTTCACATACAACTTGCAGGTCAGTTTGTCACATTCTTTAAGACCAGTATTTTGAATTTAGTAACTCTTTTGTTTTGATACAAAAAGTACATATATTGCTATTTATTACAGTAGTGGGATTAGAAGTGCTAAGCTGAGACAATCAGAAAGCTGATTCCCACTATGGAATTAGTCACAAATTTTTGGGAAAATCTTTTTCCTCTGTCGATTTAACTCCTTTTTTCCTCTGTAGATATGGGGTATGAAAGATTACTCTTGAAAAGATTTTGGAATTGCTATACAGCTTGTATTGTTTTGTTGTTATGTGGTAATTAAAGGACAGAGCTCTGAAAGCATGCTTTTCTCTCCAACCGTAGTAAAATATACTCAGGAGACTGGTTCATTTTTTCCTCAGAAAGCAGTAGGATTCTGGGAAGAAAATACTTGTGGTTTGTCAGTTCTCCAGCATGAGGAAGTCCGGAGAAAGTCTGACAGCACAAGAAATGTAAGAAGTTGGCACTCCTAGCCTACGTAGTTCAGCATGCATAACATTGCCCCTGCAAGGGTACATGAAGTGCTGCCAAGTTCTACGACAGTATTATGAGACAACTGAGATTATCGATATCCTTCATAAAAGTCTAAAATACAGATTAAAATATTTGTATAAGAATGATGACTACATAAAAAAGTTTCTTAATGTTATTTTTGAGAAAATGTCAGAAAATAGCCAAGAAATAAAAAGAACTCTACATGTGTAATTGTTTTTAACAAAGGTAATTATATTATCTGAGCACTCTGACGATACACTTTTCAAATCTGTCATACACCAATGGGACTAGATATGCATTTTTAATAAATGCTATTATTAGAGCTAGGATATCTTTCTACATAGCTTTTATTGTTTAGTGACCACAACATGTAGGCTTAACATTCAACAGCAATAAAAATGCTTCTGCTACAATTATATAATTTATCACAGAGGTAATAGTTCACATTTGCAAATTATTTAAAAACATGTATTATAAAATAACATACTTGTAGTTAACCAAAGATTGCTTCTCTCTGTTTTACCAAACTGAGGCAGAGAAGATAAATGATTTGTCCAAGATTTCACGGTTAGTCAATAATAGTTGATAAATTCAAAAGTATAGTTAAGTGTACCTCACTTACAGTTCTAACATAAATGTATGTGAAGAATTTTTCCTGTCTAACTACCAGTATAGTAATCATCAAATAAGAAAAAGAAAAAAGTCCTGCTGATGTACTAGAATTGAATTTGACATGTTTCTTCTTCATAAAACACATTAAAGAAACAAGATGAAATGTTTTCTCCTGTTACTATTATCACATGCCCACGTGGCAGCAAAAGTTAAATCTAGAGGGATAAAAATTTATTACTGTCTAACTAAGTAAAGCAAAAAAATAGTTTCGTTTTACACCAAAACCACACAATTAAGGAACGTGCATAGCCAAGTAAAACATCTAAAAGCTTTATCCAGGGAATTGCAGTGTATCTCAAGTCATATACCATGACTGTAGCCACTACTAGTTGGTATGTGCATCTTGAAGCAGAAAAACACAGTATTAATATGTTATTATCTCCTCCTATTACTTAAGAATTTAAGTAATCTTTTCCACCTTTAGTGGAAACACCTTCAATTTGCAGACTTTCAGTTCTCTGATTTCTCACTAAGGTTGTGAAAATGCTCCTACAAGATAGAGCATCTAGTTTTCCTTTTTTTCCCTCCCTTTGAATATAAAATAATATTTGGAAAAGTACTGATAAATCTGATTTCACTTGCAGTAGAAGAAAAAATATTTCTAGCTAATGGCATGCTCTTATGTAAAAATAGTAAATTTTGGAAGTAGGGGGAAAAAATGTAGTATATTTTAACCTCAATTCCTTAAGCATTTCCTATGTATTTTTACATTAAATAGTTGAGCAAAAATCAGAAACCATTTAAAGAACACGAACTAAAAACTCAGGAAGGCCTCCATTCAACCATGTGTTCTAGCCACTACACTTCCTTTCTTCTTTCGAAGAGCTGAAATTTATGTTCCTTAATGCACAAATACAGAGTTTCAAGAGGAGGGATGGCAAAGTATTCTTGTATGTGATATCACATAGCTTGGTGATTAATAACCACCAAATTATAAAACAATTATTTCTCATTCTTGAATAAATATTTGTAGACCAGATATATACAACAGAACATAGAACAGAATTTTACATATCTAGTTTCCCTAGATAAAGGCTTGCAGATTTTTGTCATGTGCCTTTCATTCTGGAATTTAGTTAAATTCAGTGAAATCATTTCCAAGAAACAGAGATAATCACATGAGCTGTAAGAGGTCTGGAAATAGCCTTACAGAGGCAACATAGTGACTGACAGTCCACTGAGGATGAAGGCAAAGTTACTGTGACGGTCATTCTAATTGACTAAATAAGCTAGTTCCCTTTTGTTGCAGTGTATCTACTTCGGTACATTTTATTAAAAGGTGAAGTTGACAGATGGCCCTGCCTCACTTCTCCAAATAATGAATGATGTTTTATTGACCTTCTTATAACCAATGATTCAGGCTTGGCTGCCTCTAAAACAGGAAACAAATAGTATATACTGTATTGAAATTTTTCACTTTGCAATTTCTGAGCATAATTTCATACAGGATGCCCTTAGGTTGCTTTTTTTAAATTGTTGTTGCAAATTGAATTTATTCATAATTTCCATCTTTCATGATCCTGTAGGAAATCCTTGAAATGAGAAATAAATAATAAACAAAAAAATGAATGATCATGAGGCATGGAAAAATACCACCATATTATAGGTTCCCAGAGATATAAAAGCCAAAGACAGAATAATCTACTTTATAATCCTCATAGTTGCAAAATGAAAATGTCGCAGAGAACTCACATAGAATAAAGATGCAAAAAGTTCCTTTTTGCTTGATATTTAACAACTCTAATTATAGAAACATATAAAAAGAAACTATGTATTCCTCAAGCAACAGTTCATTTCACAGGAGCAAAGGCATTTACTTTCCTGAAACTTCTTGTAAATAATCTACTAACATTAATGAGCATGAAGTATAATTGCTGAGAAGTAACACAGTGTCTGAAAAGTACTTTTTTCAAAAAACAAGCCCAACTTGCAAACAAACATTTTCAGTATATATTAGAATCAAATCAATTTTAAGGTAATTGCAAGCTTTATAGGCAGACACTACCGAACACTACTGATGTGGTGATGTTTGACTTGAGGTTTTGAATTAGATTCCATTTATTAGCAAGGCTATCTGCAATAACATAAATTTCAGGAAAAAAAAAAAAAAAGGATTTATCCTGAATTAAGAAATTTGCTGGTTAAAAGCTGGTGAGCCTTCACAAACTATTTGAATTACATTTTAAAACCCTTTGAAATATCTGGAGTACTTATTATGAACTGCTGAGATGGGCATTGACAAAGTGACCATTTTCACAAGACTGAGACAGCTTATGTTTTAACATCTCAGGCCCTAGAGAGGTAATTTCCTAGAACAAAATTTCAACTTTTTTTTTTTTTTAAGGTTAAGTAGTAAAATATTCACAATAGAATCCTCTGAGAATTGTTATTGCAAGTGCACATATAAGTGCTATTTTGCGTGGGAATCACAGGAGATTAAATAAGCACAGAAACCCAATTCTCTGAGGTTGTACATGTATGATTTTGCTTATATTTATATGTATCCTAGAGAGGACACATTTCATTTTAAAAATGATGTACAAACTTAAAAAAAAAAAAAAAAACTTATGGCTATGATATCTAAGATATTAATTTTCTTATTTTCTCCTTCTGCTCATATTTCATCATTACAGAATAAATAAGAATCTTTGCCTTGAGCTCAAATTTGCTGAAATTTTCTCTAGTTCATGTAAAAATTGGTATTCTTAGCATCTACCTCAGATGAATGACTGAAAACACAGAATTATTAACTTACTTTCTCTCTCCAAATGAATAATTAGCTGCTCAACTTCCAAAATAACAAAAGGAAACAAAACTGAATCTAAAATGTTGCTCCAAATGTACCTCTCAGCTCAACTTTTAACTTTGAATTTTGTATAGTCAAAATTATACTCATTTGCTGCTACCCATAAGATAGATCTGTACTACAAACTAACTTCTAGCATTGTCTGACAAAAAGCCTAACACCTTATATTGTATTTGACAAACCTGCTAAGTGACGGAGTAGTTCATGCAGAACATGCAGAAGTATTGACCCGCTAGCACGTGTCTGCTCTAAGAATACTCCTGCACCAGTAGAGAGCTACCACTTGGATGCTGGAAGTCACTCAAGTTAACTGTGGATCAAGGACACAGCTAAGGAATTTCTTATACGAAATCTGAATTTCTAATGTAAAGCCAAACCGCGCAAAACTGAAACTCCCTTTAAAAGAATGAAAGGCTACAACCATCCTGTTAATTTAAACAGGCACAGGCCTAAATACTGGCACATGATCAGCTATATCGTTGCCAGCACAGTCCCAGGCACAGTTTTAACCTGGACCAAAGAGCAGTTTCCAGAAAAGGCCTTCACACGGTTCAGGGGTTCATGTGGGCCAAGGAACACCCCCAGAAGGTGTTTTGGACATGGTCACCCTGCTTTGGAGAAGCAAAGGGCGCTTAACTTTATGGAAGAAGCTGTATAGCACCAGCACACTTTCTGGCCCATTTTAGTTTACTAATACAGAGCTATTCAGAGGTAATAAGAACTTGGAGAAATTATCAGACAGAAAAGCAAAAGTTCTGGGATCCATTTTTTTTCTTTTTTGCAAGTCAGCCTTAATTAAGCAACAAAGGATATTTATTTACAGCTCTAATGACCTGCACCGTCAGTCTTTAGCTCAGCTTTTAGCCTTTATGTTTACTACTTCAGATTTTAAGAAGTTGACTGGCCAGCTTCTCTTCCTATCAGAGTAAAAGAGATGAAACAAACTATAGCAAATCATGCGAAAGAGAGAGCTCTTTTGTAATCAAGAGCAACCTCATTCTGGATTTGTACATCAAAACAGTCATCTTAAGCTTCACACAGAAATCAGCTGGAGCACAGAGAAGAGGCATAACATGATTCCTGTAAAACTTCTACTTAATACATTCATAATAGTTTTCAACACTTAAGAATTCTCTTAAAGTACAGCATGATAGTAGCCCAGAGGAAGTTAGGCAAGGCTTGCAAGGCTTGGCAAAGGAATGTGATTTTATAGATGCCAAAATCTTTAGCAAATGCCCCAAGCATAGTCTCCTGGATGCCTATATTCTCCACAGGTTCCCCGCTACGGGACCTGAGCACTCTGCTTGGTGGGAATCCTGCCTGCAAGACCCAACCCTGTCAGCAAAACGGGAAATGACAACAGCATATATATTGCCCCTTGGGCAGGTAATGCTGAGGCTTTTTAAAGACCAGGGATATGCCACAGACCTTCTCGGTGAGGTGAGCAGATCTAGCTAAATAACCACAGAAAAAAAACTAGACACCTGGATTACTCTGCACTTCCCAAATCCTTGGACTACGACTGGCAGCACAGCGTGTAGGAGAAACGGCCAGCTTACAGGTACAATCTCCTTAAAATTTAACCTCTTTTACCCCTTATCTCATTTAAGAAGATTTTATGACAACCAAGCTGTTTAGAATTACACTACAGTGCACTGTTTTTATCATACCCTACAATACCAAACAGCTTAGCGAAATAATTATGTGTGTTCCCAAAGTATGACCAGTTTAAAAGTGGAATTAACAGTGCTGTTGGCTCAGCAAAGCCGTACATGGGAAAATAAGCATTTAAAGTAAAGTGTTTCCTCAGCTTTTTAATTCACGATCGATACACATTTTAATGTTTCATTTACCAAATGATCGTATAATTGGATTACCATTGATATTCAAAGCAAATTGATTTCCTCAATAAAAATATACTTTCTCCTGCATGACAAAAAAAAAATAAAATAGAATAAGAAAGCCTTCGTGATAAGGTTAAAGTGGTCTAGGAACTAATGCAAATTGTTTGTCTCATAGAAAACTGGAATATCACACACACAAAACATTCTCAGCTGCATAATTGACTGTCTAATTCAAAGTCTTGGTCCAGAGACAAACTCATTTTGCTATGTCTGTGCAAAAGATAAATGAGTCCACATTAATCATTAAAACACAGTATGATGTAGTACTGCTTGGTTCTAGTAATCTTATTCATATACATTCAGTGCAGCTGAATCCAATGAACACAATATTTCGACATAGGATACACAGGATGTTTTATGCAAGTATTCTAAATGAAACAGATCTGTTTTCTTTGCATTCTGTTGAACCCCAGGAAAGATATATGACTACAATCAATAAAGTAAGATTAGCTTTATTCAATACTGCGAAATTTTCAGTACCACTGTCTCAAAGATTAATATCAGAAGATTATTCCAGCAGTATGACAAAATTAAAGTATCAGATGCCAAGTTATAAATAAGGACACTAGTTTGTTTTCTGTATTGCTGCTTTTGTTATTATTGATTCTTGTGAATGAAAAACTTTCACAGATTCATTTAGCTTCATTATATATGTGATTTTTAAAGATTTATTATATATGTGTATCTATGTGAATTGCCAGTCCATTTTCTGCAGTCACTCACAATACTGTACTCTATACTGTTCAAAAGTCTATCGGTTTCTTACCCATTTAAAAAGCAATTCCACATATTTTCTGCATCCAAGAAATAAGCTATAATTACCCACCAACTGCATGAAGCCGTTGACAAATGCACTTGCACATCTTTTTATGTCTAAGATAGCAGCTAATTTTTTTCTCTGAATTAAAAAAAATGCTTATTACTTCCTGTGCTTCACCCTAAGCAGAGGTTGTTTATTTAAAGAATACAAAACTAGAGGAATGTATTTTGAGTCTTCATGACATTACTTACTTTCTAAGTTAAAATGGACTTACTTTTTAAGTTTAAATGGAAATAAAATGTAAAAGTGTACATTAAAAAAAAGAGAAAATGGGATTTAGTCACTTTCTCAATGTAATTCTTACCTTGTTTACAAGGTGCTAAGCCATTTTCACTTCAAGTACTACTTCAGTTCACATCAGTGCATTCTATTTCTGGTGCATAATCTGCCTATGTACTAGAGATATAAAAGGAGATGATTTTGCTTCTTTTCATTTATATTTTACTATTTTCCACTTTCTCCAAAATAAAAGAATGGGTATACTAATGTTCTTTATATTAGTGTCTAAAAAAATATGTAGATGCTGCACCTATCTTTTGAAAGTTGATTACCTCAGTGTATTGATTAACACTTACCTGAAGAATCCTCAGTGGATAAATATTTAATTAGTAGTGAGGAAATAGTGTACAAAAATTTTAGGGAAAACCCCTCAGGCATCAAAGAATATTACAGTCTTTTACAGAATGCCATTTTGCAGGGAACTTCCTCCCAAAGGGTGTTTTATATGGTATTTTATACAAGCTATGGGAAAGCTAAGATAATTTGATTCAAAGGAAATGAATATGATCATTTTTGAAATTATTATTCTACATTTACTGACAAATGTTACCCAAAGAAATTTTAAAATTACTCTGCATAGAGATATTTATTTTCTGAAAATATCTATATTTACACTACTTACTATTTCAAAAGTGCTGAACTGCCTGAGACATTTCTGCAGCCTTTATTCAAGTGAATAAATTTTAGTCATGTAAATAAGTCCTACTGAAGGGAGTTCACATAAATAATGTTTAATTTTATAAGAACAGCAAGACAAGGTTTTGCTCTCTTAGGGAACATGACAATTTTATTCAGGGATTAAATAAGAATCCTATCACCTTAGAACTAGAAGAGCTTACAAAAACTATTTAGTACTTACTTATGGACCTACAGGCAGTCTGTTAGCATACATAACACACACAGTATTGCTGGTATATCGATTGTCCTTCTACCCCTTTTAAAGAAACTTCTAAGTCTTCTACCTCACAATTTTGGGTACTTGGACATCTACTCCTTTGGAATGACACAGAAGAGATAAATATCAAAAACCCTTTAGAAACAATATCTATTCCATCTTCTAATCTGAATATATTACTGCTAGCATGTGTCACATTTAAAATGCCATAACATTTGAGTGCCTTCAGACAACGTAAAGTAATTTACTCATTCAGAGCGTGAAGCTTCACAAAGTTGTTTCTTATTGTCATCCTTCTGACTAAATAAGCAAGGAAGCAAAGTATTTTGTTTTTTGTTTTTTGTTTTTTTAATTTATGGTTGCAGTGCTATCAAACTACATTTTTTTTAAAGTTTTCTGAAAATGTTAATTACAGAAATTATTAATTCGTAGCAACATGACTTATGATGGAGGGGCCATGTTGCTAACTTGTATTAGTTATAAGTCTCAGTGCCGTAAAAAAAGGCAAGAAGTATGCAAGTATAACCAGATTGAATTTTTCTGAGGCATGCATTTTAATTTACATAGCTTTATTGCTACTGCTTAACTTTTAAATAAAGCTTTAAATCCTCCCTTTGAAACAATAAAGGCATAAGCACACATGTAAGTGTTTTGCTGATTCAGCAACTGTTCAACTGTATAGAGTCTTCTCCTTTAAAATCCTGATAATGATGCCTTCTCACTAAGACAGAACAATTACGGTATTTACTGAATAAATAGTATGTGGAATACGAGTCACTTTATATTATGCATCCCTAATAACAACTTAATGAGAACTATTGTAGCGTGAAACCTCTCCTCCCCCTTCTGTTTCCCTTACAAGGCTAACACCACAATTTTTTCAATCATTGCACAGCAAAAGTGGTTTCATATTGTAAGTCAAAGACTGCCTTTTTCTCAACAAAAAAATGAGGCTATGACAGTGTGTATGCCTGACTTTAAGGCAGGGGAGGGCTAGAAGATGAGCAAAGGGCAGCAGTTTTATATGTAAATCTTCATTGCAGATCAAGGCTTTTGATTAGAAGTGCCTAGATGTGAGGGGAAGACGCGACCTTCACTTACTCAGTTTCTGCCTCAGCCTCTGGCCTCATCCACCTCCTGCTCCAGTAGAACACAAACTTTCCCATAGACCAGATTCGTGACATTAAACAGAATTTATCTTACATCTAATTTAATGCATCTGCTTGAAAATTCTTGTCATTTAATGGCTTGCATTCATCTTCATAAACATAGGCTATACCTTTGTTATTTAAAAAGAAAAATGAGACCTGAAAACACTGGAAGTATTCACTGTGGCAGACAATACTTGCAATAATTTAACTATTGCATATTTTAAACACTAGAATGATCTCTGACAGAGTTAACAAAACCTGTTTAACCCTTTCTCAAAGAATTAACGTTTCTGTAAGGATAGATGTTTCAGGAAAGCAAAATTAGCCTGTTACAGGTACTGTATAAATGCAACTTCAGTTACTAAAAAGCAAAACTAAATGAGCTTTTCTAGACTACAGTTCAGAAATATAATGAAAGAGACTTAATTTATGGACATATATAACAGTAGCTAGGTGGCGTTTTAGATAATCAAAAATATGCTGATGAAATATTTCAGACCTATAAGTCATATTTAAAATCAGCTGCTCAACCCACTCATAAACAAGCTGCCATATTAATATGAGCTGACAGGTGCCGAGACCTTTTCATGCATACAACTACTGCATAGTTTTCAGTTTTCTTAAAAGTGTAACAGTCTGACTATCAAATGCATCTGAAGGTACTTGTCATATTTCTAATGTAAGGCCTGTCTAGTGCTATCTAACTCATGGCTATGAGTTAGTCTATCTAACTATGACTATCTAACTACGTCATAACTTTTTATTAAATAGTTTGTATATTATTTACAAGAGTAGCATTGAAAAATACTGCAGATTTACAGTCTCAGCTGTTCACTGTTGCACTTAATGGTACTTGACATAATGTTGATGTTATTCAAGGAGGGGAGAGTGTTGCCCTTGAGTAAAATTCAACTCTACCATGGTCCATTAAGTTTACAATAATGGAAAACAGTAAATATGTTGCTTTAGTCATAAATTTTATCATATAACTTGTTTGAAAATGTTAAAAAGAGAGATTAACAGATTATTGAGTTAGCTGAACATCGAGATATTTTCTAACTTTTATTTCAGAAGGTAATTGATATTTCATCTGCTCTTTTTATTTTAAACTTGCTGTAGATTTAAGCTAAAATGTTCAAATATGGAGCTTAATATCAGAAAGGTAATTTAGTATTCCAGCTTTAAATTGTCCAAAAAAATTTCCAAAATAAGATGAACTGAGAATTCTATTTATTTTACGCAATGTGGAGCTCGTTACCTTCTTATTTTTGAGCTGCTAAGAACTTTTTTTTCTTGAAAATAGGAGTAATGGCAGACCTCTGTTTTAAAAAATGAGACCTAATGGAGATTCTAACATGTTATTCGATTTATGGAGTTAAGGCTTTAAGAAAAGTGGTAGGTATCATTCAACTCGCAATCCAGCCATGAGATCTGGAAGGTAGGTACCAAAACACACTCCGATCACAGGCGACTTTTACACGCATACTGAGCTAAATATATCATACAGCATACTTGGCTCAGTTTCATATAGATTTTCACATTAAATAAGCACCAGTTACTGTGTTTTGATATATGCAGTCATTTGGTACTTCTTCACTGTACATGCCACAAATTTCAAGTATGATATAGGCCTTTTGATGTGCTCCAAGCACTGGCTTACAGCAGCTTACCATAATAGGAAAAGAGAGAAGTCAGTAGTACTTTTATCTCAATCTGAAACATGAAAGACCATGAAATATATATTGTCACTGATGCAAACCAGTAGACTCTCTCTGAACTTGATTTCTAGGGGAAAAAAAAAAAAAAAAGCCTATACTTCTTGCTAAATTGATGACTGGGAAAAGATAAAATTTATTTAAAATTCATGCCCTGCACAGTCAATCAAGTCTTAAGCAATACCTCTGTGTTAGGCAGAAGAGGAATTTTAAGGGGCATCACTGAACTGTGAATTTCACTTTTCCTTGTCTTAGATATCCCAACAGGCTCCAGAACTGAGATCTGCAGTACAAAACATATGCATATATATGAACATTCATCTATCTTATTTGTTACTGATCTGAATCTGAGAGACTGAATAAACGGATTCTTTTTCAGCATCTGATTTTCCTTCCATCTCAGCTTGGCTTGTATCACACATTAGATGTTCACTCATTTGTATTACAGCTCATATTTATTAGATATTAGGATTACTACTTTTTGAAAATACCAGTGTTATCAAAAACTGTCTGAAATGTTTTGAACAAAAGTTTCTGAAAGGATCACAGGTATTTTGGCCTGACAAAAAATGGAAAAGATGCCCACTGAATGAAACATTTTTAACACCAAAATAAACAAGTCGAGCCTTTTTACAAACCCAACAAATCAGAAGCATGAATAACAGTTATTCTAGCTTTGGGTTGAAAAGAAAAAAAAAATTCTATGGATGTTCCATAAATGTTCCTTTTCCTTAGATTTTTTTTTTCCATTTAACATGTACAATTTTGACTTATTAGGAAGGCCCTGTTCAGAACAAATCATTCTGCAGTAGACTTGGAAACAGATTCATTTCACTGATTTTTACAAAGAAGTAAAGTTTATGATCCCAGCCATGAACTACATGGCTCTTGAAGCTTCATCCTTATTTTTGTTTTTTTCATGTCCTCCTATGCTTGTGAAGGCAAAAAATGCATGCCATATCTCAATTGTATTGTAAATGCACCATCGTTAGAAGCACAGAGCTTCAGTAGGCAAAGATGATAATCTATTCCTTTCTTACAACTCACCCACTTGAAGTATTTCTTTTTCATCTTATCCCAAGCTCTTATATACTTACACAGGCATGCGCATCTTCATAAAAAATGTCTACTGTACACATACTTAACAATTAGTAGCAAACAGAGAGATATAAAATTCCAACTTTGATATTCAGATTTATTTAGCCTTGCTTAGAAGTTTAATTTCCTGCTGCTTACAAGGGGAATGTAATCACTGCATCAGTGTCATTAGAGACAAAATAAAGGGATAGCATATAACAAAGAGTTTATTAAAGGAACACTAAAAAATTGTTTGACAAACTGTCATTTAATATCATAATTTTAGAAGGTATAATGAAGAAATTATTATATTAACTAGAGAACTAATTCTGATCATACTTAAAAGACTATAACTTCACAGAAATTAGAATAAAATCAGATTTCAATGGAAGACAATCAACCCACAGTGGATTTTTCTTTCCTTTGTTTGTTGCTCCTGAGCTACAACTTCTTAAACAACATTACACTTGAATCCTATAATGATTTAAATAGAAAGTGACATTTAAAAAATCAAGCCAATGGTTTTTAAAGGTATACCCTCTAGAAATGTATAGTGTTTACTTAAAGTAGGATAAATAGTAAAATAAGGTACCCTAATACCAATTTATTGAAAGCTTCAAAAAGTAAAGTACTATTTAGTATTGCAATAGCAATGTATTGGTTTGTTTTATACTCCCTGTGAAAAAGCATGAATATGATGGGCTTATGAAAGAAAATATCAGCAACATACAATTGAGATTAAATCGTGACTGAAGAGTTATTTTAATGCAATTACTTTGCAGAATAACAACAACAAAAAAGTCTTTTCCTAAATATGGAATGTCGGTGTATGCAATGGCCACACTAATTTAAAACTGAAATAAAATACTGTTTTTCAGAATCTGGCTGCCTCTGACCTCTCTCTACGAATAAGTCGAAATGGACTTTTTCTGCTTTTTCACCTTACTGAGGTGATGAGCTGGCAGTTCTCCTTTTCTTTTTCAGGTTGTAGTGTGAGGCTACAGAATATACCAGTCCAAAGTGCATTTAAGTAAGATTTGCAAGACACTTGGGCCCGAGTTCCCGGGCTGTGCCTTACTGAGCCCACAGCTCTGCTGCTCTAGTCCAGGACTCAGCAGGAGGCAGGAGGCAGCAGGCAGCTGCAGCCCGGCTGCGAGGTTTCCTCCCTGCAGCTCTGGGCAGAGTGAGGCAAGGGGAAGTAAGCACTGCTGCCAACACTTCCCCTTGTGTCCCTGGGAGGAAAGCTCCTAACAGACCTGAGAAAGGATTTGTGTTATGTCTAAGATAGGATCTGCTCCTCTAGACTGACTTTAAGGTCAGCTGGAGGTCTCTGGGCGCAAGCTAAGGTTTATTTTACCTCAGATATAGGGATTTTCTTAAGTGCTCAGGGAGCAAGCAGGGCCTGGACCAGGTTTGACCCATGCTTAACATGAAATGTAAACCTTTCCTTTAGTTGCTTTAGAAGACACCTTCTGGCAGCCCTGAGGAGCACGTGAATGTACAAGCTACATTTACTTTAGCTGCAGCAGGAGTAGTTCTGTAGATGAAACAGCTGGTACTGAGAACCTTATATCTGCATTTTGAGGAGATTTACTTGAGACCAGCTCTAGCCCAGTCTGGGGGACTGGCTGCTTATGAACAGCTGAATAGCCATTTCATCTGTTTAGTTTCATTTGAGAAGGTTCTAGTTTACACACTTCAGGACTGCTCCACAACATGAAGGAAAGCACCGTATCCAAGTATGGGCGGTAGGGAGAGTCACCTCAGAAGTGCACTGCTGCTCCAAACTGAAATGCTCATGTGCATACTAAATACCTTTTACAAAATAGAGCAGCATTTACTCCTGATGCAACATAGAATAAAAAAAATTAGCATGACTCTTACATCTAAATATATCTAGTTTATTTTTCTGCCATGGGCCTCTCAAGTCCAACAAAACTGGCTTATGCACCTCACCGAAAAGAGGTGTGGGGTGTATCTTTAGGGATTATTTAACAGGGATTAATAGAAGTTTGGGCATTTCTGTCTACATGCTACATAATTCTTTGTAAGCCCTCTTGAAACTAAGTGCTTTGTAGCCCTCTGCAATTAGACACATTTTGAGTTTAATTTTATAAAGCTGTAACATTTTTAAAAGCATATGAGCAACCTTACAAATGTTTTTTAAACTTTTCATTTATGGGGAGAACACACAAATGGCATCATGTTGCTTTAGTTTTTTATTTAAATATTCAAGATCTCTTAAAATCAAATAACGGACGCATAAGACCAGTTCAAAATACTGGCCAATACTGGTTCAAAATACTCAGTGCTAATACTCACCGTACTATTCTAGTGCAGTTTCCATATTTTTTTCACCTTCTATGGGAAAAAAACAAAAAACAAAAAACCTTATTCTAAGAATAATAAAGGCATGGCTAGAACATTGTCTGATCTTCATTAGTATGAAACTATTGTTTTACACGTTGCCCTTCATATGGCTGGGTAGAACAAGAATTGCTCAATTAGAAGAAGAATGGCAATCCTCATAAAGAACTCAAAAGACTGATATTCCTTGTTGTTCATCTCTAAAAAGATATATGATCATTTTATATTTAAAAGCAAAAGTAAAAAGGGCAGAATATGCCTACAAAAATTTCATGCACTAATTTTCTACCCTCGGAGGTGTTCAGGTGTACTGAGTCTATAAAGTGATTTACACCTTGGTTTGTAATTTTTATCCACTTCTGTGGCACGTTGAATTGCTTGAGGATGGGGATGCTAAATACCATTCCTCTGGTGTACATGCCAGGTGCTGATTCTTTCACATAAATTAATTTCATGGAACAAGTTTGCAATTTGGCTGCTTGAAACCAAAACAGCTAGATGTGTCCACACTATCTCCTACAGTTTACTAGAGAGTTCCCCAGCTCCCAGGATGACTTCAGCTCCCTGAGCCAAATGTTGTGTTATTGCTAACAGACATATTTTTGAAGATTCTAGGCTTTTTGGAGTGGATACATCATGTCTAGGCTGCAATTATCTCATATAATGCTTCACATCCCAACAATATAAGCCCCTGCAAAATCATCCTTTCACTTATCTGCATATATATACTCCATAGTCATACTGGCAAGCTAACAAGACATTAGTCCTGCTTTCTTTCCCTGGACTTCTATCCCTGGGACTCCCTAATGAACTAGGCTAGAAATCCCTTTCTCAAGTGGGCCTAGCCTGAAGCAGGATAAACCAGAACCTCCTCCATAATCCTCCACGGACCCCAGGTCAGGTCCTCAGCAGTGCTGTCTGTTGACAGCAGGACTGGTTGTTGCTAGCAAAGCTGTCTAAGCTTGTCTGAGCAATCCTAATCAGAGAAGTACCTATGGAAGCAAAGACAGTAAGCGCATATATCCTTGCGAGTATTTAGAGATGCACAATATACTGCAGTTTTCCAAATCCAGCCTCAGAAGACATATACAGTCTAAGGCCAAACCTGCGTGTCTGAATGAGTTTGACAGACTCATCCCTTTCCTTAAGGTAGTTCCTTGGGAAACAGCACTTATCACAATGGCATAGACCTACTGCGTACATTTATGTGTTCGCAAGCTTGCAAAGGACATAAGAGCCCTAAAGCCTTTATCAGTGAACAATATCTTCTCTGTAGCCCATAACTTGTACTGCAGATGAAATGGTCTTAACAGGAATGAGCAAGAGGAGTAGAAGGACAAGGAGCTGGTCCAGTCCAGCTATTGTGAGAAACATCTTGATATTGTTGCTTCCCTGACATGTCTTAATAGTCTAATCTGATTGAATAATCTTCACTTCTCTTCCTGAGAAGATTTCTTGCAATCTTTTTGGGACTTGTAAGTTTCTGTAGTGCTTGGTATTTTTAGAACAGAAAATAAACACAGTATGTCCTTTAATAAGGCTTTAGGAAACAATTACCGGTTATGTGTTACGAGTTCACAAGTATACTTTTTTCTCCAGAAATGAAGTGACTGGGCCAGATGCTGGTCTCACCTGGGTTCTCATCAATCTAGATTTGTACCAAGTATGTTAAACCAATTGCTTCAGCAATTTGATAGAAAAAATGAACTTAGAGCTTAGTACAAGTGTAAAATATAGTTCAGGTGATACAATTCTCACAAATTCAAGTTACAGCGCTAGTTCTAGCACCTTAAAAAACACATGGGAAATGTTTAGTTTCACTAACAGTTATTAGGTTGTCCTGTCCATATCAAAAAAAAAAAAAAAAGTAAAATCCAAAGAACCTTGAAAGGTTACATGAGTCTCGTATTTACATTTAACTTATGCTAAACTAACCTCCAGAGTTTAAGTCCTCTTCTAACAAGAACCTTTATACTTTAAGAAAAAGTAATAAATATGATTATATATACAGAAATATGATTATATAATATGATTATATTGAACAGAAATAAAAATAATTATAAGAGGCTGCAAGCTTTCCAGCATAAGTCAGTTAACTGGTCAGAGGAAAAGCACCATCAAGGTGACTTAAACCTTTTATATTGACAGCATCTAATGCCATTAGAATATTATATTGTATTATATTTATACAGAATAACTCAATTTATAAGAACCAAAAATAGTTCTAAGAGCATGTTAGATGAATATTAATTATGCTTTCTTTGTCTGATTTATAGATACTTTCCATATTAATAATGGATTCAGGCAATAAACTTTTCTGAAATTTTTAGGGAAAATTTGTGTAAAACTCAAAATTCAGCTAGATGTAATCAGTATTTCAGTGGTAGAATGAGCACAGTAGTTATTGCTTGCTGATATAAAAAATATAAATATTAGTAATAAGATAATAAGCGTATTTGGGCTTGCGGATAAGGGAAGGTCATGGTTTCAAGGAAACTGTGGTAGCAAATAATGTTCAGAAGGCACCAGCATGTAAAACAGAAAGGTGGTAAATCAGGTGGTCAATCAATCCATGTGTTGTGATGATGTGGACACTAACATGCAGAATAACCTACATTTTTCTGTTTAGTGAGCCATGAGTCAGGAGTTCTTTCATAATGACCATAAATTTCTGCTTCCTCAAATATAATAGGTAAGAGCCATCTGTTAATTTCAAGGAATAAATTCAACAAAGTGCATTTGTATACCCACCCTCGTAAATTCTGAAAGCAGGGAAAAATATAAAATCATTCATGATCTAATTAGCTGTTAGATGTCGAAAAGCAGCTAATTCTTTAAGGCAGTTTGCTGTCCTTAACATGTGACTGACTGGTTCTGTGCAAGCTGACAAAGGTTAAGCAGTGTTTATACACACACGCATCGCCCCTGTGTTTTTCCTAACTAGTGCATTACATTCAGGGTTTTTACTAGATTCTGGCACTGTTATGTTTTTTTTTTTCTTAGATCATTTCCTGTCACTACTGGTTTTTATTGTTTTTAATTACAATACATTCTTTAACGGATTACAACCCTGTGAACATAAAGAAAGTCTAGCCCTATCGCAAGCAAACGTGTTCTGTATTGGTCCTTATAAATCTCTACGTACTTACCTATGTATTCAAAAATTAAAACTTTGTTCTACAAGATAGATGCCAAAGATAAAAGTTAATACTGGGAATGCTGAGGGGCATGAAAGTATTATGCCATGTGAGCATTTCAACTCTATTCTCAACAACTGTATAGTTCCAGTGGTCTCAAGGCTTTCCAAAAACTACTGCTTATACTGTTAAATTAAGGCAGAGATGAACTGCATTTAAACTGTGATAATGCTATATACACATTAAAAAGACCTTCATAGTTTCTCTTGTTGTCATACAGATTTATGTCCAATATAACATAAAAAAACCTCTCTTGTCCAGAGAGGTTTGCTGCCTGCCAGGGGCTCGAATAAGAGATATCGTGGAAAGACTGCCAAGGCTTGTCCACGCGTCGGACTACTACCCTCTGCTGATCTTCCATGTGGGTGCTAACGACACGAAAGGCAAATTGGAAACCATCAAACAGGACTTCAGAGCTCTGGGAATGGTGGTGAAGGGTCTGGGAGCCCAGGTTGTTTTCTCCTCAATCTTGCCTGTGAGGGGAAAGGACAGGAGGAGAAGTAGACGAGTTTTCCAAGTTAACAGCTGGCTGCGCCACTGGTGTTGGCAACAGGGCTTTGGTTTCTATGACCATGGGATCCTGTTTGAAGATCAACAGCTGATGGGGAGCGATGGGATCCACCTTACCAAGCGGGGCACGCGTGTCTGCCAACAGATTGGCCAGCCTGGTACGGAGGGCTTTAAACTAGGCAAGATGGGGGAAGGGGAGTGGTATAGTGGCAGGGGAGTCAGTAAAACACCGCTCAAGTCAGGATGCCTCCAGCGGGTGCATACAACCAGGGGAGACAGCATGGGACATGCACCTCTTCTGGGAAGCCTGCGTGCTTGACTGGCTCTCTGAAATGCCTGTATACCAATGCACGCAGCATGGGGAATAAACAGGAAGAGTTAGAGATCTGTGTGTGGTCGCAGGGCCGTGATCTCATTGCAATTACAGAGACATGGTGGGATAGTTCACATGACTGGGATGCTGTCATGGATGGCTACGTACTTTTTAGGAAAGACAGGCCAGGAAGGCGAGGTGGTGGAGTTGCTCTTTATGTGAGGGAGCAACTAGAATGTATGGAGCTCTGCCTCGGGGTGGATGAAGAGCAAGTGGAGAGCCTATGGGTAAGGATTAAAGGGCAGGGTAACATGGGTGACACTGTTGTGGGGGTCTACTACAGGCCACCTGACCAGGAGGAAGTCATCGATGAGGCCTTCTACAGACAGCTGGAAGTAGCCTCACGATCACAGGCCCTGGTCCTCATGGGAGACTTCAACCACCCTGACATCTGTTGGCAAGACAGCACAGCTAGGCACAAACAGTCAAAGAGGTTCCTGCAAAGCATTGATGATAACTTCTTGACTCAGGTGGTGGAGACGCCAACGAGGAAAGGTGCAATGCTAGACCTTGTACTAACGAACAAAGAAGGTCTAGTTGGAGAGGTGAAGGTTGGGGGCAGCCTTGGCTGCAGTGACCATGAGATGGTGGAGTTCAGGATCCTGCGAGGAGGGAGCAGGGCAATGAGTAGGATTGCAACCCTGGACTTGAGGAGAGCTAACTTTGGCCTCTTCAGGGACCTACTTAGGGGAATCTCCTGGGGTAGGGCCCTAGAAGGAAGAGGGGTCCAAGAAAGCTGGTTAATATTCAAGCGTCACTTCCTCCAGGCTCAGGAGCAGTGCATCCCTCTGAGGAAGAAGTCCAGCAAAGCGGGCAGGAGACCTGCATGGATGAGCAAGGAACTCCTGACAAAACTCCAGCAGAAGAAGGAAGTGTACAGAATGTGGAAAAGGGGACAGGCCACTTGGGAGGAATACAGGGACGTTGTCAGAGTGTGCAGGGATGCGACAAGGAAGGCTAAGGCCCAGTTGGAATTAAATATGGCAAGGGATGTCAAGGACAACAAGAAGGCCTTCTTCAAATACATCAATAGCAAAAGGAAGACTAGGGAAAACGTGGGCCCGCTGCTGAATGGGGCGGGTGCCCTGGTGACGAAGGATACAGAGAAGGCAGAGTTATTGAATGCTGCCTTTGCTTCCGTCTTCACTGCTAAGGCCAGCCCTGAGGAAGTCCAGACCTTGGAGACAAGAGAGGAAGGCTGGAGAAAGGAAGACTCTCCCTTGGTGGAGGAGGATCAGGTTAGAGATCTTTTGTCCAAACTTGACATCCATAAATCCATGGGCCCCGATGGGATGCACCCACAAGTGCTGAGGGAGCTGGCGGATGTTATCGCTAGGCCACTCTCCATCATCTTGGAAAGGTCATGGCAATCAGGAGAGGTGCCTGAGGACTGGAAGAAAGCCAATGTCACCCCAGCCTTCCAAAAGGGCAAGAAGGAGGAGCCAGGAAACTACAGGCCTGTCAGCCTCCCCTCCAGCCCGGGAAAGGTGATGGAGCAGCTCATCCTGGAGGTCATCACTAAGCATCTGGAGGACAAGAAGGTGATCAGGAGTAGTCAGCATGGCTTCACCAAAGGGAAATCATGCTTGACCAATCTGAGAGCCTTCTATGACAGAATGACTGGCTGGGTAGATGAGGGCAGAGCAGTGGATGTTGTCTGCCTGGACTTCAGCAAGGCTTTTGACACTGTCTCCCATCACATCCTCCTAGGGAAGCTCAGGAAGTGTGGGTTGGATGAGTGGACAGTGAGGTGGATTGAGAACTGGCTGGATGGCCGAGCTCCGAGGGTTGTGGTCAGTGGCACAGAGTCCAGTGGGAGGCCTGTAGCTAGTGGTGTCCCCCCGGGGTCAGGGCTGGGTCCAGTCTTGTTCAACGTATTCATCCAAGACCTGGAGGAAGGCACAGAGTGCACCCTCAGCAAGTTGGCTGATGATACAAAACTGGGGGGAGAGGCTAACACACCAGAAGACTGTGCTGCCATTCAGAGGGACCTGGAGAGGCTGGAGAGCTGGGCGGAGAGGAACCTCCTGAAGTTCCACAAAGGCAAGTGCAAGGTCCTGCACCTAGGGAGGAATAAACCCCAGGCACCAGTACAGGCTGGGGGTTGACCTGCTGGAAAGTAGCTCTGCCGAGAAGGACCTGGGAGTGCTGGTGGATAACAAGTTGAGCATGAGCCAGCAGTGTGCCCTTGTGGCCAAGAAGGCCACTGGCATCCTGGGGTGCATTAGGCAGAGTGTTGCCAGCAGGAGGAGGGAGGTGATCCTGGCCCTCTCCTCAGCCCTGGGGAGGCCTCACCTGGAGTGCTGTGTCCAGTTCTGGGCTCCCCAGTACAAGAGAGACATGGCACTCCTGGAGAGAGTCCAGCAGAGGGCTACCAAGATGATTAGAGGGCTGGAGCACCTCTCCTCTGAAGAAAGACTGCAAGAGCTGGGCCTGTTGAGCCTGGAGAAGAGAAGACTGAGAGGGGATCTCATCAACGTGTACAAGTATCTGAAGGGGGAGTGTCAAGAGGATGAGGCCAGCCTCTTCTCCGTGGTGCCCAGCAACAGGACAAGAGGCAACGGGCAGAAACTGAACCACAGGAAGTTCCATCTGAACCTGAGAAAAAACTTCTTCACTGTGAGGGTGACAGAGCATTGGAACAGGTTGCCCGGAGAGGTGGTGGAGTCTCCTTCGCTGGAGATATTCAAAACCCGTCTGGATGTGATCCTGGGCAATATGCTCTAGAGGACCCTGCTTGAGAGGGAGGTTGGACTAGATGATCTCCAGAGGTCCCATCCAACCTATACGATTCTGTGATAACTGGTATTCTGTTTTTTTTAACCTCTTGTTTTATTGTGTTTACATTAGCACTACACCTTTTTGGAAGGCTTGAAATTCATACCACTAATATAGATATAGAGGAATTAATTAAAAAATTTAAAGCTGTGTAGGGTCAGACATGATCATTACTTGTATTAAAAATGGAGTCCTAATTTCAAATATATTCATCACTAAAATAGTGAAGTATTAACAATGAATCTTAGGATAGTGCTGTATTAGTTTCTTGTAGTAAACAGACACATTACAACCATTCTCTATTTCATTAACTTATCACACCAATCCATATAACAGCTATTTATGTTACTACTCAACATATATTGAAATATTTCTGAGTATTATTTAGAAAGTAAGATCAGTAATAAATCAGCTCCATGTCTTAGTTTTGTCTTTGTACCATCCAGCATACTGCTAACACAAAAATAACATATTGCAATAATAAGATACATTTCTTAAAGACTGCCTCAAAATAGGTCTGTTGGCCTTTCGAGCCAAAGATGCCACAAGAGAAAGTTAATAGCTGCGGCTGATGGAAAGTATCATTGACTGGGAAAGAAGTTTTCAGAACATGGGAAAATAGAAATGATATCTTTTTCTCCCTCCCAGCTGCAGAACATTCCTGTTTTAAATTATTTTGAACACTTTGTTTTCCATTGCTTAAAAAATTTGTCCTGAGGAAGTGAGTATAGACTTAAACCTGAGCTATGGGCATTATTTAGACTTTTCTGGGAAGTAAATTTGATTAATGGAGGAATAACATTTTTATGAAAAATCAGTTACATTAACTGGTCTTCATCATGAAGTAATATCATCACAATGAACTAAAAAAATGCCTAAACTCTGTCCTAAGTCAGAATCATTATCTGGCTTTTTTCAATATCTATTTATATTTATCGCTCATACTTTTTGCTGAGTTTGCTAAAAACTCTTAAATGCTATAGGGATTTTGCCCCTGTCCATTATACAGTGGGATTAAGATTTTATTTTACAGAGGTCACTGAAAAGTCATAGATATTAGGATGTATAAGAATTTTTGACGTTGGCTAGATTCATTTTAGAAACTTCCTTCATCTTCTTTTAACAGGGTTTGCTTTATTGTGAAATAAAAGTTGAAGTGAAAGGTTCTTTATCACATTTCCAGTCCCTGGAATGATCCAACCAGCCCTTCCTTTATTACTTCTTTTCTACCTTTTCTCAGTGAATTTAGTGTCCATTAAAGTACAAGACTAACAGCACTGACTGGGCTAAACAGAGTATACAGGCTGCGCAAGTTTCTTAGTCCAACTCTACTGATTCACCTATTTCTCTTGACCTGCAAACTGCCTTGTTATTCCAGTCCTTGGCCTCTCTTTGTGCAGAGCCTGCCAATCATATCACATGTGCAGGGGTTTTTATAAGCTGCGAAACAAATCAAGATGAAGGTGAGAATACCCATCTAATTTTCGCTGCTGTTTCTCCTGAGTAGAAAGAGATTTATTCTTTTTTTAATTGGCTCCAACACATTTGGGAAATGATAACAAGTTCCTGTGAACTTTTTATTCAAATTGCAGATTTTTTCTATACTGCATTTTTTCCTCTAGAATTAAATAAAATGATATTTTTAAAAGCGTCTTGCAACAGAACATGGGGCTTTTATGATGTTTCCTTCTTTTTCTAAAGCTGACAAGCTAGTCATCTAAATCATTGTTAATATCAGTAACAATTAAACAGTAAGGTTTAATTGTCTAAGCTTTCAGTAAGTAGCACACTGATAACTTGTTTATGCATATTTGCATAATATGCTCTCCACACAAATTGTTACTTTTTTAATATGTATGAACAAGCATGGAATTACCTAAGGTAAGGAAATGCAGATGCTATAGAATAGAAATCTTAGAATAGAAATTGCCATCCACCTGCTATACCCATCCTGCTAAGTAAATACGTTTTAGATTTTATGCCACTGAGTGGTGCCATTCTGTTCTTGAAGCCACCTCAGCCAAAATTCCTGCGACAAGGGATCCATTTTCATCTCTTTTACCTTGTGTTGCAACTCACGGTTCCAAGCACAGAGCAGAGTTTAGGCTTATGCCTGGCTCTTCTACCCACCAAGCTCGATTTAGGAAACCGTGTGCTTCTCCTGGGCTGCAACCCAACCAACCAAGCATACGTCCTGAGGCACAGGAAAGGGTAGCTGGTTCTCTTGTCACTCGATAAAATCACAGATGTTCAGCTCTCCCACTCACATTGGGATCATATCCATCAAGACAAATTTATAGGCATATCCCCTCTTTGGAACAGAACTGAGCTGTACCGTTCCCGAGGGTGTTCAGTCAGCCCTAGATCTGAGAATTCAGATGACAAGAATGAAAACAAATGAAACAATTAAGCTCTTGGGATAATGCTTGTCAGGTCAACTCAATAGATTTTACCTCTACAGCTATCCTAACAAATGTCTCCAAACTAACATGTTTCAGAAAATTCTTTCTCACATGTATTTTACTTACGCTGATGTGTACTACAGAGACTCTAAACCAAATGCATTAACCTGGGAGTGATAATTGTGTTAGCAAACAGTATATGTATTAGAAAAAAAATTAACCATGAAAACCAGGAAGCTAGTCTGCTCTGTACTTCATTTTCTTTTTCACTTGCACTTCTAATAATATGCATAGCTTGCAAAGGCACAACAAACAGTTCTAGTTCCACTCATCAGACAAATACAAAGCTGAATTTCTGCTAGAAGTGCATCCTATAAGGCATAAAAATTACCTGGGAGTATCAGCCCCATCCTACAAAGAAAACTAGCTGCATCTTCTAAAGAGTGGAACACTCTTTGTGCACGCTGTCTTTGCGCTGAACGAAGAGAGGTTTATAATGTTTGATGAGGATTATGTTGATTTTTTTTTAATTCTAGAACTTGAAATTCTCAAAAACACATCAGAAACTAGAAAGGTTGAACCTCCATGAGGAGTCTCCAAAGTTGCATTAAGGAGAATACTTGCATCAAACAGAATCCTAGTCTACCTAGCTCTTCTTCCTCTAGAAGCCAGTTCCTCATTTTTGATAGCCCCACTTTATTTCCATTTAATTTTAGTAATTCTCTTTTGAGAGGGACATGTAGCCTTTATATGTGGCCATGCAAACGAAGCTGGAAACACATCAAAATACCCAGAAGTCTGGCAATATTAGTTGCTTAGCAGCTACTTACAAAACTATCAGAAATTTTTAGTTTAGATGTTGGAGGTCCCAAATATAAACATTTTTTAAAAGCTTAGCCAGTTAGCAATATGAGATAAATTAACAGACAAAATTCATCTTAAAACTGTCATAATGAGTGATTTGATATAGGAGAAAGATGGACATCTGCTGTGGAATTTCAGTTCCAAACATGATGCCACTTTGTAAACAGGCTACAGAATGCCGGCATGCTTCTGTTAAGACTAAAAATAAAAGCATGATAGGATACCATGAGGAGGCGTGTTAAACGATAACTGAAAAACTATAATGTTGCTAATTGTAGGAATTACTAGTTGTTTACTGACAGGGCTCTGAAGGTTTTGGAAAATATCAGAAATTCTACCATTATTTTCAACCTCTCAAGTGCTAAAGTGACATACCCTACATATAAAAAGCCACAGAAATTGAGGAAGATCAGAGGCATAAGATAAATCCAGTTTTCAGACTAAAAACAGCCAACAACAGTAAAGCCAGGAAGTTTCTATAGCCGTAAATAATTAATAACTCCTAAATAACCCCTATTTGTTTGAAAATTGTACCTCAATATTCCAAATATAATTTTAAATATTTTTGGTTTAAGATTTTCTACAAAATTGCATTCTCTCTCTTGAATATGACTGGGAGTGGTTACTAACCTGTACTTTCAATGTTTTACATTCTGTATCCCTGTCGTCTAGTTCTAATTAAAGTTTACTCCAAAATTCCAAAAAATCTTGAAAAAGATACTGTAGTTCATGCTTTGATGAAGGTTTGCATTGAAGTGCAGGAGAAAGGGATCACAGCAGAATAAAATGTACTTTAACACCTTCTTCATCCTTACAGAGAGTACCAGATATTCAGGTATCTGCTGGAACTGTGGATGAGTTTGCATCTCCATCAAGCCCTGTTCCTGTGGTCTGAGTACAGTAGAGAAGAAAAATGAGGGATTAACATCTATCCTGATCACCTCAGGTGCCTCCAGAAAAAAAGCTCTTTTTCTGTAACACTTCAGGTAAGTCAGGCACAATAGTGATCATAAAGCTTTCAGCAATACGATTCCTCCATTTCAGGTATTTTCATGCAGATAGATAGCCATATTTTCTTGAATCTATAGTCTGCTTCTTTGTGAAAGAAGGGATCCATGGTGAAGAAAACAATATAGTCACATATAAAAGCTTAAATTTGTGTTAATTTAATACTCTTTCATTTCTCAAAAAGAATTTTAGCTATAAAAATTAGTAACACTAATAAAACAATATAATGTACAGTAAAATTCAGTAATATCCTTCAGATTAAAAATATAATGAGAACCACAATGGTTCAAATTATTTATCCTTTCAAAGATGAAAACTGATGAATGCTGGAAAACTAGCTTTTCCTGACAGTCTCAAAACTGGAAATTCCTGTTAGGATATCAAATCTATTTCTATTATAGAAAACTAACTCAACAATACAATTTATTTTAATCCTGACCTTCTTATGTGAAGATGTAATTAAGAAATTGTTTTGTCTCAAAAAGAATTTTCCATTCCTGAGTTCTGTGCTATCATAAATTCCTCAAAGTTTTTACTTACTGTTTCTCTTTAAGGCAAAGGAAATACCTTATTTTTGAGCAGATATATAGTGTCTGAAGGGAAATTAGAAAAATGTACTCTAGATGTAATTCAGAGTCATTTCTTCATGTAGATTTGTATATAAATGCCTACTGTGAAAGATCTGTCTGAGCTGGGCTGCTGTCTGCTACTGAAATACAAACTAATGATAATAGTATAACAATTCATAATGATTCTTTGAATCACATGGAAATAAGTGGCTCAGGTAGAGAGTCCTTAAACAAAGGAGATACTCAAGGCAACCATTAGAAGCTTCTGAACATTATTTTTCTCTCTCCGCTAGTGTGTCAATCAGCTTGAGAAGGCCAGAAAAAAACATACAAAGCCGGAATTAATGGAAGTGATTCAACAAAACAGTATACTGGCATCTGGTAGTGGAGTCTGAGATTCATGCTCTTTGAGCTAGTCTTACAGGTCTGCCAGTATTTGACTTTCCTGAAAATTATACTGCACCCTGGTCCCCTGCTGGTTTATAACTCATTAGTTCTAAATTGTAGTGGCTTAAACTTACTCAAACACATTGCCAGGACTTCTGAGGTTTGGCCATCACCAACTATCTTAAATCACAAGTGAAACGAGTTCCTTGTGGATGTGCAGTCATATCGCATTACCATCACATAGTACAGAAATGTTTCTAACATCTGGCAGTTCTTCTATTAAAAGGGCTACAATTAGAATACAAACGAATATACTCTCCGTCAAGTCCATAGGCAGAGCTATTTCAGAAATGCTTGCATGATTGGAGGATGCAAATAAAGCTACATCAGCCATGAAACTAACTAAATCTGGCCCAAGTGCTGTGTTTATATTAATATATAAACCTCATAAAATTTCTGTGCATAATGTGAAAATGAGGAAGTTCCTTTCAACCTCCTTAGATGTGTTTAAAATATCATGTGAATTTAATAAAAGAAACAAGATAACAACAATAAGCTCAATGTCTCCTGTCTCACCCATTGACTTCCCTCCAAACAAAATCAAATAACATCTGCCAAATGCCAGCCTGTTCAGCTTGCTAATGAGTTTAAAAATTCAGAGTATGACCGTTGCTCAGCAACTGATAACGAATACCAGTCACGTGACACTATAGTTAATATACAAGAGACCTTTAGCCCTCATTTTCTAAAATCCTATGAAAAACGGATTATTGAAAGAGCTATTTTTTCATGCCAATTTCCCTGCTGCTTTGTAGCATTGTACTGTTATTTGTTCTAATGCTCATGAACATGAGTATTCAGGTGACTGAAAGGGTGCTGAAGTTTTTCAATCACATATATTTTAGTTCATGAATTTAGATAGTGGTGGAATTCTATTCAATTCAGCTGGTTGCTGACCATTTCAATAGACAGCCAAAGCCAAAAGCTGAAAGTACTCTATGCATCAAATATATGCCAGTGAATTTGGTTGACAGACTGTTAAGCTAAAACTAAACTGAAAACTATAATCAAGAAGTGTAAAAGGGGGATCAGAAGACTTAGAAATCATGGTGTGTGCAGTAAAGATGTAATCAATCTCAGAGAGGAAAAGACAGGAGGGTAACAGTCACTCTGTCGACACCGTTTCCCCACCTCATCTCATCCAGTGGAGAAATCTCAAATTCATCCAGTGGAGAAATCTGAAATTGACCATTAATCAATCCATCAATCAATCATCCAGTAATCATCAATGACATGAGGTTATAACGGAAACAATTTAAACAAAGAGATACAATGGCATGTTATTCCACCTGACACATGAAAGAAAAACTGTAGTTATGGAAAATGCTCAGTGTGTGCAAGACAAGATTAACATGATGAAGTAGCATAATTAACAGTATTGCTTTCACTGAAAGGTGTTCATGCAAGAGGTAAAATCCATTGTTATTGTTGACATCATTGTTGATATTTCTACCATAATGTATTTACACTCAACATTAATGCAGGTGCAAAATAAAGCTAAAAATTCAAGGATTTTACTTAATTTCAGAAAGAGAGAATGTGTAAAAATCAGTAAGCTTGTCAAAAAGAAGCTGAAAGAAGCAGCTGGGAGAATTAAATCTTTATTGGCAGCATGGAGTTTTAATAAAGACACAAATACTGGAAACAGTGCCAGTGTCCACCACCTCTTTAAAAAAGATTGAAAGGGGGCAAAAAGCAGGGTTAGCTTCGCTAACTAGCAGGGTGAAGGAGATTATTAGAAGCAGAAAGATATGTTTCAAAAAAGCTGAAGCTGAGTGTAAATGAAGAAGATGGAAAGGATCATAAACTCAGGCAGATAGTGCAGACCGAAAAATAAGTTTGAGAAATAACTTGCAAAAAGCATCAGAAGTAATATTAAATCTTTTTTCAAGCACACGAAGATTGGAAAGCCTGCCAGAGAGTCTGCAGGTCCTGTTAATGATCAGGGTATAAAAGGAACACTTAGAAAGGACATGCAATTGCAGACATTGCAGGCATTTAGCAAAAGCTAAATGACTTCCTGGCCTCAGTATTCTCACTGGGGAAAAAAAAAAAAAAAAGGGCGGGGGTGGGAGAGTTCCACCTCAGTACCATTTTTTGCGTGGGATTCATCAGAGGATCCATCCAAAACTGAAGTAACTACAGAACAAGTTTACAAAATTAGCAGCAGCAAATCACCAGGATTAAAGGGTATTTACCCCTTGAGTTCTAAGAGATCTCAAGGATGAAACAGCTGAATTGCCACAGTGTGTGGCAAATGTCAGGCCATTTTAAGAAAAGGCTTCTGGGAAAGATCCTGAGAATTACAAGCCCTGTGAATTACAAGTAATTTGTGCTAATTATTTACCCATAATTTACAGATAACAATCTTTAACCCCCTGGATATAAAGCTGAATATACTTAAATTAGAATAGCCCTCCTAGTAACAAACACAGCATATATAATAGTCTAAATAAACCTTAAAAATAATCCAGCTGAAATGAGTAATTTACCATCCTGTAAAATCAGTGCCATGATAATTTAGGGTTGAAGGGTTGACAGGCCATTGGCAAACTTCTAATGGAAATATTTCTTTCAGAGGTGAGAACAATAAGGTCCCTTATCTATTTTACATAACTAAGAGTTCCCAACTCTTTCATTCCACATCCACTTTGTCCTCTGACTGAGATTTTATCCAGAGGCAGGATCTAGCACCTATTGTATAGCTCAGTAGCATCTGGCATCTTGTGTACTGCCCACTGATACATTTAGGGCTGGAGCTGCTTGGATGACCCCAAGTCGTAAACACTAAAAGGAAAAAGGTTGTGTCCGTTTTATGAGAACCCTCTGACATAATAGCGAGTAAAACAGAAACCAAATAGAGCTTTCCTACTTGAAAGAGAATTATTGGAACCTCATTACTAGAGAAGTATTCAGCCATTTGGAAATATCGTTAATCTGCTGTAATGTAAACTTCCAAGTATCAAATCTAAGCTAGTCTCTTTAGGCTGTTAGTTGATGTAAGGAAACAGATACCTACAGAGATTAATTCTGCCTATTTCAGACACCTATTTTAGGATTAAAAGAACCCTTTCAGGAGTTTAGGATGACTAGGTTAGTCTTAGATGACTAAATTTTAGATATCTAAGTCAGATTATATGAATTGCATCCTGAGCAAAAAGTGAGTTATGTGGGTGCTAGTGACAAGCTGGCAATTTTTGGGTGTCAGTGTCTTCAACTTCTAGTCTCAGCAATAACATTCAACCTCTGAACAATTCAATACAGTATTTCATCTGGGTGCAATATTTTTCATTCATTAACCTAATTTCCTTTAAGAAAGGCTGCTGAACACTACTAAACAGGTTGCATGTTTCACTGTGCAGATGGCTTATATTGATATCATGAAATATCAATATCTATTATGAAATGAAAAGCAGGTATTAGCTTGCTGCACCTGTTCAGGAAAAAAAAAAAAAAAAAGGAAAAGAAAAGAAAAAAAGATTTTTTCAAAGGAAGCTGGTTAACACTTGCATTTTGTTGCATTTCAGAAAATTCTATGCGAAAGACTTCCTCCATACTTCTTTTAAAACTATTGTAAAAATATAGGGCAATAATACCTTTGCAGTCTGTTCCTCTTGAATAAGAAATACGCTGTCAATTGACCTAAAAAAGGTTATCAAAGTGCTAAAAAATTCTGGAAAACATTATGTAAAGTTATCCCTCTAAAGCTCATAATAAATTGATACCTGGAAAGAAATTACCAAGATGTGTAGCACAAATATATGAAAAATCTTAATCCATTTTCAAATATTTTAACATTACTTCACAAGCTGGCAGTTTTTACAGCTGTACTCTTATATAACTATTTATAAAAATACTGTTTACATGCAGGACTGCATCTGCGACATATTATCTATTTTTAGATGTTTTATCTATTTAATTCAGAGAATTTTACAGTTATTCAAACACTTCCAAGCATTTGGCCAAAAATCGTGTAAGCATCTTTGAAAACAGTATGCAGAAATTGTGGAAAACTTAAAACTGCCTCACAACACCCAATGCTTGCACAGAATATAATGTGCTTTCTTTTTTAGGGACGACTGTCTTTCTCCGCTTCTTTTTCTTTTCCTGAACACAAACGAGCAATACTCCAAGTGAGACTTAAGGGACAGGGCCTACTCTGTCAGGATTACCGAGGAAGCCAAATGTAATTCTGTTGCAGTTGTATAGCTTTCTGCCGGGTTGGCACGGGCAAAACCATGAAGGCAGCAAAATAACAATACTGCTGTTCCAGATATGTGAATAGAAGCTCAGTTCCTTGGATGCAAACCTAGCTTTGAGTGCTAGAGGATCTGAGCAGCATCCAAAGCGGGAACTACAGTAACCTTGTGTCAATAGCACAGTAGTGCTAGCGAACGGCAACCTCGAGGGGGACCCCTTTTCTCACAGAATTTGCTCTACCAACTTTTGCAGGTCACCTTGCATATTTCCAGTCTTTTTTTTCCACCTATCCTGTCCTTACAACATATGTTTTTTAAAGATCTATTTGAGAAGGAAAATGAAACCTCTACATCACGTAGACTGATATTATATCTTAACCATAATTTCTTTTTAATAGAAACATATATATTCCTTTCACTGAAACATCCTGCAAGCAGCTGACTGCATAAGAGAAACAAGTGAAAATTATAGTCTTAGGAAGAAATTGCAGGGACAGCTTGTACAAACTGACTCGGGTAATCTGGAAATTGTGAGGGTAATCCAAGAATATATACCTACCATCAAGCACACTGTGCTCATAATTTAGCTCATAATAATAATAATTCAACATTGTTTTCAGCCAAAAAAATAGACCTATTAAGTTGAGAAACTCTTCTCTTGCCACATAAGTTCCAAGTTCTCACTGTAACCCATAGCATTATTTTGATCACAAAGGATTATTTGCTCTTTATTTTTAACTGGCCATCTTTTCTCCCATTACCTAAAGCGTATGTCTAGCTTCCAGACACAAACAGGTATTAGTTGGAGCATACAACATACAAGATTGTAGAGTAAAATGAACTATCATAGGAACCCTCGTTACTCACAGTTAGGTTATTAAGGCTCCCATAATATACATCATTAAAGTTAAATGATACTATAGTTAGAATTTTAACATTTACCTTTTCTGACTGAAGTGTCTTCCAGCATGAAACATTAAAATTACATGTTCATACATAGTTGCATAATTTTCTGCATTATCTTGAACTTAAAATCCAAATGCATGGTGATTTCTAACTTCAGAACACATCAGTTGGAGATTACTCCAAAGTTCATAAATCAGTTCCCTTTCCATTCTATATGAAGAAAGTAGTAGCTTAGTTATACTTCATGGCCTTCTCCACACTATTGTCTTTCTTCCTTAAATTCTTCCCAATGAAGCATATTTGCTCTGTGCCACTGTTACCTATCCTCTTCACTCTGAGTTATATTAAGGCTTTCTGAAGTTTCAAATCATTGCTAGGTTTCCATTTTTGATCTTTATCTTGAAGAGAGATCTTCAAGAGATATCTTAAAGATCCTGCTGCCTTACCTCTTCTGTGTTCCCTTATCCCCACTCACATATCCCACTATTTTACCTGACATGACTCAGAAAACTGTTTCCTCTTCTTTCCATGTTAGAGACACATTTGTTCTCAGGCCATTTTTCATCTTCCTTATTTTTACTCAAATAAAACTGTATTTACAGGTAGAGTATATACTTCCTTCAGTACTACCCAAGGTTAAGTCACTTCGTATTAGTACCCTGACATGTTCCTTAACACAATGAACAGGGAATGACGGATAGTAATAACTTGATTGATTTATATTAATGTTAATAGTAAGGTTCAAGATACTCATAAGTGTGTATTGTCTAAATAATATTAAGGTATGCTGATGGCAGTATAAATATTTTAATCTTTTTGAATATCAAAGATTATAGTGTCATTCACACCCCTGTTAGTATGTACTTGAATTATAACTGTGAGTAATAATTTTATATTGTGAGTGGTTATTTTATGTGCTTGGAGTGCTTGGCAGCTGATTTTTTTGTTTTTTTTTTTTTCTTAGCTGTTTATATATTAATAGTATATTTTCATTTTTGTTAAACTGCCTAAAATGTTTGCATTAGTACTTTATTATTGCAATGTTAAGTTAATAAATGTGTTAAATACATCTCAATCATGTTTCATGTCATTTACAGTATACAGTCACACAACTCAAAATATTAATAGCAAATCCATTTCTATCAGCATGCACCTCTGTATCTGCTTGCATTCTGTTTAATTTTACTTAAATCTGTATTTTTCCTGAACTCTAAGCAGATATTTGATGCTGCACAGATGACAAAATAGCAGTTTAATATGGGATAGGATTAGGTGACTTACATTGTTCACATTTGATTTGCCGCTCAGAAATAACTTTGTCGTATCAAAGTTATGTCAAACAAACCCTTTTACTGTTAGCATTACCACTGTCCTGAGGCAGAAGTTGGTGCCATCGCATGATGAGATACTCAATGTTCAATGATTTCTACAGAAATAGATAAGTTTCTGACAGGGTTTAAATCTGAAAATATTGATTGTAATTCAGATTTGTAACAGTGCTAGCAGTCTCTGAAATTCCGTTACATACATATATATATTTTTAGATATGTTTTTACTTTTAAATACTAGTTTTAAAAATATAAATGTCTACTTCCAGGAAATAAAATATTCCAAAATCATAAAACTGCATGTTACCAACTAAGAGTATGCTATCAAAATTTCTGTGTCCTACGTACTATTCATCTGTCTAAAATGTAAAATATAGCAAGGTTGCTTACCCTGGTTACTCCAAGTTTCTAATACTTGTGATGTATAAAGACTGAAGTTATACATCTGAGTTATCCATACATTTCTCTAAATTTAAATTTGAAATTTTGTTTCAATTCAAATTTAAGCTGGCCAAGTCTTCTTGGCATTGGTTCTTGATTGAATTTCACAAGTGCTGTCACAGATAGAATTATTTTAGAACTGGAGAATAAGTCTTTTCAGTATCTAAAAGAACGAAATTTCAATCGGTAATTGTTAGTACCCTAATTACTATAGGGAATATTCAGAAATGTTCACAGTGCATATGAACATGCATAATGCATATATGTGCCCAAGTTTAGGAATATATGTGCACTTGGGCATGTAAAATATGCACACGAGACAAAAACTGTGTAACTATTCTGTCATTCATAATTATACTTAAGTGCATTTCCAGTGGGATAACTTTACCATTTCTGATATTAACATTCATCAGAATTAATTGTCTTTGTTAAAATGAGTCAAATCCTTTTCTGTGATTAACAGTAGTAATTTAAAATTACTTGGATCATATGAGTCAAAACTGCTGGAAAAAGGATCGTCTTCTTAGAAATAAGACTAACAAATTATTTAATCGTGTTTTAGGCATATCTGTGAATCATCAACACCAAGAAGTTGATATTTTAAAATCTGCCCAAAAGCAAACAGCACAATGCTGTTACTCCAGCAATCAGCGGACTATGTCAGCCTCATTTAAAAGTTCCTATCTTCAGGCTCTTTTCAGAGGAATAGATGTGCAATCTTATATGAATACAAGTTTATCTTCAGCGCTCTTAAAGGTCTGCTTAATATTTAATGGCGAGATCTGAATGACATTTTACTTAGAAATAAGCCAGCTTGTAAAGCAATTAAATGTTTTCCTGATTTCTTATCTCCGCTAAAATTAGTAACATGACTCTTATTTTCTTCCCACCCCCTCTTTTTTTTTTTTTTTTTTTTTTAAATACGTTTATAAGATATCACGGTTGGGCACTGAAGGAAAACACTGTGGAAAGCTTTAACGTCATATAATCGTTTCCATGTCTAAAGGGCCACCAGATGGCAGTATTTCGGGAAAATGCTCTGCCACCGCCAGCGGCAGCCGGAGAAGGAGCATCATTCGCGTGCCCCGCACTGTTCCAAAGGCAGCGGCCAACCGCTAGGAGCCCGCTCTCATCCATTCCTTATAGTTTCCACAAGTTTGCTCTGAAGAAGTGATAATATCCGAGAATCCGGTGAAACTGCGCATCTCCAGAAGCCCCAGTGACAGCCCCACGAAGATCAGCGTGACAGACACGAGGGGTCACGCTGTGCGCGACAGCTGGGCAAGCACACTCGCGCTGTTCCCAAAAGAGGAGCAAGACGCCTCCTCAGGCATTTTGCAGCTGCTGAGTGCTGCACAATTATGAAAATCATTCTCAGCTGTGAAGAACTGATACACACCCACTACTGCAGGGGATAATTTTAACTAAATCAGGCTCTAAGTGTCCATATTCGCAGCCCTTTAATTTGCAGAGATGAGGAGTATGTTCTGGGAATCTGATACATAGATACCATAGATGAATTTAAAAAGTCTTCTGTAAATTATAAAGTCTAGTTATAAAATATTGTGCTTGTGAAGATATTAATTTTAGAAAAAAATTAAAATATAACATGCTCCATGATTTCTTTACTGATGCAGAATAGAAATACATAAAATAAGACAATGCGTTCACAGATACTTATATAACTAGTAACACGTTAGATATATCCTAGACTGTTCCTATTCAATTTTCAGAGTGTTTCCTGTCTATTTATGCACAAGGAATTGAATACTGGAATAAAAGAAAAGAAATCAAAAAATACTCAAAATCTACAAAAATAAATATTTCTTTCTTTACCACTTACGCTTCTTGTGTCACTGGGAAGGTTTATCATAGTAGAAAGCAAATGTTCCAATAGCTGATTCTTTAAAGGTGACACTGACTCCAAAAAGAACTAATATCTCAAACAGTTTTGTGATGTATCCTCAACCATCAACATCCCTTTAAGGATCCAAACCAACATCATCCCTTTGAGGATATGTACTCTCTGTTTATTGCATTTTGTCGTACACTTTGCACATACCACAAAGTTACTTTCAGAGCTTACATCAAAAGAGATCTTCTCCAAACTTTAAATTACTGTAAACCAAAATAGCTATAGAAAACACTTCATTAATACATATGCAACACATGTAGAAGTATTTGTAAATATATTTCAGTTCTGTTCAAGATAAGATGGAAAACTTAAACCCACATACACATACATGTATGCATATATGGAATGGGGGATACTCTGTGTACTACAGAGGGTTCACTCTTTGGGGTTTTGACTGGACTGAGTACCGTTATGACTTGTTAAGAATTCTTCACTAGTTACCCAGCTGAATTTAAAGTGCTTTTCTCAACAAAACCACCGTGTATGCTACATATGTCACCTCAGTTACTACAAATAGTCTTTAGGAAGTTTTAGAGGATTTCTTAAACCTAAACATTGTTTTCGTGTTTATTAGGTGTTTCTTCTTAATAAACACCTAATTAAGAAGAATTAATCGACGAAAAGTACATTATCAGGAATCCAGTCTGACCATCTCCATAGGTAATGAGAAAGCTAACACTGAATTTAATAAGAAAAAGATAAAACTTGCAGTAGCGTTCAGAGTGTCCTTTCTCACCAGATATCCTCAGTGTTCCCCCTGATTTTGGACATAGCGTTGAAGCAATCACCCTTGTTCATTCAGAGTAAGGTTTACAGTCACTTCTCATACTGTATCTCCATTTTTGAGAGTAGAAACTAGATAGATGATATTCTTCTTCTCAGAATCATTTGAAAAGGATAGGAATCAGAGTTCACTGAAATTTATCCCATGATCTTTTCTCTTCCTTTGTCTCCACAGTCGCCTTTTTTCATTCCTAGAAGCTATCCATCCTCAACAGCTTTTGAAACAGAAAAAGCTTGAGAGCTTTCCTTGACTGTTTGAAAACAGACTTGCTCAAGTGGACAAGTGTGTCTTCCATTAGAGTCAGTCTTAAGCACTTTATTAGCAGTAAAAGCTTTCTGCTCTCAACTGACTGCCCAACCTTGCTATAGGAGCATCTGAAGTGATCAACGTTTTGCTCCAAAACCATTAGAGGTTGCCACCTACTTTTTTAAATCAAAAGAAACCTGGTACTTCATTTGAAATTTACACTGTGAGCTGCAGTAGTTTGGGAGGCGATGAATAGACTGATGAATAGTTCAAGAAGTCGTAAAGAAGGGGCAGGACAAATAAGGAGTGATGGCTAGTAAGTTTTCCCAAACTCTCTCATTTGTCAGTGAGAATCTTCTTATTACTGTCAAAGAAAAAAAGAATGTCTTCTTATTGACATGTGGAGCATCACCTCGTTCTTTTCTGCAGAGTGCTTAGCCTGTGGTCTGAGGACTGAATCAAGTCAATCTGAGAAAGGCCTAAAATCCTGGGCTTTCCTCTGAAATACACTTGACCTTGGCAATGTTCTAATTATAAAGTAGTTTTGCAAAATGGCATCAGTGAGTATGTGCATTGCTATTTTGCTGAATTTAATATGATCAATGTATTAAATATAGTCTGAGTATGCTTAATAGACTTGAGATCTAGGTGGAGTTTGTGTTTCTTCCCACTCTGATTCTAAATCAGACGGAAGGTGGGAGGTGGTGCCCGTCCTCTTGGACCAGAACGTCTCTGAGCACATTCAAGTTTAAATGTTTAGTTCAACTGGCAGAGCTGAATGACTAAAAGTGTTACCAGAGTAGGCAGTGTCTGAGGACAGGATTCTGAATTTCTCTTTCAAATCTAGGTGTCTACATTCTGGTTAAGTCCCAGTTTTGGCAGAATATAGGTAGTCTGAATCTCAACACATGCATATAGATTTTTACATAATTATGCAAAATATACAAAATTATGCAAAAAAAACATAGGATTTTGTCAGAGGGTGAAGATTAATAAATGCTCACAGAGATCCTCCAACAGTTCACCATTTTTTGTGCTGTATTAGTGTTGATAGAACTAGTTATTACAAATAGAAATGTAATAGTTTTCAAACATTTCAAACTGAATAGAAGTAATATCACACTTTGTAATACTTAATGATAAAGCAAAATATACATTTAACCATAGTAAATACTGAAAGCAAGCTTCATGCTGAAAACCAGCAACAGCAATAGAAAGAGTCTATTTCTTTTTTTTTTTTTTTACATCTTTGTAATTGTTCATAATATTAAATCTTCAAAGATAGTCGAGGTGTTTAGATGCAGTTTACACAATGCTTTTGAATTCCCTGAAATAAGTCATAAGCAACAGAAATAAAATACAACTAAAATTCCCTAAAATATTATAACAAACAAGTACAAACACGTATAAAATGTTGCATGCAAGATGCCAGATGGAAGTTATTCTTAGCAGAAATCAAAAAGCTTTTTAAAATTGATATAAAACAAATGCTGGAAAAGCGTGAGATACTTCTGCTCAGAATAAACTCTGGGTGCATTAAAACAATATTTCTAATGTGCTGTTTAGGTGATATTGCTGCCTTGGATTTTGATTTTAGCAGTTTTTATGATGTTGGTATATAAATACCTTGCTAACGAAGTTGGCCATGAAAACAGTTAGCTCCTGTGACTGAGAAATGCTGCTGAAAATGTCATGTCTGACAAGACATAGACAATATGAAATTGTTATAAAAAATATTGATGAATGATATTAACAATGACATGTAAGAGTGTAATCTTTGCTACCTGGAAAGTATTTACTTTCAATTTGGAAAATATCTGTACTCCAAACTGCATATCACAGTATCACTCTGTTGACCAAGTTACCCAGGAACAGGTCCACAGACTTGATTTGCTTATCCAAATATATATATTTTCCCTTGCTTGTCTGTATCCCAGTATTCTTCCTAGATGAGACAGTAAAATAGTCAAGAATCATGGCATCTACAAATACGTATTACTTTTAAATGGCTTTTGCTACTCCGTCTTCCTTAAAAATACAGTAGTCAATGAAGTGGTGTGCAATTAAAAAGAAAGAAATATAATTTTAACCTATTCTTTACTATCACAATTTCTCTAATTCATTTTTATGCAGTAGACTAGAGTATATTTATTAAAGGATGTACTGAAATGTTATTTGCAGGTCTCATCAAATTCAGGAAGAAAGTTTTGTCTAACAGAAGAATTGTAAATGCATATGTTGAATATTAATAATTGTTCAGACTTCACTCTTTTAGTCTGAGTGTTACCATTATGACATCTTTACTGCACCAAGAAAATGATCCTACAGCTCTTTTAGGGTCAGTAACAGTGTTGCTGCATCAGTCAGTAGTTGTTCAAGCGATTTGCAGTGGTGCCAACAGAAACTAACACATTTTCATCTCTAATCCATTCAGCAACTGCTAGTTCACTTAAGCTCAAATTTTCCCACATTGATGATGTGCACATTTCTACATATCTGCAAGTTTCCTTTGAGAGTTATAATCAAAATATAATGCATAGTTTATAGATGAATGTATAGACTATAATTTAAACATTGTCAGTTGTTTGACAACTTGAATTTCTTTACAATGTACATTATTACATGTAGTGAAAACAATTGCAAATATAGAATATCAAATTTCATGAAATCCTTCCTGTTCTCAAAAACTGAGATTTCACATCAGAATTCCACATAAAAAAAGTAGGTAAATGAAACTTCAATCTAGTTGAACCTCCAAAAACCCAGCTGAAACGCTCTATAGGAGCCTTAATTTAAGGGCAGTAAACTTCAACACCAGAAAATCATAGTGAGATAATTAAAGGCCTGTGGTGGAAATAAGACAGGAAAAATATCTTCTAACATAGTTCCATTTATAATTGGAAAGTATCTTAAGAAATAGACAGGAAACAAATTCTGTCGCTCAGTCATCTTAATAAACAAGCAGCACTAAGATGCAACAGCCAGCAACACTCAGCAATCTGGCTAATTCAACCAGCCACAGCTATTTGTGTTATCAGTAGTATCATACACAAGTCAGTACAGTCACTGATTTGTGATAATGACCTTGAGCAAAAAGTTAATATATTTTTTCTTTGAAATTCTCATGAAAGCAGCATGTAACACGATCTGGCCAAAATGTTGTCCTCCATATCAAAATAGTGGCAAGTATTCAATCTTTGAGTAGTTTTTGCTAGTGCTGGGTTTTCATGCTGACACTCCCTCAGGTTGCTAAGGGACTGATCCTGGGGTGCACACCTGGCCATCCCATCCCACTCTGTGAGACTGGCTTTGAGGCCACTTAACTTTCGATGAATGAAGCAAAAGCTATAACAGGGACCCAGGGAAGAATAGGAAGCTCCTGAATTGCTCCAACCTGTATCAGATAGCAGTTGTGATGAAGCCAAAGACTGAGCTCACTGAATCTTGCTAGTAGTTTTTTGTTTGCTTATTTGTTTCTGGCAGGTACATCAGAGACAATTCTTGCGCAGCAAAGTAATAGAAAAAAACAGATAGCATTAACTAAACCCCGATAGGTCACAAGTAAGTGTTTGAGCTCAGGAGGAATGAAGAAGAAAAAGAGAGGTAAGAAAGACCAAACAACCAAAGAATCTATGATGTATGCTTTCCTTCCCTTTCTTTTCTTGAGCAGTCAGGGAAACTGAGAAAGACAGATTTTAATTTGGTTCTCTCTGGATTTAGAAGCCTGCTAAATTGATCGTTTGTTTTAAAGTCACTTAACTCTCCAGGTGGGATTTCCTCAGTCTCTTTCAGCTCTTTCTCATATTGATTTTTGCTTGCTTGTTTGGGCAAAAAGGAAAGAACGCCACTGCTGAATTAAAAGGAAACAAAATCTAGGAAGATTTAGAAGGCTGTCACCTCTAATGCAGAAAAATCAGTGTGCTTTTAATTTTTCCGCAGTTTGTGTGTGAAAAAACTTGCTTAATTACAAAAAAATGAAAAGCTTAACTGGATGTCAGCTTGTTTCTTATTTCTGAAAGTCTTTAGATAATGGCTTTAATAGTGAATTCTTTTATTCATACAAGGCACTTTTCCACATTTTAGGGAGCTGACGCATGTACTTGTTCAAATTCTGACGGCTTTTTTAAACATAAAAAATGCTACACGTATTTATTCCCTGGGACAATCAGAAAGGATACTATTCATTTACTATAGATTAATTAATTCAACCATTAACTGCAGTTTATGACCACTACACACAAAACCATCTGCAAGTGTATTCATCGTATTTTAAGCACAATGGTTCTGAATGATCAAAAGACGCAGTTCTAAACGATCAATAGCTTCATACTTTACATTTCTGCTGTTATTAATGCCAGGGTGAAGGCATGTTCTCATGAGCTTCTTATTTAAGTGCTTGAAAGATGTGATTGAAAGATCTACTGGGGGAAGTGGGGAAAAGCTCAGGGCACATTTTAATAAACAGAAATAATCTGGCAATTCTGAATGGATAGACGTGCAGGAAAGATCAAGGTATTTAAAATATTAACAGAGGAGTAAATGCATTGCACTATCAAATGACAATAAATGCTGCATTAAACTGCTTCCATTTTGGAATTTGTCTATTGCCACTTTCCAAGTGGCATAATTAAATGTCATTGCAATCAGTTTAATTCTACGTGTAAGTTTGCCGTTGAACCAGATAATAATTAAAAAAAAAACTAATAGTAGGATACATCTGTCCAAATTTGGGTATTTAGATATCTTGCAGACATCTCTGAGCTAATCATCCTTGCCTCCCTGCATAAGCAGTAAGGGAAAACAGGCATTTCTGAGGAGTTCTTCTCACCTTACATTAGGTGTTGACATTAGATCAGATCGATGGCTCTCTAGAAGTGCCCATTTTTCTCTACTGACTCTAAATGGAATGTAGGATAATTAGGTCAGTTATAGATGTCTATACAGCAAGTATCTAAAGGTAAATGGGATGAATTGCATCCTGACGGTATATTTATGTTTTGAAGGTAGAACATCAGTAATGTAGTCACGGACTTAAAATTCTCATTTTCTGATAGGATGTTAGTCTAAACAAAATCAACGTAAAAGTGATGAGGCAAATACTGAATTATAATAGAATATGCCTTTCTATATAACCATATATTTTTAAAAATTGGTATAAACAATGTACACTGTGTAAGTACAGTGCATCCTACCATTTATGGTGGAGGGATATCAAGAGCATTTGAGCTTGTCGGGAGCTATCTGGAGCAAAGAAGAAAACCTATTTTGTGTATTTCTTTTTTAAAAAACTCAGGATTCATCAACCATCTTCCTTATGTTTTCTCTTGTGGCTGTCCCCTTCACCATAGCTCACAGTTTACCAGCCTGCCACCAAATCTTTCTGAGACCTGACTTATATATCTGATTCCACCAGGCTACTTAACTTCTTACAACTTATGAACTGGAAACGCCATACGCTGTTCAGTTGATCCTTATGTAGCTTCAGGAAAGTTCCCTCTTGACTCCTATTAATGAGATTGTCTTCCCACATAATCATTTCTGTCTCTAATAACTGACCCAGGCAAGATTCTCTGTATGGGATTTCTGACATATGCTCTGGATCCTGTCAAAACGGCTGAGCCTAAGATAGATGTGGGATATTATGTTTATGTCTGACCTCGGACATAACTAATTTTCTGCATGAATCTCTTAGGGAAGGACGTCAGTGACTCCTCTGGGGATTGTCCTAGTCATATCCTCTCTTAGAGACAATGAATCGCTAAGCAGTACAGCAGAATGGAAGCATTTTACTTCTTGATCCATAGATCAAGATCCATAGTACTCTTTCTTTTAAGGCATATGTGCATGTATTTGCTTATAAGGACTTCTTTCAGGTAACAAAGATCTAGACATAGAACATTGCATGCAACACTGGCATTTAAATTAAGTAGAGTGAAAAGGTGAAAATTCATCTATTCAGATTTAAATGTCTATTGTCTAGATTTCCAGATCTGAGATTTATGTCAGCTCCCTCAAAGAGAGAAATATAAGTTTTTAGGATACTTCTAGAGTAAAAAGGAATCTTCAAAGACATTCAGTTCAAGATTAAGACACCTAAACTCAGGTAGGTGTCTAACATTCATCATAATCAAAGGAAAAAATCAATACAGTCATGACAGTCTAGAGAGTAATTTAAATGACTAGGCTATAGATGACTATTTTAGAGTGAGCTTAGTAATTATTCTCTTTGGTTCGAGTATTACTGTGTTGGTACAATTCAGAATTGAATTTGACTAATTTATCTTTTACAACAAAATTACATTTGGCCTTGGGCTGCATGTTAGTTAACTGTTCAGCTCATCAAAATAAAGCTGCACTTGAGAAACCTAACTGCTGTAAATTTACAGTTAGCTAATTAAAAACTGTTTATTAACATTAATAAATGCCAGATATATTTTTGCTTGATTGATCTTCCATAATCAAGAAGTTGCCAAATTATCCCAGAGGCAGTTTATCTGCTGATAATGTGGTATGAATGTGGTATGTCCTCTGTATGTCTCTCGTACGTACTATGTCTCTCAGCCCGTGTGCTGAATCATTGTCACTGCAAGTTTGCAATAGCGAGACATTGTATAAAACCCAGCACTGCTTTATATTTTAAACTAGTACCACACAACCATTCATAAAAACCTAAAAAACATTCTTATTTAAGATATATTTTAAATTGATGTGAACAGTTGGTCATATCATAAGTATTTTCCTTAAAATGACTATCAGAGTATACAATTAAAATAATGACAACTGATCTTTAAAGTTGGTAATCTGAAGATTTACACTGGAGGCATATTAACCGTCAGCTTCTTTGACTACAATGCTGAAGTGAATAAGAAGTAACCCTTTTTGACTACACTGTCAGAGACTCTATATGTATAAATTTTAATAGGCAAAGATAATTATGTTAGTAAGCAGTCATTCATTTGAATAAGCTGTTATACACATGAAAGACGATTCATATCTGTTAACTTTAACCATCTAATATATATGAATCCAATCGAATTTAGTCAACAGCCTCCCTCTATAAAAAATGCACCAGGCATCTTCAGAGTACCATTATTCCTATCTTAAAATATGCACGATCAATTTCTAAATGACCATATAAAGCACTTGGTCCACTAGTTTAAACCTGATGCATAATTTTAGGTGACTAAAATACTTTCCCCTGCATCATTTTGTCTGAAGCGTGACTGCGAGAATTGTAAACATATACAGGCGATGTCTGAGCCTACTGTTGTGCTCCAGCAGACCATGAGAATACAAACAAGCCTCAATGGAAGCACAGCTTCACACAAATGTGGTTTTCTTAACCTTGTCTTCTTTACAGGTGGCCACATACCACCATCAGCTGGCCCTGGGATACTTAGACATAATCAACACATATAACACCTTTGGTATAGATATACTACCAAAAATATAAAGAAATCTTGTTTTTGTTTTCAAGACTAAAATTCTTTCTCCTTTTCAGTATGTGCTCCCTCAGGCATGTCTTCCAAAAGTGGATCTTCAAATTACTGCATAGGTTTAGAAGAATTAGAAGAGCTATGCCTGTATAGTCAGAGTTTGCTCCTGATTAGCATGATTAGGAATTAGCATTTAGTAATGTAACTGAAAAGGAAATTATTTATGTTTTGAGTTTTTCTCCTAGGGACTTCCAGATTTACTACATATAAAAACATTCTAGTCTTTATGACAAATATATGAGAAGTCAGCCCTACAGGTTTATATTCTCCATTCGCCAGCAGTAAATGAGAAGGAATATTTTCACAAATAAAGGGTCAAAACACTGGTTGATAAAATATTCAATAACAAACTCAACAATAATTCACACTGTACTTTTATAGTCTAATCAGGCCTAACTAACCAGGCATAGTCTAATCAGGCCTAACCAGTCTAAGTATTTTGCTGAGATAGCTACAACCCATCTAAATTCGATTGCATTTAAAAGAAGAAAACATCACTGGAGTTGAAAAAAGCTCAGTGGTGGCTGCCCACTGAATTTCATACACATGATCTCACCATTTTATTTCATAATAATTTATTTCATCTGGATTTCATCTTGTTTCACAGTGTCTTGATATAAAGCCATATATCAATCATGAGTATGTGAAACTGGACACATCTTCACTGAAAAGGTTTATGAGTCTACCAGCCTATTTGAATTGAGATTAGAGCATATGATGAAACCTCATGAGATGAAAAAGACATGCAGCACCTTTATTAGTCGTTATAAATTACTTTCCAGCTAAAATGCTATAGGAAAAATGTGATCCAACCCAAAGCAAATTGACTGGACATTGATGTGGCTCCACGCACTAACTCCAACTCCCTCTCAGACAGCTAACGAAAGAGAGAAGAAATAAGAAGGGAAGGTATAAAATAAAATTGAACTGACGTATTATAAAGAAATGGCTGGCAGAATATAGCCAACAAGCACAGAGAAGAGACAGTCTTAGTCGTATCATTAAGAATTAAGGAATTTCTCTTGAGCTTGATTAATCTTTTCTCTTTTCTTAGCCCTCTTCCTCTCAGTGTCTTCTCTTCCCATACAACTATCTATGATTAAATTTTCTTTCAGTTTGCCAACTCCAAATTAAGAAATACATGCATGTGAAATTAATATGCTGTTTGCTGTTATTATACAGTTCACTCTGCCTCTGTGGTCTAGCCCTTCTCTCACCCAACTATGCCTATCTTCTCTGTTTAAATTCTAAGCTCTGTTGCTCTCCAGCTGAAAGGACACCTATTCTTGATTCATCCTTCATTGCTACTTTAAAATAAGAAACAAGAAAGTGAACAAAAGGGCCAAATAATCTCATTTTTACCAAGCTCACAGTGAAAAAGTTTTCACTTTCACTCAAACATTGGCATTTTTTTTTTTTTTTATTTCATGGTAACTTTGAAATCGTTGAAATGGCCAGATAACTGACCTATACCATGGCTGCTCTGAGAAGTCTATCTTGTGAGCTAAAGCACCACTGCAACTTTCTCAGCAAAAATTAAGAAAACCTTCACTGAATCTAACACTAAGATATTTGAACATTTAAAGAACTACAATAGTTTGAAGATTTTTTCATGTAATTCTTGCAAACCTATTAGGGACAAGAAATGACATTTGATTACAACAATTACTTTAATGGCAAACTAACTTATATTTTCATGCTTACTTTGATCATATTTCAGTGTATTTATGTTTTCAGTTTTTCATTGTATTGTAATCCCTTGTTAACATACTGGATAAATTTGGGAAGCATATTTCAAAACGGATGTTGGAACTACTATGCAAGAGGATAGGGAATTTAGGGTTATTTATTTATATTCATTAAACTGTATTTCCTTTAGCACAAAGAAACTTTGTGTGGTTTTAGTTTCCAAACGTCTTTGTTTTGCCTTTAAAAAGAAAATATATGATAAGCTTCACTGTGCTTAAATTACTTGGAAGGAAATCTAGGTGGCCTACTTTTCAGGGACAAATTATTTAAGTTGCTCCCAAGGAAGTTAAGTTTAAGTTGCTCCCTTAGCCAGATAAAAAGGAATATTTTGAAGAGCTTCGGTACCTATGTTCTGCAAAGCCAGGTCTTGGCGATCCTACTTTAGGCAAATAGTCACCTATATCCTATATCCATCCCATGGAGAAGCTTGAAGAGCCAGGTGTGTTCATAGCTCCCGCTAACATAGTGTGATATTGCTGTTATCCTGGTGAAAATAGTACCGCCCACTTTATACTTCTGCTTCATTGTCCAGATCTCTTACTCTGAAAGAGAAAAACCTGAGCTGCAGGCCCTTTTCAGCATCAGAAACACTGGGGCCATGTCTCTGGAACATGTCCTGATCACACGGGCTGGAACACTTTCCATCTCTTTTTTCTCTCCCCTTTCAGAGCTAAACCAGCTCACAACTAGCGACAAGGGAACCAGAGAGCCAGAAAGAAAGAGTCAGAGGTAAATGCAGGATATTTGAATTCAATTGCTCTCGAACTAGGAGTCAGAGTGACCAAACGCTACCTCCTGGATCAGTCCTCTAGCCATTAGACTATTACACCTTTGGGAACTATCACTCCTGCACACTTGTCCTGAGAAAAGTGACAGGTATATACAATCTGAGGAGATGGAATGTCTAATACTTCTTATATGCTCCACGGGAGAGATAGATATGACGCTTAAGTGAAATAGTTTAGTAAAGAGCATGGTCAGCTATTTTTCACCCATTACGGCATCTTGCATATCAGAATTACATGTGCCAATGTTACACATGGACATTAGGTTATATGGAGCTTTTTTTTTTTCTTGAAATTCTGTTTCATTTGGCTGTTACTTTTGATAAATTGGTCCTAGACATGTTTGAAACATGTCTTTCAGTGAAAAACTGTGAAATAGCCTCCTGATAACTAAAGTTCAAATATTATATAGTCTCAATCCAATTTTAGTGGACTTGTTTTCCTTAATATATTTCATTATTTAGAATAGCATCTTAAACACATTAGATTTTATTTTCAACTCTTTTTTTTTTTTTTTTTAGGTTTAAGTTTTTTTGCCATTGTGTTCACCTGCATTACTCATACTTTATTTATAAGTATTGTCATTATTCAGTTAGGGATAATTGCTTGTAGAAATTTGAGCACAAAGTTTCTGGGATGGATGTAGGCAAACAGTTGCTGAAGTAAGCTTATTAATTCAAGTTCAAAAAAGAAAATTTACTGATTTCTCCTGATTACAAAGGAGAAAGATTGATTCCATTTGCAGTTAGTAGATAGTTTGCAATTGCACCAAGACTTTAACCTTTTCTACCTGCCTTTGATTTACAGTTATTACTTTTATGTGTAAGAAAAGATAACCCACTCTAATTTTTATCTCTAAGTAGTACATCCATTTGAAATTTTAAAGTGCTTTTTTAAAGAGATAAAATGTTAGGTCATCATGAAAATAATTACAGTATTAAAAGCCAACTTTAAACAATCTCTAAAAAGATAACCAACAATGGATTCAGTATAGCACAACATCTTTGGGACTAAATAAAGAGATAAAATATTTAATTTTAATGGAATGTATGAATTGGAACAAACATTAAAAAAATCTAGATGATGGAGAACTAAGTATTAGAGCATTCGCAAAGTAAGCAGAAGTAACATCTTGTCTAGAGAGATTCCTAAATAGCCTTAGCAAGAGTCTTTACAAGACAATCTTTAGTTTTACAGCATTTGGGAATATTTTATCCTTCCTAACTCCTAATACTTTGTTTAAGCCCATGTTCTAGATCTTAATGACCTAGTTTCTTTTCTGTGCAAAGGCCAAGATACCAAAGGTCAGGGGAACGTGAACTAAAGCGGCAGAGCAGGGATGGGAAGATGAGAACACTGGATCAATATGTGAATTCAGAATGTGACATAACATAAAAAAATGCAGGAGGGTATGAAAAGAGGAAAATATATTCTGCTTCTTGCAGAATGTTAGTAAGTGCATATAAATGGCTGATGCTTAAGCTGTTAAGAACAGATATAGAAAGCAACAGGAACTCAGAAATGAGACATCTTAGAATTAAGATGTATATCCTAATTTGGACAGAAAAATATGACTTCAGAAAGGAAAGTTCCTTAAAATGGAACTTGGGAAGCAGCTGCTCAAAAGCAAAGGGATATTAGAGATTCCTCAGCAGCGTGTGCATGTGTGGAGTGAGGGGTAGAGGGTATAGGAACAATCAGGTTTCTAACAGGATATATGCAAGACTAGAGGAGACAAAGAAAAAACTGACCAATCTGTTTGAGACTTTTGAGTTCTTGTTTGTAGAAAGATGGGGAAATTCAAATAAAGAATGAGTATATACTCAGAGGAACAATTTAGGGTGTTGTGATTACAGAGAAGGAGATGCTCTGGCAGTATAGACCTGATGAACTCTGCATGGGTCAAATTCCCAGTCTGTATATTCCTTGAACTTGGAAGAAACAGTAGGAATAGACACTGCTGTAGTTTTCCAGAAAAAGTAAATGATTTCATAGGTATTAGAAGAGGCTGTAGGTTATGAACGATGCAAACACATGTGGTGATGAGACACATGTGAGATGAGGTCTCTAGTAACTGGATTTTATGGTCTAATGTGGGTAATTTCTGTGGGATATTAAATACATGCACTGTTGTTGCCTAGTCAGTTATTAAGGGATCTACATTCCCCTGTAACAGAAAGTTTGTCCTATGACATTGAAAAATTCTAAATATTTGCAGAATTATGTTACTGTAGAATTTCTGTTATATATCATTATGTTCATACTAAATAGTAAAATAAATAACATGATAGTAAATAGATAAATAACACAATAGTAGTAAATAGTGATAGTAAATGTAGCATAGTGCAGGACAGTAATAGCAAAGAAATAAATAACGTTGCTAGTAAAATAAATAACATGATAAGATAAATATTCAGACATTTTCAATGCTCAGTACCTAACTGAGGTTTTATTTACGGCTTATGCTTAACATTGGATTGCACTCATTTTCACAAATCTGAAGAATGTTTGTTGAAAGAAAAGGTATATTCTTAATATTTACCAAAAATGTAAGTCATGCTTATTCCATGAAAGCTGACACACAACGCAATATACTTGCCCTTCTTTACAACCTTAGTTTTTCTCTGTTGTCTTCCACTTTTTAGTCAATAATTTGGTGTTGAATCACCCTTATCATCTGTACTGATAATTACAATTTTCTTGTATATGATCTCCGATCTCTTATCATAACTAATACAGAGGAATTAGATACTAGTGACTACTTCCTACGCTCATAAAGCCCTAAGTTCTTTTTGCTAGCTTAACTAGAAAAAATATATATTTTTTAATTTGAATATATTCTATGCATCAAGTTAAATATTTAAAATATGCAGCTTCTAAAACTTGGCTGGGATCAAGGTTCAATGCAAAAATGTAATACCAATTTGAATATTCTAATATCTTTTGTGAGAGATATGGAATTTAGTATGAAAGATAACTAACTCATGCTAACATAGCTCCGCTGTAATAAAAATGAATATGATCTGAGAATATTTTCTTGTGTAAGTAAGTAGAGTAGTGTCTCTTTACTATGTAATATTAGTCAAATGTATCTTATATATCTTATTTTTGGTGGAAATCAGAACTGTGTGGGATGCAGTCATCTACCAACACAATATTTTGATATTTCAAGTATTTCCATAGCCTGCATCAATATGAAACTGAAATCTTTTGATGTTTTGTAGAAAAATAAAAGGAAAAATTCAGATTAACCTAGATCACCTAGGGGTGAGGAGAAAGATCCCAAACCTGCCTCTGGCACAGACTACCTGAGCACTCTGAGCAGACTCTTCTCAGAAACTTCACTTTGGAGTTGCCAAATCTTTTGTTATGAAAGAGGTATGCTTTTGGCAAATGCTTTCCTAACACAGCTCCTCTGTAGCATGGGAAAGTTTCCCACTAACTTGACCAGAATCACTGGTACTGGAACAAGAACTTTGTAGAGTTTAAATGGAAACTCTAGCTCGTTCTGCACTTATTAAGCCTGGTATAGTCTCTTGGTTTTGTTCACAAAAGAAAACACTGGCAGGCATATTTCCTGCTTCTAATTTTTAAAGAATTTAGCACAGTAAGTTAATGATTGCAAGAGTATTGCATTATCAGCTGATTATATGAGTGCTTCTCTTTCCTGGGTTTTTCTAAGCATACTCAATCTTGAAGTCAATAAAAGTGCAATGATAATACAAATTATATACCTATTTTTTTTCTTACTGTAGTTGCACAACAGAGTTAATTGAACTAGTGACATTTAATGCAATGGTCATGAGAAGAGATTCAAATTAAGCCAGATAAGGAAAAATAAAGTAAGCAATGAATTTACAGGTAACAATGGATTTGACTTTGGCTTGGCATACCAGTATTAAAATGTAATTGCACTTGTAACTGTTAAGTTAACAAACATTTATAATTATTAATTTATGATGTATTATTCAAGAAAAAGGTTGTATCATTGCAGTTGCTTAAATCTACTTCAAATAATCATTATCTGAAAGAACATAACTCACACAATCATACAATAGCATGGTATTTTAGCAGAGAAGTAAATAGACAGGATAAGATTAATAGAGTCTTTCCTAAAATAGTTACTTCACACTAGTTTAATAATTGCATTTATGTGCAATAACTTAAAAACAAGTATTTGATAAAACCAGGAATTGTCTTTCACATCCTGGATTTTGTTTAACATAGCAGCTTATCAGCTATTGTCTTGATCACTCAAGTTGGAGACACCCACCAAAGGCCAATATTGTCAGCAGTGTAATATTAAGAAAACTCATATACCCTTGCTTTTTGAAGAAAATACATACACATGGGTCAGATTTTACACAGACAGAATTTTCCTTCATTGCAATGTGTAGGTAGCTACTTCAGAATGGTTACATATAGAAAGGCACAGCAATAGCATCTATGACAGTAACTGACTCTGTGTTCTTAACCAAGCTCTGTCTCTTAGGAAGGCTTTGTACAGATACCTTAAGCCTACCTTTTAGTTCACTGTTGTTTGAAAGCTCTAGTTTTATTATCAACTTTTTTTTTCCCTTTGTTTGACAATAGTGATTTTTGTAGCTAGGAAATAATAATCCCAAAAACCTTGCTTAGAAAATATTTTTAGAAATGGTTAGAAAGAGGTAGTCTTAAAGATGTTGGTATTTCAAGTCTAGCTCATACAATATTATTCCAAAGATGAACGCAAAGCAGTACTGTAAATGTTTAGATGCCCTGCAGCTCAGGAACTGGATTTGTCAGCTGCTAATCATTCCCTATGCATTTCTACAGCACATGACTTAGTCGTTAGTAAGGCAGAATCATGTCAAAATTCAGCAGCTGGATTGCTAACAGTAGGAGGATGCAGCATAGGAAACAACCTATTAACTGCACACAGATGTTTCAACCGTTTCAGTTAAGGTAAATCTTCCTGCAGCATTAACTACAGTAGCAAGGTACTGTCTCCAGTCCAGCTCTCATTCACACACTAAAAGCCTCTGACCTATTTTCAGAGATATTTTCAGCCTAAATTTATTAACTTAACTTGGGGCACAGCCAAATCCCCAAGTAAGACTTTTGCTGGAGCTAGCAACCTGTCTGCTTTGCATCACAAAGGTTAGACTAAAGCCACTTAGCTGCTAATCCTGCAATGGCTTCTCAGGAAAATGAACCAAAAACAAAACAGGGGAACATACTTTTTTTTATAAAACTGAAACATGAACTTCCAGAAGAAGCTTATAATCCTATAAATACTTACAAAGCCTACTTATGTTTAAATCATTTCAGTTGAATTTAATAGACAACATTGGAGACGCTTGGGGTTACAATTTAACTTTAGATACCTTAATTGCTGCCATATCCAACAGGAGGCCTCAGCAGGATCTAGATCACCTAGCACGTAAAAATGAACTCAAGCACATCTGAAGTCCTCCAGTGGGGTCTTATATCACTATGTTCATGACTTCGTTAAGCACTGTTTCCAAGCCACTATCTATCACCATTTAAGAGAAAGAAAAGTTTAGCTTGTGGTTAGACTGTTTGCCCAGAAAATAGGTGCCCTGAGTTATGGACCCTTCTGATTCTGAAGGATTTTCATCCTATAGCCCCTTTTTGCCAGGAGAGTGCCTTTATCACTGATCCATAAGATCCATAAGATAGAACATCTCCTACTACTAATACTGTTCATTCATCATAGCGTAAAATGCAGGTGCAGTCTTTGGAATAGAAGGTAGAACAAATAACATTTCCCTTTTGGAGGGATCTCTTTTTCCTCTAGCCCAACAAACCCAACCCCATACAGTTTAACAAGCCTCTTGCATGACATTAATATTTTATTCTGCGCTGCATGGTGGCTGGGGCAAAACCAGCACTGATATGAATAGAAAGGGCTGAGCCCACATTTGGCCACACACAGCCAAATTGGGAAAAGAATAAGTATCAGGACTTTCTGAGAATTAAATAACTTCCTTTTGGCATCTGCTTCTAAAAATGTTAGAAAATCTGAGTAATAACAACAGTTATTGGCCAGGTATTCACTTATCTTTTTTGGAAAAATAGGACCTAAGATTATAGTTTGAATTAGCACGTGGAAATGAGTTACACATAGCAGAGGACCCAACAGACAGCAAATCACGTGAGAGCAAGAATTTTTAAGAAAGGATTCCATCACCAAAAGTTGCTTGCTTGCCTGCCTATATTACTGGACTTAACGGAATTTTTCCCTGGAGACATTTTAATCACAATTTCTAAGCTGAAAAATAGTTTGCAAAGCCAGTGTTAGGACACACTCATACGAGGTGTATTATTAATCCTAAATTACTGTAGAATTCATTTCTTGAGGAAAAAATGTTTTGTCTTCTGATTTTCTTACCATACACTAAGATAAGTAACTTTCAGTAAATGTTGTAATATGAGCTTTATTATTATCTTCATTTATATTTTGTTACCCAGATTTTCTTTCATATTTCTTCAGATAGTTCATTTCTAATGCATACTCCACACTACCTTTGAATAAGCCAGTGCTCTCATCATTTACAGTATGTACTTTGCATAGAGGAAAAGAGTGACTCTTACAGAATAAGGTCACAATCACTGCTATTTTCCCTAGATGTCCTCTTTTCTCTCAATATTACAGGCTATATTGATTATACACTGATAGCTCTTAAATCACTGCTAATGGCAAATATATTTTTAGCAATTGGAATAAAATTCACAACAGGAAAGTGCAGGTGGTTGTGAAATACTCTTGTAACAATTTCTCTGCCAAATTTCCTAGGCCCTAGGCTAATTTTAACATATGCATGATAGGTTTGAGGCTTTGGGAAAAAAAAAAAAAAAACATAAGGAAAAGTAAACACAGAAGGAAATAATTTTAAACAATTGTTTGGATTTTTGTTGGTTTTATCAGCAAAGTTGTTAAAAATATGCGACATAAATACCATTGACTTCCTTTTAATGATTGTACCTTGCTTTGATACTAGAGAAAATGTTATATGAAATGAGACATCATGACATCTAATGTCGTAATATTTAATGCAGATAAGATGCTAATAACTTGATACACAAAGATTACAAACTATAAAATACACACTAAGTAGATGCTAATCTCTTTCTCCCCCCCCCCCCCCCCCACTCCCCAAATACAAATGAGTAGAAATTCCACTAGGCTGCATACCTGATTTACACAGTATCAAAATCTGTCTTTTGTTCAAGGACCAAACTCTTCACCTTAAATGAGCAGTATGTCGCTCAAGCAAATAACAACAGCTAAGTTGAGGAAGGATGGTCCTTTACTTCTTTCATTCTAAGCATATTTCATTGTGTTTCTCTGTATCGTGTATAGGTTATATTTATGTTTTGCAGTGCTGGCAAGTCTCAAAACCTGAGGGCAGATGTGCCCCTTTAGCCTATAGGAAGGCGATACTGAAGAATTTATGAAGGCATGTTAAAAAACTAAGATGCACATCAGGTCCAGCCAAACTACCAATTGGTAGTAGCCGAAAAGAACAGAAAAGATAATATGTTCCAGAAGCCACAATTTTTATGGATGTGATATACTGTACATATATTGAAGAAAACAAGGAGAATATTCGTGCTATAACATAATTTGTCCCTTTGGCTTTTCAAGTTTTTGTTCCAGAAGTTATGAGGTTGCAATTATTTTAATATGATCCTACTGTTACTGCTCATAATCTGCTTATGAAATGATAATGAATATGAGAAATTAAAAAAAAAAAAACAAATATGTTTGTGAATTCCTAATCCCTGTTGCTTTCAAGTAGCAATTTCATTTTCTCTCTATACCTGAAGAATTAACATGCTTACAACCAGTTCTCTGGTTTATTGCATCTTTGTGTAGATAAATGTTATCTTTTTCATTCTATTGTAATTGAAGAAAATAATAAGAAGTGATATTTTCAAATTATTTTATTAGATTTAAAATATTGCCATCGTAAATTAACAATAGCATTTTATTATTATTTGCATATATTATGTTAAAATGATAATAAACTACTCAATGATGTGCTGTGATAGCATGGTTATATTTATCCTCCACGCTTCCCCCCCATCCCTCGATCCCCACTCTCTTTGCTCTATGTTTCCGTAGGCATGAAAGTTATTGTTCCATGACATGTTCTCTCCCCTTGTTTCTCCCTCGTATGACCACAGTAATTTTGCATGTTGCTATTTGTTGGTATTTCATTTGTGTTTTGTTTTTTTTTTAGTTTTATTTTCTTTTGTGGCTTATACAACTCATTTCTCTTCTTGAAATAAAACTATGAATACTTATTCTGCTTGATTTTCTTTCTTCCAAGTAAAATAAAATAAAGATGGTTCTTGTGATGTCTTGTGATGTTTTGTGAACATCGAACACAATTTTGAGAGATGTCTTAAAGTCATCAAGAAGAATTGTTTTTTTTTCCAGGGTTTATTAAGGGCATCAAGATAGCCCACGGTCACCATTACGGCTAACTCAGTTTTAACAGGAATGTAGTTCACATTAAGTGTCAATGACAAATGAGGGAAGATGTCTTGCAATTGAGGTTCAGGTGGTCCAAAGCGTTAACAAGAACAAAGATATCCTTGTTAGTAGTAACCTTCAGACCAGGTTAAATTTTGTAACCAGTTCAAATAAATAAAATACTTCATAACTCAAACAGTTCAAATAGTTACATTAAATAATGATTCTTATAATTAGGTGAATTGCATTTTGATACTATTTTTCAATGCATTTGAATACACTAACTGGTCTTTACAGCTCCAACAATGTCACAGAATCACAGAACGGTTTAGGTTGGAAGGGACCTCTGGAGATCATCTAGTCCAACCTCCCTGCTCAAGCAGGGACCTCTAGAGCATATTGCTCTAGAATATGAATGTCAGAAATTGCATTTACACCACAGCTGCAATTTGCAATGTAGAGAAGTTTTTCAATGTCCTTGAGATTTATACTTCTGAAATAATTCACGCACTTTTACCTCGATAATCATATTCTGTCACGCTGCTTTAACTCAGTTCTGTAAAACAACTTAAATTCTATTTCCAGGTTAGAACTCTGTTATACCTGTGTAGGGGAGATACTGATTCCTCTCTTTCCTCTTTTCCTATTGTAGATAGTCCTCACTTAAGCACAGAGCCTGTCAAAACTTGTGTTTATGCCTAACATAAAAAACATGGGTAATTGATTTAGATCTTAAGATTACCTCTTCTTTAAGTGGTTCCATTAAGTAAATTCTCATGGTGCTGTAGATTATTGCTATAAAATAAACCTTAATTTCCACATTTTGATGGATTAGAATCTAGTCAACATCTTCCTTTAAAGGGCAAAAAATAATTAAAAAATCATACTATTTTTTACGGGAGAATAACATAATGAATAGTTCCTGGTTTTTAATGATATTGCAGCTGTTTCCTGTTAGCCTTTTGTTTACTGATCTGGTTTACTTAAAGAACAAAAAGGTACTGCAGGCATACAGTAAACTCCGAATGTCAACAGTTAGCAATTTATAACTGCATACTGAAACAACATTAAAATCTAAGGATTGTCAGAGATTTTAAACGTAGCCACCTAAAATATTGATAACGGAGAATATGGTTACCCAGGTCACAATCTTTTTATAACAAGAATTATTTTACACTCTTTTATGAAAAAAAAAAAAAAAAAAAAAAAAGTGAAGATTTCTGGCTATTAGGAATGTAAACCAAAAAAAAAAAAAAAAGCAATTTGTCACTTTTGTTTTTACCTTTCATTCTGAGTCACTTGCACGTGCACTGCTTTCAGTAGTTTCTTCAGTTTGTAATAAAAATATCTCCGGATATTTCCTTCAATCTAGAAGTATTTTATACACTTAGCAAGGGAGATGCAGGTCTATAGAATGTTTTTACAAGATGTCGACTACTGAAAGAGTGGTTTATAGCTGCTTTCGCCATGTAAGCTGACTGAGTAAATGATGGTATTTTGATTTTCTTTTCATTGCTAGCATATATTTGGTTCAGAAAAATCAGCATAGCCAAAGAATGCTGTCCAAGGATACTTTAAATTTACTTAAGTCATACCTTAATTAGGGGATGAGCTAACTGATCTTTCTTGAAACATCCTCAACACCAACACACCAGCATTCCTGAGTCATGAAACATATCAGTTGAATGCCATAAGGAGAACTAACAATGCACAGACACCACAAATCTTATATATTTCTGCTTTTGAAGCTCTTATTCCAGAAATAACTTTTTAAATTAGATAAGTTTTACTAACAATAGATATTATAAAAGTACTATATGTATATCATATTTGCCTGTTTTCTGTTATTCTTTTTCTTCTGCTACAGTAAAAAATGCCACTGCATCTATATTTTCTAAAAAATAAAAAAAGTCCACAAAATTGAAAATCACAGGTTACTAGATAGAAGTTAGCTTTGCACAACTGTATTTGAAAATATCATTTCTTGACTTCTAGAGAATTTTATATGTTCAAGGAACTGAACAGCGTACAAAAAGTTTCATAGAAGTATGCATGTCAAGATAACGATACACTTCAATAATCTCTACTAGACTTTTCATTATACTAGAAATTAAGGATATAGGACAGACTCTTTGAAGGACACAACAGATGAATTCTCATTCAAGTCATTAATTTAAAATCCACACATCCAGGGCTGAATTTTGCATGTTTGTTTGAATTCAGCACCCAGAAAACTCAAAATTCTTGATAATTATCACTGTTAAGTGACCATTTTGCAGAGTTAAGACCAGATAATCTGTCTTCTGTCTGACATCTGCAGTTATCCCTGTATATTCCCATCCTCTGTATATTGAGAGACACAATAAACATGTGTCATAATCATTCTTACAAATTATACTAGTACCACCTCACTGTTATTGAGTCACTGTCTGATTATATCAAAGCCAAGAATTTTCTCCAAATAATATGTCATTAAATGTAATTTTGCTTATGAACGATATCCAGTATTTCTACTATACAATGTGTTAGGTTTGAAATAGATGTTAGGGATTTTTGACCGGTAAGCATTCTCAGTTTATTAATCACGTTATTCCAACTTTATCATTTCAGTTAAGGGAAATTTTGGTCCATTGCATGAAAAACTACTTGCCACACACCCCTCATTGACAAAAAGATTAGAGATTATGTTCTATCGATACTTACTCCTAAATGAAGCATTAATAATTCAAATAAAACCTATTTTATGATTGTATGTTGTATAATAACTACATAGTCTGAATTTGCCCACAGTCCTTCACGAGAAGTGATCAAGCAAACTTTGATGTTGGTTGTATTTAAGTGAAAAAACAACAAGAGCTGCAAGTAGCGACATGAATTCAGTATTGACCTTCTCTGAGGTAAGAATTTTATCAACAGTAGCAGTAGATCAGTAGCAGTGTTTCCTTTCAGTGTAATGTAAATACTGAGATGCTGATACTAAAGGACAAGTTTTTACAACAGAAAAGGTGGTATACTAAATCCGTGGGCCACAGGAACTGCAATTTAGATAATTATGTACCACTGAGATAAGAAATTATTTCCTTTTGACTTAGGCTGTTAGCAAACAATTCAGAGCCTTTAACATTAACTTAATTAGAAGGAGAAACTGAATTCTGAATCAGGTATCCACGACGCAAACCTATTCATTTATAAGAAGTCCCATTTTCTGTATCAGAAGAGGAATTGTATGAACAAGCCACTTTCCATATTCACATATCAAAAATTACCTTTGTTTTTGTGGGTTTTTTTCTTTGCCCTATAGTTTCCTTCACTGTCCCTTGGCTGCCAGCTCTTCTGAACCCTTCTACCACAACCCACAGCATACAGGTGTCAAACACCCTCCGCACAAGAGTATTCGAGTTCCTAATCTGCCTTTCGTGTGCCTTTGCTTACAGTAAAAGCTTGTTCTTAACGCAGGTTTAGTCCAATCCACGCATTATGCTGAAATTTGTGATGCATTGTAATATTACTATACATCAGAAAAGGCTGTTTTACTACTGTATTTCTTTAATGGGTGTAAATTAGAACTAAATCTTTTATCTACTTGTAAGTAGTTTTAAATTGCTCCCTCTTGCAGGTGAGTAAAGAGACCACTTCTGGAATTCAGGACAAAGAACTCTACTTTTCTGACCTTGGGCTCTAAAATGTAAGGTAGAATTCTATCTTTAGGCCTGAAAAGTCTTATTGGAAGTACCTGATATCATTGTGTCATTTCTTTGAATTTTATTATTGTATCTTTATTGTTAGTAATCTCTTCTGGCATATTATTCTACAGTCCTTTTTAATCATAATTATCTTTATTAATATCTCATAGGCTTGACTAAGTTCTCTTAAAAAATCTGTATCATAGATATTACTTGAGTGGTATAGCTTTCACTAATTTCACATACAATTTCACTAATCTGCTCTTTCATTATTGGAGAATTATTTGCTTTTTAACTTAAAAAATAAGACACGGTGCACAGATTTTCTGGGTATTTCTCATCTTCTGTTAATCTTGGAATTGTAGAAATGCTAATTCCATAACTGATTACAATACCAGTGCTATTATAATTTATTTCTTACCTAACTTCTACCACAGGCCAATCTATTTCATCATATTTATAATATAGCTCAAATAAACTCTCATTAAAATTAGGCATTTTGTGACCTGCAGGTTTTTTTTTACCTACTTTAGCACCTTTTTTTAATAAGGACATGAGACAAAGTGAATTCTCTTAACCTTTTAGAATGTAAATATTTCATCTACATGTTTATATTGTCCCTACCCCTCCCTAAGCACATCAGTGTCATTTTGTGAATTTGCTCTAGTATGTGAAAAATCAGTATTTGAAATACACAACAGCTTTTAAGCACCTGGGCTGACACATTTGGTTACAGCTTTAAATAATGGCAAATTCCTTCCCCCCGCCCCGGACACAAGGAAACAGCTCATTCTGAAAATACTACCTGGCACTTCCATTTGGCAAGTGAGACAGAGTTGTCATGAGGGAACAGTATACGCAAACCACATGGTTTGTGCATGGTTTTAGGCCAAGCAATCTGCACAAACTGCAGCTTCTGGGTACTGAATGCCCCCATTTCACAAGGGGTGCACAACTAAACTTCTAAATAAGGGACTCAGTTTTTAGAAGGGTTTAAACACTGCATCTGGTCAAAACACAGAGGTGAATGCTGTTAGAAATTTTGAAATATAGTTCTTTCTCTAAATGGCAAAATATTGATATATCCTTGACAACCTTTTTTTGCTATATAAACTACAGCAAAAATGTGCTATTTTTCAAAATAGTGAAGTAGAATTGTTAAAAATAACTAATTATCAAGAATAGTTAATAATATAGTTAAAATTTGATATGAAAAAGCAAAATATTTTCAAAAATAGCTTTATTTCAAATATATTTTAATTCACAAAATTTCAGCCATGAATTCTCACCAAATTGGTCACTGATTTCTTTTTGAAAACAAGAGCAGTCGCAGATCTGCTCCCTTTGCTTTTAAGAATGACATCACTTCACTTTTTCATGTATTTCCTTCTAAAAACAGATTTTTCTGAGAAGTATACCCATTTTCTTGGCTCCTACCACAACTTGAAACATAAGATAGGATGGAAAAAAAACTTTAAAGAAATATATCATCTCTATTTCCTTTTTTAGGGCTTGTTTGAATTCTAAACAGGGTATCTCTCTCTTGAGCTTTCTAGAAGGTTTATGCATCCTTTATTAGCCTGCTGTTGAGCCCCTCCTACTCCCTCCTTTTCTCCAAGGGAAGGGTCTATTTTTATCAGATATATATATCTTTTTCTTTTAGAGCTGAGTATCCTTAGATCTGCTGTAGGACTGAACTACAGGTACAGAAGTTAGTTTTCACCAAACCAAGGGCAGTGCTTTTGCTGTTGGTATCAATCCATTTTCTTAAAAAACTTTCTGTCTCATTTTCCAGCCTACAGTATCGCAGTGGTAAGATTTTTCAAGTAATGTTGCCACTGCATTTTTAAATTAAATTTTCGTGACAAATGTAGAGATCCTATTATTTACAAATTCATATACTGATACAACTGTTAAGAATGGGATATTAAAAGGATATCTAGACCACAGACTGCTTTAAATTCTTTACTCCTAAAATCAAAGCTATTAATATGATCCTTTATCAAAGCACATCCAAAATTAAGAATAAAATATCATGAGAAAAGAATTAACAGTTAAATCAAAGATTTCTCAAAGGAGTGAGATATTCAGATATACAGCTAAGTATAAAATGCCTACAGAATGAGAGCAATGACTCAAATACTGTTAGGCATCAGCAAAATTGTGACACTACCTTTGGGAGTTTTAAATTCCCTTGCTGAAATTTAAGGGAAAAAAAAGATTAAATCTTTTAAGTCCTTTTTTAAAAGATCGTTTAAGAATATAGCACAACTTTACGTAATCTATATCAGACTGCAGAGAATTTGCATTTTATACAGTATGGAAATTGTGTTAATTCCTGCTTGCAAATCATAGCATTTCTGCTATGCAAGCCTATTTGTTATTGTTATAGGATAAGCTCACAAATTTCTAAAAGCCAAAACAGGCCTTGACCCAAATTACTGTTTCCTCATTGTAACCCTCCAAAGCCCTGCAGATTTCTAAGCCTAGATTTGAAACCACAGGTGTGGAAATTTTTTTCATTGGCTTCTGTGAGATTCAGGGATCAACTTGAGCAGATCTAACTGAAGAATCATTGCTTTCAGATGAAATTTCATCTTACATCCCCTAAATTTAAATAACACTCCCATTTCACTGGATAGCTCCCTGCACCTATTTACAATATTTCTGTACCAACTTCAGTGAGGATCACAATGACAGCAGGAAAGATCAGGCCAAGAATTTCCACTTGGTTTGACCAAATTATGTTACTGTTACATACTGAGGATAATACAGCTGAAAATGTGTTATAATCTATGATATCCAATCCTTCTTCCTGTTAAATGTCATTGCACACTAGAGCTCAACGCTATTTTTTTTAATACTTAAGTTGTTACAAAGTTTTCAAAAATACAAAATTAGTTGATCGATTCTTGGAGTTTAACTGCATTACTGAAATCTTTCTTAAATTGAATTTATCCTTTAAAAAATTCAGAGTAATACTATCTATTTGGGACCATACACTTTTCATAGAACATAGACTTTTCTCCCCATTTCTATCGGTTAAAGTGAAACACATTTCAAGGGCTTAGAGACTTCATTAAAAAAAAAAAAAGTAAAAACAAAAAACAATACATTTTTAAAATTCTTAAAGAAAACCAAGCCTTTCAAGAGGTCTAAACTATTTACTTTTTCTTGTAACTTAACATGAAAACAATTAGAATGGATTTTAATTATATTAACTAACTGAATAAAACATTTGGCCTTCTTAGAAGAACTGTCATTGAGGATTTCTAAAAATAGATTAGACAAAGCTCTGCCAGGAATGGTTGAGATAAAATCAAGTCCTGAGGCAGGGCAATGGGCTTGAAGTCCCTTTCCATCTTGCTGTCTTTGCTTCCATGAAATAAAAATATTCTGTAAGATACTACATTTATGATACAGAGATTTACCATCAGTTCAGTAAAAAATGTTGTTTTCCTAATAGAAATAATTCTCTTTCACTGAATTTTACATTTTAAACAGCTATTTATCTGATGATTTTTTTAAATAAACATGCTTTAACCATTTTCAAAATAGCATACTTCTTGAAAACCAAAAAGATATGTCACAGTCATTTTCAGTACGAGAAATGAGCAAGGAGTTGAAGCCATTCAACAACATGTTTTGTACCTGCATTGTGTTCTAACAAATTTATGGCTAATGTAACAGTAACTACTCCGATTCATGCCATTGAATGGACACAATCCATTGGGATCTTGACCAGATGTAATTTGGTGTTTCTTACCATATTTAAAATCTGCTAGTAAGTAACACATTTCATAAAATGAAAATGTTGCTTGTAAAAGCAATAATAGAATGAGAGTTACGAAGACTTATGAATATTTTCCTTGTACTTCACATGGAGTTTACGTTTTGATTAATATCAGCACGGACTGCTAATCTGTACTAAAGAAAACCTGTTTCTTTTGCTGTTTCCACAGCACATACTCTCACTCTCTCTTCTTAAATAGTTGGTGAAGACACACTTTCATAGGAAGAAGGATTTTCATGGTACACATCAGATAAAATTTTAACACACCTTTTAATCTTTTACTTTCACAAGTCCTTTCTCATTCATTATTGTGACATATTCTGTGAATAGAATTCTGTTTCATTTATGAGTTAGTATTTACTTACTATATTTGAGACAGATAATTTACTTTTGTACCACAAAGATCAGTGCTTCAGTCATGCAAGCAAAATCAAATCTTACCATTTCAGTGATAGATCGTTCCTTTTTAGATATACGTGAGCCTTCATTTCTTCACTTAATTTGAGTAACATCTGAAGTCTTTGGCTTTTCTATGAGCTCAACGGCATCTCAATTTTTTTTTTTTTTTTAATGGATGTACATGCAATGCTCAGGTGTTGTTTAACACTTCAAAGTGTTTTTTTACTCAGTACATCCTCTAAACACTGGCATGTTTATTATTAGGAACCATTATCATCTGAAAAATATTTCCACATTTAAAACATATCTCTAACTGTCGAATACAGAGAAGCTCACTCATGCCTTTATCTCCCACAGACTAGATTTCCATAATAACTGTTCAGTGATCTGCCAAACAGACAAATTACTGAGCTTCACAACTGTATATCACAAAGAAACACAAGCATACTTTCTTGATGATAGTGTCACTACATAGCCTTCCCATAAAACAAAAGGAGGAATTTAAGGTTTTTGTGCTAGACTATAAAGGGAAAGACTGTAGCAGCTAGGAATATCAGTGTATCTTGGAGTCTTTTTTCAGTTCTGTGAATGTGCCTGAACCTCTTTGCAACAAGTTAGGACTAAATTCACAGTATGAATTCATTATATCTTATGATGGAATGACATTTTTATCCAAACAAAACATTAATAATGTGTAATTCTCCCCAAAGCAATTAACACATTTCCTACTAAGTTTTCTAACAGATAATCTGTTCTATGAAGACAAATATAAGCTTATATTTAATATTATAGGGATTTGTGAATGTTCATCATAAGTTTCCATAAAGTTCCTTGGGCTTAGGCCTCTGAACTTGGATTCCTATTAACTAATTATGGGCTCCTGACCATACCATATTTCTAAAATTAGGTTTGATCACATAGAATTCTGTATATAATCATTGTTATTTAATTTCTTAAGAAAGTGTCTCTTATAGATAGTCTACTCCCCCAGGTTAAGATTTGATCTCCGTTGACTGTGTAGAGATCTTAGACGATTGCCTGAGAAAATTTCTCAAATCAGACAATCATAGGTTCCTCTAAATAAAGCTACTGAAATTGTAACAGTATAATAGAATTACTTTTACAGTATAATAGAACTATTTTTAAAAGCTCAGTAGAATTACTTAAACTGAAGATTTTACTGAAGAATATGAAGAATACTTCAAATGAGAAAAATCTCACATTTTTCATGTAAGAATCCTTCCCATTAAAATTATTAGTTTCATAGAAGATTAAAATTTTAAATTGGTGTATTTTTCCCCATTTTCAAATTCAGTCATTGAATTGAAATAATCTCTGTGCCATCTGCTTATAACAGTAAAAGCCAAAAATATTATCATATATGCCATGGTGAATCTGTTAGTTGCATCCACTCTTGGTGTATTTGACTCTTTGATGAAAGATAATCAGCCTCCTCCCCTCATTTTAATATTTGAGCATGAAAAAACAGGGATTTTTTTCTATATTATCTTACTTCTCTATGTTACACTTAATATATGCAGGCATCATTTGCATTTTCATCTTCTTCCTCCTTCTAAATGCATTCCATGCTCTTTCTATTGTTGTACAAATGTGGTCACTTTGGTGCATGGGTTTCACTGATGTTGGGCAGGGCAGAAGAAATGCCATAATGGACTTTGGGTTGGGTTGGAGGGGCAGGAGGTTCACCATCTAGATGTTTGGTTTTTTTTTTCCTTAAAAGTCTTTCTTGTGAGGATTTTGGGTTGGAAATGGCTGGCCTATAGATTTGGTTTTTAGATTTATTAAATAAACTACAGATATCCTTTTGGAGTTATATTGGTAACTTCAATGTTATGAGGTTCCACACATAGAAAAAGCTCTTTTCTAAGACAGTCCTTTGCAGACCTACATGGAACTTCCCCTCCAGCTGTGATGTCTCAGGTGAAAGGGGAATATAATGAAATTTAGATTATTTTGGGAAATAACATTTTCTATTTGCTGCGACTTTTTTACCTACCATAATTGAAATAGGAAGGACAATATTAAAAAGCTGAAATCAATCAGCACTGGAAGATGATGTATCTGAAAAACCAGCAGCAGTCTGTATTGCTAGAAAATCTTCTTGGGAAGAAATTAATAGGGAAGCTCACATTCTGAGATAACTTGAATCCATCTGATAAGACATTACAATAATAGCGATGTATGTCTGTTTCTGTATATGTCGATAAATAATAAGGTCCAATCTTATAAGGTTGTAAGTATCTATCAAATACTATAAGTCAGGTGCAATAAAGAATCGAAGAATGTAAAATGGGATATAACCAGTTGAAATTAGGCAATAAAGTCCTAAGACATAATACTGAAAACCCCTACTGACTTGCATGCAACACCACAGTGACTCCTGAAACTCCATTAGTCCAACAGTCATCTACCATATAGTTCCTTAGTCACATGCACAGCTGCTTTGACTTTGACAGGATGCAGAAACTCATGCCCAGACCCAACTAAAATCTTTAAACTGAATTTGTGATTTCCTAAATTCTTTGAAAAGTACGATCTAATAAATGCTTCCGAACATATGAGATGTGTGGTAGGACTAAATGCAGAGAATGGTGACCTCTTTTTTTTTTTTTTTAAATAGCAGTAAGCTGAGGAAGTGAAAGTGCTTTTCTTTTAAGAAATATTCTACTGATTTGATTAGTTAAAACACTAATACACAAAGAAGGCTGTCAGAGTTCAGTACTTTTTTCTACGTAATTAGTAGGGAGCTTAATTGCCTAACTCAGAGTTTCAGATTCCTCTCAGGGTGATAGTCATTTCAGAGAGCCAACATATAGTAGGTAAGCTAAAAAAAGAGGAGCTTCAGAGAAAGAGTGAGAGAGACATCACTTCTTTTGCAGGTTGCACTTGCAAAAATGGGTTCTATACTATGTTGCAGCAATGCCAAAATCTGTGCAATCCCTGAAGCTCACACAGCGCTAGGCACTTACATGTTAGGCAGTACAGAAGGTATCTTCAGGAATACACCATTTAAGTCGACGAGATTTCACAGTATGACACGCTGCTTACAATGATCTGATAATTCTGAGCAATCTCATCACTTTCATATTTGTGCTTTCCTGTCCTGCCACTCTCGTATCATTTCTTTCCCACAGTCCTCAAAGCAACTTATTCTAGTCATACCTCCAATAATTCTGACCTCACATCAGTGAAACAAATTAAGCTTTCTCACTTTATCCTTCCTGATTATTTCTAAGCCTTTGTTTACAGATTTTTAGATTCCCATGCAGCAGAGCGCAGCACCAAGAGATTATCACTTCCAGTCTTTTTTCTAGTTCTTTTGAATCTCTCTGCATGGCAATTACTTGTTTCTTACCCCACAAAGGTCTAATTACTGAAATGGGCTATATTTAGAAGAAATAATAGTTAGTCTCCCACTCCTGTGAATTGGTAGTGCATTAAGTCAGGTATCTTAGAATGGGATGACAATGTTAGCATGCTGAAGTAAAGAGAGCATGCTAATTGTGCAGCTGTTTAGATCTAGTTAATAGGAAACACTGATAATATGAGTATCTTCATTCCTGCCTCAAAGACATCTTATCAGGAACTGCAGGGAGGTACCTCTACTCACTAAGTACCTACAGCCCGAAGCCATTTCCTGAAATTAGAAGCCTATGCTTTTTTAAAAAATAATTCTCTTTAAATGCAGCCTGTTGTGTTGGAAACATTTTTTTTTTTTTAATGAAACTGACTGTTTCATCCATAAAAAAGAGCCAATCCATTACTGATTGGATGAAGGACAGTAGAGATCATTTAGTAACTCAACATCATCATTTAGTATTCTCAGCAATTATAAACAAAGCCAAATACAAGCACTGTAAAAGAAATCTTATAAAATATTTAGAAAAGCAATAGAAACTATCGATTTTGGCGCTATACAGTTTTTACCACTCTTTTAAGAACACTTCATTAATATTTCTCGTTTTTGTTTTCTCAGATGTTGGTCAGATTTTCAGCCAGTGTAAATCAGCCTTGCTTTATTGATACCAAAGAATCTTAAGGAATATCCAATTACCACTGTATTAATTATTTTATTTTCCATATATTTGTGTTGCCAAATGACAAAGGCTTTGTTACTTTTAAATGACGTCAACTGGATAATCAAGTGTCTTTTTCCTATACCATCTTTAATTTTCACCTCTTTCCATTCTATCTTATTTCTTTTCTTCTTCTTCGTGGTGATAAGCATATAGAATGAAGAAAGGACACAACTCTAAACAGAACCAATTCCATTAAAATTTCTTATTCTCCCTTTTGAGATTTTCTGAAGAGCTGGCTTTTTGAAGAGGTATTTCCCGGCATACCACCCTCCCCTCACTGCAGAAAGGACCACTATTGGGTGGCTCTATGAAGCCCTTCGTGAATCCTGTGCTCGTGCCAGAAGCTGTCAAATTCTGTCCTGAGGAGGCTTGGAAACTACAGTGGTGCTGGGGATAATTCAATATAGGTTTTTGTTCTCTGTAAGCATGACATTTAAATGAGAGACATAGGGTGAGGAAACAGTACAGAAAATAAGTATAAGTAGATAATTGCTCAATTCATAAAACTGTGCATGAGAGTCTGACTGTACTTTTGAGGCAGGTAGGGAAGTGTACAGTTCATATGCCAGGTAAAGAAATTCTGAGAACATGGGATTATCTTCTAGAAGACAAATGAGAAGAAACAAAAGGAGGATATGAAGCAGTTCTCACGTCACGAAGCACATAGAAGGCTCCACTAAGAGGGCCACCCAATTTACTAGACAAGCACCAGTCTCTACCAACAGAGGCCTCTGATTCTGGTTGCAAATGACAGGAGCAAATTCTGGTACAGAATGCCAGAGAAGAGAAGATATAAACCATACATTGAGAAGGGGGCTTTGCAAGCTAGGCTGAAAGAGGAAGAGCAATACACCTACCTGGCTGTTCTTTAACACTTTAGAGATACTCTCATAAAGTCAAGTATTACAGAGGGTTGTGAGGGAACTTCCAGAGACAGAGAATCTGCTAGTCACCTCAGAGCACTCCAAGGCAGTGGCAGTTTACAAATTAGGCTAATTGGATCACAGCAAACAAGCAAGAGGAATGAAAGAAAAGAAAGGAAGAAATCAAAAGGGAACTTATTGGCACTCTTAGGGATAAATGATAAGAAAAAAAGATGGATTACACTATCAGAAGCAGTTTAAAATGTGATCTTACCCTCAAATTTGCCAATGTAGCGTATACTCAGTTTTGGGCAGATACTATGACTAAATGAAGTTCGCTAAGCGGAGGGAGTAGCACTGCAAATCCAAGAACACTGCAGAAGGAGCCTGGCACAGTTTAAGGAAATCTTATTAGGATTATCATACTTTACTATTAAGCAGCTTGCTCATACAAAGCTGGGGATGCAATAATAGCCCAATCCAATGAGATTTTGGGAAAAGATTATTACATCTGTTTTACCAATATCTCCAAGGTTTCTGCAAGATGTGTAGTATTTTGAATTCTGGAATATTCATTGAAGGTGATGTCCTTGCTTTACAGACATTTATGGACTAGGTGAGTCAACAACGAAGTAGATTAAAAACTGGCTGAATAGCATTTCTCAAAAGGTTGAGATCAGCAGCACAAAGTCCAACTGAATGCCAGTAACTAGCAGTGTCCTGCAGGGGTGAATATTAGGTCCAATACTGTTTAACATCTTCATTAATGACTTGGATAATGGGGCACAGTGCACCTCAGCAAGTTTGCTGATGATACAGAACTGCGGGGAGTGGCCAATACACCAGAGGACTGTGCTGCTATTCAGAGACACCTGGACAGGTTGAAGAGTGGGGCAAAGAGGAACCTCCTGAAGTTCCACAAAGGCAAATGCAGGGTCCTGCACCTAGTCAGGAATAACACCAGGCACCAGCATAGCCAGAGGTTGACCTGCTGGAGAGCAGCTCTGCCGAGAAGGACCTGGGAGTGCTGGTGGACACCAAGTTGAGCAGGAGGCAGCCATGTGCCCTTGTGGCCAGGAAGGCCAATGGTGTCCTGGGGTGCTTTAGGCAGAGTGTTGCCAGCAGGTGGAGGGAGGTGATCCTGCCCCTCTGCTCAGCCCTGGGGAGGCCTCCCCTGGAGTGCTGTGTCCAGTTCTGGGCTCCCCAGGACAAGAGAGACATGGAGAGCTCCTGGAGGGAGTTCAGCAGAGGGCTACCAAGATGATGAAGGGACTGAGAGAGCTGGGCCTGTTCGGCCTGGAGAAGAGAAGACTGAGGAGAGGATCTGATCAACGTGTATAAGTATCCGACGGGAGGGTGCCGAGAGGACGGGGCCAGACTCTTCTCTGTGGTGCTCAGCGACAGGACAAGAAAGAATGAGCTCAAACTGAAACACAGGCAGTTCCTTCTGAACATGAGAAAAAAATTATTTCCTGTAAGGTTAACAGAGCACTGGCACAGGTTACCCAGAGAGGTAGTGGAGTCTCCTTCGCTGGAAATGTTCAAAAGCTGTCTGGACACAGTCCTGGACAACCTAGGTGACCCTACTTGAGCAGGGTGTTTGGACTAGATGATCTCCAGAGGTGTCTTCCAACTTCAACCATTCTGTAACACATTCAACCACTCAAATAAACCTTGAAGAACCCTGTGAAAACTCCCCATTTCTCAAACAACATAGACTATCATCTAATTCTGGCTTTCAAACAGGATGTTCTACTGTTTTGTCATGGGAGTAATAATATCTCTACTGATTCTGAGCAGGTTGTTGAACTGTTCTTTAGTGCTGCAGCAGCTTTGCAGTTTCTATTTCCACATTTTTAACTAAGACAAAATTGGGTTGCCAAGAGAATGGAAACATCTGAACTGCAGAAAACACGTCTCCTGCCAAAAGATCAGGTGTTTTTGCAAATTCTATTTTAATAATGGGCAGAATTACACTGAAAATTGAGAATTTTGTTGTTATTATTCATTCTGTTACTGGAGCACCCAGTGTGCAGGACTTTGTCCATGCCTACAGCATACACAATCTAAGAGAACAAGCAACATAGGAAGAGTGGGAGAGCAGGACACAGTCTATATGCAACAGCTTTTAAAATATAAATACCTATTTCTCATAACTATGCACTCTTTCCAACCTATCATTATTAATTTGCTATTTTTTGTCAGACATCCTAAATTAAGTGACTCTCCAGGTGAGATCTGAAAGAAAATATGGTGCTTCATTATAACAGATAATATCAAAAGAGTGTTTCTAGGCATAAGTGAAAATGTGAGAATGAAGATAACTTTGTGAATAGTGGAAATGAGAGTCAAATAGGCCATAATTACCCATAAACATAAAATGGTAGCAGCATCATAATGAGCAAGCATTATAAAGCACATACATAAGAATTTAAATTCTTTATATTGTACTGTGCCAAACTACCTGCTCGGAACTAAGCCAAAATAATCTACTCCATACAATGCAAAGATCTGGAAAGAAGATTCTTCAAATCATGGAATATTTGGAGAAGTGCTGCCAGCTATTGCTGCAACTCAAATCTAAATGTGTGTATATGCATGTATGCCTGTGTTTGTATGTGCATTTATGTAAATCTATGCATGCATTTGTTTGTGTATAAGTGCATACACAAACACACACTTCCCTCTGCAATGTTGGATGAAAAGGAAAGATATCATAATAAAGAGAAATGATCCATACTACTACTAAGTCACATACTTGGCTTATTCTAAACTGTCTTAGCTCTGTTATAACAAATGACATAGATATGTCAGAATATTTATATAGATATGCATAGAAAGATATCCTATCATCTTTGAAATGGGATTAAAAGCTTAGACATTGCAAAGGGTTATTTAGCATCATTACACTTGTTATAATAACTTCTCTATAAATTCTAGCATTATTTAAAAATTATATTTCAGAAACTTTAAGTGCATATTCTATAATGCTTATCATCCATCACAGGTTTTAGTGCAGTATATCTGATGAAGAATTCTAGTGTAGAATAGAAAGCAATGCCAGGAGTGCCAGTCTGTGTATTTTTGATGATAAAAAGGTTGAGTGCCAGCCAGTAGCAGCTTGCTGTCAGTAAAAATGAATCTGAAACAGATGCCAACTGCATCAACAGCTTGAGCCATATACATATTTTATTAGACAGAGACATAAATCATGAAAAGGTACATAGGTGCAAGGCACATCAAAGAACACCATTATTACACTCAAACTCAAAACACGAAGTTATCTAGCACTATCTTTCCCAACTAGACTGTTATGTTCATATCTAAGTCTGTAAAACATGCATATTTAGGGTTAAAAATATGAATTAAAACAGAATTTGGAAAAGACTGTGTTGTAGTGTTATACTTTATCTATATCAATCTTGAATATTGTTTTACTAATACCTGAACACGAGAATCTATTATGATGCATTGAGACACAATTTTTCATTCTTCTGTAACAGATGATAACTGTTTTCCTTTCTATTAAAGTTTATATAAAAGCAGTTTATATCTATGACCATATGGTTTAAACTCACTAACCTGTTTCCCTCCTATCCACATCCCATGGAGATTATAAGCCTGCTTACCTTTCACTAATGACACACAGGGAAATAAAATATAATAGAATGGCAAAAAGGTAGAATTTACTTCTTAAATTTTTGCTTTGTTTTAAAAGATGAATATTTTGTAACAAGACTTATTTCATCATCTTCCAGCATGTATCTATTTCAAAAGTTACTTAAGAGTTGTTTTCCCTGTTACTACCCATTTACTGAGATGTTCCATTGAGCTGGATACTAAAATCTGTTTAGAGATCTTTGAAATTACACACTTCTATTTCATAGCTCTGCTGGGGTTTATGATCAAGAATTTAAGTTCCAATGGGTCTGCCTTTCTACATTTCATGTTTATTTCTTGGATTTGATAATCCCAAATATTCCAAAGTACCTAGAAGGGAATGAACAGAACAAAATGGAAGAGAAAATGTTGACGCTAAACAAAACATAGGTGTCTTCTAAGGAAACAGTTCAGTTACGTTTAAATGAGAACATTGTTGAAATTTCATGTATGCATGTGTTTGCATTTCCAAGGAGATGGTAAGGATTTTGTTTGTTTTTTGTAGTCTCTGTACACCTAATCAGTTTTACTCCCTAATTGCTACCATTTGAGCATACATGAACTATGACTATCCTTTCTGCAGCCTATAAAATCAGCTATGCTACCATTTGAATGTATTTCATGTGTTTTTCCAGAAATACTAAAGAAATGTTGAAAAGAGAAAAAAATAGAGTAAAAAAAGAGAAAAGAGAAAAAAAAGAAAAAAATTATAGCTGAATTATTTGTTAAATGTAGTTTATCTCGTCATACAGAACATATTATTTTCATTCCAAGTTGTCTACAAAACATATATTTTTTAATTATTCCAAGCTTTCATTCAGAGTGGCTGAATGAATACTAATTACAAATGTGCTTGAGCTTTTCTTAAATTATTCAAAGGCTACGTACAGTCTATTTGCTAACAACAATATACTACTTAAATTTAAGTTGCATTAGTTTGTTTCTTTTCCTTGAGTGGGTGACCTACCCTTTATAAACACGGACACAAACCGTTAATTAAATCAAAGTTTCCAGTTCAGCCAGTTGTTTGCAAAGTTGTTGTATATACAAGTTCCATCTGACCATGATTAGTTGCTGTCAGCCTGAACTTTCTTCTTGATTTCATCTGCCCATCTAGACTAGCTTATGTACATTCCTATCAAAGAACAAGAAAAATATTAAAACATATTTTTCATGAGATTTATTTTATATAGCACAAGAGCATACTTCTGGTCTAAGTTACTCCATCTTAACGACTTGAATGAAGTTAATTGATTACATGAATCTAAAAAAAGGCATAATGAATGAGCTGAGCAGCTCTCAATTCAATTTTTGTTTGGTGAAAATATCAGTTTCTACTGAAGCTAGTAGCAACTGTAAAGCTACCCTTTTTGGCTGTATTGGAGATTAGCAGAGTTTAGACTTCACATAGGTTCCTAATTCAAGTGGAGCATAGGGAGATGGGAGTTCAAACTCCTGCATGCTTCCCCTATCCTTTAATCATAAGACTGGTCATCAGGAAGGCAATGTTACACTGCAGAAGCTGGAAAGAACAATATTATTCTTAAAAAGTAGTGTTATGCTAAATCATGGCCTACGCTGGACAACCAAGATCTGTTCATTCCAAAGAGGGAGAGAAAGGTTTAAACTTTTCCTTTAAAACCACCACACAAAGAACTCTTTCAAAGTTACTATATCATGTCAGAACTGACTAAAATAGGTCAAGAGAAAGACAAAAAAAGAAAGCAAAAGATGATTAATGCTCCTTTTTCTTTCTTAACCTACAGAAGACTGATGTCTTTTTGTCTTTTAGTATATTGTGGAGTACTGTGTTTAAATTAGCATCATCAATTAAACAGGATGCTAGAAGGACTAATAGTGAAACTAGTAGTTTCACTGATAGTGCAACTGTAATCCGAAACTGCTATTATAGAGGTCACACTGCTAGCTTCAAGAATTAACGAAGACGAAAACTCATTCTCTAGGTCTGCTTCTCTCTGGTTTCTCTTAGGGTCTGACACTTTGAAGAGACAACCTCAGCCCTGGTATTTAAAACAGAAAGCCTCTCTATAGTTTGTCCATATCACGCATTTGTGCTAACACAAACACCTTCTCATTTCAAAGTACCCATGAGCAAGAGAACCCACTGTGACACTAGGCCTTGAAATTAGGTAAGGCCTCTGATGGGAACCAGGAGGTGATGAAAAGTACTCAAGGGTAAAGATACTCTTTGAGCACAAAAAGGGTTATTTTGTTGATCTGGTATGCAAACTATCTGAGACAACTCTCTGGCAGATGAGGAAACTCTACTTAACTAGAATTAGATACCACTAGAGAGAAAGAGTTAAATCCAGAGGGCAATTTATCCCACATATCTTAGGATAGGAAGATTTACTCTCTAGAGCAAAGGAAGCTTAGACACTAATTGGAACTTAAACCCTCAACTAGATGGTTTAAGTTACATTAGATGAATGCCATTTTCAATATCATCTGTCCTTAATTCAACAATGTATTGCTATTAGCTGTAAAATGATGAGCAAAGACAGTATAATTGTAGTTGGCCACAGAAAAGTGTTGGTATTCAAGAGCATCCAGAATAATTCATTGAAATTGGTTGTAGGTAGGATGTTGTCATAATGTGGAAGAGAAATACAAACCTTGCTCTCTTTCTTTCACTCTGCGGTTATTTTTCCTCTAATGTCTCTAAGTTTATTTATTGATATATTTGAGATATAATGTCGCCTAAAAATTAGCACCTATTGCTACTGGGGAGGAAAGCACCTCTATCCTTAGTATTTTGGGGGGAAAAGAAAAGATATAGATTAAGTTATTTTCTCTGGACTAAAGATAGACCAGACAACTCTGAAACTCTGAACTCCTTGAGAAGATTAAGTGATCGTGTAGTCCAACCATGTTACAAAACTATGCGCAATAACCTATATAGTCCTAATATAAGTCTTTATACATCTAATTAAGATTTTTTATGGAGTTTCAAACTAAAATCTAACAATCTTGCTTCAGAGATGCACATCTAACAGCATTCTACTTTAAGATAATTTAGAGAGATCCTAAACAAAAAACTGAATATTAATTTATAAAAAATAAAGCATTCCTGCTTAATCCTAACTCACTCAGAATTTCTGTAAACATACTTGAAGGCATATGAAGTTGTAGAGTCGAATGTAAGGCAAACAACAGCCAATGAGAGGAGTACAGCTTATGGCTTTTTTGTTAGTTTTCTAAATTTTATCATTCTTAGTTGCTTTGCATACCAAAGTACAGTATTGCTTACATAAATGCTTCTGATTATTTTTCCCATCTCAGATATATTCACATTGAATATTTCTGAAAGGAAAACAGAAATCTACCAATTTACGGCTACTTTTACCTGTGAAAACATTCATATAAAAACCTTCAGAGGAAAGATGAGATGATAAACAGAGCTGATTAAAGAAGAAACGATACAGAGATAATATAAAATGTAGAGATATATTGAGATAAGAATTTTCATTAAGAAACGCATTGCATATAAATTACTAGGTCTATCTTTAGGATAGAAGTCTTACTTTTGGTACAAAAGTACACAATATATATTTCTGAAATTATCTATATGGGGAAAAATAGGTTTAAATTGCAGGGAAGAGAGGATTCAGAACAAGTAAGTATGACAAGTTTATCTCTATTATTAACATAATAATGCAAGATATTGCCAATTTATTTTTAATATCTCTCTTAAGACGACACTCAGCAAATATCTAAAATACGAGGATCAATTTGGATCATTTTTATTTTAAAGCACTGCTTAACTTAACTGTGAACAACTCTTGATTAATCATAGTGGAAAAATCATCAGCTGAATCCATGTGACCATGAAGGGTGTCATAACGGTTAATAGAACAATGAAGATCTTTAGCAATTTTCACAAGAACATATTAATAATCCAGAACAAAATTGGTAATCCTGGTACCATCCTCTGGTATTTGAAAGAAGCATTTTTTCAGATTTAAATAAGATATGTTTGAGCACAGGAAGGAAAGGAAGTAAGAACTTACATGACCCCATTAGGATAAAGATGTTGCCACTGAAAGTTTTCAGTTTTTTGAAGGGAGAGCAAAGACCAAATAACATAAATAAGAATCTATTTTATTGTTGTTGTGTTTGGCTGGTTTATTTATGGATTGATTTTGAAGACCAGACAGCAAGTGATAGAAAGGCTGCAACACTGCTGAACTGGTTTCAGAGATGTGACATCGTAATAAGCATTGGCAATGCAATGCTGTAAAACGTTCCGCTTAGTTTCCCCGCATTCACTAGTGGGTTACTGCACCATAGCAAGGGGCTGCCAGAAGCTCACAAATCTTAAAGGAGAGCAAGACTTTGGTTTGGTTTGAGCTCTGACTGACAGAATTTCTACTTTGTTTTCCTTTAGATTTAAAATACAATTCAAAAAGCTCTAATTTCTATCTTCAATTAATTCCTGTTAGCGAGTTATTGAAATTTGTGCCTGATATTGAAATCATATCTAATTCTTACATAGCACCTATCACATTTCTAAAAGTACTGACTATATTTTAAGTGGTACCTATTTCATAGGAGTATACCTTTTATTACTTTTTTACCCATGAAGAGTACGAGTGTGGAATGATAATACAGTATTATGGCCATGCTGTTGAAAATGTCGAGGTCTGCGTCAAATATAGAGTTTTCTATGTTAGGCAGCAAAAAAAGCATAACAAAGGCAATGTATACTATCCCAATGACAATGTAAGATAGCATAGTTTAAAAAAATTCTCTTCTGTGCGAAACTCAACCAGCTGACCAATACGGTCACTTATATATTTTCTTCCAGAATTTGGCCTCCACTCTAAATACACTGCAGAAAAGCCCACATCATAATCATTGCGGTGGAGGTGATTTGGTTGTTCAATTGACAAACTGTGTAGGTGTTCCCAATCCATGAAACCTTTCAAGGTTTCAGTTTTCCTTTGCAGTGCAGTTTTCCTTTTATCTCTCTCTGTGCAGGGTAAAAAACAGACCGATTAGTCTACCTCAGTGTGGGTTCCAACCTGTACTGGGCTGCTCTCCCCACAAATGTATTCCATGATAGGACTTGATCTTGATTGTTGAAACTATTTAAGGCAAAGCAAAAATGTGAAGCCACGATTTCCACTTTGTGGGAACTCCCTCAGTTACAGAATAGAGACAGTTAATCATACTCTGTCTCCAGCCAGATGAATACTGAATTATTAATGCAGAGATATCCAGTGCAAATAATGAGATAGACTCCATAATTTTCCATATTTCAGAGAGGACCTGGTTGAAGCTCCAGACCGTTAACTGAGCAGAGCTGAAGCTTAGACCTGAATTTTGAACATCTCATGTGAGCAATCGAAGGTTCAGTCTTAGGTTCTAGAATCACTTTTCTCTCTCTCTCTCCCTCACACCCTCCCTTCCCTTACCCCGTGCTGGAAAATATACATTGTTCTGATGGAATTTCAAATGAAATCGGTATTTGCATATGAACAATTTCTATTTCCACAGAGGCTGCAATTTTTGACCAAAGATATTAAATTACAATAATCTTATTCTGCTCTAGCAACGTAACAGCTTTTCTGCAGGTCTTTGTAAGAGTAACCATGTAAATATGTTTGAGAGCTCATCACAGTGATTAGGTCAACTACCTATTATATTGCAGTTATTGCCACTTTCAATAGGCATACATTTTCTTTTGCTGGCATTAACCAAAAATATGCAAGTCCTTGAATGTTGTTTTTTCAGTCCTTCATTTCTTGGTCTAAAAAGCAATCTTTGTACTAGCTAGTCTGAAAAGTTAAAGTAACCTTTGGTCAGGGTTTTTCCAGAAATCAAATATACCACCAAACCTGTGTGGCCACTATCTCAGAGAACACAAGTCCCTCAAGCAACTTGAGAATGAACTCAGCTGTCATATCACACAGCTAATGTATATCTTTAATCTATTTATTGAAAGGAACAGTCTTTCTGAGAAACAGGAGATGAAAAACTTAATGAAAAAGTTAGTACAGAGCTAAGATTCTGACAAAATACAATTTATAAAGACTTTTTGATTATAGAAATAATATTTCCCTCCATTGTGATTTAATAGTTTTTTATCCTCTTCTCCTCCTATTTTCCCCAGAAAATGTTTATGGTGGTGGTCAAAAAAAAGAAAGTGGAACTTTTTTAAATTTAAGAAATAGATTCCGAACACAAAATTTTGTAGAGGTATGATTATTGCTTCAGAAACCTATTTTAGAAATGATATATTTAAGAAAAAGCTTAGAAAGTTGCACAAAAATTATTCAGTTTCAGGGAGAATGATGAAAAGTGTAAGAGAAAACAAGGCTATTAGCTGAGTTACAAAAAAGTTGCCTCAGTCAATAAAAGAAAATTTAAAAATACAGAGACACATAGGTGGTCTGATAAAAGGCACAGAAATAAGTCAAAAGACTAGGTAAATAAAGTGCTATGAAAACACATTCAGACTTAAATTGAAGAGAATACATTCACTCTCAGTAATGCGTTCTACATTTTCAGTAGACGAAAAAGTAGAGCAGTATTTGAGGCATTAAAAACCACTGTAAATGACAGGGGAAGTAAAGAGACAGATAGATTAGTTGTCATTTTCAGGAGCTACAAAACAGACTGAATTCTCAGCTAGGCTAGAAAGAGTAACATAGCATGCTAGCCTAGATAGTATTAGTAACCTAATACTTTGAAGAGGCACATTTCTGCAAAATAGGTTTTAAAATAATCCTTTTTTCAAGTAAGTGGTATAGTTTTTCACTAATTTCAAAGTGATGAAGACTTCAGCCAATACAGTATTTGGTCTTAAATCATCACATACGGTCTGAGCATTTTCAGAGTATGACTGAAGATCAATTAATATATTGGGCAAAATCTTTATCCCTCTCAGAATTTCTTGAACAGTTGAGATCTCTGAATTTCTAAGTATCCTTTCATATAATGAGAAATAATAACATGAACACACAACACTTAACACAGTTCAACAGTACTATGAAACTATAATCAAACCAAAAATACGTTATGGCTAGTACTGTCATGACAAATGATTTAGAAGGCATTGTGCTGGTAAATAAGCTTCTACTGAACCAATTACATATGAGCAGAGAGTTGCTTTTCAAGGCAGCTGATTGCAGTATTTCACCATTCTTCATGTACTATGTAAAGAAAACCATGGGTGTAGAGAATTTCATGTGTGATTTTCAAGTTAGTGGCTCTTGTAAATGTGAATAGGTAGATTAAGTTTGCTCCTGTCATTGTCCTGTCATTTAGCTCCCATAAACCAGAACAAAAAAATTCATTTTGTGAGGAATGAAAACAACATGTTTGGGGTCATTACAAAAATATCTAAAATATCTAAAACATAAAGAAAAATCCAAGCCCACATTACTTTGTCATTTTGTTAGTAATGACTTTTGAACAATCCACTGCCTGAAAAGTATGAAGACCTAAACTAACTTCTACCTCATATCCCTTGCGCTAGAATTTTCATTATAACTGTCTCGGTTTTAAAGAAGGAGTTGATGTCATGAAGGGAAAAGGAAAGCTAGACTGACTAACACAAGTCTGATTTCATAGTTTTAATGACAATTCATTGTGTTTCCGTTCTTTTCTGTATTTTCCTCTTTTATCAATTCACCTGTATTTTCATTTAGAAGGCCACCTGTTAAGAATAATCCTCTTTCCTTTGGAAGCTATATCAGTAGATGAGAAAAGGTTTCTTTAATAGCAAACGCTGCCTCATTCACTTCTTAAACAATGTAATACTAACCTTCTGCTGAGCAGTAGCACTATTTGGACTTTGCAATCAGCTTTCAATTTGGAGATGAAATAGGCAAGTTATGTAACTTGTTTATCTAGAAAATATATACAAGGACTGTGACAAACTGCATTTATACAAATCTCTGCATGTAGAAATATGTTAAGAGCTGCTGTATCTCTGGAACCTCCTGAGCTGATCTTTTCTCTCTTTGCAGGATTTAACAGAAGCTGATATTATTAGAGGAAGCAGTTCCTGGTATTTTTCTGTGATGCCTTCACTTTTACCTCTAGGAAATTTGCAACTATTTGAAAAAGATGGTTCCTTTTTACAAAGGTTTTGCAATAGAAAGGAGGCCCAAAAGGAACTCTGTGTCTAAAACACTAAGACAAAGAAATACACTTTGACTAAAGCAGCATTATACTTTCTGAAGTCACTTCATGGCATCTTTTTATGGGAAGTTTCATTCTGAGTGCAATGACCACACCTTCAGAAAACTCTCAAACTTTCAGAAAAATTTCCTTACCATCTGCACTCCTAATAGGTATATGAAGTTTTTTTAGCTCGAATTCCTTTGCCATATGTATTGTAGATGCAAATTATAAAGATTTAAAACAGAAATGTGAACAAACATCTTTACTGATGTTCTAGATGCTTCAAACTTCACAAGTCTTTCTAGCAAAAAGAAAAACATTACTAGATATTTAAAGACTCACTGTGATAGGGTTTCTTCAATTCACAAAGGAAAAGGTAAGAAAGACCTAAGAAAATTAGTCTATATTTTGGGGGAGCACAGAATCAAGAGTTCTGAACCAATTGAAAATGACAACTCTCCATATGAAAGTCAGTGGTTAGTATTCTCTGGAGAGAATGATTTTTCTTTCATATAACAGGAAAGCTACAAAAAGCTTCTCAAAATGTAGGTACAGTCTCAAAAACCAACATTTTACAGTTTTCGTAATCTGTAAGTAAAAGTCCAAAGTCAACTTTTTCTAGTAGTGTTTCTCTTACCTATGCATGACCACAGAACTAACATTGTAAAAATCATATAAACTCACACACAAATATATATCCTTACCTACCCTGCAGGAAAAAAAAGCCACTAATAAATTGCATGGATTCAGACAGTTATTTTTATAAATAGACCAAATTTGGGCCCGTAAGCCTGTTCCTTTTAGGTTTGCTTTTCATGTTATGTTATTCAGATATGACGGCAACGCTATTAGTTGCAGAACAATGGCCTAACAACATTTGCACTATAACACATTTCTCTTAGGACACGGCCCAGAGGTGGTGGAGTAGGACTTCAACTTCATGGTCTCAAAGCCATGGGAAAGATGCATATGCCTGGTTCACTCCACATCCTACTGCAAATATGCAGCAGGAAGCCAAATTCCAGTGCTCATATCAAGTCAAGGAATTCACAACTCTAGATTCCAACAAGCACAACTGCTTGTATACAAGACTGCTGTATCAGGTTCCCCTTCTAATCTTCACCTGACTGCTTTGCAATTCTTTCTGTAATTTAAATCAAAAGGAAAAAAAAAAAACTAACAAAAAAAGAGAAGCTAGATGCAAAAATTCTATTTTGTTCAATTTTTCCATCATAATAACTGACATTTTTATAGCACCCACTTTTTATGGAAAGATAAAGAGCTATATAAAAACAAACTGATGCACAAATTTACACAAATAAAAATCACTTTACCCACGTCAAATACACAGCTATGTATAAAGAGAAATACAGCAATCATTTAAAAATATATATACTGTGCATATTTTAAGACAAAAGGGAAAAAAAAGAATGTCACATTCCAACTAGAAAGAGTACACGTGCACGTAGTAAAAGCATGTATGTGCAGGCGCATATGTAGCATGTCACAGTGAAAATTGCTGCAGCCCATAATCTGGACAAAAGCATAGGTTCATTATTCTTCAGAAAACTCCAGAAAGTTTTCTGACAAGCACTTAGTACCTCAACATTTAGGTGTCATCTAGAAAACTTAATCTTTCACATGCACCCTGCCACAATGTTTGTTCAGAATAGCACGGGATATGTTTCCTCCTGACAACCATTTCTGCATTTTCTGTGGTGACTGATCTCCCATCAAAGGATTTGCCAACTTTCCCTATAAACTCAGAACAGAGTAAAATGCCAGGTATTAAAGGCCAATAAAATAAATATTCCACTTTCACTGAAGATATCTATTTCTGCATAGAGTTTTTTATTTAAATAATTCATTTGGGAAGCCTGCTGAAAAATGACAAGATTTAACTGTGGGTATCTTACAGTAATTCTCCATGCTAAAATGATAGTTTTCACCTTTCTCACACCCTCCAAAACTCCCTCCTCTCCTTTTCAGCCCTGGTCAGGAAAGTGTTTTCTCCAAGTATGTTTCTGTGAAACACAGTCAGCATCTCACTGACAGCATAGTAGCAGAGAAGAAAGAAAGAAACAGAGCCGATGCTAAGAGATGGAGTAAAGATGTGCAGTTTGCACAGAGCAGGAATCAGAGAGGGAAGGAGCTCATGATTGCCAGGACCTGTCTCAGTACCTCTCTACGGGATCAGAGATGATTCCTCCAAGGGGTTGCAGCACTGTTCCTAGGTACCATGGGCTCCCTCCAGCTTCTGCTCTCCTCGTTCCCTGACAGCTCTCCTGTTCCCTGCTCCATCCCTCAGCACAACTCAACATCTCAGCCTGAGCTCTGCCCCCGTCATCTCCTCTCAGCACCATACCTTGCACTAGTCTCAGCGGCAATCTGACAACAATTTATGTCTAGAATGCATGTCCTTATTACTCCTTCTCTACTTCCCGGGAAGAGTGCTATCCTATCTGAAAAATCATTCTGTACAATGACTGGTAGAACATTTTTCCTCATATTAAATGTGATCTGGCCTGCCAGAATCCTTGTTTCCATGCTGTTCGCTATTCGTCATACTCTGATCACGTGGCACCTTCAGAAAATGAATAATATAAAACCAAGGTAGAGTGCAAAAGTATATTGAATTTTACAGTATCCTTAAAATACTACGAGAAACTAAAAAGTGAAAGCAGATGTTAAGGTTATCTTACTAATATTGACTCAGCTCTGCTTTTCATTATTATTATTTATTCTTTAGACAAGACAGTCCTATTGATTGAAAAGAAGCCCACATGTAAGCATGGCCTTTGCCTGCTAGCAGGATGTAACAGCCTAACAGACTGGCTCGCTCACAGCTTCCTAGGTCAGCTAAAGACCTGATATGCAAATATCAGCCCTGATAGGGCAATTATTTTCCCTTCTCTGCGCCTGGCATTCTCTTTCTTTTATAACCTTTGTCATTACTTAAAGTCTTTGAATCAAAGTTTTCTCTGACATATATATTCATATTGCATCTAAGTGAAGTTCCAAATTCAGTGGGGACTTCTAAACATTAACCTATAATTTTACAAGTATATTGCATGCAATCCTTTACTCCATAGAGCAAGAATCTTTGTAGCTGGGGAAGAAACAGTAAATTCAATAGATCTTCATTCTAGTATGGCTTTGGTAGTATCTCACATGACATTTTCATAGACAAATTAGAAAAGACTACAGGATAAAGAAAAACTGATCAGATTACCTACTGTGGGAACAGTCTGCTGTCAAAACAGAAGGAGCTATTTAAACTCTGCAGAGGTCTGTCTTGACTTTTTCATTTTGTGGTCTCATTAATCAGATAATGAAATACATAGCACATATATTAAATCCTGTTCGTCAGTCATACTGTAAAGGTTAGGCTAGAACTGCAAAGTGCAAAGACTCCATTCCTATTTTGTTTACAGTAATATAAGTGTATGATTAAGTTAAATTTTTGGTGGAAATGGGGGGAAAACGTCAATGATGCCAATGAATTGCAACAATTTCTGAAGGGAAAGAAAATGTCGGGGGAGGATTGTTTTGAAAGCTCACTACATCTCTTTCTCTTTGTTTATGCTTTTGGATATTACTTTGTATTGCCAGCTCATTCGGACTCTTTACTCTCCTAAACACATATTCATCAGATTCTAATTTTCTATTCTTTGCCCATGAGACCTAATTTTATTCAGTTTGAAACTTTTCAGAGACATTGAAGAGCATATCACACAGGCTGACTTTTTAGACACCTGAGGTAGGTTAGTCTCCTTAAGCTTCCCAGATCAGCAAAAAGAGATCTAGTTTTCTTTAGAGAATGATTTAGAAGAGGATCTTTATATGCTTCAAATCACCCTCTGGAGGGACCTCTTTCTCCCTCCACTGACTGTAGGGAGGACCTACACAGCCTGGTAGTTACCCTCACTCTTTTTTCTAGTCTCTCCTTGTATATCTACCACCATTACCTCTCTTCCTCCCTTAACACCCTCGCAATTTGTTTGCCTGACATTGCTAGTTCATCTATACGCTAGAGGTGAAAGCAGAGCGAAACCAGCTCAGCTGAAGCTGAACCAATCTCATACCTTGGTAATGCCAAAAGGGCCTGTTAACATCCACCAGCTCCTGCTTCATTGTGTTGACTTTAATACTACTCACTTTTAAGAATTTGACTAGCTTAGTTTCTCATTGGGTTGGTAAACTGAGAGGGGCACTGAGAGATTAAGCCTGCTTTGTGCAAGGAAAGGAGCAGGCCTGGGAAGAGGACAAGCAGAACTGTCCTCTAAGGGGCAATAAGCTGTTAACTCTGTTCAGCGTGTTTTGCTTGCCTGCCTTGATAGATGCAAGTGATTGATGTATACAACTTAATTTTATTATGCTGAATTAATGTATTAATTATAATAACAATGATGTGAAAAACAGAAGCCCACATTAAAACTCAAAATAGAAAGTGTACGTTTTTTAAAACCTCTGAATTTTGGAATTTCATTTCCTGTTAGTCCATGTGAAATGAAAAGTTGTTCAGGAAGTGGTAAGCCGAGGCCTTTGTACTTTTGCCTAACACCTCTACGTTCGCACTCAGGGCAGTAACAAACTCAGTTTTAGGGTATCCCTCCTCAACCTCTCTTCATATCTCACCCTCCACAGCCTATAGCGTGCTCAGTTCCTGGGCCTGGCTCTGTATTAGCACATGGCAGGCTAACTACCATACAGAAAAGGTTCCACCACTCGCTACATAGAAACAACACTCATAACAGGTAGAAACTCAATGTCTTTTGTGTCTATGACATTTGGCTGATAGTGGTTGAAATCACTCAACAGATTCAAAAGTTACTGATGTGGAGACCAACAAAAAAAGTCTTGTTTCTAGAACTAAAAACTAGGAACAATCTCTCTAGGAATAAAAAAGACTAAACTAAACACTAGGAAAAGATATACACACTTATATGAATGTTTCTTTCTTCTAAATAATTATTCAAAGAAAAAGGAAAAACCTTTAATTATGTATTTGAAGCTTTAGAGATACTAAGAGCTACAATAGTAAACAAAAATTCTATGCCTTTGCCAGTTCCTTTCCTGCAGTACCAAGGATTTTATCTGGTTATTTCAGATATTGAAAACAAAGTTCTTTTAGTGTGTGTTACATATGCGTTTTCATAGCATCTGAAGCTGACATTTGCAGATTGTTTATACACTTTTCATTATTTCTAGAAGAGTGTTTCTCTACTTTAAAAAAAAATAAAACCGATAGCACATTTTTCCTTTAAAATAAAGTTTTAAAATAAAATCACTGAGATTTTACAAGTGAAAGCATTCCTCCTGTATGTAATCCATATTCTAGCTAGATTTCAAAAATCAACTTCTTCTCAAGTATGTTCTTATTTTATTACTGTTCTGGTGTTTGTTAAAATGCTGAATGTTAAAAGTTAGCATAAGCTCACATATGTTGACCAGTAATACAAAGCAATTGGCAAATCTCCATAGTATGATAAATACTCACCATTTGTTTATAAATAACTGTCTGTATCTTGAAGTACTTTCAACATAATTAAAAAATGACTGAACCGATTCACAGAAACCCAAAAAGCCCAGATGCACCAAGGTTTGTATGCAAGTTAATATTATTCAAGTAGTTCAGCAAGAGAGAACAAAGCAGTCAGGAAGTTTTCCTCAGGTGTATGCCTTTATAGCAATAACATGTTCAACACTTAACAGCTGTGTTTAAATATCAATTACAAATGACTGACAGAGTTTAGAAGTCTTTCTTTTTTTTCTCCACATAAAAGGAACACCGTACGCACATTGGAGGTGTAAATTGCATGTTTCTACTTCAACTCTATGTATTCTAGCATCTGTAGAGCAGCAAATCAGTCTCTGGTCTACTGCCTCCCTTTTCTGCTTGAGTTTGGTAATGATTCTGCTATTAATGTAATGGGATGTCATGAACTGGAACCTCAGAATTCAACTGAAATCATCATCACTTTTACAAGCAATAACCAGAAAGAAGCCAACAGAATTAGTGCTATCTTTCGAGCGTACAATATTTTGAATTTTCACTTTTGAATAATCAAAAGTAACCCTGTGCTTCAATCTTGCATTCCAATATTATTTTCTATGTAAATAACAATGGATACGGTCACTGAAATCTACACTTCTTTCAATTTTTGATCCTATCAGAAGGAAAACCTAAGAAGTTATACATTTTTAAAAAATTTCCAAACAAGTGTGATTCCGTTCCTAAAAATAAGACTACCTTTCACATACACCTGTAATATTTCTCAGTCCAATAAAGCTAAAGTTTTCATTAATATGTCAAAAGTTTGTTATAGATCATTTTGGATAAATAACAGTGAACATTTTCTATGACAAAAAGGCACTGTAAGTTTTCAATACCATTTAGCTCTTAATGCACACAGGAGTGTTTCTTATTTGTGAAGCACTGCATTAGAAGAATCCAAATCCTGGATTTCAAGATCTGTTAAGGCAAGACTAAACTGAGAATACATGGTTTGTTTTAGAAAAAGAAAAACTCAAAAAAGAAATTTTGAGCAATTCCCAATGTACAAGCTGTACAGAGTAATTCTGAAAGCATAAACAGAATTTCCATAATATTTACTTCTAGATTTCTCTATGCTGATTATGAATAAAATCTCATGATAACTTCTTCCAGAATTATTTCATTATAAATAATTTATATAATGATATAATTGTAAATTAAAATATATTTACCTAGACATAATTGACTCATTGCTTACTGCCACATTAATTAACAAACAGGAAAAGGTCCCAAATGTAAAATCCACTGTCTCCATAGAACTTACATTGTAAAAGGCGCTTCCTGTGAAGCAGCTACGTTACGAAAGTTATCCAGCTGCAGCAAATGAAGACACAGGCTGTGTCGTTAACACACAAATTCCGTTCAAGCAGGATGCAGAAGTGTTGGCTATGTTCGTTCCGTTTCTCCCTCCCCTCTGCACACACCTTCCTGAAATAAGCTGTGAGAAGGCATTGAGCCAGCCAGGATTTTCGGGTAGATGTTTCCGCAGCTTTTCCTTAAAGCAAGCACCCCAGGGAACTGACTCTGCTGGTTCGGGAGGTTGGCTCTACCCCACAGACACGAGAGCCAGGCACTTCGTAAACATGAGAACTTGGCGTTGAGACCAACCATTGAAACGCACCAACCACTGAAGTGTCAAAACGTGTGTGTAGACCTCACCAAACATATCTTTTTTCTCAGGACTGCTGTTAGTACAGCAACTCAAGGCCTGGGGGTGTTGCAGTGATTTCTGCATGGTCCCGTCCGCATCCCTGCCCCTTTCCTCATCCCCTCCACGGATTAGCCTCTGATGTCTGCTGTTCCCAGCCTCTCCCTCTGTCTGCTGCCACTGTACACCTTTGTGCCTCTTTCTTTTTTTTCTCCCTCTTTCTTAGCCCGTTCTGCCCTATATTCTAGAAACATTTCCCTGTGTGTGCCCGGTGACTGTGAGGAGAGGCACGCCTCACAGAGCCCATCTAACCCAACATGCAGCAAATACGCTGCATTTCTCTCTCTCTTCCACAGTCTTTAATACAATACATATATGTGACAACCAGATACCACATAACCCATAGAAACAGGAAAATGTTTTCCAACTGACCAATTAGTGAATTCTAAACAATTCTAAAATGTTGGATTAGGTTTTACGAATATTTAAAACCATTGACACACTTGTATAGCATGAGAACTATAACATGTTTTCATTTCTTCTGCTTGCTAGGCTTCCCTTGGTTTCTATTTGTCCCTTTAACCATTATAATAATGTTCTTAATAAGATAGTCTGGAACAGATTTAAAAAAACCTACAAACAGCTACTAGAAACATTAGTGTAGGAGTGGCAGAACAATATTTAAAATGTACTGGATAGGGCGTATCTCGCTACCAAATCAAACAGCTCTCTTCTCTACGGACTTACCTGTATACCAGATAGTCACCTGTTTCTCAAAAGGGAGAAAAATAGTTTAGTGTGCTATTGCTCATATTTTGAACTTTTCCTTCCTCCGAATGTACTTCCTCTGATTGTGGTTTTTGTTCCATTATTTATCGTAATAGCTAGCTGTTGAAAATAGATATGCAACCTGAGTAGCTCTAATAGACTTAGAGACTTCAAAGAGCTAATTGGGAATGGCTCAAGACTCTATCAGTCTGCTACTATTCAAAAACTATCTAGATAGTAATTTGGCATAAATGTACTCGCATTGTCTTTCTGTCATCCAGGGCAACACTCTTGTGCACACAATATAAGAGCTTACACCTGGACATATACAGTTGTTTTTTAAAGAAATTAAATAAAAACACATTAATAATGCACTATGACTGTGCATTTACATAACAAAAGAAAAAAAATTAAAAGCTTTAAGACATTAAAGCATAAAACATTTCTGTAACATTTATCTGTATTTATCTATATTAACGTATTACATGCAAATGTCACTCTATGAGCCAAATAATAGGTATATTTTAAATGATTTTGCAATATTAGAAAAAAACAGGTTTTTCAATAATCTTGATAACTAACTGCAACAATGGCAATACTCTAACATTTTCAGCAAAAATGAAATTCTTATATTTTTCTATACATTATTACTCTGTGCAAGTTATCACTCATTGTTCTTATGGACAATGCTATACCTTGTGGTTGCATAGTAAATATAAAACTATTAACATATGTTTCATAGAAATATAGCAATTATAATTGCAGTGTTGGTAAAGGAGGGCTGGACTCCAGTATCCTCAGTTATTTGAAACCTTGAAGATATTAAGACATGAAAATGGGGTAGGTAATGAAAGAAAGTAGGAACTAAAGTAAACAAAGAAAAAAAATAAACAGAGTAAATAGGAATTTAGTAAGTAAATAAGTCATAAAGTGTAGCTTGATGCTTTACATTCTTAGGCAGTGGAAATATTTCCCTTTCATTCCAGTGTAACACTGTCCATGTTTATCCCTAGTAGTTGTAGGCACTTAACTGGAATGCCCAAGTTATTCTAGGCGCTTCTTTAGGAATGAGGGGGAAAAAACACCTTCAGAACATGATTCAGGTGATAGCACTGAGCGACTCATTATATTTTTCCTTCAGCTATGAAAAGAATTTACAGCAACTGTGTTCCCAGCTTAGGCATCTCAGTTCCGTGCTGGTGGGATGAACATAGTCGTATCTATGCTGAACACATATACAAATGTTAATGTTTTTAACCATCACAGGCCTGCCATAGCAGTTGCATCTCGTTAATCTTCAACAGGATAAAATGAATTTAAGTTAAAATATTCATCAGAGAAGGCACATGGATTGTAGAAGTTTCAATAAAAGCCTAACTTAAGCTACAGAATTTTTGTTACACACCACCATTCACAAAATGTCCTGAAAACAAAGAAAAAAAACAGATTCCTTGCATATAACCAGTAAAAGTACAGAGGCCCATTTAGATGCATGCACATATGAACACTTGGTTAGTCCAGGTAAAGCTATACAGGACTGAATTAATCCAAGCCAGCTTGCGGTGCTCCCTGTTCAGTGGCTGTCTCCTCTGAGCTCAGTATCTGTGACTGCACCTGAACAGCACCACAGGTCCTGTGCACACAACTCACCTACCTTTTTTCGGAATAGCTGGAGCACCAAAAGCAGTGTGTTGACCGTACCATCACTGGCATCTCAGCCAGAGCACTCTGCTAACTCAGCAACACTATGCCAATATGTAAACTAGCTCATTCACTCTTCTTTGCTATGGAAATTGTCTAGAGGGCCCACAACACCAAATATCTCCCTTTTAACATTTTTTTCTTTCTTTTTGTCCAAGAAAATGCCAAAAATGCCTTTACTCATTCCCCACAATATAAATTACTTCTGCTGCTTGCATGTTTAGGGGTTTTCTGTTCTGTACACTGAGGTCTGTCTTTGCATGGTCCTTACAGCTTTCAGTTTCATAACGATTTGCACCAGAAACCTGAATTCCTTTGTTTATCCAGATAAAAGTTCAGAATAGTCAGTAGTTTTTCATCCCACTATAGCAGCATGCCTCATCTTTATCACTTAAATAGTGGAAAAGCAGCCCAGTTTCTTAACTCTTCATTTCTGATTCTGTAGAAGCCAGTTTTATTAACAGCTCTACAGAAAACAGGCATAAAATGGTAAGTTTCAATTATTACTGTCCTCATCTAAGCTATCAATTTCATGAAGGCTGTCATTTTCTTAATATTAATGTTACTTACTGAAAATCCAAAGTTATTATCTATAGTTGCATGATGTTGTTATAGTAGCACTGAAAGGTAAATATCCAAAAGCTCTGCTTCATAAGATGATAAAAAGCCTGTCTCAAAATTACAGCAAACAACATCATTGCAGTTTACAGACTGAAAAAAAGCAGACGAATGAACAAGCAAAAAAAACTCATAAGAATATGTGAAGTGTTAATTTACAACCTGCTAGGAAACGACAAAGAATTCTGGCACAATCCATGAACAGGGCATTCTAGACTCATTGTGAAGACTTATTTCAGGGGACATTGCCAACAAAAACAGTAATGCAGGCCTTAGCAATTTATAGACCTCTTTTAATAAAAAGATGCTATCAATCAGTAATGTCCTATTTCTGGGGGGAGGTTATTCTTTTCTAATAAATTCTATTAATAGTGTCAATCTTTGGTCTTCTGTTAAATCAAAATAGAATAATTAATAGTATTGAGAATTTTGTACATGAAAGAAAGAACAATAAGCAAGAAAAGTAACAACTACTTGGGAAAGAGTGCTGGTATAACAACGTATTGGGCTTGGACAAAAGCATAGTTTTACCAGAAGTGCCTGTCTCTTGTGACAATATATTAAGTGAGGTATATACTGCACTTATCAAGCCATAATTCAGAAGAGCAAATGCATAAATTGAAGGTTAGTACAAAATGAGTACACTTCCATGATATACCACCATGTGATATGAAACTGAGTTCCAGACAGTGGCTCACAAACTGTACAATTGCTCCCAACTTAACAACATTTTAAATACCAATTGCACCCACAGAACTTTTTAATTTTACTTTACCTAAAGTGCGTTATGCAGTTTGCGTTCATACAACATATAATGAAATACACTAAATGCTACTCTGCAGTTTTGATACTCTGCTCCCTTTGACTCTACTTAAAATAAAAAGGATATGAGAAGACGAAGAGCCTGAATCTTCTAACCTACACAATCTCTCCCTTTTCTTTAAGGCTGTGAAAGAACTATTCCTTCTTTTATATAGGTAAAGCTTAATTTCAGCTTAATTTCCCTAGTGGCATGACATGCTCGGTGCTGAGTTAAAGAGGAAATCCGTCAGTCAGGGTTGACCTCTTTTGGGTATTTGCTTTACTGTCTTCAATTATTGCAGCCCTGGCCTGACTCCACAACAACTACTATGTACCCAAGGAATAAACTTATATACATGAATATACATGAAAAAACACTGAAAAGGGTATCGCCAATCCCTATCTCTACCTGAGTGATTCTTGCTAAGACCAGATGAACCTGTTTCTGTTTTTAAGTCTTGAAAATTGTGAGCCAGTATTTACTACTAAGAAGACTTCTGACGAAAGAAACTTTTTCCTGATTATATGCTATATTGGAAAGAAAGGCCATACTGTTCTATACTATTTTTTGCTATGAAAAATATGAGACTGTTCCCCCAATTTTAATTAATATTTTTGTATCTAAGATAGACATTATAGCTTATTGTTATTGCTGCAAAAATGAACAGAAACTGGAGGAATCAACAACCATACTTTAAAGGAATTGTTAGCTACATGCAAATCTGGATACGCAGCAGATGAATTTGTTGGAGATCACAGGTAGCAGAAACAGTGACTCAAGGTGGAGTAAGCACTGCTCAAGTGATTCAACAGTGACAGATGGAACCTTTAAATGCTTGATGATTGAAAATTGCAAAATTTAAAATACAGAACCCTAAGCTCAGTAAATTCCATATACACAGAAATAATAATGCTACTTGTATAAATCTATGCAATGCATTACAAATTACACCAGATGTCATCCAGAGGAAGCTCAGTTCAAACACTTCAGAAATACTGTGCATTTCGCTAAGCTATGTCATAACGCTCTAGCTAAGTAACAAATAACTCTGCCAGTTACTTACTACTTTAAATCTGGATAGAAATGGTCCCAATATGTCATGGAGGAAATTATGTGTACTGTTAACGTTCCTAGACTAGCAGAACAAGCTGATATTGTTAAGCATCAACTAAGCTGCCTCTCTGGGCTACATCTATTTATTTGCAGTGCTTTAGCGTAGTGATTTTCAGACTATAGGATACGGAGCCTAGAGCTCTATTGATTACTTCTAAGTTGCTCACAAGACATCATAGGAAAAATCACACTGAAAAAAATGAAATTCATATATGATAAAAGGCAGTTAACACATACAACACTTCTGAAAGGAACTTTAGGTCCAATAGGATATAGTTTGTTTTTAAATATTTTCTGCAAATAAAAACAAGACAAAAAAGTTATGTTCAGAAATATAGCCTTTCTTGAACCTAGATTATTTATAAAGAGACGCCTAACTCCTGTAAAAGTTCAATTATCAAAAAGAACTGTAAGGAACCCCTATCTTCACTGGATGTTTGCACAAATGATCGTATATTAGGAGGTTACTAGTATCATAACCGCAATTGTAGGAGAGTAATTTAGGGTTTGATACAGGCATTATGTAATTGATGTTGAAATGGCTTAATGGCCCCAATCACTTTGATTCCCAATATGCATTATACTACAAAATGAACTTTCCCATTGTGGTACAAAGCAATCAAAAGATGCTTCATTCAGAAGAACTTGAGGAAAAACCTATACGCCTCACTCAAGACATATCTCTCTGGAACCTGTAATGATAGCTAGGAGCGGATGTTCAAGTTGGAGAGCAGTTAAGGCTTGTGCTACTCACAAAAAGATGTTAATGACTCATGTACTGTTATTACACATGTTCCCTTTCCATGATTCAGCATGGGAAAAAAATACGTGATTGACATTTGTAAGTTAACTTGATCACAAAATATTTAACTGTCATTATGCTATTATTCTGATAGATTACTTCATTAAATGGCCAGAAATAGTATTTACATCACTAGCCACGTCTGCTACTGTATTTTCTTTCCTCGCTACTGTTTTTGCCATAAAAGAAAACTCATAAGAGTTAGTATCCAACTAAAGACCATAATTTACTTATTTTAAACTTGAAACTTTTCTGAGAGAAAAGAATCTGGCACAGAAGATCATCAGAGTACTACTCTAAAGTCAATTAAAAAATCAGTTGCTTCAACAGAAGAATTCTCATTGAAAAACAATTCACATCCTGCTAATCTAAAAGGAAAAGATTAGATAAACTCACTAGGAGCTTTTTACGAATTTACAGAGCTGTAAAGTTGTACAGTAGAGAGCCTTGCACCAGTTTTCTCTAAGTAACTTGCTCATAATTCATCACCTCTTCACAGTTGAAAACTAACGACAAAAGCTAAGTCTGATCAGCATATTGTCAAATTCAGATACCCTCTATGAGGTGCACAACATTTCCGTGTATTTAGAGAAAGAAGTTTTAGTATGAAAAGTGTCAGGGGGAACTGTATTTTCTGCCAAATACTGTTTTTGAAGTGTTGGTGCAAGACAGCAGAGAGCACTGCTTATATGAAATGATTCCTGTGTTAGCCTTCATCTCTTTAGTCTTGTGAAAACATAGGACTGCTTTATCTCTGATGTTCCTTCATACATATGCAAAGTGCTTGTATCATCATTAAAATTTGGCTGCACAGCAACCCCCTACATCTTACTTATGGGGCTTGAAAAGGATCCAAGGAGAGGAGACAGGCAGAACTGCTGGTAGTGCAACTTTTAGAGCTATTGCAATAGTTTAGACAACTCATCAGTGTTTCATGTAGGAAATATATTCAAAAATTCAGTGTATAATCTAATCTCCCACAAGTATTAGTCCTATCAACTTTCCAGCAACCTCCCCAGTCTCTTTAGGCAGCATTAGCTGAGTTAAGTTTCAGTGTTATGGAGATTAAAGGCAGCTTTAATTTCTGTTCAAAGTGAACTTCAAAAATCCAGTGACTCAACCCAGATTTTTCTGTCAAAGCTTTAGAAATAAATAAGATTTAATGTCTCTTTCAGATCTTTTCAAGAATAAATATAATAATTCAGAGTTTAATCTGAGGTCAAGTGCTAATCATGACAAGCAGAAATGCAAGATCAGTAGAAATAGATTTGTACTCTCTGAAAGATAAACAAAAATCTCCTCATGAAATTATGGTAACTTTTTCATTCTAGAAAGTCATGAACAGATCATCTGCAGTGATGCTGACGCACATAAAAAAAAGTCTTTTCTCATGCACATTTGAATTGCGTTTGAACAAAGTTATGGCACTATAACCATATCTTTTAGAATCGGGATTCCTGGACAGTGCAGAAACAGTCAGCTATTTTGATGGTAACATTTGAAAAACATTCTCATCTTTTCTTCAGGTTCTTAGCGTATTAATAAAGAAATATGACAACCTTTTTAGATCACCATCATCTGAGAATGATCTGTCTGAATTACATTCAATGCTGCAGGAACTGCAATGACAGTATATGATTATTTTTCTTTAGTATGTAGTCTTTTCTAGGAAGTGGGAGCCTTGGAAACAAAGACCTGCCTTCAGTTATGATATAGATAATTTATTGTTAGGATATCTTCATATAATTATTGTTGTGATATAACTGAAGCAATAGATGTTAAATTAAAAGCAAAATAACTACATGTTCAGATAAAGAAAAATATCACTGGTAGGGATTATGGAAAACTGTCTTGCAACAGCAATAGCTGCACTAAGGTATGTTTGAAGTATTATACTTGTGGCATCACAAGACAATGAAAATTTGACCCTTTATTACTTCAGGTTTCAAACTCATGGATTTGTCTGCAAGAGCATATGAGATATACAATTTTAAATCAATATTTTAACTCAAGATTTGAGTTAGCTTATTATATAGAAAATATGTATCACCTCCTTGTTATTAGTATCATAATTGCAAAGTTTGCCTGGTGGGCATAACATTTATGTACAAGAAATTCTACTAGCAAATAAGCAGTCAAAAATTGTCCCATCTCCAAATAACAACTACAGAAAACCAAGAAAAAACATACTAAATTGCGAGGGGAGGGGAGAGAAGAAGAAAGAGAGAACTACGCCAGTGTAAACTTCTGCTAAATCCACCTCAAGCAAAACTGAGCGGGTTGAAGCATGTACACAATGTGGCCTAATCCATAAAATAAAAAACTGCTAAACTGTGACTAGGGCCATAATATATATTGCATTAGTGAGGCTTTGTGGTTTATTATGTTGTCGTCAGAATCCCCTCAGTGTATAAAATGGGCACTTTGCTAATCCACATACTTATAATTCACAAAACACTCTTAAAGTCTATGCATTTGTCAACACAAATTTAAGAGCAATGTTGTAGTGAGGTCTCAGGTTAAGATTTGATTACATTTGCAAAGTATGCCACACTATAATACCTCATAATATGCTAGTAGTTGTAACTTATTAAAAGCTAGTGATGACAGGGCTCTACTTAGGAGCCTGTTCCAACATTAGGATTTAAAACTTAGTTATAATCAGGGAGATAAATGAACAGTCTTTCAATAGCTTTTTCATTTGAAAGCCGAACTCTGAAATCTGAACTAAACATATACACTACCACTGTTCAGTGAGAATTGGATCAAACCCATTTTAGAGCCACCTTCATAAATGTGACTTGGATTTATGACCAAACCAAAGTTGTAGGTACTCTGCTGCCAGTTGGAATCTTCAGCCATGGGTTAAGACACCTAAACATCCTATATAGTGCATGAGAAAGGTTAGGACTCTAAAAAAAGGAAAAATGCTAACATACTAAGCAGTAAGCTACCTAAGCTAGTGAAGAGAAATCCTGAGAAGAATTTTTGGGAAATAAAAGATTGCAAAGAATCTTATCCCTCCACTAAAAATTCACAGCCATGAATTAGAGGGCTATACTAATCCATCCTTTCTTAAAGAACCATTTCAAAAAATTCAAAATGCAACCTGTCCCCAAACCAGATAGCCATGCAGCTAGGCCACCCAGCTATACATCGGAAAACCATTACCAAATGCCTCCTTTGTCTTCCAACATGAAGCATTTGTACTTTCCAAGACTACTTTAACTATCCGTAGTTAAGCAGTGTAAAAGTCTCTCTGTTCCACATTGCATAAACATCTAGTCACTGTGAGGACCTTGTAACCAATTCTCAAGCAAGGCAGGTGCACCCCAATCCACTTAACCACAGAGACAGCCACATATCCTTCTCTATGGGTCACTGAATATCTAAGATGCAGAACACCTTCAGCAGGAAGAACGGAGACCCTTGCATAAGAACAGTTTACAAAGTACCTGAGACATGAGTAGCCTCAGCTCAATTGCTGCATCAAAAATCTAGTAGAGAAGAGGTGTGAAACTATCTTCCATTATCCAAGCAAGTGCTTTAACCAATGGTTTAAAGAAGATTCAGACATCATCTGATTACTCAGATCTTATTGTGCTGATTTCAGGAGGCACGGTCTGAGAACACTAATTAGATTATGCAGGAGAGGGAGGTCAGAGAAACACTCATTGTAAATCTTAGAGCTTAGGAGACAGGAACCTTTGTGGCATCATGATGCTGCCAGTGCTTGCAAAAATGTATACACCAACAGAGCTTTGCCAGTCACAGAGCTGACAACTTTGATAGATAGCTCCTTTGTGGGGCAGGAATAAATTTGAAGTTCTGATGAGCTAGATTCTAGAGGTATGCTTCCTCAAGGAATCAGTAGCTAATTTTATGTTTACACAGATGGTGAAATAGGGCTTTAAAAAAATCTATTTTTGCCATACTTTACAACTGTATAGCTTCTGAGCTAGAAATAGTTCACATCTGGTGAACTTTGAGCATAGGCATAATGAGCTGTCTTCTGCTTGCTGTCATCCACAGAAACACACCTATAATCTTTCTGTAGAGCCCTTACTGCATATTTCAATTCAAAAAAGTTGCTAGAGAAGCGTAATTTAATGAGATTTACTTTATTTTGTGTTCTTTGTATATTAACTTAATATCTTTGTTCAGCAGAATGAAAACAGCACTTAAAAACATTAACTTTCTAGTGCTTTGATGTTGTTTCGCTGCACACTGCTTTTTGTATCATCTGAAAGAACCGCTAGGTTAAGAATAATGGCACAAAGTAACTATGATAGGCCACTGTGACAGATTGATGACTTTATACAGTTTGCAAGAAGCATTTTTATGATTTATATTTAAAGGAGGTTACTAGAGAATAAGGGAAAATACATGGTAAATTAGTCTATGTCAGAGGACAGACATTCATTCTGATGAAATCTCAAGAAAGAACATTTCTGTTTATAATTTTCTCCAGATCACGTCAGTGTCTACTTTCCATCACTTGTCTATGATAGGGTAGCACATTGCAGAAATTTCTCAGTAGAACAGATTCACACATTTTAGCAAATCAGCATAAGGAGTGATATGTGCCTTCAAAACAAGCTGATATGAGTTATAGATTTCATTACTTTGTGGGTAAAACCACAGCCAGGATATGACTTCTTTGTGTCAGATTCCATCAACTAGCATAATTGTTTACAGATTTATATTTTTTCAAATGCGTTGAATATGCAAATCTGTATGCAACAGTAGCTATTTAATAGCTTAAAAGGGACACTATATACAGCACTTCACATATTACTTAGCGTATTTGTATGCTTGCCTTTCATTTTTAAAATTCAGGTTTAACATTCAGTAAATAAACTCATTAAATCCTAGAAAGCAAAAACATTCTTTGGAACTTATTATAGGTTCTTTCATGAAGATATTCAATATACTTTTATTAAAATATTGTAATGCAAATACAGATTTCAATCCATTACTTATGGTATTTTAAAGTGCTGTATGTTCATCAGTTTCAAGTAAATTTTATTGGGGTTCTCAGAGGTAATGTAAAAAGAATAGCTAAAACAGGCTTTTATCCCACACTATATCTACTAGTTGTAGATACAGAGTTTTTTCTTTTACAGGCACATTCGTCATTTCAGTATTAAAACTATTTATTTGACTATGACACAGAGTAGCATTTTTCTTTCATTTTGAATATCAGAGCTGACAGAGATAAGCCCACCTGCTTTCACTATGCTTCCTGCAAGGGATATATTACTGTCAGGTTCACAGAGTTAATCAGCACAAGTCCAGTGTTAGCTTTCTATGTCGAAGTGAATTTTATCCACAGCAAATAATGAGGAATACAAATTTGGAACTGAACAGGATGTTTGAAATTTGAACTCAGGTCAAATATACAGTTCAACCTTCCTTTTCGAAAGACAAGGATGGAAGTTTTACCATATAAACAGGCAAATAAGCAAACAAAAGATCATTTATAATTGAAAAAAAATAAACTAACATAAATATCAGGACAAACAACATTGAAAAGGATTGGCTAGCTTCATACATCCCTAAGAGACTTCTTGTTATGAGCAACTTCTGCTAGACAACAGACTGTTGATCAGTCAAAATATAAGCAAATATCAATAAGGAAGTATCCTATACAAGCAGGGTTGTGGCCTAAAAACAGTAAATGATGTAGCAGTTGTTTTCCAGTTTTAAGTTTGCTGACAATTAAGTTCTAACTTAAGCAGGTTTTAAACTGTTCCAGTAACTAATATATTTTCTTTTTCTTTTTTTTTTTTTTTTCCTAGAGCAAATACACTGTAGATCACTTCTCAACTTCTATGACAGTGTTCATTTCGACTGAATTACGCAAAAAGTGTTCTTATGTATTTGGTAAGTAGAGGAATACAAGGGAATGATTAATTTTTTGGGTCACGGAGTGAGAGCAGAGATATCACCGATTGTCTTTCAGGTTACAGAAGCCTTCCCACCCCCAATCCTGCACTTCTACCTTAGCAGTTAATGATTACTTAGAATATAGATTGTTTATGCCTTTCCTTCTTACAGCTCCCTCAGTCCAAGCTGCCTTTTGTCCCACAGTTTAGTTCTCCTAAGAATAAGGTATGATCATGTTAAGCCACACAGATGTGGTTGGCAGTGTGGAGTGGTTCATGATACGCAGTTCTGGTCACTTTGTTTTCCAGTCTGAGTGTAGGAACTCTTCTTGCACACATGCCTGAGTTTCCTTTCAGCCCACTTGGGTGAGATCTTCTCAACACTCAGGCTGAGGAGTAGGGTAGTGAAACGCACCGCACACGTGTCTCGTAGTACAGACACGACTGTGAAATACCAACATGATACCAATGAGATGTCTTGGGAGGAATTAGTTTTTGAAAGGCATTGCTGGGTGATATTCCATCAGCTTGGTTCAGGTAAATTGTGTAAAGTGCTACTATCACAATTCCAAAGTTCAGAGGACTGACTGACAAGATAAAGCAATGTGTTCATTTTATGATTGGCATCAAGAATCTCTGGGGGAAAATATTAGCTAGTAATAAAGGAAATATCTGTGTCTGAGAATGGCTCTCTAGATGGCTGTCTAATCTCCATGATTGTTTAGAAAGTACTGAGGGAAAGCCAAAAACTATTGACCTTTTTGTCAAATTGTCAAGATGAATATTTTTCGATGTTCAGTCTTTCCTACAAATATAATCAACACATCATTCAGGAGACTTTTATTCAAGAGTTGAATCAAGCTCTTGATTAAATAAAGACCCTAATACCAGATGGATCACATCTGCTCAGGTATAGATATCTCGGTGAGTTAGTACCTTAATCTCTATTTTTATGATTATTATGCAAGATTTGGAGGTGTTTCGTAGCTCTTTGGTCTGAATACATATCCTTCAGAACTGAATATACACATTGATCACATTCACAGCCATCACCGGCTTTCAATGGACAGGACTTTTGATTTGGAAGATTGGTGGATCAGGACTCTGGGGCACACTGTGAAGGGCTTTTGCCCCATAGTTTAAAAATACTACGAAGTGCACTCATGATACTCTCCATCATCTTTGAAAGGTCATAGAGAACAGGAGAGGTGCCAGAGGACTGGAAGAAAGCCAGTGTCACCCCAGTCTTCACAAAGGGCCAGAAGGAGGAGCCAGGAAACTACAGGCCTGTCAGCCTCACCTCCAGACTGGGAAAGGTGATGGAACAGCTCATCCTGGAGGTCACCACTAATCATTGTGGAGGACAAGAAGGTGATCAGGAGTAGTCAGCATGGATTCACCAAAGGGAAATTAAGCCTAACCAATCTCAGAGCCTTCTCTGATGGAATGACTGGCTGGGGAGATAAGGGCATTTCAACATTGTTTCCCATCACACCCTCCTAGGGAAGCTCAAGAAGGGTGGGTTGGATGAGTGGACAGTGCAGTGGATGGAGAACTGGCTGGATGGCAGAGCTCTGAGGCTAATGATCAGCGACATGGAGTCTAGTTGGAGGCCTGTAGCTAGCAGTGTCCGCCAGGGGCCAATAACGGGTCCAGTCTTGTTCAATGTACTCATCGATGACCTGGATGAAAGGACAGAGTGCACTCTCAGCAAGTTTGCTGATGATACAGAACTGGGGGGGAGTGGCTGATACACCAGAAGACTGTGCTGCCATTCAGACAGACCTGGAGAGGCTGGAGAGCTGGGCAGAGAGGAACCTCTTGAAGTTCCACAAAGGTAAATGCGGGGTCCTGCACCTGGGGAGGAATAACCCCAGGCACCAGGACAGGCTGGGAGGCTGACCTGCTGGAGAGCAGCTCTGCCGAGAAGGACCTGGGAGTGCTGGTGGACAACAAGTTGAGCATGAGGCAGCCATGTGCCCTTGTGGCCAGGAAGGCCACTGATATCCTGGGGTGCATTAGGCAGAGTGTTGCCAGCAGGTGGAGGGAGGTGATCCTGGCCCTCTCCTCAGCCCTGGTGAGGCCTCACCTGGAGTGCTGTGTCCAGTTCTGGGCTCCCCAGGACAAGAGAGACATGGAGAGCTCCTGGAGAGAGTCCAGCGGAGGGCTACTAAGCTGATTTGCGGCCTACAGCATCTCTCGGATGACAAAAGGCTGAGAGAGCTGGGCCTGTTCAGTCTGGAGAAGAGAAGACTGAGAGGGGATCTGATCGATGTTTGTAAATATCTGAAGGGAGGGTGTCAAGAGGATGGGGCTAGACTCTTCTGCGTGGTGCCCAGCGACAGGACAAGAGGCAACGGGCACAAACTGAAACACAGGCAGTTCTGTTTAAACATGAAGAAAATTTTATTTCCTGTGAGGGTAAAGAAAAGAGAAATTGCTAGGGTATGTGTGTGGCATACCAGTGTGAAGGTGCTGTTAGTGGCTGTGCACTGTCCTTATATATCACATTCGATAATATGAATGGATAAATGAATAAAAAAGCTTTATAACTTCTCCTGGAGTTTGGAACTGACATTATTATATTCATATTAGTAACAAAATGACAAGAGAGTACTGGAGAATCATAAGAACTATTTTGTTTTTTCCCCTCCCTGCACATGGGCAGAGAACATAGAGAATTTGAATGAGAACAAACCCAGTGCAGTATAGCAGCACAGTAAAGGTATATAAAAAGATATATAAAGCAAAGGCATATAAAAAACAATTATTAGGGTTTTTGTTTGTTTTCAGTGGAATATTTACTTATTTAATTGATAATATGCGTGTAGCTGAAACAAAACAATTAAAAGGAAATGTTTGTCAGATTGAGGCTGCACTGAAAAGGTTTCACTTTTGCCCTTCACACAATTGCATTTAATTTACTAATTTGCCAGAATATAAATTAAAACCACTGTTTCTGTCCTTTGTGACCTAGTATTAATTATGGCTCATCTGGTTTTCAGTAACACTGCCAGGAAAAAGGGCATGTTCAGCAAGTTCTTTCTAGACAATACTCATACGGGGCATATTAGGAGGTTCATCAGCTAGATAAGATGATGTATTGCTTTTTTTTCTCTCTCCCTAAACCTTAGTTTACCATTCATTGTACTCATTCGTAACTTAGTATCTTCACTATAGTATTTATTGGGTTAATTATAAGTCATCTCTTTGCAAGACACTGCTCTACATTGTTGTCAACATGCCTATCAAAGCTACCTTAAATTCACTGAATATAAAAATTAATAGCTTTACAAAGTACAATCATAAACCATGAAATAAATAATTAAAATGCTAAGAATATAACACACCTAGCTTCTTAGACTACTACTTTCTATATCTTAGGATGTCTACACTTACCATTAATTTAATCTAATAGATTGCAGCATTCAACATCTTGCTAGTACAACGCACTTCAGCAAGTGTAGACAACACACTTCAGCAGGTCAGTTTCCATTCATTCTGAAAGATTTGTTGTATTTTTTTTTAATAACTTTATTTTACAATTCCTTATTCTGAAAGACTGCAATATTAGTTTGTAACCTCTATGAGCTGTATGGAATAGTATAAACTAAATTATACCTGAAGCCTCATATATTGTCTACAAGCTGCTGTGTATTATTTAAAGAAAACTACGTAAGGTTTTAGTTTGTCATTTATCCTATTCTCTTATTGAAAATTCCAAATGTTCAGAATTTTTATTCAAAGGTATTTCAAAACAGCTATTTTTTGTCCCTACATAGAATGTAAACCATTCTAATAAGGAATATTAGGAATTCTCAAGAAATCTTGTTTTATTCACCAGCTTTATATGCAATCTATGTTGACCCACTGAGTTCCATAACAGTCAGTAAACAGCCATTACTTAGGGCTCGTTTAAACACTAAAAAATGGGTATGACACATGACCAATATTCAAGTTGTTAATTTTTGAAATCTTTCTAGGGCTATGCTTATACCATACTTACAAAGATATCAAAGCTACCTCTAAATAAATCTGCTGAGATTTGAAAGTAGTATAACAGGTTAGTTTGATGTTCTCCCTTGATCCCTTCCTCTTCCCAGTGCTTCACCAGTACCTTCCAGCAGACTTTGTCAGTTCAGGCTCAGAGCTGCACAGAAACCTCTGGGCCCAAGCTGGGTTTACTGGCTTAATCCTCCACTAGATTGAAGATTGCGGCACAGTACCCTCTAGCATGATGGAGACTTTCCTATATTATCTTCTAGCCACTGGAGATTAATTGCAGTTGTGGTAGGTGAATGCAAGGAGTTCTATGATACCACTCATTCGATTCCTTTTCTGATGTACTGTATTATTTTGTGTTATTCATAGATGATGATAACGTTATGTTCCCTGAAAGTTAATGGAGACCATTCATATGCATAGCCATCTGTAACTGTAGCGTTTCTGAAAATAATCATATTATTTATGGAAATATAAGATTTCTATGCATCAAGTTTCTATAAATCCTTATCAATATGTTAGCTTTGTCTGTTTCAGTTCTGCAGGGTACGTTTCCTCAGTTCAAGCAAACCAGGAATTAACCACAAAATAGAATTTTTTTTTTTTTCCTGTGCACAGGAAAAGAGATACCATACATAGCAAAAATACAAAGTAGCTCTCCAACTAACTTTCATAATTCTGGACAAAATGATCACTTTATGATATAAGTAGCTTACTGTGGGCTTATTTCGTGCCACCTACTTGTGTCCCCTCCACCGCCTCTCCTTTTTTTTTCCTCATCTCTCTCTTGTTTTATCTCCCAGACTGTGGGGAGGATACAAGAGCAGTGAATCCTACTCCTATGCAATTCAGAGGAGTGACAGGAGTGACTGGGCAGCCAACTATTACCGTTGCAGAGTCCAAGTGATTCATGGCTTGTTAGCACTGTCATTTCCTTCTCTCGCATTCATAATTTTGCTAAAACTGTGATGTCCTAATGATCCTGCTAGCTCTAGAAGTGAAGGCAATAACTCTTTGCTTGCTGGTTTGTTTGCCAGTGTACACTCACGAGTTCTGCTGTACACTAAAGCCAAACCTACTTCACTTGTAAAACACACTGGGTTAAATCTCTCTCTGGTATACCTTTGTGCCGGTATTTGAATTACTGTTATAAGAATGGTAAAATTATATACAACCACTCACTGTTAGTATTATTTTTAACAACAGTATCTTCAAAAAATATAAAAATAGGGCTATTTTTTTTCCTTCTGTGCCTTGTTTAGTGCTTCTAAATTTAAAATAAATTAAATGATCATTTTATTTAGTTATTCATTAAATATTTTACTTAATCCTTAGCTAGTTTTCACTTGCAGAAACAAGGAAAAGGAAATACAATTCACAGCCTACGTTTTTTTAGAATACTGACTATCATTCTTTTCAGTTACTATAGTACTGTAAAAGCATATTTTTGCCTTATCTTGTAAAATTTTACATGCCTGAAATGTATTTTTGTTCTGTACTGGAACAAGACGAAAAAAAAAAATTTCAAGCAGTTTCATGTGGCTGGTATTTTCCTAGAATAATCTAGTTTCAAGTCATGGGTCTGAATCAAGATATTTAATAGGGGATACAGAGAACAAGTTCAGTATTCTGTTCCATTTTTCCAGAGACATCCTCTTATCGTTTCCTCCCTTTTTGCTAAGACACATGAGCGTACATCTACTCTGATATCTGTAATTAGAAAGCCAGAAGTTCTATATAAAGAAAACAAAAAACATATTGATTTCAAAAGTCTAGGTTTTAACAGAAAGCTTGTCACAAAATATACAAATAATATTCTCATAAGTACTTTGTCAAAGGGGGTGCCTACATAAAATGCATGCTGTTTTGAAAAACTTTAAATCCTATACCTGATGTTTTAGACCTCTGCAATTTTTAACAGAGGAAGTGGAGAAACATATAGCTCTACAGACAGGATGGATAAAATTCAGCCCTAGTATACCCATCTTATTTTAGATTCCCACCTAGTAATCACTATGGCTACGCTTATGCTTGTAAATTTAGCAGTTCTACGGCTGGTTTTCTGAATATGAGGTTCATCTGGTAGGATCTGAATATGTCCATGGTACTCCTCGCTCATCCTCCAGCAGGAGACTACATCTGAACTGGCTATTGCCAACAGAACTTGGGAAGAGTTAATTCTCAGCTTACGCCAAAGAAGCACTTAGGACTAACCACAAGAATGCCATAACAGCTCCAATGATTCAGTCCCCTTACTGGACCTTAACCCGAGCACTTTCAATTTACTTGAGCAGAGACAGCCATTGCCTCTAGTTTTGAAAATATCACTAGGAATAACCAGGTGTGGCATTTTGCTTTTTGACAAATTTAGTAGCCAGACACCTCACAATCAAGAATCATTCAGCCAAAAAAGTATTTTTTAATAGATCTATATATTTTTTTAGAAGCTCTTCATTTTGTCTTAGAAATCCTGAGTATTCTTACTGTGTATATAGATAGCTAGCCTTAGGCAATGATATCTTGTCAGAGTAAATGACGCGGTCTGAAAAATATTTTGCAGCAAATTATTTCAAGTTCTTAGCTTTATTATTCTTTTCCTTTACATCATCTGTCCTACATTACAGTATGAGGAAGGATAAGGATCTTCCTCCCTCCTATTTCAATCTTGTCTGAAATTAAATATCCTAATCATTTAGTCTCTTTCACATGGAAGATCCTTCATGCTTTGAATTTTGTTGCACTTTCTATCTTTTTTCATGAACTGACTGAATCTGCAAAGACTATTCCAAAAAATACTGTATCATCTCATTCTTATTCTAGAGTTATCATATTTTTAGTATTAGTTTCCTACACCTTTTTCATACATCCTAATATAGAGTTAGTTCCCCTGCTTGTTGCTGAATTTTGAGTGGATGATCTGAAAGGGCAATCAGCTGCGACAGGTAGACCTTTTCCTTCAAGTGTATATACTTATCCTTGAACCAATGATATCACTCTAATCAGTAGTTTCTAATTTTACTATAAAATTCTTGTGCAGTAGTCTGCCATAGCTTTCATTTGCCCCGATATTACTAGTTTTCCTTAGCCTTTCAGAACCCTTCTGGACTTCTTCAAACTGTGCTCACTTTAATAATGTGACCTTAACATAGGTCTGAATAGCAACAATTAGACAACTGGAATGTCGTGACCATTTCTCATCAGTCTACCATAAAAGGTCTGGCTGTTGTCTTGTACTCCCCCATGTCAACAATGTAGTGATACCAGAAATCAGGTTGTATAGACAAAACAACATTTTCCAGGTGGAGCTAATTTCATGGAGAGAAGAGAGGAGAAGTATAAACTGGGAACTGCAGAGAACAGTGAAAGGGAATGCCCAGATTCTTTTGCCACTGTTAAGTAATCCAGATGGTTTAATAACCCCATTAAAATTTATACAAGCCCTCAGATCGTATACTCTATAGTTTTATCATCCATGTGTGCAATCTGACCTCCATGCGCTTCTATAAAATAAATAACAATGCACACATCATCTTATATTACAGGACGCTTATTGCTTTAGAAGAATGGAATGATTTAGATCATTATATAAGCAAATTCCCTGAAATAAAAGGAGTGGTCTTCAGAATCTAAATCAAAAAAATCAGAGGGAAAAAAAACTTCAGGAATGCAAAAAATTACATTGCAGTTTCCAATGCATGATCAGGCCTAAGTATGTTATTTTTAATGGATAACTCATCTGACCTATTTTTAAAGACCACCAGGATAAATGTAATCCATTTCAGAGCTTCTTTATCCTTATTGTTAGGAGTTTTTGTTTCTGAAGTCTAACCTAACTCTTTCCTACTGCAGTTTGAATTCATTACTGCATCCTTTTTCTCTACGAGAACAGTTTACTTGACTTTTTTTAGCAACTGACTTTATCCATATATTTGAAGACTGCTGTTATGACCCTCTTTTCCTTATTGCCCCTCAACATCTTTCCCTTTCTAGTCTTCTCGAGCTACAGTCCTTTAGAGGTTTATGCAATATGTATACACATACACACACAAACATCTAGCTGAACCTGAAACAGAAACATGTCCTTGATGATTTATGAATACACTTACATTTTAAAAGACAGAGGTTGTAACATAAATCTAAAACATATGCCTTTTGGCAAGTTACCAGCTTCCAGTATTCCTTGACTATGACAAATTCATCAAAGCAAAAAAGCGCCAGAGGGAAACTTGCTAATAACATGGCACAGTGTTATCTCCCCTGAGGAAAAGGAAAAAGGATGGGAGCCTTTCCCTCTAATTTAATTAAAAATGAAAACTTTCATTAAACGAGGATGTATCACCCAATATTTTAAGAAAAGTAATCTCTGCTGTGTTCATGAATCACTATTGTGTATAAGAAAATTAAATAAGATAAAATTAAATGATAACAAATGGGTACTTTATGGAAGCACTGTGCAATAAGTTTAAGGGTTTTTCTTAAGGTATAAAGAAGTTCATCTGACTGATTCAAGACTGAGGTTTTCCACCTTCGTTTTTCTGAGGGAATGAAAGGCAAAGCAAATGCAGAAATCACTTGAAGATGAAAGAGATGAAAGGATAAAAGGCTTCACCCCGAATATAAGCAGTAACTTTTCTGAAGATATAAACAGATTGAGGAAGGTTGATTAGTGCTGTCTTTCCCAGTTTGGTCATGTTATTCATTTGCTTATAGCACCAGCTCTATGTAAACACTTAACTGAAGGTAAAGAGCACATTTTAAACAAAAAAGACAACCAGTATTTTACACATGTAGTGAACTACAGGACTCTGGTCATAACAAAGTTACTTCTTCTGTCAAAATAAAATTATCCATTTCATAAAACCACAGACACTGGGTTGGGAAAATACATAAGAAATACTCTAAGCTGTCTTCCCTTTCTTCTAGCATATAACTCTACCTGTTAATAAGTGATATGTGAGTGCACCTCATTGATAAAACATTTTGTCATTCTGCGTCCAAGGAATGCTAGAAGCTGGTCAGTCTATTCACTAAACTGAAGTTCACCCAGAATATTTCATCCTTTTCAGCCACCTACCTACTCAGTGCCACCACTGTTAACACTACTTACAAAATTATTTGGACATTCTTTAGGAACATGTTATGTTTACATTCCTCTTTCTTTTTAATTCAAAAACACACACACAGAATTAAAATACGTGAATGTGTGGATTTTAGAAACTATTCACTATTTACCGTCCTATATTTTTTTCACCTTAAAAATTTCTACTCAAACGTATCCAGAGTTTTTATTTGCATTTTTGATTAATCAATATACTATGAGGTGGATATGTGCTATTAGTCCTATACTATATACAAAGAAGCTAAGGCACCAAAGAATAATGTCACTTCAAATTCATTACTGTAGTGGGATCAACATCCAATTACCATGATTTCTACTCTGTTCCATTTTGTGTATGACTACACTTTGTTTCCATTTAAAACTCATCTTTCCTCTTCCCTTATGGAATTTTGTGAGACATTGCTTATAAGTCGCTATATGTTTATGGATAAGATAAAATATTCAGTGTTCAGAAATACAGCGCTAAAAATGAAGAACAGTTGAGTTACGGCAGTAACAGAAGATGTAAATAAATCATTCAGTCACTTGCTTAACTACTATCTATATTGCTCAGAATTTCATCAAGAAATTGTCTCAGTATTTATGCTATCACTAATAAGTATTCTTCTTCCAGTTGCTCATAAACTTATAAGCATGCAGTAATTGGAAAAACCACTACTGCAGAAACAACATTTTTTTCTCATAATAAGCCACTGCGTACTGTCAACTCTCAAACACGAGTGGAAATATGAAGGAACAGAACTCAGGAACAGAAACTGCTTCGGTTCAATGCTAGTTCAGCGTAGGAGGTGCAGAATTACCCTGTAGCTAAAAAGAGGAACTGTACTTTTGCCAGTTTTCTTAAAATATAACATCATAAAGTAGCAAAGAATTTGACAAGACAGTGCTGAAGTTAGTTCAGCACTAAATTAGTGTATATAACGTTACATACCTGGAGCATGTTGGGTTTTTTTTTCCGTCTTTGTTATTGTCTGAGGGAGCTTTGCTCATTTTTAGTCACCCTTGTGTTCCCCCACCGTCATCTTTATCCATTTTAGGAGGTGCTCACTGTTTCTACCCTTCCGTCTGATTTAAACTAGTTTTGAATCACACTGTGTGCAAGATACGCAGAGAAAAGCCAGGTTAAATTTAATAAGTTTAACATGAAAACAAATTAATATGTTTCACTTCTCCGCTTATAATTTCTAGGTCAAATTGGACTGTATTTCACATTGTCGTCAGTAATGAATTTCTGTAAATGAAACTATCCCTTCTGAGACAACAATGCAGATGATCAACTTTCAGTGGATTTGTTGGTTGTTTCTACAGTTTGAAAATAGTTAACGTTCTGCTGCTGCTGCTGCACGTGAAGCAGCACAGCTGAGCTCACTGTGAGATAGTGTTATTCATTCTGCTCTTCCAAACAGAGTAAAATGCAGTAAAACGTGGGTTTGTGACAGAAATAAGCTAGTAATGAATATATAGAGTGAGAAAATAGATCTCTTGACTAGAAAACGTTATTCTTAGAGTTATTTTCCTTAGTAGTATCACACTTTAAAAGAAATACGAAGTGTAAGCCAGGGATGAGACATTTGCTTGTGTCTCATGAGTTCTCTCTCATGAATTGCTAAGCTCTTTGCCTACAGACTGCATTTTGTTGGAAATGCAGTGATCAAATTTCTGTTCAACAATACCACAGCAGTTTTCTACTACATAAAGCAACGTTTCTCTGATTATGTACTTTTAACGTTATCATGTCTCCTGCAGGGGGGCTAGGAGGCATGAGATATTCCATGGTTGTTCCTTTACTGAAGAAATAATCCTTCTCTACTATTGCCAGTACTTTCCACAGGAGAGCACTTTGAAAGTAGGAATCTTGCAACACTGTCTGTATAGATTATTTGAATAGATGTCTAGAAAGCACCTAGACATGTTAACACAGGACAGATTGGATACTAGCGCTTTTGAAAAGGAATACCTTCCACTCTTCCGTTTGAGTGATACAGCAGTTCCCAGAATAAAACTCTTGAAATAATCCCTTGCAGACCCTCAGGCATTTGCATGAGGCATGTTGCCAATCGGTCCATAATAATTTATAGAGTACCTTGTGAGTAATAACAGCTCAGATTCTGATAGTTTTATAACAATCAGTAACATTGACTTTGTAACCTCATATCCTTCCCAAAAGATGTGCATTCATATTGTACCCATGTCATAGCATTTGAATTCAAAATTCCTATCAAAAGTCATCAGTTCATGTTCAGGTGGGATAACTATAAAAATCACAGTTCTTTTCCCTTTCTCTGAAAGTGTTTGGATCTCATTATGTTTGAATGAGAACAAAGATGTTTCATCATCCTGCATCCTAGACACATGAACAGCATTTGATTTGTTTATGCACAACTCTGCTAAATCCTTCTCTACTGAGGGCAAAATATTGTGATAATCGACTAAGGCTTCTTCAGCCTGATACCCCATCATGCACGATGCTGACCAATTGCCATGATCTCATCATGCAATCATTTACTGTTGCTATTTATGGAACAGATGAGGTAAAGTTTCAGAGGCTGTCTTTCATTAGCTGTATGTGCATCCAGACACAGTTTTATTAAAATTAACTTCTGTTGTAGATATTGTGATATTAATTGGCTTCTAGCAGAGGTTTTTTCATTAGGCATTGGTCAGTAGTTTTAGTTTCTCTGTATGTCACTGTGGATATGCCTTGCTTTATCACAGAGTGTTTTTACCTGTTTGCCTGACAGGTTTTTTTGGTGGTAATTGTGGGTATTTTTTTTTTAGTATTGTATATGGCATTAGGCATATGGCACACTTTTGGATTTACTTGGAATCTCAAAAGCAGAAGTTACAGTGTCCATTGAGAAAGTAGTCCATGGTTATTGCACTTAATCCAAATCTGATACCAATAAAAGGTAGGTTAATTTAGAAATGGAAAAGTTCTGAAATATAGGCAGAACAGGATTCACTGTGTTTTCTGGCCTGTTTTATTTTCTACACCTATTAATCAATCTTTCAACAACACCAGGAAAACCAACTATGAGCAGCATTTTGAAATAATTCAGAATTGGTTGTTTAACACCATAAGATTACTTCACAACATTGAGATGAATTGTCAGACAGTGTATAGAAATTCAGTATTGATGAAGAATACAGTACATGACCTGAAGAGACTACACCAACACATTTAGGCCATCTTAAGGTATCTCCGGAATTTTGGGGGATGGGACCCAAAAAGCTTAGAAAGCAGTGTATTTTCCTGTTTTAGCTGTTGTAAAGGATAGATAATTTCAGATGAAACTCTGCTAAATCAGACAAGACTTGCTAGATCTTCTGCTCTCAAATTCAGATGCTGGATGCATGAAGCCTCTAGGATATTTCAATCCTCTTGTGAGGTTTAGCCCAGATCCTCATTTGTGGGGAACAGTAGGGGTGCAGCACAGATGATATCTTTATCTCCTCACTGATCTAGCAAATTAAAAATTTTGCCAGTATTGGATATAAAAATTATGCTAGGATGCTTATTTCTAGGAGGAAGGGAATAGATATGTATGTAATGTGCAGTGATCTGAATGCAAGGAGGTAATATTTCTTCTCCTAGCATAAGCAACTACGCCAGCTCTTACATCCAGACATTTATGCTACACCTATACTAGTAAACTAAACAAGCCTGGGTAAGGGCTAAACACTGACCTTGGTAAATTGTCCATTTTGTTAAATAAAGATCTACTTCTTATTAAAACCTTGGTCTATGCTGAAAACCATTCCTAATAGCAGTTTTGTATATAGCCACTCTGATTTTAGAGAATGAGGAAGACTTTAGTCACAAGCATGCAAGTCAAGCCGCACCAGAGCAGTCAAGTTCAGGGGGAGAAAATTGTCTCTGCCATGGTCTATTTACCAGTTCAGAGGTAGTCTTAATGATCTTATAGCACTCTAGATGGGGAAGATTATAGAAAGAGGGTAGAATGCTGTAATAAGCTACTGAATTTTATTGATCAGCTATATATTTTCAGCTATTAACAAATATAAAATACTATTAAATTCACTTTAAAATCCCACATAAAATAGAACTCAAATATTTCAACCCCTTTTCTGCTTGAAAATACACAGGAAAACAAGTTCAGGAAAACTTGCACAATTTTCAGTGGAATTAGTAAAAAGATAGTTAATCTTTGCTAACCTCTATGCCAAACTACTGAAAAAGCAAAGGCCCTAATAAAGTCTGGTTTCTTAAAGGTTTAGGTTTAGTGTCCTTTAATATTCTACTGCTTTGTCGCTCTTCACCCAAGCAACAAGCTACTTCTGCTGGTCCTCGGTCACCTACTCTCATGGTATCTCTGGTTCCTGTGTTGACCAGCTGTTTGTCTGCTCATGAAAGTGGGCAACATTTGCTGAATCTGTTTGGGAAATACAGATTTGTCAGCTGTCCAGCCAGGACGGATAATTTCATGGGGCCGCTGCCTTTTAGACTGGGAGAGTAGATACAAGAATAACTGCCTTTCCCTTGGTGACTCGTATTTCTTTCTGCAGGCATTGATTTCCATATAACTGGTAGGATCCTCGTATATTGAGAATCCGATGTTTCTGTTACACATTGATTGAAACTAATTTGCAGGAGCCATTAGGGTAGGGGGCTAGGGGCTCAGGGACCAGCAGATAAAATCACACTAATTTCTTGCAGAAACCAATCTAAACTAGAGCAACAGAATCTGCTCATCCTCCTTTTTGTGTCCAGATGAAAGAGTAGGAAGAGAAAGGGAGATTCAGTAATTTTTAGAAGATGACAATCAGCACTTTTAAGCAGCAATTAATAAACAAAGTCATGGGCTTGACCCATTCTATGCATAGTTTTCTGTTTCTGCACGGAGGAAGAGAAACAGTGATCTGGTCTCTTTAACACCTTAACCCAAAGAACCTCACTATTTCAAGCTGTTTTCTTCGAATTTTTTCATTTCTATTATTTTAAGTAACCCCAGTTCCCCCCGACCCTTTAACCTTACATAGTAGCTTCACCAGGTATATCATTTAAATATTTTGCGAAGGAGGTATCAAAATCCAGTAAAAACGCCTGTTATACCTGTACATATTCTTCTTATAGCTAGCGCCACTACTTCAGATTGTTCCTTTATTTTCATACAGTAATTTTTAAAATGTAGTTGTTCTAAATGTATGTTTGGTACACTTCTCGAATCTTGTTCTAGCCTCTTTACTTTCAAAAAAAAAAACCCTAACTGAAAAGGTTTTTTCTCTATTTTGTCTTATTGTTTATGCTGATTTTTTGATCTAGAAGTTGACAACCACTTGCAACTGCTCATTATTATAAGTATTACTTTGTCACTTCACATATTTCAGTACACTATCTGAAATAACTACTTCATCTACTATAACTTGACTATCTTCTCTTTAGTGCTGTTAGATTATATTTACCAAAAAAAGGTGCTTAAATCTTGTCTTTTGGAATGTAAATATAATATATTTTAAATGAAAATAATACATTTTACGTGGCATTTCAATATATCATTTCAGTACACCATTATGATGCCTGGCATGGATTTCTGAGCAAAAGATATATAAGGCAAGTGGAAATCTACTTACTTAAATGGATCATTTTTCAGGTCAGTGAGCATTACCAAATTTCAGTTTGACTACTTAATAAGAAAACTGTTAACAATTAATAGGGCACTAGACTGGCCTTTATTTTACTTTTAAAATACATACCTAATTATTAGAAAATAAAGTAAGCAAGTAAATACAGGAATCTATCTATTGCAAGAAGCATGAATCAAACTGAATAGTCTTTTTCTAGGTGTGTTAATTATCATCATTCACATACAGAACAAATTATTGGCTAGAATAATTGGTATATTTATCAGACTTGAGAATGTACTCCATTGGCTGTATAATAAGAACACAGGATGCCTGTATCAAGTGAGATCTAAGGTCCATTTAGCCTAATAGCTTGTCCTGGACACTGGCCAGCAGTGTAGACAAGGCAGAACTAAGAACACGCATGTAGGAGGATTTTAATCAGATAGCTTCCACACTGCCCACCTAATCGCAGCTTTGTGACACGCTGAACAAGAAGCAGTATCCATATTAACAAGCCTCAATGGATTTTCTTCTTCCATGAACTTGCTCAGCTGTTTTTGAACCTGCATGAAATTCCAACAAACTAAAACATCCTGTGGCAAGGAGTCCCACAGCATAACTATACGCTGTGTGAAAACTCACTCTCTTTTCCTTATTTTAAGGCAGGCTTTTACTAGCCACGCATTGCTTAATGCCTTCTACATCTTGTGCGGGAAGAAAGGATGAACAATTGATCCCTGTCTACCCCTCCTCGCCTCCTATGATTTTGTAGTCCTCTGTCATTTCAGATGTCTTTCTCACTCTGAAGAATCCTAGCCTGTTTAGGCATTTCTCACATTTGTCATTGGTGATGCATTTCCACCTTTCCCTGAACTTCTTCCAGTTCTCCTAAATCCTTTTGTGAGGAGGATTAATACTCCAGAATGCTCCAGGTGTGAGTCCATCATGGCCTTAAGAAGTGGCATATACCTCACTCACACAACTGAGTACTTTTTGTCATCTATCAGTCTCCTCTGCCTTAAATTTATAACATCAGGGTTTTATTGAGTCGATAACATGATAAACTATGAACTATATTTCCTTTTCTTCTATTTTTTCAAGGCATAGTTGTATTGTTTTCCCAAATATGTATAGTCCAAAACTACTGATGAATACTTGCTGCTACTAATTGCAGTGCTTTGAGCTTAACTGACCACACATTTTAGGTCAACTGCAACACGCCAGTGCATTTTAAGCAGATAGATATAATTTATGAACAGGGTAGTAATGGCTCTGCATTGGAAATTTGCTCTGTACGGATGTTCTGAAGATACTGTTTTAGCAAACATTTCTGCTAATAAAAATATTTGCTAGAAAATGAATATAGAAAGATCACTAGATTTGTATATAGTAGGAATACATTCCAATAAGCAGCTGTAGGAATATTTACCAATATTTAAACCTTAACTTGTCAAAACAACAGCATTAGAGAGAGAAGCCTTCAATTTTTAAGGCAACTTCATGAAAGAGACACTAATACAAACTTTAAGGCTACAGTAACCGGCCATCCTATACTTCAACAATGCTTCTGGGCATAAGCCAAAATTATGAGTACTAGTGCATGTGCCGGAATTGTCTGAAGGAAAGAGTAGTAACTAGAAAGTACACCTTATTAATTCTCCAACCACAGCAGTAGTTTCAAAATGAGAAAGATATTCTTCAGTGTTTCAGCTGCCTCCCTTTCATTAGCAGGGGAATGGGATTTACATAGTAGAGGTGAACTTAAAGATCGACTTTAAAAGAACTTTAAACTGGGAAAGAATATACAAACAAAGAAAAATCAATATGTGACAGAGATAGTGACTCTCCAGAGTTTGAATCAGTGTAAACAAACCTCCAAACCAACCAACCTCAGCTGACAAAAAAGGCCTGTGAATTAAGGGTAGGTTTTCATTAGCTACCAGTATTTTTGCACAGAAACTGGCAACACACCATTTTACATACTTGTAATTTACAGTTACCGTGCCTTTTACCAATAAGATTTTTAAGTGCTAGTTATGAAAAATTGGTAAAACTCTAAGTAAAGCAAGTCAAAATGACATTGAAAAATAACTGAAATTATTTTCAATACAAGTTAGATCATGCCACAGATGCCTATTTTTTCAACAAAAATATCTTTCAAAAGGATTTGATGTTGCTGCAGGACTGGTATGAAGTATAAGAATATACTTTTGTATAACAGCAAGTGAAGTCCGTATTTGTTCTACATATCAGATAGACTATTAGTCATATTTATCAAAAAGAAAGCATCATTTCTGGATAACCAAAATTTTACTAATAAAACACAGGAAAATGGAAACCCAGGTTGCAGATGAACAAAAAATAGTTTGATTATTTTACACACCTTAAGTAACACATTATTCTTTTCACAATTGGTAGAGTAGTTCCAAAATCATCTTTCATTAGCTAACTACAGTACTGACCACTATAACATATTAAAAATACATACCTTGAAGATGTATACCTTAACCAAGGTTTGCAGTATGTTAAGAAGCATTAGAAAAAGCTTTCCTACCGAGGGCATTTTCATACCCTAAATAAGAACTGAAGCTCAGAGAGGCCATAATCTTGATTTTACCAAGTTTTGAGCATAATGATCATCTGTTAAGGTCATCTGATATTAAGGAAACTTACTGGCTTGCAAGACCCAGCCAGTAGCAGTTGCAGTGACTTGACAAGTAAATGTTCGAGCTGGAAACAAGACTTTTGAGACCTTTCGAGGCCTAATATTTTACTTACCACCACAGATCTGCCTTCTGGCTTTTGGTGGATGGGCATGAATCCTATTGCTAATTACTTTGTCTTCTAAAACAAAGAATATAACAACTAACAGAACTTTTAACATCTTTGTTTTCTAGCGTACCATTTGAGAAACGTACTAGCATGATATGAGTTTCAGCTTGACTTGGTGCTTGGCCATAACTGTGCAACTAGCCCTAATTGAGATAATTGCTCAACAAATCAAAGTAGTGCTGTGAAGCAAATAATTATGTGTCACAAATTGCTGTGCTAAACCATTTATTTTTTCGCCTTCAATAAGTAACAAGTAGTAACTCAGCCCAAGTCGTCTTCTCCTACATGAAACAGGAAAATGACAAATTATTTTATGTCTCCATATTAGACAACAACGATTATTTTCTTTCCAAACCTTTTCAAACATGAAATTGTTTTTTAAGTATAGAGGCTATGATCTTTAACAGTCTTTAGAGCAGAACAATCTTCTCTGAGATAGGTCAAACCCTGAGTCAGGCTGGGAAAGTTAATCAGTAGGCACTGGGTTAGCTCAGACACTAAACAGTGTAGGAAGAGTTCAACGGATTCTATTACAAATTTCCAAAAATAAGTGCTAATTCTATTTGCACTGAACACCATGGAGATTTGATCTTTAGAGATAAATATTTTGAAGCAGTAAGGAAACGCTTAACACTTCTTAAAATGAGGATCACATTTTCATACTGGTAAGTGAAAAGTTGAAATCTCAATATGATTTTCCTTTTTTAAACATAGGTCTTGAAGATAGGAAATAAGTGGCACCAAAAGTGAATCATTTCATCCTAAAATATTTCTCAAAGATAACATGAAAGCTCTTCAGAGGTATCCATTTCTCTCCTTTAGAAGAGGGAGACCAAAATCCCCAGATTAGATTCATATTACTGTTAGGAATGAGATTCAGTTTGAGATTAAAAAGTGTACATGAAGACTAGCTGTCTAAATTCCCTTTAAAAATCAACGGAGATCTAATCTATAGTCAGTGGATCCTGGCAAGCGAATTGGCTTACCATGAAGTTAACACCTAGGACTCGATTCAAGTTACATAAATGCAAGCTACTAGTACCATTCCATAAAATTGTTCAGATTGGAAAGGATCTCACAAATCTATTTCCTGCTCCATGCCCTCATGGCAGTTTTTATTATTATTATTATTATTCTCCTTTTATCCCACTGGAACCTCCTCTCTTTCCATTTATGACTATAAACTTTTTCTCCCCCTACTCCCCTCTACAAAAGAACCTGGCTCCATCCTATTGGTAACCCCTCCCATAGGCACTGAGGGGCTGCTGTTAGGTCTCCTTAAAGCTGCCTCTTCTCCAGGCTGAACAAGACCTGTTTCTCCAGCCTCTCCTCATAGGCAAGTGGGCCAGTTTGGTAGCCCTATGTTGAACTTGCTCCAGCCTAACAATGTCTTTCTTGCCAAAAGGAGCCAAAAACTGGGTGCAGTATTCCTGATGTAGATTAGTAAGCACCTAGTAAAGAACAAAAAATCACTTCCTTAATCTACTACCTATGCTCCTGCTGACACAGCCCACTATGCTGTTAGCCTTCATAACCACCAGGACACACTGCTGGCTCACGTTCAGCTCAATGTTCATCAGGATCCCAGGTCCTTTCCAGCAAAGCTGCAACCTGGCCAGTCAGTCCCCAACTTGTACTGTTGAAGGGCTTTAGCTTATGCCAGGTGTAGAATGTGATGTTTCTCCTTGCTGAATTTTGAACTGTTCCTCCAGCTTATCCTGAGGACTACCTGAATAGCAGCTGAATACTTCAGCATATAAAATGCGCCCCTCAGTTTCATATCATGAGCAAATTTGACGATGGTGCTCTCTATCTCCTGTCCAGATCGTTGACAAAGATAGCAAACATGACATGTCCCAGGATAGACCTGGGCAGTACTCTACCTGGAGGCACGTTACAAGTGTAGTGCAAACTATCAACCACTGCCCCTTGACCAGACGATCCGGCCAGCTTTTCATCCTTCTAGTAGGAAGGATGCACTACACTACTCATCTGCACTACAACATCCAAACTCGGATACAAGAATGAGAGATTGTGTTTAAAGTCTTTCGCAAGTCAAAGCAGACAACATGCACTGGCTTCCCCCCAACCACATCTTTATTACAGAAAACAAGCAGGTAGTTCAATCATGATTCACCCCTGCTAAATCCATGCTGACTGTCACCACGCACCTTCTCCTTCCTGGGTCAGAAACTGTTTCCAAGAGCAAATCTCTTCACGATTTTCCCAGGCACTGGCCTGTAGTTCCCCAGGTCATCCTTCTTGCCCTTTTTGAAGATGGGTTCAACATTTATGTTTCTCTAGTCATCAGGATCTCCCCTGCTCTCCACAGCCTTTCAAAAATGAAAGAGTAGCCTCACACTGACATCAGTCGGCCCTCTCAGGACCCTCGGATGCATCCCGTCTTGTCTCACAGACTTGTATGGGTCATGATTTTTTAAGAAATTCCTGACTGAAAAGAACTATCATTAGCAGTGGTTCTTCTCCTTCTTGAACTGGGCACTAGGGCCTGGAAGACCTTGCTGGCAAAATGTATTCACTGCCACAAAGAGATACTTGAGGATATCCAAAACAGCTGAACAGGGTTAGTAGATATGGCATATGACCTATGGGAGACCTACATCTGATTGAAACAGCTACAGTACATCTATATTAGGGTGTTAGTTCAGTTCAAGAGCCTCCTTGTGAAACAAACTGCCTGATTGTTCCCACTTGCTCTGCTTTGGGTCACATCACAAAGCAGTCAAAGTATGTGAACTGAATTCCTTTTGGGTGAAAGTAAACACCTATCACAATGCAGCCACAAATGGACTTAGATATTTTTGACTACTGATTTGAGCCGCTACTGGCTGATCAGTTGTATTGGTCTAAGCTCCAATAACAGTATTGACTAGAGTAGGAGTTAAGATGCAATATACATATAGACACCTATAATTTAGCACTCAAATATAGGTGTAAGTTTGACACTGAATTGCAACCTAGATGGCTGACATTACATAGGATGAATCATGTTCTTCAGTGATATTAACACAAGCTTTCTATGGCAGCAAGTGACCAAGTCTTCTTCAGTATGGAAAGGTTTTTTTTATGTCAAGCAAAAAAGAAACAAAATAAGTAAAAAAAAGTCCTCATTGACACTCACAGACTGTGCAGGCTAAGGTAAACATATTCTTATGTGTCTAGTAGCTTGGAGATGTATAAATTGGGAATATTGTGATATCACTAAGAACCCTGAATGTGATCAAAGTTACACTGAAATCAGTCCAGTAAAAGGCCTCATAAATCAGAGCTTCACAGCTGTAAAAGCAAACTCAGTTTTACTCATGGGAGAACTCACTCTTAAATAAGAAGACATTTAGCAAGCCAAATGAGGGAAATAACTTGTATGGGTTTTTTGTTTTTTGGTAGCATACGACTAGCAAAGGCATTATAGAAAAGATTAAATTGTCTCAGATTCAATTCTGTCTGCTCAGTTTATAGGAAAAAACACACAATTTTCAGATACAGGTGCCTCTGCTAAAAAGCAAGTCCCAAGTACTTTTTAATGAGCTTCACAGGAGTCCTGAAATCTGCTAGACATCAAAAATACAACTAATATCTAAATGAAAGTAAAGAATTGAATTGTAGCCTTGAACATAAAACAAAATAAGTGATTCATCAAGATTTAGAAATCATTAATCTCTACCTTAATATGCTAATACAATGAATGGAAGTCACAGTACACACTGAAGACATTAAGTTTCAGAGTGATGTTCAAAACAAGTTATCTAGTCATGAACTTTTATACTGGCTTTATGGATCCATTTTATGGAATATACTAAGAATTCTTCACAATGCACTTTCTATCAAAGGCTTAAAATGTGAAAAAGTCGCATATTTGAGAATACAAAAGTAAAATGCTCATCTGAAGATTATAAACACCTCAGCACTATTTGTGCCTATATATGCAATTTTTGAATATATGATTACAAATCTCATAATATAAGCATCCCAAAATTGTCTCTAATTATACCTGTCAAAAAATCTAACTTTACACTTTTTAAAAGCAGCTAAATTATGTGCATTCTTCCACCTAAGACATTAAAGGTGCTTAAATAGCAAAATACATATTATAAAGTCACCATTTGCCAAAAGTTACCATAAGGTAATGCCCTAAAAATTTGAAAGGGGAAAACCTACTGAATGATAATATAGTAATAATAATAATAATGAGGTAATGGGCTGTCATTCATCTGAAGCCCCACTGCCACCATCTAGCTCAGTCCTCATGGCCACATAGCAGCAACATTTCCCAGCACGTCAGGACCATGTTCATTGCCGAAATAATAAATACATCTAAGTTGCTTATATGAAAACTGCTACTGTGGAGCAATAATTAAATACATTATGAGAAAAAATATACTACTTTAATAAAAACCTACATAGTCATTTTTCAGAATAAGAACTGAGAATGGTAAAGGATCCCCTCTAGTTTACACAAGTAGAAGCATCTTGCTGTGGCAATCATTTGGAGAATAAGACAGAGGTAAGTTGTATAATAAAGATAGAATAATATCACAGAGCACAATGAATATTTGTGCCTTTTGAAACATCTTTTGCACCTCAATTTATGAGGACTGGCAGACTTTAGTGTAGTAATCCTTTAGTCTATGTATAATATTACACATAAATATTTATAATATTATTAATATATTACACATAAATATTTTCATGATTTATTCTGCTGAGCTGTCAAAATGTACATCTTGATGTTGATCTTCCCATTTATTAGTACTGCATCAAGTAACTAGAAAAAATAGTACAGAGACATTTCTACAATCGGATAATTAATATATGTTAACTCTTAAATGTTTGTGAAGGAAAAAAAAGCTTTTTTTTCCCCATGAGATTAGTGAAGTAAATCATAAAGTTACCACCGCATAACAGCTGTGTTGCCTTAGTCTTAGTAGAGATGCCTTCACTAGGTATGCTACAAGTAACAAGCATTCATTATTCTGAGATAACTTGAATTTCAGAGGCAAAAAAAAGCATGAAACTAAAGAGGATTTTATTGTTTGTTTTGGTTTACACCCATTTATCTGATGGCAAATTTCTTAACTGATTTGCAAACTGTACTCACTACAATGTGCATTCACCTAATACTAGTTCCATCTAGTTCCTGTTGTTTAAAATCTACAGTAAGTCACTCAGTGGCCTGCAATCTTCCTTTTCTGGGAAAGCTTTATAGAAAGATGAAATAGAGCTATGCTACTCCTGGAAAAGAGGCTGGAACATTATCTGATGATCTCCTTGCACTGTTTCAAGGGCAATCTTCTGCTGGAACAGTGCCTCCTAATCCTCTTATACCCCAGGGGCCTGGTACTGCTGGCAAGCCAAGGCCAAGGAAAGAAGGGAGGATCACCCTCAGCTTCTCACTTGTTTCTGGTGCCTCCAATTGTGCGATGAATCAGAAAAAGAAGTCCATGTACATCTCCGATGCCAAATTGCAGAGCAATAGCTGCACAAAGACTTCCTGTGTGTCATTCAACCTATAAAGGCCTCTCAAACTGTCTATATTTTTCCCCCAAATTTTTAGGTTCAGAAAAGAAACTGAACCACTATGCTAAATACTTTGATTAAGTCTTCATAGCGAATCAGGCTGATCTGACTTCTTATCATTCTTAACACAGATGGAATTGCCAATAATACTGCCACAGGTTTTAAATGCAGAAAGAGGTACAACAGCCAACCTACTTAACTAGGAATTAAAAATTTTCTACTACTGCAATTCTAAAGACTTCCCTACAAAGATGGTAAAAAAAAAACCCTTAATCCCACAGCAAATACATTATAACCTAATGTGAGCTATGATACAAGAGAGAAGACAGTAAACTAACAATAGGAACATAAAATGGTGAGGAAAAATAAAATTTATAGTGATAATCAGAGCATTTTATTAACAGAGAGCATATTTACTTGGAGTATGCACGTTTTATAATAAGGCACATAATAGCTGCACAAAAAGAACGTCCAGAATTTATAATAGAGTTGTTTGTTTCCGTTGCAGTACAAATTCACGAGAAGGTTTGCATGAACAGATATACCTGACCTATGATGATGTGACTAACACATAAAGGTCTGAAGAACAGTAACTGAAGAGATATAGTGTTTTCATCAAAACTCCATGTCTTCTTGCAAAAACAATATAGTTCAAAAGATCTCTGACATCATTTCTTTGTTAATGTTATTCTATTGGTGCATTTCTATGGCTGTGTCCTGGCTTTCCACTTTGTGTATGCAAGAAAAGCAACACAAAGCAAGCATACATTTCTATCTAGTTCTGTACTATTTCCTAAGTTTCCTAAATATAAAGAATAATATACTATTGACATTTTGAATTATGATTGTTTCAGTATAAACGTTAAAAGCAGACAGGTATAGTATAACATATCAGATGTTATATGAACAGCATTTAATGATATGCTACACTACTGTAACAATATTCAGTCTTGTATAGTTTTTCAGTTTTCTTGTATTAGCTAGTGATTGGACACCCAAACAGTGATCATAAAGTAACAGTTCCAAGTTATGCATTTTTACTAATTTAGTCCCGTATCTATAGTCTGAAGGGGCATCATTTATCCATTTAAACACTCATTTTAACTAATAGGCCATGCAATTGCTTACAGCAAGCATCTCTATCTCCCTGTTTGTACATCTTTTCAATACCTTCGGCAGTAGAAAGAGCTAAGACAAGAAATGTGAATTAAGATTAAATTAATGTCATTTTAAATTATATCTACCCCACACTTTTCCAATGCATTTAAGGCTGATCCATACTTAAATGAGATCACAGAATCACAGAATGGTTGAGGTTGGAAGGGACCTCTGGAGATCATCTAGTCCAACCTCCCTGCTCAAGCAGGGGCCTCTAGAGCATATTGCCCAGGATCACATCCAGACGGGTTTTGAATATCTCCAGCGAAGGAGACTCCACCACCTCTCTGGGCAACCTGTTCCAATGCTCTGGCACCCTCACAGTGAAGAAGTTTTTCCTCAGGTTCAGACAGAACTTCCTTTGTTTCCGTTTGTACCCATCGCCTCTCGTCCTGTCACTGGGCACCACGCAGAAGAGTCTAGCCCCATCCTCTCAGCGCCCTCCCTTTCAGATGCTTGTACACATTGATGAGATTGCCTCTCAGTCTTCTCTTCTCCAGACTGAACAGGCCCAGCTCTCTCAGCCTTTCTTTGTAGGAGAGGTGCTTCAGGGCCCAAATCATCTTTGTAGCCCTCCGCTGAACTCTCTCCAGGAGCTCTCCATGTCTCTCTTGTCCTGGGGAGCCCAGAACTGGACACAGCACTCCAGGGGAGGCCTCCCCAGGGCTGAGCAGAGGGGCAGGATCACCTCCCTCCACCTGCTGGCAACACTCTGCCTAATGCACCCCAGGAGACCAGTGGCCTTCCTGGCCACAAGGGCACACTGCTGGCTCATGCTCAACTTGGTGTCCACCAGCACTCCCAGGTCCTTCTCGGCAGAGCTGCTCTCCAGCAGGTCAGCCCCCACCCTGTCCTGGTACCTGGTGTTATTCCTGCCTAGGTGCAGGACCTTGCACTTGCCTTTGTTGAACTTCAGGAGGTTCCTCTCTGCCCAACTCTCCAGCCTCTCCAGGTCTGTCTGAATGGCAGCACAGTCTTCTGGTGTGTCAGCCACTCCCCCCAGTTTTGTATCATCAGCAAACTTGCTGAGAGTGCACTCTGTGCCTTCGTCCGGGTCATCGATGGATACATTGAACAAGACTGGACCCAGCCCTGACCCTGGGGGGACACCTCTAGCTACAGGCCTCCAACTAGACTCCGCACCACTGACCACAACCCTCTGAGCTCGGCCATCCAGCCAGTTCTCAATCCACCTCACTGTCCACTCATCCAGTCTGATAAGTAAAAGATTTATACAATTATATAGAATAGAATTTCTATGTTTATACAAAGTCTATATAAAATCACTATAACTATTTTATATAAAGACTAGAAAGTGTATAGAAATCTACATTTATCGATAATTATTACTTACTCATCAGACCCCTTTAAAAGGAGTATCTTCTATTTGACACTGAAATTCATTATAAACACTTGAAGTTTTCTTCTAAACATGAAAGTGTCAAGCTGAAATCAGAGAGCATCGTGGAAAAATAAGTCAAAAATAAAAAGTGCTCTAGAGCATGCAGGCTCTAGGTCTTACATATGACAATTAATAAAATAAGAAAAAAAAATGAAAGAAAAAACTGCTTGTTTTGGGGAGAAGGAGTTTATACGTATCTAGGAGCAAGGTTCGCTATGTTTTGATGCGCAATCAGAATTACACAATTTCAAGAGTACCATGAAAGAATTCAGTGGCCAGAAAAAAACCATCTTCACATATCTCAACCTTTTTTTTTTTTTAATAGCTTCTTAAGATTTTAAGGTAAGATTAAATACCCCCATATATTAAATAACAGTAGGGTCTTGCTCTACTGTTATACTTTCTTTCTGTAGAAATTTTGAAATATTTTAATGGAGTCAGATTATTTATCTACATTATATAGAGAGAAAGGGGAAGCAGGGGAGAGAAGCTGATGACAGAGTCAAGTGACTTAAAAACCAGTCTTGTAGACCCAGGAACAAAATCCAAACCCGGGAACAATTCAGTGTGTCAGCCACAGATTCACACTGCTATTCTCTGCGGAAATAAAATTCGGGACGGGGGATTTTATAATGTAACTCTTTTGGAAATTTAAGGCAGGAAGAGAGAGAACAAGAGAAGTTATTAAATAGAAAGAAATAAGAAGGGACTGCATTAAAATGCACGTGTTATTTCAGGTGTTTATTACCAGCTGAAAAGCTCTGTTTATTTACACACATTTTAAAATCGATCAGATGTTATAAATATAGTAAAGGGTTATCAGTTTTTGTAAGAATAACTGATGTTAGAGGTAAGTTATCTGTCAACCTTTTAACTCAACAGCAATAAATGACCTAACCATTCTTATTAACATTTTATAAATTACTCATTGAATCTAAATATAATATGCAGCTGTTTAATTAAATATATATGTATGTATATACACATACATACATGCATATATATCTCAACACAATCAATGATCCTGACAGTCAATATAAGTTGTGCTCATGATGCCTCATGCCCGCTATCATCATCATCACCAGTCACTTTCATTAAAGCTTTTCAAACTGAGGACCATGGCTACTCTCCAGAGTGACCTGAAGCGATCAAGCCCTTAAATTTAATATAGCTATCTATTAGGCTTCTGCAGTGTAACCTCCACAGCTTCACCATTCTAGATAAAGGCACTATAGCCGATGAAAATTAATAGCATATTCTTTTTTTTTTAATCTAAAGGAAAGAAGTATTAAGAGAATTCAGCACCTTGCAAGAACCTTCCAAGTGACTTGGTACTTCAAAAAACTCATGTTCAGTATTTTTCTTTCTTCAGGAAAATTTGAAATAGCAGGTCTTAAAGTATGATATACACACAGGACTAAATTATTTATAATGTAGCACAGTATTAGTCATGTTTTAGGAAGTACTTTTGTGGCTGAGAAAGCACTGAAGAAGAAGGTTAGCCTGTGGACTGATATCCCATGCTTCTGTTGAAAGAAATCTTTTCTTTTACAGAAATGCTAATGCAAGACAAAATATCAGAATATAAATCAATATTTTTCATAATACTTCAGATGTTCAAACTACCACAGTATCAGCGGGGGGAGGGTTAAAACTTCTAGCTGGAGAAAGGTTCAAACCATAAACTACCCTTTCAACATGCATGTAGAAACTACGCTTAGGAATGAAGCGTGTAAATGTTATGGCAGCAGTCAGCAGATGGTGCTATTACACACAGTCACATTTTTTTCCTAAGCACAAGGACAGTACATAATCTCCAGAAAATATCCTCTTTTGTCAGTACTTTTTGTGGCAGTCACCTACTTTTTCTCTCTGCCCTGTCCAGAGTTCAGTCTTGGAACATTTATTTTGAGTTCAAAATGTAGAAACATTATGGTAACCTTGGAGGGAAAACTTCTTGCTTCACTAGCTTAATAGAAAATAGGACTTCTATTTCTACAGTCACATAAGTACTTTTGGCAAGGTGCAAAGCTGGAAAAAGGACATCGGAGAGTGTCCTTAGGGAGGGGGAGCTGTCTTATGCCCATGTGCACGTAGTCCGCTGCTTGCTCCCCAAGAACACGAGGTCAGCAGCCAAGAGCGGAGACCTTCTCTTTCTCATTCTTTATATTTTAGTTTGACACTTATTCAGCCCTTTCACCTCACTGAAGGAGTAGGCAATTTGCTGCAGACATTTTGCTCTATTTAACCTAATATTTTTTATAGTAAGCTGCTAAGACTTCACTGAAAATAATACTTTATAGACCTTGTCATCTATCACATGAAAACTAAAGTCTGTAAATTATCCCCGGTTTGCATGTAGTTAGGATGTCAGTGAGATGATGTCTTGAGTGGCAGAGCAGCTTCTCCATCACCTAAACCCAAACGAACACAACATTAACCAAACTTAACGGGAGGAATGGGCTTCGACCATGGGCTATTTTCTATAACACACACATCCCACTAGGCCCACGACTGCAACCACTAGCAAATGCTTAGAAGAATACAGAATAAACCCATACAGTAAGTTTACAGCAATATTTTCCCCAATATACAATCTCAGATTTTATTAGTACTTGATTCAGGAACATCCTGTATTTACCTCATTAACTTTGATAAAATACTGGGAGGGAGTAGGGGGCAGTGGGAGGGTGTTCATTTTTTAATGTTTCACTAGTTTTGCCTTTCTAACTGGTTTTACATTGAAACACTCGGGGTTCAGAAGTTCAAGGATCTCTCAGCTGTTAGAGGCAGGATCAATGCTATTGCTACTAGACAAAAAGCAACACACACACACATACCAAATACAAACCAAAAATAAATCACAAAGGAAAGAAATTCAAACAATCAAAAAAAAAAAAAAATCACTAAACTGCTTTGATATTTGAGGCCCCTAACAGTATTTTAGGAACAAAGAAGAAGAACAATCTGGGGATAAATATCTAATTTTTGAATTGATTGTGAGTTTATACTAACAAAAGCTTGAAATTGCTAAGCCTAGGAGTATATTTTCTATCTTCTTCCCACTTATACCTCTTAATCTCCCACATAGAAGGTAGTACACAGAAACCAAAATGAAATTTAAATTGCCTTTAATATAGAATTTATCTTTAAAGAAAAAGATTTAGTCTTTATTTTAGTTATAAACTAAATCTTAAAAATAACCAAAAGGAGAAATTAGAGGCAACTAAAGTGACAAGATAATTTTAAAGTGTTGCAAAAAGCGTTGCTGCTGTATCCTTTAAAAGGTGACTGTGACAATTTTGCAGCACACAACAGTAAAGAAATATTTTAGCTTTTGTTTCATTTCTAATTTTAGGAGACATTTCAAACATGAAAAGCCTTCTACAAATTCATAAATTGGCAAGCATGCAATGAAAATATCAAGTAAAACTTATTAAAACTTGCAGTCTTTATAGAATTCAGGTAGAGAGTCTTAGTAATAACATTTTTCATTATGTGATATGATATATATGAGTTCTCATATTCAGTTTTGTTCTTTCACATAAAAGGCTATTTTGATAAATAAGCCATTCTGCATGCAGTCTTCATCACGTAAGTCAGGAAGGATGGCACGTGGGTAGAATCTGGGCAACTGTGAAGTTTTGAGGACTGAAAAATAAAAACATAATGCTGGAAAAACTATTTCTTTGCCAAGGTGAAGCCTGATCACATGTTCAGTGCTTAAATCTGTTCCATTTTGTTTTAGTGCATTAACGTTGGCATTTGCTAAACTCCTACAGCAGAGCTGAAGTGACAGCATGAAGAGAACTTCAGTATCCTACACACAACAGCTGTCCAATCACCCACCACTTTATTTTTTTCCAAAACGCAGCTCCTCAGTGTTTTATTACAGTTGATGTTTTTAAATAAAAACCTTAAAACTAAAGTTTTAAAACTCAGACAACAAAAGAAGCTACTACTGGTGGGGGGGGGGGGGGGGAGGAGCAGTTCTCTTTTATGGCCATGCTGTAATCAGAAGGAAGCAAGGGTGGGACACAGAAAACTTCATTCTTAGCTTAGGAGCCTAGTCTACACTTACAAAAGCATGGGACCTAAATCTACTGCCTGCTTTTTGATGCCCAGAGTCATCTAACAAACTTATGGAGGACACTTGACCAAATTTTTCTCTGCTGCCCCAGGGTGTTCCACATACAGGGTACAGTGAGTTTTAAGGGATAAGCAGAATTTCACACATTTCACAGCAGAAAGTTCTGTTTCCTCACAAGCTTCTGCTTCCAAAAACAATTTTTCCTCTCAAAACAGAAGAGGGAGGGGGAGGCTGCCCCACTTTGCTTTGGAAAGTCTCATGACTTCTCTCTAGCCTCCAAAATAAAAGAATCCCAAAGAATTAAAGAACACAGAAACTTCCCTTCCATATAGAATAACTAAAGACTAAGAACACAGAATTTTCAAATAAACAAACTATGTTTGAAATAAGAATGATTTTGCACAGAGACAAAGCATTTATTTCTACTCAAATTCATTTCAGTTGTAATACTGTACATGATCTAACCCTTAGATTAAAATGCTCAGTTTTTAGACAGCTTAGTCATTCAGACACCATTTTAAAGTCAATGGAGGGAGACAGACATCTACTCTGGGGTGATTCATCTCATGTTAACATAGGTGTCTAAAGTTAATTGCCTTCTGAAAGTACTTAATGATTTTAGTATTTTATGACTAGCGTAGTATCTGGCTATCACGAAGTTAGGGACCTAGTCAAGTGAGCTCCACCTCAGGTGCTTGGCTGAACAGCAAAGATTTCATTTTCTCAAGCAGAAGTTCCCTGGGTGGTTCTAATGGAAGCTCTGGCTAAACCAGACAATTTTGGGAACTGAGGCTACCTCAGGGGTAGAAATAGATTTATCTATATCTATATCTATTTATGTCTATATATCTATTTTATATCTATATCTATCTACATGCATATTTATCTTTGCATAGTACAACCATAGTTTTATAAAGACAGCAGTAACAAGCAGTTATTCTATGTAGAAGGAGATATTTATGACAAAACACAATGATGTAGCATGGAGAAATATAGGCCTGGCCTTTATTCTCACTGCAGAGGCCATGAGAAGTGGAAATACAGGATGCAGCATAGCGGAATATAGGTATGGGCTGATAAAAGATGGGGCCCAGGCTTGGCACTGGAAACTCCATGGCTATATAAACAAAAAAATAATAATAATAAAATCACTCACCAATGGTCAGTTAAAGAAATGCAGATCTGGAGCTGGACAAAACTGGTTTTAGGGGTAACAAAGAACAAAGAAGTAGTATCTAACAAAGGTACCACATACAGTAAATTTGGATGTAACGTGGAGCTGCAGACCAGTCAAGAAAGAGTAAAGGTGTAAAGGCATTTGGCAAACAAAAACGACCTCAAATGGATCCTAAAGTGAGGAATAAGAAATTAGGAACGTTGACATCATATTCTTCCCAGTGAAGGACTCTAGATGCTGCCAACTTACCATAACACCTTGCTCCGACACACACACGCGTGGCATGCACACACCCACCCCAGAATGAAAAATGAAACCACCAAGCATAGGACTCAGAGGAAGAGTGGAAGGGGACAGCACATAATACCAGGAAAAGTGGTAGAAACCAAAAGTAGTGTGTATAATAATTTTAACTGCATTTTTTTTTTTCTTGTAACAGGCCTGGACTAATAATGCTTAGACTCTTAAGATTTCAATTATAATAACAATAAATTTTTGGCTTAAATTATAAGGTAGGCTCCCTCTCTGACCATAAACAAGATTGACTGTATTTGATTCAAAAGTGCTGTTTTAACATTCATGTGACTTTAGGTTTACATTCCATTGACACCACATAGGTGTGCCTTATCTCATTAAATTAATATAAGTAAGATAAGGTCAAGGACAATGTCTCCTATGGCACCTCTCAGGTCAATCTAATAAGTCAGCTTCAAAGAACCTTAAAGCAAGATTTCTTGAAAGTACTTCATGCATGAATAACGGAACAATTTACTAGCAAAAGTCTTTCAATAGAACGAAGATAAAAGATTTCAAAGTGTTGTAAGTGGGAGTTGAAGGTTGCCACCAACCAAAGATTTGCCAACAGGAAACAAGCAGATGTGGAGATTCACAAAATAGAGGAAAACATTATCTAAAAAGTCTTTAACGGGGGGGGGGGGGGGGGTCAATTTAATATGCAATGGTATGCAATTGGAAGATTAAATATGCAAATCCTTACTACAAGGGTTAATATACTATTATTTTTCCAGTTTGACTACAGGATGCATCTATACTTTAGCTCAAGTGCCAGCTGAAAGAACCATTAGGAAGTGAAACATAGTCCTCAAAGTTTAGTCTTCTATCTTATCAGGCCATAGAGATCTTTCTACATTTTAACCCACAGACTCTTTTCTATAGGATATTAAGCAAACATCTTTTAATTTGAAAAGGTGAAACAAGTGATGGATTTAGGAACTTCAAACAGATTTTTTTTTTTTTAATTAAAGTATATAGTAACAGTTTGTCAAAGTCTGACAAAACATGGACATTGGACCAGGCCTTCAGTGTTTTCTACTAGCCGCACTATGAACATACGGTTTTCTATATTGCCTTTTTCTTAACTCAGATCCAAGAATAGGGAAAAATATCTCAGAAAAAGAATCTGTATAAGCTTTAAGACATCAGAAGAAAATAAGACTCCTCGTAAGACTCATGATCAGGCTGAAATGAAGTATGCAAGTTACTAATCATTCATAGCAATACGTATACCTAATGAAGTTAATAGGATTATTCTAAGTAATTTGAGAAGCGACACAAGACACTGACAGTGAACTACTTTAGTTTCCACACTGGTAAAGGGAAAATATATACATATATATATATATATGTCCATAACTGTGAAAATTCAGGCAAAATTCAGGCAAACTGAATATTTGCTTTCTTAAACCACTACCCTTCCTTGATATAACAGCATATAGATTAATTACTGCTTAAAATACATTTGGGGTGGGGGCAGAGAAGGAAAAGGGCAGCTTAACTGAGACCTTAGCTCCAGCAAAATCATAATGTTATGAACAGAAGAAATTATTCCCCTAAATCCCAGTTTGGCTGAGAAATGGAACAAGTCCAAGTGCCAGTTCTTTTGAGTCACGTTGCACGGCTTGTTATAGAGAAGCGCTTTGAGAAAAGATGCGTTCCACGCATTCATTCCTTATGGGGCTGAATTCAGAAATCCAACACAGATCCAGAACTACAGGAGTTTTGACCTTTTTCGTTTCTTTGCAAACAGTTGCTGCATTAAGAAGAGAATATATTTTTAACTCTGAAGATTACATACAACTGAAGGGAATAGAATCTGAATAGAAGGACTAAAGCATTTTGAACAGAAGTTAAGCTGTCCTTTCTCCATTCAGTGCCTCCTCTCCTTTTTTTTAAGCAGATGACAATATATGCTGATTTGCAAGACTTGCTGATCATGCAGCACATCTTAATTCCTATTTCAGATTAGGTAATGACTGCAATAAAGGGGTTTTGACATATTTAGACAAATTTCTTTGCAGTATTTTTCACATTTTGAGTTAATATTAGTCATACGAACACATACTATTGATTGCAGAGAGAAGGGAACATGAAAGTCAATATTAGTGTCAGCACTACTGGGATGGCAATCTTTGCAACTAGAGAATGGATTTTACAGAATTACTGGACAGTAAAGAAATGAAAATATTATAATATTTCAGACACAAGGAAGAGAAACAATCCCATTATAATTTTACTTTTCCAGTTCTGATTTCCTTACCAGAAAGTGCTGTTTTGGTCTCAAACTGGCACCCCATAGCAGTGCAGAGGAGCATTTTGTACACTTTTTTCCCCTGTAGAAAGCCCACTTTCTTCCAAGTTGTTTTCCTGTTGGGTTTGTGATCCCAAATAGGAGTACAAACCACGGGCTTCACAGAGGGAGGCTTGTCATCCCGCTAATACCATAATTACAAGTAAGCAACCACTGTCACTGGGTTTTTTATTGACTTGTGCACCAAGGATGATGAGCATAATAGTTCTTGCAGGACCAGTAAGTCCCCAGAAGGCATAGAATAATTTCACAGTTAAAGGCAGTGGGAAGGGCAGTTCCAAGAACATATCTAAAATTATATAACCCCCTTTTTAATAGTTAAGTCATAGCCACGCAAAGGCTATTTTGCATTAAGAACATAACTACTCTAAGAGCTGGAAAGTAGAAGACAGCAGACAGCTTATGGCTGTACTAATGTAATGGACAAGGCTCTTACAAAAGTATTCTTTCATTTAGTTATGAAATTCACTGTTTAGTATTGAGTCCTATACCATTTAGTTTTCTTTCCTGCTAATTCAAGTAGAATTTATTCCATGACAACAACTTTCATTACAGTGCCCTTTCGCTAGGAAAGAGTTTCCTAGGATTCCCAGTTAAGAATTTTCTGCCTTGATCAGCCTAGCAAATAACATTCCAGATTTTCTGGTCCTTCAAATATTGCTGCAAGGCAACTTTCAGGTTTCTTTTACTGGGTAAAAGGAATTTCACTCTTTCTGAATGGATAAAGTTACCTGCCACAAGTTTGCATAACTAAGGCAATGTAGGATTTGCCTAACATAGACATCGCATATGTTTTAAATACAACTATTATTGCTTCTATGAATTATATATAGTATATGAGGCTGGAAAGAGAAAGCAACAAAGGGTAATGAGTTTACTGTCTGCCCAGACAGACTTACTTCACTCCCTCATAAGTTTATTATTTTCAGCAAGTTTTAGATGTATCCCTGTATTCCAGAGCACAAACAGTATTTTTTATTGTTTTTTTTTTTTTTTAACCTATCTCTTCCCTTCATCTGTACTTACAAGGAGCCTCCATTTTCTTTTTCATAAGTTCTCTGGCTACATGTGAGCTTACTTTGACCCTAACAGCTTAAGGAAAACAGTATTTTGAATTAAACTCTTTTGACACCTAAATCATTGATATTCTAGAGTAGCTATCAGATATCCCACAGAACAAAGACTGAACTGCCAGGTCTCTTCTGCCCTCAAATTTGCAGCTGTACATTTGGCACATGAAATGTCAGCTTTATTTTTAACTGCATTATGATTTCTTAACTGCATTATGACATTATAAGCAGTCAGTCAGACTGTATCCTTTGAAAAACATATTTTAGGGAAATTTGCTAGAAAAAGGAAAAACTATTTTTCCTCTGTAAGGACTGTGCTGTTATTTCAAATATTAGTAAGTTTTGTTAACAAAGGAAAGCTGTATCCAAAGTCATTCTGATAAACCAATTACTTCCACTCCAAAGAGGTGCAGCTACAGAGTTCAGCCTAAAAGGATCCCATTTAAATCTGTACTCTCATTAACAAGTAAAACAGAAGTTTTAATTAATGTGCATACATGTACACTCTCACAGTCTAAAACCTTATCAAAGCCCTCCCTTTAAAAATAACAAACTCATCAAATCAAAACAGTAAGCAAGCCATTCTTAAGGAAAAATAGGAAAGTAAATATGCTAGTCTATTAACACATGCTATGCCCAAATACGCTGACAGTCAACAGTAAGAATGCTAACTAAGAAGCGGAGCTGCAAAATAATGCTTACAGGAATAACTGCATTAGTTCACTGTAGTAGTAACATCAGATTTGTTTACACAACCGAGAAGTGCTAACGAGGCAGTTTCTGCCCGGCACATTTAAAAGAATAAAACTGAAATTTACATTGCACCTCTCTGAGGATCACAAGCAAGGAATAGTTACAGACTCTGGGGTAACATACCAAAATCTTCCAAAAACTATATAACATACAATAACTTGAAAATAACATGAACTGCGTAGCTCTCGGTGTCATCATTAGATATTCCTTTTACAGTATTTTGAACATCTTCACAGCCAGTGAGGTTCAAGAGTCACATTCAAAGGTTCAGGACATTGTACCAGTCTAAATAAAATAATATCTAATAGATAAAAACAGTACCTATGACTTAACCACAGAGATTAAAGGGCCATGTTTGAAGACAGTGAGTGTAGTGAAAAGTAGTTCCATGAGACTGCCTATCTCACGGCCAAGAGTGAGTGATAGCTAGAGTTATGCATATGAATTGCATAAAAGTTGGTATTTTCATATCAAGTTTCTTCTCTACGTTTCAAATATTTGCTTGAGGTTATTCAGTGTGTTTGAACACGCTCATTTCCAAGGAGTAACTGCCTTTACCATTGAGTCATAACTTGTGGAGGACTCCATGGCATTAACTAACCCAGGTAGACTGGTGGGTGAGAAGCAGAAAGTATGCTCAGGTGGTGATCCGGCCAAAAGCACTCTAATTTACTCTTAGAGGAGTGCAGTAAAGGTATGCAGGTACTCGGGGAAAAATAAACACAAAATAAACAACCGGAGAAGCTGAGACAACCAGGAATACTTGTTTGAGTGCAGAGGTCTGTTATCCTGATTGGGTTCATGTTGAGCGGAAAACCACCAACTTGAGAAAATTATCTCAGTATGCTCATGAAGTCAATACAAGAGATTAAGAGAAGAAGACAGACCTTTGACCACCTTAGACTCATTAAGTAGTCTGAACCACAGAAAAATAAATAAAAAAGAAGCAACTAATGATAGATACTCTGCAGTAGGCAAGTGGGAGCAAAGGAAAGGAGAAAATAAAATCTTCAAAGACTTCACACTGTGGAAGTGTACCACCATCTTCTGCTGTTAATGCTGAAAGGGATTTAAAAAGAAGCTTCAAGGAAGATGCGTAAGGCATAATGAGGTGACTGCCTGTGTAAATGTTAATGCTGGGCGTGAGCAGAAACCTTTGAGAATTATAAGACAAAAAGAAAAAGGTACGCCCTGAGGGTGGGTTGGCAATGTAGGGATGTGCAAAAGCCCTTCCTTTGGCAAAGAAAACCTGCTGGTGTATGATGCAGGTGCAGAAGGAGTGCTAGCACATATGAAGTTCAGTACTTCTGTCTTGGTGTTTAAAGATTCTCTATCAATACTATATAATAAAAAGCCTTTTGAATAAAATAAGAATTAAAAAAAGAGAGATAGGTTAACAATCCCTGGTTCATTTTAAGCTTCTAGGGTTTATCATTTACTGGCAGAAGGCAGTGTAGTTCTCCTATTTTTACTGAATTTTGTGCTCTTGACAGAATTGGATTCCCTGAACAAATGTATGGCAGAAAACACTAGTTTAGTAGAACAAAGGTCATAACAATTTTACCATGCATCACTGAAAGCAAGTGTCCATGTACACAATGCTTCAGCTATTGCTATCATCTAAAGGTGATTTTTTTTTTTTTTTTTAGTATTGCCAACTGTATGCAAGTGTTTGGGAGGAACATGCCTAACTGTTATAGGAAAAATATCATAATGATGTAACAATGCTGATTTTTTTAAAATTTCTGTTTGTAGTCCTCAGAGTCCCTTTTAACAAGTAGTTTGTTAATCCCATTGTAAAAAATGAGAATTAAACAGACTTTAATAGGGGGTTAAACAAATGAAATCGCATAAGTCATAAGTATTCTGAGAATTCTGATCATTTCATCCCTCCTCTCTCTGCAAGGCCTAGATGTAGTTTAAAGGTGGTACTTTTCTGTAATGTAAAGTATTGTCAATAGAAACCATATTATAGAAATAGAAATCATCCTTCAATCCCCAAATCCCATTCCTCAGACTTAAATTCAATTGCCACCCAACAGCGATAATAAAGGTCAATAAATCATTTAGCAGATTAAATAAGATCAGTCCTATAAACTGAATTTACTACATTTAAAATTTATAGCTCTTTTTACAGATATAATTAATGTTTGAAATTCCGCTAGATAAACATTATTGCCAGAAAATAAGAATAATCCAAGCTTCCACCTGTAGCAGAAGTTTAGAGTGCGGATGTGATCACTGAGAAAGAATGAAGTACTACCAGAGTTGCAGTTAAAAATATTAGAGGTTTTCAAATGGATATATAAGCTTGGCAAAGTAATGATACAGTAAAAAAAATACATGTATCAGCTAAAAACTAAGCAATGGAGCAGCCGCATCAATATCTTGTTAACATTGGTAGATGCCTCTTGCTAGTCTACTGCAGCAAAGTCAGATTTAATTACGTATAAATATTCATGTGGTGTACGAGTAACAGCAGGCAAAACCACACAGATGTGAATAATCTTCAGGTGCTAAGAACACCGGTATTTGGTTTCACCAACCTCATTGTTAAGTCATTTACAAATTGCAAGGGCAAAAAAGGTCAGATTATTTCATTGCTGCACAGAAGTGAGGTCACAAATCAGAAGTGAGGTCATAAATCAGGACTAAACTTGCTAAGATGCACACGTCGGAGTCTCAGGCCAGGCAACAGGATCTAGTGCCCCTGCCTTGCCAGGGACACGGGCGCAGGTACATCCTCAGAGGCTTTCAAGTAGGTGTTAAGATGTGCTGTTTGCCTCCATTCCTGGTTCAAAGAACAGGCTGCAGCACCCTACCCCTGCTCACCAGGGCATAAATTAAAAACGGCACCCGGGCAGAGAACGAGGGGGAGCCTCCCAAGAGCATCTGCTCTGCTGTGTGGAGCAGAAACTCAGCGCAGCAGAGAATCTAGCTTAATGCAAGTCTTGAGAGACAACATGCTATTTCCCCCCCCACCATACGTTCACATTCAAAATACTGAACTTAAATTGAAAACCTAACTTTAAAGACTTTGTACTCTATCAATTATATTCTTTGAATTGTATGAATGTAACACTAACTCGATGAAATTTTTCCTATTCTGAGGAAAGACCAGCTTGTTGTAAGAATTAAAAGAAAAAACACGAGTTTTTCAGCCTCCCAGAATATAGGAAATTTATGCAAATTTGTTCCTTATTTACTCCTAATATTTGAATTTTTCAGACATGCTTCATCTGCTACTTTGAGACAAGTGGTGTAATCCAGAACAATTCCTTTGCATAGGAATGTTCCAAGACTGTTCCAGTACTTTTACCATTGAGTGCTGTGGACTTTTCTATGCTCTGTAAAGAATTTGTTATAGAACCATTCCCCCAGGTACCATTTAAAACATTTAGATTTCTTTGCATGGAGTTCTGGCTGGCTGACATGCAGTTGAAGTCTCCTTCTAGTCAAGATGCATAAAGCAGCATTTCTCAAACTGTGCGTTACGACCTCAGTGTCCCAGATCCCTAGATGGCAGCAGTCCGCAGGCTGTTCCCCACACTTCTAACACAACAGTAACTCACCTACGCCATAGGAGAATGGAAGCGTTGGCTAGGAACAGGGACCAGTAGTTAATCTTATTAAAAGCAAACTAGCTTAAGGATAGGTATCTGATGATTATAAAATAATTATAGTGATTATAAAGACTTGCAATCAATAGTAACAGCTGGTCTGTATTTCCTGTCCTAGAGGAAGTTATCACCTACCTACTCATGAAATTGCATAGCATAAGAGACAAAGTAGGTCATTATTAAAATAAAAAAGGTAAAGAAATTCCTACAAATCCTATGGATTTGCAGTAACTCAGCTGGCCTTTAGACCAATCAGTAGTTTGACACAGAAATCACCCCAGATCTCTAGAAAACCCCAGAATCACTAAGTGCTACGAAGGAAACATCCCGAAACATCAGTATCCCACCGCTTTTTTTGGACGCTCGGGCACTGTTGCTTCAACGACATCCACGGTTTCTTCCAGAGCTGGATGTCACATATTTTGAAGTCAATTTAAAGCTCATAGACACATGAGCTTCAAAGACAGGTTGAGAGCACTAAATCTGAAAGGGGGCAGTGTTGTTTAACCAGCGAGTCGTGCTATCTGTCAGTGTTAATTACAGCTCTTCCTGCTGGGGTTTTACATGAAAGTAGGCCAGCAGGAAGTGTCATTATATTACAGCCTGTGGCTCTGTGCATGTGTTCTTAAGTTGACAGTCAAGAAACATCCTTTAGCTTTGCTCGCTATCTTTTTCCATATGAAAAAGACTGCTCAGCTTGTACAAAAAGGATGAAATACACTATAGTATGCAACTGCTAGGGGAGAAAGATACAGGCACGCAGAAAGCAGCTTCCTGTTGAAGTCATCGTAACACTTCCTGTTGCATTTGAGATGTCCTATGTTCTTACGCGACTTCGCTAATAAAACTGATAAGGACTATTACAACGTGACTTCTCTAGCCTTTCCGCTCACCCCTCATTTCTGTTAAACAAAACAAAATTCCCAAACCTGTTACTCTACCAATAAGATTTTGGGGCAGAGGAAAAGCAGGATGGCTCCCAGGGAAAGACATGATGAGATACCTCCGTCAAAAAAAGCTTAGAAACACTAATTTAAAAGTCAAAGTTACTGATGACGCCTCCTAGTCCTCTGTCCCTCCTTGCACCTAGGATTCAGTCCTTGTATCTGCCACTTGTATCCTTGTACAAGTCACTTGTATCCCAGTCAATGCGGATACTTTTCCCCCCCTCAGAAGACACTTCAAAACACTCCTCATCTCAAAACATTAACATAATCTGCAATAAGAAAAAGGCATTGTCAAGAAAGAGAGGCTAAGTTTCAAAGGACTACAAACAGTTCCAGTAGAAAAGCAACCCAGGTTTATTAAGCTTTTGAGGATGCATTGGGTACCTTTTAAAAATAAATACCAAAATAACTTAGAGATCAAAGGTAATGGATTTACAAACTTACAAACACCAGTCAGAGCGAATAACTGCAATCGAATCACAGTACTTTCTGTATCAACCTATTCCATTAAAAAAGATTTTGCTTTTCATTCTATCATTTAAATGATTGTACCCAGCTTTTCAAGAATATACTCTTCCACCAAAGGAGTCAAACTGTGAAACCACAGAAAGATGCTTTATGTTTGAGAAGTATCTGAAACTGAGCTTACTGCAACTTCATATGCCTAAGCCTTGCATTTTCCATTAAAAAAGAAAAAAATTCAAGCTAACGTTTATGCTCTTTGAATGCAACTCTCAAGCTACATTCAAAACACTCTCATCATTCACAAATGCTAAGCAACTGACTTAATACTACCCTAACCGATATCTGCAACCTCTGTTTGAGAAAGTTCTCACAAAGCCTTTTGTCCAAATTATTATGCAGACCATATCAGGCCAGTTTTATGAGCCTAATTCTTGTTAAACGCTAAAACACAGGAAATGCTTGGCCTTCTATACCCCCCAAAAAACTTCTCAGTACCCACTGTAGTCTAACAGCTTTCACAGAATACGTTGTGAACTGTCTTGCTTTTTTCCACTTTTTTATTATTTTTAATTTTCCACAAGGAAAACATTACTGGGTGATTTTCAAGACCAGTTAGTATCTCCTCTTATCTATACCACTACACCCCTTAGTCAAGCATTGCCTAAAGAAGTTGTCAAAATAAATTTGATAAATACTTAGAAACCCATTTAGATTAAAGCATTTCTGAATCCAATTTTGGAAACTGACAAAACTAATAAAAATTCCCACAAAAATTAAAGTATTAGTCATATTTTTAATTTTGAAATTAAGTCTAATTAAACTCATGGACAAAGTCAAGTACACAAGAAAACAAAAGTGTATATAACATTCATCACTGATTCAAATCCCAGACAATGGAAATTGATGTTTCAACATGAAAGCTATGTCAGATAAAATAGAGTTGAGGACTGAGGGGGAAAGGTCTTACCTTCATAGATAGCTTTGAACCCTTGAGCACTGACAGCAAAGTCTGTGGTGAAACAGAGGGTGAGGATAGAGCCTGTGCTCACAATAGACGATGGAAGCTGAAATCCAGATAACCTGTGTAATAAAAAGGCAAAAGTCATTATAACATTTAAAATAAAGAAAGTAAAGGTATAAACTAATTATAGTCTTCAAAGAAGATATGAACTTGCTCATCTTCCTCTTCACACCACCAAGTGCATAATGCCATTATGGTTTTATATTTTTGCATCCAAAATGCCACATTTTTACCATTGATGTAATCTCTAAACTTCCACTGCAAGATACTAATATGCCATTAAACTGTTTAACCCTATTTTAAAATATACCTCTGGATTCTCCAGCAGAGAACACTGAAATAAGACCTGTTTACATCTACTAAAGATTAACAGTTTTGTGATAAGATTCAATTCAAGAACAAGACATAAATTTTGAGCATCATTTCGAGGTGTTCTAGGCCTTGATTCATTTGTCCACACATATCTATCTAGCACTAGATGCACTGGAGTACCCTTTTCTGGCCTCTAGCTGCTGCTTCAGAAAAGCATGGATCATAATTATATATGTCCATACCATATCTATCAGCCTGTGTGGACACCTTGGTTATGTTAGGTCACCTCAAACATCCCTACCCACCTATATCGAGGCTAATGAATGAAGACCCTACTGAACTGTCACCTGATTTGTACCTTTACAGCCAAATGTCCTACCTATCCTTAGCATCACACGGCTTACCAGTACACTTAACTGCATTATTATTGGCTATAATGGGAGCTTAAATACCTGCTTATGTTTAGATATTACACCTTAGTCTGAATCTTGCCGTTTTTATTGCACATTCCCTCCTCAGGTTGTTTCACCTTTCTAAACTATTCTTTCTGCCACACCTCCAAACACCTACTAAGTTCTCTGACTATGTCCACCTTATTTCATTTAGTAGATGAAAGTCTGCTTTGTTATCCATGTTTTTGAAATTTAGCTGTAGTTGAGGAGAAACTTGGTAGTGAGAAGGTGCTGAGTTCATTTGCTGGTCAGTGGTACTGCAAACCAGTACAATATTCTGATTAGGAGTTCCTTCCAACCCTACTGTCATTTTATTGCAAAAAAAGTTGTTTTTCCCTCTGGCCCTCAAAGACAGCAAGAAAAAAAAATACATAAACAAGATCTGTCCTACACACTGTATGCAACATTGGTAACGGAACATGGATTCTCCCCATTTTGTTTCATTCTAAGAGCAAGATAGCAGAATTCTTCATTTTGTAGTGTCTTGGAAAAAAGACTGACATTTTTATTTATGTAAATGAGTAGGTGTACAACAAACATCAAAACATAAGGCCAGCTAGCAAGCTCAGCACACAGGTCTATCAACGTCCAGCTTAGCCACTTGCTAGCTATTCTGAGCTCTACCTGAGGAACACAAATGGACCCTCGTACACTGGCACGCAGTGTATTTGTCACACTAATAAACCTAATTTAACTAAGCAATTTCAGATGGCATTTTCCCTTAATTTTGTTGGAATAATTTAACAGACATATAATAATTTCCTATTATGGATGTTTGGGTGCTTTGTCAACTGACTGAGAAGCTAAAGAGAACTTCTATTTTACAGCTTCAGAAAAATATACATTATATTTCCCTAATTGGCCTTCTTACCTTTACATAAAAACAAACAAACAAACAAAACCTCTAGATAACTAGAGGTTAGATAAACTATAAATATATTGAAATATTGATTTTAAGATCATTCCCTCAAATCAAGGTTTTTACGTGTCTGGAGGATAAAATAGATGGAGAAAGCATCTACGTTCTTTCTTGAAACACTGCTATTGATGATAATTCACTGCTACTCCTGGCTGACATTGGTGAGATGTTGGTTTCCTAATGATTAGAAAAATTTTAGACAACTAAAATATAAGACACCATTACTATCCGAACTGATAGTAAACTGTGATCTTCTGTTTTCTGCAATAGGCGTTTGCAAGCAGTAAGTACAGAACAACCTTTTGTTTAAGTCTCATCTTGAAAGAGCTCCTTGTGTTTTGAAACAGTTCATCATGAAAAACGTTTTTATACTTCAATATATTTTAATCTGGATAGTTAAGACAACCTGTGCCTTTAGGCAAAAAAAAGAATCTTGCCTTTGAAATGTATATTACAGTGATCCTAAGTTCATTAATTAGCATCTGGAACCACAAGAGATAAATAACTCTGTAAGCAACATACTAGTACACTGGTATCATTGATCTAGAAGTTCATTATAAAATTAGGTTCATTCAGGACCGCCCTTAGCTCTCAAATATAAAAACATTCAGGAGGAACTCCATGCCCGAAAAATACCAGTCAGGTATTTCCAGAGCTCCCAAACGGAGCTTTGGAAGCAGAATGACAACACAGCTGAGTCTGATTAAAGCCAGGGTAGCTCAACCCTGGTGGAAACACAAGTCAGCAAAAAGCTTTCTGCAATTTGTTTATTTCTTTTTCATCAACATTGTCTCCTATGTGCTAATTAGCTCTTTGCTCTAATCTTTTCACCTTCTGTGTACTTGTCAACCTATTACTCCTTTCGTTCTCCACCCCATTTACTCCAATTCCTGAATTAGCCAACTTGATATTTTCCTGCTTCCTAAACTGCAGGACCAGCATGAGGCTTGCCACATATTACTGTTCTGATTTCTCTGCATTCTTTCATCTTCCTTACACGTTTAGATGCTGCAGTTTTCAGAGAAATATGTATTGTGTTCTATTTACAATGGTTATCACTACTACTATGCATGTGTAGTATACTGTTATGACAGTTCATTATTAGTTTTAGATATGCATTTTCTGATCTCTCATGTCTTTCTCTGCTTTAGAAGGGTTTCAAAGAGATCCAGCTTCAGGGGTAGAGGTTCTTTGTTGGGGGGGGGGGGCATTTTTGCTTTTTTGTGATAATCCCACAGTATTGCCTGGATTTAACTAATTTTTTTCTTAAAATTTAGGAAATTAGAATTCATTGTGTAGGACAGAAGAAAAGTCAGGCTGATACACAAAGATAAGAAAAGCTAGCCTCAAGACTTCATAATATATAAGAGATGTAAAGCCAGTAAAGAAACAAAAATAAAAGTTATTCTACAAATGAAGGACTATAGAACTTTAGCTACCTCATTCCTGATCACTATTTGCTCCAGCCAACTCAGCTCTGGTTAGCATAGATGGACCTATTTTTGAGTGGACAACCTGAGCTTGCTATTGTTTCTAGGCCTAGCTTCTACGATTATTATGGTGATATAACTCCTATAATATAGGTTCTTCATTTGTTCAATAAACGCATATATATCTATATATAGACATAGATATAGACATAGACACAGATATAGATATATAAAACAACAACCCCTTTGAAATACTCCAAGGTCCTTCTTTTAGGATAACTGACATTGAAATTCACATTAAAAGATGACAAATCTATCCTTTAACACTTTAAATTAGTGCAGCTGAAAATTTTCTAGACATAAAAAAGGAAAGTATGTGGACAATTTCAAGGAAATAATACATCAACATTGCATATGTTTACATATGTTTTGCATATTACTTGTATGCCTATTACCGTGTTACAGTGATACTAAAAAAGATTATGAAGAGGTTCAGAACAGAAAATTTCTGTACTTCAGTCATTCTACAGATTGCTAGGAAAAGATGCTTTCAGAAATATTACAGACAGCCAAACTGCTGTAGAAGCACTCAGGTATTCTAATAAATTGCTAAAAAGATATACAAAAAAAGTCAGAGTTCATTTTTCAACCAAAAATTAGATAGCAGATGAAAATCTACTCTATTATTCAAAGTCAAATTTTCTTGGGCTGAGAGGGGACACCACACGCACAGAAGGTCATTCTTTTCTCAAGTTAGGCCAACAAAGTCACTGTATTATAACTGTAGAAGATATACAGATCTATCAGGCAGAACTCTAAAAATGTTTTACAGGTCTGATTGTTTTAAGAGCTTTGTTCATACACTTGTACAGCTTTTTCCCAGAAACATTCTCAGAGGAAATAACTAGAATCAATTTGACAATGACAAGAAATTCCTTTCTGAAATTAGTTATCAAATATCACTTGCAGAAGCTATTAACCGAAAGGGTCAATATTAACAGCAAGGTAGAAAAATCAACTTAACTTAGACTTAATTTCTGGTAGCTCACAGAGAGATTAAAAAATTATGCTTTCTTCATAAGAAAAAAAATCTAATAATTCTCCTACTTTATCATAAGGTGGCATATGTCATTAACTGCCGTATGAAACAAAGCGCTGTCTGCCATCACTATTATAGCTTTTCAGAACTTAGATACTATTAGCATGTAGAGGAGACCCATATGCTCATTCTGTATCAAACTCATCATGCCATATAAAACCACAGACAAACTTATAGGCAAGTGGTACCTGAAAGGTTATGTTAACCAATTACACATCAGAAAGTAAAGCAGGTCAAGGCTTACCCTTAAGTGCTAGAATCTCAGGCTAGCTGTTCTAGTTCTGCAGAAACACCTCAGTGCAGCACAAAATTCAAATACTAAATGCAACACAGTGAAACATATTCAAAAGGCAAAAACTCATATTGGGCTTAATGGAAAGTTATCCTAGAATTATACTACATAACAGGAAGCAAAATTCCTCCGTATTTCAAGTATCCAACAGCACCAATAGCCAATAACAAGTATCCATTACCAAGGATGCAAAGGGAAAAACAAAATAGTTTATAATACCTAACATTCACATCAGATAACAGACCCACAGCAAAAACACACTTCTGCTAGCTCTCACTTTCCCAAAGAAACTCCTTTCAGAGCCCTCTCATCAGACTCACGCCACCAGCTACGTCTCGCAATACGTTACATCCCAGGAAACACCTGCAAACCCCTCAGCTGCTCCCTGCATCCTCACTTTATTCATTAATGTCAGATAATCTTCAGCCCTACTATTTAGATTCAGTTAAAGGGTATGTGCTTCACTAGAAGGGCACTGAAACTATCCCATTTAAAGGTGCTTTAACCAATATGTGGTATACAAAGCCTCATCTCTTATCTGGGTACTCTTCTTTCTGAAATTTAAGGTTTATAATCTTAAATTAATTATCAGTTCTGAATATGCAAGAAATAGATTTTTGAATTAAGCCTTTTACATAGCTGGTATAGTCATGTTTTTTTCCATGACATGCTAATGTGAAAACTTCCTGATATTTCCTATGAATTTGGCTTGAGTAGAAATTAATTGCAAGAACACTTTAAAAATCATATTTCTCTAGTAAGGGAAACAAATAAGTAACCCCCTCCCCCCCCCCAAAAAAAAAAAAGAATAAATAGAGAAAAGCCCAGAAAGCCTCTATAACCAAACCAGAAATCACTAAGTTCTGTCACTAAACAGAAAGAAGTTGCAAGCTTAATGACTTTGACATACGTAGCCTTCAGAAAAAGAAGCTGGTTTCCTGAGATGCTACCAAACTGCCAAAATAGCCGTACTTCCATCTACTGCAGAAAATCCTAAAATTGCAGAGTGATAGCCTGCGGCCATGCTTACTGGATATTAGTAAGGGAATAGAAAAATACGATGAGAGGTAGCCAGAGCCAAACCAATATGTAGCTGTGGAGCGAACTGAAAAGGACGAAAAGCCCCTGGAGCACCCGCAGGCTGGGGCTGCAGAGGTGGCTCCAGCCTCTGGAGAAGGCCAAGATGCTGGCAGCAGCAGCCATAGCAGCGCTGGTGGGGTACCCATGGCCAGAAGCCAGTTGCAAAGCCAAGCTGGAGGAGGGTGACTCCTCCAGCACTGGCCATTAACCAATGGATCTGGCTAGATTCATTACTTATTTAATTCATGCTGAGCAGAAAAGGGCTTGCCTAACTCCAAATCACATTATTCCCTCCAATCTCTGTCTCTGACACAGCGCAAACGGCAGAAGAAAAAGAAAAAAGTCATTTTATGCCTGAAATGAGCGGAAGCCAGAAAGGCTGACAGCTGTCATATAAACGAACTGCCAGGCCAAGGCACTACTCCATGAGTACGCTCAAGTTCAGTATATCTCTGCATCACTCTACTGTGTATTTTGGTGTGATTTCTACCCATTATACCAAAATATAGCATCATAGATGTTTTTGTGTATCTCTATGCTAAATGCAATTTAAAAAAAAATGTATAATATTTCATAAAACTGGACAAAAATAAAAGAGTGCAATAAAGTGTTATTGCTAGCAGGATAAAAATAATGTTATTCCATAAGAGAAGGAAAATATTACATTTACTATAAAGTTAATGACCCCTTGTACTTGAGAAAAACAACTGACATTTTAAATAAGACCAAACACTGTAGTTTAACAATTACATGAGCAGACTTCTTTTCTGCCATCTAACTGCTAACAATTAACAATATTTTCAATGCAACAGAATTTTTTTTTTCTGATGTATGATAGCAAAAGGAACTACTACTTTGTGCTTCTTTCTTTCCTGTCTTGAGTGACATTCAATACACAGTTGTGTAACAGTACACAGAGATATCTAGACCAAAGTGTCCTCTCAGCTGCACTGGTGTGAAGCCAGATGGACCTAGTGGAAGTAAAATTACACAGAAGTAAAAGAGAATGCAATTTGATTGAACTATTTAATAATTACTCTCAAACTGAATCCTATTTTACTAATCACACAAATAGCTCTTCTAGCTTGAATGAGTTCGTCTAACCTGCCACATACTTTCCTATGTCCTGTTAACTCATTAATTACAGTAAAATGAGATTAATAATATAAAGTAATAAGAGCATTGTTGGCAGTAGATTAAAGACAAGATTTAAAATTGCTTATTAAAAAACAAAATCAGGAATTCAGTTAGCTTAGTTTTCTCAGCTGTTCCTGGCAGCCCATACTTTGTCCAACTATTTAAAAGAGATAATCTTAGAAAATGTTATACTAATCACCTTAAGCTTACATTATCTGAGTTTTGTCTGTTTACTCTCAGATATGAATAAGTCACTTGCAACTATCTTTCCCTTTTAGGTATGTCACATAATCCATCATGCCGTAAAGTGTGACCTGCTTCTGCTGTTTTATTTAACTTCAGTTTTGAAGCTTGCATTACGTTATCTCATATGGCTTTAGAGACCTCTACATAAGGGTGGGAAGACCATTACAGCAGTGCATATAGTTGAACACAAAAATATTCAACTCAGAAACAAATAAAGATGCATTTTATTTAAAATGTTGTTTTATGAATGCATTACAAATCATCCATAATACTGTAGATGATATTCATATCTTCCACTGCTGAGCTGTTTGGAAATCAAAAATGTACAAAGCTCATCGTTTGAAAAAATAAAGCAAAACAGCACCTCCCCCCTCCACAAAACTCAAATCTGTCATACCTGGGAACACAAATAGTGTTTTATGCCTCTCTGCTAAATGGAATTTAGAGAGGAAAAAGTCTGTGAAGAATACTCTTTTACTCTTCATGGATGAGCAACTAATAACTGAAAAATCACAGGCATTCCTGTCTCCCTAGGTTTTACAGGTTCACCTTTTATTACAGCATTGGAGCACCTTCCACAAAAAACTGGAATGAAGCTTGTGTAAATGGAAATGGAATGATAACAAGTGGCTTAGAAGCCCTGCAACACACAAAAACTGCTAGAGGGGGGAAATAAATCAAATTCTGAAGCTTTCTTTTAACATCTTTACAAATTGGATTACAGTAGTATTGCCAGCTGAAAAAAAACCACTCTAACCTTTTGGGTGGCATCACTTTAAGCAAAGGCCTTGAGGCAAAAGAAAATGTGGTGACAAATGTTTGAATAGATCAGATTTTAGTACAAATAGCATGTTTTTCCTTTGCAGTAATAGTCAGATATGTAAAAAAAAAAAAAATGCAATACTGCCCAAACACGAGTATATTTAACAAAGAGTTTTTATAGTGCTCAACGTTCCTTCTGTAAAGAAGTAGACAGAGGATTCATGCCTAGAACTTTATTCTGGGAACGTATAAAAATTTATACCTGCTCTAGGTTCCACAGTAAAATTCAGAGCAGTTTCATGGCTTAGCAAGTCAGCCATACACAAAATATTAGATATTAGTTGCCTTAATTTTTCCATGTCTTGGCCTCTCATTTGCAAAATAAGGAAAAAATTACTAAATGACAAGAATTTTTTAAAGAAAAAAGTACATTACAAATCATAAAGAGATCAAGAATTAGAAGAATAGGTTCACTTACATATTTTGAATCGAGAGAAAATTAAAATAAGGTTCCAGTTCTAGTGTCTCATTTTGCTTTTAAGTAAATAATTTGGGGCAAATGAAATGTAGGAGATCTCTAAATTTTTTGGAATTAGACTGGAAGTATTAGGCAGAGCTGTAAGACAAAAAATACCATAATCAGGAAAGCATCATCAAAGAAATAGTTCCAAAAATCAAAAGGATTTGGAATAATCAAATGAGACCTTTCCTTCACTTTCTCTGTCTCCCTAAACCACTTGCATTTTCAGCTTAAATAATCTTCTCACAGTAGAATTACACATTATACATATTATAAATATGGCAGTAGGACTCTTTTCACTTGATAAGATGAGGTATCCTCTTTCGTAACTGAGGAGAGAAGTTTTCTTCACGGTCACTTCATTATGACTTTGCTTTTTTTTTCTGAAGTTAATTGTTCTGACAACTCTCTTTTAAAGGGGTCAGACTTTGACAGTTTTAGACCATCTGCACAAAGCTCATTATTTTAACCTTCTGCTCCTATGTTTTACTCCCAAGAGCTATGACATTCTTTTTTTCTATGCAAACCTTTGAAGTCTGTCTATTATTTCCATTCATCATACCAGAAGTTTAGCACAGTTTACATCACTTAATAGTTGAATACCTCTAGTCAGAATTGCTGCCTTACTTGTGTCCTTTATAAGAAAGAAATCTAATGGGTATTCAGTGTCATAAAGTTCATTTTATCTAAATGTAACTTGAAAAAAAAGTCTTCTAAAGATGCCTAGTTTTGACAGTTTTAAATTACGCTTGTAGGAAGTGGCTACTGCTACTAATAAAAAAGTAAAGGCGAGTTCTGTAAATGTTTGGGAATTATATAAGTATTTTAGGCTAACTCTATACTATATTGTATTAAATACAAGTATTCATATTTTATTTCAGCATATCACTTGTCATCTCCTTTTTAAATATTTTGCAGTATTCAAAACCTTCTGGAAGATAAGTTGTTGTCTGTGTAGTTTGGTACTTCAGTTTAAATGTTGCATCTATGTAGACTGTGACTGCACTGTAAAAGGGGGTCTTATCAATATATACAAATATGTAAAGGGAGAGTGTCAAGATAAGGGGGCCAGACTCTCCTCCATGGTGCCCAGTGACAGGACAAGAGGCAATGGGCACAAATTGAACCACAGGCAGTTCCATCTGAACATGAGGAAAAACTTCTTTCCTGTGAGGGTGACAGAGCACGGGCACAGGTTGCCCAGAGAGGTAGTGGAGTCTCCTTCGCTGGAGATAATCAAAACCCGTCTGGATGTGATCCTGGGCAATATGCTCTAGGTGACCCTGCTTGAGCAGGGAGGTTGGACTGGATGATCTCCAGAGGTCTCTTCCAACCTCAACCATTCTGTGATTCTTTGACTCTGTGAAAAGGAAGCGGGGACCACAGTACATATAAGAATATCTCGCATAGGTAATGAAGACAGAGAGACGTATGCTAGCAACTGGATTTTCAGCAGTGGGTCCATTTACAATGCAGATAGGTAGAACTGAAGGGGAACACACAGTGCTGCAGTTTCTTTCCCGACATGTAACAAGGACCACGTACCACAGCAAAGATCCAGCATCCTTATGGAAGCTGCACACTTGGTATGTACCTTTGGAAAGTTGGTACTGGTTGTTAATGGAAGCTGAAGCCCTTACTTTAAATCTTTGCTCATTTTGTTGCTAATACTAACAAGATTTAACTAGCACATTTTTCATATCTTTATTTTGCCATACTGGCATTTACCAGCCATTGGTAATTGATTTCTCTGGGTCAGCTCTAATATTACAGTCAATGAATCTCAGAGTATGTTTATAACCAGATTTATAGACTGTGAGGGGTTTTTTTTGTTTATTTTTAGAAAGTTGTTACTCTGAAGTATCAGCTAATCATTATTTTTCGGAATATCATTGCCTCATCTATGTCTTATTACAGTATGTGTTATACTTTAATGTACTGAATTCTCATTGTTATCTACCTCAAATTGTTGATAAGATACAGATATTAATCAGTATTACAGATTAAACCCGAATTGTTTTCTTAATGGTGCCACCTTATCAATATGCCACCTAATCAATAGATGTTCAACATATTTAGAAGTAATGAAGCAGAATAATCTCCTGCTAAATTTAATAGTTAGCAATTTTGGTAGCTTTAGCCTGAAATGTCACATTCCAAAAGTAAGTTTAGAAATACATCACTGAGAGATATTTCATCTCTCTCTTTCTGAGCATCGCCTATGGCATTTTCTGCGCTTATATTTTAAGTTACCTCAGTAGAGGGTTGCCCCAAGATGCATAATTTGATGCTTGAACTCTTCCTATCAGAAAATTCTATCTTGTTCTCCTGTCCCTTAATCCTTACCTACATAATACATCATTTCAGGGCCTATGATTATCATTGAGATTATCTATAGTAATATCATTTTTAGTTTGGAACAAATTGTTTCTTACGGATGACTTGCCCTAACAACTATGTTTAGGTAAGTCATATTTTGATAGATTAAAACTTTCTCTTTCGAAGTGCTTCTTCCAAAGAAAGGTTGTATACAAGGTCTTTTTTGCTCATACTTTTAACTTCATCAACTTTCTCTTAAAACTACATTGTGATATTTATACACTGTCCTCAAGCAATGCATGTTGCCTAGTTACCTGAATCGGGTTGAATATTGAGCAACTACTGCCATTAACTTGCCTAACATCTCTGTAAGAAAGTGGTGATACTCCACATTATCTGTTAGGCTATTACATCTTGTTTAACCCAGCAGACTGTCTTGGAAGAGCTGCCTGAAGCAGCCCTTACTTACCCACTCGTGTCCAGATGATGTAGCACCCTGAATGTCTGATAACAGCTTTAGTTTTGTTTTCACTTATAATTCAGTATTTGACACCCCCAATATACTCAGACAGGCTGTCTGCAGGGCTCTGACACCTGTTTCTACAGGTAGCCTGCAGGCTGTCCATAAGCACCCTACAAGAAAAGAAGTGTGACAGGTGGGGCAGACATAACAATGATATGGAGGAAAATTAGGATGTTCTTTTAAAGCCAGTAGTGAAGGAATTGCTATTGTAGGAAAACCTTTCAGTTTTATGTTTTTGGTCTTACAGACCCAAAAGATATAGAACCTGTCTCTTACTATATCAATTGTTCCCATTAATTCAAATAGGACCTTTAATTAAAACTAAAACTCATGGCTCAGAATTTCTTTGTATACGGATATATTTTTCTCATTAGTGGCTCATATTTATGTAGAACAATTAGTATAGCTCACCTTCTTCTGATGAAAACGTCGACTTGTTGAAATTGTTATTAATGTAATGTGAAATATGATGGCATTGGTGTAATGGCTGCACCAAGTCCCACATGGCCACTGTGGTCAGAGAAAGGTTTTAAGACTGAACCGTTGTGCAAGATAAAGCATTTTGCATGTTTGAGTTACATCATGGGCTTCAATATAACTTTACTGTTTCCCTAATAAACTGTTAATGGGGGCTGAACTATCTCTCTGAGTAATGGGTACTATGGAAAAGGATAAGAAAAGTATAAAATAACTGAGAAACAATGACTACTCTTTGGGTGGATGGCAGGAGAAGTTTATCAACTGCACAAAAACTTCATGGAAAAAAGTAAAAGAACTGAGACCAAAGTAATAGCATACTTCAGGGAGCCATCTAGGAACTGACAAAGAGCAGAAGACATGAATGAAGAGCAAGTGCTTGAGAGAGGTGAGGAAGAAAGAAGCCAAGGGAAGCAATGGCATATTTTATGGAAAAATAGGTAGTGTTATTTTTATCCTTGGAATGAAAATAAGAAATTTTAGCTGGCCTGACAAGGACTCCCCTACCAATTCTCAGGGAAGAGGCTATAGGAAAAGTTAGTAAAGAGAGACTAACAAGTACAAGTCTGAATGAGGAGAGTCTCTTTCAGATGGCAAATTTGTAGATTTCTATATTATGTCCCAGAATCTTTAAAATGCATGAAGCAAATGAAAAAGTAAACCATTCTCCAACAGTGAGCACTTACTTTGATTCAACATCAAAAATAGCCTGTTGCTCTCCAATGGCTATGGAAGAAGCCTAGACAGATTATAAGGTGGGTGCCTGAAGTTAGTTTTTTTTGAAGTTCTCCCCTTTTGAAAAGCTACTTGGACTGAGAAATGTGATGGAAGTGGGGAAAAGTAGCCAAAGAAACTAAGAATAATGGTAATTTTCTCCGCAAGTGATTTAGAGTAAAGATGGATGCCAATAGGTAAGGATGAAACACAAATCGTGTAATAACGCTGCCCTTCTTGCCACGGCTGTCAACCATGGCTCAAAGGGGTGTTCAGAGGGCAATTATCTATCTGAATGCAGAGCCTCTGCTTCAAACAACTAAGCAAAAACAAGCCCTGAAATTCTAAATGCAAATTCATAAGTAAAGAGAAAGCAAAAGAGGAAAGGCAGGGATACTTATAGAAGTATTCCCTAAAAATGAAAAGAAAATAGGAAAAAGTAAGTGGAAGAATTAAGAGGAATGCAAAGAGAGGCAAAATTATATTTATCTCTTTCATCCTATTTTTAAGCTTCTTTCTCTTCTACCTTCTTTGATTTATGCTTCCTTACGCTTTTTTATATGTCTTCTAAGAAAGACACCATAAACTTCTTTTGTGTGTCTTTTCTTTTGTTTTCTTCCGCTAGTCATTAGTAATTCTCATAATTTCATACTACGATGAAAAGATCTGACTACCCTTCTCTTTCTGTTCTCCCTCTCTTCTTATTAGTTACCCATCATTTTAATACAATTTTTTTTATTGCAGTTCTCTACCAACAGACAGTTGTGCTTGCATTCTGTAGGCTGCCATCCTTCACCTTTTTTTCCTTACAACACTATTTTGATCATGGTTTGGGAAAGGGAGATGCACTAAATAGCTTGAAGAAGCTATCTTCTGAAGTTATTCAGCCTTATCTGCTACAGATCTGTAGCTGCAGTTCTATCTGCACCTGCTCGCCAAGCATAAAACCTTTTACTGATTTGTTTTTGAAACTGTGTTACTTGGTATCACAGAATGAGAGCTCTTTCATCTTTTATTTTCCATATGTTCAGTAGTATTAAAAGCTTTTATGTTATCTATGCCATTCGATCTGGGATGTATCATTGAATGCTGAAAGCCCATCTATCAAAATAAGCCACTTTTACTCCCTTATTAATATCTATTCTGTAAGGGGTTTGTTGCTGCTTTAACCAATACGACATGAAAAACAAGATCAAGTGGTGTGGGAACAGGTTCTCATGGCACAGTTATTCTATTTAGTGTTTTTAAAGTAACTTTAACGTGCTCTTCATAACTAAATTTAATTTTTGGCTGTTCCAGCCTTTCAGGATGTGTGTAACTGGGAATTGTTCTCCTGATCTATGAAAATATTCACATTAAAAAAAAAAAAAAGAATTTCTTTACACCTTGACAGGAATAAGAATTTGAGGGTTGTTTTTTTTTTTTTTTTCCCTGTGGTTGGGGTTTTTGAGATTTTGAAGAATGGTGAAGGACGAAGGGATAGATTTAACTCTCCTACATCTTAGGAGATGATTCCTGAATTCCTGCACCTATTCTCATAGTGGTGGTGGTACTTGCAGCAATTGAGCCTTTTTTTTCTTTTATGGAAAAACTAATCCTGAAATTGGGAGCTATTTCCTTTTCAAAGTTTTACTAAATTAAGTAAAAGTTTATAAAAATTTTTAATAAAATAGTACCTTTTCCACTGAAAAAAGATCTGTCAGTGGAAAACTTCTGGGTAATTCTAACTGAATCCTTCATGTAGAAGACAAATTTAGTTATGACTGGACTTGTGAATACTCTGCATGTAATTTTCCAAATCACAGCATCTGAGATTTACATTATCTGTGTGGTGATTCAAAGGTAAAGTACATAAGGATTGCTAGCGGATAATGATCTGACAACATTTTGAAGTTAGTGGATGTGAACCCCCTAACAATTCGACTACCGGAAGAGGAACTGTCAAACAGGAAGGAGACTACTAGCGGTGTATTCAGGACCAGGTTTTGGACCAGCTTCATCAGATACTTTTCTATATAAATAGATATACATATATATACATGCATATATATATGTAAACATACCTATATATGTAAATATATATATATAGCTGAACACAAAAAGTACAAGCATAATAGTGAAACAAAATTAGAAAGCATAGTTGACAAGAAGGAGGATTAGCTTATAAAATTCAGATACAAAGACTTAAGTAATAAAATAAGATTGAGGGCTACAGTAAACAAGAATATATTGTAAAGTAAAATAGACATCTCTTCAGATAGGATGAATCATTCTTTTTTCATTGATTCTGAAGGAAGCTGACCTGACCTCTTGCCTAATTTTAAACAGATAAAATTAGATGAGATGAGTAATACTTCAAACGACTAGTGAAAAAGAATATTGACAAACTCATTTGAGTCCAGCAGAATTCCTTTAGATGCTTGGGGGCAGATGCACAAGACCCATGTGAGGGAAGGGATGAGGATGCTGGTGAAAAGAAGGGAAAAGGAAAACCTAAATGCAGTGTTTCATGACCTAATGGGCTGATGGGTAATAAAGAAGGTGGAGCAAGACTCTTCTCAGAGGTGTGCAGTGAGAGGATAAGACAGAACAGTCTAAAGTTGCAACAAAGGAAATTCCACATTAAATAAAAGAAAGCAATTCTTCACCATGAAAATGGTTAAGCAGTGCAAACTGTGGAATCTCTACCCTTGGAGATGCTCAGACTCAGCTGGTCATGGTTCTGATCTATTCTGGAAGTTATTAAAGCCTGGAGAGGGGCTTGGACTAAACCACCTCCAGATATCCCTTCCAACCTAGATTGTTTTATGATGCTATTCACTCTACTGTTATTCTTGGAGGAATACAATAGCAATGGTAGTGAAGATAGGACAGCTTTTCACGAGAAATTTATGAAAAGAAACGTATGAATGGTTGGTTTTAAAAGTACAAAATATTAGACTTGGTGACCTTTTCAGTACTGTGCTGCTATTGAGAGGAACTGGCTCTTTGGAAAATAATATGAGTTACTACATAAAAATAAATTCAGGCTTTTCATTCATTGTTTGCATATTCCGTGGTGAGCTTCTAATGCCATGTTCTTCTGCTGCAGTTACAGTGACCTTTTTTAAGGCCATTATTTTCTCCATTTACCCTGCCCAAACACCTCTGCTGATACTAGTTCTTTTCTGAGAGGTACCAATCCCTTTATTTTGGGCTAATGATATTGGTATTGTCGAGAGTCTGTAAAGTAAACATATGCTTTGTGAGTAAATACTATGCTAGCAACATTTGAAATTTAGCAGAAAAAATAGCTGCTGAAAATGACATGATGAATATAATATTAGACTGACAACTTTGGTCAAGCTATTAACCTAAGCCACTAGAATAGGCTGAAAAAACATCTCTTTGACAACTGCCTTGTCAAGAGAGGAATACAGGAAAGCTCATATGGCCAGGGGAATAATTGGCTAATAAGAGAGAAAACCACTAATATTAAAAACAAATAGTAATAGTTATTTCCAGTAAAAAACTTTAAGTATTACTTACAAATTTCATGTTTATATCTGATATATTTCTGAACAACACCACATATACAATTAATATATAACACAAATGCAATTGATTGGTCTCTCATTTGCGCTGAAGTACTTTAATGTGTACTGGTTTAGCCAACAACCTTGAAAATCGTAGTTATGTTTATCATCTAAATAAATGAAAATAAAGTGCTAAATACAAGTCAAGCATTGGCATTCAAAAATAAAGTCTAATTTGCCAAAAACACAAGCAAATCAAACCATGTATTACAAATTGCAAACAAGAACAATTAAGATCAGTGATTAAGTTCAACAATGCCTCTCACCAAGAAGCAGATAACCCAAACTAGACATTCAATCCAGTCATCACAATGGCTAATGATGGGGAAGAAAGCAAAAGGGATAATTTATTTCCTGTTATGTATAGTTTGCACAGATTCTCACTTTGCCCCCACATCCTTTGGTAGACAAGGATATATATTAACAATTCTGTATTATTAGAGAACAGCTGTATGTAATTGTTTTCTAATGATCACACTACACAAGCCACCATTCCTGCAGAAGCTGTTTGATACAAAACTGGCATGTATATAAGCCTACAGATTCAAGTTGCAAAAAGTTTTACTCCTTATATGGAAAAGCAAAAGATTGACAGTGATGGAAAGAGTTACTCTCTTACATGAATTTTTTAAATAGATTTGGTTAACCTGTCCCATTAAAATACGAAAATCAGAGGAAAGTAGGTGCATGTTTGATTCAGAAGCTGGACACGCCATTGTAAGAGACAAGGGAGGCAAAGCATGTGGGTATTTTCACACACACGTAATGGTCTTGCAGAATCTCGAAAAATTCAAAGATAAGCATTTTAAATGCTCTACTGTTTAATAACTTCTGAGATTCTAAAGAAAATATGCTAACTTCTTAGTATATATGAGATATATCAGTTTCCTGTGAATTTATCCAAATGCTTAGCCATATAAAAGTTGGGCATGCACACATGAAATGCTATACTGACGAAAATCTCTGTTCTGTTCCTAGAAAGTGGCTAAAAGACTTATTCCCACTGCATGCAGATGATGAAGTATTTTCCACCTCATGAGCAACTGAGGAAGACATTTAGTAAGAATCAACATTGCAAAAATAGTAGAGCTAGATACCTCATGCTGAAATGTCTAAGAGAACTGACTGAGGAAAAATCTGTTCTGTTGCTATTAAATTTTAACAAATACTGAAACAACTAGGAAACTAATATATTACTGAAAGTGTAAGTTACTGTGTCAGAGTAACTATGGTTATATCAGTTACACGAACTTCTTAAGGTATACAGGACTTCACAAATCACTAGTGCGGAATGTCATGGGTACTTTAAAGATCCACACTTCCCTTAGGGGATACTATATTGTACTCGGAGCAAAGAGCTTCCTGTTAGCTTTGATTGGGCCAGCACATCATCACCTGTGGAGATTCTAGCTTTGGTCCCTGAAGCGTTACAGGCATGCCTGTGCACTGCTCTGAGCTAATAAACCCTGCCTCTCTGCGAGCCTCACCAGCACTGCCCTTCAGCGACGGTGCAGAGCTGCTTCTCTTTCTGAAGCAGACCTGAGCGCAGCTGACTTATGATCTCTGTGTGATGCTCAAATCCAGTATAAGTACTTCAGTTGACCATCTTATTCAAAAGAAGTCCTCTCCAGTAGCATCATACAGGAAAAAGTATCTAATTTTCACTACAAGCAGACTATCTAACAGATTACCACTAATAAACTGTAGAATTCAGATTTTTGCAGTAAGCCTTAGGAGATTCTCAGAGATTCCTGGGATGTTAGGGACAGAAAACATCATTATAATCAACCACTTTGACCTCACGAATAATACAGGCAACAACACTTCACAATGATCTGTTCTGGAACTCAGAAATACATCTGTAGGATGACCTTGGGAAGTTATTTCTCTGCCCTTTTATATAATTTCTTTAGCTCAAAAGTGATAATACCAATACTTCTAGCCTTTATAAAATGCTTTGGATTCACGGGGAACAGTGGTCTATAAAAGCAAGATATTATTACTAGAAGCAGCAATGAACAGATATAACCTAGTTAGTTTAGAGAATCTGAATTAATACTACTGCAGATGTAGCAGTTCTTATAAGATATATTAAATTTAATGTTATTAAAATTACAGAAATGACTATGCCAGCAAAAAGGCTATCTGTATTAGGTAAATTAGGTAAATTAAAACCAAATATTAGTTTTCTGTCTGGATTCTGCCATACCTTTACCACCTTCTGTCAATAAACGGCAATTCTATAAACTTTATATGAATAGTAAAAATGTGATCAAAGCAAATGGCATTTCTGTTACAAGCAGAGTTTAATGCAATGCTTCCATATACCCATTTAAATTAATTTTGAGATAAAACTTTATTCACTCCCACAATGACCAACAACAGCAACTATACAATCTTATCTTTCGGAAATATTAACATCGCATGATCATTCACACTGTTTTTTTTTAATTATGAATTTCAGTAACTGGCCAATAACAAGACTGTGAAGAGTTTAATGGTAATCTTATTCGATATTTTAATTTTACTTCTTATTCTTTAATTTGTCTTTTCCAATATAGGCTTAACCACTCACCACTGACTGTATTGAATTGCAGAGCTATGAATCATGAGTTTCTACTACCTCTTTTTTCCTAATAAACAAGATAAATCTATATTTCTACTGATGTCTTTATCTAGAATCTTACTAAGCTTTTTAAAGGGAATATAAAGACATTATTCTTCTAATTGGTAAGATTTAAATCTTACCAATTTAAATAGTATAGTTAGATAGATTTGAAGATTCAAATATAAAACCTTTAAATATTAAAAAAGAGTCAGATTCACACACTTGATCTTACCAAGCTAGACAAAATCCTACTTATTCATGGAAAATTCAGTATGAGATATCACATGATTATTTCCAAAATACCATATACTTATTTGATTTGATAAAACTATTTCAGGCTCATGAAAAACTGTAGTAAAGCAGAAATCAGCCACATTAAAATCAAATTACATGGAAAAATAAATATATATGCATTTTTTTCTTAGATTTAAAAATGAAATATGAATCTGAGTAGCCAGTGAGGTACACAAAGATCAGATAACTAAGACTAGTTTATCTAAACTCAATGGAAAACTGTTATTCAGCAGCGTGGGTGTTGAACTGTGTGCATGCACAAACACACACACACACACACACACACACACACACACACACGTAAATGTATACCTATACACCATTATTCTTTACAAATGGTTATTTTACTTATTTTCAAAGATTTCCAGTGCTGGAGACTCTGAAACCCTCGCAGAAGATCTCTTCAGTGTTTTCGATTTTTTTTCTTTTTTTTTTCCTCTTTTAATGTGTAATCTGAATCTTCCTGTGTTGCAAATTAAAGGGTTTTTTTTTTTTTTTTATTCTATCTACGGAGGCAAGACAACACTAGTCACTTCTAGTGCAGAATCTTTTACATGTTTGAACGGTTATCATATATACTTTAATACACTACTTCTTTCTTTTCTTCCCTGTAGTTCATGATTTTTGAATGTAGGATCTTTCTTCCTTTTTTCCACCTGACTTCTCTCCAGTTACTGCATATTGTTTTTGAGGTATGGTGTCCAAAGCTGGATACCATACCTCAACTAAAATTTTTCCAGCGCTAAGCAAAACAGAAGGTTTACTTCATGTTTCACAGTATCACAGAATCACAGAATGGTTGAGGTTGGAAGGGACCTCTGGAGATCATCTAGTCCAACGCCCCTGCTCAAGCTGCGTCCTCTAGGGAACATTGCACAGGATCACATCCAGGCAGGTTTTGAATATCTCCAGCAAAGGAGACTCCGCTACCTCTCTGGGCAACCTGTGCCAGTGCTCTGTCACCCTCACAGGAAAGAAGTTTTTCCTCAGGTTCAGACAGAACTGCCTGTGTTGCAGTTTGTGCCCGTTGCCCCTTGTCCTGTCACTGGGCACCACAGAGGAGAGCCTGGCCCCATTCTCTCAGTGCCCTCCCTTCAGATATTTGTACACATTGATGAGATTGCCTCTCTTCTCCAGCCTCAACAGGCCCAGCTCTCTCAGCCTTTCTTTGTAGGAGAGGTGCTTCAGGGCCCAAATCATCTTTGTAGCCCTCCGCTGAACTCTCTCCAGGAGCTCTCCATGTCTCTCTTGTCCTGGGGAGCCCAGAACTGGACACAGCACTCCAGGTGAGGCCTCACCAGGGCTGAGCAGAGGGGCAGGATCACCTCCCTCGACCTGCTGACAACACTCTGCCTAATGCACCCCAGGATCCCATTGGCCTTCCTGGCCACAAGGGCACATGGCTGCCTCATGCTCAACTTGGTGTCCACCAGCACTCCCAGGTCCTTCTCGGCAGAGCTGCTCTCCAGCAGGTCAGCCTCCCAGCCTGTCCTGGTACCTGGTGTTATTCCTGCCTAGGTGCAGGACCTTGCACTTGCCTTTGTGGAACTTCAGGAGGTTCCTCTCCGCCCAGCTCTCCAGCCTCTCCAGGTCCCTCTGAAGGGCAGCCTGGTCCTCTGGTGTGTCAGCCACTCCCCCCAGTTTTGTATCATCAGCAAACTTGCTGAGGGTGCACTCTGTCCTTTCATCCAAGTCATCGATGAATATATTGAACAAGACCGGACCCAGCCCTGACCCTGGGGGGACACCACTAGCTACAGGCCTCCCACTGGACTCTGTACCGCTGACCACGGTCCTTGGAGCTCAGCCATCCAGCCAGTTCTCCATCCACCTCACTGTCCACTCATCCAACCCACAGTTCCTGAGCTTCCCTAGGAGGATGTGATGGGAGACAGTGTCAAAAGCCTTGCTGAAGTCCAGAAAGACCACATCCACTGCTCTGCCCTCATCTACCCAGCCACTCATTCCGTCAGAGAAGGCTATCAGATTGGTCAAGCATGATTTCCCTTTGGTGAATCCATGCTGACTATACTCCTGATCACCTTCTTGTCCTCCAGATGCTTAGTGAGGACCTCCAGGATGAGCTGCTCCATCACCTTTCCCGGGCTGGAGGGGAGGCTGACAGGCCTGTAGTTTCCTGGCTCCTCCTTCTGGCCCTTTTGGAAGGCTGGGGTGACACTGGCTTTCTTCCAGTCCTCAGGCACTTCTCCTGATCTCCAGGACCTTTCCAAGATGATGGAGAGTGGCCTAGCAATAATATCTGCCAGCTCCCTCATGGGTGCATCCCATCGGGGCCCATGGATTTGTGGATGTCGAGTTTGGACAAATGATCCCTAATCCGATCCTCCTCAACCAAGGGAGGGTCTTCTTTTCTCTCTTCTTCCTCTCTTGTCCCCAGGGTCTGGAATTCCTGCAGGAATTTCTTCTTTCTGGAATGTCTTGCAGGCTATTCTCCTATTCACACATCCCAGTATGGATTTTGTCTTTTTTTTTATCTTGTGCCGAAATTTGACACTGCTGATATGTATTGAAACTGTAATTCTCAAGAACATCGTGTTTTTTACAGAACTACTGCTTATTTTTTCCCATTCTATATTTGTGCAATGATCATGCCTAAGTCTATCACCTTGCTATTACCCATCTGGACTTTCCTAGATCACCTTTCTGATTTATCTAGTTATTCTGAAACATAGTTCTGTTCCAGTGATCCTCTGTTTCTTTACAACTTAATGATATCTACAAATATAATAAACATATTCTCTATTATCTAATTTATTAATAGAAATATTGAATAGTATGTATTGCAGGATTGATACCCCTGGAACATCATTCAGCACATCCTTTGCTTTTGCACAACAGTGGATAAATTATTTCTTCTGAACTAATCATTTAGCTGCAGTTAATTTCAGGATTTTTAATAAAGCTTAAAATATGGCTTTTCATATTTTTTGGAATCACAGAATGTTTTGAAAAAACTAGCCAAGAAGACAGTAGCACCAGAAAAGTACTAGCATTACTTAGTTTAATTTGCTCTTACGTACTATTTGCTTTTGTTCTAATATATGCACTGAAAAGCCACATCACAAACAACATAATATAGTTTGTTGATGAATCTGCACAGACCACCATGTCATATTCTTTTTAATAGCCTACTCTTGTCTGCAAGATATAAAAGAAACAGCAGTACAGATCAATTAACTAGTAGATTCCTGAACTGCATGCTCTTCAAGAAACTCAGATGCTGTGTTTTGTTTAAAATCTCATCTGTGGCCTTAATTTGTCGGTTATTATCATGACTCTTTCTGATATATCTCTTGCACATAATGGTGCAATATTCTCCCTATATAAATATACAATCATAAATATTTCTTTTAGTGTGTTGCTGAAATCCTGCTGTATTTTATGACCAGGACAAATCCCTGACTTCATCCCATTAATCCTTTCCAAAATTCCAAATAGCTCACATGAATCCACTCCAGGAGTTAGACATACACAAGTCAGTGGTTTTGCGAGGTAACAGTATAGGTGAAAATATTTTAAATTGTGATGTGAATTGAGAACTTTAACCTAGACTCAGAAAACTTTGGTAATATTTAAAAGATTCTACATTTCTGCTGGTCCTGAAAGTTAACATTTGACTGAACTATTTCATTCATAGATGAAGTTGTCATTATTATTGTGGGGTCTTATTCTAAGCAGTCATTTGGAAGGGTTCATAGTTGTTTACTATAAAACACGTCATTAATACCGCTGGTCCTAATGATTTCTTTGATTATAACGTGCTTTACCAGCAAACAGCTTTTAACAGCTTTTGTCTGTTAATAAAGCAATGCACTAAGGTTTATCTAATGTTTCCAAGTTTCTAGCATCAATCATTCCTCTATACATTTAACGCATATTTTGCAGCATGACTGTAATTTTCCCAATTGATAATCATCAATTCATTTAGTTATTTCATAGCTTTGTTAAATATTAATGCTCTGTCTTTGGTGTGCTCCTTCCAAACTTACTATTATTAAGGTACACTAGTTAGTGTAGGTGGCTGAGCTGGTGAATCTTAATTAATAATTAATTTTCACGTAAGTTATTATTTTTTTTTTCTTTTTTTTTGGTCCCTTTGGATCTTTCTAAGCTGTCTTTGAGAATATTGCTATTTTATTATTTACATGCTTGCTAGACTTACAGCAAAAATATCTGCTACTACTTGATAAATAGTACTATCTGAGTGACAGGAATAATAAGAACAATTATATAGCAGCACTTTTTCCACTGAATCTTAATATCTTCATTGAAAAAAAAAGTGTGCGTAAATTAAACAATTGCATATACAGTTTTTATATCAAGATGACAGCATCTATTCAGACAAAGAATGTAATGATAAAAGATGGAACGAAACATTAAGGATGTAAACATATTTTTGACTAGTTAAACTGCATAGATCATCTGTCAAACTATCTTAACAAATATTAGCTAATTGACTAATAATACAATCCACTAGTAAAGATAAAGGTCATCTGTTTCACTTTCCAGAGTGTGAATTGATTTTCCTAAAGATTATAAGGAACTTTTTTCCCAGTAATTTTCTATGTGTATTGTGGCTTTACGGATTCAACTTTTCTTTCAGGAACCAGTATCCCTGTGATGAAGTTTTAAAAGCAAATGCAACAGGATTTAGTGAGGAGTGTGAAGCTGCCTAGCTGTGTGTTAAGTCGCTGACTGTACTAGTAAACTGGGTCAGAGAATTAGTGCACTTTTGCTGTGAGCCTCTCATTGTCTCCACTTACCATGCGCAGGTTTGGTTCTCAGTGTAGTTTTGACGTATGTGAACTAGATATTCCCAGTGCTTAAAGGGGGCATTAGGTTAAAACCAACCCGTTAGCTACACCACCACTAGGTCAACCAGTGCACGCATAACACTTTTTCTCTTCAGAAAACTTTGCATCATATGTAGTGGAAGCGTTTTGCCTGGGGACCAAACCAATTCTAATCTGAAGCAAAGCCTCTGACCCCATACAGCGGAGATGTGGAGGAATTTCAGCATCAGCCATTTCTGCCGAGTGATCTGACCTTATTGCACTTATTTACTTGCTAATGCAGACCCAGTCTCCCAGTGCCCTCGGTTTACTGAGTCATTCACAACATCTGAACATTTCTGTATTATTTTCTGAATGCAAATAAGGCATACAGGAACTAAGTGCCTGCTGTTCTGACCACGTACAGCAGCAGGACTGCAGGGCCTAGGGAATTTTTAGGTAAAGCATGTTCTCACCTAGGTAGTGTAAAGGTGGCTTGGACTGTGTTTTTGACTTTTTTTAGATCTGACTTTTAGTTCATTATTAAATATATATAGGTATACACAAACACATACACACATACATATAACTTATTTTCTATATATTTATAATACAATTATTTATATTTATTTATTGCATCTTATACATAGTGTATATTGTATTTAAATATATCATTATGTATCTGAAAAATTACCTTTACACGAGAAGGTTCAGAGTTATATTTTAGTTCTCTAATCAGTCACATTGTCTTTGCTTGAGGTAAACAGATCTGAAAAAACTTACTTTTGTCAATGTGAAATGTATAGTATTTGGCTCTGGTGTCAGTAATACTGCCTGCTGTGTCAACTGCGTGTTCAGAAAACTTGTATCTCAGTATGCAGCTCCTCTGATTTTCTATTAAGTCTTTTATTACTGACATTATAGAGAATGTTAGTGATATGGTTTGGTGGTATGGTCCTTCATTCTGCTTTTCTTTTCTAGGGCAATGGTCATGCATAACTCTTAGAGACAGGATTTCTTTAGAGATGTTGTCACTTTTGGGAAGTATTCACTGCTAGCTCCTCTATTTTCCCTGCTTGTGCCTCTCCCCAGTTTTTAAGGGGATTCCATAGAATACAACACCTTTGTGACAAGAGATCCTAACCTATTAAGTGGTAATAATTTTTCCTTTAAAAATGTGAAAAGATTCAGGATTCTTTTCTTTTTGATTATTTAGCTGCTGGGCCATATACCAATGCAGACATAGGTGCACAGTTCTCAGCTTTTCAGGACCTATGTTTCACATATCTGCTCTACAAAGTAAAATTCATACCACTGTATTAGGTATCTAAGTTTCTTATGCAGTGCACAGGGAAAGTTAAGCATCTCAAAACCGAATACGACAGAAAATGGTACATTAAGTTAGCCATCTGGGAAAGGTTGATGATACCTTAAATAATATATTACAGACTGGTACATCTTTCTACTAAGTATTCATAGTCGTACAGCAAAACAATTCATAAATATCCTTAAAACCAAAAGGACATCAAGCACTTTGTAAGAACAAAAAGTAAACACAGCTAATAGGACAAAAATGGTTATCATTAGCTGCCACCCCTAAAAGCATTGCAACATCAGCTTCAATGAAAATCAGAAATGTGAAGATAATGATGAATAAAACACTTTGAGCTTTTAAATACTGCCAATTATTTTCTATCTAGGCTTCAATGAATGACGTTATAGAAGAGCTCTGGTAGTGTAACAACAAAGTCTATTTTACATCTATCAAGCAAGTTTAATTTTCCTACTATATATCCATTGAGTTCTTTTTTGTTGTTGTTGTTTGTTTGTTTGCTTGTTTGGTTTTGCTGCAGCACAATCGGATTTAGTAAAAAAAAGCATTTTAACATATCTTGATTTCATATAGATTTCAAAAGTCTTATAAACCTAAATTATATTAAATTTACTCCAATAACGTTGTTAGAAAACAAAAATGTTATTGCTATACAGAGTTTGATTACAGCAAGCTTGTTTTAAACTAACCTTAGCAGAATGCGTATCTAGCACAAAGAAGTTCTTATTGTGAGTGAAAATATACAGATAAAATTGGTTCGATAAGAGGGGAGAGAGTAAACAGCCATGAGCAAGAGCCAACTGCATCTGTATATCGTATTTGCCAAGAGACATACTAGGGACAAACATGCACATGCATTTCGTACTAGTTGATGAGGCAGTCTGTCGTTAGCTGTTGTTGCCCCAAAGATCTGATATATCCAGTTTCTGCATAGATTTGGGTCACCAGGAAATCCTGGAGTTGTTGTCTGATCAGCCATATTGGAGAAGGGGACTAAACATGGTGTCTCTGAAAACCAAAAAGCCGAGAGGGTGCAAGTACTGACTATGCTTGTCCACCAGTGCTGTGCACAGCTAGTCCTGGCCACCTCTGAATCCTCTCTCAGTGAGAATCTCTTAGAATCACGCCTCAGTGCAGGGAGTATTCTTCCCAATGTCGAGTGCTTCTAAAGCCTTTGGGCACTTCTGTGGCAATACAGGCAGCCTAATAAATCACAAATCTACCCTGACTGTAAATTATCAAAGTAATTGAGTCTTTGAAAAAGAGGAGTATCACCCATGAAGGTTTAAATGCATAATTGGTTCATAATTTAAGACTATTATGCCCTGGAAGATATATATTGGACAGGTACAGATGACTCCTGGATTCCTATGGATCTGATTATTCTCCCACCATTTTTGACAAGACAAAATACTTATAGTCTTAACTTACAGGTTAGATTGTTTCATTACCAAAAAATTTGTCCAAGACACTGCTAAGCACACTGAAAAGATAGTAATGAAGCAGTTTTGTTGACCCTACAGAATCAGCAGGAACAGTAATTAAGTAATTTATTACAAAATAATTTCGTCAGAGAGCAGCAAGGGCTAGATGCTACCTGGAGGATGAGGAGCTGGGAGCTGAGGACAACCCCAGCATTGGGAGTACTCTCACCAACAGGACACAGTCCCACAGGGGCTGAACATGGTGGGCAGTGCCAGGCTCTGATAACAGGGTCCATCGAGAGCCCTGGACACGGCAAGAGATGAACCAGGTCCAGGAGCTATCCAGGGAATCCAGTGAGTAGCAAAGGGGGATGGGGCTAAAGACTGGACTGGAGACAAGCTACAACATACATGCAAGGAGTCCATCCACAAGATGAGCTACCCACAGTGCTGGGCTGAGGGCTGTCCAGGAGAAAAGGCCAGACAGGGCTGGAGACCAGCCCTATGATGTAGCTCAGGCCAGGACAAAAGGCCTAGGGCATATCTGAAATGGGGCTGCTGGACAGGGGGCAGGGGATGTGGTAAGTTGAGGATGGTCTACTGGTGACAAATTTTTAATTAGACTTAAATTCTAAATAGAGAAATTAAAATGAGGTGTCAAATAATTGATGGGTAAATTATTTCAACACAATGATTAAATTATTCTGATCCGCCTTTTCACATTGTTTATTGATGCACTGAAAAACAGTTGCAGTACACTCTTTAAAAATATAAAGAGAGGGCTGAAGTGATACTATTGACCCTATTGAAATATTTAACTCTGCAGAAATACAAGCAGGGAAAACTAGGCCCAGGAGAGGCCTAGCTAATTAGGAGTTTTGCTATTTGGCATAAGCAACTGAATTATAGGTATAGATGTTTTACCCAGAAGAAGCTATAATTAATTGGAGAATTGAACATAGAATATGATAACTTGCTTGACTGGAATATGTAGACAAGTACCAGGACTGATTTAGTATCAAGCATTTTGATAAGTCGCTCATGAGATTGGTTTGTATTAATGATGGAACCATTACGATACTATTGATGTAGAATTGAAATAAATATACGCAGGTGATTTGCATAGTCAATAAGAATTAAAAAATATTTTCATAGCATCAAGAAAGAGAGAAATGCTTGGAAAACAAACACATAAAGCAGCCAATATTTATATGGCATGACAAAGAGATTCACTGGAACTTCCTTGCTAGAAATAACAGGTTAAACAGCTTTTGTCCCACTGCCCTGAGTTATGTTTCTTGTGCCTGTGTGGGAAACAACTGCTTTGATTTTAACAAAAAAGAAAGTTGAGCCTGAGCTTCTGTTGAATGATGCCTGTCCTAGTCAAAAAATAAACCAGCAAAGTAATAAATTAAATCCTATCTAGTATGAAATAACAATACCCTTACCTGTGGCATATTTCAACATCTTTCTGTGCTATTCTAGACAGACAGAGCTGTATCTGGCTCAGAAAAAATCTTAAAGAAACGATTTATTGGTGCTGTATAGGCTTGTCAACAGCAAACACCAAATATGAGACATCAATAGGTAATTCCGGAGAATGCTTGTCCACATCTTCTCCACTGACTTTTGTTTCCCATTCCTTCAATTCTTTTCTCTCATTTTCTTCTGCATTGAATATTGTGCTGCCACTCACAGAATGAGGATAATTTGACAAGGTAAAAAGTATTACATACATTTTTTTGGTAAAATGAATGGATATATTTGTTTATCCTAATTGGTTGCTCTCAGTGAGGTTAACTGACATGGAATAGTTTCAAAAGTATGAACGCTTCAGCAAATAACAATGTAAGAGCACAAAGAAATATATGATACATACTTGTCAGGCAGAAATGGAAAGCAGGACTAACAGAAAAAAAAAAGTAAAGGAATGAGAACAATATGTTTAAGTTGATTTCCTAAGAAAATGAAGCACATGAGATCACACTTGTCTGTTTGTCTACCTGAAATACTCCTCTGAGAAGTTTCAGCTAAATCTGATAGTTAAATTTGCTAAAGAAGTGTATGTGAGGGAGAAGATACTAACTGCCTAAAAATTTCTTGAAAGTCATTTGCTTGCATGCTGTTAAACACCTTCTAGCTGTCCTATACAAAACTGCAAATTTTAGCATGTGTCTGTGTTAGCAGTAGGAAATGAGACTCTGACACAACATCATAGCTGCAAGGAAAGGCTCTGAAGGAAAAGAAAAAAAAAACACATTAGTAAGGAGAGATCATAATTGTAAGAAAGACTCTGGGGTATACTTTAGTACAAGATTAAGATACCCAAATATAAAATATCTGAACGTAGGTTTCTCCGATCCTGTAATAGTCAATAGTGATCTTGTCTGTGGAGTAGGGGAGTCACTCAGATCAACCCCGTGCAACCTGTGAGTGCTCAGTGCAATCTTCTCTGATATGACCTAAAGTGAGCATTGATGGCAAACCCCTAACCCGAGACCTCCACTATTCAAACATCATTTTAAAACTTACAAAACTGCTACTGAAGAATTATAATCATTCCACGCTTAGAGTGAGTCCTTTTTTACAAGACTGTTGTGGCCTGCTAAAGAAGAAGAAGCAGGGTAAAGGCACAGTTTATACTTAAAATTATGCCTCACTGGAGAATCCATTCAGTAAAACATTTGATGTACTTACAGAACTAACAGGTCCTCCGGAATATAGTATTTCACGGCCTCATTAATGAAATGCAGCAGCACTTGCAACAATTTTTTTTAACAAAGAAGTTCAGTCACTCTTTTCTCTGAATGACTAGAGGCTACAGTCACACTTATCTTCAAACATCTCAGATTTTTAAATCTTAGATGAGTTTTTCAGACCTGCTGCCATAATTAGAATCTCCTTAATGTCCTTCATTAATATAAAAATCACAACATCTTGTTATATAGACTTACTTTCTGATGCAATTGCCCAAAACCACTACAATAAATCCTCTGGGAACTGAGTCGGCAGTAATGAGTCTCCTATATTTATATTTTTACAGAACGGTTATAAAGCTTTTGACATTGTGGTTTCTGTTTCCCCTGGGCTCTATTTCACAGAATCACAGAATCGTATAGGTTGGATGGGACCTCTGGAGATCATCTCGTCCAACCTCCCTGCTCAAGCAGGGGCCTCTAGAGCATATTGCCCAGGATCACATCCAGACGGCTTTTGAATATCTCCAGCGAAGGAGACTCCACCACCTCTCTGGGCAACCTGTTCCAATGCTCTGGCACCCTCACAGTGAAGAAGTTTTTTCTCAGGTTCAGATGGAACTTCCTTGGTTCAGTTTCTGCCCATTGCCTCTTATCCTGTTGCTGGGCACCACGGAGAAGAGGCTGGCCTCATCCTCTTGACACTCCCCCTTCAGATACTTGTACACGTTGATGAGATCCCCTCTCAATCTTCTCTTCTCCAGGCTCAACAGGCCCAGCTCTTGCAGTCTTTCTTCAGAGGAGAGGTGCTCCAGCCCTCTAATCATCTTGGTAGCCCTCCGCTGGACTCTCTCCAGGAGTGCCATGTCTCTCTTGTCCTGGGGAGCCCAGAACTGGACACAGGACTCCAGGGGAGGCCTCCCCAGGGCTGAGCAGAGGGGCAGGATCACCTCCCTCCACCTGCTGACAACACTCTGCCTAATGCACCCCAGGAGACCAGTGGCCTTCTTGGCCACAAGGGCACATGGCTGCCTCAGGCTTAACTTGATGTCCACCAGCACTCCCAGGTCCTTCTCGGCAGAGCTACTTTCCAGCAGGTCAACCCCCACCCTGTCCTGGTACCTGGTGTTATTCCTGCCTAGGTGCAGGACCTTGCACTTGCCTTTGTTGAACTTCAGGAGGTTCCTCTCCGCCCAGCTCTCCAGCCTCTCCAGGTCCCTCTGAAGGGCAGTACAGTCTTCTGATGTGTTAGCCTCTCCTCCAGCAAACTTGCTGAGGGTGCACTCTGTCCCTTCCTCCAGGTCATTGATGAATATATTGAACAAGACTGGGCCCAGCCCTGACCCCTGGGGGACACCACTAGCCACAGGCCTCCAACTTGACTCTGCGCCATTCACCACAACCCTCTGAGCTCGGCCATCCAGCCATTTCTCCATCCACCTCACTGTCCACTCATCCAACCCACACTTCCTGAGCTTCCCTAGGAGGATGTGATGGGAGACAGTGTCAAAAGCCTTGCTGAAGTCCAGGCAGACAACATCCACTGCTCTGCCCTCATCTCCCCAGCCACTCATTCCGTCATAGAAGGCTCTCAGATTGGTCAAGCATGATTTCCCTTTGGTGAAGCCATGCTGACTACTCCTGATCACCTTCTTGTCCTCCAGATGCTTAGTGATGACCTCCAGGAGGAGCTGTTCCCTCACCTTTCCCGGGCTGGAGGTGAGGCTGACAGGCCTGTAGTTTCCTGGCTCCTCCTTCTTGCCCTTTTGGAAGGCTGGCGTGACACTGGCTTTCTTCCAGTCCTCAGGCACCTCTCCTGATTGCCATGACCTTTCCAAGATGATGGAGAGTGGCCTAGCGCTAACATCCGCCAGCTCCCTCAGCACTCGTGGGTGCATCCCATCGGGGCCCATGGATTTATGGATGTCAAGTTTGGACAAAAGATCTCTAACCTGATCCTCCTCCACCGAGGGAGAGTCTTCCTTTCTCCAGCCTTCCTCTCTTGTCTCCAAGGTCTGGACTTCCTCAGGGCTGGCCTTAGCAGTGAAGACGGAAGCAAAGGCAGCATTCAATAACTCTGCCTTCTCTGTATCCTTTGTCACCAGGGCACCCGCCCCATTCAGCAGCGGGCCCACGTTTTCCCTAGTCTTCCTTTTGCTACTGATGTATTTGAAGAAGCCCTTCTTGTTGTCCTTGACATCCCTTGCCACATTTAATTCCAACTGGGCCCTAGCCTTCCTTGTCGCATCCCTGCACGCTCTGACAACGTCCCTGTATTCCTCCCAAGTGGCCTGTCCCCTTTTCCACATTCTGTACACTTCCTTCTTCTGCTGGAGTTTTGCCAGGAGTTCCTTGCTCATCCATGCAGGTCTCCTGCCTGCTTTGCTGGACTTCTTCCTCAGAGGGATGCACTGCTCCTGAGCCTGGAGAAAGTGACGCTTGAATATTAACCAGCTTTCTTGGACCCCTCTTCCTTCTAGGGCCCTACCCCAGGAGATTCCCCTAAGTAGGTCCCTGAAGAGGCCAAAGTCAGCTCTCCTCAAGTCCAGGGTTGCAATCCTACTCATTGCCCTGCTCCCTCCTCGCAGGATCCTGAACTCCACCATCTCATGGTCACTGCAGCCAAGGCTGCCCCCAACCTTCACCTCTCCAACTAGACCTTCTTTGTTCGTTAGTACAAGGTCTAGCATTGCACCTTTCCTCGTCGGCGTCTCCACCACCTGAGTCACGAAATTATCATCAATGCTTTGCAGGAACCTCTTTGACTGTTTGTGCCTAGCTGTGCTGTCTTGCCAACAGATGTCAGGGTGGTTGAAGTCTCCCATGAGAACCAGGGCCTGTGATCGTGAGGCTACTTCCAGCTGTCTGTAGAAGGCCTCATCGATGACTTCCTCCTGGTCAGGTGGCCTGTAGTAGACCCCCACAACAGTGTCACCCATGTTACCCTGCCCTTTAATCCTTACCCATAGGCTCTCCACTTGCTCTTCATCCACCCCGAGGCAGAGCTCCATACATTCTAGTTGCTCCCTCACGTAAAGGGCAACTCCACCACCTCCCCTTCCTGGCCTGTCTTTCCTAAAAAGCACGTAGCCATCCATGACAGCATTCCAGTCATGTGAACTATCCCACCATGTCTCTGTCACTGCAATGAGATCATGGCCCTGCGACCGCACACAGATCTCTAACTCTTCCTGCTTATTCCCCATGCTGTGTGCATTGGTATACAGGCATTTCAGAGAGCCAGTCAAGCACGCAGGCTTCCCAGAAGAGGTGCAAGAGGATCCTCCATAGCCATGTCCCATGCTGTCTCCCCTGGTTGTATGCACCCGCTGGAGGCATCCTGACTTGAGCGGTGTTTTACTGACTCCCCAGCCACTATACCACTCCCCTTCCCCCATCTTGCCTAGTTTAAAGCCCTCCGTACCAGGCTGGCCAATCTGTTGGCAGATTTCAACTTATATCAGTGCAAAGCAATGAGTGAGTTATGAAGGTAACAAAGTTTCTGTTAACCTCAATAATATGAAAGTTTACAGAAAGGTTCCATTGGCCAAAGAACACTGGATTTAGTGTCTTTTTATTTTTAATTAGGGTAGCAAAACTTAATTAGTTCTACATGCCAAAAGGATCAGATAGAGAAAGATAGTAAGATGAACAGCTAAAAATATGGTTCATGCTTCTTTATAACCTTACTCCTGTGAAATTATGTTGCTAATAAAATGTACACTTTGCATATATAGTTGTATTTAAGTTAATACATATTGTATTTAAGATAATCCTATATTAAACATAATGAATATTATCCTTCTGCTGACTAAATACATAAACTGTATTTTACGACTGGCACTACCATCTCACTTTGGTTATCTGGCAAATAAGCCACTAAAAGAAATAATTTTGAAAGAATGCTCTCTTTTAATGAATAAAACATTGCAGATAAAGGCATCTGTATAAACATTATATATGCAGTATATTTAATAGCAATTATAACCATAATTGCTGTGACCCTTTGAACAGAACTGAGTTGTAAGCTGAAAAAGTACCTAAAATAGTCTAAACAACATAATTTCTGCTTGAATAGTAGTCAAAAATTGAATACCGTTTTCTATGATATGAAACTCGCAGCATTCTGCTGTGGCGATTTTATCCAGAGTAATCCAGAAGGAAGCGCCCGAGATAAAAATCCCCTGTGTTTAATCCTCAGAACTGTGCTGTCAAAACTAACATAGCTCATCTGACAAGTGCCAGGTATACCGCAGGTGTCACACAGGGGGTGTAAGGTGTCTCCTCGGCTGTAAAAAAAAAACACTTTATCAAACTGGGATTATCATGATTTTGAGGACTGTTACTGAACATCATTTTCAGGTCAAGTTTTGGAAAGATTTAGGAGATTTTCACAGGCTGACTTCAACTGAGTTTGTTATAATGACAAAAAGGAGATCATCGTCATCAGGAAGGACAGCATGTAACTCTGTCACTAAACTGTAGAGGAAACCAAAATTTTTATGCTGTCAACCTTGCATGAAAAATCAGGGGTAATTCAGTGTATCCACAGAAAAAAAGTGGTTAGACACCTTCCACAGACCAGGCATTTCCTTCACTCTTTTATCCAAATGCTTCACATCTAGACAACTGTGAATTCTATTTTCTTAACCTAGCATTTTATGAAATCATATATTTCTATTCACCATTTAACAAATATGGGGAGGATAATAAGAATGTAAGATATAGGCCTTGTGGAAAGAAGTAGCTAAATACAAGTCATATATTAACACTACTGCAACAAAGCTATAACTCACAGCAACTCTACATAGAATATGAACACAGAGGAAATGGCACACTGAAACTTCATGGGGTCTCATACATAAGCAGCCTCCTACAGGACTAGCAGTGCCAAAGCACAACCCTCTGGAGTGTCTTTCAGAACAAACCAAGGTGTGTTGAAGCAAAGACTGATACGTGTAACTCATGTTTCTATACAGAGAAAAATGAAAAAGTTTATCTGGGAATTTAAGACGAAGAAATTATGCTTAATTATTACCTGAAACATCCCAAGGGAGAACATTTATTTAAATATATTTTGCAATTTAAATATAATAATTAGCATGATTTAGCAATTCCAGCAACAAACAGAGAAACTGGCAATTCAAAATGCTGACTTAATTTCATTTTTGTTCAATGTAAATGTACGTCTTAGAAATATTTTTGGCACTTTGTTTAACAAATTGCTGTATTATAATAGAGCTATATCATATTTAGACCTGCTTGATTCCAAGTAAATGGGGAAGCTAATGGCACCAAATACTTCTCAAAAGGTATTTAACATTTTGTAACAGTTGATCCCTAAAATTTAACTGTAACTCTTATTTGTTTGGAGGTGACTGAAATGCCCTATCCTAAATTCTCTTGATGGTGTCTCCTTTTGGAGACTGGCTTCACAGATCACACTCCACCTCAAAGGAGCAGAGCCATAGGAGTCAACCACTTTTAGGCTGTTTTTCTGGGCTGTTCTCAAAACAGAAGGGTAGGTTGTGTAACAGGACCAAATGAGTTGACAACTATACGCTTTTTCACTTTGAAACTCCCGGGTAAACAGATAAAATTTTTAAGCATACAAAACCAAAATATTACTTATTATCCAAAAGCTACATACCATTCAGAACAAAAGTAAAGACAAAGGCCACAAAACTATGTTGTTCTTCTTTGCACATTCTACTCTTCCAAGCGCCCGTTTGTGTCTGCGAACGCCTGGACTTGGCGCACTCGGCTTGCGGCAGCCTCACATGCTGTTTCTTTATTCTGGGTGCATCAGCTCATTCTGGCACCTCTCCATTCCCCCATCCACTTGCTGATTACCAGCCAATATCTCGGACTTCGGGGTACATCCTTTGTAGCAGATGCAGCACAGGAAGTGTACGCTCTGCCAGCACAGACTAATAGCTTCTCTGTTGTTTCCTGAAGGGGTCTTTTACAGTTCTGCTGATAGTACTTCATTTCTGCCCTTTTCCAATTCCCAATTACTTTCTTACTTCCAAACTTCTTCAAGTTTTTTTTTTTTTTTCAATTTGAGGAAAATAATTTCACATGGATAAACTGATGCACACTGTATGTGAGTGTGTGTGTGTGCGTATATATATATATATATATAAAAATTCTGATATTCTCATATCTTCATTTTGACACCCTTATCCCATTGAGTTTGCACAATTTTTGTTTACTCTAGCTATAATAAGATTACGTTTAAGTGTCCATTAAAATTTGACTGCAGAAGCATATAACTGTAAAATCAAATAATTTATGGTCCAGTGCAGCTTACTTTTTATTAAATTTCATTTTTACATTAGGTACATTTGCACTTGCTTTTTCACATGTGGATGAGGGCTTTTTCCAACAGATATGATGGTTTTTTAAAGTGTACTGAAATTATTCAGATACTTTAAAAAGGAGTAATTTTTAGCTTGTAAAAGCCATGGTAAAAATTACTAGAATTAAGCAAATAATTCAACAGAAACAAATTACTCGGCTTGTATTGCTTACTTCCACAGCTGCTAATTGATTGTTCATATGTATAAAATAAGCAAATGCACAATGACTTCCTTGAACTTTATAATCACGCTGTGGATTGATCACAGTTTTCCACATATATTACACATTCACTCGTTGCGTTGTGGGGATTAGTTGCAGTTGGCAAAATTAACTAGCCGCTCAAAAGGCTGATGGAGGGAACACTTCTGATAATAATAATTGCAAATACATCCAAAATTTGTACTTGCACTTGCCAATATGAAATGCAAGTTCTGCAACAGAACATAGAAATTTTAGTGACTGTATAACACCATCATGATCAATTAACAAAAGTTTTCTGGAATGTGCTATGGAAAAAGTATGACTACCTCAATTCATATAACTTTTAAGACTATTCTTTTCCAGTTTTTCTTAAAAAAAAAAAAACAAAAAAAAAACCTCTTGCTTTGATTTGACCATAAACTTTAAGCCAAATGTACCTACCAAGATGCAATGCCTGGAAGCCCTATTTTTGAAAATCGCTTTACCATTCACCTTTAGAGCTTTCAGAAAATTTAACGAAGAAATAGGTGTGACAAGACATCACTTTGTATGTATTGCAAGACTTCCTCCAAAAAGTTTCCTCTAAATTTTATTCTGATCTGATTCTGGAAAAGTGTAACTTGACAGATTTTTTTTAATGCCAATTTTAGAGGAAAGAACTGTGGAATTTGTATGACAAGCCCCCAAAAATTTCTTGGTGTTGAATGAGCACAGGTAATTGGTAAATCATTTTGATCTAAATTATGAAGAGATACAATTATATCTGAACTATTAGGAAAAATTAAGTTAATTTGCACTTGGCAATATCCTTTCCCTTTACATAGCCTTAATTAAAAACATTCTTTCCTTCAACAAAAAAATCTCAGCTTTATAGAAAGAAAAACAGAAGAGCTCAGTGGCATCACTGCAAATATGTGTGTGCTGTACAAAAGCTCTTAATATTGTCAGAATAGAAGCTGACATAATCTCCTGTGTCAGAGCACCTTTTGCTAATGCTACTGAACAACACACAATGACATGATACACAGGAGTTGAGTAACTCAATGTAGTAGTTTGAGGATATGTCAAGGTACATTGGGCTTTTGTGAACTTCAACATACCTAGAAGCAATATTAGATCATGAGAGTATGAACTGAAATGTGGTGGGCTATAACAGTCAGACAAAAGGTACTTTCATATAATGTAAATAAACATAACTCACAGTCAAATATCATAATGATGCTGGTTACACATCATAAAGAAACTTGTGTAACAGTCTTTTCTTATTCTGAATTTACTGCATTCCTATGTATTATTACGATCTGAAAAAATAAGCAGATGCTAAGTAGCATGACAAATATTCAAGATAAAATACATAGATGAAGAAAAAGTGGATTACTGAGATAATAAATATATCCATTGATTAGAAAAAATATATTTCACTGGACAACAAATACTAATCGTATAACATTCAGCTTCATCACTGTGGACACTTTAGGAACATTTTAAATTATTTCTTAAGGAAAAATACTGTAACTTTTTTGAATCTTAATGCCTATAGGCATATACTGTCTTTATACCATGATCCTAATTAATCAAATTCAGTAATAAGTAAGACACTAAAATTGTGCTTCTGCTCATTTTACTTTAAGTATCAAATATAACTTGATTCACAAGGCTAGAAAATTGTTCCATTATGTTCAAAGGCATAAAATATGTGTTTCTGATCTTTAAGAATCTGAAGCCAGTTGTTGTTCTAGAAAATTGCTTGCCTGTCTCTTCCAATGTCTCCTGGGTATTAAAAAAAGATACTTCGTATTTCAGTGAGAAATTTTTTTCTATATGTGGGTTACTATGCTGTATTAAGTTAGAATTAATACTTGTGAAGAGGATTATATAATATTAATGAGTGTCACTAGATGTCACTATTGCAAATGGTCTTGTGGTTCTATTTATCCAAAAAGCAAGAAATAGAACTTGGAAAAATTCTTCTTGTTAAAAAGTGCTTTCTGGCATGGGGATGTTCTCTTTTGGATTTGGAAAGAGCACGATGCATTTTGATTGCCACAATACGAGCAAGTAATAAAGGGATCATGAAAAAGTCAATATGCAACACCATGTTTTATTTCTTTATTTCTTAGATATCGTGGGTGATACAAAAATTAATGGCTGGATTCGCTGCACGACAGCCATTCCTATGTGGGACTATACCTTAGGACTTTATACTGTTATTTAGTGCTGCCAGATAATGAGGTGGCTAGTAGAAAATGGAAGGTGTCTGTATGAGAGGCAATGTTTGAAAAATTCTGACAAACATGTGACTGGACTGTATCTTTAGCATTTGAGCATGATTTCAAAGTAGCCTTTCCCCTACGGGAAAAAATGCTCAGCATTGTGTTCTCCTGTGAGGTCACAACCTTTCATTTGGTGAAGAGATCAAACCCTCAGATATAAAGTTCAATGTTACCTGTTATTTGTTATTTAAGGTTTAATATTTGTGGGTTAGGACTCTGAGACTTACATCTTGATTCTGTAATCGACCCCTTCTGTGGACTTCAGCAAGTCGGTTCTCTCTGTTTCAATCTCCTGATCCACCAAAAAAGTGAGTGAAGGGAAGCAGACACAGCAGGCCCTGACGGAAGAGGACCTGACAAGGAAAAGCTAGTTTTTTTTTTCTGATTGGGGAAGGGGTATGTCTATCGTTTTACTTCTTTCAGAAGCTTGTATTTTTCATGACATTTTGATTTGAAGTGGGTAATATAAAAAAGCAACAATAACTTGACATGTCTCTCCTGTTAGCCAACTGTGAGACTTACTAAATAAGTAGGAAACAGCTTCAAATCACTACAATATGTGTTCATAACACATAATTCAGAAATCAGAATAGCATAATCTTAAAAAACCGTGGCTTTACCATGAGGAGGCCGTCCACAAACGTCAGTACTGTCAGTCGTGGCTCTAAATATTATGACTGAAATTCTGAGGAACTGAGTTTTCTTCAGAAGTGTGCCATTAATAGTTTAGCATATACAGCTCTCCAAAGGCAAATATACTTTTATTAGTTTGGATAGAGATTGGCCATATTATATACACTGATATACTGCACATGTTCTGGAGATTATTTTCATTGCATTTAGACTCAAATGTGATTTTCAAAAATGATGCTCATTGAAGATATTGTAGAGCAAAAAATTAAGCATACCTATCCTCTGAATGAAAAGACAACATAACAGACAGAATAACTACTGATGCTATTTGTCCTTTTATATTATTTCTCTTTCTTATAATATCAGTGATATGCAATTTCTTCAGGCCAAGATCTAACTTCAGTATCAAGGACAAAACTACATCTTCTCCCCACTTCTATTAACAACCTTCTATGCTTGCAAAAACACTGTGCATATGATGGCTAAACAACAAAGTGTCTTCTAAGACAAGAGTAATGATCTGCTGGTAAAAAGTAAATCAGAAAGTGTTAACACTGTCTGATATTATCAACATGTGATTAAAAAGCTATTTCAAGAAGCAAATGAAGAATGAAATATCCAAGCTAAAATAAAATGCACTGCAAGCAAAAAGAGGCCAAAAGATACACTGTTATTTACCTTTTTTTATTCTGCTAAAGTGATTTAAAATATTGCAAGTTGTTGCTGCTAATTAAGAAATAATCCCACCAGTTCACTCCTAAAAACTTCAGAGTGAGTCTAGAGGGAGAACTAGAAATTATTTAATTAATGTAGTCCAAATAGTCAAACTTAAATTGTGTCTCATTAAAAAGCCTCCCCCACTGTTGCTGCTGGCTTCTGGAAATTCAGTGTTTCCACTTACATGTCCAGGGCTAGCGCTAAAATAAGAGCTAATTAAGGGAACATTATACTATTGTTTACATCAAATTAAAGAAGTTTTATGATGCAGAAACTACAGAATAAAGTGATTCTGCACATAAAACAGCACAATGAACTATGTTAAGCAGAGCACCACTGGAACATCAGCTTCCTACGACATACACAGCCGAATAGTATTAATTAGTTGATTCTTTTACCTGAGTTAGGTAGATCAGTTTGCCTTTCTTAATTCCAGTTGTTTCAAGCAATAAAAATATTTGATCATTCCTTTACTGCAGTATCAGAATATAAATACCAATGAGGATGTTAAGTATTGCATTATGGAGCGCCTCAAATTTGAAGGCTTCCTAACAGAAATAGGTTGCTTTAAATTCTTATTTTTAATATCGAATAATTTGGGCAAATTTCAGAACAAGCTTAAAGGAACTTACGGTGTTTTAAAACACAACAAAAGGTCCTGAAAGGAACTGAAGTGTATGTTCTGTTAGTTGAAAATTACTTTTATGAAACTTCTAGTGCAAAGACATAAGAGATCCCAGTAATTTCCAAAATAGAAGCTATTGAATACTGATCACATCTGTCTCCTGCTTTATCCTCAAGGCCAGATCAGGAAAAATTAACATCTCCCCCCCTACAACTGGAGCCTCAAATGAAACAGACTGCAATCTTTCCTCTCCAGTGTTCATTCAAAAGCTTTGTGACAGCAATCTGTTGGAAAACAAAGACTTCACATATATGAGTGTAAATAAATAATGTCAATATATACAAATATGTACATATGTATGTGGACACGTTCATACGGAGAATTATATTTGTATTTTCTATTAGAGAATAATTCCAATTCTAATGAGACAGAAGCAATTTCATCAGTCTCCAATTCTAGAAGTGCCATTGTTCAGTCTTGATATATGAGTTAAAAGCTAGCTCCCTTTAGTGATTAAAAAACCTGCATCTTCTCTGGCAGTGAATTAAAATGAAAGTAACTATAGCCTGAAGCTTAGAAATCTTAATATTAAAGAAGTATTTTAGTGTAGTTAGATGTCAAATCCTAACTACAGCCTAACTACAGTGTTAGTCTTAAGGTCAAATGTCAGAACAGAACCTGGAAATAAGTTTAGATTAATATCACATATTTAAGATCCAAAGCTGATGTTTGCTAATACCAACACATTAAAAACCCTTTACTACATTAAAAAAGGAAAAGATGATATTAACTATTTCTAATAGCGTGCAAGGAGACATATAAAATTTAAATCTTTTAAGTATGTAGAACATGCAGCTGCATTTACTACAAACACAGTTAAACTTTGCTTCTATATACTTCTTTTATTTGAACTTCTGGTACACTAGAGCAGGAAAACTTTTTTTCAATGTACTGTAGCTGCAGAACTAAATTCCTGATTTTAAACATCAAGGACCTAATCCAACACCTGCTATTCAGCAGAAAGACTACTACACGCTTTGGGATTCTTCCACAGCAATCATTAATGAGGTAAAGGCATACACAAGTACAAAAGCAGTAAAGGTTTTTCATAGGAGGTAGGTCTTAAGACCTGGGAAATCCAGAGCAGTCCATGGAGTATATTCACGTCAGGTTTTGCAGCCAGATTCCCAGGAATATGCTATATACATTTCTACTTCTATATTTTAAATAAATTGTCAGCTGGGTATTATATTTTCATGAATCAGCATCATTCCTTTTACTGATGGTGATAAACACCAGGCAACCATCCAGTTACATACAGAAAGCATGTAAACATGAAACACTGTAGCAGTAAAATAATACTGATGCTATAGTTTCTTGAGTATGTGCTGAACCGTTTAACATGCTTTGATCGAACACATATGTTACAAACTTTTATCCAGATGCCTTTACAACGGCACTGTCCTTCAGTTGTTAAACTGACTTAGCAAAGAAACTTAGCACCAGCAAAAAACTTGGATCTGTGCTGGAATTTACAATGTGCAATAATCACTCTAACTTTCTCCTTTCATGTCAAGATTCTACATTTGGTACCTGCCAATACTTTTAGGCATAAGTGAATGGAGCTGAACTGCTAAAAAGGAAAACACTTTGCATCTGTGCAGAGTACCTTTCTATCACTACCATTAAAAGGTGAATATCTCTCAGAAAAGTTAAGCCTTTCCTAAATTGTTTTTTTTTCAAAATATTTTCAATTTTAGACTATTCACATTTACAAAACCCAGGGGTTGTCACTACTTTATGTTTATATGAGATAGATTTAATATCTCTTTTAGTTGTGTCTGCATACTAGTTTTATCATAACATTTTACTTGTCCTATTTCAAAACCAAAAGACTGTATAATTAGTAACATGATAGGGGAAATATTAACTAGGAAGACATGGCCTAAGCCTGGTATGCTTTACAAAAGGCTCATACGTGGATGTTCAAGAGATCTGGAAAAACCTCCGCTGCGTCAAGTTAGGCGTTTTGAAAAACATTACCTAAAGATATACAGCTGGGAACACCATTTAATTAACACTGAAACTACTCCAAATTCTTACAATTCTTTAAATAGCTTTAGAGGAGAGATACCTCTTATTCCCTTTTCAGCTGACTAGTAAGTAGTTTTGTTTAGTAACCAGTAAAATGCATTGAGTAAAAAGAAAAGTGATACAGATGAAAATAGCTAAAAAAGGATGAAAAAGGACATATTAAATGAGCTAAACTAAATTATTTTGGAGCTCTAGCAACAGAAGCTGGAAAAGACAACGGTAAACAATTTCCCTCTTCAGATGCATTTTTGTACAGTAACTAAACTCTTGAGGAAGCTTTAGACAATTTTGCCATGAGAATGAGGATTCCTGCATACAAAAAGGGTCTTCCCAGCACATTTCTATCAAATTCTCCAGTGCTCTGCGGGCCTTTTGTGTACTAAAAACAACAGTAAGACTAGATCTTTCGTCATTATTTAATATCAAACTTCCATGCATAAATGAAATTCCCCTTCATATTTCATTTCATGGTGGATTCTATGACAAGATGATGCATGCTGTGATTCAAAATATAATAAAAACCCTTGCAATGCTTTATTCTATTCATTTATAGGGGAAAGATCAAGAGCAGTAACATTTAGAAATCAGCATCTTTATTACAACGTTTAACATGAATAAGCATACAACTTTGTATAAGAGAAAGATTTATATAAGAATCTGTAACCCCTCATGTCAAAGTTCTGTGAAATGGCTCCAAAGGAGCCAGTAAGTTATAACCGGGTAATTTCACTCTTTAAAAGAAAGATATACTTTTCAATTGCAATATATGGTCCTTTGGTGTTACACTGGTCTATTAGGTAAACAGTATTTTAAAACTAGGTACATCCTTACAGATATAGGTGTGTGGTTCTCAAATATATATACACACAAACTTATTTAAAGATATACACATAGGAGACCATAATAAGTCTTTTCTAGCTTACCACTTATTCCAGATCATACATGCTCTCATGCATTTTGTATTTGTCTTCTTCACACGATAAACGGTCTTGATTCAGAGAGCATTTCTACTACATGCCTGATAACTTGTTAAAGTTATCTGTAGTGTGTGTTGGCATTGAGGTAAAAAAATGAACAGGAACTAGCTATATTCTAAATGAAGTAAGAATATCTGCAAAAGATTGCATCTGATTTCAGATTTTTATGTTTTATATTAATCTCATGGTACTTAAATCAATAGGATTTGATCAAAAAGATCATAAAGAATGAATCTAATCATAGTGCAACATTGACTCAAAAACAGACAAATGACTAACGTTTGTCTTAGCAAGTCTGCCTGACGACTTCAGATAGATCCAACAAAAACAAAAAAGCTGTGTTAATAGTTAATTCCAGTTTCTGTCATGCACTTTCCTTGTTAATAATCATTAAAAATCTAGTTGCATGGTATTTTGCAAAGTTTGCAAGCAAATTACCTGCTTCAGACTAGTTGAACATAAAAATAATTCCGTTTTGTCCATATTATTCATATTTTGTTTGTTTTAGTCTTTCCCTGTTATATGTTAGCTACTACAAACAAAGCAAGTTCTGGTTTTGCTCATGCCTGTCAAGTCAAGTCACGGCTTTACAGGGAACTTCAAAACTAGTTCAAATGAAAGTTTGATTTATTTTGTATACACCAGAGCTGTAGAACTTACCATAATACGGGAGCTCACATTCTAAAATAATACTTTTTTTAATCCTAAAGAAAACAGGTTTACTGTCAACCAGAAGTGATTTTTTGGTGATGGTTTTTATGGCCAAATCAAGCACGACTTCTTGGGGGAAGGGAAAAGTCGCATAGCCACTGCCAATTAACATGCCATAAATACGCTAAACTAGGTAGTGCTAATGTAGAGGCTAACACATGGCTAAGCTCTCATCCCACCAGTAAATCTACTTCTGCTTTTAATACCAGCTAAGGGCTCTTTAAACTTTTTTATATCTCCCTATGTGCATATAAATTACTATATTAAACCATTGTCATGATCTCTGATGCACTTATTCATGTTTTTAAAACACTTGGGACTGAGGTGTCTGCCATTTCTTAAGGGATAATGAGATAGGAGTTGGGTCAAGCAGAGACAGAGTAAGTCCATTGTGGAAGTGAAGTGAAAAAAGTGAGCTTAAAGAAGTGAAAAAGTGAGTTTAAAGAGAGCGAGTGCTTGACACACAGGAAGGAGGCTGCTTTTCCTGCACTGTGGACTGGGACTATCAAAAGCAGAATAGAAAGAGGGTTGGGGGTGAAAAGAACAAACGGAGCAGAGAGGAAAGATGATTGGGCAGGGCAAAGGCCCTTTAACAGAAATTAGATGCACTGAGGAACTGCACCTGACTGTAAAGGTGAGAATGTAGAGATCACATTGCACGCATAGGAACAAAGGTAAAGTCAGTGAAGAGATGGCAGGGGGAGCAGTAACACACTAGAAAGACAAGAGCGGAAGAAGATTTTATAAGGAGGGAAGGACGGAGGAGGAGAAGGTTAGTTACACCGTCACTGGAAACACTGGGCCAGCGTTGTAGCTTTCTCCAGTACCTCTGAAATCTAAAATGCTTTTCCACGGAAGAGATTTCCAGGGCTTAAAGAGAAGGATGCAGCAGGCTCCTGGGCTCCTAGGGCTATGGCTATGCACCCATTTGAGAGCCACCCATATACAAACATTTCAGGAGGGAGATCTTAGTCTAGCAGTGAGAAGAAGGAGTTGCAAGCTTCAGAAAACAGAGCCGGTACTGTGACTTCTCTGGAGGTGCAATAGATAGTTGCCACTAACACAGACATTCTGACTATTCAATTTCAGATAAGCAGGTCCATAAACAGCACCACAAACCAAAGTCACTGGTCATGTTAGAACAACCCTTTAAATAAAGAATGAAACTTTTTCCCCCCTAGAACAATGTAACCATTTATCATAAAGGGAAGATAAGAGGTCTTGGAATGCCTGTACTTAAGGATGAGGTCATCTCTTGATACACGCACATGAAGTAATTACCATTTGCAAGAATCATCATCCTGCAATGCCATTCCTACAATTAACACCTGGAATACCCCCAAAAAGTCCCAGCAAGATACCGGGTATGTCCATGGCCAAACAGAATATGTGTTACCCTTAACATAAGTGTTATCCATGTAAAATTGGGGACAGCACCGTGAGAACTGTTTGAAACTGTGATGTTAACACCACGATATGGTCACATAATGCAAATATACTTAGATTATGTTTTTCAATGTGCTTAAAGTGAAAGCTGCATAGTTGTAGTTTGCCGTTTATGACTGCCTTACACACCTGCTTACAGTCTTTCTTTGAGTGCCAGCATTATGTCACAAAACTAATGCTTTAAATAATTTCACTACATTCCTACATGGCTGATGGTAGCAGTGAAAGGATTCAAATAAGTGGCGAACATCATTGACAAATGAGAACTCTTGACATTAGGTGAAAGACACATAGCTTGTCTCCTGAAACAACTATAAAATAAAAAGAAACATTAATGATGTCCTTGCCCTCCAATACATGCTTTATGAGCTTATATCAGCTTTGCTAATGCAGTTGAAAAGGCTCATATAAAATCACATTATTAATAAAAGGAAATTTATGCCTTCCTAAAGGAAGGACATCTCCTTAAACTGGATACTAAAGATATCATATATTTTAAAAAATTAAATAAACATGTCCAAATAGTAACATTCCTATGGTTGTAAATAGAAAAATAAGTTTTGTTCATCATCTTCTAATATGCCTGTATTTGAAATTATTCCTCTTCATATTTGGACTTTTTTTCTCTTTCACAACTAGCAGTTATAACTCCACACCACATCTCTAATTCTTAATACATTCATTTATATGCAGTGAAAAGCTGGAAGTGGCTGATAGCCACTAAACAGAATCTCGATTGGGAGTAACAGCTTTGGGTGATGGCATCTAAGGCGGTGGGCCAGAAAAGAAAAAAAAAGGGGGGGGGGGAGCTTGAACATGACCATTCATCTAACATAAAAGGCAATCGATTGCCATGCAACTAAATAGAACTGCTGGTTTGGAATTCATTCAAATACAGAGCCCTGAACAGAATCCTTGAATGAGTAAACAATTTGCTTTTGTTAAAGACACATGAGTTCTCCCATCATCTGACATTAAAAAACAATGCACAATGAATATTCTGAGCTCAGGTTAGGCACAAAAGAAACTCCTCATTCAATTTTAGAAAGCACTCAAAAACAGCATAATTTAATGCTGAACTGCAAAGTGTTCTCATTCAGCGATAGATATTTTCAAAAGTTTATGAACAATCCCCTTTATAGATAGATGACTCCAAAAAGTAAGGCTAGATATGGACAACTGAAAAACAAAGCAAAAAGTTGAATAGCAAGTCATGCAGAAAAAAAAATAAAATTATATGTATAATATATATATTATCTTTAATCTCATATTTAATGCCAGAGAGACTTCTGTTTCTATTCCAGCAACTAATGCCAGTCAATAGAAAAGGCTTTTCACTCTTCGTAATGATAGTAACCCAAGCAAAGCATATATATTGCTCCAAAATAAAACCTGTTTGAACACACAAGGGAGGTTTAAATTGCTTTTTCAAGACAATTCAATACAAATGACCTGAACCATGATTAAACACAATCTATAGAAAACAATAAAATTCAGTTTTTTTCTATTAAAAGGGTGAAAGAATGCCACTCACTTTTTGCTACAAGATCTCAGTTACTTAAGTTCAATTTCCTATGTACAGATAAAATGGGTTCAAGAAAGGAGGCCAGGCATATGATTTTTCCAGACAGTGGATATAAAGACCAGTGCTAAGCCTTGTCTAAAAATAAAAAAGAGAAACTGCAATTGTAAGAATGTTATACTGAAGGTACTGGAACCCCAACACAAAAACAAACGGTTGCAAATCTGTAAGAAAAAATGCATACTATATGTATTATTTGACTAATATTCTTATGAGAAATAGGAAAATTCTATATTTCAGATATTTCAGCGAGAAATGCTGCCTGCCAAATGGGTCATACTTCCTCTGGATTTGTATTAGCCTGCCTGGAGATTTATTTCACCCTGTAAAAGCAATTATCTAATGACCATATTACTACTACATACTTTGTTGTAGCTATAGCTTAGCTTTGTGCAACTGTGTGGTACAACATCTCTTGCTATATATATTTTGCAACTCACAGATAATTTTAACACGTAATTATATCTATGACCCTAGAGTAAAATACAGCTTAGAGAAGTCTAAATTTATCCTACACTTTGGAGAATATATTTATCAAATATACATTTTCCTCAGTGACCTCTGTTAGACCACCTGATACCTTAATATGATGTTTAGATGGGGATGCCTGATAGCTATTTTTGCCATTAGACTTCTAATCATAAATTCCAATCATCAGTCATGCTGAATCAATTAATTGTTCTTAGTTAAGATTATAAGTGAATGAGAAAAATATCAATTTTTATGATTGTTCCTAAGAGAAACAACTTCCATTGAATACAAAACACCTAGTTTTTCAAAATATAATATGATACTGAGTCAACACAATATTGTGGGATTTTGATAGAAAAAAATAAGAAAACGGATTTTATTTCTTCCTACCAGGACAACAAGAAGAAATCAAAATTATTACACAACTTTTAAATTAATTTAAAATTTGCAGTTATTTTTCTCTTTAGTTGTAATAGGTTCTAACTTTAAAAATATATACAGTCTTCGGCTGGTTTGATATGTGCAGGACTTGAAGCAAGTCCTGAAGCAATGTCTGAATTTAGAATCAAACATATGCATTTTGAAATGTTCTGTTTGAATACGTAATCCTAATAAATTAAGTCTTAGGAAAGACCATAGTAATGTAACAATATCACAATGAAAATGTATATAACTATAATTTAACTTGTTAAGTTATTTTTTAGTTCACTGTAATCTTTAGGTAGATAGCACAGTTTGTTCTGGTCCTTAAATGGGCTAGAATTGGACTACCTGTGTAACATGTTGGTGTCATATGTTTTTGGCTGCGTCCTTGAGTCTGCAAATGAGTAGATATGAATAGTCCATTTGTTGTGATTCACACTCAAACGGTCTGGCCTATAAACTGTTAAAGGCAATTGCCATAGAATATTTCTAATTTCAGTAATCTATAAAATCCCCACTTATTAACGTGTTTATCTTTTCCCTTATCCACGCCTAATTTTTTGTTTTGTGCAGCCTGTAACCTAATAAACTCCTTTTTAAACTCTGTGCTAAATATTAACATGGCTCACTCAACATTGTTGCACTGCAAACATCAGCATTTCCACCTTCTGACACTGGAAAATCATCATTTGTTGATAGCATTAGTAGGTGAAATATGGAAATGTTCACTCTTAAGGACTCACAGAACGAACTAAGGACTCTTTCCTCATCATGTGCTAACCCAGAGTCTACAGAAGCATAAGCAAGACTGCTCCAGTTATAAGCAAAATATTTCTACACCTACGGCTAGTTGAAGGAATCCTAATTTTCTAAACTAAACTGCTAGCTATTGCTTATTTTTATTACATTTTCCAAGCCTTAGATTTAAGCTGAGGAGTCTACGAGTGTAAAGAATTAAGATACCTCCTCTTTTTAGTTATTGGGAGAAATGATGAGAAATTACCTTAAGCAAAGCACTAAAGCGGTTCTTACAAGCTCTCTCTATATTAACTCTCCTATTTTTTCTGAAAGACACCTAGTTATTAATCATCCTTGAGACATTCTCAACAGAACTGACCTGCTGAACTGTTAGCGTCTTGGAGTGAGAAGGAGAAAAAGACGATCTATTTTCTGAAAGTCTCTTTACATAATCTTAGAAAATATAAGAAGCAAAGAGTGTATTTGCCTGATCTCCAGCTGACCTTGAAGTCTGTAGGGCAAACCACAACAGTTATGTAACAATTAAAACAGACAAGAGCAAAGGAGGCAAATACCATAGAATTCCCAAATATAGAAATGCCATATATAATTAAAGCATGATTATTTTAAACCTGCCTAATACATTCTGTGAGACCTGTTTTGTTTTAATTACTTTGATAAAAAGGAAAACATCTTCACCTTTAATCCGTAAGATAATACAATATAATGTAAAATAAATGGAAACATATTATTTCCAGTACAACTGCTTGACACTTTAATTTGAAAAAAAAAAAAAATTCTCCAAATTGTAGCCTTCTCAATTTAGGCAAAATCTGAGTTTGATATTACATTTTAGAAAATAATTCTATTTTCCAATCATATTTGTAATCTTTTTCTATGTGCAATATTCATTTTCTGTTAAGACTAATCAGTAATCAAAACTAGACAGTAGGATATCACATTCTTCATAATTTTGGGTCAGCTTGAAGTTATTTGAATATTAAGTTGAGAACATTCTACAAAAAAAGCTTATCTGACACAGGATATAAATGGTGATCTGAGCAGACTGTCACTCTATTACTGCAATTAATAATAGAGGAGACAGTGGTCCCCTCATAAGTAAGCTCTCATAAGTCAGTTCTTTCCAACACTTTAACTATAATTTACATGAATATAAGAATATTTATATTTTAATTTGTCTAACATCTTTTGTCTTTCTATAATTCAAAAATGTATTATTCGCCACACTAATCCATCATAAAAAGGTGGAGGCAGACTGATATCAGCACAGAATTTCCTTGAACGTGGTGTAAGACAGTGCAAACTTCTCTGACAGCAGCCTGTATACGTTCCTCCAACGATCTGAAAAAGGCAGTTCAGAAAAGAAGCCTTGGTATATCAGTGTTAATTTATCAATAATTCATATTTGATATGGGAAGAATTGCATTGGGTCCAGTCTCTTTAAAGGGAGATTGAGCTGAAGTCAAGACTGACAAAATCAGCCGAATAAATTAAAAGATTAAAGAGTTGACTGTTAGCATAAGATAAAAAGCAGATAGCGGACAGATAGGAAGATACTTATCTGAACATAAAATGTACATAGGAGTTTTTAAATACTACACTTTAAAGGAGAAAAAGGGAATATAAGTGAAGCTAGGTGGCGACATGCTACAGCTGTAAAATAGATTATCTTCTGACTTATAACTTCAGAATGATTTACCTGTCAAGCTTCACATCTCTAGTGATATGACCTTGACCTGTCAGCCTGGATGCATTAAAATACTCTGCCTGGCCTCTAACATTAATAATGATCACAGGCTACAGCATAAAGAGTTCTTCAGACTGCTCTAAAGAGCAAAGGTAAAAGAGGAAGAATGAAACAAAATGCTTCACATCACAGTTACAGCCCCGAACTTTTGTCTGACATAAAGGTCAGAGGGGATAAAGAAGACAGATATTCAAGAAGGAAAGGTGTTGTTTGTTTTCCTCTAACAATTCAAAAGGATTCAATATAAAAGAGAAAGATGATCAACATAAAGGACACAAACTAAGCACTCTGCCCCCTTTCTTAACGCTGTCAGAGGGTACAAATTGATAGGTACCTGAGAAAACTAATGACTGTGGTCAAAATAGGATTCAAGAGGTTTAATGAGATGATTGTAAACAAAATTAATAAATTATATAATCGATCCATGATGCATATATTTCAGCATGGGATACATCCAGATAAATCTATAATGCCTGTGATATGATTTCCTGCTTCCCTCCAAAAGAGAAAGATAGATGAGAAACAAAAAATCCAATAACGTACATCTTTTTTATAGAAACTAGAAAACTGCTGTTAGAAAAAACTACCAATGTGTTTCAAAATATTTCCATTATGAAAGTATGTTTGAGAGCAATTACAGTAAAGGGAATATTAGCTTTGCATTTTGTGGACTGACAGCTTTGTGAGTGTTTTGCCCGAGATTATCATACCTTCTCAGTACCACTTTTGGAATAGATACCGTTAGATTTCTTAGCTTATCCACCTTGCAGTGTATAGGGAGTCCCACAGTGAGAGGAGTCACGCAACAGGACAAAGTCCATGACACAAGGCCCTGGGGCTCACATAGAAGATACAGCCTCTGTAGAAAGGCACAGTCTTATCTCACTCTGTGACCTACTGAGGGCCAGAGGTAGCACTTCACTGTGAATGCCTAAAATACATATGTTATAAATGAAGAAAGCATGGGAGCAGACCAATTGAGGGATCCTCAATTAGATGTGATTCTAGTGCTTGGTGTTATTTTTCAGCCATATTGTTCTAAGTAATTACTAAGATTTAGACATTCTAACCCATTTGGGAAGTTGCAATTTTTCTGAACTGTTAATGGAAAAATTAAAAGAAAGAAACCATGAGGAGCTGAACTGTGTGTTTTTGTACTTTTCAAATATAATGTTTTAATCTTAAATTGAATTTCACCAGATGTGAAACATCTACAAAACAACCCCCACACACACAAAAAAGAAGAGGAGACACTTCCTTTCTCTCAAGTATTTATATGCACCCTCTTTCTGCATTATTTCTCAGTCCTTCAAAACTTTATTGTATTTGCCTTCCCTACAGGCTCCCTTGGCTGGAGTTGTTCTCCATTTTAGTGACAGAAAAACAAGTCACCAAGGACTAGTTTAATTCAGGACTTCTAAAGAGAGATCTAGCCAGAAAGCTGGGGAAAGGCAGTTGGCAAAGTAAGCACCATCCCAGGTCAGCAGACTGCGTGCTTTGCCAAGATCAGAGGAGAGAGGGATATGCTACTCCAGCATGAATAAGCCAGTCCGTGTCTCAAGTTCGCACAGCACTCGGCTTTCCCTGCTTTTGGAGTGTAGGAGGAGGCTCAGCGAGCTGATGGATTCTGCCTTCCTGCTCCCATCCCCACTAACGGTGGCAAAAGAAGAGTTCAGGAAATTGGCTGGGAGTGTAGGCAGAGGTAGAGCTTTCTTCTCCTTCCTCCAGCATTCCTCTTTTCCTGGCACTCAAAACCTAAACGACATTTCCCAAACTCATCTGATTTCCCACAGTCTTTTTTCACAAACCTTTAAGAAACCCATTTGGCCCCCTAGACCTCTTACTTTTTTCAGCCGCTCTTCAAAAAATTCCACTTATTGTCTCTACTGCTGAATATTCTTCAGCCATCCCTGTCTAAGCAGAAGCAAGCAAAATTGAAAACCTACATCTAAAACAGCTACTTGGCCGGTGAAGTGCCTACCTTACATCAGCGCTTTGTATTTCACAGTGTCCGTAATCATAGTGTAGAAAGGACGGGGCTTTCGTTAATATGGAATAGCAACTGCTTTCTTTAAAATCAAGCTGTAAGACGGTCCCTTCTCTTTAAAGAAGCTGAAAGATATAGCATTCACCTCATTATAATAACCTATTGTATCTCTCAATCAAGATTGAAACTAATCTCTCTTACCTTCTAGAACAACACATTCCCCCAAAGTCTAAGGTCTGACAAGTGACAGAAACTATTCATGCCTTCTGCTAAGTATGAGCTATATATAACAAAATGCACATTCATAGAGCTAGACAGAATATACACATGGGCAAAAATAAGTAGCCTTTCTAGCCCAATAGTTAGGAACTCTACTGGAAAGTATAGATTTCTGTTCCTACTCTGAAGGTTGTTAATTCTGTGATAACTATTTCATGTAAAATATTGACGCAACTCCCAGAGAGGAAACTGAAATTCAGGTTTTTCTCTCTGGCCTGGAATATCCAGTTCACCTAGGCTACATAATTAAACTTTCTTTCCAGCCTTACGACCCTTAAATTATTTTTTCCAGTGACAGCGCTTCAGGAGAGTTTTCCCTAAGTCCTCCCATGCACCACACAAGATGACCTCAAAATCTATCTCAAAATTCTAGTCTCGGCCTGCATTCTGAGAAAAATTAGTTGCTGTATTATCTAAATATAGGGTTCAAAATCTTTGTCTAGATGTAGCTTCAAATGACTGTCCTTAGCCAGATCTGTAGCAAATAAGACACCAAAGTCTTGAGTTTTAGACAAGCATTAAATCATATAAAGGTCTTTCATAACCCATTCTAATGCTTCCACAGTAGACAAATACAAGCCAGAGATGTCCTGTCTTTAAGCTATGTTTACCGTTGCAGTATGGCACAAATAAGAGCAACCTGGAGTTACATGGACAATCTTTAGGGCAGATACTAACTACATACATGAGGAAATGAACATACAATTAGTAAATTATCTTGAGACTGTGATATACTTGGTTTATTTTATTAACTTCAACTAGAAGGCAAATTTCAGAATTACCACTTTTCAAAAAGAGAGTAAAAAAGAGGTAAAATGTGGTATCAATCCATTAAAATGGAGTGTAACATGATACATCAGAAATCTAAACATCAATTCTATGAAACATCAGGTTACACATAAACCAACTAGTATTCTAAAATATAAAGTTATTAGTCATAGTTTTATGTATGCTGTGTATACGCACACACATACCACTTCTTGTAAGAGCCTATTCAAAGATGCACTTTGGAAGACGAATTTCTGAGAAACACCTAACCAGCTACACCTCAGACTGCTAATATTTTCCAAAAAAGAATTTTCCTTTTTTTCAAAATACAGTTTCATATTATCATTGAGGTATTGTGAAGATCTCCACTCTAGTACTTTATTTGGCTATAGCAATGACTGCTACTTTTGTTCATTGCTTTCTTCATCTATGTGTAACTCTGAAGACAGGGTGAAATACTATATGTTGGAAAAAAAAAAAGAGATGTGAAAGGAAAAATATTAAGAAAGTGTAACATATATGTTTTTAAAGGTAGGCATAGATGGCTAAAATGCTTGGATATAAATACACTTAACTGATTTCAAGCTCACAACTCAGAAATAAATAGGAATTGAAGATGTGAAGATTGGAACAGGTGTTTTACTGTGTTGTTCAGCTATTGAGCAACGAGGAACCACAAGCAAGTGGTTTAAAGCACTGACTAAGTTTATAAAAGCAGTTTTGAAAATATAAGGATATCTCCTAAAGACATCTTAAAACTACTAAATGGCATAGAAAAGATACTAGTTTCAGCAGACCTGGCTGTGCAGACATCAACTCTTGAAAGTGGATGGATGTTCTGCAGACTGAAATCCCTTCAAGTCCTTTCCACTTTTGAATTGAATACAATCTTCTTTGTTCAAAATCTTTTACATGCAAAATATTCAGAAATGCAAAATAGTTCAGCAACAAACTACTGTATAAACAATCTGAAGACCAAAAGCTAATGAAAATTAGTTAATGCAAATTTCTATAGGATAGAATAGCCTGCAATTTCCTGAAGTGTTCAGATGATCTGGCAATATTTGTTCAATTGTTCTTGTACGCATTGAAAGTTCTGGACCAAAATGCCACTAGAAACAGTTTCAGTTATTTCTGCTCTTGACGAAAAACTGACTTTTTAAAATGCTGATGAGGCCCTAGAAGATAAGAGACTGCTAAAATTAGGAAATAAAAAAAAAAATATATCAAGATATTCTAAAGCTTCTTGTATAAAACTTTATTTGCCAAGCAACAGCATACTAAAAATGCAAAACATATCCAGTTAGAATCAAGAGCTGTATTTTATTATCATTATTATAAAAGGAAATACTCAATTAAAGCTCTTTGAAGAGGGGAATTTCTATTCCATAAGACATTTTGATATTTCAAGTTTTTTCTCCTATCCTGAAGAGAAAGGACAAGAAAGTAAAAATATCAAACTTTTCATTGAAAAGTTAAAAAAATACAAAATTTCAAAAAATACCCTTTTGGTGTTTTCTATTTAAAGAAAAAAATTTAATCTTCCTAGGTTGAATGTTTAGCATTGGAAAATCCATAAACTTTATTCTCTGATTATTCAATAGCAAGCTTTAAAACCTTTCCTGCAATATGCAACCTATGGGGGGAATAAGTCCCTTGACTTTCTTTGTCTCCAATGAGGGACAAACCTTGAGTTTTCATTTGCAAAATTTTGGTGGGACTAATAACTACAGATTGATATTTGTATGGACATTCTAAATGCCTAAGCTAACTTATTGATTTCAACCTGGTCTTCTAAATTTAAACTTTTTTTGCATATGAAAAATACATGTATAAAATGTCAAAAGCACATTAAAAATCCACGTATCTTACGGAATTAAGAAAAAAATACATTAAGGTAATCTTATTTTATTTACATTAAAATAATTACGATGAATTTTCTTTCTGCTGAAACATATTGCTAGCTATATGTAACGTTGGACAAGAGATGCCACAGATACGCAGTTAGCATCTTATACTGCTGGCATTTTATATGAGGGAGAAACCCTGAGATTAAGTCACTCATCTGGGACGTGAAGGATCAAGAACATAATTTGAGCATCCCAATTACCAGGTGATTTGATCTTGTAAGATGGATATTTTTGTATTTCTAGTTGGATTTTACCATAAGGCCCAACATGGAACTGAAGACTTTCCTTAAAAAATATTTATGTGAAGAGTTTTGGGACTGACAAATCAACATATTTTGATAAAATAAAGTATTCTAGAAAATTCTGATTTGTTTTGTGTCTGTATGACTTCAACATTAATACTGCAAGGAAAGCAATGTCCATACATTCAACATACCCTTGTATAGCAGTCTTCATTCTTCAGCACTTGCTGCAGATTTTATTAGGATAAGAAAAAAGAATGAAATCATGCAACACTCAAAAATATTCTGAATTACACTATTATGTTTTTGCTGAAAATATAACTTGGCACAAGACAAGAAGACAGAGTGTGACACTAATGATATTCATGTGAGTAGAATCAATGCATCATGTTGTCATAAATCTGGCATTTTCATTTCTCACTCCCACAGACATAAAATAGCTGCGTCCAATATGTTGTCAAGGCACTGCATACTAGTGGTAAAATGCATTCAAACTTTTAGATGTGTAAAACAGACGAGTACTTCAGAATGTCTTAGGAATGCCCTAACAGTAGCCAGAAATGTTTAAGCTGTACTAGATAAATTATATTTGAGAAATTTACACTAATGTGTATTGGTAAACAACAGTAAATTGGAAACAAATCTGATTTCATACTTTCTCTCTTTTATCTAAGCTTGAGATGCAAATGAAGAGAACCAATAAGCGTTATACAGCTGTTATAGAACAGTTTACTTCTTTTTCACCTCAACTGCATGATAAAATATTGATCTATAAAGCAGAAATCTTGATCCTTAAGAACTGCTATATCAAAGAAGTCACAAATCTAAGTAGAGTCTCAATAGGTCAAAATAACTTTTCATTTACTAGTAAAAATCATCATTTGATTGTTTCGCTAGAGTGGAGAAAATGATGTTCAAGAACTGGGTCCGAGTAAAAATGCAGAAAGTGGAAAACACAGAAAAAGAGCTAGTTCAGTTTTACTCCATTTTAAAATTTTGGCTATTCATTTGTACACTGGTCAGGAGATAGTGATTCATATCAATTGACATAATAAGCTCACAAACTGAATAAAATAGGAAATAAGATACCTAAAGATGCCAAAACTTTCTAAATGCCAATCAACATTAACAACTTTATCTCATATTGCTTTTTTTATATAGATGAAAACCCACCTATAAAAACTGAGCCATTACAGTTCCCCTTCATATTCTACCTCAGCCCAACAGATTCAGAACATACTAATGTAATTTATGTCATAAAATGTGGCCAATCCCAGAGTCTGTGTGATGCTACAATTACATCATCCATAACTATATCCTTCTATTAGGACAAATTCAAATTCCTTCTTCTTGGCATTCAAAGACCCAAATTACTCAGCCTTAACCTATAACTTTGACCTCGCCTTCTTCTATATGCTGAGAACATGAGTTCCAGCATTGCTTTAAATTCCTTCTGCCGTTTTATCTTCATGCCTTCTTTCTAGCTGTCTCGCATTCATGGAATGTCTTCTGAATTCCTATTTACAGACCTGATCTCTCTCCTTTCAAATTGCTTCTAAAAAGTTAATTCCTTTACATTCCTTTAAAAGAACAATCTAATGCACTTGGAGATCAAAAATGCATGTGTGCCTAACAGCTATTGTCATATTTCTAGCTCTTTTTTTACTTTTTCCTCTTTATGTCACATCTGAGTTTAAACTGTAATCTCTTTGCAGTAGGGACCTTGCTATTAGCTACATCTGCTTTTCATCACATTTCTCCACTCAAAAGCAAAATAGTAATTTATGTTGTCTTGTGACACTTCAATATTTAGTCACTGCACAGTAAAATGGAAAATAACAAGGATAATAAGATACTGGAAGCCGAGAAGAGCAGTATTTTTCTTGCAATGCAAACCTGAACATCTCAGTCCCTAGAGAATGGAATGGGGAGGAATAACTGAACCCAAAACAGCAGGGCTTATCCATAAAACAGACTTGTTAAACTCCTGCAAAACACTAATAATTTATTTTGGTAAAAAAGGTAAAAAATTGAAACTATGATATTTTGCAATAAGATAAATCCTACATAACCACCTGAACAAGTTATCTGATTAAAGATACATGTTTGAGATCCATGCATATTCAATGGTTAAAAAAAAAAAAAGGTGTTTCTGGCAACAACTTACCCCATCCTAAAATAGACATCTTAGAAAGGTAGAATGAATAATAGTCTAGAGGATATTGTATTTTGAATATTGAATGTATGGTTTTCTTTTCTACTACTAAAACGGGTGTGGAGAATGTGTTTAATACTACAGGCATTTAGCAGAAATTTGCAGCTGTTCCAGGCTCAAAGTCTAAAGGACTTATATTAAAGTAAAGAAAAAAATTCATATTCTAATATATTTGTTAAATTATCCTGTACTCCTGCTTCTTCACAAAATTATTTGAAATTTTAAATAAAACTGTTATATTTTTCCAACTCTAAAAATGGACCAAAGAGTTAAGATGCTTTATGTTTTATCTGTCATTCTGAAAAACTGAATTAAAAAAAAAACAAACTTCCAAGTAGTTGTCAATAAATGCAGAAGAATCAAATAAAAAATTTTAGTCTAAATTCTGGAAAGTGAATTTTGCATCAAGATCACATCAAACATTATTATTTTATACATATATGTGTGTGTGTGTGTGTGTGTGTGTGTGTGTGTGTGTGTGTGTGTGTGTGTGTGTGTGTGCAGAAATGATTACAATGATCTCATAGCAATGTAATTCCTATCCATATTTTCAACAATACAAAAATGGAGTCCATAGTTAAGCCAATTCTGAACAGGTTTTCCACAATTGTGAGGGGAATTTTGCAGTGAATTTTATTTGATCTGTTCTGTTTACTCCATGCCACTTAATCTAATAGACGTTTGAACTTCAAAAGTTCTTTTTTTTTAGAGTTTTCTAATTCTTTCCTGTCTAGAAGTGTTGTATAAAGCACAATTTTCTTCACTTTACAATTACAATATTAAATTTCCATACCACAGATCTCATTATGCAGTTTAGTATACGAGGTAGGATACCATATACGAATAAATTAATTCATTACTCAGCATAGCTATTTTTTTGGCTTAATTGTTCACTTGGTATATTTATGGTTTTGTTTTGTAACTATGTTTATGTGTAAAAAGAAAATAGTTTAGATGTCCTCCCAAGTGTTTTACCATTTTAAGTTATTTTTATGCGGATGATCTTGGTATTTAATTTTAGAGAAATTTGTTTTCAAAAAAAACATATTTTGTTTTGCAAGTGTAGCTAAAGTAATACTTCTGAAGTAAACTCCTAATGCAGTTTTGGAATACTAATTTTTTCTCTTTTGTGATGACTTCAGATGTCCAATGTTCGTAATTTACGGCTAGTTACTCATATGTAATTGACTATACAATCATGCAACAACCTGTTGATTTTTCAGACATGTCAGAAGATGAATTTTATTTGCTCGGATATTTAAAGAGAGCTATAAAGATAAGAACTTACATTGTCTACAAGGTAAGCAAAAATATATTTAGCATTCACTAAAACCCTAGCTGATTATTCTCTGATTTTAGGACAGAAAAAGCATAAGCTATAGACATGGAAGTGGCATAGCCATTTTTTGTTACATGTATTGTGCATATAATTGAATAAATAAAAATTATAAGCCAACCTAATTTCTTAGCTTTTGTGAAAACCTCTGGTTCATGGATTCTGCAGGTAATTTTTTTTTTTTTCTATAATGTTTCCCCTAAACCACTGAAAACACAGATGTGTCACCCATTCTAATTTGTGTAGTAAACACTATGGAGAAATGTCATTGGTAGCACTGGGAATGAATTTTGTGGTTGGCTTTGTTTCAAAGAAAGAAAAGATAAAAACACAACATCTACAGCTTTCATGATTTGAAACAGAATGTCATCTGATGGGAATTTATACTAGGAGAAATGCTAGCTATTCACCAGAGAAGGGATAGCCCAAGTAGTAGTATATCCTCTTCCTCCTGCAAGAGGTAAGCCTACGAAACTATGGCATGAGGGTATAGGTTTGGATGGATAAGCAATCCTTAGATTATGCAAATTATATTTTGACTAGTAACTTTGATTCTTTGTAAATATTAAAAAGATGCATAATCAGGATGTTTCTTCCATAGATACACTGCGGACAAAGAATTCCTCTTATTCTACTGAAAAGTTAAACACTGGAAAGTAAAGATAAATGTACTAGAGTCTAATGTATGCTCCCCCAAAATCTATACCTTAAGCTCTGACTAGTCTGAGATATGCCACTATTACTGCAGATACTGAGACGTGATTTGCTAAAATCATGATATTTTCTGTCATCGAAATAACATTCTACTGTCCATTAATTTCAAAAGCTAATAAAGCTGAAATGCAACAGATATTCTCCTTCTCGCTTAGTTGTTCACATTGTTATTACTTGTTTTGAAGCCTGGTAACAACAGATTGTAAAGATTACAGACAGCAAGCTGACTGCCTTCTGCATTCTGGCTGTTGTGTCCCCCAGTGGAAAGTTTTCATTTTAATTTGTTACAATTAAGATTGACAGCATTCTGATTTGAAACACATCATTGGTCAAGTCTACATCCTGGTCCAATTGACCTTATTTGCTTTATTCATTTTTCTGATCTGTTTCTGATTTTAGCACAAAAACTACAAAAAGTATCTGAGATAGTTGCCTGTTTTTGCATAAGTACTACTCAGATCTTCCTTCCTCCCTTCCTTTCTTTCTCCCTTCCTCTCTCCCTTCTTGTCTTCCTTCTTTCCTTCCTCTTTCCTCCTTCCCTCCCTCCCATCAACTCTTTGGCATTGCAAGAAGAAACAGAAAATCGGTGGCTACACTACAGTTCCCAGATCCACTAAAACCAGGGAGGGCTTCTGTTGCAAAAGATCCTAGAATTCACGGCCTGAATTATAAATTTTGTCTTTATAAGCTCTAATATTTATCAAGGTTCAACCCAGACGGTATACACTGTTATCACTTGCCAGTTGGAGTAAAATAAAAAATATCTGGTCTCTTCCAAAAGTAATCAGAATGCTCTCTCTATATTGTTCTCAGTTTTGTGCATTTTCACACCTTAAGGAGCTTGCCCTGCCTATATGTGGCACAGTAGCACAACGAAAGCTTCTCTTAGTTCTATTTTCAGTATTTTTAGTTCTATTGAAAGCCTTTTTTAATGTCTGGTTTTGACATATGTTTCAACCCCTACAGTAGAATTGTACATTGTTTAGGAAACTGTCTGAAGTCTCTGACGGCAAATCCAAATCATGTTCCATTTTCAAAATGTTTTCTCATCTCCACTATTACTGCTTTCTGCCAGCTTGTGTCCTTCAGCACATTGATCACTGTTTTAGCAGAGTGCTATAATTTTGTACATTGTACTTTTGGAAATCATGTTAATCAGCACTTGGCCCAAGAATAACAGAGTCAGATGGGAAAAGGAAAGAAAAGCAATTGAAAATTACATGCTGGGTGGTTATTTATGTGATCCTTAAAAAAATTAGATGCTCTATATACCAATTTTTTTCTAAAGTTCGCAGGAATTATCCATCTGATATTAATGTTGCAGTAAATGGTGTTACATTGGCAAAAACGGAAAGGGTCCTTAATCAGAACTTTAAACATTCTTCCATTTTTGTGTAAAGGAAACAGGCTATCCAAATGTCTGTGTTTTAAACACATTGTTCGTATTGTTATCAAAAAACTACGAGTATTAAGTTATGTAGAGCGCTAATCCAATAACTACCCTACGTTCTTTTCAGATCAAAATAATTTTATTGTAGAAGTCAGTTAAATGCTTGCTTTGGCAACAGATATTCTTTAACCTATATAGGTAGACTTTAGTTATTTTTACATTACTAGAGTGCTTCTCCTTAGTAGAAGACCAGTGCAAATTCAGGCAAAAGCCTATAGGACTCATATCTCGAGATCTTACCTTGAGAGGAGTCCTGCAGCATTCTACAGGCCACCTAGCGGCATGTGCGGCACAGACATTCTGCACTGGAGCAACCGCACTCTTCATCGGGCTTGTATTAAAACTACAGAGGCACTGCCATGCAATACGGGCATGTCTGCACACAGAGCCCAGGGCCACGCTCATTCCCCTGTTAGGAATTCATCCTTTCTGTTCGAAAAAATTTAGTTTCAGCTGGGGTTTTCATCTTCTTTTCCTAATTAGACTTGTGGGTGAAGACAACGTACCATGGTCAGACTACGTAGATCTACATTAAGGCAAATATAGGACTAACTAATCCTTCATTTTATCTGCAGTAATGAGATATTAGGAAGTATAGCTTTAGTTACAGCTACAACAGTAACTGTTGAAAGTACAAGAGAAGCTAGGTGATGTAAAGAGCTTAGAAATTACAAGAAAATTCTTTGAGGCAGCTGATGAGAAAACATGTGAGAAACATCAAATCTCTTGCCAGTCTCTTCTTACTTTACTAACAAAAATAAGATGTCATAACTCTCTTTCTTTTTGCTCTAAAAGACTAAGAGGAAGAGACTTCTAAATTTTTTAGTCTAATGCACTATCAACAGCATTGCTTCCTGAATTAAACTCACTTACACAACAAAACATTCTGAAGCCAAAGTACTTTTCAAGTGTCACCAACAGCATAATTTGAAGTTAATGTGGTTGTCCAGACATAATTCACTGACTAAATTTCCCTTACAAGATCGTTAGTAACTATCATTCCTAGGATGAATCAAATCCGATTCCCATAGCCATTATTATTTAAAATAATTTTATTTTTTACCTGTTATAGAGTCCTTTAGAAACATAAATAATTGTGGAGTAACACATACTAAAAAAAAGCCCTTGAATTTTCAGATTCTGTTTTTAAAGGAGAGCCATGCTCTAAACTTGGAAACAATACAATATTCTTTCAAGATCGGAATTCTGTCAAATGTTTCTTGATATTTAATATGTAAATACAGCTCTATATATTGATACTGAATACATTAATACATATATATCTATATATATAAATATTAATATATCTATATATAAATATTAATAATAATTATGAAAGTTGAAGAGCTATTCCAAGTCTCATATAGCATAACGAAATAAGTACACTTTTCTTTACATAAATATAAATTGGCTAACGTAAAACAGATATCAGCTACTAAGCTGGCAAAAATACTATTTCATTCTAATTTTTAATAAAGATAGAATTCATTCTAATCCCTAGTAAAGATAGAGTACATTGCCAAATTACTTTTACTAAGTATATTAGTTTGTAAATGATCACCATGTTAGTGTTAGTAAAACTTAACCCATGAGGAAAAAGAGAAATGAGTATTTATCAGATACCACTCTGACAGATAAATATTAGGGAATTTTTCTCTTTATTTAAGGTTACTGTGTTGCATTTTTGTTTCATTTTAAAGTTAAAAGAGAGCAAGATGCATTCCTTTTTTGTAAAGTATAGTAAATGCATTGGTTGCTTTTTAAAATAAAGGAAGTCTTTGGGAGAGCTATACTCTTTCCTGTGTTTTCAATGAGAAACATCAGATGATTCATTTAAATTAGAAGTTCTTGCTGATATTGCCTATTTCACTTGGTAGGTGAACTAGAATAAAACTGCTAAAAATTCAAGCTTACTGCCAGCATATACTACATTCAGAGCAGAAGCTGCAGAATATGTCAAATTTTAATAATGACCATTGAATACAGAGCCTCCACCTCTGTGTAGTCAGAAGTAGTAATTCTAATCCCATGGAGAAAAAAATTCACTTTCATTCAGTCTTTATAAAAGCTTTCAGATCAGTGCATGTTTCCATGTTTCAGGGACAAGTATCCATTCTCTGTATAAAATAGCACCTTTAAAATCCCAATACCTACACTTGAGTATAATTCCCATCATTCAGTGCCACAAGCAATCCACAGACAGATTTTTCTTTGTCTTCCCTGTATATTTTTAATGAACAGTCACCGTTTTCACTCATGAAAAATAGTCTTTAACTGCAGAAAGTTACAGACAAAGTGGCTTTGTTTCTAAGTCAAAACAAACAGACTGGTAAATACTTGGTTGCTGTCTGATAGTCTCACAACAAGGTAAAAAAAGAAGTTTCAAAAAAGAAAAAGAACCAAAACTTACTTCCAGTCAAAATGACAAAGAGAGAAACTCAAAGAAGCAGTACAGGTTTTCCTGCAGTTAGTATTGATTTTGTCAAATCATCAAAACAAGGGTTATAGAAAAAAAAAAACATAAAGGGTTTTTCTTATATAAATTAAGACAAGAAAAACTATTAATGACATAAATTGCTAGGTAAACTCTAAATGCACAGCACAGTAATGTGAAATATGGGTTTACTGCTGTCAAGGCTTGCAACAGAAGAAATAGCTGCAGATGGCAGTGGAAAAATTTAAGAAAGCTGATAAATAGGTAAAGTGGATTTGAAAGGCTCATTGTTTTTTTCTCCTAAGGTAAAAGCTCTCTGCTAGACCTAATAAAATAAAATCCCCTGAACTTCTGACTGCACGTATTGTTTCACAGTGCTTAAATACACATACTACATAACGGGTATCATACATGGAATAGGACTATATGAGTTCCTAACTAGACTACAAGGAAAAGAAGCCCGTGTAAAACAGGGCTGTGTGTTGTACAGAATGTATGTTCTAGAAAAATATAATACTTCTCCCACAATCTACAGATTATTTTACTGTCAATATTGACAGTCAAACTGCAGCTAACTTCAAGAGACGTATCTTATTTTCCCACATAAATGTCTTAATGGGATATTTAAGTTCATTCCGGAACTCAACGTGTCCGTTAGTGTTCAGATTCAAGTTTTCGCAATGGGGGATGCCTTCATTCATACCTATATTTTGTCTGTGCTTTCATTAAGAAAGTCCTTAACAAAAGACAAAAACATGCATCTTTTGCAGGACAAAACAATTCCAGCCAGGACCGCAGTGTTCGAATGGTGTGGGCACATCACCTTGGATCCAGAACACTCATTTTCTCATTAGCTATTCCATCTTTGTAAGAAAGGTCCTAAATTCAATAACTCTCGCTGGCAGGCCAATTTGTTTTTAACAGCTACACTCTTTGCAAGACACCTTGTACTGCAGTCATGGGGTTTTATTCATTTGAATCATATGGCTAAATATAATTATAGCCGTCAGTTATCCGTGCTTTCAAAAACACAGAAAATGTCTTACATTGTATATAAGGCACCATTAGTGGAATTGTTTTCCTCTTTAATTGGCAGAGGTTGGAAGTATTCTTCAGGCTGTTTGGGTTTATGTGCTTATGGGCTTGCCCTTCCCCCTCGCTCTTCTTCAAACTGGCCAGAGTCAAAGAATTTTATCCAATGACTTTTACATCTAAATACTTAAACAGCGGGGCATACAGACCAGAATCTGGACCGCAATAATCTCAGGCAAGGCTTTTCACCTCCGGAAGACATTAATTTCCTACGCGCTTTTTGACCCAATTAACCGTGAACCCCTTACTAAACTGTGAGACAGCTTCAATAGAAAAGGTAAGGAACATCCTGCTCAGGGCTAACCTCCCGCCCCGGTGGTCAGCGCACTCTCCTGATGTACTCCAGAGCCCCCCAGCCAATAAATGAACTGAGCACGGATCTCCAGCATGCTCAGTGCAGGGTACAGGGAAGAACACCAACGTACGTGGGGAAAGCAGAGAGGGGAGTGGGATTGCCCCAACATTACATCTTTTCCCCTGCAACTTAAAGACAAAAATGAGCCCTGAATTACAGTCGCAAAGAAAAAGTCCTCCAAACTTGCACTTACCGAAGCAGTCCTCCTAAAGCTAGTGCCTATTTACCTTCGTTCTCTGAACACAGACAGAATCTCACTCCAGAGGTCTTCAAAATATAGAATCTCCCTTTCTTCCTCCAGTATGTAGGTAACCCATATATTTGGCATTCATTAAACCCTTAAAATTAAATGTGGGATAGTTACTTGAGTGAGGTGGTGTACACTCTGCTTCCTGGTACAATCCTAAACTCTGTTCCTAAACCTATGCAAGCATCACCCTGCACTGAATGAAACATCTAACAGACAGGTTTAAAACTTACTATTATTTTTATCATCTCACTGGCTTGCTCGCCGAGCATATTGACAGAGAACACCCATTACTGAATGAACAGGGTATTTTCAACATTATTTTAATTTGTCTGCATAATCGTTTGTCATCTCACTTAGTATATAGCTACATCAGCATACAAATCTAACAGGATTTTCTGAGATCTAGGTACTACTGACTTTATTTCCTTCTCTCTCCCTTCACACAGAAAGTCTGAATTCAAACTCTACTTCTAAACAGAGGAATTATTATCAGCTGGCTTTTTTTGATTAAGATTTTTACTTCAGTTCTTTATGTCTGTGAGCAAATTTGAGATATTTTCATGAGTTATTTTCATGAGTTTGGCATCGTTTGCCGTGTTAGGTCTCACCAGAAAAGTGTCAGCAATCATGTGTATTTTCAATGATTATTAAATGTTTCCAATACATTCTTAGGAAACAATACCCTTGGAGAGTATTTTAGAACAAATAGACTTCTAGATTTCTTTCATATAACCTATGGTTCAATAGTAATGATTTTTATTATCACCTCTGTAGCGATAATTTTATTTACTTATTTTTTTTTATATGCTTCCTAGAAACTCACCTGGCAGTCATTGCAAAATTGCATTAAAATTAATAAAGAGATGTTTTTCCCAATTTGATGGCTATCAAACTTTTATGTCATCACCTTCTCAGAGGTGGTTAACATAAAACAGAAATGTTCAGCAGCCTTCAATAAGGATGGGTTACACAAACCAGATTAATTATATGAAGATGGCTTTCAGTATCTCGTATCATTAACTTACAATAAAAAGTAACAAACTATTTGCAAACGTGTTTTACTACTTCTCTAGAATAACAGCCTCTACTGTTTGCAGGCAAATTAACTAGATTCATAAGATTTTAAGGAGGCTGAAATGCCAAGTGCAAATAAAAAAAGGATATTGTTCAATATCTTTATTATTTATTGCTTTTACACCATTATAGTAGAATCAGGGACTTCACACTGCAGTTCACATACATCTTGACTAATTTCTTGGATTTCTGAAAGAGTTTTCCTGAAAATATTTAGAGGTTGAGTATAACTCTCCTTAACTACTTCAAATGTTGAATCACTTCAGATGAGACACTTGTGAACCATGCAAGCTGAAAGTCAAACTGCAGCATGATAGCTCCCTATAGTTATAGAAACTATTGAATCACTTTATCTATCCCCACTGAAAACAATAAAGATTTCTTTAAAATCTAGCTTTTAATATAAAAGAGTATTTCCTTTAAAGTAAGGTGTCATTATGTATGTACAAATACAATGTATTTACAGCTGAAGAGATACATCACACACTCACAGGCCACTGCAATAAGCCTTGGAAACCCAGATAGGATATCATGAATCTATAGTTAATGTAAACTAGATCAGCTGTGCTAGGAAATAGCCTTATTTCTTAGAGGTGAAGAAAGCCCTTTTTCATTTTTCAGACTAGATCACAGAACGCAACTGAAACGCATCTTTCTTTTTTTGAGAATTGCAATACAAGTAGTTTCAACAGGGTATGTGATCTCTGTCATGTGCCTAGCTACGCTGCACCGTACCAAATTGTATTCTAAAAAGTAATTTCAAAAATAAACATCTCTATAAGCTTTTAGTCCAGTGTCCCATGTCAAGCAAACTGAAAAAAATACCAGCACCTAGTCTCTCCAAACAGCGTGAACATCAATCAGATTTGTAAATAATTACTGCTGGATGCAAGCTGAACTTTCATGAAGAACTATTTTAGGTATGTTTTTTGGATTAGTCATGTGTTTAACACAGTAAATCAATCTTAATTAAATAGATGTTATATGTCATTACAATTTGCACAGAATCTATATAAAGAGAAAAAAGTCTAATAATTGATTAGAAGGTCGTCGAAAAGGGTTTATAAAAGTGTTCGGAGATAAAAGTATGCATCTTAATTTCTGTGTAGTTCAAACTGTATGAACTGTCAGGATGCAAATGATTCACTGCTTTGCATATACTTACCAAAACAATATAACATTTGACAGTTCTACTTTAATACAACATTTTATTCTCCCTAAGAAGAGAATAATATAGTATATATTACAGTATATATAGATATAGTATTTTAACTCTAATACCTTCTGCCCATAAGTAAAAAATTTCCCATTTTTAGTATTCTTTTCTCCTGCATTCCACTGCTTTATCCATACTTCACCAACAAATCTAAATAACGTTGTAAAACATAGGCCTTCTTTATTGCGAAAACACTACTACGGAAAAAATACCGCCCCACATAATGACATTATTTTCATATGTAATTTCACAGGGCTTTCTTCATTTCATTTTTCTATACTTTGGCAATAACTTGTTAAATGGGCGGAAAGAAGGGGCAGCTTTACTCTGCCAGTTATCAACCTTAGCTGAAATATTATTCAAAAACATTGAAATGAGAAAAGCAGATGTGCTTGAATCTTAAGAATATTCACTGCAGTATGCAATTATATTTGAAAATAAATGTGTGTATAATGACTTCCATACTTCAAGTCTCTCAGACTTCAAAGTGCAATAAGCAAGCAACATGCAATAAAAAGCTATATAGAAATAGGACAAGAATTGTTTTGAGAAAGACATATTGCCTGAGGTAGCTGGAAATTGAACAGCCTGGGTACCACTGTGAAACAGCCTTTGTAGCAGCTTTGCATATCCACGAGCAATTCAATCAAAGTTTTATACAGCTCATCCAAAACAGAAAAGATCCTTCTTTTCCAGGTTGACATCCTTTATTTTTTCCCTTTCCTTTATGATCACAGGTCATGAAGGGACTTTTATACAGGTCTTTGGAGGATGGGATTATCACTCAGTGGCTGAAGGTAGCTCATCAAGAAAGAGAATATCTTGATGCTTCTTTTGTACCTTTACCTATTAAATGTGATATGGACACCTTAAACTTTTTCCATTGGAGTGCTAGGGTAGTTGCTCTATTTGCTAGATAAACAAAGTGCTCTTTAACTTTCCTTTTCTAAGTTTTCTTTCCTTCCTAAGGAAAGAAATTTAAAGGAGAAGAAAGTGCATTCTAAAGTATTTGGCCACAGTTGTTTCATTCCAAGCAGAACTGGGATCACATAAACATTCGTTCATTTAAATGACTGTAACACATGCAAAATGAGTTAATGAATTAGAAAAATCAGAAATCATTTGGGATGCTAGCCTCAGAATTAAAAGATATTTTATAAAGAGTTGAAAAGCAGTCTTGTCTACTGCTAGAGGGCAAAAAAGAGAAGGAATATATAAGGGTATTGTATTCAACATTGACTAATGTCTGTGTGGTCACATGAATATACAAAATTGTGAAGGCAAAAATATAGGAAACCATCTTTTTGAAAGGTTTATTAATTAAAGCCTTGGAATTAAAACATAAATGCAGCTTGGCTTCCTAAGGGCTCTTCTTGCATCTACAAGAAGGCTTTATCAGGACAGGACAGATCTTCACAAAGATACCTGTTTGCAAAGCTGAGCATTACGCTATAGTGCCTGTCCCTCCTCAGCTTCCCAGAGCTTCAAGGTTGTGCACTAAGGTAGGAATTTCCCAGCTCTCAAAACAGAAAGACTCAGAAAGAGCTTGCCCCACAACAGGCTTAACAAAGGATCCACTTCCTATGCAGGATAGCGGGAAGGACTGGAGGAACATTTAGGATCTGAACTGGGGTTTTCATTCTTGGTGCTGTGGCAGCAGGTTGTGCTGAGCTCTGGTCAGCCCACATCTTCAGGCATTTGAGCACTGACACTCTTCGAGCACAGTGTGAACTGGATCATTGTTGCAAACATTTTGCAGACCACCCCTGGCCCATGGAAAACACTTCAGGGATCCTTAAATGGAGCATGTGTTGCTTGAAGAAAGATAATATGAGGGGATAAAAAACATGCAGTAAAGGTACATCAGTGATCTTAAGAAAACAAAAACTTTTGATTTAATTTTTCCAAACAATTCATCTGTTTCTATGTTTTTTTTTTATTTACACTAAAATCCACTTTGCTAATTAAAAGCTACATAATGATTCCAGTACACAAAATAGTCATGAAAAAAAAACCACAAAAAAAATAAAAAAAGCTTTATTCTAGTTGTTTGAGATTAATTTCTTAACTCAAGGCATTGGGTCACTTTTTTTGAACCTGAACACCCAGATTAGTACTTTAGTGACATTAAAGCAGATAGTATAAACACACCCTAGAGCTTTTACCACAAATCAGACTCTGTTTTCCAATCTTAGCAGTATGAGCAGCTTGTAAATGTTGTTCCCAAAAGATTGGAGCTGTCTTATGGCTGGATAACCGTCTCCCTGGTACTCTCCGTCTGGAACTACTGAGAGGGCTTCTTGCCAGGACAGTCCTTCATGCTTAAATATCCATTTAACTGTGACTGACTAGTCAGGATACAAAGTGACCACCAAGATACCTTCAGAGTACTCTTTCTCATTTTTCTCATTTTTAATAAATAAAATATTACTGATGTTCTCCACAGAAAAATACAGGTAACAAGTATCCAGTTTTTTCTCTTAACTTTAGCTTTTGGTTCTTTCCTTCAAGGTATCACCCTTTGAAAATATTAAGGCAGGTACCCGTTAAGCCTTACTTCAGAATTAGAATGGTCTCTTATCCTTGTCTAAATTGATAAAGGGCAGACATCATATCACTTCAATGACAACCCCTAATTAGACTTTCCAACCCCATGCCATTTGCATTAAATAAAAGTACTGGATAATAGAAGTCAATAAATAATGCATCTCTGTAAACTCTTCAGGCATGGAAGCAGGCAAATGAGTCTAGCCATGAATGTCATAGAAGTGACTATTATATAATCAATAATCATCGAGGAAAAAAAAGGAAAAAATATGGAAAAAGCAATAAAGCAGACTATCTCTATTATTCTTTATATGCTCAGATTAAATAAACAATAAGCCAAAGGAAATGAAAGCGGATAGTCACAGCAGGTGGCCATTAGAAAGATTTACCTGTTTAGACAGCACACTCCTTCGAAAGATCAGAAAATAAAACAAGAAGGTTGGTTGTTTAGGCTTGTTTATTTAGCCAGCTTTTAAAGAAGAATTTCAATCCTAGAATAATAGAAGAAAAAAATACCAGCAGGGAAAGGACTTAAAGTGGACTAAAGGATATTAACAAATAATGACAGTCACACAGAGAAACTAATAGCCAAGTGATGCTCATCAAAAAATCCTTAAAATGATAAACAGCAACAGAAAGCAAGATTCCCAGTCAGAGCCAATAGTAAGTTATGGTCAATCACAAGTACGAAAAGGATAAATGCAAGCAAAATTGTGAAACATGAAAAAAAAAGGGACATGACGCTTGGATATTAATGAGCACAGTACAGAAAATGGGGTAATAATTTGAAATACCTTCTATGGTACATGGACTAATAACTTAGCTACATTATAATTAAAATTAGTAGAATAAAATCTACACTAGAAAAACATTATTTTGATTGCAAAGTCAAATACTTAAACTGAGGAAATCTCTGATTTACATATATTTGTCTCTTATGTGTCTACATTTCACTAAATGTATCACTGACCATATTCAAATAAAAAGAAAAAACCATGAAAACTGACTGAACACTATCAAATTGATTGCTGCAGGTATTTCTGTGGCTATGGGTTTAAGTTTGTGTGGGTATAGAGAAATTTAGACAGCTTGTATTTTCGTAATTCACATTTTGTGAGGCGGATTTTTTCACACATTCTTTCACTACAGGCTTTTGTGTGTTTTGTTTTATTTGTTCTGTGTAACTTCCTAGAGGTTTCTTTTCAAGTAAAAAAGAACAAAACCCTCAAATTATATTATATGCAACTATGTGCTTTTTTGTATATATATATAAACACATACCGAACCCTCACTCTTATCCTGCAGAACAAATGCATTTTGCTTCAGTCACAAATACTTAACTGCTCTGTATTAGCAGACCACTGACCATAGTAGAAATGGAATTACTGAGGGGAGAAGGAGAAAGAGATAATGAGCAATAGGAAATGGGCCATTCATACTACATATTAAGTGAAGAAAGGTGGCTAGGAGGGTGTAATATACTCCATAAAATAGATATTTTGTATATATCAGCTATTCATTTAATCCTATTCCAACCAGTGAATTCAAAGAATATCGAAATAATACAATTACAGCTAAAGAAAACCTGTTCACCTTCTGGACATTTCTTCTATTACACGTAACAGTCATTATGGCTAAAATATATCCTCTTTAATCTGTGGAGCACTTGTATTATTTCTCCCTTTCTTTCTTATTTCCTTCCAATTTATTCATATATTTCTGATGTTGAGATGCTTCGAACTGCACACAATAAGAAATGTGTAGTCTAGCCGGTAAAGTAGGCACTGTCATCTCTGAACAGTGATGTGATGCACTTTTTGTGAGACAGCATTAATTAAAAATATTTTTCTAAACACTCTCATTCTATCATACAGTTTATTGGGAAGAAAGCTCATCCTGCCATTTCTGCATCTCAGCCTGAATACCACTGCAATCAGTGCAGTGTAAAAAGAGCAGCATCCAACAAGAACTTGAAATATGGGGATATTTTAATACATATTTTTTATTAAGCTGTTTGTTATTCATATAAGTGGATGCAGATGTCAGTTTCTCTGTGCTACATAAATTTGGGTGATGAATACATTTAATTTTGCTTTTGAAAGCTTTTATTCCAGAATTTTACTGCCAGATCTTCCCTTTATATGGAAATATTAATTGATATTAGGAATTCTGTCAAGATATCCTTAGCGCACACAGTTAGTATTTCTGTCATGATTAAAGCATTCCATTAAGAGTACAGCATTGGGTTAAAAATGTATGTAAATGTGTATTTTGTACATGACTGAGAGCTGATCCACAGCCTATAGAAATCAGTGAAAACACTACTCTTGCCATCAGAAAGCTTAAGAACTGAACTCCCTTTCACAGCTTTTCATGAGGTGCATCAAACAGTAAGTGATTTTTTACTATGTCTAATAATACTAATGATATGACTTTTTGCAGTTTTTTACTCATAGTACTGCTAAATCCCTCGTCCTCTAATAATGAAGAAATATTTGCTCTCATCCTTCTTTTCACCCTCTCAAAAATGAAGTTCAGTATCAATTTGAGAAATCTTTTGAAACACCATTTGCAATGGTATTGTGAAATATTTTGTTATAGTGAACTACTTCAAGATAACCAAGGAAATATTTTAACTTTTTTTTTGATATATCATGCATTCTTCATTCCTATTAAATCTGTCATAAAGCTTTAGCTTTTACTTAATGACAAGACTTTTCTTTTCTTTTTCTTTTTTAATTCTATACATGGCAGCTCCAGGCAAATTACCATCTTTTCTGTACTTTGGTAGAAAACTGTATGTGGAAGATTGCTAATCTATAATTTGTGAAAGCTAACCCAGGAAGCAAGATATGTTCCTGTCTGGGTAGAAATGACTTTGAGTCAATCACCTAAAAACTACCTTGACATCAATAAGAATAAATGCAAGTACCTCTACAGTTAGAAAACATTATGAATTAATGTACCTAAATAAATCGTTCTTTTGTCATTAAAAAGCATCTTTCAAATGCAAAAAAGCATCTTTCAAATGCATGTATTAAAATTTAGTAACTCATTTTCATTTAATTTCCAATACTGCAAGAAGCACCTATAACACATCTGGTTACAGACTTCAGTGGAGCTTTGCCAATATACCTCAGTTGACTATAAGTCACCATTAAAAGACATTGATTCTGTCATAAGTTATTTCCAGATAAACTCCTCCATTGGAGGAAAAATCAGTAGAGTTCTACAACTGCTATATCAGAGCTTAAGACCTGAGAATATATATATACATATACACACACACACATGCATGCGCACTCACACACACACACACATGCATGCGCACTCACACACACACACACAGTATATATATAGCATATATATATATATATGTTACTTTGATTCAAATAGGTGGGTTTCTTATAGATGATCATATAAGAAAAAAAGTTAAAATCTATTACTTAATAAAATACTATAATCTTTTTTGGTGCTGAATTGACCAATTCTTCACTTACTTTTCTGTTTTTTCTTTTCCGTTTCAAGCTACAGTAACAACTATTTTGCATAGAATCTGAGAAGTATATTGATTACATTTTATTTAAAACTAAAATAAGGAAATAATATGGGTGCTGCTGGGGGTTAACACTGTTTAAAAAGCAAGCTTAAAAAAGTACCTATATATGCTTTAATATAGCAAGTTCTTGATCCTGGAAATCTTTGTTATAAGCACATAATGTTAGTTCTTGGTTAAACTCACACTATTATGACTGAAAATGCATACTGGCCTGGGAGAAGCTAACAGACTAAACAAAACAACAGTCCTAATTTAATTTTATGCATTTACGGACTTCTAATCTATGGATAATGTCTTTGTAGGAATCTGACTAGTCCATGCAGGGAAAGAATATTAAGCTGTACAGTTGGAAAACTGAATAATTCTCATTAATTCTCATTCAATCCTACCCTGTTACAGAGTATTTGTTTGCAGAGCTGATAAGAACTACAGGCATTCAAAGGTGTTATTTATCACTTTCTTGAATAACACCATTTATCAAAGTTTTATAAAAAATGTTACCTCCTCTAACACAAAGAAAGGAACATATTTTATTTTAAAAATATTATTAGTTGTCTAAGATGTTATTTACAACATGTGGCACCATCAAAGATAATGTAATATTACAGCAATAACATCTTAGTGGTTCTTTTACTCATTATACGAGTTTGGAATGCTATTCCATCGCTGGAAAAATGAACTCCATAATTTATGATTTTCAGCATATGCAAAATCAGTTACAAAATAATTAATACCATTCTATACTAAGTTTTAACACAATCATACAGCACGGCATTTTGTAAGTATTCTAGGTTTGTCCCACGTGTCTGAGCCTTTCAAATTTGGAAGTAATCCCATCTGAAATACACCCATACACTTTGGCATCTCTATATACGCAAATTTATGGCCAGAAATATTTCTGATTTTTTTTCCTATGCAGAAATACTGTATTTTGTTTGTAAGCCTGTTTACTCAAAAGAACTATACCTATATGGAAACATGGAAGAGTCTCATCAATCTCATTTATTACATTGTAATAAATGAGAAATTGCTCAATAGGATTCCAGGGAAATCAGTTGAAATGTTTTATATGGTTACACCCAATTAATTATTAAGTGTCTAAGCACCTGTTGTGTGATTTGGTAGGTGCAGAAGCCAGGCTGAAGACTCTCTGCAGGCGTGATCCTGCAAGGTATCAAAATATCAGTATGAACTGATAATCAGAGTTAAAGAGATTTAATACCTCCCTCTGACTTTAGCAGGACTACTCAACTATACAAAATCTAACATTTCAGATAATATAGAGTGATCAGTAAATTCAGAATTCAGACAGGATGAGCAAAAAAGCAAATAAATATGAAATAAGCGGTCTCCACCACTTGTACCAGCACCACCCGCATAGTAGAAATCATTGTCTATATTATTACAGGTATTTTATTTTGTGCTCTGCAAAGTCCAAACTTCTTGAATAGGAACAGATAACTTCGTTATGAAGATTGTCACTATAAGTTTGTAAAAATCTTTTTGTAATTAAAAGCTTAAATGGTAGCAAAAGTTAGTCTACCCAGTTAGTACACCTGCTGCCACGGAAAGTAATAATGGAAGAGAAACTTAATTCATTAACTCTTGGAATAATTTTCTCCTTATATGTTCTCAATCATAATTTCAACACACAAACATGTATTATATTTGCATTTTCTCTCTCTCTCTTTTCCACTTTGTTCCATATTTTACAAATTCAGCATTTCTAGACAGCATATTATCTCATAAAAATGAACATAAGGGTATAAAAATATTTAATTCCCAGTACAGTAAAGCACAGATGATTACCATTAAATCTGTTCTATTTATAATTGCTCTATTTTTAGATAATTGATTCAAAGGGACTTCTTGGGACATCCAAGAGTAATAACCAGTAAAACTTTCCATCTATATTAAATATTAATTACTTCGTATTATGACAGACTTTTTTTCTTAAAAATCCCTCAGTTGACCCTTAAATTGAACTGAATTTGCCTCTCTCAGATGGAAAGCTATTAGCGATCTTCTCCTCAGTTACAAGACTCTCATATCCTAGTGTATTCTGCAGCTGAGGACTTTTACAGATTTTCTGAGAAGAGCAATTTTACTTGCGGATTTTTTCTTTTCTTTTTTTTTTTTTGGAAAGCGTCAGCATAATATTTATGAGCTTAATATCCAAAGGGAATATTCTGAACTGCAGGATTTCCAGATAAATAAGCAAAACACTGAATCATATGGGAGGGAAGCAGTCTTTAGCATCAGTTATTATTTACGCACCTGTTGTCAGGTACTGTATCAGAACAGGACATTTACAAATCCAAATCCTACACATTGCTATTAATTCGAAGTAGAAGTAGGATATAGAATTGGGTTCTAATCTCACAGAAATACTTAAGAACCAAATGCAGATTTTAATCACTGCTGTCTCAGTTAACATACAGGAATAGAAACATAATTCTACACAGAAAAATGTCATATTTATTGCCTCTCAAAGACACCACCTGAACTACAGTTGTCTCTGGCTTTAAGCACGACAGTTTCCAAGGCAGAAGCTTTGGCTCTGTAGCTCATCAGCAGATATGAACATTTATCTCCAAAGGACAATTTGGAAACAATAATGGAGCAAGCCATCTTTTTGGACGTTTGCGGGTTTTTTCTTCTACTCCACCTGTGTGCTGTGTAAAATCATTATTGTGGGGTTAGTTAATACAAGCTTATTTATATCAGGTCACACCGAAGACCCGACTTGTCCATTAGTTTCTGAGAGTGATCAATAGCAGGTAACTGGAAAACAGAACAAGAGGAGGACAAACATTGACACTTCCATGTTAAACTCTCCCAGCCATTTGCACTTCAGGGACATTTGAAGCCAAAAGTTATGTCTTCATGTTTTATAGCTTCGTATACATTTTTCTTCCATGAATTTATATAAGCAGTTTTTGAATGCTGTAAGCCTCTAACATCCATTATATCCTGTGACTATGAATTACACAGTTTACCCATGTGCTCTATGAAAAATTACGTCTTTTTGCTGCATTGAACTTGCAACCTGATGCGTCTAAGTGATATACAGGTGTATGTCGACATCAGTGTTACATTTTGGATCAGAAATATGTTTCTGAAGCAAAACTGACCTTCCCATTTACCACCCTTGGCTTCAACACTGCTGGGATATTTCCAGGTGCTAATAGCTTCCTCATGGACAAAACTAAATGGGAAGACGAACACTGTGAATACGCTTAATGCATCCCAAACACCAGCAGGGCATTCAGATCAGCCCACAGGACCAGACTATTGCTAATCTGAAGTATCCCACCCCAACCAAACACATACAATACAGGTCCTCAAAGCCAACTATTTCACTCTGAGGATTTGCTCCTATTATACCACACTACTTGCTAAGTTAGACATAGCCTATCTTACCTAGAAAACTGTAGAACAGAATAATTTCCATCCTATTTTAGGAGATCTTCCTCCATTTTGCACTTGAATAAAGCAGTATTCTGAATAGATCAAAGGCAACTAAAATTTTTCTACACCAATTTTGCTTCCTGCCCCAAGTCAAAACATATTACTTGCTGGGAGGAGCACCTGAAAAGCCCTTGTCTGCACAGAACAGAGAACAACATCAGAGTGTCATTATTTTCCCTTTTTCTTCTCTTAAAGAGAGAAAGAGACTGACATTATTACCACTTTTGTATTTAAAGTCACAGGTAGGTGAAAGTAGTTAGGTGTCTAATCTAACTACACTAACGATTGCAATGGAATGACTACTTGGTTTTGATAGCCAAGAACTTTTGCCATCTATGTGAGCTAGGCTAAAAACTTTATGTTTTGAAGGTGACTTTTTTTTTTAATTTAACTTTAGAGATAAGACATGGAAACTTCTAATAACATATGACATCTCACTATAAAAATACTGATGATCTCTTAGAAGTCAAACTATTTAACTAAGTTGAAAAATCTCTTACAGACATGTTACATATGTGGACAGGAACAATGTATGAGATAAAAAAAGGGAAGAAAAAATATAGTCTTTGAAAATACTGCTTTTTAAACTCTTTCAGCAATAACTGAATAGCCATATTCCTTTCCTTCATTATTGAAATCTCATGCCACAGAATGCCAAGGACAGCAACAAACATGTTCATACTGATTGCATCTTAACTTCTTAATTAAGGCTATTTAGAAATCTCCTCCCTCCCTCAAAGATCTAAGAAAATTAGGGTGGATAAAACAATAAGAATTGTCAAACATATTAGAATAGCCTATATCAAACATTTGGAATGATCCTCGCACTATGTCAAACACCTGACTGGTTACCTCGGAGTGCATAGAAGAGACACCGTATTTCACGCTTCTGCTACTTGTTAGCAATTTTCTAGCAGAGGAAAGGTAGGAAAAATATATATTTGATATATAATTGCCACCAGTAGTAATAACTTGATGTTCAGATTCCCATTACTTGCAAAGAAAAATTAAGGAGGCAGATCATTTAATACTAACGTGATATTACTAATTCTAAATATTAACAATAAGCTGGAATCTTTCCTTTAAATTCCCATAGTACGACTTTCTACCTGTTATCTTTTTTTGTTCTAGTAGAGATATCTTTGACATTGCAGAGGTCTTCTGGAGTTTCTTTTTTTCCCAATGTTATGGAGCAAAGGAGATTGTGTCAGTGTCAAAACACACATATATAATAATTTTACCATACCATGTTATTCCATTTACTTTTTAATAGCTGCTTAATATCAACAGACATCTACACACTGTGCTTTCTGGGACGACCAGATTGTTTATTTCTGAAAATGTCGCTAGTTACGTGATCTATATGTATGAAGAGTAGAAAATCATTCTGAAGTGCAGTAAGCATGTAATATCTTGCTCTTATCCAAGTTAAATTTAATAAGCTGCTGATCTCTCTTTCAATGAAGTTTGCATACTTTTATTTATATGTCAACATTACCGTTTGTCAGTTTACAATAGACGTAATAGATTTTTGAATTAAAAGAAAAAAACAACACAACAAAATGATTTGCTTTAAATTTCACCAATTCATCATCTAGCTCCTCCTTTTAAAAAGTAAATATCTTAGTCTAAATGGAAGTTACTGTTAGGTAGTGTAGATCAGTAACTACCATACATCCTCGAACATCAAAATTTCATCTAGGTTATCATGCACCTTTATCATCAGATTTTAATTGAAAAGGAAAAGAGGAAAATAAACCTATGAAAGTGTCTATCTCTTTGGAAGAGCATCTGATAAAAAGGTCAAAGTAAGAAAGTGTTACATAGTTTTGGAAATTGTGCTATCTGTTAGTACGTAGAAGATACTGACAACTTAATTATTTTAGGCTCTCAGAAAAAGCGTTATGTGTACATATATATATGTGTGTATATGTATGTGTATATGTGTATGTGCATGTGTGTATATGTATATAAATGTAAACTAATACATTAAGAATGAGAGTTTGTAACATTCTCCACGGCCATAATCTGGAAGCAGCTGCACATAAAACTCCTCTGGGTTTCACTCAGAATAAGCATATATGTATTTAAGCAGTGTCTGGGTACAGCCCGTGCTCTTAAAATCTCTCAACAGTGCCTGCTAAGTTTCAGGCCAATTACTACTCTCTCAATTAATTCTTGGAAAGGTTTGGTAGTGAAAATACAGCAAGGACCTTTCTCAATAGGCAGTTGCAAGCATATAGCCCCACCATTTCTGAGACCAAAAAGTAACTGAGACTCAGTGGTCATCATAAGCTAGTTAGCCTCAGTGGCCAGGACTGCCCTGGGCAGCTTCAGCTATCACCAGAGATGCAGCCTGAGAGTTACAGGGGCAATCCCGTTTACCTTTGTGACAGGGTAGTCAGGGTAGGCAAAGATGTTTTTCTGGTGTAAAAACAGCAAAAAGCTGCCTGAAAGTAAACGTTAATACAAACTCTCAGAGAGAGAAAAAAAAATTGTAGTGCGCACGTCAGGTCTGTGCCCTGCTACAAAGCAGCAACACATACGGACTCCTTAATGGTACTAATTGCACTGCAGTACCTCACTAACTCAATTTCTTTGAACTAATGGTGTTTGGGATCTCACGCACTCAAAATAGAAGGACCTGTGATAGCTGGACTGACTGCTGCCTGTTCTGTACCTATGTAAAAGACAGCAGAAAATGAATTGCAGAAGGGTAAAATACATACAAGCAGAACTCTGAAAAATGTATGAGAAAAACGTTGGTTATTAAGGCTGATTGAGGCTAGTACAAAATGAGACAAAGAGCTGAGAAAAGGAGGAGCAAAAAAGTGTGGAGGAAGAAAGAGCGGCAACGAAGGAGAAATTCAGTAATAGCTGAGATGTCAAGTTATAGCAAGAAAAAAAATTACATTCCACGCTTTGAAGTTAGCGTCCCAAAATAGTTTATATGAAAGCACTGAGAGATTAGAAAAATATTCCAATGACCAGCCATTACTTAAGCATATTTTATGATAGGAAACAGACTTACAATCTTGACAAGATTTTTGTACTTCATGATTGTTCATTTGCTTTACTAATCGCTTGTTCTGCAAAGTATAAAGTTAACGGAGTATTACCTTTTTCTACTATCATATTAATTTCTTGAGGAATGCAAAAAGGCCAGAAAGATAATCACCATGAGGTGGAATGTATAAAGTGCACTCTTAATTAGATTCCTGCTATGGAGGTTGGGTATACTACACTGCTCTGTAATTCTAAAGATCACTGCTAGTTTTTTTTTGCTAATGACAAATAATTGGCAGTTTTCTTAATCTCAGAAGCACATATTGCCTCTTTTTTTTTTAAGTCTTCCAAATTTCACTATCTATTTTTCTTCTTTTGGTTGCAATTGTCTTCATTTTAAACTTTAAAGATTGTTTTTCTTTACCATCCACTGATTAAAAAAAAAAACATGATTGTTTTAAAGTTGTAGCTCCAATGCATGTGGCAACAGGATCTCAAGTGAGATGAACTCTTATTTCAACAATGAAGAAGGTATTTACTACCGTAATCTTTCTAGCAGTTATATATTTCTGGCAGAGGTGACTGAATAATTGATTTTTAGTTTGGTGGACAAACTGAAAAATCAGCGGTGTAGCTGTAATACTGTAAAAATTTCATTAGCTATTTTACATAACTGCAAAAGTTTTTGATGAATTCCTAAAATGAGTATATCATTGAAAATTTTTGAAATATGAATTTTCATTTAAAAATCATTGAAACTGTTCTATCTTTTTGAGGATAAATCTTTTCATTTAAGATACTGAAAATAGCAACTTAAATTTGCATTTTTGATTTAATTTCAAACACCATTTTCAACTAGTTTACTATTTGTGAAGAGTTATTGCTCATAGAAACTTTTAACAGCAACCTAATTCCATGAACTTTTCTTTCTTGAATCTTTTATCCTATGTTTGTAAATAGAAAGTGTGCTATCAGAAAAACAGTATTTTCAATGTTATGAATGACCATATTCAAGAAAGATAATAGATTACATGATATTTCATCACCTATGACAACACCTTTTACAAAATATTTCTCTGAAAAATATGGCAATGTAAAGGGTGGGCAAAAAGTCTTAAGAAATGTATTTGTCTTTATGTTTCAAGAAACTTTTAATTTTTCCTTTTAAAATTACATTCTGTTAATACTTGGAAATGTGTATATATAGATGTGTGTATAGACATATAAAAATCACACTTTAATAATTTAGTTTTAGGATATTTTCACATCTTTTATTTTGGAATAAATTGTTCTGTGATCTACCATCAACCTAATATCTAGACTGATCATTTAATAGTGTTTGTTCTCATCTAGGGAATCTAAAAAGCTGCTTTCTCTATACTAAATTATCATACTTACAGTACCTATAATCTCTTTTCTGGCTACAGGTGTGGCAAAATTTTATTCTGATTGGACAAGTTTCTTAAATTGCCTGGGGAACACTCTTAAGGTCAGGATTTGACCCTGGTGACCAAGCATGTTTCTGAGCTGATTAAAGTGATTTCTCTTATTACACCACAATCACAATCCAGTATTTTGTCACATTCTAAATATTTGTAATATGCTAAACTCCTCTAACAAAGCATCCATTTCTATGCATTCATTTGATTTTTTAAGCTTCTGGAATTAGCATAAGATGCATGACAAATCTTAAGGATTGAGAGAGCAATTAGCTACATGATAAACAAAGAGAGAGTTATGTTATACCATAATCATACTTTTAGGAATAAAAGTACCAGTGTCATATTTTGTTATGTGTTGTTCTCAGTCCACAATATATTCTGTACTTGATATAAAGCATAAATCGTCATTTCTGTACACTAACATATTTTATGGTCTTCTATGGAGAACTATTTAGTCAGATGCAATACCTTTGTAATTTTAGGAAACGTCTTGTCCATTTTTGCCAAGTACTGCTATACAGAAGAATCAGGGCAAACTCCAAAGTTTGGCAGATCTCTGATGAATCCCACGATTTTTAATGGATTACTGAATAGGGTACAGAGGAGTTTGTAACAAGTGTAGTTCTATTGCAAGGGTATTCTTCAGACAAAAAAGTAATATACCATAAATATATAATAAGCAGCCCCAAATCATACAATCTGAATAGCAATGTGAAAGCCTAATATTCCATGATCAGTACAAATGTTGGACATGGACATGAAAATATAAAAGTTCTGCAAAACGAGAAATGGACATATGCAAGTGTGGTTGTTCTTTCATCTCTAAAATAAATCATAGAAAAAATCAAAATAGGTGCAATACCAGTTGATTGAGTGATTCCAGCACTCTAAAACAGGAAATTAGAGGAATATAATTTATTGGTTAAAATTAATAGCTACATCATTTTGTGTTTGTCATGCATTCGCTAGCCCTCGAAACTGCAAGAAGAGAAATGAACGACAATAACCCTGATATCTCACTTTATATGAACAAGAAGTACTTATAATAAGCAGTACCAAAACACATAGATCTGTGGGCTGAAATTTTATTTTGTGCTGTTTTCATTTGGTTGATTAGACTTTTGGAACTGCAGCAGTCTTGGGAACATCTAGTCATTTCACTGATGTTTTCTTTTCACCACCACCTCTCCAATCTTTACTCTTTGCAAGAAATACTTTGTTTCAAAGAACATTCAGCTTAAAGGTTATTTTAAAAACTGAGGTAAATAATAAGGCTGCTTTGAAATATATTTTTCAGTAAATACCCATTCATTTTAGGTCCAACAGCAGCAGCGATCCTTCATTTCATAGAAAAACAGAAATAGCAATGTTCCAAATCCAAAATCTGGATCTTCATTTTTTGAATGTATATTGCTGTAGATGAAATTCCTCTGCAAGAAACTAATAATCATTTATTGTTAAATGAATTTTTCCATATTTAGTCAAAAATATAAATTTTTAAAGCCTTATTTTCCTTTGATATGATTCTATGTAGTAATTCTGTCTAATTGTATCAACCAACAACAAGCTACATTTAGTACTCTATAATTTACTCCCTATTATGTGCTACTATTTAATTATAAAGAGATATTTCCTTGTATGTAATTAAGGGAAAGCATAAACCAAACATCAAAACACAGCAATTTAAAGCCATGCCATTAGGTACAATGATGTTATATGCTGTACAGCACAGAAAATATTCATTTTGGAGAGTAACAGATAACAGAGGAAAACTGAAGTCTTGGCTTCTGTATGTGGTTCTGATAACAGTTTACTTTTTATTTTCATCTATAGAATGGGGGTGGTAATGCTTAACAAGCTTTGTTTAGGGTATTGAGATGTATGAATTAAACAATCTTAAATGTAAGATTTATACAGTTTTTAAAGTACATGTCACAATAACCATGCAGATGAGATAAGTTTAATATTTTCATTTGGCTATTGCTCCTCGTATTCTCTCTTCCCATATCCTCCACAATGAAAACCATCACCACGAACAACAAAAATCAATAGAAGTTTTCTCTTAAATGGACAGGTTGAAGTGGTGCTGATAAGATTTGTATAGCTAAGGCTACAATAACCATCTGCTTTTGCAGCTGACTCAATTCTTTAATTAAGTCTGAACTCTTGCTTCGAAATTGGAATCAGGAAAAGTGCAAGAGTTATGCATAATGTATTCTTCTATTATTTTATTTCTATTCAAAGCTATTCTTCATTAGCAGCTTAGCTATTGAATTAACCAGCATAAAAAACCCCAAAATGTGCACACTGAACCTGTCATTTTAACCAAAATAAGTCTCTCTGACCTCAGGACAAGACCTGAAGACCTGAAATTATCTTGAAAATATTCCAAAGACATAAAGTCATGGTATTTTCCTCTTACGTATTTTTAGGTATTTCGAATTGAGATACGATTTGATAACTAGGTTAAAAACAGGTCTGGACTTCCTTAAGAGACAATTTAAGAGACAGTGTTATAAATAGCAGACTCTTCTTGCCCCACTTGAAACACCCAAGTAAAATCAGTGACTGCTTTAGAATAATTCTCGTGTAACAGCTATTACTTCCTTTAATATAGATATTAATTACTTCTTTGCAATTTCTAGAAGATGACACTCAAATAATACATGACTAATATACACCAAGAGAAGCATTAAAAGAATGAAACACCCATGCACTGATTTTTTTCTCAATTTTTAAACTATTTCTTAACACTGCACATGAAAATTATTTTCATTCTGGAGAAAAAGGTTGTTTGTTTTTTTTTTTTTTTTTCCAGTCTGTGTGCATGTAAGGCTGATACGTTTTCTCGGGCACAGTAACTAACAGGAATTTTTACTTTAGTCCCTCTGGTACTTGTTATGAAAGAAGTATCACTTATGGCAGTGATAAACCCTCTCTTTTTTTTTTTTTTTTTCCTGTGAGTGGTTTTAGAACAGAACAGTTGCATTCGAAGGCTATATCAAGTGGGAGAGAGAGATTTTATGTTTTTCAGAGCCCATCACATTTCTTAATGCCTTATGCCCCAATACAAATGAGTTCTGAGAGACCCACAGGGGTCACAGTCTGGTGTTTGAGGAGAAGTATGATGTGGCAAAAGCAAACAAAGGTAGGTACCTCCCAAAATTTATACTTCAGTTTATCTCTGCTGACTCTAACTGTAATTTACAATGTACATGAAGATTATACGTTTGAAATACCAGTCCCTTTTAACTAATTGTAACAGTAAAATTGACCAATCAAATAATTTATTTTCAAAAGACAGGATTTGAGAACATATTTAGATAGAACTAAAGCTACCTGAAGAGATGTCAGTGCAAACAAAATGGAATATTGACCAAATGCCTCTCTTTTTGAGCTCAGGAAGCATCAGAGACATGTAACATAAACTGGATGTTGTCATTCAAAGGATTCAACGATAAAGGTACTGATAACTGGCATCCACCGAGTTTTACTGAACGTATTTCTGAGACTAATTATGAAAGCAACTTTGAAAAAAATGTATACTGATGGATCATCTCAAGGCTACCCAAATACAATAGCATCACTGGGGAACAGAAATTTTATTTTAGGAATAGTTAGAACTGGTTTAGAATTTTGTATGTCAAGAATTGTTTGTCGTAAAAAGATCAGCATGAAATATGTTTCTGTCTATGAAATTCTACCATGCAGTTAAGCTGAAGAAGAAAGAGCATGGCTGAAACGGGACTTTACAAACAAGTCAAAACAGCAACAAAATGCACTATGCTTCTATTATAAGGCCCAGCTTTAAACAATTACTCTTCAATCTTTTTCATTGTTAGAGATGTTAACATATCTAGAGTCTCTCTCCATGTTTAAGTACGTGCAACTTAATTCGTTTAAAAGTTCAGACCTGAAATTCAGCTCAGAGAAACACTGATTTTTGACTTGTTTTCAATGAATAGAAAGTTCAGAAAATTGCTCTCTTCCTAATACCTTTTGAAAATACTGACTAAGTCATAAAGCTACTTAGGTTGCTAGAAATTGTGAAAAAGGAGAGTCCCAACCAAGAAGCAGGTTTTATCATGAATCTAGCTGTATGGGCTACTGAAAAGGAAGAAAGGATAGGAAAGGCATTACAAATCTTACTAGTTTACTCAGAATATGTCTTTCTTAGATACCGGAGAATCCATAAAGGAAAGAAAAGAGGTGCGAGTGTCACCTATGTTTCTGACTGTAGGAGGCACTAACACATTTGCAAAATGGAGGGATCTCTACAAGGTCCTCAGCTAGGGAAAAAATAGGCTACTGAGTGCTCAGGGACCAAGGAGTAAGACCAACAGTCAGAAGCAGACCCAGACTGTTTGACTATGAGAAGCCTGGGGTAGCCCAAAAGCCCCAGAATCTCATCTTTTCCCTACCAATGCAAGCTTGTAAGACTTGTCTAGATCAGAAATGTTATTTGAGCACAGCTGGGCTCAGCCACCTGTTTCTCTCATTTGACTTCTAATGACTTTTCTCCTATCCTATGACCCTGAACATCTCATATACATTGTTTCTCCCTCTTAACAAACTCAGAAAAGTAGCTCTTTTAATTATTTCTTTTTTAACTGCTAGTGTGCAGTCTTACAGAAACAATGTTTATAAGATTATTCATTCAATACGCAAATGTCTCTATTTCCACTGGTGACTTTCATATAAATTTGGCATCAACAGAGAGTTCAAGGTTTATAAAACAGTGAGAGATCAGAATTCAAGGACTAATATTTCCCTCATAATTTTGATAGTATGGGATATGATTTCTGTAAAGGAGGTAGTCCAATATTTTGCAGGAAAAGAGTATGTGAATATGCAAGAAGTCTCTTTGAAATTCAAGTCACGCATCTTAAACTTCAATGAACAAAGAACTAATTTCCCCCTGCTACCATTGGCACAGTATCATTACCAGTGCCATGATTAGATTCAAACTCTCTCTGCACAAGCCCATTTCTTTTTTACAGCATTTAGGAAATGCTGTCATTAATAATACACAATAATAGTAAAATCTAGTTCTTTTCATAGCTAAGAACATAAGGGAAAAGGGGTCTCCTTCCTAAAAGAAAGCAAATACAAAACCCATGACAAAGTTCTGAAAGACTGTTAAAAGTTGCCATTTCATAGTCACATTTCACACTTGAAAGCTGATTTACATTGTCCAAGCTGTGATCAAGAGGCACCATCACTGACTAGAAGTATTTAATAGGATATTTGAATGAAAAGAAATTATTTCAGTTGGCAGAGACATACTCAATTACATTTTCCATCTATTACAGCTTTGCCTTTAATTTTCCTTCCCTTCTCTAGATGCTATTAAACCATTCCTTCTAGAATTTTTTTGTGTTACAAAGATACTTTTAAAGAACAATTCACATATTTTGACACAATTTAAGTGTATTTGTAAAAAGAATTTCTCAGGTTTCCCCTACAAGTTACTCATCCTGAATAATGTGGTTTACCTTTATTTCTTCTCTCCATAATAAATATAATGATTACTGAGAAAAAAATATATAAATATATATATGTTTATATATATATAATGTCTAAGAGTACAGAGTATCTCTATCAGAGTATATCTATTACAGTATATCTATTTTGCTGTCTCAGAAACTAGTTGAAAGCATTCCGACAACTTCAATAGAAGTGATATCTGGCTCCCTGTTTTGTTTTCAGTCAGCCAGCTCTGCTGCAGAAGTAGACTAACAAGGCCATTCCCACTGCTCTGCTGTCATCAAATGTAGTGATGCATAAATAAGGAAAGAAAGAAATAAGCATGCTAATTTTATTATCTCTTAAAAAATTCTATGAAGATTAAAGAAATCTTGTTTTCAACTTCCCAATTATGTTATCTATAAGAAATCACACACACACACAAAAGCTAAATAAAGCGAGTCATATTTCTAAAAACAATCCCCTTTACAAAAATTGTTTCATCTTTTTAAAAACATAATGAGAAAAAAAAAATGGCAATTACAGCCCTGACAAGACTGCAACTATCTTATTTTTAGGAACACCAAATACTGTTAAGTTTTAATACTGCTAAGTTTTAACACTCATAAATGTAAATTTGTTTCTGCGCACAGACTCTGTCCTGTATACGTAACGTCTGTAAACTTTTTATATTGCATGGACAATAAAGCACCACAATTAGTTTATAAGCTTTGGCAATTATAAACCTGCTGGTGTAAATTAGTGACCTAAGTGAAGCATAGAAACAAATAATTAGCTAGAGGTCACAAAATGACAGCTTTCACCATTAAAATGCATCATTTTATTACTATCAATAAAGCATATTCTGAAAATGGCATCTTACTAATGATAGATAGCAGTGATGGTTGATCAGGGCATGCATGGGAATACGGAAAGGAGGAGGGAGAGATTCAAGCCCCAGCTGCAACTTAATTAGTATAATGCCTGGAAGGAGACACTATAACATGCAACACAGACAAACGTGCCCTGGTTTCCCCATCTCCAACACCCAGGTGCTTTAGTTGATCCAGTATAAGACTTTCAGAGCTCCCACCACAGACCTATGCCTTCAGAAATGGGTACCTAAGCTGGCTCCAAGGAGGGGGCTCCTTCTCTTCCTCTGAAAGGGGTCCCAGAGAAACACTGTTCTGCAAAGTCTCTGGTGCTCTGTGTTTCTCATGTGTTTGATCTTCGAGCACTCTTTTGCCCCAGAGCAGCCTTCATACACTATGGACGTGGACAATTGCAACTGTACACCTAGCCCCTCTGTTAACTCTTTCCAATCTAACGCAATCCTTACAGCCTCGGAATTAAATGTTGGTTCAGCAAGCACACTTTATCAGCCCTGAGGAAGTCAGGCTGACTGTATTAGTGGTCTTTATGCACAGCGTAAACTGTAATGCTAATATATGTTCAGATGTGTCTTCAGAGCCTTACTACTCCAGCTTAGTATCTCTGAAAGCGCCATAAAAGGCCTTAGCATTTGCTGTATTAGATAGAATTGCCTCTAACCCACAACTGCAGAGAGTAGAACCAGTAACTGTAAAAATCTTTGCAAGCGTGTGAGATGCTTTTTTTCCCCACATCCTTCATTTCTAGACTACCTTTTCCAGAGCATAATTATTCCAAATCCTTTGCATAAGATCATGAATCTTGTCAGCGTCAAAAAGGAAAGACTATTCAGGCAAAACAATTTAATAGATGAGTCTAATTGACATTTCCTGAAATTTGGCATGTATATCATCGCCTTATTCATGCATATAAACCAAGGAAACAGAAGTCCTTCCTTAACTCTACGTTTCTTTGACTCAGTGTTCTCAATCTGAACGTTCCCAGGGTGAATTCTTGCCAGCTAATCTCAATCTGAGCTACGGTTCCAAAACTGGTGAGGCAGCATGCATAGGTCTCTTCCAGCAAAAAAGGTCTCCTCTTTCCCTAAAGCTGTCTTCCAAAAATGAGACAAAGCCTCAGCAGCACAAGTATCCAAGCCAGGAATATGATCTTCACAGAAAAGAATGCTGAACAAAAGACGGTGGGATGCTCTGATCAGCCTCATTACCTGGGCTGACTTCACAGACTCTCAGTTTACAACCTAATTGCCAAAAGCAAGTTATTAATTTCTTAATTTCTCTCCTCTCCCATAATGATTTTCCGCAATCTGCAAAAAAGAATACTCTAGAAAAGAAATGCCCCATAGCAAACAATCCTGAAGAATAATAAAAAACTGTATCTGGAGCTTTGGCTACCAAGAAATCCATGAAAGAGGGCATGAGGCAGAGAACTGAGTTACAAATACAGCCACTTGCTGAAATAAGGTCTGCCTGTGACTGCAAATGGCAACATAAGCAAAGCCACTAGATGGATCTGGGCGTACTTTTTTTAACAACTCCACACTTGCAGCTTGGGTGACAAGGTGAAATGCATGTGCAGATGTGGTCTAGCAATCAGGTATATTTTGTGACCACTGATAAGCCATGACTATGTAATTAATGCCCAGTCTGTTCAGCTCCATGAAAGGATCTTGAGTCCTGCACTGAAGTAAAATTATAAGAGAGGATCTACGGCTTCCTATAACTACGGCTACAACAAATTATTTGTCATCAAAAATTCTAATATTTAAAAGTAGTACTTTATTATTATCAGCCAAGCTAATTCTGAAAAAAAAAAATTGTCCCATTATGACTGGATATCAAAAAATGTTCAAAAGATGAGACGAAAGGCTGCGCTGTGTGGCTGATGTTTTAGCGAGTGTGCGTGCATGTCAGGAGAGCATGGCTCTTGCATTTTGGGCTTTTGTGGAGAGGTGTTTTAGTAGCTGAGGGGAGAGAGACATAACGATAGGGTGAGGCACAGCGTGTTTATTTTTCCCTTGAAATTTCTGTTTAACAGAGAAGAGCTGCTGGAAGTGTTTTTCAGTTCTAGAAGTGTCTGAATTAATCATGTGCTATTCTCAACGTTACTCGTTGTGTTGTGGACTAAAAATCTACTATAGACAGCTTATTTCAAATAAACATAGCATATAGGTGTTCCTCCCAACCCCAATAACTTAATTAAAAATTATTTTAAATGTAATTTTTATCCAATTATGCCTTTATGAAAATATTTTCAGGAAAAAATATGCACGTATGAGATAGGCTGGTTTTTTTCAGAAATTACAGCCGCAGCTATGCAAGAATGTGCATTTTATGAAAACATTCAGAATAAAATGTACGTTTCAGATTCCTGTTATAAAACCACCTTACGTAACATAAACTCATGTTTAACCCCTAATTTTTGATTAGACAAAATTTGGAATTGTAAGCAATATAAGAGAAACACTTATGATTTGAGAAAAAGTCAGTAAAAATGTATTAATAGTATTGCACTTGGTTTATACTAGAAGTAACAAAAGGCCTTTTTGTTCAGTTTGTTTAAATTCCTTTTTTTTGAAAAAATAAGCAAAAAATTTTCATAGGTTTCACCACTTTGAATTATTAAATCAGCTGTAAAAATGGTAGATTCTTTGAAATTACACAAAACAGATAATGCTATATTATCTTTAAAGTTGAAATAGATAATTAAAGAATTATTTGATGGCACAATGTTTTCTATAAAATTACAATTTTATGAAGCTTATACACTAAGAAAAGAGAAAAATAAGTAATAATGAACTTCTAGCATGGATTTAATTTTAATTCAAAGGCATATGGTAGATATGGTGGTCAAGGCAGCTATGGTTTATCCCTTTTGTCATTTTGCTGGCTACAGAAGAGAAATGTTTATTTCCTTACTAGCTTCAATCCTTAGTTAGGATTGGTGTTATTAGCATATCCTTACTCAACTTCACTTTTACACTACATTAAAGAACAAATTATTAGGTAGAAGTTTCTTATATCTACACATTCTAAGTCTTCCACAATGCTATGGCTTTTTTCTTCTGTTCTCTGAGAATATTTTCGGAATTGTGGCAATATGCAATTAATATTTACATACTGAAATTGCTGCTTGTTTATACTTATATTATCCAAGTTATTCTAGATGCCCATCCACTACAGTGTACCTAATCTGTACCACCAAAATAAACTCTCTAGCATGTTTTCTTCATATAAGCAGGAGTGTGCTTAACTCAAGAGTAAAAATAATCTGTTCACTTGTCTACAAGAGATGACAACTTGGCATATGCTTTTACTGCTCTGAGGCAAGGTTAATGGAAACTCTGCAGGAACCTGAATGTTAATATGGCTTTATGATGATCATAGTATTAATATCCTTATTTCAACTTGTACATAACAAATTAATTAAATACTGCACGACTGATTTTCTGTTCTTGTTACTGTGATAAAGCATTGCATAATGATTTCTCTTGTAGGTTCGTTTTAATTATTATAAGAGCTCCTTCTCTGCAGAGCTATACTTCTTCAGAACACATAGGATCAGATTATCACTTTTACTCGGCTCCTTTACACCACCTTAACTGTGTAATGTAGCATTACATTGGGATTAAAGCCCCTTTGCACTCACTTTTAAGGACTGTTAAATTATTAAGAGAAAGGGAAAATAGTAAAATGTGAATGTTAACTATAGCTAGAACAGAATAGCTATGCATGAAGTATACTCTTTAGTGAGATATTACATATAAGAAGATCATTGATTTTCCAGCCATGTGTAGTTAAGATAATCTTCTTCAGAAAAGTAAAAGGCTTCCATGGACAGCTAATCAGCTGACATCAGCCTTTTTTTTATATGCAATGTGTCATTTTAAAGCTATTCCTATATCCAATAAAACATGCTAATTTATTCCTAAAGTAAATGATTTAGACTTCCATGAATCCTTTTATTTCTACCATTGGAGATAGGTGTCATTATCACATTAAGTGTTCTACCCTAGCTAGGACTGAGCAATGTGAACAGGAAAATCAGTTGTTAAAAATATGGAATTTTTGCGTTCCTAAATCACATTTTCTGTTGGTACAGCTAAAAATAATCAGAGTCTCAAGTTAACCTCAGTTGGCCCATTGTTAGAAACAAACAATATTCATTGCCGTTGAATTCAACGGCAGGTTGAACCAGGTTTGGTTGCAAATCTGTATTCTGTCTAGTTGGGGAATTCTCTCTTAGCAATGGTTATGCTCATGGACTATTTCTTTAAAAGTCAGATCATGTACAGAGGAGTATTTCAGGTTTTGTTTTTTTTTTAATAACTTTAGAATATTATATGCATAATGAAGATGGTCCTGAAAGGTATTGTTTCACCTCTTATAGCACTTCCAGCCGCTCTAAATGTAGAAATTTATAAGATTTTTAATATTCACATACGAGTTATATGAATGGACACATTTTTTCCACTACATTTATAAACTTACCAGCTTTTTATTCTGAAATAAAACTCTAAGGAGGAATATATTAAGGAGGAACTCTATTAAGGAATATACTAGCACCTAAATTCAAAACAAGTGCTGCTGGAATTCAGAGAAAATACACTCATCCTTGAAAAACAGCTAAGTCATCTGCTTAATTTTTACAGGCATGGTTCCTTCTGTGTGCGTGTACACCTACCTATATCTTGATTCATCATGCCATCACTCAAAACTGGAATGTCACGTCTGGACAGCTCACTTAATCTTGGCAGCTAAAGATGAACAGTATGAAGAGTAGTGTCTGGGGGACCCACCACTCTAGGCAGCTAGCTACTGGGCTTAGGACTAAACTTGACCCAGCGTCCTTAAAAAAGAAAGCCAGAGAGTTTAGCTCTGCATACAAAGTATCTGTCCCAAAAAACTCTCACATTAGATAAGATTCAAGTCAAGAATGGATTCTGGTTACTATAACAGAACTTTAACATTTCTGCTAGCTATACAGTGAATATGGTTACTAAATGCCATATTCATTACTCATTAACTGATTGTAAAGTGCATTCATCAACTCAGTCTACTATACAAAATGAGTCATAACAATTAGAAAGTAACTGCAGTGCAATGAACACTATCTCTGAATCAATGCTGTATTGTCTATGCTGGATTTCCTCTTCTCTTCACTCTCATCATCAAAACAAAAAAACTTCTCTATCTCTGTTTATTGATTCTAGATCAGGACTGCAGACGGCAACCATTTGCAAAGCAGTTAACTCGCAGATACAGACAGCAGAAGGAATAACATTCTCCTTAATGCAGCTTGCTATTAGGAAATCTCTCTAGGTAGACAACACTGCAGACTTTTTTAAAAATGAGGCAGCTGCATTATCATCCTTGGGAGTTCTAGGCACGCTAGGATCAATGAAGAATACAATTTCCATGAAGAATGAAATGGTTGAACAGTATAATAGAGTATTTGCATAAAATTATCAATTTCTCAAGTTCTAAAGTTGAAGAAGGAGAACATATTACAGTGATATAAAGGAGCATTTTTGCTTCACCTGAAAAGCTGTTTGAAGTAAAAACTTTTCCATTAACTTCTGAGACAACTTTTCCATTTGGGTGCAAACTGGCAGATTGAAGGGTGAACAAAAATAAAACCAAGCAAAAAATCCCTCCAACTAGATATACCCATCTTTTTCCAAGTCTGGCTTTAGGCACAAACAATGTGCCCCTGCTAGCAGATAAACAAATGGCAAAATGGTCTATCCCTTCACTATCACCACCCAGAAGCTCATGTCCACTGCTGGTATGACAGAGTGGGAAACCAATTCTAGTGCTGACAACAGCTTGTGAGGAACTCTTGTCCACACCCATATGTGCTACTTGAAGTGTCATATACTGACGGCAGTATGTTAGTTTAATTTCTCTTAAGTAACAGCCAAACTAGCCTTGTTTTTCATATTAGCAGGGAGGAAGCCTGCCATATCGGGGAAGCCCTTTAGGCTTTTTCTCTGCCATAGGAGTATTCCAAGTGCATTCAGATTTTTTTTATTAGTCACTTAAAAATTAGAATAATGTTGGTATGTATTATTGAATTGGTTTTGGACTTTCAAAATCTGGTCATGGTCAAGACCTTCACAAAGAAGTGGTGAAGAGCTCCTGTGGTCTCTGAATATGCTAAGAATTTATTCTCTACCTTACTTGGATTAAAAAAAGAAGGGGATACTCTTTTATCTTGCTGTCCTTGGTAAGCTCACCAAAAAGAGTGGGAAACTTTCTTGGTAGGTTTACTGGGGAGTTGCAGGACTTTGCCTATGTATCAGCAGAGGTGGATGAAGCACTTGCTCTGGTTCATATGACAGAAAATGAAGCTGCTATAAAGCTTCTTCTATGGCCCCTTATAATAGCTCTGATTGATCCTTTTAAAACTCAAGATATATGCATAATTCACATAGGTTTTATTTTGGGAAAGAGCAAGATTACAAATAGGCAATGATCTAACATTACTTCCCACACTGGAAACTTAAACTCACGAGCAGAGAGCTAATTTTAGTGTTATAAATTCTTTAGAGATCCGTATCATTTTTTTCTTTGTTGAAAAGGGTACTTGTAATAAGATGGTCTTATGCAGATTTTTTTTCCCCCATACTTCAGCTGCAACAAGACTAAAACTGGGGCAGAAGCCACAGAACTTAAACTCAGAGTGGAACTAAATAGTATAGAAACTCATGACTGTCCTCTTCGATCACAGTTGGAGCTAATAAATGTATATGCACTAAACTCTCAGAAAAAGGGATTCTTCTTTTTTTCTTGCAACCTGAGAATAAGAAATCAAATCAAAATTTCCAAATACTTTTATTTTTATCTAACAATAGAGAACTTAATTCAATCCAGAACCTATCTTGGCTTCTGCAGGAAAATTAAGAAGAAATGATGGATGATATGCTATGTAGATCCTCTAATAATCATTAGTGCCTGCTCATATTTCAGAAAACTAAAGAAAGAACCATCAGTAACATCACTCTTTATTGCAACATCTATATACTTTACTGCAAAACTCTGACTCAGGTACAACGATTACACTACTATTTAGAGGGAAGGAAATTACACCTTATAAGAAGTTCAGGAAATCTGGCCAATTAGTAGATATGATACTAGCCTCCCTAATCTTTTTTCGACAGACATGAACATAGAATTGAACCAGATCTCTTACGTCCCAGTTAGAATTGGTAACAGAATTATCATATCAACGAATCAGAAGTCTAAAATATTCCATTACATTCATTGTCAATAAATCTTTAAATCACAACTTATTACTTATCAATCTCACCAATAATTTTACGGGTTGTGGTACTGAGATCCTTAAATAGGCTTCTTTTTCATTAGGCTAACACAGGCCAATTCTACTTTTCTTTTTCTTATCCTTGCTTTGGTGAGCTGGATGTTTAATTTTTAGGCTAGATGTTCAGAATTGTATATATTAAGTAACAATAATGAAAGACTATATTTTAAAGAGATTTTTTGTTTTTAAAAAGTGATGTCCATTTGTATGCAATAAACTTATTGCATAAACTTATGCAATAAACATAAATAAACCTTTTCACAAGTGACTGATTTCTCGTTATACCCTTAGAAAAACTACAGTGGAAGTAACGACATAGGAAAAGAAATTATTTTTGATTCAGAGAAATACTGGTGGTATGTTAGCACTTCTCTGTACTGCACTGCTCTTTTGTTCTCGTCACTATCACTTTCACTTTCTTGAGTTAGAAACTACCTATAGCTCAACTGTGAATATGCATCAGGCTGTTCACAGTGAGCCTTTCCCATGTAGAGCCTTGATGTACCAGAGCTACATGGAAACTGTACAGACATATTGAACAGACTAAATGAAAGCTACACTGCAGAGCCGTGACCTTCGCTACTCTCAGGTACTCTACCAAAAGTTCATGAATGTTTTAAAACTTGTAACTGTCCTGAGAAAGGGGATTTTTTTTCACATTTAAAAATGTAGATTTTGCAATACCCTTCAAAATTACACAAGATTTTAGAGGAAGAACAAGAGATAAAACTCAGATTTCCTGGTTCCTAGTTTCAGTCCTTCTATGAAATGTTATCCTTTCTGCCATTTTTTCTCTCCATTCAGTCTGTCTCAACAGCTAATGAAAGTGTAAGCTTCCATGTATCTTTGAAGTCAAAAGATTAAGTTATTTTCTGCATTTGGTCTTCTGAAGTCCAGTGATCCACAAATATGCTGTTACATTGATCGTATTACTTCCATGGCAGACACGGAAGACAAGACTGCTAGATGGCAATCCTACAAATCTACGACTAACTATGACTGACTAAAGCAAATACATTAAATGTTTTTAAACCACTAATAGTTGCAAAAGTTCAATACAGAAGTCAGTGGAAAACAGATTTGCAAATATAAAAAAGTACGATATTGGAGAATTACTAAGAAGGACAAACAAAGCTTAGGGATCTATCTGTTTTAAATAAGTTGATTTTAACATTTACTTCAAAGTAGCTTTCATTTACACTTCCAAGATTTGAAGCAAAGCCAGGGAATAAGGAAAGGTGATTCTTTTACTCTTTTCCTACACATGAAGAGAGCAGAAAACAAAAGGTTTCATGTCATATATGAGAATCTGAAAGTGTAAAGATGGCTAATAACTCATTTCACTTCAAAACTCAGTTTAGTTCACAAAGGTAGATCCTGAACTTCTGAGAGAGCTCAGGCAGACCTCCCTGCAGAAAGAATATTTCTTAGGAACCAAGCCCTAAGGGTTGGTTCTAATTGTAAGAGCCTCCCGTTATGTGCTGCCAGATGTAATCTCCATGTTTCCATCTCTTCGTATGATGAGGTCTTTCAGTTTAATGATATTCCATTTTATATTTTTTTTTGACTTTTCTAATTATTGTGAACACTAACTTTCAGGATATTTACTAACTGAGTTGATACAACTATTTTACAGCAAAGAAATTAAGTATAAAAAGGAAAGATGATCAAAAAGGTTAGTTAAGTCATTTTTGTTAAACATGGTATGCATTTCTCAGCAGTAAAAACTAATTGTCACTAATTATCACTGTTATTTCTGAGCAAGACCAGCGGAATTGTTTTCGTAAAACTGACTGAAACAAATAAGCAAAAGACGTGAGTGTATTCTTGGTTGGCAATAAAATTTAAATTATTCAGTAAGCTAAACAAATACAGAAATTAAAATGCAAAAGAATTGTAAAATTTCTCTAAACCAAAGAAGCCACCAGTTACATAGAGAATCCAAGCTTTTTCTTGATTCTTTTCAACTGCCATATGCAAGCAGGGAAGCTTGTTTGGAAGGGATTTCCTGGGGTATGACAGTTTGCTCGTTTTGCTTCTGGCTACTACTTCTAACCAACATTCTTCTTCCCAAGCTTTGATTGCCTTTTAAACAACAGACGTGCTACCTATTTTCTAGAAGCTCTCCACCTCACTAGAAGAAGAAAAAAAAAATCAAAAAACAAATGTATAATAAGGTCAGAATTAGATTTCCGATATCAATTTACTCATTTCTGTACTTACTAATTTCATTATATAAAAGCCACCTGAAGGTTTAACATTTGCCCAGGTTGTCCTAAAGCAGAATCTTCAAAGGTTGCCTTGGAACCATAGCAAACTTGTAGGAAACCTCTGTTGTTTTCCTCTGAAACAATTTAAGTGGTCCAGAAAACACATCTTTTGATACGGTAACATTCTGCAATGAGAATATGTTTGCCAGAAAGCTTGTGATACTTTTAGTCCTTATCCTGATGTTATTTTCCTTGAATTTATGAGAGTGCTAAAAATGAGGACTGATATTACTGAAGATGGAAGGTAAGAATTACAATATGCTTGAGCCAACCAGGCTGCTCCTGGTAGGGATGGTCTCATATCTCTAATTTCAACCTTATCACATGACATGTACTTCCTCCTACATTATGTTGGTGACCAGCATTTCTCTAAATCCACTGTAAGTTGGTTTAAACATTTAAATGAAGGAAAAGATTTGCCATGTTTTTTGCCAATTTAAGGAATTAAGTGCTCTTGTCAGATGCATAGTGATGCTGATGAGACAACATGACAAAGCATTTAGAGGGGAACTGAGAGAAGAGAGGACGAGGGCCGCTTTTTCTAGTCACAGCCCAGAGTTTTATCAGTGCAACTATACCACAGAACTATTCTCTGAGGATTTATCTACCTGCTGATAAATGTATAGTACACTAGCTATTCATTGATTTATCACTCTTACTATACACTAAATGTTAGATATTATTTTTTCAAGTAGAATAAGGTACTTTGCCTAAGGACACTCTATGGATACACCTATAAAGGTATTTTGCAGAAAGATAAGAGCCACACTCTGAACCAGCAGGAAGCTTTGTAGTAGCACACAGCGCCATGCTGAGCACAACCTAATTGCCCGTGCTGACAAGCAGTGTGTGGCAGATTACGCTCTACCCATGGTGATGTTCAGCCAGTGCACAATGTAGGCAGGAGGAACCGATATCTTCAAATTACTGTGAGTAAACCAAGCGTTCTTACACATGTAGTTAGTATAGACTAGTGAATGCTCTAAATTCACTCTGTAATTTGCCATGCCTTAATTTCTCTGGGCTGATGAGCCCTAATACAATCAATCTCTATTTGTTTTATGTTCTATATTTTGGTGGTCAAGGGAGATCATTTGTTTGAATCAGTAAAGTCTGAAATTTGTCCCAAGTGAGAGGAAAACGGAAGCCAAATATAAAGGTGATAAATAAATGCTTGTTATGTACTTTGGGCTGTAGTTTAGACTCACCATACTTAGAAAGCAATTTATATCTGAGAAGAACAAAAGAACTCAATTACAGTAAACAACAAACAGGAATGACAGAACAAGAGTAAGGTAAAGCGGAAAGGAAAATAAGGAAGGGGGATTTGCTTTACTAAAAAAAAAGTTCGTTCTTCTACATGAAATTTTGCACGCTAAAATTGGGCCCTTTAAATGTAGCTTACTCCATTATTTATCTTACCCCTGGTCTTCACTAAAAAAATTAGGAGATCTCATCCATGATTTTAAGGACCAGTCAATATTTCTAGTAAAAATGTTTGTCATTTCAATTAAAGAACAAATCTATTCAATTCATAAACCCTTTGTATTAGTTATGTCACTCTGTTTGTGCACTTGCTTTTGTTTATCCAATTAAAGTAGGAAGGTAATGTTTAAAACTTTATTGATTTTTAACCCCTGGGAAAGGTAATTCATGTATTTGTAAGAAAATAATTAAGTATGATGAGTTTAAAAGAACTGGATGCTTACTTCTAGGGAAAAAAAAAAACCATCATGAATCAATAGATCGCTTAGATATTTGTCACTGCTGCAGTGTTCGAGGCCAGCAACATGAATCTGAAAATCTGAATACTTATGGGTCCTACTTAATGAATACCTCCAAAAGAACAGAAGATGCAACAACTCCCAGGAGTCCCTCAGTCAGGATTATCTCTTGCATTAATATAATCGAGTGAAATTGTTTTCCTCAGTCTGCAAAACAGGGAAGATCAATGTATTTTTTTTAATTAGTAAATAAGCCTTAAATAATAAATATTTTGTGGAACTATTTTCTTCCCCAGTTTGATGTAGAAGTTGGAAGGTTTTTATAACAGCTAATTAGCAGTCATCAGGTAAATAAAGAAAGGCTGCCAGGGGCTGCTAGGAGTTCACCAGTACCTGGCTGCAGACATATTCCTATATTTTGCCTTATTCCTGCCTTCTTAACCCAATCTCTAGGTTGTGTTCTTGTCAGTCTGTGTGTCCACATTCCAACTCTACCTGCTTCTTCTCCTAGACCCTCCTTTGTAGTATAGGCTTTCCCTTTTCCTCAGGTCTGATATAGCCGTAATAAGGCTTTTCCCTTGTCCCTTGATTTAATATAACCTAGCTTTTCTGTTTTGTTGAGAGGTGTCTTCCACAGACTGCTAGCTCCTAACTTTAGCTCAGCTTCACCATGCTGTCTAGGTCCTATCCCCATTTTTTATTTCTGCTTGGATTTTACTACTGCACCTGACTGCTCATGCCTCTGGTTGTGTCTCCCTGAGAGAAGTCTACCTATTACCACCCAAATACTGTACCAAGGGAACGGTGTAGAGAGTTGCATGTGGCTGGGCACGGTATTCAAGATGTTCAGGTCACACATTGAAATGTTGATGACCTAACTGTTTGCTTTAGCTTTTTAATTTAAAACGCTTATGGTAAGCAGCAGTGTTAGAGTAACCGACAGGCTCAACTTACGAGACGTAAAGCCATGGGAAGTGAGGCTTCGTTAGTGTTGCTTCTCACAGAACTGACAAACGTATGACGTAGACACAGGCTGTACTTTCATCATCCATTACATACTGCAGCTATCAAAGAGCTTCAGTGGGAAAGAAAAGGATTTTGGACACACAAACAAAAAACAGGCTGGGCCAGTGTGAGCTCTTCCCACTTCTTGGACTCCTTTTCCTCACTCGCAATGAGAAAACACCAGGAGATGACCTCGATCCACAAGAAATTTAAGGCTCCCCTTTCTGCTTGCTGACACAAAGTCCACACGTGAAATACCAAGCGTTGCATACTTCTCTGGGAAGGTGTTTGCTTTTGGGGTGCAGGTTTCTCGGGAGGAGTGTTCTGGGCTTTTTAAGCATGTATACACACAATATTTTTAACTAGAATGTTACTCTTTTAGATGCTATGGATGCAGAAATTTGAGTGAATAAACTGCCCTATATCTTGTATTTGCTTCAATACTAGAGCCAAGAAATTAATCCCTGAATCCAATGTGCCTATTCCATAAGACTGAAAACCTTAAGAGTGTGGCACCATATGTCTTGTGTGCAATTGTTTTCCCTCAGGCCCTAAGCTCACAGAAGCTGATCTGACAGCTTCTTACCAAGTTTCCCTCAGAAGTGTTTCAAACAGATCAACATTGTCTTCAGTTATATCAGTTTACTTTACAGTTCTGCTCTGAACCTTAGCTCTGAAATTCTCTCCAGCACAAACTAATGTAATCAACTAAGCCATAACGATTTTGCCTCTCTAGGAAAGCAGAAAAATATGGCCAGTCCCAAAACACTGGGGCTACATCCGGCTCTGTCTATTTTGGGGCCCATTCGGTCTCACTGTGTCTATACTCCTAATCAACTGTCTTAGGTCAGACTCAAGAAGCAACAATTGATGTAGTCCTGGTGGAGGAGAAGAGAGGCATGAGATCCTAATATTCACCTATTAAGATTCTTAAGTGACTGGTTCTGAAAATCTGACAGAGAAGGTTTGACTTACCATGAAGTCTTTCTGCCAGAAGCAAGAGGAGGCGTTGCTGCTGCTAGCAGGAGACAGCCACATTTCCCTGCCTCAGGGAGGCAGTGGAAAGACATTTTTCAGGGATAGCCGGTCTCTTCATCACTCCTGTATACAAGTACACATTGTAGCCTACCCAAATGCCTCTCCTGCATGAGTTCATTTGCCGCGATGTAATATACTCACTGCTCTCTACCCACTTTATTTCCTCCTTTCAAAAGAGGGAAAGACAGAAAGGTGCTACGTAAAAACTATGTATTTTATTGCCCATAAATGCCATTTTAGTGTTAGTACAGCTGCTTTCATTGGATCTGTCTTTACAATTACAAACAAAAGACTTGATTTAGCACATACTAGACTTCCTTACTGCTGAGCTGTGGAAGCCTCACATGTGCTGGCAGCTTGCTTCCCATGGATTATGGCCCTAGCACTCTAAAAACCTGGAAGCATAAATAAAGTTAAAGGATGCTTAGAAAATACAGATTTGCAGACCTAGTGTTTTAAAGAGTTTTCTTAAAACAGCAAAGCAATGTGAACACTCTGGAAAAAAGGGATCTCAGAGCACTTTCACAAAAGGAAAACAACTCCATTTTGTATGGAAATCCTGATACAGGCACAGTGAAATTACTTTACCTGCCTATACTTACATTGTTTCATACTTCCACAGCTTCTACTCAGAGACCTCCAACTGCCATAGAAACATTAAGCTTGTAGCTTTGCAACATCTACAAATTAAAATATTACCTGTTTTTCATAAATAATAAAGCAGAGATTAAGTGACATTTTAAAAAGTTGAGAAATCTCTTACTCCTGCTTCTAGGAGCTGGCTCTCTGACTGATGTTTTTACTTCAGCTCAGTAACAATGAATTACGACTGGATAAATATGATGAATAAATACGAATAAAAATGAAATTTTCATTCTTTGAAGGAAAAAAAGAGTTAAAATGACCCCAACCAAGTGTATTTTCAGATAACTTCGATTCAGAGTGCTGATATATGTGGCATTTGAGGTACACGCATTGTGTAATGTAGCACATCCTGCTTCATGCACTGGAGTTATTTTCTCTACACATTTTGTCTTGAATTAAATACAGTTTTATGAACCGCTAAAGTGATTGACCAAGTTATTTTAAATATGAAATTTGAAACAGGTAATATGTTAATGAATGAAATCTTTTCAATTCAACTCTCAAATTAATAAACTTTATTAAGCCTTCATACTGATCAATTTACCATATAAATACAGCCCGTAAATACTTTTAAAAAGTGCAAAGATGTTTTATTGGATTGATTTTTATAGCTCTCTACTTGAAAAATCAAGTATAAGATCATTATGTAAATTTTTTATGATAATTAAATCGCATATTGTATATTCAATAACTCTGACTACTCACATCGATACTGAACCAGTAGACATCACAATTTAGTCCTAAAATACAAAGTCAAATGCCCCTATTGATATTAAAATATTTAAAATAAGCAAAACAGGGAATTTTAAACTCATATATTGATTTCTAAGTTATCATTGCCATGAAACAAGATGGACAGTTTTAGCTAGAGCTGTAGCTAAGCATATTTATCCCTCTTAGGCAGAGTTTCTCTACACATGAGCAATGTCTCTGAGCATAAGAAATGAAGACCCTTAAAGCATTATAGGCAAGAATATGTTACAGCATTCCTCTTGAGAGGATGACACTATCAGCTCTAGCTGGTGTTGATAAGCTTGCAAAGATTTATTCAGATTAGCTGCAAAAAAAAACCCCAAAAAACTCTCTCTCCATCAGTGGCAAGGCAGAGGACGGAAACACAGACAAAAAAAAAAAGTCAGTGAAACAATACTAATAATTAAAACATCTATGGTATTAAAATAACTTTTCCTCTCTGTGCACTGCATCTCGAAATGCTAAAGTCGACAGGCTTTCCTCTTGGCAAAGCCTTTGTGAAAAGAATGAGAGAACCTATGATTAATGGTTGCAGAACAAAAAATAAATGAATAAGTATAGCAAGACTATACTACGAAAGCAAGCTACTGCCAAAGATGCTGATTAGCTTCGAAAAGTAGCTTTTATAAAACAAATCACTACATTCCTTATTATAATGTTAAAAATCAGTGCTTTATTTTAAATTCTAAAATATATAATTTAATAATTACAGAAATAATTTATTTACCTAAATTCATAGGAACTGTATCTCTGCTTTCTAGTTTCTTTGACATCGCATAATTTTGGCAGTCTCTGGTATAATATAGTCCTATGATATCTTTAACATATTCTCTCTGCCGCCGCTCTTTCTCGCCTTAGGAATGGGAGAAGCATAGTATTTCAGCATCAGTATTTCAGAATAGCATTAGAGAACCAGCATTTTAGGGAATTTCAGAATTGTGGAACATGTAGGCTTTCTATTTTTCTCATGGAGTCTTTCTTTTTTTTTTTTTTTTAAGTAGGATAAGTGTTTATTAAACGCTTTGGGTGCTTCAAACTACACAGTCCCTAGATCCACATTAACATATATCTGAACCGATGGTAGTTAATCAGCTGTCCCTTTCATACGTGTTATGTGCTTTTCTATTTGCTCCCAAGTGCCATTACTGGAGTACACATATGAAGAAAGGAAGATTCTGAAAGCCTAGCTTGCTTTTTCTCCTCAAACTCTTTGCAAGACAAATCTTGTGTTTCTGTGGGTTTTGTTTGCTTTTTGGTAGTTTAATTCTAGGCTTCTTAGAATTACAAAAAGAGAGTGTAGTCCATAATTTTCAGAATTTCTCAGACCTACTTTGTATCCACTCAAATGCATTATCTTTCAGGTTTTTCTCTAGGTGCATGTCTTCCGAACTACTGACTCTGAATTATTGACTCAAAATATTGAAGTTAAAAATACGCTCTCTCTTAGCAAAGTAATGAAAAATCAATACAAATGTACGAGGACAGTTTTATTTTGGCACATTTGGAGGATCACAGGTGGGAAATCTGAAAGAGCAGGAAAAGATAAATAATACATAGAAGGGGCCCTATAAGCCCCAAGTTGAAGTGAAAGACGTTTCTTCCAGTCAAGCAGATAGAAAAGACAACTTCAGGAAACCTTGAATAAAAAGAAGTGCCAGACACAGAACAACTGTGGAGCCTCTGCACATGGGCAGACAGCAGTACTATGAGTCAAAATGTTCTTTGGGGCTGTTTAACTTCTGCTGTTGCTATGCCAGTCACCATAGCAATGCAAAATTGGAGCTGTGAAAATTTCCTTAAAGCCACAGTTTCCACTCTGCTACGAGTTCTTATTGACACCTCTTCTAAGAATTACATTGAATATTTATTATCTGAATCTTTATTAATAAGAGGGCTAATTGATAATTTATTTAAGATTCAGTTTGCCAGATAATTACATGATTTTGTTTTCTTTTCACAGGTTTCAATGTATGCACTGCCAGGTCACTCTGCATTAAATACTGAGATCAGCTACCTTCATTATAGGCAAGGAATTCACATGCAAACTTCTCATGTATGGGCGTAAAATCAGCCCCTTTTCAATCTGGTATTAGATACTCATTTACTACTGGAGTGTAATTTTTTCTTATTTTATATGTTAATAACTTGCTTTTCTTTCCTCACTAGAAAATGTTGTTATTCATGCTAATGTATTCTTTCTTCTTTTTTTTTTCTTCCTTAGCTGCAACCTCTTCCAAACTTGGAACATCTCACAGCAAGCAGAGAAACTAACATCTTTTTCACGCAGCATGACATTGGAATATTTGGCTAAAGGCCCTAAAACATTAAAAAGAAACAAGCAAACAAACAAAAAATCTTATTCATGGTCCTTGTGTTTACTCGTCACGCTCAATTTGCTTCTTCATGCTTGCAGCACACAACTGAAATTTTGATGGCTTGGTGTTTTATCTTTATAAGGAAAGTGAATCTTTTCTTGGTTTCATCCATTTTCCACGATTTCTAGAGGAAGAAAAAATGAAGCTATGACTGGGGGGAAGGGGGATTATTCTTTTTTTTTCCTCTCTTCTTGGATGCCAGACAGTGCCTCAAGTTCTGTGTGATGTGTTATATTTACTGAAGGACTCCAGATTGGAATTTTTAACCTCCAAACAACACATTCTTCTTTTACTCTACAGAGAAATGCTAACTTTATTCAGTGACAGTGTTTGATATTTCGTATGCACAATAGTGGAATATACCACTGGGTTATACCAATGTATTTTGTTTCATAGTTTCACTATTTTTTTGCCAAAAATTAAATTTTTAAACAAAAATTAGCAATCTAATTCACTGACTATAATTCACATTATTCACTGACTGATATCAGCCTTTGAAAGACAAGACATATAAAACCAAATCTGACAAATACAGTTTTAAAAGTTTCCTTTTCAATCCTGTGGTTTGACCAACTTGTATAAAATGATGGTCCTTCTACTATTTCCCTATTTGCTAATTTGATTGCATATGTTTGTCTCACACAGGAGTCTAACACCATTTACCAGTTCTTCTCTATTCTATTTCGTTGCAACAGAGGAACAAGGATCAGTTCTCACTTTCCTTTCTAAGAAAAGTTCTGAAGGAAGTTCTCCAGACGAGGTGTGTGTCAACGGGCCACCGAAGGCAAAGCTCGCATGTCTATCTATTACGAACTCTCTTATCTCATCCAGGAAGTGACCAAACATAAGAACAGTGGTCTCACATTAAACTAATAATCATCTGTTTCTTCTTCATTAAAAACATTGTGACAAACTGGAGGTGAATATGACATTTAACAAACAAATCAGAAGACAAAATCCTTGCCCTAAATAGCTCAGCTAATTTTGACAACGCTAGTGGATCTGATATGACTGGAGGAGCATACATTCCTGGAAAGGAGGTAACTGATTGAAGGTTTCTGTTTTACATAGCTTCCTAATAAAATAAAATTTGATGAAATTTAGGGAAATGACTCAGCTTACTGAAGTGATAATGAATGTAATGTAGCAAGGGCAAGATGCAGAAGAAAATGGCTGCCTGGGTTATGTTGCCAATTACTTTCTGTTTCTGTAAGAAGTGATTTAAGTTTTAAAAAAAAGTATCACTAAGGCAAAGCATGTAGTAATGAAATCACCTCTTCATCTAAAAAAAGATACAAATATCTATAATGTCTAGAAGTTGCATTTACTCAGACCTCTCGGTGAATGTGGAAAATGTCTCCAGGAAATTAAATAGAGTCTATTTAATTTACATCTTATAGTCTTTCATTTGAATACTAATTGCAGAATTCATTTTTGATTGGCTTTGATGGTAACATTTTCTTGGAAGGCTATGATAAATCCAACATATGCCATATAAATTAACTTTTTTTTTAGTCTATACAAATGTATTGCTAGACGTTTGTGTGGAGGTCTCCTCAGAATCACTTTTAAAACACCAGTGCGTACAAGGAAGAGATCCATCCTCTCTATATATGTCTGCATATTCTCCTTACCCAAAACAAATAAGCTAATTTCTACACTGTTATAAGGTATATTTATGATTGTGGGTTTTTTTTCAGGTGAAGATAAATATATGGTTTATAAAACATTATGAGCGAAGAAATTTGATAAAATGGACAAAATAAGCTGTTTAAGAATATGTGAAAGAACTCCTGTTGCTGCAAAATGACAAATGTGTTGGTCAAAAACAATCCTGCATGATGACTGAGTAGAATGGAGTGTGAGGAAAGAGCAAGATGAAAAAAATCCAGCTTCTAATAAGCTTAGAAGTGTTTGCCAGGTTTTCTTGGTGCGTATAATCCAGTTTAGAGGAGTAATATAATGGAGTTCCTTATATTAAAGACTGAGACTGGAAGAAAATGTAAGTTCTCCAGGGTATCTTTTATATTCTGCAGTGCTTGCTGCACTTTTTAAAATAAGACGAGTAAATAATGGGCTGTAAGGAAAGCATGGGGCTGTGTTCGAAAGCTCCACGCTGACTGGATGAATGTTTTCCAGAATTCACACCAAATCAAAGCACCAAATGAGGACCAGGAAATCTGCATCAGTTGTGGGAACGAATTAAATTTCTGGTAATATATTCCCAATGTATTTTGCTGCTTTATCCTCTTAGAACTGTGTTTCCAATTTTGCAATTGAACGTTTAGTCCAATGCTTTGATAGAATATGCTAGATTTATTCTTTATCCTTAAAGCTTATCTAATAATAAGTATAATCTCTAATAGGGGCTAATGAACACAGCTCAGTCTGGCTAAGATTCATCTGACAAGTGTAGAGTTCTGCAGTAGAAGTGTTTATAGCTTAGCTAGTAAATGACAGTTTCCTTTATGGCCAAAGCAGAGAATAAGCATTTCTATGGTATAATTCATCACAGCCTAAAATAGAAGTGCAACACAAAGTAGATGAATTGCTCTCTGAAATTGCCTGTTTCTCTCTATTGGCTATAAGGGGAGCTGTGGGTGACCAGGTAAGATGCTCTTACTAAGGGCAGACTAAACAAATGCCTCTGCTTCTGTGGGAAAAGCAGATTAAGGTACAGAGCAGACTGCTAAACTCATGGAGGATCTACTATTCCCAATGTTTTGTGAGAATTTTGGGGGTACATGTTTCCCAGCAACTTTGTGGGCTCATTTGGGGAGTAGTAAAGAGAAGCGGAAGCAATGCCTTTGGCAGTGGCAAGCAAGCCCCTTCACCAAGATTACGGAAGCTGGAACTCAGAGCACATTTACACTCCCTCATGTGGCATAGTGCAATACAGGGCAGGCATACCTGATTTCTGAAGTTAGGAATTTCGGCCGATAATTACACAATGGAAAACAGTTTCCTCACCTCACAGAGAAGTGGTACTTAAATCTATTTTCACATTACACATCAGAGTGAAACTGAGATCTTCCACCGTCCTTTTTTAAAAAAAGGCTAAGAAAAATCCCATGATAAAATAACTCATAGTTTGGCATCAGGGGCATCTCTCAGATTCAAGCCTCTGCTTTCTCTGAAAGAGGCATAGGAGGGATCAGTCTCACCCATGTTCCCAGAGAACTCTCGATTTGTGGAATCCAGCAGCAAATTGCTTCTTCTTTCAGACCCTATAACTAATTAAATATTCAGATAAAGCGGAAAAACTTCAAAAGGAGAGACTAAGACCCAGATGAACGTTAAAATCAAATCTTTCATATGACTGAGGCAACTCAGGGAGTTAAATCTGGAATTCTGCATCTCTCAAATGCATTTCCTAACTATTAGCCAGTTACTGGCTGTTCCTGTTGAAAGATGCATCAAAGTTAAATATGTTGCTACAAACAATTTAAGATTAAAAAAAAAAAAATCCTGACCATCATTGGGAGTATGGCTGCTCCTTTACACCACAAATGAGGACTTCTTAACCAGGATTCCTACTTTCAAACAGTTTGTAGAGGAATTATTAGCTCAGCTATACATTCTGCAATGACATATGACAAAAGCTGTCCTGATCTAGCTGATCCATGGTGTAGAAACAATTTCTACAGTAACTTAAAGTCTTTCGGAACATTAGTTAATTTAGCTATATGCACTCAAATGCATGCGTTAGCATATGCACAATCTTTTTAACCACATTACTTTTTATCAAATAATAGTTTGATTTAATTATCAAATTGCATCTTGCTTTACTATTATACAATTCAGTACTCTAAATAAAATTTTCCATAAATAGAATTTTTTTTAAATTGTTGATTTTAAGGTCCGTTTGTTTCATTAGACTTAGCTTTAGTGTATTTACCAATAAATTCTATGATGCACTTTTTTCTTTCCCTAATTCATAAATTAAAAAATTACCTTGAGAAATCAAAAGTATTAAGTGGATTTTTAAATAATATTTATAAATTCGTATTTGCATCCATCATGATTTTGTTATTTATGGTCTAATTATGCATATTTCACTTTAGAAGCCTAGAGTATAAAATTGTCTTAGCAGCTATGACACATATGCAGTCTAATATTACCATCTGTTATTTTTTTTTGACTTTTCTTTCATGGTACTGTTCACACTAGATTCCTCAAACAGAACTGCAGTGTGCATGTGAGCAAAGAAATTTTCGGAAAATTATTTTTTCTAAAAGCCAGTAATATACAAATGGAGACTGCAGATGGAAGAAAACATTGATAAGCAAAAAAATGAGTAGGCAATGAACAGTAAGACATTCACTTTTAAGGGTCCTGTTTCCTGCAAGCTGGTAGTCAGTGCATTATCAAAACTAGCCTTCAGATTCATGATGGTCAGTGTCACCGTCACTTTATGCTCCTCTAGTTACTTTCTTAATAAATTATTTGGCCTTGATGTTGATGAGCATATGTAGTTTTCACTTAAATGAATGTATGAGTGAAGAAATAACCCAGGACTTCAGCCCTAAAGTAGGTTCTAGTCTCACGTAAGTGGGAAAAACATCAGTGCCAAAACCTGGGGACCTGAATAATGTCACTAGATGCTCTTTTGCTTATGGACGGGATGAAAGCTGAGGAAAGTTTCTAAATAATATTGAGAGCTATAATCTTGTGACAAAGTTTGTTTATAAAATTTGTTTTACAAGCTGGCTTAATTATACGTGACTGGTTAGGAGAAGAGACAATGCTGCATTTCCACTAAAGCAAACCAGAGCAGACAGATTGCAGAATTCATCTCATATGCCTGAACATCTATGAAACCATATCTATCCCGTGATCCCTACATCCTGGTCCAGAGCATGGTGATATGGTTCTCATACCAAAAGACAGACTATGACCATAAAGTCAATGACCACAGATTCAGTTAAGAGAGGCAGTTAGCTACCATATGACGGTATGAGAATATGATTCACAGTTTAACCTTATTGCATGCATCGGAAGTAAAAGATGAATTACTTAGTACATTTTATAAAAAGTTGCCACTCAGTTAACAGGTAAAGGATGTTTTTCATCTCCAAAGCCAACAGTCACATTCTTTATAGTGGATACTAACGTTAGATAGAGCAGCACTGTAAGAAAGGTATCCATCCCAGCTATGTAGAAACTCCAAAAAGTCCTGCAATAAGGATGTACAGAAATAAGGGCCAGACTCTGACAGTGGACTGTCTTCTCTGTCCGGAATCCAGCTGCAAATTCTCTGATGGCTGGAACTGAATTACGAACTTGCAGGCAGCACGTAAGTGAAGCGGCCTGACGCACCTCTGACCAAGAACCAATATAACAATCCTTATATATGCAACATTTAGGGATGTTAGTCAGCAAACTTCTAGATGTAATTCTGTCAGTTCAACTTGTGCAATCTAAAATAAAAAGAAGCCTCTTTTTCAACAATACAGTAGATGCAGTGCACTGACACAAAATTGCGTTATGTACACTGCGGAATATGTGATTATATGAGAGTTAATAAAGGTAAGCAATTGCCCTCACTCTCAAACATTAAAGTATTTAAGAGTAAAAATTGCTTACACAAACAGCACTCAGGTTAATTAATCCCTTGTTTAGTCTGAAACTTGACTGACAATTTTGAAGTGTCAATTATAACGCTGAGCAACACTAAGAGCCTTTCTAAGGTGCATCTGAGTTTGAACAGCTTAAATTCCCCAAACTGTGTTTATCTGCATTATTCAATGGCCTTTAGTATCCCATTCCTGAGGGGTTCTGAGAACAAAATTAATGGGAAATCTTAGAGAAATTTATCATATTTAAGTGTCAAAGTGTGTATATATTGTAAAATGTCAAATCTTGGGTTTTTTAGAGCTTAACAAATGAATACAAATGAAGGGAAAAAGGAAAAAAAAAGTTTATCAAAACAAATAGGAAAGACAAAGCAGTGTACTGAGTAGTGCTGAAAAAAATTTTACAGTATTTGTACTTCTGCAGATTCCAGATTCATCACTCTGGCAGAACCAATGAGATTTTCTATAAAATGCTAAAGAAATGTGTGCATTCCCTGGGCACATCAGGTGAAAATCATACCAGTGAAGATGATTTGGCCAATACTAAAGTAATATTTAAACCTTATTTTGAGATTTCAGATAACACAAAGATGTTTAACTGCACTCTGAAACATAGATACATATACAGCCACACCCACACTGACAAGTAGCAATTTTCTGTGAATTCACAGCTTAAACACTGGGTATCTTTAAACACAAGGTCTTCTGTCCTGTAAAATAGCTTTAAATAATACAAAAAAAAAGGAATGTATGGCTCTTTGGTTTAGTAGGATCATAAATATAACTATTTCAAGATGAAAAACTAATTATTTCTAATATATTGAAATCTAATTATTTCTAATTATATCCAATATATAACAAGTAACAAGGGAGGTAAGTGTGCATCTCTTATTTGAAATCAAAGAACTGCTGTAAAATGCTGTAATGTGAAACACCAAAAAGCTCTTCCTAATGAATCATAAATTCTGTCTTTCTTAACGGGCCACTGGGAAGTGTCTTTAAATACACTGAATAATACTGTTTTATTTTATTAGAAACACATTTGTTTATGCACCAAATGTTTATTATTCCCTTAAATCAAATTTCATCCCATAACCAGGAAACAAAAAGATAAACTAACACATGCTAAAGCTTTTCCAAAGCTATTGAAATAAATATTTTATGGAGTTATAACCCAGGTAACTCTCCACTCCTGAGTCTTTTACAAGTAAGACTCTTTGGTGGTGAAACACTACAAACAACTGCAGCAAATCACTACTGTCAGTTATATAGCTCTGGTTTGAAAAGTAAGGAAGAAGCAAAAAAGCAACACCTGTAAATTCTCTGAAGATGTTCCACGACCAGTTTCAGAGTGAAAGAGAGATCTGCTTCTACAGAGGACCCAGTAATGGAGCATAACTATGTTTTCACTGCAGTGACACACTCATATTTTAAAGAAAAATGCGCTGACTTAAACAACGACATTACAAAACCTTTTAAGCAACTGATGCAGAATTTTGTAGCATAAAATCATATATTGCTCTGACATGTCGGCATGAACTGAATCTTTTTTTTCTAAGAAAACATAGTTCCTTACCTGTGAAATGGATTCTCTTAGCGAGAGTTCAAATAATACTCCATGGTTTGGGGGATGAAATATTATCTTATTTTATACTTGACTATCCTCAGCTTTAGACACGTAAGTAGCATGGCATATAATTCTTGGTAAAATAGTTTGTTGTTAGTAAGCAGATTGCTTTTTCTACTTCATATTTAATGAAATGTTAGTTAAATCTTCTTAATATGCAGGCTTACCAACAAAATTAGCAGGCTTAAGATTTTCCACAGGGAAGCTAAAACATTTGGGAATAGGATTTTTGCCTTTTACCTGCCTGTATGGGGGGTAGGGGGAAGCCATGTATGAGCTTGACCCTGCCAGCTTTGCACATATAACTTTTCTTGCCCAGTACAGGAAAGGTATTGTGTGCTCTTTCCCCCTGCTGTAGAAAATTCTATGTGTCAGCATTTAGTTGATCAGGTCATGGTTTCCTTTCCTAAAATAGCTACATGAAGTACAATGAATCATATCTTAGCCCTGTATTAAATATGACTCCTTCCTAATAATAGAATGCATGAAAAAAACAGTAGAATCTGAGTAAACCTAGAAAGGGAAAGGATAGTTATTGATCAGCCGTACTGGCAGGAATTCACATCAATTTGAATACCAATTAATATAATAGTTTTCCTTTTATTGCAAAAATTTGTGTAAAATTTCCCTCTGAAGTTATTCCATATTCTTGTTTTTGCTTGTTCTACAAATTTGAAAACTAGCTCAATTTCTGTTACTTTTTTCCTATGTATGTTAGTTAGGTTAAAAGAACCCACACGGTTCATTCCTACACTGTTTCTCTTCACAAAATCGCCAATTCACAATAAATATATAAATAAATAAATAAATAAATAAATAATCCTGTGAGTGGAAATCAACCTGCATAAACGCTATGCAATATAAAGGTAAAAAGGTAAAAAAGGTTAAAAAAAAAAAGGCATGTAAATTTTTTCCTCCAAGGGGAGGAAGAAAATAATGAACTGCAACCTACACAAAGCTCTAGTTTCTGCAGTGTCAGCAGTTCTGTAGAAAAATCAGTCCCCCATCAATGTTACACTGTTCTCTTGATTCTAGAGAGAAGAAAGGTAGAAATTATTTTGCAAAAACCTGGAAAAAATAACTTAAAATTTAAAACGCAATGGATACATCATAAATCGTGGTTTGTTAAGATGATTTAAAAGGCTTAATAACAACCAGGAGGCCAAACTTGAACTTCAATGAACTTTTTTACCTTCAGGCTTGAATTATACAGCAAAGAATATACATACAGTTTATTCCTCGCTGGAGACAGGCAAAACAGAATGCATAGGGAGTTTATATTTAATCCCTGTTTTCTCAGAATGATTCAAGAAGGCAGGGTAGAATATATTACTATTTAATATACCTTGTACATATGCTTGCTATAAAATTTTGGAAAGCCTCATTTTACTACCTTCTCTCTTAGCAGTTTTCATCATTAAGGCACAAGTGTTTATTTTAACTAATGCAAGCAATAACAATCAGCAACTAATACTTATAACCTAGAGTGAGGCAAACTAAATAATGCTTACAAGGCCTTAAAAATCACAAGGGCATGCAGATATTTTATGTCTTCTTCTCATTAGTGTATATAACCTAGGTAGCAATTTTTCTGTGTAAGAAAAATCAAAATTGCTTGAAATTATTTTTAATAGTTTTTAGGACTGTCTGAAAGATTGAATTCGTATTCTTTTTATACACTAGTTTAGTTTAAATGCAAATAAATACATTAACTAACTAAGTTGAGATAGGATTTCAAGATTTGACCAGTAGAAAAAAGTCAAAAAGATGATTCTAGTGTATGTTCAACAAATCTTACATAGCTAACACTTACGTGAATTAAGTGTGTGATATTAAAAGGTAACTTTTGCTCACAGATACTGTAACACAGAGACTACAGTATTTCCCTGCATTTGAAGTAGGAAAAAAAAAAAGCAGAATTTCAGATAATAATCTAAGATGAAGGCAATTGCACACACGAAGTCCCAGTTCACTATGTTTATAGAATTTTAAGTTCAGGGTCTTACCCCCACCTTACACCCCACTTCTTTAGTAGCAGCAGTTCTGATACAGGCACCTTTATTCACCCAGCCCTGTTAGTGTCACGCTACGCCTCTCTCTGAAACCTCTATTCTTGAATTTTGCATATAGGAAAAATAAACTCTAAACCAGGCTTACACTAAGAGTAGTCGGAATTTCTCTTTTCAGCTATGGAATACAGGAATACAGCACAACCAGCCCTAAAATGATATTTGAAATCTAAAAGTCGTTGAAAAGTCTGTTTTAAATTCACTTGCTCACGGAAGATAAGGCGTCTATCCACGGCACAGAAGTCTGCAGGTCAATATTTCAGCTCGCCTCTACCTATACACTGAGACTCTGCAAAGCTGGCCTGTTTTGCATTCCCTATGTCCCACTGACACATTTCTCTCCATTTCCATTCAAAAATATCACTGCTTACCGCACATATGGCACATAAAACAAACAAAAAAAAAGTCAACATAAATCCTGATAGAGTATGAGCTACACTGAACTACCGAACTCAACTCCTGTTTAGTGAAACAAGTCCACCGGAAAACAACTGAGCAGTAAGTTTTTTGTTGCCTCAGCGTGCTGCGCTTAGGCTCCTCGCCCAGAAGCGCAGCAGCCACGCGAATTCTAAGTGCTGCTGGTGAACTGCATATAACAAATAACCGCACCTAACAGGCGACTCCTTTACAATTTAAGATGCAAGCAAAGAATACATTTTACATTTTTTCCCAGCTTAACTAGAATCTGATTTTGTTTTGAAATCTCTCCTCATCAACTGATAATGCAACACTTCCACTTAACTAGAGGCTTTTTTTTCAATAATTTAAAACTGAGATATCTGTTTTTGTTACAATGTACAGAGAAATTAATGATCTAACTTTAGGTATGTTTATAGAATTAAGGTAACAGTACTCTACAGTGCATTATCATAACAGAAGGCACTGGACTTAAAATTTAGTTTCTTGTATATCTCAAAACCAGTTTTGTGTTCCATGAATAATATAGTGATAAAAATGAAGGAGCTGTGGGAATTGTTTAGGACAATTTTGAGCCACAGGTCTTACAAATCATATACAATGAAAGCATGCTAGCTAGGGGTTTATACAGAACAACAGAAAGGTGTACAACAGCATTTTCTTGTATGTTATTTTGCTGTTTACAGAACAACCTAAACAAACCTAAAAGTTGTTTTTCCTGCTACCATCTCACTTGTTAACTTCCTCGTAACAGATTACAATTATCTATGATCAGTACCATCTAATTTATCCAGCAAATCAGTTAATTTATCCATTAAATCAGTATATGCTTTTATGGATGCATTAACTGTAATGTAAGATCATAAACTTCTTACAATCGCCTTCTCTTCCTCTTTTCTTCCTCCACAAAAACAGTTAACAACAACTTACTCTTTTATGGCAACATTCTAATATATTTTAAATAAGTTTCTATTTTCTTGGTTTTAAAAATCAATATTTAATGACAGTATCCTGATGCACATTGAGCATCCAAAAAGGTCCTTCAGGTAGTACAGTCAGCTAGCTGAATGTACTATTTCATTTTATACAGGTTTGCTTCAGCAGCCAACAAACGCTATGGAATGAATATTATTCAGTTATAACAGTTTGTGAGTGCTATACAGTTATATAGCTATTTTTAAGGAAAATCTTCACCTTTGCATGATGGCTGAAGAAATAATTATCCAAAATCTAAGAGAGAATTTTCATCTATGCAAAAAACATCAACATGCACACATGGAAGTAAAGGTTCCAAGACGCTTTCTTGCATTTGCATTTTGTTAGTTGAAGAAAAGGACTATGATTGCCCAATATTTGCTAAGTGAGGTGTCATGGAATGTGCAATTGCTAAAGCATAGACTTGTGAACGTGTTTTGTGGAATAAAGTTGAGGAAAATCTAAGCCACAGGGTATGAGACATGTCAATAGAAACCTGTCAGCCACATTCTGCTCTTTTAAGCTCAGCATGCTTAAAAGTCACTAAGTACTTTCTTCCATTCAACACCACTTACAAAGCAAACCAAGTGACCAATGCGAGCAAGGATAAATAAAATATCTGTTTCAGTTTGGAATTTGGAAAGCAAATCCTTGTTTTACTAAAGTCAGCTATGATTAAATGACTTTAATGGACTCAGGATCATACTTAGGAATTTCTGTCTTCTACTTTTATACTCACAGAACACCACTTAGTGTCCTGTCTTGAAATAATTTTCACATCATAGATTATTGCAAAACCAACAGGCATCTTAGCTGCTGATAATAAAAGCATTTGACAGAAAGAGAAGTACTATTCCTTGTAACAAGGCGATACAAGTAGCAAAGGTCAATTAAGTACAGCAAATGAAACACACAAACTGTGTAACTCAGGCATTGGTAGCTGTGTCCTACCTTCCGCAATATTCAAAACTTTTTTTGAATTGAGTTAACAATGAATCAGAGCATCGCTTTTGTCAAAAAGTGTAATCCCTAAAATGCAGAACGTATCGGTGATGGTTCCACATTTGTTTTAGTGATATAGATCAGCAGCGTGTAAAAGCATAATCAGACAACAGAACTGACAGCAGTGTTTTTCAGAACTTTCTAAAACTTGTATCTGAACAGCAAATCACAAGAGCAGCACAGATAGCAACTCTTGCTTTTCAGCACATTCACTAAGGTATTGGGCCTCTCTCAAACTATTGTATTGGCCACCACTTCTACGCCACATTCAGAGAGAGATCCCAGGACACTAAATACAAGCAACCTACACACCCTCTGCTTCAACTATTGCATAGTTTAAAAGAAACGAGTGATCTCAATAAGAGCTCTTTTAAAGAAGGGGGCTAGGTGCCTTCAGGAAAGGGTCTTTGGGCTATGGAAACCAACTGAACAGGAACGTCCCCTAAATCCCTGAATGAGGCTCGGCACTGAGAGAAAGGGTGAGGGAGAAAAGACAAGCGTCACGCTCATCTCCAGCATTTTGTATTTTTTGGCATTACAGATGTGTACCGTATAATCTGAGCAAAGAGAGATCATTGCTCTGTGTATTTCTTTTGAGGAAGGAAACAATAGCAAGGTATTTCTTTCATCTCCTCTTGCACGATGAATCTAGGCACCTCAGCTGCAGTTCTGGATTCCATCGGGGGACAGATAAATCAAAACAAGCTGTGGCAATTCGGTGTTTTCATGTGCTTGGGGCTTTACCAAACCCAACCTCAAACTATGCAGATTTGAAGGAAGACTGATTCTGCTGGTCATAATGATCTGAAGCTGGCATAGCCTCTTTTCCTACAAGATTTTGGACATTGTTCTTTCTTTAACAGGGAAAGAACTAATGAAACATTGGTGAAACATAATTGCAATATATCATCAGAATATATATTCAAGAGAGAAAGACAGAGAAAGACAGAAAGTCAGAAAGAAAGGAAGAAAGTGAAAAGCACTTTACCTCACTTTTAAATTGCCTTGCTGTGGCTGTCCATCGTAAATTGACAAAATATCAAAATCTTCCTCAAGGGCAAAAGTAAGAAATGACAATTGTATCCTGTTACGTTCTCCTGTTATAATGATCCATGTGCAGTTGGCATAATTCGGATAACCATGAGGAAATCCGGGGCTTTCTATAGTACCATTTGGTCCTTGTACTAAACCTCCACAGTTTTGACCTGAAAAAGAAAAAATGTTTCTGTCAGTGTTTTTCCTTCCCCATGACATATTCTTACATGTGTCGCCATATCCAAACTTAATTTTATAATACATTTTCTAGATTACAAATACCACATAAAATTACATTTCCACCATTTTCCCCTCTGGATTCACAACCCTATTGCTGGCTTTTCTGAGACATCGACTATATTTTTATGAAATGAATTATCATTTGAGGTTATTTAGTATTAACAACAGTTGTTTTATTCACCCATATGTGAATTTTAAGAATTAGTCTTGATGCCATAAATTCAACCCTATGGAAGTTTTAATGCCAGGGTCTTCAGAACACTTTCGAAAAATTCCATTTAGAATTTTTTTGTACAAATGCTAAAACAAACTACTGTTGTGAAACACACTTCCAACACTGAGAACAAAATGTAAAACACACGTTCATTATGCATCTTGTTGCAACAGATATTAAGATTTTTATACTTAAAAATGTGACAAAGCTTCTATTTTCTTATAATAACTTTAGCAGCATAGGTATTATAATCAGGAAGGTGTTAATTTTTCTCTAGCATTCAAAAAAAAACCCAACACGAAAGATTTACTCAGCAGGCACTTGTGCCTGGTTTGTATATCCTGCAGACCTTGTGAGAGTAGGGTAGCTCATTAACAGGAAGTCCTCAGCAAGAAACTTGGATTTACAGTGCACACAGTTGCTAATTTTCTACTTGATTTTGTTAATCCCGAATACAATAGTTGTACTAGCTCCGAGATGGAGAGAAGCATTGATGAAATATTTGAGCAGAGAAAAGTTTAATGACGTTCTGTGCACTGTAATGCTTGGATTATTACGTGCATTTTAAGCACTTCAGAACAAGCATAATCCCAGCATTTATTGTTATACCTAAACCTGAAAACTATTTCAGGTTGCAATTTTATTTTTAACTTCACAGTAGTAGGTCTCTGAAACTAAACCTTTCAGATAAATGCTGTCAAATGCTTGTGGGAGGTTTCTAAATCTTAATAAAATGGATTTAATAAAAGGGTTTTGCTGGTTAAAATTAAAGAAATAATAAGTAGTCATTTTCTACTACATTTCCAATCTAACAGTAACTCGAATGAATAGATGTAAAGGCTGTGGGGATTCAGTAGGCCATTAAAGTAAAAATCTTCTCATGTATATCTAACAATTGAGTCATTGCTTTAATAAAACATAGATATTACTAAACATTCCTTAAGAATGAATATATTACATTATGAACACAGCACAGAAGTTTCAATTATGTACTGTTTCTCATAATTTGTCAGCATTCTTGAAGATTCTTCGCATTGTATTCCTTTCCTACAACCATAGCAGAAATGTCACACAAATGTCAGAGAGCAAATTTAAGTAAATTTAAGTAATTTAATTGCTACAGAAATAATATTTGGAAAATAAAAAAGGAAAGTTATAGTAACAATCTAGATACTCTAATAAATTACTTCACGTCACCAACATCCAGAAACCCATTTATGTAAAGGCGGTATCTCCTGTAAGCCATGATGCTTGGCAGTTTTCCTACCATTTTAGCCTCAGGTGGTTGCTTTGGAAGAGCAGAACTACTAAATGCAAGTAAGCAATTGGGTCTAAAATCTATCAGAGATAGAACCACCTCTTTGAGGAGTAGAAATCTGTAACTCTGCTAAATAAATAATGTGAAATAATATGTTAATTATAGTTCTGATTTCTGTCCAGATAGACAAACTACCCTCCCAATAATTAACGAAACCCTACAGCCAGCTTAAGGCAAAACTGAATATTGCAGGGGTAGCAGGTGAGTCCCCTCAGAATGGCCACTACCCAGTGGCCTCCTTACAGAGATGTCCACCAGCCCTTCCGAGAAGCTTTTGCAACCGTCAGTGATGGCTTTCGGCCCCTCTCCAGATCCCCCTGTATATATAAAAATCCTTCCAGTTCTGAAAATATTCATAAACATTATGTCTATTCACTTTGTACCCAAGAAATATGTGACAAAAGAGAACTAGAAAGAAAATTACTGTTAACAGCCAGAAGTTTTCTCTTAATTTTATAAGCATGCAAATAAATATACATTTATTTACTTAGTATTCAGTAAAAAACACTAAAAATCCTACAAGAAATACAGAATTAAATCTTAGTGATTCTGCTGCTAACACTGGCAACTACAAAGAGGGTCCCTTTTCAGGACCAAGCAATACCCAAAAAGACAACAAGAGATCTGCAGGCCCAGAAAACTGATATCCTTTTAGGTCTGTCCATGCTCACTTGAGATATGAAGCATGTTTAAAAAACAATGCTGGGGAAAAAAGGATCAGTTGCTATCTGTATAACACCTACTTTGTCAATAAATTTAACTCTAAAGGCTTCAGAACTGTCAAATGTTACACCTCTGCCAAGTTTATTCTACATTAAATAACTTGACTGCAGAGACGCCGCAGACAAGTAATGGGACACTAATGACATTTATTAAGAGTATTCCATTTCTTATGGGTGCCTTAATAGTAAAATGTGTCAATAAATTCCAGAGAATTCAGAAAGAAAAAATAGGAACAATTACAGCCACTGAACATACTGACAAGAAAATATTTAAAAAAAAATAATACTAAAAGAGTTTAAATCGTTCTACCAGGCTAATGTAAATATAACAGAAAAAGCAGGCTGAATACAAGTGAAAACATCCTAAAAATCAAATCTCACATAATCCACTCTAGCTCCAGCCCTTGTGTCATATATACAGCATTAAAAAAAAGAAATATTGCCATTTTTCACAAGATGTGCAGCCATTGGTTACGCAGAGTATCAGTACATGGAATTATTTTAATATTAAAGTTATACTAGACTGTCAAAATTGTATTAGTATGACACTACGTTGTTGTTTAAATGAATGTAAACTATTCTACTAGCATTAATTTCCTGTCATGTGTTGTCTGTAAGAAGATACTTCAGGACAGCTACTTTAACTTTATGATTTAAAAAAGTGTGGCATAAGAAAGCTGAAGCTCTTGGCTGGTTGTGGAAAATCGTTTACATTGATTGTAGCCTTAAAGATTAAAGGGATTGTATAAGGTTATCTGAGAAAGTTTCTTTGCATGTCATATACCAGGGTTATCAAAATACACTTAACCTAGGCCTGCCTTGATTTAACCGAGAGGGAAGGAATGCCAAGACTCCGTATTTCTGCAGAAAAAGCACAGTCAGGCAATCAGAAAATAGAGATGCAACCAACAGTTCTTGAAGAGGTAACCTTCAAGCAAGGCCTATAAACCTGCATCACAAAAAGGAAACATTAACGAACGTATTTCAGGTACATGTGCCTGTACATATTCTGCTATTTATAATCCACAGTGGAGGAGGGGGATTCACACCTTAACGCCTCGTGTCAGACTTCAGAAGAAATTTAGCCTCAACCCTTCCCAATTTTACACACAGAAATTCTCTTAGTAAAACTAAAGTAAGCACATGTTGCCACACGCGCGTTCACGCTGATGCCTCAGCTCGTTCTAATTGCCTGTCCTTCGTTTGTAGCCGTGCACTGTTTGTTGGTTTTACTTGGTACTGTGCCATCATAGATACAACGCCATGCACCAGAGCATGGAACTGTGTTCAGTACTCTGCATAGCTGCTGATGACTGTTGTACTCAGCTAAAGAACAAATCTCAGGTCTGTCCCCTCCTGGCTGTACACTATAGATATTTAAATGCAGAATACGATTCTGTTTTGATTACTTTCTCATCGGATTAATAAATTTTGCATTGTAGTGCAGCTACAATAGGAGGTCTAAATAGTTTATAAATCCATGGCTACATAACTTTCATCAAAGGGCAAGATTTAGCCTTAAAATTGTTATACTAAATTGTTTATAAGAGAAGAGGAATTGAATCTCTGTTTCCCACTTGTTGAGAAAATGCCGTTTAAGAGAAAGAGTAATTTATGCTTAATTGTTTGAAGTAAATAGTTTACAGGCCTACTTTCAAGCCAAGACTGCAAGATCTGGATTTTGAATGGAGAAGCACCTATCTACTTAGCTTTCTCCATTGGCAACATAGATCCCTGATCTGCATATATGTTGAGTATCTGAATTCCTATATGAATTATATCCTTTTGTGGAGACTATTCATCTAAAAACTAGACACTGAAGTGCATCAATGTGCACAGAACATCTGCATCCTTTACTATAATTAGATCTTAATTTGCAAACAATCCCACTAGAATTTCTTGGCTAATCTGTGGGGTAAAGTATAATTCAGCTTCATCACAAGTATCAGCATCTGGCCCTTCATCATTAATTTACTTTAAAAGTTTCCTCAGAGAAGTTATGACTGTGTCAGAACTGTTCACAGTTCTTCCTGCAGGAAAAGAAGGCTTTCAAAGGTATTTCAATGAGACATTTCAAGTTGTACTCGTTTAAATTGTCTTTGCTTCTCTAATTCACGAACTCTAGCAGCAAAAGTAAACTCAGACTTTTACCTAACTTTTTTTTTAAACTATTATGCAAAGAAAGATAACTCCCTAGCTCTGTAATTAATTCTAAAGTTTTAAAACAATGTACAAAAATTCCATTCACACTCATCAGTCAAAGTATACAAATAACCTCTCTATCAAAGTTGCAAAGAAAGCTAACTAATGAACGGACAAATAAAGGCTTACTGAATGTACAAAACTCTCTGCCTGAGGCCTGTGCTACCTTCAAAAGCCATTCTGTATTGTCAAGCAAGAAAAACAAGCAAAAGATGTTCTCTCCATTATTACAGACTCCAGACTGAAGAACATGCACGAAACCTCTTATTTCTTGTACGAGTCTTATCGCTATTGTGCTGCTTGGCTGAAAGACAGCTTCAGCCCCAGCTTGTTTAGATTTACCTGTCCTTGGCCTTCTGGAGAGCAGTATCCAATATTTGCAGGACAACAGAGATTTTATTTTTTTCTATATTTTACCTCCTTAATATGAACCTAGCTTACTATTAAATAGAAATTTTAACAACACAAAAACAGTCAGAAGTGAGTCCTATGAAGAGGATCATGTCAGTCACATACGTAGAGGTTATAGGATGAAGTTTGTCATGCTAAGTGTATTTCTACACTTGAAAGGGAAGGCTATGGTCAGACAGTGTAATGAAATTATTTGCTGCATCAAGACATCTCCCTTCCTGATATATACTTACAAAGAAAATTTAAAAAAGCAAAAGTCTGATTCACTGATTCACTGATTTTGCAATTAACAAAGCTAATTGCAAAACAGTTTTACAAGAAACAACCAAAAAGGCAACTACTTCTCTATCAGTGTAACACTGATATATTACACATTATACAGATAACTATATTCTTACATATTTGCATAGAAAGCAATTTTTGAAAAATATATATATTCTGAACAAATTATCCAAAAAATGCACCAAAACTAAGTATTATAAAGTCAGTAATGCTTTAAGATATTTTGAACAATCACAGTAATGAAAATGAAGTCAGATTTATTCATATTATGACTGTTATGAAGTGTCCTTTTTGTTTTTGATATGAGAGATTCTTAAAAAACTTTCCCACTAATTCTGAAGACACTTAAGGTCTGCAGAGATGATATCTCCCTCATCTTTAAAAAAAAAAAAAAAGATGCTAAAAAGGCCTAGAGTTTTATTAAGAAGTGTAATAAGAAAATAAGAACAGCTGTACTAAGCCAGGTCAAAGGTTCATTTAGCTCAGTATTCTCTCTCCAAGAGCAAACCAAAGGAAGCACCTAGGAAGAGTAAAAGATAGAGGAAGCATGTGGTAATACTCCCCCAGAAAACTCTTCCAACCTTCAAGATTTGCGTCTCAGGGATTTTTTAAGAGGAACACATTCCAATAGTATTGTCTTCTATTTAACAGCCCTTGATAGACTTTTTTTACATGAACTTGTCTAGTCACCCTCTGAGTCCACGTTAATGTCTAGGAGCTTTAATTTATTGTATGTGGAACACTAAAACATGAAAAACTCTTCTTCGTGTTTGTTCAGGAGCTACCATCTGTTAAGTTCATTTGGTACCCCACTAGTTCCATACAAAAACAAAATACACAATTGATTCCTATTCATACTTTGCATGGCACTTAACATCCTATTGACCTTTATCTGTCCCAGATTTTTTTTTTTCTTTTCCAGGTTGAAAAGTTCTACCTTATTTGTACAAAAGCCGATTTATCACCCTTCTCTGAGCTTTTTCCTCCTTTGCTATATCCTTCGTGAGACAGGGAGACCATCATTCTTGCAATACTGAAAATGTATACATACTATTTGTATAATGATATCTTTATTCTATTTTCTATTCTCCTACTAGTCTGATCTGTTTTTTTCTACTGTTGCAAGGCATTGGCTTGATGTTTTTATAGGACTGTATATTATACCCTAAGATCTCCTTCCTCAAGAATTACAGTGAGGCTAGAGCCTGTCATTTAAAACTACAATTTTGTGTAGGGATTTTTTCCTGTAGATTCTTTACAGCTTTTATTTACATGCATCATATCACATCCATCTACTCTGAATTTCATCAACTACTTTAACATCCAGTCCCTTGGTCACAAAAGATCTTTCTTGCAATTCTTCACAAACGCTCCTCATCCTCACTAACTCATAACTTTGTGTCATCACTAAGTTGTCACTTCATTGCTTAAATACTTTTCCAGATCCTCTACGAGCGTGTGAACGACATAGATGCCAGCACAGATCTCTTTGGCATGCCATTAGAGGTAACTCCCTCCATTGTAAAAAGTGGCCATTTGCTGCTATCCCTGAGGCGTAACCTTTAGCCAATCCTTTATCAATGTAAAGACTTTCTCTCTTATACCAAACCTGATTTGTTTCCTTTACAGTCTTTCCTAGGGAACCTTGTTCAATGTCTTTTGGAAATTCTGATTAGTTCTATCTACGTTCTGGCTGACTCCTCCTGAGAACTCCAACAGGGTTCTCACTCTATGAAAAGCCTATGTTTTTACAAAGATGTCTTGATTCTTCCTAAATATATCATACTTATCTACCTATCTATGGGTTCTTTTCTTTATCATAGTTTCCCAACACAAGCATCAGTCTTTCCAGTCTGCAGTTCCTGTACAACCCTGGGCTCCTTTTAAGTATTGCCGTCTCAGGTGAATTGAAGCTGGACGTTACACTAGGAGTGCAGCAATGTCATCCTTGATTCCTTGATGCTTGTATGGGAAAATGCGGAAAAATGTCAAGGAGATAAGTGATGGAAGCTAGCCAGACCATTCCATGGGAAAAGGAGCATCAACAGGGCATGCTGACCCATAGTCATGCGACTGAGCTTGTGCCAGTGTGTTGCTACACCAGTGCTTTGAATTAGAAGTAGCGATGAGCTCAATATGCTTTCAGTGCCTGTGCAGAGTACATAAAAACCTCATATAGTGCCCTCCCCGGCGTTCCTCGCCCTGAACTGACACTCAGCAGTACCAGGGACTCTCCTACTCCATTATTGCCCTGATTGAGAAATCTCTGGGGAACCCCCTCTCAGATACAGAGGTAACAAACGCTCAGTATCGACCCTAGTGTGCCTTGTGTTTGTGTATCTGTCCCTGCTGGGAGTCTAGGAAGTGTCCCCGTCTTACCCTTACAGCGATCTTTACAATTCTTGATCAAATATGGGCTGGTGACTTATTACTGTTTATTTAGTTTGTTTGTTCTGCAATCTGTTTTACCATTTTTTCAATTTTAAATACATACCTTGAGGAATTTTCCAAAAAGAATGGTTCAGTCTTGGAAATTAAAAAAAAAAAAAAAAACCTGATATGACCCAGCCTTCCTGAAGTCCTCTTTTTATATTCTGATCATCTATCTGCCCAACAAAGCTCTCTTGCAGGCTACTTGTTCTGCATGTGTTCAAAAAAGTAGTCATTTTCAGTTTATAATAGCCTACAACATTCTCAGACACTGATGTTCTGTTTGTAGTCAAGGTTTGAGAGGGCCAAGCAGCTCTGTCCCTAAATCTAGTCAGTATGCATGCCTTCACCAAGCTTGCCTTAGGATTAGTTCCCTATGGCAGTCTGCACAAAATAGTGTTAAACACTTTCTTTGAATACAGAGCAGGAAGAATCCCTGACTACATTATCTCTCTTTTATTCTTATTTATAAGGCCTTAACTACAAGGCTTGACTGTTAGAGACCTCACAGATTTTAAACTCTCTCTTGTACACAACATTCAAATCCACATCTCTCACATCCCCAGAGCTACTCACGTGGGCAATTATGACTTTTCTAACTCATGCACATGCACGCTTGCAGGAACTTTGGCATTATAGTAAGTATTAGCAAAAACTTAACTGACTTTGAGCTGCAAAGCTCATGAAAGTAACAGTTTTGAAAATATGACCTCTTATAAGAAAGGGAAAGGATATGTATTCCTGGTAGGGCAAAAATGTATTTGATATATGTATATCAAAAATGTTCTCCACTCAAACTATACAAGGTAACTATAGATTTGTTCCTGTCATTAATTCATAGTCTAATCTTAACACTGAAGGTCTGTCTACAAGTTCCTTTGAATTCACAATCAAAAAACATTTGAATATCTTATTTTAATTTTAGATAAATTTTAAATTTGCCCTGAATACCATTTAATGAGCTAAATTACCATTTATGAAGAACTTCAGCTCAAAACAATTGATAATTATTTGTCTAATATCTGGCATTATATTATTTTAGCCTTAAAAAGAAATAACCAAACCTACTCAAACCTACTTTGCTTTTTCTTGAGGTGAGGGTACCATAATGCAGTGGTGCAATTTCTATTCCACTTGCTCTATCTTCTCTCAGTTTCCAACTCTTTTCCCTCTTCCTTCTTTGCTTTAGAGACTGGCCCCTGCTTATTCTGCACTGGAGTCACTGGGATTAGCATAGCCTGACTGCCGGATGAGCAACCAGCCAGCCCTGCCCCTGCTCGCATCCTACAATGGCAAGTTGGCAACACCATTAAAAGGTACTTTCCAAGGAAGGAAATTGAATTACAAAGCACCGAGTTATTTTTAACTTATGTATCACCTAAGATTTATTCAGTACTGCAAGCCAGCATCTTTGCTGGCAAAACTGAAATATGCCCAGCTGGTGCTGATATTATGAAGATTTTCTGCAACACGTGGCTGCTCTGTGCCAGTTTCTGTTCACTGTTATCAGTTCATCACTTTTCAATGTCAGGAAGAAATGTGAAAAGTTTCAGTACTACAAATATTTAAACATATTCACGAGAGTACCAGCCCAGGGTGAAATGAGACCAGTGTAAACTTACGATGTTATGCTTTTGCAAAACCTTGGCAAAAAATATTTGATTCCAAGAGAATTCGTAAGAAATCATTTAAAGTGTATTTGATTTGAAATAATAACAACCTTTTGACTCTGAATCATTAAATATTCTGTACCTTGCCAGCTAAAACTAAAAATAGGGGGAAAAAAGGACAGTCCAAGCTGCAAAATTTAGGCTTAATTTCCTCTAAATAGGAGCCCATTCAGATCCTGCAATGCTGTCTGTGACCACTTCTCAGTCTTCGCTCATTAAAATGAAATATGAGATGAACGACTAGTAATGCTAGAATGGATGCAATAACTTTTAATTCACATGCAGACATTTGCAAAGTGACTGCGGCTTGACCAGTCTATAAACCATGTTACATCCAGATCTTATTCTAGTGATAGTACATATACTATCTTGATTATGTGGATTAAACAGAAAAGCCAGCCTCAGATTAGTACTCTGAAAGCCAGACAACAGCTTTGTCCTGTGTATATTTAAGCCTCTGTCCAGCATCCAACTGAAATTAACTTGTCCTGAAGGTTAAAGATTAATATTACTATACCACATGAAGTTCTGAAACGAATCCTGCCGTAATGGTAGCTCTGCTATGTATTAGAGTAAAACATCTTAATTGCTGGTACGTGGGAGTTTTTCTTATTTTCTAGTGAAGTTCTCAGTGCTGAAACATATTATACATTAGCTGGATTAGGCTGCCATTACAAACTGAGAAAAAGGTATTTTATGCTCTCTTTTTAGTACTGGAACATCCAAAAGAACAATAAATCAATATTCCTACAAGTTTATGTGGAAACAAAACATAGCAAAATGTGTTTCTCTGGAAGAACACCTTCTTTAAAGAAGAAAACTTTTATTTTTTTTTTTAAATGCTGCCTATGATACCATCAATTCAGGGCCATTGGCTACTAGAGACAAAAAAATAAAAATACCACAGTCGCTCTCTCAAGGCTACAGTTTGTCAATCCTTCCTTCTGACAAAGCAATGAGTTCTCACTTAAAAGGACCTAGATTATATGAAGTTGTTTTGTCCCTTTTTCTTCGAAAGTGCTGATCTTAGCCTAGTAAGGCAGAGCTCTCCAAACGCTGTTTGTTCTTCTTTTGCATTTATTTCAATCTTTTTTTAAAATTCATCAAAATGAAGGAGAGAAAACGCAGTAAAAACAGGGGAGACTAATTAAATTTGTATAACAGCTGTGAAATATGTAGAAAGAGGTGCTGAAAAAAGTTCTTTTAGAGAGCCTACGAGCCTGTAGCGTAAAATCTTGAGCTAAAGACAGATTTAGCGCCCTTTTAAAATGAGACTGTTCTTCATAGATGCAAACTCATTCTGCAGATGGAGATCACTGAAGACAAGGTAAATTTTACTTCTTTGTTTACCTTTTTAAAATACAGCAAAATAAACTGAGGCTTTAGGTAAATACTACTGTTACAGTTGCTTAGTAACAGGCAGTCGAACGAGAGAGCAGTGGCGTAGCTAAGGTGAATAAAGGGGAACCTGCTGATGTCAGCGCTTGTGAAATGCTGAAACAATAAACCTGACCCTCCTCTGACTTTCACTGGTATAGCAGCAACTCGGCTGCAGGCAAGTGACTCTGAGAAGAGAGACATCTTGGCAGGACTTCTTTATTTTCCCTTCACCAGGCTTCTGCAACATATAGGAGAACCAAATCTGATTACTTCAGTGTTGTCACTTTGACTTCCATTTTTTTTTGTTGATGTCGCTTTCCCAGGCCAGGTTTCTTAGTACAGTCTTCTTAGTATTGCCTCTGTCACTGGATGCCTAAATCATGAGGCTGAGAACTTTAATGCAGTCCAAGCAGTGTGGTTTTATAATACTACTAAAATACTGTATTAAGAGCAGTTCTGAAAACAGGGAAAATCCACTGGTGTGGATTATAAGTGCTCCACAAATATTAACTATTTTAGCTCCCTTTTTTTCCCCTTTCCTCTTTAAGTTATTAATTTGCGCATCATTTTTACTATCCAGCAGGCTTTCCAGTATTTTTTCTCCCTTAGGCTGTCTGACCACAGAATCGGTACAGATTTAAATTTCTTCATCTCTATTACTTTAATTAATTCCTTTCTTATCATTTAAAACCAAACCTCTCAGATCAGTGTCCTTTGGCTAGCAGTGCATAGCCTTGACATCAGCTGAAAAGAAGGACAAATATCACCTTTCAAATTAGATTGCCAATCATGACTTGAGGAAAGAGAATGAGTAGCAACAAATTCTTTGATAGTCATCAGAGAAGTGTCATTTTCAAAGACGGATGAGTTACTTTTGGAATGGCATATTGGAAGAACAGATGACGTTACATTAGATTTCAGTATTAAAACAATCACCATTGTTAATACAAAAACATCCCAAAAGAACAATTTTAGCTTTTGCATTACAAAATGACATTTTATGGAACTACTGTAATAAATATTTTACTGTCCTGGGCTGTCTCCACGGTGATCTCTCTACAGTATGTATCTTTAGGAACTTCCACTTTAATATGTATTTATTTACATACATTGGCTAGAATTTTGGGCTCTAGCCCTTCGGTTTAGTGGCACCATTATGGCAAGCCCACACTGGATATTTGCTTTTTTTCCAAAATGGTATATACTGAACTAGTTTTATCTGCAGGCCATCCAACAGCTTCATAGCTGTTTATGTGATCTCACAAGATGACAAAACACTCTCAGACATTAATTGGTAGGAATGTTAAAATAGTTGTGGTAGCAATGTGAAATTCACAATCTCTTTATACGTTATAAATACAGGGGTATAACTCTGTCCTCCCAAGGTTCTCACTACCTTTATGACTCCTACATCTGATTCGAAAACAGTCTTCTCTGCGGTTTTATATACTACTATTGATTTCTGTGTAAAATGGATTCAACTGGGCTTACTATGTAGATTTTAACATTTTTCTGGTATCAGTATAGAGTGGATACTATGTTCTTTCTTCAGGCTTGCCTCTTTCTCCTGTATTCAGCAGAAGGACTGAATATTGAAGATTTGAAACACTCTTCTTGACAGCTATATCATTTCCATACATATGCTTGAGCTTATTATTTAGATTTTTATTATATAAAAATCTTGATATGGGCACTATTGTTCTATTATTCTATCTAAAATAGATATATTTATTCTGAAATCAAAATATAGATAGTGACATGTACATATATAAAATATGACTTTTTTATACTTCTGGTGTTAATAATTTTCACACACATAAACCTCAAAACTTATTTACAGTCTATGATACCTTTTAGGCATTATTATTATCAGTGTGGGAATGACACAACAGACACACATTCCCTGGAAATCACAAATTCAAAGCACAGCTGCCTAAATCATTCAAGACGGGACCTGAACTGATATGTTCTAATTTCTTGACAATAGGAAATTTAGTACCATATGTTTTGTATCTTACAGATACACGTGTGCACAGTACTAAAGGGAGGACTGGATTTAATGGGGCCGAGGAACGGAGAGTGACACAACTCCTGTGCCTGAGTCATAATGCCAACAGCTGACCCTTATGCACAGCGATTTTTGAAACAGAGCACTTCAGCATCACCTGGCAGTACCAACAACAAATGCAACCGTATGAAAAACTACATTTTGGCCTCATCTGTACCAATTCAAATGGTACCAAAATGCTATCAGTCTGATCTGGTGCACCTAATGCATACTGCAGTAAATGATTATAGAAAGAGGCATTTTTCTGTATTTAAATATGTGTGTGTGTGTGTTTGTGTGTGTATACTACAGGTATATATGATCAAATTTTTATTTCTCCCATACTAAATTCAATGATTCACTTTTTTTTTTTTCATTGTGTACTGCTCAAGCAATTATTTAGATTTCTAAACCACAGCAAGAAATGTTGGAAACTATGACAGAAGTGTTATTAACATTTGCCTTAAAATACAGCTGATTAGGATAATACTTTCTAAAAACAATATATACTATTTCTATCGACTAATTAAGCACACAACTCATGCACATGATTCATATAGGCTACAGAAAATAAAAGTTGATATAATTAACTGAATTAAAACTATATATATAGTTTATAGTTTATATATAAAACTATATACTATAAAACATGCAAGAAGATATCTATGATATTACATATCTACAGAAATAATTCCTCATAAAATTCAACACTTCATGAGATATCGTACTTTTCAGAGATATTTTAGCTATAGCATTTAATTATTTTTTACAGAATAATCATGGACTCCATTTGCAGTTATCCAGTTGAACAATCACCCAAATAAATATACTCAACAATTTAGGTACAGATGAAGCATATGAAATTGCAGAAACTGAATTTATGCTCTTTTGGGAGCTTTTGCCTTAGCTCCAGCCTAGATACTGCCTCTACATCATACGCACAAGCATGAACTCAGTTCAAGAACAGTTGAGATAATAATACAAATCTGAACCAGATTGCTGAAAGGGATCCTTAATCCTTGATTAAGGCATATTTGATGCAGATTCGAAATAGGTAGAAGAGATGTACTTTTTGCAGGCATCCTGCAAGCAATATCCTATTACATTCACTTTACATGAAATGTACTAAACAAGAAGCTGTCTGTCTCAGTGACTCATCTTCAGGAGCCACTGTGATTGACAGGAAATAGACAGCCAGAAAAAGCACAGCAAGGAGATGTTATTCATATAGGCGCTGCTGAAGGAGGTTCTGCCAGGGCTGGGGAAATCTCAGCAGACCTGCCACGTCAGTGCTGGTTCTGCGGTGGGGGGTGACCCTGGATCTGCACGCTCTGCTAATGCATGTAGCCAGTGCTTCCACACAATGACACAGACAATAGTTTCTCTAGGACAATTTCTGTTTACACTACTCAAGAAAGATATATTTACAGCCCTAGCTCTGTAAATCTTCCAATTGCAATAAACTTCTGGGCAAGACATAAACGTAACACTGCTTTTTCTACTCTAGGCCTAAAATAAAGGCCTTCATAATTGTGACAGTGAGGGGATCTCATTTTAATTAAAAGAGCTGAGATCTTTGGCATGCAGTTGACATCAGAGATCCCTGCTTCTAGCCCCTCTGAACAATAACACAGTATATCTGACTAACGAAGTGTCCAGCAGTGTGATCTTGCTCCCACTGAAGTCACTGATAAAGCTTCTATTGACTTCAACGCGAGAAGGAGCAGCTCTATATGTAGACGCAGATTCAGTATATCTGGCTTGTTTCCAGAAGGAGGCACAAAATTCAAAGGGGGAGACTCTTGGCATGGCTTAACGCAAATGAAGTGGCCATGCTTTTGGGAGACTGTGCATGGCCACCAAAAAGAGCAGGATAAAACTGTAAAACGTTAGCTTTCATTCATGTTACATCAGGCTGCGTTATGTCGTTCTGTCTTACAGCCCATCTGACAGGCACGCTTCTGTTACAAAACATAGAAAGACAGAAAAAACAGCATAGATTTGAAAAAAAAAAAAGTGCTCATTTTAGATGAGGTGACTTGTCAATTAGCAGTGATTATAAAACAAGCTTTAATTAGCTTAAAATGGTTTGTGCCTGTAAGATTAACAAAATTGCCAATGTCACAAGTTTTATACAATCAAGTATAAATTATTAATTCAATATACATGGTACTAGATATTAGACTACAGCTACATTACTTACTATTAAAACTCTGAAAGCAGTCCCCTTTAGCATGCCCTTATCACACCAGACTCTCAGTTTACACTACTAGTTAGAATTTCCCTTTTTTTATGGGGGAATATAATCATACATCTATAAAAATCACTGAACATATGGCTCCTGTGGCAGAAACTGTAAAATTGAATTTTCCACAGCCATTTGCTGGACAGACAACCAAATGTTATTTCACGCTTCAGCTAAAACATTGCAACTATAATATCGTCTTTGTGTCATTGTAACCTATACTTGAAGAAAAGCTGGGTAATTTGCAGTAGGGTTGTCAGCTGAAGTCAAGAAGTCCATACAAACAATGTTCTCACAATGTAACAGAAAAATCTGAAGTGAATGTAACTCGAAAATAAATGTAAGGTTCACAGCAGTCTACAATTTGTAATCCCAATTTGGTGATGTACAACCACATTTGCTATAATTCTGATTAAAAATCTGAGTGAATATTATTAGTGATTCTGGTGGTTTGATATAACAGGTATTTTTTCCATGTTTGCATTTATCAAGCGTTGGTTCTGTCGGCTATGTAAACATCTAAAGTCAGGAAGCAGAACAGCAAAGGTGCTATATAGCAACGTGACACTCACAGCATCTGGAAGACATATTGGACCCCTCCCCCCAGCCCCACGTCTTCTCTCAGTGTCATTTCTTAAAGAAAATATCATCAACAAAACAGGTTTACTATTAAGCATCTTTGATTTATCTCAGTATTGCCCTCTTCAAGCCAACTGTCATGCTTTTCAGCTGATCCAAGCTGGCACGTCTTGATGAGACAGATCGCATCAGATCAGCTGTAACACTTGCTGAATTCCTAGCCCATGTGCTGACTCTACCATCCACCTTTCTTTCTTTCTGCGGTTTTCAAATACTTCATTGATAAAGTCATTTTATGATTTACTCTCAAATCTGATCTTTGTATGGATATCCTTTTTACTACCTTGATGCTTCTTTTTATGTTTCTAAGACAAAACTTTTACAAAACTTTACGCAATTACTAACTAAAGAAGTGCAAGGGAAAGTCTGGCTGGTTTCTGGATTTATTACACATTTTTCTAGAGTCTTTGGTTGTTTAGTGGCAAATTTAGCCTGATAAATGCAATCAATCAACTGAATTTCCTCTGCCATTTCATCTGCTTAGCGTCATGAGATGCTTTGAAGATCTTCACAGTAAGGTTTTGTTGTGCAGGTTAGTCAAAACGAAAGACAACTGTAAAGAGATGCAGAAAGGTTTTGTGCTACTGAGAAATTCCATGGTAATACAAGTACAGAAATGCTATGCGAAAGCAAAGCCCAATTTTACGCACATAACACTGAGCTCAAAGCTACCTATTACGGCTCAGGAGAACTATCCTGGAGCAGATGGAGTGCTGAAGTAATGTGCTCGTAAAACTATAACAGTCAGAAAAGTAAACAATGTCTAAAATTATTGAAGTCAGAGGAAGCAAACGGAAAATACCATTAGGCCCTATATAGGCTCACTGTATATCCTGAGTCCTGCATGTAGTTTTGGCCCCACAATCTGTCAGAAAAGGTGCAGTTAAGAACAATAATGATAGCCAGAAGTATGAAACAGAAGCCTGAGTGCAAGAAAAAAAGAATGTGTTTTTCCTCTGTTTTCGTTACTCGAAACTCTTTATGCTGATAAGTTCAAAATACAAGGATACATTTTCATATAGCACATAGCTAAACAGTGGAATACAATGCAACACGAAAGCAATTAGACTTTTGCAAAAGAGGGAGGAAGGAAGGAAAGGTACAGAAAGACCCCCAGGCAAAGACTTCTAGAAACAAGGAGGTATTTTTCAGAAAGTATGCATGTATGCTTACCCCTTTCTTACAGGCTCTTTCTTAAAAATTTTCATGAACTCTGTTCATTAAACAACATCTATTGGGTTGCAACTGCATATTGATTTACTTCGTGTTGACTGTTCTAAATATGCCAATTTGATACACTTACAGACACCAGGAATTGTACAGTGGCCCTAGGAACTTCAGTTTGATTCCGGCATTCACACAAGGATGATGTAAGTCACTTACTGAACTAGCTCTAAGTACCATGCAGAAGGCCACAGAAAAGTTTTGTAAAAAGAAACAGTGAGTGACAGTAATTTTTCCAAAAGTCTTTGAATAGAATGCTCCCCCCACAAAGACAAAAAGCAGGAGTGAGGACATACATACATTTTTCTCACAAAAGTCGGGTATTATAGCTCAACTCTTCAATTAGTCAAGACACAGCAAGTTGTGAAATAATTGAATAATAGCCAACTGCACAGCAGGAGAAAGTGTCTGAACCCTTGAAATATTGAGTCAGCATGGCGGGAGGATGTTCCTAGAAGCAAAGCTTACATGAGACTGCTGTTTTCACATATAACTCGCTCTAGTGCATTTAGCTTTCGAAAGGTGTACTGACTGAGACGATTGATGAAATCCTCAAACTAAACTAGTATTAGTTCATAACACAGATTTTCTTTCTACTGTATAGAAAATGTAGTACACAGATGTGAAGCCAAAGTGTGTCCAAAGTGCAGACAGGAACTTGCCTCTTGCAAAAAAATTTACACAGAGCAATAAATAAGAGTAGATGGGCATTTCCAGCAGCTATTTCATTTCCCAACAGTATCTGTGCAACTAAAAAATTGACTGAATCAGTATTTCTAAAATAAGCAGGCAGTTGATGGTGATATAGTTCTACAGGTTTAGGTTAAGAGTAAGAGCTCATAAGCTATGTGTAATTTGTAAAAAAAAAAAAAGTTTAGATTTTAGACAGAAAATAATGAAAACTTTAATAAATGTAATATTTTGAGTTTTAACAAAGGTATTTTTTTAATGATTCTTGTGAGAAGGTCCTGATTTCCTTTCCAGGATAAGAATGTCATGCTTTTACTGCCCTACCTGTTGAATTTTCCACTAACAGAGAGATTTTTATCTGGCCCTTTCTGTTTAGCATTAAAAATAGTTATCCATAAAAGTATTTCCAGTGAAATTTCATAAATATAAATATTTTCATTTGAATTCATCTGGTATTCAGCACAGATATCTGCTGATAACATTTTTATATATTGCACTAGTTTCTGTTACTCATGACTTTGCTGAATAGCATCATTTCTTATGTATTTTCATTTCTTATATACTTTTAAAGTTTTTTTTTTTCCAGTTCTGGGATCAATATTAAAATTTACTGTCTCACCTGAAAATGAAGATAGCATATCTATTTCTTTGTCTATAGTATCTCTATGAAAAACTAGCTAAAATAGAGTATGTTAAAACTTCTAATATTCTGTGTGTTGAATTCTAGCTTTAGAACAGACAATAACTCCACTGATTCCTTCCTTATTGAGTGTGGTCCATCTTCATACGATTTCTGGGAGTGAGAGACTGTGTGTGTATCCTGTCCTCACACATGAAGGCTCAGACAGACTTCTCTGTGATGGCTGAGTCCAGTTGCTTTGGGTTAGAGCGGGGTAAGGTGTCATAAATAGAAAGAAGGGAATCTGCTTCTCTGAAAACCCTTCTGGTGGGTATGGGAACCATATAGAGAAAGAAAAAAAAAAGGTAAAATAAAAGTAGGAAAAAAAGAACAAGTGAGAAGACTGAACTTACACAAGGATCAGGGAAAGAGTCGGAGCCACTGAGGCAAGACTGGAACAAACAAAGGGAAAACTATTTGTTGGGCTTTTTGTTTCTCACTTTTAAAAATATGGAAACAAATTGTGTATATATATATATATACATATATATATATACATATATATATGTATGTATATACACGTACCTTAAATCCATTAAAAATGCAAAATGTGTAAAAGAATATCCAATCTCAGCTGATGCTTCTTTATGCACTCTGACACAGTCTTTAATTATGTGATCATATGTTCTTCTTTTTTTAAAATTCTCTCCTTCACATCCATCTTAACCACTCCTCTTCCACCACACCTATTCCCAATTTCAATGTCCTTAAAGCTCTCTCCTCAAAAATAGGAACCATCCTCTTCACATAAATAAGCAACTTATTTTAAGATAGGTACAAAAAATAAAGAGCAGTAGATGACTGGAAGTAAATTCTGGAATATTTAGTTAGGTCATCTGCTACTGCCTTAGCTACTGCTTTGCTACTGCAGTTCCCCTCCAAGTATAATCCTTGCCATGACAGAGAACTCAGACAAGTAGACTTACCAGGCAATTAATGGGGAGAATCAAGCTTCTCTGTAGGGGGCTGAACATTTCCAAACTAATGGAAAGCGATGTGGATTTTAGCAGCCAGAAAATACTGTGAATCCTCACTAGACTTTAGACACCGTCTCAGAAAAGCATACGAGCCGTAGCTGACCGCAGCTGTCTAACAAAGCAGAGCTCATACTTTCTCAAGACATGAAACCAGAGAACAAACAAAGCGGCAATGACTCTGCTCACACTTAAACACCAGATGAAGCTGGCAGATCTGGGTTTCACTCTCCTTCTTGGATTATTTCTGAGTTTTAACCAAGGGCTACCCAACACACAATGCAGTGGATCTCAGAGCAAGGACCAAAACTTAGGCCTTCTTCCTACCAGCAGGGTTTCAGCTGAAAACAGTATGAAATACACCACTAACCATGAAAATGTACAAGATCTGAACGCCTCTGATGCTATTGTATGGTGAAAAGGAAATGTGCTTCTACTTCTCTGGGGGAAGAGTACAGCACACACTTCTCTTAACATTTCCAGCAGTTTTCTTCCTTCATGTCTACCCTTCGTGTCTTTCATACACATACAGACTACATACAAGATTAAGTATATTGTCTTTCACAAATATGCTTCCAGGTTTAATAGTAATTTTCAAAGGGCTGTTATAGTATTTAGCTTCACTTTTGTTCATAGCTGCTTAGACAAAAGCTTTAGAAACAACAACAACAAAGGTGTACTACTACGTAGCAGATTTTTTTCTTTTTTTATTTACCATTCATATTTTAAAGACTCTTTTGCTTTTAGTTTTTTTCTTTTTTTTTTTTTTTAACTAAAAAAGGTATGTAACACCGTCAGGTATGTAACACTGGAAAATGCATACAGTAACATTGCAAACTTAGCATCCCAGTTTTATTTCACAGAAATCAAGTACCCCCATGAGTAATAGTTTCTCTCGGTCAGGAGTCATTTAATCTGCCAACACCATTTCTTCACCATCTGAAATATATTCTAAAAACACACTATAATTTCAGGCTGTTGCTTCAATCTATTTCCAGTTGAATATTCTACATCTACCAAGCCCATTGACCACATACTCTACAGATTATTCTATCTCTCCCCCCACCCTTTTTCCCATTTAGCATTTTTGCTCTTTTTTTCACAGAACGTTCTTCAGCCTTCACTGAAAGAGGAGTCCTCATCCATATATGTATACACCCTTCTTTCAGTACAGAGTTGATTTTTCCTCTGAACTCAGTAGCACAGCTTTGAAGCAATCTTAATGATGCAAGAGTATACTTATATGTAAAAACACTGGATGAGATTCCTCTCACTTAACTTTAACCATCTGAAGTTACTCATGTAATCTAAAGTAGTCATCAAAGCTCCCGTTCTAAAGATAGTTGAGAGTTTTTATAGAATGATTCATTTCATTTCATCTTAGATATCAACTTCACAAAGAAGTGAACCACTCCCTATAAAGGTCTTTCTCTGTTGTCCAATTAAAACAATTAAATTGGACTAAGGTGTCAAATATTTACATGGCTAGCTTAGGACAAGCTAAATCCCACCGAACCTTTCCAATTCAGCAATACATTTAATTATGCATCTAAGTTTAAAAGTACACGTTATTGCATTGACTTCCCTGGTAAAACACATATGCTTAATATTGGGCATGGGATGGATACAGTACTGTCAAAAAAAAAATTAGCTTTTTTTAAGGTTGTGAGAAATTGATGAAATGAACTACAAACCCTGCTAAGTGTCTTCCATAATTCATGTTCTTATCATAAATTATACAGATTCTAGCAAAAGCAATTAACACCAACAGATTAGGTATCATTTTCCTAAATGATACAGAAGAAATAAATCCCTAAATTCATTAAAATTGAAAGGAAAATCCTTTCAAATCTTTATTTACTGGAAAAACATTAGTAATAGGATTTTGCTTAAAACAAAAAAAATTAATTTTAACTTTAGCATTTTAAATTATCTTCATACGAGTAAACAGACAAAACAGTCATGAGACCTGCCTCTAGCAAAAGGTACACATGAACACATATTTTAAAATGTTGGGGGAAGAAAAAGAAAAAAAATTTGCTTTTATACAGCCTGGTGGAGAGTTTAATGCACTCAGTAGAGCTCCTTCTTGGGAGAATTTGGACATCTGTATTAACTGTATTTTGAAATCCTGCTTTTCCCCTAGTCTATGTTCTTAAAAAGAAAAGGAAGCTTTATCTCTTGGATTCAGCTATGTAAAGGTGTATCACAGCTGCATTCATTATACTGAGCAAACTATTTTTTTAATATGTTAAGTAGAAATAGTAGTAGGCTTGCCAGAAATATATATATTTTATATATACACACACACATTTTCAGGTCTATATTGAAAGTAAAAACTGAATTTATAAAGTGGCTTTCATATCTAAAAATACTTTAGAGACAATTTTCATGAAAGAAATTCTCTCTTTACTCGTCTTGCCTTTGCAATTTGTAGAAATACTTTCTAATGACTACAAAAAGAAATTCTTCATTTAATTTTATCACCAATCCTGTAAACTGCAGTTAGGTGTTAAGATCACTCAAATGTTGGCAAAATGTACTTATTTTGACAGTATGAGAATTATATCAATTCCTACAGCTGAGAACAAAGTATCAGCTAAAACAGAACCCCCACAAGACCACAAAAAAACAGGACAAAAACAACGTGGTGATTCATTCTGTCTGATGAAAGTAAATACCACAGAGCCCAGAAAATGATTCCTCATGGCACATTCTCTAGGAATGTGAGAATTACACATCAGTCTTTATTTTAATAAAATAACCATTTTGGGGGTTTAAGATATTTAAAAAGTCATTCCTCTGCACTCAAATCAATTGCATAAGCTCAGTTCTTTTGTTTTATATACCAACAGTTCTTCGTACAGAGAAATTCTGATCAATTTTTTTAAGTGAAAGTCTTCTCCTTAACTGTACACCACTATTCATGGTTTGAAAATTACTCCATGCATCAGAGAAGCTGCATAAATCTTCTGTGAAAATCTCAAGTCTTTGAAGTTTTGAGGATTGCATGAAAGATGTTGAGTACCACTGTCTCCCAGTGATGACAAAAAGGTGCAAGTGTGCTGTACTTCTTCCAGATTAAAAAAAAAAAAAAACCTTTACAAGCTTTTTCTTTTTTCATCTCCAAATTCCATAAATAGAGATGATACCATCTGACCATTGTAACCCATGATAGCAAAAGATAGAAGGTGCTGAAATTGGCAGTATATTATACACCACTCTTTTCACAGTAGATACTAGCCATGGCTTTGTGGGCTCCATGAAACTCAATAGCAATGTCCACACAATGAATACTGAGGTGTTACAGCCTAAATTTTAATACTAAAATTATCATGCATGTAACGTTTTTGATATCTGAAACAGCAGTGCAAGTTATTCATATATGCAGAAAAGGGAATTTGTGTCTAATTATTTCCTTGTCAGTAGAACCCCACAGTTTGCTCCTTTCCCCTTCTGATAACCAAATGGTGAAGGTTATCAAGAAAGACCCCTATTCAGAGAGCAACACATCTAGATATGTGAGTTATTCGCGTTCCAGATAATATACACAAATATACAGTGATTCCCTAGACATAAAAGGAATCACTTGAGTGGAATCCTTTATTCCACTCTCCAAGGGGCTTGCACAATGGGAAAAAAATGAACTACTCTTCCCTTCTACTGCGCTTTTGTGTAAGCCTAACTCAGGAAACTGTAAATTATCTGCTATAGCAAGGAAAAGATGGAGGTCCTCCATGTGCTTCCTACTTGCACCAGACCTCTTCACAGAAAAGACCGGCTCCTTTTACAGGTACCAGGTCCTTCTTTTTTCACTGTCTCCAATAAAACATGATAATGTTCTGCTGCAAAAAGGACTAGATCCATAATATTACTTGTCACAGATACCTTTCATGGTACCAGGTTAGTGCTACTATTTGATATAGTGCTACTATTTATTCTTACTGATGCTGCACAAGGCATGATGAGTGCTGTACACAAGTCAGCTAGAATTTGGAGAGTAGTCCTGAAACAGTAGTCCTGAAAAAAGCCCAACCCTCTTTAATCTAATCTATTATTTAATTTACTAATTTATTAGTAAATTCTTGTAAATTTTCTAAACAACAACGAGAGAAGCTCAACTAAAGCTGCTAAACACAGACTGAAATTGTATCTTTTGGAGTAACAGGCAAAAAAAACAAACAAACTAAAATAAAAGGAAAAATCACCCCACACAGTAGGTTCCTCTCTAGCCTCAATGTGTCCTTCAAGCATCACATCTCTCTTGGAGAAAATTGTATATTGAGGTATAAATCCTCTAGTCACATTTTAACCCATCATTTTATCCACTACTTTTTTCAATCTCCACTTTCTTATTTATGCTCTCGTTCCTTATCCCTCATTTACTAGGCTAATGGCTGCTCCCACTGGCCACAAGCCACTTGTCAGCCTCTCTCCTAAGTCTTCATTTCAGTGTCACAAGCATCTCTCTCAATCCCTATCACTATCCCTGACCTGTGGCTGCTACTAGCAAACATATTTAGTTCTGCCCAGTACTAAGCTCACCTGCACTTCCAGCCATACCTTTTTTTTTTGGGAAACTAAAGCTGGGAGGGTCTGCTATACCAGAAGCTCGCAGGTTATTCACAGTACCTGACACTAGGCACCTATTTCAAGGCTATCTGCTGTCAAGAAGATACTTAGTTTGTTTAATTATCTTGTAGAAAAGCCTCCTTTTTCCACTGACATTAGCAAAATTATTCACCTAAAATACGTACTAAAGGGCAGTATAGTTAATACTTGGCCAGTGATCTAGCAAAGTGGATCTTGGTTACCGAATTTTCCTGTTATTCATCGCCCCACATAATAAAATTCAATCTATAAGTTCTCCTGTTTGAAAAGAGGAAGCAAAAGTGCAGAACGGGAAAAATAGCATTTTGGTGTAACAGGTGTTGGCTTACAACTGAAAGCAGCTCAGGAAACTTTCCCCTCTACTACTTTAAGTCAAACGGGTCCTATGCCTTAAAAGACAGAAACGTTTATTCCTGGTCTTCCTAGGCTGTCTGGCTACGCATTTGCTTTTTTATGACTATGTTTTTGTCTTTAGTTGGACTAGAAGCTGAGGGATGCAACTGTTTTACTCAATTTGCTGAGGTACCTCACAGATTTTTTGGTTTGGATATATTATAGAGAAAACTAAGTGTTAGGCAGGGAATAACATGTGATCTAAAACATGAAATAAAGTCAGGAGGAGAAAAATGAAGATTGGTAAAACCTGCTTTATTTGTTTACCCCTAAGTGATGCTTATAAAATGTTGATTGCAAAATATGAATAATTTCAATTAGTTTTCAAAGGGTGGTCCTAAGTGACTCTTGAAAAGGAGATGGAAGGTGATAAAATAGCATCCTTTCTATATAAATTTGAAATTTAGCACCCTGACAGTCTCCCAAAATTGCTTGTATCAGCAGTTATTTAACTAAATATCATAAAGATCCTTAAGTAGTCCTTATCTAAACTTCAAACATATTCAAACGCACCCTTTTCAGGTGTTTTATTCATGCCCAAGTTTGCTTAACCTGTACTGGATAGATGCCTATCCTGTAGCCTTCCCAAAGAGGTTTAATTCTTTAAGCTGTTTATAGCATGTCACCTTCAGCTAAATGTACAAAAGTCATGTTTTATTTCCCTTCCACTGGGAAAACAGGCGACCTGTGTTCAATACCCTCTTAAAGTCAGGAACATTCAAAATCGTGCTAATAACTATTAGAGCATCCTATATATTAGAGAGCGTCCTAACAATTAGGAGAAATGGACAGGTTAACCTCACTCTTCCTGTTAAAGCCAGGCCACCCTGTAGTCAGGACTGCAAAGGTAATGAAACTGGAAAAAAACAGAAGCAAAAGGAAGCCTTACTCTACTGATTATGGCAATCTACTGCCAACAGCAGTAGCTGTGCTCTGGATGAGCGCTATAGGCCATAGGCTGAAAGACAATACTATCACTACCTTCTTCCTTGGCAGCTGTGACTTAGAAAGCAACTCACTGTCCCTAAAGCAAAAAACAAAACAATAGAAAACAAAAGAAAATCCAGACCTCTGGATCTGGAATCAGCAGGGAAGAGGGAATCCAAAGCGCTGGATCAGACACAGAACTGCCAAAGAGACACGGGGGTTGGCACAGCCCCGCGTAAGGATTACTATACTAATACTAATACTAATACTAATTAGCTGCCTTCTTATATGTAGGGCAATTCCACATTGCCCACATATCTGAATGAACGCACATTATTTTATTTCAGCAAATACTTTTCCAGTCATTAAATGCACTGGTTTCAGACTGACGCATAAGGCTAAATAACCAACGGCCACTTCTGAGTTAAGTCATAAAATATTTTTCTTACGTCTGAGCACAGACACGGCAGACACAGCTATCTAGCCTAATACATTTTCTGGGAGACTGCAGTCTTGTGTGTGGAGGTTACTCTTAACTCTACGGTTTTCACTATCAGTTTTTGCTTGTGTGAGCAGATCTTTTCTCATCAGTAAAACTACTCAGCTGAGTAAGAGATGCAAGATTAAATGAATACACTCTCTCACCTTTTATCAATATCAAAACACAGGTCCAAAATTAGATGGAAGCAAAATATTACAAAAAACTTATTATGAAAGTGTTGCTCTAACATACACATGTCCTTCTATCTTTTCTAAAGTGTTGCTCTCTTCTTCTGTTTATATGCAATAGTTCTTTTCCCATAACTAACACTAATTTTTAATCTCATCTCAGACTCAAATAGAAGAGTGTAGAATTAAACTTGCTAGTTACTAAGCGATTACTAACGTAAAAGAAGCAATTTTTGTAGGGAGAAGTAATATTTTTAATATGTTTAGTTGCCACGGTTGGAAAGTGCAGATAAGCTTTTGAGCATGAGGTCTCTTTGCTAAATCAGTCAAAAAACTTGACACTACAAACTAAATGAAGGTTAAAAGTGATTGTTTTCCGAGGTGCAGTTTCATGTTGTGTTTAATTTCATATAAGCGCAGCCTGCTACGGGAACAGCAGGCCTTTTCCCCTCCGCGTCTCCCTCCTTGTGCTGTTCCTAGAGATCACACTTGTTGACCCAGTGAAAAATTAACATTTTTCAGTCAACTAATTTTCCAAGAGGTCACAGGACTAATGCGATTCATCCCTCAGCCTCATGATCAGTCAAGAGGGAAGTGGTAGAGTGCTGCAGTATGACTTGCACCAACTCTGTATGAAGCATAATGTGAAGTTGTACGTTCAGTTTAACCTAGCTATATCAGCTATTCAGAAAACAGAGAGAAAAGAAGAGTCAGTATCTATGAAGCAAAGGAGAGCTCATACAACTATTAACCCCTGTAGAATGGAGGGCAGAAATATGAGAAGAGATAAACTAAAAGAAATGACAAATAGGAGACAAAAACAGTCTTGGCACTGAGTCTGTGGGTTTTGGTGTCCCACATAGTTAGGAAATTTGAGTTCCCAGGGCTTGAAATTGCTTGGAAGATAGGTTAGGGATAATTGTTTTGTATGATAACAGCAACCTCTCACTAGCAAATGTGTATTTCCATATTGTCCATATTTTGTCTATTGGCTATGTAAGCTCATTTTGCTGACAGTAGTTCTCTAGTTCACATATATAGATTTCTTTCTATATATTTATAATATAAAAACCTCCTCTGGCAACTGAAGCCAGTTTTCACATGAAGTGGCAAGAGTTACTTTAATCCAAAGCTACTTTTTGAAACTTTTCCAAAATACATACATAAAGAAATCTGTAGGAGGTCGGATGAGAATGGAGATGTCTGAAGACTGGCGCAGTAGAATCAGTAGGAACAGTTTGAAGTCGTTTAGGAAAAAAAAAAAAAAGAAAGAAACAAGAGGCTTTCCAAAAAATGAGGCACTGCATTTTATTTATCAGCAAACAACCGGTTTTCACCTAGAAAACCAGCAAAACACAATATATATCATATAAATCCTATATCAACATACTAAAGTCTTTCTATTACATACTATCAAAACAGAAGAAAAAAGCCATGCAAATCGAAATGTGAAAAAGTCTTTTGAAGAATCTCAAATTATAACAACTTACTGATCACAGACACAGCAGAGCCTAGCTGAGTTGTAAGAATATAGACATCAGTGGTAATATTTCCACCTCAAAACGCAGCTCAAGGATTGCCACTTTCATGATAATATATATTTCTTTTCATCATTTTGGAGTCAAAGATTCACAAGAATTTGTCATAGGGTCAGCACAACTTTAAGCATTTGTATCCCTCCTCACTTATTTTTGTCCATCCCTGCACTGTTAAGATAGCCACATTGTGAGTGGAATTAAAAAATTAATTAAGATTAAACATAACTCAAGAAACAAATGTTATTTTTAATCTAATCAGTATTTCAAGTCAGCTCACGGGATAACTTCACAAATGCTTTTAGCAGCACAATGAAGAGGGTAGGTATGAGGGGCTGAGTGCTGCTACCAAAAGAAATACCCAGAAAGATTCATGTTAAATTATCTTTGAGTTAGACCTCTCTGTCTGTGCATGAAATAACAACACTATCTATGGAAGAAGAAAAAAACTTTCTCAAATTGTTATGTCTGATACTGTGACCTCTTCCCATCAGTGGTTTCATATAGTATTGACAGGACAATGCATAGAAATCAAGCATTTAAATCAATAGTGTATTTATATTCTGAACCCTGTTGTACCTGCAGCATGGTTAGTGGGAGAAGACAAAACAGGACTTGCAAAGACTTCTTCTGTAGTTATTTTTTACTGTTACGCATATATATTTTAAAGTACATCTCAATAAACTGCCAAACTCTTCATAAAGGCATACTAAAGTTACTTTGTTGCCATTATAAATATAATCTATTTTTACTTTGTTCTCAAGCTAATCATTTGTTAAATTGAATTAATTTAGTAGTCTTAAAATTTCCTGATTTTGTTCTGTCAAAACATAACATTAATTAGTAACTTATTAATAGCATTATAATAGTTCTACTTGATGGTTATTAGAAGTCATTTAAAGCTATTATTAAATTAACACTAGAGTAACACTAGGATATTTGTTTAACAGAGAAGTCTATACCATCATTCAACTGACCAAATGTATGAATAAAAGTGCAGCATGCTGGGGACTTTACCGAAGAACAGGATCAAGTCAATGTGGTACGATAAGCCTGAATATACAGCTGCTGTAGAAAAAGCAATGTGGTTGGCAATATTCAGTTTTTGTTTCTTAATGGAAGAAGATAACTTTGCTATACCTTATAAGTCAAATCATAAAAAGTGTCAGTGTCCAGAATAACCTATAATATCATATATTATGAATAAGTCTGTATTGACATCTGGCCTAGCCATTGGGTGTTTCTATCAGGAGCCTATGCTGAAATATGCTGTTTGCTACATATGACTATTTCATAAGGATTTTATCTACTCTGGGATCAATATGGATTTTTTTTTTTTTTACATACATTTCCAGAATAACATAATTAAAACTGTCAAAAATTTCCCTTAATTAGTAAATTAATTTCTTTATTTTCCTAAGGAAAATTTAAGATCTTCAAAACTGAGAACAGGTAGAAGTTAAGTTTGGCTCATGCTGTATTATTCATTTCAATAGCATATGAATATCTGGTAACACTATTACCCAAGAAACCAAGCCAATCTATTTGAAACATCCATTACAACACAGCTCCAACCAACATAAAGGAATGCCTTGCAGATGCTTACCATTTTTTTCTACTGTTAGGCACCCCTCAAATGACCAGCTCAGCAAAAATTACAGAGATACTATTTTATATATATAATATTTTCATCTGTATGTTAAGTTATTCTGTGGCTTTTTCTTTTCTTTCTTTTTTTTTTTTTTTTTTTTTTTTGGCAGGTAGTAAAATGCTACCAGTACATACATAGCACCAAGCATTAAAAGCTCAGAAATTATTTTGTTAACCCTGAGAAGCACTATTTCCCCCATTGCCAAAATAAAATCAAACAGAGTAAAACTCCCAGGAGTTAATTCTGTTGCCTGGGCAATTTGAGTAAAACAGTATACCTTTTTGGAAGACGATATGGCCATGAAATAATTTTCATAAATATATATGTGGAAGATGGAGAATATATGTTTTTTTAAAGTAACGACTGAGTGTTGACATGCGTTGTAGAGACCACATGCAAAACAACGAGGCTTTTAACCACTGGAAATAATTCCATTCTTTTTCCTGACTCTCCCTTCGCAAGCAAAAAGAATTTTGTATACTTCTAATCAGCTGTATCTCATTCCAAAGTTATGACAGAAATAGTTTGCTTGCCCTGTTCATGCCCTTTCAATTGCTTCAAGTTTGGGGAAATGTGGGCGCAAACCAATTCTTGAGCTGGGGAGGATGTGCAAAGCCTATTGGATGTTCACAGAAAGTTCAACATGCCACTCTGAAAACAAATAAAACATATATCAGGACTCTGAAAGTTTATATGCAAAAATTAAGGGCTGTTTCAGTTTGTATATGTGTCAATGAAAGTAATGCATTTTAATTATCACAAGCTGATAATTCAATGCAAGTTGTGTTCAACAACACCATGCCTTCTTGGTCATGCATGCCACACACAAAACGATACCCTATATTTATTTCTGTTCTCTCTAGCACCTATCTGGAAAAAAAAAAAACAAACATATTCCTAAAAGTTAATGTTAGATAGCCTAACTAGTTATCTTCCAGTAAAATAGCACTGAAGACAAGGTAACTTGACTTCTAACTCACTTAGTAGCTCATCCAGTCCTATCCACAGGCTTCCTCATCTTCACTGCTATTTTAACTTGAATTGGTTAAACTAAGCTAGTGACCGGAAGTTGCATGCATTTATCAAGACTTAATTAAGGAACTCCATTAACATAGTTTAGGACTAACCAGCGCTAGCTCTATTTTACTGTTTCCACTAATTTGGGCCACCAGTAACCACAAAGACCCCCCTCTAGGAGTACTAAAAAGACCCCCCACTTCTTTAAAAAAAAAAAAAGTAAAAAAGAAGAATGAGAAATAAAATGAATAAGGATAAAGTGGTTATAAAAGAAAATCCAGGAAGGACTGTGAAATAAAAATATTTGAGCTTTCAATTTGTTGCAGGATAGCAGGCAAAGGATCACCCTATATTTCTTTCTTCCTATGTTATTTCCTTAGCAGGCAACTACTAAAGAGACCAGGTATCTTCAGTCTGACCAGTACAATCATTCTTACAAAGAAGTTTTTTGCAATAACAATAAAAAAAAGTCAATTTTTTAAATCAGGATTTTGCTTTACTAGGACTCAAATGAAAAAGTTCTGCTAAACTGTAAATTGCGTTATGAACCACTGAGGTCAAAGAAAGGTAGTGAAGCAACCTCAGGGATAATCTAAGAACTTAAATGTAAGAGATACTCAAAAAAAAATCCTCACTATAATGCTTGTGAGTTCATAAGAGCTTAAGTTTTCATTACATCTCTTCCCCCAACACCAAAAGGCTTATTACTATATCCCAGAACAGCCACCTTTACTGAAGAGAGCATCTGAGCATTTAAAGCTTTGGGGGATTTACAAACCAAACAACACAGTGGGCCCTGATTTGTCTACTGTGAACGTGCCTCCCACACACTGATAGCACTGAGTTCAGCACAAAGCATAGAAATCACAGTTACTTTCTATCTCAGTGTTGTTGTGTATTTGCATAATAACCTACTGGTTACAACACTCAAAGTCTATGTAGGAGGCCTGGGTCTAATTCTTGCCTCAACTTGACAGGATTAAAATTCAGATTTTTCATTCCTCAGTCACTGTCCTCTAAAATAGCTATTCCATTTTTTTTACAAAAGGACTAATGCTTATCCACCACATGTCATGGAACCAAAAACTCATGCAAGCCACAGAGAACCTGATTCTGCAGCCAGAGTAAACCTGAGTCTCATCTTGGAGTGCTATCTCAAGAACTGAAAAGCTTAGGTTCAACTCTGCTTTAACAGACCTTTAAGATTTACAAATTTAGATAGACAATGAATAAAATGAAATGAATAAAAACATTTAAACTCAGGAACAAGGACTGGTACCCAAAGTCTGCCTCATCTTTGAGGAGTCCTCTGCCATAGACTTTAGTTTGAAGATGTATAAAATCCTTGGTATAAACGCATCACAATGTTAATGTATAATCAGCTATACTGCATAGCTAATTTTTAACTTTTCATTTTGCACTGCTCCTTCTCTAATTAACTGTCATCTATGTTATCCTTAGTGTACTATGACAAAACCAGACACAGGAACCATTTCTTACAGAACAGGATAAAAGTCAATAGTTTTCCTGGGTATGAAAGTTCACATATTTGTGATTCTTCAGTTATTTTTACCACATAAGATATTTCAGATGATTTTACATAAATGTATACAAATATATATATACATATATATATACGAACATAAAGACTAAGAAAAAAATAAAAATGTGAAAATTTGCTTTGGTTAGCAAAGAAATAATTTTTCAAGGGAGCAATGTGAAGAGAAAAGTATGAAAAATCTTCATTTGGTAAAGTTTATAAATGTATTTAATGAACTCCACCACGGATCTTATGACTAATATGTTAAGTATATTTTTGGTGACCTTGATTTAACTGTATAATTCACTATGATTCGTAAGTTAGCATCAAGCAGTATTCCTGGTGAGTCAGAAATTTCCTATATTACATTCTAGGATAAAATGTGGATCTGTAAATATTGAATCACTATTTATATGCAGTTTTTTCCCAGATCTGCAGTTTATGAATAGTTATCTCATAAAATCTTCAACTTATAAGTCATGGATTCATGCATCTTTTTATAGTATATTACTTTGTACAAGAGTAGAAACATCATAAGCTCCGTAAAATTAGGTGGTTTGCTCCTCTTCCGTATATCATCTGAGTCAACACAGCACTGAAAATGGTAGCTCTCCACAAGAGAATAAATACTGCTTTAAAAGAGAAAAAGACTAAAAAAAAAATCAAATTTTTAATTTCTTGAATCTTGATAGAATCATAATATTTAAAAATCAGCAGCCAACTTATATGTATTTTAAAATGACAGCTAGAGGAATTTTGCATATAAAAGTTCACTAGATATTCTATTCCATTTTCTTTTCTTTTTTTCTCTTTTTCTAGTTTGTAAAATATTTGCATTTTTGATGTATGCTGCTTCACATTTCTGAACCAATTTTAATAAATTTAATTTCTTGTTAGCATCTCACTAATTTTCTTGCTAAAGATTGGCACTAACTATGCTGAATACCTGACTTAACTTACACTCTAAAAACTAACTTCCATGGAATTTGTTCACAAGATTCTGGAATTTTTTTCCCTCCTCTATGAGTTTACACCAGGAAATGTAGCTAAGGTGTCAGAAAATCTTCAGTCTTCTGAAAAGGCAGAACAAAGTGAAGTCTGTTGTCTGTATAGGACTTCAGCCTTACATATGGCATAATAAACTGATAGATAAAATTTAGAAATATGATAAGCAGCTGAAAAAGGTATTCAGTGTTGGATAAACTTACGAATAAGTATCACTGCCAGGTGTACCTAATTTTTTGGCTGAAGTGAGTCATAAGTATGTCCTTTTATCAATTCTTTAAGATACACATTACACTGCCTGTGTTTCTTGCTGGAAATTTAGTATCCAAGAGTGAAGAAATAATTACTTTTTTTAAGTATCAGAACAAACCTGCTATACTTTCCTCTTTCAGGTGGGAGAAACTTTACCTTGCACTATATACTATTTCTGTAGCTGTGAGAACATGCATTCCCATATAAAATTCAGAAACAGCTATGTGGTTGTATTGCTCAGGGCATCACTGCAAGCATAAACGTGAATCTAGTTGTCTGTGTACAGGGCCTACTGGATTTCTCCTTGCATTAACACGATACCTGTGTGAACAGTTCTCTCTGCTTTCTTTAAAATGTTGAAATTTTCATGTTTCTTCTCTCTGATGTAGCTTGAATCAAGTATATTACAAGGTCAGCCACTGGAGTTTAAAACAAATCTCAAGCTATCCAAAATTGCCAATATCCTGGAAAATTATAAAATACTAATATATACGTGACTAAGAGTTTTGTGTTCATTGCAAATGAGTAGATTGTATATATATATATAAGAAATCTTTTCTCATTTTAAACAAGGTAACTCATTTCAGCTGTGGCTCAGCAGTAAGATTGTACGTAATCTTTCTGTACCTGATAAAGCCCCATTTCCAAGAAATGTTTTGATGAAATTTCCAGTACAGTCTATGGAAAAATTCAGGCTGACTTCAGTGGGATTTGATTTGGTTTCTCTAAGGGTGAAAACAGCATGTGACAATTACTGATGTGTTGTAGAAAACTTTACTTCATTATTATACAACTTCATAAAATACTAAAGTGCACAATAGTGATTTCTGCTTTCTTAAAGAGGTAGTTTCTAAAACTACTCACACTTTTGAAGACATGCTTTTCACATTTATTCTTGTTCCTTTTGAAGTTAGTGGTGGCTTATTTTGTTCAAAATAACAAGATGAATACACAAATGTTATATTTTGTGGCATTTCCCTGAAGTTAAGACAAAATTCAAATTATCTCACTGAAATAAGGCCAGATAGGATATTAATCTTTCTTAAAAGCATGCCATATTATTAACTGGTATAAATGTTTCCCCTAATTTCCTAATTCTTTTTAACTCCTAGCCTTGAATTACAGACTTACATTTGTCATAGGCTGCATTTTCAGGGGCTTATCAGGTTGCTACACACAGGAGTATCTAGAAAAGGAAAATTTAATAGACTCCTTACAAAAAATTCCATGCATAAGGAAATGATGAGAGGATTGGAAATAACAAAATAAGCCCAAAAGAAAGTCTGTCTATTCTTTTCCCTCTTTTGTGTCAGTCATGATTTCACCTTACATTTTTCATCACATTATATCTGCAGGGAGCACTCTGCCATTTGCATGTAGGCCCACCTATGACAGGACCCAGAAAATGTGCTTTTGCGTCTGTTATCAGCCCAGATACGTTTACAGTAAACCTTGTTCAAAAGCAGCAGCCTTCAGACAGCAAGCAGATGTTGCTCAAAGCTCTTCAATGTAGGAGAAGGGAGGGAGAAATAATTTAGATGCATAAGATAGGAAAGGCACGTCTAGCTCTGTTTTCTCTGTGCTTCATGGTATGATCATGGTATGTTCACGGTATTAACCAGCCACGTTGGCTGGTTAATATTCAGGTATCACCTCCTCCGGACTCAAGAGCAGTGCATCCCTCTGAGGAAGAAGTCCAGCAAAGTGGACAGGAGACCTGCCTGGATGAGCAAGGAACTCCTGGCAAAACTCCAACAGAAGAAGGAAGTCTACAGAATGTGGAAAAAGGGACAGACCTCTTGGGAGGAATACAGGGACGCTGTCAGAGTGTGCAGGGATGTGACAAGGAAGGCTAGGGCCCAGTTGGAATTAAATGTGGCAAGGGATGTCAAGGACAACAAGAAGGGCTTCTTCAAATGCATCAATAGCAAAAAGAAGATTAGGGAAAACGTGGGCCAGCTGCTGAATGGGCGGGTGCCCTGATAACGAAGGATATAGAAAAGGCAGAGTTATTGAATGACGCCTTTGCTTCAGTCTTTACTGCTAAGGCCAGCCCTCAGGAATTCCTGACCCTGGGGACAAGAGAGGAAGTCTGGAGAAAGAAAGATTTTCCCTTGGCTGAGGAGGATCAGGTTAGAGATCTTTTGTCCAAACCTGACATCCACAAATCCATGGGCCCCGATGGGATGCACCCACAAGTGCTGAGGGAGCTGGCGGATGTTGTTGCTAGGCCACTCTCCATCACCTTGGAAAGGTCCTGGAGATCAGGAGAAGCGTCTGAGGACTGGAAGAAAGCCAGTGTCACCCCAGTCTTCCAAAAGGGCCAGAAGGAGGAGCCAGGAAACTACAGGCCTGTCAGCCTCCCCTCCAGCCCGGGAAAGGTGATGGAGCAGCTCATCCTGGAGGTCCTCACTAAGCATCTGGAGGACAAGAAGGTGATCAGGAGTATAGTCAGCATGGATTCACCAAAGGGAAATCATGCTTGACCAATCTGAGAGCCTTCTCTGATGGAACGACTGGCTGGGTAGATGAGGGCAGAGCAGTGGATGTTGTCTGCCTGGACTTCAGCAAGGCTTTTGACACTGTCTCCCATCACATCCTCCTAGGGAAGCTCAGGAAGTGTGGGTTGGATGAGTGGACAGTGAGGTGGATGGAGAACTGGCTGGATGGCCGAGCTCCAAGGACCGTGGTCAGCGGTACAGAGTCTAGTTGGAGGCCTGTAGCTCGCGGTGTCCCCCCGGGGTCAGGGCTGGGTCCGGTCTTGTTCAACGTATTCATCGATGACCTGGAGGAAGGCACAGAGTGCACTCTCAGCAAGTTTGCTGATGATACTAAACTGGGGGGAGTGGCTGACACACCAGAGGACCGGGCTGCCCTTCAGAGGGACCTGGAGAGGCTGGAGAGGTGGGCAGAGAGGAACCTCCTGAAGTTCCACAAAGGCAAGTGCAGGGCCCTGCACCTAGGCAGGAATAACCCCAGGCACCAGGACAGGCTGGGGGCTGACCTGCTGGAGAGTAGCTCTGCGGAGAAGAAGCTGAGTGTCCTGGGGGACACCAAGTTGAGCATGAGGCAGCCATGTGCCCTTGTGGCCAAGAAGGCCACTGGTATCCTGGGGTGCTTTAGGCAGAGAGTTGCCAGCAGGTGGAGGGAGGTGATCCTGCCCCTCTCCTCAGCCCTGGGGAGTCCTCCCCTGGAGTGCTGTGTCCAGTTCTGGGCTCCCCAGTACAAGAGAGACATGGTGCTCCTGGTCCAGTGTCAAGAGTCCAGTGAAGGATGAGGCTGGTCTCTTCTCCATGGTGCCCAGTGACAGGACAAGAGGCAACAGGCACAAAGTGAACCACAGGCAGTTCTGTCTGAACATGAAGAAAAAATTCTTTGCTGTGAGGGTGACTGAGCACTGGCACAGGTTGCCCAGAGAGGTTATGGAGTCTCCTTCCCTGGAGATCTTCAAAATCCGCCTGGATGCGATCCTGGGCAATACGATCTAGAGGACCCAGCTTGAGCAGGAGGTTTGGACTAGATGATCTCCAGAGGTCCCTTCCAACCTAAACCATTCTGTGATTTTGTGATTCTGTGCTAGCAAAAAGCACACGATGCCAAAAAACATCAACAACATGACAAAAACTAGCACAAAAGTCAACAGCACACCTATTAAAACTGCCCCCAAATATAACATATTCTCAGAAGCCAAGGCAAAATGACATTGCACTGAGTAAAACATCACATTCTGTGCCTTTTCCCTTGGCTCCACAATGCCACAGGAGGCAACTTTTTCTGCAATGTCGGTGCAAGGATAATCATCACCCCACAGCTTTCCCCATTAAAATTCAATTGCAATTCAATGGGCAAGCTGTGGGGTCTCAATTGCTGGCACTGCAGAAAACTTTACCTTAGCAGGCTGTAGCAAGCCAAGAGGAAAATATCAATGTGGCCAAAATAATGTTCTAAAAAAGCACATTACACTACATGATTGCAACAAACACCATCTTCTCCCTACAGTAATAAAGTATTCACTTCCAAAAACTTCTGAAATTTTTTCAGAAATGAACTGCAGATGTGATTTAGAAGCCTTTTTAAGTGTAAAGATCACAGTTCTTCAACAGCTTCCTCATCTATCAAATTCAAGATTGATATTTTCCTTCAAAAAATCAATATAAAATATTAAATTATTGGAAATATTATTTGGCAAAAGTATGAAAGCAAATTGTCAGCTTGTTAGCCTAAAGATGGCTGATGAAACAGGTCACCCAGATCTTACTGAAGATACACTCAAGAGGATTTTCAACACAAAACAATTTTATTGTGAAAATAATGGCCATAGGATACCAGGCTTGAAATACACATTCTCAAACAATACAAAAACAGATTAAACTAATTTGTAACAGATAGGTCTATCAGTGTCTGTTAAACACAGACTGTCTGTATGCCACTCTGAGTCACAAATACAGTAAAGCTGATTGCCAGCAGTATGGTCCTACACATTTGCTTGCTACCCTCTCCTAAACAGTTTCTACTGGCAACTGTTAGGACATGATTTTAGGTTAAATGGAATTGCAGTCTGAATCCTTGCAGCAATTCTAATAGCCTTAAGATTCCAAATGGTGTAACTAATCTTTTCAAACTTAGTAATATAAACTGTGCAGCTTTGTCTAGATTTCAAAGTTTTAAAATAAATTCTGCTGATGCAGTCTGCAGATACAGAAAAAGATTATAAAGAAGTTCCTTTCTCCCCCAATAAATGGCTTCAGGAAATTATGAATTCATTCATTTTCATAAAGATATTGTAAGCTGTGCCTCACAATTTTAGCATTAGATACATTTCCTAAGTCTTGATCATCAAGAAAAAAGAAGCAATTCCTTTAATGTATACTATCTTCTAGCACTTTTGAATAAATATACCATAATTCTTCATTTTAGCTCATCATACCACATCCAGGATCTGGCTGTATATTATTAATGAAGACAGCTACTTACTTAATAAAACCAGGAAGATTAACAAAATGGTGTCCACACGAATCGTTAAAAGATAGTGTGTACTTTCCAGGTTGCTAGGGAATTGTAATAGTTATGAGAAGTCATACCTATAAAGGGACTTTGGGAAAGACTTTTTCTAGGACGAAACCTACAAAAATTACTCAATAAACAACTGAGTTTAAAGGCCTTCAGTTTATCACTCAAGAAAAATAAACAAGGAACAGTTGCTTTCATAGTTGCAATTTGATTGACATTTCTTTTTTTGAAATGTAAAATACTTTTATATGGGTCACATGTTTTCCTTCTCATAAATGTACAGAAAAGCAAGTTCTGTTTGTCATTACCCTGCTTTTAACTCTTTGAAGGACACACTTCTTTCCTAACATTTTTTTCTGTGAATCACATGTAAATATGATTGGATTAATAAAGTTCCAATCACAGGTGTAAGGTCAAGCTGCAATTACAACCGAATTTAGAGTTTATAGCATTAAAATAATGTTTAGATTAATCCCACCTAACTTTAAACATCTAAAAAGTTTGCATCTGATCCAAAAAACTCTTTAGGCTGTTCTCTACAGACAATAAACAGAGAGAGAATCTCTCAGGTGAAACTGGACGGCTGACCTTTAGAGAAGTTAAAATGAATCCAGGTCCAAGGAATACATGAAGGAAACTGCTAGACGTGAACCAAGGCCATAACTGAACACACACTGGTAGCTAGTCAAAAAAAAGGGAAGGACAAACAGTAGGGTGTAAAAATCAACACACATAAACCTTTCTATCTAGAACTGTATGTTAATAAAAAGGCATAACGTTATTCAACCAAACTTTTGCTGATGTAAATTTAACAATTTCTGAGCTAGTTTTATACAGAAAAGAGTCTTCAAAGAATGAAGCTCAGCCTGTCAGTGAATCTGCCTGTATAAAGGCCTTAATAAGCAGGTGATTTAATAAAATGCATTCATAATCAGGCTTTTAAAATCCATATCAAGTCTTAATCTGTGAATTTTATGTCAATTAGTAACTGAATTTTCAGACTTCTTTTCTAAATTTTCATGTCTTTATCTCAAGGATCCTTACCAAGCTACATTATTGGAGAGTGCATTCCTGAGGCCATTTTAATATTCAATTCTAGTCTTTGATAATATTAATATGTTTTCTCTGTTCCATAAGGCAGTCTTTCAGATATTTCCTTTCAAGGAAATTTGAAAACTCGTAAGTAGCATGACAGATTCCCACTTATCTGGAATAAGCAGAATTCATTAAATCAGAAATGCTGTCATCGATGAATGCTGCCAATACAGGACCTAGCCCACAAACACAATGCTTTCATTCAATGCTTCCATTTTCTTTTCCTGCATGGAATCACCCAGATCAGGTGCTAAAGGTGTAATGTTAAATACTTCCCGGACCAGATGCAGTTCTTCTGTAGGGTGGTACCTAACATTTCTCAGAACTACAGCCCCGTTAACCACGAGCTTTCTGAACAGGTATTCTGGTTTCAGAAGCTGTTTCTTTGTGTTACTATAATAATCCATAAGGCTAAATAGCACCACCAGGAAGGGCAAATTCGTTCTGCATTGCACTACACAGGCCTTACTAATTTTTCCATTCACTACATTCTGCAGCGTGGTAAGACAAAGGAGCAAAGTAGTTTATTTCACAGTTCTCTTTCACGCTATTTGGGAAGCACAGGAAGAATCACCCTTCTGATCCAAATTAAAATGTTAAGTTTCATTTCACATGTTTCACTCACAGAAAGAAATAACAAGTCTCTGTCTCACTGTTTTCTCGTATTTTTATCTACTAATCAGGCAATAACCTTCTATTTTAGAAAGCTGCAAATAAGCAGATATGAATAAAAACCTAATCTTTTCAGATTTTAATTCTATCTTATATTTTATTCCCCTTTCCAGAAACAGAAGTGTTATTCTGTCACATAACATCAGTAAGTCTTGATGATCAATATAGCCTTGTAATGTTATGAAACTGAATGTTTATTATCCATTAACTTCATCTAATGAAGATGGTGCAATACAATACATTGCAGAGATAGCCAAATACAAACTAAAAAGGTTTTAATATTGTTCTGAACGCTGAGATATTATTTTAATAGACTTTAAATCTGAGGGTGGAAATTAGTTAAACAGGAAGGAAGAGGATACATCTTGTGAAGTATACTTATCTAACACAAAAATATACAATTTGCTATATGTTATGAACATGTAGAGCTTTTCTAACAATATCAGTCTTTTAAGAGTTAATGACATGCTTGTAACTCTGTCCACTTTTTTTTGCTTGATGCTAAAAGGATGACATAACTGACCTCACTAATTCCCATAAACTTATGAAATGCAAGACCCATTAAACTAAGACAATTTTTTCTACTACAGTACACTAGCATTACATTTTCTCTTAATTTCTGTCAGTAAACAAAACATGGAATTATCTAGTTGAATAAAACAGTTCTAAGCACATTTCAGAAAAACAGCTCCAGCCATCCTCCTATTTTTTTAAACAGTGAGAAGTACATTATACTATATAACAAAACAGCTTTAAAAAGTGTTCTCTTGAATATTCATAAAAATTATTTGGAAAATAAATTGCCTATAAACCAATGGTTCAGTAACATCTTCCTCCATTTATGTCACCTTCATTATTTTTATCTATCTTGCTATTCTTAGCATCAGTATAATCTTCTTTATTTAGAAAACATAATTTCAAATATAATTCTAAAAATAAGTGTTTTTTAAAATATAGCTTGGAATTCAGCTTAGAATATTTTATCCATTTAGGTCAAAGTACTTGTGCTACGTATGGACCTGTCCCTGATATTTGTTATAAGATGACACTTATGTCTGTTTCTACACTTTAAAGTACTTCCTTAGAAAGTGTATCATTTATCCAAAAAAGATGATTAATCAATCATCAAACTGATTTCAGAAACAGCCTTTCAGCCTTATTGCACTATATCTAAATGAGCGGCTATGCAAGTTTTTCACAAAACTTGCATGATTTATTATTTAAATCATGCAGGTACAAACTGATAAGAACAGGTGCCCAGATAGAAATCATGTAACAAGATATTTAAAAGTTTAGATTCAAATTCACATTGTTCTATCGTGATTTACATACGACCTATAAGGACATTAAAAAAAAATATGCTGGACAATGGCAACGAAGAGAAGTAGAAACTCCTAGTGTCATTGTGTCATGCCAAGTTAGTAAATATAAGGGACATTTACTTAGAGCTCACAGCAAGAGATTTTTAAATAATACACCTCATGTTCTCAAATCAAATGCCCAGGGTAGGATACCCTTAATTTTAGACTTCTAGAAACGATTGTGGGTGCTTACTTGAAAATGTCTGCCTTCTGGTGAAATATTAAAAATGTCTGATAGTAACATTTTAGAGCTGGATTTTGGTGTGTTTTGCTGTATTGCCTTCATAAGAAAGGCTAACATCTTCTTTGGCTTCTTTTAGCTTTATAAAAGGAATCAAGGGGACCGCTACATAAGCAAACGCTTTTTACAGACATGTAAGGAAGTTACTATAGTAGGACAAAACAGTCTGTAAATGTCTAACTGAACTGTTAAATTATAAATAGAATGGCTAAAAACAGCTACTTTCATATTGTCCTTTAAAACTTCTGTAATGCAAACAGAACAAAGGAGACAGCAAAAAAGACAAAAATGCTGGTTGCATAGTTATAGAACTTTTTCTTTTGTTTTTTTCCTTCTCATCTAAGACCAGGAGAGACTTTTCAACAGACATTTAGATAAAGGACCTATTAAGAGTATAAAAAAACCCTTCATATTTTGTAGTGAATTTAATACTATCAGAAATTCTGGAAGAATGTAGCAGAAACGGCACCTTTTTTTTATTGTGAGGTAAATTCAATACATAGTGATCTAGGGCAGACAGATATAGTAATATAGACCATTTGCAAAAACACTTGCAAGAACTGTTTGACTCTCTGTTAGCAGGAAGCAAGTTTAAGAGACTCTTACCTTCATCTGTCAGTGTTCTGCCCGATCATTGACATCCCTTCCATCTTTGTGACACTGTCCTCTAAACAGAGGTAGTGAAAGAATCTAAATAAAAAAACTGCCCCCTTCATCTTAGAAATGTTTATTGTTTTGCTTAAGGCATGTCTGTGGCTAACCTCAGCCACCATCAGCTAAAAGAAAAACACCCTCCCCTGCAAAAAAGGCTGGGGAGGGCAACAAGTGGGAAGAAGGAGAACTTTAACTTTGCCATTAGGAAACCATAATGTGGAACTGCATTTCAAGTGGGCAGGTAAAAATCTAAATGGATATAGGAATCAGCTATCCCTCTATTTTTATTTTGCTTAGGGCTAATAGCATTTCCAGTGCCTAACAAGGCACAAGTGCAGTCCCATCTCCGAATAATCAACGCGCACATCTGGTTCAGAGCATGCTGCAAAGTCCTGAAGTAAGAACTGGGATCTCCTACTGCTTTGCTCCAGGATGTCCATGGTTACTGAAGTATCGCAGGTGGAGAAAAGAAGGGCAGAAATAAATAACACAATCTGAGGTAGGAACTGTTTTTTACCTAGGTTTCAACTACAGCACAAGATGCTTAAAATTATTCACACGTTTGGAGGGAATTCAGGTGCAAGTCAATGACTTCTGGGACATTAAAGCAAATATAGTAGAGATACAAGCACTTTAAGATAAATTTAATTTTGCTAAATGTGTACTTGTGTCTATAAACACAAGATCCCCATACACACTTACATTACCATCTAAAAGCTTCAAACACTTCTCCATTTTATCACGCTGCAATTAAAAGCTCTTTGGCTGTTTGCTGAAAACATTTAAATATACAAATGCTTAACTGAATGAACAGCTGGATCTACAGCTAACAATATTAGGAGTAAACTAGAGGCAAGACCACTTTTAAAATTGTGCTTTCACATTTTCAAAAACAGATTTGAACTATTGAAGGTATCTCATCGTTTTCTCATTCTTTGCAGTCATCCTACTACTACTTTTGTACTTACAGGCATAGAAGTAGTAGCTGGACAAACAAACCAATACTACTAGCAGAGGTTATTTTTTTCCTATTCAGAGTTCAGATCAAGAGAAATAAATAAAATGCACAGTTAAGAATTATATTAAAATTATATGATGAATAATTTAGAAGAAGACAGAAGAAATGGGAACTGTTAAATAAAATGGAATTTGTTTTATTTAACATTGTCTATTTAACTTGTTTTTAAGGTCCTAGTTGAATATGTGAATTTATGATAAACTCAGAATTAAGATAAACATATGAAGTATAAGGAAGAACATAACTGAAAAATCAGCAAGTTTTTCAGCTTATGAGAAAATAATGTATACTGGAGAAAAGCATAGAAAATTTTTGCAGTTTTACAGAAAAAAATGTCTATGGAAAAATAAATGACGGAATGGAATGAGGTTCGCCAAAGACATTTAATTCTTTTTTTTATTTTAAAAAAAGAATGTTAAATAGAGAAGGAAGATTTAAGAAATGCATTAATCAAAACCACAGTTAATTTCACCTTTGAAAAGCAGGAAAGGGTATAGGAACTCTGTACTCGAGAAAAATAAGTCTTAATAAATATACTAATACCGTGGCATAGTTCTGTGGTCTTAGAATCTGACTGTGAGCCAAGCCCACCTGAACTCAAAATAGAACACAAGCTCTGATTTTCCGTGTGTTAATCAGAAAGCTTCTTCTTCTGTCTGTCTAACACTTTGCCTGTGAGATGCAAACAATACTGCATGTGTAAAGGTGAAAAGGAATGTGCAGCATATAATAATTATAATGGGTGAATATTGTATTATTTTATAATAATCTTTTTAAAGTAGTAAAATAAATGTTGAAATTTCATTTAACTGACTGAAGTCCACAGGCCTATTTTCAAATTCAATTAATTAATGCAGCTCTAAACCCTTCCTCTTAAACTATAAAATATACTCAAAGTCAAGTAGAGAAGATGTAAGGAAAGCTTTTGGTAATAATAGAAGAGTTTTCAAAAAAGAAACTGCACATCAGCAATAGCAGTCTAAGTGAAGCTGTGATGTACTGCTAAAATAAAATTAAACTGAAAACCCAAATCATCAGCAAAAATGAATGCGTTTACATTCTGAATTTCTGTTAGGAGCTTCAGATGAGTTTTCCCTCTGAAAAACTTTAACATATATCACTATGTGAAAGTCATGCTGGGTATCCACTGAGATGGACATCATTTACCAAAAAAATAGCTTCCTCTGCTCCTCATTTTAAATAGCTCTATTTGTCTTGATAATATTCACTCTGACAATTTTATCATATATGGAACTTTTTCCCTCTGCAAGATTATTGGACTTTCCTTCCTTCTGACCTTCCTCTCTACCACAGACACTCCCAGAATCAAATATAATTTATTAGACTGAGATACTGCCACAAGCCTTATTCAGGGACCAAAGCCATTTTTTTTTTTTTTAAGTTTTTATATGATTGTAAAATTGTACTGCTACAGCAAACATAGGAACTTGTTTATGAAAGACTACAGCTGTGTGCAATTTCATTCCTCTCTGAAATATTTCTTGAAAAACTGCATGTCTGTGAGAATGGCAGATCTCTCCAAATCTTACCATCTGTCAGCAAGTGAAATGTGGCCCAAGAAGCTGTCATAACCTTGTGTCTTTCCAACAGCCTTCATAAAGTTATCTCAGTTCACTTTCTGGTAGGCAAGGTCCAAATCAAAAGAGTACCATTGAAGCTGTTAAATCAGCTTTTTTAGCTTTATTAGCTGCTAGCTAATAAAGTTCATAATAGAAGAGAGACAAAAGACTGAAAGAGTAGGCTCGTTTTTGTACATAGCTTCCTCAGGTCTAATGTGCAGATAGATTCTGACTGGAATCTCACACTGTAATGCCCCAATAATCTCATCATCTATAGTAAATACTGACATAACTTCATATATCAATAAGGATCTAAATGGATACCAGTGGACAAAATTAAGATGAAAGACATGTTTACAGCAATAAAACTGAATACCTTAGCTACAGTTCTATAACTAAGAATACATAGCTAGAAAGGAGTTACTGTTGCTGTACATGTTAGTTTTGAGTCATACTTGCCATATGGTATAGCAAATTTCAGCTAGAACAAATTTCAAGGGCCAAATTCAGAAGCAGCAATAGTCTCCCTTATGCCTCCATGAAACGTCTTCCGTTGCGTTAAGGAATGCTAAAAACGGCAGAAGCTGTGTTTTCAGCCTCATACAATCCAACTCAAATGAGGAAGTTATTAAAGAGCTGGTTCAGAGATGATGGTACTAGGCAGAACAACACACTTCCAATTACCGGAGATATTTTGACAGAAATAGCAGGGTGACTCCATGATATTAGCAGTCCAATTTGGGAACAGATTTTCCTTCATGCAGCCTTTTTATAGCATTCAATGTGAGAAGAACAGTTCCTCTATCTTCAAAAATGGTTGGTTCAGCTGGTTTAGTAGATCCCAGCTTTTCACTGGGAGCCCTTGCTTGTCCCAGAGTAGCCAGAAAAACAGGTCTGGTTTACAGCTGTTTAATGACAGAGTTGCCCTTTGTGAGTGCTGCTGAAATCACTGGTGCCATGGGACTACTCACTGCTTATCTCTCATCTGGGCTCACACATGGATCCATGTCTCCCTCTCACTTGCTCTCAGAAAAGCATTTAAGTAATCAAGTTCTGATTTTCTGCATAAATGTGAAAACTTTTTGAGCAAATCTAGCTTAAATTTGATAGAGTTTTGTATAGATTTCTTCAGGGAAGAAACAGCTGCTTCACTTCCATTGCAGGCTTAAAATAAGTATTAAGTCTTCTGGAAGTTTAATTACTACAGAAATTACTATCATGATCCATTAAATGTACTTTAATCGGTCATAAGTTTTCTCACAGAGGTTCTGTTGTAAATTAGTAGTATGGGTATTTGATATACTCATGCATACGCCTGCAAAAGTTGGCATAAAGTGACCCTATATTTGGGCTATTTGGGCCTTTTGGCAGAATCAGCCACCTTATAAAGTGGTCTCACAGCCCTTCACTACGGTCAGTGATGCTATCAGGAAAAGTGCAGCCAAACGACACCAAAATATGCAAGAAATCAAATTATGAGCTCTTGAAAATAATTAAAAATCAGTAAAACTGTAGGATACATACAATAAAATATAATGTGCAAAAATGGATGCACTCATAGAAGGTGAAATTCATCTGCGTGAAACATTGCCTGCCCTTTAATAATATGACAAAAAGTCCTTATGGTATGCTTCATAGGCACGGAAATATGGAGAAGCACCATGCAATAACATATCACATCTTCTTGTGGGATCAAATTTATGAGATAGCCATTGCGCAGTTTCAGAAGTAAAAGGTTTCGATCGATGGATGTAAGGTGACGGGGGACATGTCAACCCCTGATGATCAGTTTTCCTCACTCTTCTTCCAACAAGGTACTTAACGTGTGTGTGTGCATCTGTCTAGACGTACTGCGGGTTACATGGAACTGTAAATGTCCCTCAGTTTAGGGCTACACTTCTTCATATAATGGAAGAGATCCCTATATACTTGGGCAATCTAATTAACTGAGACACCAAACTCTTCTTCTTGCGATGCTGCAAAATGAAGACAGCACCAAAGGAAATGGCAAGCCAAACTTTGCAAAAAAGAAGTTCAGGTGAACGGAAGTGAAGAACATGAAAAATAAAGGAAATCTGACCCCTCCCTTTCCGAGAAGCGTGTGCTCTCTTGAACTTGAAAGCTGGTCTATCATCTCCACGCTAGGCTTTATTCAGTTCTGTGTGGTTGACTAAATTCACTGGTTGAGTTCATTAAAACAGAAGGATGCCACTTTGCATGAGCACATGGGCTATGTTTTTTTCCCTGTAAACCATGCTGGATATTCCATTCCTAAATCGATAAGGAAAACTCGTTTATTCCCACTGCACACAAGTGGAGATAAGACCAGCAAATTTGAATTTTACATAAACAAAGAATAGAGTCATTTGTTTTTGGAAATGAACTACTTGCTTTGGTGTTGTTGTAAAAGACCTGACTGTATGCAGTTTCTTGCTGTATAATCTACAAAAAAGAAGAAGGAACCTGGCAGGAGAATAACTTAAGACAGCCAATTGCTTACAGCAGAACCATGTCCTTGTCAGGAAAATAGTTATGTTTAAACCCTAACTATTCATTATACATCTAGCATTTTGAGTACTCATTTGTTCTGTGCTCTTATTGTATGAACATACAGAACAAGGAGATTAATTACGAGATAGAAAGTTCTATTTTAACAAAAACATTAGGCAAAGTTCCAAATTAGTAAGCAAACCTCCCAAGTCATCAAAAATATACAGTAAAGTTCAAGCACAGGCAGATTTAACTAAAGAACTTTTAATCTGAATATTCTGTTTTCCAGCAGCCGAACAGCTGTGAGGCTGCCAAGACCTTAGAGTACCAAAAATATATTTTATCTATTTATTCTTCAGATATTGTTAATCTGATCTATCAACTAATCTGATAAATATCAACTAAAACTTTAATAGCCAAAACTTAGTTTTCAGTTTCCCATTACTGCAAACACCCCGTCACAGCGAGTGTAATTAATACACTCTAAAAACAATAGCAACAAAAACACTTGCAGCACTGAGCGTTCTGAAAACCAATTTAAAATAAAAAACAAATACAGAAAAAAACCAAAACGCTAACTGCTACTCTGAAGAATAGCTTTGAATTTCTGGAATGGGATTTTTCCTATTGCTCTTCTCGATTCTCTCTAAAAGGAAACAGTCATCTCCACTAAACGTCTAATAGGCATTTTTTGGAAAGAAACTTGCTTTGTTTCCTTATTGGTAGTGGATTTCTTTATTCTAACTGATTTTTTCTTAAGCAAATGACATACAACCATGAAAACCGTCCCTCCTCCTCGATAAAATGGCTTTAATTATCACTTCAAAATCTGTGGTGAAATAAAGTTAGATGACCCTTATATTTATAATAACCAATCCCTATACCTTTAAATGCTTTACCTGATTGTAAATTAAATATAGTTGTAACTAGATTAATCTTTAGCTGAACTAAAGTAAATATTTACCAAATATTAACTGAACTAAGATAGACAGACAGGAGGAAAGAAAGGAATCAAGGTAAAAAGGTTCTTTCTTTCCGGAGGCCACAGTAAATTTTAACCTCAATGAATAAAAAGAAAGTCGGTAATCATGATTTCAATCCAAGGTCACCAATATCTAAATGAAATCAGTCAGGAGGCTGGGACATTGTGGGAAAAGGAGCAGAAGAGTGCTACATGTCTTTGAAGAAACGTGGGTCAACATATCAGCACTTTGAAACAAGTAGTGCTGATGCAAATGGCATGTATCACTCATATGTACCGTGCAAAGGCAAATCACATTTCACTTAAGCCAACCCTTCCACAGTTTTCTGCTAAATGTGCAGTGTTGGAGAAGGGGGAAGGAAGAGAAAGGGAACCTGCCGAGCAAGGACAAAAGTGGATGTTCCAAACTCTGGTCAGCATTAGTGAATGAATATGAGATTCATACCTCTGGCAGCTAGGAACAACTAAAGACATCCCTCAGCAGGTTAGTGCAATCCTAGCAATTCTAGTTCTAGCAATTAGGACGTATGGCTGTGTCATTACTCTTATATATTGCAAAAGAGGCTGCCTAACTCTCTCTAGCACCACAACATGATACCTATTTGCCCTGGTCAGACCAGAAGGCCACAAGAACTCTGAAACTGAGTAAGTCATATTAATGCCACTTTCAATATGATTTTAGCTCATGGTGGTAATTCATTTGTAAAGGCAGATCTGAGGCTGAGGAGGTCAAGTAGTTCAGTTTTAAAAGCAAAAAAAAAAAAAAAAAAAAAGAAAGAAAGAAAAAGGAATACCCTAAAACCCAAAAAACTCAAACTCAAAAAAAGTAGAATCACAATTTAGATTTTTGTATATACTTTACAAAAAAACTCACACTGTACAGCACAACTGTGATGCTGAAACATATAAATAACAGTATTATACTTGACAGGTTATGATAGGCAATGTCATGCAGAAAATGAAGCTATTTGCTTCAGTAATTAGTTATGCTTTAATATGTCACGTGATTAAAGTAACTTAGAGACAAAACTAATCTCTTTCAAATAAACAAAGATTCTGGATAGTGTTTAATACTGAATACATTCTCATAGAACACATTAAGGAAGGATTTATTTATATTCTTTTACATCCTGAAGTGATGCCAGATTTCTAAGAGTGTTACGTGCTAAGACAGACATCTCTGAATCCTTTGTAATACAAAAAGTAAGATTGCTGGTACTGGCAGTTGTCAAAATAGCATGGAAAGTTCAGACTTCTAGTATATCCCTATTTCACCTATTTCTGAAGAATAAGTGACAGTATTAGTCTTTGTATATAGACTTCGTGTACATAGATCTCTGAGGCAAACAGGCTTAATTTAATCACTGAGAAATCATAGCCCACCATCCCTTCCTTGTTTTGTCTGTGACTAGTCATAACATACATTTACTGAATTTGTTAAAATCTATAAGAATAGTAAATGAAGGAAAAAGGTGACAATTTTTTTGGACCTCACAATGACCTCACTGAAGGAAAGAAAATTCAGTGTTAGACAATTACGTTTCCTCCTGCTTCTTTAGCCAAGGGACCAAAATACTATAGTGTATAGGAAATATACTGCACATATATTCAGTAAGCTGTCTTTCTTTTAGATATCCCACAGGCAAATAATTGTCTCTTATGTTCCCTTTAAAATATGTATCTATAGCTGTATTCAGGTGTATACAGCTACAGGAAATAAAAATATTTAGCCTATCTAAATCGGAGCTTCAGATATGCATTTCATAAGATTCTGCTCACAGAATTATATAAAATGACACTATGGAATCAATATTGCCCTGCAATTGTGGTAGAAAGAAAAATATAAAATATATACTTTCTTGTTTACAATATATGTAGCTTTCTAGAAAGATTAAAAAGTTATTTCTGAATAATACTTTTCTTGTTCAGTCGCTTTTTAAAATCAAATCCTTACGGACGGTTTCACCTTACTTTCATTACTAAGTTTTTAGACAGGTAAAATAAGCCAGGGACCACTTTGAGCAAATGCTATCCTTTTTTTTTTTTTTTGTGGCACTGACTGTATCAAAATCAGTCCACATGAAAATTAGACTGTATCAGAATTAAGGTGACTGAGAAATAGCGTGCATACAGTCAGACTGAGATTTTATAGGTGAAGCTACAAAACAATGTTCAGACCTTATCCAGCTGGAGGTAAGTACTACATATACACATATGCTAAATGAGAAAACAAGACCAGTAACACAGCTAATGGCCTATCACAGATTTAAAAAAAAAGAAAAAGAAAAAGAAATAATACTATATGTATTATTCATCAGTGATTCCCTAAGAATATATATTTCTTTTTTTTCTGTAAATAAAAGATCTACAAAATTTGTTATAAAGAAAGCTGAAAGCATAAGATAAATGCATCACTCAACAGAACTGGAGGTCAGAGATAATGATCAGGAGTCAGAAGAGCAATATTAAAATTCTGAGAAATTCAAACACAGACTTTTTTTACAGTTCGAGAGTGTTCACGTTTCTGAAAGGAATAAATATGAAATGCAACTGTCTCACTTGCATCGTCATATATTGTTCTATAACCTGCTCTTTAGCAGAAAATCTACTTCATACATTCCACGACCCAGGATACTCTGGAGCCAAGTTGGGGCCTTTGATGCACAAGACTGGCCTAGACCAGTTCGTAGGGATCTAAAGATAAGGAACCTTATCTAAAGATAAGGTTCTATACTAAGAGTGATATAGCTCTTCAGTGAAAGCACAGAAGGGAAACTCTACAATAGCACTATCTAATTAATCTCTCTCCTCCACCACTTCTCCTCTCCCATCTTCCTCTCCAGTGCATTTTACAGAAGAAAATACTCAAGGGAATTTTACAGAATCATACAATCACAGAATGGCCAAGGTTGGAAGGGACCTCTAGAGAACATCTAGTCCAAACCTCCTGCTCAAGCTGGGTCCTCTAGAGCACATTGCCCAGGATCGCATCCAGGTAGGTTTTGAATATCTCCAGCAAAGGAGACTCCATAACCTCTCTGGGCAGCCGATGCCAGTGCTCAGTCACCCTCACAGCAAAGAAGTTTTTCCGCATGTTCAGACAGAACTGCCTGTGGTTCACTTTGTGCCTGTTGCCTCTTGTCCTGTCACTGGGCACCTCGGAGGAAAGTCTGGCCTCATCCTCTTGACACCCCCCCTTTCAGATACTTGTACACATTGATGAGATCACCTCTCAGTGTTCTCTTCTCCAGGCTCAACAGGCCCAGCTCTCTCACTCTTTCTTCATAGGAGAGATGCTCCAGGCCCCTCATCATCTTAGTAAGCCTTCACTGCACTCTCTCCAGGAGCTCTCCATGTCTCTCTTGTACTGGGGAGCCCAGAACTGGACACAGCACTCCAGGTGAGGCCTCCCCAGGGCTGAGGAGAGGGGCAGGATCACCTCCCTCCACCTGTTGGCAACTCTCTGCCTAAAGCACCCCAGGATACCAGTGGCCTTCCTGGCCACAAGGGCACATGGCTGCCTCATGCTCAACTTGTTGTCCACCAGCACTCCCAGGTCCTTCTCGGCAGAGCTGCTTTCCAGCAGGTCAACCCCCAGCCTGTCCTGGTGCCTGGGGTTATTCCTCCCCAGGTGCAGGACCTTGTACTTGCCTTTGTGGAACTCCAGGAGGTTCCTCTCTGCCCACCTCTCCAGCCTCCCCAGGTCCCTCTGAAGGGCAGCCCGGTCCTCTGGTGTGTCAGCCACTCCCCCCAGTTTAGTATCATCAGCAAACTTGCTGAGAGTGCACTCTGTGCCTTCCTCCAGGTCATCGATGATTACGTTGAACAAGACCGGACCCAGCCCTGACCCCGGGGGGACACCGCGAGCTACAGGCCTCCAACTAGACTCTGTACCGCTGACCACGGTCCTTGGAGCTCGGCCATCCAGCCAGTTCTCCATCCACCTCACTGTCCACTCATCCAACCCACACTTCCTGAGCTTCCCTAGGAGGATGTGATGGGAGACAGTGTCAAAAGCCTTGCTGAAGTCCAGGCAGACAACATCCACTGCTCTGCCCTCATCTACCCAGCCAGTCGTTCCATCAGAGAAGGCTCTCAGATTGGTCAAGCATGATTTCCCTTTGGTGAATCCATGCTGACTATACTCCTGATCACCTTCTTGTCCTCCAGATGCTTAGTGAGGACCTCCAGGATGAGCTGCTCCATCACCTTTCCCGGGCTGGAGGGGAGGCTGACAGGCCTGTAGTTTCCTGGCTCCTCCTTCTGGCCCTTTTGGAAGGCTGGGGTGACATTGGCTTTCTTCCAGTCCTCAGACGCTTCTCCTGATCTCCAGGACCTTTCCAAGGTGATGGAGAGTGGCCTAGCAATAACATCCGCCAGCTCCCTCAGCACTTGTGGGTGCATCCCATCGGGGCCCATGGATTTGTGGATGTCAGGTTTGGACAAAAGATCTCTAACCTGATCCTCCTCAGCCAAGGGAAAATCTTTCTTTCTCCAGACTTCCTCTCTTGTCCCCAGGGTAATTTTGATATGAGAGTGCCCTACAACTGCCTTTGGGGATGTGAAAGTGTCTTTTCAGTGAACTCAGGGAAAACACACACACATACTAGCATGGCTGAAGATCTAGGATAACAGGGAAGTACATAGTGTATGCTCATATGAGTGTCTATGCTCGTCCATTTCCTTATCTGATCAAGTTCTCATCCCTGGCCCTTCAGACTGAAAACTCTTCAGGAATAAGGCTAAATGCATCTATCTTTTAAGGAAGGAATCTAAAAGGCAACTTCTGCAGTCATACCATTTGTCATTGCAAATAGTGGACTCTCTTTGCCTGTTTTTGTTTATGCTATGCTCTATTTTTGTGGAGTCCATGATGAAGACTCTCTCTTTTCATAGAAAAGATCTAATTTATTATGCTGATGTTCATATATTTGTGGAAGATTTATAAACTGTATTAAAATGCATAGATAGCTCAAATACACCAGCAGTGTGCATTAGTCATTCACTATGAGCAGACATGAAACGAGAGGAAAGTCTGGGGGAGCCAGCCCTCGGATATGGGGCTGAGATGACACAAACTTTCTTAAAAACTTTTATTTTAAGGTTTGCAGTAGTTTAACTGTACTCTTTGTGTCTATACACCTTTCATGCATGAGTAAAGAAAAAGCAACAGTCTATATAATAATCTATCATTAATATAGTTATTTGAAACTGAGTAGTAATTGTGTACAATTTAAAGTAAGTTGTCCCATTTCCTTCCTTCCTTCTCTTTCAAAATAAAATGTGTGAATAATTCTTGAGAATTCAAACTTAGGTTATGTTACCATGGACTGTGACTGTTCGTAGTTTTAAAGATTTGCAGTGATTTGTGGGAACTTGATACTAAAGTTATGTATATTTTGACTACTTTACAATATGTAATGAAGAATAAAGGTAATTAATTTTTTCAGGACCAGATTATCTATGATTTTTGTTAGATCTCAGAAAATGACAGAGAAGAAATGTGCAGCCTAACATACCTTTCTCACTCACTCCAGTGCAGAAAAATAGCACACATTTGTGGGACACCATTTCATTTCTGCTGTCATTGTAAAAAATATCTGTAGTCACTGTTAAAAGCAATGCTAGCTACCCTGAAGAGTAGATGAAAAAAATTTCATCATAGAGCTTTAAAATAGAATACACTCAATCTCTTGCAGCAGGCATGGCAGAAAGCTTAAGAAATCCAAACGAAGAGCTTTTTAAGTATTACTAGTAGGTTTTTCCAAACACTCCAGTCTCACTTTTTCATGAGTGACATGTGTGAACTGCAGATAAACTGAATCACTGCAACTGAGAGAATACAACCGGGTCTGACATGGGCCAGCATGGGTCCAAAGGATTTATTAGTAAGGCATTCTCTGAGTATATGTCACTGTACAAATCTTGTGCCAGGCTTGGAAGCAGTTAGCACTAGTTAGTAAGTCTGGCAAGTATCAGACAGCCCCCCGCAGCGCAGGTTCAGGATTCTCAGCAGTCAAGATTGGGAGAGCTGGAAAGCACAATATACGTAAACTCATATAGCCCTCAACAGAGACACTTTGGCTCAACAGGGATCATTTTTTCTGGCTTAGCAGCCATTCTGCTAAACTCAGTATGGATCTCCAGAAACATGTATTTGCATCACATGCCTCAAAATTCCAAGGTCCACTTGTTATCTTGGGATGGATCCAAACACAAATGCATCTGCATTTAAATATGACAAGTTGATGTATTAGGGTAACTGGGAATGCGTTGAGAACAGTACTATGGTAGTTCTGCAGAACAGACCAAACTAAACTATGTGAAACTATTCAGCCACATTTACACTACAAACTAAAATGCTTCTGCTTTCGGGAAGGCAGCAACACCTGACACATAGGCCAAACTCTATATGGACCAACTGCAAGCTGATATAAAACTAGTAAGTCCCAAAAGACTTGCCATTCTCTGTTCAGGGGCATCTGGGGATCTCCAAGTCATGCTGTTTATAACTCAAAAATCTTTTCAAGTCTTTCATGTTTGGGTTTTGCCTTTACTCAGAATATCCTAAGCTTCTAATAGAAGGCAAAGCACAAATGCATGTCCAAGTGCTTTTAAAAAGTTTTGTCTCCTAAAGAAATCATTCAAAACTGTAGGTAATACTCATTGTCAAAGCTGACTCTACTGTTATGTTCCTCACTGAACTGACTTATCATTTAAAAGTGTTAGCAGACAGTGGGAATCTAACTTGCACTTTTGGACCAAAGCCAGTAGCAATGTGTCTCCCTGAGTTGGAAAGGCGCAATATGATTCAAACTTAAGGCATATGGTCCAGGTCCTGCCACAGAATTCAGTCTAAAAGTTCTGAGGATCATCATAGCAACATGTATTTACATGATGATTCAGTTCCATATACAATTATTCTGGCAAATTCCACCTCTCCCTAGGTTATCAGAGCTTCCTTGCCTATCTCTGAATGATACTGCTCTTTGCCATTTATTGCAAAACAGACACTTTTTTCAAATTAGTTTCTGAAAAAAAAAAAAAAGCCAATAAATATATTGGATAGACATCTATCTGCACTAGATTTATATCTCATAACTGAACTGTATAAAATTGTGAGGTTTGAGATAAAAGTTTTGGAAAGAAATATATAAAAGCTGTCTAACAAAAAAGGTTCCAAATGTTTTATATTAGGAAAAAGATCCTTATCAATTATGCAAAAGATTATGTAACATAATACAATTATAAAGAAGAAATAACAACTTCAAAGCCATGCTACTACTCTGATATCAGAATTTGTCTCCCTTCTGTGAAATTTATGAATCACGATTAGACTGTTTTTTGTAGCAGATAGATTCATTATCAGGAACACAGCTTTCTAATACTAGTAAGAAAAGCTTCTTCATTTATTTTACTTTGTTTCAAATAACGTATACAAACTGAAAACAGCAAGACCGGTGTGAACTGACAACTTTGTTACTCTTTTCTTCCCAATCTAGTTTCCACCAGCTTAACAGTTAAGGTGCTTGCATCTTAAACATAAAAAACAGGATTTTCATATTAAAAACTCTAAGTAAAAAATAGAACATTCTTAAAATTAGCTTCCTTTCGTTACCTACTCCTAATCCTCCCATATGTGAAATATTCACAGTAAGCCTTGAAAACAGTATTCTTATGAGGTAGAAGTTAGTAATATATCATGTCTTTTTATATCATAAACAATAGTACTAGGATTTATTTGAGGGAATCAGCCATACCTGCATTAACTAATAGCAAATATTAGTTTCAAGAGAAAACAATTACAATTCTTCATTATTGTCCAAAATTAAACATACATTTTAAATTGTATGAATCTTTCCAGTTAATTAGAATTTGACTGAATCAATTGCCATACACAGGCAAGAAGGACGTAAAGAAAGTGAAATGGCAATCATCAACTGCAAATGTGTGTTTCCATATCAGCTAGTGCATCCAAATTTATTAGCCATCTGCTTTTTTGCTGGTTGGATTGTTTCTTCATTAAACGACTGCGAGGTGTATATAAACACACTTTAAACAAAGAATTATTAAAACACAATAGCTACCTGCCAGCAGATGCCTGAAATTTACTTTTATTTCCTGTTTTAATTATAGCTTTGCTGTCCCAATTATATTCTCCTGCATCAGAACTACTATCAGGTTTACTACTATCACCTGAATCATGGCTATAAAAGGACCCTGCGGGATGTTAGATTGGATAGACTGAATAATCAGCCCATGCTCTCCAACACCTAACTATTACTGTGGAGACAGAAACAATGACGTAGAAAAACATTGATACGATTGAAAACAGGAGCTTTTGCCTCTGCAGGTATTTACATCTGGGGTTCAGAAGGGAGAAGGAGGATTAGAGCAGCAAATTGCTTTTTATGTACTTCCATACCAAAAACAAATGTTCAACGTCCAGCCAAGTTATGCACTTTTCAGCGCTCAGAAGCACAAGGAAGTTGCAAAACTTGTGACCAGTCCAAAGCACATCACCAGGGTATCATAGGAAAAGTAGTTCTCTTCACCTCTTCCACAAGTAATTTGCTTGTTTTGATATACTAGACAATCTTCTCCTGACCTTCAAACTAGCAGTCACTATCACCAAACATATGAAGTGAAAGTCCAATTAAAACCCAGTTATTATTACGAGCTGTTTCTTCTATGTCATTACCTCTACTTTTCTGCCATCAACTAAAAGAGAAAGCTAATAGATTATTAGGCCTGTGTATCTGTGATTACAACTACTGAAGTATGTAGAGATCTCTTAGACTCACTAATGGAGTAATTCCACTGAAATCAATAGAAATACAAATGAGTAGAGATAGGCTTCACCATATATAATAATGGAATAAAAATACCAGAAGACTTCTGAGTGGTAGCTGAAATGTTTGTCCAGCATCATGCATCATGTTCAATAATGCACCAGTTTTTCTAAAAATACTTTTTTTCCATTTTTTCTGAGTTTGATTTATATTTATTTTAAACTTGCACATTTTTTTTTCCCTTCAAAATATTAGCACAGTTTGTACTTCCCCTGAAGTTCTGGCAGCTGAAAGAATGTGAGATTGCTTAGTAAAACAGAAAACTTTGAAGCAAAGATTCAGAGAGCATATATAAAGCTGTGCTGCACTAACTGCTGCTTAAATTACTTATTCATTTCGACATAGGGTAAACTTGGGAAAATTTCTAAACAGAAGAGATGACATTAAATCAGAAGTAAGTAGAATATTGAACACAGGTACTTAAAGCTAGAATTTCGGCTGGGTAGTAGAAAGCAGAGCATGATGTAAATTAAAAAGAAAGGTAGGAGAGCTAAGAGAAGTGATGATCACCTCTGAATTTCAAGAGATGAAGTTGGAAATACTGCAAATAATCCAAAGCACTGCAAAGTGAAAGTTAAAAAGCAAAGATTTTTAGTAAATCAGTCAAATCAGAGATAACATAGCATGGCTGAAAAATAGTGAAATATAAGAAAGAAGTGATTCAGCAGTCTGACCTGAACAGCATATATAAACATTTTAAGGGGAAAAAATATACAGAACCTGCATACCTGAAAAAAAGGAAACAAAAGCAGCATTTAAACTCTTTATGAGTCCAAGACTGTCATAAGAAGGACCTCTGAATAAGATCCCTTTTACTCTGGCTGTTTTTGTAGCTATGGTATGTTTAGAGTAGAGCTTAGGCAACAGCGAGCTGGAGATGAAAGTGCTATAAAGCAGGACAAAAGAAGGACCTGAAGCACACTCTCCCGGTTCGGATGAGCGCTCTAACCACGAAGCAGCTGAGTAGGAAACACTGCTGCAAGCAACTGCTGCCACCACAGACTCTAGGAGCGCGCTCCCGGGCCACCAGGCCTCCTGCGGGAAGCCTTGTCTCAGGAACACCTCCTCTCTGGGTTCTAACACAGGCTAGGAGTAAGACAACCTCCACGCTGTACCTTTGTGTTAAAACAGAGGTACTTTTACTGCAGACAAAGATCAGACCAGAAGTACTTCCTTGACTTACTTTGAAGACTAAAGAGTAGTCCAACTTGCAGACACAAATGTTAGGCTTAACCAGACCTTACCTACTGAAGTCCCACTCTCCTTTCAGCTGCTCAGCTTCTGAAACTAACAAGAACAATGTTTTCCACCAACTATGAAAACCTTCAAAACTGGGAAACAGAAAATCCTGAATGTATTAGCTAAAGGAAACAGTGACTATGAATAACTTAACAATACTGTACCTTACGATCCTGGGCTGTAATTGCAATATCTTATCTGTAACAACAGGCAAGAGTTAGTGCCAGTGCCAGTGTGCACACCTCTGAAACAGTGTGCACAATTCTAGTATCCACAGAAGCAAAAGCCCCTGCTTTAACAAAAGCCACTTGGCTTAATTAGCTTAGCAAAATGAAAAATTGGAAAAGCATATAATTCACTAAAAGGGAAAAACTGTGGAATGAGATGGTGTTAGCATATGAACATATGCACACCAAACAGAGGATCTCCAAACGAATTTCTAAGAGGGATGGTAAAGGCCAGAAGCTAATACTCATGCTGATCTTGGTCTTAGGATTAAATGGATTATCTGACACCTACCTGGGAAAGCAACAGGCTGAACTAGATGTTTCATTCGGTTGCCCCATAAACCGTGACCAAACAAAGCTAATTATTAAAAACTAATCTGCGATTAGTCTTTGGTCCCAAAACTGTAAGGGTGAGTTATAAAGCAGAAGTAATGATAAAAACTGAATACATATTTATACATGTTTTAGAAATCACAGACCAACTATTATGCTACTTAAAATAAATCTTTCATAATATTAGCTTTAAAAAGAAACATGTGCCAATAATTGCATTTTCGGTGCATAACTCTGAAGTCATTAACTCAGACTTTGGCATTTGAACAAAATGGAATGATTGTCAAGATGCTGAATTTCTTTAATTTTTAAGCTTAATCTCAGATCTAGACACCCATACCTGAAATGTTTAAGCTTAACAAATAAGTTTGAAAACTAGTTTTTTCTTATCCAAGTATTTTCAAACTCTAGAATCATAGTTTCAATGAACATGGATTCAGAGCCAACACAAAAATAATAGATTTAAAAACTGAAATTTCTATTAAATATTTAAATATTATTATTGTTTTCTGTCAACTATAAACTCTGTATTAACTTTTGGTTGGACTCTGGGATTCTTCTGGGTCCCCAAACAAAAATATAAATTCCTATGTTGTCCATAAGCCTTGCTGTTATGTAATATAAACATTATATAATCCCATAGCAAGTGCTTCTACTCTATATAGTATATCGTCACTTAGCAGTGGAATAGTTACAGCTCTGTTAATTCGTTTTCTGTGTCCATATATGGATTGAATCCTTTCAAATATATGTTAATGTAATACTATTAACTTTCTGACAGGCACACAATTACTTGGAAACCATAGCTTGCATTTAGACCGTTTTAACATCAAGTTTTGGTTTACCTCAAATCTGGGTAATGCATATTTTTACTGTGTTGCTAGTTTTACTTTCTCAAAAGCTAAGGCAAAAAGACGCTGACTAAACAAATTGTGCTCTAGGCAGCAAATCAACAACACTGAATATAAAAACACAGACAGGATTTTTGGTTTCAAATTGTTCTGCGAGACAGGTGGTTTGACCTATTCAGCTTGTCAGAGTTCATTACTAGATACGAGCTTTTACATTTTTTATGACTGGATGAAGACTTTTCAGATGACAATACCCAAGGTTAATCTCCTAATAGTTAGTAGACAAGATTTTGCTTACAGTGTCACTTAGCTTAGAAGAATCCACTATTAAATATTTAGTCATGTCAATCAAACACCATCATTTAAATTCTAGTTAAATGCATCTTTTTGGTTTTGCTTTATTTAATCAGTTATAGAGCAATCAAGCATTCTGAAAAGTAGTTGGGGGCATTCTGGAAAACACACAAGAAAAAAAAATATGGGGATTTCAGATATGTTTTTTAACATATTTTAACATATTTAACTTTTTGGTTTTTGCATCAAGTTTATGAAGAGTAAGTTTTCTCACTGGCTGCATACTCTCAAGTGCTAATTAAAGTTTTATTTAGTTAAAGCACTTCTCCACAAAGTACTAGAGCTCAAAGGCTATAGCATATCAGATGAGCTTTAAGAGTTCCCACAGGGAGTTATGCTTTCACTGTTATGACATAAGCTACTGTCTTTAAAGAACCACAGTAACGAGCTTTGCTACCCAAGAGACATCCCTCAGAGCTTCCAGCCCCCAAAGACCTCCTCTCAGATTTTAGTTGCTTCCTTTCCCCTGCCTCCTTGTCTCTTCAGTCTTCTGCCACACACATTCAGTGACAGCAGCAGCCACGGTCAGCAAGCCCTGAACTTTTTTTTCTTTTCTTTTTAACTATATGGCGCATTTGTTGTATGGACAAGCAAACCTGGAACCCTTGTGGCTGTGCCTTTCCTGGAGCTGTATTTGCTAATGCTTATTCTCCTTCATTTAAAAAAGCTACAATGTTTTAATTTACTATAATTTCAGCAGTATTCTTCAAGAAGGTGCTCCCGAAGCCCTCCTACAAAATCATGGGTGACCTTACGCTTTGTTCCATCTTCTCTGTGCGAAAAGCAAATGGCAGAAGCTAGAATGGGAAATCCAGCTTTGTTACTTTTAGTAATGATTTCCTCATTGGGACTAACTCTGAATACATACACATCTTATTTGCACTGACTCCAGTGAATCACACATTCCAGCTTAGAATTAAGGCTAATACGCAAGCTCTGTGTATGAATATAGAAAACCTCCTCTCTGGCTATTGCTTATAATAATCTCCCCCAAATTTTGTCTAGTGTTAAAAACGTATATTGAAAACCAAGCAGGAAAGAATATGGAATCCTATGTGTAGAGATTTACATAGTTCTCACTTTCCATCTTAACACATACAATCCCTACTCTGTGGCTTCTGATTCTCTTATTCTGAGTATTTTATGGGGTGCTGAAATCTGCTTCCTGTCAATGAAAATTCTGCAAGCGAAGAAAACTTCAGAGACCTTTGCAAGCTAAAGGACAGTATTTTGTGATGCAGTTATTCCTGCACAAGTATATTCCAACAGTGGAAGGAATTCCACTCTGTATATTCATTCCTTTATTTCCCAATAAAAAGTCTAAGGAATTTCTAATGTTATGGGGAAATTCAGGCTTTTAAAATGAGATCATATCTGTTTAAGGATTTTTATTAGGTTTGGAGGAGGAAGGTGCAATATTCTAAAAAAGTACCCACGTACATGACTGCAGTCAGTTGCTCTGTGCCAAAATAAATAGAAAGACTTACAGAAACCAAGCCATATGGACATTATCGGTTTGTCTGATTCACCGTTTTGCAATTTGCCTACATTTCTTTTATTTCATGAAATTAATGATGAGATCTAAATCATAAAAGGTATGTAGGCAGACAATTTAAATCTCCTAAATTTTTAACTTATTTTAATCTCAAGTGTTATTTGATGAGAATAAATAGGCAAAAAAAAACCCCACAACACTATACTCCTGACAAATAATTGGGTTTGGAAAATTTTTTGCCATATTTCATGACCTGCACCAGCTAAAGAAAATTGAAGAGCAGGATAGAGTTACTAAACTTAAGATGCCAAAATTGCTCCTAATTTTAGGTGCTAAGTAAGGACTCTTCCTAAATTTACACTAGTAGGACCTCTTTCTGGTTCCTTGCTTGCACCATTGAATAGTCAGAGAATTTGAGTTCTTGCTTTAAGAGAGCCGTTTCACTGTTTAGGTGAGTACCAAAGCAGAGTGGACTGAATCTTACCCTAGCAGTTATTCTAAGTGATTTAGGCTGTTCACACAGTGTTGCCTTATATAATCCAAATATATTGTTTATTGCTTCAGAAAATGCAATTCTGGCTTGCCCTTTCATTGTAGGTAGCAGATGGGTTTCTAGTCTACATATAAAACATCAAGGTATAAAAATAATACTAGTAGAATAAAAATATTAGTCGTTACACAACCCACACATACCTACTATGACATTTTTTTTCTGCCTCAGGCTACCTTCCCTTTTTAATAGTGGATGTTCAGCAACAAAGGGCTTTAGTTTCTTTTACCCTTTGAATTTTGCTTTTTAAACATCCGCCTGTACTGCCTGGAATACTTAAAGCCCTCTAACCATTAGCTGAATGAAAAATACACTTCTTCCTTTGTTCTCGCCATTCTAGATTCTACGGGATGGTTTCCATGACTTCAGCACAGTTCGCATTTGTATACTCCTGTTACGGTTGGCAATAAAATCTGCATTGCTTTCAGTGGGGTAAATTTCAAGTAAAACAGCATACTTTTAAAAATGCCATTTCGGTTGCCTGAAGAAATTACTCAAAGTTACATAGTTTCATTAGAGATGTGAAGATTCTATTCCAAAATTGGCAGGTTAGGCTCAATGCTGACTAACAGTCAAATATATCCATAAATATCCAAGAAGATATGCAAAATAGAGATGTGGGATAGTTATTTTCAAAATCAAACTGTTTTTCAGTTATTTATTTATCTAGCTTTATTTTCTCAAGTACAAATGTAGTAGAAAGATATACAAATACACAAAAGTCCATTGACTTTGTGGAGAGTAAGCAAAAATATTGGGACAACTGAAACTTCTTTTTTTTAATTTTGTATGGCAAGAAGCATTCCAACACAGTGGAAATTCATTAGGCTTATGTATAGGACTGTGAAAAAATTACCTAAAATACCTAATAATTCACCTTTGATTACATTATACAATATTTATTTAGACCAGAAAAACATAGCAGCAGCTGCAAACAGGGTGTGAATGAGAGCTAGAGGTGTCCTGGGCAAGCTCATAAGAACAAAGCAGAAAGCTTTAGGGTGCAAAAGGGTCGAACATCAATCAAACTGCAGAACAATATGAAAGTGGAAAAGTAAGTAATAAAAACAAAAGCCTGCAGTAGTGAAAAACAAGCTGATTATTTGCTTTATCTCAAGGTCATCTGTCCCGGTCTTTTCTCTCTGAGAGATAACTATTGACTTTTCAAAAGCCATGATCCTGAACTGTTCTCAGCACTGCTTAATATTGTGCGTGTTTCTAGGGAGGCTTATATTTAGCTTAGAACTACAGCTAGGCTTGGTTTACACAATACTAGTCTTTAACTTCAGACACCACATTCATGGATTGCTTCAGATCACACATAAGAAGGTGTTTTGAACCAGTTTTGAGGGAAATGTGTGAAGTATTTTTGTCTAAAATGAATGAAAATATTCTGAACTCAGTAATTTTGTTTGGATCTTGACAACTTCACTAGCTCTGTGAATTCCCTGCCCAGTACTTAAACAGTTCTCCTTTCCTAAGTCAAGTTAATGACTGCTTTACATTAAGGGGTTTCATGGGAGAGAGGACATGCATATGAAACAGAGGGTCACATGACTGTCACTATTATTCTAGATATGGTGCTTCCAGGACGTTTCAGAAGGTTATGAAAACACTGCTGAATTGAATAGAACCAATGCTCATTCTTATGCTAGAGACTGCTGTTTTAAAGAGAAAAAGATTTAGTTGGAAAGGAATCCTTTGTCTAATCCTTACAGTTTCCTTCTTGATTGCCTACCATAACTGAATATAGATACTCCACTCTTCTTTCTTTCCTATTAGTTTACCTACTTATGTCCAAAGTACGAATGCATTTCGAATGGTTTATTCATGTAGAACTCTTATTTGGATACCTGGATTAAATTATGGAGAAAATTATCTTATCTTGATGATATGTCAGTCATAGACACCTTAACATAAGGCTGAGATTGTGCAACAGTCCTTTCCTACATGGAAAACTGTAGGTGTACATAAGTGTTTGTACTTATTTATTCCCCAGATAGTGGTGAACAGATGGTAAACTGTTGAAACTGATAGAGATCTGGACAGGCACTAATGACACGGAAAACAAAGTGATTTTCTAAAGTAAATTTTAGCACTAAACACTGAAAAGGTTCACTGTTCCTGAGCCTGACTCCGGAATCTGCCAGTGTACTGTTCTCTAGAAGAAGAAAGTGTATTTTTACTATTTTTACTTTCAGGAGATCTTACTTTCCCTTAAAGAGCAACAGATATTTCTTCTTTCCTCATGCTGTAAAAGCAGAGAAGAGTCTTCTTACCCTATGAAGCAGAGAGTGTATTTACTTGAGTGGAACGGCGGGTACCTTGCTGAGTCGATTTTAAAGAGTAGTGTTGTAAGGCTTCTGATCCTCAAGGACTGGGTTCAGTCAGCTTGCTACTACTGAACATTCGATCCACACTCTCTCCATGATACTGAGGAAATACCTTTCTGGCAGTTACCCTCTGTTGTTCACTGTTTTATATATATTAAAAAGGCCTCTATAAAATAATCTCCTTAAGACTTAAGACTGTAAGAAATTGCACAGTTAATTACCCTACTCATCTATTTTTCATGCTTTGCTTTTGAAATGTCTAGGCTTTGATACATTATGTCATTATTTTATGCATGAATAGTCATAAGCTGTCAATGCATTCACCCTACACCCTCTCAAATGGAAAAAAGCTCCAGAAAAGTATCAGCATCACAAAAAAGTAAAAACTCAAGACAAAAAAAAAAAAAAGATTTCAGGGAAGAAATTGGCAAGAGGCACACAGAAAAGAAGGGCTACAGCTTTCTTCTTCAAGTTAAAAATAATTTTTTAACATAAACTTGTCAATAAATTTAATACTTGCAAAGGCCCCTGGAGTTTTAAATATCTTATTGACAAAGAGGAGTGGGACTTTAAAGGAATAAAAAAGCAAAAATACAATGGAAACAAAGCAAAATAAAGATATAGTGCACTATAAGTCTTCACAGAAGATCATCTCTACTAATTGCTGTTGCTAAAGCTTTTAGTTCTTCTTAAGAAGAAATAAGAAGAGCTTAGGAATCATAAAAACAATAGAAATGATTCAAACGTTAGTTGATAATAGCAGCAAATAACTCAAAGAAGCATTGAGAAATAAAAAGTGAAAAATTTGTCATAGCATTTACTACAGAGTATTATTGTTTTGCTGAATCAGAGGACGTTTTTTGGTGGAAAGATTGTGAGATGGTTCAGCCTAATTCTGCAAGCCGTTTGTAAAAAATGTTCCTTGATACTGTTTCTAATAACTTTTCTCATCTGGGAAAAGAAAACATTGCTTTCTGCTAACACTACTTTTCATTTGTCCATTTCATATTGCTTAGTCTTCACAAAAGAACTTGCTGCTTGGGTAGTCAATATTAACCAAAATTTTAAAAATAAAACTGCTGCAGAATTCTAAATACCAGTAAACATGAGAAGCCATGTAGATTTTGCAAAGATATATGTGCAATAAGCCAAGGTGCCTGACTAATTTGATTCCTAACAATGGTGACACGACCTTCTCAAGCTATTTAAACTCTAGCGAATTTTGAATGTGGTAGGTACAACAAAATGAGCTTATACTTATACAAGCTGTAGCACAGTTGCATAAGCTTCTATGAATATATTATGATCTAGAGAATCCATTATATGTAAGTGCCTTTGAGCATGTAGCAGAGCACATGCAAGAAACTGACATGCATCTGTTTGCAACTTAAACTACCTCCATTTTATGGAAGTTAATTAAGTTTTCCTTTACACTAGGCACTAAAAGTCACATTTCTATCACCACTGAATGTCTGTTCAGCTACACATAGGATCCATCAGGCATCAGCCATCTACCCACTCTGCATTATGTGTGTATTGAAGGACTTTCAACTTAATTTCCATATATGGCTTCATGTCAGAAAGATTAAGAGTTTAGTTGTAATAGTCTTCCCAGCCCTGCAAATCTTACCCCAGAGTGATTCACAGCAAAATCTAAATCCATGTGGCCAAAAAAAGATGTTTTTGCATTAGCAAGGAATGTTTAATTGTTCTAAATAAACAACTTCAGTGTCATCTCGAGTCTCAGCCATCAGCTTTCCACCAGTGATCCACATTCTCTAAATGTAGTTAATTCTTCATTCTCTTTCTGCATGCCCCTGTTTAGAAATTTAAAACCCTTCATGAGGCTGCTTGTTCTAATCATTCCTGCAGTCAAAAAAATTTTTGTTAACTGAAATGCTCTTGGGTTCTTTGAGCATGGTCTTGCCTGGCTCGGGAAGAGAAGCCCATTACTGCTACTTTTTTCCCCTTATGAAGTATGACTATTTTAAAGGCTTTGTCAAAGAGCACACAGTGTTGGGATATCTGGTAAAATTAAATCCTATTATATGCACCCTTATAGTGTGACTTAATCAATAATAGGTTTCCGTTAGTTAATATCTGTTCAAATATACAAACGGGGATAAACACCAGTCTTTTAAACCCCAGTTTTAAACCCCAAGAAAATCCTAGTAGTCAAGCTTTGACTACATTCACACTCATGAAAAGCATTTTCTCCGCTAAAAATTCAAAAGCCACTAGAATGTTTTTTTGTCTCTGGTGAACGGTTATTTGAGCTAGACTGGATGATGTCGTTTTAGGTTAGGTCGAGAAGTACGGTTTAGGTGATCAACTCATAAAACTTGAAAAGAAAAATAATTTCAGGAAAATGCTGTGCACATCTTTAAGGACTGCAAAAATGCCAGTATCCAAAAATATTAGTTTTTCCTAGATTGTAAAGGTTTCTGTTTTGTTTTGTTTTGTTTAAAATTATGAAGACTTATTAATAGGTTTACTGTTTGCAGGACAGGGAGATTTTATTTAAATCAGCTTGCACATTTCCAGTGATCAGAGTATAGGATTCTAAACCTTCACCTGGCTATTTTGTTCTGATTAAGAAATATTTTCAATTGTGAGCAACTGCCTTACTTCTGTCTAAGAGCCTTTCATGACTTTGCTGATCATGGTCATTATCTCTTCAGAGCAGAGCATCTGACCTTGTCATGGCAAAACAGCAGTATAAAAGTTGATTATACAGAGACCATAGAAGTTAAGGACAGAAAAGTAAATGAAAACCTCTGGTGAGTTTACCACAAATGATGTGATATATCTCCCTGAAAAGCAGCACCAGATGTACACAACAGTTGGAATATCTGGTTCTCCTACTGGAAGAAACACAACACAGATGTTTCTTATTGTACGAAAATATATGAAAGAGATTGAAAAACATACTACCAGATTTGTCTTAGGGAGACAGTAATAACATTCTATGCCATAAGCAAGATAGATGATTTAATTACAGACCTACAGGCCAAACCCTCCTTCCTAATATTTCTGAACATCCATACCTACATGTATCTGGCATTAATTGTATTAGACATTTTTTACCAGTCATAAAAAGGAAAAAATTTCTAGAACAGTGGAGGCAAATACTCAAAGACATTAGGCTGAATGTAAGACTGATCATCAACTTCCTACAAACGGTTAGAAATATAGGAGCAATGTTTGGCTGGAACTGTGGTTGTTAGAAACATCAGTCATCTGTAGAAAGCAATGAGAAAGCCAGCAAAAGTTACAAAATATTACTTAAGTAGAGTTCTTTAAGCTGTAGCAGGAATGGAAAAGCAGAATTAGGAAAATCCCTGCTGCTTGTTCTTACTGCATTAAGAAGAAAAAAAAAAAAAAAAGACTATGTACGTTTTGAGAAAGTCAATAGGTCTCTGTGGAAAACAAAAAAAAAAAATCCTCTATCGTTAATTTCTTCTGTCCTAAGGAGAATCAACCTGGCAAGGGTCTTCTACTGGCAAACCACTTGGGCCAATGGCAACAGTTTCATAACAACTTTGTTTTTATAGGTAAACCTTGGCTAAAACACTTTGGATAGAAAGTGTAAAGGGGAGGAAAGCACTAACTCAAACACAAACACCTTTCATACCAAAAAAAAGGATATTCCTAAATATAACATCAAATTACAGCAATGGCAAATACAGTGAGGTTTAAGGAAGCATTTTTTATACACAAGATTCTTAAGTCCAATAATTACTCATGACCTAATCCTTTTAGAAATTCAGTGCCAGCTCTTAAAATATAACAGTCAACAGAATAATTCTTTCTTCCAATTTGGATGGGTTATCCTTATACTGGAATGAAATTATAATGATATCCACAGGGCACAGAACAAATATTTTTTAAATTATAGACTGTGATAAGAATCAAAATATTTTAAGAAAAGTCTGAAGTCTATTCCTACATGCAGGTGCACAAAGTCAATGCAGATGAAAACCCGAAAAGGTGAATTCTCAAATGAAAAACTCTTATACGGAAAAATGTGTCTGTCTCAGTACAAAATTCTTGACAGAAATTCAAATTCTGGAAAATGCTTTCCAGTTCAGAATTATTGATGAAATTCCTCTTAAAGGCTGTGCCCTTGTGCATGACAAGCTGCCTCTTTAGATTATATCACCTCTTCTGCAGTGGAGATTTCATTAGTGCACTCTATCCTTGGTATTTTGTAAGGATATAGTCTAGCTCAGAAGCCCGGCCTCACAGAAGGTAGACATAGTGCAAATGAACTATGTTGGAGCCATACTTGCTAATCTCTCCTCTCCAGGAGAGAGAGAGACCAACGATTTCAGGAGAAAATATATTATTCAGAAAACTAGGCATTAAATGAAAAACCTTAAATCAGATATAAAACAAGTGTAGACATTTTTAATCCAAAGAGTTTGCGTTGAAACTTTTTCAACAGCTCCTACTGTAATTTGCACACACATCTTAACTGACCCCCAAGCAGAGAACGTCCCATGCAACAGGGCACCTGGGTTTCTGAGACTAGGCAGGGAGTTCCCCCCCCTCCAGAAATCCTCCCTGAGCCCAGCAGTTGTAACAGGGAGCAGATGTGAATCAGGAGCCTGCCTTACCCTCACTGTAATTAGGTCAGAATGATGCGACTCTGGAAGAGCTGCCACATGTAACTTCTGCTGCTGCTTATTAAGCTTACTGAAATGCATGAAGAACCAGTAAAAAAGAATGTAACTGCATCTTAGCAGTTTTTCAAAATTACGCCCACTGCTTGGTGGTGCTAGGTCCCACTGTACAAAGAAAACTCTTTAGTAAGAAAGAGGTCAGGTTTGGGTGGCCTAAGTAACAAGCTGAATACAGGAAATGAAATGACTGGCAGCTGTCAGGTCAGGTATGTTCTAAGCCCAAAAGCCTATCTAGAAAGTACATTCTTCTTTCTGAAGCAGTAACAAACAGACTGATGACAGTCAGGTTTGTTAGCCTGGAATTTGCTCTCTCTTCTAGTGCAACCCAACCAATGTCTTAGCTGCTCTTCTCCTTTCAAGAGGCTTAACTCAGCGCTGCAACTAAGCAGTGATTTTGGTAGTTCTGTAAAAACCTGGTAGATCCAGTCCACTCAGTGGAGGTCCCAAGGCTTGAGCAGAGGGTGTGGGTCAGCAGTCTCCGGGGTGTTCTACAGCTTCCACAGATCAGAGAGAAGCTACAAGCATTGTGCTGGTACATCTTGCCGTGGAAAACTTGCCTTCAAGTGATGACAGCAGTGACAGGGTTGAATAATAAACCCAACATTATTCATTGTTATTCAGGGTCATAAAGCATCCTTCCCTGGACCAATTTTTCTATCATCTGATTCTTCCAAGTGTAGCTAGCCTACTTGTTATTATGCAAATATATGCCAAGCCCCTAGAAGGTGAATGGACGTGCACCTAGATATAATAGAAATACAGGAATGTTTTTGGCGCTTAAGTCTTCATTTATAGTTAACTCAATTTCTATGGCTTACATACTGACTGTGCTCCTTCCCAGATTATTTACTGTTTTGAAAAAGCTTTGATTCTGCCTCCAAGCATCTATCAATGCAACATTAATTATGGACATGCTTTTGAGTAATCTCGCCAAGTTTTTATTCCTCAGAAAGTCCCACTGAAAATATCCACTTCCACTGGGAAAGTAAGAAACTGAAAACATTTTTTAAAGAAATGCCACTTTAGAAGTATGTAGACCCCTCTCATCTATCAGCAAGAAAAGAGCTGGAAAAACATTCATTTCTTTATGTCATTAATTAAGCAAAACCACCTTTAACTGAACTGCACTTGCAAACTTTCATAAACAGGACTTTGGTTTTGTATTGAAAGAGTTGAGCTATCAAAGCATTTTTGTCCCAGATGGTGGTATTAAATCAATATCCTCAATTAAGAAACCCCTGAAAGAGTGCAAACTAGAGCATTCATTATCATTGCTCTTCAATAGGCAGCAGGATAGATGCTGAGAATAAATAGGAGTGTTAATTTTCACTGTCATATGTCAGCATCTGAAAGGGAAATCACAGTGCATTCTTCTCTCTTAATTCTGAAATGCATTGTGTGTTTCCCAGGATTAAAATTATTTACACTTTACATCAGTTTTGAGTCTAGCATTATACATCTGAATTGGCACTATGTAAAACTCAGTATCCAAGCTATTTTCTCAGTTGTGACTATTAACATGCATTGAGTTGAAAAGATTTATGATGAATATTTCAGACAGCTAAGTGTATATGTTTCAGTGGTTTAATGCCATATAATAAAATGTCATAATTGCTGAGGTGAACTTTGATCATAACAGTCAAAAGTTTTTAAGTTTTCTATTTCAGAATTTGCTTATAGCAAGTACAGTAAGTTTGTCATCATGATCACAAACATCAGCCACTAACGTTATGGCTACTAATAACCCATACAGCAATTCAAAAGTCCTAGGAAGGTCTGCCTTATAAAATCAGCAGCTTACAATCCTACTTTCTTTCTTTTCCATAGACATCAATCTTCTTCCAATCTGATTGAAAGATTAAAGCAATTAAGAAAAACTCAATCTGTATTTCGCTCAAAGTTTGCTTACATTAGACCTGAAAAAATACTTGTGAGTCTTAAGTTTGTCTGTTTTCCCTCTGCTATAATGACATGTGTAATTGATTGCCTCTCTCAGGCAAGCCTTGCTCATTTAAAATACTGATACTGCTTTGAATGCAAAGTGGAGAACAAGCCACACAGAAGGAAAGAGAGGAATTCAAGAAAATACTGTAAGAAGTAAGGCTAATGTCACCAGGATGAGACAAATCAAGATGGAATGCCTGCACTTACCCTGGACAAAAAGATTGCATTTGGTTATGGCTCACTAAAGCCTACTCCTAGTAGTGGGCATTAGTACTTATTTCTTTTCCACATGTGTGGAGGGCAGAAGCAGAGTTCACTGTAATTGTTCCTCTCCCTAATGCAAATGACTATAGACACTTCAAGGTTTGAAATATAGGAGGCCGTCCTATGATACCTTTAATTCTCATGGAAATGGTAGACAAAGAAACTATGAAGAATCACTATTTAGCTTTATCCTTGGATGCTACTGAATGTAAAGAAATGTAAAATTACTCAAGAAGTCAGGTATAATTGAGCATTGAAAAGAAAAAGGAGATGAAATACTAAAAACCTTAAAGTCATTCATTGATAATTATTGGCCAACTATTCCTTTCCTAAAAATATAGAAAAAAATCACAAGATAATGGCATTAAAATAAAGAGTAACTTCTAAAAAACGCCTTTTTTTAGAAGAACTACAGGCATCAGAAATCAATCTCTTTTCCTTTTTATCAAATGTCAGGCTGAACAGAAATAAAGGAAGAGTTTTCCCATTAGCACATTTGCTGGCCACAACATATACTTTTTAGAATCATATTTGACATCTAACAAATACCTTGGCAGGTTTCTATTTTATTCCTATGCGATAGTTAAGATGCCATTGCTTATTTTGGCATTATAAACAAGCAGAAAGAAGGACAGAGCCAGGACATAACTTAACTTGGTAGATCACAGCTTTTTGATATTAAGCACAGAGCAGCACATTAGAAGGTTACTCACATATCTTTGTTCCATGACAATTATCAAAAATATAATAGATTAGATTATCTGATCTTAGCTGAGAAGGAAAGGATACAACACTAATACTACCTCCCATATTTTATAGGAAGATTCAGCCTATGCTAGGAGTTCATGCAAAACACGAACATGCTCATTCTGTAATAAGCCTTTGTCACATTATCAGCTTAACTTTCAGATATATTTTATTGTTATATTTCAGATGTTTTTGGTATAAAAAGAGGGAAGGATTTGGGATTCAGTTTACAGTACCATAAACCACTTAAGGGAGGACTCTTGCCTCATGCTCTACCACTATCCCAAGAACATGTGGGGTTTTTTTAAATGAATTTTGCAGCAGTAGTTGCAAACTGAAGATCCAGCCTTACACTGCTCTGTGAGCTTATGATGTTTCTTACACAAGTAATAGCAGTTACTACTTGCATCACTGTCAGGTTCAAACTCAGATGACTTACCTTAGTCATCTTGATTTTAACAGGGAATGCATGTTCTGAACTGGAAACAAAGGTTATTCTTTTAAAGTCTAGTCAGGACTAATTTGCTTCCTTCCCATAACTTTCTCCTCAATAACCAGGCACATTCCACAACTTACTTATATAGAAAATACTCTAACTACATCTGTACTTGTAAATTTAAGAATATCAGGGAACATTCAAACATATATTTACTTTATTAGTATAGATACAGCTATTGTTTAATAACTTTTTCCCTTGTACCTCTATCAATGCAATACAGGGTTGCATCTCAAAAGAAGCCCCTTAGAATTATTTAATTAGTATGTAATAGAAACAAAACCTTTTTCTTACATACTGAATGTGGCACACTACGTGAAAATTTCCAATATATTTAATAAAATAAAAATTTAGACCTAAAACTCAGATTAATTTTAGCTTTGTTTAGTCAGATATTAATACTATTTCTTTTTCTTTTAAAAAAGAAAACAAACTTTAAAAAGGGCAAGCTGCTTTAACAAATAAAAAATAAATTTAGCTTGAGACTGTGCATTTTTAAATTTCAATTACTTAACAGTCAACTTCATATATTTAGAGGTGCAATGACATGATGACAAACATAAAAGAGGAAGAAATCAGGCGTATAGAACAATTATTGCCCTTACAATACCATTTGCCAGATGGAAAAGGATAAAAACGGTAAGAAAAGCATCAGCAAACTCTTTAAAAACAAGTATGCTTTAGTGTTTATCTCACTTATACTAACTTCTCTGAAATAAATCCTAATTTAAGGTTAATCCCCAAAAGACTTCTGTCTTCACAGAATCACAGAATGGCCAAGGTTGGAGATCGGGAGATCATCTAGTCCAAACCCCCCTGCTCAAGCAGGGTCCTCTAGACCATATTGCCCAGGATCGCATCCAGGCGGGTTTTGAAGATCTCCAGCAAAGGAGACTCCATAACCTCTCTGGGCAGCCGATGCCAGTGCTCAGTCACCCTCACAGCGAAGAAGTTTTTCCACATGTTCAGACAGAACTGCCTGTGGTTCACTTTGTGCCTGTTGCCTCTTGTCCTGTCACTGGGCACCTTGGAGGAAAGTCTGGCCTCATCCTCTTGACACCCCCCCCTTTCAGATACTTGTACACATTGATGAGATCACCTCTCAGTGTTCTCTTCTCCAGGCTCAACAGGCCCAGCTCTCTCACTCTTTCTTCATAGGAGAGATGCTCCAGGCCCCTCATCATCTTAGTAAGCCTTCACTGCACTCTCTCCAGGAGTGCCATGTCTCTCTTGTACTGGGGAGCCCAGAACTGGACACAGTACTCCAGGGGAGGCCTCCCCAGGGCTGAGCAGAGGGGCAGGATCACCTCCCTCCACCTGCTGGCAACTCTCTGCCTAATGCACCCCAGGATCCCATTGGCCTTCCTGGCCACAAGGGCACATGGCTGCCTCATGCTCAACTTGTTGTCCACCAGCACTCCCAGGTCCTTCTCGGCAGAGCTGCTTTCCAGCAGGTCAACCCCCAGCCTGTCCTGGTGCCTGGGGTTATTCCTCCCCAGGTGCAGGACCTTGTACTTGTCTTTGTGGAACTCCAGGAGGTTCCTCTCCGCCCACCTCTCCAGCCTCCCCAGGTCCCTCTGAAGGGCAGCCCGGTCCTCTGGTGTGTCAGCCACTCCCCCCAGTTTAGTATCATCAGCAAACTTGCTGAGAGTGCACTCTGTGCCTTCCTCCAGGTCATCGATGAATACGTTGAACAAGACCGGACCCAGCCCTGACCCCGGGGGGACACCGCGAGCTACAGGCCTCCAACTAGACTCAGTACTGCTGACCAAATCTCAATCTCTTCTCAATCTTAAAGTGAAGTAAATGGGATAACTCAGTTTATGTAGCGTTAAACATTTTGCATTTATCTGCAGGTAAGAAGGCTTTCTAAACTATGTAAAATATCAAAATAAAGTTTATTTAGAAATACAGTTTCTATTGTACTTTTACTACTGTAAAAGTTACATCATTTCTTTTAAACTTGCTTTAGGAAAGAGGAAAAAAAGTTCCTTACCTATTAGAATTGTTTCCAACAAAAACAGCCGAAAACCAAAACTCTGAAGCAGCTATTTGCATAATGTAGGGCAAGTTTGTTTTTGTGAATTCTAGGCAGCTTTTAATCTATATGGTATCAACGATCCAGATGTTGTTTTATGCCAAAACTCTGGAAAATTATACTTAATACTTACATTTAATTGTATGAGGGCATTTAATTGTATGGTTTTGGAGAAGTATGGAATGAATATCCTTGTGATGATGTTTTTCCTGATTTATATGCTTATTTGGAATTTCAGACAGATCTCTCTCAAAAAAGCTTAAGTTCAATAAAGAGTGTTTGCAAGGATTCTCTTAGCCAGCCTCCACACTAGTGCCTTGTTATCTTTGTAATACAGACAAGAAACATGAAGTCTGTTGGAAAATATGGACTTGCTTTTCCTAATTACATCATTCTCCTTCCTTATTTGCACATGATAATCACAGGCTATTTTCTTTTTAAAAGCACTAAGTAGTGACGTACAATATTTAACATTTTTAAGTGTTTTGAGAAATATAAGAACATAAGAACATAAAGCTTACATAAAATACTACAACTACAGCAATTTTCGAGCTATATAAGCAGAAGCTAGAGCCAAAGCTAGCTTTAGAAACTGCAAAATATGTTTCATCTTTCTGAGGAACAAAAACCATCGGTACGAATTTTGAAAAATAGAACGGACAAAAAAGTATTTTATAATCTATAATTCTAAAGAAATAAAATTTCTCACTGGAGTAAAGCTTCAAAATAAATGTGAGGCCAGAGGACACTGAGCAGGAATGGAATAAATAAATCTCCATTTTAAAACTGCAATTAGAGATCATTATTCAGGTAAAAGCTATGTTTGGCTAATATAAGCATAATTAAATGTGACCTTTTACTCTGTTCAATACTTACCAGATTTAGAAAAGATAGCTTCAGCTTTAGAAGTATAAACAAATGTTCTACTCTCTTCAGACTACTGTATCATTTCTGAAAGTGTCATTTTTATGTAGAACATAGTAGTGTTCTCCTACCCTTTCAAAAAAAAAAAACTTCTAGATTCCGGTGTAAGTTCTGACAGAGGAATGCTACATGGGAAAAACTTGGAATCTGCAGTGCTCCAGCTCCCCAAATACAGATGTACACAGCAGAAGTACTCCATAAAAATCTGCATCTGAAAAATCCAGCCACTTTAAAAACAAGGGGTTATTTCATGTGAACTGCAGGGAAAGTTTCTCATGGTCCAAGTGGACAGTCTCCGGTGCCCCAAAACAGACCTTCATTGGATCCATAATTCTGTTAAGATATCAGAGACCACCACGTAGGCTTTTGGGATTGCTGGAATTGCATCTCACTGCTTTAAACAGCTATCAGCCTCCATTTTCACCCTTAATTCCTCTTTCAGATCTGCATTTTCAAAACAGAATTTGGAAACGAATTAATAACCTTTTTCTTGCCTCCTTATTATTTTGAAAATAAAGTATGCCAATAATATGGTAGCACTCATTCTTTTAAAAATGAAGAACTCAATAGAATTATTTCTTCACAAAATTTTATATGCAGATCCCAAACTATAGATGCAGAAGGAGCCTGATCTAATTGAAACAACTGGTGACGACAGTTATGTTTTAAAACTACTGTGAAAATTACATAATTTCTTTTAAAGTTACCCTAGCAAAGAGGAAAAGAGAGTTCTTTACCTGTTAGAAGTTTTTCCAACAGCAATAAAACCAGCCAATATGCCATACGAGACGTAGAAAGTAATCTGCTGAGAGATGCTAGTTTGGTGTGGTTGCAAGCAGACAACAGTCAGACCTTCTGTATACATTTGGCTACCATTCTGAGAGCAAATTGATGTTTTAGTTTTCAGTCGTATTGGTCTAGCTAAATAAACCACTAAATAAATTGCTGATATTTTTTATCGTGTGAAATATCCATTAAATCTCCTGACCTTGCATTTTTAATAAACAAACAATTTAAATGTTTAAGTTTACCAGTTGCCCACTGATCAAGCACACCAATACTGAATGATAGACAGTCAAAATGAACAAATTTTGACCAAAAAATATAATCTTTTCTTACAGTTTTCTTAATTTTGAAATTAAATTTTCTTTTTTGTTTTGGTTTTTTTTGGGGGAATAGGTGGGTCTGTACTATAGTTTAGAATTGTTCTGGGGGGGGGGGGGACTCAAAACCTTGAATAGAAATATTTTTCTACTACTCCTAAAGAGACTCACATAATTTTAGTCTAATATATTACCAAAATTTTCCTTGAAGTGTGAATGAATATATTCCCTAGCCTATACTCTTCAAAACTGAAACAAAACAGGTATATTAGCTTCCCTAAAGCTTTAAAAACACCTTTCTCCTCCTTAGATACTCATAAGCTTCCAATAAACTAACCCTAATCCTCCAAAAGAGCTTATGAGCCAACTGCACATTTTCAACACTTCTGATGTTAACAATGTCTCTAGAACCACAACATGCCGCATATTCACAACATTCAATCGTACTGTGTAAAGAGGGGTATAACAAAACTGAATTCCATCAGCTTACATATACTGTGCAAGCCTAGCATTTTGCCCTAATTAGACTGAAAATATTGCTGATTTGATCCAGACAAAGCATGCATTAATTTGTTACTGATTAATAATAACTGCACAGTATTACCGATTGCTTTTGTTATATCTCTCCACCTCTAGGTGGAGGGCACATCTCCACCTGGAAGCAAGTCTAAGAGAGGCAATAATTTAAAGTTTGATTAGTGCTGAAATTATTCCCCCTGCCCCATGCAATTTTATTTCACTTATTTTATGTACAAGGCCAAGAAGACAAAGGATAGGAGTGGTTTTCCCCACATATTTCTTGTCATTTTCGCATTTCCTAAGAGAAAGGCAAAGTCAAAACTGCTTTTTATTAGAAACTTGTCATGCCAGCAGCTACTACTTCCATTCTTAGTTGCTGGGCTCTCTCTTTCACAGCCTACTAGCATCTGCCTGTTTTTATTTTCAGGGATAGGCAGATTCGAGAGGTCTATCAGGAAGCCTAACTTCCCTCTCTACTGTTTCCAAGATAAATCAGAGCAGAAACCCTTATTTGGTACTCAAAGCCAAGCTAGCTGAAAATAAACGCCCTTCCTACAACCCATTCACCCAAATACGTATCTAATTTCAAACCCACTTGCCACAGAATTGAAACAAAGCTTTGCTTTGCCTTATAATAGATCAATAGTACAGTAAGAGATAGGATGTCAGGTATATTCACTGGACACTGTGTGTAAGTGCTAGACAACACCTAACATATGTTCTCTCCTTACCTTAAATAAAAACTCCTGGGGAGCAGGGGGTGGGATGCAGTACACCAGGAGGTACAACTCAGCTCCTAGCTACGTGTGTAGCTAACTGGGACATGTAAAAGCTCTATGTAGTTAATCAACACAGGATCATTTGTCAAAAAGTCCTTCTCGAGGTAAAATAGGTTCTCCCACCCAACATGCACTGAGAATGAACAGGAGCACAGCGTAAACTGAGGAACAGGCTCAAACTAAGCCTCTTCAGCTACTTAAACAACAGATGTTGACTACATAGCTAAGCTCATGACGTTAAGAGTCCTTTTATATCAGCTCATGACAGTCCTTGAAAACAGGCTAAGTAGAGAAAAATAATGAAAGGTGGACTATGTCAAATTGCACTAATTCAGACTGCTGTTTTGATGCGTCTGTGGATGAAAAACTGTACCTATGTATGTGCTGCAAAACTCCGCTTATAAATAAATAGAATTATAAAGAAATACAGCTCCAGACATTAAAAATAAAAAAATGGAAATACCAACCTTGGAAAAAAAATCTTTATTTCCCATAAATTCAGAACCTTAAAAGGAATGTTAGCACTTTAACTACTTCTAATAAAATTTTGGTTGAGTAAGGCAGTATAGAAAATCATAGAAGGTAATGTATGATATCTGATTTACATGTAAGTCCTTTAAAAGCAGCTGAGAAGTACTGTATATTTCATACATTTTGAACTGCAAAACACAAATTTATTACTCTCACACTAAGCACTTTTGATCAACAATTTCAGTTAGCACTCTGCAGATGGCCTGTTTCTCTTCATCTCAGGCCCATTACGCACCACCTTTGATTTCTTTTTTTAATTAAATCTAATTACTGAGTAATAACTGTGATTAATATTTTCTTAATGCATGGGACAAATTGGAAGCATTTCTGTCAAGTAATCTTTTTCTGTACCTACCCTGTCCTCCCAGTTGAAAATGAGTTAAAATGGGATTGAATATTTAAGGGTTCATTTTCAACTTGAAATACTTGTTACTGCAGTCCTTCTACAGTTCATTACAATTCCGTATAGAAAATAGATAGATAGAAACTTAGAAACAAGATAGAATCGACCATCGGACTACCTCAAAATTTCTTTGCAGTGAAAACGAATTCAATGAAAATGTTAATAGTTTCTCAGAATATTACATCCTGAGGAATACTACTTCTTCCACTGCCTCAGTGACTTTGAAGTCCTTCAGGTGAAGCAAAACAGCTATAAACAGAATGAGACAGCTCAGGCTGAAGTTTGTCCACAGAATAAACTTTCTAAATATTTTCTTTAAGATAGTCATTTCCTTTATATTTAGACTATTTATTTCATTTTCAGAAGTTACTAGTCTCCTGTTACCACCACTGGGAGTGATCTGTTAAATCTTCCACAGGAACTTACGTGGGTTCTTTCCACCACAATATTCACAAGCCTCACAATCGTTAATTCATTTAGTCCCACAAACCCAAAATCACTCAGATTTTAATAGCAGTTCAAATGACTGTCTCTCCTCAGACTTTCAGCATGGTGCTGGCATGTCATTTAGACATCCCTTTTCTACCTTTTTTGGTTACCTCCCCAACACATTTCTGCATGTCCCCATTTCTAATGGAGCCTACGCGAACATGTTAGATTCTTGAAAAACCTGGGCTGCGTGCAGAAGTGCAAGAAACCATTCCATAGGATTACTAACGTAAGAAAGTTCTGTGATATTTTTACTATTTTTTATACTGGGATTTGCTTTTCCGTTTTTAGACTTTTTGCAGCTTTTCATGTCAAAAGCTAACTAACAACAGTGACGAAGAGCTCTACCATTAGTAGCAAAATCAGTTTGTAATCCCCTGGCACTTATTCACACCAGCTACTCTCTGGATATTTGCAACCAGCAAATATGTTCATTGAGGAAAAATATATATATATAACCACTTTATGGTTGATTGGGATATCTTTAAAATAGTTAAAATATGAAATAAAACGTTTTGAGTATTATTTTGTATACATTTCCAGTCATTTGATATAACAAATTATTCATTTCCACAGAGCTCTGACTTAAGATTACCTTCTTCTGGCTTGAAAACAAAAAGTTTACCTTTACAAGGACTTTTTGATATTCTATATTAATGGAAGACCATTCTCTTGTGGCATTATTTTTATTCTAATGAAAATTACTGTTTGGAGACATATATATATATTTTTTGATACCAAAAACACATAATTCAGTGAGCATATTCTACTCAAAGATGTAGAGGTATCAAATATAAAGCTTTAAATTTCTTTCTCATAAAAAAAAAGGGAAAAAGATATGGAAGAACAGAAAAGGCAGTACTACGTTTTCACTTCATAAATAAGTGAAATCTAGTCACTTAATTTGTATTTAGTTCCAGTTCCTTATTTAAAAAACAAAAGAGAAAGCAAACAGAATTAAGCCCACAGGTATGGGCTATGAAAATGACTGAAAGTCCGGGAAGACCTGATCATGGGCCATAGTTGTTAAGACAGTTAAACAACTTTAGTGCCTTTAAAATATACAAGATAAGGACTAATACATTGAAAGTGAATACATACTATCTGCTGCCTACTCAGAAAAAGGAAGGGATAGTCAAAGGAAACACAACATACAAAATGAATAAAATATTTTTCCTTGAAACAATGTATAATTAACTGTACTGCCATAGTGTAGTACTCAAGAGTTAAAAAAGGCTCACAAGAATTTTTAGGTTTTTGTTTGTTTTTTTTTTTCTTAGTACAGAAAACAATTAGCTATTGCATTAGATTTTCCTTTTTAGGGAAAATTTTAAAGTCATTAAACTTTATTTAAAATTTATATTTAAAACTATAAATAAATAAAATAAATTTATATTTATTTTAATTTATATTTAAAATTACAAAGTTAGATAGATAAAGCTATAAGGAAAGTGATTAGAAAATAGAGGGAAAATATAGAATGCTTAAGAGAATGGCAATTAGTACTTAATTAACACACATGCACACATTTACATGTACACAATGCCTTACTTGGCTCTTCTGACAAAACTGGAAAGAAATTGTTTACGTTTGGAAGCTAAAAAGTTTAAAATGACATATAAAATGCCAAATTAATACAGTTCTCTACTTTTTGGATCAGTCATAAAAAATGATATTGTTCTTTAAAAATGGGAGGTTTAATTTCTGTAAAACAGCAGTGGTAGATACCCTCAGCTTTTTCTTACGTTCTTCTTAAAACTAAATACATGCCAGAATTAGAAGATAAAGACTGTCAATAAATTATTAATTATGTTCATGTCATATAATTTAGCATGCAATTGTTACTGTATCTTAAATTAAAATATATAGTATCTTTTGTGCCTTCTAAATACTAGAAACATTATGCTTTGTAGAAACATTTACCTGCTAGTTTTGCACACAAGCTGTGAACATTTCTGAATCTCTTTCACTAATTATTTGAAAGTTAGGTAGTAAACAAATGACAAACACATTTTAGAACAACTTTACTAACGTTAATGACAGCTAATTCAATTAGTTTAAACTTATTCTGTGTAGCAACATGCCTATTCCACCTGCTTTAAATCACTAAATCTTTTTCCTCCCCAAACAACACAACAGGCCTTGAACTCTAGATTTGGCCTTTTAAATTATGTAATACATCGTTACTCTACTTGTTTTTCCTAATAACAAAGGTTCCACAACAATTTGTGTTTCTAGCTGCCAAAATGCAAGCTGTAATATTTTACAGTAAATCAGTGTTCTTAAATGTTCGTTTTCCACTACCTATATTTTAATTTGCCATGAAGTATTTTAATAAAATTCTTCCTGCCAAAAACGACGACTATAGTGTCAGTAGACACTAAGCTAAAAAGGTTCACTGTCACTCAGGGTATGAGAAGTAGGACATGCTCCAGCTCCCATTAAGGTGAATGGACAAATTCTTATTGATTGTAATGAGTTGGCCGAGCCCTCTCACTGGGCTGAGATTAATATTCCCCATTCCACAAGAACAGTTTTGCTAAAATTGTATACATCTGACAGGAAAGGATTTTTTCCTGTAATTTCTCTGTGCTGGGGCATTTGAATTAGCTCTTCATTTTAAAATTCATAGTTTACTTCTATAGAGGTACTCAGAATTTTAAAACCAAGCATTAATCCTAAAAATTTAGCATTGCTTTAGATATGCTAAACAGCAGTTCATTACCTGATGACTAACAAACATGGATAGGCTTTGTAGGCCAAGGGGTTTGTTAACGTAGAGCAATCAGAAATCACCGGATTGTGATGAAAATCCTTCTAATATAAAAAAAAAGTTGTAGTTCTAAAATCAAAATAAAAAAAAATCATATATATTAAGCACTTAATTTTTTTTTTTTTTCACTGTAAGTGAATAGCTACTACAGAGTGGAAAGACTATATATCCCATAATTCCATATGGAATCAAATTTTCTAACAAACAAAGCTACTCTTATTTGTTATGTTTTGTTTTCTATCAAAGGTCCAGATTCAATAGCGTGCCTAAACTTGGCTTTTGTTTAAGCACATAAATCAATAAACGCAATGGAGTGATTGAATATTTATCATATTTAAGAACTTCAGTAAATCAGGACCTCATTTTAGAAAAAAAAAGGAGATTTCTTTAGACCTTTGCAGGAAAGTAATTCACCTATACAAGAATTCAAGTTGACAGCAAGAGTTTCCACAGACAAATAAACAAGCTGACAATAACCTGAAGCACTGGTGTTGCTGATTTTCAGCCACATTGTCACAATGGAGAGAAAAAATAAAAAATATTCACGTCTTTAGAAGTATTAAGGCTGAACACTGGCAAAAACAACTAAAAGCTCAGCATTGTCATCTCTTTCTCTTCATTATATTCTTTGTTAAAATAATTAATCAAGAAATCTGGAAACCAAAAAAGGCGTCAGACAGACTTTATAACTTTTCTTGAATATCTTGTATTAAAAAAAAATGTACTCCTCAAGTACTCAGGTAAATAAAAGGGCAAGTATTCCTTTAGCTCCTCAAAGAGCTACCTATTAAGTAATTCAGAGTTTCATCAATAGAACTGTAGAACTTAAAAGATACTGAATATATTGAAAACAAATATACAGTAATCTAGCCTGAATTAAGTGTATAGGCAAGTGCATAGTCTGCAGGAATACATAAGATTTTATTCTAAAGTCAGTCAGTGATTTGGTAGTTTTACACCCAAAAAGCCACAAGGAAGAATGTATGGCTCTCATACGCAGTCCTCAGAAAGAATGGCTTTCATCAACCAGTGGCAATATAAGCTAACAGTTTGTCTTATAAAGGATGGAGTAACCACCATGGAGCATTAAAATGAATTTCACTGTACAAAGGTTTATGTGACAGTCTATTAAAACAGGCCCTGGGAAGAAAGAGAAAACATGAAGGTCATGGCACCGAAGAGTATTTTTATCTTCATAAAACGTCATGAGGAGGTGACCTAGCAAACAAAGCAGAAGCCCAGGGCGTTCTGGTAACAGGTGATAAAGTCTGAGAAAATCTGAAGAGATGAATTAAGCCTGAACAATCCAGGTCATTCATATTATTCAACTTTTCACTTTCAAAAACACACTACAAAAGTACTGAATACTTCAAGCACATAAATGTAGTAAAGTTTTTCCGGAAAGAAAGACTCAACAATCTGAAAATTGCCTCAGATCAAGCATATTGGAGTAAGTGATATTTAGAAATACATCAAACATAAAAAAATTGTTAGCTATTTCTATTATCATAGATTTTTCTGAATAATATAAAAGGTCATGTCAAAAATCAAGCTTTACAGGTAATCTCATCAAAATTGTCATTTATATTAATTTAAAAAAATATATGCCTGTCTGAGAGAAAGACTTTGAATAATCGTGACTGCTCTCTGACAAAAAAAATGGACCCAGTTTTTATTCTTAATCAGAATATGGGTGGTTGCAAGTGTCTGATGCTGCTTGCTTCCATCTGCTGGCTCTTGAAAGCTAGCTCACAGGATTTTTAACTTTAGTTTAGATGTTCTAGCTTTACTGTATATGCTAATGAGAAAATGTAAAGGTAAACAGGTTGCCAAAATTAAACATTTTTTTCAGAATCATTTTCTCACAGCTAGCTTTGGAAGTGGATAAAACCCACACAAATCCTTCAGTGAAAAGGAGTGTCTTCATTGCTTGAAGTCAGATTTTATTGATTACATAGCCAGGGAACAGTACTGTGATTCTCCCATGCAGTTTCCTGTGCAGCACAGGCTATTGGATTTCTCTGAGTTGATTCCTGCTTGAATATGAGCATATCTATTAGAGGAAGAAATAACCTTGACAAGTTTTTTTGATGTTTGATTACTCCCTAAAGAGACTCGTTTCTCATAAGAAATTGTCAAGCTTGAATGTCCAGCCTATGGATTTTGCTAAACCTTGATCTGATAGAGAGACCCTTTTATCAAATTATTGTGATTAAATTACATTATTTAATAGACTTATTTCTTTGTGCTATTACACGCTTCTGTAGGTCTAAGGCATCTACTTGTACATTATTACCAAACATATCGAGATCACCTGATAAACATGAACTTAGTATTTCCAATAACAAAATCTAAACAAAACCCTTACTTGCTACAACTCTTGACTGTAAGAACCTAAGAGACTAGACATAGTATTTAATTATATGAAGAACCAATATCAACCATAGCTTATTCTTCTGCTTCATGCATGGCCCAATATTTGTCCATTTTAGAAGCTGCATTGTACGTGACACTACTGTAAAGTATCATTCTCTTTCCCACAAAGAGGAAGAGAGCTGTTTTTCGCTTCTCAGTGTGAGTACTGGAAAGACTGTTCTTGTAACTCCATCCCTTTAGGTAGAATCCTTTCCTGGTTTATGTATCTTGTCATGTATTACCCACCCAAAGAACCAAAATAAAAAACAAACATATATACATATATACACACTACAACCTCTCTACGTAATTCATAATTCATAAAGGAATTGAAGCAGTTTACACTTTCAATTAATGATCAAGTAACATACATAGAAAATACTGAAATGTATCTAATATATTTAAAATAAAAAATATCTTACAAGAATGTAGGAAACACGCTACTTGATAAACCTTACAAGAACAAGAGAGTGCTTCTTTCAATATTGTTCATTTGCAATTTCAAATTATTTTCTATGAACACAATGGCTTCCTAACCCACTTATATTACAGATAATCAAGGTCTCAGGATCTAGAACCCACATATCTTATTTAGAACAACAAATCTGCTTTCGTTTGGCAGTATCTTCCACTTACCTATTAAACATTTCTCAGTAGCATTTGCAGCACCATCAAGAAAAGAGATTTTTGGCTCCTTACGGTTACTGCCATCTTCAAACAATGTACCAATGATCTCTAAGATTCCCCACTCCAGGAAAAGGGGTTCTGTCTTCAGGCCCACAGCAAAGCAGGACAGATATTTCTATGGCATCATACCAACCTGATGGTCAGGTAACCAAAACTTCATGCAGGAAGAGGGTAGGAACATTGGAAAAAGTCCAAAACAGAGAGGACATTGACCCTTTTATTTCACCTGTCTCATTAGATGTTTTGTAACTGTCTTATAATTTGGGTCTCCTGTCTACGGAACACACCTCTTCCCACTCTTATGATTGAAATGTGCTATGTTAACAAACAGGACCCATACACCAATCTGTTGGTATATGGTTAAATCACGTATAGCTCTGTTTTAAGTCCAAAACAATAAGTTAATTCCGGGGAGGGGAATACCTTATTCATTTTTCCTAGTATGAAAGCCATTATCTAGAGAGAAGAATTTTTTAAACAAACTCTGAGGGGAGGCTTAGAGAAGAATTTAACGGAGTTCTCTTCTTGCCAAAACAAATCTTTTTTTTTTTTTTTTTTTGAATTTGCAGAGAAGGATATGATTCACTCACAGATTCAAAGATTCAAAACCTGGCAAATATAATTGGATGGCATGATTGCAAATTTTCTGTCATCTTCATTAATGCAGCATTAATCCAATGATGATGTAGGCAAGTACTGCAAATTGCAGAGTAGGATGAAAAAGTGTATCTTAATACATAAAATATCTATGTTAGAAGGAATGGTGATAAAGACAAATAAGGTTATCTAATTTGTTCATAACACAAAACCAGATCCTCCTCTTTCATAAAAGCAGCCATCAGCAAAGAGTCAGAAACACAGATATTAAGACCTTTACAGAAACGATGGGGCTCCAAAAGAAGTTTACAGTATTATTATAAGATTTTTTCATTAAATGCAATCTTGACATGTTTGCTACAGTTTTCTGCTTATAGAATTGTATTCTATCCTGTCAGCTGTTCCATTATATTCATTTTGGGGAAATACAGTCCACTTCAATATGTCTTTATATAGTCCTCATTCCTGCATATTTCCTATTTTGAAAGCATTATGGTTTAAGGAAACAATCAGTTATAAATGCAAAGACAGGTCATTCAGAAGATCATTATTTATTAAAAGGTCCTAGGATTTGTTAAAGCAGCCAACAACTGGGCACGGTCTAAAAAAAATAATATGATGAAAATGATTTTGTTATCAAAGCTGAAATAGCTGAAATTTAAATCTCTGAAGAGCTGACTTAGAACAGAGTAATACCCAATGCCCATAAAGATGTTTTAACGAACTTTTAGGCACTTAAAAAAAAATACATCTTTATTTTTTTCCTCACTCATTTATCCCTTGCTTTATCTTTCACTGTCCAACTGAGAACCAGCTATTAGTGGTAAAGAATCTACACTGATTCTAGTTACCATACTGCTTGTAACAGCTTCCCAACTGGCGCCTCATGGAGGGCCATATGCCATCTTAAATGAAGCGGATGGCAACATGCCCACTGACATTATTAGAACTAAAATTAATTTTAGATGTCCAAAACTTAGAAAATCTATTGCTCCAATTGACTCTTTTTTTTTTCTTCTCAAAATCTGCCATGTCTTCCTTCAAGCTTCTTTAGCGCTAATTAGAAGGTTCCATCTTCTGTGCAGCTGCTAGGTTATTTTTGAGCTGGTGAAGGAGGAATGGCAATCTAGTTAGATCTGCACTTACAGAAAAAAAAAAAAATCTCTTCCTAGAGGTGTATTCAGGCACTGAGAAGCATATTCCAGCCCTCAAACTCTCCATCTATGGAAGTGTTTTGACCTGCTGGAGTATCAATATGAACCAATACTGTGATCTGACTTTGATTTTGCCTATCACATTACATTCTCCACTTACTAAATCTTGAAATAAATGACACAGATAACTAAACATTATCATAACATTGCTACCAATATGGCAAAGACAATATGCAATCCAGTTTGAAGACGGTTAGTTAGGTGAAACTACGTTCTACTCACATTGGAGAGAAGCCAAATTATCTTTTCATATTATTTTTCTCAAAATTACATTACTTGCAACTGGAAATTGACTGGAAAGATACTTTCACTGTCAGATACTGAGGAATAATTTTCAGTTCATTCCACTGGCTCCGTATTAGGCACATAAGTAAATTTAAAACGGTGGACTAAGATTCAGAGTCTCATCCATGACTGCAATGGAGCTTCATTTTACCAACTTCTGAAAACGAACCTTAGGTTTCCAGATCATGTAAATGCTGCAAGAATGGTCAGAGAAACACCTAGTTCCTGTTAACAAACTGAGTCTGAAGACAGATTCCTCTAAACAGCAGTTGTTTTATTCTCTTTCGTCTTTGCCAGGGAGGCCTGGGGGCAAGGGGAGTGTTTCAATAGAAGATTGACAAAAGTAGCTAATTCTCTCACATACTCCAGAATATTTTTAGTTCTTGGCTAAATCCATAGAGAGGACACTTGTACGCCATTTAAAGGAGCAACTATGTTGTGACACTGTCAAACAAGTGCGCAAAATTCTTTTGCACAAACATTGAAAGGTTTTCTGGCCTTGGAGACAAAACAGTTTTGCCGTCAAGTAAAGAGCAATCCATACTGTCTAGTCTGAAAAACTCAGGCCTAGATTCTGTTCTCTGTCCTTCAATATTCCATACAGGAGACACATTTTGTGTAAGAGGAGCACCTTAAAATTGTTCTAATATTCATTTTGGAAGTAGCTATGTTCAAATTAAAATCTGTAAAATATTCAAATAAAAAACCAAACACAACTTTGATTTAGTAGCAGAAAGAAACACACGTTGTCCACTTTTTCCTTTGATTATTTTTCCTACTTATAAATTATCTGCTCTCCCAGTAACTAACACTAAGAGTTTCTTTATGTCAGTACAACTGGTAGAGCTTCTTGAGGTTACTTCTATGGCCCCAGAGAGCCGTATATTCATCGCACAAGAACGCTTCCTGAAGGTTCCATGTTACCAGATAACACAGAAATCATGTTCTAAAATTATGTGAAGTTGACATTTACCTAATTTTATTTCTGGTTTCAACATCTTAGCACTTATGGTATCCAGTTTTTAGACAGAGTTCATATGGCTCCACTTACTGAAGATTTATAAGCACCAAATAGTATAAGACCTCTCACAACACTTTAAGAACCAGTATTACTCTTTCCATTGCCTGAGCGTCCGGATTAAACTGTACTTACAAAACTGATCTTTTGATTTATCACAAAACTCAAGCAGAAGTTTTGGATTTAGAATGAGTACTTCAAGCAGCTACCTTAAGATAGAGAGGAAGATTATTTATTAACCATTTTGGTTTAAACTGAACAAACCACTTTGTAAACGTTGAAGTCCAAATAGATTATTTAATTTTTGATAATTTACATGGGTTTTTTCCACCACCTTGTCTCTTGAAGTATCATGTCCAGTGACCTCCATACTTCTTTTGTGTACCATTACTGTTCTTTCAATGAAAGGTAGGAAAGAGTTATGATAAAGAGAATTCAGAAGGTATAAGTTTATTTTGCTCTGAGAGATAGTTAAAACATAGCAGGAAATGATGCGTTACATTAAGGTTATCCAATATTTTTCGCTATAAAATCCTACTTTCAATGGCTTCCCCTTATACCTTTACCTTTATTTGGCTCCCTAAGTACATGAATTATAACTCTGGCACAGTATATATAGCATCTATCTCAAAACTTGATGGAGCAAGAGCAGATTGAGCCAACTGGGTTGTACTGCCAATATCCATGTCAGAAAACCTTATCAGCCCAATTACAGAGGTATAAAGGAGGAGGAGGAGTTTTTTTTGTTTTGTTTTTTTTTTTTTTAACTTGGTAACACACAATCTTCTTCCCCCCAGTGAATCTCTGGGTGCGGTTTAGGATTTTTACAGAGAATGTGACAGTTATCTGAAATCCTTTCACTGCATTGCTGTGCAAAAAGTAAGCTTGTTGATAGGAAAAGTAAATTCATTAGCATTTTAAGGTTTCTAGGCAGTACAAAGTACGCAGGGGGAAATTCCTGGTACTGTCCTCAAAACAGGTTCTGAACAGCATATTTTAAATAGGAAAGGTAAAGCAAGAATATCAAGCTGCTTCTCATCCACCTGATAGCTGTACTTTTCCAACTTATTAAATGATGTTCTGGTGTTATAGCTTTAAGAAAAGAAAACCAAACATCTGGAAATAATATCATTCTCATGGAATTTAGGAAGATTAGAAGTCATTTGCTAAGTGGTAGCGAGTAGATGTCTGAACACTACAATTTTATATTTATGCAATTTTACTTTAATTAATGGTGTTACATTTAAGAGCTTTACAGGTGAAACACTTCTTGTACAATAGTCTACGAGTGAAGTATTTGAACTTGTAAGGCACATATATGTGTTCATGGTGAGGTTAAAAACATTAACAGGAGCAAGAGAGTTAAAGGTCCTGACATTGAAATTGAATTTCAGTCACTGTAGCTGTATTAACTCCAAATTCTTTCTTCCTCACCAGCACAAGTAGATGAAATTATCAGCAGGCTGAAATATCAATAAGGAACCAACATTCCAATCAAGATCTTTTGTTGGTTAAAAAAAGTACTCTGAGTACTCTGAAAGCATCTTCTCATTGTTAGGAAGAGCCTTTTCTTAATAACTTTGCAGCTCTCAGAATACAAATCTAAAAACTCAGCTTTGGATGCTGGCAATGTGTAGGCGGCTGTGTGTGTGGGTGTCTGCCAACCCAAGTCATAAAGTCTATTGTTGCATTATTAGAAAGCTGCCATTACGCAGATCTGCGTACTATCATACCTGCTGGAGCCCAAGTATAAGATTATATGCTGATACCTAAACTTCGATGACTGTGTCAAGAAAAGACCACTAACGCATCACAGCCTTAAGTACATGGCATTCAGAAAGCCTGATTTTTCCAAACAGGAGGGCTATCTACATATTGTGTCAGAAATTAGAACAGCTTAAATGGTACCTCCTCCTCTTCCTAATTACTCTGAAGGAGATTGCTTTGAAAAGCTCTTTACACACTTACAGAAGCTGCAAAATATTTCAATAGGCGTTTATAAGTCAGATGTTTTTCTTTGTAAAGTGTGATCAAAGATTTTTAACGTCTGCACTTCAATAAACACTTTATGCAGAATGTGCATACGTTCTCCTCCGCTGTTTGTTCTAGTGAGCAGCAGGCTGCTGAACAGTACTATTACCCCATTGCTATAGGCAACATGAAGTTTACAACAGTATGAACCCAGATTTCATCAGAATGAACAAGTTTGACGGCAATACCTGTAACTGCAATGACTGTAAACTTGTGCCCTGGGAGTATGACAAGAGCACCATAAACACTGTCCTTCACCAAACTCCTGCTAACAAAACCTCTAGGATATTGCTAACTTTATGTCTGAACTGAAGTAATCAGCTCCAAGACCAAGGAGGGACGAGACAGGTCCTTTTATCAGATTATTTTGCTTTCCACTATGATTCTGAATCTATAATTTGAATTCAAGGTGGAGCTTCTATTAGATTTCTATTTATAGTCATGATTAATATAACTATTTATATTTTGATTATATTCATGTTTAATATAACAGAACTTTAACCTAAGTTTTGTGAGGACAGTGGTGTTTTAAATGAATAATTAGTAACTGCTGAAAACAAGGTTGTTAAAGGTGTCTATGGATACACAGATGTGGGTAATTTGCTCATAGTTCTCTTCTAACCACTCGATTCTGCAGCTGTCTTTCCTTTGCAATCCCCTCCTTTTACCCTTTTACAGCCTACCAGCAGCATTTGGTAATAGCAATACCAAGCAAGAGATTATAGGTTAAAAAAAAAAAAAAAAAAAAAAGGCAACAAGTGTTACCGAGCAAGCAAACAAGCCTATGGAAGTATTGCTCATGAGGAGAATCAGTCTCAGATAATGACAGCCTACTACTAAACCCTTGTGACTTGAAAACTCATCCAGTTACACAATTTGATTATTTGAACTAATGACTTTTAAAGGAAAAATTACACGTTTCTAACAAGGACTTAGTAGATGACAGTCTGTTATTTTAATTTACAGAAAGAAAAGTTGCTAGCACATTGCTAAGTGGTTTTGCTCTTATTGTTTCACTAGCTTTCAAAGGACTCAACCTTAATTTTGAAACTGAAGAAAAGGAAAGGAAGTATCTTCAAAGAGCAGAAGCATTAACCTCATTCTGACTAAATTACAGCTGTATAATTAAATTCTGCCTACTTAAGCCCACCTGTTGAAATAGAAGCACACTTGTTTGAACAGATACACTCTATCTCATTATGTATCTTAAGAAGCGGTGTGTTCTGTTGCTGTGATGAAGCAGTTGTTTGTTTCATCCAAAAGATGACTGTATTTCACAGAGCAATATCTGTACTCATAAATCACATTGAAATTAAAGATATTCAAAAAGCAAAAGGTTAATTACGATTACTGGACTAGTCTTCAATACTTAACAGATGTAGCTTCCATGCAAAAAGAGACAACCATTTTGTTGGAATCAGGAATATTTAAAGCAATGATGAAAAAAGGTGTGTGCAAAGACAAGGGGATGCCAGTGTGCCTGTGGCACAGCACCTGGTGGGATTGCTGAGGTTGGTCCAGATGGGCACTTGCAAACTGTAGCTCTTGTGGTACCGTCTTCACAGTGAGCTGCTCTCTCATCTAGCACAGAACACAAGTGAACTCTTTTGGCTTATTTTTTTGCTTTTATAGTGAATGCTCAGGAAGAGAATTAGAGTAAACCTACAGAACTACACGTTAAGTATAGTTAAATGGGATTCTGATCATGTATTCTGCAAAAGTGGTAAGAATGTCATATTTTCCCATTTCTCATAGCAACAAAATGTAGAATAAGTTTCTTGTGAAAAATTCATGAATAAATAATTAAAAGTTCATTGAATCAGGAGACACTATTGGAAAAATCATTGTAGGAAGATGAGAAATGAAGCTTGCATGGTATTCTGGATTTGGACTGTCACCCTGCGAGGCGACACAGACCCATCCAGCACACTGCTCAGAGTGCTCACAGCTGCAGGTTACTTCTCAGAGAGTATCTTTATTTTAGCAATCGCTTAGGAGCTATGCCTGGCCAGAAGCAGACTACATAGGCCACATTTTGCTCTCATCACATTTCAGAAGTTAATTCCTGCAAAACATTTCAAGTGTTTATTTGTTTTCTACCTGGAACTCATCATGAAAGCCGTCTCTGAATAATGAAACTTCCCCTTCTCATTGAGATCCTCTGGACAGCTGAACAACTGCAAAAGATCTGAAAGCTGACTCAGTAAAGCTAATGGCCTTTTGGAAAGGCAGGAAAGAAATCATCTTTTAAGAAGGCTATAACCAAGCTAACCCAGTAACACGGGCCTCCCCGACCATTCCTAACCTATTGGCAATTGCTCAAGCAAGGCCTCAGCCTGGGTGCAGAAAAGCAGAGCGAGCATATGTGGTGTCAGAAAGATTACAACAGCTCAGAAGATCATAAAGAGGAATGCCATTCAATTTAGCTTATTTGATTCTCATGCTGGAGCTTATAGTAGCACACAGACTAATTTCTAAATAATTGGAAGCTACCGTGATGAAGAGGTGAAGAAAATTAGTTATTAAGTAGCCAACAGATCTCTTACTGGCCATCATTGTTCTTCAGAATTCAGATTACTCAGTGGAGAGAGATTTCAACAGTAATTTTTTTCTGATCCTAAGTATTTTGCAAAATTAATTCTCTCTCTGAACTCCACCCAGAAGGAATGGACTGTCAGTACTTTAAACTGAACAGCACTATCTCTAGGACCATTTAAAGTCTTCAAGTCTGAAGATTTTCATCTGAATCGTGTCCCTAGTTCAAGATATTTTTCCCTATTACTACTATGTTCCCAAATTATCTCATTAAGTTTCCTATCAGACACTAATTTGAATTAAACACAGCATACCATATACTGAGGCCAAAACTTGAGTTAAAAAACATGAAAATATATATTAACATTCTGAAATTATACCCTTACTTTAGTTTACTTCTTTCAGTATTCTGGAAAAATAGAATCATTGGAATTTTGAGCTGTAAAATGTTTATACAAAGAATAACAGAAATTTGAAATCATGATGTGAAAGTTACTTTTTTCCTGCTGGGAAATGTACCATGGAAGTGGCATGTCCAATCAATAAAAGTTACATCATGAATAGTAGATATCGTATGCCTGAATATATATTTGTAGAGTATATTTAGGCATGAGGAAGTCTCCCTAAAACAGCCCACTGAACAGTTCAAACAAAAATCAATAAAGATATTTGCCAAGTTACTCTATGTATTTGTTAAATGAAATAATTATGACATATTCAGTGAAGTGCGAAAGAACAAAGAAGGTGGATATTTGAATAGGTAGTTTAGACAGCTTTTCTAATGAAAATATGAGTGAGCACTAGTGTCATCTCAGAGCAGTCTTTTGGTTTGTTGGCTGACTGACTTCAGTCAAACACAGACATATCTGCAAGTGCTGTCAAACAAATGGCCACTTTTGAATTAATTTGCACTTTTTTCTCAAATTAAGAAATAAAAATCTAGGAAATCAGGAGAAAGATATGCTTTTAATGCTCCTCTTTGTAACATATAGCTTATGTTCTTTACCTCTCACAGCATACAACAGCGTCATAAAGAACAATTACCAGGAAACAGACACAAGGAATGATGATGATTCAAGGTACCACACTTGATACCACAGATTTTATATGTAAGTGGATCCAGTAGTTATGAGGATCTAGTAATCAAGCAATTACAGAGAATGTGTGTTTGACAGAAAACATTCCCTCATTTCTGAGACAAGGCATACGTGAAGAGAAAAAGAATTGCAGTATATCTACTTCTGGCATTCTGATTCTGTCTGCATTCACAATCACAAATCATTATTTTCCATGTAGCTATTCAAAAATAATTGTATCTTACAGGATAAATTGAAGGTTCAATATATAAATCTAAGCTACAGCGTTTATATTTCTCATGTATAAAAAACTATGATAAGTTTGTGAGACTTGGGGTAAGGGATTGCCATGGTTTTATATATTTTCTGGTGCTTTAACTGTCCATTATTTGTATTATATTTTTTCACACTGATGTTTTAAAATGCTTATCTATTTTTCCCTTTCCTTTCTCTGTTTTCCATACATTGATTTTGTTTTTAGCTTTACAGTGAGCTGAACTTAAAAAGAATGCTGGTCATTTTGCAGCTAATCTATGTGAAATCTATTATATAAGTCTATATTTTTATCCTACTTTCTCCAAACAAAGATCTGTTATTGCAGGGGTCTTTACAATGGATAGGTTAATGGAACTGAAGGGAGACAGGCACCAAAGCACTTAAAAATAAAGCACACAAGTAATTACATGAACTTTACAAAGAAACATAACACGAAAAAATGAAGGTCTGTTCCACTAGCCCCATTTATAATGCGACTTATAACAGAAACAGTCTTAAGACTATCACTGTCAGAAAAAGGTCCTGAAAACCATTTACTATTTGCTGATATGAAGTCAGAAAAAGATCAACTTGTGACTTTTTCTGTGCTATATCAAGGGCACTACCCTGCAAATTTTTGCATGTCTCTTGGGAGATGCAGAACTGGCTCCTGCGTAAATCAGTGCACCTGAAGGCACTCATTAAGTACCAGGAAGTATTGAACTTCTCATAAGAACAGACCCAAACATTTCACTTTTCCACTTCTACCAACCCTACTTGATCTACACAACAGACTTATGTTGAAAAAAAAAAATCAAACTCATACTAGGCAGGTACTAATTATGATAATATTAGTGAAACTCTTGCACTGCTTAGAAACCTCAGCTTATAGACCAGGGCTTCCTCATCACAAATTATTGTCAGCTATTTTTGTCAGCTATGCAGTGTTGGGGGTAGTTTTTTTTAAGTCATATATTTGCTGTGCATATATTTTTAAGAGTCACAGACTCAAAATTCCTGAACCCTCTTAGAATTTAAACTGTATGAGCTTTTTGAGAGCACAGCCTAATGCAATTTGTCACTCCAGCAAACTTATACACAACTATAACTGATGTCTGCTTGTCTCAATCAGTTGCCAAATAAAGCAGAAAAAAACAGTGACATCAACTACAAAACCCAGTCTCATGGGCTCTCTCTACCCTAATTTCTTGTGCTTCTCTTAGCCCATTTTTCACGGAGTTGTCAGATTTAAACTTTTCTATACTTGATGACTAATGGAATCTACAATATGCAAATCCGATTAACAATGCACAAAAAAAAATTGATTCTTTACAACATTTTTGAAAGCGTCTGACTTAAATGCAAAAGTAGCTAAAGGCTCTGATTTGATATTTTGACTCCCATTTTGATCATCTGAATTCCAACGGTTAAAGAAATTATCTTATTATCAATAAGAGTAGTTATACTTTATAAATACTACTTTCTCCTAAGGTATAACTGGGCCTAGTGTGCCAGTAAAATGAGTATTTCTTCAACCTGCTGCAAACCTGCTTGCTGGCAAAATTTTAGCTGTGCTCACTGTATAATGGTTTCAATGCTACAGGCAACAAAACAGGCTGGCAAGCTTTCCTTAGCTCTTCCAATATGCACTCATAACGAATCTTGCACAATGTCACACGATACAGCCAACACAGAATCAAATTGAAACTTTCCTGTTTCACTTGAATACCCATACAATGTTGGCCTTGCCAGCATCTCCATCATACCTCCCGCCAGCTTCCCTTTGCCTCTGTGGCCCTGTCTGTCAGGCAACTAGCATCCTCCCAGCACTGTCTCCTGCCTTCTCTTGCTTACTTTTTATACTGGCCTTTTACTGCAAGCTCTTCAGTTGTTTGCCAAAGCTCACATCAATTCTTTTCTTCTTGGTTATTAACAAAATCTCTACCCTTCCTGCCCTATCAAATTAATGCCATCACTAAATTTAAGCTACCAATTTACCTTCTCATTATTTTTGCTGAATTGCTGATTCTCTTGCTGCCATGCTTTTTCATCATTTTATTTTTCTACAGGCTATTCCTACTTGTTTTTGTGAGGTCTATCTCATACATTTGGATATGCCCTATTTATTGTAAATATCAGCTAAGCAAAATTACTCTTTTCTTATTTAAGCGAGTTTCAATGGATCAATTTTAAAAGAAAAGTTTTAATCACACTGAAATTGCTATAGCTGAAAAACTCTTAACAAATAACTTTATATTATAAATTACTTGAAGTTAGCACTTGCATGGTGATTTATATTTATGAGCACTTTTCAGATATTGAGTAACATGTACTTGCATCTATATGGGTAGGCAGAAAAGTGTTATTTTCTCCCCCTTAGAGACTGAGAAATTAATGATAAGATAGTCATTAAGAGGGGTGAGGAGTAGAAATCAGATGTTTCTAGTAAACATTTTGCTCACAGACTATTACCTCTTTAAATGGGTAAATGCAAGCTATTTAACACAGGAATTGCTAAAGTGTATTTTGTGGGCATATGACTTTCTTCTGCATCTGAAAGGAATATTTATGACTATGCTCCAGGAAATTGTTCTTCTGTTATTTCTGAATGTAAAATTACTTTAACCAATTTACATTTTGCTAATTGATAACATATGTTGTAATTTTATCTTCTGAACTGTTAAATAGCTTGAAAAAAAAAAAAACACTCTGCCTGAGTAACCACAGAGCCCCAGCAATTGTTTTCATGTATTTTGAAAACACCTTGATTACCTCTGAACATTTACTTTGCATCAATCATGTTACTTGCTGTAGGTGGTTTACCTTTGACTTTTGTTTCCTTTGGCAGCACCTCTAGAACAAGCAGTGCATTTTAAGGCTGCTGTGAAGGCACTTTCATGTTAGTACGGGGATTGAGTCATATATTTAATATTGATATTAATGTGCAGGAAATTCCTCATGTGCTGTGGATACTGTTGCCTCCGGCAGCACATAAATCATGTGTTACCTCTGAACTGCCAGGTTCATTCATGACGAGGAGTACTTTAGCTCAGTCTGAGCTAAGTATAGGACAGAAGGCCTTTTGTTGGCATACGGGGCTGTGCAAAGCAGTGAAATTTGGATGTTATCTAGAAATACCTAGAAATATTTATTTCTAAGCCTTTTAACAGTTGACACAAAATCAAGGAAATTGTCAAGTCTTATTTATACTATACTGAAGCTGTCCTGAAGTAGAAAATCTCTGCAGTAATTCCAAGAAGTATTAGATGTCTCGGCCCCAAAAGATGCTCCACATCTCTAAGGGCCTAAACGTGTAGCCTATAGCATCAGAGGCTAAAGTTCTCATCAACTAAAGAGATCCCAGTAAAACAATGCTTGACAGCCATATTCATTTGTATGGCTCAAAATCGCACAGATGTTTGGGAATTGAGGACATGCAGCACAGAAACAGCAGTACTTGAACACTCCGATGCTGGTGACAGACACGAAACCTCTCGGCACTGTGGAAGAGTGGTAGAGTGGTAGAGCGCTCATAATATTGTGATAAAGTACCTCACTGTGGGGGTTCCATACATATAACAAAAGAACTAATATTTTTCTGATTTAATTTACTAAATGCTATTCTCTTATATGAAGAAAGTGACATCATTTGGCATTTACAGTATTCTAGTTTGTGTATAATGTTGATTAGTATACTATATTTGATAGAGAGAAGTACATCACAAGCCTACCTAAGTGACCTTATCCTCTGTAAACAAAAACCATTGCACAGCTTCTTATTACCGAGAAATATGGATCTTATACATAGCAAAAGCCCAGAAAGAATGTCATCGTACCACCCTACCACAGCTCAGCAACCTTCTTGAAGTAGTTTCTCTTGTCAGAAATTGGTGTCAGTAAGAATTAGGTTTTTTTCTTCCTCTTGAAGGCTGTCTGTGTCTGTGTGCGTGCGCACACCTGGGCTTCCCTGTCCACCACCCTCCTCTGAAGTACTGCAGACTGGTCAATGCTCGACAAGGGTATCCAGACAGAGACTGCTGCTGTCTTTACAAGTAGAAAGACTACTCTAAAGTGTCTATACACATGACCTTCCATGGGTCTGAGGTTAAACTGATGATCATTTGAGGTCAGGAAGAAACTTTCTTTCAGGATATGGTGTTACAAGGAAGAAAATCTGGCCTTCTTCTGAAAGATATATTATGGTGTCTTCCAAAGGATCTTCTATTCCTAATAAATTATCTGGTTTTCAAAGCATTTCATCCATTAGAAACATGACAGATGAGCTTGTATCCAACATATTTAAATAACCATGGAAATAAATTTGGGCTTCCTGGTAAAAGACATCATGACTGGAGTAGAAAAATCTGTGAAACTAGGTAACTGCATCATGGTTACCTAAGCATGCAACAAACAGAAAGCCTCAAACTGATGCAGTATTATTTGAAACTCCATATAGTACAAGGGACAAGCAAGAAAGCATAGCTGGAAGTTTATGAAATATGATCATTATAAAAAAATGCAGTATATGCACAGGCTGCCTAATACTCCCAGGCTTTCTGCAGCTATTACAGCTCAAGAAATTTTATGAACTTAAGAAGGGAATGTAATAGTTGTGATTTTCATGTTTATAGGGAGCACTTTCCATGCAGAAAATAGACTACCTATTCCTATTATATAGAGGATTTTTTCCCTGCTTTTCACAAAGAAACAAGGAAGTAAAGCTGCACAATGATACCACTGTATTATGGCTGAGAACTGCAGCAATTCTAGACCACATATTGAAATCAGTGGTGCATATTTTACAAGGGTTTCCAAGTAACAGTTCTTTTGATCTGAACCCATGATAGCCTCAGAAATTTCAGTAGAGCACTACACATTTATTTTCCACTTTTTAACATGGTAAGAGCAGATGAAGGATGATTTAGTATGTTGTCAAAAACTGCAACTCATTGCAAGAGCAAGTATGAAAACAAAGCACACAGTACCATGTTTTCTGCCAGATGCCTGTATGCTCTTCCAAAATCTACTAGGTGAATGCAGAAATTAGTGAGATGATAAAACCTAGAGAAAGAGAAAAGTAAATGGGTCAGCTTTACAGAAGGAAAGCCAGAGGAGGCAGAGGATCTATGTCTCTTGCCTCCCTGAGGATCAGCCAAAGCTGATAGACTGCAGTCATTGGGTGACTGACTTACAAAAGCTGTATGTGCAACAGGAGAGAGTCCAAAACAAGCACAGGAGAAAAAAAGGATGATTAATCATTTACTAAACATACAATTGAAACTTCAACCACACAAGGGACCTGAAGGCAAACAGAGTGATCATAAAATGAAACATAAGAAAGAAAAATCTGGCCCTGCCACATAAAAGAAGGGTCTCAATTCGGTAACACATGAGCATTTAGAGTCATTCAAGACGTGCTAGAGTATCTAAATCACCAAGCACATATGACAGGAGGAAAAGCAAACCCATACCTTTCTTCAGCAGCGTGTGGAGGCCAGGTGGGACACCCTCGGGTATTTCAAATATCACTAGATGCCTTTTTCTATACAATTGAATCAAACTTGGAATGTCTCCACTGGCTTCAATGAAGCCAGGTTTTCATGCCAGAAATGATAAAAGTCTCAGCACAAAAACTGGACTAGACAGAATAGTTTAGGCCTTATTTAGGAACTACAGTGACTAAAAATTACTAACTTTCTCAAGATAAGGGAGATCAACTGAAATATATCTCTTTCCCTCCCTCTTCCCCAGCTAGAGGAAATACCTTGGTGCGCCAATGGTTAAGAACACTGAACCTAAAACAAAAGCCAGACAGTAAGAAACACTGGAAGATCCTCTGTTTATTCAGGACCTGGACTGTTCAGCTCCCTTGGAGAATGGACATCTAATGGAGAAATGACAGCCCTTTTATAAATGTGCAAGGGAATAGGGGGGATAAGATGGTATCATCTGCCTTTTGCATAATTGTTATAGCTTTACCAGGCAAAGACCATCATTTTAGGTAATCTCCTCTTCAGGGTAGAAGAACTGTAAAGCCAACAAAAAAGTGTGTTAACTGTAAAGATAATATGTGTTGAGTAACAGCATTGTCCAGTCAGGAATTGAAGTGCATAGGGCCAAAAAGTGAACAAGCCAACAAGGGACTAAAGGCTCTTTTGCAATGTGGTTAGGCCTAGGAGTGGGAAAAAAACTGGGACTCCACATCATGTTCCCTGCGGCCTGTAATAATTAAGCTGCCTTCAGGTTAGAAACATAAATGTTCTTAGATGCAAGGACCAGAACTCCAGGTCTTTTATTCCTTCACAAAAGTCTAGCCCCTACAGTAAAGCACCGCTAGAGCACAGCTAGCTTATATCATTTTGGCAGGAGACAGGCTCTTATCTCCCAGTGCAGGGTGCTTCTGTGCATACACAGATGGCTTCTTTAGGTACTCAGGGGAACATCACGCTGGTCAGCCATGCACTTAACAAATTATGTATTGCTGGGAAGCAGGCAATCTGGAGTGTTGTCTGGTTTGCAGACATCTAGGCTACATCTGTTACATTAAGTGTGCCCAGGGACATTCCTGAGCACTGAGGCCAACCGGCACACAAACAACTAAGCGTACCTATGCTGGTAAACACCCAGCCTCCAGAACAGGACAAGCGGGACAATACCCCCTGCTGGGAATATCCCTGGGAACATTATGGCTCCAAACCGTGCCTAGCAATTGCTTGGGAAGGAACTGGGTAGCACAAATCAAAAGCAAGCTGGGGCAGTTGTAATTAAAAATACAGACTATTGAATTCTAATATCCAAGAATATTCCTGGATACTATTTAATTTAGTATAGCTGTAGCCTGAAAATCCATTCAAATCATGATTTTGGTGGATGTAGTGGGATGAGTCCAAAGAGTTTGCAGTGAGTGCTCATGTGTGTGACAGTCATCTCCCTTAATGTACCTAACCAGCAACAAGACCATGTAGCGAGAAAAATGCAGCATGAAATTGCAAACAGGACAGTGAGGCATATGAAGGAAAATCATCCACACAGTCTCTGCTTTCCTGTTTGCCCCACTAACCCACATGATGAAATTTATACCATGAATATAACCCAGACAAACAGTATTATTCCACATCTAGTTTCATGCAAGAATAGAGATTTTGACCCCATTTCTGTATTCACGTATTCTGGTATGATAATATTTACCCAGTTGCAGGTAAACAGCATTTTGGTGTGCAATTACTACGGAAAACTGAACAAAACCTTGCTGTAGACGGATATGTGTATTTGCAAGAATTTTAGAAAAAATTAATCGCAAAGATTTAACTGTGTAAAATGAAAAAGTGAAGGAAATGGATGGAAACAGAACAATACTGTTGTTCCTCACCAAAAAAAAATTCTGGATTTCTGAAATATAAACCAGTTGTCTGAAGGGCACCCCTTTTTGCAAAGATTCTATTTCAAGAGCAAAGAAGAATTTTGGTACCAAATTTCTGATTCATGATTACTCATGCAGTGACTTTGAAAACCTATTCAAAAGATCATTGTATTTTGCACAACAGCACAGTTAATTCTTTAAAAATTCAGTTCTACTAAAATGAACACTGACGTCATAAAGGTGTTTTTGGATGCATAAAACTAAATTAATAAAATAGATAAAAACTACAGAACATTACAACCTTTATTCTGAGAAGTACAACTGAAAAAAAAAAGGTAAATACATATACCATTGTGTTATATGAAAATTTATTTTTCAGCAAGTCATTTAAACGGCTGAAATCCACAGAATCAGATACACAGTCTAAATGACTAGAATACAGTTTATAATTAGCTATTCAGACAGCCATAATAAGGATTACATTTACTAGAGAGTATACATTTCGAAAGTGTATTTAGAGAACACTTTGTGTTTCCAAAAACTGCATAAATATTAGCTATTGAATTTTTGCAGGACTAGCGCAACGTGGGTAGGTAGTATCATTCCTAGTTATAAATGGCAAAACTGAGGCTTAGAGTTGGTTTGATTGATTTTCCACAGCAAGAAGGATGTGAATTAGAACTTGGTCTCTGTTACCAAATGACATGAAGGGACAATCTAACAAAATCTACAGACCTTGATGACTCTTGAAATATTCCCTTAGCTTCTGGGTGGGTTGGATTCATGGACTTCATCTCCAGGCAGAAAGCCAGCTAATTCACAGAAACTCAACATCTCGTCAGGCCTCTATGGCTTGAGAATATGTCTGGACAAAGAATGTCAGTAGGCTCAGTGCCAAGCAATTAGACAGGACCAAGATTTAACTGAGTAATAGGCCTCATTTTTCTCAAGATATTTCTTCAGATTCTTATTTTTGTTCAGCTACAGCTGAGCACCTGAGTTCAAATGAAAGGGCAGGCTGCTAATGCATGTCCTAGACAACTGGCAGGAGCTGCTTTTTGTTTCTCAGAGAATAAGTGTGATTGCTGCTACAAAGCACAAAGTATTTAGAAGATCTTGAACTGTATGAACATGAACCAGTTTTCCAAACATGAGTCATTCACAAGGCAGTCAAATAAGCAGCTTGGCTGAATGATCGGAAGCTAAGTGACAAATCCAGCAAGCCATGAATAAAAGTTACTTTCAAATCATGAACACTGAAGTGATTATTAATCTCACCTAGAAACAAAAGAAATGTGCTTTAAACAAAAAACAAATAAACAAACAAAAACTTCAAGGAAGGCAATCTACAATGGCTATGGCTATTTGCTTTCTTGAAGGTGGCTAGAGGGGCATTCAGCCCTTGGGACTGGTGTGCTGTGTTCAGCAATAACCCCACCAACTCACAGAGCACAGGCATCATTTTCAGTCAAAAAGCTAAGGCAATTTTCACACAAGAAATAAATATTTGGGATTGTACGGCAGAAGAAAATTTCCCAAAGCCACAAAAAAAGTGGCCTTTTTCTCGGGAAAAGAAATACAGTGATGACCTTGCTTATTAAAACACATACAAAGTTGATCGATAGAGTTTACGCTCATTAGAACTCTTATTCTCCAATTCACTTAATCTGAAAAGACAGTATGCGTATAACATTTAGTTACAAGATTATTTAATACTTAAAATATAACAGCTGCCTCCAAATGTAAAAATACTGACAAAATGTAGGCAAATTACAGCCAATAGTCCCTGGTCAATTCCACTACTGATACTCACTTCAGCATGACAGAGTTCCCAGAGCGGCTCTTAGCCAGCTGATTGCACATGCCCCATCTTTCAACAATATTTTTCTTAGTGCAGTCTTACATGATAACGTTCATTATGTACCTCTCAAAATTATTTTTGAGGAATGCTAAAATAACAATTTTTAAAGAAAAAATCTTAGAGATATGTTAGAGATATCAAAAAATACGGTATAAGAATCTTTAATTAAAAATTACCACTATTCAAAACAATGTGAAGGTTTCTGTTATGTACACACTTCAGTACCAATTCCACACCATGTAATTATCTCTCACAGTTTAGTCACTAACAGAAGGAATTTAAAACTGGCACTACAAATTGAATGTCTGCTTTTGGAGATAGAAAGAATCGCTTGTAAACAAAGTTCAGCAATGCATTCCAGATAATACACTAACATACTACCTCTTGCAACTGAATAGCAGTGCCACAAAATGTGCTCTTCTTTTAAAGATCTTTTTCAGCTATGATCTTCAGAAGCAGAACTTCCAAAGAGGGTTTTGAGATATGTTTGCCTAACAGTCGTATGTTCACGATGCACTTACGACTATTCAACAAACTTATCTGTCCAGGAAACGTTTTGTATATTGTCTATCAAGTACATTAATTCCTGACAAAGCTCAAGTTAACAACAAAATATATTGACAAATAAGAGAGTAAAGAAAGAAAAATATTCAGAAAAATAATTTTTTACTTAGATTTCAAAAAGTTAACGAGGAAGCCAAGGAAGCAGGACCTAAGATAATAAATCTAGGGGTTAAAATTAATTAGCATTCAACATACAAACAGTTATGTATTTCAAAATTAATGAATTCATACATCTGTGCAGGTGTCTGCACAAAGTGGATTACATGGAGAAGTCAGAATTGGGCAATACTGCAAGCATTGAAACAGATGCTGAAAAAGTCAATTTTTCATGCTTACTCACTAGCTGGCAATACCAGCCTAAGTAAGAAATACTTGCCAGTAGCTGCATAATGTCATGCCTTTATTCCTTCAGTTCAACATTAATGCAGTCCTAACCACCATTTTCTCTTTGACTCTAGTTCAAATTGCCTGACCTTCCCGACCTTCCTAGTTACAGCAGAGCTGGACTTACACTAGGCGTCTACGTGAAGAAGAAAGAACGTTCTCTGATTTCTTTCCAGCTAAAGGAAGAACGGAGCTGTCAGTAACTGGATGACAAGTTACAAGTAGATGCTTACCCTTATCTTTTCAGAAGGAAAAGGATAAAATTCCACCCTGAGAGCCCAGGACTCAGATTGTCATTCCTCAGGTTCAGATTGATTGAAAGAGATTCTCAATGTCAGGTAATAAACTTGCATGAAGGAGAAGCCTGATAGTTTTTCTCCTTCATGCTAGGGAAGGGAAAGCTCTTAAGGATACAGGTTAACTATGAGAGTTATCAGTAGAAGAGTCTTTGAAGAAGTTTAGGGAGGTCTCTGAATTTAGTACTATTTACCTTTTAGAAAATATTAGGTGCATACGTACCTAAACAAAACACAGGAAACTGCTTTGGCACCGAGCTTCACTTCCATAAATGTTTTTCAGAATATTCTAGATGATCTTGCTAATTCATATTACCCTATGTTCATGTCATTATGGTCTTTTACGGCTACATTTTCCTTCAATTTCTGAAATGTAAGCTATTCCTAAACTGTAAATGTAAGGTTGGCCTAACAGATCACATCATCTTACAAAAATGACTTCCTTCATATCCATTTCGCTAGAAGGCTCTATTCAAGGATAAAGATATGGCCCTTGTTTTCCTAATTCATTTATCACCTTCAAGCTCATCGAATCTAAAACCCAAACACGAAGACAAAACACAGGTTTCATCTGCAGTGTGCTGCTGACTACGTTCTCCTCTGCTTTAGCCACTGAGAGATCTCTCTGCTGGCTATGATAATACACAACATTATGAAACACTAAGATTAACGAAAGGCATATTCTGAAATTCTATATTTTTCTCACTTTCAAAATATATTTCTGTATTTCTTTTAATTGAGAGGTTAAATGTGACCTTTGACTTAATTCATTTTTGCTTTCACAGTTACTAAAGGAATACCAGGCAGGGTATAAATACTCTGTTTCACCACAACTGAACAGCAGTATATTAATATAAAATTGGAAAGAATGTGAAGTAATAGAGTAGAATACTGCAATAAAACATCAAACCAGGAAACCTGACGTGGAAACACTGGGTTTCTTCAGTTTCTTGGAGACCATGCAGATACTCCTTGGCTATGCCCATCAGCCTGAAATAGGAAGAGTTGGTCTGTTTCTCCCCTGCTGATTGAGCAGAGGGAGAGGAATTTCCTCCAGCAAAGAATTTAGGAAAAGCTGGAGTAAAACACGTCTTGTGAAGAGGGACAAACACTACTTAAGGGATCAGTGTGGAAGTTATTGTACGCTCCAGTGATCTTTAGCACCATGCAGAAAAGGGAATGTAAATGTGAATTGTACACTGCTCAATACTCCATGAATAAATAGATCTCAAAATCTATCAAATTAAAATGCTGATTTAGATTTCATAAAATGGACAACTCAAAATTCCATTCATAGGCCAATGAATACTGCAGATAAATTAAGCAAGGCATGTGTAGCAGCAACAGCTGCTAGGGTTGTTTATTTAACATTTAGCATATATTTTGGCCCTCCGTAAATATTAAAACTCCTGATCTTCCATTTCCCCTTCAGCTGATTACTGATCTTTCTTGTTATATTTTTATAACCTAATATAAAGCAACAATAATAAAATATAAGAAGACAAGAAAAAGGACTTGTAACTTTATTTATATACAAAGAATTAGAGTTTCTCCTACTCTCCTAATAGAGAAAATGGGACATTGCTAAATTTACTACAGCAACAGTTTTACACAAAAAATAATACTAATAGTAATATTTGTTACTATGCTGACCCTCAAGAGCAAATACAAGATAACAGAAAAACTGCATTGACGGGCAGGAGCTAGAACCACTCACACTGCTGAACGAGGGACTGAGACCCCCACAGGGCAGAGAGGAACTATAGAGATTACAGCCTCAAAACATGTTATGGAGAGGAAGAGAAGCAGAGCCCTTATCAGAGAAGCTTACTGCAGCGAAGCCTCCTGCTAAGCCTATCCCAAGGAGCAGTACACATCTCAGGATCCTGGAAATACTAACTGGCTGTACACAGCTGTATGTTGGTATCACTGCTCATATAGGGAAGTCACTGCTTGGTCACTGCTAACTTAATAGATAAACTTTTCTACTGGCTAGGAAATGCTGGATGAAAACATTGCTTTAAAGCTTACTCTTCCTGAAACTTCTAATTTCCAGTACATGGAGTTCAAGCAGCTGGGCGTATATAGAGTGAATAAGAGCGAGTACTGCTGGTTGGATATAAATCTTTCCATCCATTTACTGAGTTAGCCAGTTGTTTAATCCCTCCTCCACTTAAAAACACTTGAAAGATGATATGGTCATTTGTGTTTTAATAAAGGAAAGAATTTACTAATAGGGAGAAATTTTTCTTACATTTTCAACTGTTTGAACTATGTATATTCATGAATTCATGAATTCATGAATTTTAAAGCCAGAAGGAAACATTCTCATCCTATTTGACCTGCTATGTGCAGTTCACCTACTGCCAGCCTGAAGCCCCTAAAGTCCTGCTTACCTGCAGTGTACTTGAGAAATACTTTTAGTCTTCACTGCAAGATGAATCTACCCATCACTTGAAAAGTTATTCCCACATTTAGTCTACTGGTTACTAAGAAAGAAAGAAAGGAAAGAAAACACACTACATAAAACACAAATCTCTTGTCTACCTCTATTAGCTTCAGTTTCAAACTGTTGCAACCCACTATGCCATTTTCCCTTCCTCTAAAGAGGAATCCAAAGAGCCACCAATCTTTTTGCCATCTAGAAAGCTTTTTGATCATTTTATCAAGAAATTAGGAATCTCTTCTTAACAAAAAGACATCAATTTGACATTAGGCTTTCCCATAGACCTGGATAAAAAGGTACACATGGATTTCTCTTTAACAACTTACTCTTCCTTTCCCCTCTTCAAAATTGCTTCAGATCAGCTGTCTATAAAACAGATCTTCATTGTTCTGGTGATTCTTACACATATATGCTTTCTTCAAAACAAAACACTCATTGAAATGAGTAAACTGATATTCTATTTCCTAAGCTTCACCAGCTTCCACTCCGGGTCAGGTCCGTGGTCCTAGCTCAATAGAGGAGTGCTTGCATTAGCAATTTAGTCCAAATTAGGGGAACATTTTAAATAAATTTCCTGATTGCATAAATTGGTCCACATCCTGGGGCAAATCACATGAGCTGGATTCTCTCTCTCTCTCTCTCTCATTGTGTGTTTGGGGGGGGGGGGTGGTGGGTGTGACTGACTGACTGACCTTGAAGATGCACTCTAGTGCACCTAATAGGAGAGTTCACTAACTGGTGTTCAGTCTAGAAGACCAGGCTACAGGTATTCTGAAGTAAAACCTCTAAGACACGTAATGGGGACACTGGATCTTTACTGCCAATTCCTACTGTGCCACACTAGTTGCTACTTTCTGTGCAGGAACTTTTAAGCATTTGAGTTTTGCATCTTCCTCCTCAGAGCCTAGTCAGCAATTCCAGACTTTCAGTTTTAAGGGCAAAGACAGCATGGCACACCTTATCTTGAGCAGTCTTTGTATTTCAACTAAGATCTTAAGCAAAAAGTTATGATGTAGTTGCTTATGGTATAGTCCTTCTCAGATTATATTGAGCACTTAAATCCAGAATCAGCTACTAAAATCTCAACAAGGATATCAATCTTCCGTCACTTTGATTTAGGTAACTGACTTTAACTACAATATCTTTCTACTCTGTTTGCCATGCATACCTTGGGTTTTCTTCAAACTAGATACTAGAAAGGAAGGACTTCAGGAAAGCTTAAACACTTGGAAATAACAAGAATGACACAGAGGAAAGATTTATATATTTAAAACTGACAGTTAACTTCATCATTACAGCATGAATACACACCAGTTCACAATGAGACTAAAATAAGAAATATAATACTACTGATACATGCCTTCTGGTGGTATAGTTTTCAGCTCCTGTATAAAATTGATCTATTAAAGAAAAACAAACAAACAAACAGAAACTAATTTTCTCCTTTGATTTCTGTTGAAAATTACTTTTCTTATTTTTAATGAAAATTTTGACACAAGGTGATGCATGTAGCAAAGGATTATTATCCTTAGATTAAGGAACCACACACAATTTTTATCACTACCTTCTCTGCACCCCAGAGGAACAGAAACTACAGCCCTCCACCGTTTGTTTCTTATAAGAACGAGATAAAAATCTGTATATAAACATCCTTTAGGAGATGCCCATTCCTGTATACAAGCACATATTTTTAAACAAGAGAAAAGATACATCCTAGTGACATTTTTAGTGCAACTCTGCTTATTAAAGCCTGTTTGTATTTACCCTGTGATACTATGCTTAAATATATACTTAATATATTCTTTTACTGTTAAAATATGAAACACCTACTTATTATAGATATACAGTGCCGCAGCTCTGAAGACCATAAACACAATCTAGTGACAATAAATGATTTACAAATACTTTACAAACACAGCTAATATTTCTGATGCTTGTAGGTGTACTAAAGAATGCACTGCCTCCCAAGCCAAAAGAGAGAGAGAGAGAGAGAGAGAGAGAATGAATTTATCTAAGTGAGTGAGCAGCATAAGTGTGCCCATGTTCCAAAGACAAAAACAAAAGGCAATAATTTCTCTGTACATTAAAAGGGAAGTAAAATAAAATTAAAATAAATAAAATAGCCCACTGAAAAATTTGATTATACTTAGTCTATACTTAGGCTAGAATTATATGTAGTTCAGGAGAGAATAAGGATGTATTTGATTTTTCCTTTCATAAAAGTTGCTAAAAGATACTTTATTTGGAATTGCAAAGAAGGAGAATATATTCACATACCTCTTTTTTACTCCACCAAACCTAGAAGTTTTAGAAGGTTTTAAGCATCTGAAAATCATAAAAGAAATTAAAATGCAACATGTTTTAAAGCCTTAGCAACAACAGCAACCACTCAGGTAACTTTTGTAATAATTTTGTACTAAAGGTATTCCATGTGCCTTCGTTTATGAAATGTAAACAAGCAGCAGCCAACATTTTTATCACTCGGAATAAAATTGTATAATACGTGCACTGCCAGTGAACTCAAAGATTCTAAGTGCGATTTCAGCACACAGAAATAATCTTTCATGTGAGTGCCTACATTTCCCTAAAGACACCTTTCCTGTCATGTTTCACAAGCAATGTGGGCAATGCTTAGGGTTTTAGCCCATCCGAATTATGCGTACACCTACACATCCCACAATGTAACTAAAGACTGTTTGTAACTCTCAGCCACAATGCAAATGTATTATAAATAATTGTAAAAATCAACCAGCCATACAGAAATAAAACACACTAAATGAAGCTAATCCCACACATTCTTTCTTTCACTATCTCAATACATCAAATGGTAATTATGTTGTATTTAGCATAGTAGGACCCAGAACGTTTAGCCTGAGAGGACTCAAACCATTTAAATATAGGTAAACATTCTATGATAGCACAAGAATGTTCAGCTTCCTTCTTTAACGTTCACTGAGTAATAACTATTTTGATGTCATTAGCAGAAAGCTACACCATGAGAACCAGCCCCACAGAGATTATGACTGAACTTAAATAGCATTAACTTTGTCCTTTGGGGAGTTCAAATTAAAATACAGACTATTGCTGGTTTTAGGGGGTTGGCATTTTATTTACCTTTTTTTTTTTCTGTGAGAAAAAAGGAAAGAGAAAGGAACATATAACAAGAACATTCCTGTTCTCAATCTGAGATACTTATTTGGTACCCATTCCTCTATCCTAGTGACTTGCAGTCCTTACATTTCTCCATTACGAGATAAAGAGGTGTAAGAAGCCCCTTGCAGCTTCAGCCTTTTTCCTGGAAATGTCACTGACGTTTTAAGATAAATATTTTCAAATCATGTTTATAAGCCTTACATCACCTGTGAGCTTCTGAAAGTGATTTAATGGCAGAGTGCTAATGAAGAAATAACTTGAAATTTCTATTCTGTTAAACGTGTATACCAGAAACTTCACTCCATATGTTTACTGTGAAAACATAAAGTCTTTCAAAGTAAATACGAAAGTAATGGTGACTTGTTAGAACTGCATACTCAAAATAGTGAAAAATTTGCAAGACTGGAAAAGTCACTTTCAGGAGGAATATAATTATTATATTTGTTATAAAATTTTTTAATATAGTGGATGCACTTGTTAAATAATAATCAGTCTACGGACATCTTATGAGTATAAAAAGAGAAACTATTTTAGTAATATATTAATTCTAATAGTAAAAGAGTGATATATTATGGGATTTACAGTGTTTTAGATCAATATGCACACACATGACAAAGTTAAAATAAAACCAATGCAGAAAATACTGCTTTTAAATTTTACTCATACTCTAAGTAAATATATCATCTGGAAGCTGACTGACAAATTATTTGCACAGTAAAGGTTATTCTCCCTTATACCATTCTTGCCATTCGCAGGCAGAGTTTCTTGCTTCCTCATGACTTTTTACCCATTAGTGAGACTCCTCAAAAAAAGATTTCAGCCAGGAAGGTAGGAGGGGGAAAATCACCAGCCTACCTGCCAGGGAATTTAGACTGGCTGTCAAGCATTTGGTTGGCCACTACAGTGATCAGGATGTTGTTTAAAGGAAGATTTGTAAAATCCCACTTTTTCTCCCCAGTCACATGCAAGAACTTTTAGTGAGGACACAGAATAATACACAATACTTAAGAACTTTCTCTTAGGTGTGAAAGCGCCAATAAGATCGTGCTGGGCTCTTCTGTCTACCAAAGGATCCTGGATTATCCTTTGGAGTGCAAGGACTGTATAAGGAATAGAGTCCTGATAACCAATTTGGGCAGCTGGACCAGACAGAGCATACTCATCATTGTTCAATGAATGACCTTAATCCTGAGTAATGGAGGACACAGTGCTATTAACTATTACTGTAAATCTTGAAAAGTGGCCTTTTAAGCACCATCAGCTTTACTATAGATGCGAACATCAAAGCCCATAATTTTCTCTGCAAGTGCATGAGTATCACAGCAACCAACACTCCTTTATTATATCTATCTGTGCTACATCCAAATATTTCCCCCTAAATTTCTGGGAGCAAAAGCTGGAGAAGCCATTTCATATCAACAGAAATGCAACTCCTCCCTATCCTGCATATCCAGAATGTAACAGGGTCTTGAAATGGTTATAACATTAGGCCTATATTCAAGTCCTTTCCACTGAAGTCATTGATTGAAGTCTATCTGATTTTCTGGTGTAGGTATGTATCATATGATGATGCAAGAGCTATGGAATTTAAATAAGTTATGAATATGACATTCAAGTTTGTTGTATAGTTACACTTGCACTGTGGCTGCCAGGGCTGTGCCTGTGTGCAGACTCATGCCCTTGAGTCAGAAGACACCTAGGTGGCCTAGGAACCTCCCAGCCAGGTAGGACTGATTTGAAACAACAGACCAATCTGAGAGGCGGTGACTCACTGGGCTCCCAGCCTCCTTCACAGCAGTACATTTGACTAAGTAGCGCAGGAGTTTCCAGGAGGGAATTTCGGGCTGTCCTGAAGATTCCCCCAGGCAGCTCCTGCTGTGTCTAGACCAAGCTGTACTTTTCGGAGTGTTGCTCTAATGCTGTGTGTGTAGAGTCTGGCCATTGCAGACATTCCCCAGACAGGGCCTGCTGCAGAACTGAACAAATTGTACATAGACACATATAAATAGTCACTAGAAACTGTTCTGCAGATGTAGAAATGACCAAGAATTCTTTTGCAAGTAGTTAAGATAGTTAGGAGTTGTTCTCTACGTAGTTTAAAGTAAATCAATAGCGATGGATCATGTATATGCTGGAGTGGTAACACAGGACCACGGGCCAGCTGGATTATACGAATTCAGCAGAATAACACTTTGGGGAGTCTCCCCCCCAATCCAGCTGAAGACATCACTGCAAGAACACTTTTGTGAGCAGGTACTCAGTGTGTACTCATCAAACTTACATTTTTTCTTGTAACTAGAAGAAAAATCCATGCCTTTTTCACCCTGATCTAAATTTTCCCTTTTCAAAACATCTCACTAAGTACATCCTCCCACAATGTTTCAGCGAGTAGGAAAGTGGTGGAGCAGCCTAGCATCTAACAGTAACAGAGCTATCAGAATATATTGTTCACAGTGCTAGAATGAGGTAAGCTCTGTAGGTTGTAATTATTGAAGTGCTAGGCTGCTTGTGTTACAGAAGTAAACACATTTCATAAGTGATACAAAGTAAAGTTCCATCAGAAAGAACTACTAACTGACTAGCAAGCCAAGTTCCACAGATTACTAACCAAAAGCACTTTGCAGTTTTAACTAGTGGGCTACCACCTTACACGGCCAACCTCTAGCCTTGCAAGTCCGCATGAATTAATCTGTCCAAATGAGTAAGGACCAAGAAGGTCAGGGTCAACCTAAGAATCAGTTAGAGCAGTTTTTCAAATATCATTAAGTCAGATCTACAAATTGTTTTCACAAGAGTTATAACAAAAACTCCCCGAGTGCATGTCCTGGGAAGGTTAGATAGAGTATTTCTCCAAGGACCTAAGTAGAATCTTTTTCCTTAGTTGCATGGCTATCATGTCCTGTTTATGTGCTCATAACGACACCGAACCCAGAGTTGGTTTTGAGAAGGAATCTTTTCTCATCTCTATTAGGATATTTAGATGAATGGGATGGAAAAAGCAGAAAGGAGCTCAATTTCTTCAGTTATCTGCTAGGACATTGTGAGTCTACCTCAACTCATTTCTCTTCAGTGATTCTGGGGTCCTTTACATTAAATTATTTGTTCTTGCCCCTTTCCCCTCTGGCATTCAGTTTAATCCGTCCTAAGGAATTAAGCTGAACTTTAATTCAAGGATAGGTGGGTAAGGCATAATGATCTACAGTTAGATAAATAGATAGATAGATAGATATAAATGTGAACAAATGGCCCCTTTCTGCCTTAAATCTTTAAACTGTATTTCAATAGAAGGGGGGAAAGGCATTTTCTGCTATGAATATTTTATCTTTAACCTTCTAAACTGCACCAGAAACGTGCTGATTAAAGACACCCACTATCCATTTTACCCTGTTGCTAATGAAAACAAGCCCTGCATTCAAAGCTATTTTTACTGTTAAGATTTGCATAATATAGCTGTGCTCTGACTCAGATTTCTGCAGATGAAGTAACTTTTTCCTTCTTCAAAAAATTTTCTAATTTGAGGACTAAACAGTAAGATGATTCAAAGACAGTTTTAAAAAATCTCAGCTCATTTATTTTTCTTAGTTAGCAAAAATTAATACAACTAACTTACAGAGCTATAACTGTAGCCAACACATCCTGTTTCATCAGCTCAGGGTATTTTTGCGTCACGGGTTCTCATAACATTCCTTTAAGACACAGACCCAAAGAAAAGCAGATTTGAATATGCAATGTTTTGATACATTTTATATTAGTAATTACTATCTTTTAATTAAGTCTCATTATTCTTCAAAGCCCACGGAGAGAAAGTTCAAAGCAAGCTAACATTATCTATTGATGATCTTGTATATACACATATACATTAAAATACCACACATAGCCAGATATAGTTCTCAAAAGATCTCAATATGCAAAAACAGTGAAATCAAAATCACAATCTCACTTTTTATGTGCATAAGTTTTCTCATGACAACATTCGTATTCTGCTCTTCCTAATTTCAGTAAAAATGGGAGGCAGGCAAGAGTTTGGTAAAATACTAGTCTTAACAGAAACTGATACATTAGGAAATTGCAGGAAAATTCTATCAAAGGCTACAAAATTCAAAAATACTATAATTGGATCAATAAGTCCCTGAGTAGAAATAGCTAAAGGCTGTCAGGGTATCAGAAAAGTACCTATATATCATTTCCCAGTTCTGTGCTGTGGCCTAGGCATCTAGATCTCTGGGCCAATGCAATACAGCCATTCCTTATGTTTCATGATTTAGATATTCCTATTCACTAAAGCTCACAAAGGCATGGAAAGTAATGATACACAAAGTTCTCAGTTTTCACATTATCTACAATCCTCCTAATATATAGCAAAAAGATTTAGTCATTTTTCCAGCAAAACTGAGAAAGCAATACATGCACAATTTGATTCAACTTACTTCAGCATTCAGTGTCTTAATAGTGACTTTAGTGACACTTTCTTGTGTCACTGATCTGTTCATCTGAAGGAATATGTTGTTTCAATGTTGTGTGGTTTCACAGAAACTGTTAAAACTTAAGCCACCATTCAAATTATTATTATCATTATTATGAACTTCATATATTGTTATTCCACAAAATGCCACAGATCATCTTATAAACAGTTTGTTTTTCAATAAATATTGATTCTCTACCACAAAATTTATCTTTAATAGTGTAAACTCCAGAGTACCTGAATAGTATCGATGTCAAAGCTGAGTAAGAATAGCAATAATAAGTAAGAATAAAGGTAGAACTAAATAAACTACTCATGACCCAACTCTGCATTTGTTTCTCTCTCTTCTGTTTTGAAACAAGGCAGTCAGTGGTAAAAATATGTCATTTTTTTATTATACTTTCACTGCTGTATATGCATTAACTGAAGGCACCTCATACTGTCTTTATTATACTTTCATTTTATGCATGCATTTATTATGTGAATTAAAAAATTCTTCCATAGTAAATTGAGAGCCAAAGATTTTGAAACAAAAGTGCTGAAGTGTATGATATTTCATCAGAAAAAATACAACCTATTTCACTGCTGCACTACATTAAACTACAAGATAATGTTACCATTGTGTATCTGAAAAGGAAGAGGAATAAAAGCTAATCGAATAGACTAATGCCTAGCTACTATCTGCCCTAATTATTTGGATAACAAAATTTAGCATTAACTCCTTCATTGTTCATGGAAAATGTATAATATGTATCCAATTACGCTGCAAATCTAATAGTTATTAAATTATCTTTACACAATAAACAATTTCCTCTGGAAGCACTATTTTGAAGAGAAGAGATACATAAAAGAAGAACATAGATTAGCTACTTTAGTGGAAAACACAAGTGCTGTAAAAAGACTGAACTAAGTAAAGACATCTGCAACAAACACAGAACTACCTCACTGGACGCCCAGTAAGCATGAAGCAATGAGCAATCCAATAGTAAAGGGGACTGAGAATAAAAATTGAGGGTAGCTTTAATAGTTTTCAAAAGACATTGGGGAGTAATACTGTTTTTCACTATGCAGTGCTAGTTACTTTCTCTAAAATAGTAAAAAAAAAAATTACAGAGTCAACTACAATTTACCTGTTGATCATATAGAACTGAGTTGAGAATACACATGAAAATGGAGAACAGTAATACTACACTTTGTTTAAAAGTTTAAGACAAATAAAATATTTTTAGTGATTTATATCTTGACTATTTTTTTCTTTTTTTTTTCTTTTTTTTAACATATAGCGTTGATATATTACTTGACTACTTATAGAATTCAGAATTCAGCCACATTACTGATGTATAAAGGATCATGTATATTTTTCCATTTTTGCAGGATTCCAAAACTGTTTCTGCCCATTCAATTTGATCTTTCAACATTCCATCTGTAAAGACTAAAAAAAAAAAAAAAAAAAAAGATTAAAAAGAAGCTTTCAGGATGTTAGAAACAGAAGCCAAACCAAATTGTTTTCCAGACTTCCTACTGATTCTGCAGGGACTGTTCAAATCAACACTTCTAACATCTATAATTGTAATAGATGCTAGCTCGAAGATGTCTATGACGCTCAATGCAACAGGAAGACAAAGCCAGTCAGACATTTTATTTAGCTGAAATGAGTTTATCTTAAATTTTTCTTTTGCTAAAACAGGGGGCATAAACTCCCCGACAAATGTTTACCTTTACGCTTCACTGTTCCAGTTCTGAGACTAATTCTTTGCAGGCTATAATTTGAATCATTAGACCAAATTAAATTTTACAAATTTATATGTCTGGAACAGCTTACAGAGTAATAGCCTATCCATCCATACATATCTTTCCTAAAAACTGATTATTTGCCAGGTTTCTCCATTAAGCCTAAGAGATCAACGCTTGTGCAATTTTAGGCAGGATTTATATAAGGAACTCACAACTCATAAGAATAACATACTACAGAATAGGGCTGAACTGAAATCCCAAACTTTGAAACTGGAGGAATGTATGCTTGCCCTGACAGAAGAAGTGAGATGCAGGAGGTGGGACGAAAAAGTTATGTTCGCTAAAGATATTTTCATCTTCACTGACAGATAAGGAGGAAGTCTAGCAAGCTGGCATTTGCATGCTTAAGAGCAGCTATATATGCATTACAAAAAAAAAGGTAAATGTCCAAGGTCCTGTGCTACAGGATAGGCTGTGCTACATAACTACAGACAATTGAGCTTTTCTTCTTGAATGGAGGGAAAAAGGAAACAGGAAACACATACATTTAGCCAATGATAAAAGTCTGCCCAAGGAATAACAATAACAACATCTAACTAGGATCAGGACGGATTGGAATAATCAAAACACTGAAGTTAGTTGGATTATGCATTTACTTTATGGCATTCTAATCAATATATTATGAAGTCAGTAGTTAATTAATGTTAGCTGAAGCTCAAATACATCAGTATCCCCGGTGCACATGAGGGTATCATTCATGCAGTCCCAAGAAATAGAGGGAAAGTTAACAGTTACTGGAACAAGAGGTGAAGGGAACTGTAGCTGCATAATGTCTTTAAAAGGTATTTGCACAGAAATAGAAAAATAATTTGTTAATTGTATTTTACTAGTCCTCAGAATGTACTAATTCCTGTCCCTGTATCACAAAAAACAGAGCTGTGTTATGCCCTATTATGGGTCTCTGATTCTTTTTACATCAAAACTTTGTGATATCCTTTGTTTTTCCTATTTCTGTTTCATGAGAATGATGCTTTTCTGTCATCTTTTTTCTTTCTTTTCAGAAGAAGTTGCCAATATTTTGAGATAAAGAATATCAGAAATATTTTAATGAGAAGGGGCACCAAAACGTGTTCACTGTTTTTGGCCACTGCTGCCATAATTGTATGTCAGCTGGTGACCTGTCATGCCCAATCTTATTTTTGCAATAATCTACAGGAGGAGGCCTTTTATTCTCACTGTCTATTGCAGAATCACTATAATCTGTAACTTAAGTCAAGATATGCTTAAATTATCAAGCCACAGAATCAGAACTCAAGTAACTTAATTTTTATTTAATCAAAAAGTATTATCTGTTAAGCAAAAAATATTATTAGTCCCTTTATGTGCTTGATTTCAACCAAACACTGATATTCCTTGTGATAATCCTTGCCAACTTTTACCAATTGAAAGTACTTTGATACAGTATATAATGTATAACTATAATATCACAAAACTGAATTTTGTACTATTACAGCATATGATCAATTGAAGCCTATAGGATACCCTTTTTGTTTTGTTTTGATTTTTAATATATGGCTACCTTATATGGCTGGACCTAGAATGAGCAAAAGGAACAAAATTATACAAGAATTCAGTAAAGCTATAAACATATACAAAGTGTTCTGGAAATACTTTGTTTCGCTCTGAGTTAAAAAGTTCTCTCTATTTTGAATCACAGAATCACAGAATCACAGAATCGTTTAGGTTGGAAGGGACCTCTGGAGATCATCTAGTCCAACCTCCCTGCTCAAGCAGGGTCCTCTAGAACAGATTGCCCAGGATCACATCCAGACGGGTTTTGAATATCTCCAGCGAAGGAGACTCCACCACCCCTCTGGGCAACCTGTTCCAATGCTCTGGCACCCTCACAGTGAAGAAGTTTTTTCTCAGGTTCAGATGGAACTTCCTGTGGTTCAGTTTCTGCCCATTGCCTCTTGTCCTGTTGCTGGGCACCACGGAGAAGAGGCTGGCCTCATCCTCTTGACACTCCCCCTTCAGATACTTGTACACGTTGATGAGATCCCCTCTCAATCTTCTCTTCTCCAGGCTGAACAGGCCCAGCTCTTGCAGTCTTTCTTCATAGGAGAGATGCTCCAGCCCTCTAATCATCTTGGTAGCCCTCCGCTGGACTCTCTCCAGGAGTGCCATGTCTCTCTTGTACTGGGGAGCCCAGAACTGGACACAGTACTCCAGGTGAGGCCTCACCAGGGCTGAATAGAGGGGCAGGATCACCTCCCTCGACCTGCTGGCAACACTCTGCCTAATGCACCCTAGGATCCCATTGGCCTTCTTGGCCACAAGGGCACACTGCTGGCTCATGTTTAACTTGTTGTCCACCAGCACTCCCAGGTCCTTCTCGGCAGAGCTACTTTCCAACAGGTCAGTCCCCAGCCTGTACTGGTGCATGGGATTATTCCTGCCTAGGTGCAGCACCTTGCACTTGCCTTTGTTGAACTTCATGAGGTTCCTCTCCGCCCACCTCTCCAGCCTGTCCAGGTCCCTCTGAATGGCAGCACAGTCTTCTGGTGTGTCAGCCACTCCCCCCAGTTTAGGATCATCAGCAAACTTGCTGAGGGTGCACTCTGTCCCTTCCTCCAGGTCATTGATGAATATATTGAACAAGACTGGGCCCAGGACTGACCCCTGGGGGACACCACTAGCCACAGGCCTCCAACTTGACTCTGCGCCATTCACCACAACCCTCTGAGCTCGGCCATCCAGGTGAAGCAAAAAGTGAATTTAAGAGTTTTAACCATGTATCACCAGGCATAATTTGCTTTCTACAGCATGATGGGCACCTGGATCTCCTGTCACACAGCTAGCCATCAGAAAGGGAGGCAGTTCAAGGTATTTCTACTTCTTTTTTTTCTATGCCAGTAAAAGCTCAGTAAGATCCTCAACAGCTTTGCTACCAACTGCTACTTGATCAAGCTGAACATTAAACAGATGGAATACATCATTAATAAAAATCTTCACTAGCTATTCATTCAATGATCCCTGCCGAATTCAGCCAGGATCCAAGTTTCTGGAAGTGGTAGGAAAAATTGAGACTCTCTTCTTCAATAACACATACAGTCTCCTACCTAAAAGGAAAAATGCAGTTCAAAGGGGTACAAGGGCATCCTTGACTATAAGCTTGAATGGTCCCATGAATTAGTAGTATCTATTCTGAAAATTGTAACTTAGAAATGACTTTAAAGAGTTAGGTTTTAAATGCAGCCTACTTAAAACCAACTTGAATTATTTTAATCTGTGCAATAGCAGATCAGTCTGCTGACCAAGGACTAGTCACTTTTAAATTATTGAAGTAGACAGGATTCCGCAAAAGTTTCATGTACTACAGCAAGTCTTCATAATACATGATGCTTTTCACTGTCATCTCTTCTTAGCCACAGCATTTTTTAGGCTATTTAATAGACAACTCCAAGAATGAAAAATTCAGAAATCATAGCATTCCCACTCAAAAACTGGCTAACAAAGAAGTGATTGTACATTGTTTTTTCTACATAAAAAGCAGTTCAAAATAATAAATGATATTATAACTCTAAACGCATATTGACATAACTGCTTAAACTTGGCCTTAAATGAACATGACTTTGTATTCATAACTTAGAGCTAAAACCATGGAGATCTTTTTGATTCTATTACTCACAGGATTTGCAAACATTATTATTACTGCATCACAAAAATAAATAGGTATGATTCCTTTAAACTGCCTATCTAGAAATTAATATGATAATTTGAAACTAATAGGGAAAGGTAACCTAGTGAGAAAAATGGATCTAACCTGAACAGACATTTTGAACATGAAGGTGAAAAAAAAAAAAAAAGAATCCTCTAAAGGATTAACTTGATAACATTGAAGTAGGCCTAGATCACCCTTTCCATGGGAAGAAAAGACATTGCCATTCCCTGGCAATTCACAGCAAAGTTAAAAGGCTAAATGCTGACTGAAATCAAGAGTGATTGCCTTAAACCATGCCTTGATGATGCAGGGGCTGAGTAACACCACTGGCATATGGAGCTCCCCTGCTTTACTTCCTCCCTGCACTCCTACCTGTGCAGATGAAAGTTAGCAAAACCCTGAAGTTTGTGCCTGATGCTCCTCCCCAAAAGGAACAGACCCAAGGTCCCTTTGTACAGCCAGGTACCAAGAAGAGTCCTAGGGAACTATAAAGGGAGACAAACTTATAAACTCTCTGTTGGAACTTGTTTCAAGTCTCCCACTTTAAAGGACTCTCGCACCAAAAGCACACACTGTAACACCTCGAACAGAGAGATAAGCCTCTACGTACGGAGGCTATAATTAATTAATTGCTCTTCTGTATTGGTACAGAGGGGAACTGGTAATGCACAGGCATCAGGAGCTACATATATACCTACCTATGGCCTCCTTAGAAAGTAGGTGATGAGGCATTCAACACCAAGATGTACATACCGATGGGTCTCTGATAATAATAATACCACAATTCCTGTTTCCCCCCCAGAAATCTTTACCTGATAAAATTCCAGTGAACTAGAAGGAAATGCAAAGGAAAAGAAGCATGGTACTAGATCACCTCAACATTTCATATTTTAGATAGCCTTCCTTTTATAGTACCAAAAAAAAAAAAGTCTGTACAACAACAGGTTAAGATTTTTCCATTTGAGATTTACCGTTATATGATTGAATGTGCTTTATTTACATAAATGGATACTACCTTTTTGAAGTGGTTTAACAGAGAATCTAAGACAGAAGCATCCGAGAAGTGCTGTGCATGAGTAAAAAAAATAGAAATCAAATCTTAGACTTGTAATTGCTTTGGTTGTTGATTTCTTCTTCTTATCTTATGACTTCTTAACTTGCCTAATTCCAAGGCAATAATAATCAATAGAAAATAAAAACCAAAGGTGTGTCAACATTCATCATCGTTCTGACATAACTAAAAATAACTTCCCAATACAATTTTAGCTGATGAAACTGAAGATCCATTCCATTTATTTTAGCTAAGAACTAGGATTTTAGATCAAGGTGGTTAATTCATTGACTATAGAGGGAACCTTGACGACCACCTTGATCTAAAAGCCTCAGAAGATACCTAAAGAAGGTACTGAAGATAGCGCAATGAATCACTCTCCTGTTTCTCCACATTAACTATAACCAATCACAAAGGTTGCTTCAGGACTAGAAGTCTTAGGTTTAATTTTTAGATGGTTAAGGATAGACAAAATCGTACCTTAAACCACCATTTTAATTTCACCTAAAAGTTATTCAAATCCAATCAGTTAAATTATTCATCATATGCACGAAACAGTACTAAAAAGCCGAAGAACTCAGAGCCAGAAGTTAGCCTACATCGCTGTAAATTATAAACTGCAGTCACATAGACTATTAAGGAATTTGAACAATATAAATACATTTTAAAATGTTCTTCAAAATAAATGGGGTTGTGCTACTGAATTCTAGAGTGACAGCTGCCAGAGAAAAGCAAGCCTACCTCAGATTCCCACCATAAATTCACTGCCATTAAATGGCAACAAAACTTACTGGGCATTTTTTTCTACTACTACTACTACTACATAATTTTCAGTGTTATTTAAAAAGCCCCTGGACATTCTCAGAAAAGCTTAAAAATTTGTTATGTTTATGAAAAGAAATGTTTTGGGATCTCTTTTCCTATACCAAATATTGTCTCTTGCTGACAATTCACGGCAAAGTTATGAAGTCCTCCTTCAGGCTAAATTCCCATAGAAATCAAGAGTGATTGCCTTAAACCAGGGCTTGATGATGCAGGGGGCTCAGCAGTAACCCTAGAATAAGGAGCTTCCCTCCTTTTTTCTGTCTCCCTGCTCTGCCACGTTTAGCCCTTTTGATCAGACTAATTCCCTGATGTTGTTCATGGTTCAGGCCCTCAAGTACTGTGATGGCACAATATGATCAGTGAGCTGAAGCGCAGAAGTAAGAATTTCTGAAGTAGGTAAATTATGGGTTTAGTCCTTTACTCTCTGTGCTGTAATACCGTGGGCTGAATCTTCTCTTGAGGCATAATCTTCAAGAACAGGGAAAGACAAAGACATAAAGGACCCTATCAGGTGCAGAGGAGACTTTGCTGTGCCTCAGAGTGGAGGCATACTTTCCTCCTGATTTCCTCACCACTCTGACACAAAAGCAGGTTGTTAGTAATGTATACACTTTTTTGCTACTACACCTGAGACTTGGTAGCTCCTCCAGAGGCAAAAAAATCCACAATTTTTAAAGGTAGCTTTAATCAAAAGAAAATACGCAATTTGAATTATAATATTATCCTCTTGTTCACTAGGGGACACAAAAAATATTGGGCAAAAGCCAAAAAAACCCCTTAACGAAACCTGTGATAGAAATGTATTTTTATGGAATGGACCCTTTGCAAAGATTTCAGATATGCTGAACTGCATATTTGCTCCTTTCTCTGCAAAGCTGGAGAGCCTTGTGCCCTCCAGTTAGATGGAGCTAAAACTATGCAACAATATACAGCCCTATACACCATATACAGCAATATACAGCATTGACACATCAGTCTCAGTGATCTTCAGAGCTCTGCTTAATTACTGAAACCTCAGTGAGGAAAGGTACAATTGAGATCTGCCTAATGCAGTAATGCAATTCCACAAACAAATTAATCAGCAACAAGAAGACACTATAAAAAGTGTTTCAAGTATTTTTTTGTTTTGATAAAGGCAATCAGCATACGTTTTCCAGTGTCTAATCTGCCTATGCCTGTATAATCTGTGACTTTGTTTTGTGTAACCCTTCATCTCAGTCCCCTTTCGGATATGTTGTTCCACAAACCACTTGTGAGGTTTAACATATATCAGTAAGTTTATCATAACTTTACTCTCATGAGTAATGAGAAGGCTGAGTAGAAAGATGCTGATGGCACACATAATCGTGTGTTAGCATTGTTGCAGCATGAAAATTCTAGGCAGATGTAAGGGAAAAAATATAGAAAAAACACCTGAAAGGCTTCTGTGTCTAAAAATTTGCCTGTTTTCCATCCCCGTGTGTCTTCCCTCATTAGTCCACCAGCCACAGAATTTTCTCTTTACAGCACCCATCTTTCTCACAGATAACCACTTATATATGCAATTCAAGTGGTTAACTTGGAAAATCCTCCTCTTTCATGTACGTGCAGAGCTCTGCTGTTTTCAGCACTGCTCCGTATGTGTGCAGGAGTTAACCTCAGTGGAACATTAGAGATGAGAGGCCTTGGCCTATGGCTGGCTCTTTCCTGAACCCTTTTATCTTACAGATTCTTCTCCTTCAACTTTATTACAGCTGAGGGGGATAACACTAATTTTGCATGAATAAACAATATCTGCTAATCTCTGTAAGCTTCAGTAGCATAAAATACTGCTTTATTCTGCGTGTGCTATGAATCTTTATATGCATTTCTGAATTGACAGTCTGACAAATTAAATATAACCACGGATAAATTTGATTCTCTTTATTCCTCTACTCATACAGGAACATTTTAATCTCAGATATGTTTTCCAGTAAACTTTGAATATTTCAACTAGATTATTGTGTAGAGGAGCCCAAGAAACAGCAAGTGAGTTGCATGATGCTGTACCACATGGTGCCATCTGTTGAACAATACTGGCTCATACCATTATACGACATTATTAGATGATTGTCTCTAACGTATAGTGGAAATCATTTTGGCCCTCATCCAAACTTTAATAGAGACTTTAACCTTTCAGACAGCACTCACTGCTGTTAGCAAGGAAAAGCCTGCTGGAGAGCCTCATAATTTAGACACATAATGTTGCATAGTTACTTTTAGAAAGCAAAGATCCTAAGGCTATTTCTCATTGAAAGAGAATACCCAGATAATGAATATGGAAAGCAGAATGAAGAACATTCACACAGTCCTGCTCATGAAGGATGTAGATAACATGTGATTCCAGCAGAACAGCAAAAGACCTAAATTATCATTATCCAGAAGAAATAAGTGACTTTATCAGCAATAACACAAAATTATATTCAGAAAAGGATTATTTTTCCCCACTCTGTCTACTAGATCTGCACTGATTCTTACTGTATTTAGTACAAGACAAAATGGGCCCAAAGGCTATCTAGCTACTTAAATAATAACGCTGCATTTCCACCTTCTCCGTCAACAAGCCAGTACTAAAGACAATTTGCTCCAGACTATTCTCTCCTGCACTGACTCCTGCCTCCACTGGGAAGTGTTAAATACTGAGAGAGAATGAGTTTGTGACTTTCGAGAAAGTCTTGGGACGAAGGCTGAAACTGAAAGGACTCTCCAGAGATAACATACCTACAAACAGACAGGTCTGTCTTCAGTTCAGCATACTATACATTAACAGGAACATTTATCACAGCGGGCATCTTAAAGAATTGCATCACAGGTCTAAGGACTGTATCAGTATCCTGACAGCTGGTTTATTGCAAAACACAAAACCTTTTAGAATTGAATGTTTAAGGTTTGGGGGTTTGCTGGAAGGCTCTTTCCTCCCCGTACCAATCATCTCTAGAGCAGTCATTTCCATAGGCTTTGCATTAAAATCAAATAAACTCATTTTTTCTCTTATCTTTGTCCAAATCTAACAAAATATAAAACATGAATTTGGTGACATCTTCCTTCTTTCCAGATTTACTGGAAAATTCTCAAGAAATCGGAAACCCATAAATGAGGAAACTGGGCCTCTCGACTCTCACCAGTAGCTGCACACTCGATTTACGACGAAGGGTCCACAAAAGATTGCACGGTACTCCCTGGCTGATATATCTGATGAGTCTGGGAGCTGGTAATGCACAGTTTCAATCTGAAGGAAAGTTTGTCTTTAAAAACTTCTGGGTTCAGCATGAACTACCCTTCCAATGAAGAGCAGCACTTGATTGTCAAAGGTTCTCTACAAATCTGGAAAAATATTTGTATAACATTTTTAGACCAGGTTAGCATGCACAGTTTTGCAGATAGGCTGGCCCCATTTGCTCAGGAGGTAGAGACTGGAACAAACTGAGAAATAATGAGGCATGCAAGAGCAAGACTAGATGACTAGAAAAGTGTCTCCTGACTAAAATTCCCTGTTCACAGGAAAATTAGAGAGCTGGTGGGACTCTTGCTGCATTAAAAATTTTTTCTGGGTACTCTAGAGGTCACGTGAGCATTAGATATCTGATACAAGAGCTGATTATCCCTAGCACAAGTTTCCTCACAATCTGAGCTTCAGATTGGAAGTTCCTTGAGGCTTTGTATAGCACTGAGCATACTGAGTTTATCATAAAGAAATTAATCCAGCCATTTCCTACACAGACTTGCAAAATTGCATATAATATCACAGCACTGAAGCCGTATTCTGTTGCTATAGAGTTATCTGATTTGAAACTCACATTGACAGCAAAAAGATAAATGTAAAAATATTGTCTATTTAGACCCCAAGCTATAGCCAAAGTCTTCATAATAGAATACGATTGAGGGCAAAGCTACAGCATTTTATAGAGACTTCACATTTAAGAGCTGAAACCATTGTAAAATTCCTACACAGCTGCACAAAATGTAGTGGATAAGAGCTGAAAATTTTTCTTCTGTGAAGTACACTCTCTCTTCCATGTGTGTAAACGAAATAAACACAGCTGTCTCTTCACTGCCTCTTTTGCATCTTTGACTGTGGTGCTTATCTCATTTCAAGACTGGTATACACAGACGAGCAGCTCGGAACCCTCCCCTCACCTTTTTTTTTAATTTATTTCGGATTACCTAATGCACCAGAGGTCATCTACAGAAGGAAGAACATGTGTCTGTTACCATATATTTTAGGCTCATAAAAGATTTTTCCTAATATAAATTTTTAAATACCTTCAAAATTCTCATTATTCGAACTATTTATGGAATCCTAGATAAGATTAGTTAGACCACTCTAAGCTAAGATACAAAACAAGCCAAAGAAAGGTTGCTTCCTGAAACGCTAATACAGAGAATACATAAATTATACAAATATTTTTGTTTAAAGAGCAAATAATATAAGTCTCAAGAAGATGCAAACATATCATAAGCATTCCCTTGTTTCCAGCAGAGTGCCTGACACTGATATGTCATCAGTTTTGCCTTGGAATACCCTCAGGATGCATACAGTATTGCTTTTGTCACTTTAATAATAGAAAAATAAAAAATTTGTTTTCCCTCCCGATAGTAATTAGGTTCAGACATTTGGACAACAACTTATATATTGAGAATAAAAGCTCTTTTTCAGAGCATGAAATAATAAAGTCACTGTCAAAAAAATTCCATTGATTAACTCAAAAATAATCACCAGATAATTGCCCTAGTGGTGTTCTTAGGAACACGATAACGTTTTCAGAGTTGTAACTATTTCACAATCAGAAACTATCAAACCTTTCACAAAACTGCATCCTACAAAAAGTAGTACCAAAAGTATGACTGAAAAAATGCACCTATAGCAAACACTGGCAATAAACAACAGCCATGATCTGATCAAACGCTTACTGGACTTTCATCGATTAGTATTACAGCTTCTATTTTAAAATATGAAGCTAAAGCTAGACAGGGAATAGCCTCAATAGTTTTTCCAAGCACTTCTTTCTAAGATCTTTCTTTTTTTTATCTCTTCTTTTTCTACTCCATCCCCAGTACATCCTCAGGACACCAGGTCTTCTCCTACTCCAGACTGAGTTAAAGTACACTGCAAGGTCCATACAGAACAATACAAAAAACATTGTTCAGGCATACCTAGATTTTTTACTTTAACTCTTGAGAAGACAACTTTCAGAGAACAAGAGGGTTTGAAAGCATTCCTTTTCCCTGTGCTGTGCCACACACTCCATTAAATGAGTCCCGGCCTCCCACATTGCACTCAAGGCACACACAGCTAAGAACAGCCTCTATAAAAAACTATCAGCACTTAGATAATTTAAAAGTTCTAATTTAACTGTCTAATTTAACACTTAGACAGTTATCTTCAGCCAAACCCCTTCCTCCCAATATTTTCTGCTAACTCTCTCTTTCTCTCTCTCCACTGTACATTAGTAATTATATTTTTTACCCTATTCAAGATCTTGCTTTCAACTTATCTCTGACATTTACCCCTCTCATGAGCCAAGTCAAATGTGTTTAACTCAGCATGGTCAGAAGTAAAACTTCACAGTGAATCACATCTAAATTGGCCATTAAGTATCAGCGTTATCAGAAGCAATTCTCCCATTTTCCTGTGCAATGGCAGTTCATTCCAGCTGGATAACATTTGCAGTAAGGTAACAAATACCAAAATAGCAAAGAGGCAATGTTCATAAAATGTTGGTATGTTCCATAGCCTTCACAGAACGAAGAACAGTGTTACTCTACATGCAAAACTCTTGCTAAGCTTGTGAAGAAGATTGAAGAAAACTTTACAAAGGAAATAGCTTTTCTTGGAGCTATGTCCCTGTACTGAAGCCCTAAGTAAGAAATCATATATAACTGGTTCACCAAAATTTGACAAAAAGGAAGTTATTATAATGTTAACCTTATTTCTTCCAAAATATTTTGGTGCTAGCCTCATAGTTATTTTTTATTTTTATGCCCTTCATACTCTAATCGACAATAAGAACCAATCCCAAATCTTTTAGTATACTATTTCACTGTACATGTACAGTTATCTTTTTCATTTTCCCTTCCTTAATCTGAGTTAAAGACTTGAGCCTCTAATTATAAATACAGATAGATTACATCCTAATGGGCAAATACATTTGGTATATTTTCCATTTGAGCCTAGCAGAGCTTGGCTTGTTCATCAGCACTCAAATATCTGATAAACAGTTTAGTCTACTACTAAAAGGTTCCTGCTGCTTTAACAACTTAGACTTCCACATTGCAAAGTAGATTATGAAAAACTGAGAGTTCATGTGCAATGCTGTGTACATCAGAGACTATAAATTAATCCTACTACGTTTCTAACAGGCATAGTGAGATCAACAGAGAAAGCCTCACCTTTCAAAGTCCAAAGTCAGCCCTCACTCTTCTCCTCTGCAGACTCCTACTTCACAATCACCATCCTAGGATTTTTTTTTTTTTTTACATGGAAAGCTTTTCCTTCAGATTTCAAAAAGTTCACAGTGATGAGCAAGCATTAATTCATCTTCATTTGATTGTTGAGGGAACGGAGACAGAAGGATGCTAGGCAGCTCCTAAAAGCTCACCGTGGCTAAGAATTCACATTGAGAGTGCCAAGGAAGAAGCCTACTACCTACAGCAAGTAATAAAAAAACATGATCTCTTTCTTGAGTATGGACTATGAGTACCTGATCCATGACAAATACAGAATGGTCCTTTAAGAAACAAAACTACATTTAGCTGTATCACTTGCTTTGACTTGGAAGGGGGAGAAAAAGAAAGGAAAGCAGTTAGTCCTCCTAAGCAGACAGATACTTATCTTTTATAACAGAGACAAAAAGGTTCCATCACAGTTTAATGGCTCATATGAAGTAAGCCTCAGTCCAATTGCCACTGAACAGAAACCTAATTTTGCAAGCCTTTTCCGCCCAGCACGACTGTGCAAATCATTTCAATTTTCTTCAATGGGTAAACTTGAATAATTGGTCCCAGCTTGCAGACCTGAGATTAATTTCATAAAGATATATTTCAGTGGAAGTTTTATACTATCTGTATTGCGGCACTTCATTCTATGAGGCAGTATAACAACATAATTTTCTACCCTGAGAAGAAATACAGTGGGAAATCAGTTTACCAGGGAGCTCTCCTCACCAATAAGTAGCAGCAATTACATTAGGAATATCAGTTCCAAGTGCGGGGTCAAAATTTCACCTCCAAGTTATAATGTATTCCATAATGGAAGAACAATCATTATATTTTTGAACAGCGAAGATTTGTAAAATTCTTCTTTCACTTTCCTTTCCAAAATTACGCAATTTGCAGCAAAGATAAGTATTTTTCTAGGCTATAATTTTGCTAGAAATGTCTTCATAAATAATCATGCTTAATGTACTGTACAGATGAAATACAGTATCAGCAATATCTTGGTAGCATGAAAAGTCCTATAGCCATTATGACTTTCCAGTATATAATCACAAGAATAATTATATACAGGATTTGGTGAGAACAGCTAAAAATACTAACAAAATGCCTCCTTACTCTGATAGTTAATATTTATTAATGTGACACTTCAGTAATGGCCTGGTGAATAACGCACATCTTTATATGCTTTCTTTCCATTGGGATATTTAATTATACATGGAAGAAAAGAGCTCCTAAGAGCCTGAATATTGCTTTTAAATTATAGGCAACTCTTTCAGACCTGAGTTAGAAACACAGGATGCCACTTACAACCTTCACAAATAAAGCAGATATGGTCATTACTTTTATGAAGGTTAGCATGTACATAAATATAAACTTTATCAATGTCAGCAGGCAATAGGCCAGAAATACAGTCTGAGTTTGAAACATGGTTAACAGGAGAGAAAAGTATCACCACAACGAACCCTCAGACCATAAGGAACTCTCCACTGCTCACCGTTACAGACGGTTCTTTATCAGTTCAAGGCCTGATTCTGTTACACTGGATAAGTCGAGGAAAATGTTACGCTATGTAAGTAAAGCAAGTTCTTCTGACTTTAGTAAGACTGGAGCAGACACATGGAGCCATATTTCATTCACCATCATTCTCTAATTTCAACATTGACAGCATTTGACATTAAAGATCGAGGACATGAAGGTTCCAAAATCAGGCAATTGGCCTTAAATAATTGCAGAATTAAAAAAAAAAAATCGGTCTTTTGAATTGCCTGTTTTAAGCTTCCAAAGATCATCTTTTAAGCTCTTCTCTAAAATGAATGACACTTGGTTTTAAAGGGAAGTTGAAATGATTATATAACGATGTAGATTTGGAAAGAAAAGGTTTTCAAAGAACTCCAAACAATGTGAACTAGTTAAAATATCCAGAAACAGCATGTCCTATCAGTAAAGAATAAAGACCCTGAATAAAGTTAGGAGGAACCATCATCTCCATAAATTTAAGAATAAACAACCACAACAAAAAGACAGGACATATCCCTTTCTATTCTCAAAAAAACCAACCCATAAGCAATTGTTTCATATACCACCAAATTCAAAAGAAAAGAAATGCTTTAGACCATTTTCATCCCGTATTGGTCTCTCACCTCTTTCTACCATTCAGAACATTCCTGGTGCCCAATTTACTAAATACAAGGCACAGATTTTTTTCGGCTCCTGCTGTAGAAACTCTTCTCCATCCATTTTCTGACCAACACTTGATTTGTTCAATAAATCTCAAATATGCCTTATCCCTGCCAGTCCTATCATGAATTCTAATCCCTGCTTCATCACCTTGTCTCAGAGTTCATCATCATCTCCTCCTTGTCTGGAAGATGGCCACAGTGTGATATTCTCTCCTTTACTTCCTTTTTTGCTGAAGACTGTGTCAGGAGGAAGGTTAGAGGGCCCTGAGACCAGTGGCTCCCATCAGACTATTCCCAGGTTTGCATGTAGGAGAAGAAGAAAGTAAAAACTCCTATTTTGATGGGAGAAGAGGACAATGGATCAGAACTGATTTGCCTCACAAGCCTGTCACATTTGGATAGAGAAGCAGAAGCCAGAAAGGATGGGGAGTATTTTCTGCCCCTTTTAGCAGCACTGACTGGGAGCTCAATTTGGGCAGATGGGTCAATGGGAAAGGCAGCCATGGAAATTTTGTTTGAGTTGCAGTTTTTGGAGCTGTTGACAGACTGACTGGAGTATAAGCCAAAAGCTCATACCTGCACAAAGAATTAGTGATAGATGACTATATTAGATGCTAAGATACAGACAATGATTGATCTGAATCAACTGCTTCCTAGGAGAGAGAGGTACAGGTTACCAAGGGAAAGCACGAAGAGGACTTTTAGAAAGGTGGCAATGCATGATTGGTATACTGAGCAAAGAACAAGCCAAGGTCAAAGAAGAATGGCCCTTCATTTGTTAAATGCAAAAGTTTTCATCCCCACGAACGTGAATTGTAAAAGACTTAAAACTATAGTATTAAAGTAATGAGGCAATCCCTCTGCATCATTTTACCACCCCTTAATTTGATTAATTGCATAGTACTTAGGATAGTAGTATTTTTCATTACTAATATTTTTCACTAGAAACAGCCATTACAAGTATTGCAACAATAGCACCGTAAGTTTAAGAACATACTTTAAAGTGAATAATCTAAGACGTTTAAAGCCTGGTCTAGTACCTCTTAAATAAATAAGGAGGAGGTGCCTAAAACTATGCATTAAGAGTCTCTGATGAATATGGGTATTCTCACACTTATTCCTCTTCTTTGGACTTAGAGTTTAAACACAACTTCTACTTTACAGAGCCTATGTGAAAATTATACTGATAATTACTTGTAACTTCAGTACTCTTTTTAAGTAATAATCTAATTGCCTTACAATTTAAATTTTCCTCCAGAAAAAGACTAGGAATTGTTTTTTGTTTGTTTATTCATCTAAAGATGCTGCCTGTGAACACAATGAAGACACTAATTACATTTCACAGACAATACTCTGAATTTTACATTAGAAAACTAAGAAAGAATAGGTTTGGTTTCCAATGTTTAAAGTAGACTCATATTTCAGTTAAAACAATAGCTTTGTTCAAATAACTCAATAGGCAAAGCAAATCTACTGATTTTTCCCCAAGGCAAATACTGAAACACTAATTATGCATTATTTTCTTTGCAATAAGATCAATATCATTTAAGGTACTAAACAGAATAAGTGCTCTCAATATAATTACACTTAATTACTAGTAAGTCAGCGTATTTTGCTCATGACTATGATATAAGTTGGTGAAATTCATTCAAATGGTTAATTCTTCAGCTTGCTTGCTACTACATCTTTTCACTAAAATTTCATTCAGTAGTCAGGCAGCCAGGAACTTATCAATGACCTCAGTGTTCTGTTAAAATTCAGGCAGCAAACACTTCATTCCTGTTTCTCATATAAGATTAATGAATGCTGTCTTAGTACAGGATCATTCCTCTTTGTATTCTATCCTAGTTCATAAAAAGGGATCAAATTTGCTTTGTCATTTCTTAAAATCAATCTGATTTTCGTAGTTGAAGAAATGAATAATAAAAAGGAACATACTATGCAAACTATATTAACATTTTTGTGCCTAAACAGCTGTTAAAATTTTTGTTTGAATATGGGCTGTCTTAGAATACTTCCTGCTGTTCAAAGTAACTGCTGTTCCTTCAAACAAACAAAAGCCTAGTACTAAATTCCCTCAATGTATTCAAGAATGACTACAAAAGCAAAAGCATACACACCCTTATAAAACTAACTGACAGGGATTTCACCCTGTCTTTATATAAAAGCCACAGACATATTTTCTGAATTAGGTCAGTCGCACAACTTCAATGACCATCTGAAAACCTCCTTATGGGTCTCTATATTGTCAAAGAATTAAAATATCTAGAGTTGTTCCAGATTGGACGCAGGTTTTGGCAAAATTTTGAAACTTTGAGGAATTCAGCTGACCTAACTTTAGACATCTCCAGAACTGATCCCTATGTATCAGGCAGTCATTCTCAGCTCTTTTTTGTCAAGAGAAACAAAAGCAATGCAGCTGATCTGTTTTGCACATAAAAATGAGGGGAAGTATATTCAAGAAGTACCTATTCTTTCTAATAACTTTAAAGTGAGCCTAAGATTCAGAAACTAAGATCTACACTTAGTCTGATGAATCTTCCCTTTCAACCCTTAAAAAGGAGCAAATCATGCACAGAGACCGATTAAGTACCCTTATTTTCAACAAAGCTGAATAATGGTACCTCTCAATTAAATTAATGTGGACAGAAGCAAGTATCTCTGTTTTGTTCCAGTATCTGTGCTGCTTATACTGACGTTTCAGAGTTTATGATAAAAAGCTGCATGTAAGGATGTAAGGTTTAGAAACTCAGTGGAGCTACGTAATAAGTCATTTCATAGAAACTTTGTTATTCTTACACAAGCAGGGAATAAAAGGCCATAAACTACTTTTCATATAGCTCAGTCTTATTTATTAGATTTTAGGAATGTTATCAAAATGTTCTTTTATGGAGGTTATAAAAACATTTACTTTGAGTATAATTCTCTTTAAGTGCATTCACTCTGGTGCATAGAGTTTCAACAATGAATATCTACACCTCTTGCATGCACATTTTAAATACATTTCTGTTCTAGACAACTTAAGCATTTTCAAAGTAAATGGTCAAAAGTCAACCAATCTAAGTACCTGGATATTATCATAAATGCACCTAACACAGCTTTTTTCCAAAGAAAATAACCAGATCAGGAACCACCTGAGGAACTGCTATACTACATAAGACAATGTAACATGGTCAAACACAACACAACTTCACAATGCTACAATAGCTGTATTCTAAATGAAAGATGACCATAAAATGACAGATACTGAAATTATTTTTTTTAAATCACTATAGGCAGAAACTGGCTATATATATAATACTTCAGTCTTACTGCAGGCAGGTTACAGCGTTATTTCTAATGAAATAATTTGACATTTTTCAGGAGATTCTAAATTTCAAACGCTAAATATTTTTCTAAACAGTTTTTAATATTTCAGCTAAAATTGATATTGTTTTATTTCAGAATGAAAGCAAGGTTGAAAATGTCAGGATTTCCAGTCAAATGGTTGATGTACCCACGAGTGCTGAGGGAGCTGGCGGATGTTATTGCTAGGCCACTCTCCATCACCTTGGAAAGGTCCTGGAGATCAGGAGAAGCGTCTGAGGACTGGAAGAAAGCCAGTGTCACCCCAGTCTTCCAAAAGGGCCAGAAGGAGGAGCCAGGAAACGACAGGCCTGTCAGCCTCCCCTCCAGCCCGGGAAAGGTGATGGAGCAGCTCATCCTGGAGGTCCTCACTAAGCATCTGGAGGACAAGAAGGTGATCAGGAGTATAGTCAGCATGGATTCACCAAAGGGAAATCATGCTTGACCAATCTGAGAGCCTTCTCTGATGGAACGACTGGCTGGGTAGATGAGGGCAGAGCAGTGGATGTTGTCTGCCTGGACTTCAGCAAGGCTTTTGACACTGTCTCCCATCACATCCTCCTAGGGAAGCTCAGGAAGTGTGGGTTGGATGAGTGGACAGTGAGGTGGATGGAGAACTGGCTGGATGGCCGAGCTCCAAGGACCGTGGTCAGCGGTACAGAGTCTAGTTGGAGGCCTGTAGCTCGCGGTGTCCCCCCGGGCTCAGGGCTGGGTCCGGTCTTGTTCAACGTATTCATCGATGACCTGGAGGAAGGCACAGAGTGCACCCTCAGCAAGTTTGCTGATGATACTAAACTGGGGGGAGTGGCTGACACACCAGAGGACCGGGCTGCCCTTCAGAGGGACCTGGAGAGGCTGGAGAGCTGGGCAGAGAGGAACCTCCTGAAGTTCCACAAAGGCAAGTGCAGGGTCCTGCACCTGGGGAGGAATAACCCCAGGCACCAGGACAGGCTGGGGGTTGACCTGCTGGAAAGCAGCTCTGCCGAGAAGGACCTGGGAGTGCTGGTGGACACCAAGTTGAGCATGAGGCAGCCATGTGCCCTTGTGGCCAGGAAGGCCAATGGGATCCTGGGGTGCATTAGGCAGAGTGTTGTCAGCAGGTGGAGGGAGGTGATCCTGCCCCTCTGCTCAGCCCTGGGGAGGCCTCTCCTGGAGTGCTGTGTCCAGTTCTGGGCTCCCCAGGACAAGAGAGACATGGCACTCCTGGAGAGAGTCCAGCAGAGGGCTACAAAGATGATGAGGGGCCTGGAGCACCTCTCCTAGGAAGAAAGACTGCAAGAGCTGGGCCTGTTCAGGCTGGAGAAGAGAACACTGAGAGGTGATCTCATCAATGTGTACAAGTATCTGAAAGGGGGGGGTGTCAAGAGGATGAGTCCAGGCTCTTCTCCGTGGTGCCCAGCAACAGGACAAGAGGCAATGGGCAGAAACTGAACCACAGGAAGTTCCATCTGAACCTGAGGAAAAACTTCTTCACTGTGAGGGTGACAGAGCATTGGAACAGGTTGCCCAGAGAGGTGGTGGAGTCTCCTTCGCTGGAGATATTCAAAACCCATCTGGATGTGATCCTGGGCAATGTGGTCTAGAGGCCCCTGCTTGAGCAGGGGGGTTGGACTAGATGATCTCTAGAGGTCCCTTCCAACCTCAATCATTCTGTTATTCTGTGGTTATTTCAAATTTTGATAAGATTTGGTATCTTACAAAACTACATTTACATGCTGAATTTACATCTTCTTTTATTGAACTAAGGTGCACTGGTGAAAGTGCAAATTGTATCTTCTGGGTTCACTTTTATTAGCTTAAACTGTTTCTAAATACGTATTTTTGATTGTTGAGGGCATAAAATAATAAAGCATGTGACTTGTCCTAAAGGATGAAATACAATTAGTTTGATCTCAATATGGTCTTTGGGAACATTTTCTACTGTTGCAGAGAACCGAGAGAGATTTTGTATCAATAAGTGATTCTCATGATAATATAAAGTAAACTTTTATGTAGTTCTTTCTGTTTGTTATGACTTTTTTGAGCCCTATAATGATCAATTCTGTTCTTACCAGCACTTTTTTTTTTTTTTTGCCTCATCATCATGTTCCCCTTCTGCAATCTTATTTTCTTGGCATGTTATTGCAAATGAAAATGCACCAGTCTATTCCCTGTTATTCTTCAATTCCTTTACGAGGAAAAAAAAATTTTTTTTTTTTTTTTACTCTGTCAGATAATTGCTGTTTCATCTTCTGTGCATTTATCTGGTCTTTCGCCATAGTTGAGTGTTCAAAGAATATTGCAAAGAATAATTTTCCATTATCTGCTGCAATATATAGTTCTTTGCCAGCTACCGTACTTGGTAAATTTCTGCAAGGAAGGTTTTGGGTTGGTACTTATTGGTGTGCAGGTATTCTCCAAGTTGCTGCATTATGAGAAATATTTTGTCTTAATATTCCACATTTCCAGGAAAGAACACTCAATTTATGCAACTAGGACCTTGTTTTGGCAATTAATTTAGTCTGGATGCATCTCCAGCAGACCTATCTAATGATCCATTTGTGAATCTGGTAATTTAATTTCTTATCAGACACTTATACTCCATGGACATATTTTTTATTCTATTCACTAAGCTTATTTTAACTGATGTCTTTATAGATACAGAAAGGCTTATAGCAAACTGCTGATACTGCCTGAATTATCACGTACCCTGTATTAGCCTAGCTGACATTCTTTCATTTTTGCCCTTAGTCAATCTATATATATCTATATGCCTTAGTCATTCTATATACTTATATAAAAAAAGCAACACTAAATGCATGAGGTGAAAGTCCATGTAAATTAAAGTTTTCAGATATTCTATATTAAAAAATGTTTGCACTAAAAAATTTTGTTCTGCAGTGCCACAGTTGACAAGAAATTCACATAAGTGGCAATACCTGTATAGCAGTAAGGTCTAGCTACTGTTACCAAGCCCTAACATCAACACAAATATCTATTTGATATATTTTTGCTAGTAGCAGTTGGTTTATGACCAATATTCGTCATAAGCGCTTACCTCTGGGTTTCTTGGTTTAGAACTGAGCATCACAAAATAATTGCATTTTTAATACTTACATTTCAATCTTTCTGTTAACATCACAAAATCTAAAATAAAAGCAATATTTTTTCCTCAGAGGAGCAGGATGGTCACTTAGCATCTATAAGTATATTAGAATAAGTGAAGTCTTAAAAATTCTTATAGAAATATCATATTACAATAATAAAGGACCTAGGAAGCTACACAAGGAGCTAGACCAAGAGGAATGGGTCCATATTTTATGAGAAGTCTTTCTATGGTATAGTTGGGACTTCTTTTTAAATATTTCCTTAATGTGATGGATGGTATGGATGCTGAATATGATCTCCTTTGAATATTGTCAGTTAAAAACAAGGTGGTCTAATATCGCTACTAATTCCTGATCTCACTGACACATAGAGGTCTTTCAAAGGAATATCAGTGTAAAAAAACAATGCCATAGGATAGTTGCATCCTAGTATAACATAAAAGCCATTCAAAACACATGCATTTCTAAAAAGCAAATCCTAAAGTGAAATTCAAGATTACTTTGAAAATGTAGAATTAAAGCAACATACAGGTGCCGCAATATTCTACTGACATTATTTGTTTTTCAGCTGGCCTTTATTTATTATTACAGCAAGAACTGAGAAACAGAAAATGCACTTCTCCTCCATGAGGCAAGGTATCATGAAAAGTACCCACTCTATTATATACATTCTCTCCTTTAGAATCAAAATTTTGTACTTCTCCATCTATGATAAATTTTCTATTCCTTTCCAAAAGTAATATAGGAGGCACATTCTCATGAACTGCCTCGTAGTCAGTGCTTCCCTGGTTGGTATACACAGTCTTACAAAGGCATAGGAGCGGCGTTCTCCAGAAACAAGGAATATTTTTCCTACTGCCAATAAGTAAAATCAATGTTTAAGATGCATCTGCAAAAATAGATTTGGAAACAAAATTATCCCCTTCCAGATTACTTGACCTTCAATGTGAACAATTTTAATTAAAAAACCTATCTTTAAGAAAATGCAAAACAATTACATATCTAGGCTCATTTTCAAAAACCTTAATCTAGCAGTTTGATTATTTTATGATTTCTTTCACCTTCCACACTCTCAATCACGAATCTGTGGGCAATATTTTCACCTTTATTTTCTGTTTTTCAGTAAATAAGAGTTTTCAGCAAAAACTCACAAGATTAAAAAAGTCCTTCTTTAAAGGAGTTAACTAGTTCAAAAGCTCATATTGAAAAAGGCAAAATGAAGGAGTTAGTACAATTTAGGGAAAAATCATGAAAGTTCATTTCTATGAAGTAAGGCATTAACAATAATATAACCCTCTGGTTAGAGGCAGGAAAATCTTTTCAACACTGTTACATTGTTTTGCTAGCCAGGACCAACAACAGTACTGCTTAATTTTAATGCTGAAAGCAGGACTGAATCCTTCAGTCTGTTACAGGCTGGTTCATAGTTGAAAATTTGAAAATTAATCTATGAATTTTACCTAGTAATGGTCATCCCTATGCTATGACATTTGATAAGCCAAAGTATGAAGTAGCTTTTTTGATTTGGTGTTTTTACACTGTTCTTTCTCAGAAAAGGACCCAAACTGGACATAATGATCATTCTACTGAAATTCATGGCACTGTACTTGGGCAAAATCCAATCACCCAAATAGCAGTGCAATGTTCATTCAGAAGCTGTAATAATAGAACTGCCTTCAAATGGAAAGTAAGGCAGGCTAATCTCTGGAATCATACGATGGCACTATAACAAAGAAAGCTATTCCTTCCAAAGGCTCCTTGAGATTTCACGCAGAAGTTTACAGACGACATAACATTGCAGAACAGTTCCTACTAGCTATTGTGTATTTCCAGTTCATTCCCTCTCCTACACCTCTCTTTTTTTAATCTTTTCTTTCCTTTCGTTTAAAATGACATTAGAAAGACAAGCAGAGCTTTTATACAGAAGAGGAAAAATACAGCCTATATACAAGTGGCATTACCTTTAAATAGGTTGCATGTCAAGGTTTTCCTTGAAGCATTAGTAAGTGTTTAAGATTTCCAGGCCTTGGACATTAGATTTCTCTAAAAATGATGAGAGACTAAATCTCCAAATTAATGGAACTGAAGAGTTAAGGGGCAAATGACAGTACTGTCCATTATTATGTTAAGAATGTTGAGTCAGAAAATTATTTCTGAGTTGGAAATGATTACTCAAGTACTATAAATTCTTTCACTTTTTATATTTTAAAACATCTTGAGTGTCTATTTTTAGGGCTTTATTATAAACATCTCAGAGACCTTTGAGCTTTCTTTGTTGTACAGGAGTAGAAAGGCTGCTTTGTGACCTCTTGGACATAGCATATAATGCATGTCATTCAGAGTGTTTTAAAACAGGAGGGAAGCAGAAGGGCATTGTTTCAGTTATTGATTTGTCCAGCTTGCTGACTGCAGATCAGAGGGGAAGGCAGAGCTCCTGGAGTTGAGTCATGATGATGAGGTAATTACCTTTGCTAAGTTTTTTACCTTCTTGAAACCAGGAAGTCTAATAAGAAAACAGCCCCAGAACATGTTGAAGTTTCTAATATCCCTAGTTTCTTCGAAAGAAGTCGTTTCTCTTTGTTCCTTTCTATCTGACATGGGTGATAGCCTTGAAAGCCTCTTAGAGGATCTGTATTGATTTCCTCTTAAGGATGGATTAGAAGAATGAGAGCCCTGAGGAAAACAGTTGTCATTTCTTTACAGTGTATTTAAATAAATAAATGATAAATAAAACCATTGTATCTCTTCTACCAGTCAGTTCCAGTTTCAGTGAGTAATAGCCCAAGAACACTTCCCAAAACTTAAAACTGGGACTAGACATCAGATTACCTTTGGTCATGTTGCTTATCTTTGTTTTACCAATGAAGATTTGTCTTGATGCCAACAATGCTTATATTAAATGCTGGACATTTACACTGTTGATGTCACGGATTACTCATTCAGTACTTGATGGAATTGCCTGTACAATATTATGGGAATATTTGTATGCTTCCCTACTGGAAGTAGGTGAGTCCTGTTCTACCATTGCTTGAGCTTCATCTTACCAGGCATTTCAAGTCATCCTATATATTTAGGGTTTCAGAAAACCCTATTCCGAAGACACTAAACAAGTGATTTTTTTTTTTTAAGTGCCTGGACAATTCATCAACTAAAATTGAGATATTTGTCTTTTTTTTTTTAAATTATCATGGATGGATGCCATCATATTAATAGCATCTAGTATAACAGTAACTATCTTTTGCCTTAATGTAGACATTAGGGAAATTCCTATCTAGGCAAGAAATGGAGGCAGGAATGGAACTTAGCATTTAAACATCTGGCTTGAATAACTCCCTGGAAACAAGTATTTCAAATCACTGCAAAGCAGCCTCAGATCTTAGCCTTTCAAAGTAGTCAAACTAAATACCATGCAATTTACTCTGTTAGGATAATTAGACTAGTATTTAAAAAATGAAGTTCAATTTGCTCTGCAGGGATCCTAAAGATCGAATGATACCATCCACAGGAGAAATCTTAATCACTCATATGGTCCATACTGAAATTTGTACACTAGTCAGGCTGATAACCACACCCAGCACAGGCATATATTCACCAATATGATAGGTACAAAGTTATTGATACACCTTACATCCAATTAACTGTGAGTGATTCCATGTAAAAATATGAAAGTGAAAAGGAACATTAAGAAACTTCAAAAATCAACTCTTCATAATGCAGCACTAAATGGGTTCAGAAATAGACTATCAGAAACAAATGTCTGCAATCAAGTCCTTAAACCTCTTGAAGCCTTTTGACCTGGCCGCTGTAAAGTCAGGAGCACCACTCTACAGCTGAGACTACCGTAATCCAGCGAGACGCTTCCTCGCTATAAATTTATTCCTGTGTTTCTTTTATAACAAACACCAGCATGATTTAGTCACTAGTAAGGAATCTAGCAGACAAATTTCCAGTTTCACATGGAACAAAGGTCCAACCCCAGTCTTTTCCCTCTCTGTTCCCTCTAGCTTTTGCCTAACGCCATGTGATCCAGCTGGCCCACGCAAGGCCAGCTAAAATGCAGCCAGCTGTGCGAAGTGCTAGCGCAAGCCCACCCACAGACTACAAAACCTCCTTTGGCTTTCCCTTCTCACAAATAGGAGGCCCCCATCCTATAGACGAGCTTAGCACCTATTTTAGTTTTGAAATGCATATAGAAAGGTCAGGAAAAGTGTTCTTGTGTGTGATTTAGGAATTCTATTGGAAGCTACAGATTAAAATAGCTGACCTACCCTACTTGGAGCACAGTCCAAGTCATGTCACAGGTCCATCTCTGCCCTGTACTCAGTTTGTCATTCTTGAACAGAACTGCGAAGTTTGGCCATATGAAAATTAAACATAAACTAACAATGTAGCTTAACTGTTAAAATGTTTAAAGTAAAACCTCAGTTAGGTCACACTGTTGCTTTTGAGTTCACAAAATAGTCACTACTATATTGGTAGCCTGCTGGTGAATGAGTTAAGTTTGCTCACCTTTATTAAAATTTTTTAATATTAATCACTTTGTACAAACACCATCCCTTTCATTGTAATGCCTATTGAACCGTAACCTTTAAGAATATGTCAAAACTTTAAAAATAGGCACTCCCACTTCAATATTTGCATTATCTTACTGCACTTCCCCATGCACATTTCAGAAAATAGCTTATAAATAACAAAAGTAAATGCCTTGCTTACGTAAGACATTATTAAGACAAGAAATGCTGACAATGAACTCCAGCTTGTGACACCAGGTAAAATCTCAAAAATCCTCTAACAATTGTCTGTATGTGTGCTTATATATAATGTTTGTGCATGGACATGAAAAATAAGTATTTTGGGGGTTGCATTTATGTTCAACTCAGTGAACAAGACTATCTTCTTCAGCTGAAACATTCAATGAAATAAGAATGATCATTTGCATTTTCTGCAAAAAGTTAATGCAGAGTTGCACCTATCATTGGCTGGTTGTCATCACTTCCTAAGAGATAAGAACAGAGGTAGGACAGAGAAATTTCCCACTCCTGATTACAAAGTTCTCAAAGCTAAGGATGTTTCTACAATTTTCCAACACTACAGTGCAAACGTCCATCAGCTGTCACAGTTCTATGGGAATAAAAAACAGGAAAGGAGCCTTCCTCAGTGGCAGAGAGAGGCATTAATTAGCTAAGCTTCCAATAAGCAATTAAATTTTCAGAACACCTAGATACTTGTTTCGCTCTCCAAAAAAAAAAAAATTGCACAGAACTTATCTAGCAATATAAGTAATACTTTTGAGGTATACAGTCTCTACTGTTGATTCGTAATTCAGAAAAAGCTGTTGCTACATGCAAAATACTGTTAGTACACTGTGTAAGACTGTGAAGGAGGATGACTTATTCATTTGTTTATTTTTTACAGATAGAATGTAGATATTGGTGCTTCAAAGCCACTACCTGGCTATATGTGCATTCATCCACTTGTAAAATTGGATTCTCACCAACGAATGCTTAAATGGAAAACTACACAAAAGTAAAGCATATCATCCAGTAGCCGGCAACTTTCCTCTTCATGAATGCCAAAGAGATTACAACACCATGACATGAACATTTTTGTTGATTTGGGAGTTCATTTGGCAATGGAACATACAACTTTAAATACTTGGGCATAGATTCAGTGCCATTTTAAAACGGTATCAGAACTCTGGAGATTTAATTGTCCACCCTGGTATTCGGTGAGGACAAATCATGCACACCAGAAAAATCATGTAAGGTCTAAAATATTACCTGGTTCAATGAGTAGCTCCTTAAACCTGCGTGTTTAAAGTGCGTGTACTGCACTGCACTATTTGTGTGAGAAGTCTTATAGGGCAGTAAACAACAAAATATGAACGGATGTATGATTCCTTCAAATTGGGTTGAATAAAAGTTAAAGAGTAAAATAATAAAAAAGTAGGAAAACTAATCATCAATAAACATATCAATATATTCCTAAATTAGGCAGCCAGAATATTAGTATATGTTGCTGCGTAGAAATGTGTACCTGTAGTCCAGTGACATAACTACGAATTTATCAAGGAGTACAAAAATCTGAATGAAATATGCTAAATACTCTACCCTACATACTGTTACTGTCATCTTATAGAAAGAATCCTAAACAGTTATTTAACAGATACACTACTACCTGATGACATAAGTAAGAAAGCAGTGATCTCATATTTGCAATGTTAGCTACACAGTAAGCAGAACTTCCTGGTATGGCACTTCTTACAACAGTGCCATAATTTTGAAAATTGGGTAAATTTAATTCCTTAGGTTCAAAGCAAGAAGACCCTGGCCCAAAAAAACACGCAATTTCTGTTCTTCCAGTCCATGAATACTCAAGATGTATGACCAGGTATTTTCTAAAATGATTAGTCTGAGAGAGATTGCACACATCTAATTTTGGCATCTAATCTTCAGCAGGTAACCTGAAGCATTATCACCCACAGCGACTAACTTATCAACTCACACAGTTAACCTCAGGTAAAGAGAGGCAAGCTGCTCTGAACATGCTTTCAAGCCATTGTAGAACCTGTGCAAATTCCATGCCATTTATGTTGCACTTAAGAACCAATGTTATTTGATTTGGTGATTTTACTCTACCTCATTTAAATTAGATTTGACTGAAAACCTACGGAGGTCAATTTCACAGGACGGAATTTCATCCTGTAGGTCACCGATGATTGTTAAAGGAAAAAGAGCCCAAGCATTTTCTTCTCCTTAGAAACCATGAAATTCCACACATTCCCGTCTGTGTTATCTTGGATCACCTTCTTCTCTAGTAGCTCAGATGCTGAATCAGTAACATGCACTGCTAACTAACAAATACAATAGTAAATTTAGTCCAAATAAAAATTCTTAATATTTTATTGAAAATTGCTGTATTTAAAAGATGATCACTTTTAAATTAAAAAGTGTAGGGAGATTTGCAATTTGCTACAGGACCTAACAGAAGAACACAAGGTGGGGAGGGTTAGGCATCGTTTCCTCCCATTTATCCCTCTTGTTTTGTTTTGTTTTTTTTTTAATATATAGGTACACACACACATATATGTATATATAAACACATAAATATACATACACACAAATATATATATGTATGCATATATAAAAATAAATATATTAAATCTTTTACTCACTTTTTTCAGTGGAAACTTATACATGATTTTTTTACTTTCACAAAAGATCATCTCTGGTTTACAAATCCCCACAACTAACTGAGATCTTATTAATGTTCAGAATTACACCGAGTGTACTATTTCCATATCAACTAAGGCATTTTAAAGGGATATGCACTTTAAACAAATATATTTCCTCTTGAAAATAAACTCTGTAGAGCAGAACAACAGTGAAGTTCACCAAAGACAAATGTGAAGTCCTGCGCTAGGGACAGAATAACTCCATACAACAGCTGGTCCAGGGGTGCTGGTGGACGAGAAGTCGAACATGAGCCAGCAGTGTGGCCTTGCAGTAGAGAAAGCCAGACACAGCTTGGGCGAGCAACAGTACAGCCAGCAGGTTGAGGAAATGATTACTCCCTTCTATTCTGTACATGAGAGAGACCAAGCTCCCCAGTACAAGACTGATAGACATAAAGGAGCAAGATTAGTGGAGGGCCACCAAGATGGTCAGGAGGGTGGAGCACATGATGTACCAAAAGAAGCTGAGAGAACTAGGTTTGCTGAGCTTTAAGAGGAAAAGGCTAAAGGAAGATCTTATCGCTGTCTTCAGCTACCTAATGGGAAGGTCTACAGTAAACAGAGCCAGGATCCTATGGGATGGGATGGAATAGAACAGATGCACTTTAGCATGGAAAATTCCAGTTCAGTATTAGGAAATATGAGGGTAGAGTGGGTGAGGGCACCCCTCACTATGAGGGTAATCACACATTGAAGCAGGTTGCCCAGAGAGGTCATGGAATCAACATCCATTACAGATACTCAAAACTTAGCTGGATAATGTCTTCAGTGAGCCAACAAGGGCATGTTTTGAGCAAGTCATTAGATCAAATGACCTCCAGCAGCCCTTTCCAATCTAATAAAATAGTAGCCATGTAAGTTCCTCCATTCTTTTCAGTGGGAAAGTATCTATTAACTCTTTGCAGAATTACAGAAGAGCTGGTTTAAAAAAAATCTGAGAGGTTTATCAAATTTTTACTTATTCTATTTGTTGTTGTTGTTCAAATTAAATGCTATAACTTGTGAAATATGCAATCAACTATATAAAGCAAGTATCATACTTTTGGGAGAAAAAAGGAAATCAGTATTTTTAACCTAACTATGAAGCTAATATTCCTCAATAAGTTGAATTCTTTGCAAGTGGCATAAGCCTAAGGGCATCAGGCAATAGAGCCTAGGCTTTTACTCACTCCATTTAGTTCAGAAAGGAAGCATGTGAAGAAAGCTCTTGGCACTAGGTCTCAGGAAATTACGAGTTCCAAGTATGAATGCTACAGCATTTGTCATGATGGCATTTTTTTTTTTTTTAAATGGGCGATGTGCTATTATCCCATTCCATATTATTCCATATCTATGAATCAAGGTAGCCAGCAATCAGTAAGTCTTATGTTTTATTAGAGTACAGGGGATGAGACAAAACAGATGAGGGAGAAGATTTCAGCTAACCCGCTTTTTCCCTTGCAGCCAGGTAATAAAAATCACTGTTTCAGAGCTAGGAGCATGGGCCTTGCAGGCAGAAGTAGTGAATAGCAGCAAATACCAAGCAGAATATTTCATTAGACTGATGGGTCATCTAACCTCAAGGTTATAATCTGGGGCCAACCTAATGCTTATTCGTATTTGTCAGGCCAAAATCTTGAGGCATATACAAACTTGCATCTTGCCCTGTAGGAATTTCTGCTAACCACTGAAAACTATTTTTCATCTTACAGACTGCTCAAATTTTTACATTAAATGCAAACACACTATTAGCAGAACTTTAGAAGACACAAATCCCTCTGGAAACACTGAGCTTACACAAATAGCATTCTATAGTACAGTCCACCAGCACCTGAGAGTAATATGATTTCTTCTGTGTTCTAAATTTAGAGTTAGATGTACCAGAGAAAATAGATTTCTTCATTTGTGATTTCTTTGCTTTTGCCTGAGCTTGCTTGCAGGTTACCTTTGCTACTTGATGGCCTAACCCAGTAAAAAAGTATGTTATCATATTATTAGCATAAGTGGTTGTTAAAATGCTAAGGTATTCTGTAGCTCCATGGACAGGTAACAAAAGAAATAATCTTTTTCTGAAACATGGAAGGCCCTTCCCAACAAGTCTAATGGATCTTTACACATATTCATCTGATCATAGACATTTTTCTATAAATGGAAGCAAATAGAACAGGCAAACATAATTATTCCTAAATTAGGTGCAAACATAAAATATGTAAAATTATCCTTTAATCCTTTAAAAAAAAAACAACAAGATTGTATAAATACTACTGAAAAGACTAAATGGAAACAGCAAGGTAAGCATAGAGAAAGTTGAGTTCATTGTATTTAAACAGAAGGAGAAATAGAAGACTAAAGTCAAACAATCTGCTGAGGGTCACACTGTTTGCTAATGATAAGACCTCACAACAGTCACTAAACATGCAGGAGTATTCAGAACCTGACACAAGTCTCCTGTGCCCACTTGCTCTTGGGTTGAAGCATATTTCTTAATTTCATCTTTACGCTGACTGAAACTGAAGAAATTTTGTATAGAGAATTTTCCTCATTCATAGACTTTAAGCAAGGTTAACATAGTGCGTAGATTTAATCATGTTTAATTTCAAAGCTACACTACTAGGACAACATATTACCATGGAAGAGGCTGTAGTTCTTAAGAAAATAATTTCATAATGTATGCAGTCTACCCTTCAATAGTAGCTACCCTCTTTACATTCTCTTTCAGTGCAGCTGAATCTTACTACCACAGAAAGCAGGTACAACATGAGGAAAATATTTTCTTGACGCTAGTTTCTGATAAGTACTCTTAACTTCCAGGCAACGCGTACTCTATAAAAATACATTCATTTCAATAATCTTACTGGCCTTTAAAAAAAACAAAACAAACTCAACCCCCCCCCATCACTAAAGCATAGTACTTGTGCAGCAATAAGCCTCCATGATCAAAGCTCATAGGTAAGATATGTATCACATTCAGTCACTGAAAGAAATTCGAGCAGAAAAAGGTGAGACAGTTTATCACAAGGAGTTAAAAAAAATAGATTAAAAGATTATACTGGATATGCATACACTTGAAATGGGAAGAGAGTTAGGCATTTGGTAAAGGAATATATTGATGTAAAAGAAATAAGGGTTAAAGGTGACCAAGATTCAGTGAGTGGGCATATGGACAAGTCTCATTTTCCCATGCAAACACTACCTTTACAATGTGAAGCAAGTGAATAAAAATGAGAATGTTGCTAAGTCAAACTATTTCTTATGACTGTACATTAGCCATGAAGTAATACGTGGTTCCTATCTACTATTTATTATCTAAGTCAATATTTTAGTTACACAAGGCAAAATCCTAAAGCCACCACTAATAAAAATTTTCATTAGTTAGAACGGCACTTTTCCCAGGAAAAGATAGATTGAAAATTTTATATGACCTCTGAACCTGACAGTTTTTTTTTTTTTTTAAAGAATATTCATAGTTGGTGTAATGGTTTTTTTTTTCTGCTTCTCTCCCCATTGTGTTCTAATTGCTTGCAATTCAACAAAATGTCTGTATTTGCTATTTCTTAATTTATTCCTTATGAAATTAATAAGAATGTATTTTTAAGGCAGCATATTTTTAAATGAGTTTAAAGCAGATGGAGAAGACAGCAGGAAGAGCAACACCAAGAGGCAGCAGGTGAATAACCCAGTAGGAGATATTTTATTTCCTTGGCTTTTGTTTCTTGCTACTGAAAAAGAGAAAACATGCAATATTTGCAAAGTCAAAATACTTTTATTCCTTAATATATTATCTTCCACAATATAATTCCTTTAGTTCTAGTTTACTTTGGTATATGCAGAAGAGTAACTGAAAAACAACATCTATTTCGCGTTCTTGTTTTAAAGGCTTTTGTCATATGACCACTGCCACTAGATTGGCTAATATCTCTAATGTTATCCAGTGCTTGGTTACTCTTTGCCTGCTGGTTTTCAGGTTGGCTGGTTCTGTAGCCTTCTACCATCCTCACAGCACTAGCTGCCAGTAGGTGTTGTCATCTCACCTGACTTAACCATGATCTTTCAGGTTTTGTGCAGTGTTCCTCATAAAATCGCGTTCTACACACGCTGCCTCCTGGACTCCTGTCTTTACAGCCTCATCCAGATTGGTTGGGTTTGATGATACCTTGGTCTGGCCTATGTTACTGTAATATCCTTCCTTACCTGTTTCTAGGTGCAGGTCTCAGTTCCAAATTTGGCCACAAAGCATTTTGGTTGCTCTCAGACAGTAACTTCAGTTTGGTGTCTGATTTATTTTTCTCTATAGCTAAGCATGTTACTATATGCAACACACATACCTTAAAAGCCTCCAGAGAAACACTTCTTCCAAACCTTCTATTGGAAATTAACAGGGGCATTGTATTTACATGTAAGCTGAATTAAGTCTACACCACAGCCAAGCAGCAGAACTTTCAGATACTCAAAAATCAATGCCTGACTTGCTGTGGAGAAATTTCTAGGGCTAAAGGTATAAAATTTTCATACCTCATACAGTTCAAGGAGTTTGTGATGTTATTTGAAAAAAGTTAAATTTCCCAGTGCCCCTTTGAAGTGCCAGACTCCTCTCTGCATTTTTAGCTAGCTAGTGCATCAAAAGTATGTCTCTTGGTGACTTAGCTTTCATGCTGCTAGTCCTGACTAACAGCTGCCATGACACTCAGAGTATCCAGAGCTGAAACAAGAATCTACTGAACTTCCTTATATTCTGACCACTGTGCATGCACATCTTAAAGCCCTTCCATTGCCATTCACCAGTCTTAAAATGCAAAACGGGGCAAAGTACAATCATCATCATCTAGGATTTAAGCTTAACTAGCTTAAGTTAAGCTACAGCCATTAAATATGAAAATATTTAATGAAATATTTTCCATTTTCTGTTTTTAAGTAGAAGTAAAATGAGAATATCTTTTTTCAAACCCTTCACTTTTTCCAGTTCAATTGGATTAATGCTTTATCTATATATCTTCCATCCATTCCACAATTACACTATGAAAGCATTTAAAAAATTATGGTTAGAACATATACAACAACTATCAACTTACAGATGATGGTGACTGTCCTCTTACAAATATCTACATATTTCTCCCATATATGCTGTTATAGCTGTCAACCAATTTCTGTAAGAAATTCATAATTTAGCAGTTTGAAAAGTTTCATCCTATGCTCATACACATACCACACGCGCACAGAAGTAGGGACCCTTGGGACACAACCTAACTGTAACAACTAAATTTAAAAGGTTAGTATTATGTCATATTAGGTTGCTAAGTTTATGACACCTTAATGGTTCCCTGCTTGCAGGCACTATCAATAATAGTAATCTAACTGCCACCACTAATTCAAAAAGGCTCGAATTATGTCATACCAAACTGCTAAGTTCATGACATCAGTAGAAGAGCTGTATGAGTACTGAAATCCCAATTTAAGAAAAGCTGAAAAAGATGCCTGGGAAAACTCTTATACTCACTCAGGTTGCTTTTATTTAAGCTTTGCAAGGGCGCTAGCACTTCATGACCATGTCAGCAGTTTACAGCAGTGTTTCCCACATTGTGATACACAATGGCCATTTCATTCTCTAAACACTGAGTAGAAGGGTTAATCTTCAAAAGGCTTGAGCTCCTCATAGCACTAATAAACATTATGTTTTGAATAAGTAGGCGCTTGGAATAGACAACCACCACCACTAGATTTTGAAAGACCCATTTATGCCTCTTTAAGAGGTATGTAGTCTATACTTACATGTTAGAAGTTTCATGCAATAGGAATTGGATATCAATTTCAGCGGTTAAACACAGACCTTTAGGCACCTGCAGATACAGTTCTCAGTTAAATGCATATGTCTTTTGTAAGGATACAGATAAAAGCTCAGATCTTTTAGAGCAGATATGCCTAGGAAACACGTTCAAACCTCTTCAGGAAAATGCTACTCACCCTGAAGTCCCAGGCAAATAGTATTTGTGCTGCATAACATCAAATCACCATTTAATTAATCTTTTGCAAGATCAGTCTTAAAGGGAACCAATTTTTCTCCTACCGCTCCATTTTCAAGAACGCATAGCTCAAATTGCATGGCAAGAATAAGACCCCAGAAATCAGCACTGTTTCTCAGGAGAGCATTAGCAGAATAGTCAGAGCTGCTGTACAGAGGGAACCGCATACTGCCAGGCCGGTTACAACTCATCACTGCGTAACCTATACGCAAGAGTACGCAGGACACAGTCAGAAAGATATTGAGGTAGCTTTGCATTCCTATGATCAAGCCATAACAAAATTCCTCAACTGCTTTTTATTCCAGCCCCTTGTATCAATACAGCACAAAAGCAAAAATACTTCATCTAGCACAGGGGGGAGACAAATTTTGGTAATTAGGAGTAAGAACATCTTTCTCCTGCTACTTAACCTTAAAATAATTGTTTTTAAGATAGCAACTATATAGTATTTAACTATAAATCACTTGCACATTTCTGAAAGCCATAACACAAACAATGCTAATCTTCAGCTGAAAAGCGAAGGCAAGACTCAAGTCAGTGCAAGAAAACAGCTGCACAAGGGCTGTAGAGCCCTTCTGCAAATAGACAGGAAGACTAACACAGATCTAAGAAAGGAGAGAAAGCATTTCCACACGGAGAAAGGAGGAGCTAAATAAGGCAAATAACTTCCAGGAGGGCTAGATTCTGCGTCTCCACCTCTTAGCAATAGCTGAATGCCTGGCTGGGCCTGCAAACAGCTAGTTCAAATGAAAATCAATGGATCCATGCTGATGTACATCAAATGGGGATACAAACAGCAGTAGCTGCTTACAAAATCAATCACAAAAGCGTTCTTCCTGCCTCTCGCTCCAGGGCAAAGGGGTATTTGCGATGTTTTTCTTATCTGCAAGTTTTACTCATATTTCTCACAGATTTGAGAGAAAACTTTGTGGCAGCTGACTTCACCAGTTTTAACAAAAGATAGTATGAGATTTAGCTTTGGAAGCATCTGTAACCACATATATTTATTTGTCAAATGAGCCCATACCAAAGCAATTTCACTGCTATCAAGAGCCAAGATGGACAAGTTAGAGCTAGATGGAGTTACGGGTGACACAGTCACCTTCTGACTACAAATGCAGTCAGCTATTAAGAATCAGGGACAAATCATCTGATCTCTTTGACATCCTTCTGCAAATTTACTTGAACTGTTACTATAAATGTTTGTTATTAAAAATATTTAAGAGAGAGTTAAATAACTAATAGCCTAAAAATTATTTGCAAACTTTTTACTTTAAATTCTCCACTATTTTAGAAATGAGATGATGACCTCGGTCATTGTTGCAGTTAACTGGTTGGTGACTGAGACTTTAAAAACAGTATAAAAGAGCTCTAGCTGTAGAAAAATTTTCAAAAGGTCACTTATGCTGAATGTCATGAAAATTCTAGACTTCTGCAAGCTATTTCACACAAACACTTCTAGCAGCTGTGTCTATTTTTTAAAACTTTTTTGACTTCAACTGCTTGATTAAAAAAGAAACTCAGAAAAAAAATCTGAACACAGATCTGAATACAGTAATAAATTTGAAGAGATATTATAATCAGCGTATTTCTTCTCACCGAAGTTTTTATGAGTAAAACTTATTTTTTTTGGCACGGCCACTATCTAAACAGCTAAAAAGAATTAGTAAAATGACCTCACAAATAGAAATCAACAGTATAGAGCTAATATCATAAACATATTTGAAAATTCTACATGATTTGGAAGTACTATACTTTCTAATATATATCTGTAACCTACTAGGGAAAAGAAACATATTGTAGCACAGAAGATCAACTGCTAGAACTAAAATATACTTCATAACAGATATGGTATAGAGGGTTCTGCAAAATAAAATCCAAAATACAATCATTCGGAACTCACTTAAACAGATTTTACGATACATAGAAATTTTAAATATAAAGACACGAATATTAAAAAAATATGATAAAATATTGATGAATAGAAGTCATTTTGAAATACCACTAACAACTAATCAAATCTAAGATGTTGATGTTCATAGCTGTATTGTTATTAAATAAGGCTATCATTTTACAATATTTACTCTTAAAAAATAAAAATCCATATACTTATAAATTTACATTTACATTTCACATTTCAAATAAGTGAAAACTGAATTCCTCTTTGCAATTTTGGTGTCCTCCCCATTGTTAGAGCCTGAATATTCACAACTTTGAGCAGTCTCTTGGTAATTTTGGCATCTGATGCTAAAGACCACCTTGTATATGCCAGCTGCTATTTGCAGAGACTATTGACATTGAGATTTTATTTGAACAAGTAATTCCTAGTGAAAGAAGGTCCAGTAATGCTGTATCTGCTAAGACCTACTCTATAGACAATACTCAGATACATTTTTAAGCATTGCTCTCTAACCTTGCTCAGAACAAGGTTATTGAAAGTGATTAAAAATGCCTTAGCTCTGACATACTAACTCTTACAAAAACATTACCACCAGAGCAGCACGACTGGGAATTGCTGGTTCAAACAATTCTAGTCCAGGAAGGAATAATTTATTGCCCTCTATCCTGGGAGCTCCAGCTCTGTGCTTGCATATACATTCACAATAATAAATGCAATTTTATGGTTCCCTGCTCTACTCCATCCACATTTTCAATCATTCTCTCAAAAAGCACTTGATGATTTTTGCCACCAAAAGGCGTTCTACTCTCACAATATTGTCACAAGTTCTAGAGATCCTGCAAAACAGTAATTATGTTGAGTTTCATTTTATGTCATGGTTCCAAAGTATTTTATTATCTTTTAATGTATTAACAGTTCATGGCATGTTAGAAAGTCATATTAATGCAGTGTAGATGATCCAAACAAGCTTTACATTATATACATAAGGTACCAGTGACAATCTATTCATAACAGCACAAAATTCAATGCCACAGCTGACAAATACTCTGAAGAAAGAAATTACTGTGTGCTCAACTGCATGCTGGCATGCCTGTGTTTGGTACTGGAGGTAACTGCTTCAGTGCTGTTCCAAGGAAGGCTATCCTACAGAGCTCTTGCTGAGTGCAAGAATAGCTAGATTCCCAAACCATAGGTTCTCCAATGAAGTTGTATTACAAACAAAGGGTAGAGAGAATAAACTCAGGCAAGCGACAGTTTTCATACCTAATATGCTATAGTGATCTATTCTAGGAAGTGTATGTCACTGTATGGTGTGTGTGTGCAAGCCCCAGACTGCATTCGATGATCAGCCTACCTCAATGCTTATAAACAGTAGTGAAAATAAATGTCACCCTCTTTATTGGGCTCTTTCAAAGATCTCTCTTTTTCACTTTGGGTTATTTTCTATCTGTCTATGAGCATCCACGGATTCCTCTATAAAATATACTTTTCAGGTATACCATCTTCCTTCCTTTCTACAAAACACATATTCAGAGCATTTAGTATTTCTCTACAGCATTCAGATAGTGAAGCACCTGTAAGCCTGTGTGTGTATGCTACAATTAACAAAAAATTCTAGATACATGCCAGAGAAGTTGAACTTGAAAGGATGTATTATTATATACACACATCAATTTCACCTACTCTTGAACTGAAAAAAAGCAAAAATGTGTATTAGTGTGATATTAAGGATAAAATTTTACATGCATCAAGTCAGGAAGCTGCATGTTACAGTTTCCATAGCAACCATAATTCAATCTCCTTTTGCATTTGTAGCAATTTTTAGCAATGCATTTGATATAATTGTTATGTGGGTAGCAGTTTACCTGAGAAAATCGTGTAATTGCACATTTGATTATCTTTACATGCAGGGCACAGCCCTGCAGTCCCTACTAACACAAAACTCAGTAATGGCTCCTTAATGCTTGTGTCAGTGCATGCTGTGCCTGGGCCAGTACCTGGTGGGTGTTCGTGTGAGTGTCATATGCAGTATGTGGTTACATGCGATGTACCAACAAAGTTAAAGTATTTCAAATATCTGACCTTCTGAAGCTCATGCCCAAGGACAGTTATCGATTCTTCTGAAGACACCTACTCATGTAAATGCATACTCACATACATCATTATGGCTTGCACATCTAAGCTTTTGTCATTTCTTCATCACAATGGAGATGAGAACACATTTCTTTTGAAAAGAATTCTCAAGGAATTTTATTACCTTAAAACAAATTAGTTACAAAACAAAGGTGCATGTGAAATACTTTATTAAATAAAGTCAATGTTCTGATAGCTCAGTAAAGGCTGAAAATTTTTTAACAAAAATAAAAATTTTAAATGAAGTAATTTGTGGAAGAGGGGAACTAAGACAAAAAGATTCATGTGGAGTTCATATTAGAAAGATATTTTCCCCTTCTCTGAGACATAATGACTGTGAAGAATAGACCTTAAGTACATATATTCCTAGTACTACATGCGAAACCATTTAAAGCTTTACCATAGTTAACCAAGAACATTTTATTTTTACCCAGAAAAGAGCAAAGGGTTAACAGGAATGCATGAGACACTATCTTCTCTCACTGTCTGTTATAAACCGTAAGAGCTACTTTTCAAAACTCAGTGTCTCTACTACTTTATCAGTGCCTTTACTACTTTCATATTTAGTCCAAAATATACATGCATATATAAAAATAGCCCAAAGCACACGTCCACTTACATGTAAACATCTTCCAATTTTAGATGCAATATTTCTAACCCATTGAGGAATTACTTCTGAATGCAGAAGTTCAAAATCTTTGCCTGTTTTACTTAAAATCAGTCAATAAATATGAACTAAAATGTACAATGAAGGAAATTTATTAGTAATTTATCCTGTTTTCGAAACTATTACCCCAAATTTCAGCTTAGAGTCAAATCTGATGACTGAGTTATAACTTTGAAAAATGTGATATTGCTATGAACGAGCATGATGAGATATTTTAAAAAGATAACTTCTGATTTTTCTTCAGTATATTATGCAACAAGGTATCAGACAGACTATCATAGCCTGCAGCCCAAGAAATATGGTATTTCCATTACTAGAAACAGGCAAGAAGCTTTGCTTTAACTTAATAATGCAGGTTTTAGGACTCATCAGCCTCTGTCTCAACTTCTCTTGGCTTTAGCTTATTTTACCTTGTTTTAGCTTTAACAGCTTACTGCTTAATGGTCAGATGACTACTACCTAATTTGCTTTTAGCTGTAGAGCAATTATGTGGTGCCTACAAGCATAATACATTTGATATATTTATGTAGCTAATAGTGATAAGTAGTTATTACGTGTAGAGTGATCTATGGCCCGAGAATAGGGAAGCAGTGTAGCAGAGTTTAAGCATCGGATGATAGCTGAGGCCTTGAAGATACAGGCACAGATTTTAGAGACCCTGTCGGTATGAACCACATCAGCAATCACCAATTATCGCTTACCAAAGCAATGCAGCCCGGGAACTGGTAAGGTTAACAACAAAGAACAAGTATTCAACGTATATAATGAGCATTGTGGACCAGTGAAGCAAGAAAAAGTAGGTGGATGATGTTAGTAAAAGTATAAAAACAATTCAAGCTGACCTAAGAGCAAAGAGGAAGAAATTTCCATCATCAGCGTGGTTCCTGGTGAAGAACCTGCCATGCTGATAACCTGCCATAACAGGTCATCATTGGGAGGGAGAGCCTAACAGCAGGAAAAAGAAGTAAGATATTGGAAGCTTATGTGCAATAATTTCAACTATATTAATAATCAAGCTCTTCTGGTAATAATTAGACCATCTGGCCTATGATTATTAGCCTCAGAGTAACTGGAATAATAATTACTTTGTGATTAGACTCTTAAGATTTCAACCACCATGGTGAGACTAACCATCCTGGATTTCCTGTATGAGGTGTGCTTCCTCTGCCCACATAATCTGCACAACATTAGTGGACCAGTATAAAATATTTTACTCTCTTATTTATCTCTTCTTACGTTGTACTAAGAGTTCTGCCAAAAATAAAGAAGTGGTTGTCATATTCATGTTTTTCCATTTAGATATACAGATGAAATCATAGTTCTAATTTGGAGGGTCCAATCTTTCAGCTGAGGTTTTGAACTTCTTTTATACCATCAGTACAACTCAGACTCAGTCTCCATACACGTCAAAGGTTGAGGTGTAGTTTTTTCTTTATTTCTTTTATGGGATACTTAATTTAAAACAAAAGGGGAAAAAGAAATAAAAAAGGTTTGCTGCAGTTAAATATTATTACTGTCCATATATTTCCGAGACTGGTCTATCAAAGAGAGATCCATAATCAGTGTGAAATTGCACTGAAAAAAACAAACTTAGAATATGTTTCAAATTACTATTGTTCTACTGTTTTTACAGATTTCCTGTAACCAAAATCTGATTTAGTAGGAATAATAATAAAAGGATCTAAATTCTTTTCTGCGTATGTTTCCATGTAAGGTTCATGAGAGGCTCTCATCATTGCATACCTTCAGATCTAAGCATATTTAGTCAACACAATGGGTTGAAAGAAGTTGATTTTTCTGACCTCTGAATCTTTCAAACCTATAGTGACTTGCAAGATAAATATATAAAAGTTGTATGCTTTAAAACAAAGAATGATATACACAACTGAGAAAAATAAAAGGACAGTCTCAGACATTTCATTATGTAATTATCCTGTGCTAAAGCATCTTTCACTTAGCATTTTATTAGTTTAAAAATAGGTTAGCATGTTCCAGAAGAGGCTGATGATTTCTGGAAGTACGTACACAAAAATCATGCAGAATCAGCTTGCAAGAAGAGGATAAAAATTATGCTGTATCTGATTAAAAGCACATTCAGATTCTCCTGGCGATTTCACTGTCAAAGACAACAGTACTACAGAAATAACAGAGTAAAAGATGTACCTCTATCTTGAAAAGACAGCAAGAAAAATAAGAAGGAAGAAAGGTTTTCAGAATTAGATATGGGAAGAGGAATCAGGATGCCTTGGCTCTTTTCTTTCCTCTATTGCAAATGTGTGGCAAAAGTCAATTAATTTTAAAGAATATCTAAAAACACAGAATTCACTACTGGTTTATTTTCAGCACTACCACGAGTAGAAGTTGTATGGTAGATGTGATACAGAAGAATTTACTACAGGCTAGGGACACACTTGAAACATTTCAGAGCCCCTGTTCCTCTCTAGCAAGAGGAAAAGTACAGCTCACTAACTCAGAGGAAAGTTTTAGAGAATTTGTGTTTCAGAAGTGCATCATCTTTCATCAGGGTACTTGGTGCAAATGTTGCACCTCCTTGTATTTGCTAGCTCCAAGATACAAATATTCTTTAAGCCACATCAAAGTAGGTGAATGTGAGTGCTGTGAACCTTCACTCTAGTTTCAGAGTTCTTCAGCCTAAGGATTTGGTCAAAATATGCCATTCTAGGGCGGGGATATGAAATGATGCTGCCCTACATCTGAGCCCTAAAGGCTTTGGATCCAGAGCCCAGAAATTATTCTCAAATTCTGCAGTTTAAGACATAGCCTTACTTTAGCAAATGTTTCTAAAGTGAAGTCGGAGAACTTTTCCCTTGCAGAGTACTGTACAGGATTCTCAGATGACTTTGGCAGGCCTTTGGCACACCTTTGTAACACTCAGTGATAACATGAAGAAAATCCTGGTTCTTGGGGCTTCATAAAGTATTGTGAAAGTAAAGTATCATAAAGTAAAGTATTGTCCTGATTTCTTCACCATGTCACCATTGAGTCTCAGAGAAAACAGGGCATTACCACATAGCACTACATGTTTTGCATTTGTTTGAGAGTACTCAGGGTAGCATACAGCCAAATAGAGAGTTCATCACATCAGTAAAGTTCCATTTTTCTTGGAACACCAGTGATTATAAAGAGAAATGAAAGTGTGTCCAGTGTTCAAAGGCAAGTCTACTAAGTGAATACTATGAATTCTACAATGGTCACTTTTTAAAGATATTCAGCTGTTGGAATACCAATAAGGAATAAAAATTTACACGTAATCAATAATATAGTCAGAAGAAACACAGAAGAGGATCAGTACTAAAAAAAAAAGAAAAGCTTTCATAGTTTTTAAGAGGTAAAAATTACATTACTAAAAACATATTTTTCCAGGATCATGAACAATTGGCAAATTTGCAATTCCTCATCCCTGCCTCTTATTTTACTCCAAATGAGCCAACAGATAAAGCACTAAAATAAAGCTTGGCAATGTTTACATTAAAACTAAACCCATATCTTCATTTATCACTCCTTTACTATGATTTTGTCTTCTCAGAAACTACTTATAAAACTAGTGAGACTGTACATGGGACTGTCCTCTTATTCCCTTCTCACATTCTTTGTATCTCAGATCGGTAATTGAGATCTTTTCCTAGATCTCTTCCTAGCCAAACATTGCTATTAAGAGTTACCATTTCTATTCTATAATGAGTAAGACGTTTTATTAATAAAACAACAGAAAGTGACAACTGCAATTAGAGTAAACAGCGTACTTGATCTGCGCTTTTCTACAAGCATTTCCCAAGTAATTTGTCCCATTGTATCCAGATATTAGATATAAGCCATACAGCCTCTACTGAAACTAAAGTAAATCAACTGGCTAAACTACCCAACACTGAAAAGCCTACCTGGCATGATCTTTCAGCTTAATCACCAAGAGCACATTTTAAAAATTTATCATCACAACAGAGCATAAAAAAAATGCAATGTTTTTATAAGGAATTATAAAAATATTGCATTGCATTAAGATCCAATCATATATAAGTTTAAGTCTGTTATACTCTCATCTTAAGCCTTGAAGTCAACAGTCGTATCCATAACCGCTTGATCTAAGGCAAGATCTAGAGACAACTATTTTCAGGGTTTTTTTCTCCCTTGCAGAAAGGTCACAGGATCGATCATCTTAAATTAAAAGGTTTCTATTTTCCCAAACTGTAGCCAAGTTTAGGTGTTTTGTTATACAGATAGCATATTAGGACTCATCTAACCAGTTTATTTATCTCAAGAGGCAAAGTAAATGTAGTATTCCCTTCTCCTCACGTACCTCTCTCCCCAAGAATTCCTCACCTGTAATATAACCATTCGCATAGCTGTTTGGTAAGCCACCTTTCCATCAGGTCGTGCTGAATGCCATCATGCTTGACATTAGGCAGCATTAATACAATAGTATCTTGCCCACAAAATCATCACATAATGCGGACTGGAGTCATAACAAATCAGCATGTTAGAGAACATTAGTCTTACAGCTATGAATTGCATTCCCTCCTCCTTCCCCCCCTTATAAACATAGTTTCCTTTTCTGATGAATGATCACTGAAATGCTTTAAGAAAACATTGATTCTGAGAAAGTCTGTATGAGTGCACTTGTCATTTTAACGCTTTATCAGAGAAATAAATCACATATACAGGAGTGGGAAAATGGGAAGATTTTCAGGGAGTGCTTGAAAAACCAAGATTTTTTCACATGACTATCTGATTTTTTTCTCAACAATTCTAATACTTTTAAAATAATTATTTAAGCATCAATATTTTCCCAGTGTCTCTCCCAAAGATATGAGTAGGATGTTGCAAGATGTTGTTTGAGGAAGCAGGTAGAAAGCTGAAATAATTTTATCAAAAAAGCATGACAGATTATGAAGCCTCTTAGGCTCTTCTCATGGGAAAAAGGTCAACAATTCTTCCAAAAGAAGAGCATAAATCACAGCCTGAGGAGTCTTTCTGCCCATTATTATTTTTTACATTAACAAAGGGGAACCTCAAGTCAACGCTCTCTCTTGCACAGTCTACTTCAAAACTACCTTACCGAATTTTAGAAATGCATCTTCTCCACTGCCAAGAGTCTTAAAAGACCTTTTACAGATGTGGCCTGAAATGCAGGTTGTGAAAGTTGTGTATTCAAACAGTATGCGCAACACTGAGCATTACAGAAATGTTGCCAGTGAGTACTGCAGCTAGTCATGGACTTATTCTCACAGAGTACACGGTTCTGCCAATGTCAAGTCATATTTTAGTTCTTGAAGATATGTGCTGTACTAAACATAATGTAAGAAGTGCTGCATTATAGACTTCTACATTATTCCATTTCCTAATCTTAAGATTTTGAAACATGCTAAGCCTATATTCAATATTACCAATTTACTTCCAACGGCACTCAAAATAATAAACATCCTACTACAAAAAATCGCATGCAGAATTTCTCTTATTTTAGCACGTCTTATATTTTCTAAAATAGATATTATTGTAGATTAGCAGTACTCCTTTTTTGCCTAAATATAGTACCAATTTAGAAAAATTGCTCTATTTATTGTAGTATCTAAAAGCTATGAAGCCTGGGGAAATAAAATACTTCATGAAGAAGCAGCTTTTTTTCATTTTATCTTTCAGTGCATTTAAAAATGGATTTTACAGGAGATGAATGTGTTTCTAAGTAAAATAATGTAAAGAAATCTTCTCCACTAATGAAAATATTGTTTTGTAAATTTTATCGCTAACTTTATTACTGAGGATGAGGATGAGCAAATACTCCTGCTGTTGTATGAAGTAAGTCTTTTTCCTCTGGAGAGGAAGAAAAGTAAGGGAGACGAAAACAAAAAGCAATCCAGCAATGAAACTACTATAGATGGCTTGCTTTCTTTTCTGGAAAAGCCACTGGAAAATACCATAGCCACTGGATGACAATAGGGATCACTGATTTTAAAGGAATTCTCACAGTTTTAGTCCTCACCCTGAAATAATATGCATAATATTAATATACACCCAGTTGTGTAAATTTGAACTATATTATTTAATCAACAAGCTTCTACATAGGAAGAGAATTTGTTATGCTTCATTATAGGTGGCTAATTAGAAAGCAAACTTCATGCACATAGCTTTTTTTATCAGTCAACAAGGAGGCCTTTCTTTCTCATATTCTTTAAATTAATCACACTGGTTTTTGAAGACTAAGATTTTCAGACATGCTTAGCAACAAAATCAGTCATATACAAGCTAACAGTGCTTTTTCACACAAATGTGTTCAGAAGCAGTATTCTTATGTGCACTGCCTGCACCTTCCTTTCTCTCCCGCTGAGAAAGCTGGTCTTGCCCTGGTGACACATGGCAACCTCTCAGTGCTATAGGACTTACATTTGCAAAACAATTGAAAGTTTAACTCTCACCCATCACCACCACTCAAATCAATAAACATATCGTTCAGTATTCCCAGCCCTCACAGCCAAACAAATAAACAAGCAAACACCAAAACTGCAGAGCATTTTAGACTGATTTTGAACAGCAGCTTTCGACTGAGGAAGCTTTTTGAGAAATAACTTCACTACTCATCTAGCACCATCTACTGCCCAATGCAGGCAGGAGCACCAGCACCACTTGAGGAAGCTCAATATCGCTCCTGCTCTGAGGCATGGGGACTCTGGAAGCCACCAAGAGAGAGGAAGGGAAAACAGAGAGTGAGAATGATTCAGTTAAGACATGGGAATAAAGCAGTTCTTCAGTTGGTTTGTTTCATCTTTTAAATCCTGACTTTTGCATTCAGGGATTAACACTGGATGGTTATCCAAATTCATTCCTTATTCCAAAGCAAAGATTTTGCTCTAGCTTACGTAAAATGACAAAGCACTCGTTTCCCCAACAGGCTTCTCTATTTGTACTTGACATTTCTGTCACCTTTGATTAAGGATTTCGTTTGAATAATTCCATATGAGCTACAGAAATGCCACCCCAAAACAGTACGATATTTCCTATGCAGCTTCACTAAATAGAAACTAAATGAGGTAAGAAGGAAACCATACAGGAAGTTAGTTCAGCTTGAATTGATGGCAAGGTAGGAAATACAGATGACCTCAGTAAGTATTGTAGGTGAGCGATACCACAGATTTCACTAAGCTCATGGAAGAACGCTTTCAGAAAAAAAAATTCCATGTCATCCATGACTCAGATACAAATTTACATTCTAAGAAATAGCAACATCACTACATTACAATCATTTCCTTCGTACAGCTGCACTAGATGTAATATTCTAAAAACATTTTTTTACAATAAATATAAAGAATAGATATTTAGAGACTTAAGGAATGGAGGTCACTACTGCTTTGAAGTACTGTGATACTGATGTCTATAATTCTGACTAATATTTCAGAAATAATCATTATCAAATAAAAAGTATGCACGTTATGCGGTAAAGCTTCCTCCAAACACCTTGTTACCTCCATCACAATAGATCAGCAAACTAGATATGTATACACTATATGCTCCATATACTTAACTGCATTATGTTACATACATCTGCTTTAGCTTTCATTACATCCTACATTTTCTACTGATATCTACCTGTAGATATTATTAGATAATACTTTATCTACTAGATGTATCTACTGATATTGACCAGTAGATATCAGAAGCTACTAGATTGAACCAATTTCTTTCCTCATCTAATGTACTTCCTGAAAAATAATTATTCAGTACTAAACAGAGCAAATGTCATATTTAAAGTATGCTAACAATCACATATTGTCATGGTAATTAACACAGTAAAAGACAACAACTGAAATTCTCTCCTAATGAGTTACAGTGCTGGTTTACAGAGATCCATCTCTAGTGTTTTGAGGAACTTTTCTTCAGTTCTGATTGGTTCAAGCACTAAAACTCAGAAACAAAGGACCACATATCAGAGAAAACTTCAGCAAAGGGAAACAGAAAGCCTAAAAGTTAAAAAAAATCTGTTGAGTTGAACATGGCATGCAACATCACATTTTATTTTGCTGCCAAATTCCTCTGCACCCTTGTAGAAAACTACAAAATTAAAAAAAAAAAAAGTAATAAAAAGAATTCTCCTGAAAAATACAAAGAATGACAGGCTATCTGAAAAAGCCATACTTTTTAAAACGACTCTTCAAAAGCCTACTGCTAAAAGAAACCTATGATTTGTTTCCCATTACTGATTAAAAAAAAAAATCTTTCAAATAACGTTCTCCAAAATGTTCAAAATATGGTTTGCTGACAGCAACATTTAGATGCAGATGAAATATACCTGAATAAAACATAAAACCAAAATCTAAAAAATAAGGTGGCAGTTGATAAGCCAAAGTTACATGTGCACAATGAAAAGTCTCTTTGCCGAAAGTATGGAACATCAATATATAAGGTAAATATGGTCATTGTGTAAAATGCTCAACATCTAAAAATGAAGGAAATGACTAATATATATGATTGACATGAAAATGTGAGCAATCACATCCAAGTTACTGGCCTTAAACTAGGATTTCATTTAAATACTGAAGCCTATCACATTACTGAAGAATTGAGCATCCTAGCTCTGCTGAAGATGTTAATCAACGTAGGAATTGCTCTATTTTATAATCAAGTAATAAATAAAGAAAATCAGGAGGTTAGATAGGCTCAACAGTAACGGAATAATATGTATAACTGAATCTTTGACTATGAGCTGAACTTTGAGGGTATCTGATCAAGAAAAGTTTCAACTGAAAAAATACATTCACAGTGTAAAGCAAATGTATCAGGAAACTCAAAGGCAAACACTAGAACTCTATTGGTTCTTCATAAAATAGGAAGGCAAATCATGAGCATCACAAAAAAGGCAAACTTTCTAAAGGCATTTGAATGAAAGGGTGCATGAAGAGCAATTAAGAGGGCATTCCATGAAAATGCTAAGGAAATATCTACTTTTTGTTTCTATTCCCCACAAAAACTTCATGTCTCTCTTGTATTTTGTTTTAGCACAAGCTAAAGCAGAAGAACAACAAAACTACATAAACTGTGAAAAATCTATCAGTCCTTTCCTTCAGCCTTGAAATTAGTTATTTATCTGCCCTAGGTAAAATTAAGTCCATCTCCCTTCATGAACCAGCAGGCATTGAATTGCTTCTTCAGGTAACTGGGGGCAAAAAGGGTTTCTAAATTCTTAATTAAGTTTTATCAATGGTTATATATAAAATTTAGATGTTACCAGAGAGTAAAGGGGGAGAGGAGCAACGTGGGAGATTCTAAGGTGAGGAAGATATGATTGGATCAATATAATTTTAACTCCCTAGCCAGACTAGTTGTAATAGCTATTTCTCTATTAATCAAAAAAGTGATAATACTGGATATCAAAGAAGACTATCCTGGTGACCAAGAAAGATGATCAGAATGGGTGCACATGTGGGTATTAGATGTGGTTGTCTTAGAGGAAATCAAGTGCACACATAATTTCATAGTAATCTTCAGTATTCTCTAGTGATCTAGTCTTGACTTATTCAGCCATACCTACGTACTACAACAACAACAACAACAAAGGCTGTATGATTTTACTGTCATTAGCAGAGAGAATTTATCTTTGGAAAGGCAGCTACAATTCAGCCTCATACATGAGAAGAATTCACCAAAAGCCAGATTGTGTTCTACCACGGAAAAACATTTGGAGAAGATAGTGACATTTCTCTGAAAGAAAAGCTCTTTTTATACCGTTCTTCCTGTATTCCTGTATATCCATCAGCTATTTAGAAGTCCAGAGTCCATGTGCATCACCTGTGGCCTTCCCAATCTGTGTGGGAGACAGGCACTCGCACAATGTCACCTCCTTGTGCTGGTAACAATCAGGGTAGGTCCAGGAAAATGCATTCTACGTTATTGCTGTAGCAGATCTTTTACAGTAAAGTGTGTCTGGGCAAAAGCCTCAGTAACAGACCTGACTAAGGTATCAAGTTTCCTTAATGCAGCTGTGCAGCACCTCTCCGATCTCCTTTACACCATGTGGCCAGAACCTAGCCATTATGAAGTATATTTGTTAGGGATCTCTATCATTCCTTCATTTCAAGATAACTGGAAGATAGAGTCACATTCTCAGATGGAGACAGCAGCAGCTGAATTATGTTTGCTTTCTGAAGTATCAAACACCGGGGTGAGGGGGAGGCTTGCTTTGTTTCTAAAAAAACCTGATGGATGCTAAAATCTGTATCTTCAGCTGGTCCAGTTGCTTGAAATATCTTCACGCACATCCCCCACACACCCACTTCTAATACCAATATGTTGCTCTAGTTCATTACGGAATCTACTGGCTTACTATCCTGTTGGGCAGAGGTGATCTGGTACCGTTAGATGACCCACCGCTTGAAAGATCCCACACCTCAACTATCTGATTTATTCCAGCATTACAGATCATTCAGAACTCTCTGTTCTGTTAGATGTGACTACCTCCGCGTGCTGCAGCTTCTCATACTTCACAGCTGCCTTTGAATGTCAGGCGTTAATTTCTCCCCTCATCCTCTGCACAACTCTTCCTACTGCTGTTAATCAGGCCATTTTGTTTTCTAATTTTAAATCTGTTATAAAACCTTCTCTCTCCACCCCCAGTGCATATGGGCAGGTTTTCTTTACTGCAGAGCTCTTAGATACCAAAGTTAGACCATTATTTATTACTAACATTGTCGAATTCTTCCACCAACAGTACTTATATTGTGAAGTTTATCCAGAAAAGGAAACAAACCTGTGCTTTCCCTCCTCCACTAGCTAAAACTGTTTAAAAGGAATCCAAATGTTTCCTTAAGGCATTAAGGAAATCAATGGCTGGACTCACAAAGAGACTTGAACATCCAGTTGCAGGCAGCAGAATCCATACTTCCACACTGAGCACAGACCCCTAGTGTGCTGTTCAGAGTCACTTGCAAACTCTTACCAGCTAGCCCGAGCAGTGGCGCCAGTACTAACCAGCTGAAAACACATCTCTTATGTTTGGCGCTTCCCAAGTCACATCTTGAAACATCCTCCTAAAGGTAGATGCCTAAGGTCTTTGTTTTGAAATCTGAAAGTGGCTGATCCACAGATTTTAAAATGCAGTAGCTGAAGAGGTTATCATGATGCCCTTCCATCTGATGCCTCATTTCTACAGTGTTTGGGAATGATATGGAAGACAAGATGTGGGACTTGGCTTTCATTCCCCCTTCCGCCTGAAGGGATTCACAGCTTTCTCCCCTCTTCCCCACCCCCCAAAACTGCTCTAACTAGTTTAGGTCCTAAACTTTTACTACTACTGCAGCAGATGAGCTGTTCACACGTAATTGCTGCTTACCCTGCACGATTCCATTCCCTGGACTACGGGAAAAAGATAATAGTGCAGTACAGTAATTACAGCACAAAGCTGGAAGAGAAGAGCTCTTGTTCTGAATCTAATGATGGTCAACACTTAAACGCATAGATAATTGGAGCAAAGAGCAGAACCTTGTTATTCTTTAACAAGAATTCCCCGACTTTAAGTATCTTTACCATGTACCAAAAGGCTGAAGAATCATGTTCATTCTATACACGGTAGGAAAGTGGGTTTAGCAGAGGAGGAAGGAATAAGACCTCCCCAGTGTTGAATTATTACAGTACTTTCCCTGGTATATTTTTAGCCCTGCCATTGCCTTTTTAATAGTACCACCTTAAGTGTCTATATTTTTTAAGGATCTAGTCTGAAGATACTACTTTTGCAACACAGAGGTCTAAAAATTCAAGTTTAGCCTAATCCCCGTCCCAGTCAAGGAAATCTGGATATTGTACTGAGAACAACCTGCCATTGGACAATACTCACTCTCAAATACCGGTTATTTCTTCCTCTGCAATATGATGAACTTGATCAGAAGATAGCGAGAGTAGATGTTAGTAGTGGTCATGATACTATAGCATTATGAATTTATAGCCTGGGAGATATTTCAAGCTGAGATAGGATTTGATGGGTTTCAGTCATTTTCAACAGAAAGAAGACCTGCCAGTCATATCTTTCTGAAAAGGGTGACAGAAACTAGGTTTACTGGGATTCTATCGATAGCAGGCTAGATCCCATTGGTAAATCAGAATCCAGAGATACACAAGACGACCATTAAATACAAAGTATCTAACCTTTGTATGCAGAAAGTCTTCATCAGTGTAAGCAGCACTGCTGATGCCACATTAGGAAGCACAAGAGGGACTACTAGAAGTGAAGTTAGCGTGTTAGAAGAACCTTTCCATGTCCTGTATATATCGAAGTTATGACTTTCAGTCTTAATGTCTGTTGTTTATTCTGAATATGGTGGCACAGATTTTCGGATCAACTAGCTTCAGCTGCAAGTAGGCACACTGAAAAACAAAGCCACTAGCCGTCTTTAAGAACCACAAGCAGCCTAAGCACAGAGCTTTCATTGTAGCTAAAGAATAGTAGGAATTTAAACTAATGAAGATACTGCTCGATAGAACGATATTGTATAAGATGAGATACTTGAAGTAGGGACCACAGAGAAAATTTTGCTAAGTTGCTTACCACATAAAGCAACCCTTAATCTGTCTAAAAGGAAAAATAAATCCTATTTTCATATTCTTGAGAGGATATATTACGAAATGTCATGAAAATTAGCAACCAGTGGAAACAATAAAACAGAGAAAAGTTGTAGCAGGTAGGAAATTCCTGCCCACTTAATCTATTAATAGCACATGAATGTTTGGGGTGTTATGCCTGCAATAGGCTAGAGTCTTTTTTTTTTCTTCCCTACCTTGATTTCAGAAATCCATGCTAACAGAATATATGCACTTCTGAAACTGCTTCAGAGATAGCTCCGGCATGTAACAAAAACAGCGTACAGCAGCAATTTAACCTAAATTGCTCTTAGGAAAATACTGCTAATTGCACCTTTTGCATGCTACTGATTTAACATCTCCAAAAAATATATCTTTATTTTCTTTCATTTATCTTCCCCCTCTCACATCTAACATCAGCACACAACATACAGATGCATTAGTCCTTTCAGGCCTTTATAATTTGATTCCAAATAGTGCCATAGATGCCTAACAAAAAGGGGATTCTGTGTTTCTTGAGGATTCTCCTCAAGAAGTGGTGATGTGAATGTACTCTGTGAAGATCTAACAGAATCTTAAATGTAAATCAAAATATAGTTCATTCAGCCATAGGATGCTTTCAGTTTTTACAATATCTATTTAACTTAAAATAGGCAATTTCTTCTTTCTTACTACCTGAAAAAAAAATTCTTGCTAGTTTGAACTGGATAGATTTTTCTTTTAGATATTTAGCTTACCACTGCACTAATACCATAATAGTCATTTTTATTTCAGGAGTAAGCATTTTTCTCTGTTAGAGATGCTTATTATGTTCAAAATAGGTTGCTCTGCTCTCTAAAGCTAATGAGAACTATTGCTCTCCAGTTGTATAAAAAGGGCAACCTTTAAACAGTGACCCATGCACATGCAGAAAAAAACATTTGTTCTACTGCTAATCAGGTATACATGAGGGTCTGGGTTTTTTTCTTTAGCTTAAGCATATTTCAACAAAATTAAAACAGCATCAAGTGGCATATCACATGCATGGTAAGTACTCTTCTTCAGAATAAACTGTCTTTATGCATTTTCATCAAAATAACTATTTTCTTTCTTTTTCTTTTACCAGTTTTTCCTGTGCATATACCAAAGTGGTCAAAATGTTATGAAATTTCTCATTTCTTTTGCAGAAAAGTCTATTACAAGAGAAAAAAGTGAGGATTTGGGCTTTTTTTAACAGTTTATGTAGCGTACATACAAATTTTCATCATGTTAGTATCTAAATATGAAATACATTTACCAAAACAGAGATGGTAAATATGTATAATATCATACAGGTTCAAAAACACCTTTATTCCACCAGCTTTCAACCTTATTAACTGTTCCTTAACTGACCTGAATTTTCAGACTTTATTTATTCAAAATTTAAGTTATAGATTGCCGTAATTCTCTTTTGTGGGTTTAAGAGCGCTTGACCAGAGGACAGAGTGAAAGTCTTTTCTCCCTGTCAGCATCATAAAAAGTGCTTACTTCTGCAGCTCCGTCTCCACTGAGCCACAGAACTTATTATAACTACTAATATGCACCCCCCAATGAAGAAAAATGGGGTGGAGATGGGTTTAAAGCCGCTGTCACTTCTTCCAACAGAGTTAGAGGGAAACATCACAGGCAGGTCAATATGTTTTCTGAAAAAGTAAGCTTTGAGAGTAGACACTACAGAAATGCAGGAAGTATTGATTCTTCCTGAATCATGTTAACACTCACAGCTCTCCTCTGTCCAAAATCTCTGTTCAATCACAATTAAGCCCTAAATTAGCCAACTAATAATAAATAAATTATGATGGACACTGTGGAAAAAGGAGAAAATAGGAGAAAAAAAGAAAAACCACTCCTGTCAAGTTCTAGCACTGCAATTTCAGATGCTTCCTTCCCACTTATCTTATGTGGGTATTATTTGGTCTTTCTTTCACCCGTAATATAGTCACTGCTGACAGAGGCAGGGAGTTACCAAAGGACGGAAATTAGCAACATAGAGCAAGCTAGAGAAAGTGACTTTTAGGGAAAGCTTTTTGCAGGAAGAGAGGCTGCCTCCCGCAATCTAAAGGAAGAAGGAGGAGTCTACACCAGATCCAGAGAGCATAATTAGAAAAGTAAGAGGTTACAAATGCATTGTCAGGCAAAAGGGGTGTTTTGAGCTACTACCTGGCCCAAATAGGGAAATAAGAAAAAGATGAAAAATGAAATGAAAGCTGTATTAGAACTATTTCGAAACTTGCAGATAAGGACAGAACTCAAAAGGTGAAATGCATTATTGGATGGACACTCCATCCACAGATACAGTCCGTGGATGGACACTCAAATGTCCCACAGATACAGTCCGTGGATGGACACTCAAATGTCCCAAGAAGGAAATAAAACTAATGGAATAGCAGCAGGTGTTGATGATTTTGTCTGCTGTTTTGTATCTATTGATTATAGTAGATTTGTCTTTCATATGGAAATTTACAGAATCTGAAATGTATAAAGGAAATTAAAAAGAAGTCGCACTTATAAGCATTGAAACTAATTGGCTACAAACCTAACATCTTTCATCCACAGTATTCCTGTGGTTTAAATACATTTAGAATCTCTATTAAAAGAAAATGTAACAATGAGACTTTATTTGGTAAAACTGTGATGCTTTCCAATGGCAATCTTTGGCAACAAATGGAAAGCAGCAATGAAAAGTCAGGTTTACAAGTGCTTCATTTTAGTAGCTGTAAATCCCTCTTATCAATCACATTCTTCCAAATGAGCCGGTGCAGCACCTCAATAGAAAAAGCTGGAGCTCTAGGTTATGCTAAATTTATGTGGAAAGTATCGTTAAGTCTTGTGTGATGAAATCCCCAGGAGGTATTTGGATAGAAAGTGCATAAAAATGCTTGGCAAGAACTGTGAGCTATTACAGGGCAGATGGGCACTTGTTGAAGAGGAAAGCCACACAAAATAAGCACATTTAGTGCTACAATAGAGAACCTGTTACTGGTAAGAATTCTTTTCAGTAAGAAGAGGTTTCAGGGACAATAAACATTTTTCATCCTTTTTTTAAAAATCTAGGAACTGGAAGAGAGCTGATTCTCAGGAAAATGTTATTAAAAAAATGCACCACTTACTTGCTTAACAAAAATATAGGAGTATGCATGTGTGAAATACACTGCAGACCATTTTCTCTGTTCACATGCAACATTTTTAATATTTAAGCACCTGAACTCACAGGTGAATTCACATTCCAGCTTAATATGACAGGAATTCACATGCAGGCCAGCCAGCCAAGGCAAAGAGACCTTTTATTTCATAGTACTCATTCATCTCTTTTCAGATACAGCCAGAAGTGAGGTTGCTATTGGCCCTGATGCTGTTTCAAGGGCCGTTTCTGCATTTTATGCACTGACTGTTGAATGTAATTCCAGAAGGCATGATGGCAGGAAGGATGAGACTCAGCACTCAGTGAGTATCCTAATCATCAGATTGCAGAGTATTGCTCTTTCTTGCCTCTTTTTTCTCCATAAATTTCCTAGAAGCTGAGAAATATGAGTTTGCACTGCTTCAGGCTGTGGCGGAGAACGTCTCCTCCAGTTCTGTAACTACAGAGATGTTATATACCAGTCTATGAGCTGTGAGTACTTCATTTTAAGAAGAAAGCCCTAACTAAAATGCAGTTGACTTTGAACAGTCTTGTGAGCGTGCAGTGTTTCTGATTGAGCTTCTCATGTTCTTAAATGGAAACACACACACTCTCTCACTCACTCATTTACTTTCTGAGTCTCAAATGGTCTTCCTACCAAGCTGTTGAACCCACTCGATACTTCTGCAGCTGCTTTGAGGCTCCTGGAAGATTTCAAAGGAGGAAGAATCTATAGCTTCTAGAAGACTAGGTGAGAGGAGAACAGTGGGTTTCAAGTTTGCAGTTCTGAGCTTAGATGCCAGCCTTTTTTGTTTTTATCTGGCCTAGCAAGACTGAAAAATTATATTTGGCAAACGTAGTGAATTGCAATACTTCAGGCACTGAATGGGAATTAAAAGAAAACGTTCAGGAGTGATAAGAAGTTAAGCATGACTTAAAGGGTTACTACAGTATAACACCAAATTCAAGTTATTCATGTGGTCAAATAGCTTGCAGATGGTGGCTTAGTACAATCTGACCTGCATCATGAACTTTCTAATCTCTAGACTGTATGTACTTAACTATTTTTCTTAACAAGCTTTTCAGAATACAAGCTTCTGTTTGATTTGCTCAGAGCCAGGCACATAGCAAGTAATTTTAGGCAGTCCCAAACCACTTGCTAAAGATGATATAAGGGTAAAGTTCTTTTAATTAGTTACCTCAGCAGTCTTTTACAATGTAGAAATAGAATGTAAAAAATATCTACCACATAAACTCTTCCAGGAGATTATCAGTAATTAAAAACAGTGATTAGATGATGCTGATACACTTAAAACATAGCTTTGTTTTGTTTTCAATTAATAGATTCTTAGAGGTCTTCATGACCAACAATAAGAGGATAAAAACATTCCCTGTAGATCTGAAACTGTATTACAATAGGAAACTGAAAGCCAGATTTTAAAGATAGAAGGTACACTGAGATTCAGATAGATACTTGACTTGGCATGTTTTCAAAAGTGCCTAGACGCATAAATGCTGTAGTTTCCTGGAAACTTGTCTTGTCGAAAATGCTTTGATGAGCTGACAGGGTTAGCTGGTAAAAGTAACAGCATAGATGTAATAAACACTTGCAAGGCTTAGCACTACATGACACTCAGAGTAAAGCACTTGCACTACTTGTTATCAGTGAGGCATGTGTTCAATGGACGAAGGACCGGCTGACAAATTCCAAGAAGTTAGAGGCGACGGGGACTCATCAGCCAGCAGCGGTATTCTGGAAGTGACGCCGAGCCGCAATATGACCCTGATTAGCAGTGGCTCTCATGCTTCTCGGGTGGTGGAGACCACCATCCTCGGCTGCCCGCTCGGTGCGGGCGCTGTGACCCCGTGTGGCCGGGTAGTGCGTCTGGTCCCAGCACGTCGTAGTGCAAGGGGAAGCGAGTCTGAGAGGGATTTTACCTCAGGTGGGGACGGATTCCACCACCCGCGAGGCAAGAGCGCCCCTCGGCCTGACAATACACGACACAAAAACAGTGGGAGCGCTAATGACTAACGACAGGGTTAAGGCCACTGGCCCTTTGGACTGCTCTGGCAACACAGATCCATTCCCACATAACATCTGTAATAAAGTCAAAGTGATACACGGAGCAAGCGAAAATGCGAGTTACATATACAGGAAACGGGACATTGGCCTGGACACCAGCATCTCTGGAGAGACTGAGCCACAGGAGCCAGGCGCGAGAGAGGGGCCGCATTCCCCACAGCTGGTGCTCTTCTGGAAAAACACGCTGCTGCCCAACTCGCTCCTCTGAGGAGTAACAGTGGGCACCGAAACAGCCCACGCGTCCCGCGCTCCCAAACGCTCCCTGTCGCGCCCTACAGGTGCCAGCTGCTGTGCCCAGCCCACAGCGCTGCACGGGGTCGCCATGACGCCCCTTCCTGCCTCAGGGCAGAGCGCGGGGCCCCGGGCCGGGCCGCCATGATGCCCCTTCCCACCTTAGTGCCAGCAGCCAGGTCGGAGCCGGCGCTGCGCTGCCCTCAGGCCTACAACGAACCGCCTGCTGGTAGCAGGCGGATGGCACAGCCGGACTCCTCTGGGGCACCTGAATATCACTTCAGCTCCTGGATGCCACTTCTGGCAATGCTGTGGTGCTGGTAGCAGCCACCATCTGTGCTTTACAGGCGGGAAATTGAGGCTAAGAGTGTGAGAAGGGAGCCGTCCACGGTGACGGGTTAGGCCAGAGCAAGCCGGTGGCCGAGTCAGGCCCTGGCCGAAGCTGCGGGTGGGGATGCCAGCGGAGCCCCGAGGCTGCTCAGGCCGTCCTCTGTGCAGAGCTCATCTCTGGAGCGAAGATGCACTTGGGGTTTATAACCAAAACTTCACCTTTTTTTCACTTAGCTTGTCACAACTAAGATGATTGAATTTAGCCTTCGCACTTTCACTTCGGTGGCAGAGTAATATTATCCTAATTTTATCAATGAAATGACAAGAAATTTGCTTAAAAGACTTACTGACGTCTGCAGCAGAATTCAGAAAGGCATCCCGAATCCCAGCGCTGTTCCTGAACCTCAAAACCACTGTTCTTTCTATTACCACATACACAGTGCTATACACTTGGCTAACTTTAAAAATGTTCAAGGTCCTGTTTGCTGACATTCGGATTCATTCTGACTTCTTCTTTTATTAAGTAAGCCACTTTTTCCATCAACAGCAGGCATCTTTTACTTCATATTCTCTGTAGGAAAGGAAAGCCTGTAGTTAAAGACAGTTCTTGAAAGGCTCCTGGTGATGAGCCACTGCTGAAGATTGTAAACCCTAAAATAGTAGTGCTGAGAATGAAGCTTTATCTTCAGCTTCTGCTATAAAAACAAACATGCCATGTGGAAATTAAGTATGAGAAGATGATAGAGCAGTAAGATGCATACATTTTGCTTACTGTCGTGAGAGAGATCCTACTTTTATCATTTTCACCTGTCTCTCACCTAGTATTTGAATGTTGTAATTTTTTTCAGGCATAATTGAAAAAGGACAATAAGCTCACTCTGGGTATGAAATACGTTGCGGCTGTCAGCTGAAACCCAAAGAGGAAGAGGGCATCTATCTAACATATGCCCTATGTGATACTAGAGACAAAACCACTGTGTTTTGAAGCACTGGAGGTTCTCCCTAAGGGCTCAGTGCAATGTATATCTTAAGCACAATAATTCAGCTACAGGATAATGTGTATTAATCTCTGAACAGACATCAGTAGAAATAAGATTTTTACTTATCTACTATTCTTTGACAATCAAATCTTATTTTGCTTCGTCTGTATCACTACCTAGCTGCCACAAAATGCCAGTGGCATGTAAAATTAAAATGTTACCTTTAGACATTTATTAAACACAGTATTATCAAAAATAGATGATTTGAACCTCATATGCAACAAAAGAAGTTCAATTTACTGATAAGATAGAGCTTTCCTTTGAAGATTTATCTTCCACATTTACAACAATATGTCATGCTTAGAGCAGAAAATGATCATGATATAATGAGATCATATATAATGTGAGTCCATAGATATTACAAGTACATAAAGCAATAACAGCATATGTGTGTGTGCTCATAAAGGTGGGGATAATACAAGATTTGAGCAGTAAAATGGAAAACTGTGGACTAACAAGTAATAAAATACAACAGAGGAAGAGTATCACATAATCATTTTCAGAAGCAGTGAGGTAAAGAAAGAAGCAGATTAATGAATATGCGAATAAAAGCTCAAATTTAGATTGCTGCTCTTCTTGGAATCTTTTTTTTTCCTTGTCAAATTCTGCTGGCTACTAGTTATTTAAGAAAGTCTTGTGAATCAATACAACGTCACAAATTCTTATCAGAAATGGATTCTTTGTTATTCATTATTTATTTGTTTCCTGTTAAGAAGAAACAGCTATACGGTCAAGAAAAGATGGCCATTCACACACCAAAAAAAACAGGCAACGAAATACTGAAATAAAAAATTCACTGGCATTTTGCAGGTAACAGCTACAGAAAATTCCTTACCTAATTTTTTTATAAAATACTTATGCGCAGCCAATAAAAATGTGAATGGAAATGCTTTATGATTTATATGTAAACCTCAGAGAGCCAGCAGTCCTATGGTGAAATCCTGGCCCTACTGAAATCTCTAGGAATGTTGCCAGTTACATCAGCATTTCAAGGATTTCACTCCTAAAATCGCATTTTTATTGATGCAATTTAGAGACTTCATGTTTCTCCTTTCATTAAGGTATATGCTCAGTGTCTAATACTAACAGCTGAATCCATCATGCTCTTAGTGTGTCTGTTCATTAAGCCATGTAGTATTCAACAGAATTGCAAGTATAAGAATCTGAACAGACATGCTTATAATTTTGCTATCATCTCTGTCATATTTTTGAGGAATAAGCCTTATGTGATAGGGTCATTTCAAATGAGGCATTCTAAGGAAGTATCTCTTTTTCAGCCTAGTTTTCTGAAAGAAAGAAGCATATACAATCATTCCGCCTACATCTATCCATCCTCCTCTTCCCAGTAACTTTCGGGCCTACTGTCTAAATTTAAGCAAATTTAGCAAAGGATAAGGGGAATCAAAGATATTAAGTTCCAGCAAGTTTCATGAAAATAGGTGGAGATAGAGTAAAATTCTATTAATGCCTCCATTTACCCTGTAGTCGCTCCTTATGAGAGGTCAAAGGAATACATACAAGCAACTACACTTGAAACATAAATCCAGAAAAAGCCAGTCTTCATTAATACTGATTCTCATTGTAACCGTTCATATGTGTTAGGGAAGCTTTTGTGAGATTGGTAGATAGATTAGTTCTAAATTTTTTAGGCCATAATATATTTTTTCTCAGTTTAGATTTTTATGAATACTGTACTCATTTGTGCAATAGAAAATTCAAATTTCCTGCCTCGACATTTCACTCCTTACAATGTATTTCTGAGTAAAGGAGCATTCAGGATTTCCAGGAAAAAAGGGAAAAGAGTTATATTTGTTTTTACAATGAATAAGCCAGATTAGCATTCATAACTTTCTTATATAACACTATTTCAGTTTTAGAAAGAAAAGTTACTAGCTTTTGAAACATGAACTGAGCTAGATACCTCTAGAAGTGTAGCGCTTCTTTCAAATGTTGACATTAGGTCAGCTTGTGGTCGACACCAGCAGCCGGGTAACTAAGTACAACTCCATGATCCCTTGAACAGTTAGTAGTCCCTTCCTTGCTGAATCCGTATATAAAACCAAAGGTATTAAAAGGAAAAGGGACACAGCATCAATATTGGAAAAACAAAGCAGCAGTAAATAAAGCTAGGGTTTATCTGATCAGAAAGTATAGCACTGCAGAAGAGTAGGCAACAAACCATTGATTTAATTTCCTCAGCCAGCTGTGAGTATATGAAAGCACAAGAACAACCATCCTGGGTCGGATCATGAGCCCATCTAGCTCAGCATCCTGTCTCTATCAGTGGCTATCTAGATGCCTACAAGAAAGTAAGAGAAGAGCATTCTAGTATGTTCTTTCTTCTTTTCCTAATAACTGCTAGCTTTTCATTTGCTTTCCTAACTAATACTGCATGCTAAACTAATGTTTTCATAGAGCTACTTGTCATAGTCCTAAGATTTTGTTTCAGAGTGGAAATCATTAGCTCAAAGACCATCATTTTGTAAGCTGTGTCTGCTTTTTTTTTTCACCTATTTCTATCACTTTATTTACACTGAAAAACATATTTCAACATTGTACCCTTCCAATACATGTGACTCAGCTTTTTTTCGGTACTCAGATCCTAGAGCTCAGGAATACGTGCAGACAAATTCTCCTACATCCACTATCATAAAATGATGCCTCCGCAGGTACAGGTATCTTGTTGCCAACTCAGCATAATTTCTCACTGTTGCAATTTCTACTCATAATCCCACTGATGAGCCATCCCCTGTTAGTGTTCTGCTGCTCCTTGCTGCTGTTGCTAGTTGCAGCATCACCTCTGATCGTGAAGTTGCCTCAGCTAGTAAGCCATTTCTCTACTGGTACCTCTCACTATGCTATTACCACTCACCGCAGCACTTGCTTCCATAACCATTTAATTTTGTCCTAGGGTATTGTCAACCTTTGATTTCAGCTCTGCAAAAGTTCATTAAAGAGAGTCTTTATTAAAATTCACTCTCTTCTGTTACTGTCTTTTGACTTCAACAAAGATCTAGCACCATTGTTATCTCTTACCATTGCGCTAGACCCAGTTGCGATGCTCTCACAGCTCTCATGATTTCCATTCTGTGAGTGATGACTAAAAGGGAATCATCTAAGCAGCTAATTGGATTGTATTAGTGATTCATCATGCAGCTTCACTGAAGAGCCTCCATCTCTCTCTAATGAAAGATTTTTATCTATCTTTATACCTTGGATCTCACTCACAGAGAGGCCCCTTCACCAATGGTAAATTACTTCTTCCAAGAAAACAAAAAGCCCCTCCCCAGCTTGATAATGTCTACGTTTCATTTTCCAGAACACTAGAACAAGGACTTGTTCACACTTCATCATGAATCTTACATCAATTTTAATCAACACAATCAAAATGGTTGCATTGGCATACTTTGCTCTGGTTTTCTAAATGAGGTATGTTTATTTCAGTTTATCCAGAAATGTCAGCGGAAAACTCTCTCATCTCAGATCCGCCTTCTGACATCTCTGCTTGCAAGACTCTTCCTAAAAATGTGTCTGAATAGCTTTACTTAGGAAGTATCTATAACCTCCACAGTGAACAAGTGTAGATGGAGATGGTATGTAATTTCCATTATAAATATTGTATGACCCCTGTTCACAACTCTTCCTTGCAAGCATTGAAAACAGTAACAGGCCAGTTGTCCTGGTATGAGTGCTATTTCCTATGTGAAAAAAGGAATATATTTGTGTCAGGATTGTAACAATAATTAAGTAAAACAATCAGCATACATGCACATGCATAAATGAAAATATATACATTCATACTGTATTTTAGTAAATTACTGTCATGCGTTATTGTGCATTGTGACTCATGAATCATGAATCCAATTCACAGCTTATCATTCCCCATTAAATTAATGCTTTCCATATGGTATCTCCAACGCAAAGCCTACAACCTACTTATTGTGGTTAAAAAAAGTCCTACATCGAGAACACACTGTTCTGGGATTTTAAAAATGTTCAAAATCAAGTTATTATACTATACCTAATACTGTTTTGCGATTATAATGCCATTTCATTTCTTTTGGGGCATTTTATTTTTAGTTGATAGCTATTACCAGTTAGCATGTTATTTCTTTGTACTAGCATAGAACATATCAGACTAGCATAAAAAAAAACAATTGTCACAGACTAGGGGGGTCTTACAGCATAGTATCATATTCTACTTGTACGTCAAACCAGCTTTGTCCTTGTGCTGTGAATTTATTAATACACGTCATGACTACTGTAGGCACTCTGTGGTTTGGAGACACGTGCAATGAAAATTCATATTAACTTAAATGGGAAACTTGTGTGGGAATCTTGCCCTCTAGGTACACTCTTGAAATCAGCTACCTACACTATACTTTTTTAAAAAGTTGCATTAAAAATTGTTCATGATAGTATTTCTTCAAAATATACTGATTCCAACAAATGCAAAATGTATCTTATACAATCTATATACAATTCTTCGTTCTTAAAAATCTGTGAACGCTTTTACAAAAAAATAATATTGGATTGATTTACCATATTATTAGCTTTTCTCTAGATATCTCATTTTACAGGGCCTACTCAGGTAAAATCCTTATGGAAACAATTCAGGTTTTGACTGAATGAACTCAGTATCTTTGCAGGAATTGGGTATACATTTCAGGACTTCTAATCTGACCAAATTCCATCAAAAGAGATGATCAGAGTACCATTCCCACCTTCAGTGAAGTAAGCTGGGGGCTTTCTGCAGTAAGTAGGACTGGATCTGAGCATTTTTGATCAATAAGATGGAGCATACAGCACTTTCATTGTTCCTCAAAGCCCTTTACAGCTGTAGCATGTCTGCAGCTGGTCTCCAAGGAGTTCGTGGACTATGGCCGAGCAGATTTTGTTCTTTAGGCGTTCCCATTTCTCTGCCTGTTTCATTTTTTGTAACTGCATAGACAGCCACAATGACCTGCACTGGCCATCCAGGGCAAGGGTTGTTTCAAATCTATTTGTTTATGGCTCATGTAGTTTTTATTTTATTACTTCGTCCACCACTTCAGTCTTTGGTATTGGCAATTTCCCCATGCAAGTGACATTCACACTATATAATTGAGGTTTATTCTTTACTGTGAAACAGACAGAAAGTATTCAGAATATGGAAAATGAAAAAACAAAACAATACAAAACAAACAACTTCACTATGACATTTTCTTTGCTTCTTGGCACTGGTTTGCTGGCAGAGGAGCACTGAATAAAATGTAAACCCATAAGTAATGAAGAGTTGCACCAGTCAAGGCTAATAATAGACCTAGGAGTTACATAAATCAATATAGATAATAGAATATTTTTAAATAGTATCTTGATCTGTTTGCAAGAGCTATATTTTCATAATCCTTTTATATTATCAGCTAATAAATACATTTTTAATTAAATACAATTTTAATTTGTATTTGCCATTTTCAGTATGCTACAGAAAAATCTAGATAATGTATATGCTTAAATGAAAAGTGACAACCTTTCATTCTTTCATTACCCTATTTTGTGCTTTTCTAGTTAATAGTACACCTTTTAACAAGAGTATCTTGGTAATTCTTCCCTGAAGTCTGCCTCTCAGACCTCTAAGAGTTACATCTTCCAGAGATTTAGTGCATAAACCCAACTGGCAATGAAGATTTATTCTAGTAAATATAGTATGTAGTAGGTATGTAGTTTCAGTAGCCAATGGTTAAAAATCACCATAACTGCTGAGACAATCCAGCAGTGAGTCCAGGAATCAAACTAGCAGAAGATCAACTTTCCTTTTCTATATTGGCCCCTCAACTTTCCCTGTTTTAGAGATATTATTATTTTCCATCAATGCAACTTGATATGTCAGCGTACGGATAGTAAAACGGCATACAATTTCTCTTTGCTGCAGTGTAGCTTGGCAAAATCATTTCTGATTTTCTGCTCACTGTCTCCTGAATGTCTCCTTTGACAAACTTGACAAACTTCTATGTTCAAACTTTTCTTTCCTTCCGTGTAATTGTCTTGTGTAAAATTGCATTTTCCCCGTAAGAATTTTAACATTCCACATTCTACTTTCTCAATTTCCATGTCCCTGGTTCCCTTCAGACAATTTTTTGGTTTTTGTTACACTATTGGATCTTTCAAAATAAAATTATTATTAAATGTTTTGATAAATTATTTAATTCTCCTCAATTTTAAATATAAATACATTCCTATTAGTAAAATCTAATCTTTCGTATAACAGTACATAACTTTTTCTCCAAAAGAGAACACAGCAATAAGTTTCTATGATTTATAATATTTAAGGTAAGCTATAGAAATGTAATACAAAGTTAGAAAAAAGGAAACATGAGAATGAAGCAATTCCATACAAATCAATGTTAACTTGGAACAAGTGTGGGGAGATTGGAGTCATAACACCGGTGATGGCACATTAGGATATGGAAACCTCATCTCTGTTGCATACATGTTCTAGGAGGTTGCCTTTTCCATTAAGGGGGAGTACCACATAGGGTATTCATGAATGAACAAAGTACTTTCAGTCCATTATGTTACAGTTGGTCCATTTTGTATATGTAATTCTTACTTTCTTTTTTGCAGTCTCAAGAACATAAAAAACAGCTTTAAATTTCAGGTCAAAGGTCCATCTAGCCAGTAGTCTGTCCCAACAGTGACCGGAAGTTGATGTCTTGGGAGGAGTAACAGCAGAGGAGGTATATGGGGTATTTTCCCCTAATGCTCTCCTAACCTCCAGTTATTTTTGTGTTAGGAGATTTTCAAGGTTGGATATAGTTTGTTCATTTAATAGCTGCCAATGGAGCTCTCTTTCAAGTATTGTCCTGACTAGGTAAGTTTTTTGGCATCTCCGCTGTCCTTTGCCAAGGAATTCCACAGGTCTACTACCCACGTGTCTGAAGAAAGGCTGGCTTTTATGTCATTTGAACCTCTCATGCCCATTATACCCAGGAAAAACAAATCTAACTATTTTCTGAAGAGCAAAACAGTTTTGGAAAGAACAGCTGAGGAAATCACGTCTTAACATCTTCTGTTGGTTAAAACACCTATCCAAAAGAAATTGCAGCTCAGATCTACTCTTTCTCTGTTTGAAGATAAAAGTTTGAATCCTGTTATTAATTAGGATACCCTAATCAATAAGGTACAGAGTACAGTGAAGTTTCTTCAGCTCCTTGTGTTGACAGCGTTGCCTTGCGAAACATGTTTGATAACTCATTGACTCAGGAAGTGAAAATGATTGTTTCTACAGTTGACTGTGTCACTTCAGTTCATAGTGCACGCACCACTGAATGATTTTTTTTTATTTTTATTTTTTAAACAAAAACACTGTCAGCAGGAGCATATTTTGATTCTGCAGAACATCCTGTCTTTCAGTAGTGATGAGCTACTCCTTGAAAACATGGGTTTTAGTCTTCCTAACAAGAAAGAATCAAGCCTGTCTCTTCTACATCCTCGCTGGATGTCTATCTTCTGGGCTATCGGGCTGAGTACCAAGTTAAAACTTTGTTTTATTTTAAAAGTAGGCTTTCCTATCAAAACTTTCATTTTAGATCAAATGAAATGTTTCATGTTGACCAAAACATGGTTTATAATATTAGTAAGAATTTTTAAAAATAAATTCAATTCAAGCCAGATCTTTTTGTTCCTTTATTTTAGTCTAGCTGTGAAAAAAAATTTTCCTACAGCCCTGAGAACACAGTCATAATGAATACATCTGAAGCCACAGTAGAAATGACCAGGATGAACTAATTAGGTGAGGCTTTTATATATATATATATATATATATATATATATATATATACACCAATTCAAATCAATTTTAATTCAACATTAGTTAATAGACGCATAAAAGAAAATAAAGTTGCAAGTGAGACTTGCATTTCTAGAGGAGACAAAGTAAAATTACACAGTACAGGTGTCTAGTAAGAACCCTAATTACTTAATGCTAACTAATAAACAGATTTACAATTTTAGGAAAAATACAGTAAAAAAATTATAAATTTTAAAACTAAATCCTTGTAATTTAATTTTCAGTTATACTTGTGTCAACTCAGAAATCGTCTCACTAGCACTGCAGGTTGTTTCTTCTAGTGAGATTACGTAACAAACAGTATTCAAAAGTATATGTGATCATACAGTCCAATGAAATTCCTACTTTAACTTCTGTGGGCAAGCTAGATGTTATAATAGTGAAAGAATCAAGATCAGTAGAATCTAGAAGAATAAATATAATAAGAATTATTGTAGTTTAACTATAAATGTTAGCAACAACCATGGACAAATTATGACTGACAGTTTGCTTAAGAAAGTAACAAAAAGAACAAAATGGTAATCAAAGTGCTATATAACATTTTGAGTCATTTATTGATGCTAGGAACTCTCCAAAGAAAAAATATTATGGAATAGAAACAGCCAGAAAAGGAAAAAGGAAAAAAAAAAAAGGGGGAAAAAATTGAAAAAAATATAACTAGATGCAGTAATTTCTGTCATTCATAACTTGCCATAATTATCTGCTCTGTAAAACTGCTGCCATAATTTGAAATGCCTCCCTCCTGATCTAATCGGCAGACTAACGTAATGACTTGACTAAGAACCAGGAATGTAGATCTTGCCATTATGTCACATTCACTTGGATATTAATGCAATATTCTCTTAGGAAGACTCGTGATTTAATTAAAAATATTGTTTTCACTGACCAGCACAGCACCTGAAGCCTCACTTATTGCGTGAATCCTGATTCCCTGGAGTGAATTGCAGCTGACCTTTTTTTGGTATCCATTTAGCAAACACTTTGCAGATAAAATTTCAACCATTTCCTATCCAGCACTTAAATGTACCTCTGTGGCTGTAGTTCTTGAAGTTTTACGTTTATCAAAGTAGTATTTCAAATTTGCAGTGATTTCTCCCTTCAAAATACTGCTGCTACAACAAATACAAATAGTAGAAATCGGTCACCTATGATTAAGAAACTGATTCATTCCAAGCAATATAAAGACTTCTGAACAGAGCTATATGAAGCAGCTTGCAGTTGAGTTAGGGCAACTGTTCTCAAATAAATTATTGCTAACAGTTCTGTGTTATAACACAACCTTTTATGATACATTATTTTCTATTCCAAGCTACATAATCAATAGGATGCTTTGTCCCAGTTCCTTGTTATGCACAGGAGATAAGTCAAGGAGTTGGAGAGAAGCCTTATCTAGGCAATATTCCAAGCCATGAAAAGATGGCAATGTGGAGATGTTAAGATAGGTGGCTCTTTGAAAATCATCACATTTTTACTTACAAAGAGGTAATCATTCTGTGACTGCTTATCACAGAATAGAAATATCTGGAAAGGCTTCTGCACAGGACTGCTGCTGGACTTGGCAAGCTAATTATCAGTCATGCAAAAATCAAAATGTATTTACCTCCATTTACTTTTGAATGTAATGAGTTGTTTCTGTTAGTTGGTGATCAGGAAACCAGGAAACTTCTGTGGGCCTATTGAGATTCAAACACAAACTGGCTATGATCAGAAACACTTCTACTGATCACCATGCATGCAACCATATGACAAATAATGAATTAGCTAGTAAATTAGCTGTGATTCTTCATTAAGATAGGTGGAATGTAAAACTGAGCATGCCTCCAGAGCTTCCAAAGCCCCGCTACTGCAATGCTCTGTAAGGTCAGGTTTTCCTGCACTGCGTACTCTTGAGGAGCCTAAAAATATATGTAGGACCATTCAGCTCTGAGATTTCCACATTTGGGTTTTTGGAACGCAAGCATTGAAGGCATATACATACACGTCAATCCTACTTGTTTTCTTGTTTTCTTTCAGTCCTTGCTGAATTACTTATTTTAAATTCTTCATTATTGATGCAGTTACTGAAAGAAAGGACAAAACTCTTCTGTTGGGAATAAAGCTGCCAAGATCTGATTTACTGCTACTCTAGTAAACCCATTACAGTTGACCAGCTGGAGTGGATTTATGAGTGTATTGTACCACTGGACTGTGTATGGCTGATTGGGTGTACAGAGAAACCTGACCTGTGATTTCTTAAAGGATCATTTTCAAATTGAGGACTTTTTTAAGGGAAAATCTCAAAATGCCACAGTAGTTTTCCTTGAGAGGAACTCAGATTCAGGCTTTTATTCTGACACAGCATGCACAAGGCATAGAAAAAAATCAGAAAAAAATGCAGGAGAATTTTCAAAGCTGATTTCTCCCACCATAGTGAATCAATCTCAATCAAAGAGTAATCAGCATATCCTATTTGTCCTTTACTCTCCAGTAAACTATTTTTATTTACTTCCTATAAAGCCCACAACATAGTGCTTAAAAGATGCAAAATAATTAAATGTCACAGTGTTGGAATGGAAGCAATACACCTTTCTTGAGCTACTTCTGCCAAATTCCACATTTTTAAAAGTTTGCAAGTTCAGGAGGAGTTCCTGGAATGCAATCTTATTTTTCTCCCATTCATTTTGACTGTTGATTGTATGGCAGATCCTGTGGTCAAACATTAGATATAACAATAAGGTACAGCAGGGGAGAAAGCAGTAAAGGCTTATAGGGATGGCAGGAGAGACATCATTTTCTTTAGTCCATGTAGCCTTTTTTAAACCTCTAAGGACTGCGCACGGAGTTACCTTGTCTTCACAGGGCTCACCCAAAGGCCTATCTTAATTAGAAGTGCCCCAGCACATGCTAAGACAGTTTTGCATATTTAGAGCTACACATGATGCAATGAGGGTTCTCCCCATTCCTTATATGGAGAAGTATTTAAATAACCCAACTGACCACTAAGCTATTATCAGCCTGACATCATAAACTGTAAGAAGGCTGGATCTCATCCATACATTTTTGGGAATCTGTCCCATTGAGATGCCAGCAAATAATCCAAATGTTTGTATCAAAGTTGGTATTTACTTAGGAGAAGGAGGTTACTTTTAAATAGGCATGGTTGCTATCAATATGCTTTCAAAACACAAAGGTGACTGCTCAAGAGAAGCAGAGTGACGCAAATAACTTCCAAATTGCAGATAATTGATCTAAATCTTGATCACGCAAAATTTGAGAAATATTATTTTAAAGTTGCTTGCATGGTCAACAGGTTTAAAAATTATTCTTTGTATCCTTTTGTATACCTGTGCTTCTTGGTTCTGCCTGAAAAAAGCACCCAAGTTTGCTGAAATAATCTTAAAAAGCTCATTAGCTCAAAAAAAAAATCTAAATAATAGAGAGAATTTTTCATTAACTCTGAAGAACTTTTGAACTTTGTATATAATACATTTCTACCACATACAGTGCAAGAGCAGTATCAATATTTGTCATTATTAATAGGATACAGTTCTTATTTCAGATCAGGCTCTAGAGAAACTTGTCACTGCAAAACTAAACTATATGAGATACCTCTCATATGTATGAGATACAGTGGAATACAGAGATAGCTACAAAGTTTCTGCTAAGTTTTAGGAGCTCTTTTTCTTATATTTTTTTTAAGTTAATACAACTCTGGATTAATTTTCATGCATTCATTTAAACAAGTACGCATAAATTCAAGACGAACAGTCATTTAGACGTTGCTGGCTGACAATCAGACCCTCAGCAAACACACTTGCTGCATAACTACCTGGCATCTTAGCTATACTTCTGTCCATCTGTCAGGATGGCACCCTGCCTGCTCAAAAGTTGCTCAGACCCTTCTAGTAAGGTATGGGTGCCAGACAGCACCAAGCTCTGTAGAGCAGCCTCCCTAGACCTGCATGTGCTATTCCTCTCTACAGGAAGCCCTTGCTCTATGCCAGCAGTGAAACATTGGCACAACATCCTTCCTCACAATTGATCCCACCTGTTGATACTTACACAGCGAGAGAAGAAAAAAAAAAAAGAAAACCATGAAAGAGAGGCAGACAGGCACTTCTGGTTGCCAAGAAGGCAGGTGGGGTAGCAGCAGGTGTCTGATCAACTCAGGAAGATAACAGGGTGTCAAAATGTTTCTAACAGGGAAGTGCAGTACTCCTTGTAAGACTCCATCCAAAGACAATGAACATATCCATCAGCGACTTCAGGGGGCAGGCTTTTACATTCTTTGGTGAAATGTAAGATAGAAAATAAGTCAATAGTGTCAAAAAAGCAATTTGAAGACTGGCTAAGTATTGACAATAAGCTGCATCTATGTCCACTTCTCACTAACAAAGGGGAAGTCATGTAGAGCAAGAAAGGGATACTAGGAAGTTTTTAGATTTGACATGCGTGAGAAAGATATTTTTAAACACATACCTTCACTCTTAAATAAAAACCTGATCCCAGTGGCCCAACCAGGCCAAAATTGTATCTGTTGCTCTGACTGCTGAATAGTTGCTGAGGTAGATAAGCTTATAGGAACAGATATCAAAGTATGACCCACAGATCTCATAGTTTCAGCTCTGTAAGAACTGAAATGGCGAAGGGAGTTCCTTAGGCTAGCACAATCCATGAAAATAAATGGCAATAGTAAAGTCCACAATCCTTATAGAGATATCTAGTAAGTGTCATCCAAAAATCTGTACAATTTTCCAAGGCTGAAATGTCCTTTTGAGGTTAAAATTAGTAATGCGTCTGTCTCTAAATAAATAAATGAATAAAAATCCTATCATTAATTATTATCTCTTCATCAGTATCTGGGACAGCTTCCCAACTGGCTGAAGTTCTTTTCTTTTTCCTCTTTCTTTGTTGAACCATCATACTGGGTGGTCAATCATGACTGGTTATTACACGTATGATTGCTTTTCCTGGTGGGATAATCTTAATCCCACAATTTCTTCCCCTTTGAAATGTATACAGATGAAAATAAACATCTTATCTTCCAGAACTGATGATGTGAATAAACATAAATCAGAATTACCTTTATGGCAAAAGTTTTGGACTTCCAAAGGAACCTGCCGTTCAAATAAAGATTTTACATAGTAATGATATGTTTAGCTGCCTGATGCCAAGAACGAAATTGAGAACCTCTGCTAATTTCCTAGCAATGTTTACATCAATCCAAATGCCAATAAAATACAGACACAGTCCTGGTAGGCAGAATCTATATCATGGATTCCCTAAACCCGCACAAGTATCCTAAGGTATATAGTTATGATTTTTTCTTCCTTCCTTAGAATGATTTAAACTTTAAGGATACATGTATATGCTTAAATGCTATCTAGGTGCCATTTAAGACTTTCAACTGCTTTCTCTGTTCTGGTCGCCTTTTTCTCTAAATTTATCTTTCCCTTTTAACTCCTTTTAGATCTGGACGCTTCGGGCAAGTGCCTTAGACTCTGGAAAAATTGCAACTGAGATTGAATGAACTCTCATTAAATCATGAGACACAGCCCCAACCAATAGGAATATTATTTGTCATACTATTCTATCTGGAAGGACTGCAGATGTCCTCTGCAGAGTTAGTGGAAGGGAAAGTTTATAGGGTGTGTTTCAACCACCTAAGCATAGGCATCTGTGGATATGGAGGTTTAGTAAACCTGAGTCACTCCTCATACCTCTTCCTCGCACGCACGTGAAGCTTAATTCTGATTCTTTGCCTTAGCCTTTGCGTATTGCTGCAATCCCACATTAAAGCCAGGACAATTAAATGGGAAAATGAGAAACTAGCCTTACAGCCAACTCCTCAGAACAGTTGTTGAGCTCATGTTTATCTCAGTAATGACAACGTGTTCTACCATTCAGTTGTCTTTATGGCCATATGTTTCAAACAATCATATCTAAGATAATTCAAAGCTATGAAAAAACTCTGGGAACAGTAGGATAACAAGTTGGCCAGAATTAAAAATGGGGTCATAAAAATCCAATGTCAAGAATGTCACTTCCCATATATCGTACAATTTATAAATTAAACTCTGTATTATTGGCCTAACAATAAAGCATCTCAAATCCTGTTACTGACCAATCTGTAACAATTTCAGTACTGGGTGGTGTCTCAGTGCTTTATAGTAGAATTGGAACTCAAAATCACTTGTACTAAAATTGAAATCTGTGTATATATTTCCATCTTATCTTTTTCCACTTTATCTTTTTCCATCTTTCCGTCTTATCTTTCCATTTCTAACCTTGAACAAAGCTCAATCAAGAAAAAAAATTCTAAGAATATAGGCAGTAATTGCTGTTAGAGCAGAGATGAAAAAAAGGGTGGTGGCTCCCTATTCTGGCAAAGGAAAAATAACCTTATGGCCATTTTATTGCAGAAAAACATACGCACACATCTGTTGCGATTTTACAATTTTTGATCTTATTTCCAGCAAGCCACCATCATTCTGCAAAATAGTTTCCCCTATGTAAAAGGACATTCTGGAATTAATTAGAGACCATCTGCAAAACTTCCAGTTTTTAACTTATTAAAAAATAAATCTGATAATTTACCACTAGATACATGTGCTGGCAAAGTAGAATCCAAGAGCTATATAACTATCCTTTTGTGATTATTAGCTATATTCTAATTTAGGACTATTTTTCTGGACATCCCAAGAGAAATAACATAAATTAATTTTTCTGTCTCAGAGCTTCTGAAATTTATAAAACTGCTGAGGTGTCTCTATGGGGGAGCCTGTACCTCTTTTTCTTACTAGAATCCACGAGGGCATGTCGTGTTTGAAACTTTTTAAGATACAATTGTCCATCCAACAGAATGCATCCCAAAGGAAATTTTTCTAAGACTTGCTGAAAAGATATTTTTTTTTCGTTATGAACTAGATTTACACTAAAGCAAGACTTTTTCTGTAAAATTTTCACTGCACTTCTCAATTTTCATTAAGAAGGGACCTAAAATATTGGATTTCTGAAAAATCTGGTTTCAAATAAAATTGAAATATCTGAATCTGAGTTTCATCTCAGTTACCATTCTTTTCTGTGGATCAGAGCTCCCAGCTACATCTGTTGTAATGATGGTGCAGGGTAGAATATAACGTGTTTAGGAAAATGTTTTTGAGAGGCCCAGCAAAAAGAGGTGGGTCTACATGAAGTGTCAGCATTTCAAGACTGAGAGTCCCCATCAAATCATTTCAAAATCAATTATTTTTTTTCTTTGGTTCGTTGTGAATTTCAATTTTCTGGGGGGATTTCTGGTGACATATTGAAAGTAAAGTCAGATCCATAAATTGTATAAATCAGCATAGTTCCATATATTTCACATCAAAATATTTCAATGGAAGCATGTCAATTTACAGAATGTAAAGATCTGGAGTGTGGATTCAGATCAGTAACCGTGAGAAAGAGAAATAAAACTGTCCAAAACAGCCATATGGTAATCCACATAAAAGGAAGTTCTCTCCCTTTCTTTCCTTTGAGTTCAGGAATAACTAGACCAGGTTCCATTACATACATTCCATATATAACCTTTAAAGCAAAAAATGAAGAATTTATTAAGAGTTATTCTTAGACAAAACAGAAGTCACCTAAAAAGTAACTGCTGTAAGAAAGGGTAGAAAGGTGAGGTGGAAGCTTATGAGATCCTTGAAATTCTCAGCCTTCTGAACCAAGGAATAAAAGTTTGTGAGTGCAAGAAGGCTGATAAATATTAGTGTGCTGATTTCCATCAAACATACAAGGAAAGGAAGTAATTCCAGCATGCATGGAGACATGTTGGGAAGCCTTCCATGCAGCAGTGGCAGCATATTTCATTGGAGGGGAAATTAGAAACCTGACTACCTTAAAGAAGAAAAGAATTCATAATAGCAGGCAAGCAGGATGGACTCAATGGACACAGGGGAGTATGTTTCTACTGTTTTATAAATTAGATCCTAAGAATCCTTAGATCCTAAGAAAAGTTACATTAAGTATTGTGGCCTATGAACAGCAATATTTGAGGATATTGTAGGTATAGGATGTTTTCCACTACTGGACAGCCTGCAGGAATACAATGCCTTTTTAAGACGATGACAAAGCATCAGAAAAAAATTCAGATCTGCAGTAATAGAAAGCAGCTGACTGGAATGGAACTGCACCAGTAACAGGCTTATGTTATGCCCATACGATTGCTCTTAGGGAAATACTGAAGGACATAAAATTACTGTAGGTTTGCCTAAAAGTTTCCTCAGTTCCCCCTTTTCCTTGTCTCCTCTCACTGTTTCTTTCTTCCTAACTCACTTCATGTTCTTCTTTGAATGCTTTCTCTAATGTCCTGACCCTCCTTTTCGGAAAAACAGAACTCAATTATTTTATTCTTCCATATGCCTCATTGCCTAGCCTTTAGTGTTTTTTTCCTACTTTTCCTCTAGGCCAATTCCTTGTCACAGCCTAAGCGCCTTGCTCCTTCGTTTCCTTCTTTCCCTTATCTACCGTCTTCTTTTCAGATCTTTCTCACTGAATTGTCTTACACTTTTACTCTTCATTCAAATACTGCTTTGTTGTTGTTGTTTTTTTCTTATTGACACTCTTTTAAGGGTTGGTGGAGCTGAATCATATTCTGTGCTCCTTATTGCTTCCATTCTTCCTCCAACAGAGTAAGTGCTTACATCTTTGGGGATTTGCTTATGTGGAACAGAGGCACTTTCTCTGATTTCATGTGCTCAATAGGTGAAATAAATCTTCCAGCAGAGGAATTGGGAAAGAACCTGTGCCAGCTATAGCACTGTCACTACAGCACAGAAGTATGGCATGGCGCCTCTTCTGTCAGATAAGTTGTGGACAACAGAAAGGAAATCCAGAAACATTCATTAGTCCCTAACACAGTATATGGCACTTCAGCATTTCAGAGGGGTATTCAAACCAGCTTGTGTACTGAACAGTAAACATTTCATGTGTTGTAGTTCAGTAAGCAGCTTTCTTGAACTGGGAACAACAAAATGATAGGAACTGATCATAAATCTGATCTCTCATCTATCACTGCAATCAGCTATCACAATCCCCACAGAATTTTTTCTATAAGACTTTCTCCTGATTGTAGTTGCCTGTAGTCTTTTTCTCAAAATGCAAACAGTGAGATACATACTTCTTCTTTTGGAACATAGCTAAAGGAGGATAAAGAGCTATAATATAAAGTAGTTGCAAATTTTGAGTGCTTATTCATGGTGGAGGAACCCAGCTTCACTCCTTTCCTTGTCCTAAGGTAAGTGAAACCCACATATTATACTCTCATAGTCTGATGGCTCATTCCACACCTTTCATGTTGAAGTTATCTTGCAGAAAAAAATTATGCTTCAATGAGTTAAAACACCACATGAAGTTGTAGTTCACTGTTAAGGACAGCCACCTTTGGGGTTAGTGAAATCTTGATTTGCTCCCTGATCCGAGGAGTGTTTCTAGATTTTATCCATTGTCTGTTTCATCTCTCTCTGCTGCCGGGTATTGTTAAGGAAATTTAATAAAAACATAGATAAACAAAGGCTAAGTAGTAACTACAGTTATTAAAAGCAAACAATGAACAAGGAAAGAGTGTTTAAATAGGGAAAACTAGCACTGAAGCCCAGTTCCCAAATAATTTCTCTGCCTTCATATTTAAACAAAGAAGGTAACATCCCAGAGGATGAGATAGATTTGCCTTTAGGGAGAAGGAGGAGTGAACTGTTAAAGGGTTTATCATTTCATTAGAGTAGATAATTAGGTAATTAGAATGATTAAAAGTTGGCAAAGCAACAGACTCAGATGCACTATAACCCACAATCCTAGAAGTAGTAAAAGGAAAAGAAAAGTCTCTGGAATTAAACTACCGATAATCCTTGAAGGACAAGGGTTAACAGTAGAAGAGATGAGAGCAAATGTTGTTGCTTATCACCCCTTCAAAGCACATTTCTTCCTTAATCAGAACCTTGCCTGCTAACATAAGGAAGATTTTACAGAAGGGGTACATCACCCTTTCTGGAAAAGAGCCTGGAAACACTTCCTACAGAAGACAGCCTAGTTCGTTCCAAACACATTGGATTTGTTCCTCAAAGCAGCTGAGAGCCGAGAGCAAGCAAAAATGATGGGCAGTATCTGGAGCTCAGGTGACCTCACTTAAAAGAAATAAACCTTTGTATCTCTTCAATTTGAAGGAGTTTCAGAACAGAGTTCTGGAAATTTTTGATATTATGAGTTTTCCCAATACAGAACTGAAGCAAATGATTCAATTTAATGTAATTTGGATCTTAATTTTATGTATTAAATATCAGTAATACATGTTTTACTCTAGCCGCACTTACAGGTGTGACTTTCCAGTTCCAGTTTCTACAAGCATTTGAATAAAAAAACCTTGAAAAATGTGTTGATGGGAGGAAGGAGATGAAAGATTTAGCAGACTTACCAAGTTGACCAAGTCAGCCAAGCTGCCTTGACAGGACTGCTCTGAAGAGAAGATATGACTACAGTGCCTAATGGATGTGCTGAATTAGCATGTTTCCTGTTCATCTTCATCTTATAAGCAGCCCAAGCTGCAAATAGATCAGCTCTCTCTTGGAAAGACTCCAGGAAGGTGAGAGTGCAAACATCACATTTTCTCACCTAGGGGTGAATTTTTATTACAGTAGCACCTAAAGATTCCCTTCAGAATGGAACCAATTTTGATGAGTGCCTCAAAAAATGCACATTAAAACCCTGTCTCAGTCCTTATGAGTCATAGCTGTTATACACATCTTGAGTATTATTATTACTATTGATATAATTCATGTAGATTCAGAGACGCATCTCATGCTTTTTCTAGAGCTAATTTGGCAATTTATAGTAAGTAGTTTATGCCCTGCCAAGCAGAATCAGGATACCAGAAAAGTGTGTTTACATGTTCACATGTGCATGTGTGCACATCTATAAATCAATCAGCCTGTGAGTCATAGAGAGAAGAAGAAAAGGGGAGAGGAGAGGGAGAGGGCTCTTCTTTTTCCCCTTTGGGCTGATATAGGTGCTGGGGAGCAGAAAGAAAGGCTTAGGTACACCATCTTATGAAACAGCGACAGCTAAGTGTTGAAAGGGTGTTAAAAGCAACCTCTTAAACTACCTCTTCACTTTGAGTTACCTTGAACTATATTACAGAGACGAGATAATTTGCCCTTCCATGCTCTGACACCAGAACTCTTCCCCTAAAGTTTCAAGGTCACAATCCACGAATAAGGCTTTTGCAGTTTCTACAAGTTATGACAAAACCCAACATTCAAACTTGGGGTTAATATTCAATTAAATCTTCAGTGTCTAGGATGAATTTGTTAATTCTAGGCACTGGAAAAGACCAGCTGTTAGTTTGCTTGTTTGTTTGTTGATTGATTATTTTTGAAGTGAGTAATGATGTTACAATTATCAGGATGTTCTATAAGAAATGCAGAAACAGATTAAGTTACCTTCTCTGCCCCTCATTTGTAGTCTTGGGCAAAGGGCCAAGTCTGCTACTGAGGGGCTAATGATATCTTCGAAATTCTTCTGCCATTGCCTACGTTTCCTTTACTCATTATAACTGAAGCACCAATTGATGCTGCCACTCAGCTGTGAATTGTGACCTTATGCCTTTACAAAACTTGAGGCTGTGGAGCAGATAGGGTCTGTCCTACCACTTTACAGGGAAAGCTGCTCCCATGGAACAGCTGAGGTGTGTAATGGAAGCACACCTCACAACACCGACAGTTAGGAACATGTTCATATGCATCCCTGTGCTTAGCTCACTCATCTAGGTGTTTTTTCCTATGTGTAATGTGTATTACTACTGTCCCATTTATTAAAAATTACTAAGATATACTCAAAAGTGAAGTACTTAGATCCTGTGGTAAATAAATGGGAATCAGTAATACAGATAGGACTTCTGCTATGTGCCCTACCTCTCGCCAGCCTGTGAACCCACGGTTTCTAGCACCATGGGTCTAGTGCTGTGGACATAAGAAAAGTGAAGGAATTATCCTTCATTAGAGACCGTGTGTCAGTAACACTGCTGATTTTATTTCTGTTCATCATCTTGAGGAACAGAAAAGATCAGATCTCTTTCCAAAATCACATTTTCCAATATTAATGAAGACAAATTATTGAACTGGCATTTTCAGCTCCTCTTGTTCTATCACGGCTAAGTGGAAAAGATACATAACACCTGCCTACCTTACTATTTCCAAATTTGCTGAAAAGTGAGCATGTTTTTTTATGTTGTTGTTGGAAAGGAATCTTTTAGCAGAATGGAATCTCTAAGTGCAGAAAAGAGATCTGGCATATTTTATTGTGAATTTTCGTGTACACATACCTTTTTCTGTTCCTGCAGCTAATCAGAGGCAGAGTGTGAAAGATGAAGAACTAGAAATAAATTCCAGCTAATAAAAAAGAGACTTTTTAGTTGACTTAGGAAGTTTCTTTGCCAGTTGCCTCTAGCAAAAGAGGATTATTATATTCCCAGTGAAACATTATTGTCAGGTGGATTCTTAACACAAAGACTCCTCAAGCCCTGAAGGCAGACTGTCTATAAAAATCTTCGACATACTGGATGAGGAGATAGCTATTATCTTCTTTTTTTTTTTTTTCTTCAGGAGAAAAGAAGAAAAATCTAGGTAAAACAGATATTTTAAACTTCTATGTCTGACATTTCTCATAACAACAGATGCTCATTTTCATATTTCCGCATTCAGATTCTTCTCTTAAGATAACATTGCTTTGAAAAATATCAAGCTGCACAATTATCCTTGTCCCCTTGGCCAGTCTTGCTCTTTAAATGAAATTCCTGACCCTAAATTTTCTTTAAAAATCACTTCTACTCACTTATTGAACACTGCTGAAACAATCTATATGACTAAGATATGCAGCATGATTTTTATTACTTTATGAGCTAATCCTATCATCATTCTTCACATGACAATTTTATTCTATCTTTGAAGCTCTGTACCTGGAAAGCTAGTGAGATGAGGCCCTTCAATCTAGAAGAAAGGCTCTTCTCAGTATCTCTGCCCAGTGTCATGCAAGTTGTTCAATAATAAATAAACATAGAAGATATTATATCTAACTACTTTACTGAGAGAGCAATGCAGTTGTATTAAGCAGTATACTTATTTTTCCAAGTACATGGGTGCGGAAATGTGCTCTTTCACATGAAATACTTACTTATTTTCTGAATAACCCCACTCAGCACAGAGACAGCATAGAATAGCATTGAGTTTTTTCCACTTCTGAACTAAAATTAATAAGAAAAGAGTTGGAAATGTGAGTAATTTCGCTACAGTGAGACTTCAGAGCAACCAAAACTGAGTTTTTATGTACATTTCTGTAAAATGACTGGCAGATTCTCAAGCAGAGATTTCTAATTCAAGCTATTGGCATTACTTTAGCACAAGCTAAAATAGTACAAGCTTTGTACTATATTATAGTTCCAAGGCACCTTAGAAATTCCCATTTTAAGATAAGATCTCCTGCTAATTTATTCTCTACAAAGATAAGTGCAAAGCGAAACAAAGCAAAATAAATCTAGCTGTTAAGTTCTTGTTAATCATAAATGAAAAACAAAGTGAAAACACTGATATTCCCTACCTGCAGTATTGATTCAGTAACTTTCCTTAACACTTACTCAGTATGAGTAGTGGTAGTAGTAGTGGTAATATGGAAAGCTATTCATTAAGAAAGTTTTCTGTGCAACATATACAACATCACATATTTCACTACTCTGTGGAGATTGCTGGGAAGAAGAATATGGAAAACTCAGTCTTCTGACAATGAAATACATAGGAACAAGTTATATGGATGCAAATCCTCATGCAAATCAGAACAAGTTCTTCCATATTATCCTTGCGCATAGTGTGATTTTTGTCCACCAGTGGAGACCACAGGAGGGATCGTTAAGCCTTTTGGATTCAGGGAATTGCGTATATCAAGGATTAGCTTAGTCCTGCTGCTTTTAAGACCTTTCTACTCCCTGCATTGCGTTTGTAAGAAAACATGTGAGAATAATATGAAGCTTCTTTCTTTTGTGTGAAGGCATTGAATGTATCCTGAGAAACTATAAGAAAACATAAATTGGAATTTTTGTATCTTCTTGACCCTGAAGATGTACAAAGGTTCAGAGACAATCTAGGTAACAAGGATGTCACTTTATGTTTAATAGTAGTTGGATAGTAATTCCTAAATTTTCTAGATTTTGGAAGCAGGTAAGGCTATGAGATCATGTACTCCATCCTTCTGAATATCATTATTATATTTTACTTCACTCTACTCTTTTATTCCTTATTAAAATAAATAGTATGAGTTGGGCCATTATTGAAGATCTTGGCTTGACCAAATCTTATTTTTCAGAAAGATACAATTTTTTGTCTGAAGATATGAGAAATGAAGACTTAATTAGTTTTCTAGGTAGTTTGTTCCCATGACTAATCGTCAGAGACTTAAAAATGTAGCCCTTATTTTTCAACTGCTGTTTCTTAACTTCAGCTTTCAGACATTTTCTCATGTTAAGTCTTTCTCTTTTAGACTAAAGAGCCCCTTAGCATGGCATAGGATGCTAAGATACCATTAATTCTTTTTATTAATGTATGGACAAAGGTCTCTAAATCTGTTACTTAGATATTTTCTTCAGCGTTCAGGGAATTTTTGCTGCTATTTTCTATAATATTATACCAATTTTACATCACCTTTTTTAATGAATAGCCAAAGTATATATTGCTCCAGTATTGCTCCTCTTCAGTATAATAGATGGAAAAATCACTTACCTATTCCAATTCATTATTCCTGAGGAAACAAGCTCTATACCTGTGGTCAGTGGCAAAGCACTGTACTGGGAACTTGTTTGTCTTTGTACCAGTATCTTTTTAACCACTGCTTTTCAGTTAAATGGTCCCTGCAAAGGGATCCCAAAAGCTTTGAGGTGAATCTTGGTAGACCTTTTCCTGTAGTGAACTCCCCAAAGAAGTACAAAAGCTAAAGCTTTTAAACTAAAAAGTCAGGCTTTCATATAACATAAACCAGAATCCCTAACTTTTTAAACAGAGGAAATTCAAAGTGACTAGAAAAAGTAGATTAACTGTAAAGGAAGTTTATAAACCGCTCCCTTGCTCTGCTCCCTTGCAGACGGGTCCTAACATACCAGCTTGGTTTTACTCAATTATCTGACCTTTCAAATTGTAGCTACCTTATCTCACTCCTCTCTGGTTAGCAGGAAATTTATTTTCATCACTCTCAGACTTGATATCTGCTCTCTGTTCCTTGCCACATCTCCAAGCAGTCTCTCTCATAGCTCCCAAATCCTGGAGCCTCCCTCGTACCTCTCACACCCTCTGAAGGTTCACGTAAGCAGGATTTACCTGTCTGCAATTTAAAAAATCTGCTACATGTGCCTAGTGTATGTTTTAGGAAACATTAATATGTACCTGATCTTCTCATATGACTGATATACTGATTATATTTTTTGTCTGGTCTAGTTAACAAATACGTTTTGATTTGTGCCAAAGAAGAGATTCTCTTATTCTCTCTCTCTTTGGTATGATAAGTTTAATAAATGCAGTCTTACTGAAAGGTAAACTGCTTTGAAAAGTAAGTCCATATAATCATTGAAATAAGATGAGATTTCACCTTTGCTGCTCTAATGTATGACCTCTGCAAATGCAGGAGCTCTATTGATAAACAAGGCACATTGGCAATGTTATACAACACCAGAGCTGGAATAAATAAAAACAAGTCTCAGCAACCAGTTCATTCTCAACACACCCAAACAAAACAAAATAAAATAATAATAAGTCATTAGTATAATTAGGCAATAAATATTGAACAGAATCTAAAAAACATATACAGCTATATACTACATTCTAATTAACTTAGGAGCATAAGAAAAGTCATTTATTTAATGCAGGAAACCCATTTATAACAAAGCAACTGGCCACTAACATCAATTATTGTCACATTAATCCAAAAAATTAATTTATAACTGTGTTAAAATGGGCCCTGAGAATATTCATTTTTGAAAAACTGCTGCTTTGGAAAGATTTGCTCAGAAGTTAATTTCGTAGTTCACTAAGTATGCACAGTTATGTTTTAGGAAGTCTGTAGGCATTGCAGCTATATAGAAGAGTTGCAGGAAGTCTGCTGTTGAATCTGACTGAATGTCAACCATGCAGAACAGAATTAATTTATATTTGTAATCCTTCCACCTTCCTGAGAAGAATGCAAATTCTATTCTACAGGTGAGTCACTTCAGAAGATATAAGTAGATAAGTGCCACCTGTGGTTTTATTTAGACTAGGAAACTATAAGTTTGTATAACCACAGGTTAGATTTGAATGCAAGATGATCTTAACATTTCAAAATTCATAAGCATGCTAAGGTATAAGTAGCATTTATTCAAACACTTCAGCTAACTACTTATGATTACGGGAACAGACTTTTGTTAAGCCTTTATTAAACCTTTATTGCTAAATCTTAATGAGATTTAATGTCTTAAGTAATATTTGCATTAAGAATATATGTGGAGAATCAGTTCCCATCACAGTTTACCTCCTGTTGTCTTAGCTATGTTAGAAGGCTGGTGTAAAAATGTTGTTGTTGCTCTTGTTTCGGTTTGCTTCATAACAATGAGTGATCTCACCCTGGCTGGCTAGCCAACCCTTCTGCCCACGTTCCTTTACAGGAGTAAAGGAAATTAAATTAGCAACTGCAAAACAAAAGCAGCATCAGTACTGGTAGTATCCAAATTTTGCAATATAGACTGGAAATGATTTTTTTAATTAGACCTTCACTAAAAAAATTCTTGTTTTGTAAATTGTAGATGAGTGCAAAATGGCTGAAATTTTGTTTCCTCGTCCTGTCCCGCAAAGCTGTAGAGTCCTGCCTATTGTATTCCACCACCCTCTAAAGCAGTTTAATATCTTAGAAGCTGACATTGAATGGCACAATTTTTCTGTAATATGCTCAATATTTGACAGACTTTTGAATAGTGCATAGCTAAGTTTTATAGGACCAGCTGAATGAGAAATTTGATATGAATCCATTACAGACAGTATAGGCAGCCTGACCACGTCAATGAGCAACATATAGTAGAAAATGTCATATTTTAAAGGATTATTAATGCACAATGAACATGTTGTCAGAAATCCATAAAAGTAAAGTAAAAGTGCAGCACAGCAATGTTCCCAAAATACGGACACTGAATTGCTGTAAGAAAGGAGTAGCTAGGGCCAGAGTCTAAGCCTATGAACATAATGTACGTGGACATTTTTTAACATTTAGAAATAAGTCTGTGCTACTGTTCCTTCAATAGTGTTCTAGTGCACTATACAGTACGTTCATCTGTTCACTGTATACTAAATAAATAAAGACAAATTAGCCATACTTTAATAGAAATGATACATCTTAATGAAGTTCATTAGTTTTGAAAAATATAAAATATGTGAATATTATTATATAAAACTACTATCCTGAGATAAGAATTCTGGCAACAATAAACACATTTAGAATTCTTACCATTGAGAAAAAATCAAACTCTTTTCTCATTCAATATACAATATTATTTAATATTGATAATATTCATATACTGAGGCTCTAGTCTTTTATTTTGTTAAAGGTTGGTAGTGTTTCCCATTGATTTTCAATTCTATTGCTTTCATTCAGCACTTCAAGAAATCCCATTGTGTGGGACAATTTCCTGAAGGTATTTAGATCCAGGAAGATGCAAGCAGACTAGAATTTTTCAAATTCTTTCTAGATTCAAAGGGAGGAACCAAAGTAGATAAGTGCCTGCTGAATGTCAGGTATCCCAAACCTCTGAAAATCTAATCTTTGATATACAGAGAGTTCAAGAATATTTTTGATACAGAAATCTATCTGCTATTATCTCGTTAAGCTCAATTTTTATTAAAATGCAAATAGATACTAAAAAGTAATTAGCTACAACCTCATTTTAAATATCACTACTCCTGTATGCCTTGTCATGTCCTTCAGGGGTCTAAACATTTATTTGTCTAATTGGGGTGGCAGCACTCTTTCAGCTTGACAATTTTGCTTTTTTTAAGCTACTTTGGGAAGTACTATAGTAAGGTTTTTAATTACTGCACTACAGCATGTTTTACAAAGCGAGTAGCTGATAACTCAGCTTATGGGCACAATTTTGAGATTGAAAAACTGGGTATTGGCCTGCCACTTTCTTTGCACAAGCACTTGAGGAAAGTTGATAGGCAACTAGGGATGGCTTGTTTATCTAGCATGAAACTTGATAGAAACGGCTGTCAAAGAAAGATTTGACTAAGATTTCTCCCTTCTTCCTTCTCCCTCCCCTGCCACAACAGGCCAAAGGTGGTGCCTAGTGAGGAGTAGAAAGATAGTCCCATTTTGTTTACTCATTCAGCAGGGTCATATTGATTTATGATGTCAGCTTTATTGCTTTTTAAAACTCTTAGTCAATAAAGTTCTGAAAGAAGTACGCTCCTTCTATGCTGAACAATTTGTTAAACCATCTGAGCTAGCCCACCAGTTAACAGAGCTGTGGAAGAGTCACTCCAAAACACTTCCAGATTGCATTGTTCTGAAAAGCATTTCTAGGAACAAAATAAACAGCATAATCCTCTTCTCATTTGCAATATCTTGAATCTCTGTTGCTGGCCAAGCCTTTTCCATCTGCTGAAGTGTCAGAACCTTTGTTGTCTTTGATCAAAAACATAGCTCCATAAACAGAATAAAGCACTATTTGTTTATGGACAGATTACTTGTAATTTGCACATGGTAGACAGCACTTTGTTAACATGCCCTCAAATTCTTTTATGCTGTTTTTTGTTTTGGGGCTGAACTTAACTAAACTGTTACTTGGCTGCTAAAGTCACAGTTAATCACTTTGCAACTCATGCAATTTTTCCTTTCTATGTTTTTAGATCTTCTGGTATAAAGAAAAGTTATATGCTGGTCCAACATTATTGAGGAATGCATTTTCATCATCCTGATGAGATGCACCCATGACTTTTGAGGGAGCTGGTCAATGTCATTGCAAGGCCACTCTCAATCACCTTTGAAAGGTCATGGTGATCAAAAGAGGTGCCTGAGGACTGGAAGAAAGGCAACGTCACTCCAGTTTTACAAAAGGCCAAGAAGGACAACCGAGGGAACTACTGGCCAGTCAGCCTCACCTTGATCCCTGGAAAGATGATAGAGCAGCTCACCCTGGACACCATCTCCAAGCACATGAAGGACAAAAAGGTGATCAGGACTAGCCAGCATGGATTCACGAGGGGGAAATCATGCTCAACGAGTCTCAAAGTCTTCTACAATGGAATGACCAGCTGGATGAAGGAAGGGAAAGCAGTGGATGTTGTTTATTTTGACTCCAATAAGGCTTTTGATACTGTCTCCCATAGCATCCTCAGAGGCAAGCTGATAAAGTACAGGCTAGATGAGCCTGACAGTGGGGTGCACTGAGAACTGGTTGAATGGCAGAGCTCAGAGGGCTGTGATCAGTGGCGCAAAGTCTATTTGGAGGCCAGTAACTAACAGTGTCCCCCAGGGGTCAATATTAGGTGCAATCCTGTTCAGCTTACTCATCAATGAAGAGTATACCCTCAGCAAGTTTGCTGATGATACAAAACTGGGAGGAGTGCTTGATATACCAGAGGGTTGTGCTGCCACTTGGAGGGAACTGGACAGGCTGGAGAGATGGGTGGAGAGGAACCTCATGAAATTCAACAAAGGCAAGTGCAGGGTCCTGCACCTAGGGAAGAATAACCCCATGCTGAGAGCTGACGGCTGAGGGCTGAGGGCTAAGGGCTGATCAGCTAGAAAGTAGCTCTGCCGAGAAGGACCTGGGAGTGCTGGTGGACAACAAGTTAAACATGAGCCAGCAATGTGCCCTGGTGGCCAAGAAGGCCGATGCTATCCTGGGGTGCATTTGGAAGAGGGTTGCCAGCAGGTGGAGGGAGGTAATCCTCCCCCTCTATTCAGGCCAGGTAAGGACTTACCTGGAGTACTGTTTCCTGGAGTACTGTGTCCAGTTCTGAGCTCCCCAGTACAAGAGAGACATGGAGCTCCTGGAGAGAGTCCAGCAAAAGGCTGGGAAGATGATGAAGGGCCTGGAGCATCCCTCCTACGAGGAAAGGCTGAGGGAGCTGGGCCTGTTCAGCCTGGAGAAGAGAAGGCTCGGGGAGATCTGATCAATATGTGTAAGTATGGGAAGGGAGGGTGTCGAGAGGATAGGGCCAGACTCTTCTCCATGGTGCCCAGTGACAGGACAAGAGGCAATGGGCACAAATTGAAACACAGGAAGTTCCGTCTGAACATGAGGAAAAACTTCTTTGCTGTGAGGGTGACAGAGGCCTGGCACAGGTTGCCCAGAGAGGTAGTGGAGTTTCCATCCTTGGAGATATTCAAAATCTGTCTGGACACAATCCTGGGCAACGTGCTGTAGGTGACCTCGCTTGAGCAGGGGGGTTGGACTACATGATTGCCAGGAGTCCCTTCCAATCTCAACCACTTTGTGATTCTGTGATTTTCCTTGCAGATAATCAGTGTGTCTTTAGCAACCCCTATCAACATCACCATTGTGCTCTGTTATTCAGTGTTTCCCTGTGTCATCTACCTCACTCGTGTATTGTAGCAAACAAACAGGCATAAAAGAAACACTTCAAAATTAGCAGTGGCCTTCACATTAGTGTTACTAGTTGATTCTCTTCCCCCAAAATTTTTAAATGGCTATAAACCTTTCTTAGCACTATATACAAGTAATAAAAAAGCACAGCTGAGTATGATTTGACCACATTCTTGCAGAGAACATAAATATATCTCAATTGTTCTCTGTGTGAGGAAACCGATGAGTAAGTCTAAGACCTTTATTTCAAATGGTCACCATTTCACTATTTTTACTTGCAGATATCTGGCCTGAGATATCTAAGCTTTGTTTTCAGATCTTGTTTATTTACTACTGCAATGGTGCCCTGTGCCTTCAGAAATCAGGACACCAGGATTTTGAATAGGTTATCCAAAATGTGAAATGCAAAACTCATTGGCCACGTTTGAATAATGCTGGCCATCAAGATTTCTTCATAGGATCACAAGAAGTCTATGACAGGATAGAGAAAGGTATCCTAGTCTTCTGACTCTCTGTTCTGCTTTTTTTTAAATGCATGATCACATAGTCCTTGGTTCAGTTTGAAGCTAGGCTTATTACTAATAAGAAGATGCAGCCTATTTCACCTCTCAGCATGTGACACTCGATCTTGATCAGAGATGTCACATGCTGGGACCTGCTGCAAGCTTTGCTGATTATTCCTCTGTATTAAGATGAGGACAGCTGTAATATACTTCATTTTATTCTTATCTCTCACGCTCCTAAGAAATTGCCAATTCAACCCACAGCTGGGCAAAGATCTGGCATTCAGACAATGCCCCATCAGAAAAATGTGGGCATGCTGATACCACCCACAAATGAGAAGGCATATTTATAACCTTCCTGTGAATATGTCACAACTGCAAGAAAGACAAGAAAGATCAAAAGTAAAGCTGCAGTACAAATACGCAGATCGCACTACACTCAAGCTCTAATGAAAAGTAGACGCACAACCAAGAGCAAGCGGGAAAAGTCAGAGAAGTGACTGAAACAGATTTGAGACCTGCAGGTGTGGAAAGCTTCATTCTCCAAGAGTCACTGTAGTTTGGTTAGTAAAGGTCTGTGTGTTTGATTCTGAGAGATGTTTAAAAAAGGGACAATGAATTGAAGGGACTATACTGCATGACAGTTTACAGATTTTTTTATAAAGATCTACAGCTAACAACAACACTATTGGTAGAAAGGAAACATGAGAGGAAATGAATGGAAAGATCTGAGGCAAAGGTAAAAGTTTAACAGAAAGACTGTTGTTATTGCTGACTGTATCCTTCTGTTCAATGGTGCCTATGTATGTTTCCTATTTAGAAGAAAACAGGTTTTCTGGCAGCATCAGGCCCTCTTAGACAGTAACTGAGGTGTCTGTCTGTCAAACAGGACAAATCTCCCACTGGATAACTCTCTGAATTAAATTTCTCTGCGTTACAGCTCTAAAACACTTGACCCACTGAAAGTGAGCAGATGATGCGTACAGATTGAAATACGTACCTAATCTATCTATGGGCTTCAAAATATTGCAAGGTTTAATGGTGTCAAAGTTCAGTGTACTTACCTCCTTCGTTCTGAGGGAAAGATGCGTTTCTCACTTGTGAAACAATGATGTTAAATACTTCCAACCTACACATTCTTACAATGCATACCCTGAACACCAATTTGCTAATGCTTCAGTATGACAATGAATTTTGTAGTTCATGTAGAAATATTGCCAATGACATTCACGTAAATAATAAATAAAGTATGTGCGTTCACATTTAAATGACGTTTGCTCATGTTACACGTTCTCAGATACAGGACATATACACAAATTTTGATCTATATATTTAAAATCAGTCTGCATATCCTAATTTTTAGGAATTGACCTTATACTGACAAAACAATCGTACATATAGGCTTGAAACTTGATATTAAGTAAGAAATTTAATATGGAGATGAAGATGTCTGCAACAGTTGAAGAAATAGCACTGTCAAAGAGGGATTATGAATGTACTTCCTTTATACCTAATAAGAGTATGGCACAAGCTAATATCCAATTTGAAGTGGTAATAACTATGTTTGAATTAATTTAATCACTTATCTGAGATGCGATTTTTAAGAAACTACTTTACCTAACTTTAGGTCAAAAGTCTAAAGGCCTTGAATGGTCTCCAAAAAAATCTCAATAATTTTTGATTTCAAATTGACATTTTAATGAGATATATTGAAATATCTTTCTATAATTTCAAATATCTTTACTTTTGGGTTAACAACTTGACATAGTTTGAAGTTCCTCACGTTTCAGAAAGTCCTGAGTAATGCTATAAATTTTGGCTGCCTTAGGAAAATTAACATGATGCAACTTAAAACAAAGACAACTGAAAACTCAGAGGCTTTTTGAAAAACTTGGCATTGTAGCTCACATCAGCTTTCAGCTGCTAAATAAAAAATTTTACAGGGCAGAAAATTCTACAGGATAAAAAAGTTGCACAGAGCTTAAAAGATCAGTCAGTTCAAAAACTACTTTTTACCTTTTTATATTATTGTGTGCTATATAAACATTTTTGAATATTCCTGCCAGACTGCCATATATTTAGCAGGGTATAAAAGCCTAATGATCTGAAAAAAAAAGGAAATAAAAGTCTAGCTGAATTCCTCTTTCCCCTGTTCCTAACCTTACTGCCAGTGAAAAAAAAAAAAAGAAGAAAAGTTTAGCTATTTATTTCAGTCAACTCAGGACTGATTATTGCACCTCAGAGAAATAACAATGATACAGCAAAAGGAAATCTACTGACTTTGGTAACACATAAATGAAATAAATAACTAATTTTTTGAGGTGCATAGAATTTTGTTGCAGTGAAACAAACAGTTTTCTCTTCTTATTTTTTTAGGTGCTTGATGCAAAAAAAAAAAAAAAGAAAAAAGAAAAAAGAAATGAGGTAAATTAGGAAAATTATGTCAGAAGCAAAAAATCTAATTATCTAGCCAAAGTGTATACACCCAGTCTGACTTCAGTTGTTTGCCAAGGCCATTATTGCTAGTGAAATTGCCACGTGTATTTGTGCAGCTGTAGTAGAGCACCTTGATGAAGTCTAGAAAATTACACTAATGAGCCTTGCAGTGATTTATTAAGACAGCCTGGAAGGTGATTTAGCAATTTGTTCATAAACAACTCGTCATGCCAGTTGTTTAACACAACACAAGAGTGCTTCCAATAATGTACAGTAGATATTTCTTTGAAATGAAATTCTTATTTCAAAAAATCTGGTTTACCAGAGTAACTGAATAAAGACGACTGTATTTTGACCTTCCTCCTCTCTTGCCCCATCCTTACAGGTATAGTGGGCACCTAAGAAATACAGAAGCAGTGACTCACATAGCTATGGCACTTCCTCACTTATATCTGATTAAGTAGGAGCATTAAAAATTCAACATCCATTGAAATTTGACTTATATCTACAGTTGTGCCCTTTCATGAATTCCTGTGCCACTGCTATAAGGGATGTTTGCAGAAGGCATTGCTTAACTTTAGAGGCTTTGGCTGACGGTGTTGAAGCAAAGAGGATATATCACTAGATCAGAGAATATTGAATCCAAATTTCCTTTGGTATTAAATTTTAGTAAAACTACTTCCTTTCTGCTGTAGATTGGCAACAAATCACAATACAGATCATGTTGTGGTTTTAATTGTGTATGTGTGCATTTATTAAAAGTTAATTATATGATAGTTTAAAGCGCCTATGAAAATTTTCAATAATTGTTTTGTCATCTTATTTCTAATAGCATATTTCTTAGATAAGCTATATCTTAATTTTTCTGCAATAAAGGATGGTAAAACTGAGACAAAGACCAACATGTTAGAGGTTGTTCCAGCTGAGCGTAATCTGGCAGTTGCACATACAGATAAACACCAAGTAGCTCAGGTAAAAACGGTTATTTCTCACAAGTACCTACTATGAAAATGATATACTACCTCCTTGACAAGAAATAACTGTTCCATCTTGTTTTCTAGTGACCCCTGTGGCCATTTCAGGAATAACAACGGCGAACTTCAGGAGTTTTCACAGGCATCTCAGCGGGATAGATAGAAGTTCCTAAGAGGATCACATGGGGAAAGTAAACAGTAATGAAAAAGGAGCCTACTCTTTTGTGGGAAAAATGATGTAGGAAATCTTGCAAAAGAGTCAAGGAAGGATAATTGTGCCATTCTATATCAAAACCTTGCACTTTTGTCTCATTAATGAAAGGAGCTGAAATGAGATACTGAAAACAGCCAGTGAAAATAATCTTTTACAGCGTATCTCCTACAATTGCATGTTTCTGTATAGATATAAAGTAACCTTCCCTCCTTTCCTGAGTCAGTTATAGAACATTAGCTATAAAAACACTGAGCTGGTGACCTCTCTTCGGAAGCCAGTCCTTGGAAGAAGCATACGCATTAGATACTGTACTGAGACATGTGGAGAATTTTGAAGGGTTACAGACAGACTAGAAGAAGCTAATATATATTGCTTCTTGAGAGAAGGAGGCCATTCCTTCATTTTGCTGAAATCATTAGTCACACAGAGCCTCACTGCTGTCTGGGATCCGCAGCTATAATTAGTGCTCAAACTCTCATTTGCATTCTTACTATAAAAGTTAATATTTTACATGTCAAACAACCCATATGGATTCACTTTTAATATTAAAAGCATTGCAGTTCATAATACATATGCAGAAGGCTTTATTACACATATTAATGTCTCGTACCTGGTATCTTTTGTATTCAGATAATGAAACATAACTTATTAACGTAGTTGTGATTTTTTTTAATAATCTGATTAGAAATATATTTAATCTACACTATTTCAATACTTTCTGTATCACCATTAGTCAGAAATGTAAGATACCTTTTTCCCCTTTGTACAATTAAGTCTCACATTTTCGCGTAGGTATCCTGCTCTTTCATTTCAAGTGATGCCAAAAATATTTGTAACTGTTGAGTCTCAGCAAAAGTGTGATGACTATGTCTGAAAATGGATCTCTTCCCCAGAGGTCTATGGCTGATCAATTGCTAAATACGCACAATTCAAAGTCTGGGTATCGGAAAATGTCATGCGAATGAAAACTATTATTGTCAAAGAGTTTGGTGTACACTTCTCTATGTAATATTTTGAATACTATTTCTAGATGCTAAATCAATCCAAAGCTAAATCAGTCAACTGGGAAGTGGTAGCAGATCTTTTCAAAACCAATCTTAGTGTAAGTATCCATTAAAGGATCCTAAAATTGCAGTTCGCATAAGTCCTGTGGGAACACCTGTGACATCCATATGAATAGTAAATGAATTCTTTATGATCAGTGCTATTACAATGAATGCCAAATGAGTTCCTTATGATCAGTGCTGCTAAAAAAAAAAAATCAAATGAAATCACAATGAAGAAATTCTTAAAGAGCTACTTCCGAAGAGTCCACCCAGCATAAACTCTAGCACAATAACAGCAGTTAGGGAAACGTATTCCATATATTGTATGTGCAGAAGAATCAACAGCAGCCTGGTAATTTATTCAGAACAATGAAAAAAAAAGATATGATCATCTCTTGTTTCTTTTAAGGGAAGCTATAAACCTAGAGCATCATTAGTACATGCTACTTTTCTTTTTGACAGTCTTAGATTTTCTACATCACTGTACTATGTAAACCATTGTCAGAATCATCTCCCCCCCTCCAGTTCAAATATACTTGTCAGAACAATTGAAGGGTTAATCCAAGAGAAGCACAAACGCAAGACAGTCAGATAGTACTGTGCACTTAATGGGAGTGTGCAGAGAGTTACTATTTCTATGATTTCTACTGGCTCCACAAGCTGGAGGGCTAGCTTATAGATATTAATGTCAAAAGACTTTAATTTACTTCTTGGCAAGGCTAGTATGGTCAAGAATTACAAGTACGCTAATTAGCAGTGAGAGTACAGATCTTCGTAGTGCAGTTCAGAGTCACGCTCCTCAAGGCCCTCATTTCTTCGGCTTAAGGGAGGAAATTGGAAAGAAAGCATCAAAGATTTTTCTTCATAGCAAGGCTGTGCTCTCAAAAACTTGAATTAGCACGGTGGCAACGTTGTCCTTCCAGTGTAAGGGTATGTCATAACTAGTACCAAGAATCATAGTGTGGAGAAAATGAAAGTCTGAATTTGTTAAAGGATTTTAAATCAGAATTAGCCTTTCAAGATTAACAAGGTTAGTAGTAAGCATCTTCTATATTCTTGTTCAAATCACAGGATGACTTGTTGTGCTTCAGAAGCTGCCATCATATGTTTTTGCTTTGGCCGTGCCACAGAACTGTGGCGCGCAGAATGTGCCATGCCACTAACTTGCACTAGAGCAACTTGCACTAGGACAGAGTGCCTGCAGAAATCTGCTTGTCTGCATTTAAATAGCTTCAGCAAAGAAACCAAATACAAAAATCTAAGCTACTGCATGTACAGTAACGATGCATTGCTTGCATTAAAAATATTGTTACTAAATATGGACAGCACTTAGCACAGGATAAAGGGACAAATACAATGCTCTCAGCATTGCGCAGCCTGAGAAATGAACACCTGACTAAGTTATAGTAGCTTAACAAATTACTCCCCACATCAGCCAAGTTATCATTATCCTGTGTGTATTTTCAGTAAGTCCAAGCAAGGCTGATTTATACTGAAGATTTATGACTCTACCTCATATTTGCAGTGAACTAAGGGTATTCAAGTTATTTCAGCTTAGCTAATGGGCAGTTTCTCAGGATGCCATAACTAGTCACATTTAATTGCAAAACCATACTATTAAGTTTAAATTGCAAACTAGAAAGTTTCTGTTAAAAGTGTAAAAATAGGCCAAGCAATTTACTGTACTGGAATATTTATGAATACTCAAAACTAAGAAAATGCAAAAAAACCCACCCACTTTTAACTCTGCCTGATGTATACTATTAGGCTGTTGTTAATTTATGATATTCGTTCACTGAGGTCAATAGGACTGATTATTCTCTGTCTTGCATATTAGCTTTCCCCATGACAATGGTGGTTGTTTTGATTTGGTTACTCTTTATGCTGATGCTTCACTTAAGTAGATAAAAACAAAATAGACAATAATGCTGAGTGGTAAAAGAAATAGAATTTAGTACATAAAGCATTGAAAGAGACTCATTTCTTTAAATGCTGAGTAAAGGTTACTAGAGGACCAGAAGACTAGCTCCACAAAGAGACTTAGCCACCCCTACTAGGATGAAGGATTATTCAGCTGCCTCCAGGCACCATGTTTTCAGCGTGAGAGTAACCCAGGCACAAACTAGCCTGCTTCTGAGCAATTCAAAAGCATTTGAGTGCTGACTATCTTGAAGCATAATAAATAAGAATATAGAAAGAAGATCTTTCTCCATCCATGCTATTTGAAAGACCTGCTATAATGACTGCTCTCAGAACATTTCAACAGATCAAGTTATGCACAAAATAAAGGCTGTTTCTCCCTTTAGGCCATAGCTCACCTAGCTATTGCTGGTGCTGGAGCAATTTTCAGCCAAGACCTTTGACAGAAGTATTCAAATTCACATCTCCTCATTTTAAAGATAGGATAAACACAGTTCCCATTCGCAGCCTTCCCTTTTGAAGCTGTCTAACTTTGAATGTCATACATGTACAGTCCTCAACTGGGAAAGAGCAAGATGTAAGAAACTATAACCATGTATTCTAGTAATTAGGTCCTTTATTTAGGAATGGGAAAATCTAAGTACCTGTCCCTCTGTTAAGATACTTTTAGGTATTTAAAGCCATATTTGTTTGTTTAAAAAAAAAAAAAAAAAAAGGCCATGCCACGAGTTCCCAAACTTCCTTCTTCTAGATGTGCCTCACTGACCCAATGCATCTTGAATTCTTTTCTGGACAGTGGAAATGTTCCAGCAGGAAGCATGACCCACGTGCCTAATTTGCCTACCATTGGAGCAATTGCTAGAGGTGCCTAGTATAGTTGTAGTGAGATTATCCTAGAATAGGGTATATACCTGGTATACCTATACCTGGTGTACATATCAATCTCCTGCTGTGACAAAAGGAAATGACACTTGGAAAATGCTCTAACTAGTAGGCACTGTACAAAGACCATAGCACTATTCTCTCCTCTTCTGGCACTTATTCTTTAAAAGTAAAAAGTGGCCTTGATCCATTTTCTGTAAAGAAAACATTTAGGCGCCCGGATTCAGGAGAGGTTTCTATGACTGACTTGTAAAAAAAGATGTGTGATTCTTTGAAGTTCTAAGGACCAAAATATTCTCTAATTGTTGTCCCTAGGAAACTTCCTGTTCAGTCTACCAGTGCTTTGGATTCTTCTCTGAGGCGTCTAACACACCCTGCACAAGTACAGAAAGTCTCGTGCCTATGGAGGTTTTTTTGATTCTACTCATTGTAGCACCTGAATCCTCTAATCGAACTTACTCTAACTGTCCAAATCGCTTTGAAAATAAGATTTTATTTCTAAGCCTCTCGGACGCATTAATATTTTATAATCATTAAATCCCACCTTAAAAAATTCACCTCACTGTCCACTGAGTTCAATAGTAGAGTCTTGCTACTGTCTGTACAGAGTATTCAAAAGGTTTTTGCTTTGTTATCCAATAGGTCAACTTTTAACTGTATATGAAAAAGTAGCAAGTTGTATGATCATACTTTTTCCCTCTGGAATCTCACCTTTTATACTTTCTCATTGTTTAGTGTCTGTCCTAGTGTGTCAAATAATATCCCCTGAATTCCTGTTATCCTAATAAAAATAATCAGGGAAAATAGATAGGGAAATAGTAATTTTTGAAAACAAACAACAGCTCTCCTTCAGGCTTTCAGGGTTTTTTTTTTTTCATCTTTAAACTAAAACTCTGAACACTTTAAATGAATGTAATGTGAAATGGTTAGGAATATTCCCAACAATAGGAACTGATGAAATAATTTGAAAATCATTTCAGTCATTTCTAAAATCGTACTTTATGTTTGGAGCAAACCAACTCATAACACACAGTAAATTTGTGGATGATCAATCATGTTCTGAAAACAATGGAAATTTGGACATGCTGAACTACTGTAACATTTTTTTAGTGTTTGGATCCTATATGAACTTCTGACAATATCTTTGCTTTTGAGAGTTACAAAAAAATTAAAAAACTTTCTAGATAAAGTGAATTAATAATGCTACCAAGGTTTTAAAAAGTTTTTAATTGTTTATTTTCATAAGAATTTTAAATGGGGGAAAACAATGCAAGGCTGTCATATAAACAATATATCTCTTCATTTGAAATCTAATCTAAATTTTGTGTTGTCTTGCCAGTATAAGAAATCTATCAGATTTATTTTCAGTAAATATGGTTTGGGAGAATGACCTGAACATTGTTTGTCTGTTTTTATATAAACAGCTAAGGCAGATCTCCAAATCTTTGTGTTTTAAGCAGCACATGACTAATAAACTGTCTACCACAGGTGAAATTCTCAAAATATTAATAAAGAAGAAAATAGGGGGGGGGGGGAGGGAGGGCGTGACTTTAGTGTTAACCAAAAAAATACATAGAGAAAATACATGGTAAATAGTAAATAGCATGTCTCTTCTCTAGTCAGCTGTAACACCCTGCATCAAGCAAATGTACTCATTTTTTTCTTTTCAAGAAACAGCTTTCACTGTCAATGTTCCATAAAAACTGTTCTGCAAGATGTTAACCTGGATTTCTTTTTAGTTCAGGAAAAACCCTGCTCATTAGCTAATCAGAAAATTTAAAATGCACTTCCACATGTCTGAGAAATATCATTTCAAAAGCTCCAGTTATGTCTGTAGCAGAGTCAAAACCAAGGTGGGCTAATAAGAATCAGGCCTCAGCTTCGGCAGCAGTCACGCCCACAGGCCTCCCTCTATTGCTGTGTCTCATAATAGAGAGGTCCTAGGTTCAACACAGCTAATATTTTAGTTTGCATATTTTCCTTGAAATCCCTCTGGTGCTTGCTGTGGGACACTCACAGAGCGAAGGGAAAGCAGCAGAGCTGACAGTGTGACTACCCCCCAGTTGGCAGCAGCCCTGCTGCCTGCAGCTCCCAGTATCCCTGGGCACCTCGCTAGCCCCTTGCTTGATGACAGTGAGTTTAGGTCCCTCACCATGGCAAATGAGGAGTCAGCCAGGATGCCTGTTCAGAAGGAACTGATGTGTGAGGCAGGACTTAACTGGAGTAGAAGTCCTCGAATCACTGTCCTGAAAACATTTCTGCCTCAACCTGGAAGCATCTAAGCTCTAAGATGCTTGAGTTTTACATTTTTTTCCATGTATAAAGTGTAAGACTATCCTTACAGGGTGCTTTAGAGCCCAGACTTTCCAGGCAAACCTACTAGATCAGTAGGATACCATTATTCTCTCCTGACCCCTTCACACTACTCTTGAAATGTTTTCATCTGAGTAGAACAAGCTCTAAAGTAGAACAAGCTCGTTCTTCCCTTTCCCTACTTGTGTTTATAAGGGGGGTGGGGACTGGTGTGAGAGGAGATGGACACAGCCAATTCCCTTGACCCAAGCTCCTTGCAATGCCTTGACTTCAAACTGCATCTCCTCCAGCACCCTGGAAATTAGTAAATAACGAATACAAGTGCTCCTGTGCATGAGTAGGTTCAGAAATTGTCACAACACTAAGATTACCTTGAAAAACAATGTTTTCGTAGACTCATAACATCAGTGCTGTAGCTTCAAGGTTAGCTCTAGAAAAAACTTGTTTGAACTGAAGGATCAGGAGTGTTTTCCTTGAAACTGGACCATATGAAAAATAACAAGAAGGTTTCAGAGTGTGTAAGTTATGCTGTCACCACTGGGCAGAAGCCTCTACAGGCCATCTGAGCCAGGAATGATCAACCTCGGATAGGGTTTTTTCTGAAATCTGGTGTATGGCATATTAACTGTGTGCAAGTGTTAAAAGGCATTGATTGTAAGGAGGTGTTAACATTGTGCATCTCTTATTTTGGATTGCAAAAACAAGTGCTACCAGAGGCAGTCTCTTTCTATGCTGTTCATCGTGCACAAGGCTGTAATGATAGATGTAGGTTCTTAACCACTCAAGCAATGTGAGTACTGTAACTATAAAGGCATTGCACTAAAAAAAGAGGGAAAAGACTTTCCATATATATATTAAAATTAAATAGTGACTTGTCTTTTAGTTAGGAAAAAAAAGAGGATAGGTAGAAAGATGGTTTGGGGAATCTAGAAAGAAAGAAGAATGAGCAGGACTATGTGAAATATTTCTCTTCTAGGTGGGGGGGTGGGGGCCCAGGGAAGTAGTATATAAGACCTTCCCTCTGGTTCTTGCCTGCTGTCTATACACCCTGCTCTGTGCCTGTTTAAGATTCTTTTCTAAGATGCCTAAGTTTTCCCAGACAAGAAATAAAGCCTCACACAGACTTCTAGTTCCCATCTTTGGGATCAGATGTGTAGAAGTTAGGCACCACAGCTTTTAGTGTTGTAGCAAAAAAGTCCCTTTCTGGATATAGCCCTCGCTGAAAGAGTGAATGTGTGTATAAAGAAAAGATTGAATTTATGAACTTCAAAGCTCTGAGTCATACGGCAAAGAAACTTTCCATAACTAGAGGGAAATGCTAATCTTTTAAGAATATTTTTCTTTCCTAACAGATCTCAGAGCCTAAGAAAGTCAGGAGGAAAATGAAACCTATCTTAACCAACAAACAGCCATTGCAGTAAATTTTAGTTCATTTTGTTTGCCTCATTTTTCTCCCACAAAATCTGATGCCTATTTAACTTTTTTATATATAATGTTTTAATTCTCTTCTTTTATAAATTGATATACACTTTTCTTATTCTTTCATTCAAATAGTTAGGAAGTGATATGGAAATTCCTTCCGGATATAATCTAATCCTTATTAGACATAAGAGGAGGTCTGTGGAATCAGTGAGTAGGTTAAGGCCTGAATAAACGCAGTGCAAGAACATTCCATTTCTAAGTTTCCATTTTGTATGTATATATAAAAGATAATCACCCAGGTTTTCTATCTCATATTAAGTAAAACCCTTATACCTATCAAAGGGATAATGTAACTAGTTATATGAAATATCAGCATGGGACTCATAACGTGAATCCCAGATCACAGTTCAGGCACAGGCTTTCTTTGGATAAATTAGTGTCCTTTATATCTTTTTTTTTTTTTTTCCTGTAGAGTTAAACTATTTTTTATAAGCTCCTTGGCCCAGGAAGGGGCTGTTATACCACAGCATGCTTAACAAAATAGGACCTTAATTTTGACTGGAATCTCTAGGTTCTTCTGTAATAAAAATGTCAAATCTTCCCCCGGTTTATAGTAAAACAACCTGAGATACTTTAACATTCTTCACTGTTCAGCTATTGGGACCTTATGTCCTTTGTTTCGCTACAATGAATCCTCCCCAAAACATACTATTGTTCCCTGAACAACTACAAGCAATATTGTAGACCATATCCTATAGATGATTTTAATTAGGGATATATGTACACTAATAATAATCTTTGTATTGTTTCATGTGTTTTCTGCCTTCTAAAATATCTTTACATCTTGTTGCCTTTTTAAAATGTTGCTTTGCTCTGGCTGACGGTTTCAATTTATTTCCTCAATAATTCCCAAACTGTTTTCTTGCTCTGTATATAGGATGATTGTTTTATTTAGTGAGTATTTCCTAAGTTGGTTTTGTGTTCTTAGATTAATTATTGTATATTTTCCTAATCAAATTCAGTTTCTTTTTGCTAGGCAAGTTATATAAATGCTGCAACACCTTTTGAATATGATCACATTGCTCTGAGCAACTTTCTGTGTTTTCAGCTCTGGCATAAGCCATAAGCCTAGTTACAAATTCTCACCTCATCACTCACATTCAATTATACATAATCATGAACAACAGAGGTCCTAGTACTCATTCCTTGGATACTCTGTTCAGCCTTTCCCTTTGTGGCCTACATTTAAACTAGTTTTCTATCCAACAGTTTTTTTGCCTTCATGTTGATTTCTCTTAGCCATTAATCTCAGATGTGGTACCTTGTCAATGGCTCACTAGTAGACTACATCCACTGAATTTCCCTTATCTACAGTGGCAGTAATACCTTCAAAGAACTCCAGCAGGTTAGTTAAGCATGACCTCCCCTGCCTGAATCTATGCTGGTTATCCTTAATCAAACCCATTTTCAAGCTGTTCTTTCACACTTCCTTACGGTAGTTTAATTTCTTCCGTAACCTTTGTTAAATTCACTGATCTATAGTTTCTTGGATCGTCTTTAATCTTTTTCAAAGAAAGAAGATTTCCTTGCTCTTTTGTATCTGCAGAATTTTTCCTGGCCAGATCTGTTTTTAATACTGTCAGTAAATAGCCTTTTAGTCCCTCTGGGTTCCTTGCTAGCTGTTTTAAAATGTGTTGTCAAAATTAGTTTTAATGAGGAAAACAAAAATCACAAAAAAGTGTCTGCTTCATGCTGCTTTTTTGTTTATTTGTTTTATGTCATTTTACCATATATAGTAAAATGGAACAAACTATTGCTGTCAATAGAGAGTGGTAAATTAAAAACATTTGGTTCACTTTGCATTCAGGGAGGTGCGGAGGCTCTTTCTGGACCACTATAATCCTCAGTGCAGTGGGACAGTTAGCAAAACCTGTACCAAATGCATTCCTCCACCTACAGGGAGCTGAAACGCAGTGTGTCATCCTGAGGGAAATGGACTTAGTGATAAATTTACACATCTGTGACTATGGGTCTCAGTTACTCTGGCTCCCCATGCTTTGGGGTGAAAACCCATGTAATGGTGCAGCTGATAAGCAGTACATCACTCCAGTGTTTTCAGAAACCCCTGTTGAAGCTGAATGTCATGGACTTCAGCTGCAGAAGTTCAATAGGCTGGGGTGAAGTATTTCAGACACAACATCTTCCTGTGTGGTGGCAGCTTGCTTTTACAGTGGCATTCATAAACAACAGCATTGTTTTCAACATGATTAGAAGAATGGACAGAATTTGAAGAGCAGTGCAAGGTAACTATGGAACTGCCTACACAATAGACTCAAATGACTGCAATTATCTGTCTCTCTCGCTCAGACACACGTACTTACACATATATTTATACTATATTCATTCCTATGGTAACTGGGCACCTTAAAACAAATATATGCAAATCCAAGTGACAGCGTTATACATAGACCTAAATTTTCTCATCTCTCCAGTATCACTGATGTCAGCAGAGATGTGGTAGATACCTAGTAAGTTAAGCAATGCTGGAAACTTTGTGCAAGAATAAAAAAACTTTTTGCCTCAATCTCAAATAAATATGAACTACAGAATAAAATGGAACGGTCCCTTGATAATATCACACCTCTCTGGCAGGTTTCTTGGTAGATTTTATTTGAAGGACAAAACATGATGATAGCTAAGGCCCTAATACTAAAGGTTATCAATTATTTCCTGAAATGAGCAGAAACTAGGTATTACAGCACCTAGCTTTTAGGTGCTTCTTGGCAAATAAAGCTCACAACAGTGTTCTAGGTCAGCTACTTGTAAATCCACTTTTCACAGAATAATTAAATATTCACTGAGCAAGACAGAAACCTAACCAGGAGTACGACTCTGTGATATAGTGGGTAACACTCTCCATGTAAGACAGGACCAATAGGGATCCAGTTACGGTTCCAACAGCTCTTTTAGTGTTTTATATTAAGTTTCTTTAAGTGACGTTTGGAACCCAGATCTTCTGCCTCCTAACAAAACTTCAGCAGGAATCCTTCACTGCACCAACAGAGAAGAGGCTAGGGCAGTCACAGGAAATGCTTGAAAAAAGCATGAGACAGGCTTTAACTTTCTTAGGGAAGAAGACATTGAATGTAGATTTTTTTCACAGTCCAGCTGAGTACTCCATCTGCTAAATTACTCTACTCTGGGAAAATGAGAGGGCACCAGTTCCACTCCCAGGAATATCTCATGTGAGGGCCAAGTTTGTAGATGCTCTGAAAGAAAGCCTAGTAGTTTTATCCCTATGGATATTGTGGGTTACAATAACTGCTAGATAACAGTGCTAGACAAATTGGTAAGATGTAAGCACTCTGGGAAGGCCCAGAAATAGAATTTTAGGCACAAAACTAATTTTCTAATGAAAATATAGGCATATGCAAATATGAGTGTATCTGCGGTTAAAGTAGCAGTTAAGTGGTCATTTGGTAGTCTAAGCATTAGATGCAAATATCTTCACAATAAAGGGAGACCTTGATGCTTAAATCCTGTATATTTATTGCTGAGTGTCCTCAACATGCATGAAATTAATGAGTTCAGCACATCTCGATCTAGCTCTTGAATTAATGTTATATTATGTTACATTAGAACAATCAGCATATTTTTATTTTCTGAATTTTTCAGGCACATACTCTATGTTAACCAAAAGTGATTCTAAGCAGAAAGAAGAAAAGATGGATATTGAAGGATTATGCCAGCAACATAATAGTATTGGAATGTCACAACTGATCAACAAATTCTCTTTAAATAATTTTGTCTGAAGAAATACTGCTATACTAATTCTAGAAAGTAACTGTATGTGCCATCTGATCCTTCAGTTAAAGTGGTTGAGATATTCCTTCTGAGATGTTCCCTTATGTTAAGGTAATTTTTAAAAGAGCCAAGCTTACTACGAAATCGTAGGATTACACAATTAATTTGATGTGACCCCCAAGCCAGCATTACACTTCTGCTACCTGAAATGAATAATTATTTTTTAATTAAACACAGTATTTATTTGTAAACTTAATCTGTCACTTGATTATAATCTTTAAGTGTTCAGACAATTTTCTCTTTTTAATAAATATGTAGGCCTATTCTAATCAAGCAGAAAACAAAACTTTCTTGAAAAATAATTCCAAATCCCATGAAATTGGTCAAACTCAAAGAACTCAATCATTCACTCATCTCACTGTAAATTTAGATTGCACTTTGTACGATATCTTACATCTTGCTTGGACGTGGTCCTCTCCCAGCCTTCTTTCTAAAACCTGTGTTTTTGTCAGTTCATAAAGTTCTCAAGCTAAGCAATACTTTTTCTGGACAGGATAGCAGTAATTAAAGCCTTGCCTTCCTGAATAGATTCTGTCAAAAATACTCAGAATTTTCTCTTCTGTGGAAATGAAGTAGAGCCTTTTAGGAAGAAACAACAAGAACAGTCATGAGATCTTTGCTAACATTAATGAGATTCTGGATTCTTCTATCTGATACTACTGTTGTCCACAACGTTCAGATATGCTTTTCTAAATTATTTATTTATATTGCTTTGTTTTGTTTTTATAGCATGGATAGTCTTTTCTACTGACATTCCTGAGAGGAGAAGGAGAGAGGATAAAGGGGAACAGCCTCCATGGGAACAGCCCATTCAGAGCCAGCCTAAACACACATAGGAAGGGTCTTAAAAAGCAAGAGAAATAGTTCTCTTTCAGACAGTGAGAAACTTTCTTAAGCATTTTATGCTTACACATATTACTATAATATCTGATTGTCTTAAGGCTAAACTAAGAAAAGAAAATAATATGCCTAACTGGACCCCACAGAATGTCTTGCATGTTTTGAGGTTACAGATAAGCTTCTGCTTAGGGGCAGAATTTTCAATGTTATTGCTTAATTTTTGCAATATGTTTTAGATCTGGATTTTGGGATTGGGGGGGATGGAAATTGTTTAATTTAGAAAGATGACAGGGTTTCAGTATTTTCTCTTCACAGATTTTTTTCTGAGAGAGAGAGAGGTTGCAAAGTTTCCCAAAGACAGCCAATCAATTCCACTATCTACTCTCCTCAGAAACTCAGTTCTTCACCAGATCCCATCATTAATGTTTAACACAACCCCCACTAGTTTTCACCAGGCTTTTTGATTGTTTTTGTCCCAGGAAAAAAAAAAACACCATCGAGATATGATTGATTGGTGACCAGAGATAGATTGGACTTGGGCTGGCTGACCACAGAAGGGCAAATTATAGTGTGCATGCAAGATGGAGCTATTGTACAGTGCACATTTTATTCCCAGTGAGTTACTAACACACTCCGTGGAAGCCAATGTCAATAGCAGAGACCATTAAGCACCTGGTTTGCTGTATTCAGTCTTTAGCAGGACCTGATTCTCTAAGCATTTTATCTTCTGTCCCTCCAAAACTCTCTCACAGGGCAAGGTCTTTAATATTGTTATTCAGATGGTCACAGCGTACATCCACAGCATTTATAGGAAAGAAAACAATCAAAATAGCAGTGATGAGAATAACAGTCAGGTAATGAGACAGTGAGAGAGTCAAACATCTGTTTATAAAGAAATATAGACTATTATTCTTTTCAGTGCATCAACAACATTAACAGCAGCATCATTATTAAAAATTATGAGAAGCGTATTTGGGAATCATACATTAGTATTACTTGGAATTAGTTAATATAAATATCCACATGGAATTTTTAGGTGTATGGGGGAAAAGTACGTAATTTACCGATTCACATCATCCTTTCCTACCTCTCAGATGCAAAGTTCTATGCAGGATGAAATATTTCTGAAGAGCTGGGAACTGATCAGGGAAACGAGCAACTAGAAGCTTCAAAATGAGCAAAAAGTAGTGCTTTTCCACGAAGCAAGAATTAACTCATAAAATAAATTGTCACAGAATAGTGTCCATAAGTAGTCTAAACTATGAATAGGTTGAAGAGCAGATTCATGGAGGTTACATTTCCTGATGGCTATTGAACGCAGATGCACCCTCTGGCTAAGGCTCCCCTAAACTGGCCAGGGGCTGCTAAAATATAAGACTCTATATACAATCTTGTTTCCTGCAGTCTTTTCTCTGCATTTGCTAATGGCCAATGTCAGAGAGAGGATACTGTGGCATGATTTGAAGTGACACTTTTTGCATTTTTAAATGCAAATTGAAGTCCGAAACTTAATCAACTTCATGGAAATTTCACAAAAACTGGGCACAGGTTATGTCTATGACTTAGCTCTTCAGGACTTAAAAGGTGCGCAGCTCCTGTGTTCATTCTACATATGGGTTGCTCATAGCACGCAAGTCACAGATTCGACTCTGTGCTTTTTTCCATGGGAATCTTAAACAGCCACTTTGGAACATAACAAAGAATGCTTCTTATATTCCTTCAACAGAGGAGCAAATTACAGAGTGAATAGAAAAAGAAAGACGGTTTGCAGAAGGAAAATTTTAAAGAAATAGTAAAGGGAAAGGAAAGGGAAATAGTATTTAATGTTTCAAATCTGCTGGTGCCAGTTCTACAAGTTCTGCTAGATAAAAGCCATTATTTTCAGCATGTCATTATCAAGCCTGTTTATCAGCTCAGCAACTGAGCTCAGCAACTGAGCTACCATGTCCATGAGGACCATATCAGACCATGTCAGACCCGTGCGGCAGTGGCACCAGGGATTCCACTGAGTGCACTCGCCTTCGAGCATTGCAAGTTTGAGTTATGCTACTGGTTCTGCTGAGTAAGACTGGACCAGTACGCTTGTGTTCCAGGAGACGATCAGGGGAGGTGATTGTACTATGCTATTCAGTATCCAGTAATGGAGATCAGAAACAAGCGTGAATAGCTGCTGATGGATGCAACGTGAAGCTACTATGGACTAGGCATCAGAAGACACACGTATTTTATTTGATTCCGTTCATGCTGGACACAACATTTTACATGCCCGAACTTGCATTTCCTGTCACAAAGTAATAAGGTTCTCCATTTCTTGTCCTCTCAGTTCACGATACCTTGTATGATGGGGCTTTATACTCTAGGAGTTATTATGAAACAAACTAATAAATCGTACCATGCTTATATGTCCCTGCTTAATCAAGTCTTAGTTAAAGAATAAATAGAATAATAAACAAAATATCCCAGAAATTAGTTGAGTGGAAGAGGGTAAATGACAAGAGGAACGACTGATTTAAAAAATGAAACAAGTCTGACTGAAATCCTCATTACACGCTGTCATGCTCTTTCACATGCAACTCCTTTTTTCAAACAGCTTATCTCCTTCAGCTGTACTATCAAAGAATGTGTCAATGAAATATAAGAATGGTTTTCATCAGATGCCTATACTGTCCCCTGTGTTGAATGCCCATCCCTCACCTGACACAGTCTCTGTCACCGCGATAGCCTATTTTTTTCCACAGTGGGCAGTACATTACCATTTCAGTGTCAAACAGTAGTTTCTTTTTTAATTGATTTCCCTCCCCCCACCCCAGGGACCTGCTCTTCATGCACAGCACTCCTTTTGGATAGCACCTAGACATGAACAGTGTCACCGAGTAGATCTGAGAATCAAACTGCTGTTGAGATAGTCACACAAAATGCTTCCACTTTACGAAACAGTATCTGAATGTACGAGTACTATGTGACAAAACATGTTTGAAATGTTTGCACAAATCTATCCCTCCTGCAAATATTCTCGGAAGAGAGATGCTCAGTCATTTCAAAAGGAGTTAGGTACCTATCTTACAGTGCTACAATTGGCAAGATACACCTTTATCTTTCATCCGAGCTGCAAAGTACTGCCTCACCCCTAACAAATGGCCTACTTCTTAGAAATACAAATGGAGCTCAATTGCAATTAGCAGCCATCAGTGTGGGATAACCGTAAAAATGATAAATACTTACAGAGAAAATAATATGGAGGTGGTGGTGATTGTTTTTAATTTGGGGCCAGGACAACAGCCTCTATTATTCAATACAGCCAATAGTCTGTGAGTTGGCTTCATTCCAAATTTTAATTTGCTGCTGTTTTTTTATGTTTGCTTTGTAATCACAAGGATTTTGTTGCTGGGAACATCAGATACAGATATTTTTTTCACTCACGATTACCAAAGTACAACAGTTTTAAAGAAAAACAAACCAGCCCTTCCCTTCACAAATCTCCCCATTCTAAAAAAGTAGTATGACCATTCTAGATTTGGAAACTTTGTTCAGCTCAGATAAGACCTGGAAGATAAAAATAGTTAATGCTTTATGTTGTTGCATATCCATTCTCTTTACAGTACTATATTGCATTCAGATTATGATGATTTACAAGTGTAAAAGTAAGTACAGTGCAATTCCCTGAGGTTCAGAAGTGGTGAGATCTGTAGTTTTCTCTTAAATCAGTGGGAACTACAGAAGTTTGGCATTACTGAAAGTAAAGTAAAAATAAATACATCGACCAATCTAGATCTTTACCAATAAACAGTACCTTCTGCCCCTTTCCAGCTTCCTTGAACTTTACATTAATACTTGTTTTGCTGGTAAAATGAGCTCAGACAGATGCTTTATAGTTCGGTATATACATGTTCTTTTATTCAATAAACTGATTTTTTTCTTCCATCAGATATTTTGGCAAGAGAAGGTTGATTTTCATGCTGAGTGGGTATGACCTGACGTATCATAAGTGATTCCATCCACAAGTCTGTTTCTTTATCAAATATTCATTTGAGTAAGTACCACTTTACCTTAATACTGTTTGTGGATACACAGAGATGCATTACCAGTAAAGTGCAGTTATAAAGGCAGTATGGAAATAAGACAGAAATAAAGATTTCTCTACCACACAAAATCTCAGGACCTCATGCTATGGTCCTTACTCAGCCAGCACCTGCTCTGAAGGCAACAGGATAGAAAGGCTTGCAAAAAACAGCTGTGCTTTTAGAGGTTGAAGTTATTGTGGTCCAAACTAGCTTCATAATAAAATGGCTAATACTTTTAAGATGTACAAGACTAACTGAAAGGAGACTCTCTAGCTATGTTACCTTATCTGGTAAACAAAAATTGCAGATCTGGATTTACAGTTTCTAGCAAAAGAAACTAGGGCTTACGGACACAACAAGGATCAACACTAAAACAATCAATCAGATGTCTCTGTTTAAAGAGGACTAATCATTCGGGTATATATGAGAAACAGAAAAACTGAATTCACTTTGACAAAATGACTTCTCAATTTTCTTTTTAATGTAATATGACTCATCTCAAATCCATTACAAGGTGGTAAACAAACTGCACCAACTCTGTAGCCATCATCTGCCAGGAACATTTTAAAAATAAAACTATTACCGAACTACTTTTCTTGTCTTCTATATAGAGAAACTTATTTTCCCAGTGGAAATAGCACTTCAGTTTATCTTCTTTTCCTTTACCTTGTTTCTCTTACTGCTAACAGCAACCTAAGAAATACACCTTTAAGCAAATTATTTATTAAGAAGTAAATTCAAGTAGTTTAGACTGGTTTTATGTATTTTCAAAATAGTCCATTTTATTTTAAATAAATCAAAAGAGGGAAGTTCTGTTTGATTAGTAACAGCACATTTTATACGAGAAATATCTCAAATAGTAATTTAAATATAGTGACAATAGCCTTTTGATTTGCCTTCCTCAATCATTGAACTTATTTTATAACTGCAGCTGTAAAAGAAATAAAATGATTAGTCTTTCTTTGTTCTATAATCCTTCTGTAATCATTTTCCACAAAACAGTTGAAAGACAAAATATTGTCATGGAGAACAAAATAATAACTATAAGCTGGCCTTTACACCCTTTGCTACCTGTTATTATTTTTATTTTGACTATTTATTGTAATCACATATTGTAATCAATAAAAGAAATCTAAAGCACCTGATAATGCATCTGAAGCTGGCTTCTCTGTTGGTGTAAAACAACAGAGAACAGGAAAGTTCATGATATTGTCATATTTTTAACCATATTTCCTGTTTGTAAGTGTTAAGATCTTTTGGATTAGACTCTTCACTGTGTAAAATGACATTAAGCTGAAAAAGACAGCAACTTCAGTTTCCAGAATTCCCTCATTCATTGCTTTAAAAAATCACTTTGGAGCTTTTCAAGAGTTGACAGAAAAAGCCTAAATTGTCATGGCAACATGAGTTGAAGAAATCCGTCTTTGCTGTTTGCATAGATCATCTCCATTCCTTCAGTCTGTTTACTAAATGTTGCTAAAGAAAGCAATTAAAGGTTAATCTCTCCTCAGAAGCAAATAAATTACATAACTGCCAAAAGCCACTGGAGTAAGATGCACTTCAGATAGGTCAACAAATTTCAGGCACCCTGTATCCTCAATGTTAGTGAAGTTTCTGTCATTATTTTCAAAATATTTAATATTAATAATGATAACTAAGAGTTGGAACTCTCTTTATCATTATTAGATTTGTGCCAGCACCCTTGCTCTAATGCAAGTTTTCTGTGAGATACTCAGCTACACTAAAGGGCAGATTCAAAGTTTATCAAAGTTAACAAGATTTTTTTTTTCTGTTCTAACTTGGAGAATCTGACATATAGGCAACCCAAACCGTATAATTGAGCCTATGAGTATCAGAGCCTATGTCCAGCATAACTCATTCAGCATTATATAACGTCGAATTCCTCTACAGACTGGCAGATTTGTTTCACATTATGCTGCATTATGGAAAAAAAAAAAAGCAAATTACAGCATTTACACTTATTTTAATTAAATATTCTGATACAGCTTCCCCTATACAGGTTTCATAGAAAAGCAAGCTAGAAATGGCTGAATATAGCTCATGATCAAAATGCTACTGCTGCTGTCACTCTTGACTTCATAAAATCTATTAGCACTACATTCTTCAGTGTTAGAGACATTGCAAACAATGGGTCAAGGTGTGTGCTGTGTGTATTTACGTGCTAAGATAAAGAAAATCAATTTTATTTCTCAAGAGAAACGTCTACAAATGCAGAGGGTCACCAATTGTGATATTAGCAGTTGCTTGATTGTACTGGAGTTCTAAAAGTGAATTATAAAACAGCTTTCCCCTAAAAAAGCTTAGTATGACTCAATCCATGTATTATAAGAAACATCAGCAGGATACCAATACAGAATCTGGCTGCTGGGGCAGAGCTAAAATAGTGTACTTAGTCACTTGGAAGCAGTCAGATTCTGTATTGATATCCCACAGACATTAGTGAGAACACTGTGATTTATCATGACCATTTGTTTCACAACTAGAAGCATGTAAAATTAGACTAAAAGTAAGTTAAACACTTTTCTTTTTTATTATTTTATCAAAATGAGCCCTTTTGCTCAAAACTTCACTGTTGTGCAAGAAACTCTACAGGTAGGAAACACAGAAAAATAATAGGACAAAATGATCCTATTTTCTATTCACTTTCTTAAGTACTGCCATTAAAATCCTTGCTCTTTCTTTCCTTTTTTCTTATTATCACAGTCACCTGCATTCTTTCTCCAAAGTACAGTGCAAGGCAGGTTCCATGAACTCGTGTGTATTTCTGTAATATCTACCTGCTTGGTTTCTAACATCAGCTGCTTCCTGGCAAAATCCCTACTGTGCCGCACGCCCCACTAGCTGTGTCTATACGGGCAGCCTGGTGTGGATCCTGAGCCCTCGCAGCATCTGATCTTTCCTGCTCTCTGCCTTATTTGCAAGCACCACAAGTCCAGCCTGAGCCCTGGTACACTCCTAAAAGGCAAGTTCTAGCTCCAGCGCAGTGGCCAAAGACAAATCTAAGCTCTCTTCCACCTATTTTGGACACACTAGGCAAAAACGAGCCAAGTTCCACCATGCACTTCAATAACAAGCGTTGCAAGCAGAGTGAAGATGCCTTAAGCCCAAACTATGGCTGGACTAAAAGAATGAAAAGAGAAAATATATCATGGTTTCCGGTGTGTTCAGGCCCACCTTTGAGTGTGAGATTCCAAAGCGGACCACCAATGGCTGCACTTTGCTTTCCCAGTGCACTGTACATTGCTGATGTTTTGCAATGTAAGGCAAAGCATAAGTTTGAATATTTGTGTTCTCTTATATTTTGTATGTGGAAACAATATTGCAAGTAACACAAGTCAAAGAAGGAAAATACTGATTTATAAAGGATTATGTATGGTCATGTTTGATCTGCAACTCATAGGATGAGAAAAAGACACATCTCTAGCCCCAGATTTGCTCTCCGCCAAATGTTAAAGGTTCGCTACAAACAACAGAACTGTAACATCATTTCCATAAAAAGACTGATATATAGATATTAAAATGCCTCCCTCTGTAATAAAAAGCGAGGAAAACTTTCAGGTTGGAAATGAGAAAAACTTCGTGTTTAGTAAAATTGCATTAAAAGGTCACGATCTTGAAACTGAGAATAAAGCATGAAATAAGTGCGGCAAAATGTAATTTTAAAAAGCTGACAATATTTTATGCAACAGTTTGCAAAACAAACACTGCATACAAAATTTTATCATCATGTTTAGCTCTATGTGAGCTGCAGTGCTGCGAAAATTTATTTTGGAATGCCACTGTACAACGGTGGCATGAATACGGAAGATGATTCTGTACTTCAGTATCCATGGGATACTGTAGGAGAGACATAAAATATCTGAAGACAAAAATGAGACTAGATTTCCCTGTATATTGTATTCCGTAATTTCTTTAAGGAAAAAAGGAAAAAACAGTAAAAAAGGAGTCTAGACAGAGGTCAGATAAAATCATATTTGGAGATATTGGAGATAGTGTTTAAAACAAATTACCTCTATAAATTTCTATAAATACATACAAACATCTATAAATACCATTAATTACACCAAGGTTGATTGCTCAGATTCATCCAGTTTTCCTTTTTTTCAGTCTTTTACAGATGTAAACATTGTCAGATGTTCTCAACCATAAAAACTCATAGTAAAGAAGGTCTTACTCCAGTATTCAGGCACAGCGTCTACCCCGTCTACCCTACTTAGAGAAGCAATCTTTTCAAAATGGGTGAATCCAGCTACTGCTGAAATCAATAGATACTCAGTTTCATTTAGAGCGGAATAGGGTCCTCACACTGTCCAGAGTTATTTTTCATTTGACTGTGACGTCTCCAAAAATTAAGTAGAAAGAGGTGGAATCACTGTTTCAGAATATGCGTTAAGGGATTGTTAAAATGAACAATTTAATAATTATAAAGCTGTAACAAACTGTGATTAATCTTCATACTGGAAATTACAGCATTGCTATAATTGCAAGAAATTATTTTTTTTTTGGTAATATCTTTTTACTAATATCATTGATGATATTTTGATTAATCAAGAGGAATTCTCGTTAATCATCAGCAATATAACAGTGATTAAATCTTGCTCTACCCTTTTAACTGGATGTGCCCTCCAGGTAAAAATGGCAAGAAACTGTTCTCATATTCCATTTATTTTAAATGAGTAAGAAATGCAGAAAAAATATTTGCCTCTAAGCAAGAAAGACTTCTTATTGGCAATAAGACGCAGTATTACTCTTGTAAGAGTTTTCAGTGCATGCGCGTCTCTCCCTTTACTGTTGAATTCCTAAATGCAGGCAATTGATAAATGTTGCCTTTGTGTGTCAATATAACACTAGCCGTAATCCAAGTAATTTGTTTAAGCAGTTATTCCTTAGAGAAATGTTTACAACAAATCTAGTGTAGATTTTCTTAAATGCAGTATAAATGTCATACAGTTGAGTGAAATCTTTCATCCAGCTAGAACAAAGATGTATGAGGACAAAGTATGAGCTCACAGCTTTCCTCAGGCATTGATGGCATTTGTCCCTATTTCAAAAGTTACTGGTTGATAAAAATGGTTTAAAGGATATTGCAGCTGATGTAGAAAAGTAAAGCATCTAAGTAAAAGAAAGTGATTCATACCCACATTAGGAGAATTTCTGTATGATTCTCATTCTTTGTTCACTGCAGAAGCTGGAAAAACATCGAATTTAGCTCCCTTTAATCTTCCTAATTTTACAACCGTACGGAAAACTAGAGGCCCAATTCTTATTTGGGGACCCCAATATAAATTCAGTTGTGTATTTTAGTTTTAGTGGAGATAATGCCTAACAAGACTGCTACTGCTTCAGCTGATTGTATAGCAATTCCCCTCTGGACATTGCATCCCCCTGCTGGTTACAGTGAACCCAACACTATACTGCAGTACCTGTGTGCACACTTAAGCTGTTTACTATCAGAATAACGTCATCATGGTCAAAGAGACATGTCACTTCAATAAGATTTGAGCAAAATGAAATAACATTTCATACTTAAAATCATTGGAGGATTTACATATTCATTATATTAAGCAGTTATTTCTACAAGGAAAGGTTGTGAGAGAAGGTTTAGTGTGACAGTGTATAGAAGATATGTTTTGGGAAAGTTGAAATCAGTGGTCTCTAAGGCTTTTCAGGCTTTAAGTCTAGAGAGCGTAGCAAATCCTGAATGCATTGGTTTCTGTTACAAATATTTACTCAGCCGCAGACACTGCTCCTAACTCAATGGGACTAAAGTTTTAATGATTGCAAACAGTGCTGGAATCAAAGTCCCATACACGACTTTTAAAATTTGCATACATCAATGCATATGTAACGATACTGCTGTATAATGAGTAATAATGAGATGAAGAGCTAGACTCCATGTTTGTATAGAAAAAGCAGTCTGCAAGAAAAAAAAAAAATCCCACACCTGATCTAAATCGTGCGTATCTACGTAAAGGGCTGCGGGAGTGACAATTAATGAAATGAACAGAAAATAATCTAGAAAATTTTGCTATTTGCACAGTTCACAGAAGGTGCTGAACTGCCCTCATGGATTTTAGCATGTCTAGAAGTTCACGTATGCATGCTGAGTGCATGCTCTTGTACCCCATCAGCAGCTCCTGACACTAGTGTCCTTCCCCGCCTTCAGGGAAACTGGTATCTGTGTATCAGCTGATGGTGGAAAGGGGTTCAAAGGTATAAAATAATTGTTTGGAGAATCTTTGTTGAGCTGATATGCTCTCTCTGCTATATTATATTTAAATTTTACTTATTTCCTATTTCTATACGGTTAGGCACATTATATAAACATCTAATGGAAAATTGGGAAAGATACAGAACTTAGTGAAAAGTAAATACATTTTTATATTAAAATATTATAGTTCAATCACATGGACAGAGCTGGCTTGTCTCTTTTCTGTCTTTCTATGGCTATTTGTTCACTAGACTTGGGTGCAGGGAGGGGAATTTGTCCACAGAATATTCAGATTTTGCAGCTGAATATTCAACAGCTAGCTCCAATTTTTCTAAAGAAAAAAAAAAATCCTAAACCTTTTTTTCAGCTCATTTTCCTTAGGATTGATTTAGCCTTCTCTGGAAGAGAATGGAGTCTCTCTAGAGAGACCAGCTTCGCAGTCTGAGAAACACTGCTTTGGAGAAGGAGAAAATACGTGGCTTTAAAAGAGAGAAACTCTGTCAGACCAACAAGAGTAGGCCTTCAACACAGTGGTAACTTTACGTATTGTAGTTATAGTAATTATTTTGACAAAGCAATAGCAGTAAGCAGAGGGTACATAAAAATGAGTTTTGTTGTGTTTTGTTTTGTTTTAACCAAATCTGAAGTTATAGATGTGGGAGTCCTTTCACTGTCTGGATTTGATTTAAGAACAGAAGTGTTTCCTTTGCTATTTCCCGTTAATTTGAATGATGCCTCTGAGGTGGTAATACAAAATAAAGTCTACTTATGCACATTTTGTTTGAGGCAATGAGGTGGCGATGAAGATGTTACATATGGTTATCTGAATGAGTCTAGGAAATGATCTTGAAAACTTGTAATGGGGTACTTTAAAATATTAAGCAATATATATTTCTACATTGAAAACAGCTGAGGTCCATAGACCTCAGACTACACCAGAAACATCTCCTGCAATCTCCTATCCTGAATTTTAGTCCAAGTTCAGCCTTAATCTACTATTTCTTCCCCAGCAGTTTGATATTTATAAAATCGTACTGCCATATTTTATGTTTGAAGTAAATCAACAGTCTTCTATTTTGTTTTTATGTTTGCTTTTGCTAGGGTATAACCTACTGGAATTAGCAAATGGCTCTATGAATAAGTTCACCTTCCCATGCAGAGCTGAGCACTGTGCTGCCTGTCTCGGTGAAGCATCATTGCTATTACAGGGTTGTTTCTGGGAAGTGATACTTTTAAATGACTCCATACTAATTTCTCTTTATGTCTAAAGCATAATGGACAGGAAAGAGTTCCCGTTCTGCAATGTTTCTCAAAATATTCAGATGCACTAGTAGAAAAAAGGAATCCAAAGAATTTATAGAGCTGTGCCTTAAGCCTACCACAATGAACAATGACGTATGTTCATTTTGTCCTTTCTCGCTCCTTTAAAAAGTTGTAGACATGTATTGCACAGCAATAGAGGGTTTGCATTTCATTTTATAATGAGGATCAACGCGGAAAGCAGCCCACCTCTCATTTACTGAAAGATAAGGGAAAACTCCTTGTGAGGCAACACCTCCAGAAATGCAGCGCTTTGGATTTTCTCCTCATGGAAACCCAAAACATACCAAAAAACACACGAATTCTTATTAGAGTGACTACCAAATTATTCAGCTACCAAGGAGCAGGTAAAACAGAGTTCTAGGGATCTATTAATTAGAATTTTGTGTGCTTCTGGAAGCCTGGGCTCTTCATGTTACTAAGCAAGGAGTTCTTTCATTCTCTAAACTATAAATGTAATTTTAGCCTCAGGATTACATTCGACTAAATATAGATACCTGTGCTCAATTGCTGAGGAAGGTAAATGGGAAGGAATTATGTCAAATGTCCCCGCTGGTTCCTCGTCTACCTGTTGTTTGACTTCAATATTAAGTCAGTTCGTAGCCTTTAAGTAGGTGTGCTGCTGCTCCACATTAGGCGAAGCATAATTACATTCTGCAGAGCAGCATCAGAGGCAGTGCCCAAATGTTCCTGGCAAAGGCTTTGTATGTAAGCAAAACACGTCGGATCTCCGCTGAATAACCATGATCCAGCCTCCAGCTTTTCGTATGTGCTGTCAGCCATGAAAAGAAAACACTTAAATGTCAAACGACAGAACCAGCTACAGTGTATTTAACAAATGAGTCGCGGGTGCCGGTGCGCCCCGGGAGCCCGCGCGGCCGCGGCTGCAGCCTGTCCCGGTGCGCGCCGGGCGCCGCGGCGGGGCAGCGCCGGGCGCAGCTCCGCGCCCGGCCCGCGGCTCCCCGCGGCCGCCCCGCCCGCCCGCCCGCCCGCGGCAGCGCGGCGGCGCCCGGCTCGTGCAAGCGAGGAGCAAGGAGCAGCCGCGGAGCCCAGGCGGCCCGGCCGAGCCCGCAGGAAGTTTGGGCAGGGCGGTCACACGGCGCAGCCTTGCGCCCCGCGGGCTGGCGTGCGCCCTGCGCTCCGCCAAGCACGGCCCCGTTTGCAGGAGCTGCGCGTCTCCCAGCCCAGGAAACCCCACTTCTGATCCTCCTGCCCTGCTCTTCATCCTCCACGGTGGAAGCAGGACTGGGGGCAGCCGAGCGGCGTTGCCTGGTGAGCCCCGAGGCAACGCCAGGATTTGGGCTGAGGCGCCGTCTCAGGGGCTTTTAAGGAGCCGCGGGCGCTGCTCCGGACTGGGCAAAGCTTTCGCCCGGTTCTTGGCAGAGCAGACCGGCCTGCCGCCACCTCCCCTGCGGATCGCGGCGGGAGGCCCCGAGGGGAGGGCTCCCTGCGGCGCTGCCCGGCCGCCGGGGTAGCGGCGCCCCCAGGCTCCCCCCCACCCCGCCCGCCCGGCCGGGGCCGCCGCCCCGCTGCCCCCGCCCCAGCCATCTGCCCCCCCGCCGGGCGGCGGGAGGAAGGAGAAAAAAGCCCTAGGAAAAATGAGATGGTAGGAAGGATGCGACGAGCCTTGGAAGGGTTAAGGGATCCTCACACAGCACAGACCGCAAGAGGGACCGTCCTCCCGGAGGAGGGCAGGAACAACGGGGAGCGAGGTGGGAGAGGAAAGAGGCTGCAACGGGGACAGGTGCTGTGCTGCGAGCAGCCTCCCTCGCTCGCTCCCTCCCGCTCTCTCGCGCTCTCTCTCGCTCTCTCTCACACACACGCTCGTATCTCTCCCAGCATGAAAAAGCACAAGGCTAATGAGAAGCGAAGTGAATAATGGAGAAGTTGTTGTCTCCAGCGATGAGGCAAGTGATGGGGCTGAGGCCAGCAGTGAAGTTGTGTAACCCAATTCTCCACCGTCACCCCCTCGTTTCCTCTCCCTCCACCCACTGATTTTAAGGAGAAACCCAGCCGGGGGTGGGAGACGCTCCGCGCTGTGTGCCAAGCAGAAAGGAGACCTCTCCCCTCCGGCACGGGAAGGCAGCCTGGCGGAGGGGGCTCTAGCCCCACATCCCCGCCTCCGCGGGACTCGCGGGGAGCGGAGCCGGCTGAAGGCAGGCGGGGGCGGCTCTCCGCGGCCACCCACTCCGCGCTCCCCCAGAGCACGGGCAGAGCAGGAGAGGCGGGAGGAGGGGAGAGCCAAACTTGCCAGCCCAGGGACCGTCCCTCGCATGGCAGCGAGCACCGCTCCTGCGTGTGCCGAGAGGCAACTGTTCGCAAACTCTCCTGCGCTGCCCAGGAGGCTGGATGCGCACGGCCCCCCTCGGAGCATCGCAGCAGCTGCTGCCCAACTCTTGGGGGCTGGTTTCCCCCGAGGCAGCTGCCTGGCTGGGAAGCGAGCCCTCGGGGAACACCGACGTGCGTGGGGACCCGGCGGGAGGTGGGAGGCAGGGAGAAGGCAGCCTGGGCTCGGGCAGCCTGCTATTTCCTTGCGCAGAAAGGGAGCGAGGGAACGAGCTCATCCGAGCGGCAGCGGCTAGCTGAGGGGAAATCAGTGCCATAACCATAGCCCGCACGAATCCAGCCCAGACCCTAATGAGAGAAACCCAAATCTTACCCTGAGCTGCAGTGAGGAGCCCCGCGCAGAAAACCAGCAGAGACTTGAATTTCCTCCACGCAGTCATGTCTGCAGTTATTCCACACACACACACACTCACACCAAACCCCCAGCGGCTCTTCTCGGCTGCGACCGTGTCCTCCGAGCGGCAGCGGGGCTAAGGACAGCGCCAGATAACCACCACAGGGCGAGCAGCGGCGGCGAGGAGCGGTCCGCGTCCCGAGCGCCGCGCAGCGCCCGACGCCTCCTGCAGGACTGCGCGCGCGGCTCGCTCCGCTCCTCTCATAGCATCAGTCCCGCGCCGCGGCGGGGCTGCGCCGCGCAGCGCCCGCGGAGCCCCGGCGCCGCCGGCCCGCCGCCCGCCCGCCCGCCCAGGGGAGGGGAGGCGAGGCGAGGCACGCCCGGCGCCGCAGGCAGCGCGGCATCCACGGCCGCCGGGCGGGGAGAGCCGGGCAGGCAGGCGAGGCAGCGGCAGGAGAGGGATCCGGGCAGTGTGAGGAAGAGGAGGAGGAGGAGGAGGAGGAGGAGGAGGAGGGGAAGGCGAGAGGGAGGGATCGCGGCGAGCGCGGCGCAGGGAGCGCAGCAGACAGGCTGCCAGCCGCCCGAACCGCTGCCGCCGCCGCCGCCGGACTCAACCATCGCTTCCCGGCGAGAGGGGAAGGGGCCGGGCGCTGCGCAGCGGGCGCACGCCGAGCCCGCGGCCGCCCCGCACGGCCGCGCCCCGCGCCCCGCGCCCCGCGCCCCGCGCCCCGGCCCGCCCACGCAGCGGCCCCCCGCGCGGCTCGGGCTGCCCCCGCAGCCCCCCGCGGGCCAGGGCCGCCCTCCCCGGCGGCCCCCGCCGCCGAAGGGTGCCCCCTCCAGGCCACCCTGCTCGGGGGGCTCCTGCTCCCCGCCGAGCCCAGCCCCTGCCCCCGGCTCTTCCGCAGCCTCGGACCCTCCACCCAGAGGTTACGTCGCCCAGCGGGGGCATCCCTAGTTCTAGCTGAAACTCTGCGCTCTTTCGATCCCTGCTCTGCCGAGAGGAAGGCTTTCAGGTCTCAAATGTGCCTTGTCGGTGCCTTCCAAGCTGCTCATCAGAACAAACTGATCTTCCTAAGGGGAAGGAGAGGAGCCAAAGCCTCCTTGAGAAACGCCAGTTTGTCTTTATGCTGCCATTCCTCGTGGCTCCTGTTGCCAAGAGGAATTAGTGCCATTAGCAGACCTCTCCAGCGCATGGCAGCGTGCGGCAAGGGCTTCCCCAATACCGCTCTGAAAACAAGTGGAGCTTGTTCCCCAAGCCCAAGAGAAGGGAAATGGTGACCCACTGTTAGCCTGCCACAGGCCCCCACGCTCCCATGGCTCTGCAAGGTGATGCCCATTGCCAACGAGTTTCTGCACCAGGCCTACCTGCAGATAGAGGTGGCAAAAAAAGTACTGAAATTTGACCTTTGATTGAGTAAGAATTGTAAAGATTACCACTACCAATACTGCTCACTGGGCCTAACTCCATTATCTGTAATTAATATACAAAGGCTCACAGGAAAAAAAAAAAAAAAGAAACCCGAACACCTCCGGAAAGGTAGTTTCAAGGTTGTAATTATTCATTTATGATGAGTTTTCTTTCTTGATGAAATATGCAAAGTTGTTTTCTCATTGTAAGCTGCAAGAAGGTGGTGAATGGGCACTGAACGAGGTAGGCTGATTTTGTAATAAGCTTGTATTTATGTATAAATGTTGTTGCGGTTCTCACTCAAAAAATTCCAGGGCCAGGCGATGTGCAGAGAAAGACGTGGCATTGCTGCCATCTTGTGGCAAGCATTTCCTCGCTGCCGCACTTCATCTTCGTTATCTTTCCTGCCTTTCCCCACTTGTTTCCCCACACCTTAACTCCCAAACTGGGAGCTGGAGGCTGGAGGTGCCAAACAATTTCAAAAGAGCCATGCAATCTTAATATTCATCCATATTTTTAGAACACCTCGGGGACTCATCTTTGCTTTCGTGAAAGTAAAATGATGCTAATACTCACTCGTATCATGCATCATGTAGCCAAGATGCTGCGCAGAATTCCCTGGTCAGCACTGCTCTGGCTCCTCACATACAACCCTCCAACTACACCTTTGCAGCAGTCATTCACTAATGATTGTGAGAAAGACAAAAACGGTCACTAAACTTAAGCTTTGCCTGTCTAGCTTGCGCCAGTCTGAGGCTTAGATTTCTGAAAATAGTTTGGGTTTTTTTTTTTGTTTTTTTTTTTTTGCCTTATGTTTGGCCCAAGGGATCACGCTGATTTTTAGTTTTATTTCACTGTTGTCTATTGCGTTAGAAAAGTTAAAAAGTTCATACTCTCCATTTATGGCTGTCAGGGTCTAGTTGAAAATGGTAATGATTGTGTTATTGTGTTATTGTGTTATTTCTTGCTGTTTCCTTTAAGTAAGCTCTTTTAATTCAAAGAGTTACTGTATAACTGTGCTCATAGCAGATTCTACAGAAACTCCAATACAATACAATATGTGCTCTCTTGGTCTTGACTCACCCTTGTAAATCTATATCTAGTGTTTCTTGAGGCTTGTAGTACTTCTGAGGTTTCTCTGAGCTCTGCTGAGCTTTTGGGACTTGTCTCCTCCTTGAATGAGTTAAAGATGTGGTAGCTTCTTTCCTTCATGGCCCCTAGATAAGGCCAAATAACTGTGCACTGTAATCAGTATCATTATAGTCCTATATCCTGTGATAGTAGACCAGTCTCGGATCTTTTGCATGTTATCACCTGTCACTGAGTTAGCGCCTTTCTGAGATAAATGGGGAATGTTTGACCCTTCAGTTATCATTTCAGGCTCTCTACAGACTCAGGTAGATGTCACTGTGACTCTTAGAAAATCTGGGTGACTGAAAACATTTTGCCGAACCCCCAAGGGACCGGAAGATTACTGCCAAAATAAAGCTTGGCATTCAGGAAACGTCATCTTGGAGGAGCTATTGAAATCTCCACCAACCTGATTTGAGCTCAGCTTGCAACTGTGGTACCTAAACATGTTAATTACAGAAGATGATCCAACCTAACGACCATAATCTCTCTATTATATTTTAAGTACTTGATGTACTACCATAAAACCCCTGAATTTATGAGTGTGAAAAGAGGCAATATTTCTCTCTATTCCCTATAGAGGGTATGGGAGAGTGTATATGTCAAGACTGTTCGTACTAATCAGGGTAATTTAAAGGTAACTTGATAGGGATTTATTTTTAATTGAGAGCTGTTCCTTTTGCTTCCCCTATGCAATATAAAAAAGGTCTAAAAGGTTGGATTTCCCCTTTTCCGTTTCTTTTGCAGCTTGTTACATGTTAGTAATTTTGAAGGCACTGTTCTCTGTTGCTGCTTTCTGAGAGGAAGAAGCATCTTTATGTAAGGTATAGGAATATCTGCACAGGAATATCTGATAAAAATTACTGATTCAGAACACAGCTGAAAATGTCCTGTATACTCATAAAAAAGGGATGCTTGGCAGAACCCATAACCAGTATTAATACTTGTCAGCTGGGTCAGAAGGCAGTAGCTCTCTTCCAGGAGGTTATTATAAAGTCCTAAGTTTAAAATCTTAAAAGTTTGAAATTCAAAATGGCATATTGGAAAAAAAAAAAGTCTATAAGAAGACAAGTCTTCAACGGAACACGGATTTGGGGTCAGGAAGTCAAAAAGCAGAAGTCGTTCTCATGAGCAATTCATCAAAATATTTTTTGTCATACATGCTCTTTATTTGTTAGCAAAAACAGAGAGCAGAGTTCTGAATACTCTCATGTAACACATTCTCTTTGCAATAGCTCGGTTTTCAGACTTTAAAGATTTCATGATTTCTTCAGTCATAACAGAATCTCCCAAGCTAGAACAATGAGAAATTTTTGTATGTACATATGTTCCTAACCCCAACTTGTTATGCTATAAAGAATAAAAAAAGAACTCTGCCACGCAGACTTTCTAGAGTTTTTGTTCCTAGGGATCAGACTTGGTTCAACTTTATTTTGGTGTTAACATTCTGTCCAAATTAAATTTTTTCCTTGGAAGATTTATGATAATGGTTACTACAGCACCGAGGACACTTAGATGTCATTGTTTTACATATTGTTCAAGCACAGGCCAGTAAAGGTAAGTACCAGAAGTCTTCTAATCTGAAAACAAAAGGAGATAATAATAAGATATAATAGAAGGCAAAAGTCCATTATAGGCTGACAGGCAGGGCACTTCAAGGAAATATTGGTCAGCAAGAGAGGATGTTACTACACAGTTATTCAAGAGGGTTACTGGGGCTAAATTAATTCTACACAGTATTCCCTCTGGAGTGCTGAGTTTAGGGTGAACAGTTGGCAAGGCTATGGGAGTAGAAGTATGCTGTCTGCTTTCAAGTACCCTCGAGCATTACTTTGCTCCACAGGAACAGGCTCCAGCACTCTATTTCTTTTCTAAGCACCTATCCCATTTGTCCTTGAGATGACATCAATAACTAATGCTAGGAAGATGAGACTCTTGAAAGACATTTCTACCTTCAGGGGAAGGTGGGACCGGTAGGTTGTATCCCTCAGGGGTGCTTGTAGGAAACAACACCAAAGTCATTCTGCTTAGGTACAGTTGCCCAGAAGATTAACCATTTTGTTTTTTTTTTGAGAGTGTAACAGAGGAAATATGGAACTTTAAAGAAGCTATTCAAGGAGAGAAGCTCTTTTATTTTGTGGTTTTTCACAAGGAGATCCTGCAGAGCATGAGGTATACTGTGTGATAAAGCTTGAAGTAGCCTATTAACAAGTGGATGACAGTAGCTAGCATTATGGTCTAAGCAAACAAGCAAGTCAATATCTTGACAGTGAATAAAATATGACAGAGTGCCAGAAAGCTTTAAGAGTGAAAAGTAGAAATTCCTATCAGCTGGGAGAGAGATGGAAAAACCAGTGGAGGGAGGCAAAGATTGTCTCAAAAAACAACGCTTTTTTGGTCAAAGCAGGAAAGATATTGCTGTCATTAAGACGTTTAGTTGTGAGAAGACTTTGATTAGATCTTTCATGAGGGTTCCACACCCATATTTTTTCTGTGATAGAGATTAGTGACTCCTAGTTACTTTGCTTAAGCTTGCCTTGTATGAGAGTGACCAGAGTGCTGAATAACATACAGCTGTGCAGAGTGGTTTAATTATGAGCCCATGCTGACCGCATTAGCCAAGTGCTTTGATTAGCATCTAGTGAATTGTGGTAACCTGAGCTACCATGGGTCTCCTGCGTAAGTTGTTTAAACAGTCACAGGAGTCATGCTTCAACCTAGCTCTTTTCCTGCAATTGTCTCTTGATGGGCTATACATTTTGCTTAGTCTTAAAACTCACATTGACTGAAACCAGAGGTTTTTGTGTATGGAAAGGACTTAAGTTAGAAACTTGGCTTGTGTTTTGAGCTAACTGACTGAGAAAGAAAGGTTTAGTACATGGAAACAGTAAGCTGTCTGTTTTATTCACAATGAGTTTAAGCTGATGGCTACATACCCGTGAGAAGATGTCAGAGAGGCAGGCTGAGATTTCAGTTTGGACATAAGGAGATTAATCTGGAGTAGACTAGTATATCTGTGAGTCATTAGCAAACAGATGGTAGTTGAATTTGTATTTGCTGATGAGATCACACAGAAACAAGGTGTAGAGACAAGGAAACCAAGGACAGAAAGCCCACACAATGATTTGAAGAGTGGATGAGAAGTATGTTCACAACTTTATCACCTTGGTAATCAGGTAAAGAGAATTGTCGAACTCACAGGCGCAAAATACTGTTGGATTTGTGGGCCAGGTCAAAGTGGGTGCAAATGGTGAGCTTATGAAATTTAGCTAGTCTTCAGAAATTTTAGAGATAATAGTTTCATGTAGGTCTGAAAAGAGATGAAACAAAATCAGAGAAAACAGCATTGGTTGGGAGGAATTCCTGAGGCTGTTGTAGTAAGAACATGAAAGAGGGATGAACTGATAGGTAGGAAATGAAAGTGAAATAGTGAAGGTGAACTCATGCCTTCTCTAACACGGCAAAGATAAATCCATGAATAAATTGATGGGTAAATTGTCTGAAGAGAGAAAAGAGGACAGGGAGACTAAAAGTCACAAGAGAAACAGTGAGAACAATTGTGAGAGAAATCAGAGGACGGGATATCACTGAAGCAAATAGCATATTCAAAAGAGGCAAGCAGATAAAAAGAACTTTTGAATCAATGGGGGAAAAAAAGAAAAAGAAAAGGAGAGAGTTAATGGAGAAAAAAGAGGAAAAAAGCTAAGATGTGGTACTTTGGAGCAGTTCTTAAAAATTGTCTATAAAGACAATTAGCTAGTTTGCTTGAGATTTTTATTCCTTATTCAATATTGCTCTCCTTTAGGGATTAGACCATTATTTTGGTAGTGGAAACTTCATTTATAGAAAAGAAAATGTATTGTAATAAAAATTTAAGATATCGACAAGAACAGTTAGTCATATCATACCTTGAGATTGCTTGGTTGGATTTAAATTCTGCCAGATTGCCAGATGAAACAAGTGCCAAAAATAGAATCTGTCCTTCTATCTTGACATTGAATTTTTTGACTCAGTTTTTAATAGCAGGGGCTGCTCAAGAAGTGTTAGCAGGCGTGATAAGGAAAAGGGGAGAATATTCAGATAACCAGGCCCACAATCATCAATGCTTTAAAAATAGTCACTAGCAGCAAATTACACTTAGATTTGAAGAGGCCTTGACTGAAATAACTTAATCTCTAGAGATACATTCACTTTTGCTGGTACTCCAGGCAATGACTACCTATGATTTATGCCAACTAAACATTTTGGGTATATTTCATCCAGTCATAATAAAAGGGTACCACAATAATGACAAAGAGAACTGCTGTGAGGTTTTTGTTAGAAAGATTTTTCTGAGCTCTGACGATGGGCTTATTGGGTGTGCTAAGCTGGAAAGCAGTTACAGTAATGGTTCCAATAAAACATTCTAGGATGCAAATAATCTTGTGAAACTCTATTTATATCTATATCTAGCATGTATATATTCTCAGTAGATACTGCAGAAATAACTTCCATCACCCCTCAAAATATTTCTTCAAAGTTGATGAATTTTGCCAACATATCTTAATCATGTAATTTGTACCTACCTACATTTTAGGTCTCTTACAAAGTAGATCACCTAAAGTACACACCACAATTCTTTACACATTGGATGGTCTTTTAAAGTCTGCAGAGGGAGATTGCCTGTTTAAGTGCTTGCTGGATTTTGCAACTAGTTTCCTCTGTATTGACAGGAGAGAGAATTTGGTAGTCTGATCTAAGTAAACTGCTTTAAAGTTAGGTGTCAAGTGGCCTTGATGCCTCTAGACTGTATTTCATAATGTGCTTTTTCAATTTTGTGTTAATCTGATTCTAATTTCTATTTCATGGTGTGGCTGTGCAAAAGCATTATGGCATCATGAATTGCAGCATGAATACACCGGTACAACACCATGATTTCTTCCCCGTGTACCTATTCTAACCCTCCACAAGAGGAAAGGTGGTGTATTCTACTTTCATTCAAAGGCTAACAGCCTCACAATTACTGCAGAGTGAGAGAGCACACATGAATGCTTGCTGCAATTATCCAGACAAGTCTTCACATACTGGGAACCTGAAATAAATGGCAGCCTTTCCATTGACTTCAATGAGGACTGAATGTCCTGTTAACAGTAAAAAGAGTGGAATTTTGACTGAAGTAAAAGGAAATATACAATTATAAAGTATCAGTAGCAATGCTGCATCAAACATAACATCACTCCTTAATGAGTATGTATAAATATAGAGCAAGAATAATCTACTGTTGGAATTTGCACCTATAGAAGAAGAATTTACCATGTTCTTCCTGCAGTAGCCCACTGTCAAGTCAATAAAATTTCCCTACAAAGAAAAATTCAAGTGACCATCACCAGAAGATAGTCTTTAGATAGTGATCATAATGGTCTCATTTCTCTACTCACATACTGACCAAGCCAGATGGAGTTCAACTAAATCTTTGAAATGTGAGCATTGCTGGAGCTGACCCATCAACCTCGATTATTTTCCCGAAAATTTGATGGTCTGACATTGGCCGGTAATTGGCTTGCCAAATATCATCCACTGATGGGATTTAGAGCAAGAGCCTAACTGCTGCTTAAGTAAAGATGGCAAAATGCCCCTCTAAAGGGAGGCATTAATGATCTTCATTAATAATAGGCTTATGTGTCTCTCTCCTTGCTTTAACCAAGCATGAATTTTTCATTTGGAAAGACTGAAAGAACACAGGACCATGTTCTACTCTTCATGTATTAAACTAAAGGAGGCCTAGTGTTTATTGAATGAATTTTTTGTTCTTGGCCATCTCCTTCACTTCTTGAACAGCATTTCAGCCAGCATTTCTAAAATATCAAGTTCCAAGCAGTGATGATCTATACTTCCTCCCTAATCCTTTACAGTTAATGTACTTGCTAGGTTGCCATTGCTTTTCATCTCCCAGCTTCTGACTTCTAAAGTAAGAATAAGTCTTTCCGTCTAAAAAAGAGGCAGAAGGGAAGCCTTTCTTATTGAGGACATCAGTAACCTAGTCTGCCTGAATGAACTAAAAAGAGAACGAACTTACCACAGAAATTACCTGCTTCTCAGGTTCACCTTTCCTTTTCCCATTAGTTTCCATTTCTCTCTTTGTGGGGAGCAGAACTCCTGGACTGCAGGTCTGAAAGAATCACATGCAAAGGTAGCATCATCATCATTTTTCATGTGGACCTATTTCTGATCAAATTAATTATCATCAGTTCTTTGCAATACATAGAGGACATGATTACCCAGCAGTGTCTAAATTTCTGTATTTTGAACTTTCCATAATACAGTGGTATAACAGAACGAACGAAAAGCAGATCAAAAACTTTCACAAATATCTATTCTAAGCATGCAATAATTTCATATCTTTATATATATTTTAAAGGAATGATTAGGTAACTGGGAAATTTGGAATTTTATTAGTGTTTGTGATGATTTTTGTTAGAAAAAAAATGAAGAAGCAACCAGAAATTCCAGAAATGTTATTATCTATGATCCATACTTCCTCACGGGCATAGGAGTATTTCTGTTTCAGCCAGTATAACTGTTCCTTGAAGATTTTATGAAGTAGATCAAAAGGCATTTGATCCTCAAAACACCCAACACTTTCTCGTGGTAGCATACTGGAGTCACTGTGGAAAATATTAGTGCCTGGAACTGAATTGATACATCACAGAGCTTCTTGAGCTCATGAGATTGAACTGGATCACTTCATTAAAAGTAGACAAAAAAAGGTCATTAAAAGGTAAAAGAATAGAGCCAATTTGTTAGAGCTTTTGAAATAGATTCTGCCAATCTGTAAAGACATTAATGAAGCGTCTGTGGCACGATGATCAATTCATTTTCCCCAGGATCTTGGTATTCAATCATTTATTATTATTTTCTTTTTGTTTACAACGTATAGATTATTTAATGGAAATAGTATCATATGTAACAAAATCACTTCAGAGAGTTCTTATGTATTGGATTATACAGAAATGGGTGACAATGGTGTAACTATGTTCCTAATTCGTAGCATACAAAGGAGGGATTCACACTGTCTCAGACCCAAAAGTTCAGAGCCTGGGCTGCCTATACAGTCAACAGACAGATGTAGAAATTAAGATCCATTTTACCTAATTTCAGACACCTAGCTGGGAGAGAGAAAGAGAGAGTGAGAGCTCAGATAATAACTGGATCACTCCTTGAGAGAATTATTCTGTATTTACTGTACGGGTAGCCTGCAGAAATGATATACCTAATATTAGATGGATGGCATAGGTCCCTCTGTTAAGTGAATTACTGACTTTGCTCAGTCATTGTTCAACACTGATCATACGTGTTTCTTTACCTTAGCTGGACTGCTGCATTTTGCACAGCAGAAGAGAGGCAGGGGCCTTCTGAGGGTGGGGATAAGATCCCTAGCAAGCCTGCGTCGGCTGGCAAGGGAAGCAGTTATCTTGCGTCTCTGTTCAGTGTCAGAGAGAGGAACTCCTGGCATCTTTTTTTGGTTTGCTTGCTTGCAGAAGGGTCTGTCAATCATTGGCTTTTATTCTGTTGGATTTAAAACAAAGTCTATTGCAAAATAAGAAAATGTTTAATGATACAGGTGATTTGCTTAAGGTTTGCAGTGAAAACAAGAATATGTTATACAGAGTCAGCACAGAGTTGACTTGTTATGCTTAAAACTTCTGGGGGAGATTTTCAAAGGCACATGAGGGAGTTAGGAACCCAACTCCCTTCGGCTTTCAGTGGGTGTTCCGCATCTAGCTGCCTATTTCAGCTTTTGAAATATTCTCCTGTAGCAGTAAGTGGTCGAATTTTAAAGGATAAACCTATAAAAAAAAAAAGGAGCGGTCTGTCTTTTTTCTAACTATTAAAATGACACCCCTTTGAAGAACAGAGTTCTTAAAACAGAAAAAAAAATTAGTGGATTGCTGCTCACTGTGGGCTCTATTCATGCCTTGAAGCACACATAGAGCCTTCATTAATGTTAAGAAGAGTTATTCAGACGTATAAGGAGTGTGGAACTGATAATATACTCTTGTGGTTGCTCAGAATAGGACTCCGTGAGAATTAGGCTGTAGGTGGGGTTTCCATATGTTACACCTTTAATCACAAGACTCAGCTTTTTAAGGAGAATTCTGTTTGTTGTGAGAGGGTAATCCTTTTTTTTATAGGAGCTTATTGTAAGCTGAGACCTCCCTGATGCAGTGCTACATGAGTCTTCTACAGAGGCAGCAACAGCACAGCAGCACGCTCTCACCTCTATTTTCCCCCGGAAAAAGCTACAGTGCCCCCAGCCTAGCCTTTAAAGGACAGTTTCCAATTCCCTAGCACTGTCACCAGATACTACAACAGTATACAGCATTACCAAAGATAAACTACGTGAACAGTTGCATTCAGATTTAGCAGCCAGACGAAGCCTCAAGGGAGGTAACCACACCAATCCGACACAACCAACAACCCCGTGGACTAGATACTAAGATACGCTTCCCTTTGACAGTAGCAAGGTGATACTTGCAGAATTAATCATGCAGTACAGGACAGCAGACTGTCAGTTCTGCAAGCCTGATTCTGAACAGATAGGGTGCCTGCACCACTCAGTGGGGTTTGCTACTGTCTTATATGTCCAATTTAGAGACATCTTCACCTGTGCTAAGAGATATAATCAATTTCGATGAGTCTCCATACATTTAAATTCTGTGATCCTTATTCAAAATTAATTACATGTTCCACAGAAGGTTTCTATTTTCTTAAATTTTATCAACACATCAGTTTTGTGGAACGTCCTTTAATGTGTATATTCTCAGATTCACCTTGTTCGTGCAGTGGGCCATCCGTTCTCAGACAATCTGGTCATCTTTGGACAACATATTTTTTGTGCTACTTGATCATCTGTGGACTACCCCACAGGTTATGTTTTTCTTCAAGTATAGATTAATGTTCTTCTAAGACTTTGCACCTTACTGATATTTTTCCAAGCCTTACATATTCAGGTAAGCATATATTCTTATTTCAGGCTTCTCAAACTTCTTAGAGTTCCTAGAAATTCAAGTTACCTAATAATAGTAAAGTAATCTATATTTAGATAATACCTTTCTCACTACTAGCAATTAGCATCTTAAAATTTATACTATTATGGTAATGCTAACTGCAGCTATCAAACTTTCTTACTTAAATTTGTTTGATTCTCTTCAATCTACAGTGGAACCTGTTTATAAAAAATCTGTTCCAGAGAGTTCACACATACTTGGAAAATACAGTGACTTCCTATAGGAATCTATCCGACTGGGAACTGTGATGTTTCTTGGACAGTACCAAATGTACTGGGCAGAGGTGTAAGCCTAAGTACATTTATTTCCACCATGAGAGAAACTACAGTTGTTTGATGCTGTTCAACTCTATAGCAGATCTGATGTGTACTCTGATATCATGAAGCTTTGTACAGGGATTCAGCAGTGTTTTGCTAAAAGCTGGGCTGCCAAGGCATGACAGTCAAGGAACTCAAGTGGATCCTTACTTCTTATATTTGTTCCTAAATAATTGAAATTCCAAAGGAGAAAAGAAACAACACACAAATCAGCACATAATTAGCTTGTCATGTATATTTAATCATTCTTTGCTTCTGCAAAATCTTTTTTTCCCTGCACATTTTCCCTGAATCCTCCTATACAAAGAAAAAAACTGTTACTATTTTTGAGTCACAGAAATATTTTCTGTATTCAATTTTACTTTTATTGATTATTAAATTAATACAATCTATATTATATTACAGCTCCTTCTCTTTAACAGCTTTTTTCCATCCTAAGGAAAATTTGCTGGAGTTATTCTTTTATTTTATTTTATTTTTTTTTTTTTAAGGAGAACTTACCATGATGCAGAGGCATTTACTCTACAAGGCAGGTCTAGAGGCAATCCACAGCACAGAGAGTAGGACTGGAGGGTAGCTGAACCTATTCATAGGGCTATTCAATTATAGGATTTGTGTGATTTCCACAAGTCACTATAAGGTCTTCAGGTTCCATTTTGATGTCTGCTTTATATGTAAAGATATGTAAATATTGCATTTACAAAGTCCACCAGCTTTCAGCTGTTTACATACTGAGACAGCTTCATGCAGGTAGATTAATGCCTCTAAAATTGCAGTTACGCTCAGTACATTACTTGGAAGTCCTCCTGTTTAGGATGGCATCAAGACTTAAAAGTGTAGAATTAACTGACCTTCTCTCACAAACCCTGTGCTAATCAATATGAATGTAGTGATCTACACTTCTCCTGGCATAGAAAAATGCGGAGATCGCATCTGGAGAACAGGAGGTAATATATATGCTATAAACCCAGTGCTTACTTTAAGCATCTGTGATGCAACACGCAGTCAAGGACAGAGTTTTACCCACCCTAAGGATCTGGACCAAATTTGTTTTTTTTTCACAGCCACCTTTTAAGCCTGCCCTAAAGATAATTACCACTGGCTCTAATAGGCATTATGCATGAGGATTCTTCTGTGGTGGAAGAACTCTGAACTCTTTTGAAATATATATTTGGAAGTGTTAGCATTGCGTGCCTAAGTAGTTAGTAGTACTATATGGCTAAAGTTTCTGTGGACTTCACTGCTATCCTATCCCCAGGAGGTCTATGTGCAGATTAGAAGCAGTAAATGCCTTGGTGATGCTGCATCTTCTGGTACAAATGTAGGACAATGCAGTTCAAGTCATAGAGCTGTGAGCATTTACTCTTTAGAGAATTTGTTTCTTATCCATCTTAGCTGAGGAACAGCAAGAAAACATCTCAGGTTTTAAATGTTTTATTTCCCCAATGCTCTAACTCTCTGAAGAATCAACATATATTTTGATATATTTTTCCTTCCAGATTCGCTTCTGTGATCAACCGAAGGATCAGGATTTTAGCTGACAGAAATGGACGTGACTTCACTCATTTTTAAGGAACAATGCTGATTTATATGACTTGCCTATCTTGTCTCAAAATGCATAGATTGGAGCAGTTTTTCCTGTCCCCTGAATTGCATGCCTCATTGCGTTGCTGTCGTTTGTTTCCTCTTCCCCTAAAATGTAGCATGATACGAAACATTTATTTCTTTTACTCTGAAGGACTGATCTCCTTTATATCTAGATCTGACTGCTCTTGAAAAGAGATGCTCATCAGGTCTCCATTCGTGAAAGCACTTAAGCACTTGCTTATTTTTACTGGAGTGCCATTGAAGATGCTTGTGTAATAGCACTGAAGTGTTTGCAAGAATGGAGCAAAGGAGAACCTGTAAGATAAAGTGCAGGAGATGGAAATTGGATTGGGAGAACACAGGGAACTCAAATAGCTGGATATTCCAGAATAATAGTTCTGTTAGACTTATTCCAAAAGCATCTCTCCTTGGAAATTAAGAAAATATTCCAGTGTAAAATCACTTTTCTTCTGCAAGAGTGTCCTCCATGAATGAATTATTTGGTACAAACAAAACATGTTGGAATAGGAGCAGAAGTCAGTTTCCTCTGTGAGAGTGAGGCCCTAGAAAAATTTCCCGTGTGCACAGAATGTGTTAAAATATTCGGTTTGATTTAGCTCCCTTCAGTACAAAAAGTTATCAGCCTTGAAGCTCCACTGCTCTTGCACTGGGGCAAGTTTTGTCAGTTCATGCATTATAAGGCCCCCAAAAACTGTTGTGGCAATCTGTTTGACCTGCCATATAACACCTGAATTAATTCTTGCTGAACTACTGTAATGGCTAAATCTGACTAGTATTTTTGTTTAATCTTGCTAGTACTCTTGCTTAAACTTCCTAAAAAAGAAAGAGAAAAAAGAAAAAAAAAAGAAACATTTCAAAATTGATCAAATATTTCTTTTTATGTGGGCATCTCCAAGTCAGTGCTTTAATTTATGTGTTAACGTAGCTAAATCTTGATGCCGCTCTTAATAGCTAGACCTTGTAGAGAGGTTTAGAAGCACCTATTGCCCCTGAGCTCACTTCTCGCCCTGCCTCTTTCACCTTTGCAGGCAAACAGATGCACAGGACTGTTTGTAGTGCTGCAGAGGCACCACTGAAAGCTATATCACTGGCAGGACTAGGTCGTAATTTTATAACTGGGGTGAAGACTTCTGCCCTAGACATGACCTGATTGTGTGACACTTATACAGCACAGATAACCCAGACTGCTGCTTTTCTCACCTCAGCAGTTTTACTAAACCATACTTCCATGGATGCATTTTGATTTACAGTGGTGTAAAAGAGAGTTTACTAAGAATTAAGCCTCTCAGGTTTATGTACTGGCTACTTGTGTTCTGTATTTTATCAGACTCACTAGATCTTAGGGATATTTTTCCTCTAAGTTAATGTTTTGGGTCTCCTCTGAACAGTATAAAATTTCTTTTATCTCTTTTGCTGAATTTTAATCCATTCTCTTGAATAATTGTAAATATGAATTTGAATTGTGCTATTTTACCTTATATAATATATAATTCACATTACTTTGAGTCGTAGTTATGAAAAATTCACTAATAGACATACAAATGTAAGAATTTTTAATAAGCTACCCGTGCAGATTGCCTATGATGTTTTCCTTGCAAATGCAGGACTGAAATAATTTATATTGCAGGGTTTTTGTTTTTTTTTTTTTTCCCCCTAAATAAATCAAGGGCTTTTATGCGTTCATTTTATAAGTCTTGTGTCATTCTTCTGCCTGTGAAATACCTGGGCAGTGATGAATACAGAACTATTACAGTGTAATGTATACATTTCTCATTCATATTCTTGGTCAATTTGCAGTTAAGGTTACCATAGTGACTAATACCTTATATAAAACTCATGACAAGAACAAAACATTGAAAATAGCCTAAGCACTAGAAAATGTAAAAAGAGTTAGTTAGGGTGTGGTAACCTTTGTATCAGAGATTTGAGAGCCCCGAGAAAGGTTCCTGCCAGTGGAGCTTAGAGGTTGGAGATGCTGAGACTGCTGAATTTGAAACACAGCTACAGAGGCACCTATTTTGTCAATAGCCTTATTCCCTTCTTGTAATACCTTCTGCTTTCCTTTTTGAGACTTACACGTGATGACATTTCTCTGTTTGTCTGTCATTGCCTACAAATAGAAGGAGTTGTAGGCACCAGCCTCCAGCATGACACAGCCTCCAATCACATCTCTGCCATCCTCCTAAATGAGCTTGGCACCATGAAAGATATATGTCCCAGGGAAAAATAAAAGAGAACAATAATGATGAGATGGGTGGGACAGCGGAACTAAGGGGGAAATAATGAAGCTATATAAAAACCTGGGGAAGAGGAGAATGGGAGAGCCTGGGGCAGGTGGGAGGAAGAAAAGGAAATAGGAAAGAAGTAAAAGTCACATAGCTCATAAAGTTAGGGAAATGGGGATAATGAGGAGGAAGGAGAGAAAGTATATTGAAAAGGAGGAAATAGGAAGACAGAAAGCCTTTGACTTGGAAAGGGGAGTGGATAGGAGTTACAAGGAGGAGGACCTGATGGGCACTGATGGGCATCTAGTATGAGCAAAAGTGTTCAGTGAGTTTCCAAAATAGAGGAACGGAAGAAGCACACTCACAGTCAGGAGAGGAAAGGAAGACTGACAGAAATACTCAATGTGCTTGCTGTATACATACAGCAAAGGGAGTAATTCCACAGTCTCCAAAAAGTAGTATGCGCATAATCACCACGGTCTGATGTTACGAAAGATCTCTTTCAGTTCTGGCCTTTGGAAAGGCTCATTTTTTCCCTTCTGATGGTCTGACTAGAAGTTCTCTCTTCTGTGTCTTTCTCAAAGGTCACACAACTGCTCCAGGGGATGGTTCTCACTCCAGCATTTCACTAACTGTGAGAACAGTTTCCTTGCTCCTGGTTCATCTCTTTCTTACTGCCTCCTTTTTCATTCTCCCTACATTGTGTGAGGGTTTCTTTTCTTTCCTGTCTGGGTCAGTTACACTCCTACCCCTCTTAGTTCTTTCTACAGTCTGTGGAAGGCGATATTAGCTTTTCTGCCTCGTAAAGAATCCACCAGCATGCCCATCTGTAGCCCCAGAAAGTTTGGAAGCATGCCACTGGAGAAAAAAAATCTATCCTAAAGAGCTGATATGAGCTGTTAAAATGTGCCTTTCTGTAGAACCTGGAGCTGCTCAGGGCAGCAACCAATTTGAAAAGTCTTATCTATTTTCTTTCTACAAGATCACCAGTTAGCTTCTCAGTGCCTTGGGGCTGGAAAAAGCAGAAAGCAGAGAAATATTTTTGAAAAAAAAAGAAGATATATTTTCTATTTATCAGTTTTCATGGGATAAAGACAAAAGATAAATTTTGATTATATTCAATAATTATGCTGTATATTGACTTTGGTTAAGATTTAAACCTATCTAAAGTTTAAAGCATTAAAACACCTACTTGTATGAGAGATCAAAAAAAATAAAAAAGATAAACATTTATGATATGTTTTTGGAAATGAGGAGCATTCAAAAAAAAAAAAAATCTAATCAGCGTTATGATCCTTGTTAACATGATTCAATCACCCATTAATACTCCTGGTCCAAAATCTCATCAAGTAAGTGAGAGCCCTCTACTGGGTCCTAGGTCAGTCTTTGACTGAGGAATAATGCAACGGGTACATTGAACGTGACCAATAACATCTATTAAACTATATCCGAAAAGAAGAAAAATGCTATTTGTTTTTATATGAATGTGAAGAATCAACTCTGAAATATTAAAAACGAGGAGCTGGTATATCAGCAAATTGCGTTCTGAATTGATTATATTTAGAAACTTTAAAGAAGGTGACTTGATATATTTTTTAGTTCCTGTGAAGTGCCACTAAAACCTTCAAGCTACTACATTTGAGTAGCTTTGATTGAGATGGATCAAAGCAAGCTATCAATATACTCTAGATCTAAAAGTCTTTATTTCTTAATAAAAAATTCTGTACGCTTATTTTTCTTTATTTGCAAAGGATCAAATATCCAAGTATCTGTTCTTTTCCTTCTTCCCCTGCTCCCCCTCACACATATGGGCAGTTATTCCACAGAGTTAAATGGGATAAGTTCACCCTTTTCTCAAGCATCCTATGAACTGCAACAGTATCATGTATAAGAAAAAGATGAAAATATTATACTAGTCTCAACTATCATGCCTAAAAGATGCTTTGTACTAAAGGCAGCTTTATATCTGGCTACACTGAAATACAAGCACCATTGCAGCTCGTCTTCCGCTTTTAGTTTTCTCAGTGTTTCTCTATTCAAAAGATGTTTATTTTCTGACATACATTTCGTATGAGTTCAGACAAGAGAGGATCTTGTCAACACCATTTATCTTCCTCAGAATCATTCTGAAATGAAAGGAAACATGAAGAAAATTTGTGTGTCATTCAGTGTACAGCCTTTACAGTCACACTTCACAGCGGTATCAGGATAATAATTTCCCTAAAAAGAAGTCCCCTAATTCCCTCTTATTCTCTCTCTCTCTAAGATTGCACATGACAGATAGAAAGCTGATACAAGATTATAATGTTTCATCTTAGCTACTTGTTCAAAATATTTCCTTTCCAAATCCTTCCTATTACCCTGAAGAAGCACTGCATGGTGACTGTAACTGGCACTACAAAAGCACTGCAGTACGAAAAAATGTCTTTCCATATAAAAATTTCAAAATTTTCTATTTAAGTTCAGAAATGTAGAGAGGAAAACTTTCACTGAGGTGGAATAGAATATGGTTATGAGGTCAGAGTATCTCCCTGAGGTTTTGGAAACCTATTTTTAATTTTCTTTGGGCCATAGGACTCATGCAATCTTTTTGTCTCTGTTGGCCTCAGTTCTATTCATTTAAACAGGAAAGATTAGCCTTTTCTTAACATATAGCAAAGACAGTTAAAGATAGTAGGTCTAGCTATACAGACGAGCATAGGCAGATGTGAGCTCACACTCTGAAAACTGAGCTGGCTAAACACAAGCCAGCAGTTGTGCAGAAGCCATGCAGCTCCATCGATTTAGTGCTGTCCCAGAGCTAAGAAACTCTTATAAGACTCAAACTGTACAACCTTGAGCACAGCGTTACTCTACTATGGCAAAATAATGTATGGGCTGGAGCTGACCAGTGCAAGTACAAGCAGAGAAACTCTCCCCCCGCCCCCTTCCCCCTTACAGGAGCACCTGGGAGGTACTGCTATAATGGGCAATGTAAATATCCGCAGCCTTCCCTCTAATGGGACCATGGGGGCTGATATATCCCTTTGCGCAGGTCTCCCTAAGTTATGCCTCTGCTTCTGTGAGACATTGCAGGGAATCAGAATTACTGGTTTGGCCTTTATATAGCTGACTTCTATCTCCACTTTATATTTCCCTTATATCCCCAGATGCCTGGGAAAGTTTGCCCTGCCTTTTGCCACGTTTGATTTTAGTCCATACTTTTACAAGGGAAATGAAGGGTGACTTTGGAAATTAATCTTACCCATATTCTTTTGAGTAGTTACTTCATAAGAATATTGAATTAGAATAGATCTTGTTTATTAACTGATTAAGCTCCATAGCAAAAGCAGTTGGACTTTTCTGCCTACACTAGGCTGCTTAAAATGCCATCTCAGAATTTAGTCCTTTGATGGTTAAATAATTTATTTTCTGGCCAAAATTTATCCCTGATCTGTTTTTCTCCTTTTGGGGACCAGTCCATGGCATAGATTTTACCTTTAGTCATTAAGTCCCATTTGGATTACTTTAGTCCTGAGGGTTATCAGCTCTTCCTATACGGTATTGTAGTCCTCCTCTCTATCACTGCTCTTTACTGTGATCTCCAGATTTCACTTTCTTCTACTTTTTGTGCTAATGTCATAGATGAAAATATTAAACAAAATTGATTGTAAGACTGATATTTAGGTCCCTGAGGTCTCACTCAGGATTGGTGATGATAGCTCAGATCCCAATATTTTACACATGAAACAACGATTTTTCTTCCCAGGCACCTCACTTGGCATTTACCTATGCTTTGCTTTTACTTAACTTCATCCGCCGTTTTATCAGCGTCACGCAGTTTCATAAAGTTCTCTGGCATTTACTCACAGAATTCATGCCTCGGCTTTACTACCCTAATTAACTTAGTAACATCAGAAAACGTTGTTGCCTCATTTTTCACCCTGATTTCCAGGCCAAGTAGCCCACAGATCACAGCACAGACCTCTGTAGATATTCAGAGATGTCCTCCCTCCACTGCAAGGACTGAGTATTAATTCTCGTTCTCTGTTTCCTACCTTTTAACCAACTGTTTATCCATTTAAAGACCTACCTTTTCTTCCCATGATCACTTGGATTCTTTAAGAGCCTTTGAAATAGACTTTCGCTAGTGCTTTCTTGAAAACCAAGTAGACTAGGTCAACTAAATCTCCCTCATCAGCTTCACTGTTAACTCCTCCAAAGAGCTCTGGCTGTGAGATAAGAACTAGCACTTACCTTTCAGCCAAATAGTTCCACTTTCATCCAAATCTGGTTTTCTCTCTCCTTCACACTGTTTCTTAGGAATGATTATAGGGAATTTTGTTTCAGGGAAAAAAAAAAAAAGTTGTTCATCTAAATATTGACCTAAATTAAAATTGAAAATGTTACAGAGGTTTAAATAATACCCAGAGTAAAACAAAGCTGCCATATGAAGTATAAGACAACATTTTGGGAGGTTTTAAGATTAACTTTTTGAGATCTTAAAATATAAATTCTACTTCATTGGTTCAGCAAAATCTCTCTTTTGATTTGGCAATGAAATCAAACTAATTTTAATGACATATATAATATTTCAACAGGACTTAAAATAAACATTTTTTTGTTATCAATTACAACAAATATTCTTGTTTCTAACAAAGGAAATAGTTGAGTAGGTGTAATTTAAAACTGAAAAAAAAGTTCCTTCTCCAAATAGCGTTCTTTCTTCACCTTATACATTCACTGTCGTTGTGCTGACAGTAGTAATATCCTCTTCTATATTTATATTCTTGCAACTTGGTGCCTGTGCACTAATAGATCTTACTGTCCTCTCTGTACAAAAAATTTCTTTCACTAGAAACTATTAACTCTTAAAATGCCTTACACTGCTAGTCTTATATGTCCGTGGCTAACCTATTCTCTCCGCAGAGTTTATAACTGGTTATAAACTGGTTCTGCATTGTTTCATGCCCTCATTTTTCAGATATATCCAATATGTCTTGTTTCTTCTTAATTGCTGAGTATTTTAGTTTACCCAGCTTGGCTTCTAAATTTCTTGAGTTAGCATAATGACATTTATAGCTTTTACTCTTCACAGTAAGAGTTACAGTAATAGCCAGCATAACCTGGCATACTGTGAAGAATGCACTAACAAAGGAAAGAAAACATCCTTCACTGTATTTATGCAGTGGCTTGCATTACGATACTCCTTTCACATGTACCAGTGTGCAAAATGAGAGAGGAGGCAGGCTCACTGTGGATATACTGTTTGGTTGGTCTACTCCCTTTTTAGCTCCAGGACTAAATCCCATCCACATCACATATAGGTTACTTTGCTTGCCCCTGGGCCCCAATATAGAGCCAAGCAATTTTCTTGTTAAGGAAAGAAAACATTTTGCTTGAGACTCTGACTTTTAGGGACAGTACAGGCAGTGAGCTGGGCTGAACTGCTTGCTCAGGAGTGATTCCTTGATTTAAGCCACAAAGACAATGCAATGTACCCATTTCACTACACTACACTACACTATACTACACTAAAAAAAAAAAGAAAAGAAAAGAAAGCTTTTTATATATGCCTCATTCTGATGTATAAAACCACATAGGGTATCAGAAAGAGGGGAAAGTAGCATTTAATTAATCCATCCTGTTTAAAACCATTTATAGTCTATCTTTCACTGGAAGGACAAATAAATGAGGATCCAAGTTGGGATACTTTTACATCAAATTAAAATTCTTTTCAGCTGAAGGTTGAAGAGGGTTAATAAGTAGAATGCAAAGCATGGAATACAGGAGGAAAAGAAAGAGAAGGCTTTTATTTACTGAAAAAAATTTGATTTTTTTTATGTCTTGTAGAAAGTATCACATTTTCTAAATTCTATACTTTTTCCTTTCAGTGACAAAAAATCCTGTGAGTATTTTCTCTATAATCCTAAACCAAGAAATACCACTAGTTTTGCATTTAGAACATTTTAAATAGAGAAAACAAAAGATTATTGTAAAATGTTTCAACATATAGACATGCTGTTTGAGGCTTATCAGCTTTACTACAGTGGCTAGTTTCTCTTATTCACATACAATTAGTAAAGATTTTTCAGGACTCTATGCATGCCAAAAAATTAAGCCCACCGCTGTCATCTGCAGATGTAGTCAAAACATATGGAATTATATTTTACATTTTATTTATCTTTTGTGGGCATAAAGGAACATGGATGTTTTGTCTGCTATAGTCAGTGGATAAAAGATACATGGATAAAACGTCTTAGAGTTCTGGCTGTCTCTAGTTGATTTTACAACTCAACTTCTAGTGTAAATCCTACATTAATAAACTCTTTTGTCATTTTAATAAATGTGCAAAACCAGAAGACAGTGGAAGTATGTCTAATGATTGCCTGTAAGAAATGTGGGCATTAGGGGTAATATTAAAGAAAGTTTGTCAGCACTCTGGTTCCAGAACGTGAAGGGTATGCATGTGCCATAAGCCCACACAGTCCCTCAGTGACTTCAATAGGGTTTTATATAGATACAACATTTCATTCACATACCTCTCTTTGCAAGATCAGGGACTTAAACGCTGAAAAGCATTTATTTTTGCCCTTTGGGATGATTTATTCTCTGAAACCGAGCATTAGGAATACAGAAACTGGTTAAGGTCCTTGAATCCTTGAAAAACAAGGAAAATGTGAATGGCATTTTCATTTAGATGAGCAGTTATCAGGAACATATTTTTCAACAAAATTATATGGAATCCACTAATCATTATTATAAAGAATATTGTTATTCTATGGAATATCACTAGTGATATGGAATATCGCTATTAATATCCTAATATTTTACACATTTATTTTTGCCTTCCCGGTCCTATTTTGCTTTATTGTTTATGCTGTCAGTAGTCATATCTTTACCTTTCTGTAGCTGATGAAATTAATTTCATCTGACTTGGGCACTTAAAAAGTTAGCTAATCAGTGATTGTAGGTTTGCCTTATAGGCAAAGAAGAGGCTGATCACATGTTAAAAGTCAGTGTCCGAGTTAAGTGAGATCAATCTTTCTGGGCAGTGCATATACCTGGTAGGAATCTAACTTGGAAATAGATGAAAAATTGTTAGGTTAGGATAAAAGAATCTATGCCATGGATACAGTGTTTCTTAAATACAAGCTATGTTTATTCAAGAAGTGTGCACACTTTATTCTTTTCTCCTCAAACGAGACCATTTTTGATTACTGAGCCGAGCTCCTTTATGTTGACCATTAAATGTGAATATATTGATAATTTCCATATGAACAGATTGATTTTGATCCATTTAGACTGAGAAGATTTCTATTGCTAACTGTGCTAAGTGTTAGATAGATCCTGTCACGACTGTGTGAACAGGCAGGACACCATTACAAGGCTGGCTCCAAAGCCACTATGAAGAGCACAAGCATGCACAGTCTCACATATAATAGCCTTCAGAGAGAGCTAACTGCTTGTTCTTGTAAGGTAATAGACTTTCTTTCACAGCCACTGTAAGTTAGCTACTATATTGTCCTTTACTTAGTTGCTAAATTCAGTGATCTTCAGTTAAAAATGAAGTTACATTTAAAATGTTGTGATACATAAGGAAATAATATTAAAATATCTGTCTTTGGATAAGGGACTAAATTATACAAAACATCAGAAAGTGCAACAATAAGTAAAGACAAGAGGACTAGAACTGTGCAACTGATAGAAATAAGCAATTTTCACAATTTTATCCAGACACTATGGTCCTAATTCATCAAAGCACTGAAGCATGGGCTTAATTCCTACTGAATTAAATAGGACTTCTCACATGCACGAAGATTATGCCTTCCTAAGTACTTGGCTCTTTATAGTTATTGCTCTCCTTTCCCTCCCTTGCTAATACATACATCCTGATCCTCCCTCCTGCAAAAAAAAATTTAACTTGACTCTTGTCTGCTAAGATCCCACAGATGGTATGCTAATATGAGTATACAGTCCAATTTGAGCTAATGGAGACATACCTTTTCCTATTACCAAACATTGAACTAGTGCAAATCTGCATACAGCTCATCAAAGTGACAGAGACGTCTTGTGTATCTGTGCATGCAGACATACCCACCAGCTCAGTCTTAATCTAGAGGTATCGTTGAAAATCCAGTCTTCTTTTCAAATCATTGGAAATCTCATGTTGTTACTGAGTTGTAACAAGCTCTGTTTTGTAGAAACAAAAGGAATGTTCATTTTCAAGAAAATACAACATAGAGAGCACCTTTCAGAATAGATAACATTTTTTAATATTGCAATGATATTCTTAATTCATAATGAAAATCTCCCTGCTGATAGAAATATCTTTCAAATCACTGCGGAGTTTAAAGGCCTGTATTGTTCCTGCCTCTGGGAAAGTTGACAATTCCTCCTGGCATCCTCAGATGCCTGAATCTGGCAGGATTAGAGCTGTTCAGCATTGCTAGAGTGATGAAAAGAAACGAGGTAATACAGGCTTCTTATAAAAGGTGAATTTATTGCACTGGACATAGAACAAGAAGAATTCATGTAATTTGGTAGAAATGGCTAAACAGCACCTCAACCAAAGAAGGGTTCAGTAATTGAAAAAGAAGGTACTTTTAGCCTGAGGATATATTTGTGTTGCCTTTCTTTCTTTCTGTCCCTCTCTTCCTTCCTTCCTTTCTATCTTTCTTTGTCTTTTTCTATTTTTCTTTTTCCCTTTCTTTCTCCCTCTATAGATTCTTCCTCTAGTCCTCTCTTCCTCTCTTTCTTTCTCCCTTCTTTCTCCCTTTCTCTCTCTCTTTCTTAGTCTCAGCATGTGAGATTCATCCACTTAACTTCAGCTGTGCTCTTGAGCCCATTTTGCTATTTAGCTGCAGTGACTCCCGGGAAGTCAATGAGTGATGCAAACCTGAAGGGTCTTCTCATCTAACTTTGGACTAGTTTTTTTCTCTAAGGTAGCCATTGAAGCTTCTGCAGTCAATGGAGAGAAAGATATGTACAGGGACAGTTCATGTTGCGCTGAGCTGTAAGTCATGAATCACTCTCTGATGATTCCTCTTTCTATCCTTTGACTTTAAAGGGAAATGAGATGACTAACTGTACTTAACTCATGTGCAAGTTGTACACAACACGCTAAGGTTATAAGAAGTGATTTGTCTGTGAATGACTGTAAGCCTAAGAATGCACAGAAACATTGAGGTAACATTGCCACATTGAAAACACGTAGATTAAACTTACAAAATTGGCATAGACCTTTATTAAACCTACTTCGGTTTGCTAGACTTCCCTTTTAATTTGGCCCTAAGTCAGCTATGACAAGTAGCTTGTGAATGAAATGAAGAGCAGCTGTGTCTTTATAAAATAAATCTCTTAGACAGTGGAAATCATTCAATCAAGTTAGTGAGAAAATTAGCATCTTTACTTTTCATTTTCTCTCTTGTCTTTCAAATGAGTTTCATTAGGACTGACAGAACTGATGCTACTGGATTTGCAGTCCAGGGACTTGCCATAGCTGATCTGGGCAATTATGGATGTGCTTCAGATTTAGTTCTAGTTGATAATTGAATCTAGTTAGCCTTTCAGTTGATTATTTTGGATTTTCTCTGAATTGTGCATCAGTGATTAACCTAGATATTATGTTATTATATGCCTTGTTCATGTGACAGACCCGAAATTATAGGCCAGTCAATGACCCCTTTTTGCCTCAACTAATCAATAAACTTTAAAATTAGGAGTCTTGCTATTAGACTCTGAGGACCATGAATCCCACACCTTGGTTTCCTCTTCTAAAACATGGTGTCATGGAATTTCAGGCACAAGGCAGACACTGACATTTCTCTGTGCAGCAGATCATCCTTTGGAGAGGATGCTGGCACATCCTCTGGCACTCTGGGAATCCCTTTGTGACCAGATGCAAACTGACTGTGAGGCTGGTAGTAATATTGCTGTTGCTGTTACTGTTTTAATCTAGGCTTATAAAGTAGGGTCCTTATACTGTGAATTTTATATGTTCCCATTATCTGGGAAGAGAACACTGCATTTTCAAATCAGTTATTTTTAGGCTATAAAACACATATGCACATATTGTGGTATGATTTTACATTAGTAAACATTAATTTGAAATTTTCTCATGTCCTTTCAGAGTGTGAAATGAAATGAATTTAACATGCATACTAATAAGATTCTGCTTGCTTTCTTTAGAGAAAGCATGCACTTTTATAATGCTCTTTCTAATATTCATATTTCCACCCACTAGGTCATTCCCTTCATTAACAGTGATTAAAACTAAGCCTCTAAACTTGTAAGCTTGCCTTGTGTGCATGAACACTCATGTCTTACTAATGATAGTAGTTTAAAGTACCCTACTGGGAAAATCTGGCCTTCTAAAAAATGGGTTCATAGATGGACAGATAGAAAAACAGATAACAAATACTACTCATCTTCAGCTCTAAAACAACGGACATTCTCAACTGTTCTACAATTCAGGATTGAATGCCCTAAGGCAAAACTAGATATGTGTTTGCAATGTAACATTTTTTCATACTAACAAAGACATATCAGAAAAATATAGCATGTTATGTGATACTGCCAGCAAGTAGCTCATATCTTTTGGCTGCAGTAATGGTCCATATGTTTGACATCCTTTATGTAACCCAGTGATACATCATTAATTGCAGCTTCATGCCAGGACCATTGGCAGGCTGTGTGGACAACGACAACAACTACTGCCTCCTAAAATTCTTTGATAAACTGTGGGGAAATTTCCATCTGTCCATGTAATCTAAAAAAACACATAGCATTCATGGAATAGAATATGCTTATTCTTTAGAATGAAAGCAGCCTTGCCATGGGTGAGAAAACTTGCTTCATAGATAGCAGAAAAAAGGATAAAGAAATATGCATCCTTAGAACCCGAGAATTATTTCCTGTGATAACTAGTTAGAAAAACTGCTACTAATTTAAACTTCAATTTCCATGTACTAATTTGCAATATCCTCTAGAGGATTTTTTGGCAATGGTAGCATTCATGGGAAAAAAAAAAAAACATCATTTCATTCCTCAGATTCTGAGTTCTCTCATACTCTTGAAAGCTCTTAACCTTGAAAAGAACTTGATATTATTACCTGTGCAAGGAAGCAATGAAACCTCTTAGGTAACTTTCCTGTGTTCAAGACGAATTTTCTGTGTTTCAGTTTGTTCTCTTTGCCTCTCGTCCTGTACCTGGGCACCACTGAGAAATATCTGGCCCTATTCTCTTTACTCCCTCCCAGAAGGTATTTATACACATTGATAAGATCCACCATGAGCTTTCTCTTCCCCAGGCTGAACAGTCCCGGCTCTCTCAGCCTCTTCTCCAGCCTCTTCATTACCTCTGTGGTCCTTCACTGGACTTGTTCCAGTAAATCCATGTCTCTCTTGTACTGAGGAGCCCAGAACTGGGCACAGTACTCCAGATGTGGCTGCTAGTTCTCTTATTTCAAAAGTAATGATTTGTTTGATTTTATGACCTGAACTTGCCACTGAGAGGAAAAAAAAAGCTAGGCATACAGTCTTCGCATAACTGTAAGATACACCAATTCAATGCTAATTACAGTAATACTGATGCTTGACCTGTCTAGATCTGTAGTACGTGTTTGACAAACGCTATAGGATTTCCAGGCAGCTTTATTAATTTACTAGCCTATTATGTGAACATGTAAAGCAAAGGAAACAAACTATTTTAGGTTTATTTATTGTATTAAGTCCAGAAAATACCTCTCTGTTCTTTTATTGAGTGGCTGTGGGCTGAAATGTGGCATACCTTTGGGAAAAACAAATCAAGGATTATTTAAGTGGCTGTTTACTTCAAGAAATGCAAAACATGCTGGTTGAGAAACTGAATCATTAAAACAATTGCAGTGGGACATAGTGCTTTTCACACTGAGATGAAAATCTTTACATAGATCATCTAATCTGTTTATACTGTATTTTCCACCATGGAATCAGATCATTAAGGTACTGAACTTAAACATTATCATAAAAGTTGCCAGTCAGAGTGACCTGCAAGTAGCTTCTTCGTAAGATTTTACCAAGAGATGTCACCTTAAATTATTCATAATATTATACATTTGTATTTATATGTCCATCTTTCCTGCAGCTAGGTGTATACAGGGGGAGGTTTTTGTTTACTCTTAATATTTCATTTTATTATGAAGGGATAAATTTTGTAATCTGCATTGAAGACGGGTGAACGTCATGGTTGTTTCAGTCCTGCTGTGGAAGAGCACTCCATAGCTCCTTCTGTTGACATAATTGCCTGTCTGGTGGTGGATAGCTCCACCACCCTGGAGAAGTGAATCTTTCCAGGAAGGCCTTTATCACAGAGAGAAATTATTATTCCTGAAGTGACCTGGATCTAGCCAATTTATGGCTTTGAAGATTAGGATTAGGATATAGCATACGATTTAGTATTCACTGAAGAGCCAATGTAGTGTTCCCAGCACTGGGATGATGTCCCCAAAGTGACTTATTTTGCTTAGCAAGCAGAGTGACAAATTTTGATCAGCTGCCCATTGAAGGCTATCACTGGCATTCCCCGTGCGGGGTACTCCAACTGTGGAGCCTGGAAGCCATGGATATGTGCAAAGCTACTGCCAAGTCAGTATCTGAGAGGATGTTCATAGGAACAGCCTGCTGGCTTATTGTGGATGGAAGAATTTATTTCTGACACATTTCGTATTCGGGAGGATGTCAGCTAACCCTGAGGCTGTGAACTCTGTTGCTGATGAGAAAGCGGCCCCCTTGTTTGAGGACAATGTCATGGCCTTGGCTAATTCTTCAAACTGCGACCCTCTTCCTTCTAACCTTATTTCTGTCTTGCTCAGATTTAGTTTCAGCCAGCTGAATTTCAATTCAGGAGCTGATCTCCTGTAGGCATTGATGCAGATGGGAAGCAGTGCTGTTAGGGTATGATGTGAAAGATGGTTTGAACCAAGAGTCACTTACATATTGTTTGCTGTGGTCTTTCAAAAATATATCCTGGTAGATTTATACGTATGGCTACCAGAAAAAAACAGAAGACTAGAGAAGTTCACCAGCAAGGGGTCTGCATAAGAGGTGCAGTTACCAGTCACAAACATTTTGGGTCATTCACAGTGGAATGATTTGATCTGGCTTTGTGCGATTTTCTCTTTGCTGAGTGAAGCTGCATGCTGTAGCTAGTCTGGCAAACGCAGCTAGAAGATCCAACAGTAGAAGTATGGTGATTTTATGACAGCCTGTGACTAACACTTTGTAAATAAGAAAAACAGGCAGAATTGTTCCTTCGCATTCCTTCTTTCTTAAATATGGTTTGAAGCTCATTAACAAATGATATAATGGCTGTTTTATCTGAAATTAGTTAACCGCCCTTTGTCACTATTTCCTTTGTGAGGCGGATTACAACAAAGGAAAAGCATAAAAATCACATACAAAAAACTGTTCTGCCATCTGTTTGTTTATTTTCTGCAATTCTGTATTTTACAGACTGCTGTTTAAAGAAAAAAATTATTAAAATTTATTAAAGTTTTCATTTCTTCGTCTATTTACATTTCAAATAAGTATGGAATAATCTGAAATGTAACGTTGACAATAATATAATAAACTGATCAAAATGGACATGGAACGATGCCTTAAAATATCAGATTTATTTATAGATAGTCAATTTTCAGTCTGTGCAGACCTACAAGTCAAGAATAAATTGGATGGGATAGAATTTTATAAATATGTGAAGTTAAGAAATTGCTTTCTGTGAGTGCTAGTCTTTTCATTTCTGTATCTAGAACAATCACTGAAGAACTGTTGATTTAAAAAAATAAGGAATATGCAATGTCACAGTTCAGTGTGTCGTCTTCTACAGGGAAAAAAAGAATTTTAGAGATATACGCATAGAAAGTGTACATACTTTATATACAGAGGTATGCATACTCTTTTCAAGAAAGATGCTTAGATATTTTTGTGAGAGGTGATCTCTTTGTGAGGGAGATCCATCCAGAGATGAGGGATCCTACAAAATACGATCTTTATGTAGGTTTATAAACCTACCGCAATCTCCCCCGCGGATGACTTCATGTTGCTCTTTTCCCCGATGATGACAGCTAAGGCCTTATTAGTTGACAGAGGTGTTTATGAAACCCCACAGTGAAAAAATATATATAACTTTTGCTGCACCTCATGCAAGCAGTGATCCATTTAAGGGATATTGGGATAAGGTCTGAAATGGCTGGCCCAAATAAGCATGCAAATTTGATGTGAGCTCAGAAAACTCCTCTGAATTATCTCATCAGCCCCAAAGTATTGAAAAAAATACCTGGGGAAAAGAAATGAATCTGCTTATCTGTAAAATAGATACAGTCCAGAATTTTCTTAAGCACCCCTGAAATCGAAGTTGCTAGAAAGTCTTCACAGGCTTGTCCTCCCATGCTAAACACCGTTAGTACAAAAGCTTACATGAGCTTACTTGTCTAGGGGCACTGCTCTCCACCAGTTTTGCCTACTGAGTGCAAATAATCACAGATTCATTGGTAGTGCTTCAGTTTTGTGTCCAGCAGAGTTAGACAAAGGCCTGTGGAATAACAAGAAATTATCGTTACTACACGACTCACATTTTACAAAGACTAGATGTATGTCTGTCTATCTGAAAAGTTGTATAATTTTGAAAAAAAGGGGGGGCGTCCCATACAACAGCTCACTCTTGATCTGTGCACTGAACAGCACACAGCAGGATTTCCTACTCTCAGCAAGGAAAGCATTTCCACAGATTAATAATTGAGAGCAAAAGTTACACTGCCAAGTGCTGGAAGGGCAAGACAAGGCTCCCAGAATGAAAATGGATTGCAGGGTTAACAGAGGCAACCTCACATGAGGGAATTACTTATAGACTACAAAATAACTATAATAAATTTGAAGAGATCTGAGGACAATTCTGGGAATTTATCAAACCTTGAAAATAGGACATCTATGTAAGCACAAAAGATTAATATACTCCAACCCCGGCCTCTGCCTCTCCTTCTTTTTTCTCTCTGACATTACGCTTTGGCACACAAGTAGAAAAAAATAGATGTAAAGTTTGAATGGTTCATTTTCAATATGAATAGGAAAAAGTAAACAGCAATCTGCATAGTGATTCTGTGTAGAGGTAATACTCACTGTTACAAAAAACAACCTATATTTATTCCTGCTTTATATTATCATTAATTTTTTTTTTCATTTGTTTTTCCTGCATTTAGTAGACTCAAACGAATTAAAATTTGGTGTTAGGAAAGAATTATTCGTTGGAGGTTCTATAGCAATGGCTTTCATCAAGATGAGGCACATGTGGAGAAGTGCACGTTGCAGAGCACTTGCTAAAGCTGTTGGGAATCGGTTGTTGTTTTGGGAGGAGACACATGTCATATAAAGCTGGTCACTGAAGTGTCACATAAAGCAAATCTTTGTCAGACTATCTGAATCTGATAGATTCCTGAACAGAACAGAATGCAAGAGTCATTGTAGAGACATACAACATGTTAGGCTGAACAAAGTTGGACCTGGCAGCAGTCTCAGAACATATGGCTCAGATCCAGCCCACCTAATTTTAGTGCTGAGTAGTTCTCTTGAAATGCCTTTCCCTCTATCAGATACAGATGAAGCCTAGGACAACTCAAACCCTAACTCAGTCATGTCCCTGCTATTAGTTTAGATGAATCCTATCTTTACAGCCTAACTCGGAACAGCTAAACAAGAGAGCTTGTGGCTGAAGATACACGGATAAAATGTATGTTTTATGTAAAAGAATTGATGTGCTAGGAAGAAACCTGAGTGCAGAAAATGGCTGAAGAAACAGTGGACAGAAACAGCAGTAATGTCACACGAGGCAATCACTCAACTAGGACACGTGCTGAGAAGGTTAACCAAAAGTCTCTTAGTTTCCACAGAGCTTCTATAACTCGTTTGGAAGTCTTGACTGAGAGAGAAGTTGTTCTTTTTGCAGTCCATTAGAAGGTCGTGATACACATACCATTACCAAGCACACTACATGTTCTTAAGTGTGAATATATTTCTGGCAAAAAAGATGTGCTTTTTATATATCAATTCTGCTGTAGAAGATGTCATTTTATAACTAAATACTTTAAAAAGTACAGGATTTACATAGAAGCGAGGTGCTTACATCCAAAAACCACTATTCAGCAGCTGCTTAAACTTGGCTTAATCCCAACCACTATGTCTCTCTGTTCAGCTTTAGAGTTTCCCCTTGCCCGGAGCAGTATCATTCTACAAGGCCAAGTGTCCTGAATGCCTAAGCTTAATCAGAGTTACAAAGTGCCAGCTCTTCTAGGATCCCTGAAAGGTCTGATCTGTACATTTTCTTAGAGCACCAAGCTCCTTGAGCAAGCAGTCTTTAAAAAGAACACAGCAGCTGTGGTTCCTATATTAATCAGCTGTTTATTAGTCCACTGCTGTAGTGGTCATTCAGAAGTGGACAAACCTGTGTTCGATTGATTCTTCAGCCTGAAATAATTCAAACTACTGTTCCAGACAAGTGCCCTGAGTGCTAAGCTTACATCTCTGACAGATGTGGGAAAGTGCAGGTGGAGTTAAAGGTGAGGGGAAGCTTTTCCATTTGGAGCTGAGCATGCAGCCATGAATTTCTGATTCAGGTGGCAGGGAGTGCACAAAGGGACTTATGACTACCCAACACCATGGTTACAGCAGTGAGCTCCTCTCCCTTCTCCCATTAGTCTTTTTAAAAGTTTAGATAAACTTTTCAAAGACCCTAGCCTCCATGACACAGATTCAAGTTCTTTTTTTCCCTCTTTCCCTGCCTCCTAATTTAACTGAACTAACAAGCATGTATTGTATACATGAATTTGATGGGTTACTGTAAGTTTCATTACCTTACAAAGGCATTCAGCTACATGCTATACAATAAATCTGAAGAGGAGCAAAAAACTGGTATAAAGGAGCAGCAAATAAATACAGAGTAAGGAAAAAAAAGCCAGTAGTGCTTTAAGACAGAGTGACATCTCAAACTCTAGTGGAATTGGACCTTTTAAGGTCAGTTAGCTGGGAACTCACCATGTGAAAAAAGATTACACTAAATAACCAAAGAATTGTATAATAATTTAAGTTGAAAGGGACCTCTGTAGGACATCCAGTACAACTTCCTATCCCCCAAAGCAAGGCTAATTTCAGGATGCTCAGGCAGAGTCCAATTGTGTTTTGAAAACTGTGGAGGATGCGTGTTCCACAGCCTCTCCGGGCAGCCTCTTCCAGTGCTTAACCATTCTCAGAGCGAACAGTGTTTTCCTTTGTATCTTTCTCGTTTTGGAATTTCTTTCACTGTGACTTGTAACCATTGCTTTTGGTCCTATCACTGCACCTCTGTGGAGAGTTTGGCCCATCTTCTCTACAACCCTTCTTTAGGCAGTGGACAGCTGCTCTTAGATCCTTCCTTTTCCTTCTTATCTCCAGGCTAAACAAATCCAGTCCTTCCAGACTCTCCTCGTATGTCATATGTTCAGACTTTTAAGCATTTTAGCAGTCTTCCTCTGCAGTCTCTCCAGCTTGTTAAGACCTATCATCTACTTTAGCACCCCAAACCAGATATAATACACCAGAAACACACAAACAAATGCCGGAAAGATGGGAACAATCACATATCTTTACTTATTAGCTCTGCTCTTACTAATGCAGCCCAGTATATGGTTGAACTTCACCATCACAGTGACACATGCTGACTCAAGTTCAGCTTATCCATTAGGTTCACCAGGTCCTTTTCTGCAGACCTATTCTCTTCAGCCAGTCAGCCCAGAGCCAGTACTGCTGCATGGAGTTACTCTGTTCCAAACGCAGGGTTCTGCATTGTCCTTGTTGAAATCTAAGAGTACTTATTGGGCTATTCCTCCAGCTTGCTGAGGTTCTTCTGAATGGTAGCATTGCTCTCCAGTGCATCAACTTGTGTTCCCTGTCATTCAAACCTATCAGATTTCATAGAGATATACACAGACCTGAATTCTTACCATCTGCACAATGCAAGATCTAGTGTAATCTGGATTATGCTTGAAACTCTTGAAATGAATATTTTGTAATAAATTGTGCTACTAACAACTAAAAATCAAACATTTCGAATATTTTAACTGAGAAATAAATTGTATTCTAAGTGAAATGGTGAACTGATATAAAGAAAAATAATCAATGAAGATATATATTTGTTAGACAAAGATACATCTGTGTTGATTCTGGGGGAGTGAAAGGGCTCATTTTGTTTTTATTTTTTCTAGGGCAGCACCATGACTTGTTTCTTTGATTTCACCTCGGTTTAGAATTACATTTTCTCTGTGTTTCTGCTCATACTATATTAGTTCAGAATGTTCGTGACTTTTCCTTTAGATTTGTCTGTTTCTAACTAATCACGCACATCTCTTATAACAGCTTTTCTGCAGTGCCTTCATATTACATCTCATCTACTACCAAGAGATCCTCTGTAAATTGATAATAGAAGATGGAAATATTTTCTCCAACATCAGAAAGTAATTCTGTCTATTTTCTTCAAGGTTTCATCCTCAGAAGCAGCTCAGGAAATTATAGTGGATTCTCTGTCTGAAATAAGACAAGACTCTTAAATCGGATTGGCCCGTATATAGATTCATATCTAGACTTTGATAACCTTTCTTGAGAAATCTGAAAGATAAAGTTTGATTAAATTTACAAATTTAAGTTTTCAGCTGCCTGAAGACAGCCATCTTCTGTTCTTTCAGGCACTGTGGCGCTGTGACATTCAGCTCCTGTTCCAGAAAGATGTGCGTTTACTCTGTGGTATGACTTTCAGTGCTCTGCAATCATCTTAGACACACGGGGACATTCAGCACTAGATAGCTGTTCAGGTAACTGAATCAAGCCCCAGACTCCACTGACTATGTTAACTACATTACCTTTAGTTACAACGGAAGCCTAGTCATCTAGCAGAGATCTAGACACCTACGTTGTAGGCAATGGAATTTGCTTCCAGATTAAAATATACTAATGTAGGTGTCTACAAGTAAATGTTTAAATTTGAGTTAAGTTTATATAGTCAATGGAGATTTGGATCTTGATCCATTTTCTATAAGCCTGATGACTATCTAGTGTCATTTAAGGGTCTTTGATAATGCTTTGTCACTTCCAGCCACCCCTCTAGAAAGACACAGCTCTTCAATAAATCCTGTGATATATCTAATTGCCCTATACAACCATCTTAGATATCCTTGTACATCTCAAATGGCACCAGATGCCTCTGTTAAGGCAGTAGAATCAAGACCATAGACACTGCAATAAATGTCTATGGACATTTAATTTATTGTCTGCGAACAATAAATAATGGAGCTGAAAGTTCTATTCAACCTATTGTAAAATAGGCACGTATACTTAAAGGCTTTCTTGAGAGAATCTGACCACTAAAGTTAGGTGAACTGAATCTTACCAATTATTTCACAAATACAAACCAAATGGCAGTTCTCGATACTGGCCACAAAGAGCATTTCATGTGCACAAATCCGTGCTGTGTATTTTTAAAGTACCTTGCTGGTCCTTCAAGCATAGAATAATATTTTGCATAGAATTTATCTCACAGAGTTTTTACCCTTGCAGATATAAGACTATGGTTCTTTTTTACACATTTATTCTGCTCTTTTCAGTCTAAGCAGAAAGCTTTTTTTCTGTACTGACCTGTACATTGACCAGCAATATACAAATTATTACAGTTTTATGCATTCATCCTCTGTATACCGGAGCAACGAACCTATTGAGATCTTCTTATAATCTTTCAGTTAAGGTAAGGCATACTTTCTTAGAGTCATGGCCTAGGGGTTAACCTCACTCTATTTGCTCTGTAGCATATCTATTGAGAGCTTCCCTGTTTCAGTGAGATGCCTTTTTTATCACTGCCATGTGTTCTTTTGCGTGCACCCGCTTTCGAGACCATTTGCTCATTTTAAACCCAAACGGGGTGCTTCTACTTCTAGTTTCAGTGCAGATTCCCATATATAGAAACAAAACTTTTCATGCTCATACTGTGAAATCTACAGCCTTCTTTCCTTTATCAGAATATTGACTCAGAATTTTCAGGTGAAATGAGGTGAAATGTGTCATGTCCGATTTACTTCATATTCTGTTTTAGTGAGGATAAGTTTTTCTCTGAGTCTCGTAAGTCTAGAGCTTCAATGATTTGTCTTCTACTACATGTATTTTTCTTACAGCAATGCCATTACTACTGCTTCTGGAAACACATTGGTTTATACACTCATACCCTACTTGAAATTAGCATGTGTCCTATTTGTTTTTTATGGTGTTACAGTCATGCAAGGCAGTGTTGCCCGTTACTCCTCCAAAGACTTCTGCTGAACTAGAAGTGGTATTATCAGTTCTTGTACATGCAGTTCATCTTCTACTGATGCCTGCAAACTCCTGCTGTGAAATATAATGCTTTCCAGTTCTGTTTTTTTTTTTTTGGAAGGTTTTGCCATGCCTGTTTTAGCAAACTGTCGTTTGAGCTTCATATGACTCTCTGCAGCAAGCGTCTTTTGGTGTCCCATATTGGACACTTTTGCACCCCTAGCATCAGATCTCTGATCAAATCAGCTTAGCTATATAGCTTCTTTATCTTAGAACAAACCTGAAAAAAGATTAATATTAGGTAGTCCCTGTCTCTGTAGACTTTTTTTCTTGTTCCTTTTTTCATTCGATAGCCCATTGAGGTTTGGTCTTATATCAAGAGCTGCAAAACCTTCTAAATTTTCTTCTTTACTTGAATAAAAAAATCATCATTGATTTAAGTGCAATTTTTACCTACTGTTTGTACTTTTTGTTTCATCTGTATTGTCAGTTCCCTCTTGGGCTTTTAGAAGAGCCCTATTTTGCTAGTGGAGGGGATGCAAAATTTTACTAAAAGTTAAAAGATTAGATTAAACCACAACTTTAAAAGTCATCCTGAGGTGATCAGTTTAGATGCTTATCCTTTTAATATCTATATTTAGCTGAGACAAATCATATTCTACATGTCTTGTCCAAACTAGTTACCTAGTCTTCCTCCATAGTCAACAGAAAGTGTCAGACTCTCCATAGGATAATTCACTTTACCTGTGCTGGACCTTATTTTAGGATGTTTTCACTGGCTCTTTGGAACTGAAAATGATGTCCTCAGAAATAATTTTCAAAAATAATTAGAACTCATAATCAGATAAACTTATTAATTAGAACTCATAATCAGATAAATTTATATCCTCTATTTCGCTGGGGTTACTTTGTTAAAACACTTCATATGATAACCATATTTAATACTGATATAACCATTACCAAGTGCTGTATAGATAGGCTTACTGTACAAAAATTTGTATGATATCGATGTAAATTCAGTGCTTTCATAAATAAACAATAAGACTGTCTATCTCTGCAACATAACTGCACAAGTATAGCATCTGTCTGCAAGGATATTTCTGTATCTGCTCTGTGTGGATGGAATTCTCTATCCCAATATATCTGTAATGCAGCTGTAATGAGGCATGTGTCAGAATGTTGAATGCTTTCACTCAAAATAAAACCCAACAAACACACCAACCTCAGCAGATTTGATAAATACAGAACACTCCTCCTTGTATTACTAACCACTCCTCTGAGAATGGAAGAAACAGCAGAGGATTTCTGCTAAAGTAGATTAGAAATAGGTTTTACCTAAAAAGAATCTTTAAAAAACTCAGGGTCTCTGTACTCTATATTTGTTTTCAGCAATTATTACATTTGTTTTGGTGACTTGCTGAGAGTATTATTACTGAAATAAATTAAATATCTGTAGATTCAACTTTAGCAATGATTCTCAGTGGCAGCTGTGAGTCTTGAGCTGTTAACTTCTTACAGTCATGTTATTCTTCTTGGCATGAAACTGAAAAGAAAAAGAAAAAAGAGCTAGAACAGATCTGAACATCACAAAATATGTGCATGATATTTTCAAATCTTAGTGAAGATGTAAGCCTCTACACAAGAACATGAGGTGGTTTAAGGAAAAAATCTGAAATAAATACGTAACACACTGTACACTGTGATTACAGATATTAAGATTGAGTGCTTTATAATTGCTCAGGGTTTCCATTGGAGATGATCCACCTGTATTGTTCACATGGAGTATAGCTGCTCAGCAACAGTCAAAAGCTTCCAGAACTATTACGTAATCTGTGAATGTTTATCAATTATTTTAATACCATGGGGAACATGCAATCACAGTTTCGATTATTCTAATCTCTTCAAAAATAGTCCAATAATGTCTTGCAAAAACAATGTTCGTCTGTTTGTATTCTTGGTTAATTACCATGTTCACTTGCACAGCAACAAAATTAACCGTCAGAATGACAAAATCTAACAATGCACCCGAGCTGAAGATCTGCCAACAATCTTCGAGGAAATCTCAGACAGAATTCCAATGTCCAAAGTCTGTTTCACCAGGAAAGAGTCACACTTTTAAATGGCATTTTTGTAAAATACAAAAGTTTTAGACACTCAATACCATGTGCAATTAGCAAGCTGTAATACTGGTATTCTTTAAACTCTTTTCCAAGCAGAGTAATGTAATGTAATTGTTTTTTAAATGAATACTGGTTTAATGGACATTTAGTTAGAAAGATTGGAATGATCTGGTTTGGCTAACCCTTCATAAGAAGATGATGTTTCTGTTGTCTTGCTGCTTATCCTCATTCCCTGAATTAAGATATCAATCCAAGTAACACTGAGTCATTGAAAAACAGCTCAGACTGTGGCCTAGAATGGAGAATGTACAGGGAGGAAAAATACAAATGAAATTATAGTGCAACTTTATGTTTATCCGATATTTTGCTGCCAGAATAAATTGACCTGCAATAGTACGTTGATCCTAATTCTCATCTGGCTTGCCTCTGCTGAGTTCCTAACAGACTAGTGTAGTATGTATATTTACAGTGCAAATGTTGGCATGCACAAATATGAATTATACTCTGGCAGAAAATGAATGATAGCTAAGAAATTGACCTGTTTTATGTGTGTCAGATTAAGAGAAAAAAAATAAACCTTTTAAACAATTTCTTTTAAAAAATGAATGTATAAGTCCTCTCAGGTTGACCTCTCTTTTACAAAATAAGGTCATCAGTAAACGAAAAAGTACATATAGACCAAAGAGGCTTCAAAAAGGAAGGCTATTGTCTCTGATTGTATTGCCACAATTTGTGTTCGTTCCAGAGATATATTAAAAATAAATTATTGATTAATTAATGTTACTAGCAAATCCAGCAAATATAAATTAGGTTCAGGGATTTAATGGGCACCAATTGAAAAGTATTTTAAAACATAGTGGTTTATACGATCAAAGAGTATAGGATTGATAATTTGGAAGTTTGTTCATGACTATAAAGTCTGCATGAGGTCTAGTTTCCAGGAGTGCTGACTTCACTGGCCGATAGGTGCTCTGAAAATAAACTTGATGAAGTATGATAGGTCATCAGCTAGCATAGCCACAATCCCAGGCTACTTTAGAAAATGTTTGCCTTTGTGATTTACCCAACCTGGTACATATCAAGTAGATGGACTGGTATCAGTGAAATAGTTTATAAGTTGGAAATTACTGCGACGGTAGTTTTAAACTTAGCTGGTGCTTTGGTTTGCTGTAATGATAATTATTTTCAGAGGACTTTATTCCACTGTATTTAGTCACCGCAGGTAAATGCAGTTCTATCAGCAATTAGCTACTCCTAATGTTGCCCTTCAGTATTACACAACCTTATGCTAGAGTATCTTTTAAATAAGTTATTTGCTTGACTAGAAGTGTCTAGGTGTTAATTCATTACAATACACATCTATAACTTCGGCCAATGTTTTCAGGATGTCAGTAGAGGATGACTTTCTATTTTAAGAACTCATTCAGCAAACTCAGGCTGTACAAGGAGCCTACACTAGAGCAGCTTAGCCCAAAGTTATGATGAGTCCACTTTATGTCTATCACTATACGTATCTTCATCCAGTACACTGCATTAAAGCATTTTCAAATGTTTTAATTTATTTAATTTTTTGTTTAATTTATTATGTTCTACCCAGGATTGAAGATATCTCATATGGAAACTTCTTAGTGTTTTCTGTGTTGTTAATACCAAGTCTATGAGGTGTGATGTGGAGACACCACTTAAGAGAATGAAAGTCTGTGTGCTAAGCAAAGTCTGTTGTTGAGGTCAAAATTATACTGTGTCTACAAAAGATTAAAATTAGGAAGAACAACAGCAGAACTGATGCTTTAGACACAAAATTTTAGCATCATCATAAAACATTTCTACTCCAAAAAAGTAAACAGAGACGCAGTGCTTATTTTTGCGCTGTTAATCTGGGAACATTGTTTATTTAGCTTTGGTTAGTACAAATCAGTTCTGCTGAAATGCTAAACTGAGGTTTACAGAAGTGGCTGGGAAATTAGATGTCATTATCTTCAGGTCTTGCTCTTTCTGCTCTGCAAGTGCAGCCATCTGCAAACAACAGCTCTCTAACAAAGACTTTGATGATGCACACAAATAAGATAGATTAAAAAGTTTGAATGAGTGGATTCTAGTCTTTACTCCCAGGGTAGATCATGAACTATGTGATCTAATTTTAGTGCAAAGAAATCTTCAGATAGTGATGGCACAATGAGTCATCCGCCAAATCACCATATAGTTGTCAGATAATATCGGTCCATTATTTAGCTCTTTTTTTTTTTTTTTTTTAAGGAGTCATTAAAGGCTAGAGCAATTGAGATGTCTGTACTGGGTCTACAAATAACCAGCATAACCTTCTGTTTTTGTTGCTTTAGCATGGAAAAAGATCTCAGCAGAATTACCGTGCTGTAACTGATTAGTTAGCTAGTTACACAGAAAGGATAGAGGTAACAGTAATACTATCGGATTACTACATCCTGCGCAAAGTGACAGCCTGTCAAACAGCCACTTTCCCTCCCTAGAGCCCAGTAAGCAAGTGTCTAGGTAAATCAGAAAAAGGGGAAATGAGGCTGAACTCTGTCTCCTGTAAGAGGGACCCCAAGCACATATTTGTTGCTATTCCAGAGAAAGATCTACCAAGAGGCACCAAGGCATCCTGGGCTGGCCTATCAGCAGCTCTTACTGACCAGTCGCAGGGTCTCAGGGCCAAAGATGAGAAAGATGGAGCATGTTCTGGCTGCCCTACTTGCTGCTCCAAGGACAATTTATACATTTCACCTGGTCATTGTTTAATATAAAAAATCCCCTTCAGGCTATGCTTTAGAGAAGAGATTAGCTGCCAGAGTGAAGCCTGTTCTGCTCTTGGATGGAGTGACTCAGAGGCCTTAAATAAAATGATACAGTTTCTAGATCCCAGAGGAGCTTATGCCTGAAACAACTCATAGCTGTTCAGATATAGTAAAAACGAGGTGATCTGAATATGCAAAAGTTTTGAATGTTATGGGAAATTTAAAAAGAGAAGTGTCTGTAATTCGAGGGTCTTCAAATTGAAGATAGAGATGCGTGGGGATTTTCAAGTGAACAGTTTGGCACCTAGGCACCTAAATTTCATCTAAATCCCACTTCGGTCACGGCATTCACTATTTATGTCTTTCCAAAGGCGTTAATAATGGATCCCATTAGTTAACTAGAAACTACTCTTGCCAATATTTTGCCAGCACTTGAGAATAAAGAGATACTTACGCAAACATTTAGGGTCAACATTGGCCTATGTTCATTATTTAGGTGCTTCTTGTTCACAATATTATAATTGATTTTTCTCTCCCTACAACATTAACACATACACTAATATAATAATTATAATGTAATAACTATGATTGTAATTCATTTTAGACTAACTTTCAGTATATCGTGGACACAGACAAAGATTTTAGCATAAGTTTATCGTTTATGACTTTTAAGGGGTTTTTTGGATATATAAAGTTCATAGGGATAGTTCTGCATTGTCTTCTCTCTCATATAACAAATTTATTATCATAGGTTTATAATTAAGATGAGAAAAATTTTAAAATTTATGGATTTATATTGATACTTGAGGTATAGGAGGCAGTTTATTTTGATCCACGCTAGCATGTTTAGTAACTTGGGAAGACCAAAGTTGTTATGCATCAGAGAAGCATGGCATTTATTATAGTTAAGTTTTTTATTTTCATAAGTTACAGTCCCCATGTCATTCACAAATATAAAATTGAACACTGATAACTATCGCTATCTGTCCTGAATGACTAACAGTTAGTGGATGAGCATAATTTGCCTGATAAGCAAGATTTCAGCCTGCTGCAGCCTGGGTTGGTAAACTCTAAAGCTGAGGAGATCCTCCTTGCCCAGTGCCTGAGGGCCAAGGTGCTGTGATTCCTTGTCCTAGGGTCCAGCCAGGAGCTCAGCTGAGTACTTGTTCCCCATATATGCACATACACAAACACAATAAACGCACACAGTATACACTCAGCCGGACACATAGATCGGCACAGACAGAATAGTGCTTTTACCTGTACCCAAAACACAAACAGCACTTACATAAATGTGGACACAGGTGGCCCTGTCCCATTGCTTCTCTCCAGCTGATCAGGGCTGAGGTTTACCGGAGGAGCTTACATATATCTTCACTGTCCCAGCTCATCTCTGGATTTCTTGAATGATCCTGTGGATTAAAAGTCTGTCCAACATCCGTACCTGAACCTGAGGACCCTTACCTAATGTTTAACTTTTTGTAGATGTTGGTCTCATCTTTCTTGGTGTCTCCTCCTTCAGCTGCTGGCTCCCTGATATCTGGGCCCCTCAGCCTTGCAGCTTCTCACGCCACTGGCTGACACTTAGATCTCTTATCCTACTTGCTAGCCAGTCTAACCTTGAAGTTCAGTGGTGTTAACATACAGGCTTAGAATAGGGAGCATATACACTGAAGATGGTTAGAAATAAGGTATAATAGGAATATATAGGATAGACTGCAGTAATCAAGTACGGAGCTCAGTTTCTTGTTTCTACTCCACCAGCAATTTGTATCCCATTTTCCCTCTATTGTCCTGCACTTGTTCCTCTCCAGTCCACCTTGATACCTCCTTTTCCCCATCTTTGGTCCTTTCCCTATATATCCAATAATGTTTTGCACAATCCCCAAATTCTCTTACCCCTGCATTCATAATAAATCCTTTACCCATTCAAGCATTAACCCCTTATGTCTGCATGGCATCCAGGAGAGTCTCGTTGAGTCATCTTGGTGGATTTCACACAAAGGACAATGGTCTTATCGTCCTCTTATGGTCTTAGGAGCAGACAATTCAGTATGCTTCATTTTCAGTTACTAGGTTATTATGGCTTGTCTGGCTATTATCATTCCTTTCATTACTGGGTCCTCGTGTTTAATTTGATTAACCTTTTGTAAGGTTACAGTTTTCCTGTTATTTGAAATGTAGTGAATTGCTATGAGGTTTTAAACACAGTAAGTTAGCTTCTAGCATTTATTTGTTTGTTTTTTTTCTTCAAAAGAAGATGTTGAGCTGTTGGCTGTCCTGTGTTGCTAGGCTAAGGCTAACTCCATTGTACTGAAGCAGCGCTACTTATATTGAAACAAACAGGCACTTAGGATAACAGATCAATTGCAAATGCAGGGCTGCTCAGCCTCATTGATCAAGCTGGGCTCAGTAGTCTAAGTAGCACCATTTATTCACTTCTGAGGTCCTTATGCTTCTATTTGTGTCTTTCCTTGGACAAATATTCTCAATTCTCCCACTTTGGATACAGTGGTTAAATTACATATGAATAGACTTTTTAAAATCCTTTTTTGAAGTAGCTGCCAACTAGGCTGCCTCTAAATGCAGAAGACAGATTGACTGATGTCTGTACTACTCTCTATTTGACATTGGACGCTGTCTGAGTGGGATTACCTGGCAGAGCGAAAAGCAGGTCTAGGAGCTGGGTTATCCGTACTGTCACAAATACTGTGTGGCCCCTGATTCTTTTAGGTTGATGTAAACACAGGGTGAATAAGGACCTCCTTTTAACCATGTTGATGAGGTGGAGAGGCACAGACACCAGGTGCCCAAGCTGGTGCAGGGCACTAGTCCTTTCTGCACTGCACTTAATCTTTAAGTTCCCTGGGAATCCCTCCATATGTGAATGGATTTCAGGGCTCAGTGAGAGAAACATAAGATAAACTTCACACGGAATGCCTCCCACTAGACACTTCCCATGATTTAGCGTTGTGCAAACCTAATTGATGACATTGCTTTAATTAAAGCTAAAATTATAAAGTGGCCATCAGATAACTTTTGGAGGACATTATGAAGAGAGCAAGCATTTTTTGAGAGAGGATCATGTTCTGCTCCTTGTTACTTCAGTGTACTTCTAATATGATTCCATTCACTTCCAGTCTACCTGAAGGCCAGGGTAAGTAACAAGAGAGATTTCAGGAATTTACTTCTCTAAAACAGGACTGTTGTTTTGTTAGATTTCTGGAAGGAAATGAAGCTGTTTTGCTATGCAGGCTAGATAGTTATTCAAATAGAGCAATAAAACTCTTAGTCAGATTTAGCTAAACTGCCTCCTTAAGCAAGCAATATTTTTTTGTGTAGTAACTAATCCACTCCATGAGTTGATGTATAGAAAGATACAGTCTGATAATTATCTAACTTATCTAAGTCAATTTACAAACCAACAGCAATAAAACACTACAGCACAAACTGATGGAAGGGCCATTCGCAGAGTAAGCCAAGGACAAAACTAAGAAACATAAAAAAAAGATGTGAAAACATAAAGAGGAAATTAATTGTCACCTTTTCTCCATGAAGCTGCCAAACATCCAACCTGATTTCTAACCTGGTTGTCTCCTCAGAAATTCTAAATGATTGCTTTTTGTCTGCAGTCCACACTGTGTATCAAAACTGTGTATTATATCATTAACTGTATGTTAGTCATTATATGACAAAGGTAAATGTGGCAATTAAAGCTGCTGTCACCATTTTGCTTAGTCACATCACTGAAATAATACGTAGCACTGTATAGTTGCAAAGTCATCTAAGTTTGTTCTTGAATCTTCAAATCTTCCTTGTGAGGTGAGTAAGTATCATTATTCTGATATCACTGATGAACTAGCTAAGAAAGATTCTGACTCACTTAAGAGTCAGATTCTGGTTTCACGTTTTTTAAGCCGTGATACGTCTTTTGGATTTACAGAATTTAACGATATGATTGAGATCGGGATCTAGCCTGTAGATGAGTCACTGGTAAGGCTGGGATTAATACTCAGACTTCCCTTCCTATCTTGACTCCCCTTCTGACATTCATCTTGCTTTTCTGATACTCAGCAATACCTCAGTTTCGTTCTATGAATCTCAGTGTCTAACAAGCCAAATGTCCTGGTACAGTATCAGCATTTCCCTTTTAGCCCATGCCCCATGGTGAATACTTGAGCCTGATAATGAAAAAATTGGTGACGAAATACACCTTACAAGGAAAATAAAAGGTTCCTTTGGAGTCTATAGGCAGCTAAGTAAGTACAGTAAACTAAAGCACAAGTGCAGCTGGCAAATGTGTGTTGCTCTAAGTTTCATTGTAATGCAGAACAGCACAAACAACTGCCTTGGGCTGTAGGCTTTATCCATTAAAGCCATAGGTGCTTCAGCCTTTAGCAGATCCGTGCACCACGACAAATCTGTAGTACAGGAGCTTGCTTCTCTTCAGCATGCAAGCAAATCTTTCTGCCTTGTGCACCTGTGCTCTGAGCAAGCCAAAAGAGGGGGCAGACTCAGCGAAAAAAAAAAGACTGCCCTGCAGGTTTTTGCTTGTACTCTTGACATTTACAGAGCAGTCCGTTTAATATTTACTCTAATATTAAAAAAAAAAAAAAAAAGTTCTCCTCTGAAAGGGTCCTGTCATTGCTTGACAGATATATGCATTGCCAATGGATAAGAATACATCTAGATGAGTAGAGGTCTGAAATACATCTTTGAAATATTTTAATAGCCTATTGATTTTTCCACATTAACTTGTACCTGAAAAGAGAGAGTGAAAAGTGTGGTTTTCAAGGGACAGACTAGACTTTGCTTTCTTAGCAGAATTTAGAAGTAACCCAATGTCTTCAGATTTCTTGCATTTCTGTTACCCCGTGTGTCCTCTAAAGTTACCATGACAGAAATGTGGTGGCATTTATACCATTTCAGCTTTTACATCATAGAAGCGAGTTGACATGTTTTCTTCCTTCTCCCAACCGGCTTACATTTGTATTCCCTGTTATTCTGGAAATGTACCGTTGTGGATCTGTTTTTCATTATGACAGAGAGAAGCTGATCCCTCAAAGTCAGATTCTGCATTCGAGCAAAAAGCTGGCAGTTGTCACACTTCCTCAGTTCACCAGGTCTTTGGCATTGTGGCAGAGCAATTCTGAGCACTGCCTTGCAAATGTTCGTTATTTCCCAGTGCCTCCTCAGCTGGATCACATATAGAATACAAATTAATGGTAGACGCCAATCAGCACTGGGTTTATGGTTCCCTGTGCTGCCATTGTTGTTCCCCTCTGCTCCTATTGGATTTTCATGTCCAATTGTACGTTCTCCCACACTTTGCCTCACTCCCCCTGCATGAATGAACAATGAAGGCATTTCTATTTTTGAATTTGGCAGCTCTGCTTTGCACTGACTCCTATGTAAAAGTTTCATGGGAAAATCAAAGAGTGGCCATGTAAGCCTTTTTTTTGTGAATATAGTTCTACCTGTGCAATACATAAGTAGCTTATCCTCTTGCACAAAAAAGGAATATTTATTTATGCACAGGCGGTGCACCCAGTTGATTAAGTATTTACCCGAGTCTATTACCATGAATTATATTTAAATTCATATCAGTTTTTCCCCTCTCTTCAAGGTAACACAGTAGAGCCTGTGAATACATAACAGAAAGACATTACACCGGCTTAGTCAGCAATTACTCAGAAAAAAAGCTCAGTAAGCCTTATTCTTTTTAAGCATTTCTGCGCAACCATTGTTGGTTAAAAGAGATAAAAAGTAGCTGAGCTAAATTTTATTTTATTCTGAGAGTATAAATCTTCTTCCATTACACCATACTTCTAAGGTGGTAGACTACTGCGTTAAAAAAAAGTTTTTTGTTCATTCTCTTTAATGCCATTCTCTCTCAGATATTTCAGATTGTAGTCCATGGTACTTATCCCAGCTCTCAACAGCCTCACTGGATTTTACGTCCTCCAGCTGACTGAATGTCAGTGCAAACTACAGACTTGCTATAGCGGTTCTTTAAGTGACATATGTCTACCCTCATTATAAGGTGAAGCTGTGAGGCAACACTTACCTGCAAAGTTTCTGTAGTTTCGTCAGTCATAAAAAGGCTGGAACTTTGGTAAAACATATGGAGGAAAAACAATCCTTGTAATCAAAGGAACAGTTAGAGACATCTATTTATATTAATTCCATATTAATCCTGCCTGGATTCCACTAGTAGAGATGTGGATCAGCTGAAGAAAGTGTTATGAATCTTCATTGTTTGCTATGAACAAATAGATTATGTGCGACTGCTTTTCCTGGCCTTTCTGAAGGTGTGAAGGCTGTTCTTCTCAAACTAGTGCTGAGTGTCAGCAGAGTGAACTGGTATTGCCTTAAGAATAGAGAGAACTACTGTTCTTATTGAAAACAAGACCTTGAAGGTGAACCCTGAAAATACAATCACTCTAGGAGAAGCCAGTTCAAACATCATAAAAAGCCAATGCACATTTTCAGTTGTGAAAAATTAAGTTTTTAAGTACCAGGAAAACAACTTTCCTCAGGAACTGTTCTGGGAAAAACAGCAACTGAAGAGATCCTGGTTTACAATAACAGTTCAGGACAAAACTTGTTTAAATTGTCCACACAGACAATTTGCAGTTCTGGAGCTATACAAATTATTTAGCCCTTTTTATCTTTAATTCTCTATCTCAAAGGCTTGCCTATTCTATTTTGAAATTATTCTTGCAGCTAAGAGGGAAAGAAGCTTATTCGGCTGAATCAGTAACTCAGATGATTTCTGCATGTAAATGTTCAATGTATATTTTTCTGTTGTATGCTGCCCTATCCATTTCCTGGAACTGTGGCTGGAAACAGTCCCTTTATTGCTCATTTCTCACTGCTAAAACTCAATGAAATTCAATTATCACAAAAACAGTCAGTAGGCTTCAATTTTGCGTGTCCTGTTACTTTTTAAATTTGGAGTGCCTCCCGATTGCTGTCACAGCTATTGCATTGTCTAAATCAATTGCCATGGCACGCTCACTAAATTGAGAAATGTTGTTGTGAATGCGTAAGAGGTCTCAAGTATCAACAGAACCAGACGCAAACAGGGAGAAAATAAAAGGTAGGGGAATTTTTCATCTGCTACAGAACTTTATTCCTTTGTCTGATTTCCTTTGAGGATTCACCAAGGGACAAATAATACTTCACCCTTTCTGCCTGTATGTTTGTTTCAAAACTTCTTAAGCAGACAAAAGTACTACTAAAGCAGTGATTCAAAGAGGGTTGGTGACAAGTGGAAATTTTATGGCTTCAGGCCTGCAAATTCTTTTTCATACTCAAATATTGAACCTTTTTCCAGAGTGTATTTACAGAGGTACGTACTTAAGGCCAGATTGTGCCTGGCATATGCACTTGTGCATGGAAAAACAAGAGGTACAAGAAATTGGCCATATGCTTAGGGACTAGTTCCACTCTGTTAAAGGGTTTGGAGAGCTGGACAAAAAGCACTGTTCTTCCAATAACCCTTCATCCAAAATAAGGGTGAGCTGTTCACCTCACCAAGGACATCGCCTTTCAGCCTGGCAGCTAAGGAAGTCCTTTCTGCGCCCCGACGTTGATCTAAGCAATGTCCAGAAAGGGCACGAACTACCTGTCCAGAGGGTCACAAGCTGTTGTTGCTATTTGTCAGTTTTAAGAGCATATAGGTGATTCCAAGAAGAAGCCCTGAGCATTTGAAATCAGAACTCAGTTTCCACAGTTATACACACATATGACTAACTCAGTCACACAGCAAGTGAAAAATGTACACAGATACGAGTAAGAGAATTTGCTAAAATGACAGGATGAGGATCTTATATGCACTGGAGAGAAACACTGTCAGCTTCTTTTGTCCTGCCTGGAGGAAAATGAGCGTACGTCATCTCATCTGAGTGTAGAAATCTACCATAGATCAAATGAATTTGAAGAGTGCTTGTTTGTCTCCATTAGCTATAAAGGGCAAGTACTCAAGTAGCTCAGAAAAAAATAGAAAGGTGCAATGACCTTAGGCAGAGTGAACAATAACAACAAAAAAAATACAGTCAATTATGTGATTGAAAATCTTGCTGTATTGAAATTAAATTGAAATATTCCCCAACATTTCAAGATCATAATCTCTTCATCTGCTTACCTGAAACATTACAGTACTTGATTTTGAGATTTTAGCATCACATTTTCATGAGCAGATTGAAGCAGAGTTTTTTTTTCCATTAAGACTGAGTCCCTATTGCACTTCCTCCTCCATAAACAAATCCACACTCGGTTACAGCTCCATTTCTGAAGACCATTGCATACCTGAATACCCTCCTGTCTGTGAATTCTTAACTAAGGGTTAACTAATACTTTGAGAATCTCTGGCCCCGCCATGAGTTAGAGAAAGGATCTGAGTAGGAGGTATAAGGGGGAAGAGACTATTGTGTCACACAGCTGCCTTTTGTCTTCTATAAATTTGGTCATATAACTCCCCGAGAAAACCACAGTTCACCCTTGCTCGCTATAACTTTGCAGCTCAGTGCCTCAGAGATTCATATACTGAGCATGTTCCATTCCTGACATTTTCAGAATTTAGCAGAATTTTCATCGCTGTTGCAGCTGTGGGCTGCAGCAGGCAGGAGCAGAAGCAGTCAATGAAAATAAGGGCAAGGACACTCTCTCCCTTACGTTGTCAACCAGCTGCCTTTAGGGCCACTGCCTTTAGGAGGATCCTGCCTGATTTAAATTTAGAGGGACATAAGTAGATCCGGAAGAGGATAGGTAGGGACAGGTATTGCAGACTGAGGAAGTGAAAGAGAAACCTAGGACTGGGAACTGAGAGTGGACAAAAGAATTGAGATGCGGATCCTCGTTTATGGAGGTGACGCTGAGGCAGAGATTGAATGAAAAGTTGAAGAGGAAGGCCAGAGTAGAAATGTGAAGAACAGAAGGATGGTATAGGCAAATAAATAAAGCAGCAGCCAGAAATAAGAAGAGGTAAGACGTCCTTTATGAAGGAAGGGTGACCTAAAGTGGTCAGAATAGGAAGCCCAAGGACGGACAAATGACATGATCAGTATCTGTGACCAAGCAATAAAACCCTATAATGGAGGAAGGGTCAGAGAAGATGGGTGAGGGTGAGGTTCAATGAAGCTCAGGAATAAAGCAGGATAAGACTCATTTACCACAGCTGTTGCACAGAAAGTTGACTCCTTCTCTACACAAAGGGGATTAGAGAGTGGCCTTTGTTTTAAATAAGCAGCTGTGTCTGTTGAGTGGATCAGCTGGTGTAAATGTTTCTTCCTGAGTTTATCAAAAGAATGTGAAGGTCTCCCTAAGTTAGCCAGACCATCATGGGGGAACTGTATATATGGTTCAGCCCAACATAAAGTATAAAACCTGAACAACTGCCACAGGAATTTTGAAGAGGGTGATGGGCTTGAGCTGGCTTCAATCCACCTATTGCTTCCTGGTGACTGGGGAAGCCCAGTGTCATGACTGTGAGCATATTATAGAGACTGATAATGGGAATTACATTGGTATTCTGATGGAAGTGCATATTGCGATTGCTATATTTTGCTAAGCATATACACTTGTAGTGTGATTTCAGTCTACCACTATATCACTTTGCTAAATCCAAAATGCCATGTGACATCAAATACCTTCAAAGTAAACTTTTATATTAAACATTGCACTCTCCACATGTGGAATATCTAAAAGAACCTGGTCAGAGAGTATTGGACTCTGACAGTACCAGAGGCATAACGGAAAAAAAATGGTTCACGCTGTAAGAAAAAGGAAAGGAAGCTTTTACTGACAAGACCATATTCTTCCTCTATTGTAGTATGAAGCTTGAAATAGTGAAATCTCACTTTCCCTCTTGTATTAACTGTCAGAATGGTAAATATTCCCTTCTTTTCTAGCTATGGCCAAAGAAGAGGTCTTCTGTCCTTTACTGAGTTTGAAGGAGCGGTATATACAGCAGATTTAATGACTCTAATCATGCTAAGAAAGATCTGATATGTGATGATGTGTGATATAATAACATGAGTAATCAAAAAAATAAGGACGTGACACACACAAGGGTCTTAGAAGAACTTTATGTGTCGCAAAATCATCTGCTCAGATTTTAGGAAATGCTAGGATTGAGATTGCCTGAGAAATTTTCATTTTTCTCTGACAAGACAGTCTTCAGCCTTTTTCTGCAAGGTTCCTGTGCAATATAGTGTATTGGATGGATTTGCTCTGGGATGGGTTAAGGCTGTGTACGGAAAGAAGATTGCTTTCTGTAGGACTCCATCTTCATTTTTTAAAGAAAGTGAAATACAAGACTGTGATAACTAGTGAATTAGATAGGTGATTGGGGAAGAGCAAGTATACAACAATGAAACCAAATTAATTCTTCCAGGAGAATTGTATTCTGTCCTTGATTCTGATATTGGTTCCTGTCTAAATCTGGAAAATTCATGTAAACCAAGGTTGTCCTAGACTCTAACTAACTATGAGTTCCTGAAGCTAGTTTACTCTTAATACCTCTGTGTTTATCCTTTTTGCTAAAATATTGCTTCATCATTTGCTCATACTTAGGTCATTCACTCCTACTTTGTATTACAGTGTACAGCATAGGAACACTTTGAAGACGTAAACTGTGATTCTTGGATGCCTTCCAGGAAAACGGGAAAACAGCAGCCTCTCCGCCAGTCCTCACCAGCCCTTGTACAGGACAGTCGCATCTGAGATCAGCAGCTATCAAGGATTACTTTGGGAAGGGAAATCTCAGGTAGGGAAGCTAAAACCCCTGTTATATCTCTGGAATGACACAAAAGAGACCTTGTTTGGGGCACGGTCTGTCCACTTGTGTTCGCGCAATTCTGATACACTAGCTTAAATGAATAGTCCACCAATTTTACAGATACTAGGAAGAATTTGCTGTGACCACTAGGTTTTTAGCAGCGGTTTCTAAAGCCAGTGGTAAGCCCTGGGGTTGGCAATGAACTCCAGTCACCCTGTTTCTGTGAGTACTTGTAAATAACCTTAGTAGGTGTCCATGTAATGCCTTGTGTAATCAACTGTGAAGAAGTCTCAAGTTTTGTCTTCCAGTCCTTCTAGCTTTATGAAGGTTCAGGTCTGGAACAAGGTTTATAAAGCTTCTCAGCAATCACACAGGGTGACAGATTTTCCCTGAGAGGCAGGTGGTATAATGAGCATCACTAGTCTGTCATCTCTCAGAGGGTCAAAAGGACAGGGATTCAGCAAAAATGTGCACTGCAGCACTAGTGGAGTTTAAAAAGATAGCTACCCTATTTCCGAAAAGTTAAATGTATAAAATTTACAGGCATGAGTTTTGTTAAAGCTTAATTTCAACAGCCATCTCACCACCAGCTCCAAATAAGCTTTCAATTTAAGAAAGCTTAAGAAGTGGTACTGTCTCCTCTCTTCCTTCCTCCTACCCTGCCATTACCTGGTGCTGTGGCTGCTCCATTTCACCTGGCAGAAATGAAGCTGTAACACTGCAAAGCCCCTTATTGTACCTCCGGGTAGCCCTGGTTATTATCAGTTGCAAATGTTTTTCACAAAGTCACAAGGAAAACGACAAAGTTCAGGCTGATGGACAGGGAGTGTGTGAAAAAATAGAATTCCTTTAATAAACTGCAAGTCTTTACAGGCCAGCTTCTCAAATAGGTTTGTACTTTGTTGCATGTACCTGTTGGAAAGGTGACCTAATTCATTTTCTCTGTGCCTGTTAGTGACTTCATGTAACTGTAAGGGGAATAAACCACAGAGAGAGTTTTTTGGTATGTGCATATGCACATTCCTCTTTGAACCACTATGCAGAAGATCTGGCAACTACAAGTGTTTGGAAGCCTAAGATGTGATGTTGTGTATTTGTTTTGTGACCTAGAGCAAAATCTGTGACAGAATTCATAAGAGAAGGTTACTGACTGCTCAAAGTGAGCAGCTTACTTTCTATGGAGATTGTAATGTGTTCCACTAAAATCCTACAAGTGTATAAAGTTGTGAGACTATTGCTGTAAAATGATCTGATGTTTATCAGGACTCTGAATGACGGAGGGTGTGTGTTATGAGGCCTTGTGTCTTTGCAATGATTTTACATCTTTAGCTGCTGGAGTCTAAATATCAAAGTAGGTGTTTCAGGGGAGTCCGCCACCAGTACTGCCAAGTGTCTATACTGGGGCAGCAGACGCACAAAAGCACTCTCACTAATCCACATCACGTCAGCAGCCAGTCCTGGGTAACAATGAGAGTACAGCACTTCCTTAACCTCTGCAAGCGGTCAAGAGATTTTTTTTCTTTTCTTCTTTTTTTTTTTTTTTTTCAGGTAGAGATCCAGCATCTATTATCCCTGCTTGAGATTAAACTGTCTTTGTTTTCACCATATGTTCAAAGACTAAAGCTCTATCCTTTAAATAGCAGAATTATGGTCAACTCTTTGCTAGCAGGTGCAAGAAGGACAGGGTCATTATTTTGAGTGCATCCTCGTGCACCTGCTTTCGGATATACAGCAATTTTGACTGCCCCTTACACAGCTGTTCAAAGGATATAGCATACATTAGGATATAGGATCCTTTCTAAGTACTGGAGATCATATGCTTTGGTGAGGACATACAGTATAAGAAAAGGATCTCACCACAAGTGTACTTATCTATCTAGACAGACTTAAAAATTCAGCAAATAATTGATAATATCAAAATCCACATCCACTATGCTACTGTTTTTCTAATGTTTTACTTGGATTACAGGGAAAGACAAAGGAGAAAACAAATGATGCAGTTTTATTCCCTGTAATTTTCTTAAACTATGAAAACTACTCCTCAGAATAATCACAGGTGGGTAGCAGACTAATAATAATGTTATTTACTTGGGTTAGCATGACTGTTTCTTCCGTAAGGATGGCAAACTGAATGCTGTATGGAATGCGGACGGATCCTCCATTTTTTTAAATAAAGGTTTCTAGTGGTCAGTTTTCTTAATGCCCACATCCACTAACCGAGATGTAAATGACCTTGAGTGGTGACCAGAAGAGTTTTGGAGAGCCCTGGGCAGAGAAGCTAACTTCCAGCACTTGCAGGTGTTTGGCAGCTTGGGGAAAATCTAGTCCTTTTATCTGCCACACTGGAGGGCAGTTGAGAGGAATCAGGCCTCCTTTGTTAAAGACAGGAGCCCTGTTGTGCAAAGGCAACCAGCTGAATGGAAGAGAGCAGGGAAGGGCTAAGAAAAAGCCTGCAGAGAAGCTCCGTTGTCAGCTACTTCTCTGCTGCTTTTTAAAGGGTATCTGCGTAGAAGAATATACTGCTCAGACATGAGGATTACATCACCCCATTCCGCTTTTCCTTATGTCCTAGCTGCATTTCCCACCATTCAGGTCCTATTAGGAAGTGTCTTTTGGACGTTCCCCTCAGTGAGTAAATGCCTGCCTTGCTACTAGCTGGACAGCTTCAAGATGCAAATGTCATTACTTATAATGAATTTTTGCTAGAAAATTATCCTATACAAAGTGCATCCAGATTACATGGACTTGTAAGGTACTCTTGGCAGGGATTAATTTTATGAATGGAAGATAATGGTATTTAAGCTGTGTGTTATCCCAGGGGTCTCTAACGTAGCAGGGAAACTGCTGACTGATGTAACTTGTCCTGAAGCAAAACAACTCATTTATGTAGGTGTTGCCTAGAGCTCAGCAGAATCACAAGAGATCCTAACGCTGCATTTTTTGGCTCCATTTCACTAAAAGTAAGCCTTTCTTTTTTTTTTTTTTTCCCTCTGGCATGAAAAATACAAAAAAATGTATTTGACATCTTTTATAGTGTACTTTTCCTGAAACTTGCGTCGGATACATGTCTCTTGTAGTTATATATTGTCTAATGAAAGCTTAATCTATATTAATTGTATCAGGAGGTCAAGGCTCTTTCCTCTACCCACTTGATAGAGTGGGCAATTATCAGCAAGACTGCTAACTTCTCCAAAAGTTGATCACAGTGCTATACGGTCATCCAGAGGTGCTTATTTAGATATAAATTAAAAATTATAAATAAGAAGTAGACATATGTGTCTCTCTTGGGACATTTGGAAGAGGTAAATGACGAGATATATGTCTCTCTCATTCTTGACGTGAAAGTGTAAAGATTTGTATTTGTGACTAGTTGCTGTGATACCATCTGTCTGCTCCCATCCCATCCAACACAATAGCCTTCTGATAGACATTTCCTCCATGGTGTCAGCTACTGAGCTGCTCGGTTTCTAACCTTGTATATAATTCTCCTGACAAAAGAAGAAGAAATATTTTTATGACACCAATTCTCTTTCTGATTTGTCTACCCCATGGGCTGGAGATGGCTGCCGCAGCATGAGCTTCTCCCTCAGTGTCCCTCCTGCCAAAGTTAATAAAACCCGAGGGCTCCACTGCAATCTCCACAGGAGGAGCTTCAGCAGAAGCCAGCTGCAAGATCTCATGCATGGTCAGAGAAACATGAAGTGAGGAACATATTCCTTGAGTTGTCAGTACTTTGTTATGGGAAAGAAACCTGTACCTCCTACTTCGCCTCTTGAATTCTCTGGTTGCAGCTCCAAGCTCCAGAGATAACGGGGCAGATAATGAAAGGAAAGGCAGAGAAATATAAGCTAAAGCATGGCAACACTCTATTCTACAGTTCTATATAGACTCCTCTGCAATACTAGGTAAGGTAAGCAATGACCTAAGGGCCAAGTCGTAAGAAAATTAACTACAGTCTGAATGGATCTCTCTTCATCACAGATTTAGCTTAGAAATCATTGCAGTATGCAGAGTGATCAGTAACAGACAGTTCTATGCTTATATAGCTTCCATTCTATGCTTAAGAAAATTGCAAGCAACAGTTGTACAGAGGTCAGGTGGCTTTGGTTGTGAACAAATCAAAGTCAGAATATTATTCCTTATTCAGAATATAGTATTTAGTCCTTTACAGTCAGGCTAGTAAATACGTTCTCTGTCACCAATTAACGGTGTTTGCATTAGTTTTTATTTTTCTTTTCCTAGAGCAACTAGTAACAGTGAACTAGCATGCCAGTCAGACTGCCTGTGTATCTAAACTTAAGGACAGTACCTTTGATGAGCCTTTGAGTACCTTTGCTAAGTCCTCCTCATACACTAATATGTCTTTTGATGCTAAACCATGTAGGTTGATACACCTAGGAGTCAGAAGTGACTCTCAACAGCCAATATACTGTCGAAAGAACAAATAACCTGAGAAAATAACTTGAGCCCATCCACCACGTTCCTAATCTGAAGAAAAAGTAGTTCTGAGAGCAATGGTGGTACAGCCACATATTTCCTTTAGCATGTCCTCTGCAAGCCCATTGCACATGGGACTCTGGGCATTATCCCTCTCCTAAGCCTAACCATACCCCTAATCTCTGGAGGAGCCTGAACCTGAGCCAATAAGCCCAATCATCAGTCCAAATAAAAATTTGTGCTGGGTTAGGGTGAGGAATAGTGTTAGGTGTAGGGTTAAACATAGGATTACGGTCAAGAGAGAGGGAAAGCTTTGTGCCTCACACGCTACGGGGCTACAAAGGGCAGGCTAAAGGAAATACGGGGCTGTGTCAGCATTGCTCCCAGGTGAGCTTTCCTTTAGCTCAAGAGTGGACTGGTGGGCTCAGATTCATAAACTGCCTGAGATTATGAGTAGAGGTAGCATTAGATCACAGTTAGGGGCAGGGCTGGGTTAGGCTTAGGGTTCAGGTTACGAGAGAGAGAAAGCATCAAGACCCATGTGGAGTGGAGCTGCAAACGGCATGCCAAAAAAAGTGCGGGGCTGCATCAAAATTGCTCCCAGTACTACTTTTTCCTTAGGGCCAGGAATGGGCCTGTTGAGCTCAGGTTTGGGCCCCCCTGAAATGAGGGTTGGGGTTAGGGTTGGGGCTAGGTTTGCGGTTAGGGTTAGAGTTTGGGTTAGGAGAGAGAGAAAATGTAGAGCCCCACATGGAGTGGGGCTGCAAAGGGCATGCCAAAGGAAGTGCTGGATACTACCAGCATTGCTCCCAGGACTGATTTTTCCTGAAGGAAAGCAATAGGCCTGTAGGGCTCAGGTTCGGGCCCCACCTGAGATTACCATTAGGGTTAGGGTTAGGATTAGAGTTAAGGTTAGGTTTAGGGTTAGGGCTAGGGCTAGGGCTAGGAGACAGAGCAAATGTAGAACCCCATGTGGAGTGGTGCTGCAAAGGGCATGCCAAAGCAAATGCAGGGCAGTATCCACCTTGCTCCCAAACACTGCTATTTCCTGAAGGCCAGGAATGGAGCTTTTGAGCTCCCGTCTGAACTCCATCTAAGATTAGGGTTCTGTTTAGGGTTAGAGTTAGGATTAGGGTTAGGAGGGAGAGAAATTGTAGAGCCCCATGTGGAGTGGTGCTGCAAAGGCCGTGCCAAAGGAAGTGCACGGTACTAACAACATTTCTCACAGGACTGCTTTTTCCTGAAAGCCAGGAATGGGGATGGTAAACTCAGATTTGGGCCTCACTGGAGATTAGCGTTCAGGTTCACGTTAGGGTTAGGGTTAGGAGAGAGAAAGCCTGGAGCCCCAGGGGGAGTGGGACTGCAAAGGGCATGCCACAGCAAATGCGGAGCTACACCAACGTTCATCCCGGCGCTACTTTTTCATTAGGCCGGGAATGGACATGATGGGCTCCTATTTGGGCCCTGCCTGAGATTAGGGTTAGGGTTACCATTAGGGTTAGGGTTAGGAGAGAGAGAAGAAGTGTATAGTCCCACGTGGAGTCAGACTGCAAAGAGCTTACCAAAGGAAGTGTGTGGTTGTACCAACATTGCTCTAAAGATATCTTTTTTCTTAAGGCCATGATGGGGCTGGTGGTCTGACGTACTGGACATGCCTGAGGTTACATTATCGTTAGCTTTAGACTTAGGGTTAGGTTAGCATTTGAGTTAGGGTAAAGAGAGAGAGAAAGCCCCCCACTTGGACTGGGGCAATACCAAAACTGCTCACAGGGTAACTTTTTCCTTAACGCCAGGAGTGGGTCTGGTGGGCTGAGCTACAGGCTACCCCTGAGATTAGGGTTAGGATTAGTGTTAGGGTTAGGTTTAGGGTTAGGAGAGAGATAAAGCCCAGAGTCCAAGTGGAGTTCAGCTGCCAATCTAATGCCAAAGGCACGGCTTGGCTGCACTAACATTGCTCCCAGTTTTTCCTTTGTGCCATGAATGGGGGTCAGCTAAGGCTCATACGGTTTGGATCAGGGTTATGGTTAGGGTTATGGTTAGAGTTAAGAGAGAGAGAAAAAGTCGAGCTCCATGTGGAGTAGGGCTGCAAAGGGCATGCCCAAGGAAATACGGGGCAGTATCAACGTTGATCCTAGAAAAAGGATGTGCAGGGAGCAATGTTTTGGCAGCCCTACATTTCCTTTGGCATGACCTTTGTATCACCAATGCATGTGAGGGGCCAGTCTTTATCTGTTTCATAACTCTAACCCTAACCATACTCATAATTTCAGGCGAGGCCAAAGCCTGAGCCATCCAGCCCATACCTGGTGTAAAGGAGAAAGTATTTCTGGGAGCAACGTTGGTGTGCCTCAGCATTGCCTTTTGCATGACCTTTGCAGCCTCACTCCTCGTGGAGCTCAAGGCATTATCTCTCTCCTAACTCTAACCCTAACCCCTAAAACTAGCCTAACAACTACCCTACACTTACCACTTTTCAGCAGGACCTTAACCTCAACCCTCAGGCCCCATTCTTGGCCTTCAGGAAAAAGAAATCTTGAGAGAAATGTTGATGGAGCCCCATGTTTCGTATCGCACACCCTTGCTGTCCCACGGCATGTGGAGTTTGAATCTTCATTTCTCACATAATGCTAACAATGACCATAGCTGTAAGTGTAACCCTAACCCTAACCCTAAACCTAAACTAAACCCTAATGCTAATCTCAGTTGTGGCCTCAGCCCACCAGACCCGTCCCTGGCCCTAAGGAAAAAGTTGTCCTGGGAGCAATGTTGGCAGAGCTGCTCATTTCCTTCGGCATGCCCTTTGCAGTCATACTGCACGTCCCCACATATCTATCCTAACCATAACCCTAACCATAACATTAATTTGAGGAGGGGCCTGTAGGTTCTGAACCTGAGCACAATGGCCCCATCATGGCAGAAAGGAGCAAGTCGTTTGAGGAGCAGGCTTGGTGCAGCCCCGCACTTCCTTTGGCGTGCCCTTTGCAGCTCCACTCCACGTGGAGCTCTACGCTTTCTCTTGCCGAACCCTCACCCTAAGCCTAATGCTAATCTCAGGTGGTGTCCAAACCTGAGCCTACCAAGTTCATTACGGCAGAAAGGAAAAAGTAATCCTGGGAACAATGTTGGTAGTACTCCACACTTCCTTTGGCATGCCCTTTGCGGCCCCACTCCACATGGGGCTCTGTATTTTCTCTCTCTCCTAACCCTAACCCTAATCTTAACCCTCACCCTAACCCTAACCCTAATGCTAATCTCAAGTGGGGCTTGACCCTGGGCCCACCAGCCCCATCACACCCTTAAGAAAGAAGTTGTCCTTTGAATAATGTTGATGCTACCCTGTTTTTCCTTTGTCACACCCTTTGCAGCCCCACCCTTTGTTGGGCTTGAGGCTTTCTTTCTCTCCTAACCCTAACCCTATCCCTACCCGGAATCTCACTTGGGGTCTGAACCTAGCCTAACTGCCTGATTCCTGGCCTAAAGGAAAAGCTTCTGCTCTGAGTAGCATTTGAACTGCCTTGCATTGACCTCTTTTGCATGTTTTAGCTTTTGAAACAAGTTCACTTTAGAAAGGATAATTTCTAAACACGCTTGAACACTTTTGTGGCATGGATCTCTTGGGAAGAGAGGCTCCCTTGTTGGGGTTCTAGCCAGTAGGAGAGATAAAAGGTAAATTTTGACTGAGGCCTCACATTAATCATGTCTTTTTGACTCTATGGAAGGGACTCCTAGATGTCAACCATTAAGAATATTGTGACTGAATCACTTCGTCATAGACCTGGCTGCATTAAATTGGTAAAATAAGACTGCCCAGTATTCAGCCATTCTGAGGGAGGATGTCTGAAAAGTGTTCAGATATATCCTCTATTTCCTTATTACTGGAGAATGACTAAAGACACTCATGATGACTCAGTGCTGTTCTTGGCAGTGTTAGGGAGAGGTAAGCTATCCCACATAGAAAGTTATTGGTAAATATACCTGCTTTCTTATTTTTTCCTGCTCATGTTGCTAAGTTAAAGCTCCTTTCATATTCTTTCTAGACAAGCACGGAAGGGACATGCATCTGTGAACTAAAAAGAGAGTTAAAAAAAAAAGAGAAAAGGGCTCCATGAGTAAGAATTAATTCTGCAGGCAGCTGGCAATGACTTGCCCTCTCTGTCTTTCCTAAGAGACTATTCTTTCCACTCTTCTTAATAAAGGCAGATAGGTTATTTTCCAGAGTCCATGTCAGTGTTCCCACTACTTGCTCCAAGGAAACCTTAGGGTCACCATTGCATAAACCGCAGTAATTCTAAAGAGAGAAGCTCTTGTTTATAATAAAATCACAGAATGGTTGAGATTGGAAGGGACCTCTGGAGATCATCTAGTTCAACCCAAACAGCTGTCAATAACTGTTCCTCCAAATAAGTGCTTCCTAAACAAAATGAAGAGTATAGTCTTCAGAAGTGTTATTGATCTTGTAAAGAGTCTTGGAGCACCTTCTCTTCTGCGTCAAATAGCTGGAGTTCAAAGGATTTGGAGATGACTCATCTATTGTGTTCAGCACAACTCTTTGCCTGAGAAAACCTGAGCTGAACTGTCTCTACATTCAGCTCTGCCATAGGTCCAGCCTTCAGAAGGGCTGCAAAAATGTGCTGGGCAAGCAGGTGGAGAGCAGGAATAAGTCTTCTAAGTTGGATGATTTTGATGAAGTACATTTATTTCGAGGTGGATATCCCTTGCTCCCTGGGGGTGATTCTACTACTTAAATTCCTGTTCAGGCAGTCAGCTAAACTGATTTAGAGACATATTAGTAAGGTCATAATGGAGCAGGGTTTTGGATGGGTTCTGTACTGTTTAGAGTAATTTCTGGTCTCATAGGTGAAGCTACTTTGGGGGCTTCTTTGTAATGCAGAGAACCTTCTCTTGACATAGCTTTAAGTTATTTTTGTTGTTGTTTCTTTGTTTTTCCTGTGGAAGGAGTCTTCCTCTTAGAAACCTAGGCTTGGCTACTAAGTTTCTGTTTTGGTAGATACCCAGCTTTAAGTATCCTAGGATGAGCCAGGAGATGAACTCTTTTTGCAATGTCTTGTGTGGCTTGTGGAATATTAGATGGAATTAATGTTAGGGAGTACTTCCTGTAAGGGTCTATTTTTTGCCAATAGCCTGAATGAATAAGACCAAAAATATTATGTGCATGAAAAACTTACAGGCTTTTTTGTTCTTGCTAGGATAAAATGTGTGTCACATGATGACATATATGTCACTTTCTGACTTGATGCCCCAGCAAAGACTCTTTGCTCTCAAATTCAGAAAGGCCTTTTCAGGTCCTCTCTAGGCTGTACCACTCCCTGCGTATTTCTGAGTACTGTCCACTTCTGCCATTCCCATTGGCTCCCTTTACAGCAATTTGGTTTCTCTTGTACATAGCAGGAAGAGGTGTCTGCAGAACATACTAGTAAGCTTTGACAGTGGATTCTTTAGGACAGCAATGAATATATTGTACTCTTGACATTCAGGCGGACCAAGTCAGTGAGGGATGACCACTTTACTTGCGTTAGAGGGCTGGAGCACCTCTCCTATGAAGAAAGACTGCAAGAGCTGGGCCTGTTCAGCCTGGAGAAGAGAAGATTGAGAGGGGATCTCATCAACGTGTACAAGTATCTGAAGGGGGAGTGTCAAGAGGATGAGGCCAGCCTCTTCTCCGTGGTGCCCAGCAACAGGACAAGAGGCAATGGGCAGAAACTGAACCACAGGAAGTTCCATCTGAACCTGAGAAAAAACTTCTTCACTGTGAGGGTGCCAGAGCATTGGAACAGGTTGCCCAGAGAGGTGGTGGAGTCTCCTTCGCTGGAGATATTCAAAAGCCGTCTGGATGTGATCCTGGGCAATCTGCTCTAGAGGACCCTGCTTGAGCAGGGAGGTCGGACTAGATGATCTCCAGAGGTCCCATCCAACCTAAACGATTCTGTGATTCTGTGACTCTGTAAACTGAAAGAATGACATAGAAAGGCTCTGGAAGACATGCATGTGCGCTCAGTTCTTCCCAGCTTGTGCTGGCATGCAGTGCTGCAAATGATTTAATCTGAATTTAATTCGGAAGCAGAGGGAGAGTGCACAGGGTATATCTGATGAAGATGAGATGGGGACAGAACTATATACTAGACTGGTGAGCATTACTGGAGATCTTGTGGGAGCTTGTGGAATATCATGCCCATCTAATGTTCATCTAAAGTGTTCCTGGAGCTTGCAGTATGGGTGTGGAAGAAGTGTCCCAGTCTGGGACCTTTAGAATGAACCTAATGCAAATATGGTGGAATTCAGTTTGAAAAAAAAGCTAAATTTAGGTGTATGAATGTGAGTGCCCACATCTCTGTGCTTATCAGGTAGTCCAGATATCCTAAGTAAGACACTGTGAATTGCACTGGATCCTTACGTATGGGCAACTGAGCTTATGTTGAGATATTGAGATACTGAGATAATATTCACCATTTATAAAAATAAATGTGTCAATATCTTACAGATGATTTAAAAAACAGAATTTTAGCCACAATTTTGGTAGCAGGTTATGCTGTTTATATGATAAGAAGAGAGATGCAATCTTTCCATCCATGTCATACATGCTGACGTACATGCACCAGTCGTTTTTTCCCATCTTTAAGCAGAAGCTTTTATCCTCCAGCTCACATAAGGAATCAAGCATCGGTAAGGACTACAGACCAGTTCTGAAACCTCAATGTGAATGAGATTTATAAAAGGTAAAGGACACATTTTCCAATGTTGTACCAGTTCCTTGGATGACAGCAACATCATGCTTTTCCCAGAATAATAGTATATTCATTATGGACTGTACCAGTACAGAAAAAAACCCCCAAAATTATCCAACTTTGGCATGCCAGCAACGATTTCTAGTAAGGACACAGGTCAGAGGTGGACACAGTGGTCAGATTCCTCAGACGTCGTATCATTTTTTAGATGTCTCTTTTGGTCTCTTTAGATGTCTCTGATTTATTCATTCAGACTAGTTCTTTGATATAGATTTTTAATTTCAGTACTTTTATAACAATTCTGATTTCCATGTTCAAAGAAAAATCTGAAAACAATTTAATATGCAGTTTTTTAATTAATTTATTGGTGCTACCTTTTTGGAATAATCACCTTTATTGCAGAAATATTGCTTTCAAGAATACAATTGCATCTATATGCTTATCTCTACAGACTGAAAATCAAAAAGGGAAAGCTCACCCTTCTTAATGACTACAATCTGTTTAGCTCTTCATAACTTAACAAGTGCTTAGTATTTAAACAATTTGCAATACCTTCATGTCCATGGGTAGGACTATAGTCTGGAGGAAATAACTCTCAGCTTGCAGTCATGATGCAAATTCTGACTCTGACTGGCTTCAGGGGCCTCCACAAGTCACTCTGGCCATGGCCCGACAGTGGGAGCAGCGATGTTTCCCAGGTTCTGTATCTGTACGTGTGCACTCAAGATTTCCTGACTAAAATCTGGGAAAGGATTTAGGAGGTGTTATCTCTCTCCCTCAGCATCAGTATCACATATTTGATACTCTACCCCTCTCTTCCACATGCTGCTGGTTTCCGTGGAAAGGAAATTTTGTTGAGCAGTCCAAATAAAATCAAGGTTTACTCTCACCTAGTCCCTAGTCTGAAGAGTCATTGTACCCATATCCTAAAAATTTTGTTGCTTGTGCTTACACTTTGTTCAAATTAAGCGTTACATTTGATTCAAATCTCTCATCTGTAAAAAGAGATTTAATGTCCTACCTTGACAGGATAACATTAATTTGTTGCTGCTCAGGATTTCTCCTTGTATATGTACAGCTACATCTAGTATATGTACTATATGTACATATGTATATGTGCATATACACATACTATATGTACATATAATATATGTAGTATATGCATATATGTATAGCTACATAAGTACCACAAGTAAGTCTTGCTAATATGATATTTTGCTGTTCCTTTTTTATATTATTATTTCTTATTTTAGGAGAATAAGATTTTTTTCTGACATTTGACTCAAAATAGAATGCTAAAACTTATGCACTGCTGTCAGAAAAATCTCTATTGCAAGCACAAAAAATGCCCACTCGACATCATTTAAAGAGGAAGTTAAATTCCAGATTATGACTTTTTTTATTCCTCAAAGAAAAAAGATATAGTGATCATTTTTTTCTTGTGAATCTCTTAATAAATTTACAAAATACAAGGATAAGGGAAATTGTTTCAAGAAACTAAGTGAACTTCTTCCACTTCTATTATCCTTACTTGCAAATGTATTCTATTTAGTGTTAACAAGTTTCATCTTTGGAGCTAGCAACCATGAACAACCTCTTTGCCTTTAATGTAACAATGCAAGCACTCTGCTTATAAATAGTAAAAAAAAGATTTATTTTATTTAATAGAAATAATAGAAACTCAAATTTAGACTGTATAATCATGTCCCTTATACCAACAAGATATCTTTTATTTCTCCTCCTCCCCTTTTTTTTCTTAACAGGGAATAGATAACTTCCCAATACTTATCGCTTCTTGTAAAGCACAATAAATTATTGTTACTTCTTCATGTAAGACTACTCATAGAAGTGGTATCATATCTGAGTAAATGAAGCTGTTATACAATTCCTTTGCTACTGTACATTTTCTATATATGTGCATTGTGTTTTATCCCAGATAACAGTACTATGTGTTTTTGTTAAGATATCTTTTACAAACAAACAAACAGAACAAATTAGAGATAACTAGCGAACAAACTGAACACAGATATTCAGATACCTCATAGTTCTATCATTACGTGCTTCACCATTTTTTATATCTAGACCCCTATTCAGTGTGCTTCTCAGTCCCTGTCGCCACAGTAGTACAGTCTTAAACACACATTTTCTTGCAATGATCCTAGAAAATATTGTTCATATTCAACAGATGGGTATCTCAACAGGTAGGACTCCCATTTTGTAGCCTAGAGAACCTTAAGACTTAAGTTGTTAAGAGACCTAGACTCACTCCTCACTACCAATCTGCATACTCAGTCACATATATTTTGTTACCCCTGACACTGGCAAATCTCTTTTGAATATCTGTCTGTATTTTGTGGGCATGTGAATAAGTCTCTAAAGGCCAAACTGCTTGCAGAGTGAGCTCTGGGAGGTCCCTGAGCAGCGTATTCCCTAACCAACTCGCCTTTGGGTGCGACCTAGCAGGCTTTCCTAGAGCAGTCCTGACACGTCTGACTAGGCAGCAGGATACTCACCTATGAGAATACATCTCATTATAGCCAGTAACCTGAGCTGAGGTTATGCAGCTGGCAAATCAAAGACCTGACGTCAGATCTCAGTTTGCAGCAGGGTCTCAGGTTCAAATTGCCTGCAGATGAGCAGAGCGCCTTTGTCACCGGGAGCCTGTGCCCTGGTGTGAGTCTGGCTGCTTGAAGGTGTTGTGTTCTTGCACGAACAGCTACGTGCTTGTCAGAGCACAGGCACTGTAACTCATTTCACATAGTCAACATGGATTAGGCTACCCATTTTGGGGGAAGAAAGGGATTTTTAACTACTGGGATATGATGTGACCTGTGCCATGCCACTTCTCCCAGAGAACTGCCCATGCTCGATTTTACTAGTACAGATTTAATCACTGCGATGTGTAGCATTAGAGGAAAATTGCTTACCCTAATTTCAGTGCAATGCCATGATTGCATGTTGCAGGTGGATAAAATAAAACCAGAGACCCCACACTGGTAACTTAATTGGGGCTTCCAGAAACAACAAATGGAATTAGGAAACCAGTTTTTAACTTGGTTAAAAAATTAGATTTCAAAGAGAAAAATATGGGGAAGGCATTGGCTAAGAGGACCTGAAACTTGCTTTCAACTGTGCCACTGATTTTCTATGACTTTGAGCAAGTTCCTCGTTCTCCCTGAGAAAGCACAAAAGGGAGTTAGTAGACCATTTTCAGTTGAATATTAATGCTATTTTCTATAGAAATTGCAAGCTTTACTAGAATTTCTGTCTTTCTTTTTCTCCTCACTGTCTGCAGTCCCAGGCAGTAAAACTGTGATACCACTTCAGCGTCCCACAGGAATATTGTGACTCAAACTCCACTAACACAATGCGAACATTAGTTGTTATGGTGATAATCAGTGTAAAAAACCAATAAATATGACACTTTAAAAAACAGTAAGATGCTGTAGTAGCTTGCAACAGGCAGCTAGAGATAAAATACCTGTGTCACTAAGCATTTTCAATACCAGCCTCTCCTGTCTAGTAAATTGCAATTTCTAGGGAATCACAGAAAGAAAAAGGGAGGAAAAGGAGATATGCACAGAAAGTGATAGATCCCTTTGCTCCTCCCTTTGCTATTGGCATAACAGGTGAAGGACTGATATGACCAGTAAAACAAATACCGAAAAAAATCAGTCTTAAGTATAGCAAAACAGCTGTAATGTTCCAATAGAACAAATTAATTACAGAATTACAACTTCCCAGAATAGAAAGTGCGTGGCAGAGGGGGAATGCTTCAATGCAGCAAAGTTTAAGCATTTTGTTTTGATTAAAATGGTAAATACGTTCTTTGTAAGCTTTTTTTTTGCAGGGAAAAGTGGCAGTTTCTGGTTTTGACACCAAATACATTTTGATGCATCAGAATCCTAGGAGGAGAGAAATACGATTTTTAGACTACTAAGTGCATAAAGAATCAAGTTTTCTTAAAATCATCCTGTCCTATTGAACTCTAAATCATTCCTGTTTTAGAACAGAAGGGAGAGGAAAATCCACACTGTAGCGGTTTCTGCTATGCCAAACGTGTATGTGCATTGCTCATATTTCTCTTATTTTGTATACTTTATCATTGAATAGCCAATACCTGACAATCTTTAATGTATGTGTTCTCACAGTGTTCTTTTATGGTGACACAGTGCCATTTTCATGAATTTACTGATGAGCAACGCAAGTTCTGCGTGACTAAATGACTTGCCAGCACTCACCCAGGCAGCCTGCATTCTTCTGCGTAGCAGGAAATTGAATCATGGTCTTCAGACATCCAGTCTAATGCCCTAACTTAATACCATTTCCACCCTTCCTTATTTCATGTTCTACAGGGGCCAGCATGTTTCCCTCTTCATTTTTGCATGGCTGTTGAAGATCGGTTCTCTGCTTTTCCTTGTAGATGTGTGAAGGATACAGAAATCATTAATTCTAGGGTATATATTTCATATTGTGTGTGAAAGGCAAATGTGATGGATACAGAACTCATTAATCCTAGAATATATATTTCACATTATGGGTAAAGTATTTTCCTAACGAAGAATTCAAAATGTATACTCTATTCCACCCTAACACTATCCCAGCCAATGACAGCATGTCTCAAGTAGCTTTTAAAGTAACAGATGTGTTGTCTTTCAGGGGTGCTACATTTTGCAGTCTGCTGAATACCACCAAACCAGTGATGGACCCCTACACGACTGCTGTCTAGTCTTAATTAAAACACAGCAGGAGGATACTAAAAAGAGACAAAAGTTAACTAGAGGTTGTCAGTGTTGCCCTTTTACATGGACAGACCATCCTAGGAAGAAGTCAGAGCAGAGGGAGAGGGGCGGTGAGTCTGCGAACCTGCATGCTTCTTTGATGTCAGTGATTCTGCTCAGAGGCTGCTGAGAGAGGTGGAAGCACTGACTTCCGGTCCATATGGGTTAGTTGACTGGATAGGTGATTGCCCTTATAGCAGCCTTTTGCTTTGCAAGTAGTTGAGACAGAGTTGGGCTGGTTTTGCTATTCATCACTCCTCTCTGTTGATATTTATGTTATAAAAATTGTATATATTGTAAATAAAAAAATACTAAAATAATTCTTAAATGTATATCTGTGTACATTTCTTCCACTGATAAAGCATTATGTTTTCTTTGAGTTCAGAATGCCATGTATGTTTGAAAACATACACTATTTCCAGGGAGCCATTCAAATGAGAGCAGCTTTTGATTCCTGCTTAAATACAGACGAAGAAATACCAACAGTGAAAATCAAATTTGATCAACATGAGATGAAAGCTATGCCAAAAACCTGTTCCTCGAAATATAAAGCTGGCCAAGAAGCCACCCACAAGGACATGAACATTAGGTAAGAAAGATAAAGGCAAATGAGGTCAGTCAGATGAGAATAAAAAGGGAAGTACAAGAAAGAGGAACTGAGCATTTGAACAGGAGATATAGACAGAGCTAGAGAGATTTTTACACAGAGTAAGTAAAATGATCTAATGAAAATGATGCAATTTTGTAGGATACTGAATGCATCTAAAATTTACTGGTATTTCTGAAATTGGCCTGTGGATTATTGACAAACATCATGTCAGAAGCCAGAATATAGATACTCTGATCTACCGGGGAAAAAAATAAGGACTTGTATTAATAATTTCACTTGAACCGCACTCTAAGCTCATGTGGAATAACATATCAGGGATTTATGATGCAATTACTTCTAACATTTTTCTGGGAAAAACTCAGGGTGTAAACCTTTAAGGAATGAAAAATACACGGCAGAGAAATATATTTTTCTGGTCGATTGTTTCTTTTTTTAGTAAAGTAAATTCCAGTGTTGAAAGGTCCCCATTTACTGTGTAATTGCTGTAGCAGTTTCCATTGCCATGTTTCTACCTGACATCTGCAAAGTTGCAGTTATCTAGAGGTGGGTCTGAAACACAGCTTTTAAAGCTACCTGTGCTTTTATGACTTGTAATTGCTTGAAATGTAAATCTCTGTGCAAGCTAAGTTCTGCAAACTAATGTTAAATAGGATAGGCATCCAAGATACTGCATGTAAGCACTCTAAATTGGACTATATATTTTAGCAATGAGTCCATTTGTTTTCTACTAAAAAATATTTTGAGATACTTTTGGTATTCCAGTCTCTCTGTAACAGCAAAACTCATTCTATTCCACTCTGCAGGTCTAAAGTATCTGGAGTTTTTCCTTATACTACCTTGTATGAATCTCAGCAGGGAGGAACAGGTGGATTAATTCAACTTAACGGAAATAAAATGATATCTTTCACGACATAGATACGTTTTAAGATTTGTCACAGTTGGCCCTGAAAGGCAATGCAGAGATTAATACAGTGGGGTGCCACATGAGACGCATTCTAAAAAGGGAATTCTTCTGCACAATGTATCTTTAAAAGTATGCACCCAAGGAACTTTTCTAAATCTGTTTTATGACTGTAGAATTTCTTTTAGCTGGAACATAGGCTTGGGAGTTTTCCCTGAACCCTTATCTCTTGCACTGTGTACCGGGCTGCATGATGTAACTTGCATGATGCTGTCTGGAGGATAATTGTATGACTTGTACTGCCATAATGGATCATAGGATGCAGTCAGATTGTCGAGCCTACTTGAAAAGATAAGTAGAGAGTGTCCTTTGAAGTGTCTTAGCGAGGTTTGTCCCAGCTAACATCACATATCCGATAAAATTTTAGAGAGTGATGTAAGTAAACTGAAACTTACAGACTCTTTAAAAACTGCATTTTAGCTCTTGTGGAGTGTGTTTCAAAAGCCTGAGATAGTCCCTGGGTAATATCACTTTCCGCGAACTTTGCTTTCAGCCTGTCTGTCTTCTGAAGTTATTTCCATCAGGATATTCAGATTACATAGCATTAATCCATAAATGTCATTTAGCATTAAACTCTACCCTGGTAAAACAGTAATTAGGAAAGATGACACTAGTTTGTCATTCTCAGCTTGTCTGTAAAACAAATGATAGTATTAACTATTACTTACCATTATCTGCTCAATACGTAAAATTTTCAATGATTTGAACAAAAGCCACGTATTAAGAAGATGAATATACTTTTTAAATCTAGAGGGAAGGGAAAGAGATTCTACTGAGAAAGTATAAAGAGATGTAATTATTATAAGCGTTTTTTACTGAAGGTTAAGTATATAGTGCAGTGTTTCTCTGACAATTTTACTAATTAACTGTTTTATCTCCAAAGTACTTTATAATTTTCCTAGTTTGCAATTTTCATACAAAGCTGCAGAATTTTCAGATTGATGCATGAATTAGTTTAATCTCTACTCTTTAAATATATTTAAAATATCTATGGAAAAATGTATGTTTCAATATGCATGTCTCTGTTAAAGGCAAAGCAATGCTTCAGTCCACTTTATGTCCTTCTTATTTGTCCTTCAAGGACAAATCAAGTGATTTTAGCGACTTTGTATCTATTTGCTGGTAGGTTTGGTGTCCTGAGCCTCTCTCAGTGAACTTTTACAGTCTTACTGTTCTCAGCCTGGGCTCCAGTTTCAAGCAGATTTAACAACTGTGGTTCTTTTATAACTGTATCAACAAGTGAGGCCTTACCGTATTTCACAAACACGTATGCACATTCTTGCATGCACAAACATATATGAATATATATGCAGTCCAAGAGTCTATGACTAGTAGTTGATCAAAATTACTCTAAAACAGAAATGTAACATGGAATTGCACTGACTATTTTATTAAAAGGGCTCCAAGGTTTCTCAGTTTTGAATGACAGCATTGGTATTACAGTCCTAACAGTCAGGAAATACTTGGGACCTTGTTGTTTTGTTCCCATTAGCTGGGAGAAAGGAAGACAAAAGTCATATATTTTGTGGGGTCACTTCTATGCTCTTATGGAGAATAGATATTCATGATCTTTGCCTCAAAACTTCAGGAGCAAAGTGTAGCCCATTTCTTTGTCCACATTGCAGTCACATCCTCCTTCCATCTCATCCCATGCCCCAAAGTGCTCTCTGTCTCTGAAAATCATATGGTTGCTTTTCTCCCCTTCTTCTTACTGTCTCTTGGTTTTCTAATTGCTTTTCTGTCTCTGACAGATCTGAGTCTTACACACTTGGAGATAACATCTTTATGTGATAGCCAGCTAGGTAAGTAGAACCATCTAAAAATGAGTAACTGGTTTGCACCCAGCAACATGTGGAGAGGAAAGTCCAAAGAAAGGAAGGAAAGAACTTCCTGAGCACAGTCATGTTGCCTCCAGAACTACAGGGCACATCACATGAATGGGACAGTCAGCGGAAGATGCTCATGCTGGAGGGTATGTGGTCATCAGTATTACGGGCTAAGTTTATACTAGTAAAGGAGTTACTAGCTTGTTGGTATTCTGAGGGCTCAAGGCATGGAGCTATTGCCCATCTTGTTGAAACGTTAGCACGGTCTCTGGCATAGTTTTGGCTCAGGCCAGATTGCGTTTTAGACATACAACACCTTGTGCATGGTTATGGGATGGTAGGGAACAGAGACCATTCCTAACTAGTAATTTAGATGCTGGTTAGAAAGATTAGCTATAGGGATGTAGCCCATGCCAAAAATACAGTGCCTGGCCCGTTTTATTTACTAGCACTGATGTAGCTTGTGAGTCCCTGTGCAGTGGGTTTCAATGCAGAAAGTTGGCAGCCATCCTGTTCTTGCAAGCAGGTATAAGCAGATATGTAAGATACAAAAGCTGTCCAGACCTGATCCCATAGCTGGGAAAAATTAGAGGAGAGAAAACAGGAACTTGGAAAAAGGGGCAGGAGATCTGCTTCTGGTTTAGGAATCTCCTGCTGAAAACTAGCATATAAACTATGCTTATTTTAAGGCATTAAATTGTAGTCTACTGTTTCAATGCTGTATTAAGCATTGCCAGTCAGTTCTCTGTCCTGCACATTCACTGTCATCCTCACCCATACAACTCAGCACAGGTTAAGAGGCTAAGGAGGTATCAGCCTGCAATATCTCAGCTCTTCCTGAACAAAGCATTTTTAATTTCTTCTCCACTTTACCTAAATGAAGAGTGAATCCCATGCTTGCCATTTTTCATGAGGTCTGTGACTGACCTTGTGACTGATAACAGTGATTAGCATTTTCTGACAGAACAATACATTAAATCCTGGGTAAGCCACACAAACTCTACAACTTAAATCCAATTTAATCTGGAATTTTAACTCTTTTTTCCATTTTAAGAGACATTTTTTTCATCTGCTATAAGATATATTCCTGTTTTTTTTCTTTCTTTTTCTGATGCATTCCCTATTCTTAGGAATAAAACTTAGCAAAAGATCCATGTTCTTTAATTTTTCCCTACAGCTTATTCTATAAGTTAACATACACTGTGTCTTCTGGAGAAATAATTTATGCTCATTTATTTTCATATTAATCTCTAATTAAATACTTCAGTATCATGTAAACAGAAATGTCATTTACTCCCTTTAAACATTCTTTAAATATTCACTTCTACAAATATTGATGTCAAAACTTCAGTAAATCAGGCACTTGCAAATCTTTGGTTTTCAACTAGCAGTCCTTTAAATGTCTCCTCCTGTCCATTTTTCATGACTACTAAGGATAGGATGCACTCTCTCTGGTTAGCTAAAAGTAAGTAGTCTAAATCAGACTTTGTCCATAATCAGTGCAGAAAGACAGGCAACTCCAGAGGGTGATTCATTCTCTCCTAAAATAAAGGGAATGAATCACCCTCCGAAACTGCCTTCTCTTTACCCCTGATTGCAGAGACAATCTTGATGACTTCTGTATAAAGAGACATGATTATGCAGTCATTTTAAATGGACATAAATTTAGGTTGTTGTCACAAGTGTGGTCCCACCTTTCTCTATTGTCCTTGTCTCCTTATTTCCATGCCTCTTGTGGTGTCATGGAAGCCGGAGTGGGTAAATGTTTGGTTATAAAACTATGTGCGTGTATATACCTATATACATATGCACTTTTTTTTTTTTTTGACCAAGATAGATTTTATACAGATCTATTCCCTGATTTGGCTCCTAGAGTGATTGCACAAAACTTATCCCTAGTACAGGCATTTCTGGGAGCAGTAAAAGGCACAACTCACTTTGCAGCTGCAGAAAAGCTTCGTCTTAAATTAAAACGACTATGTAACCACCGTCTTAGTCATGCAACTTTTACACAAATATATTTAGGTGAAATGAATCTGCTAATAGAAACTGAGTTATGTTGCCTAAACATAGGCACCTAGTGCTGTTTGAGACTGTTTTACATAACTTCAGAAATTCTCTTTTGATTTGAGATTTAGACTTTAGTTTACTCTTAATGGTGGAACTGCAGCTATAGTTTCCATCAGGAAATCCAGGAGGGCAACTTTTCCTAAAGTCTGTGGCATGCTGAGATACAAGAAAAGAGCTGATGCCAATCTTATTTTCTCTAACATATTGCCTAAGTAATATGTGCAGAAAGGCTCCAAAAAAGCCCTTCCATAATAAGTACCGCAGCCCTGGCTCAGGCACCGATCCCTTTGCACTTCTTACATGGCTCAGGGTTGCATATACTGTATTTTTGTCTTCCTGTCCAGTGATGTACTTGTTGGGATTTCTCTTCTGTCTCTTTTGATGATTAGTGATAGCGTCTTTTTAGTGTTTGACGTAGAACAAAATGTCAAAATGTAAACTGGAAGGAAGGAACTGCCACAATGAGCACTGAGAATCTCAGGCTCTATCTGTGCATATAAACTGAGCGGTGCCTAGCCTGGCCAAAAAGCACGCTCTAGCCACAGCCGTATTTTTAAACTCTCTTACTTTCCAAAACAGGGTGGCCACCTGTAATGTGGTCCCCCTGGAATGGTCTCTGGCTCTGACGAACCCTCCAGCTGTGCTGTGATTGGTTTGCAAGTGCCGTAGCTGGACAAGGCCAGCGCCTGCCTGGACACTGACGCTATTCTAGTAACTCAGTGGTGCAGGTAACCAAATTTCAGTGCCTGTTCATGGCACTGCTTAATTTAGTAATATAACCTTAGTTTCAGAAATCTAGGCATAAACCCTTGCCCATCAGGGCAAAGCATGAGACTGGCTGTTTAGCTAGCAAGTTATATTTGCTCCCTTTTCTTTCTTTCTTCAAGGTAACGTTTCCTTCTTTTAATCAAAAACTATTTAAATAGCCTAGAAACCTGCAACGAAAGGAAAGATTTATAGATTTAAATAAATTGCAGAGCTTTCAAGAGTCAGAGGAAACCAAACAGCATGAGATTTAGGAGATATCAAAAGTTTTTGTATTGGAAAGAGGACATTTCTTCAGGAATTGGGAATGAGAAAATTTTAAGATCAGCTAAGAATTTTGTTTTCTCAAGATCATGGCCTCCAATATTTACCTCAACATGTAGCTTTTTTTGCTTTCTCAGATGAATGTGTTAAAAACCTAGAGCTTAAATTTAGTTGGGCTCTTTCTTAATTTCTCTCTCTTTCTCTCTCTCACACACACATACACACAGAATCAGATAGATGTAATTCAAACTTTTCTGAGAACTAAAAGCCCTAAACTAAACTTAGAGATAAAATTTTTATGCTGTTAAAATAGATGTGAAACTTTAGACCTGGTGTTTCATTGTCTGAGTTGGTTTAAGTTATGGAAACTCAGAAAATAAGATCTTTTGGATGGCCCTCTCAGTACATGACCAGCCTTGCTGTCCTGGTTTGACTGAGAAGTTAAGCCATGGTGCCACTGTATTTGTTCATTGATAAGCTGTTGACTCTTTTGATAGTACAAGTTATAGAGTGAAGGAGGCTCCTAATGTAATAGAAGGTTCTGCATGAGTTAGTCCCACAAAGATCCCCCCAGAAAAGTGTCAATTTCTGTGTTAGCTTCGCTCTCCTTTTTCAGAGCAGACAAGCACAGGTGATTTTTGTGCTCAAACAGATCTGAAATGACTTAGTCCTTTCTACTACTGCCAACAAAGAGGTAAATCCCTGCATGTGGCTATGGAAGGAAAACCCTTCCTTCCTTTCCTGCTCTTCTTCGTCTCCACGGGCAGCTCAGCTTGCATATGTTTGTTTGGCTCTTTCACATCTGAAGGGAAGCGAACTCAGTGATAGAAATTTTCATGGGGAAGCACACAATATATAATGAAAGGGCAAGTAAAGAGAGCTTTGGGCCGGAGTTATAAGTGGGACTTAGGCACTTCTTTAGGTGCCTACTCCTGACTTGTCACAAAATCCTGCTCAGCTACTGCCCGAGTCTAGCAGAGCGTACAGTCTCTCGATGTCTAACTTTGCAGTAGTAAAGCCCCCCAGCATCTGCATTTTACTGCACAGTTACTTGGTACTTAATTGCATAGGTTATACCTTCGCTGCTACAGGATTAATTAAACTAGCATTTCCCAGTCTGTCTTACCTATAAAATTAATGTAGTCCACATGTTGTTAGCACAGCTGAACACAGACCCTATTTATTCCAAGAGGCAGAAGAACTGTTTTGTGCAAAAATAGGTATATATTCCCCATGTTTTTACTAGACAGAAACTTGGGAAACTTTCCTCTTAAAAGTGAAAAAACGTAAAAACAAATCAGCAAAAATGAAGTTTTTAATTAAAATGTTCAAATACATAGAGAAGCACAGCAAAAGCAGCTTGTACATTGTAGGAGTTAATTACCTTCTGCTAAGAAAAATCTTCTATCTTTTCAAAGATGCCTGCACAATTCTTGGATCAGATGAGAGGAACAGTGGAAGAGTAAGCCCCCTCTCACCTATTCTTATCGACAAAGACAGAGATTCTGATAGCTGATCCTCATATTTTAAAATGTTATTGGCAGTAGGAATAGAAAGAATATTTCTGCCAGTGCCGTGGCAGAAGTATGGTGTTGTGTGATGGAATTGCTAAGGCATGCCCTGTCACACGTGTCTTCATTTTTTTTCAAAAACCTTGTTTGTAAAGAAAGTCACATCAGAGAATATTCTCCTATCTGTAGGATTCCTTATGGATTATTTATTAAAAAGATTCAAGATTTTTCAAGATATTACAAGATTTCCTCTTGGGAGACAACAAGCAAAATTCCCTGTGGCCTGTGGAAATTAGCACATGAGTACAGCAGCCTGCTGCATCTCAGATCTTTTCCCCTGTTACCTGCGTGGAGATACTTCCTAACAGATTATGACAAAGTTTCTAGATTTGCAACCTGAACTTCACTGAGTGTTCTGCAGCCTAACCTAGATTTAAGCATGCAGTGTTCAGAAAAGATACCTTTTTGGCTGATAGCAGGGAATGCTAACTTCCTCCAAACTGAAAGATACAAACAAACAAATTTCTGTTAGCTTCAGTGGCAAGTACCCAATGGATGTTCTTATTCTGTAGAGAGTTTAGGAGCATGATGAACTGACCCTAGGCGTAAGCTTTGGGAAAAGCATCCCTCAAAATGCTGAAGAGGTCCTTGTGGGCTTTACTACAGGGAATATCGCTAGATAGCCCTCACATAAGGTAATTTTATAAAGTGAATTTTCGTCGGAAGTTGCTTGCATCTTGCCCATTAGGGATCACGGTCTTGCAACTGAAATTGTTAGCTTTTGTTATTGCTTGGTGAAACTGTTCTCTACCAGCCTAGTACTGCTGTGACAAATCTGATCATCTCGATTAGCCTGTGTTTTGTTTGTAATTCACTTGATTTAGGAATCCATACAGCAATTTGAAATGTGCTTATTATATATATACATATTATGCATATACGCTTATAGTTTCTGATTACAAATATACATATGGACACCAAGAGGTTTTTTTTTTTTTTTCAAATATCAGAAGTTGTTTCTAGGAAGGTCTTATCTGAACCTCTATAAGAAAAGAAAGAAAATATAATGTTACAAATATATCTATTTCCCAACTGGACGAAAGATATCTAGAACAAGACTAAGACTTATATAATAAAAATATTTGAAGACCAAAAAAACCCGGCAGGGATATAGTAATTAATTTTCATTGCAGGAAACCCAGAGGCCTTGAACAGATTTGGAAGGCTAAGTTTAGCAGCTAAATGCGTACATCTTACAGTAGTATCAGGACCCTTAGTACCAAAAGCTTGAGAGCCTCACTGAAGGGTAAATGTTAATAGTTGAAAATTATTACAAACCCAGCAATACATGTACAGTCTCTCAGTGCTATAATGCTCTAGGTTCGTAAGTGTTGTACTTTTTCAATATTTTTTATGGAAAAAGGAGCTCTGGTATTCACATAAAGTACACACACTGATCATTTTGCTTTTAATTGTGACCTGAAATTTAACATAAACTCATCTTTGTTTCATGAATTTCACATTTGCTCTTGGAATCTGTCCTCCACTGCTATACTTCTGTTCAGCAGAGCGCCCTTGCCTATTTCAAGAATGCCACTAGTCCTTATACTTACATAAAAAAGATTCTATTACTTTAAATTAACTTCCATAAAGTAATTATTTGATAACTGCAAAGCAGAAAAAATTAATTCCTTATCTTTGGCTATTTTGGATCTCAAGGTATTGTAAAAATAATCTTTGGCTATTGTTCACTACTATTTCCATCCGCATTTATCACAAGAATTATAGCTTTTAGCACTCGCTACTGACGGATACAAAGGAAATAATATGATACGGTTAGAGGAAAGCAAATCTCTTACAGAAAAGTGTGTGCTGCCACAAGAGCATCAGAGCTGTCTGCTAATCTCATAATACATGTGGCATGGGAAATAGAGCTTTCCTAAATACACAAGTCTCTACCACTTTGACTAAAGAAGACTTTCCATTAGTTGTCAGTAGATCAGATTTTCTGGAGGAAATGGCCCAAAATCCACTGATACTGGCAGAACTAAATGCAGCCCTTTAATACCAATACAGAGATCAGACTGTATTATCTTTCTAGTTCCTAACTCATACATAATTCTCCATGTGGTTTATAAACTGATCACCTCTTTTTATAACTATACTAGCCAGTATTTCTTTCTTTCTTTCTTTAGCTTATTTTTCAAAGGAAAAGAGACTTACATATATCACTAGGATAATGTTTATACCTGTGCCTATTAATGCCCTTATAATAAGTTTTGAATGTTTTGGACAATTTTGAAAATTTCAAACAGGAGAAGGGGTTTCCAGGATAATTAAATTCCTGCAAGTTTTGTGAAAAACTCGGGAAGAGCAAGGAGAATTCAGCCATTACCCATTCTGTTTGAGGGTATGTAGGTGCACTCACCATCAGCATGCACAGAAATCTAGACTAAACTATAGCACGTGCTATTTCTTTTCCAGTGGGATGTAACTGAAATTAGAGAAATTTAGAGCCGTGTTTGGAAATGGGAAAATAGAAATTCCTCTGCCAGCATTAGCTACAGCCACAGTTAGTTTCCCAACTGAAATAACGCATTTTTATTTTCCTTACTGATTTGATATCTTTGAGTTTTCTTGCTCTGATTTTATCTATCTGATTTCCTGCAAAACTGTATCTCTAAAATACTGACAGATTGTCTATATTTTCTTAAAATGAGTCTGAAAAAGTCTTTTTGGCTTCTTGGATTCATAGAAGGAAGCATAATCTGGACCTATTCTGTGTTTCTTAACTTTAAAGTTGCTGCCTTTAAGCACTTTTTCATATGATCATGCTTTGCAGAATATTATTGAAGGTTTCATAATAATAACCCACAGCTATATCAGTATTTAATTTTGAATTTTCTATAATTGTATATGGTTCTCTTTCTAAAATTTTGAAACTTTATTGCCTAAGACATATACACTGAGGCCTGTTTTCTGCAGGAAGGAATGACCAGATTATCAAAAATGACTAGAATTTTTGAAATGTAAATATTTGCTATATTATCCTTAATGTGTCGCTATCCTTACAATTTTGGGTACCAAAAGAATTTTGGGATGCCAGGAGACTCTGTAAATTGGAAAGCACATGAATGTCTTTTCTTGTCCTGATCTATATTTGGAATTTAGAATGGCTTATATAGGAATACCATTTGCATACAAAGCCATCGTATAAGACAAATTTCAGGCCTGAATATTTCATCTCAATTAATTTGTATCAGATACAAAAGGCCCAGGCTATCCCTAATAATAAAATTTGTGAAGTTTCTTGACATTTTGAGAGCAGAACATCTGAACTGAACCCAAAAAAAATAACAGTAACAAGCAAGCCATAAACACCAAAGTGAGCCCTGATTTCATCACTGGCTTTTTTTTCTGCTTTGGTAGATTGTTATTTCCGTCATAAAAATTGTCTAGTTAACTTTCTCTATTCTAATGGTACTGTAACTTCACTTATTACATATATGAACTGCATTTAAAGTTGGGCAATATGGTTGAGCACATACTTTGGTGTATAATAGCACTTGGGCTTCTAAAGTAGGATTTAAGTAGAAATGAGACGGCTCATTTCAATAAATAAATTCAGAAATCTTGTTCTTGACAGGTTGTATCGCACTGGAGATGACTAGATTCAATTAATTCCTTTCCTTTGAACTGAAAGTTACTTAGAGCCCTAACTATGAGAACCTCCATAACAGTATGGGCAGCTTGGTGCCTGCCTTCTCCCTAGGTTTCATATCATTCAGGATGAATGCCTAAACTCTTAAATGCAATATAGCTGTCAGTTTCCAACCACAACTAATACACATGGATAGCACTGAGTTCAGCAAAAAGAAAGCTGCCAAAAGCTGCCTTCATTCAAATAAAGAGATAAAAGAGGTTGCATTTTCAACTAATAGTCTATTGGTTAAAACCTGGCTCTACTTCCTAAAATCCAAAGTGGAGTCAAACTTAAGTCTGCCACATACTAGGAGAATGCCTTCATCTTGAAGCTGCGCCATAGTATAAATAAGTTTAAAACTGATTGCCTGAGAGATGGTTCTGTGAGAAGCACTCGGTAGTTAAATGACTAGGACATCATGAGAAAGGAAGAGCACAAGGAGAGTGGGGAGCCCTAGAATCTGTTTCCTACATCCACAGATATTTACTTTAATCAATCACTGTTCGCCATGAAATATATACACAGACCTGCAATTAAGGAGAAGGACACTGAATTCTCATCTTCAGGTCCAGCCCAAGGCACTGACCTGTAGAGTCATAATCTAGTTTATCACTCCTTGGTTCAATGGAGATTAAGTCCCAAACCACTCCATGGCAAAATTGTAGTAAAAGTGCTGACACTTTTCATTGTTCAGATTTCCCTGGAGAGGGAATATTTTGAGTTGAATTCCCTTAGATCATGGAGGGCCTTTAATCTATGTGTCTCACCTCCTAGGCAAGTTATCCGGCTAGTAATGAGGCTGTAATGTAGGGGAGTACAGAGGAAGAAAATGTTCTGTCTTGGTACATTTTTTTTAGATTAAATATCCAGAATGGACTATTGAAATCCAGTTTCCCCTACTCTGGAAACAGAACGGAATTTTCATGAATTAAGTACGTGCCTCTACATCTCAGAAAGTGATTTTAAGATTCTGACTGCAGAAGAACATGCCACCCACCCTGGTAAGACGGTTCAAGGCTAATGACTTTATGCAGCAGCAAGCATATTGAGCTCATTGCTGCTTCCGATTCAAAGCCCAGGTGCAGCGCCACACTGGCACGGGCTCAGCCACATGACTATGGGTCAAGATGCCCTGTTGATGCTCCTTTTCCCACGGAACGGTCTGGCTAGCTTCCGTCGACTATCTTCTTGACATTTTTCCACATTTTCCCGTACAACTTTCATTATTAAAAATGTGTATTTGATAAGCTGGATTTGTTTAGCCTCAGCTTCCAGCCATATGTAATTTCACTGATAAACTGAGGGGTCTTTCACTGTCTAACTTTTCTTCTCCACACATATACTTACAAATTGTGTTTTTTAGCCTTTTTCTTCTTTGATAAGTTAAATAAATTGAACTCTACGAGTCTTTTACTGTATGAAATTTTTTCCAAACCTTCAATTCACATTATTCTTTTCTAGATCCAGACCATTTTTCAACTTTCTTCTTGAATTATAGACATTAGAAATGAACAAGTTATGCAAATATTGGCTGAACCAATACCATATGATAAGATAGCATAATCCCTTTATTCCTGTTCAGTATGTGTCCCTTTCTCTAGTGCTGTAGGCCAAACATCACTCTGTGAGATAATATTTGCTGATTATTCACCATTACTACCAAATCTTCCAGGACTGAAAAAGATACCTTGTGCTATGTGCTTTGACTATAAATGTCTGGAATTTGTAACAGTTCAGCTTGTTAAATGAATAATTTCAATGGGAATTAGGTTCCTAACATGTCCTCAATGCTTATGAAAATCACATTTAGCGCTTAGGTGTTCCTTCTTTACCAAAGCAACTTTGAAAATATGGCAAGTAAGTCTATAGTAGTGATGAATCAGTAGAGATATTACCTTTTAATTTCCTTAAAAGAGGTTTGAGATGGATGTTGTAACAAAAATGACAAGCAGAAAATAATATAAAACATTTTCAATCCAGTTTTCTTCACCCTTAATGAACTGAGGCTGGTAGCTCTAATTCACAAGACTGTTGTATCGATATGTAATAGGACATTCCCGGAACTCAGAAGTAGAATCTGTTCACTTTTTTGTTTACTGTTCCTTATAGATACTCATGCTCTTTGCTGTCAACAGGTTATTATGACCTTATTGAGCTGTGAAAGTCTGAGACAAGATGATAAACTCATTCAATACTATAAGAAGTAATCTGAAATAGCATCCATTAAAATCAATCATTCATAAAAAATTAATAGTATTAAAAAATCTAAATACAATCCAGAAAGTTTTAAATCATTAAGACAGAGTAAAAGCTCTATCTTAAAGACAGCACATTTATCCATGTGCTATGGGCAAAGCAAACTTTTAAGTGCTTTGGATGGCATTTTAAAATAGTGATACTATTATAGAATTTGGTGGTATACTTGAGGAGCCTTACAGGAACAGATCAGTTTTATATCCTCAATTTCTTTTGTTGTGGTCGAGCTAATGGTATGAAAGAAGAAATGTTTGCATTTTTTTAATAGGGGTGAAGACTGAGTGCAGAAAGAATAAGTTTCTCTGTCTCTGAGGTGACCATCTAAAGAGATAAACATCTATATTCTGTACTTGTTCAAGTTTCCAAGTGGTTCTTAGTGGCCTCCCAAAATACTGTATGGTGTTGTCTTTGTGTAGTCTTTGAAAGTCTGAGAACTCCTTGCATTCAGAGGTGTCCCACAGGGCAGAAAGTTGTGAGAGCAGCATCTTATGTTGTGCCACTGAACTCAGCAAAGAGCTGCTGCGCTTTGCAAACACTGCTGTGTCTTGTTTAGTACCAGCTGGTAAGAACAACTGCAAAGGTGACAAGAGGAATGAATTTGGTGAAACTTTAACTCAGAAGTTCTTTGAGACTGGGCTAGAAAGAAAAGAAGGAAGGATTTGACAGACTGATTCACGCAGTGACATCTTCTGCAGCCAAATGCTTAGAAAACTCACCTAGGAACTGGGAAACAGGAGGTCAAGTGCCTACCCTGAACTAAGCAGTGTGTACCTGAGCTTGAACTTCCCAGTAGACATTATTACTGTTAGTGACTGACTGTTCTGGAATGGATATCTACTTTTTGAGAAAGGTTACCAAACTTCATTATGTACCAGTCTGGAAAGACAGTATTTTATTTCAGTTCATAAAGTTTAATGAATGAAAAAAAAATACTGTCAACACTCTATTCCCTATTTCTGAGGTAGAAAGAAACCACTGTACTCTTCAGAATTATATCCTCTCTCTCAGAGACTTCACACCCTTCTGCATCTGTTCAGTCATATTAGCACCCAACATCCAGTAAGAGAAAGAGTGGTCTAAGTTCATTTTAGAGAGAGAAGAAATCCTATGTCTATTGCAACATTTAATTGCAATAATTTTTATTAAAACTGATCAGAACTCCCAGCTGGGTTAAATCCAAATTAAAGTGATAATCATGTTATTTATGAATCTTAGATATGGAAGCAGTGTTCGAATATGTTTAGTTCTTGTCTAAATCCTGCTAAAAACTTTACAACCTAGTATTTAGTGCAATAATAATATTGAACGGTCTTTGCTGTTAAAGTTTAAAAGACAGATTGTCCAAAGCAATCACAACCCAGCAGCTCCTAGTTAGATACCAATATGGGAAGACAGATTGTCTGTAAAGTTCATTTCCAATTAAGCACATAAATGAACCGGAAAGATATTCTTAAGTATTCAACTCTCAGCGTATTCCGTTGAAAAGAATAGATCTGTTGAAAACACACTCTTGAGAAAAGAATTGAGAACTACTTCATTTAGGTTCCCAAATGGGAGCTGGGTTCTTCTGACAGTTCTTCTGCAGCAATAAGAAACCTCATAGACCAAAACATTGCCCTATTATAAAGGAATCACGTTAATGGTAGGCTTCTCAGATCTCTATTTTAATTTGCTTCATTGATAGTTACTTTTATACTGCTTATATAAAGATATCTGATAAAATACATAATAAAGAACAAAACATATTCTTAGAATTTCCCAAAATTGAACCATAAGCAAATTTCCTGTATTTCCTTCCTGAGCACAGCAGCTGAATTTCTGAGGATATCTGCAATAGATTGAGTTATAAGCTCAGGGATACAGAGATATTTCTTTCTTCTTAAGAGCACATCTTTTGAGATTACTAAATATGTATATGCAATTCCCTGCTGAATCTCTGTGGATTTATTGGAAACTGTTTATCTCCTTGAATATACCTCTGTAGCTTCGTAGATTTTTAGAGCAAAATGATTATAGTCTAATTGCTTGTGTATTACGCACAGAAGCATTTCTCCAAGTCGCTACTGCCTTGGCCACATTTATTTGCACTTTTCTCCATATGAGATCTCAGAGGCCCATCGTCCTATTACACCGTTGAACCTTTAAAACTAAGACTGGTAGTTCCTTCACCGGAACAGGGTATTACATAGATGTGAAGAACAGCAAAACAGGCACAAAAGCTTTTGGCCTCTCGAGCAGAGGGAGGGGGAGCTCAGCAGAACCTCAAAGAGTTTTAGGGGTATGACGAGAAATGCTAGCAATCTGCTGCTCTCCCCATCCTCCATCTTGCAAACTCTAGAAAGCCTTCATTGGCTCAGAGAAACCTTTCCATCTTCAATTATTTAATAAAATCTCTGAAGAATTGAATGCAGAATTTGCCTTGAGCATCTCCATTTAGATTGCCCGAGCTGGTAAGGTAACATACCAGGTGGCATAAATGATCCCTACATGTCCATTTCCTTTGAGTTTTCACAGTACACCCGTCTTCCTATGTCAGGAAAGCAATATTGCTAATTAGTGCTAACTGGATTTAGCTCTGAGGTGAATGGGAAGACAGACAAGTCGTGTAAGTAGTTCTAGTTTACTCTGGAAACTTTTTAATGGAGCTTAAGGAAAAAAATTTCCAGTTCCCAATGCAGTGTTCCATTTACCCAGATCACCTCTTGCTTAACTTTTTCAAGCATAAATCTCTGTGGGTGAAAATACATATTTTAAAATCACAGAGAACTACTCAAACCTTTTTAGAAAATTAGACATGAACAATTATGAAAGTAAAGTTGAGAATATGCATTTTTAAATGAACAGTAAAAATTTAAAGAGAGAAATAATGTTGATTGGGAAAGTCTCCATTTGTGTATGAATTTAAAATAATTCTTAGCAGAGTGATACATTTTAGAAAATTTTCTCTCTCTGCTCCATCTCCTAATCAGGTAAAGGAGCAAAATAATGGAGAAAACATTCAGGATTAGACTGTTCACTTTGTGTCTCTGGCAGTCACATAAAGGAAAACGAAATCTGCCTCTGATATTTTCTTATACTTTAACTTTTTTGGTACTGATAACATCAGATGTATACAGCATAAACAATGATGCAAAACAACATTTAAATCATAGGTAAATGAGTTGATAAGAGTGTGCAATGAAAACATAGTAGAGAGAAAAAAAGAATGCCAGGTATGCTGTTGGCTGTGGAGCGCAGAGACTGCAATTTCCCACACCACAGCAGCACAGGTGTGAGGATGCAGCGCTTCTGGATGCAGGTTGGCTTATGCAGAACCCATGGAGCAAAATCAAACTGCATCCTAGGTAATCCACCCGCAGACAACTGAGAGATGGCTACAGAGCTTTTTAGTAAATGTGATCCTGAAAAGAAAAGGAAAAAGCCACAGGAAATTAATCCTACGCAATGCTTGAACTAGTGAGTGAAGCAGACACTGCCTTTTCCGTGCTCTCCCTCATTACAAGTGGTGAGCATAAAGCAGAAACCTGGATAGAACTCTGAAACATTGCAACTCAGCAACTCACATTTTCTTCCAGATGCGAAAAATAAATTTCAGTTTTTCTAAGAGATACTTACAGATACTTATTACATGGTTAGAGATAGTGCTTATTTTCTATTTAAAGATCATTTTCCAAATCTCATTGAAATGACTGGGATTTTTCATGTTGTCTTCAGTGAGCTTTGAATCAGGTCCATATAGAAGGACCACAAATGCAGAAGGTATAGATATGCAGAGTGTACAGACAATGAACGTGAAAACACTTTGCAGTAAACTTCTCAGCAATCCTTTTCAAATCCCTAAAGTTACTTCATCTTTGTCTTGTCGTTGGCCTCTGCCAGCGTTGGCCTCTATCTCTCAGCTTTTCCTTGGGTTTCAAGAGCTTTGTCCCCAACCTTTTGAGAATTTTGTGATTTGAAATACCTTTCTCATAGAACTTGAAATTCAGCTTTATGTATATTAAATAACATAAAACCGTTCAATCCTGACCTGAGTACTTCTGTTTTCACAAATAATTACTTTAAATTTTAGTATGCTTCTTTCCTACTGTCTTATAGGCCTAGGTAGTTCATTTATTCTTAATGACAGCTAAAAAAATTAACAGAACTTTTATCATTCACTTTGCATAAAATTAATCATGTGCAGAATGTAAGCACCAGTGTACACTGAGGTTGCACGAGTTCTCGCCAAACATGGACAAGCGTGCAGTCTTTCAGTTTCTTATCCACACTTCCATGTCTCTCACTGCATATGGTCTTAATTAAATTATTCATTTTATCTAATCAGTTCTCCCTGTTACTGTACGTCATGTGCCAGATCTCCTACCACGAATTCCTAGTTAACACTATGCTGACTACTTTGTTTCCTTTTTGCAACCAAAAAAGGCTGTGTTTATAATGGTTAAATTTGGGCTCATGAGTGTTCCTGACATGCTATTCAGTACTGCTCAGTATTTTTGCTGTGAAGTCGCTCCAGTGCCCCTAAAACAATCCTCCTGACCTAGAAAAATTCAACTGCCAAAAGTACCAGTCTTCTTCAGTGATCTTGTCAAAGGAATAAACACGTTACTCTTTACCCCTTTTTTGGCAAGAACAGCCATTCCATTTGCTTGTAAGTGGTCATGCTGCTACTCGCTTCACCAATGTGATGATTTCTTCTGCTGATTTGAATAGCCTTACTTTGACCTCCCTTCTCTTTTTCCCTCTGGTGCCAATTACTTCTAGCATTTTTGGAATGGACTCTGCAGGAAAACATGTGCCAACTAGGAAAACAACAATCCTTTCAACTATTTTTCCCACATTTCTAATACAAGCAGGTATTTGTTCTACTCTAGTACTGGGGTTGATCTGTGCTTGGCACTGTTGGCATTGCCATTAACACCTGCTTGACCACATTAGATACTCAACTAGGTAATATCTGAGAGAATTTGAGCTAATTCATACTGAAAATAACTGTTTCCTGTTTAGTGCTACTAGATCAAACCCTGAAACACTTTGCAAACCAATGGCCCAGTTCACCTCCACGGAAATCAACGAAAGCTTTCTCATTGCAAGAAATAGGTCAGGTCCAAATTGATATTAATGATTGTCCCCTGTAGAGATGATTTATGTATACATGCACTACATAAAGCATGCTTCTTTTATATTTGCTTACAAATTCTTCCATAGTCATGTTTTCCATTCAAATAATTTTCTTTTATTGTCTGTTCATCTGTTTCCTCTGTGGAATTATTACATCCACTCTCCATTCACTATCTATTTCATATTTATCAAGCTTTTTAAAAGTCCTCAAATTCAGTTTATTCCTTTAAATATGATATTCCAAGTCCTTTTGGTATCTCCCTCACCCATGAAAATGAACACAGAAAGCTGAAGTACGTGCCAGTATGTGACTAAGTCTTTTCAGGAATAAGATATTTGCTTAGCGCTATCTTTAATAAAGCAAGAGAGACGGAACCACATACATTAGCCAGGTCAAGTCAAGTTACAGCTAAATTGCTTCTGTCTGCTTTTGCTTCGTGAATCAATTGATCTCTCGCATTGATATGTTCCAAAAAAGTCCTTAGATTCTAGGCACTCATGCTTTTTGTACAGGCCTATCTAAGTATTTTTCTGCTAAGATAAGTATTGAGAACCTTTGGGACAACTTCAGAAATATACTTGCCCTCTGTGTTTGGTACAGAAATTGATCTGTGCTACTTGATGTCTGTCAGCTCTTCCTTTTCTGGTCTGAAGTATCCTTGAAATTTATGCTACGTTTTGAAAATATTTCCTGACCTGATCACTTTCAGTAATAGCTCAAAGCTTGGAACATTTCAGGGGCACTTTGAACTTTTAAGCCACTATCTAGGTAGTTTTGGTGCTGACACCGCATTTTCCTTTGTTAGGTCCTTGTGCAATGATTTCATGTGGCACAAAATATAGCACCTAAGCTCAGAATGAGCAGGGCCTGAGAAGGTATAGCTTTCAAATCCAGCAATGTATGAGAACATGCATAGTGGTGTTAGAAAAGATGTTAAAGTGAATCATGTCTTCTTTAACTCACAGTTTCCTTTATCTAGACTTTTATCTCGTGGGTTGTACCTATGCCCACACGGGATATCATAGCAAAGGAGAAGCTCTACTGCTGCTGCTAAGCTTCTCATCATTCATGTCATTGTCCCAGCTCCCCTGCATTTGTGCCAGCTTTTAGCTCAGGCACAATATATTTGTTTCGTGATATCAAAACAATTGTGTTGCACTTCAGCTCTAACCTGCCTTAGTGAATGATTCTCCTTCCATTATATCATCTGGTTAAAACATTGCACAGAAGACTGTTTGCACGATACAGTCCGAGGGAACAAAAACATATCACATCTGGGCTCAGGGGCAATGATTAGAGAGTGGAATGTTAGGGCAACGTCTGCAGACAATACCCTAACGGACCAACCACAGAATACTGTAAGGTAGAGTACTTTGCATCCTTCCTTTTGAGCTCTGTATCACTGATGACTAGGAAAGTAAGATTTATGAGCCTAAAGAATAGTAAAGAGGAATCACCACAGTATGCTGGGATGAGGTGAAGCTGAGCAGCTAGATCCAATGCCTATGACTTCATTTGAATTTTGAAGTTCTCAGAGAAAGGTCTCGAACTCCACTTCCTCCCCTTCGTAATTAAGTGACCTAAAAGGTAGTTAGGTCCTTCTTCTACTCAAGACACTGTCAGCTACAACTGTGCTAGGGCAGAGACTGAGCACTGGAGCTCCATCATCTATGCTGTTAAATTTGTGTAATGGCCCCTGGCATGGTTTGGCCCAAGTAGATTAGCACTTTCCCAAATAAAACCTGGGAATAGCCCAAGAGTTAATGTGACCCACAGATAATTCCCAATAGAAAATCTGCATCTCCTACCTGCTTTAAACTTATGTTACGAATGTCAAAATGTTGGCATTTGACTTTATGACCACTGGAAGGACAATGGCACTGTTTGATTTACAGATGTAGTATTCATAGGAACCAGGGTGCCTTTCTGGGATAAGACAGCCATTGTTTTTATCATCTTCACATAGAAGGCGGCCTAGAATATTCGGTGAATGCTGCAACTGCAAGATTCTTACGCAGAAGATGGATATAATAACATGATGTTTATCTTTTCAGGATGCTTTGTGGGATTTCTGCATATATGATTTAGATTATATGCCTGTGCACCCAAAACAACACTGCAAAGGGACGGTAGCTGGGACACAAATGTTCGTTTTCCCAGAAAAGACACTTCTGAAAATGTGGGCGTAACTATAAATTCTGGTTATAAATTTTTGGATTGTGAGGGACGGTCTTGTGCATTTATTGCTTTCAGATTATGCAATCCTGTAAAATTGGTAGACTGCATGGTTCTCACAGGTGGCCTTGGGCATCAGGATTCCACCTTTGATTCCAATTTTGTGAGCATAAATATAATCTTTTTGTTTTCTTAGCAGCAATGTTTAGCTCTCATTTAAATTTATCCATCAATAGAGTAACAGAAAACTGGTAAATATAGGACACTTTTGATCCTTGATGCCCTTCTCAGAACTTTTAAAATCTCTTTTAAAGAGTTTTTGACGCAGACTGGAATTTCATACAGTGTTCAAGATATTGCAGAACCATGAATTTATGCACTAATATGATGACGTTTTTTTTTTATCTTTTTTTTTTTTCCTAGTAATTCTTAATATTTGGGTTACTTTTAGGTTGAATACTACTAAGCACTCTACCTGGGTTTTCATGAAGCTACCTGTCCTAGTCCAGAGATCTTGCTTCAGAGTGTTAAATTCCTCCTAGACTCTCTTGGTTTTTGGATGTTTCGAATTCTAGGTAGGAATGTGGTGTGAAGGAGTGGAGAAGATGTAGATACTGCAGGATGATCTGTCAAAACCCTGCAAATCTCATTAGATTTTTTTGTGTTTTTTGAAAACATTTAGTACAGTTTCAAAAATGTATTTTACAATTAATTTATTTTTATGACAGCATCTTCTACTCAATTAAATGGTAATAAGGCTTTAACAAAAATTTATTGCAAAGTAACATTTATAGTACTGTGGAAAGGTTTATTGAACAAAACTAGTCATGAAATGATAATGTTTAGTATACTGCTGATTTAATATTAAAACTATAAGAAACTTAATTGGAATAATAGAAGATTTTATTTGAAATCAAGAATATAACTGGATTTTTCATTCAGCAGACACCAGAGATGAATTCTGATCTTCAACTGGAGTGAATGAAAATTTTGTCACTATAGCACTTAACAATTGATTACTGTAGTATGTAATATGTGACCACTGTTCAGGAAGAAACACATCAGAGAGACACTCCAATCAGGCAATCCCTCGTACATAAATACTGTCTAATAGGTGATAGGATAGGCAGTGCAGTACATGGCCTCTATATCACTTCCAAGTTCCTAATACAGAAGTGAAGTAGAAAATGTGTGAAGGCTGTTTCTCCTCTAAATCTGTCCTGATATTTGTTCATTCTACACAGTTTAGTGGTAGAATTGGGCACTCGATTGAATCAGATTGACTGATTACGTTACAAAGGTATAGAGGAATGTTTTGGCATCTCTACTGAAAAAGCAGATTGTAACGGTAACCCTCAGGGATAAGCCTTGCTGTCTAATCCGTGCCCCCAAAACGCTAAACCAGAGCTATAAAGGATTCTAGGAAAGGCTGTATTTCCCTCTCAAAAAATGTTTACATCTATACCACGTACACTTACATGCACGGAAGCTTGCTGGACAGCCAACACTTTTGGATAGCAGAATGTTACTAGAAAAAATACAGGGAAAAGCTTTTTGGCAAGTAAATTTTTAATGGAACCTTGAAGTTTGAGTTTAGCCAAAAATCAATTGTAAACTGATGCTGAATTCGGCAAATGCTTTGGACAGGGAAAAAATAAAGACAAAAAAATTGTGTGAAAGTTGAAACATTTAATTTTGACATTGCAATAAGTGTTGAAATTAGTATAACAACATTTAATTCTAGAAAGAAGGTAAAGGACGTAAAAATCATATTGTTCATTTGGAATCTGATGAAATATTTGTTCAATTCAAAAACAAAGAAGAAAAAAGGCTTTATTTCAACAACAAAAACTAAATAACATAAAAGTATCGATAGACCCAAAACGATTCTAATTTTTTGGTTTAGCCACAGAGCTGAAAAATCAATTATTCAGATCAGTTTAGCTGACAGTGTTCTGTAAACTTACTAGCTGCCTGTTGGTTTTCATATGAAAACTGTGATTTGGTTCTAACTTATAAAGCAGTTAAATGAGAGATTTTTCTCTCTTTGTAGGCTATCAGTTTGAGCCTCATTTCTGTCATTATAATGAAGGCTTGATCCCTCTCTTTGCAAAAATATGGGATGTAATTTAAAAGTTATCCTTTTTTTATTCTCTGTTCATCAGTGTCCCAAACCATTAGAGTTTCTTGACCTTCAAGGCGTATTGCAAAGCCTGACTACTTGCACGAATGTTGGCACAAATATAAAGGAGATGAGGATTAGATTTATATGGTCAGAAAAAAATAAAAGGAAGCTTTAAGATCGATTGGTTATAGGTCTTTTTGTTAAATGATGTGTGGCTGTGTAAAAGAAAGATGTACTGTGTTATTATCATTTCTCCCTCATATTTCTGTTTTTAATTCTAACCAAGAATCACCTCAACTTTGTATTATTCTTTTCTTTGTGGAATCTAAGCAAAAATTGGTAAAAGCTGGCAAAAGCAAATTCTAAAAGTGTACAAGAGTACTGTTCAAATTAAAAAAAAAATCCTTGTATTTTAGCTAGGTGTAATAAATATTATTCTGCTCAAGACTCAATACCTATGAATTCTTCAACCTGCTATCTATGGTGAAGATGTGGACCTTCAAGAAGGATGACAAACAAAGATGATCTTACTTTGAAATAAATGCTACATGACCCGTGCCAGAAGGACATTCAGGAAAAAAAACACCAGTGCAAATAGAACAGCTGCCGATGTGGGCACTGTGGACCAAACCCTTCCTGCCTGAGGAAATCTGTTCGGTGACATAAGAGTGCTTCTTAAAGACCATGCTCTTTAAGAGCATGCAAAGTCCAAGGTATTTCCATATAGAGGAGTTTGTCACTCTAGTCTTCAAAAAGGGCAAGAAGGGAACTCAGGGAACTATAGGCCAGCCAGCCTCACCTCAGTCTCTGGGAAGGTGAAGGAGCAGTTCATGCTGGACACCATCTCTAAGCATGTGGGGGAAAAATGGTGATCAGAAGTAGTCAGCACGGATTCACCAAGGAGATATCATGTTTAACCTACCTTAATGCCTTCTATGATGGAATGACTGGCTGAGTAGATGAAAAGAGAGCAGTAGGTGTTGTCTACCTTGACTTCAGTAAGGCTTTTAACACTGTCTCCCACCACATCCTCATAGATAAACTCAGGAAGTATGGGTTTGATGAGTGGACAGTGAGGTGGATTGAGAACTGGCTGGATGGCAGAGTTCCGAGGGTTGTGATCAGTGCTACAAAGTCCAGTTGGAGGCCTGTAGCCAGCGGTGTCCCTCAAGGGTCATTGCTGGGTCCAGTCTTGTTCAATGTGTTCATCGATGACCTGGATGAAGGGATAGAGTGCACCCTCAGCAAGTTTGCTGATATGATACTAAACTGGGAGGAGTGGCTGACACACCAGAAGGCAGTGCTGCCATTCAGAGAGACCTGGAAGGGCTGGAGAGGTGGACGGAGAGGAACGTTCTGAAAGTTCAACAAAGGCAAGTGCAGGGTGCTGCGCCTAGGCAAGAATAACCCCATGCACCAGTACAGGCTGGGGGTTGACCTGCTGTAAAGCAGCTCTGCAGAGAAGGAGCTGGGAGTGCTGGTGGACAACAAGTTAAGCCTGAGGCAGCCGTGTGCCCTTGTGGCCAAGAAGGCCCATGGTCTCCTGGGGTGCATTAGGCAGAGTGTTGCCAGCAGGTGGAGGGAGGTGATCCTGCCCCTCTACTCAGCCCTGGGGAGGCCTCACCTGGAGTGCTGTGTCCAGTTCTGGGCTCCCCAGTACAAGAGAGACATGGCACTCCTGGAGAGAGTCCAGCAGAGGGCTACAAAGATGATTAGGGGACTAGAGCATCTCTGCTGTGAGGAAAGGCTGAGAGAGCTGGGCCTGTTGAGCCTGGAGAAGAGAAGACTGAGAGGCGATCTGATCAATGTGTACAAGCATCTGAAGGGAGGGTGTCAGGGGGATGAGGCCAGACTCTTCTGCGTGGTGCCCAGCGACAGGACGAGAGGCAATGGGCACAAAACCGAAACACAGGAAGTGCTGTCTGAACATGAGGAAAATCTTCTTTGCTGTGAGGGCGTCGGAGCACTGGCACAGGTTGCCCAGAGAGGTTGTGGAGTCTCCTTCTCTGAAACTATTCAAAACCCGCCTGGACACAATCCTGTTCAATGTGCTCTAGAAGGCCCTGCTTGAGCAGGGGGGTTGGACTAGCTGATCTCCAGAGGTCCCTTACCACTTCAACTATTCTGTGATTCTGTGATTCTGTGTGAGTTTCGGAAGAAGCATGTAGGGGTTAGATAGAATAACGTGTATATTTTACACTTTCTCATCTTTTATCTATCTCAATGTTCAAAGACCTAACAAACATTGCTCTTCAGTCCATGGTATGCTTAGTAGCTGTACCTCTCTGTTACGTGATCACAGCCAATATTTTCGACCATAGGGTTAGACACACAAAAAACTAATATCCAATAGTGCTAGGCAACCACAGCTTCTATCAAGAGCTTGAGGTGGCATATTTTGTGGTTGTAAAGCAGGGACAGAAGAGGGACAAAAGAAGACAAAGCATAAATGAAATGTACCACTCACCTTTGGCTGTCTAGTGGCTATCTCTAAGTGTTGAGATTATTGATGCTTGTCTTATCTTAAGGGTATGGCTCTGTTTATTTGTGTCCCAGTAAAAAATTCTTAAACTTCCCTCAAAAATATCTCTACGAAGCTATGAACTTTATTTCGTTTTTTGGAGGAAAATGAATCACAGTTTTCGGTGAGTTTGATTAAGGTCCCCGAGATACTTTTAATAAGGACTAGAATTTAGATTTTCTTTCTCCCATCCTTATATTTATGTATTGATAAATGTATCATACATTACACCTTTTAAAGATAAGTGTTTGATATCCTTTCTCTGTTCAGATAAGGCAGAAGAGTAAGTCTTGGGGCAAATGTATGCTCTCAGTTAAACCACTGTGAATTGGAATGATTTCAGCTGAACTCCAAGTTTGCACTGGTATAAACGAAAGGAGGATTTGTCTATTTTGCACAGAATGGGCTTCTGAATTGTACGTTACCAGTAACTGAGGATCTGGCCCAATTTATACTTCTCGGTTCTTCCTTTATGTAATGTTATAGATGATTTTCAGAAACAGTTACAATTAACCAGATACAATTTTATTATCCAGTCATGAAAGTTAGATATCTAGAACATTTGTACTGGGGGGAAGGAGGGGATACAGCACTGCTAAATTTACAGTAATTCTATTTTTCTTAGAAATCATAACTTATGGGAAGCAAAAGTTTCAGGTCACATAGTGCTTGTGCTCAATAGGCATGGTGTATCGAGGGGTAATCTGTGTAACTACATTCAGGATATTTTATTTAGACCTTCTAGATGGATTTGAAGTTCCTTTGAAGACAATACTTCCATTACAGATAACCACAGGAGTAAATCCTTCAGAATATTTGGGTTGTCACAGGGATTGTGGATATAACTGTAACCAGAAGGGACGGAAAGAGCACAATACACAATAGATTACTCTAAGACAAATGGATATTTTTGTGGTATTGGCATGTAAATAATAATTTGCTGATTAGAATTGAACAAAAAATAATTGAGATGAAAATAAGTATTTGTGATATTTATAAAACTTTACTCTAGGGTTCTCCCTTTCACAATTATTGTTGATTTAAAGTTCCTAATGTCATTTTTTACATTTAGCCTCAGGAAATGATTCATTATATTCCTCAGCACTTAGCCTTTGAATGAATCCTCAGCTTTAAAATATTTCCCAGACATTTTTACTTACGAAAGTTAATTAATTATGGCATCTCCAGAGTGAAAAACTAGAGGAAAAGCAGGGAAATAAAAGAGATTTACAGATAAGATGACATTCTGTTTCTACAAACCAATCTCTTTTTTTTTTTTTTTTTTTTTTGCTGAGGAATTCACGAAATTTGATATGACACACAATCAAAGTATCTCTAGCACACTGATCTGGGTTCAGGAATGAACCCAGAAATTGGAGAAATGGTTCAAAAGTATGAAGGAACCATGGTGAAAATGTCATGCTGAATCCTTTCTGTAGAACTCTCTGACAAGCAAGACACCATTCATTGAGGAATATTGTTAGTCCTTGCACAAATTTGTGCCAAATCAAGTGAAAGATTGGGTCCAGCTTTCAACACTGACCCAAGGAAGCACCAATGTCTGGGAATCCTTCTCCTTTCTTGCTTTGTGAAACTTACTTCACCTTTCTTCTAAGAGTCCTACGTGTTCCCAGTTAGCCAGTCTGACGGGAGAGGATAAGGAAACAAAGTTTTCTGCTTCTTTCTGTCTGATCCATCTTGCATCTTGTTGCTTGTACACAAACTTCTCAGGTGTGTTGCTCCTTCCACATTCTTTTAAATGCTCTTTCCACATTCTTTTGCTCCTTCCACAATTCTTTTAAAATCATAGTTTTTCTTTAAACTGAACTTGCTGCAGAAATGATAATCTCATCTCTTCCAAACTCTTCATTTCTATAAACCTTACCCTTCATCTAAAATCCTATGAAATTGCTAACTCCTTCCTTTAAAAATTATTCAGTTTCTGCTGGATGGTTCATAGGTCCGCAGATCTTTATAAGGTGCTACTAGTCTCTTGGAGGTTTGTAACGATGATGCAACACTTCCAGGTAGAGATCCTTTTCCTGCCAGCTCTCTCTTCTCAATGCTTTATCAGTCCCTATCATCTGTAAAATGTTTCCAAGCCATTCCCATTTAATCCCGAATCACTTGAAATCTGCTGTGATCCTTGCTTGGCCGTATTAGGTATGCTTCAGTCTTAAGGTCATTGTTCTTGCCTGAGTGTCTTACCCAGTGGGCTCAACTGGTCCGTTCGTCAGGTTCCTGGGAAAATAATGGCAACCATCTGCTGGTTGTTGACAAGTAGAGCCTGATAAAACTATTATCAGTTTTAATTTGACAGTTTGAACTTACTATCTTTCCAATTATTGGGAAATATTAAAAGCGCTACGGAATTTTGAATGTGTAGCTGTGCTTCTTTCTGAAGATTCACCACACCATTAGAGCTGTAGGTGCTCTGCTGAACTGCACTGTTCTTCATATCTGATGCTTCATTTAGTTGTTCAACTATGTGTTGAAAATGTCATGCTGCATTATGCTATGTTAATATTTTAAGGGTTCTGAGACTCCTAATAGCTGCGTACCAAATATAAAAACACTCATAAATATCTTTTGGCCTAAATGTTTTGAATTTTTGAATTGCTTTTGTTTCTCTGCCTATGGATGAGTTCAGTCACTGAAATGAAGCATTCATAAAGAAGGGATCAGTTCTGATCAACTTCTCCGGAGTTAACCTAAGAGTAGGCTTTGAAAATCTCATTATAAGCTGTTTTAATATACTGCCATGGTTCTGGGCAAACTTTTCCTTGATATCTTTGTCCTTTACAACAATAACAGCATGAGGCGTAGCTGTGATAGCTGGGAGTCCCTCTAGTATTTGGTCCAGTTTATTCTGGAGGAGCTGTGTGGTATTAAATATGTCCACAAGCATTACCAACCACTGGCACCTATAAAAATGTGGCGACAGTTCCAGGAGGATGGTTCATTTAACTCAGTATGCCAGAGCTGATTTTAACACAACAAAAAAAAGAGATATTTTCATTGAGGAATGAACTTCACATTTCTCTTGCCTATGGGCTTCCCAGTAGGGGGAAGATAAGGCTACTTTTTTAGATCTCTACATGCCTTGTTACCTTTAGAGTACTGGAGGGAACATGGTATGTTTATATTTGAGAATTGCCTGGTTTTGTATTCTGACCAGTAAGGCAGTTTGTATTTCTGTGCTTCTCTACTGTAAGTGATGCTTCTGTTTGTCAGCTCCTCTGAACTCTAGTCTTTTGTTTTAAGGTGTCTTATTGACAGCCTTCATTTTCCCACTGGCCTCAGATCAGCCTGATTTTAGTGCATATCACCATAACACGATCATATTTCTCTGCTTATCAGTCTTACTAGGATTGCATTGTGGCTGCTCCACAATCCATCTGGAATCAAATTGGTCATTGATCTAATATTGCAGCTTATCAGCATTACTGAAATTACATTACAGTTGAGTCGGTATGCCAGCAGGAATTGAACTGGTCATTAATGTAATAGCATTATTGCAAATATGGTAGTTGAATGGCTGGTTAGCTCTTCTGCATCTTCTGTGTACTGGATGTCTTTACAAATGCTAGAATCAAACTGCAGATATCCTCTTCTTTATTGGACATCTTTGTCTGCTGAATTGCTGCTTGAATTTCCATTGTTTTCCCTTCCAGGAGTAACTTTAGGACCTGAAATGGTTTTGTGTCAAAAACCTTAAGGTCATAGCTCAAAGGCAACACATTTTTTGTTCTGCCCTTCTTTTCATATTACTTCCCACAACAATTGCACTGACACAAGTCCTTCATTTCATCTAATATTAGGCATCCGAAAGTTAAGTGATTTGAACAAAAAACTTAAGACTCATCCCATTTGTTTTAGAATTAAATGATTCATCCACTGGAGGTACCTATTTTCATCACTGACTAGAGGAGATTTAGACTAGGTGCCTAATTTTCAGGTGGCTAAAGTTGGATGTGGTAAATTCTCTGTTCTACTTCCTTAGCTCCTTTCCCATAGCCTATATGTTTGTTCTGAACTACAGGCTACTTTGATTTGATGCTCTTGCTGGGCAGTTTAGTTGTCTTTGCCCTGGTAAAGCATTCTCTACTTTTTAGAAAACAGACCTTTTGGAAAGTTATATGTGGATGTCATAGATCTTGGATTTGTGTATGTCCCCTCCATCTTCTGCTTCTTGGTTTCAAGTGAAACGTTCCATCTCCGCGGTCACGCTCTGCCTGGGATCAGTTGTTATCTAATACCTTCATCAGCTGTTTCAGTGTCTCCTTCATTATTTCAGGAAACAGTTTCTCATCTAATTCTAAACTTTTTTTCCCCTCGTTGAAACAGTAAGAAAGCTTAACCTTCATTTTCTCATTTTCATTCAGTGGATTGTTTACACATTTGTGCATGTTATTTTGCACACAAATTTTGCTTTTCGTGGAGCTCGGTTATTGCACTCTCTTTGCTTCCTCTGTTTCTGGTAGCTGCCTTGTGCGTATGTTCATTTTAACCTCCTATTGAGGCTGTCAGTATGACAACTTCAACCATATTCCCTGTGTAAAGTGAAGGAGACTATATGTTCCTGAAGCTAAACTAGTACCTTCGTAAAATAAAGTACTGGAAAGCTCCTTGAAATGGCCTTTGTAGACATGTTCACATATCACTCCTTGTACTTCTTTAGACTCTTCTACCTGGAACCTGTGCCTCTTCCATGAGCATCATTGCAACCTTTCTTGTCTTTATGGGTGAATGAAGGCTCTGGCACTCTGTTTAGCATCTAGAGAGAACAGAAACGCAGGTGAAATGATCTGTCAAACCATTCCGGATATATTAATGAAGCAAGGAGCATAAAAACATGGCCGATCACAGATTTGTCCTGCTTAGTTTCTTTGGACAGGGAAAGCCTTCTCAAAAAGACATAGTTTAGCTAATTAGTCCAATGAATTGAATATTTCCCAAACAAAATGTCACTTCTGACTCTTTAAATATCCTTTTTGTACACTTAATTTCCCCTGCAACAGGAATCTGGAAAGAAGAAAGGAAAGGAAATATGATTTTATTCTGTGCCTTGGGAAAGGAACTGAGATCATGTAAGTTTCACCTACAAAAATAATTTTTAACACCCTCTCAGTATCTCACACAGTCTCTTCCATCAGCTGACAAAGCAGTGTCTTTTGGGAATGATAGCAAATCTTTGAAAAAACTGGTGCTACAATAAATAAAAGTCACATTGGTTTAAATTCTGTACAGTTTCATATTTTTTCTGTAGTTTTTTTAAGGTTAGGATCATGCTACGCTTGAGGAAAATTATCTAATTATTGATAGTTCACATTGGCTTTCCCTGTTCTTCGAGTGCTTTCATAATCTTTTCATAAGTATATTATTGCCTAGCATAAAGTTTTAATATTAGCCAGATGGGGAGAAATATTTATCGAGGTCTCTCACACCTCATCTATTTTTATTTTTCTATTTGTTGTTCACTGTTCATTAGAAAGTGTTATTTATCTCTTCTGTGGGAAGCTTTCCCAGTACACCAGTGGATACAGTAATTATTGCTATTGGGAATCCATAGAAAATTTTAAGAATAAAATTATTAACATTTTCTATTAGAATTTCTTAGTTTTTAAATGACACCTTTAATTTATCTTCAATGATAATATATATTTGACACTGGAGGGTTAAGACTTCCTTTCAAATATAAAAGCTTCATAAGGATAATGAGGATAATTTCATGTGTGCAAATCCAGTGTAATTCTCCTATTACTAAGACAGGTAAACCAAAACTTAATTCAATATGAAAATGATGGGAGTCAAGCTAAATAACTATTTTTGTCCACTAGGAGACAAATTAATAGGTGATCTTGTTAAAAGATAGGCATCACTGTGGAATAGTATGCAAAAATAGAGAATAAATACTTTACAAATATTATAATATTATATATAAATGTTATAGTACTATAAATGGCAAAGTTAAAACCCTCAGAAATGCATTATTTTAAAGGTCAAAATTTTTTTAATCAACCCGGTAACTGTGTGTTTGAAAGAATGAACATAGTCTACACTGTGAATTGGGAATCAATTTTTTGATGGAATTGATATTCTAGCATTGAGGACCATGTTGAGACCTGAACATCTCTTTCACTACCAACAAATGACTCTGCACAGAGGTGGGTGCTATCACCTCTGCTAAGTCAATGCAAAAAGATAGGATAAATTAGCATTTATTGTTTTTCTGGAAGAGGGTGGAGTGGACTCACGCCATCTTGTTTACTTGCTGTTCTTTATAGCATATACCTGAACATTATAGTCCAGTCCTGTGGAAAGAGGGCACAATCTGGGGTAGCTACAAAACAGTGCTGTTGTCCTTAAAAAAGAAACTATTTGAAAATAATCAGTGATGCATTGCCTACAGTGATGTCAGGAGCTCCAATTCAAAAGGTGAAGGAAGGGAACTGTACAGCTGCAAGCTACTGCGTGGTGAGGTGGAGGATACTGTCCATTCCCCTCTTCCTCGTTAAGTCCTCCCTCGGCATATGTTGCTACCAGATTGTGCCATCCAGATACTAAGGTGAAATGGGTAAAGCTAAGCAAATTTATAGATTTCTTTGGAAAGTAACTTTGGAAAGGACATGGGAACCTGCTTGTTTAATTCATATGCTTAATGTTGAATGAAGTTGCCGCTCACATCACAGTCTAATACCTCAGACCACACTATTTAACTTTGAAGCAAAGCAGAGTCTGATTAACACTTCATTCTTTGTTGAGCCTGGGACGTATATTTATCAGCACAATCTGTAGGAAGAAAATGAAAGACATCATAATTTATTTCAATGGCAATTTTAACTGGTGAACCTCCTGGAATTTCTTCTCTAAAGGTAGCTATTTTGCTATAAGAGGGTTCCACTCTGTTACTTTAAAATGAAAATCATTTGAAAATGAGATAAATTAACATTGGCATATGAACAGCTTGGGGAACAACAACAAAGCAAATGAAAAAGAACAAGACAGCCTGCTACGTAAAAGGAGAAAAATCAAGAAATCCATTTGCAGGAGTAAAAGCATTAAAGGCACCAAAATAATCAGGCTAATGGAAAAAAATCAGAATCAGATGAATGCAGTATTAGTGGAAGATGAGGATGTAATTCACAAGTAGGATGAAATTATTAAGAGAATGGATCAATATACATAAACCCTACCATCGCAAAGTACACTAACCTCAAAATATTGAATACACCAAAAGAAACAGGAAATTGTCCAGAAAAAAAAAATAGATGAAGGAGTTAATAGAGCTAAAAGAGGATATAATGAGAAGTCATAGTGAAAAATATTATTATTATGAAACAGACTAAGTTACAAAAAACTTCTAAAAAATATATAATGCACAAATTTCAGCTTTTTGTTCTAAAATGTAAGCCTTTGGGATAACAGAAGGGAAGTATTTCCACGTTTACTGTGTGGTGGCTGTATTCAAATCGGTAAGCGAGCAGCAATCAGTCAGGCACTTTTGATTCTCTCCAGCTCTTTGGGTACAAAATACACATGGTGAAGAAGGACGGGCAGGGGACTTCCACACTGCTGAGTACCCATGCAGGGGTTCTGCACACTGTCTTCTGCCTTAGGGACTTGAGGATTTCACAGACAAAAAACAATTTGGGACGATGACAGAAATGTCTCCATACAGAAGCCATTAGTCAGGAAAGGAAGAAAAATATCAGTGGAAAATGTTTGCGTGAAAATAATGCAACCAGTTTACTTGTCATTCCGATTTTTAAGGCAGCATTTCTATGGTCTGATCATTTCAGTGGATGATTATTCATGAGGCATAAGTGGGCACAGCTCACAATTTTAATGTGTACTGTATTCCCTTTCTTAGCTATATATTGACGAAATATGTGATTCTACTATATTAGAATATTATTTCTGTATATTTCACATAAACTGGAACAATGGAAGAAGCTAGGTTTGCAAAGTCCAGTTTTAATTTAGCTGAGCGATCCTCAAAAAATCTGGTAACATGCTCTTAAAAAAATCAGTGAAATAAATCGCAATTTCTGAAGGCAATAGTCTGATGTCCTGAACAGCATAGGCACTGAGCGCTCACAGTTTATTCAGTCAATGTCAGTGGGGCATGTGAGTACTCAGCATACTGTCTAGCACCACCGTGAACACAGCCTTCTCAACAAATTGATGCTGTGAGGAGTTAATGATTTCTCTTTGTGACTAGTGAACTGCACCCCACTGTCACTGTAACAATAATTCACACTTCTCTCACATGTTCGAAACCAGTCCAGCTAGCAAGAATCCCACCACCACATGTTTCTGTATAGTATAACTATTTTGTAGCTGCATTTCTCAATACAGCCTTTAAACTTGATGAATGAATGTACTAGATTGAGAAAAGAAAAGGCAGGGTGGTAATCTACTGAAGAATTAACTATCTGTTCCATAACATTTAACAGCCTATAGTCCCTATGGTAACTCACTTCTGTTATTGCTGTCTCTCTTCCTGATGCTAAAGGATTGCATATAGCTTTTGACCAAGTCTTTTGGTCTCATGAGGAAATACGTCTGCCTCCACTGGATAAACTAATCCTCAGATTTCTGAAGCCTGTGTGCATTCAAAAGCATTTGTTTTATTACATTTCTGTGCAGTAAGTGTATCTTTTCCTAATGGTCCTAATTTTTTACATAACTCCATAGTGTGCATCTTATAGCTATATGATGTAATAAAGAAATAGGTGACCTGAGAAGTCCAAATAATTCACTTTTGTGATTTGCCACAGGGGAAATTTATGATTTTAGGACACCCTAAAATGTTTTCCCTTGGATCTGAGGGGTCAATAAAGTGAAAAACACAATATTTTACTGTAATAAACTTCCTTTCCCCTAAAGAAGCTAGCAGTTGAGGTTCTATGTGTTATTTTTTCTTTCCCCTTAGACAGAAAAGATTTTGGGTGAATATTCAAAAAAAATCAGATGTCTTAACAATTTTAATATAGTAATAGAAGTTTATTATTAGTTTATGATAATATAACTTTTTCTTGGAGAAGTATAATGAAAAAAAAATTCAAAAGAAGTAAAATGTCCTTACTTGTACTGTTGGTTTTACATGGGAAAAATGAAAGCTGAGTTAATTTCAGTTACAGACAGATGAGCAAACTTTCTTTACAAGCAAAGAACCCTCTGGGACACCTCTAGTGCTAACTGAAAGCCTGTCAAGCTGTTCTCCTACCTTGTCTTTTCATGTGTTGCTGGATATCTGTCCATCTGTGTCCTTTTAATGTAGGTCAAACTTTCTCCTGGTTCAAAGATTCTTAGGTACAGTGACTTGCATATTTCTAAATTATTCTTCATTTCTGGACATGTACTAGCCAACTATAATGTTATCCCCAAATCAGATTAATCTAATAATCATTGATTCTAAAATAAATCACTGAAATCAATCTGAAATTTCCAAGGTTTCGGCGAAAGTCAAGAAGCAATGACCAAGGTAATGTTTTCTGTGCTGTTTGGATGTTAAGTCTGGCTGGCAGTAACTACTTAACTTTCTTCTCTCAAGGTTGTTGAATTTGTATAGGCAGGTTTTTATCTTTACTCAGTGACTTCATCCCCTTACTTTTTTTTATATGAACCTTCAATTAAAAATTATTTTAGGAGTTAAGTCAATATATGCTTTTTTGTTATATAATATACACCAATATCAACCACTGTTCAGATGTCATTAGTTACTAAGGAGGAGATATTTAAAGTATGATGACTTCAAAGGAAAGCTGAGTGCTTGACTAACCTTTGTACTTTTGAATATCAGCCTCCAAATCTGTTCATACTGAGTTATTCATTTTCTGTGGCACTCTAACTTCAACATGGTTTCAAAAAATGTGACTGAGTCAATTGAACATCTGATGAAAAACAGAATTTTAGCAACCAGTGTAGCATGTTCAAATCTGAAAGAAATAACTCCATCTATTGGGCTGCTTAAATATTCCATAGCAATATGATGTGCTCAATATTCTTGCAATGTAAATTAAGTGGGATATGTGCAAGATGTAAAAATAAAAGTTAACTGAAGTAAGATATTGTAGCTCATTTCAAGCTATGGATTTCAATCCATTTTAGGTAGATGCGTAAAAATTAAACGTGCGCAATAAGGATGCTGCTAAGCTAAAGGAGATAAGAACAATGATAAGACTCACTAAAGTTTATCAGAACCGGTTTTTTTGCTACTTCTGCTGCTGTGAAGACGGGAAGCTTTGAAGAAAATGGCAAAACTTAGCAACATATTTAAGTGATGCATACAGAAAATTTTGGGTACACCAAGTTGAGTATTTTGATCTTAAATGAGCTTGCAGGTAGGTCTAGCTTTTTCCAGCCTATACAAGAAAGTCCTCCTGGAAATCTTAGTTACAGTAGCCATGAACTAAAGACTAGGTTGTGATTGTTGAGTTAGTGGGTGAAATGAAAAGGCTGAACATTCACAAAATGGAGCAGTGAGAAATGACTATGTGATTCAGGAAGAGTGAAAAGCACTAGCTAATAGTGAGGAATCAGGATAAAAATTTGGAAGGTTGGAGAATAAATCCTTCATTTTTATACCACGTTAGTCTCATCCTTAATCCTCAGGACATTAAGAGCCAGAAGCTCTAGCCCATTACGCAAAAAGAACTCATGTAACTTGCTCAAAGTCATAAAGGAAATCAGAGGCAGACTGATAGAATGGATGACAAAAATAAAATCTTTAACTGTAATCTATGCTCTGTTCCTTGTAGGTATTCCACTCTCTATGTATCAAGGTGATTCTGCTACATATGCTCTATTTATCCAAGGCCTCTCTTGTTTATTTTTATTTTTGGATTCTCATTTTCAGAAAGGAAGCCTAAGCAAGCAGTAAGGCTCATAAAGATAATGACTTTGTTCTATAAGTAAAGAAGGTTATTTTTACCAAGTGGCACAGCATCAACCCTATAGACTACAACGGAGAATGGGGAAACTTCTCTTTCAATAAGCTCAAGGTAGCTGTAGTTCTACTGATGGTCAAAGGGAAAATAAAAAAAAAAAACTAAAAAAACCTTAGAGAAACATTAAACCATGAAGGTGCTTGAAAGACAGCTTCCTGAGGATCAATTGACCTGGATTTGTCTAAAGAGCCGTGTGAGTATCATCTGTTTTCTGTATCCTGAGAAGATTTTTTTTCTCTATGTGAGATGCAATTAGGCTTAATAGTTTTATTTATTTATTTATTTTAATTGTTAATGGTCAATACATCCTATTTTTAAAATAAAAAGTTGATGAAAATCTGATATCTGGGTTCAAAAGGATAAACTTTTGTGTGTGTGTGTGTGTGTGTGTGTGTGTGTGTGTGTGTGTGTACTCATGCTCTTTAATTCTTCTCTTCAAGAAGACTACAAGACTGACTTGCAAGAATTCTCTTTTAAATAGGTCAACTGGGAACGACCTAACAGCTAGGTGGGCTGAGAACTGATTAACCAGTTTGGAAGTGTTATGAAAGAAGTTACTGCAAGTGTATTATGCATAGCTGAAAGAATATAAGGTAAAAGATACCATAAAAGAGTTAATGGTGGGAATTCTGTGGTTTGAATGTTCAAATACTGGCAAAACAGATTTTTACAACAGTTATAATTTCAGACCGGGCATTAGTACAAGCACCTTTCCTCCCCCAAATCAGGATGGAAAGAGGCTTTAACCTATATGCTTGAGGAAGCAAATCTCATGCAGAATTCATCCAAGATTAAGTGCATACCTCGTGTTGCAAGGAGAATTTCTCAAATTCCTTTTACAAACCAAGTTTTCTGTTTTTCTGTCTTATAAAGTGAAATGTGTCAGTTTGGGACCTTTTCTACTAACGGGTGTTCTGGATGGATGTGAATTGTTGCAGGAAATCTATGTGTTCATCAGCACTGATTCAGCGTTCCCTATGTGGATATCTTCTGCAGTTCTAGTTCAGGGGCAACTTGTCATATGTTCCTTATATTTCTCATTGTACACATGTAGCAGTTGATTTCACATTAAACACTGGAGATTAGGTTGATCTCAACAAAATTTTGTCTATTACTGGGATACATTCAAATCAATTGAAAAAGAAAGAAAGGCTCTATTTTGATGTTAAGTACAGAAAATAGAGTTGCTAAAAAGTGTTTGCATATTTCCCCAAGAGGGTTTCCGATACAGTAGTTTCTGTGGCTAGTGTCAGCATAAGCCATGCACAACTTTTGGGAAAATACTGTCAATTCCCTGGCTTCATAACATTCAACTGACACATCTGAAACAAGAGGAAGCCTAAACACCTGTTCAAAGATGGCAAAAATCAAAGGGAAATGGATGCAACACTTTGTACTTCCAACTCTTGAGAAAGTGCCTATTACTCAGAAGAAAAATAAGGGAAGCCATTCCTCTCATCCGCAAAAGCAAATGAGAACATCCTGTGCCAAATAAATGGAAGTATGAGTGCAAATTATTGTTTTCTTGATGTGATGTAACTGTAAAGGTAGTGTCATTTAAAGAATATAATGTAGTTGAAATGAATAATTTCTGGTCAGTTTTGGAAACAAATCAGAGCTAAAAATATTTCAAGAAAGCTGCTTGGAGAAGGGTCTTTGTTTTGAAGTGCAAAGTGCTGGATGTGATGAAAAACTCAGATGTCAAAAGATTTTGAGTTACAGAAACTATTAATGAAAATATATCAATGTGATGTCAGAAAATCGAAAGCAAGTTTAATCTCTACGCAACAAAGGGTGCATTGGAAAGCAGAATTCATTTACAATTGGAAAAATGAACAGCAATAATTTGCAAAGCTTGGAGAGCTTAGCTACCTGGCATTATGTGCCCTATCTAGCTTCTTACATCCATAAGCATTGCACATTCATCCAGTTTTATTCAGTAAGATTCTAACAAAAGGCAAATTTCAGCTTGAAAATGAACATCTGAATATGTTTTACTTCAGTAAAGACAACTGTGAAAATTATAAAGATAATGCTTCTGGTCATCAAAGAGATGAGTCTGACGATACTAGTTTCAGCAAAGATTTGGTGAGTTGCACTGTTTATTTTCATAACCATTTTGTGCTTTTACATATCTTACAAATCTTTACAAAATTTATTTTGAGGTTGAAATATATAAATATGTATGAAAATTATAATTAAAGTTTTTTTTAAGATTTGCAGATAGGCTGATGGATAGGCAACACCAAGTGATGCAATGATGCAAAGCATGAAAACTGATGAAAAATTATAAGCAGCAATAAATGTCAGCATGAAAAGCCCCAAATGAATGTAAATTCTAGATGTCAATTTTCATTAAAACTAAAGCTGAATCCCAGATATGATTGACAATTTCCATTATCACTTCTAAAAATTCACATAACTTTATTTGATAGTCATCAGCATGAAAAGTAACGCATATTATATCATTACTTGCATCTGAAATGCCATCCACGGAGCTTCCAGAAGTAAGGAGCAGGTAACTGATTGACTGGCTCCCTTTGTGGACTCAAGAGTTGGAGTCATGTTCTCCTTCTCGTATTAAAACACACTGCAAACCTAAATGAAGATTTATTCAGAAGTGTGAAATTATTTTTCTTCTAATTCATATCTGGGAGAAAAGCAAGAGAAAAAGGCTGAATGTTCATCTGTTCATAGCCACACTGAAGGCCAAGATAAAATCCACAAAGAAAAAATGTGCAGATCTGGTACAATGTTGTGATAACAAGACCACATTTCATTCCCATAGCTGAGGATTTCCTAGGACAGTTTTGTACTCTACTATTACCGGTATTGCCAAAATACACTGGAGAGTTATCTGAAGCTACTGCTTGTAGTTCAGAACAACAGAAGAATGATTCCCTGCTCTTTCTGTCTTCTGTTCCTGATTAAGAAATACGCTTTCATCTGTCCCTGTTATCCCTCAGCTTTTGTTTTATAATGAGGAAACAGTGAGTTGCAAAGAGGTGGGGTGAGTCACCTGAACAACATGGGAAGGTTTCATGCAGTTTTAATAAGTTCCAGAGGCGCTCATTGGTCAGACAGCTCATGCAGTTGTTGGCTGTAGGACTGCTGGTGTGCCTGACATGAATCCTAGCTAAAGGATACTCCGTTATGACTTACTGAAAGGGTTAGAAAGGCACTATTGCAGTTATGGCTAATATCTTTGCAGAATCGAATAATGAGGTAGCATGTTAGTGCTAAATATCAACTTGGTTTATAGAGTTAATGAGCAACACTAATGGAATAACATCATCCCTTCCTTACTGTATTGAGGTACCCTCAAAAGACTAAAAACAGAGACAAAAAGAACTTAAAGAACTTGCATCTTGGTTATGTTTAAATGAACACAAACTTACTAAATCCTGTGCTTTTTACAAGCCTGAAACTATCCCTTATTTTATGTTTCATTTTGAATATTGAAAATAACTCAGAAAACTGAAAGCTACTCAAGAGTAGTTTTAGAAGAGGCATGAGGTAGCTCATTGTTTGACCAGTGATTTTTTTTCAAATATAAGGTGACTGCTGAGAGATATGTAAGTAGTGACATGAACACTGAAGCTCATTTTGAAGTCCAGTGAACTCAGTCAGCTCAACACCTAAAAATCTGCAAGTGCCTTTACAGGCTTAGCACTGACTAAATTTTGGCTTTAGTAGGGTCTCTGAGAGCAATTAAATTAGATGCCTCCTTTCCCCATGCAATCAGTGAGGAAATGCGGACCTTTGGCAAGGAACCATCTGGTTTGTGCCACATACAGAGATTTGAACTCCTTATCCTCAAGAATTAAGACTCTCAGTCTACTGTGGTGCAAGTCTTTCTCCAAAAGCTGAAGCTTTGGAAAGAAGAGCTTCTTCATTTTGAAAGAGCAACAGACGCTTGTACACACCTTTTTGCAATAGCCCAGTGGTTAGCATACAGTCTGGCATCAGTGAATGGTAGAAAACGCTTCATTCTTGTCAGAAAAATGTATGAGGATTGTTGGCAATAAATGGTTGAAATTGTTCCTCAGAAAATGTTGAATCAACAGATTGGACTATTTCAAGAACAACTCTGTCATGAAAAATCTTGGATGAGAATTATTGAAGTTTTTTTTTAAAAGATTGGAATAGTTTGCATATATTTTACCATTACTAGAAATGCTACCTGTTGTCTATCAAACACAACATTAGACATCTGTTTTGCACATACCTTATACATCATTGATGTGGAGTGTTAATAAAACTTAGCAAACAAACATGTTTTAAGTCAAAGTTTAAATAAAAGTTTCATCTCTGTGTTACTCTGTATTAACTTTCCAGATAATTTAGCAATTTCCTACTCATTTGAAAATAGTATCTCTTTCTTCATTCTACAGTTATTTGGAGGAAAACTATCTAGAGCTTCTAGCTGCTATCTACACTGTAGGTATTAGGCTTTTATTCCTGTTCAAATCCAACTAAATTTAATAGCTAATTTACCATCCGAAGTTTGGGGATTCCCACAAAAATCTCTAATACTCTTTTCTGCTTAGAGCAGCTCTCTATCACTCAGCCAAGGTTTTCTGAAAACAGAGATTTATCCTAAGTTTTGAAAGCACTCTGGGGAAGTTTCTCTACAGGTTTTTTTCCCTTCAAAATTCCAATTATTTCTCCTCCTGATGCAATTCTAACACTTCTAGCAATGATGAGATTTCTGGTTTGGGCTGACCACTGGTGCTCTAACTTCCAGGATATCTTATTCTTTCCAGGGGAGATCTTAAATAGCAAAAATATTAAAAAGTATAGATATGGGCTTGTTGGTACTAGACTTCTATTGATACATCTTCTTTGTAGACAATGTCAGGAGACAGAGACACAAGGCCAGATTGCCTTCCTGGGCAAAATGGGCATTACATCTAGCTTTTAACACTGGCAAAGTTACTACTTTTCACTCTGATTAAACTTTACTGTTAATTTAACAGCATAATTAAAATTAGTTCCCAGTGTTTCCACCTATTCCTCAGCATTTTTCTCTTCACTCTTAACTGCTGTACCCTTTTCCCTTATTTTCTGTTCCCCAATCTATTTAATTTTCATAATTTTTTCTTCATCCACCTTCTTGGTTTTGCTTTTCTGTGCAATTACTGCATATTTTTATATATTATATAGCCCATATTTTATTTAGGGCTATGAAGATTATTAGGGAACTAGAGCATCCCTGCTGTGAGGAAAGGCTGAGAGAGCTGGGCCTGTTGAGCCTGGAGAAGAGAAGACTGAGAGGCGATCTGATCAATGTGCATCTGAAGGGAGGGTGTCAGGGGGATGGGGCCAGACTCTTCTGCATGGTGCCCAGCGACAGGACGAGAGGCAATGGGCACAAACCGAAACACAGGAAGTGCTGTCTGAACATGAGGAAAATCTTCTTTGCTGTGAGGGCGTCGGAGCACTGGCACAGGTTGCCCAGAGAGGTTATGGAGTCTCCCTCGCTGGAGCTATTCAAAACCTGCCGGGACGCAATCCTGTTCAATGTGCTCTAGATGAGCCTGTTGGAGCAGGGGGACTAGATGGACTAGATGATCTCCAGAGGTCCCTTCCAACCTTGGCCATTCTATGATTCTGTGATTCTGTGCTTTTCTTTCCATCTTGAAATAGTATCTCCTGAAATCTTCTGCTTTCTTATCCTCCACTTTAGTGCTAATATCCTACTAGTCGTTTTCTCCCATCTGCAACACCAGCAGACTTCCCCTTCATAAAAAGTTCATCAGATAAATTCTTTGGCTCCTCCATTCTTCATTCCTTTCCTATAGATTAATTACTCCAAGTATTACACCAAGTTTGCAATCTTTCATAATTTTTTTTTAATTTCTTTCTTCTACATATTGCTTTCCATGAAACCTTAACCTGATTCCCAATTCCTCGCCAATGTTGTACTTTAATTTGTCCTTTATCTCACTTAATTGGCCAAGATAGAGACACTGATGTGATAGTGTGAGATTCTTGCCACTACTCTCCTCGACGTTTATTTTCTTAGGGTACAATCTCAACCCTTTTCTTCTACAATTTTCATTCTTTCTCATCCTCAGTACTTGGATCTCATCCCCTTTTTTGATGTTTTGCCAGTATATCCTTTTGCATTACTGTCTGTTTTTTCCCTTTCCTTCTCATTGAACCTAAGCTGGCTGTAGATGAGTTCTCTTCTTCCTCTTTATGATTCCTCTCCCTAGGAGTTGTATTTTCCTCAGTTCTCTCTATCTGTCTCTTTCTCCTTCACTCATCTCAGTCCTATAGCTGCTTTCTCTGCTGTCTTTCTGTTCCACTCTGAGCTCTCTGTGAGTTCTCTAATGTTCTTCTCTCTTTCTTTTGCTCACAGTTGTGTTGGCTAGAATCAGACAATTTACTGTCTTTTCTTCTTTCCCTCAACAAGTCTACTACACTGTGAAAGAAGATAAAGGCAGCATAAAACCAGCATTAGCCCCCTCCAAGGAATCCTTTAAATTCCCTTTCTGTCAGCTGCTCAAACTAGCCTGATGAGGACACAGGAATCTTTTGGTGGTGATGTCAAGTAGGATTTTTTAGGCTGGCAATTGAAAACTTCAGGAATGTACAAAAAAAGATATTGGCTACTTTACTTAATTGACTTCCCTATCAGAAGTTACAGGAGTTCAAGAGGAACATGAAAAGAAGCTTACATTTATAGTGTTGTATAGAAATTACTTTAGCTGTGAGGTGTTCCCAGAGTAATGAGCATCATAGCAACATGGAAAAATAAGCAAACTGTTGAGCACAAATGTGTAACAAAGACCTAAAACAAGGGGATTAAATTATTTATTGTAGAAAAGGACTCACCAATCTAAGTTTTCCTATAATTTCTGTTTCAGGTTGCTATTTCTAATGTATCTAATTTTCAGCAACAAAAATGACAGTTTACCAATTCAAATAAAAAAGATAACTTTGAGATTAAAATGAATTCCATCATTCAGAGTGATGGACATTGCAGAGGTGTGCTGAGCAGCAGTAGAGAGCCTTCTACCTTGTACTGTCGGCTGTTGTTGGACAGAAGGGACACTGATCTAATAGCAGGAGCTGGGTCTGAGAAAGACGGATCAAAGGTCCCAGCCTCTTGACATTTCCCTGTAGATGTCTCAGGGAGCCTCGGGTGGTGTAGCATCAACTGCTGATTCCTGAGGAACAAGGCTAGAATCTGGCCTGGTTGATATATATTTATGTGTAGCTAATAAACCAAAAAGCTTTTAGCTTTTTTAACTTCAGATAAAGTACATTTTGATAAGCATATTAAGTAGAATTTAACATATAAGAACAGTATTCAGTATGAAAAAATACACCCGTTAATGACATATATTTCCTTCAGATTTAACAGCAGTAAATACGAGAAAGGGACTTGCTATTTGGATGGGACACGTTTACGCACAGAAATGACAGCCATAGAAAATGCTGGTTTTATTTGTTATAATTACTTATTTTCCATACAAAAATGTTTTAAGTTAAGATAATGTAGAATCAGCAAGCGCTTGTAAAGGACATTCTTCAGCATGAGGGAATTATGGAAAAAGGAATTCAAGTAAATTTGAGGACGGCTCATTTGCAAATGCAGTCTGATGATATTGTCCTATAGGAAAGGGTCTGTTATTGGCAGGAAAGTGAACTAATCTAAAACAGTTTTCATTTCTAAATTTTATGGTAAGATCCTGTACAGTATGTGACCTGGATGTCCTAGTGAAGCATGTAACAGTAAGTTAGCTAATCCCTACACTGGAAAGCTAGACTGGAGTTGGCCTTCATCTTTGTAAACGTGCTGAAACTCTTTAGCTTGTCTATAACACTGTGGCTTCTCTTTGAATTCAATGAGCACAGCTGGCTAAAACGGTAAAAGCAAGAGAGACTGAGTGCTCCAGGTAATGCGCATGCTTGCACACTTGACAATGCACTCTCATTTGGTATAACAGTTCTGTAGGTAATTCCTTCAATTGCCTACATTAACTCTTGCAGTTCCCTGCTGGGTGCTATGAGTTTTGGAGATGTGATAGAGAGGAGCATGGAGGCAATGAGGGCAGGGGTCCTCATGCAGCATTGCTGTTATAGGTGATTGAAGATGCGGAGGCTGCAATGAAGGCTTGAATGGTAGAGGGTTTCCCACAGAGACCTCAAGATAGCAAGCTGTGGAAGGACAATACCCACCGTGATCCCCTTGCCAGTCCATGAACCCTTTCTCTCAGCAAACTTAAGCCTATGGATTTCTTCACTTGTCAGTCCTACACTGCCATTAAACTCTTCTGAGAAGGGATGACTTTGTGTCAAAAAACAGTTTAAACTCTCTGTTAGAGGATTATTAATTACTATTTATTCAATTAGGTTCTTATGCACCTAAGCACTTGGAAAACCTGTTAAAAATACAGTTAAGTAGGATATAAACATTTGCTGACTGCAGTTCAGCAAAGCACCAGAAGAAGAATATTACCTGATCATCATTGAACCAGTTCCATTATTTCACTTGCATGCACATTAATTGTCATCTCTGCCCTTAGTTTCCTTCTTGTTGAGAGAAAGGGATAATAATCTACAGTTGCAATTTGTCAAGCACTTTGAGGGCTGAGGATAAAAAGAACCACAAAAATGGCAGGTATCATCATTAGCAGTAGTAGAAAATTTCCTAAATCTGAAATTAAATAAGGTAGACCACTGTGTTTGGAGGATCTTACACTCTTTGTTACAAATAAATTTAAGAACTTCCTGCAATTTCACATGCTCTGGTGAGAATAGATACAGTAAAGATAGCAGTGATACCTATTTCTCCAGATAGCCCAACAATACATCTTAGCTCTCTTCTGGACGAATCACTTCACAGATAATTCAGCATCCACAGCCAGTTGATCTTTGCTCTCTGCAAGCACAGTTAAATAACACCCTAAAGGAAGAGCTAACTGCTACAGTATTCGGCCCATATTTTACTGAGCTGCTATCATAAAAGTGTGCCTTCTTACCCGAGCTAGTAGATGTTTGCTCTCCCATGTAAATATATGGCTTTCTTTCTTCTGAGGCTATGATAAGCATAAGTCAGCAAGACAGCTTATATTAATTGCATTCTGCTGAGACATGTATATTTTCTTCAGATAACTGTAGTGACACCACAGTGCTCATCAAGTGGTATTTGAAGTACGGGGGAGCAGCATGTAGACATAGATGATAATTGAATAATTTAACCTTATCATAAAAAGTATTTAAAGTGTTGGTCAGCATCTCTTGTTCTCAGAGTCCTGTATTTGTGGTGCATGGGAAATGCACCTTTTTAGCCATTTATTGCCTTGCATTTCTCGTATTTTAACAAATGCTTTATCAAAAGTAAGGGGAGCAAAGTAACTGAATATCATGTAGGAATGTGAAATTGCAATGGAAGAAAACGTAGTTTCAATGCACAATTCATTCGTAACTACTTCGGGGAAATAACAAGGTATTGGTTCAGTATTATGCTCTGTAAGATTTGACATTTTTTGCAGCTCTGATTATCAAAGCACTCCAGTGGGCAAAGGGCATTTTCTTGTGAGTGTCTGAACTAGATAAGCATCTGTTTGCTCATCTTGATTCCACCCACAAACTACTAAAGGAATAAATAGCATGCAAATTATAGTTACTTTGAATCAGGTTGATCATACAGACTCCTTCATTTAAAGAATCAAAGAAAAGGCAAAGAACATCTGCATAGCTTTAAAAAATTGAAAAGGGAAAAAAAAGTAAAAAAAATGATTCTTTTCCCTCCCTTCGTCTATGATATAACAGACAGGTACTTACTATTTTGCATTGAATGCTGTGGTAAGATTATTCACGCTTTAATTATTTCTTTAACTTCCCAGGAGCGAAGCATTACTGGAAAAAGACAGGAGATACGAATAAATAGCACCTTGGCTACCATGTTACACACGTACAGAAGTCACGTATTTTCCATGCCTTACACAGCTCTAGTCTCTGGTTTTACCCTACATTAGTTACAACTAGGATTAGTGTTCAAAGAAAAAAGTGTTCAGTTGAAATACCAAACGGCGTTTCATCTTTAATTGTAATCACAAAGTGATCACCACAAAATACAGCTATATTTTCTCAGCAACTACGACATGTATGGAGTAAATAAGAGTATTTCAAAGGAAATAGAACATTTTAAAAGAGACCATTCGAAAATATATTGGCTGTTTTGACTGCTAAAATGCTGGGTTAATTTAACTCTTGACGGTGTCTCTGTACTTTAGGGCTTATTTCAGAACATCTGATATGCTTCTAAGCATTCCATTTTTCAATTCAAGCGGTATTTCTAGTTATCTTGGTAGAGCATGTAGCATGCTCTAAGCTAATGAAAAAAACATATTTTCTCCTTTTCTGAAGAGGTGGAAAAGGCTGACTTCCCTTTCTGCTACCTTTCCCAAACGAACTAGAATAGGCAAATGAAGTTAAGGAAATGAATGCAAAATTACTGAAGAGGTCAAAAGATGCAAAAAAAAGTAGATCAGATAGATAAATAAAATTAGTAGTAAATGCAGTAAATTACCTACCATCCTGTTTGGTAAATAGAAATAAAACATGAAAGTGCTTCTTCTCTGTATACTCTATCAGCTGGAAGGGAGATAGACGCATACATTTGGTTTCTAGTTTATATCTGAATAATCTTGTAAATAATCAAACATTAAACATTTTAAAATAGCAGTGAAGATCACTGTTTTCAAAGCACCCCAAAAAATGCTTGCTTCATGATTGCTTTATGGAGATTTACTGTCTCTTTAGGAGTCTTTCTTTTTTTAACCTTTAGTATAGGGAACATGTTGCTTCTACCAACTTTGCAAAATTTCTGTTTTTTAAGAATATCCCTGAACAACCTACAGTATTCTACTCTCCATTGTCTATTACTAAGCAGAATGCTGAATGCAGCAGAAGAATTTCAAACAAAGCAATGATTCAGCAGAGAAAGTAAGCACACTCGTATGTTACTGGGACTATTCAAGGACTTAAAAGGCGTGCAGATGCGTAAACACTGTGAAGAGACAGGGATAGAGGTTCTTAAATATATATTTCACCTTGGTTAAATGTAACATACTTTAAAAATGATTCACGTAGGAGCACATTAGGAAAGTGAGGTTATTGATAAATTCTAATAGCGCCAGCTCTTCTTGCTGCTTACTGATATTTTGAGTTCCCAAAATATTTTAGCCTGATTCATGTATATAAAAATAAAATGAGAAAATTATTTTATTAAGCTATTGCAAGGGTATAATTCCTTAAAAATAAATTCAATTCTTAATTTAAAACACAACTACCTTTGCCAATACTACACCGTCAATCTAAAAAAAACCTCGCTGGCTGAATTTTGGCAGTCATCCAGCTATTGGATCTTATGACTTAAGTTAGTTGTGGAGTTCGTTTGTGTTCCAAGGGCTTTATTCACAGATCTTTAATGAAACTTCTATGCCAAAACTGTACAAAATGTATTTATTTTCCTGCCATTTGTCAGGGTCAAAGAACAAGTTTCTACAAAACGTGAAGCTTTCTAAAACCTTCAGGATGCCAAGTTCTTTGGCTTCGGTGTTGTAAGAGTGAAGCCAGCAAATAGATGGATCTGACACTTTAAAAATTGCTTAAAAATAGAAATATTGCAAAAGTTGCACACATGTGCAATAATAATACTTGTTCTGACGGCAGGAACAGCATGTACATTGTACTTTTTTTCCTTTTTTCGCCTCTTTTAAAGACATAAGTTCAGTCATCCCCCCCTAATTGTGGGCATCTAGCTCAGCCAGCTCTTTCTTGCCATCAGAACAGCAAAACCAGAGCAGCTTATATATAACGAAATCTCACCATACTGTAAGTCACTTATCAAAACAGTATTTTGATGAGTGACAACACAGTGAACATTAATCTCTTGCTGCCTCTGATGCTTACACATTTATTGCTCCCTCGAGTTTTTTGCACACTTTAAAGTGATAATTTCATTTGTTCTGTCGATGAAGTTGCTCATTCTCCATGGAAAAATGTCAGACACCTATATAAATAACATGAACTCGCATTAATGACCTAAAAGCCTCAGAAATGATTAGAAAGGTGAAATATTTTGTACCTTGAAGGAGATAGATACAGCATCCTTGTTCTCAATAGAAATTTGTGATCAATCACCATTTAATGCCTGGAGTTCGTGGGGGTGGGTTCTGGTTATGTGGCAAAATTTGTGTGACTACTTGAGCAATTGGGTTTTTAAGTAGAAGGCTGAAGTCAAAAAATGTGTTTCTAATCCCCAGTATAAGCTCCAAAGGAGAAGAGAAATGGTATTTGCACTTCATTCTTACCTTTATTACTGTCTCAAGGATAAGTGCACAATTCTACCCAATATTTCTGCTGAAGGAATGAAAGGAATAGAAAACCTATTCCTCTGAATCAAAATTTATTTAGAATGAGAAAGGTAGGATCAGTGTGGCCACACCACTTTCCTCTTCCCTTTTACCTTACTGAAACCTCTTTCCTTGAATGTTTGGCTTCTGCATTTTGGGAGAAGTATAGTGTGATGGGTGGAATACTGAATTTCTCTGGAATTTTTCAGCAAACCCAGATATTCCCATCTGTTTTCCTAATATCAAATAGAAATCATTAACATCAATCACAGAATCACAGAATCACAGAATCGTTTAGGTTGGATGGGACCTCTGGAGATCATCTAGTCCAACCTCCCTGCTCAAGCAGGGTCCTCTAGAACAGATTGCCCAGGATCACATCCAGACGGCTTTTGAATATCTCCAGAGAAGGAGACTCCACCACCTCTCTGGGCAACCTGTTCCAATGCTCTGGCACCCTCACAGTGAAGAAGTTTTTTCTCAGGTTCAGATGGAACTTCCCGTGGTTCAGTTTCTGCCCATTGCCTCTTGTCCTGTTGCTGGGCACCACGGAGAAGAGGCTGGCCTCATCCTCTTGACACTCCCCCTTCAGATACTTGTACACGTTGATGAGATCCCCTCTCAATCTTCTCTTCTCCAGGCTCAACAGGCCCAGCTCTCTCAGCCTTTCCTCACAGCAGAGATGCTCCAGCCCTCTAATCATCTTGGTAGCCCTCCGCTGGACTCTCTCCAGGAGTGCCATGTCTCTCTTGTAGTGGGGAGCCCAGAGCTGGACACAGTCCTCCAGGTGAGGCCTCCCCAGGGCTGAGTAGAGGGGCAGGATCACCTCCCTCCACCTGCTGGCAACACTCTGCCTCATGCACCCCAGGAGACCATGGGCCTTCTTGGCCACAAGGGCACACTGCTGGCTCATGTTTAACTTGTTGTCCACCAGCACTCCCACGTCCTTCTCGGCAGAGCTACTTTCCAGCAGGTCAACCCCCAGCCTGTACTGGTGCATGGGATTATTCCTGCCTAGGTGCAGCACCTTGCACTTGCCTTTGTTGAACTTCAGGAGGTTCCTCTCCACCCACCTCTCCAGCCTGTCCAGGTCCCTCTGAATGGCAGCACAGTCTTCTGGTGTGTTAGCCTCTCCCCCCAGTTTAGTATCATCCGCAAACTTGCTGAGGGTGCACTCTGTCCCTTCCTCCAGGTCATTGATGAATACATTGAACAAGACTGGAGCCAGGACTGACCCCTGGGGGACACCGCTAGCCACAGGCCTCCCACTTGACTCTGCGCCATTCACCACAACCCTCTGAGCTCGGCCATCCAGCCAGTTCTCAAGCCACCTCACCGTCCACTCGTCCAGCCCACACTTCCTGAGCTTCCCTAGGAGGATGTGATGGGAGACAGTGTCAAAAGCCTTGCTGAAGTCCAGGCAGACAACATCCACTGCTCTGCCCTCATCTCCCCAGCCACTCATTCCGTCATAGAAGGCTATCAGATTGGTCAAGCATGATTTCCCTTTGGTGAATCCATGCTGACTACTCCTGATCACCTTCTTGTCCTCCAGATGCTTAGTGATGACCTCCAGGAGGAGCTGTTCCATCCCCTTTCCTGGGATGGAGGGGAGGCTGACAGGCCTGTCGTTTCCTGGCTCCTCCTTCTTGCCCTTTTGGAAGACTGGTGTGACATTGGCTTTCTTCCAGTCCTCAGGCACCTCTCCTGATCTCCAGGACCTTTCCAAGATGATGGAGAGTGGCCTAGCGCTAACATCCGCCAGCTCCCTCAGCACTCGTGGGTGCATCCCATCGGGGCCCATGGATTTATGGATGTCAAGTTTGGACAAAAGATCTCTAACCTGATCCTCCTCAACCAAGGGAGAGTCTTCCTTTCTCCAGCCTTCCTCTCTTGTCTCCAAGGTCTGGACTTCCTCAGGGCTGGCCTTAGCAGTGAAGACGGAAGCAAAGGCGGCATTCAATAACTCTGCCTTCTCTGTATCCTTCGTCACCAGGGCACCCGCCCCATTCAGCAGCGGGCCCACGTTTTCCCTGGTCTTCCTTTTGCTATTGATGTATTTGAAGAAGCCCTTCTTGTTGTCCTTGACATCCCTTGCCAGATTTAATTCCAACTGGGCCTTAGCCTTCCTTGTCGCATCCCTGCACGCTCTGACAACGTCCCTGTATTCCTAATCAATCATCACACCAGCACTGAATTGCAGCCCTGTTAGTGATTAAAAGACACAGCTGTGTGATACTCTTGCAACATTACAATGAACTGAGGCTGGACACTATCTCATGACACATCCAGTTTTGATTTAGTATGTGCTTTTCCCACCAGTGCCTTTGTAAGTCTATTAAAGTACATGCCGCTAAGTCTATTTTTTTTTTTTTTGCCATTTACTGTAAACATTACAGAGGTGTTGGAATGTTCCAAAAAAGGGGAGCTTCCGGTTGTACAAAGTGCCCTACACACAGCTAGTAAATAATTGCCGTCCCACAACGAGATTGTTACAAGGTTGTACAACTGCATCCAAGAAGAGTGTGTTTGAAACTATAGCCCTGGAAACCCCAGAACTAATAGTAGGTGTAGAGAAAATGAAACAAAACACGTAGTGTTTAATACGTAGTGATTAATAACAAGTCTGCTTAAAGAGCCTTTTACTTGGTATTTTAAGCCAGGCCAAAAGCAAACTTTGACATGAATATATGGAAATATTAGGGTTATACTTCACCACATATGACCAAGTAGCTGCAATCAGGACATCTGGTAGTGGAAAGAGAATGATACATAGGCCAAAAAAAAAAATTGGTTGAAGATAAACAGAAGTAGAGATGACGTCAGGCTGAAAACATAGAAGAGGACATTTTGAAGAGTATGCACACATGGAATAATTTTCTTTTCTTCAATATAACTGCAGTTAATCAGAAGTTGGGGAACGAGAGCAATCTTATGCGATACTCAGCGATGTAGTGATGTTGCGCCTCTTGTTGTAACCCTGCCTTCAGGCTGAAGATTACAATCCATTCTGTCAAATAATAACCCGATTTTGTGATTCACATTTCATTTTTCATCCGGAGCGTTGCAACTCCATATATATTAGCATAACACCTTTAATGGAAGCTCCAGCTAGTGTAAAACACTTTAGTACTTTGCATTTGCTCAGAGTATATATATGCTTAAGATATGTGTTTGATTGAATACCTTAATACTACTCACATGCTCAGAATTAAGCATGCACTCAAACCTTTTTGCTGAATCCAAATAATCTAAACTTTTTTTAAGAGAGACATTAGATTTTTGAATGAAAATGAAGACAATTGAGTTTGCAAAATTCTGATAACCATCAGTAAAATTACTACACAAGTTTGAAATTCAAAATATTATGCTGATGAATAGGTTTGACTGCCAACATTCTTTGGCAGAGAGCAAGATGTCCAAGATTTTTTTCCACACATGGGTATTATGTAAACTTTGTTTATTGTGTTCATAAAATTGTAATGTGTATGAAGATTCAGTGACTGTAACAAACACTACAGGGCAGTTTTGTGACAAACTATTGTTAATGGAAACCATCCACTAGCAATATTGTAGCCTATGAAACACTTTTAGTGAGTCCCAGCTGGTTTATTTAATCTCACAAAGACAGTGAAGATTGCTCACGAGCTTCTGGAAGGCTTGTTATCAGATAACGTATCTGAGGGATTTTATGGTCTGCTTCAATAATTCTGCTGTCAAGCCCCAGCCTGGGAGGGTAAGTGAACAACTGCTATTGTTGTTCTTGTGTCTCCTTTTTCTGTAGCAAATACTTCCCCAAAATTACTACAGTAAATGTCTTACTCATTACCTGATTCACTTGTAAACACTCTTGATAATATTTTTTCCTAAAAATATTTGTCTATTTTTTCCTAAAAATATTTGCCCCCAACCCAAACCATTTTCAGATTAATCATAAGGCTGTGTGCTACTATAGCAATCACCATCACCCCTACTGCATGGCAATTTGGCAGAGTTTATAAACCCTTACAGAGCAGTTATTTGAAAATATACACAAACAAACTTGAAAATACTTTTAGGATGCTTCAGAATGCAAATTGAAATAAAAATTATAATCTGCCTATATGCAACAAGGGCCAGCAAATAGACTGTTGACTAAACATCTCCAGTTCCTCCAAAAAATTATTTTCCTCTCTCCACTTGGAACAGAGTCAGTTCAGAGATCAGGTGGTGCAAAGGGCTGTGAGCAACAATTCCTCTGCCTCAGTTCAGCCTGTGGCTCCTTGCAGCTATTTTCAGGGTTTGAGGGCTCTATGAATGATGCCTAGGAAGGCCATAGAGACAGTCTGTAGGTACAACAGGCTCTCTCTCTCAGAAAACCTCATTTGGAGTAGCAAATGTTAGGCAGTGCTAAAGGAGGCCTCTGTTGTCTTCCATTGGCTCTTCTTATCCTCCTCTGCTCAGCAGGAGCCGCTTAAGGCAAACCAGGAAAAACGTTTCTAAAAGTGCAATGCTGTACTTTCTCTGAGAGAAGAAACTACGCGACAGAAATGTACACTTCTCAGAATGTTTCCTAATCTGTTAAACTCTAGAAACTCCAAGTTCACAGTTTGTTTGATTTGTCTCACCAAATATTTGATTTAAAAGCAGATCAATTAAATTTTAGCTATCTACCAACCACTTATTCCTAACACAGGAAGCTATAGAGCTTTGCATTAAAATTGAGAACTTCTGTTATTTCAACTGCCTTTTAATTTATGTAGGCATGAACTTATTTTCATTGTTTTGTATTCTTTTATTTTATGGTAAATATAGCCTATTTAAAGATAGAATAAACCAAAGAGGAAAAGCCAAAGTATACTTACTGAGAAGAAAAAAAATGGCTTTCAGTGAAAAAAATTTCATATACTTGTGTGAACATTTTTCTTAAAGATTAGCGGTGAGAAACTTAGTAAAAAGAGCAGTAAAGCAATGCTCCATGCACACAATGCTGGCAGCAATGCTGTATACTGTGGGGAAATCAATACAACTGATTGGGGATCCAGAAAGGGTGCTGAAGAGAGTCATCGCCGTAGCTTACAAACAGCCTACAGAAAATAAGGAAATAACTGACACAGCACCTATATGGAGACAGTGAAGAAGTTAAAAGCCTAGTCAAAGAATCCCACCTCAACATTGTCTTACAGAGAGAGGGAAAACCACAAAAAAATACTCAGTATGGCATTAGGAGAAATTTTTCTAAATGGAAAATCGAAAATGTAGTTTTCAGTATTCTAATAGGCTTGTGCAAAAATTAACCATTTTCTAGGACTGCAGTAAGACAAAGATGCGTATACGCAGCTGATATATTTACTTTTTCAGTTTAGGGTGAGGGGTAGGATTTTTTTCTTTCAGCTGTTACTATTCCAATACCCGTCACTTTTTTTACAGTATAGTTGTTTTCATGGTTAGGTGACGATAGCAGAATATATACTACCCTTATTTAAGAGCAAATGTTAAATTAAAATATAATGCTTCATTACAGAACAGAAAGCTGAAATAACAGAGAGGCTGCTACGCACCCCCTGAGCTGTGAAAGACTTTCCATGCCTTTTATGCACCCAAGTATGAGTGCAGAAGCTTTATCAGGTACAGATAGCAAAGGAGTGGCATGTAAGAGACAGGGTCTCTGCTGTAGTAAGAAAGCTGCAGGTATGCGTAAGCCAAAGAAAAGGAGAAAAATGCTCAACAACATCCTGGGAAATACTTTGTGGTATAGCCTGATAAGAAATAAGGAAATAAAAAATAGTAGCCAATTTCCTGGATATAAAAAAGGCTTGAAATTATGAACAAAGAAAGAGCCTCCTTCTGTTTAATTCTTATTCACTTCAGCGAAACAGGCTTTTGTGACCTTCTCTGAAAAAGTGTGTAAAAGACATACCTGGTGATGTATTAATCAGTTGCTCCTAACTAAGCACATCAGCCAGCAAATGAGCAGATTAACAGAACTCATCTGGAACAGTTAGCCAAATAAACAATCCTAGATGTAGCAGTACAAAGGCAAATTATTTAATGAGATTTATGCAGCAGGTGGGCCATTCGCAGCGTCCCCCTAAGCACCCTCTCCCTGTGTTTGCAAGTGTGGAGCACATGATTACAAAGGAAAAAGTTGGTGAGAAATCTTTCTTCCTAATCTTATTCCACTTTGAGAAAATCCTAATATGTTGTGCTTTTTCTTTTATTTTTTTCTCTTAAAAAATATTGGGAATAGGAAGTAGGAGGGAAAAGAATGAGAGACCTCTAAACCGGAAGAGATTACGGTATTAAGAACTGTCTGAGAGACCCAACATGAAATTCTCTGCTCTGATTCAGAGCAGAAATTTCAGCCTTCTCTCAGGTGAATGTCTTGAGCCTAGGCTACTCTCAGTTATTTTTATGGAAATTAAGATTTCCAATTTGCATAAGTAATTGAGAATATAGTGGTCCATACACTCGAGCAAAGATTCAACGACAAATTTTCAAAGAAGAGTCTTACTTTTCTAATACTCAAATGTTGTCTATTAAAATACAGCATTTCCTACAGAGGAAAAAGAAAACTCCTATCACAAAATTGCTATTCAGCCTCTTATGTGAGTCTTACTCTCTGTCATCTTGCAGTGTATTTATCCTCTCTGTTTCCATTCTACCATATGTACTTCACGCAAAATGTTAATGTTTTTTGTTAACTGGAAGTATTGTTGTTTGTTGTTGCGTAGTTCATGTGCACTACTCTGAGGTGCTATGTGCTATAGATTTTCTGTAAAGCCAAATCTCATCATTCTTAACTGTCAAGGGAACATAGGGCCAGTGTTAGTAAATAGGTAAATACCATTATGGTAAGAAAGCATATAGTGTAGGAATAGTAATGACATAGCACTCTTGTAAGCATATCTGGATTTTTTACATTATTTCTGCACCTACAACTTTACCATTCATTTGTTCTGAAAGTCCGTTCTAGTAGTGATTATTAGCAATAATAAAATCACCACCTAACTTCAGTTTTCAGTTGTTTCGTGTAAAGATGAGGGATAGCTTTGGTCCTCCGATTCTTCAGAGATTTTTTCCTTCTTCACAAAGTATCTGAGTTTTACTCTCTAATAAAAAGCAAGAGTAAAGCATGTAAGAAAACTGAAAAAGGCCGTCACTATTTTCGAAAAGAAGAGAAATACCAAATCTTTAAACTTAATCAAAAAATCTTCTTTGGATCTCCTTCATTTTCAGAAAAGAGAATAAGTAAATAATCTGTACACAAGCAGCAGAGTAAAACGAAGATACAGACCTCTGCTGAAGTCAGTCCCACCTGGTTTTCATGCCCCATTAGGGTTTTGGCTGGAGTCTGTCAGGGGACAGAATGGGGACTATGCTTTCTCAGATGAAATATTATAACTATGTCCCAGCCATGGGCTGTGTTTCTTGGCTGAAGTTATGCTAACTGAGAAACTATTAGAAGGCTAGTCCTGAAAGTCTAGGCACAGGCAAGATGACAGAGGGCGTGGGATAGTCTTATCAAGACACCAGTAGTGTTTTCCAAAACTTGCAATACAAGTGGGGAACAATTTTTTCCACAAAATACTCCTGACAGCAATTTTCGAGCGTTTGGGATAAATTAATTGACTATATCAACCTGAACAATGACACTGGAGTAGGAGATATGTGTTCATCAGGACTGATATTCTCCATAAGCATTCAAGTATGGACCTCAAAATATTCCCTGAAGGCAAGAATAAGTGTTTTGTTGCCAGGTCAAGGCTCTCTGAGAATTTGTAATCGCTTGGAAACAAAATAATAACCTAGGCGAACAGAGGAATGGAGGTGCATGAGCCGTATTCCAATTTGTAGGAGTGACAGAGTGATAAATAGTCATACAATACAAAACTGGGACAGTTAAGCATGCCCTAAAGGGATAGCTCTGTAAGAACAATGTGATTGTAGCCACGACAGGCTGCATCATCCAAGCAGAGGAGAATCAGCCATGCAACAGCTTCACTGTCTGCTCAGGGGTACAATTGTGGAGGAGTATCTGGTCTGGAGCTGATAGAAAGAACAGGAAGCGTTGTTTCTACTCTCTTGTCCCATATCCTTCTCAATAAGACCCTTGTGGCAGGAGTGGTTATGCACCACCAGGAATTATTAGGACTTCTTACAGAAAATCTTGACTACCACATCATAAATATGGTGGCTGACAGGTAAGATTAGGACAGACTGAATGGCAAATCGCAATATGGGTTAGCAGAACCATTACAGTGATTTTGTTTGTCAGAGACCATTTAGCTGACTATTTAAGGCTGGATTTAATGAACGATGGCCCACCACAATGTCTGTGGTAAGAAACAGCTGTGCTGTGCACGTTATAGCAACAAGCAGATTCAGTGCAGGTTGATGGCCAAGGACAAGTTCACAGAAGAGTAGGAGGGTGTAGACAGATAGATTCTGATAATAAAGAGCTAGTCTTGAAGGAGAAAATACCAGATGATTATTGATTGGCAGAGCATTAACTTTGGGGAAAGGAATGCACAGCTTCAGGAAAACATGAAGCATAAGGATACCTGGGATGTAAGGATGCCTAGGTGTAAGAATATTTGTTTAATGGCTACACAGCATAACAGATACAAAAGAAATAAGAAAGGTAACATACTGAACACAGAGATACGCAAACCCTAATGAGCTGTAGGTAACAGAGACAACAACAAAAATCAGAGCTTGCAGATCACTGGCTGATGAGCCAAAAAGGAACCACACAGCCATAGCCTTGAGGAGAGTTAACCAGAACTTTGTACCTTACTAAAAAAAAGCAAGAGCTTCATGGGATATTTAAGGGGGATTAGGGATGTGTAAAACATTTTCTGGGATGTTTTAAGAGGACTATGAGAATATACAAAGCTTATTAGGGGATGTAGAAGAAAAGCCAAAGGCAGGGAAAGGGGAGCCCTACAGTAGATCAGGGAGGAATAAATGTGGGAAAAGGGGATAAAAGAGATCAGGTGTGTGTAAATAGGAGCTGGTCAGCACGCTTGTCTAGCTGAGCCTTACTCCTGGTCACTGCAATCTGTCTTATCTTCCTGATAAACTGTTTTCTGTAAGACCTTGTTCTCTATTTAGTGTGCTTGTCTGTGATTTGCTAGTGAATTTCAAGCTGTACTAGCTGGTGGGGTGGAGATCAGAGCCTGAGAAGATCCAAGGTCAGACCTGGAGTCTGGATAGAAAGAGACCTGGGCTCTACACATGGATCCTGGGCAGGCTCGAGGTCTGGACTAAGCTTCCAGGGATCTGCAGATGTGAGCATCCTTGCAAACTGGGAAAGTGTGAGGCGCACATATTTCTCTAAAGCACTTGAATCCTAATTCATCAAAGAGGAGCAGCAGACTTAGGCTCTCTGTGCTGCTCATGTTTCCATGAGTGCTGTTTGCCCGTGTGTGTGCTGGTTAAGGCAGCACATCTATTTGGTCTTGTTAGAGTCCGCATGTGTGTGTACACATGTGCACGTGTGTGTGTGCGTATATTTGTATTCTGGAAGTGCCTCACTACTGGTCAGACCTGGGAATGGACAATAGCAACCTCCATTTAATAGACTAAGGTGGAGAAATCCCCTGGGTCTTGGAGCTCCACAGATTTAGTTTCTCTTAAAACAAAGTCCTCCTTCTTTGCTCCTAATGTTTAAAAAAATGGATCAAAGGACCATAATTTCATTCATTCCATAAATAAGGATGTACGATAATGCAATAGAAAAAGGCGTAATTTGTATAATAATACATATTTTTTTATATAAATAAAAGTTGCAGCCTGCCATTCAAACTGACTTGAGTGGCTCTGTTCTCCTTTGTGCCTGAGACAACAGCTGTTTTGCTTCGGAGGAGCAGTCCCTCTGTGTGTCCAGCCACTGGGTTGTTTTGCCCATTACTGTACACTTGCTCTTTCTCTTGTACTCCAGTGGGGCTCCGGGAAGGCTCATAACGAACAGCTGTTTTCTGAACCTGCTGCTACTCCTTGTCTTTTTGTACCAAACCCTGATCTGAAACCTTGAAACCCAGAGAATTTGGAAGATGTAAATCCCATCAAAGGGAAAGGAATGGAAGCAGCAACAATCACATAGTATTTTTGTTTGTTTGTTTGCTTTGCAGATGTTTGTATTTTGAGATTGGCAGTGTCCGTCCTCGAGGAAAAGTTGCACTGCAGTGTCTCTAACTTTACTTTGTACTGACTTTTCAAGTAACACATAAGACTTGATTTCCTTCTCCCCCAAACAGAGTTTTGCCACCGACTTTAATTATGACAGGTGGTAAATCTATATTATCTTATATATTCCTAAAGGATAGGAAATATGCTTTATCAGATCATCAAAGATGGGTTCCCTAGACATGTGATTTGATATGCCTTACAACATTCATTTAGATAGTGTAAATTGCGTAAATGAACACGATTATCACTGCAGCTATCTAAACGTAACACAGCCAAAGGTTATGCTGCTCTTACTGACATTTTTCTTTTAGCTAATAATAGTTATTGTTGTGTTATTTTACTTCATTGAAAAGAGGGATTTGTTGATGTGATGTTGGACTTTTTATTTAGATTTGTTTTGCAACACTGTCATGAAATTTACTGGTAGAGGCACAAAATCCATTAACACTACTCTTCACAATAGTGACTGGTGAAAATGATAATACTTACATATTTTAATTAGCTCTCAAAGACAACCCACTTAGCATGAATGACTAGAATTTGAAAAGGAGGATTTAGACTACGCTTGGTTTAAAGTCAAGGTAAGCTCCATCAGGAAAATTTCAGATGCAGATTTCAAGCACTGCAAAGTCATAGACAGTTTTTGTTATGAATTTAGATTTGAGTATTTTTTTTAAATTAACCAAGACTGAAAGCAAACACTGGAAAATTAAGCAAGAAATTAAAATTAGCTATAAAATGCATTGGACCTCAAGTACCTCAGATGAAATTAAGGGGTAATTTGGCACTTAAGATTTTTAGGGACTTCTACTATGGATTTTATTGTTTATGGCACTGTTTGTGTCAAATGTGCCTGCTAGAGTGTGATGATTCCATTGGCTGTAACTGTGCACTCTGCAGCCAAACTTGGCTTATGTGGCTTTATATTTGCTCAGACAGAAAACTGTAAGAGTGAGGTTCTCTGACAGAGAGACCTCCAGTTGGTGTTACATTCATACATCCTGGAAGAAACATATGAAATTAATACCACTTTGATTATTTGTTTCATCTTAGATGCTCAAGGTCTATAGCTGTAGAAGACCTCTTGGATCATTAAATCCATCTCTTGCCAAGTAGAGAAGTTACCTCAAGGAGAGACATTGTCTACTCAGTACAAAATGAGAGGTCCTACTACACAACATACACTTTATAACATGGCATATCGATAGAATATTTGATATTTGAAGCATCTATTAAAAGCAAATATTTGATTTAGAAAACTAAACATTTGCAGAATGCAACTTATCAAAGTATATTTGATTAAATATTTTTATTAATGCTAGACAAAATACAACTTCAAAGGAAAGACAGCCCAAAGAAGAAACAAGTCAAGATTTTTTTTGAATTAATATGAATATTGCAAACTTAATTACACAAATATCCTTTATTTCCCTTCAGATGTAAAATGTCCTACACTGAGCCTATCACCTTCCAAAGCAGAGAATCTGTTCTAATCAGTTCTCTACACTCTAAAATGTTCTCTGCACTGTAATACTGTTGCCACTTCTTCCATAAAATTTGTGTCCCTGAGTCTCATGCTGCCGACTTTTAAAAGTTATTTTGACAGCATGGCTCAAAGATGAGAATTAGGGGAAATTCCTATTCAGTTCAAGGAGAACAGCTAAAACGGCTGATGCTAATCCAGCATCTGCCTGCAGGCAGTAGGCGGTGACATAGTAAGAGCCCTTGAAACCACCTGAACTGCAGGAAAACCTGCTTGTGCTGGATGCACAGCTGCAGCCAGACATGCAACCCCAGATGTAAACTGCTGCGAAGGTCAGAAATCCATACAGTGAGCAGTCATAGAGACAAGGAATGATTTTCAAAGGTGTCTGTAATTTTTTAGGTATGTTTTTTCACTCACAGTTAGCTAGCTGCAGACGTAGAGTTACATTCTCACGCAATAAAAATAGGATCTCTTTGAAAAAGATTTTTTTCCTATCAGCCACCGAGAAATCATGTTACTGAATCCAGTAAATCTACTGTGATATCCCTAGGGGGCTCTTCAGGGAAGGAAACGAAATATAATCTTCAACAGCCTTATCAGTCTAAGCTTCCTTCGGTTAATTGAGTCCTTGATATATGTTTCCTTTGAGGCCAGCAATGGGTAGTACATCCCTGCTATCTGAAACTGAACCCTTTGAATCTTATTTATGTCATTGCCATCTTATAACCTTATATCAATCTTATGATTACATTTTTAAATCCTCCAAAATTCTTCCTTGGACTGTTGTAAGACTTCACAAATAATTGGGAAAGAGGGATATTTTGAATTTTCTCTCTCTCTTCTTTTTTGGTAGAATTCATCTTTGTCTCACCTATTTTTTTGTTTTTTGTTTTGTTTTGTCACAGAAATGTATACTGAGGGCAGCTAAATTTAGGTCTATTTCTTTATCTAGAACCATTCCTGAAAATGCTTTGAGATTTGATATACCTGTAACTACTACTAGAAATGCTAAAGCCTGCTGGAGATATTTCATCTCTTCATGAAACAGCAGGGATGTTTTTAGCAGGAGAATCTCTGTTTTCAGTTCCATCAACAGGTACATCTAACAAAACTTCTGTCTTCTCTGCCTACTTTCTAGAAGTAGGTTAACAAGAGTTATGCACATACTTGCATTCCAGCACACATGAACGGAAGAACTTACTAGTTCATGAATTAATAATGACAGTGCAGAGAGGTGGTTCTGAAAAACACGTCATTGCAAGATACAGGAGAGGGTAACACATGAGTTTCGCTCATACGTGACAGGTCTGATTTATGCCACAGTTACAAGTATTCCTTATACCAGAATTTGAAGTATTTTTTAAAATATTCATATCCCATTTTTTACAAGATATTGAATGTCTATCACTTTAAATGTTTATTTCTAAGTTTTTCTTCCCTAGAAATTGCTTTAAGGGACTGTAATCTCGTTCCTAGAAATTGCTTTAAGGGACTGTAATCTCGTTCCCTGGTTGTGTTGGCCCACGACTTCGCCTTCATTGCCACTTGAGAGCTGGGGTGTTGCTTTCTTCAGCACTACTGTCACTTATTTCACATGAAAACCGGTAGAGCTCCCTCAGTGTTATTATACAGAAACAGTTGCTTGGATCGGTTGAAAGGATTTAAGTAGTATCTCACCTAAATTTAGATAGCTGTGATGTTTATCTGTAAAGGCTACCAAGTTATTTAATGCAGCAGCTCAGCGTTGTATTTTATGTTATCAGGACATGTCCTGATAACACTGAAATATATTCGGTGTTACTACTTACTGAAACCACTGATCATATTCAAGCTTATGAATAAGCTACTAGAAATAAATTTCATTCCTGTACATTCAAAATGCAATCTATGTAATCAAAAACAACTGGTTAATGTATTAAGCTGTGATAGTACACTATTTAGCAAACCGAAAGCTTCAGAGGAAATGCCACAGTTTTGCAACTGTGAATGGATGAATGCGAAAATTGAAAATGCTTTCTGTCTACCACGTACCTGTCTTTAGGGAAAGATTTGGCAAACCTTTTACTCTAGTCCTTCCTCACGGTTTTTTTGTTTGTTTGTTTGTTTGTATGTTTGTTTGACTCAATCCCAGGCCTAAATAAGTCCAGTAATGTCCATTCAGGAAAGAAAGATCATGTGTAAGAGTTCACTGAGTGTGAAACTTGAAGGGGAAATTACAAGATTGCTTAAAATAAAGTAAAAATCAGCTATGCCACAAATAAAAGTCAAACAATAACTAATCAGCAAAAATAAGTCCAGTTTGCAGTTCAGCAATAAATCTACACTGAAATAATCAATATCTTACAAAAAAAAAAAAAAAGAAAGAAAGAAATCTAGACACACTTTTTATGAATTTGCCTAACAGGTAAATATGAACAGTCGTATTTCAAGCTATTCTAATATTCCCAACCTCTTCTGAACATATTTGTTCAAAGCCTCCACATATTCAATGTCGTCTCATATCGAAGATTACTCTGGAAAGAAGTTGGCAGATCCCCCATTGGTTCATTTTAGAAGTATGAATACCATTCATTAGAATAGCTTTTGAAATGAATTGCTTGTAGCATTGGGGTGAATGGTGCCCTTGTGGCTGATGTAAATCACTCATTCTTTGCCTGTTCTGTTTCACATCCTTTTGGAGATGGCTGCAGTCCATGGCTCAAACCCCAAATATAGTGATGGTGGCACAGTTAATAAAACTATTATCACGTGCTGGAGTCCTAGTAATGGAAAACTCAACAGTTAGTTAGTGCTTCTTAGCAATAAATATAATAGAAGGTGCAAGGATTGATTTGCCATGACACTGGAGGAGAATTACTTAAGAAATTGAATAGCATAAACAATCTTGAACCAAATGTTTGGCAGTCTATAATTACTGAGGAACTCATGATCATTAGTCCTACCCCAGAAGATAATACCCAGCCATTTGCTAAGGAAAGGGTAAAGCAAAGACTGCATTTCCTAAAGAAGCTTAAAAACTATATTGTCAGCTTTCCCATCTCCTCACCATAAACAGCTGGTAAGTCTTGCACACGATGCTTTTTTTTTTGCACTCCTATACTGAATTTGAATTAGAGCATCAGTCCAGACAGTGTCCTAATTTTTATTCATATAATATAGTACCGGTGCAAGTATTTGCACATAGAATTCAAATGGAGGTGCAAATATGCATGTGAACTTCTTATAGGCCAAATTAAACCTGCAAACATAGCAAAGAGAACATGATCCCACATGTTATAATTGGAACAAAACTAGCTTTTTCATTGTTATGAACAGTGAAAATGCCAGAAATTATGGTTGTCATTGCTCCTAAATTATTCACTGTATGCAGACTGAAGTCACTGAAAAAGAAAAAAATCCTTGTGGCAAAGCTGAATTCAGAGCTATGTCTGCAATAGGAAGATCTGCAGCCCAGCATGAACAGCACTCAGGACTCAACATTCACACTAGATGAATTTCAGGGGTTGTTACTTCAGACCAACTTGTTTCCTGATCCTGTGGACTGACTGCTCGTTTGCAGCTGGATCTCATTTTTTGAGTTTCTGGAGCACATCTCCAGGTTACATTTATCGAAAAGCAAGTCGATTTGTCTGATCCAGGATTGCCCCTGATGTAAACCAAATCACAGGAAGCGGGAGTGACTGGGAGAGTCACTTCAAAAACTCCTGATCTGAACTAAAATCCTAATGTAGATGCACCCTGAATGATGCGAGAGATAAATCCTCCAAGAAGAGGTGCATCTTGATTTCGTTCACATCTACTTGATCTGAATCTGTAGCCCCCTTCTAAAAGACAGTCCAAACCACCAGTTCAAAGAGAAAATGCTTTAATCCTTGCATGTCGGGGTAATTTCACTTTGCATAGCTAATTAAACATGCACTGCAATAAGGATTGGATTTAATACCGCTTACTTTTTAGGTAAGGGTTGTAAGTTAAATAGTAGGTCTCTTTTTTTTTTTTGAAAATGTCCTATTCAGGCTACTGAGTACCTCTCAAAAAATATTTAAGTACAAGTTAAATTAAACAGGCTAGATTGAGAGCAACTGTCTTCAGAATACCTGAAGGAATGATATATAGGCTTCTTACCTGAGAAATGTCTTGGTCTAGGCTCAATCCACAGCACCAACAATAGGACAGAATATATTACTGAATAGAGACGAAGGCTATAGTATAGTGGCTTGACCATTTTACTGCTAAAATGGGGGTAGATTAAAATTTCCTTCAGCAGAAAAAGTATTTGAATCCCAGTCCCCTTAGATATCCCAAAATGTAGATACTCCTTGCTCCTCTGTAGCTATGTGCACCTAGCGTTTCATTTCTTTTGCTTTTTGCACATGCTTCTCCATGGATGGTACAAGTCTTTTTTTTCTACAGTAATTTAACTGTTAAAGTCAAAAAAGCTCCAAAGCGAACACTATGACTGCGTCTCTACTGAGTCCTTATGAAACTGAGTAACTGAGTTTGTTCTGATTTTTTTTTTCTGATCATTACCACAGATTTTAAGGCAGGGAAGGCATGAGGAGCAACTGCATATTATAGCATAACATTACCTTGTGCCCAGCAGGAGGGATGCCAGTGAGGTATCCAAGAGCAAAATTAAGTCATTGTGTCCATATGCACTATGAGTATAATTGGTATTTTATGAAATTATATATGATTCAATTGTTGTTGTACTTTAACTGACTTTTTAATAAATAATAATTACAATATGTTGCAGCTATGTATCACTTTAATCTTAACATTTTAAATTTCACTCTCTTTACTGAAACTCCAGAGCACTCTTAACTAAGAAGGTAAGTCTAATTTTGCATTTCTGCATAATAGGATGAATATTAACAGCAAATACTAATACTCTGGGATTGCAGAGCCCTCATACTTTCCTAGTCTGTGTCTTCTCTCTTCATAAATATATGAAAAGTCATCTCACCGCTCTGCTTGAAATCTCCACTTAACACTTTGTTATTCTGAAATGGCTAAAAAAAGACATGGAAATGACTAAGGAAGGAGCGTATTGTGACCTTTGATTTTTGTGGGACTGTCATAATTACCCTTACAGTGGATATTTTACACTATATCAAATGTTTTCATCTCATCCAACATTAAGGAATTCCATAATTTAAGGAAACAGATTTTGCCTAGGGCGTTTTCAGTGCACAAAGCCTGTTGCAGCGAAGGGCGGTCGTGGCCCATCAGCCCCACTGGGCCAGTGGGCAGTGCAGCTGCGGCCATGCTCTGCTTCCTCTGTGAAGCCAGAGCTCAGCCCTGCCCCAGCGTGTCCTCGGCCGCTTCCCTGCGTGTTGGGAGCTGGAGGGCAACCAGCTACATGTAGGGTAAGGAGCCAGTAAGATGCTGTAGCGCTTCCCGGATAACCCATGAGTTGCCGACGTTGTGGTGAGGTTAACGAGGGGTAAAAGCATCTTAGATTCTACTGTAGAGCTGTGATGTGTACGCTGGGTGCCTCCTTGCATGTCTCTCTATAGCTCCTATAACCCTCTCCCCCATGTGGAGAATAAAACTCTCCTTTCCTATGCTCCTTTGCTTCCTTACACACAGTGAGGCTAATTTGTAACATCTCATACAACTCTCAGAAACAGTAACCATGTCATGAACAGTGCATCTTCTTCCCCAACAGACTGGAGAGCGCATCAAAAGCACATGGGTCAGATCTGCAACATATGCCGGAAAAAGAAAAATTTTGCAATTATAGTATTTATAATAAGACTCATAGCTTGATCTATTAAATATAGGAACAATTTAGCAGTGCTATGTATGATAATAGCTCATTAATTCTTTGTTGAAAGTTCAATAGAATTTGTTTCCTTTATTGTTCTTTTCAACATACATCGCTATATGTTTAAATATATATAAGTATTTGGTTGTCGACATTAAAATGATTGTGTCTCGGAGAACGGCTAGTACTGAGTTTCAAATACAAAATGAAGACCTATAGAATGGGAATAGTATGGCTGAAGGATTACAGTCCGGGTAAATGCAGAAGCATTGACTTAACATGTCCAAATCACAATAATCAGTAATTTATGCAGTGAAATAGAAAGTGTTCTCTTTTTTTTTCAGCTTTTTTACTTGTCACTGGTAAAGGATTTCTTGGTTGGTTTATTTTTTCCTCCCAGAAGTGCAAACTTCCTCACATCAGCAGTCATGCTTGCTTTGCACCACAGAGGACGGTATGCATTTTTTCTTTTACTGCTGACTCTATCCCCATTTTGCCTGACGTGCTTTTCCATCCCCACCTTCACCTTCTGCCCCTTGTGAACAGAAAGGATAAAAAATAGATTAAGTTACAAGGGAGCTGAAGAAACTAAAGTGATCACACAAGCTTGCTTTCCTGTGCTCAAAGTAATATTTTCCCTTTTTCCAGGAAGCAGAATCTCTCATATGCCAGGTGGGAATCAAATGAAAGTGTATCATTTTTAATGTAATATTAAAAATGCAAGGCCACATTTTGACTTAGTCCCTTATTACTCAAGTATACTAGTTGCAATTAAAGGTAGCGTTTGACATGCATAAAGGGAGAAGAGACTGGCTCACTGTGAAAATACCGCAAATGAGCAAGTTTCATGCATTGACCGTGATTTTGATTTGAACAGATTCTCTTAAGTTTTCTTTAAAATAATGGTATTCTGCACTTATCATTTTTAGTGCCTACTACAATGAAAACTCTATTTTGAGTCACAGAAATATTACTCTTCTAATTTCAATCATTTTGATACCCTGAAAGCTTTCTTTCATCTTTATATTTTAAGGTGTAAATAGATCTCTCTCTCTCTTTTTTTTCGTTAAAAAATATACTGTCTTTCTCATCATAAAAGAAATAGAGTTATCTATCAATATATGCTTTGACATTGATTTTTACAGGACTATTGATTAATGTGCTGCTGTAACACATTCTCACTGGGTTCATCTACGTGGTTTTACATGTTTTAGAGAGACCTGCTTGCACCCTCTCTCTCTCTCTCACTCACTCTTTCTTTCTCTCTCTCTCTCTTTTGGCAAGCTGAGCAGAAGGATCTAGTTTTTGACAGGCTGCCATCCCTCAAGAGGGCATAAAATCTGCATTTCCTTTCATCTCTCTGGATTAGTGGATTATCCTGCAGTCTGCTTGGTGACTGAAATATTTTATATCCTTCATCTCTGAGTTCTTAAAACTAATATAACAACAGGTGTGTTTCTAAGATTTTGCACATGTATTGGAGAAAGAGAGGTTTTATCATATGGCTGATTGGTATCTTGCAATCATAATTTTTTTTCCTAGGGACCTAATTTTAGCAACCAACAACATCATAATAAGAAAGTCATTGCAATTTTTATTTTTTGCTTCAGCTTGTGACAAAAGTACATCAAATAGCAAAGCTGGAAGCTTGCCCCTATTATTTGATCCAGTTTCAGAAGAGGGGGGAAAGAACAGGAAAGAAGAAAAGAAGGGAATTAATTAGTGCAGCAAAAACTGTGTGAATAGAGAAGGGTTTATATGATGGTCTCAAGTGTAATGCTGCAATAGGAAACAAAATTTAATTTAAAAAAAAAAAAACTTCAGAAGAAAGGGCTGTTCCAGTTAACCGCCTCCCAACTTCCAATTCCTAACCTAATTCTAACAATTCTAAATTACAGCCCTCTCTACCTTACCAAAAAAAAAAAAAAACCCTAAAAAACAAACAAACAAAAAAAGCCCAAGCAAGAAAACTCAGCAAAGAAGTAACAAAACAAGTGGAAAGAACAGCTGAGGTACTCACCTTGGTCCTCACTCTCACCCCTAGAGCCTTCATGGAGCTGCCTGGGCCACGTGCACAGTTGCACTGTGTCTTTTTGCCGCAGGTGTTTCAGGAAGGTGCCACCAGCAAGCGGCCAGTGAGGGTCAGCCTGGAACTGCCCCAAAACAACAGACGCAGTCTGACTGCGCCCGTGTTAACACGGACGATCTATAGCTTCCCACTCGGCTTAGTTTTTAAGGATTATAACTTCGAAACAAAACCAGCTACAAGAAACTGATTTTCTATTGAGTAGTGAATGCCTGTTCTTGACCGTAGTGTGTAGTGCTAACAGCTGAGATGTTCCCAAAAACTTACTCAGGCTTTCCTAATTAAAAAGTAAACAAACAAAAACCAGCCAAACAAAAACCCCACCAAACAGAAAAAATAAGATGAAAAAACATAATTCTGCCTTCATAACAGGACTATAGAATTCTATTATAACCCTGGCTCTCAACAAGTTTGAACTGTGTCTAGTAAAATTTAAGTGTCCTGTGCAGTTTTAAGAATGATAATTCTCTCTCTAGGTCTTTCATTTTTAAATCAAATCCTTCCTCTATTCTTCTACTTGGTTGCTAATCTATTTTGTCAAAAATTAATTCTGCCATCTATCACAGAATGTGAGTCAATGAATTTCTCTTCTGTCCATCTTTGCCTCTTAAATACCTTATTCCTCTGTTTCTTTTTGTTTCCAGAGGACCTGAAATATGCTTCTTAATCTTTTCAAACTACTCTGATATATTTTTAATCCTTTCTGTACCTCCTTCCCATTAAAGACCTAGACACTCTTGAAGCCCTACTTTATTCATAACAAAGCAGACTGAAAGTCTGTGAGACCCTTATCAGATTGTATGATTTGTTTCTGATATTGCCAGCAACGTATGAGGCATTTTTAGATACTCAAGACCATGTGGTCACTACTGAAAAAAAGATCATACAGTGTAAGGGAAGGAGAACTCAGAGGAAAGAAAGAACAAAGCACCCAAGTTACAGCTCTTTACCTGAGTGACTAGCCAAATGGTATCAGTCTGTATGCTCAAGCTAAGAATGTTATAAATAAAAATAAAATAAAAGTGATGTTTTCTAATAATGGTCTTTGCATTTTCAAGTTTTGTTTGTTTTGTCAAATGGAAATGATAATAAAAACTTTGGAAAGCTATCTAGATATTGATGCCAGAAGGCACTTAACTATGCGCTTAAGTTTTATCCAGAATGCCCTGAGCATAACTGAAGCACCAATAAAGATTTCAGTAATAACACACTCCAAATAAGAAGTTCTGGAGATAGTAGTTGTGCAAGCCAAATGCACAAGGGTTGATGGGGAATAAAAAGCTCATGTTGAGGCCTAACAAGAAGAGAAGCAAAGACTATGACTTTTTTAGCTGAAATAGGTTGTTATGGCACGGACATAACTGATGGCATGGAGAGCAGCCCAAATAAGGAAACAAGAGATAAAAGATTCAAGCAAGTGAGATGAGGGAAAGCTAACCGTTAGTTCGCTAATCTTTATATTGATACCCCAAACTGAAACCAGCAATAAGACATTCCAAGCAAGAACAGGAGACAAGGAAAGCGTAGAAACATTCTGTAAGAGTAAAAGAGGACAGAAAGCATCCCTCCCTTCATGAGATAGCAGCTCAGATCAGGAAAGATCTAGAGAACTTAACTTCCTCCAGACAGTCCAGAAGCACAGATTTGTGCTTCCCACACAAGGGACTAAATAGGTGCCACCCTTGCAAATGGCTATTACATATTTGGACTAAACACAGAACATTAAAAAATACATTCGTTTCTTAGCACGCATTTCTTGCTATTGCTACAACGTAATCAGTACTCTATACCAAGATAAGAATAGCGGGAACCTTGAGGATACTGCAGTGCTTTGACACAAGTAACAATGAAAAAGTCTATTTTTAATTTGCAGAACATCCATTATTTTACTTTTTTACTTCTCAGCTTTATTTGGATATTGTTATCATAAATTTGCATTGTATTATAAAGATTTGTAATTCCAATAGAAACTAAGCAGAAAATCTTAAATTGGGAGGTAGGTGCTCTCCTGAGAGAACTCCATGGAAAATGCTCTCTGGAAGCATAAGAAACCTCATATTGTAAGGAAAAAGCATCTGTTAACTAGGCTAACAAACATGCAGTATAAGCTACTGCAAGCAGCTTTGGCCCACTTTCTGTATGGCCTGACGATAGATACAGACCGTTCCTCTTTTCATTTTAGCTAAGCAGATAGATCGTGCTAAGTCAACAGAGTAAGAAAGTTACCCAACATCCAGTTGACCTTTGGAGGACATCTCCTGGAAGGCAAAGTGCTTTATCTTGGGAATAGCAGTGATTTACCAAGGCAGCTAATAGGTCTCTGTATGGGCCCAATACATGCTGGTGGTATTCATGGAGTATGGGGTATGACATGAATTTTAGAAAGACCTAGTGAAAGTGCTCAAAGATCCTGCAGCAAGGTTTCAAGCAAAGCACTGATGTGTCTAGGACTATTTAGAGAAACCTTCAAGCACACCTCACCCAACTGTGTAGACGTGCTGTGGGTTGTCACAATGTCTGCATCTCTAGACCCTGGAATTTTAACCTTGCAAAAATTAAGATATTTTGATTTAGAAATAATATTTTGTTCTAAAATTTTGTCTGACATTTTATTTCATATACCTTTCATTTCATTGAAAACAAACATTCTAATCAATCAAAAATCACTTTTTCTTCCAAACTTGGAACTGAATTAAAAAAATGAAAATATTTCAAATTAGAGGATTTGTTATATATGTGCACATGTGTATACGCATATATAAAAAAATTAACAAGCTCACATATCCATTTTCATTCAATTTTTATTCTGAGGACTTTTCTAAGTTACCGTTTTCCAAAATCTGTTCCTCACTCCATAAATACGATGTACATTCCTTTTTCCTTGTTACATGACCCTGTACATGTTTAAATTACCCTTACCATCTCTTTACCAAATGATGCATAGCAATCTTTATTGCTAATGTGCCTCCAGTGCTATTTACTATTCTACTAATGTTCATGTCACCCAAAAATTTATATGTATTGATTTTATATTATCTTCTAGAACATTTATAAAGACACTGAACAACATTGCTCATAGATGGATCCACATTGCAGGACAGTCTAAACTATAAGCACTTTGTAAGTAGTATCAGTTAATGAGGCTTTAATATATTGAATATGAGTCTTGTGGATTTTGCACAATGCCATATTTTTGGTAGTTCATTATAGCATCTTGAGACAAAAGCCCTTGTTTTCTAATTCTAGCTGTATTAAGGAAACTTAGTTACTATCTTATACCAGATGCAATCTCATTACAAAGATATAATTTATTTGATAAAAGCTGTTTTTCATATAACTGTGCTAATTGTCATTAATTATGCCACTCTCCTTACTGATTATGTTCTATATTATCCTCTCTTAGTGCTTAAGATCAAGCTACCCTATCAGTAATTTCTCATTTTATGTTTTTACCCTTTCAAAATTTTGGTGCAACAAAAACAAATTGTTCTAACGCTGGATAAAGCTGCAGTTAAAGGACTGGAAGGAATATCCTTAGCCACTTCCAGCTATCACAGGCAACCAAACTATGCACATATTGGTCTCCAGCTTAGAACCAATTCTTTTCTTGCCTCATTACTTTTATAAGAAAATTCTGTCAGATTTTTCCCATAGCCAGCTTTTCTTGAGGCAAATATTATCCTTTGGTAACAGTTGATCATCCTCCGTAAATATTTTTGCTACTTGTCTACCTTGAAATATTTCTATTTTTTTAAATACCACCGTCATATCTCCTTCACCTTTTCTTTTGCTAGACTAAATAAGCTGACTTGTTAATCTAATCAAGATAAATTTCCCATTCTGCTGATCATACTATCGGCTTTTCTCTCCACCTGTTCCACTTTGAAATACGTTTTCTGTGTGTGACCAAACTATTTCAGGGGAGTTTGCATTATGTGTATGATACAGTTTTTTTCCCTGCCTATTTTAAATGGAAATACATCGATTCAGGAGGGTTTTTTTTTTCCCTGTGGAACATTACATTCCTGGCTTATAGGCATTCTGTGACTGACTAATATAGCCAGCTCTCTCTTTCTCTGTCATTTCAAATGAATGAGGCCAGTTAGTAGCTCTGATTCATTAGTCGTTCACAGCCAGTTCTATTCAATGAACCAGTCCTGTGATTTAAAAATGTTTAACTTATTTAATGGTTGCTGTTAATCATCCTCTCAAGCTACTAATAGAAGAGAAAGTATTTCATTACCTCTGGAAGATATGAAAATATCACCCAACTTCTTTTCAAAGACAAAAATACGTTCAACCAAATATTTTAAAATTCTCTGTGTCATGACGTTTCTTGTCAAGGCTTTAAGGAAACTTCTCTCAGAGGATCTAATTCTCCTGGGGGTAAGTATCCATGTATACTATAAAGGAATTTTCTCATCTTTTTGTCTGGGTGGAAAGAAGCACTTGGAAAAAAAATAAAAAGGATAGGAAGTGAGGAATACTAGAACTGCAAAATTAAACAGACATAATTAGCTAATACGAGCTTTAGCCTCTCTTTCTGTGCATCAAGAAGGATGAGGAATGTGAACTTCCAAAACTTTTTTTTTAAATTTCTTTCCTTGATTTTCTTCCCTTCATTTCCTTTGCCTTGATTTTCTTTCCTTGCTTTTCTTTCCTATTTTTCTGTTTTTTTCTTTTCTTAGTTTTTCTTTGCCTCGCTTTTCTTTGCTTTACCTTTCTTCACTCGGTTTTATTCTTTTCCTCTTTCCTTCCTTTTCTCCTCCCTTCTTTCCTTCCTTCAAGTCTCCCATCCTCCCTACCTCCCTCCTTTTCTATGCGTTGACTTCTTCTTTTATTTTTTAGGGTGGCTCTTTTCTTCTTTTTCCTCCCTTCTTTTTATTTATCTTTCTTTCCTCTTTTTCATTTGTTGGTTTTTCTTCCCTTCATATCCTTCTGCTGTTTTGCTTCTCACCACTTTTTTCTATTGTTTTGCTATGCCTTGTTTTTTTTTGCCAGGCTTTTCTTAACTGGATTTTACTCTTTCCTTCTTTTCTTGGGTTAACTTTCTTCTTTCAGTCTCTCTCTCCATCTTTTTTTCCTTCTGTCGTCCTCTATTATTCGTTCTTTCCATCATTTCTTCCTCCCTCCCTCCTTCCCTTCCTTCTTTCCCTCCTTCCAGCCTCCCTACCTCCTTATACACAGCCTTCCTTCCTCTCTCCATCCATTATGCTTTCCCTTTTTCCTTTATGGCTTTTTTCCTTTCTTTTTCTTTTTTTTCTTATCCTTTTTTTCTTTTCATTTTTCCTCCCTTGGTTTTCTTCTTCCCCTCTTTCTCTGGGTTGGCTTTCTTCTCTCCTGTGCTCTCTCTCTCTCTCTCGCTCTCTTTCTCTCTCTCTCGCTCTCGCTCTCTTTCCTTCTTTCTCTCTTCCTCTCTTCCCTCTTCTCTCCTTCCTTCTTCCCCCCTCCCTCCCTTTCTATGCTTTCACCTTTTCCATTGTTGTTACCAGTGGCCTTCTAGCCTTCTTTTTCTTCCCTTCTTTTTCTTCCCTTGACTTTCTTCTCCTGAATTTCTTTCTCTCTCCTCTCTGTTTTTCCTTCCTCCTTTCCCACCTTCCTTCCCTCCCTCCCCATCCTTTCACTTTCTCCTTCTTCCAGTGCGTCTTTCCTTGTTGTCCTTTCCCCAGTTTCCTTGTCTTTCCTTTTCTCTCCTTGATTCTCTTCCCTTCACTTTCTCCCCATCATTTCCTTAACTTTTTTCCTTTACTTTTTCCCCTTCCCTTGGTTTCCATCCATCATTTTCTCTCCTTCTCCTCTCTTTCCTTGCTTTCTCTCCCATTTTTCTTGGCCTCTTTTCTTCCCTCCATTTTATTCTTTCCCTCTTTCCTTCGGTTGGCTCTTTCTCCTTCTCCCTTTTCCCTTGCCTTCCTGTCTGCCTCCCCACTTCTGGCTCTCTCTTCCTTCTTCTGTGCTTCCTCTTCTTCCTTTATTTTTTCCAGTGGATTTTTTTTCCCTATGCCACATTTTTCTTCCCCTGGCTTAACTTAGTTCTTTCTTCTACACTTTCACTTTTTGCTTTATTTCTCCAGCAGGCTCTCTTCCCTTAATTTTATTTCTTTCATTCTTTTCCCTCATTTTTATTTTTTTCTCCTTGCCTTCCTTTTTTTTTTTTTTTTCACCTTACATTTCTTTTCCTTGTTTTCCTGTCCTTCTTTTCCTTGGTCTTTTTCTTATTTGGCCTTTAGTCTACCATGGGTTTCATTTTCTCCCTCTTTCCTGCGTTGGGCTTTCAATTCTTTTTGGTTCTTTTTCTTTCCTTCCATCATTCCTTCCTTCCAACCTCCCTCCCTTTCTCCCTCTGCACTTCCCCCTGCCCACCCACCCTCGACCTGCCAGGCCAGGTCCTCTCCTGCCCCTTTTCTTGCTGGTATGGAAACAGCTACACTCAAGACACATCCCACCTGCCCTGCCTGTGGGCTCGCTTTCTCATAAGCCACCTCTGCAGCAGCATCACGTCTTGGTGACTTCTCTCCCACCTGGCTGGTGCCTGCTGCTCTCTGGGGGTGTCCCTGGATTCCCGGACAGAGAGGTATTTCTTCCCCAAATCTCGCTGCGTTGCAGTCTCTGACAATAGCAGAGCAGTGATCCCGCTGCTCAGGCACTTCCCCTCCTGCTACTAGGTATGCCAGGCCATCCAAAGAGACCTGCCGTGCCCGCAGAAGTGTACAAATAATACCTGTAGTGTCTGTGCGTTTTTTAAGGAGAGACAAGGAGCAGTTAAACAGTCCTGCAGAAAAGTGCTTTACTGTAGTGAAGCTAGGCGGGACTGGATCAAAAGTCTCCCTGCTCCGGGTCCAAGGCTACCCTGAGCCCCAAACGGGCAGTTAAGTGCTAGCCAAAGCCAAGTTTCAACACGGAAAAACACACTGCACGTCCCAGCAGAGCTCCCACTGTGGCAAGGTGACAAGGATACTGCCAAGGGGTTTTTCTTTCTTTCCTTGCTTTCTTCCTTTTCTTTCCTTGCTTTTTCTTTCCCCCTTTTTTCTTTAGATTTCCTTTCCTTTTTTGCTTTGCTTGTTTGCTTTGCTTGTTTTTCTTGCCTTCTCTTTCCCCTTTTCTTCCCTTTTTGCTTTCTTTTTTTTCCTTTTTGCTTTCTTGTTTTTCTTCCATGCTTTTCTTCCACGCTTTTCATTCCTTTTTCTTTATTTTTCCTGTCTTGTTTTTCTTGCTTGCTTTTTCTTATTGTTCTTTCCTTGGTTTTCTTTCCTTTCTCCTTTCCCTTTTTTTTCTTCCCTTTCTTTTCTTTTTCCTTTGTTCCCTTTTCCTTTTTTCCCTTTTGTTTTTCCTTCTCCTTTTCCTTTCTCCTTTCTCCTCCTCCCTTTTTCCTTTCCTTTTTCACTTTTCCCTTATCTTTCCTTTATTCTTTTCTTGTTTCTTTCCTTTTCACTTTCTTTGTTTTTCTTTTTTCTTTCTTTCCTTTTTTCTTCCCTTGTCTTTCTTCCCTCTTTTCTTTATATTTTCTTCCTTTTTTTCTTCCCTTGTTTTTTTCTGTTTTTTCCTTTTCTCTTTTTTCTGTTTTCTTTTATTTTTTAATTCCTCTTTTCTTTCCTTTATTCTTTCCTTATTTCTTTCTTCTCTTTCCTTTTCACTTCCTTTATTTTTTCTTTATTTTTCTTCCTTTTTTCTTTTGTCTTTCCATTCTTACCATCCTCTTTATCTTTCTTAGTCTTACTGTATATTTTCTTTCCCTGTGTTGTCTTTGTTTTCTTTCCTTGTTTTTCTTTCACTGTTTTTCTTTCCTCAGCTTTCCTTTCCTTTCCTCCTTTCTTTCTTTCTCTCCTGGTTTTTCCCTCCTTCCTTTTTTCCTTTTCATCTTTTCTGTTGTTCTTTCCTTTTCCTCTTTCCTTTACTCTCTCCTGTTTTCTTTCCCTTATTTGCTCCTGTTGTTTCCTATTATCTTTTCTTTTTTGTTTTCCTTGTTTCTTTCATAGTCTTCTTTCTTTGTTTTATCTTTCCATTTTCTTTGATTTTTCTTTCGTTTTTTCTTCTTTCTTTTTTCTTTCATTGCTTTTCTTTCCTTATATACTTACTTTTTTTCCTTTATTTCTTCTGTTGTCTTTCTTTCCTCTTTCCCCTTTCCTCTTTCTTCCTTCCTTTCTTTTTTCTTTTATTTCTTACTTTCTTTCCATTTTTTCCTTTTTCCCTTCATTTTTCCCTTTATTTCTTGCTTTTTTTCTTTGTCTTTTTCCTTCTTTATTTTCTGTGTGTTTTTCTTTCCTAGTTATTTAATTCCTACCTTCTTTCCTTTATTTTCTTTCCCTTTTTTCTTGCTTTTTTCTTTTTCCTCTTCTTTTCTCTTTTTTGCTTTTCCTTTTTCCCTTGTTTCTTTTCCTTTTTCTTGCCTTGATCTTTCATTCCTTTTTTTGCTATTTTTTTCCTTTTTTGCTCTCCTCTTTTCTTTCCTTCTTTGTTTCCATGTTTCTTTCCTTGTTTCTAATTTGCTTGTTTTTTCTTTCCTTTTCTTTGTCATTCTTTCCTTACATTTCTTCCCTCTTTTATTTCCCCTTTTTCTTTCCTTTCTTTCTTTCCTGGTTTTGCTTTCCTTTTTGTTTTTTCTTTCCTGTTTTCCCTAAATGAGGGGCATGCTTAGCTGTTTAAAACAGGAATTCAGAATGTTTCCTTGCAGGTTTTGTTCTTTGCTCATACAAAACAGCCTGAAGCTACTGAGTCTTTCACCTCAGCCTGTCCAGTAGTTCAGATGAAAAGCACCTCTGAGCAGGCAATTCTGACCTGATCCGGGCCCACGACGACCTTTGAGGCTCGGATGGCTCCTGACCCAGGTTCAGCGTGCAATAGGAATGCTGGTGACTGCTCAGATGGTTCTGGAGGCGCGCAGGCAGGAAGAGGGAACATCATCGGATCCCAGGGTGATTATAGAGGGGCCATGGGAAGCAGGACAGGAGCTCTCCAGGGAGTGCCTGGAGGACGTCTGAGGAGGAGCGCCAGGTGATAACTGTTCAGGGAAGATGGCAGGCTGTTTTCCCAGTGCCTCCTCCTCCAAGCTCACCTGTTGCTGCTCAACAGCAACATTGTCCACACTTGTGCTCCGTTTCTGGGGCCTTCTGCTGCCTTCCAAATGGTCCTGGAAGGACAGAGCTGGCTCTGAGAGGCTCCTGTGCATCACGCTGGTGTCGTTTCTCAGATGAAGCAGTGGAGGGGCAGAGACACACATGACATATGTCCTGCTCCTGCTGGGGCTTCTCCCTCTGGGCTGCTGCATCTCCAAGGTTGGGAGGCTGCATCCAGCTTCAGGCTCTGAGTTGTTGTGGGCAGAAGCGTCCTCCCGAGCAGCCCCTGGGTGTCCTGTGGGGAGGAAGAGCCTGTTAGCCAGTTGGTACTGGCCCTCTGAAGGGAAAAGGGGACTTTCCCGGTGGCATCCTGCAGCCCGGGCAGATGGCAAGCTGCAACCTGAGCACCTATGGATGTGAGGAGCAGTCCAGGAAACACAAGGAACCCCAGGGGCCATACCCTGCATGGGGAGAGTGCCCTTCTCATCCATAGTGAGCAATGCCGTGCAGAGCAGAGCTCTACAGAGGCTTAGCATCTGGGGCGCCTTTTGTGGTGTGAGGAAGGTCATTCTGAACTTCTGGAAAGTGTTGCAGGGGCGAGGCATTGCCAGAAGGTATTGAACCCTCTGTACCTCTCTGCTTTGCCGCAGATGTCTTCCCCTAGCCAGCTAAACAATTGGAACCAGCAGCCCTGGGCGGTGCCAGTCCTGAGCGCAGCCTCCTACCTGCAGAGCTGTCGGTGTGCTCGGGGCACTCCTCGGCAGAGGGGCTGCCAGCCAAGGCCACGTCCTCCCCAAATATTGCTGCGCAGTTGTCAATAAGGAACTCCACCAGCATCGTCACCTGCACAGAGAAAACCATGGGTGTCAGTGCAAGGGGCTGAAAATGTGCTCAGCGGTCTCTGCTGCTCCTGACTGCTGTTTCTCTCCTGAAGGCTGTAGCTCTGTGGCTGCAGCTCCAGCAAGAGATCTGCCTGTCACATTGCAGACAGCCCAGCTGAGCAGTGTCCCCTCCATGCTCTGAGGTGCTGCTGCTGCATTTAGCTTTTGCAGTGGCCGAGGGATCTGTGGGGATGGCTTGGCTGTGCCCCACCAGGGGAGCTAGCTGACTGGTGAGTGCAACATACCTTCTCGTTCATCTCTTTCTGCACTTGCAGCGGGAGTGGGCTGTCCATGCCTGGGCTCAGCATGTTGGGCCCAATGCAGATCGCAAGGTTGCTGGAGCCCATCCTGCTGGTCTCTGCGTTCTGGCTGATGTGGTGGAGCACAGCGAGCAAGGGCTTGAGCAAAAGGACGTTTGGCCGAGGCAGTTGGTCAGCCACCCTGTGTGAACACAAACACAGCGGGCCATGACTTCAGGGGGCAGTGGCTGCTGCTCCTTGCTGTGAGCAAGGCTCAAGTAAACTGCCACAAATGGTGAGTCCTCCAAAGAGAGGAACACCTGTGCTTGCTTTCACTGCTTCACACAAGTCCTGTGGAGAAACCCCTGATGGCAGCTGAGCGCATGCTTCAGTACAAGATCTGGAACGACCAGATCTTGACTGAAAGGTGAGTGTTTCAGCACGGCGCATGCTTTTCAGTAGATCGACAGCGTGAATATAGGCAAGCTTGTCAGGAGATGCCACGGGAGGCCTTGTGAAGGCTGTGGGAAAGCCTGGGTCTGTGCTGTATAGGATCCGCGCTAGCAACCTCACAGAAATGACAGATTTTTCCATGAGGCTCCCCATTGCCAGAGAAGGCTCCAGCCTCTCCCAGCCACTCCATAACGCTGCGACTGGCCTCAACACTTACTCTTTCAATTCTTCAATCTTTTCCTCCCTACTTGGCTTCTCCAGAGCCAGCATCCACTTGTCGTACAGGGCCGCTGATAGGAGCTGGGAGGGGATACTGCGGAGGAAGTCCTGCAAGGCCAAGACACGGAGATGAGGCTCTGGACACCACCCCTGAGCCCACAAGGAGCACCCTGGCACTTGGGCTCCCAAGGAAGCAGCTTGCTTGGAGCTACCTGCCCTCCAAGGTGCTCATGGCCACTGACAGAGCAGTGGGCTGTGTGAGTCCCTGCCCTACTTGGACACGCTTGTCTGAGTGCAGCAATAGGCCCCAGTGCCTATCAGCCTTTAGTCCACTCAGGAATCTCAGTTCTTCCTCCCTGAGGAGGGTGCAAGGCAGGAGGAGGAGGAGGGGGGAGGAGGAAAAGGAGGTGAGTTTCCCATGGGCAGGCAGGAAATCAGTGGCAGAACAAGGGGAACTGAAAACCAGATGGAAAACTCAAAAGGCCAAACCTTCCCAAGCCTAAAAACATGTGGCTTGGCTTCCCTAGAGTTTCAGCTCTGAGCGCCCCCTGGGCCCATCTAGGCACTCAAGCAGGCCCCTGCAGGTTCGCAGTGTACTCTCAGAGCTGCAAGGCAGAAGAATTCACCTTCAAGATTACTGCCAGGAGGTGCACAGGTTTACTGTCCAGGTCAACGGTGACTCCTTTGTTGAGGTCCTCCTTCAAGTCCCTGCGCGCTTTCTCACTGGCAGCTTTGCGGAATATCCCCTCAGTGGCAGGCCCTTCCCTGTACAATATGGCCAGGAGATCCTGCAGGAAAAAGCGGACAGCGGTGGGAGAAGAGTTCCTCAGGTGAAGAAAGGCCCTTTAGCCTTAGGGGAGCGTTTGTTTGGAGGCAGAAGCAAGTTTTTGCCTGGGAGACGCCCTCTACTTTACTAGGGTTCACATCTAGTTCTTGCTGCCGGTAGATTACACTGGCATTTACCCGCTGTCCCCCAAGCCACCCCTTTTCAGGGAAATCCACAAATCCCTGGCTGTTTATGCTGCTGAGAGCTTCCTTTCAATGACTTCTGCAAGGCCACCAGCATGACCTGCTTCTCCTCTTCCTGTTCTGGCCTTGTCTCCACTGCAGAGTTACTTCCCGCGGCAGCTGTGTGGGCTGTGCAAGCCCGCACACTTGACCTCGTGGAGGCCAAACCCCCAAATGCCCTGTCTCCTGAGAGCCACAGCCCAAGCTCTGGCGATACTGCTTCGCCGGAGAAGCTGGGAACAGGCTAACTGCATGGCCAGGCTGGCTTACCTGGACTGGCTGGGGCAGGGTCTCCTCTTCCCCGCACAGACTTGCCAGAGGCTGCCCAAAGAGGGGCCTCTTGAGGCCAGACTCCGGCTGCCCTGGGCAGTCCCCATTGGCCAAGGTTCGTCCCCGAGCAAACGGCCAGGGGATCAACCTCTTTCTTTTCTTAGGCCCAGATGCTGCAAGCAAGAGGAAAGCAAAAGTCAGGTGAAAAAAGCTGGAGGAGAGTTGTCTGTGTGCAGCGCCACAGGATGCCGAATGAAGGGCAGAGCTGCGTGTGGGAACGACGACTCGGACTGCGCGGGGGAAACTGAAAAGTGTGACCATCCCTCTAAGCGCACCAGCTCTCCTGCTTTGTTGGAGCACGCAGGGCACAGAAAGAACCGTGGGATGTTTGACATGTGTCATGGCAGAGGTTTTCTGGGACCACCATAAGGCAGTGACAGGAGTTGTGGCTACACAGTCTGAGCATGCCCCTGTCCAAGGGGGGCTGGCAAGAGGGCAGGAGGGGCTCCTGCTTTGGAGCCACTGTCGAGCACTATGGGGGAAGGCAGCTCCTCATCTTCTCTTTCACACTCACCAGGCGAATGGCAAAGTCCCTCCTCAGGAGCTGATGGGACCAAGACAGGGCATTGCTTGGTGTCAGCCTGCAAAAAACACATTCAGGTCGTAGAGCCGCCCCACAGCAGCAAGGGCTGCCAGCGAGTTGCTGCAGTGACGCACAACTGTGTGAGCAGCTCCAGGGACAATCCCAAGGTCATCACACGCCTGTGGAGGAGACACTGGGTGGGGAATGGCGCTGCCTCTCTGCCCAACAGGGGCGCTGGTGGCAAAGGCTGCTGCTGCAGCCGGCCAGCCCGACCCAGCCCTGCAGGCCACAGCCCCCTGGGTGGTTTTGGGCGGCTGGTGGATGCTGAGAAGGCGCAGCCCTGCACAAGGCACCTCAACTCGGCCCAGGGAGACAGGCTGCCCTCCCATGCTGCTCCGGCACTGGGTAGCTCCTCCTAGACCGCCTCATAAGGCCGCAGTCAGTGTCTCAAGGGCTTTGGCCCCTGCCATCTTCCCTCTCAAGACTCAGCTACCTCCCGGCAGCACCCCAGCAAGGGCTGGGGCAGAGGGAACCCCTGCTCACCTCCGCCGAAATCAACGCCTCGACGGTCCGGGCGCTCAGCGACACCGACTAGGCAAGAGAGCAAAGAGCCAACGTGAGCAGCTGGTCACAGGGGCTCTTCCCGAAAGCCCCGTGGCGCTTGGGGCCGAGCGGAAAGCCCCGGGACACTTACAGGACCGTAGAAGCCAACAGCCTTCACAAGGAGCCGAAGGGAGGTCAGGCGGGTGAGCCGGGGCTCCGGGGCTCCGGGGCTTTGCCTGGGCACGGGCGGGGACAAAGGCAGAGCGCGGTCACAGCCAGCCCTCCCTGCTCGCGCCCTGACCCCAGCCCCGCACCTCCAGCCCACCCGGCCACAGCAGATCTTCCTGCAGCGCCAGCTGGCAGCACCGCTCCGCAGCGCCCCGGCCCTGCTGCCTCCAGGCCTCTTCCGCATGCAAACAGGAAGCGACAGCTCAGGCTCCCCGTGCGGGCAAGCAAGGAGCTGCAGTGACAGCTCCACTGTGTTGCTGTTCCTGTGCCCTCTCAAGGCAAAGCACCTCCCACTGCTCTGCCCGGGAGCTGCCCCGTGCAGGGGGTGTCCCTCTCCCCCACCTCCCCTGCTGCACCGCTGTGGGCAGCTCCCCCGGGAGCTCTCCACCGCCTGCAGCCTTGACACCCACCACCGGCAGGCTGAATTCCCAGCAGGGCTCACCTGAGGACCGCCTGGAGCCACAGCTCCTTCACCTCCTGCGACCTGCAGCAGAAAGGAGAAACAGCCTCAGAGCCCACTGCTCCTCCTCCTCCTCTGCAGAGGCACAGGCCCCCAGGCACATCTCACCCGTGTGGCCCTGCTCCACACCACCATACAGCAAGGCCCCGGTCGGTGTCCCCCAGCAGCGTCCCTGGCGTGAGCAGAGCTGCAGGGACGTGGCGGGGGCGGGTGGCTTGTGCACACCTGGAGCTGCCCGTGTGAGCGTCTGAAACCCAAGCAGGGCCTCTACTTTCTCTCCCCACAGCCTGGCGTGAGCTCCAGCAAGCCCAGGGAGGAATGAAGGCCAACACAGTGCCCTGCACCCCTCAAGGCCCTGGATGTGGCCCCGAGACTCACCTGAAAGTGACCACGCAGCGGTCCCTGGGCCACACGAGGACGAGAGTATTGGCACATTTCAGGCCAAAAACCTCCTCCTCGTCTGCCTGCCCGCACACCGCCTCGTCCTTCCCGCACAGCACCCAGAGCTCGCTGAGACGCACGCGGTGCTGCAGCAGGAAGGTGGAGCCCCATCTGCCGGGAGGAAGAGCAGGGATGGCCTTGGAGGTCGTGTGGTGGGGGCAGCCCCAGCAGCGCTCCAGGGCAGAGCCGTTTCCCGGGGGCAGAGCCTTGGGCCGGCCACCCCGAGCCTCGGGTGGGAGAAAGGAGCCGCAGGCCCAGCACACAGAGAGGCCACTTCTGAAAAGTCACTGCTGGGCAGCAATGGCAGCAGGCACTCCATCAGGGGCTGCGGATCAGGAGAGCAGTCAGGAGCCTGCCCCCTTTCCTCTTACACCTCCCCAATTTAAAGGGAAAGAGTGTCCCTCCCCACCGTGTAGGGACACCCATGCAGGGGACTGCAGGTCATTTGGACCACGAGTCCTTGTCAGGAGCAAAGGGCATCAACACGTTGCACACGCAGCGAGGACAAGAGGAAGGCCTCCTTCTGGGTCACCTCCAAGGGGCTTTTGGATCCTAGAGGCTTCGACAAGCACTACTTGGCAGCGTTGCTCTTTGCTGCCAAGAGCTGCTGTTCGGGAAAGAACAAATGCAAAGAGCTTGGCTAAAATCCCTTCTCCTGCCCAGCTGTGGGTGCCTCCGTTGGCATTCAGGCTGACAGGAAAGCACATGCTCCTTGTGCTTGCGCAGCCCTGCCAGAGTTAAAAAGAGCCAGCCCAGCCCGTGTCCGCCGTGGCCAGTGCGGTGCAGGCAGCCCCAAGGAGGAGGCACTTTCTGCTCCTGCAGGAGCAGCTCCGGGGAGGGGCGGTGCCCTGGGGCTGGTGCCAGAGGAGGTGGCAGGGGCAAGGACAGCTGTGGCTGCTAGTCTTACTTGAAGCTGGCGATGGCGATGACATCGGGGAAGAGCAGGAGGTGCCTGTTCCTCGTCCGCTGGTGCCGCGTCACCTGCACACGGTCGCTGAGCAGGAGCTGGGGGCTCCTGTGCGACACGAAGGTGCCGAGCGTCGTCGAGGACTGGGAGGCTCCCCTGCCCATGAGCCCGAGCTGGGCACCGGGAGCCGTGCGGCCAGGGTCCACGGGCCATGCCTGCGTGCCGGGAGCGGGGCCAGGAGCGCCCCAGGCGCGGCAGCAGTTGGCCTGTCCCATGGCGCTTTGCCCGGGCAGACGGCTGCGGCGCAGCCGTGCCCTGCACCAAGCAGGGCCAGGCACCAGCCAGGCCTGAGCAAGGCTGGGAGCAGTGTCCCTGTGCTGGCAGTGCTGCTGGGCTGGGAGCCTGCGTCTCCCTGCTGCCCTGCACTGTCACAGCGCCGCACTGGGGGACAGGTGGGTGCTGGTGGCTGGGACCACCTGGGCATCACTGTGACACATTGTGATGCGCCAGCCAGGCGGTGGGGCAGCACCAGGGGCACGGGCCGGGAGCTGTGGGCACAAAGGGGAGTCTCCCCGGACACCCAGTGCCTCTGGTGCCACAGGATTGCCATGTGTGCGATGTGGGAGCGCAGCTGGTGGGGCTGGGGCACCGCTGCTGGCTCCCGCAATGCCCCCAGGGACAAGGCGCTGCCTTTGTGTGTCCCGATGGTGGCTGCAGGGAGGCAAATGGTGCCCGGGACAAGGGAGCAGAGGGACTTGGTGCTGGAGGAGCTCCCAGCTTCAGCAGCTGGCTCTGTGTCGGTGACAATCCAGCAATGCACAGGCCTTCCCACACAGCTGCAACATTGCCTGTTGCTGCTGGCACAGGAGGACTCAGGCTTTGGAGGGGGCAAGCAGGAGGCCTGTGCCTGCTTGACAACCAGGGCCCAGACAGTGCCCAAAATCCCAAGTTTCACGCTTCCTCTGCAGGCGGTCAGCCTAGTGGTCAGCCCCACTCCAAGTGTCTACAGGTGGCATCAGGCGTGAAGTGGGAATCTTGGCTCCAGTCCTAGTCTGAGAAGAGTTTAGGGAAGGTTTCAGTTGCCTAAACACCAGCACCAGCATGCATCCACTTGTGATGCCTTGGAAAATTTCCCTGTTGTGCCCTGGGATACCCAAATGCCTATAGACAGCCACTTTCAGGCAGCTGAGTCCACCTGGACTCAGGTCCATCCCAGGAGTCTGCAGAGAGACTCAAAGGCAGACTGCGCAGGGGATTAGGGAGGCTCATGGATAACACAGGCTCTAGAATACATTCCCAGCAGTGGCCCAGGTGTTAGCATCTTTTGTCATTGTCCTTGATCTGCTGTTTTTTCTCCTTGCTCACTTTGTATTTTCCAGTATGTAGTGAAAAGGCACCAGAGCGGGGAGAAAGAATTTTTAATATAAATGGCTACTACCTTTCTTGCTGGCAGTACTGCTTATGGCACAAGTAGTTATTGGAAGGACTGGACACAGAAAATAAAATGGGAGGAGGAAATGGGAGGAGGGAGCTGCAGGAGTGGATCTTCAGTTGAGGAATATTTTTCCAAAGAACAGGGGTGGGAAACGGTTCACCAGGCAGATACATTCCTTGCTGAATTTCTCCCTTTCAATGGAATATGAGTTGATAGCAGGCCACAGCATGACCCCGTGAGGCATGGGAATGTGGGTAAACTTTTATTTCAGCAAACATTCAAGGTAGTCGAGTTTTGCTAGACCTGATACTTTCCAACTCAGAAGAACTGGTCAGGGATGTGAAGGCTGGGGGCAACCTTGACTACAGTGGCCCTGGAGTGTAGTGGGGACCAGGATCCTGAGAGGGGAAAACAAGGCAAATAACTGTCTACAGATGGCATCAGGTGTGAAGTGGGAATCTTGGCTCCAGTCCTAATCTGAGAAGAGTTTAGAGAAGATTTCAGTTGCCTACACACCAGCACTGGTATCCATCCGCTTTGATTCCTTCAGAGTTTCCTTGCCACACCCTGGGATACCCAAATGCCTACAGAAATTTACTTTCAGGCAGCTGAATCCCACCTGGACTCAAATCCATCCCAGGAGTCTGCAGAGAGACTCAAAGGCAGACTGTGCAGGGGATTAGGCAGGCTAACAGAAATGCTTGCACACTGGTACCAAAAATAAAAGTCCCCACATATGCAGTCTGCATCTAAGTGCCAATCCAAATGTCTATGAAACCTGCTGGGATGGTCTTTCTCTCAGCTTGCACTGATGCTTGGCTCTTGAGTGGATGCCAAAGTGCTTTTGCTGCAAGTTGCTCTCCTAAATCAAGTGGCTAAGATGCGTGTGGCAGCACAAGAGCTTGCACCTCACTGGTGCATGAGGCTGAGTTTCTCCATGAGGAACTGTGCCGTGGCATAGGGTCCAAGAGGGAAGAGAGGTGCAAGAAAGCTGGTTGATATTCAAGGATTGTCTCTGCCATGTTCCAGAACAGTCCATCCCAGCGAGCAGGCAGCTGAGCAAAGTGGGTAAGAGACCTGCCCACATGAACAAGGAGCTCTTGGCCCAAACTCCAACCTAAAAAGCAAGGGTACATAAGGGTGGAAGCAGGCACAGCCCACCTGGGAGGAAGATAGGGACATTACTGGAGCATGCAGAGATAGGGCTAGGAAGGCCAAAGGCTAGCTGGGGTTGAATCTGGTGAGGGATGTCAAGGACCACAAGAAGGGTTTCTGTAAAGACATCCACAAATGAAGACTAGGGCAAATGTGGGTGCACCATCAAAAGGGTCAGGGGCCCTGGTGACAGAGTACAGAAAAGTGGTTGAATAGCAGAGCTCCGAGGGTTGTGATCAATGGCACAGAGTCTAGCTGGAGGCCCGTAGCTAGCTGTGTCCCTCAGGAACCAGTACTGGGTCCAGTCTTGTTCCACTTGTTCCTCGATGACCCGGATGAAGGGATAGAGTGCACCCTCAGCAAGTTTGCTGATGATACTAAACTGGGAGGAGTGGCTGACACACCAGAAGGCTGTGCTGCCCTTCAGAGGGACCTGGAGAGGCTGGAGAGCTGGGCAGAGAGGAACTTCCTGAAGTTCAACAGAGGCAAGTGCAGGGTGCTGCACCTGGGGAGGAACTACCCCAGGCACCAGGACAGGCTGGGGGCTGACCTGCTGGAGAGCAGCTGTGCAGAGAAGGACGTGGGAGTGCTGGTGGACACTAAGCTGAGCATGAGGCAGCCATGTGCCCTTGTGGCCAAGAAGGCCCATGGTATTCTGGGGTGCATTAGGAAGAACATTGCCAGCAGGGGGAGGGAGGTGATCCTGCCTCTCTTCTCAGCGCTGGTAAGGCCACCCGTAGAGTATTGTGTCCCATTCTGGGCTCCCCAGTACCAGAAAGACATGGAGCTCCTGGAGTGAGTCCAGCAGAGGGCTGGGGAAGAGAAGACTGAGAGGCGATCTCATCAATATGTGTATGTGAAGGGAGGGTGCCAAGAGGATGGGGCCAGACTCTTCTCGGTGGTGCCCAGCAACAGGACAAGAAGCGATGGGCACAAACTGAACCACAGGAAGTTCCGTCTGAACATGAGGAAAATATATGTGGTGGCAGTAACAGAGGGGAGAAGAAATGGAGAGGAGCTGAAACTGAAAAACGTTATTTCAGTTTCAAAAAAGATAGGTTTGAGCTTGATCATAAAAAATAACAAAGAGATAAGAGAGCAACAATTCTTGAAAGAGATCATTCATCTCTGGTGGAAATACACAAAATAATTAATCTGTATTTGTCACATAACAGAGCATAAAGCTTTGATACCACTGGGATGGCAGCTGGTCTCTCTTTTTAATTTGCCACTTATGCACTTTTAATTAGTGATTTTTCTACCCCTACCACATACATTTTGAGCTGAATGACTACTGGCTATTATAGCCTGTATAATTCCTGACAAAAAGAGAGACAGAACCAGACTAGATACATGGGACCTGCCCATTAACATTAAAAATACATGGGCCTTCTTGGTGAAAGTCCAATAAGAGTGTCATTACTTACTAAAAGTTGCTTAATGTCTTAACAACTGTAGCTTTCATCTGAGAGACTGGTAACATCCTTGAATCTGATCCTGGATATGACAAGCACTCACATGTTTTACATAGGGAAATTCTCCAGGACGGAGAAACTATATGGCTATTCCGCATGGAAAGCAGAAGCACTGTGAAAACACTGGTAATTGAGGACTGCGTATTAAAACACTGCTTTGTGTGTAGTACTGGGAATAACTGGTTATACAACAGCTTAAACATATTGTTATTTAGCATGGAGACAATGTTTTACAATTTTCATGTCTCTTAGTAAGCACTATAACATCGTATTTTGAGGTAAATTTGTTTTCATTTCATGGCTGAACCACTTAGTTTTTGAATTCAAATAATCCTTATGGAGCAAATTCTACCCATTTTCATTTAAGGATTTTGATGCTAGCTTTCTCTTACACAAGTAACGCTATATGAAGTGCCAACAGCTAAGCTAGCTAAGGCCAAAAACGAGTGGTCTCAAGCTGGGCTAGTTAAGATAGTAATTCATTTCCTCCTCTTCCTCTCCTTACCCATTTTTGGGGTGTCTTGAAGACAGCCACTTCCTTCTTCACATAATTCATTTACCTTTCTTCCTTGTGGTTTTGGCCATGGGTGAAGGATGATGGGAGGAGGTGTGAAAAGATCACACATGGCATTTGAGGCCCAAGTGCTGCCATGACTGTGCTTAGTTTAATGAAGCACAAGAATCTTTTTGTCTGCACACAAATCTCTTTTTCCCTGTCCATAAGGGGCTTACTATCACATCTATTTTGGCTTACAGATTAATTTTACAAACCAAAATTAAATAAAATTGTCAGATAAAACTGTGGTGCTCACTGACCCTGGGCTGCAAGTCCAGAAAGCACTTTTCTTTTCTCTAATGCAATCAGCTTTTGCATACACCTCTCAAACTTTTATAAGAAATGCATGGCTTCTTCCCAGCTGGGCCTGGTATATCTTGTGGTTTATAAAAGTGGATATGCTATCTAATAGAGGGAAAAACTGATTCATATGGAAAATAGAAAAATCCTTCAGGGCAGTTTCGGCTCCACTATTGTTTGGGAATAACCTTACGAACAAGTTTCGGGCTCTTCATTCAAGGTGCCTGTTTCAGAGGTGTCTGAATCTTGCTAACAAAGCTATAAGTTATTTGATATAACACCAGCAAAATATTCTGATTTACGGATGTTTAGGACCTAGTATATTTTCTATTGCATTTGTTTTTTGTTGTTTGTCTTTTTTCTGAACAGTTATTTCCCTTTAACTATTCTGTAATTGAATTTTTCCTCCTCCTTGATATTTTTAGCATCTTTTTACAAAAGTTTGCGTGCTTTCTGAGGCATTCTCTTTACTAAGGGGAATCTGGAAGCTGAGAACCCATGTGGCCCTCACTATCATGAAAGATTCATAATGATTTAGAAATAGTGATGACTGGACCACAGGGATATGATAAGCTAAGTTTTTCGTTCTACAGTTCTCTCTAGGACTAGAAATGGCCATACTCATCTCTGAAAATATTATTGCTTTTAGACATCTTTGTTTAATTTAATTTCTGGAGATCATCTCAACTGAAACTGCAACTTTTTTGTGTTTGGGATGATTAACACTGAATCAAACAGTCTGAAGATGTAATCAGTAGAATGACCTGGAAAAATCTGGAAAATATGTTATATTTCAAGTGCAAATCAGTACATTTGCTAAAATAATTAATAGATACTAACTTGTAGTTAATCCTGTGCTGATGGACAGGTTAGAGGATCACAAATTGTCTTTTTTGGACAAGGAATCTGACTTTCCGATAATACAGCTATTACAAGTCCATACAAATACAAATAACAGTTAACAAAAAAATTCCTTGCAATATATACATTTACAGTCATTTACAAACCTAAAGTGTAGCTGCCCTCTTTCTACTTTTATGCAAACTCTGGAGAACTAGATTGACATCATGGTGTACCAGAAGTCATTTGTGCTATCTCTGCTCTAAGAAAGGTCAGCTCTTGACAAGCTTTTTGTGCAGATAATGGCCTGCTACAACTTAATGACATCCAAAGTATGCACAATTTGTAAAAGTAACTTTACTGGTTAACTTCAGCTGAAAAAAGAAAGCTCATCAAGAATCTTATCTCCATAGCTTTTTACTTTAAATGAGTATTGAAACCCTGATACAAATTTACTATTTGTGAAAATTTTACTTAGAAATTCAAAAGTCCGTGATTTCAGCACTGTAAAAAAGGATAGTTTTTGTGTGAATATAATTAGTACATAGGCAGGCACTGGAGTATCTCTCATCTGAGGAAAGGCTGAGGGAGCTGAAACTACTTAGCCTGGAGAAGAAAAGACTGAGGAGGGATCTGATCGATACATATAAATGTCTAAAGGGAGGGTGTCAAGAGGATGTCGCCAGACTCTTCTCCGTGGTGCCCAGCAACAGGACAAGAGGCACCGGGCACAAACTGAAACACAGGAAGTTCCATCTGAACATGAGGAAAAACTTCTTTCCTGTGAGGAGCACTGGCACAGGTTGCCCAGAGAGGTTGTGGAGTCTCCTTCCCTGGAGACAGTCAAAACCCACCTGAACGTGGTCCTGGGCAATGTGCTCTAGATAACCCTGTTGGAGCAGGGAGATTGGACTAGTTGACCTGCAGAGGTCCCTTCCAACCTCAACCATTCTGTGATTCTGTGATTTCAGAATACAATATCCACTCACTTATGCCAGTACAGTCAGTTTAGTGGTGGTAATGTCATTACTTTGCTATAAGAGTTTCCTAGGCATACAAGTAGTTTCCTAGGTATACATAAAGTTTTCTTGCAGCTAGTACTTAATCTGTGGCTTGTCTAATCCTCCAGAAATGACAAATCCTCCAGAAATGACAAAAATCTGTTGAAGAAGAGACTGTAACTGTAAGCAGCCGCTCATATTTAACATGGGGCAGGCTTTTTTCCTAATCCCTGGGGTGGGTGTTTGCTCTTGTCAGCTGAGGAATTTACAAAGTCAAGTTAATTCTACATGTTCCTCCTTAGTCTCCAGACAGAACAGATAATTTATCAGCCTGACTCTGCCATGCAGGGGAGAATGGCATACAGATCCCTGAGCCAGCAGAGATGCGAGCCAATAAGCCCACATAGTGCAGATAGCTCCGTACCTGACCTAACAAGCTCTGCTTTGCAGCTATCTTTATTAGCTTGAATGCACTGTTGCACAAATGTGGCTTAGCCTGCCATCAGACCGAGGCTGATTCACACTCAGCCAGCTCAGGGATCTCTGTACCATTCACCTTCTGCTTCTCACTCTAATTAACATAAACAGATCCAGGTCAGATATGTTCATGCTTGTGCTGCAGACAGATTTACATGTCTGTTTGGAAGCTCACCTGAGCAAAATACCATTGAGAGCTTTGCTTTCTAATGCAGTCATGAATCAACATTTCAGTTTGGTAAAGATGAGTATTTCTTGGAAACTTTGGTATTTGAAAAAGTTATTTTGAATTTATTTTTAATAAAATAATAATTACTGGTTATTAGCAGGGATTATTGTATACTGTTCCTTCACTTATTTATGTCCTCAGTTTAATAACTCCACCACTAATCCACTGGAAACCATTCCCCGAAGAAGAGAGCTTCTTTGATATCAGTCAGCCCAGCAGTTCCCTTCAGAACACAGAAAAGTACAATAGCAGCTGTTTCCCAGTGTGATTTTCTGGCCTATTTTTAATGTGAACTTAAACTTATAATTTATAGGAATCATGGACAGCAGAAGGTTAAAACTAGAAAGATCTACTCTTTCTGCATAATGAAAACCACCTATCCCTTTCCAATCTACATAATACCAATAATTTACATGCAAATTATGTGATTTTCAACTGTTTGTAGAATCTGTTACTATAATTAAATGCAGCACAACAATGTTTTTAAGAGCTCAGAGACATCACTATGAATCATATGTATCCTGCAGAGCCCCATTATCACAATCAGAACTCGGAGGACAACAATTTTGCAGTAAACATTGTAGCTTGATACAATGGATCAGGCGTGAATAATTTAAGGAATCACGGCAAGACCTTGTTGATTGCTTCTCTTAACATAAAGAATAATGGTAACGCAGGTCTTTGTTAAAGGCCTTTATCCCTGGAGAGATAGCATTTAATATGATTGGAAAGGAACAAGCTGGCATTGGTCCAGCCTGTGAGTGTTCCTGCTTAAAACCCCTACAATTAAATTAGTTAATGAGAATCATGTTAAACACAAAGTAGTTCACGCCATAAAGTTGAGAAAGAATCATCACATTCCAAGTTAATAGGGGGGAAAAGGGACAAATTAATCCAATTACCCCTTTTTTAGTTATTCGAGGGAAAAGCACATTTCCTCACAATCAGCTTTCAATGCATTTCCCTAATTAATGCAATTTGATAAAATGAAACAAATTCATGATGTCATTAGCTGAGTTGTGCTTAATGAAGTTGGGCTGTATGAAACATTAACTGCAGTACTGAATCCATTTCTTTGGACTGGGAAACTCACATTTATCATTTCAGTACATTTACTCTGTAAGTTCCAGTCATGAGGCCTTATCACCATAATCGTCATATCCTGATAAATCTGCATAAATTAACATTTTGATTAATGTCATCATTAAGTTCAGATTATGATGAATCTTATTACTCGGCAGCATAGAAGAAGTTAAATAGGTTCCTTGACGACCTAAAAGGTAAGAAGTTATCCGATGGACATCTGTCAAACTGTAAATGGAAATAACAGTACTTATGTTATCAGCTGTGTTCAGCCACTCTTTCCCGTGCAGAGAGCTGTACATCAAAGTTGTTTTGGCAAAGTTCCTGTGTGTACAATAAAAGGTATATAAACATTCATAAATAATAAAAAAAAAGATCAGAAGTTACGTTTGTGAGAATGAAGCTTAGGTTGGCATATCCTTATGGGGAGGAATGGTATAAGTTTAGCATTACCTCCTCTTTTTGTTTATGATTTTTTTTATAGCTACTTTGCTACTCGAAATATGGAAAAGAGTGCAGCCTGCTACCTAATATAGCAACATTTGTTCCTGTGAGGTATCCTTACTTATGAAAATTTGATAGGACTGTAGTATAAGCAAAGACTATTTGCATAGGGGCTATTAGACCTAGAAATAAATTTCTGATAAAGTTATGAACTTACCAATTAAATTTACTTAACTAAAGCAGAAAAATACGCATGTCTGTTCTTATGAGCATGGTGTCATTCTCCACTTGAAAATATAGGTGCATCAAAAAGGAAACACCAAAATACTGGAAATTTTGTCCATAATATTAGACTGTCCAGTACACCTAGTGGTGCAAAACAGATGGAGCAAATCATATTTGTTCTTTGCAGAAGAGAAGGGAAGAAACATTTCCCCATAACTGGCATATACATGGTGCCTAAAATAAAATGGCTGCAGAGGATAAGTTGTATAATGTGTTACTGAAATGAGAAACGTTCGCATACTCTTGTATCTTCATCCGCTAAACTTTCTCTGGTTTGCAGCTGTAGAACTTTTGCCTGACGGTTTAGGAATACACCAACACATTAATCTGTTTTCATACAGTGAAATTAGTCTGATGACAGAAATTAGCTGTCTGCTATACTTTAGAAGGAAAGAACTGCCAGCATTCATGTTTTAAGCAAGCTCTGTGAGGCTTTATAATGGCAGAGTGCAAGTTTTATTTATTAATTGGCCTCATTTAAATTATTGCCTTGCCTCAATTTAATTTTAATTAGAGTTGAATAATAATATTACAAGGAAGAGGTCATTAAAACTAAAATTTGAAATCGGTATGTTTGGCTTGAACAAATCGTTGACAACAAAAACAGCAGAGCCTGATTAATCAAATATTTGCATATTCTTTATGCGAAAAGAATAGGGAGGCTATAAGCATTAATTCAAACTCCTTGGATTAATTCAAAGACTTGTTAGTCTTTTGCTAAAATGAAATATGGAATATAAAGTCCTGCCCAGGGAGGAACCTGTGTGTCAGAACTTATAGACTCTCTAAGTTACTTGGTATTTCAATGGGAGTTGTTTCAGATTTGCAGGCTGAAAGAAAAGGAGCTGTAATTAAAATAGGATGAAAAAAGAATTCACAGAATTCACAGAATCGTTTAGGTTGGATGGGACCTCTGGAGATCATCTAGTCCAACCTCCCTGCTCAAGCAGGGTCCTCTAGAACAGATTGCCCAGGATCACATCCAGACGGCTTTTGAATATCTCCAGCGAAGGAGACTCCACCACCTCTCTGGGCAACCTGTTCCAATGCTCTGGCACCCTCACAGTGAAGAAGTTTTTTCTCAGGTTCAGATGGAACTTCCTGTGGTTCAGTTTCTGCCCATTGCCTCTTGTCCTGTTGCTGGGCACCACGGGGAAGAGGCTGGCCTCATCCAAGATTTGTAGGCAATTTCAACTTTAAAATTAAAGCTAAGTTTGTAATGTAAACATTTTTTGAACTTCAGGTGACCTATATATGAGGGAAAAATATGTTTGCATCCTTTGACAAAGTTTCTTTCAATAAAAAATATCTATGTAATTTCACATTTGAGATTTTTGATATTTAAAAAATGAAACCATGGAAATTTTCTAATAGTCACTTGATTTTGAAAGTGATTGTAACATCTTTTTCAGTTTCTCAATTTCTTAATTTAAAGTAAAATTTAAAGGTAAATTACTTGTCACAAACAGATAACATTTTCCATGTTTTCTCATCTGAATTTTTCATGAAAGGAAAAGTTTATATCAAAACTGTCACCCATTTCTATCTGCAAACTTTCTCATTCTTTGGAAAAAGAGAAATTCCAGTCAACACTGAGATGAAGTCAAGTTTGAGATAGAGATTTTTTTGGAGGTTCTATTTTCTTTGATAGTGATTCCTCGCAAATCCAATTGAGTTTAGTAACACTTCTCTTGACAGTCCAATAGTAAATGCGGAAAAAACAGCACCAACAGTCACAACACATTGCTATTTCATACAAACACATTCCTTGAAAAATAAATGTTTTTACAGCTCTACTAGCAGTTTGTTCTGTCTAGTTGTAGCTAAGCAACCAACATTTTGTTAAGATTCTGCTGTCACTGTTAATGTCCCCAAACATATGGTTTTCCAAAGCCATAATTACAATTTAACAGTGGTAAAACAAGATGGCAACTATCATGGGACACAGACTTGCAGATCCTCATGCTATAAATTAAGCCAGTGGTAATTACATTAACGTTGCCAGAAGCACTCAATCCATTTTTCTTGCATAAAATCAAATGTTGAATTATGCAGTTTTAGGATAACAATTTTAATGTTTATTTGCATAATGTATAATGAATTATATCAAGTTTTCGCAGCACTCCTGCTGAAATGTTTTTAAAAAAATCCTAAGCATCAGCTAATCACAGTAACTCTCAACATCTGTCAGTTTTGTTCTGTAAAAATTTGTCCCAAAACACTGTGTGCTCCTATTCTATTTACAGAGTTGGGATCTGTTATACACCTTCTTTGTGGCACCTCCTATTCTGTAATATTATCACACGTGATGTTGTTAATCTTTCTTATCAGAAGACTTATCCTCACTTAGTATATACATATTTTAAAGCACTTGCAGTATGTTTATCCCTTCTACAATGAAAAGCAAAGTCTATTGTCTAGAAACATAGTTTTTACACTTCTGTTATCATTTTAGTGCAGGTTTCTAGACAAAATACCCAACATGAGAGAATACTCCGGAAAGCAGTAGTCTACCTTCATTCTGGTTTCTGTTAAGTGGATCCTGAGTGGAGCTAAACAGTCTTCATATATGGATCATACCAATTGTCATTAATATGATTATTAATTAAAAAAAGAAAGTTATCATAGAGTTACAGGTTATCATGAGCTTAACTTGAACCATGCGATTAAATCCCAGTGACTTCAAAGCACACAACAAATTGAATTATTATCATGTTTAGTTTATGTTACACTTTTTAAGGAAAAAATATTCTTGCCAGTTTCCATATTGATGATAAAAAATTTCACCTCTTGATAAGGACAAATAAATAACAAGTACCATTCTTTCATCAGGAACATCGTACCTACTTTGAGTAGTTAGACACTAAAGTTTCAACAAATTGTTCTGTAGTTCTGCTTCTTTCAGTATGGTACATAAATGAACTTAAAAAACAAAAATTGTGTCAGATCTTTAGCAGTACTTTAGAAGGATTTCCAGAGCATCGTATAAAATATTAATTGAAATCATTTTAGGATTCTAAAGATTTTAGGCCTGGATTCCAACCACTATGTCTACTTCTAAATTTCTAATGAATGTTTTGCACTTATTAATAATCACACTTCTTTTATGTAGAATCATATTGCATTATATTTGTCTAAATTCCTTGAATATTTGAAATTGAATATTTTGGGTTTAATTTTCAAAATTTAATTTCTGTTTCAAATGTGAGTAAATCAAACTGTATTAAGTTATTACAAATGGATAAGGATAACTTTTATATAAAAAATGCATGAGAGGAAAAAGTCCCCATGGCAGGCATGAAATAGTGCATTTTGTAAGTGTGAATACAGAATGTTGTCCATTTCTGTGTTATTGCCTTGCGTCAGCAAAGGATAAAACTCAAATGAAATTGGAATATAACTTGGATTAAACATGTTTAATAATCATATCATTAATAATAATAATGGAAGGAAGGCTAAGGCCCATTTGGAATTAAATCTGGCAAGGGATGTCAAGGACAACAAGAAGGGCTTCTTCAAATACATCAAGAGCAAAAGGAAGACCAGGGAAAACGTGGGCCCGCTGCTGAATGGGGCGGGTGCCCTGGTGACGAAGGATACAGAGAAGGCAGAGTTATTGAATGCCGCCTTTGCTTCCGTCTTCACTGCTAAGGCCAGTCCTGAGGAATTCCAGACCTTGGAGACAAGAGAGGAAGGCTGGAGAAAGGAAGACTCTCCCTTGGTGGAGGAGGATCAGGTTAGAGATCTTTTGTCCAAACTTGACATCCATAAATCCATGGGCCCCGATGGGATGCACCCACGAGTGCTGAGGGAGCTGGCGGATGTTAGCGCTAGGCCACTCTCCATCATCTTGGAAAGGTCCTGGAGATCAGGAGAGGTGCCTGAGGACTGGAAGAAAGCCAATGTCACACCAGTCTTCCAAAAGGGCAAGAAGGAGGAGCCAGGAAACGACAGGCCTGTCAGCCTCCCCTCCATCCCAGGAAAGGGGATGGAACAGCTCCTCCTGGAGGTCATCACTAAGCATCTGGAGGACAAGAAGGTGATCAGGAGTAGTCAGCATGGATTCACCAAAGGGAAATCATGCTTGACCAATCTGATGGCCTTCTCTGATGGGATGACTGGCTGGGGAGATGAGGGCAGAGCAGTGGATGTTGTCTGCCTGGACTTCAGCAAGGCTTTTGACACTGTCTCCCATCACATCCTCCTAGGGAAGCTCAGGAAGTGTGGGCTGGACGAGTGGACGGTGAGGTGGCTTGAGAACTGGCTGGATGGCCGAGCTCAGAGGGTTGTGGTGAATGGCGCAGAGTCAAGTGGGAGGCCTGTGGCTAGCGGTGTCCCCCCGGGGTCAGTCCTGGGTCCAGTCTTGTTCAATATATTCATCAATGACCTGGAGGAAGGGACAGAGTGCACCCTCAGCAAGTTTGCGGATGATACTAAACTGGGGGGAGAGGCTAACACACCAGAAGGCTGTGCTGCCATTCAGAGGGACCTGGAGAGGCTGGAGAGGTGGGTGGAGAGGAACCTCCTGAAGTTCAACAAAGGCAAGTGCAGGGTCCTGCACCTGGGGAGGAACAACTCCATGCAGCAGTACAGGCTGGGGGTTGACCTGCTGGAAAGTAGCTCTGCCGAGAAGGACGTGGGAGTGCTGGTGGACAACAAGTTAAACATGAGCCAGCAGTGTGCCCTTGTGGCCAAGAAGGCCAATGGGATGCTGGGGTGCATTAGGCAGAGTGTTGCCAGCAGGTGGAGGGAGGTGATCCTGCCCCTCTACTCAGCCCTGGGGAGGCCTCACCTGGAGGACTGTGTCCAGCTCTGGGCTCCCCACTACAAGAGAGACATGGCACTCCTGGAGAGAGTCCAGCGGAGGGCTACCAAGATGATTAGAGGGCTGGAGCATCTCTGCTGTGAGGAAAGGCTGAGAGAGCTGGGCCTGTTGAGCCTGGAGAAGAGAAGATTGAGAGGGGATCTCATCAACGTGTACAAGTATCTGAAGGGGGAGTGTCAAGAGGATGAGGCCAGCCTCTTCTCCGTGGTGCCCAGCAACAGGACAAGAGGCAATGGGCAGAAACTGAACCACGGGAAGTTCCATCTGAACCTGAGAAAAAACTTCTTCACTGTGAGGGTGCCAGAGCATTGGAACAGGTTGCCCAGAGAGGTGGTGGAGTCTCCTTCTCTGGAGATATTCAAAAGCCGTCTGGATGTGATCCTGGGCAATCTGTTCTAGAGGACCCTGCTTGAGCAGGGAGGTTGGACTAGATGATCTCCAGAGGTCCTATCCAACCTAAACGATTCTGTGAATTCTGTGATTCTGGTACTGGGAACACTCAGCTTGTCCCCAGTTATTGCCAGATGTGTCAGGTGGTACTGTCCAGCTTTCTTAAGCTTACTGTCCAGCTATCTATCTTAGGAGATAGATAGAAGAGAGGAAAAGGAAAACAAATAAGAGAGAAGAGAGCTGTCCAAACAAGAGATCACCACCTCTCTAATACTTCTTTGTATTAGCTTCTGTGCAACTTACATGATACTCTTATGATTTGCCTGAGTAAAATCCTTCCAAAAAGGTAGGAAAGATTTAGGAAAAAGGAACTCCGACAATGAGAGAAACAGAAAAAACTGAGATATGATATCAGTATAATTTAATATATATGCAACCGTGGGAGATTTTTGTAAATGTAATACTGCTATACTCATACAAAGTTCAGAGAGGTGCTCATTTTATCTAACTTCGCCCAGCTAGTGCTAGTTATCAGATCTAAGACAGGCAGATAGGCACCCTCTACACTTAATGAAGAGAGGGAAGTCCATGCCAGTGTACAATGAAAACTATCCAAAAATATCTAAGATGTACTATGAATGTCCCCTGTAGGTATCATCTCCAATGCCTATAGATGAAACCAGTGGCTAATCTAGAACAGATGCTTAACTTTAAGAAGCTGAAGACAGGCAAGATGAATCCTACTGTTACTGTGCCCATTGTATCAACATATAAACCACAGATGTAATCCTGGAAAAATATAAAGTTGATTGTTATAAATTCTTTTTATATATGACCCGGTTCAAGTAAATGCTGACTTCACTGGGTCTTTTCACATGTGTTCAAGTTAAGCTGTTAAGTGTATAATGAAATAATTTGCTGCACTTGACATTGTTCTCTCTTTTAGAAAGTCAGAAAAAGCAACATACAGTCCAAAGGCATAGATCTTATGGACACCAACTGAAATATAGGAAGAAGTCTAGTTTCAAAATGCCACAGTTAGTTATAATATAAGACCATTTTAAAATTGCAAGCTGTGAACTACACTTTAAACCCTTACATTTTAAATCTGTAACCAAGGTGTGGAGCTCCATACACATACACACAGACCTGCATGTGTTTTCTATGTGGATTAAATGAACGCTCCTAGGACCATCTCAGATCTAAGTGTTTTTTTAAAATAGCTACAACTGAAGTGTAATTCACCGCAGACATAGCTGTTATAAACATTTAGATGTGAAAATACCTCAGTGGCCTGCACAGTGCTAGTGAGATGAGCAGGAGGAGGCAGCTGCAGGATGTGCTGTGTCTCTTTGAAATACAGGCATTTGCAAGTATTTTTGTGAAAACATTGGCTGAACTTGAAAAAGAAAAATAACTCATTCTGCTGCTCTGGCCTAGTGGTACCCGTTGAAGTTTTACTTTTCCTTACACAATACATGAAAAATGCTAAGAAATAACAACTCTGCACTTGAAATTTTGCCAAAGCACCGAATGCTCAAGAAAGTGGCTGAAAATAGGTAACAAACACCATTTACACAGTTGCCTCTCTTATTTTAACTCCAAGTTTAATGTGGAGCTTTGGAACTCTCAGCTCTGTTTATTTTTTAACTTACTGCATCCAGAATAAATTAAATACATGATTTAGCATTCTATCCTCCTTAAACCCAATTTTCAATGCAAAGATTCCAGAATTTCCAGTCTAGGTAGATGAAATTTGAAGATTTACCATCTGCAAATGCTCACAACTGACTCTAAGTTGACTGTTTACTTCAAATTATTATTGTGACATTGAAGTGTGGAGGTTTTTTCAGGAGTTAAGTGTAACTTGTAATCAGATATTGTTAGAATGTCATTATACATATACACAGATATCAGCACGTTTATTTTGACAGAATAGAATAATGTTAAAAAACTACACACAGATTTATTGCATATTTTTACTGTAATTTTATCTATTCTTTGAGAAAAAAAAAGGTTGTTAAATATTTAATAAGTAAATACCTTTTTTTATTTCTGGAGCCTGTAAATTGTGTCTGGAACAAAACAATGTTATAGGAGCCTTGATGGAGATAAAAATTACAGATATAGAATGGAAATTTTAAAATCTAATTAAGACCTCTCTAGTTAAAGACTGTGATTAAACTCATATCCAGATGAAAGCCCTGGTAGTTTTCAGTAGATCTTTGTTAGTTAGTAAAAGGAAAAAATGACTGATACAAGAAAGCATCTCCTGAATCTTTTAAAGTTAAGCTTGTGGATTTGTATTGAAAGAGCCTATAAAAAATTGATAATGAAATGATCAGAAACAAAATTTCAGAGATATTTTCATTCAGTAATAAATAGCTGTGAGTCGTATCTTGCAAAAGTTATTGGACGAAAATATCTTTGAGATTTAAATATATAGCTTGTTACATTTACTTATATGTATTTTTTCTACAGTTCAGCTGACAAAATAAGCTAAATAGTATCCAGAGAGGAACAATAGGCAACTGCTTAGAGCACTGAAGTCTGAGATTAGAGTTTTTTTGATGGCTTTCTCTGAGTCAAACTAAACTTTATCAAGCTCTCAATATGAAACATTTACATCTCCAGCTAACTTAATTATTTTTTCTATGCATGTCCAAAACTGCTTTTCTGACAGCGCTCCTCATCAGAGCGGTTAAAACTAATCAAGTTTTTCAAGCTAGCACTCACTCACTTATGTCTCCCTAGAGGACTATTCTGGTAGGATTTTTTTGGAGAATATCGCACCAATCTGTTACCACAGTAAATGCCAGTGGTCGCAGCTACTTCCTGTTATAACAGTTTGGGTAAATGCTTGTGCCACAATTTCTCATTTCTTTAGTAGTTCGGTAATTAGAGGGCTCATCCGAGAGAAAAGAAACCCAGATTATTATTTTTCTTCTGTGAAGGGACTGAAACCCAAACCTCACTTTACTTTTACCACAAGAACAACATTACTTAGTAACCTTCACCTTTCCTTTTGGAGCTGTTCATGTGCTCCAGAAAGACTAATGAAGATTGAAGATTGCCTGGGAGAGCAGGCAATAGGGATGTAGGCAAAACTGCAGGTTCTTTATTACAGTTTGTGCCTGGAGATTGTGACGTGGGGGGTTCAAATCCCTTGGGTCTGAGAGAAAAGGCAAACATCTTCCCCAGACGGATACCAGCAGAGACTCTGGCCTGCCTACATGTCATAGCGGAGTCTCACTGCATCATCCTGTGACTGGTGGCATTTCAGCTGAGGTGACCTCTGCTCACGGTGTGGACAAATGCTCCAAGACAGATGTATTTTGTCTCCCCATTGGCCTTATTCTTACAGCTTTGCTTCACTTTGAAAGATACAGTGTGAACTAATACTTCTAGAGAGTGTTTTGAATTCTCAGTGCAGGAAGATATTTCTCTATGCTATTGTGTTATGGATGAAGAGGGAAATGCCCTTTATAATATAATCTTGTTCTGAGTGCTCCCCAGTCTCTTCAGGTGACTACTTGTTCAATGAGCTGCTCTTTCTGGATACTTTGCTTATAGGAAGACCACAGCAACGATATAGGAAAATGCTATATGGACAGTAGAGCTGTATTATTTTGGACTCTCTCAAAAACATAGCTCTTAAAAATATGCCACATCACACTGACTTAGAGATCCTGGATAACTAATACTCTTTTCAGACCTAGCCCTTCATGCTTGTTCAGTTCTTCAGACTGAGAACCCTACAGAAGGATAAGATATTAAAAGGGGCAGCCAAAAGGACAAAGAGCCTACAAGTAGTATGGTGGTTATTTAAAGACATCCTAGGAAAGGTTGAGAGCAAACGTATAGTAGTTAACAACGACGACAACCACAACAACAAAAAACTTTAAAAAAGAGCAGCTCTCCACAAAGCCAAAATTACCTTATTTTTAAGTAAAAAGGCTCTTTGTTTGCAGTAAGCAGCAGGATAAGCAAAGTGATTAAACGTAAGAAGACATCCTTCAAATACCAAAGTCATAGCCAATCAAAAAAAAAAAAGGATAAACAATGCAAACTCTGGTGAGTTAAATGGAAAAAACACAATGCAGCAGGTCATAAAAGATTTTGCTGAAAAACTTGTTTAAGGCATAAAAACTAATAATAAATCCTTTTCAAATAGATCAGAAAGAAGAAGCTTTCTAGACAATATGTAGGGCCAATAGATGATCAAAGTATAAAGGAATGTTAAAGAAGGCTGCAGGAGAAAAGCTAAATGATTTCTTTACATCTGTTTTCACAGCAAAGGAGCTAAAGAAGGTTTCCATACCAGAAGCCTTGTTTATGAGAAATTTACTGGAGGATCTGCCTCACATTTAAAAGACTGTAGAATGAACTAGTGAAATGCATAATAACTTATTGACAGACCCAGATGGTATTCATCCAAGTATGAAATAACTTAACTATGGTGTGTATGCTATCAGTTAAAATTGCCTCAGTATAGGAGGAATACAGGGTGACAAATATAAGGACAATTTTTAAAAATTGTTCTAAAAGAAATCTAAAAAATCTGCAAAGTAGAAAATCTGATTTCTATACTGGAAAAATTGGCAGCAAATTTAACGGAAAATAGACAGTGCACAGATACACACACAGAGTCACAACTATATGTGACGTGCGGGGGAAGAACCAACCATTAGCTTTTGTGGAAAGGAATTATGCCACACAAATCTACCAGAATTCTGAGTCACCATGTGCAAGGATGAGAGACATTAAGTTGCTACAGTCTATTCCAGTCTCTAATAGGCTTTAGATAAAGCCTTTACCAAAAACTCTGAAGAAACCTGAGTTGGTATGGGATAAAATGGCAATTCATCAAAAACATAAATAATTGTTTAAAACAATAGAATCAAAGAGTAGAAGTGAGTGGTTGGTAAGAGTAAATGACTAAAGTCATCACTAGAATCCTGTAAGAATTAATGTTGGACCTTCGCTGTTCAACATCTTCATTAATGATTGAGAAAAGTTTGTGAATGAGATGACAAAGTTTGTTGACAATACTGAGTTATTTGGGATAGAACAAATGAAGATTGACCAAAAAGAGTCACAGATAAGTCATCTGATGCTAAATGACTGAGAAAGAAAATGACAGAAGAAATTCAAAGTTTCTTAAAGTAAAATGATTTATATGGGGGAAACCTATTCTAATTTCAAACATACAATGATAGGATCTGAACCAGGAAAGAAGTTTCGGAGGTAAAGTCAAGAATTTTTATGAAAACATCATCTCAGTGCTCAATAATTTTCAAAATCAAATAAAAATATATAAATTATTATATATTATATTGCTATAACAAAAGTGAATAATATAACAATATAAATAATATATAATCAAGAATATAAATAATGCATTATATTATATATAAATATATATTGTAAACTATTAGGAAATACATACCTGAAAGAACAAGAAATAGCATTATACCACTGTACAAGTCCATAGCATGCCCATATTGTGATTGCTCTTCTGGTCATTCCAAAATGATATATTTGAATTGCAGAAGATGCAGAGAAGAGTGAAAGAGCTTTTATAGGAGGAATAAATAGATGAGGACTCTTTAGCGTGGAAAAGAGATTACAGAGGACTTTAAGATGAGGAACAACCTGAAGAAAGTTTATAGAAAACAATTATTTGCTGTCCTTTATTTTATGAGAATTAATGGAATTAAATGAAAGTAGTAGGCAGCATGCTTAAGACAAGCAAAATATCATGTATTATTAAACTTTGGATTTTTTTGATATGAGTTGTTGTAACTGGTAAAATTTTATATACCTCAAAAAGTAATTGGACAAATTCAGGAAAGTGTAACCCATCAAAGGATATTAAATACAAAGCTACAACAACTAGCTCAGAAATTTAATGCTGAAGAAATCTCACTATGTTGTGCTTTCATACCCTTTTTTAATCTGGCTCTTTTCTGATATGATCCCTTACAGCTGTTTCTACTTTGTTGTCCTATGTTGTTTGATAATCGGAAATTGTTTCTTCCTTATAGTGTAAAAAGAAAAAAAAAAAGAAAAAGAAAAGAAGGAAGTTGGATAGTGCAAAAATATTATATATCAGTATACCAACTTGATTTATAAATACTTTCTAAAATGATCTTTCTGAAAATTCATATGGACATAGCACAGATTCTAAAGTGCTAAAAACAAACAATGTAATCCCTTCAATATTTCAAAGTAGTCTCTCTAGCTCTGCCAAGAAGGACGTGGGAGTGCTGGTGGACAACAAGTTAAACATGAGCCAGCAGTGTGCCCTTGTGGCCAAGAAGGCCAATGGGATGCTGGGGTGCATTAGGCAGAGTGTTGCCAGCAGGTGGAGGGAGGTGATCCTGCCCCTCTACTCAGCCCTGGGGAGGCCTCACCTGGAGGACTGTGTCCAGCTCTGGGCTCCCCACTACAAGAGAGACATGGCACTCCTGGAGAGAGTCCAGCGGAGGGCTACCAAGATGATTAGAGGGCTGGAGCATCTCTGCTGTGAGGAAAGGCTGAGAGAGCTGGGCCTGTTGAGCCTGGAGAAGAGAAGATTGAGAGGGGATCTCATCAACGTGTACAAGTATCTGAAGGGGGAGTGTCAAGAGGATGAGGCCAGCCTCTTCTCCGTGGTGCCCAGCAACAGGACAAGAGGCAATGGGCAGAAACTGAACCACAGGAAGTTCCATCTGAACCTGAGAAAAAACTTCTTCACTGTGAGGGTGCCAGAGCATTGGAACAGGTTGCCCAGAGAGGTGGTGGAGTCTCCTTCTCTGGAGATATTCAAAAGCCGTCTGGATGTGATCCTGGGCAATCTGTTCTAGAGGACCCTGCTTGAGCAGGGAGGTTGGACTAGATGATCTCCAGAGGTCCCATCCAACCTAAACGATTCTGTGATTCTGTGATTCTGTGATTCTCTAAAGTAGAATATTTTTAAAGCATTTTCATCCTATATCTATTTTGTCCCTGTGTAGATTTCTTTTCATGTTCAGCAGCTTCATGGGCAATGTTAACATAGTTATTGAAGTTCTTTTCATTTGCTACTTTTTTAATGTTACCTTTACTACAATTGCCAAATAAATTTTCCATCAATATTTAAGTACAGATTTTACCCAGCGCTAGGAAACAACAGATTAGGAATATTCTCTGCTAGGAAACAAAATACACTATTTCTCTAGATACACTGAGTCTATAACATCATCATCATTGATTTTTAGATTTGCTTTTTCTTTAACACATTTTTTTTTAATTTAGCAAAGCTTCATAACAGACTGAACTGGGTCTCCTGAACTAGAGCTCATGTCATATCAATGTCTCTATCTGTATCTGATTCAGGAAAATACAGTTTCAATTCATAGCTCATTCCTTTTATACCTGTCTGCATCACATTTCACTTGTACCTGGATATGACACTGGCTGAACTAACATCCTCTTTTCAGCTCACTTCTTGTTACTTAATGTCAAACACTATTACTACCAAGGTACCAGCTGGAGACTGGGGGAGGAGCTGAAGTAGTTTCCAAATGAAGATTTCAGATCACGACAGAGATAAACAAAGTTTTCATAGCTAGCCTGCTTTGGCATAAAAAAATAGCCTTGATGGGCAGTTAAGTCCATCCACTCAGGGCAAGAGTTAATTAAATTAATTCTCTATTTCATGGAGGTCTATAATAAAATCTTTTATTGTGATTGCACTTGCCTAAACACTTTCAGACATGCTAGTAAGAGAAATAAACCTCATACTGCTTAATGTGACAGAATCCACTCCTCTTTTGGCAATTTAACGTTCTTATCTGGAACTCATTGCACTAGAAAGAGAGAACTCTCTTTTTAAGATGCATTATGCTGGTACATGGCACAAAATCCTTAAGCGTCCAGGCATGAAAATGTAGAAATTCTCCATTTCTTTCCTACTCAGCTTCCATATACAGTAGAATAATACCATTTATTTGGGGATGTATAGTCACATGCTCTGTAACTAGTTTTCACTGATAGATTAGAAGCTGTCTGTCACTTGTGATTTCAGCTGTTTTGTGGAAAGTGTCTGATTTAGGTAATGTTTGTAAAGAGCTTTGAAAATAAAGAATGCTTTAGATGTGCTACTTTGATCAATAATATCTGTATTTCACTACAATCTTCCATTTTAATGTACATGGACCCTCATAGTCAAAAGCATAGGAATAAATATTTCCTGAAAATAAATGTTTACTAATTGTGTGTGCATGCATAAGTTTGTAAGAGAAGAATTATATGAGGAGTACAGAATGGGAAGGAAATAAGACTATCGACTATATCACAGTCAACAAAGAGGTATGCTGATAGCCTAAGCACCTCTGGCAGATAAAATGCTGTCTTTTGTGACCAGCAACCTGTACAGGCCATTGCAGTTTTCATCATTTTTCAATCCCTCACACACCAGGTTTTCTCTTATTGTTTCAATGTATTTGGTTAGATTTTTGAACTCCAAATCAAGGCATATAATGCCTTACCTCACCTGGCTTTTTTTTTTTTCTTGAGTTTCAGCTGCAATAGCCACATCCAAGAATGTGATAGGGAATTCAAACAGAATTTTCTTCAAGAAACCCTAGTTTGATACAGGACTTTGGCAGCAGGGGAGTAGGCAAGGGAGTCTTCAGCAGAATACTCTTTTGGCTGTTCTGTTAAAATCTAGCAAAGTTTGATCTAGCTATAACTCTGAAGAAGAATTTTGTACACATACTCTGTGAAGATCTGCTAAAAGTTTGTAGGTAAGTTCTCCATTTAATTCTGTGCTTTGTCCTTGTTCTTACATCTTAGGATTTTTTCCATAATTGTCATTCTAGGCTGCTGTAAATCATGTATAGTTGGGTACCTAAAGTGAGTGCAGAGTGAATGTTTTCAGTGATTCCTCCAGGCTTCATGAAAGAGGAAGCTGTCTGACAAAAACTCAGATAGACTAATAAAAATTCAGACACCTCACCAAAGTGTATGTGCTGAAGGAGGTAATCTGGTTCCAGGAAGCTTGAAATAGGTTAATTTGGGGGAGAAAAACATGTATGGAATTGGGATTTGTTAGTGGTCTGGAAAGAAGACTAGGAATTGAGATTTCAGGAGAGAAATTGGAGACCTGAGATTCAGTGGAATTGCTCGACTTTTGTAGCTGCATTTCGACCACTTCCTGCTGATTTTAAAATGGGCACATATTGATAAACCATTTGGGTTATCTCACGATTTGCCTGAAATGTCCTTGGAGGAATCATACAAAAGACACCTTTGAGAACTTCTTGTCTCAGAAATCTCTCCCTCCCTAATGGTACCTAGCAATGAGCTCTTTGCACAGCTAGCCATTCTTATATTTCATCTCTGCCAGAGAAGGAGAAGGAAGGAATTTGGGTGGCTGTGAAAGTGGATATAGAAGAGGTCTAAAATCTTTATCACATGTTTGTGGTAAGGTATTCTTGCTGTTAAAATATATATATTTTTATCATTTCAGAGAATGCATTACCCTCAAAGCTCAACATACATAAACTTCAAAATAAACTGAAAGAGGAGAAAGAGCAAATCTAATTTGAAGCATAATCTCTACTTGTTTTTTTTTCGCTAAGAATTCTGGACTTAGCTGATTTTTTTTGTTGTTAACACTATACCTGATAGCAATACAACATAAAGCATAGAGTAAATATTCTCTCTGTTCAGTGGTCAGGGATTTTCCATTTCATCCATCTTTTATAACTGTAGCAAAGTCTGTGCAAAACAGAGTATGCATCAACCCATATTCCAACAGTCCATAGAGAAAGCGGCAGGGAGGGGAGATTGTCTATGTGAGATATACTAGGCACAAAACTCTACTACATCACAAGCAGGTTTTATACAAAGAAACGCTGTCCGCATTAGTTTTACTGCCTGAAGTAACTTTGGTAACATAGGACATGCTATTTATAGCTCTGTTAGACAAGACTCTTTTTGACTGAAGAATGTAGGGGAAAGAGAAAATAGAATTTTAGTGGTAGAATTTTTAATGACAGAAGAGCACTCGCTCTTTAGTCTCACGAAATTTAATGGTTCTGCTGAGTCTCCAGCTCTGGGAGGCATGAGAATACTAGAAAGAAACATGATGTGAACTGAAAAAGTAAGTTTCTAGTATTACAGAGAAAAACCTGCAAATATAATGAAGAAAATCCCTAACAGGAGAATATCTTAAGCCATAAATGAAACCAAACTAAACCACAAAATACTGCTTATTTTAAGGAAATGATCATGTTTCTAAGCCTATCCCAGGATTCTGACTCATTATTTTAGAATGTTTGTTGTTATCAATGCTGACAAAGACAGAATTTCATCTTGTAATAAATGAAATACTTTAAGAATTGCTTAAAACCTGTGAAAGTACACTATAATATGATCATTTTCACATTACTTGTGCTTCTCTGCAAAGTTCAAGCATGGATGTTTAGATCAGGCTATCTAATATTATTGTTGTTGTTGTTGTTGTTGTTGATTTGGGAGAGTCTTAGTCGTGTTTCCTGTTGTAGCTAAAGTATGCTTCATCCATATCAGCTTTGTTCCACGCTGGTCGTTATTCCAGGTCATTACAGGAAAAGGTCTATTTGATCCTATTTAAGGAATTGGTCCTGTTTAAGGGCTTAATCCTGTTTCAGGAATGTATTTTTGTACTTCTTGAGTAAAACTTAGTTCTGTTTGTCTCTTTTCCTGCTTTCCTAATATGAAAGTAAGTGTAATCTACAGTATACATGCTATCAGTTCTCCTGTTAGCCCCATATAAAGTAAGTTACATTAGTAGAACAAAGGAGGAGCCTCTAGGACAAAAATTTTGGACAGATTAGCCTTAAAATATTAGGAATATATTTCATTTAGTCATCAAGAGTTTTTTAAAAAGAAATTATAAGGGGTAATTCAAATTTATTCATCTAATTTCCATAGCACTCCACCGACTTGCACAGAAAAGATCTCTTCTGTTAACTTTGGTATGAATATAGCAACATTTCCTTTGGTTCAAATTCGTAAGGATATAAGCCTCCATTTAAGGTAATGTAATATCCAGTATAGCAGCTTTTAGAAAGGAGTTGAAATGCACTTTAGAAAGGGCTCAACCACCAAAGTTTGAACAGCTTAAAAAATCTCTGCTTCCCTATTCAGCTTGAACTAATGTGGTGATCTGTCCTTTCCATTAAAAAAAAAATCTTTTTAGGATCAAACTTTAAAATTCAAGTAAAATCACTGCTTGTTTCATTGCACATGTAGGGAAAACTGGGTCCATTCTTTTCTCCTTTTATGCTCAAACTGAAATATTTATGTTCTTTGTCAAGAAACAGAATATTTTACAGTTATTGCATGGAAGGTGGTGGATGATCTGGTCTTAACTTAGAGATGCCAGGTATAGATCAAAATAGATTAGCTAGCCTTATAGTTAGATGGTCAAATATGTTATATACCTGTAACAAAGGACAGTGCACCCGGCCCGCAGGCCTGTCTGACCAAAAAAGCAGATGCCATTAGAAAAAAAAAGGAGCATTGCTGTAGTTAAATGTGTTTTTCTTCCATGTGCAGTCACGAACTCAAAATTTAAGTCTGTCCTCCTTGCAAAGGCTTAATAAGACATAAGAAATGCCAGAAAGACAGAGCCAGACTCTTCTCAGTGGTGCCCAGTGACAGGAAGAAAGGCAATGGGCACAAACTGAGATACTGGAACTTCCACCTGAACATAAGGAAAACAGTTCTTCACTGTGAGAGTGACTGAGCACTGCAACAGGTTGCCCAGAGAGGTTGTGGAGTCTCCATCCTTGGAGATATTCAAAACCTGGCTGGATAGGGTCCTGGGCAATTGGCTCTAGGTGACACTGCTCAAGCAGGAAGGTTGGACCAGAGGATCTCCAGAGGTCTCTTCCTATCCCAACTCTTCTGTGATTCCATGTGATTCATTAATTTACATAAGTTTTTAGTAAAAAGGTATTCCCTTTCTTTGGGTCAGGCAGGTGTATGAATAGTCAGAACAGTATAGCTCTGCCTGTGTTAACTAGAAAATCAGCAGATGTAGAAAATCAGGCTGTTTGTCTGTCTACCTCTGAATTAAGATTTTGCAGTCTTGTGCAAATATGAGACCACTGCTGTAATTCCCCTGCAAGAGTTATACCACCCATTAAAGGTGTGCCTCACGTCTAATTTATGAGCTGTAAGTTTATTGTATCAGATGTTAACATAACCAAAAAAAAAAAAAAGACTATGGAAGCATCATGTCTTTTCTATCTTGTCCAGATTAAAAATGACTTCCAGAATGATAAAAAATGGGATCCATAATATACTGTGTGAAACTATCAAGACTCTGCCTCATCGAGTCAATTGTTCCATCCCTAATAATGTCCAGACTTTGTAGTAGTTAAACATGATATAAAATCCTGCTCATTGAAGATCTCATTCTAGCCCCAAATAGCTAGAGATCTGTTTAAATCATGAACATGAAGTCTGTTTGGTAGCTTTGGTATAAGTAGACTTACATGGGTTTTGAATCACACCTTCAACTTTTTGTTATCACCCCATCACCACTAGTTGCTGTAGGGCTGCCAAAAAGATAAGCGCATGAGGTTACCAACTGATGTCCTAACACAAATCCACCTTCACTGGTGATGTTATCTTATGTGCTAGTCTGTGAACTAGAGTACCTGATACCCAGTCCATGCTCCTTTTTGCTGACTCTGCTGTACAGTTATCAACTCCAGCAGAAGGGTGGGTACCTGCTGGGGGACCCCTTAGTTCGAGGAGTTAATAGCATCCTACAACAAAAAATTCTTAACTCAGATAATGTTTCAAGCGAAGACCATCCCTTTTCATCAGTGTGCTGGGAAGATTGTACACAATTTTTGGACGATATGCATACCCTCCCCTTCAAGACAGTTCTGGCAGAAATTATTATATAAATAGATAAAATTAAAAGGAACTTCAGTTTCTCCTACAAGTTTTGCTGTGCAAGCAGGATTATTTTCTGAGGACGGTAATGTTTTGTAACATGAAGCTATGGAAGAGGAACAAGGTTCAATCTTTGTGGGTATTTATAGAATGTGTTAGGTTATTGTGTTCTGCTTGTCTTTAACATTCATGTTTTAGCTGTAGCATGAATATATGTAAGTTGCAGTGACTGAATTATACAGTTAGAACATGACTATTACTCCTTTTCATAGTTGAATGTACTGTTTTCTATCATCAAGAAATTAAGTTTGAGGCAAGCATTGTTGGGGGCTCACACTGGAAAAGATATAGGAATCAATCTGCTGATCATTGCCCTCGTTCTTACTTTCAGCAATTGCTGCAAGAGAAGCAACTTTCTGATACTAGCCAGAATGAATCCTCCTCTCGCCCTTCCTCACACTCTCCCTCTATTCATTAACCTCTTCCTCCACTTCAGAGAATTTATTGGAGTCACCATCGCTGGCTGTAGCCAGCCTCTGCTCAGTGGCTTGCACAGTCCCTCCTTCTATGAGATGCTTGTATCTAACCCATTTGCAGTGTTTGCTGCATGGATACCTTAGTCCCCTGAGCACCGTCAACCAAGCACACACACTTCCGGACCCGTTGCTGGTCCTTTCCCACAGTGATGAGCTGGCAGGAGAGACCAGAGCTAGTTTCTTGCTCACTGGCAGACTGGCTTGCATGCCGCAGGTGCTTTGCTTATGTTGTCTCATGGAATTGGAAAGTATTTATTTCTTGTTCCAGTGAGTGGTGCTGCAGGAGGATAGGTGATGAGGGCCTTTTCAGGGCTCTTCTGCCTATGAATATGCCTAAGAGCCTCCTCCTTCTTCTCCTTCTCCTTCTCCTCCTTTTCCTTATTCTTCTCTTTCTCCATTTTCTTTTTTCTTTTTTCTTTTTCTTTTTTCTTTTTCTTTTTTCTTTTTCTTTTTCTTTTTCTTTTTCTTTTTCTTTTTCTTTTTCTTTTTCTTTTTCTTTTTCTTTTTCTTTTTCTTTTTTTTTTCTTTTTTTCTTTTTCTTTTTCTTTTGTCAGAGCATTCAACTGGACTGCAAGTTCTTAGTGTAATAAAAGCCAGGATTGCTCCTTAATTTTAGTTTGGGGGGGGCATTTAATCATATATTTAGCTTAAAATACTATTTCTGTTGGAATTGTAAATTGTGGTGTTGAGATCTTTGTGAGTTAACTGATAGTGCTTGTAATTGGCTTCTTGGGGACATTACAGGCCTTGTATTTTTCCCCTTTGTCAGAGGCATCCCATTCCTGCAAAAAGCTGAGCTGGATAATGTTATTGTGATAAGAGATAAGAACTGTTTTTTCTTGTACGGAGACTATGCACTCATGAAATTTTTATAGTGTACCTGTAATTGCTGCAGATGTAAGATTATCTTCCAGTGCATAGTATATACATTGATAACATTCAGGTTTAATTTACAAAAGTACAGTCTCCCTAGCTTGCATTTCAAGATCAAGCAGACATGTATCAACAACGGAAGATAGACCACCCTGTTCTTCAAGTCTAGATATTGCCTTGCCCTTTAGTTGACATCACAGGGACTGAGCTAAGTTTGGTTCTCAGAAAAGGTGCTGAGTTCTCTATAAATAGGATTTGCCTTTCCCTCTTCATTGATTTTCAACCAGATGGCAAAAAAGGCTAGAATATGGCAAAATCTTAATGTTCACGGCAGGAAGTAATGTAAGCGTTATATACTGCCAATAACTTAAGTTTTCTGTTTGTGTTGGAAGGGAGGATAGCATATCTCTTTCAAATACTGGTAATGTTAAAACACATCCAGAATATCTTCCTCTTTTGGAAAAAATATATGCATTAAGGCAAATAATTCAGGTAAAGCTAAAGCTGTATGACTCCATAGAATAAAAATCAGCAGAAGATGTCCGTGGAGAAGGAAATTGCTAACAAAGTGAAACTAAATTTGCGATGGAGAAAATTGCTCATTAGGGGAGACATTGCTAAATTGATAAAGATTTTTTTATTATTATTTTGGCTTCTATAAGAGATCAAAGCTAATTTTTCATTGCTTTATTGTATTCTCTGTGAAATAGAAATTAAAATAAATTGTAAGATAATAACCTTTGTCTCTCTAAAAAGAGCCACTAAGTTCAGAAAATAACTCTAATACTTTCTGCTTCGAGCATATATGACAGCATCTTCAGGGGAACTAAGCAGAAGATGAATCAAAAAGAGTTATGACTGATCTGAGAGGGAACCTGCTGCTCTTGCTGTGGCAGGTCTTGGACTGGAAAGGAAGTGTGGTAACTGCAGGGTCATCAGTGCCTTCATTGTGCCAGTAGGCACAACGGCTTGTCTAGGGTTGAATCGTTGCCGTGTCTGGATTTAAAGTATGGCTAAATGTTTGTTTAAGATGTCTTTTCTAGGAACCAGCCTTTAGAGTTGCAGCCTGCCTCAGCAAGGTCGTCCCGGGTATTTCTACTGATTTTAGAGGGAGCAGGATAAATCTGAAGTAGGACTGGAATGTGATGTTCTTTAAATTTGAAGCCATACCATCTTTACTACACAAATGTCATGTTAGATATTTGTCTAAGCAATCTTATCAGCCACGAATACAAGGGAAAATGGTTGCTGATACTGTTAGTTTTGGTCTTTAAAAAAGGCCTACTTGGATTTTCTCGTAACTTCATAAACGTATGTTGCCTTCTTACTTTTTCCTGTATCTTGAATGTGGCTATATCAAGCATGTTCTATCCTGAATATAGGTACAAACACTGTGTAAAATAGCTGATTAAGTGTCTCTACAGATTACCTTTTTAAATTAAAGTTTGCCTTAGGTATTCTTCATGTTTATCTTGTCGCTTTTTGTTTATGCTTCTTTTTGCACATGTATCATATCAGTCTTAATAAATAGCAGGTGGGCTGCCAAAAGCATCTACTATCAATCACATTCACTGTGAATGTGTCATATATTTCTCTGCATATGAGGTAATAGCTACTTGGCTCATAGCTTCTGTTTGATTTTTGCTTTTCTTTTGAGTTCAACATTTCGCAGTAAACATAAATAGTAATGAAAAGAATTGGAGAAGGTGAGCACTAACAACATCAAGAATTATTCTCTCTTTTATAAGCAGATAATGAAATTCCTCATATAAATTTCTAACGCAGGATTAATGAGGTAATAATGATTGCTATCTATATCAAACCATTGACCCATTTATGCAGTTTCAAAGGTATAAGTTTGATTTGGCTGGACTATGGCGAGCTCAAAAAATTGTGTCAGATGTTTTAAAAATTATTTTCCTGAGCTGAGATTTTGCTTATCATATTTCAGAATGAAATATTATTTTAAAAGTCTTGAAATAAAGAATTAAAAATGGAGACATTAAAAATGGTAACATGTACTCTTACATGTTATGTGTTGGCATTTTCTGTGTGATATTGTAACACAGGCTGCAGCAATAATTTGTGCTTTATGCTTCAACTTTCTATAAAATATTTATGTTAGAACCTAGAGGACCCTGAAGGTACATGGCTTTTGAAACATGATCAAAACCAGCACCCGAATTCCTGAAATGAGGTATGTTTGGATTCTAAGCTCCAAAATCCATGAGACCTATGCACAGAACATGTCTGTGTCGGTGACACAAGGACATGCAGCTCACAGTGCACCTTGAGTCCTGGTCTCTTTGCTGTCCACAACCTGTGACAGAGGGAACATGCTGCAGCTCCCTGTACACACTCCCATTTCCTTCCAAAATCAGATCCTGGCTAGACAGGTACCTGCAGGCAAGAACACAACACTTCATACAAAATGCACGTCCCACACACCATTGACACAATTCATTGGTATATAGCTGTACCTTTTCTGGTTAAAATTATGTGGTTCTACCCACATTTGAAGTAATCACTAAAGCCTTTCAAATTTGAAATACTAGATTCACTGTTCACATGCCTGAAATGCCCCACTGAAGATGTCAGTCTTCGATTTATCACTGTGTGGCTCAGTTGCAACAGACTTGGGGGGCTGAGCATGCAGTTGATCACGACAGCTTTGTACACTTCATACTGCCTGCACAGAACTGGAAGACACTAAAGAGAGAAGGTAAGAGGGAAGGATCTAAAATCTCCAGAGTCCTTTCTGTAAGTCTGTACCTCAGTCAAGTAAATGTTTCCTTTTTATAGTCAGCAATTAGTATGCAATAAATCCAACAGAAGACAGGATCAATAAGTAATCGGTAAAGTAATAATAGAAAGCAAAGCTTTACAATCTTCTTCAGGTTTTAAGTATCTCATTCTTGCCATTTGCTGAATCCACTGAGTTTAAGGATGTTCTTCCCACGCTTGAGTCAGTTTTTGTAATAACGCTTTTGACTCAGATACAATGAGGAGGAAGGTGAATATCTTGTTCTATGATATTATGGTGAAGATGCACACAGGTGAAATTAGGAGAACTTTTCATGCTGAATTAAAAAAAATCCAGGATGATTTATTATAAAGTAACTCACACCTGTAAAGCAGAAATAAAAAAGAAATACACATACACAACAAGGAGGTTATGAAAAAGACTTGCAGAAGCATCAGTCATTAGGACAATGGAAAATGTTGCACTTCAAAGGAGAATAAAGAGAAATTTACAAAGAGATCAGGTTATAATTCAAAAAAATAGGTGAGAATGAATCATCTGTTTATGCCTAAGACTTTGTAGGTAATCATTAAAGCTTCCAAGTGTATACAGAAGATCATGCACATACATATACAGGACAAAAAAGGTATCATATCACATTTTGACATGTATTCAGTTATTATATATCAAAAATATTGAATAGGAATGACAGTTCCCAGGAATTTTTCCTTCTTTTGCCACCAAATTACCATGTGAACCTGGGCAAGTTCTCCCACTTCATGATCACTGCATTAGAGCATCACAGCCTGAATGGTAACACCATTCTGTTAATAAGAACAGAATTAGTCTTTTTTTTTGTTTTATGAAAGTTCTCTCATCTGCTGTAGTGCAGAAACAGATTACATTTTGTTATAACACAAGCTCTACAGTTCTTTGAAAAATCATACTCTATTTGAGACAAAGAAAGAGAAATGAAAACTTTTAAACTAGCAACACTTTAAAATTGGCATTAAAATGGTACTCTGAATAGTCTGTGATCTCTTCTTGTCACCAAGACCCTAACTGTGAACTAACTGCTTGGGTAGGACAACATGATATCTAATCTGCACAACCAGAAGCAAAGGGAGCATGAAATAACAAACTCTTTGTAATAATCTCCTGTTTTATGATATATGCTTCCCCAGGATATAATGGCCAATTTAGTTCCAGACTGGCTAGTACAGACTTTAAAGAAACATTTAAAGAAATGACGTGTACTGATGGGAGCCTCTTCATGGAACAAGACCAAGGAATTTTTATGAGCAAAGGATTTTTTAATGAGCAGTAGGATGAAAGAGTTCATTTAATTAAAAAAACCTATGAATTTTAGCAAAATTTCCCACCAAATTGTTTCCTGGTTACACAGGTCCCTAGAAAATCTACTTATCTGAGCAATATTTACATAAATTCATAGTCAACACTAATAATGTCTAGATAGCTGAGCTTTTCTTTTGCTATGAAATGTCTCAGGTTACATTTCTGTAAGTTAGATTGTCAGGACAAGCAAACTAATTAAGAGAATAAATACAATTTGTTCCCTTTAAATTACACTAAATCAAGTACATCCGTCATTTTTTTTAAGGGTGAATTGTTTGGAATAAAGAGCTTGATGTTACTTTATGAGCTCATTTGTACTAAGCCCACTGATCATCCTGAAGCAATAAATATTAAAAGCTAAATGAAAAGCAATCATTTTCCCAAACCAGTCATTTTAGCTTTGCTTTGTGTTGAGATACCCTAATTATTTCTGGAGACTTATCTGCCTAACCTGCAGCCATATGCTAGAGATCAGCTTCAGCATGAAACTTTATGAACAATGGAAACTTACCAAAAGAGAAAGTGGACACAGTTACACTTAAAATTACAAAAGTACAGGCCTTACAGATGCTCCCGTTTCATCAACCTGATTTGAGGTAGAAGTGTATATTACCACTTCAGCGTGCTCTCCTCTGTTACAGTGGCACCATTTATCAAAAGAACATTTCTTTAGATAGCAGATGAGTGTCACTTGCTGACTGCCAAGTAGAGAAAACAGTTATGATACTGAGTAACACCAAAGCTTAATCTCCTTTCACTTTCTCCTTTTTCACCAATTATAAGAAAAAAAGAATGCTATTAAGAGATCAAGAGCTCTTATAAAGACTGAGGATGTGAACAGTCTGCAAATTAGCCTCAGAGAGCAATTTCACTACCTGTGTGTGTCTAATTCTACTTAACGCGAAAAAAACCCTCAGTTTACTTGCAGCTCACAAAAGCTCAGCTTAAGAAAATGGAGAAGGCTATGTTGAATCTATCTAGATTTTTAAATCCATTATTACTTTGCAAATCTCACATACCAAGGTGAAATGAACAACTCTTTAAATAGGACTGGCTAAAATATGACATTTGGAGTATTTTGTCAATTTAATTCATATCAGAATTGGATTGAAATCGAAACTTTCCAAGTTTGTCCCAAACTGGATATTTAATCACATATTTTGCTTGGCAATACTGAAATAGAACACTTCTCAAATACTTCCCTACTTTTTCCGCTGTAAAATAAAATGGAAGTATTTCTTATTTCATGACAGTTATAACCTGTCATAAGATTGAGAAAAGTGTAATTGCTCTTAGTGCCTGCAGCTCTAGCCCAGTCCTGCTCTGCGCTGCAGCAGGTGTGGGGCAGCTGATTTGGACTTCTGTGCCAGCTCAGAGAGCCCAGCACGCTGTTTCCAGGCCTCTGTGGCAAAGCACGGAGACGCTCAGGGATCGGAGACAAGACATCGGGACTCCCAAGTCTGTGGTAACATGGTCTGTGGTTTTGCACTGCTTACTGTCCCAGAGTTGTAGGACGCAGAAGCATGAAGCTCCATGATTGCAAAGATCCCTCAGGTAAAGTGTGAGAGAAATGAAAGGACTTACTCCAAGGCCACAGAGAAAGTTCAGAGCCAAAACATAAATCCAGTCATCTCTCTGAGGCCTGCTATAGTGACTGGACGAGGCCTGCTATAGTGACTGACTATGGACATCACCATGTCAGTTAGTTTGTGCAGGCTATTCCGTGTCCCTGGTGATTGGCAGGATTACTCTCTGAAATAGTACTGTTAAGCTCAACAAAGTGAAAACTCTGTACTCCAGACCTGGCTGTGCAAGATCTGCTCTGTTCAAGGCCTGTCTTCATTTTGACACTGCTGGAAGAAGGAAAGTGATTCTAATGCACATTCAGTAAAGATACTGATTCTGAAGTGCATACAATTCAGTCAAAATAGGAACAGAGTAAGCCAGCTTTCATATTCATCTTTGAAAGATATGGAAAACCACCAAATCAGCTCTCTTTCTAAGCAGTCATTGATGCCACACAGCACTGTGCCAAGGAACTCGGCAGTTTGGCAGTTTTTTCCAATCATCCAGCAAGTATTTTTTGAGCTATTTGCACCATCTGCTTATCAGGTTCAGTCAAGAGCAGGAGGGTAGAACCCTGCTACATCCGAGACATCAGTTATGAACTGATATTTAAAGGAAAAATATTGCATCAAGGGGAAAAGGTCCACACCACATAGGAAATTTAACACAGCAAGCCCAATTCACAGACCTGCAGCGTTCAGAGTTTGTCTCCCAAGTCTCTGTCAAGATGTTTTCAAATGAGTCAACATATGAACAAAATACTCCATAACTTTTAAAATAACAACACTATCTTCAAAGATTTAAAGGTTTTAAAAAGAAGTAAGCCTATCACTGACAACATACAGAGTTCTCTATTCAAAATCACTTTTTAAGGCTTGCTATATGGTATTATATTAGTAACTACATATATATATAGTAGCAGTTCTATGCTAAATTAGATGCAAGTCACAGCATGTGAGTATTTCTTCCGTGGTAATAAAAGTCAGGTGAACTTTACCTATGAATGTGGCAGAATTTTAAAAACTGAATGGTATATATATATATGTATGTGTGTGTGTGTGTGTGTGTGTGTGTGTGTATATACACATGTATGTATGTATGCATATATATAGGCATATAAATTTAGATTAAAATAAGTAGTGGTAGTACTATATATCTGAAGCAAAGTTTATTCAAGTTTTCATTATATTAGACAATAAACTTCATTCAGCTGGCTATGAGTTTGAGACAAATTAAAAGCATTTGCCTTAAGAGTCACATTAGCGCATTAGGTTGAGTAAACTGTCACATGGAATATACAAAGATACAAAGACCTTTTCCGTAAGTAGTCTACAAGCGGTAGCAGAATTTTTATGTTTAATCACTTCAAGATTTTCTACACACATACTTTAGTAAACTTTGCTGCCATGCATGACCGCATGACTTTTTTTAAATCATGTTTGAGATACCACAGAAAGAGAATATGACAGAAATTCTTAAGTTAATATCTGAAATTCCCAGGCTATAATCTGGGGCACCAGCTTATTTTAGCTATATCTGATTTCTGAAACGATGGCTTCTGACAGTGTCGTTTTCCATTTTATAACCATCTTCTGTTGCAGGCGACTGAAATAGATATTATTTCTTCCTTATTTCCTGTTAAACTCAGTTAGCTTATAAGCCTGAATTGTTTTTAAGTTTCTCTTCTCTGCTTCTTGTTCTCATATTAAAACAATATTTTTTCCCTTGAGTGTTTCTTCTGCCCACTTTAAGACAATGTTTCTGCTCTGTAAAACCTAACAGGAATATTATCACGTATCTGTTCATTTCCTCTTACCATTAACCTTTTCTTATCGTTCAATACACATTTATGCACCAGACTTAGTGTGTTTTTAAGAATTATTATTTTCTTTCTATGATCCTCCCAGCAAGTAAATGTTAAATTAACTTTTTAGGCTATCATTAAGCCAGCAGGAACACTGTAACGTGCACTGCATTTAACAGTAACATCTGCAGCTTGACAATGCTTTGTTTTTATACAAAAAGATGCATTCTCCAATGTGTAACATTCAGAAAGCAATAAGCTTTAGCAGACAAAACTAATGCAGTATGCAGTTGTTTTCTAATGAAGAAGCATTGTTAGTCTTTTTGCATTTGAAAAGTTAGCAAGATTCAGGTTTGTCTGGACTTTTCCTGTGAGGAAAAGGTGATGGCAGCATGTGCTCCTTTTTGAGCTTATTTCCTGTGATGGTATTAAACCCTATTTCCTGGTACACAGCAGAAATAAAATGCGGAGGCCATGTCTTTGCTCCATGCCTCTCAAGCTGCTTTCAGCATTCAGCCTCTCAGGAACACGTTCACACGTTCCTGGGAGGATGGTATCTTCTGCCCCTCATCTTCTCTGGCCTGATGATATTGCCTATATAAAAGCATTCTTGAATGTGAGATGAAGTTCCTAAAATAAGATGACAGAGGCCTCTGTCTGTACAGGTGGAGTTCAAGGCTGAACTCATTGTTCCTTCCTCAAAGACAGCCTCTGCATTCAGATGACAGCCAGAGCCAATACACAGGCCATTTGCACAACAAGGGAATTTGGACTCTGCTAGTAACACGCACCATGAGATAACATAGCATTATAGATGAGGCCTTGTCTCTCTCTATCAGATTTGGCCATCTGCACAAAACAGGAGCTAGTGAAACAGCGACTGCACATGTCTTCTCACATTTCCATAGTGACATGATTTGGAGATAGAAATAGCTACTTTTTCACTCCCCCCATTCCCATTTGCCTGTGACTTGGTGCTCCTCAACCATGCCAGTTCTGCAACTTGTGGGACACCCCATACACTAGATCACAAACAGGATCCACATCAAAAAAATTCTCAGATAAAAAAAGATGATTTTAAAGCCACCAACATCAGAAATCTAGCATAGAGTGCACACTTGCAAAAACTAGCATTGGCGCAACTGATGGGATAGCACTGTGCAGAGGCAGAACCAGGAAGCCAGAAGAATAACACTACGGGACAAACTAAACTGTATTTGTTATTGAAGCCAGTGTGTTGTGGAACATCAGCCTGAGGTCACTTTTCTGACTGAGATCATTCACATGGCTGAATGCGCTTTAGCTTATGCAAAAGAACTTCATACTTTTAGTAGATCTATCTCATTTTCCTTAGTATACCCATACAAATAAGTTTTCATTACATCAACCTAAACTGCAAAATGAGAAAGTTTTGATAAACATGGTTCTATGATGTTATATCAAGGCTTTGAATAAACTGAGGGAAACGTTATTTATATAAAAGGAATGTGAAGTAAATGAGAACAGGATAAAAAAAACAAAGTTGAAAGTAAACTACTTAAATTCCTTTCAGATCAGTGCCTACACTTGGCTATTAACTGGAATGGTAAGAGGATTCATATTCAGAAATTTTACATAAAAGGATATTTCTGCACAGCTAAGTTAAATCTGATGGGAAAATTTGTTGATATGGTATGAATTTTTATCTAAAAGAAAAGGAAGGTTCCAGAGAAAGATCTTTGATTTCAAGGCTACATTTATATTTGGCAAATCAAATGTGCCTACAATATTTTTTTGGCACAAATGCCAAATAGCAAACAATGCTTCTTCTCTACACTGTTACATTCTTTTACACTCCAAAACAAGACAATCACCTCCAGATTGCCTGTTGCGAATGATCTCTGACTTATGTGAAGCCATGATCTGTGTTTAGGAATTGTTATGGTAAAGTGCTAGGCTGGCCTTGTCCCAAGTCTGAGAATATAACCATGTAAACAAATGACTTGCTGTGACTGGGAATGTTCCTTGTATAGGTATAAGCATCAGATAATTAGAACGTATGCTTAATGTTTGATGTTAAGGAGTGGGAAACAGAAGCAAAGTCACAATGATTCATTCACATTACCACTCTGAAACCAGACAATATCTAAACTTTCATCAATTTATCTATGCAGTTAAAGGAAAAACAGAAAATACTTAGATTTTTATAAATTATCTAAATATACATTTAAATTTGAGGTAATAGCTTACGTAGATTTATCTGTATGTGGAAAAATGTTGATCCTATTTTTTCTGAAGTGTTCCTTACTACTTCTTAATAATGTTGTAACTGATAATATACTTTTTAAATTTCTCTGTGCTTCAATGAGACTATATCCTTTTTTCTGTCTTTACATTGATGTTAAGTTAGTTCAATAAAGCAATAAAAACTGCTCCATGTAGTACTTCCCATTCCAGAATAGTCCATATTTGTAGAGACATTAGAAAAATAGAGTAGATTTCTGGCCAATATCAAATATGGTGTACTGTACCATTAATTAAATGAATCTGCTAAATCCAGGAACTTCTTTTGAATTCCTAACTTTACAGCAAAAGGCTTAATAACCCTGGGAATTTTCATCCCCTGTGATTTCGTCAGTAATGTAAAGGTGAACTAATGATAAACTGTTCACTGTAGTATTTGTGATGAAATATTACTCTTGGATACAGAAGGTGGGTCATGCCATTTTTGAAAGTATGGCTTCTCTCTGGGTAACAAGTTTGTACTGGAGACCAGACACACATCTGGGCTAAGGATACCTTTGGAGGATGTTAGTGATTTCTGTTCTAGACTGCTTTCCTTCCGAAAGATCACTAACGTAGGAAAGAGGCCTTTAAAGATTGCATAGACCTGTTACTCTTATGTGCAAACTCTGTGTAGCTTAACATCTTTATGTCTTTGTACCAGATAATGGTTTCCCCTGACAGTTAAGGTTTGAAGGAACGCAGTTATAAAAGGGATGCTCCTATGCACATAAGAATTTATCAAGAAGCTAAAAACTAGATGATAATACAGAAAGGATAAACTAGGAAATATCACTATCTTCTTATCCTGTCCTTCTCCTCCATCTGCCACTGGCCATTATCTGAGACAGTAATATAGGGCTAAACAGATATTTGATCTGAGCTTATACCACCGTTGCCTTTCTTTTCTTAGCTAATGGCAATTAATGACACCACTTTTTATTGATCATTACTCAGAAATATTGAGAAAGCCAATGGTAGACTAATGATTCAGCCAGGAGGCAAAATATTATTGTTGAATGAACTCTATCTACTATTCTATATACCAGCAAGGGTTTTAATTTAAAGAAAAGATATTAGCATATACAATAGATGCCACTGTTTGATTGATATTGATTGACAACTGCACAGCTGATTGACTGATACCCTATTGAATTTGCTTCTTTGGTAACGATTTATTAAATGCTAAGAAACACAGCAACAGACAACCTACGTACATTTACCTGAATAGCCTTAATAAATACAGAAATGTAGGGTTGGAAATGACCTTACATGGTCACCTAGTTCATTTCACTGCTTCAAGGTGATGCAACACTTTAATATGAAGGGAAGAAACAGAAAAAATGTACACAATGTTAGTTTTTGCCAAATTTTCCTCCTGGGATGGCAATGGTGGTGCAGCAATAACATTCTCCTCAGCAAATCTGGGGCTGAGGCTTGAATATGGCCCACTAGAGACTGGAAATGCGAGGAACAAAATCTGTTTCCTGGAACTGCTGACAACTAGTTTCGGCTGTGTAGTGGTCTTTAGTGTAACTAACTCAGTGAAAATTTAAGTCTCCGAAGACCATTTGCTTCCCTGAAAAGGATTGTTACGTTCAGCATGCTCCCAGCTTCCTTTAGCTGGGACTTCCCTACCTAAGCTGACCTGCTACCTTCCCAATCCAACATGTTTAGCATATTCAAAGTTAATATAGTGTGAGAACTCATTAAGATTCTGATTCTGACTGCTTTTATTAAAAATACCAAAGGAGATGGAGGTGGGTGGCAGTTTGATTAAAAGTGTCAGAAGAGCTATACAATTATAAGAACAGTCAATAAGGCCCTATAATATATTAAATGTTATCAGCAAGCTTGAGAATACAAAAAGAGTAAGTTCTTTATTTACAATTTTATTGTCTATAGGCTATAGCAAAAGCAGAAAGTTATTTCTGAGTTTCAGAAATGCCTCAGGTCATAAAGTTGTCACATGTTAAAACTCTGAGGTAGAAGACAAGACTTAGGAAGCAATTAATACTTTATCACCACTCTTTTTACCTAAACAGAGGAAAAGGTATACTCATATGTACTTTGGGGAAGTGGAATATGAATTACATAATAGAATTGATTTTCAAGGATATTTGTCTTATGATTGCTTATGATTGTAACTGTAATAGGAGAAATGCAACTTTGGAGTCAGTAATCACATTCTAAAATTGCAAGCTTGATAACACTGTTGAAAAATTTATGGAGTAGGCAGGGCATTAGGTAGTTCAATACAATCCTCTACGCCCATCGGTAATATCTTCTTTATTGTACTTTCTCCTTCTAAGAGTGCTAATTGTACCCCAATGTCTGATGGATTTAAGGCTTATATTCTCTTGAGGAGTGGTCTGTGAAAAATTATTGAAGAGAAAAAATTGATGAAGCATAATGAGATCTAGCTAAACCCACATTGGCTACTTGATTTTTACATTAAGCCTGATTTCAGACTCCAATATGATGCTTAATAGTGTTCAATTTCATTTACAGAAGTGTTTGATTCTTGCTAGCAGCATTTGGCAGACAGCTGAAAATGTGCAAAGACAGAGATTTCAAAGTGTACAGCAATTTCTCTTGGCAGAGTTCAAAACACATAAAGTACAAGGTGAGCTGTTGACACTGTACTTTATTCCATGCATTTGTGCAATAATTCCAATAATCTAACATCCAGCTCTCTGCTTCCTATAACACAATAGCTTTTACAGAGTACAGAAGATTCTTCTTCTCTGGATAGCTCTGAATTACTGAGAAATTAAGGAGCACTTTTGTAATATGAAAGATCTAAATTCCAGGCTAACGTCTGAATTAGCATAAAGTACCTCCCAAAGCTTTAACTTCTAACCTCTTTCTGACCTGTTTTAACTGAAGATGTTTCTTTTTTTCTCCAAGAAAAAAGCAGCTAAATATACTCTGTTCTTTTCATCAGCATACAGATTTCAGGAAGATGAATTCCCAGTCTAGGGAAGGGCATGATTTTCAAAGCACAGAACACGATTACGTTTACTAAACACTTGCTTTTAACCAATTTTTTCACTTTCTCAAAGTTTTATAAGGTCTTACAAATAATTAGGTAGAACGTTTCATACACTAGTATTTAAAAGGCACAATTCAGTTGCAATATGACTATTTGTCCAGAAAAATCTGGTTTTTCAGTACAGCAGGACTAATAAAGTCCATTTTGAACCCTTTGAGACCATGGGGCCTATTGAAAAGATAGTCCTTTGTGACACGTTGTGTAAAGTGCAGGAAAATGTGTATCCATCCAAACAGAGTAAATAAATCAATAGTTTGAAGGAGAGAACCTGTTACTGCAACAGATTTATTTTGCAGACAGATGTCTGTAAGAAGTTATAATCAGAAAGTAAATGTAAAGAAAAGAAAAGAGTAAAGAAAAGAAGATCTGCATTCAACGTAATGTGTTATCATTACAAATTTTTTTGCCCTGGGAAAGGATTTATATCAAGGCAATTAGGGTCCATACTGGCTCACACTGGCTTGAGTTAGTCAGCTAATAGCCTAGCACTGTCATCTTATTTTTTCTATTCTGTAGTTAATGTCTTTTTGCATCCTAAACACCATTTTTCCTATAGAGACCAATTAAGCTTTGGGGATTTGTCTCAGTTCTGAAAAGCTAAAGTAGTTCTCAAGAAAGACCTTAGAGAGAATCAAATGTAAACCTCACTTTTTTTAAGTAATGATTTAACAGTGGCAGTGTTGACTTCTTATTAAGATAGCATTGAGATCTGAACTTCGAGTAGATTTAAATCTCTCCATCTGACCTATTTAGTGGGAAAAATTAGTCTTCAAATTTGAACTTAATAAGTCCCTTGGGGACAGTGGAATTTTGGAAATATATATATTGCATGTGAAATCCACCTGTTTGCTGAGGGAACAATTACAAATGATCACGCAAAGCTGTCTAGCTCCAATGAGGTGTTGAGGAAGAATTTGAAGAAAATTTGGTCTCCTATCAGTATGTCTCACCCCCTACTGTCTACCTACCTTCCTCTCACATGTAAATCATTCCCTGTGACTCTGCTGTCTGTGAGGTTCAACTTCCCTACTGCAGAAGGTCAAATTCCTCCAGCATTTTACAAGCATTTTACATTTATAACATGCATGTGCATGCAGGCACAGTAAAGTCTGATAGGCATATGGGATTAGGAAATTGGTGACAAGAGAATAAGAAGTAGCAGAGGAGGGTCAGAAGCACGTGCTGGGGCTTGGGGTTAGGATTCTTGCAGTTGGACCTCAGAGGCCAGGAAGCGATCTTCGCAGAAGCTGGAAGGGCAGTGAGCATTAATGGACACACAGTCAGGCCAGCTGTGTTGAGGAGCACAGTATTTAGCCCAAAACTCAGTGGTGTAGGAAATGTAGTCTTGTGAGCTGATAGCCAGGGATAAGTAAACTGTCTGACCTTGTAGTAGTACAATAGCCATTTAAGACCAAAGCTGCAGTACAATATTTCAACATAAAATGATCACATTTTCAAAAAGATTTCATAGGATGCTCATGCTTGCCACACTTGTTGCAGTATTGTTCAGTTTAATTACACAGCACCACTCCAGCAGCTAACTAGTTCCCTAATTACCTAATTACTTTAATAAGAAAATAAAGAAAGAAATTTTATTTGACTTAAGATTTCAAGGGGAAAAAAACAATTATTCTTAATTCAATAGTTATTTACTTAGTAATCATTTACCAGTTTTGAAATTGTTGTTAGGCGTCAGAGTCAGTTTTGTTGGGTTAATTGAATATTTTTAATTAAAACAGCTGAACCTAATCTTTATAACTTTAAATACAACCCTAAAGGCAGCACTTGATTTAAAAAAAAAAGTTCAAAGAAAAGTAATATTTGAAGTACAGAATATACTCTATTGGCTTGCCAGCTGAATTACTACAGAGGTTAGTGATCATATTTTAGAATACATTGACATAAGTTTAATTTTCTTTTTTAGATGAAGTTACTAGTCAAATTAATTGGTGCCTGTCCCTAAGAAGAGCAAAAATAGTAACTTGATTATTTACAATAGCATTTCACGGTGATGACTCTAAATCATCATAGCCTGAATGTTCACGCTATGCTCTCAAAAAGTGTATGTTTTGCTACTGTAGAATGATAAGAATTGCGTTGCACTTCAAAAGACAAATAACTATTATTTGTTTGCAAACCGGAATCCTATTTGTTTCCCACAGAAAAATTTCAAGATCCATGAAACAAGTAAAAGTTCAAATATTTCCCATGAATAATTGAATTAGATACCTCTTTATCTTTCTGTGCCTTATTTGGTAGCTGCAAATATGAGTCAGAATGAAAGTTTGTTTGCAAAAATATTCAGGGAAACAAACTTTATGAGGATTTATGAGAAAGATGTTCAGGAAGCCACATTGAAACATTGTGTGATTTTTGGAAGTCTGAAAGGGAAAAGAGAGAACATTTGGAAGAAGCACGTTACAGACACAAAGGAATAAAGTGCAAGGTTATGAAAATACTTTTGTTTGGACATGTTTATTCCTTATGAGAATGCCTGAGGATCTTGCATTTGTCCCATCAGTACAGGATGTGTCACTTAGTGTATCTCAATGGAGCTGGACTTGAATCAGAGACCAGGAGCACGGTGAAACAGGCTCTACCTATCATAGAAAAACACTTCTGTTCTGCAAAGGCAATTTTTGTCTTCTCTCTGAAGAGAGAATCTGCTGATTACATTGGAATTTAGTTTGGAAGGGACCTCTTGTGGTCACCTGCTCAAAACAGGGAAAACTTGAAAGATAGACCAGATTGGTCAGAGCCTTTTCTTGTATATACGTTCTTATATATATTACATATATATATATAAAATATATTTTTTCTTAAACTTGTTTTGGAATTACTCTTGCTGAGAATTAGGGAGTTCTACAGCTTCCTCATCATAAGACACTCTCTCCAGCTCTTGAATCATGTTTCATATTACTCTTTGCACCTCTCTCATTTATCAAGAACTTTTCAAAAAGTTCTGGTCATCAGAACAGTAATGCTCTTTTACTAGGATCACCAGTGCTACAGACATTGGCGAATCATTGAATTGCCCGCATCCTTCTTTCTACCTTTAAAACCTACTAGAAGCATTTGTTGTGTTTCTTCATCACTGGGTATATAACCTATAACCCAAATCAGCCTTCGGTCCCGTTCTTAAATGTACAGCTTTGGCTGTTTGAAAACACACTTTGTTTGAAGGCTCTCAGTTATAGAAAAAATCCCAAATCGTTCCATATGGCCACATACTCTTCATCATTATTTGTCGCTTTATTAAGTCATATTTCATGATCACTATATTGAAATGTATTTTGTTTTTAATGGCAGTGATTTTACTCCTACCTCTAGATAATTCACAAAAGCATTCAATAAAATATTGCCTAGTGCTGACTCCTGAGAAACCCCAAGTAGAAGCATACCATTTGGTGGGAATTGGCACAAAATCTGCTTTAACTTAATGTACGTTCTGCTAATATTGTTAAGTGTTAATTTGATACTGGAATGTCAGGGGGTACTAACTCAAACACCTTACAAAACCCCTTTGCATCCATGTAACCCCTTTACATCTATGCCATCATAACCAACACTATAACTTTGGCAAAACATAGTACCCAGATTTATCTGACAAGACCTGTTTTCAGTAAAATCATGTTGACTGACATTAATGATATTCTTATCCTTCAATTCTTTATTGCTTAATTCCTACATCAACATTTTCAATATTTTCCTTTAGTCTAAGGAAATGCCAGTCTAAGTAATAGACAATAATCATTACAAGTGTTCTTTTTAAATATTGTCATATTTGTACTTGCGCAATTTTCTTAAATATACCTATTTATCTGTGACCTAACCACGAAAATGGTTTTTTAAATATCAACACATATGATAACACATATGGTAACTCCAAGTTACCATAATCTACAGGTGCTTACTTTTTGTAATTTGAATTGAAAATTGTTACCACAGACTTCCCCAGCCACTTTTTTCAGTATTAAATGAAATGTACACATAATATTAAGGAAGTCTACAGCTATTCTGACTCTTACTTTTGGAAAATGCTTTGCTATGATAATACGATGTCGAGAGAACTTTTTAGGCTGTTTACTTGCTGAAAAAGTATAAATCTTTTAATCAAATTCAATTAAGCTAAAAACCTTAGCTTATCTGTTAGGTGACATGACTTTATGACACATGTATGACACAGCTAATCATATTAAGAATTTCTGATGTCATTAAATACTTCATAAACGGGGCAGTGATAGAAGGCAGAGTGTCATTTTGTTTAGCAGCACATTTAATATTCAAAGAACATGTTCAGGTCTGTAACTTGAAATTATATTACTGAAGTAATGAGTAGAAGAAAACATTAGTTAAGGTAACCTGCAGCAAAATAAATAAAAGATAAAAATTTCTTATATTGGCTGCTTTTATATTCATTAATAATTATAATTCTTAATTCTACAACTTCTATTAAGGACCTTGAAAACAGAACTGGATGAAAATGAGAAAATGATCTTTGCAGTGTCAGTGCTTGGAGCTTTATCCTGGCTGATGGAGAAAAATGTAGTAACAATTCCCTCCCAGTCTGGGTATTTTACAGTCACGCACCTTATTAAATGACAATATGATTCAGTTACACGGAGACTACAGAAGTCTTTTCTCTGTGGTTTCCAATTTTTGGTGACATCCTTGGCATCACAGGTTTATGGCAAGAATTCCTGGAATTCATCTGTTTCATCTAACAATGGAAGACAAATAGGAGAGAGTAAAAGGAAATATAAAAATCACATAGTCACAGAGCTTAGGAAGATTTGTTTCTGTTCTGCTCTTTCTAAAAGAATTTGATAACCAAATACTTTTGAATCACCATGCAAGTTCAGAAACTGACTATTTTTCAACCAAATGTGTTTTGCCAAAAATGAAAATTTTTTGTTTCTCATCGTGACAGATAGTTAGAAAGAAACACACTATGCTTTGCATAGTGGTTTCGCTATGCAGTTCTTTGGCTGTTGCCAGATTATCTGGAATGAAGAACCACAGAGAAGTTGCAGAGAGCAAAGAAAAGTTAGGTTATCCACACCTTCTTTCATTAGTGCGGGGCTGTTCCTAGTTATTCGTTCTGTAGCAAAGGAAAAATGTATTGGTTAATTATAGAGGCTGCAGAGGTAGATGGATATGCTATAAAATGGAAACCTGAAAGGTTTATTCTTTACAAAAAGACACTATAGGATAGAGCTGCTGGAAAAAAAAAACAGAGGACATTGGATAAAATCTTCATGAAACTAAAGGTTTTGTACATGCCTTGAATATTCCAAATCATTGTCCTGCTCAGTCCCAGTTATATTAATTGCTCAGCAGGGACCCATACACAGAAAGAGTCAATGTATTTCTTTTTTAAGACGAATATGTTGTAATTCAATGAAATACAAGCTTGTATACAAAAAGTAAAAAAACTACTATTCATCTGTAATTTTGATTAATAATTGTACAATTCATACAGTCAGAGTATTTTTTAAGGATTAAGATGCTGGAAGAAAATAAAACATATGAAAATACTGCCAGAGCTGTGGCAGGTAGTGGGTTTGGAAACTAGTTCCCAAGAATATTGAAAGTGAACTGTGCAATTAATCATCCTTTAATTGGTAAATATATCATTAACATAAATTCATTATCCAAGGAATCTTTCTCTCTATCTGGAAGTACTGGCATTTACTGAAAAATAAAGCTCGTCTTTCATTTAATCTATAAAAACAGTAATTTATGGTTTTTAGTAGAATATATAGCATATTGTAATAGTACAGCAGAAAAAGGATATGTCAATATAAATTAGTAGATGTTCATTATTAAAAATATTGTCTAAGCAGATAATACCTATAATAAAGGATTCACTTAACTCTTAGAATATAATGGTGAATATATATATACTTCTAGTTTCACTGGAAGCAAATCTTTAACTGGGATACTGGTTGCAGACAAAATTTTTATATCTGAGCAACACCTGGCTTTTGATGTTGATATATAGATACTCATGGCTTTACATATTCAGTGGAAGCCATCAGCACATGATCTTGCATCTGAATGCGGAACAAAATCAGTATTCAGTTAACTAATAATGAAGGAATATTGCCAGATGGATCCTGCCAGATGTTAGCAATTAATTATTGATATATTTTGGGAATATTTAAAGGGATATTAAAATACAGAGTATTTTTCCTGCCTGACATTGCTGCATTACCATGACGCTTGCTGATTGTATAAGTGTATGTTCTCTACACAAAATGTTTTAAAAGGGTCCTTCTGAAGAAATCAAAGACATTGCCTCTGGCAGGCTATTATGCGGCCTGTTGAAATCGAGGTTTGGAAGAGATGGTTCCAGGATGTGTTTTAAAAAGGAATAATGATCACATAGAAATGCATTTTCCATTCTTCCAGGCTTGTTTGCAAGTTCTTATCTGCTCTCTTGTTTAAATGCATATTTCAATGCCAGGCATAAGGCAGTAATATAAACAAAAAACACAGACCTTTTGTTAATGGACTGATTATGTTTTTAAAGTGCTGAAGGACAACTAGAAATGCAATTTACCACATGTATGATTTATAATATATGATGCAATAGTTCAGCTGACAGCACTAAAGACAGATGCCCTCTGTTTACAGAGTAGGGACAGCATTAGAAAAGCCACCATAAGAGACTTATTCATACAGTATTAGTAATGCAATGTTTATCAAGCCTGTCCTTGGTACTGTAGTTCATTTTTTGCCAGCTCAATTTCAGTGTCTCAGCTGGATGGCAAACAGCAGTAACAGTGGTTTCTGCTTTATGAATATTTGTCTATAACATCTAACCTTTGGAATTTGGGCAGGTATCATCTCATAGGCTTCCAATCAAATCTAGAGCTGATATAATGTTGTGACTGAATGAACTGAAACACTACCTTTTATTTTTATTACCGGCTACTAAAAACAATGAATTTTATTTTTGCAATGCCTGAAACTATTCTCTAAGCCTGTTTCTTCTCTATGTTACCTTTGAAGAAAGGTTAAAATAGTTAGAGCTACGCACAAAATTCCACATCTATAAGAAGCAATCTTCACAGACCACCCTCTTATTGTATCTTGTTCTTCATGCAAGAAAATCAAAGGCGAGAATCATTTCACCTAACTTTAGCATCTAGGAGTTAGGTGGCTAAGCCTGATCTAGTCAATTTTGTGTCCTTTTTCAGCTGGTGGAGAAAGATAGACACCTCCAGAGAGTAATTCATTAGACTTTTCCCATAAACCTATTTCAATGTGAAATGATTCTCCTTCTAGACCTATTGATTTTAATTGACTATAAAAGAAGGCCAGGATATCTTACTTAGACTGAGAAAACTATTTCCTGCCTATATTAGGGTGGATGAATTATTTTATCCCGTTGCATCTTGAAAAGATTCCTGTATCACCTCAAAAAGAGCTCCTAAAGCCTTTTGTCTAATGCTATGCTACCTGTGAAGGAAGAATTTTCTGTTACCTTACCATTTCAAACCAGTTAATCTTTCTATAACAAGCACAACAGTGTGGCGAGCTGACGCTCAAAGGCTGTGATAAGGCTGATGTTCAAATCATATTCAAATTCAGTGTCTCATGTTATCAAGAATGTAAGACAAAAGGAAAGATTGAGTTCAAATTCGGCTATCTACACATAGGTATCTGCATAGGTGTCTCCCAAGAGAGAGATCTGAGGATCAATGTGGTTGTTCAGTGATATTTTATATGCCCTGGGATCTCCTATGTAGACTCTCTTCAGTATCTCAGATGACCATAGATGATTATGTATGGGCAATTGAATAAAGCCATTAAATTAATGTAATCAGTGGAACCTAAACAGTAATTCAGCTAAATCTAAGCTTGCCTATTAAACTTTCCTATCCCATGATTTATTTGCCTCAGTACAGACACCCACTGGATGGTACAGACATCTGCATGGGTCCAAAAGATCAACAGAGGCTTTACGTGACCTCCTAGAGCACAAATCAGAGGTGAGGTAGAATATGGTCAGCTGATTGACTAGACTTCCTTTGCTCATAATGAGGTGTTTAGGTACCCAGAACACTAGCAGATAACCACATACAGACACTTAACTGTAAGTGTCTTAATCTTGAGTCAAAATCTACTCCTAAAAGTTTAGAATGGTCCCTTCTAGCTTAAGACTGGAGTCTAAAGAGCTTGTGTCCCACACATGCCAAGTCACATCAAAATTGAAAAGGGAATTACAATCAGAACGTTTATTGTCCTCTATTTACTTACTCTAGCTATGAAAATAAACACAGGCCGTTGTTTTGACACTTCAGAACAAAGGGGCTAGAAAGCCACTGGGCATCTGGCAACTCTTCAGGCACAGGGAATTCTCTAACAGGTATTGGGCCAACATAACTGGCTTCTCCATCACTTTCCCCCTTTTAGGATAGAAAGTTTGGCTATGATAAAGGGGGCACAGGCAGCACACTGATCTGCTCCAGTGATTTTTTGGCAAGATTTTAGCCCTCTGGGGTTCTACCTAGCTGCAACAGCATGACCAGTCCTGTAGATGAGTTTTGTAATTCTGAAAGTTTAATTATACGTGAAATGCATAGTGATGTCAGTATTTAAAGCTGCCTGAATGTTTGCATCCTAGAGAACCATCCTGACTGTCCTTAAAGCCTCAATGAATGCATTTAGAGAGAGAAAAAAAATCTTTTCCTATAGGATGCAACCACAGTCCTCTCTCTTCAAGCAGTTAGAACCTCAGCACTTGAAGGGAGAAGGTATCAAGTCTGGGACCCATTCAGATTAATCCAACTTTGATATAACACCTTAAAAATCAAGGATCTGGCATCAATAGGCTGATTCAGAGGGGAGAAATAGGGCATTTAGACTGGTTATACTGACAAGGAGGAGATTTAGAAGCCTTTGAAAGATTATAAAAATTCCACACATACAGCAAGAAAGCCCTTAACTTACTGGTTGAGTTTGGGTTGTGTCACTCCCTGGAGCTAGGGCGACTGGGTCAGAAATGCACATTAGGTAGCTCTGTCTATTTGGGGTTTTGTTTTGTTTTGTTTTTTTATGAATAAGGCTAATTGGATGGAATTCCCCTTTTAAGAGCATAGCTGAACGGAAAAACTTCTGAATAACTGCTTCATGTCCAGGCTGTATTCCACAGGCACCTGAGCTATCAAGCAGCTCCCTGACAACAAATGGAGAGGTCTCACTGATCTACTGCCTTCCTCTTCCCCTTCTGCTCCTGCCTAGGGCTGTCTAACTTGCTTTCTCCCTTACATGAGCTCTGAGACTCCAAATAAGATCGGAGCCACTTCCCCTTCGCAATAGCATGAGCTGTTAGACCAATTCTCTTGGCTATATCCATAGTAAATTACACATAGCTGTGATTATTGCCTCGCAATGAGACCGACTGCCATGGAACAGCCCATATTTATATTATTAAACTCAAGAGAGTTAAATTTAACTCTCCAGAAGGGGTCACAGTCAAACCGCTAACTAGGAATTGCTGTTAGTCTGTGCTAAATGCTTCATTAAGCCCTAGCCACCAGGCTAGAGACAGTCCCACAACAGTACCCCCGACTTCTTCTGAAGTTGTTCAGCCACTGTGCTGCCACGTGCAGTGAAATCAAGGAACCAAAGGAGAACAAACAATAGAATATGATTTTGCAGCACATTAATTAGCCTGTTCTGCTAGGACTTGGTTTCTTGCTCAGGCCTTGGGTTTCAGATTTCCAACCTGGAACTGGTTAAGCAGATTCTCCTTTGAGAGATTGGGTCATAACTTCTGGTTGTAAGTACGTGTCTGAATGACCTGCTGAAGATCAGTCTGTATTCGGCAAATTGATAACACCGTAAAACATACCTTACTTACGAATCTTAGCATTCAATTGTTGTAATTTTTTTTTAATTTTTGAATGGTATTTCTGTGTCCATGTTTGGTTCAATCATTTTGTGTACATATGTCAAAGCAATTGTTATTATCTGAAGGAATGTCTGAAAGGACAAGTCTAATGTTTTAATGTGTGTATAAGGTGGCTAGCAAATGCTCCTGAAACCATGCTCATGATCATTGCATGGATCATACATCAAGCATCTTTTTTGTGTGTATACCTCCTTTGTTGCAGAGAATTGTGTTTTCACTTTCTATGGTTCACAGGCAAGTAAGTCGACTGTTTATTATCCAATAGGTCTGGGTAGGGTCTGGAACCTTTGTGGCAATATGCAGATACACGTGGAAGCTAACAGCAGTTTAAAAGCAAGTATATCTATTGTCAGTAGTATTAAGAATTGGTGAAAAATACTTCAACAACAAACCTATGCTTAAATGCATTCTTAGCTGATACTATAAATGCTTACAATTTAAGTGAAACAGTGCAAGTTACAAAAAAATTACTGATACAATGGATGTGCCTGTACAAATCCAAGAATCACAATTCTGTGTTCCACCTTTTCTCCCAGCTGAAAAGCAGAGTTTTGTCTGCTGTTTTGTCGTCCACCTTTTCTCCTTGCAGAAAGTGAATGTTCATATGTAAATTACTGCTTTCCCCTTCTACCCTTTCACAGAATCACAGAATGGTTGAGGTTGGAAGGAACCTCTGGAGATCCTCTAGTCCAACCTCCCTGCTCAAGCAGGGTCCTCTAAAGCACGTTAGCCAAGACTGTCTCCAGACGACTTTTGAATATCTCCAAAGGAGACTCCACTACCTCTCTGGGCAACCTGTGCCAGCACTCAGTCACTCTCACAGCAAAGAAGTTTTTCCTCGTGTTCAGATGGAACTGTCTGTGCTTCAGTTTGTGCCTGTTGCCTCTTGTCTTGTCACTGGGCACCACGGAGAAGAGTCTGGCCCCATCCTCTTGGCACCCTCCCTTCAGATACTTGTACACATTGATCAGATCACCTCTCAGTCTTCTCTTCTCCAGGCTCAACAGGCCCAGCTCTTGCAGTCTTTCCTCATAGGAGGGATGCTCCAGGCCCCTCATCATCTTTGCAGCCCTCTGCTGGACTCTCTCCAGTAGCGCATGTCTCTCTTGCACTGGGGAGCCCAGAACTGGACACAGCACTCCAGGTGAGGCCTCCCCAGGGCTGAGTAGAGAGGGAGTATCACCTCCCTCCCCCTGCTGGCAACACTCTGCCTAGTGCACCCCAGGAGACCATGGGCCTTCTTGGCCACAAGGGCACATGGCTGCCTCAGGCTTAACTTGATGTCCACCAGCACTCCCACGTCCTTCTCTGCACAGCTGCTCTCCAGCAGGTCAGCCCCCAGCCTGTCCTGGTGCCTGGGGTAGTTCCTCCCCAGGTGCAGCACCCTGCACTTGCCTTTGTGGAACTCCAGGAGGTTCCTCTCTGCCCACCTCTCCAGCCTCCCCAGGTCCCTCGGAATGGCAGCACAGCCTTCTGGTGTGCCAGCCACTCCCCCCAGTTTAGTATCATCAGCAAACTTGCTGAGGGTGCACTCTGTCCCTTCCTCCAGGTCACTGATGAATAAGTTGAACACTGCTGGACCTCGTATCAATTCCTGAGGGACGGCTAGCTACAGGCCTCCAGCTAGACTTTGCACCACTGGTCAGAAAACAAATAGCCCCCTATATCCTCTCTGATATCCAGTTAATACCATATTTCCTTTCAGGTCTTGGTATGAAATACTTCTTTTTCCTCAGTTTTCACAGAGATCCTGATTTCTTCTGGTGAGACTGTCTAACTCCCTCAGCCATCCCCATACATGCTCAGACATTCAGATAGATTCTGAGTAAGCCAGACCTTGAGGTGCACCTCTCTCACTTTCTCTCGAACACAGTGCATCATGTGATGTTAATGCCAATCTCTAAGGTTACTTCTTATTAGAACACACAAAGAATAAGCTATGTGACTGCTCTCTAAATAGGGAAAACAGATCTCATGTGGGTGACAGACTAAACAGTAGGCTTAGAAGCATATCTTTCTTCTGCCCACTGTCCTGACAAGGTGGGTCCTTATTTTCAGTGCTGCTTTCCAACCCAGCAGATCATGAAGCTTGTCTGTTTCCTGTTCATCACTGTCCTCTTTGCTGCCTCTGCCCTGCTCTCCTCCCCTGAAGCTTCTCCATGTTGAATATGCTGAGTTGCTCCTGGGGTGAGACACCCCGTATTCCTGTCTCCAGATTTCAGTATGATGGAAAAGGCAGCAGCCACACAAAGGTAACTCATACTCCTCTTCTGCCTACCTCCACAAAATTATTTTTTTTCCACAGAATCCTTGCAGTACTTGTACAGTAATTGTAGGGGAAGGGGGGGGGGGGGGCAGTTAATTTATGCTACTGTGTATCACACTGTTGATATAACCTAAATACAGCTACAAATCATGTTACACCAAGCACCCCTTTTCTGTGGTTGTGTCCTCAGGGAGGATCTCCAGCGGACCTGTGGAATTAGACTCTTCTACATGATAGAATTTCTTTTGATCTCTTTTTCCTGTAAATTTCCTGTAAATTCTGACAGAACAGCTTCCAAAGTTGTGCTCAAGGTATTCCAAGGTAAGGTGCTTTCTCAAACTCCACCCTGCTGTGTCAGTTTATTGTGGGACATGTAATTGCATGATCATATTCTTTTTTTTTTCTACCCTGGATAGTCCCATTTCATGTAGAAATTAAACAAAGTAATGAATATTTGAAGTAATGAACGAAATGAGATCATATGAGGTGAATTTCTACTGCATTTAAAAGTCCTTCAGTGTATGTACATACTGAGAATAATGCCAGTGATATGTGTAAGTGCAATAAGGGTTTATTTAATGAATGATGTGTAAACAATTCATCACTGCCTCTTTCACTACCTCAAAAAAGATTCAATGGAAAAGTACTGTAGCTAGAAATACAGATACAGAGACCAGCAAAAGCATATTAAAATCAGTATGCACAGGACTGATGACTGAAAAGGTAATTTTAACATTGGCATTCATTTATTTTCGAGCGCTTTGTTTTGTAGCCGTTCAGGTTTGTTGATATTGCTTTTCATATCAAATCCACAAGAAACATTCTCCTACCTCATAATTTCGTTCATACACCTCAAGTGAAATATTTTACATGTATGGAAGGATTATAAAAAATATTTAAAAAAACCCAAAATCCACTTTGAATTATCCATCCTGTGATAGAAAAATGGACATATTTAGCATGTCATGTTTAAGGCATGTTTGATGTGACGTAATAAATAGCCGATTGTTGATTTTCAGCTTAAATGTCTTTGACTTTAAGATTCAGAAACTGGTCAGTTTTAATAACTCAAAGGAAAGAAAAAAGCTTTACTCGTTCCTGACATATTTTAATACAAGCAGAAGAAACACTTTCCCCTTCTCACCCCTCTCTCCAGCCAGAATTTAAAGCTCAAACTGCGAACACATCTTTTCTATTGGCTGTGTGTGCATCAGTGTAGCTCCATTTACTTTGAGGCAACTTCGTTGACCTCCACCTAATGAGAATCAAGACTACTTCATCTAATTGTTTTGAAATGGCATTTGTGGAAGATCATTATAAAAGAAGAATATGTGCTTTTATGCTGTCCTGAAGTGAGGTCTTAGTGTACAGTAGAGTGAAATAAATTATCTGAGTTTTGCTCTATATAGTAGGACAAATTACTGCAGTTGTGCAAAGCAATACTAAACGAATGATGAGATAAGAGGAAATTTTAGAATCTGTAATAGAATTAAAAATGATAGTAAAACATTTGTGGCATTAAGAGAGTTTGATTTGGATATGCAAAGAGTTTGCAAAGACAAGGTGTATGAAACTATAGCAACGTTAGTTGGGAATTTGTGTGTCATCTACAGATTGAAATTAATGGAGACATCCATCTCATGGATAAAGGTAATTAACTAGTGTGAGAGGTTTATCAAGCTGTATTTATAAAGAAGGTTGCCAAAAAAATCAATTAATTCATAAATAGCCTGACCAAATGCCCACTAAAGCCAATGGGAATCCTTCCAGTGATTTCAGGGAATCTTAGAACAAAATATGAAGGCATTCATAGTAAATAAATGCTTAGTACCAGAAGCTTTTGTTATTTATTTTTCAGAAGGCACCATCTCTGCACAGTAAGTTGCTGCTGACACTAACTGCTCATCTGTTGACTGGCACTACACATTTTTCAGTAAGGGTTCTAATTATGACTGTACAGTCATTTGTACCCTTGTTACTGACTCATTCTCTCCTAGTTGTGACACTAACATTCTTGACTCTGAAGAACTCATGGTAACAATGACTTCAGTAAATCTCTCCCTAATTTCCTATACAAAATATATTATTATTACTTGTATTTGGAAATTCAACTATTATCATTAGAAAGGATTCATATTTCAGGAACTCATGGTTATCTTCCATAAATGTTTGCATTTCATTAGACGATTAGTGAAGCATATATACATACGAGGGTTACTGAAAGTGAGTATACAAGTTTCAGCTACTGAATAGAAATATGCTGTACCAGAGAGCGAATCCATTGATACCAAATCAAAATTAGTTATTATTGAAATTTTGAATTTTTGCTTTGGCTAATGTATTAGATTATCCAGTAAGGTTGAAAAAGGTCCATACATCAATATAACTGACATGTGGCACTGAGTTTGGGAAATTAAAGGAAATTAATTAATACAATGCTCGATTAGTTCCTTTTAGTGGTTATTAATAAATAGATTTCTGTCTTAGGTAACAACAAAACTTCTCCTTCTCTACAGATGAGTAGAAATAATCCTAAGATTACAGTTACTGACCTAACTATCAACTACTCTTTGTCTTCTTCCACAGGATAACCAAGACATTTTAATTTTGCTTCTATTTGACCTTAATAGAATTGTTCTCTTAATTCTGCAAATTTTCTTTCACTTAGGTTTCTTAGGTAACCTAATTTGCATCAATACACTTCTTACACACATTTTGACATTTGTCAGCTGATAAATCAGACCATCTAGTAAATGTGAAGGAGCAATCATCACTCAAAAACTTTCTCCTTCCTCACTGTTGATCACTCCTTGTTGAATATGCTCTTTATTTTAATTCAGGTATTATTTTACCTATGATGTCATGCTTTTCAAAATAATATATCTCTGAAGAGTGCTTCATGCTATTTCATGTTTGTTTTTCTGATTTGCTAGTTACAGACCAGCTTCTATTAGACTGCACCAATGAAAGAAAAATTGTTTGCTGTTCACAGCAGTGTTTACTCTATGGTTATCTAAAATTCATTCACACTAACAGAGTGGTATCACAACAAGGCCTTTCAGTTCCAACAATTCTTTTGGCACTTCCACAAACGTTAAGCTGTTTTCTTAAATAGCTTCCCAGGGTAAATGTTGCCTATCCCAATCCCAGAGTAATTCCAGTTACTCTCAATGGCCAAATAGACACAGCCAGAAACAAAGGGGGAAGCTCCAAACAGTAGCTTTATAAACATTTTGAATACCATCATCACAATATTGAGAACTAATATCAACTAGCAAAAAATATAACTTCCTTTTGTTGTCCAATTTAATCAAAATCTTCCTGGAAGACTTAACATTTCCTATTGAGTTTGTAGGTTTGTGCATTATACTTGCCAACCTCCCAGAAAAAAAGGAAAGAAAGAAAGAAAAAAGCAGAAGCAGCAGAATTAGGCCAAATGGCTATATAAACTTCAGATATCAACACCTCTAAAGTATTCTCTGTAGAAATATAATATTCATAGCAAAAATTCACTCAGTTTAGGAGGGGGATAAATGCTCCCTATACGTACATTTCTCTTTCTTCCTCTCCTTATTCTTATCATTAAGAGACAATACTGAACATTTCCAGCAATGGAAATTACAGTTTATAAATATTTCAGACAACCAGATGATTACACTTGATTAATTAGTTTTCAAGAAGCAAGTTAAAGTCTACAAAAACATCAACAAAACCTCACTGAATAATATCTGGAAGAGAATATCGTTAAGCAGAAATCCCTCTTACAGCATCAATATTAGAAATTGCCAGGGCCACCTACACCAAATACATCTGTTAGAAAAGAAAAGGAAATTTCAGTACTACTTTTGTGTTTATTTTACATTCTATAAGCTTTGTATTTTCCCCATGGGGGGAAAAAATTCTTTTTAGATTCCTGTTAGATGTTTACCAGAATATCAACATGGATGATCAGCATTTCTGGGGCTCAACCCTACTTTGAAATACTTTCCCACATAACGGGACCTCTCTTCTATCTTATACGCACATATCAAATCTCTTAATCCCACCCAATATGTATGATAAACATAGCTGTTAAAAATCAATGTTTTCCCACATTCATCAGTATCATTCAATACCCAATGAATGATTCTTATGAAAGTCCAGTAGTAGAAAAAGGCAATGACAGACCCAAGCCACTACAGCAAAGACATAAGCGACCTTCCCTTCTTGCTTAAAATAGGAATTTAAAGCCAATGTATATCTATTAAAATCAAGGTAGAGTTTACACTATTTTTGCTGCTGTTAGAAAATCACTTCTAATTAGGCTTAGTGTAAATGCACATGCTAAATGCACTTTAACCCTTCAAGTTTTGTTTCTTCACAGGAAAGGCTGAAGATTCCACAAGTCAGCAAAGAGAATACAACTCAAAGAGGGTTTTTTGCATGAAGAAAAGTAATTCCACTGAGCAGCAGCAGCATAGAACACAGACCTTTCAGCCGTACTGACTAAAAGATGCAGCTTCCTAAATGAAACAAACTCTAAAAGAGGGCAAAAGCAATTTTATCTTAATGCAGAGCAAGAGCTACACTCTTATCTAATTAGTGCATAATATGAATTTTAAATTTACTAACACTGAAGTGAATTTCCCTGATAAGAAGAGAGAAGAAAACGGAACACTTTGCAGTATGCGTTTACATGTAAAGTGCTTGTTTTATTTCAAGAAGAAAATACTCTGCCGTGGGAGCAAACCGCTTGCTGGTACATGTGAGAGTCCAAATTTACAGGGAAGATGCTTTAGAGGTAGTATCCCGCAGCTCTGATGGAAATAGATTATTGGGAAATAGTGATATTTCTGTTTCAACAGTACTTTTTCTCTCTCAGCTAATTCCTAGAGATAAATAGATGGTGGTCTTCAAAACTGAGGGAATGACCGTAAGAGAAAGATAAGAATAAAAGGGAGTAAATCAAGACACTGGCAATTTCCCTGCCAAAAGGTTCAAAAGATTTAAGCTAGATTTAGCTAAATTTAGTTAAATTTAATTACTTGTGTTTGAATAAATGATCTCAGATGAAAATACAACTGTCTTTATCACTAAAAGTAATAACCTTTCCCAAGAGCGTTAATCTGAAATGTTCCAGCAAGTCCCAGCACAGACTTCTACTTTCCATGGCTGCAGAGTTTATAGGTATTCCTACACCAATCACCTGGAAGCCTACTGCATATTCTATGCACATACAATGCAAATAATATGTTTGGATTTTCCATTATTCTGAATATTCTGCTTCCTTACCTGAGGCCTGTATTTCATCTCTTATTATCCAGAAGGTTTCTATCTCAGCATGGCTGCAGAGCAATCCTTCCTGAAAGGCTTTCACTTATATTATACCTATTGCTTCAGTATGCACCTAAAACTTATACACAAGTTAAATGCCTAAACAAGGTAGACTAATCCAGATGTTATTTTTCTCAAGCTGGAAGCAAGACGGGAAATAAGAAAGGAAAAGATGAGAACATGCGTCAGCATAACATTATCAATACTCCTTTGCTTTAGTCCCTGACAATCCCAAAAACTGAGCTCTGACTCTGTACCTATTGAAAGTGTCTTGTTGGTGTAGTCTAGGGACTGTAACCCTTGCCTGAACACACATTATCCATCAGTTATTATGCAGTCTCTCTTCTAAACTGTAGCGATTTAAGTTCAATTTTCCTGCATTTATCCATTATAAATTATTTCTAATGCCACAAACCAAAGGTTCAACATTGGCTTAACAATATAAACTATTGAAGAAATGGCTTCTAGAGAAACACGCAGTGGATGACTTTCATTAGACACAGAACTGTAGTTAGAGAGGGTCACCTGTTGAGGAGAAGAGTACAAACAGGAGAGAAAATGTACCTGAGCAGCATCTAAAAAGGGACTGGTAAACCAGAACCACTAAAAGGTATCCAGGTTAAAGCAAGGAGGGGCTTAATGAGAAATGAGGAAGGTGTTCCGAGTATCAAAATTTCTACTTACGGTTCTGGTTCATGACTTATTTATTAATAAAGCTTTGTTATTCTCTGGAAAAATCTAGTGGAGAAAAAATACAACAAAAAAAAAACGCACACTGACAAAATCTGTGACATAAGCAGAACAAATACCAAGGTAGCAGTTAAAAAAAAAAAAAAAACTCTCTCTCCTCATGCATTAGCCACCAGAACAAAAACCCTTCCATTGGAAATAAAGAAATTCTGTAAGAGATCAATCTAATCCAGTAACTTCTGTCCAACAATGTACAAAAATGCTTCAGTGGAAAGTGCAAGAAATTTTGCAACGTCAGTTATGAAGGCATTTAGTGGTTAGGTTTATTACTTGAAAAAGCAAAGCATATGCCTCTACTGCAGTGTATTTTGTATATTGGGTAGATACCCTCCGTATTGGGTAGATACTTTTCCTTTTTCCTGACTTTTCTTCTGTAACATTTTTCCTGATCTTGAAGTCCTTTTCTTTGTATTATGAGAATGTAAACAGGAGCATCCTATTATCCCAGTCTTTTCCATCTCTCCTCAGATGGAAGCCTTGCCATACATCTATCTCATGCTTGAACTCATGCTTGAACTCTCCACATGACAATCTGATCCACTCTAAGTAGGTTACCATGTCCAGCCTCCTTAACTCTAACATGCCCAGCCTCCTTAACTCAAACCTTTGTAACAAACCACAGAAAAATTGCCAAATAATACAGCAAGATAGCTATTGTAAAATAATAGCAGTGTTTTAAAATACTACCACCTGGTGGTAATCAAAGAGCAAAATCTTGACACATGATAAAAACAGACTACTGAACCATTGACTAAAAATTTTGCCTCTGACTAAATACAGTTGCAAACTTTAAAGGGGTTGCAAACTGGAAAATGGAAGCAAACGGGATTGTACTATGTCACACCTACGACATGCTACAGCTACATTCAAGATAGGAAACATGATTTAGTGGCATGTTATTCACTTTTTAGTGTTACATTTCAAATATGTATCTGTGGAAAGGAAGTCAAAATTAAAGTCATTATAAGAAGATGGTTATGGGCATAGTTTACTGCATGGTATTGAGTAAGTAGGCTATTTGTCCCAGTACAGAATTAAAGATATAGGTACATAAATAAGGAAAAAAATGCCAAATAGTCTGGAAGTGTAATTGCACTGACTTTAGTAGAGCTATAGCCACAGGAAAACTCAATTTGGAGTTCCCTTTGGTGGCTTCATTGTGTAACACAGTATGCATTAGTCAGTAGCTGAGAAAAGGTAAAGGATGCAAATATGTGCTTCTACAAATATACAGTGATAGCTATTGAAATTTTTACAGTTGTCACTTTCAAGTAATGAAATTCCTATTCTTTGGGCAAGAAAACCAAGAACATTGAATGCTTTGGTAATGTCAGTTAGTCAAAACTAAAGACTTTCATTGCAGGCACCATAGGCCTGGACCTGATCTCACTTACACTGAGTCAGTACGAGGCTGACTCTCCTGGCTTCAGCTGAATTATTTCTAATTCATATTGGACTGAGATCAAAACAAAGTCCTTCTCCAAGTCTAATCAATTTTGTTTTCATTCTTACTTGCATCTGAATTAGCAGTGGACAGTTAATATATATGCATTAAAATTTCCCTGTTAACTCTGATGATAAAAGCATATGTGTATTTCATGAGTGCTGTGTGTTAATGTACCTGGAGAATATGGTTTTAGTTGGTACAGACAGATTATAAGGGAAGATACCCATAGGTATGAGAAAAATGCCTGATAATTTGCATGAGCAGCTGGCAGTATGCTCAGAGGGCTAAGAGATTCCTGCGCATCTGCAGATCACCGTCAAACTGCTTTGCCCTTGCTTCTGAATGGCCTCTGTCTATCATGTATAGATTCACTACAGAAATTACATCTTCCTTTTCCGCCGTTCAAATAAGCAAGGAATTACCAATTACATAGCAAACCTGTTTCTGACTGCGGGTTTTTGAGTGTGATAAATTTGGATGCGGTATCTTTGAGCTTAGAGGTGAAGGTGCTAGCGCTTCCCCTTCATTCAGAAATAGGGAATCCTTTGTTATATGTGTAAGATTCCTGTTATGGACATGAAGGTGTTTTTTGCTGTTTTCTTTTTTCCTAGTATGTTCAGAATCCTAATCTAGAATCATTCCATTGATTTGCAGATGCATATAAGGCAAAAATGCATGGTAAAGTTGAATAAGAAGATAGTCTTTGTTACAGTATATCACCTGTTAAAAGCTTTAGTAGTTGTGATACCACAAATTTCCTATATTTATGACACACAGCAAATAACCGTGGTATCAATTTGCACTTACATTTTATGATGGTCATTACAGAAAGCGAGTACTGTGAGGTAGATTGTTCAAAGAAACAGAAAATATAAGAAAACATCAGTTAAGAAGATTAAGAAGATTCTTTCCTTTTTCTAGGATAAGGACAAGATTTTAGCTGTCCTTTTAAGTCTATCCAGTTGGTTCAAGTCTATGTTACTTTAGTTGGTATTAAATGCTAGTCACATGGATAAAAGCCACAGTTCCTTTCAATTATTTAAGCGCATGTTCAACATGAGTATTTGACTGGAACTGAAATGGAAGCTGATTTGTGCTTTCCTTTTGTTCTTTGCTGGTATTAAATTTAAGTTGGTAATCAAAGATGTTTTTCTGGATTCTTATTTCATTTTTTGCTCAATTTTCTGAGGGATGATCAAGGAATAAGAATCAGATTTTTTTGACATCAGCTCTGTCTGAACCCCTAGCTATTTCTAATGTTCATTTGTACCTGAAGGAGAATAGGCCATTCCTTTTCAACACTCGCTTTTCTCTAGAAAGTCACTAAATACTGGGTATATTAATATTCTCAGGTTGCACAAACCTTGCAAGCCTGAGTATTGACCTTGCTTTCCCTCAGGTGACAATATGGTAGTGCTTTAAGAGGCTTGCCAAATAACTAAGCCAGTGACAGACTAGAAAAACAAAGTCTTCCCCCATACACACTAACCAATAGAGTTAGAGTAGATATGCAGTTTGAAATCTGACTGGTCTGATTGCCCAGCATTTTGCCAGTCCCCTTTAAGCAGAAGGAAGTATGCATCCAGTCAAGCAAACAAAATCAGTGAGGGAGATTTCAGTTAGAAATCAACAACTACTAAGTAAGTGCAGTGCAATTAAAGTCAATGTAACATAGCTGGCACCAATAAAGAAGAGCCTGAGGAAAGACAATTTAAAGGGGTGTGAAGAGCAAGGGAAACAAAAAAGATAAAGGAGAAAACAGTGCCATGATTTCAGGAAAAAGACAGGATATTATATTTAAATTGGAGTTTCATGAACAAATGAAAATATTTCACAAACATACATGCTTCTAAACAAATCTATCACAGCCATGTGATGAGGGAAAAGAATGTGAAAACAACTCAATTTTCTCAAACAGGGAAGGCCTTAAACAGAATTTAGGTCGGAGCACCATACAAGAGTGATAGGGAGAATCAAGGGCAGGGTAAAGAAGATAAAAAACAGAACACGTATTTTGGATGCAAAGAGGAATCCAAAACTAAAAAAGCCTGACATATTCCACACAACTCTAATCCTTAATACAAGCAAAGCCAGAAATCAGCCAAGGATATGGGTAGACTATTATAAAAATAGAGTAGAAATAGAAATAGATTCAAAAACTTTTTAGCAGGGGGATTCTATCCATATTACATCAACAGAAACTGTTATGAGACATATAACACGGTCTGCTTAATTTTTAAAGAAATTTGATAAAGGAAACACTAGAACAAAGCTTAAAAATGACTTAGAGAAGATGAAGGGAGTTATTCTAATAATAGAGATGTCTCTGTACAAAATTTTTAAATGGTTTAGAGACATTGGTCTTATATTTACACCTTCATTGCATTATACATGTAAGAAGTCAACTGGAGAAATTTAATAAGGAAAAAGTAGAAATGAAGTTACTATAGAGGCTTCAACCTCAAGTATCAGACATGCTGGTCATAGCTAGTGCTCCAAGGAGCTAAATATCAAATGTTGTATCTCCACATATTCTTATCCCTTACTACATTTTGTTTTATAGAATGTAATGTAAAATGAATGTAATGGTGCCAGTTTAAATGGTGATTCTCAGCATGAAGGGATATTTGTTTGTTTTTTTCAGCCTAGCACTTAACACCTGAGCTAGTAAAAATAAACAGATTACCAGTGACAAAAGACCATTTAAAATGTTGGCCCTTTCCTCCAAAGACTTGACTCCAGGGATTTATACAGAAGAAAACAGTGAGATCCTGGTGGTGAAAATTCTATGACTAGACCCACAAAGAGTGAGGTCCCATCTTAAAGCAGTCTATGATTTTTAGCAACCATGGCACAAACAACCAGAAAAGTAACCTGGCCAGACCGCTCCTTGGTGTAACTTCTTGTATTTTGGGGAATTTGTAACCAGGAAAACGGTTATGTTGATGTTGAGTCTAATTCAAACCTGATGTAAGCAGGTTCAACTCCCTTGATATCAGTACAATACAACCAGCTTGGAGTGAGAGGCCTGAATTTGGTATAACATGCCCCTTGTAGTGAACTAATTTTGCAAAACACCAGAGTTTGTCAGCCCTTTTGATATCTTCAGTCTCTGGAGAACTGCCCCCTTCTAGTACTGCATTGATTCATTGCTGAGTTGACCTTTACCAACAGACCAGAATGGAATAGAATTTAGTTTGTGTAATGTCTTTCATTCAGGAGATGTCGCCAATCATTAATAAAGCAATGATAATAAAATGCGTGGGCAAATTTAAAATCAGCTGTAAAGCAGGTAGCAGTATGTATGTTGCCTTAAATATAAGACTGTTACAAATAAAAATGAAAAGCATTGTTCTCTTGCAATCAAGAGTTTTCCCTCTTCCCATTTAAAGCACAATTTTACAGAATTCACTTGGTGAACATACTAAAAAAAGTACTAAAACGTAGCATAAATTCATGTCTAATTCTTTTTACTAGTTCATTCTTTTGGTTTAAACATATCCTGTCTCTCTCAGGTGAAAATGGGTATTTTAAATTGCTTTTCGGATTTCATATAAAGCAAATCAATACAGTCATTTTTGTGCGAGGCTGTCCTTTGTAGTTCTTCTCTTGAAAATCTGTCTCTGCCCTTTGACCATAGTGCACTATCTTTTTCAACTCCATTACTTTCCTCTCTATTTCCTGATGCTCTTGTAGAATCACGGAGGTGAAGAATTATTATTATGCTCTTCAGCTAAAAGACTGAGAATACTTTAAATGATACAGAAGTGATAGCATAGTATGCTGATATATTCAAAATGTTTGTGAGGCTGCAAAACCAGTATCTTCCTTGCATGCCTTTGCAGTCACACAGAACTGCGTTATGCTTAATAGGACTCCTGACAGCTGAATTGCTTGGTGTGCTCATGATCACAGGGAGATATAGCATGGCAACAAAGGGTGCATGAAGCATTTGTTTTGCTTGAAATGCAAAGGGCAATCATGATGAATAGGAGCCTATGAGCTTGAAAAGCAATGAAACTATGGAATAATGCAAGGGATTCTATTTCAGGAAGGTTCATTTGGAGACATTTAGAAATGCAAACCAGATTCTTCTCCATCTTGCATAAGCTGTGGTTGCCTGACGTCAGATGCTACCATTCTGATGCATGTTTTAAATTTTATTTGTAGTAGTGTAATATAACCCCAGCTGATTAATGCATCATAAAACATACCTTTGTGGGAAAATGCTGAAAGTACACAGAGACACTTAGCATGCTCCTAAATCCAAGTTTGAAAATGTATTATTTAAGTCTCCACAGCTGGCAAAGGATTTCCTAGTCAGGAAACTTTTCAAACTGAATTTTTTAAAAAAGTGTATATAGTAGATTGCAGCAGATGGCTTATTCTGTGTGGTAAATCCATTTTAGTTTGTGGCTCATTGAACTGGTAGTGTCATTACAGCCTAGGATGTTAATTTGGAATCCATGTGCTATACTTCATTGCAAAATTTTAGAATGAAAAGATTCAATCTGGGTGCACAGTAGATAATATTTTTTACTCAGTACAGCAAAGTAGTTAAAACTCTCTCTAGACATGTTTTTTAAGTGGTGTTTTCAACTCTCCTCTGCCACTGGACTGCAAAAGGAAATTGTATGAACCTGTGTCTGGTTGCTAGGCGGTTGATATAAGAATACATTTTTCCTAGTGACCTGCAAACTACAAGATTAAAAAAACAGTAATACCTTTCTTAAGGTAATGAATCTAACATTAACTGCATTGTACATTTACAGCTGTATTTTCCAATTTCTTAGAACCTTTTTCTCAGCATAGGAATTATTGAAGAACTTCAGATTCCACATACTATACTCTGTCGGTCTCTCTAACATAAGGCAATTTTCACTGGAAGCACATGTTAAAAAAACTTAGAAATTAATCTTCAACATTATGTAGAGGATTTCCACAGGCCTTTTAGTGATTAAAATTTTAATCACCTGATGATTAAAGGTTTCATTACCAGGCAATTAGCACTTAAAGTTTAAGTGCTAAGCATTTAACTCCATTTTGGAAGTAGAACTGTCAGCGACTGGGAATAGTGAAGTTGGATGGATCATAAGGGAGCAATGAAATAAAGTATAGGATGCCAGGCAAGGTCAGAGGGAAGGGGAAGTGTGCAAGTACATGAACAGTGCAAGGATCCCTTCAGCAGAAGGAGGAGATTTACGTGTGTTTCTAACAAAAGAGGTGCCAGGGCTCCCCAGGGCCAGTGGTGGGGCCAGTGGTGTTGGGTGCTGCCGGCGGGGCTGGGCCGGGCCAGGCCGGTGCTGGCCGCTAGGGCCCGTCCGCCCCCCGCCCCGAGGGCCCAGCGCCCGGGGGGCAGCTGGGGCAGCCCCAGCCCCAGGGGGGGCGGGTCAGGGTCCGGGCTGGGGCCAGGCTGGAGGGTGCCATGTGCGGGCAGGGCCGGGCCGCAGCAGGGCTGGAGGCGGCACGGCTGCGGTGGCACGCGGTGGCGACCGACGGCCCCCGGCTGGGGCCAGGGGAGAGCCCCAGGGTGGCAGGGACGGGCAGGGCTGGGGGGGCCCTCGGGGCCTGACAAGAGCAAACCTGTATGTGCAGCAGGTGGATCCGTTAGTGCAGATCCAGTCATTAAAATGGCAGTCAGTACCCAGACTGGTTGGTAGATATTGTTTCCAACAGCTGCCATGGTCTGCTCTTCCAGGCCTATGCTTCTCCTCTCCAGCGTAGCAGGTGACCTCTGCTTTAACCCTCAGCCTCCGTCCCTAGCATGATGGACAGCCCTAGCTCGGCCTTTGGACTCCAACTCCTGGCTGCTTAGCTCTGTCCCTTAGCTCTGTCCCTGGACACGTATGGTTGGGACTCATTTACGTCGTGACGTGCGTGCAAAGACCCAGAGAGGAGAACTCCCGGGTGGTCTGCAGCTGGAGCTAAGGAGAAGGCCTCCACGGTGACTGTGCCAACACGGGGCCGCAGCCACAGAACAAGCACTGGGCAGGGCTGCAGGCACAGCCTGGAGCTAGATATACACATATTAAATGTGATTTTCAGTGCATGTTCTAACAGAAGTGCCTGCTGGGTTAAGATAAACACCGTTATAGCACTGAGTCACAATCTTGCACACAGCAAAATATGCAGATGCAGCTGTAGATCCTCCATTTTTATCTCATGATACAGGAGACACGATTAGCCCACTAATACAAAAGGTAAGAAGGAGTGTCTTTTATTTCAGAAGAAGTTAATGATGTGTCATGAATCCTGACCTAGACAAAAGATTGCTTGGCAATTGGTCACTAAGAATATTGGTTTAATCTTCTGTGTGTTTTGAGATAAAAATCATTGTTGAAAACTTAGCTAATTATTTTAGCACATGATAACACGAGAATTGCTATCGCTGTTGTTTTCCCTAAAAAGATATATTTAGCTGTAAGCCTTCTCTGTATTACCCTAAACAAACTCAACTGCCATTTAAACAAGATGCGTTTTTGGTTTGTTTAAGAATTACAGATTTTGCATATTGGCACTGACTGTTGAAATATCAAGAGAGAAGCTGATTAGTTCTTTTCTTAGCTCCTTCTAGTTTTAGCTGCCTCTTAATCTTTTTTTTTTCCTTTTTTTTCTTCACTAGCAGGAACATTTTACTCCTAGAAGGGTTACACAGTCACTTTCCAGTATAAATATTTAGTATTGATTTATCTGTGAATGACCTGGATTTGTTATGTACAGTAGACATTGGAGCTGGAGGATGTTAGAATTCTCTGATCTACCAGAATAAAAAAAGACCAGATTTAAAAAAAGACCTTGTTCTGACTCAGTTCTGTAGCTCACTTTGATATCAGAGGAAGCTGCATTCATGTATCAGAGTCTAGACTATGTAGCTTAATATATTCCTTCTGAGTTGTCATGCTGTTTCAAGATAACGTAAGGGTTTGAAACTATAACCACTCATTTAGAAGGAGAGGAAGTTTGCTCTTTCTTTTTTATTTCTTTGCTTTTTTCTTTCTTTCCCTCTCCCTCTACCCCCCCCCCCAGCCCCCGTTGAAGAACCGTTTCAGTGACATGCTTGAGATGCTGGGCAGACCAATTAGCCGCATAAGGTCCGGGATGCTTGTGGCATATTCAACAGTCATGTGAATGCTCCTCTTCCTACCCCAAAATGTATTACTTCCCTGCTTTTATTTAGCAGAAAAGAAACGTAGTGAGCATTGAACTAAGTCCTGTCCTTAGTTCTGCTGAAAAGCCCTATCGCAGCTAAAAAAGGAAGCATCAGAATGAATCAAGCACTAAAGGAGCTATGTATGAGTAGGAATTAGATGGTGAGTGCAAACTGAAATGGGGTTTTGCAGAGATGAAGTTAAAAAAAAACACAATGCAATGTAAAAATAGTTTAATAATGAATGCTTGATTTCAGTCTGGTGTTTTGGGAGTGGCAAACAGCACAGTAAACTGTTCCATCACTTAAAGAAATAATGTGATGTAACAAGCAAACCCCACTTTGCAGCTACTTGAAAAGAGAGAGACCATTTGTAATATATTCTTTTTTTTCCTTTTTGTGAATGATAAAAACCATGAAGACTACACATGTCCTTATATACTTTTAAATTAAAGGATGCTTACATGAATAATTGCATTGAGATAAATAAGAGTTTGAGCATGGAAGTTAAGGTTGAATGCTAGTTTTGCTCATTTTTTATTATGATAAAGCTCCACAAATTCACAGCAGAAAATTCCACAATTGCTCTAGGTGCAGTTGCAGCTTTTCAGAAGTATGTCTATAAAACGGGCAAGGAGGGGTTTATCCAATCTTTCTGTTAGTCATCTGCAAAAATTCCCCTGATTGATTAGCTTTTCATACCTATCTCAGAAGGAAAGGGCTCATGTTCTTGAAGTGCTTATTTCTGTCCACTGACTGCAAAGTGCACTGACTCAGACAGGTTTGCATTGTGGATAGATATGTCTGATGAGAGGAATTTTATCCTCAGGAGCACAAAGTTCTTCCTCGGGTGTTCGTGGTCAGCTTTCATTTTTATAAACCCTAAGTAAATCAGGATCATCAGCAAATTTGTTTTTTATTACTACTGGGATGATATGAATCATGCCCTGGAAGTGCTTTTGTTTTTTTGTTTTTGTTTTTTACCTCAGAGAATGACTATGCAGATTAAAAACGTGTAGACAAATGTAGCTGTAAACAAATTAGGGGAGGTGAATTCAATCCTGAGTATTTTCTTTGCTTTAACAGGCAGCCATTACACTACTGATCTGGTAGCAGCCGATCTCAGAGTGAAATATATTGTACAGCACCAGCTGCAGCTACCAATAAGCCATTAGGAGGCAATTTAAGTGAAAGAAATTAATTCCTGCGCTTTCTGATGTTCATACTGGCTAAACTGACCAAAGCACTTTGAGGTGATATTTGTTACCTGGTTTGCTTTAAGTATAAGGCTACCATGTAGCAGACAACAGAAAAAAAAAAAGATTTTTTTTTTTAACTCTGTGCTTGGTTATAAAATGAAGTTACTAATCTTGCTGGGTTTGAGTAATGATACTGATAAAAAGCCCAAACCCATTAGTTTTTGAAGTTGAATGGTGAGGGAAAGTGTTGCGATACTTAACAGGAACTATCAAGTTTGTGTTTTTCTGGCGTGTTATTAGCATTTTTTTAAGAAGATACTTTTTGAGGAAGTTATTTGGAGGCAGGTAGGACAATTTCTGAAGAAAATATAAACCAGAAAAAGGCACACCCAATTAATTAGATTTAAGGAGGTAGTAGGTGGTCAATTAAATGTATCCCTATTGTGAACTAAATTAACAGGATCAGACTCTTATAGGGTTATAGTCTGCCTTTGTTAAAAAAAAAAAAAGCCCAGTTGAAAATAATTAAAAGGAGATCGACAAAAGCTAGACAAAAGCACTTTGAAAGCAGAATTGTTACTTTAGTAAGCAGAAGCATATGGAATGGAAAAATATGAGAGAGATTTAAAGCCTGAAATATATGTACACAAGTACAGTAATTTATTTAGTCAGTGAGAGTGGAATGAATAGATAAAAAAGAAAATGTAAAATTATCCATATATTTCTCACATTTAGCATGAGGTAAAAAAGAATTTCATTGTACTTAATGTGTTAGACTATGAGATCACCTGCATACAGACAATTTGTTCTAGAGGATTTCATTTCCAGTTGTAATCAATCTCAATTCAGAAGACTAACTGATTATAGCAGTATTGCAAGTGACTTTCTGTATAACTGAGCATGATCTCTCAATGAGTTAGAAATGATTTGTATATAAACCATCAAACGTTAAGGCAACTGTTTTAAACATTTAAACTCATGGAAGAGATTAAATAACATTAAAGATGGTGTACAAGGATAATATAAGAGCCAAGGCTCAACGTTAGAACTTTCTTTGGTCCTTCCTTATCTTCTCGTAGCCGATGCTTGATTATGAGTTATCAGAAGATGGAAAGAAAGAAAGAACAACGTGAAAAAGTTAAGACCTGTCAAAGGCTACTGGCTCCTTTGAAATACCAACGCTGCAAGATAGCCATTTCTCAACCCATTTTCTGCAGTTTTACTGAAGTCATATGCAATGCGTTAATAAACTGTATGAAACAAATTACACTATTTCTTCATCTCATTTTCGTTTCATGAATATACGATTAACTAAACTGTTTAACAAAATAATTACTGTAACATTTCAGATACTGAATGCAATTTGATATCTGCTTATCTGGAAACTGTACATAGAATGAGGATGAAAGATTCTAATATTAGAGTTTAGAATGCTGAATCCAGGGAACCTGGGAAGCAAGGGCAGGAATTTGGCTTACTCTGAAAAATCATATTTGTGACAGGAAAGGAGTTTGGTCTGTAATACAGGAGGACCTTCTGAAAATGATTAACCATTAAATACTGAGTTAACCATCTACTGAATCAAACTGTTTTTGACTGAAGAAGTAGTTCTGTCTTGGACCAATGGACCCTTAACATTTCGCATACACGAGCGTGCACCTTTCTCATTAAATGTAATAAAAAATATTATTGCTAATGTTATTGCTTAATATGGTCCCTTGCACCAGTTGCAAACCAATTAAGATGACTGAAGCAACTACCATTGAACAATGAAGCAAAATATTAGTAATATTTTGGTTAATGTATATCTCCTAGAATATATATCAAGACATTTGTAGACGAAGAAACCGAAACTTTTTTTAGCAGTATTTTCTGATGTCTAATCACATTCACTGTTTGAAAGACAGATGTAGTTTTTATCTGAAGTTTTCCCAAAATCTTTTGGATTTGGTATGCATTTATTCACTCACTAAAAATCATTTACATTTTCCTCTAGGAAGAACTTTTCTACAAGACATAAGTCAAAATTTCAGGTGAGGTAAAGGGTTGAGCATCCTCTATCACATCATAAGGCATTCTCTTAGACTTAAATAGACTTAAATAGAGATACTGCAGTATTCAAGTCATGTGTAACTCTTTCCTGAATTTTTTAAAGCTTTAAAGAATCTTTTCAAAATGTAGACACTAGCAACATAACTGTTCCAATATCAATCTCCCAACTTACATAGAATCTACTTTGCTACTTATACTACTTACTCTCCCCCTTTTAATGCATCCTAAGGTTTCCCTGTTCTTCCAATCAGCAAGCTCCCCTATATTGCACAGCACTACATTTCCATTTGACAGTATTCAAATGAACTTGTTTGAATGTGCTGCTTCATCATACTAGCTAAATTACACTCTGTAACTGGCCTTGCTTAATCATCTTTCACCATTCTTCCAGTCTTTGCACCACTCATAGCTCTTACCAGCTGTGATTTTATATCTACTTCTAGCTCATTTGGATAAACATTAGATGATATCAAGTTTACTGCTGATCCAAACAGAACCCCACCAGAAACATGCTTATCCATTAAGGGCTCTACCTTGCAAGTTATCTTTTGAGATCTACCAGGCAGCTTTAATCCAAATAACCTGTGCATTTTGCTACCTTTTTAGTCAGCGTATGATGGGACACTAAATCAATATGTCATAAAAGCAAGTATATTGCACTTACATATTTATCTTCATCATCTAAATTTTTAATTGTGTTCAAGCCACTGACAAGGAACACAGTAGCAAGAAGAACTGTATTTCTGAATTTCATCAGAATATTTGACCTAATACCACTTGATGTTTGATTAACAATTTGCTTTATATTAAAATAGGAAAGACTGAAATAGGCTCATATCCCAAAATGTAGTTGTTAATAGCGAGCTCCATCAATATGTGGGGACATATCCCAAGGGACTGGTACTCTGCCAAGTGCTATTCAATAAATTTATCAAGAATATAGACAACAATATAAAATCTTGGCTGGCTGATTTTGCAGATGACACAAAGATAGATAGGGTAGTAAATAACAGGACAGATTACCATTACAGAGTGATCTGAATTGCTCAGCTAAATGGTTATTCTCCAACCAAACTTGTTGTCAAACAGTCAAAGATAAGATAATTCATCTGGGGAGAGGGAATGAATGCTCTAGGTATAGAATAGGAACATTGCTTTGGAAAACAGTGATTCAAAAGGTACTCTAGAGTCCTAGTGTATCAGTGACCTTAATATGCTAATCCAATATTTGGATGTACAAAAAGAGGACTATAGATTAAGAATATGCTTCTACACACACAGTTGGTCAGATTATTACTATACTACTGTGACCATCTCTGGCGAGTGCATTCGAGGAGGACGTTACAAAAAGCAGCGTGTAATAGCTGAAAAGCAACCCTTATAAACTGAACCTTTAAGGATGCAATTTATTCAGCTAGTCAAAGTGGAAGTTAAAAGATTGTTTGATTCCCATATAGAGATACTTATTTCTGCTTTGAAATGAAATCTGATCATGGGGAAAAAGGAAACATTTCAGTCTTGCAGACAAAAGTATAACGAGATATGCACATTCAGCCTTGAAACAGAGATAGTAAATATAATTAACAACTTATCAGGGAAGGTAATAGACTTACTGTGGCTTTGAGTCTGTAAAATGAGATTAGATATCTTTCTGAAAAACATGCTTTGACTTAGCATCTGAGAAAATTATATACATTATAGACCAAAGGATCATAGTGCTCTGCACATAAAAACTATGAACCTATTTGTCAGCTGAGAAGCATTAGCAAAGAGAAGCAAAGGGTAACCTGCCAGAGTTTAATCCTGTCATGCCATTTTGAAATGGCAACATTTTGCTGTCTTAAATTGGATGAAAATGTCTGGAATGATGTTGCAGAATTCATCCTCCAGCAGGCTCTGGAGAGACCTGGTTTTGCTATTACAAGGAAAATAATCTACTGATTTTGGTACAGAATGGAGGAATATGTCAATCAGGGTGTGCTAGCGTGGATGGCATATTGAAATAAAACAAACTAAGGGTGAACAAAGAGGGTTGCTGAAGGAATGATTTCAGAGGTGGGCACATCTGCCTGACAGTGACTCTAGAACTCCTTGGAGAAGACTCCTGTAAATGATGCCGTCTGACCTGAATGACTCAGCAAGCTTTTCTTGGGAATTATTGTCTCACAATGTCAGTGATACCATTTCAGCACAGAGAGCCTTTGAAATAAATCAATTTGCATATAGTAGCTATGTGAATAGCTGAATGCATGGAAACAGGTTGAATAAACAGGAAAGGAAAAGCTTTAAGAAAGCTAAAAGCAATTTTATTTCAAGTGGAATGAAACTGATAAGTCAGATTAAATAAAATATTAAAGGACGTGGTGTGGCGAAGATAAAAAGCTATTATATAACCTATTTGAAAACTGGATTAAGGTAAAAACACTAATTAACCTAAATTACAGCTGAGAAGCAGTTAAAGTCTATGCCTTTGACCCTGTTTTTTTTCCGCTATACAGTCAGATTAATTGTCATGAACTTTCTTAAGAAATAAACACAAACATTTACTGAAAAGGTAGCTCTCAAGTGTGCTTAGAGGTTTTTAGTAGTCATTTGGCACAAGTCTGAACAACCCTGTGAGAACTTCAGCAGCAGAACAGCTTGTCAAAATAAAACCTTAAGCAGATGGTTCTAAATCATTGGAACTTTACTTCATAAGCTGAATGCTTGAACAGTTCTATGAATAACGGAAAGCTGTCCACAGATACATTGGAAAATAGCAGATGTGTGAGGCTGATGTTACCTGATCTCCATCACATGGAACCCTATTGCTGTCGAAAGTATCATCTCTTGTCTTCTTGAGAAAGTGACTAAAAAAAATCCCTATTGGTGAAGTTGTTCATAAGAAACGCCTCCATTTTTAAATACTGTACCTCAGGTTGTTGCTGTGAAAACGAGGAACTTATGCTGGCACAGACAGAAGGTAGCTACAGCAACAGTTCCAAAGAACATTTCAAAATCGCTTAACCTCTCATTTAAATGTCAACATGAAATACATATATACTTTCTGTTATTTTACCAAACGTCTTTCAGTTTCACCAGACAGACCAGACCTTAACAACAGAGATCTTGTTCATGAATGTGTGTTTTCTATGCCCCTGTAGGGTTTTGCTATAATCTAATGTTTTGAGGCACTATGGTCTTTTTGTTCAATCTTTATTTAGCATCTCACTCTCTTGAATATTGGTCACCTCAGAGATCTGAATTTGGTCCCTTTTCCCAGTACTGTTCCCTTGTTTTACAGTAAACTATGCAGAGGAAAAAAATACAGAAAATATCTTTCAGCAGAACTCCTTCCTCTTCCTTGGTCTATATGTTTTTCTGCAAAAGCAGAGATGGTATTACATATATGTACATATCAGAAGATTTTTAGTTACCCTTTAGGAAGAGTGAGAGTTTCGGCTTCTCAGGGAGTAAATTTCTCTGAGAAATAATGACCCCAACAGCAATGAGAAGGTTTATTTCTGATAAGTATTAGAATATGATAAACTAAAGGAGAAAATATGGAGTCTTTGGTAACTAATCTTTCTTTCTCTGCATAAACAGGGATCGCTTGAAGACCTTCAAGCTTGAGTACATTTTTATCCACGATGTGAACTGATTATCTCTATATCCCCCATATTATATTTGTTACAGGCAGGAACCTGCAGGCATCCTTCTTCTACCTTACTGACTTTAGTGTAGCATGGTGGAAATACTGATGTTGCTAAACGATGTTTTGTTTTGAATAATAATCTTAAAACTACTTTCAGTTATTTTACTCAAAAATACATAGCAGAATGCAGATGAGGAAAATATGATGCTATATGTATTATCTGCAAAATGTAAGAATGTGACAAAAATATATATTTCAGTATATTCAAGCAATACATATAAAACGCTATATTCTATGAAACTTTAGTTTATATAATCTTACCTCTCTTTAAAATAAAGAGAGAGTCTATACCAACTGAGAAGAAATAAAATTATTTTGGCTATACTTACCTGAGAGTTTTCTTGTGATACCCTTCCAAGTCATTTTGGTACCCATCTCTGATCCTAGAAATTGGCAGATTGACTAACACCTTCAGAGTGCAAGGTACCTTTTGTTTGGAGCTCAGAAGTCCAAGCCAAAGACTAAGAACAAAGTGCCTTTTTAGCATGCCGGGTGACTGGACATCACTGAACAGCATTTCACCCTGGAGCTGCATATTAGACCCTCATGAAAAGTGTGGGGTTTTTTTTATTTTCTGATTTAATAGAATGTGCTGTAATACTGACCCACCCCACCCCCAGATAATCAGGAACTTTCATTGGTTAGGGGTCTCCAAGTAAAGCATGAAAATCATATTTTTCCGTAAGAATTTTTTTAATATAATTTACTTTATGAAAGTTCAGGCTAACAGTGTTCTCCTCTCCAGATCCAGTGATGGCAACTGTACTTGATCATTCTTCATGACTTTTTAATAAAAGGAAGCCTATTTTCTACCAAAAAAAGGGGTGTTACTATGCTTTCTGGTGCTTGAGAATTTGGATAAATGTACTGAACATAACTGAAATGTTATTTTACTTTGAGTGCAACAGCCTCTGAGCACACAAATTGATATAGTATAAGCTGCTATTAGAACGTAAGAGCTTAAAGGAATGTCACTGTCTTTCCAGAAGCTTTCGTCCATTATTTCCATAATGTTATTGTATCAAGAACAAGGCACAGGAAATGTTGTCTGCCATTTGGATATTGGCATGCTAGCGTGCACCATTTCTTCCCCCTGTCTCTTATTTTATAGAGGAAAAGCCAAGGAAAGGGACAATTGCCTTTTCTTCTTAAGATTAAGACAGCTAAATATAGGTACCCTTCCATAATTATACAAAAAAAAATGCGTAGCTAAGCCTCCATTACAACCAATGGGGATTTAGTCTCCATTTAATCAATAACCAGAGGATTGGCCTAAATTAACACGCCAGGGTATCTGAAGGAGCACATGATGCCTATGTGTGGGCAGCTGATTTGAACTCCTAGAGGCTGGCTATCTATCTGACTCATTCTGAAGCTTGCACTGATTTTACTGATCTCTGACCATATGCCAGCTCTTTATTTGGGGGCTACCTTAGACAGCTCCCTCCTAAGAGGGTTTCTGGGCCTTCCTTTCTTTGGGTTTTCTCACAGTTCATACACAGTAGTTCCTCTGATGGTTTAAATGGCTATCGCTTTATTGACATTGCCCAGGGGCTTTGATAAGAATCTTGAGCATATTATAATTTCATATCTCCCTTGAGTTATTCAGAGGAAAATCCTCTCTGATGCGTCTAAAACCTCAAAACGGAGGATCTTCCTTTAAGATCTATACATATACTTACACTATGTTCATTACCAAACTATCTCAAAGACTTCCAATATGTATTTAGGAAAGTGACTAGCATCTGTCAGTCCTGACTTATTCTTTTGTCTTCTGCTCACTGTGTGCAGTGTGCAGTGTGGTTTTGTTTCAGTACATCTTAGTCTCTTTCTTTTCTCTCTTATTTTTTGTTTAAAGAAAATACTGTTATGAATTTATATTAAAAATGATGATCATCAGACAGATAAGTTCCTTTCATCATCATAAGTTCCTTATCCTGCAGAAAATAATGAGGTCTGAGATTGTCATTAATTCCTGGAGAAAGTTCATTCTGTAGTCCCAGAGAAAGTCCCAAAGATGTCTCTAGCACAGATTCTCTTTTCCTAACTGTAGAAAGTCCTAGTGTGTCAGTAGGATAAAATTGCTAACCTCCATTTTCAGCCCACAGCTTGGTCGTTTTTTTGCATATTCTTGGTCCACAGAATACAAGAATTTTAAGCAAGAATTTGAGTTTATTATTCTAGACAATGGGAACTGCAGAGTACAGGACAAGTGAGTTTGCAGCAGCTGAGAGTGCTAAGGGGATTAATAAAGGGATTGATCTATGGTCATGGATTTTAAGTCCAGATGTGTCAGCAGATATTCTAGCAATTTCATTCATAACAGAGGCCACATAACGTTCCTGTTGCCCTCTGGTGAGTTCAGTAACTGTTTCTTAACTAAAATACATTTCCTAAAGACTTTTACTGAGAGACTAAGACCCTACTCTATTGTTCAGTAGATCAAATTCTAATCACTTTACTAAAGCCATTTGTGCTCTGTAGGTGTCTATGTTTGTCCCTTAATAACTATTGAACTTATTGACTGTTCTAAGCCAAATTTCTCTGGAAGTAGAAACTCTCGGAGATATTAACATAAAAATTGGCCTTTGAGCAGAGGAGGGAGGCATTGTTAATGTAGCTACTGAAGGAAAGGCTGCAGTATAAACTTGTCCATTTGTAGGCAGCAAGGGAGGGCGAGGCAGAGGTTACATCCACCTAACTACTGCCTAGGTTGAAATGTAGGCGTTTACAACTAACTTTGTCCATCTCTGCGATGGCTGCTGAAGACAGCAATTTAGAGTGGACAGGAAACAAATGTAAATGCTTAATGTTTCCTGTGGTCTATGTTAGGAAACATTTAAATGCTTTGGCTTGTCTTATGCAAGCCCTGACTTTTAAAGGGAGATAGAGGCACCTAAATTAGGTGGGCTACATCTCTTTCTGCAAATCTTTAGGGGGGACCTACTTCTTCTTGTAGATATATAGAATTTTTTACATTGGTTATATTTCCTTCCCTCTCTGGTTCGTGATCCTGTATTTTCAATGAAGTAAGGCCTAAATTCCATGAAGTGAGGTACATAAATTAAGTGCATTAAATTTCACTCCGAAGAATCCATTCAGGAGAGGGATGCTATGGAAAATGCAGAACAAAAGTTTCAAATAGGCTGTACAGTTTTTATATATCAAGTAGGTCAACCTTGAGGAAATAGGAAATCAAGGTTCCTTACCAGTAACTACAGTGTGTTTCCATTATGCCTTCTCTTTAGATCAGGATAATGGCAAGACTTTTGGAGTGATGTTTGAGAAGTGTTATGCAAAAGCATTTTTTTGTTTCTGTATCCCTCCTGACTTAATTGCAGTGTTAATTCATTAGTCAATATTTGTTCATTGTTTTGAAAATATGGCTGGTTATAGTGGAAGAAAACAGCAACCATTTGTACTCATTTGCAATTCTATGTGAATGAAGACTATGCTAACGTACATTTATGGTAGAATTTTCCATTTACTGTAGGACTGTGTTATCTAGAATACTAGGGCTGTAAAATACTTTTTTTTCTGGCTATCATGAAGACTATGCCAGATAGCCAGCAAAGATTACATTGGCATATGCTGAGAAGAAACTTTCATTTGTTTTATGGATATAATCATTCAGATCTGGTTGTAACTTCCGTGGTAGCAGAGTTGTGCCTAGGGATTCTCTGAATTTCCGCCATTACCACTTGGTGAAGTTTGGGAGTTTTGGAAGTACATCCTGTCAGGTATATGGTTGATTTGCCTGCTAAGGAATGAGAAGCAGAAACTAGACTATCCTGATAGCAGATTATCATTTTTAACTTGGAACAGGGCTATAGGCCAGCTTTGTTAAAGAAACTCTCTTAAATTTGAGTCTTTCAAAGTGGGTTTTTAGCATGCACCAATAGCTTTCTTTTGCGGGCAGAGGAAATTAACTGTGGTAAAACTGCTCCAAACTATTTGGAGCTCCCTGGTCTGTTTAACATAAAATGGCTTAATAGTACATTTAGTATACTGTGTGTGAACTTGGTAATGGACAATGCTAAGATGTGTTATAATTCATAATTTAGCCTATTTCTTTTTACAGTGTAAAGTCACATTTGAATGATTTAATTCCTTTTCTTCTGGAAAACTTCATCAAGGTCTTTAGTAAATATCCAATTGCTTTTCTGCTTAAGGTACGCATGGCACTAGCAGCAAGGTTCTTGAGAGTATAGGCAGCTGTGATTTCCATGGGTCAGTGCAGTGACATTCAGATTTCTAGCATCATTCATTCTACTCAGTGCCTCTGAGCAGCTAACTTGGTGTCTAGTAGAAAGAGGAATACTGGTAACAGCTAACTCTGTGAGGCACAGCTTAAAGGAGATGAAAGCAGCCCTTATATATTAAAAGTTGTGCCAACACCTCCAAATGAAGATTTACTGTCTCAAATTGCCATTACAAAGCAACATCTAGAAGGTCTGCTTATGTTTAACATATGAATGGCCATAAGTAGTACCCAGCTTTAGCTTACTATCCTGTCTGCAGCAATAACCAGCAATATTGTAAGGGAGAGTATAAAAAGTGGTAAATATACAGTGGTATTTATCCTCCTTTCTTCTGAAATGTGTTAATGGTTGCTATACACACTTTTTTAAACTATTTGCGTATATGAAGATTATTTCATCTTTTTTTTTGGATGCTATTAGTTTTACAATCCCGTAATAAATCCATGCAATCTCTAGAAGCCAGTTTATTCCCTTTGGAAGTATAGTTCTTTGGAAGTCTCCATCTGTGTGACTGGAGCAGTGGAACTAAGCTATGACAATCAAGCTAAAGTAAAAAGCATTATTCTTTCACGTCAGTTTCAGCAAGAGTCGTGTTTTCGGATGATAAATTATCAGCTTTGTAATAATTTTTTGTTTTGTTTTGTCCACTAGAGTCCACATCTGAACCTCCAATTTGTTCTTAGCATTGCTTGATTTGGGAGACTGAGCTGATGGAAGATTATGGCAGAAGTCTGTGAGCTCAGGGATGAATTTATTTGTAATACTAAGATAGCCTTGAGTATTGTCTAGGTAAATCTAAATAAATCACAGAATCACAGAATGGTTGAGATTGAAAGGGACCTCTGGAGATCATCTAGTCCAACCTCCCTGCTCAAGCAGGGTCCTCTACAGTATATTTCCCAGGATCACGTCCTGGAGGGTTTTGAATATCTCCAGCGAAGGAGACTCCACTACCTCTCTGGGCAACCTGTGCCAGTGCTCTGTCACCCTCACAGCAAAAAAGTTTTTCCTCAGGTTCAGATGGAGCTTTCAGTTTGTGCCTGTTGCCTCTTGTCTTGTCACTGGGCACCACGGAGAAGAGTCTGGCCCCATCCTCTTGGCACCCTCCCTTCAGATACTTGTACACATTGATCAGATCACCTCTCAGTCTTCTCTTCTCCAGGCTCAACAGGCCCAGCTCTTGCAGTCTTTCCTCATAGGAGGGATGCTCCAGGCCCCTCATCATCTTCGTAGCCCTTCACTGGACTCTCTCCAGTAGCGCATGTCTCTCTTGCACTGGGGAGCCCAGAACTGGACACAGCACTCCAGGTGAGGCCTCCCCAGGGCTGAGTAGAGAGGGAGTATCACCTCCCTCCACCTGCTGGCAACACTCTGCCTAATGCACCCCAGGAGACCATGGGCCTTCTTGGCCACAAGGGCACATGGCTGCCTCAGGCTTAACTTGATGTCCACCAGCACTCCCACGTCCTTCTCTGCACAGCTGCTCTCCAGCAGGTCAGCCCCCAGCCTGTCCTGGTGCCTGGGGTTATTCTTCCCCAGGTGCAGCACCCTGCACTTGCCTTTGTGGAACTCCAGGAGGTTCCTCTCTGCCCACCTCTCCAGCCTCCCCAGGTCCCTCGGAATGGCACCACAGCCTTCTGCTGTGTCGGCCACTCCCCCCAGTTTAGTATCATCAGCAAACTTGCTGAGGGTGCACTCTGTCCTTTCATCCAGGTCATCGATGGATACATTGAACACTGCTGGACCCCGTACTGGTTCCTGAGGGACACAGCTAGCTACAGGCCTCCAGCTAGATTCTGCACCACTGACCACAACCCTCTGAGCTCGGCCATCCAGCCAGTTCTCCATCCACCTCACTGACCACTCATCTAGCCCACACTTCCTGAGCTTACCTAGGAGGATGTGATGGGAGACAGTGTCAAAAGCCTTGCTGAAGTCCAGGGAGACAACATCCACTGTTCTGCCCTCATCTACCTACCTAGCCAGTCATCCCATCAGAGAAGGCCATCAGATTGGTCAAGCATGATTTCCCTTTGGTGAATCCATGCTGACTACTCCTGATCACCTTCTTGTCCTCCAGATGCTTAGTGATGACCTCCAGGACGAGTTCTTCCATCACCTTTTCAGGGCTGGAGGTGAGGCTGACAGGCCTGTAGTTTCCTGGCTCCTCTTTCTTGCTCTTTTGGAAGACTGAAGTGACATGGGCTTTCTTCCAGTCCTAAGGCACCTCTCCTGTTCTCCAGGACCTTTAAAGGCCTAGCGCTAACATCCGCCAGCTCCCTCAGCACTCGTGGGTGCACCCCATCGGGGCCTGTGGACTTGTGGGTGTCAGGTTTGGACAAAAGATCTCTAACCCGATCCTACTCCACCAAGGGAGAGTCTTCGTTTCTCCAGACTTTCTCTCTTGTCCCCAGGGTCTGGAATTCCTGAGGGCTGGCCTTAGCAGTAAAGACTGAAGCAAAGGCGGCATTCAGCAACTCGGCCTTCTCTGTATCCTTCGTCACCAGGGCACCCGCCCCATTCAGCAGCGGGCCCACACTTTCTCTCGTCTTCCTTTTGCTCTTGATGTATTTGAAGAAGCCCTTCTTGTTGTCCTTGACATCCCCAGCCAGATTTAATTCCAAATGAGCCCTAGCCTTCCTTGTCACATCCCTGCACACTCTGACAACTTCCCTATATTCCTCCCAAGAGGTCTGTCCCCTTTTCCACATTCTGTACATGTCTTTATTCTTCAGTTGGAGTTTGGCCAGGAGCATCTTGCTCATCCATGCAGGTCTCCTGTCCACTTTGCTGGACTTCTTACTCAGAGGGATGCACTGCTCTTGAGCCTGGAGGAGGTGATGCTTGAATATTAACCAGCTTTCTTGGACCCCTTTTCCTTCTAGGGCCCTACCCCATGAGATTCCCCTAAGTAGGTCCCTGAAGAGGCCAAAGTTAGCTCTCCTGAAGTCCAGGGTTGCTATCCTACTTATTGTCCTGCTCCCTCCTCGCAGGATCCTGAACTCCACCATCTCATGGTCACTGCAGCCAAGGCTGCCCCCAGCCTTCACATCTCCAGCCAGACATTGTTTGTTAATACAAAGTCCAGCAGTGCACCTCTCTTTGTTGGCGTCTCCACCACCTGGGTCAAGAAATTATCCTCAATGCTCTGCAGGAACCTCTTTGACTTTTTGTGCCTAGCTGTGCTCTTTTCCCAGCAGGTGTCAGGGTGGTTGAAGTCCCCCATGAGAACCAGGGCCTGTGATTGTGAGGCTACTTCCTGCTGTCTGTAGAAGGCCTCATCAACTTCCTCTTCCTGATCAGGTGGCCTGTAGTAAACCCCCCACCACCGTATCACCCATGTTAGCCTGCCTTTTAATCCTTACCCATAAGCTCTCAACTTGCTCTTCATCCACCCCTTGGCAGAGCTCCATACATTCCCTCACATAAAGAGCAACTCCACCACCTGTAATAATAAATAAATATTCATCAAGCTATCTTTCCTAGGAATACAAATGACAGCACAATAGATTGAAAATATATACAAGAATAAATGTTCAGTGGTTCTGTACATTAACGCATGTTCCATAATTCTGGTAACATAGAGTTTTGAAGTGATGTATGTTGCATCTCCAAAAAGGTGATTGCTGAGTCCGTCAAATTCAGGCAAGAAAAGACATCCAGTATTCAAATAAAGCTGAAGTGGGAAGTCAGTACTAAGATATTCAGGGAAGCATATTTAATATTTTTCAAGAAGATATTTCTATCAATCAGTTTTAAAAACAAATCTTTCTTCCTTGTACTGTGTGAGGTCATAGTCATGTTTAGACGCATACTCAGTCCCGTAATTAAAAGGTGACCGACAGCGTTTCTGTGCCAGGAGTTCTGAGAATGCAGTAGAAGGAAATGGTTCTTTATGATCATCTGAGCTCCTCTTTAGTCTCATAACAAACAAAACATGCATATTTACAAACACTACTTAATACTTTTATTGGGTAAATACTGCTTCAAAGTTTACATTATTGGTTTTGTCTTTTGCAAAGGCTAGTTGGCATATAGTGCTGTGGGCTGAATTGAAGTGTTATTTTCATTTACAAAATTAGTACACTGTCAATAATATACCCAAGTGTCCTTACTCTATCATACATAGGCCGGCCTGAAGGGAAAATCAGCACATGAAGTAATTACAGCACACTCTCTATAGTCTTTTTTCAGTTTGTTCTCTGACTCTCAATGCAGTGCCAGCATTTTTTAGAATTTGGATATATAGGGCTAAATCCATAGGAGTTTCTGTAGGATCTCCTACTTTCTACACTAGGCTAAGTGAATGCTGCAAGCACTTGGGCAAAGAGACTTAGGATGCCTTAATGGTGCAGTGCAGCAGCTGATCACAAGATACTGGTGCTGACTCTAAGCGAGCTCATAAGTCCAAGTTAGCTCAAACTTTGAAAGCTAAACAACTGCAGATGTGGACTCAGGAAAGCAATTCTGTAGCTTACTGGGCAGTATACTCACTGGAGTTGGTGAATTATGGATTTTTAGTTTCTATTCTGAGATTTTATATTTTATTCAGTGATCAGCCACTGAAAGTTGTATTAGAAAAAAATTCCCCTTTTCAAAACAATGAACTCTCGTGCTAGCTTACAGAGTCATGTTCACCAGAATTTTTTGGCTGGATAGCTCTTTACATATGCCATACAATACACGGAACAAAGAAGGAGTGTGCCCGCACTAGAAGAGGTATACTCTCAGATCACAGAACCTCCTTACACTCAAATTTGATTCCTTTCAAGAAAGAAAACTTGAATCTCCCGTGATTTGACTGAGAGTCTTAGTCCCTGAAATACTGAACTGATGAGGGTCCTGCTCTGCCTCCCTCAGACAGAAGACAGCAGAAATGGCTATATTTGTTTGGTTGGCTTTTTTTTTTGGCGCACTCATAGGCTTAAATCTTTCAAAAGACATAAGGAAAGACGGGCTGTCTGGGATTTTGACAGGGCTTACACATGAGCATCTTACTGCTCCGTATGGCAAACTTTCTTCCCAGGACAGAAAAGAACACACTCTGTTAATTTTAAAGTAAAATCTGAAGTACCACTGCAGTGTAGGTATTTCCAGGTTTAGACAACAGCTGAGCAGAGATTTGAAAATTGTACTTTTTAGACTTAGTCTCACAAAGTTGGATCTAAGGGAGGAGACTTTGGAAGGACGTAAATCTTTTTGTGGATATCTGGTCTTTCTTCCTAAGAGATTGTACTGAGATTGTTATTCCCTATCCAACATTAATCAGGTAGTAACAGCTTCCAGTTGCTAATGATCTGTGAGGGATGAAAGGCTGTCTGATGTTTCCTGTTATTAATTTTTGCCTATTTCCTAAGATCTATCCTGTGCTTATCAACATGGCACCTCAGTATCAGCTCTGAGTTTTTTGAACTATTAACTCCCATCAGATTTTATATTTTGGAATTGTTCTGCACATTGATTTGCATCTTGTTCAGGGACAAAAGCATGGCTGTTTGAGATGATAAATGAATACGCTGATTTCTTATGATCCGGAATGGGCTGAAGCTCCCAGCCCTCTAAGTTGGACTTTGCCAGCTAGTACGTTTTACATGGCTGAATGCTGGAAATGGCTTCTTGGCGATGTCAGCTGCACAAGAAATGCCGAAGACCTGAGAAAATGATTTCTCTGGATAGCTCTTTTCCTTAAATAATATCAGTTCTGAGTAACAGATATGCATTCTGAGACCAAATTCCATCTCTGGAATAAGAATATGGATAGCTCAGGCAAGTAGATATTTGGCTCAATTTTTTCAGGCCCTTGATTTTGCTTCTGAGCTGGTGTGTGGTAGGGCAAAGATTCATTAATGTGAATACGCTCAACAAAATGCTGCCTTTGATTACTAAAATTACAGATCATTCAGTCTTCCCCATCAGAAAGCTATGGCCTTTGCTGAAACCGGGTGGGAAAGGTGATCACTACCTTTGCTGGCATTTTGCTGTCGTTTCCTGCAAAGCAGAAATGAAGCAATAACAGCAAAAGCGAATCACTACTTGAAAAGAGCTGCTCACTTTTGTGAGTTGTTCGGAAAGTGTGGGTGTTTAGATCTTGAACTTCAGATGAAGAAGTCAAGCAAGCAAAAGCACAGGAGCCACAGGAACAGCTGGAATTAAACCTAAACATATATTTTGAGAAGCTGCAGGTGAGCTTCATGAGTAGGTGTAAAAATTATTACTGTGGAGCTAAAATGTCTATTCTGAGCAAACAGTGAATGTTTTGGTTTTAGTCTGTGTGTATGCAGGGGAACTAGTGATTTAGAGATAATAGACTATATTTAAACAGATGGAAAAATCTATTCCTAAAATTAAGAAAGAAAAAAGATCCAAACATAACACAGATCATAGCTCTGGAACTTAACCAAGGCCTAGGATACAACATGACTTAGGCAGTGAAACATATCCAACAAGTTTCCAAACAGCAAACAACTCGTTTTTAACTGCGAAAGTTCCTTTATATAAATCTTTCTGCTATCCTTCCTATTTGATCTATTTTTGAGTTTCTGCTAGTTTTCCTTTTTTTTTTTTTTTTTTGCTTATCCTTTTCTAGAGTAAAAGATGCCAATCATCCTATCAGCTATACATAAGTAACTGTTGTTGAAATAGATGGAACCTGTGGAGCACTCATGGTCACTGATCCTTAGCATTCTGTTCCCCTTTCCCTTTGGAGGAGATGAGATGTGTAACACCTGCCCAAGGATGAACATTCTGGCATTAGTAAAGGGAAGGAATATTCAGAGCTGCAGCATTAGTTATTGTATTATGTTAACTACATTGAAAATTGACTAAAACCACTAAAAAGTACCCAGGGTTAGTACACTTAAAAATATTTTTCTTACTTCTCTTCCTCATGTATAATCCCTTTTGATGTAGCTCAAGTCTTTCCACCATAAAACAAAGTGTCTTGGAATGCCTTCTAAAAGGGGCTCAGTGGCCTATGAAATGAACTAGGTGATCTCGGTTACCTGGTGACAGGTGTCTCCATCAGACGCAAAGAAAAACCTCTGCACAGCTGTCACTGGCTTCCACCTTTGGCCACGCTCATAATGCAGAGGCCAAGCACCAAATCAGATGTGGGCAAAGAGCTATCCTGATGGCTTATGCAGGTCAGGTTTCAGGCTTGTTATCAGGAAAGCATTTACTGCCACTGTTTGCACTTTTAACCCTTTCTTCAATATAAAGACCTCTCCAGAAAACAGAGTACAGGCCATGCAGCGTAATTCCCAAGAGGCAGCCTCCGTAGGAAATGTGAATCTCTTAAGTGAAATTTCAGTAATGAATTGTTTCCTAAAAGAAAATTGAAGGAGGAAGAGCAACATAAGAAGATTGGACTTTGGTTGTACCCAATGTGGGACTTATATTGATTTGGGAAGTAATTCATTTTCATCTTCTGAAAAAAAAAAATTGTAATTTAGAAAAGTTTGTTTTTCTGCATTGAGAGAAAAACAACAACCCCAGGATATTTTTTCTCTTTGTGCAAGATAAATAATTTTGAGCTTCCCCAACAAATATTATTAAAACTTCAAGCTTTCATACATGTAGAATTGTTTAAATTATGTTTATGATCTTTCCTCTCTAAAATCAATGTACATAACAAATTTGTTGTTTCTTTTAGACTCTAAGAAACTTGCTGCTTCTCTTCTGCATTCTGTAGCTCTAAACATACAGACATCGTTATTTTAGTGGTGCAATGCATCAGTAGTCTCAGAACTAGGTTGTGCAAATTTTACCTAATCTCTCTAGAGAAGTAAAAATAAGAGCATGATTATCATTGTAATTGCAAACAACAGGCAAGTCACCAGTTGCAGAATTTGTCAGGAAAAAAGCAAATAGGGAACATCCCAAATTCATATTTTCAGGATTCCCAAACCAAGAAATGCAAACATAACCGGTTAGAGAAAAAAATGCCCTAACATCATCCCAATCTGAAAATAAAATTAATCCTTAAAAGGGGAAAATAAATGTATTACAGTTGCAAAACCCCAAATAAAAAGGACAACTGAGTTAGGTGTACACTGATGCAACTTTACCAGACCTTCTCAAGCAATGAGTAAGATAAATTATTCACTGTATCAGTTGCCTCTGATGAGAGAGTTTTGTGTATCTCTAATAACTGTGCTTGTCTTATTGTCTGAAAGTATTCTTTTTTTCAGTCCCACCTCTACTACACATTCTCATCTTTTTGGAAGACACACAACACTTCTCTTATAAAAGCAAAACCATCCTATAAAAATGGCAGCAACAGAAACAGCAAAAGAGATCCAGAACATGCTAACTGGTAGATTATTCACCTTGGTTCTACAATTTCATGTTGCAATCCCTGTTCTACCTTTTTCCAGTCAAAAATTTGAATCCTATAGGGCAGGGGATTGTCTAAGCTAGCATTCTCCTGTCTATTCAACGTGGGATATATGACTAAATGTTACTTAGTCATATTAGATTTTACTCTTTCTCTACGCATTCTCTGAACCCACATGTGTTATCTGAGCAAATTAAACTGAAGGGAACTGAATTTTGGCAGCATCTAACTAATAATGGTTTCTTTTTTCCTCCCAAATTAGATGTTCTTAGATAACGACTGTAATAATACTGTATCTGTTCCTGAAAAACGCATGACTCAACAGTGTAGATGCTCTCTCTATTGCTTTGTTTTTGCATAAAGTTTTGCTATTTTTCCGAAAATATGTACTTCCTCAAATAGAAAATATGTCTTTATTAAAGGATTTACTTAATGAATTTCTGTTACCGGTGTTCGACGGCCAGAACAAACGTTCCTTATTGTGTCTCATGCCAGTCAAACCTACTGAAATATGAGAACATCCAGCTGCCTAATGATGGCGATACTTAAAATAATGAGGTCTTGCTCATACAAATTCTGTGCAGAGGTCCTGCCAATTCATGGGAGCCCATTAAACTCCAAAGGGGGCGAATAACACTGAGGAGGTCCACCCATGTAGAAAAGCCTGCAGAACCAAATCCCGAGTATACACTCACTTTTGCAGTTCTCTGTTGCTGTGATACAAGTTGCACATCCAGTCAGCAGCGAAACGTGGGCTGGGATAGGAGAGGGCCTTCAAGATTTCTCATGTCTTATCAAGAGGCAGACAGATGGTAACTAAAAAGAAGACTATAATAGACAGTGTTTTAATTCAAAATACAACAGATGTTCCCAATACAACCATGTGAGTCTTGGATCATTCATTAGCTAATTAACTGTGTTGTTTTCCACTCTATTTTAAAGAATATGTGTTTTGTCAGTGTCTATATTTTCTTTTTAGATATTCTCTAATCTGAAAGTCTTTGGTTAATAAGAGTGTAACAATAAAACTGACAAAGCCATTGGCCTTGTTTTCCGTGTTCTTTGAGTTAAGAGATGGTTAGGTTGCAGAAAAATACACCTTCATCGTATCAGGATTACGTAGCAACTGAAACCTGTGTCATGAAAAAGGCAGGAAGTACTTACTGGGCTTATGAAGAAGCCTTTCTTCTTTTGTGGCTCTTCTGCTATTTGCCTTTTTCTCATCTCAGAGCCCACACTTTAAAAGACTTTGCATATTAAAGAGCACTCAGCCTGACATCCTGTGCCAGCTACCATTCTTCTGGGTTGCCCTTCCTCCAGCCAGGCAGCAGGCTGCTGGCGGAACCGCTCTGTAGGCACCATAGGTCCAGCACTCCTATGGAAGTGCTCCATGTGCTGTGCATGCATAAAAGCTCTGCACTACTGCAGAGTGGTGGGCTTGCTGTATCTTTGCAACAGGTCTAGTCATATGGAGATGTGCAAGGCCCCTCTTTTGTTAAAACTAGCCTCAATTTTGCTGAAACTGGCTCTGCTAGTCGTATGCTTCCCACAAGATGATTGCTGCTATATAATTTTTTTTTAAGTTAGTGAGAATACATACGATACTTATTTAGGATTTAGCAGGGACAATCTGTGCATGGATCTAAAATTTTCCATTTTTTACTGCTCTTTCCAAAATGTTCTTTGAAACCAAAAAAAATCATTTAGAACAATGAAACATCAGCTGTGATTAGTTACATTCAAATATCGGTATCTTTGACATCTTTATAAAATTTAAAAAAAAAGCCGGCATGCGGGTATTTTAACTGAACAGTGTTACACCACTGTTTTCTACTCAGGAAACTCGGGAACATTCAGAAATATTTAAAGACTATCTATCTTCAGTAAAAATGCATTTGGCAGTGTGAGCTTATACAGCTTCACTGTATTTGTCCCTGCAGCTTGACAGGTCAAAAAAGGAAAACAGATTTTGAAAATCAGTCTCCAAAACTCATGGTTTGCATAATCTTCCTAGTGATAATACCGCTTAGGACTTAAGGTGAGAGTGCCTCTATGTTATCAAGCCTCAAAACAAGCCCTTAAGGTTTACGCTCCAGCATGTCCCTGTTACGATTTGCGAACACTAATGTGGACAACATATCTCAAGGACATTACTTGTCTTCCTAAAGATGTATATAGTGCATACCAACCAGAATAGTATGCCGGCTATGTACTTGAAAGTAATTTGACTCTTAGCCTATAGTGGGGTGGTTTCAGTAAAACAACAGCTAACTACCTCAGGATTTTGTATGTACAAAACATTCCTTACCTCGTGGTCAACTAAACATCAGCCTTCTATTCTCAAGTCATTCCTAAGTGGTCACATGTTCTACAAGGTGCATAGTCTCAGGAATCAATGAGTGTATTTTCCCACAGAGCAGGATTTCATTCTGCCCTGGACAGCATATGTTATAAATAGTTAGGTGGTATAGGTGACAATATTAAAAAAAGGTTGTTAAAAATAGCGTACTATTTATCTATCTGACAGTAGCAGACCAGAACCCTTGGGCAAGATCCAGTGCAGAGCTGTATATAGATCATTTGGGGAGGTAAAATATATAACTGAAAACATTTTGCAGGATATTTTTACCTTCTTTTTCTTTTTATTGACAAGCTTATAAGCCATCCCACCAGCTTTAGATATTTGAAATTGTATTCTTCCCATCCTTCAAATTTCATGTGTTTTACTCGCACATTTTCTAGGTAGCTCTTTTATTAAAGAAAATATTTATTTCTCTTTAAGGTTTACAATTAAGTTTAATACAAGATACAGTAAAATGGTATTTCCAGCAACAGGAGACGGCAAAGTAGAGATATTAGCATACATAGCAAATTAGCACCTCATTTAGATCGATTATAGACCTAAACTATGGCTTTAAGTCAATGCAGTGATTCCCTTTAACGTCAAAAAGCACCGCATGAAGCCCTGTCTGATAGGTTCAAGTAGCTCTTAAAAGTTTATCAATAAATCGGAACATGAATGGCATTGCACAGTTTTTATGGCTACCTGCCTAGGCATTTTTTTTCAAAAGAAGGGTAATATCCAGTAATATTCTCAGCTCTGGCATACTTAACTATTAGGTTACCATATGCTCTTCCCTAATACGAGTGGTTCATGCCACAACTGTCCTTTCTACATCTACGCTAAGTTTAAGGCCCACTACATTTCTATTTCATATTAAATAGTCTGAATACCGTGGCTTAAAGTGGCTGAAATGATCTCCTGAAAACTGCTCTACTTGGCCGTGTTCTACAGCTGCTGCTCAGCTTTTCTGAAAGCAAAAAAAGATCATTTAAGAAGAAACAAGAAACATCCAGTTAAGCTAACCAATCCAATAAAGTTCACTAAAATACAGTCCAGTCAGTATATTGCTGCTGATGCAGAATTACAGAACTAATTCTGGAAAAGACTGAGCTGAATGCAGCTTCCAGAAGAGGTGGAGGGTAATATAAACCATAATAGCCTGAGTGGTTCTAACTACAGCACACTAAGACATGATCTTTCGCAGTTTTCTATGTGTCTGCTCCTCTGCCAGAGGAAATATTCGTCACCGCTGGGGCCATAGAGAAAGTAAAGTGCAGCATCTGAAGATACAGTGGTCTCCTTTTTCCAGTTTACAATGTTGCCTTTGAGCATAATGGAAATGTATTTCCCCTTTCCAGTATTTTTGAAGCCTTTGTTGTCCCTGAGGTTTCAGTCACTGTGAAATTTTAAAATAGCACATGTCAGTTATTTTGCAGATCTTTATAAGTGCTAGGTATGAGACTGTTTTTAACTCTGACACTTGAATCCGTTGGATATGCTCAGTAGTGAGAACCAGTCTGCTGGAATAATGAATTCATGCATAACAAACTGCCTAACTGAGCTTACAAAGACCCATCTCTTCCCTAACGCTGTACTAAAAATTTTATTCAATCTTTGGTGTGTGCCATTTAGAGCAAGACTACATGTATGATTTATATGTTTTGATATCCAGCTTATTAGAAATTTAGTAGCACCAAGCAATACATTTCAACATGTACCCGGAGTTTCACTTAATTTTTTTTGTAAAATCTGGTCAAAGACAACAGGCCAGAATTCTTTATCCACTGAAGAGTATTACCCCTTGACAGGCCAAATCTCTGCAAGGTTCAACTCACAGACCTTCCTTCATATTCTTCTGGAGTTTTTTTTCTCCCTCCCTTGCTCCTGCCCACTCTACTGAAGATGTAAGTGGTTTGGCCTCTAACTTTCTGTGTCACAAGGGGTTGTCTGAAGCACACTACAGAGGCTCTATGCCTTTTCCCTCTGATTCTCCTCCTGTAAGCACAGCTCTAGGGCGTTGCTGTAAGTCTCAAGACGTGTGCTGGTTCTGCTTCTTTTCAAGAGCAAGTATAGGTTAATACACTTCAGCAACATATATCAATGCTCCATTTTACAGCTGTCTGCTTGATATGGCACATACAATTCTAGACAGCCTCAGGAACCCAACAGATGGGTAAGCACTGTGCATTTTATTCTATTCTCTAGTTAAGAATCAATAGAAAAGCACATGCTGTGGTCTTGCGACACATTCATTTTGATTAATATGTTTTTTAAAGTTGTGCTGTTGGATCAATATAAGTAAATTTCATTAAATGCTTTGTCTCTGTAAGATAAAAAGCAAGGGTTATTTAGTATTCACAGACCTGATTAATGAATTTAGAAACATCTGCTGCATTGCTACCAACTCTGAACACGGTCCCAGTGGCCAAGGAATATCAGGGCAAGCTTTCCATTTGAAAAGATGAGAGTTAGACGTTTTGTACTGTTAGTACTTAAAACAAAAAAAAAAAAGACTGCTCTTCTTCTTATCTTCTTACACATTTGAATATTATACAAAAAAAAATTTAATAACTGAGCAATAAAAAAGTAGTACAGCAGTATGAAATAGTAGACTTTTGTTGAAATACACATCAGATAAATGAATGTAAAGAAATAGGATCCCAGTGGGAACAGCAGAAGCACCTTTGATTTGAATTATTTAAACATAGATTGGTCACAGCAATTGAAAATGCAGTGGGGAAGCAATTCTGCATTAACCGTGAGATGGACAAGATGACCTAACAGATTCTACATGATTCATAAGAACAATCTTACTGCAATACTAATACAAGTTTTATAGTGTGTTCTAGAGGTCCTATGAGATAGCCATGGACAAGGCTTTGCACACACAAAATCAGAAATGGTTTCCATCTCCAAGAAATCTGAAAAAGAAAGCAAAGTTACAAAGGATCGAATGAGTTTTCATGGTAGCTCAGTGACTCTTATTGCCCAACCCCAGAAGCTGTCCTACACTTTGGGACACAATCCAGTGCAAGCCTTGCAACTGAAATATAAAAGGAAATTTTAATTCTAATAACTTCCATTTATATTACAAAAACAAGGTATTGTTTTAGTTTTTAATTCATATTACTGTATTTAGAATTGTTATCAGCTGATATGCCTCAGCAATTCGCTACATAGTAAAAGCAATTGGCAATTGTAATTAAGACTCATTGCTTACCTGTAATTCCCACATAATGATGTCTCACACACACTGGCTTTACAGAGAGCCACTGCACATTTACAATACCTGTAGGACCAAAGTGAATATATCTGTTCTAAGTAAAGTCAGATGTAAAATTCCCTCAGCCTTAGCAAGAATGAAATTAGGCATGTAGTTCTCTTTGGTCCATTCTTCATATACGTCAAATACAGCTCCATCTCATAGCAATATGCCAACAATAAAACAAGTCTTTGCATATTTCTCCTTCAGTCAATGAGAAAAGAATATTAGCTAGTTTTATTTTTTTTGAATTAGAACAAAAATGTTGCCTCAAAAAGGAATCAGGACTGAGTTTTCAAACAGCAACAATTAGGCGTACTGCAAATACTTCACTTTTTAACTGGTACTGCTAAGCTTTTCTTTTTTTTATATTTTCAGATTAGTCTTAGGATTGACATGACCTTCAATTAACCAGATCAAACATCATACATTTTGCACAAGCAATTTACAAACTGAATGGCAGTTGATCCTCTCATACAAAGTCCATTCCAGATTATCAAAAAGGAACTAAGCTAAGGGTGACTCTGAAATGATGTAGCTCACACTTGCCCTCATTTAAAGAACTCTGTTATAATAGTCTGTCTTTAATACCCTGTGAGGGTACTTGGTTCCTAACTGTGATAAATCTTCCTATAATCACTCCTTTTAACAAGATCAAACAGCTTAGAACATCCAAAAGGCTTAATTCCTTCAGGTTGATTGCATTTATCATCAAAGATTACAAAGTATATTGCTTGACATTCGGAAAATAGCTTTATTTGCTCTTTTATTTGCTATCAGAATCACAGAATGTAGAATGAACAAGAATGTCATAGATCCTACTGTTTTCAGTACACAAAATCAGCATTTTGAGTTTGGATCAGATGACCTCCAGATGTCCTTTCCAGCCTAATTTATCCTGTGGTTCCATGATTAACAGCCACATTTATAGGGTATATGTCAGCTGAGTCTTCCTTATTAGAAAAGAGAGTTCTTGAAAATATAAACATCTCTGCCTGTGAAGAAGCAACACAGTTAATCAAACATAGGTTCAGGCCTAATATAGCTTTAATGAAGTGTGGAAGAATGAAGATTGGACAGGAGAGGGACAAGTGAGAAGAAAAGCACTTTTTAAAAGTGATAAGGGAGAAAGGTCTTACAAAATGGGAAGGAAAGCTGAGAGGAGAAAGGAGAACCTAAGCTTGGTGGGTTAGAGGTGAAGTTACCTAAGATATGATTATGAAGTTTCCTAGATATGTCACACTAAAAATAAGAGGAGAATTTGGAGGTACTGGGAAAGACACATCTAGTAAATCGGGGATGAGCAGCATAAACACTAAAAACAATTGAGAAGGAGACTATAGGAGTTGGGTTCATTTCAGAAACAGTGTTCTGCCGAGAAAAAGACAACTCAGGGTCACCTAACGTCAAGCTAACACAAAGGTGGAAGGTACAGCTGTGTAAATGGAGAAAGCAGTTGTCATTTAAACGAACCATTGCTTTCAAGTAAGCAGGAGAAATGGGAAGATTGGTATTGTTGTGTGAAATATTCTTGCATCAGAGACAGAAGTGCCAGAGTTGTACCCTGCAAGGTGGTGGGACCTGAATCAGCTGAACACCTAACCACACATTTTCAGCGTATGTCGCAGACATCCATGGATCCATACACATACTTAAGGGTTCTGCTGAACTGGAGGACAGAAGAACTGAAAATTTATTTCATATTCCTTTTCTCAGTGAGGTTGGCTCTTCTCAGTTTGTTTTGTTGGCCAGAAGTGTTATCTGAGAAGGAAAGGGGAGTGCTCTGCAGCGGCTAAATCTTCATGAATTTAAGTCAAATAATATGTCAAATAGCTTGAGCAGAAGAAAAAGGACAAACTTAGAAAAACAAAATTTTCTTTTGATGAAACCTTTTTACAGATTATCAAAATTAATTTTAAAAAAGGCTTCAAGTAAGTTAAAGTAAAGGAAGTGCTTCATTGCAGATTAAATATTATTTTAGGGTTTACTTTGCTTGTTCCCCTGAAAAAAAGTAATTACTTATACTGCACTAACCAAGAAGCTGTCTTTACTCAGATCTCTCCTGTCACATTCTAACCAAAAAGCCACTTTTTCCCCAAATTCTCTAAAAGTCATCTGAATCCACAGAGTTGCTGCTGTATGCAGAGATCTTGTAACTTCCACAAGGCTGGCATGAGGGCTGGAGGAGCAGAGGGCAGAGGCATCTCTTTGCCACTGCACTAAGACTAACGTGCCAAATACTCATCATATCCTAGCAGCAGTCTGGAAAACAGCTGTGTGTGCCAGCAGACAGTGTATGGGGCTGACTCATTCTGGTTGTAAACACATGCCAACTGGCATTAACTGGGAATTTTTCAGCAAACTAATTTTGACAGAAAACACTGATTTACCAAAACTAAAATATTGCTGTGGGAATGTGCATATCAGTTCCAGCATCCAGGCACTTATCTGATCCAGAATAGTCAGTATCACTCTGATAGGGTTCTCACCTGAAACACCAAGGCTGTGCTCTAAATATGCTGGCAAAGAAGAATCTGTATTTCTATTCATTGTTTATATTGGGAGCCTGAGAACACCAGCCAGCTAAGTTATCCATCTAAAATTGGGATATGTGAATACCTATTGACAGCTCGATCTTTTCAAGCCAATGACTTCTCATTCCAAGGGAAGACTGTTCATAATCTCCTCTGAATATAAATGAGATAGTGAAAGTTCATCAATGATAACCAGCATACTAGGTGTCTTATAAGGCCGACGACAAATGTTTGAAACATAAAAAGTCTGGGAGGAATGAAGGAGTGAGATTTCTGTTTGTGTTTTACGATTCATCGGCTGAGCTCTTATTGGAGCTTCCATAGGAAAAAAGCAAAAACCAGTTTTTCACAGCATAAAAGTCTGAGAATCCAAATATTTTCTTGTGCTGTTTCAGGATAAACCCGATAGCTTTCAAATGTGAATAAGTGTGACAGTAAGACCTCAGATGCTGAATTCAGGTCCACATTTGGGATCTGGGAAAATCCAGCCCCAGTTCCTAACTGTTTAGCAATTATTTACACAAACTGAAACATATCTCTGAAAGAAATTCAGAGGCCGATAATCTAATAGTCAATAGCCTATTCAACAGGTCAGAGAACTCACCTAAGCAAGGGCAAGTTTAACTTCTGGGATGAATCAGATAGAACAAGAAACATACACATTTTTAATTGGGCCCCAAGTAGATGGTCCAATCATCTCTCTAGTGAAACGTACCTAACGAGCAAGGTTTCTTCTGTTTACTTTCCTCCACTCTATTCAACATTTCTTCTTACTGAGTTTAGGATACCCATTCCTACAAAAAATAATTTTAAAAAGTCAGCATTTTTCATCAACAAAATAGTATCTGTTATTGAGAAAGTCCCTAGTAATACTAATTTATCTTGATTGTTATAGAATTTCTTGAACTCGTATCTACTTTTACAGATAAAGTCAGCTCTGTGCACAACGCTTATATCCCACCTTAACCTCCAGACTGCCTGAGCTTGCTGTAAATATAATCTCAGACGAAAAATAGGCTATTTACTTCAACTCTGACCATAAAGAAAGGATGTCCTGTCCCTTTTCCTCGTCCCTTGTGGTGGTATACTATTAGAGCAGATGGAAGAAATTTGCTTTAGCAGTTAATCTCTTCAGTTTTGGTCTCTGTGGGCAGACAAACACCTTAAATTTCACTTTGAGCTTTAGGGGAAAGGAAACCAAAAAATGTTAAAATAATTCTTATTGAAATTCACAAATTTTATTTGAAACTTCCTTTGATGATTCTCGTTCTTCCTATGACTAAACTTTCATCTAAATATACAGAATAAATCTAGATTGCCAGGTTATAGTCATTTGTTCTTATCTTGACCCTTACTTTCATTAGATGACTTTCTGTTTTTGGCATTTCTCTTACCACTACCACCCTTGATCTGTTCATAAGAAACAATCAGAGATTTCATTTTGCCAAAGTCACTTAGTTTCCTTCATGATTTTTCTTCTGTCACCTGGAAATCAGTATTTCCTTTGCTCTATTCAAGCCCTAGCTTGAATCTTTTTTTCTTAAACATGGGTGATCAGACTCGCATATAGCATCCCAAATCGTTTCTTACCATAATCTTGTACCATAACATCTGTAACTTCATATTTTCACGAGAAATACCTCAGTATAACTTACAAACACCTTTGCTGTCTTTAGAGATATATGTCACTGGACATTTGCAGTTTTCCTATAACCTTATATTAGTCATTCGGTATAACCATGTGTTTCTCCTCTTCTGTACAGTCAACTGGCAAGCAATCAGAAATTTTAGCTTCTTTTTCTTATCTACATTATCTTGTACTTTGTGCTCTGGAACTTGAACACATTGTTATTCCATTCTTCAAAATCATTCACTTTACAGCATGATGTTATTAGTCTTCCTGTGTACCAACAACATTCTACAGTTTTTAATCAAATCTATTGTTGTTAATGTTCACATCATTAATGAAAATAATAAACAAGAGCATTTCCAAGATCAGTCATTTAGGAACACTCAACCCTTGCCTGAAAGGTCCAATTTTTGCAGAACTCCCTGTCATCTCTCCTTTGCCCAGTTCCTTGCCCAGCTTAAGTTCTTCTAATAAACTTCATCTTCTTCAACATCTTCCGTTTAGTAATTTCCCATGTAGCTATACAAAGTGTTTTCTAAAGTTCAGACGGAATAAACCCACTGCATTTCTTCATCTATAAAATAAGTTATCTTAGCAAAGAATGGTACAGTTGGAAAAAGCTGGCTCTGGTGAACTGTGTCTGAATTTCTGTTTACCCTCTTTTTATTTTTCTTCCTTCATTTTTCTAAATTTTTTCTTTTATCTTACGTACTACTGTGGTGTGAGCAATGGTCCTGAACTTACTTAGGCTACTTTTTTCCCCTCTTCTTTAGTGTGGCCACTACGCTTTTTTTTCCTGATCTTATAGACTTGACAGGTTTATTTAAAGGCTTGAAACAGAACCTGTGATTTCATATGTAAGTTCTTTCTGCCTTTGAGTTCTGAGGAACTTAGTCTTAAAGTTTTTAAATGTTGCTCTCATCTTGAACTCAGTCATTTCCATTAAGGTAGTGTGTCAGGCACCCTTACCCCTGCCCCAAGTTTGTAGTTTTCTGCAAATTTGCTAAGGATGTATTCTGTCTCATGATTCAAGTTATTGACAAAGACGTTGAACAATGAGTGCTTTAGTATGAACCAGCAGGATATTCCATGTGCAGCTGGTCACCAACTGGATGTCAAACCTCAAACCATAGATTACTACCCTTTCAGCTGGACAATCCAGCCATTTTTCAATTCATCTAACTGGATTAGCCCTTACTTCCTCAACTTCCAAATGAAAATGCTGTAGATTATGTTAAAAGCTCTATTAAAGCCAAGTTATATTACATCCACCCATCTTCATCACCCACATAACCAGCAAATTCGTCACAAAAAGCAATCAGGCTGGTCAAACATAATATGCCCCATGTAAAACCATATTTTCTTATTAGCTTCTTGTCCTTCATGTGTTTGGAAATGGTTTTTAAGAGGATATCTGTCTTCTTAGAGCCTGATCTGAAGCTGATCAGCCTATAATTACACAGACTAGCCTTCATGCCTTTTTTTAAAGATGGGTATAACATTAGCCATTCTTTTACCAATCATCAGGAACTTCTCCCGATCACTAGGACTTTGCATAGAGGATAGACAGTGACCCTTCTTGCAAAATCCCATCTGGCCCCATGGACCCGAATACATCCAGTTTCTGCTGATAGTCATTTGTCTGTTGTCCCTCTCCTTCCAAAACCATGATACTACACATAGAAGTGTGAAAACAGACATTGTCCATATGCACAGAGGCAAAAACTGTGTTGAGCAGTTCAGCCTTTTCTATATCATGTTCCTTGGTTTTGCTTCTATTTATATCTTTAAAGTATTTTTGTTATCTGTTTTGATTTCCTTAGAAGGCTGAAATCAGTCTGATCTTTGACAGCTCTTGTCCATCCTTGTATCTCTTGACTTGTTAAACGTGATATTCTTTTCTGATCTATCATTTTCCCATTTTTTCTAGGTGTCTATTTACTCTTAATATCTTTTTTTTTCTCTTAATTAATTATTCATTTAACTAGGTCTGGAACCCTTCCATGCAGTTTTTTATTCCTTGCCTGTATTGCCAGTTCCAGGCAGTTTTTATGCCTTTCACTTTAAAAAAAGCTTCCTTTACATTTTTTTACTACCTTTGACTGTGTAAATTTTCTTGATGTCTCTAACAATGCTTCTTTAATAGCCAAGGTTTTTTTATTAAAAAAAAAAGCAACAACAACCCTGAGTTATGGAGCTGTTTTTAGTTAAATGTCCCTCTAATGTCCATAACCCTATGACCCTTTCAGGTCCTCTGTGCATTAAAACTGACAAAAATACATCTAAAATGTCACGTAACTCTGACTGTTTGCACTAAAAATCTCTTGGTTATTACATCTAGGACCTACCTATCATGTATGAGATTGATCACTATTAGTAGTATTTTTTATCTAATCAATCACTCTTTAGGAAATTTAGGTCTTAATAAAATAATTTTCAGGAGTTTCTCGTTCTTGGTAGTCTTTCAGAAATCTATATATACAAATACATTCTTTAGTTCAATAGAATCCCCTGTTAATATTCCTTTCCACCATAGCTAGGGCATCTCACCAGGTTATAAAATCCAAAGAGATGTATGCTTGCTGTCATCCATGTTTTTATAAACCTAACAAAAAGATCCACATCCTAAAGAAATATTCCAAAGGAATATTTTTAAAAATTTAAATTGTATTAATATTGTATTTTTCTGAATTACGTCTTATTTAAATCTGTGGAGTGAAAACTGAATGAAGATTGAATTGTAGATGTCTAATCTAATAGACTAAGTAATCCGGTGGCACAGGGGTGTCAGCCAGGTTACAAGTTTGTTTACGTCGAATTCTTTGCTCTTTCCCTATTGCTTCTGAAGGATATTAAGATACCATTTTATTTTCATTTTCTATATCCTTTGACAAATAGGCATCAGCTTTTTGAAGGGAAGATGCTTGATGACTGCATGTTAATTTGCAAAATTTAGTAATTTTTTTTGATCCATTGTATTCTGTATTCATGGCTTATTGGTAGCCTATTAAATAAATATTTCTGACTTGGAGAATTGACAATAGGCAACACATTCAATTTTGCTTGGAGTGGAGGTTGAGAAGAATTTCTTGGTTTAAATTTAAATTTAAATATTTTAAATTTTAAAATTTAATATTTAAATAAACTAGTTGATCCTATTTACACTGAATCTTATGTCCTAATGCGACGTCCTTGGATACAGTTAATTAGAAACAGTATCTCATTATTTCATAGAAGTTTAAAAATATTTTCAGCTTCTAACAAGTATAAAACATAAAATGAAAAGGAAATGTGACTAGTGCTGATTAGATTAAATTTAATATATTAAAACAGCTGCTGAAATCAAATTCTCACAAAGTAACTTTATATCATAATAAAGTATCCTTTTGATCCCCGCAGCTTTTAAAGACACTAAAATTGAGTGGCTTCTATGAATGATCCAGCTGAATAAACTAACTGCACTGATGAGACTTGACTGAAGATTTTTCAAGCTGCAGTGATGCATACTATACAAAATTTAGTAGAACATCAAACGTGCAGGAGGGCCTGCCCCTATTTATATGTATTTAATAATAAAGTATATATTTTTTTAAAGTCTACATCTTGTAAAAAGTTCAGGGGATGAATAAAAAGAGATAGGGATGATCTGACTGAATACACTTTTGAGAATAATTGAAACAGAGAAGGGCTACACTGGATGCTACATAACAAGAAGAGAGGGATTCTGTCAGTGAAGGTGACAAAATGCCTTGAACTGCATGCCAAATCTGTACCACCTAATGACAGATCAACCTTCATTTTCAAAACCTGAAAGAAAAAGTTGTTTTTCCTTTTTTTTTTCGGTGCTCTGAATCAGTTCTAGCTAAAAGCTAAGCATTTAGAAAGTAACATTTCCATCACAGAGACAAGCACATTCATATTTTTGAACATAGAAATTGGAAATGGAGACTTATCATGAATAAGAAAAAAAGATCACTTTAGATGTTCAATAGACAGGTACAAAATAATGCCAGTATTTCAGAATAGGCCTGCAGAGGTAAAGCAGATACAGAACAAGGCAAAAGCAGCTCAGATTGAGGACGTCTAGGTAAAGCAGTGTCATTAAGCCACCTGGCTTTCAATCTGACACACTGTACTGAAGATGCTGCTAAATATCCTTGTTATTTGCAACTTGAATTTAAGCTGACCCTTTGGTCGGTTCACTCCTCTCATGAAGTACTTGTTTTAATCTTTTTTGCTCCCAGAAGTTTTGTCATAGGATAACTGTGATCAGGACTGCTGGAGAAATTAGGCCTTTGAGTTCTTTGGAATAAGCTGTCTACCATAGCCTCTCTATTCACTTAGAAATAAAAATAGAAATACGAAATAACAGTTTGTCTCTAATAAACATATTTTAATTTTATGAATATATTCTTCTCCTCAGTACAAATCAGGGGCTAATAAAGTGTTTAAATGTTTCTGCACTGTCCAGATACTCCTGCAGCAGAGCACTCTCCCTTTCTTCCCTTCTTTTGGATCTTTCTAGTCATTATTTACTCTTTCATTCTAAATCCCTTCCGCAGCCACTTTTTCTGGTGAGAGGAGCAGCCTGCAAGTCAGGCATATTTATATGCATTCCTTATTTACCTGCAGTCTTGGGTAGACTGCTGGAAAAGAATACCCGTTTACCTCCCCCTTTGATTCTTTATTTACACATATTTTGCCTGTAATTGGGGCCCATTTTCTCCTCTCTCTTTTTATACATTTTAACAAAAACTGCATTCGTTCTGAAGAGGAAAGCATACAATGTACAAATGTACAATGAAGACAGAACTGTGTTCTTTCACACTAGATTTTCACAAGTCAATGCCTCATAAGTTTTCATAGGTTTTTTCTTTTTCTCTCTTTTTTCCTGATCTTTTGAATTCTTGCCTTCCCTTTGCTGTGGTTCTTCATTCTGTGTTCCACTCCTGTTCCTTCTGTGTTGGAGTCCCCTTTTTTTTAATTTGCTCTCTCTTTCTGTTCTTAGCTGTATAGCCTTGTAGCCCAGTAGTCTGTTTAAGCATCGGTTACTGTAAGCGTGCCATGGCTGAACCCAGAACAAATAATAAGAACTGTAACGGCCACTGTGTGATTTAAGAATCCTTGAATCAAACTGAAAGAAATAAGGACAGAAGGTAGCAACTGAAGAAGGAAAACCAACTACTGGAGTAAGCGGAGGTAGTATCAGCACCAAAACAAAAAGAAAGGTAACATTTTGTAGGGGAAAAGACCAAATAACCTGTGAGCAGTTGGAGCAAAGAAAAGTTGAGCCTTTACCTGGTTCCCAAAGCTATCTAAGGCTACCAGGATGTCTGAGCAACAAACTGATTAGGCTTTCTTAATGAAACTGCATTACCTAGCCTAGTTTTGCACAGCTAAATACACATCCAGTAAAAATGGCTTTAGTGGACAGATTATCTGTATATTGACTGCTGACTGCTCCACTGCCCACAGCCCAAACTAAGCACCGTAACTACGGCCTTCCTTAGCAAGGATGAATTTGAAGTTCTGAAATGATAAGGCCACAATCTGTTAGGTTAATCCAATCCCCGAAGCCCTTTCATCAACACTAAAAGGAAAATGCATGGATCATGTTATTGTTTCAAAGCAACAAACCTTCAAAAACGTATCCAATCGTATGATGAGCAGGGTGTGAAAAGGTGAATTTCTATGGCTTTAAATAAATTTGATATCTTAAAATTCTATCTAGAAGAGAAAACCTTCAGCAGAGTCCTTCATAATGAGAGAACACGACACATTTTGTAGGAGCCCACTTACTCTCATGCAGCTGTATCATCATAGCAGGTGTTTATCAATATATACATTCTGTCATTTTTTTTTCCAGAAACAGTAATTCAGATCTTATGAGGTGAAGCGTAAGAATCCACAAGAAGAGGGACTGGAAAGGCACTTTACTCAAAGAAGCACTGAATCTGGCTATTTTCTATACTGTAGGACCCTCCAGGTAAAAACAAGCAGTGAAATCTGTATAACACATTTTTGTAAGGGCATGTGGAATGTGAGAGTATCTGCATTATTGAGGTTATCACTTCAAGGACCTTTTCAGTGCAAAGGGGACAATAAGCAAAGGGGGAAGCCATAAACAAAAGACACAGAGACACAAACCTGATAGAAAAGAGGTACAGGAGGCAATGGCAAAGACCAAATCCTTCAGTCACTAATTAATGTGCCATTAATAAGATGTAGACATGGCCAAACTGGACTTTGTAAAGAAGGAGAAAACACGATGAACATGAAGATTTTTGGGTAAGAGGGTGGCCTGTCTGACTATGCAAAACTTTCTAAGGAATATTTAGGGGAAGGGGATTGGGCGGAAACAAGGAGGGAACAAGAGAGAAGAGGGTGTATAAAAGAGTCGTTACCAGTTATATGTTTGCCTAAAGGGCAATAGTAGCTGGTGGGACCATGGGGCTACAGGGCTGTGTGTCAGGAGTGCCAGCTACTGGGGGAACCGATGAGAGGGAATTTGGGGCAAGCAACTGGAGTCAGACCTTGGGTGATGGTGGCCCCCATGTCTGTGGTGCCAGCAGCTGGGGCAAGTGAAGGGTCCTAGCGTCAGCCACTGGCGCTGGACCTGGGGTGGTAGAGCCCATGTGTCCTGTGTGCCAGCTACTGGGGAGTCAGAGTGAAAGTGAAGGCAGGGTCTCAGCGTCAGCACCTGGGGCAGGGACCGTGGTTGCAGCACCTGTGTGCCTAAGCACCAGCTGCTGTGAGACTGGAGCGTTTGTGTTTTCCCCAAAACCCAGGGCATGCCTGTGCGCATACTGGCATGCGTGGGCGTGTGCGTGTGTGTGTGTGTGTGTTTTTGTGTCTGGGATATGTGCTCAGCCTTGCAGCTTTGCAAGGAGAGCAGCAGCCACATCCATTGGCCTGGGATGGAGAGACCTTCGGGTGCCCAGGTCCACCAGGCTGGGCTGCAGCAGTGGGCAGGAGGGATCTCTGGGTGCTGGAGCCTGCCTGAGGCAGCAATCCTATACCTCACTTAACAGTTTTAATTTTAGAATCCCTTAAAGAAGGTACAGAAGCTTCAGCTATGGCCCAGTTGTTTGTGGTTGCTGTGGTGATTTTAGACATTTCAATCATAAAGGAAAGAGCGAAGTAAATTACAGGCTAATCCTATTTGTGTGAGCTATACATGGTTACGGGAGGTCCTTAAAGGTCTAGTCATTTCTAAGCAGGGAGGCTCTATACCAGTAAATTAAATAATGTTAGAACACAGGCATGGGCCCTGAAGCTCAATTTTTTATACCGCTAGACTGTTCGAATACTCCCTGATACACCTGCAGCATGCACCAACTACCACGCTCCCAGTCAGTCCCCCAGCAGTATGAGAGGCAGCGTGGGCTAGTGACCATTCCCAGTGAGCAGGCTGGATACCAGCACCCTGGAGGTTGGAAGGGTTCGATAGCAGAGACATGCTAGAGGATCGACATTGGCACTGTTTAGTTTACACATACAAATGTAGCCTCAAATGTAGCCCATATACATCTCAGATGAGATGTTGAGCTATCCTTGTCTTTAAAATATGGTTTGAGAAAGGAGACAGGCAGCCAATGTGTGGAAACAGCACAGTGAATACTTATCTTGTATCTTTTAGGGGAAAATTGAATTTAAAAAATTATAATGCTTGAGGGGGGAGGGAGACGTGTAAAATGATAAAGCATGAACACAGAATTTTATAGAATTGGAGGATTAAATGAAAACAATGTTCCATATCAAGGTCTGTGGAATGGAAACAACTTTGAAATGTCCAGATTTTTCATTACATTATTTCTTTAGGTTTTGACACGCTATAGCTAAAAATCACTATGTTAAGTATAGAAATGTTAGTCTTTAAGCACATAGGAGGGAAGGTGCTTTCCAGCTCATTTGTGAAGGGTATTCTCCTACCACATGCAAGCATCCCTAGCCAGCCTGCACAGGAGAGCTCCCTAGACAAGCCCCTAGCTCTTCCACCCTCCTTCACTTTCAGCAGTCTTACAATGCAAGAAGGAAAAAGTGTGGCACTCACCAGATCTCACAATTTGTTTCCCTTATGCCTGGAGTTCTCAGTAGAAAATGGTGTACTTTCTACCATTATCAAATATCTAGAGAAGTAGGGAATTGTCTTTCAGGATGGCAGTCTGAATAATACAATTAAATGTTACCACGAACCTAGTGCAAGATTGTATTCAAAACTATGGGACTCTTAAACAGTATTCACTAGCAATGCTTTGCCTTTTCTATTACTGTTAACAAGCAGATCTCAGTTGTGATGACAAGGTATAGAACTGTTTTATCTTGTTATTTCATTGTACTCTTCTAAGCTCATTTTCATAAGGTATGTATGGTTTTAGGCTAAACCGCTGATCTTTTTTAAAGACTTCTTTCTCTCTGATAGTCTAAAATTTTCATTAGTCAGCTGATTTTATACATAGTGGTCATTTATATTATGTAGCAGGGCTAGGAATGGGATTCCCCTTAGCCTATTCTAATTAATTTTGTGAGATTCTGTAGGTCACATTTGCATTAAGGAGGAAAGGAAGAAAGAGAGATGATATGAAGAAGTTAACTTGTTTAATTGTTGAAACAGGTGTGTTGAGTAAGACTAATACACACAAACCCCCGGATCGTATATCCCTGGCTTTTGCTGTTTTTTGTGATCTTCAGTTTCAGGGAACATAGCAGGAACACGTACACCAATACCTCACTTGTTTGGTCCTGACTCCACCTTACAAAAGCAAAAATCATCATCTTTCTTCATCATCTTCTGGGTGGTGGCAAATTGCAATGATTTCCCCATGATAGTCCTCTCATTCTAAAGGATCCTAGTGTATTTTAGATGGAACAGCTGACAACCATACGGGTAAGCACATGATGTCGCAGTAACAGCTGAATGGAATATATGAAATACCAGACTTTTAGGGTGTAACGGTGTCACTGGAAATGAGAAGAGGTAGGGTGAAATTCTATTACTAATACAGGAATTACTAGAATCACAGGATCACAGAATCGTTTAGGCTGGAAGGGACCTCTGGAGATCATCTAGTCCAACCTCCCTGTTCAAGCAGGGTCACCTGGAGCATATTTCTCAAGATCACATCCAGACGGGTTTTGAATATCTCCAGCAAAGGAGACTCCACCACCTCTCTGGGCAACTTGTTCCAATGCTCTGTCACCCTCACAGTGAAGAAGTTTTTTCTCCGGCCAGAGTCACTTTGTGCTAGTTGCTCTTCAGTGATACGCGCATTGTATATGATAGTCTCTGTCTCAAAGATCCTATGATGTTAATGAATAGAAAGGATAACAAAAATATTTAAAGGTAGAATGATCTGCCCAGGGAAATACAGAAGAACTGTGGCAGAGCCAGAACGGGAACCTGCAGTTCTTTGGATATGCTTTGCAAATTGGACAAGATGATTGTATTGCACGGTCCTAGCCAAAATATAATGCTGAGCAGTGATGGCTGCCTGAAATAGCTGTAGATTCTCACTGTCTTACCCAGTTTTATGAGTTGGCCCACATCTCTCAGTACATACATAGTCATCATCTATTAAACAGCGTTTCATAATGCCTAAATATTTATCATCTTATTTGTTAAATCTGTGACTATCATTCAAGAAACCTCCAAAACACCTTTTCTCTCTCATGATGTACTCAGATTTGCAATGTGGTGCACTGAGCATTTGCTGGCAATTCAATTTTAGTACAGCAAAGTTAATGTTGCATACTTTTATCAAACAGACAATAAAACTAATTCCGATCATGAGCATTAAGAAAATTCTGTCTTCTGGAAAAGTAAGAATATTTCTCCTGCGGTTCCAAGAAAAAAATTAAAAAAACATACCTTTCTCCCGCTCTCACTTTCAGTTCTTCCATCCTTCAAGGGTTTTCTAGTTAAAAGAAAAATGAGCTCCCTCAGTTTCCAGTGTGCACATTTTCTTTCAAGAGATTCCATGTACTGCTCCTTTAAAATTAACTCTCACCTTGTGGCAAATGGGATCCAATGAAGCAATCATATTCCAGTAACATCAGTGGAATATGTTTCACTGACTTTCTATTAGGAACAGAAAAACAGTAATTAAAGTGCCGAAAATGTACTTACGGAAACTACAGAAAACACAGGGGTCTTGATTAACATAAGAAAAACTTCTGCTTTTCCCTTGCCTATAAGAAGTGGCTCACAGTAGAAATAAAATGACTGATTTGGAGTAGGATTTAGGAGCCTGAGTTCCACTGACAGTCCGTGGGATTTATCCTAAGTTTCTTAGCTATTTCTGGGAATCTGAACCTTGAAAAAGATATATTACTTGTTAAACATACTGCTTTTTTCGTTGTGTATTGCAAAAAGATGTATTTTCCTTATTAATCAAGGGCTTATTCCCTGCATTCTGTACTCACATGAGTATTTTCCTTGACTTTGAAAGAACTATCTTAAAGAACAAGTCCTGTTTACAGAGCAAGAGTTACTATAGAAATGACTTTTCAGACATAGATATACTACTTGCTACCAGCATGTTACAATTTTGTAACGTATAATAATATGTAACTTAATAATATGTCACATAATAATATGTGATTATAATAATATTAAAAAAATAAAAATGAGTGCACTAACATAGCCCGTAAAATGATAAACAGATACCAAGCTTGACTGTATGCTGACAATTGATACTGAAGAAATATAGCTTGGCCATTTGGCTTTTCTTAAAAATAAGAAGTTTATTTATAGCTCTTTCTTTTTTATATTGGAATAATGTTCCCTAAGCCTTATGGCAAGTCTTTAAGGTTTAAGGATGCTTTTGAGTAGGAAATGTAACTGACTTCAAATTATCAGCCTGTCACGAGGGGTAGGGAAAAAACTGATCATTATGCCCTGGGTCTAGAGTCATTATTATAGGAGCCAAATAGATGATCTGAGGGGAGAGAACAGGCATCACGCTATGTGCAGCTCTTTGAGTGACAATTTTTGTGTGGATACAGTGAGTGAAGGCAATGAAATTTTTCTGACTTAAGCTATCCTCCTTACCTACTTTATCATCACATCCTTTCTTTTCTTCCTTCTGCTCTTTCTAATAATCTATTCCCCTCTTCTTTTTTTTTTTTTTTTTCCTTTTCTCTCTTTGGAAGATCTTCTGCTAGGCTGATTTCCAGTACATAGAACAACTCAGATCAAAGTAGGTTGAGAAAATTCTCTATTAAAAACATGGCTCCTACCAACAAAAGGGTGGGGGGGTTTGCTTTATTTTGTTTTTTCCTGGTATGGTTAAGTCATTCCCTAGAGCGACAGATTGTCTACCTAGAAAAGGACTCTTCTGCTCTTTTAAACTTCACCTACACAATGTTGATGAGTAATTTGAGGTTGGAGTATGCCTTTCATGTCATAGCTATGTAGGACAATGTATACATTTTTTTCCTAATAATAAAGATATACTAGAAACATTTTTGTAGTATACATATAACCTCCCAAACTCCTTCCTAGCACATTTTTTTCCTACAGTTTTGATTTCTCAGAGTTTATTTCTGTCTCGTCTAAAGTTCTATCTTCTGTAACATTACTGCACAGATTTTGGTACTTGCAATTGTTTCAGGAAGCAGAACTCAGAAGTGCTTTGTTTCAAAAATATTTTGAAATTCAACACAAGTTAGAGGCAACATAATGATATAGCCTGGATGATTTATGCAAAAACAAAAGTATAAGAAGTGCTCTTGTTTCCTCAAAGAGGCCTAGAAATACATCCATCTAACAACCTGAACAGGTTTCAAGGCTTTGCTGAGTTCTTTTTTTAAAGGACACTCCTGATATAGTCAAATATTAATTTGGTTCATCCCCATTTCTTTGCAATAAATATACGTAACGTTCCATTTCCCTGAAACCAGTATGAACAAATAGAGTGAAATTTCTTTGTAAAATACCCAGCCTACTTCTCCGTTTACTCCCAAATGAGCACTTTTCCCAGTGCTACACTCAGTACTTCTCTCCAGGCATGCAAGATCTGGTTTCCTGCAGACATTCCCAGAACCCTGCAACCTGCAATCATGTCTCTGGCTTGTGGGTTTCTGTTAGCTTGTCTATATCTTGGAGAAGCTTCTCTGTGCTCTGGGCTTTAGTCTCTGTCATTACAAAATGGGATTTTATAATTATTCCTTCATTTCTCTTGAACAATGGGTGTGACTAACATGTCCATAACCAGAGTAAGGTCAAATACTATTGCTGACAGCCACCAGAACCCACAGCTACCATCTGTGCTGTCCCTAAAATAATGTTAATAGAGGCCGTTCTCAACCATTGTTTTCCTATGTTCAGTGGGAAAGAATCAGGATATTTCTGCATTTTTAATCTTATTTGATCCTTCCTATTAATGCCTTCTGCTTATCTTCATATCTTTATTAAAAGATTGCAAAAATGTTTATTATTACATCAAGAGTAGGACAGAAGTAACTTGACATGGATCACCTGTAGCAGTGATGGAGGTTTTCATTAGCTCTTTATCCCTGGCCTGGCCTTTCTTTCTGAAGCTTTTGGCTCTCCTGACCATTTGGAGTATAATCTCTTTGGGAGAAGGACTCTCTTCATAACATAGAACAGTGCATACGTACATAGGCCAGTGAGGTTCTAATCTTAAATGGTATGTTTATACCCCCATGCAAATAAATTATTAATAGCAAAGAAAGATTTTTTGAGGTAATTGCACCAAGGTCGGCTTGTGCCAAGCCCTGTAGCGTTCTTCAAAGTCTGGAAAGTGGGACCTTAGATTATTTCATCCTTCTGCAAAATCATGCAAAAATAATTATTTTTCTTGTGTTTTTTTTTTCCTTAAGCTATTCTATAATATATATTTTTCAGCACCAGTTTCAATATCTGATACCTAGGGTTGCTGTTAGCAGGAATAAAATGAGCACTTGGGCAAAAAGGAACAAAAAGAAGAGTGTCTCACAAAGAGACAAGAGAACAAAATTAAGAAAAACAAGAAAAAAGAGAGACAAAATGAGGCAAGCAGGCCTAGGAATTTCTAATGTTCCCTGGTTGCAGAATCTGAAGCACCAAGCTGATGAGTGAATTGCACCTTTTCAAGGTGAGAACGCTTAAGGTACAAAATGAGGATGGAATGAGAGTGAGAAGAATTCACGCCAGACAGATGTGTGAACTCACCTAGGAAGCACTAGAAACAAAAGATTCCTCTCAGAAACATTACAACCAAGGCATAATAAAGCTGTTAAGGACACAGAGAACAGGAGCATAGTTTAAGTTCAATGCATATTAAATATTGAGAACTCAGACAGTGCTAACTTTTGAAGAGCCTTTCACAACTTCTGTCCAGTACCAGCACCTCTACTTTTTTTTTTTTTTTTAATGAGTTTGAAGCTGTGGTGTAGAGAGAAGAATGCACAAATAATATTATAAGCCATGAAATAGTGGGATCAATATGTTTTAGCATAGGCTTTCTTATTTAATTTTTAGCAAACATCTCTGTTCCCATTGCTGACAGCTTCATTTAGGCTGGCTTGACTGAAAGACAAGCACCCAAAATTGCATCACTCTGTACTGTACCTCACAGCAGAGAACATAAAGCAGAAGTGGCAGGTTGAGTCAGGAGAAATCACAGGGATGGGAGACAGGGTTCATTTCTCAGAAATGTTTAGCTTTTACCAACCCATTTTCAGGTAGAAATTATATTTTGAAGTTTTAAAGCTTAGTTTCTACTAGAAAGAGAAACATCTTTTATTAAAAAAATAAACCATTACCCCCACCCCTCCATGATTCTATCCAAATCCTTCTGCTCCGTTCACCATTTCAGTTTAATATGCTCCATGAGACAGCCACAGCACTTCCAAACTATCTTTTTCACGATCAGAGAGAGTGGAAAAGTAATTGTCAGTAATGAAAATGGGAGTGCTGCTTACATGTTAAAGTATTTGCCATGATGAAGTGAGACCAACTATTTAGTATTGTATTAATTTCCATGAGGACTCATATTGTTTCTCTTCTGTACATGCAGAAGCAGAGCTCCTGGGGTGAATCTGCTGGTGGCATTTGGAGTGCTTTATACCTGGAGCCTGACAAAAAAAGGTTCAATCTAAAATTTTTTGTAAGTTCTTTATTCTGACTTTTCAATACTGTGTAAGGCAATATAAGCAATGTATAAGGCGATGTAAGGCAATGAGTGTGGCCCAGCATAAATTCTGCTGCCCTATTTTATTTATACACAGCACAACTGTACACAAAGGGGGATTCTTGGTAACAAGCCAGGTTGTTGCCTCAGTAATACCTAGTGTTAACCAATATACTGCTAATGAATCAAATATTGGGGTTAATAGCAGGGTAAAGACTTCAGGCTTCACTGATAGCTCACAGTCACCAGGATCAAGCATAAGGAGTTTTTTGAAGTTAGCAATTTTAAAACATCAGAAATCCTGAATGGTGGATATTACTTTGAGCTGTGTGAGATATTAGAGATGCAAGGAAAAGGGAAAAAAGGACTAGCTTCAGTGTACTTTGCAACTATTTGGAGTTTCTACCACAGACTGCAGTAGGTCTGAGTCTGGCTTAAATAGCCTTATGTCTTTCCCTCTACCCTAGTAAAGCCATGCGCATTGGCAGTCTTCCTCCATGTACAAAGGCATTAAAAGAGCAGCACTCACATTAAGGTTTGCTCCTGCAGACACGAGCTGAAAAGGTAAACCTAATCCTCTAGAGAGAGCAGAGGCAAATCTAGTCTGTTGGATGCAAGCACAGAACTTTTCAGGCAGCTTAGTCCTGCCAAAAAGAACACCACATCTCCTAGCTGATCCATAGGGAAGATCCTGCCTGATTAATTTAGGTGCTTAAACTATGACAGACAGGATCTCCTCCTTCATATCATCAGAGATGCTCAGCTGTCTCCACGCATTGTGTAGGGAACATGGACATTCATTTGACAAGAGCTAGCCAGGAACCCCCTATCAAATCCCAAACAAAATTTGGGCCAGAACAATTGGCAGTGATAACAGAAAAAAATGAGCCTTCCTATGGCGGGGGCAGCTCCCAGGATTGTTCATGCCATTCTCCTCTCACAGTAGGTTGGAACAAGCAGTAACAACTCCTGCCTTTACCTTAGGATGTGCAGGAAAAGACTTTCTGTTCCCTGAGTAGCCTGAGAGCTGTTCCTCCATCTTCTCTTTTTTTTTTAACATATTGCTTTTGTGATGCAGCATGTATCACTAGGAGTGTGCTTACTATAAAAACCTGTCGTAAGCTGACAGGCAGGGAGTATCTTAGAGGGGTTTTGCATTCTCAGGATGCAGAGATAAATGAGGTCTCTCCCTTTAAAGAGATATTGTCCTTCACCCACGTCCCTGCAGATAGACCTTTGGGCTCTGGGAATCAGTACTGCTCAACAGAGGCACAGGGCTTCACAGCTCATGCAGAAATGGGAGTTGATTAAGGACAAGACACAACAAGTACATTACGGATGCTGGGAGGCAATAAGAGAGAAGGGACAAGATTGCAAGCAGTCCCGCCATTATGTAGGCTAAGAGTGTGCACAGCCTGACATTTCAATATATAGCTTGTAAATTATCTACAATTTTAAATTGTATAGTTTTAAAAATTACACTGAATCAGTAATTCAACAAATCCCACTAATCTTTCCCCTGCATCTAGCAAAAGCATCAAACTGCCTTACTCCTATAGAGGTGCTTGGCATTTTTGAGTTGCAAGGCAGGGAAGTTCCCTCACAGCAATAATACTTTAAGATCCCAGTCCTTATCCTTGTTCCGAGGAGAGAGATCCCAGCTGCTCTACCACATGCCAGTGGAGAATCATTGAGGGCTTCAGGATCATGTCCGCAAAACTAGCCTTGTGACCTATGCTACTTAGCTATCATTTATATCAAAGCAGAGCTAAAGTGTGTGCGTTGAGGGTGGAGAGGTCGGGGTAGTTTCCCATTGGGAATATCAGCTGCTTGTGTATGGAAAGCTAACAAATTATAAACATAACTTAGAAAAGTCATAACTTCAAGTTGTTGTATCAAAGCTACTATCACTGTCAAACATATCAAGAAAAATTACATAGCACTTGCATGGAGTGAAAAGTCTAACTGTAGAAATCTGACATGTTGCTATTGACTGTCAGCTCTTTCTAATGTGGTATAAAAAAAGATAGCCGGAAAAAAAAAGGTAGATGATGTGTAAGAGACACCATCAAGCCACAGGGTTCTCTGGTGCCATGTTTCTCTAACCCAGTAACCTCTTCTAGGAAGAAACAACAGACGGGCAATCTGCCTTCTCTTCCTGTTCCTGGCAGGTCCCTGCAACAACCCCATTCTCCTTCAAGACTTTGAAGCGTTTTCCATGGTATTAAACAGGACAGATCTGCTCCTGCAGACGGTGGCAGTTCAACAGAGGAATATTCTATGCTTTTCTGCTTCTGACACTCTACAAGTAAAAGTCTGTGGCCTGCGTGACCTGCATCCGTTTATAGTTGTACTCTTTTTTGGTAGGCTTTATAAGTGAGTACATAAGAACACTGAAACCGGAAGAAACCTCTGTAATCTATATAAATGTATTTCTTAAATGAGGCTGGAAAGGCCTCATTGTTTTACATTGGCTTCTTTAGATCTGTGATCCATGAAAAATGGATACCCAAAGAGAAATCCCTATATTCTGGATTATATTCCAGGTGTTGCAGAAACTACCTACAAGTATGAGGTGATGAGTGACCCAAGAATATGTCCATGTTACTGAGAAGAACCTATTATCTGGATTGAATTGATGGAGATTGTCACAAAAGCTGTTGTAACCTTCATATTATAATCTTTCTGATAATTGTGATTGTATTTCATTCAAGATTTGTATGAATTTCTTTATATTCCTTGGGTGTTTCAGCAAGTGTAATTATCTCAAATAACTCAGTCACAATTCAAAATACAAATTAATTATCCTAAGACTTCAGAGAAGAGATCTCATTATTCAGATAAAATCATTACTAGATAATCAGCGTAATCTTGTGCAGACAATGTGCGAAATCAAAGTGCGCATTTTAAAATCCATGAGTGAAGCCTCAGCCCTTATGGAGCAGTAGGAATTTGGCTGCTGTCTTAAAGGGGAACAGGATTCCACTAAGTATCAATATTTCAATAAAACATGTGAGTTCATGTAATGATGATAAACATGAAATCATTTTAAACCTATTAGCTTTATTTAGCTAGAATTTTTTAGAATCTGTTAATTCTACTTTCAACAACAAAAAAGTTTAAGGGTACATTTTGAATAAATGAAGATAAACATCCTATTATTTTCACAATACAAAAAAAAAAATATAAGGATCCAAAGGACTCTTCTCTTCCTTTAATTCACTAGAACATAAGTGCATTGCTGTGTTCAGCTTACAGATAAAGCAACATAACTGGTAAAAATTACAGTTCACATCTGCAATTTTTTGTCTTTCCTACAAGGTAAGTATCTGTTAATTCAGTCATAAACTTTACATTCAAAGTAACCCACCCTTTGAAGTGCAACTGGAAAGTATACAAAAACACACAAAAAAGGCTTCAAACTTTGCATTCCTTGCCTCTCAAATGAGTGAACTTAGTATTAACATATTTAGTTTTAATTTTTGTATTTTATTTTTTCCTGATTTTGCATGGTGTTTGGCGTAACACTTACCAAAGAAGAGGCCAAATAAATGAAAAATCCATAGGAATGAGAGTATAGAAACCAAAAAATATTTTTCCTATTTTATCTCGAGTTGTAGCCACAGTAGCAAATGCCAAGTGCCAATTTCTTTTTAAATTCTCAAACAAAATTCCACCATTCTATTTTCTCCTACCCCTAACGCTATCGCTATTGCACCAGGAAAGCCTCCAGAGCACAGCTTTGCCTTTGGTGGTTGGCAAGGCCTGAAAACCAGTTCAGGGGCACCGCAGGTTAGTCGCAACAAAAAAAAGAACATATTGAGTAGAGAGTACTGTGTGCTCTCACTGGTAGTCAACTCTGTCAGGTTAGTTTACTTTACTTATGTTCTTATCAAGAGCCAGATTTGGGGTCCAGGTTGGCAGGGAATTCTGAATATATGTAGATTTTTGGGGTCCAGGTTGGCAGGGAATTCTGAATATATGTAGATTTTACTCTGTGGCCTGAGCTTCGTCCTACAAAATTCCCTGCTACCGTAGAAAACTAGATTCTTAGCGATACACTTGATTCTCCCTGGTGTAGTCTTGGCATTCACTGCTGTTGTGACTTTGACCTGTGACTGTAGGTAGAAGTTTGTTATAGATATTTGGAAGTGGGTTTTTTTTAAAATCTTGTGGTATGTGAGAAAGGTGTGTCTGGACAATGACAATTACCCTTGCTGCTGGAGCTCAAGGAGAACTGTATGTCATGACCCTTGCATTTCTCTCCCATCCTGTTTCTCTCTGTACTTAAGTGCAACAAACTTATTCCATGTAATCCTGAGCTCTCACCACATTTATGCTCATTTGTTAATACAAATTATACACGGAAAGGATATTTTCCACCAAAATATATCTTTATTGTCTTAATTTACACTGTCTTAGCTACAGGATTTACTGAGCAACTAGGACAGCTTACCCGTGTTTCTGGTCCAAAAGAACATCTGATCAAGCTTTGTTCAAGGGAACGCTTGATAAGACTTATTGCTTCTCTCTTGTGAAGCTTACTGCACTTACTGCAGAAATGCAAAAAGGAATGGAACAGTTCTAGAAATACTGGTTTAATGTTCTCTACCTTAAGATGAAGCTCTAGAAGGTCACAGTGCACTGTGCTATCTGCGCATGCTAAAAGCCATCCGATGCATGGCTTTCCTCTTTGATTTCTCGGTTCAAGATTGTACCTTGATGTAAGTTGTATTATATCAGCTCCCATGATACAAACATTGAAAGAGAAGAGATGGATTTTCTAACATGTGCAAACCCAAATCATGTGTATTATTTTCCCTTAAGCATAGTAATCTCTCCATTCTCTCCATTCTCTGCCATATTGCAGAGAACTTGGCATCCAATAGTACTCAGATAGCAAAGGTGTGGATATGATATGGTAGCTGATAAATGCCCCTATCCAGATCTGGACACTCACCTGCCCCAGCTGCAAGCATAGGATCCAAGATAAATGAGTTAGTATCTCTTCAAGAAAATATGTAGTTTCATATCCAACAGTTGTTACAACTTTTCCAGTCCCCTCCGATGATTTATGACATCACACAAAACACATAATTCTAAATGGCAGATGCTCTTCCAGAATTTATAATGTTGCTGAATGTAGAAATATCAGCTCAAATGGATCATTCTGGCTGGCCCCATGGTGCTAATCATCTCCCTTTATTGCTGTTTGGTAGATCAGTTATAGGACTGTGCATTGGTCACTGTGTTAGCTACTTCTAAACTCGTCACCTAACTGATATATTACAGTGTCTATTAGACCCTCCTTGATGGAAGAACATGATCTTAAGTGGTGCAGAACACTTTTGTTTGAAGTATTTGCCAGTCCAGTAAGATCAATGACAGCCTGAGAAAGGACCATAGATTTCTCTCTCTCTCTCTCTAATAAATTTCTTCCTCAGTTATATGTTAATTAGACAAAAATATATCATTTTATTTTAGTCTTAAGTATACTGACTTGGAAAATTCTCCTAAATGACCACTAAGAAGCACTGTAGCTGGTATACAATGTCCACATTCTTTCACAAATGCCAGCAGGATTGCTCATGTGAATGTCTCTTTGTATTCTGTCTCCCCTAGAACAGAGTTCTATACAAAAGAGTGATTCAGGGTATACCAGCAGTAGAAGTACAGTGGCTCATGCCAAAGAGAGGATGCACCCCCATCTTTCTCCCAAGGGCTGCAGATGGGACAGAGCCAAAACGGAAGCATCAATAGTTTGGCTTCTGCTAGAGAAAAAGTAAAAGAAAATGACTCAATTAACTGGCTTGAGACTTTTTCAATTTATCTGTGCTATTTTATGGTAAGTGGATTGTTTCTGTCAAAAAGGAGAAATCTAACAGCGTTGGGGAAGATTTAATAATCGTATATAGGGGGAAAAATGTAGGGCAACTATCTCTAACTGTGTATTGACGTTTTACCCTCCATTAAGTCAGTCACTTGCAACATTAGATTTAAAAAAAACACTGCGTAGGAGAGTCTGCAAAGGGGGTTTCCCATAGGCGAAAAACCTAGTGCTAGTTGTACTCCTGTTCACAATGCAGAAATCACTGCAAAGCAGAACCTGTTAGCAAAGCCGCAGCAGGCACTGGAATGGCCAGTAGTGTACAAGATGGGAACAGCTGGCAGAGCAGCTTACATTGTGGAGCAGCTCTGCCTTAGTTAAAACCTTCCTACTCTGCAGGGCAGCCAGTGAACCCATGGGACTTGACAGTTGCAAATGTGTAAGCAGGTGCTACTGCAGGATCTGGTAAGCAGTCCCTAACAGTTACATAACCAAGAAACTAGAGGTGAGAATAGTGGATAGTTAGTTATACCACAGAGAAGGGGCAATCATGTAATCAGTCCATCCCTTTTCTCCTTTCAGTAAATCAAGTCAGTATTTGTCAAGCCAATGATATAAGATTTGTGACTAACAGGAGAAAATGAGCTCACTGAGCATCAGATAGCTCAGGTTTGTCTTTGCAGGTTTGTTGTTGAGGGTTTGAGCAGGTCCTTATTAATGATCCCTAAAATTTAATCCAGCCTTTCCTGCTGACACCTAAACACAGGAATTACCCCCTAAGGATGAGGCTCAAGGTATGCGTTTTTGAAAAGTCATAGCCTGCAATTAATCTGAATCTGAACCTGTTCAACTCAACTAACTTAATCAGTCGAGCAATAAACTAAAACCTCTCTTATCAGAGCTTGTTTCCCTCAAGCTCAGGCACCTCCACTGGCTTTGGAAGGAATTTGCCTAAACTTGCCACCACAGCTGTATACCACAGCTTGCTTCTAGAGAGATAAATGCATTCATTTTACAGCAGTTATTTGGCTATCTAACAGTGAGATTTAGAAGCTGGCCCATCATTTTCAAGCAAATGTAATCTGAAGAAAAACAACATCATGTATTAGAAAGAATTTTATACCACTCTATATTGTAAGAATGAATGTATATTGCACAGGTACACCACAATTCAAAGTGTAATTTTGCTTTCAGGTATTGTATTCTTTCACAAAGGCTCAAAGACTTTATAAAGCAATCTCTCAAGAGACAAGGGCTCACAGCATAGGGCTGTACTAAGGTTCTTCCAAAAATAAATAATCAATAGAGAGCTACCCTACTGAGTGAGAATATTGCAAGGAAACAGCATGTTATGGAAAAATATATCATCATTTTTTACCTAAGCAACAAAAAAAAAGAAAAGAAAAGACTGTTAAAGCTGCAAGATGTGCAGCAAGACTGTCATCAGAGCAGGAACTGGTAAGTGAAACTGAAAAATATTAAATTGCTTTTCTGCAGATACAAAGTTATGGGGCCTGAACCACTTCCCTTGCACAGCCGCTGAAGGCATTAGGAGTGACACAAAGAATGCAAGATCAGGAGCCTGCAGCAAAACTGTGGCTTAGTTCAGGAGCTCAGGGAATTTGTGTTCACTCTGCTAAGATAAATTAGAATAACAAATATTGGGAGCGACTAGACAGACAGTTCACCTTGTTAAGTGGTTACCATTTGTGCCCCAAGTACAAACATAAACTAACAAGATTATGTCTGACTTACTCCACTTAAAAGAAATAATGGTGCATTTCTTTAAGTTAGTACTCATGTAAGAGTTAGACATTATAGGCCAAAGCTTTTATTATGTAATTCATTGTTTATATTGATGTTAGCATTAATATTTCATAACCGTTGGACATCTGTGAGATAAAATAAAACCCAAGTTTTATAGTCAGAGAAGCAAATATACAAAACTGCATTTGCAAACATAGAACTACTACATATAAAAATGAATGCAAGAGAAGTTCACGTTCTCCTCTGCATATGAGCTTCCTTAGTAATTAGAATGCTAAGGTAACAAATTCCAAAGGCCAAGTCTTCCAAGTAGTCTGTCTGACCACGGGACCACTCTATGGGCCTCTCTCAGTGCCTTTAAGTAGAGCCTCCTGGGCCTTAGTGATATTAAATCTGTTAAGCCTGGCGGTTCTCATTCTTCTCATTTCTCTGATGAATCAGAGAGGAACTCTGTTAAGATACACTGTATGTTTCAACTTCCTTCTCATGTAAAAATATAAAACATCTCATACAACTACCATTATGCTGCAGATATTTCTCCAAATTAATATTAGTTTCTTCAGTCAGAACAAGCAGTAGATCATGCTAAATAAATCTGCAACTTTATTATATGAGTATCAAGACATTTTCATGATAAATCACATACCACAGAACCATGAAAAAAGTGCACCACATTGGAAAATGCCTGAAGCATTTTGGTTGCTGCTGCTGCTGCAGCTCCCCAGTCCAGAATAAGCAGGAACAGAGGAAGAGGAGGGAGCAGCAGCTGGAAGAAGGCAGAGGGCAAGCTGAGGCAGCATCTCAGATGCCAAAATATGTCACTATACATAGTTTTGCCCATATTCAGTAACACAGCAGATAATTTTCTGTTTGCTCTGAAGCTTGTTATTCATACAGGACTCCAAATATGTAATTTCCTGGAAGAGTCTTATTGAGAGAACCTTTGAACTTTGTATTTTCTGAATCTAGCTACTAAATTGGATGAGATGATAGAAAGTAGATTTTTCCTTTTTAAAGAGTGGAACTGTGGATGTGTATTTTTGGTCCACAGTCTCTCAAAAATGGATCCTAGGTTTCAATTAAATCTCTGCCAAACTTTTCTGAGAACACTGTAACATCAGCTGAGAGAAAATCTAATAGTTGTTATCTGTGTATTTGCATGTTACAAACCACTAGATAGGACATCATGTGATCTTTTGTAGGCATTGTTTCTAAGTTTGAAAATCAAACTTAAAAGCTTTCAAAACATTGAATGTGTGCGTTGATATCTTTTTTTCCTAATATAGAAGTTCCTAATCTATGAGAAGGATTCCTCAAAGGTTTGCTATGCTATTGTAACACTCTGGGTTTTTAAGATATGAGTCCAAATTCTCAGAACAATGTATCACTATTGGTTTTTGTAATAGCTCCTGATTTTCAAGTTTCCGTGGGGCTCTACTTTTACACTGCAGAAGTTTTCCTGATAGAAACTTACTTTGAAATAGAAATAACAACTCTTGAGTTTGCTTCACTGATCCAACTTATTTCTTAGGATGTTTTACTTTTACCTGCAACTCCTAATTAATCTCTTTTTTTTTTCCTAGAAGTTATTTCTAGAAGTTGTTATTATTATCGTAGTCAGCATGGATTCACCAAAAGGAAATCATGCTTGACCAATCTGATAGCCTTCTATGATGGGATGACTGGCTGGGTAGATGAGGGCAGAACAGTGGATGTTGTCTACCTTGACTTCAGCAAGGCTTTTGACACTGTCTCCCATCATCACATCCTCATAGGCAAGCTCAGGAAGTGTGGGCTAGATGAGTGGACAGTGAGGTGGATGGAGAACTGGCTGGACAGCAGAGCTCAGAGGGTTGTGGTCAGTGGTGCAGAGTCTAGTTGGAGGCCTGTAGCTAGCTGTGTCCCTCAGGAACCAGTACTGGGTCCAGCAGTGTTCAATGTATCCATCAATGACCTGGATGAAAGGACAGAGTGCACTCTCAGCAAGTTTGCTGATGATACAAAACTGGGAGGAGTGGCTGACACACCAGAAGGCTGTGCTGCCTTTCAGAGGGACCTGGACAGGCTGGAGAGCTGGGTGGAGAGGAACCTCCTGGAGTTCCACAAAGGCAAGTGCAGGGTGCTGCACCTGGGGAGGAACTACCCCAGGCAGCAGTACAGGCTGGGGGCTGACCTGCTGGAGAGCAGCTGTGCAGAGAAGGACGTGGGAGTGCTGGTGGACATCAAGTTGAGCCTGAGGCAGCCATGTGCCCTTGTGGCCAAGAAAGCCAATGGTCTCCTGGGCTGCATTAGGAAGAACATTGTCAGCAGGTGGAAGGATGCAATCTTTCCCTTCTACCTGAGTAAAAGGGGCCTCACCTGGCCTCTGGTGAGGCCTCATTTGGAGTGCTGTGTCCAGTTGTGGGCTCCCCAGTGCAAGAGAGACAAGGCACTCCTGGAGCGAGTCCAGCGGAGGGCTACTAAGATGAAGGCTAGGCCTGTTCAGCCTGGAGAAGAAAAGACTGAGGGGGTATCTGATCAATGTGTACAAGTATCTGAAGGGAGGGTGCGAGGAGGATGGGGCCAGACTCTTCTCCGTGGTGCCCAGTGACAAGACAAGAGGCAACGGGCACAAACTGAAACATAAGAAGTTCCCTCTGAACCTGAGGAAAAACTTCTTTGCTGTGAGGGTGACAGAGCATTGGAACAGGTTGCCCAGAGAGGTAGTGGAGTCTCCTTCGCTGGAGATATTCAAAAGCCGCCTGGATGTGATCCTGGGCAACGTGCTTTAGAGGACCCTGCTTGAGCAGCAGGATTGGACTAGATGATCTCCAGAGGTCCCTTCCAACCTCAACCATTCTGTGGTTCTGTGAGCTCTTAACTCTTGCATTTCTACTAAAAGGGAAAAAAACAAGTAGCAGGCTCTTGGCCACATGTAGACTTCTGCTTCTTATTTAACCAATTTCTAATTACTCAGAAAAAATAAGCACTTTAGGACATAATTCATCTCCTTCTAATGTAGTTGCCTAAAATAATGTGACTGACTGCATCCTCTGAAGTACCTTTTTCTCTCATAACTGACAATAAAGGAAAGAGGAGATGTCTACTTCACAGAGGGATATCTACATTCTAGACCACTAGCCCAGTGTGGATCAATTTCCTCCTTTTAAAATCAAGTTCTTTGAAATCAAGCAGTTTCAATTCTTTTGAGGCCTGTTTCTTTTAATGCCTGTGTATGGTCTATTTTACGTGATGAACCAACAGCTGTGTAGTACAATCACTGATCAGGTGTTTCTTGACCAATTTTACAGCAGTGCTCTCCATTTGGGTGATAGAAAGTTCCCAAAAGAAGCTGTGTATCATTAACCTGGCTTTCCTAATTTATCAGCTTAGTCATGTACAGACCTATGATTATTTCTATAAGGAGCAATTGTGTATCCAGACCACAGCTGCATTATTTCCTGTCCCTTTAACAGAAATCATTCTGAAGCAACCTTCACTTTCTTGGCACATATGCGTATAGGAAAAGATACCTTTTAAGTTATATAACACAGCATTCTGGAGGCTTAAAATTTTACCCATTCCAAAACAATAAATTGTATAGTATACCGTTGCATTACATAAGAAAAGATAAGTATAATTTTTAAAGTTCAAGGACTCTGCTGATGAATATAGTCTAAAGGCTCAAGTACAGGAATTAATATACTGTTAGGCTGATCTCAGCAATACTTAGATATTAGAATATAAAATAATGCAATGATACCTCAATAGTTAGATTATTCTTTCACTGCCGAAACAGTGTAATTATTTATTTTATTTTTCATCTCCTCCTTTTTTTTTTTACCAATTCTAAAGAAAAAAAAGTCATTAAAAAAGTAATAAAATAAAATGAAAGCAGGAGAAAATAAGATCTGTGTTTCTGCAAAGAAAGATCTGATTAAGGACCCTGCGTAAATGTACATGGGTAGATCTAGATGCAAATTTTTCACTAAGATCATAACAAATAAATCTCATTCTGAATCTTTTAATTCCCATTCTTTTGTATTATTCCCAAGGCTTCTCTAACAAAGGGATATTTATATTTAGTTGAGATCCATTAACCATAAACCACTATTTTTATCGCCTCTTAATCCTAGAGCTGTGAAAACATGTTTTTTCATCTATTTTTAAAGTTAATAAATTAATTAGTTGATCTTTTAACAAAATTATTGATAGGCTAGGAGCTATTCCAGTTCTGATTTTAGCTTTTAAAGCATTCAGCATCTTCAAACATGTTTTGCTTGTACGTTTCTGTGACAGAATCAAATGGCAGAAGTATCATTTCTTTGATGGTATGTCAGCTGTCTCTTCCACCAAATTCATGAAAAAAGGCCTAATTTCTGGAATACCTGCAAAAGGAGCCACCCTCATAGTTTAGATAAGAATGTACTTCAGAAGGCAGTGCAATACCGATTTACCTTGACAGTTAATTGACTAGCAGCAAAGCTAAATGAATGAGTTTATAGGATGAAATATACCCCTAAGCAATAGGCTTGCCTAAGACCAAAATTCTCCTTAGATCCCAGATAAGCCTTACTTTGCAAGCTTAAGTGAGATTTAATTATGATGTATGGCAAAACTCTCAGATATGAAAAAGTCACAAGATAGTTTGAAAGTGAGATCTGCAAAGTTTACACTGAAAATATGACTCTTGGAGATGAGAATAATAAACCACAAGGATAGCTTACTAGTAAAGGTGATAAATTTTCCATTACCTGGACTTCTTATGGTCTTGTTTTAGCAAAGCACTTAGACTTCTATATCCATAAATTCCATTGTCTACATATAGTCACAAACATTTGTGTTCAAGAAGATGGGTTTGTGGACTATCCAGACTAGAATGTAAAAATGTCTTTGTGATATATTTGAGGTAAACTTGCAGAATACAAGCACAAAGTTACCCGAGAGCTTAATGGAGCTAAGGCCCTACTCCACTGAGCAGTGTCTGGTACAGAACAAACACCTGTGTATCTTCTGAAATGAGTTTAACAGCAGTGACTGGGCATCCCTTACATTCAAATTGGACTATGCACACAGCAGGTGTAGGCAAGCCATAGGGTTAAAAGATGCCGCTAAGACATAGGATCAAGGGAGAGTGGTGTGGAGCTGAATCTCCCTGGTTACATAATTGAATGGATAGAAACCAAAGCAGATTTATGCATAACTGTACAAGAATCCACTCCCCCCTGTATCTCAGCACAACTTTTATGAAGCAGAAGCCAGTAACTGATCTTTTAAGGCTCTTTTTTCACGCAAACCATCACAGAGGCACAGATCTCTAATATGATTTCTCAGACCATATGAGCATGACCATAATTTGTAGTATAAATCATTCTACAGAAACATAGCTTCTTAGCATCCTCTGGAAAATTCAGGCTCCTGCCAGCAAGCAGGATTTGGGGCCACAATATTCCAGCTTTTGTGTAAATAACTGATTGGTGAAAGCAGAATTCCTCAGTCCAAAATGGTACAGATGCAAGGATTAGCATATAACATATGCATTTCCTGGATCTCAGTAGAGATCTAATTCTGGAAGGCACCTAGCATCTAACTGTAGACTTAGTTAAATTATGTAATTACATGTCAGATCAACTTGCAACCCCTGTTCTCCTTTTAGGAAGGACAGAATTGCAGTTTAAAGCAGGTAGTTGCACTACCTGCAAGTTCAACTGGTTGATTTTTTTTCTGGAGATGACAACCATTCCCTTTTATTTATCCTACTGAATTCTGAGTTCCTGTTTAAATCTTTCTCTCTAGATATCTCAAGAGTGTTTTAGCATAATAAGCTACTCCTTCAGGTAAGCATTGGTAACAGAAAGGGTGATAGAGAAATTCATTTGCCTGTGTGACCAGAAAGTCTAAGGGTAGAATTTTCCTCTATACACCTCTTCTGGAGTTCCCCAAATCAGCAAAATTATGTTCATTGATGTGTACGATCACTTCTAAATCACCAGGAGACATTATTCCCAAACTGTTAATTTTCCCAAAAACTGAGAAATGCCATGTAATTGAGTGTAGGACCCTAGTTATCACAAGTAGCAGCATAGCTCCATGACAAAAGCATATGGAGTCACTCCACTAGCATGAAGAGCAGCTGTCTGTATGTCTGCATGCACATCTGATACACCTGCCAGAAATCTATACTGTACTACTAATTTGAGTCAAGGGAAATTTTGCTCAGTACGTGGGGTGCTTATTAGAGCTTAAAATGTGTAGTGGGTTTTCTGATCTGACATAGGTCTTCTGCATGACTTTAGACAAATCATCCAGCTGTGGTTCCAGGTTACCAGTGAGTAATCCAGCAGCAGACCTAATTTAAAATGTTCTGTCCAGCTCCTCTTCCCTTCCTCCTCTTTTCTATCAGAGCTTACTTCCCCCTCAGTCATGCCCATTCAGCTGTTTATATAACTGTGCTTTACACAGGTTTTGAGAAAATACATGTTCAACTTCTTCTGTCTTGGAATTTTCACTTTCAAAATTTAGATAGTTGCATAAAGCTGGCTTAAAGCTCAGCCACCTGAAGAACTGAACAGGTACAGCGGAGGATGCTGGAGTCCAGCTGGAGACTGTAACAGTATGCAACAAAGAGTATAATGGGGAAGGGGTATTTGATCAGCTGCCAACAGGCAGCTCTACCTCCATTTCCTCATCCGTAAAGATGAGGTGGGTAAGGAACGGAACACATTGAAGACTGAATGGTATTCAAGTGCTAGACGGATTATTCAGCCAGATTGCATTCATAAACATAACTGGTTCTTGGAATCCACTTATAATTTGCCTTTACATTGGTATTTATTCAGGAGTTACCTTTTGAAAAATATCCAGTCTTAGAATTACATCATACTGTAGCTGGTATGTGCCAGACACAACCTGTGGCACATCTAATGTGTTCCTAAATGTCCTTTTCAGATAAAGGAAAGAGAAAGATGCCTCTGAAGACTTTCAGTGCAAAAGCCTGCTTTTCTCAGTTCAGACACGTAAGTTAGACAAGCATGATCTGCCTACTTGTTGCCTTTACAGACACATGCTTGAAAGCTAGGAGCTCAAGTTAGGCAGGCTAGATCTCACCCCAGGACGTTCACCACAAACTAAGACTACATGGTGCTCTCTTTGTTATAAGAAGATGAAGTATTTCACTAATTTTTATCTTGTTATTATGCAAATCACTTCCTTGCCATTTGTCAGCATTTTCAGTAGTGCTTGTAAGCCTGTAAGCCTTAACAGAAATATTTTTCTGTATTAATGGCTTCTTTTATACCACATTTAAATAGAATAATGTACCTGTATATCAGCATGTTTTTCTGTTTCTAACATTTGGATTAATTCATATTATTTAACAGACAGCAAGAATCTTTATATAAGAGCTGCAAGTTCAAGTCCTGATTTCCAAGGACTTCAAAGACTGTTAAGAATACTTACCAATAGCTAGATTTACTCGGGGGGTAAGTCCCTTTTCTGTATTGTTAAAATCTACCCAAATTAACACTTTAAGTAGTAGAAACAGGACTCAGCGTTGAATGGGTTAGATCCCAACTGTTTTGGCCCACAATATTAACTACTAGAATGGAAGTTAAGCATTTTTAAAATATATTTAAACCTTCAACCACTTGTACAATAGTATTGTCAGAAAAAAAATGATTTCAATCTCAAAACTCCAAGGCTTTTTGAACACACAGATCAATGCTCCAATTTTCTTAAGAACCACCATGCACATTTATCATCAACTTTTAAATCAAAAACTATGTGGACTAGATGTCTCTTATTTTACAGTAGTCTCACAGGGCACAATTTGGGAGCACATGTTATAACATATTGGCTTACTTCTACTGCCCTACAGATCACCATTAACCTAGAAGACTATCTGAGGTGGCTCAAGAAATTGTGCCGTGTACAAGAGTCATTACAAATTATTTTAATACATTCATTTTTACAGAACTGCAGTGCTGATTAAAGGAGCCCAAAATGGCAAGGCGTTACAGAGTGTATTTAACGTAAGTGCTGTTACCACAATCACCGTTAGACTATTTATGATATTTTATTCTAAATTAAAGTAATGAGACCATCAGAACTAGCTTCAAATCACAGTTCTGTGCCATTCAAATGTAATGCTCCATGGAATTCTATGCATTTGCAGTATGATTTTATGTAGTTTCACATATTCCAAATATCGCTTTAAGGAATACTTCCACAAAATGGCTATTTTCCCTTTGAAAGCAAGCCAAAAAAACAAGTATATCCAGCATATTTCCTCATTTTTTCCTGAAAAAGATCTTTGTTGAAAAAAAAAAGACTTATTTTAATTCAGCTGTCCTTCTGTCTTGTGTTATCCTATGGACAACACCTTGGCTATATACTCTCAGTTACGTAATTGTGTATTTCCTCAGTCAGCTTTATGTAAGCCAGAAGAGATAATACCAAGTTTTGCAGGCAGGATTCTCTTTCAAGTTCATTTCTCTCTGAGGCTCTGCAAAGAGATCAGCTTTCAGATTGTGAGACTGTAACTTTCATTTCAGTGCCAACCCTAAAGTAGACTGTGGTTTGTCATCTCTGCTACAAGACACTGAAAGACTATTGCTGTGGTTAATTTGGCCACATGCTACTACCTGCTCTAGAAGCATTTTGACAGAAATTATCACTTGTGGTTCACCTTTCTTTTCATGATCATTCCTATGTCCTCTAACACTGTCTGAAGGGTGAAAGCCATTCATTCAAGAAATCATTTACTGTTTGAAAGGAACTCACCATTTCTGGCCAGCTGGTGTCTTCAGTGATAGCTCCCCAGTCTTTCTCTCAACACCAAAATGTACTATTTTAGGGACCCAAAATACCTTTTAATGCTACCAGCAAGAAAATAGTCCATAACTTCCAGTTAGAGATAGCTGGTAGCACCTTATCATGGCACGAGTTTAACACTGCCAGTCTGATGTGATTAAATACCCTGATTCTTGGAGAGAGAAGTCCCCTACCTGTAATATCTCAGCAGTCTTGAGCTACAGCTCAGCAGCTAGGTGTTTATCACACCAGGAGTCTCTCCTGCTCTCAGGGCAAGTGCCCACCTCTTTTGTCTTCTCTCCCCCACCCCCAACAGAGAAGTCTCGTGCATATGGAAGAGCTATAGTGCATCACACTCGACAACCCAAGGGACACCCCTGCAGCTGCAGTTTTCACTGCCTGTTTGAGCCAGCCTGCTGGACTGACACACTTGGAGGCTGAAGCCCTCTATTTATACACAGGACAGGTATACCCCTGGCAGCAGCCACGTAAGTCTCTCACTTAGTGGTACAGATCTGAACTAGATTTGAACCAACGGTGGAAAGATGAAAATCTCCACTCCTTATTACCAAAATTCTAAGTCAGTGAACCTCCATGAGAAAGTGCCATGTATTTACTGTTCTTGACAATAGATCACATAGAAGACATTGTGTTAGTCTGTTCTTGCCAGCTGTTGAACTTTTACCCTTTGGTGGTCTGTATCTGTCTTTGAAAAGAGATCTAGTATTTGTTGTCAAAAGCACCGTTATAACCAAAAGGACAAAGAGAACTCACTGTGAGAGACATATTACTCTTTTTGCGAAGAATCTGTCATGAGTATAGTACCTCCACAAGCATTATACAGAACTCTTTCAGCTTAACTGATGTAACCCACCACTTACAAGTAGCAATAATGAAATGAGAGGACTCTGTCCCACTGATTGAGAACTGAGCACAAGCAGGAACACAGTCAACTTATCTCATCTGAAATAAGTCTTCTGTGGTCTGAATGAAATCCATATATATGTCAGCTGCATAGTGGCCCTTCCTCCCAAGGAGCATTTGGGAAAGCACTGTTCCTAATGGCTACATTCTCATATGCCAAGGGGAAAAAGAGCATTGTATTTCTGCTTTAGGAAGCATTATGTTTTTCATTATGTTACCATTAGAGACAAAGTACAAAAAAGCTGTTGTGAAACACAGCAATGGAGTACCAGGAAAAAAGTGCTGATCAGCTCAAAAACTAAGATATCGCATTAAATGAGTTGACCAATGCACACAATTTTTTGTGAAATTTTCCACAAGCTGCCCGGCAGAATCATCTCAATTACATAAAAATGCACAATTTTGCAATATCTGGCTCACTGAAGAAAATGATACCACTGCAAAGGCTGTTCAAATTATCAAACCTCCTAAAAATAAAGAAATAAAATACCGATTAAATGGAAAGCTATTATAAACTGTAGCTACGAGAAGAGAAAAGGGGTGGACTCAGACTGTGATTTTCCCTCTTTTTTATTTCTATAAACCACTGGAATACATCATCATTTGATCAGCCCTATTTTTTTTTGCAAACTGGATAAATGGCTGGGTTAAGTGCTATTTCTTGTAGTAGTAAGATTTTTTTACCCCCTATAAACTTTTATTACTATTATTTATCACATTTTGAAACATACAGTTATTTACATTAGGAAGGGACTAACCAGGCAATCACCTGACAGGCAAATTCAGATAATACCCTCTAGCAAATAAAAATAGTGACTGCCTGCCAACCTCCAACATCATTTTCTCAGCAGAGCAGCAATTCACGAGTAATTCAATCAGGTATTCAATAGAAAATTATTCCTGTTTTAAAGACTGCCATCACTAACAGTGGGGCCTGAGTTTGCTGCTTTACCATTTTGGCATGCAACCAAGGAGTCTGCAGTACTGGATTACCTCCTAAGCTGTTTCAGTCCCAGTGATATGAAAAGACCAAGATAATATCTGGAAATGTGGACAGAGGCCTGTACATGTTGCCCTAATACAGCCTGCACTCCCACAATAATTTTCAGAAGCTCTTTAAGTGGGGAAAAATTTATAAAAATTAATATGAGAAGCAGGATGGTAGTGCGTTTTAGCTGTAACAAGCTAATGGCTGCTGTTGCTTTGTGCTTCCTAGAGATGTTCAAGAACAACCCCAGAGCTGGGCAGCCCTGTTGTCCCTTGTAGCAGCATAGACTGACTGAGTCCTTCCAGGAGGCACCCTGGTAGAAAATACTCCTGAGATCCCGAAAAACAGAGTCCCAAATGTTCCTTGCTGTAAGACTAGATGAGACAGTGAGAGGTTGCTTGTGGGGCCAAGCTGCGCACACATTGCAGGGTAATGCTGTGCTACCCTTCTTCCTGGGCAGCCTTCAGCTGCCCTCATGGTATCAGTTGTCCCACTGGCCTCCTGCCTGCCGCTAGCCCCTTCTGCCCCACCAGCTACTGCTAAGACCTGCTGTGGTCTCTCACTCCTCTTATCTACAGCATACATAACATAGAACTAAACTCTTACAGGCAATCTCTTAAGTAGCCTTTTCTGTCTTTCTCTTTATAGAAAATACTCTAAATAACTGCTTTTACCCCCAGTAAATAGATAACTTTTGTACTGAAAGCTTAAGTTACGGTCTAGTTTAGCATGACTGTGTGCCCCATCTCACCCATCCAGAGTTAACTGGCGCAGTCCTTCACCCACAGTCACAATCACAATCTGCCTTTCATTATGTGCCTCCTTTTTTCATGGAAATACCCTTCACCCAAACATACGTAATAGCAACATCACCTCAGCATATGTAACATGGATTTTGAGCTCCCCTCCCTCATCTCCCCTTCTCCCGTCAGCAGTGAACAGAAGGCTCTTCCCCTTTGGGCTCCTCCACCTGAGAAAAATCTCAAGATGCAAGGGTCAGGAGGGGAGCGTGTTTCTCTTTGAGGTCTCAGAAACCACTGGCTTTCACCCCTAGAAAAGAGTAAAGAAATGTCCAAGTGCATGGCCTCTGTCATATATGGTGCAGTCTAGAAAGGTCCTCTGAACATCTAGACCATTTGGTACAGTCTATAAAGCAGTTCCATTTCCTTATGATAAAAAAAATTGGGATCTTAAGCTTCATCTTTAAACTGATGTGTTCCATAGAACATGCTCACTGAAGTATATTTTCAAATACACAAATATACACTCAAGCCCTGTCCCAGGACAACATGCTGTCCATCTAGTCCAATAAGCTTGCCTCAGCTTTAGAAAGTGTCTGATACTTAGAAGAAAAGCATGTAGGCACAGGATCCAAATCCTTTCCTGATCCTTGCACCAAGAACCATAAGAAGCAGCACAAAACCTGATTCCATCTTGTATCGCTGTTTTAGCTCGTTTGAGCTAGCTTGTTCAGCTAGCTCAGAAAGGGCTAGTATCTCAACAGTATCATGCTGTGCATATAGTATCATTGGTTTTGTCCACAAAGGTACTATTCCCTGTGACAAACAGTAGCAGAACCTAGTTCGAAATAAAAAATATTTAGTTTTAAATTAGGAGTTTTACATTAGGAGTCATTTCTATCTGAATGTTCTACTTGACTGTCAGGGGAATATGCTGTCAGATAGAATCACCCACTGGAAACAGTCAGAGAGCAGCCCTTGTCTGATCATGGTCTGTCATTTTTTAAAGTGCAAAGTCTACAGATGAATGATACTGAGCTCCAGATATTAGCTGGAAAAACATGAGTTTAAGAAAGCCACCCCAAAGAGATGAGGCTTTCATGGTAACAGACAACAAGAATTTTACTTAACAACTTGTCATGCAATATAGATATGACATGGCAAATACAATAACACAGAGGAAATGTATGTAAATGAGGAAGAAAAATAAAAATAATAAAAGGAATAAGGAAGTTATATGCAGACAATCAAGAGTAAAAATTCAAAGAAATGCTAATAGCAAAATTACCTCTTGGAACAAGTATCTCATCTACCTTTCTTAAGTGTCAAGAAACATTTGGACATCTGCAAATCGAAACATGTGCATGGGTCAGGGAAGAGGAATGCAGTCTGACTGCCACTAATATAAAATATCTTAAGCTAAGACAATCGGACGTGATCTAGCCCCCTCTATCTCAGTCTAATAATGGTAAAATGATGCGTATTGTATGCACAGTCTGCAAGTTATTTCTTCTAAACTTTGTTTTTCCACGGTAAAAACCGTGATAATATGTTTCACAGCTCTGATATTGCTGGTCATAAAACTGTTTAGCCTGACTAAAACTAATTTTGCATGAGCTACCACTAATAGTTTTGCATATGTGCTCAGTGACTACCCATATTATCTCAGTTTCTCTCTAGTGGTTAACATACATTTCCTCATACCAAATACTATCTTTAGACTTACGAAAAGAATTAGGATTATATGACAGGTCTGCAAAGACAATTACTGAAAGACCCTCTGAGGTTAGAGCAATTAAAATATTTAAGAGTACAGTTAATCAAGAAATAACTATATTATATTTTTGATTCTTTTCAGAGATGAATTTAATTTGCAAATAGCAAATCTATATCAAACCACCTTGAGCCCATTCCATGCTGATCTCTAAGGCTGACAGAGTGAGAAGCTGATATCTCACCTGCAGTTCAGGAAATGTGAGGAGAGATTTCAATTCAAACCTCTGCAGGAGCAGAGAAACCTTGTTTGGAAGTTTCTTTCTTGGTGGTCCATACATAAAAGAAAACTCCTTACAAGAGAATGCATTTTGATTTCTTGTTGCAGGAGGGGTCCTTTTAACTAGTTTTACATTGCAGAGTGAAGGCTCCGTACAAGCTAACATGTACAAATAAAAAGTAAACACTTTTCTTTCCACAAAAAATGCTCATTAAAATTTACAGTTTGCACAATTTTCTTCCATTGCCACTGCTATACTGACACTGTCTGCTTTGCTTCTGCAGCAAACACTCTGTTTCCCTATCCATATCTTTTACATTAAAAATTTTCATTTTATCAGGCAGCACAGGAAGCACAGTTACAGATTCATGGGGGAAGGGAGAAGAAAGTAACAGCAAATGTATAAAAGGTGATCATCATACACACCTAGAGATAGCATAATTACCCCCAAAATGACAGTTTCCTGCCAGAAACAGAAACTAGTCAGTAATAGGGGCGTAAGAAGAACACAGAATGCAGAATGAACACCAAAGATGATTTTAGAAGCTGGAATAAATTCCTACAGGTTTTACATCACATTGGGGCAACTTCTAATGTTTTAGTATTGTAAAGAAAAACTTGCAGGAGAAGAAATAATAAGCATTCAAATTGCTTTGTGCATGTAGACACCTGCTTCTGATGAAAAGCACAATCTCTAGTAGACTGTGGAGAGAGTGTGGTAACAGGTCCTTGTGTACTTCTGGAAAAAAAAGAGCTCTCATTTTGTATTTGCAGAATGTTGCTGCGGTGATGTTCTGTCAGGTGTCTCGTCCTGTGTAATTCTGAGCACTTCCAAACTTTGCAGTGTTTTGACGTGCTAAGATGGTTGAAAAGTGAAAAACTAGTTTGGAAAATGAAAGGGAAAAGCTATTCTCCTTTCAAGAGTTGAAATGAGTCATTCTGTGATAGTTCAAAATTTTATAAAGACCGTTATCAATACATATTTTTTTAAATGTCTAACAAAAGTTATTTTTATAGTAAACCCAAATTCATTTGAGGAAGAGAAGATAACTGAACAATTCCCATTTTCAGTATTAAATAATTATTTATAACATTATCCAAATTTTAAAATCAAGCTTTTTTTCAAAAAAAAGTCATTTGAAAAATAAGCATCCAGCCTTACCTTTCACATAAAGTAAAGAACTGCTTTTGACTTAATCAACCCTATAGGAAGCATTCTGACCAAAAGTGATTCCTGTTAAAGACAGATTCACAAGATCCAAGATCCATCTGCTAGTACAATGAGTAAACCACCATTTCTTTCATTGTTAACCATTCATCTAATCAAATCTGCAAAAATCCCTGCAACAGTGGCATGCTCAGTACTTTAGAAAGTCTGAACTGAACTGAGAACACTTAGATACTCCAGAAAGCTTTTTGGCCCAAATACTCTGATCTATTCCAGCTTCTATACCTGGATTCGTTCATCAAATCTAAGTTCAGGCTCACTTTTGGGAAGGGAAAAGACTGATTCTGTGTTTGCTGTGCCGATATTCTGTCAGGTGTCTGATCTTGCACAGTCCCAAAGCTCTGGTACGGCTACTTTGGGAGCCCCATCTTGCTGGCTCTTCCTACAGGCAGTAAAGTGAATTCTGGTGATTTAAGATCTGAACAACTTATAGAAGTATCACTGTCTTTCCATTATCTGTAACTAGAAGCTCTAGGAGACTGAGGTCCTAATTAAGGAACCTCTGGAGAATGCCAGAATTTAGGAGGGATGAATCTTGACCTGAATTTGCACTGACTATAATTTTAAGCAGGAATAAGGTACTTGAAAAACTCTACGGCTTTGATTCGGCATTTAGTAAGTCTGAATCTAAATGATGAGACTGAGGGTGAAACATGTTAAGGGAGGCATAGGGTCACTGTCTCAGGCAGACTCCAGGACCCGGAGATCCCTCCTACCCAGACGCTGGAGCAAGCACCCAGAGGTCTCTCTGGCCCAAGCTGATGGGTGCAGCTGCTGCTCTGCTGTTTGCAAGTTCAACCAGTAGCAAGGCTGAGCACATATCCCAGACACAAACACACACACACACGCAAACACAAACACACAAACACACACATGCCTCAGGTTAGGGGAAAATATAAACACTCCAGCCCCCCAGCAGCTGGTGCCCAGGCATGCAGGCACTGTGAGACCCATGGTCCCTGCCCCAGGTGCTGACGCTGAGACCCTGCCTTCACTTTCACTCTGGCCCCCCAGTAACTGGCACACAGAACACATAGGCCCTATCCCCCCAGGTCCAGCGCCAGTGGCTGACGCTAGGACCCTTCACTTGCCCCAGCTGCTGGCACCACAGACACGGGGGCCACCATCACCCAAGGTCTGATTCCAGTTGCTTGCTACAAATTCACGCGGATTCGTACTCCAGTTGTTGGCATCTAGTCCTGAAGCACTCAGACAGGGGACAGAGAATGAGATTACACAGAAAGATAGTTAGGATTTAATAAGAGCATTGTACAGACTTGGGTGATCAGCACAGGGCTCGATTAGGCAGCCATACTGACCAGCAACTGCTTACACAGCACCAGACCATTTTATACCTGCTCCTCTCTAGTCTCCTCTTTTCTCCTGCCCTATCCCCATCCCCAAACATTCCTTGGTAAATTTTGCATAGTCCCACAGGCAACTACCTTATTCAAAATCCTTTTGTTTTGTCTTGTTTTCCCCTTCTTACCAGTTACAAAGTCCAGCCTACCTCTTTCCAAAGCTATGCCTGCAGCTTCTTAATGGCCCATCAGTTAGTGACTGGAGACTTTTGACCTTTGTCATTGTCTCCTTTATCCCTTGTCTGTCAGGTTTGTAACCTTTTGTGTTTTGTTTATGGCTTCCTCCTTTACTAATCCCTCTTGCACTGAAAAGGTCCTTAATCAGACAATCTTCATGAAACAGATACTCTCACACTCCACATACCTTTACGCAGCCTGCAGCCTTCAAGTCATTGAAAGCTAAAGAAAAACTCCTGTTGATTTCAGTGCTATTTGAATTTCTCCAAGTTCCTCATCATTAATAGTTTTCTTTCCTGTGTTAGCGATGCTTTTTTTTTTTTTTTCTGTAAAGTTTGTCAGAAATAGATTGGCACATTATAGAGCGTATTTAAGACATACGGTACAAAGCCAGTGCAGAGTCTGGCTTTACACTAAGTAATGTGAAGAATAAAATGAAATAAAGAAAGAGCTGAGACACTATTTTTCAAATGTACCAATACACCATGGGAGATAGAACAGCTAGAATTTCATTTGCTATTTGTTTGTTGCTGGCTGAAAAGGCCTGGTTCCTATCAGTTTCCTGATGAGTATGATGAAGGTTATCACATACCATATCTGTAATTTGCCAGAAAGCATATTTTTCTTTATGCTAAAGATAATCCTTGTGGTTTTTTCACATGCCATTGGGTAACAGCCTTTCCCTGAGCAACCAAGAGCCAGGAGTCCCGAAACTGTCCTTTCCAACCTTGTGCATCTCTCAGTGGGACCTGGACAACAACTTTTCATTCCACACTGTTCTCTGTAAGATATTTAACTTGAGAGAAGAAACATTAGTGAAGGATCTAAAAGAAAGTCTTCCATAAATCTTAAGATTTAAAAAAACTCATAGGATTTGTATTAGAAAATTGCTTTTTCTCTTTTTAGCACTAACAGTCAATTAAAATAATGTGCCAAGTAGCCCCCAAGTCACTGGAATAGCTGGTAAGCCATTGTAATTAAGGGTCTATAAATAAATCATACAGTTCAGTGTTAGGACTATACTATACTACAGGGTCTACCCAGAACAATCATTACTCAATGAGTTAATTGCTATTTCATATTTTTACCATCCACTGAAGAGTACTTTTGAGAGAACTCATTCACAATATACTGCCAAAAACACTATTTGGCAGCTAGTAACAAAGCAATTGTGATTCTAAAAAAGTACAGTAACTTTCTGAGGGAGTTCATCATACCATAGTAGTGAATTCTTCACTGCAGCAATTTTCTACCTGATAACATCACTAATTATTGTCTCTGGTACAGAGTGAATAGCTATTGAATAATGTACTTGACATTTTCCACTGCATCAAATGAATATTGGCTAGTACTAGTATATTTAAATAACGTGTTTCAGGAAGACAATCATTTTACTGTAGGAAAAGGCCACTCATACGATGAGGCTGTATTCTTGCAGCAATATTATACAATAAGTGGACACAATCCAACAACTAAATTTCAAATTATAGATTAGAGATTATAAAATAATTTGCATTTATATAGTATTGTATACAGTTGATCTATAAGTGACTTAAAGGCATAACTGAATAATCTTCTTTCATACTATTAGCCCTGTTCCACAGGTGGAGAAAATGAGATACGGTACTGATTGGTTGGGCCAACATTTTCAAATCACTTTGCCTAATTTTATCAGACTAAGTATTCTTATTTATCCTCCTAAATCAGTGGACCTGATTCCCAAAGAGGCTGAGGGAATTCACTCCTCATCGAATTCCTTGGTTAATAAGTTGGTTATATTTAAACATCCAGATTTAAAAATGTTGGCCTAATTGGCTTAAGAGTCAGAAAAAGTTAGTGTCAGAGTTAGAACTAGCCATCTTCTGGCTCCTGAGATTGTTTTCTCACATGAAGAAAAAGGTTTTCTATTGCTTTATTGAGAAATATAGAATTTTTTTTTTTAGTTTCTAGAAGCCAGAGTTAAAATTCAACTTTTCAGTGCATATCTCACAAGTTTTCCCACCTTTTTATTATGTTTAATTGCACAGCTTTTCACATAAATTTGAATTCATATATAAGTGACACTAGCAATGAATAGATGTTTTGATGCCTCTGTTTTTGATGTGACCACATAAATTGGTTCATCAGCTTGCTTTTGCTTACCTACTAAATGGGCTAGTTATTTAGGAAAGTCTTCATCCTTTTAGAACTGAAGGTCCTAAACATCAGTTATCCATTCAAAAGAGTATTACTGCGTCCGCACTCGTCCACACCAAAGGTTATCTTTTATTATCCACAGTAACGTATCTCCATTTTCTATCAGTGAACTTGACAGAAACTTCCCAGCACTCTGCACCTTGCCTTGCTGATCATGCCTACACTGAGGATTGAATTCTCATGCACAGACCAACCATTAAGCATGGCTTGTCCATGTAGCACAAGGCACTGTGCTAGTATAGGCTAGCTAAGCAACACAGTGCACTAGTTCTGGCCCCGCATTGAGCAAATGTAGCTATCCTGTGACAAGGTTGGCAGGCAGAAGCTTAGATTTATCTGTACCTCACTCCACGGTGCAGTTGTGTCTTTATTCTCCCAGGTTTAGAGAAGATGAATGGCTCCCAGATTTAGAGTATGGAGAGCTCTTTAGACAGAGTCCTCCCCTTCTGCAACTGTGCTGGCAAGCTTTGGTCAATGTTGATTTCTGCCAACTAACAAAACCTTCCAGAAGGGCATCTAAAAAGTCAAAAATCCCTTTCTGGCTCTCTCACTACTTGAAAGCTTCAGTTCTTGAAATCCCTTCAATGTTCCAAAAAAGTATTTTTTTTTGTTTTGTTTGTTAGTTTGTTTTAATTTCCGTCCCTATTTGGGAAACAAACTTGAAAAATGTAATATTTTTCACCAGAATCATCTACTATTTTCCATCCAGCTCTGCTAACGAGTGACATCTCTGCTCACTTTACATGAGACAAGGGGAAAATTCTAACCCAAAATATTTCATCTGACCTTTAAGATTCTGGGAATCCTCATAACTTGTTCCTGCCCTGAGCAGCAGTAGTACAATAAGATGGATGAAAAATTCAGTTAGGTTGGAAGGGCTCAGCTGGCCACCATTTTACAACAGTATCAAAGGCATTGGGACTGGCATATCATATTCCTTTTGATTGCAACTGGAAAAGCAACCAATGAGAGAGTATAAAATGTCATCTTGACACTCCTGATCTGTCGATGTGAGGCAAGGACCACAGGAAATCTCCTCTACGGAGTTGTTGAAGAAGAACAAAGAAAAGAACTTTGAAGAAAAAATTGCAATCCAAAATTGAAAACTCATGGTCCTTTGTTAGAGTAAAGTTGAGAGCAACCAACATTAAACTGATAAAAGTTATGTAAGGAAATATTTTTTTAAAAAGACCTCTTCTGGTTTCACAGTCCTAGAAATAAATAAGAATCCTGAGCTGGAAAAAGCTTAAAAAGGCTTCATGTGGTACTGATGCAAATAAAATGTGTGGTATATAGAACACAGCTAGGTGCAAAATTAAACCAAATTACTAAAGACCACCAAAGGAAATAGCAGGAAGAGAAGAGATTAAGGTTTTAATGATGACAGTTGAGAATGGAACGGCTGTGGCAGTAAAAAGTTCTCCGATTGAACAAAAAGAACAGTCTCTGTCAAACTCAGCAGATTTCACAGAAACAAAAGACATTACCTACAGTAAAAAGAAAAGAAAAGAAAAAACCCTACAAAAGCAAAAAGCTCCACGGAAATTACGATGTTAACCAAATCAATTTTTGTTGGAAATGTGAAAATGTCCTGTCAGAAAAAAAGTGTTGTTACACATGAAAGCTTGTTTTGTACCATGAGCAATCTGTAAATTACTTTTTTTACTTTCTGTTCTAGATGGCCTATAATTAAAGTCACGGCATTGGACTCTATAGGAATAAAGATGGGCCAAGCAGAAATGGAGGTACCATTAGCTTTGGGACTGGTGGCTGCCATTCATTCAAATCTGTTAATTTTGGAAGTCAGAGTTTAAAATTTGGAGATATTTCCCAAAATATCAGCTGCATGTATGGCAAGTCAGAAATCATGCTGAATCAAGATGCTTTACCGTCTATTTTCTTGATGGAGCTTTCAGAATTTGCAACTAGAAACAGCACAGGAACCTTCAGACAAGGCAGAAGAAAACAGTCCGGAGCCAGAGAAGCAGCTGCTGTGAGATGCCAAAATGGAGAGAGAGCTTTGCAGATAAACTTCTAGCTGGGAAAATGCCTTGGAGATATGGGAGAGAAACGATATCCTGCTGTTTTGCTTCTACTGTGTACAGGAAAATGAAAGCTTGTATGTATTTTCTGAATACAAAATAAGTTTTACCTAAAGCATCCAATTCCATACAGTCATTTTTTCCTTCTAGTTGATGAAATCTTTAGTACTTCTGTACTGGCAAATTACTAATCACAAAATGATCAACAATAACAAACAAAATAATAATAAAATATACTATTATATGTAGCTGGTGCATAATGCAAGGAGTATCTGGGGATGTACAGCCAAACGAAGACCTCCTTTAGTTAAGGAGGCCGTTGTTAAAACTCGCTAACGGAGTTGTACATTGGCCTTTGAGAATATCTGCTTAACCTGTTATTCTCCCTAACTAACCTAAATATACAATTCGTTCTAGATTTATTCATAGTTTAATCAAGAGAAAAATCCTGGGTCATGCAAAAGTCGTGTAAAAATCTAAAAAGGCCTTTAAATCATATTATTTCTAGTAAAATATCCCCTCCCTTCTTTTTTTTTTTTTGCCTTAACCACTTTAGTTGATTATCAACTATTGCTAGTAAAGATCTCCCATTAGAAATTCACCAAGGTTTACTATGATTCTCATCACACTGCATTTGTGTGTTCTTATATTTCCTTTGATAACTATCAAATCTCGATCGAATAGATAGCAATGCTAGTTTACTTCCATAGTAAAGGTTCTCTGCCTTGTTGTCCCTTATCCCAAATAGGACCTCACAACCCTCATACCCTAAGCCCTCAGGACTAATGCTAACATATTCCAGGCTCAAGTAGTTAAAAAATATGCAGGCATTGAAGAGGTACTGACAAGCATTGAACCTCTGTTCAGTTCTTAAAAAAGTGTCCAGATCAGAAAACTACTAACATAATGGGCACAGTTCCTTGCAGAGAATCAATCCTTTTCTAGCTTCTAAGGTGATTTCCTATAGAACAGGGTTACACTGAGGGATGATAGAAAAGCATAATCTTTGTACCAGTCAACATTCGTTTCATTCTATAAGAAGAAAAAAGTGAAATTCAGTCATTTTAGGTTACTTCTATCCAAGTTACTCTTTTCTATAGTGACTATAACTCAAGTATTTTATGAATATTTCAATTATTTAAATCAGATAATTACTTGGTTTGTTTCATTAATATTTATTGATTTTCAGACCAGAAAGATGTATTGTAAGAAGAATGTGTGTGTATAAAAACAAGAAGTTAAAATGGTAGTGTAAAGAGAGTCAAACATCTTGGTGTGACATATAAACTTAGCTGGCTACACGCTGAAATATTTTCAGAAAGTTTTATCAGGTGAGCATTGAAAAGATTCTGGTAGGCAGAGTGCTCCAGAAGTGTCCAAAAGGGAAATGTCAAATCTACAAGTGCCACTGGGGAAGATCTGTGTTACATGTTCTCAGCCAGCTAGTTTTCCTGGAGCTTACTTGAAAGTATTATTGTAACTCTACCATATCTTTAATCAGATTTATGAAAAAAACACACTAACAATATTTCTTACCATAAACATTTATGTTGCCTCCACTGATCTTATTTGCAATTGGAAATAAAAATTCCTTTATAAACTTGCAGGTGGTGCTGGACAAAAGATTTACTGTTCAACTAATTTGTAAGAGACCCAGTGTTTAACTTCAGTCAGATTGTATTAGCACAGGAGCCACCCACAAGTCAAAGCTCCAGCTTGTCACTAAACATTTAAAGTGATGTAGACCAGTTTTTGCTATTAATTCATAGTGCAGTATTTCCAGATGTAGAGCAAGCTGACACAGTTAAATACAGGATGCATGTCCACTTAGTTTGCCCTGAGATGAACTAATATCTCAGCTCCAGGCAAACTGCCTGATTTATACTCAGAAACAAGCCATGTCCACAGAACTGCATAAAAAACATGCATTTCTTAGCCTCACATCTCTTTAGCTCTACAACATCAAAAGCGTTTCTGTACTGTAATTAGTAACAAGCAAATTTTTGTGTTTTATAGTGAGAGAGCTTCATTCTATTTTTTTAATATGACACTTCAAAGAAGTAAGAAACTAGTTTAGTATTTCTATAACCAAGGATCGTAAGCATCCAGCCAAATTTTCAAATCATAGAGTATGTCTACCAGAAAGCATTCTGATCCTCATCTCCTCCTATGCTTTGTGAAGCTAAGGTTAGAGAAAGAATTGGCAGCGTTAAATTATCTGGTGTCAATCTCTTTCAGAAGCCACTCTGACAGCCAAGAACCAATGGTTAAAGTGGATCTTGGCCATGATCTTTTAATCTAGCTGAGCTGAACTACCTCCAACACAGTTAGCTGCCTATTGTTGTTAGCTACTAATCAGGCCACTGCTGGAGTTCAGAGCATCTCGGTGGGGTGCTGGATGCACAGCGAAATGCAGTGCAGGAGTACCTGCGCAGCTGCACCAAATCTGGATGAGCTTGTTTGTAGAAGTTGAACAGGTTGTGTGATGCTCTGTTCTGGTGCAGCTGAACTATTCCTAACACACTGAAATGCTATCTACCAGAGCTTTACAAGCTTAAAAGATATCTCCACTGCACGCTGTAGGGTACAATATGTGCCATAAGGAAATTCATCCACTCAGAACCAACCCTAAAATTTAATAGATTTATAGTTTTAGGGCCAGACTATTTGGTCTTACTGCCTGTGACTGTATCATTCACCCTATCAGTCCCTGCGTCAAGGCAGCAGCTTCTCGCAGTGTTGAAGAGTATATCTTCCAAAATAAAACCAAAGGAATCCAATGCAATAGCTTCCAGCAATGAAGAGTCGACCATATCGATATATGTTAAAGCAAGTTGCTCTAGTGGTTAATTGCCTCCATTCCTAAACAAATGGGCCCTGTTTATAGGTTGACTTAGTCGAACCTCAGCTTCCAAGCACAGATTCTTATAACGCCTTTCCTAATTAAGAAGATCTGTATTGTCAGATATCTTCAGTCAATTTAAGTAACTGCAGAAAAATCAAGTGATCTCATAACATTTTCTACAGCAAATCCAGCAATCTGACTTTTCCACTTTCATGCTGTCGTTAAATGAACACATAAAGCTGGCATGTGTCAGAAATGTTGCAGTCCACACTTCCCTGACCCTCAGCTGCTCAGTCTCACTTTTGTGCCATCTCCTTCTACCTGCTGGCACCATTGTCACATGTTTTACAGGAAATCAGACCGGTGAATTGATTGCAAACTCAGCTGAAAGCAATTTTTTGTTTATTTTTGTGTTTTATCCAAAGATTTGCTAACATATAATTATGCAGATATTAGGGATGGGAATCCTAGGCCTCCCATTTACCTCAGGCTGCTCTGAATTAAGTCTGAGAACAATGGTCAGTGCCTAGGATGCTCCTCTCCCACTGAAGTGTGCTCGTCACTGGCTATCAAGTAAATATCTTGCTTCTTCTCCATCTGTTCTTCCACTTTCTCACAGCGTACATCAGCTTAAAGAAGAGCACAGGATATACTCGCTGGACTAACCCAGAAGCAATTTAACACATAAGCCGCAGAGGTGGTTTAGACAGTCTCATTTTCACTTAATTCAAATTCAGAATTTGTCAGGTGTCCTTTTCGCATGTTCTTTTTCCTAGCTTAGGTATGCCTGCCCACTATGTGTGCTGGCTTTTGTGAACAGTGCCGGTAGGAAGCTAACCTTTCCCATTCAGTTTCTAAGGAATTCGGATATCTTCCTGAAATCTATGAGTTTCATTCTGGTTACTTAAATTTTGGTGTGAGAGAGCTGAACACGAGGGTATGTAGGTGACTTGTCAAAGGCAGGCAACTTTCAATGTTAGGTATCATATTTGTTGCTTGAATAAAGACTTAATTTTCTCTGTCTGAGTACGACGCCATTGTGAGGGTTTTATTCAGGATAACTGCACTGTACAATTTACTCTGGCATCTTGACCTGTAGAAGGTCAAGCAGATGCTAAAGGGGAGGTGAAGGTTTGGTGGAGCAGTAAGGAAGGCCTAGGAAGTGGTGCCACTGAAATAAAGTATAGGTGTTCCTTCTAGCTACAAATCTTAGACTTCATTATACTTCTTTCAATTACAGTGGAGTGGGGGTACACAGGCTTCTCTGCCTTAAAGGTCTCAATTTTCTGTTAAATGAGAATTGGGGAGTAATAATGGAAGCAGAAATGTTTCGTGGCTTTCAGCAGGAGAGAGTTTTTTAGCAGTTAGGTCCATTAATCCCTTTTAAACCTAATCACAGAAGCAGACAAAGAAAAACATCAGGTTTAGACTGAAGTAGGAAAAGTATAAGTAAGCAAAACAATGAAATGGTCAGCCTGTACCTCTTCAAACTACCTACTGACTTTGTTATTTATATATTACCGTTAAAAAGCATACATTAGGTGTATATTTTATATCATTTGACAACCATATCTGCAGGAAAATCGTGGTGTTAAGTGAATAGCCTTGTTAATGCAGATTCAAGAATAATATAGCATGCAATTGTTGAAGTCACCAGTAGCAACTGCATAATTCAGTTTGCTAAGGGTATGAGCTCAAACTATTTTCCCCCCTTTTCTCTAAAAGCAATCCTCCTGTATTTAAATTTGTCAGTCTCAGCTAAAATTGAATTTACTTTGGAAATGTGACTAACTTCCCATATCCAGTAATTATAGCTTTCATTAATTTTTAATGTTATTTCATTGACATAATAGACCCCTCTGTACCTTGGTTAGGCTGCAATATCACTTCATGCATTTCACTAATGAACTTCTACATAACAGTCACAACTAAATTATTTTGTCTAATTAAAAGAAAAGTTAATTCCTTGATGCCCACAGTCAACGTGCCTAAGTCATTCATCTCTCTGCCAACAACAGGCTGTGCCAGAACTGCTAGGAGGAAAGATGGTTTTCCTGGTAAAATCACTGGATCAGGACTCGAGAGATCTGGCCCTGCTTCTGACTATCTGTATGACCTTTGGCAAGTCACTTGATAGACTTATGTCTTATGGCTACATCTGTAATCTGGAAATAATACCTGTCAGGTGTGGTAGGGATAGATTCCTTCATATTTATGAGTCTAGAAGTACCTCCAAATGCTGAATTCTCCATTAAACAATGAGTTGGAGAATATGGCTGGAATAAGAACGAAATAAGAGAGTTCTGAATTAATGAAACCCTATTAATTTACTGAAAAAAGTAGAGTAAAAATACTATCCACTACCAAATCCATTGCATGATATTGCGTAATATTAATGAATAATAGATTGAGAACTGGCTGGATGGCCGAGCTCAGAGGGTTGTGGTCAGTGGTGCAGAGTCTAGTTGGAGGCCTGTAGCTAGCTGTGTCCCTCAGGAACCAGTACTGGGTCCAGCAGTGTTCAATGTATCCATCGATGACTTGGATGAAAGGACAGAGTGCACTCTCAGCAAGTTTGCTGATGATACAAAACTGGGAGGAGTGGCTGACACACCAGAAGGCTGTGCTGCCTTTCAGAGGGACCTGGACAGGCTGGAGAGCTGGGTGGAGAGGAACCTCCTGAAGTTCAACAAAGGCAAGTGCAGGGTGCTGCACCTGGGGAGAAACTACCCCAGGCACCAGGACAGGCTGGGGGCTGACCTGCTGGAAAGCAGCTGTGCAGAGAAGGACGTGGGAGTGCTGGTGGACATCAAGTTAAGCCTGAGGCAGCCATGTGCCCTTGTGGCCAAGAAGGCCCATGGTCTCCTGGGCTGCATTAGGCAGAGTGTTGCCAGCAGGGGGAGGGAGGTGATACTCCCTCTCTACTCAGCCCTGGGGAGGCCTCACCTGGAGTGCTGTGTCCAGTTCTGGGCTCCCCAGTGCAAGAGAGACATGCGCTACTGGAGAGAGTCCAGCAGAGGGCTGCAAAGATGATGAGGGGACTGGAGCATCCCTCCTATGAGGAAAGACTGCAAGAGCTGGGCCTGTTGAGCCTGGAGAAGAGAAGACTGAGAGGTGATCTGATCAATGTGTACAAGTATCTGAAGGGAGGGTGCGAGGAGGATGGGGCCAGACTCTTCTCCGTGGTGCCCAGTGACAAGACAAGAGGCAACAGGCACAAACTGAAACACAGGAAGTTCCCTCTGAACCTGAGGAAAAACTTCTTTGCTGTGAGGGTGACAGAGCACTGGCACAGGTTGCCCAGAGAGGTAGTGGAGTCTCCTTTGCTGGAGATATTCAAAACCTGCCAGGACACAATCCTGTTCAATGTGCTCTAGAAGACCCAGCTTGAGCAAGGGGATAGGACGAGCTGATCTCCAGAGGTCCCTTCCAACCTTAGCCATTCTGTGATAATGCCTAGCAATTTTGGTAAAAAGCCTCTCCAGGACCAATTAAAGATACAAGTATTTTTCGCAATTCTTTCCTTTTCCCCAGCTCCCATATTTAATCCTTGGCAGTGCCTTGTAGGTCTCCTTTCCTGCTGAAAATACTACAATGCCAGTGTCATGTCTGAAAATGTGTTTCCCTTCATTCCTCCTCTAAAGAATATTATTCCTAGGGTTTGATTGTGACAGTAAAGCGATAGCTAGAAGGGAAGGGTGGCAAAGGAAGAAGATGAATATCAGAGTGATACAGCCCAAAGAGAAATCGTAGCTAATAGTATGCACACAGCAGTTCCGGAATACTGACTACCTTAGAGAAAGAAACAAACATCTGTGTCTGATGTAGCCACCATGAAATTAACGGATTCAGCTAGTACCAAAAGACGCTGTGCAGGGGTATAGCAGTCCTAAATGCAGTTGCAGTCATTTCTAATGCACTAGTAAAGGGACAGGAGGATTACCTTTATCCACAGTATAATACAACTGCAGCTAAGTTTGCGAGATTCTGGCATATAAATTCTAAATCTGTGCAAGTTTAGGAACCCTACTGAAAGAGCTTATACTCTGTGAATAGCTTGCACTGCGCTGCCAATGGGCAAGAACAGGGAGACGCTGTGCTAGTAGAAAAGTCGACTGAATTCTCCAGGATGGATCACCTGGCAACAGGAGACTGCTTCGAGTACAGTGGTGCTGCAGAAGAGAAGGCATGAGAGAAGGTACTATATACGAAGAGAAAAAGAGAGAGAATGGAATGGTGAGCCACAGCACCAGACCCAGAGCTATGTCATACTGGAAGCAGTCAAAAACAGCAAAAGTAGTTATTAATGCATTATTAATGTTAATAATTATTGCAATGACTGCTGTTGTTATTTCACATTGATGTTTTGTCATCTCAGATTGCCTAAATCAGAGCTAAGCAAAAGGTAGAATAAACACTTTAGGCCCTCAGAAAACAGTCACCGTAAAAGCTTGAGAAGGCAACATTTCATTTCATACCCAGAAAGAGAGGGAAACAAACCAAAGCTCTCACCTTCATCACCTTTTCTCAGTTAAGTTTCTTTTTTTCCCTATCCCTGCTACAGGACGTGTCGCCCGCTTGTCAGTTCCCTGATCTGCTCTTCTTGTTGTCTCGCTCTTACTCAGTTGGTAGAAAAAGCAAGACAGAGGAAAAGCAAATTCAGTGCCAGTGTACTTGGTAGGCAGCAGTGAGAAGATGGAATTCCTTGGTCGTTGACAGGAGGTGAGATAAGGGGGAAAACACAGAGGAAAGTGTTCTCGGGGCAGTGAAGGAGTGGGACAACAGCCTTTCTCTGATAAATCCAGTTTGAGAACCTTGCACCTCCTTATTCAGAAAGCTCAATTGTATATACTTACTTAAACAGGAAAAAAGATTAATTACAGATTAATTAAAGAGCTAAAGTGCATAGTTATGCATAGAAATTCATTAAAGGTACAGTAAGAACAGCTATTTACATGACCTCGGTATCTTTTTGTTGTTGTTGCTTAGGATTTAATCTACAGACTTTGCTCATATGGGACCTTCTCACAGTACTAATGTCCAAATCACATCCCCACATCCCTCATCTGCTGATATAACCTATGGTCGGATATGGAAGTATCCATGGTGAGACGTACTCCAAAATCCTGCAAGTAGTCACCAAAAGCTCAATACAGTTGATTCAAAAGCATGCGAACAGGTCTATCAGAATGGTCAGGATGATGTAGAATTTATTTTGTTATTCTGTATGAAGAAAAAAAGTTTGTTTTCTTGAGCCTAGAGGGGACAAAAAACCACGGCTGATTGAGGGTATCATTGCTCTCTGTAAATACCTCAAGGGAATAAACAGCAGAGGGAGGTGTTCAACTAAAAGGAGCTGTAGCCTAAAATTAGCAAAATAGCATTTTAAGTTAAAGGGCAATGCTGGTACAAGAGCAAATAAGTAAAAACTAGCTGTGACTCGGTTTAGTCTAGAATTTAGGAGATTTTGAAACACCAGAATAATGAGATCCTGCAACAGTGTTTCTGTAGAAACAGTGGACAAGAATCCAATTTTTTTTCTCAAACAGAGCTTATTAATGAGCAGGAAGATGTGTCTATATGTTTCAAGTTGGACTATGTGAGTGGACACTATGATCCAAGTGGTCTTTATGTTACTATCAGAAGTACCTAAGATGTGCAGCCAAAACAGGCAATAAAATTACAGATTAAGGATTTATTTCAGTAACATTCATACTATTCTTCTTACATTAATTGTCAGATTAAAGATGTCATTATTACTTCTCCAATTTTTCTTGTTTTTCTAAAGTTGCTAGCTCCAGAACATGTCAGTACACAGCCTCATCCTCTTAGCCACACAGTCGCAGCTCATCAGTTTGCTGCTGTCTGCCTGAAGTGAACTGTTTGCCTGTTTCCCAAGCATGCATGTCCACAGACAAGATATCTAAGTCTTTTTATCCTAAGACATTTCCACCTATTTGGTATACTCTGTACCAACTCTGTACCAGCTGGGGACAGTATAGCTACAACTTCATCTAATCAGATGGAAAACGTTTGTTTACCATGTACTCTGAAGCATGAGTTTTGGGCATATGTTTTGTTTGCTAATATCATATTAATGTCTAATACTTTTAATTCAGTTACTTTGATAACTGTGTGGCAAAAATATTATGGATTAATTTATTTTGCTTGTTATTTTTAAGTGTTGCAGAAGACCACAGAGAATGCAGATACCCCATCCCAGTACAGAAATGGGTAAGCAGTTACACATATGGACCCACAGCAGGAACTAATAGGAACTTATAATTAAGCTATCAGGTTAAATTCATCATATAAGTTTATAGTGTAACTCCTGTGCCTTAAAGAGGTTTGTTTACTTTTCTGAGGTACTTTTGTCCTTCGGTGAAAATAGCTCCAGGAACCATAAGGATGTTAGAAGACACATCCCTTGGTACTGTTATAGCAGAATAATCATATTGGAATAGTTTTAGTAGTATCACTTTTTAATCTGTTATAGGGTCTTCACAGGCAGTTGTACTAGCAGAGGTAGAATGTTATATTTTTTCCACTATTCCTATACCAGTGGAATTCCATGTTCCTTGCTCAACCCTTTTGGAATGGGATGCCTGCAAAGCCTTTCTCTGTGGCTTCCTACCCACCTCCCCACCGAAAAATTGCTGTGCCTATCAATTTGTCTGTGTAGATAAGCTGAAGAAATCCTCAGGATTCGGAGAAAAAGGCCATATTATGTGGTAGTAGATCAGAGAATCTCTGATAGTCAACAGCCAACAAGTAGTAGTGCCTCTGAAAGAGTATGGGAAGCAACTCAGGACATGATTTTTAAATTTGTTTGTATAGTACTTTGCGTAGCTATCTCAGGATAGGTCATCACTGACAGATGCAAACACACCTGAACTTAAACTTTCTTGCCAAACACAGAAAGGTAAGAGTGCACATCTAGGAGTGAGCTGGCAAGTCTGTTGACGCTTGCTGCACCAAGTGGACTTGGCCCCAGCAAGGTGAGGGGTTTATGTACGTTACAACTTGTGTTAAGCAAAGACATATTGCACATCTGAAAGTCATCTTGATCCACATACCATCATTTCAGGGAATGGACAAGGACCTGGAGGTCCACAACTTATTATAAATCAAAGCAGCCTGATAGATACTTTAATGCAGAGATGACCTTCCGGGCTGAATTAGATCTGCCCGAATCATAGAATTAGAAAGCATCCCAAGAAAATATCTTGTCTACTTTCCTGCTGCACGGAAAGATCAGTTACAGTTCCTGACCGAATTAATTTGGCCTGTTCTTGGAAATTCCATTAATGGCTATTCCATATCCCTTTTTTGGATAGAAAAAGACATCCAGCTCATAACCTGTTTCTCTGCTACCTTCTCTCCCTACGATCCCATATATCCTTTCCAAATATGTCAAGAAAATGTTCCTACACGTCACACTTCAAATCACCTTGAGAGACTGCAAATGCCACTTGCTTATATATCTCCATCTCACGGCTGAACATGGGCCTGGTGTGTATTGAAGGACCCCTGAATTTTGATTGTCGTTTTGGCACATTGTGTCATGCGTTGCTGCATAGAAACAGGTGCTGATCCAACGTCCATGCACACTTCATCACATGAGAAGCTGTTGCCATCACATGAAAAGGACTGCCCTAATTTTGTTACTGTAGTGGATGTTCATTTGTTTGTTCACTGCGCAGTAGAGGCAAAAAACCCCACCTTAAATTACCTCCAAAGAAGTGGCCGAGTTTAGCTAAAAATTAGAGACGACTGCTCTGATTTACAGCTGAGCATCATTCTGTGAATGGCTACTTGTCTAGCTGGAGCTCACTGTGACCCTGTCATTCCAATCAATTTTTTTCTGTCACTAAAAGTACATCGTTACTGGGCAATACTTGGAGTAGAGGGCACAAAGGAGAAAGGCAAGGGCTGTGGATCTGGCTACTGTTCCTGCAAATTCTAACCTGCAATTTCCTTTGCCTGTTGGCCCTTCTATAGACAAGATTGCCATTTTGGAAACAAATCCAACTGGAACATATTGTCCTGAGTCTGTAATTATTTATTCCACAACGAGCTTTCCTTACTGTGCCAGTAAATTCCTCAAGCCATACATTGTGTAAAAATGGGTTATATTTTGTAAAAAATAAATATATAAAATTACATCTCTTATTTTTTAATTTATGAAGTGTTTTCTTCTTTTTGCTATTGGTAAAGGATAATCAAGAGAATCTGACCAACCTTCTTCACGGTAGGAACTATTATGCATGCCAGCTTTATTATATCTTTTCTCGTGCTTATTCTTTCCATACTAATTAGCCCTCATTTCTTTAATCTTTCTTCAGATGGAAACTCCCATCAAAGGCTTCCACAGAGAACTGGACAGGGTTTTAGAAAAGAAAATTTCTGTTAAATTAATTGAGAATCTCTTTGAGGAAAATGGAACAAACGTATCAAGATAAAGGGGAACAACATAAAAAATTTAAAGTAAGCTTTCTTTTCTTTGCATACTGGAAATACCTCAGGCTAAGAGCTTATTGAACAGGGCACATATATTATTATCTCCTTCTCAAGGGACTTGCCACCACAGGCTTTTTGTCCTCACTATTAGTTATGTTGGCAGGTGTTCCTCGCAGCTCAGAACCTGGCCATTTGGAAATCATGATTTAAGTTATATCTGAATCTCAGTCGCCTGACAGGTGCAATTTAACATCATTCTATGCTACACAAAAATGTATTCCTTAAATGCAACATATTGGGCTGCTACCTTTTCCCGACACAGAGCAGAACTTTACAGAATACTACCATTTGATCTCAGTACCTCGCTTGTAGCTCAGCTGACTGATTGTTGCTAATGTTCTCTTGTGAACCTCTCTCTGCTATTATATGACTTTGATTTAATCTCACTAATAAATCTTCACTTTTAATTTTAGCAAACTCACCACTGAGCTCACAAAACCACTTTTTGCATTCCCTGGAACCTGAGTGCCTGACTGAAAAGAAAGTGTTGTCCTGCATATGGAAGTTCATCAGGAAACAGACATTGTGCTAGATGGCGTCATATAGAATTTTGGTAAGTGTTAACTAAGGTTTTTGTTGCACAATATATTTTCCATAAGAATTTCAAGTGATGCATGTTAGCTTGTGACCTTTCTGCCAGGCACTGCAATCAGAAAAATGACAAGGATCAACCCTTTCTGCTCCTGCTAAAAAGTAATTAAATGACACCAACTGGAACCTCCCCCAGGAGCCTGGGAAAATATATCATCTGAGCACTCCAGAATGAGTAACAGTACTTCCCCACTTGAGGAAACGTCTTTGGACAAAGAAGTTTAATCCACTAGAGTTTTGTGGAGGGGAGAGGAGGAGGGAAAGCTACTAAAGTAATTTGGAAAACCTAAATAATTGAGAGAAAGGAACGTTGTCACTCCTGGGCTTGTTCATTATCAGCCTGTCCTCTTACTACAGCTGTCAGTATCTTGGCAGAGTGCCGTTCTTCTTCCTGGGCTATTCACCGTTCATAGTTTGTTGCCCAGCCTCAGAGAAATCCAACTGTTTGGCACTGTCATCTGTTGTTCTTATGTGATATACAGTTTCCTGGAACTTTTTTAGCAATAAGATCTGAACTATTGCTGAGTAAGGAGCACCAGATTCCCTGGCCAAGGCTGCTGTTTTGGGGAACCTCAGCCTCGACAGCTGTTGTTTATGCCCCTTATTGCCGATTGCTGCTCTGAGCCATATGGAAGCATTGCTCCTTGTCCTGTCTCAACTCTTCTAGCTACCTTTCACAATAAGCTCTGCAGTGAGTCAGCTTTTGCTTAGAGTTGCTGCATGAGAGATCTGGCAGACCTCCTGTCCTGAGAATATTGCACATGGCTTTCTTGTCCACCACCGCTAACCATGAATGAAATGTGGTATTCACTCCAACTTTGCAGCACGTTTTCTTTTCCAAGGCCTAATGGCCCAAAGTGTTAGCTCACATGCATGCAAATGATTATGAAGCTGCCATGATCTTTCTTTGCATGCCAGCACGTGCTGGCAGAGCACCCCTTCCCTTAGAGGGACGTCTGCCTATCTGAAGTTCTCAGGACATATACTCTTCCTGTTCACCAACAGATGTTAACAACCAGATCTTGCCTTCAGGCTTACACCTGGACACCTGGGATTGAGACATTTCCAAATTCCATGAACAGGTCACAAACATAGGAAAAAAGTATGACTTCATTTTAACACCGCCATCTTCTGACCCTGTGCGTACATGCTGTGCTTTCAATATGGAAGATGTATCTGCATGTAATTAAGAATCAAATCAACTTGTAGCTTATTGTCTTTTAGACACAATTTTAGAGTGTCCTCCCTAACGATAGTCAAGCTGATTGTGAAACAGTTACAATATTTTATAAAAACAAGTATCTGAATGTCTTTTTGGTGGAAAAATTTGAGTATGCTGAAGTCAGATATTTTCTCAAAAGTTAAGACATAACACTACAAAATGTTGACTGACTGGAAAATGAGATTTGCCAAATCAATTATGTTATTGATTTATCTCCGTGGGTATCTCACCTCCTGCAGTAGCCAGGAAAAACACTTCCTCAAAAGTTAATACACCAGTCCTGTCAGACGTTCGCCATTTACGTTAGCTTTTTTGACATATTATCTCTCAGAGAAAAATATACACATTTCTTACTCAACCTCATCAAGTGTTAGGCTTTACCTTGAGGCAAAAGGCTGGATGTTTCATTCTCCTTGTGAAAAGAACGTTTTTAGAGGAGTAACTTTAAGAAGTCTGAAAATACTTGTCCTGAGCTTCTCTTTACCAGACTTCTCTTTTCCAAAAGTTGCATTGTTCTGCACATTAAAGCAGAACTGTGTCCACCCGTCAGACAGTGGAATAAGTTTCTGTCCCTATATGAACTTAACATGACATAAATAGGACCCATAGGCATAACCTCCCTTATGCACTAGTCATCAGAGCTGAATTAATCATCTGGAGAGCTAGTGCACTTCATTCCTGCTCAGGTGGAGAAAAGGGGAACTCCAGAGAAACTGTGCCAGAGAAATGTCTTTGGGGGCAGCTTCTTACTTCTCTTGGGACGATGCATCATTCATCACTCAGCTATCAAAGGTAATGGTTTCATATATCTTAAAAGAACTTTAAAAATGAAGAAATAGAACAAAGGTATCCCAAAGGGTTCATCCCTTGAAAAAAACCAGACACAAAGGGAAATTTACACGTGTCTGCGAAATGCTATGAAGTATTCCTCTGAAAGGACCATTGAGTAACAACAGGGGGGATAAAAACTGCAGAAATGAAGGAGGCCTGAAAAGGGTAATGTTGGGAGAGACATTTTCTCTTTTTAAGGTCCCTTGTACTGTATTATTCTCTTTTTAGTGATCTATATTCCTTTATTACTGCTTCCTAGTTTTACATACTATTGAGTATCACATTGAAAATGATTCATGCTTTTTGTTGCTAATTGGATTACTCCTATCTCTTATAGCCTATTTCAAGCACACAGCAAGCCTTTCAGAAATCTGCAGTTCATACTCTTTTCCAAGATTTATTAATTCAACCTCTACCAAAGAAATTTGCTTCCTATCCTTAGTGTGTTAAGTAGGTTATAATTGTTCTACTGTTTTTTTTAACTTTGTAGTTAACTGTAGTTATAATACAGATTTATAGTTTTATTCCTACCACATTCTCAGAAAGGGTGTTTCCACAGAGTCTTATACTCAAACTATGGTTCTTTACTGTGTTCACTTTAGGAGGGATCCTGGCTTGCACTTCAGACACACAGATAAGATGTACACCATAGGCAAGTATAGGCTCATAGACTCATAACATAACTTAGGTTTGAAGAGACCTCCGGAGGTCATATACTCCAACCGCAGCCTCAAAGCAGATTTAATTAGATAAGGCTGCTCAGGGTTGGGTCCAGTCAAGTCTTGAACAACTCTAAGGATGGATGCTCCACAATGTCTCTGTTCATCTGGTTCCAATATTTGACCACCTCAGGGTAAAATACATAAATAAATAAATAAAATCCTAATATTAAATTAAAATTTCCCGTGTTCTGACTTGCATCTGTTGTGTCTGTGAACCTTCAGGAAGAGTCTGGCTCTGACTCCTGCAATTAGTTGCAGTCAGCAATAAGGTCTCTTCTTCACCTTCTCTTCTCCAGCCTTAAGAAAACCAAGTCTCTGAGCCTCTCCTTGTATGCTGTGTGCTTCAGCCCACTGACCATCTTAGAGGTCCTCCACCAGACTTGCTGCAGCATGTTGATGTCTTTCCTGTACATATTTGTGACGAAGTAAACGCTTTATTCCATCAGGATAGCATTTCTGCTCTGCTCTAGAGGTGAGGAGAGGGGACATCAGGGCGAAAGACTCCAGCGTTCACAGCCTTGGTAGAATTCTTCTTGACAGGCCACCACCTTGTGAGAGTGTTGGGCCCAAACTACACAATCAGTGTGTTTTTTACTTGTCCTGAGTAAGTAATAGCATTGCATTTCCTTTGTCAGAATTCCATAAGCTGAGTCCTGCAGCCCAGCGATTTTGGCCTCTAAAAGCAGCAAAGAGCATTCACACACTCATTAATTCTGTCATAACATCCCTGGAATCAAATCTTGTGGATGCTTGGTACTGCTAGTTAATTACTATGGAATTTCTGATAAATGAAGCATGTACCACACAGAGACTTTAAAAAGTACTCAAAAACTATTTGAATTCTATATATTCAAAAAAAAGCAAAAAAAATCCTTAATGTAACAAAGTGAGAGGTGCAGAGAAGCAGACAAAATAAGGGATTCTCTATTTTTCTACTTTCTCTAAACCTTGTCTAGATTATTGGGCATTTAGGATCTGTAGAGATTCACTGGAGCATTTATGATCCTTATGCAACTCTTACAGTGTTTTATGACTCAAAGAATCTCTCTTTTACTCTGCTTACTGTTAGTCTCACAGCTAACCTAAGCCTTCTAAACACCGAGTATGTCCTTCTTTCCTCCTTCCCTACCTTGCGCTTGTGTAAATCTGGGAGTTTGTTTACATTTTCTTTAACAATATCTTACCTACTTTGCTCCAACCCAGGAAATTTCCAGTCCACAAACGCTAGTATTTCAGAGGGTATTTTCTAAGATGAGTTTCATAAAGTCAATTACAATTTTTAAGATATACAATTCCTCGAGTCAGGCATAGAAGGGCCTCCCCAACCCAGGGGAAACCCCTTACTGTAATGATTATTAGCTGAGCTTGAGTTCAGTTCCTCTCTTTCCCTTTGCTCAGCATTTGCAAATGTTTATTTTATACGAGTTTATTTTATGGGAAAAAGAGGAGAAGCCTTTGCTTCACCTTTTTCCTAAATAAGATGTTCATTTTCTGAGCGGTCTAGCGCCCACATGCCTGCTACTCCTCTCTTAAGATGTAGGCAAAGCTCTTCTTCCCCAGAGGTATAGATTGGGGCAATCTAAAGGTGACAGGAAAAAAGGTGACAAGGAATAGAATTTACTTCTATTCAAAAGAGGAAACAATGGGTCTAGGTATTTGATGGAACTGCCCAAAGTTCCTACTCTAAGGTGTTCATAGGAAAGTATGCCTACATCCCATCTGTAATAGAAAGGTTCTTGCAAACTGTCACAGTGTTATACGAACTTGATCTATGTCACTTTTGACTTTCACCAGAATTACATTCACCTTACCCTTGGAGAAATACACCCATAGATTTTTTTCTCAATACCTACAGATTTTCTTGATTCAGAATTTCCATGAACTTGACTTAAACTGAGTATAACAGGTCAAGCTGATATAACTGACCATTAACAGCCCTTGCTATTCAGAGAATCGTATGAGTCCAGCACCTCTTCAAGCTGAATGTATTCCTGTGAGCAAGGTTCGATCCGTGTCATAGTTATAATTCCTTGTACTTGAGCTAATTGTCTCTGAGGTGAGAAGAATATTCTCCTTCTACAAGGTCACAATACTGTTCTCCGTTTAATAGCTACTTAAAACCCACCTATGCTACAATACTTATGAAACATTTGACAATAATTAGATAGGCTACATGCTGTGAGTTCTACTTATTACACTAATCAGAACTGTCTCATTGTCACCTCGGGCTTTCTTATGCTTTTTGTTGTCTACACCTGTTGTCTCTTTTTTGTTCTACTCAAGCATCACAAGCTGTTCAAAGGATGTCTTTTCGTGACATGCGCATACAACATCCAGCAGAATAAGTCCCCGACTCCTGGCTGGGAGCTACAAGACAGTACTGCAAAGCACTTAATAAAGACATTACTAATAATTGTAACAACAACAACCACAACAAAGTCAACAACAACCACCAGTTATTATTTAGCTATAGCAATTATTATTATTAATAGTCATGTTATTGTTATTACCAGCGCTAGTATCTAGCTGTGCTTTCGATAGTTTTCTCAGATTTCTGGAAATGAAAAAGGACTTCGAGTTTGTGAGCTGTGTTTTGTCTGGGTTGAATGCACTCCTTTTTTAATAAAAAGACAAAGGTTGGGATAGGCAATGCACTAGATATTTTACTGTTGAAAATTGTCAACACTTGCTTCCAGGTCACCAAAGTAAAGTAAGGAGACTTGTGTTTTGTTGGGTCCCTACCTGAGATATTTTTTCCAGGATTGTTGATTTGCTGTGGCTAAGACTGCTTTCATAAGAGAATGAGTAAAAATACAGTTATGCCTAAGTGTTAGATGCCTTGCCTAGTAACACACCCACAGATTAGGAAATTGGACTCTCCCATAAAAGCGATGAACTTCTAAAACAAGGAATTCGCTTTGCAGAAGGGAGCTGCCTAAGATAGTCTGCAGGAACTGTCAAAGAGAAAGATAGGGTGAGTTATATGCTTAAGTCTGGAGAAGAAGGCTGTGCTTGCCTCTGCGTGGGATTTGCAGCTAGGAACCCTCACCTAGAGCTGGGCATTCCACCTACTCCTTCTTTTCGTCCAAAACTATGGTGATGCTGCTTCTACCTTTAGTAAGTATTCAGTTGCTGAAATACTGAGGCGTATGAGTGGCCTGCGTTCAGTTGCTTCATCCATAGCAACAATTTAAAACTTGGGCCGACTCAAATGCACAAAGTAGTAGCCTTTGTGGAGAGGCTTTTTTTTTTCTCAAGAGAGAATTTCTTCATTCATCCCTGTTGCAGTGCTTTTAATATGCAAGATAAGTAAATTCTGGTGGAGATAGAGCAAGGCTAAGAACAACCTTATAGCCTGTATTGCAGCACTCATTTGGGAGATTCAAGTTTCAGGAGCAGTATAATCTTCACTTAAAATTTTGTGGAAAACAGAACATTTCTAAGTCAAACAGATTTAAACATAGATCTTCTGCATTGACAGGATCATCATTTTCTGCTCCCTGTTTTGGGAGGGTTAGTGTCCCTCGCCAGGGATTTCCAGTGAGATGCCCTAAGAAGTACCCTATTTGGGAATCTGGTTTATGCACAGGAGCAAGACAGACCCTGAGATACTCGATAGCATCCCAATTTACTTAGTGATTTGTAGATTAAATATAGCTGTTGAAATCTAAGCATTTGAACCAAGACTCACACAGTTATTTAAGGTCCTGAATCTGAGGCACTCACATTTCCATTACTCTCAGTTAGGGGCTGACAATTAATTAGAAGCTGGCAGGCTAAATCCCTTTGGGGATCAGCTTTCTAGCAGCTACAGACTTTTACAGGCTTAAGCACCGGCTGAGTAAGGTCTTACAAATGCTACTGGCACCTAAATTTTAGAAAGCCTTAGGTGTTTGGAGTAAAGAGCTTAATTCAGTCTTGTCAATCTAGCTGCTTCTGTCTATCTCTAATCTCATTTCAGCCTGTCAGAGCTGAAGTTTACTCAAGGATAGATTTACCTTTGTGTTCAGTCTATATTTGCTGGTAATATGTATTTGCTGTTCAAGGTAATACGACTACTACTGTGAGTTCTGCTGTTTATATTAACTAAAATTCTTTGTGTGATACACTTTGAAAAATATTTTTATTGTAACTATTGCATTATAGTTAGTTTTAGTCAATGTGGTTTATTGCCGTTGAAATATGAATTAATTCTTTGGTTAAATTACAAGTTTGGATATTAAAAGATTTGTTTAGACATAACAGATTTAGACTTTTGAGAGACATTCGATTTAGAACTTCATGACATTTTGACTAAAAAGTAAGCACTATACCGTATAATCAAGATACGTATTAAAGGAACTAAGAAATAGCTTGCTAACATATTTCGAATAGTAGTTGTGGATGTGCAATCATTATCACACAGAGATATTCCTAATGGAGTTCCATAAAAAATTGATCCCTAGGACCAACACTTTCAACAATGAGCTGTATATAATTGTAAAATTGCGACTGACAAAAGATGTGACTGACACACAGATTTCAGAGCAGCAAACTGATAAGAACATGTCAAATATACAGAGGAATCAGCCCTTCTCAGCAAGCCAGAACTTTTCAGACTGCAGATAAATGCAAAGTTATATACTTAAGTGGGCCATGCTTACTGAGTGAGACATTGTCACCTGGAAAACAAGGCTTCTAAAATACTGTGAGTTATCTCAAGTTAGTATCTGAACATGAACGTCCGTGGAACACTGTGGCAGCTAAAGCATATATGTGATCCAGGATCTCAGGAATGATTTTACTTCTTCATGATGCATCGCAGGGACTGACTTTAGAAAAATAGATGCGGCTCTGTTGTAACTTCTGAGATTGACTTTAAAAAATATATACAGTTGCGCTAAAACTTTCTTTAAAAACAAATACTGAAAAATCTGAAAGCATACAGAAAAGAGCTATTACAATTATTCAAGAGTTGAAATAAATGCCTTATCAAGAGGCTTAAATCAGTTTAGCTTGCCAAGAAAAGATTGAAAGGTGCCTTAATTATAGTTTGTAAGTATCTCCACAGGGAGAAAATATCGGGTTTGAGTGTATTCTTCAAGCTAGTGGAGAAAGATATAACAAAGTCTTTTAATATTTAGTAATCGTTTCACCCACCAGTGAAGCACGTCTGCTTCTGAATGACAGCATGGAAGTTGCTCAGCACTGTTCGAGAGCAACAGAGAATAATTAAGAGTAGTAATAAAGCAGGATGCTACGAACAATTAAAGCTACAAGAGTAGTTTTACTAGCTAGAACATAATTTTTCCGGATAGATTTCCTTGGAACACAATGGTTCAAATTGTTTTTCTTTGTAAAGTCACTTTATAAAGTCCCACAGCTTCTTTAATGACCAAAGTGGTCAGGATTTCCATTTTCTGCTCCACCCAAAAGACATTCTCGCAAGCAAAGTGAATTAAGTAAGCGTCACAATGAGAAAACAGAGCAGTGTTCTCACATGGGCTTCACTCCAGTTGTGCTCAGCTCCCAAGGCACCCAGATTCCACTCGTACAACAGTGTAGCCACATCAGTAATGACTTCTCATTGCTGTGACAGGTTTTGCACGGAGGAAACTATTCCCGGTGGTACATTGCATTTCATTGTGTATGAACAGCATGTCATCACATGCTCCTGGGGTGTGAAGAAAGTATGACTATCTGCTCATATCTGTCATTTGTTGGAACAAAGACTAAGCTGACAACTGATATAGTGGCTTGTGTTAATTTGACAATGTTCACTTGAGACTGAGACCAGAGCATTTATCTGTTACCTTAGCCAAACTCCTGTCATACAGACGAACAGGTAGAGCATTCACTGTTTTTGTGCCACTTTGTCCTCTAAGCATTGCAAGGACAAAAGAGCAGGAAATATTTTATATCCGTGTTCTGCCTCAAGCTATGTTCTGAGTTTGGCTCCAATTGCCTGGAAAGCAGAGACTTTCCTTTTCCAATAGAAAAGCATTTTGTGATGAAGTTTAGAAAGTGACAAAAAATCTTTATGTTTACGCTCAGTGATTGTTATCACAGAATTACTGCACAGCCCCTAGGGAGAGGAGCATGTGGAGCAAACGGTTATATATACAAAAACACGAAAGGCAAAGAGCAGAGAAGAGAAAGTGTATAAATACACAGAATAGAAATGGAGAGCTGGACACTGCCAAAGACGACTTTTATGTGTGCCTCAGACTAATCTGGAAGTGATGCCCCCATTCTCAGCTCCCAATTCTAGCAAAAGAATGGTACTATAAACTGATTAAATCTCCTACTCTTTTCCTATGGAGAAAAAAGTTTGAAGAGATGTTCACAGGGTGAAGACACACCAAGCTTTCTCCAAAACACAGAAGCACTTAATGTCTCTCTATCTTTACAAACAATAAAGCAAAGCTTTGCTATGTCCAACATAGTCTTTTCAAACTCTTAGTATCAATGTAAATTCATGAAGTAAAGAGAAAAGCACTTTGTGAACATTTCATTTACCATGTGGTTTTTTTGAATGCTGAAAACTTTTTGAGTCTTTAGTATTTTTTAGGTTTTTTTCTGCTGTTTGGGTGACTAGAGCTTATTTGTAAAAATGCACTTTAAGAAAAGCTGAGCATGGCTCCTGAGGCTGGGGCTTTCCAAAGCAGTTATGAAACACAGAATAAAGTCATGAGATTTGCCAGCGTGGAATGAGTAAAGTGAGAAAATAATCTTCATACTTGCATTCCAAATACGTAGTACATCTGCAAGCTTTTGCATGTAGACTCTGCATTTACAACTTGAAACTTCACTGACACATTTGAAATAACAGATTTCTGATTTGTTCATCTGAAGGTTGATGCAAGGATGCAAGGATTTTCTCAAAAAAGCAGCCTTGACTTGGGAATGCGTCTTGGACAAGAAGTAAGCATTAAAGTTGTATGAGAAAAATACATCAGAAAAACGTTAGATTCAATGGAAATAAGTTTTGGTGATGGGGAGAAAATTCTTCACTGATCTATGTGGTTTGGGTTTTCCCTCTGCTCCAAATTCTTTCCGGCTTTGGCCAAACGTTTTTCTCTTTTTATTTAACTCAGCTTTTTATTGTTTGCTTGCTTTTAGCAGTCCCTGCCTTCAGCCAACTGTGTCCCAGACTGTTATCAACCCAATATGTTTATATGCTTTCTTTTCTTCTCTTTTTCAAGAACTAATCATAAGCTACAGTGTTTTTGTCTGTCAGCTATTGTAAAGAATAATTATGATGCGCTAGGTCACAAAATGTTTATATACTTAGGCTCATAAATGTAAATCTTCTTTGTTTACCTGTCTGTCATGAAAATGTGTATTTGCATCCTCATTTACAGTTGAGAGGGTGTGAAAAGACATAAACATTTCTTTGGCACAAGCCCTGGTTTAAAATGTACCTTTTCTTCTTCCGTTGCCCCCACTGTTCATTCCTGCTCATCTCACAGAGTTCAATGCCTCCTCAGTTGTACTGCTTGACCAGTTTGTGACATGGTCTTATAAACCTCTGAAAAAAATTGACTCAGGTGGTTGCTAAATAGAAGAAACACAGAAACCACTGTGAAGCCAAATCAGAGTGAAATGTCATTGTTTCCTTACTCTACATCTTCTAAACTGTGATGATTGGTTTCTTGATCATGGCATTTCAGTAGTATAAACTCAATTTATTTCTGTCTTAAAGAGCGATAGCAGGAATGTTGGTAAACTCCAGGCATTTTTACTGCAATCCCAAGATAGGGTTACCATTCCTCTCTCGCAGTGCTCATCAACCCAACACAGAGGAGTCTCTCAAGAGTCAGCTGGACTCTCCTCTGTTACCTTCCAAGGGTCTGTTTGGTTACTGACCACAGGTGACTGCTAAGGGGAAAAGCAAACTCTAACTGCAAGTCTCTCAAAGGGCTTATGTCATTAGATGGCCTGTGCCTGAAAAAGAAATAAAGAAAAACAGCCTGTCTTATCCCTTCCATATCCTCATGCTTTTGAATCTCTCCTTTTACCTCTCTCTGTCTCCTAGAACAAGGTCGGCAGGAACTTTAGAAAGGGCAGGAAATTGTAATAGGTGTGAGCCTGTTCACCAGCTTCTGCACAGAAGACAGATTCTTCTGTCTTCCACCTACGTTTAAGAAAAAAAGCACACCACTTAGTGTTCACTGGGGAATGGGGCTGTCACAGCTACTACTGCTCATCCAGTATGATGCAGAGGGATTCAGGAAAATAAAATTTACTTTTGCTACTTTAGAGTATTTACTTATTTCATATTGAGATACTATAATAACTGTAAAGTTCAAGAGGATTTGTAAAACCCTGTTTTCTCAGGCATTATTTTTCAGAATCTTTGCAAATGTTTCTTCAGCTGCCAGGAGTTTTTCAGAGATATGAGCGTTCAAAAGGCACTGGACAGTTCAGCTTACAAACTAGAGATTATAGAAATCATCTGGTTCATTTTGAGAGGCCAGGAGAAAGTTATTTCAAGAAATGGGGGCTATATTTTCCTGGAATGAAATCAGCTGTTACAGCTTATCCCACCTTCACTTTTAATTCTATTAATAATAATGTTAAATATATACATGTTATGTGTGGAAATGCAATCTAAACATTCCACAGGTGAGTTCAGGCGGCTTCATTCCTCCCTGCAGGTGAAGCAGGCCATGCTGTCTGAGAGCTGACAAAATTGTTTATTATTCTGAAAATTGTTTCAGAATGCAGAAGCATTCTGAAAATGCTACAGAGAAAAGAACTTCCTGATAATAGGATTGTTTTAGAGAGATTCTAAAAATGTCACTGGGGCTAGTTTTGATATCCCTCTTCTTTTAAAGCCTTGCTTACCACGAATCTAGGTGTATTGAGGGCTCAGAGTAGAAGGAGCCAAATAAACCTCTAAAATGACCTAAATGGCTTTTCTGTACTTAAAATATCATAATTTTAAAGTGTGATGTTGTGAGCCTTTCTGAGAGGCAAGCTGCTCTTGCTGGGAAACTGAGAAGGTCCATTTTGCAATCGTGTGCAGTTCCACTTTTTTAATTTTGCAGCAATCCAAGATAATATACACTAAAATTATGATGATCTTTATGTATAGGAAAGTTACCGAGTCAGGATGGAATCCTGTATCTATAACAATTTCAATTTTTAATTAAACTTTCTACCAGGTAAAGGAGAAGGAAGAGTTTGTGAAGTTAATGGTTATTATTAAACAGAAGCATTACAAGGGCCCGTGAGACTCTGGAAGTTTGTTGGGTCAGGTACTCTACAAACCCATTTAATTTGCGACAGAGTAACAAAATTTGAAGAAACTGAGAAGAGGGGAGAGTGATAAGATGACCAGAAACAGGCAGCGGTGGAGTCCAGAATGGAATGAGTTGGAGAAAGCATTGAAGATGAGGTTTCGACAATAATGAAGATTACATTAATGTACATTAATGAAGTATATTAATGAAGATTATAGAAAAATAGAAGTTGCAGCTGGTTGGATATCCAGACTTCAGCAGCTGGTGATTTCTCCTGGGCACAGCAGCGGATAAGAAACAATTTTAAGGATGCTGGTTCTTTTATGGACTCCTTTGTGAGATGCGGTTGCTGTTATACATAATCCATACAATTACATATGATCCATATGATAGACAAGGCTAAGCACACTGCCTACACCTAAGTTTTCCCAACAGCTCCCATCCTTGCTACCACTCAAGTACAGTTTCTAGGGAGAAATTTCCCACGACAGTGCCTACCTCAAAGGGATTTGTTTTTTCCTTCTCTGGCAACATTGTTTGGTCGTTTTGAACCAGGTGGGAGGGAATGAGCCAGGGAGCAGGGAAGAAAGGTAGATCAGATGAGGAGTCAGGAAAGAAAAACTGGTACTGGTGGGAAAGGAAGCTGAGAGACTGACTGGGAGATATTTGGTCACCTTGATTGTACTAGGAATGACTGTATGATGAAACTGGACTACTGTGAAAAGCTCAAGCAGAGGAGTGTGGAAATGGGTAGATAAGAAAAGCAGGACTGTGACAAGGAACTAGGGACAGGCAGTAAAAGGTAATTGGAAAGGAAAGTTAAGACATATATAGTAAATGTCCCTCTGGGACACAATACTTAGTGATAGTACTGTCTTAGGGCTCAGACTTCCTGATGTGTTTCAGGATGCTGAGAGGTATTACATTTCATGTTAACCATGCTGTCTAGGCTGATGTTGATGTGTCCATAGATAATTTAATAAAGTAGAAAATTTAATGAAAGGGTGATATTTAATAAATATGTGGCTGAAATCAAGGAAAGAGTCTGTGCTTCCACACCAGGTAAAGTTATCTTATATAGATATATAGATAAAAGGGGTGGCATTTCACTTCTGTGATATAAATGCTTAAATTCCCTTTTAAGCAGATCGTGCAAATGTTGACATATCGTGGAATTATAGCTATTCTAACATAGTCATGCCAGTGTGACAGATTCCCTGGGGACCATTTTGGTTCAAAAATTTTCCCAAATATCTGATTGTATATATCAGAGAGAACTGCATATCTGAGAGAACTAGTAGCCATTTTTTTTCTTCTGACTCTTCTGATACTAGTTCCCTGTATGACCTTTAAACCTTCTCCTGCAGCACACTCTGTTATCCCTTTGATGCCCTGCAGAATATTCCTCGATAACCTTGATGTTCCTGATCGTAGATTATCCCACACTTGTGGGATTCAGTGAGTTACTTTGCAAATACCTTGAAATCAGCATCAACTAAACTCAAGTAGAAGTAGTTACCTGCAACGTCCAAAGTAGACAACAGAACCACAAATGTTTATAAAAGAACAATGTGGAAGAAGAAATTTCCTTAATTTCCAAGGAAATTAAGGCCAAGATTAAACGGAAAAGGCTCTCAGGCTTTTTATCTAGTCATTGGTGACATTCCTGACACCTGCCTGTGAGGAATGCTACCTTTCTCCTTAACTTATTCTACAGTTGCTCATGGCAGAGAATTCTAGTGCCAATAATTGATTTTTTAAACCGCTTTTTAAAACGCCTAGGAAATTCTATACACATACAAATACAAAAATTGTAGTTGGAAACATAAGCACTCACAATTTAGGAAATGCTAAAATGAAGACTGCCTGAATCACCTTCTGAAGTCTCATCCCCTTTCAGGTTCAACAGTAACAAAGGAGGTTATTTTCTTTGGAATTTCTTCCTCATTTTTTGAAGGTGATGGAATCCATGTAGGGAACAGTGATATGAAGAGATAATGAATAAATTTTATTTCTTCATCAGAATTCCTGTTTGATGAGCAAACCACTACAGCTAAATTTATCAAAAGAAGTTAGTAAATATTTGATTAATCTTCCTTAAATTTAGATGTCTAAAGTGTCTATAGCCAATGAAGAGATGCAGGCATTTCCAGAGAGTGAGTCATCAGATCTCTTGTAGTCAGACTTTTGAATGGCATGAATTATTCTCTGGAAGTTCTTATCCCTATTGACTACTGAGAACTAATTAGACCAGACACCTAGCTTTTAGACCTTCACCTTTGCCCTCCCTAAGAATGAGATTCGTCTCATTTAACCTCGATCTTCTACAGGCAAGGCAGGTTTTCTAAGCCCTTCAGCAAGGCTTCCTCTGATGCGAATAGAAGAAGACATCTCCAGAGGGTAGTTCTTCCTCTTCTAAAACTTTATTCCTATAGGTAAAGGTAACTGCTCTCTTGAGGTGCTCTCTCTCCATTAACTAGAGAAAGAAGTAGTTAGACATGCAGTTTAGACTAGATGACTAATTTTTAAATAGCTAAATTTTACAAAGTGAATTTCAAACCACATGCCTTTTTCTTTCAGGTTGAGATCTGGAACCTGATTTGCAGAAGTTTTGAGAACTAATAATTGCAAATTAAATCAGCAGTAGCAGCAGAAATGCTGTAGAGTGCTTAGGACTCTGGAAGATGAGCAGAGAGATTATGCAAAGTGAGTATGTTAAATTAGTGGGTAAGAGTTAGGATCAATATCAGCATGCTTCAGTTCTGTACTCCTAAAATGGGATAATGCCACCCTTTCAGCATGCAGATGTTTTATGAAAATTAAGTCACCGATATCTGAACAGTCTAATAGTGTGTATCACAGAATGGTTGCTGATTTTACTAATATGTAGTAAATAAGTCCTGAAAGAAGTACCAAACAGCAAATAGAAACTCACTGAGAGTATTGAGCGCACCATATTAAATAGCTTTTCTTTGGAGAAAACAACTGAGTGATCATATTCTTAAAGAAAAACTCTTTAAGACAAAAATTCAGTTGCAGATCTACTTAAATTCAGACTTTCTAACTTTTTTCTTGATTCTTTTGGTCATCCTAATAAAAATGCTAAATATTACTTTGTGTGCATATTGTATTACACTTTTGCATATATACATATATATATATATACACATATATACATTTGTGTTTGAAGCTGTGCTGAGGTCTGGAAAGTTAATTTGAGTCGGTGGAGATGATTTAGTGTACAGCTAGAAGGTGACACGGTCCAAGGTGAATGATAAATCAGGTCTGGCATTAGCTATAACTTCCTGGCAGCCAGAATATCTAAATAAAAATATGATTTAACATATCATTATCCACCCTACTGAAAACTTCCCAAACTTCCATGATTAAGTAGTAAGCATGGCATAGATTGCTGAGTAATCGCTGATATGAATATTTCATAAAAGAAGAAATTCCAGTTTAAGAAAATTTTAGACCTTTAGTGGATTCATGATTAGGCATTTCTGTTGCTAATTGTTTGGACAGTTTATACCTGCATAGGTGTTTACATGGTTCTCTCTCATGCAAGGTCTAAGTACTCATACAGTTAGGAACACAGTAATATCATTTCTGTAAAGTCACAGAAAGAAAGAATTGCAACCCTACAGGAAGCTTGAAGGTGTTAAAGTAGGCCACGCCCTCAAAGGCAGTAATATCTACAAACAGCAGTCTTTTCAGAAAATAATTGCTAATGAGCCAGGTATATTCCTGTTCAAAAAGACATTTATAACTTCAACACTCCTCAATTCTAAATGTCTAGTTAAAACCAGCTCGTGTTTCCACCACAAGAAAAAGCGTACTCTTTCCTCTACAACTGTATGAAAGTCTGAAATAGTCAAAAGTTATTGACTTCATAGGAAAAGAACAACTGATATATACACAACGGTCAGAAATTCACAGGTACGAACAGTAAAAATTAACATATATTTTTAACTTCTAAAATCTTGAAATAATTATCTCTAAAGTATGCAGAGAAAGTAAAACAAAGTAGAAATATAATTCTTTTTAAATTGGCATTTCTCTTTAAGACCCGATTTGGTATTGAAATATATGCCTACTGGATAAAAATGAAAAATACGTAAAATGATTTAGAAAAATAGTTTCATCTTTTTCTTTACAGCCTCCTGACGGCAAGGTTGAGTTCTTGTTTTTCCAAGCATTCCATGACCAGCTATGAAGTGACAGACAGATTAGCCCTCGCAACTTCACTATTCTCCATGAACCAAGATTTTGAAAGAGAGAACATTTGTGTTAGAGCTGGTCGTACGTACCACGCTCAGCTGCTACTGTTTGAATGAGGAAGAAAGACAAAATATTGAGACTTTCTATATCCCGCTGGCTACTTGACTCCCTCTCCATTTATTTATATTTAAATAAATGAACAAAAAAATAAAAACAAGGAAAAAAGGTGAAGTCAGTGCCTGAACTCATGAAAATTGCCGTTACCCCACAGAAGCCAAGGGTGCTACATTAATTTACAAAAATAAAAAAATTAGCCCATACTATTTGTATTGTAAAACAGTTGACTACAGCAGTGCAGCCAATAAAGCACTCTTCCATGTTCTTTAGCATCAAAACAGATTTCCTCCCTTATGGCTTCAGTGCTCTAGTTGCTCGTGCACCCTTTCCCTTAAATCATGAGAAACTCAACTGGAGGAAAAAAGAGAAGTTATACTGGTGTAAAAGGAGTGGAATATAGTGAATCAGGAAGTCTCAGTAGTTTGACCTGCCTCTAATTGAAGGCGGCTAAAAATGCTCCCAGTGACTTCAGTGCTACAGAATCAGCCCCTAACCATTGAGAAGCCAACAGATTTTACTGTCTCTGAATGCTCAATGCCTCATTTGGAATTTAAGAAAATATATGATTAAAATCTAATTTTGTCACAAGATGTGCTCAAACTGAAGCTGAGCAAATAATTGATCATGAATAATTTGTCTGAGGAAGTTTATGTCTTTCCTTTGTCCCTGAACATCCATGAATAGATCATCATTTCTTCAAATTCACTTTTGCAGACTTTCTTGATTCTGAATCACCTGGGCACAGTTTTCTGCACACATGGATTATTTTGATCTTCATCCTTTCAGCTGTGCTAATTATTTATGATTAGTCAGAAATCTCATGATTTATCCCTGTATTAATATTTCTGGCACAGATATTCCAGAGAAAAAAATTAATTAAAAAAGGAAAGCGACTTGCACAAGAGCTTAACAAAATCTCTTTCCATTTTTTACTTAAAAAATGCAAATAGCAAAGGGGCAGAACCTAGGCAAAGCAAAGTTGTTTTATTTTATTTAACTGACCAATTAGTCATAGACATTCTCTACCTGACCTTCCAACAGATCTCTATTTTAGATATTGTGTTACAGTAGAGGATTAAATGGAACTGAGTTGCCTGTCCCTGCATATATGATATGGTTACAGTCTTGCGATATTAAATGTTATCTTTCTTCTATCTAAAATTTTATGAGGTGAACTTTATCATCATTTCAATTTATACAAATAAGTTGCCGTTCACTTTTTAAGCTGGATAGGTCAGCTTTCTATTCCCTACGTCCATTCCCATATTTTTAATAAAGTTGAGTTGGCCTATGAGTTATATTTATTAATAAATTTCTTATTCTCTTTCACATTTCCTATAAGTTTCATCTGTATACATCATGTGAAAGCAAAGTATTATAAATTGGAAATAGAAATTATATTGTGAAACTGAAAAATGTTTTTAAACAATTGTTCAAAAATTGAACCACAATGTAAAAATATCTAACATTTCTTCCTTAGCTTCTGGAGGCCCTCATACTGGAAAATGCATCTGGTGTATGTGGAGTGAAGAAATTCCTGATAAGTATTTATTTCACAAAAAAATTCAAACACTACTGTTAAAGGATGAAGTTTCTCAATAGGAAAAAATTTCTACTAGATTGCAATTTGTGATGTCAGGAAATACCTAAGTCTTCTAAAGAGAACAATGAATTGTGATATGTTCACAAATCATACTCTGAAAGCATTCAGAGTGGATCAAGCAAAAACCTGGCACAGTGAGCAACTCTTCAGAAACTATGATTCAGAAAAAAAGATCAATATGTTACAAATATTTATTAAATTCAAAACAATTGCAGTAGTGGGGAAGAATTGTCATTTTAGGTGTTTCATTCTAGAGAATTTTTTTCTGCTGCAATTCAATGTGAAAATAAAAGCTAAAAATATATTCTCACACGAAACTGGATCACATGAATCCAAAGAAGTACAGTGGTTATAATTCTTCCATTTACTTTGAAACTGTACAACAAAACCATTTGAAAAATAAATTTAGTTTTATTAAAAATCATTCCACTATTAAACCAGAAACAGACTGTAAAGAAGTTGACATAGGATCCAAAATATTTTTAAAAATTAAACAAGCATTGAATTTAATTTAAAAATTATCCTTTGAGGACATAATGAAGAAGCAAAAATCCAGTGCAGAGATTAGGAAAGGTCTTGGAAGCTAATCAAAGCTACTTATTAAATAAAGCAACGGAGTTAATTAAAAGCAATTTTACTGGCTTTAAAAAGGACACTGAACGAAACTCAAAGATAGCCCCAGTGTAGCTGCAAAAACCTGCTTAAGTATGATCAGAAAGATAAGCTGAAGGATTATACTACGACTTTTAGTAAAACAAGTGGAGCATCAGAGATTAAAAAGAAGCAGCTGTTATAGGTTTGTTGACAAAATGTGTTACTTCTGTTGTTCTGATAAAATCCTGTTATTTCTTTAAAAAGTGACCCTCCCAGAGGAGTAGAGCAGGAGTTAAAGTACTGTAATTTGAAAAGCTCTGCATTAGCAAAATCTGAAAAAGGGAAGGAAGAAATTAAGGTGGTGGACTTTCAAAACCTTTCATTGTAAGATAGGAGAAAAAGTAATTTCTGATAAAAATTTATGATTCAAGCAGTGAAGAAACACTGCTCTCGTAAACATGGAATGCTTACTTTTTCCCAATTTGCAATAGAGTAAATTAGAGGGGTTTTTTTCAAGTTTTTTTTTTTTAATCCAAGCTGATTCTTCCAATTTGACTCTTTCTGGAGATGGGCTTCAAGAAAAAAAATTACTTGGGGAGTATTTCTCAAAATATAACTGTGAACACATTGTGATAAAAACGCACACATTACCCCAAAAACAGCAGCCTGCTATTAATACCACTTAGGTACTGGGTACTCTCATTTGAAGCTGTGTTTCAATACTCCATGGGAATATCTAACTACCATGCAATAGAATCCATTTTTTCTAAGCCAGAGGACACGCATTTGTTTATATTTGGTGTAAGCAACTGAAAAAAGAGTAAATGAGAAAAGTCATGGAGGAGCTTATTTATTTTGTATGTCACTAACAATTGAAGTTCACATTTCTTCCAGGAAGAGAACTTATTTGTTTATCCAATGGAGGAGGAAGGTAACAGAAAGAAAGATTTAAGGAGCCTTGTTTTCCAATAGCTAACAACCCGCCAAGGATGCAGAGCAAGAATACAAACACAGGTCTTTTGGCTGGGGGCCTTGCCTAATTCTTCAAAATAACTTCACTGGGATTGTCCTGGGAAGAACAGGCACATATTCTGGCATCTTGCTTCTCTCACATATTGTGCCAGGCGTGTTTCCCTAATGGAGCTGCTGAAAAAATGGAGGTCTAGTTATTTAATAGTAGAACCTGCAGCACTCAGCAAGATCAGAAGCTGAACTGGTGATATAGGCAACATATATTCTGAGATCCTGCTCATCTAAACGTAAAGCGATTAATAATAAAAAACTTTGATCTGGATCAGATGGAGAACAGGTCCAGATTCAGCTCTGTACCCTGCTAGACTTTGCACATATGTCAGACAAATGTCAGTGCCCTGACTGGTGACGTACCTTTTATTTTTGTCTCAATCTTTTAGGAAAACAACATTCAAAATTTCAAAAGTTGCTAAAAAATATTGATACTTTCTTTTAAATGCCTGCTAGGCTATATATATGACACATACAGTGCTATATGTGTTTTAAGGCCTACAAAGAAATTGTTTTCTACTGCACACACATTAAATGCAATAGAAGTATTTTATATTTTCTAAAGATTGCTCCATGCTTTATCTCTTGCAATGCTAAACTTGACACAAAGTGTAATTGAGATATTTTGGACAATTTTCCATTGTATTATATTCCACAATGGACATTTTCCATTATAGATCACTATTAATGAAGCCCACATCTCTACTACAATAAAAAAAAAAAAAAAAGAACAAGCTATTTAAGCTAACCCAGCTGTTTTTACCTGAATCATATTAGGAAGCCTTCATGTTAACCAGTTTTCTGCAAAACTGTGGGGGTAGTAACTTCCAGCAAATGACAGTAACAAGCAGCCTGGTGAGCAGCAATTACTTCTTCCAGCACAGACATCTGAGGAGCGAGCAGCTGTCTGAAAGGCTGGACTTTTTGCCCTTCCAAGTTCTGACAAGTCTCAGAAGGCATGATAGCTAAAAGAGATTGTGACTGAATGATATTTTGCTTCTATTTCACACAACTCCAACACGAGAAAGGAAAACCATCTTTCTGCTATTAACCGCCACTGGTTTGGAATCTATGTTTTAACCATTTCAGTTTGAGGAAATAAGTTCAATCGACTGCAGTAATTCAAACCTCTAAGAGCAAAGGACCTTTCCACAGGTTCTAATCCCAGCTTAGTAGCCTTTAATAAAACTTTCAGAAACCTTATAAATGAATGTGATTTTAGAATATATTAAGGAAATATAAAATTGAGACATAGCATGGTAAAAATAAATTCATACAAATTCTTTTCCAAAATTCACCCATTGCTGTCCGGAGGTATTAATGAGAACCTAAATATGACATAGTATCCTTAAAAATATTTTAAAACATATAATAATGTTGCATAAATCATAAAAAGGCTCCTTCATACATATCCTGATGTCTGTCATAAGGTCAGGTTATAAAATCCAGAAAGGATAAAGGCAATTTAATTATTTCTGTAGGTCAATGAGCAGTTAACATTGGCATTCTGACATAAAACTAGATTTAACACTAGATGGGATAGGTTAAACATTTGAGTATATGTATGCTCAAGATCATATATAACTGTAAGAGGATTACAATAGATATAATTCTCGAAAAGATGTTTGTGAATTGGAAACCTAAATCCCACTGAAAACCTCATTTAATTTCAAGGTGTTCTCTCAAGATTTATATTCCATTAAGTATTTACCATATGTGCCTCTCTGCATCAGATGGCCAGAATCCCTTCTGAATTGCCAAAGGGGGAAATGAACACATTTGCTAACCTGTAAATGTGTCTTGGTGACTTCGAAATCACGCGTTGTGTGAAATATGTTTTGGAGACTGCTGGTGGAATGGACATCGACCCATAACATCGAGATGAACAGGAAAAGAATAACTTTTCTGTCAGTACCTTTGTCACCTCTGCTATCAGCTGTTTCTGGACTGTCAAGAAAAATAAAATAAAATCAGGTCATTTCCATAGATTGTAATTGAGAAAGAGAGGTAAGTTTTGGTGATTTGAAATGGTCAAAAACTTTAAATAGAATCATTTTTACTGGAGAGCATCATGTGATTGACTGGATATCTCATGAGATTTTGTCAGCTTCACTCACATTTAATAGAAATGTTTAAAGCAAAGCAAAGTGAAAAGTAGCTATCCACTTTCAGATTTCATGCTTTGTCTTTCACATGGCAATATTTGTCATGTATTATGTTCATTATGCATTATATTTAATAAAATTCTGTTACAAAATACCATGAAATAATTTTTACAACATTGCAGAAAAAGGTTTCAGCATTATCAAGACAAAGCACTGGAATAAAAACAAAACTCTTGTTTCAATATGCCAGAATTAGTGGCTAGGATTTCCATTCCCCAAACAGCGAATTTTTTGTCCTGTTCAGGAGCAGTCCTGAATTCTGAATGCCACAGTTTCCCACAGAATGAAAATTCTGTTTTCTGAGAATCTCTAATCTGTCTTCGTGATTATTAAGGTCCTATTTATTCTCCATTAATGCTCTTTTGCAAATAAGTAATCAAGGAACTTGAACAGGTGCCTTCAGGCAGCTTATTCAGAACATATTAAAACATAACAAGCAAGACAGTCACATCACAGAACATCCTCAGAAAGGTCTAGAATGAAGTCATAAGAATGTGGTTTCAGAGATGCAGCATTTTCCCTTGGTGTTTTTATGAATGCTAGCCATACGTCACAGTTTCGGTATCCAGATTTCTGGATATTCAGAACCTAAAATAATACAAAACCTATTCATTAAAATGAAGGAGAAGTTGAGAGAAGTTTTCAGGATACCGTGGTAAAGGCATTTGGAAATGCCTTTAAAATAACAAGCAACAGTATTTTCACCCTCCAAGAGTAAATTTGCATGCCTATCTAAGCTAATTTATTTATCAAAGCAGTAGCATAAATCCTCATCTAGATTCACTGACCTCTGATTCTATCATTAATTTCCCTCCAACCTGTTTTTTACAGTTCCAAAACCTTTTTGGCTGACCTTTTTTTCATTTGAAACACTATTTGTTCCGTCATTCTGTTATTCCCATATTACCAAGAGGATCCTTGGAAGCTATCTAAGATACGTTTTTCCCAGTGGCCAAGTATGGGTGTAAACCTCCTCTCAGGAGGGCTTGCACTGACAGCAGTGCTGGGACGCTCAGCCAGAGCTCCAGAGCCTGCCACTCCCCTCATGCCAGGAGTCTGAATGTACTGAGCACCAGGGGAGTTGAACCTGTTACAATTCGGTGCACTAATGATGCACTGATGAAAGTCTGGCACTTCACTAAGAGCAGTGCAACCACCTTCAGCTATAACCTGAACAGCAGGACGGGAAGCCCAGCATCAGCTGGCTCCGCAAACTTCAGCCTGTGCTAGTGCTCAGATTTCATCCTTTTCTGTAGACACACTCCTGGAGTTCAGTTGTCCAGTCTGGTTTAGTCACAGTGAAGTTCTCCGAATGTCCTTCACCTCTGCCCCAAGCAGGAGGACGGAACAATAGTCAGAAAAAGTAGCAATTCAGCCCATACTGCTCCCTTCCAGTATTCAGTAGAAGTGCAAGGAATAAATATCTTCATGTCACTTTGCTTGTTTAAATCTCACCTAGATCTCACCTGGCTGTTTTTTGAGATTATGTATCCTATATCTGTACTGGCAGAAACAGTTTCGTACAGGAACTTCACTAAGGCTGTTTATGGAACTACAACAGATCCTGGTTTTCTCCTGAGGCATAATTTCTCTTCTGTGACCGTAGCAAATGTTAACCATGCCACTAACCTTACTGGGTCTGTTAGCAGGCCGCTCATCTTTTTCTGCTTTAGTGCGTGATCAATAAGGTAGCAGGAGACGAGTCCAGAGCATCTCAGTAGTGATAAAGAGGGACTTTATGCTAGGTTGTAGGTTCCTACCAGATAGCACAGCTTCTGACAGAAGCATCGTGTCCCAGCCATTGCGCTGCTCCCTGCACCTCATACAACTGCCTGGAGGTCAAGAAGGTCCAGGTCACCTTCCTGTAATATCAGAGTACAGAAAAGAAGTGACTTTGCACTGAATAGAGGTATGAGGTTCTCCAATATCAGTGGAGCACATAAGACGAAAAAAACCTTGCCCAACTGGAACTGAAGATTACACAAGGAGATGACAAACTTACCTTTTCATTAACGAAGCTGTCATCCCTGGGTACAGCTAAAGCAGTGACATGGGCCCAGCAGTTGCCCACGCAACATCTGTGCTCCAATCCTTTTCTAAGATATCAGTCCAGCAGCTTTCTCCAGAATTAAATTCCCTTTAAAGTATTATATAAAGTGAGCTCCCTCAACTGCAGAGGAGAACTTTACGCACCAATGCAGAGTTTCTTTCATTGTTCATCATAATTTTATTTCCTCTTCTTGTGAGGATGCAGACAGTGACAGATGATTTGAAGTAACAGACCTACCCTGAGATGCAATGTGCATTGTTAGTAGCATTCACATAATAGGAAAAAAGAGATAAAATACATTTTGCTGAGACTTCTCTTTCTATGTTATTTTTAACAGTGCATTTGCCATGTAGTAAAAATAAAGATGCATATTTTCAATAATTATTTGTGAATTCCATAGAAGATCATATATTACTATTTCCCTTTCCTCAAATATAGTAGGGTTTTTCTGTACAGCTGCATTGTGAGCTAGTTGTAATTCCAGCTACGAGCTGATCTATGCTTGAGTGTACTACCGACAACCCTATCTTTTCCCAGACCTCACCCAGAGGCAGATTATTATTTCAGGGGAACTGCTGTTTTATTCAATACAGTAATTATGTATCTAATGTGTTTTATAATGCTGTCTATATAATTCTATAGATAGATGTTTTATTTACTGTAGCTATAAAATATAAGGGAATCTATGTTTAAATATTAATCATTTATATAAAGCGCCATAGGTTCTTTATGGTTTAAAAGGCAGGTTAGATTGCATTTGGACCCTATGGGAATTTATGAAAGAAATAAAGATCCTGTTCACCCTCAATACAGATTCCGATGTGAGCACGACTCTGAGACCAACAATCAAGGAGAAGGTACCTGGAGCTGGAGATATGATCTCACAGGAAATAAAGAAAGAAGTAATTGGCCGTGGTGATGAATGTAAGAACACAGGAATAGATTGCCTGGAGCACATGAAAGGTCCATCTAGCCCATATTTTCTCTTAGATAGTGCATAATAGCAGTGGCATTATTATTTGCTTGGGTGCAACATGATGGGATCAAGACAAACCGCAGGAATGGTAAAACTGAGTGAAGCAACACCCACCTCGAGTGTATGTACACAAATGCACACATCCGGGAAACAGGCAGGAAGAACAAGATCACTATGTACTATCACAGAACTATGACAATGCAGGAATAATCGAGATGTGGTGGGATAGCTCACGTGGTTAGAGTGCTGCAATGGACAGAAACAAGCTTTTCAGGAAGATAGGCAAGGAAGAAAAGAAGGGGAAGTGGCCCTGTGTGTGAAGGAGCAGCTAAAATGTATTGTGCTCCTGAACAGGGTGGATGACAGGCTGGGCAAGGGCTTGTGGGTAAGGGTCAGAGGAGCGCCCAGTGGGAGTTTGCTACAGAGTGAGAAAGTGTGCAACATTCTTCACAATAACTTCTTTAAACAACTTGAGGAAGTCTATGGATCATAGATCCTGTTTTTTATAGGGAAATTTAACCTTCCTGGCATCTTCTGGAAGGACAAACTGGCAGGATGCAAGCAATCTATGGGATTTCTGGAGAGTGTCAGAGATAACGTCTTGATATGGGTACTGGATGGGCCAACCAGGCCTGACACACAGCTGGATCTACTATTCATCAACAAGAAAAGACCATCTGGGTATGCAATACTCACTGGCATCCTTGGCTGTAGCAATGATGAAACAGTGAAGTTGAAGATCCTGTGGAGAATGAGGAAGGCAAGCATCAGAGTGCAGACTCTGGACTCTAGACTTTGGCTTTTTCTGGAACGGGAGGCAGCTCTGAAGGGCATGTCACCTCAGGAAAGCTGGCACATCTGTAAGAACAACCTCCTTCACATGCAAAAATGATCCATCCCAATACTCAGAAGAACAAGTAGATCAGCTTGACAAACAAGCTTATAACTGAGCTGCATTGCTAAAAGGCAGTACAGGAGGTGGAAAAAGATAAATGATATAGCAGGAGTTTAGAAGCATTTTTCAGGCACGAAGGGATGGTTTTAGGAAAGCCAGAGCTCACCTAGAGTTGAAACTTTCAAAGAATTTCGAAGGCAATCAGAGGCTGAAGCACTTGCCCTGAAAAGAGAGGCTGGGAAAGCCTGGAGAAGAGATGGTTTTGAGGTGGGAGGCTAACAGCAGCCTGCCGTTGCCTACAAGGTGTTTACTGAGAAGACAGAGCCAAGCTCATCACCGTGTGTAGTGCATGGCAGGAGGATAAGAAAATATGGTTATGAGTTGGATCAAGAGAGGTTCAGACTGGATTTGAGAAAAACCTTTTTCACCATGAGGACAGCCAAGAAGTGGAGCAGGTTAGTGAGAGAGTTTGTATAGGCTCTATCCTTGGAGATTTTTTCCAAAGCCCTGAGTAACCTGCTCTGTCCCCATAACTGACCCTTTGAGCAGGAGGTTGAACTAGTGACCTCCCAAGGTCCCTTCACATCTGCCTGATTCTGTGATTCTCTGTTTCTACTCATGAGGGAAGTACATAGAAACAGTGAGGATAAAGCGTGATACTAGACACTCCTTGTTTCTCAGAATGGTAAAGGGCTTCCTGAGCCAGCAATCATGTTTGTATCTTACGCTTAATAATTGTTTCATCCCTGGCAGGATGGGAGGCAGCAGGCACAAACTGAAACACAGGAAGTTCCAAGGGAACGTAAGAACAAGCTTTTTCCTGTGAGCATAACGCAGCACTGGAACAGGTTGCCCAGAAAGGTTGTAGAGTTTCCATCCTTTGAGATATTTAAAAGCCACCTGGACAGGGTCCTGGGCAACTTGCTCTAAGTGACCCTGTTTGAGCATGGGAGTTGGACTAGATGATTTCCAGAGGCCCCTTCCAACCTCTACCAGTCTGTGATTCTGCGGTTCTGTGATTCTGTGAATTAGTCTAATTCATTTATACCACTGGCATTAAGACTATCAAGACTATGCTGTAGTAATATTGTGAAAGGGTCTTCCAGTTGTTTGTTTAAAACCTATTGCCTGCCAACTTGAAATTCAAGGCCTTTCCTTGTGTTATAAGAAATTATAAATGACTGGTTGTTATTCCCTTTCACAATGTCATTGATGATTTTGTATCTTTCCATTTTACATCCCCTCAGTCATTTCAAAATTGAAGAATCCTGATATATTCAACAGTTTTGAATGTGCCTCTGCCCCTCCTTTAAACCTTTTCTTACTTCTACTATATCTTTCTTGAGAAGGCAGGGATGAGAAGAGCCAGATCTGCACACAGTATTCACGATGATGTATAAATGTATACAGCAACATCATGCTGTTTCCTGATTTGTTCTCTGTCCCTTATTAATAATTCCTAGCTTTCAGTTTGCCTATATGTCTGGTACAGAGCACTGAGTTAATGTTTTCACATAATTATCCATAACGACCGTAAGATTTCTCCTGTGAGTGGTAATAGCTAACTTAGAAGCAATCACTGTGTATACATAGTTAGGCTTGTTTCTCTCCAGGTGCACTACTTTGCATTTATCAACACTGGATTTCATCCACCACTTTATCACCCAGGCGGTCAATACCATGAGACTCTTCCCTAACTCTCTTCAGCTGTCTTTGAATTTTAATATCCAGAAAAATGTTAAGTTGTTAGGAAACTTGTCAGCCCCATTGTATATCTTCTTTTGCAGATAACTTATGAATATGCCAAACAGCACAGGTCCTAGCATAGTACACCATTGAACTTCACTGACAACCCGCCTCAGTCGTTTCTTTAATTTCCTTTTAACAGATTCCCTTGTAATTACAGTTCCCATTTGTCAAGCTAGAATTCCTGCAGTAGGTTTGGGAGAATTTTTTTCTCCTAGAACAAGTTTACATTTGAAGGCATGGTTGTCATCATCACAGTGATTCTTAAAAAGGATCCTACAAGGTCAGCGTGTTTAACAGGTAAGGTACAAACAACGGAAGAACAACTTAACAAAGGCAAAATGAGAATTCAATGTGTCTTACTGATACCCTTAACTTAACTGACCTGGCATCAAACTTCCTTTCACCTTTGCATCAGCCTTCCCTTCTCTGCCATTTGTAAATCAGTTTTACCGTGGTATTTGAGTGCTCGTTTGACTGTGTTTCTCCTTTCCACTAAATTTCTACGATTCTCGTTACACCCCTACCTTTTTAGCCACATCCTATTTCATGGACTTCTGGCATTTATGTAGACATCTGGTCTTGTTCTGGCTCTATATTTTTTCTGTCCTGTTTACAAAGATCTTCATTTGTTGAGACTGCTTTTTGCCTGTATCTTACCTGAGTTTTATTCACACCTGCCCTATCTGTGGCACGTGAGATGTATTAAGAGTTATCATAAGGAATAGGATACTGTGAGCATGCCTCCTTGTGCAGTAGGAGGTATTACACCTCCTGAGGCAAAATCCCTGCCAGATGACTCCTTTCCCTATCCCCTGAAAATCTGTCCCTGTATTGATAATTCCTTGGAGTTATGTCTTATTGGTACAAGTGACTTTATTACACATAACGTAAAATATAAATAATGTAAACATGTAGGAAGAGGTTTTTTTAATTTTAGTGCTAAGAAAAATCTGCAGACAATGGGGCACATTGGACCTTTTAGATAATCTCATAGAATTCACTGCAGTTGCAAAGCGTGAAAATTGCCTCATCTGATAAAACATGGAGTTATATTGCAATATACTTGATTTTATTTCACAGCATCACACTAAAAATTTTTCTTTATATAAAATAGCTTAATGTTGTCATTCTAGTACTCTGTGTGGAATCAAACATTGCAAGAACACCAGGGCCTTTCTGCTTTGCTCTGGGGGAAGGGAGGAATAAAAGGGAAAAATGACCCTTCAAGCATCACAGGAAGCATTTTTATCTTTATCAATAAGAGATCTTATAGATCTTTAGGAAAGGTAAAATTAGATGTACCACACTGAGAAAAAAAAAAAATCATTCCATTGCAACCTTTTATGCTAAACACCCAGCTTTCCTCTGTAGCAGATTTAGGATTTTTGCCCCAGTGTAGAATTCAATTGGATTTGGAAATAAATGTTTAGAGTGGAAGCCATCGTTTTGTAATGGTATTTGGGAATACTCACTATGTTCAAGCCCAGTCCTGTGGCGAGGGGAAATGATAATGAAACAGACAGCTCAGTGGCTAACAAAATAATCCTTTGCCAAAATGACATTTTCTTGAGCTGCTATTAAAGACAGGGCATCTAAAAGAAGGAAATACTGTCTCACAGTAGGAAACATTTTACATAATACTATTGTAAAATAAGACTAAAATGAATTGCCACTAGTACTGTTAGAGTGTGGGAAAATCTCATGTAATGGAATGAAATGGGGAAAATAATCTCCACAGAATCTTGTCATACTGATTCTCAGTGAAAAACAGGCTTTTCCATGAAAATACATTTTAAAAATCTTCAGTAAAATTAAATCAGATGATCTGCAATTTATGAGTGCTTATACAAAGCAAGTGTGTTTATTAAAAAGACTGAGTTCACTCCTAAGCAGTCTATAAAATGCACCTGAAGATAAATTAGAAGCCAAACCCTGAAGTAAAAGGATTTTTGTTGTGTAAAGGAGGAATAGAAATTGTTATTATGACAGACTAATATCACTAATTAGATTTACTTTACTGTTGCTTCCAATATTGATCAATATTTGTTCTTTTTAAAGAGAGTAACAAATGTCAGAGATAAAAATATAGGCAGCACTTCGCAAAATTCATGTATTCAAAGGAAGCATCTTGCCTGAAGATTTTGAATATACATGACAGAGAATAATCTCTATTAATTATCACTGTCCATAGCTGCTTTTACAAATTTTACCCATCGAGAAGAGCAAAAATTTTAAGCTAGTGGAATCCTAACTGAATATGGCCTCTCTGGCAGAAAGAACGGGTTTCTTGATCTTCTGCTATACAAGAAATAAGTTGACTTCCTGTGGTATGACTGGCAGAAACCACTAATAGGTTAAAAAAGAAGACTCGGGAAAGGACAAACTCTTTGTAGGAACTGTTCATATCAGTTTAGTCAGCCACAAACAATTACATCATGGCCATATCATAAATCATATATTGTGCCTCTAATTTGTAAGAACATCTAACTTGCAGGATGATTTTTCTTATCAATAGCTTAGTATTGAAAAAGCATGGAAATATGCTTGAATATGGGTAAAATCACTACACACAGGAATTATTAATATTAGTAGTGATAACAGTTGTACCTTTCATTAAAACAATCAGGAATAATTTGGGGTAATGATTTTCTGTACAGACAAATTTAATGGATACTTATTTTTCAGATTATATGCCAAATTCCAGGTGTTATTATTCAGATTTCCACTGGAAAATCTTTTCTCCTTTCAATAGTCCTTTCAACATCGGATTTATTCCTTAAGAGTTGGTCCACACTATAGCTGTCCTGTTAAGATGGGACTCCCTACCAACAGTAACGCTGCATAAAACACACTGCACAGTTTTGACAATACAGAGATAGTAAAGATAGCATTTATTCTATTAGCAAAAGCCAGTTAATTTACAGATGATGTTGCTCACTGACAAACATCTGTTTACAATTTTTTTTAAACATAAATCCTTTGGTGTCACCCCTGCTCTTTTGTCAACTCTGTACTGAAAGCCTGCTCGATACCATTAAATTATGCATATTGATAGAAATACGCTCTTAATTTCAACGTAAGCAAAAAGAGGCATAACTTAGCTGGCTGTCTTTGCCAGCATAAGCATTTTTCATATGCCTTGCTTGGAGTACAGTGCCACCAACAAGCAAGGAGCCTAAGATATTTTTAAGCCTGTATTGTGATCCAACCAAAATCCCTCTGGGTTATTTTCCCTGATATTTTAAAACTTCTAGCAAATGATCAAAGAAACAGCCTATTGGCATAGAGGGAGTGCTGCAACTGATAAACACCTAAAACTGTGGATTCTGCCAGCCTTACAAATCAGGAAATGGCTTGCTTCAAAGAAGCAGCAAGCAAAATGAACCTTTCTAAATGTGCTTAGTGTGGATAATAATGTTACTGTTTGTCTTCTCATATTTAGGCCTATTAGGCATACTGAATGATACATTATAAACAAAATGGCATTGGAAAAAACAAGTATATGAAAATAAACATAAAATGGCATTTTAAAAAGATCAAGATTTAAAATGATTTTGAGGAAATAACAACAGTGTGAACTGCTTAAAAAGGAAAACAAGAAACATCCACATGCGTCCCATGAGGTTTAGAGAATATTTAATCAAGTTTATTTTCCACAAAAACAAACTCTTTAAACAAATTATGCAAGAAGAAAACACAAGAGATCTGCTCACATCTTGTCATCTAAAGATAACCTCTAGACCATTAATACATTTGACAACAACTCCTTCTATCCAACTCCTAACTATCGTATATTGCTTTAATTTTAATACTTTTGGAAAGACCTTTCCCAGAGTTGCTTTCTCTGAGTTCTCCCAAGCTGTGCAGCAACCCCATTCACATTAAGCAACAGCCATCCCGAAATTATTGGGCTGCTTCTCTTTTTCATCTTCCAAGGATTCATCATGTCTCAAGTAATCTAGGATGTTCAGAGGAGAGAACTGATGTGTTATTCAGCTGTCACTGTGAGCCAAGAGTCAAAGACCTGCTTTGTTCAGTGCCTATGTTAAAATCACCAACATCTCATTAACACAAACTTCTGCAAAACTCTCCAGTCAGTTTCACTCCACTTCTTCTACCCTGTTTAAGATTCAAGGTTCCCCTCTACGTAGCATTTACCGCCAATACAAAGGCAGAAAATAAATGTTCAACAATAATACTTCACAACTATGGATAACTGAACTTTAGATTCTCCTTTGGCTCATTGGCCTATTTACTGAGATACGTATTCTAGGGTGAATTCTGCATATTTCATGTCTTTCAATATCTGAACAATAAAACTGATGGGTTGGGTAAATAGCAACTCATGAATATCTATATATAGTTCACAGTTGCAATATGCATTCTGGTGGTGACCACATCTTTGCTATGTCAGCTTGTCTCCCTCATGTAAACTCTCCATTTAAAGAATTTTCGTTTCTGCTTGTTTACTGCATTTTAACAGTTTCTTGCCCTTTCCTAAGCTACTCAAAGCCTCTATTTAGTTTGTTTCCCCCTCTCCCCCAGTGAAGCCATCATCTCTCTATATCATGAATCAAATTTCCTATTATCTAAGCAGTTTCTATTTTATGTATGATTTCTGATGTTAAAACCAACTTGACAGGAATGCCGTGCTGTTCAGCAATTACACAGAGTCAAACCCTATTGAGTCGACTTCATTCAATGCCTTAAGTTCTAATAAATCAGCTTGTGTAATGGAAGCCTCATCACACTCAGTTCCAGCTGCCTATTGCTGTACAGGTGTAATTCCCAACAGCCAACGCTTATTTTTTCTTCTTTATTACTCATAACGCATGAGTGTCCATTTGTTCTGTGTAAAAGAGTGCACTTTCAAAATAAAGCCATATTTTGTACCCCTTCCTTGTTATTAGGTACCGCTATCTTGTCTTTCTCATCCACACCAGACAGGACCCAGATCCACGCACTGAGTAATACGGACTGGTTCACACTTGTATTGTGCATGCCCTACTGCACAGAGGCAGAAATGCAGCACTGCACAAAAGCTATTCAAGAACCTTTTGCATCACCACCAGACTGATTTCTACTATGATTTACAGAATTATTTCATTGACAGTGGCTGGGACAGCTTTCTTTTCTTTAATCTGTGCTTCCTCAGCTGCATGTAGGACTCTGTGGGGATGACAACTTACATGGCATCATAGTGTCAGTCACATTTCTGCCAGACACTGCTTGTTTCCTGCTCTGGGAGTTTAGTAGCCTTATCCTGAAAACAAGGAACACATAGGGACTTCAAACAGACCCTGAATTCCTGGGCTTAGCTTCAGATACCTCCTGCCAACTTCAGAGGTCCTCTAAGCTGGGTCTTTGAGATTGACAGTGAAGTGCTAGCCTCTCCCTATGAGAAATTCCTTCAGATAAAAATACAATAAGCAAGTCCAGCTCTGAAGACACACAGTGTACTGCGCTATTCCTCATATGCAGTGTCCTAACATGCCAAGGCAAAACTTTGGTACATCATAAGTAAAGCTATCTGACAGATAGCATTCTAGCAGGATACCATGGGAAACAGTTCTTGTAGGATGGCATTAATATGTTTCAAGACTATAATAGAGAGCCCTGAGCTCATTCCCAAACATCCGTACATCTGCAACAGGTGAGTGTGCAAAACTTTGCAAAAGGTGAGTGTAGGAAACACCAACAACGGTAAGAAAGAGAAGAGAAAGTCTCTGCCATCTGTGTCAGAGATGGTTTGTAATGGCACTTCCTTGCTCTATCTTTGCAGTACGTGGTGTGTGGCAAGTGAGGCAAGATCTCCTTTCTGCTTCGGGTGCCTGTCAAAAGTAAGTTGGGCCTTTAGGACCAAAACTGGAGTGCAATCCCCACTTGTTGAGCATGCTGCTCATCTTTCTTTTACCAAATTGTGCAGGTACTCTGGTTAGCACGAACTTTCCCTTTGGTCCACAACTACGTGGAGTTCAACTGTCTCCGCTACCTTGAGAGGTTCTCCACCTACTGTGAGATAGTGGATGGAGTGCTCCAACAGAGGGCTTGGGTCCCGAGGAACCCAATCTGTCTCATATCCTGCCACCCTAATACCATCCCTATGTCCAGAGCCTCACTACAAGAGGAAGCAAGCGATTTGTGTCCCATCCTTGCACTCCAGAGGGTGGCCATACACTGCTAAACTCATCTGCTGGATCACCAGCTCTGTAATAATTCATCCAAGCCCTGCTTCAAGTCCTGTGACGTGTGGAATGTCCATGAACTGGCAGAGTCCAGAAATGTGACTGGATAATAGACTGATAATGGATTGGGAAAAGCAGAAAAGTTGGAAGACACCTATGGTAACTTTTGTTCCCTTCTGTACAGGCTGCCTCTGAAATCCATTTCAAGCTAGAGAGCCATTTGCACTTTTATAATTAGTTTACCACATTTACTCAGTCATATGATCTGCAGGTACAGTCACAGTACGGTACAGTTACAATCTCATTGGACTTCTAGGAGAACAAGATTTCTGCACTGAAAATTTTGACATTCCCCTCCACCTGTATCAGAGAATTATTGAGTACTCATAAAAATTACAGAAAAGAACTGTAAGTTCTATTAAACAAATTCCAATTTGATTAGTTGAAATTATAAAAGTCTAATCTGACTCTGAATGAATGAAATAAAAAATAACTTACTGGAAAAATAAATTAAAAATTATGTCCATATCAACAACTCATGTAAACAGCTCATCTAATGGAAAGAAAATGTATGTATAATGCAAAATCATGTACAAAGGATGCAAAGGATTAAGGGGATTCACAAGAAAATTGAGAGTTTATGCCAAAACCCAACTCAGTCTCTCTAGTAGAGGCTTTATTTCTGTAAACCAAAAGAACCTAGAACGCATGATATTCAGGTTCTGGGTATCACGTTTAGGTGCTACGTATTAGCCATTTTACTGTAATTTTAACTCATCATCTGACATAGCAAGTCCAAACGAGGCATTAATGGCCTTTCCACTATGGGCTTCATTTCTAGTTACCAGGATCATCTGATCAGCCCCAGCTTTAGTTTTTTGGGGAAAACTTATCTGTAAGTAAAATAGTGTGGCTAAACTGATTTAACATAACAGTGAGGGCAGAGGAGGTTTACAATACTGTAATTCACTGTGATATGCACAAACCCTAGAAAGGCAGAACGCCGTCATATACATTTGCAAAGATGTTTGGGCTTTGATAGCACTGTAAGTAGAAGGTAATGAGCAGGAAGAAGCTCAGGGGTGAAGTATGTTGTAGCAGCTCGAGAAAACTATTGAGCAACTGCAGAGAACTTGTAATGATTTTCAGTTTCTCCAGAAGACAGCAGGAAATGTCAATTTTCAAACTCTGCAGGACATTTTTTGGAACTAATCATTCTCACTAATTTCCCTAAATTTACAGAATGGATTTAGAGATTTAGGCTTCCCATTTAGTCAGCTGATAGACTAAGTATCTAACCCAGATGTCCAGAATAGCTCAGAAGATTTCCAGGGAAGAGGCAGAGCATCCTAGCAGATCTGGCCACCTACGCACTGAAGTTCAATTCCTGTGTTATGCTGTGTGAATACTTTCTGTTAGCTGCATTTCTAATAATAAATAACACAGGAGACAGGCCTTTCTCTTGTATGATCTTAGGGGCAAGTGGCTTGGCATAGCTCATGCCTATATAGTTAAACTCTTCTCTCCACACCCCTGCAAGTTGGGGTCATCCATACAGTTTATTGGCTTATGCTGTCCCCAGTCTGTGCTAGTCTGGCTGATTGGCCCATGCCTAAACTGTCTCAGGGAGCATGTTAACAAGTAAACAGCATGGATGATCGCATGGCAGTGCTCACAGGCCCATGCCTCAACCCATTTAATTTACTATTATTAGGCACAGCCACAGATGCCGAGTCCTCAAGCCCTCCTTTCAGTTATAATCATTATTTTTGTCCGTAGTGCCACTGAGGTCAATGTTGCCTATACTTAGGTGATGAATTCATTCATTTTGTAAAGTGCTGTACCCAATAAAGATGTTACAGCTCCCAGTCATTCTGCCAGAGGTCACTGTTCCCTCAGCTTTTCCAGGGGGAAGGATCACGTAAACCTTCCCTGATTCTCTTCAGGCAAAGTCAGTCAGGTTAAGTTAACCAGTTAATGAAAGGGTATGAGCTAAACTGACTAACTTTACCAAAAGCAGATTAAGGAGAATGCACATGATCCCTCCCGCTGGAGGAGCTCTTGTGGTCAGAGTCATCAGCTAGAAACCAGAAGCAGGGAACCAGTGGAAAGGAGGGGTGAAGGGGAGTAAAACTCTCATGTGATCTTGTAAGATGACTTTTAGGGATCAGGCACCAACATGTAAATGAATTAAACTTCGTGTGTGGCTGCTTGCTTAATGAATCCCTGTACACTGTTTTCTGAGAAAGTAGCGATAAACTAATATAAGTAAGAGGTAATTATTTTATCAAGTAAGTGAAAAGTTCACACTGATGGGTAAACCAGTTAGACTAATGCTCATTTAAAATCTTGTGACACAAGGCCACCAGTGATTTGTTTTAAGCAGCGGTTGACGCCATCGCAAATCTTCTGAGCTCTTGCAGCTAAAAGCCTTTGCAATAAACACAGCTCTGCAGTGCTCTAAGCTGCCATTTGAATGAGGGCTTCTCTTTTATGGAAGAAGTCCTTGCCACTGGAAAGAAGTTTCAAGTATTCACTTACAGTGTGTCGGTAGCAATAAACCCTTTTCCTCCCCGTCTCCCTGACATATACTCTCAGATTCATTATATACTGATGCCAGTGATGCTCAGCTGGCAATGACCACAATGGACATCACAGGTGCGCTGACACAGAGCAGGAGGTAGATAGCCAAAAACAAGAAAAACATCATCTTCGCTAAAGTAAGGAGGAACCAAGAGATTACGCTTTTTGTAGATATTACTCCTCATTACCTTCAAGAATGGTATCTGGATTAAAAAAAAAAAAAAAAGCACTTCTCTGATATACTGGCAGGAAAGATCTACTCATGACTCAGTTTTTTATCCATGATGCTACATTATAATTCTGATTTAAGAAGTCTCATCTAGCTTTCCTCTTCCTATAATCTCTCTCCAGTGGCATTGTACTGCACCCACCCCACTGCAGCAAAATAACTCTTAATGGAATTATGCTGAAGGTGAAGCTGTGTGGGATTGTGATACTGAGGTGGTTACACACACCCTGTTTTGCCTTCCTCCAGCTATTAAGTGTTGGGTTTTTTTTAATCTGACTGATTCACCCAGCAGATTTGGAAAGCCGCTAGCAAAGCATTGTGTCAGCATAATAACAGGTGTTATGAATGTCCCAATGAGGGGAAACAAGTGGCTCAAACTAGAAAGCGGATGGAAGAATTCTGCTGCCTTACACAGACCTTTGCCTGCGTAAGAATGTCAGTGGACAGAGGGAAGGCATTTACTGCTGTTCAGCCATACAGTAATCTCAATTACTTTGTATTGACAGCATGGAGTTGAGAGATGTTGGCTGAGCCTGAATGCACACGTTTGTAAAGGCCATGTTTCCATGCTTACACCAACCACTTTTTAGAAAAACAGCAGAGAGAAATCTTTAGAGGTGACTTTCAAAAGACCTGGGGATACTTATTTTAAAAATTAAAGCAGCATGCAATTTTCAATTGTAAATGCCCAGTGGCAAACCCTTACATTCCTATTACAGAACCACCATGCTGAGTGGCCAGAGGTAAGCTGCAGCAGCTGCCTGTTGCTTCAGTGACGTTCATGGGCTCCGTGCAGTATTTCTGAAAATTAGGTGGCCTCAGTGAAAGGACCTCAGCCCCTCTTCAATCTCTCAGTGCAGCTCTGCACCTCCTGGCTTCATGTCCTTGCTTATGCTCGCATTGGAATGATATTCTCATTCAAAACTCAAGGTGAATCACCCATTTCTTCTCCCATATTGTAGTCATTCATTGGTCCTAAGACAACTATTTAGTTCATTTACTTTGAAGGAGTAGAGAATGACAATATGTGTAGCACTAACATTTGAAACGCTCCCTCAGCAAGATGAGAAAGTAGGCTGGATCGCAAATAATGCGAGGTAACTTGTTCCTAGCTCCAATATGTGTTCACAGTGGGAGAGGTATCGGGTTTGCAGCAAAGTTCCTGGTCACTTTCAGAAGAAGCAGCTTTTCAGAAAGAACGACTCTGGAAATAGCATTTTCGTTGTCAAAAAACACCTATGTGCTTCTATCAAGACACTTTACTTCCTAAGGTGGTGCTCCCGAAAGTGACATTTAGTTTAAAAGATCTCACTTTCACTTTCCTTCGGTGCACACGTCACTGTGTTTCCTGCTGATTGCCAAGCTGCACATAGCTATATTTGGATTCGTGTGTCTCTTTTAGAACAGTGATCATTCTGTTATCAGCATCATTAGTATAAATTATAGGACAATCTTTTTTGTCCCCTGAGAGTCACTAAGGGAATTACATGGGCAAATTAGATCAAAGTGAACTGCAATAAAATACTAATAACACTTCTTGAGCAATGTTTCGTAGGTTGAGAATATGGCAAAGGAAATATATAGTCACTGTATGAGAAGCATAATTTTTTAATGAATCTCATGAATAATATGCTAACTTCTATCCTTTTAATAATGCCCTCTCATTTTCATTAGAAACAGACTTACAAAATTTGAGTGCTGTAATTAAGGTAAATGTGTTTTCAGGTAGGTAATCCCCTTTTGTTTATGTCTGTTAGCTACATATTGACTGTTCTCATTTGTATTAGCACATAGGCGGTGTGTTTTAATTAAGTAAATAGAGTTTCTTATTAGCTAACGTTAACACTTTGCATATTTGGCCTAAGCATTTGAAGTTACCCAGCAATGTTCTTTATTATTTAAGTTAGTTTTGCATACTTGCCATTAGATAACTCCATTAACAGTTTAACCAGCACTAACTCAGTGACAATGTCAACTGAAATATGTATTTGCTTCTGCTATTAACAAAGGGATAAACCATTTATTGAAATCAGGCAATATTCAAAGCTTCTAGCATAAGAAATTACACATCGAAAGGCAAGTGAATTTTATGCTTAGTAAATAGTTGCTGACATATATGAAAGACATTTCCTACTTGGATCCTGCTAAGACAAGTAAATTCAGCATCAAGAAGTTTGGGGCCCAGCTTTGTCATCCATAAGGAGACAAAATTGTTATATATCAGTAAAGATTTGCCTACATAGGAATCCTTAAGTGCTGCGAGACTTTTACAATTTAATTCTAATGTACTGGGAGTTAGCTACGCTGTTGCTTGAAATCCAAAATCTAAATTAGTCTTATCTGGGAAAAATGGTAAAAACGGTAGTAGATCCACTTGTCAGATTTACAATTGCCATTAACTTCACTGTGTCTGTGATGACCTGGTGGTGGTCATTTTCCAAATTTCTGTGGACAGCACTACATGAGCAGGAATGTTCAGAGGTGATGCTAAATGAAGCCACCTTTCTATTCCAAGTTTGATTTTGTGGGCATCTTCTCTAGTTCAAATGAAGAAAGTAAAGATATGAGTAAAGACTCATAACATTAGAATAATTCTTTATCATCTGTTATCTTTTCAAGGTTAGAAATTTTTCCATGTCAGGTATTTGAAATTACACAGCTGATAGGCCTAACACATTTACCTACCTATCAAAAATTTGTGTTGTGTCTATAATTAGGAACGAGGAAGTGGACATAAACTGTCCCATGTATCATAATGTGCCCATATTATTTTTTCTACAGTAATATATAAAGAATAAAGAAAGAAGAAATTATCGAGTGTACTTTGCAATCTCTGAATAGTAAATAAAGGGAATAAAATATTCTTTAAAGCACCTGCCTGTAAAACAGAGAGGCAAATATGATAAATTATAGAGTTTCTGAATAGTTTCATTTTTTTCTTTTTCCATGAAGCATGGTCAAATAAGAGAATTACAAAAATTGTTAGATCAACAACACTACAGCTGCATCACAAATTCCATCACACATTCTCCTTCTCTCCCTAAGGCCAACCCTGCTTCAATACTCTTAGACCCAATGAGCTGTAGCTTATACTTCTAACTGCTATTTTAAAATGACTAACAGACTGTCACTCATGGATTAGTCTGTTATCTGATATTGCAAAACCTTGGTTCCGTGGCATGGTAAGCAACAGAAGAAAATGAGCTTGTTACTTGTTACTTTTTAATTAATGCTTCAGTTATTCGTATATGCATATGTGCATGTTCAAAAGTTTATAAAACTGGGTCAGCTCAACAGAAGATCAGGTCTGGAATTCTGACCTATAATTTAAAAAAGTATAATTTCAAAACGTAGATTACTACCGAAAAAGGAAGTGCACCCATACATCTGGCGGTAGCAGCCCCTCATTGCCAAAATCATCATGACTCCAGAATCTGACAACGGAAAAGAAAACCTTGACAAAGGAGCCAAATCACTGATTGGAAGAAGCTTGAAAAATGATGCATATATACACTCAGTGAGGTAGAAATTCATACAGCTGAGCGAATACATGTCTGTACACTTTCACAGGGGGGTACAATCACATGTGATGTAGTAATCATGACCACAGAACTACTACGTAACGAGAATTTGATTAGCGGGTCCATTTAGCATAAAAATGGACATACTTAAGCTAGTCAAGTCCCCTTCTATATGATTTGCATTTGATTATTATTTTAGCTTTTTCATTTTGCAAGTGTAAACAATTATCCATGACAAGTTTGAGCCACCCGGATATTACTGCAGGCATCATTCATTTCAAATATTGTCCTGCCCAACTTTTAAAATATATCTACAAGATAAAATAATTCACATATCAAACAACACCATCTCAACAGACTTCAGCCTTTCTATGGCCTATGCACAGGGGTGAAAAGATTAGCGTTGTAATCTGCAAAGCCAATGGAGCAGAGTTCCAGCAGAAAATAATGATTTTAAGTTTCAGGATCCCTCATGAAGAATATGAGGACATGTGCGTCTGGCAGTCCTGTCCTCTTAGTAACGACAGAGCATTAGCTAATTGTGACTGTTCAGCGTGTCACAGTGATGGAGAGGAGCCCTTGGATCTTGCACAGCCTGAGCTTTACAGATGACCTCCACCCAGAAACAACGCAGCAGTCACTGGAGATCAGTGCTGCACAAACACAAAATACTATCTACACAGAGCAACTGTATTTTGTTTTCCACCCGTTTCCATTTCAGCCTGTAGACCCATACAGAGTATATTATAGTAATTTTATCTCAGATGCACAAAGACATAGCTCACTATGTCAAAGACTACCTTGGAGTAAAAAGGTTATGCTCTTCTTGTTGGTCACAGCTATTATTAGCTGTGTTTCAGATAAATGCTCATTCTGTAGTGATACACCTTGCATATATCTGCACAGAGATCCCTGAGTTAGCCCTGAATGAATTGGGTTCAGAACTGGAAGCAATGTTGCCACTGTTCCAAGACTAAGCATCCTCATCTCCAGGCACTAATCACAACCATGTTTGCTAGAAGGTCAACACAATGCTGACACAGGTATATCGTTTCTGGGAGCCAAGAAAATACCTCTACACTTAGAGCTAGGTCTATCGCTAGCATAGTGCTGTACTGGATGGGGCAGACAAGGCATTTATTATGAAAAAGCGGCCATTTGAATAAACCAGAAATGCTGCTCTGACTTATCTGAATGTGCCCTATAAAACCATATATCCAAGCAACTATAGGCTTCATGAATGGCATGACCCACAGTGACAAAATATTCCATGTAGCTAGAGGAGCTATCAAACACTGCAGATCAGTTTACTGTTCAAGACTTCAGACACTTTGATAATAGTAAAGAACCTCACTTACGCCATATGGGAGGTGGACTTGTTTTGATAACTTGTCCCAAGATACTGACAAACCCAAAAAGCATCTATTCACTAGGCTTTTACATGAGGCATAAGGGTATTCTAGATGTACACCAGATGTTTAAGCAAGAAAGAGAATTGTTTTCTTTTGCAGGTCTTCTGGTTCAAATACGACCATTAGCATGTAAATATATGTAAATACATACCCCCAGCTGAATAGTTTCAAAGGTAAGATTCTTAGGCATACATATTTAAACATATAGCATTAACTCATATGTAGTCAGTCTATCTATTTATCTAAATATCTGTCCTGTGGCTGTGCAGAATCTTAAAATTAAAGAAAGCTAGATTCATTATGTGAAAGAGACATCATACCCCAAAGCATCATTCCCCATCCAAATATCAAATGTGGCATGTGCCACATTAAGGGAAAGAAACTACAACTATTTATTTTAACAGACATTACACACTTAAGAAGAATAGTCAACTGTCAGTGGTTACCCAGCACAAGCCACCTACAGCACCTCACTTTTGAGAAGGAGAATCTAGACATTTCCACAAGCCCGGATCTTGGGTAGAAGGTTACCAACAAATCTAGCTGTGAGAATAAGGATACAGCTCCTGTTATATGAAGGCAGTTCCAAGTGCCCTTTCTTCTTGTACTTAATCCAGGCAAAATCCTTCAGCTTCTTCATTATGCATGCAAGTCAGGGGTACCACCCTTTCCAAAATCATAGATGGTATTAACATGATTAGCCACTGACCTTGGATTAGTCTGTATAAAGAAAGGAGTCACATCTGCGGTCACTGAAACTTTGTATTCCTGAGAATTATTACAAGGTGAAAACAAAAGAATTGAGAATATATTTGTCCTTTGCTTGTTCCTGTTGAACTAATTAATGCATGATGTTCTTTAACCTCCATGAAAATAACCACTGGGAAAAATTATTTCACAGTAGCTCAATAGCATGGAATGGTTTCTTGATAATATACCCTTTTCTGGTATCAGAAACACAAAGCTTTGATTTTGCTTGAAGCCTTTGGAGTCTGGAAGGGAACAGGATTCGGTCTAGTGAATTTATACAACAACAGGTCCTGTCTTGCTTTTACTTAGTAATGTACTTGCAGGCCTGCTCATCAAGTAACAGGTATTGTTTGTATTCATGAGAAATACATGAAAAGTAAATTGACATTTTCTTTTAAATTTATACACGGGTTAACATGATTTTTATATTGGCAATACAACTTTCTTCCTTTTCAGCTGTATTTTTATAGTAATAAGATAAATTGACATAATGTTTTATCTTCCTTACATTTCTTTTTTACTAGAAAGTACAAAATACGGATAGTGCTTTTAATAAAATGCTACTGTTCTATATGAAAAATTTATGACTTCCTCATACTTTAGGACATTTATGAATTGGACAATTCATTTTAGAAGATGTCCCTTTGCCTTTTAAATACATTTTAAATAAATCAAGTAAAGAAATAAAATCCAACTTCTATGGCTACTTTAGTTTGTAATATAAATTTGAACAGCACAATTCTTTTCTTCTGTTCATGTAGAAAGGGGGCTGATGCTTTGCTTTGCCTTTTTATAAACACATGAAGGGAGAAATATCTGTACAAGTATTTAATAAATGTTAATAAATGTTAATCAATAAACTAAGCAAGGAAACCCCTTATGAAATTACTGCCTCTTGCAAATCAGAACTTGAGTTCAATGCTGCGAAAGTGTATGACTGCAAGTGTCCTAACTGCAACTGGGAAGACCACGCACAGCTGTGTGCACATCCTGGAGTATTTCAGGACAGAATCCTTTAGCTTAAAATAAAACATTAAAATCTGGACTTCATAATCAGGCTGGATACCATGCTAGTGCATCATCTTATGCCTCCTACAGTCCATTTCCCAACCTTTTGGGCAGGAAAAGTTGCTCTTCCACTCCAAGGAAGAGCTGCAAAGATACTGGAAAAAAACTGTTGCAGTTCTAATTATCCTATCTAAATATTAATTTAGGTTTTTTTTATTTAATCACTCAGATCTGAAAATTATCTCTATGAATGGACTCCAGAGAGCTCACGCAGTTACCCTAAAGAGATAGTCAAGTTTTTTCGGAAAGTGCGTTCAGAAAGCCAGTGAACTCCAGCAGTAACCAGCTAACCTTGGAAGCGCCTATATTATTCATCACCTACAAACTGAATTGCAGATATACCCTGTGCGCCTTGCACAAGTGTTTTACTCCTACCCAACATCTGCAACAGTGTAGGCATGATACCTAACTTCTACTTGTTTCCCTAGATAGTCCTAATCACCAGGGGTATTCAAGCATTCCTAAAATATATCAAGAGCAAAAGGTCTACCAGAAAGTGCAAAATATGTACTTGCTATTATTCAAAGGGATCTGCCTTATAGATAGTAATTACATCATTTAGCCACACAGATGGAAAATGAGGCTTAAGTCCCACATTTTCAATCTGGATCAGAACATTCTAGATATATTTCTATCCTAATTATGGATAACACAAAAACTCTAGACAGGTGCATCTTCTAGCTTTCTTAGTGGAGGTGGTCCACTATTCAGCTGGAAATATAAGTGTCACAGAACTCGAAAAAGATAGCGAAAAGGACCCTTCTCTGGCAATATCTATATTCCACTCCATCTTTCACATTACATGAATCCTGGATGCCACAAAAAACCTTGGACGCTAGAAAAAAAAAGTAGGAATCCTTCCTCCCCTGCCTGTATGCTGGAGTGACGCAATTTCTTACACGGTTTTCCTCTGACACAGCCTCAGGAGGCTAAATGCACGTTTGTTACCTAGGTATTTTACATCAATTGATTGGGTAACTCTTGTGGGAATTTGGAGATATACATTTGTTCCCACTGCTGTCTGACTTTTGGCTAAATGTTCTAACCGATGATATTTTAGCAAGAAAGAGCTATTAGAAAGGCACAGTTACACATGCCCCTCCGAAGAGCATACTGTATCCAGAGGAGATACAGATCTCTTCAGCATGGAGCAGGGTGGAAGGTTCTTCTCCAGGGAACAGGCCAGCTGCAAGCTCTGGTTCTCTGTGCAGCAGCAGCTGTCTATAAAACCCTCCTGGCTGTCTGGGTTTTTGATGCTCCCTGAAGATTCCAATATTTTCCTGGTTTACAAACAAAAAGGGGTGGAGGAAGCATCTGCCTACTTCGTTGGGTTCACTGTCCTGCTGCAGTGTGTATCATGCCTAATTCAGGCCTCCTGACTCATCCTCCTGGGGCCTGGGGCCTACACAAGAGGCTCCCAAAGAGACTCTCTCTCTCTCTAACTGCGTACATTTTCTCATATAGGTGTTCTCACAGCAAGGAAAACATGTCTAAAATAACAATTAACTTTCTGGGTTTTGTCATTTTGCTCTCCCATACACATATTTTTAATTGCCTTTTGTTGCCTTTGAGATTTTATTAAGCTACAGATAGTCAGCGAGTAATAATTACCTTTTAAATATCAGGATTTGGTCTCACTCTGTGAGCCTTGCAGAGACATTATTAAAAATGTGTATTTATGGTTCTATGTAAGAAGGTCCATCTGCTTGAGCTAACCTTTCGAAGAGAGGTTGGTGGTTTGGCGTATAGGTTGGTGTAAGAGCTGTTAGCGTTTCAGAATGAGCTGCAGCTTGGAAAGAGTGACAGGCTGATCTTATTGCATCTAGGTTTTGTAATTTTAAATAACTAGCAGGACACTTACAGTCTGTATGTTAGACCTCTTATTTCATTGTGAACCTAAAGAAAAAGTAAAATATTGTCTTTTTAATAATATTACATCACTATAGTAGATCAGATGAATGGTCCATCAAGACTAATGTATTTCCTTTAGCTGTGACTGAAGCTTTTCCAAAAATATGTATATACATGAATGTGTTTTGTGTGTGCATGCAAGTGTGTATGCATGTGTGTGTAAGTGAAAACTCACTGTGTAAACACGTTACATCTGGCCAACTGTGTTTAATATTCTGCAGTGATCTAAGACATGTCATCGGTTTTATGGGACTGCAAATTAAGATGGAGAAGGCAAGGTAGACATAATAGAATAATCTGAACCATCTGAGTTTGTGTGAGAATTTTTTTTAACTTGCCACTATGTAAAATCAATGAAGGCCACAGTAATGGATGAGCAATTCAGCCACTAATAAAGCTTCCAGAGTAACTGGAAGTGGGAGGTCGGTATTTAATATGTTTCTTGTAGGCTCTGGTTTTGGCTTAATGGTATTTAATGTCCTTAGGAATGTTCTGCAATAAAACTGCTGCTAGTAAAATCTTATGATGACAAGGAATCTTTGAGTAGACCATAACAATAAGAGTAAGTTACTTACACAGATCCAGGATGATAAATGTATTATTTGCATATTTAGAAATAAAATCAGAATGGAGATTGAATTGTACCCAGCAGTGACACTGAAATGACTTGGGGGAAGAGGGAATACGTGGAACATGCCCTCTTAGCAGGATGTGCTGACAAGCAGGGCTAGCACAGCCGAGGCATGCCTAAATTGGGGGATTCTGAAAAGGAATATGGATCTGACGTAAGCCCTGAGGAGAGCACTAAAGAGCACTGAAAATCCATGTGTGGAACACTGTGTCTAGCTCTGGCAATCTCATTTCAGAAAGAATGTTGAAAAATGGCATGACATTCAGCGAAGACCTACAAGATTGATTTTAAGTCCCTCTCTTCTTCAAATCAATGAAACTGCTCCTGCACTTTTACCTGCACAGACTTGCCAGGTTAAAGGATATACCACCCACAGACATTACTTTTGGTCATAAAATGAGCCAGCTACTTTTCAAAAACAGCTCTGATGTTTTATTCTATGACTTCCTGTGGCTATGAATTCCACATGCTGAGAACAGATATTTCTATAAATAACCTTAATAACCACTGCTGAAAAGTAGGTGTTTAGGGAGTTTTCAAAATATATTTTATTTACCTGGCACACTGTAGTAGCCCTATTGTGTACAGGGAATTCTGATAGACTTTAAAACTTGCAGCATAAGATATTATAAACCATAATAGCCAAAGTGAACATAGTGATGAGCTAAAGTATGCAGTATAAAAAGGTCATTAAATATATTTTTACATGGTATGCTCATAAGAGCACCACATTTATCAGTTTGTAATCTGTTATATTGTTAATATCAGTGGGCACACACAATTATAAAGGAAAGAAGTTTTTCTAGAAATAAATTAAACAGTTTTGATCTATAATATGCCGATAAAAGCAAGTATTGCAAGGATGGTAATTTTATCTGAGTCAAAATAGTTGCTTAGTTGAACAAAATGTTGACAGCTCATCTAATGTATCTTTAAATAAGTAGGAATTCTGTAAGGAATTAAAAATAAAGGATGTAAAAGAAAAGGATACCATGATAAAGGCATAACATTCAGATGTAAAAGAATTGCCTTAGGCCAATAATTTCTTGAATTTACATGGTGACATCACATGCAATGTTTCACTGCTAAATACATTCAGTGTGTGTTCAGTACTTGTTTCCATACCATTTCTGGAAATTTCAAATATAGGAGAAGAACGCAAAGGAAGTGGCACTTCTGTTCCAGAACAGGATTTTAAAGAGGGACATAAAGCATAGTCTATACTGCAGGATGTAGCACATGTGAAATAATAGTAACTATTCAGATCATTCAAGTTTTATTTCACTTAAAAAGCAAAACTGATGGAAACCTTCTGCACCTTCAGGCCCTTCAGAGAAGACAAATACTTCCGCAAATTTTGGCAAGCTGCATCAAACTGGCTTTGGTCAGTCATCAAAAAGACATCAAGTAATTGCTTCTTAAAATTCTGTAATTCAGGCGTGCAGTAAGGCTGCTGCAGTGCAGCCCTGCCTGGTGGGAAAATCTCATGCCACACTGCAGACAGCCTGTGGGTGCCACTTGGCTCAGCCTGGAGCCGTGCACAGAGACGTCAACCTACGAACTTTAAGCACGATCAACTAACCTGTACCAACAGTGACGATCATGTTTTGAAATTAGAGGTCCTAGCCTTCAATCTCTCTGGTGTAGACATAAGAAAATGTATTATTTGGACAATAAAAATAAACAGAAAGACGCTTGTTAGGTATTTGCAGCGTTTAATTACATGGAGCTCTGTAAATACCACAGTAATTCATTTTTTCTTACGAAATCCTTGTTACTGGCTTTCTTGGATAACACTCTGATTCAGATGACCAAGTTGTACATTTTCTTCTCAATTTCTTAAAGAACAGTTCACAACCTTGTTCATGCAGCTGAGTAAAGAAAGGCACACCTTTGGAGAAGACGCACTAGCTCTTGCTTGCTGAAAAGTGTTTAATTCTCTGGAACAGAGATTGACCTGCCTGCAAGAATTGAGTACCTTGGTGTCTCAGATCACAGGATCATAAAATAACTCAGGCTGGAAAGGACCTCAGGAGGTCCTTTGGTCCTGCCTTCTGCTCCAGGGTCAGGCAGGTGATTACTCCATTATCATCTTTATCACTGACAAGAAGAAAGATGAAAGGCTGTGATTAATTGAAACAATTGATGAAACAATGATGAAAGTGAATGATGAACGAAAGTTAATAAATATAGCAACGACAGAACACATGATCAAGAATACACCTAATGACAAAGCTTCTTCTTAGTTGTTCCAGTGTCTCAGCTACTTTGTGACTTTAAGTTAACCAAAACAGTTGTCCCAAGAAATGTCTTTATTTATCATGACAAGATGAAATCATTTTTTCTCGCTCTTTCTTCCTGCTTAATTGCCCATAGTTCCTGCCATATCACATGGTGCTGTGGAAGACTGTGCATTATATCTTATCCCCCTCCTCTCTAAAACTATACTCACCCTTATTAGTTTATTCCTGATTTCAAACTTCATATTACCGTATTTTGAGAAAGCAACCCAGCTTTGCAAATAGCATGAGATGCGCTCATTGCAGATGTTACCTTGAAGGTCTATAGGGTTTGCCTTACTACAAGTTTTGGATAGAATCTACATATGATACCAAACCAACAAAAGCAGCTGACTTGAAGATGAGGTTGCCAGTACTGCCTTATACACTATTTTTAACAAATACATTATATTTAACAAAATATTGGGGAATCCTATGATTTTGCTTCTGCCTCGTTACTGCCATTGCTATATCCTGCATTGCTAACACTTGTGCAAGTAAAATCAGAAACGCTGATTTAGTCTGTCCTTATATAGCCATGGATGTATATGTGCCCGTGCCATCTAGATCTGCTCATATTGTTAGAAAAAGCCTAGGTAAAGGGTACAGCAGAACAGCTAGAACTGCTAATGCCAGTAGTTAAGAAAAAAATAAAGACAATTCATTTCATTCAGAAATGGGACAAAACTTAGAAAAGATGGAAGTGTTATGAGCTGCACAACACTCCTCATAGGGGAAATTACAGCTGTACCATGTGAGTTAATATACATATATTGGAATGGCACTTCTTTTTATTTTTAGGGTTTTTTTTTTCCTTCCTAAGTCAGCAAGCATTTAAAAGTTGAAAGCCGCTTAAACTTAATACGAATCCCTGCATATAATAGAGATGCTGACAGACTTCTGTCAAAGGAGTAGCCATAACTTTACAACTACAAAACTTAATTTATGAGCATGAATCTTCCTGAAGCAGGCCAAGCGTTCTCAGTAATGCTCTTCGACCACACAACTACAATCCATTAGAACAAGAAGTGCCATATTCTGATTTGCTGTGGTTTTCAGGACCTGAGGGATTGATTTTGCCTTCACAGATTGTACGTACTGTCCCCCCAGATGCATCACATTTGCATCCCACAAACTCTTATAACCCTCATGGCTATTACATATTAAATTTAAATGTTTAGAGCATGCGTAATGCATAATGCATTACTATAACTATAAATACTAATATCAAAACATGTACATTCTTTCAGAATGCTTCTTCAGATGTCTTTTTTAATACATATATGTTTCTATGAAGGAGTCTTAATTATTCATCGTGGGTTCTGGTCCTTTTTTAGCCTTCATTTGTAAATATTGTTAACGTGCACATAGAAGACTTGCTTTTTTTGCCTAGAAGCCAGTAGGATCATCTCAATAGCTTGGTCTTGACTACTTTAGAAAGCTTAGCTGCTCTGTATCTCCGTGATACTTGGATGAGAAAAACAGAAATTCCAATTTCCTAAGTACAGGATCCATGGTAACTCCCTGGAGGAATATCAGAATATAGAATGGGAATGAGTCAGAAGTCTACTCTGAGCCCAGCGGGTTCTTCTTGCCTACTAGGTGGGGCAGCTGGGTGTCGCGGGAGGGGTGGGGGGTGGGGGGTGGGGGGTGGCCAAGCCAAACGTAGAGCATCCTGATGTTTTGGTCCCCACAGCACTCCACAGTACAGGAAAGGTTTGGAGTGGCAGTATAGGTGTCCCTGTCGCTAATGAATGAGTTCACAAATAATGGCCTGGAACAAATAACAAAGTTTAATATGTATCACCAGTAGTAATAGCAACTGAGAAATAGCAACAACAACAACAACAATAATAATATATAATTAATCAATCAATAACTATACATTCAAACTTCACACACAAAATAGATCAGCAATTGTTATACTATTCACAGGTACATAAATGTATACAGATGAGCTCGGACTGGTGAGGGAAAGGCACCTGGTGGTTACGCCAGAAGGCGTGGGGCAGGGGGGGACAAGCAGGCCACGCCAGGGGCAGGTGGGTGCTGCTTCAAGCCCAGGGCCTCCTAAGCAAGCCACACCGGGCACAGTGTGCCACCACCATGCGCACGCCAAAAGGTAAGCAGGCCACACTCAAGTTGGTGTGGTGCTTCGATTACTAATAACCAGACCACACAGTAATAAATGCCCCTTCTCGTTCCCGGGGGGTATACTCAGGCATCCACTGATGTTAGCGGTGGGGGAGATCCCTAGCAGCCCGACCCAGTGTCCCAGGTCAGGGGACACGGCAGCATTGACTGTCCCGCAGCCTTCAAGGGAGGAGATTTTCACTCGGAGAAAGCCTTGGGAAAGGCTGCCTGGTGTCTTCGAGCCTTGAGAAAAGCTGCCCAGGCTTCTCCTGCCCAAGTCACTTCAGTGAATTCAGCTCCTCTTCTTGCCTTTGCTGCCGTCACAAAGAAGCTGCCGCTGGTCTGGCATGTGGCCCTTCTATACCTATCCCACTCCGGGGCCACAGGCAAGTGATTGGCCCCCTAATTATACTGTGGACCTGTTTGCAGATGGCCGAGCAGAGCCACCTTCCTTGGGGAACATTCTACGTGACTGACCAGTACGGGCTGCTAGGGCACATGTTAGCCCTCCACCAATGGTTTTAAATTATGGCAGTGGGGGATTTCTGTGGGCTAACCAAGGCCACAGAAAGGACAGGGTGACTGACACCTTGTACCAATAAAATCCATTTTCCTAACTTTTCCCTTAAACCAAACCTTCCACGACCCTCAGTCCAAAAGAAGTTTTTTGGTAATTTAGACTCTCCAGCATATATGTTATTGAATAGATTTCAGTATACCTGTATCAAATGAGAGTGAACTGGTGCACAATTTATCATCTGCATAATACGGTAAAGTATATGATATGCAATAGGCAAAATGCTATGCAATGCTTTTTTTTTTTACTGTTAAATACAGTCATGTACCGCTTTCTGCAGCCTCCATTTCACATATAGTAATATTATTGACTTTTACATCTAACTTAGTGGCTGCTGTTTTTCATATTTATTATATTAATTCACACCAGTGAAAGCATTAATGAGCTGATAGTTAGTTAGTTAGTCAGTGACTGGCATTAGCCCTACCATCTTATTAAGGGAATGAGTTACCATATACCAAAGGGAAACAGGCTGATTCATTGAAATGATTATATTTGATATCTTGCACCAAATGCTTAAAAGAATAATGAATTACAGCTAAGGACAGTCATCTTCACTTTGCCTATGATAATTCAAAAGTCACTGAGATGTTATTGGTTCAGAATTGATTGCTATGGAGCTTTTATTTTATGTGTTCATTCATTTCACCTGTGGGAAAAGATAGCATGATGGAGAGTAAAATTAATAATGAAAAATATGGTGAAATTGGAGCGGAGACTGGTTAGAATGAAAAACAAGCTAACAGAGTCTCTATATTTGGGCAGAGAGCAGAGAGAATGGGAAAAAACAACTGTGGAGGAAATGAGCCTGTACACAAGGAGGAAAAGGACAGGGATGTCCAACAGCTAAGGTATGCAACAGACTTTCTGATATGAGCTGTTCATTCTCACAAAAAAGTTGAAATCCATGAGATTTCCCTCATTCTGGTAACAACTGTCACACTTCAGAGTAAAAATGGTACCAGAATAAGCCTCAGAAAGTGTGGTTTCCAGCCTTTTGCCCAAGACTGCTGCCTAGTTTTTAATCAAAGCATTTACTTCTTCTGTCTCTTCATTCTTCATTTATGAATGAGAATTAAAACACTTTTCCTGCTTAGAGGGGTAATGAGGTCAAATCCACTCACAAGTGGTTCAGGCATCGCTTAACATCCAATTGCTGTCATTTCTCCCTAGTACATTCACTTTGCATAGGACTGTTCGTAGCACATAAAATTCATTGCTAAAGTTCAGCAGATGAATACGAGGTTTTTTTGAACTTACTGTTAGGACATGAAGTTAAATTAATAATATCAGAACGTCCCAGGAAGAAGGAACTTGCTTCTGACTAGCATTTAGGTAGATCCAGAGAAACTATACTGAAAGAAATCATACTAACATAAACCTGATCTATGCTCTCCATCACTACTCACTGAAGTAAATGGATTTTTAAACTCTTTTGCTTTATCCGGTGTGACGCGCCACTAGAGGGGCGTCCGGGATTCTTTCGTATTCTGGGATTAGTTGCACTGAACTCGAGAGATCATTCTTTGTCAGATGTAAGAATTTATTAGATCTAAGCGGTCCTACACATATGACGGACACTGGACAACACTAAACCATCAACAGCAGACAATCTACAAGTATAACAAAGCTAAGAAGCATAGTAAAGAATTAAAAACACACACATATCAGAGCTCTATGGTTAAGCCACGGAAGCACAGTACAATGACTGCTCTCGGATGCACGGTATAATGACCGCTCTCGCCCTTTCCTTGTCCTTATGGGCCACCCCTGCGGTATAGTTTTCCCCGGATTGTTCTCACCACGCTCAAGCTGCGCCAAGAGGATTCAGGTTCTCTCTGGCAGTCAGCATCAGGGGGGTCCCCGCTGATGGGTGGGTTGTCGGGTCCGCAGGCCAGCTGACGGTGAGTCCGAGTCCACACAGAGGTACGTGGCTTACTCTCTGTTATCCTTCCCGGGCTTAGTTCATTAATCAGTGCCAGACCATAGCTGGACAATGGAACAGATGGTCTTAGGTGATAACAGTATGGATGCCGACAGGATGGTCAACAGGATGCTTAGCAGTGCATTCAGCAGCTATCAGTGTGCATGTTTAACAGTTGCACGTTTAACAGCTACCAGTACGCACATTCAACAGCTATCAGTACGCAATTCCAAGGTATCTAGATGCTCACAGTGTGAGTCTGCGGTGTCACTTCTCCTTTGCTGACTTGGTTTGCTCTGCACTCATGCTCTGCACTCATGAGGCTACGGCAGCCCCACAGTGTGGTGGCTCTGGCCGTGGTGCACCCGGGGTTCCTAAACTCTTGGGGGGCACCCCAGAGCAAACCCCTCTTCTACGGGCTGCACCATCCTGAGTCCCACGCTTGCCTGTGTGGCGCCCGGGTAGCCATCTTAGAATTAAACTCCGCCTACCACCCACTTTCTTTTGTCACCAGGAACCTCTGAAGAACAGTTTATCCCACTCATCACAGGCATCACGTCGGGATAGAATATCTGCCAATAGATTTCCCTCCATCAGTTCTAAAGAGAATACACCTACGACCTGGATGTTGCAGGACCAGAGCTTTATGCGTTCTCTTTAAGCATGGTTAGTATATTTGAATGTAGTGGTAATTTAGCGCAGAAAAAATGGTAATGACAAAGTCTCCAGGGACATATATGTTGACAACTTTGCAGTTCATTTTACAAAGGAGTATCTGTGACCTGTGAAAAATATAGAATATGTAAAGGCATATAAAGCACTTGGGGCAGGGGTTGTTGTTTGTGTTTGAGTGCCCTGGTGTAAATCCTGATTCCCCGAGAAGATAATGGCAGCATTCCAGCTATCCCGAGGACCACTGGGAGTCATTCCATAGAGACATATTGTGTCCTCAGACTGTGACCTCCTCCTACTGACATTAAAGAAAGCTATGCACACAAACTGAGATTATGATGTGGCTTCACACTATTTTCTGAAGTTATTAGGTATACAAAACAATAGAGAAAATCACTCAGAAAGCTTCCTTTTAGAGAGCTCCGCATGAGAGTCTCTTGCCTCCTGTTGTTTACTATTTAAAAGAGAATTAGCATATTTGGGTTGATTTGCATTTGATAGCAAGAGCCTGTTTAAACCTGAATGCAGCTGAGTGTCTCTTCTCTTCACAAACAATAGTGAGGTTTTTCATTTCATATATTGTTGAAACAGTATTGACAGTTCTGAAAGATGTTTGGAACTCCTTTCATTATGTTTTACAAATGTAAGTCAAACACTATCTTTCTGAGGTTAATACAATACAGTCTCAGCAAAGCCCTGAAAAATAAAACTCAAAATTTTATTATGTACTTAGCTTTTAAAAATCAGTGCGAGCATTCACTTCTCCAAACCAGCAGTAATCTCCCTGGTAAGAAAGTGATGAACGATGAATACATTTGGTTGACCAAACGGAACTATTTTATGTACAAGTATGCAAGAACTTCATATAAAGATTAATACGAAAGCCTTAGTACATGTTGATATTTGATTTCAGGTTTACGAGTTCTTACTATGCATGATATTCATTATTACTTCCTTACTATTTCATATACCATTATTATGTGATACACTCTGTAGTGTTCTTATAATATGTCTCTTTATTTTCTATTTGCATTGTTAATTGTGCCATTTCAGTCCCATTTTTGCAAAGAACTAAGTGCACATCAGCCATATGAGTAGTTTCACTGGCTTTCCAAGATGAAGATTCGTTATTGTGCCAATAATACGACTAAGGTTTTATTTACATTTCTCTCCAAATCCTAAGTTTATCTTTCATAAAAGTAAGTACAAATTTCTAAATCTTATGCAGGATTTGCAGTCATTTCCCAAACATCCTAAATAACAATATAAACTAAAAAATAGAGAACAATTTAAAAAGAATCTGTAAGAGTGATCCCACAGACTTTAAGCGTATTGCCAATAGTCTAATAAAAGCAAGCATGAAATGGAAAGTAAATTATATCTGGATAAAAACAGTTATTTGGATAAGAAGGAATTCTGCGAGCATGTTAAAGAATAACAAAGGATTCAAAGGAACCTATTTATGAAATAGAAGGATTGCTTTATGACAAAGATTTTACTGAATTTACATTGGAGATGCACGGAATGTGCTTTACTGTTTCAGAAATTGTTCTTTCTTTGCCACTTTACCCAGACTATTTTGATCCATATAAAAGCTTAGTGAGTAGAAAAAGAGCCAAATCAAAGGTGATGATGCGGATAAGGACTTCAAAATGATACAGATAAGCTGAAATAAGGGAGGAAGAGGTCAGGAGAACATTACACTGTGGCAGGTATACAAAATGAATCACAACTCTTAATTATACCCCATTACTTCACAACAGGTCTGACGGAGCCAAGCAATGTCCGTCACAGCAACCTTTGCTGGACAGACTTGGTAGGAGTCAGTAGTCAGGCTTGTGCCTATGGTTGTGAAAGAAGTGCAGTTTCCTTGAGGAAAATGAAAATAGCTCCTTCTTCCAACCCATTCACTCCTGCAATGTGCTGCTAAGAACATGTCAGCACACAAAATCAATTGCACATCTCTTCCCAGCCCATTTCTAAACTATTACTTCAGTTACTATACAGTCCCAGGATCCAATTAAGCTGTAATCACAAGTTTACAAGTAAGTTATTTATAATCTTTGGAGACATATCTTGAAAGAGTCCTGAAAATGAAAGTTCTTTTTTTCCCTATTTCCATTTTGGGAAATATGTATCCAAAGACTAGATCTCTCTGAATTATACATAGAAATTTTTTTGGCTATTTGAATGAACCTATTTGGGCAAGATTTGTTCAATTTTCGCCATATTTAAAACGGCAAGTTTTACTGCCATGCATATGTGCCACGAGTTACATTTGTAAATGCAGAAATCCACCAACCTCTAAACTTCATCTGGCTCAGATAGCTCAGCTGTGTCATGTTTTTCTTCACTGAGTATGGAGGAGGATACTGACTTAAGTATTTCCTCAGCTTTTAAGCATTTTTCAAGGAATCAACCTTTACAGTAAGAGTTTGGAGTTGATCTTTAACCTGCAGTTTCAACTCTTTAAATTCCTAAATTATACTGAAAAGTTAGAATAGGGGATTTACCTGCCCTCTTTTCTTTTTAGCCAAGAAGATATTTCTTTTTTAAGACATATTTGAAATCAAAACATCATTTTGATTTCCATATAAGCTCAAAGCAGAAATTTTATTTAATTTAGTATTATTATCAGCTTCTGAACTCTATATTGATTAGAAAAAGTCAAGTAAAGGATTTGTTCAATTAATACGATATCAAAATCTAAGATAAATTTGGCCTTTTTCCGGTGCAGATGCAGTCTTTCATTTAGTTTTAGCAGGTCAGATAAAAATTAACACACTCACAGGCCTAGCATAAATTCAGTCTTTTTCCTAGGCAAAAATCACAGAAATACAGGTTGAAATTGACCTTCTGGAGGTCACCTAGTCCAACCTCCTGCTCAAAGTACCAACATTACATCAGTCTGCCATGGCTTTGTTTAGCCAAGTCATGAAAAACCTTGAAGGGTATAAATTCCACCATATCTCTGGGTCACTACCTCCCACACTGCCTCTGCCTTTACTACTAGTGAAGATTCTTGTCCTGAAGTTCGCTTTGAACATCTCAAGCCACAGTTTGTGGCCACTCTCCCTTATTTTATCATCTGTCCTACCAAGAAGAGGTTAGCGCCATTGCCTTTGTAGAAATTGCAAGCAGCTATTAGATCCCCCCTCCATGGGGTTTTTTTCAGCAGACTGAAAAATCCCAGCTCCCTAAGCCTCTTCCTGGCGGTTGGCTGCTCTAACTAAGTAACTAAACATCTTAAGATGCTCTACAGGTCCTTCTCCAGTTTCTCAGTCATGTTCTTAGACTGGGTGGCCCCAAACTAGACATAGTGCTCCAGATACTTCCTCACCCATCCTAAGCAGAGGTGGACGATAACTTTCCTTCAACTGCTACCCACAGTCCTCCTAGCTGAAGCCCAGTATGCAGTTAGGATTACTGTCAGTGAAAGCACACCGACACTCAGCATGGCATCGACCTTACCCCGTTTCCTTTTCAGCAGGACTGCCACTCAGCAGGCCTGTCACTCCCTAGGCTATGCCGAGGCATGGGGCTACTCCACCTCAGACATAGATCACCCTTCTGAACTCATTTCGTTTCTGTAGTCCCAATCCTCAAGTTTCTCAAGGTCCTTCTGGGTTGAGGCTCCATCAATCAACCAGCAGGTCAACCCTTCCCCTCATTCACTGTTCTCCTCCAGTTTAGCATCACTGTAGCACATTTGGAAGATCTCCCTCTGCCTATAATGCCCCCTGTAATGCCTGTAATTCCTCAGAAAAGGAAAACAATAAGCAGAGGAAAGATCTACCTAAGCTAAAGATCAGTGCTGGCACAAAAACAACCAGGTATAAAACGGCTATAAGTAAATCTAGGCAAGGAATTTAAAAGAAATTTACAACATCAGAAGAATTCCGTTCTAATGGGAGTCATGGAGACACTCTAAATAATTTGAGAACAGACGTGGCTACATCTATGAAGGATATTCTATGATGTGGTTGACTACGATAACAGGAACTGGATTCATTTGCATAGGAGATCCTTTTCCAGCCGTATGTTCCTGTTTTGGGGACTGCGATCAGAGTGGTATAGCAATGCAAGAAATACTTAAGAACGTAAAGATCAGCTTTTGATTTGATAGCATTGCAAGAAAAACCTAGAAACATAAAGATACACTTTTGTTTTGCCTTGCTTTGGTCCTGAAAACAAAGCTTCCAAGCTAAATTTGAGTAGAAATATCTGCCCAAGCATAACATATGGCCTGTTCAGTCCCTTTTTCCGCATATATACGAGAACAAGGCTGCAAAGAGTTAAAACCAGTGCTTCTTAAAGATCAGTCCCAGCTCATCAGGGAAGCGTTCCAAGATCAAAGAAGGGATTTTATTACTTTTTTAAGAAAGAAAGCAAATAGAACGTGAAATGGTTCTCTTTATCAGCAGGGGTGCAGGTATCCAACTTAGTAGTGGCAGCAAGTGTCTCTGTTCCGGTCGTGGGATGCCATCATTTTTGGTAAAAATAATATTATTCTATGCTAGTTTGTTTATTTTGTATGAATTTCTTTACTGGACTTAGTTTAACAAAGATTGCATTAGAAGGAAGAAAATTATTTCCGTAATTATACTTTAATAAAAATTAATTGCACTTAAATCACAGATAATGACTTCAACTAGCAGATAATGAAAGAGAAAGTAACAGAAACAACAATAATCTAGGAACACAGGTTATACTTCAAAAAGAAAAGACCGAAAGTGTGGAGATTTTAATTATGATAAATGTTTTGGCACCTGACCTTCAGCTATTTGTTTTACAGATTGCTGGAGTTTATATTACCCACAACAGAAGAAAGCATTTGGGTGGATTAACAGCAAAACACCACAGAATCTAAAGAAATCAGGAGTTTCAGGTTCTAAATAGCAAGATGCAACATTTCACAAGAGTGGTAGGCAAAATTTTCTTCATTTTTTTTGGTCAAGTTTTAGTATTTCCCTATTTCTGTTGATGTCTGCACAATAAAACAATCTTCAATTCAAAATTTTCTAAAAATTCTTTATGTTTCTTTTTTATCAAAACAGTGTAATAGGGCTGTATATAGCAACTGTATATAGTTACTGTATATAGTAATAGGGCTGTATATAGTTCCTTCTTCATTTCATTAACATTGAACTCTGTTTCACAAATCACAGCTTTTACAGGACTTGTATTTATCCTCTCCAAGCTCCCTTTCACAGTAAGGGCTTGTTATGAGATAAACAGATCCATCAAGAAAACTTCTAGTTTATCTTAAAATAAATTTCCTCATTTCAGTTAAGATCCTCAAGCTATGTCTGTCCTAGTAAGCTAAATGATGCCAGAGAACATGCCTAGCTCCTGAAACACAATCACTACTGCTTTTGTGAAAGTTCTGTTGCTATTATGGCCTTAATTTTCATTTAGAAAGATAATTCATTTCTCCCAAGAACAGGAAAGTGAAAGAGCAGCAGGAAGGAAACAACGGTAGTTTGGAGACTCTCTAGCTTCTGGGAGGAAAAAATACCAACTTAAGTCATAGGGTTTACTTTGCCTCTCTGCTCTCCAAAGAACTAGCAGAGAAATATTTGGACTCTATTGGATGCCAGATGTTACCGAACAGAAACACTTTCTTCAAATTGAGCCAAAGTTGTCCCTGGAATAGTCTTGAGAGAGTTTGAATATGCAGCAAATTAGAAGCAGTGAAAGCATCAGGTCTTAAAGAGCTGCTAATGAGAACTTCTTTAAGATCTTAGAAAAACATTTAATATTTTTTTCTTACAGCTTGTTTTGTTTTCTCTCATGCACACTCAGGCTAGACTTACACCTCCGTCTTATATTCCAAAATTAGAGACAAAGCTTTACAACTTGAGGGAAGAACCTGTAGCATCCATGTCTCATCCCAACAATGATCTTATTTTATTGTCTGTTAATTTGTTAGAATACTTCTTCAGCTGAAGGCATGTTTGACAGGAGGGAGAATAACAAATATGTGTTCATTCTTAAATTCAAGTGGGTCTTAACAGCAATGTTATCTTAAAGTATGGGCCTTGCATGTGCAGCCGTTTGAACCTGCAACTGTGTTGGTGATTTGCACATGCAAAGCGGGTACAACCACTTTAAATGACATGAGCAGTGAAGTCCCCCCTCCATGTGGCACTGCCTGGAAACCAGTCTCACTACAGGGAAGAGGCAGCATCTGCAGAATTTTTGCAGAGATACATGAATCTGTTTATATTTTTTCAGAAGGGTACATTCTTGGGATATTGCACCTCTTCCTGTGCTTGATTCTGAGGCAGTTTGTTGAGATCCACAGATATCTGATACAATACTTAAATGTACACATAGCAGTTAAATCACTTCTTTCATGACACACCCTTTTCGTTCGGAAATCTAGAAAAGGCTCATGTGTGGGATTCAGAATTTATCTTGTCTCTTTGTAGCTAATGTGAGCACCATCTTTAACAGTCTCTGAGCCAAAATCTCAAAAAGCAGAAGCACCTTCTGGGAGAGTAGCAGAAAAATTGAGAAGTAACTTGGGAAATATAGCTTTCTTAAGAAAAATATGGCCCTGTGGCCATTTGGGAAATCAGAGAAGAGAGAGGGAATCATCTACATTTCCTTCTGCTGGGCCTATGTCAGGCCTGTGCACAGAAACAACAACGTGGAACCAAAAGATGGGTAGTATCAGAGAGATCTTGTGGGTAATCCCCCTTCCCAGCACCTGGGACCCTGCAGGTACTACTGCCTGTGGGAAGGGGCTGCTCTGTAATCTCAGCACAGGTTGTAGCTGCATCCACAGAAAGAAGAGCAGGGATTGTCTTCCTGAGTCCTAGATGGAGGAAGGGGAGGCATTGGCCTTGTCTGAAGTTTCAAGATGCTCTGGCGACACTTTCCCGTTCCCTCTGCAAAGTGTAGACATATGGGTCCCCTGAGGTTATGGAAAATCCAGCTCCTCGGGTTTGAGCTGCTGGTTTCCAGGCTGATCTCAGTGAGGAGAGCTTCCATAAAGCCTGATTTCTGGACACAGCATGGCATCCCTCACACCCTTTGGGGTGTATTTCTCCAAATGAATGGGACGGGAAGAGTAAGCGTTCTCATAGCAGTACAGAACTGGAAAATGCTGTTGAGTCAAAGTCTGATTTCCTCCTATCCCAGGCTATATCATGTACGTATTTCCATAAATTATCTTAAAAATCATGCTTAGATTGTCTATGACTCAAAACCTCTATGTAACACTTACAGGTTTTTTAGACATGGAGTGGGTGCGCTCACAGAATGATCTCTCAGACTCCAACCCTATCAACAGTGACAAAACTTTGTGGCAACTGTTTGTGTTAGCTTTATTGACTTTTTACATGAGCAGATCGTTGTCACTGGCTATCAGGCATGTAAGCCCTGCAGCACTAAGGGCAGATCCTAGACTGGCTAAATCTATCTTTTTTCACGGTTAAAAGAATTGCAGACTAGATCTGATCTTTCTGTCAATTACAAGGGATATTCATAAAATTTGGCCTTAAACATATATTAGCTATTCATGAAATATTAAAACATCTCACTAGAACTTGTGGGTTTTTTTATCTTACTTTAAAGTCCTAACAAAATTACTCCTGGAGTTTTACATTTATAAAAAACTTGATCTTCAATGCAATAGCAATGTGATTGCTTTTTTTTTAATACCATTTTCAATCATTTTTCAATAAAATTCCAGAAAAAACACAGTAAAAAATGTTGATTTGAAATCCTTTGAAACAAATAAAGAGCTTTAAAATGTCAACATCTTTAGTAAAATTACTTTTTTTGACCAAAGTTAATTTCTTGCCATTTTTCAAAGAAAGTAGATGGATATATGCAGTCAACCTATGCTAAAATAGAAAAAAAGTCTGGCAGAGCAAAAATATTGCTTTCTGTTATTCTGTGCTGAAGAAAGTGATAGAAAGGCTGAATTTCATGCGTTCCTTTGAAGAGAATCTTCTGGCATCAGTGGATAGATGAAAGGCTGTGGTTTTTATCTGCTGTTTCTCCAAACCGATCAGTGTCAACTTTTGTCGAGGGAGATTTGTAATAGGGTTTACTGAGAGAAAAAGAAACTAGTAGTAAGACAGATCTGCATACTCTGCCAAGATCTCCCATGAGTTCAGAAAAACATTCAGATTTACATATTTTAAATTTCCTTAGCATTATACTTTTTCATGTGCCAACTGCATGAAGGTACCAAAGTAGTTATGCAGCTAGCCCAAAGTCATGTCTTTGAGGGCTTTACAGTTTATAGGAACCCCTCACGAAATAATAGAGAAAACTAAGGAGCTTCAGTTACTGATTCTCCTGTGCTCTGTAAAGTTAGGAAGTTAATACATTCTCAACTTTCTTTTCAATAATATTTAATTCAACTCTTTATGATCTTTTTTATCCAGGGCAAAACCAAAAAATCATTAGTGTGCGAAGCATGGGTAAACTATAGTGTCATTACAGTATTTCTAGTCTTATGGCATACTTACGTGAATATAGAAAAGGATATGTTATTTTTGCATAGTTTAAACTTTATGCTAATATTTCTTTGCCTTTAAGAACGTTGCTTTGTCCTAAGCAGAGATTTTCACTGAGTTGCTATGTCCAAACACATGAGACGAGACAACTGCACCGTGCACACAACCTTATTGCAATTGCTTTTCATCGTGACAAATTCCATGGAGTAGATGGAGGCAGGGGGTGAGCAGAGTCTTTAATATTTATTTTGAACTTTGGTGAATCATATTACCCCTCTGAGCTTACCTTTGGTACTCTAGCTGAAGGAAAGTCTGTTCATTTTTTTCCTTGATGCTTAAAGATGCAGTAACACCGTGTAGAGCTTCAGTAACTAAAATGTTTAAATACAAACTTAACCGTAAACATATATGAGTTTGAGATTTAAGCTGAAGCTTTAGTTAAGTCATTCAGTTGCTTAGGCTGCACCAACGTTTGAAAAGGCTTTTTCTTTAACCGACCTGCTTTCTGACTGTAATTTATTCCATACATCACCAGGGAAATTATAGCTTGTCATCTGTTTCTTGTATGTTGTCATGGCACTGTTTTGGAAAAACTTAATGAAAACTTCAAATACGTAAGAAAACAAAAAGACAAACATGTTTTTTAACTGCATCTCCTCATTAAGGCTTTTGTTCTCCATTTTTATTAATTTCTACTTAACTATGCATGTGGAAAGGCTATTATATTTTCCTTAGTTAAAGAAGCTGCCATGAGCTTTTGGGCTGATTACAGTGGCATCAGTGGAGGTTCCTTGATGCTGGTCAGTACAGACCTGGGTGTTCTGTACGCAAACTTCGTGCACACACAGTCCTCTCTCTCACTCTGAAATGCCAAGAAACAGAGCCCTCACGGCTGACTGGGGACATGGGACCAATCTGTGCTAATCCATCCCATAAGTAACCCCCTCAAAACCGAAATCTAATCGCCATCCTTACAGGAACCTGATTCTTTCTCTTACAATCTGTACAGTGTATTCATTGCCAGAAGCAGAATTCCTTCTGATTTTCATAGATGTAGGCATGACAAAGATGCCACCATTTGGACATACAGGTTAAATCTCTCTACAAAGCAAAGTTTGGAAGAGAACCCGAGTCGATCTTGTTAAATGCAATCTGTGGGCCTGATTCAGCAAAGTGGTCTTTCCGGGAACTACAGAGAAGTATTTGCTTAAACGCTGCTGAGTCTGAGCATCACAACTGTCCAGAGCACTCGTTTCTCAGCTGTCCCTTCCTCTTCCTCTCCCTGCACCTCATCTCCACTCTCTGCTGAAGTGAACTAGTGTAATTACCATAGGTAATAGGCCACTGCTAGTTTTAAGTGGTCAAATAATGGTTTATGTCAGAATCTCTCCATTGGTACAGACTACTTGAGAATCTGTTCCTAAATCTGGTTTCTCTTTCATACCTCTTTCTAAGGTCTTGCACACTTTATGTACGACCTTTCCAAGAATTAATATCTCTAGTGTATTCAAAGGACACAAAATCATATCCTCATCCATTACTTGCACAGGAAAAACACATTTGCATTCAAATAAGGATTTTATCTTTTTATGTATAATAAGGTTTTAAATTCAGTTTACCTAAATAATTCCCAACAAATTTATGTTTTCATAAAACTAAGCAGTTGATTCTCCTGTATCCAGACAGGTAATCCTTCCTGTGTGCTCAGTTACCTGAAGTAGTTTTAGAAAAGTATAGACTTTCTGTCACAGATGAATAATTCTTCTTGGATCTGCTTTCTTTCCCAGTAAGCACATAGTTAAATACCAACGGCACTTTACTGATATCACAGTTTATGTACTGATATATTTGATATGGAAATGATTAAACGTGCATGAACATTAGTCTTAGCCTCTGTTTCAAGATACAATACTTTTGGTGTTTCTTGCAGCCTGATGTTGTAGTTATTACAAGATCCCAGCATTCCCAGTTTATTGTGTACAACTTAAATTTCAGAAAAGCCATACACATCAATTTTGCACAAATATATCTCACCTACATTTGCCCCAGACATGCATGCCAAGATCTACAAAGGCATCTGCATTACAAATAAGCATCATCTATATTATAGAGTCTTCTCTCAAATAGAATAGATTTCTTATAGGCAGATCACATACAGGCTTTAATTTTCATGTTATAAATGCCATAAACAGAACAGGTGCTTAGGAAGCTGGAAGAAGATACAGTATGATATTTTGACATTCATATCTGATTGTCAGGATATTTGGTGTATATCACCGGTGGCTTCATTGTGTCCTGATAACATGTTTTAATTCTGATATAAGCTTCTAAGAGTTGATGTGAGGCAGTTTGAGAAGGAAGGAGTGCAGCTCCATTTGCTCACTGGATGGCTTTGCACATGTATTGCAAGATCTGCTCCTCTTGCTTGACTAGCGGGATTACAGCTGCACCTTCTGCAGTTATGTTCTATGACAAAGCACTTGAAGAGACCTTTGGCCTGAGCATCCAGCCTCAGAGCTTTGCAGGATTATTCCCAAGTGAGGGGTATGGCTTGCTCACGCTAGCTCACTCTACCTATCTGTTTCTGTTCCTCTGTGCCACATTTCCCAAACAGTATAGAAATAAGCAGTGCAAAAAGTTTCCTTGTTCTGAAGTTCCTGGCCAGCCCTTGTTTCTCCCATATGATGGGGCACCTGGGATTACGTGAGGTGGGTTCAGGCTTCGCCATCAAACTTAGCCCCATGGACGGTTGTGATGTTTCATCACTAACACCTTTCAAAACTGCATTTCTGTTACTAACACCATTTTGAAATCATTAAATCACATGTTTGAAAGTTCATATGCATGCTACCTAAAATTATACAACTAAATATTGTGAAAAGAGAGATATAAAAAGTTGGAAGCAATCCTGTAAGACAAGGAAAGAGGAAGTACAAGGAAGAAGGGTAGAAGAACTGAGAGGTGCAATATGGAGTGAAAAAGGAAACAACCAGGGAAGACAAAAAAGGAATAAGATTTTCTAGAAATAAGTAGAGATTTTGAGAATGTTCAAATTGCTGTTCAAACTTTAGACAGTCAAAGGATCTTGATTTCATGGGACAGTATTTGCTAGTCCTTGAAAATTGCTTTCAAGTTACCTCCGGTGAGATAAACAAACCACAACAGGAAAAACTACCTGTCAACTTTTGAGCTGCTAAGCCTTAAAGTCTTCTCTTAAACAAGGAGAGATTATATAAAATAAATACTAAGGAAAGAGAAAATTATTAGGTATCAGAAGTATGGAAGCAGGAGAGAGAGAAATGAAGAGATCATGCAACACATTTCTTAAAATTGTATATTTACCCATACTCAAAAAGAAATTTTAAAGATCAGTAATACCATATTTGCTGATGGAGAAATTATGCTGGGTTTTTTTAACATAGGTTGCCCTCAAAGTCTGTAGAGCAGCCTTTAAGTTGCATGATTCTTAAACTATGAGCAATCTAAGTGCTAATCTACTATTTTCAGTCAGGAGTCATTGACTACATGCACACAGCCATTATTTGAGCAAATATGGAGTATTAGTTACTTGTAAACAACAACTGAGCATCTATATTGCTGACCCCTTTTGATCTCTTTAGAGTTGGCTATCTATTTTCCTAGAGGGCCAACATACATAAGGTCAGCCCAGATGTATTTTGTCTGTGAAGCAGATTGTCAGCCTTATCTTACCAGTAAGTGTACTAATCATGTCCTTTGGCAATCAGTAAGAGCACTTGCTCCTACATCTAAATACTCCTATTAGCAGCCAATGTCAATATTTAGGACACGGATTGCTGATTGGGTTACTTACAGTCCTTTGTCAGACCTTCCAATCAGCTGCAGAGACATGGGGCATTGCAACTTGAAAAAGTAAATGAACAGGGAAAAAAGGGCCTTGTTCTTATAACATTTGCTAGCTGTCTCTTCAGATAAGAAAATGCACAGCACAATGTGTGTGCTGGCCAGCCCCCAAAGCACACTGTGAATCCCTGGAATAGATCCCAGAATTTGAGTATGAGCAGGAGATGCCTGGAAAGGATATATTGCTGGCTTTCCAAGTGGGAAAATACTCTTTTGGGGGGGGGGGGGGCGGGGGAGGAGGCAGGGAGGGGAGAGGAGGGTAGTGCTCAGAGTAAGAGGAAATATGCAGGTGGTGCCTCTGAAAGCCATTTGCAGCTCACAGTGGTCGTCTTCCTCATCTGCTAGATCCAGCATTCCCTACGCTATTGCAAAATACATGCACGAGGCAACTTGCTTTCTTTGCACAAAGCTAGCAAGCCTCGGCATGCCAAGGAGTGGCTATTGGCACATCTGCACTGCATTTGGGCACCGTCTACAAACAAAGCTTCAACATGCCAGTATGTCAATGGATGTCAATCTGAGAAAGCCACCAACACTTTTAAACCACATTAAGGCCCTATCAGTTCCTTAAGAAGCTAAATGAATTGAAATGAGATCAAAAATAAGAATGCACAGATAACAATATTTGACTACCTTTGGTGCTGCATAGAAGTTAAGTGAGCAGTTAGAAAAAGCACAGAGCTTCTTAGCAGCTGTTTGTTATAGGAACAGAACAACCAATTAAAATTCCAGCTGCAGAAGCAGAGAAATGTGCAATCTTGGGTAATAATAATAATCAAGCAGGGAGAATTTTAAAGAAAACATATTGCCTTTTGGTCCCAAATTAGTTGATGTTCTAAAAGGTCAGCCACAATGAATATAACAGAGTAATTACATTACTCCAGCCCTTCCTTGACTCAGTAAAACAGGATAAGAGAGGCACTACTTTCCCCCTTTCCCATCTCCCAGGGAGCCTTTATTTTTCCTTGTAAAGGAGTCCACATTCCTGAGCCAGAGGCTCAGGCAAGTCACCGACCTGGATTTTCAGGGAACCCAAGAGAATATTACCATGCACATCCACCACTTCAGCTTGATATTTCTTCAGTCACCAAATTTCCACCAAATAGCTTGTAATGCACCTCACAGTTCTCAGTTCAAACCTTCACACCATCAATGACTGTTACAATGGTGATCTTGTCAATGAATGCAAACAAATAGGGGTGGGACAAATGGTATGGGACAGTTTATTGCCTTTTCAGGATGAAATGTTGTCCTCTGTGCACAATAGATCACCTTCTCCCTTTTCCTTCAGCACCTAATATTTAAACAATCTCTCTGTGCTGTGCTGTGCTATCTAAACAGTACACAAATTGGCAGCACACTTCTGCCAGCTTTGTTTAGCATCTTTAATAATTCAGACTGATCTTTATTGATAAGATCTATTTTATAGTCACATAACTCTGAATGAATTCACCAAAATAACTTTAAATAGATGCTGAAGAAAAATTATGAGGATTTTTTTTTTTTAGCTTTGTTTGTCCATTTCTTTGTTTTAAGCAGACACAGAGCAGCGCAGCGTGAGAATATCATCAGAATGAAGGGAACTGGCTCAGGGAAAGACAACCAGCAAGCAGTGGAACAAGGAGAAGTTCATTGTTTTGTTGCTAGCAAGTATCTCTCATCTATTGAAATGTGTGAAATACTTTAGGCTTTGTTATACCAATGAATAATGTCACGTTAGTCTTCTGGTTAACTGCTATAGACAGCTGCATGTTATGGTAAATTTACATTACTGATGTTTTTGGACTCAAGAGAGGATTTTACTTTCAGGGGTCTATGCTTTTGCCTACAGTTTATAAAGGATCCTGTCAGCCCTTTGCTCAAGAGACCACACCATCGTTATAGTTTTCTTCCCTTCCACATAACCTTCCACTCCATCTTGTAAGAGTGGATTGAAGCAGCATTCATTCCAGAATTACCAAGCACCACTAATCATGTTGGTTTTATGACTGGATTTATTTTTTGCTAATGTAGACTGTGATTAGAGTCCCATAAGAACTCTTCCTTGTAAAATCCTAAAAGGTTATCTTCTCTGACAATGCTTTCAACTGTTTAAAGGGCCTTTTTTCTAACATTTTCATTTTTTCTCTCCACCATTCCACTAATGATAATATTACTTTCTACTTCTTTTACGCAGTTAACAATTTTTTGCAATAATTCTTTGCATCCCTTCCTTTTTATTTCTTTCCCTCAGGGCCCTAATGCTTTTGATAAATTAAATAAACTTTACTGGATCCTTTTAAAATGAAAAATGTAGCTGAGTCTATTTCACACAAGGGTATGCTAGGGATCAAGGAAGTTAACAGTTCAGATATTAAATCTACATGCAAAAGCATGCACAGAAGGCATGTCCATAGACAACAAAGATATTGGGCTGAAACAATTTGATCTAAGATGGAAAGAAGCTCAGTGTCAGACTTGAGAACAAACAACTAATTCTCTATCTATTAAGTTTAGAGTTAGGAACCGTACCAAAATCATCACAAACAGCTTCCTACTGTTCATATTCAACAAACATATAACATTTCTGCCTTTTCCAGTTCAGATAAACAAAATGGTGTCACAGTAGACAACTGGTCCAGAGTTAGCTTCTGAAATGTAGAGATTATGATTTGATTTTAGGTCAAAATCAAAGTAGCCTGAATGATTTTATTTCCAGTCACAGCTGATTGTCAGTCTACAGTTGAGCATGACTGTGCTTGAGAGAGAAAGCTTGAAAAACTGAATTTTGATTCCTTTATAGCAAAAGGTTGGAATGAATCCAAGCCAGGCAATTTCTGCCATAGAGAAAGGGAGAGGTAGATGGGTTGGAGTGGGGATTTACCACTCCTTTCATTTACAGTGGCCTGAGAATTGCTGCTTCTAGACTTCCAGACATCTAGACTCCCTATTCAACACTTAGCAGGTGCAGAACAGAAACAGACACTGTGTGGTACAAGACCACTTCTGGATAGGCAACTGGAAACTCTAAACATACCTCAACTACATGTCCTCCTAAATTTAAGCATCTGAACTTTGTACCTTCACTCACTTACGAGCCAGATTCAGAGTCTTTTTTCAAGGCAATCACTTCCAATCACCCCTCCAAAGACAAGACGACATCTATTGCTTTCATTTTCACTCAACCACGTAAAGGAGGTTTCATATAACAGCTTAGGTTTTAGATCATTTATTCAAGAACTGAGAGAAATGTCCAAGCCCTTGTCTTGGAGTGTGTTCAAAGCCAGCTTTCGCACACCTCCAAGGAGAATACCACAGAACAACAGCTTATTGGTAGAGTGGGTAAAAACATCCAGCAGAACTGCACCAGCAGAGTTCAACACTTTCAGCAAGCACGTATGGAGTTTCAGGTACTTCCAAGTTATGTGGCCACTGAAAACGGAGGCAAGAGTGTGGGCTGGAGGATGGCTAAACCCTGTTGCAGTTTGGGTGTGATATAGTCTAAGGTATCTAAAGTCATCCTTTGGATGAGAATAAAGCATTTGAAGAGATAGGTTAAAGACACTTAAAGTAACTCTTAGAGACAGAAAAGGCTAAGCTGAAAATGAAAGCTGAGATGCAAACTAATCAGCCTTTGAATACAGATCTGTGTTTGATGGCCGTTAAATCATGTAACTTCCATTAATTTGATAGAAACTTGGTCATCTAAAAATCAATTAGAATGTAGATGTCAATAGGATGAACATGAGAAATCCAACTCATACAGGGAACAGCATCAGAACTAGGTTATACTTCCTTTATCCAGATGTAAATCCACTGGATTTTGAAGTCTTATTCATACCACACAAGAGAAGATAGATATCTGGCTTTCGGTGGTTGGTGAATCTGTTACAGGCCCTACCACTTGTTAGGCAATACACATTGTTTCCAGGTTGTCTTTGTGGGAAATCAGTGGGAGGCTGCACTTACAAATGGATAGCACAGTACTGCCAATAACCGTGAAGGCCAAAATACCAATTCATTTGTACAGATTTCTGGACAAAGTCATGGAATTGAAAGGTTAGCATTAATTAAATAAAAGGAGCTTAACAGTTTTGTTTCTGCATAAATAGGCAGTGCTCTGGAGATATATGGCAGGTTCGTTGTTGCAATTAATTGTTTTATTACATTGTAAAGCAAATATTTCTGTAGTATTGAGAGCTTACTCTTGAGCCTATTAGAATAAATGTAGATCTTCAGTCATAGATTGAAATGTAGAGAATATGTCCAAAATATTAATGTGTTGAAATGTGTGAAGATGTTAGAGATATGAAATCATGGATTAACTGATTAAACGTACTCCATTTACATTTATTTTAAAATTTCAGATAAGGAAAAAATTTAAAAGCTAGAGTAGACCTTTTTATTTCTTTTTGTATAATTATTGTAGCACTGTTTAAGATTAGTTATATCGCTAACAACCTAAGGACAATGAAAGCAGACATGCCTCTTAATCAATGTTATTAGGGAAATTAAAGCTTCCTCAAAGAAAGCAATTATAGAGGTAAAGATAATCATCATGTCATATTTGTCTTTCAAGGCTGTTATCAGTCATTTCTGTGTACTCCACCCATGTATCTCTGAGAAAATGCAAGCTGGAGTCGTGTTTGGGACACAAAGTTCAGTGGAGATATATGCTCTCCTTCTCATATAGTTTCCACTTATTTTTTGAGGTTTGGCAGTTGTGTAACCACTAAATTAAAGTCGTTTAAACTAAAGGATCCATCTACTTTGTCTATGTGAAGTGTATAAATCAAAAAATGACCAACAAAATAGCGCTGGAAAATTAAACAAAGTAGATGCACAAAAAATGATTTTGATGTTCCATTTTTTAAAAAAAAAGCTTTCAATTGCTAGCAATTGTACCACAGAAAAGGCAAATGTGACCTGGATATTGAGCAATCACTTTACTTTGTTCATTCAAAATCAATTTAGGAGGCTTGACAACACTTTCTCATGTGATCAGATTTTGACTTGTATTGAAACTGAAAATCAATTTGCTTTGTGATGGACATTAGTTTCAGTAGAGCAAATGTAAAAGCTTCACACGTTTCACTGAGGCCCAAATTAGACCAGATTAAAGGACTTGATATGCTTGATTGAATGGTTATACGCCACTTGTCAATATTGCTATAACAAGTCATACTGAAAATCACAAATTAGTAACAGTGGAAGAGCACAGGGAAAATTGCTGGAAGATATTTGAGATAATGGTACTTTGCAATGGTATAGCAATAGGTGTGGCAAATCATGAGCATGACATACAGTTATGTTCAGTCTGTGTTAAGGGCTTTGACTGAAGTTTCCATTAATCTCAAGAGGGATGCTAGGGATGCTAGAGCAGCTTCAAATAACTCATTTCCTCCTGAACAAAATTTAAATGGTGGCATATCGTCAACTAGGCCCTCAACCTGTACAACATTAGAGTGAGTGAGATGGTAACACCTCTATTAATGTTTAAAAATTTCCCTCACATGAAAGTTTTCCGTCATTTAGAAATTCAAAAATTGAAATACTTGAGAGGAAATTTTCTCTGATGGGATTTTTATTTTATTTGTTATTTCCACTAGATCAGTATGGTTATTTCTAAGTATAAGACCAAGGAAAATGAAAAAAAATGGAAAGTTGCATAGTTTTACTCACACTAACTTTTCTTTGAAATGCTACTGTGCTTATGTTTTACCTTAGGGAATTGAAAATTGGCAGATAGTGACCCTTCTGTCAGTGATATGCTTTTTGTCATCTTTATGAAGACTCATACAAATGTGGATGCATTAGCATTCCTTGAAAAATCATAGGCATAAAAAAATTCTCATTTTTGACAGACTGTTTCCCAAAGTTCTTGATCTGCACTGAGTGTGTTCTCTGGCACTTTCTAGTGTTTTTCTGCTGACCTGTTCAGTTTTAATGCCATTCTCTTTTCATTATTTATATGTGAGCAGAGGAAATTACTATTACTTAATAAACAAAATTGGGGATTACATGGTTTGGTTGCCATTTTGGAGTATTTTTCCAAAATTTTACCTTTTACTTTCTGGGTTCCAGAATTTTAATTCTCCAATATTAAACTAATTTCTCTGCATCTCATTTTTTTCAGAATTATGTCACTTCCTAGATTTTCCAGGAGCATTTCATAAAAACCCAATATAGCAATAGCAGACCATAGAGGAGTGTTTAGTAAACAGATTCTAGTGTTTTTTTCTCTGATAGTCTGTTTCTGTAAGTCCTGAAAATAATCCCAGAATAGAGCTATTGTCAAATTTCAATAAACAGATCTTTCTTGGGAAAATGGTTGATTCAAGTGGTTTAAAATGATTTTATGAGACTCACTTATCATGTAAATATATTGCATTTCCTCATTACTTATGTTTGTGCACTGACACTTGCATAACCACTAATGTCCTAAGCGAATTTCCTTTAGTTCACGTTGTGCAGAACATCACAAAATATTGTTCCATGCAGAGACATTTTCTGACACAATAAAAAATGTTCAACTACCAGTCGGAAATTTCCTTCTCCTTACTTGGTCAAAATAGTGTGCCAAGTGAAACTCTAGATATAAACCTTGTTTTTTGATGCCTGTGTCAATCTTGTCGCTTGAAATATTTTGATAGAGAAATTACTAGTGTCAGTTTTACTCTGGAAGTTCATCCAAGACATCCTATTCAAGAAAGGCCAAGAATGTCTCCTGCTATGATTAGATAGTGATTTTTCTACTCAACTCAAAAAATTAAGCACCTTGAAAAGCCTCTGGTTGCTTCCCCAGTACTCAAGCATTAGTGGCCTGCTTTGATCTTGCAATCATTACCATTGTTCAAGGCGTTAGTGAGCCCTCCTTTTGGAACACTGTACAGAATTGTGTTCAGCCGTTTCAGGACAGACGAATTTAAATTGGAAGGGGTGCTGAGAAACATTACTAAAAATGGTCAAGTCAATGGAGAGCTTATATTATGTAAAGACACTAAAAAATATCGACTTGTTTAATGTGGAAAGAAAAAAATTCAAAATGGGCATCACTGCATTCTGTAAAATTATCAGAGTAATTAATAATAGAGAAGGACAAGAGCTAATTTAAGCTGAAAAATAACGTTGGAAACCAAACAAATTATTACAAACTAGACATGAATAAGCTTAGGCTGGATTTTAACCATCTGAGGAATGAAATCTTGAAATAATTTTTTACATAGACAGTAGAACAATAAATTTAACTGATTTCAGCTACCTATCCTTTAGAGCAGAGAATTCAGTGTTATAACTGCGAGTATCCTTTCTCTCTCTACCTTTTTTTTGAGTGTTTCTTCCGGGATTGTTGTTCTTTCCTTGGTAATGCTTTTTAGCAAAGTTCTTAACATGTAGACGTAAGCGTATAGGTCACTTAAAAAAACACAGACCCTCTGAAGATAATGCCGCTCAGCGTGCACCTGTTCATCAAGAATCTATCTGTATTCAGAAAGGCAGAGTTCCCTCTTCATCAAATATTGGCTCAACTCTCCTGAGGTATGCTAGTGAAAATGTCCCTCAATAATAGATTGAATTTTGTCTTTTTTGCTTTCTAGCTTCATTCATCAGAAAACACCATGGAGAGGTCCAACAAATAATGAGACCCTTGTCATGTGATCTATGTGTCAGATAACCAATTTCAACCAGTTGTCTTGATCAAGTGCCGGGGTTTAGGGTTTTTTTTTCCTTTCTGTTTGAACAGATCCTTCTGTTCCTGGCTGCACAGACACACCTCTGTGAATACTAAACTGTCAGGGAGGCAAAAGAACAACATGGAAGGTCAGGAAGGTGCACCTTAAAACTGAGAAATTTGAGTTTGATAAAGCTGAGCAAAGTCCATAATTTTACAGAGAATTCAAAAGTGCAGATCTTCTGACTTGTCGCAACATGCACTGAGGAATGCATTGTAGGATAGGCATTAAAGATGGGAAGCAGGCTGTGAAGCAGAAAAATAAAGTGTTGGCCACCAAAACATTTGCTTGCGTAAATATGTACCATATATCACTTATTGGATTTACTGTTCTGCAATTTTAGCCACTCAAGGAGTCCGACCAATACTAGAAGGAGGAGAAAATCAGTTTAATTTTAGAGTTTTTTCTAGGTAATTTATCCTTGGGATACCGAGGTTTCTTCTGTTTAATTTTTTCAATGCTTAGCATTTAGGGAGTACAGTATTTAATTTCTTTCTTATGCCTGTGGATCCTAAGGTCAGCCTGAGACCAGCATTAATCTCAGATCAATTTTAGTGCAAAATAACATTATTGTCATAGTTCAGGGTTAGCTGCATTTTTTGATCCATCCTTGTGTCCTTGTGGACGTTCCTTTCAGGCAATAAGACTTTAGTATGCACAATTAAATCCTGTGGCTCACTCTGGTTTTACATTAACCTACAGATTAAAATCACAGAATGTGTAGGCTGGACCACATCGAGCATGGCCTTGTCCAATTGAGTTCCAAATGTCTCGAAGGATGGAGACTTTCTGGGAAACTGGTTCCCATGTTTGACCATCCTCATGGTGACAAATGTTTCCCTTATCCTGTAGTCAGAATTCTCCATTTTCCAGCTTGTATCCATTGGCTGTCATTCTTCCTCTAAGAGTCTGCCTCCATTTTCTCTATTTCCTTACATTAGGTAGTTGAAGACAGCATTAGGATCTCCTCAGAGCCCTCTCTTCTCCAAGGTGCACAAGCCCAGCTCCTTCAGCCACCTGCATAGGGCGAGTGCTGCAGCCCCCAACCATTTTGGCAGCCTCCCCTGAACTTGCTGCAATTTATCAATGTCTTTGTACTCAACCAACGCCTGGCTACAACGCTCTGGGGAAGACTGTGCTTTCTCATCAAGTCTGGCTATATTCAGGTACTTGCAATTTTTCCTTTCATGAGTCAGGGAAGAATCATATACAGGACAGAACAGCCTTCTTTGAGTGGAAGTATTAGCCTACAGTAACAAAGGGACGGCATTTCTTAAAACAGCAGCTGGCGTGCTCATCTATCTTAATATCTTTGATCTCCTGATGATAATGAAGCTAATTCTAACAACTTTTGGTCCCAGAAGGTCCTATGTCTCAGCTGGTTGCTCCAAGATAATTATTCTCCGTGGAGCAAATGCTCGTTTTTAAACCTGTAACAGAGTTCTTTTGATCTCCTGCGTTCCGGGAACTTTTCCTGCCTTGGTTCAGATCAGTTTTTCAGCTCAGCATTTTCAGAGGTAAAGGTACCCAATTCTCTATTGTTTGCTGTGCTATAACTTGTCTTGAACCATTCTTTTTGTGTCTTAAAAAAAAGAAAAAAAGAAAAAAGAAATAATCTCCTGCTTTGCTAAAGGAATATAATAACTGAGAAAAAGGTATCAATAGTCAGTTCCAGATACTGAATGAATCGATTATTAGAGGAGCATTATAATTGCATCACTTGAGTCTTCCAAGCACAAGAATAAGAACAGATGTTGTAAGGAATTTCTCAGATCTCCTTCTGGATTATAGAACAAGATAAAATATTAGCACTTTTTTTTAATGTGAATTCCCAGAATATACTCTCAGAGCAGAAGATATCAAGTTCACAGTTTGGTATTAGGCCTTTTGCAAATGGGAAACGTGTTTCTTAAACATCTGACTACAGATGTAAACCTCTTCTTTCTAAGTCAGGCTGCAAACTTCCTGTCCCATCCAAGGACTGATAGACCAGAGACTGGAAGGTAGCTAGGAGCCCTCTTGAGGCCACAAGGTAAAGGGAGGAAATCATAAAACCTCCCAGCTCTCTTCTTTAATGTGAATTCTCAGGCCCTGCCAATAGCCTGACCAGAATAATCAGAAATGATTACAGAATCAGGCAACCGATATAATTTTAGGGGGAAAAAAAAAAATCAAACAAAGACCTCGGTTCTATAAAGTAAGGTTTCTTCTGAAGCTGTTGGAAAAGCAGAAATAATGTCTTTTGCTTTGTTTACTTAAAAACTAGTGATCCCTGGAAATACTAATAAGTAATAACAAATACTAATAAATAATAAATAATATTTTTTTCAATTTTACTGAGGATTATTTAAAGAAGAAGCAGCTTTCCACAGGAATATAATTGTTCACAGGTTTTGGTGTTCAGCAAGAAGAGTGGCCTCAGAGCCAGACTGGAACTTTACAGGCTTCACAGGAAGTGAACTGCATGCTATTGAAAAAGAGTTGTTAAATGAACAAAAATGGTCCTCTGAACTGAAAACAAGTTATTGCTTTTATCAAGTCAATCAAATGGATAAATTTGTCAAGCCAACAGCACAGGACTTTGTGAAAGAGTGTTCGGGGCCCAAGCGCAGCTCCTCCTTTCTGAAGTAAGATGGCTATCAGGCAGAAATGCTTTGAGGTAATATCCAAAGTCAGGAATTACGTCTTTTTATTTCTGGAAGACAACACAGTGCAGACACTGTTGCCTGACCAGCAGTGACTGTGTATTCAGACAGATCTGGGTGATATTTCTGATAAGTTAAAACAGGTCAGTTTGTCTCTGCAGAGATGAGATTCGAACGTTACGAAAGGTTATCTGCATTTCAGGAAACTTAGCCTATGGGAGGACAAGTAGGAACAGAAAAAGTTACATAACCTCACTTAATCTTTTGGTGGACTTCTATAAAAATGAAAATATATGTGGATACTATGAAAGTACAAGCAATTGAACTCTGCAAACACAGGAAATAAGCCCATGAAATATTCTGAGAGATGGCAATTGACTTAAGTATGGCTTAGTATGAGTCTTTTCAATGAAGCAGCTTTTAGTTGTATTTGTCTTCTCACAAAAGATACTGATCAAATTTTTTATTAAGTGTACAACGAAAATAAAATCACAGGCACTGCATTAGCTGTAGCACCAAAAGGAATTTCTGATTGATAAGGTTTTCCTGCCATTTTAATCTACCGTATGTTTGTAATATTAAGTAAACTTAGAACAAAATTGCATCTTGTAAATGACTTAATACATGTTATGTAAAGATTATCTCAGGATAGACATCTTGCAAAATAACATTACATAATGGAGATATTACATCAGAAAGTTTAGACTTTTACAGTAATTATACTACATGGCTTTGTTTGCAGAAGCAATCAACAGTGAGAAGGTAAGAATGTTAAATAACTATATGTAGGATAACACTAACACCAATGCTATCTCTAAATTGGGTGCTCACCCACTGGCAACAAGTGAGGAGTGAAAACACCTGAGCGTACTGCTAAGTCAAAATGGTTACGAGTGACCACCACAATGTGGCTGTTATCTAGGATTCTTGTCACTCACAGTTAAGAAGAAAAATCATATGGAAGCAAGCATGGATAAAAGCCTGATCAGTGGAGGAGAAAAGACTGAAAGAATTTGCTTTGCATAAAGAAGGCTGAGGTGATGATTGCCTCTAATTAACAAACAGAGAAAAAACAGAGCTAGGCCAAAGAACAATACTGATATAAGAACAAAATGACATATGTATGCCTGTACATCCAAGTGTTCCCATCCCATCCTGCTTTCCTCTAAAAGAGGCAGTTCTCTGATTTTAGACTTCCTGAGCATTGAAACAAACATGCGCATCAATTTAAGCATGCTCATATTTTCAAAGTTAACTTTAGAGCTGTGAATAATATTCACGTTGTTTATTTATTTGAAGGAGGAGCAGTCTGGCACAGAATGGGAGATTCTGGAGGAAGATTTAAGAGAGAAAGGTGGTAAAACAGTAAATAAGTTACTGATTTAAAATAAAAATTGCAAATATCAAGGCCTTGGCTAGGGATTCTTTGATATGTTTTATTATTCTTCAATCTCTGACACAGAACATCTTCATTTTCTATCTAATTTACAAATAATGCAGAAATAATATATTTCTTCATATCCACTTTTAGTTTGCCCTTTTGAATCTGAAGAATATATCAAGCTTTTATGTGGAAATAATGTAATTCAAAGAAAGTTGATTCTCCCTGCAATTGATATTCTAGTACTTCTTGAAGACAAATTCTTATCCTCTCATTGGAAAAGTTTTATACTTTTGAAATTCAGTATTTTATACTTTTGAAATTCAGATTTCAGTATTTGTGTTCCCACAATACACCCACTCAAAGGAAAGGGACCTTATAAATTCTAAAAATGCTTCTATATATACCATGAGCACGATCATGAGTTATTCTCCCTTAGAAATCTTTTTTTTCATTGCTTATCAATTATGAATTTAGATAGTAAATACATAATGATTTTTTTCTGTAAATGTCCTGATTATTCCAGCAATTTTAAAAACAAAGTGTATTTAAAATGTGTACTAAAAATACATCCACCTACTTGAAAAAAGACTTACTATTTAAATAGAGTATAGACACCATTTAAAAATCATATTTTCTGCTAGTCTAGGAACAGTTTGCGCTTCTGATTATAGTGGATAGTCACAATTAAAAGATGACTGCTGAACAGCAGTGTGTGTTCTGTCGAGCCAGAGTAGCCACTCGCTTCAGAAAAACAGTCACAGAGTCACTCAGCATGGAAGGGACCTTGGGAGGTCTCCAGTCCAATCCCCTGCTTACAGCAGGATCAGCCATGGGGTCAGATAGCGTTGATCAGGACTTTACTTAGTTGGATCTTGAAAACCTCCAAGAATGGGGACTGCACACTCCTACTGGGCAGCCTGCTCCACTGCTTGGCTGTCCTCATGGGGAAAAACTTTCATCTCAATCATCCAGTATGAACATCGCTTGTTTCATCTCATGACATTGTCTCTCACCTTTCTGCCGTGCCCCACAGAGAAAAGCCAGGCTCTGACTCCTCAAAAACCTCCCTGCAGGAAGTTGCAGGCAGCTGTGTCCACCTGAAGCTGTCCCTTCCCGAGGATGAACAAGCCGAGCTCCCGCAGCCTCTCCTCACAGGACATGTCCTCTAGCCTCTGACCACCCTGGTGGCCTCAGTTGAACTCACTCCAGTTTATTGATATTATTCTTGCATTGGGGGAGGGGCAGGAGAAAGCTGGATGCTGGATTCTAGATGAAGTCTAACAAGTGCTAAGCAAAGTGGAATAATCCTTTCCCTCAATCAACAACAGGCCATACTCCTGTTGACACAGCCCAGGGTGCTGTTGGCTATCTGTGGTGCCAGGGCCCATGCTCACCTCACAGCCACCAGGTCCCAAGTCCATCTCAGCAGAGCTGCTCGCCGACCAGTCAGTCCCCCTGCAAGGGACACTTTCTTCCCGGGTGCAGGACCTGGCATTTGTCCCTGCTGAACTTCATCATGTTCCTGTCGGCCCAGTCCTCCAACCTGTCTAGGTACTTCTGAATGGCAGCCCTGGCCTTGAGTATGCTCACCGGTCCCACCAGGGACTGAAGTGAGGCAGACCACCTTGTAGTGCCAACGATCATCCTTTTGACCTTTTTTGAAGATGGGATATGGGACAATTTTTACATGTCAAAGTCCCTTATTCTTCTCTATTTGGAAATTAAACTTTTTATTTGGAGATATACTACAACCATGTTTAAAATTACTGCCCAGTAGATCATAAATATATCTGTATCTTGATTCACTATTATGAATTACATAGTTGCATAGTTCTTTAGTTTGATACAGACCATAATGTGGAAAAAACTGCAAATGAAACTTTCTAAAGTAGTATTATAACTTGTGTAGGATAGAGCGATTAACATCTTTTGGGGCACTTTTTTAATAATCATATTTACAACTTAGGTAATTTCTTCTCCTTCCATGAATTCTGCTAATCAATTTCAGTAAAACAAAGCTATTCTTTCTGAATCTTTCTTCTGCACCCATGAAGCTGACAATTATTTTTGACTTATATTAATTATGCTTTGGAACAAAGTGATGACCTGCTGAGGATTTTGGTTTTTTTCCTAACACTGTTTTCCAGGATTTTCTATCATTTTTTTTTTTCTACTGAGGAGATTTCCTACACTTTCTTCATTTACCTTCACCAAAAAAGCAGGCTTTATTTTTCAAACCTTTTACAATGCCTAAGTGTATGTAGAAAAAATGCATTCTACTACAGGCAACTAGAGATACTCAAAATCACTCTAAAAATTATATCTTCCTTTCAGCCTGACCGAAGTCATCCAAGGTTGATTTCCTTCGTCAATATTTAACTACTTCTATTTAAATTAAGAGCATCTTAAACAATAAATATTTTGCAGACAGGACTGCCTTGAGGGTAACAGGCCATAATAAGTAACCTTTTTTTTATTGTTGTTCTTACTATCTGAACTTTTTCCTTTCCTGTACACAGTAAGGTGAAGACAATATTTCAGATGGATATTTCTAGTTGTCTAGAGCTGGACCCAAAGCCCCTGTAAAGTCAATGTTGAAATCAACAGTTGTTTTGTAATATTTTTAATGGATTTTGGATTACATTCCAAATCAGATATGAATTTTTTTGAGAAAAATAAGTAGTATGACTTAAGAAATAGATGGCAGTGGTTGTGCATTCTAGTTTTCCCAGAGAGTAAGCAAATTATATTCTGGTTGGAGATTGCCTCTGTTTGCAGTTATCGTTTTAATTAATGCATTTGGATTGCTTTCATCAATCTATTTTGTTTTCAGCATGTGTCTTCTATCTCCTTACTCATCAAGTAAAAATAAGACCCCCAAAAAAAATCTCAGACAAGATCACCTTTCAAGAGCGTTACATTCCAAGTTCTCTTCAATGGAGTAGCTATGAGAGGTAGTGATTTTGATTAGGTGAGCATTTGATCAACTGTCAAAAAGAAAAATCTCACAAATAAGAATCTGTCTTAATATTAAGTTTGGTGTGCCTTGACATTTTTCAGAGAACTCTAGTAAGGATTGCTGCTTTTTTCCTGGCTGTGCCCCATTCAGACTGGCAACCATGAATCTAAGAAAACTGCGAAGATAAATCTCTGCTGACCAGATGAGCGAGCAACATGAATGAGGAAAGCGTTAGGGTAGGGTAACTTTATAGCACAGAAAAGACTATTCCTATCTAACTTCTGGTAGGTCTAGAGAACAATTTTCAGCAGTGTAGCTCAGTTTACAGGATACTGGCCTGTATAAAGAGATTCCTTTCCATGCATCTTGGCTCAGTAATGAGCCAGTGCTTCCACTGACAGGACTGCATGGCTTTTGTGTTGTGGGACTCTTATCAGAACCTTATTTTCCTATGTCTTTTCTTACCTCTCTCAAACAAAAATGTAATGGATCTTTCAGAAAAGTCCCCTGTCCTAGCAATAATTGTTCAGCAGAACAACCTCAGAACAGCCATGAGAAGAGGATTTTTCATTAAAACAACCGCAATTCCCTGCTACTTTTGTTAGTTTATTATTCCATTATTGATGTTGGCCAAAATCCAGCCTCATTGCACCTTTTGACAAAATGTGCTTCAAAGTGGTTTTGCTGCTACAATAAAGTGCATCTGTCACCCCAATTATGCAAAGTAAGTATTTGACAGCAAGACTACATGAAAAACTGAATTGGGATTTTTTTGTCCATTTATAACAGAAATGCAAGCACAGCATATAAGTCTATTTTTCTGGTAGAAGTACTATATTACCCGTACTACAGGAAATTAGTCCCTTGTGTCTGCATCAGAATGCAATTTCCATAATATAAGAAAACAGTTTTATTGTTTTGGCCAGTACCTCTGTTGTGGTTAACGATGTCACACAGAATAAAGGGCTTTATCATCCAAAGCCATATCTAAACATAGTTCTAGAGGAATCTTCTTGCTCCAACGATTTTATCAACAGGCCAGATTTTGACCACCTTCTTCATATTGGATAATAATATATTCCACGATAATATATTCCACAAACATCCTCACTGATATCAGTACAACTCAGTGGGGTTTAAAGGGCTATTGGCTGTGATGCAATTCAAATTTCACTTTCCATAAACCCCTTAGTCAAGGTCTCATCCCTCCTTCATCTGCACCACAGACATCTACATTTTGGTGAGGATCCAGCGAAGTCAGCCGGAAAAGCTGAGGTTTCACTTTGTTCTCAGCTGCTCAGGCAAGCCAGAGAAAATTTCAGAGATTGCTGGTAATTACTGCTGGGCTTTGTAGGCACTGCCTAAAGAGGCTGTGGAATCTCCAACATCAAAAATATCTAAGAATACATCAGATAAGCATCTAGGAATGAAAGATATTTTATCTTACCTTAGGGCAGATGGATGGACAAGCTAAGCTCTTGAGATCACTTGAGGTCTAGACGTAATGTTTATGATTCTATGACACGAGGCACAGGGCCAAAGCTCTATGTCATTCACATTAATCAAATCTAAATGAAAACCTCAGATTTTATCCTGAATGACTAGCCTAATGAAAAATGTGACATTTTGCTTTACAGTTGCAGGACTGGTTTGCTCTATACTTTCCTAGGAGGAGTAATACTTTCTAATCTTCACTGCAAGTATAATTTATGAAGTTCAGCATTTCTGTAGACATTTTAGACATATTTTCAGGGATATTTTTTAACAGAACTTCAATAATCTTCACATCACAATTTCAGATTATAATAGTTTTCTCTTTCAATATCTGTATCAGCTGGAGTCACTCCAATAAAAATGCCGTTTAAATATCTTTTCCCTAGGCAATGGTGAATACAGAAAAAAAAAAGAGAGAAGGGGAAATTGAAATAGCTACCAAAATACAGAACGTCTGAAAGACTTAAACATGGGAACAGCCACTTCAAAATAGCGCTAATTTTTGGCATCAACTCTAGGCAAAAATTTCATAAATCTGAATTAAGTTCCTAAAATCTCCATAAAGTAGATGAGGTGGTACAGGCATGGTTTCACAGCATCTAAATAGTGAATGGAAATGCCTCGGATTATGAAATGGGTGCATCTGAAATGCTGTCTGTCTAACAGTTATTTCCAGCCTTGGGATTTGCTGATCAGAAACACTTACTGGATTTAAGACTTTATTCTGTCAGCTGGATGATTCTAACCTTTGTGAATGATGATTTGCTCATCTATACAGTAAGTGCCTAGGAATACTTGAATGGTATGAGATTATTTGCCCAGGAACTGAAATATATTGGGTATAAGTCCTCCTACATCTGAGAACATTCAAAACCATATCCTTCTCTCCCTGCCTTTTTTATTGCCATAATTATGAGTTTAGAAGTAAATCTACGTATTTACCAGGCATAATCTCCTTCATATGAAGGAATGCACAGTCAAGATTATTATTTCATGAGGATAATATAGAACAATTCTGGGTTCTAGTTATTGCTACTAAAGCTGTTTATGCAGAAAGATTTCTTAACACCATCTACCAGCAATGCTGAAAAAAAGGCCCAGGATTTCCCCATCCCACTAAATATAAACATTCTAAGTAAGCACTGATTTGGAGATGAAATCCTGCTCATTTGCTCTCTTTCAGTATCTATGAACCTTGCATTCTTTTCCGTACAGTGTTAAAGCTAAAACAGGAAGGCCAGAGAAAATGCCCTTCTCAGCATAGTCCTTAACTTGACAGAAAAATAAGTCTTTAAGGAGATACAAAGCATGTTCTGAATTCTCTAATGCTCAGGACGTCAGTGAACACACATCTTTCATTTCTTAGGTAAGTATAAAAAAAGTCAAAGATAAAAAAAATTGATCTTCTCCACCCCGCCCCGCTCACAGGACTCCTAATTATCGGTGGGCAGCACTTTCTTCCCTAGCTGTGCTTTTGAATGAACACAGCCACATTACTGTGCCGTCTGCTCAATTCAATGTGGTAAATGCTTCTTCCGAGTGTCCTTAGTAGAGTAATCCCTTGCAGATTTTAGCACTGGAATTCCTACTTTTGTGACTGCTGAACAAGCCTGAATGTAAAATAGATGGCAGGACACTGTTGAGCCGTAGTCGGCCGTAGCCGTCGGCCGTAGCCGTCTTTGTCTCTGCAAAACTCCAAGTCCTGGGGTCCTTTCCTGTCTTAATCTTTGCCTCTTACATACACAGGCACTCATTTGGGTAAACATAGTTTTTTGTTTATCCTACTACTGGGCTGGCACTCCTAAATTCCATCAAAGTTGCAATTTAGGGGCCTAAGTACTTTTTCAGATCTGACCATCTGCCAAGTGAACATATAATACAAATTACAGTCACAGATGCTGGGAATGGGAAATCCACATTAAAAATAGGATATGAGTATTAAAATACATCAGAAATGTTAGTGAAGAGCTCACTTACTATGTTTTAGGGTTGAATTTGAACATGATAGTTGTCAAGACAGAGGCTCTGCCTGTTACCTAAATCTATTATTGTTATAGGCTCACCTATCTCCATAAGTATTTCTAGCTTCCTGGATTTCTGGCACACAGAATGTTAAGACAGAACTACTCAAAAAGTGCAGCATTTTATTAAAGTCATTTACAAATCCTAAACCTTGATTTCTTGCTCAATTTTTTGGTTATATCAACACGATCCATTTTATTTCATATAATAAGGTTGGTCTTGGATGTTAAAGAATAATAGTGCATACTTTGGAAGATACTGTTTTTAGGAAGCATCTCTAGCAAGATGCTAGCCTCTGGTACACAGGAAAATAACTTTAGCCACAGAGAGACGTGCATCCGGGCTTATTTTACTGCGAATTATGCTCAGCTTTGGAAAAAAGCAACGCTGCAGCTGATAACAAGCATTTCTTCAGTTCGTGATTTCTAACCAGTTACAGCAGTACATCATGCCTCCCCTAAATTAACTTTGTTACAAGGAAGAGAGCAAAACAGAGAATAAAAAACTTCCCAGCAAACCTCCAAATGACCACTCAGCATCAGCAAAGCATATGACATGATCAGACAACGGCAAAGTTCATAGAGCCTGAAGGTATTTCGGTGGTCACCAAATCTGATCACTGACATAATAAACAAATAGAACTTATAAATCTGTCTTTCATGAATATAAAACTCCTTTTTGTAAATTTTGTAGGTGCTCAATATTTGTTCCAGTTTCACAATATGTATTTGCAACACTCTCATTTAACTCATTTAACAGCAGTGATATCTGTGGTCAGTCTGAACTGATGGAAAAGATTATACAAAGATTTCCTTTTCATCTAAGAACAAATATGTGGAGGAAATGCATCGTGATGTAAAGCAAAAATCATTAAATTTGAGGTATGTAGTTCCTGAAAAAATGTGTTATTTTATACACAGCAGTGGAAACACAATATTTCCAAGAGAGACTCCTAAGTGAGAAGACACTCACTTTTCCAAGTTTTTTTTGCAGAAAACTGATGTTTTCCTATCCATAAGTCTCCCAGCTGTCTCATCTCTCCATTAATATCAGATATTTTGCGTTGAGGGATAGCATGATCTATGAGTTTAACTTTTCTTCACCTCAGGAACCTCCTGGCCAAAGTTCTGCAGCTGGGGCACTTAAACCAGACAAGGTTGAAGTCATGTAGGTGAACATATCTTTGCTTAGTTTTCTTGAGTCAAGAGAAAATTCAACATAAGGTATTTAAGAAAGCAAATAAATCTTGCCTATAGATTTGACCAGGAAGCAGTTTTAAATAAAAAAAGAAAATAGGAAGAGGTTTTAAATGTCCTTATACTCCTTAGGGCTGCTAATACTCTTCCTAAAATATGTTTCTACTCCACTATCTTCCAGTATATTCGAAAAAAGCAGATTATTTTAAAAAACAGTGTTTCTGCACCTTTTAAAACCAACTCTTTCAGTTAATGAACAGGATATCATATAATTTATCTGGAAGTTCAAAGGTCAATCAAATATGGAATTCCAAATATTTGTTTCAGTAATGGAATATACAATTCTCAGATAACCCAAACGTAACAATAGCAAATTTTATACCAAAGCTTTCAATATTTTTGTCCAACAATACGAGTAACAAAAAATAGAAATCATAGTCCAGGAATTTATCAGCAAGGTTAGACCTGTTTTGAAAAATTCGTTATTCATAGGAAATTGTTAATTCAGATTCGATCTTGAAATACCATAAGGTAACACATTACCTCTGATTACATGTCAATTTTGTAATTTTAGATATCACAGCAAGTCTCCTATGTTTCTTTTGCTGTATAATTTCTTCTTTCATTCAATTGCTTTAATATAAGGAAGTACAGAAAATAGCATTACCTAACAATGCAGCTGGACATTCACAAATAATTTCAAAAAAAAAAAATCTTCCTTTTCATTGCCAACTTCATATGTGGGATGTGAAGGGCGGATTTTCCTCTCATTTATTCCATTGCAGTTCCATAGTTCTCCTTTCTTAGACTGCAACATGGAAGAAAATGTAAGCTCAAATTGCAATTTGAGTAAGGTCAGAACACACTTTTATTGAAATAGCTTTTCTGAAATACTTAGTTGCGGCGTGATAGTCATCAGATTATAATTATCCACAGGGAAGAACATCCTACATAGCACTTTCTAAATTCAGTTTGCTTAGGTAAGACTGTTAATGACAGTATCAGTGGCAGCAGCTCACGGCTCTGTGCTAGGTTGGGTACATGCACAAGACAGAAGGAGACATTTGGCTGCTCAGGCAGGATTAATGTACCTCTTTGGAGTAGCTTCCATATAACTAGTGGGATGCTTATCACAGCTTGATAACTCTGGCCCAAACCCATCTTTATATTTAGACTACACTAGTGCAAGAGTCACCTTAGTCATGTCACAAGAGCCAAAGACTGTCACTGAGACATGATGCCCAAACGAGTATACAATCCTAGCCTATTGCAATTGCAGAGCACTGTTAACTTAAAACGTCTTCAGCTGAATAGCTGAAACATTCAGGACCAGGTGCACACCCCCATGGCTGTAGATATGGCAAAGGGGAGGCTGGTATTAGTCAGTGAAATAGTCGTGAAATAAATATGCAAATCTACGCCTCTATTGGGGAAAATTAATAAAAGATCATCATAGTTGTTCATATTGCTTTAAAAAACTTGAATGGGATTGTTATTGCCTTTTAATTGCTATTTACAAGTTTTATTGATTTTATGCTGACAGACATAGAAGACAAAGTAGATATACTCTTATTGTTAACATCTAAAATAGAAAATATGATTGTACGCTACAAACTAGGGCATATTATGGAATATCAGGAGATTTCTTTGTTAATTATTTTTTGTCTTAGCCACATTCGAAGGTCATTCACTGCTTTCTGAATTTGCAAGTTTATTGCAGGCCAGTCCAAGGTTATATAACTCTCCAAGCATAATTGTTCTGTGTACAATATTAGCTAACAAGTAATTATAACTACTAGCTGCTCCCAGCTGGTAGTACGCTTAGGAAATTCTTACATTTGGACTTGTCAGGCTAGGTTAAGTTATTTGAGAAAATGCCCGATTTAAGAGAGTGCCAAAAGAGAGTGATTCAGATACAATCAAATAGGATGTTCTGCTCTAAAAGGAGATAACATAAAAAGTAAACATTTTTAAATCCACAATTCTCATGTCAATTTGTCTCAGAATATAGATCTGAGTAAACATTATATTGACAACATTTTGATTAAGTACTCAAAGCTTAACTCTGGGAGCACGTGCCGGGTGGCCGCGGATTTACACGGTTTGCATCTCTTTTTACATGGTTTGCATCTGTTTTTAACTAAATCACTAGTTTGAAATCAATAATTGCATAGCCATCTTGGATATCACAGGAAGCCTCTTCTATGAAACATCTAATCATGCTTAAGATCCTCTTACTTTCAAAATAATGGAAGTCTTTTCATCTAAACAGTTCTTAATCACTGGTTCTACCTTCACATAAGACTTTCTTTGGTACACTGTATAACATTATTTTTCCTTCAGTTTTAAAAGAGCAGTGTTGGACACTGTTTTCTAACTCCTGCATTATAGAGAGAAACCACTCAAAAATCAGCTAGGAAATAAGAAAGCAGTTACTAAAACAAGACAGATCTTCAAGATCCAAGAAAGAGTAGCAACCTTGCAACCTGAGCCCCTGAGGGAGATGTAGACACTAAGAAATTACTAGTGCAGGAACTTGAGAACTAAGTTGATAAAACAACTAAGGTAAGGTTTCAGCCGAAGATCCACCACTGGTTTTAGCCCAAAACACATAGCCTAGAAGAAGTGGAAGTTGTCTCGACGAAGGGTTTTCAGCGGCCTTTCAGCTTTGGGATGTTCAGGGGGATCAACCCCCCTTCCAGCAGAACCAGTAGTGCCGAAGAACAATCCAAATCTGTCCTCAGATGCCTACAGGCACCAGTTCTCCCCAGAAGCTCCACAGCTATGTATGACTGGCTGTTTCCCTCACAGTGCTCTTGCATGCCAAAGCCATGGACCTGTCACCATTCTTGCATTGTCACCTAATTTCCCTAGGATTTTAAAGAACCTTATTTTGCTTTGCTTTGCTTTTATTGATTTTGCACCAGTGTAAATGGGATGGGAGATGGGACCAAAAGGCTAATAGACTTTACCATTTTTGCCACAAAATATGTGGGCATATATTAGCATTACTTCTTGAGGTGTCGTTCTTCCAAAAGACAATCTGAGGAATGCCAATAAGAACATTAAATTTAAGAGTATGTACTCATAAGTATTTTCATATTTCGAGTACATGTAGAATTGTGCAGTTAGTGCCCTTTGAAATTACATGGGTTAATATTAAGAAGTATGTTTTCTTCACCAGAAAATCCCTCTTTGCTAGTGTTATTATGCCAAACCACCTTCTCTGCTTTTTCTGTTATGCACTTGTGAGCTCAGAAATGTTGCTGGTTTTATTACACTTCTATGTTTTTTCCAGTTCCACCCACAAAGAGTTTTGGATATTTTAATATACTAGTGTCACATAATTCTTCACATAACATTTCAGGAGAATGAAAAATTTCCTCTACCGTTTAGGGCAGTATGTTGAATATCATCATCCCAACAAAACCTGTCGTTTCAGAATAGACATAATTACATTATCAAATTAGTATTTCCTGCTGAATTTGTTTTCTTAGCCTTCAGAGATTTTGACTTTACTCAGAAACTGAATGGAGTCAGCTGAACTATAAAAATAGCTTGACATTAATATGATCAGGTGGATGTGAATACTGTGGGCAGCCTTAACCTAGGATGGTCTAGTCATTTCAAAAAACATTTACTTTTTTGTCTCAGAGATTTCCTGTTATGTGTTTGTTTGCTTGTTTGTTTTTTTTTGTGAAAATTGCAAAGTATATTTTTAACTCATACTGTCCGTATTTCTCTGTGGAAGAAGTGTATATGCACCTGTATACCTCTTTTGGCATAGCAGTGCAGTAGTTCTACATCCACTCCTTCAAGTGATTCTGCGCTTATACCCATGGCCTAGTCCTATAGTCAAATCACAGCATTCAACCCTCCTACTTAGAAGAATATCAAGATCTAGGGAAAGAAAATATTTAGTCCCACTGGCCTGGGCCTTCAGATTTTTTTTTTTCTTTGATGCATCTATGCAACTTCTGATTGTCAGTTGTTTTTAAAAAGCAACTTAAAATGACTGCCAGGCCCATCATGACAGAAAGGCCCTAATATACCACAGGATGTGTGCTCACACAATATGGAAGCTATTGATCCATTCAGTTTCCTAGATTTTCCCGAATTAGTTGTGCTTTTCACTTCGCTCTCTCCTTTCAAACATGCTATGACAACGCCACATCCATCTGTCTGAAGTTTTGAGCCCTTGAAAACCTTTTCTAAGGACGGTTGTGACTTCACTCTTGTAGCAGTTACCAGGCTGTTCTCCTAGTACCTTAGCCGTAACTAAACCATGCTCCCATCTATTTCTCTCCCTTTCAGAAACGATCTCCAAAGGAATATGTATAAAGGGGCATCATATCACTGCACTTTTACCCAGCTCTGGCCCTGAATAGAGATGTCTATTTTTCTGCATCCTCTTGGTCCTTGAATTCAGCTGGCCAAGCTATGTACAGCATATAAATTTTTGTACAACTTACTGTTTGAAAGTAACACCGTTATCAGCAGATAAGTAGAACTGGCTATTTAGGACCACAAAAAATGTTTAAGTTCCTTATTTATGACAGAAACTTATTTTTAGTGAAATCAATAAAGAGAGAGTTTGTAATGGGATCTTTGTCCTCTTTTAAATTCACGACTATCCATAGAGTTTGCTACAGCCAGTCTCTGGTATGCCTGTCCCATAAATAGCTGATGGGCCAGAGTCAATTTATATCAATGCAAAACTTGTAAAGGGCAGCCAGCATGCCACTGGAGCCAAGAACAGAACAAGAGTTGAAGCTTTTAGCTGACTAAATAATTTTATGTTCTTGATGAGATGGGTGACTCCAGTCCTGGTTCACTAGTAATGGGAAAAGTGATACTTCAGTACAGTATCAGTGAGCAAAACTAACTATCTTCACTTAAAGTGTGTTCTTCATATCAGAAATTTGAGAAGTATGAGATAGCTTTTTCTGGTGTCTACACGGCAAAGCGTGGAGCACATCTTGCTGAGGAAACATGTAAGTCCTGGTGGTTCAGTTCCCGACCTCACACTCGCATTGATAAACTCTTATCGATGTGACTAATTGTATGCATCCTGTTAACTTTACTGTCAATCTGGCCTTGAGTCTAGAGTAATAAAAATATTTTTCCGGATTGATTATGACTTGTAAAGACACAAGTTATTTTTTGCCTTGTGAAAAAAACTTTAAATGAGTACCAGACTCCGTTTCAGCAATATGCAGTTTTCCTGTACAAGCACATTTTCATTTGGGCCTAGTTTCACATGCAAAATCTATAGCCAAGTTTGTAAGCTAACTGTGTGAGAGGAACAGAGTTAGGTATTTCTCTCCAAAGAGGTAGCTGGTAACTGGAGTTTAGTTCAAGGCTTCCCTGATGATTGATAATGTTTATGCTACTGAGGACAAAAAATTTCCTTTAAAAAGGCAATAGCAGGGAAGATGCACAACAGAAAAGGAGTTATTTCAATATTTTGAATAATTGAATTGAAGTTTACTGCATCTGGTTTGCTCATTTCACATAATAAGAAGACACAACCCCATCCACCACTTGCAGGTACCATTCAGATGTTCTTCTGCTATCACTGTCTTATAAAGTCAATGAAGCATTCATCTTCCGCAGCAGAAAGCTGTTCTGGTATTAAGAAAAGGGAGGTGCATTTAGTTAAATATTTAGCCTTTTTAGCTGAATCAGTTATTAAATAAGCATAATCTGTAGGTTTCACTCCCTGCTGATTATTCTAGCTTAAAAAAACAACCAACCTATTTTACTGTTCAGAGAAAATACACACGAAAATCCCAGGGTTTGTGCCAGAAGTTGCTTTTGGTTTTGAAGCAGAATCATAAGCTGTCCTTTGAATTTTAGATATGTGTGATGAAAGAGAGAGCTGGACACTACAGCAGTCTGGATTCTTTTAGCTCCAATTACAAAGGGATCTGACTCACTTTGTATCATTTTAATTTCACGAAACCTGTAGCATGCTATTAGCCTACCTGGAACTCGTGTCTTTCATCTAAGTAAATTCAGACCCCAAAAATGAGCCAAGTCGAGGTTCTAATGTAGGAGAAAAATATTAGATTCAAGATCCCATGTAGATTTCCTCCTAGAGAACACACAGAATATAAAATCTTTGAAGGCTGGTTTTGAACTTCTGATACATCCACCAAAAAGCCCCTTGGCATACGTCTACAGAGCTTCTAATAAAGGGCATTTGGCCTAGGTATTAGGCCTGAAGCATGGCACCAATAGGCACCATGTAGGCAAGCGTGGGACTCAGGATGGTGCAGCCCGTAGAAGAGGGGTTTGCTCTGGGGTGCTCCCCAAGGGTTTAGGAACCCCGGGTGCACCACGGCCAGAGCCACCACACTGTGGGGTTGCCATAGTCTCATGAGCTCAGAGCAAACCTAGTCAGCAAAGGAGAAGTGAAACCACAGACTTACACTATAAGTATCTAGTACCTTGGGATTTCGTACTGATAGCTGTTGAATGTGTGTACTGATAGCAGTTGCCTGTACTGCTGAGCATTCTGTTGACCATCCTGTTGGCATCCATACTGTTATCACCTGAGGCCATCTGTTCCATTGTCCAAGTATGGTCTGGCACTGCTTGACTGAATAATGAACTAAGCCCAGGAAGGATAAAAAAAAGTAAGTTACTTAGCTCTGTATGGACTCGGACTCACCGTCAGCTGGCCTGCGGACCCGACAACCCACCCATCAGCGGGGACCCCCCTGATGCCAACTGCCAGGGAGAACTTGATTCCTCTTGGCACAGCTCGAGTGTGGTGAGAACAATTGGGAGAAGACTATACTGGAGGCGTGGCCCATAAGGACGAGGAAAGGGCGAGAGTGGTCGTTATACTGTGCATCTGAGAACAGTCATTGTACTCTGCTTCCATGGCCTAACCACAGACCTCTGATATGTGTAGTCTGTTTTTAGCTCTTTACTATACTTCTTAGCTTTGTTATACTTGTAGATTGTTTGCTGTTAATTGTTTAGTGTTGTTCAGTGTCCGCCATACGTGTAGAACTGGTTAGCTCTAATAAATTCTTATATCTCACAACTGATGATCTCTCGAGTTCAGTGCAACTAACCCCGCAATCCGAAAGAATCCCGGACGCCCCTCTAGTGGCACGTCACAGGCACCCACTCTACTTCTAGGCATGGGTTGTGTCCCATTGAATGCCTAGAGGGTGGGACTGTGGAGTTAGCCAGAGGAAAGGCACAGTAAGGCAAGTAAGCTTAAGGTAAAAGTTAGATGAAGAAGGTCTTGTTTCTGCCTTGGAAAAACAACAGGGCAACCAGACGTGGGACTAGGAGTACTGACCACAGGCAGGGAGCCATTTCTGCACTCCTCTTCAGCAGCACTCATCATCATTTCAGAAACTCCGTGCTGCGTTTGCCCACTGAGATGATGATCACAAAGTTACACAACTTTTGTTTCTACAGCTGAGTCAGCTTATGGCCAGTGAGAGAAGAGAATGGAAATGGTGGAAGCACAGTGAGTGGTGCGAGGCAACAAGCTTAGGAAAGGGAAGACACCAGCAAACACCCTGAGTGTTATGCTTTAACCTTTTATAGGAGCTGAGAACAGCAGTCCAGAAAGGGAAATTTAGAAGGGGTGAGGTAAAGAAAAGATGCTTGACTTCTGATAAGGACAGTAAAAAGCAGAATATGTCAGAACAAGGAGAGCTTCCCTGGCATGAAGGAGGCTGCAGTCAACTCAATTTGCAATTGCGATATTAATCTACGGACTAGGACTCTGTTTACACCAGGGGACAGGGCCCATTCTCTGGGTCTGAAAGCAAGAGGCATGATGCAACATATGTCTGTATGGCCCATGCTATCTCCTAAATCATGGCCAAGCATCGTGTGGAGGAGAGCCAGCTGGCAAAGGCCAAAATTGTGCCAAGGAGTTCATAGATGATGAAGTGTCCATGTTCAAGCTGTGTCTTGGCACAGTAGTTTTATTTCCTAGCTTATAGGCCTACCTTATAGAGTAGGAAGAAGAATTCTGTCTGGTTTATCACAGAACTGCTATGCAAGACAACATTATTGCTGTGACAGGGCACTGCGACATCTGAATATAACAGTGAAATGCACTGGCCAGTGAAACCACAGCTATAGTACCTGAAGTGTCTTCTGCAGTATATGAAAACTTGTGGAAATAAATTCTCTTACCCATGTGAAAAACAATCCCTTCCTCTGAATGCCAAGTGAGTGGTAAATAGCAGACCACTATAAAAACTGACTATTTATACCAGCATGGGAATTTATTACTGCATGATTTTCTGAAAGAGGCATTGGTGGGGCTTAATTTTCTGATACAGTGTGAATTATAGACTGAAAGGTCACTCCTGTAAATTTCTGGAATTATCATGGAACATAGTAATTTTCTGTTGGATTAAAGTGGTAAATTTAGGCTTTCCAATATGTATAAGTTGGTGGTGGATCTCTGTAGGGTCATCCAGGAAGGTGTGATGATGGCATGGCCTTTTGGGAATGCAAAGAAGCTGCATCATTCAGTTCAATAACTGAGAACTGACTTCGCATTCTCAAACAGTTTACTAAACTAGAAGAGATTATTCTTTGTGCTGAAAAGAAGTGATAGTAAATAAGAAAAGGGGGAAGGCAGGTAATGAACTCCTTAACAGAGGGCTCCCAACACAAGCTCAATCAGATTTGGATGAGATTGTTTATGGGAATGTAGATGCTACATCACACAGGATGCATCAATAGAAGCCAATTCATTTCACCATTTCACCAGTGCAATTTATGTGATGCACATCACCAGATGGTGGTGAACTAAAAGCAAGATAGAATTCCTGCCTACTCATGGTAACTATTTGAAGATTACCTATTTTTTGAGGGTCAAGGAAGCCTACAACAGTAGTTGGTAGTACTTCAGTCATTACTACAGGTTGGTAATGGCACCATAAAGAAGAGAAGCTGTCACCGACCTCTATCAGAAAGGCTCTACTGCTGAGGAGCTGTGGAAGGAGAAGACAGGTTGCTCTCACGATTTGCTTGTGTCCGCCCACAGCCGGCAGTCACCTCACCCGAAGGCTGCTGCACATAACGAGCAACCTTCCCTTTTCCATAGCAGCTGCTGATACGCTCAGGCACAAAGATCAGTCGCACAGTAGTAACTGTCATACACAGTCATACAAGAATACAGCGAAAGCTGGAAAATATCTAAAGTTTTCATCCTTGTCATTTGCCTCCCTTACACTGAGGTCAGCTGTGCTTATGCCAGGCCTCTTAAAGATCTCCAGCAAAAGAGATTCCCCAGCTTCTGTATACTGGCTGTTTCAGTGTTTCACTAGTTTTACTGATACCCAGCCTGGATCTTTCTTTCTACAATTTACTAGAACATGACTGGCTATAATCAAATTGTCCTGTTCATCAGTCTCTGACTGCTTATGCTAGACGGAGACCTTGAGGGTCTACAATAGATCATCCTATGTTGAGGGAGAGGATGACACTGCATTAAACCCCAAATATTATATGACTCATGGACAGATCTTCACTTTTGTGAATCGAGCCAAATCCTATAAACTGCTCACAGTTCTGGAATTTTTCTATAGGCTTTTATGCTCATTAAGAATATTATGTTATAAGTATATGTAAATGATGATGCTGGTCTAAGATATGTTAATGCTGTCTATGGTACATGTCACTGTCATTGCCTTCTTTAGGCTGTATTCAAGCTCATGCCAAGAAGCCCTCAGAAAATCAGTAAAGCTGCTTCCACTTACATTATTTATGAACTTGTCTAAAATTAATCTGAGTACAATTTACATGGACTAACTAACAAAATGGGATTAGTATAGATGTTAAATGAAATAATTTATGAAAATATCAACATAAAAAGGAATCGGAACTGTTTTATCCCTTACAGAGAGATATGCAAGCAAGAAGCAGCTTTGACTGAAGACAAAAATCAATTTGTCAAATTTGGGTGCCTCAGATTTGTCATGGATATACATATCTAGGCAAATAGCAGATGTTTATCTCATTTTCAGAACTGTTGAGCATGTGCAATTCCTACTGACTTCTCTGAAAGCTGTACATATTTGATATTTCAAAGAGATGGGAAAGCATTATTGTTCAGATGTGCAGGCATTTGAGCAATGCTAGCTCTGTGCTGCTAAATTTATTGTTTTGGTCTCATCACAAGGCGTATAAATAAGACTTCTTCACACACAGTTCCATAAGTAGTAGTGTGCTGCACTATCCAAAGCTAACTCTTTAAATAAGTTTGCATTTGAATAGTTCCTTAATACTTAACGTAGGGTTGAATCTGCTCTTACTGGGCGAACCTGGAGCAGAATTACTAACCTGATAAATTGGATTGTTGTTCTTAAGATATCTTTTTTATGGCACATTTTTAATAAAACTAAATAATCAACAATTTTTACTGTAGGCCTTAAAGATCTATCTGCATTGGAACTGAACAATCTGCTTCTTAATGTCTGCCCTAGTGCTACTGAAAGGAAGGAAATAATAGAATAAGAATCCTAGGAAAAACAATCAACAACAATCCAAGAACAAGATTTCATTCCAGTAGTTATCCAGAAATCTGATTTCCTTTGCTTTGTGCAAAGGTTGCTTATGTGGTTAAGGAGAACTTTATGAGAGTGATTAAAATAAAAGTTCTTGGAGGAAAGGTGCCACAAGAGACGTCAGCATCACCTTTGAAGTCATTTATCTATTGTGAAAACATAGGGCTCTTACTTTATTAAACATCCCTGTACAAGCTCCCCTTGATGTCTGGGGCCAGATATTCACCAGGCACAGTTCCATTGAAATCAATGGACCTATATTGATTTACGCAAGATGAAAATCTAAATATCTGAGTTTATTACAGAAAAGCTGAAAGGGGTGATTAATTGTAGTATAGCATGCATATACTAATGCTCAGAAACCTCTCCACAATGAAATAGAAACATCCTTTCCGTATTTTTCCTTTTTTAAATACAGATGGTAATCTTGTTACCATCCCAGATTTACCCTACAAAACACATCATGGCAAGGTAGTGGTACATATTTGCTCAAATCCTGATTCATGCTGAGCTCCAGGTATGTACTTGAAGAAGGGGCAATGGAGTATGTGCTTTCCATTCACAAATGTCTTATAAAAGACGTAGCATATCTGTTTTGCAGGACAGTTATGTCAGGGTCAAATGCACCACCTAGCCCTTGTAACCTCTTCCTCCAGCCTGGGGTTTAGCTGCCTAAGCCTGAGGTCAGCCCTGATACAGTGCAGCTGGGTAAGCTGGGGTCAGACTGCTGGGAAAAGAGCTTTGGGAGACAGCTGTGAGATGGGGCCAACCCTGGCTTTGCTCATGCGTTTAGGCTCAGCCATCACTCAGTCCTCACCTGAGCAGCGTTGCAGGTCTGCCTGTGTCTGACGCTGACTCACTGACTTGATTTCTTGGCTTAACCTCACACCTGCCTGGTACCTACGTACTCACCTGGTGATCCCTGGGCTGCAGCTGATCCTGGTGACCATCACTGGACTTGCCCTGCTCTCCTTGCTCGGGCACTGTGGGGCTGGACTCTTGCTGGTGAGGGCATTCCCTTGCCTGCCTTGCTGTCACCCTTGGCTCCCGGCTCGCCTTCCCAAGGAAGCAGCCCACTCTCACTGCTCCCTGCCAAGATAAACCTGTAACTCCTGCACATGCAGTGCTCCTGGCAACAGGCATGAGTGCAAGAACATATGCAGTTCTCTTTTAAAGAAGAGAGGCAGAAATGTGCTCTACAGGATCATTTTTGTTTAATATTAAGTTTAGCAGCAATGGTTAGGGTTGGACTTCTTTTGTGTTTTTGCTACACAGAAATTTTCCGTGCACTAAGAACTTATGATCTGAGAAGCCAAATGGCAGTGAGAAAATTGCATCCCGTGCACCACAGTCCAAGCAACACATTTCTCTGTGCATTTGCTTAATTTTAATAATAAAAAGTGGGTGTTGGCTTGTTTCCCAAGCTATAGACCTGTCAGTTGTCATGTATTATAAGTGAGATACACTTAAGGGTTCCCCTCCCTGCCTATGGTCTCCTGCCTCAGTTTCTATAGCTCACGTATTTTCAATGCAGTGCTTCAGTACACTGACACCACATGAGGATGCAGAGAGCCAGAGGGGTGCAGGCGCGGAGAGGTAGGAACAAGTGGGCCTCCTCAGCAAGGTGCCTGTGCAGAAGCAGCAGCAGGAGGCATACTTCACCCTGGTGCCTCTCGCACCAGTGTTCCTGCCCTGTCATGCACCGAGCACGGGGAAAGGAGCTGAACGGGTGCCGAGGGGCAGGGCTGCGACCATCGCAGGATCCACCTTGTTGATTGTCACAAGTTAGGTCAGGGAAAAAGCTGAGGTCTGAATCTAGCCATCCCTGAGTGGCTGATTTCCTAACTCCCTGCTTCATAGCAGATCTGGGTCAGGAGAGGGAAAATGAAAAACACAAAGGGTAATACATTTAACATGTGGGGCTTCATTCGCGGAGGTATAGTTTAGTTCTGACAGGTCAAAAGCCCAAAGCCTTCTCATAGGGTCATAAATAGTCAATAAAAGTGTAAAGTCAAAACACTTCCAACATAAGCAACTCAACAGAATTAAAACGTTAAAAGAATAAATCCTCTGTTGACAAAGGAGTTTACCACAGTGCTGCACACTCACCTTAGCAACAGCAGTAAATGTTAATAATGTGAAGAAATTAGGTGCAAGTTTGACATTTTGGTGTCATGTTTCTCAGCATGAATAGCTCTCTGAAACGGCAGTGGGCATGATACAGATTCTTCTTAATACAGCTGCTGACATGAAATGGCGTTCAGGAGCGTTCAAGGGAGCCAAGCTAGCAGTAAGATTTCCATCGCGAGCGCCCGGGTTTCGCAGCGCTCCAGGCCCAGGGCTCTGAAGTTCTGCAGCTCTTTAAGCATTTCAATCATGCTCGGCATTTCTCTGAATTGTTGTCTTTTCAGTACATCAATTTTTTCCCTAATTATATTGATTTTAGCAAATTGCGGTGTCCTCGTGATTTTCAACTACGTACAGCAAAAACTTGGAATGTGACAGGAAAAACAAACTCATTGTGCTGCAGAAAGTTATTTTGCACTATTAAATCTTTCATGGGGCAAAACAGAGACTTCAGAGCTGAGAACATATGAAAATATTACAGTTATCTCAAGAATAAACAGAAGCTGCATTTCAAAACGCATACAATCCTTACAGTATCACCTAGGAAAAAAGGATCATTCCTAATCTGGAGTGCCTGCTCTCCATTTGACACTCCAGTTTATCTTCAGTGTGTCCAAGGTGTAATTGCCTGTGCCGAGCTTTATCTTTGGGTCATCCGAACAATCTGATCAGGCCACAAGCCATTACTTGTCCTCTGCAGGGTGTCCTCCTGCAGCAGAGACCTGATCACTAGCCCACACTGTTTCCTAAATCATATCCTAATAAAGGAGAGAGCTAATAAAATCTGCTCCATTAATTAGAGGATGTCATTATATATATATATATATATATATATATATATATATATATATATACATACATACATACATACACACACATATATATACACATATATATATATAGCAAACTGACAACATAACCGCAGTCCTGTTTCTTCCCCGTCTGAATACTCTGATTCCCCCTACACCTTCATTTTACAAAACTTTTCCCTGGTTGTATTAGTGAATCATGCAAGAGGTAGGACATGTGCAATAGTACAAATGCACTGAAGTCAGTACAGCTAAATATTACAGCACCAGTAATCTCATTTATGCGAGTGAAGAAAAGAAGGGGTACTTTGAATATTTCGAGAATATGTTTCTGTTCCTCCTCCTTTGACCTTTTTACAGATTTCAGCAAATGATATGCCAATGCAGAACACTTTAACAGCTCTGGGAGCAGAGAACAGAGCCCAGGCTGAGTCCTTTAATAAGCCAGCCAGTAGCAAGACTATTTTAAAGGACGACTGAATCCTGGTCCCTTCATTCAAAATGACAGTTGCTACATATAGCCATACACTGACTGTGTGGATGTAGCTCCTGCATGATGGGAGATATGTGGCCCGTAGCTTCAGATAGTATACAGCAGTTTTAAGGAAAGGTACAATATAAAAATACATCTTTCTGCAGTATCCCCTGCTGCTCAACTCTGAGTGGCTCCTGGCTCCATGTTTTTTGGTTCACTCTTTATTGGAGGGAACCAGTCCTTTATTGGACTTAGTTCATATACTTCACAGATGATTTAGAAAAACATTCACTAATCAGTCATGATAACGCATGAGAAACGCTTATCCTGCTGCTTCTTTGCTGTGGGAAAATTAATACCTGTTCAGATAACAGATAATGTAACAGATAGTGCAGTATTTAGCAGGCAATTTACTCTTTTACATTTGTTGAATTTTTTTCGTATTTTTAAAACAAAACAGCAGGATACAGTCTACAGATATGTTTAGTCATTGTCACAAGAATTTTAGGTGTATGAAAAGAGTAAAAATAATTTGCACATCAGTTAGAGAGTGTTACAAAATAGTGTGTTTAGGGACATACCACATAACTTGCACCGCTTTGTGTCTGGACACCCCCTTTCTCTGCAACTTTGTGGACACCCTGGCAGGATTATTAAAGGGACTTATCAACTTAATAAAAATGTGCAGCTTCACAAGTTAATTTAAAATCTCGTCAGGTAGTTTTACCCTCACTAAAAATCAATGGACCAAATCTTGTACATCCCATATATACCATCGGAATTCCATTTACTTAAATCAAAGCGTTGCTTTAATGTAAGTGAAGGAGGCATTTGTCCAATGGGAATGTTCATTCATGCAATCACAGCAGGCTTAGGCCTATCCTTGTTATGACTCATCAGTCACTCAGCAATGCCAACTGAGTTGATTTATTTCCTTTCAATATTTTTCTTCTTTTTCTCCCTCATCAGTGAAAGAATTCTATGGAATAAGAAAGAAAAAATACCGCAAATCTTTAACCTAGAAAGATAGGATAAGAGTCTTCATTCCTTTACCTCCTCCCCTCCAAGCTCACAATTCTGCATTAGCAAAACTATCTAGTGCCTCTAAAGTTTTGAACTGTACCTCAAACTTGGTATCAGCGAAGGGTTTCGGAGACTGAGGAACTGAGCACGAGCACATAGGGACATGCTGTGGAGAGGAGTTAAAGCAGGGTCAATAGTGGAGGACTGGAAAGAGGCAATCACCAAGACTAACTTCAGTCTTGGAGAGACTTAACGTCTGTTAGGGATGGAGGACAGTTATCTAGCGGATAAGTCAAAGCAAAAACTTAAGGATTTTCCAGTATAGATCCCCATATCTCCCTTCTCTTCCTTCCATTTTTCTTAGTCTAGCTCCAGTGTCCCCAGTTTCAAAGGGACATTTTAAAATTGGACTGTGAGAGGAAGAGAGACACAAAAATCATCTCAGGATCAGGCAGAAAATGCCTCAGCTTAGTCAGATTAGCTTACCAGGAAAGAAGACTGAGAAGTGACTAGATTAAATGTGTAAGTACTTTCATGAGTGAAAAATACTAGGTGCCAGAGAGGACTCCAGTCTAACAGAGAAAGGCATAACGGGAACCAATTGGCTGAAAGCAGAAGGCAGACAATTCAAATTATAAATTAAGCACACGTTTTTAACAGTGAGAGAGAACAGCTACTGGAACAAGCTACAAAGGAAAATAATAGATTCTCGCCGTATTCATATTTTCAAGTAAGGACTAGATGCTATGCTGAAAGAAGAATTCTAGTCAAACCTTTGGGCTTACAGTCAACACGGGCTTACAGTTTGATATTCAACGGTCTGTGATATTTAGGAGATTAGATAGTATGATGGCATTAAATACTATGAAACTCCGTGTAGCTATATTGGTCTCTGGGGATTCAAATTTAGGCTTTACACAAAAAAATTCCCAAATTCTTTAACTTAGTAGTTTTGATAACTTCTTGTATCTTTCAAAACTGACTGATTTCTGAAGTATTTCTGGCCTTAACACGGTTTCTGCTAAGAAATGAATGGAGGAGCTGAATATAAGATGAATACAATTGTTATTTGTAGCAATAACTGTTTATTAATAAAAGGCCTGATTCGTATTATGTTACATCAGTTCTTAAAATCAATAAGGTGACTGTAATTTTATGGCATAAATTAACATATTTCAGGTATTAAATATGCCATTTAGCTGCTGCACTTCACTTGGAAATCTACATAGACAGATACTTAGCATTTGAGGATACTGATGCAATATGCAAATATTCATTAACTGAACCTCACTGTGAAACTTTGAAGCAGAAGTGAGTAAGTATTACTCCCCTGATTTCAAAGATATTTACCCATTAGGTGAAACGGTTTATCGAAAGCCATATTAAAAAAAAAAAAAGTCAATGGCAGAAAGAGCAAAAACCCAGATGTAAAGCCTTGGCCCCATTTAAGTCATTTGCAAGTTTGGAGGAACTGCTTAAATCTAAATTTGTCTAGGCGCAGTGAAATATTTATCATTCAGTTTGCATCTGATATGAACGCTTGTGCCAAGAAGTATGATAATCATTTCAGATTTATCTATTTTTTTCTTTTTGCTGCGCTATGTCTTGTTTGTCTGTCACACTAAAATTATCAGATGGAAAAATTCTTTACTATCTGCCCACTTTATGATATTTTAAGCATATTTCCTGGGAGGGCAAAGTGAACCAAGATTAAATTCTGCCATCAGAAACATTTGAAAAAAGCATAAGAAAGATGTACTCAAAAAATGAAAATAGATCTTTATTCCCAGTACCTTAGCTGACTTAAGAAGATATATTCTTCAGCTAACTAATCTGATGTTAAGATTTTTCTTTGCACTCAGAAAGTAGGGCTAGGTCTGACTTGAGATGGGAGGGGAGGGATGAAAAGAATTGACTATAATCCCACGATTCAATGACATCTTTTTCTACCAAGTGGTTTCTCTGCCCCTTGCAGATTCTTGCCTTGTCTATACACCATCAAGCCTTTTCCCCACCTTTACATCAAATGTAAGAAACTGGAAGGAAGCTGTCACAAGATCATTGCCTCCATCCATCAGTCAGTGAAGACGTTTCCCTCTCCAACCATCTACATGTATCATTTCTCTCCTTAAACAAGGAGACCAACACCTTCCCTTCTGAGGCAAAACAGTGGTAGCCGACAGGTATCATTCCTTGATTCAACAGGCCATAGAGCTTTCTTCTTGGGATCTATGTCCTTTCTGTAGCCCTTGACTCTCCAACCAGGAATTCTTTCCCTGTTATTTCTCCAGCCACTCTGAACAGACACCTTCTGTTGCCTGTTCGTCCAAGAACTGTCTGGATTATCTGGGGCTTAGCAGAGTCAGAAACAGTTTCCATTTCAGACACTTTCAAGCCACTTAAGCTCTCCCTTCACAAGGATATCTTATGACTCAGTATGTCACCTGGAAGAAATAATCACCTTGCCTTGATTTCCCTATAAGCTCACCACATAATGGCTTCCCACCTTTGCAATACTTTCCATATTTCAGACACTAATTATTTCCCTAGACCAACTTCTTCCTCTTCAGAGACCTCTTGTAATATTTCTCCAAGCTATTCCTCAGGTGCACAGGAGGATATTGTTTGAGGCCTCAACTGGACAATACGTCTTAAAAAACATGTTACGTGGGAAGATGAGAAAGTTAAGAATAATGAATGCATACAGTTAGAAAATACCTACAAGGAAAGGAGGTTAGCAAGAATGACCTAGCATTCCTTCTGACTGCAATACTGAATAAGGACCTAGATGTGATGTAACTTAGGTAACTCTCTTCCTAATCCAAAGAGTAAATACACATCTATTTTAAAAATCAACGTTCAGGGCACAAATTAACAGTATCATAGAGAGAAAAAAAAAAGGAAAAGTCTATCCCATGCTATGATGTCAATTGAAAGGATATGGAGGTGTGACACGCCAGTAGAGGGACGTTTAGGATTCTTCCAGATTCCAGGATTAGTCGCGCTGAACTCAAGAGAGCATAATTTTTCAAGTATAAGAGTAGAGCTAAGCGGTTCTACATATATGACGGACAATGGACAACACTAAACAATTTACACAAGACAATCTACAAGTATTACAAAGCTAAAAAGTATCATAAAACTAGAAATATAACAGAACTAAATATATACATACATATCAGAGCCCTATGGTTAAGCCAGGGATGCATGGTACAATGACCTTTCTCACTCTCTCCTTGTCCTTACAGGGCCACCCTCCAGTACAGATTTCTCCAAATTGTTCTCACCACGCTTCAGCTGTGCCAAGGTGCTTCGTGCCCTCCCTGGCAGTTGGCATCAGGGGCATCCCCACTGATGGGTGGGCTATCAGGTCCGCAGGCCAGCTGGCGATGAGTCTGAGTCCACGCGGAGGTGTGTGGCTTACTTTTATGCTTCCTGGGCTTAGTTCATTATCCAATAGAACAATGCCAGACCACGGTTACACAACAGAACAGATGGCCTCAGTTGACAGCAGTACATATACCATCAGAGAACAGTATGGATGTTCAACAGATAACCCAGTGCAAAATTCCATAGCACCTCGATGTTTACAGCGTGAGTCTGCGGTGTCACTTCCCCTTTACTGACTAGGTTTGCTCAGCACTCATAGGGTTATTGGAGAGCTACAGCAAGCCCACAGTGTGGTTGCTCCAGCCATGGTACACCTAGAGTTCCTTAACTCTTAGGAAGTTTTGCCAGAGCAAACCCTTCTTCTATGAGCTGCACCATCCTGTAGTCCTATGCTTGCCTGCGTGGCACCTATTAGGAGGGCATCCATCTGTAGAGTTGTAAAATACAGAATTAATTGGGCTGTAAATCTCTTGCCTTTATTTTTCCAGCCTCATATCATTATTGGGTAGACAAACTAATATGGGGACAGAAAGTCTACACAGTTGTTAAACTGGGTAACAGGCCTAGTGCTAGCGGAGTCCTTAGTGACACTGCAAGGAAATACAAAAGGGAACCGAGGTCATTGCTGACAACAAGCTCCACATCCAGCAGGGCTATTGATGATAGGGTATTGTTGATGTTTACCAGCCCATAACACAGCACAGCAATGCAACCTCTTTTCCACGGCATACTACTGGGGAATTGGACAGCTATAATCCCCTACATATCTTCTGTAAATCCAAACCTGCCCGATAGTACCAAAGGGAATGGCAACAAAAATCTAATAGCTCCCTTGCCAATAATACAGGGCCTAAGAGTTGGCAATCTAAGGACAAATCACTGTAAAACACAAACACTGCTGAGCGCACAAGTTAGGTTAGTCATAGAAAAGGTGCGTCACTGGAGCATGATCCAAATATGATGAAAGCAAAAATTCAGTTTCTCTTAAGAAACTAGGAACAGTGGAGCAACCATGAGTACAGGAATAACAGTGGCAACAAAGTCTTTCGTTATGCAGATGACCTCATCCAGCTTTTACCAAAACTAAAGCGCTTCAGTGAAAGACGTACTGTAGGAAGATATCCTCACAAGCAGCTTTACTTTTTGTTTGTAGGAACTGCTTTGACAAACCAAGATCGCTGAGACCAATTCAGGACTGTCCTCAAGTGAAAAGGGAACTGTCTGGCACTGTCAATAGGGGTCATAGACTGCTTAAGTTCACATGCACCTTAAAAGTTCACAAAATCTTAGAGAAAGTTCTTCACAAACTTATAATTTCTGCACCACTGAGAGAGATTTCACCCATGACTTTGAAGGTACTACGAAAAAAAGCTTTTAAGTAAATAACAATCATGGAAAGTGATTCTAAGAGCAGATCTTTCATGCAATTTCATAGAAAGACAGGACACAAAAAAGGGAGGATACTTGAAAGAGAAACTGAACATAATAGAAAAAGATTTAGACACATCTATAAATAAACTGTCTTTACAAAGAGCAATTATATGACTGAACTTCTGATTGAAACAATAGATTTTTACCAGGCTCCACAAAAATGAGTTCCTTTGGCTACCAAACACAACTAGAATGAATAGACAATTTCTTTGAAGAAGATATTAGTAAAGAAGTAACAGAAAATAATGCTTCTCAAGAAAAGCTTCCAAAGAGTATAAATTTTCAGGGTTCCCTGGGTCTGTGCAGGGAAATTTCCTTGGAAATGCTGAGCAGAAACACAGTGTAGTAGTCCTATGTGAACGCACATGTCAAAGAAATATTCAGAACCACTGTTCTCTGCAACTGTCTAATCAAAGAATACAAGGAAGACCAAGCCAGACTCTTCTGAGAGGTTCACAGCAAGAGGGCAAGAGGCAGCAAACACAAGTGGAACACAGGAAATTCTGATTAAATATCAGGAAAAAAAATTCACCCTGAAGGGAGTCAAATACTGGAACAGGCTGCCGATAGAGGTTGTGGAATCCCCATTCTTAGAGAAAGTCAAAATTTGACTGAAATGGGCATTCAGCAATTCTGCTTTCTCTGTATCCTTTGTTACCAGGGCATCCACCCCATTCGGCAGAGGGCCCACATTTTCCCTAGTCTTCCTTTTGCTCTTGATATATTTGAAGAAGCCCTTCTTATCGTCCTTGACATCTCTCGCCAGATTTAATTCCAAATGGGCCTTAGCCTTCCTTGTAGCATCCCTGCATACTCTGACCTGTAGTAGACCCCCACAACAGTGTCACCCACGTTAGCCTGCCCTTTAATCCTTACCCATAGGCTCTCAACTTGCTCTTCATCCACCCCGAGGCAGAGCTCCATACATTCTAGTTGCTCCTTCACATAAAGGGCAACTCCAGCACCTCCCCTTCCTGGCCTGTCTTTCCTTAAAAGCACGTAGCCATCCATGGCAGCATTCCAGTCATGTGAGCTATCCCACCATGTCTCTGTGACTGCAATGAGATCATGGCCCTGCGACCGCACACAGATCTCTAATTCTTCCTGCTTATTCCCCATGCTGCATGCATTGAGTACAGCAGAAAAAACTGTCCTAGATTAAACTTGCTAGAGTTTGTCTCACTTTACGCTATCTAGTGTGATTCTTCATTCCTGAAAACAAGTTAAACAGACAAAACAATAAAAAGCATTTCTTAACAATAAAAAAGATTTTGAAACATAGTATCAAGCATAGTCGCATTACCCTCCTATTATGAGTCATGCTAAAGTAACACTCCTCAAAGCAAGTTTTCCTAAAGCAAAGTTTAGCTTTGCCTCTGTGAGCTTTCTGAAGCACAGCCTTAGTGATTTCCATGAACCATGTTAGGTTATAGGCCATTTAACCAAAATGCTTTTGATTTTTGAAATGTGCGTGCTGTGTTTGCTGAAGGACCTGTTGGCATGAGAATGCATATTTGAGATGTATTAAATATGCTAGTTATACAGAAGGGAATGATGTAATTGTTATATGCGTACATGAAGGCACAGAGGTGAATATGAATTTAATTCTCCAGAGTAATGAGTTAGGATTGTGCATACAATATTTGACCCAAAACATTAAGAACAATTTATTTTCCATTTCAGAATATGAAGCTTTATTAATCTATCATCAAATAACCCAATATATCATAAATAGAACCTTTAAAATCAATTTGAATTTTTCTTATGAGTCTTATAGAATGGATTAGATAAACTGTTTTAAAATTCCTTTTGCTTTCCACTAAGTGCTCATCTCAGATGACGATATGCAACACATGCAACTTCATTCTGCAGTAACCTGCAGTATATCTGATGGTATATTGCCTATAAGTAGACAGAGTAATAAAATGTCTGTCAAATTGTTTTAGCAAGCATTATCTTGATGGAGCCATGGGGAAGGGAGCCTTGGCAGTTTGGAAGCAGCCACAGGAGACAGTCCTGGTGGAAATCGCACTTACGGCTGTGCTCTCTGGTGGGACAGTGACCAAGGCCCCATTAAAGTTGTTCCTAAGGTGGAGGAAGAGGAAAGAGCTTTCCTCCGGTTAGCAATAACTTCTCCTTCACATATGAATTCCAGCCAATCTATTTTCATGCTTCCAGTGCCTGATATTCAAGCTTCACAGCTGTGAGTTTTGTAGATCTTAGTAGCAGAACTAATAACATGACGCTTCTTTGTCACAGTTGAAAGACCAGCTTGTCATGCTAAGAGCAATGGGATGTTTCTCAGTTCCTGCCTCACAGGCAAAGACGACTGCTACTTTTGAAGTAACATTCTCAAATGATGTTGATCAGCATACGGCTATAACTTGTCAGAAATTCTGCTTCGGTTTGTCCTTACCTCTCTGAATGTCCTTCCGGATTTATGCCAGGAGTTAATCTGTGAGGTTATTCCTCCTCCACAGCCTTCTACATTCACTTCTGCTGAGTGGCTAGGAGAAATCAGGCAACCACTAAAGGTTAGGCTGTGCAGCAGTGAAGAGAAACAGATGTTATTTATTTATTAAAACAAACTTCCAGACAGTTCGAGATCACCATATTGCATAAACAGCTAGTTTAAATCACTGCTTGCTTTTACTGTCACCATTCTCTAGATTATTTCTGCCATCACCTTCTACTGTTTGTTATGCTTACTAGCTTCAACACGTGCCAAAAAGCATTATAAGTTATTTGAGATATGGGCTTTATCTACTTATAAGCTTTCTAGAAGCCTTTGGAACAAAAATGGTAAAACTAGAACAATAAGAATGCATCAGAAAATGAGAATAAAACTGTCAGTATAACCAGAAAGATGAGAGTCTAATGAACCTTTCAAACAGAACTGACCCCCCTAAGCTATAAATGAGAATGAGTTAAAGTAGTATTTGCAAAATGTATTTGTCTCATAGAAATGTATTTGTTTTCCCATCCACGTAGCTTCTGCAAAATAAGTGAATGTTTGCACATGCCGTACAGAGATTCTCTAACTGGCAGAGCAACCTGGCTAAAGCCATTTAGAGCATGAGAAGATTTCAGTCTGAGGTCCATGGAAAGCACAAAGCCGTAGCAGATTGGCAGAGTGCAGGTCCAAAAGCAAAAAGTGAGCTCCCTGACCCAGTTCCATGCACACATATCCCCAGCTCCAAAGCATCTGAAGCTCAATGAGGTTCAGTCATGCTCTATTCTGAGAAAAGCCTACACTCGAGCAGGACTCTAACTTCAGGCAGTAAGTGGAAGGAAACAATGGCATAAGTTGCTGTGGAAATCTGACATTCTAACTGAAGATTTCTAACAAAAATCTCCAACATTACCTTAATTAGGAAAATATAGGATGTAAAAAATGTTGGTCATTTTTACAGCTTAGGAGAGAAAGGCATGGGAATTAAAGCTTCAGGCCTAAAACAGAGGTAATATAAATGTGACAAAACAGACTGACAGAGATTTGCAGATTTCTCAGCGGAAAAGGAAACGGTGTGGTTATAGTATAAGCCAACAAATTATTTTCAAAAATTTAAACCATTTGGAGACAGCTGGAAAGAGTAAACTAGGCAGATAAATGTCAAGTGGGAATAAGGGCAGCGTAGATGGAATCTGAAGAATAAAAGCCCAGCAAAATAAAAACAAATAGGAAAGAACGAACTATTCAGAAGCCCATACCTTTGAAAAACAGCTGACATAGTGGCACAGTGGCCCCTGAAGGGGGAAAGGAAAACAGGTAAAGAGGTTTAAAAATGACAGAAAAGGGAATTAAATGATTTATTTGCATCATCTTTTACTATAGATGTTATGTAGGAGATTTCTACCAGAGATCCACAGTACTATTTAGAGTTAAGGTACTGTAGAAGACTGCTGGGCTCTGGTAGCATACACCTGGTAGTTTTGAAACTGCCTAGGAGTGAAGTAGCTAAGCCTTTAACAAAAATACGTAATTTCTCATTAAAACCTACCCTAAAAAGCACGAAAATGCCAAGTTAATGCATTAATCATAACCTATTGTTCTCACAGCATGTTTCCACACAGCAACAGCTTCTGAATCTCCAGAAGGAATTTTCTTCTGTCTCCAACTGACAAGGAAACACACTACACACACAACACATTAACATCTCCTTCACAGAGCAGCACAAAACCTTACCTACAACCTCAGCAAAATACAAGCGCTCAGCACTGAGATGCTTGCCAAGATTAGCTGTGAGGTGTGTCATACGTGTTACAATATAAGACCCCAGCAGATGTTCTGCACTGTAGAGTAAAGAAGCCTTACATGTAGTTAAAGTCCATGGAAGATATCTTCAGCGTAGTGCCACTACTCTGGCACACTCAGCTTCTATTAGCTCTACCTAGCCACTGAAAACCACTTTGGGAATTCCTATAGCCTTGTGAGGTATGGACTTTAAAAGAATGCAACAATAAACATTCACAATACTGTTAATACTTTAACCATGTAAAAACTATCCCCTAAGTATTTTTCAGCATTGAAATTTTTAAAGTACTACTCAAATAATGATTTAGAGCACACATTATTTATCTTGCTACCACTACTTTAGATGGTGGAAGAAAAGCTTTTATTTCAGAGAAGGTGGCTCTTTGAAACTGTCACACAGCAAGCAATTATGGACGGCTCAGACAGATGAGATCCTGTCCCTACTATGCAAGAGCCCAATTATCTCACATACAAACTGCCCTGATGAATGAATGAAGAATTGGGAAGAATAAGAACTTTCTTAAATAGCGGCAATTTGTGTAAGTCATTCTGAATTTATATCAAAGCAGAGGTGTAGAATCTGGCCCTATAGCTCTAAAAGAAGGATGAGCTGATTCATTAGTTGCATTGAAGCACTCTAGTCACTGAAACCTGACTACGTCCACATACGATGCCAAAAGGCTGTGAGAGCATTATGAACCACCTCAGTGGAAACAGGATGCTAACTTGTCCCCACATAGCTGAGTAGCCTAGAAATAAACATGAAAGATAGCTAGTCTACTGTCCAAACAATGCATTGCCAACTTGGTAGACTCATCGTTCAGGTCATCGTTAACAGAAATGAAAGGGACTGTTGGCGGCACATCCCAACTTTTGCTCTAGAGGATACTATTCCACACAAAGGTTCCATTTCCTATCTCCACATATTAACTGTAATCACGCCTGACACCTCAAAAGGAACCATCAATGAGTACAAAAGGGCTCCAGCAGACCTCGTCAGACAAGAGACCCAAAGGGGGCTCACCTGTTACATGCTGGAGATGCTCAGAACTACTTCATTTTCTTCTGCTGTGTCCCACTTTGGCCTCTGGGAAAACACACTTCATACAAAGTAGTACTTTCCTGTTTGGTACACAGGCTTTGTACTTCCACAGACCATTTTCTCTGTAAGTACTTTTGTTAGCTGAATCACTCCCAGCCTACACTGTACATTTTCAAAGGGACTATAAATACAGAGAAAGAAGATTACAACTTCTAGCTTTATTGGAAGTGGTGTATCTGGCTGTAGTTAGTTGGGTAAGTGAATAAATGAACCAGAATACAAACAACTGGAAATGAGATTTTCATTATTTTTTCTAGCTTGGAAGCTGTTAATCTTATAATCAAATATTTTGAGATTTGAAATCTATTACAGTGTTTCTGACAATGAAATATTTCCACAATAGCTCTGGAATGAACTCAGACAGGTAAGAACCATCTTGATCATTTTCTCTCCAGCCACAGAAATTCATGCTGGGACCAGTGTGCCCTCCAGCACTCATCGAAAGTAATTACTCTGCAGAGGGAACACAGCCGGAGAAATGTTACAACATTACTATTATTACTTTTTTGGATTAAGTAATAAATATTTAAGAGACTAAAGCTAGCCCACATGAAATGACAAATGAGCAAATGTCAGAAACCCCACCCACTCAGCTGTGAACTGTACAGCCTCCTGTACCTAAAATAAACAGCAAAAATGATCCTTCCGCACCACTGTGGGCTTTTATTTTCCTGAACAAGCTAACCTCTCCTTAAAGACTAAACTCTAGTGTGATGATAGTTACTGATGTAAACTGAAATGTTTTGTAAACATTTCAGGTCTTTCAGAATAACAGAGAGAGACTGAAACAATATGAGATGGCACAACAAGGTGCAGCTAGAGTAAAAGATGCTTCCAAATCTTTTCCAGACTGCAGATCTCCAGACCTGTCTGAAAGACGTACAGGTCTTTCTGCAATGCAGTTAACCCTTCTGACTACAAGATCAGATTGCTTAGACAGTTCTGCAGATTATTTAAAGGCAGTTCACAGACTCGAAGACTCTCAGACTCCAGAGTGAAAATCAGTAGTTTTTTATTTTGTCCACTGCTATGTCATCCTTATTCACTCATCCATTGCCCACTCAGATGGTAATACTCTCACAAACTGAACTTTGTCCCAGAAAATTTGCAAAAATAGACGTCAAAATAAAAATAGCCAACTACTAGGCATTTATAAAAATCTTATCTTATATCTAAGAAATTCAGTTCCAGTGACCCCGTTATGACTTGGTTTTTTTGATCTTGGATTACAGTTTTCCTTAATGTAAGAAAGCAAGGTGAGGCTTAAATGGACAAGTGTGATATGGATCTGGGGAAATATTTAGACTTCTTAAAAGCAGTTTCTATTCCTTTTTCATATTTCTGTGTTGTTCATAAATGATCAAGGTTCGTTAAATAATTTTTTGAGGGTTATCTGGACATTATGGTATATTCTCAATCCGAGCTTTACTTACCTTTCAAAACAAGTTTATTTTGCACGGAGTAATAATAAAAGAGATCCTAAAATTCCCAAATGTTTTTCATAGGTAAATCTGATTGATTTTGAATAGAAGATCTTTTTATTCATAGTTTTAAAAATATTAATAGAACTACTGGTCATCAGTGAAAATAACTGCGAAAAGCGTAAGTTCTACAGAGTTTAAAGCAAGCTTCTATTCATCATGGAAAAAGATAATCTACGTATCTGGTGTATCTGAATCCTTTCGAGTCATGGACACAGGAAATAGTAAAACTGTGGTTTGTTGCGGTAGGCCAATATTTCTTAGATTGCCAGCACCTCAGACAATCCTCTGAATGCAGATTTGCTGCATCCCGCCCATGGTAAATGTACTCTTTCATGAATCAGAGATATAAATGCCATTCTTCTAAATGTCTAATTTTCACTTTGCAACTTTTACTTCTTTAAAAGCACTTGCCATGTAACCTCCTCCAGTTTTATACCTCAGTTATATCCTTTTTTAATGTATTTGTGATCTAAGAAAACTTTTTACGGACCTAAAAAGTCTTTAGTATTATGAAAAGAATAATTAAGAAATAAGACACTGAAGAAGTGTCTTGTTGTTTGTTTACTACCATTATTGCTTTGCTCTAAAAGGTTCTGAGGAAATTTTTATTCCAAAGATATTTCTGTAAGAAATCAGAATGTGGCTTTGACATAGACTGAAATCTCCAACAAGAATATTGTGAGGAAATTCAAGAGCAGTAAATCCAGCACTACAATCATATAAAATATTTCTAACGCAATATAAAGTGTAATACAACAAAGACATTGATAAGGATATTCAATACAACTGTAAAGTTCTTGAAAGCCAGAAATTTACTGGTTTTGGCTCCACCTTGCAAAGGCAAATGCATATTTTATTTGGGAGTTCTAGCTAAAACCACAGAGAAAACTTGAGTGCAGAAAGGCAGACCCTACATCTCATTTCTAAACAAAGGATGCCTTAGAGACTCCCGACCAGCAAATCCTACCTGTATTGATTGAAAGATACAAAATAAAACCATACAAGATCAAACTAGTTGGGCTTCAGTAAGGGAAAATCCCATAAGAGAGAGACGTGGCACTACTGGAGAGAGTCCAGCGGAGGGCTACCAAGATGATTAGAGACCTGGAGCACCTCTCCTATGAAGAAAGACTGCAAGAGCTGGGCCTGTGCAGCCTGGAGAAGAGAAGATTGAGAGGCGATCTCATCAACGCATATAAGTATCTGAAGGGAGAGTATCAAGAGGATAGGGCCGGCCTCTTCTCCGTGGTGCCCAGCAACAGGGCAAGAGGCAATGGGCAGAAACTACAACACAGGAAGTTCCATCTGAGCCTGAGAAAAAGCTTCTTAACTGTGAGGGTGACTGAGCATTGGAACAGGTTGCCCAGAGGGGTAGTGGAGTCTCCTTCGCTGGAGATATTCAAAAGCCGTCTGGATGTGATCCTGGGCAATATGCTCTAGAGGATCCTCCTCGAGCAGGGAGGTTGGACTAGATGATCTCCAGAGGTCCCTTCCAACCTCAACCATTCTTTCATTCTGTGATTCTGTGATTCTTTAAGGGAGGTGGGATGAATTTTGAAGGTGAATTTAATAAATTAGGATGCAATGGCAACTGCTAAGTGATTTCAGAACATTGAGGCAAACCACACCATCAATCAGATTCTTTTTCTCATGGCCAAATTCATATCTTGTCATAGAACAACATTTAACAAAATGCTGGAACTAACTTATGTTTTCCATCTTTAGGCTTCTACCCAGGCACAAGGTGCTGCGCTTAGCCTTTCCTTCCTTGCAGCGTATCTGCTTGTGTAAGTGGACAGGGTGCTCAACAGGCAATGTACCTTCTCCCAGGGCACCTGTCAAGTCTAGAACTGCGTCCTGGAGCTGCTGTAGAAGGTTACTGCTCTTTCTCTAATCCTATCTCAGGGCTCTCTGCAGCAGTATCTAGACAAAAATGAAGACAGCTGAGCAAAACAGGTACTTATTTATATCATAAGGAAACTAAAATAAAATAAAAAAAATCTGACAAGTAGATACAAGGTTTTATACATGATTTTCTACTTCTTTGAATTTTTGACTTTTTCTTTCTTTCTTTCTTTCTTTCTTTCTTTCTTTTTTTTTAGACTAACCTTCTCACTGGCAGGGACTAAGCGTAGCTTTGTCATAAGGGACTTTCTAGGTCCTGAGCTGACTCAAGCCAGCTAGGCACTGCTGTAGCATAAATATTATATATTAGTTTGTATCTCCTTGCACCCATAGGACTGAGTCTTGGCCCAGACGTTACCCTTGTAGGAAAGTTCTTTCAAATGTACTGCAACAGCAATCCATATTTACTCAGCTCTCCCCCTTCAATATCGTATGATCTATAGAACTAAATAAAGCTTGAAGTTCTTCCTATATTCTTAGTAACATACTGTGTAAACCTATAGCAGAGATGTGCTGGGAATAGTCTAATAAATTGTACAGTATGGATCGTAGCACCTGTGGAAAAAATGTTACATTTTCTGGCTAATTCTGTGGGACTTTTCTACGAGAGTTAAGACAAAAAAGCCTACAAAAATAACATCAAGGAAGAAAAGTCAAGTCTTTTTTTTTCAAACAAACAATAAAACTGCTGAGCTTCAGAGCATGTTCTAAAAACATCTTGTTGCTTATAAGCAAAAGTTGCATCTATTTTGCATAACCTGGTGATCTTTGTGGGCACTCTTGCAGTGGTTCAGATAACTTTTATCATTAAGTTTACAAATTCAGTCAAACCAACATAATCTGATCTTGTTTGAATTTGGGCTCCAGAGGGGCATGGTACCAATTCACTTAAACACTTGTTTCGTAGTTAAAATAGTACTGCTTTGCGCATAGATACGACCAGAGGTGCCTAGAATTTTAACTAGTACTTTGACCCACAACCTCCTAAAAAATTTTTTTTGTGAGCCCCATATGGCAGAAGAATTTGGTATAAAATCTCTCTACAATAGAGAGGCCAGAAGAAAAGTAACCAATTGGTTTTGATCTTGCATTTATGACAGTATGTTCACCTCCTTGTTAACCCACAAAGTTAAGCCTGCCTCAGTGTTCAGCATGGTTTTCTTCTGTACGACTCACAGATCCAAAACTTTATGCAGTTCTTAAGGCTTTTTTTCATATAAATTTAAATATTTTTATCTTATTGAAGACTTAATAATGAGTTTAATAGGACTTAATATGAGATAAACAAAGAGATTTCAATCCCACCAGAAAGGAAAGATCGTAGCCTTGACTGATAAAAGTTGGATGCTACATTATTATTGGTGGCATTAACTGATCAAAATAGCAGAGCTCACGAAATCTCTATTGACCAGCTACTAAATCCAGAAATATTAATAAGTGCAGAGATGAAAAGAATATGAGCTAAACTTCAAATTATTTCTGACATTTACAAAACGTCTAGTCATAATACCTTGTCAGCAGAGTTTGCTTTCTGTCAAGTACTAATGCAAAAAAAAGTGCCCTTAAAGAGTATCTCATTTAAATTATTTTTTTAGTTTAAACTTGTTACTTATTATCATGACTTTATTGTATTTTTATTTCTCTAAACTCTTTTGAAATTTTATGTTCATAGTTTCAAATTCAATAATCTAACTGGAAGAAAATATTACAGACACTAAACCAAGAATAGGTCAAAAGATAGAAAATATTTGCTATATTTCTGTTACAAATGAACTGATGGAAAACAGTAATACACAATGGAAAAAGGACATTTCCTTCCTGTAAAAAGCTTTCATTTTGAACATGAACTCTTGTAAACTTTGACATGCTGAACAGGAACGTTCTGAGTTGCTCTGATGTTACTGCAGCATTAATATACGCCCGGAGCATTACAGGTTGATTTCTATATGCATAAAGCTAGTTGACGTTTTTAGTAACACTCAGCTCAGAGAGCATCCCAGTTTCGTGTGGAAAATTTCACAGTCTTAAGTTTAATATTTCCACTGAATTTTAGAACAAATAAGGTGGAGGAAAGACTGTGGAAACTCTCAGGTTGTACAAAGCATAATATGACAGGTCTGTGCCCAGTTCCAACCTAGGACAAATGTTCTTCCTGCCTTTTCCTCCCAACACACAAGGTCAGTTCCAAATACATAGGATTTTCCCTCAGAGGTCTCTCTGCTTCCTTAAGAGGAAAAGATGATAAGAATAAAGGCACGGGGACAGAAAGATTTTCATTTATGACATTTTTATTCAGCTCTAAAGCTACTGCTCAGTGATATAGAAACTAGGAGGCTTGACATTTCTCAAGTGGTTGCAGAGGAGAAGTATATAACAGATAGGTCTCAACACATGTACCTGAGGTACTCCTGGTGAAAAAGAGCCTTGCTGAAAAGAGCCTTTTGAAAAAACAGAGAAACAGGAAAAAACAAAAAGAGATACACTTTTCTTAGCATTTCACAAAGGCAGTTCCTGATGGCTAGTCCTCTACCATAATACTAACAACTCATCTACTGCAGAATATTAAAGTAGGGATGAATCTAATTGTAGCCATATTAAAGTTAGTTGCCTAGTTTACCTAGTCACTTATACTACTGTTGATCATTAAAGGGACACGTGCACTTCTCAGGATGATTATTTCCAACCCAAAAAGGTGCTTAAGACATGAAGAATGAGTCGTGTGAGGCAACTCCATCCAGGACTCCACCAGTGATGGGCCACCAAGGTTCATCAGGAACTCTCCATTTGTGCCCAGTGGAATCTAGAGAGTGTAGCTGAGAAACCCTACTCTTTAGGCAGCTAATAGATGAAATGGAGTCCACTCTTCATCTGATACTCAGTGGGTCCAGTTTTCATGTAGTGACTACCCTAAGCAGCACAGAAAATACTCTCAGTGCAGGAGGCCTCGTGGAGGGACAAGACAGTCCTATTCCCCTTCCAAGTTTCCCTACCCAGTATGCACAAAAAGGCAACCAGGTAGTGCTAGGATCTGTGGAGGGGGTAGCTGTCATGATCCTGCATACCAGTGAGATCCAAGGGAACCAGATCACAATTTAGGGCACTGCTGGGAACTCCTCTAGCTCCTGGATCCTTTACAAGGAAGTGGCACACAGTCTCCTTCTTCTTCTGTGCCAAGCCATAAAACAACACATGATAGAGTTGGCATTCATATGAAGGAAAAGAGCTCAGGCTGTCACCAGCAGCTCTTCTGCTTCTGTGCCATCTCTGTCTTTCTGTCACCTCTAGCACTGTGACCATGGATGGAGGCTTACAGTTTGCTTCAACCACACTCTAAGAACCCAACCTGACCTGTTGTCATGACAATGAGTAGACAGTGATAATAAGTCACAGAAAGAGATGCATGTTTCCACTGCTGAGTACCAGCTGTTATTAATAATAATTAAAACTGCTTTGGAAGCTGCGCTCTGCCTAGCTGAGAGCTCTTGCTGAGAACTTTTTCTAGCCATGTCCAGCTTGGCTTCCTGTGATTCCTTTAAGAATTAGCAGGCATGCCCTCAGAGTAAGTGACATCTCTAGATTAAAACGCCCTCGTTAGAACAGCAAATGTCTATCTGCTCTGTGAGTAAGCAGGCACTTTATGAGGAGCCATGGTTTAAGCATTTACAGAAAGAGGCCTGAAAAACTGGTGAGGTAAATATAACAGGACTAAGGAAAGGTGACAGGCAGACAGAAAGAGCAGAGGGAGGCAACAAAACAGTACAGGAGAGCAAGAGAGTGCCACAACAACAGGTAGAGCACAAGCTGTGCTCCCTCCCTTTAAAGGGAGGGAGTCTAAAGAATTGCAAATATCTAAGCAGTAACAACTATCTAAGATGGGGTGGCTCAGTTCAGCAGAAAGTGGCTTGTTTTTAATTGCCTAGGGCTGCAAAAAAACCTTGCACTGATCTTGATTAACAGTAACATTTCACTATGGGATGAATTTGCACTTTCAATGAGGAAAAATAAGAAAATGGAGGCAATGGACAACTAAGTATCACAACTGAGTACAATAAGCACTACAGTAAGTAAACTGCCATCCTACTTAGACTGTTCAGGGAGTCCTAATAGAGACAAATAGCACTGCTGCCTGGCATGATACGTGAAAAATAGCTTCAGCATTTCACTGAATCATAACAGTTCACCTAATGTAATGACTACAGAGAAAAGCTATCTAATCTAAAGAAGCACTTTATATACGTGCGATATTTTTTTCATCCTAAAAACTGTCAGAATCACCAGCCACCTGCATGCTAGAACCTATCCATCTGGGTTGAAGAACCAAGTACCGTAAGTCTCTTGCCTCCTTTTTGTGTTCAACATTAAAAAGTGTTTTACCCTAAAAATAGGCAAGGTCATAAACAAAGTCCCAGTCCTGCAAATCAAACCAAGCTTGACATAAGCTAAGAGATTTCAGTGTGTTTTTGGTCAGTTGCAGGTTTAATAGTACACTTCTTTCACAACCACTTTTAGGACATAAGCAATAAATTAACTGCATTCCCTTCAAACATCTTTAGCGCAGTCCCTGCACCAGAGGAAGGAAAGAGTAGATCCTCTTCTTCTCTCAAAAGAGCAGAAAATTTTCAACATAAAAGAAGAAATCCCTTCATACAGCTACCACATAGATCTATCTGTTGGTCTGCTGGAACAGCTTAGTTTCACAAGGGGCCAATTTTTGGTGTAAAGGCAATGCTGGCCACTGACTGCCAAAAAAGATAATCTTTGTAAAATTCAAATGAAATATGTACAGAAGTTAATAGAAGATGTACTGTTTAAAAGGTGCTCAGAGGTGCTCATTTTTATTTTTATTTTTTTGGAAAATTAGTCATATTAAGCACTTTGAAAAGATCCAAGCTGCCCATATTCCTTTAATAGCAGTTCTACTGTTCTACTGTACAATGAACTGAATCAGTACATAAAGTTAACACTATTCCCCTGAGAAGACAGCTGAAATCACACGCCAATTAAAATCTTTCAATGTGTTCACCTAATAGCAAAATATCACAGCAGCCTACACAGCCCAGTGGTTTCCATATATAAAAATAGCTTTCCAGAAATAACTACCCTTCTTTATTGGACTACCGAATTTCCCAGAGGACCAGTTACTGTTGCTTTATATGCTAACACACTTGCTGTAGAGTGAAAGTACTGAGCCCAAATACATTAGTAGTAGTTTGCTTATTGCCTACAAATGCCATTTAAACAGCAGTAATACTACTTTAGACTTGAAAGGCTTTTGCTTTCAGGATTTTGGCAAGTTGTTTGAATAACTCTGTGCTCCATTCCCAGTGCATAAATCTCAGCACGGCGGGTATATGTTCTCAGTCAAATTACTGTGAAGGGAGGGAGCCTTGGAGTTGTCTGAATGCAATGAGTTTGGCAAGATAGCTCTATTATTGTACTTTTTAATCTGACATTTTTTCACTGCTCAGCAAGAGCAAGTGATCAGAACAGAAAGTGATTCCAAACGTAAATTAGGGTGTCTGATGTAAGGATCCAGTGCATATAAAAAGTCTTGTATTGGAAATATTTCCTTTTCTACTGCACTGCTGGCAACCAAACCCTTGAAGTAAAAGAACTGCTTTTCTAACCCTAGTGTTACTTTAGCAATTCTTTTAAGAATGCAGCACATGTGCGCATACATACCATATATCTTTGTTTAGAGGTTGCAGTTTCTATTAAATTTAATTGCTTCTTTCTCTGACTTTAAATCTAGGGCAGCCTGAAAACAAAGGCAGCTTCTATTAAATACCATAACTTTCCACAGAGACATATATGTTAAAGGTAAAGACATATATGTCTGACAGAGGTGTGGCTACAAAATGAAGTCTTTTATTAATGTACAGCTCCTACTAAATGAAAATACATGGAGCATGACAACTGTTAAGGCATCTAAATGTTAGCAGCTAAGACTTTCAGCCTAATGAAGCACATATTTAAAACAGTTAGGACCATAGATCCCTCAGCCACTGCATCTTGACAATGCCCTTAAAATTATTCTGAAGAGAGTGTTAAGAGTTCAAAATCTTCAGAGTTAGACCTTTACATAATGTTGACAGGCATTGTTTGAAATATCATTCAGCCCTTTTCAATATTTATTCTGAAATAGGAATTTCAGCTTAAGGTATTTAAATCAAATGGAGTTAAGAACTGGAATTAAGTATATATTGTTAAAAGTTCAGAATACATTATTTAGAAGATGTCTCCCAAAGTCGCTTAATCATTAATTTAAAGAGAAGAAAGTAGTTAATGTGCATGTAATATACTGAGGTCTACAGACTACAAAGGATGAAAGTATTCCACTTTCCACATATGAAAGAATGGTTCTGTACGCTCACAGAGATTCACTGAGCTAAGATTCAGATATAGATCTGACTGCAGAAATTGAGCTGCAGCTCTTGCTTTTACCCAGTGCCATGTGATATAAGGAAAAGATCTAACCCCAATCCAACATACTATTGGAATGCTTCTGCATGCAGGAACATGTATCGCCTCACTGACTTTGCTGTTTGTATGCACAGGCACTATTATTATTTATTATTCGCATTATGGTAGCTGCCATCAAGAACCAGGGCTTTAGTAACTAGTCATTATAGAGACATTTACAGAGCTCACAACTTTCATGATAGGCAGTACCTCAGAAGAGACAAGCATGACTGGGAAGGATGACATCACAAATGAAGAACTGAGCAGGGAAGCGGAAGTCACACGTTGTTTCTACATATAAAGTTACAATCATCCTTAAGCGCATTTCAAAACATTATTATTTTAGACAGAAAGGAAGGAGATATACACAACAGAATACTGTAAGTATTTGTGTTTAAGCAAAGTACATATCATCTCTAAGATTTTTCATCTTTTTGCTTGTTTACATAGCATTTCTATGTGTGTGTGCAGATGCTTGTTTGGATATTTTTTAAACGTATTTCAGTTTTAACAGATTGTGATATGTGTTTGGGTCATGGATAGGGAGAACGAATCAGTCAGTTTTTTAGATTAATTTTTCTACGTGATATTATGATCTTCTTTAGAGAGAGTGATTTATTATCATTATGCACATAACGTTTATGGAAATAAAGTTACACTGCTTTATTGAGGGAAATAAATGCCAAACATCACACAGAAAACCAGCCTCTACTTCCTCTTTGTGTTTAGAAAGAAAGAAGATGCTGAAAAAAGGGCATTTAGCCTTGAACCAAAAAATGCTTCTGGGAGCAGCTGATCATTATTCTGTTCAACACAATCTCGAAAGTCAGATATTTGCCCTGAATACAGGGTGAAACAGAAGGGAGATCTTTTAACTGAAACAACAGCATGCTTCTATAATAAAATCAACAGCAATAAGGAGTATAGTCATGGAATGACTGAGTTGGGTTCTATATTTAGCATCACGTCAAAATAAGGAAAAATTAACATCTTGATAATTTTATTTATCAAAATTAGAAATATTTTTTCAGTCATGCTTTAAGATGGTTAAAGGAGTCTAGATTAAATCCCAAGATTTAAATTCTCCAAAGCACTAGGAAGGTTTGAAAATATAATTTAGATTCAGAACATAATTTCTGAAGTTAGCACATTAAATCACTAAAGTAAGCCCGTATCCTTAATCCGGACACTAATGCATTGATGTATTCTTGACCCCATTTTAATTTTGCAGGTGTTCCAGACACCAACTCTTATATATATATAAATTGTTTCAAATATGGTGAGCAAAACTTACTGCCACCTTAGCTATAAAAGCCAAAAATCAAGCTTCACTGGTTACTTAAAACCAGCTTCACTACAAGTATTCACTGTGCAAATGTAGCTGAAGTTATCCAAACCACCAAAAAGCCATTTTTAGACTCTTTTGCCTCCTCTTTCAGATGTCACAGTGATACTCCACACAATTTGAAAACTGCAACAGTGGATTTACTCTAACTGTAGAGTTAGAGAAAAAACAATACAAATTAATGACCCCATCAAAGACTTCTGTAACAGATATAAAAATAAGCAAAATAAAGGGTAAAAAAAAGGAAGACAAACCACAGTTGTCAATGTTTCTGATTGCGCAGTGACGCTCATTATCTTAGATAGCTGAGCTTTCATCACAGTTCCTTGACTATATGAAAATCTTAACTTTCCTATTAAAAATAGAAGAGGGAACATTTGTACCGGAGCTTCATTTTCAACACTGTCCACTTCAACATTGCCCACAACTGCAACATCTGCACTTTCTCCAGATACCTTAACAATAATATGATTATGGATGTGCCTGAATTTGAAGGTAAAAAGCAGAAAACTGAGGTATCGAAAGTGATTAACTAACACAACTTTACTCAGTGAACAACACGGTAAGTAAAGCAGTATCTGCAGACAGCGGGGAATTCTAATAAAGATACATGCTGCTGTGTGCTAACACAATATATGAGGAAGAGCTCCAAAATTTCAGTCTTCCTAACTCTGGTAATAATAATGATAATAAAAGTGTAAAGGGATTCAGCTGATTCAAAAACTGAAGCTAAAAGTCACCTGGTTTTAAAACATTTCCTCCTGTGCAGGATCTTTTTTTTTAAAGTTTTCTGCAGCTGGTTGAATCTCAGTCCATCTAAACATCTTCTGGTGAGAGGCAGAAAAGCTTTGATGTGGAAGGCCAGATTGCATGTTTTGCATTTAGTAAAAAAAATGTAAATATTTCAAGAATGGACAATTCTGAAAATGGAGAGGCTGCAAAACATTCTATAAAAATTCTGCTAAAAAAAATGGCAAATTTCTCCTTATAAAGATGAAAATACACCCTGTCAAATATTAAACAGCAATATTAGCACAGCCACTTAAAGATTGTTTCAGCGGCGTATTTCTTGAGATCAGTAGTAAATTAAATCAAAGATGACTTGCCCTGGAGTTTTTTAAAAGAGATCTTGGGCACTTTTCATTTTTACAGTGGAAACAGAAAATCCTTCTAGAGTATCTCTCGGAGGCACAGAGCTGGCTGGAACCTTACCAACACGCTGAATCCAAGGATTTCTGATAAACAAAAAAAGCCATTTCTTTTGACTCCTTAAAAATTTTTATTAGAGAAGACTCTCGACTTGCAGTATAATTACAGTGTTAGGTTAATATCATACATAAATCACTAGTTCGTTTCTGAGTATTTTCAGGAACACTTTAGACAAGCACCTGTTAGGATTGGCCTAAAACTTGAAAGAAATAGAAAAAGTAAATAATTTTATAATTAATTTATTTTCTGTGATTCTATGATCATTGTCATATAGAGTAATAACCAAAGGAAACAGTTATTCATTTCTTAGACATACAGGTGCAAGCTTCACCAAGAAATTGAATACCACATCTTTGATGAAAGGTAACAAGAAGCTCAAGATCCTTAGCAATATTAAACTACTGATATCTTTCTGGCCTTAGAAATTGAAATCTAAATCAACTACATTGGTCAGATCTGGGTAGAATAAGCTTTCTCAGTACTGGCTAAAACTCTGTTGAAGCCCTTTCATCCACTTTTCTGTCTGCTGTTACTTAACTGATACGAATTTCACCACAGCTAGAAGATATATTGGTCTTAGTACCAGTATATTATTGGTTCATTGGTACCTAAATTTAAATGCATGTAGCTGAAAGTTTTGTACTGTTTTTATATAATATAAAACAAAGAAGGAAATGACAACACAGATTACTCTTGGGTTTAACAGACTTTTGCTTTTAGGTGAGAGAAACCTTTTCAAATGTGATTAAACACAGAGAGCAATACTGAAAGTCATTTTCTAACTTTTAGTAATTGAGGAACTTAGATGCAATGGACAAAAGCACTTATGACCTTTGTCTTTTTCCTAAATCTAGTGCTGTCCAGGCCCCAGAGTACAGATTCTGATGTGGAGTCTGAAAAAGTAACCCCAAATCAAATGTTAGGTTCCAGATCCAACCTAGTTAGGATCATCTCTCAATATTTTATCTTTGCAACTATTAACCATTCCCCTGTTCTGAACCCGTGCACGCTCTCTAGGAGTCTCATGAGAACCTTCCTGCAGCATTTCTGCTGTTTCTCCTTTGGCTAGTATTTGTCCCTCACAGGCCCCTTAGGAGACTTTCTGCTACTTATCAAAGATCTTAGACTCACATATCAAGTCTATTAGCTGATAACCTTGTATTCTCCAGCACAGAAGAATGGGCATGGCCTGTGTAGAAACCATTTCCTAGGTTTTGTTACCTTTGCCAATCTCTGTATTAGTTTTACTAAGAACAATAGAGCTGGGGATGAACTGATACATTTTTGTAAACAAACGCTTTTCTCCATCTATTTTTCCCTCTGGGTCTTATGTACGCAGACTGAGTTCTATGAATTACTGTGTGTGTCTTCTGCTGTTATTGCCCTCTGTGGGAGTATTGTCATTCACTTCCCTGCATAACGGATCAGACTACATGTTATACAACTGAAAGGTTCTGCAAGTAGGAGCATGTGTTATGTTAGCAAATACAATTTCTTTACATAGTTCAAAACAAAGCTAGGTATTAGCAAATAACAACAAATATTTAATTCTTACTGTAGCTTCTTATCCCCATCCTTGGGTCAGCTCTAACAGCCATTTATTGCTGCCTGAACAACAAAAAATTGCAAAAAGTACTCCCCAGAACTTTTGACCATTTGCTTCACTTAAAGGTTACTCTATATTGCTTTCTTTTCTCTAAAATTAACAAATCTTAAGTTCTGGCAGGAAAAGAATTCATAATGATGTGACTTGTTTGCAAGTCCCTCTAGATTGCTGTATTTTGGGTGGTTGGCTTGACATCACAGCATTTTGCTAGAATTTTAAGCTTGCCATTTACTCATTTCATGCAGTGATAGCAGCATACTATTGCCTCCTCCTGTAAAATCTTTTCCTCAGTGGACTTCTGGCACCAGAAAGTTGGAGATACTCAGATGCTGTAATGGAAAACAGCTGGTCTGTGTGATAGGAAAAAGAGGAAAATGAATTTACATGGAGATCCTCTTGAAACCTTAAACTGCAAAATAATGTTTACATTCTGTTGAGAATTGTATCAACCTTCTATTCTTTGCGTTTCTTTGAGATTTGACTTTAAAACTCATGTGATTGATAAGTGAAGCATTTAAATATAGTTCCTGTTGACATGAGATTTCATTTAGTAATACATTTTCAAAATTTCTTACGTGACATAGGTTTTTGCTGCTCAAAATAGGTACAGAGGCTCGTACAGATTTAACGCATTCAATCAAAATCAACTAAATTGCGATAGAAAATAATTATTTCTAAAAAATTGGTTTATTATTATGATTAAAATATTTACTACCAGAATGATTAAATGACATCTAAGGCACTATTGTAAATATGGTTACAATAATCATATTCTTTTTCTCTTTTGTAAAGTAGCAAGAATTGTCCTTGTTTTTCTTTTTCATCAAATCATCATTATTTTTGAAATATTGTGTTTAGCCCAGACAGTGTGCACAGTGCAGTTTCCAGCTTCTGAGAGCTTAAAATTTGGAAAGACAGGTAATTCAGTACGAGCACATAGTGCCAAGCGGAGGATAGATTTGTCAAAAATAGGCTTATAACGTTTTTTGGTATCACTTCTTTGTTTGATGGATATATTACCACTTACCAAAGATGTAAGTAAGCTCCAAGGGGAGAACATAAATATCAGAGAAAGAAGACAGAGAGTATATAAAGAGTGCTAGATGCTGGATTAAGGAAACTGAGAACGTGTGAAAAGCAGGGAAAAGTCACATTGCACTGAATATGAGAAAATTGAACCCAGTGTGGAAACACAGAGGAAGTCACCAAAGGGATGCAAAGATGAGGGTACTGTGAGGCAGGTAAGATAATTTTATGGCAGCATTTTAAAGACTGGCATCTAAAAGGCAGGAAACATGGGACCACGACGGTCCAGTAGTAAGAGTAATGAAGGATGTAGGGATATTTTTAAGAGTAATCAAGTGTTACACATAATTCAAATGCTTTGGCACAGCTGACTTTACAGTTAGATTACGTTTCTTATACCTACTAGGGAAGATTGAGTATTGCCCTCAAGCAGATATAAAGACATTTTTTAACTTGTGGTGGATCTTAACTATTAATAATCTGCTTTTATTTATTCAGGAAAAAAAGTACTATGCTCTAATTTACTTTTCAAGAATATCAGGAACTCTAGTGATGGGAATTTATCCAACTACTAATCTAAATATGTATGTGTGCCAGAAATTTCTGAGGACTATCCTGAAAAGCATCTGAGAAGCACTAAGTTAGAGACCATGGAAGTGAAGGTTTATATAAAGCCAAGTGGATTACAAGAAGATATACAAAATTATATTCCTAGCAAATGACTCTTAAGTACTACGTGAGGAAAAGTATACTGAAACAACACAAATCAGTGAGCAAAATCAAAACTCAGTCGAACACGAGAATAAGTTTACTGAGTAATTTACATCAATCCAGCAGATTTTCTGTTCGTATATACTTGTATCAGACCAAAAACTTACATCTCCGCCTTTTCATTTTCCTTTGTACAGGATAAACATAGCTACCAATCTTTCTACAATAGGATTTTTTAATGGCCCAAGATAAGGAGCAAATGCCCAAGAGGAAGAGGTGAGTGCCCCCAGTGGACAGAGAAATAATGAGGTGGATCCAGAGAATGCAGAAAGAAGGAAGGTAAGAGAGCCAGCAGCTTCTACAGAGGCAGTATCACAGGCAGTGGCAATCTGATATGTGGAGAAGATAATAAGTAAAGCAGAAGATCCCACAGCAGCATTTAGAGGTGTTGAATGAGCTGATCATCAAAGAATTGCACCAAGAATGAACTCATTAATGAATGCAATTAAAAACAAACAGCACAATAAGAGAGGGATAAAATTCTGAAAAGCTATGATTGAAGATGATTGTGCTTACTATGACACAAAGAAGAGGCATAAAGCAATGTGAAAAGAATGTATGTTATATTATGTTAGAAACAAGAGCATAGTAAAGGAAAATATTGGTCAGTTACTTGATCAGGAGAGTGAATAGATAATGAATAATACAGATGAAGTCAAAATATTCACTGCCTTTTTGATATATGTCTTCAGACAAAAAGGTTAATAGTACCTGTATGTTTGATACAAACTTTATAACAGGGTAGCTCAGGCCAGCAGAAGGAAAGAACAGGTTACAGAATATTTAGATCAATGAGATGTATTCAGGACAGTAAACCAGATGAATTCCAATCCACAGTTTTAAAGAAGCTAGTAAAAGTAATCCCTGAATCATCTTCAATTAGTTATCTGATAGACCTTGAGGGGGAGAGAGGCAGAGGTGACAGTAAACATTGGAAGCGTGGAAGAACGATAAATATAATATTCATCTCCAGAATGAGTGAAAGTAGAACTGAACATAATGAAACAAGAAATACGTAATGGAAAAGTATTAAACAATCATTTAATTAGCCCCTGAAGTAAATATGATAGGAAACATCTCACAAGAAGGTACAAAAGCATATTTCGTCGGAATCATCTCATCTTCTTTGACAGTGCAGAGTCGAAGCAATAGACGTTTCATACTTTTGCTGTGGAAATATACTGTAGCTAAAATTATCTTATGGTGGAAGAACTGGTTGAAAAGCCCTATTTCAATAGTAGAGTTCCATAATTTCTGGCTATCTTTAGCGGCCATATCTAGCAATGCATTTTATAGGCTTGTTCTGGCTTTTCATTAATATACTGAATGTTGGAGAAGACAGAAGACATAAAATTTGTGTTGACAGCAAGTTGGATAAATAGGAAACACTTCAGGAAAGACTGCTAGATTCAGAACTGTCTTGCTAAATGGAAGAAAAAAATCTGAAATTAGTAAGACAAAATTCAATAGAAATACAAAACTGTACAACCAAAAAGGAAAAAAAAAAAAGATACAAGACAAAATGCGGACTAACTTGACTAGGCAAGAGCTCTACAGAAAAGGCTTGGGATTAGTATTGAGTCCTATGTATAGTGGGAGGCTAACAGCTATTTGATATATTATTTAAATAAATATTGAAACCTGTAGTTTAATAACTATTTTAATCTGATATAAAACAGTCATACCGTAAGGAAGAGTTTCACTCTCCTACTCCAACATTGTCCTTCCATTTGTGATGGAAAAATGTTGGTATAACTATCTTGAAAACCAGATCAAAGAACCAATCCAGGAGACAAATAATAACTTTTTCAGCAGAACACTTTTCAGCCCAGAGCAGAGAAGTGGACAGAGGTACACGGCCAGAGAGGCTGCAGCAGTGCAGACTTATTCATGTTTTAGCCTAAGTACCTGATTGATATTTTTTCTGAAAGGTGCTGGGATGTGCCGAGATGAACACTGAATGTAGGGCCGCACAGACAGCAGTTCCCATGGGCGAGTACCAGTCCTCAGCTGCGGTTCAGGGAGGTGCGGGGCAGCCCATTGAAGAAAGGGGTAGCTGGAGTGGGAGAAGCCTAAAGGCAGGCAGTGAAGATGGGAGGTTCATCTGGTCTAGAAAACTAGCTGAGGAAGATCTCAAGGATAGCGTTTCAGTATAGAAAATATTGTTATAGAAGATGACTACCAGTTTCTGCCCATTTCCATCAAGGGCAAGGTTAATTATCGCTCATCTTTCACATATCTTGGATCAGCACCTTTCAGGAATGGTCTTGGTATGCAGGATGCTATTTCAAGTTCTTCAGGTTCCTTCTAGTCATACATTTCATGATTTTAAAGTGTGTTTTTTTGAAAAATACTTTTTTTTTAAATTTACAAAGCCTATACATATGTTTTTCCATGTCCTTTTATCTGTATTTCGTGTAACACAGTGATATCCATCAGCTGCCCAGGTAATTAAGAGTGACATTCTAGCAGTCTTTAGAAGTAACTTAATCTTACATATATTTCTCCATTTCCTGACTGTTTTTGTCAGGTTTCAGTGCAAGAAGCGTAATTATTTTATCACAAAATTTAAGCTATTTTCAAATCAGTCATTTTTAATTGCATTTAACAAAGTAGGTATTAGGAAAATTTCCATAACTATGACTTGAAAATGGCAGAGTCTAACAGCGCAGTAACCAAAAAGCTTCAGAGAAGGCAGCGATATGGGCAGGACTGTGATATTTTGATTTTCGTAGCTGTTAAAGCAAGTTCAAATGGCTCTTAAAATAATGGCTCCAAAATTCCACTAAAAGATATTCTGCTGACCCCAAATAAATTCTGTGGGGGAAAAATCACTAACAGCCATCTGGAGAGATTGTTCTGCGAGATCTGTGTAGTCAAATTTTAGTTCACAGCTTTTAGCCCGTTTGTGGAGGATAGGAGAGAAACAGAAAGGAGGAGAGGTCCCCTCCAGCCACAGTGTGGTGGGGAGGGCTGGGAGACGGCGCTGAGCCTTGGGAACATCCTTCGGCCATAAATGTATGCTGATTGTAGGAAGAGAATTGATTCACACGACAATCACATAGAAGTTTTGGACTGAAGATGAAGTCTTTGCATACATGGCAGAAGTTCCAGATGCCACTGTTTTAACAGCAGATGGACATTCTGGCTCAGGCACGCCTAAAAGAGAAGAACATCATCTTTTCCTATTTCATAATGAAGAGAATGGAAAACATTTAAGTTAACCATGTGACATACATTCACCTCGTGTGATTACTCCACCTCAGCAGTGAGAGGAGTGTGCAGAAAATGATGCTTTTCCTGGTCTGGTCAATGCAAAGCTATTATAGCTTAGCCTTCTTAGTGCCTCAAACACTTTTTTCCTTTGTTTAAGGGTATTGTAGTTTTAAATTCAAACAGAAAATATACTTAATCTTTGTTGATTTTACTTGAGAGAATAATTTAGGCCACTGCAAACATAGATAAAAACTATCATTTCTTCTAGTCCTTGAAGAATAGTCTTTCTAACTGCTGAGATTGAACTTTCAAAGAGAACTGTCACTGTTTTCTAAGGACTGACCGCATGTGGAACATGCTGCAGTTTGTCATCTCAGCTTTTCAAAGGCTTGATGGAGTCCAGTGATGCTTATTTGATATTTTACATTAGAATCAGCACAGAATGCATATGAAACAATAATTTTATATTCCAATATCTTATGCAGAAATTCTAGAGTGGGCTCCTGCCAGTTTGAATTATAATTTTACACCTTAATTCATCTCTGCTAAGATTCAAATTTTGCAAAGCTAAATGCAATGAAAACATGATTTTCCCAAGTTCATCAATTCAAAGGTCCTTAACTTACAGAAATTAACAGATTTGCAGAACAACCTAACCTTTAATTTCACCCAGCCTTTCTCAAATAGGACTAAATCATTCATTAGTAATTACTTACCTTTTAATTTTCTTTCTACAGCTAATTACAGTTTTGTTCCTCTCTTTACACTTTCGGAGAAGAACAAAGTTTTCATTCCCCTGATGCATTCAAGCACCAAGAATGGCTCTCTGATAAGAAGTAACTAACCTCAGTTTTATCACATTTAATATTTTATCGGATTTTGCCTATCTATCTCCCAAATTTGTTCTCTAATTGCGTAGAACTGGTTACAAACTGTTAGTGTTGATGTAAAACACAAAATAAATAGAAGAAATAATCCATTTATGCAATTCTCCAAATATGAAGACCGCTGGAATGACCTGCTGTGGAGTCCCATGAGTAAAGAATTATGACTTTGATTATCCTTAACTTCTTTCCATTTTCTTTTCCCTAACCTTTAAAGAATAAAATAAAAATCTACTAATATTGACCTTGGAAATGTCCTCTATGCATAACTAGAAAAATCTAAAATTAAGTAGTGACATGCACCCACTATGTCCAAAGAATTTTCATGATAAATTTGAATTCAGCTTTCCACATCATCAGTAACCTCTTCTTCTGGGGTAGTAAGTGGTCAAGTCTTTCTCATAAGATCCGTCAGAGGTCTTAAGTAAATGGATGCCTAGATTTACCGGTTAGTCTGTATTATACCTCTTAGCACGAGGGATATTGTGAGATGGTAAAGTTCAAAGGAATGGCAAACCTCTCTGGTTATCAACTGAAAGGAGCTCTTACTATCCTTTGCTCTTACACGCTCTGCTACAGAAAAAAAAAATCCACTCTCCCACCTTCTGGCTAATTTTAAAAGACAATGTGCCATAATGAAATTACTTCTCTACTCATTATCTCAGCATCCCACTTTGGCATTAAAAAGTTATGTTTAAATTACTGACTTTGATGGCTAAAATTCTGAGAAGGACTTTTCTCTTTTGTGAATTAAAAAAAAAAAGAGAGAGAGGGAAGAAAATGAGAAGAAAAAAGGCTTGTGAGCTTATCCAGGGAAAAGAGACAGAAAACAGTGAAAATGCCATTTTACTGAAAAGTGCAGTACATTTAGGGGGGTTCACCTTAGCAAAAAAAAAGTAGTGTATCAGTCTCCAGTCCCCATTTCTATAAGTTTCACTTGGAAGTACAGGAAAAGTAACTTCAGTGATGCCAAATATAAAATGTGTGCTCAGTCGCAGAGGTAGTTCAATGCCTCTTCAGCTGTCGTTGGCAAGTCTGCAACAAGTGACTTTGTATGCAACTGAAAGGAAAGCAGGAATTTTATTAATCATAAATATTTATCGAGCTGGCAATTACCATAACACTGTCAAGTATTATAATAGGACTAAATCTTTTCAGTAGAGGGTCATTGGGATTTTGGACAGTGGTTGACAGGGAGACAGGTCTTTCGTTCTTTCTGTCTCAAAGTGTTTGGCTTCCCTGGCAGTCCCAGCTTGCAGGGGGACCTCTGTCTCCAAGGGGTGAAGGAAGCTAAGTGGCAGAGCAAGGTGCTCAGGGACTCCCAAAACCGTCCTGCTGCTTCCCATAAGCACACAAGCACCGAGCAGCCTCGTTCGTGTGAGAGCACTGCTCTGACATTTCAGCACGGGAGCTGTCTCCTCCGCTCGGCTGCAAGGGAGGAGCGGGGAGAGCCACCTGCAGCATCTGCTCTGTCTCGCTGGGAAAGGGGATGCACAGGAGGAAAAGGAAGAGGCAAAAGCACAACATGGCAGCAAAAAATTATTTTGTACTAAAAGAAGATTGTCTTGGGTTTGCGCAGTTAGGTCAGAGGTAAGCTGTCCCTCTAATAATGGGAGAGTGAGTAATCTTGGGTTAGCACGTCTGGGTCGTTTCTCTGTGACTGCTTTGAGCTGAGCTGGAAAAAGCAAAATGTAGTTGAAATGCTCAGAAATTCAGAAAGTTCTCAGGGCCCAGAGGGACCCCCAGTCCTGCCTGTTCCTGCTCCCCCCTGGGCTCCTCCCCCAGCCCCACCACCATCTCAGCCTGGCTGCCCTGCGAGGCTGCAGCAGTACCAGCTCCAGCCGCTGCCTCAACATGGGACCCCGCCAGCCCCAGCCACAGCCCCGTGATGGTGCCCGATGCCCCCACCTGGAGTTGGGGCTGCCCAGCTCCCCCCGGGCCCTGCACCCTCGGGGCAGGAGGACGAATGGGCCCTGGCGGCCAGCACCAGTCCAGCCTAGCCCCACCATATTATCACCCTCGGCTCCCAGGTCCCCATCCCTTAGGGAGCAGCCAGCCCTCACCACTCCCTAACAAAAGCATTTGAAAATGTTCATTAATAAAAGTCCTCTTTAGTTTTTCCTGCCATGTGCAATAGCTATGATCCGTCCAGGCAAGAAAACGCAACAATAAGCGTTTGTTTTCATTACTATTCATCGTCAGTTTCCGTGAGCTATCAGAACTTCTAAAGCGGATGTTCCAAACTTTAATTCTAAAATAATTCCTATGAATGTCATAAAATAAGGACACCTAGTGTATTAGTCATTAGTCATTAGCCACATTCAGACACAAACAGTTACTTATCTAAAACAGAGGTGGCAACCTGTATGCTACAAGCGTGAATTCCCGTTCTACTCAGTGGAGATTTATGGGCCAGATTCAGTTCTCCTATCGCCATCTGAGGTGGCCTCCAGCAGCTGCAGCAAAGACTCCCATAGGCGCTGTGAAATATTTAACAGCCCTGCGCAGATGCCTCTGAGGCAACTCGCTGCCGGCATGGACAGGCAAGGGAACTCAGCCCCTAGTCAGCAGAGCATGGAGAGTTTCAGCTGTTGTTGTTTCCTCTAGGCTGAGCTGAATCTAGACTCTGCTGGCTGTAGCGACTTGATCCTCATTGGCGATAAAAGGAGCTTAGACCCTTACCTCCCAGGTAGGCAGCCATATTACAGGCATCTAATAAGTGTTGCTGTCTTAATCTAGAGCGAAAACCCATCCCTGTAGGTCGTTCAGAGAAAACGCCCGATACGAGATTTCCCAGCATAAAGTAGCTTCGACTTTGACAAATGTGAACTTTATATTGGCGATAAGGAGCTTGATCTTGTGCAGTTATTTCATAAAATACTCCAATTTTCTGTTGTGTGAAATATCCAGACTTCTGAATCATTCTGCAAGATAAGTAACATGACCCTGTCATTCTGCTTCCTATCTTAAAAAATCCATAAAAGTTTATTAAACTTGTGAAAGAAAACAGTAGTTCTCTAATTCCGACAGAGGCTTTGGTGCTCCAAAGTGACCAGAAAGAACACTGGAGCAGATGTTTCTTAGAGATACAGCTGAGCTAATAAATTGAAAATGATGACTTTTGCGTGAGCTCCCATGTTTTCTGACAAGTTGCAATGTTCTTCTTTTAAGACTGTAAGAGAGTCTTATATTTCATTCGATACTGTTTGTCTTCCTTTGCATGGAATTATTTTATAAAAAAAGATCTTATCTGCATACTACAGCCTGCTCTCAAAATGCATTGGCTCTTGGGAACAAATAGACCTAACATATATTCTACAGTCTGAATGACAGGGGCTTGGCTACCATTTTATCAGGAATAGATAAAAGACAGCACTGACAATTTTCAGTCTGACATGTCACACTTTTTCTTGTGGAGGGGAATAGTAATTGTGTCACTAAAATCAACTGATGTGGTCTCATATTCCCAAATGGGTACAAATCACAGTTTCTGTCTGTGAATAAATGCTGCAGCACCATAATTAAGAGGTGCAAGAGGGAATGCCTTTATGGTCTGGTGAGTGGTGACTTGAGCTGATGTACAGCTTTTTGATTTCTTCTGAAGATGGTGGTGCTGCTAGGGTTTGAATTGTTTCTGCCTGTGTTTTTTTCTCAATTGCCCTCTGCAGAAGGTTAATAGCAGGTTTAGAATGCCAAAGTTTTCTAGCCAGTGAATCACAATTTCAGATTTGTCACTTAGCGATGCGAAACCAGCTGCTATTTTAAGTGGAACACTTACACTCCTCCCCCCCCCCGCCCCCCGCCTCGCTCCACAGATGCTCTTCAGTTGTATGAAGAAATTGATCATTTTGTCTCTTCTGCAAGTCTTTAGAATGTCACTAATTTCTTATTTACCAAGAATTTTTCATCTTGCGCAAGTTACACTGCAGAAGGGTTACAGCTACCCTACATGCTCTGCACTGATCTCACAGCTGGATAATGAAAGAATGAATGATATCCAGCACAGAATTAAAATTCATAAGTGTGGAGCTTGTCATAAACATGAAACTGCATCCTGTCTGTAAATATCTTATAATGATGCTGTGAATTAGTATACTTAAGTTATTTCCACGGTAAAACTTCTGTGCTCCTGTTATGAATAGCAACTTACAGACAGATTAGTAAAATTAAGCTGATTTTACAGTTATTATTTTCTTCTTATAGTCATGCTATTTATGTTTTGTGTTTCTCTTGACCTAGACAACTTATTATCAAATACCAGCCCCAAGCAACTGCAGAGAGCCAGCAGCTCAGTTTTCCATTGTTTTTTTCACATCTATTGGGGCTCTTCTGCTCTCTGCTGTACGTTGGAAATATGTACAGCAATACAAAGAAGGAAGATGAAATTTTAGACCTTTTAATCATTGTCAGGAGGGGTCACTGTCCGTACGATTTGGCCCAAACCTTTTCATTCTAGGACAGAAGAGGCAAAAATTTGACACTACAGACAGAATAGGTCTTTTCTTTCACTCCCATCATTACAGTTCTATATCATATATGTTCCTCTGATCTCCAGTTTCTTTCTGTTCACAGATCATTGTACATTCACCTTTTGATAGGTCATTGCATTGATCTGGAATACTGTCATAGTTCATCAGCTACAAAACTGTGGGTTTTATAGTAGCAAAACCATAGCTACTTTAAATTATGAGCTGGCTCTACAAAAAGAGCCATGATTTAACGAGCTAATTATGGAAAATGTAAAAATTTATTCACAAAATTATAATCGGTTTCCTCATGGCTCAGGAAGTACATTATAACCGGTTGCTCAGCCGGAGACAAGTCTCTGCACCGTGTGAGGACAAAAAGATCTCCTTAGTGCTGAGATCTATCCAGTGTGTTTCCAGTCCAGTCTACCGCTTACCTTGTGTTCCAAATTCTGTATTACTAGCAGCTAGTTGAAGTCCAACAGCTAAGGGATTTTAAAGTACCTTTCAAAATAGAGCCACATTACAAGGATCCATCGCTGATGCCCTGCAAATCAACAGAAGAAAGCTCTCTGTACTTAATATGAGCTGTAGAAAATCTGCTTCCCTCCTATATCCACTACCACAGTACCTAACATCATAGGAAAAATATTATAGTTAAAAATTCTGATTCACCTTGCATACATCTTTCCTGAATTTTGAATGGTTAACAAAGCCAAATAACAGACAAATTTGAACATCTCCGCCTTTCATGCAAAATCAATTTTGATAGAGTAGTTAAAAAATAATCAGACTAATATTAGCCACTTCTACCTGCATAGTTATATATCCTGTTTTTTGAGACAGACACATCTTTGACTTCAGGATAAAATATTATTCATACATATTATTAGCACAAGAACACAATCTGTCATAGCTAAAGATCATTTGGTATAAGAAATTATGATAGTAATTTAATGGAGTTTGAGAATTTTCCCCAAAAAACCTAACATACTTTTTAAGAGTAAGTAGAGCCACCAGACATATCAAAGCAGTATCTGCACAAAATAAAACAAGCATCTGTTTTCTTTGTGCACCTGGCATAGATGCATTCATTGTAAGGATCTTTGTCATTGGTATTGACGAAGGACAGCTATCCAAAAGCCATTGAATTCATTCCCCACTTCAGAATCATCATTCTCAGTGCTTTTTCACAATTTCTTAGGTTTGCTAAGTTGGACTAGTAAGGAAGTATTATTAAAAATAGACCTTCAGAGAAAGTCTTGCCTGTATATCACCTTTTTTTCCTCCTCGTCCTCATAGATCATTAAAGTACAGAGATAAATGAACTAGCCAAGAATAAAGTTAGCCAAACTTTTCTGAACCTTACAAATGTTTTGTCTGGATTTGATTCAAGGTTAGGATTGATTCTTATTTCATACAAGTGAGTACATTCCTCTCCATATACCAGCAATGTAATATACACCCTAACAGAGACACATCAGTTAAAAATATTGAAGTGTAAATTAGTAATAGGCTGTATGCAAATGATTGCCGGGGGAAGAGGAAGGAATACTTCGTATCAGCTGCAAGAACATCTGAGGTACTGGGTGAAGGATATGTGGCTGACCTGCAATGATTTATTAATACTCTGTGTCACCTACTTATGGAATGGCATGGAAGTATCAGCTTGCTGGAATGGTTACTATATGCTTATGCTGATTTGGTTTTATAAGAGAGTAGACAGAGCAGAGCCAAGAAGACAAAATAGAAATTCTCAATAAGCAACCTGCTAGTAAACGTTTCAAAGGCACTATGAAACAATGCCTGCATTATTAAGCTATTCCCGAGAACAGCCAGGTCATTTCTTTTGACAGGACTAAGAGCTATAAGATTAGAAGAACAGTGACATGGTAAAACAGTCACTCTAGAAGGAGTGTGGAAGGTTTGTAATGCAAGATTATGCTCTGAGCTTCTGACAGTGAAAAAAGATAGGAAATTTCTAGGCAGAAATTTTCTACTAAGCATTTTGGCTCCAGTGAGGACATAATCAGCCATAATTAGCTTTTCTGTAGTTAAATTAACATTGTCAAAGGTGCTGAATCACGACCTTATCTGGTAGAGATGCTGAAGAAAAAAATATTATGTCACTTCCAAATTCCCCTTTACAGAACAAAGCTATTTTGAAATGAAGGTCAAAAACATCAGTATATGCAGACAATGGCTTTTGGAAAGAATTTTGTTCCTTCTAATTTAAGTGATCACTAAGACTGATGACCAGTAAAAACAAAGTGCACTGCAATATGAAAGGAGACAAATTTAGGTGGGGGGGCAGGGGGAACGCATCACTTTTTTCCACCCTGCTGTTTGCAGCACCCTCTCCAGAGCTTCAAAAGGAAAAAATGCTGTCATGAATGTAATCTTTCTATTCTCAGACTTACTTTCCCCCTTTCTAAAGCAGACTGCTAAACAATGATCCTCCCGATTCTGATACAATGGAACTGAATTGTGTTAAGTTGGCTTTCATAGCATTGTCTCTCAACATACAGAACACCTAGCAAATGCCTGGACCACATGTAAAATAAAGGGATTGCAGGCACTCAAAATCCTGTAATTAGCAGCCACAGAATCTCTGTAAGCAGGTAATGTCAAAGGAATCAGAGGCAAGCAAGCGTGAAATGGTAAAAACAAGTGGCTTCAGTGACAACTAATCAGCATCACAATAGGGAATACTCAGGAAGCAAACAGAATTAATTTTGAAAGCTCCAGTCCTTCAAACCAACAAAACAATACACAGACTTGTGAATGTGATTACAGGGAGGTGTGAGAGTAGCAGCAAATTGACTAGACAAGAGCAAAAAAAAAAAAAAGTATAAAAACTTGCAAACATTTCCAGGAGCTGCACCTATGTTACAGTAGCACCAAAAGTAATAAACTGTAGCAAGATCAAAGAAGCATGTAAAATGTAGGAATAAGGTCTAGCAGAGTGAGCATGTTTACCCTGTAGAACAGAAAGGGGGTTTATAAGGAAATAGGGAAGGAAAAAGAGGTTCCGGACATAGCACAGTCAAAACAAACTACGTTGAAAGACCTAATACTCTACAGTGACTTTCTGAAGTGCTTAGTGGCAGTGTCTCAGAAGGGAGGCACAGCCCTGAACAAAGGAAGAACAGAAAGGCAAAAAAAGTCTCAAAGCCCACAGTATTGCTCAGCTGCAAAATTTGTTCTGACCAGAGAGCAGAAACCAGAGCTCCTTTAAGGTAACCAGCAAGAAAGGAGATGAGTGTCAAAATAAGCACACTAATTCAGTACTTTGATTTGGGGTACAGAGGAGATATGACTGAAAGACCTTTGAGATTTTATAGGAGCATGCAGTACCCTAATCTCTGTCAAAATCTGTGCAGCTGGTTTCACAAGGGAGCAAACAGCAGGAAACTCACACTGATGACAACTTTCTAGCAGTGTCTCATAGCCCTGGGGAAGGGGGCTTTGACTGCAAAGGCAGAACTATCAGAAAGCGCATGAATAAGGTAATTTAAAGCTCAAAGGGACACACTCTGACTGGGTAAAGCATTCCTAAAAGGTTCAGTTGAGAATGTCTCAGAGTATTTTAGCAGCTTCCTATACCGCATAGTACTGATCTGCATTAACCATGGTTTTCATTTTGTCCTGTATGTTTGCTCCTGAGGGAGCATGACACATATACAGAATATAGAGTTGTTTCTATATGAAAAAATTGAGTAAGGTCACCCCACGCTGTGTTGAAAGGGGCATTAACAGCATCTTAGTATCTTCCAGTAATAACCCTATTTATGTATGTCATCATAGTAAAGTACTAAGCACTCACAGTGGTAGAGCAAAATTAATCAATATGCAAGCAAAATTTTAGTGCAGTTTTTTAGGTACCTTGAGGTATGCTTTGGTAAATGGTAACTTCCGAAAGGTAGCCTGAAACCGTAACAACAGGATAAGCACAGCTTGCTTAATTTTCTTTTCAAAAGACTAAAGTATAAAATAGAAAAACATATATCATGCTTTACCTAAGCAATAATATCCTTGTGTGTCTGGCAAAATACATGGAAGGTGTTTCTAAAGCTCAGATTGCCTGAAGTCAAATACACATAGAAAATGAACTGTCTGCAACTTGCTCACAAAGGGAAATCATTTCCATTCAGTCAGCTTGCTGTGATGCCCATGTTAACTTACAGGTTATACTTTAAATGTTTTTCTTATATCTTGAGCTAAATTCAGGCTCTGGAATGAAAGCTCACTGTGGGACTAAGTGTGAGGACTTTGACTAGAGGACACAGCAAGTTTTTCCAGGAATCTCACTTTTTAGTAATAATACATAGGACCCAAACAAGACACGTGGTCAGCGTGGATCAAGTGCTTGATCCGAATCTGCCAGTATGTGTAGAGATATTCTTAAGTATAACAGCAGTACTATTGAAATCATTGGAGTTATCAGTGCACCTAATCACTGTATGGGATAGGAAACAGGGCAATCTCCCCAATCCTGGCCCAGCCCCCCAAGTTGACGTCCTCCTGGTAGGGTCTGAGGGCCAAAGGCAGTGTATGTACAGGCAGGTAGAGTTCTTTTCCCTGAAGACTTGCTTCATACTTAGCTTTAGCCTACCTTTAGCAGAGGGAGCTCATGCTGCCAATTTCTCTAGCAGGCACAGGAAGTGTTGCATATTTCTCATTCCCCTTTCTTTTAAATGCCAGGGAAATCCTACGGGTTTTCATTAGATTTAGACAAGGATTCTCAGGACACCCTGGTTCAGTCATACAGCCCCATGTATTCACAACTAGTTTTTGAATCGGCTTGGATAAGCATGTGTTTTTTATTGAGAGAGACCAGGCTTCTCCATCAAGCTCTCTCTCTTACTTATATAGAGGGTGCCGCACTGACAGTTATTCCATAAAAAGTTGCCCTGCAGTAATTTGCTATCTTCCATCTTCCTGTCTTCTGCTCTGCCCCCTTTGCCCACTCTCCAGCATCTGTTTCGATTTCCACGCCCTCCGTATTATATCCAGAAATCTTCACCCAGAGCTGTAGCTGTCTTGTCCTGAGCCATAGAAAACACAGAAGAGCAGGTATTTCTCTCTGTCTTAGCTTCGAGAGTTAGGGCTTCAGGCTGCAACTCCATCCAGACCGAAATCAGATCCTGGACCTCTCCCTAGGGCTGCGTGAAAATGCTCTTCGACATACGTCTCCGACTTCAGTGATTACTATAAATAGAATGTTACATGACCCAACTAGCATTCAAAAACAAACAAAAAAATCTTCTCTTTGAAAAAATACCTATTGGCCAGGGGTAGTAAACAGGAACTGGAACAGAGAGAAGAACCTGACTGTTTCTTGAACTGTGAAAAAGGATGGCAGTACGAAATGTGCTTTAGGGAGACGCTGATACTTTTGGGTAGGAGGCTGCGTTTTGTGTTATGCCCATTGCTTAGTATTTCCTGTGCACTTAACTGGAGACAGAAACCTAAGTCTGGAATACAGATTCCTTTCAGGAAGCCACAAAGATCTCTAATTTCTGAAGCACTTAGGTCCTTTACTTTATCAATTCTTAATCTATAGATATGAAAATTGTCTAAAATACAAAGGCAAATAACTTCTGTTTTGCCTTCTGCAACTGAAAGTAGATTTTTTTTTCTGAATTAATTATATTTTATTAGACCAGCACCTGAAATAGTAGGTTTACTCTGCCACTTAATAGGTCATACAGTCTGGACACAACACATTTAAACACCCTCAGGGGATTATTGGCTGATAAGAAACACTGCTAATAGACTCACATCCTTCACAATTTTAATTTCATTTAAATTTTGGGAATAAAGGCAGATGATATGAAATGGGAGCAATTACAACAGCAGGTAAACAACAAACTCTACAACAAACTCTGCTAGCCAGGCTGCTTTCTCTCACTTTCCAAAGCTTCCTTTCTTCAAGGAATGGGTTATTCATGTAGGCAGGTTCTCTGGTTGCTTCAACAAGCTCACTCAGCTCTTTATGACTTTCCATCCTCTTTTCAGCAAAATACCAACATTTTTTACTGAGTAAACGGTCAAGGACTAATAACTTAAACACCATTTTTCTGTTTAAACAACATAAACTGCTTAACCTCGCATGACAAAAACTCATAACTAGGTTCCCAGCTAAATTTCAAAGTCTGACTATTACAGAGATAAAGGATTCACCTTTATCAAAGGAAAAGGTTTTTTGGCCATTAGGGAATAGAGAAAAATTAAAAATCTAAGCTAAAGGTACATCAAAGGAAAAGAAAAGATGGAAGGCAAGAGAGGGGAGGTAAGAGAAACACAACCTTTGTAAATCTTCTGAGTTCTTTCCAAGGCAAACACAATAAGAAGTTCTGTATGCATTTGGGGCCTAACAGTTTGACTAATCCACCTGCGATTAACATACTTACTCGCAAGAATTAAGTCAGATGGACGTGCAAATGCAGCATGAGGGCTACTGTTGCAACAAGATGACAGAAAGTACTAGCCAGGGTCAGAAAAAGTGGGGATTGAACAACTATTTGAATTTTAAAAGGTAAAATTCATACTGCAGTAACTGCTGAGGAATCAATCTTTTCTTCACAGTCTTTCCTTTGCAAATTAGCATTAATGTTTTATTATTAACATCCCTTTTAACGCAACAAACTTCTAATAAGTCATTGACTTAGTCATAGGTGGAAAACAATGGTAAAAGATTAGTTCATAAAAAATTAATAAACTTGCAACCAAAACCTTTAAGGCAAACATGGCAGACTGACAAAATCCATGAGGAAAATATGCTATGTCTTGCTCTCCCCAAGAAAATAAGAATAATTGCAATAATAAGGTCCTAAATCTCTGAACAGTTTAAGAAATAAGTCATCAATAACATTTAAATAGAATATTAAATTAAAAATGAAAACTTTGAGGGGTCTAGAGAAAGATAGTTCTGTGGTATGGTAATTTGGAATAAATTAATAAATTGTGAAGAAGCATTTGGACTGAATATACTCCTAATATCAGCATAAAGTTGCATTAACACATTCTTTGACTAAACTAAGAGTAACATTGTCAGGGACTGAATCATCACTCTGGGAATGGCATATAAATGATTTTTCTCTGGCAGCATTTCTTAAGTGATAAACCCATCCCTTGTCTGAATATATATGTTACTGACTCTTTAAAATAAACACGTTGATTAAAAAAATTGAGATCTGTAACTGCACGAAGAGCACAGGACTATTCAGTTACTTTGCTGCAAAAGGGATTGTTGCAAGGTTGTGCCGTGAGATAATTAGCTTTACTCCCATCTTGTTCAAATTCACTTTAAAACTGAGGTATTTGGTTCTGAATTTCTGCCAAACACTGCGACAAAACACAGGCTGCAGCTGAAGCATCAGGAAAGAGAGAGAGGGAGCTGAGCACCATCAGCACAGCAAAGGAACATTATACTGTGATGCTGAAAAACTGAAGCAAGAGTCAGCATATAAAAATCAGAAAATACAGTGGTCGTTATGTAGAGCCCTGGGATAGAGCAATTCCACATCAAGCAGAGTAGAAAGGAAAGAAGAGGGAAGAATCTGATCAACAATTTAATGATGATCCCAAAGACTTTAATATAGCCTTCTTAAAACCACACAGATTTTCCAAAGTGGCAGCAAAATATGGTTCAGCCGCATAAGGTGTTAATTATCACATGATTTGAAGCTCTGTTTTTAAATAGTCAGGGAAGAGATGCATGTGCCCTGAGATACAATGAGAAGTGCACTCTCCTCCAGGCCAGTATAAACCATGTCTCAGTAATGCTCTGAGAATGAGAAAAATGGCAGCTTCCTCATTGGCAAGGAAATGGACTGTCCCATTTACAGGTACAGAACCCGAAAGCAAATCAGAGAAGATAGGCGGTGTGTAATATCACAAAAGTCAGCCTGAGGTGGCACTCCGTAAATGTTGTTATTGCTCACTGCCCATTGATATATGAGATGTGTTATCACAAACAGATTCTTAACAATCGGGAGACTATATCCCAAAGCCATTAGTGGAAATTTGTACTAATTGGTTCTGTATGCTTGTGAACAGGGTCAGAAAAGAGTGAGGACTAAATGGACATGGAAAATTGAGCAGCCCTTTTACTCTTGGAGGCAGTACTTCTGAACAAAGATTACAGCACATTGGCAACAGCCCATTATCAAGAGCAGTATGAGGAAACCAGCAGTCCTACTGACTGCAAGACTGTCTCACTTCTGCAAAATGGAGGATGGTCAGGCAGGCAGCCTGCAAAGCACTGCAGTGTTATTACATTTTCCAAATTCATTTTAAAAGGGTGGTAAAAGACTTGATTGCAAAGGACTTGCTACAAGGTTAACAAATACCAGGCACCAACATCAAAAGCATCTTGCTAAAAAGTGATTGAAGGATTAGAGTCACACTTGTTGAATCTTTTACTAGTAGGTAGAGAGTTGTGAGAATCTTTAAGGTTTTTATATGCACATCCAACAAAGGGTTTGCAGGAATTCCAGTTAAATATCGTATGCATAACTTCTAGACATTAGTCCTTAGAATGGACCCCTGACCTAGTGTGAGACATATAGGCTTCCACTACACAGCTCACACTGAGAAGCTCTTCTCTCTTAGTTGTTCACAGAGGCAGTGGCTGGGTCCACATTTCTTACAACCGTATAAAGATTGGAGCACTCACCCAGCGTACGGGAGCCCTAGCTCCAATGTCTTCCTTATCTGGATGTCCTCTTGTCTTTTCACCAGTACTCACTGTTTGTGCATCCTTCTCCTTTCTGTGGGAGTAGTCCCATTACAAAGAAATTAGAGCAGAACAGCTCAGTATCACTGTAGGGAATGAGAAAAGGGAAATAGAGATTGCAACTCAAGGATGAGTTGGAAGGTTTGGTTCTTTTCCTTCTGCTTGGCAGTTTTTCTGTTTTTTGTTTTTGATTTTTTTTTCCAAAGTCAGTTAATGTTAAACACTTCTGTCAGGACAAAGGATTTGTAGAGTTGACCCCCACTCCAAAGGAGGAGAGAATTAGAGCTCAGGTTCCTGCAATAGCACTCTAATCATTAAGCTATCACATGAGGTGGGCACCGCTACCCATACGCTGACAGTGTATGCTATAAAGGTTTTGACAATACCTGTCAAATGTAGTCCTTTGAGGACTTTGCAATCTGTTCAGTCAGTTGCTGGATCCTAATGACACTTAGTCCAAAGGTGCATGCCGACCTACCCAATCTGAGGCAGTTCTCCACTTGCTCAGAAGATGAAGTCCTGGTGCCTAGAAAGCTATAGGTGCAAGGCGATAACAATTCAGGACAGAGCTCAGCGTGGTTAAAACTTAGTAGTCAAGACATCTTGCAGCAAGAACAGAAAGACTGTATTTGCATACCAATGCAACTTGTGTTACTACAGGATTAAAGAAATCTTCAGCCCGTTTGTTTTCTTTGATTTTTTATAGATTACTCCAAAACATTTAACAACCTCTTTTCAAAAAAAAAAAAAAAAAGGCATATAAATCAAATTAAGCATGTGAATTACAGTTATTACAGTTAAATAAGATCATCAGGTAAATACGTCTTCTCCAAGAGAACCTAGGAGAAAATAATATGAAAGTGAAGCTGGTGGCTGCACAAATAACTGACCTCAAAGAGTGAGACTGACTTTATAAGTCATACATTATAGGGCACACAAACCAAGATGGAATTTAGATGGAATGTGTTCATCACTTCAGGTGAAGAAACATAATGAAATCCATTTTACCTGGGTCAAACAATGTCTGCACTTTAACATCCAGAGCAACAACCGTCAGAACTCAAGTGGAATCAGTTGTCTCTTGAAATAAATTACTTGCATGTTCCTACAGATATGGTTACTATTAACAAATGAGAGTGCAGGATTTCATGAGCTGTCAAAAGCATATATATCTCTTCAGAAGATCTTGAAGGTGACCTAACTAAACCTTATTCTGCTCTTTTTCAGCACATGTAAGTGAGAACAGATTCTAGAATCACTTCTTCTCCTACAAAATAAAATAAAAAGTTCCAGATATTTAGCCTAGTCAATCTATCTGTTTTACAGGACTAATGTTCACATATTATTATTATTATTATTATTATTATTATTATTATTATTACCATTATCATTATCATTATCATTATATTCTCACTTATTCTGAATAAGTGCTGCAAAATTTGGCCTCACAATATTAATCCAATTCTGTCATAAAGCATTGCATGGAGAAGCAGGTTAATACATGCTCATGTTGATGCTTCAGGAATCATTAGCAGTGAACACGCTGTAGGTAGGGTGTGCAGCCAGCCTCAAAGCAATAACCTTGAAAAATAGGATATTTGGGAATAAGACAAGGAATTATCCAAATATGAAAGTTGTCTTTCACTACATTCATGGCACGTATCAAAAATAAACCAAATCAAAACTGTACTTAAAAAATCTTTTGTGAAAATAAACTCAGGTAACAATCAGCTAATTTTTGAGTTATAATTTATTTAAGTTTAAATACATACAGTGTGTACCTTTACATCTGATCCTCTCACCATAGGGTCCCTGTATAAACAATGTAGAGCAAAAGGCACATTCAGAGAGCCATTCATCTAATCTATTTCAGATGTGCTCTGTAGGACAACATAAATCTCGCCCTGGAGAGGCTTATTCCTCTTCAATGACTGTAAAGGGAGTCTCAAGTGACTAATTCTGATATACTGTACACATCTTCATTTGTTCAGACGAATCCCACCCTAAATGTGTTCTGGAAGAGGAACGTGATGTATCTTAATGCAGTGAGAACTATGTAGAAAAAGAACATATTGAGGAAGTAGGTTAAAAGAAGAATTTAAACTTCTGGGATCGGTTGCTAAGAAATTACCATAAATCTCCCATAAGTTCTGAAGTATGTCTGTTTATATTATCAAAAATCAACTTTCAAAAATGAGCTTATTAAACTACACTGGCCGCCATGAATTGTTAATGTGTATGAGAACAACCCAGAACAGTGAGACAGACACCATAACGATCAATCGGAGTCATCACTACACACCAGGTGTAAGAAAGAGCCATGATAAAGATCATGTGTATGTAACCAGAATGGGCAGGAACACCTAGTCTTGGTTTCCATTTAAAAAATACATAGAAACGAAAGGCCTTGACATTGCTAAAGAAATCAAATGCAATCTTTTAACTTTGCCTGGCTCTGTTAGGCCAGCATAAACTGGCCTTTTTTCTTAAACTGAATGGTACACATAATACTTGGTGAATGATAGGCAATGCATGAGTGACTGTTGATTAGTACCTGTTCATCTGCTGGAGGGAACACCCATTCAGCTGGTAAGGAGGTGCTATGAGGACATCTAAGCAGAGGAGCAAGCTTACCCGATCAGTTGTGGTACCTTCGTTCTTGGAGGCTTTCAAGACTCGACTGGACTGAAGGAACTCCCCACATCCCTTCCAGCTTCCACAATTCTGTGGGTATGTGTGTCTCAGTTATATACCCAGATATATACACAGACATTCTGAATTATACATAAATTGTGCCAATGTACATTTCTAATTTTCAAACAACAATGCATAGTACAAAAGTTCTAAATGAAAAAGGGGCAAAAATGCAATCAGCTATGGCCAAATTAATATAAGGATTCTCTCTGACGTGGTATCTTTCCTCTTGTTTAACACTAAAAGTGATATTGCCCAAAAGGACTCCAAAATCATACCACCATGCTTCTGTTGTAGGTCCACATACAAAGTCGGAATGTAAGACTTATATCAAGCACTTACAAGCTTTGAGTTGTTTTCATTTCTGTTCTTTGAGCAAAAAGAGAGACAGTTCTCAAACCAGCCTTTTCATTCCAAAGCTACCTATTAAAACTACCGACATTTTGTAAGAAATTGTCCTGACTAGGTTTATTTCTCTTGCTTTCTGCATAATTCTTTAACATTATCTCTCTTGCCATTTTTCCAAAAGGACAGTTCAGAAAAGTGCAAAGAAAAATCTGCTTCCAACTTCCATCAGGCATCCTGTATACAAACGCTCCTTATTCAGTAGAATGTTGAACTCAGGCTAACAAGTCATCTGAAGAGGCTAAAAAAAAAAAAAAACTGACTGCTAGCAAGATACGTATGAAACACAAGTCTTGTAAGTGCACTAGAAATCTGCTAGTAACTTTATTCTGGAGGAGCAACTCCAGAACAGCTTTTGAGAGCAACTCATAAATGTTGTGGATAATACACAGAAAATCTCTAACATAGTTGTCTATATTTAATTTAGAAATCTAGGATTAATGGAACATATAATGCCTATCTCAATTTGAAAACTTGGGTTTGTAGTATAAGTAACAATAGAAAATGACAGCAGTGAAATCTAAGTACAGTTTTAAACATAATCAATTAACTTTTTATGAGAACAATAGTAACGGTAGTTTGGGGTTTTTTTTTTACTTTTTATAATCTCGTGGACCATTGCTTTGTATGAACAAATAGTAAGTTGTGAAGTTCTGTTAACCCATAGAAAGGAATTTGCATTTTTTTCATTGGAGCTGTAAATACTTTCTGTAGGATCCAGTTCTGATTTCCTATCAGCTTCTACCACTGTAGTTAAACTCATTTGCTTGGTATTGCACTTGATATTTTTAGTGGGCTGGCAAGATCAGCCCTGAAACAGTTACATTTGTTATGTAATGGTGGCCCATGAGGTAAATCTGAGAGCCAGACTCTACTGTCCATTTCAAAGGTAAAAGTCGAAACGAATGTCTCCAAAAGCAACCAGTTTAAAATTTACTCCAACCTAACCCTTAATGAGAATTTTGATCAATATGAGTGGAATTCATTCACTTCATTTGAGACATCTGAGAAGCAAACCAGTGCCTAAACACAGCGTAAAGTGTCATTTTAGATCTTCTAGGATATTTAAGCCCCTACCTGGAGATGGTGGGAATGACACAGAACCTACTGGAAACCCACATCTTTCCTTATTGGCAACAGGGGATCTGGATATCTGGGACCCCTAAGATGGCATCCAACACCTAAGTTTAGGCAACAGAATTCTACTTTGAGAAATATTTATTTTTATATCTGAACTAGTTTCATTAGGGTCCCTTTATAGTCAGTAGGGAGAAGTAAACTTCAGGATATAATTCTTATGAACTATTTTACATCTCTACTTTAGGGTCAAACGCCATCCAAATATGGTCAGTTTTTTGCATTGACTGTAAAGGAAACTCAGATAACTGCATGGACCTCTGTGCCTTCAATCACTTTTACGTCTACTGAACATACAGTGACTTGAAGCAGCACGGTATTATAAGATTCACGTAACTTGTTTTCTTCTGTCTATTCCAAATGGCCTGGTCATTAGTTACTGTACTGCTACATGGTGAACATAGAGGAAAAGAGTACAGAGCTAGTTAACAGACGTCTACTTTACATTGATGGCACGCTTAAAGAGACAGAGAGAAGACTCATAACAAGGATGAAGAATGTATTTATTCTGCCTCACCATGTGATACATAGCAGCATAATCGCAATGATACTACCAAAGTAAAATACGTCAACAAATGTGAAGGATCTCCAGGTGCTGAGTAAATGTAGCAAAGAAACACACACAAGACAACTGATGGTCTCAAGTGTATCTCTCAGAAGGAGTTATTTAAGATATTCTTCTCACAGAAGAATAAACAATTTGTGTCCAAGTGTTTTATGCTGAAAGATACTTTATGTTGATACTGTATGTTGAAAGCCTACTTATGTTGTAGATCAGCAATTTAATGCAAGACATTTTTTTCCATCAAACACCTTCACTGAAATCTGGTTTAAATAAATGTGCATTTGGTGTCTTATTCTAATTGCCTGTGAAGACTGACTGCATCGTATATGGCAGAAAATTGCCACCACTGGTAATCCAATAGGGGAAGTCAAGCTCTCATGATGAGTTGGGGTAAGCTTCAGTGAGATAAAACGAACAATGCAGGCTCAGCTTAGGACACTGCTTCCATTCTGCCATCAGATGTACATTATCAATCTCAGCAGTTTAAAAGAGCATGTGTTTGATATAGTTGACAGCAGCCTTCCAGTTAAACTGCTCTTCAGCTGGCGGATTATTGTGTGAACTTGGTTGCAGGGCAGATCTGTAAATGCGTGTTTTTTGTATTTCTGACAGTAGCTAAGACAGTAAGTAATCTGAAAACCTGTTTAAACATTCTAAGTTACTACCTTAAACAGGTGCAAATAGGCCTACATGAGATGATCATGCTACTTGCCAACTGCTGGCCAGGAAGAAGTTAACCATGCTGAGGGTCAGCAGCTGCTCAGCTGTGTCAGAAAATCCATGATAGAGAAAATCTGGGATGTCCACCACAGGCTTCAACTTAAATTATTTGGGAATAAAATCTTGGGAGGAGCACATTGTGGATGTGTGATATTTCAGCCCAGACAGTTCATAAACAGACTACCACTGTTAAAGACACAATCTTCCTCCTTATTTTTCTTTTCGTGCAAGGATATTAAGAAAGGGGAGAAGAGAGAGACAAGATTTTCTTAAACACACAGAAATATAAAATACTGCTAGAAAAGGATGATGAAGGAGGTAGATCTAGAAACTAGAGATATTTCTGTGCATCTATTTATACCTGCTCCTTACAAAATCAGCCTTGCGTCATTTACTGTTAATATAGTATGTGTAAAGAAATTAAAACATAGGCTTCTAGGAAATTATCCCATCATTTCCTAAGAGAATTCCCAAGTGATGAATGAAGAATCAGTTCACAAACAGGTGAGGGAAAGCTGAAATAAGAGACGTACAAGGGATATTTTTCAGAAAAGCAAGGTAGCGATCCAAGGGGAGACAGTGCGAATGAAGCAATAAGGCTCAAAGAAAAGTAGCAGTTAGAAGTAGCCTCTGAGGAAAAAAACAAAAACAAACAAAAAACAGAAGATAGGAATAGCTCTTAGGAAAGAAAATGGGTAGCTCACTGAGGAGCAGGAACAGCACCTGTACTACTTTTCTAATGAGGACACATACTTCTTGTGTCCATGAGAGACTTTCTTGCAGAAAGAGCTTAATGGATAGAGAAGAAATTCTTTGATGGAGATGAATATAGCTGTTTTCAAATGAATCTATTGGGCCTTACAGAGAAGTCCCTTTGAAGCTGTATTTACATTTGTTAACCTACCTTACATGGAATATCTGAGTAGGGACCATGTTTTATTTTGTGTATACACAACACCCCGCACTGGGGTCCTGAGCACTAGCTAGACGCTATTGGTGTTGACATGACGTAAGTGATAATTAACAGGATCGAATGCAGCCAACAACAGACTGGCAGAAGAAAGAGGGAGGTTGACCAGCAGCATAGACATGTTAGGATCCAGCTGTGCCGTAATAAAGGAGGGCTACAGGGAGGGAGTTTTGTCGTTTCTTCTCTCTACAGCTCCTCTCAGAAAGCCACACCTGAATAACAGCAAACATGGCAATAGCAAAGAGGCTTTGCCCACCCCCTTCAGCTATTGTGTAGCAATGAACAAAGTGATGTGCCACGTGTCAGTAAGTGTCTATGAGAAGTTTATGAGTATAAGGAAGTAAATAGCATGATTAGGTCATAAATGTATGTTTTCCACTGTACATTGCAGAAAAAGTTGAAATTAAATAGCTTAGTAACAAATTTAAAGCATGCTATTCACTGTAAGTACATTTTGCAGTATCTTTCAACTTTTCCTCTGCAAAATCCCTGGTGAGGCATTCACAGGTAGGGTCTAAGTATTTGAGCTATTCTGATTATATAATTTCCATATCTATTGTTTAGCCCATGCTCTTAACAGGTTGACATGATGCATAACCCCACCAGAAGATAATAGCTCAGCATGCTACATGAAGCCCACTTGAACTATTCTGGCGAGAATAAGTGAGACATTAATTATCCCACAGCTGAATCTATTGAAGACTTATTAACACTAATTCACAAGAAAGGGGCTTGTTTGATTCCCAGCAGGGATGGAGAAGCTGAATTAGACTGTTGTTAAAATGCACCTAATATTCAGGCAGTACCTCCCAAAGCAATGTGATTTTAAAGTGATATTAGTAAGATTATCTGAAATATCCTTGACTCCTCTATAAATATTACTACTGTATTACCATGCAATTACTATCCATTGCCAAACCAAACTTAAGACTATGACATTTAGAATAACCTTTAGAGCACCAAAATTTATTTGAAATTATTCCAGTAATTCATGGCCAAAAGCTAAGCCTGCATAATAGGATTTTTTTAGCATTTATTTTAGAAATTCAAACTGATTACCATATGTAAATCTGTCATGAATTAATTCAGAAGGAATTAAAGAACACTTACAAAGTAATTCATGGAAGAGTCCAATACTTTAAAAAATTACTATCATTGGTAACTTAAAAATTACTATCACAGGAAACCAGAAAGTACTACTATGTTAGACTAGCTATTATTATATTGACACTAGCTAAGAATCTTTCCAGACTATAGAAACCAAAAGCAAATACAACCTCTAGGCTGAAGGCGTAAACAGAAGCTGAAAATATATTTTGCATTTCTTTAAAAAGCTTGAAAACCCAACAATATGCTACAAAGTTCATTTTCTTTGTGCATTTGCATTAAACTAACAGCTTTGGTTTTAGTTATACCTTTATAGTGTGTTTAAGTCTACATGTAGGCATTATTTTGGAATAAAAGCACCTCTAGGTGATTTTTTTTTCAACAAAAATGAATCAACAAAAAGGATATAGCAACTATGAGTCTATAATGAGCTAAGTTTTCAATTTATTGTAAATATGTAGACCATACATTAAATTTAAATACATTTTAGAATATTTAATAATAAAAATAGGTTAATTTTACTTAAAAGATTATTCATGGCTTAAAAGGGCTGTACACTTTTAATTTAAATATTCCTTGCAGTGATTCTTTAATACATTCTACTTTTTACTTAAAGGTTTCCCAGGTTCTATTCCTGGGTGTGATCTTTAGCGCTTCAGTTTTATGAGCAGCCCAGTATTTACCTCATGCTTGACAATGCTGAGAATTGATAAATGCATTCCTTTGCTTGTATTCTCAGGGTGTCCTTAAATATAGTTGAGAAATTAAGTGTCTATCTATATGCAGTGCAGGTTGTTTTTTTCTCAAAATCCTTAAACAGCCTTGAGAACAAAAGATCGGTCACCAGAAGGGGAAGGGAGTTAGACACTTACATCTTTTTCTAGCACTTCTTGTGTTTCTTCTGACTAGCTGTAAGCATTTTCCCACCAAGCCCAGCATTTTCTGGGGTCCCATTCTGCGATGCCTGTCTCCTCCTCTGCTCTGCCCAGGAAGCCTTCACGCCTGACGCGCGTTCTGGGGTCCGCTCCTGGGAGCAAGGCTACAAGTCAGCTTTTCAAAACTCACTGACTCAGTTCCCTTTCTTTGTTTTACTTTTTTTTTTTTTAAATAAGATCATTTGCCTGACAAAAGAGAAAATGTTCATTGCAGAAGGAAATAACTTTGTCATTTGAATCACAGTTTTCTTCATATCCAGATAGAAAAGATTTCATAAAGATTTTTGTCATACCAAAACACGGACAAATACTGCAGCTGGCAGGTGGATTGACATAATACTGTGTTGTGGCATGTGGAGTCAATACTCTGCAACACTCAAAACACTATTTATATTATATAGAGGAATGCAATGGTTCTTTAGGTGAGACATAACGATCACTTCATAAATGTAAATAAATGTTTACAAAAGTGGAAAACTTTCTCTGAGCTCTTAGAAGAGCCTCATAATAAATTGACTATGTCTAGGTGTCTATTATAAAACTTTTCTGTTCTTGAATCACTGTTAACATAGTGCACGCTCATGATCTGCAAGTATTTCCAACAGTGTTCATGAATTTTCAAACTGCAGCCAGTTGCAGCCAACTGACAGGAACATTTTTAAAAGCTTGACCCAGCAAAGTGCTGAGCAGGTTTCTGAGGTGTTAGGCAGTCTCAAATCCAATTGTTTTTAGGGAGAGCTGTGGCTACTTGCTATATTTTAAGAAAACTCAGCATTTTGCAAGATTTAACTCTGAAGATCCTAATTGAAATTCAATGAGAGTGAGCTTCCTAAAACTCAGCGTCTCTAGGATATTTTGGTACTTGAAACCAATGAAGTCAGCTCCCTCAGTGGCTTTGGGGATCAGACTTGTCACTTCACAGAATCCAGTGTCATGGCATCCAGCTTCTGCACAGGACTGCATGTTCCTCATCTTCCTCAACGAAATAACTGAGAACCGAAACAAAGAAGTCAAAATATGTAAAGGGCAAGGACTGGCATGCATCTGGCTGATCTGGTTAGAAATAGAAGCCTCCTGCTATTTTGAATCCTGTGACATAATCACACTGGAGTTAGAAGCTTCAAGTACCAGTTTTCCTATTGAAGAAAAAGTAGATACAGGAGAAACCCACTTCAGAAGAGCAAATAGCTTAGGAGTTAAGCATTTGCTGGGAATAGGACTTAACTCAATATTCCAAGGGTGTACCATAATCACTCAGCCTTTATATATCTTAGATGGAAAACAAACATTACACTAACCCACCAGCTGTTCAGGCCACATTCAATGTATTCATGTTTGTATGATAGCACTGGATTGGTGTGCACCAATGAGCTACACGTTTCTCTTCTGGCTTGAGTATTTGACTTTGGTTTATAGAAAGGCTCTAGAAGTTCTTTTATCAAGTGGTATCAGCAATAACGTGGCTTTGAACATGCTCATCATCCGAAAATGAAGACAGCCACAGTGCTATGCACCTGCTAAAGACGTCTTCATCTATCTAAGAGTCCTGATGCCCACAGAGAAAGCTAGGAGCTTGAGTGTCCCAAAAGAAAGTACCATATGGTTCTAACAGCTAGGGAAAAATGGAAAATCAAAGAGGGCTCAGTAATGTAGGTAGGATTTTGTTGTGGGAAAGATAATACCTCCATCTTCCATAGCAATCCATGAGGAAATTCTAAAGATGTGACTTGATGGCATATTATTGGAAATGCATTTAATTATTTGTAACTGCCAAGGACATAATAAGTTGGGAGGGCAGAGGGAGGAGACTTAGTAATAACTCCAAACAACTAATCTTTTATGTCTGCCATTTGTAGAAGGGAAATTACAATTTTGAATGTTAAAGTAAACTAAAATGGAGTGAAGAAAATAGAAGTAAATGTTGCAAGATGACAAAGGAAACCTGGTATAGCCATCCAGGCGTGTTTGAGCTCCTGACAAAAAGGAATAAAGGTACATTTCTGTTACTTCATATGGAAATAGTATGCTATTGTTGAAAATTTCAGCTGTGTATTGAAAAAAAAAGAAATCACTACCATACTATTCAGTAGATGATATCAGAATTGAGCAGTCAATAGACTTGACTCATTCTCCCAAAAAGAGTAAATATATGAAATCTATGTACAGTTTGGCAGAAATTGCACCATTGAAATTGCACCATTGCCTATTTCTGTTTTGAAATGCCTTATAAGATGTTCATTGATGGTCCAGCACTGAGTGCCTCATCTTCCACAACTCTCTCTTCAGCCCTCTGCAAAGCCCATTAGAGCAAGAAAGAAGGAAGAGAGTGTATCTATCTGACTGATCTAAGCAAGCCACAAGCCAGTACAGTAGTCAACACATGGAGAAATGAGAAGTCTCTCCAGGATGCACATTCCAGGGGTCTGTTTGGCAGAAAGGCTGAAGTTTTCCCCAGAAGTTTCCTCAAGGACTGCATCCTCCACTTATGCCCTTGGTAGCACAGGCCTTCCCCCATGTCTTCCACAAGGAGGAAAGGAAATTTCATAATCCAGGTACTGTTAACTCAAGAAGTACTGCCCCAATAAGTTCACTATTACTTTAAAAACTTTACAAAATCTTTGTTAGAATTTTCTAATTTTCCATGTTCTACATATGCCAGGACTTACAGGAACAGTTTAGGGTTTAGTTTGATTGTCAAAATCAGCCAAAAGAATTCTCTGATTCACAGAAGTGCCCCACACTGCGGTACCAAAAGCACTTGGTGGAGTCCTTGCTGGAGCCTGAGCCTAAGAGGGTTGCACTCCTGCGGGTGAGTCCTTGTGGAGAACCTGTTCAGGAATTAGAAGCCCACAGAGAAGCCAACTGAAGTTACGAGCTTGCTTTTTCTTTCCCCCCCTGCTATTTTTGCTTTTTTTTCTTTCTTTCTTTTCTTTCTTTTTTTTTTCCTCAAAAGAAGAGTTAAGCATTACAGTTTGGATTAATTTGAGTTGGTATTTTGTTATGCTATTAAAATGCAGTTACACTACTGCTTTCTTGCAATACTGATTTTACCTATAACCTGCTGTTTGAGTCAAATGGGTTTACTGTGGTTTTGTTTTTGCCTCTTTTTCCAAATACTATTTTTAATTACCATATATATTTTAGGAAATATTTAATCTCATTTTAAATACATGGGAAAGAAAGTGAACGCAATACGTATAAAAGCAGACATTAACCGTTTACACAATGAAACGGATGAAGGCATGATGAGGATGACTTTGCTAGCTATATTAGGAACATATTAGGTGTTGTCCTGCAAGGTTACACATGGCTTATTTCTACCCCTCAAGTCTTAGCATCTGGACAAAAACAAACATGTTCTGCGGTCTAAGCAAATAAAAATAGGAGCACTCAGAGGCAGCAGAAAGCTAGGACACCACAAGTAAAGGAGTGAAGCTGTGATTCCACCTGCCCTACCTTGTCAGCCAGCAAAGCATGGTGCTCGCTATGAAAGGTGGTGGCAGCTGTCACTGCTCTGTTCTTTCCTTTAGGGACTTTGCATTTGATTTAGGATAATGTTTCCATCAGCTGCCACAAGAGCTTCTCTTCACACATGCATGGCAACCTGGCAAAGTTGCAAAGTTACAGTTTAGTGTTAAGTGTTTAGGAGCTTAGATCTCAGCTAAAGAGGGTAAGTCAAATGAAACCTAGTAGGTGAACCTCATCACTTAATAAGTCAAGCCCAGACTGCTGCTACTGATGTCTGTGTTTTCTACATATGCTTGGTATTTAGCATGCAGCCCTCTACATCTCAACTTATTCCTTACCTTGCAGTTCTTGCATGGCCAGAAATTATGACAGGAAAGAACTCAAAACTCCAACCAAACCATCTGAGCTTTGACCTCAGCCAGCTCCACTTTGCTTTCACCCATCATAAACAGCAACAAATCTTTTCTAATTGAGTTAAAGATATTACTGAGGCTGAGGGAGCTGGCGGATGTTATTGCTAGGCCACTCTCCATCATCTTTGAAAGGTCCTGGAGATCAGGAGAGGTGCCTGAGAACTGGAAGAAAGCCAATATCACCCCAGCCATCAAAAGGGGCAAGAAGGAGGAGCCAGGAAACTACAGGCCTGTCAGCCTCCCCTCCATCCCTAGAAAGATGATGAAACAGCTCTTCCTGCATGCTATCTCTAAGCATGTAGAGGATGAGAACATGATCAGGAGTAGTCAGCATGGATTCACCAAAGGGAAATCATGCTTGACCAACCTGATGGCCTTCTGTGATGGAATGACTGGCTGGGTCGATGAGGGCAGAGCAGTGGATGTTGTCTCCCTGGACTTCAGCAAGGCTTTTGACACTGTCTCCCATCACATCCTCCTAGGTAAGCTCAGGAAGTGTGGGCTAGACGAGTAGACAGTGAGGTGGATTGAGAACTGGCTGGATGGCCGAGCTCCGAGGGTTGTGGTGAATGGCGCAGAGTCAAGTTGGAGGCCTGTGGCTAGCGGTGTCCCCCAGGGGTCAGTCCTGGCTCCAGTCTTGTTCAATGTATTCATCAATGACCTTGAGGAAGGGACAGAGTGCACCCTCAGCAAGTTTGCTGATGATACTAAACTGGGGGGAGTGGCTGGCACAGCAGAAGGCTGTGCTGCCATTCCGAGGGACCTGGAGAGGCTGGAGAGGTGGGCGGAGAGGAACCTGCTGAAGTTCAACAAAGGCAAGTGCAGGGTCCTGCACCTGGGGAGGAATCACTCCAGGCACCAGGACAGGCTGGGGGTTGACCTGCTGGAGAGCAGCTCTGCAGAGAAGGACGTGGGAGTGCTGGTGGACAACAAGTTAAACATGAGCCAGCAGTGTGCCCTTGTGGCCAAGAAGGCCAATGGGATGCTGGGGTGCATTAGGCAGAGTGTTGCCAGCAGGTGGAGGGAGGTGATCCTGCCCCTCTGCTCATCCCTGGCGAGGCCATATCTGGAGTGCTGTGTCCAGTTCTGGGCTCCCCAGTACAAGAGAGACATGGCACTCCTGGAGAGAGTCCAGCGGAGGGCTCTACCAAGATGATTAGAGGGCTGGAGCACCTCTCCTATGAAGAAAGACTGCAAGAGCTGGGCCTGTTCAGCCTGGAGAAGAGAAGATTGAGAGGCGATCTCATCAACGTGTACAAGTATCTGAAGGGGGAGTGTCAAGAGGATGAGGCCAGCCTCTTCTCCGTGGTGCCCAGCAACAGGACAAGAGGGAACGGGCAGAAACTGAAACACGGGAAGTTCCATCTGAACCTGAGAAAAAACTTCTTCACTGTGAGGGTGACAGAGCATTGGAACAGGTTGCCCAGAGGGGTAGTGGAGTCTCCTTCGCTGGAGATATTCAAAAGCCGTCTGGATGTGATCCTGGGCAATATGCTCTAGAGGATCCTCCTCGAGCAGGGAGGTTGGACTAGATGATCTCCAGAGGTCCCTTCCAACCTCAACCATTCTTTCATTCTGTGATTCTGTGATTTATGTTCTCTAGCACAAGCAGATCATGGGGAAGCAACATATAGTTGTGTGCTGAGGTAATGTTCTTAATATGTCTACTTCTATGGATCTTGTTTAACATCTACCGTTCAAAATGTTCATGGAATATAAAGACAATTAAAAAAACCAACTGTATACATTTCCAGTTTACCTCAGTACAGGTTAACCAGGACCAGCTAACACATTTATGTATAACCCAAGCAAAGTTAAATTTGAAAAGCTTATTGTTTGGAGGGAAACACAGAATAACAATCTTTATTGCTCTCTCTTATTTTTTGAATTCTGTTTGAACAAAGCACTTCTCTTGTCAGTATTTATTTGTACAATGCCCCAAAGTGTGCTATCCGCTCTTCAGATGCTTGTCGATATGTTTATTTATTAAAAAAAAAAATCTATCTTTTCACCATCAACTCTTCTGTTGATAAGATTTTGTATGTAAAATATTGTAGCTTTAGTGTTGCTTGTATATTTCTCAGGGAAAAAATCCTTATTATATTGCTGCAACAATTTCAGTGTCTTCTACATAAAAGTAAAGTATTTTTAGTAAAACACATTTTAAGAGTGATTTGAATCGCAGGGGATCAGCAGGCAGTTCATTGTAATGCCTGTGAAGAGATAGCTAGCACACATTGATTTTAACTTCTGTGGTAATAAACACAGTAAAGATCTTGAAGTTAAAAGCCAGGATACTAAAGAAAAAAAAAAGTTTAAAAACTACTTATAGATTTTTCAAGGCTACAGTTTCTTGCTTCTGGCATTAAATACGTCTCATCATCCAAAGAAGTTTCACTTCTACTTTCACCTGTTAGGAAAAATCACATCTAATGGCTTCTACAAACTCAGATAACAAATTTAAGACTGAATTCCTAAACAAGCACTGCACATTAGAAGGAGGGGAAGAGAGCCTTGAACAAGCAGCAACTGAGGCAGAGGCAGCTGCAGAGAAACAGAAAGGAAAAAGTCAGAAACTGAGAAACAGCAGTGAAAAATCAAGGAAATCACATCCTCATCCATCTGAGAGTGGAGGTTGGTGTTAAATGAACAGAGAATATCTTCAGAAATACCCTTGATAGATGGATCCCCATGCTTTAAATAAAGCCATAAAATATATTATACAGTGAAAAGTGTTGAGGGGGCAGCTGGAGAAGCAAAATATTCCCAGTGTTGCTCATGAGAAATGTATTTTCACAATTGAACACAGAAGGCTCAAAATATAATGCATGCCTTTTTGTACTAGCAAGTGGTATCTCGTGTTAGATTTACCCCTACCCAAAGAGTAGTTTCACAGATTTTTGATTTTTTTTCACCTGAAAAAATCCTAAAGGATAACAAAGAAAAATTTTTCAGGGAGCCGGAAGAAGTAACAAAGTGCTACACTCTGAAAATTGGTCTAATAGAGTTCATCTATCTCAGGCATAATATGAGCTGTGGAAGCTGATGAGCAGGCCAGCAAATTAGGTGCCAGGGTTGGAGCTGCCTATCTTTAACCACCAAAGACTGAAAACATTGGCCTTTGTCTTTAGTACCACCTAGTGTCAAAACCCTTCACTCTGAGTTGAAAAGAAATGAATTGAGCTCTGTCCATTCTCCTTTATTTTCTAAACAACGCCAGAATATGCAGGAACAGGGACAGGAAGGCCTCTTTTTCACCTGAGAGCATAAGGAAGAGGGTCTTTCATAGCTCTGCTTACTTTCTGGGAGAAAATATTTGGGGCCTGAAAAGAACTTGCATTTGTGGTACATCAGGCCCAAGCTCCTTCAATATTATGCATAATTTTAAGCACACTTACATTTTCCCATAGTATAAGCAACAGAAATGCTATAGGGCTTCTCTGCCCTGAGAAGGCACTGCACAGTGAGCTGGGCTGGGGCTGCACAGCCCATGCACTGCTTTACATTCGCAGGCAAGCCACAGCTGGCGAGCCGGGCCACTGGCGGTGGAGAGCCCGTGTCGCTGCCAAGCCAGGTATGTTGCCTGCCTCCGAAAGGCACGGTCCCTGCAGGCCCTCCAGTGCGTGCCCAGTGAGCCTTGACACCCAGCAGCAGCACCTGGTAGGTTCTGCTGAGCCCAGCCTAGCCCAGACTTTGGGGACCTTTTCCCACAAAACATTTCTAGAAGAAAACTATTTTGCCCCAGAATTTCCTTCCTGTACTGTTTGGGACTTTCCAAAACATGATGTTTGGAAGAAAAAATCATAAAGTCACTGTAGAAAGCTAGCAAAATGAATTCAGGTTAAGACAGAAGCTAGAACAGATACAGCAAATGTGAAAAGATACACAGCAGGCACATTTACCAAACCAGGACAGAGTGTATCTCCCTGGAGATGCTAGCAGCGCAAGTACACAAGCCCCTATTGCAATTCCTATGACTAATGAGGAACTGCCATGGCAGCTCCACATATAGTTTATAGATCTACTTATAAATTTAATACAAGAACAGGCCAGAGAAACAAGATAAAGATTAAATATATAGCAAAAAATTGTAGCAACATCAGCTAATTGCATAGCTGAGGCAGGAGGTGTTAATTACAATTATAGATGAGCCAGCTAGTAATTCACACATTAGTGAGCATAGAGCAATTATCAACCTGCTGGTTTTCTTGCTACTCATAATATACATGTTTTCCCATTTTTGACGGAAGATAATAGATGTATTGAACAATGTAACAGAATAGCAATGGATACAATGCTTATTTAGGTAACCTACAGCTGTGCTGTGCAATATTGTCACAAAGTATTTTGTTTCATTTGGAATAACTCACTATCCTGAGAGCTAAGTATTCTACTGCTAGACTTAAGTAGAAAAAATGTCATGGGTATTTCACAGATGGACAGACACAGTTTGTTTCTAGGTATAAGGTTTACAAATACAAATTAACCTTGGCTGGACCTAAGGCGAAAGAACAGTTTAAATTATGCACCAATATGAAATTAAATTTTAAAATATCAACATCAGGACATCTGTTTCTAAGTGATAAATTGGAAGAATTCCACTGACATGAGACTGGAAAAATAGAGTTTCCAAGCCTGGCAAATGTATTATTCCTATGAGCTTACTATGAGACTTGATTTAAGAAGGCTCCCCCAGCAGAGATCAGCTCACTACTGTTAGTAGCCTTATCATGTAAGGCAGCGTCATAGGGGGTACGAGGAAGAAAGCATTAAAGGTCACAAAGTGACAACTTCAGGAATAGGATGCAAGAGGACTTAGTGCTCGTATGTCATACCAAGGTCCCACAGCATCCGTCAATTACCGTGGCAAGCCATGGGGTGCACTATTAGTGCATGGCTTTCCAGGGAAGGCGGGACACTGGTTTAGCCCACAAATCCTGTAGATACAACACTACAAAATCATCCTTTCTCCAATTATAGAAAGAGGTGCTTCAGAGCTAGCCTGTGTATTCTATTCTACTAATGCTTTATGCTTTATACTACGTACACAGTACAACAAAAATCCCTTTCAGTCGAAGGGGGAACTGCTCATCCGTAACTAGACTTCTTTGGAATGAATTCTGCAGATTTATACTTACAGGGTGCTCCACTGGTATATTCCTGGCAATGCTTTGTCCTTGATTACTTAAACAATTTTTTTTTTTTTAAAGAAAGAAATTTATTCAGTACTAAAGAAGAACATGAGTCACATTTTGAAGATGTAAAGCTGTCATTTCATATGCTTTCTGTATATTTATGCTATTAGTTCAGTCACATTAAAATTCAATACAAGGATATCAAGCAACTTTGTGATTTTTTATCTGAAAATTATTATCTTTCTGGGCAGTTGTTTATCAATTAACAGGTACAACTGGGATATCATAACTAAGCTACACATTTTCTGCTTGTTTAGCAATAACTGAAGGCGAATGCAGTATGATATGTGTGCTTTATCACGAGAAAGTGAAATCTCTCCTATGTTAATGTACAAACTAAACTCATAACATTGATAACTTTTTTGGGTTTTTTTACTATTCATGATACGAAGGATTTGTAAACTTCTGTGGAAGGAGTAATGACCAGCATCAGTTCAATATTTTGAACAAATTCCATGACTATTTGCTCAAATTTTAAAAGAAAATTGTTCTGAGTTGTATTTGTACCACTTCTGTGTTATATTTCTGGATTAAATTCAGCCAAACCACCTGCCTAATACAAGATCTGTGTATTATGTAAGTCAGCATAGCTGTTATTTTGAGAGCTTAGCTGAGATATAAATGGAGCATGCACTTCATACTTTCTCTATATCCAGCATAAATACACCCAAAAATATGATAAATCTATGTATGCTGCTGCTTCTGAGTATGTATAGGCTATTACCCTGTCTTAACCTGTGATTTTTTGATCAGCGTGATTTAAAGGAACTGATCAAATACCTCTGACAATATGTATTGTCTTGGATTTCCTATGTCCTTGAAAGTCTGTCAGTGTAATGAGAACCACATTAATGCCATAAGCTGATAAATACTTCTTAATTGTGGACAATTGCTGCATAGCAAATGCTAAATAGCTAAAAAGAACAATTTGATACCAAAATGTTTCTGGTCTCATTCATGAACGTAAAGATTGATTGTTCTTAGAAACTTAGCGTTTTCCTCTCAAGAAATTTCCTAATGGGGCACTGGCATTCTCCAGCCTTTGAGTTTGGATGCATTTCAAGCATGTTGTCACTATGCCTCTGTGGAAATTCTCAGTAGCTCCATGACAGTGCTGGGACTCATGTGATGCCTGAGCAGGGGGCTACAGGGGGATTGCTTATTTTTAATTCTACTTCTTTCCTCTGTCAGACTTAGAATTAGCAGTGCTTTTACTTTTATTGTTGAAAGATAATTTTCTTGAAAATAACTGCCAAAGTCTCAAGACTTGTAGATGCTACACTCTTAGTCCAAGGAATAATTTGAAGTGTAACCTCTAATCCCACTCTACCAACCCTCATCAATCTTTGCATTACCTTTTACCTCAAATTAATGGATCCGTCAGAGGATGTGAGGAAAACTCAGGTATGGTTGGTGCTTAAGATAGCGATGTCATGGAGACCCTGCGCTGCTAAAGCAAAAGTCTGTGATGCCTGGGTACCGCTTTCACTGCAGAGAGGCTAGCTCTTAGGTAACCCAAACTAACTCAAGCTTGCAGTAAAGACTCAGTTTAGAGTAACATGAGGAGGGTTCTGTTTGGCCAGAGGGAGTAAATAGTAAATTTGGTAGGTTTGTGTCAGAATCTCTAAACAGTTACTCAACACACTTACATATTTAAGAAAAGGACTTCATGGAGTTTAAGTGTGAACTCCAATTTCTATGCAAGTCACTGGAAATTTTTTCATTGCCTTCAGTAGAATCAATATTTTACCTTTTGTACTCAGACTTGACATGGATACAATTACCTCTTTGTTCCTAGAGACTTTGCAAACAACTAAAATATAAGGAAATAGTTTAAATTTTAAGTATTAATAAATAAAATGGAATAAATTTTAGAAGTCTCAACACTTCAGGATATTTGTTATTGATAGCCAAACAGTAGAGATGACCAAATACAAACAGAATTCAAAGGTTAGTTTTAATTATAGCTCAGATATAATTTCCTTCCTCTGTATCTGGACTGGATGATCTCCAGGGGTCCATTCCAACCTTGGCCATTCTGTGATTCTATGATTCTATCTGGGGTTCATCACCGGAGATTAGATGCCACACTGATACACATAACAAAGGAATCATTTGTCACTTTTTCCTTTTTATTGATGACTGTTCAGGTAGAAGTTGCTGTTTCCAAGGTATTTCATAGAAGTGAATGAGGTTAACTTTACCATCCTTGGACATTCCCTCCCTTGAAGAAAGAGATTACAATGCCTAAAACTATGCTAGCTGAGTGCTTTTTAACTGGAGCTTTTCTAAGCAGTCACCATACTGATAGTACCCTCTCACTTCTGTATTAAGTGATAAGGACCTTTTATTTTTATAGGAAAAATCCAAAATAAATTTTAAACCATATATTCAGGAAGAGATAATAGACAGAGATTCCAGTTGTACAGAAGCATCAGTTAGCGTACACTTTTGTTTGTAGCTGCACCATAATCATCAAATTATGTCATGATGTGAGGCAGATATATTGCCCCTTAGCTGATTTTAGTTAATAGAAATCTTTCTTTCCAATGACCTATATCATTTACCTCACTGAATCTGAAGTCTAGAAACAATTTCAGCAATAGTGAAAAACTAATTCACGAGGCTTTACCCACAGAAACTCAGTGAGATTTTTTAGATAAAATTATTTCTTGCACATAAAGATTGACACAGACAGCATTGCAGCAGAATTGTCTTTGTAAGTGTAAAACCTAGCATAATGTAGATTTGATCTTGAGCACAGATATAATATTTTATAGTTACCTAATTTTAATTAAAAAAATTCAAAAGATGCACTGAATTATAAAATGTCTGCAATTATGAAGGAGAATATAGTCAAGTTTTGAATATGCATTTTGCAAACTACTGTATTTGGCTTGGCTTTCCCAAATGTTATAAAATGAAATAATGCAATGGTAGGAGCCTGTACCATAACTGAGGGGTGATCCGAGGTAGCTGCCATATTGAAACACTGAGCACAATCAATAGATAGGAGTTAGATAACCCCTTCGAAACCTGACTTTTTTTTTTCTGTTTTTTTTTGTACTGGAATTGGAATTTGGCTGATGCCTTTCCAGGGGACTTCTGCAAAAGATTCAAATCAAGCTCAACGTAAATATAAAGCATAAAAATGGTGTGCATGAGTGCTCTGTAAGCCATTAGAGTAGCTTTCACTTAAATCAGAGGGCACATCCTCTTCCAGACCCAGCAGATACAAGGAAGAGACAAATTAAGACTGGCTAAAAACTGTATAAATATAATCAAACCACGCAGAATATTCTTTCTATGTAAATATAAAAGTCTTTTGACATTCTGAATCTGTGTCTTGTCACAGATATAGTAATGCAAGCACATAGCACGTAGAAACAACAGAAGGTAAATGCTGTATAAAAGAACAGAGAAAAAGGAACACAAAAAGAGAAACACCAAATAGAGAAAACAAGGGCAGAATATACCTGAAAGATTGTAAAGGAATTAAGAGGAAAAAAAGCCTGTTCATGAGACAACAAAAAGAGATTAAGGGTGTTTTTAAGACTATTTTTTAACCACGCTTACTTATATTTCCTATTTTCAAAATACAGCACAAACTCGGACTTACTAATCAGCCTCTTGGAGCCTCTGGTGGTTGAGGTTACAAGCGCATACCACACTTTCTTTGTATAACCTGCTCTACAAAAATAGGATGTTTTTTCATTTTCCTAAGTTTATAGTGCTTCATTTTGCTTCATTTTTAAACCTCTTAAAATCAATCAGAAACTAGATACTGCAGTAAGTCAGGTATTAAGGGAGCCAGTGGTTATCAGTGTTTTCTGAGCATCCAAACTTCAGTTTTGCCAACACTAGGAAATAAAAATGTCATTTTATTTTAAATCCTTGGCACTTACAATCTCAGCATGTCCAACTGCTGGCAGAAAGACAGGCAACTGAAAAGCTTTGGCACCCTGTAGTACAGGCATCCATCATTATGTCACCTTTTGCTTTCACCTTTTATTAAAAACTAGATTAGAAGACTGACTTAAATGTTATCAAATTTCATCAAAAGCTGTCCTCTGGCCACAGACCTTACATGCAAATTTTGAAGTAGAAAGAAAAATTTCTAAGGATTTCTTAGATAAAGCATGGAAGGTAGGCTTATAATGGAAAACAACTACCTCTTTTCAGTAAGTGTCAGTGGTATAAAGCATTACTAACAGCTCTATTTATACTATAGCAAAAAATAGACCAAAAAGAGAAGAAGTAGAAAGTTTAAAATGAGAACCATTTGAGTTGCACCCAGGCTAGCTCACTGAGAAATTTCACTCCAAGATATTGAAAGTTGAAGTCAGAAGTAGCTGCTGAAATAGGCATTCTTCTGATATAAGACAGAGTGAGAGGAAAAAGATCTCAAATAAAATGTACATTCAAATTTTCTGGAGCTTACCATGCCCTACTCCTCTTTCTCATGATATCAGTTTTCCATTAATTCAGAGACATGCAGCACAGACACTAGAGCCCTAAACACTAAATTGAGTATGCAACGCAGTGTAAACATGATGTCCCCATATGCCCTCTTTTCTTCTCTCCTAGTTAACGGGAGGAAGAAAACTACTATGGACCATTCCTAGCAGTAAACTGTTGGTTCCTGATGTACTTTCCCAGCTGTTCCTGGTAGGGCTCTGCAGGCAGAAATAAGATTCTGACTTGTGAGATAAAGCTGCTGCCCCTACCACTGCTCTTATAACACTATCATAAAACTCCTTGATCAGTGTCAGCCCGGTAGTCTGGCCCAGGTAGTTTCAAAAGCAGATCAGGAAGAATTACTATTTTATTTTTACACTATGTATTTCCTTACAGAAAAGTCAGTGTAAAATAAAATAGAGGCATTCAGAAACTGGTTCCATCAGTTGCTGGTGTTTGTTTGCAGGGCAGTGCTTTTCTCCAGCTGGTTCATTTGTTTCAATTTATGAAGAAGTAAGTGTTTTATTTCTTGAAGCAAAATTAAAATCCACTTTCCACTTTCTGAGGCACCACAGGCACAGTGAGGGAGGAAATGATGGCAGGGAAGTCAACGCATCTCTGTGGAGTGTACGATATCCAACCAAAGACAGGACAGAGTATCTGCAGACTGGTTGCTGCAGTTGTACTCGTGGTGTGTTTACATGCTTATGTGTGTGGTTAACCATTACATCTGACTTATACATGGGTTAGTTAACCATATTTTTAAACCCAAAGTTAACCGTACTTTTAAATGCTGTACTGGACCAAGTCCTAAGGTTTTGTGCTTTTAAATTAAAGCACAGCAGGGATAATGTATGCAATAGAGATGACAGCCATTACCAAGTACCAAAAAATCACTTCAAAGCGCTAGCAATAAAAGTTAGTAATAAAGAACAGAACAATAAGATCTGCCCTCCTTCCAAATAACTAAATCCTCTTTTTTGAAACAAAAAGACAAAACTGTATTCACAATGCACCTACCTGTATTTATAAGCCCTTATTATTTTTCCTCAGTCATGGGAAGCATACAAATTTTAATGACATGTGAAACATCAGGCAATAGAGGAAGCTGAAAGAAATCCAGGTTGGTTCTCATTGCTCCTTTCTCCTCCCAAGTAAAGCACACACTTCATATAACATAATTTACAGTGACTTCTTTATCCAAGGGTCCTAATGACAGCAAGAGAAAAGGTTTGCTATTGTTAGATCTTATGCTGCTGTATGTAGCTGTTTAATCAATAAACAACTCCAAAGCTGGTCCGCTTAAATGAACTGCTCTTACAATTTAGTAGTATGTACTATGCATAGCTCCTGCCCCTTCATGGAATTCTATGAATCAGGTATGAGGCTAACAGAGGCTTTTTTCTAAATCGAAAGCATGCAGTGACCAAAGTCACTGAAGGCAATCGTTATTGTCTTAGTCACAGAGAGAGCACTTCTGTTTCAGGAAGTTAATGTTCCCTATAGTATCGGGGACAGAAAATACAATGAATTGGCATCCTATAAAACTTTTTGATAAGTGTCTCATTTATTAATGGGATTAATCTTATTAGAAATCAGACTGCTTTCAGAATTGGCTGGAACTGTAATAACTGGCCCCCAACTAGCAAAACACGCACTATGTTTTGTTAAGCATGAAGTATCCATCAGCTTCTCTGTATTTTTTACAAATATGAGCTGGGCTTTACAAGTTGCTAGGGTTTCAATCATTGTTTCGCCAAGAAAAGGGCAAACAAAAGGTAAGTTCTCACATAACTGATGATACTACTAAAGGGTCTGTGATTTGGCTCATGGCTTCACCTGTCACATATGATAAGCAGCTTCTTCTTGCAGTGGCAAAACCTCCAAACCATATTTCAAGATAGGTTTTTCTTGCTAAGAACCAGTCTGTTTTAGAGAAGCTGTACCATTACAGCTATCCTGGCACAACTATGTTGAAAACCACCCCCCTTGCAAAGGAGATACAGCAACTAAGTCTAGATTAGCAAGTCTTGTAACCAAAGAGTAACAGAGGAGTGAGACAGTTAGTGTTGGGGACCAGATAATCACAGGACACACAAATCAGGGCTATTTTAGTTTGGACTTGCTTTAGTCTGGTCCCATGGGCCCATTTGTGGCTGGGCCCCATCTTCCGGTTTCTTTTTGTCCAAAATCAACTTTGTGTGTACTGGGGCCACCCGACACTGTGAACTGAAGAAAATAAGTGAGGGAGGTCAAGAGATTCGCTTTGAAAGTGCACTCCCGACCTGAATGAAAACACTATTGTCAATATGCTCAAGATGTAAAAACAGAAGGCACTTTCCTGCTGGTGTAAATTTACTTCCTCTCTAAATGACATAAAGTCCATCACATTCTTTTCTGCTCATACAAGAGTTGAGATTTTTCTGGCGTACATTGAAAGCCAGCTGGCAAAAGTCTATATCATAAACTTGATATTAGACTAACATGAAAGGCAAAACAACACAGAGTATTTGCAGGCATAGGGTGAAAATTCTTGCACCTACATCCCTATTATAAAAATGATAAATATATTCATCCTGTCATAGACAATCAGAACTGCTGACGCTTAGTGCCACTCTTGTGTTTTCTGAATTTATTGTCATTACGTAAAATGCAGAATCAGCACAAAATCTTTATTTGTAGGACATTCGACAGAAAAAAACAGATAGAGAACACAAAGCCTGTGAACGTGTTTACGCTCAGATAATCCTTCAAGCTATAGATTGCACAGCAACTATCATTAATTTTAGAAGTCATCCAACAATATTCTTCCACAAAGCTTTCAAAAGTGTAAGAATGAGCTCACATGTACATGAGAATGATAAATGTTTTCCTCTGCCTCACAGATATTATTTATATTCACCAGTGCGATGCTCATCATTTTTATATAATGCAATGCCTTGTAATGTCTTCTAGGTAAATAAACACTAAAAAGGAAAATCAATCAGAGAACTTCAGACAAGAGCTTGTTAGAATTTTTCAATGAAATTTTTATTGTTAGGGAAAGCCCATTTATCAAAGGTTTTGGTGGGTACAACAGGAATGACACCCAGCCTTACTGGGAAAGGTTTCTGATATCCTGTATGGAAATGCTAGAAATGCAGAAGGAGGATTAGGCAACAGAAGCACTTGCAATTCAGTCTCTTAGCTACTGGAGATCTTTCACTATACCACTCACTTAGGAACCCTTCTTTCTTATGTTATTTTTTCCTGCGGGTGGTACTTTTCCGGTATTTGCATTAACTGTGTATGGAACCAGAGAGAAAGAAAAGTTTTCACACCTATAACCTAAAGAACAGACCTGGAAGACCTGAGTCCAGGTCTCTGATCTGAACCTAAAAGAGGAGGGACTTGAAATTGGTTTCCTATAGAAACCTCTTCTGAAGGGTCTTGACTTCACAGCAGTGACAGTTAAGATGGTAGTACCACATTTCTTTTGTCTCATTTCTTCTACCATACCTCTAGAAGAAATGTGTATTATCATTTCAGCGCTCGTAATTGTCAGTCATTCACAAGACAACTCATCAGATTTTCAGTCTGAAGAAGCTGTAATACCATATCTACATTCAGTAAAAAACCACTGTTATTCCACAGAATGACCCAATAAGAGTTGTCTGTCTATACTTCTGTAAGAACAGCATTCTGTAAGTTACTCTCAAATTATTCTTGATTATCCTGTCACCTTTTATAAATATTCAAATAACTCTCAAACAGAGATAATGATTCTTCAGTTTGCACACAACAGAGGGTATTCAGTCTTGTTTAAGCTGAGACATAAATGCTTAATACCCATCTCTAAGTCCCAAATAGAATATCAGTCTTTAAGTCCCTAACAACATATCAGGCTACTTTCTTTACTGGATGCCTGTCTCTGCTTGCCTGGATTCCTAGAGGCTCCATTTTAGTCAGCCATGCATGTGCAGAGTGCCTCTTCCAGGGAGAAATGTACCTCTCTTTCCCCTAATAGGCCAGTGCACACAGGAACCCAGTATCTATCCATGTTGCAGAGAAGTCTAAAAAACTAGTTGCGATTATCAATACAACTAATCTCATCTGCTATGACGGTAGGTTGTCCATCATTTCTATAATGACTAGCTGTTAGAGAACTCACTGAAGAGTTAAGAAATAGAGAAGCCTCAGCTCACATCCGAGGAGATATGGGACTAACCATCTGATTTTCAGTTATTGGGAGGAGGAAGGTACACCATCTGCCCTCAAAACCGAGCGGCTGAAAACAGAGAACGGTCAGAAGGTGGGCCAGGTTAGGCCTGTTGCCTAATGGCTAGACAATTCACGGAACAGAGAAATTTAAGGCTCTGAAAATAGTCTGGAGCCATGACTTGAAAGTCTCTTTTTCATAGCAAGAGTTCTGACAGCTCCAGACAGACTTACACCAGCTTGGTCATCAGCCAGGTTGTGGCACTCCCAGGCCTCACTAAATAAGGGTTCAGATGCAAGAAAAGGGGTGGAAAGTGCATTCATCTACACAGGAAAAGAAAAAAAAAGTTACTTTTATTCAGTAAATTTTAAGTCATGTAACACATAAATATTAAAAGCTACTGACGTGAAGAGAAGCATAACTATAGCTACCCTTTTAACACATTTTTGTGAAAGCCCAGGTATGATACCAAGTCATAACTTAATCACAGAAGTAATAACATTACGTTTGGTAATCAATTAACATAATTAATTTTACACTGCTGATATAAAATCATTAATATGACCTGCCATTGCAGTGCATCAGCAAGTAGCTAATTTTGTTACAGAGTTATCCTAGTACAATAACTAACAGAAAGATCATTCCAGTGCTGAATTGTTAATTTGAGTTTCTCACTTCCAAAGGAGTAAAGGTTTCCAGGCAGGTACTGAGTGATCTGCCTCCCTCTTAGGTATCTAGAATTGCAGAGCGTTAACTCTAAACACAGAAAAATCTTATTATTGAAAAAAAAAAACTGTTTCAGGTAAGTCCACCTGGCTTTTACAATTGTCTTTTCTGAACATCTGGGTAAGCAAAGCTTTATCTAGATAAATGCCCACAGAAAGCCATTTCTGAATCCACAAAAACCATGTTTTTTGGTTCAGTGCTAAAGCAAGAATTGTTTTAAGTGGAAGGAGAAGTATTTGGAGATTGGTTGTATATTTCAGGGGGAATTAGAAGCAGTAGGACAGGTTTTGGCTGACCAGTTGTAGCCTCATATGAGATTGCAATCATTCTGTTGATGAATTCATGAAGGAAAAAACCACTCTCCTAGTCCTACACAAACTGAAATCTGATCACATAAGATGTTCTTTGATCACTTTGAAATGTAAAGTATTATGTTAAAAGCCATAGACATGCACAATGAAAAGTCGTGAATAGACAAACTGTGCCCTGCCTTGCCCTCCCAGTACTCCCAATAATAAATAACTCAGAATCCACTCTCTGCCATAGAATCTTTCTAGAATATTACTGGACAAGCATTTTCAGAATAATGATGACTTTGGGTTACTTTTCTCCCATATCTGACTTGTGGGCCCACACAAGTATGAGCGTGATGTATCATGTTGTATCACACAGCTCTTTCTATGCTAAAGTACTTAACAAACATAGATTAATCACTTTAGACACCATCACAGTGCAGCGGTGTACAGACCAAAGTTTGGGAAAAACATTTAAGCATTTGCATATTGTCTACCTACAACATGCAATAGGAATCAATGTCAGCTTACTCTTATATATGGATACTTACATAAATTTGCATGTGCAGTTCTTGCTTAACCTGCTTTCATTAAATCTATATATTCATTCAATGCAACACACCCGTCATTCGCTGGACACTCATTTTCAACACATAAAAGCTTTCTTCCACTGATGTACATATGTGTTTTTGCCACAACAGTCTCCATCACTTATCCTGTTCTGCCTCTAATCTTCCATAAGAGCTAAAGGTCTGATTCCTTCCTCTCTGGGGGCTATGGGGCAGGAGATGAGCACGCCATTTAGAAATATGTTGGAAGCAGAGAGGGGTAGTAAGAAGGAAATAAAAAACACATGGAGGAGTCAGAAGCTCATGGGAAGGAAGAGAGTGCATCAGGTGAATAGTAGGGTCTTAAGAATAATTGGGGCTTTATTTTCTAAGTATACAAACTTTCAAAAATAAAAACAGTAATGTGTTAGTTATATTCAGAGTAGCTTTCTCACCCTGTATTGTTCACAATGCATAACCTTTCAGGGCAGGAAGTATATCTGCAACTCAATCTGCAAAGCTCAAAGAAATCCTTATGCTACAAAAACAAGAACACCTATTGACACAATAATCTATAATAGATCTCTAGGAATTATTCTGATGTCTAGTCTCATTGCCCTGAGTAGCAAACTTTAGTGAAGAATTGCTTACAATTGTAAAAAAGAGACAGAACCCTGATTTGTCAAAAGTCAACATGGAGGGAAGAGGGGAAAACAGAGAGAGTAGGCACAAGCAGCAGAACACTTCAGCACCCTCCCAAGCATTTAGAAAGACAGCTGACAACTGGCAGGTCACCTCAGGCTTAGGCTGGAAAAGATCTGTGGCCCTTATACTATGTCAGGTGCTGGTGACAGTTGTTTAAACCTGCTCAAAGATATGTTCCCTAATGCAGCCTCCTCAAACTTTCGTGGTTAAAATGCCTCAGAATACTGAAGCCAGAACACGTTTCATGTTATTTCCATTTGTAATATTGAAGTTATAGACTCAATAAAAATAACATATTTTTCTTGTTTAAAATATATGTCGAGCAGCAAGCTACAGATCTGTAACAGTAACTGGCACTGTAAAGTTTCTTCAGATCCATTTGGAGAAAATTAAATATATGTACTATCTCTATTTTTAAGCTTAATATAATGGCAGCTGCATCAAAAAGTTCATACAGCTCTGGCCTAAGAGTTCATACATTATTCACCAGATAACTGAACTAAATCCAATAGAAATATTTTCAAAACTATATAGCTATTTATTTAAACGCTTACTCACTGAACAGTTTTTTTCCCAGGATTATTATCTACAATCTGTTTGTGAAAGCAACATCTTTGCTCCCCGTGGTTTTTTGCAGATTGCAAACTCTCCAGAAATACAGTCCACTGAGAATGCAACTGAAACTACATGTTGCTTCACCCAACACCAGAGTAGCACTGCCCAAAAATAAAAGTAAAAGCCAGATCTATTATGGCTTGAACACTATCAGTGTCACACTGGTAACGGACTACCAACCTTCATCCTTGTGTTTTTCCACTGCCTCAAGCATAGGATAGATGTTTCCTTTTCAAGCTCCAGCCCTGATCTAACAGCTCACATTCAGTTTCAAAATTTTAAGTTTGACCTGCATTTCTCCCATGAGGCCAGACTCTATTGTACATTTATGTAATCAAGTTATTTTCTAACCACATTTTCACCTCATCCCATGCCAAATCTCATGCAGAATTAATTCTCACTGAGTATCTGCAAGGACTTTCACTGTTCTCCTTCAAATCACTTGCTGAAACTTTGATTTAACGAAGATCCCCATCAGTCAGGCTGACTAATATCCCATTGTCTTTTTATCCTCACTCATTTTAAGCATCTATTCTCCAGTCCCATGCATAGATTGGGGTCTGCTTAGGGACTTTTGTTCTGTGTTTGTGTTTTACCTGTTACACAGATTATGATTAGCATTCCCTGTGTGCAATGATAATATAAATCATAAAAAGTAATGAAAGTGTTATCTAACTTCCTTATGGTCAAGATCTCAATTTTTTGAGGAACTTCACGAGAGGCATTCTTAGGAGAACTGTATTTTATAACGCCATATTGAAGCTGTAGATCAGTATCCACCCAGAAAGAAGAATGGCACCCAGTAAACTGGTAACAAAGATAATCATTAAAGTATCTAAGAGTCTTTTTAAGGTAATAATTTGACTGAAGTCAGGAAAACTTGTATAATATGAGAAAAAAATGATTAAAAGCAAGACAGAAAATCAAGCAGGAGGATGGAGATATTGCTTTAAAATAATCCTTTGTTAATACAGAGCTACTCCAAAGGATAACCCATGCTACTCCAAAGCATAACCCATGAGGGTTTTTAGCACATTCATATAGAATGACTTGCAACACAAACAGCTCATTTAAGGCATTGTTGTTCACAGTTTTTAAAATTTCATGAACTCGCTGCATAAGCGCACTTGCTGAGATTCACGCTAATTATTCTTCCCTGAAAACAGCGCCACACCTGCATAAATGAAAATTCTGTGCAAATTGGAACAAATTGGTAGAAAAGGTATATCAGAATGATATGCAGAGCTGTTACTGAACAATATTTACATGTCTAAATCTGCACTGAAGAAAATATTAAAAAACTATGGAACTTTTTAAAAGTAATTTATTAGATAACATTAATCTAGATAAGACAGTGGTACATAACAGGAACAGGATGTGTCAAAGCGCTTACTTCGCATGAGTCCTAGTCTGCATATATGTTATATAGTTTATTCTTCAGAAATAATAGAACAGATTTCTTGTTTTTTGAAATGCAACGCTGTAAGTATAAAGCATTCTTTACAGAAAGCATAAAGTTAAAATAATATTTGAGGGCAGCACTGGAGATGAATGCCAATGTGAAGAATTATGTTTTTTCTCTTCTATTTATCATGGTAGCATGTGATTTGGGCGCCCCACACTTGGACCAGAAAACACTTGTGCTTAGAACTGTGCAAATATAAAGCAAAAGAGAAGAAAGCATTGCTGATCCTATAATCCCAGCTTCATCATAACTTGAGTTTGATTTTATAACACATAGGTATGCCGAGCTTTGTAGTCAGCTCAGAATGCAAAGCACAGATGAGCTTTGTAGTCAAGTGCAATTTTTTTTACTTCTTTACTTTGTTCAGGTTATAATAAGAAAAGTCTGTTTATATATACAAGCGCTTCTAAAAGGTTTAGATAAAAGCATTTCTCATGTAATTCACGATACTTTTTACACAACAAGATGAAGATGAAAGAAGTTTACTTCTCAAAATTGGGACAGAATATCGAGAAAACAATTGCTTTCATGTACATTTGGTTCTATATGCAACCAACCTGAATAATTTTTCAATTGTAAAGGTCATTAAAATCTTGAAAATCTCTGATATGTTCAAAACATCACAGTAAGGTAACATTATTTATTTGTAGCACTGCATTACGAAAACATCCAGCTGTGGTGGACCTTTAACTGTAAGATCATACAAAGGAAACATTGAAAGAACAAAGGCATCGCACCAACCTCAGGTTATTACTGCCTATAGACATTAAACTTGTCAAATATGACTAAAACTGCACTGTGCATGATGGCAGAAACATTTAAAACAAGAAGACTGTAAACCCATGAGTAAATCAGTCATTTTGTTAGACTGAAAAGTCCTCCAGAAATTTCAGCAGGAATGCTATTTGCTAAAACATCTGCCGAAATAAGAGGTTTCATCTCCTCGGAGCTTTCTTTACTATACACCTGAATGACTCCAGGAAAACAAGATTCTGTGCTTAAGTGTCTCTGAAAGTAGGAAGTATGCAAGAAAGTTATTTTGATTGCCACTCAATAAAAATTAATATTCAATTTAGTTGATTTTTTTCATATTCTTAATACTCTAAGGGCAAATACAGCTCAATCCTATGTATCAAATGTCTTCTTTTTCTTCTCTGTATAAAAGTTATTTTCAGTCTGGCCACAAAGAGGACTTGACACTAACTTCAGTAAATAACTTACCACCAATAAAATAGTAGCTTTCAAGAACTTAGCACAGCAAAACTTTGAAATCATAATCCTCTGCAGCTGTCATAACCTGAATCAGAAAAATCACGATATAGATACGTGCATGCCCACTGAATTTATGGCATGTTTATCATTTTATTTCATGCATTCATTATAGCAAACTCTGCACAGTTGTAAGTTCCCCTCTTGTATGTGATTAGGCAAAACTATGAACTTGAACTTGTGATATTATGCATCATTTTGCTGCTCAAATTAATTAGGTTAGGGAATTTATTGAACTCAGTACAATCTGTCTATTTAATTACTCACCAATTACTGGAAAAGATAGAAATAATTGTAGTAAAGAGTATCAAAGATAAGAAGAGAATGCAAGACTACTTCAAAATTTCAGACGTTCCAATACCGAAATGTTGTTGCTGCTGAGACATTGTATTCCAGAAGCACTGTTTGTGATGCATGATGCTAAAATACTCCTTAAGGGTTAGGAGATCTGTAATTATTTTTCTGGTCAAATCAACCAGTCAAGTCTGCAAACAGCAAATCTTTCTTTCTTGCTGCTGGTGTCCCTCGTCACCTTGTCTTGGCACATTTTCCTTTCCCTTCCTAGCCAGCAGCTATTTGGATAGCATACCAAGCATCAATGAAGGTTGTCTTAAACTTTTCCTATAGTGTATCTCATTTGTCTTTTGTTAGTCAGACAAGTTAAATTGTGAATTTGTAATAAACAATTTCCAAGCTTATTTTCATAGACATCTATCATTAACTTTAGGGCCTGTCCAGTAAAACAACAATCAGAAAGTTATCTAATAAACTATACTCCTGCAAAGGATTGTTAATATGTTTCATTTTATACACTATGAGAGCTTAAAGCGTGTCATAAATTTATTACTCAAAATATTGGTTTGAGCAGATGTTTTCTTCTGCGGTACACGCATTTTTATCAAAATGTTCACCCAAATACATATTTTCTTTCTCATAGTCCATAGAAATTTCAGCAGGCAACATTTTCTACCAGTCAAAAAGTACACCTTTGTTTTAATTACAAACAAAAGGAGTCTTAAAAACAAGTATTAAACAATAACGTGAAGAAGAGAGACTATATTTAATTTCTTCCTTTTTAAAATAAATTTCTTTTAACCCACTACAAAAGCCTCTGAATCACCTAGTTGACGTATCTTATTTAATAATTCTATTTCTATGACTGTGTGGGTTTCAGCTACTTATAAACACCTGTCATTGAAATGCAATAACTTTTTTTTTAATAAGACAGTGCCTAAATAAAAAGCTATAAATAGCTTTAAATAGCTGTGTGTAAAAAACATATGGACAAACCGAATGACATACATACATAATTCTAGTGATCAAGGTTTTTTATCATTATTCATAGATATTCTCTTTTTAAAAATAAAAATGGAAGAATTCATAGCTCATGCAAATGTTGAACAAAATACTTCCACAGTCAACATGGGAGAATAACCGAGAAAGAAATCAAGTGCTAACAGTGTGATTAGCTCTGATATTCAGTTTTCAAGACAAATGCCTTTCTTACTTCATACTTGATGGGCCTGATTGGAGATACAGGGGGAAGAATTAAAATGCCAGTGCTGTTAACCTGGCCAAAATTCTTCCTTTGGAGCAGATCATGAAACTTATGGATATATTCCAATCAGCAGTTGCGTTGGCTCCCAAGGAATCGGCAATAACGTTGCAACAGCCCGCGGGTATCCTCTGTACCTTGAAGCTGGCTTCATTCCGCTTACCAATAAGAGCTGCTGTCACACTTCTCCCTGGTAAGAAACGCAGTTGAAACCGTGGTAGCAGTGGCATTTTGACATGGTATTTCTCTGGAGTAGCAGAAAAGGCAATTTTTGCCTTATGAATGTATTATGGCATCTTTTCCAAAATTAGGTCTGTAGGGCTGGTTGAGAAAGTCTCCAGCGTATATCCACTGTGCTGCCTTAGGAGCCACGGACCATGGCAGGGGGAGAAGGCAGGCGCAGGATGGCTGGATCACTTATAGCTATAAACTTGGGCAAAATTATCCAGGTAATGAAGTTGAAGAACAAGCCTTTAAGAATTATGTGAACAATAGTGGTTAATTTAGCCTTTTGGATAAATCAAAGCTATGTTTTCTCCATGCTTAAGCTGCTCAGTGAGTACAAGCTGAACTGACCAATGTTTCATTTTAAACACACATTTCTCAAATGACCTATCCATATCAAAGACTTTTGTGAATAGTTTTATTAAGCCTTTTGTGAAAGTGCTGCTTCCATTTTTTGGTTACTGCTCCATCACTGATTTACACCTCTTGTAGCTGTTAACCAAAATAACCTGTGGAGTTGTTAATATTGCAAAGATATTTTAATTCATAATCACCAAAATCTCACCTTCCTTGCACCTTTTGCTGTAAGACACTAACACTATCACGTATCAAGTACCTGTTGTGACATTTACACAAATCCGCATTAACTATTGCTTTCATTTGTCCTTCACTTCCCTGCACTTCATAGATTTACCAGGAAAGGTTTGTTAGGGAGCAGAGAAAGGATCTCGCATACTTATTTATCTTTGGCTTATGTCAGGATTGGATAGCCAGGAACCAGTGATAAGCATTAGAAGGACTGTGGTTGAAAATAATATTTTTTAAAGTAGAAAATTAAAAACTTCAGCTGAAGATGTGAAGCCTTTGAATGGTTGTGGGAAATGTGACCATACAACCCTTACCAGTACTTTATTTTATTTTGTTCCTTCTGAAGTTATGCTGCTTAGTCCATCCTCCCACGCACAGTCACACAAAAAAACTTACTCCAGTCCAAAGATGCAGTAAATCCCATGGCTAAAAAGCCCAGTATACATCTGTGAGCAAGTGCTAAAGCTACCTGCTGGCTCAGCTGTAACGGCATGTAGGAGTGGGTTTTTTCTTCCCTCTGGAAGAATGTGAATAGGGTTGTGATTGCCACCTGTGGAGTTTTATCCCACAGAGCAAAATGGTCTTGTTGTAGTGCAATGTTTCACCAGCATGTCATCATTCTTTATTGGATATATAACGACACCTCAAAACTGTATGACAACATTCCTTTAAAATATGATGCTGTCAGGAAGCCTGATGCTGCTTTAGTTCCCTCCTTTTGAACTGAAAGCCCAGTCTGAACTGCAGAAGTTCTGTGTGAAAGATTAGTAGTTCAAAGTAAGAGTTTTGCCAAAAAATGCTGATTCACTGAAATAAAATATTTTGTTTAAACATCTTGATTTCAGCAATGCATAACACAAATACAGGCAGCCTCTTTATGAGAACTCTATCTGATCTCTTCGTACATATATTTCACATAACCTAGAAGGCAACTTGGACCTTGGATCAGAAGTTTTACGATTTCAAGAATTTGGTGACATAGGCCCAAAAAATGGAGATTCTAATGTTTCAAGGCCAGAATTTGAAGGAAACTCCACTACGTACACAGTACTGGGGTCCTGAAAAATGAAATTCTACAGCAACTGGACTTCTGGAGTCCATAAGTCTCAGCTTCATGGCATACAGCTTGGAAGACTGGAAAATGAAGATCAAGCAGGGCCTCCTCCCAGGAGTTCCACATTTCCTGGTGCAAATTTGTGAGCCTAGAAAAACTCGGAGTAACGGTCTAAGCCAAACTTTCCAGTGTTTTTGGATTCCCAATCCTTAGAAGAGGAGCTCTCAGTTTGGGAGGGGCTTCCCAGGCTGTCATCCCAGAAAAATCACTAAAAAAAGTAATTATTCACAATGCCAGAACATGTAATGAATCATTTTGTTAGAGGACCTAAACTCAGGTTATATGAAAATGACATGCCAAAGACAGTGTGCTTCCTTGAGCCGGTGTCAAGCTTCACAGAACATATTGGCCATGTGCCAAGCCACTATTCTTCTGCTAGTCCTACAGCCTCGTATTGTCTTTAATGCTTTGATTGGTTCCTGAAGATTTTAGATGCTGATAACCTTCTCCAAAACCGTTGCTTATAATATGTGGCCATTTACTGATTTTAGTGGACTTCATGTGAAAGCCTATTGCACCGCTGGATTTTTAGAGGCTCTAAAAGTGGTCCTCACTGTATTCTCACTTAAGCCAAAGGTGCATTTCACCTAAGACAAAAAAGTCAGGCTAGTGCTAAGTATCTTTAAATATACCATCCTATACTCTTTTAAAGAGGTGATTAGTAACTGTCAGTCATGACCGTGCAAGGATAAAGATTTTACAGACTGGAACCTATACAGATATAAGTAATCTACTGAATTTTACGCAGCACAACTGCATATGGAAGCATACACAGGCCCTGGAGAGAGCAATATTCATCATTCAGTAAGGTACCTTATACAAATAAATTAATTCTTACACTGTGAACTGGAGGTTGCTTAGCGACAGGCAAATACAAGATAGAGTAAACTGGTATATTATATCTGGGGCTTCAGAGAGGCTAACTTTACAAAGCTCAGAAAAATTTGAACACAGATAAATAGAACTATTTACAGTGTTCCAGACGAGGCTCTCACCCTCTGCACACTCTATAATGGAACAAATATTCACCTTTCTCTACTGGAACTACTTTACCAGATATATCTTTGGGTTAGCTGCCCTTTTCACAGACAAGTCCTACCATCATACCCTGACTGACCCAGATCATTCTTCTTTGTTGTCATTTCCAATTGATAAGTCCTCAGCACACGGCAGAAATTCTTAGTAGTCCCTGAATGCATGATGAGGCACTTTTCATTATTAAATGTAATCCTATTCCATTACTGCAATCCTTGAGGTCATCCAATTTCTTTTTTGTATTGATAATACCTCCCAAATTTTGTCATCAGCAAATTTAATTACCACATTCCCACTATTTCTGCCAAGGTCATTTATTAAACTGTTATATGAGATCACTTTCAACACCAGTCCTTGAGGAGCTCTACAAGCAATCTCTTTCCATCACAATTCTTCTTTCAACCAACTTGTTGGCATGTTCTCTTTAGCTAATTCTCTTCTTAGCTACTGTATTTCCACCAATTTTTACCATTCTTCATTTTAACTATTATCTTCCCACATGGTGATGTATTGAATGCTCAGACAAGGATTAAATAGAATGAATTGAATTTCCATTACATAAAAATCATCTAAGAATGAGTTTCACATTGGCATGGCTCATATTCAGGAGCCTTAAACTGGTTAGCTGGCAAACCCAGTATGATTTATGTTCAATATAACAAGTACTACGATAGTAGGGAAATTTCAGAAGAATAAAAATGTGATCATCTCAGGTAGTATCTCTAAAGAAATAAACGGTATGGACGTGAGTAACTAGGCTGGCATCAAATCCAATCAAAATGCTGCAGAAAATCAGAAACGTTGATAGGAGGAGATTCCTCCGGAAACTGGAAATAGGACTATAATTAATATCTGTAATTGTGAGAACAGATCTTATCAAACAAGATTGATTTCATTCTTTCCTAAGACTGATAAATGGAATTATATAGTCTTGGAAAGTATTTGTTGTGTGTTACCTTGCACTGTGATTAACAAATGAGCTTCACATGATATCAGTAAAGTGCATGGTAAATAGGTTAAAAGCTAACATGGAGAATGTGTACACTGAATTTAGATTGACCCTGGCATCTCCTGAAAGGATGCGAGCTGCCCTCTCTGCTCATACATACATTCTAGCTCCCAGAAAAGCTACCCAGGCTATGGGGTGGTGCTTTTCTTATATTTTATGGAGTGGAGTCCTTCTTGTCATCAGTCTAGGGACTACTTCTGTATTTGTCCCTATTAATGGGGAAAAGTGGCATGAAGTAGGGTGTAAAGATGCACAAACCATGGTTATTTGGGAACTTCTAATACTCAAAGCTTGTATATACAAGTGAGTTCAAAATACCTTTTGAAAATGGATGAAGCTATGAATCAAATAGTGTCAGATTCATCCTGGAAATTCAAAAGAGTCTCTGATGTGGGGCTGGATCATGCTTGTAATCAAGCTAAAGGACTGACAACACGGAAGGTTGAGGACTTGAACCTGAGATCTTGCTGGAATTCAGTTTTTGATGCTGCTTTACTGAAACACCTTCAGGAACTGTTGCCAATGAAAAGTTTTCCGTTGACTGGGAGTGTGTCTCATGTAACTCCAAAGAAACTAGTTCAAGGGCTGATGCTATTCAACATTTTCATCAGCAAGCTAGTTAAAAGAATATTGCAGATGACTGTACAGTTAGCAGAGAGAAAAATAATGATGAGGAAAAAGCAGTCATACAGCACAATCTGTCTCACTTGCTAAACTGGGCCCATTTAACTAGAATATAATTTAGTACAGCAAAATGCAAAATCATATTTGTAAAAACCAAGAACAGAGGTAAAATCGACAAGCATGACAGGCTGCATCCTGGAAAGCAGTGACTAAAAATCATCTAAGAATCACAGAAGACTGGTAACTAAATACAAACTCTTGGTGCATTGCTATCACACTACTGTATATGGTACTAGTGAAAGTAATAGAAGAAAACTGCATCCAGATCTGGGGCCTATTTCTAGAAAAAGTTGATGAAAATTCATTGGTATAGAAAAGAACATAGAATAATTTGAGGGTTGTAGAAGATGCTTTTCAGCGAGAGATGAAATAGTTCTATCCAATTTTATCAAAAGATGTAGTGACAATCTGATTACAGAATATAAGTGCATTTTCAGGGAGAAAACACCAGGTACGAACGGCCTATTTAATCTAGCAGAAGAAAGCAAAGTGGGAATCCGTGGCTTGAAGTTGAATCCACACAAATTCATGTGAAAGACAAGGCATGAAATTTCTATGATGAGAATGCGTAACTATCAGGTTTGTCTATTACTGGCAAAAATGTTCAATTAAAGATTTGATCCGTTTGTGAAAGATGTGCCTTAGAAAAACAGGGTGAAATGCAATGACCTATTATGAGTGACTAGATGATCTAGTAATTCTGGTCTTAAATTGATAAATACCAAACAAATGACAAGCTATTCTCCCTGTCATCCATGAAGCATCTTGTATATTTCTCAGACTTTACCAAAGAAGACTTTGTAAATATTTTGTGTATTTAAGAAATATTATTAGTGTCACTTTCATCTTTCTCTGCCAGCAAAATAAATCCTCTAACATCAGGAATATAACTGTGCAGACATCTAAAGGAGAGTGAAATGATCACTAATACATTTTAGAAATGCAATAATTACATATAAATTGCTTTTCCACATATAATATGACAAGTGCAAGGTCTGATATTTCAGGATTGACATGATTGATAGGAAGTACTGTACACATTCCATTTGCTTTCCAATGATCTGCTCTGCCAATGGTATACAGCTCCCATTTCTACACTGATGGATCACAAGCTACTGAATCTTAATCCTGTCACTGCTACGCTACAGAATACTGCCTGTCCTGGGCTTCAGGCCATATTGAAAGAAATTCAGCATTTGTGGTGGGAGCAAAAAAGAATGAAATATTTTTCTAGCAAGATGGGTTTTTCCCTTCATTTCAAGAGAGAAAGTGCAACCTGAAACTAATCAGTACCTTAGAATGTTAAAAGAAATCCCAGCAGAACTTTACAGGCAAAGTACAGAGGCATAAATATGTATTATATGAATCTCAGTATTACTAGCACATCATCATCGCTCCTGTATGCTAGGCATAAGAAAACATCTGTTTAAGCATTAAAATAAAGCCAGTGCATAGATTTGAAGTGCAGATGAAGTATAGAATTACTATTGACAGTAATATTTGTTACATGATACCAAAAAATTACACAGTGTGTGTGATTTATGCCACATATGGTATTCAAACTCATATATAATTTATTTAGAGAGCATGTGACAGAATGCAACTATACCTTCCACTTCGGGAATAAAAATAATTGAATTTAAATAAAATACTACACATAAAGACTACTTCTCAATATAAAATCAACTTGTAATTGGGAAAAAGTAGAGATTTATTTGCACAAACATTATAAGGTTATTAATAACCATTATTATAAGGTTATTAATTATTTATTTTAGTAGTACTTAAACAAAACAGTGAAAACATTGGTAATGTTAAGAAGTATCAGGACAAAAAAGTTGAAGTAAATTTCATTTCAAATGTATGTTTGCAAATCAGTTTCATATCCATCAAAATGAGATAGATAAAAGAAATACATTCATTTTTCATGTATCACAGCACATGTCCTGTCCAGCCAAGCCATACTCATTCAGAGCAGTACAAAGAAGTGTCTGCAACTGGCCAAGGAGCCTAAGCTAAAGTAAGGCTACTTCCTAAAAACTACACTGCTGACATCTGTCCAGGCACATAGGGATGTGCCAGAAGCAAGGGTCAGACACAGCAAAGATGAAGCCAGCACTGCAGAGATTCTGTCCAGAAATTCAAATTTCTTCCCTTCCCTTCCCTTCCCTTCCCTTCCCTTCCCTTCCCTTCCCTTCCCTTCCCTTCCCTTCCCTTCCCTTCCCTTCCCTTCCCTTCCCTTCCCTTCCCTTCCCTTCCCCCTTTATCTTTTTTCTTTGTTTTTTCTTTTCTTTTCTTTTTTTTTGTAGGAGGAGAGGAAACAAGGACTCCACCGCTGATTATACTCCCATCATGCCTAAGATGAGAACTCTCCCAAGAAAAGTCACTCTGGTAACTTTTAAGAAAAATTTAAAATTATTTTTTTTAAACCATCAACCACTCAGCTGTGATTCTGCTGTAAGAGAATCCACTGAGGTCTTTAGAGGTTCCCCTCATCATCAAGCAATGGGATCCACCTCTGAGTAGGAAGTAAGAAGAATGGAGGGCAGGCAAACTTTACACAAAGGATTGCATTCCTAATTTTCTCCCAAAATACTTAGGTCAGCCATCAACACAGGATAGATAATGTTTGGAAGCAAAGAACATCAACAGTTAGTTTGCAAAGTCACTCCAAGAAGCTGGAACTAGTTGTGGAAAGCACTTCTCATTGGCTACAGGTTTTCAGGACTCAAGTTCAGCAAAGAATTAATATTAAGTATTAATACTTCACAAAAGAGTGTATGTGCCTTGAGCATGTGTTGGAATAGATTAAAAGACTTGATGATATTGTAGAAGCTTATTGATGTACTTTATGTTTCTCATGAAAATTCCCTTTTAATTAAGTGCTTTATAATGGATAAATGAAAGACGATTTGTCTCTTTTTCTAAAATTAATGTTTTGGATTTTCTGACAGGTTCACATGCACAAAGTTTAGCGAGATACATAGCTAACAGCATACATTAACAGTAAAAGTTACTTTGGGGGAAAAACAAAAATAAAAGGAGAGAGAAAAGGAAAGGGAAAATTTCCCAGTGGCCAAAGGGGAAAAGAAGTGATGGGAGTCCCCAGGCAAGTGTCCTCCCCCAGCTAACCAGCAGCTTGGGTGTAAAGTTTAAAGAGCTGCAAGTGAAAGGCAGGCTACAGGATTGGAACAGAAGGTGGCCCTTAGCATTACAAAGGCTAAGGTACCTAAGGCACTATGCAACATTATAAAAACATGCCAACATTAAATTATACAAAATATATCAGTAATAGTGAGGAGCAGTCAGATTTTGATCTCAAACAAAGATTATTGCTTTTATCAATTAATTCAATAACTCCAGCAATTGGGGAAAATGTGTATTTTCATTTGACTTCTCAGGTGCTAATCCATTCTTAATTATCTTTAATTGTATCGACCTGCTCCCACTGTGTGTGACACATAGATCAATGAATGACATTATAAAGAACACAGTATCACACTTGGAGAGCAATGGATTCACATATTATTCACTCCATATAAATATATACTGTTGCCTCTTTTTGACCTAAGGAGTTAGCCAAAGTTTGGGACTGGCAAGTTGCTCACATGAGGAGACACTGATAACGGAGTAGGGAATTTCTTTGGTATAATCCTGTTTTTTTATATCAGCAGCTAGAAAATAAAAAATCCTTTTTCTCTGAACACAGACAGAAATAAGTCTCTTAGTTTACAGCTCTAAGCCCGTCCTGGAGGAGTTCTCAGCCCTAAAAGCTGCCTTTTTCAGGACTACATTCCCAAGACTGGTTCAGGCTGTGTCTGGTGTTCCCTCGGTAGCTTCTCTCTTATCTCCTTTGAGCTTTCTGCCTTCACAGCACAACAGCCAGAAAAGCCTTTCCAGCCTTTCATCTGCTTTTCTTTCATACTTGGAAGTATGCACCCACATTTGGGACTGAGGCTACAACTTAGATCCGTGAAGGGACTTAACTGCTTTTTTCCAGTAGTTACGTTCCTCTCTCTCAATGAAGAAACAACACATTTGGGCTGGGGAGTGTGGTCTGAGAGGTCAAAATACAGAGAATAAGAGGCTCTGCTGTTGTGCAGACAGAGTAGGGAAGAGAACAGAAGTCACTACAGACAAAGGAAAAAATACATGCCCCAGGAAAACACAGAAAAGAAAGGGAATAGAATTGAAGACATGAAACTGAAAATGGAGACTCACTTGAGCACTTACCCATGTTCACAAGGCTTCTTTTCCCTTGGTGCCTACTGATATGTGCTACAAGCTTATAGAAAACAATCCCTCCCAATATGAAAAAAAAAAAAATCCTAGCTTTGTGTGTAATCCTGAGCAAAAGGGGAATATACGAATATTCAGTAATATATACTGAAAGGATGTACTGAATTGTACTTAGTTTAACTGAAGATAGAAGTGCCTTTCCATTTTCTGCTCTTCTTTTCCTAAACTAACCTAATTTCTCTTTGTGATTTATTCCAGCTTCTGCCAAATGCCATGGCAGCCAAAAATCTGTCAGAGCCTATCCTCACTTTCTCCATGCTCTGCCATCCCTATGAGGGCAGCAGGGACAGGTGCTTGGAGAAGGGTATTCTGACTTTATGGAGGGGAAAGGTTGAGGTGCTTAGGTCACATTTTGTTCTGCAACTTTAATGGTTTGATATCAAACAGGAGTCTGGCTTCTGAATTATGATGGATGAGTCCTTTGTCTGACTTGCTCTTCTGGACAGGAGTGAGATAAATGAGAACTGGTCTAGCATTTTAAACTAAAGTCTGTAAAGCAAAGAATCATTTTCTCTGTTGATGTACATAAAATAAAAAGATTACATGGAGGCCATACCAGACAGAAGACTCAACAATGAACCCATAAACAGGTACAGAAGGAAAATAACCCTTGCACACAGAAGCCACAACGACCTGTCTCATTTTACACTCATTTAGAACCTGTTCTGATGGATGAGGTGAGATTTAAGTGGGTACTTAAATTTGGTGCATATCCTCTCCTGAGGTCTACTCTAAAAGCGTAGTTATTTTGGTCCCCCGGGTAGAGTACAAGTACAAAACCGGCTGTTGAAGACTGCCAGGTAATAATATCGTGCCAGGAAACATGTCACAAATAAACACCGAATTGAAAAAGCATTTGTACTGCCTTAGCATATCAAGCATTGATTCAAGTATTTTTCACGATTTAGAAGTCTGATCCTGAACTCTATATATTTTCAGAATTTAATACTTTAAATAGGATAAATTCCTCATCAACTATAACCTTACTCAAAGGCTTGGACTTTTCAAAAAATAAATGCATATCTCTGTGCTTGGTGACATGAACAGTTACCACAGTTCACAAATCCCTCTGCTAAAACAGAGATTCTGTTCCTTATTATAGACTTTCTAATGTTTTAAGTAACTTCAAATATTCTACACCATACAGTTAATCTCTTTACAGGAACATGTGTGCGTACATAACTGTCGCTGCACCAGGGCCCATATGCTTGCTTTACTGAATGGGAGCATGAATATGCTATTTCAATTCCCTCTCTATCACTTTCATCTACAGAAAAAGATTTTCCCCTTCTGGCCCAAGACTAGGTACATAACTAGGGTTACTATAACGTAAAATGAAAGCCTGGGGGACAATGAGGATATCTCCAGGGAAAAATATGATGGAGCAGGTTCTTGCACTCTGCATGTAAATGCAGCATGAGTGGTGGCCTGTATCAAGTGCCTGTACACAAATGGATGCAGCATGGGAAACAAACAACAGGAATGAGAAGTTTTTGCATATTTGTAGAGATATGATCTCATTGGGATTACAGAAACGTGGTGGGAAAGCTCATGTGACTGGAGGGCTGCAATGAATTTCCATCAATTTTTTTATATCCAGTTCTGCTTTTCAGGAAAGACAGACTGGAAAAGCAAGAAGGAGAAGTTGTGCTCTATAAAATGGAGAGGCTGAAATATACAGAGCTTTGCCTTAGAGCAAGTCAGGATTTTACAGATAAGCATCATCAGATAGACCAACATGGGTAACACTGCAGTATGGATCTGCAACAGATCATCTGATAAAGAATAGGAGGCAGATGAAGCCTTCTTTAGAAACTTCATGGTCACAGGCCCCGATACTCATGGGAGACTTCAATCACACTGATACCTGCTGGGAGGACATTCAGCTGCGTGCAAACACTCCAGGTTTCTGAATTGTATTGACAATGATTACTTGATGCAGAGCATCAACAAACTGACTAGGGAGATGCTATGCTGGACCTGTTACTCTCGAAAAAGTAACAACTCATCTGACATGTGGTCAAGGGCAGCCTTGGCTGCAGTGATCTTGAGACCAAGAGGTTTAAAATTCTGAGAAAAGCGAGCAAGACAAATACTAGAATCACTGTCCTAGACTTAAGGAAAGCAAATTTCAGCTTGGTCAGGGATCCGCTTGGCAGGATCTTAAAGGAAACATTTTCAGACGAAAACTGCAAACTTTGGGAAGTAGCTACTTATTTATGTAAATACTTATGCATTCATGTGACTTCTACTAGTATATGCCCATACTTTTGCTATAAAGACAATAGAGCAGAGCAGGGATCACAGAATCACAGAATGGCCAAGGTTGGAAGGGACCTCTGGAGATCATCTAGTCCAAACCCCCCCTGCTCAAGCAGGGTCCTCTAGACCACATTTTCCAGGATCACATCCAGGCAGGTTTTGAAAACCTCCAGGGAAGGAGACTCCACTACCTCTCCGGGCAACCTGTGCCAATGCTCTGTCATCCTCACAGGAAAGCAGCTTTTCCTCAGGTTCAGATGGAACTTCCTGTGTTTCAGTTTCTGCCCGTTGCCTCTCATCCTATTGCTGGGCACCACTGAGGAGAGTCTAGCCCCATCTTCTTTACACCGTCCCTTCCCATACTTATACATATTGATCAGATCCCCCTCAGTCTTCTCTTCTCTGGACTCAACAGGCCCAGCTCTCTCAGCCTTTCCTCATAGGAGAGATGCTCCAGGCCCCTCATCATCTTCGTAGCCCTTCACTCCAGGAGCTCCAGGTCCCTCTTGTACTGGGGAGCCCAGAACCGGACACAGCACTCCAGGTGAGGCCTCACCAGGGCTGAGGGGGAGGATTACCTCCCTCCACCTGCTGGCAACGCCCTTCCTAATGCACCCCAAGATACCACTGGGCCTTCTTGGCCACAAGGGCACATTGCTAGCTCATGGTCAACTTGTTGTTCACCAGGACTCCCCGGTCCTTCTCTGCAGAGCTGCTTTCCAGCAGGTCAGGGATGGAATCTTTAATCATTTCCCACTCAACTCTTCAAAAACGTGGAGTTGAAATTAGAAATAAGCCTATGGCAAAGTCTAAATATGAAGACTAAGTGATGGTGAATATACAAAGTATGCAATATAGACAATATACACAACATTTTTATATATATCTACACTTATTATAACACATATCTAGTACATAAATGACAGTTTAAAAAAATACATGTCATAGCTGGACCCTAAATCTGTATTCAATCATGTATAACAAAATAGGATGACTGTTAAGAAGACATCTATTCATCACAGTGAGTTCTGGGTTTTTAAGATTTTTCAAAGTGTGGCCCTTGTTAAAGTACAGATTCAGAAACCTAACCTCAGATACACAAGAACGGACAGAGGGTGAGGCAGAACTACCTAGGGGTCACAAGACTAAACACAGGAGCATGATTTCTCTAGGCTTTTTCTATAGTCAGTAGAGAGAGAGCATTTTCTCCAGAGGGCATCTCAGAGCAGACTAAACTGTGCTCCTACTCTGAACCATTTCATAAAGGGACCCGTATAATTTCTACTGACAACTGAGGAAACCTACAGAAAATTAGCCTTCTATGCCTAAAGCTAGTCTTTGTGAATACCCCCCGATGTCCTGCTTTATACTATTTCTTTATATAAAGGTAGATCAAATAATTGCACTGTTATAAAAATACGGCAAAGGTACTTGTACAGATAAGAAAGGCATCTTTGATGTAAATTCGAATCTTGAACTTCAGAAGACGCATGATGACACTAAATTAAATTGGAAAGAAACCCTATGGTTGGAAAGAAACAGAGATAAAAGTAGGGTATAAATTTTTATTTTATTCTGCCTCTACTTCTCTCTCTTTGACCATTAGTTGGAATTCTAAACTAATGAAAAAACACAAATTTAATATTTAAATTACAGTTTTCAACTAAAAAAAAACAGGACCTTTTTCTTACTTTTATTCACCAAATAATCATTCCATTTCTGTAGGGTACATTTAGACCTTTGTTTTAAGATACTTATGCAGACAAGAAATACACATTTAGAATTTGTTTGGGTAAGAACTGCAGGATTGGATCCTTTGTGAGTCAGAACCGAAAGCAGAAAAAATAATTTTCTGCTAGATTGTAAGGCGAGTTAGACAAACATCTAATGAAACTTGTTTATATAGGACTATAATAAAAAATTACAGATGTTATTTATGTGCATTCTAAGTATGTCACATTGCCAGTCTGAATCATTTTATATCACCCTGAAGGTCTTTTAGACAACAATTTAAAAGTATTTTTTTGCTTATTCAGGATTTTTTTCTATTTATACACCTTGAATATGTAGAAGGCTAACTTTGAAAAAAGTAACGCATTCCCTTTGCGCTTTCCATATTGGGAAAGATATTTTGGATATGTACCTGTTTTATCCTCATTTAAAAGGATTTCACAAATACATTGTTTCATACTTCTCTTCATGATCAAAAGAAAAAAAAAGCTGTTATAAGCCATGATCAAAAGAAATTTAAAACCAATCCCATAATAATTCATATTAGCAAAAAGACACAAATAAGTGAAAGTCAGATAAGACTGCACAGACAGATGGCAAATAAAAATCATAAATAAATAACAATAAACTTATGACTGTGCATAAGATCTTTCATGTAGTGCAAAGAATCTACAAAGGCAAAATCAGGAACAAATACTGTTTTTAATCTTTCTTCGTAAAATAAAATGTACTACTTAGAACTGAAAAGATGTTTAGTAAAGATACCTTGTTTCTGCAATTTCACATGGACATTTTTGTCACATTATAGCTAGATATGCACAATGATTTTTACAAGGAAAATCATGGGAAGAATCAGCATCCTAGCATCCACAGGATAGGAACGTTCTTCGAGTCGTGAAAAAAAAAAAGCCCAAAACCACGTTTAAATGACTACTCCAGACGCGGCCTCACCAGAGCTGAGCAGAGGGGCAGGATCACCTCCCTCCACCTGCTGGCAGTGCTCTTCATAATGCATCCCAGGAGACCATTGGCTCTCCTGACCACAAGGGCACACTGCTGGCTCATGGTCAACTTGGTGTCCACCAGCACTCCCACGTCCTTCTCTGCAGAGCTGCTTTCCAGCAGGTCAGCCCCCAGCCTGTCCTGGTGCCTGGAGTGATTCCTCCCCAGGTGCAGCACCCTGCACTTGCCTTTGTTGAACTCCAGGAGGTTCCTCTCCGCCCACCTCTCCAGCCTCTCCAGGTCCCTCGGAATGGCAGCACAGCCTTCTGCTGTGCCAGCCACTCCCCCCAGTTTAGTATCATCAGCAAACTTGCTGAGGGTGCACTCTGTCCCTTCCTCAAGGTCATTGATGAATACATTGAACAAGACTGGACCCAGGACTGACCCCTGGGAGACACCGCTAGCCACAGGCCTCCAACTTGACTCTGCGCCATTCACCACAACCCTCGGAGCTCGGCCATCCAGCCAGTTCTCAATCCACCTCACTGTCTACTCGTCTAGCCCACACTTCCTGAGCTTACCTAGGAGGATGTGATGGGAGACAGTGTCCAAAGCCTTGCTGAAGTCCAGGGAGACAACATCCACTGCTCTGCCCTCATCTACCCAGCCAGTCATTCCATCACAGAAGGCCATCAGGTTGGTCAAGCATGATTTCCCTTTGGTGAATCCATGCTGACTACTCCTGATCATGTTCTCATCCTCTACATGCTTAGAGATAGCATGCAGGAAGAGCTGTTTCATCATCTTTCTAGGGATGGAGGGGAGGCTGACAGGCCTGTAGTTTCCTGGCTCCTCCTTCTTGCCCTTTTTGATGGCTGGGGTGATATTGGCTTTCTTCCAGTTCTCAGGCACCTCTCCTGATCTCCAGGACCTTTCAAAGATGATGGAGAGTGGCCTAGCAATGACATCCACCAGCTCCCTCAGCACTCGTGGCTGCATCCCATCAGGGTCCATGGACTTGTGGATGTCAAGTTTTCTTAAATGATCTCTAACCTGATCCTCCTCAAACAAGGGAAAGTCTTCCTTTCTCCGGACTTTCTTCCCAGTCTCCAGGGTCTAGGATTCCTGAGAGCTGGTCTTAGCAGTAAAGACTGAAGCAAAGGCATTCAGTATCTCTGCCTTCTCTGTATCCTAGTCTTAAATTGCAAAATAATAAGCACAGAATGGATTTCACGGGATATCCCAAGTGACTTACAAATACCTCATCCCTCATCCTTCTCCAATATTAGTATTACCATTGAAACCTGAGGCCACAGTCGGACTGTTCAACAGCCACTGTTCAAATATCTTCAACAGTTTAAAATCTAGGAAGACAACCAATATTACAGTGAGGGATAGAAGCCTGAAATCAAAAATATGCATGTTAAATTACTTATATAAGTCTGGTGATTTCTTGCATTTTTATAGATAAGATTGGTGGGTTGCATATTATTCAGGTTGGTTGATTTCCCATTACAGTATTCTGCCCTTAGTTGCTTACAATCTTGCAAATTTTCATCTGTTTCAACTAAACCTTTCTATTCTGAGGGTAAATACTTTGGGAAAATTTTTGTCAAAATGATTCAGCTCTTTCTGAGGATTATAGGGAAAATGATATTGTAAAGTCAAGGAAAAGGTATCCTGAGCTAGATTTGCCATACGATATCTATTTGCCCTGAGGTTTATTTGCCCTCTGGTACTCACATGCTTTGACTTAAGGCATGTTTCCAAGATGTGCTTTATCTAACTTCCTCTAAATATATCTAAAATTATCCGGGCTGGAAAACATAAAATATTGCCGTTTACAAATTCTATGTCGAAACTTTTGATCTTAACAGCTTTGCTTCTGTGTAGATGCTTTGCTTAGTAAGCCTGCTTCAGCTAGTGCACAGCAATACTTTCTATGCAGGTACTAGTTTGGATAGTGGTGGGCCAGGAGGGACCCAGAAGCAAAATCTGTACAAAGAGTGGGAGTGCTCTCCTTGGCTTTCAGTGAGCACTGAAACCACTAACTGTGAACATTCAAAACTGGAAAGACATAAGCTGAGCCTAAAGGGGTACAAGAGAGTACAGGCTAAAAAAAAAAAAAAAAACGGAGGGAAGGCAGTACGTAAATTGGAACTAGAAGTGAGTGCTGTGTGTAACAACAACTGTGTAAAAGTGGAAACTAGAAAGTGAAACTGCAACTAGGTTGGCAAAGACACAGCAAGATAGGGAGAAAAACAAGACTCAGCAGAACAGGTTACTAGTAGGCAGAGAAAAAAGGAAGAGGATGACCAGAGGGGATGGTGAACAAAATTAGCTGGCAAGGGACTGGAGCTGCAGTTAGGAAGGGAACTGGAAGGGGCAGGTTACTAGCAGGCAGCAGGATGGGCATCAGGAGCCGGGGTGCTGCAGGGAACGAGGGTAGGGCGGCAGACTGGATGACGAGCGGGAGGAGTGCCGTGGCTGCAGGGGTGCAGGCACTGGAGGAACAAAGAGACTAATTGAGAAGCAAGGAAAGACAGACCTGGGACTAAGCAAAGAAACTGAGGAAAAGACAGGGTATGACTGGGCAAGATGATTAAGAGCAGTGTATAGATTATGGCAGGAAGTCTGGAGCGAGGGGGCAGTCAGATAACGCCCTCCCGTATTCTTTCACTGTGGAAAGCCGGGGAGAGGATTTCTGGATAAAGCCTATTTGGTCAATTGAACATTTTCCTCATTATTCAGTAAATTACTTAATAAAGTAAATTACTTAATAAATTGCAGGGTAATGTAGTTAAGTGGCCAGGGAAGCAATGCCTGTTAAAGTGTTAATTTCAAAGCTCTTGTCATAATATCTCAGACTCTAAACTCGTGGGGAAAAATATGCTGGAAGGGAACTCCAGTGCCAAGCTAGGGTCTGTAAGCCTGAAATCCACTTCGTTCTCCACATCTGGTAATGAAAAACAACCAGTTTGGCAAGAAAAACTTAGATTTACTACTTACAAATTACTATAAACCAGGGCCACTAAGGAAAAGGCAATATAATCCCATGGCAGAGTATTTCTAGAAAGGAAGAGGTAGTCTTAGGAGTATTGTACAAAGCATGTCTGAGGCTTTATGTGAAATACTGCATGCGATTCCAGCTGCCCAAGGTGGAGGAGCTCAAACTGCAGAGAACACACGCAGAGAAGGGTTGTGGGACAATCAAGGAAATGGATTCAATTTTACAAGAGAAATATAAGGAGTCTGGCTTTTTTATCTGGTAAAATGAAAGGTTAGAGGGAATATGAGGTGTCTACGAAAACATCAGAGGGGTGAGTTTCAGGTAGTGAAAAGAATTATCCAGGCAATATTGGCGCAGTGTAAAACATTTAACCAGCCATGAATAAAGGTAAACTGGAGTTTAGAGGAAGCTTTCTAACCACCTGGGATATGAGGTTCTACAGCAGCTTTTCATTAGGAGCTGCACACACAAGGAAACCTAAAATGGAGTTTGATCTATTTATGAACATGATTATTTGATACGGTTATCTGTAAAAACAGGAGGTGGCCTTAGTAGTGGCTTGAAAAATTCTGTATTTCTACTTTCTGTTTTTATTAAATCACATCATAGATCTACACTTTCCCTTTGGAAAACAGCAAACTTCTCAAGCACGTGCAACAATATAGTAGCAATTTCTCATTTTCCTGTTTTATACTGGGGTTGTATTTATCTTTCAGCATGATAAATAACAAGGTCTATACATCTCTGGATGTTAAAAGATGCCAGACCACAAAAGTGGCAATGCTGCTTCATATTACAAGAAAAATAGATAAAATATAAGATACTTCAAAGTAGTTTCAGAAACTTTAAATTCTATTATTGATATGCAAATAAGTGGTAAAACATGACAAAGATAAGGCAGTTTTCAGTAATATATAACATTTATACAGACTAAATTAGTTTTATATACATGTGAATAGGATAAAGAAGGGGCCAGGCCTCACAGATCTAACACATGACCATAATTTTTTTACAAGGCCTGAGATAGCTACACGGGCAACACAACTTGAATTCATTTGTTCATGAATTTAATGTAACATGCAATCAGGAGCTCAAAATAAATGATTAGAAAACAGAGAAAAATCTGTGCTTTGTTCTCTCATCTTACAACGGTCAGCATTTTAGGAGTTACTTGCAGTTACAGAATTTAAAATTGCAATTGTCAAGTTAATATTGTCTGTTTGAATTTGCTACTTCACTTAAAGATGTATAGTTCAAGCTACAGGCTTCATTCAGAAATGGTCATTGTTACAGGATTTTTTCCCAGTTTGTGACTCTCATTGCAACAAGGCTTGTTCTTAAAAAATGTCACATAGTTGTTAAATTGCTAAAAGCTCCCAGAGCAAATTTAAAAAAAAAATATTTTAATATAATTTTAAAACGAACGCTGCCAACTATTACACTTAAGTTACGACGCATGTATGCAGGGATAATTATTCTGCTAATCATCCAATTTACATTATGAAAAGACTGTAGTGTTTTGCAAAACAATTGTTCCTTCTTTGCTAAATTACAATCCTAATTGTAACTCAGCAAATGTTTCTGGCCATCTTTAACAAACATTATGAATGGATTGATGCTGATTACACATTTCTTTCTACAGATTACATCTTCCTTCTCTAGTTCACCTGCTTTGCAGCCCTCACAAATTTCAAAGCAGAGGAGCACCATCTAGTTGTTTCTGCACCAAAGCTGCTGCCCTCTTCTTCAAAAATACGTACTGCTTTTGATAGTATTGTTTTCAGAGACTACTATTAACAGTAAGATGCTAATCAGAATGGCTTTAAGCATATTTAAGCATGAACCTAATGTATTTTTAATATTTATTTCTACATGAATAAGAGAAGATATTCAAGCAAGAAAGAACTTAGCATATTATAATTTGTTTGGCTTTGTTGCATGTGTTTGCAAGCAGGAATTGGGGACTACATAGAGGATACCTCAGCATCATGCATTTCCATGAATGATCTCAGAAATCTCTTTGTCCTTTCTCAAGGATGTGAGCGAGACCTGCTGGCACATCCAGTCTCAGTTAAATTCCTCAGGAAAGAGCAGAGCAGCAGATGTAAGAGCTACAGCTTGCTAATATGGGATACATTCCCCCCACAGTTCTTGTAGCCTTTCCCAAAGTAAACACCTATTACTCAGGTGAGTTTAGCTTTTTCACTTTTGAATTTAAATGTAAATTATTTTTACAGTTTTGGGGGCAGAACAATCAGAATTTTTAGTCCTAATTTTAGCAATGTTCTTCTTACCAAATACAGCATAGATATTTTACCTAGGCTGCAGAAAAAGTGCACAGTCAGGATCTCTGCTGCAATCAGCTCCCCAGCAAACTAATATTGCAGGCTATCCACTAAAAATTAAGAAGGATATTTTATTTTTTTTCCTTTGAATTACACAGTTCATCAGCATGCCTCCATGTAGTATCTGTATTAGTGTCCAAAGAAAAGAAGTACTCAGCAAAAATGTAGTACCTGAAGAGACCTATATGAGTCTATCTACAGAAGAATCTGACAAGAGAGCTAAAGAAAGAAGGTCACTGTAGCATTTTTACAGCTTCCCCAGTGAAATACCCAACTATCTTGTCATAGGCATATTTCTTTGCCCTAGGTCTATTAAAAACAAAGAATTTCAAGTTGCAAACTAAACTACATCAATTGCTGGACTGAGATGAATAAAATCAGCTATGTATTGACCTATTCTCAGGGACAACACAAGCTGAGAAAACTGAAGGTGGAGACATGCACAACTCTACAGATGTAATGAGGGAGCTGCTATGGGAGAACAAGAAAAAGCAAAAATTACACTTAAGTATGTCTTACATATTATGGTAGACCCTGTTAAGAATTATTAGTTGAATAAAGGGACTAAAAAGCTTGAGAAACAACACTAAGCCATTCAAGGTAGAAGTTTGTTTTAACCCACTACACAGTATACTCATAAAAGTTGGTACCCTGGGAAACAGATGGATGCTACAAATTCAGTTCCTTAAAAGAGCTGTTAGATGCAGCTTTTCTCGACTCCTAATGAGGTCAAGGTTTAAAATGAAATGAGCTAAAGCATTCCAATATTGGAAAAGAACATTTAGATTTAAAATCACTAGAATGTATTTTCACGAACTAGAGTTAATGGTAGGGATGTTGCCTTTCTTGGGCTTTGTTTCTCCAGGAACCACTACGCTACGGAGAGAAGGCTGTAAGGACTGGAATAAAATATCCTTTGAAATAGCAGATGCCATCTCATTTCCTCTTAGGATTCTGGAACCCTGATGAATTTGCCTATCTGGATCCTGCAAGTTATCCTGACCAGACTGGACCAGAGAGGTGAAAAAAATGACATCACCATTTTTGTAGGGTATCCACAGATACTGAAACATTGCTGTGCATAAGTACCTACATGTTTATGTCTGGGCAGATATAAATGATGCAATAATAATTAATTACTTGTATTGAATTTGTAATTCTTGTAGAAGAGAGAGATTGCAAAATAATCTCTGCTACATCATGATTCTGCTCACTCTTAGTCTAAGGTGAGGAACCTCTTTGAACAAAATGAAAACACTAACCCCTTACTGGCGGATTGCTATTTAGGCTGTTTTTTGAGTGAGCTGTGGCTCTATGCATTGGTAACAACATATTAGCATGATATAAGTAAAAATGTTGTTACCAAAGATTTCTGAAAGAGTTTATCAACAAATTATAGCTCATAATTTGTCTAGGGTTCATTTTCAGTAATTCTGTTCCATACACATGTTCAGGCACACCACCGAGGTGTTGACTTTTGCCCAATCATCTAATTAATGGAAAAGTCAAATAAATACTAATAAAAATAAAAAACAATAATAAACACAGATATAGAAGATCTGATAATTTCACATCTAGGAAAGTTAAAATATTCAACACATTTTATAGATCTTTAAGAGCATTGTGCCAACACCTACTATACTTATTAAACCAAAGTGTCTGCCTACCCTGAAGTAGTTAAAAAGAACCAGAAAAATAAAAAGAAGAAATACTTCAATATGGATATCAGACAGCTACCCCCACTGGAAGTGGAACAATGTGTCAGAATATTAAAACAGAGTCACTGGCAAATCTCCAAGATAACAGCTGGACCATACCCAGCAAAGTCATACATCCTAACACAATCTCTGTAGGAGCAGACACTATCTAAATTAAACTGAAAATGGGGCCGATTCTCTCTTTCTTGGGAAGGTCTAGAAAGTTAGCCAACGTCATATTGCTCCTGATGACCAGCCGAGCCACGGTGCTTCAGATCGCTAAGTGCTTTCTGTGTTCATGGGGCAAGGCCTTAGAACATCTCACTTAAACCCCAGGAAATGGGGTGTCCTTGTGCAAGTAACACCCTCCACAAATCTTTGCAATGTGCAGTAGGGCCTTCCTGTTGCTTTGTCAGCTCCTGTTCATCTGTACTCTACAAATTAGGTGATTCACCTCACCATCTCAGATGCTGCTGCCCCTCACTATCCACACTGACCACGTTATGTCAGGATGTTCAAACAAGAGGCAATTTGAGAGATCGGGAAAAGTCAAGAAAGGGTAGGAGTCCCGTCAGACCTCTAGCTAGAGAGAAGCAAAATCCAGCATGGTAATATCCCTCTTCACCTCACCTCCAGTCTTTATGCATAGTGAAAGGTATGAATTGTTCCACGCATCTCCAGCAGGATGTTCATTACACTTCCACTGAGTGGAGAAATGATTATCACCCTTGTTGCGGACAAGAGAAGAATAGAGTAGACACATCTCAAGCGCTCAAAAATACCACAGATACTAGAAAAATATTCAAGCCCACTCTTTGTGGGCAGCATGTTGTGGAACGGATTGTGTTTATTCTTCAAAAAGAAGGACAGCTATCACTCCAGAAGAGCTAAGAGAGCAGTAGAGTTGTTTCTAGGGTTCCAATTTTCTACGTAAGATATAGGTACAAATACCACAAGTACCTCACTTTGTGTGCATGTGACACAGGCTGCTGCAAGCTGCCATTTGTATTCTTCAGTCCACAGAAGTGGCCTAGGAAGGAGAATGAGCACGCTAGAGCAAACCTGCTCCCTCCCACACCTCCATCTCCAATGCCCGGGTGAGCGGCTGGCCACGAACCCAAGAGGAATCTGCAGAGGAACTGGCCTTACTGCAGCTGCTGTTCCTGGCTTTTGTTTTGTTTTGTTTTCCAGAGGGGAAAGGCAGGACAATGATGAGGTCAAAAGACCAGCAAGGGAGGAGTTGTGACCCTGTGTTAAAGGAGAGCACATTCAGCGATGTGGCAGTAAGGGACAGCTCTAATCTGTTAGGGAATAATAAGACACTAAACTTTCTGGTTTTATTCATGGATTGTACTAATTCTTTGTGAGCCCGTCTTTCTATTATAGTGTTTGGCTGAAGAAAGACTCAGGCTGGACATGAAAAAGCCATTACAGTAAACACAGACTGACCTCCTTCAGGTGAGGGAGGGAGGTGGTGTTGCTGGTGGGCAGGAAACACTGAGGACAACATTCATGGTGCCACAAAATATTAACATAACCATTTGACTCTGTATGTTTGTATATACTGTATGTTCAGCACACAAACAACATTTTCATTTCCGGTATTGAGGAAAGTCCATTCTCTCCTTTCTGTAAAGTTTAGAAATTTAGATGAGCATTAACACAGTCAATGTTATTGTTTTATAAGTGCAATCAGACATTTTAGTAAGTATATTAAATGTCTGATGACCTCCTTTTCATTTTAGTAAGATATTTTTTCCTCCAAGATTTTTTCTTTTGTTAATATTTGTGAACAAGTGTGGTAGGCAGCAGTCATTGCCAAAGACTTGTTTCCTTACTAAAGATCTTACCTGGACTTCAGCCACGTTCCTTCCCTGCTGCTCTCATTTTTCTGAAATCCTCTTTCTCTCTTGCAAATAGTGTTGACGAGAGAGGAAAGCCGTATCTCCTTAAAGAATATGTAGAACTCCATCCTGTTTACTCCGGTTCAGACTGACCTCCTGGTCAAAACAGCAGAGCTGCATCATTTTATCACAATAAATTATAGGCCCTTGAAACAATGAAACTTGAGTTGAAATGTTTATTCTCAGTATGAAAGGACATAAGGGCACCTAGAAAAAAGCAATGAACAAACATTAACTAATTAATTCTTATAACATTCATATGCTACAGGGAAGTAGAAATGATTAAATCAAACTGAGAAAACAGATGCATCTCCTGACATCTTGAAAATATATCATTTTAGGTTTCTCACATTAGAAAGTAAAAACGTTTACATTAACTCCCTCAGCCTTGTTGGTACCGGTACCTGTTTATATTCAGAAATGAAACCCTTTGGTCATTATCCATAAATCAATTTTTTACCCCTGAATTTAGTAAACAAGATCTTTATCTCTGTTGGTCAGATAGATAGTCTACTTTCAGAGTGGGAGAGCCAGAGCAATGTCCTTTTGATGTAAAAAAAAACTATTGCAAAAATTGCTAGCTATGTTTCCCTTTTAGTTTCTAGGTGACTTTTGAAACTCAATTGAGATGGAAAAGTTATGTAAGAATAGTTCTAAAAAATGAAGAAACTGCTTTCCCTGAAGCATTTCAGATTAATGGCACTCCTGATTTTCTCTTTGTAACCAGAAGCATTGATCACCTTTGATTCATGTAAGGATAATCTTCTGGCGTTCTTCTTTCTGGGATGTGATGGATTTAATTTAATTTGCGAAAACTCAATATGCTTGTTTTGCTAGGAGAAGCTTATTTCTTGATTCTTGCTATTTTTCCTCCAAATAACGCACATTTCCTTTCTTCATCAATCAAACAGAACTTCTGCAGCAATACATGCCACATCCTGGGTTCACAGTCTGGGTGTTCTGAACCTGATGTTGTGATCACAGATAGGTCTGGGATGTGGATACAATTTTCCTTTTACTCTCTGACACCAGATGGGAAGAAAGTCCTGAATTTTTTTTCTCATACAACAAAGGATCACAGTCTGGAAAAAGCATGGATCACCACTGAATAATGCAACGACTAGAGGGCATGCTGTCAAAAATGAGGCTGTAGTTCATAATAGTCTTTAATGACGAAGCACACTTAAAAAATTCTCATCCCCAACAGCTCCTTCTGACCCCTCCAACGTGCTGTAAATCAGACCACCACAACGAAATAACAGGCTTAAAAAAATGGGCTTGGAGGGGAGATAGTACTTTAGAACATAGTCAACGAGGCATCATTACCATCAAACAACTGTACTGCCACGCAGAGGAGGCAGCAAACGATGACAGTATTAATGCACATGCATGGAAGGGGTAATTAAGCCTTAAGCCCGTTTCTCCTTTGAAGTGATTTTATCATGGATGTACTGCCTGAAAAGCTGTGCCCAAATACCTCTCATGAAGTTTTAAAATGCCCCTGATATTTACTATACTGAGAGTTATGATAAGCCCAATTTGTGGTGGACTTGTTAAACTGTTAGAAAGCATACACTATACACATAAGCTGGAAGTATTTCTCCATGCTTCTAATAAGACATACACATACTGGAGCCAAAGTTCTTCCTTTATAGGGGCTTTTTTCAGTGTTAACTTCACCAAAAAGACAAAGACCTCACTCATCCTACTGTTTCTGCTGAGCTTTGGTGCTCCTAGATTTTCTCTTTGTAAGAATTCTTTGTCGTTTCCTCGGCCTCAGGAGACATTCAAATCCTTTTTATAACCCAAAATATTGCCAGTAAGAACTCCTTGTTCCAATAGGAAGGGAAAGCAGATGAATTCTACGTCTCTGAGTTTGTTCCTAGAGCATGAATCCTTTTACAATCCCATTTGTGAAAGACTTCATACACTAATTCTTATTCAAGGAAGTATAATGATGCAACTTTATTCATAATAATACAGGCACTTGCTTTTTGTCTGGTATAGTTTTGCTGCTGCTTGCAAGTCCTACACAAATTGTAATAAGCAGCATTTCTTTGCATTCTGCTATTCTTGAGAATGTCTAGTTTAGATCAGTTTAGACCAACTAACAGTTTTAGATTCTCAATCCAAACATACCAGTGTCTTGTTTCAGAGAAGGGTGGACAAAGTTTTCTAAGAGTATCAGCAAGTTACCAAGTTGAAAGAAGTTAGCATAGGGCATGAACATGCAGTGAATTTGTCATTCCAGTGTAACTATCTGTGTACATACTTTGCCTCTCATAAATAACATTATCTTGCTAGTCAGCAAGAAAGGATCATCAATCTTTCACTTGCTTCCGGGTAAGTCAGTTACTGTTTGGCAGTTACTGCACAAGCTGTTGTGCTGTGACTTTGAACCTGAATGTGTATACTGTACAACACCAATCATAGCCCCACTGAAATTTAGGCACAAAAAATTACCATGTAAAGTCTAATCAAGGGTCTGGAGCCTACTACTCATGCCCAAACTACTTGTACTGTGAGCCCTTTCCTTGAAATCTTTAACACATAAGTTCCAGTCTTAATTTCTAGCCTACAAAACCAATGCGAAAATTTCAACTAGGTGAATAGAAAACAGTTTCAGAAACGTAATGTTGCTCTGCAAAGCTGCAAGAAAGAATAACTTTTTAACTTCTCCAATAGACATCTCTTTACAAAAGGTGATGCAGCATATGTGCAGTCGATTAACATGATAGAGCAAGAAAAAGGTAATCTTTTTGTTCACACAGTATCTAGACTTGTGTTACACAGTGTATCAGAACTGCATTATGTGAAAGAATACAAAAGCTAAAGTAGCTCGATAACCACCTCAAAATAATCTCATTCTTTTCCTCAAGACATTGTCCAAAATAATCTTTGCTCTAAAACGTTGGGATACCTTATAAAAGTGGAAGAGTAGTCCTGCTATCAGTGCGTGGCTTTCAACATTTTCCAGGCTGTAGAGCTTTTCCAGTAGATATATGTGCCACTTCAAATGTTCACATCCATGGATTATTGTATAACCAGTACTGCTCATATTGCAAATCCCTAGGAAGTCATCTATGTATCTGTAGCCCATAGGGCAAAGACACTGACATTATACATATTATGCACGGAAGTATTCTGCAAGCATTACATAACACTGATCACTCAACTGGGATCATCTCATTTCATATGTTTTGGACAGTTTGACAAAGTTGCTTACTTTTCTGACAGGTTTTGTTGTATTCTGATGATCCAAACATATTCCCTTTGTGCCTCACTGAAAGAGACATTTGAATCTGACTTCAAAAAGCAGAAAAGCAAATGGGTTAATCTTTAGCACTCCTAAAAGTCCCACCTGCCATTTACCTTCTTCCTGCCATTTACCTTCTTCCTTATAATCCATTTTTACATTTTCTTCCACTTTATATTAGATTGGTCAAATTCATTACTGGCTTCAGCAGAACTACACAAAAGATTTATATGACCGCCTAACTAAAAACATATCACAAGCATTGGAAACAATCAAAATGTATTTGTTCTACTTGATCATAAATTAATGTTTATCTAACATTCGTCATTTGTTCATAGCAGCAACTTTTGCTGTTAGTCTATTATCTGCTTGCATATGTAACAGTACTGAGAGTTATACTTAGTTCTGACACATTTCTTCTATGCACTTACTTTGATAATAGGTAAAACAAAGTAAACAGAGCTAGAGGAATGCAAAGACATTTTGCAGCTCTTATTCTATATTCTGTTGAGAGGTATTCAAAGAAGAGGGGGAAAACGGACAAGCAAGATGAAAAAAAAGAACTTATTCATTTTCCACACTAATCTTTTTATCAGAATGTACAGCACAGAAAGGCATTAGAGAATGGAAAATCTGGTTGACTGTCAATACTATTGATAAAATACTTACTGTACTAAAAACTAAGTGATCCATAATGTTCTGGAAGATGGCAATCTCAATGCTGATGGATAGAAAAATGTCTCAGGATAGAAAAATGTTTTTATTCCATCTTTGCAATATTGGCTGCATATACAGCATAAGGTGAAAGATGTCATGGACTGCTCTGAGGGTGCAGTTCCACTACATCTTAAACTGGTCTAATTCAGATCTCCTTCAGCCCCTCCCTCAACCATGTGGCCCTATCTCCTGCCTTGCACATGCACTGTTGCCCATAAGTCATGGGGTAAACTTATTCAGGGAGCTGACCTAGCTGAAAAGTCACAGAACGAAAGAATAAATCAGGTTGGATGGAACTTTGGGAATTCATTCAGTCAACCCTGAACGGAGACCAGGTCTGCTTGGGACTTTATCCAGTTGATTTTTGAAAACCTCCAAGAACTTAGATTCCACAATGTCTCTGGGCAAGCTGCTTCACTGCTTGGCTGTCCCCATGGTAAACATTTTTTTCTTATGTGAAGTCAGAACTTCCCAGTAGGAAGGGTTCCAGTTCTTATGGTGGAGAAATTTTTTTGTATATCCAGACAGAGGCTCCCCTGAAGCAATTTACGCTAATTGCCTCTAGTCCTGTTGCTATGCACCTTTGTTACCGTACTGGTAGAAGCTCTTCTTGTGGCCCATAGCATCCCATTCCAGTCTCAACTCCAGCTGAGACTCAACTCAAGCCAGGCTCTTCATACATTTACTTGCTTTCCTGAGTATAGGGATGGACTGTTATTACACTAGGAGGATGCTATCTTAAAGACCTAACAGCTTTCTTGAGCTTCTTTGACCTTAAGGCTTGCTTCCCATGGGATCCCACCTACCAGTCCCCTGAATAAGTCTGCACTCCTGGAGTCTAAGGTCTGTACTCAGCTGCTTACCTACCCTGAGGATCTTGAACTCCACTATTTCATAGTTGCTACAGCCAAGGCTGCCATTTATTATCATCTTGCTGGCCAGTTTTTCCTTGTCCATGAGTAGTATTCACTCAGTAAAATGAGTGCCACTCAGCATTTCTGCCTAATTAAATTCCCTCCTTACAGCATCACAGCTCTCAGAAATTGCAATTTAAGAAACATAAAAATAAGCATTCTAGGTCAGAGTTTATCTAATTCAGTAATCTACTTCAGGTAGAGTCTCCCCTATTCATGGCTTCAGGGTGTTATGAGGAGGTCAGATTTGGTAGCTTGATAGAGATAAGGCTGATGTAGTTCCAAATCCCAAGTTCCAACCAGGAACAAGGCTGAGAATGTATTTCCAATAGGCACGCACACACACACAATGCATAGATATATATAAATATAAATATATATGTATACACACACACACACCCACACACACACCACACACACACACACACACACACACGGCTGACCACACATATCTGACCACTCACATCTATACAAACAGCACCAATGGCCTCATTTTGTTCTCTTCTTTGGCTGATCAGGAGGAAGGTCTGTTAGTGGGATATATTATATACACATATGTACAGCGTGGATCCCTCTAGTAACTGGGTTTAGACACTCCATCCACCCAGTAGCTGGCTCCTGGATCCCCAGTCATCCCAGTTTCTGGCAGCTGAAAATACGAGCCCCCAAGGCCTGCAGCCCCATTCCAGCTGCTGGCATGGATCTGCCCACTCAAAACACACGCACACACACACACACACACACGCACGCACGCACACACACACACACACACACACACACACACACAGTGTGGACCCCTCCAGAAGTCGTCCTTGACACGTAGTCCATCCAGTAACTGGTCCTAGATCCTCACTCTCCCCAGATGCCTCATCCCTAGAGACACACACACATACACACAGTCAAATGGTCTCCCAATCGACCCCCTCCCCTGACTCTGCACCCAGACCCTACAGTTCCTCTGGCAGTTGGCCAGGATTCCCCTGGTCCCTCCAGTAGCTAAACCCCTCTTGGTTTCACCCTTAGAGACACACACACATACCTGGCTCTCAGGTCATTTAACCGACTTGCCAGCTAGTCCAGCTTGACATTCACCAGTGATCACACACTGACTTGCATACGATCACTCGCTCCAGTTGCTGGCACCACAGATGCACAGGCCTTGTGACCTGTGGTCTGAGTCCAGTTCCTGGCACTCTCCTTCATTCACTCTAATCTCTCCAGTTGCTGGCACCACTGACCCACAGACCCCTATGACCTGTGGTTAGACTGCAGTTGCTGGCACTGAGACCTTCACACACACCCATGCACACAGAATATAGAGTTCCTCGCCCAGGAAAAATAGTTAGAGAGAAATTTAATATGAAGACAGGAGAGAGTGTGCTGATCAGGTGTAGGGCATGGCCAGATAAGTGTACTGACCTGACCCTTGTTTACATGCAAATAGTCCTTTTTATGCCTTCAGCCCTCTAGTTTTCCATGTTTGCTCCTCCCCAGATCACCTAGATCCCACTCATTCTCCCTTAAACATCCTATAATAAGTCTTGTGCAATCCCCAAATGCTCTTCCCCTGCATCCCACAAAATGTCCCGTACCCCTAGGCAGCAACCCCCCTCAGACTGAATCTGTCTCCAGGGACCTGCTCATCTTGCTAGGTTTCACACCTGAGCAATGGGGCAGATGCACTCCTGAGACAGTCCTGAGAGGAGCTGGACAGGGTGCCCGTTCCTCTGAGTAGGTAATTTGGGCTCCCTACCTGTCACTGTGCCCCTTCCCTCTTCCAAGCTTGTGGAGACAAGCCTTTGATGGGTTGAGCACACTCCTATGATGGGAATAGCCATGGCAAGGTATTATTTGGGTTCCCCCACATGTCATTGTCCCTCAGTACTCCTTCGTGTGTGTGTGCAGATTAGCTTCTACCACATAACCTAACACAGGGTTTCCTGAACTTGTTTTAAGTTCAGGAAAGCACATCAGTTAAAACTTAAAAGTTAAATTAATATAAGTAATGTAAGTTAAAACTTTTAAGTAATATAAGTTAAAACTTTTAATATATGTAGTAGCCCCCAGTATATTTTCCTTGTAGCCTCCATTTGAATACTGGGTCCACTTTTGGCATCCACGACATTTGGCTGCTAGGAGTTCCACAGTTTAAGGTCCTCTTGTGTGAAGAACCATGTTTTCCTGCTTGTTCTGAACCTGCTTTCTGTAAATTCTTTTGATGCTCATACTTCTTTAACGGGAGGAGAGAGTGAAGATGCACTCCCTAATGGCCCTCTGCAAGCCACTCACCAATCCATAGACCTCTAGTATATCCACCCTCAGTTGACTGTTTAACAGACTGAAGAACCTACTCCATATCTTTGATTATCCCATTCTCCCATCTCTGTACATGAGCAGTTCTTCCTGTTTAACTTAAGGAGACAAGATCTGCTGACAGCAGGTGGCAAAATAGAGTTACATGCAAAATGGTGTTCCTTGTTTTGCTATCTATTCTTAAGGAGATAGAAACAGAAGGCTGCTTTCCTGTGCATACCATTTCATTCATAAGGCATGTCAGAAGCTCTAGTGGGAAGAGCTACCCACTTCCCACTTCCTGTCATTTGTTTTCTTTGCTATACATATTGCTGCAGGAGCTGAGTCAGCACCTCACCTGTCTCAGCTCACAGCCTGGACTCCTAATTTACCCTACTATCACTTTTACTGACACCAATAGAAACAGTGGAGCAGTTCTGCAGCAGATAGCAGGAGGTGAAGACATCTTAAATGGCTCTCACATGTATCACCAAGACCTACCTGAAGATGCACAAAGGGAGAGTGTCTTTAAAGAGCCTCTTTTGGGCTGCTTTGCCAAGTGAGAACAGCAGGATTATTAAACATTTTGGATTCCCTTCTTTAATGCTGTCTTCCACAGTTCAGATCTGCATCTCCACAAAGAACTGTATGAAAAGCAAGCAACATATGGTCAGTATTCCAGCTCTGTATTGCTTGGGAATAGCACACAACTGCACTGCAGAGTTTTACTACAGAGGTCAGATAACCTGGCTTTCCCATCCCTTTACAGCTGCTGTCATAGCCTGAACAGCAGGCAGTGAAAGCTCCTTGGAGGATAGATGTGTAAGCTTTCCACATCAGCATGAAAAACACAGACACCTGCTTATTAGCATGTTGTCGAGCCATGCTCTCAATTATACGATGGGCTGTTATTTTTCAGCATGATTCTGTGTTTTCCTTTTATGATAGGTCTTTTGGGGTCACAGCATGTCAAAGAGGTGTCTTACTGGGTGAGTTAAAACTTACTGGGGTAGGTCTCTGTCCTATTATCAGCATTTCACAAACTCAAAATAGAGCTAGTGCTGTGTCAGCAGATTAGCGGTGGATCTAAAAGGCATGATTTCTTAAATTGCAGGGTAGGAAGAAAAAATAAAATTGGTGTCACTGCCTCAGCTGAAAGAAAAAAGAACTGTAGTTTCCTTTTCTGAAGAAAGCCTGATACTTAATACATGTCACTTTCTTGACTGTGAATATCAGCACTAAAAAATGAATAAAGACGTTTCACTGATGAGAATATTTAACAGTTTTGTAAGACTACATGATCCATAATATTGTATTTTCTCTGTGACAAGAAATAAATGTCCCTCATAATTTTTTCCATATACTGTCAAACACAAATAAGGAGTGAGACCATCAGTAAAGGTTTTTGACAATGATAAATACACATCTATCTGACAAGCTTAGGCAACGCTGTTTTTCAGTATGGCTCTACGGCTCACAAAGATCCTCTTGCTATGTTAAAAAACCCTCTACACTTTTTTGTTTTAACATAATATATACTAAAAGAAAGGGAGAAACTAAGAGATAAGAAATTCCCTTTGTGTGCTTAGATTGAATTACACTGTAAAATGGAAATGCTTTTATTGTTCTGTAGAACAGAAGTGCAAAGTTAAAACATGCTTTTTTAAGCATCAGTCAAATGGGAGAAACAGGAAAACAAATAACCTACTGTTGGCCATTTCAGGAGGCATTCTGCTTGTGGAGAAGCAATGAGACTAGAATGCCTCTGAGACTATCGATGCATGACTCCTTCATCCTATTTTCAACAATGCAGCACAAACTACTGCCAGCATGGCTGTCAGATTACTCTTCAGTATGAAAAGTGGCAGTATCAGAGTATCCTTTCACTAATCTAGCCCCTATTTTGAGCTGTATTAGCGCTGCTTTGGGCTGGTTTCCTGGTTCACTCTGCATCATCAAAATTTGGTTCTCATCGGCTGGAGGTGGTCATTCCTGGCCTCAGAGATATATTCCTTTTGAAAACTCCTCAGGAATTATTCTGTTGACTTTTTTAGTCCACCAGAACAGGAGAAAAAAAAAAAGCGATTCAGGAGCAAGGCATGGCACAGGGAAGGGACAAAAATTCTCAATGGCACAAATTAGGACTGCTGCTATCGCTTTAACATAACACTTCTCTTTGGTAAGAAAATCATTTTCTGGACGAACATAAAAACAATCAAATCTATGTTACTTCAATAAAGCATTTGATATGTGGTAAGTTATTACCTCATAAGAAGAAGAAGGGGGTTTACTCAAAAAATTCTTAAGTGGAGAAGGTAGACGGGGTGAGCTGGATTGCAGTAGAGGGAGAACTAAAGAGGTTTCTAATGGAGGTCCTCAACGAGCAGGTGAGATCCAGCCTTAGTTCCAGTTAAGTCTTAGATCCAGTTAAGATCCAGTATGAGTTACTATTTCATTATGACCTTGGAAGCAAAGAAAGTATGCGCTAATGAAATTTGCAGATGGCCTGAAACAAGGCTTTATTAAAACAGGCAGACCAGAATATAGAAACAATTGGATGACCTCACAGATCGGAATGGGGTGAAACTAGAAACTAATAAACAGGCAGCTACAATTTGGAAACTCATCAGCTGGAAATATTAGTCAATTACAGAATAATTATGTGGCCCTGAAAAAAGGCACATGTGATCCTACGACAGATATGGTAAAGTATATCTAGATATCCAGTACTAATGTTACGGTGCAGGGCAGCTGGAACTCATTGTACAGGTTTGTGTACTACTTAAGAAAGTCACGTTCAAACTGAAACAGGCACATGCAAGAACTAACTTGTTAAGCTTATCGAGAAAATGCTGAGCCTATTTTCTTAGAGGAGGCTATGAAGGTTGCAGTGGCCAATCAAAGCTATTAGCAGGCGTTCTGCTGCTGCTTCGTCCACGTAGGCAAGATGAGGTTTGCACCCACTCCAAGCATTTCTTCACATCTCTGCATCTATGATGGCCAAGTAGCACAACAGGGAAGATAGCTGACCTCCCCAAGTATGTTTCAGTGTACAGGCACTCAGGTGTTATACACACAGATTGACTGATTGGGATTTGCTACATGGGGATAGGTAATGTACCCCGACTTTTTCAGCTTATCTGAGATTCGTAGCTCACACTTGGAAATTTAACAATAAAAATACAAAAAGTTAAAACTGTTGTTTGTTGAAGTTAGAAATAAGTCTATCAAAACAAACAAAAAAACTTGCTGATAATACATGATGCTAGATTATAATTAATAATAACGTTCCTTCTTAATTGTTCTGGGTATCTTTTACAAAGCTCAATGCTATGTCTTAGGGATTAATTCATATCGCATCATCTGAACTCTGTTTGAGAGAAATGAAACCTGTCTCTGTGTCACAGCCTTACAAAGCACCACCCAAAGATTCCTTCCAATTTGCTGAGAGGGAATATTTTGAATTATCAGAGAAATTATTGGGAATGCTACTCCTTTTTATGTTTTACCTATTTTAGGAAAACTATTGCATTGTAGCTTTTTTAAAGTTGTTCAAGATTGTTTCAGTGCTTAGGAAATATTTAGACATTTTCAGGACTATGTTACCTTTGCTATTCAAAAGAGTCTGTGGGATGTTGACTATTGTTTTTGATCAAGGGGTCAAGTGAAATGCAACTTCCACAGCTCCTTCCTTTTAGACATAACATAATGTGTAAAACCCTTTTCTTCACAGTGCAGCAGTCTATAACCTGTATGCCATGTGAAACGTTAACTGTAGAGAAACCATGTTAGTCGTACAGTTTATGAAATATAGGAAACTAGGGAGTTTTTAGATCTCATGAAATCCACAATCCTAACAACAAGCCCAGCAGGAAGGCACTTACATTAAGTTGACCTCCGCTCCGTTTGTTGTCATTTTCAGGAGTTCATTACATCACAAAAGCTAAAACAGCTTCATGTGTTCAACCTGGTAAAATAACACCTGCAAAAAAATACTGTTGCTTTCTGTAAGTACAGGGCAATGAATGCTAAGGAGAAAAAAGAACTGTTTAAACTGAAAGACAATATTGGCACAGGAACAGACAGGTATTAACTACCTACAGCAATCTGAATTTTTGTCACCATCAGAGAATGAAGTTCTGGTAAAGCTTGAGGTAACAGTGAGGTCAAAACTTTAGCAGTTTAACAGGAGCTCTGTAAATTCACGGAATACTTTTGGTACTGCATATATTTAATAACAAAGGTGGATGTCCCTAGTGCAATGTTGCTGTAAATAATCCTAGTATGCTCTGACAGTGAGTTGTTCCATCTTCTTGTAGCAACTCCTCTTCACTATGTTTACCAGTGGAGAATCAAAGCATGCAGCTTGAATGGTACATTTCAGCATATTTCCCTTTAAAGTCTATTTTGAACAAGTACAAAGCCTGCTGACCCATGTGGAAACTATTCACAAAAACATAATTTTTGCAGGTATAGTGAAGATAGGATCACCCTTTCCATACATCAGCTTAAGGCAATTATGAATCATCAAAAGTTTTGCAGTTTCCTATCCCCATGCAAATCCACAGAGATGTGGCCAATTTGTCAACTAATGTTATTTGTACATGCACAGCAGAATTTGATATGCTTGCTAATTTCCTAAACATCCTAGTTTCATTACATGCATTTCCAAACTCCATGGAAAGGCTCACAGCTATTTACCTATTCTAGTCATAACGATAATCTAATATAGGAATGGTCCTGAATCTAAGGAAACACTAATTCAATGACAAGACTCCTACTACTTTCAGTGGGACCAGCGTTTCACTTTGAGAGATTAAATGCTACCTCTTCAATTGCTTCATTTTCTTATCTCTCTGCACTTTAGAACTCTTTCTTACCAAGCACAAGCTTATCACTGACAGTGTTGTGAAGAGAATCTCTCTGACATGGTACATTTAAATCTCCATCATCTCCTCTTCCATAATTGGCTTCAGATCAATGGTGTTTAATAGCCTCTGCACTAAGACTAGATTCCCCTTTCCTTGAGCCAAGGTTGAGAACCTTGGAAATAATATATCATTATTGCCTAGCAAGTATCTGTGTAACTCATTGACAGAAGTATAAAGTATAACTAAATACACACACACACACACACACACATATATATACAAAATATATGTTCATTGGTCATTTTGTTCACATAGTGAATACATGTGTGACAGGAGGTCCGATACAGATTCAGAAGATGGAACTGCTAAAAGATTTGCTCCAAACATGTCATAGAGCTAGGGTCATATTTATGTCCTAGGAATCAGATTTTTAACAATGCTAATTCTATACTTAGATTTACATATCTTTGTTAGTATTGGTATAGCCATTTGCCAAACAGTCTCCCAGCGGACAAGATTTAAGATTTGAGCCTGTCCCTGCAAATAAGAATAGGCTTAACAGACCAGATCAAAGCCTACTTAGATCAGCGTTCTCTCTCCAACAGCAGATGCCTAAAGAAAGAATGTGGAGTTCTGGGATTTACTGAGGTAGAGGTGGTTTGTATATTTTTTAATAGTCCTAAAATGGATTTCATGAATTTGCTCAATTTGTTTCTAGAACCCACTGTAGTCTGTCAGCATTCGGAAGACTGCTCCACAGCTCAGCTTAGGCACAGTGTGAAAACATCTCTTTCGAGACACCATCTGCTAGTTTCATTCAATGTCTGCTACTTCTGATACGGAACACAGCGTTCCACGTTCACCTTCTCCATGCTGCTTGTGATTTGAGAGACCTCTAGGACATCCGCCTCCTTCTGCCTTTTCCTTCCCAAGCTGAAAAGGCCTTGTGTAAACAGTTACTTCTCACATGGAAACCGTGTAATATCTTCATTTTGCTTCTCTATTTTCTTTGCAGTTCTGCTCTGCCCTTTTTCAGATGAAGAAATGAGAACTGCACATTGAAGACTGCAGAACAGCACTGATTTATGCAATGGTATAGCAACGTTCTTGGTTTTGTCCTGTGCTTCTGTGTTGTGTAGGTTGTGTAAGAGTTGCAAAGTAGGACTTTCCTTTAAAAAGGTGTGCTGGTGCTTTCTCATTGTAAACCCCCTTGTGCTAATTTCATATTTATAAATTTTATCAATTTTCCTAGGGCAGAAATCAAGTTTTCTAGCTTTTAGTTCCCTCTGGTATCCCATTTGGTACACACCAGTCTTCTACACTAAGGCCGCTAAAGTCCTTTTAACTAAGGGTTAACTTGCTATAGTTAAGAGTTCATATGCCCTCAGGCAATTCTGAACTCTTGGGTAAACACCATCTGGCCTTGCCCATTTGCTAAGTCCCTTCTCGTTGGCTCGCTCAGTGTTTCTTTCCCTCCAGATCGGGCAGCTTGAACCGCCACAGACCTCAGAAGACAGCGATTAGATTCTGCGATGCGCCTTCCTACAAAAAAGTCTTCGGAGAAGCCTCCTGGGGATGCCCCATGGTAAACGCGATTACAAAAAAATGAATTTACCGTTTACCTTTCAAAACACTAATTTCCAGCAGCATTCGGCTCTCCTATGACTCCTCCCACACGCACAAACCAAGCTCCTCGACCGGAGCAGGGCAAAGCAAACCCAGCTCTAAAAAGGTTACGAGGCGGCGAGGACTGATTGTTCCTGACTGCTGTACCAGTTACAGCAGCGGCACCCGACCACCGCCCCCGCCCCCCGCCGCCCTCCGCGCGCCCAACCCGCGCACCTCCCCCCGCGCCGCCCGACACCCCCGCCCAGCGCTCAGCCGCCGCGCCGGCCCCGCCCCTCGCCCCTCCCGCTACGCCGCCGCGGGTGGGCGGGGCCAGGCGCAGCGCGCAGGCGGGTTTGAACGGTGGCGGGTGCGGGGAGCGGAGCGGCGGCGTGCTGCGAATGGAGCCCATACTGAAAGGTACCGGCCCGTGCGCGGGCAGGGCCGGCGGCCCGCAGCGCATCCCGGCTGGGAGGAGGAGAAGAAGGGGCCGCTTTTGTCCCAGGGGAGCCGCGGGGCCGGAGCGGGCCCGTTTCACAGCGCTGCCCCGCCCCGTCCGTTTTCCCGGTGCCTCCCGGCGGAGAGCGGCCAGGCCGGGCCGCGGAGGAGGAGGGGGAGGCCCGCCTCGCGGTGGCGGCTCGCCTCCTCCCCCGCCCGGGGGCCGCCCGGCGCCAGGTCGGAGGGGAGCGCGGGTTTAGTCCTCCCCAGCACCGCCTCCGCCTTGTTTCGCCTCGTGGCCCTGCGGGCGCAAGCGGCGGGCGGGCGGGCCGGAGCGCGCTTGCGAGCGGGGCTGCTCTGCCGACGGCCCGGGAATCCGCCCGCCCCGCCGCCGCCGCCCTCCCTCCTCGCGTGTCCTGCCCCGGCTTCTCCTTCCGCCTCCTTTTGTGCCCCGCTAGGTTGCCCTCCGAGTCTCTTTCCCCGCTCTCGCTGCCCCCTGCGGGATCTCCTAGCATAGCAGAAGTCGCCCTTTAGGAAGAGCCTAGCTCCTCTCTTCCCAGAGCTAGTTTTTAAAAAAAAAAAAAAAAACCAAAACTGCAAGCCCTATCCCATCTTCGTTTTCATCTACTGTGCAAAAAGTACGAAGTGTCTTGTCTTTCCTTTGTTGGAGTGTATTTAATTAGCTAAAATTGGATAATTGGAGTACAAAACGTACCTTTTAACCCTTTTGGTTTTTATCCTTTTTACCTTTTGTATCAGGTAAATACATGACTCCAAGTCCCATGTTAGAACTTTGCTGATATTCTCCAACCTATTTTTCTAGCAGAACTATAGTGATAAAGGTTCAAAAAAATACTTGATATGAGAGGAAGTTCCTTTTTTTTTTTTTTTTGCCTAAAACAAGTGCAGTATTTTTCAGAATAGAGCAACCAAGGAGGAAAAAAAAAAAGCAACTCTGACAAAAAGCTGCCCTGATCCAGTAGTAAAATGAACACAGTTAAAAAGAGAACTGGTAGTACACGTGTTCTAAGTTCCCATGTGTATCTGAAGTCACAGTGCTGATGATCAGAGTTTTTCCCCTCTAGTCTGACTGAGATAAGGAGGTGCTCTATGTTTCTAATTTCTCTTATATGCTAAATATGTCTGGCAGTTATAACGTGTTAATTAAAAACATATTAATCTTTATAAAAGTACTTCCACTGTTTCAGCATTATTCTGTTTTGCGTTTAGAAAGAAGACAGATGATTCTGCATACATATTCATTATTAACTAAGATACGTAAACAATGTTTTCCAAGGATGACACTCAAATTGACTTTTTCAATTTTATTCATTAGTTCTGAGAGTTCTGTGGCCAGCAGGTTGTTTAAAGTTATTCTTGTTACGCTAACAGCCTTCCAGTTTTCTGGAATTTTCCTGATGAGTCACTATTCAAGAGAGGAAACTGGTATGACCAGGGTAGCTATACATCTTTTAGTGTAATGCCCATCCTAAGTAAAACTGAGGCCGTGATTGTTATGAGCTTAATTTGCTCATCTCTCCCTTGTCAATACATCTGTATTGTTTTTGTAGAGGGAAAAAAAAAAAAAACCCATCAGCCAAGGCTGATTCATTCCTTGAAGAGATTCTGGTTGCTAAAGGAAGCTGTGTAAATGTAGTATACCAAAAGTCCAGTAAAGCAGCTGACTTGAAATGTTAGCCTTGTGGTCTGTACCTATTGTGTTCTTCAGTATAAATAAGGAACTAGTGAAATTTTAAGTCAGTTGAGAATCATTGAGTAATAATTCTATTAAATTTTCCCCGTTATGTTTTGGACTAACTTGTGTTAAAATTTCTGATTGACCCAAAGGTTAGTGTTTAAATAATGGTAAAGATAAGCAGACATGTAAAGATACTGTATTGCTTGATTAGCAGGTAATGTCCTTTTAAGTTATTTAACAGGTATCAAGCCTAATAGTTTGTTCCATTACAACTAATTTAAATACACTTAAGGGAATTTTCCTTCTGCTGCTAAGGTACGATATTCTGTTTATTAAAAGCTATAATTACCAGGAAATGCAACATATATAAAAGCAGGATTTTGTTGGGAAGACAGTTGAAGCGGTTATATCTTAGTATACTTAAAATAGCTTTTTGTAACTTTCCTCTGATCCAGGTATTTCAGCATTTGTAGAAGTTTGGTCATCCAACAGAACAGAAAACTACTCAAAAACCTTTGAACAGCAACTTCTTGATATGGGAGCAAAAGTAAGGAAACTATTTAAATTGAAACAAATGGAATAGGAAGGCTCTTAATTACAAACTGTAGCTTGTATATTCTACTTGTCATGTATATTTATTTGTCGTATGAGTTTATAAAGTGTAAGAAGGAAGATAGTCACAGACCTGAGAACACATGAAGATGCTATAGAATTCTTATGAGTGCAGGATGGGAACTGCATTTGAAACCTATATATATATGTGTGTGTATATATGTGTATATAAAAACTCCTTGCATATTAGTATGCTATGTGCCATGACGTTTTATTCTCCCTTTCCTGTTCAGTTACAGAAAGTGCCAGTAAAAACACATCTAAGACTCTTTGTATATGTTTGAGTGATTTTTGCCATATCAAATATGCTTGTAACTGCAGAAGATAGTTAACTGCCAGCTGTAAATTCTCAACCTGAGACTGAGCTGAGACTAGTATCTCCCCTTGTTGCACATTATCACTGGTTAATGGAGATTTTTACAGCCCACATTATGTTCTTAACATTTGTGTGAACTCCCAGTGCTTTTTAAGTGAGCACGTTAGGTGTATCTCATTGGAATTTAGTAAATTTTGCTTATGTCCCTGAAGCCCCTCTTTCTGTGTGAATTTAGCTGAGACAGCATGACAGAACGACAGAAGAACTGTTTTTGTTATAAAAAAAAATGCAACTTGCAATATATAATTCTTTTGAGTAAGAAGTATTTCTTGTTATGTTCTTTTAGACTGTTCTGTCAGAGATGGAGAATTCTGTTCTGATGATTTCTGTTTTCTCTCACAGAAAACAATGACAAAACAAAAGGCTTCAAAATCCTTTATCTATTTTGGGATGATCAGAAGGTAGCTGAATATGATAAAAGGTACAGGCAGATGATACAGTGAGCTTATTTAGCAGATCACTATGACTGAAAAGGGATGGTCCTCCTCCTTCATCACTTGATTCCTGGCCAGCTGTTTCCTTTTCCTGGGCTGATATTATTACATAATACCTAATGTTAAGCAAAATTGGCTCACTCTAGCAGGAGAGAAAATTTCCCACTAGATTGTTGGTTGAGTCATCTCAAGGTAAGGTCAACTGACCATTGGAGAACCTCAGAAGTTAATGGGGGAGGCAGGAGAGGGAGAGTGCTGCGTGTAGCTGTATCCTTACTCTCAATTTTGGATTGAGAGGACAGCGTAAAGCGATGCTTCTCCATAATTTGGAAGCAAAGCCACATCCAAGGATCTGGTCTCCTTAGAATGTAAGCTGTGAGCCTGATGCCAACAGAAGTGACTAAGAACTTGTATCTGGAGTTATAGCTTATTCCAAAAGAGCACGTCATTTGTCATGTATAACTAGATATTTAAATCTCATCATTTCTGTCTTCTGTAAAGAGATAAATCAGCTTGCAACTAGAAATTCTTTGGAAAAGTCAAATCGTTTTTTCTCAAAGCCAAACACAGGTCGAGTATATTGGGAGCCAAACATAGTGGCGCAATTGAGAGCCACAGCAGAAAGCTACACAGCTACTGCTTTTTGGTCATGCTGAGAAGATGCTGCTGTAAAATAGGAATTGTTGGGAATGGGATCACAACAACTGATCAAACTTTCCTATGCATAGGGTATTTGGTCCTTACCAAATGAAACTTCTGTTATGAAGAGTGGAGTAGCTAGAACTATAAAGGCTTTCATTTAGCTGTCAATTTCATTTCAGCTAAATTTCATTTAGCTGTTAGACTGGTGTCTGAAGACTTGAACAGTTGTGCAACATAATGAGAATGTGTGAGGTATGACAAGAGCTGTTCTGGCTTGGCTTTTGTATCTCTCACTTTTCTTTTTAAGCTATAAACGTTCCCTTATAACTTTTTTGTTCATCATAGTTCCACCCTTGCATGATGATTCTGTCAACAGTAAAGGTGATCTTTAATGATGAGAATTGGTTGAAAAGATGAGGTCAGCTTTTCTTTTTGGACTTGGGATTTCTTTGCTAAAGAGATGTAACGGGGACTTCCTTGGATAATGACAACTGATTTCTGTACTGGCTATTGCATAAAATCATGTTCGGCTACTTTAAAATATTGGAAGATTAGTGATATGCCTACAGTAGGGTGATGAAAAAGGTTACCTAGAGAAAAGAAACCTGAAATCAAAAGGCTATTCTAGTCTGCTCTGTGTCAGGAGCACTTGTTTCAAGGTATAAACACTTCTTTATTTATTTATTTATTTTTTTTTTTAGCAGTGCATTGGCTTGACTCATGAGTTCTGGTTGCTTCAGGTTTTGTTGCTGAGATGGAAGAGATCAAAACAGTCCTTGACATTGTGTTTAGAAAAAGGTTTTATGTTAATATCTTATACAGAAAAAATGGACTACTCTGTCTAGTTTAATTAGCATTTTCTGATTAGCAGACTGAAAGATGAGCTCTCTGTACTTCTGCAGGTTTCAAAAACTTTCAACAAGCAGGTGACCCATGTAGTCTTCAAAGAAGGACGTTTGGCTACATGGAGGAAAGCACAGAAGACTGGTGTGAAAATAGTTTCTGTACTCTGGGTGGAAAAGTAAGTAGTATTGAATATAATGAATGTGACTCATTCCAGACAGAATGTTCTCTAGTATGATTTTATTTAAGAACTTAAAATACAGTACCTGTTTGTTTTTTTATATACTTAAAATAGAGACCAGATATTTATGTTGAATAGAATTCCTCCATTTCCATATGAAAAGGCACATTTCATCATCTGTGCGTAGCACCGCCCCAGATTCCATCAGGGCAAAAAAAAAATGAAGGAGGTAATTGTACTGTTTCTGAACTTAATTCCCATATACAGAGTATCTCCTACATGGAAGGAAAAGGTCCATATGTAGTCTGGCTCTTAAGAAATGTGGCAGGGTCAGAATGGCACGGCCTGAAAATTTTCAACCCCCATATGGAAAAAGTTAAATTAAAAAAAAAAAAAAAAGCTATCAGTTTTCAGCCATGCTGCAAGCCTATGAGAAAGTTTGCTTACAGTCTATGGTTTTTCCTCTGAGCTTACTAAGTAGTTGTGAGGCTTAACTTGGATTTCAGATAAACTGTAAAAACACTTAATCTATGAAAACGTGCATGCGTTCTACTCAAACACTTCAACAGATGAATTGGTGTGATAATGGAAAGAAAAATGTAGGTTAAGTAAAAGGCCCTCTCCTGTACTAGTGAAGTGCTACGTGCATGAAGAAACAGCAGGCACCTAAGAGGGGGGAAAAAAAAAAAAAAAAAGCAACACCGGTATCTGTAGTGAAAAAAAGAAAATCAGGCAGTTCTACAGAAACTTAAAGGCATGATTTTCTCACAAGACAGGATTGAAGAGACAAGAATTCTTCAGCCTACAAGAAGGAGTGAGAAGGGAGGGAGAGGAACTTCTGTGAACACAAAGGGTCATAAGGAAAGACTGAATAAGGAAGGAACGTATATTCTCCTTCCCAGTATAAGCATTAGAGAGCATCAAAGGAATCAGGCAGGAGGCAGGTTTAGAGAAAACAGTAGTTGGTGTTTTTAGCGTAGTAGGTAGTTAAGCTATAGAACTCTTTGTTGCAGGGTCATTGCAGATGCCAAAGATTTACATAGGTTTAAAAAAATGCAAGGAAAAAAATAAAGGAAAAAAATTGCAGTTAATGTTATCAAAGATCAAAGATGCTCTTGCCTCAGACTGTCCCTAAAGTGAATGCAGTTTTACAATTGAACAAGAAGTAATTTTGCTGAGAAGGAAGGAAAACTATAGAAATGATATTTTAACTTCCGTAAGATTTGTACCTGCAGAGAGTAGAGTTAATGTCTTTCAGATTTTTTTCAATTTTTTTCTAAGAAAGGTAGATAACATCTACCATTGAGGCCAGACTCTTCTCCATGGTGCCAAGTGACAGGACAATAGGCAATGGGCAGAAGCTGAACCACAGGAAGTTCCATCTGAACCTGAGGAAAAACTTCTTTGCTGTGAGGGTGGCAGAGCACTGGCACAGGTTGCCCAGAGAGGTAGTGGAGTCTCCTTCCCTGGAGATATTCAAAACCCATCTGGATGTGATCCTGGGAAATATGCTCTAGAGGACCCTGCTGGAGCAGGGAGGTTGGACTAGATGATCTCCAGAGATCCCTTCCAACCTCACCCGTTCTGTGACTCTGTGTTTCTGTAATAGTGCACAAGAATCTTGGACTTGCTGTAACATTCATTCAAATGAATTGCAAATTTAATTCAAAATGAGTGACGCTTTCTGAATTGATGAAAAATTTTTTTAGTGCTTCTTCAACTCAAATGCCTCAATGAGCAATTTAAAAGAAAAAAAATGCTACATAAAATAGAATTCCTGAAATCTTTGTGTCTAAATTAAGTCCAAGAGGACTTAATACTTCCAAGTCAAATATACAATTGGGGAACTTTACTTGTATTTCCTTAATAACTTAACTCGCTCATGTCACAAATATGATGCACTAAATAATTTACACTCATAAAGCAAAGCAAAAAATTCTTCTAAGTTCTTTAATACTTAAATTTCTTGTTTAGCATATGTGAGTATTAATTTAAACGTTAACGTAGCATACATCTCTGTGACGATTATTATCTAGAATTTAATAGTAGCCACTGAAGTCCAGGGTGTTGAATATCATCTCTAATGCTCCAGGAAACTCTAAGCTCGGTTACTTGACAAATATAAGTAGTTGTTTGGCTTTTTTTACTCAAAGCTGAGTAACTAAACATTAGATTGTAATTTCAAAACATAGGGACTTTAAAGCAGTTAGATCACTAGGTGTCACTAGAATCACAGTTTTGTTTGACTTTTGGAGAAATTATAGTGTACTCCATAAGGTTTCACATTTTTTCTCATAATTAGTTTTCTTATTGAAGAAACTACTCAGGAATGAAATTATATTTGGCTATTTTGGTCAAAAAACTTTTTTTAAATTTACGTAAGGGGTTCCACATTAATAACCAAATTCTTACCTCAGCATTATCTGCAGTGTTCACAACTATGGTTGATTGTATCATACCTCAAGATAACATTTGTTCCAGTGCTTTTAAGTCAGTCTGTTAATGCAAAGACACAGGAAAATCTAGGAATAAGGTATCAGTTTCGTTGAAAACAAGTCTGCAAAAATATAGACTGCCCCTAGATTGAGGAGGCTGGAAATCAAAAACCTGATGATAATGGAAAAATTGGAAAAGCCAGGATCAGGTGAGGCCTCCCTCTTCACTTGCGTAAATAGAGGCTTTTCCTTTTTCTTTCTATTTTGATGATATTCTGTAGACTGCAGTTGGGAGATTACTGTCATCAGAGTTAAGGTTAAGTTAAGGTTAAGTATCTCACTAGCCAGACTAGCACTACAGTCCCCCAAAAATTCAGGGCAAGGTTTGAGGCTCGTGTGAATCTGGCAAGAAGGACTGAATAAAGGGAAATTTGAACGCAGAGGGAATAACCCAGAGCACTGATGCAGTGATTTTAGAGGACATCATTAGGACCAAAGCAAAAAAAAAATAAAAAAATAAAAAGTATGATGTCCTTTATTAAGCGTGTATGGTATAGCTGTGGGTTGTTTTTTTTTTTTTTTACAGTAGTAATACTAAAGACAAGTTTAGGAATGGTTGGTGCTTCACTTATAGGACTCAGATAACTTTTTTTGCAATAAAGGTTCTCATGCTTAAAAAGGATATTGACTGCTCTAATTTATTATGCAGATGTCGAGAAACTGGAGTACGTGTTGATGAATCTTTATTTCCTGCAGTATACACTAATGAAGGATTACCCTTGCTGATTAAAAAAGTGAGTACATGATTTTAAAGAAAAAATAGGCCTAGGGTAAACACATTTTGAACTTGACTTCCTGACTTTAGGCTTTTGAATTTTTTGGTTTCCAAAACCACTGTAAACTGTATCTATCCATTTGAGTAGGTTTTTAAAGGTAGCTTATATCTGTGATGATTTGACATCTTATCTGAAGAAAAGGTAATAAAAGTAGAGATTTTCTATTTGTGAATAGAGATATGGAAATAAAGGTTTGAATTAAAATTAGTGACAATCGGCCATTAGGGGGAAAAAAAAAAAAAAAGGCCAGAGTGACTTCAGTGTGGGTAGTGTTCTGTTGACTTGTGGCAAATGTAAAATCCTGGTATTCAAAAAAAAAAACCAAAACTTTTTTTTAAGATTTAGCTTTGCTGCAAGCAAAAAAGAAGAGTTGGTCAGACTGCTGGCTTAGTCTGCATTTTTCTGAAATCTAACATAAGCTCTCTCAGTTAGGGCCTTTCTTACTTTGTATTAAAATTGGTTTTGGAAAATGTTAACTTCTGCAGTTATCTGTGACTCACAAGGAGAGAATTATAAATAGAACAATAAACTGATAATACTATGATCAAGTAAAAGGCACATAAGTACTTCTGGCAGTCTTATAGTATATACTAAATAGCTGAATATGTCTTGTAGCACAAATGTATGCAGCCAAAAGACTTCGTTGAAAAAACTCCAGAAAATGATAGAAAGCTGCAGAGAAGACTCGACCAGATGGCTAAAGAATTAGCCATACAAAAAACAGCAAGTAATGCTGGTAAGAACTACTTCAGAGTAAGATTCGAATATCTTGAAATTATTTCTTTAAAGCACTAAGAGTATTTCCATATGGCTTTTATGCATCTCATCATAAAAAAGAAAGTTTAGTTACTTTTATAGAGTTGTTTGTGGTGTTACCATGGCACATGTAGTGATGTTAGTATGTAGAACTTAAGTTCTGTTTTTCAAAAAAAACTTTTAAAAAGTTAATATTTATATTCTGTAGCAGCTTCAAATTAATGTACAAGTGAATTTTCTTTGTGCAGAAGCTGATATACCAGTTTTATTATTTGAAGATGATGGTTCACTTGTCTATAGCCCCGTTAACAAGATAAAAGATCAATGCAGTGCAATGGAAAGAAGAATAAAGGAGATGAAGGAAAAGAGAGAAAATCTCTCTCTTACTGGTAAGTTGTTAAATTTTATTTTCTTCGTAAACAGGCACAAATGGCTACCATCCTTATTGCTGAATTTTGACGCTCTTGTCTTGCTCTGTCCTTTAGGCTTTTTTTTTCCATACGTTACTTATATTGAAACATTTGCTTACCTTGACTTGAAATGAAAATATTTAATTAGACATATATACTTAAACTAGATATGACTTGCTATTCTACCTACCTTACAAGGATGTGATCTTGAGCTGGCACTGTCAAAGTCAGTTAGGGTTTGTCATTACATGGATAAGTGTTTCTAAAGGCATTAGTTCAGTAGTGCCCATAACTCACTAAAATGAAGGCTTGCCAGTTGGCGCTTTGAGTCTTTGACCTAGCTAGTGCTAATGGATGCAATTGTTATTCTGAATGTGCTACTGGTCTAAATGATATGCGCAGAATAGGTGGTACTTGTTTCCTCCTGCAGTTCAGTATTAGAACTTTTTTTCTGCCCATTTGAAGAATTATATATTGTACAGTTGTTGCTTTGTGTTATGATTTGACTTAAGTACCTCTTAGGCATGATGACTGGACCCAAACGCTGAGTATCATTTGCTTCTAAGTCATTTGGATTTGAACCGAGTCTAGCATCAATGAGCTTTCGAAGCTGAGCCCTTCTGTGGATTCTGTGCCCCTGACCACCTTATCAGTTTGGCTGCACATTCTTCATTCCAGTAAATGTGAACGCTTTAACTCTTAGTTTCCTTCTACTGCAGTTGGCATGAGAAGTAGTTATGGAACACAATTTTTGTTTAAAATAAAAAAGAATTTCTTGAACAGTCTTAGGACTGTTCAAGAGTACTAACGTATATTTTGGACTTTCTAAACTTGTGAATTATTACAACAGTAAAGCAAGGTCCTAAATCTCATTTCCTGTTAAGTTTTAATATTAACAATTTAATTGACAAAGATTTTGATTTTTGCCTACAGTGACTTTGCAAAATTAAAATTCCAAAGTTTAGGAATCAAGAGTGAGGTTCTGTGAAATACTTCAGTAAGATGTGCAATGTCCCTTTGAACTAATGGGAAGGCTTAAATACATAAATGATCAGGTATAAACTACTAAAAGCACTGAGATTTTAAAATTACATGTTTCTAAGTTTTGTTTTATTGTTGAAGCAGTACTCCAACAAATCAGCAAGGCTTTTGACACTTGTCTCCCACCACATTCTCATAGGGAAGGTCAGGAATCTGGGTTAGATGAGTGGACAGTGAGGTGGATTGAGAACTGACTGGATGGCAGAGCTCACAGGATTGTGGTCAGTGGCACAGAGTCAAGTTGGAGGCCTGTAGCTAGTGGTGTCCCCCAGGGGTCAGTCCTGGGTCCAGTCTTGTTCAATGTATTCATCAATGACCTTGAGGAAGGGACAGAGTGCACCCTCAGCAAGTTTGCTGATGATACTAAACTGGGGGGAGTGGCTGGCACAGCAGAAGGCTGTGCTGCCATTCCGAGGGACCTGGAGAGGCTGGAGAGGTGGGCGGAGAGGAACCTGCTGAAGTTCCACAGAGGCAAGTGCAGGGTGCTGCACCTGGGGAGGAATAACCCCAGGCACCAGGACAGGGTGGGGGTTGACCTGCTGGAGAGCAGCTGTGCAGAGAAGGACGTGGGAGTGCTGGTGGACACCAAGTTGACCATGAGCTAGCAGTGTGCCCTTGTGGTCAGGAGAGCCAATGGTCTCCTGGGATGCATTATGAAGAGCACTGCCAGCAGGTGGAGGGAGGTGATCCTGCCCCTCTGCTCATCCCTGGCGAGGCCATATCTGGAGTGCTGTGTCCAGTTGTGGGCTCCCCAGGACAAGAGAGACATGGCACTCCTGGAGAGAGTCCAGCGGAGGGCTACCAAGATGATTAGAGGGCTGGAGCACCTCTCCTATGAAGAAAGACTGCAAGAGCTGGGCCTGTTGAGCCTGGAGAAGAGAAGATTGAGAGGGGATCTCATCAACGTGTACAAGTATCTGAAGGGGGAGTGTCAAGAGGATGAGGCCAGCCTCTTCTCCGTGGTGCCCAGCGACAGGACAAGAGGCAACGGGCAGAAATTGAAACACGGGAAGTTCCATCTGAACCTGAGGAAAAACTTCTTCACTGTGAGGGTGACAGAGCACTGACACAGGTTGCCCGGAGAGGTGGTGGAGTCTCCTTCGCTGGAGATATTCAAAACCCGCCTGGACGTGATCCTGGGCAACATGCTTTAGATGAACTTGCTTGAGCAGGGAGGTTGGACTAGATGATCTCCAGAGGTTCCTTCCAACCTCACCCGTTCTGTGAAATAATGAGATTTTTCAGTACTTAAGAGTGCTTCCATACTGCCAGGCCAACCTTGAAAAGGAGAGGGATTTAAAAATAGACCCAGCTGAACAAGTCTAGTTGACTTCAAAATACAGATGTTGGTGAATTATATCCAGATTTCAGCTTTCAACTCATTTGGGCACGGATATTTATTCTGTGTTAGCATTAGTGTTACCTTTCAGCAAAAGTGTGAATGAGGTCTAAATTTTGTTGTCTGGTATTAAAAAAATATTTAAATGTGGGTCATCTTTTTTAGTAATATCTGAAGGTTAAGAAAATCTATACCAACCACACTGTGAGTTTACCCCTTCAAAAAATTGTTGTGGAAAGAATGTAAAGAACTAATGTTAATGTGGCTGAGAAATGAAACCAAACTTATTTTACCATGGCTTGTATTAATGTTTTGTTTTGAAGCGTTAAGGTAATACCTTAAATACCTTAAATTTTTGAAAAGCGTTTCTGCTATATCAAGGCATTACTGCTAATTGCAGAATTTGTGAGCTTTTTAGTAAAAAAATTCTCAAATGGCTTGGAAATGTCCTTATATTGCATCAATCATATTTTGATTTCAGAAAAAAAAATGGTGCTGAGTTTTCTAGAAATCAGATCTAAGGACTATCTAATGGCTTTTTTATTAGTGATGATAATTTTAAATACTGCCTAAGCAGTCCGATAATTATTTGTATGTTTATAGTTAGTCAGCGAAGCAATCACTTACCTCTTAACCAATGAGCGGTTTGAAATATGCTTTGAAAGTCTGTCTATTTGCAAATAGGACTAACTGATCTATTATTCATCAATATCTAGCTTCACAGATATCTCAGATACTTCCATGTAATTCACCAAAAGACTGCCCCCCATCAACCTGCGTTTTGACTGATTCAGCAGATGCATTGCCAGGTATCTAACACAACTTTACTTCTGTGTATCTTTAGAATGTGCAGTGATATAATTGTGCACTAAAATAGGAACTTTATATGTTTGTTGTATTATTTATGTTTAAAGTTGAATTATTTTAGTCATCTTAACTGATAAAATGTGTAGAACTAAGAATTCAAGGAAAATGGAGCATGATAATCACTTAGAAGAAATTCCCTTCCTTCTTCCTGGCTTGATTGTCGTCTCCTCTTTCCTCACACGGTTCCCCACGAGGTTGTTATCCTAGCTTTCTATCAGTTTTTATGTTCTTGCAGTGATCTTGTATAGAGCATAGTGTTCAATAGTGTGATTTGGGAAGCAAAAAAGAGAATTGAAGACAGCTGTTCCACAGATGGTAATGCAGATATGAAACATTTTATTGATGAAGGCGATGGAAAAATGTGAAATTAGAAGAAAACCAAAAGTGTTATCCAGCTTAAATATTCAGAGAGTACAGACAAAAGCGTAGCTGATAAGAGTAAAGATAAATTAATTTTCAAATTCTTTTATGGTTGCAGATGAATAGTTTATTATCAAGGTTCTTACTCTGATGCTCAGGAAGATAGGCATTTGTTCATGTGTAGTAGTAGGATGTAAGGGAGATGGTTATTCTGAAGATGCTTAAGCTACATCAGCATGCATCTTTATTCATTTTATTTTTGCTGTTGTATACTTCAGATTTCATTGCTTGTGTGGCTGACATGAGACGTGAACTGCAGTCAGATGCTAATGATCGACTGCAACTTTTAGAATTCATTACGAGGGGCCCTTGGGTGGCCTGGCTACTTTTCTGTTCTACCTTGATAGTAAGCTATAGCTTAATTTTTTTTCAAATGTTCTATTTTATTGACATCATATAGAAATTCTGCCGCTGTGTGTTACATGAGAATAGGGGCAAAAATTACACAGAGCAGTGTTCTGTAGCCTTTGTTGAGGCTGGTTGGTATTTATTAATGAAGTGTTACGGAGAAGTAACAGCTCAATTTTGGAAGTAACGTAGCTATACCAAAACACTCTTTATCTTGGTGAATTAACTGTGTGCTGATAAGGTTGGACGTTATTATTTGAGAGCTTTGCCTTGAGTTTATTCCCCAATATTTTGACTGCACAATGTGATTATACATCAAGAAAAGACCTGCGCATCCCTTCAAGAGATCCAGCGTAGTTTTCATCTCTGATGTGTTATGATGGTGACCCTTTTGTTTGCACTTGTGAGACGTAGGAGAGTATATTAGTTAATAATGACTGAAAGAGTTGAAGAATCCAGTTTAATTAGAGGACAGAAATTAAGACATTTTCAGTTGTCATTTTGGGTGTCTGGTCATGTCATGTGAAAACCTCTCCTTTCATCTCCATGTATTTCATTATTCTGAATTCAGCTAGCTACACCATATATTTAAAAGTATTATTTATGCTTGGTAAGCAAGTAACATCAAGACTTCCCCTAAAACCTACAGGAGCGATTACAGAAGGAGTGTTGCTGAAGCTTTGCACCCAACAACGCATATTAATATAAATATTTGTTGCAATAAATATTAGAGTACAGGATCTTAGAGTAAAGGAAAGCTGGATTTTTAAATACATAAATAATTAAAGATTCTAGCCTGTTCCAGAGGAAATTACTGCAACGAGTTATGAATAGATCCTATGTCACCCCTATTTCATTGCAAATTCACTTCATGAGAATAGCTATAAGACACAATGTATTTTTCCCTATTCTGGTTGTTTTTAATATACTATTTTGATGTTTGTGGTACAGTAATACCACATTGTATTTAATTTCATCTTAACTCTAGGGAAAATACAAGGTGGTGGTAATGTTGTGGTAGCAAAAATGCTTATTTAATTTCCAGTGTTACTATAGCTAGCTTTATGAATGTAAAATCATGCTTCACATGTAGTATTTTCTCCACATAGTTAAGAATGAGAGTTCCTCTACTCTTTTGTTGTAAAGAAGCAGAATGGGATTTGGAGATACTTATTACCACATAAGAAGATATGCTAGCTAATGCTGTTCTGATTCCTTGCCAGCATAGAACTTGTTTTGTTTCTAATTCATTTTCTGTTTAATTTTTATTGTTAACTTAGCCACATAATATTCAGACATATATGGCTAACTCCTTGTTTGCGTCTTTCAGTAATTTCGTACTTGTTTTACTAAGAAATTTTGAACTGTTTCTGCTGTGTTAAATGTTTGTGTTGTTGCTCTTCGTGTTTTGCAGAAAAACAGATGGAGGACTGCTTAAACTCAAGTTTTGATGATCTTTGGGGAACTGATAAATTCAAAAGACGGAAAACAGAGGTAGCTGAGCACATCTCTGATGCTCAGAGTGATGTATGTGTTTCCAAGAGCGCGTCAGTGAATTCTCCTTCATGTAGCTATGACCAGAAGACATTAACCCCAAAGCAATCTAACAGGAGATGCTTAGGTAAAAAACAGATTTTGCAACACACTTCGGATGGTAAATTGTCTTCAGAAAAGAAAGATTTTAAAAAGTTTCCAAACAAAAATCAGATTGATGAAAATACCATAACTCCTTCAGCTGCAAACAAAAGTTCACTTCTCCAAATCAAGGGCTTGCGTCATGTTACTCCTTCCGAAGAAACAGTCCAGTTGCATACTACTCCTGCTTTGATTGGCAGTCTCTCTAATTCACCAGTGAGCCACGAAGGCTTAAGTATATGTTCATTTGGTAGAAATGTTCCTGTTGACGTAAGGGTTTGTACTCTTGAAGACAAAAGGAAGAAGAAACCAAAAGTACGATCTAGTTTGAAACTGACTGCCTCCAAACTGGGTGCATCAGAGTCTGAAAAGGAAATCTTGCAAGCTGTTCCTACATATAACAAGCCGTTGTGCAGTGAGGAGGCTGCTTATGAAGACTACTTTTCATCATCTAATTTGAATGAAAATGAACTACAGATATGGGTACCAAAAAAAGCACAAAATCCTCCTGAAGTTTGTTGCAATGACTCTTTTAGAAAAATAGAGTCGCTTGATGTGAGTTTCTGCAAGCCTCATTCTACCTCTGAGAAAAGTAGGGAAAAATATATTCCAGCAAATGATGTTTCAGTAGAAAATGACTTCAAACCAAATGAACATCCAGAAAGCATACCATTAAATTGTATGTCAGATGGTGAAAACACAGAGAATACAGAAGCTCTAGATTCTGATATTGTGGATAGACATGCTCTCGACAAATCGTACAAAACCAACATGAATTGCTATACTCATGCTACTGGTAAGTTGCTACATAGAGCTGGAAAGTGAAAAGATATTATCATGCCACATTAGAAATATTTGTTCAACTAACTTGCGAAATAAATTTTCATTTCCAAGGGAAAATACATTTCAGAATTACATCAAAAGAAGAAGATGCTGCAGTGGTGACTTTTTTTCTGAATGGAATAAGTGAGTGCATGAGAGCCAAAAGAACACCCATTTATTTTCCCATACATTACAAATGTAAAGAAGGCACCAGGAGTTAAGGGAATTATGCTCACAAAATGCAACAGAAGTATGTGAGATGCCTTTTTCCCCTAATATCTGGTATTCTGTAAACTGTCTGCTGTTCTCCTAGGGTATTCTTAAAAACCGTGGTCCTCCTGTTTTAAATGCTGTGGTACACTTGTAGATTGGCTATGAGTAATTCCTAATCATAGGTTCCCTTGCTTAGATAATTTTTATTTCACAATTTAAAACCACTGCTTCAAATTAATTGCAGTTAAAGGCTTAAAAACTCCAGGAAAACCTAATTTTGAAGTTAGCAGTTTCTGACTTGTGTTATAATGAAGACTGAGTTGAAATGAAAGAAATTAGAGAGTCCACGCAAAAGTTGCAAAACAAACACCTTTTCCGGCCAAAACTTTTTATATGAGACTGATTGTAGTTTTGAATAATAATATAAAGAATACTTTTGATATTTGAGCATTTTCAACTTGATTTAGCCTCTGTTATATCAATGTAGTTGTAGATTAGAATATTGCATCTCAGGAACTTCACTGAAAAATGCTCTTAACTTGCATTGTGGTAATTACTTCCGGGTGCTGATATGTCTGTCTATCAGTCTTTGCATAGGGTTAATTATTTGTAATTATGATTGTATATTTTAGCCAGATTTTTTCCAGAAAATTCTGGAACAGTGCATCAATACATTATGTTAAATTTAATACTAAAGGGCTCGACAGACTTGGTATCAGATTTATGAAATCATCTGGTGGGAAAAATTGAAAGGTGGCTAAACATATATCTGTGGGATTTGAGTTGCTGAACTGTAAACTGTTATGTCAAGTTCGCTACATCGGTGTTTTAATACCTGGGGCACATCATTATAGCATAATTTTGAAAAAACACTTGGATGCGAGTGTATGCTTATGCACGTGTATGTGTACATCCACATGTGTATGAACTCGCTGTTCACATTTTATGCCATGGGGCTGTGTACTAAAAGGTGATCCTTAAATGTATTTTTTTTAATGTCAAAAACTACTCAATTTTTCGTTAATCACAAAGACAAATGCAGGGACTCGATTCTAACTGATAAATTCTAGTGATTCAGTATGAACAATGTTTCAGCATGCTATAGTTCTGTTTCCTCGCTGGTCAACATGCTTAAACTAATAGATTTTGGGGGAGAAGAAAAAGTATCTAACAAACAAAATTTGTCAGATATTTGTACTTTTTTTCCTTTTTGGTTAGTTAGGGACTTTTGTAAATCCCAAGTTGGCCTGCTAGTGATTTTAAAAATGCCATTTATCATTGATGACTGTTTTCCTTAAAGGAAAATATGGTTTAATCAGGTTTTTGCCTGTGCTGTGTAGTCAAGTAGAACCTCGAGCTTGGCAGCTCAAGTCAGCTGTCTTGAAAATGGGAGAGACTGATGGCGTACAAGTTCTGTGGGAAAAAATGAAAATCTTGTTTTAACTTCTAGTTACTGTGACATTGCAACGTTGAATCGTGTTTTATTAAATATTGACTTAATATATTTTTCTTTTATTTTGCTTGAATGCAAGTTATTGTCCATATTAATGAGTTAATAAATAGTAAATTGCATTGACTTTTTTGCATATGTTCTAGGTGATTTGAAGAGTGGTAAATACAGTGTATATTTTTTTAAACTGTATATATTTTAAATATTAAACATTTTTCTTGCCCATTTTCTTCTTGTGTTTTTAGGATGAGGGTGGTCTTACCCAATGTCTTTAATGAAAAGCAGTAATATTTCAAAAGCATTCTGTGTATAGAGTTCTTGCAACCTTTGATTTTTAATGTAGAGGTATAATGTGTAGGCTAACCTCGGACTAACTTTTCAAGTCCGAGCCCTTATGTTGTAGCCAACTTCACAAGTTCCTTTGTAGGGCACGCTCATGGCCGTCCATTCCTTCTGCTGAACAGCACAGGCATAAATATTACTAATTTTCATCTTTTTCAAGTCGTAAATTATGTAGAGATCTGTCGCAGATGGAAGAGTTGAAATTAATTAGGAGTTATAAGAATGTATAAAAAAATCTTTCCCACTCAGATGCCCTTTTGCTCCAGAAATAACCATGAGGAAGATGAAATGAGTTTTCTATCCTGTTGATTAAAGCAGCGACATTTGATATATTTCAGTGCTCTGTAATCAGTAACTGCTGTGTAACTGGTTTTTGCATGTCAGCAGCAAGATTTTTCAGAAATTACAGGGTGAGAAATGGGTGGGTTTTCTCTATCATGAATATAAATTAATGGAAATGCAATAATGCTATTTTTTGTGAAAGTTAGAGATCTATGTTAGAAGGGGTCTTTAAAATTTTCTTGTCATTGAAGGAGTGAATTGTATTGCTTCGAAGTCCAGTTCATATGCTTATAACGCTGGGGGGGGGAGCTGATGGTAAGGTAAATTGGCACTGAACTGCGTGGTTTAGAATGTTAACGCTTGTTCAGATTTGTTCGGTGACTGTGTCTCTTCATCTGAGATCTACAGCAATAAATAATATTACTCAAGGAATGCAAAAGATTGCTCACTTTTAAGATTTTTATAATCTAACAATCACTTAGAAACTTGAACCTGGACTTACTGTTATTTGTAGTCTCAACAATAAACTTAAGACTCAGTTGAGTGAATTTTAGATATTCATGGTAAATGTTGAAAGCAAGTATTATCTTACTTGGCAAGAGATGCAAACTAAGATCCATTACAGTCTAATGGACTTAGGTTAAGGTTAAGATGGGGAATCTGGAGTATCTTTCTGTTATTTGTTGCAAAGATGAACAAGTTTAATTTATTTAGATGAATGAGTTTTACCTGAAATTCTCGGTCCAGAGTTTCAAGATGAGTGCTTATCGCTGCTAAAATAGCATGTGCTTCTTTGAAAACACACATTTGAATCTGCTTAAATTTTAACTGCTTTTGTTTTTCCAGTTTTGGAAGAAGTATTTTATGATGTCCTTTATTGACATTATTTTATTATTGTGTCCTTTATTAAGCAAATAAAGGACAATGGTTGTTTTGCTCATCTTCGCAAAAAGATTAATTGTGGCTAATTATTAAAACGAAAAAGGACAAGCATTTCAGAATAGAAAAACAGGTTGACTGTTATTTCAATGTTATCAGGTCTACAAAGCCTGATGATGCTTGTCCTAGAGCAAATTACAACCTAGACAAAATTGTTTCTGAACCATTAAGAGATTCTCTTTGTGAACCTGGTAGACACGAGATTCTGGAGAGCTTGAAAGAGTGTTCTGATTAGCCATTACTTAGTGTCTGCTCATCCTGAAATAATGGCACAGGTTATTAAATAATCTGTAAATGCATACTTGCAGGATTAAGAATGATGACAAGTTCAGACTTATTTTTTTCCACAGTCAGGGTAAACAACCCTGGATAAGCACAAAGTAGGAGATGTGATACCGTTTAATTTCAATGAGACTATCTGTTACAATATTCTCATCAGATGAACAAGATTGACTTGACTGACTGAAAACTAGCCCAAGGTAGCTAATCTTTATTTTTCTGTCAGCTGGAAAAATGTCTTAAAGTAGATTCCATTGAAATAAATTTGGAGAAAATGACCTACTTTAAATCTTCAGTGATGAAAGCTTCATTGATCAAGAGATAGAGCAAAGATTTTTTTTTTTGTTTTATCTTATGCAAGCAAATTTTCTCAAATGAATCCAGAAGTTTTAGTGCTTATAAAAGTCATCCTGACAGCACTGAAAAATTAAGATAGGTATTCACAGAATAGGCAGTGAGAGTGCATACTGCTTTGTGGTAGCCATATTATATTCTTATAGACAGTGCCTTTTTAAAGGATGGGGCTGGTAAGTATGCATGTGCCGTTGTGCCTTGCCTGCTAACAGTTTGCTAGATGTGCTTGCAAAATGTCCTTTGAAAACATGTTTGACCTTCCAATCATTCAGTACCCGTTGTGTGCATCTGTAAAGCACTGACATTTCAATGAGAAAGGAAAAATCTAGCCATCGGTGCTTTAAACCCTCGAATATCTATATTGTGTGCATTCAGAGAAATTACACATTTTGTAATAAATGAAACCGATTTAACTGATACTTATGGCTAATATATAGTATTCAAAATATTGGAAATAGGGAGTTTTGCAACAAATTTCTTTCAAAGATCAGAAACTGGAAGACTAAGTCAGATGCTTGAGTGTCATTGTGTTAAGGATTCCATAATTGGAGTAGAATAGAAAGAGAATTGGTACAGATCGTTAATTTAGATGTCTTAATTGTATATAGCTCTATTTAGATAAAATAATTGGTAGCAATTTCATTTTGCAAGATCACAGTTTTATTTCAAGTTTCTAAATTTATAATACACTTGGTTTCTAGGTGATGAAAATGAAGTTTCAGAGTGTCATGTTACTGATGGCTCTTGCAAACTTTTTAATGAACAAGAGAATAAGCTCAATGGGGGGTTAAGAAAAAATAGAAGACTTCAAAAGGTCAGTTTAACTAGACATTGTTAAGCTCTCTTTTCTTGGTGAATCATTGAGTATATTAAAAAAGCAAAAGCCTGCATTCTTTATGCACTATCAGTTTAAAAATCTTTTCTGAATCTTGCTTTCCTTGAAATATTATGTTGAATTGTGTTCAAAAACAATATATACAACCATGGAACTCAGCTTTCTGTACTAGAAGCTTGTGCTTGCAGAGTTAGGTCAAGCTGACGTTGGAAGGGAGGTTGGCAGAGTGGCTTAAACCCCTTTAGTCCCATCCTGATACCCCTTGCAAAAACAAAATACTCACAACACAGTAGTGTTGTTGCTGCACCAAAGAAGTCCTGCTGTGGAGTAGTGTGAATTCCACAGAATTTATAATATATTTGTGAGTCCCTGATCTGAAAAGATGTATATCCTTTTTGGAGAAATTATTACATATAGTAGTTTAGGGGTTTTCTTTTTGGGGGGGATGTGTGTGGTTTTTTTTTTTTTTTTTTTTTTTGTAAATATGAAACTGCTCAGCAGGAAAATAAATAGTTCTTTTTATGAATAAGTAGCATGTAGTACAGTTAAAATGAGAGCATTGATTTGTCTTGAGAATGGGAAGTCCATAAGCACTAAAAGAAGTATTAGGTAGAAGTTAGTTAGACCTTTCAATGGTAGCTATTGGTAGAGTTTTGATCTCCTCTAATGTTAAAGTTCTTAGCAGGTGCAATTAGTAGGCAGATCAGCTTTTAAGCTTCTTGAAGGTAGGATACTAATCTCTGTAGACCAGTGATCTGCGTTGGGATCAAAAAAAATGATTTGACTTCCTGCCTGCATCTTACTACTTGATACTTTTCCTAACTATTTGTTCCTTTTCTCTTTCTAAATATCAACATATATATTATTTATATAACTAATAACTTTAAGTATTATATGGAATGTATAAATCCACCTTCTGTAGCTACATTGTGATTGTCTGTGTTTTAAGCTAAAGCATCTATCCAGAGCAGCTTTGTTTCCTGCAATAGAAGTATGACTAAAACTGCTAAATATATTGCATATCCACAGACTATAAGCAGTGGTCTTCCTAAGGCCTTCTGCAGAAATAATGCTTAGATTTATCAGATTTAATGGTAGTGACTCCTTCTCCTGTGTAATTATGTTGCAAGAGCATTATGCAGTATTGCTAGTTTTTATTTCATTGTTCTTAACGTAAATGTCCCAGCATAATTATTACGTAATAAAGAGAAACAAAGAGCAATACAACGTTGTTACTGTTCCCAGCTTTCAAACCAAGGGCTAGACATTGACCTTCCACTGAAAGATGGTGGTCTGTGAATGTTGCTTCTTGGTATCCACTAATCTTTCTTTTGGTCATTGCAAAGCTTTTACTGTGAGGTGTCTGAAGGTAGTGAAAACTAAGTTATAGTTGGAGAAAATTCATCTTCAGTGTCTTGAGGTAGCTTCTTTCATTCATCCGTTCCCTGATGGGGAAAGCTGAAGAATACATTCACCTAGGGGATAATACAGATGAAAACAAACACTGCAGCACACTTTCTCTCAAGTCTTGAATACTTTATTTTTTCATTTTAGAGGTTTCCTGGCACAGTCTGTACAAGTCTTTTTGGGTTAAAATGTATGAACTTTACAAAAAGATTGTGACATTTAACCAACCAATTAGCTGTTGCACTGAAAAGCTTTTAATACGTATTTACAGAAAATTACTGGCAGAAGAGAAAATAAATCTGAGTTAATGTTCATGTATTTGTCTGTTGAAGATCTATTATTCCATTATTTGTATGCATATATACATACAAAATTTGTAAAACCAGTATTGGAACTCCCTGGAAAATTCTCTATGAAGAAATTTTAAGAGGATATTGTTTTGGTCAAAATTAGACTAAGTGTCTAAGTTCTTGTAAAAGTGTTCCAATCAAAATAGTTTCATGAAGCTTTTAAAAAAACAAATCAAAGCTGAGAAAAGTATTTTTATGAATATGAACACTTTCTTTGAATCATTGCAACTTAAACATTGCCACATTTTACTAATGTGTGAAAGGGTGAAAGTGAAGTTAAATTAGAAAGTATTATTTTGTTTCCTTTACATGAAGCAAGAAGTGTGTGAAAGGATTACCAAAAATATTTTTTAAAATGTGATTTTGTCAACTCATATTATGAAGAAAATGTTAATGCTTATTTCCTCTCAAAAGGAAACTTATGTTAAAAATACATGCATAAAAGAAGTGTCATTTCATAGCTTTTTTAATGGAATAACTTTTCCAGGAATATGAATCTCCAGACCTTTTCTTTCTAAAAAACAAAGCTTGAAGTAATATTTTAAATTATATTAATCGTAGAATACATGCAGTTTTATAACAAATTGTTCAAATATAGGGCTTCAGATTATACTACTGGTGTTCTAAGAATCAATTTTAAATTGCGATCTGTTAATTTCATTATTCAGGTTTAAGATGCTCAGTCTGGAAAGCAATGTAAATAGCAGGGTTTTTTTTTTTTTCCCCTTGGAATCATAATGTGAAATGTAATCTCTTTAAAAATTTTAGATGTTTGCTGAATGTAATTCTTGGAGAATATCTACACTGAAAGTGTACAGAGTACTTTTATTAAAACTCCATTCTACAGTGAATGTATGTCAGGCACTTAGAGTTTGTGATGTGGTAGTAAAACTAAATTTACCAAGGGCACACAAATCTCTGTAGGAATTATGACATTATTTAATTTTGTGGTTATTTCAATTTGGTGTAGTTACTTTAAATTATTATAAATCAAGCTGTAGATTTGTTGTTTCTCTGCAATGCCATTGTTATGCATTTGTTTTCTTCAAAATCTCATGCAATTTTAGTTGCTCGTTTTGTCTCTTCTGCAGAAGTTGAGATAGAGAATGAATTCGCTTAGGTAACGTTTATATTAGAACTGTAGAGATCACAAGTGCTCATGTTTTCATTCTTTCTATACTATTTGTATAGGCATGCTCATTGTATTCTAACGTGTGTGACTTCTGATCAAGGTTATCTAAAATTCTTGTCTGTAAACAAAAGCTCTGAAGACAGAGTAGTCTATAAGAGCACCCTCAGGCATGTTGGGGGAAGATAAGTGAGACTAAAAAACCTTAATGGCATCAGGAATGAGCTGCTTTTGATAGCAAAATCTGGAGTTTTAAAGTGTCATACTTACTCATGTTCACACCAAGTTAGATTTTTAAAAAATGGCCTATGTGTAAGAACTTTTAAATTATGGATTGTCAAGCCTCAAAACTGAGGACAGCTCCAGATCATTCACATGCTGAGTTGGTAAGAACAAGTGTTATGGGTTAATACCTATGAGTGTCAGCAGGTGGCTTCCCTGGTTTAGAAATCTAAGTAGATGACACTGGTGTTAAGGGATGAAATAAATCCTTTACATACTGTGGTGCATTTTTTGATTATTCTGTGCATTTAAATACATTGCCCTTTGCAGCTGTGCATAGGGATGACCCAGTGATATCGCTAAAAGCTGTAAAGCCAAAAAAATTATTCAAATTAATGCTAATGAAATGAGTTTATCTGCTGGTATGAGATTGAGTACTCATTTCGTTGCTTAATGTCACAGAATGTTCACATTCATCACAGTGTTTGTTGCATGCATAATGAATGTGTGCATTTTGCACTTTGAACAGATCAGAGGGACTCAATATGAATAACTAGTTAACTGCCCATTTTTTCAACTAAAAAGTTGTTTGGGATTTTTAGAGGGATATGGACAGTAATAGACTTCTTTTTAAGGACCTAAGTGTCATGTCACTTAGAAATGTAACTGGAATAAATTTTGCATTTGAGAACTCCCCCGAAAAACCTGTCTTTTGAGTGAATAGAATGAACTCGTTAGTCATGTGAGAAAGCAGTTAAGTGTCATAAGGTATCATTAAAACCATATTTTCTCACAGAAGACAGTATGGTCTTACCTGAAATTCTGTAAGTTTTGCTTTCAAACAGATTCATCTTGGCTTGTATTTCTGTAGCCCTTGGATTTGAGTGAATGTACAGTTGTTAACACTGAACTTGTGAGATTTTTGAAACACAGATGCTTATAAAATCTCAGCTCATGCTGTGGAGAAACTAGTGTGAAACAGGCCATCTTTGGATTCTGTTGTCAACGTACTGCTTTTTGAAAATACTTTGTTCATGGCAAAACAGGTTCTAGTGTCCTCCAAAATCTGCAAGTATAAAACATGAAGTGCCTGGCCAGAAACGCAGGAAAGCAACTTTATGTCCATAAACGTGCACTGTCTGGAACAAAAGGAGATGCTGTTGAGATGCAGTCTATGTTTTCCTTCGGTTTTGATTTAAGTCACTGAATAGCTAGATAAATATTCTTAAAAATGATACGTGAAATGTTACTAACTTCCAGTTGCAAATGAATGTTAAACTACTCTGAATTATATATGATGGGAACACTCAAGCTCAATTTTAGTTAAAAATGATGGTGTTGGAACTACCTGCATGTTTATGGTCTAGGGAAAGTGTTTGATTTAATGGGGGGAGGTGGTCAGACAGGCATGGAGGGTTATTCAGATTGATTGCCTCTGGGTGCAGAGGTGAGACGAGCAAGTGAAGCTGCAAATTATAAGAGTGCTTGAGAGACTAATGTTAGCGTTAACTTCTAGGATGTTGACCAAATGTCTGATGGTGTGATTTTATGCGAATCTGAATAGATCCTAGAGTGTTTCACGTTCAGCAGATATCTCATCCGACATGAAGTAGTTATGAGTGTCTGACCAACATCTTGCTGTTGGCAACTACGCAGTTGATTGCTGTTTACCTGTAGTTATCTTGCTGACTCAACATACTGAGGGTTAAAGAAGGATGGGAAACAAGTTATTGAGCATGCTGCATTGTGGGACAATAACTTTGAAAGGTAAAAATGTCTCGTGATTAAAAATATTACATGTTACACGTAGCTGCAGAAAATGTGTTGCCTTGGAGCATCTGAAATAAGCCATTGAATGGGACGTTGAAATCTAGCAAGACATTTTTTTTCTACTGGGAAGATGCAGCTTATGTCATTGTTATATTCAAAATATAGATGTGGTCATTTGTTCCAAACCTCTAGATTTTATAATAATACTAACATTTGAGAGCATCCTCAATACTCTTCTATGGCAAAAGGCACAACCTTCTCCCAAATGCTGAAGTTGAGTGTTTCCTGTCTTCCCAGTGAGACTTGTACCTGCTATCCACACTCTTGTTTGGATTGCTGTTTGAAACTCTGGAAACATATACTGTGCCAGTGATGTAGGAGATGACTGACTTTGTACTTTGTCATCCTGACAAGCAGGGCCGTTAAGATCCAGGGAACTGAATTTACCCAAATTCTTATCGAAAGTTGTCACTGAATTTCTGTCCAGTCAGCAGACTTGCATAGTGTTCTCTTTCAGAATTTTATTTAAGAGATAATGGCATATGTATATCAGAGGATTTTGGTTCAGTCTGCATAGAATTAAGAAAAAAACCTTTCCTGTGTTGCTTCTTTTCAGAAGATACACAAGCACAGTGATTTTTGGTCCATACGCTTACATAAAGTCAGAACATAATCACTCCATCATAATCCTAGTGTTTTTATTTCCCCATCTTAATTCATATTTGCAAAATAACTACCTGGAGTTGTACATCTGCCTTCACCAACACCTGTTTAATTATGGAAACTGTCAGAAACACATCACATTTTGCTTTAAAAAAAAAAAAAACTTCTAGGTGCTAGTCATTAGGACTCCTTCACTTACTTTAAGGCAAGTAGGAGATAGCTTTAGAGCCAGCTGTGGTGAGAAGTACATATGGATAAGCACTGAAAAAAAAAAATCCTAAAATCTCAAGTTGTTTGAAGTACATCTACACCTTCTCTATCCTTTTCCTTAAAAGCCCATGGCGTTCTTGGGTAGGATGGTGGAAGGGAGGTTTACATGCAAGAAATGGATACAATTCTTTTCTGACTCTGATCATGAAGGGAAACTGCATAAGTACTATAGGAAGTATGTGGGCAAAACATTCTCCATGTTTGAGTGCTTGAGACGTGTCCACCTCGCTGAAGAAGGCATGTGTGTATGGTACAAATTAACTCTAGTTCCTGGTAAATAGTATTTCTCTATTTCCTTAGTACACTGTTAACTCTAGGTAATAACTATCATGCACAAAACTCAAACAGTCCACTGCACTGCAGCTGATTTGGCAATGAATCTGTGTAAAACTGAGCCTATTTTTCCTCTCGGCATCAGAAACCACCAGGAAGAAAAGCAACTGCTGGCTAGATCCTCTTATTTGGGAAATGTAACTCTTGGAAAAGTGAACATCCTACGTAAACTTACAGATACCTGGCATGACTTTATAGGCCGGAAATCCTTTAGTTGATGGAACTGCTTTCAAAGTGATATCCTCACAGCTCTTGAACATTGTTATAAATCAATCTGAACAAAAGATTTCCTAAACTCTATTTCATTAACATTTGACATATCTTTCCATTAATGGATTTTCTTTTACTGAATTAACAAATACCTTCATTCTTTTCTGTGTCTAAATCATTTTAGGGATTCTAGGTGTGATCTCTGTAGAATTGGGGTATGAGCTCACAAAAGTCTGAATGGTACAGCAATATTCATATGCAATCTGTTAAATAAGAGAAGTCTTTTAGTGTATTACTCTTTAATAGTTGTACCGCTTCAATAAAAAGAATCAGAATTGCTGACATCTGTGGCTGTTCCTCAGAAGTACACACTTCAGAATTCCTGTTTTAAAAGAATTGTGTGCGTGACTAATTCATAATCCTTTAAGATATGAAACTTGCATAATAAGCTGCTTTTTAGAGAAGAAATTGTTGATACAAAGTGAGTTTAATTATTTTCAACTTGTTATATCTGTGCTGATTTTTTTTTCTTTTACCCTTCCTAATACTGCTGCCGCACATCAAAGCCTTCAATAAATACTGTTCAGTTAAGTTGCTTATCTTCTTGTCTAGAGGGCAATCAGGCTTTAGCTCAGACTGACTGTCTGACACAGATGGGCTACAGTCTTGTTAGCAGAGCATGTACTGAAGTTTGCAATCTTGTATGCTAATCTAAAAGAGTCTTTTGAGGGGGGAGAGGGAAGCCGCAAACTGACGTTCAGGAATATATTCATGTGAAATTCAGCTCTCCTGCTACATGGTTGGAAATCTTCAGAAGTCTTCAACTATCAGCTATTCAACTGCACAGTGAGCTGGATTGAGAACTGGCAGAATGGCAGAGCTCGGAGGGTTGATGATCAGTGGCACAGTCTAGTTGGAGGCCTGTAGCTAGCGGTGTCCCCCAGGGGTCAGTCCTGGATCCATGTTCAACGTAGTCATCGATGGCCTGGATGAAGGGAAAGAGTGCACCCTCAGCAAGTTTGCTGATGATACTAAACTGGGGGGAGTGGCTGGCACAGCAGAAGGCTGTACTGCCATTCCGAGGGACCTGGGGAGGCTGGAGAGGTGGGCGGAGAGGAACCTGCTGAAGTTCCACAAAGGCAAGTGCAGGGTGCTGCACCTGGGGAGGAATCACTCCAGGCACCAGTATAGGCTGGGGGCTGACCTGCTGGAGAGCAGCTGTGCAGAGAAGGACGTGGGAGTGCTGGTGGACATCAAGTTGACCATGAGCCAGCAATGTGCCCTTGTGGCCTTTGTGGTCGGGAGAGCCAATGGTCTCCTGGGGTGCATTAGGCAGAGTGTTGCCAGCAGGTGGAGGGAGGTGATCCTGCCCCTCTGCTCATCCCTGGCGAGGCCATATCTGGAGTGCTGTGTCCAGTTGTGGGCTCCCCAGGACAAGAGAGACATGGCACTCCTGGAGAGAGTCCAGCGGAGGGCTACAAAGACGATGAGGGGCCTGGAGTGTCTCTCCTGTGAAGAAAGGCTGAGAGAGCTGGGCCTGTTGAGCCTGGAGAAGAGAAGGCGTGAGAGGGGATCTGATCAATGTGTACAAGTATGGGAAGGGAGGGTGTCAAGAGGGTGAGGGCAGACACTTCTCCGTGGTGCCCAGCGATAGGATGAGAGGCAACGGGCAGAAACTGAAACACGGGAAGTTCAATTTGAACATGAGGAAAAGCTGCTTTCCTGTGAGGGTGACAGAGCACTGGCACAGGTTGCCCAGAGAGGTAGTGAAGTTTCCTTCCCTGGAGGTTTTCAAAACCCGTCTGGATACGTCCTGGAAAATGTGGTCTAGAGGACCCTGCTTGAGCAAGGAGGTCGGACTAGATGATCTCCAGAGGTCCCTTCCAACCTCACCCGTTCTGTGATTATTTTATTTCAAGACGTAAATAGTTTTTGTTTTTATGTTCTTCGAATTCACCCAACCTCAAGATAAAATTAGTTTGCCTATGCTAATGGAAAGACTCCCTCCGCCCCCCGAGTTTTACTGTCACTGTGTAATGCTTTTGATTAAAGCGACTTTGGAACAAAGCATTGCTGCGAAGGAAAAAATACTGGCATGTATACAGCATCAGTTTTTAATATCTGACTTATCAAGACTATCTACATAGTTTCATTTATGCAAAGATTGTTCGTATGATGAGCACCTATATAATCATGGTGCAAACCAAAGGCTATTAGTCTGCAGAGCTAATTCCAAGGAACTCTGTTCTTAAACGTGACAAATTGCTTGAATGCTTAATGGAGAACAGTTCTGTACTTAGAAGAGAGGAGGGATAGGGTTACATTAGAGTAGGTTCCATCTTCAGTTCTATGATTCATTGCTGAGCAAAATTTGTTGCCTTTTGAGTCTTTGGCCTGTGCTGCTAGCTGTAAGTTGATTTGAAATATTTTTGTGCGCTCTGCCCAATACATGACTCAAAGGAAATTGAATTTTGGGAGAGATCCTGGGAGCTTACCACTTGCGGTTGTGGTAATATGTGGGGCAGGGGAGAGAAACGAGAAAGATTTGTTTCTTATAAAGCTGTAGATGTCCAGGGAAACAACTTGAAATTCATATATTGATTTTAAAAATTGTACTATAAAAAATTGAAACAGTACTTCCTAAAAGTTAATTGATCTACTCTTTCTGCAAACTTAAAATATTTGTGTAGGAATACCTGTGCATGTATATGTAGTTATCAGCAATTCTTAGCCAAGCTTTTCACAAATTCTTCTTGTATGAACCTTTTGGATGATTGGGTTATGTTTAGATATGCATGTCTCTGATACGGCTGAAATTCATGTTCTGTCCTAACTTGGCGCATGCTAGAGGCTTTCGCGCTCATCACTGATCACCAGAGTACACCTCTTTCTCTTCTGACTTCTATGATGTTAACTCTCAAAATGCATATATAGAACATGTATGGGACAAAAACTCTTGCTTTGCCTGTAGGCTGGGGGATCTGTTGAGGAGGGTGGATACTTTTTAAGGTATCTCCAAAATGCTGATTTGAGAATTGTTGTACTCTTTGAGTGTACCTTGTGTATTATATTTCTCAGTCAGCTTTCTTTCACTAGAGGAGATTTAGGAATGAAACAATATTTGATTAAAAACCTACATTGACATCACTGAAGTTTCCACACACACACAAAAAAAAAAAAAACTACAGCACAAGAATAAAATTAAAAATATTCAACTTATACTTGAATAAATATATTCCTTTGTTTCTGCAATGTCTCAGACCGTTTCTGCCTTTCTTTTGGAATAAACTGGAATCACTTTTACTTAAGGGTATTTTTTGTTGCAGTTAGGCTACTTTTTCCTTTTTATCTGAGAAGTCAAAAAATAAACTTTTTTCTGTGGCATCCCTGGCTGGGAAGCCTTTGCTTTGTTTTGAACTCACTGGTGAAAACTTCCGTTCTTGTTTTCTGCTATTGGATGATTTGATACCAGATGTGATGGAGGGGCTTCCTTCCTTCCTTATCCTTGGGGCTTAGCATGTTCAGAGTATGTGTTAATTAGTACAGCCTCTACCTCAGTTGACAATGTAACTATGAAATAGTTCAATCCTTTTAATGAAACGCTTTATAATTTAAGGGTTTTTTTAAGAGGGAAGACTTTACAGATTTTTGATATTTTCTTGTCTCTTCTTTTTCACATCTCTAGCCAACAAGGACACTAGTTATGACGAGTATGTCTTCTGAGTAAGTACTAAACATTTTGACTCTTTAGTTAGCATACAATTTAACCTTTAATGTTGTTAGTCTTTTCATGCCTGCACAAAACAGCATTTTTCTGTGGGCTATGCGTTGAAATACTTACTTCATTCTGTCTTCTAGCTGAAAACGCACATGTATATTTTGTTGCTACGTGCACTGTATAAAGACTCGTGTGTGTATGTGAGTGTGTTCTTATGGTGTAGACAGAAGTAGTTTTCCGTAGGTGAGCTCAACAGGACTTCAAGGTAATAAAATCAAAAAGAAAAATTTTAAGCAAGGTTTGATTTTTTTGTAGCGGAAGCATATAAAATTGAGTTTTATGCAATAAGCAGTTCAGACTTTCAGCCCAAGACTTAGCTTTTTCCGCATACTTTTTAAGTGTTTTTATAAAAAATGTCATTATGATCTGAAACATCAGTTTAAAATGTTTTCTTTCACGTAAATAGTTGCTGAAGAAATATCAATTTTAGGCTTTTTATTTACTCTAGTTGCAAAACATTAGAAGCAGCTGCCACTGCATATTTGGAGAAGAGTTAATATTTTTCTGGCTTGTTCTTATCATTCTCTTAAAACTCTTAGAAAATAAAGAACATCCAACAAAAACATAATTCCATATTTCATACTATGCTTGGTTACAGTTTCTGCATTCTTTTTCAAAACTCAAGATATTTGTACAAATTATTTCAGGTTTAAAGATTAATAATTAAATTATGACAGTTGCATAGATATAAGCACTAAGAAGGAGCACTGTGACCATCTGTTTAGAAATTCTTTGTGAATGGTTGTCGGAAGCTGTTGTCAAGTATGCTATAATATAGATCAGAAAGAAAACTAGTAATAATGTGTAATGGAACTGGGTACTACTGACACTGAGACTGTAAGTGCATTTCACAAATCATGCAATACAGGATCACTGTAAGGGCGCTAAAGATAATAACTGCAGTGTAGATGAGAGTAGTGGAAAACAGAGGCAGTGATCTGCGTAAAAGAGAACAAATCCTGGCAGAGCTGCGGAAAAAAATTTCTTGAAAGAATGTTTGATATTGTATGTTGACTTTTCTTAGTAAACAGTTACTGTTTTATTAAATAACTCAAAAGTCTGGCAATAACAATTGCTGTTCTTCAGAACTTTTTAATCAATATTGTGCTTTTGGCTGTCTGGAGTTTTAGGCATTCATCAACCTGTAAGTGGGTGAAGGGAAAGGAAGTGCTCTGAAAGAATTAAAGAACTGAAAACCTGGCTGTGAAGTACAAGCCAACAGACAAAAGCCAGCTATGTTGAAATTGGCCAAAAGTAGCCAAAAGCTACTACCAAGTAGCTACAATTACACAAGTCGCTCATTAGAATTTAAGTTGCAAGATGCATGAGTTCAGTGGTTTCATGGCATAGTGCTTTGAGATTATATTAATTGCTGCTCACTGATTCACTACAATAACTACCTGTTTTACTGAATCATAAGTTTGGTGAAATTTTGCTGTGAATTTATGTGCAGCAGTTTTTGCAACTGACTCAACTGTGAACTGGTGAGTTTTCATTGTCATTTGTAAGGTTTGTTACATTTACCTCTTAGTTGTACGAGAGGACCTTTTTTTATTCTGAGGAATTTTGGATAGACAAAAAGGAGCTAAGAAAAGGTTTGGGCAGTGCGTGATAAATATGTCACCTGAGCATATAGTCCAGGCAGAGTCAGCTTCTCTGTGAGTTTCACTGTTGCAAAAAAAACTTCACTTGTAGGCTCTGTCAAGTTAAAACACACCAAGTGAAAAGGGAATAATATATATTCCAGTAATGTTCAGTGCCATACAGCCAAGGCCAGAATTTACACTAACTAGTGTCTGAAGTTAGGCAGTTAATTTAGTGGTTTGCTTATTAAGCGTCTCCACATACAGTAACACCTTTTGACTTAAGTGTAAAGTTAATTTGCTTGGCTGTTTCTTTTTACTGTTCATTTTTTATTTGAAACTTCTTAAAAAAAATTATTGGATTCCCTGTGAAGAATCCATTTCACGTTTCTTTCAGAGTTCCTCCAAGTAGTGTTTGCTTTAGCTGGTGTATCTTTGGAGCGTTTTTAACTGAGTTACTTTCAGTGCAGAAAAACAGAGCAAGAATGAAATTACCCTAATGGCTTCAGGAGATGTTCAGAGTGTGCTCATATAACATCAGTGATTTAATTTAGTGTTTTACGTGAGAGGATCACCATTGTGTTAGATGTGACTTTATTCAGGGTTGTGCTTAATTACTGGTTGTGTAGAATGCCATAGACATTTCCAAGAAGTCAGGTGGGGAAGAGAGAACCCAAGGGAATCAGCCTTTCATTCACAGATCTTCACCAGTAAATTGTTCTCATGTAGCAGCTATTCTCTAGGGATACCAAGATCTCACTGTTTCTGTGATGATATATTTGTATGCTTCAGTATAGATATGTGGAGAACTCACCTGAGAATTGTAGTTACAGGTCACCACGTCACAAAATACAGGTCTGTATTTTATATGGCAATTTATATGGTGGGTGTTGTTTTCTTTTGTTTTTTGTTTTAGGATAAGTGAATTTCACTGAAATACTGGCTCAGGTGTATAGGTAATATGCCAAAACTTTAAGACTTCCCTTTAAATTTAGATAAACAGCATTTTATGCAGATACTGAAAATCTGGTACTTTGTAAGGATACCCTCAGAGAGCTTTACCTAAATGGTTATGTTTCATAGCATTACTTTTGATGATAGTACTCTAGAAGCAACTGTGAATGAGGCTCTGTTGTACTATCCATTGTACACAAACAGTACAATAGATAATTCCTAATTCAAAAAGCTTCTATTTAAGCAGATAAGATAGATGCAGGGAACAGAAGAGTTTTGATATGCAAGCAGATACAACTGGGTGATGACAGAAAGATTTTGTTCAGGTTTTGGGGGAAGACTAATGAATTTAGGGCCCAGAAATGGGTAAAGGCTGAGGAGGGAAAAAACATAAGGGTTAAGCGAGGAGGGAAGAGAGGTGGAAGGAAACAATGTAAAAAAAGTTGAGTTAATCTCAGGGTTGTGTGTGTATACACTTTTCTAATCACGTATATCCATTCTATATTGTATGCTTTTCCCTTTTCTTTTTAGAAAACAAAATACCATAATTCAGGTAGTGAATAAACTTGGAGACTTTTTGTTCTCTGATGATGTATGCGAAACAACAAGTCATGTAGTTGCAGGGAGTCCTCGTCGCACCCTGAATGTTATGCTGGGAATTGCTCGTGGATGTTGGATTGTTTCTTATGAATGGGTAAGAAATGTATTTCAGTTTTACTGCAAAATAAAGTAAGTTTATTTTGTATAGCTGAAATATCAGCTATGTAACCATATATGTGTCCGTGGTATACACAGTGGTGCAGTCTTCAGATACTTGGGCTTACCTAAATAGTTAGCTCAGCTAGAGGAAACTTGTCTCTGTAAAGTTCTGTGTTACCCTGACTGACTCGCTTTTACTACTTAATCTAACCAAAGTATTCTTATATTGTACTTCAGTGTGCAATGTGGAAATGCCTAAAGTCTCAATATCTGTTGTAGATGGTAAAATATCATGTCACATCATGTCATGCATTATTTCTGGACAGATTAATGCCTAGACAAACCATTTCTGCTCAACATTAGCCAAGTTATATTATTCCTATTCAGAATCTGTATCAGGTTGACTTTTTTAAATATTTATTTAATATACTTCTGTTCTGAAACATAGTTTTGTTTAAGATTGGTAAAAATTTAGGGGAATTATTGGATATTTTGCTGAGCAACGGTAAAACTTTTTTTTCCCCCAAATATCTGGATCAAATGATCAGTATAGATCCTCAGAATTTATTATAGACTACCACATAGAGTAACCAGACCGCTACTGTAAAGACAAGATAGTAGTGAATTACTCACTGTGATTATAGAGGTCAATTGCCAGCCATTCACTCTGACCTTACAGACCGCAGTTTCTCTGCTTTCTTCGTGTTCCCAAAGTTGTAAAACATAGCTGTTGAACAGCTATGTTCATAAAAATTCCATCTTATACAGAAAAGGGTTGTAGAATAGCTTATTTCTTTCATTTTTCTCATAAATACTTAAAAATTTAGTTAGTAGGCTAAAAACAAAATAAATATTGTTGCCTTTTTGTTTATGAAATGTCTGCCTCTGAACCAGTGTGAAAGAGTAAGCCCTACAGGATATACGTAAAGTTATCTGAAGAAGCTGTTATGGCATCCTTTGGGGTTTTCTTATCTTTGTACATAGGGCAGTATTTGGATAATCGGTATTCTGGCAATTGGTGTTCTGGGATTTCACTGCTTATTTTACGCACTGCCATGACTTCTCATTTTTATGGACCAATCTATGGCGAGAACATCACTGTGCTCGTTGCTAGACCAACATTAACTGGTAGTGACACCAAATTCTCTTCTGCTTTGGATTAAGTCCTATGGGATACCATTGAACTCATCACAGGGTCAACTTAATCTTTCATGTAATACCAAGAAATTTAACTGGAACTGTTCCAAAGATTAATTTATTCCTGTAAGTATTATTGCATCAAGTCCTGAAATTATCTTCCCTCATTTTTACTGAGCTGATATCTAGACAAAGTTCTGAAGTTTCTAGGAGAGCTGCATGAGAAGGATCTAGAGAAAAACTTAAGAATTTAGTTCTTTAAATGAAAAGCTTTTTTTCATCTATTCATAACTATTCAGTTATCTGTGAATACTGCTATTTTTCATTTTCATAGAGCTATGCTTGAATCTTTCACTGCAGCTGGGTAGAACTTCACTGCAAATGTCTAATCCCACTAGTAATTACAGTTAATATTTCACTGAGGCTTTTTAGAAAATGTCACTTCAAACTTTTTTTAAAAAAACAGTTTCCTAATCTGATTGCATGCGTTTTATCACATAAGAGCATTCTTGTCTTATTTCTAATTGTTATTGGCATAATTTTGCCATCTTTTACTCATGTTAAGGGATTGAATACTTTAATCAGACAGGAAGCCTTACTTATAATCATGAGAAAGAGACTCATAAGAATTTCATTTAAGCAAAATAATCTTGCCCTTCTATTAAAGCTAAAATAGTGAATGCTTTAAATACCTTTCTGTGCTGTAGTTAATCCTATCATAAGTGCTGTAACTGGTAAAATGCTTCAAATTGGATACTTTGAATAATCAAATGGTCTGTTTGATATTAACAGTATTTTTTAAACAAAGCACATGAATTTTGTGTGGTGATAATTGTCTTGTGGAAGATCTTTCTGAATGCTTTTAAGAAGCTGAAATGTTCATTATTTGCCATTGCCTTTTTACTCTTAATGTGGGGAGGGAATTTAGGCTGCAGTATCTTTTTTGTTTTTTGAAAAAGACTTAGTGTTCTCTTTAAACATTGGTGTTGGTGAAATCTCAAATGTACAGTTAGGCATTCAATTTTCATAGAAATGCCTTTACGTTTCAAGGCCTGAAATAATGACCAGCTGAACGGTGTGTTTTTCAGACACCTGGGAACTTGATTTTTCCCTGTGTAATGTGCAGATTAGAACACAGCCAATCTAACATGCAAAGGAAAACTTGCCACTACTACTAGCCTTACGGCTGTGTAAACTGCAGAACGCTTCTTGAAGCTCCATACCATACAGGTTGCTTGCTATTTGGATAGATAAAATAGCGCATACTTGAGGATGAACTAGAATATTGATGAGCATAAGTCTGGAGTCCAAAGCCACAGGAAAACTTTCTTTAAGACAGGTCTACCCAGCAACCCATGTTCTTCCCATCTTCCTCATCTCTTACTGTTTATTCCCTCCCTATGTCTTCCATGACCAGCAAGACTCAGTTTTAGTAGCAGCCAATATGTACTTAATATCTTAATGTTATCTGCTTTATTCTCCCAGCTTCCAATATTCCTGTGTCCAGTGCCCGTGCTTAATGCGTACTGTGCTGCTTTATGATTACATTTTTAGTTAAGTCTTCTCTTGTAACTGCACATGCTTGAAAACGTCTAAATAGCTCTTCTCAGAATAAATGCTTCATGTATTCTGAAGTATTATTGCTTTTCTTTATTCCCTTTCCACGTTCTAGGGAACTATTAAATAAAAGGATAGTAGTGGCTTAACAAGAAAAAGTAGTTTGCTCAAGAATATTGTAAATTGTGCCTTGTTTTGGTGTTACATGATTTTGAAGCTTTTTTAGTGTTGCTATGGAAATACAATTTGAAAAATTCTCTACTGAAGTCAGAAGCAAGCTTTTCCGCGTTCATGAAAACTTTGAATGTTTTAGTGAGTGATGACCTAATTATTTACTGCAGGACTTGTTCATGAACTCTGAATCTAATTTCCTTTTAATCTAGGAAAGTAGATACAATGCCTCTGTACTCAATTCCAAACCCGTGATAGACAGGCATTAATCCATCTTATGCTCAGATAAACAAAATTCATTTCTAAACAAGATTCTGTAAATACTACAAGGATTGATAGAGGTTATTACTGTAAAATTGGCCTGTAAAATGAAATGAGATTACTTAAACATAACTAATATTTTGGGTTTATATTTTAATCCACTTGGGTTGTTTGCCGGTTACTCTTGGTACGAACATCATTTTGGTTACTATATGGACATGAGGTGTATGTTATAGGGCATGGCAGATCTGTTCCTGCTCAAGATTATTTATTATTTTAAAAGCTACAATTTTCTTGGTTCTTTAGAAGTTGATTTTTACTGCCTAATCAAAAGAGAAACGACTTGGATTAGCAAGTTTCTCTTTTATTTGCAATAACTGTGTAAAGATGTAAGTGTAGAGCTAACAGATCTCAATATTCGTATTTAACTGTAAAAAGTATAAATAAATAACCACCTTAAAATTTGTATGTTAAAATCTTAAATGTTTTTAAGAAGTTACTATATTTACCTTAGCTGCATACAACAATGCGTTGTATGTTTCAAAGGCTTTTCTTTAAAGATCAGATTTATTAATGTCCTTAACTCTTACTTTTAGATTTGGTATGCTATGATGACTGCGGAAATATTTTCTCTTTTTGTACAGCTGTTGCATTTTCAAACATTGTTGTGTATTTTCTAAAAGTAAACACTCTGTTCTCTGGATTTTTGCAATAGTAAAGTTCAACAATAAGCTTGAAGACGTGCTGCTTTTCATTTACAGCAAAAAATAGCTATTTACTTCCAATAGCCTGCAAAACTGAGCACGTTCCCTCCCCGCACAAGTAGAACATCACTTCCTTGGTCACACAAAGCTCCAACTTTTGTAGCAGTCTATGTAAGAAGATGTTGTTTCTTCTGAAAGTTATCAAGCATAAGCTACTTTGGACCAAAGACTAGAGAACTTATTCCTGATAATTATGAGATTACTTTACAAATTCAATTTGCGATTTGCTTCTTGTAGCACCAGCATTTGGACAAAAGAACTCTTTGTCAATGTTTATTATAAGATGGCCTAACTGTATTTAGGAAAATGAAATTTAAAGTGCTGGATTTTAATCAGTCTGTTAAGTCTAGAATCTTGTTTCATTAAGTAGGCCATGCAGTTGTAAAGGATAAATATATCATGCTTAATATTTGTTATGGGAATTTTTGTCCAAGGGGAACATTTCGTAGTACTGCTTCCCAAATTTTATGAGATTTTAGAATTTAAAGGGTATATAATAATATATGGATTCATATGGCATCGTCTTCCAAAAGAATTTTAAAAAATTACAGAATATTTCAGTTATTTGTAAATCAAGCGTGGGAGTAATTTCTGGTACTGATGAAGTTCAGCTTGTTCTAAGGTGAGTAATGACTTAGTTTAATGGTGCATGCCTATGCGAACAGTGAGAGACAGACGTGATCTATTTGAAATGGCTAGAGAACTATTTAGGCAAAATGTGATTGCCAGAGAAAGAATTATGCAAAACACAGGGATTTACCTTCTAATTACATATATCCAATTTTTGGGGTCTTCTTGTGCACTTATTGTTTAAACAGCAGGGTGTTGGTGTGCAGTTTTTGGGGGGTGGTGATTTTTTGGGGTTTCTTTTAGTGCATGAATCATGCTCTCTCACTAGCAGGTAAGAATGCTTATTTCAATCATATTTAGGGCTTGCCAAATGGGTAAGAGCTTCAAGAAAGATGTTGGGGAGCTCAGGTATCCCTACAAGGGGAAAGTTGCTGAACTGTGTGACAGTGAACAATGTGTGCAAAGGACTTGTCAATCTTTTATTAAATATATTGGAAGATTTGTGGCTTAGCTGACACTGATGAAGCCAATGGGGAGCAAATTAACTCCTCTTCCATTAGGATATAGCTGTGTTTTAGAACTTAAACTATCTTGAAATTAGGAAAATTTATAGGCTCAAGGACAGCTCCATTATAGGAACTTAATTTTTTTTTCCATTTCCCATAAAGAAAATGTTTTCTTCTCCCTGAGGCATTATCTCTGAACACTCCTCCTAAGGTTTTTTTTAATATTGCAGTCTACCAGCTGCAATTTATAATGATAAATTGCTTTCAAGAATAATTTAAAAGATCAACCCAGGAAAAATCCTGGATGGAGTATTTTTAGAAAGTCTTAGGAAAATATGATATTTCAGTAATTGAAAGTATAACGATTTCAAGTAGTAGATAAAATGAGTTAAGATCCCTACAAATGAGATAGTAGTTCAACTACCATATTCATTTGTTCATCTTCTGTTGATATGATAGAGAACCATTTCTGTGACAGGCAGAGGGAATGTCTTAATACAGCCTCAATTTTCAGTTGGTAAATATGAGTAGTCCCTATGGAGGGAAAAATGTCACTGAATATTTAAATACTTTTTTTTTCCTCCCTGTTATTATTGTTGCCTGTCTTGTGATGGCCCTGATGGGAGTCAGAAAAATCTCTCTAAGTGTTAGGATTGCTGCTCTCCAAGGATCATGACCATCCAGAGTTACAGAGCTCAGATGAACACAAATGATCATGTATTTTCCAGACAGTCAAGGCCCTACATTTTTAGGAACTGCTTTTTGTAATCGAGAATATGTACTGTTGACAGAAGAGGATGGAGGAGAGAAAGAATCGGAGCTGCTTTTCTTTGCAGGCTGGCTTACATATGTAATGTGGGTTATATACAATACTTCAGTAATTCCGGTCGCTAGTGGAGTACCCCCGGGGGCTGATACTATTTAACATTTTTATCAGTGACCTGGATGATGGGACAGAGTGTAGCCTCAGCAGGTGTGCAGATAATGCAAAATTGGGAGGAGTGGCTGATAGGTGCAAGGGCTATGCTGCAGTTTGGAAGGTCCTCAGCAGGCTGGAGAGATGAGGAACCTCCTGAAATTCAACAAAGGGAAGTGCCAAATCTGGCCTCTAGGGAGGAATAACCCCATGCCTCAGTACAGGCTGGGGGCTGACTGTCTAGAAAACAGCTTGGCAAAGAAGGACCTGGGAGTCCTGGTGGACTGCAAGTTGACCACCAACAATGCAGCCTTATGCCAGAGAAGGCCAACAGTATTCTGAGCTGCATTAGAAGTTGACTCTTTTAATATCCTTACTTCCAAGATTTTGACAGTTAGTGTAGTTACACAAGGAAATATGACTTTGCTATTTTAATGCTGTGTTTCGGTTGTAAAATTTGTAGCTTTCTAATGGCTTGATTTTGGAGGAGGAGGGTTTGGGAAATCATTTGGTTTTGGTAAATGAAACATAAAAAACAAATGTTGAACTGAAATGTTAATTCTTATTACACATTCTAAAAGTTTACCATTTTAGAAATTATGAGTTTTATACTTACCACTGAATTTATTTTAGGTTCTGTGGTCTTTGGAATTGGGCCATTGGACCTCAGAGGAACCATATGAGCTCTCATCCAACTTTCCTGCTGCTCCTGTAAGTTAAATTGCCTTTTATGCTTGTGAACATTCTTTTGTTTCTGTGAAAAATGATTGGCCCTGTAAATAGGTTGCGAATAAGAATGCTTACTAGAAAAAATATTCCATTAGAGGAAATGTTATTTTCTCCTATATCCACTCTTCAAAGTACATGCAAAATGTGGTGTATATGGAAAGGGCAACAGATTGATTCACTGATTAACATCAGAAAAACTTTTTAATTTAAGAATAAATGTCCTTTAATTTACTTATGGTATGTTTTATTTCTATCTATGCTTACATATAAATTGGAAAGGCACGTTATCACATAATGGGAAAGTGTGTCAGGTTATGGACTCAGTATTTTCAGTCCAGTTACTGTTTATGCTTTTTTTTTCCCTTAAATGACTTTGGGCTTCTAAAACTGAAGTGAGTAAAATGGAGCATTTTTTTCCCCTGTTGAACGCTCATTCTCAGGTAATGAATTGCAAACTAGTACAGAAGTGTATATATGGGGGCACGGTTGTCTGCTTCTGAAGTGGGGGGAGGGAAGTTGTTTTTCTTTACTTCAAGATCTGGGTTGCATCCAAGTGCATCTTGTCTCCATGTGTTGTAATTGATTAAACAGAAATTTTATTTTGGACTTTGAACAAGTAGAATTTTACCAGGTTAGTGGTCAATTACCCTTTTGTCAAAAGGACTTAACAATTTTTCTTTCACTGTAGCAGCTGCATAAATATATTTTTATCTGCTATTTGTTTCTCAGTGTTCCACAGAGGCTTTGAAGAGCGAACATTTGAGGGGGAAATGAACTTCCTTTTTACTGTAATTTTATTAACTTTTAAGAAGTTGTTATTGTTAACATTCCTTCTAAATCTACAATTTATGTAAATTTACATGTTCAAGATGAAGATTTTATTTCCTCGATTGTAAGCTGCATGTTCTCAAAATGTAGGGAAAATGCAACAGTTCTTCTGAAATGAGCCCAAAGCAATTAATCATCCACTGTAATGTAGTATTTTTTCTAAAAGGAAGGAGTAATTTTTTGTTTTTGCATAGCAAATACTTGAAGGGAAAGCTTAATGTGGACAATAAATAAGGAGCAGAAAAGGGAAGAAAAAACACAGTACCTCAGATTAAGCTGGTTTTTGTTTTCTTTTTCTTCGAGTTTTCTATTTCTGCTCAGACCACCTTGTCTAATAAGTATATTATCAGTAACTACTTAGTTTTACATACCATTCTTTGGAAGTGATTGCTGTAGTTGTTTTTTAGATTCTCTTTACTACATTTATTCCTACAGCAGCAGAAGGGAGGGCTTAAGAGATGGTGGGGAGATAAAATTGAGGGAGGTTGTGGTTGTGCTGAGAATTTGCATCACTTCTGTTTGCAGTGTGCTTCTTTTACAGAGGGGCAAAGCCAGTGTGCAAGTGATAATTCCATCACCTTTCTAGTCATTCTCTCTTGAGTCATTCTGGTTCTTACTGTAACAGATACCTTATTTTTAAAGTTATGATTATTATTTGAGCATGAATGGAGCTTACATTCTCTTTCTTTTCTTGTTGTTTCTTCTCTGCTTCCAGAGAAGATGGAAGGGGCGTTCTAGTTCTACATACTGTTTGTCTATTTAATCAGAGGAAGGAATCAAAAGAAGGCATTATCTTGTTCTTGTGTTTTAATTGCTTGTCCCAAGACTAAAGCAATAGTTACAACCTTTTTTCCCCTATTACATTCCTTCCAAAATATCCTCCAAAGTCTTGCTTCACTTGAGGTTTGCAGCTTAAGTCATACAATCTCATTTAGATGAATTGTCATTTAGAAATGTATTCACTCTAAAATTTTACCTTCAGTTTGATAAATAACTGCTTTTTTAAATAAAATGAAAAAGTTAGTTTAGATAATTGATCCTTTCAATATCTTTGACAAAGATAACTGCAATCTGTTTCCCAGAATAATCATTCAAAAGAACCTTTTCCATTGTAAAGACTTTTTTTTTTTTAGCAAATCCAAACTAGACATGCAGTGTTTACTTCTTCTTGTTCTGTAGTATTTCCTCAGTAAAATGGAGGTTAAAATCAACAAGTTTTTCTTTGCCAGGCTGAGCATTCATACATGCCATATCCCATCATTTTGTTGTTATTGTTGTTTTAGATTATTAGATTGGGTGATATGCTTACTATCTCAAATATTAGGTGTGTTTTCTGTAGTTCTCTGAGTAAATGCAGGGAAAAAAGGAAATAAATCTAGTCTAAGTATTTCTGTTCTATTTTATAGAAATATAGAATCATTTAGATTGGAATGGACCTCCAGAGGTCATCTAGTTCAACCTCCTGCTCAAAGCAGGTCTAATTAGATCAAGTTGCTCAGAGACTTGGGGACAATAAGTTACTAAACGACTATCTTAAATATGTTGAGATTATTTTGTACAAAACTTCAGAGGATGACTCTTAATTTACATTCATTAGGTTTATTTAAAGTCATATCATGAAGTAATATTAGAAGTATTTTTTGTCTCTGCTACCGGTTGGTAATGCTGACATTACACATCTTCAGTGAAGAGAAATAGTGTTGTTGCAAATGGTGGGATACTCTTTGACAGCAACTTTAATGACTGCCAGTATGAAATGAAGAGTGTTCTTCCACCTTTTTCAAAATCATTTAATACTTTAAGATGTAATACCTTTTGGTAAGTAAGCTGCCAGAAAATTTGTGTCCAAGTTTTTTTGCTTTGTTCTTTGGTATGAGATATGTTCTTGTCTTATAACTAATTCAGTCATGTGTTGAATATCAGATTTTCAAAATTATTACTTCAAGGCTAAGATGAAACATGAGAATTAAAACCTGAATTTAATTTTAGGAGAAATCTCTACAAAATTATTTTATGTGGTTTATAAGCAATATCTTCTGAATCGAACTGCAGTGTACAATGCACATTTTTAAAGCATACAATAAAAAATGCAATAATCACCCAGTGATGTCATTTATTCATGTTGTATCATACATTGAGGACCTTTCTTCTTCACAGAGAATTTCGAGGAAGAAGTGCTAACCTACCTTTTTTTTTTTTTCATACGTAGCAATTTTTATCTTAGTTTATGAGCATAAATTGAATTGCACCAAAGAACATGCATATATTTTTTTCAGGTAACTTACTTTTACAAAAGGTATAAATTGACTACGGCACCAGGTGATAACTGATTGTCATAGACAACTGGACATCTGGTGTTAATGCCGTTGTCTCAGTTTTATATAATATTTGTCAGTTATTTTACAGTTAAATGAAAAGGAGAGAAAAGTGCAATCTTCAGAAAAATATAAGGAAACACATACTGTAATTTGCAGGGATTTTTATAGCTTAAAGTTAGTGACTGTAATAAGTTCAAACGGAAAGAAATGGATTTTTTTTCTTTTTTCTTTTTTCTTTAGCATGGTATTTCCCAAGAATGAATGCAAAGTACTTAAATGCTATTTAACCCTTGTTAAGTAATACAAGCTATTGGAAAAAAATCCCTGAATAAGCATAAGTTTAGGGGACTATAGGAGAGAGAATATATTCTTTAACTATGGTATAGAGCTAATTACAGGATAGTATTTTTTTTATGTACATAAATAGCAAACATGACATGAAGAGATAAATATTCTAGATCTAGTTAAGTGTTTTATATTAGAGTAATGTTTAAAGTTCAGTGATGAAGCAAAAGGCAAATTTCTAAAACTATTTTAGATGTTTTTCACAGTTCCAGTTATTTACTAACACATACATAAATGATCAATAAAACAGAGTCCTTTATGTTGTCTGACAGTTTCTTGGATGTTCTTTTTATTCAGTCTTTTGGCCAATTCACTGTTGTATCAGGTTCATACTTTTAGACATGAATAATATGAGCTTTAGCTGATCGAAGCTATTGCAATTCGGGAATTGGAATGAACCGATCCCTTCAGAACACTAGCGCATGTTTTCCGGGCTTGAAAACGAAACAAGTTGCAGATGTGTGTTTATGTGCTCGGCAAATGAAGTCCTTGAAGACTATACAATACATAATTCATGTAAGAATGCAAAAGCATTTAGAAATCTGCTGGTCGAATCATCATAGTTGTGGCTTTGAGAGAGTATCCTGACCCTTTCCAGTAGTACCACTTGATACCATTAAACTTGTTGTTGTTCTGTCGTAATGGATAATACATTCCATTGAGGTTAGAAGGACCACATGCATCGAACCACCATCCTGCAAGACCAGAAAAAAATATCAGCAGATGAAAATATCAACACAGGTAGTTGTCGGAACTGTATGTGTACCCACACACACATGCACACACGCACACACACAAAATATATGTACATTTATGTATGAGCAGGTGTTAACACTGTCCAGAAATGAGAAAGAAATTTAAAAACTATTTTTCATACTTCTGATTTGAGCCTCAAGGTCAATAAGGAAATGTATTTATGCATTAACTACATATTCTTGAAACTTATGTAATACAAAGTTAGCCATAGCAGTTAGCCATACAGTTCTGTATGCAGATCAATTCAAAACCTCTCTGTGCTGAAGCAGCTGGACTAGGTAAGAAGAAAAAGGAGAAAAAAGCAGGCCATACTCATTTTGTATCTTTGTGGTCCTGATCTGTTAGTAGGTCATAAAGAAAATTTATTTTTATTATTTTTATTATTTATTATTAATAATATTTTTATGCTTCTCTTATGATAGACACTTTAATGTGTGTCCTGTTTTATAGGGCAGTAATCCAATTATCTTTTCAGATAAACTGAAACTGTCTTTTGTCATGTAACTGGTTATATAGAGAATCGAATCATTGCTTAAGAGATAACAAAAAGAGAAGTAAAATTTACACAGCAATGTTTATGTCCCAGAATGTGTAATTCTGTAATTCTAGAAAGAGTTGTCTGGGAGTTCCAAGTTAAGATTAAGAAAAAAATCATCTAAAATTCCAATAACAAATGAACAATCATTAGAGAAATGTAGATACTTCATATATTACGGTGCATTGTCATTTAATAATCTTATTGAAATATGTAATTAAATACTTGGATCCTTCTGTGGCCTGTACAGCATATAGCAGCTGGGGGCGTTTTATTTTTTTGTTTCTTTCTCTTTAAGAGCCAGTATAGTCTTTTCTTTGCCTTTAGATAGTTAGGGAAGGTTTTTGTGTCTAAAGAATCAGGAACCGTTTCACTGACCAGCTAAGTTGCTAGGGCAAAATTTCAAACTTCTTAGGTGTTGTGATCTCTGGGACTATGTTATCTCATTCCTTTGCAGAGTAACCTGCTGTCACTTATGCTAGTTCCACAATTACAGGCCTTCTAGTGCCAGAACTTGAGAGTCTGGATTCCCCACACCCCATCCCTTGTTTTAACTTCTCTTGTTTTATTTTAACTAGCCTTTGTCAAATAGTAGAATATGTCATTTGAAGTCACCATACTAGTCCTTCTGTCTGAGTTTTGGACATCTTCAATAGTCAAAATTTAATAAGTCAAAATTACCACTGTTTACCTCAGACAATTTCAGTGCCAAAAAAAATAGGAAGACTGAGAAACTGAAAACCATTCCTACCTCCTGTTAGCATTTGTGAACATTTGCAAATACATTTGTCATTGTCTGCATCCTTTGTGCTAAAATCATTTCCTGGTTGGCTTATACTACTTATTTTGCCTGCTGTCCCAGTAAGTCCTTTAAGGTGGATCCTGTAGAAGTGAAGAATGAAAAAACAAATATTAGATGGAAGTTAATGATAGCTGATCTACAAAATATCCTGTTCAAAGAGTTGAATAGTTGAGTTCTCTTCTGGCCAATTTACTCTTGTAAACTGTTTTGGAGCTTAAATATATGAGCAGAAATAGTCACTGCACTACTATACTGAATAGAGAATTTAACCGCTGCTTATGAAGAGATGATTATTTTGTTCAAGTCCTGTTAGAACAAATTGAGAGCAGGTAGCTAACTCATAATTTTTCATGTACACCGTGCGTTTCTTAATACTGTACATGCGTTGTGTGCAGATAACTTTTTAAATTGATCTTTTCCTTCTTTTTTAGTTTCTATTAGCTATTAGCTCAATGTGGCAATGTATCATTACAACTTTTCAATTATGATGGATAATAAGATTACCTGAACTACTAATTGTAATTGATATGTTAGGATTGTCTCAGTATTCCTTTTCTGTTTTCCGTATTACTCTTCCTGTTCATCTTCTTCATGGATACAAATACGATAGATCATCTCAGGAATTTGTCAGTGTTATTTCGCTTCCCCTGGGAAGTTAAAATTCCAGTGAGGGTGCTATTGTTTGGATCTGCTCATCCAGGTGCAGGTGCAGTCTCAATGGGGAAGGAGCGCTGAACTGGGGAGGTGGTTACACAGCTGCTACTGTGGTATGCAACTTAGAGTCCATGTGTCGAATTGGGAGGGCTTGAACCCTCTGGGCCCACAGTAACACTTTACCAATTGCACTTCTGTGTAAAGCAGCTTATCTTTCTCAGAGCTATTCTATTTGTTTAAGGAAGAGAAGTGACTTTTTGAGAAGTAACTTGTCCCCAGACGTGTCTTGATCTTGCGTGAAATTCTCTGCTTATTATACAGGTTGTTAGATTGGGGATTTTTGCTGTAGGATAAGTATCATTATATACTGCTATATATTACCTTAAGTGCTACATAGTTTTAATTTTTGAGTGCCTTTGGTAGTTTAACAGATTATTTTTGTATATTCCTCATACGAAAATAGTGAATTCTCATTTAGTTTCAAAACAGTAGATCACTACAAAGCTTTTCAAAAATCTCTTTCAAAGAGTTATATTCTGGGTTTTTTTCAGAATATATTTACTAGAATTCTCATGAATTCAAAACTCTTTTCAAACACTGATCCCTGTAATGCAGTCTCTAACAAAGTCAGAACTAAAATTTCCAACTATAGTGTTACGAGCCTAGGCTTGATTTTAAAATACCATTTGAAACCTAATATAAGCAGAGCGTTATTCAAATGACTAGATTTAAAAACGTATAGCTTGGTATAACTGTGTAATATTGTCTTAGATCACAATGATTGTACTGCTGTTCTGTGAAGAACAGCAATTTCCCTGGCTATCAAGTCATAATTTCTCCATTGGTGGTTTGGCTTAGAAGGTCACTCATTTCCCTTCTCTACTTTCTTTGGGGAGGATTCCTTTAAGAAATGAATTTCCTTCTTAGTTTATATGTTGTGAATTATACTTTGTAGTACTTGTACGTTATTTACTGCTCTTACACACACATATCTGTGTGTGTTTAGGCAAGCTGATCTCTTAATGTACAGCTGAAGACAAGAATAATTTAAACAACAGTGGAAGCAAAGGAAGTCTTAACAGTTGCATTGGGCTGTTCCTAAATAAAGCTGTAGTAGTTAATGATGTAGAAATGTAGTTAATGATGCAGAAATTAACAGTGCAGAAGTGCAGAAGCACTTCTGTTCTAAGTTTTGAAAAACAGGATGATACTATTGTTACAAAATTAAGTTTTTCCAGTGTATCAGCTTAGGCTGCTACGTGCTACAAGATGATATTAAATATCATCTGTTCGGCATCAAGGGTCGCAAAAGAGGGAGCATCAGTAGGACAGAAATCTCCTTGGCCAGTTTTTACCAAATCAGGCAAAACTGAGGAAATGACTATCTGAACATGAAAACATTCAAAAAGAACCAACAGGATGATACACACTGTTCCTGAGTATAGCAGAAAAATTTTGAGAAATGGTCCTAGGTATCATTCTGATATCATTCTTTACCTCTATTATGGACATTTTTTAATTCTAATTAGCTGGTAAGAGGTGGGTTTTTTTAATTTATTTTTGTTCTTTTAGTATTCTATGGGTTATGAACTGACTTACAGTCATGCATTTCTACAAATATTTTACTGAATCCCATGTTCCACATACCTCTCAAATGCAGAGATATTTGATTGAAATGTAATGGTTCATGACATATCAGAGAGACACATTATCTGGTGGTCCCCTCTGTTGAGAGCCCTGTGAAACTTGTACATAGTTTTTCTACATATACAGCCTTATTTAAAAGAGTTAACAAGTGGAAACAATTTGGACAGAAAGTAGATAACTTAGGTACGCAGAAACTTACGATACTTAAAAGCCTTTAAAAGGTGAGAATTAAAATGATGTCCCCGTGTTCAGATAAAAGTAATTCCCTCTGCTATAAAATTAATGTAACTGAACTGCAGAAGTTCTGGTACAACCGTGTCACCATTAGCACTGTGTCACTATGTGTGAGGAGTAGAATCTAGGTTATCTTACCCTGTTTAGATCATTTTCACTGTGTACTACCTGAAACTAGCATGAAATCTGCAGTGATGCATGGCAGGAGGATGAGAGACAATGGATGTAAATTGAAACGAGAGCTTTTGACTGGATATCAGGAGAAACATTTTCACCATGGTGGCAGATGAGCAGTGGAAGGGGTTGTGTAGCCTCCATCCTTGGAGGGTTATCAAGACCCGACGTGCCCTAAGCAGCCTTGTCTGTTCTCTTAGCTGACCCTGCTTAGAGCAGGCAGTTGAACTCAACTGATGCCCATTCCCTTCTGAATTTTTCTATGCTGCTATGAAGTGTTGTTTTTCTGACCCAACTCTTGTTCTTTCCAGCATTCAAAAAATGTATTAATGTTTTTTAATGTAATGAGAGTTGCTGTTTATTGAATACTTTCTTAGCTTTTCTCTTTCATAATGTTAAATATATTCTTTAAACCACTGCATTCAGTGATGCATTTAATATTTGGTTGCATTTTGAAAGGAAGTGTCTATTTACAGACAACCATCTTAGTTTTCAGTAATTATTTTTTAATAATGTAGATGGACAAGGGTAATGACCCATTTTCCAAAGGTTGTCTTTATAAGTATTTTAATGCATTATTTTAAAAATCTATGCTGCAGATTCTAACTGTTTCCAGATGAAAAAAATATTGTCTTTGGAGCTGAGACAACTGTATACTACCAGGACGTTAAGATCTAGCATTTTGGGGGAGGGAGATACTGATAGTTTTGGATTGCTTTGCATAAGAGACTTCAGTTGAAGTAACAGCATTGTCTTCTGTTTTCCTTTTATTATCCTTTGAAAGGGGAAGAACATAATAGTTTTGCCCATGACTGGTATAAAAACTTAGTGATACTTTATTGAAGTTTTATTTTAGTAGAATGTAGTTCTTAAAACAATACAGTTTTCTGAGGTGTTAGATTGACTTTCTTTGCAATGAATAGTTGTTAGAGATCTCAGAGCAATTAATTTAAATGTAGGCAGCTTTTCTGTCCAGTCAGGCAAAGCTCCATGAATCTATACAATTCACATAAATATTCCCAGGCCGTGCAGTAGGAAAGCGTCTGCTTAGTTTCTTATATAACCAGTCATACAATATCTGCTGCATTTATAGAGAGTCTGGAGTAATAAAATGAAGTATGAACTGCTATTTCATTTCTTAACCAAACATGAGAAAAAATATTAAGATCTGTGCCTATATTTTTTTTAGAGTGATGGGAGCATAAGTGATACAGCCATTAAAATCAGGTGTTAAATATGACAGGTTTGTAGAGGGACTGGACTGGACTTTTGCTTTTAGCTTCTTTTTCACAAATAGAAGCATTATTCTTACAGAGTCTGAGACAGTGAGTAATGGGTGAGAAGGAAGAATTACCTCTGTACTCAATGTGCTGCTTCTGTAAAGTGAAAATCTTGCAGGATTGTCTGCCTTAGTCATCCACCTTCCAGGAATGTATTTATTTCCTGGAATCATGGTTAAATAATCTCTTGTTTTCTTAAAGTAATTTGCAATGTTAATTCAGGAAGTTGTTCCTTGTTTTTGTTTTATTTTTATGCAAATAACAATGATGGAAATTAATTTTACAAAGTAAAGTTGACTTAGCATTTTTAAACAGCTAGGAATTGTTACAATTTGATCTTAGCAAAGAAACAGCTAACTGATTATCTAATTATTGTTATCTAATTATTTAAAGACAAGGTCATTTAATTTGATTCAGGAATAAAATTTAAGTTTTCTTTCTTTAAAATATGGATAGCAGCTACTTTGTTGAATTCATTAGAATACTGCAAGATAGAAATTTCTCTTCAGATCAGAAGAAAAGCACATATACAAATTTACTTTAGCTAATAGTTCTCTTTGGGAAGCTCAGCTGTGATTTGGAAAAAAATTATCAGAGCTATGGAAAACCAGTTCATCCCGCTGCTCTGCTGAGACTGAACTTTGAGGGTAACCATATGCATACGTGAATGCATTGAACACAATAGATGGTGGTTATTGCTCTGTCTGTAAAGATTATACTTGTGTGGATCTACCTACACAGAGAAGAACAGGAACACGGGGGGGTCACTTTTCTCTTCATCTCCTTTTTCTACATAGGCATTTTCCTGTTGCCCTGGAAGTTGCATACTGCCAACTGCTGTATCAGATTGTACACTATATTTTCTCTTTGTTTATGGAGCATCTTGTATATGTTATTCACCCAGTGTGCACTAGTAAAATGTACATTCTGTCCTTAAAAAAAAAATTATTAAAGCTAGACAGGTGATAAATGAAAATTAGAGCAAGCCTTTTTTTTCCTGAGTGAATTTAAAAACCTTTGTAATTGGTATGAAATTAAGTAATGCAACTAAACAGTTTCAAATAAATAGCATCAGATGACTTTTTTATTCAGATTAGGTTTTTCTGCTTACCTGTACTTTAGTTCTTCACCAGATAGGTAGAAGTGGTCGTACAGTGAATATGCCTCATTTCCTTCCCAGTCTTTCAGGTATATTTTAAGAACATAACGCTTCTGATTAGTCAGTTGAGAAACAAACTCATTTCCCAGCCAGTACTCCCCAGCAGGATCACCAAATCCCTATAATTCAAGTTGTATGTTTAAATAACTTTGATTTGGTTTTTTTTTGACTCTGAAATGATCACTTTATCAATTTTTAAGTATCAAAGTTTTCAGTCTGTCAACTCATAATTTTACTATGTGGGAGAAGGTTATATATTTCTGGTATTTCAAAGAGTAGATTTCAACAAAGACAAATTCAGAAATCCGGAAAAAGTGAATCAATGCCAATCTTAGTAGATTTGGAGCAAGGTGCAAGTAGAAACACAAATATAAATAACTTAAAAAATGTGGACACATCATGTAATGGTTGATTAAGAGGCAGAAAAAAACGGAAGTTTCTCTTTAAAAACAAGCATCACAATTGCAAGTCTGCTTAGGCAAACAATTTATACTATGATATTTTCTAATTGAACATGAAGGAAAAAAGATGCCTTTTGAAACCAACTTACAATCTGAGGGCATTATTAATATTACTTTAATATATCAGATTTCGGATGATACTAAGGCTTCAGAGAACGTTGTTCTTACCATCTTGTACTCTTTCCATGTCCGGTGAAAATCCACACTGCCATCTTCACGTCTCTGAATAATTGTCCAGCCTCCTCCACCAGTTTCCATGTCACAGTAAGCCTACCCGAGTAAGTGCATAACAGTGTAAGTGCATGCTGTCATTTGAAAACAAAAGTGCTGAGCGTGTACTTTGTATAAATCTGTACAGTGGTGAGTATTAATGTATGCAAGAGCACAATATGTGTATTAACCTAAAAAAATTGTGCTGTTTTTCATAGCTTTCACACAAGTGACTCAGTGTCCACAAATGATGTTATTGCTCAGTGTTCATTGCACTTAACAGATACAGGTGACATCTTAAAAACAGGTGATAGCCAGTGTTAAAGGGACATCAACTTAGAATCTAGACTTTTTGAATGAAGAAAGAGTTGACTTGGATTCTATGCTTGCCTGTCTGTTCCACTAATATTTTTGTAAGTTTCCTGATCAGATATTCCTCCAAGAAGATATTTTCATTTCTCCAGCTTTTTCTTGTGAGATATTAACTCAAATTTCACATAGTTGGGCACAGTATACATGTTGATTGTTAAATTCAGGCAGTGGGCAATCTTAAACAAATTTTTTAATTTGTTTATTTCCACTGTCATTGTTTCAATACCTTTACAGACGATTTGCTCCCCAAAAAGTAAATCTAAGTATAGTACAATTATTAGCTGAAAGTAAACCTTCAAGCCGTATTGTTAGACAGCAACTACTATAAAATGTTTTTTCAGTAATTCATCATCTTTGAATTTGCTAAGTTATTGCTGAACATTTAAAAGGACTGACTTGTAGTAGCCAGTTCACTGAACTCGGTCTTGAATTACGCAAAAATTGCATCCCCAGCACAGAGTAATCCTAATTTATAGGTGGGATATTGAAACAAAGTATTTTGTTCAAAAGAGATATCCGTATCCAATCTGAGAGGAGCTCAGAAAATGGCATACTGTGGATTGAACTATGAACAATGAGCAATGAATTAAGCACAACACAGTTGTGGTCTGATTTCTCTGAAGTATACTTTAAGAGATTATAGGAAAGGACATTGGAATAAAATAACTGTGTATATCATGTACAGAAAAAAGATGGGCCTGTGAATACATAAAGACTTTATTTTGACTAAATCCTGCTTGTTTTCCAATTATATTTTCTGTCTTAAGAAAAAAAAAACACTTTTCTTGCATGGAAAGTATATTTCTAGAGTTATTCTAAATAAAAAAAATATAGAAAAAGATCAAATAATTTGAAATGTAATAACTATATTCTGAGGAAGAGGGCATGTCAAAAGTGGAACCGAATGGAAATCATAACTGTATAAATTACATGTTAGTACTGATACTCAGAAAAACCTGAAAGTTTTTGTCCAAGTTTTCCTGTTTGGAGACTTTACAGTTTAACATTAAAGCTCTTTCATTTGGAAGTTTAAAAGAAATTGTATCACTTTCTGCCAGGATACTGAAGTTTTGAAAATGTCTGAAAGGTGTGAAAATTATAGTTTGAGTATTAAACTACACTAACTTCTAACCTAAATGCTAGATATTTCATCGGTTATGGACACATAATGCTCCACAATAATGAAGCAAAGATTTGGCTTCTTACGCTTTGGTAGGATGTTTCAGATGTACAGATTCGATCTAAAAAAATTAAAAAAGAAGCCAACCCCTGGAACTGAGTGTTTCATTTTCAGCCTAGGTGTTTCTCCTTTTCTTATTTTCTTGGATCACCTTTGGATGATCTTTCTTCTTACCTAACACATTCCTGCTAGTTGTCATAATGTGTCACAATAAATGCCCCAAATCATATTTGAATGAAACGGAAGCTGTGTATCTTCATCCTCTTCTATGGGGTAGGGTCTTATCCATGTAAGCAGTGTGGAGTTCTTTGAACCATGCTGGCCATGCTGGAAACTCTATTGAGTCTATTTGAGGATTGAATAATTACAATTCCAGTCAAGCTAGAGTTTCTTTCTGTGCTATAGCTGTGTTGTGTGCACCATCATAGGAAGGAAAGTGTATTCCTTGCAAGTTTTCAATATAGGTGGCTATTTCTGTGTGTGCGTGTGTGTGCATCTGTGTATGTGTAGCGTGTATATGTAATACACATATTATATAAATCAAACCACTACTGTATAATGTGAGCAGTGGCGTATATACTGTTCAAAGGCATCAGACTTTTAAAGGGAAGGAAAGCCCTTAGAGCTGCTAAAATGAAATGTATTAGTTAGTGTGTCAATAGGCTGTAATACATTGGATAAGCACATGCTGTGTTGTGTCCAGATTGTTTGTTCAGCATCAGAGGATCATGACACGTCCAACTGGAGATTTTTTGGCAAGATGAAAGAAGAAAATGAGTTGGATTAGGGTTTACTGGTTGAAGTATATCATGTAAATTGGATTTAATAGAAAGCAGCAACTTTAATTTTTACTGTTGCATGCAGTTCTTACACCTCAAAACCTGTTTGTTTTTTTGCTAGCCTCGGTACTTAATATGACTGGTAACAATTTAGTAGTAGTTTGTGTGTGTGTGTGTGTATACGTATATGTATGTATGTTGAAAAAAATGGAAAGAGTGGAGTTCTAAGGATAAGGTATTGTTAAAGATTATCAGTCTCTTTTAAAAAGCTAACTTATGCAATATGTAATGCTTATGTTAAAAGTAATTGCCACAAGAAGCTATGAAGAGGGATACAAGGGATGGACTAAAGCATATGCTGATAATTTTATTAAGCATCTGTACTGGTTATTAAGCATCTGTACTGGTTAAAATGCTGATTTAACAGTTAGCAAATATAATTGGTTTTAGAGCAAGTTGTCCACTCCCGTGATCTATCCTACCAAAAGTATTTTACAATAAGCCACATGCAGAATAGAATGTTTTCACCCTTCTCTGAAACGTGTTTTTAGTTACTTAGAGAGAGAGAGAGAGGCAGGATATTAATTTAGATGGACCACTAGTTCAGTCTGATGTTGCTATTAATTGATGTTTGTTAATACTACATTTCCATGGGGCCTACCATTTAAATTTCAGTTCACCTGGAATTATTACTTTGAAGTTATAAATACCTTGAAATAGCACTATATTTAGTTCTAATGAGATTAAAATATTCTCAAACAGTGGGATTTTCATTACATAAAATACTTTACTGAAGTTCTGTTCATGTCTTACATGAAATATTCCTGTTATAGCCAATATCCATTTTGCATGTGACTGATGAGATGACTTGCTTTTATAGATAGTGTAGACACTTTGAGATAAGTGCTTTGGTAGTGCACATTTCTGCCCAAAAGGAGAAGCAATTTAGTAGCAACTGAAATACATAATAAGAAATGTTAAAAGAAAATATCGGAACAATCTTGTGTAGATTTTTCTTTCCAATAATGATTTGATAAAATTTATGTAAACTTGCAAGTGTAATTTTTCCATGCTAAAAAATGTGTCAGTCATCTGTAAGTGCTTCTTATAGATGCCACTTGCTATGGCATTGGAAATGGAAATCCTTTTCTTTGTTGGGTGGAAGGTGTGGCACAGGCAGTGGGAACGTGCTGATTTACATCACCTCTTTCTAGTGTTAAAACACCTATTGTAAAGCATGAGAAGATAGTTGTTGAGATTTCAGTGTTTGGTTTCTAACTGCTATACTTTACAGTTACACAATAGCCCCCTTGAGTTAGATAAAAAGGAAAAATTAATTTTACCAGCTTTAGATAACCATCATACAGTGAAATTTTTTGCTTTCAGGCTTGACTGGCAATCCAGAACCTCTCTTGAAAGGCCTCACATATTCAGCTTACTCATGAAGTTATTCCTTTGCTTTCCAGATCATTTTCCTAAAAATGAAATTTATCAATTTTCTGACTAATCAAGACTAAAATCTTAATCTGCTAGATGTCATATTTACTATAGAACTAGGAATTTCAAATTGACATATATGCTTTGTTTTTAATTTGGGAAAGAGTAAAGTTGATGAACAATGGCAGTAAATATTAAAGAAGGAGATTCAGTGAAATAAGTTGGTTAACTTGTATTACTTTTTCCTAAAAATATTTAAGTGAATGACATATATAAATATTTTAAAGGATGAAGATAGTCTGCTCAGTGGAATGAAGATTAAGGAAAAGATTTGCTTAGTTTAAAATAAACACAGTAAATGTGCTGCGTCAGTCTGCAAAGGGAAAAATGTCTTAATCAAGTATGTGACAGATGAGGGAGGAGGAAGTATTTATTTAGACTGTAACTTTATAAAAAAATTAATCTTCAGTAAAATGATACGCATATGAAGTTTTCTGTGACACTCGTTACTGGAACAGAGCTCTTCTGACCTTTGAGCCCAGCCTAGGTTTTGTGTTCAAAAGGAAGAAATGTAACGTTCCATAGACCTAGTAAGAATAGCTACCAAGATGAGACAGGCAGCAGGAGTCTTCAAACAGATGCCAAAAGGAATAAAGAGATTAGCTTCTCAAATTACAACAAGTTGGCAGGGGGTGTATTTGATTTATATTGTGAACTCCTTTACTACTTACAGTTGTAGCAGCTGTAGCACTGTGGGAGCTAAGGTCAGTGTTTATATTTTTCACCTTCAGCTAAGGATCAGTGCTGTATTTTTGAAAATGCGCTAAGACATGTATTCTCAGAAGTAGTAACCTTTCCCAAAGATTCTAAGTTTGTCAACTGTGAGCAGTCAGTTTGTCTTCACTGTCTAGCAACGGTGCTCTGGCCTTCAGAGCAAGTCATTTTTCTTCTTTTTAGATATATTTTTAAGATATTTAGGAACTAAGTGTTTTCAGTCTTACTGTCTGAGTGGTAAGACGATGGGCTGAATTCTCGGGATGAAGATCCGCTAATTTCTTATATCGAAACAAGCAGTGTTGCCACATCTGTGCTGTCTCCGTTTGCATCGCTTTTGGCTATTGGCTGAATTTTCATAAATAGCTTTTCAGTCGTGGCGCCCAGTGATTTTATATTTTTCTTTCTCTAGCTGCTAGAGATATGACTAGATGAGAATCTCAGTTTCATTATTTTGGAAGGAGTAATCACATACATGGTTTACAAAGTAATTTAATGTATACCAATTACTAGTTAAAAAGCCAGATGATGGAGACGGTTAAAATGCAGAAAAAGCCGCTTCATCTAAACCGCTATTGTATGGTGGAAGCAATACAAATGCCTTTTTTTAAACTTGAGGTTGGCAACACTTTATGTATGTATATTTTTAAATCTAACCTCCGTGGCATGGGCTCCTTCTGAAAAGACTAGCTAATTCTCTACCTGATCACTTTTCAGGAAAGTTTTACAGAACTGTTCTTGTTGCTAAATTCAAACTTGTCCAAATTGTTTTTTACAAGAAAAAAAAAAAGTTTAGAAAAAGACCTCTGCTTGGAACATGTCAGATTTAGGATGAAATTTCTACTCAGATGGGGGAGGGAGATGGGGAAGAGCTCAGCCACTACTTCAGCCGATATTTTAAGATTTAGGATAATACGCTGGTAAGAGTAGTGGGTAGTGGTTGAGCTGATGTGTTGCCCTTATGTGGCATTCAGGATCATCCAGGCTCAATTGTCCTGTCTGATTAAAACCAGGAAGTTAGTTGGTTCATGTAAGTGCTGTAACCATGAAGTTACTGACTTTTCATGGGTTTGCCTCTGTTATTTTCTCTTGTGTCAGCAGTCTTGCTGTTTTTCCTCAGTGTTTATAAAAGGTCTTAGCTTTTGTCCTGGTGAAGAACAGGAAAGCTTGAAAATATTAGTGGAATGAAATAATTGATTTCCTCTCAGCTCTCGTATGCACCTCTTTAGTTGTGCATTATGATGGAAGACAAATGAGTGAAGTAGGACCAGTTACGCAGGTTACACAGGACTTGTTTATAAGCCTGTTGGGAGGTCAGAAGGTGTTACAAGAGGAAAAGATGAAAACATAAACAGCAGTGCAGCACTTTTGGCAAATAAAAAAGGTCATTCTGTTTCCTGGTCCGAGTAGCCATCCACATCGTAAACAGTTGAAAATGGTGTAATGTGTTGATTATCCTTTCACTTCCCTTGACAGCTTATTTAATGCGTTTGTATTTGTATAAAAATCTGCATCAGATTAAAACATTTAGTCTTTTTATTTCACTTCGTATAGTAAGTAAAACTTTCATTAGCTGTTTCTTTCAGTGTCTTTTTTCATTCTACCTGCACTGGCACAATAAAGTCAATATTATTAAGTAGAATAAAACTGTTTTTGTTTTAACCTAGCAAATTTGTCTGTCACAGTGTTTTTTTCTGCTAAGTGTTTTAGGCCTCTATATTCAAATATAAAGCATTTAATGTTTTACAGTCTAGTAAGTTTGCAGTTGTATTTTTGTCGCCGAGACAGATAAACTATTAACCAAAATAACCTATAATGTCCTAAAAACTGAGTTCAGTAGTCTGGAAGACTAGTGACATCTCTGTAGAAATGTGAATTGCTTCAGCTACCGAGAATCTATAGCAAGACGTATGAATTGTCTTAAAATATGGCTTTGAAAATGTAAAGTTAAAAATTGACAATCAGAAATATCCATTTTGTAATACGGCATGCCCTTGTGTCTGCTTTTAGAAAATACTCATGCTCTGTATATCATATTTGATAGTAAAATTAAAACCAATGGTAACATCTGGAGACAACTGATATTAAGAGCTTCAAAAGATGCGACCCTTTCAGAAATGTCTTAAAAAGACTGCCGCAATCTATTACTTTAGAGATGCAGTAGTTTGCATCTCCGGTAGCATATAAAATTGTGGATAGTAGGTCATCTGTGCTACTTAAATACTCTTCCACTTTGTGAGTAATACAATGCCTTCTGAATGCATCTTATATAACTAATTTTCTTGCAGAACAGATGTACTGAATATAGACAATATTATTCCAAAAAAAAAAAAAAAACCAGAAGCAGACTGCAGATATCATTAACTTCTCTAGATATTATCTACAAAAGCTACCGTTTTTATGTTTTGCATTTTCTAGGCTTTACCTAAACAGATTTTTTATTTCCTTTAGTTGGGGCCTTTGTAAGGGTAAAGATCACGGTTGGGCCTGGGCTACATAAAAAAGTCTTCAACCGGTTTACTTCACTGGTGAACTAAATTTCTCTCCTATCAAAATTTGGAGGAAAAAACTGCTTTCTCTGTCAAAGCTTTACCAGCTGCTTTTCCAAATGTGCCCTCATTTTTCTTTATTTGTGTACGTTTTCTATTAGGTATTTTGTTTCTGAGTGTTTCTTGTATAACAAAATAGGGCCTTAAGAATTCCGTAAATAGTCCCTTTTGTAACGACATGACTACAATATTAAATCCTAAAATAAAAAAGTACAAATTACCCCTTTTAATGTATGTCTAAGAAATACAGTAAGCATTTTTTGCATATATTCAGATGTCCCTTACCCTCCTCTGCCTGCTGTATCTGAAAAGTTGGAAACAAAAATAGCCATTGTATGAGCCCAGGTCTTCAGAATCCTCCCTGCTGTTTTTGGTTCTTTTTTCCTTGTAATCCATCTGGGACTTGGTTTACCTTCCAATTTTTGTTTCTATTGAATTATACCACCTGAAGCCTTATCATTCTATTTGTTCTAGTAGATGAAGTGTCTCTGTCGGGCATCCAGCGTTTCATCCAGCGAGTGCGCTTTATAGCTCAGCTCTCTTCTACAGGGGAATAGCGCATTGATTTAATTTAAATAGACTTTGAAGTTCATTTCAATTAAACAGTATCCATTTAAACTGATTTAGTGAAACCACTGCAAAGTCTCACCTTTTATGTAAATCAGAGCAATATTTTTTGTAGGAAGGTCCTCTCTAGCTGTATCCCAGTGTCAGTTGCACTGATCTAATTGCTAATCAGTTATGCAAATGCCCTTAAAACTCTGCATGACATGATAAATGGGAATCTGTACGTGGGGTCCAGTACTAGTAAATTGCTCACATACATACACATCTGCAAGTACTCTTTTGTGCCCCCTTTTGTGAAGGAAGTCTATATATATGTGTGTATATGTGTATATATATATTTATACACATACCTCATTTTGCCACCTGAAGGGATGTGAGCATATGAAGGTATTAAGAACTTTGAGGAAACAGGAGATTGCTGGCACTCCTGGTCTCCTGAAATGCTAGCTTTGAATTTCCTTCATCGCCAAAAGTGGTATGATCCTGGGCTTGTGAAGCCGCAAAGGAAGAATTAATTCAATGTGATATATAAAGGAAACCTGCATTTTTTTAATATCTCATGATAAACTAGCTGTCAAAGCAGAGTCAATAGGTGTCATGGTTATAAAACACTCAAGGCTTGTATACATTAGTGTGTTTTGGTCACAGAGCAGAAATATCTTCAGAGAAAAGGACTACTGTACTCGGGGGTTTTCGTGAATTGTAGGCAGTACCGTGACCTGTGCCACAGATCATGTACAGTGATTGTATAAGAGTGAGAGATTTGATAAAGAGATGACAGTATTATGTTACTCCAATTTGGTGTTGATTATGTGGAAACAGAGAATGAAATCCTGGGTCGTTGAAGTGAACAATAAAATGCTTGGCCAAGATTTCATCTGAAGGACTTTTCTCCTTCTGTGAGGATTCAGACCTTTAAGTGATGCACTAACAATAGAAACATGGTAAGTAAATACTGGGTAAAAGTTCACTATTAACTAGGCTTTAAAATAGCATGGTTAGATAAAAATCATTTTAACATATATGCATAGGTAGCATCTTATAGGCATCCTACCTTCTTTTCTTCTGCAGTGTTAGGAACTGTTAAGGTGTAGATTCCACTTGTTGTGAGGCCAGATTTAAATGCTTCAGCACAATCTTTGAAACTGATTTGCTCCTCTTTAGCTATGAAGTTGTTTTTAGCTGCTAAAAATAAAAAAAGAAATTGAAGGCACTTAAGAGGAGATGAATAAAAGTTACAAAGGAGTAAATAATGAAAAATATGCCTGGTCCTGGAAGAAATGGCAGATTACGTCTTTATGTGTTACTTTATATATTTGGAAAGGTTGTTCTGATAGAAGCATGGCTACTTGATAGGTTTAAAAGAGATGATACCTTTTAATGTGCTGAATAAGAAAACTCGGGATATAATATTCAGTTAAGCAGGTTCTGCTTCTGAAGCCTTTTCTGGTCTCTGCATGCATTGCAACCTCATGATCAGCTACTATTACAAACATATCTACATAGTAACCGATTGTATTAATAGTGACCTTTGGCCGGAACTCTATAAAGTGGTAAAATCTACTAAAAGACTTGTGAAGTCTTTTGTAACACAGCTAACTGGAATAATTGCTCTTTAAAAGTTTTAGGTAGGTTTTCCTCTCTGTACTGAGCAGGAGCAACTTTGTACATAGCCTGCTGATGCCTGTGGTGGTTCAGCACAGCCCAGTAAGGAATCATCCTTTCTGAAATTAATTTGTGTAAAAAATACTTCTTAATATGTCAAAGCCACCTAGTTTTACAAAACAATCTAAGGCTAATCTTTTTGTTGAGTTCTTTATTAACTATGAAGGTTGGAATTTCCTGGCATTTAGCCTGCTGACTGATATTTTATGCTCAACCCTTTGGTGGTTGGTTCTGTGTATTTTCTCTTTTTAATTTAATCTAAGGAACACAGCCAATCACTACAAAGTTTTAGGTGCTTTATAAATATATGCTTATATTATTATTGCTTAATACTATGTTCTCTTCAGCTTGCTTATTCATTATTCACCTGTTTACATGCTGTGCCTCAAATATAAAAATAACACATTCAGTGTTAATTGATTTTCCACACTCTATTGTTTGTATACTGTCTTAAAAGTTTTCCCTGCTAACTTTGTCTTTTTGGCAAACATTCATTATTTTTTCCACTCCGGGTTTAATGGTGTTGTAGCAAACATGACTTTGACTTGTTTACTTATTTGTGCACTAGCATAACAGATAACATCAGCAGGAACGTGTACAGCCTTGGTAATGGTATTTAAGGGGATTGTGCCCCGTAGTGTAGTAAGACAAACTTGGTATTTCGTTTTATTTAGAAAAACTTAGAAAATCGTATTATTTAGAACACTATAGACAGTGCTTGTTCAACACTTTTCTGTATTTGTGATCCAACTTACTGTACAGTAGATAGTTCTTGATAATTTCAAAGTGAAACGAACTACAAAACAGCTATAGGAGTCTTGTTTAATTATTCAGGCTGAATGAAATGGAGAAAGTAGTATATAAAATGAAAACATGCTTTTCTTTGTTAAAATAATAGTTTAGGGAAATGTTAAATAAACTTTTTGTGGAGTAAATAATGTAGGTTGCAGTTTTTATAGTAAAAAGCATTTTCAGCATTCTGAATGTATGTTTATAATTCATTGGACACTGTCTTCTGGGCTGCAACTTCTAAGACAGGAAAATTTGCATTCTCAAACTATTTACTGAAATTTGAATGTGTAAGCATGTTTTGGTCCTACATGTATTGTTAAAGTATGAAACTGAGCCTGGCTATGCTCTTTTCAGTTGTAATGAAAACTATTTTAAAATTTTCCTAGTATTTCATTTTAAATTCTTTTTAGATGTCTGTGTATTTCCAGCCCTGAGGACTTCAAAGGCTAATATTCTAGAATCTTTACTCTTTTATAGAGAGGATCTATAACTTCTAAATTGGTTAAAGTTCCATATGAGGCATGAAGTTTAAGGTAAGAAATTAGCTCACTTGTTTGATTCCTGTGCAGCCATAATCTTCCGCTTATGGTTTGTGTGGCCTTTTATGAAGCATGTGAACCTGTATAAATATGGAAGCTGTGGTTCGCTATGATTTGTAGCCAGGCTGTCAAGTATATTAGGAGTGGTTTAATATATAAAACTTGCTAGGATGAGTGGTTTTTTAGGATGAACAGGGAAGCTTCAGTGAAAGACTGGAGGACTTCTGGAAGCACCTGCTGCCCCAGACTGATGCCTTCTGTGGTCTGGGTGCTAAGATGTGGGCCAGCACTGATTCCTTTGTCCTTAATAGCCTCTATTAGTTGTCTATCTTTGATCAACTCTGTGTATGTACAGTAATGTAAGGTGGCAGACGCTAGTTACGATGCAGGCTCCTGGAGTAATATTTGTGAGCCAGGAAGAAAAACTATGTGCCTACGTCATGCAGTCTAACTTGGATGTGTGGTTAAGGCAAAGTATTATGGTATTGCCAGATGAATGAATAACATGTGAGATAAATGGTATTTGGCATCTCTGTTGTACTACTGGAGAACTGGGCAGGCAAACCGACATAGAGCACAGAAGATGAGCAAAATGTTGAAAACCAATCATGTAAGCTTCCCTCCCTCCGCCCCCTCAGAAAAATAGGTCCATTAATTCTATCATAGAGTTTGGGGTACAAATATTAATTTTGGAGAAGCTGAAATGTGGGGAAAATGGTTTTAAAACATTATAGGTAAGAGTGTACCCAAGTTAGTGAATGTCACTCCAGTGATGTAGGTACGTCTGCTTTTACTTACCGTTTGGTGTAGAGATCATAGTAAGCAAGTTATGAACAGTTTCCATCAGATCGTGTTGCTGTTTTTGCAGAACTGAGTTGTTTACTGTAGCTGTAACTAACTGTTTTTCTAGTTCTTCTATGATAGAATTCTGTCTGGATACTAGTACTTGAAGCTGATCTTTTTCATCTTTTATTGACTTTAGCTGAAGTGTGTGCTTGTCTTCCATCTCAAGAACTCTTTTTTCTAGAAAGCTGAATGAAAGATTTCAGTTAGTTTCAAGAAACAATTTTGAGCTGATATAAAGAATATTAAGCCTGTTGCAGAAGTCACTTCCTTCTTTATAAGAACACAATTCTATTTGATGTTATGCATGCAGTAGAAAGCTGAATGAAAGCTGGTGGTTGATACATACGTCTTTATTACATAACAAATTAATATATAAATAAATGAGCAACAATTTCTATTGCAGTCTGTATTGCAAGGTTATAAAGTGTAGCAGTTCGGTGTTTGATAATTCAATGTTATGAAAAAAAAGATATCTTTTTAGTCCTGAAAAAAGGATAGTAGGGCTAGAAGTACAGGGATAATCAATATAAAAATGCATTTAGACCCAAAGTAACCATTACTTATGACTATGAATCATCTTGAATACCTTTCTCCCAAAGGTTTGGCGTAACAGTGAAGGATACAGTTTTGCCCTATTGAAAGATGAAACTCATTCAAAGATGAACATTTTAACTTTTCTATTGTCCTGTATTAGATGTCCTTAACAGAAATAAATGTTGCAGACTTCAGACAGGAAAATGTACAAATAGTTACTCTGTGATGTGTTGCTCATCTTGAGTTCTGGAGATGGCCTGAGTAGGTGGCTGCTTGGAAGATGTTTTAATTGGTAATTGTTCTGGATTCTGAGAAAGCTAATTTTAAAAAAATGCACAGTGGCCTAAAATCCTTCACTGTGTTATTGAAAAAAAATCCTGAACCTTATAGTTATGTTTCAAGCGGATGAACTGAATGTTAGATTATGATTTTTTTCGATAAGAAATAACGCTTCTGTGTTTGCATGGGTTTTATAGAGGTAGTCTAAGGTCTACCGAGTTAAACACAAAAACAGTGACGTTCTAAAATTCAGTATTTAGTTTCCCTTCCATTGGATAAGGATGCTTGTTTTATTAAACTGGCAGAGTAAACCTTTAGGGAGCATATATAAATACAGTAGAGTAGAGAACACAAATGTCAAAACATGTCTCAAGCTTTTTTAAGCTAATGTTTTTTAAAATAAAAAGCACTTTGCACATATGGTTCTCATTGAAAAACATGACTTTGAAGGAGAAAACACACTGTTACTGCTGCTTTGAGATTTCTCTGTAAACTCTTTATTGCCAAAAATAAAATAAGACCCCAGTGATGTGAAGTTGCAACTAACTGAAAAAAAAGCATGCACCTTTAGTCCGTGGCTGAGTACAGAAGTGGAGGGCAGTAATATTTGGATATCAATCTGAATTTCAAAAGATAGAATGGTTAGGAACCTGAGACATACTAGTCTGACTTTTCTCATAAGGTTAAAAAAAATATGACAATGATATGATTGTGTATTAGGTTAGCTCTGTACTAAATGAAAATAGAATTTTTAGTTAGAGATGTGTTTGCACTGGCTGGGTTTGAATCATGTTATATAATTTATAATTTCATCTGGGTAAGTCTTAAGAAGAATATAAATCGGCTACAATTGAAGTATTGAGAAGTATTTCAGTTTTTAACCTTCACTTCCTCATACAAAGCAGGACTTTAGATAGTGAAGAGCCATATATAACCAGAATATGTCTAGTTATGGCTTGCTAGGAATATACAACTGCTGCAGCTACATCTCACTGAAAGTCTCTGGGATTTAGGTTTCTGATCACTTGAACTGGGATGGGGTTTGTTGACTGACTTAAGCACTTCAAGAAGATTATTTTGCACAATCAAGTAAGTAGTCTGTTTTCCCAGCAATCACCATTTTGCACTTGAAACGATCACATGGATGCTGCTTAGTGGATGCTTCACAGAGTTGCAGTTGCCTATCTGATGTAAAATGAGAATAGACCTGCATGTTTCTGCTGGCCGTAAATAATATATGGCCTTTGTAACGAGTACTGCTGTGGAGAAGGGAGATTCTGTGCAAGGCCTAATAAGAAGATAGGTCTGAGGCTTTTTTCACAGGTTCTGTAGTATCTGATAAATGTATCTTGTCCTTTTGCATTTGTGAATAACAAATTGAATAAACCTGCAGCCTCTTTCCCTCGAAACGAGTCCATTAGTGATGTGCTACTGCTGTACACCAGAAAGCAATGAATCACGCAAACAAACGTATTTGTATTCATAAAAATAACTGTCCTGACACAATGATTGTCTTATCTTCGTTCAAATATATTATTATTACTGCAATATACTAGCATACTTTACATGATCTAATTCAAGTGACATATAGAGGAGCAAGGAAGACTGGCAACACATGGCCCATCTTTAGAGTGTATTTCTCTGTTAATAAACTATCAGGGCTGCTGTGGTGTGTTCTCATCACCTCTCTGTCTTCACAGCAGAGGTATTTGAGGCCAGGAAGTAAATAAACTACTTCAGGGACTTGATCTGCTTGAAAATTGATCTCTTTTCCGTAGGACAATTTTCAGTACTCTCATCTGATGGCACTGAAGCCAACGACAAAGACGACTGTTAGTCCTTATTTTGGATCAGCTTAAGTTGTCACAGAGTTATAATTTCAATTCTAAAGAAAGACTATGAGCTCTTGTACATGCATCACCTCATGAACCATGCTATTTTTTCTCTTTGTAAAATATAACCAAAAATTTTCTTTTCAAGAGGTCTTTACCTAAGTGTAGAATTCTAATTGAAACAAGTGCATTTACTGAAGTTAGTCTCCGTAACACAAAGAAAGCTAATACTGTTATATAAAAGGGTTATATAAAAATAGTAATGCTTAAAACTGAGGAATGAGAATTCACAAACAAAATCAGCATTCACATGTCCTTGATGTTACTGGAATTTGGGGCACTTTAAAGAATAATATTTTGCTGGATTGGTAGCACGCTTACCTGTTTTTTTCTTGTAGTTTAGTTATCTCGTTCGTCTGATCTGAAATCTGCCTTTCTAATTTGTTTGTTGAAAGAGAGTGTTCCAAAAGCTGAAGTTCAAGTCTGGTTGTCTGGTTTAATACCTAAATAAAATTTTTAAAAAGTCTTTGAAAATCAAGATACGACTTTTTAACAAATTGCAATTTCATTGTACTGTGAAGTCATGCAAATCCCTTACGATGATAATTTGAAAGCTATTTGTCTAAACAGTTAACGTGGGCACAAATTAGAATGAAGAATGCACAATGGCATCTTTGTTGTTCTATTGACACTTATTATTGGAAATATTTCAGTAATATGTTACATTTCTGATAAATTGTTGAGAGTTACTTTGGCCTTTAGTTTTGCTGTCGTACTTTCCCCTCTGTTTTGAGATCCTTATTTCATTGCTAGAACTATTGTGTTTGTTATACACAGAATAATTTAAATTGAGATGTTTTCTCAGTCTGGTGTAGAAAGACACTCAATCTGATGTCAGTGTGCTTTGTATATCTTTCATTAGTTGACATCTTGGCCCAGTCCTCTGAAATCAATAGATATTTCTGTTTTAATTGCAGAAGTGCCAGAATTTGCCACACTGTGTCTAGAAATAACTATTTTGCTTAAACCCAAATTATGTTTTATAGTGTTTATCCTGTGACTACATTTTTATCTCACTCATTTCTTGTGTTTCAGCACTCTCTCTCTCTCTCTATATATATACCTATCTCAATATATGTATTCTGTATATATTCTACATATATATGATTTGCTGTTTAAATTCATTTGCATCTTTAAATGAAGAAATGCTTGTATTAGGAAACATGGAGGATACTTTTTGCTTTGTATTGTATTGCATTACTTTGAGGCATGTTTTCTGGAAATATTTTCTCATTGTTTAAGAACAGCTTTTTTTAATTCATCAGAATTTGGCTTTCGTTGGCAGGAAGAATTGGTTATTCATGTCCTTCATGTTAAACAGTCATTCAGGACGTGATTTCACACTTAAGCGTAATTGAAAATTATTGCCAAAAGTGAGCGTCCTTGAGAGAGCAGTTGTTTGGTTAATTTCCTTATGTTGTTAATTAAGCCCTTAACCCAGGCACCAGTAATTTCAAGCAGAGAAGGAAAGTTACAGTGATGATATTCTTCCTCTAGGCCAAAAATAATTGAGTAATTTCCATAAAGACATTACAGTGAATGCATAAATATATTCTCTCAACATGTGTTTAAATTCTGGGCGCATCAGAAGGTTAAGTTCTGCACACCTCTGAACTATGAGCTATTGGTGTATCAAAGAGTACAAAAAGGCTTATTTGAGGTTAAAAAATGTTAGAATGTATTGGTTGAATTCTATGGATAGTAAAATATCTAACAAAGATTCTAGTTTGTGTGTACTATTTATAGTATATAGCACTTAGTTTTATATAATCTATTCAGTATTTGTTCAAGAATTATGTATCTTTTCCTACCACGTTAAGAAAACTATAAGTAGACAGCATTCTACATTAATTGGCTTTATCCTTATGTTGAAAAGCAGAATATATTAAAAACTTGCATTCTAATTCGCGTCATATTTGTCTTATAGTTAATGTTTTTCGGTTAAAGCAATAACTAAATACGTCTTTTAATATTTTGTTTGAAATCATTCAGAGAACAGCATGCTTGCTACGCAAGTTTACTTTGGTGTGAATTTACTTTTCTAGTAGCCTCCTCCTAATTCTTTTTTCTTGCTTGATTCATCTTTCAATTTATCACTCATAAGTAACAACAATAATATAGTGCGTGGTGCTGGAAATCATTTGTTATCCCACTTATAGAATCTGTGAAAATGCTACATAAAAAGAGGCCTTTTTATTGGTAAGAAATTAAAAAATAGAAAAAATTAAATATAAAAAACCTTTTGGCATAGTAAATGGAACAAAGTTTGAATGAAGACAAAATCCTCGTTTTAGATAAGATCTGGTAAATGAAGGGGTGAATAATCAACAATAGAGAGAACAAACAGTGATTGTATAAAAGCATACTATTACCCAGTTAATGCTTGGGTGTAATTAAGATACATAATTTTTAAGTACGTTATCTTTAAAGAAGAACGTACTGGTTGTCGTCTTAGACGTACTTAAGTCCTCCTGACCATAACGGGAGTCTTTCAAGTGGCAGTGAGCTTGGGCTGGGGCTGTACATTACAAAATATTAATGTTTTCTTAAGTAGAGGAGAGCCACTGAGTATAATGGTTGACTAGTAATTGTTCAATTTTTACAGCACTGCTCTTGTAACACTAAGCTGTGTTAAATGTAGTTACAGGCTTTGGGAAGCAGAACCATTTTTAGGTTGAAATTCATTACTTACTTGTGCTTCAACATCTGTTAATTTGCGGGTCTGTTCAGCTGTTTGATTTAATAAGTTTGTACCTATTTCAATCATTACTGCAGTCTGGTTCTGCACTGCAGTTTGCTGGATCTCTACCATTTCTTTCTTCATACTGTCTTGGATGTAATTCTCAAGCTACATGGAAAAGGAAAGAGAGAAGATAGTTGCATTCTTCAAATGTGGGAGAGGGGGAGTTAGTACAGTAAGTCTGCTGGCTGACTTGCTAAACAAATTTGTTCTTTGTCCCTGTCTGTTATCCATTCATGTCAAGTTTTTCAATGTTGCTAACAGAAATTAACCTCTGTCAGTGGAAGGACGAATACAGGAAGGTATGTGTGGCTACTATTTTTTTCAGTGCTGTAATGTATAGATTTGTTCTAGCTGGACAGAAGACGCAGCGGTGCAAATGCTTGCAGGCGCTTGAAACCTTTTCTGTGTTACTGCTCCCACCATTGTTACCACTAGAGGAGCTTCACCAGCTCTGGCAGCGATGGGAAAGTTTTAGAAGACAAAAGCTTAGGAGTTTAGTCATCTTCCTGTATCTAGACTTAAATATTTTCAAAAGCATTTTTTATCACATGACTAGAAGTCACAGAAGAGGTCAGATGTAACGTAACACTGTTATGTGCATATTTTTATCAGAGACACTTTCAGATAAATACATGAAACAGTAGGGAAACCTATAAATTCTTTACATTCCTAATATTTAGGAATGCAAAAACTGTTCTAAATACTTGATTCTAAAGCCATTTCTGTAGCTAAACTAATAAGGCTTTTCTGTAGTCATTTTATAACAGGGAACATTTCTTTCAAGGAACTGACTGACGAGTAGAGGGAGAAAATTCAGTTAATTTTTCATGCAGTCTTTTTTTCATGTGTCTGAACTGTCCAAAAGCAATCTATTTTTTTTCTCCATGCTTCTTTTAAAATCATATTCTCAATAATTTCTGCAAATATTTTATAGTTCTTTCATGAGTCATTTGCTTATATTTGAACTCTCTGTTAAAAATCCAGGCCACGTGATTTCCTTTTTATTTTTCTTTATAGGGGGAAATTCCTAGAATCAGATTTCTGGTTCAAAAATCAGTGATTTCACATTTCTGCTGGTATATAAACGTCAGATTTTACTTACTGATTTCAGTGAAATTATGTACATACTCAGTTCCTTAAGTGTACTAATAAATTGTATCTTAAGATAGTTTCAGAAAATGATAAACATTCATGGGAAAAGGAACTTGATACTTTGTGAGCAAATAATTATTGCATTTTTAAGAATTTTCCCTTCTATAATTCTAAAAGACTGTTCCAAAATAAGCCATGGACATGAATTAGGGTTTTTTGATGAGTTCAGTTTAAGTCAGGTTACAGTAGTACCAAATTGACACTTTTTGACCATGTCTGTCTAGTTAGCTTTTCAAAATTATAGGTTAAGCTTTAAAATTAAAACTGCTGCATTTCTAAGGAATCAGTGAGGTTACTTCAGAATCCAGGGAATGTTTTTTAAAAATATTCTGGGAAGTCTGAACCTACATGCATGGGCCTGTAACTGAAGTCAAAGCTATCTTCAAAAAAAATAAATAAGCTCTTGGAGTTTGAGCCACAAGGTTAAAATGAGTCATTTTAACAGAGAAATCTACTGAATTGGGATTGAGAGCTGTGGAAAACACAAACTGTCCTTTCAAAATGTGGGAACTGTAAATCTGTGTACGAAAAAATAAAAAATGATTTTAAAAATTACTGAAAAGACATGGGATCTGTTTAAAAAAAAAAGGCTTTTTAAGAAAGATTATAAGTCAGCATTTCCAAATTTCCGGAGCTTAAGCAGGCAGAGGCATTTCAAAACAATAATTTTAAAAACCCTGTTTGCTGAAGGGTCACATTTTTGCTGAGGCTTTGGCGCTTTGAGGGGAGGTACTCAGTCTAATAAAGCTGGAGGACGCATTATAGCAAAAAAGAAACTTAGTATCTGTGTTACCGTTAGCCATAGTCTTTTAATATATGGTGGGATAATTGATTTGTCTTTCTAGTCTCTTGGTAAGAATTTTGCTGTTGGTGCAGTATGCTCTAGGGTTCTTTGGCAGGGACAGGGAAGATTCGGGGGGAGACTTAAAACAAAGAGACTTCATTTTCAGCTTCTGTCTGTTTCTCTATGCTCGCCAAAATGCAAAAGCTTGGTAGCTTACCTGTGTCCATTCTTTATGAACTAAATACGGCTTTCCTAGATCATTTCTTGGAGTAATGCAAGTACTAGATCTATTTGTGAACTCTGGTGTAGCAGCATTGATTATTAGGTTTTTTTCCTTTATATTTTAATGCAGCTAGATATTTTTTGACCTTAGATGCTGTTGTACCAGCAAAAATAACTGTTCTGAATACTCAGAATTAATAATGTTTGTCCTTCAGGGAAGCCATATAAGCAAAATCACTCTAATGTTGTTCTTGTAGCAAATTTTCAGTTCCTCTGTTCTTGTCTGCACTAAAAAGCTGCTTAAAACATTTGATTTGCCTATGCCTTCATATATACCATCAGGTATTTAAAAACTGTTAAGAGACAGTATCTTTCTAAAACAGAGAATCTGCAAAATTATTACTGCTGTGAGTCTATCAAACATGGATCAATAGCAGCAGTATATTCAGAAAGTGTTTGATAACAGGTTGCTAACTTTTTTCATGTACTTAAATAGTCTCTGCAGATTTTCATACCGTGCAACTATTGATTAGTGAATCTCTGGCAAGGTGAGGTTTGAGAAATGCGCTGAAAAGAGTGCAAACCAAATTCTCAGAGCAGGAATCTAACGTGGTCTCTGCCTAGGAACTGTAATGCAATAGATGCCTGCTCTTTTGTTACTTTCAGCAATTTTGCTAAGGCATACATCATGTTTCCATAGCGAAGAGGCAATGAGTCTTGCAGTCGGTTGGGATTCAAGAGAACCATAACTATTTTTGAGCTTGATGCCAACCTACGAAGAGGATACTAGCTAATAACTATTAACTAGTATCATTATGCACAAATTGTAAAACATCAGCAATTCCTAATCTGAAGAAAATGATAAAAACAGCATTTTTTTTTTTTAGGCATTAATTTGATAATGCTGTCTTGATATGGATGATGTCTTGCAGGGAAGTGAGCTGTGAAGATTAGTATGTTCTGTAGCAATATGCAAAAAGAAACTTATATTTGAATACTCTGTTAAACCACTGTTCACATGGCTGCTTCACTTATGAACAGCTAAAGAACAATTACCAGTTCTATCAGCTTGGAATGTTTCCACCTTAAATATTTCTTCAGCAAACACTAGATTTTTTTTTTTTCTGGCTTCACAGTTATTTTTGGAAAGTGACAAATGAAGAAAATAAGGTGAATTAAGGAGTTAAAACTTCTTTTAAAACTAAAGTATATTCTTAGTTTCAATTAAGCATTATTTCTTTTTGTCCAGTGTGACAAGAATTTCGAAGTAGTTTGTTCACTCCGTTCTCTCTATGTAGCTGATGAACTGCAATGCACAACAAGGATTTCAGATCTGGCACAAGTTTTGACCCACGTATATTATACTGCTGCAGAAATGTACTTACTTCTCAGATCTACTGCAAAGATTAGCATTTTAAGAGTATCTTTTAGATAGTGCTACATGTTCTTTGCATACTGACCTTCTTAGAAAACTAAAAGTGGACATACAATCATATGGTTTTGGCATGATAATTTGATGTGGGCATCTTCAGTTGCGACCATAATACAACTAGAGTGCTTTCCTGTTCGCAGGAGCACACCTTTAATGTTACCTGTCGCTCCTGGATATTCCTTATTTTAAAAAGCTTCCTCACTAGAGACAAATCTAGTTTGATCAACCATTTTACTATTTTTGAAAAATTTGGAAATATCTTTTAGGTCAGTTTCTTCTTTTCTGTTAAAATGAGATCAGTAGTTTTTGATTGATAGATTGTAATTGTTATAGTCCTGCTATAGAATCATAGACTAGCTTTGGGCCTTGAGGTGTTAGACTATGAAAAGTTGAACTGTAGTGATAATTTTATTTAAAAAGCAGTACATAGTCCAAGGAGATGTACAAAAATTCTGAAAGTGCTTATAGATAAAAATATGTACTTTTCCACTGAAGTTAGATCCTGCTCCATGAAGACTGAGAACAACAATTAATGTGTGTCCCCCTCTGAAAAGGTTGGGCATCTGGGGATTAGAGAATTTCTGATTCCGAATTGAAGTTGGGGATCTGGACATCATTCAGGACAGCTTGAAAAAGACCTTTGTTCAAAGTATGCCTCTGTTGAAAGGAAATGAAGGGAGATCTCTAGAATGCATTTACTTTTCTTCAGTACCACACTAATGCGTTGTATAGATCAAGGATGTAGCCTCACCTGGTGCACTCTATGCATATAGATCGTCCACACTTACAAAGGACATTGGAAAAACAACGGACATTTAGAGAAAAGCAGTGAGGTATCTCAGGTACTGGAGAGCTAGCATATGAGAAAACACTGAAAATACTGTGGGTTTTTTTCAATTTAGGAAAAAGTCTTGCAAGTCTTGCTCCTCTTGTACGAGGCAATAGTTTAAAAAAAAAAAAAAAAAGATGAAGAGCTTTGATTCTTTCCATTTCATTAGAAAGTAGAAATCGTTTCATAAAACAATTGTGGATATTAGACCTCATGCTTTAAGGCTGTTTCCTTGTTCACTAGAGATGAGAATAAGAATCTGAGCAGAGCCATATCTGCAAATAGGATTACAGAATTGCATTACTACTTTGAAAATGTTATCACTTAGTTATTCCAAAAACCTGTACTAGAAAAGGAGTTAATTCTGGGCTTAAAGGTAAGGTAAACATTTTAAGGTATGCTTAGGCAATTGCCCAGTTAAAACACAGCTGTCAGGTTGTTCTGGTTATAGTAAGCAAAACCTGTGATTACAATTTAAGGCATCTGGTGTTTCTGGTTACCAGATTTTTATACCCCTGGTCATTGTGCTTGCAGCCTTACGAAGTGGTTGTTTTGGGTATTGTAGATCTGCGTTACAACTTATCTTATTTGAATATCTTTAAGTATAGGACTATCTTGGAATATCTTTGCTCTGCAATATCTGCTTTTTTCAAATATTATCATATTCATGTGATGTATGCTAAATCATTGAAATATTATCTTGAACTCTAGTTCAACAGTTTGTCTTCAAATCTATTTTTCATCTTAAAAGTATTAAGCAAGCAATTTAGAGAATATGGTATTTTTACTTATTTGGAAGTATGAAATATGACCATCCAAACAGATTTATTTTAACATTCGTGGCTAATTTCATGATGTGGCTTATTTATTCTGTTTTGGCGCAACATGAAGCAGCAAAATAAGACTGACTAATTAAGTGGCATTGGAGCTTTTGTTTTTCTTTTCCCTGAGAATCATACAAAGCACGAAACTTCTGTGCTTTCCTTCGTACTCACTAAACCTCTTCTGCTTTTGTGCATTCTCTGCATGTACACATCGTAAAATCTCTTTTTATGAATTGATCAAATATATGCACTCACTTCCCTTGGCTTATATTCACCTTCTTCCTATCATACAATCCAAAATTGTCAAAAATAGGACATTTTACAACTACATTTCATAATTTTTTTTAGTGCCTATCTCCTTCTTCAAAGATAAATAAAAGAGATACTTTAATCCGAAATGCCCATCATGTCCTCCTGATCTTAGCAAGGGCAGAACACATTCCCGTAGCGTACTCTCAGGCCGTGAGGCCCCTGTGTTTCTTTGAGAGGGGAAGGGAAGAACTTTTTCATTGCTGCAGCCTTGAGTTAAGGCAGCCGTGGCTCAGTGTCACCAGCGCCCTTGAGGATTAGCAGTGATTTTGAAAGAATGTCATTCCTGATGGCATACCCCGTTGCAGAATATGGTTAATCGGCTCCTGCCAAGAAGGTGACTTCATTTATAATCAGTAGCATAGTCAGAATTTCTGAAAGGGAAGAATGGCTTGGGTCATTTGCAGGAGGGATGGACATGGGAGCGAAATGCTGCAGTTCCCATCCAGGAGTTTGAGAGTTTGGCGGTTTGATTCGTACCGCATGGCATTGTCCTCCAAGATGGTGCTCAAATCTGGGAGGTGCAACGGGGGTTGGTATTTTGCCAGATTGCTCCTTTGCTGCATGACTACTTATGGGAAGATAATTTTTAATCTCTTTTTAATTCTATGAGTAGCCAGTGTATAAGACTTAAATGTTTGTATGTGTAAACCGTGATCACATGATGGTTACTTTGGACAAAGTAATTTAACCTAGTAGCTGACTCTTAGTGATGCAGCTTTAAATATGTTTTAATTAAGAAACAGTTTGAATTATCAGATAATTATATATGAGAGGCCTGTAAACCTGAGGTGAAAACACTGAATTCTTCATATGTGGTTTAATTTCCGTTTAAATGTAAGACTTATCTCAACTTGAGCTCAACCTAACACGCATTGCTCACTGTTCCATAAAAATAGTTATCATAAATTCTGTTTCTAAGGGAATGTCAATGAATCCTGTCACAAGAAAATTGGAAGGAGGGAGGAATTAATAGCTGAAGGTTTGAAAGAAGTCATAGTTCATAATATTTCTGTGATTCTTGATGGGCTTTCTTATGAAACATTCTATTTTTTGTGTACAACTTAGCTGGTTGGCATGTATTCTTGAAGGAAGTAAATATAAAAATGAAATCTCAGATGGGGAAAAAGCAGTATACTGAAACGGCTGCAAAACAGCTGCTAAGGTTTCAAATAAAATTGAAGAAAATGATTTCATAACTAAGGTCTGTAATACAGTTGGTCATGCATTTTTAGAGGGACAGAATTCTCTATTAGGAAATAAATTTTAGTTTGTCATGCCTTATTACTTCAAATCATATTAAATTATAAAATTTGACAAAAATACTTTAGCTAAGTTGCCAAAAGAATGAGGATAGATCAATCATATTTGAACACATTCCAAAACATTACTTTTATAGCCAAGATTTTTTTTTCTTAAACAGGCTTTAAATTGGCAAGAAAGAAAAGACAACATGTAGAGTATGCATTAACAGAAATTTCCTTTCTAACTGTCGGCAGAGGTGGTATTAATCATTTATGAAGGGAGTGGTCTACCCATTCGTATTTAAATGAAGAGCCTTCCTGATTCCTGTTGTATAGTTTGTGTCCGTATTACAGAGCAATTTTCCAAAGCATCAGCAAATTATTAGTGTATTTTGGAGGCACTTTAACCTATAATTTTTTTCCTTGAAAATTATACATGAAATGTTGCTTTTGTTTTTTCCCTGCCAAATGGCTACTCTATACTAATTAAATTCTCATGTTCTTGGCAGCAATTATAGCTATATTAATACATATATTAAAATCCCTTCTTTGTCCAATTCTTCCCCATATGAATGACACAAACAGTACTTGTTGCTGATTTCATCTTTATAGATTTTGTCAGTTACTGGAGCAAACGGTCTTTCCAAAGAAAGTTTTCATGGTGATTTTTTTAAATCAGTTACAATCTGATTCTGTCAACTCTGATATTTATTTTCAAAGAGAAGTAATACTTACTATTCCTAAGTTTCTAAATAGTACTGTTTCCCATAGAAGAAGGGGGTAGACAGCTGAATCTGCAACATCTTTGTATCTATCCCTAAGGTCATCAGAATCTATCAAGATCTTTTTTTTCTTTGAATCAAGTGTCGATTTCAGTTAGTAGACTAAGCAATTTACTACTTTCGGGAACTTCTATAAATCTGAGAAAATAACTGACAGCACTTTTTTTTAGGCTTTCTCACAACTTGCCTGCTGAAATCTGAAGATAATATTTATTCTTACAAGTACAACATCCATTCTTATGCTGTACCTACCAAAAGAAATAGTAAAGAGGTCAGAAGTTCACCTATAATCATATTTCTTTAGCCCTAAATTTAGTTCGGCAAAGTTATTTCATGAAAAATATCATTAGCTGCATAAACTCGGCAATTGCTCTATATCTATATATGATGTATGAAGCTCAGATGCATTTGGTATGTTCACTGTCTCTACCAGCTAAATGCTGGCAAAATGGAGAGATCATTCACCTCCATGCCCCAGCTATGTGTTCCTGCCCCCTTCCTTGCACTGGCTCTCACAGGTTGTCATTAGACTCACTCCACAGCCTGGAGACACTAACCTGAAAGTAAAAGGGCCCAATTCTGTCAAGTTTGTGGATTGAATCTGATTAATCTGATGTCCTAGCATGAGAGGGAGAGTTGCTCTCCAAGGGAGCACAGGAGAGTAAGAGCATTGGAGAGGAGGAGTAGGGTCTTCCCTTGCAGCTGTGGTGGCTTGTTCGACTGCCCCCAGTTATAACGTGCAGTTTCACTGAAAGAACCGATAAGGCTCTGAGTAAACGTGTAAAGATAACCTGATGGTTAAGGATGCAAACTAGAGAGTTGAGGTTTGCCGGCACATTGTCAGCTCCAGACCTCTACACAGCAGAAACACAGGAAACGTCATGTTAAGGAGCAAAGTGATACAAACTGCACCTACCCATCAAGGGAGAGATAAGAAGAAACAGATCTCAGAGAGTAGAACTGTTGCTAATAGAACTGTGGCTGTTGATAGTATATAAAAGTTCTTTTAAAAAATACTACAATTTAAAAATAAAAACATATGCAAGAGTTAAGTCTAGGTTTTGCCTAACACTCTCCTAAGGCTGACAGTGATAAGCCTGTGAGGGTCATTATCTTCCTTTGAGTAGGAAAGTTGCAGTGACAGCTGATTGCTCTTCTGCCACTTATTTAAAGATTCAGATCCTTCCTGTTCTTGGGGGGGGGGGGGGGGGTCTGGTAAATATGAGGAAGTAAAACTAGCAGAAAGCTTTCTTCATATTTTCAGGAGAGAAAACCAAAGAATATGAATAAGGAGGTCTGGATTCTTCTGTATGTATTTTGTTGTCATCAGCACACAGGCCAAACCTCAGTTTGTAAAACTGAAATTTGTAACAGGTAATACCATTGATATAATCAATTTCTTTTTCATCTTATTCTTGTTTTTCAGAATTCCCATAAATTTTCTGCATGAGAAACAGCTATTCATATTCTCAGACCAGGATTGTGATTAGAAATTTTTTACAATATAGTTCAAAATAGCTCATGGAAGTATTGAGCAGCTGGCATTACAACACATATTATGTGCTTAGTCATCTATTTTAGATTTAGAGAAAATTGCAGGGCTAGTGACATGGCGGTAGTTGTTTTCTTAATTAGGAAAATATATATATATATATGATTCAGTTCTTTCTGCAACATTCAGTAATTTTCTAAGCATCCACCACAACTGTCTTCTGATTCTATCATTTTTGTTTTCAGTTTGTAAAATGAGAGTAGATACAGTAAAAATCCTAGCAACAGAAAATGCAACACATGACTTTGGGCATTTTTTTAAATATGCCTAAAAGCTCCAGTGTTTGATTGACAAACACATTCAGTTGTCAAAAGCTTTTTGAATTACTGTTCTTCCATCTCTATTAAAAAATGCCCTGTGCTTTATGCAAAACTTACATTTGTGAATTCTGACCAGAAGGATCTTAATTAGTCCTCCTAATACTTGTAGTGATCATCTTGAGATTTTGCTCCTTAGGCAGTGGGATAATTAGTTTATATACAGAACTGAGCAAGATGGAAAATGAGCTTGAGGCAGTCATAATCAATTTCACTCAGATCTAGTGGCAGGACAAAGTAAGGAAGCCTCAAAGAGGAGTCTCTTCAGTTCTCTTTCTGAATACTTTTTCAGACTATAGATGAGACCTTTCCACTTCTCAGTCTGCAGATGTCATGAGTTATCTTTAACCCAGCAATACTTGGTCTTAGTTGCCTGCCCTTGTTTCAGAGTGGCAGTGTTCTTTGGATTGTAGCCACGTCTGGTTTCTTCATGAGTCATCCAAAGTAGAATTTAGCCCATAATTTGAAACATTTTTTTCAAGTCCTTTGCAAATATGCAGCTGTAGCATAGAAGCTCATCCGTGTAGGCCACGGAATCCTCAACTGGCTGATTCACAGAAACATTTGTGTATATTAAGTCATAAAATACAGTTTATGAAAGGCTATTTTAATGGACTTCACTCTTAATTAAAACATTAAGTATATAAATTGTTTATTTCTAATATGATGACTTCTGCACACCAGAAATAGTTTTGGGATGAAATTATCTTTTTGCATGCTATTAAACATGGATAACATTGAAATGTAAGGAGGTTTGGATAAAAAGAAGGAAACATTATCATGAAATATATGAACACAACAATTTCATTCCAGCAGTACACATGGGCAATCTGAAGCAAGCTATTGGCTGTCATATGGAGTTTACCTGCATGCATATGCTATACATACTGTTTAATGTGTATGTATGTAATGAATGGAGCACAATACTAAGTCTTCTTGCCAGGCTGTCCATGTGTACTTACAGTTATCTTATGCATCATTACAATTTCTTGGTGATATGGAGACTGAATGCTATAAAAATTCAAATCTTGCAGACAGTTTTAGTCTCTCAAAAAAAAAAAGCTCTAAGCTCTTCACACTTGCTTTCAGTCTATCAGTGTTGCTACTACTTAAAATTAGCAAAAAATGGAAAAATCAGTATCCCTTCCAAGGTTCATTTATCTTGACAGACCTAAGGGACATTTTAAAGGTATTGCATCAATCTGTCAATCAAGCTTTAAGCTATTTTAAATGAGGTTTTATTAAAACATTGTCTTTTTCTATTTTCTGAAGGTCAGTCATCAATATTAGTAGCCTGTAACTTTTAGAAAAAACAGTAAACTGAAGAAAAATAAAGTGATTGTGTCTGGAAAAGAGACATTTTAAATTGGGTTTTTTGGCCTTTTTTTTTTTGGTTAGGGCAGGAAGTCCCCATAGACTCTGTTTCTCAAGGGAGGAGAAGAATCTTTTGGGAATGTATATGGGAATGCTTGAGACAGCTCTACAGTATTAGCTTTTTGCATGTCTCACTGAGCGTGTCTGTCTCAGTTAAAACCTCCAGCTAAGTTTTTTTTTCTCTCTTATCTCATTTTTCTGTCAGCAAACAAAAAGGTGATAGTAACATAATAAATAAAAACTAGCGGAAAGTGAGCTGTGATTTGTTGGAAGTTATTCAAAGTAGAATTGTGTAATAAAATACTAAAAGTTTAAATACTCTTAGACTAGTAAATAAAGACTTTAAATTGTATGCAGGAGATGGTTCAGCTAAAGCCACTTGTGCACTAAATGAAAACTTAGCTTACTCTCATGTGTGATTGCATCTCATTTAGAGTAAGTTGTTTGTTATGCTTATATAATTTACATTTCTTCCTAGCAGAAGATCCCCCTTCACTGAGAATAATCTACTTGAGTAAAAATCAAATATCCCATTAATATAACATGAAACCAAATGCACAAAATGCCTTCATTGTCTTCACAAATATTTGTAAATAATAGCTTTCTTCTTGAGTTCTTAACTGAAATACTAAATACTAAAAGGTATGATCATTCTTACCAATTATGTATTGAGCTAACTGCAAAAGCTACAATCAACATTACTATCTAGAAAAAGCAAAAGAGTACGTAGGAAAAGGGGAGAGATTTTCAGAGCTGAAACCGTACCAAGGCTATCTTAGCTCCCACCACTGCGGACCCTGAGCTTCTTTTATACATGCGACATTGCACTACTGCTTTCCTAGCAGCATGTGTCACTTGGAGGATGGCAGAGGTTCCTTATGTATGATGCATATACTTTTTATGGTGCATAGGTGTGCATTTTTAAGAGATGTAAATAAATTTGTAAATTAGATATTTTTGATATTTAAAAAAATTGTTAATAAAAAGTAAGCTATCACCCTGACAAATCTTTTAATAGCCTTAGTTTCTGTATGGTCAAGGAAATCATTTAAAAGCAAAATTTAATAACAGTATCTTCAGCCTAAAAATCAATTATTTGGTGATTAAGCATTTTCATTAAGAATAAAAGTTATTCATTAAGGCAGTAATCTAAGATTGTGAATCACCATTTTTCAAGCTAAGTGGTATTTCTTTTAGAAATCAGGGAAGGAATTCATAAAGTTCCCATTGGTCTAAAAATAAAGAACAAATAAATAAATAAATAGTCTGAGTCATGAATGGCATTTTGCCGAAGCTCGGTAGTGTTAAAGCCAGGAAGACAAGAAGCCAGTGACGCTTCTGCCATTCACTGAAATGAGCATAAATGTTCTTCCTTGTGCGTAACAAGCAACCAACATTCAAAATTAGGATTCTTTATTTATAAACAGTATAAGAAACTTTGCCACTCAATATTTATTTTTTACATCCTAGGTTATAGCATGTGGCTATAATTCGGGGAATATTCAAAAATTTCTGGAGACAAGTCCTCTGAGTTGTCAGTTACATTTTTTACTTTCATACTACCTTAAGTGAATCAGGACTCCTCTAGATTGGTGAGCTTCTGACCTGAAAAGCAGGTAATTTGAATAAACTCAGTTGTTATCCTAGATCTAGAGTAATTTTTTTTTTTCCTCATTACACTGAGCAGCTGAAATAAATAAACTGGCTATCAGGAGTGCTGCTGGTGGTACTTATGGCATTATTCCTGAAAGACATTGGCTACATAGCCTTACAAACTTTGTGAGATTTTTAGCAAGTTTATATCCAGCACAAAATTTCTGTTACAGAATGTAAAACCATTTATCTTTTTTATCTCAGTTCACAAATTCAAGTGAAGTATATTCTGAATTCATCTTTCAGTAGGACAGCCTACTACATAAGATGTAGCACAGCAAATCATAATGCAGTTATCTGGGGAAATATGAAGCAAATCCCTCTTTTCGGAACATGTTATTAGGGAAGTGAAAGAGAGCGAGGCATTCGTGGTTCATGCTCAGTACTGCTTTCTAGGGAAGCAGTCATCTTGCATTTCATTTCCAGCCAGAAGGAAGAATGATTTGGAGTTCAAGGATCAAACTAGTTAGGAAGCTGTGGAATACAATTAGTCCCTTTTGTAGGCTATAAAACTGGGTGTCTCCTGTTTCAAAGTTGTGTTCTCAGAGCATCTTTGAGCATTAAATATCATTAGATTTTTCAGACTTCACAGATAAAGGAAACTGAAAACATTTTGAGTATTTCTTAAACTTTGGAACGTACTAGCTTCCAAATGTAGTTTACACAGTTTTTATAAAATATATTATTTTTTGAAGAAAATTAAATGATGATGCTATTAAGAGAGAATCAGTCACTTGAGCTGAAAATATGTCAGTTTTGGAATGTTTAAGAGTTTGAGGCAGTGCGCATGTCTGTTGCTGACCTCAGTTTTGAAGGAATGAATTTCTCCACTAAGAACACATGCGCTAATTTTCTTGTACATATGCACAAAAAAAAAAAAAGCAATGTAATCTCTTAAGTGCTTAAGTGCAGAAGTTCTTTAAGGCGTGCTGCATATTTCCCTCCAGTGTTTCCACTGCTAATACAGTGGAGGGTAGGGGAAGTGCTCTTTCTGAAAAGCTGCCTCATATTTCCATCACCAGTTAGAGAATTCCTCACTTTTGATGGATGTTTTTTTTCTTTGAATACTGGCAAGTCAGAGTTGTCAAAGAACTTCTCTAAGATTTCTGAAATACTTGTGGGGGAATTAGCAGGACCCAAAAAACAAAATACGTTTGTTAAGTGATGTCTTAAACAAGGGAAGCTTGGATGATCACCTCTGCTTAGTTGAGAAGCTGAATATCCCAGCAGCTTGATATGTTCTTGTCAAATGGTACTTATTTATATCTCTTTATTGTTCCACTAGCACAGTTAATCTTAAAAGCAAAAGCTTCTGAGGAATTCCATGCTTGAAAGATAAAACAGGAAGCTACTCTGTTGAGTGGACAAACATAAATATTTGGCAATAAGATCATATAGACATATAGGCAGCATACTGCAGAAGCAAAATGTGTAATTTTAGTATGTGATGCTGATGCTTGAAGAAAAGAAAACTAAATTATGTAATCCTAATGACAAATGCTTTTTCACCTCAAGAGCTAGGATTATCCATCCAAAAGCAGGTAGCTCAGTTTATGGGAAAAGCACCAAGGAAAAAATTCCATTCAGTGCTCTTTGTCTCTGGTGCCCCGCAGAGTGCTCAGGTGGTGATGGAAAGTCAGTTCTTGAGCTGAATTCCAGGCAATGCTCCTGGAAGCCTCCAGTCAGCGAGGTACCAGTTGGTGCCCTTCTCTGGCGTGCAGAAACAGGAGCCAGATCCTCTCAAAACCAAGCAAGCAATTGATGTTCATAATATAGAAGAGGAGGAAATCTGAGCACAAACAAATGACTGAAAACCAAAGCTATGCACTGTAGGATGGGTATTTTATGTGATGAAACTGTCTGTCTGTCAAGATCTGATGGGCTGGTCTACTGACAAGAGAGAGTTTTAAATGCACTTTCAAGAGCCTTCTTCAGAGGCAAGACACTGCTTCCGAGATTAGTAACCACACCGTGCTTGGGCACAAAGTGCCAGGCCATTGGTACTCCATGTAGCTGGCCAAGGAAAGAAGGGAGCTGTCTTAATACCCCATAGAGTATGCATGGGGGTGACATTAAAAAAAAAAACGACAACAACAATGAGGACCAAAGATCCCAGAATGGAGAATCCTGAATGACAAAGGATATAATATAGCAAAAGGGAGTTCAGTCTGGAAAGCCAGGAAGCCAAATGGCCTTAAAGAAGGGGAAAAAAGGAACTGAAGCAGGTCAGAGCAAAAATAGAAAAACTAATGGGTCAGGGATATGAAAGAAGCTAGGAATTCATAAAGGAAGAGAGCTGCAAAGGAGGTTGGAAGGCTGATTGTAAAGTTGGCTAAGGACAGGGACTGTCTGATTGGCTCGAAGTTTGAACAAACATTGTGAAGCTGGAAGGAAATCCACAGAGGAATATGGTGGGTTCAAAGGAGTAGACTGCATCAGACTGAGGAAAAGTCTTTCCCGCTTGGATTTATGAGGGAAAAGAAAATGGAAATGTGTATTTCCTTGTAATTAAAATGATCTCTTTTGTTTCTTACTCATTAGAAGTGGTCCACATGAAGAAAGACGTACAGGAAATCTGTTTTTCTGTTTTACTCCACTGTCATCGTCAGATAGTTAGAAAAATGTTTCGCCTTTTGAGTCAAGTAAATTTTTAGATGCATCAGATGAAGTCTTGGTTCACTAAAGTCAGTGGGAGTTTTTCTACTTGCCTTCAGTGGAGTTAGGATTTTGTACCTTGTTCTCATGACCATTTTAAAATAGTGAAATTTGCTATAAGGAAGAAATAAAACTCAAGGCATGGATAGGTTTTCTTTAGATGCAAGTCAACAACTTGAAATCTTCAGAAAAAAAAAAGTACTAAACTGTATTTGAACTCTCTTCTGTAGCTGGTGAAATGTAGTTTAACTGTTTTTCCTATCTTGTATTGTCAGAATCCTTGTTTGTATGTGGTAGAGGCTTCAGCAGAGGTCAGACTGTTTATATTTTGTTGTAGCTTATATCCCTTCTAAGGGTTAGGTTATTAGTCTTGGGTTTTACCTTCTACTTATTTGTACTGTGTTTCATCACTGAGCAGTTTTCAGAAAGCATTCCCCAGAAGGCTCCAGTAGCAGTCACAGAAGTGTTCTTTATTTACTATTACTTTAGAGGTAATTATTACATCTGATAGAGATTCTGGCATCAGGATGGAAGTTTGACATAAATTAAAAATATGGAGATAGGTAAATACAGTTGAATTTCAGACCTCACACAAAAGAGTTTAGCTTTATTTTTAAAAACTTATTCTTTAAAAGCATAAAATAAAAGATCTTGTCTGTTCTCACTTATTCACTTAGTCTTTTGCCTCTTTTATCTGTTTTTTTTTTTCTTTTCAAGTCATAGTAAGAAAATGGAAGTTGATATTTCCTTAAAATAGTTGAATTACCATGTTTATGGGAAGACTTACAAATTTTTATTTCTTGAATTTCTAAACAGAAAAGTAAAAACAAGGAATTGTTCCATGAAGTCTTCACCAGGGAATTTTCTTGAATATCGAACTGTCTCACTGAATAAGCTGTCTATTAACGCAGTAACAACTGTAAGCATGTCTGACATTGCTGCATATCGTTCAGTCCTGATCTGCAGTTTTTTTGGTGCTTGAATGCTAACTTCTTCCATAGCAGAGATTGCCAGCTGACAGCTGATACGGTAGAGAGAGTATCAGGGACTCTGCTACTTGAGGAGAGACTACTGCTACTTGATTGATTAGTACATTCTCTTTATAGGGCTGTTTTGTATTTCATTTTGAAACTGTAGATTTGAGCTAGTATCTTGCAGGTAGTTGCACCTTGCAAATGGAAAGTGGAGGAAAATTGTTTCTAACCACAGCTGCACACAAGACAATGTTGTTGTAGTTCAAAGGAGAGGATCTCAAGGGAGTGAGTTTGTATAGATGACACTCAAATACCTTCTTAGGAGTAAGAGAAAACTAAAATCGCTTTTAGGTGGCAGCTATCAAAGTTAAACCTCCCGGCTTACTCAAATACCTCAGCGTAAGACTACACATCTGTCCTGTGATGAAGGGCGGGCCTCCAGTACACTGATGTCAGCAGACAGGTATGGGGGCTGGGTGGCTGCCGGTGGGATAAGGGCTGCAGCTTTGCCCAGGAAATGTCCTTCCCATGGAGCTGGGTGTCTCCTCATTCCCACCCCCTGATGCAATGGAACAAAAGGGGCTCTTCCCTTCCAGTATCAGCCGGGTCAGGTGCAGGCCTGACTCACAAAGAAACCGTAGTGGCGAAGCTGATACTGTGAGCACGTGAGAATGAACAGCTCTGCACAGCAGTTGTTTGGACTAGGCTTAATAAACGTTCAGTCATTTTACACTAGAGATTTGAAGAAGTTCCTATCATTTTTAAATGCATACAGTTTTTCTTTCTCCAATGATGAGAGCTTTCAGCTTTTTTCTTCCCTCTCATGAAGTTCTATTAAATGGAGCAGTAATTAAAGAAAATGCATTTGCCTAGTGTGTTTTCATATGGTTTTGGCAAACAACTTACTCCAAAAGCATGCAAAAACAATACTTCTGGAGTAGTTCAGACGATGGCAGCTGTGTGATTGATTATGCTGTACCTGAACAGGTTTGTTTAATATGGTAATTTTGACTTTCTACTGAATTACTCTGATCATCATGTAGGCTTTAGCACAGCTTTTGAAATATATTGGGCTATTTTCAGTATCTTGATGATTGCATTATTAAAAGATATTATAGAGTCCAAAAATTGAATAGCTGTTCAAGAATTTCAGTTGTTACCATTGAGAGAGCTGAGAATGTCTCCGGCCACGCTTTTTCCCCCCCTTCTGGAAACTTAAATAATAATGTGTCATAGCTAGCTATCAATAAAATATTGTCTGTTAATCTCTTAGCTGTGTCACCAAAACATGCTTATTTTGATGCCTGACCAAAATCAAAGGTAGCTAGTTGATATGTTGTCCTGTAGAGAGGGGCGGCACGCTGTTTGCTCTGTCACGATGCTTGAGTCCTGAGTACAAATACAACATTGATTTTTTTTTCCCCCTCGGCAGTATTAAAGGACAATTGAGTAAAATTAAGATACCTCTTGGAATTAACAGGAATATCTAGAAACAGCTGGACTGAATGGAAAATCTAAGGCATCTAAGAATTCTGAAGTATTCACTCATCTACTGAAGGAAATATTTCACTCTTTATAGCTTCTGTGAATAGTATTCTGTGAGGAATACTTGGTATGCATATTTCTACTAAAAGACAGAAAAGTTAAGAGAAGGTTAGCGTAAAGACAGTAGAAAAGTACCTGTAGCTTCACTCTCTCTAAACTAAATTATAACATGCGGGAAGCTGGAAAGAGAACAGGTATCTCCTGACCATGCAAATTGTGGGATACGTTTTCTGAGCTTTGTAAACATCTTAATTTTAGGGTTACCTTGTTGAAGAGACAGATGAAAACTAATGGAATTTTCAATAACTCTTTGTGCAGGAAAATGTAGTAAGCATAAAAAAAGGCATTTAGGGAGTACTGAGTACTTTCCTAGTACAGCTGGAAAACTGACAGAGTGAGTGTTTGCAGAACTATTTAGGTGTGGAATTTTTTTTATACAAAATACAGATCTGGATTTTGTAACTCGAAGAATTCTCTAACGTTTCCTCTGTGCTTGGTTTACTTAGAATGGACTGAGATTCACCAAACGATATTTCATTTGTTCCTAGAGAAATAAGTGTGATTCTTTTTTCCTCTGCCCCACTTTTTAGAGATATGTCTGTTAAAGGAAACAAAATGATGACAGTATTTCCAGTTGTAAAGCTTTTTAAAATTTTTTCTGTGTTTGAGGATATTTGGCTTAATTTGTTCCACTGTGGAATGTGCTATATCTCTGAGGCATTTGTGAGTATTAACATACACTATGATGTACCTCTGTTTCTTTCCAGAGGGTTAACACTATGAAGTGATCTGATTCTCCTTGTATTTTTTCAGCTGTAATTTACATTTTGGTTAGTCTGAAAGTTTGAAAATTCAAAAGAATAAAATGGCAGACAAAATTATCTGTGTTGCTTATTTCTGAAAGTACTTATTCAACCCTGTGGAAACTCTCCTTTTCTTGAAGGTTATTTTTTTATTTATAGTCCACTGATTTTTTTTCTCAGCAGTTTATCTGGTTTTACAAGTGAGAGATTTATTAGGGTGCATTTGAACTACCAACTTATTTTCTCAGTGTAACATCCTTATTTCATATACTAGCACATGCATGAAACCTTCTTCTATTCAAGAGTAATTTCTCTCATCTTCCCTCAGTGCTTTAGAAAATCTGCGTTCTGTACTGGCTCTCCTCAGCATCCTATTGCTAGTTAAATGGCAGTATCTTTTTTTCTCCGCAATGCTGCTTGCATCTTTTGTTCCAGCTTGCATCTTTTGTTGGGGTGTGGGAACGGAGAGACGCCGAGCTCAATGGAAAGGACATTAGTCCCAGTTTGAGCCTTGTACCTAAGCTGTTTTAATGAGTGGGAAGCATAATGTATATATTCATATCTTAGTAGTGTTCTACACGTCTACTTATTGTCTCTTCATTCTGAGGTTTGCAAACTTCAGTGCTGAAGTTGTGTGCTAGGGTGAGGGCTATGCAGCATGCTACTAGCCTTTGCAACTTCTTTGGCAATGCTAGTAAATTTGCATCTTCACGAGGGATTGCTTTTTCTTTTCCTGTTCCTCTGTTTCTCTTTCTTCCAGACTGAAAAGGCAGACTGAACTTCCTCTAGGGAGCTAATTTAGATTGTCTGATGTTACTCTGAGTTTACTAAGCTCCAGAGAAGGATCAGAGAATATTGCCTCCGTCTGTTGTAGGTCCTAATCTAAAGTCTGAGACTGTATCTTCTCAGTCAGTTGACAACATTTTATATGTCTAGCCCTTTAATGATAATGGTGCAGAAAGTCTTACTTTGCCCCTTACTTTACATAGCTTTCAGCCAAAGCTATGTAAAACTCCACAAAACAGGGGATGCAACAGGAGGTTCTTGCACAAAAGTATACGAAGTGTTGTTTGATAAATATTGTTTTTTGCTGAGCTGGCTTGGTTTACTGTAAGAAGTATTGTAAATCAAGTAATGTATAGTGTATATAATGTATATTTTCAGATACACCAGATATTGTACGAAAAGGGCAGTGTCATAATACGGTCCCTGAAGCTACTAACCTTTATATTAAGATAGTTATAAATGGGTAGCTGTGTGTGTGTTTTAGGCAAAATTCAGTGCTAAGTAATACATATGTAGTTTGTTTTTGGTGTCTAGAAGTCAAGCAAATGGTACTAGTTGTTTTTTATTGCTAAATTATGGGGAAATACGTATTAGTGAATTAACTCATGATTAACAACAAAAATAATCAGTAACAAGATAGTTGCCTGGAATAAAAAACACCGCTTTTAAAGGAAATTCAATCTGCAAAAGGTTCTAGAACACCCAAAACATTCTGCTATTTGTTTTACAGTGTATTTATGTTAAGTGGGTGTGCAAACGAAAAGGGCCAGAAGCTGTCAACTCAGGCATCTCCAGGCTCATTTCCTACATGTGCACCTGAAGGAAGGGGAGGTGGGGAAAAGCACTTGATGTCAGTAATAAATGGGGAAAGTCTCCCAATTTGCTGTTTGGACCAGATAAAGATGATAAGTTTATGATCATATTAATAAAAACGTAAGAAAAGCACATGAACATTATTTGAATGCTGGAAACAGATTCAGTAAAGCGAGTCTGTTCACCGTAGTTCTTTCTGATCACTTCTTGGAGATGGTCAGTTCTAAAGTTCATTCTGTCTTGTAGATCTGTACAAGAAAAAATCTACTCCCCTTTGTTGATTTTGTACCATTTCATACCTGTTTCATCAATTTGTTATTTGTGGAATGATGCTCAAACAGTCTTTACAACACAGTTTTTGAACACATGAAGCTATGTAATTTCAAATCCTTTCTCAGGAATTTATCTACAGAAGATGTAACGACAAACTCCGCAAGTCAGATCATGTAATATTGCTTAGACACTTTAGCCAATATCATGCATTGATCTCAAAGTAAAACAGTGTTTTCTTTTGGGTCCTGCTAGTATTCTTTTGCTTGGTGAGTACGTAGCTGATAGACAGAAACAAGTACTTTTCACATATAAGTGGAAACAGATGCATTACTTAAGAAAGGAATGCAGTTCTTGATTTAAGAGTCAGAATCATCTCTTTGCGTACTTCAAAATGCAACACTGTGCAATATATTTGTCCTTGTGCATTGTGTACAGATGTTTGTGGAGGGTGGCATATGAGAATATTCTTTTTCATATTTGAGATAATACATGTGGTCTTATAGAACGTCAGTACAAGTATTACAATAATTATTACCATTCATTGATAATTATCCATCAAAAGTTACAAGCATTCATTCCCTACACCTTAAAACATCTAAATTTATTGTGCTTAAAGAAGAAAAAAGTTTCAACATGACCAAGGATTTTTAGTTTCCAGGAAAAGGTGACAAGGAAGAAGGAATTGCAGTTCAGACTATCCAAAACCACCGCACTTCTATCAGTAAAATGTCCGTCTCATAGTCTGCTGGGTTGGTTCAGGATGAAGTTCTGTTCTTAGGTTTAAAAGTTGAGTGTGCTGCCGCAGACTTTTATTTGTCTTTTGGCATGCAGATAAACTACAATTAAATTACCTTTATTCCATATGCTATAGTCAATTTAATCATATATTGTTTTCAGCTGTTTCGAACAAGAAAGACTAAGAAAATGCAACCCATTTGTTTTGCACAATTGCTTTGGACAGAGACTCATATCTCCCAGAGTCATAGGATCTAGTTAAGGTACTAAGAAATGAATTCACGTTAGCATTTGGTTATCTCAGTATCTGAATACCTGAAAAAGGCAGTTACTGGACATGTAAATTGACATGTTCCAAATGGTAAATGTGCCGTTAATTCAGATAGAGGTTTGTTTATTTGTGGACCTTATGGGAATTGCCTGTCTTTTGGGAATATGTGACAACCTAATTTTTTTATATATAAAAATATCTCAAGGGTAGTAGTTAACATAGAAGACTGGAAATTTTAAACTTAGTCATGTATCTCAGCTTTATACTAACCTCTTAATCCCCTCCAATTAATTGAAAATCTTGATAGGTTTGTTCTCCCTGCCCACCCCCCCCAAAACCTTTTTTACACTTCAATATATAAGTTGATCCCAAGGTAAGGAAGGTCAAAGAAGAAAGCTCACTTTCAGGTACATAACTGTGCTTAACTTTAGAAAGACATTCCAGCTTTATATATGGTATTTACAGTAGTGGCGTAAGGCATTAACACACTGCAGAAAAAAGAATGTGTTTGCATGAAGCAATACTCAACTTGATTTGTAGCATTTGCAGACGAAAGTCTTTTGCTCTGCATACAGGAGTAGATCAAAAAAGAACCTGGACCTACGTAACTAATTTTCTTCCTATTGTGTTTGTCCATTAACCAGATAAAGTGCACACTTCCCATGCTGTTCCATTCATACAGCCTAGTGTTCATTCAGAAGCATAATGTTTCCTTTAGTTGATGGATTAAAGGCCGGGGCGGGGGGGAGGAGGAGTATAAAAATGTTTTGGGATGTACAATACTTTGTGAACAAAGTTTAAAGGTTAAGTCGCACTGAAAGCTTGTGATACAATTTTAATTTTTTTTTTTACACTGCTTCAAAAGGCAGCAGGTTCTGCCTCTTAACTGAGCAAAATAATTTTTTTTCAAAAGCAAGACCTAAGGCAGAGTTTTCTGCAGTTGCTCAGAACTTAATGCCATGCTTTTTTTAATCAAGATGCCATTACATTTCAATGCAGTGTATAGAGTAAATGAACAACATTTTTTGGCCAAGCCTTGTCTGCTCTGCCACTATATTTTAGTTAACTGAAATATGAACCTAGCTATGTGTTTTATTGACTGAGAAAAATAGTAAGTAAACTCGGTAAACAACTGTAAAGGTTATTGTTTCCTTTTCGTGTTCACTTAGCAGGCCAGGTGTCACTAGCAAAGCAAATCTGAGGAAAAGCAACTTTTGTTGGGAGTCTCTTTGTGAACATAACAAATGACATAAAGGGCAGGTGTTAAAATAGTGAAAAAGGCAAACAGTAGTTATTCTACAGGATGTTTAGTTATGGAGCATAAAAAAAAATCAACCTATTTCTAAAGCATCTTATTTGGAAATCTTTGCTCAAATGAAAGAAATGTGTCTGTCTTGTAGAACAAAATCTGCTTTTTGATCCCCCCAAAGAATGTGTTAGATATACTTATCCTCCTAGTCCTCTTGCAACTGATTTCCCAGAGACTGACAGGAAAAAGGGCAGTTTTTACTAAATAAGGATGCTGGAATTTGCTTACTGGTTTCTGTTTACCTGATGTCACTTACGATATTGTGTTTGCCTACTTAAGCGGTATTTAGCACTGGAGCCTTGTGTGTGATTTCTACTATTTATGTTAGGAAATTGCTTACCAGCTGGGTAGATTGGACTACTTTACTTTGTGTATTTTTCATTGCACATCTGTTAATGTTACTCTTAACATTACAATAGTGAGCATTGCTAAATTAATCAGTAGGGAGATAAATATATATGTGGAGGTGAGTATGCTTGCTTGTGAAAGAAGAAAAAAGAGCTGCTAAACTGATGGTTTAGCTAACATTTGAAAATGAAGGTGTCTAAATTAAGCATCCTAAGCCCGTAAAGATGACTAAAGACAGATTTAGTGGCCCACACTGCAGCCTTCACGTGTATGCATTTTGGATTTAAGCTTCAAAGCTTATTTTCAGGTAGATGAAAACACTCTGCTTTCTACTGGGAAGTGTGACTGTTCTGCTTTACGTACACAAATTTGCTAGCAGGTTTCTTAGATTGTACTCATACTAGCTTGATAGCTCTGTAATTGATGGGACACACAAACCTTAATGCAAAATGATTATTTGATAATCATTTAAACTTAGAATGAAGAAATGCCTGCTCATATTGCAGAGAATTACGAATTCTCCTTTGGCAACAAGTAGTTTTCATTATGAAAGACAACCTTATGACATCATTGTAATATTTAAAGACTTATTTGTAGTTATGATGTCAGTTGCTCAGTTCAGTCCTCAAAAGATTTATTCCTTAGAACAGATATCTTGGTACAAGACACAGACACACGATTATAAGTTTACTGTGCAGTTAAACTATACTATCACACTTTCTCAGATACCAGTGAAATAAAAGTTTACTGAACTGTATAATATTTAGAATCAAGTGAGTTTCTGTAAAAATGTGGAATAGTGATCACGTTTATTTTCTAGTAATATCAAGAATTTATACAGTATAACTTTTTCTGCTGTTTCAGATAGAATTTTATAAATATTGCCACTTGGAGAATAAACATGTCATTTTCCTTTAGTTAACAATGGAGTTGCATTAAAGGCAGCTATGTGGCATCTGAAACAGTGTCATTCTTTCCACAGTTTTTTCCCCTTGAATTTTCTATCTTTGAGTGGATATATTACAGGATACACAGGATTTCTGTTAATGAACTTTCTGGAAATTCTGTCACTTCACTAGGCTAATTTCACTGCAAGTCAGACTTGCAGCCTCTACTTAGAATTACAGTTCTTCGTAACTGTGGCTTACGTATGTTATTTTCTTGCACGCAGATTTTAAAATCATGTTTCCAATAAGAATTTTAAAATGTGCCTCAAATAAAGGCATGTTCTATACTGTTTAAATAGAGATAAACTAGCTCTTGTCAGTGAGTTGTAAAGTGTCTGGTTCTTTCATGTCAGACTTCAGACATGCTTGCAGTCTGCCTGTGTAATTACTATTTGTCCAAGCAGCTCCAATATAATGTTAAACTATAAAACATGAGGTCTGCAGAACAGTGCAATTTTCTGTTCCCTGCTAGTCTGTAAAATTTTGTTTTCAGACTTCAACCCAACTTTTGGATTGAACACTAATTCAGAAATTTAGTCTAGATCATGCATTTTTTGAACTTAAAAACTCCTAGAAGAAAAAAAAAACCCAAAATGAAGTAGCTAACAAGATCTCGTAAACAAGATTTTTAGAACAGAGATAATATTGTCCTACCTTCATTAGCCACTGAGTGTTGTTTTCCATGATGTTTTCAAGTAGTTGCAGTCTTTGTACTGAATCATCGTAATCTAAAGGTGCATCCCTTTGCACTGCGTTAGACACGTAAGAGCTGGAAGATCGGCAGTTGTCTGTCTCAGGCAAAAGGAAGGTATAGCTGCATGACCCGTGCTGAACCTGGTACTGCTTCTTGCCTATAGTCTCCATGCTTTTACTAAAGGAGTTGTATCCTGAAGCTAAGAAGAGATTGCAGCTCAAAGTAAAGTAAACGCTCAGCCGCATTTTAATTCGTAACCCAGCAAATCTGAACGGCTTCAGTATACTAACAAGAACCCAGATGTAGTTAACCTGCACTGAAATTCAGCGCTCTGCTGCCATGTGTCGTCTGAATGAGAGCTGGGCTTTTCTGCTGTCCTAGCTGCAAACTGCAAGCGTGCCGTCCGCTCCCCGGTCGTGCTCCGAACTGTCAGATGCGGAAAGGCAAAGCAGTCCCGTTTACCCTGCAGGAGCCGGGTTCGCTTTAAGAATAAGCTTGAATGCTTTCTTCTGCTCGTCTTTGTCACGATTTTACAGCTTCGGTATCTGAATCAATCACTTTCCTTTCCTTATATGATAAGTTGATAAGAGAAGCCAGACATGTGTAGCTGAGCTGCTCCTCCCTCCTGACTTATCCATTATCTTCCTGTAGAGGGAGGTCACTCGCAAGGGAGGAGGAAACGCGAGCGCTCTGCCCAGCGCTGCCTGGCGTGCTAGAGAAAAGCGCCGGCGAGAGCGACCCGTTACCGGACCCCTGCGAATTCCTGAAGCACAGCTCTAATTAAGAGTTTCCTAGACAGAGAAATCAGTTCCGATAGCCTCCAACTATGTTTGCAGGGGCAGCTTGTAAATTACTTGTAGTCGCAATCATTTTTAAACACTGTCAGAAAGAAAAAAAAAGTCCCTGTGTGTGTTTGTTCCCTTTAAAGAAAAGCATTTTAAAAGGTGGACCTTTTAAGATGTAACTCTGTTTATACTTAACGCGTTGTATACTTACAAAGATACTGTCCCAAGCACACAACAGCAAATTTTGGCCTGGCCTTGCAAAGAGAGCAAGAGAGGGTTTTTTATGAAAAGTCTTCAGTGTAACATACAGACTTGATGTATTTTGCTCTATCTCTGAGTTGAATAATTTTTTTCATGCGTGTTTTTCAGGAGTTAAATGTTTTCAAGCTTTTATTTTTTTAAGTTGTTTGTCTATATTAACAGGCTAACTTTAAAAAGGATAATGTTAGAAAGAGTTACAAACCAAAAGCCAGCTGGGACTGGAAGAGAGAATAACTTTGCAAAGAGGCTGTAAGGCTTTCCTCAGGAAGCGACATGGGTGCACATTAGTTACTTTATCAGTTTACATTAGCCCAATTCTGGGCCCTCAAAAGTGGGAAATACCTGTAAAAGGTAAGCGGAAATCTGCTAAAGGCATATTTGATTATATATGTAAGAGTAAAAATAACTCTCCACCACTCCCCACTCCCATGTTCTCTGCAAGAATCAGTGAACTTGAAAAAGCAGAAAATTGCTAACCTACTTACCAAACCCTAGGAAAGAGTTGATTCCACTGAAATCTTGGAAAAGTTTAGTTTTCTGTTGCAGAAAGTGTCTCCTTGAAACCAGCATGTTAGGAAACTGATTCCTGAAGAGAAACTGCCTGGGAGCTTTACTGGGTTTGGATCTGGGAGCTATAGATTTTCTTAATTAAAGTAAACAAAGGGAATGCCATGCTAGTCAAACTAACATGAATTAGAGACCAAAGGTTCTCTTATCCCCAGGAAAATCTCAGTGTGCCTCAGGATCTCTTAGGACAGACTTTCTTACACAACTTTCTATATTTAATAAAGTGTATTAATGTGATTTCTGCTTTCTGCAACGTGAAAATTGTGTTCAGGCATTGTCAAAAATAGTCGTAGCAGCTAGTATGCATGCTGTACCTTATTGGTAGCTGTTGGGATTTCTTTACGTAATACGTTCTGTTATCTCTCGAAGGAGCAATCCATAGGGTTTAGTTCTGGAGACTCCAGAAGGCTCAAATTATACTTGGACTGTGACCCATGAAGCCAATTTGTCAGATTTGCTTCCTGTGGAAGGTTCATTTGCCATTGTTCATCCTTCCAGTCAGAGGAAATGGAGGAATATGTTTGGCACTTGGGATAGAGTCAGGAATATTTTCTACAAAATGTACATATTTGCAGGGCTTGGCATATATCTGCATTTCCCATCCATTCAACTTTCTGTTGCAATAACCAAGCTAATTAATGTGACAGCTACCTGTGTTGTTAATGAAACTTCAAAACTTTTCTGCGCAGTGATTTCTGCTTTTCAATATATTGAAATCTTTGAAAGAAAGTTTATTTCCATGTGAATAACAATCTTTTGCAAGGTATTTGAGGAACCTACTATTTATTATGCAATAAAATGAGCATGTAGGATTAGATTTGCATATGAGATAATGAAGCATTTCTAGGTATCTAACCAGACATTCAAATTCATTAAGTATTTTCTTTAATGTTGAATACTTCCTATAAAAACTTTTTATTAAACTATGTGAGAATTTCCCATTATTACTTGTACTTAAATGTCTTTAACTTGATCTGTCCCCTGCTTTGTTTTCCTCTTACAGCTACTCCAAAGAATATAGGGCACCCAGTGTAGAGTAGTGCTGAAAATAAGAACGCTCCAACCCTGAAAGCGTCCCTCTCCTAATGAGGAAGAACTGGACAATAATCTTACCAATTTTCTTAGGTTATGTGTTCATGGATTTTTTTCAATCCTTAATTATTTATTGAAGGAAAAGGTGAGATTGACCGTCACAGTATTTTAGAATTTTCTTTTTAATTACTAGACTTCAAGGACTCAAGGACTGTACATATGTAAAATTAGGGGAAATTGTTGACTGAGAAATTGTTAGACAGGATTTCCATAAGAGACCGGATTAGATCAACAGTTTTTGAATTGCTATGAAGCTTACATCCGTATGCCGCACTGGTGAGTCAGATCACCAACGTAATCTTCCGGCGCAGTTTTGCTGGGTTTTTGAGGAAAGACTAGAGTGTCTCCAAAGGTTTGAAGTGGAATCTGTTTTCCTTTAGGAAAGGCCAGTACATGACCCTGAAAGGCCCTTGGGCAGTAGAGGTGCCAGGAACAGAGCTGGGCTTGGAGGCTGCCTGACAGTGCTTGCTGTATCTTGGACCTCCACTAGGGAGAACTGTGGTTGTAGGAATACTGGGAAGAGAAATTAGTTTACCTTTTACTGTTCCTTTTTTTGAATGAATGGCCAGTTGCTATGGCAGCTGTCAGCGGTTCAAGGGGAAAGTATGGGAAGTGCAGGTATTACTCTGTGAAATGCCAGCAAAGGCCTATGGGAAGACCCATACCAGCACAGCGGGGACCTTTAATTGGGTACCGTGCTGTGCTGGTTGTCCAGCTCCTGGAGTAACACTCTGAGGTTTCCATGGCAATACTTTCCCCAACTTTTCGTTGATGCTTCTTGGCAGTAGGGGCAATAGCTTGAATACCACCCCTCAACACGGACACGCATGCACACATGCACACCCCTACCTGAGTGGGAATTTTGTTTTTTCCCCATCTGTCTCCCATGGACTCAAACGGCTTTAATGCAGTGCTCTTTCCCACTGCCCAGGAAAGTGAGCGAGCTTTCACCTCACCAACAAAATAAATATACATCTCTTTAACCCTGCACTACAGGATAGCGGTGTATTTGGTGCATCTTTTGGAGCATGTTTGTGATCCTTCACCCTTTTTATCCCTTTGGGAGCCGCTTTCCCAGCTGTGAAGGAGGAAGCGGTCTTCTCTGCCTCCCCAGGGAGACAAAGCCAGTCAGAGTTCAGGGGGAAAGAAAGTAGTAAGAGCTAAATTTAGAAAACTAGTGCGAAAAGTAAAGCAAGTTAAATACTTTTTTTGTCCTTGAAAACTGAGGAGGAGGAAGGAAGATGCCTGAATACAGCCTTTTTACTGAGCCTCACATTAGAACAAGTCGTCTTGCAGGGCAGGACTCATTCCAGAAAAGCTGAATGACAGAGAAGATCTGTCTACTGTCAGTTAAGAGAAGGAACATCTCGTTGTTAGACATGCTGAAGTAGGAAGGAATGTAAATAATTTGGCATGGAATCTTATATATGCCAATATGAAATTCAGTAATGTTATAATTCAGTTGCTTCTTAGTATTTTTTTTATGTTAATTGTGCTATTTATCTTTTATTTGCTGTAGAAATGGAGTAGCATGTCTGCATTCATGATACTTTTATTCTACAAACTGAAGTACTGATGCTTAGTCTGTGATTTCCTGCTTGCTTTGTAGCTGAGTGTATATAGTATTTGACATGAAATAGCAAATAGTGGCTTGGTATATTTAAAGTACAAATGAGATCTTTCCCTTTTTAAGAAAGAAGATATTTGCTCTACAGAACTCACCTTATAAGAAGGGCTGAACTGTATATTTTGTCAAAACTGAACATTTAGAACGTTTTGCCAGATGTTTCAGGCAATTTCCTTTCCTGGGAAACAGTAATTTCCCTTACTCAGCCAATCCTGTTTTTATTCCGTACAGCATATGACTAAGCTGCTTTGCGAGAGATGCCTGAATACCACTAACATTATCTTTCCAATTATCATTTTACTTACAGCTGCACAGCTTCTGTTTGACAGGCTATAATACAGAGGCACTTTTGTGAGACCCTTGATAGAAAAGGAAGCCTAAGTTTTTGAGGTAATACTGAGTAAAGCCAAGTCAACGTTTTCTTGTATCTTCAGGCTTAGCCATCTAAAACTTTTGAGGTGTTGATTTAGTAGATAAGCACGTTCTTGTTTCAGCAGTTCTTATGTTTTCGCAATGAAAAAAATACATAATGAAATCAGCAAAATATTGGTATAACAATGAGAACAAGTATTTTTTGGTGCTACATTGTTATACAATGTGTTTAATATACATATATAAATTAAAATGCTGTTGTAGGAGACTGTGGAACTTCAGGATCAAATCTGAGATGAAAAATTATCTGAAACCTTGGAATAAAGTTATTGAAGTATTCTATATATTCCTGGTATTTACATTCTTCACATTTTGACACTTTTATGTTAAGTCTCCACCTTTGGTTCCTGGTGCTTTAATACTAGTTTATGGTAGTTCCATTTGTTGGCTCCAAAATATTTTCTTTCACTGAGAATTTTTTTAGCATATTTCTCAGGAACAAATGTCAACAAGGACAAGATTCCTGAACCCACAACTTAAAAAAAACAGTGAATAGGATTTTGAACCCTACTAGATCTTGAGTCTGCTGAAAATCTTATCTGCTCTGAGATCTTACACTCCCCTTAAGAGAAAGGAATGCCAGATTATTATGTTTTTCAATATGCCAAAATGAATTGTTTTCTTCTAAACACATAATTAGTTCAGTTCTTCAGCTTTTCTAAAATGAATGGTAATATCTTACCATTTTAATATGCCCATCATCTTAGTGTCTGAATTAGTATATACACTTATATGAAATATTCACTATAAATTTACTGAAATAAAAGTATTATGCAAAAAGAACTTATTCCAAAATAAAAAGCCAAGCTATTCTTTTTCTACAAACTATCTGTTCTGTGTATCTCAAGAAATATTTTTTAAATATAATCACTTTCAGAAATTATTCAGAAATGTCTGTGACAGTAATTATGAGTCTCAAGGCATTGCATACATATATTTATGACAATTATTTACAAATCAGAGAGTAACTTTTAGTTAATCATTGCAGTGATTCCTGTGTCCTTAATTCTCTAACTTCTGTTCTTTTTTTGTTCTTTTTTTCCTTTTGATCTTCCCCTTCTAGTTCTTTCCTCCTCTGTAAATGTCTTAATGAAATCATCAGAAATCTCCTTTCGTTCTTTCTGATGCATCTTCCGTTCCCTCTCATATTTTTCTCTACTGATAACTTTGTATCTGTTATCTTCCTCCTTCTCCCCACCATTTGCCTATTATTCTTTTTATTCTGGTGAAACTGTTCCAGGAGTCCACTCACTTTCTGAGATGCTGCTTTTTTCTAGTCATTCAGAACATCTGTTGTAGCATCCTGTGAATTCATCGCCGCCTTTCTCTTCTGTCTCGGACTGTTCCCTCCACATCTCTGTGGATGGGCCTTGCTTTCAAGGGAGGGCGTTTACCCAGTATTTCTCATCTTGCACTTCTACTGAAAGGGCAAGAGGTCATTAATCTAATCCACTGAAAATTTCATTTATCACTCTGTCTTGGTGACTCGGTCTGTTTCTTCCCATCTTGCCTGGTAACATCCAGTCCATCATTTTAGTACACATGATATTTTTTCCTAGATGTCACACCATTAGTTAAACCAAACGTGGTCAAAAGTAAACTTTATATCTTCCCTTGGAAATGCTTGCTAGCCGCTTTTCTCTTTCTCACCTGACACTGCCACCATCCTTCAATTCACTTAAACCTATTGTCTGCAAGTTATTGTTAGATCCCTTTATTCCCGTGTCCAGTTCTTGGTATTTTTTTTTTCCCTTTTTTGGATGCTATCCTTTCATTTATGTCTCAAATTCTTGTGCTAATCCTTGCCATCAGCACCCAGAATTTTGTAACAGATTCTTTGTGGCTCCTCAGTAATACATGAAATGTGACTTGCCTGGGAAGCTCATATCGGTTCTGCCTCACCTACTTAGTGAGTTACATGTAACTTTCTTCTCACAGTAATTGTTACACCAGCATCAGAGCGTCACACAAGTGGACTTACCTGCCTAAATGCCTGTACTTCGTTTCCATTCTTACGAGCTCTAAATTCAGCCTCTTTTTCTGTCAGCTTTATTGCTTCCTTTGCACTTTACACTGGAGTGGCTTTCTTGGAGTGCCTTGGCTCAGCTTGGAATGTCTTTTCTCAATTAATTTGACACTTTGTGTGACCGTATTTTCCAACTGTAGACTTATTCTTGATGTCCTACTTTTGTTGCATAGCATCTGCTCATTTGCTCAAGGCTCTTTGAATGAGGTTATATTAACATGAAAAATTTTATAGATGTGTATATCTACTGATGAGTAACATGATTTACTTTGAAAAGTGCCTAGTATGCTGTAGATGCCACTAGAACTAAAATATATTTGGTTATGTTAGTTTAGATTGGAAATTTGTGGTATCTTATCTTGAGCACAACGATGACATAAACTTTTTTTTTTTTTTTTGAAATTCCACATTCAATCTATATCAATCCAAATTTTCAAGGGATATCTAAATTAGAATATACACATGTCTATAAAGCTCTAATCTATACAGATAATCAATGCAGGTATCTGGGAAGACTAACAAAAGGAATAATGGAGTTCCTACTCTTAGGACAAATGGTAATTTCTTCCACTGTGAACATATCCACTCATATTTAGTCTTGATTATATTAAATTATATTAAATTATATTAAAAGAAATGAACAGAGATATTTTTACTCCTATCTTCCTATACTGTTTATATGCTCTTTTGAAAGCTGACTTTTTAACAATAGTTTTGTATATTTGGACTATTTAAACCTATGAAGGATTTTGACTTTTGTTGTATTATGCTGTGAAAAAGCAGTAGTCTGTGAAAGAATCCAGAAGGCTTTGAAAAATGAGAAATCTGCCTTACTGACATCTTAAAGAAAAATGTATATGCTGTTTGTTTAAAGGAATGTATTTTAAAAATGTCTAAGCAGTTGACAGTAATCTAGCCTTCCAAATAACCTTAGTCCTTCTGATTTAAACCTTTCCTCTGGTAAGCAGTCATTCAGGTTAGTGGAAGGTTCTCTCATCTGGTAATAACATACTTTATTGATAACAACAGTATGTCATGCTTACCAAGAACATGTTCAAGTTAGGATTTTGAATTCAAAGATAAACTGATGTCAAAGAGAGAATGAAAAGGAAGTGAGAAACTATATAAGAGGAATAAACAAAGCTTTCAGAGAGAGAGAGGACATTTATGGCAACAGTAAGGTACCTAGTTCCTGACATCTGTTTCCCTCAAGAAAAAAATACAGTACATAAACTAACCTTTTTATGGAGAGTGCAAGAAAAATATTTGCAGCATTTTTTTCATGTATTCATATTTGTTGAACTGTATTATGCATATGTAATTTGGAGAGGATAGAGCAATTATAAGCTATTTTTGCATTCCATAAAGATAATTCTTTACTTTCTTCAGTACTAATAAACACAGTTCACAAATAGCTGTTAAAAGCAGTGCCTACCCTTTTACTGACTCTGCAGCAAAAACTTGGGATTCTTTTTATCATCAGTATTACTGCTGTACAAGCAAAGGAAGTAAGTGCATGATCTTCCCTGTCCCCCCACCCCCCTGTTTTCCCCTGGTTAACCTGGTGATTGTTGGTAGAAACCTAATGAGCAGAACCTGGGACAGGAGAAAGATTACCTGTCTACTGATAACAAGAGTAGGGCTCCTTGGAGCTTGGACTCCTTGCCTTCTTATGGCCATCTAGTGAAACTCTTATTCTTGTGTATATATTAACATAAGTACCTCACTGGCTGAATAACAGTCTGTTCTTTATCTCTTCAAATAAACCATTTGCTGGAAAGATAATCCTCCGTCTCCAATGGAATGTGTACAGAAGATCAAATCTCATACCAGTATCCTATCATTAAAATGGTATATTTTCTTCCTAGCATAAACCAATTAGTCCTTTTACTGTTTTTTTACTAAATCTGAATTATAAATGAGTAGTTTCACTACACAGAGGAAATCTAAATCTGTGAAAGTCTTTTTTTTCACCTTATTAGAAATAGATGTCAGTGAAATTCAGAGACAATCACTGATGATAGTTATTGTCAGAAGAAGAATCCCCAATTCAGGCTAGCCGCAGGCAAACTCTTGACACTTATTTAGAAATTCAAACAAGTAGTTCAATCTTACCTTCTTAGCTTCAGTTTAAACTTGATTTTAGAAGCTCTTGTAGTTGTATATTCTCAGCTGGTTTTCAAGTCAGTCTCTTCAGTCAAATCATTGATCAAATTCTATTTTAAATAATCTCTAAAGCTTCATCTTATTATGAAGTTATGTATTATCAGTTTTTGCTACATCAAACGTAGCCTGTGGGGTATTATTAATCACAATGTCCAGTGGATAGCATTTTTCTTTAACATAATTAACTTTATATCCAATTCATCAAGTTACTGATCAGCTGATGTTCTTCTCCTGTTTCTTGCCTTTCCTTGCTTATTCCCCACTCATTTTTCTTTTGTTCGTGGAGCAAAAATGCATACCTCACATTTTAAAAATTTACTAGATTTTGGCATGACAACTGGAAGAATGATAGATACCCGCTAAACCTGCCAGCTTAGAATTTTTTCTTCTATCAATGAAGAGAATATCCTTGAGTAATGTGTCACGATGGGCTTCTATAATATAATATAAACATCACATCAGCCTGTGCTTCCTTGTAGAGTCAGTGGAGAAATTTCCCTTTATTGATCGTAAAGAGACTCCTGAGTAACTAGCACAGGTGAAAATAACTGCATTATAAGCATCTGAATGTAGCTGAGATGAATGATATATGGTTCACTAAACATTAAAAATCCTGGCTTTCTGCTTATTAAAAAAAACATAACTTGAAAAGGTGGTGAGATCTGAGAATGAAACCACCTGATTTCTCCTCCTTTGCTAAAAAATTCTGGTTTGACTTACTGAAAGGTCATTCCTTGAGGTCATTCATCAGACTTACTGATGGTCATTCCATTCTTCAGGTATGTCCCATTCTCTCTGCTTAAAGTGCCATTACTGGTATATTATCAACTGATATTTTTTCATTTTCCTATACTTTTGGGAGTACAGCATCCCAGCTTTATTGTTTTAATTCTCATCTCTTTCAGTAATGGATTCATTGGACTATGAATTGATTGAAAATCAGACCACCAAGAAATTTTGGGTCTGACTACATTATTCACTGTAGAAAGATGAATCTTTTGTACTGTAGGCATATTTCTAAAGGTGAAGGCACTAGATCTTTGGTAAATGTCAGGAGAAGTGTTTAAACAGTGCCTTTTCTGAAAGCTCGTTGCAACCCTCTTACAGATGGCAAAGAGGGATGGGCTAAAGAAGGACTGGGGTTTCAGCCAGCTGTGAAGAATTCCAGGCAAGACTACGGCAGGCAGGGAAACAGTTAGGAGTCAGCCTAAACTTTGTTTTAATTTTATACCAAGTGTAAAGAAATATTTTCTGACACTAAGATCTATTAGGTTGTAGAAAAGCCTCTCAGAAGAAGTGGTGGAATCCCTGTTGCATGAGTAATTTAATGTAGATGGGCAAAACACTAAAATATGTAAAGAAAAATCCTGTACTGGCAGCCGTGTGCATTAGGTGACCTAATAAGCTTTCTCGTCTCTGATTTCTCTCATTAAACCCCATCACTTTGCTGACGGAAAGAAAAATGTTTATGTTGGACCTCCATGAGAAAAGTACTTAAAGAAAAAATATCCATCCCCAGCTGATAACAATATAATTAATATCTTTGAAATAAATCTTGCATTTTCTCACAGCCATGAAATTAAAACCATCAGCCACAAGCTAATATTAATGCCTGCAAACTGTTGAGCACAATTATTACCATATTAGCAGCAGTGATCTTAATATCAGAATTTACTATATTATTAGATTTCATTGCAATACTGGAACATCTGCATTCTATATTACAAATTATAGCAGTGTCATGTAAAAGAATATAGTTAATGCTATTACTAAAAGCATGAAAATGAGCCTCTGGTTCATCAACTATTATTGATCACGAGGTAAGCCTGTGGTGGCTAACTGAGAGATTTATAACCAGAGAAATTATTCTCAACTATCAATAACTTAATTGCTAATTTCATTTTCAAATTAAAAAAAAAAACTTATTTAAACACACAGTCATGTAAAAAAATGTGCTTCACAGAACTAAAGCACCTAACAGTCCTACACAAAGCTAGTTTACGTTAAAATGAGAATGTTGTCGGTCATTATCTGACTTGAGTCAGATTCTTTTCTGACTGTTAAAATACGTTTTACAGCACTAATTCTACATGAAGCACGCTCTCTTGTATTCGTATATTTACCTTCGACTTGCCACTTCTTCAGTAGGGTAGAGAAAAACTGCGCTCACCTATACCTTACCTAACTCTTCTGACCCACAACTTTAGTCTGCAGTACACATGATAAAGAAAAATAACACGTTCCTTTTAGATAGCTATTTCAATAAGCTCATATTCTGGAGGCTTAAGAAAAAGGTGTTGGTTTAAGGGAAGCAGGTAGACGTCTTGTTGTGAAGGCTTTTCTAGTATCAGTGTCTAGCGTGGATTGTAGTCAGAAGCTGCTCAGGTACACAAAATATGCATCTGTTCTCCATTACTATAATTTTCAGATCCCCGGTGTCTGCTGACAGGATAGCCGAAGGCTTTTAAAGCTGTTAATGACATGAGTAGTGGCCAAGAACTGTCTTTGTTGGAAATAAAAGTGTATTTTGAAAGTGAGTCAGAATGTGGGAATCCTCAAGCAGTTGCCATTTGCATTAAATTTACACAGTCAGGATTTTTTTTCAGAGATATAGATTTCTCACCAAGCATTCACTGGACTAGTTAAACCATTGGAAGTATCTTCAAGAAGTGTCACCCAAGTTAAGATATTGCCTTTCATGGCCGGTCCAAATGAGAACCAGGCTTTACAGTAAATAAATCTGATTTCTTCTTACTGATTTGCCAATAGAGTTAATGAATTCACTGAATGTGGGAAATTCCATATCTTTGCTGGCTCTTCCTGGTCAGAAAAAGGCATCTGTGTCCAGAAATGGGATGGCAGATGGCTTAGTAAGCTTTCCCATATTACAGCTGGGAGAATTAAGTAATTAAAATGAACAGAAGATGAAGAAGAATGAAGGAACTCAGTATCATAGATAAGAGAGAGAAGGTATCTTGTCTTGTCTTTTTTTTCCCCTCAGTCAGTTAATTTTCTCTCATTAAAAGTAGATTTGTGAGGTCCTAAATAGTAAATGTTAAAATCTGGGGCAGTTGTGAACAGTGTAACAGCTCTGCACATGAACAGCAAATGCACTGTAGTAGGTACTGCATCTGCTATATATGCATGTTTTATCCATGTGTGTGCTGTGTTGTGTGCTGTGTCATTTTTCCAGTTACCAGGCATCTGGAAAACAGCCTGACTTCGATGAAAATATGTGGAAAGCCATCTGCCATATGCTTTTCATATGAGACACAAGATTTAACTGTGTAATACAGGACATCCCCTGTTATGTGGGACTTCTGCCAAGCCCAACTGAAAGAAAAGATGCAGGCAAGAGAGTAAAACCAGAGGAATAAATCATTACTAAATCCTAATTCAGTTTCTAGTGTTTATATTTTTCTGTAGTCTCAGCTGTTCTAGTCCACTTTTAACAATGTCTCTAAGCTAAACTGGTTCTCTAGAATAGTCAGATGTATTCTCTTCTTTCTGCTCTGTGAAATGCTTTATGATTAAACTTTAAAATATTCTTAATTTTTTGTAAGTGATTGTTGGTCAGATTTTAAAGGTAATGTGCCATCAAGGTCAAAATCTGTTAGGCTTTGAGACTTCCAAAAATCCTAGTTTATGTCCTTTTGCATCTTTAAGTAGCTATGCATCTCTGACCCATAAGTACCTAAGGGCCTTTTAATAAGTTAAGAACCTGCATGAGTGCTTCAAGTCATATTTGAATCTTAACTACAGCTGTTATTTTTCTTAGCAGTTTTAGAGTTTAAAAAAATGTTGTCGTGTTTTGGGGTATGCCAGTGTTGCCAGTTACTCAGTGTTACTCAGACATTTCAGTATTGTTATATCCTAGATTTTGAACTAACTAGATTAAGAGAAAATCATAATTTTAATTTAGGAGAAAAAAATCTATTTCTCGTGGTTGCAGAAGCATGAAAATGTTACTTTGCAAGATGGCAGAGGAAAAGGCAAATAATTAAAACCCATAATTACGTTTTTAGCATGATTTTGGAAGCTAGAATCCTAATTTCTGAACATGTCAATTAGCAATCCTGAACATGTAAAATGCAGTGAAGGTCTCATTGAAAGACTTTTTACTTCATGTTTTTGAAACTGATAATGTGAAAATTGATAATGTTCTATATGTTTGGCTTGGCTTTTGAGAATTTTTTCTTGAGGGTGAGACAGGAGAGTTTGAGAATCTTGTAGTAGGCATCTTTGTTAATGATGCACATGATGATGATAATCTTTGGATTAGTTGGAGACATTGTAATGAATGTGTTGCCTAGTTTAGAACTAGAGTGAAGGGCCGAGACAGAGAGGAGAAGAAAAATAAGTGCAATATTTTGATGCCATGAACATAATCTAGATTATCATTTTTCGGCTTTAATTTATTCATTTAATTTACTCTGACAGGATTAAATTGAACTTCAGATACAGCCCAAATTGCCAGTGTAGTTGGCAGTATTGCAGAGGTGATAGTTTAATAATACTTCTATCTCAAATATATTTGCTAGGTAACTTTGTGGATATCAGGTTGTTATCCTTACTTTCAAATACCTATTTCTTCAGCTCCCTGTTTGCTGGGGTGTATATATTTACTATACCTAATAATAAGCAAGTCCTCTCACTGCAGCTATATCCAAACATGATTCGGTACCTTTGAAAACTTGAGATTAAATTGGGTGTCGTGCTTACAGGAGCACAATATGATCCGTCGTTACACTACAGCTGTCCCACAAGTCTCCTGCTTTAATGAGAAGTCTTTACCTTCATTTACCATATTTTCAGTAATAACTTAGTTAGCCGAAGGAAAAGAGATGGCAGAGACCACTTATCCCACCATGGCCTCACTTTGAATAGTAGTTCAAAGAATATGTTGTCAGGACATCACTTTCTGCAAGGCGCGTGTTATTTCTCCGAGTAATATTCTATTGCTTTTAGTTTGGCTCTGTCATATATCTGTGATACCCAGAATAATCCTTTTATTCATTTGACAAGAAAGAAAAGAACTTTCATATACTCAGGATAAGAAATGCAAATTACTATTTTTATTTAATAAAGACAGATGGTTGAGGCTGGCACTAATTTTATCCTTTATTACCAATTAATACATGAGAACTTGAAGTACATCCTGCTTCCATACCAGGGAAATTGGCTCACGTTGAAAGAAGGAAGACGTATCATAGCTTTTGGGGACTGTGTCCTTTAAATGTTAGTTTACAAAGACACTCTTGAGTCAAAAGGCCAGTTTTGTCGAAAAGATGCTTTTAATTTTTTTTTAAGAAGTATGTAGAATATTCAGACAAAACAGCCAACAGAACAGTTTCAGAAACCAGTTGGACTTTATGTATGCAGGAACCTCTTTTGGGAAAGCTGCCCAACTACCTGTATGGTTTCTGTGGCTGATGTACTTGATTTCTGCACTTGAACACATGGTCGTGTCCTGTAATCATTTATGAAGAGTATGTGACACACCAACTAATTGCTAAAAAAAGCTCTAATTTGGCTATATAACTAATTCTCCATGCTAAAAATCACTGTATGTAATTCCTGTGAGGTGTATTTTTTACCACTTTTTGGTCCTTGCTTACAGCGCTGTAGACTTGTAGATCTCGCTAATAGAATCCTGACGTCTTGCCACACTTCGGACCTTGCTTTATCACAAAAAAAAAAGTCATTAGTTAATTTCTCTGTAATTTTAATATATGCCACCAGTTTTCTTTCTGCCTTTGACTGGTTTGGACTAACATAGCAACGAAAAATGAGTGAATATAAAGTCTTTGCTAGAGGAAGGACTTAAGTGTTGACAGGATAGCTGATTTCAGCTCAGGATTTTCTCTACATAGAATACATTTCATAAAGCAAAACTTCAGTTTTTGTTTGTTTGTCTTTGGGTTTTGTTCCAAGTTTCTTGAAAGGAGATGATCCTTAAATGAAAAGAAACACTAGGATGTGTTTCCATAAACTTCTTATGAGAAATACTGTGATAACAAGGCACCAAAGGAGCAAGCTAAATCTGGAGCAAAGGTGCTGAACTTAACGTGCAGATATAAAAAGGAATTGACTTTGCAGCCAGTATTCATTGCTACCAAGAAACTGAGGTTTATATTGTTGTTTTAGGATGTCTTTGATAGATTTCTGACTTGCTGTAATTGGTAGCACATTCTACTTTTACGTTATTGTCTGCGCTGTAACCTTGCACTTAGAGAAAACCAGAGTTTGGAGAAGTTGTATTATCATATTAAAACACAATCAAAGCTTTATTTTGCTCCTTTCTCCCACAGTTGCAAAAGCTTGGTTGACATTATGTGCTTTTGTCCATTTATTGTCTTACAGTGCTGTTACCCTGTGACTGTGATTGTGTTTGCCTGTATGATTCATTACAAGCTTGCTGGCAGATGGTCACGTACACTGTGCAATAATGCTTCATCCTAATAGTAATCAGTTTCTAGCTTTTATCTGTGGGTTTTTTCCTGAGGTAAATAGATAGTAATATAAATATCATCCTAATGCCTAGAAAATCACAGTAGTTTTCGGTCAGTTCTATCAGTACTTTTATCCTATTCAGTAAAAAAGGTTTTCCTGGTTTTGCTCAATATTCCATGAGGGAAAGTAATACTGCATTTTTGGATGGTAGTTACAGAAGAATTAGTGTTCCATGTTTCTTACAAGAACACGGTGGAAGAAGTGCGTGCTAGAACGCTTCCTGGCTCCTGCTTATGAATGATTTTGCAACAGTTAAACCGCTGGAGCCCCATAGGAGCTATATAGCTAAAGCTTCAGAAATCCTGCTTTGTCTCACTTGATCCCCACACTTGTTAGTTAGAAAGAATTTTTTTTATGTGTGTTTTATTGCATGACAGTAAATCAGGCTTATATGCAATGTTTTTCTGTCATGGTTAAAGTGCTGGAAGCCCAAAACATATTGCATTTATTTAAATTGTGAAAATGTAAAGGACTTCTACACATAGAAGAGTAAAATGTGTCTATCAATCACGCATGTTGTTGTATAAGAGAAAAAAAATGTGAATTATATGGTCTTACCATTATAATATGACGGAGACACATTTCATGATTCTTTTAATAATGTATGTTGAACAGTAGTTTTAGACTGAAGTAGTTAGCTGAAGAAGCCACAGTATGGTGGAACTTTTGGGGGGACTATTTATAGCTATCTTCACTTTCAGAAAGGATAGCTAGTCTCAGTTTTAGTGGAGACAGCTGTTGAAAAGCTCTCGTTGGCTTTTGTTTATCCTAGTTGTAGTACACTATATCCAGGCAATAAAATTAGTTATAAATGTGACTCCCTTATAAGACAATGTCATGTAATGGTTCCATCAAAAGTGAATCTTAGCAGTTTAATTAAAGTTCCCATATTTTTAACAGACTCCTTGTTCTGTTTCCTTATTTAATCATAAGCAAAGGAATACATTGCAACACTATTTGTGTTCTTGCAAGAACGTATGACAGTGAAGACTGTGCCACAATCTGCACAGCATAGATCTTCATGGCCTACAGACCTGATGAGATACTTTTTTTCTGAATGTAATTCGCAGTTACAGGGATAGGAAAGTCTTTTTTCATTCCCTGAGGACATCAGCAAGGACTTTTTAGCTGATACAGGTCCTCTTTTCAGACTCCTCATAGACGTGTCTAGGGTATGGTCTTAAATGCTCTATTCTGTCCTACAAGAGTAGTGATTAAAACAATTCACAGCTAAGATGAAGAAAATGCTACGTGAACCTGTGTGAACATCTGTCCTGCCAGTCGGGATTTCACTGGCATAAAGGTTGTAACAGGCTCCTTTGATTCCTAACTGCCATACCTTGGCTGCAGCCACACACAAAAAAAAGTCATCTCTGTTGTAAAATTTTGTATAAGATAGTTGCAGAACCAAACTCCAACTTCAGTTAATTTATTTTGCATTATTTTTGATTTACTGTGCTTGTATGTGTATAGAGACATACTTCTTTTCCTATTCTTACTGTATTGTGATTTATTATGTGTTGATGAGATTCTATTGTAGACCTTGGAGGCTTTTCCAAAGACAAGAAGTTCAATTGTCATGTTTTTCTTATAGTGATTTATATCTTACGTATTGAAGTTATTTATCAGAACTATTTAAAAGAGCATCTAAACTCATAATTTTTAAAAAATGTGTTATTTAATATTTGCCTAAGGATGGTCCCAAAGGCTGCAATCAAGAAGGGGCCTCATTTTGCTAGTCAGTATACTAGTATTATAAAGATACTATTTCTTCATTATTTTTCACTGAACATAAAACAGGAATCTGCATCTTAATGCATTGTACAAATCAAAAATAAAAGATAGCGTCTGCTCCAAGGACCTTTTTATCTGCAGAAGTTTATTTCCTTTTTTTTTTTCCTACCTGTACAAGAGATCACACTTTTCCCACATTCTGTTTTTTATGACCTTGAAGCTCTGTAACTTTGTTTCAAGAGAAGGAACCTAGCAGTTACCGACACAAGGGACTTTCACCTGTGGAGCTCATTCCAGGCAGCCCAGTTCTGCCAGTTTTCTGCCAGCTATTGTCTTTGCCACATGAGATGATTATTTTTAAAGCTACTGTATAAAGAGAAGTTTAATTGGAGTATATTTGCCTGAGGGAGGGGAATTTTACGGGTAGTCTGAAAGGGGCTGAATTTAGTTGACTTTTTAAACAGCATCTATTAATTAGTGTCTTTTAATAATGTATTTTGGAGAATCCAGGACAGAAGAGTAAAAATTCTGTTTACTGTTAATTTCCTAAAATCAAAGGAAATAAGCATTAAAAAAAATTAAAGGTGCCTTGCTAGCGTGTTAAAACTGCAAAACTTATCCTAAAACTTTAAAAGTTTCCAAAAGTTTTAGTTAGCCTCAGAGAGTCCTGCAGGAATTGAGGTAAATGTCAAGTGCCCGAAAGAGCTTCATTTTCAACAGAAAGCGTGTCAAACTCCGTGGGGTTCATTGAGTTTTATTATATAAATTCAGGGTTGAGTCTAACATGAAGGAGGCAAACATCAGCAAATGTTGGTAAAAATTCAGTGGCAAAGTTTTGCACGAAGCTTCGTCATCTGAAACTGATTTGATTCAAATAATACTAATGAAAAGGACAATAACATACTAGCTTAGATATTTTAAATTACCAACTTGTCTTTTTTAACCAGGGGGTAACAGTAGACACAAGTAGACAGTACAGGCAAGTAAACTTTTATAGTTGATTTTAATCAGCTAGTTTATTTTTTTAAGAGTTGATTGTGGCTGAGAAGAAAAATTGTAAAGTAGGAACATCACGAACTACTGAAAGCTGTTTGTTGTCCACTTGGTTTTCAGTGTGGCTCAGCACAAGCTTATGAAAAAATGTGTGCCTCCTTGAAGTGGTTCCACCTCACAGTACAATCCTGTCTCATTCTCTGTGCTGTGTGGATTTGGGCTGGTTGCTGCTTACTTACGTAGAAGACACCTGAGGGAGACATATTCATCCATCTGACATGCAGTCAGGGAATATGATAGAGGTATTCTACCTTTTCTAGAGGTTGATGAGATCATTAGTCAAATTCAGGATTTGTTTCAGGATTAGCTGGACTGTTTCTGGCTTCATGCTGTCCTTGAAGAGTGTTGGAGACTTAGCATTGGCTATTTGTATTATCAGTTCTCAGCATCCTCTCTTGGCTGCTGGATAGCTCTATGTTAAACATATCAGTGCATGTTTTTTCTAATGCCTTCCAAATTCATCTAGAACACAGTTGTAGCTGGGTGTTACCGATTCTAACTGCTTTTGGCTGACAAATTCTTTGTTATGTAGTCAAAAGGAGTAGTGCTCTTCACAAAGATAATGTGCAGATGGAAACCTTTTAGTGCTAGTTAATTTACTTATCCAAAGTGGAGTGTATTGATTAACTATATAGCTTCAGCACTTCCAGTTCCAGGATTAAATAAATTCAGGAAAGAAACGATCTGTGTTGTATTATATAGATTGCATTGTACTTAACCAGACAGTTATGCTGTGATATGTTTGCAGGACTGCTGCTTGACTTTTCTTTGGAAGTTATCTTTTTCATAATATTTGCAAATCAAGTGGAAAGAGATCTTTTATCTACAATCTCAACATTAGCAAATACTGAGTGTCAGGGAAAGAGGGCATCGTAAAGGATTCTTATTACTCTTATCAAGCAGAACATGCTGAGGCAAACACAGGGTCATTTCTGATTTAAAAAAAATATTTTCAAATGGTATGTTAAATGATTTAACAGGTTATGATAATAGGTAGGATTTGCTGGACAGAATAGTATATTTATTCTAGAATGCTATAGAATAGTAGTCTATCATTCTAAAAATGCTTTTGAATCACCTCACACAGTTACTATGTTTAGATGGTATCGGACTTATTAGGGAGGTTGATTAGTACCTTTAATAGTGTTTTCACTAGTAGTGTATCATCAAAGCTATTACCTGTGTTTCATCTCAGAGAAACGTATGCCATAATTAAGTGCACTTCGAAAACCAAATTAAACTGAATGGAAGAAGTAACCAGTAAGGATGTTCTCTTGAGCGTTCACTCTTACCATGATGAATGATGCTTGTTTTTCTCTTCTCTTTAATTAGAATGTTTCTACATTTGCCAAAGAAAATGTTGGAATGCAGACAAAAACTGAAATTATAGGAACAGGGCTTGATGTAATAGCTTATTTGTAAAGGAAACACAACTTGTTTGGTATTTTATTGAAACAGGAAGTTCAGAACCTCAGTACACACAAGTACAACAAATTCTCAGGTGCTCGTTGAGTCATCTGTTGTTGGAAGTAGTCTCATAGAAGGCTTCCCCTTGATTTAGTTTTAATCTTCAATTAACAAAGGGAAGGAAATTACATACAGATTTAGTTTTAGATTATGGGTAAAGCTCTCTGTGTTGCTTTTTAGTTGTCACCCTGATGTGCGTACTTTGTGTGTGTATCATGTTGGCACAACTGGAATGTTTCTGAGTGAATATGTTCAGTTTTTAATGAGCATAAGAAACCTCGTGTCTTTCTTTTTTTAAAAAAAAAAAAAGCATAAAGCTTGATTAATGAAACTATTCTGATTTTTCTTCTTTCTAGTCATGTCATACCTGATTTCATTCAGCTTTACTACTAGCAGGAAAAGTAATGATCTATAATAAGGTGATAATTGATAAAACTACTGTTTAAATTCAGTCTGCAATTAGTTATTTTTTAATTTTCATGTTTGTTTATAATAATAAGCCTTTTATGCAGCAGAGATGAGATGGCAATACCATGTAGTTTTCTTTAGCTGCAAAATCTTTAAAAGACACTTGGGAATTTATGCGTGTGAGCTCTCTGTAGACTTAGCTTTTCGTGTCTTTCAGAGCTCTGTATGACACTGGCCTTCTTTGAATGAGAAGGGTTTTACTGAATTGCCTCCAAATCCCATCAACGCTGTTCCTCTGTGTAGCTCCAGGAGTACTCCAGTGTTGTACAGTGAAATTTCCTTTTCCCCACCACCAGTCTAAGCAATGCTGTCTTTGTAGCTCTCTCGGTACTGGTCCGTAGGGTAAGGAGGAGTGCGTTAGCACTTTAGTCAAGAATGTCATTTTAAGAAAAAACTCCATGGGTAGCATTAGAACTGTCATGCTAACTCCTAAATTTTAAAGTTAAAATACCAAGGTGTCCTTGGGTCTGTAATTTGAAAATGCTTCCTTATGCAATTGACACCCTCTTGAAAAGGCCTTCTAGTCTTACTAAAGCACTTTCGATAAAATCCAATAGGCTAAAAAGTAGTAGTCTCACTGTCCTGCATAGTTCTTAGATGAAGAAAAACACCTGGTCTACCTAACTCAAAAACATCACTGAAAGAGTAATAGGAATATAGGGAAGGAACCCAGGGAGGAAGACAGGGTCAGCAATTTAACCCTATGAGCTTTGCCCAGCTACCAAGAGAAGTCACTGAAAGTCTGCTGTGATAGTAAGTTAATCATCAACATAGTCAACAAAAACAAGTTCTGTGTGTACTTTATAAAAACATTTTTAAAAAAAAGAAGGGAAGAAAGCCACCGCTGAATTACATTTGCAGTAATTGGAAGTGGACCATCTTTGTGCCATTTTAGATCTACACTGTCACAGTTTCATCTGTAAAGTCATGTTTTTATTTTATCTTCAGTAAGATAAGGTTCTATAAGACCAAATACAGATATAAGGTACTTCAAGGTAATATTGCTGCGCTATCTTTGAAACAAAAAAATCACAAGGAGATCCTGTTAAAATTAGAAATAAGTGATAGAAAAGAAGAAAAGCACAAAACACTGCTAACCTTTACAGAGAAAGGTTCACACATCTTAAAATACCAAGTGCATTTGAAATCTTAAGGCGTAGCAAGATTATATTCTGAATAAGACTTACATTCTGAAATGGCTTCCTCTTCCTACTGGCAATGCCAGTTGAAATCCACAAGGAAGCGCAGAAGTGAGAGTTAATGTGTTGCAAATGAAAAGGTTTTGTTCCCCTTCTGTTTGCTGTATCAGTCAGCTCACTAGCTGATAGGTGGCAGTTCCTCCAAACAGATACTGAAATGAGTTATTTTTAGAAGGGAGTCATTTGGCACCACTCACAACTAATCATTATGGTTTGTGAATTATTTTTTCACTCTGTTAAAATCAACTTGATGGCTTACCATCAACTTGAAAAATGCTCTGGTTTTAAAGTAAAAAAAAAAGGAGAGAATAGATGTAGTGTCAGGTGCTCTGCCTTTTTCCTACCAACTTTTGTGTCGGGAAAGTACTCTATATTCACAGCATAAATCTTTCTCCTTCAGCTGTACAAAAGACCATCAAAGATTGCTGTCGGACATATAGTCAAAGTTCATTCTTCTGTAATCTTTCATTTATTGTCTTGCTAAAAGTTACAAAAGTTCATGAAAAGAATCTTCAAATAGAAAATGTTAGTAATGTGCTTTGTTTAGTACTCACGAAGAAAGAGATGCTCTCAAAGAAACTTTTCTTGAATAGTTGTCATTTAAAAACATGACTGATAAAAAACACCTGGTCAAATATTGTTCACTTTAAATACTTTTTTCTATAAAACATTGTGTGCTGGCAGCTCCACTTGTTGCTTTTAGTACAGGAGGTTGAAATGACTTTGCTTTTGATACTTCCTATGGGATCTTTTATTTTAACTTGTAACGTGGATTAAGTCAAGAAAAGATGTTATTACACATAAACAAATACCATTGCCAAGGAATACTAATCAGGAAAATTGTTGACCAGAAGTTATTGTGATAGTAGTTCTGTCAGGAGTTTCCAAGAGTAAACTAAATCTGTTATGTTTTTTTTTTTCATATACATATACATATATGTTTGTGTGTGTATATATATATATATATTTCTAATTAGTGGCATTCCATAAGACTTGCATCCATTTGAATGTTGCTAGCTAATCTCTTTGAATAGTTTTCTCTGAGTAATTCTAAGGCAATTTTAAAGATTTTTCTATCACTTGAACATTGATGCAGTTTCAACTGAACCTTTAGTTTGTATTTCAAAAACCAAGCATTTTCTGCTACTTATCATGGTAGTGCATGAGTTTCACAGCAAATATGGAAAATTACATGTAAATTTTAATGCAATGCTCAGGGTTTCTACTGTGCTGAATCGTTACCCTGCATCTTTTATAAATGGTTTAAGAAAAAAAACAACCTTTAATCATGCATCATTTTTTTGTTAGGTTGTAGTACTTTGAATGCTGGACAGAAATATTTTACATTTTTGTTAATGAGGGAATATTTTAGGCTGCCCTACTTAGATGCACTTTTTTCCTCTGTTGAAACTTAAAAAAAAGGCAACTTGTTAGAGTAATTTGCTGATGCCTCTTTTTTAAAGCCAAGTCCTTTTTAAACATCTCACTGAAGCATATCAAAAAAAGATTGAGAAAAGTCAGTCCTATGAAATTTGAAGGAAAAAGAACTGATTGTGTTCAAGCTTTGACATATTTCATAAAGCTGTTGAAAACCAAACCATGAAAGCCAGATTTATGAGCTTTTTAAAAGTTATTTGTAGATTCCCAAGACAATTGTGTTCCCATCACTTACTGTAGCCTTTAAAACTCAAATGACGCTTAAAAATATTCATGTTTGGCACACATTGAGTTACTGCTGGGCGTTGTAATGGCACTCGGCTAAACTGAAAGAGTAGAGGGAAAAAGGTACTCTGCCTTGGCTTAAATCAATTCAGTTTGTTGAGGTAGAACAAAAGGACTTATATATTCATAATTTAAAGATAAAACTTGGAATTATTTTTAATAAGATTACTTTTATGGTGAGTTAATGCAATTGTTTGAGGAAAGAGCCTTTAGGGAGCATCTGTGTAACCCTTCACATTTGCCAGGCTTTTCCTTTCAACAAGATCACTGATTTTGTTATTGCTGGAATAGAAACTCTTTTATTTATCGAAACATTATTCATCTGTACTTTGCCAGGTATAGCAAATCTGTTGACAGCACTGGATTTATCATTTACAGTTAAAGGCTGATGGAAGGCTTCCCTGTGCCCCTAAACCACCAATACAAATCTCATTCTTGGAGCTTGCTGCACAATATCCTGTGTTGATTAAAAAGAAAGTTGGACTGTCCAAAATGATCCAAAATCTCAAAAGTCTAAGGTAGTTAAAATCCCCTTCCATGTATTTTATGCAAATACTAGGCTTCCATGCCTAATATCTTAATTGTATGTAGTCTTTAACTATGGGGAACATCAAGTTCTTTTCAGTTAATTGCAGCGCATTATTAGCTGATGGAATTTCTGTTTAAAAACAATCTTTTACTGGTAAAATATACTTAGTTGGAAATGTGTTACGTTTCAGTCTGTGTAAATGCAGGTAAGTTCATGACATTCTCTGTGCTTCTTCTGTAGTTAACCTTTGCTACTCACTTCATTAACACTTCATCCCTTAAGTTGCTCACAGAAATTAATGAGCTACTCATGGAAGAGGTACGAGTATGGTACCATGGAATAGATACCGGTCTTCAAAAAAAAAAAAAAAGCTTTTTATGGGTTGGTAGAGTCAAGTAAGTCTAGAGGATACTGTATGTAAAACACAGGTAAATTGTTTCAACATGGGAGGATAAATGGCAAGATGTGGTGTTCCTTATCGCTGCCATGTGGGATTGGACTATGAGAGAACAATAAGGATAAATTGCAACTGTTACCATAAAAAAATAAGCTAAATTTAATTGAGGTGATTATTTTGTGCAGATAAGAATTCAAATTAAAAGATATATCGCATACTAGATCCCTAACTTTTACAATTTTAACTCGCTAAGTATTACCTATTACATCTGCCAAAAGTGACTTCGTACTTCCTCATGACTGTGTCTGCATAAGCCAGTAGTGTAGAGTGATGGGAATGGATGACAGAGCGAACCAGTTAGTGCTGAGAACCCACCTTGCACACAAAACCTGGTTTGGTGCTCTGGACTAGTTCAAGCCTGGTCCCTTGAACTGAGCTCATCTTCTGGTTAAATTTCCTCTGAAAATAATCCAGTCTGTGCACTTGAAGGCTGCTCCACAATGTAAACCCAAACAGAGTTGGGAACGAGCAAGAGATTAGTATTAAAAGTGCACTCATAGTTTGAACTAAAGCTGTAAGTATGTAAGTATCTGCCATGCTGAAGGTCTTGTGAGGATATATCCAGCAAGAATAGGTCTTTGTAAACTGTGAGAAAAAACATGTCCGCGCATGTGCTGCATACCTTTTAAAGTTGTGGATGATTTTCTAAAGCAAATTATTTGGAGGCTGAAGATTTTCTTGATTTGTATGTTGCTTCAACTGTGTTTGTTCCATTGCCAGCTGTCTAAGTCAAGGAAAGAGAAGAATGTCTGACTTTAATTTATTTCCTTTTGGTTTTTGAAGCAGAGGAACTTGCATACACTTACAAACTTACTTAGATGGAGAGTCCTATCAACAGTGTCAGATAGAAAATGGTGACGTCAACGTGGCTTACTTCGGATCTACTGCACAGATGAAGAAAGCCAATGTCACGCCTGTCTTCAAAAAGGGCAAGAAGGAGGAGCCAGGAAACTCCAGGCCTGTCATCCTCCCCTCCATCCCTGGAAAGGTGATGGAACAGCTCACCCTGGAGGTCGTCACTAAGCATCTGGAGGACAGGAAGGTGATCAGGAGTAGTCAGCATGGATTCACCAAAGGGAAATCATGCTTGACCAACCTGATGGCCTTCTGTGATGGAATGACTGGCTGGGTAGATGAGGGCAGAGCAGTGGATGTTGTCTCCCTGGACTTCAGCAAGGCTTTGGACACTGTCTCCCATCACATCCTCCTAGGTAAGCTCAGGAAGTGTGGGCTAGACGAGTAGACAGTGAGGTGGATTGAGAACTGGCTGGATGGCCGAGCTCCGAGGGTTGTGGTGAATGGCGCAGAGTCAAGTGGGAGGCCTGTGGCTAGCGGTGTCCCCCAGAGGTCAGTCCTGGGTCCAGTCTTGTTCAATGTAGTCATCAGTGACCTGGAGGAAGGGACAGAGTGCACCCTCAGCAAGTTTGCTGATGATACTAAACTGGGGGGAGTGGCTGGCACAGCAGAAGGCTGTGCTGCCATTCCGAGGGACCTGGAGAGGCTGGAGAGGTGGGCGGAGAGGAACCTCCTGAAGTTCCACAGAGGCAAGTGCAGGGTGCTGCACCTGGGGAGAAACTACCCCAGGCACCAGTACAGGCTGGGGGTTGACCTGCTGGAAAGCAGCTCTGCAGAGAAGGACGTGGGAGTGCTGGTGGACAACAAGTTAAACATGAGCCAGCAGTGTGCCCTTGTGGCCAAGAAGGCCAATGGGATGCTGGGGTGCATTAGGCAGAGTGTTGCCAGCAGGTGGAGGGAGGTGATCCTGCCCCTCTGCTCATCCCTGGCGAGGCCATATCTGGAGTGCTGTGTCCAGTTGTGGGCTCCCCAGGACAAGAGAGACATGGCACTCCTGGGGGGAGTGACTCCAGCGGAGGGCTCCAAAGATGACTAGAGGGCTGGAGCACCTCTCCTATGAAGAAAGGCTGAGAGAGCTGGGCCTGTTGAGCCTGGAGAAGAGAAGGCATGAGAGGGGATCTCATCAACGTGTACAAGTATCTGAAGGGGGAGTGTCAAGAGGATGAGGCCAGCCTCTTCTCCGTGGTGCCCAGCGACAGGACAAGAGGCAACGGGCAGAAACTGAAACACAGGAAGTTCCATCTGAACCTGAGGAAAAACTTCTTCACTGTGAGGGTGACTGAGCATTGGAACAGGTTGCCCAGAGAGGTAGTGGAGTCTCCTTCGCTGGAGATATTCAAAACCCGCCTGGATGTGATCCTGGGCAATATGCTCTAGAGGACCCTCCTCGAGCAGGGAGGTTGGACTAGATGATCTCCAGAGGTCCCTGCCAACCTCAACCATGCTGTGACTCTGTGATTCTGTGATCTGTACATGCTCAGACCAACTCTTTATCATACACACAATGAGTTCAGCACACCAGTATACTTTGGAGTCATTGGCGTACAATGTACTGGTATCCTATCCATATGCTATATTTGTTGTCTAGGATTTTTCTAAGCTGCCAGGCAGGAAAATGGAGTTATTCATCACCTAAAGTAGTAGAATTGTAGATTGGCTCTGTAAGTGGAATCCTACTGCCCAGCTTGTTATAGCCAGCTTTGTTGTCATCAATATTATAAATTAAAATTAACATATTGGAAGACAAAACTCTCAATCTGTTTTTAAGTTGTTGCCATTTACATGGCAATTCCTGCCATATGCTATGCTCTCACCTATTTACATGTAAAGGTGTTCTTTAAAGAAATTTATTTTCCTTTTCTAGAGCAAGTAAATATTGCAGAAAAAAAACTTCTTGCTAAATTATGTTTGCATACTGAAGTTCCTAGTCCTGCACAAATTTTAATAGACTCCTAATTCTGCATACAGAAATAGTCTCATTGAAGTCAATGGCATTACTAAGGTGCATAAGGATAAAGCTGGAATTAAAATGATCGTGACAGATTTAAGAAATGATCAGAAATAAACATCATGAAGTTCAATAAGGAAAAGAGCAAAGCAGGCAGACATAGTCGACCACAGAAATGAAAAATTAGATTGGCGATATTTCTGTTTAAAAAACATCTGAGTATTTTGGAGGATCTAAAACAGAATGTGTCACCTATGTCATACGCTGATGAAAGAGACAGGCGTACTAGGCTGTGTTCACAGGAATGCTATATGTAGGATGCATGGATTGTTCCCACTGTACACAGCACTGCTAGGGCCTCAGCTGGAGTATTGTGTCTGGTTTTGGGCACCACACTTCCAAAAAGATGTGGATCAATTGGAGGGAATCCAGGGGAGAATAACAAAATGATCAGAGGTCTAGAAAACATGACCCATGAGCAAAGATTGAAAGAACTGTGTTTGTTTAGTCTAGAGAATAGAAGACCAAGGGGAGATGTGGTAACAGTTCTTCGAATATTCACAAGGTTGTTGCAAAGAGGAAGAGAATAAATTGTTCTCCATGTCCCTTGGCACTAGGACAAGAAGTAACGGGCTCAAAATGCGGAAAAAAGTTAGGTTAGATATTAGGAAAAGCTTTCTAACTGTAAGAGCATGTAAGCATTGCATAGCTTCAATTCATAGATTGCTTATGGAGGTTGATAATTTCTATCTTTGAATCTTTTTCGCTTTCTTGGGGTCTTACCACTTGTAGTAGTATCTCTAGTAGTACACCAGAATGATACATGGCACAGAGTGGTATGTGGCACACTCATGTACCACTTCAGAATGATACAAGGCACAGAACTACTATATTTAGGTGAGAAAAAAAATCCCTTTCAGGACATTTGTTATAACTGATAGTTATTTGCAAAATTTAGAGCTCAATTTGCAATTGCATTTTGCAGTTTCATTACTGCCTGGTAGTCAGTTGAATTTAATTCTCTTGAAAGAAGAAAAAGATAAGCAAGTTATTGAGGTATTTCTGAAGGAAAATTTAAACTTTTTCTTATGCAGAATAATCCTTCTTTAACTTATTTGTAATGAAAGGATTTTTATTTTGAAAAAGAATTAGTTTGTGTTGAAGCCAAATACAAAAATATTTAATTCAGAAAGTTTTTGAAATTATAAACAAATAGCCACGGTAAAGTGACCATGTCTTGCAGACATTCTTAACAGAATGCTTTTAAGTGATATATATTATCCTCTATATATTATATATGCTATTATATATGTAGGAGCTGAAATACAGCTCCTTTATTTAGATGTCACACTTATCCTCAAAAGAGAAAAGACTTATTTTTTTACCCTAATTTTTTTCTACTAATCTATAGCTGATTATGTTGATATTATATAGTTTTTAAAAATAGTTCCAGTTTTGGAAAACAAGTAAATTAAACTAAAAATAAGTGAATTTGTTATCTTTTTTCCTGCAAAAATTTGCTGTGCCGGAAGAAACGGTTCAAACATCTTCCAGTATAATTTTGAATATCCGCCAAACAGTAGATTTATTTGCCAAACATTTTCGTGCAGTATTCCCACTGGGACTCAGTCTTTCAGAGAATAAATTGGTGAAATTAGCTTTTCTTATCAGTCTATGGGATTTGAGAGAAGCAAGTTTGTCTGCCAACACGTAGTGGAAAGAAACAATATTAGCTAAATTGTCTGCATTTTAGCTTTCTTCCCTTCATCTTGGCCAGGAAACACATGAAGGACTGTAGAGAGGAGGGGAAGAAGCTGTATTTTGAATAAACTTCCAGATAATACAGTCTTTATTCTATGTCGTTTATCCTTCTTTTACATTCCTTTTTTTTTCCTCCCCACAAAGAGCAAAAACATGGGAGGTTTCTTTTCTCTGGACCAATTTTCCACTCTCTCTTTTAAACCTTTCTCCTTCTCCTTCTGGCTCCCACCTCAGTGCACCAGTCTCTTACTGCAGAAACGTATACTGAGTTTGCCTATACATAAATCTTCGTTTATGTGCATGTGCTGGGGTGATGATGTAGCTTTATCAAGCATTCAAAAAGTACATTCTCAGTTTTGTCTGTTTGAGGGCTTATGCTTCTCTCATTTGATAGGGAGCTTCTGTTTTAGCCAAATGTTACTGATCTCCAATATAAAAATGTTGTTTCAGTAAATGTTCAGAAGTATGGATATAATATAAATAATTTGCACGAATGTTGCAAGTTGAGTTACACTCAGAGAATAAAAACCATCTCTACCGATTATAAATGTATTTCATGCCAAGGAGTGGAATGAGATTATTGTTGCTATTGAGATAATTATATTTACACAGTTGCTTTTTATTGAACTATGCTAATATGGTTTGAACCAGTTGTACTCATGCATCCATGTGATGCCCTATTACTTTAAGCAAGATTCTTCAAAGGCAAAGAGCTATTTCTTTGTGAAATAACTTGCTGAATGGTGTTGTATCCAATTTTCAACAAGCTCTTTTATGCTGGTGAGCACCAATTTATTTATCTGGTACAGCATTTTAATATAATTTTAAATTAAAGAATTCAGCAAATATTATTTCATCTCTAAAACTGTTAATATATTGAAAAAAAATAACAGCAGAGTGCCAAAATAAATTGCAAAAAAATCAAACCAAAATGTTTGGTTTGGAGAGCTGTTAATTTAAGTATAAAATGTATGTCACACATTGTCACTACAAAAATAGTGTTGCTATTTGATTAGTCTTTTCCATTCTTTTAATGAGCTCGACATTTAGAAAGAGGAGAAAGAGAGCATTTCTTCTTTGTCCTGCAGGAGAGCTACTGCACTGTTAGCACAAACTTCCTTGATCCCTGTAGGGTCCTGCAGATTCTGCAAATTCCTCACTGCAGGATAACTGTACTTTCAGAAGTCTGCCCACTGCAATATGCTCCCCTTTATCAGAAGCAGGCCAGTACTTCATTTCTGTATATGTATGTGAGCCCTTGATCTCCAAATGTACATGGGGTTCCACATATGTGTTTTTCTTTGAAATTTTTACTGAGTGACGGACTGTCTGAAAATGCACATAACAATGTAAGTGTAATGTTTCCTAACAGTGTTGTAGCTTGTGTATCCAGCAGTGTTGTAGCTTTAGTACGTTGGTCTTCTTGAATATGTTGGTCTTTTTGCAGAATTGCACTCACTGAAAATACAGATGTTACTGGCACAATATATTTATCTGTACTGAAATCATATGGCTATTAAAATCTTAGACATTAAGATTTCTCCAGCAACATTACCCAACTGTATTAAATGGATGTACTATTTTATGTGCATCTTTCTTGTTAAATTTGTAGATTAGTGAAGCATAAAGACTATTTTTCATTTTTATCGATTTCATGCTTTTTTGACATTTAGTAGTTGCAATGTGGTGAATTAACCCATCAGACTTTATTGGTCAGATCCTTTTCTGTTTGATGAAAATGGACAAGTTCCCATCAACTTCAAATGAAATATCTCTTGGTCTTTAGATAGATATAAGCCATATAATATACAGTCTTATCTTTTCAAACTTATCTCTGAAATTTTATCTTCTGCTGTTTGCATTTAATAAAATGTATTTATTATTTTTACAAGTAGCAGTAACCAAGATGTAGTTAAAACTTTCCATATGTTCGGCAAATACTTCATATGAAAATAGCCTAAAAGGTATTGGTAAGGTTTTCAATACTCTATTAACTGCTTAGCAAAATAGTAATGACAACAAATATTTTTGAAGTGTAATTTTGTAGGTTTATTTGTCTCTTGTTAATAACAGAAATTAAGAGTGAAGATTTACCGTAATGTCCATACAGATTTTTACACAAGTATAAATAACTCAAGTGGCCTCATTTTATATAATATTTTCAAAGCTAGTATTTCACATTTTGAATTCCAGACTGCAAATGCAATTTCTATGAAATTTAATAATTTAGGACCATATTCTCCATTTAGGTGTTGTGAGAAATTGTTTTTCTAATTGTGTTTTAGACTAGAAATGTCTTCATGTGCCGTTTTCGGGAAGTACACTGGAAATTGTGTGCTGTTCATAGGACATGAGAAGTTTCATTGCTGAGAACGTTCCCATATACATCCAGAAATATTAATTTTCTTATATTGTCTGTTGCGTGAATTCAAGTATCTGTTCAGATATGTACCTTAGGGGAAGAACTTCTGTAGTGCAAAAAGTAAAAATAATTTTTACTGAACAGTTTTTTTCTTTTTTAGTCTTCCTCCGTGTAACCTAAACTAACATTTTAAAACAAGTTTATTTTAACTGTCATCCAATATAATATTTTCTTAAAACCTTTAAGCAAAAACATTGTTTTACTGTTCACTTAATGATGACAAACTTTGTATGCCATCCTTTCCTATTCTTGAGCTTAACTTTTCCGCCCAGAATTAAAACCAAAAAAGGGGATGGATGGAAAAGAGATTGATGTCTTGTAAAAATGTAAATCACAGTTCACTCCATTAGTTTCAACATTTCACATGGTGAAAACAACCTACAATCAGATATTTTCCCCCCTTCCTAACTATCTTTTTTGCTCACCTTCCGTGATCATCTTCTTCTGATGATGTGATTTGAGTCCTGACATGACAAATAGGTACACCTTTTGGGGGCTTGACGTTATTTCCTAAGTCTCATTAAAAGGTCACATCCTTGTTCTTATATGGGCTTTTGTATTTGTTCCCACATCCCACCAGTGAGGAGTTTATTTGTATGCGTGGTGTTTTGGTTTGCGGGGACTGGTCACCAGAGTGAAAATTGAACAGAGGAATGGCAAAAAGTCTCACTGTTGAACAAGTACATGTACAATGTAGGTTAATAAATTATACTATTTTGTTTCCACTGCTCTTGAAATTTCTGAGCTGAATTATGGAAATACTAGGAAACATGAGATTAACATCCTACACTACTGAGACACAGGAGGGAGAATAGTTGGTGAAATGTATTATTTTTGTAATGAAGAAAAGTTCTGTTTCTTTACCTTAAGTTCTCCATAAGTTTTATTTCCGTCAAGAGTGATTTTTTTCCTTTCCAATCTCAGTTTCAAAGAATCATCTGCATTAATGATACTTTTTTGACAAATACATGCATATACCAGGCATCTTCCTACTCTGCATCCAGCTAGTGAAAGAATGAAGTTAATGCTTACGATCTTAATGAAAGGAGTAAATAGACTCTCTTATAAGAGATTTCATTTTTCTATTCATCTGCTAACATAATTAGAAAGGAAAGTTGCTGTCACTGTCTCATATTGTAGCAGACAGTGGTGCCATCTGTAATAATACAGACTGACAGAATCGTAACTATAACTACCAATTGATACAGACACCATTTGTGGGAGTAATCACTTTTGAGGCCTGAAATTTTCCCAGGCTTGGTCTCTGCTGAGGAATTATTTATTTATTTTTAAGAGCTTACACAAAATCTGTATGGTTTCAAAGGGCTTCAAGCACTCCTGGAGTGCCATGAACTGTTTGATGTTGCAAAAGCAGCTGAGTCAATTCAGTGGTAAGAGCTAGATTATGCTATTTAATCCCAAAACCAAGCTCTCTGTGGCCAGCTAAATGGTTGACTCTTCAGCACCTGGCTAGTAGTATTTCTTGCAGATTAGTGGGCCAGAAAGCAAAGTTAGCCTTTCAGAATACTCTGTGAGCTGTGTGAACTTAAACGCTGCTAATTTTTCCAAACTCTGAGAAGTGTGTGCATGCGTGTGCTTGAGCAAATCCAAGCACAACTTGTCTGGAAAGCTCTGGTGGTGATTCAGGTGAAGAAAAAATAAATATGAAGTTCCAAGCTGAAACTTCTTTTGATGATATCACACAGGTATACTGTATACTTTATCTTGTCATGCTAACAAATGCTTTGATAATACCCACAGCTACGAATTTTAAAAGGAATTTAACAAATCAGCTACCATCTCAGTAGCATATGAACATTTCACTTTCTTGGACTCCTTTAATCTGAGCTAAACATGTAGAATAAAACATGCTGTTTGTATACATCAGCTGATGCAAGTGTTATTTGGTGCTCAAAATTTGCATTTCCTGATTTGATGATTAGCTGTGTGCATTTTTTTTCCTTTAACATTAATTTAATCCAATTTAATCCAAATGTGCTTCCTACAGGAAGACATATTGTACAAATTTTTCCCTGCAGTGACAGCCAAATGCTTTCAGTGACAGCAAATAAATGCTCTCAAGGAAAATGCTTGGGGAAGTGGGGATACAATTAGTCCTTTTAAGTCTTATTCCCTAAAATGTGTGAAATAGCAGGATTGCAACAACTTATATTTTGTGTCTTCTATCTAACACAAGTTCTGCCAAGTTTTTGAAATGTTTCTCAACCTTAATCTATTTTCATCTTTCATCATTCATTATTTTTCATTAGAGTATAGTACATTCTTTAATTTGTTGACTTAGCTTACCACAAGCACTTTTGTAGTTGTTGCCTCCTGGTTGCTCATTTTCTTAATATACGACAATGAATGATTGCAATCCCAGCAATACCAAAATCATGACACTGCTTTGTATGTCACAGTTTGCGGGCCGTGTTATGTTTTTAATTTAGTCCTATTTTAATACACTGACCATAGCCTCAAAGCCTAAGGCTCTCAAGACCCCATCTGCAAGTGGTACGCTTGCACATTCTAAATCCAGTGCCACGTATACAAATTGTATAGTACTTAGTTTTCTGCATATATTGACATCAAGATGCCCAGCAGCTAGGTATTTATAGAAGAGTATTGTGTACCTCTGTCTGTACCTCAGATGGAGGTAAATGGTACCTGCCTGGTCCAAAATAAGATCTCCTGCACATGTGTGGGATATCATGTGCCAACTTATGCACAGGAAGTACAATCAGATATGTCCACTGCACAAGTGATGAAGAGTTGCTCTACACATGTATCATTTATCTTACTCAAGACTCTCCCTCGGAACTGAGCCCTCATCCTCCAAAGTCTGCAATATAACTCTACCTCGGAGTGCTCAGCAAAATTATTTAGAAGCTCTTCGGCTGCAGTGAGGCAGGATTGGGTGCCATCGCATTCATAAACGTAGATTCACACAAGAATAAAAAATAAAAGGTGTCTCTTGGATTCTGCTCAAGTCCTTTGGGCGTACTTCAGGCACAGCAGTCTCTGTAACCAGCTGAATTCAGCATATAAAGAATCAACTTGGTTTTAGTATCAAGAGAGTAGCCCTCCGTCAACACAGAAAGCTGAAATCTCTGTTGATGGAGGAGATCTCAGAATTTAGGCTAGGACTGATTTGTTTAACACACAGAGGACAATGGCACAGAGACTACCTGAGCTATACCTCATGTTTGCACGGGCTTCATGCTTCACTAGTGCTTCAGCCAGCTATTTTTTTACGAGTACTAAGGCAATTCACTTTTATTTCTAAGGATCTGTGAAAATGCCGTAGAACCATTCGGCTTCATAAACCCTTGTAAACTAGGTGACGACTCTTTCTCTGGCTGCACCATCTCCTGCTAGGCATATATATTATTGCATTCAAATCTTAACTTCCTGTGATCTCACAGCAACCTTGTGCCAGAATTGGAGGAATAGCTTAGGAATCTACTCAACAAGTGATTTCTTCCACTGTTCCGATTACACCTCTTCACTGACTACAGTAAATTATTCATTCGTGTTATGTAAATATAACAGAGATATGCCGAGTCGCCTTTTTTCTGCCATACAACTCGCTCTTATGTTTCCTCGTGATCATCTATATAAAAAATTAAAAGCATCAAATAATATGAATGCTTCATTTTTGTCTTCATCTTACTATCAACTCCTAGCTTATCATAAATTCTCTAAACTTTGACAAGGGATACAAGATCAGAAATATTACACACTTATTTGGCAAGTCAAGGTTAACCTCAGTTGTAAGAAATACAAGCTTGATTTTTTTTTACTTCAGTAAGAAAACTCCATATTGTTTAATATGGTTTGTGTGCTTATATGCATTGCTTTTGTGCACACCACTATCCTGTCTGGTACATGCAAAGAAGAAAATTTGCCTCATATTAGATAGTGTTACAGGCTGTACAACATTCACAAAGGACTTCCTTTTTTTGCGTTTATGAGGATGAAAGAGTTTACATGAAACAGTTACTTTACAGATTCTGCTAGATATGCCACATATTTTTGTTATGCATTTTTACCAGGAGCTGATTCTTTTAAACTGTCTTCTGTCCCCTTAGACTGTATTCTGGGCCTACTGGAAAGAATTAGGAGTTAAGGCATGAATTTCCATTAAGTATTTACACAAATACACAGCAGCATTAGAAACAAGTAATGCAGAAGAGGGTTATTTCTAAAGGTTTACCTTCGTGTCTTTTACAGTTAGCTCATACTCAAATGCAAGGTTAGGTTTAGACATTTGTTTTAAATTTAATTGAGCTGGCAAAGGTAGTTAAGCTTTTGGATGCCTGAACCTTTTTTCAAGGTTTGAAATGGAGAAGCAGCAAATTACAAAACTAATTATAAACTGATTAAATTGCTCTGAGTTTTGCTGTTTGTGTCACTTAACACATCTGCAAGATGTATTAAGCACAGGAGCACTGGAGGTGGAAATAGCTGTTAAAGTAGTATAAAACCTGAATTATATACGTTTGTAAAGCTCAGGTACAAACTGATGAGCAGTATATATCCTAAATTCTAGGAAAATCCTAGTTTGTATTTACAGTGAACAACTATAATTATTTAGTATATCCTTTAGTATTTATTTGTGATAATCAGTATTATACATGTAAACATGTATGATTATGGTGAAGGACAATTCTTTCAAAGTGCTTTAAGAAGCATTATAGGAAAACCATCTAACCTGTAAATGAAATTGTCTCAACTCTGGTTGTGGAATTGTATCAGTCAAGTGCATTGTATACAGGCATTGTAGCTGTTGTATCAGAACAACTGTAATAATAAAATATCACAAATTCATGGTACGGTTTACCCAAGAGCTTCTGAATCAGCAAAGGAAAGTTCATATTCATGTATTATAGTTCTTTTTCTGAATTCATGAAGAAAAGGGTTGGTTTTATTTTGAGTGGAGATAAATATGTTGGCTATTCATTTCCTTGTTTCCTCAAATATAGATCTGCAGACTTCAACGTCATCTATCAACAGGAAAATATCAGCAGAATCTCTTTTCAAGTCAGCCTGCGATGTTTGTTTCTCCTACCAGTCAGCCACCCTGCAAAAAGCTGATTGAACTTATACAGCTGTCAGGAGGAAAAATATGTAAAGCCTTACGTCAGGCAAAAATCTGTATAGGAGGATACCCAGCAAAGAAGAACCAGGAAATAAAATACCTATCAGAAAAATGGATATTAGGTAAGAGACTAAATTTCAACCATATAAAATATTATGGAATATGTATTCAAAAATTAACTGTAAATAGATTACTAAACTGAGCATATGGAGAGGAGAGAATGGAGCAGACTATAACAGTTGTCACATTTTTAGGAAGATTGCCCCCATGGTCAGGATTTTCTGCTAAAACTAAGATTGCTTTTTGCTGATCCTGGTACTTTCCGTTGTAATTTTACCAGAACAATTTCATCCAAAGTGTTTCAATTTATCTTTTGTATAATTGTTTCACTTAGATGTCATGTACTTCTGAGCAAACTAAATTATGGGAAAACCCCCGTGGGATAATCACTTTTAAGAAATGGCGCATGTGTTTCAGTTTTAGATATAAGTAAGAAAGATTTTTAACTGGTGTATGTTGTCATAGCGCTACTGAAATACAATGATTTGCACCCTCTGATCATGTCTTGAATTATATATTATACATTTGAAATACAATTTTCTGCAGTCACTATTTCACTTGCAAAAACTTTATTTTTAAAATTTCCTGTTAAGTTTCTGAGAGTTGTTAGTCGACTGCTTTTTCATTATGGACAGCACAGTTCTAAAGGTTATCTCTTTGGAGGGAATCAGATGTAAAATTGCAATATCCTTTCCCTCAAATAAAAGCTTTTGATAATCTGTTTAGGATTTACAATTTCCAGTCTGATAGTTTCCCTCTTTTTGACAAGCTAAGTTTTTTTTTTCAAAAAGGGAGAACTTTTGCAAACTAGAAAAAAATTAAGATTAAAGTTAATTTGCCTCATAAACTAGCTTCACTTTAACTTTGACACTCCTCCAGATAGTACCTCGCTCACACTCTGGCAATAAACATATCCATGATCAATGTTACATGAGACCAGACAAACAAGTCCTAATCTCTTAGCTGTTAGTAGTATCTGATCATAATGACCTAAAACCTGAAAGAGAATATCAGTGAAGAAGAAAGAGTGGGAGAGCCGTAAGGAAAAAAGAGTTGTCTAAACACAAGTGCATTTGGTGCTTCAAAAAAGATAAAATTGTGAGGAGTTGAAAGAGACGCACAAGAAGCCATTTTTTACTGTGCCTTTCTTAGGCTTCGAAGAAGATTTGAAGAGGAAATGTATCCCAAAAAAGTGACGAGATGAGGAAACAAGGGTTTTATGTGAGACTAAAAATATGATGTAGTAAATTAAAGGAAAACATTTTTCATAGCAGTACATCAGGCGTAACTTTCAGATGGACAAATGTAATAATCTAGAATGACATGCAATTCATTCTATAATGCAGGCAATTTAATACCAGTCTCCTGCTATTATATATTTTTGGTAATAATTTTGTCTCTAGTTTATATGCAAGTGTCATTGCTTGAGACTGTGGCACATCTGACTCTTCTCCTGGTGTCATAGAGTTCTGCCTTTCTCCAGCTCCAGTTATCGCATGAGCTAAATGCAGTTGGATAGGCCAAGCTCAGCCCACCAGTGGATCGCAGGAGTCACTTGTCCCAGCACATGGAGTTTCACACATTAGGAAACGGATTCTGAATTCTTTGTGCCTTTTTCAAGTTTCTCAGTACTTGTTCTTTTGCGTCCTGATGATGCCTTTTCTAATTTATATTCTGCTCGTGAGGCATGATTATGCAAACTCCTGCTAAAGGATTGTAAATGATGAATCATGAGCAAATACCTTAGAGGAAGGATACAGATCTTTGAAGTTCTGACTCTTTCTCAGCAACTGTTGACATGTTTACTGTATGAACAGCGGCAGTCTGTCCCTACAGATTCGTGTGTTAAATAAATCAAATCAAATCTGAAATTTCGTGTCATCTTTGACCCTTCCTTGTTGTAGACCAGTTGGTTTGTGGTTATCCGCTTACAGCTCTTAATACCTACTGCCAATTAATTTAACAAAGGTTGACCACAATAAAAACAATATAAGTTGATAATTCAGCACCTTTTTTAAACTAAAGTAAATGGTCAGTATTTGCTGTACTATCATTTGACTGTTTGCATTTCTTTACAGGGTCCTCCTCTCTCTGTTCTCAGCTCCATCACACTGTTTTGTGTCAAAAATTGTTCTAAAGTACACGGCACTTTATAATCAGCTTCTTATGCATTTTAGCCTAAATAATTCTTTTTTATTTCCTTTAGATTCAATCACACAGCATACAGTATGTCCTATGGAAAACTACATTTTTCAGCCGTGACCTAACTCAGGAGCTTCTATATGGTTATAAGACAACAAGTCTAGTTTGGATTCAACAAGAAACTAAGCTGTGAATAAATTTTCTAAGAAAAAGCAAGTAACGCATTTATAAATACAGTCAGATATTTTCTACATTTTTATTATTTGTGTAGATGTCCATCTTGTGAAATCTTGAGCTTTGTATAATAAAGTGCTTCCCTAATAAAAGTCATCTTGTTTTTACTTATTTATCGGAGACCTTTAGGCCTGAGAGTTCGATTAATCATTATTCACTGAGAAGAAGTGGGAAGATATTTGCTAGTGCCTGAATGAATTTGATCATGTTGCAGTGTAGTTAGAAGATGTGCACGCAGTGTGGATGTGTGTGCCTGAGCTGGCTTTGATCTAGTTAGCAGGAGTTGTGCTACCAGTGAAGATGCATGGATGCTATAAGCCACCTTTATTCTGAGTGCCTCTGTGGACAGCCGAAGGCCCGTGTTGCCATATCTTCATGCCTATTGCTAATTGAATTTTTTTAGGTAAAAGTATAAGGTTGCCCATAATGCTTAATTCACAATCCTGGAGTAACCTTGCACTTCTAAATCCAATTTTCAAAAGTAACTGAAACTCAGTAGTTGTGCTCAGATGCATAGTTATGGTATTACTTTATTTAAATACCTTTCACTGAGTCTCAGGCTGTGTCTACATCACATGTAAGCTAAAACCATAAGCAAGTGCTGATGCTGAGTCAAATGGATTAAGCAGCAAATCATTCATATGCTTACATCATCTGTTGAAAATAGAACTTATAATTAAATTCTTTAGGTACATTTGAAAATTGTATGTTGCTGTAAATGTCTTAAATGGTAAAACGCTCTTCAATCTGAGTTTTTGTTTTCAGGGGGTATAAAGTAAAGTAAGGTTTGTACGTTTGTAAAGTGTATTACGTAATACATATTAAGCTATATATATAATTATATATTATATTATGCATGTATTATACAATGTGTATTATTATTTTATATATGGAGCTATAAATACACAACCTCTCTTAAAGATTTGCAGTATCCTTCAAAATGATATATCATCACCACTGAGAATAATGTATAATCAAGTAAGTTAATGGCAGATCATAACTCTCCCCTTCTAACTCAGTGCTCCCCTCAGAGAACTGTCAGCATAAGACAATGGAAACCTTGGACTAAAAATAATAATTTCAAGTGAATACTATGGAACAGTCAAGGTACAGTACCTTATAAATGTTGTCATGCTATTGCATTATTCTAACTTCTTGGAATTTTTAAGGGCACAGGGGTTTGGACGCACAATTTCTTTAAACTTGAGGATTTTACACATTTTTTTCTTCTGAAAAGTTCAGCAGTATCTAGGCAGTAGGCTGTTTCAGGCACAAATTGCATCTTTATAGTTGTTCTGTTAAACGTGTAGCATACTTTTTAATGCAAAAACTCCAAGTTAAAATTATTTCATGGAGAATTAGATTAACTTTATTTTCAGAAATACTGAACACCTGTAATTCAAGAGGATTTATTTATCGATAATATAGCAATAAATGCAATTAATTGAGATCTTTTGCTGCTAACTTTTCTAACATGCACATTTTCGATAGTATTTTACCTAGGAAAAATATGTTCAGATACAAAAATTGCTAATCAGGTCTGTTTATAAATTTAACTGTGTTAAATTGAAACTGTTTACCTACTTACCAAAAGCGTTCGTAACATGGTACCACTCTTCACCCTTGACTTTATGAGCCTCTTTTCTTAGGAGACTGGTTGCCAAGTACTATAAACTAAAATAGAAATACTTAAATAAGCTGTGACATGTGAACATATGGTTCCCAGTAAATAGCAGAATAAATTGTTTAAATTATATTGCTTAACTTTGAATATTACGACCTCCTAGTTTATTTTGTAGTCATTTCGTAAGTGTACTACACATAAAAGTTTGTCACTATTAATTTATATAATGTAGCATTCCAAATCAGTTTCCTCCTAAATCTTCTTAAGATGAGTCTCAGCTATTTAAATTGTAACTTCTTGAATCAACTTGTTGGTCTTTATTAGACACCCATGAAATGTCTAATAGACTTCTTTTAGTAAAAATTTCAGATAAAACAATCTGTTACTTTAGAAAATTTCAGCTTAAATTGTGTGTTTTGCCAGAAACCCCTGTCTCTGTTGGCAGTTCTTGCAAAGGCTGTAGTACACAGGTAAATATAGTCGGCAGGAATGTCAATGCCTAATATTGGTTTCACATTGTTGGTAAAAGGAGTGCTGTGCATCCATGACGACAATTGTTTTATAACAGTACGTAACTAATATAGGGTGGATCGGAATTAAATCCAAAGACTAATGTTGTGCGGATAGCAAAAAAGAAATACTATTCCATCTTGAGAGTCTTTCATAACAAACAGCTTCTGATCTACATACCTTAGTGAGGATTCTCAAAAATCTCAGCACTGGAAGGAAGGCATGCTGCTACCCTCTTCTCAGGATGTCTGAGGTTCGTTTCTACCCTAGACCTCCACAGGCGAAGAAGCCGTTTCTGATCGTCCCCTCGGTAACACAGGAGGGAGAATGATGAAAACTTTACAAATGGTTCATTTGTCAGAATAAATCAATCAGCCAAAAAAGCTTACACTTGATACCAAGGTCCTAAAGACAGTAACATACAGAGGAAAAGACGCAGAGCTCCAGCAACGTGAGTAGTCATTGATTCATGGGTAGTTTCAATTTGATCAGTGTAAGATTTTTCCAGCCCACAGCACTTAACTGACGTTCTGCCACAATACAGCGCTGCTGTACACTGTCTACTGTACAAAATGGCACCATGCTGTCTTATCAGCAATCCACTCTTTTTTCCTTTTTTAATTTCCTCCTTCTCTAGTCAAGCTTTTTTGGTGAGGAGACGATGTCTTGACCTTACCTTTTGTGTCTTGTATGAACGTTTCTGTAAGTAGCTTGTGAAATGCTGTCTCTCCTTCTCAGGGAATTGCTGCACCCCTGCTAAAGGCCATACCGTAACAAAATTGCATTAAGATAGTTAAAGATTTTTTTAGGTTAGCTTAATTTTATTAAGAATACAGAAATGAAAACTAATTAGAATTAGAAATCAACACCAAAATAGTATCCTTCTTGAGATTCACATTGGCTGAGTTAATTTTTGAAAGTAGTTTAACTCACAGCACAGGTCCTTTTTTAACTCATTACGCCTATGCAGGTGATACAAGTCATATCCCTTGAGGATTCTTGGCCCATCAGTATGCTTTCCACAACTCCCTCCTTCCTCTTCCAGAGACAGAGTTTACCACACTTTTCAAAATTTAATGAGACTCGCATTGGCAAATGCAGAAATATTGAGGACAAACACAGGGATGACCTTGTGTTGCTGAGCTTGTGTCAGAATGGAAGCAAAATTGGTGCCTTGTTCAAAAAGGGTAGCTTTAAAAATAAGGTAAAATCTAAAACTATTTCTTTATAGTTACAGTGACCAATAATATGAGATTGGCTACGGATGTGTTTTAGGCAAGACTGCTGGAAACTAGTAAGGTGGGTGGATTAGGCATCTGGGTTCCCCCTCCCTTCTCTGTTTTTGCAATCAGTTTTAGATTATGACAGTATTTGTGGTGCGTGCATCTAGTGAGTAAAAAGCCTCTAATATTGACAGTGATCCTGGTATACGAGCCATCTGGTATGGATTTATTAAATACAGATTTGTTGAGCTGCTTTTATGTTCCTGTGTGCTTTCCTGACTCGTCCACGGGTAATTTTTTGGAGATAATTACTTACTAAATAAAAATAACTTGTAAAAACTGTTGCACAGCTTGGACTTCTATTTATAGTTTCATTGTGAGAAACTTCTGCATCTTAATGGATCTGTATAGAAGATAACGTAGGCATGACTGCATTGTGTGGCAAAATGTTATCAATCCATTCAGAGCTAGGAAGCTGCTAGCACTAACACGCGTTTCTTTGTGAAGCCTGTAAGCAACTTAGGATCTGTGAGGCAAAGGTGTTTTTAAATTGGTATTTCTGAACAGGAATCGTAACTGTGAGTGGAGCTGAGGCACTTCTGGAGCATGGCATGGAGGTGTCCTAGGAACACTGTCTAGAAAGCTGATTAAATTCTAATCTTTTCCTCAAGAGCAACTCTCAGCCCTGGAATAAAATTGGAATATTTGCTCAGACTGAAATCTGGAAAGCATGAAAAACTCTGCATCTGTGCCAGCAGTCTGACTTACTTAATGACAGATCTAATAACAGCAAACCAAATGGCTGTTTGCCTTCTTGCATTAAGCAGAGACTTTTATTTCTGATCTCCTTTTATTGCTGTATTTCAGAATTAGCTCTTTGCATGATATGACCAAATGCTTGGGTTCTGGAAGAGCGTTACCTTCACTTCTGCACAGTGCAGCAGCTTGACAATAAGGGGGTTTAAAACTGCCAGTAGTAAGTAACAACTGATATTTCAGGTTATCAGCACAGGTGTCTGGTAAGAGCTCTGCCTGGGAGTAAGCAAAGTGGAGTTTTTCTGCTGTTGATACAGATGCGAAAGAATCCTTTAACCACTAGTGAGCAGCTTGCACTCTTGCGCAGGGCTGAGGTGTTGATAGGTAGCAGCCAGGTGTAATGCAGGACTGCAAGTTGCTTTGAAATGCTGGAGCCAGCAGCCCTCGGAGAGGCCTTTGTCTGGTGATACGTGGCAGCACTCCCAGCCCCCGACACATCCACACCTTTCTCACCCAGGCTTATGCTAACCGAACCTTCCTTTGACTTCTACAATTCTGGTTGGTGTAGTTTGCGTAGTAACTTTTGTTGTCTGGAAAACACCTGAATTATCATTAGGGACGGAACCACCCCACGAAGTTTATTTCCCAAAGCGATTTATCAATGCCCAGAATGACTTTCATGTTGTTCTTGGCCAAAAAAAAAAAAACAAATTCTGCAGTTGCATGTGAGGTGGGGAAAGGATTGTTCTCCAGCTACTAGAGGTTGGTATTGCAGGTCCAGACAGGTTTGGGGGTTGTTTTTTCCCTTGTTCGTGACAGATTTTATGAAACTATATAGTTATGGCTTTTCAGAGATACAGAAACTAGATCTTTATGGGAGGAGTGAGTAGAGGGAGCTGATTTTGCAATATGCTCATTGTGACATGTTCTTTTAATAGCAGACAAAGCAACTGAAGCTGAAACTTCAAAACTTTGGTAAGTAAATACTTTCTGCAGTACATGGGTCTCTTTTAAGATCCTTTTTCTTCTAATCTTGGGTTCATTAAAGGAATAAACTTTCAAATTGCAGGAGGAGGCAGCTTTTCAATTGAGAACTATGAACTCCATTAAGTATCAGATACAGCTGGATGATGTAAAAAAAAAAAGAAAAGAGACAGCAGTCAGCATGGTCTGTTATGCTGCACACTGATAAAACATCTACTGATTCCAGAGATGATCTCATGTCTAAATTACAATACAGGATATTTACACACAAATATCAAAATAATGCAGTCTGGAGCACAGTGTAAATAAGGAAGAAATTACCTTGTCAAAGGTGGAAGAACTTCCTTGATAAAGGTATCACAGACCTTGCTACCAGGGAATGAAGAATCATCTGCAGAGGAAGAGAAAAAAGCAGATCCTTTTACTCAAATCAAAAAAGAGGTCCATTTTTTATATTACGCAGTGCCTGGAAATCATCTTTTTCTCTTTCATGTTCCTCCGAAATAATTGTTTCGTGTATAATCTGTATGCCCTCAGAATCTATTGTGCTGTGTCAATCAAAAGCATAAAACATGCTCTGTCTTTGACTTGACCCTGCCCTCTAAAGTACAAATATTGTCCTTAGCCAGGCAGACTTGGTTTTCATGGAAACTTCAAGATCTACCCTTTCCTCTCTGCCAGAACTGCTCTCCAAGCCCCAAACTTATTTTTCATCTTGAATACTGTTATCTTCCCTTCAGTCATCTTGACACTTGCAATATCAGTTCCTCTTATCTACCAAACTCCTGTTTCAAAGATTATTTGTGCAGTTCTCTGTTCTGGCCTTGCCATCTTTCCTGTTTTATTCACTAGCTGCTTCCTTTCCTCCAGTTCATGGAAAAAAAACTTCCTTTTTTTCCTAAGGTCTCATCGATTTAGTCTCACTCTCCCCATCAGATTTGACGTCTAACTACTTGTTGATTCTCACCTGTATTTCACTAAAGGGTACCAGCCTTGATCACCAAGTCTAGAGGAGTTAATAACTGTTTTTATACTTCTCTTTTCAGACTTCCCTTTACAAGTTACTGTAGAAATCCATTGGGCCATTCTTTATCCTCTTCAAGTCCTTCTTCAAATTTTTCTGCTTCCTTGCTGTGTGTGGTACACAACAAATTCCTACTTGTGGCTAGGCAGGTAGAAAGCTGTACTTTCAGCTTTTGATGGGCCAAGAACTGTATATCTGCTCTTTTATGTGGATGACATTACCCTGTCTATTTTTCTTCCAGCCCTTTGGTTCATCTCCTGTTGTGTTATGTTTCCTAGAAGAAGCTCTCCTCCTGCACGTTATGATGTGTGAGTGGACAAGTGCCAGGGACCGTCAGGCTCTAACTTGCCAGAAACATGGAAGAAGAGTCATAACAGAAGAGATTCTCATTATATTAAGGTAAGACACTGTATATTTACTTTGCACAGCCCTATGCCTATTTTCAACAAACAGTGAACAATGTAATATGTTATCCTGGAAAGACTGTGTAGATTCAGACTCTGTGTATCTTAATGTGCTTGAGCCTTAAATTACTTTTCAGGGTTTTTTAGACTCAGGTAAGAATAATTTTCCTGTAGATTCGTTTTATATTGTTGACCTGACTGCAAGTATGGGGAGAGGTAAAGAAAAAGCACTTTCTAGATTTTCTATGCCAGAGTGAAGCATTCCAGGTCACTCTCTCAAGCACGAGAAGTTCAGTCTAAAGTAGTTTTGCTAAGTAATCACTGGGATTCAGAGATAAGCCAAGATTATTTTTATGTATGCAGTACTGAAGATGACATGAGTTTAAATGTTCTGTGTAACAGATAAAGGTAAAATTCTTTCGTCAGTGTGGCTAACTAAACTCACATCTGAGGTTCTGCATCATCTGGGGAGGGGTAAAGGTTGTAATTTAAGAAATGAATAAATATAGACCCAATCTGATTATTGCCTAGGGTGTCAGTTCAGATGAAAATCAAGTCCTTTGGAAACAATATTACAAGCTTACATATACTTGACCTCTGTGAAGAGCCTGACTGGTCACTCTGCCACCACTTTTAATGTGCACTTGAAATCTGGTGCTTCTTCTTCCCCCCCCCCCCCCCCAACTGATGACTGAATATTTCTGAATAACTTAAAATTCACACCCACTTGAAATGTTGACTTGGGAATACACTTTTTTGGACACATGCTTCATCATATTTCAGCTGTACACAAAGATAAGCATTTTAGAAGTTTGGAGGCAGAGCATTTCCTCCTACAGAAGAGAATTTATATTTTCCCTGACATTGCCCAGGCAACACAGGCTTGAAGAAAAAAATTGACGCTAAAAGCAGAGTTCTCTAGTCTGGGAATCAACACTGTTATTTTATTCCCAGCTACATTCAGTATCCTACTTGACAAAGAGAAGAATGTACTTTATAACTGCAGGGACATTGAACATATTTTGATGACCCATATAAAAGCTATTAGAGGGCATGAGGAAGCAAATAAAGGAATCTGAGTTTTAGAAAGATTCAACATCACATTCTCCCTGACTTCATCCAGCCTTTTGTCCTTCTGTGTTATTTCTTCCTTTTCTTTTCCTGTTCTCAGTAGTGCTATTTTATGTCTACTAAATAAAAAAAAAGTGTTGCATGAGAGGCTGAAACTCAGAGTATCTTAGCCACTGAGCGTCAGAATCAGTTCTGCTCTTCTGCCTTCCCATTTGAAATCTTTCATATAGCTAGAACAGCAGTGGTGAGCCACACACAAACTTAGAAACTAGAGAACTCTTGTGGGAGCCATAGGCTTGAATCTTCTCAGGCTCAGAAAGGCTTTGGACCGAAGTCTAGTATAGCTAAAGTGACGAGTAACCCGAAAGGTGTCTACACGCTGACTTTCACAAAGGTTCCATACTTCATGCCAGACTAGCAGCCACCTTCCTTCGCGTTTCCAAGCATGCAAGCATGTAGTTCTGACCCCCTATATCAAAACAGTAAATTCTGAAGAGGCTTAGAGAGCAGGAGCAAAATCAAACTTACAAAGTGGTCTCCATATGATAAATGATTATTTAGACTGAGATTCTTCTACCTGGAAAAGAGATGGCTGAGAGAGAGTTGTTGCTCTTCAAAACAAAATATAATCAAGCTATGAAACTTTATGAATGTTAAAAGTTTATATGGATTTAAAAAGCAACTGCACAAATTCAAATTGAAAACAGCTGGCTCAGGAAATTCTGAGTGAGGAATTCTTGGAGGGTGAGCAACTCTCCTGAATGGCATGCTGACTCCCTTGATCTTGATGGGACCAATTCCAGGTGCATTCTGGCCTTTTTGCATAGTATCAGCCAGGCAAGATATTATTACAAGATATTATTACAAGATATTATTACAATATTATTACAAGATATTATACACCTTGTAAAACCAGTTGGAAGAGATGGGCATGCTAACCTACATTGGTTTGCAGTACTAAGGAGGTACAACATCTTTCCTGATGTTCCTGATGATGAACCATCTGGTCAGGGCAACAGATAAGGTGCATGTTGCATCAGTGGGCTACAATGCAGTTTGAGGAAGCTATGACAGTCAAGTCTCCTATTATTTCCTTTCTGTCTGTCAGCCTGAGACAGTGTGGGTTGAATCTTATGAATGCTGTACTGTCCAACCATCATGTTTGCAATCCTGGAAGTGGAAATCAGCATCCAAATAACCTTGGCAATCTTACCTTGGTGGTCCTATCATTACTGCACCAAATAAGAGGAGCCTTCTCTATCTTGAAGGTCTTCCAACACTGGTGGAAGACCATGTCTTCCCGTATCAGCTGTTCAAACCTGTCACCGCTTATCACTCTTCATGAACCAGACACTATGAAATGCGTGTGTAACCGCAGAAAATCTCTTCCAAAGTAGTCAGCTCTGTCTGCTCTAACTCTAGCACAGCGCACAGGGTAGGCTAGTGGTAGGCTGGGCTCAGTGCAGTCTTGGCTACTGCAGGATACGACTAACATGCATCTGGCTGAAAAATCACTGTCAGGTGTTTTTTTAATTTGTTGCTATCCACTTGAAATGTGTTCCATACAGCTGAGTCTGTACTGACAAGTGCTCAGGGCCAGTGTTCAAGATCATGAAATCACGCCCCTAATGAATTAGTTTTGGAAAGAATAGTATTCCCACCTAGACTGTTTCTTGGTTATTTACGCCTAACCCTTCCTAGGAATGGCTAGGAATCATTCAGTACTTTAATTAATTATATTGTTACTTTTTTTTGTTTTCCTGGAGCCATTATCTGAGCTAATGGTAGCTACTAATTAGCACTACTCCTTATATCTGAAATATTCTAAAATTCTTGCAAATTAATCAAAGAACAGTTTCCAGATATCTTTAGGAAGCAAAAATATTTGAACTTATCGGGAAATAACTGAAGCTACTGTTATTATTATTTGATCTGAACTTGATGACTTTTTGCTGCTGTATTTTTGGCAGAATTAGCTTCAGTTAATGAGATAAGAAGGTCTTTACTTTTTGCAAATCAGAAATGAGTGCTCTGCTCCATCCTAGCTAATGAAATTCCCTTGCATCAAGGGCTGTATCCTTTCTCCAGTTCTGTCTTAGTAGCTGGATGCTGTAAAACCAGGAATTACCTAAGATGATTATTACTTTACTCCGTAGTAAGAAAGTATAAATATTCTTATGCCAGCTTCCAAGTACAAACTTTCAGCTTCTAAGCAGAGAAAAAAATGGGTCTACAGATGTACAATCCCAAGTTATACATGGAAAGAGTACAAACCCAGGGGTCTCTCAGGAAAACTGAGTGGTACAAATGGAGTGTGGGAAAATGCTCAGAGCTTCAGGTCATGGCTGACATTTAAACTCAACACCTCTGCTTCTGTGTTGCTATTACTGGTAGTCAGTGACGTAAAACACTGATTCGCTGTGGCATTCGTATTGAGATAATTTGTACAATCAGCTACTGAATACGGCTGTATTTACAGACTTAATATGATCTTCTTGTAGAATTCCAATACAGGTACGTAGAAGTAATGGTATTTTTTAACTAGAAGAGTTATGATTTTTGTATGACTTACTCAAGTAAAGTACTAATATCTGCTTCTTTAAAAATGTTGTCTCTCACATTATTGTCTATAATTCAGGTGACTCAGCTAAGTTTTGCACCTAAAAGGACCTAGTGGGGTGACTTTTCTTTTTCCACACTTTACTTTTTTTGTCAGCTCTGTTACTCAAAAGAAGAAAAATTACTGCACTAGAGATGGTCTGAGGAGCTTCAACTTTGGCCATTGCCTGTGGTCTTCTCCATAATAAAGGGAAAGACCAATATCTGAACTGAATCAGCACAGGCTCAGTCGGTCCATCTCTTCAGCAAAACATTGGTAATGGTAGGCTGGTTTATGGACAGATGATATTAAATATTTTCCATGTTGTTTTTTTAAATATGTTGCTGTAAAACCTTCTTCTGTTTTTTAAGAGAATGAGCCCAACTTCTGATGAATTTGTAGTTTGGAAAAAAGGTGGCATGTTGCATAGGAGAAATAACTTTGAAAATACCCTTTAAAAACACCCAGCATTTTCTTAGGTAATACTTCAGTAATATGCACATGGCTGCTGATAAGACTATAAATGGCTGTGTTCGTGTCAATAAAAGAAGCCGTCTAGGTCTGCCTATTAAAAGACAGGTTTGTCTGCAGGTTTCTCAGGCTGTTTGTCCTACCTTAGGAGGTTGCTGAATCTTTAAGAGGATCGTGGAAGCATTAATAAAAGTTAGCAAATGCCAGTTGTGATAAATCAGATCCTACTCAAGCCACTTCCAGATAGGGCTTTGACTGTACCAGAACAGCTTTACCCCATCCTTGCTCATCCGACAGGCAGCAAATACCTGGAAGTGGTGGGAAAAGAAGAGGAATAGCACTTTGAAGGGTTTTTTTCACCCCAGGAAACCTCCTCTTTTTCCTTTTACTGTAGGTCACTACAGAAATATGTCCAGTTTGGGGGAAGTAAGTGAAAGAAACAGGAAGAACAGGCAGCTAGTTTGTACATGTACAAGGTTTTGGAGTGGGCAGATATTTCAGGTACCAGGTAAGAAAGTCTAGATACCCAAGCAAACATCCTTGTTGCAACGGCTGGAAGGCTCAAAGGGAGCATTAGCAAGCAGAGGTGTTGAGTAAGAGGTTATCACATATCTGATTGGTAGATATCAGATGCAGGAGCAGGAGCTCTCTGCTAAAACCCTAAAACTGGGGCAAATTGCAAACGATACAAGGCTTAAAGGCACAAATTTCAGCATTACGAAGAGAAATCTGGCTTAGAGCAAAAATGATAGTAATAACGACCTGGTCCATATAGGGCATATTTTCATGATAGTTGTCAAAGTGTTTAATAAAACCCTTTGCAGTACAACTCTCTGAAAGAGAAAAAATAACATAGGATAAACCACCGAAAGTGACAGTCTGATGCGGAGGACAGGTGGAGTCAAGTTCACAGTTCGCAAATGTGAACTGCCTCGACTGAATTTTGGGACACTGCAGGTGATTGTGTCATTTCTCTGGATGAACCAGTTTGAAATTCTGAAAACCAAATCCATCCCCAAACTTAAGGAAAGTAGGACTCCTGTGCTCAAATTTAACAGTTCAGTATATCTCTCATTTTAAATGAGACATTTAAATCCTCTATTCAAAGAATGAAAAGTGTTTTTTAAGATACTAAGAGATGTCTCTTCCAGTGCTTGAAATAATCCATTTCTGAGTGATGCTAACTGAAAGATATCATAGACAGAGTAAAAAGTTTTGGACGATAAGACATCTTTTTCTTTTTTTAATAATAATAATGCTTTATCAGTGAGGTGTGTTTTTAGACATTTTTAAAGAGACAAATTTTATTTTGAACAGTAACTTTATCAGTGAATCACAACAACAGAAACATGTATCACTGCAATTTCATGTTACACATTAGATGTTACTCTAGCAAAAACATCCCCTTAAATTTGTAGTTGCGTTAACAGTGTTATTTTATGTAACGTTTCTGTACTAATAAGCTGCATATAGAGGTCTTACTGAGATCATACAGGACATTTATGTCTAGAGGTCAGTTTGCATGTGCTGATTGTGTTCAATTGCCAGTAGTGTAGTAAAGAGATCTTTCATTGTTTTGTTAGATGCTATGACAAATTCAGACTTACTCCATCCAATTCTGGATTTTGAGAGAAGCAAGAAAAGCTTTACAGATTATTTCTTTTTAAAATGCAATTAGACACCTACGTGCTCTGAGGATGGGGAATCCCAGCTGCAAAAGAGTCAGAGGAGGACCCGCGTCTCAACACAGCCAGCAACATGCAAACTAATGCACCCAGTGATATCCAGGTCCTGCCGATGCCCCAGGTGGGTCACTAAGGAAAGGGCTCGTGCAAAATTCCAAGGACTTAAAGCATGAAGAGATTCAATACAGAAAAGAGGTATGGATAATAGCTGCAATACAGTTGCAGTCGGTATGGATTTCCTCGTAACAGCCAGTACCAATAATCCTCTGGCAGTGGTAGACACTGAGTTGCAATACAGAGCCAAACCTGAAGAGCAAGTGTGTGGGTCCCCATCACCCTGCAGCTCCCGGTGAGGTTGGCAGGTGCTCAGAGGGGCAGGCCTCACCAGGGCGCTGTGCAGAAGCCATTTCCTGTTTTCACAACATGAAGTGTATGTTTGCCCTGCTCAACACCATATTAGCGTCTTTATCTGGTCTTTGATTTCTCCTAGGTTTCATAAATCTCAGCTAGCCCCATCCCTCACTGTTTAATGTAAGCAGTGGATAAAAAGCATATGTAACTTTTTCAATAAGATTTCTGGCTTCACCCTTTTAACCCAAAGAATAACTATAAATAGTTTATAATGTCTGGGATTTCCACAGCCTAAGTGCAGCTATAAATAGTTCTAAACATTTTCCCACTTCATGCTTTTGAAAAGAACATTCTCCACTTCCTTTCTTGGAGAACCCTTGGGAATAATGCTAGATCACAGCTCAGAAAATATGTATATTAGGAGAGTTTAGCAAAGCATAGCTAACAAAGTTGCTAACAGCAGCTCTCAAATTAATTTCACATAAGGAAAGGGTCATGCGTCTTTTGTAACAAGTTCATATTCATAATTCACCCCAGGACACTTAAAAATCAGCCATTTGTGGTATGTCTGTATTCACTTAGCCCATGAGGGTATTTTAGGGGTTGTTTGTTTTTGCAAGGAATTCGTTGTTCTCCAGCCTCGCAAGCGATGGCAGGATTTATTTGTATTTACTTGAAGTACGTGTGTGTCCAGCATCTGGTATTTCAAGCACTACAGCAGAACACGTCCTTTCCTCTTATTTTTAAGCATGACTTCAGTACCCTCCTGCAGACGTCTGTGCGATTGGAACCGTTCAGCCGAGACGTAAAGGCCGGGGGTGTAAGCCCCCGGCTTCGCCGAGGCTTTCCCAGGGCCACGGCCCCGCGGGGCCGCGGTGGAGAGGGAGCCTGGGGGGCGCCGCCGCCGCCGCCGCGCTCCGCGCTCCGCGCCGCGCCGCGCTGCGCTGCGCGGCGGCGCCCCCTGCTGGCGCGCCGCCGCGGCCTCACGCGCGGCACCCCGCGCGCGAGTGGGAATTCCCTTTTGGCCGAGACTGAGGCAGCTGTAAAACGAGCCAGAAGCAGGAAAACGTGTAAATCTAAAGCGCAGCAGAGAACAGCTCCCAAAGCAAAACGAAACAAAACAACAAAGCCTATGTCTGCGGGGCAAATGCGCCTGCCTGCCGTTGGGTCCTTCATTCTATTTATGTTGCCTTTTTATCTTAAGTCCCCACAGTCCTTTTCGCTTGAACAGCTCTAAAACCTCCCCCATTTGTTTTAGCCTTGGCTTGAAGATATTTGAAGCCGATGATAGGAAAGACTGAAATTTCTTGTTGCAAAGGACACTAAGAAATTATTTGCTCGAGGAAGACAGATCGTGTATCTCCTAATGGACAGACATTTGCATCGTTCAGCTGCAGGGAATGGCTTCCACAGAGAAAAGTTAGGAAGCCCAGTTCAGTAAACAGCTCACTTGCAGAAACCCAGACCATTTACTCTGGGTGGCTCAGAAAAATGTTCATGTGAAAACAGAAAATCCCAGATGCTGTTATATCTTTTCAACATACAGAGCAGTTTAGTGAGAGCATTTCATGCGTGGCTTACGTGTATACAAAAATCTAGATGAGCAGTAATGAAAGACCAGATTCAAAACAAACATTTTTAAATTGGGCCTAGGAACTGGCAGGGATGTTGAGTTCCTAATATTAGATGGCAACAACTTCTGTAAACAAGGAGCATGAGAAGAGAAAGTCCTAACCCCATAGGACCCCAGCAACTCAGAGAAACTCTGTAGCATAAGGTGTAAAGTTAAAGTGATGGCTAAAGTTAGTGATGGCTAAGGTTAAAAGTACAGTGAAATGGTTTACAGAATAGATCAAATCAAGCTGAGATGCCTCCAGGAATTCAAACTGTTTTTCTTTTGATCCTTTAGTTTTAAATGTGTATGTATGCAGCGGCAAAGTTGTATACATCATTCATTAAATACAAATTGGCAGTGACGCAACCAAAACCAAGATGCTGATTCCTTAACAAGAACCAAAGCTTTGAAAGTATTACTGCTGCAGCCTTTTCAATAATTTGTGACATGATATGCAAAATCTGCACCCACTGAAACACTGAAAGAAGTAAGGCTACCACTTCAAAAATGACTCTTTTGTCATTGATGCAATTGTAGTTGCTCTGGAAAGGAGTTGTGGAGATCGTGGAGGATTCATCAGAACCGAGAAGATCTGATGGTGCACGGGCACAAATTGCTCGCAGCTCCACTAGCATGGCTCCTTCTCACACCATTGCTGAAGGCTTTGGAGACTGTGCATTGTGGAGGAGACTGAGTTTTGGTTCCTTAAATCCATCGCAGCCAGAATGTGGGACATAAAAATACTTGGTATCACTGCTGATCAAGCAAGAAGTGGGGTGACCAGTGAATATTCTGTTGTCCACATAAAAAAAAAAAACACTTGTAATTACACATTACCTCTATATTAAGCTGACTGTGAGAAAAGGGAAGTGATAGCTCTACGGCTAATGACAAAAGACAACACTGATCTCTTGGTCAGGGAGAATAGCTAGCTACCAGTTAGTACTGTCATTCAGAGTATGGTGAATAAGAACTGAGATGTCTCTGCCAGCAGACCAGTAAAATGAGTCTGCTGTTTGGACCGTAGGAACAAAAGCCTCTCAAAAAAGCTGGTGAAATGACACAACTTTTACAGGTTGTCCAGAGAGGTTGTGGAGTCTCCTTCCCTGGAGATATTCAAAACCCACCTGGACACGATCCTGTGCAATGTGGTCTAGCTGGCCCTGCTTGAGCAGGGGGATTGGACTAGATGATCTCCAGAGGTCCCTTCCAACCTCAACCATTCTGTGATTCTGTACCTTTGATATAACACTTCTTCCTCTAGCTTCCAAACTTTTTCTCAAAAGAGCACTGAGAATGCACCCAGCAGTATGTTGCATTTACAGTTACCTGTGATGATTTTATACTTGACCCATAAGCTTGTATGAAGTCAAAAAATCAACAGGCATAGCTTATACACCACATTGTCACGCAGTAATCATTCTGTAAGTGTTCATTCTCCTCAGTCCAGTTTTTTTTCCTCCCAGTCTTGCTTTTCAAGTGGAACTCCTTTACTATTGAGCATTTATTTAAATAATCATAGTACAAGCCATGGCCCCTGAACTGGCAATTTCACTCACCTCCCATCTGTGCAGCACTTTACTGTCACATGCCCCTAACTCTATAGGGTACAAGTGCAAGTCACTCTAGTACATTCAACTCAAATGCTGCTCCCATTTGCCATGGAGCAAGGTCTTACTGAACCCAAAAGCCAAACATGATTTCCAAACAGGAGTAATATGCTGAGAGGGCTCAGCTCCAAGAGAAGCCTTCACACTATTCTAGGTAAACTGTACTGTGCAGCTGAATAGGGAAGTAAGTTGAGCTAGGAAAGAGTTAAATGATCAAGCTGAAATGTTATTTAAATATCATGAATTAAAAGCTGCAGACTAGCTGCAAAGAATAAAAAGGGGCACAAGCTTGGCAATGTTCCTAAGGCAGTAAAAGCAATGTTCAGAGAGAAAGAAATCTTTGTCTGTATGCAAAAAGGAAACTCAAATTGGCAAAATGGAGCAAGGAAAATGTATCTGGGTGATAGCAAACTAACAGAATACAAATTTCCCTCAATGCAAGGAGAATCTCCATGAACATTTAAGCACCGCCACTGTGAAAGATCTCACCTTGTAATACAGTCAAGGTGAAAACCCAGCAATTCCAGCGTCTATTTTTAAACGTCTGTGTTTAATTGTAATTGTTTCCGTCACATCTCTCTGTTTCCCACCGTGAGGAAAAAAAAGCAGTCCCTTCTTCCTCACTCATTTATGTTGTGACAAATGCTGTCTTAGAACTCAGTTTGCTCCCCTTGGAGCCATTTGCCGATGATTTAATGAAAACAGGAACATGGACACCAGCCTCCCTGCAACCCAAACCCCTTGCATCTCCAAAAAGCTGTCATGCCGAGGGTGAGATTACACTAATGTGGTGTAACTGCCGACCCGTTGCTGAGAAGGATGGTCCCCTGCCTCTTCCACAGGGAACCTAACACAGGATGGCTACGGACTGGGATGGATCCGATTGCTGTTTTGATGGAACAGTGACCTTCTTTTATTGTTTCAGTGGGTTAGTTTTCAGCTGCTTGATCAGGCTCAACCTGAAGTCACCCAACATCAAAGTCTCATGTCAGGGAAGCAGTGGGAACATATGGCTGAGGGGAGAGGGCCCACTCCAGTCAGAGGCAGGGTTGAAGTGCAGCAAATTAGGTATAATTGAAACAGCCTCTTGAGAAAAACATGATCAGAAGCCTCGTGCTAGACCCTAAAGGACTAGGGTGAGAGTTTCTACAGGGTGCAATTAATTAGATTGCTGTGTTAAGTGCTGAGCATCCCTTTTGGTAAATTGCAAGCCTGCCATTGAAAACTGGGTGGGGAAAATAAATTCAATTTGTTGGAGGTTGTTATTGCTTCAGAATGCATCCTTTCTCCTATCTTGCCCTTACAGTGAGAAATTATTCCGACAACAGCACTGCCCTGGAGCTGCAAGGTCCCTTAAACCTGCCAAACGGAGTAGACTAGGCAGGGAGCTGAAGTGGTAATCCCTGTGAGCCCTATCAGCCAGCGTGGTGACTGACAGGAAGATTTCTCCCACCTAAGGTTACTCTATTAGATTTTCATCAGGGGGTCCACATCTGCTTGCCCCATCCTCGGCACCCGGCTTGCAGCGCTGCCGGCTGAGGGGGCTGATGGCTGAGCTGCAGCACATCCCATCACGTCCAGCAAAAGGGACATTCCTCACAGCACACAGCAAAAGCATGTCATGGTACTTCTAATGAAACCCGCTCTAAAATGATTGTCTCTTTACAATTTCCTGTAAGGAAACCCCCCAGAATAACGCAGCGCACATCTAGTTCAATTCACTATTGTTGTTACTGCCCCATGCCAAACACATCCGAGAAAATCTTGATACTTACATAAATTCCTGCAATCGTATGAACAAGGAGTGTCTTCCTGACTGCACCTGGAATTTGGCATTAATAGCTTTTGTAATTTTCTCTCCATGGAGGCTCTCTAAACTGAAATAATTAGGAGTTTGGAGATTCCCTAAACAAGTTCCCATGAGAAAAGGATTTGTGGTTAAGTTTTGAGAACTCGGGTAACTTGTACAGGCTGGACTATAATGACATTATTCTTTGCAGTGACAGAAGGAAAGAAATCACAAAATAATGCTGATGGTGAATCCCTTCAACTGGAAATGTGGTATTTATATGATTTGCTAATATCTTTTCTTTTTCTTCTATTTTCAAAGCAAACTTGGGTGAACAGTACCTCTCTGCTGTGCTGATACTTACTGATGAAACATTTCAGAAGTTACCTGCTCAGGTATCTATCTGCCTACTCAGGAGAAGGATGTAAATTTAACTCTATTCAGCAGTTTTGCAGCAAGTTTTTTCTTAGGAATCTAACTTTAGTTTTACAGGACTGGGTTGTGTGAAACCAAGTAGTACACTTGTGCTGCTGCATGGGAAATGTCTTGTTTTTAATGAGTTGCCAACTTAATGACCTGTGGGATTTCAAAGTTCCTTTTTGGTTTTAAAGGAAATGATTAATATATTTTCTGTCTTTAATTATGGTACCATAATTGTGTGAAAGGAATTCCATTCATTCTTTTCTTTATTTAAATGCTTTACATTTGTGAATGTTAGACAATGTATTCTCTTAAAAGGTCCGTCCATAAAAGAGATGTATAATGTTATTCACTTTCAGACTGAAGATTGATGAAAATAATGGTACTCTTCAGTTTTTGGCCAGAATATTTTTGAATCTTACTTTAAAAGGATGCACATGTTGTTTAAATGATTGTTTAATAAAAATACGTTGGGTTTATATGGAAATAAATGCCATGGCTTCAAGCATCTATTAATGTAATTTACTTTTACAGCAAAAAATATTTTAAAAAACAGGAAATCTCACGTGTTTATTTTTGTTTGTACTGTAATTGGCTACTATAACTCACTAACAAATGTCCTAGACTAAATTTAGGTAATTGGTAGTATATAATATATTCTAGAAAGCAGATCTTGATCCTACTGCTCTGCCTGTATAATTTAAGCATTCTCTAGTCCTGAAAATGATTCGTGACTTCCTTCTCCTTTTTGTGCCGCAAATAATTGGGAGATTAATTTCCTGATTTTCTAAGGGTTTATGTAAAGAGTGCAGTGTACGAGTCCCGTCCTTGTGACCCAGATATTTTGAGTCCCAGATATTTTTCAATGATCTGTGCATCTCCAGAAATAAACTCTTTGATTTGACTTGTACCCTTGTACCTAAGGAGGGCTTGATTTTATAAAAACTGCAGTGTGGAATGAACTAGATGCCTCCTCAGAGCCTCCCTGACTTCAGCAGAGCTATGGGAAGGCAAAACGCTCTTTAGTTGATTTTATGGTAAGTTTTAAACTGCAAAACAAAACCTTTTATTAGCCATAGAATCATAAATAAAACTTTTCCATGCTAGGAAAGATGAACTCCAGCTTGGACATTTTGAAAGCTATCTTGCTAGAGTATTTTGCTGGAGGTATCTTTCCAATCCTAATACTTAGTTTATTTATAGATTTGGAAGCACTCCACTTTTTGTGCATTGCTCAAGACATATTTGCCTGCCACAAGGATGGAATATAAGGCTTCCATTTAGAAAATCTTTCACTGTGCACAACCAAAACCACACTGAGGTGGAACACCTCCCTCCCACTGTCTACTCAGCTTTTCTAACCCAGCACCCCAACAGGTGGCTTCATGGTGCTCATCACCATGGATCTCTAATTCCCTTTCCCACATTGTCTGGCCTAGGGACCAAAACCCACTCTCTGACATGGACCACAATGCTAACAGATGTACCGTTTGATACGGGAAACTTTTCTTTCATACGTGTCCAAAAACTGCGTTTCTTTGGAGTTTTGCATAGTCCCTGGTCCTTTAGAAAAAGGTAGTGAAACTTCTCTAATACAATTCTCAGCCTCTCTCGCTGTGCCTCTCCACCCTGTCAGGGACACCTGGCTCTTTCCTCAGCAGCAGCACCACTGCAAAAGCAACACAGACCAGGAAAGGACTACACAGGTCATCAAATCCCAGTTGTCTGCTATCTTAGGACCATTCATATAATCCATTTGTAAAGTTATCAGGCTCCACTTTAAAACTACTTAGGCTTTATTGCCCCTCTACACCTATTGGAAAGCTCTCATTTCCAAGAGGTAAGCTTCTACCTACTAGTAGAAACACTTAGTATCAATCCTTCAGTGCACAGACTTGCATTTTGCAGTATTACATTTAATCCCACTTCTATTTCTCCTTTTCTTGTAAACCTGTTAACCTTACTGAGCTGTTCTGCCTTTGCTGAACTGCAGTCGGAAGGATGTAAGTTTAAGAAGTTTTTTGACACACAAGAAATGCATTACAGTTCTGTTGATAAATAGAAAATATTCTGCTATCCCAGAAAGCTTACAGTGACCTTGCTTGTATATTCAAAAATGAAAATATACACACTCCTTTTGTTAAATTACAGTGCTGGAGTATTCTGCTAGAAGTGAAGTGCAAAGTTAAATTTCAGTAATTACGATTATGAAAAGAAGTGTTGAGGTAATTTTCACAAATGTGATTGTGTAACCAAAAAGAATTCCACTATATTAACCAATATAATTATTACCTAACATATTAATGTAGTAATCAGTATGGTTAAGATAAAACTTAGAAAAAGACCTGGTAAAGCAGATGACATAAAAACAGATGTAAGGCTAATTTTCTGTAGCTTTCCCTCAGCCATGTTTCTGGAAATTCTGCCTCTGGTTTAAATGCAGACTATGTCAAAATGAACAAGGCAGGCAATTTTGAAAAAAAAAAAAAAAAGAATGCTAAATCTATTTCTATATTATTAGTTCTGTAGCTTTCAGAAAAATTTTATTGTGTTCACGTGTGAACCTAGCAAAGGAACCAGTGCTCCCTGGGCACTAGGCTAATGCTCCATTGCCATTACTAAATGATACACCAAAGCTCTGTCCTGACCCAGCTACTCTGCTTTGTGCCATTAGGAAATAACAGCACATACCCCTACTTTTTGTGACAAAGTAATTAATGAAAATATTTAATATATAAATCTCAAGACCTATCTTTGAGTAACTCTGCTTTCAATCACCCTGCCTACAATTCTAATACTAATCTTCAGGTTTTCCACCTTAAACAATAATTCTCCATTTGGCAATGTATCAGGTACTTTACAGAAGTTCATACAGGTCTATTACACTTTTCCACTTACCTTATTAAAGAAAGATACCAAGTTTGTTTTTCATGAACTGCTGTTGGTAAATGCAGTTTGCATTTTATCCTCTTTTACAGTAACTGTAGTCTCTTTAATCATTCTTTCTATCAATATAGATTTTAAAGTCCTTTGAAGTCAGACTGACAGACTATCCAGAACTTCTTTCCTACATATAGCATCATGTATTGATAGAGTTGAAACCTTGCAACTTGTGGAATCAATGTTATTTGCTTTCTTCATGCACACAGCAAATTCTGCCTACCTGCAGAAGACTATGAAAGCATTGTTGGTAGAGGAGCAGTAATTGCAAAGCAGATGCATTCCTCTGTCTGGCATTTCAAGTAAGGTAATGAGAAATGAATAAACTTTATATTGTATGTAGAATTGTAGAGTGTAGAATTATAGAACTGGGTAACTCCACATATTTGCATTTACTCTGCATTATATCACCAGTCATTGTTCCGCCAATGTTGCAGTTACTTGCAGGCCCCTGTGGAGTAAGAACACAATTTCTATAGTCTATAACGCTGATTCACAACTATGTTTATAAATTTTGTTTCCCAAAAAGATGTGTCAAATGATTACGTCTGAGAGGAGGAGCAGGCCACATGTCATTAAGAGTAGGTCTATGGCATATTATATCCTTAGTCTCACTGCCAATAGCATATGTAGGAGATTATCCTACCTTATTACACTGGAGTCACCTTGTGCCCCGAGTCTGAGAGAGAAAAATACTGCTCCATCTTTTCTGTTTCACATATTATTCCTCCCAGAATGTCTCCTCAGATGGTATACCAGTGCATCTTTGGTTTTCACATGTGGTTTATTACTTTGATTCTCCCTTTCTGGCTGCTTGGTTCTCATCTCTCCAAACAAGAGAATTTTGTGAAACATGAAATAACTGTTCTCTTCTATTCTCTTTAAGGAGAGGATTTTAAGCTTAGGCTTTAAGAAAGATATTGACAAAATGGAGAGAGTGCAGAAAAAAGCAAGTAAAATGAGATGAGATTTAGAATATGTGGCCTATGAAAATAGATAGGTTTACTCTAGAACAAGGAAAACTGAAGAAACTTCATTGAGGAAGGCTGGTAATAACCTTCTTAAAAGTAAAAGATGTAAAAGACTATCTAGGTATGCTTGAGCTCACCTTAATGCAAGGGGCATGAAAAGGCCTGAAGAGATTCTTGAGATCTGTGTGTCTTCCATTTCTATGCTTTTGTCCGAAGATGGCAAGTTGCTACCAATGCCACAGATAGATAGACATTTTAGTAGATTTGACCATCAGTAGTGTGAGCATTGAGATGGTTCTTTTCGTGCATATATCTATATATAAACTGTTTTACTTTCCTTTTCTCAAGTAGTCCATACAGGATTCAGAGATAAAGATGGCCGATAACCAAAGAGACAGCAGTCCTCCACCCAGTTCCACCTAGTCAATCACAGATTATAGGTGAGCATGCACAGAACTGACTTTGCATGTGTGCATCTTCTAGTAAGTCTTTACTTTTTATATTTCTCAGGTTATTCTTCTGGAGATGAACAGAGATTTGTTTTGCTGAAGCTAAACATATTATTAAAGCGTTATGCGTATTTCTCTTTTTCTTTGGGTGTTACAGTATCAGATAAGGACATATCACCTTCCTTTTATAAGAAAAGCAGTAGGCAGAGTGGAGATCAGCCAACTACTTCCACCTCTGTTTTACACCAGGGTCTTATCAGTAGGCGAATGGTTTGAGAAACAACAGATCCTGTGTTCAGAGACTAGAAACTGTGACAAAAGTATTGTGGGAAGCAGCGAAAGGACTAACTGTAACGGCTGTGTCAGTCATCTTTCTACATTGTTTATCGCTTCTTACACAAAGTGCTATACTTTTCCTTGTCTTATGTAATGTACTAGCATTAACGAGAAAGACGGTCCTGCTCTGAAGAGGTGAACAGAGAAGGGAAACTGGGTTTTGAAGAGGATTGTGCTGTTTCAGAATATGATTTCTTTCTGTCTGGAGCAAGCCCCTATTTAGAAAAAAGGAGTGGAACGGTGACTCCAGGGAACTGCCTGAGGTGGAGTGCCCTGAGCCATGAGCAACGGGAGTCCCCACGCAGCAGGCTGCCCCACAGCTGTGGACACTGAGAGCTCCAGCTATCAAGGAAAAACGAGCTTGGAAGCCTTGAGAGCCAAGGCTCCCAGCACTTCCCAGATCTCTGCCAAGGAACCAGGTCAGCAAGCTGTCAGGAAGCTGGGTAAGGTTCTCATTGAAACATTAGATTCTGATGAATCAGCAAATACTCAATTAAAAACATGTCAGAATTTTTCCAACTGGCTCTACTCACAATCTAAACAAATAAAGGGTGTGGGGAGGAAATACTGCCCTTATTTTACACTATAGGGACTGAGGCACAGAGATATGAAGTAACTTATGCCAGGTGCTAGAGAAAGCCTACACTCAGGAGGCAATCTGAGATTCCATGCAGTCCCTTAATCACAAGAGTATCCTTCCTCTGAGCTTAATTAATTTGCCATTACAATGACCTTGTGAGATAAGTATTACTTTCATTTTATAAGTAGGAAACCAAAATAACTTTTACAACAGCAAATAGGAAGCTTGTATCTGAGCCAGGACTTGAACCCAGTATTCCTAAAGCTGCTCAGCTTTAGTAGCAAGCCTAGCTTTTTATTCCTTGGACAGGCACATAGACAAGATACAATCAGTCTTGGTGGATAACCTTAATTACATAACTCTACTAATAGCAGCAACGGTATAGATTCCTACAGCAAAATACCTCTGTGTCTCCTCATACTGAAGCCATAATGTTCATACAAAAATGCTGTTTAACTGTGACTAAAGCCCTCATATGTGGCTTTGGGGTAGCATAGAACTTAAAAAAAAAAAAAAAAAAAAGGCAATATGTAAAGCTCTGTTTTCAGATAAAAGGAGGTAACCAATGCTTCACTAAAAACTCACGTACACAGTGAAACTGGTTTTCCCAGCTCTGCTAAACACCAGCAGCTGTACCTAGGCATACCACATACTCTCATATGGCACCAAGTTTCTCAGGCTTCCGTATGCAAATACTCACTCAGTCCTTCATTTGGATTTCCACTTTGAACACAGGGCCTAATTGCAGGCAAGAACGGTAACCTCGCCTGATGTTCAAGTCAGTTCACAATTTTTATTAATAAGCTCTGATTTCAAATATTTGTGTTTGCTTTCTTATCTTTGCCCATTTTAAAAGTTTGTGTTGAAATTTCCTGAACTGAATTCTTTTAGGGAATGTAGCTATGGAAAACATGTTATTCTGCTTGTGTTAATATCCTGGTAACCTTTTGCTTTTCTACCAGTTTTAGCCTGTGAACAAGAATTTGAATTATGATCTAGTAGTGGCATCAAAGTAACGTAAGGTAAGTGATAAGACATTTGTGCTATGGATGTATCTTCTACTGCCACTGTGAAAATCTGCTGAAATTTGGTCCTAAATCTTTTAAATCTGTTTGCAAGTGCATAATAGAGACCTCGGCGTTTACCAACAAAAATGCTATAAATTCTCTTCTCACTGAACGCGCCTGAGTCCTTCTCTGTTCCAGGCTGTGTAGATACTACCCTTTCTAAGGGACTGAACGTGTTTCTCCCCTTAGACCTGGCCAAGGTCTGTTTGGAGGTAGGCAGCAAGCTGTGAGAAGGTAACTCATTTTCTCAGGGCTCTCACTGCTGACACCTGAGTGCCACAGAGGAAGAGGAAGAAGCCATGCCACTTATAAGCAAAAGTAGTGAGAGTCCCATCAAAGGAGGGAAAAGAGTCGAACTCTTAGTCGAGGGTGAAACTGTGACTGAGAATTGCAGAGGAAAGACTGGACTGGGACCAAGTAGGCAGGAAGTAAAAATTAGAATTGCTTGAGCAAGGAGACTTTGACATACAGAAGACGGGATAACAGGATTAGGAGCTCTCAAGGGAAATTAGGAACAAACTAGGATTCACTGAGGAAAACAGACTGACATTGTGTGAGAAATATGAATGGGATGCACAGGAGTCATGGGAGTAGAAGTACTTAGGTTTGCCTGGGAAGAAGACTGGAAAAAAGCATGTAGATACAGAGTGGAGCTGAGAACAAAGGATAGATTTTGGAAGGGAGACTAAGAGTTTGATGGGTGAAGGCCGAAAAAGGAGTAAGGAGCCTAACAGGAGGAGGGAGAAAACTTGGAGACAGATGAAAGGTGGTAAGGCAGAAGAGATCCAGCTTGATGCAAAAGAGTCTGTGTTCATTAAAACACGTTTTCCTCCAGGGCCTATAAAGAATCTCGAGAATCACCATTTCTCTAGGGTCATCAAGTATGTTTTAGAACCATTGGCAAAGTGTGTTTTTCCTCCTTTACTAGTTTGGGTTATTCAGTGGTGACACACTATACCAGACCTGTAGCAGAGTTTCTGAAAGTTGTTTTTACAGATAAATCCTGTGACAGTCAATATATAACGTCTCACATGAAAGTCTAGAATTTATTTTTGGATAAAGAAGAATGACCTGCAAAATGAAACCTTAAAAGTTAGCAAATGCCATAACTAATGTTTCCTATGCCTGCAAGACAGAAGATATAGAACAGCTTTCATGTGAGGCACAACAAATAAAATTAAGTCTGGAAAAGGGACAGCCTACAGGGGATAATGATAGAGGTCTGTAGAAATGACGAATGGCACAAATAAGAGAGCGGAAAAGGATTTTCTGTCTCTTTCAATAGAAGACCTAAGGTACATAAAATGAACCTACAATGAGCCAGGTTCAAAACAAAACGAGATGGTTCTACTGCTTGCCAAAGGATGGTGTTGATGCTGAAAGCCTATACGGGCAAAGGAAAGCATGGATCTGTTGATGATGACTGCTATAAGGACATGCATCTGGCTCTAGTCCCTGAGCCAGAAAGGGGACAGGCTTGTAGAAGTCTCGGAGAGCATGGGAGAAGTTTGCCCTGTCCTTACTCCTAGGTATTTGCTGCTCTTACTGATTTGTGGAGAGGAAAAATAGTGAGAACTTCAAGAAGAGGTTCCGTAGGAGGTAGAGAAGTACCGAAACCTGTTAATGTACATCTGAACCAGGGTTTCCCTTTCACTGTAAGGGCATAAGTCAGAGGACTTTGTAAATCAAGGAACACAACCATGCCCAGAGACATAAGACGGAAACTCCTCTTGTGGGCCATGGAGTTAGCTCAGAGCCCAAGCAGGCCCACTGTGGTTCCCCACCATTTTCTGATGATAAGAGACTGGGTCTCTGGGCAGGTCATAAAGGTGAAGAATGGAATAGGCAGAGCACAGGCATGCAGAAGCGTTTCTGACATAGACTGGCTAGATGTTGTGCAGCCTGGTCACGTGCTGTGTGAGAGACAGTCAAGGAGTCTCATGGGATAGAGGCCCAAGAAGCAGTGATGCTGGCAAGGCCGGAGTCAGGGCCCACCCTCCCACAAGTCTCACCTGAGATAGGAAAAGATTGCAGGATTCAAGGAAGCCTTCATCTCCTAGAGCAAATATTGCAAAGATGCAGAAGGCTATAGCCACCACCACTGAAGACAAGGGACAGGGCTAGAGGTAAATCTAACCTAGCGCAGCCACTCTTAAGAACTGTTTTCATGCTAAGTTAAACAATCACTGGGTAAATGCAGCTTCAACATGAGAGAGGCCCATTATTATTACCTCCAGGTCACTCTCTGTGGTGATGGGAGTTAAGGGAGTTGTTACCCTCAACAAACTGAATCCAAGTCTAATCCAGCTCTTTATCCCTGAGGGTGGTAAGAGTAGGTGGCATTGGCTTCTTCTCTGGCCTTGTCAAAAGAAGTGTGATTTCTACCAAACTCTTTCAGACAACTGTGGGTGGTGGATCCCAAGTCGACAGAGGCATTTCTGAAGTCCGGAATGAAACCCTGAGAGGCAAGACGTAGGACAACCCTGTCCTCTGCATTTACTTTTTCCTGATTCCATGCGAATACACAGTGAGGCTGCCAATTTTAAGCAACTTCCCACTCTAGCTGTTGATTCATTTTGGATCCTATTCTGTGCTGCTTAGCTCTCTGCATGACATGCACTGTACAGGCAGCTTAGGTCTGAGTCCATCTCTAAAGGTTTAATTTCTAAACCTCAAGGCAGTTTGATTTGTATCTAATATTATCTGGCTTCACTTACTCTAATTGATAATTACAGTGAGTGGGTGGTAGACCTATGAAACAACATCATGTGCCTAGCAGTATGAGAAAATCCTTTGATGTTCTCAGTGGTTGCTAAGAGGCACAGTTTCTGGTCCCTTCTAGAGGGGACAATCACGAGCATTTTTCACTGTAAGACGAAAGTTTGATATTTTTCCAGCGTGTGGTGAGCGGCCAGTTTAGGTGGCAACCACTGCCAGGGGAACTGAACACACGAGTACTTATGTTCACACCAAACAGACTCAGTTCTGTAGGCATGTCAGATTGACCCTTCGCCCCCAAATTACAAGCTTGTTTATTTTTTAAACATATCAAGTCTGTTATGCCAAAGAAAATAATGAACTACTGTAATAGGTTTGGATCCCTAATTTCATAATGGGGTGATTTTGCTTCTTCCAGCTGAAAGTAAAATGGCTAGTAATTAAGTCAGCTGATAGACTGACATTTCAGTTAAAGGTGTTAGTAGGACCTATGTGTTCATAGGACTAAAGATTACAAACTGTACAGATGGTCAGAACATTTTTTCTCATTTTGCCTCTGTAGTCTAGAATGTGAAAGACCAGTATTCAAATTTCTGTGGTTTAAATCAAAATGATCTAGGATAAAAAGTATCTATGAAGCAAGGACTTATGTGGCAGTGTCCTGAATCCAATCGTTGTGGCAGACATACTCACTTCTTGAATTGAAAAGTTTGGGTTTCATTCAGTTGCAGACATTTCAACACCATATTACTTTTTGGTTAAAATATCTGAAAATTAACGAGGGTTGTAGAAATGTGGAATCCAAGCATATAACAGAAACTCAAAATTTGGCATAAAACTTAAATGATATCCATCCTCTAAGCAAAAACAATGCATAGCTTCTGAAGCCTGCACAAACACAAGGCAATATACCAGCATAATTTTTATCTCACAGATTTTAAAAGTAAAACTTCTGATAGGGACAACCTTATCCAGTATAAAAGCTTTCATACAGGGAATTATACAGCCACACCGTAGCAATATAATCATATATCATGCTATAATTATACTAGAAAATTAAACAAGCCCTAAACCTCAGTACAGGAGACTTTGTACTTTTCGTGTGACTAAAAACTGAAATGGTGCCTCTGTATATTTGATAATGTATGTTTAATAAAGACAGGAAACTATATTAAAACAGTCTGTTGAAAATATCAAATGATCAAAAAATCATTGGAAGTGGAAAGAAGTGGAAATGAATTATGTGAGCGCGTGTGTGTGTGTGTGGGCGCGCGTATGGTATGGGAGGGTGATGGAGAGATTAGGATGTGAAAAAACATCAAATAGAAAAAATATGTGGACATTAGTATAACAGAAAAGGAAAAAGAGGGGGGATGTTAGAAACGTGCAAAATGTAAAATACAGCAAAGAAAAATCAGGCAATTTCGTTTACCTGTTGGTAATACAGGAAGGAAAAAAATGGACATTCAAAGGAATTCATAGACAACCATTCTAAAAGCGGTAAAGCCAAATCTTTTTGTGTATATGCCTAAAGATCTCAAGGATCTCAGTTCTCAATTTTAACTTTGGTGCACAGCACTGAGTCAGATTCCAGATAGGCATAGCCATCTTCTCCGCACAGTGTTGAATTACTTTCTCTCTCCCATATTCTGTTGAAAAATGACTTTCCTTTCCATGCGGCCATGCCACGGGCATCACAAAACAGAAGCTTCCTGCTCAGTTTTCTGCCCAGCCAATCTAGGATTGTGCAGCCTGGAGCAGAAAACGTCCCTGCTGGAGGAGGCCACGGTGGGGAAGGTGACCGTACTCCAGTAGTCCTGAGCTCAGGGCACTGTAAGCAGTCACCCAGTGAGAAGGGAAATGTACAAACTGATCAGGCCTGGGGGTCCTTCCCCCTCCTTTTTGGAGGAGAGGAAGGAAGTGGAGCAGCTTAGTCTTGTTAAGGACACAAAAGCTATGATGTGTGTCAAATACTAGTTCTTACTGCAGGACCACTGAGGTGGGTGAAAGAGGTGGTTGTCACAGTATTTCCCCTGGCCTCCTTTTGCTGAACTATTCAGGATTAAATTTTCAACACCCTTTAAAAAACCATTTCAACATAAGGTAAACAACAGCAATGGGCAAAGTTTGTGTCAGTTAAAGTCTGGCAAAGGAAACAGCATCTTAACAGAAGGTATCGAGCATGCACTTCTTTTATAACTCAGTCTTCACAAGTTTCAGGATAAAACGTGCTTTTTAAAACAAGGAAAATATAACCCTCTAAGTGATGGGGCTTAGTGAGAAACTTCCTCTCTGGGCAGGTTATCGCACAATTGTTTTCTGCAGGATTGTTGCTCTCTTCTTTAAAAGTAGCTGGTGCATCTGGGTTCTGCTGTTACGGTAGCGGGGGCCAGGGATGAGCCCAAGCTAAGCGGGCAGCTGCCTACTCTTGCGAGAACCTGGGGAGTCAAAATACAAGCTGGCAAGCGTGAAACATGTACAAACCCCGGACAATAACTGTTGAAGTTGGCAAAAGCGAGGGATCTAATTTTCTCAGTGCTGCACTTCGGCCTCACAGAGGCAAACAAAAAACAACAACGACAAAGGGGAATCCGCTTCTGCTTACGCTATGACCAAACGAGTTACAAGTAACGCTAATTACAGCTCATCAATCGTACGCGTGGGTGCCAGACCCACCGTGCCGAGCAGCCCTCGGCCGCACGGGGAGGGCTCCCCGCGGGAGGACGGGGCTCCGGGGGCCGTTTCCGCGCACGGGGTCGACGCTGCCGCTGCCCCGCCGGCTCGGGGCTGCAGGGCGCCTGCTCCAGCCCGGCTCCCGCCGGCGGGCGAGGCTGCGGCTGAGGCGGGGACGGCGCCTCCGTAGTGGCCGCCGCCCGGCCCCGGAAGTCCCCTCGCAGCCAGCGAGGCGCCGCCTTCCTGCCTCCGCGGCTCCTCCTCCGGCCGGGCAATATGGTGGCGGAGGCGGCGCGGGGGGAGCCGTGAGCCGGTGCCCGCTGCCCTCGCTGCTCGCGCGTCCCCGCTCGGGGGCGGCCGCCGCTGCCTCCCTGCCCGCCTCGCGGTCTGCCCAGCCCAGCCCGGCGCGGCGCGGCGCGGCGCGCAATGCGGGCGGCGGCGCCGCTGCCCGGTTCCCGCTGAAGCGCGGCCGCTGCCCATGTGGTTGTCCCGGTAAGGCCGGGAGCGAGCGGGACGATGCTGCTGTCGCTGGTGCTGCACACCTACTCCATGCGCTACTTCCTGCCCGCCGCCGTCATGATGGGCGCTGCGCCCACCTACGTGCTGGCCTGGGGCGCTTGGCGCCTGCTCTCCGCCCTGCTGCCCGCCCGCCTCTACCGCGAGGTGGACGATCGCCTCTACACCATCTACCAGAGCATGGTGCTCTTCTTCTTCGAGAACTACACGGGCGTGCAGGTGAGCCGCGGGCGGGGGGCTCCGCCTGCCGCGCGCGCCGCGGGGAGCCGTTGGGACCGGCCGTTGGTGATGTCAGCGGCGGGCCGGCCTCGCCTGGCCGCGGAGCGGAGCGGGCAGCGCCGCCGGGTCTTGCCGGCGGGCGCCATCGGCGGGGCTCCCGCTCCTCTGCGCGGGGCCGGCGGGCGCCAGGCCAAATAGGCGGGGCGAAAGCGCCCGCCGGTGTCGGCAGGTGCAGGCTTCGGCCTTTCCCGCGTCAGCGCTGTAGGCTGCGAGGGCAAGGGCTCCGCGCCCGCCGAGCATCGCCACGAGGCTGCCGCTCGCTGAGCGCCCTGCGTTGCTCCTCTAACGACGCTTTTCGCCCACAGCGTGCTGGTGTTCTGTTCCTTTCGCAGGTTGGCGAGCAGAAGTGATGCGACATCAGTCGTGCTCTGTCAGCACCCGAATGGCAGCCGCCTTTGCGCACGTGAACTGTGTGGCTGGTTTGGTGCAGCCCTAGTATTAAACTGATAGTAGATAGGAACATTGTAATTAACTAACATTGTACTTAATATATCTACAAGTTTTTTAGTAAATAGATTACTTATCCCCTAAACTACTGCGATTTCTCAGTCTTCCTGCAGTTTATCCACAGTCAGTCTGGGGCCCTTAAATTTTGGGTCAGGCAGGGACTGTGATTGTTCAGCATCTGAGATGCTGACGTCCCGACTTCAAGTTGAGATGTCGGAGTTGGAGGCCTCTCATGTGAGCAGAGGAGTATTTAGGTTCAGATAATAACACTTAATTTAACAATCGGCGTATGAAACATTAAATGTTTGAAGGGGTTACATATCCGTTTGCAATTGGAAAGCTAAACATAGAGACTTTTAATTCCGCATTTAAAAAATTAAATAAATGACAGGTGCCTACGGTGCCTCAGCCTGACTTAAAGTTACTGAGTATGTAGAAGCGTAACTGAAGTTAGTGTCAGCTGTAGGCCCACAGGAGTGAAGAATAACAAGTACTTACGTGTTGACTGGCAAGCCGTAGAGCCGGTACAAACAGGCCCTTCTTCATATTTATGGCTAAAGCATCGAGCCACCGTGTCATGAAGCATTTTTTACAAAACTGGGCAAGATCTCCCCTAACTTCAGCTCTTGAGCTGCAGTAGTAAGCCTAGCCTAATAGTAACTTTCATGGAAACCCTCCAAAGCGAACTAAAGGAAGAGAGTGGAATTGCACCGTTTGACATGAGAATAGAAAGGAGGCAAGAAGGAAGAGATCTTTTAGTGGTGCTTAGCTCTTTGCTTGATTCAACTAGTAGCTCCTGTAACTTCACCCTTGCATCTTGTCTAACTTAGTTAACTTCTTTGGCGATTTCCATATCTGTTTTTAAAAAACAAAAATTTGCAGGTTAAGTACTTACTGTTGTTAGCTGCCTTCCTCCTTATGTAGCATGTTTAATGCAAGTATCTTGATGTGTGGTAACACATCAGTAATTAGCTGCTAAAAGTAACTGTGTAATAGCTTAACTCAACCCATTCTAAGAATGAGAACTAAAACTCACGACAGAAATCACAGCAGAAAAAACATTTAGATTTCCTATGAATTGTGTGCACAGAGTAGGTACCACTTTGAACTTTTGATAAGCACTTTTATCAAAAAAAGTCTATCGTGTAAAGATATAGAAAGGAGAAGGACCAGACAACCGTTGTCTGTCTGCCTTTTATTGCACCGATAAAACTTCATATCGGAAAAAAGATAGTACAGGTGATCAGTTAGAACAATATCAAGATAGAGATACTTTGTCAGAGTGCGGCAACAGATGATCTTAGGGGAAGGGGGGGATAATGTAGGCAAAACCAAAATAAAGGATGATAGAAACAAAGAAGAGAGCTGAGAAACCAATGTGGTACGTGTCACAGGGTAAGCAAAATAGTAACTTGGACTGAAAGTTAAACAAAAACACGGAAAATATGATGCGTATGTAGAGAGGTAAGATTACATCTTAATCCTTAAGATTTGTGTGTCATTTAACTGGAAGATATCCCCCATTTACCTGAGGAGGAGAAATGAGATGGCCTCTGGGGCCTACTCTTGCAAACACTGAACTCATTTAACTTGAAACTCATTGTGGAAAGTGAAGCATGTGCCTGAGTGTTTGGAGTTTGGGATGGTAACCTGAGAGCTGTGATGAATTGACTGCTTCAAGGCGTGTCATTGCCTTAATGGAACAGGTGACTGGACGCAGAAGTATATCATCACTAAACTCAATCCAAAAACCAGTGTAGCTTGTGTGACCTCATGAAATCAGCTATAGGGCCTTACCAAGAGTAAGGCATCCTATTAGTCACAGAAGGGAGGAATTTAACATTTTTTTCAGGCCTGATAATGGATTCATTTAATCAATTGAATTCATTGGGGTTTTTTGTTGTTTATGTGTTCTTGTTTTTTGTAACAAGATAAATGTGAGGCCAACGACCTCATCCATCAGAATACTGGAACGCAATGCATAGTCTCGTTGAAGTCATTAGGATTACCCAGATGCTTAAGTGATTTACTGAATCAAAGCCTTAAGTGACTTTTTTTTAGCACTGCCACTGTCCTGCCCTATATAAAAATGCCCTTAAGACTGTGTCCAGTTCAGTAGGCTTTGGCTAATTACGCCTACATTATTTATGGATTTTCAGTATAACAACACTGTGAATATTTGATATCTCTAATCTTAAAATCGTAGTCTTATTGACATTGCCAGTAATGTCAGTGGATTGTTAATTGACTGAAAGTTAGTTTGGGTCCTCAACATAGATAATATTTTGATTGAATGAAATAGTAGTGTGTGTTTTTGGGGTTTTTTGCACAGAAAATCTTTCTATGTATCAACAGCTGTTAGTCCATAAAGTATCTGATATCTGTCTCTCCCTCACAAACATATGCACAAATATACTCTTTTGTTTGTTATCCTCTAACTTGGATGTTTTAGCCAAGTTTATTAAAACAAAAACTCTACTTTATGCAATGTAGGCATTTCATCTTTGTAAGAAATGGCTTACAGCTGTGAAATGCAGTGAAATAAGGTAATAGGTGCCTGGCAGAATCTTGAGAGACTAATAGTTCCTGTTCTCTTAAATATTTAAGTTGAGAGCTAAAATAATTAGACTTACAATTGCTGTGAATGATTACTGAGTATTTATATTGTAGGGAATGGCTCATGGAATAACTGTAGAAGTTTTACTTTCTCGCACAAGAGATGCTTTCCCTTTTTAAATTTTGGGTCAGTCCAGTGAATATTTCTGCCAAAAAGACTTATTTTGCAAAGCCTAGATAGAATTTGAGATGGGAACTGTTTAGGTTTCCCAATATTAGAGTTCTGTTAATGAATTACTGAAATAGTCCTGTCATTGGTCATCGTTTATAAGTTGGCTGTAGAAGACTGAAGATGCTGTATTTAGAGTATAAAAAAGACAACTCAGAACATATCAACTATGTAAATTTTGCAGTGTACAATTGCTGTTTAACAGCTATCCATGAATTTTGTTATTAACAAGGAGCTATACATATATAAAATTAACCTATACGTGGCATTTTGACAGTGTTCTCTAGCAATCTCCAGGATTATAAATTCATAGTAAAGAAAATCTGTAGAGGTAGTCAGTTGAAAAATGGAACGGAGAATGGTCCTATTTCTTTCCCACTGCTGTTGATGCAAGTGTGAATGTGGTGGTTCCCATCTGTCCTGCTATAAGCTTCAGAAGTGCTACAACGCTCTTTTCTAGATAGAATACATGCAAGAGGCTTGAACTCTATGTAAAGTGAGTTGAAAGCCTTAGAGAGCAAAGGATGTTAATTTAATCAGTGATGAGCCAAAGCAGTCATTGACACAAACAGGTGCAGTTCAAGTGCACTGGAGGACTTGCATTTGCTTGTGCTAAATGTGGTTTTGGCCCCAAGCTGATCTGAATCATCAAATAGCATGTGAACTGTGTGGTTGTCTTGCTGCTTTTGTCCTTACTGTATTAGGGAGTTCTGGCTCTTACATTTTATACTGCCCAGCACAAACAATAAATAGTTGCATCTTAAGATAGAACTAAAAAAAAAAAAAAAAGTGAAAACCAAAATGAGTGCAAATATGTATGTGATTAGGACATTTGAAGGGCTGAAAGGGCTAGTAATTCAATATAATGAATCGTGTCATCTCTCTATGACCCTCGGAGTCTTATCCCAGTTGCTGTCACAGTGATGAAATTAATGCCTATTGTGTTTGTGCACGTTTCAGATCAGATGAGGACTAAATGTTCTTCTTTTTGTGTGTGTGTGTCTGTGTGTGTCTGTGTTGTAACTGTGCTTGATGTTTTGCATTGAGTGGCAGTGAAGGAATATTGAAGAAATCGTGACTTGGACTGCTTCCTAAAGGATCATTTTCCATCTGAAAGATTTTGACAATTGAATAAAATCCATGTCAGAGTTAATGTGCATGGGTTCTGTTCAGTACTCGTGTCAGCTCTTTCTTTACCCTCACCTCCTTTTGAATAGGAATTATCGGAAGTGGTGCTTTTGTTAAAGGCATTATGGCATTCTAATTTTCATGATCATTACAGGACTTTAGAAGGGTATTCTAATTTTCATGGTCATTACAGGGCCGTGAGAATCAGATGCTACCTCAGTGTTGGTTAGCGGAGCTGTGGTATTTCTAATAACTATTTTAAGAATTACGTGAGATGAGATAACTGTTAAACAATACAGTGTGCTCTCTAGGTTGGTTTTCAAGCTTGGACGGCTATGTTTCAGCAAGGTTGATAATTACCTATGATTATCACAAATTAAAACTTTACTGAGAAACTGTGCTGCTGAACTTTTAACTATACCTCCTTGCAGAGTGGCATCCAGGCTGTGTTTAATGTCATGGCTTCCTAGATCTGTGAGGAGAGTTAAGTGGTTGAGGATTGGGATAGATACCTAGTGTCACCGCCATTGGCCTATTCACATTCAAAGTGAGAGTTCCAGTTCTGTCCCATATTCATTCTCAGGACAGCAGCCTAGCCAGACCAGGTTATTTTTACTGCAAACACTCTCTTATTTTCCTTTTGAAGCTGTTCCAGCAAGCAACAGGTAATTCAGGAGGGCCCTCAGGTGGGTATGGGAAGTGAAATAGGCATCACAGGTCTCGTGGCAAAGCTACAGTGTATTTGCTTCCGGGAGGTGCTTCTGGTCATTGGTAGTAAGATGGATTCTCATTTCTTAAGAACCAAGTTCTTCCCTCTCCAAAGCGGGGGAAGGCTGTACTTGCATTGCTGCATGATAATCCAGCTTCATCAAAGCAGGATGAAGATTCGTTTTCTAACTGCTTTCTGTCCTTAGATGTGAGTGACACCCCTCCTCCCCCCAAGGTCAGGACCCATTTCATGGACAAGTGCCATAACCGGCAATTTAAAAGGAGGCAGCACTCTTCAGCCTTCTCCAGTTGTGTTTGGGAAGAAAGTACCAATAGTTATGTCTTGTCGGAAGGCTGGTTCTCTGTTAAACGTGCGCTTGTGTTCTCTGAGCTCTCCTCCCAGACTGGGCATGTGATCGGGCAGATCAAGAGTGGAACAGCACTGGGTTGGTAGAGGAACCAAACTAGAGGGCAAAGAGCTGAAGACAAGACAAACCTCCAAGGTTAGGTGGAAGCTGAGCAGCGTTGAAGGGCTTGCATTTTGGTAGTTCAAGTCCTTCACTGGGTATAGCTTGTAGCACGTTTGGTAAACTATATTATTGGGTAGCAGCAACTCTTGCTAGTGCTTACTAATATTCCCATTCTGTGAAGCTATGTTAAGACTGAAGATAACAGGAGAACGTAGTGAAGTTAATCATTATTTTTGTGTGGTAAACTTTTGAAAGGAGCTCTGCTTTTTATAATAAAATTTTCCCACTGCAGTGCTAGCTGAATGAGGACAGTTTACCCTAGCTTGTCTCGCTAGAAATTTCAGGGAGCCGCTGCCTCCGGGAGAGTGTCTTTCACAGTATACGACAAAGTCCTATGTTTAATTGTAGCAGAAATTAAATGATACCTGCTAAGCCTAAGGGATGCTGCTTTCAAATTGAGATGGATGCCTGATTTTAGACTCTTCTGCTCAACTGTGAGGAGAGGTAGCACAAATAGATACATTGGGTATGTGAGCATTGTGCTCTTTGCTGGTTATTTAATCAAATATGTGTGCATATGTCTTGCCTAATTCTTGTTCTGACTGCCTTTGGCTGCCATCCTGAAGGTGCAAATGAGGTCCTGTCTGATTCCCGTTCTTTTGGATATCAGCTGGAAATTTGGTATGTTGTAGTTTCTGACGCTAAGGCAACCTGGAAATAATTTAGTGTGGTGAGATTCCATATTTGCTGCTGGTCCTGATTACCTCCCCTCCACCCCAGTATATGAAGTGTCTCATAAATTAAGATTGAGATCTGTTAGTATTTTTAGAAATCAAGTATCAGTTGCTACTGATTACTGTTTGGATTAATAGATTAGAAGCTTTGTGCAGACATTTGTCTGTCAGATATATATATATATTTTTTTTAATTGGCAAGTCACAACCGAATCTGAGTTTTCTTTTAGCCTTATCTAATACTGTCTGCAATTTAATACTGATATATGTAGCTATTTTTTAAATGTAAGCGTATCTACAGCAATCCTAAAAGGTCAAGTATGTGTCAGGTAGGAAAAGCTAAAGATTCAAAGGATTGGTTTGAAAGCGTTTTTTAAATCTCCTTCCAAGTATTTCGCCAGCAAGTTTCACAAGCTTGCAGTGTGATTTTAAAATTTCTGTTTAAATATATTTTAATATCTTAAGTATTATAGTATACTCAGTTCTTAATGTAAGTTGTCTTAATTTCACATAGTTTGCTAAATTTGGAAATGCAAATATTATTTATCCTATTTTTAAAAATTGTATATATATTTTTTTTTACATTGCATGTAGTAGGAGGTTACTATACTTCCCTATTTTTGCATCTGGCTGTATTTTGGTAGATGCTAGGCCATGGAGTTCTCCAGAGCTTTGCCCTGACCTTTCCTCCCTATTACATAATACAGCTATAGCCTTTAGGTTAAGGTAATGGTTAATTGAGAAGTTTTTTCCTCTTGGTGTTATATCATCAGACTCTGTTCTTGCTAAAAGAGAAATCGAATCATGGTTAAACACTTGATGCCAGTTATTTCAAATGGTTTACTTAAGGTTTACAAAGTATCATTTGTTTTTCTCAGTTTCTTAGTTGTGTTAGATAAAGTAGGCGCAGATGTCAAGGATTTTGACATTTCAATTGTGAAGAAGCATAACTTTTCAGGAGAAAAACTTATTCTTCTTTAATCATTTTTGTGTCAACTTGGATTTATGCTGTGACGCTGTTTGGGATAAAACAGGGAAATTACTTTCTCTTCTTCATTTCACTTTTGTCACATTATATTTGTCATCTTCCTTGTTGTAGCTCACTCCTCAGTGTAGAAATAAGAAATTAGACAGATCACGCTAGTGTGATTTTTTTTTTTAAATTTAAAACTAGCTACTCGTGCTTTGGTGGAATCTCTGCATTGGAGCACATATCCAAACGCTAAGAAAAATAATTATTTTGGAAGACATTTAAGTGTATTGAGTTATTTGCTTTAAATGTTTCCTCTTGAACTTACGGAATGATGTGAAAATTTACCCTGTTGAATTTTCTAAAGCTGCTTAGGAGCATGAGGGCACGCATGTTTTTGTTATGTAAGCAAACATAGCGCAGACTTCCAAGCAAGCCGCGGATGAACAGGCTTATTCGCGTCGTGTGCAAACGTACCGAGTGGTTCTAAAAGTAGTTACTTTTTGAGGCTGATTCAAGTTTACTGTGTTCGGGTCTGGAGCCAGAATAGTTGCAACTAGCTCAGCTATCTCCCTGGATATTCTCTTCTGTGTAAAGGTGTCCTTGCTTCCTCTTGAAAGTCCATAGTGCTCAAATTCTGAATAGTTGTTGAAAGAGATGTGTAGAGGCACTTTGGAAAATCTTATTCCATAATCACAAGTAGAGAACAAGGAGGATTCTTAATCTTTCTCTTTCCCATGCATGGTGACTCATTGATAACTTTGCACCAGTTCACTCTGTACTCGATAAAAACACGCAGGAGTGTTGCAGATGATAAACTTAGTCAACTCCTCCTTGAAGTCCTTGGCATTTGGAAGCAAAGTTCCTATTACAAAGAAGTCTAGCTAGAGGAACACTGCAAATAACATCATTACGAGGAGGTCTCCTGCTTCTGAGGCACATAAAGAATAAGATTTTCAGAACGTGCTTGATGGACCGAGGCACCATAGTTCATTTTTGGGACATTACGTACCTTCCACTAAGAAAAAGTAACAAAGTAAGCAAAAGCTGCATTGAGTATGGGTCGTTTTTCTTTCTCTTTGAAGGAAATTACAAAAAAATCTGTGGAAAAATAATCTTCAGAAGTGCCAAAGGTTTATAAGGGAGACTGTATTGCTCTCCTATGAGAAGAGGTGGAATACTTATACTCTTGTGCTGGAAGGCATATTCAGGTTTTGCACCTGAATGCCGCATCTTCAGCAAAACCCTTTTGCTGAAATCTCTGCTTATAAATAGAACTCCTTTCACATATGCTGTATGTATTTCAAATATGTACAATACTTGCTAAAAAAATGTAATTACTGGCAATTTATGGTAAAAGTTATTTAGATGCTCTGACTTTGACTTTCCCAAATGGACGCTGACTGCAATTGCGTATTGCTGTGTCGTCTGTGTGATAGCATTGCTTTGTGATGAAAAGCCAATCATTTGCAGAAAGATCCAATAAAGGATTTAGGCACTGAAAATACAGAATTTATTCAGAATTTACCCAACAAAGTCTGAAGTTATGATCATGAAAATTCATGCTTTCTTTCTGTCACCAATCCTGAAACAGTCAAGTTACACTTTTTTAAGGTCTCCCAAATAGCTTTAAACACACCAAATTACTTCATTCTTGCCTCACCTCCTTAGCTACGTGCGCAAACTGTATGTAACTCTAATCAGAATCTAGAAGGAAAGCTCCTGAATCCGCTAAGTACTGTCCACAAATATTTAATGTATGCTGGTAAGACTAGGAACCTCAAAAACCAACTTTGAGTATTATTCTTCTACTAAAAAAAAATAATGATACCTCTCTTTAACTTACTGAGTTAGAGCATGAACTCTACTTGTGGGATACGTCTCTTCAGCTCTCCCTACGTGCACATAACTGCCACCCACTTTGAAAAAGATGATTTAGGCATGTATTCTTAGAAAAGAGAATCCCATATCCATAGAAGTACCCTCTAACCTCTGAGAGCAGTGTGTTACAGCAGGGTAGGTTTTAAGATTTGCATATGCTTGTAGTGCTTTTTGTGGGCTAGCCGCTGGCAACTTTGTTCAAAGCTGGCAGGCAGCAGTCCAGGTCCCCTTGTCCCATTTTGCAGCGCTGAGCTCTCCCTGTGCATTTGCGTGGGAAGTCATGGTTCTGGATTACATTCACTGGCTAACCACAGGAGTGTTTGCTGTTGAGTCTAGTCTAGGGGGCATTAAATAATTTTAAGTAAGTGTAAACTAACTGAAATTGCCTCGACTGAAATGTTATTGTGGCAGTTTACCTTCTCTGACATTAGTCTTTTGCTCAGGTTAGCTATCACAGATGTTAGGAACATTTCCCAAAACTTCTTTACTCTAGCATGTGCACCTCTCCAAACACTAATCACCACCTGAATTGTCTCCTGAATGAGAAGCTGCAAAAATATACAATCTGTGGATAATGTTAGGCTTATGTGAATACATTTGTTTATAATATTCCATTCAAAATCACCATTTAAAGCTTTGAGGAGGCCAATAAGAGAAGTTGGGTAATGCTGCAGTTGGATTAAGTCCTTAACATCTCAGTCCTGTGTGTACCATCTGTGAAAGTTCCAGACAGGTACGAATTGAAAACAAATATAGTCCAGTTAAATGATACTGCTTATCCAGCAGCAAGTGTCTCCTTCCTTTTACAGGATTGTGGACTTCTTGTGTGTTTTAAAATTACTCTTATCTTATTGAGAGTATTCAGAATAACAAAATCCAGGGATTGTTTGTATTGTTTAGCCTGCCGCTTATAACTAAATGTTATAAGCGAATACTTTTTAGCTAACTTTTGTCTGTGTTGAACTTAACCTTAAACAACGCTTAGCTTTTCTTCTAAAGTAAGTGTGGTAACTGTTACTGCTGTTACTTGATTTCCTTCAGTAAACTGATGGCAGTGAAACTATCAATATTTTTCTTCAGATAGGTTGCCAGCAATGGAAATTATTTCTTTCATTTTCATAAAAATGCCATAACTCTTAAAAATTAGGCAGTTAATTTCCTCTAGCCTAGATATCTGAAAGTCTTTATGCTCAAAAAAAAATGTAGTCTAAGAAGTATGCACAGAATAAAAGACTCTAAAGCTGTTTTTTTACTGATATTTACAGATACTATTTTATTATAAATATTGATGTGTTTTTTCTTTAGCTCCCCATTTCTTTTAAAATTTTGTTGATGCTGATTCTTCCAAGAGGAACTTTCCCTTGAATGTATTTTAGGCAATGGAAATGGATTGAGGAACTGCAGAGTCTTTATACTCAGCGTCAGAACTATACTTTTATACATGTAGCTAGTGCCATTGAATGAAGCATAAGCGCTCACGTTTGTAAGTGTCAGACATCATACTTGACATCAGATGATGTGATTTAGTCATACCAAATCCATATAAGTTCTAATACAGTCCCTTTACAAAGAGGAAATAGAATGGCAGTAACTTCTTATTCTGCTGTATATTTTTGAAGTTATCTGCTTTCCAGTTCAAGCAGATGAAGGATTTTTGAGCAATAATTTGAATTGCATATGGGAATCTCCTCAGTGTTCCCCAGAGCTCAGTCTCTTGGCAGTGGTTTTCTTCCCGGAACCCCAGTAAAATACATAGCTGCAGAATATTTGAGTGAAGTACCTTCTTCAATAAAATGGATTTGGATTGTAATTTGATGGTTTGGTATTGAGACTGAGCAGCAAACTCTAAATTTGTGTAATTATGTATTGAGCAGATGGTCTTTTTATTAACTATGTAAGTTATGAGATGTAGCAATACTACTACCTATTTAACCATTATGTTAAAAACTGTATGTGATATAAAGGTACTTATAGGAAAAATTATATTTAAAGGCAAACTTTTATTTGCTGATTTAGAGAAAAAACAGCTGAACTAAAATGTGAAAGTTCTTTCTCCTTCTCTCCCTTTCAGCCTTTCATCCTGATGCATTACCTTGAGTTTATGTATTGCTTATCAAAAAATTGTAAGGACAGTAAGTTGATATCAAAGACTGTAATGCTCCTATTCAGTGGTTCGGGGGACATTTGTGTTCTTATACTCTAGGCAAATGAGGCCTCTGTCTGTTAAATCAGAATAAGAGTGTTTCCCTATCTCAGTTCTGTGAAGAAGAATAAACACTGTGAAGTGCTTATAGTAGGGCACCGGAAGACCCGAGAGAAATTTGTCGGCATTGGAGTGTAAGGCTCCCAGTTGTGTCCGTTCTTGAGCCAGCTGCTTGTTGGACAGGGTAAACAGGTTCTGTGCTGTGAGATACTTTCTTTATAAGCTCAAAGGACTGGTTGTGTCATCAGGTAGGTTTTTAGAAGAAGAGAGAATTTAAATAACTTCCTGTAAGACATCAGCAGTGTTACATTTTAAATACCGTTGCAACAGATCCTTTGCCAGAGCCGCAGTGCTGCAGAACTCAGCTTACATAGGTTTATGTATTGACTTCAGAAGTTGTATTTCGTAGTCGCTTTTGAAGGTTTGTTGATGCAAGCTCCGTCCTTTTACCACAAAATTATTTCCAGACTTTTTAACAAAAAGATAAGAAATGTATCTTTGGGTAGCGCTTACTTTAATAAGTACTCACATTGCAGTAGTGTCTAGATAACAAAGAAGCTCTTATCCCAAAGAGCATACAAATCCAAGGTATAAAAGTAATCTTGAAGAAACGGCAAAACAGAGGACTGGGTGTTCTGAGGAGAGCACAGCTCAAAATATGAAGTTTGTAAGGTTGTTTTCAACTGAAGCGTTGGTGTCTTGAATGTTCTATTTCTTTTCCTCCAGGAGAGGGAAGGAAAGTTCTCCTGCTGTTACTGTACTTCTGCTCTTATCCTCCTTTCAAGTTGTTGTTGCCTGTGTGCTTGAGGCTGGCATTTTTCCTCATCAGAGTGCTCCACCTTCTTCTCTGCAAAAGGCCCCAGTGCACATCAGTTCTGTTGTTGAAGTAATAGCAAAGGAGGAGCATGATTCTGCAATTTGCTTCTGGTTTCTTTGAATAGGGAGAGGGGGAGGGATGAGAAGTCTGACAAACCAAGACTGTGTGCGCTAATGGGTGCGTGGTAGGGCATAAAATGAGATGGCCTAAGTTTTTACCACCCATAACCAGCTGTGCTGCTGAAGCAGAGAGATACCTGCTCTGCTTGCAAGTCAGCTCCAGAACTTCGCCGATTATCAACTTGATGTTTTACTGTAATCTCTTTGCCAGAACCCTGATGTGCTCACCAGCTGACCTGCTTGCAGGTCTTCCAGTAATGTGATTTTTTTTTTTTTTGTTACCTCTTAGTTATTTTGTCTGAGCCCTATTTACAAAGCCAATGTTGCTAGGATATAATTAAATAATCTCCTTCATTTTCTTTAGTGTGCACAGACTTCCTAAAGAAGAAATCAGGGGTATCCATCTTGTTTCTGTCAAGTCGTATGCAGATTTTCAGTTATTCAGGTGTTTGAGTTATTCAGGTGTGGCTGTCGTGCAATACTGTTTTGCGTAGCTTTGCAACCTACCATGTTAGCACAACTGTTGTTGAATAAATTGAACCTATTGCTGTGGAAGAAGTAGAGTCTGCTATGGATGCTGAAGCTGGTATCACTAGATAACCCTGGAGGTAATTTGCATACCAAGTTCAGCCTATTGGATTAATAAATGCCTCCTTTGGGAGAACTGTTATCTCCTGCCTGTGAATCAGAGCTGCCTCTGTCCTTGGCACTCCAGGGGCAAGTCCTTGGCATGTCTTGTGCTCGCTAAGCATGCGAGCAGCCTGGTATTTGGCGTACAAAGAAGCTGTGTACCAACCTTTCCACAGGTTCACTGTTTCTGCTCTAATCTGTTCGCATCCAATTTCCTCTGAGGCCTGACTGAATCGAGTTTGACATCAGTGCTATGTAAATAGATGTCAAAGGCCCATATCAACGGTAACTGTATTACCTGTTATTGAGAACTGGACTGTGAAACAACCAAAACATAGCTAAAATTACAAATCTTTGTTCTTCACCCAAGTTGTGTTTGCAGTGTATTTTCCCCCAGTATTCTGTGTAAGGCTTCTGTTTTGGCTTGCTGTTTTGTTTTTCCTTTTAACTTGTTTTCTTTTCTTAATTTCATGGTGGGTAGGTTTTTTATTTTAATGAAGCAGCACCCGTTCTAATGAATAGATTCCCATTGCTTCATAGTGACAGGTAGTGCATTAATCTCCCCAGTCTTTCAAACTAACACTTCGGTAGAATGTATGCATGCTGTGGTACTTGGAGAGCTATGCATAAAATATTTGAAACCCTATGATGTTAGCTTCTCTCCTGAAATTGAAAATTGCATCCCAACGAAATCTTGCAGCACTTGCATGCTGCTGGCTGACTAGTGCCCTGTAAGTGGAAAGAGCATTCCCTCTGGTTCTTTCCAGACCGCTAGAAGTGCACTGTTGTCCTTCTGATGAAGAATAAGGGTCTCCTAACTACTGTCACCTCTCCAGGTTGCTTCAGAAGGGGCAATCTGACACCATGGACACTGTTTCTTCTGTACTGTCCTTGGTAAGTCACTCAGGCACTTGCCTTCACCATGGTCCTTAGATCTTTTCAATACCAGCAGACTGAAAAGGAGTCAGTTGCTGTTACACAATCTGTAGTGGCTGGGAATTCTGTGGCAACAGCTACAAGCAGCAGTAACAAATCCAAGTTTTCTGGATGCCTTGAAAAACAGTATTGTATCACTTCCATCTGCAGCTATTAACATTAGATGTTCTGGTTCACCTAAAAGCTTTGAATTGCCACAGACTGAAGGCATCCCCTGAAGGGACTCCCTCTGCTTATCCACAGGCTGAAGAATTCTTCAAAAATTGTGTATTTACATTTATCCTTGCCACAAGTATTCCTAGTATACTATAGCTAAACACCGCTTTTGATGAGTGGGAAATCACACATTTGTTTTAGTGTCTGCAGTTGCTTGATGTCAGTATGTTTGAAGAGCAATTCTTAACATGTTGCTTTTTCTGACAGTGTGGGTTAGATGAGTGGACAGTGAGGTGGATTGAGAACTGGCTGGATGGCCGAGCTCAGAAGGTTGTGGTCAATGACGCAGAGTCTAGTTGGAAGTCTGTAGCTAGCGGTGTCCCTTGGGTCAGTCCTGGGTCCAGTCTTGTTCAACATATTCATCAGTGACCTGGAGGAAGGGACAGAGTGCACCCTGAGCAAGTTTGCTGAGGATACTAAACTGGGGGGGAGTGGCTGACACACCAGAAGGCTGTGCTGCCATTCCGAGGGACCTGGAGAGGCTGGAGAGGTGGGCGGAGAGGAACCTCCTGGAGTTCCACAAAGGCAAGTGCAGGGTCCTGCACCTGGGGAGGAATAACCCCAGGCACCAAGATAGGCTGGGGGCTGACCTGCTGGAAAGCAGCTCTGCAGAGAAGGACGTGGGAGTGCTGGTGGACACCAAGTTAAGCCTGAGGCAGCCATGTGCCCTTGTGGCCAAGAAGGCCCATGGTCTCCTGGGGTGCATTAGGCAGAGTGTTGCCAGCAGGTGGAGGGAGGTGATCCTGCCCCTCTGCTCATCCCTGGCGAGGCCATATCTGGAGTACTGTGTCCGGTTGTGGGCTCCCCAGGACAAGAGAGACATGGCACTCCTGGGGAGAGTGACTCCAGCGGAGGGCTCCAAAGATGATGAGGGGCCTGGAGTGTCTCTCCTGTGAAGAAAGGCTGAGAGAGCTGGGCCTGTTGAGCCTGGAGAAGAGAAGGCATGAGAGGGGATCTGATCAATGTGTACAAGTATGGGAAGGGAGGGTGTCAAGAGGGTGGGGCCAGACACTTCTCCGTGGTGCCCAGCAACAGGACAAGAGGCAACGGGCATAAACTGAAGCACAGGCAGTTCCGTCTGAACCTGAGGAAAAACTTCTTCACTGTGAGGGTGACAGAGCATTGGAACAGGTTGCCCGCAGAGGTAGTGGAGTCTCCTTCCCTGGAGGTTTTCAAAACCCGTCTGGATGTGATCCTGGAAAATGTGGTCTAGAGGACCCTGCTTGAGCAGGGGGGGTTTGGTCTAGATGATCTCCAGAGGTCCCTTCCGACCTTGGCCATTCTGTGATTAAAGGCAAAAGAACAGCTGTATAAAGTCTTTTGTTGAAATTACTGAAATAGCCAATGCTGAAATGAATGATGCTGCAGTTAAAGCTGTTGCATCCTCTGAGCCGTTTTGTACTCAAAATGATGCTAAAGGATTAATATCTTTCTGGTTGATGAATGAACAAAATATATTTTTCAGGTTTTCTCACTTCCTTCCCTTTGAAATAAAATATCCTTTTTGTCTTTAATGAGAACTAATTTGAAATAGATCTTCCTGATTTTGTGTAACAGTGCGGTTGCATGTTTTTTATCATGAGTAAAAAATTCTGGTGCACTACTTGTAGAGATATTTTTCTCCAACTCTTACAGTAGCCTTTACATATTGTGCACAGAATTCTGCTTCTGATAACACTGAGAAGGTGCTTTTCTGGGATTAAAAAATGAGCTAGATGCAATCTTAATGAAATAAAGGGTAGGAAAGATTTACTGTTATGTTTGGTAGATAATCATATATGCTTTTTTAAAGGAATCATCCAGTAAATTTCGTTTTAGTAATGCAGTAGTCACAAGTGAATGCTTTGAATTGTAGATATGATTATACCAATGTCTTTAATTTTATATTAAAGAAAGTAGGAATTAGAAATTAAAATGATTAATTACATATTTCAAATCCTGTTTTTCTTGTGTGGGCTCTTACAATGTCAAGTGCAGGTTTGTTTTCCTCGTTCTTTTCTTCTTACCTTTTATGAATGCATAGATAGCAATCAATACCTTCTGTACAGTTTTAGTGATCTGTTGTATTGGGCATTTACCCTTTCACTGAAATAGCCTTGGCCAGAAACTGGATGGTGGAGTCACTTACTTGAGGTTAAAGAAAACAACATTTACCCACCTAGAGAGTAGCACTGCTAGAAAATTATGCTCTTGAAAAATTAAGCTTTAACTCCGTAAGTGAGTTTAGGAAGATAATTTTTTACTTCTGTGGGATTTCTGTAACTAAACTGCAAAATCAGATCTTTTGACTGCTACTTTGCATTTAGCATGTGGTATCTGGAGTATCAGCAGTAAGGGTATTAATTCTCTTTGAACTTCAATGAGAAAAGTACTTATACCTTTTCAAAATCTTGTTAGAATTTCTTCAAAACTGTTTAGAATGTACTTGTCAGCTATCTTGTTACAAATAATTTTTAGTTAAAACTTGCTGTGCATGCTCTTATTGGGAAAAAAAAAATCAAATAAGTAACCTTCTCTTTAGTGTATATTGGATGATCTCCCCTTCACATATTTACTGGATATCTCAATTTGTGCATACCTGGTTTCTTGCCTTGAAAACAAAATTTGTTCAACGGTGCAGCTGTATTTGCTAAGAGGGAACAGCATGAGTGTAAAACATGTAGCTTTTCTGTGAGGTGTTTGCACGACATAACAGTGCAAAAAGTTATCCAGATATTTCCAAACAGGAGCTCCTAGGGACGTTCAGTAGGGATCAGTATGAAACTTGGCACAGTAAGCAATTGTAATCAAGATCTGAAAATTAATTATAAAAATTTTCCTTATTAAAATGTCCAGATGATTCAGACTGGGGAATGTGATAATAGTAAGTGAGTAAACCTTCCAAATAGCTTTGTTGTTGTTGTTTTGGTGAATTGAGTCATTTCAAAGAAGAAGGTGCATTTAACGCAGCTAACTTCTAGAAACAATGAATACAGCCTGTTAGTATTTGGGGAGTAGAGAGAATGCTGCCTAGAAAGTACTGATTGGGAAAACTAAGCTGAAATAGCTAAAGGAAGTATTTAACATTTAGTTTTTATAGGTAATTAAGATGCTGCATGGATTTTTCAGTTCACAGCTGCAATGATTTAATTCAGTTTCTCATTTTACCTTTGAAATAAAACGTAATTGAATTAATCTACTTTTAAAGTTAATTTGGATTACTATGTCTGAATAATTGTGCTCTCAGAAGGTTATTTCACTAGTAGACAGTTACCTCAGGAGAGGGAAAAATTGCAAGGTTTTAAAGGGTGCTCTAGTGTGATGGAGAAAGGCATAGCAAAAGCTGCTGTCTGGAAGCTGAAGACCAATTTAATGAACCTCCCAAAACTTGTGCCTTTCTGTTCTTGACAGTTAAAATTATGGCAAATGCTTGAGATTCTGTTCTTGATCTAACCCAGGAAAACTTAGTTTTAGATTTAACTAAGCTAATGAATGTCTGGCTGAAGCATATCTTGCACGTTAGATGTATAAAGTTAAATGATGTTTTTATGCAGGTCTCATGGTCCCTTTTAATTACATTAATGCAGGGTTCTTGTTGATGCAGATCTGCTTCCATGGATGCAGTTATAGGGCTGAGATAGAAGAAGAGAATGGCTTTCTTATGCCCTAATTAATTAATGTTTACTGCCTTGATGATAAGTAGATTGTATGTATGATGGCTGCTGATATGGTGATAGAGTATATTTCTGTTAATGGTGCTAATTTGCTGGCAGCTTTCCTGACAAATAGCTGTTTACCTTATTGGGTCTCATTACTGAATAATGCAATGAATGTAAATAATAAAGTAATACTACATTTCTTTTTTAGGTAATAATCTATGGGGATTTGCCAAAAAATAAAGAAAATGTAATATATTTATCAAATCATCAGTGTACAGGTTTGTATTGTTTTTTGCTTATACGTTTATAGATTAAAAAACAGCTTTGACTATGGATGTTTCAGCCTGCTCTAAAGTTATGAGCTAAGAGGGGAAATAGCTACTACCTTTTAGATTCATCTCTGTAGTATCTATTTAATAGGAGTTTGGTTTTGGCTTGGTTCCCCCTCCCCCCCCACGTTTGTAGTGAAATGCATGTGAAATGACAAAACACTTGACATCTCAACTCTTTCTCTTTATGATCAAAGCTAAAAATGCATAAAAATCTTTCTATTGTTAGTAGAAATGTAGCGCCTACAGTTGAAGTAGTAAGATGTGGTCAAGATCATTGTAATATTTTATAATCACTTATTTTTCAAATGTGGTATTGTCTGTTTAAGACTTGTAATTGGTCAGTGGGTACAAAGAGACGAAAACATGATACATACGAGAATCCATTCATAAAGATGTGGACCTGTTTCTGTAGTGTATCTTACCCTGAACTTTCAGGATTGCAGGCAAACTTGGCTCCTTCTGTACCAAAAGCAGGCGCTAAAGATCCTCTGGATTTACTGATGACTTACCTATCTTTCCCTTCTCAGTATTTTGCTAGTTCAGAAAAACTTTTGCAATTACTTCCCCTTCTTAAATATCTGCTGTTCCTTAAATTTCTGCGCTTTTGCGGAAAGCCGACACCACTGAGAATCAGACCTCTGACTGGGTTGAATTCAATGTAGCAATATTTCCTGAGATTTTTGAAGGAGTAGAGGAAGAGGGATTAGCTACCTTATGTAGTAATCTCAAATCTAAAAACTTAATGTAGAATATTAAGTAATATTTTTCTCTGCACGTTCTTGACTAAGTGCTTAAAAAAAAATTGATTGTAAATTATGGCTAAGGACTTGTACACTGAGAGTATACCAATGGACCTATTGCTACAGGAGACAGTGGTGTCTCACTGTGTTAAATTTTAACTGTGCTGTGTTGTTTTTTGGAAGGTGGACTGGTGATGCAACATGTTGATCCAAAAGAGTAGGCAAGAAGCTCAGAGCGTGAATATGAACTCTCTGCCTTTATTTGAGCCAGAAGCTAGATAGATGAGAGAAAGGAAAAGCTATCCGGAACAAAGTTCCTGTGCTACGCTCATGAAGTTAGTTGACGTTACCTATAGTTAACATTGGTGGTGACTCTTAAACCAGGCGGTGTCTCCGAAGTGTCCCCATTAGGCCTAGGTAGTCTGTTACTGTTCAGGAAGACTACGCAAATGCAGGAGCAAGGTCTATTTAGTAGGTGTAATTTTCATTTGTAGGATTTCAAAGGCACCTCTCGCTCTCCATTAACTCCACAGGGAACACGGCAGTTTACCTTAAGGGTGTTTCACCAGATGCCTGAAATTAGTTACGAGTTAGACTGCAGATAGGTCTGTCCAAACTGAAGCAAAGTAGTGGCAGTCTCTGTGGACCAGTTGGTTATGTATCCAAACGAAACTTGTAATACATCAAGTAAACTGGAAACCAGGCTCTGTGGTATTTAACTTGTTAAAATAAAGTTATCCCCACGAGCTGTCGTTCCACATTTTGAGTTATTTGAGGAAGCACTGATAGGAAAATAGATAATGAGGTACGATTTTAGCAAAATGTAGAACTTCAGTGATGCATAGCTGAGTGTTAAGGATGTCTGTTTCAAACATACCTCTTGCAAAATGTCAGTAATAAAAGAAAGTAAAAGTGAAACAGTATTTAAAGCTGCATTGAAATGCTTTGGCTTTCAGAATTTACTGTATCTAATGGACATGAGAGCTATACACAGAGATATTTAAATTTAACATGCTTGTCTAAAGAGTAGCAATGTTGGAATTAAAATAACTTATTTTAAAAGTTGTTCTACGATAGAACGTTGTAGTCCTCCAAATTTTTCATAGGAAAGCTAGTATTGCAGCATTTAAAATTGTGACTAAATAGGAGTTAGTTGTATAAAGAAATTGGCAAAGTACTAATCAACTTGATTCAGCAAAGTTCTTTCCCTTTGTTTTTTCCTTTTGCTCTTACGCGTTCCTGACAATCTGCTTGTCAGTTTACTGTGTCTCTTTCCAGCCTTGCCCTAATGAGCTTTCCATCAGATTTTTTCATTCAGAGGCCGTTAGTGGTATTTGTATGTACAAAATGGGATTTTTATTTTATCTGTGGCAGTTGAAAACTGATTTAACTAAACGTTTTGGGCTTTTGTCTTTGCAGTTGATTGGATTATTGCAGACATGTTGGCAATTAGGCAGAATGCTCTTGGTCATGTCCGGTACGTTTTGAAAGACGGGCTAAAATGGCTTCCGTTGTATGGGTGGTATTTTTCACAGGTAAGTCTGTTTGGTTTTTCCCTACTGTTTGTGTGTCACATGTATATAATATGCTTTCCTTGCATTTATAATACATATTTTAAAGATACAGGCTGAGCTGACGCTTGTTTGCTTGAACATGAAAACTGCTTGTTTCACTCAGTGTAGTTAGATGTGTGTTTTTTAGTTGAGAGACTTATTAAAGAGTCAGTTTACTTTTCTGAAGTAATACTTTATGTGAACAGAACGTCTCTTACTAGAATTGGAACTGCAGAGTCTGTGTTAGAAACCATTTCAGAATATTCTAATACTTTTTTCTTTTTACAGTTCAAATCCCCCTTAGCAGAAAGTAAAACGAGACCTTTTTGCCGTGTGTTTTTTGTCATGCTATAAACTAGGAGTAGATTCACACTGCGCTGGTGTACTACTTCATTTTTCAGTTAGTGATTTTTAGCACAAAATAAAAAGAGGAAAATTGGACCATAGTAGAGTGTAGAGGAGAAGCAGCAGAATCTCAGTCTCCATGAAAGCGTTGGTAATTTTGCTGTAGACTTCAGTTAAACCAGGACAATGTAAACCTAAATGGGTCTAACCATATTCCTATTACTGCCTTTTACTTTCTCTTCTTCCTACGTTATGCTCCTTTTGTTCCTTTTAGTCTGAGAGCACAACCTGATGCGACTCAGAACTATACAATTACAGAAGAAACTGTGTGCCATGTTCATTTTAACAGACGACTTAGTGAGTGGGCATGATCTTTAACCATGTGGTGATGGTGGAGAACAATGTAAATGACATGTATTTATTGCCTCTCTAAAATCCTCTCCGAATTTGTCATATATATTCCTTGCTTTCTCTGAAAGCAGGAATGCTTCTCTACACACATAATTTTAGATGTGTGGACGGAATGTTTTTGTGAGTATCAGTATAGCTTGTCAGGTGATCTGAAATGGCTTCATGATAGTTATCTCAAGATTTAAGTAGATGCTTCGTTGTTAAAGTAGAAATGGGTTAAGTTTTGGATAGTTGTTCCAAAGTGCCTCTTTGATAAGATTCTTTTCCTTTGGCTTCTGTTCTTGGTTTTCACTTGTTCCCTGAACTTGATTTTCCAAAACAAAATGACCCCACTCCCTGTGCAAAACCCTTAAAAAGGACTTCTGGTAGAATCACAGTCTGATTGAATTGGCTTTCAGCCCTGTCCAGGAGGATGGGGGATGATCTGACCTGTACGTTAATATGTAAAAGAATAAATGAAGAGTAGGAAACTTACCTCTCCTTATACAAAGTAGATCCCATGTGGAACCACAGCCCTGAGTTAGTTCCATGAATTCCCTTATACATCATATGATAAGAATTAACTCCCTAGCCTTGCAGTTTTATCATTGACTAGAGCCGAACTCATCGCAGGCTTACGTCAGAAGAGGAGGCCGTACTCTCTCCCTCCACCTTGGCTGCACGTTCCTCTGTCCCATCACTTGTGCTCTTGCAGCTACAAGGCAAGGCAGATCAGCTGATTGCTAGGACCAGCAAAAGAGGGAAAAGGTTTGGGCCTGGTAAGACCACTGGTGGGAAGAGCGAAGGAGATAGGACAGCCCTTTTCTTGCACTGGACCACAACTAGATTGGTTGACTTTGAAACTATGCCTTAAAAATAGGATTCCAGGAAGCTAACATAAGTTAGATTAGGTTTGGAGAGCTTGAGAGTGGGTGGGCGGGCACACATCTATGAACTGTCTAATTCGGTATGCTAAAGAATAGGATGTGCCTCTCCCAGCAATCATACGTTGCCTTCTAGCTTGGAAATGGATGCCTAAATTGAATTGAGGCTCGGAGCCTTGGATGGGCTCACCTAAACTGTCCACCTCTAGAGAGTGACCTATCTCATTGTTTTATTTTAAACCATAGGTAGTGACTGTGGTTCCTGCCTTCTGTACAACATGGAAGTGGTTAGAGTGTTTTCCAAGATATTGGGCGATCCAGGTTCAATGTTGCCCTTTCAGCCTGAGGACTGAATATGTTTGCCATCCTCTGGGAGCGTGCTCTTGGCAGCAGACTGTAAAGCTAGGCTGGAGTATGGGTGCTTGCCATCCTTTCTTTGGAAACTGCAGTATTATCTGCTAGATTTAGAAAGGAATAGGCCATAGAGAAAATGAGAAAACCACTGATGGGTTTCTGTGTGTCTTGGTGGGGGATTTGCTCTTCCAGTCCCCTAAATAAGTGCAGAATGCAAACCCAATCATACCTCAGTGAGGGTGTCAGTTAGAGGGCAACGGACTTTTTTTCTTCTGTTGTCTAACGCTTGCCCCACTTCTCTGTCTTTGTCTTCCACAAAAGAGAAAGTGACCAGTCTGATGCATGGAAATAATCTTGCTGTTTTTCCTTGCCTATAGTCATTAAAGTGGTGGTGGTTTAAGTCTTCTTTTAATTAAAAGTACAGACAGGATATCTATTCCATCTGCTGTCGCTAGGTGTCCACAATTATTTTTTCAAGATATTGGAAAATTACTATTGCTATCTGGAATACCCGGTGCTCAGTTTCCTGCCTGCTAAACTGACTGTTAAAAGAAGGTTCCTGTGGAAATTAATCTGAATGTAGGCTATGTTTTTAAACAAAATGCATTTATTAAATAAAACCTGTTCAGCTTTGGATTCCTCAAAGGAAGTAGTGGGGAATAAATGTGAAAATAAATAAATACATATATATACACATATACATATGTACGTGTGTGTGTGTGTGATTAATTCAGTGACACAAATGAAAGGCAGCATACTGACAATGGTGATGTGTTATGTGTTTAAATTACCAAGACGGGATGCAGCAGGACTATAGCGCAAGCTAATAGGTATTTTTATTGTTTTTATCACACCAAACAGTGCAAAAACATAAAACACTTCCTGCCCTTCCTGTTGATGTTCTGTCAGTGATGTCACTTACACTCCACTAAAAGTTTCCAGTGCCACGTAATTACGGCATGATCACGGAATGCATATTCCCTACCTCAGGTAAACATCCTGTTTGGAAATAAACGTAGTCTGGATGTCCAGGAGAGCGAAATTCAGGCACAAGGGAAGTATATTTGTAAACATAGTCCATTGTTGACTGAGAGAGAGGCTTTTAAAGTACAGCGGAAGAAAATTAAAAACTTAAAAACAGTACTTCCAGAAATCTGTTTTGAAAAGCATTCATATATTTGATCTCTTACTGAAAAGGAAATGCAGTACAAATTGGGGAATTTGAGCTGTATACAATTGCATAACTAACAAATTCTTCTTTGGAAGCAGCTACCTAATGGTAAAAAGGAAAAGATTCACTTAAATTAACCTGTTATGTTCCAGGTTTGATTTATTAGCCAAAAATATTTCTCTTCATAAAACTGGCTGTATTATTTTTGGGTGGATCTGAAATTTTTTCTACCCTATCTTTCTCCACCAAAATGCCACTAGCTCCTATTCATCTTATACCACCTGGTGAGGCTGGGACGTAATTTTGGAAAATATTTGTGATATCCCAAACTTTGCTTGACTCTTTAATGTAGGAAGTGTATCTTTGTCTTTTCTGTTATTCAGCTTTAGCTTATGTACCCCTGTGTCTCTGAATTTTAGCCAATTATTTAGCTAATGTAGCACCTTGCCTCCCTTTGGATTTGTATTCCTGTAGGTTAGGGGAGCTGACATTATGTATTTGGGTTTTGTGCAGAGGCTGGTGATCTTATAATATGCAGTTTGCCTGTTCTTGTGTTAAGTGTCTGTTCTCCTGTTTACTTGAGAAGTACAGGTCTATTTCTAAGCATAAAGAAGTCTGAGGTGGGGACACCAAAAGTAAGTGTGGAGTTGTGGTGTCCCAAATAAACTGTACAACAGTAACTGGGATTCCCCCATGTTTACAGATGAAAAAAGGAAAAGGTAGTTCAGCGTATCCCCAATTTACTGCAGCTGTGTAGCAGTTTGATAAATAAGGGACGACTCAATTTGAAGCTTGACCTAGTTGAGTGCACACAGAACGATGGATTACAAATTATATGGAAGTCTGGTATGGTAGATATATTATTTTCCATACCAAACTAAGTTTGGCCTTCCTGTTGGCAGTTGTGACAAGTGTTGCTTTGCAGAATTAAATTTCTACTTCCCTTTAATGGTGTTAGATCTTAAAAACAGCCTTACGTGTGAAGCGTGTAGATAACGTATGGCTGTTTGCTGCACGGCTAATGCAAGCCTTATTCTGCTCGTGCCATTATCTACCCAGGACTGGTAAGTGCATGTGGGATGGTGCTGATACGATGCTGCAGCCTGCAAAGGCCAAGCTAGATGGATTGGGGGATTCTGTTCTCGGCTTATTTTTTGTCCCTGCCAGCCATGACAGCCCAGCTGTGCACTGCAGCTGGCTACTTCTCCTTAGAGGGGAATCGTAGACAGTAATGTTAAGAGAGAATGCTTACTGTGAAGTTAATGCACCATTGACTTTCCGCTCCTTCTCACCGTGGCTTTTGGAGAACAACTTACAAATTATGTCAAATACCATTAGTTAAGCATCTGCGTGACCATCTTTCCACACAGTGAAAAGGAAAGGGTAAAAGAATTGTACCTACTTCCTTTTTCATCTGCCGCCTTCTAACCATGAAACTTTGTTTCTGTCCACACTGTGCAAATAAGGTACTGTCCCCTCTCACAAACACCTGCATGCAGAACAACACACCTGTTTCTATAATGTACTGTATCGTTTTCTAAGATGAGACTGAGGTTCAGCTCTTACTAGTTTTAATCTTATTGTCAGCTTTCTTTTGAGAGCATATAAAACTCACAAATGAAGAGAAATTATCTGAGCAAACCTAATGCTAACAGTCAGGGCAGAGGGGCAGAAAAGAGTATTACTGGAAATGAGTTATGGCATCCCTGAAGAGGAGCTCCCTTAAAAATGAAATTCTGTTATTTGGAAGCTTTTTTTTTTTTTCTTTACTATTTTCAGAATTCATTGTGTCAGTAGTTCATCTTGCTCGTCGGCGTGTTTGTTTATCACATTGTAAGTACATGGCAGGTGAAACCAAGTGATGGAAGAAGGATATGTGATGAGGCAAATTTTATTTTTTCATAATCTTCGTCCTTTGTGTGTACTCTGCCATAGTGCTTTCACTGAAGGTTTTGTGATTAAATTGTGTGGAACACGGTATGAAATGAATCTTTCCAGAAAATGGTCCAATTTTTATAGTGTTTTTTCAGCACAAGTAGCTTATGAAATCTTTTACCTTCTAAAGGGTTTGCATTTCTGTATCTCAGTATTTACTTTCTCTATATTAAATATTTGATTCTTTAAAAAAGTGTATGAAATTGCTTGCGTGACCTGTGCTAGTTACTTTTGTGCTACTCATAGGGTTTGTATGAATATGTGCAGTACACGTAATTCCAGTCACTACTAGCATTAGTCACTACTTAATAATGGGCACATAAAATTGGAAACATTGATGTGTAGTACTTGTATGTGGGTAACTTCACTGGTACGAGTTCTCTTGATCTACGAGTGGTATGAGGGAGAAGTTAAGCTGTGTTTGTCTGTGTTTTTGGGAATAGATCCCTGGGGTTAGTTCCAATGCTGTCATACGGTTAATTATTTAACACCTTTAAACTAGACACTCAGATGTCTCCTGATTTTTTTTTTTTTTTTTTTTGTACATCTGATGTTTATATAAACAGGTCTTGTGAACTTATGCACATGCAGATGTAAAATTAGTTTTAAGCGTTTTCATCCTGGGATAAAACGTCTTGTGGGAAACTTGCAGCATGAGTCATAAACGTGTCTTGTCACTGTAGTCTTGTTCGTTCTTTTATCAAATATTCTGTGTTTAAAATATGTAAATATTTATCTTTTTTTTTTCTTTTTTTGTTAGCATGGAGGAGTCTATGTAAAGAGAAGTGCCAAATTCAATGAAAAAGAAATGAGAGATAAGTTGCGGGCCCAGATGAAAGCTGAGACTCCGGTAAGATTATATGTTTCTTCCCTCCACTCCTTCATTTCATTGAGCTTTTTAATGGCAGAGGTTTATTGGGATAAATGAACTGTGCCTGATATCAGCAAACTACAAGAAAACAATTTTGCGTTTATTTTTTTTTCTATATTGTTACATTTATTTCTTATGATCAGAATATCTTTAATTAAACTGCTAGCATTTTGACTGGTCCTTCTTATGAGTAACATGAGCTTCTTTATTCTGTCTGTAGAGGGCAGAGGAATCTGGATTAAATCTTAGAACATGAGTTATAGTAATGTCCTTGAGCAACTAATTTCAGTGTTCCTTGTGTTTCAAAATACAGCATTTTGACTACTTGTCAGAGACTGGTATTTTCTGAAGAGTCTTCCGAAAGTCAAGATCCGTTCTTACAAAATGTTAATTAGTCATCTCAATGATCAGTCATTTTAATGGAAGTGACATCTTAGAACTGAGTAATGTTGTCTGCTACTCCTGAGGAAAAAAAAAAATCCAACTCTTGATAATTTTCTATTTGAAGAATGACTCTTAGTGCCAAGTGACTTTTCTCATGACTTCCTGTATGGTTTGTGGCTCAGTGGTTAGAATCATTATGCCTCACTTCCATTACTTGCTGTACATTAAAATGTTTTCTGCCTTTTTTGGCTTGACTTATGAAAACTAACTCAGTAACCCTTGATATAGAACAGTTACATTTTAATTTAATTTAAATTAAATTGATTAGGACTCGCCGTTCCACATACTAAAAGTGGCACACCTCTTTAAAGCTGAAGCTTGGGTAAATGGAACATATAGGATGTTTTGACCTTCCTAATACTCTTCTTTAAGTATGTGTGTGTATACGTTTAAAAAAAATGAACTGACCTTTTTTTGGATGATTGATGTATGTACATAGACACATAGTTCTGTTGAGACAGTACTCAAACTCATTCTGTCTTGAAATGAGATTTATTATGGACAGATTATTACATTATTACATTATTATTTTTTATTTTTTTGTTAAGATAAATAGTAACTGTATCTATTTCCTGTCTTTAAAGTATCAGCTGTGATGGCCAAAAATACGTTATAACAACTAAATTTTTTGCTATGAATTTTTGGCTCACATGAAATGACATTATGCTGCAGAATTCCACTTGTCCTGTGGGGCAGCTTTCTCTATACTAGTAAGTAACGTTCGTTACTGTTAGCATGGGAGAAAGCAGATCAGTAGAATTTTGGCTGCTGCTATTTCCATGGCCTGTAAGGATGTCTTAATTCTGTATTATTGTGCGCATACGTGCATTTTGGGTTTTTTTGTGCCAAATTCTGTCTTCATTTGTATGCACAATGTATTCTTCATTAAATTATACCTCTGTGGCATTGCACTCTATATATAAATAAATACTTTTGAAGTTGTTGGTGTCTTAAAAATATTTCAGCTAGTAGAAAATAATAGTTTAGGACGCAGCATTGTTTAACCGTTTTTATATATTTTCAGCATGAGAGTAACATTGAATTTATTATACATTATATCTTCATGAAGCTCTCTTGAAAGGTCTGTAATTTCTTTGATTTGTGTGTGCAATTTGATAGTTGTTTTTCCTATCAGTATGCCATAGTACATTATCTTGGGCTATGTTAGCTTGGGAATGTCTCCCTGGGAAGTTATGTAGTTAATTTCTGTTATAGAGTTTGTTGACGGTTGCTCAGCTCATAAGAAGCTTAGGTGTGTCTAGACCTGTCCGTCTAATAATATCCATAGTGAGAAGGTGGTCGTGTTTGATAATGATAACTTGTCCTTGCATTACCAAGGCGAGCCGTTTTATCCAGGATGTGAAAAGATTCCGTTACGTTATTCTTTTCTCTGTGTTAGTGCCGAAGACTCTACTTTCTGTAGAATATACAGCATAATTCAATAAGCGAAGATGCAAACTTCAGGGTGTGTGAAAGCATGTATTTGAAGCCATTTCCCTGTTTTGGTAAGCTAAAGGTTGATAAGTGAAGCTGTAAGAAAGTTTTTGTCTTAAGCGAAGTGCATGCATGTTAAAGTGCATGTTGCTAAAATCTGAGTCTTGATCTCAATCTTTCTTTGCTAATGCTGGGGGTGGAGTTGAATTTATTCTGCCATTTAAATTAAATGCCTTAAGATCCTTTTGAGTAATACAGAGGAGCCTAGTACTTCTGATACGCTTCAAAAAGTACTGCAGAACCAGTGATGAGTTATGAAAGATACCACCACTAGCTGACTGCTTTGTTGAAATAACTGTTAAATAGAAATTGATTGAATAGTGTAGAACCATGATAGTATGTCATAGTAGTTTAAAGTAACAAGAGCGGGCTTAGGAAAAACAAAGTTGAAATTACAGCCTCCGTGTAGGATTGCCCATACTCCAGGTGCGTTATGCAGCTGCCCATTTACTAAATAGGGACGATCACACAGCATTTGATCTGGCACCACAGTGGTTTCCCGACTTCTGCTTGCTCTGAAGCTGCTGCGGAGAAGTATTCAGCTCGAGGTGGTGGCACTGGATTTAAAGCTCTAGATAACAGTGTGTCTTCCTAAGCAATTGCTCCCCCTGCAGAGGGCTGCTAAGTAGCTTTGTTAAGTTAACATGGGTGAGAATGCCTGGGCAGCATGTTTTCCCACATAAACCTGTTGATTTCTCACTAGCCAAACAGGCAATTTCTGGTTGAGTTTGGTTTTCTGGCTTCCCTCTCCTTTCCCCACACAGTACTCACCCCAAAGCACAATTTTTTTTTTTTAATTCAGGATTTGTCATTGATCGTGATAATAAGATTCTTGGTGCGAACTCTGCATTAAATCAGTCTGTTCTCTAGAAACATCTGGATTTTTTTTGGTGCAGTCTTTGGAGCAGGTGCCCAGAAACGCATCTAGTTCTGCATCTGTTTGAAAACCTGCAAATAAGTGTTTCCATTTTTGCTTCAGTGCTATAGATGTACTTAACAGGCTAATGCATATTTTAAGACCAATTGGAATGTAAGGGAAGGTTTAAGCATAAAGCACTTGTTTAAAACTACATTCACTGTGTATTCTGCTTTTCATGGTGGTTTTTCACATCTGATTCATAGATTAAATAAATCCAGAAGGGATTTTTGTTTTGTCTTGCTTCTGGAATCTTCCTTCTCCTTCTGCTTCAGATGTGTGTGTATTTAAAACCTATACCTAAGCTAAGCCAAAGGAATATGAGATCACTTTGAGCTTGTGTTTTGGTGTAATTTGGCTCTGCAGCAGTCCTGAGGTGTTGGAACTGGGCACCGAAACCAAATCGCTTACGAGACAGTTGCTGCCATTTTCTTTATGTTATCTAGGGTCGCAGTATAGAAGTGAACTAAGTGCAACTGATGTAAAAATGGAAGTATGCTGTTTTAAATCTTTCAGTCAAACCATATAGGGAAAGACACTTAAGTTTACAAAACTAAAATAAAGTTGTCAAAGCCTATTTAGCGAGACAAATGTTTGTATCTGCTGGGGTAGAAGACGCAGATCATTGAGTTGTCATTTGAGGGGAGACTAAACTTTCCATAATCCACTTTATCTGAGAATTGTTTAAATATAGATGCTGTAAATGCCCTTTAACCAACAATTACTACTCAGAGAAGAATGCAATAACTTGTGTCCTTAATGCGTTATTCATGAAGGAGCTTTGCAGTTCTATAATTTAATGTGACATTCATAAGCAATCATATTGTTTTTAAACTGAAGACGCTTTAATCAGTAAGACAAGTGCACCCTAAACTCATCAACACAAGAATAAATTGCTGTAGGCTTCATTTGAAAATAATTAGTTCACTACTATGGAATTTCTGTTAAAGTTTATGTACTGGATGGCACAGTTTAGGGAGCAGCTGCGATTGGCTGGCGCTTCTGTGCATATGCGGTAGAGGTTTTTTTCTTCTTCTCTTTAATCTAGCGCTCGAGAAGAGTTTGCCTTTCAGCTGCTGAGGAAAGAATGATATGCCGATAGAGAGATGGAAGGGAATCTGTGTTAAGGGTCACTTTGTTGTTTACAGTCTCTCTCCACATGCAGTTTAAACAAAACAATCCTGATGATTAATGTTCAGCGTGTCTCCCTGTTCCCGTTAAGAAACCTGAGGCTTATAGGAAGGCAGAACCAGAGCTTCTAACTTGAGTTAGTGCAGCAAGCTCGTTAGCTGTTTAACTGTCCCTTGGTTCTGCTCGGTTTGGTTTGTTCCTCCCCCGGGAAGTAAAATAGAGGTTGAAGACAAACAGGAAAACAAGGCTGCCTCTTGGCCTCTTCAGTTCGATGTAGAAACAGGTTAGGGTATGCCTGACTGTGTTGGGACAGTGCGTTGCATGGTACTACCTTCTAGCCGTGTTTTAGGACTTCTGCCTGACTGATTTAAACAGCCCCTTTTCTGTCCTGCTGGTCACGACTGTTCCACCCTTGCCAACCATGGTGCAGCAGCAGTCCGGCTCTTAGACGTGCACACCGTTCTGGTGGGAGGCTGAAGGGCTGTTCCCGCTGTACTTTCTTAGCGGAATTGAGGCTTTTGTACGACCGCATTTTCCATTTCTTTCTTGAAATTATTTCTCAGATCACCATAAGTATGCACTCAAATGGCTCATTACTGAGCCTTTCTAATAGGCAATACTTAATTGAAACAATGTGATTTTGTTCATGTAAAATCTGATCGAAAACAGATTTTAATCTTATATCTTGTTGTAAGAGCAGAGACTGTCACACAATTTGAAGGACACTTTTGTGTTAATATTGTTTTCATGTAGGTCATAGCAAGATAAGTGTTTCTCAGTGTAACAGGGTAACAAGGGGGCACTGATATGCGCGATCTCCTGGTTTTATAGAGAAAACTAGCTGTCCTGAGCTGCAAACTGTTCAATTTGTTAACTGAAAATACAATTTGTATTTTTCTTTATCATGCATCAACAGTAGGAAATCTGCGTGCTGAGATGTGGGATTAATCCAGTACAGCCAATATTGAGATGGTTACTGTATGTTTTGCTTCTATGGTTCATAGCATAGCAGAGTAAGTCTTGGTTATACCAAGCAAAGTGAACCAGACACCAGAAGTGTGAAGAGGACAGATACATTAATACAACTGCTGTAAGACTTGATGTAATTAGTTTGTCATGGAGTCACTAATTTGCAAATCCCTGACAAGTTCTCCAGAAATCCTGCATGTCCTTGCTCGCTTTCCTCACTTCATCTCTTATATTTTGTTCACATTAAATCAGATGTGCTCCCCCATCCCCATATCTTTTTCAGGTATGGATCTGTGTTAATGCTTCTCATTCAGTTCTCCAGAAGCACATCTTTTAGGCAGTGGTCTAAACTGATTCAGATTTGAATTTGTCTACTTTTCACGATATGATAATGAAAATAATAGTAAAATTAAGCAAATATATTGTTTAATATGATTTTGAAGTTTGTAAATAAAAATACTGTACTGTTTCCCCCGCCACCCACCTGGGAAGAGTGTGCAGTAAATACAGGGTGTCTTTAATCAGTAGTTACCACTTCCTGATGCCTGATGCTCTTTTACAGAATGGCAGCTTGTTTATCCTGGGACACCTTCCAAAGTCCTGTCCTCAGTCATATTTTCTCATTATTACCTCTTCTTGCTGTCTGTTTATGGTATCTGGACTGGTTTTGTTCTGTAGTCCAGGGACGCCTTGTGTTACTTCATGCTCCTTTCCCCTACTATAAACATAGGAACTCCCTGTTCTGCCTCAAGGGCTTCCTAAGCCCCCCTGCTGCCCTAAGCACTGCCCCTCTCTGTGCTATTGCTATTTCTTTTTGCCTGGGGGACTTTGACAGCACTGGGAAAGTGAATGGAGTTACTGTACGGGTGAAAACAGTTGTTGTCATCCGTTTGTTTAGTCCGTATATTAAGTCAGTTTGTTCAGTGATTTTACACTGAGGAATCTGCATGTAACCCCTGCCATTTTCTGTTTTTCTGGCTCTAACCAAAATCAGTAAGATTTTACTTTCTGATTCCTAGTCCGCTCCTTGAAGTTTTGGAATTGATCAGAAATAGCGTATCAACATTTATCCATTACACAGAAACCGGCATGAAAGTGTCAGTTAGCTGAACATAGGGACCTATTCTATTTTGGTTAAAATGAACATATCACTGAATCGGTGGTAATGAAGTATTTTGTATGTTGTTGTGAACGTGAACACTGTATTTTGCATTCACTGTGAGAATGCATATAGCTTCTGCATGGCTAACTACCTGACCCTAAATGAAGGACTCCTCCGAAAGCAAAAATTGCCTTGGCTGCAGCTAGTCTTTCTAGGCAATTAAAATGTTCCTGCAGTTCAGCAATTCATAATCCAAGTTCAGGGAAGCTTATTTAGCAATTAAGAACTATACATCTGTATGATTTTATAATCTTTGGAAGTGGTGCTTAAGGATTTAGCTTCTGCTGCCGATGTCAGGAGATGAGAATAGGCAGTCAAGCAAGTAGTAGGCTGCATTGCACTGGCAGCATATTTTTGTCTTGGGCAGGGCTGCCAATGAGTATAAGCAGGATATCTTTACCTGAGTAAAATTCAGGAATGTAAATAGGAGCCATAATAAGCAGCATATTAGGTTCATATACACTGCATATAAAGCAAAGACTGCTTCTCCATCTTGTTAGTATGCTTTTAATTCAGAAATATACAGATTTTGGTCAACAAACTTGTTCAGCTGCTGGAGTTTGTTGTTTACAAGAATAATTAAAATATAACTTGTACCCCTGCTTTATGTTACTCATCCAGGACAGGAGTAAGTAGATACTGTGCTCTCCTGTGTAATCAGCTTTCAATGACTGATTATCTGCTTTGAAGGGGAAAGGATGGTAACGTTGTGGAACGTTTTTAACTCCTGATCTCTGTACTAAGAATGATTTTCCTATCCTGTATATGCTCCACTGTTACACTTACCTGTTACAGTCACTATAATGCACTTTGGAGCTGAGCATTCATTCTTTAGTGATGGGGAGAAGTATCCTCATCTTGGACTACCACTTTAAAGATCTGATCCAAATTACATCGTCTGAATATCAACACATTTATGAAAAAATCTGTCTGGGATTGAATCTGTGTGTTTTCCAGCTGACTCTGAGTATTTCTATTTAGTCACTGAAGTATCTCGACTGTGGACTTCATAGATGAAATGTGCGTATGACTAGGTGAAAATGTGGACTGCAACTGAGCCTAAGTTGTGCTTATGCTACTGTCTTACTAGAAAAAAGTGAGCACCTTGCGTCTTAAGTGCAGTGTCATTTGATTTTTTTTCCACGAAATCTGTATATGTCTTGGTTTTCTGCTGGTCCTTGAAAATCCACCATCACTTGGACTTCACCTACTTCTTCAGTCTCTGCATTGTTTTCCTTCTCAAACATGCTATTACATGTATAGCCTTTCCTCTAGCTCCATTCTGAATATCTTGTGGTTTATCTGTTTTCTCAACTCTACTGACACTGTTTTTGCTATTCTGGATCTTTTTTTTTTCCCTTGGACAGATTCTAGGCTGCTTAGTCAATTTTCCTTGTTCTCAATCTCTCTGCTGATGATTTTGATGCTATCAGTCCCACATGCTGGCTTTTCCAGTTGGCTCATTTCCTAGATTTCTCTCCTTCTGTGCATTTTAGCTTATCTTCAGCCATCCCCACTGTGTGATGATTCTGAGGAGTTCAGCTGTTGGATCCTGTCCTTCTGGTTTAAACCCTGTCTCTGGCTGTTCTGCAATCAGCAAGTGCAGATACCAGCATGTGTTGCTAGAAACAAAGTTATTTCTGTGTCTTTCTTTTGAGCTTTTTTTTTTTTTTTTTTTTTTTTTTTTTTTAAGTTTACATCTTCTCATGGATGTGTCCTCCCACTTGTCAGCATCTTCCTGTACTCACTGGTGATCTTCTTTGGACTGTAAATCCACTATCTTTTTTACCTTCAAAGATTTCTTGAGACTCACTTCTGCAAAGATAAAAAAGAAACAGTCTGAGTACAGTAGGCATGATTTAACTATGAATGTCAATTCATGTTCAACTTCATGCTAGTTAGTGCTTTTCCTGCTGCAGATGAACCCCCAGTATGAAATTTTCACTACATAAGTAGTGGGGGTTTTTTAATCGACTTTTAATTTTGCATAATCTTCTACATATAGAAAAAAAAAAAGGAGGAAGGAAACCTCTATTCTGTCTCAGAAACAAACTGAAAATTCGTCAAATCTGATTCCTGCTATTTGGGTGCATCATTTTACACTCAGTTATGCAAATATACCTATACTTAGGTAAACAATACATGTGTAATGAGAACCCATAAACACGATAGTTGCCAAATAGGTGAGCAAACTAATTTACCTGCGAAATTTAACTTCACTTATACAGATACTTAAAGGAATGTGACTTTAAAGTTCAAATTGTGCTACACTGTCAGTTTGCGTTCATAATGTATTTGACATCTAATACAGTGAGATACATAAAACGTCTGAGACGTAAGACAGCTGATCCAATGTAATCTCAGTTAATAGTGTATCTGATTATGAATGAGATTTCAGTATAAGGAAAGATAAGATGCAGCATAGGTATTAAAGCAAAAACTATATAGTTTAGGTCCTTGATGACATGTCAAGGGGAAGAAGCTTTTGACTTGAATATTACTTGGAGGCTTTCAATTATTTGGCTCTCTCTTCAAAATCTCCCCTTGTCCCGCTTAACAAGAACAATACTGTTGTTGATATCAGATGCTCCTGACTTCTTAATTTTTGTTGTTGTGTGCTATTTTCTCTTCATAAATCACCTGGATAACTTTCTGTGATGTACAGATGAAAAAATTATTTTGAACCCTAAACAGTAAGTTTCTTGGGGCTAAGAAGTTTTCAGCTCAAGTATTCTGATTTTCTTTGCCTCCTTAGAGTAATAGATGGTGTGAACTAAATACTGTGAACTTTTCAAGTAATGCTAACTTCTGTAAAAGGAATCAACTAAATTAATTCTAAGACCTGGTATCTGTTTTTTATCCCACAGATGTATTTAGTGATTTTTCCAGAGGGGACTCGTTACAATCCAGAAATACCAAAAGTCATTGCAGATAGTCAGTCATTTGCTGAAAAGGAAGGTAAGCGAAAAAGATTTGAAATCATTCTTTTGTTATAGTGTTAACGTATGTTGTACGAAATTATTGGTTATGTGATATGAAGATGATATCACCTTAACTGGACTATTAAGCCTGTCCATTTCATAGGTAACACTTTAGAAAGCCGCCCTTAACAATTCATCCTGTCTCTTTTTTCATATAGAGCTAGCTTATATACAGATATTTCATGTATTTCACATTGTACAAGAGTATTAATTTTCAAGAAAGTTCCCTTTAGTTTCTATCTGTATTTATGTATTTATGGACACTTCTTTTCCTACTCCTTCAGGGGCGTAGAAGTTGTCTACACTGGATCAGCCACTGATTTACCTAACTTCACATTGTAACTGCAATTACAGTTACTACTGGTTACAAAGGATTTTTTACAGAGGAAATGTTATGCCTTAGAATCAATCTTCCATTTCCAAATATCATTTACTACGAGTACTACCATGACATTTTGTTTTTGTTCCTCTTTCACCTTCTGCTCTTAACCCCTCCTTGGTTGAACTTTATTGTGGAGTTGCTTTAATGAAGATTGGCACCGTCTATGTGACCATGGATGGACTTATTTCATCTTTGGAATGGCTTGCAGAAAACCTGAGGGTCTAAAGTTTTTTTTTCATTTTTCTCATGTCATATACATAAAACATTTAGACTTCTAACCTCAACAATTCAGTGAACATGTTTCCTGGCTTTGTTTTTTCCTGTTGACCAAAAGTGAAATAATTCATCCTGAAAGTAAACAAAGGATAACAAATGGGTCTGGTAAATTCATTTCTGTGACACACTGAAATGAATTCAGAAGTCTGTGAATCAGCCTGTTGATATCATCAAGCTATTAAGTGTATTGTTAGTTTTTGTCCAAAAGGATATATGCTTTTCTTCTCCTTGGGAAGAATGGAATTTGTGTGCGTGTGTGTGTGTGCGAGAGAGCTTAAGTCATAATGTATTCATCACTTCAGTTTCCTGTTGGAAATGAAAGTCAAATGTTTCATTTAGGTTGGCTGTTCTTTGAGAGTTCAGAGGGAGTGCTTAGGATTTTATTTTTTTCCTCTCCCCTCTTTTTGCAGGGAGACCGAAGGGATCTCTTTGGCATTTTATTATTATTTTAATAAACCTCTTAATTATACCTCTGTAGTCTGTAAAATGGCAAACACTGCTTTGTGCATTTAGAGGACTTGCTCATTTGTTCTAGTTCTTTCTAAGGTGGTGTGCTTTCACACACCTAAGGGTCACTCCTTTTAAAAACTTTTCAGTACAAATTATTTATTAAATGGAAAGCATCTTCTATCCTAATGTAGAATCCTTGTGATCTATTTTTCGCGTTGCGCTTTTTCCCCTCCCCCTCTCTCTCACACAAAAGTTTTGTCTCAACATTTAATATGGTGAGAATGGGAAGTGGAGCCTGTACTAGCAAGTTAATGGTAAGATTCATATAGCCCTCTGCATTGTTGAGTTAACGGAAAAAATCGTATTCACTTGAATTAGAGCATCTCTCGTACAAACATAGCAGTGAAGCAGGAATGGCCAGCCTGCCTGACACTGAAAACCACATACCAAATTACTCTGTCGGCCAAGAGCCACAAAGCACGTACCATATACTTCATGAAGCTTAGGATAGGAAACTCCAAGAGTGGCCGCCAGCAGGAGATGATGAAAACCCTCACTCCACTGCACAACGGTGCTGGCCTAGGCTTGGAGTTTTCATCCAGCAGCCCTAGTGCCTCCATGGTCCTGGCAACTGGCCATGTGCTGGTGCTTCAGCATGGGAGCCACGTCTGAACTTCTCACCAGTCAGTCACATATAGATTGACCGCTGGCTGTGCTTCTTGTAAGCGTACTAGGGCTCTTATGCAGTTCTGCAGAACTGAACTAAAAATGTGCTATCGCATTATTGTCCAGAAGATCCTCAGGGCTTCTGATTTCTTACAGTTTTATGAAAGGTAGTAATACCTTGTACTTCTTGCAGTCAGAGCAATAAGAGCTATTGTAACTTAATGCTTAAAATTCGTACCTCATAAATCTTGAGGAAATAGAGGTCTGATAATTGCATCTTGTCTTCTTAATATAACTGATACCAGAGCATTAATTAAATAGATCCATCTCTCCACAAATAGGAAGAAAGCATACTAGACACCAAAAGAATGTGAAGGGTGACTGAGGTCCTCCTTTTTTTAATTACTGAAAAAATTTCGTGTTACAGTTTGTTCTGCTGTAGGATTTCTTATGTAGGTTCTACATAAGATCTTGTCTCCTAGCAAGAGTAAACGGAATTCTTCTTTCTGTAACATGGGCAAATGAAGCACACAGGGTGGATCTGTTTTGGGTAGGAAGAAGTTGAGACTGAAGGCTATAAAACATGGAGAAACTTCTACGAAAGGAATAGGGCCATATGCTTTCTCACTATTTTTAGAAAGGAATAAAGGGTGCTGTACAGTGAAAAATGAGTTTCATGAACTGGACTTGAATATTTGTGATCCCAGCCAAGCTCTAGGTTGAGTGTACTGCCAGTTCTTTGTTAGAGGCATTAATGTTCCTGATTTTCTTGTTGGAGACTGACATACACAGAGTAGACTTCACTGTTGATACATTTGACACAGCGGAACCGTATTCTCATTTTTTTGAACGCTATTTTAAGTTCTGTCTGTTGTAGCCAGTGGCTTACAAAAACTTACCTACCTTCGGGGATGCTAATTTTTTTTATAGCGATAAACTGAGAACGTTGTCTTATGTCTCGTGATGCGAGTACTCTCAGAAACTGAAAATTAATTAGTTTACATTTTACAAGTGGCAAAAAATTCCAATCTGCCTCTCAGATTTTTAGCCAAAACGTAACGGGCAACATTTCAGTCTTAAAATACATTGTTTGATTGCACTAGGAAAAGAAGAACATGCATCCAAAAGTTTAAAAACAAAACCAAAATCTACCTCTCTAAAGTTAAGTTGTTTGGTTATTTATGGTAGGATTAACACAGCAGCCATTCACGGAACAAGTAGAATTTTGGAGAATTGAGAAAATTATTCCAATATTTATTGGAATGTTGATCAGAATTGTAGTTGTTCACTGATATTTCATAGCCACAGCAAACCACGTAAGCAATGTTGCCAGAATGTCAGATGAAGACATCTGTCTGGTCTTCACGTTTCTGTCAGAGGTGGATAAAACACCCCACCACCAAGCCAAAGGGGGTACATGCCATATAGCTGTATTTGAGCCATTACTCCTTGTTGTCCTTGCCTGACGGCAAGTATGTGGCTCTGTGAGATGAGTCCATCAGTTGCTCCCAGGACTGTGTCTTCTGCAGGTTTCAGACTGGTTGTTATTTGTGTTTCTCATGCGACGTCTTTTAAGATTCTGATGGAATGTTTTTCTCTCTCCTGTATTAAAGGTCTAGGAATGGGAAGGTATGTATATCTTCTGAGTTCACCCTGTGCTTTTGCCTTCCAACTTCTGCTATTCAAGTACATAGTCAGTGATCTTAATTAGAATTTGCTTTAGTTTTCCACTATAAGTCAGTAGTCAGCTAATGTGATTGCTGTCTTCAAAATGTGGTGTGCTCATTCAGTTGATGTAGATCATAGATCAGAGCCTAAAAAGGGTCACTAATATTTAAGACATCTTAAAAGTGCAATGATTCTTCCACGCTAGTAAGTGGGCTTGAGCTGTTGAGTCTGGGGAACTATAGTATGTAGGTGGCACTCATATTTTGATAAGAATTTAACTTCAATCTTTTCATAATGTTAGAAGTGGTAATTTTTATTTATGACAAACTGTACCTCTTTTGAGGCTTATTATTGGTACTGAACTGTAGAATAAAATTTCTGTAAAGCCCACAAAAATGCATAATTTTGGATATCAGCTTTTAGTGTAAAATTTGTTTTATTTATGTCTTTCCAAAATATATATGCATAGATATTTCTGATTGTTTTCTAGGGGTTAGACCTGCATCCCTAGACCTATAGAACTGTTCCAAACAACTACAAATTTCTTAGGTTTAGTATGTTATGATCTTTATCCAAATTTGGCATCCAAATGGCAAACATTTGAAAATAAGTAAGAAAATCCAATACCTTCCTACTCCTGATGTTATTAACTTTTGAAAAGTTAAAGAAAACATGATTAAAAAGCTTGTTAAATTTAACTTGGCTTGCTGCTGTTGAGCACAGACAAAACAATCTTCCCCGGTGAAAGGCATCTACTGGAATTTTATATTTATGTTTGATTTCTGACGTGGGTCGTTTAATCAAGCAAATATTTCAGATATTCATTTATTATCTTTTTTGTTTTTAGGCAGAAAAGTTGCAAATGTAAATGTTTTTTTAATTCAAAGTTTATCTTGAATAGTATCATGCTTTCTACTAAGATATTTGTGTGTGCAGGATATGCTTATCTCAAAATTGCTTTTACAGGTCATGTAAAAAAGTGGTATTTCAACTGAGCTAATTAAAAATGTTTCCCTTCTTGATCTTGGCATTGGTTTTAGATTGTATTTTAAAGCAATCTGAAGTATTTAGTATCAAGGAATGTTTGTTTGGAACTGTCTCTCAAAAATAGCTTTTGGTGATATCTTTTTTTCCACACACTTTCATGCAAGCAAATTTCATTTGAAATTATATTCTCCTCCTCACATTTCACTGTGCACTTTTAAAAAGTGTGAGGGGGGGACTTGAGTAGCCTTTGAGAGATAGATATGAGTGAGGAAGGGACTTCTGTTATTAAACATCATCCTTTAGGGAATGAGATTTGGGAGGGGATAAAGCTACCTTGTATTCTTAAGAGCTTTTTTGGAGTTACTTATTATGGAAGAAAGTGAGGTGTCCTGTGTTTGGTGTGGGACAGTCTTATGCTTCTTGAGGGCATTGTTTACATTCCTCGTTCATCATAACAGAAAGCACCTTTTTCAAAAGCATGCAGCTTTTTAATACTATCATCAGCTAAGTCCTTTTTATATGAGTCCATGGAAAATAGCATGCAGATGGCTTTCCCTGTAATTTCCTGTAGGACTTTCAATGTCAAATGTTAGGAAGAATATTAACGTTATAAAATAAATTTTAAAACGATTAGGATGGGAATTTTCTCATCCAGAAACATAATCATCGACTAAATTGTTTACCCGCTGTATTTTGTTCTTATATTGATCACCTATTTTTTTCAAAGAGATTGAACAGCACTGTTTTTCATTTGACTTCAGCAATAACTGAGCATGCTTGCCAGTTTTGAAGGAGTATTTCTTAGTTGTGACACTATATCTCATATTTAAGAGTCTGAAAATATGAATGCAGTCAGTGCTGTAATATTTATCTCAACATTCTGAATTATTATTCACAGTCACTGAGGCGAGAAATCATTTTATGGGAAAGCAGTAGATTCGGTATGTTCTACTTTGCCTGTCAAAATTAAAACTTTATATTTTTTTTTATAAAGCGTACTATCTAAGTGTGCACAAACAAATTACTGTTTATGACTGATTTTTTTTCTCCATCTCTCCAACTTTTTTTTTACACTGTATTTCTGCCTTTTTTTCTTCAACTTTTTCTTCCATGAGTCTCTGTGTTTATGCATGCCTCCTTAACATTGCTCAACTATCCTGGGGACTTGCACACTTGCATCATTGTGGCTAGTCTTTTCATTGTGGCCTGACCAGTGTTCCAATCTGCATAGGTGGCCAGACCGTACCGAAAATATTGGAAGGATAATTGAAATTTGCTACTGTGCAGCTAACTTTTCAGTGGAGAAAAAGATTCAAAGTTTTATAACTTTCATTTGAGCAGATTTCTTCTACAGCTTTCTTGGCAGAATTCCTTCAAATCTATTCTATTAAAGAGGGAGGATAGGAATCTAGTAATATTTGTAGCTTGGGAAGAGGAAGCTCCCACACAAACATTCTTGTTGAGCTAGAGCCTTTTCTCCCGCCATATGTAATTTTATATGTCTCTCTGGACTCTTTCTCGTTTTAATAAGTAACCCTTAGATCACAGGGGAAATTCCAGAAGGCTGGTAGGAAGTTAATGTTGGGTGAGTATTTAGGACACCCCAGATAACTACAAAGCTTTCAGTTTAATATCAGTCCTGCACCGGGGCGGGGGGGGGAAGGAAGATCTAATTTATATTGAATTTGATTAATTGTTTTTCACCCTGTTTTTGTTTTTATATTAATACCAAGTAACGTGGATTTATGCGGGGGGGGGGGAACTTCTCAAACTACTGTGACATCCACTTTTAGTGAGAGTATAACTACTATTGATTAAATATGATAGTGCTAAGGTGATACTTTAATTTAGAACTAATTTTTGTATTGTTTTCATTTTAAAATGTGTTGTGTGCATGTGTCGGGGTAAAAATGTGATTAATGGACAAATCTGAAACTGTAGCTGGCCTGCTTGTACTGGATAGCTCTGTCCAGAAGAAAGGAGGAGCAAGAGAGATCTCCCTAGAGTTGTGGTTGGCTATCATGTAACTTCACCCTGAGAGATTAAATAAGTGGTGGGTTTGTTTATTTTTTATATTTTTCAGTTTACGTGAAAATTTCAGTTCTGGAGACACTGATGATTTGGGCCTTTGTACTTCCCAAACTAAAACCTTACTTTTATTTCATTCAATTTCATTGCAGACTTTTTCTGATGTAATACTGTATCTTATTATAGTATGGTAAACAGGATGTTATTTGAATTACCATTGCTCCCTTTATTTCTCCAGATTTTCATGTTATTTTAATGACTTCAGAAGCCCTTGATAGGGTTTTCTTACCAGCTTGCAATGAGATATTATAGTATTTGGTATTTTATATCTTTACCTTATAGCTTTTTTTCTATATTAGCTAATTTGTGAGTATCACATTATTAGACATTTAACTTGTTTTCTTTGGCATTTAAAGTAAAATCTCATGACCTCAAATACTTTGACAGAGAGTCCTAACTTAGTATTGCACAACATTTAAAAACAGTTTAAGCACAGTGTTTTGTGAATTGGATACAGGCAGCTTGCCAAGGTGACTACAACATAACGAGTTGGGTTTGAATTCTGTTATGCTGATTTTAGCAAAGATCATCTTGATGATCAAGGATCATCAACTGTAAGAATGCGTAGTTAACGTTTTTATAAAACAGATTCTTTAAAAGGATGTGTTGAACTCCTGTTATTGTTGCATGTCTGTCAGGCACTGCAGAGGTACTAAATAATGGATTATGAACTTTATTGATTTCAACTGGAGGCATACTCCTTTTGTATTTAAATCTTCAAGAGTGCAACAGTAGCCAGTGCAATATGAAGGACTTATGTTATTACTGCACTTCACAGACTTTCACTGACCATCTTCACCAACAGAATAGGCCATGGATTCAAAAACACCTCAGCTCTGAATACCATTTGATTCCTAAATTAATTTTTCCAGCGGACTCTGTCCTCACTGAAGTCTGAATTTCCCCTTTCCCTCTCTACAGTAGTAGTTTGACAAGGGAGGAATGAGAAATGTTTAGGGTAAAATGAGTATGTTTGGGAATGTGGGTCAGCAAGAGGTGTGTTGAATGGAATGTCCACACCAACCTCATCACTGAAACAACACTAGAATATGCAGTGCTTCACTTGGTGAGTAAACGTTTGGAAACATAACATAATTAGCTATGTTTGATGTAACAGTTCACAAGGTAAAAATAAAAAATAAATTAAAAAAAAAAAAACCCTACCACCATGTTATGCTTCAAAATATTTACAGGATCCATGTAACATTTTGCACAAACAGTTATCACTATTGCCGGTAGAGCTTAGAACAATGACTTCAGAAAGAGTGCCGGTAAATAACCTTTTATCTCCTTGTTTGAACAAAGAGGTCCTTAGCAAATGTTAAGACATCAGGATAGTGATAATGATTTATAGTGAAATTTTCAACTATAAAACTCCTACAGCTGTTCAGAAACTGATGTTGTTTTACAGTATTCAGCAGACATTTTCATAATTTTAAATCAAAGTGTGTTTTGCCTAACAAAGGGAGAAAAATTTAGTCAAAGTCAGGACGTAATTCAATATCTTTTGTATTTTGTAGGTTAAAATATTTCTTAAGCAGTGCTGCATACTTTGGTTTGGAAAAATCTCAACTCCATTTGTCAGGAACCACTTGCAGCAACGGATGGTTCTTTATACTGAAGAGTAAAACAAATGGCAGATATGGCTAGAAAGGAATAACCTCAATCATATTCTAATATTTTTCTTTGAGAAAGGTACACATTTAACAGCAAGGTTCTGAAATTTTTCAACTCATGTACTTTTTCTTCCTACAGAAGCACTTTCAAATAAGTGTGGAAGAGCTGTGTTGACATCATGAAAAGTTTATCTTCATTTTCAGATTAATTTATATTAAAATACTGGAAGTAGAATGTAGTTTATACTGTCAAGCCCAGTATGTTCCAAACCCGGTATGTTCTTGAGTATGCTCTAGGTGGAAGCAGTCAGAGGAAGCAAACAGTGATCTGAAGGTTGCTGTGAAACTTGATATTTTTTTGTGCCTGACATACCAATCTCTGTGTTTTGGCCTGGACTGATGGAGAAGGTTTCTGTGACTATGGTTTTGTTAGTAGCTAAGTAAGTCTGTTAGCTTGCTGCCAGGAAAACAGCAAAGGCTTTCTTCTTCCTCTCAGCTCAGTGTTTTGTTATCCCCAGCCTGCTCTGCTGGTTGGTTTTCTGCTGGGATGGTGAGTTGAATCAGCTGGGGGTGGGGAACGGAGTGCCAGAGCTATGCAGAGTTAGTAGTAGGAACATGCATGCAGAAAGAGAGGAGTAGAGGGAAACCGATGTTGAGGATAAAGTAGAGTTTCCCCTTTTTTGATAGCAGCAAGTCATTGTGACTGGCTCAAGCTGTCCTGAGTTAGACCAGAGCCTAACTGCTCTCTGTCATCTTTCTGCAAATTAGAGTAACCGCATTTGAAGTCCCAGTATGTGACGTTAGTAAGAGGGAAGCAAAAGTATTGGAAACTAGAATTGAAAGTAGAAAACTGACAAAAGTTGAAATTTCTGATAGCTTGTTGGCTTTGGAGAAGTGCAGCATCCTGTTTTAGCGTGGGTAGTTTAATATGACTGCTGTGTTGTTGTCACGGAGCAGGATTAGGATTTAGTATGTTGATAGAATGGGTTTGCCCATTGGAAGTACAGTGCTGGCTGAGCATTAGTAATCCCTAATTTATCTGTACTTATGCCTCATCTACCAAATTGGTTTATGATGCAGAATTTCAGGAGATTGTATTCTATGTGTTTAGTATTTCTCAGTTAATTCATCCCATTTTTTACCTCAGTCGGACAGAAACAGTAAGGAGTAACACCTTTTCATAGGTTATGAGCCACATCAAAACCTTCTAGAGAAGGAGCCACAGGAGTGTTTTGTGGAGCAGCCTGCCTTTCATGAACATCCCATGAAATTGCTTTCATCTTCCACATTTGCTCATAGAACAAATGTAATGTTCTCGTCACTCTTTCTTTTTAAACACATGAAAGCCTGCAGCATATAGACACAGATTATAAACTGAGAACTTAGATTAAAAAACATACTTTCTTTTTTTGATTTTTTGAGTTGAGGATACCGTGGTGTCTTGGCACTATGTGAAGTCCCGTTTACTTTCAAACACTGATTTTTTTTTTTTTTCCCCTAGGACTTGCCGTATTAAAACATGTGCTGACACCACGTGTGAAGGCAACTCATGTAGCCATTGACACAATGAAAGACTATGTGGATGCAGTTTATGATGTGACTGTAGCATATGAAGGTACTTTGGACCACAAAGGGCAAAGAAAAGTGGCACCATCTATGACAGGTAAGTTGGTGTTGATTAAACATGCCACAGTTATATGTTTTTTCATATACAAAGCCAGGTTCAGTTGCCTTGTGAGGTTCCAAAGATAAAGCAATCTTCACAATGCTTCGGGATTCAGCTGTCTTATAAGCCGTTGGTAGGGCATACTAGTGCTCTTTGGAGTTGAAATGAATTTGAAGCCATTGGCATGAGGTGCCATTTACCTTCATGTTTCTTCTAGCCTCAGGATTTGGAGTGATTTTAAGTTCTGTCTCTCTCCCTCATGTTATATGTATGCATATGGCGTAGTTGCTGAAGTTCCATCTATTTTAAAGGAATGTGTAATAATGTATTTTATTTGTAATTTTTAAAATTGCTAAACATGTCCAGTAAGGTTACAAATGCTTAAAATGTAGATGACCCTCACTTGCTGTAGTATTTTAAACTGATTATAACACCTTAAGAGATTTGGCTAAATTAGTTGTACCTTCCTTCAGTACACTAACCAAAAATAAGTTTTGGGATTTCTGTTGGAGGAAGTTCTGGGGGAGATAGAACTTGGGGTTGTTTTTTGCTGTTGCTGTTGTTTGTTGAGGGGTTGAATTTTGTTATCTTTTTTTATTATTTTCTTTTTTTCCCCAGGTAATTCATTTACTGGCACCATTACTGGAGGGCCAAATCTTTCTTTGCAGTTGTAGTTGATGCAACTCAGCTGTATTTGTCCATCAGTCTTTTGCCATCTAGCAGTAGGTGATACTTTTGAGTCTTCTGATACCAAGAAAAAAAAAAATCCCATGGTAGTTCCAGAGAAGTGTTCAAACTTTTGGACGAGGGATCGATGTTGCTTGAGGGGCCTGCAGGTAACTTCTTAACTAAGAAGTTGGTTATTCCTCAGCTACTCCTTAGCTAGTCCCGTGTCCCTGTGGGCCTGGGACTTAATCTTTCTGCTTCTAAGAGTAGCTTATTGTGCAGCTGTTCACATGTCCCATTAAAAGGTGTATCTTGTTGAGGTGATAGATACAGTTCACATGAATTCCTTTCAGATACCAGTTAGTTAGAAGTTCTGAAATTTTCTTTAGGATTTTTTGAATTTTCACCCTATTTAAAAACTCTTTTTGAATAGATAACCAGCAGAACTGTTAACACTGTATTTTAACTCAACATTTTTCTTGTCCTGTTAGCTCTTAAGATGGCTTTTTTCACATGTACTTTGTTCCCATCTGGGTTTTTTGGTGATTAAGTATTGAAAATACATTTTTATATTTTAATTCTTATGATCCTCTTTGGACTTGCATTTTACAGATTTTACAATTAAAATTTTTTTTTAGTGTTTGGAGTGTCCTTTTTAATACCTTATGACCCTCTTACAGACTCTCTTGAAGACTGGCACCTCCCTTTTATCCTGTCACCTAGTCCTTTTCAAGAGTCTATTCAAAACAAATAGGATTATTTCCCGTTCCCTGCGGCATATCTTGTTTCATGACTTAATTAGTAGACGGCTTCAGCCATTTTCACATGCTGGACTCTTGACTACCTGATGGTTAATTAAACTGTTAAAATGTCATTACCTAATGATAAGATGGCAAGTGTTCAAATTCCTTCCAAGACCTCTTCACCTGTTGAATCTTACAGTTTGTATAAAACACGATATAACAAACTAGATTTCCCTACTGGCTCTTTTTGTGTCTGATGTCAAGTGCTAATCAAATGATCATGGGTTGACTGCTCTGCATCCAGCTTTTTACGGACTGCACAGCAGTCACTCACTCATGGATTTCTTTAGGTTTGTCTTTCAGCTGCCCTTGCTGTTCAGCTTGGGATATTTACTGTCTCAGTCTTTGGTAACAGTGAAGCTAGTAATGCCAGAATGAAGGGCAGCCAACCAGTTGTTATCCATTACAGAGCAGATAAACGAAATATCCATCCAAGATATTCCAAATCATCGTGGTAGTCCAACATATTCCATATAATATAAATTATATGTAGATTAAAGACACTTTATAAATTAGAGGGCAGCATATCTGTCATTCTTCTAGGTCCTCCAGACACAAAATGGAAGAAAAATAATTTCTGTTCTAAAAGGTCAAGATCACCTCACGGTTTGTTCTGCAACAGTCCAACATTTGGTCTGTTCAGGAGTATGAGTACGAATTTAACTATGAATTTTTTTGCATTTGATATACATGAAATGCATTTGAGTTATAAAATGACAGTTTCATCTGTGTATTTCATACGAGCATTTCATGTTTCTGTCAGAGATTACTTAGAATTTTGTTTTTCATTCTCACCTGCACAAAATGGCAATACAGTCCTAGTAATCTTTAAAAGATAAGGTTGACGTGTCTTTTTCAGTCTAGCAGCTCTGATTGGAATTTATGGCGTGGAAAACAAATTTCTGTTAAATATGATTTTATTTGAGGACTATGTTTCCCATAGTATGACATTTCCCATGTGAATGAAATCTGAATTCCACACAGGTAAAATTATTCTCCATAAATACATTATACTTCCAAATCTATAAATCTCTGTTCCTCAGAAGAGCCTGTGCCACTCCTGAAAAGCCACATACTTATCCAGGAACGTGGCTGGCTCTTGATCACTGTGTTCAGTAGTAGGCAGAGCAGGTCAAAAGGAGCCTTTCAGTGACTATGATTAGTCCTACCACACTTTATCTGAGAAATTGTGTTAATAAACTTCAACTGAAGAAAACTTTTTCTGAAGAAAAAATATTTTAATTGTATTTTAAATTGGAAATATAGAAGTCTAACAGTAAATAGAATCTATCTTAACAAAACTGATTTTTTTTTCAGTCCAGCAAGCTGAAATATCATAATATTTACCTGTTCAACAGGACTAAAACAAAACGTAGTATGCTAGCATCTGGAAAAAATACATTCACAATTCTTCTACATTAGTGCTTTGAGTACAACACTGAATGCGAAAAACATCTGTTAACATGGTACCTTTTTAGGCCAAATAAATTGTTATATTATATCTTTTCAAATATGTTGTACTTTGTGTTACTATTTATGTATTTTAATGTTTTGTTGGCACTTGCCAACTGCAAGTTTTGTTTGTTTTAGAAGACATCAAATTTGATTAGTAATTTTAGACAAGGATTGCTAGTTATGCTTCACATCCAACTGTGGTGACTAATGGTTGCAATTTTTGTTCTACCATTTGTTGGTTATTCATTCGTTTTTGTTCCAACAAGTTTGGACCTTGGTGCATTTCCAGTGGAAGTTTGTCCACATTACAGTTGTCCTGCATGTAGCAGCCTTTCCAGAGAAAAGCAATTTCCCATAGATTTCTCCTCTCACACTCCTGAGGATGTTTTGTCCAAGTCACTAATGATAGAGTAGCATGCTTAGGGAAGATTATGCTGCTAGATTGTTTTTATTTGTGATCATTAGACTGAGAGCCAAATGGTTCTGTCCATATTAATCCATATGATTATATGGGCACTGCAACACAGCTTAAGTGCAATTCAGGCTCTAAATTCTGAAAGAACTACTTAGAAGGGAAAAGGAAAGAAAAATTGTTTGGTGCTGGATCTGTTGATCATTTTTTACTACGCTGTCGTTAAATAAAAGGTAGAAATAAGCTTGGGAAGAAAGAGTGAGAACCTAGTGTTCCCCCTCCATATTAATGCCCTAAGTGTTCACGTCTAGCCTTGCTTGGTGTTAGGGTCTCCCGAGATGTGGGAAATGTTGTCATTCTTGCACGTGAGAGAACATTATGTTCACATTTACATCTTTATTATTCTGCCTGAAGGTTTTAACATAACCAGATGGCATTTATCTGGCTATTGTAGATGAAAGAGAGTGTGAAATAGCAGCATGTGACAATGATAAACATTGAACAAAAATAGCAAGTACATATAGACTCTGTCTTAAAGAAGTCAGAGGAATTCCTGAGAATTGACTCTGTTGTATATCAGTTCCAGAGCAAACAGTTTGAAAGCATGTGTATGTGTGCACTTCTGAAAATCAGTACATCACTTTGATCAGTATGATTTGAGGAGGTCAGAGAGGTTTAACTTCCCTGGGGGAAATAATGCTTTTCCAAATGCTTATATTTTTGTTAGGACCCGTTTAGACAGTATAATACAGAACAATGGAGAAGAAACTGGAGCAATAGAAACCAGTCCTAGTCTGGACCGTGGCCCGAATTTGATCATATCCTTTGTCTTTTAAGGTCCGAAGAAAGATAACAAGCACGTGGTTACAGATATGTTGAAAGAATTTAAAAAACTAAGTAAATAACCTGATAAAGAGTAATAGGATTGTAAAACAGTAAAAGTAAATTTACAGTGATGAGATGACTATTAATCTGTTCACATGTCTGCTAGTTGTGATGTTCTTATTACATGAACAAATATTGAAAAGTTAATGGCAATTAATTTAGAGCATCTGAAGAAAGGATATAGATGAGAATTGCGTTTGGACATCAGCGTTGATGATATTTGAGTCAAGTGTGGGATGGCTTTGTGAGTGTGTACTAAATCTCATGTCATGGACTTGTCATGTTTCATGAGTTCAAGCAAAATTTAAATAACTACCTTTTGTATTTCATAATGTAAATTTTCAATTTAAACTTTTGAGGAATTTTGGTAATAGTAGTGGGTAACATAGTTTTAATGATATTTTATCCTACAGTTTTGCTTTAAATGAAAACCTTGTTTTTATTTTGTGTAAGGTGTTAAAATACGGCATTTTCTGAATAAGATGATTTCACCAGGTTCCACAATGTAGACAAACGGTCATTCAAACTTAAACTGGAGGACAAGTGAAAATGCTTTCATAAGACTGGATCTGTAACTTTAGAACCCTTACACTTTTCTTCTAAAATTAGTCTGAGCAACATGAAAAGCCCATCTGGTAATTTGTAGATGGCTTATTTCAGGCGGCGCTTTGAGCATAGATTTGCACGTGTGCATCAATATTCTGCAGATTACAGTCTGGATATATTATGTAATGCAAAATATTTTAATACCATAAGAATTAGACATTGTACTTCTATTTGAAAAAAGTGACATTTCACTGAAGATTAGTATCCCTTTTTGGGAACGATTGTAGGCCTTACTGTAGTCCTTTATTTTCTCCTTTTTTTTTTGAATGAACTATCTATAAAGGTCTGTTTGATCTTGAGTGTAGCAAAACAGGTAGCATCTCTGTTTCTTTACCTGTGCTGTATGTATGTATTCTTCAAGAATGCAAAGACTGTTTTGGTGAACTAGGCTGTGTAAGCAGTATGGATCTTTATCAAATACCACCTTGTTTCAGCAAGACAGCTTACAATGACACTGTGTGCCTGCTCTCCAGTGCTGATAGCAGTGTAGGAAACTACTGGTACCATTTTCTACTAATAATTTAATGAGCATCATCCTTTAGGTCTGTGCCTCTTGAGGAAGGTACAGAAATGTGATTATCTCCGATTGTATTTGCAGGATTTGTTGAACAAGAGTTCTTCTTATTCACTACCTTCATGATTTTTTTAAACTGTCATATCCTGCCCTCGGCTTTCCCCTCTCAAAATCAAAAAATCAGTTTTTGTAGTCTCTCCTTGTTTGTAAAGAAGGTACTCCGTCTCCCTAAACGCCTTAGCCTTCTCTACATCCTCCTTGAGACAGAGACCAGAACTGCACACAGTGTTCAAAATGTGGACTCACAATTTTTCAATATATCTGCAGAGTGACTCCCTCTGCCCTCTTCTCAATATCTCTTTCCTGATGTTGTCCAGTATTTGGGGGGGATTATGGGCTGCTGCTGCACCCAGACCACCCAAACCTTCCACTGCAGAGTGGATGGTTTCAGAGAATGGTCACTCATGTCTCCAGAGTTTTAACCACCAGTTCCAAGTTAAGCATCATGTAGTCATGGTTTAGATTATATTCCTACATTTATTTTTGCCGGGGCTCAGCTCCCACCTTTTCCTCCCTGATTGTTCAACTTGAAGGTCTTTTAGGAGTTCCTCACTATCAGCCAGCATTTGACTGCTCAAAAGAGCTTAGTGTGTCCTGAAACTGGAAACCTCTCTTTGCTCCCTTCTTCAGGTCATTGATGATGATGAATAAAACCAGTCCCAGCATCAATCCCTGGAGGACCCCAGCTGCTGGATCTTCTCCATCCTGAAAAGTGACCATTAAGTCCTTGCATTTGCTTCCTATCCTTAAGCAGCTTTTAGTCTACAAAACATCATTTACTGTAATCCCATGGCAGCTTAATTTCTTTAATAGCCTTCAGTGTGGAATCCTGTCAGAGGCTTTATGAAAATTCAAATATATCATGTCCACTGAATCCCCTTTATCTGCCTGCTCCTTGACACTGTTGTAGAAATGCAGCAAATTGGTGAGACAGGATTTCCCTTTACAGAATCCATGCCAACTCTTTCCCAGCAGACTGTAATCATCTCTGCGCTTAGTGATCTTACAGATTCTGCTCTCTTACCCAGGGATGTCAGATCCTCTGGTCTTTGTTTCCCAACGTCGTCTCTAAAGCCCTTATTTGTAGAAGCGAAACTCCGCTTGCTTCTAGCACAGTGGCTTTTTCTAATGGTAGATTACACATGTTTGTTTTTAAATTCCACGTTTGAGGGCTCTTAGATGAATGCTGTTTTGGTTTTGGTGACTTCCTGACAACTTGTTTATTTAGTCTAATAGTTTCTGTCTGTTTAATTCAAATTGATCCGGTTCCTTTGAGTGAGTTGGTACAAAGAATGCAATGGGTGTAGGAATATCCCCAACATCTTCAGTAAAAAAGACTAGCGCAAAGAATTATTTCTCTTCTGTGGTCTTACGCTTTTTCATGAGTGCCCCTCTTCACATCTTTGTCATCAGGTAGTCCCACCAGGTCCTTGTGTGGCCTGCTGCTTTACGTACATTTAAAAACATGTTAGAATCAGTTACAGCATACTTTGCAAGGCAGTTTTCAAGTTCCTTTTTAGTCTTCTTAATTTTGCATTTACATTTGACCTGAGGTGTTTTGTGGGGTTTTTTTTTTTTTTTCCTCGTTTCCATAAGCTTTCCATTCCTCAAAGAGGAGGTTGGGATATGATAGCTTCCTTAATTTTCCCATTAAGCCATGCAGCGCGTGGGTTTTAGTCCACCTCTTTTGTACTGTTGCACGTGTTTTACCTAGATTTCTAATACAAGTTTTTAGAGGTTTTGACTTTTCAGTTTTGTTTGTTTTTGTCATGTTTTTTGTGTTTTTCCTTAACAGCCTTTAGACTACCTCCCTTTGGACTGTACCTTTTAGAGTTTTTGACAATTTTTTTGTTTAACATCATTTCCTTGAGTGTGTGTTTGGGTGCTAGATTTAGTTAGCCTGAGCTAAATACAATGCTAAACTATCTTTACAGTACAATTAAGTTTAATATTGTAATTGCAGAGCACCTCTCACTAATACTTTGCACACTCAAGACCGCATCAAGAATGGCATCTTTTCCTGTGGGTGCTCCAACTAGTTGTTCCAGCAAAGAATCCTCCTCCACACACACACCTCATTCTGGTAAAACACTGATGCAGTCTCTATAAAGGTAGCTGGAACTTCCCCCTCCTGCTACCAGTCCTGAAGCTGTCATCTGGCTTAACGTTTTCTCATCTCTATCGTCCAATGGATCAGGAATTCATCTAATATATATTTCATTAGAGTCTGGGATTTCCATCCACAAGGATTTCAGAGTGCTTCTGTCTTCCAGTACTATTTTTATGCTGTTACACTTTATATAATCCTTAGTACAGACTGCCTTTCCCTCACTGTACATCCTATTATTCAGTCATTTCTATAAAGCTGGTAGTCTGGTAACATTGTACCCTCCCTCTTTCAAGGTCATTGGGATGCCTATTTTTTAGAGGTAGTCATCTGATGCTATGCCTTCTAGCTTTGTGATCTTCCTATTTAGGCTTCTAGTATTGGTAGAGAAACACTTTTAAATTTTGCCTTCACTCTGTTGTTTAATACTGCATGTGCTAGCCAACTGGCATAGTAGACGGTCTGATTTGCCTCTGTCATTTATTGTGGTTGTAGTCTTTATTTCCTTCCTGGCCGTTCTTGAGCTACACTTACTATCTGCTTCTGTGACTGAGCACCGAAGTCTAGGCTAATGATTTTACAAATTTTAAAATTAAAAAAGAGGAAAAAGCAGTTGAGAGGGGAGCATGCCTTTGCTGTCATGTTTTGCCTATAAAACTAAACACACCAGAACACACAGTATTCTGTTACTAAAAGAATATATTACATATTTGAAATATGAGTTATTTTTAATAAAAATGTATTATTCAGAGTTTAGTTTCCTGTGATACCACTTTCACTTTATTGCAAGCGCTGCTGAAGTTTGTTAAAACAGGAGAGAATGGGAGTTTTATATACAGACATGACTATATCAAGCTTCAGTTTGTCTATTTTTAATTTTGAAGGACCTTGGTAATAATTACGTTGCAGTAAAGGAGCTGATGTAGGAGGTTGAAATCTGATTTATTTTATTGCTATCATATTTAAAGTACCTTTTAAAAAGTTACTACTTTAGTAACTGAAAACTGGAGTATTTATTTAAGGTAACATCACTGTCACAACTCTCTTAAGAGGTAAAACAAGTAATGTGGAGTGGTTCAATTAACTTTTGTGATAGCATTAAGGGGAGGTTGGTTTGAAGCTATTTACGTATCCTTTTTGGGATGCGAGTATGTTTATGTTTTGGAGTGTCCGTTATTCCCTCAGTTTCCCTAGTGATGCTGATAATTGCAAATAGAATTAATTGATTTTTTTGAAGACTAGGAATTAAAAACTGTTATATTTTTGCCAAAGTCCCAACTAGCAAAACATTGCACGCAAAATATTTGTTCACAATTAAAAACTCTAGGCATCTGATTATTTCCTTGGAGGCTGTTGCATCCTTTGTCATTAATCCAGATTCTGCATTGAATCCTTCAGTACTGTGTTAGTGTGAATTCTCTCCCACAAACATAAGAACAAAAGTGCTAGGTCCACTATATTATTTTAAATTCCTGCCTTCTACTGTGATTGGTCCTTAGAAGTATTACAAACATTTGCAGTCACATCTGTTATTTAGCCAGAAGAATGAACGTTTCATTAGTGAATTGTCTCCCACGTGAAAGAAGACAGTCCACTTGACTCCCACAGAAGTTGTTAATGTTCATTTAACCCAAATCTTGCTTTGTTCTTGATTAACTAACAATGTCCCCCATATAATATTTGGTTATAATACATGGTTTGCACTTATGTTTGGTATTTTGAAGGAACATTGAGGCTTGTTTATTCCTTCTGTTAATTATAACAAAATCTGGCAAGTTTAGGGATCTGAGAGGCCTGTCAGATGCTGGCCTTAAGGGCCAGTGTCCCTGAAGTTGGATGCAATTTGCACATAATAAATGGCTTCAATAAGATTTTGTTTCTTAGCTTAATTACACAAGTCTTTGGGGAGTTAAGCTGATGTGAAATTAAGGGTCATGGGACCACCACAAACCTTTAGAGATTGTGGTGATAAAATCCAGCTGTTTTTTCTCAAAAACAACCACTGAATAAATTGTTCTTATCCACTAGTGTTCTTAAGTGATTGCAGTGACATTCTTAATCTAAGAAAAATTGGATTAGTCACATTAAACACTGAAATGAATTACATAATTAAAGACTAGTCAGATTCCCTGACTAGCTTGATTGAATGCATTACAACATCATCTGCAGATGTACTGGATGTCTGGGCTTTGTCCAAAGTGGCCCTAAATTGATGGGTGGTTATCTTGATTCTATGTGAGGGGAGTATCGGGTAGATGCAGATCACGCAGCCCTCGCGAGGCTGTACTCAAACTGCAAGTGTGGGTAAGGTAGGGAAGGATGATACTGGATTTTACATAGGTGGGAAACTAAGAGGAAGTTTTAGGATCTTCACCTAAGTGGATTAAATTTAGACTGATTTAAGAAAACTAGTATGGAGAGTAGTAAGAGTCAACTTGGAGTGGGACTTGGGTACAAGGTAGAAAACCAGCAGCAGTGCTTAGATATTTATGAGGTTTTCTTTATAAGTAGATTGGTAAAATTGCTAAATTTCAGACTCTGGTGGGGGGAAGTGTTTCTCTTAAAATATCTGTACTTTATTCCTTTCTTGTTAACTGGAGCTTATCAGGATAATGGATTCTATTGCTATTTTTAAAAGTTCAGATATCAATATTTTTTAAAGAGCATATGAGTACTTTTAGAAATACCATATAGCTATTAACAATGCTAAAAATCATCTACTTAGATTTTAGCTTCTATGTTGTAATTTTCTTTAATAATTTATGACTGGAATTATAAATAACATCAGGAAAGAGCTGTTTGTTCCTATTCAGAACAAACTATAACATGAAGCAATAGAAATGTATACTGTACAAATACACAGAATGATGTTTTAAATATCTCTTAAAGCTAGATCTTCATCCCTTGTTGAGCATGCCTAGCATTGTAAAAATGAAATGATATATACACTTACATTGATGCTTTTTATAGGAATATCTAGTACAGAAAATACCTTATAATCCAGCTTCCAGGCGTTTGTTTTCTAGAATACATTTTTGCATATTTTTAGAATGTTCCACTTAATAGGTAATACCACTCAAAAGAGGATTTGTGCATCAGTGTACATTACGAGCATTTAAGACAGGGATAAAACATCTGTAACTTAAAAATGCGTATAGTGTGCTTTTAGGTGCTCATGTAGTGATGACCTTCACGTGCTGAAGGAAGGGCTTAGTTTACTAAGAATCCTATCAGCTAGTGTCCTCAGAGAAACAGACCTGGAGAATCCTTCCTTACCATTAAAAGCAAGAGGAAAAGCCTGCTGTTGGATATGTGAACACTGTTGTGGGGGTGGTTAGCAGAAACACTACACATAAACCTGAAGAAAGACTCCTATGCATATTGTAATTCTGGCCCTCCAAGGACCTAAATTACCCAGCATCTAACGACAGCAGCTTCCTAGCCGTAGCTAGGAGACTGCTCGGCCAGAAAGTTTCAGAAAGTAGCCTATTTAGTGACAGTTCTGTTTGCTACTCTGTAGCTAAGAGGTGGACCTGTTTAATTAGAGCCCTCAGCCATTTCTAGAGTTAATGGTGTGTGAGCCTTGTTCTTTTGATGCTAAGGTGCTGTTTAGTGAAGGACTCTCTCTGCCTGAAGACTGGACAAAACTGCGTAGAACACCTTATAAATAACTGCATCAAAATGTCACAAGGCTTTGCAGATCTCTTTATCTCATCTCCTTCCCTCCCCCTCTACAAGCACACAAACACATTTGCATGAACCAGCTTTTAAAATTCTTTAAGGGAATTTCTAGCATATGATAAGGATTGCTTTGACAGCCAAGTCCTTAAAATGAATGATCCTATAAAGAAGAAAAACAAATGGGAGAATGTCTGCTTAGCAGACAGTAATAAAGATGTACATGCAGTGACAATTATTTTGCACAGTCATTCTACAAGATACCCCTAACAGCTATGGGTCAAACTCTTCTGCACAGCTGTGTTGATGTCCAAAGGAAATATCAACAGCCTAAAGGGACCACCCAGTGCGTGTTACATTTGTTGCCCATCTGTGTTGTAGGAAGGCACTTCTAAGCCCTTTCCAAAATGTGAAGATTGTCCAAATATCAGAGTACTTCCATCTTTTTGTCATGCACGTCTTTGTACAAAGACGCTGTGTTGCGGCATTGAACTACTATATTCCTTGCTACTGATAGGTGCAAATAATTATCAGTACACAAAACCTAGTGGTTTTTTCATCTTATATGTCGTAATTTTACCACTTTTGTTAGTTGTAAGAAATCTCACAAGGCTCTTTGGGTAATGGAGTTGTGCTTTTACGTGGTTTAGTGCTTACTTAAAGATGAATTTGAGGAGCTGGGAGAGGGAAATTGCAGTAGGCTTGTTAGCTTTCTAACACTGTATGGGACAACAAAAAAAGGAAGGGATGCAAAATGAAAAGCAGCGTTTTGTTCTGAGAACACCATTTGCCCTATTACACATTTTAATTATAGGTCATGGAAACCTACTTCCTCCTGGAGATGTTTGGGGAAATCACTGTAATTCAGAGTCTGTCATCCATGAGCAACAAAGTTTAGAGTCTAAAGAAGACAAGCAAAGAGAATTACTGCAGTCAAAATTACAGTCTGGTAGCTTTCTGACATAGAAGTTACTGCATCCCCTGTTAAAGAGTGTGTAGATTGCTACTGAGGTAGAAATGTAACATTTTCAAGTACAGCATTTAATAGTTAGCAGGGTGGACAATTGTTGGACAGTTTTTCATGCTGCACCTGACAGTTGGCCACATTGCAAAAGCATGAGGATCAGAGAGCTTTTAAGCTCAGTAAAGTGCTCAGGACCCAAACATAAAGAAGAAAGGCTTTTGAAAACTGTAGTTAGGCTTCCAAGTCACTTGTAGCTGTGAGGTCAGAACTTCAGAATGTTTTAGATGAATGAATGCTCTGCAGTGTTTCTGTGACTGAGTTCTGTTGTTTTGCTCTCTTTTTAGAGTTTCTTTGCAAAGAATGCCCAAGAGTTCATATTTTCATTGATCGAATTGAACTGAAGGACATTCCAGAAGAGCAGGTGTATATGAGAAGGTGGCTTCATGAACGTTTTGAAATAAAGGATAAGTGAGTAGCAATATTTAGAACTTTCAAGAAGCTTTTTTTTATATACATATTAACAGAACACAATCTAAGATGTTTTAGGTTCACTTCTGGGGTTGCAGTTGTCCACTGTAGTAAAAACATCAGGGAGAGCATGTGGATTGCAAACTGTTTTCTCCATTCAGAATTGATTGTAGAATCCCCCTGGTGACAAGTGAGTATGGTTCCTCAACTAGAGTATCCTCGAGACATGACACTCTTAGGAAATCTGTGGGCTGTGCTTACACCTAATAAACTAGGCTTTCCTCTCTTGGCATATCCTCCTGAGAATGAGAAGCTATTAGTGAATCTGCTGATAGACAGATACATTCACCCCACCCAACACTATACCTTTGATTTTTGCATTACCAGCTGCAGAAGCTGAAGAGTTCTCTGAAGGCCTCTGTGGAGCTATTCAGAAAGTTAGTAGCCTTGTCCGTTGTCTGTACAGGGAACCAAGGCAGTCCCCAAGTGCTTTAAATTATGCATTTGCTGATTGGGGACCTGCCAAGATCAGGCAATGGGAAGCACCAAACACAGAGGAGTGAACTGTGACTCTGGGCTTTGTGGCTGGCACTTCTTTGCTCTCTGACTTCAGTGCTGATTACTCATTTGGTTGGAGTTGTATAGATGGTGTTCCCATGGACGTTTTGTACAATACCCTCGTGAATAAAGCTTTTGCTCAAGAGGTTGGGATTCCTGAGTTTTAGGTCCTCCTTAGTCAAAAAAAGCTGTGAATCCACTTTCTAAGAGAGACTCTATTCATCTGAATACTTTCCATTTCTCTTCTTGAAGCTGAGTCATGCACGGCCAGGAGTGTAAGATTCCTGAGGTAGGCAAGCAAGCAAAAAGGAGTTTGACTCTAGCCTAATAATCAGTGTGCTGAGTTAGAAAGGAGCAGGTCTCTTCTGCCAAAATGTTTCTGCATTTTCCATCAGACAGTGATTGGATAAAAACAAAAGTGACCCGGAGAGCCTTTCCTTTACTGGGAAAATTAGATGAAGTAGAAGTTTTAGCTGTCCACCTTTGAGTCATGGTAGAACTTAAATGCCTGGTTCCATACAGCATCTGCGGATGAGGTCACTAGTGAGCGTTTGCAACAGATCCTAGGGATCTTTGTGCTCCAGAAGGAGAGGGTCTGCTGTTTGTTTGTTTTGTAATGTGCCTGTGGGATTTCAGTATTGTTTGACGATAGTTTAATTTGCCTTGCCTAAAGTCCCGATTTAGGGAGCTTGAGTCTGCATACCTTTTAGATCCCTGAATGCATGTGTAAGAAAGAGATTTGCCGGTTCTTCAGATATGTTCTCTTTTAAAATTCCACCGTTGCCACTCCACGAAAGTGAACGAATAGATGAATTTGACCCATGATCTTTGAATCCACGTAAAAGTTGCCTGTCTGGAAACATGGCACTGTTACCAAAATGTCTCAGCAGTTTAGGATAATGACTTTTTATTTTCCTCACTTGCGAGAGCCAAGAAAGTCTTAATGTCATTTTATAGACAAGGAAGCGATACTAAAACAAATGACTAGTCCAGTGTTCGTCAGGAAGTCTTCTGGTGAAGACTAGCAAATTTGAACCCTGGGTCATCTATGACTCATTGTAGATTCCTGTTAATTTGAACATCCAAATCAGCCAATCAGGGTACCAAAGCAGACTGTCACGTGAATGTAGAGATATTCGAAACAAAAACCTAGATTTTTTTTTAATGTACTTGTTACTGGTTTTCAAATACAGGAGAAAAAAAATACTACTAAGCCTACTTTACTCTTGCATGATTGACTTCCAAAATATTTTGAGTAATATGAGCTCTCGTTATATGTATTAGTTTGTATCATGAAGACACTTTTTCCTCCCTTTGGTTTTCAGTGATTAACTGTGTAGTATTTTATCTTCTAGTATTGAGCAATACTGTGAGTTTGTTTGCTAAGTGCTGAAAGAAAATGATTCTTTTATATTCAACATTAAAATTATTCCCTTAAGAAGAAACTGCTTTTATTGCTCACAAGGGTTCAGGTTGAGTACTCTGTGTAACGTTACTTTGAATACAGCATATTCTTAAAACAGATTCATTATTTAAACTTTTTATGGATGAGTTGCTGTGCTTACTGTTGAATTAAATTTGTTAAACAATGTGTGATTAGAAACAGTTATTAGATGAAAAAAATTGCTTAAAACTTTCTATACTGATGCATAAATTTGACCTTCTACTTTGTCTGCTTATAGGTTACTAATAGAGTTTTATGATGCAAAGGATTCTAAAAGAAGAAATAAGTTCCCTGGGAAAGGTGTTCATTCCAAATTAAGCCTCAAGAAAACTTTGCCATCTCTGCTGTTTTTAGGTGGCCTGACTGCTAGTATGCTTATGACAGAATCTGGAAGGAAACTTTATGTAAAAACATGGATATATGGGACTTTAATTGGCTGCTTGTGGGTTAGCATTAAACCGTAAGCAAAGGTTAGTCTCCAGTCAGTGAACTGTGCTGTCTTTTCTTGCACACTGCACCAAACTTTTTCCTGAACTTATAGTAAAAAGAGTGTAAACAAAGCCTTATTGATTGGACATTGGAAATAATAGAATTTGTGACTTAAGCCTCTGTGTGGTTGGTCTGGGGAAAATATATGTAGTTTTTCAAATTTGACACTGATTTTTGCTGGAAGAACAACAGATAAACCGAGTTACATGACAAATTGTTTTCCCCATGAACTAACAACCATCTCTATCTGCAGAAGACTGATGAAGTGTGAGTTATGCATAAGGGTGTCTTAAGTGGACCTGTGAATGTATTTACAGAGATTAATTTAGGGTATATATTTATTCTTCTGATATTCATGTGGAATTTTTGTTACTCTTTGGTGCACTGCAGCAGCTCAGTTGCATCTATCCCAGCTGTATTGCAACTAAAATAAAAACTTTTTTTTAGAATTTTGCTTTTCAGTTTTAGATAAATACTTTGTTCTTTAAAAGGGACTACGTAAACTGGCAAATCATGAGATGTTAAGTGAGTCAGAATAAAACGTTCCTGAGAACTGCTGTTCATGGGGAAGAAGCTCTGTTTATCTAATGCATGATCTTTTGATTATATTGCAGTATTAGCTGATTATTTTACATATGCAAAACATTAAATTTTACTGAGCAAACAGCTTATTTTGCGCACCCTATATTTGTGCATAACAGGAATGTATGCAATACAAAGAAGTGTTAAGTTTTTAATTGTGGCCTAACCAGGCTGTAGCCTACCTTGTATCCAAGTTGTCAATAGCTTGTTGAAAGTTTCAGCTAAGCTAATAGAACTGTAGCGTGTATGTGCCATAAGTAGCGGTGAACACTCAGAAGTTTCCTGTTACCTCACAATTATCTGAAAGCAAACCTACCTAGTTTGTTTAATGTATAGAATTACTGCAGCTTCAGGAGTATAGGTTATGGTAACAAGGAACATTCGAGTTCCTGCTAAATCTGAAGCATGTGCCTTTTCTTACTAACCTGATTGAGCCTAACATTTCATAATCTAGAAATCATCTTAGTGTTGTAACATCACACTAGATTTTCAATTCATTTTAGGCGATGCCGACTTCAATTGGATTGAAGTTATGGGGTTGATATATTTGACTTGCACGATAGACTGATAGTGAAAGAAATGCATATTCTATCAGTATTTCACCTGCTTGAAAATATACTTTAAAAAACAAACTCAGCAACCCTTATTATCAGAAGGTCTGTGATTCCCATGGCTGATATTTTTGTTGGGGAAATGCCATTTCCTGATATCAAGGGAATAGTCTATATATACAGCAGTGAGGTAGGAAAGAGGATGTATTTTATGCTCTTTCATCAGAGAATCAGACTCTCTGAATCAAAATGAAAGAACTAGAGAATATTTTTATATCGCACTTCAAAGCTTTAAATGTGCATCTTTTTGGCTTTAGTGGGGTTTGTCTTGCATTAGAGCCCATTATAAGTTAGTGATATGCCCCTAAAAATTATAGCTCTGTTCTTCAGATTCTGCCATTTCCAGTTAATTGAAGATACTGTTTTTATGGTGTATTTTTTTTTATATAATTTTATAGAATAATTACAACTCCACCTTAAAAATCATTCAGTGTACAGCTTTCAGTTTGCAGTTCTGTGTCCTTCCATAATAGATTTTGTCACTGGAGTTATTTATATCAGTGATTGATTCAGGATATGTTGATGAACCATGCTAAAAACAATAACTGGGAACAATGTTGAAAAACAGTATTGTTATGAGGCTGTGAAACCAGAAAAAAAAAAGCCATTTTATGTAACAGCCAAATGTGCTCCCATATAGTTCTTCCTTTTCTCAGCTGAATGTTTCCAGTGGGTATGACCAGAATGCAGTGTTCCTATGTTAGTTTGATTTTTTGAATCATGAAATGAAATTTCACTCTGACATGATTAACTTTCTTTGTAACAATTAAGAGTGACATTTAATCATACATCAAAAATAAATGCAAACTGCTAAACTCATTTGTAGAAAAATAACTGCTGTTTTGGAGAGCCTAATTACCACAAAATGTTGGACCTCTCTTGCTGTTTAACTACTGGGAATATAATTGACACAGTGCAACAAACCAACAGGGAATTTATTTTGAGCATTACTCTCCATGTTAATCTTAAACAATTATTTCTTTTGCAATTAAGTTATGAATTTTTGAAACTGTAATTTGCTGATGTATTTGGTGTTGGGAGTATCACATGCTATTTCTTAATATGCACTGATATTAACTTGAAATATTTCTTAATTAAAATGAGAAGACCCAATGCTCATTCAACTTTTCTGTTCTATCTACTTGTTCAGTTTTTTTCTGCATTTTTATGTCTGTGACTTGGTTAACAGGAACTGTCTCCAAAAAGGCTACATACGTGGCTTTAAGTCCTTGATGGAAGGATCTGTGTGAGAAGCAATTATTGAAAAGAAGAACACCTTTGTCCTTTTTTCTGCGCAGCTAAAATATTTTAGAATTTTGATACATGCTATAGAATCCAATGCGTCATACAGCCAAGCTGGTCGGGTTGGAATAGCTTCTCGGCTGTAAATACCTGCACCACTTGTTTATTTGTAAAGTTTCCTAATGTGTGGTACCACAGTGCCTACCAGGCATCAGACTTCGTTGTGCTAGGCCTTGTACAGACAACACTGGCAGGTAATGTGAATGGACCGAACAGACCGCAGGGATGGGAAGAGTATTGCAAACGAATACGTGAAGAAGATCATAGCAGCCAAAACCACCTAAGTTTCTATGACCTGTTAAACCTGAGGAACGACTTGTATGCTTAAAAGCTTGTCTTATTTTTCCAGCTGTATCAGTGCACCTAATAAAAGAGATTTCCCTCCACACAAGTATTGTTCTGTTTGAATGCATAAAAAATATGTAAACCTTTTATGTTCAGCAAAATCACCAGTATGTGCTAGTTCCACAATGTTGTGTGTGTTTTGCTTTTGTGGAAGGAATTGGGTTAGTGAGAAAGGGATCACTTACTTAATGGAGAACACCAGAAAAAAAAAAAATGGAGACAGAAAACTAAGGTGTGAGAGATGCAACTATGAGGAAATGGCTGAGAAGATCACTCTGTAGAAAGAAGGGAAAGACCAGTCAAAATTAGAAAGTTCTCTCAAGCTCCTCGCCTAGTCTTTGGCTTTGCAGCTTCTCTACCCTGCTTCAGTCTTCTGCCACCTCCTCTGGAGCATTTTCATAGTGTACTACTAAATACTTTCCTTTTCTCCCTGCAGGTGAATATAGCATACCTATAAAAATGTTACCCTTTTTTTAGTGCTTAAAATTGACTCATGATTATTTTAGCATTTTAGTGTCTAGAATAGAATCTCATTTTCAGGAATCTCCGTTTCAGGAATGGATATTGAGGGAGACCGGGAGTGGGTTTGGGATCTCTGGCATAGGGTTGTTAAGGTGAGGAAAAGAGACTTCTCTCCTTCCCTTTCTCCAAATAAAGGATTTTCTTAATTGCAGGAATTTCAGGTTCACCATGCCCAGAAAGCCAATAGAAAAGGAGTTAACATGTTTAGGGTCCTACTCACCTTTTTTATAAAATCCTTAAAAAGGTTTTTCTTTTATAAATATGGAGACTACAACTTAGTCCTAACCTGTAGTTCTAGGTCACCATTAACCAGGTGGGTCTGATGACAGGGCTTTAAGTGAACACAGTGGGGTTTTCTCTTGTCTTCATTTTTTTTTTTCCCCATGTTCCTGTCCGTCTTGTTAGTTTGGAGCTTTCTGGTCCCAGTGAAAGAGATCTTGGCATGCTACATGAAAATTGGCTAAGCATAAGACAAAAAAAACCCTATTATTTTAAGTTTGTAGAATTGCGAAAGTTATGCAACTAAGACAATATACAGCAATCTAGTGAGTGAAAAGCAGCGATAATCTAATACGAAAAGATTAGAAGTATCAGCCCTAATCAGGCCTAATCACATTTGATTGATTCCAGGGAAGATTAGTCTTTCATGTACAGGCAAATTGCTAGTAAACTATTAAATAGATTTTGCTGTTCAGATCAAGGTTCCTGGTGAGTCTATATTAAGTATATATTCCAGCAGGAAAGGAGGGAAATTCTATCTACTAACGTTCCACTGACTTGACAGTTTGCACAGCCATAAGTAAATATAAAGACTAGAAGGTACCCTTAAAATAATTACTTGTTTCTGATTCGTATTTGTAATATGAAAAATTTATTAGGTATGTTTGTACAGACTGTGTATTTCACAGCCATTGTTTTTCTTTTATCTGGTAAGGGAATTCAGTTTTCAGTTGAAATTGTGATGCCTTCTGTTTATGTTCTCTGCATGACTAATTCAAAACAGAGTCATTTTAACCTATTTGCCTGCTTGTGAGGTAAGCCGAAAGATAATACACAGGACACAGATGTTATAAAGGCAGAAGCTGCTTTTACTTGCCTGGCCCATGCAAGGTAAGTGGCATCCGGACCTGCTGTTCTGAGCAGCTAGGTTCCCTCTCAGAGTACGTGCAGATAAACAGGTCCCTCAAAGCTCAATCCCGAAAGTGTATACTGAGACACAACTTACCTAGAGCTGCCTGCATGAAGTGCTTAGGAGGGAGGCACATCCTAAAATCCACTCCTCTCTGGAGTTCATATGAGTCAGGGTCACAGATAATGCAAAGTATCCAGAACTGAGACTTCCCTCCAGAAGGTCCAGCTTTTACCATTCTCCTTCCAGAAAGTAGGTCAGGGCTCATTCTTATTTTGAAGCCTATCTGACTGTGGAACTGCAGGGTGATAAACACTTCATCTAAGGAAGTCTAGTAATTGGAGCAGGAAATAGGAGATATAGTTGCAATACTCTCCTGACCTGAGGAAGACCAGAGTTGCAGTACTTTCTCACCGCCCCTGGTACTTATGGAGGCTATACCAGGCTATTGTGAGTAGGCCTGCCTTTCATCTCTTATGGGTGCTCTGACAAAGACCAGAAAAAATTTCAAGATTCATAGGGCTATCATGATTGTAATTAGTAACTAAGGCATTGGCTGAGTACATGGAGTTCTATGTTCAACACTGTTCGTGCCCTAATCTCCTTTTTTTCCATCCCTCCAGCACATGGGTATTTCTTTACTCAAAAATGCCCTAGGGAGAAGGTAGAACCAAAGATCCCCCCCACCCCGCGTGCTCACACCGGTGTGCCAACAGTTATATCCTCAAGGCTGCTGCCACCAAATGAGGAAAAGGGGAAGGATTCTGCTTTAGCGCATTGCACTCCTGAAGTGCCTTTCTCTGTTGGGAATGAGCCTCCAGTGTCACGGCCATACTAGCAAATGTTATCCTTGTCACCACTACGCCTGTTATGGTCGTATGTTGTCCATATTAAGCCTCTCCTTCCCCTACTGTCTTTAGAGACTCTCGTAAAGACTGAAATTGCCAAAGTAATTTTGAATTTCTGGACACAGCAAGCCTCTGGCCTTCACAGCTGTGCAACTATTTCATCCGATTGGGACCGCAGGGAAAATTGAGTCGGAGAGACTTTAATTTGCAATTGGCCAAAACGTGAGAGTTAACACTGTAATGATCACAGTGAGCACCAAATGCAGTACAATATCATTAGACACAAATAAAAGAACATGCAGAGTTCTCAAGGCTGAAACCTGATTTTAAGGTATTACGTTATTTACCTCTCATGCCATACACATAATAGTCCCTGGTTAAGGCTTTCACTTCTGTTGTAGCAGGCATTTACATTGCTATAGTCTAACTTTTCATTTTTAGTAGAATCAATACTGACCCAGAAAATGGCATGGCCTTTACATCAGGTTGTCCTGTGTGATAAAAAGAATATAAAAATTTAAATATTATCTATATAGTTTATGTTTTGGGGGGGGCTTCTTTAAGCTGAGAAATCTTCCTTCATCGTCATATGAGGTATAAAAAAGTTGGTTTGACATGGAGATGCTTTAATAATAATTTCTGTTGACCACAAAGGATGGCATTATTATGATCAGGTACTAATGCACATTGAAAAGCTTTTTTTTTTTTTTAAAACTGCTACAGTTTTTTGTAGGGAGGGAGGAATTAAAAAACAGAATTATTTTGCTGAAACCACATACCTGTAGATAGAATTTGATTCCAGGCATAGACTCACGTGATTTTCTAATAATGGAGAAATAAAAATAGGTAACCAGCATAATCCGCCTTGCTTTTTAAAAAGACATAGGAGTAGGAATAGCTGAAGAAATTGTGTTTTTATTGTCCAGAAAACCAGTGGTACTCCAAAGAGCTGACAAATAACGTTGCATAGCTAAAGCACTACTGCCAGTACAGGATATGGTATTGTTTTCCATGTTTAAACAGTAATAAGAGATTGTGTATAAATATCCTGATACTGTCAATTGTATTCCTGTTCTATGACAAGATAACAACAGACTCACGAAGTCGCGGTATTTAAAAAACACCCCCTTTTTTTGCTCTGCAAGGTTGAAAATTCCACGTGGCTGCTGTCTCAAGCTTGTCCTCAATGTCCTTTTGAAAATCTGTCTGATGCTCTCAGAGTCAGTTTAAAACTAACAATTATTCTTGGCAGCGTAATGCGTATAAAAGCAAAGCTGTGATCAGAGACACGTACTATTAGCAAGGATGCTGGTCAAAGTGATAAAAACTAAGTGGCCCATCAGCAAACCTACAAAACTTTGGAATGAAAACTCCAGCCAAATGGTGGGACTGCAGTCACGGTGGGATGATAAAATACCGTTTTGAGGAGAGGGAATTCAGAGGTAAGTACTGGGCATTAGCAGCACAGCTGGGATTGCACTGTGTGCACAGAAGTAATACCTCAGCAGGCAAGACCAGGCCCAGCTGAAGTAAATAGGAACTTTGCATTGTTCTTTTTCAGTAGGACGAATGTTAAGCTTTAGAAGAGAAGCTGTCTCCAAATTTTAGGATATCTTGAAAGGAAGGAGAGAACCTGAACCTGCAAAGTTCAGTGTAACTTTGATATCACGTGATAGCATAGAATCGTTTGATAAGGCAGTTAGCTGCCAGGCTGCAGGTTTTCCTATTGCCATTCCTTCTTGGTCAAGTCAGGCCAAATTCTTCTACGTGCAGTTATGACTTTTGTGTTCCTTACTCCTTAGGTCTCTGACTCAAAACTAAGTCTAATGTGCAGAAAGATTAAGAACTTCCATCTGCTGCAGAAGGCAATAGGAAGTTTTAAAGTACATCCATAAACCACTATGCAGTGGTGTCCTGGTAAAGCAAATGTGCTTCTTGGATTGAGTACCCTAAAAAGACAATGATTCTAGACTCTGGTGTTCTGTTTGCAACATGATGATAATGTCTTTCCTTCCATTTCAGGGATGTTCAGTAAGTGCTCTTTTTTGTGTATGCGAATTTTTGGAGCTTTTTTTTATAACATTCGCCATGATGGTATCAGGAGGAAATATATATAATTATGTTTTCATAACCAGGTTTATTTAATATACATTAAATAAGGTATGGGAAGGCATTCCCGAATGAGAACAGCTCAAACATTGCAAAGCGAGCTCAGAATAATATACAGAGCGGGGCTGACATGAGGTCCCTCACATCCTTTCCCTGTGCAAGGCTTCCCAGTTGCCTTGCCAGACTCTGCGCTTGGTCTTGTCTCAGTCTTTTCTCTGTGCTCTGACTTCCCCCAGTCTCCAGTTCTCTCAACTCCTGCCAGTGCTCATTTTGTCTTCTGCATCTACTTCTCCAAATTATCCCCTCCTCTTGGATTTCTCTCCTCTGAATTCAATTCAGCTGAACTCTTTCGTGTAGCTTGGAAAAAAACAGGTAAGAGAGAGAGAGAGGAAAAAAAAAAAAAAAAAGGAAATCACCACACTTTTGATTCTAAGTATTTGGACTTAGACCTGCTCTGGCCTGGAACAGCTAGGAGTTACAATTGCTAGAAAAGTCCTGTTGTGGCCCTCCGGCCCCAGCCCTGGAGCACATCCCATGCTAACAAACTCGCCAGAGACTTGAACCCGGCAAGCTGCAGCAGGCCTCTGTCGAGGATGTGTGAACTACAGCTGGTTTGTTTTTTTTCCAAAGCCTTATGAATTGGCCACATTGGGATAGAATTTTCACTGAGATTACAAAAAGTCCATCTCAGCACTGAAGTTAATTTTCTGTCCAGTTCCAAGTCCTTCTTCCAATAAAAAGAGTGCTAAAGCTTTTTAAAGATTGCCAGAATACTGGGAGGGAGATGTGGGGTTTTGTTTATTTTAAAGCTGGCTATGATTAAGTTAAGGAAAAAGGATGCTCTCAGAAATGTTGAACTGTTTTGGCTGAAAGCTTTAAAGAAATTTCGGCCTTCGACACATACCTGGCACGGAAATCTTTGGCTTAAGTGTTTTCAGATTGGGCAAAGTTATATGCAACAAAACCAAGTATCTTATGGTGAGATGTGTTGGGCAGTCCTAAGAATAAGTTGCGCTACTCACGTAATTTGCATCTTTTCCTGCCCCAGCCTTGAACTTCTAAGAAAATTTGAACTCGAGGATTGATATGGAATCAGTTGTTTGGGCCAAATTTGGCTTAGTCTTTGTTTTTAACTGGGTCTCGTCAGTGCATCCATTTTATTGCTATACGTAGCTAAGATTCTATTTTTCTGTGTAATTAAGTTTGGTTATATGAGCCAAACTTGATGATATGCCAGGACAGCTTGGCTAAATAGAGGGAGTTATAGGGAGAGGTAAAACAAAGGACTGAAATAGAGAGCAACTAAATCATATACAGCACGTCTAAGTGCTTTGCTTCTTCATCTAGGTAAATACTGTATTCTGTTCACTGAGTATTAACTTCATGACAGCTGTTCCTGGGTAGGCCTTCATCGGTCCAGCATCGATGTGTTTCTGAAGTGATGCTCAGAATTCGTCCTGCTGCTCAGGCGAAGTGAGTGTTGCTGCAACCAAATTGGCTGTCTTTTTATTTTTGGCTACTATCTGCTATTACTAACTTATGCCTGAAAGAAGTTTGGTAGTGTGATTATAAAATGCTTTAGAAACATGAGACATAGGGAGGGGGGAAGAATGTAGCCCTTAATAAGAAAGAAAGAAAGAGGCTTGCCCAGGACTTGCTAGGCCCTAGTTTGCCGACAGCAGCAGCAGCTCAGTCAGCATCTTCGACTAGACCCGGGTTCAGGCCCAGCTGACACTTGCAGTGTGGCTGCTGGCTGACCCTCAGGCTGCCCGGAGCCTCCCCCTGCTCATACCACTCGCGGGGTGCTCTGCTACCAGGCAGGCCTGTGAGGTTCACCTCCTCCTTTCCTCTGCTGCTGGCAACTTGCATTTGTGTCACTTCTCAAATCATCATGGACCTCGCTGCAGTGATGAGCTCTGGGGATACCGATGACTTCCCTCTGTGGAAGTGAACGCAAACTTGTCAGCCCTATCTGCAAGCCTCCTGCCATCCTCAGTGAGTCCCAGCCAGCCTCCGCGTGCTCTGCTCCTGTGGCAGCAGGAGCTTGGGCTGGATGCCCCATATGAAGCCTCTTTGCCATCCCCTGGGCCCATGCAGCTTTCTGGGCTAGCTGTTTTTCGGAAACGTTATTTTGCTTTGAGTCCTTAGACAATTAGGGTAAACAACCAGAAGGACTGGAAGTGGTGTTATTGTTTATAAGCTGTGGGGGTGTTCTTCCCGGGGTGTTTATTTTTCCACAGAAAGCGTGTGAGGGGCTGAGTGCGTGCCGGGACCGCTGCGTTGCACCTCTCCTCTCTCATGGCATCTGCCAGCACGATTCCTGCCAGCAGATGCCTTATGCGCCTGGAGCAGAGCACGCAAAGCTCTGTGTGAGCTCACACATGTGCTTGGGCATAAAGACTGTGTTTTTCCCATGTTGCTGTAGGTAAAACTGCAAATGCAGAAGAAACCTCTTGGTGTGCGCTGCAGTTAAAAGGTCTTTTGACCTCAGATCTTGAGGTTTTAAATTTAGCTTCTAACCTAAGTTGTCTTGTCTTTACAAGCTTCTGTAATGTGGCAGCTACTCTACAGTAGTCAGTGCGCTTTTTAAGGCGCTTAAGGCACTTTTTCATAAGACAGATATTTCTTGAGGAGTTCTATGCCAGAGCACTGGAGACACTGAGCTTTGAGAGGGCCTCCCTTTGCCTGCTCTGCCCATCCTGCTTTGCCCAGCACAAACTAAAGGTGTTAGTGCTGGTGAGAGCTGTCTTTTCTTCCCTGTAGAAAGCTTTGGTGTGAGACAGCACGTGTGCAGAGCAAGGGCTGAGAGAAATCTTGGCAGTGAACCCATGACACTTCTAAGCAGAGGGACCGGGAGTTACCCATTGACAATAATGGGTAAACAGCGAGGACATGTTTTTGAATATCTAGGGTAGGGCCTCATGTAAAAAGGTAAAGGAAGCAGGAGGAGAGAAAATCGGGCTATAATGAAAACAGGAGAATGTGTTACAGAGCATTTACTGATGCCCAGGATAAATCTGTCGCTTTGGTATGACTCCCCTGAGGGAGAGGAAGGGGGGGACCTTGTTCACCAGGTGATGGGTTTGAAACCCGCACAGAGCTAGCATTTACTACCATCTAGTGGTGAGCTGGGAAATACCAGCTTTTTTGCACTTCCACTTGCTCAAAGAAAGGAAAAAGGGAAAAAGGGCAGGGATGTGGTGCTTAGGTTTGAAAGTCTGTGCCCGCCCTGGTCCTCCCCAGCACAAAGGAGGTGCTGGGAACTCATTAAGCTTCACGAGCGATGGGACAACAGGAGGCGTCACCAGGTTATTCTCTGGCGGTCGCAGGCTGCTGCACAATAGATGCCCTGGCCAGAACAGGCCAGAGAAAGTCTATCCAGCACACCTGCACTCACATAGACTCACAAAGCTGACAAAGCTTTAGTAAAGGATCCCAGGTGCAACCTGCCAAAACAGCTCAGGAGAGCTCAAAGCACTGCGGTAGCGGGGTGCTGGTCAGGTGAACGTGCCCAGTGCTCCCAGGAAGCTGCTTTGCAGAAAGGTCTCGCTTCCTTCCAAGCAGCTCTGGTGCTGTAGGAGCACCTGCTCCTCTTTCAACAGAGATAAAAATTTTCTACATTTTGGAGGGAGAAAAGAGAAAAATCTACCTGCTCCTTTTTTTCTGCAGTGTGGTAAACACTTTGAAACAGCAGCAGTATCAAATCAGGTCCACACTGAAAAAAAATTGTGGAAATCAGTTTAGAAAACAGAATTTCTTAGAGGGATGGGGTGGGAAGAGGACTGCCAAAGCGGCATGGAAGATTTATCATTTCCTACTGAAAATATGAGCTTTATTCTAGCTGCTTTCAGAAACCAGTGACACAGTAATGAGCCTTAATGCACCATGTTTTATGTAGGAAACCTGGCCAATGCACAATGAGTAATTCCTACACTTGAGACTCATTCCAGCCTGGTAATAAATCACAAAAGGTCTCCGGTGTGTGTGCTGCTGCGGTTAGCTAGCTGAAACCAGAAATGGATGGAAGGCAGCTGGGAGAATATTAAGGCAACACAAGGCCAGTGATGGTTACTGACTGATATCAGAAAGCAAAATACCTAAACAAATGCTCATCTCATGAACTGGCTATTTTACACCTGTTTTCTCCATATAGAGCCTAGGGATTTGGACCTCATGTTCTGTATATTGACTCATGTGTGGCCTACAGGAGTAAACTAATTTTTTTTCTAGTGCTATGCACCATTGCTTCTGCACCTTTGGTGACTTTCCGTGGACTTTCTCAGTTACCATATCGCAGCTCTTAAGGGCTCTGCGTTGTGTAGATGATACTGTACGGAGCCTTCCCACGCTCCGTGTGCCTGGGGACATTCCTACCCTAAATCTGCGCTGCAGGGAAGCTGCTCTGCAGATCTATGCCCAGGCTGCCCAGGGACAGGACCCAGCGCGGCCAAAGGGGATCTGCGTTTGCTCTGTCTGACCCTGATGGCTCTGAATCAAAGCAGAAGCATTTGATTGCTTTTGAGTGCAGTCCTCAAATGAAACTTTCTCCCTCTCCTACTTTGCAGCTACAACAGGGAGAGGAAGAGAGATCTCTATACTCTGACTTTCAGCCCCTCTAGAAAAAAATAAAGGCTTTCTACTCCTGTTTTAGAGGGCTTATCAGCATGGGCTGTTTTGCCTCTGCATGCAGTGCCAAGCTCCCTGAATTCCTTCTCACTTCTTGGCTTTCCAGGCTAGAAGGAGGGTGTCTGATTTAAATGTGTGGTGGTGACCAGCAGGCCTGTAAGCTACATCTGAGTAGACAAAGCATTTCGCATCATGCTCATCTCAGATAACTTGAGACATCCACAATACACACAGCTACAGCTGCCCTGGGCTCCTCTATAAGAGATAAAGTGGCCCGGATCTCTATACCCCCCCTTTACTGTCACCAGAGAGATAAATGCACTTTTAGTATTTCCTTCATCTGAACAATTTTAGTCATTTATGTTAGGATGAGATGAAGCATAGCCTAAAGGGATTCATTATATTGACTATATGTCTACAGACTGTAAAGAGCACAGCGCGACAGGCTGAGACGCAGACGTTAGTGCTCTTGGTGGCCAACGCTTAGCCGAGGCACAGCATCCTTGTCCTCTGGGGTGGGCTGGGGGGAGACCTGGCCATGCGGAGGGTCTGCTGCTTCTGCCTCTCCATTTTCTTGATAGCTGGCTCTTACTGAGCAAGTTCTGTTGTATCGTCGAGGCTGGCAGAAGTAGAGTTGTATTTAGCAATGTTCCCGTACAAAAGATTGGTAAAAACAGTGTGTTGTTAGGCAATGCCTGATGTACTTCATCCGGTGAAGTACGTGGCTAAATGCCGTGCTCTGATCCAGAAATGTCTATTGCCTGAGGAAACAAGAAACCCAGGATGTGTAACTGTGTGCCTACTTTTAGAAGGAAAAATCTAAACGGTGGAACTTTAAACATGCTGGAAGGTCTATTTCTACCTTCCTTTGGGTACTTTTAAAATCCATTTTAGGGTGGTCAATGGTGCATTTATGGTGTTATCAAAAAAACAAAAAAAAAAAACCCAAAAGTTTACCACCATTTCCAAAGCTAAAAGCTCTGCCTTGTGAGATGGGGCAAGGTCACCAGATTTTGCACTGTGTTTAGATCTGGCTCATCATTCCCGCTGGGCTCAGAGTAAATTGCTCTTATCCAATTTTTAACAAACCTGCATTAAACCTTTAAGTCATTGGGCCTGTTTGACTGTTAATAAGAGTTTTATTTCTCCTCTCAGCCAGGATCACTTTCTCTGTGGTGTTAATGATCTCCTAAGCATTCCTGATGTTTAACTTTCCATGCAGAGTGATGCATGATGAGACCTGGGCTGTATTATATTACATTATAATAATGTTTCTCAAACTGATATAATGAAATACCTGCAGTGGAGCCAGAATGTCCAAGGCATCCTGGTGTGCGTTCAACAACATACCACACGCAGCTGTGCATATTTCTATCGGTGCAGTCCATGGTCAAAGAAAATTGAAGAGCAGAAAACGGAGAAATTTGTTCACTCTCACATTAGACGCCTGCGTGCTAGAACAGGGCCAGATTTATTTGTGGAGTGGCTTGGGGCCTGTATTCTCAACTGAACTGTGGAAGGACAGACATAGTAGAACAGTCTGTCTAAAAATAGACAATTGCTGGAAGTTTTGTACTAGTTAATATACTCAGTGCAACCTATAACCTGCTCTACCTCCACACTGTACACCTTATCTTGAGGATGTGACACATGGTTTTACTGTTATAGAGGACATAACTTGTATTGCCAACAGCTTGGTTTATATTTAATAGTTATTAAAAGCGGGAGGGAAGCAAATAAAAGATACTATTGGCTCTGAGACGATCTCTGCTCTGCAGTCAGCTGAGACGACCTTGAGAGCTCCTCCATTACTGCTGGCTGCAGTAATCACTGCTGCTGACAAAATGAGCCTGAAGAGAATGAACTCAGCACACAACTTTGCTACATTTTTCTGTACTTGCTTTTTGTAAAAGCCTCCCACACTCTTGGCTTTCAACTGTGTTTCTCTGCTGTTCAGTTTTCCTGAAGGTTTCTATCCTCTTCACTTGATGCTGTCTTCCCTCTGTTTGTTCCCTTCTCTTCCTTGTGGCTTCTAGATCACTAATCTCCTACCCACAGACATACACTATATATCTTTGTATACTATCACTTTTCTTGCTTCCCAAACTCGCTTGCTACTCTTCTTTGTTACTTTACCATGCCCCTTCCCACTGTACTGTATTTTACCTTTCTCCACTCTGGGATACATTTTCCTCATCTGTTTTTGGCCTGTTTTTTGTATTCTGGCTTCTATCCCATTATTTGGTCTGGTTCTTTTTTTTTTTTTCTGTGTACAAACACTACATTTCCTTAGTCTTCTCTAGTATGGTCTTACTGTCACTTAAACTACATTAACTTCACTGATTTCAGCGGCACCAGAGGAACAGGAGGATTATCAAGTTTGGAAGAGATCAGAACCCCGACAGCACAAAGTGGCAAAATGAAGAAAGCAAAACCTAGGGCAATCCTTAAAATAGCCGCTCCTGTGCTACAAAGAGAAATCTCGCCCAGGCATGTGGATTTGCTGGAGCGAGGAGCACCAGAAGACCTCCCGGCATGATCGCTACGTGCAGGCTGGGAACACCAGAAACTCCTCTGAGCTTTCCAGAACCAAGCAAATAAGGGGTCAGTTCACCTCCATGGCTTTCCAGCTCATTACTGAAGAATAATCTGTCTCTACTACCAACAGTTCCCCATTACATACTGAGAGTAAATATGGGGCTACTCCAGGGAAACTCATGTTATAAAACTTGCATTATTACAGCCTTTTTTTAATGACTGCTAGCTCTTCTTTTTCCCACATTATCTGTCTCTGGGCTGTGAAATACAGTGAACATCTGCCCCTTTGTTCAAAGAGTCTGCTGATGCCCTTCTTCAAAGACGGAGAAGTATCCGGATTAGGGAGGTGACTTCTATTTACAAGATGAGCTCCATCAGTCCCTAGTGTGAGGCAGTTATACTGCACGGCAGCATTTTACGTTGGCTTAGCTTATTCTCTGGCTTGTACTGGGGACAGCAGGACAGTGTCTTGATTGCCAGACTGTGCAATAGAAAATGTGAGTGCAAAAATAAAGAATCAGAACTAATAATAAGGCATATTTAAGTCAGGCTGCCAGCTATTGCCCTCACCTTCCTGCTGGCTGAACTCGCAGGGCTGCTAGCAGCATGACTGCAAACAGAGGATGGCTTCCAAGCGGCAGTTCATTAGTACTCAATAACAAAAAGTTGCATCTAATCCATCCTTATTTAGTCACAATGATTTAATATCTGAAACATTTTCATCCTACATAATACACACGCATATGTTCAAAACTCCTTATGTCATGCAAAACCTTGATGTTCCAAAAACCCTTTCAAAGTCCCCAGGCCACTGGAATAAATGTTTCTGCCTCTGCTTCTCCTCAGCGTTTCTGCAGTTCATGTCTACGTAAGGCTGTTCTTTTTCGGCTCTAAATGAAGAACAACTTTCCAGTGCCCAAACTCTGTCTCCCATAGAGTGATTTAAAAATCAGAATGAAACAACAACACAACTGGCAGGCAGGCCCTGTAAGGTTGATTTTGCAAAGCCAATGCACTGAATCGCCTTTGGTGCCCCAGCTCAGCCCCACGGACACTGACTCTTGGGAACTGCAATGTGGCCATGTCCTGGATTGCTGGCAGTCTGTCACCAGCTGGAGGCTGCTGCAATACCGAGCACAGCTCTCCCCAGTGCCGGCAGGAGATAGTGTGCATCACATTGCACACGTCACATTGCTACTAAAAAAAACGCACGCTCGGAACTGCTGTAAAAATTGAAATTGCTTTTTGCCTGGCTAAGGAACTTGAGGAAGTGGATAATATATGAAAGTATATTAAATCATGTCTTTATAAATTACATAATATTATAAATTTCTCAAGCTAGAAGTACTGAAAGTTGTCTTGACAACATTCCCAGTGAAAAGGCAGTAATTTTATGTAGGTTATAATAGCAATATGAATATACCATCTCTTAAATGGAATTTCCATCTCTTTTGTTGAAATAAATTGCTCCTTTGCACTCTGCAATGGAAATACTTTTCATAACAGGAATGTTTAAGAGTTGATACATCTCGTATTTTCGTAATGAACACAGGCAGTAGGATGCCTTTCCCACATTGCCCTACGTACTTGATATTGACCTCCCTTTCATGGTCAAGAGTTGCCGAGATTGTAAGTGTTGGCTGAACTTTTTCTTAGAATTTCCATCGAAACTTTTCACCTGTCCCTGTGCACGTGCCCCCATTTCCTGTCCCTCCATCACTTCAAGCTATTGCTCATGCCCCAACTGACAGTCCCCAGCACCTCACTCCTGCTGAATGTCCCTGCTTAGGACTCGTTCTGTGTTGTCTCGCCTTTCCTCCCTGGGAGCTGTTTTTTTCTAAACTTTGTCCTCTTAGATGTTCCAGATGTGAAAATTTTTATCACTCTCCTATCAGGCAGGAAGCCTGATGCTGCAGCAGCCTTTCAACTGTGCGCTGTTTGATCAGGTGCACAGAGGTAGCAGAGGGAATTCAAATAACTCCCTATCTATACAATAGCTATTGTTTCCTCTATCTCCCAGTCCCAGAGCTAGAAAAGAAAGATGTGTTTTCCCATCTTTGCTTCTATAGGCCAGGGCTTTCAAACAGCCTTTTGATCTGAATTTCACTGAACGTCAAGGCAACTGGTTCCTGGCTTGCATACAAAGGGCTTGCTATCTCCCTCTCCTATTTATTTCATTAAACTTCAGGGCCTAATTCTCTGCTGCTGTTCATTTCAAGCTCTGAAAATTTTACTGCTGCCAGGTAGGTTTATAACGTTACTGTGCTGCTTTTGGTAAAGCCCCATTTTTGCTTTCCAAATCTGGACATAAACTAGCAGTGTGTAAATCCACAGAGAATCAGGCCTTTGCTATTCATTTCTTAATCAACCAATTGCACTGGAAAAACCATCTCTCAATCATTTTAACATGATAGAAAGTATGTCTCAGGAAAACCAACACATTGATCACGAGAGCAATGGACAAAGAGAGAGCGGCCAGATAAACACTGTGGACTTCCTACAGGACTGTGAGACGTCTGCATTTGATTACTTTAAAGAAATCCATTCCTCTCATCTTCTTTCTCCTTTGCGCGGCCTACGGCAAGGGAAAAAATTCATCCCTGCTGTAAGCCAATTGAAGTCATTCTAGTCTCACTGTTTTTAATGCTTACTGCTGTGCTTTTTATATTTATATGAAGAAATAGCTAAAAGAGAAAAAAAGAGAGAGAAATTAGGCAAAGTTACAATAACAAGGAAGATACCAAGCAAAGATTAAAGCAAGAAACATAAAGTTACAGCTCAGCAGGAGGTCAAACACATAGAAAAATAGCATTTTTATCTTTAACTCTCCTCTTCCTGCTTTGTCTTGTTAGACTGTCATCAATTTGCTATCTCACATATCCCTGATGTGTTTTAAATCTTAAAAAGAGAAAATGGAGGGAGGATGAGGCCTTGCTTCTAAATAAGATGGATATATTTCAGATAAGATACATGAATTCCAACTAACATTGATGTATTCATGTAAAATACAAACACACTCCTGGCAGTTAAGACCAGGACTAGGATTCTTCCTCAGTTACGTGAGCACTCAGACCACCAGACTTCAAAGACATATATCTTTTTTGTTTGCTCTTTCTTTACTTTCAGTGATTGTCTGTCCTGTGGCACAACTTGAGCAGGAAAGGTGTCTTCCTCTCATGATGGTTAGTACACTCTGTAGTAGCTGGGGAAAGGAAATAAATATGGGTCCCATTTCCTGGACTTCTGCTTTAATATTGAATTCCCCCTATATAAAAGTCCCCTTTTCACAGTATCATCTCTTCCCTGAAGAAATAGCTCAAGGAAAGCACAGCTACTTCTCTTGTCTAAGAGAAGCTTCCTCCTGTTGTGCCAGGGAATGCCATGAGAATCTTCTCTGGATCTGGAGCTGATGTGGAAAGGATCCTTGTTTCCCGCTCCCACTCCTGGTGTGTGTGTTTGCAGGAACATACATGTATATCCGCATGTATATAGATAATGCTTTAATATTAAATGCTACAGTCCTGTTGAATCTAGGAGCTTCCAAAGTTAGGGGCAGAGGAACTGTAACTTCATGCAGTGGCATCTAAACTTTGTCTGTCCTCTTGTCTGGACCCAAATCTCCATGACTTAGTATCCAATATATTTATTTTATATGGTAACACTGCTTTGGGATAAACCCGGAGATAGAAGTGAATTTTTCTCTCATCTCCCTGCCACTTCTTTAGAGGACAATAAAATAAAAAGGTTAACTGACAAAGTAAAATTTTATTGCAAAGTTCCAGGGACTCATTCAGTTTTATGAGTAGCGACTAGCAATAAATAGTGTCTCCATCTTCCTCTTTAGTAATTTTGGGTAAGCCAGCACTGCCACAGAATCTTCCAAATGCAAAGCAGTCTTACTACTTTCATGCACAGCCCACCTCGGCCACCACTAAAGACTTGCCATATGCGCACTGGGGGATATCCGCTGTATGGATTGCAGTATAATACAGAGACATCTATGTAAACCTGGGTTTTAGAAGCAACCTGCCGCAATAACTCTGTGTTCTGAGGTTGCAAAATTCATGTAAGAAGAAAGGTTAAGTTAGCTACGCTGAGCTCATGGCTTGGGTATCATTGCAATCTCCAGTTAAAGTGTTTACAGGACAGACATACCCTGCACAAGCACAGAGCAGCAGCTGGGACAGGAGTAACCTGGGGAGTCCACAGGTGGAGACCTGCTGCCTACACACCAAATGCCTGTTTTCTCCCTGGATAAAATTTGTATGTTGTCCAGCTACAGCTGTGTTTGTGAGCTCGGCTAAGGGCATCAGCCCTGATAAGCACGCATTAAAGCTGAATAAAGACAAAGCTCCAAATACGGATGTTGGTGGCAACACAGAGATAGCGAAAGTAGCTGTGTACTCAGCTTCCTGGAGTGGAAGATACAGTTGTATAAATATGGCACCTCTCTTTGAACATGAGGTGGCCATTTATGTTTGCTTGGGAATGTCCTGCTCTGCTGAAACATTGTAAAGAAGATATTGGGGGTAGCAGTTACGATTTCATCCACATGTACCTTAATAAGCATCCAAATACAATACAAGCCACTCCTCGTGAAAGCATACGTTACGTAGAGCATAGCAATTTTGCTCATGTTAGAAGACATGGCTAGAAACTCCTCTAAACTAGAGAGCTGTTCCCCCTCTTTCTCAGGGTCAGGCACAGTACCGAATCCCTAGGCAGGTTCAATAATTTAACATGAATAGTTCTAAAATTTTAATTATATTTCAATATTTACTAATATTCTAATGCTAACAACCTCAATAGAAGATTCAAAAGGTAAATTTTATAGATGGGGATAGTGTAACAAAAAAAAGGAAAAAAATTGCCAGTCTGGGGCTATCCAGCAGGGTCAATCAACAGCAACAGTCTCCCAATTGCCAAGCCTTTCTCCCAGGTATTAATTCACATGATTTCCTTTTCCATGATTTCCTTTTCCTTCAGAATTTTTAGTGTCTCCCTTTGCCTGGCCACTGTCTCCAGCGAGCAGGAGCAGGCTGGAGCAGTCATTACCGTCTAGGTAGCAACCAACATGTGAGAATGGCCAAAGTCCACCCAGCAGAGGACTTTCCTCTGGTGGCCAGCAGCAGATGCACAGGGGGTCCCAACAAGCAGCACCATGTGTAGACTGAACTTTCTCCTGACGTGCCCTCTTGGCCTTTAGCCAACAGCAATTTAGGAACTTCCTGAGGTGAAAGTTTCATCCATATCCCTGTGTACTAACAGACTTCTTTTCCATGAACGAGTGTCTAATCACTTCTTGAATCTACTTACATTTTTGGCTGCTGCAACATCTTTCACCACATAATTATATACTCAGTGAACAACTCCTTGTTTTTTAACTTTCTGCCTGATCATTTTGTTGCGTGCTCCCTACTTCTTGTATTCCAAGAAACACCAACTAATCATTCCCTCTGTAGCATCTCCACAACATTCATTACTTTATAGGCCTACAGCACAGCCAGACCTAGCAACTCTTTTTCAAGTTGCCGAACCTAGCCCATCTAGTGTTTTCTTACTCTTCTCTGTATCTTTCCTGGTTCTTCTGCATCTATGTTGAAGTGGGGTGAGCAGAGCTGAACAGAGCATTCAATAAGCCAGGGATAATATAGACTATTAGAATGATGTAGTGTTGTGTTCTGTTTTGTTTTCAGTTCATTTTCTAATAACATTTTATATCTTTGGCCTTGACAAGAAGAAAAGGAGTGAAGGAGAACTCATAGAGTATAGTCAGTTGAGAGTCACAGAGCTGCAGACTTGGTCAGGGTGGAAGGGACTTCAGGAGTTCTCCCGTCCAACCTCCTGCTCAAAGCAGGGTCAGCTACGGGCTTAGACCAGGTCACTCAGGGCTTTACCCAGTTGGGACTTGAAACCTCCAAGGATGGAGACTGCACACCCTTGCTGGGCAACCTGCTCCATTGCTTGGCTGTCTTTGTGGGGAAAAAGTTTTGTCTCATGTTCAGTCTGAACCTCTCTTATTTTAGCTTATGCCTGTTGTCTGTCATCCTCCTGGCACACGCTGTTGTGAAGAGCCTGGCTCTTTCTCCTTGAAAACTTCCCTGTAGGCACTGGGGGCTGCTGTTAGGTCCCCCTGAAACCAACTCTTTCTCAGGCTGAAGAAGCCCAGCTCCCTCAGCCTCTCCTCACAGGGCAAGTGCTCCAGCCCCTAACCATCCTGCACAAGGCTCTGAGTCACTTTGGGCCAGTCATCTTGGATGGGAGTCATCTCACCATCTATATTCACCTTCAGCTCTCTATAGTTGCTGGAGAGAAAGACTGCCCTGTGCTAGAGATAACCCATTCTATCCACTCTGAGATAGATGTTTAAGGCAGGTGAGATAAATTACTACCCACTACGGATCTGCCTTCACTAAGGAAGGAGTCTAAGCAACTAGTTCAGTATTAAACATTTAAGTGGCTCAAGCCATACGCTTGCCATCCTTGTATTTTAATTTGCCATCTGTAAAATGAGAATGCTAATGCTTCCTTGCTCCGCACATCTATTTGAACTGTCTGTAATTACTACGTTAGGCTGTAAGAACTTTTTGGCTTGTGCCTAGAATAATGACAACTGACATCTCTTTGAGCCTCCCTTGTTGGCATCATGCTACCACTATTAATGATGAAGGGATAGAAGAAGGCGCAAATAAACTTTAGAGCACTTGCACGCAACCTAAAAAACTCACATGGAAGAGGCATGAAGGGAAAAATAAGGCAGTTAATTTCCAGTTTGTCAGTCTCTCAACATTTTGAATTGCTGCCAACTTCAAATCTAAACTGACATATTTCTTATTTTGCTGTTTTTAACAGGAGATAATTATAGCTCATTGTTCCACAGCTTACTGTGTAAAATGCTGAGCAGTACTTCTGTCTATTCTTCTTAGCTCCAAAGAACTTTAACTACTTTTGATTCTTGTGGCCCAGATAGATAACCAATATTTAGCAGTTAAAAGTTCATTAAAATGAGGCCAAACATAGATGAAAATGCCAACAAAAACATGTCTGAAAAGACAGATGAATAGCATGGCAGTGCCAATAGAAACAGGTTTTCTCACACTGTATTTTTAAATCTATCTAGTGGACATTTTATAAACCTTAAAGATATTATGATGAAGCTGACTTTCTACAAAGTAATTGTCCTAAGGATGGGAAATTAAAAAATGTAAACGATACTTTGAGGCAGCCTACAAAGAGGACACATTCTCCAAATATCCATGTGTGTTTCTTTCATGACCTAGGGTTCAAATATCCCTACTGTTTTGCAGACTACAAAAATAAGTTTAACCTATAACGTACAATTGCAAATGAAGATGGAAAAAACATGTTTAAGTTGCACTCCTACACTTTTCCACAATTACAAAGGCAACAGTTCCCCTGGGTTTTCTTTCTTTGGCTGTGAAGCAAAATGGCTGACTGGTGTTTCCAAAACATTTTTGTGCTATTCCATGACATCAATTAGCTCATAAAAAGGAGGTTCCTCCTGCCATTCTTTTAACCCAAACTCCAACTGAAAAACACATCATTAGAAAGCATTCTTTTAGAAGTGCCTCAATTTTTTGTTTTTCATTCAGTGCTTTCCGCATTGAAAGGGTACTCAGATCGTCCCTCTCTGAAAGTCTTCAGCTTTCTTCTTGTCTGTATATTAGTAGAAAGAAATCAGTGCTTTTCTCACTAGCAGGAAGACAGAGTGGGTGAACAGGGCACCAGAATCTTAGATTAGGACGGAGATTCATCACTGCCAAATAGGGCAAAGGTGCTGGTCAAATTAATTCTTATCAGAAAATATCTAACATAGATAAGCACATTTGGAAGCACAAGTTGCAACCAAAATTCCTGGCCAGGTCTCAGCAAAAAAATCTTGTTTCCCATATTTAAAACCAACTCTAAAATATTAGGCAATATTTGTAGTAAGCTTTGTGTTTCTTATACTGGTTAAAGCAGCCTAAGAAGCTGGTAGAGCCAGGGCGGGCAAATAGGCAGCAGGGGAGGACGACAGCCTGCAAAGGTGAAGAGAAGTGTCAGAAGGCCCACCTCACAGGTCATCATATTTTTGGAAATGCACTTTCACTAGAGCCTGAAATAATTGTTCAAATTGCAAAGTAGGGCATCCTGCTCAGTTATCCACCACCTTGCTAGGGGATTGACTGGTAGGAAGAGGATACAGATAACCAGCTGTATGATCATCTGTTCTGAGGGGAACAATTTTTTATTTGCCAGAAGCAGCAAATATCCCCATAAAAGTTGTTGTTCTCCCATTCCTAACAGTTTACAACATTGTTTGCAGTGTATCCCAATGAGAACCTGATGGTCATTCAGAGATACAGATTTGAGCTTCTTTGTTTGTTCCTCTTATGCTATGGGTTGATAAAAAGAGACAAACATAAAATTCTTGCTAAGGAATGCAAGAAAACCAGAATGTTTTCATTAATCTATCAGAGGCCTCACACTGTACTGAGAACCACTGATTAGATTCACATTTATTTTACAGGAGGAACATGTTTTGATGGGGGAAATGTCCAGAGTAATATTGACTGGTCATTATTTATGTTATGAAAATGTTATGTAATAGAAGTGGCTAGGCACTGCATGGAGAACCAAGCAGGCCATGATGTAAATCTTTAAGGAGCTGGAAAACTACCCACGTGTCAATTATTTATTATGTTGGAAACGGTCTAAAGCACTCAACTTCCATTAAAAGTGCCAGGAGTTGAAGTCATAAGTTCCCTATACCTTCAAAGCTTTTTCTTTCTAGTGCCATGGAAATCTGAAGTTATTTCTTCTTAACTGCTGCAGAACTTCCAAAATAATGATCCAATTTCAAACTGTCATGCTCACACAAACCAAAACAGGGTAAGAAAAAAAAACTGGTGAATGTGAAATATCAAACAAAAGAGAAACAAATTCATGTAACTACATAAGATGAAAAAATGAGTGTAGAAATGATTTTTGGCTATGTGGTTGCCCTTATAACTTCAACAAAGAACCCCTCCAGTTTGGTTTTCAGCCGACATATTGCCTAAGCTTCTTTTCTCTTATTCAATAAGATAAATGATTTGTGGTCCTGTTTGTATGTTATTTCCTCCTATTTTAATCTTCACAGGATCAGTGAAATGTTAGCTCTGAGATACTTTCTCTCTGAAGCACAAGACGCTTGGTCAACCTGGTTTGCATAAATGTCTGAAAATACATAAACCAACGGCTTTACCAAAGGCAGCACAATATCTAACTTGCCCATTCCTTCCTTCTTGAGGTAGTAAATATTAGAGGCTGAGACACGTTTATTATTTTTTCCTTATGCGTGAGTAACTTTAATAAAAATGCAGTTCTGGTAAGTCAGTAGAGTTACACCAATAGTACTTTGACCCTTTGTGCTTCACCATCACAAATGACATTTTGAGGGCATGAAAGGTGGTTGTGTGAGCAGTCAAATGCTGCTGGGTTTTCTTCCTCCCATCTCTAAAGGACAGTCAAGTAGACATGTAATGTGGGACCGAGATGAAAGGGATCACTTCAAATTTAGTGAAGTGAGATAGTCCTGTTCCTTTTTTATGCCCTAAAACTTTTAGATATAGGACAGAGAACTCTTCTAGACATGTTTATATGCACTTTTCATTCAAAGAATCTCAGACACACATGAAAACACACTGCTGTGATTCAGAAACTCCCCAGGTGGAGTCCAGCAGCTGTGATGTGAGCTAGATATAAGGAATAATACATATAGCTGGAGTCACAGGAAGCAGCAGCAGAAGCAGACTGCTCCTAACTAGATTTGACCTGGCTAAGCACCAGCAATCTACCCTTGATTTATAACAAGGCCTGGGACATCTTGAACAGCCACAGTTGGTCAGGACTAAGGCCAAGGCAGCATTTCCAGGACCACATGCTTATCTGATGCACATCACATACCAGTTAAGCAGCACTCTTCAGGCAGCAGAGTGCAGCTCTGGTCAGCCTCCCAGCTTCACTTGGCTGGGCAAACCGTATCAGAAATGCATTGAATCTGCACCCACCACTCAAAATGTGTGTTTTTTCATCCTCCTTGTCCCTGCTCTCCCCCAGACCTCATCACCACTGTGAACTCAGCAGCGAAACAAATCTTATCACTCACAGGTGAATCAGGCTGAGCAAAGCCTTGAACCCGGTCATCTGTCATTTAACTGACAGTTTTTAAAACTCATGGAAGAGGAAGAACATACACCAACATTGATTTGAGCTTCTCTGGAGTAGCTGATAGGAGGTGCCCTGTCTTCCCATGGTACCTTCCAGTACCGAGGAAAAACACTGCAGAACATGAATGCAGCTAAACAGATAACATCTATATCTTTGCTAAACACTAAATTTAGTCCCTATTTTTACCCACTGTTACAGCTAAGATGGCTGAATTACAAGGTCATGTATTTTGCTGAAGGCCGTATCATGAGTCATTTGATTAAAACTCTGCCCTTCCCGACTCTCAGTCCTTTGCTCTACTCATTAGTACACACAATGTAATGAAATGTTGGAATATCCCCAGAAGGGAGTCTTGCTTAGACCACTTCCTCTGTAGTTCGCTACCACAGACCTCAATTCTTGGCTTGGGCAGCTTTCCAGTTGAACTACATGATGCAAAATAACATTTTAAGTTAAATTTCAAGTGGGATAATGAGCAGCTACAGAACTTTAAACTACAAACATTGTTCTAAATTTAAACAGAAGAGCAAGAGGAATTTTAGAGAGTATTCAAGAGAGTAAACAGCAGAAAGCCTAAGCAAATAACTAGCGGGCTCTATTGTCCTTCCCTATTAGCCATCTTGACGTGGGTTCTTTGATGCATTTAGTAACTCATGACCTCCATTGCCTTTTTTCACTTTTTAACAAACACCCCTTACCCAACACTCTAACCTAGGATACAGCAAAGACTGAAAAGCTGGTAAAATTAATCAGCTGTGCTGGCTGATGAGAAATCACTGATAACATTAGATATTTTATTAAAGTTGTATTAAAAACCCTCTATTTAATAACACAGTTTAAGGAAGGCTTCATTTTATAAACTCATAGGGTGTTGGAATGAAAGATGTGATAGTTCCCATGTAACCTCATAAATTCTCTTGCTAGTCAGTCTTGAGTCTACGAGCTCTAATAAAATTCTCATGAGAACACAGTATCCGTCCATAAAAACTCCTGAACCCCCCATGGGAATCAGCTGGTTTAGAAGGGTTCAGAGGTTCAAGCCTGTGGTTTATTTATTAAAATTTTCTCAGTAAATATATCATGGTATAATAGATAACACCACACTGTTCCGTGCTAATAACATCCATCTTCTATAAAATACATGAATAGTAAGCCTAAAAAATAGGAGCAAAGAAGAACCTTAAGTTACATTTAAAGAGGGGTGCATCGGACTTTTTCTCAAAAAGAGGCTAAAATCATAAACAAGAGTGAGAATTTTTCTGCCTTATTTTCTTCCTCACAAAACCACCGTCATCAGAAGCAGCTAAATGTTTCTACATGTAAAGCTATAAAAAGGACATTCATCTCACCTGAGCTTTTGACAGACTGGGCTGAGGTTGGATGCATACCAACCCAAAAGACATTGGTGGCTTAGAGATAAAAACATAGCTGTAGTATTAGAAGTGTGAATCTGATAAGGAACACTATGTCAGTGCTGGAAATCCAAGCATTTTGTATAGTCTGTGATTGAAGGCTCTCAACCAACCTCCCTCCATAAAGCTTCCAAACAAACCCTAAAAATGGAATGTGTAAACTCCTTCCCTAGGAGCCAGTGAACTGCAGGAGGAGTGTGACAGACTTAATGGTAGCTTCTGTGAGACAGTATTATACCCAAGCATTGCTCAGATACCGTAGTGATGAGTTTGACGGTTATATCAGCCTAATTACTCTAACATTGAATCCACACAGTTATTTCCACTGTAAAAGTCTCCTTTGTGAAGAAATATATCATTAAAATCTAGATAAATCTCTTTTTTTTTCTGTTTGAAAGCAAAACCAGCTGGTCTAACACTCGGGCGTCTGGTGTCATTTTTTTTGAAGAACACCTCCACCCTAAGAAAGAGAAGATCTTTCGCCGATGTTTTATGGCAGCTCATTTCCAGCCTGCCTTGCTCCAAGCCATTTCTGCACTTTGGGAAGGCCCTGATGTGGGCCGCGTTGCTGGGCTGTCTCTGCAGCGTGTAGAGCCGGGTAACCAGCTGTTGCCCTTCAATGATCCCTTGTTTAGAGGCAGTTCTTGGGGATGGCAGAAACAGGGAGTGAAAAGTCCCTTGCTCCCAGCACTACAGTCAGCTTCCAGCTCTGAGAAGGAGCAGGCAGGTGGTCACAGCGCGGGCCCCCAAAGCCAAACACATTGTTATCCTAAGGTGTCTGGACCAAGCACACCATGGGCAGGCTCCACTTTCTCTGTTTCCCAGGTACTCTCCTCCAGAAACTCTCCTACTCTCTATTCTTCTCCAGGTACTCCCACATTAAGAGGAAAGGGGGCTCAGGAGATGGGATCCCATGTGGAAAGGATGGAAAACACTTGCATATTCCCTGCCTTGACTCATTGGGACATAAACGCAAAGCATCCATCTGAATAAACCTGCTCTGTGCCCTGTACTGCATCCCAAACTCATCTCCCTGTTCATTACCATTACTGCAGTGTTTGCCTATAAAAAGCACAGGCCAATGCCGCAAATGAGCCACTAGTCTCATGTCTCTGGAGTTTGCCTGCATGTAGACCCTGCTCAGAAAAACGGACTTTATTTTGATCTCAGTCAACCATCCGGTGAAATCTAAAGGTGTTTTTCCTTTCATTATTAGGATATTTCAACCAACTTCAAGCAATTTAACAAGCTGCTTTTACTGACCATAATAACACCTTGTATACGTTCAGAAAATTTGTGTTGCTTGGATAAAAAAGTTCTGCCTTTGTATTTCAAAGCAGCGTACTTCAAACCCTGCTGGGACCGCACTTTCATTAAAAATTCTCTGTATCTCTCCCTTCTCTCCATGTGAGCTCAGCACATGTACAGAACTCAAATGCCTGGATTAGAAAGAAAATTAACAAAAATATTCCAACAATCTTTTTTTTCCTGAAAGAAGCCGAAATCATCCCGTGTGGGTATGTATGTGTGTGCATGTGTGCAAATGTATACAATATACTGAGAGAGCTGGTTTCCTTCATGCTGGCACATCCAGTGAATTTCAGGTGGAGATGTGTGTGCAAAATTCAACTGTTCAACATGTAAAGTAACCATTAAAAATCTTTCTTAATTTCTTAATGGAATCAAGAGTCAAACATGTTACAAACAGCAGAGAGTACTATTTATCCTAAACCAACTACAGCTGTGCACAGTACCTTTATACATTTATTCATCTTTTCTCAGGAATACAGCTTACATTTATAATGTAAGATAGAGCAAGGGAATATGGCATTCAGAGAAACTGCATCTGAATTCCATTTCAACCAACTCAAGACTCAAAGGCTTCAGGGAAATCGTCTACTTCAATTTTAACTCTAGCAGTAATGGTGGCTTGTAATTTACACAGCACATCTCTTGAAAAATGTCAAATTTATACAGTTGTGCAGGGGTCATTTCAGCCAATAGTGAAGGCTGGATGGAGGAAAATAACAATTTATCAGATAAAAGGATAGGACACAACAGTGGAAGATAGAAGACCAAGAATCCAGTATCCCCTTCGAAAATGTAGACTCTAAATGATGACACCGGATTATCCTTAGATTTGTAAAAAGCATCAGAAGATCTTAAAGACCTACAGATGGTCAGTGCCTCCATTTTCAATTACTTCTGACAGATGGCTCTTCCCTACGGCCTAGTGCTGATATGCCAAGACCAGTGATTAGAGACTGACTCAGAAGCAAGAGCAGTGCCTTACTTTGCAGCTTTATTTATAGTTGGACCCCCAGTCTTCCTTGCATGTCTATCTGCAATCCAAAAATGCAGACTGAAGACATACTGAAACAATAGCAGTTTAACAATAGAGGTTTTATCCCCTCACTGCTTTTGCCACCATAAATCATGCTGTATTGATAGAAAAGACAATCCATCTGTTAAATTAAGACCTGAAAACTTAACTGTGTCCTTTCTAGACGCTAACAGAAAAGTGTACACTTAATAAATTAAATTATTCTGTCATATTCAAAAGCTGAGGATTCTGTTATAGAACAAGTGAGTTATAGTATTGGCCAGCAGTCACAAAAACTGAGCCAACTGCTGACAAACCAAATCCATAACTGGCATTTATACTAAATTAATCACATAACACGTGGCATTTGTTAGCTCTTTACCACATTGTGCACACCACAGCATCTGGTGATTTCCTGACTCCAGTTCCAGTTTCAATCACAGCTCTTAATTTTATGTAAAACATCCAAAAAATAATATAATCCAACTCTCTCTATCACCTCAGAAGATGTAAACTGTGGGAGTATGAAATGTAAATTCTTTACCATCCAGTAAAGCACAAGGCCCAGATGGCCTATCTGCAGAGTTTTTCCAACGATCCAATTTGCTGCTTCTGTCTCTTTTATGATCCCTTTATTGAGAATCATCATAATAGGTATTTAACTGGCATGCAATAAAGCAGGCATTGATCTTATGTTTGGATTTTGGAGCCTGAACAAAGTCTGGAAATGGGCTTGTTTTGTCCACTTACGATTGATTACCTTCAGCCATGTAGGGTGCATTCAGAACATCCCAACTGTCTCTGGTCTGAACTGTGTCAGCCCACATGGCTGCCGGCAGCTGCTCAGCCATGGCTTTGCTTGACACAAAGAAGGAGTTAGACTGAGAAGTATAAAAGAAGCATGAGAACTTGTAACAGGAAGGAGAATCCTTGGAGTGGAAACAGCAGAAGTCAAAACCCATTTTGACATTACCAATCCCTGCCTACGCCACGGGATGCAAGGAGCAGCTGGCACCCCACTGGCCACAGGCAGCGCAGGTGCAACCTCGTGGGGCTTTCTCAAGGGCAGGTGGTTCAACCCACGACTTTTGGGGAGCCACAGGAGTTCACATAAAGCTAGAGGACCACATCTCCCACAGGAGGTATGTGTGCATAGGGAAATCTGAAATCTTAGCTAAATGGGAGGTTTCCTGTAACCCATACCGCCTACGGGCAGGGAGCATACAACTCTCTGTTGGGGGACTAAGACTGCTTTGGGATTAGTTAAAAAAGGGTGTTTGGAAATGTATACGTGTGACATTAACATTTCATATCTAGTATTATGGTTTGGCTGTTGCATTACTAATCTTGAATGCATAGTTCACTGCCTGCCGGTTAAGTACACGTTAATAAAGCAATAAACTGCTTTGATCTTAAATTTCCTTTGCACTATGTGAACTGAGCATTTTTCCCTGCTGCATCTAACATGTTGCCGAAGCAACCAGAGATCTCTGTAGCACAAGGATCTTATGTTTTCTTCTAGGGTGTTGCTATTGAATAAATTCAGATAATGCATAAATTCATGTTTAGTGAGCATCATTGCCTGGAGCTCTAGATAACAGGTGATGCTTAACTGTATGCAATGTTTATTTATCTTAAAATAACTATTTTAAAGTCTGACACTACTCATATGCTTATTTCAATCCTGTTTCTCATGAGTTTATATACAAATGTTACATGGTTATAATTTGTAATTCTTGAACACATCAGGATGAACTGGAATGGCATTTCAACCTTAACTTTGAACGTCCTGTTTTTTCCAGTTTATGTTACGGACAAAACTACTCAAACAATTTAGGAGCATAGATAAATCCTAAATTTGTGCCAGAACTTCTGAAACACTAAGTTTACATCTTCAACTACACTTCAGTGAGGGAGATCAGCACTCATTGTTTCCACCATAATTTCCCTTTCAGTAGTCCATGAAAAGAGCAAACTGGGCCAGATTTGGAATTCAGGTACGATGATCTGACAGAGATGAGAAGCCACCTTAGCTAAGCCCTACTAAAGACACAAAATCATAACAATACCAGTGGTTTTTGCATGCTGCAGAATTTTAAAAATTGCTTTTTTTTTTTTTTTGTAACATCAAGTCAGAACTCCCTTTTATTCTGCAAGACATAAATCTTTTGAATTGTACCCATTTAATTGGCCTGGCCAATGCGCCTTCCTTCCATAGCTGTAATAAGACACTCTAGTTTTCCCTAAAGCATGTTTTGCTGTGCGTGCCTGGATATGCTAGCCAGTGCTAATTTGCTATAACTCTGCTGTCTTGATTTTCCCAGACCGCATTCATACAAACACAGTTAGGCAGTTTGGTAAGTGTGGATGCTGGGATAGCCCCACAAACCTGAACATAGCCCAGCATTGATACGCTAGCCACAGTAGAAAAATCTCTGCACATCCTTCTGGTACGTATGGAGCCTAAGCAGGCAATCAGGAAGGCTCTAATAGTACTCATCGAACAATGAAATTTGAACAACTTTGTAAACGAAACAGAACATCTATTTCTGGCCTGAGATCGCTGCTGGGTATCCCAGCCAAGGATAATTGCAGTTCACAAAAGTATAAGCCTCACTTGAGGGTTTATAGTGGAAAAATACCGGCAGGCCATTATCTGCGGCATTGTATTCACAATGCTATAACTATAGCTTTATCATAATGAGTGTAATTCTGCGGTCAAAGAGATGGCAGGACTATGGTATTTTTCCACGGAATATTTATTCCTTTATAGATGTTGGACTTGAAATCTAGAGGTTAAGTTGCAGTATTGCCGGTAGTGATTTTTCTCACGTTTTCTTATTTGGGGGCTGATTTATGTAACTGCCCTTAACCTGGCTTCTCCTTTTATGTGTACAAATAAAAATGACTTCATTTTTTCCTAGACTGATTAATTGCAGGTAAAAACTGAGAAGTAAGCACCTTCTATGATTTGAAGTTCATAGTCCTCCCTTTGCACCCACAGTGGTACTCCCTTGGGTATTGCCAGTCACAAAGAACGCAGGTGGATTTTTTTTCTTTTTCTGATTTCTGTCACTGCTGTTATTAGGTTTCCCCCTGAGGTGGTCTCTCGCTGCACTGTGCCCCCCAGGCCTGCCTTGGCTGCTGGTGGAAGTCAGAGGGGTACAAGGTACCCTGGCCCACACTGCCTGGCGAGAACCACCACGAGGCACCATGCCGCACATGGTTGTGGTGAGGTTTCTGGCTCATCTGCACTGGAGAAGCGGCAAAAAAATCCCTCAGCAGAGACCCTGGCCCCATAATCAGTGAAGCTTGAAATACAGTACTGTCTATTATACCCTGGTGGACCTAAGTGTGGGATAAGCTTTGGAAAGGGGAAGGAAAATAACATTTGAACTGTTCCAAAAGTTACTTCCGATGGGTCTAAAAGATGGGTTGGGACTCATTCCTGGAGGCTGCTGAGTAGTGGGTGGCCCCCCTTACTGGATGTCCCAACTCTAAAGCGCTCTGAAAACAGCGCCAGAGTCTCACTGGGAAAGTGCTGGAACAAGAACAGTGTTTTGGGGGTCCAAGCCTGTTCACCACTCCTTTTCTCAGTGGTACTTGTATAAGCAATACTCCTGATGTTAATGTGATTATCTAAAGGCAGAAGGAATATTCACAAAAATAAGGGTTGGGATTCATGCCATGTCTAATCTGGCACTCTCTCCTTCAGCCACACTAGATGTTTTCCAGCAGAGGACTCCCAAATAATATACCCAAAATATACTGATATCCTAGGGGAAAATTCTACCACAGCTTAAGAAATCATTTCTGAGACATGATTCTCCATAGAGTTCTGCGCAGACAGAGCAGAAGGATCACAGGGCAAAAGGACAGCTTCAGGAAGGCTATAGTTTTGTCTAAGGGCCGCTTTCTATGCAATGTCTAATATGACTTGGATTGTCCTAAAATGGTATACTTCGTGCTTAGTGATAACGATCTAAACATCAGGTTTCACTGAGGGAAGAGAACCTTGAGATACAACCTTCAAATAATTAATAAAAACTATCCTACCAACATACTTTTTCTGATACGCATCTGGATACAAATATATGTCTTACTATGGCTCTGATTGATAAAAATATGAGAGAGACCTCAGTGGGTCAGACCAACATCCACCTAGCCCCAGTAGCCTTTCTCCAGTAACGAGACGCTTTTGAGGGAGAAAATGCAAGGTTAGCTACTTTATGCATTTCCCTTGTTCTTCCCCAGCTTCCATAATCATTGCATTAGGGATGTTAGAGAGCATATCCCTACTTAGTACTTTTAGTATATGTTTATGAACTTGTAGTCTATTTAATTGTTTAGTCCTCTTTTTAGTCTGCTGGCACTATCTGCATCCAAAACCTCTGATGGCATTCAATTCCCAAAGTTCACAATCTGCTACATTAAAAAGTACTTTCTTGTATCTGTTTTAAACCAGTCTTCTACTGAGTGCTCCCTAGTCCTGGTACTGCAGGATTTGGAGAAAAACATTCTGCAGTCACTTTATCCACTGCCTTCACGATTTTGTAAACCCTGATCTTACGCACCCTTTCCAAATTGAAATTCATATTGTGGATAGCCTCACTCCCTTGTATTTACCCCCTGAGAGTATGGCATGTGGGTTTGAGCAGAACTGTCTGCCAGCCCTCTAATACATGAGCAAGGATCCCAGGAATCATCAGCTGTCTCAGACTGCAGTTAACAGAGCAGAGATGTCAACAGGAAATGAAGCCCTTTTTCAGTTTTCTGATGATGTATCATCACGGCTTGGCACAGGGTTCCCTGAATGCCAGAGCTGGTTCAAGGAAAGGACCAAGAATGGGGTAGCCAGTAATTAAAATGACTCAAGTTACTGTGAAACCGCAACTTGAGCCGCTCTGTGCACCCTGTATGAGCCAGGACCTGGTAGACCTGTTCCCTCTGAGAGGGAGGTAGTATTTCATTTACCTGTCCTTCTTGGTACGAGAATGACCTGAAGGATGTTTATGATTTGGAAAGGGGAGTCCATCTTTCTTCCTGTCCATAAGGCCCTAGGATTGCCCATACTGGACCAGACCAAAGGTCCATTCAGCTCAAGATCCTGCTCAAGGATCAAGATAATGGCCATGGATAGGAGAGAAATGGTAAGAATAGTGGCCAGAAACTGATGTCTAGGAAAGAGTAAGGACAGGACAACCTACATGAACTTTCATTCTAAAACTTTCCTAACTCCAAAGTATTTTCAGCTCAAGAGATCTTGCTTGAGCCAGATACGAGTTTTAGTTATGCCTCTGTGCCTCTGCTACAATCTGAAGAGGGCAAATGAACCTGTCCCTCTGTCCTTAGATGAGCTGTTGTTTGGAAAACTCCGCCTGTCGGTGCATGAAGCTGAAAAGAGGCCTCTCTGTAGCAAGCCCATAGTGGTCAGAGGTATGACAGAACTGATTTCTGTCATACAACCACAAATACGAGGGAAGGGTCTGAAAATATCCACTAAAAAAAAAAAATATCCCTTCTCTCTCTCAGGAACCTTTCATGTTCCTCAGTTGTTTTCAATCAGCTGAAAACACCACACTACAGACAACAAACAAGTCACTTCAAATGCTTCTGAAGTCCCTTGGGGTTTCATTGTGACTTCCTGAACTGCTTTAGAATGCACAAACTCAACTAAATCCTTTTGGTCATGCTTGGTGGGCAGATTTTGATCATGATTGGTGCATATCACAATCACATTCATCTTCTTTCATTAATCCCTGCGACATTAAATACAGCTAGAACCTAATGTGTCACTGGAGCGCTCACAGTAAAATCCCACTGGCTATTGTCAGCTCCCAGGACCCAGAGTCAGGTTTCTGTGCGCATGTACCTCACTTCAGTGTTTCCTAGCTTCCAGAAATTTTAGTCTGTTAGACTCTGCATCAGGAAGATTCCAGAGATACCATTGAACAACTCTAACTCTGAGCTGCATTTCATTGAACTTACCAAGAAGTTCACTCAGTGCCATAGCATAATGCTTCCTTGCAGGCAAAGTTCACTCAGAAGTCAGAAAATACATAGCTTAGGGTTGTCTCACTCTTTTTCACTGACCTCCACACATGCTCTCCCTAGGCTCACAGTTCTTCCCTTGTGCTGGCCCTGACGCTTGTTGGACTCTCATATGAGCTGACTGAACTCACTAACTAGTGGAAAACTATGTATTTTTCTACCTGGTTAGGCTTCTGCTGGGCTACTGCTTTGAATCGGCTGTTGTGGGTTGTGGGAGAAGGAGCAACAAGCATCAGTTGCTGTGCAAAATAAGGGACTGGAAGGCAGAACTGGAAGCAAGATGGCCCTTCTGGCAGCAGTGAGCTGTTAAATTAGAGCACCATCTCCTGTGAAATCAGTGCCCAAGCACCCATCTGTTCTTCCTTTGCTTGCTCCTTTCTGCAGGCTTTAGCTCATGTTCATACATGTTTAGTTCATAGAAAAGACTTTAGTTTATGTGGCTGTTTATTAATGTATACGTTCTGCAAGATTTTTTCATGGTTATTATAAGAATAATATCTCTACTTTTTACCATTTTATTTTATTGTCAGAGATGGTTCTGGTACTAAGGTTTCCTGTTAAACTTTCCCGAAAGTGACACTTCAGGACTGAAGGGTAAAGCCCCATTAACACAGGCCAGTGAGGCTCTAGATCACCCTCCTCAGCCTTTTAAAATGCCGTTTTATTATTTTAACATTACTGTCCCTCTTACAGGTTTCTTATATAGATGATAGCTTAGAGAAATTCATTCTGACATTCACCTTTCTGTGATGGACTGTGACAGCTGACTTCTTGGTTAACTGCAGATTATTAAACAAACCTGAAGCCTCTGAACGTGCCTTTTTAAAGCTATATTTTGCTCATCTTCCCTTTCAGTTGTCCCACTGGATGAAGAGAACAATTTTTTGCATAAAAATACTCTAGGACTGCAGCTGTCTTAGCGTGTTCAGCTGCTCCTTCTTCCACTCAGGACCTTTTCTCCTCTCTGCTGTTTTAGAGGCAGTCTGCCATTTCTACAAATCACTTCTGGTATCACATTGTGCGCTTGGACGGCAGTTAGCATTAAATCCTATTAAAGCTTACAAATATTCTTTAGTGTGAATGAAGAAAAACCAGAAAATACTATAAACAGTTTATAACAGGAGACAGATCTTTGTGTGATTCTTTCTGCCAGCACCCACTCTAACAACAGGTACCTCGAGCAAAAATGTTTAACAGAAGGGAGATGGGCTGTGTTACATTTCAGCCCAAGCCCCTCAAAGGCTCCGCATTTTATGCAGAACATTTGCAACACAAGGCAGAAGCACAGCTTGTCTCTGGGGAGGGTATAGTGCATTCAGACATGACTAAAGAAGGGCCTACAAAAAGGTGACACATGCAATATGCATGGAACTTCTTGGGGACTGGGCTGTACTATTCCACGTGGCATTTTTAACCCGTTTTCTTTTTAGGTCACATTTTCATAAAGATAGCAAAAATACATCCCTGAATCCAAAGCAATTCACTTGCCAAATTTGAAAGATGCTTTTCTGAAGCAGAGAGATGCTACAAAACGTTCAGTGAAACCGTTATAAACATTCATGATGGATAAAACCCTGTATTTTCCCCTAAATTCATCCTTGTAGCTAGCTTGACTGATTTAAATGGAACTTTCCAAAAACAAAGCAAATAAATCATAATATAAACAAACAAAACAAGCTAAACTAGATTGGAAGCAGACAACTAACAGGGGAAATTTCAGCTCAAACTGGCAGTTACGAACAACTGAAACTGAAATAGAAAGCGCTAAGCAACACTAACATTAGCTTTGCTACTGTCTGTCATACCTCACTGTTAGGACGGAGAGGTTTGATTTACCATGCTGCTAACAAACAAATGTTATTAATTCTCCTCCCACTAAAAAACAACTACCTGTGCTGTAAAATACAGCTATGATTTGACATCAGACATTAGTCTAAGTAACAACTAGTGAAAATGATACCAAATACTTTCCGAACTAAAAATGGAGGGAACATAACAAGCAGTATATAATTAGCTAAATTCAATTTTAGCCCAGACTTCAGGGCTATCCAGTCTACTTTCGTGAGGAGTATGATCAGATCACTAACCACAACTGGTCATTATCCTGTAGGTGCCAAAAGAGGCTGTATTTGTTCGACTTTGGAGCCACCTCAGATAGAATTACATGGTTTTGTTTAGTTTAATCCACTGTTTATTTTAATACACTTTTCAAGAGCCACAAGTCTCAAAATGCTTCACAAAGAAATCCAAGATTTCTGGAGTTCAGCTTATGAATCTGCTTTTGGTTTGCATTTTGAAGCCGTCCTGCCCTCAAGCGTCCTGTGCTTGTTTTCCAAAGTTGTTGTACCTTTCGTCTTCCTTCCCACAGCTTGGGAGATAAGGCGAGCAGAGCTGTTTTCCACACAGCCTTGGACAGCTCACATGCAGCGGGGTTCTGTCACAACAATTTAACGCGAACAGGAAAAAAAAAAAAGGAAGCTTAGGAGTGGAAACGAGATATGTTAACCCTAATGAGGAGACGGATTGCGTTTCCAGCAAATTGTTTGCAGCAGAAAAGTCCCACACCTTTAAGCAAAGAAACCTAAAGGAAAGGCAGGATGCTGGCAGGGCTTTTCAGAGGCAGCAGGTATCGCTGCGCGCGCTCTCGCCGGGGCCATGCCTGGGTTTTCATGAGCGAAGGGGAGTATCACAGAGCGGGACGCCAGGATCACGGCTGACACGTCCCGCGCTGCACGAGAGAGGCTCGCGTGAGAGAAGGCTACAAAGGCTACAAAGATTACGAGGAGGCTGGCAACGTTCAAACGGGAATAGCTTGTAATGGAAGAGCTCCAACAAATGGGGCTAGCACACCAGGAGGGAATAGGTTAGGATAACCAGGTCACGCAATTTCATAAATTAGCTACATATGTAGCATCTTACATCCAAACCTTGGGGTTTGGGTCTGTCGGTTCTCCCTGAAATAAACAGCAGTATCATTATATCTACGCGTCCCCCTGTGTGACTTCATGCAGACAACCCCGAAGTTTTGAGGCTGCAGTTAAAGAAAAGGGAGTGATTTGGGGAACCCACCGCGGGAGGACATCCCACGCGAGGGGGGGGCGTGGGCAGAGCAGGTTTCAGCCCACGCAAGGCGGCCAGCAGCCCCGGCGGCTTGGCGGCACACCTCACTGCAGGCGCGGCGGGGAGAGCCTTGCCAAACGTGGCGTGGCAGTGTTTTCACATTCAAAAGCCTAAAATAAGCTATGGACCTGTTAGCTGCCCTTGGAGCCCACGGGGACAGGCTGTGTGCGCGGCGCCCGTGGAGGCTGACACCCACCCACTCACCCAACCGCGCGGGGGCCGCCGGCAGCAGCCAGCAGCGCCTCGCCGCTCCCCCATTTTAGCTGCCGCGCAGCCGCTTTCCCGAGATGGCGGCGGCAGGCGCCCCCCTTCGCCCGGGCGCGGGCCCGCAGGAGCCGGGGGGAGGCGGGCTGAGGCGGGGCCGGCGGCTCGCCCCGGCCGCCGGGGAGGCTGCGCGGCGCCTGCCGCCGCCGCCGCCGGGCGGAGAGGCAGGAGGAGGGCGGCGGGACGAGGTAATGGCGGGTGGCGCGGAGGGCCCGGCGGTGCGCCGTGGGGAGGGCGGCGCCGGCCGCCCCCACAGCGGCAGGAGGCTCCCCCACGTCCCTCCCCCCGAGCCGTTGTCGTTGGGGAGCCGCAGCTGCCGGAGGGGCGGGCGGCCTGGCGGGAAGGAGAAGGAGGAGGAGGAGGAGGAGGTCCCGGCTGGGGGGGCTGGGGGGTCAGGCCGCGGCGGCTGGCAGGGCGGCCTGAGCCTGGCGGCCTCCTCGGCTTAGCCCCCCGTACCCGTGCCTCTTGCCGAGAGACCTGGAGTTGGTTGCTCGCTCCGAGTTGCTCATTTTAGTCCTAAAGGGTTGACATGTAACGAGGAGCGTGTCCTCTTTCCGGTGGTTTCTGGAGGGCGGGCGCCTAACTTCAGACACCGCGTGCAAACCTAAAGGTGAAACCAAAGGAGCGTAGACGGAGGCAGGGCGAAGCATCCGTATAGCTCTCGTTCCCAAACGAGGCCTACGTTTGCGCCTGCAAACTTGGGGCGGACTCTGAAGACTTCCGCTCCTTGCCTGGTGCTGGCAGGCTGGTGGAGAGCGGCGCTGAGGCTGCGCGCTCAGCACACCTCGGCCGCTCCAGAGCAGCCGTGCAGGCCAGCCGGGCGGCGCACGTGCAGCGCAGCCAGCCTCGTGCTTTGGGCAGCCTCAGGCCCACTGCGCGCACACCTGGGAAATGCCCCACAGAGACACGGTGTACCTAGATAGAAGGTATAAGGAAAGGCAGCAGTTAGTGAAAAGGTGACACAGGAAGTCGTTTTAGCCACTTGAACGTTTTGACCTGGTCATCAAACAAAACTTACAGCAGTGTGTTGTTTAGAACACTGTAAATAATGAAATAAGAAATCATGCTTTTTTTTCAGAGAGAAGGGAACTTATTTGTCTTTAGTTGCAATGTGTTTTCTTCTCCAGGATTGGCACCATGGCTATTGACTGGATTGGCTTTGCGTATGCTGCATTGGTGGCTGTTGGAGGTGTTTTAGGATACACTCGTAAAGGTAAATACTGTGGTGGCAAGATTTGGAAATGAAGTGTTCTGAGTTTCCTCTCCACTATGCTTTGTAAAAAAGAACTGATGCAAGAGATGAAAAACGTTCTGTAACGAGCATGATGGCGTTCTGAATCCGCTTGCACCGGTATAAATGAGCTGAGTCACATGAAATTACTTGGGTCGGTTTAAGCAGAAAAAGAAAAAAGAAGCACTTTTTTCTATGAATTTAAGTGATTGAGTTTGATTTTAGGGCAAAAAGGGACTGTTACACTGTTGCATATTGTAATTACATATATACATATTTACATATTGTGTTACACATACATATTTTTGACCTTCAGTCTATCTTGGACCTTCTCGTTTCCTTTGATCTTTTTTGTGTTGAGCATAGTAGAGCATGTTTGATTATTTTCTACAGAGGCGTCCAGGCCTCGTTTGGGGTTTTTAGGAGATGTATATCAGGCGTACACCCTATAGTTGCCTGTTTCATCTGGTCGTTATTTTTAACAGTGAGGAATAATTATACATTTTCACTCTTAAGATAAACAGATAAGTTTCAAGTTATCATTCACTATCATTCACCCATTTTCCATGTCTCAGTCACGTCTGTGGCCCTTCTCTGAATTCGTCCAGCTACCAGCCTCTGTCATGAGCGAGAAGTGCCAAAACTGAGCACAATACCCCAGCAGAGGTCGCACTGGGATCAAGCACAGACAAGCTTGATTTCTAAATGTGCTCTTCTTAGGTGTCCCCGAAAGTGGCAATCCATTAGTCTTGTTCACCATTACATTGCACTGGGAACTGGCATCCACGTTTTTATCCGTCTTGATTCCTGTGATTCAGGGTCACTGTTTCCCTGCATAGGATGTTCTGCATGCTCTGCTTTTAGAGACATGGGTTCACATCTGACTTTCTTAAAAGACTTGGTATATTTTCTTTTATTTGCAACCAGCTGCACTCACTGACTATCACATTAGTCTGTCCTCTTCACTATTTAATAGTCTATGGGAATCTTTGTGGGAAATTAAGATTTTTAACAGTGGTGATACATGTTTTCTTCCAGCTTCTTGATTAAAAGTATTAAGTAGAGTAGGACTGAGAGGTAAATGACATGTAAGGATCTGGATTCTTCATTTACAATAACTTTAGGATCTCTTTTAGTCCAGATAGCAACATCTGCTGCGCTGATTCTGTAGGTTTATCTTACGGTAGCAAGTCAAACGCCTATTCAGAAATTTAAGGGTATTATTGAAGCTCTGGACTTTATGAAACAAAATTGTTTTCTAGCATGGACAGAAGATGTCAAATTATAGTTTAAAAAGCTTTTTTAAATCTTAAATGTCACCTAACTCTTAATTTGTTTTTAATTCTTTATTAATTAAATGTGATATCAGTGATACCATTTATTTTTCCAGGGATGATGTCAGACCGAAAGGCTTATGGCTACCTATGTTGTCCAATTTACCCTTTATACAGATTGACAGATTATGAATTTTCTTCCAGTGTTTTAGAGACTCCCAAGTACTAGAAGATGCAGTAAAAATCAAGAGTGACAGTCTAGAGAGATTACAAAAATGTTTCCAATAGCGTAGGTGGTAAAGCAAATAGTCTAGTTCAGGTTTGTGCTTGGAAGATTATTTTTCCCAAATGGCAAGTATTAACTCCATCATCTATCTCCCTTTACTTGAACAGACTTTACCTGTAATGTCATGCAAGAGAGTAGCCAACAGTGATTAAAGAAACATTACCTTTCCTTTCACATTTGGCAGGTTGGTACACCATGGCAAAATTGGCTCTATTTTCAAAATATTAAGATAATGCCGTCTAGAGATAAAAGCTAGCTTAAAGGTATTATACTGAGAAATAACTCTTGAACATGTGGGGGGGTTTTTGTTTGCTTTTGTTTTTTGCAGGTAGTAAAATCTCTTTAGCTGCTGGTCTCACATTTGGTTCTGTGGCTGGTTATGGAGCTTACTGTGTGACACGTGATCCAAGAAATGTGAAGATATCATTGTGTAAGTGTTTTACTACAGCAAAAGGAAAAGGCAGTTGCCTGAAATGCATGTCAAAGTCCGTTTTGTGTTAAATGTTGAGCACCGTGATTATGCTTCAGTTTAAAAGTTAGTTTTTAAATAGAGTTAAGACGCTTGTTATAGATACCTCACTTCAACTTAGCTTACAAAATTTGAGAGTTTAAATGTAGAACTGTTTGCAAGATAAGGCAGGTCATTCACACAAACCCAGCAGGTGTGTGCTACGACCTTGCAGTGCCTCCTTTTGCTAAATGATTAGATAACACTATAAGTATTGTGAAATTCAGTTGAGAGACATGGAAAAGTACTAGAAAGGTCTGCAGATAAGAGTGTAATTTGACAGGTAGAGAGGTATTATGAAATCCAGTCTTGCATGATGTGGAGTATCCTCAACTCCCAATGAAGCAAATATTTTGCCTTAGTCTTATTCTTTGCTGCCAAGAAATTTATGGTATGAACTATGGAATAATTATCATGTTAGCTAGCCTGCCGTGAAACCCTCGTGGAGGCAAAGTACTACAGCCTCTAAGGGTATAATGTTAACCTTGCCTAACTAATTTGCGATAAGAGCTTTTGGGAGCTTATCCCACTTACAGTTTTAGCATGGATGGCTTAGGCTGTGGTTCCACAGGTAGGCATACCAGACCATTTAGGATACATTTAATCCTCCCTATGTGGACCCACAATCACTTTTCTGACCTCAATCAGAACATGCAGAACAGTGTTCATGCTGGCTTTTGCTTTAAACCAGCCACAGTTGTAAAATCTTCTTCCCTCAAAAAAATTTTGAATGCTTTTCAGTTGTCAGAGTGCATTTGTACCATCTCAGTTCTTTTAATAAAGGTGGTCATGGCATACCTGATCTGCTGCTGGATAGCCTAAGATTGGATATTCCTATTTTGCAATCATGACCTTGCTTAGATTCATTATCTCTCTGCTGAAAAAATCCAGCTCTTCTGCAATGAAGATGCAGCCTTAAGTATATGGGAATTTGGAATCATTCAGAGCGATATGCTTAAAAGCATACAGTATTGTACTTTTATGGGTTAATTAAATCATTAATTCAGATAGAGAATTTGTGGAAGAGAAGACTAATTAAAAATAAGTAAGTGTTGCATGTCTCCCAGTTCCCTGGTTTTGAAAGGACCAGTATAAAACTTTCACTAATCTGCTTGTGGATATCAGATATGCTAAAATATTGGCAGCGTTGTACATTTCATATAGATGTAGGCCTATGAGGACTTTCCCTCAAACAGGATAAATATTTGTTACTAATTTAATAGAAATTATATCAGTGCATATGGGATAGTCATTACTACATAGTCATTACTACACCTGCCTTACAATGTTGTTAATATGTACATGTTAAAATAATAGAGACTGTTAAAAGCAGTCTTTGTTTTGTAAACATTCAAAACTGTGACCTAGTTGCTTAAAACCTAAATATGTATTTAGCTTTGACTATGGGTGGGTGGCCTCTTCAAGATCCAGCTGTCCTGAATGAAACTTAAAATAGGTGCTCTGACCTAACCAGGGTAATCTTTGCCTGATGTGATTTAGGGAGTATTCATACGAAGTGCTACGTCTGTGGGGACAGTCCCAGCTGTTCAGATTGGTTTTATCCTGATCTCAGTAGGACAACTTCAGAAGAAGGGAGAATTAGGCGTACCTCAAATATCTCTGGTGGCCACTCTGTCTCCTACCTGCATAATTATAAGGACTTTCTCTAATAAATGGGTATTCTTTCCATAGAAAACCAGAATATTTTTGCATATGCTTAACCGCGTATAAGTGCAAAAAGCAAGTAGAGCAAAAATGCCAAACGGAAATTAAATGTATGGAAGAAAGTGCCCCCACGGAACACAGGAACCAGTAGGATAAATTACAATGTAAAATTACCGTAGTTATCTACAGTATCTATCACAAACATTATGGTAGGATATTCTTGTGTAGGTAATGTTTTAGTAGAGGACCTTGGTAGTAGGGCTCTCATAATTTGTCCTACATACAAAGAGTATGTGGCACACAAATGCCAGAGGCATAATTCCTTAATTGTTTTATAAATCATTTTTTCATGCGTTTGCCCTCTCCCCCTGAAATTACCTCTGCGCTTTCTTGAATACTTTAATGTAATTTTATGTGATTGTGGAAGTTCAGACTTCAATATGCAGGCAATATTGAGAGTGCAGCTTGATGCATCAGAGGCTTGATTTACTGAAGTGCTTTGACCCATTTCAGGTGAGGCAGTGAATATCAAGCACTTTTGAAAATCACATCAGTGTCTCAAAGCTGAGCATTTTAAAAAATCACTGACATATTTGAAGCCTGATGTTAGTAACTAGAAAAAGAATGTTACGGAGTAGACATGCTTCTTAGCTTGTCATTAATTGTGTATATATACTGTCAGGGTTGTAGGCAAGGCACACATTGTGGAAGTCTACCTTTCAGACGTTCCCGAGAGGATCAGATTATAGGAGCAGAAAATAAGAGCAATGGATAATGGAGCATAATAGATTTTTGCAGGGTATTTTTAATGAGTGCACATGCTTAGCTGGTAGAGTTGCATAAAATGCTTGTAACTGTCAGTGGTTGTCTTAAGGTGTTAGGATGAGCGTAAAACTAATTCTTGACAACTGTGAGCTCAGCACTGTCCACAGAAGCGGGCTGTGGAGTTGGAGAAGAGTTAGCAAGGTGGTTTAACTGCCCTATAAAAAGGGAGGAGGAGATTGGTATAACTGCCACTGCTGCAAGAGTGATAAAGGCCAGTTGCCTGTGATAAGCGCTGCCCCTCTGCCCGCTTTGAGGCAGCGTTTCAAGTGACTATTTTTTAAGTGAGCTAGCTACCTTTGCAGAGTTGGGTTCTCATTAATCGCATTTATGTAGCACTCTGCATTCATTAGCTTAATATTAATTCCCCATTCCTGACTGATCAGGATTCATTGTTACCTCCATTTTTAGGTAAAAGAACTGCAGGAGGAAGATGTGATTCCTTGAACAATATTTGTTCTGTGTTGATTATCTGTTGCCCTTTTGGGCTGATCACTTGTCACAGACAAGGATGGTTTCCTCATAGCAAAAGGAAACCAAGGAATTTGTAGCCATGATGGAGATGTTGACAGTCATATTCTGTGGCAAAAATAAATGGCAGACCTTCAAATCTAGCTTTTGAGGCTGATTGAGCAAATAAAGAGCTAGCATTTAAAAATAAAAACTCTTAAAACAGATGAAGTTGGGTAGTCTAGTTCCTTAAAATAGCTAGTAAGAAAAAGAGCTGTAATGATATAGGGTGATGGGATTTATGAGCTGCTGTTCCTGTAGTTCAGCATACATGTTAGTGCTATGATGAGGATCCTTCCTACCTTATTGGAGGAAGCTCCTGTGAAAGTAGGTATAGGGGAATATAATTCACTTTCTGACAAACTTGCTATCTGTGGAAGCTGCACCTGGAAATAGTATTTGCAGCTGAAAGAAACCATAGTAGTGTATTTTGGAAAGGCAAGAATGTTTCATAGACCTATTTCTCTGATTTAATATTTAATTAAATTACATTTCCTGGCAAAGATAGCAATTTCTTTTGCAGAGCTTTGATAACTGTCCATGTTCCTGAGTAGTCCACTGGGAGAAGGGGGAACATAAATATATTGAATTGTCTTTTACAGTTTCAGCTTTTCTTTTGACCGTTATAATGGGGATGAGGTTCAAGAGGTCCAAGAAATTATTGCCAGCCGGACTAGTAGCATGCCTGAGGTAAACATATATTCAGGATCTTAATGGAAAGATTTCACTGATTTTCAGATAGCTGCCACTCGACATCTGACTCAAGTCAGTATCAGTGGAAGTTATTTTCGTTCAGCAGCTGTATGGTTTAAATGAAGCAAGTTTGAAGGTCACAGTCCTGTTTCCAGTAAGCAACTTGTTCATCTCACTAGACATATACATCTAATATGGACTGACTTTCTCAGCAAAGAGAGGAAATATCAGTAATTAAATTATTAATGCATATTGATAAGACTCTTGGAAGAACGTGAAGTAAGCCTCAGTGTTTTCAAACATTTATGCATAAAGTTCGTCATCTAATTGCATACAAAACAGTCATCTAAAAAAAAACCCAACAACAATGACAGAAAACCCTTTTGATTTAGAGGTGCTGCATTCAAAACTGCTGGGAGCTCAGCACCTTTGAAAACTGGGAAGATTCTGACCCCAGATATAAGAACTTTGGTCAGTATTATTTTAAATTATGATGTTACTAACTAGTCAAACTTTTATATCTGATGTTTGCTTTGACATTCTGAAAAACATAATTTTCTGTACTTATTATTTTGGAACTAAATTATGCAATAAGTCCAAGCTTTTTTTTCCAGGGTATTCCTAACTCAAAGCATTTTTCAAGTATAAGTCAGAATCTTCTTCTTAAGTAAAGAAAAATGACTTTTGCTTGGATGTCACCAGATAGAATATAACTCTGTTAACTTACTGTTTTACTCTTGGTACATAAAGGGAAGGGAAAAAATTGATATAAAGTGTCTAGATGCAAGAGTTACAAGTTGGGACTTAAACTGGAAAATGTTATTTTCCATTACAGATCTCTTCAAGCCTAGACAGACTGCTGTGTTTCAGTGAACACTGATGTGGTAGATTTAGACATGTTTTAAAAGATTGTTTATTAGAAGCTCTTGAGTCAGGTATTTATAAATGTGCTGTTATTTAGAGATGACTTTAACTGTTTCTGTTCATGCATAACCATGTATCTTGTTCTGTTTTTTTTTTTTTTTACAGCCTTTTGATGATTTTGAGGCTTGTTTTTATGGTGCTGTAGAAGAATTTAGCAACTTAAGAACTGAAATATGACTATCAGTCATGCCCACCTGGCAAACGGGCAGGCTTTCCATACTTGAAAGATAAGTTTGGACACAAGTCTTATTGTGTGTTTATCTTTTCTGTAAAAGATCTGTACAACTTGGCTATTGGCATTTGCTGATATTTTGCCAGCTCTTTTTAAAAACAAAAATGAATATTTTGTTGATGATGTATTTTGATCTACTTCGGTTTAAGCTGTCTGTTAACTCAAGGGACCTTTACTTGTAATCCTGATTGTTTTCAGAGGTGCTGAGCACCCCAAGAAATTGAGTTAGCAATGCACTATATTTTTCAAAGGAAAAACATATGTAGATATATCATTATGCTGAAGAGGTATATTGTATTGAATCATAATTTTGTAGTTTCTGAGATTAAGTAATTGATTCTAATCATAGCATCAGTTACTACTCAATAAAGGCATGCGCCTGTACTGTGTTGCACTAGAAAACAGACCTTCCTTTCAAACCCAGCTATCTTCTTCTGTTGATTCTAAATGTGAAAACTATAATTGATGTTCAAATAAAGAGTAAAACGTTTGAAGCTTCTCTCAGTATTTTATATAGAGTCTGATCATTTGCTCTTCTCATTACTGTTCAAACATGCACCATGCCATAAATTCCTACTGATATGAACCACAGCTGTGGTAGGGTCACTGTCTTGCACAATTAGGTTCTAAACTCTCAGTCTTAATATTCTCTAACAGCTTTGTAGTTGTGAGCTGAAATCTTCTGCATAAACAAAGGGCACTGTTCAGACACTAACTATTGAGGGACTGAAATATTTCAGTTTGCGTAGAAAATAAATACTCCTTGGCTTGGCTGAGGTTATTGTATCGTGCAGCCAAATCATTGAGACTGAATATCGGTGAGTGCCCTATTGAAGGCAAAGATGCTGGGTTTTTTTTGTTTTTTTTTGATTCAGAGCCTGATTATAGCAGCTATCTCTGAGTACATCTACCTGCTCTAGTGCTGCATAAATTCCTCAGACTACCAAGCTTATATTCTTTGGCAAGGCTTAGGTAGAGATGAAGTGTTGTGAGCAGATCATCCGCCTAAGGCACGTTGTACCTCCTGCCAAAAAACCCCAAACCACCATCCAAAATCTTCAGATCTCTGAAATCATTTACTAGCAAATGTTGGTACCAGTGGCCTCCAGGGGTTGCCTGGCTTATAGGTGATTGAGGCAGTGTGTTCAGGATTTCAGTTTGGGGTATAGGTACCTAAAAATGACAGTTGGGCACATTTATCCTGAAGTAGAACTTCTAAGACAGGACTACTGTGAACTGCAATATGAGGCTTGGGTGACTGATGCCGGTGTTGATATTTGCACCACAGGTGAGGTGAATCCTACCTTAGATTAAGATCCAATGAAAAGTTTAGACAACCTAATGCCAAAACGTGGAAGCCATTCTGCAGTTGCCTGATATCCTGAAGTCTAAACGCAATAGGATTGTATAGTTTTAGTATCTGCAGTGTTGAGCCTTCTATGTATTCTCAGAACTCTACCCAGTGGTGATGGGGCTGCCCTCCAAGTCCTGTTATAATCCAGAAGCTTCTGCTTAAATCTCAGCAACTGGGCAGTCACAAAATGCACTGGCCCTGGCCCATGTCAGTCTATGTAATTGTTCAGCAATTACAGGACTTGTTTGGAACACCCACATAGCTCCATAACACTTGAGTTACTACCATGCGCATTTCAAACTGCTGCCAGCCACCCAGGGAATTGTCATATAAAAATCTTCACAGCTAATCCTGGCAGTGCCTAGGTAATCAGTGTGTTTCAGGTGTGTACATTTGAGCAAATGCAGAGTTAAGGTGCTTAGCCCCATTTTGTGTTCTTTTTAAATGAGTACATCATTGTGTGAAGGAAACAGGATCAACTTAGAGGAAAAAAAAAAAAGATTGATAGAGGTTACTTACTAAATCAAGTAGCATTTTCCTCCCTCTACCCCCCGCTAGCCAAGCAGCAAAATGAGAAGTGAGGGAGGAGGCTGTTTCAAAGGATGAAAAGCAGATCTGGCTAATTAAATGTGTGTCCTTTGATCTCTCAGAGAGCAAAATTGCTACTGAGAGATTAGCCCAAAGGTTTATTTGGAGATTAGAACAGGTTTGTTCTTCTGCCCATAAATTTACAAGGATAATAAATTAAAAAAAAAAAAAAAAAGAATTTACCTCTCCCCCACCCCGAACTGCAGGCCTGAAAGTATGGAGACAGCAATGGCAGGAGGACAGGGGGACACGACTGTGAATTTATAGTCAGGGAGACTAAATAGGGGCCAGAAGAGATTCTAGTTCTGAATTTAAATGACTTTCCCCTTTTTACAGGGCAGCTGTTCTGTGCTGCAGTCTGTAAAAGGCTGGAAAAGGGCTTTCTACAATACTCCCAGCACTACAGCTGAAACATTTTACCCTTCCAGGAATGCACTGTAAATAAACAAGCACAAAGTTACCAGCATGCTTTATTTCATGTGACTGTTCCATAAAATACAACTTTCTGAAATCAACAGCTCAGCCTTTTAATCTAATCAAAAAGTGTATTCTGTTTCAGATTTTCATGTGACTGGCTATTATGCAAGCTACAGAATGCATCTATACCATTTATACCCATGAGGCATAGCTCAGGTAATATACTACAGTTGAATGATCTTCAGCAGCCACATTGATTAGATATTGAATATTTTCTTCACATGTGCAATAAACTTTTCATCTGGTAGTGGTTTCCTCTGGCTGCCAGGCTGCAAGAATTTTTTAATTGTTGGAATGTTGCTCATCCTTCCTTTAAAAGCCTGTAAGAAGCAGCAGTAAAACCAGTGAGCGTAAGGAAATTTTAAGCTATAAAGGATGGCATATAAGTCAGCTGACTTGGATTTTTCCTTCTCAGACATACTTTAGCAAACAAAGAAAGTTAGTAGCTACTTATGGCCAGCTCAGCGCTCAGCATCTTCCTCTGCAAATTTATCAGTCATTCTGGAAAATCTAGATGTAAATACTCTGATCCGCAATACTGGTGCTATAAAGTTTATCTTGGTTTCACAGATGGGGATGGGAGAATTTAATAAGGAAGAACAAAAGATTCATCTGATAGAGGCGGGAGAAGAAAAAGAAAATCACAACCTCAGTCTAGATAACTGGAATATATTTGGGCTGAAGAGAGGCAAGCACACAAATACCTCAATGTAAAAGCACCACGGAAGCAAGCCAGAAGAAACTGAACAGCTCTTGTATATGATTTCTTCAAAATACAATTTTGTTAGCAAAAACGCAAGGATAGGAACTGCGGACAGAACAGACCACAGACTTCCCTGCCTGATAATGCTTCTGAAGACCTGGAAGTACCAGTTACAGGATCAAACTACTAGAGCTGGTAAGTGAATTCCTGCCAGCTGAGGACTAGAAGTAGTAGAGCTGGAGGAAGCATTGGACAGCAAGTCCCCCAGGAGCTCTGGGGGCAGGACTGAGTATGTGGGTTCAGGTTATTCTAGTCAAGAGAAATAGATCAGAGAGCTCCCAGTGGCATACTACAGCAGTTCAAAGGATTTAAACATCAATAAGCTTTTAAAACTGGTCAGTGAAATCTGTATGTTATATTCCATATTGAGATCAGATGATTACTTACCTGTAACTGAGGGAATGCAGAGAGTATATCAGGCTTGCATTCTTCTGTCATTAAAATGGCTTCCAGCAGGTGGATGTCTGCCCAGCTTAACTTGTTGCCAACAAGATAATCATGTCCATGATCTTTTAAGGCCTACAAAATATAAACAACTAAAGAAGTCGTATGCGGTATAATAATTTTCTCTAGCTATCCTATTACAGATTCTTAGTTCCCAGGAAGAGATTCCCAGGAAGAGATTCCATGATGATTTTGGCCTTGTAACTCCGCCTCTCTTTTGGTCCATCTCTCATCCCCTCTGTAACTTCTTCCCACCTCCCTTCAGCTGCCTGTGAACCAAGGACCCAGCCTAGGAACTTGCCCCAATTCTGATACAGCAAAACTGTGTAACCTTGGCATAGACTTCTGAGGAGATTGCTACATCATGAGAAAGAGCTGTGAGAAAGTCTGTACAGTACAGCCACACAAGGTAAGAAAGGTAACATTGAAGACAGAAGCATGATTGTTGAGATGCAGATCATGGCTAACTCAATTCAAGAAGAAAAACATCAACATGAGAAAGTATAAAATGCTAGGGAAAAAAACCCAGAATTGGTAGAAAAATGGCAATTCACTAACATCAAGAATATGGAAATAGCAGGAAAGAGCAGATAGCAGCCCTTAGCCTCCTGATACCACGCTGGACAGCAAAGACTCTTCATGTGTCTTATACGGGGTAGGGGCATACTAATGCTTTATCCAGTAGCCCACTGGATCCTAGCTCTCTTTTGTGCATGCTAGCCAATAAATAATTGCTCTATGTTTTTAAGCTCTGTAAATCCTGTTTGCAGAGTCTTTCTGTGCGCACCTAAAGATATCCAGATAAAATGACTCAGAGAAGGACAGTAAGTCTCTAGGTATTATTACCATATATGTAAGCAATAGGTTTGAGAAAGGTCACAGGATTAGGTCTACATTATAAAACACAATTGTATTTAGCTTTGAACAGCAAGAGTATATACACTCTCAGGCAAGTAAGTTCTAAAGGCTGGCATAGGTATTAAAATGGTGCACATATGCAAAATGCTATCAGCTATCAGCTATTAGGCTAGTTTTAAAAAGTTTGAGCCCACCCCTTTTCTCATAACAAGTAAGATTTGCACTGTGAGGAGTCTTACTGAAGTCAGCAGAGATACCTAGTACCAGAGTCAGCCCGATGTTATTTTGTGACCTTCTTCACATCACTGAATGTGGGCTCCGTCACCCAGTTCCAGAGTTGTACCATCACTTGCCCTCCAGGAAGTGTGCATTGGGCGGGAGGGTGTTAACTGTACACTGCTTTACTGTCTTCACGGACTACTAATAAATTATCACCTTTTCATAGACAGGAAAGTATCTGGCTGTAGCTCGTTCAATGATTAAGGCAAGATTCTTCTCTTTTGCTTCAGCTGTTTGAAACGGGAGATACATGATCATTCCCATCAGGTCAGTTGTTCCCTCCACATACATATCAATCCTGAAACAAACGTTTTTAGTTAGCATTTATTATTTGAACAATCCGTCTTGGTTATTTGACTGAAACATGGTGCTAAAGTGATCAGAGTTAAATGCTCAGTAGCCAGTGTAGAATAAGACGTTAATTTGTTTTCTTGTTCTTCTGCTTTGAAGAAAGAGGGGAAAAAAAACTGAGAAACCAGCTTGTTTTTTCAAAGCACAGATCTTTATAGGCAGGTTCATTGTGTCTGCAACAAGCAGGATATTAAATATGCTAATATCACAGACTCTTATTTAATTGAGGTTCATACAGTCTTCCACTAATATCGTACTGACTTATGCCAGGGGAAAAAAGTATGTGAATGCCAACTGCTTTAGGGAGGAAAGGAAAGGGGGAGGGGAGGATTTAATGCCTAATTACAAAAGGTTCCAGGCAACAAATGGCTGCAAATTGCCATTTCAGATATGCTGATGCATAACATTAGTCCTCACAATCTCTGCTGAACTGCCTACCTATTACTAGACATGTTTTGATAGATATGTTTATGGGAATAAAAATTTTACAGTAAATTGGAGCCAGTCATGTTAAGGACTTAGCTGTTTTTTTCATGATTTTTATTTTACTTATTAGAATGAGTGAATCAAAATTGTTGTTTTTCTATGAGCTCTTTAGTTATGATTGTGGAAAGCCAGTCCCACATGTGTGTACCCATAGCATATATGGTAAAGTAACATTAGGAAAATACCGGTTTATTTTTCAGTAGCAATAAGCCACTGAAGATTTTTCTCGTCTTTCATCAGCTAGGAAAAATTCTTCACATTTTGAAAAAAGAAATTAAAAGTTTAAAGATATTTCACAGTGTTTTTCATGCAGCTCTAAATTTTCTACCGTTTTCTAGTAAAAAAAAGGCATACTTAGCCATTATCATTGTATTAAGATTCTGCAGTTGCTCAGGAATTTAATGCACTTCCAGTCTCTCTGAATTCAAAGGAACTTCAAGTTGGCTGTAACGTTCTCATTATGCTGACAATTAATAATCATTTATCAATCACAAAGTCTTCTCATCCAATCCTTGGAGCTCAGGTGACAAAGCACTGGCAGATGGGCATGCATCTTTACATGCAGTGTTAAAAAAAAAAAAAAAAAAAAAGCAGTATTAGTAAGGGTGATATGTTACTATTACCATACCAGGCTCTCTCCTTCAGGTCTTTCCCGTAGAGGTTGTACTTTCCTGCTATGTAGCTGAGGATGGCTCTAGTCTGCACCATCTTCATTCCATCAATCTCTACCATGGGCACCTGCTGAAACAGCAGGGATCCATCTTCAAAGGAAACAGAAGCGAACTACTCAAACCATTGTAATAGTACTGCACTGAATCAGAGAAAGAAAGAGCTGATAATATGCTAGGATTTTCTAATTCTGAGTGACTAAAGTTCCTGCAATGAAAGCATACACCAGCAGCCAAGTTTCTCAAATCTTCTCTTTGTAAGACCTACTCTGATAAGATGTGGCCTGTAAAAAATGTCACCTCTTGTTAAGGAAGTCAGGGAAAGTACTCTTTTTGTCATATTGGTGTAAATTTATGTTTAGGAGACAACTTACAGACTCACCATTGCGTAATTTTTCTAGGTCTTCCTTTGTTTCTATAAATTCTTCCTCAAACTGAAAAGCAAAGGTAGAAAACAACACTGTGTCACTCTGACCGCAATGGGGAAGGGAGACTGGAAGTTAGAACCCCTCATATCCATGCTACTGCCCCTACTTCTCATAACTATGTGGAGATCCCCACTTGTATTCTCCATCTCTGCTCCAGCAAATAACCCCACTGCACTTTCCCCTGACCTCAAAGTAACATACAATGTTTTACACCTCAAAAAAAAAAACCCTTCCTTTGTTATAAAGCTCTGTCTACATGCCTGCATAAACAATTACCAGATACTCAGCTGAATCATTCACTTAAATGCTGTGTAATGGAGGCACAACTGTTACTCAATATTTCAATACATACTCAGTATGTAGAGTACATATTTAATATATATGTTCAATTTATACTCAGTATGTTCAATATACTCAATATGTTCTCAGTATTTCACGTGACATTAGCTGCTTTTATGCTCTGTTTCCCCCTGCTTTTTTTTTTTTTTTTTTTTTAAAAAGTACATTTGAATGAGGGTACAATCTTGGTTCCCTCAGCACTCGTGCTCTGCAGCTTCTCCTTTGGCAACATTCACAAGTGACCATCATTTAAAAAAGCCTTTCATTTCCATTGAAGCAGCTTCTGAGAAATGAAAGCACCACATTCGAACAAAAAGTAAACATGGAAATTAAGTTGCCTCAGGATGGCTTTTCAGTTGATATAGATAGCTCTGTTGATTTCAGGGCATCTTTGCTGATTTACACTAGTCAGATCCTGATCCAAAGACTGAAAAGCACTTTGTTGCTACAGACCAAAACTGTATCTTTTTAACTTACTCTGAATGATCAATATTAAAAGACCCACGTGTACCACATGAAAAACTTAAGAACATTATCTCTAAACAGTCTAAGCTCTCTGAAACTATGTTCTGAAAACAAAGATTCTCCTTGTAAAGTAAAAATCCTTGTACAGGATAACTGCTGCTCAAACAATATCTTAAATACAATTTGAAACAGTGTATCACTGAATCTAAGGCATTTTGCATCACAACATGTGATGGGCATCTCTGAAAGCACAACATGTGATGTTGTGCATAGCTCTGTAAGCACAAACGTGCTTGGGAAACCTTTCCTAAACAGAACACTTATTTTAATCACAGATTAATCTGATCATTTTATAAAAAGGTACAAACCTCAACCCCAGCTGCTGCTAACAGCCATCGGATTGACTCCATCTTCCCCCTTCCACTTGTATAGTGCAGCTTGGGTTTCCCCGCCATGATTTCAGTGTTCTTGTTTCCTAATAAATTCAAGGAAATTATTTTAAAGGAATAATTTTTTTTAAAACAGCACTTAAAGTTTTACATTCCAACATACTAAATATTTTGGGGTGAATGTGAAAGGAGAGGGGCAATCAAGACCTAGAAACGTGGGTTTGATGCAGACAAATTTTCTGCAGAGTCAATGGAAAAACAGTACATGCTACCAGGATAACATGCAGCAATTTAGAAGAGAATCATCACAGCAGATGATAAACATGTGCTGGATCATATAGATATCTTTAGAAAATATCAGCTCAGCTTTAAGAAGTCATGAGGATCTTACAATCAAAGCAGAACTGTAGGATATTCTTGGATACATTTTTAATCTTGTAGTGATGCAATCTATTCAGTAGGTTTCGAGTTCGGTGATAGTGTCATACCAGACTTGAAAACCTACAATATCAAATTTATTGCTTCACAAGAACACCAAGGCAAAGATATCACTGTTATCTTCACCTCTTCCATTACGAAGTTTCAGAGCCTCGTGCTACTGTGTCTTTAAAAATAAGAGCTCATGACAGCAATATATATTAGAGCACTTATTTTACTAGGCCCACTGACTTTCATATTTAGCTAGTTCTATTTTGACCATTAGCCAAATCACAGTATATCCATTACACAGGATGTCATTTCACTTCAAGACCCCTTTCAATTTCAGGAACAATGTCTGGAATGTAGCAGTAATTTACATCCTGCTGACCTTGAAGACCTAACTTTGTTTTTGTTTTTAAACAACGAGATCTTGACTCATTTGGACAGATAAGGCCCATTCAATGGCCCCAGCGCCTTAGCAGTAGTGAGAGCTGAAAGTTAGCCCACCAGATAATAGCACTGGGTGAAATGCTTAGTCTTTTCAAAGTATCGCTGACACCAAAAACAGCTACGCGCTGAATCTGGCAGCTGGCATGGGCTCGTCCCACGCTGGGAACAGAAAGTTAACTGACAAGACTGTACTCTTATCACTAATGGGTCCTAGAAGAAAACTGATTGAATGATAAGAGGACAAACTCATGAACTGATTAACAGCGTTTCATTGTTTAGCCAAGGTTTATCTGTTTAAAGAGAGGTTTATTTATTCCTGCATAAAACTTTACAGTACTTAATTGAGTCACAGAGTGGAAACTGGCAATAATCCCAAATATCTCAATGAAGAGGCACAAACAAACAATACAACAGCTGGGAAAGGAGAGTGCATCCATGGCATTTGCCACCAAAGTCCTCTGTGTTGAGTGGTATCTTCAATAGGCCCTATAAGGAATGGCTGTTGCCCTACTAAGGGCCGGGCTTACAGAAGAACTCTGCTGCCCCAGTCCAAAGCACAGATTTTCAAAACTTCTGCCCAGCCTTCATCTAGCCCTGAAAACACCAAAAAAAAAGAGCTTTGCTGGGAAACCACCACATCACACCAAAATGCTTCATCCTTTGGTGCTCAAGAAGTAGATAACGGACTCAACTTCACTCTGAGAGGAGAGCCAAGCTCTGGCCTCTGGCAGCCTGGACAAACACTCTAACCTCAAGCATGCTGGGTAAAGGTTAGGATACTATGAGGACAGGCTACTTTAAGGAGAAAGAGCAAACTTCCTTCCCCTCTTTTCTTCTTCAAGAGACCTGATGAAATCAGCCCAACCAGAATCTTGCTTGTCTCAGTGCTCCACTTCCAACAGAGGAAGCACCAGTGGAAAAAAAGCATCTGTATCAACAGAACCCATACCTGCCCATCACAATTCCCTTCAGGTATCAGCTAAGGCAGGTTGGAAAAGGCTTAAATTTTCCTGGAACTGCACTGCTTAAGGACTGACTTAGGGATTTAGGCTGCACATTTGCTCCTAGCACACAGTGGCAAAGTACTTAAGTGACTCTGTTACTGCTCTGTAATGAATATGCCTTTGTAAAGCAATGAGTCGTGTAAGAGGAACAAAGTCACTGGTAAATTAGCTCTGTGGAATACCAATAACGGACTTGAAAAATCACAAACTTTCTACATTGTCCAGTGCACTGGACCTTCCTTAGACCTCAGCCAGACTATAGTCAAAGTGACGGTTTTCACCATGATCACTGTATTAGAAAAAAAACACACACACATGCATTTTTGTCCAAAACAGTTTGAGCATCAGCCTTGCAGTGATAAACAAATAAGTGAATTTAACAGCGTGCTCAAAATCTGCTGCAATGTCTTAAGCTTTCTTCCTAATTGCATGTGGAATCCAGAGTAGTTCCTTGTAATGCTTTGTTCCTCAAATATAGCTCCAACAGGACTGTTCAAGCAGAATGACCTTATGGCTCCGGTGCTTAGGTCCTGTACTGCATTGAGCCTGGCTCAGTCCCAAAATGTCTAAACTTGTAATTCCTCAACTTATGGTTCTGTTGGGATTCAGGCCAAAACACTTTGGATTCAAAAGTATTCCCTCCACCACCCAAACTAGGAGGAGTGTCTGAATAACATACAAGGGAAATCACCCCTTGAGATTTTAAAATCTGAATTACAAACAACAATTCAGCTTTAAAATCTCTGCTGATATAACAAAGAGGCAGAGCCAAAACCCCGTTATGTGCAGCACCACAGTCCAGCCTGGTGAGGGTCTCTACTACGGGAAAACAAGTGGGAGGTAACCCCAAGACAAGCATTGTCAAGCAGCACTGAACACTTCCCAAGTATGTACCTAAAGTAAAAGGTTAGTCTTTCATGCATGCAAATCCAGCCTTTTGCTCTCACGGCAGGCAGCCTTAGCATGCCTCAGCAAACACAGACATTCCCTTAGCAACCCTGAAGGAGAGCAGCAACAGCATCAAGTTACCATTAGGACAGAATCCAAGAGGAGCTCCAACTCATTTTGTCCTTAATGGACACTGATGTTATTCAAGTTACATAAGGCTACCTTCAAGTTCTGTAAACTGAGTGGTGCTAATGTTAGACCATGCTATATCTGTGCAGGTGTGCATAGCTGACAGAAGGAAGCAAGACCACACATAAGCAAGAGGAAGGAGATCTGGATCTTGTGTCAAGGTGGGTGGGTGGGTGTGTGTGGGTGTGGGTGTGCGCGCTTGTGCATATATACGCATGTATGCAAGCAAGCTAACACACCTGTTTATTCCCTCCTCTGTGCAGGTGGCCAGCCATGAAAGCACAGAAAAGAGAGCCTGCCTTCTTCTGCCTCCCCAGCCCCTTTCACTTGCCAACAAAAGCTAACTACAGCAGATAGAGCAGACTTGTACAGCTCCACTGACTAAGGTGAGAACTGTGAACGCTCTGTACCCTCTAGGACTCGTCTTGCACGGAAATCAAGTGTAGTTTCTAAAAGCAGTGATAAGTGTAAAGCTCACAGAAGTGCACAGGAGAGAGCAGTAGAGTAGCACGGGGCCAACAGCTTGAAAAGCCTCAACTGTGGCAAAGCACACATGTCAGATAGTGCAGACTGGACATTTACATTGCTAGGCTTTGCAGATCTAACTGCGTAACACGCATTCCCTGTGCACCACTAATTACAGACACGAGCTGGAGGAGTAGAGATCAGAAAAAGGAGCAGGAAAGAGCTTCTGAAACCAAGAAGCCGTATTTCGCCGTTATCCTAACAGCTTCTCTATCTAATGGCTTATATGCAAGGCAAAACTCCCCTCGGAGGGACGATTTGGCAGCTCGAGGAGCAGCAGCAGCAGAAACGTTAGAGCTCATGGAGGCAGCACTGCCCCGTCCCAGGAGCCCTACGCGCTCCACAACACCGCGCCGCCGCACGGAGCCGCCAGACCCTGCGAGCCGGGCCTCGCAGCTCCCTCCCCACTGCACACGGCACTTGCCAACAAGAACAAGCCGGAGCAGAGCTCACGCCCGCTGCTCTCCCCCAGCCGCGCCCGCCGCCGCCGCCAGCGCCCTCCTCAAGGGGCGGCAGCGCCCACAGCTCGCTGCCCCGCAGTTACCCGACCTCTCCGCGCAGCCGCCTCGGCGCCCAGCCCGACTGCGGGCACCGCGCCGCGCCCAGCGGCTGACGGCCTCCAGCTCCGCCCCGCGGGCGGCGCCGCCGAGGGGCGGTGGCAGCGCGACCAACGGCTGTGCGCGCGGGGGGCGGCGGCCGACGGTAACGGCTGTCCGCCTGGCGAGGTTGGGGGGGAAGGAGGGTGCTGCTGCTGCCGCCGCCGGCAGCGTCCTGGCCGGGCGGGGGGAGCCGGGGCGGCCTGTCCTGCTGGGGTGGAGACCGCAGTAAGGGGGAAGTCAGACTCCCCAGCATGGTGCTGTGTCCTGTGGCCAGGCTCCGCTGCCAGCTGATGTGTGTAAAAAAGGCATGCGTGACGCAGCGGTGTGCAGCGCCGAGCATCACGCGGGCCTGCCTGCACACGGGGGAGCCGCGCGAGGCTAAGAGGAGCCAGTGTTTCGCCACAGCTTCCCTGTGCTGCATCAGACCTGCTGTGAAGAGGCTCCTCAGCAGCGAGGGCCTGGGGCCCCACTTCCCACGGCTAAAGGGCATCCTTAAAGCATGCAGGCGGTACACAAAATGAACGGAGGTGAGGAAGAACCCCGCCTCAGGCTTATCCACAACCGCTTGTGAACGTGTTTGTGACCGAGCACCGCCGTGGCTGCACGCACGCCTTTCCCCGCTGCTGCGCCCGGAGAGGGCCCCGGCCGCCCTCGCCCCGCCGGGCGCCGCAGGCCGGGCCACCAGCCCGCGGTGCCGCCCCAGGCGGCGGGGGCCTGCGCGCGGCCACGCTCAGCGGCGCGCTTGCGGTTGGCGCTGCCGCGGGGCTCCCCAAGCGCCTGGAGGCCTCTAGCGCTCGGGGGCATTACGTGACCTGGGGAGAGGAGAGGGAGCCGTCCCGGCGCCAGCGCGTGCTGGCCTGAGGGCGACGGTGCCAAGCCGCCGGCTGGTTGCCAGCGTGCCAGGAGCTCTTGCACGGCTTGGCTGAAGGCTGGGGACGGCGTGCCCACTGATGAAACTGCTCTGCGAGGCGGGACAAAGGGGAACCTAACAACGAGGAGGGTCCTCAGCCAAGGCCCAGGGCTCCAGCTCCAGTTTCTGACAGCGCGCTGCGGCTTTCCGTGCGGTATAAATGCTTCTGTGAGGCAGAAGGGAAACAACTCGTGTCTACGAACAACGGTTCTGGTTAATACGTGCTCCACTGTGGAACCATTTTCTGCCTTTCTCGCTGCTGAAAACGCTTTGGTTCCCATTGCGGGGCGTTTCCCGCACGAGGATGGGGAGAAGCACATCTGCATGCGTGTTAGGAAGGGTCTTTACGCTCAGTTTAGAGCTGATGGTACTAGGTCGGCAATTGTTTTAGGGCACTGGCAGCTGCAGCTATGTATTTCTTTTGTGTGGTGTTTCAATAATATACACATTTATGTGTTCAATGTTCTTGCTAGACCCTCAGTAGCAGAACTTGATTCAGGTGGATTGGGGTTATAACGTGCAGCTTATGGATAATATTTAACTGGGCTTAGTACACATAAATGAAAGTCAACATAACGCAAGCCCTACGCTTCCAGGCAAAGTGCTAGCACCAGACACCAATCAGGCGCCTTCTTCCTCAAGCAATTGTAGTTTTTCCCCTCTTTACAGTTGGCTACAAGCATTCATCTTTCAGGCAAACGTGCAGAAAGTGCTTTTTTTTCCTCCTCCTGCTACGGTCGACTTTTTGTTAAAGGAAGCATTTGTGAAGATACACCAGAAGAATCACTGCAGAGAGTTCAAATGATTAGCGGCAAAACAGAGGTGTGGTAGGACTGCTGATCCCAGTATACGCCAAGGCAAGGCAAGGCAAGGCAAGGCAGGTTCTGAGGAAAGCTGAAATGTCATCCCCATCAAACCAGAACCTGCAGGCTGTGCCTGGCTTTTTCCAGAACGGTCATGCTGGCCACCTTTTGGGCTAAGCTCTCTTCATACTCAAGCAACTCTTGGGAATAACAGAAAGACAGAATGAGAGACCCCTTATCTATATAACGGGCCGCAAACGCTCATTACTCAGATGTTTTCAAATGTCAATAGTGAGACTTTATTTCAGGTAATCTCTTAAAATCAATAATTTAAGACATCCCTGCTTTGTCCAGTGCGGCCCATAATTCATTTAACCATTTCATGTGCTGGTGTGCTCCAGCAGATTTACTTCGGAAGTGTTTACAGTAGGCCAAACCCAATCCTTAGCTAGAGAAGGAGAGATCAAAAAAACCTCCTAACTATTTTCATTAATTTCACTTTGCCACTCTCAGGAAACACAGAGAAAATGCAATAGGGTGGTTGTGATTTTAGATTGCTGCTCACTGGCCAATATTGAAAATTTTCATCACTTTTGGGAGATCTTTTTCCTGTAGTGGTGGTTTTCTCTGGCTGCCCGGCTGCAGAAATTTCTTGATGGTGGGGACATTGCTTATTCTTGCTTTAAAACTCTAGAAAAACAAAACAGCACTTTTTTTGAAGAACCATGGTTACTATCAGACATTTGAATGTTACCCGTGCCATAAGAGTAACCTTGTGGGTTGATCAGCAGACTCTCTATGCTTTGTCCTGTTATGCTTTTCAGAGCCCTGGTGGCTATAGTGGTGTAAGAAGGCAATGACCACCACTACAGGAGGCAGGCTAACATCACTTAGGATGCTTCATTTTGGCTTTGTCTTTCCTTACCCTCCCACTCCCCGCTGTCTCTCACCCGATGTAAACCAATGGTTCTGCTTTGATTTGCTTCCCATTAAAACTGTCTACTCAATTACCTGCAAGAGAGGAAATTTGGCAAGTATATCAGGCTTGCACTCTTCCGCCATTAAAAGGGTTTCAAGTAATCGCACGTCTGCCCTGCTAAACTGGTTGCCCACCAGAAAGTCTTGTCCATGGTCCTTCAAAACCTGGAAACAGAGAGCAATGACCAGGTGTAAATGCAACTTTTTCTCTGGGCGTTTGTGTGTGTGTGCGCGCGCGCGTGTGTGTGTGTGTGTGCAGCCAGAGCAGACTAAACCAACACCGTATTTTCAAAGCAAGGTCGTACACGGCATAGGAGTTACCTTTGAAACAAGGCAATGCAATAAGCACAGCTGTAGTACGAACGGACAATCTGACCCCCCGGGGGGGGGGGGGGGCCCTAGGCATTATGTATCAGTCCTTTGTATTAGGCCGATTTTTCTGATGGCTCAGTTCTAGCCCTCCTCCTTTCACTACTGTAACCCTCATTAAGCAGAACTTCTGTGCTGAAGGCTCAGGGCTGCGGGAAGACAATCATCACTGCAAATGCCCGCACAAAATTCAGGAGCGGCTTAAATTCAGCTCGAGGCACAACAGAATATCTTGGACTCTTCCAAAATATGGGCACCTCCCTTACTGCTCATGAGCTTCCTCTTCAATGTGGGCGATACTGTGTGGCGAACTCTCCCTGGGTAGCCCATGCCTCGGGTTCTTGCCTCGGGTTCAGCCGCCCTCCCTCTTGTTACAGAAGGAACTATAATGCTTTCACATAGCAAACAGATGCTTTTACAGAGGGTGCAGAACTGAAAACCCTGCAGGAGGAAACTTAACGTCGAAAACGATGCTAAGGTGGCTTTTGTCTGAAACAACAGACAGCCTGACACATGGCTATTTGGGGAGCTCAACCTAGCCTGTGTCCTTGCAGCTCTGCCTTTCTCCCGGATTTGTCGCATCTTCTGTCCGTTTTGTATTCCTCCCCAGCCTGCCTTGCCCAAGACATTGCATGTACGCTGAAGGGGTAGTTTTTCCTCTCCATTCTCCTGAATGCGATTTGCATGCATAGCTCCAGGACGGAGTTCCAGGAAACCAACATTAACTAAGGTGCCACATCTTTGCCACCTACCTTCTCAAAGACTGGGAAGTATCTGTTTGTGGCCTTGTCCACAGTATTAGCGAGATATTGCTCCTTTTTATCAGCTGGTTGGAAAGCATAGTGCATGAGTAACTCATCCAGATCTGTTAATGCTTCCACATACATATCGATTCTGGAAGAAAAAGTTTGATTTGGTCAATTCACAGAAGGTCCAAACAGCACAAGAGGCACTGACATAGCCCCGACTGAAATGTTCGGAACATCTCTTCTCTCCAGTGTGCGTAGCGTGGAGCAGCTTCCCCCGCCAAGTGCAGTAGCATCTGTGTTGGGAGGAGACAAAAGACAAGTGCAATATGCCTAACCAAAACTAAAGTGCTACACCCCTCCCGTTTTTTTTCCACTAGTGGTGATACTCCTCCAGAGTAAGTTTTTCAAGCAGCTGTGCCAGCAAAGTGGCATGTATGTCAGCCAAACCCATGTTACAAAGCAAATCAGAGGTCAAAGAGTGGCTCTATGCGATTCCTGTTGAACAGCCTGGAATGTGTTTACTTGCGCTAATTAGCTTGAAGCATGTCAGGATATTTACGTATTCAGGCCAACGCCATGTGTCTTGAGAGCCCTATCCTTTAATACCTAGTTCCTGGAAACAGAGGAGTTGTCTGTTTCCATCAAAGATAGTTCTCTGAATTTGAGCTGGGGAAAACGCGTGCTGCTGCTGACTCCAGGGGACAGTGAATGAAGCGCGACATCAGAACGGAAGACTGTCCTCCGTACTCCTGACTGCTTTCTTCTGACCGCTACGTAGAGCTTTGATCTTCACACAGGTCCTTGCACCCTCCTGCCTGTCTAGTCTAGTTGGTTAATCCTGTTGTAGACATCACCTGCTGGCAAGGTACCATACATGCTACCTGAAAAATCTGCTGAATCACCCTGACTCTAATAGTAAGCTGGACTATTCTTCTTGTATTGCACGGCAAGGTTGTGTGCATTGGAGCCTGTCAAACAAAGGTAGTACTGTTACGGTACAGGGCTCTCTCCTTCAGGTCCTTCCCATAGAGGTTGTACTTTGCTGCTATATAGCTGCCAATAGCTCGAGTCTGCACCAGCTTCATCCCATCAATCTCCACCATGGGCACTTGCTGAAACAGCAGGGCTCCACCTAGAGTAAAAGGGACACGATAAAGAGACATTCAGCCCCTGAATGAGTACCATCAGTGGGTATTTGGCAGAGTGTCTAACGATCCCTGTTGGTTTGAGACAGCCTTCCTCACTCTCATATTAGGGCATGGCAAAAGCTTACCATAAAATGAAGAACCGTGTCTTGGTGAGACGTTAATCTAATGCTATAGCAGTCAGCTTCTCAAAGTTTCTTCCGAGCTGATGAAGCACCCAGATGCAGAACTTTTAGGAATCAGGACAAGTCCCTGCACTGCCTGGTCCTAACTCAGATGACTGTCCACTGAGGTTGACACAGATGGGAAGGACTGAAGGACCTGGCCCAGCTGACCCGTCACAAGCCAGTTTCTCTCATGCTGTATATTATGGCAATAGGGACTACTTAAAAGCTTGCCAACATGCATGCCAGCATAAATGCTTATACTTATCTTTGTGACTACTATACTGACTAGAACTGATCGGAGAAGCGAGTCAGAGCAATTGCTTTGTGGGATCACATTTATTGTCTGAAATAACTGATCAGTTATGTCCATCTTTGGATCCACTGGAAGGCAAGCGTGCATAGAAGCTGTTTGCTATTCAGGGCATGTTTTTATTAGTATGCTCCCGTCTTCAGATACTGCTGTGCTTCCTGAGAAGCAGGAGATACTGCAGGTGGTAGGAGGATCAACTCATTCTTCTAAAAGGAGAGCAGGACCAGCAAATGCCAACCTAAGCTCTGACTTCCTGGGTTAGCCAAGGTGAACTGGAAGAGCGCAGACATGTAACTTGGTTTGGAGGAAAAGGAAATCTCCAGCCCACGGAGATGGAAGCTAAAGAGCAGCCAAGTGAGCTGTTGCCTTGGGAAACCAGGAGCACAGCAGAGGTACCGGTTAAACTCCAAACTCTGAAGCTGGTTTCATACGGACTATAAAACAACAGCTTTGTAGGCAACGTAAAATGCTAATGAATTTCAAGAGGAGCTGACCCCAAGACACTGTGCTGTCATAAGACTGAAGCGACTGGGTGGATGGTATCATCTCCCGCAGCGTGTTCTTGCTGCAGTGTGCATCTGCGATAGCTCAGGGACAAGCCAATCTAGATTTTCTTCTTAAGAGACATAAGACTTCTTAGCTGTTCTAAGACAAGCAGTTCTAATTAGTAAAAAGTGAAGGAAACTTACTCTCCTGTAACTTTAGCAGGTCATCCCTTGTTTCCAGAAAACATTCGTCAAACTGCAGGAAACAGAGAAGAAAAGTCACGTCGTCACGGCCTGTTCTTGCTTCTGCATTGCATGAGACAACCAGGGACCAGAGGGTTCTGCTTTGGGGAAATTTCTCTTGAAAAGATGAACCAGATGGTATCTTTGAAAGTGGCATCTTTCAAAGATTATTTTGCCTCTGTCACATCGTCTCCTCTTCCCCCTCCCCTGCGATTCATGTTTGTGCGCGGGTAAGCTTTTGGCTAAAGCAGAGGTTTCCAGAAGGCACAGAGCACTGTCTTCCGGGCAAAGTAGGACCGACCGTGCTGCTCCTGTTGTGAGGGCTGGGGAGGAATGGAGCAAGAGATGGTGCAGGGAGAAGGGAGGACAGGTAAATTCAGACGGCGGCAGCAGGACTGTGCTAGAGCTGCTTTGCCACGAGCTGGGAAGAGGGGAGAGGAAGAGAAAGGCTCGCGTGTCCTCCGCAGCTTTCTGGCTCATTGCCTGTCACCATGACAACAGCTCACAGCGCTTAAACGCACAGTTCCCCAAGCTGTCTCCCTCTGCCGCTTTAATATCAGAAATGGTTGGAGTTGAGAAGAGTTACTGGTTGTTTTAAATAAGGCAGTACCTTCCAGGGGAAGTTACATTTTAATAGGCAGACTATAAACACTAGTCTGGCCTCTAGCTAAACCCCAATGTCCATCGGGGCTGAAAGTGCTGAACCCCTATGATCAGAAGATAAAAGCCAGGGTCTACCACTGTGGTTATAAAAAAGGCATTTGTCTAGCTACAGGGAGGTGCATTCATTATGCTAATAGTAGGCTTGGAACGTGATGGTTAGAAGTGAGATAGGAACTTGCCTTGCTACTTGGGGTAAGCTAGTGGTGACGTTAACTGTTTTTAATGGTGAGTGGGGTAGTAATAGGCAGTAACATGGTCCCACAAGACTCACAACTAGCAATGCTGACTTGGTCGTCATTGTGCACTAAACACAGAACTTGAACCTGCTGGCCAGTCACAGTTTTGATAAGGGACAGTAAAAATATGTATTTCTCGCATGCTCTTAGTATAAAAAACATAGGCAAACCTCAACTCCAGCCGCTGCTAGTAGCCACCGAATTGATTCCATTCGGCCTCGTCCATTGAAGTAGTGGAGCTTGGGTTTCCCAGACATGTTTCCAAGCGCCTGGTTTCCTACTATCTAGAGCAGAGAAGAAAGTTTTGCAGAATAAGGAGTCAGAATGCTGTTTTTGAGTCTTCAACTGGTTCTAAAGCGTCATTGAAAGCCGTCTCATTTGAAACCAATGATTCATGGTCCAGCACTTTCATCAAACTAGCAGGAGATAAAAAGTTAGACTATATTGACAGGCTGCATTGAACTATTTTGCCTTAAGGTGTCTTTTATGCATGTGGATTGTTTAAGCAGAACTGTACTGAGAATGGGTGGCCCATGCCAGAGAGCAAGCAGATCCTGTTGCTGAACACCCCTCCTCTGCCAAAGTGTTTTGCTCTCACCAAAGAGCAGGGTGTGCGATATACACCGCTCTGTTTATGTTGACATTCTCTCAGAACACGCAGTCTGCTGTTTAAGCAGATACACAACACAAACTCAGGAATTCTTTGTTTTCTCCAGGAGCCGTTATGTTCCATTATAAGGTGATGGGGATTTCCACTTAAGCATTCAATCTCATTTACAACAGTCTCCACTCCTCTCATTTCTTCAGGCAAGCACCGGAAGACCTAGAATTCTATATTATCTCTGGCAATATGAGATTGGCTGATAGCTTTTACTACAGGCAGAGCCAAAGTGAAACATTTACTCAGTGTACTGCCAGTTCTTTTTTGCTTCTTCCTTGGACTTGTGCTACATCAAACGTTTCTAAGAGATCAGACAGTTGTTGTCAACACCAGTCCAAGGTTTATCAGCAGAAGCAACAATTAAAAAAACAAACACAGACAGAGCTGTTGAAGCAACAGCTGTTTGTGGGCACACTGCCATCCACCCCGTTAGGAAACGGTCCGTGTGCATTCATTCGCAGCAAATGTGTAGACAGCAGCCCGTTTATCCTAGTGTCACAATTATTAACACCATCTCAACAATACGCCTGGAGCATTAACAGCAGCAAAAAACAAATGCCTACAAAAATATATTCCCCTTGTAAATAACCTGTCATCTTCTCTGAAAGAAGAAGAAGGGGGTGACAGGAAGCAGTCTTCACAATTCTGAGATCAAAATACATATTTTTTTAAGTGGTACCCCTAGCAAGCAGCTAATTAACAAGTGAACGTTTGATGCACATAACCATGTTAGCAACGAAAGCAAGTGCAAGTACTTAATTCGTTAAACCCAGTTCACTGACTTTACTTTCAGGGTACAGTAATTCCCTACGCATACCTGAGATCCCCAAAGCTTACCTTGCACGCAGCCTAAGTCGCTCTAAGCTCTCAGTAGCTTTGCCCTGAAGTTATATAGCTCGGTAGCCCCTCCTACAAAGAGAATGAGTCAGTTCCGCGCAGAGAGGAAACTCCTCTTTCTTAAACAACTGAAACAGTTTTGCTTAGTCACTGCTCACCTACAGAAAAGAAATACCTCACTAAGCTTACTGTGTACAAATGTGAGCCTCAGAGCTGAGTTAATGATCAGTTGGAACATCTGAGCTACATAAAATAGAAAACTTTATGCCTTTTATTTTCACCGTTTAGCAGCCTGGCTGCTAGTTAAAAATAATCAAAACAGCTGAAAAATTCCCAAGATTAAAAAAGCTACCTATGATAGTAACCAATTTTTTACTTAAGTGTTTTATGATGTTGTACTTTTAACAAATTGCCTCTTTACTAATCAACTAATTCAGCCTGAATCATACATAAGCGTCCTTCCCTTCCTTCCTGGTGGGGGATAGTCCCTCTGGACATTTATCCCTGCCTAACATTGATCCAGGTGCCAAATTTCATTCCTGGGCATAGAAGTTTTTTCTGTTTCCATCAAAGAGATTTCCCTGAGTTTGAGCTGGTGAAGATGCATGCTGCTGATATAACTCCAGGGGACAGTGAATGAAGACCAGTATCCAAAGAAAGACTGTCCTCTGCACTCCTGACTGCTTTCTTATAACCATATTGACTTCAAAGAGCCAATTCGGCATTAACTCCCTTGCACCCTCCTGCCTATCTAATCTAGCTGGTTAATAATGTTGTAAACATCACCTGCAGGTTAGGTCAACATGTGCTACATGAAAATCTGCTGATTCACACTGAATCTAATAGTGGGCTGGAATATTCCTCTTGTATTACACAGCGAGGTTGTATGAATTGTAGCCTATCAATCAAACAAAAATGGTGGTGTTACAGTACGGGGCTCTCTCCTCAAGGTCTTTCCTATAGAAGGGAAAGTGCTATGTAAGTGCTTTGCTGCTATGCAGCTGAAAACGATCCTCTTCCCATCAGTCGCCACCAATGGTGCCTGTTAGACCAACACGTTCTATGCTTGACAGGGAAAAAAAAAGCAGAATTATTTATAACTGGGCCCACAGAAGGACAAGGCATTGAAATGGTCCCCAAGGCAATGTCTTGTCTTTTACGAGGTGCCTAGTCCCCAAATGGTGTACACCTCCCTCTGTACCCCATAGAGCCCGTGAGGAAAGCCAAGGCCCCCAGAACAGGACTCTTAACTGACAGCATATCCTATAGTCTCTGCCTTCTGATTCAGGTTATTTATTTCCTTTAGGTCTTCCCTCTGTCCCCTTCTTACATTTTGGGAAGTTCTTCTCTTCAAGCTCTTAAAGCCTGCAGTAGGATTCAGTCACCGAACCAGAGGTGTCCATGCCACCTAGTATGTCCTCGGGCATCCCACCGACTTCCAGCTGCAGCTCCAGAAGAGCACGGCCCTGCGCTGCGTGCCACATCTCACCCTCCAGTCCCGCTCAGGTGCCTCAGTGCCCCGACAGCGTCCCGGGCAGCACCAGGCATCTACAGTAGTGCAATGGAAGCCCCTTCATGGTATCACTGGTGAAGCACAAGCCGCCCACATTTAGTTTGCTGCTGTTGCCCAGACTAAACCTAATTTGTTCATGTTTTATAATGAAACAGAGCTCTGCATAACAATGGTCTGTTTGCTTGAGAAATGGCTCTTTTCCCCCCAAGACTTCTGAGAGTTCTGAAGTTTGCTGATAGCACCAGTGTTTTCAAGCGTAAAAGATCCAATTACACTGTTGGAAACAGTGTTTTCAATCTCATTAGACAAACAGGACCCAGAATCTAGGATAAGATGCGGGAGACGCAAGTTGTCTTTACAGAGACCTGTGCACGGATGCGCGTCTGTACTTTTGCACAAGTCCAGACTTACTCTTTTCGGTAGCCTGGCTGGATTAATCATTAGTAGGTCTGACCAAGATTAAGCCCAGAACGCTAGTAGATACCCCAACTGGTCTAGCAACCAGTTCTGCAAGGATTGAATGTCTACTCTATCACAGGACTGCAAGGTAAGAAAACCTGGGTTCAGTTAGGAACATTAGTCAGGAGAAATCTCACTTCACCGAGCTTGTAAAGTATTTTAGAAAATACTGTAGAAGTGTCATTTCTAATCTGCATGCCTGAAGGCATGTGATCTCTGAAGTACTCCTTGGTTCAGACTGACCATCCAGGAATTAAAACTAGGGGAAATCTCAAAGCTACCCTAATAAATTAGGAGTGATTATTCTCTCTAGCTGCTGCTGAAGGCCACCAGCTTGCTTCCAGGTTTTTTCCCCTTAAAATAACAAGGTTTGGGGTAATTAGCTTAAAAGATAAATTAAAAATCACACATTTTGCTTTTCATCTACGATACTGATTTCCTGTCACAGCAGGGGAAAATGTTTTGTCATCGGCTTCAGTGGATTTTCCTCTGTACACACAGCACAGCAGACTCGCCTCAGAGTTGGTTTGAGACTGTGTTGGAAATTATGAGCAAATATTTTAAATATACTTGTAAGGGAAATAGGTACACAGACAAACTGTTGTGTCTTAATATATTAGCAGGGGGAATAGGGACTGTACTAATTAAACCTGCTGAGATATGCCCAGGCCTGCCTTGCTGCAGAAGTAAAGTCTCGCACCAGCGTTTCATATCGTTTAAAATAAGGGCTTGGATTTTTTTTTTTTTTCCCCCCCCTCCCCGAACTGGAGCTGCCTGCGTTCCACATGCTTGAAAAATGCAGCTCAGAAGTTATCTGCCATGGAAAATATCTCCAAATTGAGTTACATCCTCCAAGCCACGCAGGGACGGGATATTTTTCCTAGTAAGTATGCTATGCAATGATTTTGTAAACCCAGGAACATGTGTACAAAAGGTAGCCTGGCAGAGGGAAGAGAGAAACGAGCAAAAAGCAAGTTCTTTTCCTTAGCATTCTCTTGCTGACTTACCACTTGGCTTCAGGTATTTGAGAGGCATTAGCTGCTTTTCAAAACATTTTCAAGAAGAGAAAGTTGGTTACCTAGAAGCAGACCAGTGCTGTGTGTGCTACAGAGCTTGAATTTTAGGGCCATGAGGTATTTTTGCCAACAGTTTCTTATGTGGAGGTTTAAATAACAAATGCCTAAGCAAAACCAAAACACCACTGTGGTGCCAGGTGACAATTAGTAACTTTCTTTAGCTGACAACATCAGACTCCTGCCTTTTTCTTGGGAGGCAGACAGAGGGATTGTGAATAGGGTGTTACCTGATGGCTGTTGCTTTTAGAGTCCTCTGTCCACCTATCAGCATATTAAACTCCTAAGAAGCACATCCTCCGCTCTCACTTTTCCTTCCAGTTCCCTCTCTTTTGTTCCCTTTCTCTCTCCCGCTTAGTCTGTAGCCTTAGTTTGTATCTTCTCGGCAAAGTCCAAACTCTCCTACTTACCTGAGATTACTCCCTGTTTTCACTTCCTCTGGACTTTTCTCCTCCCTGGATGTGGTTCTCTCCCCATGGGAATGGTCCATATGTAGGTATAGAAATGAGCGTGCCTTTGATGCCAGCTACTTTAGGATTTCCAGAGCATTTAGCACCTGAAGGCCTCCTCTTTTAACGTATGGTTTAGAGAGATTACAAAATTACAATTACAAAACCATTAGAATTACAAAACAAGCTCAGTGTCCTGCAAACACCTTGCTGTAGCTACTAACTGCACTGCGCAACTCAGAAGCTGCTCAGAAGCTGCTACCCAAAGCCTTTCTTGATGTACCCAGCCTCCCCCAGGCATGCAGAAACCCTCCTAGGGTTGTCCTCTGAGAAGTCCTCTCTTTTCCGTACCGGGAAACTCTTGTGGCTCAGTCTGGAGAAGCAGCAGCAGCACTGGTTGCACAGAGATGTACACCAACTGCTGTAAGCTGCAGCCGGAGCAGGTGGTCTGTGTGCACAGCCAGGAATAGAGCAGCTTTCTTGGGCAGATGAGTGGCCCCTCAGAGCCAGGCTTGCCCAGGGGCACAGGGTGGCAGTGTGCACCGCGGCACCTCGGCCGCGCTCACCTTGCAGGCAGTTCGCCTATGGCAGTGCCAGCTGCTAGCAAGCAAGCAACTCAAGGTACTTCTCCTGTGAAACTCATGCTTCTGGAAATAAGCAACGGCTTGGCACCTGCTGCTTTCGCTTACTAAAAAGGGAGTATGTTTGTAGCCTGAATGGTCATGAAAACCAGTCTGGAAAGATGCCCTTGAGTGGGCAAATCTCATCTACCTGTGCACCGCTGTGAATCTCACCCACCCGTGCAGAGAGGCCTGGCTGAAGCAGCTCTGAGCCCACTGCGCACGGGGCGAGACGCAGCCCAGCCAAAGGAGCAGCCCAGCTGGGCTGCCCCCATTGCACTTGGTGCTAAGTGGCAGCTCAGGCTCAAGGTTTTAGCTCTGGAGTTCTCCAAGAGGTCACATCGAACATGGGCATAGCAGCATGTACGCCTGGTCTTAACGTGCTGGCCCATATATACCTGTGCTTATCCTTTAAGCACTTTGGGATTTGACGGCAGCTAAACGGGGGAATGGGTTTTAGAGTCAGGGGCTCGGATGGCTCTAACCTGTTCTTGTGGGTCTAGCCTCAGGTGACAGAGAAAGAAAAAGATTTTCAAAGCAAGAGCCAAGCAGGGCGACCCACAGAAGGAGAGTGCAGATGTGAGCAGAACGAGAACAGGCAGCGGCAGCACAGCTTCCGGAAGAGGAGAAAGACCTTTGGTTATGCCTAGACCAGTAAGTGAGGCCACGCCAGAGCATGGGCACTGCAACGCGACGCCCGTACTACCAAATGGGTAGCAGGTCGCTGGAGGGCAACCGGCCCCTGCCTGCTGCACCCCCCCAGGCTGTTCCCAGGCACGGTCAGCACAGCTCAGGGCCCAATCCCAACAGGCAGTTTGGATGCGACTGCCCAGCCTTGGGTGATAAGAGTTTTTAACAGGATGTAGAAGGCCTCAAAGGCAGAGAGCGGACCCTGGCACTTTTTGTGTTATTAAGATATTGAGGTAGCTAGCTGTTTGTGCCCAGAACTGGAGCTAGGAAGGAGGTGAGAGTCCCTAGCAATGGCAGGCTAACGCACAGAAAGAAGCACAAGCAAATACTGAATCGGAGTGAGAGCCTGTTGGAGGCCTGTTTGAGAGCTCTGCCCTCCCCATCCTTTGGAGAGGTTCATCATACGAAGAGGTGCACAGACTCTAGTGAACAGTGAACAGGGATGGCGGGAAGAATTACATTAGAAACACAGCAGAAGAAAATCATGGACGATTATAGGAGCTGATCCCTAGACAAGAGCTGGGAACTAGAGACTCCAAGGAGCCTGCCACAGAGAGATTAGGCTTTCGTAACATAGATGAAACAACAATTAATTTAGAAGTTTCCCTCATGAAATCTGTAGAAGTAACGTAACATAAATACTTGATGAAGTTGCTACTGACCAAGTCTATTTCTTTAAAGGCTGGGTGATTCAGTGAGTCGTCTTCTTTCTTCTCTTCCGTAGTTCTTATTTTGAAGCCCGTTTTCATCCAGAGCAGGTTTTCTGCGGCAAGTTTCTGACAATATTAGCACTGCATCAGCCTCTTTCTAAAGGGATGAAGTTTGTTTCATTTCACTTCATAATCTTTTTTACGATTGGTTTCAACTGTAACAGTACTAATTTACTGAGCTGCCTACTCCCTTTAGGGCTTTTTTAGTATTTTGGGCCTTACTGAGGTTAATGTGGAATTCATTCTTCCGACAAAACTTTCAGCACAGTTGCTACATAGCGGTCATCTGGTGGGGGTTTCCTTGGGCTGCCAGGCTGCAGGAATTTCTTAATTGCAGGCCTGTTGCTCATCCTCGTTTTAAAAGCCTGAAAAATAGAAACAGAGGAAAGGATAAGTTCCAACTACTCCAGTAATAAGCACAGCTGCTTGCACAGAGCAGTGACTTCCCCTGGCTGACAGAAGAGATCCCAACGTTGGTAACTTGTGCAGTGTGCGCACAAGTCGCCTTCTGTTCGGCCAGAGAAGGACCCAGCTACTGCAGAAAGTCTGCTCATATCAGTGAAAGCAGTGCTGGAGAACAATATCTAAATCTCTGCCACCTGAAAAAACTGAAGGCAAGAGCTCAACATCTGGCAGCAGGACAGATTATACTTTAAAGGTACGCGTTCACTAACCGAGCTCATGACCCCCACTGCTGCTTTTAATGGTGCCAGCTACGCTGTAGGCAAACCACAAGATATGTTTACAACATCATTTCCATTTTTACCACTGTATATAAGTATCTGAGCTCTGTTTACATTTAGCATGCCCACTGTTGTTGCGCTGTCCCAGCACTTCCAGGATTGCATGGGTGAGGGTGAAATGGCTGGAGGCATCCTAGGTTCACCTTCGTTGTCCAGTAGAGGCTTCTAGTGCTATTTGTTATACGTTAGGGTAGCCAGTGATCTACGTGGGGTTGGCAGATATAACACGGGACCTCTGGGAGACCTGTTCCTTCCTGGAGCAGCGGCGGGAGGCCAGGACTAGGGCCCCGCCAGACTTGGGCATCTCAAGTGGCAAGAGATGCTTATATTAAGGCAACTGCGTCAAGCTCTCTGGGACCTCTCACTATATGGACGGTCTGAGAGGACACACTGATGCAGATTTCTGGCGGCTAGAGAGCCAGAATGCCTAGCTGAGCCATCTTTTATACAGCAGGACCGCCTCTAACAAAGGGACTAAGGGGATGAGCTTCCTAAAGTGACAGCCAGTTCTTGCTGGCAGAGGTATGACCAGAGTTTCCTCTCCCTCACAGGCACTGGAAGGATAAGGGGGAAATACAAGAAGAAGGAGCAAGAAAAGTGAAAACTGTAAAAAAGGTAAGCACCAGTTTCAGCAGCTGTTTCTCTGCTGGTAGTGAAGGAAACCTCCCCAAATCAAGACATGGCTTCAGCAAAAGGCTGCCCATGCCCGGTGGTTAGCACAGGAGGTGGGAGCTGGAGGCTAGAATTCTCTGAGACTGCACATCTGCAAATGGATTACAGTCTGCCAGGAACCGCTGCCTGCTTTGTGGCTCAAGTACCTCATTTTGTCACACTACATTCAGGCTTAAACTGTCAGTGTTGAGATTAAAAACAAACAAACAAACAAAAAGAAACCCAACCGTTCCCTCAGCAGTTGCAAGCAGAAAACCCAGCTCTGCTATAACCTAATGCTGAATTGTTTCTTTTGCTAATGGGCTAAAAGCCAAAGTCTCTGAGCGCACCACTCAAGCTCATAGTTTGTAAGCACAAAGAAGCATGACCTCAAGTCTGGCACCCTCAATCCAAATTTGCATTACTTGGGCTGCTTTATTTCCATGACCACAGGCACAAGGGAGGATTAACGGGCACTGTCTGCTTCTTTTCATCACAGAATAGTTGGGTCCACTTTGGCCGGCGACTCTTTGTGACTCCGGCAGGTCATGCCCCAGGCTAACCCATGCAGTGCTCCACAGCTTGCTGCGCTTCTGATTCCTGGCCAAATCTCACAGCAGAAATGCCTCAACCTCTGCTTAGTTCCAGACTTTGAACATAGCACAAAGGCAGAGAATTCATCCTCAATTGCATTAAGAATTGATTATCAAACTGTGGGTAATTGCTAGTACTCGATTCTCTAGTCACACTACTTAAGTCAGAAGTGTGAAGTGCGGTTAATGCGATCCCCAAATTGTAGTACCAGCCAGTGGAGAAAATGGCACACTGTACCTCATCCTAACGCTTCAACTCATATCACAGACTTAATTGGTTATCTGTTAGACAGCATCCACTGTCAGGAAGTAGGACAATGAGAACAGGGCAGCTTAGGTCAGCGATTCCCTTGGGGTGGCATTCGTTTCTTCCTGCTAGAGGAGGTATATGCCACTCAAAGCGGGATGGGTATGCCTGAGCGGGATTAGGAGCACAGCCTCTTACAGGAAACCAGCTGGATCCAGTCCCTGTTGTGTTTGACGCTGAACAAACATCTGGATAATGATCGTTCCCAAAAGCGCCCACACTCTTGATTTACGTGGCTTGGAGAGAGGCTAATCACTTCAGGATTTCTCTCTCATGAAATCCTTGAGGTCTTTGTTCTGCGTAGTTCCTGGATGTTCAAAGTCAGAATTACCTGCAACTGAGGAAACTCAGGCAGCACAGCAGGTGTTTTCTCCTCCACTGCTAAAATGGCTTCCATCAGCTGAATATCTGCCCAGCTGGCTCTGTTGCCAACAAGAAAGTCTTGGCCGTGCTGTTCCAAAGCCTGTGGAACATAAGGCAAAGCGGGTTACAGATGAGAACGACGTTCGATGACTGGCAACTAAGCCTCACAGCGCAGCCTTAGAGCTGAACAGAAATTATGTCTGAGATTTCAGGGCGGAGTTTTTAGCTGGAAGGCTGTCAGCCTAAATCACTTGGCATCTGTCGGAAAAAAATCTGAACTCCTGAAGTAAGCAGCCTACAAGCTTCAGTCCCTTGGTAATGATGAATAATGGTAGGCACTGGGAACAGGACAAAAACGCCGGCTTAACTAGACAATATATGAACAATCGTAGATTTAGAAATAGGTGCAATGGAGAGATTGCAGAGTAACTCAAGGAATTTATAAAACTGTCGTTTACATATGTCGTTTACAGTTATGTCCAATACTGAACCAGAAAGCAAACTCAGAAATGCAAAATTATGCTAGCTAACCAAACAGAGCCCCTGCACTTGGGAATCATAGTATTATATGTATAGGAATTTCTAAGACGTTCAGCCTTTATGATTGTTCCCCATCAAAACTAGATGAACGTTACAAAAGTGAGAAATGTCGCCAGCTCAGAATTGTAACTGCCTGAGTCATATGGGTTTGGTTTGCTGTTTTTGCAAGCAGGACACACAAATCTGTTTTAGTAAAGCAGTTATAAAATGAGATTTTGTCTCTGATTTATTCACAAGAGATTTTCGCATTCTTCTAAGGAAAATGTCCAAACTAAAATTAAGAATAGCTGAACAAGTGTGGAAATTTTCTCTTGAGGAAAAGAAAGTACCAGCTATGCCTGCTTTTACTTCAGTGAAAAGACCTGCAGCATAAGCTGAGAGCATGTCGCTTTGTTTGCTTTGTAGACGTTCAAGTGCCACAGCCCTGACAACACAAGCCAGCAAGCAGAGACACCATCCTGCAGCATTTCGCCTTCTTTGAGAGAGCGGAGAAAGCCGAGGACTGGGAACTAACCTGCACCACTGACGTGTTCTTATTATTGGGAAACTCTTTGATAATTGTAAGAACACGTGTTCTAGGCACATCCTCACTGGCACTTACCTTTTCAAAGACTGGAAAATGCCTGTGTGTTGCCCTCTCCATAATCAAGGCGAGCTTTTTCTCCTTTTCCTCAGGTGGAGAGAAAGGAAGCATCATAATCGTGTGCATCAGATCTGTTATTCCTTCCACATGCATGTCAACGCTATTGGTGGCAGAAGACAAGAAGAACAAACGTGTGAGTTATTTATTTCACCTGTTTTCCAGAGATTGGCTGGAGCAACTCTACAGGAGCTGTATACCACCACCATAGTACCAATTCGCACAGCCAAACCGAAATATAAACTAAAGCTTAATATTTTTAAAAAGGACTAAAGGCCGGTTTCTGTTTAACAGCATTTCGGAAGCAGTGGTTAAAACCTAAGCAAAGGCTGGGGAGCTTGCTCTTTATTGGGTTAGCCTTTCTCACTCATTTTGCTGAATTTACAGGGTTGAATTTGTTGTATGTATGTCGTATGGAATACGGAGGTCACTTCACGTAACCAGGCAGGCTCCATACAACAAAGGCAGACCAGCAGGTCGGAATCTGCTAATTTCTCCATGCTACAAATCATTGTCTTTGGTTCAGAAAAATCTCATTCATTGTGACACAAAAGATGCCTCCACCCAGAGCGCACGAACGCTGGGTGAGAGCGACCAGCCATACCGCTTGTCACATGTGGGCAACCTGTGGACGCACAGGTTGAGCCCGGCTAGTTCGCTCTCAGGCCACCTGGTGCAGGTCTGGCCATGCTGATGCTGTGAAACTCTTCTGGCCTCCAGACCAGCTGGCCATAGGAAAACTGCTGGTTGGGAACAGCTCCTGGCCCAGGCTTAATCCTGGACAGCGCTGGGGAACTGCTTAGAAAACTGTCGGTTGGCATGGGCCAAAATCATGCCTGGGACTACTCTAACGATGCAGTAGTGTCTCAACATAGGCCACCCTTAACACAGCCATACAGGCAAGAGAAAAAAATTAAAAAAAAAAAAAAATAGAGAGCGAGGTAACATGGGGTTATTCATGTTCGGTCCTGCTCCCCGCAGCTGGCAATGTTCCACGGTTTCCTTTGGAAAGCCACTGGATTAAAACCTGCCTTTTCTCTTTGTGTTCCCAGCCTCTTAATTTCTTGCTCTGTAGGTATGTATAAAAAAAACTGAGCCCTTGAACTTCTTTATAAAACCCCCTTACCCTTTTCCTCACCGTATAAGTCTCCTCTCTGGACACGGATACGTATCTGGTTTGGATACAGTATATGGGATTGCACCGCTCGGTCTGGATTAATTAGCTCTGAGAAGGAAATTCAGCTTTGAGCTTTCAAAACCTGAGCTATCGTATGCAGGGCAATATCTGGTGTCTTTAAACTGCACTTAACGTCCCCTGACATCAGATTCCTAGGCAGCTGTATGTCACTCCCTCGGTTGAGAGGAAGCCTTTGTGGCTTGCTGCTTTGACCCTGTCAGACTTTCCAGAGGTCTCTGCTGGCTCCCTCTGTCTTTTTCTCTGGCAGAAGCTTCATAGCTCAGGCTCATCCTGTTTAGCTGGCCTCATACCTTATTGTCGTGTCAACCCCTGCCTAAAACTTGCTAAAAATTCCTGGCCTCTAGCACTCCCCAGTCATCTCAGCTGATACTCCCACGGAGTAAGATCTCCCTTATCACATCTGAGCAAGTACTACCTTATCTTCCTTCAAATCCACCTCTGCCATGACTTGGGAAGCGAGCAGCTGACTATTCCTCCCACCCTTCTTTCCTTTAGCTGCTGCTTTCTTGTCTCTAATTGCAATTAAAAACTTATACTATTTTGATAACCAAATCACTGGCAATTCTTGTTTACACGTGCCTACTTTTCTGTTGCTCCTGTATACAGCGCTAGCTTATGAAGCGTTTCCTTAAGTGTTTGCAACATAAAGAGAAGGAAAAAATCTGTATTAAGGAAACTGGGTCTTATCAAAATCCTGATGATCTCCAGGGAAAGGCTAACTCTGGGGAGAACAGAACTGTTTTATAAGACAAGAAATGGTCTCATAGTCAGAAAAAAATAATTCTCCTTATATGGAAGTATAGGTAGATCTGGTAAAAAGAGTGACAAAAAATGTCTTACAGGATTTTATTTTTAAACATATGCTTATTTTAAATATTTTGAAGTGATCAATTTTACTTTTGTTAGAAACTGCCCCCTACCAAACTATTGTTGCTCAAAATCAGATTAAAATAGAATTAAAAGTTCTATTTTCCTCCCTTACATCCCCCTTTGAAATACAACAATCTAACTTCAGATTTAAAAAATCTTCATCAGCCTTAGTTGTAGCAGTGCTCGTAAACTTAGAAGGTTCCATAGCACACACCACAAACCAAATAGAGGAAACATAAAAGTTAATATCAAAATACAAAAAGTCACTATAATACATGAGCTATTTAAGATACATTTTTCATAATACGGATGAAAGTTATTTTTCAGTTGGCCTTGAAGACATGATCTTGAAGACATGATCTTGCATATTTCATGTTTATGTAAACCATTCTTTTGACCATGCTGCAATATTTAGTTCAATAAAGGCTAAAGGATCTAAATAATAAGGTTCTATGTACTGCCTTGTAGTTATTTTAAAGTATTGCAGACTGCAGGCTAGATCTCTATGAAGATTATGCTCCTCTTGGGCATGTCCATGCTGATATTTAGGTTTGTCCTTGACATCATCCTGAATTAGCATAAGTCATGTAAGACATCCTTCCTGCCTGTGGGCTAGCTTGTAGCCCACGCTGAAGCTGTTGTCATAGTGTTTCTCTTGTCCTGAGCACATCACTAAAAGGCATTCGAGGTTCTGTCTCCAGCACCGCTAGGAATAAGTCTGTGGACTGTTCAGCAGTGTCTGAGCTAGTAAGTAAAATTGGCCTGGGATTGCTGTGTGACCCAGCAGCCAATTGGTATGGTGAAGCTCTATACAGCCAAACTCATTCCCCAAGACGGGGGGCCTCATGCCAATTACTTATTGGGAATGATCCCTTCCCCACACACTGTCTGGGCACCGTCTGAGACACAGCTAGTTGGCATAGGCCAAAACTGTTAGGAATGCCACTAAAATTTTACCTACACAGAGAGTGGTATGCCAGTGCTGTCGTCTGTGCACTGGCTTTTTTTTTTTTTAATTGCTAGCATAAATCTTTCTCGGGCTTTTCATTTAAGCTCTGCTCTACTTGGAGGCAGCACAATGGGTGTAAATCAGGATTAGGATTACTGTTTTCAAACTGCTAGTGGTCTGGATAAGTGCTAAACAGCTTGCAGAGATGTGTAGGAGGGCCAACAGAGGCTTGGTTAACCTTATACTCAGGAGTTCAGGAGAGTTTCCAGGACAGAACTATAGCAGTCACTGGAGATTTACAGTATGAAAGGGCAACAAGCCTGGGCTTGTGCAATGCAGACTCGTCCTAGCTATTCATGCGGACTCTAACCTTTTATCACAGGGCGGTTGCACTTTAGTTTAAAAGTTTGATAAAAAAAAAAGCTTGGGGAGAATCCTTCTACCCTGGTTTAATTCTGTAGGGGCATTTAGTTACATAGCTTGTCCCCACCTCTGAGATGACATCACTAGTTGAGATGAGGTACAGAGCTCCCAAGCCAGCTGCTTAGTGGTTTGTGAGCATCACAGGCAGGTAAATTTTGAGATGTCTTTGTTCTTCTACAAGATACAGCACAGAGAATTGTGTCCATGGAGCATGGTGGGAACTTGACTTGCCAGAATTCCAGCTCCTGATTCTTGTCAAAAGTGGTAGTGAATGGTTTATGCATTATTTAAAAAAATCTCCCTATGCCCGATCCAAGATCACTGAAGTGATACCTGGGCTCCATGCCAGCTGCCTGAATACTCAAAGGTGTGGTTTACCCAATGTTTTATAAAAGAAACTAATTTTCTTTTCTATTCTAGAGGCTTAAAGAACAACTAGTCAAGTTATAGATAAAAGTAATCTCAGGGATACACAGCATTTAGTTGTCAAGAGAATCTTATAAATTATATTGTGAAATGCTGTGCCGGAAACAGAATAAATACAGAAGAAAGCAAAACAATCTTCCTGGCAAGCAGGAACATGTGGAAGGGGAACAGCAGTGAAATTGGATGTGACCATGTTCAGCAGATCCAAAAAGCATCAGAATAGTTTGCTTGACCTCTCATCCTCGAGCCTCAAATCAGAGACCGCTTCTTCCCCTGCCTTTGCCATCAGGCCTGCTTGCTGCCCTCAACAGCATTTTCGACTGCGGAAGGGACAAGGAGGATAACAGTTACTTGTACGTTGTCTGTGGTCACTGCTACTGAACCAATCCTCACACTCAGGTACATCCTGATATCAGAAACCTCAAAAGGAGGAATAAATTCATCTTGATTGAATCCTGCCATCATGGACAGGTAGGAACAAATGCTCCCTTCTCATTCAGCCCTCCCTACCTGCATAAGCCACACTCCAACTGTAGCTAAATCTACATTAATGGTTTAGGCATGCTTGGCACTAATGGCTGGCACTGCAGCCAACCAGCATGGAGCCGCATGCATCCACACGATGTTCTCACCTTCCAAAAGAGGGTGCTGTACCCAAACTGCCTTTTGAGAACAGTTCTGGGCCTGGGCTGAGCTTCCGAGCCATACTTGGGAACTTTCTGGGAGGTGCTAACTGATTTGGATATAGAAAGAATGCAGAAGGATATATTTAATGCTGTGCTTTATTCACTGAATGATGAACCTGAGAGAAATTTAGGCATAGACGAAGCCTACAGAAGCATCATATAGTTGTTTTTTGCCAAGACCATTAACCTCTGAAGCACATAAATTGCAAATTTCCAGGAAGCCTCTAGTAAATGTGCAACCTCTGGAAGGCACTGCCAGCACTTGTCAAGCCCTACAAACCATTACAAAACCACAACTGTGAGGGGAAAAAACAAAACAGCAAAACATCACATCAACGGTCTCTACCAAAAAGCATCTGTAGCCCAGAAAGCCCTGCACAGTTTCAGATAGAGAGCATATAAACCTAAGCCCTTGCAAAGGGGCACTGCTTTACTACCAGCTTTCAAACAGGTTGTTATGCACAGCAGTGCACCATGTCAGTGAACAGTAACCATGTGTCCCCCTAGCCTAAGCAAAATTTTTTTATTGTTTTAACTACAGAAAGAATAGGTGTCTTTCAAGGCTGAGATTGCCTGTAGAGACACCTAAGTTTGTCCTTGCTCTGCCACCAAATTGAGGGAAAGTTAAAGCCAAAATACTCATTTGTGAACTGGCTCCTCCTCACTTTGCAGTAGCACAGCTGGGAAACCATGAGGTGTGTGCTGCTGCTAGCTGTCAGGTATATTTACACACACTACATATACATAGATATACTCACACACACTTATACACATACATATACACACACATCTATATCTATGCTTTGGGGCTGGCACCTGATGTGGCTGCCTGAAAGAACTCTGATGGGACAGCAGTTGAGAGCTCTCTGTGAAAGTGCTGTCTTGGCCAGTTGAGGGCATTGCCTGCTTTGAGAAGAAGGAAACGTTTGCAGACAGAAAAGTCAGCCTTCTGCCTCGGGTGTGCTAAGTTTCTCCCCTACAGGTGAGATGTGACTTGTGCATGTTGCTGACTTTCTAGTGAGATTTCTCTCTCTTTCAGAAAAGTTCAACAGGCAGTAACGGGAACTGTTTGTGGTTGATCCCTGGGCATGAGTCATGGAGATTTTCAGCTTCCTTCCAGTACAGACATCAGAAACCAAACAATAACTCCTGGACGGGCAAGGCAGCATAGGGCCAAGGACTGGCATGCCTTCCACAGGGCTGGTCCCCTCCCAGGCTTCCCTTATCCTTCTGGAAATAGGAGTTTGAGGCAAAGGAGTAATTTGCTTGGGATTTCCTCAAGATAGCTACCTAGAGACTTTTGTCTTGAGATTCCCTATCTTGAGAGGATGCGCTAGTATAACCATGGCTTTAGACTGACGAATACAATTTCGATGACAGTTGGGGTTCTGTGAACAGATTCTCACATTAGCTTCACTAACATCCCCAAACCTATTTCCCTTCTGCTAGCCTCCTTTGTGTCTGTTTACATCTACTTGCAGTTTTGATAGTTTCATCTGAAATATAGGTAATTAAAGCTGAAGCAGTTACATTTCATGGAAACAGGGCAGGCAAATCATGGGGTTTTTTTCCATTGCTAACTGAGCATTAGCTATGTATATCCAGTTTGAAAAAGTAATACTATGAACTGAAGACATGGGTTCAGCTGTGTCATAAACTGCCCACCTATTTTTTATGCCAAGTTATCACAAACTGCGTGTATATGTTTGTTGCAGGCAAATTGCATTTCAAAGTAATCAGGCACTGTTTTTCCGTACTTTGGGTATCTTTGCTGTACACCAGAGCACTGGAAAGGAAAACCTAGGTTACTGTTAAAAAGTTAAAAAGGGCGGGAAATTTTGGTGGTCATTCTTTAAACAGTTACTATTACCCTGAATATAATGCAGAAAAGTCTGTAATTTTCTCAATATTTTAAAGCATCTCACCCTTGTGAGGCGTTTGTGAGATACCCTTGGGGTGAAAGCCCCGGTAATTCCAACAGAAGAACTTAGGTAGGTGGCCTCTGTAGAAACTATGAGAATACCCGCATGGCATAGTCAAATCAGCAAACTGAAAAAGAGAGAGTGAACTGAAAAAGAGAGAGAGTTTCTGTTTTGGATGGCAATTTTCAGATGTGTGTGTCTTTAAGTTTGGTAGCGCCAGCGAATTTGCAATGGGTGATTGTCTCTCTTATTGGCTATGGGTGGAAGCTGCCCTAGCTGTAGGAGGAGCTCCAAAGTTTAAAAACCCAAGGGAGCTTGTGAGTATTTAGAGAGGCTGAGTCAAAGCCAGAAGGTAAGTATTAGCTTTTCAAAATTCCTTCTTCTTAAAATATTGGAGCTACTGTTTATAGTGGAGCTACCTCCACATATATTAGGCCCTCTACTGAGGTACTGAAACTCCTCTGCTGTCTTTAGTTCCTTTGCAAGGTAGGTCAAGCATGACTTGATTGTTATTCACTATTTGGAAGTTGCAGGAGAGAGAAAGGAGGAAGAAATAAGCTTTTTAAAATTAAGAAATGAATCCTGTAGTGTAGCTCAGACCTGAGAAGGGCAGGCTGCAAACCACTGAGGGAGGGGAGGTGTGGGAAAGTAGAAGTGAGTACGAGAGTGGAATGAAAGCCCAGAATCCAAGAGTGCTTTCTTCTGGGTCTGAGCATGGAAGCTGGCCCTTTTGGTATGCTGTACTCTGCTCTCAACTCTAGCATTAAAGGGCCCTTTACACTGAAATGTGGGTAATGCTGTTCTTGAAAGTCCATCCTTTGCTGAATGACTCCTACATAACAGAGAAGCTTCAGAGAAGTTCAGGAAAAGCATGTCATTAAAGCTCACTAGGAAATAGGATGGAAATACGGAGTTTAGAGAGAAGCAGTATAAACACTTGTAGGTAGACACATTTGTTTCCATTCAAACCGGAAGTAACACTAATTTCTGGGTTTGCACTGGAGCTGTGATGCTGTGAGCGTGACTGCAGCCAGGCAACATGAAAGGCCCTCTTGTTTGCCTCCGAGCCCCAGGCTGCCTTTGCAGATGGGCACGTGGATGGGCACTGAGCTGGATCTGCCCTCCCCTGGGAATCTCAGGTGGTACCAGGCACACAGGCAGGGGCAACGGAACTGAGCCATCAGGGCTCCAGACTCAGGCACCTACATACAGGTGTCCATATGGGAGCTAGATGTGCCAGGTCCCTTTATAGTCCATGGAGATATTCGGTGGATCTAGAGATGGAGAAGACTACCAGAACCAAGTCTTTCTCTCTATCAGAAGCTCAGGACAAACAAAATCCACTTATGGCTGATGGGGTTATGCTTCATTTTAAAAAACAGAACTGATGACAGATTTTGATTCTCCATTTACCATTATTCTTGTCCCATAACTTAATGCCATATAGAATTTCTTGTCCATGTAAAATGATTCCTAAAGCTTTTCAGTCCCTCAGCTTTTGTTATGTAAACAATGCATGACTTTCCAAGAGGATTACATTTCATATATTTAGTGTTGCAGAATCTTTTCCTCCAACTAGGAAAGCCAAAGTCTTATTTGCTATAAGTTTCTGCACATTACAAGGTGGGGCAATATGTGTTGAAATGATATGGATGCGATGTGTTTGAAAAATATGATAATGTACGAGGCAGTATTAGCTGTTGTGAACTACGTAGATAAGCTACGCTCATACAGTAAAGACTATTCACACAACATATGCAGAATCTAATACAACCACCATCTTACAGGCAAAACACTCTAATTATCTGCATTATAGAACTGGTGGTGATAATTTCACTTTCATATATATTTGGATTATATTGTCTACATTGCCAAAAATATCCTTGGTTATCATATTAACATGACTTGATTCTTGTCAAAATTACTGAAGGGAGAATTCCCAATCTGATTATTCTTTAAAATCAAGTTTTTGCATAGTAGGTTTTATATATTCTTTGTTTTAAATACACTTAAAGCACTGTAAAATGAACAAACCACATCACTAGAGCACACGGAATCTAATTTGAGTGGGAAATGCAATGTGGCTGGAATCATGACAGTGCAACAGGCTCAGCACTGCCAGCTTTGGCTTTTAGCTCTAAGAAAATTGGGATTGTTTGAAGTATGTATATATATATATATATATATATATATATACATAAATATGTATATATTTATATTTTTTTCAGTTGGGCACTCTACTCATTGGCTTCTGAGGATGCCAATCATGTCATTTAGGACATGATTAGGAGACTTATTTTTAAGCTTTTTTCCCCAGTCCTGAGCGTACGATAGTAACGTCTTGGTGGAGGGGGAATGCTAGGCCCATTTTTTAGTAACAGGCCTGCACGCCTGCCATTGCACATGGCATAGGGAGAGGCGTGCTGCGATGGCAAGCTTCGGAGAGCCTCCCTGCAAGGGCCCGCCGATGTGCCTGGGCACGTGCAGGGCTCCCGCAGTGCTGGGGACACTTGCAGAGGTCGCCTGAAACCGTGTGGCCAGCTTCCAGGTCTGGTTTTAAGGGAGGCTTCAAGGCTGCCCTTAAGCACGCGCTGTAGACAGTCAATAGGACTGCCAAAGCAGCTCAGCCTGTTTCAAGGAATAAAAGGGAAGATTAAAAATGTGTTTGTTCCTCCTTGAGGAAAGAACTGGGTGACCGCTGAAGCTGCACAATGCACTCCACTATCTGCCACGCAGAACTAGGCAAATTTCAGCCTAGCACTGAGGGTGATTGCAAGGAGGGTAACTGAAATAACTTTCCTGCGTGACTTTGTATAATTGTCTTAAAATGCAGCAGGGTTCCGCCTGTAGTTCTGCACTCCTATTGCTTGTTTAAACATGTGTGTGTGTTTGCTTGTAACCATAAAAAAGCTTCTTACCAGAACTGGGAAAGACGCTACAGATCTGCATCTCTTTCCTTTCCCAGCACGGGCTGTGTGGTGTCACTGCTCCATCTCTCGCGTTCTCTTGTAATCCGGCTGAAGTGCAATTCCAACAGGCCAAGTGAGAATAGAAGGTTCCCCCTCCCCTTCCCCCCACCCCCCCAAAATAACGGCATTTACACCAGCTCTAGAAGACGCTCTTTTCTGCTTAGTATTTTTCAGGGAACCAGGAACTTGGAAGCACGTCTGCGAAGCCCAAGCTCATCTACTTCAGTGGAGCCGGTCCGATGGCTGCTGGCAGCAGCCGGGGTGGAGGTTAGTCAGTGCCGAACACGCTGCTCCGGACTGATGTTCTCCCCGGCCTCCGCAAGGAACAACTTAACATTCACACAGAGGAAAAATGGCTGCAAGATGCTGGCTAGATTCATTTGGCTAGTAGAACTGGCCGGCATGTTTGGCACTACCCTGTGTAATGACTAAAGTTTGGGAAACAAACTCCGTGGAGGAGACTTCTTTTAAAGGCTCCTAAATACTGAGCTTGCCAGCTGTGCAGAACCACCGTAACTCATTTAGCTCACAGTTACGCTGTGTATAAGGGAAAGGAGGTTGTTGACGTACAGGTTCTGGGGGGTGGGGGGGTGTTGAAAATAGCTGATTTGGCTTGTGCTTCCCTTTGGCACTGTCTTCTTCCTGCAGATGCCTGTACCCTGTTTCTACCTGCATATAGGTTATCTGTGAATCAGTGCACTGAGGTGGAAGTGGCCAGGCCCCCTGCTTCTCCTCAGCTGTGATCCTCGGGGCATCTGCAGCCAAACAGTGCTGCTGAAGAGCCCGCTCATTCTCTTTAGTTTTGCTGGGCTGTTTTCCTCGGGGTTGTGCAGGCCCTTACAGACAAAACTTTGCAATAAAGCCATGCAACATTTTTCTGTCGTTTTCCAGTTTGAGGAAATTTTTCTGGATACAAGAGAGCAGTATGCAAAGTTAATCAAAGGTAAGAATCTAAGGGCTGAAGCCTTGCCCATCACGGTTGCTCCAGTTTAGCTAAATCTGGGGTTAAAATTAGTTTATTTAAACCAGTGCAAACCTCCAGGTGTTTACGATTAACCCAGCTTGCACCTTGTAGCGGTTGTCTTCATTTGAAAATGGCTGACGTCCTGGTCTTGAGCACCCTGCTCTCTGTGGTGCCAAATAACTCCTATGAGCTAGGAGCCATAGCTTTTGTGACTATGTCTGTAGGAGGAAAGTCAACAGGGCCAGGGAACACTCCTATTTAGTGCAACTTCATTATCCGTGCCATGGAATCGTTAGCACGGTCCCTGGCACACCTTGGGTCCACGGCAAACAGCACTCTCCCAAGCAATTCCTAGGCACGATTTGGGAGCTGGCCTTGGCAGGGCCCGTTTCCAAGATGTCGTTTAGACGTGGCCACCATGCTCTCTAGGCAAAGAGCGTAGGCTAGAGCGAACGAGGCCAGCGTGTGCCAGGAGCCTGACGCGTTGCTGAGTTCACTGCTGCAGATGTACGCACTCCGTTGCCATCAGTGGGACTAAAGGATCCTGAGCCTCACAGAGATAAGCCTCTGAATTAATGGCCTGTGTCCCAGTAACACCAACATTCCCAGGAAAGTCAGTTCTCCATTGTGTCAGGTGCTGTTTGAACACGCCAGTGACGGTCCTTCTCTTTATGTTGCAAACACTTAAGGAAACGCTTCATAAGCTAGCGCTGTATACAGGAGCAACAGAAAAGTAGGCACGTGTAAACAAGAATTGCCAGTGATTTGGTTATCAAAATAGTATAAGTTTTTAATTGCAATTAGAGACAAGAAAGCAGCAGCTAAAGGAAAGAAGGGTGGGAGGAATAGTCAGCTGCTCGCTTCCCAAGTCATGGCAGAGGTGGATTTGAAGGAAGATAAGGTAGTACTTGCTCAGATGTGATAAGGGAGATCTTACTCCGTGGGAGTATCAGCTGAGATGACTGGGGAGTGCTAGAGGCCAGGAATTTTTAGCAAGTTTTAGGCAGGGGTTGACACGACAATAAGGTATGAGGCCAGCTAAACAGGATGAGCCTGAGCTATGAAGCTTCTGCCAGAGAAAAAGACAGAGGGAGCCAGCAGAGACCTCTGGAAAGTCTGACAGGGTCAAAGCAGCAAGCCACAAAGGCTTCCTCTCAACCGAGGGAGTGACATACAGCTGCCTAGGAATCTGATGTCAGGGGACGTTAAGTGCAGTTTAAAGACACCAGATATTGCCCTGCATACGATAGCTCAGGTTTTGAAAGCTCAAAGCTGAATTTCCTTCTCAGAGCTAATTAATCCAGACCGAGCGGTGCAATCCCATATACTGTATCCAAACCAGATACGTATCCGTGTCCAGAGAGGAGACTTATACGGTGAGGAAAAGGGTAAGGGGGTTTTATAAAGAAGTTCAAGGGCTCAGGTTTTTTTATACATACCTACAGAGCAAGAAATTAAGAGGCTGGGAACACAAAGAGAAAAGGCAGGTTTTAATCCAGTGGCTTTCCAAAGGAAACCGTGGAACATTGCCAGCTGCGGGGAGCAGGACCGAACATGAATAACCCCATGTTACCTCGCTCTCTATTTTTTTTTTTTTTTAATTTTTTTCTCTTGCCTGTATGGCTGTGTTAAGGGTGGCCTATGTTGAGACACTACTGCATCGTTAGAGTAGTCCCAGGCATGATTTTGGCCCATGCCAACCGACAGTTTTCTAAGCAGTTCCCCAGCGCTGTCCAGGATTAAGCCTGGGCCAGGAGCTGTTCCCAACCAGCAGTTTTCCTATGGCCAGCTGGTCTGGAGGCCAGAAGAGTTTCACAGCATCAGCATGGCCAGACCTGCACCAGGTGGCCTGAGAGCGAACTAGCCGGGCTCAACCTGTGCGTCCACAGGTTGCCCACATGTGACAAGCGGTATGGCTGGTCGCTCTCACCCAGCGTTCGTGCGCTCTGGGTGGAGGCATCTTTTGTGTCACAATGAATGAGATTTTTCTGAACCAAAGACAATGATTTGTAGCATGGAGAAATTAGCAGATTCCGACCTGCTGGTCTGCCTTTGTTGTATGGAGCCTGCCTGGTTACGTGAAGTGACCTCCGTATTCCATACGACATACATACAACAAATTCAACCCTGTAAATTCAGCAAAATGAGTGAGAAAGGCTAACCCAATAAAGAGCAAGCTCCCCAGCCTTTGCTTAGGTTTTAACCACTGCTTCCGAAATGCTGTTAAACAGAAACCGGCCTTTAGTCCTTTTTAAAAATATTAAGCTTTAGTTTATATTTCGGTTTGGCTGTGCGAATTGGTACTATGGTGGTGGTATACAGCTCCTGTAGAGTTGCTCCAGCCAATCTCTGGAAAACAGGTGAAATAAATAACTCACACGTTTGTTCTTCTTGTCTTCTGCCACCAATAGCGTTGACATGCATGTGGAAGGAATAACAGATCTGATGCACACGATTATGATGCTTCCTTTCTCTCCACCTGAGGAAAAGGAGAAAAAGCTCGCCTTGATTATGGAGAGGGCAACACACAGGCATTTTCCAGTCTTTGAAAAGGTAAGTGCCAGTGAGGATGTGCCTAGAACACGTGTTCTTACAATTATCAAAGAGTTTCCCAATAATAAGAACACGTCAGTGGTGCAGGTTAGTTCCCAGTCCTCGGCTTTCTCCGCTCTCTCAAAGAAGGCGAAATGCTGCAGGATGGTGTCTCTGCTTGCTGGCTTGTGTTGTCAGGGCTGTGGCACTTGAACGTCTACAAAGCAAACAAAGCGACATGCTCTCAGCTTATGCTGCAGGTCTTTTCACTGAAGTAAAAGCAGGCATAGCTGGTACTTTCTTTTCCTCAAGAGAAAATTTCCACACTTGTTCAGCTATTCTTAATTTTAGTTTGGACATTTTCCTTAGAAGAATGCGAAAATCTCTTGTGAATAAATCAGAGACAAAATCTCATTTTATAACTGCTTTACTAAAACAGATTTGTGTGTCCTGCTTGCAAAAACAGCAAACCAAACCCATATGACTCAGGCAGTTACAATTCTGAGCTGGCGACATTTCTCACTTTTGTAACGTTCATCTAGTTTTGATGGGGAACAATCATAAAGGCTGAACGTCTTAGAAATTCCTATACATATAATACTATGATTCCCAAGTGCAGGGGCTCTGTTTGGTTAGCTAGCATAATTTTGCATTTCTGAGTTTGCTTTCTGGTTCAGTATTGGACATAACTGTAAACGACATATGTAAACGACAGTTTTATAAATTCCTTGAGTTACTCTGCAATCTCTCCATTGCACCTATTTCTAAATCTACGATTGTTCATATATTGTCTAGTTAAGCCGGCGTTTTTGTCCTGTTCCCAGTGCCTACCATTATTCATCATTACCAAGGGACTGAAGCTTGTAGGCTGCTTACTTCAGGAGTTCAGATTTTTTTCCGACAGATGCCAAGTGATTTAGGCTGACAGCCTTCCAGCTAAAAACTCCGCCCTGAAATCTCAGACATAATTTCTGTTCAGCTCTAAGGCTGCGCTGTGAGGCTTAGTTGCCAGTCATCGAACGTCGTTCTCATCTGTAACCCGCTTTGCCTTATGTTCCACAGGCTTTGGAACAGCACGGCCAAGACTTTCTTGTTGGCAACAGAGCCAGCTGGGCAGATATTCAGCTGATGGAAGCCATTTTAGCAGTGGAGGAGAAAACACCTGCTGTGCTGCCTGAGTTTCCTCAGTTGCAGGTAATTCTGACTTTGAACATCCAGGAACTACGCAGAACAAAGACCTCAAGGATTTCATGAGAGAGAAATCCTGAAGTGATTAGCCTCTCTCCAAGCCACGTAAATCAAGAGTGTGGGCGCTTTTGGGAACGATCATTATCCAGATGTTTGTTCAGCGTCAAACACAACAGGGACTGGATCCAGCTGGTTTCCTGTAAGAGGCTGTGCTCCTAATCCCGCTCAGGCATACCCATCCCGCTTTGAGTGGCATATACCTCCTCTAGCAGGAAGAAACGAATGCCACCCCAAGGGAATCGCTGACCTAAGCTGCCCTGTTCTCATTGTCCTACTTCCTGACAGTGGATGCTGTCTAACAGATAACCAATTAAGTCTGTGATATGAGTTGAAGCGTTAGGATGAGGTACAGTGTGCCATTTTCTCCACTGGCTGGTACTACAATTTGGGGATCGCATTAACCGCACTTCACACTTCTGACTTAAGTAGTGTGACTAGAGAATCGAGTACTAGCAATTACCCACAGTTTGATAATCAATTCTTAATGCAATTGAGGATGAATTCTCTGCCTTTGTGCTATGTTCAAAGTCTGGAACTAAGCAGAGGTTGAGGCATTTCTGCTGTGAGATTTGGCCAGGAATCAGAAGCGCAGCAAGCTGTGGAGCACTGCATGGGTTAGCCTGGGGCATGACCTGCCGGAGTCACAAAGAGTCGCCGGCCAAAGTGGACCCAACTATTCTGTGATGAAAAGAAGCAGACAGTGCCCGTTAATCCTCCCTTGTGCCTGTGGTCATGGAAATAAAGCAGCCCAAGTAATGCAAATTTGGATTGAGGGTGCCAGACTTGAGGTCATGCTTCTTTGTGCTTACAAACTATGAGCTTGAGTGGTGCGCTCAGAGACTTTGGCTTTTAGCCCATTAGCAAAAGAAACAATTCAGCATTAGGTTATAGCAGAGCTGGGTTTTCTGCTTGCAACTGCTGAGGGAACGGTTGGGTTTCTTTTTGTTTGTTTGTTTGTTTTTAATCTCAACACTGACAGTTTAAGCCTGAATGTAGTGTGACAAAATGAGGTACTTGAGCCACAAAGCAGGCAGCGGTTCCTGGCAGACTGTAATCCATTTGCAGATGTGCAGTCTCAGAGAATTCTAGCCTCCAGCTCCCACCTCCTGTGCTAACCACCGGGCATGGGCAGCCTTTTGCTGAAGCCATGTCTTGATTTGGGGAGGTTTCCTTCACTACCAGCAGAGAAACAGCTGCTGAAACTGGTGCTTACCTTTTTTACAGTTTTCACTTTTCTTGCTCCTTCTTCTTGTATTTCCCCCTTATCCTTCCAGTGCCTGTGAGGGAGAGGAAACTCTGGTCATACCTCTGCCAGCAAGAACTGGCTGTCACTTTAGGAAGCTCATCCCCTTAGTCCCTTTGTTAGAGGCGGTCCTGCTGTATAAAAGATGGCTCAGCTAGGCATTCTGGCTCTCTAGCCGCCAGAAATCTGCATCAGTGTGTCCTCTCAGACCGTCCATATAGTGAGAGGTCCCAGAGAGCTTGACGCAGTTGCCTTAATATAAGCATCTCTTGCCACTTGAGATGCCCAAGTCTGGCGGGGCCCTAGTCCTGGCCTCCCGCCGCTGCTCCAGGAAGGAACAGGTCTCCCAGAGGTCCCGTGTTATATCTGCCAACCCCACGTAGATCACTGGCTACCCTAACGTATAACAAATAGCACTAGAAGCCTCTACTGGACAACGAAGGTGAACCTAGGATGCCTCCAGCCATTTCACCCTCACCCATGCAATCCTGGAAGTGCTGGGACAGCGCAACAACAGTGGGCATGCTAAATGTAAACAGAGCTCAGATACTTATATACAGTGGTAAAAATGGAAATGATGTTGTAAACATATCTTGTGGTTTGCCTACAGCGTAGCTGGCACCATTAAAAGCAGCAGTGGGGGTCATGAGCTCGGTTAGTGAACGCGTACCTTTAAAGTATAATCTGTCCTGCTGCCAGATGTTGAGCTCTTGCCTTCAGTTTTTTCAGGTGGCAGAGATTTAGATATTGTTCTCCAGCACTGCTTTCACTGATATGAGCAGACTTTCTGCAGTAGCTGGGTCCTTCTCTGGCCGAACAGAAGGCGACTTGTGCGCACACTGCACAAGTTACCAACGTTGGGATCTCTTCTGTCAGCCAGGGGAAGTCACTGCTCTGTGCAAGCAGCTGTGCTTATTACTGGAGTAGTTGGAACTTATCCTTTCCTCTGTTTCTATTTTTCAGGCTTTTAAAACGAGGATGAGCAACAGGCCTGCAATTAAGAAATTCCTGCAGCCTGGCAGCCCAAGGAAACCCCCACCAGATGACCGCTATGTAGCAACTGTGCTGAAAGTTTTGTCGGAAGAATGAATTCCACATTAACCTCAGTAAGGCCCAAAATACTAAAAAAGCCCTAAAGGGAGTAGGCAGCTCAGTAAATTAGTACTGTTACAGTTGAAACCAATCGTAAAAAAGATTATGAAGTGAAATGAAACAAACTTCATCCCTTTAGAAAGAGGCTGATGCAGTGCTAATATTGTCAGAAACTTGCCGCAGAAAACCTGCTCTGGATGAAAACGGGCTTCAAAATAAGAACTACGGAAGAGAAGAAAGAAGACGACTCACTGAATCACCCAGCCTTTAAAGAAATAGACTTGGTCAGTAGCAACTTCATCAAGTATTTATGTTACGTTACTTCTACAGATTTCATGAGGGAAACTTCTAAATTAATTGTTGTTTCATCCATGTTACGAAAGCCTAATCTCTCTGTGGCAGGCTCCTTGGAGTCTCTAGTTCCCAGCTCTTGTCTAGGGATCAGCTCCTATAATCGTCCATGATTTTCTTCTGCTGTGTTTCTAATGTAATTCTTCCCGCCATCCCTGTTCACTGTTCACTAGAGTCTGTGCACCTCTTCGTATGATGAACCTCTCCAAAGGATGGGGAGGGCAGAGCTCTCAAACAGGCCTCCGACAGGCTCTCACTCCGATTCAGTATTTGCTTGTGCTTCTTTCTGTGCGTTAGCCTGCCATTGCTAGGGACTCTCACCTCCTTCCTAGCTCCAGTTCTGGGCACAAACAGCTAGCTACCTCAATATCTTAATAACACAAAAAGTGCCAGGGTCCGCTCTCTGCCTTTGAGGCCTTCTACATCCTGTTAAAAACTCTTATCACCCAAGGCTGGGCAGTCGCATCCAAACTGCCTGTTGGGATTGGGCCCTGAGCTGTGCTGACCGTGCCTGGGAACAGCCTGGGGGGGTGCAGCAGGCAGGGGCCGGTTGCCCTCCAGCGACCTGCTACCCATTTGGTAGTACGGGCGTCGCGTTGCAGTGCCCATGCTCTGGCGTGGCCTCACTTACTGGTCTAGGCATAACCAAAGGTCTTTCTCCTCTTCCGGAAGCTGTGCTGCCGCTGCCTGTTCTCGTTCTGCTCACATCTGCACTCTCCTTCTGTGGGTCGCCCTGCTTGGCTCTTGCTTTGAAAATCTTTTTCTTTCTCTGTCACCTGAGGCTAGACCCACAAGAACAGGTTAGAGCCATCCGAGCCCCTGACTCTAAAACCCATTCCCCCGTTTAGCTGCCGTCAAATCCCAAAGTGCTTAAAGGATAAGCACAGGTATATATGGGCCAGCACGTTAAGACCAGGCGTACATGCTGCTATGCCCATGTTCGATGTGACCTCTTGGAGAACTCCAGAGCTAAAACCTTGAGCCTGAGCTGCCACTTAGCACCAAGTGCAATGGGGGCAGCCCAGCTGGGCTGCTCCTTTGGCTGGGCTGCGTCTCGCCCCGTGCGCAGTGGGCTCAGAGCTGCTTCAGCCAGGCCTCTCTGCACGGGTGGGTGAGATTCACAGCGGTGCACAGGCAGATGAGATTTGCCCACTCAAGGGCATCTTTCCAGACTGGTTTTCATGACCATTCAGGCTACAAACATACTCCCTTTTTAGTAAGCGAAAGCAGCAGGTGCCAAGCCGTTGCTTATTTCCAGAAGCATGAGTTTCACAGGAGAAGTACCTTGAGTTGCTTGCTTGCTAGCAGCTGGCACTGCCATAGGCGAACTGCCTGCAAGGTGAGCGCGGCCGAGGTGCCGCGGTGCACACTGCCACCCTGTGCCCCTGGGCAAGCCTGGCTCTGAGGGGCCACTCATCTGCCCAAGAAAGCTGCTCTATTCCTGGCTGTGCACACAGACCACCTGCTCCGGCTGCAGCTTACAGCAGTTGGTGTACATCTCTGTGCAACCAGTGCTGCTGCTGCTTCTCCAGACTGAGCCACAAGAGTTTCCCGGTACGGAAAAGAGAGGACTTCTCAGAGGACAACCCTAGGAGGGTTTCTGCATGCCTGGGGGAGGCTGGGTACATCAAGAAAGGCTTTGGGTAGCAGCTTCTGAGCAGCTTCTGAGTTGCGCAGTGCAGTTAGTAGCTACAGCAAGGTGTTTGCAGGACACTGAGCTTGTTTTGTAATTCTAATGGTTTTGTAATTGTAATTTTGTAATCTCTCTAAACCATACGTTAAAAGAGGAGGCCTTCAGGTGCTAAATGCTCTGGAAATCCTAAAGTAGCTGGCATCAAAGGCACGCTCATTTCTATACCTACATATGGACCATTCCCATGGGGAGAGAACCACATCCAGGGAGGAGAAAAGTCCAGAGGAAGTGAAAACAGGGAGTAATCTCAGGTAAGTAGGAGAGTTTGGACTTTGCCGAGAAGATACAAACTAAGGCTACAGACTAAGCGGGAGAGAGAAAGGGAACAAAAGAGAGGGAACTGGAAGGAAAAGTGAGAGCGGAGGATGTGCTTCTTAGGAGTTTAATATGCTGATAGGTGGACAGAGGACTCTAAAAGCAACAGCCATCAGGTAACACCCTATTCACAATCCCTCTGTCTGCCTCCCAAGAAAAAGGCAGGAGTCTGATGTTGTCAGCTAAAGAAAGTTACTAATTGTCACCTGGCACCACAGTGGTGTTTTGGTTTTGCTTAGGCATTTGTTATTTAAACCTCCACATAAGAAACTGTTGGCAAAAATACCTCATGGCCCTAAAATTCAAGCTCTGTAGCACACACAGCACTGGTCTGCTTCTAGGTAACCAACTTTCTCTTCTTGAAAATGTTTTGAAAAGCAGCTAATGCCTCTCAAATACCTGAAGCCAAGTGGTAAGTCAGCAAGAGAATGCTAAGGAAAAGAACTTGCTTTTTGCTCGTTTCTCTCTTCCCTCTGCCAGGCTACCTTTTGTACACATGTTCCTGGGTTTACAAAATCATTGCATAGCATACTTACTAGGAAAAATATCCCGTCCCTGCGTGGCTTGGAGGATGTAACTCAATTTGGAGATATTTTCCATGGCAGATAACTTCTGAGCTGCATTTTTCAAGCATGTGGAACGCAGGCAGCTCCAGTTCGGGGAGGGGGGAAAAAAAAAAAAAATCCAAGCCCTTATTTTAAACGATATGAAACGCTGGTGCGAGATTTTACTTCTGCAGCAAGGCAGGCCTGGGCATATCTCAGCAGGTTTAATTAGTACAGTCCCTATTCCCCCTGCTAATATATTAAGACACAACAGTTTGTCTGTGTACCTATTTCCCTTACAAGTATATTTAAAATATTTGCTCATAATTTCCAACACAGTCTCAAACCAACTCTGAGGCGAGTCTGCTGTGCTGTGTGTACAGAGGAAAATCCACTGAAGCCGATGACAAAACATTTTCCCCTGCTGTGACAGGAAATCAGTATCGTAGATGAAAAGCAAAATGTGTGATTTTTAATTTATCTTTTAAGCTAATTACCCCAAACCTTGTTATTTTAAGGGGAAAAAACCTGGAAGCAAGCTGGTGGCCTTCAGCAGCAGCTAGAGAGAATAATCACTCCTAATTTATTAGGGTAGCTTTGAGATTTCCCCTAGTTTTAATTCCTGGATGGTCAGTCTGAACCAAGGAGTACTTCAGAGATCACATGCCTTCAGGCATGCAGATTAGAAATGACACTTCTACAGTATTTTCTAAAATACTTTACAAGCTCGGTGAAGTGAGATTTCTCCTGACTAATGTTCCTAACTGAACCCAGGTTTTCTTACCTTGCAGTCCTGTGATAGAGTAGACATTCAATCCTTGCAGAACTGGTTGCTAGACCAGTTGGGGTATCTACTAGCGTTCTGGGCTTAATCTTGGTCAGACCTACTAATGATTAATCCAGCCAGGCTACCGAAAAGAGTAAGTCTGGACTTGTGCAAAAGTACAGACGCGCATCCGTGCACAGGTCTCTGTAAAGACAACTTGCGTCTCCCGCATCTTATCCTAGATTCTGGGTCCTGTTTGTCTAATGAGATTGAAAACACTGTTTCCAACAGTGTAATTGGATCTTTTACGCTTGAAAACACTGGTGCTATCAGCAAACTTCAGAACTCTCAGAAGTCTTGGGGGGAAAAGAGCCATTTCTCAAGCAAACAGACCATTGTTATGCAGAGCTCTGTTTCATTATAAAACATGAACAAATTAGGTTTAGTCTGGGCAACAGCAGCAAACTAAATGTGGGCGGCTTGTGCTTCACCAGTGATACCATGAAGGGGCTTCCATTGCACTACTGTAGATGCCTGGTGCTGCCCGGGACGCTGTCGGGGCACTGAGGCACCTGAGCGGGACTGGAGGGTGAGATGTGGCACGCAGCGCAGGGCCGTGCTCTTCTGGAGCTGCAGCTGGAAGTCGGTGGGATGCCCGAGGACATACTAGGTGGCATGGACACCTCTGGTTCGGTGACTGAATCCTACTGCAGGCTTTAAGAGCTTGAAGAGAAGAACTTCCCAAAATGTAAGAAGGGGACAGAGGGAAGACCTAAAGGAAATAAATAACCTGAATCAGAAGGCAGAGACTATAGGATATGCTGTCAGTTAAGAGTCCTGTTCTGGGGGCCTTGGCTTTCCTCACGGGCTCTATGGGGTACAGAGGGAGGTGTACACCATTTGGGGACTAGGCACCTCGTAAAAGACAAGACATTGCCTTGGGGACCATTTCAATGCCTTGTCCTTCTGTGGGCCCAGTTATAAATAATTCTGCTTTTTTTTTCCCTGTCAAGCATAGAACGTGTTGGTCTAACAGGCACCATTGGTGGCGACTGATGGGAAGAGGATCGTTTTCAGCTGCATAGCAGCAAAGCACTTACATAGCACTTTCCCTTCTATAGGAAAGACCTTGAGGAGAGAGCCCCGTACTGTAACACCACCATTTTTGTTTGATTGATAGGCTACAATTCATACAACCTCGCTGTGTAATACAAGAGGAATATTCCAGCCCACTATTAGATTCAGTGTGAATCAGCAGATTTTCATGTAGCACATGTTGACCTAACCTGCAGGTGATGTTTACAACATTATTAACCAGCTAGATTAGATAGGCAGGAGGGTGCAAGGGAGTTAATGCCGAATTGGCTCTTTGAAGTCAATATGGTTATAAGAAAGCAGTCAGGAGTGCAGAGGACAGTCTTTCTTTGGATACTGGTCTTCATTCACTGTCCCCTGGAGTTATATCAGCAGCATGCATCTTCACCAGCTCAAACTCAGGGAAATCTCTTTGATGGAAACAGAAAAAACTTCTATGCCCAGGAATGAAATTTGGCACCTGGATCAATGTTAGGCAGGGATAAATGTCCAGAGGGACTATCCCCCACCAGGAAGGAAGGGAAGGACGCTTATGTATGATTCAGGCTGAATTAGTTGATTAGTAAAGAGGCAATTTGTTAAAAGTACAACATCATAAAACACTTAAGTAAAAAGTTGGTTACTATCATAGGTAGCTTTTTTAATCTTGGGAATTTTTCAGCTGTTTTGATTATTTTTAACTAGCAGCTAGGCTGCTAAACGGTGAAAATAAAAGGCATAAAGTTTTCTATTTTATGTAGCTCAGATGTTCCAACTGATCATTAACTCAGCTCTGAGGCTCACATTTGTACACAGTAAGCTTAGTGAGGTATTTCTTTTCTGTAGGTGAGCAGTGACTAAGCAAAACTGTTTCAGTTGTTTAAGAAAGAGGAGTTTCCTCTCTGCGCGGAACTGACTCATTCTCTTTGTAGGAGGGGCTACCGAGCTATATAACTTCAGGGCAAAGCTACTGAGAGCTTAGAGCGACTTAGGCTGCGTGCAAGGTAAGCTTTGGGGATCTCAGGTATGCGTAGGGAATTACTGTACCCTGAAAGTAAAGTCAGTGAACTGGGTTTAACGAATTAAGTACTTGCACTTGCTTTCGTTGCTAACATGGTTATGTGCATCAAACGTTCACTTGTTAATTAGCTGCTTGCTAGGGGTACCACTTAAAAAAATATGTATTTTGATCTCAGAATTGTGAAGACTGCTTCCTGTCACCCCCTTCTTCTTCTTTCAGAGAAGATGACAGGTTATTTACAAGGGGAATATATTTTTGTAGGCATTTGTTTTTTGCTGCTGTTAATGCTCCAGGCGTATTGTTGAGATGGTGTTAATAATTGTGACACTAGGATAAACGGGCTGCTGTCTACACATTTGCTGCGAATGAATGCACACGGACCGTTTCCTAACGGGGTGGATGGCAGTGTGCCCACAAACAGCTGTTGCTTCAACAGCTCTGTCTGTGTTTGTTTTTTTAATTGTTGCTTCTGCTGATAAACCTTGGACTGGTGTTGACAACAACTGTCTGATCTCTTAGAAACGTTTGATGTAGCACAAGTCCAAGGAAGAAGCAAAAAAGAACTGGCAGTACACTGAGTAAATGTTTCACTTTGGCTCTGCCTGTAGTAAAAGCTATCAGCCAATCTCATATTGCCAGAGATAATATAGAATTCTAGGTCTTCCGGTGCTTGCCTGAAGAAATGAGAGGAGTGGAGACTGTTGTAAGTGAGATTGAATGCTTAAGTGGAAATCCCCATCACCTTATAATGGAACATAACGGCTCCTGGAGAAAACAAAGAATTCCTGAGTTTGTGTTGTGTATCTGCTTAAACAGCAGACTGGGTGTCCTGAGAGAATGTCAACATAAACAGAGCGGTGTATATCGCACACCCTGCTCTTTGGTGAGAGCAAAACACTTTGGCAGAGGAGGGGTGTTCAGCAACAGGATCTGCTTGCTCTCTGGCATGAGCCACTCATTCTCAGTACAGTTCTGCTTAAACAATCCACATGCATAAAAGACACCTTAAGGCAAAATAGTTCAATGCAGCCTGTCAATATAGTCTAACTTTTTATCTCCTGCTAGTTTGATGAAAGTGCTGGACCATGAATCATTGGTTTCAAATGAGACGGCTTTCAATGACGCTTTAGAACCAGTTGAAGACTCAAAAACAGCATTCTGACTCCTTATTCTGCAAAACTTTCTTCTCTGCTCTAGATAGTAGGAAACCAGGCGCTTGGAAACATGTCTGGGAAACCCAAGCTCCACTACTTCAATGGACGAGGCCGAATGGAATCAATTCGGTGGCTACTAGCAGCGGCTGGAGTTGAGGTTTGCCTATGTTTTTTATACTAAGAGCATGCGAGAAATACATATTTTTACTGTCCCTTATCAAAACTGTGACTGGCCAGCAGCAGGTTCAAGTTCTGTGTTTAGTGCACAATGACGACCAAGTCAGCATTGCTAGTTGTGAGTCTTGTGGGACCATGTTACTGCCTATTACTACCCCACTCACCATTAAAAACAGTTAACGTCACCACTAGCTTACCCCAAGTAGCAAGGCAGGTTCCTATCTCACTTCTAACCATCACGTTCCAAGCCTACTATTAGCATAATGAATGCACCTCCCTGTAGCTAGACAAATGCCTTTTTTATAACCACAGTGGTAGACCCTGGCTTTTATCTTCTGATCATAGGGGTTCAGCACTTTCAGCCCCGATGGACATTGGGGTTTAGCTAGAGGCCAGACTAGTGTTTATAGTCTGCCTATTAAAATGTAACTTCCCCTGGAAGGTACTGCCTTATTTAAAACAACCAGTAACTCTTCTCAACTCCAACCATTTCTGATATTAAAGCGGCAGAGGGAGACAGCTTGGGGAACTGTGCGTTTAAGCGCTGTGAGCTGTTGTCATGGTGACAGGCAATGAGCCAGAAAGCTGCGGAGGACACGCGAGCCTTTCTCTTCCTCTCCCCTCTTCCCAGCTCGTGGCAAAGCAGCTCTAGCACAGTCCTGCTGCCGCCGTCTGAATTTACCTGTCCTCCCTTCTCCCTGCACCATCTCTTGCTCCATTCCTCCCCAGCCCTCACAACAGGAGCAGCACGGTCGGTCCTACTTTGCCCGGAAGACAGTGCTCTGTGCCTTCTGGAAACCTCTGCTTTAGCCAAAAGCTTACCCGCGCACAAACATGAATCGCAGGGGAGGGGGAAGAGGAGACGATGTGACAGAGGCAAAATAATCTTTGAAAGATGCCACTTTCAAAGATACCATCTGGTTCATCTTTTCAAGAGAAATTTCCCCAAAGCAGAACCCTCTGGTCCCTGGTTGTCTCATGCAATGCAGAAGCAAGAACAGGCCGTGACGACGTGACTTTTCTTCTCTGTTTCCTGCAGTTTGACGAATGTTTTCTGGAAACAAGGGATGACCTGCTAAAGTTACAGGAGAGTAAGTTTCCTTCACTTTTTACTAATTAGAACTGCTTGTCTTAGAACAGCTAAGAAGTCTTATGTCTCTTAAGAAGAAAATCTAGATTGGCTTGTCCCTGAGCTATCGCAGATGCACACTGCAGCAAGAACACGCTGCGGGAGATGATACCATCCACCCAGTCGCTTCAGTCTTATGACAGCACAGTGTCTTGGGGTCAGCTCCTCTTGAAATTCATTAGCATTTTACGTTGCCTACAAAGCTGTTGTTTTATAGTCCGTATGAAACCAGCTTCAGAGTTTGGAGTTTAACCGGTACCTCTGCTGTGCTCCTGGTTTCCCAAGGCAACAGCTCACTTGGCTGCTCTTTAGCTTCCATCTCCGTGGGCTGGAGATTTCCTTTTCCTCCAAACCAAGTTACATGTCTGCGCTCTTCCAGTTCACCTTGGCTAACCCAGGAAGTCAGAGCTTAGGTTGGCATTTGCTGGTCCTGCTCTCCTTTTAGAAGAATGAGTTGATCCTCCTACCACCTGCAGTATCTCCTGCTTCTCAGGAAGCACAGCAGTATCTGAAGACGGGAGCATACTAATAAAAACATGCCCTGAATAGCAAACAGCTTCTATGCACGCTTGCCTTCCAGTGGATCCAAAGATGGACATAACTGATCAGTTATTTCAGACAATAAATGTGATCCCACAAAGCAATTGCTCTGACTCGCTTCTCCGATCAGTTCTAGTCAGTATAGTAGTCACAAAGATAAGTATAAGCATTTATGCTGGCATGCATGTTGGCAAGCTTTTAAGTAGTCCCTATTGCCATAATATACAGCATGAGAGAAACTGGCTTGTGACGGGTCAGCTGGGCCAGGTCCTTCAGTCCTTCCCATCTGTGTCAACCTCAGTGGACAGTCATCTGAGTTAGGACCAGGCAGTGCAGGGACTTGTCCTGATTCCTAAAAGTTCTGCATCTGGGTGCTTCATCAGCTCGGAAGAAACTTTGAGAAGCTGACTGCTATAGCATTAGATTAACGTCTCACCAAGACACGGTTCTTCATTTTATGGTAAGCTTTTGCCATGCCCTAATATGAGAGTGAGGAAGGCTGTCTCAAACCAACAGGGATCGTTAGACACTCTGCCAAATACCCACTGATGGTACTCATTCAGGGGCTGAATGTCTCTTTATCGTGTCCCTTTTACTCTAGGTGGAGCCCTGCTGTTTCAGCAAGTGCCCATGGTGGAGATTGATGGGATGAAGCTGGTGCAGACTCGAGCTATTGGCAGCTATATAGCAGCAAAGTACAACCTCTATGGGAAGGACCTGAAGGAGAGAGCCCTGTACCGTAACAGTACTACCTTTGTTTGACAGGCTCCAATGCACACAACCTTGCCGTGCAATACAAGAAGAATAGTCCAGCTTACTATTAGAGTCAGGGTGATTCAGCAGATTTTTCAGGTAGCATGTATGGTACCTTGCCAGCAGGTGATGTCTACAACAGGATTAACCAACTAGACTAGACAGGCAGGAGGGTGCAAGGACCTGTGTGAAGATCAAAGCTCTACGTAGCGGTCAGAAGAAAGCAGTCAGGAGTACGGAGGACAGTCTTCCGTTCTGATGTCGCGCTTCATTCACTGTCCCCTGGAGTCAGCAGCAGCACGCGTTTTCCCCAGCTCAAATTCAGAGAACTATCTTTGATGGAAACAGACAACTCCTCTGTTTCCAGGAACTAGGTATTAAAGGATAGGGCTCTCAAGACACATGGCGTTGGCCTGAATACGTAAATATCCTGACATGCTTCAAGCTAATTAGCGCAAGTAAACACATTCCAGGCTGTTCAACAGGAATCGCATAGAGCCACTCTTTGACCTCTGATTTGCTTTGTAACATGGGTTTGGCTGACATACATGCCACTTTGCTGGCACAGCTGCTTGAAAAACTTACTCTGGAGGAGTATCACCACTAGTGGAAAAAAAACGGGAGGGGTGTAGCACTTTAGTTTTGGTTAGGCATATTGCACTTGTCTTTTGTCTCCTCCCAACACAGATGCTACTGCACTTGGCGGGGGAAGCTGCTCCACGCTACGCACACTGGAGAGAAGAGATGTTCCGAACATTTCAGTCGGGGCTATGTCAGTGCCTCTTGTGCTGTTTGGACCTTCTGTGAATTGACCAAATCAAACTTTTTCTTCCAGAATCGATATGTATGTGGAAGCATTAACAGATCTGGATGAGTTACTCATGCACTATGCTTTCCAACCAGCTGATAAAAAGGAGCAATATCTCGCTAATACTGTGGACAAGGCCACAAACAGATACTTCCCAGTCTTTGAGAAGGTAGGTGGCAAAGATGTAGCACCTTAGTTAATGTTGATTTCCTGAAACTCCGTCCTGGAGCTATGCATGCAAATCGCATTCAGGAGGATGGAGAGGAAAAACTACCCCTTCAGCGTACATGCAATGTCTTGGGCAAGGCAGGCTGGGGAGGAATACAAAACGGACAGAAGATGCGACAAATCCGGGAGAAAGGCAGAGCTGCAAGGACACAGGCTAGGTTGAGCTCCCCAAATAGCCATGTGTCAGGCTGTCTGTTGTTTCAGACAAAAGCCACCTTAGCATCGTTTTCGATGTTAAGTTTCCTCCTGCAGGGTTTTCAGTTCTGCACCCTCTGTAAAAGCATCTGTTTGCTATGTGAAAGCATTATAGTTCCTTCTGTAACAAGAGGGAGGGCGGCTGAACCCGAGGCAAGAACCCGAGGCATGGGCTACCCAGGGAGAGTTCGCCACACAGTATCGCCCACATTGAAGAGGAAGCTCATGAGCAGTAAGGGAGGTGCCCATATTTTGGAAGAGTCTAAGATATTCTGTTGTGCCTCGAGCTGAATTTAAGCCGCTCCTGAATTTTGTGCGGGCATTTGCAGTGATGATTGTCTTCCCGCAGCCCTGAGCCTTCAGCACAGAAGTTCTGCTTAATGAGGGTTACAGTAGTGAAAGGAGGAGGGCTAGAACTGAGCCATCAGAAAAATCGGCCTAATACAAAGGACTGATACATAATGCCTAGGGCCCCCCCCCCCCCGGGGGGTCAGATTGTCCGTTCGTACTACAGCTGTGCTTATTGCATTGCCTTGTTTCAAAGGTAACTCCTATGCCGTGTACGACCTTGCTTTGAAAATACGGTGTTGGTTTAGTCTGCTCTGGCTGCACACACACACACACACGCGCGCGCGCACACACACAAACACCCAGAGAAAAAGTTGCATTTACACCTGGTCATTGCTCTCTGTTTCCAGGTTTTGAAGGACCATGGACAAGACTTTCTGGTGGGCAACCAGTTTAGCAGGGCAGACGTGCGATTACTTGAAACCCTTTTAATGGCGGAAGAGTGCAAGCCTGATATACTTGCCAAATTTCCTCTCTTGCAGGTAATTGAGTAGACAGTTTTAATGGGAAGCAAATCAAAGCAGAACCATTGGTTTACATCGGGTGAGAGACAGCGGGGAGTGGGAGGGTAAGGAAAGACAAAGCCAAAATGAAGCATCCTAAGTGATGTTAGCCTGCCTCCTGTAGTGGTGGTCATTGCCTTCTTACACCACTATAGCCACCAGGGCTCTGAAAAGCATAACAGGACAAAGCATAGAGAGTCTGCTGATCAACCCACAAGGTTACTCTTATGGCACGGGTAACATTCAAATGTCTGATAGTAACCATGGTTCTTCAAAAAAAGTGCTGTTTTGTTTTTCTAGAGTTTTAAAGCAAGAATAAGCAATGTCCCTACCATCAAGAAATTTCTGCAGCCGGGCAGCCAGAGAAAACCACCACTACAGGAAAAAGATCTCCCAAAAGTGATGAAAATTTTCAATATTGGCCAGTGAGCAGCAATCTAAAATCACAACCACCCTATTGCATTTTCTCTGTGTTTCCTGAGAGTGGCAAAGTGAAATTAATGAAAATAGTTAGGAGGTTTTTTTGATCTCTCCTTCTCTAGCTAAGGATTGGGTTTGGCCTACTGTAAACACTTCCGAAGTAAATCTGCTGGAGCACACCAGCACATGAAATGGTTAAATGAATTATGGGCCGCACTGGACAAAGCAGGGATGTCTTAAATTATTGATTTTAAGAGATTACCTGAAATAAAGTCTCACTATTGACATTTGAAAACATCTGAGTAATGAGCGTTTGCGGCCCGTTATATAGATAAGGGGTCTCTCATTCTGTCTTTCTGTTATTCCCAAGAGTTGCTTGAGTATGAAGAGAGCTTAGCCCAAAAGGTGGCCAGCATGACCGTTCTGGAAAAAGCCAGGCACAGCCTGCAGGTTCTGGTTTGATGGGGATGACATTTCAGCTTTCCTCAGAACCTGCCTTGCCTTGCCTTGCCTTGCCTTGGCGTATACTGGGATCAGCAGTCCTACCACACCTCTGTTTTGCCGCTAATCATTTGAACTCTCTGCAGTGATTCTTCTGGTGTATCTTCACAAATGCTTCCTTTAACAAAAAGTCGACCGTAGCAGGAGGAGAAAAAAAAGCACTTTCTGCACGTTTGCCTGAAAGATGAATGCTTGTAGCCAACTGTAAAGAGGGAAAAACTACAATTGCTTGAGGAAGAAGGCGCCTGATTGGTGTCTGGTGCTAGCACTTTGCCTGGAAGCGTAGGGCTTGCGTTATGTTGACTTTCATTTATGTGTACTAAGCCCAGTTAAATATTATCCATAAGCTGCACGTTATAACCCCAATCCACCTGAATCAAGTTCTGCTACTGAGGGTCTAGCAAGAACATTGAACACATAAATGTGTATATTATTGAAACACCACACAAAAGAAATACATAGCTGCAGCTGCCAGTGCCCTAAAACAATTGCCGACCTAGTACCATCAGCTCTAAACTGAGCGTAAAGACCCTTCCTAACACGCATGCAGATGTGCTTCTCCCCATCCTCGTGCGGGAAACGCCCCGCAATGGGAACCAAAGCGTTTTCAGCAGCGAGAAAGGCAGAAAATGGTTCCACAGTGGAGCACGTATTAACCAGAACCGTTGTTCGTAGACACGAGTTGTTTCCCTTCTGCCTCACAGAAGCATTTATACCGCACGGAAAGCCGCAGCGCGCTGTCAGAAACTGGAGCTGGAGCCCTGGGCCTTGGCTGAGGACCCTCCTCGTTGTTAGGTTCCCCTTTGTCCCGCCTCGCAGAGCAGTTTCATCAGTGGGCACGCCGTCCCCAGCCTTCAGCCAAGCCGTGCAAGAGCTCCTGGCACGCTGGCAACCAGCCGGCGGCTTGGCACCGTCGCCCTCAGGCCAGCACGCGCTGGCGCCGGGACGGCTCCCTCTCCTCTCCCCAGGTCACGTAATGCCCCCGAGCGCTAGAGGCCTCCAGGCGCTTGGGGAGCCCCGCGGCAGCGCCAACCGCAAGCGCGCCGCTGAGCGTGGCCGCGCGCAGGCCCCCGCCGCCTGGGGCGGCACCGCGGGCTGGTGGCCCGGCCTGCGGCGCCCAGCGGCCCGGCGGGGCGAGGGCGGCCGGGGCCCTCTCCGGGCGCAGCAGCAGGGAAAGGCGTGCGTGCAGCCACGGCGGTGCTCAGTCACAAACACGTTCACAAGCGGTTGTGGATAAGCCTGAGGCGGGGTTCTTCCTCACCTCCGTTCATTTTGTGTACCGCCTGCATGCTTTAAGGATGCCCTTTAGCCGTGGGAAGTGGGGCCCCAGGCCCTCGCTGCTGAGGAGCCTCTTCACAGCAGGTCTGATGCAGCACAGGGAAGCTGTGGCGAAACACTGGCTCCTCTTAGCCTCGCGCGGCTCCCCCGTGTGCAGGCAGGCCCGCGTGATGCTCGGCGCTGTTTCAAAGGGTGCTCATCAGCTCGGAAGAAACTTCGAGAAGCTGACTGCTATAGCATTAGATTAACGTCTCACCAAGACACGGTTCTTCATTTTATGGTAAGCTTTTGCCATGCCCTAATATGAGAGTGAGGAAGGCTGTCTCAAACCAACAGGGATCGTTAGACACTCTGCCAAATACCCACTGATGGTACTCATTCAGGGGCTGAATGTCTCTGGCTGCACACACACACAAACGCCCAGAGAAAAAGTTGCATTTACACCTGGTCATTGCTCTCTGTTTCCAGGTTTTGAAGGACCATGGACAAGACTTTCTTGTCTGGAGACCTCTTCTGGAGAAAGAGAAGTGCAAGGAGCAAAGGAAGAGCCAGCTATTCAGAGGGATTTTGCAGGTCTGTATGCGTCTCGTGGCACTTCCTCACACCTTAGTTCAGCATTAACAGGGAAAAAAAAAGCCAAATTCAGGCAAAACTAGTCCGACTAACTGACAGAAGGGTCCCCCAGCATTGCTTACTGCTTACAGCAGGCGCTTGAGTTTCCTATGGTTAGCAGAAAAGGCACAAATCCCCTGCAAGCATTATACTTTTCTGACATCTTGAGAGTACATCCTATTCATACCAAATAGTTTCCCTGGCGCTTTCAGGCTGTGGTTTTACAGTCAAATTACGGCTACTCTGTCACCAAAAAAAAGAGACAGGCATCTCTTGCCTCCTTGCCAGCTTTTCTTGTCCTACTGTTTGCAATAGGAGTTGATCCAATTGAAAACTGCAGAGGTTTTCAGTTTAAGGGTTAATTTGTACAGGCTTAGGCAGTTAATCATACAGTCGGCTAGACTGCTGGTGCCAACACAAGTTAGGCGGTAAGAATGTGTGGTTGTGAGCCAGAGGGAGGGTACGACCGTCGCCTTCTTAATAGCGCCATTTTCAGCTTTGCAGCTCAGCTTAATCATTTATGAAACTACGGCCAGAATCTACTGAGCACATAAGAAGAGCATAGTAATTAACATACTCTTATAAAATCATACTCTCGTATGACAACAGTCTGAAAGATCATCACTGCACATAGGCAAAATCCTCTGAACCCTCAGTGTAGGTCGGATACAGTGGTGATTTACAAGCTTCAGCAATAGGAGAAAATCCAAGTGTGAGACCTCAAAAATTTGTGTGTGTGTATGCCTGTATGTGTATATAGGAATATATATAAATATATATATAAAGTGTGTGTGTGTGTGTGTGTATACATATACACACACTACTGACATGCTGTCATATTTTCTGCAGTAACTCCTATTTTTTAATTGTGGCGATTATTTTTAAGTAAAATACTAAGATGAACTGCATAAAATGTAACGAAGGGTGCTAACTACAACTGAAAGCCGACAAAATCCCCCAAATCATCCATGTTTTGTTTGTTCCACTGTTCGGGAAGTAAAAAATGAAATGCTAAGTTTCAAAGGACGTGGAGGAGAAAAGAAAAACTCACGTTTTCCTAACACAGCATATTTATTTGAAATAACTGGCACACTCCAGACCATGCTGCTGCGCCCTGTCACCAACTGTTATAGGGAAATATTGCCTATCTCCAGTCAAAGGACTACGTTCATTTATTGCCGGGGTGGAGTTTTTCCTCCCTCCGTGATGTGCTTGGAGGCTCCTCCCACAAAGATAAAGTCCTGGAAGTTCAGTCTCTGAGCGCACGTCCTCCCTGAAGAGCGCACGTCCTCCCTGAAGAAGGCGCTTCAGGGCGGACTTGCCTTGCAGTTAGTCTCGTGGCGCAGACGAACTGATTCCTCCCACATTTCAAGCTGGTCTAGCGGTGTTCCCGTGTGATCAACGAGGGCTTTGGTAGAAGAGTAAAGGGTCGAAGGCGGGATTTCACCTGGGGTTTATTCTGTGTGCGCTGCCAGGCGCTGGAGAACAACGTGTCTGGGCAGAGCTGAGCCGCCGCCAGAAGGGTAGCGTTACAGAAACGGCCCAACCCTAGCTTTCCGTGGAGCAGAGTCACACACAGTCCTGCATCAAGTGAACCGATTAGGGGTTCTTGAGTGATTATACTCCTTACGGTCTTATTTCCCTGCCTGCCAGTGAAAGTCTCTTCCAGTCGTCCTTACCGAGTCGGCGGTCTCTTTCCTTTTGATTGGTTCGCTTCTACATCCCGGACGGCTGCTGTGTTCCTGCCTCACAGTGCCTTATCTTATCCGAAGATCAAGGGTTACCTCTGTTCCTCCTGTTCTGTATCCCCGTGGGCCGGTTCTAACTGGTTTTGCAGGCGCGTGGTCAGCAATGTCTTTTGAGTTCGTTTACAGTTCAGTCCTGCAGCCTGCAGGCTTCATCTACTTTAGGCACTAGAGCTAAGCTGGAGCTAAATTAGTTACAACCATTTCCTTTTCTAACAGTCCTCCCTTTGTTTTTGTAAGCACACCTGCTCGATAGATATATGAGTGAAAATTGGAGCACAGTATTTGTATCCTCTAAGTCATGTACTTTCAATTAAAGTGTAACAGCTATTATGATAGTGCTACAAAGAGTTATACACAGATCAATAATCTATAGACAATGTGTTGTGCGTTTCCAGGAAGCAGACAGCGTTTAGTGGGTTAACTTATATGGCCTGAGTACTTCAACTCTGGTTAGTTGCTTTATCAAGCACCAGACTCCTAGGTATAATGCGCTTACAAGCAATAGGCGTAGCAGCGTTAAGGTCAGTAAAATCACGACTGGATGGAGCATGCGATTGCAAATTCCTGTTGCTGTCGGTGACCATCCAAGGAGAGTTTCCCACCAGTGATATTCTCCGTCTTTTTTCACTCTTCCTAGAACATGGTGTATGTATGTCTTCTGTGTCGTGATGAGTGGTGATTAGGGTTCTTTGTCCGTTATTTTGGATGCGTTTCAGCTGTTGACACAGGTCGTAACGTTGTAGCAATTTTTTCACTGAGGTGAGATTCATTCCGATGGGGGCAGGCAATAAATCCCGGTTTAATGTACAATTGGATTGCAACAGTTGATGAGATGTAACAGGAGCTGAATGATTAAAGTCGCACCCCATAATTTCAGTGAAGTTGTTGCAAACACAAATATTTGAGTGATTGCTTGCATCTATAGTAATGTTATTCACAAGTATAAAATCACAAAGGGTTCTCCTACATACACATCCTTTCCCCAAATAGGCAAGTACAGTTTCTAGGGCTTCATCGGGATGTATTTCAAAATGGCAAACGTTTTGTTCAGTGTCAAGACCAATGCCTTGGGCTTTGATGGTATTACTCTCACAAATAAATCCTTGTGCTTCCCGTACAACACATGCATTGACATCGACAGTTTGCCGTTTGTTTCCGTTTCGTTGGGACCATGCTCTGTGCTCCAGTGGATAGAGCATAGCTCCACCGTGATCTAACGCCAGCGCAACGGTAGGGTATGTGGTGTATACCGAAGCATTGCGTATTGTTAAGAAAAAAGCAGTGGCCTTATTATTGATGGGGCCATAGGCGAAATTGACTAAATAAATACCACCCAGATTGGAATTCTTTTTCACATTTGGTGGCTGTTGGCAGCTGCTGGTGTTGGGGTGAGGTTTCTAAATAGAAAAGTTGAATGGCTCAAATGGATTGAGCTGGATGAGCTTCTCTCAGTATTGTCACTAATGGTTTGTGAATACATTTCCCACCAAATCTTCTTACGTGTTTTCTGACATATAATCACCATGCTTGTGCTGCAATGTGGTTACCATTATTGCTGGACTATGGCAAAAAAACACATGAATCAAAAAATTCATTGAAATTTAAGGTAATGTGTTTTTTTGTTTGGTTACTTTGTTTTGGTTTGCATCGAAAACAATCACCTTTCAGCACCTAAATGTCCTTGTTCCTGGTCTTTGCTTTCAGCCTGCAGGTAACAGCATGCTGTATCTCTATCCCAGTGTTTAGGGGCATGAGAAGGGTGGCTGCAGCCTGAGAATCATCATTCCTGACTCACTGTAATCTTTCCAGTTTGAAGAGGAATTTTTTGGAAAGCAGAGAGCAGTATGAAAAGTTACTGCAAGGTAGGATGTTTGACATCATTGAATGACTTCCAGATTTAGTTGCCTTGTCTTTTCCCTCTACAGTCTTTTCAGCCAAAGGGACTATTAGCTCAAAATGATCAAAGGACTGTGCTTAGGCACAGACAATCAGCCTTCTTTCTTTCCCTTCTATAAATACAATCTGCTTTTTTATGGCAAAAATAAATTTGCCCCCGGCAGGTTTGCAAAAAGGCCACGTGCTTTTACTGGGGACCTGCTGGTGGCCATGGAGCTAATGCTCAGGTGCATTGGCGACTTCTCTGAGGTTCAAGAAGAGGAACTTGATATTTCAAAGGTGGCACTTAGGAGAGGGACATCAACTGCAGGTGCCTTGCTAGGGAACAGGGCAGTCCTCAGTGGGCTACAGAGACTCTCAGCACCACACTCAGCCTTATCACAGGGGTCACAGAAAAGCTGGGACAGGAGCAGGTGATTCTGTTATATGCCTCATTTTTTTGATGCATAGTTCCTGGAAACTGTGACATCTGGCCTGACTTAAACTGACCCCTTTAGAAATACAATTTGAAAAGTTATCTCTGTGGAAAATGTGGACTAGAGCTGGCTGATTGCTGAGAAGTGAGAAGCCAGAGCTAAGGTTTAGTCACAGAATCACAGAATGGTTGAGGTGATTGGAAGGGACCTCTGGAGATCATCTAGTCCAACCCCCCCCTGCTCAAGCAGAGTCCTCCAGAGCATATTTCCCAGGATCACATCCAGACGGGTTTTGAAAATCTCCAGTGAAGGAGACTCCACAACCTCTCTGGGCAACCTGTGCCACTGCTCCGTCACCCTCACAGCAAAGAAGTTTTTCCTCAGGTTCAGATGGAATTGCCTGTGCTTCGGTTTATGCTTCTCGTCCTATCGCTGGGCACCACGAAGAGTCTAGGCCCATCCTCTTGACGCCCTCCCTTCCCATACTTATACACATTGATCAGATTCCCCTCTCAGCCTTCTCTTCTCCAGGCTGAACAGGCCCAGCTCTCTCAGCCTTTCCTCACAGGAGAGACGCTCCAGGCCCCTCATCATCTTTGGAGCCCTCTGCTGGACTCTCTCCAGGAGTGCCATGTCTCTCTGGTACTGGGGAGCCCAGAACTGGACACAGCACTCCAAATGAGGCCTCCCCAGGGCTGAGTAGAGAGGGAGTATCACCTCCCTCCACCTGCTGGCAACACTCTGCCTAATGCACCCCAGGAGACCATGGGCCTTCTTGGCCACAAGGGCACATGGCTGCCTCAGGCTTAACTTGTTGTCCACCAGCACTCCCAGCTCCTTCTCCGCAGAGCTGCTCTCCAGCAGGTCAGCCCCCACCCTGTCCTGGTGCCTGGGGTTTATTCCTCCCCAGGTGCAGGACCCTGCACTTGCCTTTGTTGAACTTCAGGAGGTTCCTCTCTGCCCAGCTCTCCAGCCTGTCAAGGTCCCTTTGAATGGCAGCCCAGTCCTCTGGTGTGTCAGCCACTCCTGCCAGTTTAGTATCATCAGCAAACTTGCTGAGGGTGCACTCTGTCCCTTCCTCCAGGTCACTGATGAATAAGATAAACAGTACTGGACCCAGTATTGGCCTCTGGCAGACGCTGCTAGATACTGGCCTCGAACTAGACTGGGAGGTATTGGGCCAGTGATGTTAGAGAGCACAGAAGAGAGAGGAACAAACACATACAGAACTAAAGTGCTCTGATGTGCCTTAAAAGCATTGCCAAAGTCAGCTAATGACCACTGCCCATTACTACTAGAGTGCTGTACAAGGATTCAGGAATACTCAGTACAAGGATATTTTATGCTTTATCTATACCAGGAAGCTCCTGTATATATACCAGGAAGCTCCTGCAGACTGATAGCCTTTAATTGGGTTTACAAAGAGCTTAGATCTAAACTCCTCCCCATCTTCCCTAGCATTTGGAAGATCGTGATAATAGTCTATAGACCGACCAGTCATTCAGTACAGGCTAGAAACGAAAGTGATAAACCTGTGTATAAACATCCAAATAAAAATGATTACCTCCTTAAAAATCTTTGTCCATTCTTGCCAGTAACAAAGAGCTAAAAGCAGCCCTTTATCCAGCACTACTAGTTCTCATGGCCGTGTTCCCCAGGACAGGAAAATGACAAGCAATGCAGGTATGATTCAACTTGCCCTAAAGCAGACAACTACCAGCCAGGTGGCTCTGTTGTATTCTCTGCTCTGAAGTGTCTGTTGCCTGGGCTCCAGTTCTGGCCCAACTGATGGGTCATTTTCTCATACTTCAGTAAATCTGTTTATTCTGTGAGAGAAGGATTGAAGAGAACTTGTTTTATTCTGTTTTGGGGTTTTTTTTTTGTTTTGCATTCTCGATTTGGTTTGAGATGACAACACCTTAAACGTGAAATGTCTATATATGAGCTAGTGTATGCTTTTTCATATAACATCTACAGCCATTTTTTGTATGCAGTCATCACAGGGGTCCATGATGTGACAGAGGAACTATTGGAGATTCATGGCCTTCTGTAGCAGCTGGCATAAGGCACCTGAACTGTCACTAGGTGCTCACAGGCAGGAGATGGAGCTGAGCCCAGGCAACAGACACTTCAGAGCAGAGAATACAACAGAGCCACCTGGCTGGTAGTTGTCTGCTTTAGGGCAAGTTGAATCATACCTGCATTGCTTGTCATTTTCCTGTCCTGGGGAACATGGCCATGAGAACTAGTAGTGCTGGATAAAGGGCTGCTTTTAGCTCTTTGTTACTGGCAAGAATGGACAAAGATTTTTAAGGAGGTAATCATTTTTATTTGGATGTTTATACACAGGTTTATCACTTTCGTTTCTAGCCTGTACTGAATGACTGGTCGGTCTATAGACTATTATCACGATCTTCCAAATGCTAGGGAAGATGGGGAGGAGTTTAGATCTAAGCTCTTTGTAAACCCAATTAAAGGCTATCAGTCTGCAGGAGCTTCCTGGTATATATACAGGAGCTTCCTGGTATAGATAAAGCATAAAATATCCTTGTACTGAGTATTCCTGAATCCTTGTACAGCACTCTAGTAGTAATGGGCAGTGGTCATTAGCTGACTTTGGCAATGCTTTTAAGGCACATCAGAGCACTTTAGTTCTGTATGTGTTTGTTCCTCTCTCTTCTGTGCTCTCTAACATCACTGGCCCAATACCTCCCAGTCTAGTTCGAGGCCAGTATCTAGCAGCGTCTGCCAGAGGCCAATACTGGGTCCAGTACTGTTTATCTTATTCATCAGTGACCTGGAGGAAGGGACAGAGTGCACCCTCAGCAAGTTTGCTGATGATACTAAACTGGCAGGAGTGGCTGACACACCAGAGGACTGGGCTGCCATTCAAAGGGACCTTGACAGGCTGGAGAGCTGGGCAGAGAGGAACCTCCTGAAGTTCAACAAAGGCAAGTGCAGGGTCCTGCACCTGGGGAGGAATAAACCCCAGGCACCAGGACAGGGTGGGGGCTGACCTGCTGGAGAGCAGCTCTGCGGAGAAGGAGCTGGGAGTGCTGGTGGACAACAAGTTAAGCCTGAGGCAGCCATGTGCCCTTGTGGCCAAGAAGGCCCATGGTCTCCTGGGGTGCATTAGGCAGAGTGTTGCCAGCAGGTGGAGGGAGGTGATACTCCCTCTCTACTCAGCCCTGGGGAGGCCTCATTTGGAGTGCTGTGTCCAGTTCTGGGCTCCCCAGTACCAGAGAGACATGGCACTCCTGGAGAGAGTCCAGCAGAGGGCTCCAAAGATGATGAGGGGCCTGGAGCGTCTCTCCTGTGAGGAAAGGCTGAGAGAGCTGGGCCTGTTCAGCCTGGAGAAGAGAAGGCTGAGAGGGGAATCTGATCAATGTGTATAAGTATGGGAAGGGAGGGCGTCAAGAGGATGGGCCTAGACTCTTCTCCGTGGTGCCCAGCGATAGGACGAGAAGCATAAACCGAAGCACAGGCAATTCCATCTGAACCTGAGGAAAAACTTCTTTGCTGTGAGGGTGACGGAGCAGTGGCACAGGTTGCCCAGAGAGGTTGTGGAGTCTCCTTCACTGGAGATATTCAAAACCCGTCTGGATGTGATCCTGGGAAATACGCTCTGGAGGACTCCGCTTGAGCAGGGGGGTTGAACTAGATGATCTCCAGAAGTCCCTTCCAATCATCTCAACCATTCTGTGATTCTATAGATAACAAGGCAGTTAACAATGGCATTGGGGATTGAGCAGAAGTCTTTTTCTTGTAAACTGTATACTGTTACTATAAAACTATAGCAACAGATGTGAAACCCTACAATACCCTCCTACAGAGCAGATTTTCAAAGTGTAAGTGCAGTTTACCTAAGACGCTTCCACTTCCTTTGTCATTTGCTGAGACCACAGATTAAAAAAGTAGTGCATTTTGATTTTGGCAAGTATTAGAGCTTGGACGCTATACCACCACAAATCTGGTATAATTTCTATCTCCCCTTCACGTCTTCATTCTCTGGTTTCTAAATACAAATGAAATGTCTCTTCATGAATATGCCCATAGCATGTGGGCTAACAAAAAGCCTCTGCTTATCAAGTATCCTCAAGGAGAAATAAAAACAAAGTTTGCAAGCTACAACTTTCATTCACAAGCTGAAGACAACACACAGTTTATTGATTAGAAAAGGTCCTCCAAATACATTATACAGCAATGATATTTGTCAGTCAGATTTTGTACTTTTTCTGCTGAATTAAGAAACAACTTAATTATGAAGGCACAATGCAGACATTTCAGGCAAGCCATTAATGTCCAGCACACCTGGAAAGAAAAGCATCTTCATTCTATTTTCTTTAAAAGCTATTTGCTTGGTTTTCCTGACAGTTACATCCAAAAATTCAGTAAAGGCCTGAAACAGAACCCATCATCATACTGTAGAACGTGCTGAAGCTGTCAGAGAGCCAGTCACGCTTTCTCTTTTGCTTTTCCTCCACTTCCAGAAAGTTTCTAGGAAGACAGTTTGCTTGCTACCATTTCAGTCTCTTAAAAATTACTAGAAAACACTCAAGAAGAATGAAGGAAAAAACAGGCTGATAGTAAGGTGTTATGAAAAATACTTGCATATTGTATTTTGTGTGAGAGAACAGTAGATACTTTAAATTTAACCTCCTTTTAGATGTCCCTACACCATTCCTGTAGAGTTTAACAGCACATACACAATCTGATGGTTTTCTCAAGCCAAGCAGAGTTGTTGTTTTAGATAGCCATGGTAATTTGCTTTCACATCAGTACATCCGGAGAACTCTTCTGACGGTCTCCACATATTTATCACCAGAAACAGGTTTTCTCTGGCTTCCTGGTTCCAGAAACTTCTTGATTGCAGGGATGCTGCTTATATTTGCCTTAAATGCCTTTAAAAAGTAAACAAGGTGGTATTTAAAGATCAGAATGTAACACAAGAAAAAGAAGCTAGACTGACTTGTATAAGCAGAGGATTTAACTGAAGAGGGCACTATTTAGTTGCAATACAACCCAAAGACTGTCTATGCTTAAGGCTTGCATGAGCCAGTCCAAGACTGACATAGTGGTACTTTTCCCCTCAACTCGTGCATCTTTGTGCTTGTGAAACGACTTCCTCAGCTGGCTTCAGATCATGTCAGGCAGAAGGGGACTGCTCTCAAAGCGAACAGAAAGGAAATAGTCAACACAGCTACACTGGAAGAGACACCACCTATGCAATATTTGCACTGTTCATGTAGGTAAGTGCTTACTCAAAGCACGACAGCTGTGGGGACACTATGAAAGAAGACACTAAGTGTTAGCACTGCCATAAGTGACTGAAGTGATAGCACAGGAAGAAATAGGAAATACCAAGGATTAACCACAGTGCTGCAAGTAAAGACTACATTTAAATACATGTAACGAAGTGCTGCACATTTTAAAAGTATTGTTTGATGGAGTATGATTGCGTCATTTACCCAAGTGATTTTAGAGTGAGTTTTTTTTCTAAACACTTATAGGCAAATAACACATATTGTATGGAGACTGAATGTTTATGTTAGCATCCTCACCTACACAGAGTGCTTCAGAAACTTCAGTTCTAGTCCTGTAGCAAGAACACTAGGCAGGAAGAACTAGCTGCCAGCTTTGTGTGTTTCATTGTGCTAATATTCTTTCCAAGGATCCATGTCTTGCACCCTCTGTCCTTAGGGTGGCATCAGTAGTACTGAGTGGGTCAAGAGCAGGAGAATCTCTTCCCCAAAGCGTTATTAACGTAGCTCTGCTGTTAGCAATACTTCCTCTACTGATCAAGTAGTTCCAGAGAGATATTGTGAGTAGTCTCCCCAGTAACAGCAAAGATTCGTAATGATTTCTGTAAGTGATGCTCCTGCATTCCTTTCAGTCTTCCTAACCACCTTTTCATTACACATTTGTTAACAAATTGCTTGTTGAAATAAGAGAGAAAATATAGTTTTAGCCACAGCGGAAGTTTCCCCTTTGCCCCAACCTCATAATAGTAATAAAACAATTATCTGTTGTTTCAGATGTGTACTTTATGCAAATGTGTACTTCATACAAATAACACAGTGATTTGAAAAACATTTTCTACTGAAAGGCATGACAGAACTAGTGATGGGATGAAAGAAAAGTCAGTAGGATGGATTTCTTCAGATCTATACAGGAATTGTTCTAGGAAAGAATACATTCTCCAGATGAAGCCTATCAGGAGGTTCTTCCTAACAGCAGCAGAGTAGGACTAGAATGAAAGAAAAGCGACAAACATTCTTGTTTTATGGAATTGTCCACACATGGCAGATTTGGAAAGACTGTTTGTCATATTTCCAGCCATATGAGTGTATTGTTAGTGTAGCTACCTGTAACCGAGGAAACTCTGAGAGAGCATCGGACTTCTTCTCCTCTACCATTAAAATGGCTTCAAGAAGATGAACATCTGCCCAGCTAAGCCGGTTGCCAACAAGAAAGTCCTGTCCATGATGTTTCAAAATCTACAAGTGTTACAAATGAAAGCGTTCAGATGCAGATGGAGTCAGTCCTGGCTGATTTTTTCAGAATGCTCAGGCACACCTTCTCTCACAATACTTACTGTGCCTACTCTTCTTCTGACTCTTTCTCTCTCACACAGCTAGGGATATTATTAACATTGGATATGTAAGTTCAGTTCCTGCACTTACTGATCATTTTAAAGAATATCTACGAGCAACCCTCACAGCAGTGATCCAGAACCCCAGGGTTTCTCTTACCCATTCTCCCTTCCTCCTATACCCATAGGTAACCCGAAGTACTGAACTATAAGGTTAGATACCTCCTTGGTTTTCTCTCCTTTCCAGACGAATACATCCTGAATTTTCTGTTTATAGTTACAACTTCAATGGAAAAATAGATAATGTAAAAAGAGTTGTGATCAACCTGAAGCTTTTTGGCTAAGATACAACAAGTAGAATGTAGGGCAGAACTGAATTCCAGTAGCCATACTTATTTTAACCAACAAGCTAGCATTTAAGTGGGAAACTGTACTCCCTTCAACCTTTAAAACAGTGAAGCAGCTATTTCTGCCAGATCATCCGGTCTGTGTATGTTAAGCTTGTACTGAAAGCACCTGTTGGGTCCAATCTCTCAGAGGATGTTAGAGAAACACCAAGATGCCAGTATGGCTTAGGCAGCAGGCAGTTCTGACCAGAACACTTGAGTACCAGGAGCTGCTCCTACATCTACCTGGGGAACTTAAAACATTGAGAATCTCTGAGACTTGCTACGTTACTGTAGTTAAAAAGCCACATAGACGAATCTGAAATGTCGAACTTATGACAGCTAGCTATTTTAAAACTGTGATGTCCTTGCAATGCAAGTTACCTAGTTTTCTTTTTCTTAAAAAACAGGAAGTTGCCATTTAGACTTTATACAGACATATTCATGTACTTGTTAGATCATAAAGCTTTTGAGTCTAAAGGGATATTTGGATCCTTCAGTCTGAACACTGCTACTGCTCAGCCCATAGAATCTCACTCAGGAATTTCTGCATTTAACCTCCCACCTCTGCTCTCATACTACTCTGACCTCCCACCTCTGCTCTCCAGCCTGCTGACAATATGACAACCTAGGTTAAAGTACTGTACTGATTCTTTTCCGTTTCCTTTGCTTTTGGCAAAATACCCAGCATTCCCATTGCCATCCTTCCAGAGCAATGGAAGGAAATGATGCTCCCACGTACCTTTTCGTAGGCTGGGAAATATCTGCTTGTGGCCTTTTGAATTATATTGGCATGTTCCTTCTCTTTCTCCTCAGCTGATAGGAAGGGAAATCTCATAAAAAAGGCCATAAGATCATCTGTTCCTCCTACATACATATCAATTCTAAAAAACAAACAAACACACACCACCAACTTAAATAAGGTGGCACTTTCCTAGGCAGAGCGCTTTCTTAGTCAGATTTGTGTTGTGGTAGTAAAAGTTTTTTTTTTTTTCCCCCCACCAGGGAAATTATTTTTCCAGTTAAATACAAACAAACAAACAAACAAACCAACCCACCACAGTCTCACTCTCACTCATACTCGTAGCACTGCTGGTGCTTCACTTGCCCTACGGTCCAGGATTAATTCTAAACAGGATTGTACAGGCACTAAAAGTCTTTAACTTCAAACAGCAAATACTGATACAGATCTCTTCAGAATCACTATAGAGAAACACAAAGCACCATAAGGTGACACATCTTGAACTAGTTCAGTCATCTAGATGAATCCCACCTTCAGGCTTTCATCCAAAGTCCAAGTGGTGACAAACTACAGGCTGATGTTTTATTAGAAAACTACAAACCACTGCATCAAATATTTTTTATATAAAAATAATCTAATTAGAACAAATCAATTGGCTTGCATCCAACAGTGGCCTGTCACACTCACTGGAAGTTGTGTGTGTCACTGAGGCACACAGGTGATTCCCTGGGTGTGCTAGTGAACAACTAATTCTAGGTCTATCTAAGCTACTATAATAAATTCAAGAAGAGTAGTACTGTTACGGTACAGGGCTCTCTCCTTCAGGTCCTTCCCGTAGAGGTTGTACTTTGCTGCTATGTAGCTGAGGATGGCTCTAGTCTGCACCATCTTCATCCCATCAATCTCCACCATGGGCACTTGCTGAAACAGCAGGACTCCATCTAGAGCAAGGGAAAGTCACACATTTTCGTGCTGGATCCAATAGCTCCATATAAGATTTCCTGTCACCTTCAGGAAAAGGTGTTTACTTTTATGGTGAGTTTGCTGTGATTGGTCCTTATATTACACTGAGGAAGAATTTCTTTTTTTTTTTTAAAACGTGCAAACAATAAATTACAATGGTGCAGACAAATTAAATTGAAGAGCAGAATTACTGTGGATTAACAGCCTCACTTAAAAAAAAGTTCACTAAGTTGCATTCTGGACTGTGTACAACCGCTTTTATATGGATATTGAAATACAGTGGAGACTGACTCTAAAACATGAACAGAATAAAGAATATCTAATTCTAAATAAAGACCTAAAAATATATCTCTGTTCTGCTATTTGAAACACAGTTGAAGCAAACGTCAGATTCCCAAATGTCTCCCTTTGAACGAGTATCTAAAGGTAAGTTAGACATTCAATAAAGTTTTAGGATAAGCTTTTGCAAGTTGTTGAAGCCCAGGGTAAACGTATAGGACCACGTGGAGTATACAGAAGGGAATAAAATTCATATGGTAACTGCATGACGCTGCTTTCTTCATGAATGAGGATTTGATGAATTCTGACAAATGAATTTCAAATACAACTTGGCAAATGCTCAGGTACCACGACATTTAACCAGTCATCTTATAGCTAAGTCACAAAAATATTTGCTATGGCCCATTTTTAGAAGTAACCACATGTTCTTAAATCAGCTAAAGTGATTTTTCATTAACAGGAGGGGCATCAACCGACAAAGGGAACACAGAACAACCGAAAGGCCTGGAAAAGGCATTTAATCTTCAATTGTGCCTGTCCACACCTGGGGAAAAACAAAACAAAACAAAACAAACCCACGAGTCCCCTGTTCACAGCTCTCAGTTTTACTTCCCTCTCTGCTCTGAAAGTCCCAAAGGCAATTTCAAACACACCTTACCTGAGGTTAGAGTAAAGCCTGCTCACACGTTTCTTGAGGTTTCATCTGGACTCACCTTTAAGGAGCTTCTCATACTGTTCTCGTGTTTTCAAAAACTCTTCTTCAAACTGACAGAAGAGAATAGGGAAGAAAAGGAAATGAGCATCTTGTCACATTTCTAAGAACAGACAAATCTGTTAAGCATCATACAGGGAAGAGAATATACAGCGTGGTTCCTTCCATTCCAGGTGCGGCTCTGAAGAACATACAAGGGGCAGAACCCCTTCGCAAAACCTCTTGGCCTGTTTTACTTGGAAGCTGCTGCCGCAGGCAACTCTAGCAGAAAAACTGGCAATAGGAACTGGAGTAAGGAGGGCTTCTTTGGTATTGGACAAACAATTTAATCCAACACAGTTGACCTAAAGTAGTAATACTGAATCATACTGAAAGGGGGGAGGGGGACTAGGAAATACTGTTTACTGTGCCACCTTGAATACTTTTTCTTCGTTGGCTACTAACTTAAGTGATCTGCCTCAACAACAAGCTTGCAGATTAAAATTAAAAAATGCTAAAACGAACCTCAACCCCAGCTGCAGTTAACAACCAGCGAACTGACTCCATTTTGCCTCTTCCATCAAAGTAGTAAAGTTTAGGTTTTCCAGGCATGACTTCAACCTTCTTGTCACCTAAAACATTTATATGGAGATTACAGTCTAATAAGAGGAAGAATCCGATGGCAGGCGAAGTAGCAGTTCACAGAAATGTAAGTTAATTTTAAACAAAACATTTCAGTAAAGTTTCGGTCTAAACTGATTTAGTGTTATTGCACAGTCAAATCACAGTAACAAGTGTTTCATAGTTCTTTCCATTCCCCCAAAATATAGAAGGATCAAATATCATGTTGCTAAGTAGGACATAACTGAGAAAATAAAGTCACCACTAAAGAAATCCTTAAAATCCTTCAGGAGAAAAAAAAAAAAATTAGCACTCGAGTTTCTAAAAGAACCACTGCTAACAGCCATGGTTCAATCAAAGAGGGGAAAAGGGACTAGACAGGATTTTCAAGTCTGGCAGTCCTTATATCAGAGAAGGCCAAAAGTATCTAAAGATGAACTCTATATATAATTAGGTGAAGTATGGGAAATGTTTTCAAAAGCTCCCACTTTTCTTTCTAGCTCTGGTGATCCAGGATAAGTAGGTGACCTGGGATAAGTAAGAACTTGAGAAGAGTAACTAATTTATTCTGCAAGAATCCAGACTGAAACAGGAAGATTCAGACTATTGTACAATTGACCCTTCTACTGGCTTCATTTCTTTCTATTAACAATCTTTATTGCTAACCATAACTTCAAAGTCTATAAAGTTGCTGAAGTCTATGATGCTGCTTTTAGAGAGGAATGTTAATTCTTGAATGACTTCATAAACCAGGCTTTCTTTTTTTTTTTTTTTTAAATAGACCAGTGTTTTGATCTCAGCAGGAGTCAGATTCCATTGTAGAGCCATGAGCCAAGCGAACACCAAATTTCATCGCACTGGTATGCCATATACAGAACTGCATAATAGTAAGTCGTCCTTACTGCAACTGAGAATGTTTTTCCTCCGCAGGGACATTCTTTGTCCCTCTAATCAAGAATTTAATGCTGGGAAAGGGTCTGTAGGAATGCGAACAAGAGCCTTCACTTCATGAAGTTGCAAGAGTTCCTTCATACACAGGAAAAAAAAAGTGACCTTTGAAAGACCTTGAACACAGAAGAAGCACTTGGCAAGGCATCTGCTTGTTAGCTAACAGGCACAAAAATAAAGACACAAAGACTTCAGCTGACCACAGGAATTCAAATGAGCAAGGCTGCTCAGCCCTTCTAGCCAGCTCAGGGGCCTCCTTCTCTTGTCAGGAAAATCACTGGGAACACGAGCACTGCCAAGTAGCACCTGCACCACTAATAAAAAAAACAGTGCACAAGAGTGGCGGGGGGAACAAAGAAGTATCAGAATGAACTACACAAGCTACATAAAAAAAACCAAAGTGAAATAGTAAAAATAAGAAACAATGTAAAGTATGTTTTAAAAGTGCAAGTCGCTTATAACACAGGTAAATTGACAAAGGGGGGGGGGGAGCCAGATGCGGTTTTTAACTTGAAGTTTAAAAAAATTGGAAGAGACAGAAGAGCCACAGTACTTCAGTTTACCCGTGACACACACAAAACAGACCAACATACACTTCACAAACGGTAAGCGAGTTACTGTTTGTCAGGCCCACATGAAGACAGCAATACAGCAAAGAGCTAACAGCAGGTAAAGACTTGATGGATGCTCGTCTTTTAAATAGGTGGGACCAACAGGCTTTGAAGCAAGCTGTAGCCCTTTGACTCCTAAGGCTGCATGTGCCATGTAGTACTGGAAGAGGAAGGAAGTCCAACTTGTGAACTGAAATCTGCTGGAAGGAAGCATCCCAGGGATGGGGAAGATGGAGCTTCCTCCCCCCGCCTGCCTTTTCACCAGAAGTAAAGGAAAGAAAGCGGTAATTTCAGCCGAGAGCTGTAATCCCAGGATGCTGGCCGTTCTTCTCAACCTAGTATTCCAACAGCTAAAGATGCTTGGGGGGGGGGGGGGGAAGCACACCTTGATCTCAATTTCAGCGAGATTTGGATCAGGTACGAACTAGTTAGAGGGACACAAGAGAGAGATGACCAAACCCAGCTGATGTAGTTTGACTTACAGTTCTCTACCTAATTAGACCCCACCCCTCAAAACCAGTTATTTTCTCTTTCTTGTTTCCACTTTCAATTAATCTGATTAAAATGAGAGTTGGAAGGGGTTTCCAGTAGGTCCGCTATTAGGTAGAATCAAGCAGGGAGCAGACTTTCTCCTGCGCAATGGATGGCAAAATTATTTCTGACTTATGGTGCCGTCCCCTTTAATTCTGACAGCGATTTATGCAGCGCAACTAGCCTAACATGGGAAAAGAGAAACTTGCAGGACGGAGAACGTGAGCATCCGCACAAGAAGCCATCGCTCTTGTGCTAGGCATACGCACCAAAAGCGCACCAGCGAACGCTTCTTTTTTGCTTCGCGCATTCAGCAGCCCCCAATCCACCACCAACTGTTGTTTCCCGCTCAAAACTGTGCAAGACCAACCTGGAAGGAAAGTCACCTACCGAACCCAGGACTGGGTAACCGTCTCCTGGGCCACCAACTCCAACCGTGACAATTTCTCCCCAGGTACAATATATATATATATATATATATATATATATATATAAAACCGATTGTGTAACTGAATGGGGAACCGTCATGTTAATAATTTATGGTGGCAGAGGGCCTAGAGGCAAAGGTAAAACAAAACAAACTTGCACAGAGAAGATCAGAAGCGCTGGAGCTGGCAACTTTTTCATATCTGAGATGAAACGCCCTTGACCGGCAGCCGGTCTTATCTTCTAGATAAGACGCTCTATCAGCAAACAAAACCCGGCGCGACGTTTTCAGTTACTTGTCCGCGCGCCAAAGAAAGTCCGGGTGGCCAAGGGAGCAGGGAACAGCCGCAGGCCTGGCCGAGCCCGGCCGCGCCGCGGCAGCTCCCGGCTACGGCCGGCGAGGGCAGCAGCCGGCGCCACGCTATGAGGGCGGCAAGGGCGAGCCTCTGTAGGGGCCCCCGACACCGCCGCCCAACACAGCACCCTCCTCCCGCCGCCAGTCCCACAGCCGGGCCGGGCCGGGCCGGACTGGACCGGACCGGACCGGACCGGACCTGCGCGAGGGCCGCCGGAGCGCGGCGCTGCACGCACCTACCTAAGCCCAGCGCCAACGCGAAGCGCTGCGCCACACCGCCACCGCCACCCGCTCCGGCTACGACGCGGTAGGCGGTGACAGGTCAGGCAGCCGCCAATAGGAAGCCTTAGATTTGCATGCTCCGCGAAGGCTTCTGGGAGAGAAACTTAGTTCTAAAAACTGCTAACGTTTTTCGTAGTCTTGGTGTATTTTCGACCGATCATGTTTGTTGCGCAGGGAAAGAAGTTTTCATTTTACAGTTTATCAAATTTTCAGCTTGCGCGGAATCACCCTAGCAGAAAGATAAACAGTATCTTGACCTTTAAATATCCGCCGCGGCCCAGGGCTTTTCTGGATGTGAGGGCGATCTGGCTGCGACATCTGTCACCCCATTGATCGCCAGGGTTGATTCGGCTGATCTGGCTGGCTAGGCGGGTGTCCCCTTCCTCCCTCACCGCTCCATGTGCGTCCCTCCCGAAGCTGCGCGCTCGGTCGAAGAGGACGACCTTCCCCGATAGAGACGTACCGTTCATCGGTCAAGGGTATACGGTAGCTGCGCTCCCCTGCTAGAACCTCCAAACAAGCTCAAGGTCCATTTGTAGGAGAACGTAGGGTAGTCAAGCTTCCAAGACTGCAGACACATCCAAGTGAGGCGCTGCACGTGGCAGTCTGCCATTCTTTTTAGGCAGGCTCGGCCTATAAACAAAGCCTCCCCGATGCATGGAAGAAGGTGTTTAATGCTTTTATTACCTTGTTGCTTTAGTTGACAATTTTATTGATAATTTAATAACGAATAAATACTAATTGAAAATACAACAGGGATATTAAATAGGAGCTTCCTGATTAACAGAAATCCCTTCTTGCATAGTACTTGTTTGTGTTCTTATTCTGCGCTATACGTTCTTTTTTGGAGATGGGAACGTAGCAAATTCTAATTAATTTTAATTAACATTCTTCCAGTCATTGCTGGTCTCCCTCAGTTTATCCATCTATGAATTCCTGAGTCCCCCCACTGTACAGACAAGATGGTTATAATGTAGAATACTTAAATAAAAGCAAGAGTACTTTCTGGAAAAATACATTAAAATACAATTAACATCTAGTTCTTCCCCTGCACAATTAATTTCAAGGCTGCCTAAACAGACAGCAAAAAGGCAGGATGTGTTCGTTACCAGTTGTCTTCCGCTTCTATTATCTTGAGAGCGGGGGGAGAAGGTTGAGGAGAGATGACACAAGACATTATGGACAATTGTATCCTTCTTCCAAGGTGTTATGCATCTTTTATTTTAATTCAGGGTTTCTCTTAACTTCAGAGAAGTTGCCATCCAAGGACTAATCTGGTAGGATTATACAAAGCTCACAACATACTGCATAAGTTACATGTTTAGACTCAAACCACATGGCCAATGACCTTGCAAAAAGGCAAGTCTCAACAGCACAGCTTACAGAGAGGTACTACACGTCTGAGAAGAAACCAATTTTTTTGTTTGTTTGTTTTCAGGGCTTTTTTTTTTTTTTGGCTCTTTTTTACAAACTAAAAGACTGTTTCAAAAATAATGAACGAAAGTTCAACACTCTAGTCAGTAATTCTTCAAGAGTAACTTTATTCTGACACAGAAGTACTGAAACAAACACTCATAACATTTTTTGAACAAAAACACTGAATAAACAAGAACTGTTATTTCTTTAAGATCTTTTTTTGCCATGACAGTTCCATCCTCTCTTTCCACATAAGCTCAGAGATTTCTTTCAATAAATACTTTCCTCTCTACTTTACGGATCATCCTTTTCACAGCCTTACTAGACATGCAAAATACCATGGAAATGGCTTTTCTAGGGTTCTTTTTTGGCTAACATCATGGCACTCGCACAAGACTTAAGAAAACCTGGGTTATAGAGGTGAATGAGTCCAATGTCAGGCCCCTTCATTTCCAACAGTCATTAAATGCTATGCATAAGCCTGAGAAAATGTAAACAGATTTCTAAAAACCATTTTGCATAAGGATGCTGCTGAATATTAAGACAAAGTAGTAGGTTACATACAATAAACTCTCAGATAGGCTGCTTTTGTCCAGATTTCAGTACAATAAACAGACTAACGCCTTTTCCACCTGTATTGCACACTGAGAAAGCACATTAAAATACGTAGCTCACTTAAGTTAGTCCTTATTCAAACAGAACTTTTCATCAGGAATTTGCTTGAGTAAAAAGACTACAAAGAGAGTGTTGCCATTACACTTCCCACTTAGCAACTTTTCCCTGCCACCAAATCAAATCTAAAACTAGAATAGGTGATTTTGAATGTCAAGATTATTAGCTTTTTTCCAAAATAAAGGTTTTAATTTGGGAAAGGGGTAGAAATATCAAACAACCTAATTACTTTTTTTTTTTTTTTTTTAATGCTTTTGCTGAACTAACCCAAAACCTGAACACTACATGCAAGGAAATCACTGCAGGGCTGATTAAGGTTCAGAGAGTTCAAGTCAGGTCCAGATTCATCCTCTATCACTTCAGTGATGGGAACTATTCCACAGATGCAGCAGAGAGACCCAGGCACCTCCAGAGGGCTATTAAGTTCTCAGGTGAACTGAATCTCTCATGGGGCAGTTCCCACTCAGCCCTGCCCAGACAGAGCACAACAAACAGGCTTATGCCTGCTAGGATGAATCCAAGCCACCACAACGCAGCCTTATCACCTGTCTCCCACTTCCATTAGTAGGAGTTAAGCGCATGAAAGACTACTTAAATGATCTACTTAGGTCAAGGGCAGGGTCAGGGTTTTCCCACTTAGGACCAATTCTCCAGTGAGAAAATAAATTGACATCTAGACATAAATACAGATATTTATTTCCGTCAAGAGAAAAACTGTCTGTCTCGTTCTAACACAAATACACGTATTTCCTTTTCTGCTTGCCCAAATACACCGTTAGTGCGTGCTTTAGAATCCAGCATCGCTGTTCTAGTTTATTGCTAGCTACACAGTGGTGTCCCTGCTTTGGAGGCAGTTTGGAATCGTTATCGTTTGGATTTAGTGTTTGTTACAAAAAAAATAATTGGGGAAGGTGGACACAGAACATACCCTTGGTACGTACATGTCCTAGATGCACGTTCCTTCTCATGTTTAAACCCTCCCGCTCCTTTTCTGCCATGTACAGGAGAGCACTGTCTCACTGTGGAGCCCATACAAACAACCTGCCCCTCACGCTTCCTTCTAGTACTGAGCCAGCAGCTGACTCTGAAGTACAGTCTCCTCTGGCCCCACACGTTCTCCGTGGAAAGTACTGAAAAAGGTCAGGGCACGTTACCAATCTCCAGCCCACAGCAGCTGCCACTTGCAGATGCGGCAGATCCCACCAGGAGGAGCTCACCAACAGACTTGCCATCCAGCTCCTTCAGAAGAGCCGGACAGAGAACCACACCTACCCCGATCCCCTTGCACTGGATCCTAGTCTCATGGATTTTTAAGATTTGTCTGATCTGTTCATGAGGAGAAACTCAGATGAGGTTTCCAAAAGGTGAGCATTTCCGAACACTTCTGCGGGAAGACGCATTTTTACAAAACACTTCAGCTTTGCTGGTGCTGTTTCAAAACACAGCTGTAAGGGAAGATGCTGCCCCCCACAGCACTGTGTTTTATACACAGGCTTAATTTTCTATGGAAGCAGGTGCAAGAACGCCCAAACGCTGACTGCGATCTAAATTTACCTTTTGCCAATGGCTGAACTCTGGCATGCCTTTCCAGCACAGAACTAACCCAGCCTGCAGGGCCACTTCCCTACTCATTCCTTTTCTCTTTTAAACCCGGTTACTTACTTCTCCCTTCAAAGAATTGTATCAGTTTCAGTGAAATCAATTAAATTCAATTTTAGAATGGCATATTAATCTTTGCAAGTGAAGTACTGAAGTGAAGAACTGAAGTAAGCTTAAGCTTACTCATTTGCAGCAGCAGGAACATGTGAAAATTAAGTCAACTGCATAGATACTATTTCCTTAAACTCTGCTGCTGGCTATCACTAATACTTATCTTTACCTGTGAAACCAGCTTTGTCATAGCCAATACTGTCTTAAATATGTCTTCAGATCCTATATTCCCTTTAAAAAAACAACTGTTTCTTCTCCTTAGAAGTCATTAGGAAATATTAAAATAAATTGAATAGAAGTATTTATATCCAATAAATTGAATAGAAGTTCTATTTCATGGTGAACAATGCCAGGAAGCAACTTTGAAGCAGGACAAATAAATGTTATGTCAGAAAACAGATCTATTGAATACCCGTCACCAAAGAGAAGATTCCCTCAAATTTGGCAAAAGCAAAACACAGGCTGAATGCAGCCAATTTAACAGTATAGTCTGTTTCTGCTGCTCTCTTTCAGGCCAAACTCCCATTAACCCCCAATGGGAACTGAGAACGGGGCTGGAAAGCTAGACAGCAGTCCAACAAAAGCCTTGTAAAGGCAAAAATAAATACCCTCAAAAAGTCTCCCACTGACTTGGGACTTTCATCAGTCTCTCACTGACTACAAAGGAAAGTACTTCCAGTCACTGCTGTGATGTCAGTATGAAGCAAATGAATAGATGACAACGGCAGCATGGCATCAAGATGAGGCTGTAATAATTTCAGTAATGCCACATTCAGCACACAATCTTCAGAAGATGTCCGATGAACGCCCCTTCCTCAACACTGTTCTTTCACTGCAATATTGCACCGCTTCGCTTTTTTTTTTTTTTTTTTTTTTTTTACCCATTTTCATTAAAAAAGTTGAATCTAATAAAGGAAAAAGTTAAAATTTTAAAAAGTTCATTATAAAAATTTACCACATAAAAATGCCAACCCCCCTAAGCCATATATACAAAATGTATCAGATTTATGAAAATAACTGGACCCAATTATATAACAATTTTGTACAAAAAGGTACAAGACCGCATTTATATTAATACAAATAAGAGTAAAAAACTTCAAAGTGTCTCACTCATAGAGGATCCGTTTCTTTTAAATTTGCAGGTTTACTAAATGATATCAAGTTGTCTCATGTTAGTCACCATTTCATGGGAAATATGCACTGGTTCAGAGAGTATTTCCGTACGTCACCGGTGAGCACCATACTTTGAAGACCAGTCAATACGCCCGTGGATTGGCTGAGCTGGTGGTGGAAGAGGCATTAGCCTTGGTGTGCTTTTTGAAGGTGAATTAAATGATGGTCGTCCAAGACAGGGTCCTACTGACTTCAAAGAAGCACAGTCTACGAGATAAAAGAAAATATGAGGATATAAAGGTTCAATGAATATCTATCCACATTAAAAAATAACTGGATGCAGGACTATAACCTTGTTTCTTCAAGGGAGAAGCCTCTTTTTTGAGCAGGATTTGCTGATGTGAAACAACAGTGGATTCAACCCCTAAAACCTTCTCAGACTATCTAAGTAGCAACAAATGAGTTAGTGTACATCCTTATGCTTCTGCTGTGAATTCTGTGCCAACTCTCCATTGAAATGCACTGTCCATAAATCTAAATAATTAATCAAAGTAAAACTAAACCTACTCCTTACTCAAAAAGTTCTGAAAGGTCATGGTGTGCAGCCCTAGTCACTCGACTACGTGCAGATAAAGTAAAACAAAAGTATGTAGTTCAGTGCTGCATATACACAGCATTACTAGAGAACTGAGAAAGAGACCAAGACAACTTTAGTACAATACTTACTAGAAGATGGATCCACAATTGGTGCTAACTGAACCCTCTGCCCAGCAGAGCCTACTTCCTTCTTCAGAAATGAAGGGATATAACCGCTAGTTAGGCCGCTTGATCCTACGGGCCCTAAAAGAAATGGCAAGGAACACTTGACATCAACACAATGGATCTCTCATACTATCAAAGCTTGTTACAGGTCTACTGACAGCGGTTGACAAATGTGTGCATCGGTGGGTCATGCTCAAGATCAAGCCAGATTACGGACTTATAAAAACAAGTACTCCACTGAAGTCACTAGAAGTCTGTTAACCCTTTATGCCTGCATTCAGGAGACTGGCAACATCAGACTACTATAAAGACAAATGGAAAACAGGTATAAATCGCACCTCCAGAGGGTTAATTTCTGCTTCTCCCCAACAGTCTCAGAAATAAGCTAGCACTTTTTTTTAAGCAAGGTTTCTTAGAACTTTCAAGACTTGGCATTTAGCTGGAATTTTTTGGTCTGACTTTCAGCAACTGGGTTCTGTGAGTGCAGTCAGTCTTGCTGTCTAAGCCAGATGCAGTGGGTCTGCGGCTCTGACGCTAGACAAGCTCTTTCAGAAGCCAGTAAGAGTGACACTTACTGAATGGGGACAAAAATCATGTTTCAAATTAGTCAAGTCAGTTATAAAACCTGCCCTAAAATGAGTAGGAGCAGACTTGTCCTGTAAGGAGATCTGTAAGGAGATCTGTAAGAACTGGACCAAAAAGTATTATAAATACAATAGCCTAGAGTCATAGCACAGATGGACACTTGTTAAACTAAACAAGTTAACATGCACAGACCTATGGCATATATTTCTATAATGTAATAGAGCAGTAGCAAAGCATATTGTGGGAACTAATGACAAGTTAAAAAAGGAAAAATCTAATATTATCCTATGCGTCTACAGAAGAAGCAGTAACTTATGAAAGAGCCGGAAAGGAAACGTATGCTAGGTATATAAACGTATGCTAGGTATATAAAGGTTATCACGTAGTTTAGTCATGTACAATATCCTCCCATCTTGGATCTTTCCTTAAAGATATTCTGATTAAGTTAGATCCTAAATTTTCACATTTTTAAAAATAAAGTTTCTAAGGGCCAAAACCGCTTCTTCTGGCCAAGAATCAACAGAAACTTTTTCATCTTCATAGCAACACATGCAAAACAAGAACTGCACTGCAGAATTCCAACACCACATGAAAACCCGAAGCCAAAAGAGATTAGAGAGGGAACAAATAGCTACAATTTAGAAACATCAAGATGTTTAAGTACGTCTGATTAAATCCAGTGTAAACGTGTACAAATTATTTACTTCCAATCACGTAATAGGAATTAAATATCTGAAATACGAAATGCCAAAAAAAAAAAAAAAACTGAAGAAAAATTAAGAAGTTTTGCTTTCTGTCTGAATTCTTTAAAGCTACAATTATTCCACTATTTTAAACGGTAAGCAATTAAAAGACATCTCATGACAGATTTTTTCAAATGGTAAGAGTCATAATTTCCCCTCCCCCCCCCTCAATTCAGGTCAGCTTTCCCCTTTTGTGACAGTAATTTACACAGCAGCTGGGTTAAAAGAATTTGTAAGTCATATTTCAGGTTTCCAAAAACTGACAAAGGAAATTAAAGGCTACTGGGAGTATTTCAAGCTGAATAGACCTAAGCTGACCATCCTTCTATGCATGCGGTACTTCAAACAAGATTTTTTGGAAGTCATTAGAGGAAATGACTATATGTCAGTTTAAGTTAATCCCCAGCTCCAAGGAACGTTGCTCTTTACAGGTTTTGATGGAAAGAACAGATACAATAGCAAATATGTTTGCAGATGACAATGCGTTAGAAATGGGTGACCCAAAATACAGCTGACTGGAATTGTAAAGACACCACTTATTAGTTTTTCTTACAGTGTTAAGCACAGCTTCTTACCCGAATTCATCCTGTTGACACTTCCTCCCAAACCTGAAGCTTTCCCAGGCAAACCAGAACTAGACCAGTGATTAGATGGAACAGACTCTTTGTTTGAAGTGGAGACTATGCTATTCCTTGTGCTTATTCCTAGAGCAAAAATGAAGAAGCAAGTCCATCATCCGAAATCTCTGCTGTTATACAAGCTTGCATGCGTTCAATCTGATGCACAATCTTAGAGCAGTTGTTCAGTTCAGTGAACTTTAACTAAAAATTTTTCACTCTACCATGCTGCCTCTGCATTACTTTCCACTCTCTCATACATACTGCTGTGACTATCCATAGGCCCTGTTCCTGCAAGGATACTGGTGTAAAGAGTTCCACTAGCCTCAACAGCTAGCTGTTTATGTTGGGGCAGGACCCTTACATCAGGACCAGAAATACTCTGAAGTCACAGAAGGTGACCCTTGCTACATAAGTGAAAATTATGTTTCCTGTTAAACTCATCATGCCACAAACTTTAACCTAACAGTGACAAAATACTTTTGAGACTGAATAACGGTAACTACATTTCTTATAATTCTCACATTCTTCTTGGGTGCCTCTACTGAAATCAAGGAAAGTTTTCCACGCAGATTTTGCGAGCAGTTTGCAGTAGAGTTCATATGTCACATATTATTTGCATTTGATATATGTATTATATTTAAGCAGAGTATCTAGCACGGAAGGATGCGCTCACAGTTTGTGGTAAAGCAAAAGCAGACTTGCGATCACTGGGTTTTACAACCTTCTTCAGTCACACAACTATTAGCTACCAAAACTCTACTTCAATGGTCCGGTTTTGAAAGTGTCTGAAATGGTAAATATTACAGCTACATTCCACTTGTGTTTCAGAAAAAAGACTAACACTCAGTCCATCCTCACATTCCCTTCCTGTTAACTTAATTTCAGAGTGTTCACACACTAAGTCAATGAATGGCTAACAGTGGCTTTACAAATAAAAATTACGAAAGAGGATACATTTATGGACAGCTCATCTTCAGCACACGGAGCTACGCTCCCCACCTCCTGCACTAGATAGAGCCCGTGCTGCTGTCAATATAGCAGCGGTTAACAGGACTACAGGCATGCGACTCCTCTACAGGGACACGGAGTTGTATTCTGCTTGACTCCAAGCCACAACAAAGCGTATTCCCACTAGCTATCACATAGCATTTGCTGTTCACGGTACTGTATATTCATGAGGTAAACTGAGGGCATTTTTGTCCTTTCCCAGGCTAGGCGGCCAGTCTTACCCTTCTTCGGGAAGCAGGGAATAGCTTGGCACATTAATGGACATTTTCTAACACACTTAGAAGCATAAAAGAGCACCTGGTATAAAGAAGAAACGCCAAGAATCTTTTTTTAATCTTTTTCTTGTAAGGAGGATTTACCTCAGTTTCTAGCCTGCTAAAATCTGCTTTGTATTATGGTCATTTACACTCGCAGAAAAGCTCTTGCTTCCTTCATTTTCCTTAATCAGCAGTCCTCCTCTACAAGCTCAAAGGAGGAAGCTTAATGTATTAATGATTCATTGGAATTACAGGAAGAAAAAGAAACATATTTTTACTAACCAGGCAGATACCTAGAATGTCTCAAGTAGTGCTGCTTTGCTGCAGAAACTCGCAACGTGGGAGTGTCCTGGCGTGGAAGAGTAGCATGCGAAGGTGCACTGTTGCCAGAACCCACAGCATCCGAAGGCTTCAGGTCCAAAATGCTTTCAAACCTATAACCCAAAAATTGCGCTATGCTATAAGTGTTGGACTAAGCATATGTTTATCCACAGTTGGCCTTCTTTCCTCCATCCCATCTCCAGGGATCATTTCCTCATATTGTGCTTGCTATAGCAAAAACATTCAGATAACAGGAAATATTTTCAGCACTGAAGCCATTTAAGCACTCCTGAAAAATCAGATTTGAGTCTCTAGTCCCTTTATAAATTGCTTTGTAAGTTTGTCTACTGTGTGTGATCCACTGAAAGTGCAGCTTAGTCTCATCCAAAACAGTTTAAATGTGTGGAATATGTTAAAATAGTTCATACATGAAGTAGAAAACATATAATCAGAGATTCATTTGGGAAGATTTAAGCTAAGCATGATTTTCAGAGGGGAAAATGGCTATGAAATTGTATAGAAAGATGCTTAGTCTATGAAAGAATACGTTGCTATCAGAAGGGTCAGCATGAAAGCACCAAGAAACCAAGACAAACTAGAAAAGAGAACAACTGTGTCCCCTTCACTAGCCTGGACATGTTTCTAGATATGTAGAGATCATAAAGAGCAAAGACTATGGAAAAAAAAAAAATAAGAGGAGAAGCTTAAAGAAATGACACCAAACAGCATGCTAACACAGAGAAAACTTACCTACAAAGAGCTTCATTACTCTGCCTCTTCTTGTTTTTCAAGTCAGCTCTCGTAAGGGAAGAGCTGAAATCAAGATCTTCCAAGTCATCCCAGGCTTCAGAACTCCTCAGTGTTCTAGCAAGATGTCCCCATCTTCGCCTAGTTTTTGGCTGAAGTTCACCGTTTATGTTTTCGGCCCCACCAGATATTTTCTGTTATAATGATTAAAAAGAAACAACCCCCCCACACACCACAGACAAAAGGATATATGATAAGAGTAAACAGAGGGCTGCTTTTTTTTTTTTTAAATCTCCAAGAATAAGAGTGATAATAGAATTGTAACAATTGAAATCTAACCTTTATTTAACATAATCTAAGAACACAATCTATAGCCTCTAGTCATTACCACTATCTTCTGCATTTCATCCTGTATTGAAATAGCTTGCATCAACAGGAGAAGTTTCTTACGTCTCATTTCCAATTCTATTGGTCTTTCACTATATAACTTCCAAAAAATTACGTCATACGTGATTTTACTTTTCAACCCATCTCGTGAGTGCAAAACTGCATGCATGCTCCTGTTTCCACAAGCCTAAGCCTAGGCATTTTTAAAATGTATTTTTTCTACAGGACACTGAAGGTGCAAATTTGGGTCTCTTCAGCCATTTAAGTGCATTTGTACACTTCAGCTTTGCACCATTTGGTATATGTCTGGTACACACCCTATTTAAGGCTTGTCTCAGCAGAAGAATTCACACTATTTTATTCATCAGTCTTAGAAATTCCAGTCTCCTTGCACAGTCAACAGAAATAGTAAGTTCTTACTCTGAAGGAAAAAGTCTGTTGCTCTCCATTGCCTGTGGAAGAGCCCAAAGAGACTAGTCTCCTTATTCATTTAAATTAGATGCCTTAAATGGACTAAGGGAATAGCCCTGTCATTTCAAAACTACTTAGCCTAATACTCTTCTCCCTGGAATTAATCTCATTAACATTCTGACCACTCAACATCAATCTACTCATGTAAAATCAGTGTCATCCTTTAAGTCTGCTTTACAATAAAAGGACACCTAAAATGGCTTTGAAGCAAGAAATAGACCTGCTTGTTTTACAGCAATGACACTGAGATTTCAGAGTAATTTCCAGTTTATAGCTATTCTTTATTCCCATTTCCTGTCTATTTAGTAAAGCACAAGGACTTACGCAAGAGAACAGGAAAAAAAGAATGCAATTAATTACAGATGACGCAACACATTCCAAAGTATATCTTATGCTACATTGACCTTTACCTGCTGAGGGACCTTATTATGAATGGCAGGCAGCAGCACCTGGTTAGACTTGTCCTCCCGTAAATGGTTACTGCGATCAGCTCCAGAGCTGTCCGTCTTATACGGATATATCAAATGCTGAGAAGGCTGGCTTTGCTGAAACGGCCTTGATGAAACGCGCGTGTGGGGTTTCGGAGGTGGTTGTGCTGGAGGGACAGGTTTAATATGATGTAGAGCTGGTTTATCATGGAGTTCCTTCTGTTTTCCCAATTCCTGAATGCCCAGGGAATGTCCAACCTGGAAGTATGGGTATCGAAGCGCCTAAAACATAATGAAAACATCAGGATTCAACTTCGGAAAGCAAAGGTTCTACCTTACTCTAGCCCTGAGGAACAGTACAACTTAATTTTCCTTTTCCAGGGATAGGAAACAGAGATAACACCAGATTGTAGTGAGCACAACCCACTCCAGAATTAGTCAATAGTGCTGTAATAGTACAAAAGTCCCAATGGATACCAAGTTATTAGATGCCCTGCTGACTTACAGAAAAGGAAAATGCTCCCCAGAATTGAAGAAACTTAACTAGAGGTCTGCCCCAATCAAAGACACATTTCACTTTGTAAGGTGGATGGTATATAAACACATGCACACCTGTCATCACAGCATCAGAAATCAAGACTGGAATGACCCCAGAGATCTCATCTCTTCCGTTCGCCAGCCTCAAGACTGCATGAAGTGAAATAAACATAGCCTTATGAAAATTGGTCTCTTCTTTGGAAGATAAGTTGGTAAAAATATCTTTGTCCTGCTTTACAGGTAATTAAGTACTTTTGAGTAAAGGCAATGCATCTTTGCCCATCTTACTGCTTCAGATATACTCATTATGCCTTCCCAAAGAGCTCTCATCCTAAAAAGTTTCTAAAAGCTCAGATTTATTTCTGTATTTGGACCTTACTGGAAAACAGATGTTAAGTACTGTTTACCAATGGCTCTTAATACTAAGTTATATTCACAATTTTGTTCTTCCTTACCTTTGAAGGTTGTTCTTCCATTTCACCTGCTTTTACCTGCTTACAGTTTGCGCTAAAGATCTGATACAACCACAGAGGTTCAAATGAAGTCAAGTACTGGTACTGCCACAGGTACTGAACAAGTCACATTCGAGCCCAAAGTCACAGCTGGTTTCAGAAGGTGTCCTACTTGTTTCATTAGTTGAGTGCTATCTCTGTAGTACTGACATCTAAAATGAGTAGCTACTGCCACCAACATTAACGAAATCATTATACCTGTAATATTCATGACCCGCGATATCTTTATTTATGGGTTGTTGGGATACGTTTACAGTGCAATCAAGTTGAGATTGCCGTGCAAACCGTCCTGCATAAGCTGGTTTTATCCATGCAAAATATGGATCAATAGCAATGACAGAACGATATCACAGCTTCAACACGGGCTATTCTCCATACATCCTACCTCTACTCTGTTCTCGTTCACAAAGACTAGGTTATATGTAATTCAGATATACAAACTGCAGTCAAGCCTCTGATCATTTGATCATTGAGGACATATCCCACACAACTGATGTTGCTAGCAATGACTTGATTATTCCCCTGTGATTACTCCCCTTTATCTTGCAAAGTGTTCTTGGCTTCTGCTCATTTCCTAAATCAGCACCTTTTCCTAAGAATTGGGTCCCTGAGCAACCACGAAATGACAGCCTATACCACTCAACACAAGTCACTTTAGAGTCACATGCAGAACGAGGAAACAAACAAAAAAAGAAAACAAAAGAAACCCCAAACCTGACTAGCTGTCGGCCGCTTTTTGGGGTCCCATTGCAGCATGTCTCTCATGAGCTGCACTGCTTCACTGCTGGCATTAGGTATGAGGGTTTTTAGGTTGTTAGGCACACACTGAGGCCAGCGAAAACTCATGGAAGACGCAAGCTGGTAGCCTTCAGGCCAGTTGTTCTGGAAGAAAGAGATTACCGATCACAAAGCTCAAGTGCAAAATATCATAGCTCCTAAGTACACTAGCACATATTTTCTTATCAATAGGAGATTTCACCCAGCTATCCCAGACTACTCTACAGATTTCACCAGACCTCAAAATTCTAGGTGGAGGTAAAACACTTGCTTTACATCTGACCAAGTGAAAGTCACAAATGAGATCAGGAGCTAGGAGCCTTGTCACGCTTCCAATATCTAGCCACTTAAACCCAAATAAACATTAACGTCGAAGAAAAAAAAGAAATTCCACTGTCAAAATAAATCTCACACTAATGACTTGTTTTACTGTCCAGGGGTACATTTCTCCTCTCCTCCTCTAATCTTCGGTTTTTAAAGTATAATTATATAATGCTCATTTCACTGGAAAATAAGTTTTAATATATTTTATCAGATCTGAGATCAATGCCATACAATAACAGTAAGTGTGAAAATTGATAATCTAAGTGCCATGCTGTACCGTAGAACGGCTGTGCTGTGACTGCAGTGTGAAATGGGCACTGTAGCTACCTTCTTTGGTGTCCCCAAGACTTGGCAAATCTTGAATATAGTATCAATTTCACTGGCGCCTGGGAAAAGAGGCCGCAGCGTGTAAACTTCCGCCATTATACAACCAACAGCCCAGATATCTATTGGAGAACTATAGCTGGTGGATCTCAGAAGGACTTCAGGAGCCCTATACCTGTAAAAGAAAGAAAGGAAAAAAAAAAAAAAACAAAACCTAGAAACAAATCCCAATAATCAACACAATTCAGAGTCATATACGAAACCATTCGGATCTTCATTCTACGCTAAGGGCAAACATCCCTGGAAATGCTCTCATCTTCTCCTACCCAACATGCAAGAATTAGTTCCTGGTTTTAGAATTAAGAATTAAAAACTATGTAAGCTCTTGTAAGCTGTCTTATGAGAGCGCGGACACGCAGCATTCCAGCGTGTCCCACCTGCCTTGTCAGGAACCCTCTTTGTTCCTATGCTACCGCCATTTGTAGTCTGTCTTGCACTAACTTAAGCTTTTCAAATTAGCTAAGCTTAAATGAAAGTTTCATAAAGGGGAGGTGTCAAAAGCGTTATTATATTCAGCACAAACTTAACACGTAACTTCTTTAAAGGCTTGATTACGAGATGTGCAATTTACACAACGTATGTGAATACCCGCACTTACCATCTTGTGGATACATAATCAGTGTAAGGAGGTCTAGATCGGATTTCTCGGGCTAAGCCAAAGTCTGCTATTTTCACAAGTTCTGGTCCCATGCAAAGGAGGTTTTCAGGTTTCAAGTCTCTGTGAAAAAAACCTAAAATTCAAATGAAACATTGATGCGCATTGCAACATCACGTGTAGCTGTAGCCGTTATCTTCCGCCTGGATTCTTTTGCTTCACTTCTTATTGCTAACGTTTGAATAGCATAACACAGAAGTTCAAAGTCTTACATAATCAATAGAGCTAGTCAGTGTAATAATTGTTTTGTCAGATCGAAGAAGAGTATACACAAGTTGACCATTTTATAACAATTCAGAGCATTCGGTTAGGTAGCATTCTTTCAAGTGACACTGCCTTAGAAGAAAGTTAAACTTATACCATTTTAAGACTAGTTTTGTTCTAATTGTGTTGGAAACTGTGCAATGAATCAAAGTATTTGTTCTTTTAAACAAACTAGAAATAAAAATAAATGAGGCAGATTTTCATTTTTTTGCACTTTAAAGTTTTTTTAATTTTTTAAAAAATGAGCTGGAAACTCATGCAATGAAAGCTGTTTGCCACTGAGACGTATTATTATAAGTGTATCTTAAAAAGAATGTGCATTTCATACTTGTATCTCTGTGTACCTTCAGGGGAAAGAAGAGAATGTTATTCTTTATGCCCAGTCTCTGGGATCCCCTAAGTCTATCAAGAAATAGGTGCTCGTTAACATCAGATGAGTTTTAGAAAGTGGCCGGCACCTGGTTTTAGAGAGTGGAAGTCTACTGAATAGGAACTAAGCAAATATCCAAACTAAAATATCAGATAGCTAAAAAATATGGACACCTCCTCTCTAACGATCTACTCAGTATTTTCTGTAATCTGAAACTCTACCATAGTACTATTCTTTTGATCCCTCCCTTTATTAAAGGCACTAACGTATTTGTTAACGTATTCATTTAAAAATTCATATGGATACTACTGTGCTAAAACTGAAAGTGTTTACAGCTAAAAGCCTACCATGCTTATGGATAAATGCAAGTCCTTGCAGGATCTGATACATAATATTCCTAACTGTAGATTCTGGAAACAGTTTGTTTCTGTAGGAAAAAAAAAGAGGAGGAAATAAATGTTAATTATTAACACATCAGCTTATGCAATCTCACGAACGAAAGGTTAAACCTAATAATGACAAAAAAAAAAAGTAGCCGTTTTATTAATAGTTTATTTATCCAGCAAAACTTAGGTAGTTTGTAGAACTGCTGTATTGTGTTTGTTAGACTATGGGGGACAGTGAGTTAACAAACAAACAAAAAAACAAAACCCCCCCCAACAACAACCAATAAATTGGTGAACTGAACACACCTCAAAACGAAACAGGCATCGGGAATGTTGCTCAAGACAACAAGGGTTCATGTTAATTAGGTGTTTTTCTTCTTGTATAGTTTCTTCTGTGCGTTTCCTCTTTTCTTCTAAAGACATCTACAGACCAAATATTTGACTTTCCCTCGTTATTACCTAACAGCTCTTTCTCTTTTGTTTTCTGAAAAACAATCTCCCTTGCCTCCTGTGACAAGAGGCTCTTCTCCTTATAATACTTAGGCAAGGAGATCAGTGACAGCAGGAGCTTTTACGACAGCCTTTTTCTGGGTTAAACAACCCTGTACCAGCTGCCTCTGCACATTCAAGAACACACCAGAGAGGATTTTGTAGAGATCAGTGACAATTTTAATCAGAAAGAGCCTAACAGTGAATGAAGAAGGAGGCCTGAGCCTTTTTCAATTTCCTGAACTTGATTCCTCCAAAAAGAAGAAGAAAAAAAAAAAGAACTGATCACCACATATTTCACAAGTGAGATCAGAGACTAAAGTCAGATTTTTGTACTTGCTTGCTTGTTTTTTAAGCTGCAGCAGAAAAAGAACCAAGTTTCCTCTCAGTCCCTTCCAACAAGACAGGCAATTTTAACTAAGACTTAAACAAATAAATCGCATTTTTAAAAGTTAACTTACAGAATGTCTAATTAGTTTGAGCTTATCCAAACTGTACCAAATACGATATATAGCATAGTTTCACAGGCATCTGCCTTTCTAATTTTCATAAGTAGAATATAGCAAGCATTTCTAAGCAATTTTGTGATAAATCCTAAAGATAAACTGGCTTGTATGTTATAAACTGGAAAAATTTTCTCAAATCCATCATTTCATATAATTAACAATCAGCATTTAAATCTATGCACAGAATTTAGTGAAAGCTGTTCTATACTTGTGCGTGTATAATAAGTATTTATATGCCTAAAAAGGCATTTTACAAAGTATTCAGAGATGTACTGTAATAAATCTTGGCTAAATAAAGTCAGATTATTCTCTTCTCCTAGATTTCTAGGTCCAGAGAAACTAAAAGCCTTCTTCAGAGAACACTTCAAAGCGGGGACCTATTTCACCCTTGATTATACATTTGAGGATCCTGTCATCATCCAAAGGCTAAAATTAAGGCTTAAGTAAAATTCAGACTTTATTAACACCCCAGTTAATATCAAAGAGCTAGATTTTACTGAGAATGTTAACAAATAAAATAGACAGGCTTTGGACACCTCGGCTCAAATTGTGCAGAAAAAAATCCTAGAAACAATCTAGAATTAGGCTCCCCAGAAATAGTACTTCAAACTTTTTCCTTCCTTCTCTTTTTGAAGCAATGATATGGGAATAGATAGCGATACCTGCCTCTTTCAGAAAAAGCACTGGTGGTTTGAGCACCTACCCAGAAATCAAAAGGTCTAAGTTCAATGCCTCTGCAGCCTAAGAGGTGTTAAAGCCCACAATTCCTAACTCTTAAAAGAGTACCCAGTCAGGCTAATCTGGGAAGAGATACGGGAAACTCTTTTCCAGCACGGTTTTAGTATGAAAGTGGGGAAGATTAGCTCAAAGGTGACAACCACAGCTCTTACTGTAGCACATAGTTTTAAGCTATAGCGATCTTAACCTGAACAGATGACAAAATCCTTTGAGAAGTAACAGGTATATTAAAAATAAGGAGAATGAGCACATTACAGAAGTATTCATTTACTGCAGGAACGGGTGATGCTCTTACATACCTTTCTTTCATTAACTGATAAAGGTTTTCCTTCATGTATTCAAACACAAAATAGAGATGATCGTTTTCCCTGATTACTTCTTTCAGTTTTACTACATTGGCGTGGTTCAATTTCTTCAAAGACTAGAAGTAGAGAATATCAACAAGATTTTACAAGAAAAAAAAAACACAACACTATTTCACTGATGCAGAAGACTTGTCTTCAAAAATTATTTAATTTTTAAAAATAATCAGACAGCTCTGAGAAAAAAGACCAGATTTTCAAATATTAGCTGTTACATATACAGTATATATGTAAAATGCACTGATGGTCTTTCAAAGGCCAGCTATCTAGCACTGTAGCAGGTACCAAAATAATTGCATTTTCTCTCTGTGTAACTTCCCACTGGCAGACTTCACATTCTTCTTGTACTCATACTGGTGATAGCCAGGTTAGAATCTGGACAATATAAAAATAATAAAAATAAAATCTGGAAATTCTCCCCCAGGTCTTCATTCCTCCCTCTTTTTAGACTTTCAGTGTGGTGTTCTTTCATTCTTGCTGTAGCTACAGAGTAAGAACAGAGTACATGGCACTGCAAGAAAAGTGACCTGGGGCTTTCTGCATCTGTTTACAACAGTGATAGCAAGCACTGGAAATTAAGGGAGATCATTAAAGCACATACCTAAAGCTTTCTTGCTGGCAGAACTTCATGCTAAAATGTTTCTCCAAACCAATCACCCATAAACAAAAACAACTGCATATGCAGGGGTTATTGTTGAGTAAAGGGCATGTGTTCTCATGCCCTAAAAAGCACGCAACAAAGCAACTCCAGGCTTTGCAATAGGAAAGCTATTGTATTTTGTATTCTGCCAAGAGATACTCTCTCACCACCTCCCGTGAGAAGGAAGCAGCTCTCCACAACCAAATGATTTTTTTTTTTTTTTGAATACAACTACAAAATAGCACCTGATTCAAACACAAAGCCAGGAAACAGAACTGTTAGTGACATATTCCACAGCTCATTCTGGGGGGACTTCTTGATACAAGGGGTAGAAAGGCAGAGAGGACTTTTCTAATTTAGTTTTTAAGTCAATCATTGAATGAAACAAGTACCTTAACTTCTCGAAGGTTCATGCATTCCTCCCAGGAGTAAAACTTTCTCTTCATTCTAAAACAGTAGAGAGAAAAACAGTAATTTATGGTCAGCATCAGCTACAGTCCGAGATCCACAAGTCTCATCATAGCTTAGTGATTCAGTTTCACTATCTAAATATAAGGAGACATGATATTTCCCTTGTCAAAAAAATTTCATGTCTCTAGATAAGGTACACTCTAGTAGAATTAAGTAGTACTTAGGATTGTATTATTTCACACATTTTGCAAAAAGGTCAGATCCTTTAACCAGGCAGGACACGCTATTTTTCATTCCAGTATACAACCTGGTGGGCTAGAGTCTAATCATAAGAAGTACAAGAGTGACAACAGTTATCAACAAATTAGATTAAATTTTGAAACAAATCCGAAGATGACTAAAGTCAAATTAAATTGCTTCATTTGGTCTGCAATTTCAGCACATTCTTCCTGCTCCTCTCCTTTTTATCTTGAATTCTTTGTAATTTCTATAGCTTTCTCCTGTATATTTGCATTTCTTCAGTTCTCTGTGCTCCGTATGTTTCTCTCCGTCTTGCTTGTTACACCTATGGTGCCAATTGCTTTTCAAATTCTCCCTCTGCTTTCAAGCTATTAAGAAACACTGCTCTAAAGGGAACAAACAGTTTGGTGGACAGGGCATTTTTTTTTCCCCCCCAAGCCAGAACGTGAACATAGTATTTATGTGTAAAGTGTGGTTATATTTGTTCAAACTCCATTTATTTTGATAGTTCACAGGACTCAGTTCTTACACACACAGTTCTATGCTTTAGGACAGACAGAACCAGAGCTTGTGTACGTACATATGTACAAACGCACACACACAGATTAAACTTACAAGAATACTTGACTGCTTAGAGTCTGGATTTCAGTGGGAGGCAACTTCTGAAGATCTGAGTCTTTACCTAACTTTAGTAAAAAAATCAGTATTACTTTTTATTGTAGGAATTTTCCTATTTGAAATCTGCTCTGACTGAGTATCTTAAGACTGACACTGTCTTTTATTTCATGGAGAGTTTTGGATTTTTTTTGGTTTAAGTTGGGTTCTTCGCAATTACTGTCTTATGCTTTCTGCTACCACTTCATGTTTGTTCTAAACAACGGATTGGCATTGAAACATAAACTAAACAAGTACCTTCTTCCACTGCATTGGTTTGTTCTGAAAATGTAAGTTTTCACCACGATGCAAAAAGAAAATCAAGAGAGTCTCTAGTCAGGTTTGGAGGAATAGGAAAAATATCCTCAGCACGGAGGATTTAGAAAGGCACTGAAGCGAGCTACTGAACGCTCATACAAAACAACATTGTACTGAACATTCTTTCGACAAGTATGTCCCTGGGTCATAGCTGGTATTTCAGGAAAGGGCCTGCAAAACTTCATGGCTGTCTCTTACCATAATAAGGACAAGTTTGCCATTTATAAATTGAGGTCGCTGCTGAAGCAGCAGAGAAGGAATGAGAAAATGAAATGGATTTCTCAAGGAATTTAAACAAAAACTTAACCTCAAGAGAGCAGTATGTGTTGAAATGTGAAGACACAGATAACGGACAATGAGATCCACTGTGTTAAGTATTGCTGCAGTACTAACACCATATAGGAAATTAGACCATGAAATATATGTTCCATTTAAGCAGCAGGGAAGGGGCTGCAGATCCCAAAACATCACTGCCAAATACAGTATATAATACAGATAACGCACATTTGATTGCATGTATTATCTGAGTGCTATTATGCTAAGTCTATATATCTCACCCTCTATTTTCTGCGCGGCTTTGGAGGATACAAGAAACTCCTGCTAGGGGCAGCACGCAAAGCTCAACCCTGACATGTATGCTGCATGCAATTCAAAGTACACAAGCCAGCACGACCAAGAAATGCAGACCACAGAACGGAAAACTCTGGACTACACCCTGCTAAGCAATAAGCAAAGATACTTACTTTTTAATGGCTATTAGCTCCCCAGATTCAATGCTTCTCCCTAGGAGGACAGAGCCGTAGGTCCCATCACCAAGCTGTCTGATAGTCGTGTACCTATTCATGATGAGGAAGCTTTAGCTGCAAGCACATTTCAGTCCTTAGTGTTTCTTGTGTTTCTCCTCCGAGTGTAGCCAGTTCTTTCTGTGGCAGCATAAATACAGAGCACTCAGGACAGTGTGAACTGCAGGAATCATGTTTTCAAGCCTCAGTCTTTGGTCTGAAAGCACAGAACATAATCCATTTGATTTCCGTACCCTTTTGAGATTGCTTGTTTGCAGTCTCCATTCTCCTCCAAGAGACAGTTCTTTTGAGCTATACACAAACACTTGTCTTGATTTCCTATCAGAAACGAGCCAGACACTGGCCCTATCTGGATGTAGCCGGGCACATTCCTTTTTACACCAGAGGCGCTTTATAGGAAGCATATAGGCAGCTCTAACGGGAAATACCGTTACTGGAAGCAGAGGATGAAATCTCACAGCTTAAAAAAAATTGTCTGTTGTCAGAAAAGTGAAGCAGTCTAATAAGATAGCAGAGCATCTGCTCTAGCCAAATTATCAGATACGTAAGTCAACCACCTCACAGATCATACTGCAATCAAGGTAAAATAAACCAGTTTTCCTGACTTTCAAGAGGCCTCTGTGCCAGAGACACAGCCATATGTATTCCCTTAAGCGGAATCTCTATATTATATATAAGAATACTACACTCATGTCAGATAAGACAAAATGTATTTCAGGACAGCAGTCCTGAAGCTCTCTCTAGGAATAACAGATATATCAGACTATCAGATCATTTGTCCTGACACTGCACGAACAACAGAATGCTAGACATAAAGCAAGAAAGTGCTTGTTCACTCAATTAATCTAATTGCTGCTAATATTTCATATGCTTTACATCAGGTCTGTTAGAAGGAACAAATGCGGCCTATGCTGTATAAATTAATCACACACTTGAAATAAAGTCGAATTCCCCTGCAGTTAGGGGTTGATTCTTGCTTTCCTCCTTCTCCAATACTGCAAGGACAACAATATCCACACCTAGTGACTTTTTGTCTTGTGTGTACTGTATTTCAGGTACACTTCAACATTTTTCTGTTGGAACCTTAAACCCTTGCCTCTATCTTGCCTTGTTTGGCAAAGCCAAATCACAGTTTTAGAAGTAATGGGACGTTACCTGAACTTCATAATTGACATAGACGCAGAGGCACAATTCTGTTGATGGAAACAGAGCTGCCAAACATACTATACTGTCAACTGAAGGTACCAGGAGTGTAAAGATTCCCCTTTTCCAGTTTTCTAAGCCTATTAGTTCCGTTACTACTGATACGGCAACAAATAAACAAACAAACAAAAAACCCTAGGAAATATGATGTCAAAATACCATTTGTCAATTGTATACATCATGTGTGAAAAAGAAATAACACGTCTCTCGCATTTAAACAGTGGGAAATATCCTCTAGTAGTACCAATTTCTCTCCACATGCTACAAAGAACTATGGTTGAGTAGCCTAAACTAGAGCCCCAATACCGCTTTGTACACCACCTGCCAAGGAACACCACAGAGCCGGTCCACGTGAACTGACCTTCATAAGGCTTTCCTTTCCCTGCTGCTTTTTGGCTAGTTTTCCAGTTGTGCACTGGCAAAGCATAAAGCTATGTCTAAGCAACGATCGTATCCAAGTTAAAACGCTTACTGAATTCTCTTCAGTCTTTGCACAATGACTGGATAGTAACTGAGAAGCCTGGGCTTCCAGACCTCTAGTTAGATCCTTACTGCAAATCTCAAGCAGTGATAAAAAACCACACAGTATCTGAGTCTGGAAATGCAATATTTATTAATACTAAAAACATTATTTTATACAGTAACTACATTGAAGCGATGGGGCTTGTGGATTTTTCAGCAGATAGGCCCCTAATGAAAGGGTTCCGAGATTGTAATCCCAACAGATACGATGGCTCACAACTCACAGAGCATTATGCTGCCACTGGCTTACCGTTCATACGACCCTTCCCAAGGGACTGTGCCTCTGAAGTGGAATAGCATCCTTGCCTTATGTCAGATAAGCCACAGCAAAACAAAACATGCATAACAGTATCAGCACATGACATTGCTAGTAATAACCAGCAATAGCTATTATGGATAGACCATTTGGCTGATGTCTCTTGACCTGACGAAGGTGTGAAAACATAATATAATAATATAATATGCCTATCCCTCACTGGGGATGCTAATTTAAATGTCCCCTATCCTTTCCGCAGCCACTGATTTTCAGAGAACTTGTAACTGAGATCTCCGAGATCCCAGCTCAGCTGTCAAATGTGACTGAAATAGACAAATGCAAATACTGCCGGAGGATAAAGGGACGGTAAGAAAATTAGAGAGGAAAAAAATAATCTAAAATAATGACAAAAGATGTAACGAGCAACGCATGTTAAAAATACGGTAAGATGCACAGAAGTTAACAGGACTCCTATGGAAGCACAAACGCACTGGATACAGAACACATGTCCACTGGACAAAAGCTAAATAACGTCTTTTTTGGTTAACTAAATCAGCATCACAAAGCTGAGCTTACTAGCTAAACTGTTCTTTAAATATAATTTCCTTTGCAACACTTACGTTCTGTCTTTATCACCTTCAGTTGGCTCATTGTGAACTATTGAAATAAGCTAAACTTTAATCCTGCAGACTGCTTCACGTCAGTGGAGACTCCCTGAAGCCGCCGCACAGAGCTCACGGGTCTACGAGAGGCAGCTTCACACTATCACAATCGGCTTCACATTGTCAGACTCACTTTCTGGCTTCCATAATGTAAATACTAATGGCAGAATTGTCTTGGACTGGAAGAAAAGAGTGTGCTAACACTAAACAGAATTTAAAAAGCCTTGTTTTCACAATACTGTAAAGCCATTCCCCCAATCCTCCTTTCTATCTGCCCTGTAAACAGTTTATTCCACACAAGTGAACTAGCAAAGTCCCTTTAGTAGCAAGCTTTACTTCATTATGTTAAGCAGACTTTCTGAATGCAAGCGCAATTCAAAATTACTATTTTCATTGATATACGCACGCGGGGAACCTCTCTGGTGCCTGAAACGCTGCCGGGCTGAGAACTGAAAGCGAAACCGACCCTCTTCCCCCGACAAACCGGGGAACCGCAAACACACTAACCACCCAGGAAGCGGCTTTTTAACGTTTGTTCTGTGCGGTGACAGTCGTCTCAAGCAGCAGCATGCATAAAGAAAGCCGCGGCTTAAAGCGCACCTTTAAATCGACCTCCGTCTGGCTACCGCCTGCGCTTGTCACCAGAGGCTTCGGAGGTCGCAGGGGCAGCGGGGCGCGGGCAGCGGCGAGCCGCTCTCGGCACGAGGCGCCCGGGCGCCCACGGCTCACCGCCGCCCTTCCGCCGCAGCCGCCGCCGCGGCCCCTCGGCGCGCCAGCGCTCCCGCCGCCGCAGCCGACCTAAAGCAAACACACCGGACGCCCCACGCCTTCCTCTCGCGTCTCAGTGCGCCCACCCCTCGCCATCCCCTCGCCAAGCGCCGGGCAGCCTTCCCGACGGACGCCTGCAGCACCGACGCGTACTTACGACAGATACGTGGGGGGTTCCCCCCCCCCAAACCCTCCTTGAAGCAAAACGGTGCGTAGGGAGCGCACGAGGCGCTTCTAACGGCTCCCACCGGGCTGCGCAACGGCTCCCCGCGGCCGCGGCCCCCAGCTGGGCGCGGGGCAGCCGCCCGCCTTCTCCTCACAGGCGGGAGGCCGCCGGCGGCAGCGGCAAACGGTGCCCCGGCCCCGCGGGCAAACTTTCCGTCACGGCGCGGGGTTTAACTCCCCCCCCCCCCCAAAAAAAAAAAAAAAAAAAAGAGGGCGGAAATCGGGGAGGAAAAACAAGAGAGAGGGAAGCAGCACGGCGTAAGCCCCGTTCCCGGGCGGCGGCCCGGCCGCTCCCCTCCCCCCCCTCCCCGCGGCAGGGATTACGGCTGAACGGGATTACATCGTAATTAAAAAAAAAAAAAATTACAGACATCATCCCCGGATAACTGGCCTCTCTCCTATCTCTGAGAGGAGCTTAAACAACCAAGCAATACAGAAACACTAGTTTAAATTGTTAACGAGTGGCAAATACGCGTTTGTTTTAGCGTTACCGCTCAGGCCTCCATCCTCCAGGAGCTTCCGCTGCATAGTACTGCTCACAGGCTCTCATCTTTCTACCGCTGTAAAGAAGGCCTGACCCTTCCTCTCCCGAGGACCAAAAGCTCTCGCTGGCCCTAATAAGGTCAAATTAACTAATGGGGGGGGCGAAAAGGGGAGGGAGAGGCAGAAAGAAAGGAAACGAGGAAGAAAAAAATTCAGCCCCAAGTAATTAATCATCACATCCCACAGTAATAATAACCCCAAGTCTTAGTTTCTTTTCACACTTCCTTTTCATCTGGGTTTTAACAGTAAAACAAAAAGATACTTCCCAGGGCTTTACAAGGCAGAGTGAGCTGGTCTTTATAACTCAGGAGCATGCCACAGCTCCTCCTCTTGGGCAATATTTTATGTCAGTGAAAATATACACTTATTTAAAAAGACAGTCATTCACTTAAAAACGTTTGATGGAGCTCCAAAAAGGCTTGGATGTCTGGATCCCCCAGATCTAAACAGAGGCTGGTCTTTGGAACATTTACATTTGTTAAACAAAAAAGAGAACCCATACCATTAAGAGTTAAATTCCCCACTACAGACAGGCGTGCCTAACTCTCAGTGAAGCCAGCTGGAGCAGCACATACTTACGCGAAAGAGAATTCAGCTGTAAGTCATCCCTATTACATATTACATGCATATACATATATTTACAGCCAGCCTGATGACAGTTATAGCACTCTGTTTTTCTGTCGTTAAAGGCACAGCTTCTTCATTTCCAAAAAGAAGAGAGAAACATCCAGGCACGGGAAAGGCCTAATAGCTTTGATTCTGACCCCAAACAAGAAGAACCATTAGAGATGTCCAGCTGTAGAAGCGCTCACGGTCACCTCATCTCAAAATCTCTGCCACGCTACTCTCATCCCCACTGTTCATCGCCGTTGCTCCAGAGCACACACTGCAGGAGCCTGCCCGGACCCAGGCGCCTGCCGGCCCTCCAGTCCCGCTCTTCCCTGAGTCACCCCTTCCGTCACTTCCAGCCACTCCACAAGGGAGCTCACAGCCCAGCCCAGCCCCCTCCTTTTGCTACTAAAAATATTTAGGGTCGTAGCTATGGATAAGGGGGTTAACTATAGAATGGTGTACACACAGACTCTGTGTCTGTTTTTTTTTTTTCCTCTCCCTGAAGAAAGATTATAATTCAAATTAAGGACAAAAAATTATTTCAGCCCTATTTACAAAACCTTAGAAGGTATACACAGAGCACGTAATAAATCTCTTCAGGCATTGCTGAACTGCATGGGCAGAGGACACAGGACCACGAGATCCACTCGACTTCTGCAAAGCTGTTACACGCACAGCCACAGCACTGTCCGCTCCTTTGTTACCCTGCTCTCCGTTCATCTGTAGTAGCAGCCCTGGCCTGATCATAATTACACGGGGAACTTCTACACCAACACCAAACCACAGCTCCTGCTAGCGTAGGGCTGAGGGGGTACTTACACTTTTTAAAGAAAGGGTCTCTGAGTATGTTTGCTGAACAGGCAGGGCCGCTTCAAAGCGCCTGCCCACCCCGTAGCTGTGCGCACGCTTGTCCGTTTTTGCGGGCACGGGGGCGAGGCCTGCAGCCCCGCAACGCCGTCAGGCCGCCGCCACCGCCTCTGCCGGGCCGCGCCGGGCCGGGCCTGCCCTTGGAAATGGCGCTGTGGCGCCTGCCGCGGCGCAGTAAACACGGTTACTCCTTACTCCGTGCCCGGCAGCCTTCAGAGGGTTTTACTACGCGCCGCAGGCGCACGAACCGAGACGGGCGGTACGGGCCCGCTCACCGCCCAGGCGGGACTACGCTTCCCAGCGGGCACTGCTCCTCCGCCGGGTTTGACTGGCCTGGAAAGGCGCTGCTGCCCAGCACGCGCCGCTTCAGGACTGGGCGGCGCTGTGGCACGAAGACTACATTCCCCAGCAGGCAATGCGCCACGCTGCTTCCAGCGGGAGACCGGCCGCGAGGGCGTGGTGTGTACTGGGAGGAGTAGTTCGCGCGGCCGGCGCGCTGCGCCTCAGAGCGGCCCGTGCGTCAGGCGGCGCTCTGACCTCGCCGGGTTTGTCTGGTCGCGTGTCTCCGCTGCTCCTGGTCCGCCTGCCCCTCACTCGCCGGGAAGATGGCTGCCGTACGCCGGGCCCGCAGTTTCTCCCGCTGCGTGGTTCGCTTCTCCGACCGAGAACTCTGCTAATTCCCCCCCCGCGGGGAGGACGCACGGACCGAGCGGGGGGCAGAGGTCCCCGGGACGGCGCAGCGCCGCCCGAGCGCTGGCAGCATGGTGAGCGCCGGCCGGGCCCTGCCGCCGCGGGGGGCGGGGGTGGGGCGGCGGCAGCGGCCCGGGCTGAGGTGCGGGCGGGGGCGGGGAGCGGCGGGCGGCCCGGCCCCCGCCCCGCCCCGCCCCGCCCCGCCCCGCCCCGCCGCGGCGCTCCGGGCAGCGGTGGGGGGCTGAGGGGGTGGGGGCGGCGGGGCGGGAGGAGCCGGCCCCCCCAGGCCGCACCGCCCCGCCCCGCCTCGGCCGTCCCGCCGCTGCCGGCCGCACCGGGGGGCGCCCGTGTGTCAGGTGCCGCGATCCCGCCCGGCACACTGCGTCGCGAGGAGAGCGGCCGCCTCCGCCGAAGGAGTTCTGGCTGATGAATGGTCTAGGACCCATCTGGGGGCCCTGAGGAACGCGAATCGTTGTGTCTTTGCAGCTGAGCGCGTCCAGCCTTTCTCTGTCCTCCCCGTCGAAAACAGATGTCATAATGTTACTTGGCAGTTTAAAGGGCTCTGCGGGCCAGGCACTCAGTTAAGTCAGACACGCTAACAAATAATCAGGAGTATTGTTTGGTTCAGTACTGCTTCTCTACCTATTATATTTCCAAAAAAAAAAAAAAAAAGTATCCATGATGACAACTGGAACCTTCAAAGTTAACCCTGTTATGTCATTCAGGAGCTCTTAAAACTCCTTGCCACAGTGACTAAAACTTTTGTTGAACAGAGTATTGCTTCTACCACACTGACAGAAAGTCGAGTTATTTCCACTTTTCTTACAAGTCCAAGAAGAACATTAGCCACCCATCAGTACCGTCCTTGCTTATCCTTCAGTTCTCTAGAGCCTGCGAATATTGTCCTTGCTTATCCTTCAGTTCTCTACAGCTCGCGTGTTCAGCTGGTGACAGTCACCTTGGAGCTGCTTCTGATCTTAGCCTTGTTCTGTTGGAACAAAGATCTGAAATTAAACTCAAGTGGCCAAGTTCTTTAGTAACTCATTGTTTGTTGTACTGTGAGGAATGCAGCATGCTTACCACGTGGTAAATAGTTAAAACTGAGCTGTGAAAACAAACTAGCTTTGCATTGGACAAATAATCTCAAGCTTTCCAGACAAATCGGAATCAAAATGGCCCAGCTGACTTCTTTTTACAGGTCAGAGTCTAACTCAGATGTTTGCTGTTTCCATTTTGCCATCTTGCAGCTTGATTTTCTACCTCTTTTTTCATAGAAGAATTTGCACTGATTAATATATACTACAAAAGTCTAGCTTAAATTTCCAAGCAGAATGAAATTACTGATGTGTATAATAGCTGACTTGGAGGAAGGCCAATAGCATAAGGATGAACAGGTTGTAGTGATTACAATACAATATTCTGTAACCTTCAGGAACTGTAACTACGATTTAAATTTTGTCCGAATGTGAAGGAGAAATCCACTTCTATAAATTACAACCCACTTTGGATTTAGTCTCCTGAGCTGTCTGCTCGTGATGATGGCTAGTACTTCAGTACTACCTCTGTGCTTACTCAGTTGTCCAAGCAAAACCATAGGGTTTCTGCAGATCAGATAAATAGCAAACAGATTATTAACAGAGATCAGTTTTCCAGTCCAGTTAGTTGTGCGGCAGCAATGTGAAAGGACTGCTTTACTCGTAAATCTAGAGGGTTAGATAGTCACTTTTGCTGCTACTGGTGCCAGAAGAAAAGTTTTTGATTTGAGTGACTTCAGATCCCACGTGCAGTCATGGAAGAGGTAACAATGAAAATCAAAACTTCAGTTACAATCAACTTTGTGATGCTTTTTGACAGCTTTTAGACTGGGACCAGGTCTTCACAGAGTGGTGTAATTTTTACTTGGATTGAGGGGACAATTAAGTTTTAAAAGACATTGAATGACATTTTGGAAGCAGTTGGTCCAGACCGTGACCATTTGTGACTCAGGAATGAAGGAGAAGTAGGGCAGTCGACACAGAGACAAGGGGAAGAAATCAAGGCTCTGGATTAGGTTACTGAAACAGTAAGGCTTTAAACACGAGGGTTCAGGCAGCTTCACAAGCTTCTAAATAATTAAAATTCTAAATCTTACCACTACTTTGCTCTAAAATAGTTTATTCACAGACTTAATGGATTAAGAGTTTTAATGGGTGTGCCCTTATGTCCAGGAAGATAGTATGTTGATTTGGTCTAGCGACGACTTCACTAGTCCCTGCATTTTGCAGATAAAACTAGGCTTTCTCTGCCCAGACCAAGAGCTGACTGGACATCAGCCCAGGTGCAAACCAGAAGCTGTGTATCTGTGCGCTCTGCTCAGGCAGAGGTAGGCCTTATTTGTGTGAGCAGGGTGTTGTAATAACGCACTTAGAAGGCATGTGCTTCAGAACTAGCTTGTTCCTTGGCTATCTCTGTTTGTCCAGCGTAGAGGTAATCGCTGGATGCTAAAATACTGTGGTGATAGGACTACTGTAACTCATACGGCATTAATTGCCTGGAATCAAATCCTGGAATCAAAAACTGTGTGAGTCTTTTCATTAAAATACATTTCTAAGTTTTTTACTTCTAGTTCAGGCTTAACTCTTCTAGCACTTTGGAATGCTTCAACTTAACCTGGTTCCTCCACTGAGGAAATTTAAAAGTACAGCCTTAAAAACAGAGTGCAGAAACAGATGCAGTTTCTGTTTACTATAACGAACCTACACTGTCTGCATTATGAATTGTAAAAGATAATGTACTTGGACATCAATGAAAAGACGTTTACAAAGGACAAGCCAGTCCAATAAGGTTGTGATAGCTTGGGGAGCCAGAAACAAGGGCTACCTACAGCAGGACTCCAGGGAGATGTCTGTCACCAAGACAAGCAGGTTAGGCGTTGCCTTCCCGTCAGGTTTGCCAGTGTTCTGTAGTTTGATCATGAACTTGCAGATGTTATAAAATGCTGTACATTTTCTGAATACAAGTGCAAGAATGCTCTAATTTCTGCACTTCCATTATGCAGGAGACTATAGCTTTATTTAGGAGAACTTAGAAGGTTCTGCCTGGTGAGTGTGCACAATGTAACTTGAAGTCACTGGGTGCTATATACAATAGGAAAGAGCAGGAAACAAGTTCTATAAGTATTCCTGGTAATCTTCTTCATGACACGTTTGCCTTCTTAATCTTACTTTGCATTATGTTTTTGCAGAACTATAAATGTGAATTTAATAGGGAATGATAGAAAAGCTGGGATGCTTCAGCTACAGGAAGAACTAGAAGTGTCTTAGTCTGTGTTAAGTGTTTTTTTTTTTTTTTCTGGCTTCTTGCCACTGTCCTCCTTGTCACTTGTCACTGATACTCAAAACAAATTTTCCTCTATTTTCATATATATTCCATACAACTTTAGTATTCTTTACAATGAGGAATCTCCCTCTGAAGCAGGATAAGGGGGCTTGGGGTTTTTTTTTGTCGTCGTTGTTTTTAAAAGTTCTGTTCTTAAACTAGGTGTCTTAATTTCCATGCAGCGCCCTGCTAAGTTGAGTTAAAGGTCTTACTGTTGAACCAGTCTCACAGCAGTATTGTAAATAAAACCAGCTGTCAAGCTTTCATGGTGGCTTTTTTTTTAAACACTTAAGATTTCTTCATTATAGTTTCCTGTTTTTAAGTTTGCTCATATTTTTGCCCATAATTTTCATGAAGTAGCTATTATTGCTCAAAGTACTAGTCTTTTTGTGCTTTCTTAAATATTACAGGAGTCGGAACTACTGGTTAGCTTTCCAGTGAAAAGACAATGATTCTTTTTTAATATCTAATATGGAGCACACTATGGTTTAATACTGAAATTTTGATTCTGTGCTTTGACTTAGGCCCTGAGGTTTTTTATTTAGGTATTTTGGCAGCGTACTGATGCATGTAAATCTGTAAGTCACACATAACTAGTCAGTGTTGAAATGGTATGACTGAAATGCGAAAAACAACTTCACTAACTTAATAAAATAGTGTAAGAAACATCAATTGTTTTAATATTTTTATCGTTAATTAAGATTGATCAGTAGGGTAGATGGGTAGTCTCGGGAAAGGGGGAGCGCGCTTAAATTTTTATACTGACTGTCTGTGAGACTTGGGCTTTGTGGAAGTGTTGCAGGGATATGTGACGACTCTGCAATCATGTCTGACTGCTCTCTACTAGGCAGAAGCTGAAGAAGATTGTCACTCTGATCTGGTAAGAACTGATGACAATGAAAGACCTGGTGAAGCAAATCTTCAGGTATGTCTAGTGTTTTATTACAAACATAGTACTGTATGCTCTACTACTTATGCTCATTTAGTTACCATACGTATGCTGAATTGACAAATACTTATTTTTGTTTGCCTCTCCAAAAATGAAGCAGGTAAATTGTGGATTGTGTTCCAGGCATCAAATTCAATGTTCTGTTAAGTGTACAGATAAAGAGAAAGTCTATGGCAGATTTGGAATTTCTCTGAAGAGCTGTAAAAGTCAGACAGCAGTTTCTGTGTGGATCAAACTCAGGTGTAAATTGTCACTTTCTTCTGGAGCAGAAAGCTGGTTAAAGCAGTCTGATACAAATGCGTGTTTCCTTATGATACTAGTTTTCTGTGTAGTTGCTCTCCAGAAGTCTTGATTGTAAGAGACATTTAGAGTGTCACTTCAGAGATGCTGAAAAAAATGCCTGGCAAGAATTATAGGTTGTCTTGTTTCACAGAGCATAGTGCCTTCCTTTTAGAAGAGGAGGGAATGTGAGGCCTACTTTGTATATAGTATAGATGACAAACTTGATTATGATAACCCTTAGTGTGCTTATATATACAAAAAGGTAGCTTTTCTAACTTTTAATTTCAGCAGCTAGCTGACTTCCTGCTTAAGATAGCTCTAAGTAAACAAGAAGTACAAAAACAATTCCCAGAAAGAATGATTTTCTAGGGAGTCTTAGGTGGTACCATAGTATGAGCAACCATTTCTTGCAACATTCCATTTTTTATTCTGTGGTTAACAGCCCAGATAAAAGCATTTACCTTATTCAGTGACATTGGACAAATACTTGTGCAGGGATTCTTTTTTTTTTTTTTAATTTACTTTAAAACAATTGCTGATTGTCTGAGTCTAAACTCACTGAAGCCATCCAAGACTTGGAAGTGTAAAGCATAATTTGAAACTCTTAACGTTTTTTGTTCTTTATAATCTCTACTCAGAAAACGTACTGCCTGAATGTGACACTAAGTCAGAATTAATTGGATTTTTTAGGCAGAGCTCCAGATGTTCAGAGCTCAGTGGATGTTTGAACTTGCCCCAGGTATGAGTTCTAGTGGGTTGGAAACTCTGCCATGCAGATCATCATCAAGAGGACCTGGAGTAAAGTCTGCAGATACCAAAGGGAAACAGGAGCTAGCAAAAGAGGAAAAGGTATGAAAAATTAATTGACAGATTTTTTTCCCCCTCATAGTATATTGCAAGCTGTACCAGAAGTTACGGCTGGATTAAATCCAAAGAAGCCAGAGTGGCGATTAAGCCATTGTCCACACATTAATATCTTCCTGATTTTTGGCTAGTTTCTATGCTTGGCTTTGCCTCGTGTTCCCAGTCTGTTTTCTGAAAGGTTGTAGGTAAGGAGTGAGCAGCCTTTCCAAGGGATTTTGCTAGTTTGGGTAAATCACCAGTTTCAACATGTTAGTAGAAATTCAGGCAGAGGGAGGGGGAGCCTAGTGAATAGGCTGAAAATCAGTGGGATGCAGGAGCTGAAGCGTCCTGCCTCAAGATGGCTTGGTTTATAGGCCAGTAGTGATTATCGCGTGTACCATATGAGCTATAGTTTGCTGAGCCTTGCTGAAGACCTTTGCTACAGAGCAGTGAGACAGCGTTGCCATTCGTTAAGTGAGTGTTGCACATTAAGAGGTCAAATTAGGTCAGCTGATCAGATATCCGCATGTTTTTGTGCGTGTGTTAGAGAGAGCTGAAACTGAGAATGGCTGGGTTAATCACTTGTCCCTTCTAATCAAGTAATAGAAAAAATTGTGACATCAGTTTGAAAGATGTGAATACCTATCTGCCATTCCTCCTTTCATTTTTGTGCTTTCTCACATCAGTATGGGGAGGGAGAGGATGAGGAAGAATAAGACTATGATCATATAGTCTCCTTCTCATTCAGTGAACGAGGCTGAAGATAGCACAAATGTTGAAGTTGTGGTTTTCTTCTGCTTAGGGTACCTCCTTTGACTTGGAGTTTGCCTGTGACATGCTTTCTGAAAGTTTCTCAGATGAATGAAGTGCATATCCTCCTCCTGAATTTTTCAGTACTGCTTTGATAATCACTGTCTTTTGTAAAATTTCCTAAGAGAAGGCTTAGGACAGACCTCTTTTTTTGTTTTGGGGGTTTTTTTTTGTTCCTTTCCATCTCCCCAGTTCTTTCTGAAGTGGCTATGTTATGTTTTTGCAAAGCTGTAAGGTTTTTCAAAGCATTTTCATATCTGCAAGTCCAACTGCTGTTAAGTTTTAAATCCCTTCAGGAGTCTGACCCCTTTAATTTATATAATCCTGTGAAAGAGATTCATAATGGGACTACTGTGATCCGGTATTAGAATTTTGGTAACTCTTTACAACGCCAACATAACGCCATGATTCTGGCTGGTGCAACTTCTTAAAATTACTGAAAAGACACGCTGTTTGGTGATTGGGAAATTCAGTTATGGCTTGTAGCACCTGAATTTGTCTTCTCATTTTATTTATGGCATTGTTTTACTCATCTCTTTCATAGAACTATTTGTCATCTTGCTTACCGTATTTTAAGTTAACTGACTTTGCATAGGTATTTGTAAGGAATATAAGAAATGTTCTGTGTAATTTGTTGTACAGGCAAAAGAGCTATTCCTGAAGGCAGTGGAGCAAGAACAAAATGGGGCCCTTTATGAAGGTAATATGGAAGTCTACACTGAGCACCTTTAGTACAGAGGAATCTAACACTCTTTCATTTATGTACAAGATATTATAAATAGTTTTTCCTTGCTGTGCGGGAAAAATACTGCTGTATGATGCCAGTGACCTTAAACTGAAGGCTAATAGTAAATTGAGACCTAGACTATGTGAATAAGAAAACAAACCTGTTGTAAAAGGAACCATCATATCACAGTTCTAAGGTTAGGTGAAGCATGGTTAATTCAAGGAAAGTATTTCTAACTTCCAGACAAAAAATAGTGAAGGTATTTTGAAATCTAGCACTCTTCGCACTAGGTTCAATTTACTCAAGTACTAGATTGCCTCTAGTTAACTGGCTAATACTTGTTTCCGTTGTTTGACTTTGAATAGAGCTAATTAACCCATCAAATGTTTTTTGATATATGGCATGTTAGGAGAGCTTCTTTAAGATTTCCTAAAGTGAAAGCTTAAATCTGGTAGTCTCACTTTGTGAGGTTTGCCATAAATATTTAAGATGCTTAGCCTGCTTGTCTTCTTGTTATCTCCACCAGCAAGAATGGATATTCAAAATTTTCTTCCTCATTCTTCCCTTTCAGAATATGTAGCATAAGATACCTATCCTAACTTGAAGTCCTGTAAGTCAAGTAGTGGAAATATTAAGTAATAACTAGGGAACCAATTAGTACGTTGAGTTTACCATTTCTTTCATTTAAAAAGGTGGAACACAGAACGTAACAGTGGTCGAGCAAGATGGTAGGTATGGCCACCTTGGTTAAAGTGCAAGTACCAAGTATGGCAAGATAAAGAGATGGAAATGGAAAAGGGGGTGTACTCATTTCTGAACTCAGCCACCTGTTGGGCAGAAAATTTCTGCTCCACTATGGGAACTTTCTTCACGTTGTTAGGGAATTCTGCTTGTTGTTCCAGATCTCAAATCAGCTGAGAGAGTTATGAGTTCCCAGGAGGTAGAAAGCTAGTTAGTGCTTCAGTTTTCAACTTACTACGTGTTTTTACAGGGCAAAATTACTTTAGACAGAAGTATTTTTTTGTGTTAGAGGTATTGTTAAATACAAAGTTTTTAAAAAAAGAAAGGCCTTAGAACTGAATGCAGTCTACCGTTTAGGACATTATGCAGTAGATTGTGAAAGTTTGTTCATACCAACAGTGTACAAGTAAATTTTTACAAAAAAAGCGGGAAAAGCAGACTGGAAAGCAGACTGAGCGTTGTGTGTGTGAAGTGAAACAGATAACTTCGTGTGCTTCAATGTAGTCCTTGTATGTTACATGCAGCAGCGGAGAAGTAACACCTATCAGAGGTTTTCATGCCCAGGGGCATCCTAGGCATCTGGAGTGCATAGTGAATCCATTCTTTCTGAGCTGAATTTGCTTTGAAGGTTAAAGAAACAAAAATAAACTGTTCCTACTCATACATCCATATGAGTCCTTAGAGACAACATCCTACACCAGACATAGATAAATTGCTCAGTGTGTGTCGGGCCATCTGTTTTTAGACTGTGCTTTTATCTGCTGACCTGGCCCAGTTCGCCAGAATCCAAATGACATTTTGGCTTGCTTCTGCAACCTGCTGATACCCGAAGTTTGTGAGACAGTTATGTGAAGCAGCCTGTTCATGTTTAAGGGCAGTGCAGGCCTAGCTGCTAGATTAATTGCTAAAATTGAGACTGATCTGTTCAGCTGGGGTTGCTGGTGTTCCTCATCCTCACCAGCCAAAGAATACGACTTGTCAGCCACCAGCACTGACATATACTCAAGGAAGTAGGAACACTTACTCACCCTCTTCTTCTGCTTCTCAGATCCGTTAAATAGATCAAATTCTGAGCTCAAACTCATTGTCGTGTTTGTTTTGTTTTGTTTTTGAAGGCCCAAACTGGGGGAGAATTGCCCTCTGCTCTTTTTACGCTCACAGGAGAATATAGAGAGGTACATGAATACATACATATACGATACAAGTATTTAAAATGAGTCTGCATACCTTGAACAGATCCACAGAGTCAACTTAGAAGAAAGTTATTCTGCGGCTTAAGTAACATTTCTCTCCCAGAGGGTGTTTTTCCTGCGTTTCCCCCCCCCCCCCCCCCCCCCCCCACTGCTTGGTTTTCATAGCATCTTTGGAGTATTAAAGGTAGAAGTACTTTCTCTGACTGCTGGAAGAAGAAAACCTGTCAGTTTTCCCTCGCAGTTGCTTGCTATACAGCTTTTTGAAAAGGCTGCTCTCCTCCAGTCAGGTTTCTCATACTCAGTGTCTGAGTGGCTTGTTCTTGTACTTTCTGTAGCTCCTATGGTTTTGCCACAGGAAAATTTGTTCACTTTCTATCTGTTGTTGATGTTTAAAAGAACAGCAACAGGTTTTCTGCTCTCTTGCACTTGTATAATGTTAGGTATGTTTGAAAGATTGTCTGTATTGTGTACTGGAGATTTAAGGTATTCCGACATTATCTAGCAAACTCTTTTCCACGTTCCTTGCAGTTATTTATGACTACAGTGCCTAAAATCTTAATGCTTTTTTGGAAAAACTTTGTAAGTATTGAGCAACAAATAAAACCTGGACTTTCTAACTTTATACTGTAAACCTTTCTATTCCGTAACTGAAGTTTTAGTGATTAAGTTACATCTGTAAAAGCTGATATAAATCTGAGGGGGGGGGGGGTTAATTTTGAAAATGTTTAATTTGCCTTTCTTTTGTACTGAATTTAAACCTTTATTCTAATCAGTAAAGATTGTTAACAAGATTTACTAGGCAGAGGTATTTTCTACCTTTTTAGTGCTTTTCGCAAGCCAGAATGCTATAGCTGGTCATCCCTCTGGAAAAAGCTTTGCTTTCATAAGCTAGTATAGACATCAGACATGTTTAAATATTAAACCTTTGTTTTCAGCCATCAAGTTTTATCGTCTAGCCATGCAGCTTGTACCTGACATAGAATTTAAGATCACCTATACGCGTTCCCCAGATGGTGATGGAGTTGGAAAGAGGTGGTAAGTAGGAAAGATTTACCAGTTAAGAGCACAGAAGTACTGAAACCTGAAATTTTGTTTCTAGTGCACGTGAATGCTATATTGTGATACACAGTTGTAAGTCTCTGAACGTTTGGAAAGCTTCTCTAATTTAATTTGAATAGAATGCTTCATAGAAAGTTACACAGCTGCTCTGATGGTCAGGGAAAACATTTCTGTGCTGTAGTTTAAAGGAGGTAAAAGACTTATTTGGAGCCAGTTAAATTTAAGTAGAAAAATTAAAATAGTTACGTGGTTATTTAATAAAATGCATCAGCCACGTTACTACTTTTGACTTCTGATTTTCAGATTTATGAATTATATGTTATAGGAACATCTACATAATTGTATTAGTTAAAAAAATCAGTTACTGAAAGTTTTGCAATACTGAAATAAGTATAGTAATTAAGCAAGGCAATATACTGCAGTTACTGTGCTAACGCAGCCAAATGGGAACAGTCACAGTAAGCAGAACAATAAAATTAGAAGTTTATACATTGTAATCTGAGTAGTTTACTCCTTCATCATTACAAACATTGGAATACCTGTAGCTTTTACACACCAAATAAGTAGCGGTTTACAGTGGACCTGACTTGGGCCAAAGCTTCTGATGCAGCTCAGATAGTGTTAGGAAGACAAGCTTATGAAACTGAGCTTCCAAATCTGCTGCTCACTGGTAGCATGCATAGGTGCTGATAGCTACAAGAAATTAGAGTTTTAAAACGGAAAATAAAGAAGGAAAGTACTCATGTGATATTACTCAGTCTCGTTGCCCAAAGGCAGTACAGTTTCAGTGCAGTCTGTGGTTCAATGTAAAAGACAGTGAGATGAAATAAGTGCTTTATTTACACTTGTTACTTTAGTATTTGAATGCATTGCTGGCGTGATATTTTTACTGTACATTTATGCTCTAGGAAAGATACTGGGTTGCAGAGTACAGTCACATACAATTCTTGATATTCTTAGCATGATTTTCTCACTTGGTCTTTAAGCTACTCTTTCCATCTGTCACTTGGTGTATGAATTTTCATGCAGGTGTTTTAAAAATGTTGCTGTCTCATCCCCAGCACCGCGTGACAGTGAGGGCAGACTAGCCGGTACTCTTAATTGTTTAAAAGCAGTATTGGTAGTGGTGTGCCTTTCAAGAGACACTAGTGGTGGTGTTTTTGCTTTCTGAATTAGTGTTGTAGACATTTTTCATACTGTCTTTGTGAGAAAAAACAAATTATGCACAAGTTACAATATACCTGTATGTACTGGCCGTCTCATTGATCGGAGTAAGGGAAGTTATGTTCTGTGTAACATCTTAAAATGGTTTTAGTTGTGACAGACAACATAATTGTCTTCCCTGTATAATATTTTAAAACTTGCTGGTAGGTCTGTTAGTTGCTTAAGGGACTTTATACTATGAGCTCCTCCTATTAAGCTTGTGTAGAGTAAAACTGAATAATACGAAGACTTACTTGAAGATCTGCTAGCAACTTTCTGTCGCAAAGCAGTTAAGGAAAGTGTTTTGTGATGAGATTAAGGAGAGTTGTGTAGTTTTTCTTTTTTGCATGCGCTTGTTAAGTTGTATGCAGTAATATGATCTCGTTAATTCAGATTTTTTTGAAAGCAGTAATATTCTCTTACCACCTAGTAAGTTTACCACCAAGTCTTACCACCTTGAAGTTTACTGAGCAGTAGTAGATGACTTTCGTTTTGCCATCTAGTTCACTATCCTAAAATTTTGAAATCTGCTGATTTACAGAATGTGTAAAAAATCTTTTTGTAAAAGACAAAATGTTTGGGGAAGAAAAACACTAAAGGTGTTCCCTGAATTCCCTGAATAAAGCAGGAGTTAAAAAAAAAAATAGAAATCTCTAGTTGTTTTCAGTATCTTAAACTGTGGTAGGAATGGCAAAAATATTATGTCACTAAAAATAGTGAACCCCTAAATCCAGAGAGAAACTGCTTAGATTGGAATTAAATGGAGAAATATATACTGTCAGATGTGTCCCAGCAAAATCTAAATGGACTGGATAGAACGGTTCAGGTTGTTTTATTATATGATAAAGTGAAATTGCTTTAAAAAGAAACAAGGAAATTGTATTGAACGAAGAGAAGAGAGCAGATTGAAGCCTACATAAGAACTCTATGGGTATGTTTTGTCCAATATCAAGGTGTTGACATTCCCCCTTTATATAGTGTTGAGGATAATGAAGATGATGGCAAGATGGCTGATCTTTTGACGGATTTCCAGCAGCAGTTAACTCTTCAGGAATCTTCAGTTAAACTTTGTCAGCCTGAGCTTGATGTCAGCCAGACCCATATCTCAGGTAGGAGTTAAGGTCAGAAGAGGAATTTTTAGAGATGTTTCACTCCGGCTTTATTAAAACATGTATCTTCTTGATTCTAAAGCTCTCTCTGAAGAATCTGTATGCAGTATCTCTTTATAGTACATATAGTATACATCTAACTCTCTGTAGTTAGACGTAAAGAAAAAAGACCGCCAGCTAGCTAGCTAAACAGATCTTTTTTTCCATACAAAAAGTATGAAAAAAATGATTTTGCCTAAATCCCACAAGCTCCTCCGTGCCGTACTTCTTACGAGTAGCACCTTTCAGGATTAGAGTCACACTTTAAAATAGCAACATCTGGAAACAGACCTACTGAGGTAAGTATGTTCTAGTTTTTCTTCCACTAACTGTTTGAAAAAATGAATTTTTTTTTTATTTGCACGTATTTATTACAATTTTTAAGTGTAAATAAGTGTTCTGTGAGGAGAATGCATTTTTGTATTTCCTATTATTTTTTATCTGATTCTGTATTGGAGTAGTGTTACACATCAGGTTAGTTTGAACAAATTGTTACCTTATAGACACTGCGTATATGCAGTGTACACCTGGAATTTTTGGTGCAACTTCTAGGTCAGCTAAGAGAACTGAAGTCCCTACAGTTTTGTATATTTGTAGTCTAAAATTATGTTTTTAGAATTTCTTACCATAATGCAGTTTGAACTCTTGATTTTTGTTCTTTCCTTATATGACTTTTTTGTAATATGTAGTAATTTTTTTATGAAAGATAAGTTTCTTTGGTGTGTTCCCTGGTATCTGACTAAGATGTACAAAAGCAGAATTTCTTGTGGAAATACAGATAAGTTACTGATTTACATGTTACTGTCTAACATGGAATTCTTTTCTGTTTGCAGTGTTGCCTATGGAAGTACTAATGTACATTTTCCGATGGGTGGTTTCCAGTGACTTGGACTTAAGATCATTAGAGCAATTATCTCTTGTTTGTCGAGGATTTTACATTTGTGCCAGGTATTACAGAAAAGCTATCTAGAGTGAAGTTTCTGCTCTAAGGAAAGAGAAAAGAGCTTTTTTCAGCTAAAAGCATGATTTATAATAAACAATATAGAGAGGCTGATCCATGGTGCAAAACTACCTGTATTGGAAAGATTTTCTTTTGGTTTTAGGCTGCTAAATCTCTCATGTGGGACTACATTCCTACATCCTACTTTTATTCCCATGACAATTTGCGTGTATGTTCCTCACGGTGACGACCAGCTTTTGAATGTGCCACTGACTGGTATGTTAGAGAGATGACTTAACCGTATTAAAAAAATGCTCCTGGACCTTATTTGAAAATCAGAGTTGCAGGGTCTCCAAAATAGCGTGTCTGCTGTGTTGTCCTCATCGTATGGTCATGTGCCTCGCTGCCACAATGTTGTTGCTCTGTACTTAGCTGAAACTGCGTTGTCTTATATTTCACTGAGAGGAGGAAATAACTTGAAAATTCTCAAGGATCAAGTACACTATTAGTGATTTAAGTTGCGAGTTACTCACGTTCAAGAGAATTTCTTTCAGTTGCATCCAACACAAATATTGGAGTGTGTTACTTCGATACAAATACTAAGCAAGGTTTGCAGGAAAGTTACGGGTTTTGCTTTTTTTTCTTATTTCCATTAGAGATCCTGAAATCTGGCATCAAGTCTGTTTGAAAGTATGGGGCAGGAGCTGCAATAAACTTGTTCCATATTCCTCTTGGAGGGAAATGTTTTTGGAAAGGCCTCGTGTTCGATTTGATGGTAAGGTGTACTCTCGGAAACAGATTTTTCATACTGCATGTAGCTGTTACAGAAACAGTCAGTCAGGTTTAGTGTTTATGACGTTGTTATACGTAATCTGAATTCATTTGGGCTTCTGCAGCTGTAGAATATCTGTGTAGGCCAGAGGAGGGTGCAAGGGACAAAAATAAAAGCTTTCTTGTATTAAAGTAACAAAGTAAACTGAAAAGTTTGGGATTTTTATTTTTAATCTTATACATTTTATGTATTTAAATTTTCTTCATCTGTTTATTTCTTCCTATCCTGTAGGTGTATATATCAGCAAGACAACATACATACGTCAAGGAGAACAGTCTCTTGATGGTTTCTATAGGGCATGGCACCAAGTGGAATATTACAGGTAGAACTGTAGTACAATGAGTGAGTGATATGTTTCTCTCTCTAAGTACTGCTCATTGAAATCCAGCCCTTGATATCACAAGCATTATTCATTCTGTAAAACTAGAGTGGAATTATTATTGTGTGTAAAGCTATGTATATATTTTTGAGAGTAGGTCTTAAGGAATGGAAGGTGTTATAATCGCTAGAGATGGGCTCAGAAACACATTTCCTCCTCAGTTATACCTTTCCATGTGGATAAAACATAAATAGTAATAGTGGTAACACTCATCCACGGATTTTTTTTCTCCTTCCCCAAAGCACTTTACATTTCTGATATAATAATTGTTTTCAGCGATGGGAAAAAAATGATTACACAAGAACTGTCTTTTAACTTACTCGTAACCAGCTGTAAGTAATCTAAAGGCTGGGATCTCTCAAGTGGCTCTAAATGCTTTGCCATTTGTTGCTGCAACCTGCATTTCTTGCTGTTCTTCATCCTGCTATTCACAAAGTGCATTGTTCCATTCTGTTAATAGAAACCGTTGACTCTTATGGCTACATATATAGTCTTACATACGTTAAGACGGTATCTGAATATTGTAAAAATCGATCGGATTCCAGAACCTGAAAGAAGTCCATATGGCATTGTCTGTTCTGTACTAATAGTGTAATTAAGACTTTATTTTGTTTGTCTCAGTTGATGCTGGGAATGGAGAAACTTATTTGAGGTCAGTTTTGATTCCTGGGTAGCGTTCCTGCTTTGATTAAAGTTGACAGAACTCCTGAATTTCTGCCGTATTTCCTAACTCTGCATTAGCTTGATCTTTTAATCTTTAAAACTCCTTTGATTTCTGATCTTTTTGTGCTTTACTATGTGTAAATAAATCTGTGTTCAAATTCTGAACTTCGTTACCTGTGATGATTCCAAAAAAATGACACTTTCTCTATGTATATATTGTGTAATTATATTTCTGCAGGTATTTGAGATTCTTTCCAGATGGCCAAGTTATGATGCTCACAACTCCTGAAGATCCTCAATCTATTGTTCCTCGCTTACGGACTAAAAATACAAGGTTATTGAAATGAAATATCTGGTTGTACAGTTTTTTTCTCTTGCTTTTACTTAGCAATTTCTATTTACCTTTGCCTAGGCTTCTATATCTGGGCTTAGCAAAAACAAAAGTAAAAATGTTATTTTTATTTAAGGTCCTGGTGTTGTAATTAGGTTTCTTTTACAGGTTCTGTGCTAGGACAATGTCTAGGAAGACTTTTAAAGAAAGTAGATGGAAGAACGCATGCTATTACCTGTTGTGGTTTTAAAATGCTTTGAAAAATATTATTTCATTATTAACTACTTTCTTATACTTCCTCATCTGTATGAAGGAAAGTGAAGTTTTCGCTGGGACCTTAACTAAACTATTGCTTGCTTTCTTTTTGATGTTTGCACAGGCTTCTTAAAAATCTTGTAGAAAATTATTTGCAACCTCTGAACAGGTTTGAGCTCTTCATTAGAAATCTGAAAATATTTAGCAGTAGAGTAGAGAGAACTAATTCCTCTTTACCGTGCTATGTGGGACAATTATAAAAGCAACCTTCCAAAAAGTTTTCATAATTTCTTACCATCAGTCAGTCCAGTACTCTACCAAATGCAAATAACAGTTAGTTTCCTTGAGTAGGATATGTGGTCTTCCTTTCATTACTCTTATTTGGACTATAACTACATGACTTTTGTGGGACAGAGAATTTGGTTTTGTCCTTGACACTGTCCTCTTAACCTTCCAGAACGGATGCAATCTTGCTTGGCCATTATCGCCTTTCCCAGGAAACGGACAATCAAACCAAAGTATTTGCTGTAATAATGAAGAAAAAGGAAGAGGTAGGTAGTACCAAAATAGAATAGAGAAAAATAGTTTAAGGAGAAAGGATTTTTAAACTCTACAGTCTGAAAAAAATCTTAATTAAGGCACCTGGAGATTTGCATTACACCAGAGGATTAAAAATAAATTTCATGTTTAAAATATAATATGCACAAATTAATTTAAAAATAAATACATGAATAAGCATGGCAATTTATCTTACCATTTTTTTTCCAAACCTGTAATAGTTTGTATTGAGACAGATAAATATTGGGTTCACACCTGAGCAACAGTTCTTCCCCTTAGGCTTGATTGTTATGCATGGTGATAGGCTTTAGGCTATTTGTTTAAGGCTTTAGTCCTCTAAATGTGAAAAGCAATACATATTCCCTCCTGGGAAGATAATGGGAACGCTAGAATTAACGAAAATGAGACAGGAGTGGGGAGGGACAGGTGAAGAGGTCTTTATCTGAGGTCACCTTTTGACTGTGTGCAGTTATGTTACACAGTGTTAAATAAAACTCAAGTCAGCAGTATTCATGGATTGAACTCTGAATAATTTGGTCAACTGACTTTGCTCAAGAAATTTTCTGATTAACCAGGTGTCTGTCAAGAGAAAATAGTTACAAGCGTTATGTTACTTTACAGTGAGTTAGCATGGTGTGGGTGGTGTCCTCCACCCACACCTTACTTTCTGTGAAAACTTCTTTCATAATTAACATCTAAATGGATGTGTTTCAAGCAAAATAAGTTTCACTTATTTTTAAAGATTGTCCTGTATGAGAGTTTAACCATCTGCCCTCACAGTTTTATCTAAGCCTCAGGATAAACAGTTGAACAATGTGTTCTTTGTAGGTCACAAAACTTCTATTTTCTTTGTACAGAAACCAATTGACTACCACAAATACAGGTACTTCCGCCGTGTTCCTGTGCAAGAAACAGATCACAGTTTTCATGTAGGACTACAGTTGTGCTCCAGTGGGCGCCAGAGATTCAACAAACTTGTTTGGATACATCATTCTTGTCACATAACTTACAAGTAAGTAAATAAACAGAGAATAAGATTGAAGAAGAATAACTGATTATAGAAACATGGGCAGCATTAATTTGTCCAGTTCTAAGTTGAAGAAGAATGTAAAAAGTGCAAAACTTGCAAGGCTTTAAAAAGTACCTTGAAAAAATAGCTGGTTCTGATTTGATATGTTGTATTTAACTTTTACTTTAAGAAATTCCAAGATTTCAGTAATTTTTGCTAATGGTATGGAAACTATCATTAGTAGAACTGCAACATTTTAGCTATTTAAGGGATTTATGAACAGCGTTTGAATGATTTCAGGACTGAATCAGGGCTGAATGACTTCAATGTGGTGCTAGTAAAGAGGCGCGGAAGACAGGTATTCATTAAGGCCTGTTTCTTTCCCTCTGTAAAAGTGCAAGCAAGAAATGCTGTAGAGAGAGACCATTATGTGAGGGTCTCTGCATCCATTTTTTGTAGAACTGTAGTGCTTGCAAACTGTATGGCCCAACAGTGCAAAATACTGTGAGCAGCTGTTCTCATCACAAACCCAGGAAGAGCCACGGCTCTTGTTTTTACTCCTGGCACTCTATTTTAAACTACTGCAGGCTGGCCGTCCAGATGTATGACATAGGCATTTAGGGTGGATTTAGGCCTTGTCTTCTAGTCGTCTTAACCTCCATATTCAGTCTCCTTATAGGGACAAAGCTCAGATATTGAGCTATAAGTGTATAAAATCTATGAATCTACTGGCAGTTTAGCGTATAGGTAGCTTTCATAAGCAGAAGACTGTAAGTTTTATAAAAACAAATATTTTCATACCTAATTTATGAAGAAGTTGTGGCAATATCAAAGATTCTTTACAGCATGAAGTTTCTGCCCTAGTCAGGTTAGTCAGGTTACTTAACCTCTGAGTACAGCGTGTCCTTTAGAAACTAGAATAAAGGTGAGCGGAAAACTTGGCTGAGAGGATGTGTGCTTTTTGTTGCTGATGTCCAGAAATGCCTGCGGGGACAGTGTTAGTCTTGCAAACATGAGGACAGTTCATAGCTGTCATTCTGTACTCTGAAGTCCATGATTCTAACTGAAACAAACGGAAGGAGATTTTTTACTTTAATATGGTGACTTGAGCAGTATTCTGTGCTGTTCCAATTCTTGGAGCTAACAATAGGAATTGAAGGCAGAAAGTGGTTTCTTTGTTATTAAAATACAAGTGTATTCTATATAGTGTAATCTAGCCAACATTCAAATGCTTTCAGAATGAAGCGATACGAAAGATGCTTATTTAGCTTTTGTTCCAACTGTCGTTTAGTGTACGCATTTTACTGTGGAATGTGATTATATAATTGAAGGATTTAAACGGCAATTTATGTCTGATTTAACTTTTATTATTTTATTATCTATTCTTTGTAGGTCAACTGGTGAAACAGCAGTTACTACTTTTGACATTGACAAGATGTACACGCCTTTGTTCTTTGCACGAGTGAAGAGTTTTACTGCATTTTCAGAAAAGCCACTCTAAGAAACACCTTTTCCTCTCACAACTCTTGCATGAATAAAAGGTTGCAGCAAATGAGCACTTAAGTTATAAATTTGTATATATTTGGAATGTTTTAAAATTCAGGGGATTTTTTGGGAAGGCCGTATGTTCTGTTTGATTAGGGATGGCTGGAGATCAAGCTTATGAGTATTAAACATCTTTACTTTGCGACAAGACTTTGATAACAAAGTTTTTATTTTTTTTTTTAAAACAGATTTTATAAATCAGTCTGCCTAAAATGCGAGTCTTCATCTGCCTGGACACCTTAATGGTTTGTCCAGAAGCAGTTGTTATAGGAAAATCTCATTGTCCATGGGACAGTGTGCGCATGCTCTCTGGTGAAGGCTTGAAATGTGAAGGGGAGAAAAATTGTCTTATATCTGTTAAACTGTGTGACATATGAGAACTTCAAATAAATGTTTTCTTTAAATTAAACTTATTTTGTTTGCCTTTAAGATCTGGCATTATGTCAACATCAACCTTAAGGAAAGCAATCGAGGGCAAGCAAACATGAAGTATAGAATTTAACCTCAAAGGTACATCACCACCAACACAGTGATGTCAGTTGGTCATAAATGTAATTTGATCTTGATACAAGTTCAGTGGAGCCTGCCACCTTGATGGGATGGGCCTGAAGGAGAGTGGGATTTGGGGAGTGAGCTGTTCTCTTGTATGTAGGAGCAATTAGCAGGGTTCATGGCTCTGCTTGGGAAGTGTCACAGTGGTCATGGTGAAATGCTGGAGTGTGCATGGGTTGTGCACCGGCCAGGCCTGACTGCACAAGAGGAGGGCTCACTTGAACGTGTTTGTAATGTGCTACAACCCTTCATCTAACCTTGCTACAGATGCTGTAAATCCATTGGGCATTTGTTATACTAAGATAAATTTTGAGGCTGCTGTAGATGTTCACATGCTGCGTACTGCTAATCATGAGATGTACCTTGAGGTTCAGTGCAGGTACTGTATGTATGCTGCTTCTCCTGCATATATCGCTTGGGGGTGTAGTGCAGACGCTGTAATGCCGCTTACAATATATGTATCTCGGATCCTGAAAGAACTGAAGCTTTCTAGTGTAATGTTTTTTTTAAAGCCATTTTGCATAATTTTCCTTTGAACATCTCATTTCAAAATACTGACCTGGACTTGAGGACTAAAGTGTGAAAGAGCTGTTGAGAGAACTATACGTGTTCCGTAATTTATAAAGTGTATCTTTGCAAGGAGCTACACGACTGAAAACATCAATAAATCATGATTTTGAACACACAGTCCCTTGCAATTTCTTATTTTGCCAAGAAATCATTCCTTTCATACAGTAAAACATGATTACTTAAGAGTTACCATACATAAACTATTGGCAAGGTTGGTAGGTAGAATTAATGTCATAATGACTTCTTATTTTATTACTTACAGGATGTCTATGAAAAGTAGAGATGCTTTCAGGCACATTAAGTTCTGGATATGGATGTGTATGCCTGGAACTTCCTGCCTTTTCTAGCTAGTTTCGTAAGAATCTACCTACAACCCTCTCTGTTTTATGTCCTTAAGACTACAGGGCTGCAGTTGCACTATGAGGATATTAGGATCGTATTCTCATGACTGAAGGGGGGAAAAGTTGCTTAGAGTGTCAACTTCATGTTTTGAAGATAACTAATGAAATATTGCTGAGTGTGTAAATGGAAAAAGATGTTAGTAACCTGCACTTATGTTGAGGGTGATGATTAAAGATCTGATTCTACCTGGTGAGAAATGTCAAAAGTTGATTTCTGTGACAAGAATCATAAAAAGATACCGATTATATGTTATTAGATGCAATTTTGTCCTTCAGTAACCAAGCTGGATATTGTAAAAATCTCTCTTCAATTCAAAGCCCTTTTCATACCAAGAAACACCTGCATTATCTGAGCTTTTGTTTTTTCCTGCCCTGGCCATGTGTTTGAAGTATATTGCGGGAACAATGGGAAAGCTAGCCGATGTCCCCTTATAAATTAAGGTGTAGATTCAAGAAAAGTTTCAGGCACTGTTTACTTTAAGATTATACTCAAGATTCCTTCATCAAGAAAACTATGTGAGCTTTCTATCAAACTGAGCTATGACTAGCATGCTTCCTCCCAAACATTTAGCAATATGAGAAAGCCCGGCTAGTTTGCCTTTTAAAATAGTTTATCATCAGCAAAGGCACATATATGCACACATTCACATATATGCATATTGACACGCATCTATTAAAATACTTCTTTAAGCAAAGAAAGGAGTGACTTTTCCTTCATTCAGTCTAGCAGTTTTAATGGCCCAGGGCTTTAATGGCTAAAGGCTCTGTGTTCTTACCATTCAGTTTTATCGTCCTTTTACTTAGCATATAAAGACACTTGTCAGTATAACCAGTATACTGCTGGGAAATTGTCCTTTACTAATTATATCAGTAACTTGAATGAAAGAATCGGGTGTACACCTACTCAGTCCTTTTCCCAAGAGTTTGTGTGAATTAGGACAAGATGTGAGAAAGTCGATCATAAATGGAAGGAGGGCTACAATGGGTGATAAATTAGTAGTTCCTGTCACTATTTTTATGCACTGGATTAAAGTCAGCTCCCTTTTGTACTCTTGGAGGAGGTCTTTGCTTCCTGGCATTCTCCCCATAGAAATACTTCCTGATTAAAAAAAAAAAAAGGGGGGGGGGGAGGGCAGAATATATATGTATTTAGATAGCGTTCTGGAGCTCTTCCTACTGGCAAAAGTGCAGCCTTGGCCAGGTGTCTTAATCCAAGTGACTTCTGCAATACATCAGAATATAGAGGCTAAACCTACAGTTAGATGCCAGTGCATTTTCGCCCTTTCTTCAGCAGAAATCAGAGAATAAACCAGAATGGAATATTGTCACAGCACTGGGCCCCGGCCCCCATTTTACAGTCAACATTCTTCAAATAATAAGCAAACTTTATGGAGAGAAGCATGTTCAGTTGATCAACTGTTAGGCTAATTTGAGTCAGTCAAATAATAAGATCTCTTCAATAAGAAGTTAGCACCAGTTAAACGCGTGTATGTAATGCTGGCCTGCATGTGAAGGCAGGCAGTAGAGAGAGAGTGATTTAATGCTGTGAGCAAAGGACCAGCTCCGGACACTCTGACTGCTGAACTGAGCTCCTGATTCACTCCATAACTTTGGGCCAAGCCAGTTAAGAGTTTCAAAAACATGCACAAGGATGTTCACAAGGTGTTTGTTTAAAAGAAAGCAAGAAAACAATGGAGTCCGTTTTGATTTTTTTTTTAACCCCAACAAAATTCCGTAGAGCGTATGCCAGTATATTTGGAAGGTGGTGCCAACATTAAAATGGCTACATTATGGGGTGCTTTTTTGCTTTCATCTTTTCTACTGCTCTAGCTGAGAAAAAAATACATATATACCTTTGAAAAAGAGGTTGGATCTCAGAATTTAATGTTACATGTGTTACTAAGTATTAATAGTATATGTAGAGAAACAGACATTTTTAACTTGATAGTGTAAGAAATCACTCAGTTTGGATGCAAGTCTTGTCCTTTATGCTAGGACTAGCTGCTTTCTTGGTAAAATGACTTACATACATAGTGGTTTGCTTTAGAGGAACAGTTGGTGCTTTGCCATGCCTCTATCTTGTCTGGAATTTAGCTCCTGAGGACTTAAAATAATTGTTTAAAGTGCTACTCCTAGATAATATTGGCTGAAGCATAGGAGCTGCAAACGAAACTAGAACCTCTTACTGGATGGAACCATTGGAGGTGAATAAAAGTGGCATTCTCCCTTAGCTACAGCTTCTCTCAGCTCTAGTAGTATAGCCCATCTGAAAGCGTCCAGAGTCCAGATGCACCCATGCGACATGTGCGCCTAGCTTTCGAGGCAATAAGAGATGATAAAAATACACAGCACAGCATGATTGAGACATGCATTCTGAATATGAATAGGAAGAAAATCATGACACAGGACTGCATTTGAAGACAGTAGTCCTGCATATTTCAGGACCGACAGTCTTCCTGCCTTAGCAAGTACAGCTATTTTGACAACTTTTGAAGATGCCAGTAGCACACAGGTTAATTTGGTCTCAGCATGCTCCATGAGAAATAGCTGGGCCTGATGCAGAGCTGAGAAAAATTTAAGACTAGTGAATTCTGTCAAATTAAATAAGTCTTTAAATGTACACGGTCAAGATCAGTAGACTTTTTTTTAAACCCATATTTTGTTTCTGAATGAATGTACCTTCCCTTGAAAAGATGTATACAAACACTGTGACCTCTACCTGTCTCCAGGCTAATTTACACCCTGACTAAATTACCTTCATTAATTCTATGTGTGTAACGGCACAAGGTTGCTAAAAGATTACTAAAACATAAATAAAGCTTGGTTTAGTTGACAATAATTCTTTTTTTTTTTTTTGGCAAAGGAATTTGCTTGCTTGATTTTTTTTTTTCAAAATAGTGCTACCCTTTCTGTTTGTTGCAGCTTAGTAACAAGGAAGAACTTAGGGATGTGGCTTTCTGATTTCCAGGTGCTTAGTGCTACCAGTGCAGAATGATGCTATTCTGCCACTAGGTGGCAGGCCACAGTTTGACGTTTTCTGTTGTACTTTCCAAATTAGGTACCTTCATTTTTCCCCAACACCTTCTTTAAAAATTGAGAACATTCCAGGAAAACAGAGAAAATGCAACAAGCTATAATTTACCTTTGGGCATACCTTGCCAGGCATTCAGCACCTTAGGTTTCTGTGCTAGTAAGGCCTCCATGATAGCACAACTGAAGGGGAGTAAAGAGGAAGGCCAGCTGTTACCGGGACTTTAAGTGTCTGAATCCCAGAATGGAGCCATCAGTCCTGAGTCTGACTCCCAAGCGCCAGGGGACAGCTTCCGAATGGGATCCAAAGCAGCCAATATGCTCTGCAGAAACATCCTTACATGACTAAGTAAGATATATTGAGAAGAAGTGCATGTTAAACACCGCTGTTTGGAGAGCTTATATTCCCAACACGGCAATCATGATTTCAGACCTTGCCCTGCTCCATACACTTTTGTTCAAAGTCCAAGTTTGTTATGTCAGAGTCGATGGCCAGGCAGACATAGTCTTTCTCTTTTTTTTGCTGACGCTGTCCCACGGTATATGTAATGAATCTATTTATTGTAGAACAGCTTTAACAAGAAAGACTGAACATGTGCCCCGAAATCCTATAAAGCCGGTAAATGTAGGCAAGGAGGTGAATGCAGTCCCTCTCAGGCGGGGGGAGGGATGAACCCGTGAGCTGAAAGTGGATTTATACCTTTTATGAGAATCTCCCCCAAACTCTGATCAGGGTGGTACAGCACCACCTGATACTTTCGGAGACCAAGAAAGACCAATCCTTTCTCATATTTTTAAAGATGATACTGTGAGGGTGCCTCACTCCAAGGGGACTTCGAAAAGCTCCTTCCTACACTGTTGAGAAACTAGGTTTAGCTCTAGTACTTTGCAATTCAATATTTATTAGTCAGGGTTGGCCAGTTAAGGTATGTTTATAGGGATATCATGTTTACGTGCAACAGCTAACTGATCTGAAGAAAAAAAGGTAGGCAAAATACTGGTCCCTTTTCTCCTCTTCTCCCTCATGTCTTCACTTGAATTATGGCCACACAAACAGCTGACTTGGCTCACCTGGGGGAGGAGCAGAGACCTCAGGCCTGGTGAGGAATGGGATTCAGGGGCTTAGTGTAGAGGAAAAGGCATAAGCGTCTTAAAACAATAACATAAAGGTAAACAGATCAACACCTGTGAAAGCAATGATCAGTTACAATCAGTTTTCGCCAGGAGTATATATATATATATACGTAGCAGAGCTTTGGGTTTTTCCTTCCTAGCTGATCTGTCCCAATGACTGTGATTTCCGCAACAGCAGCACTCCTCGACATGAAAACGTAGACAGAGACTAATGTTCCAGCCACCACGTCCAACATGATGTGCAGAATGAAAATGAGCTATCTGGCATCTGCACCAGTGCTAGCAGAGCTGACTCTGCACTGCCTGGGGGTTGCTGACCTGTGCTCTGCAATTCCCATGTACAGAAAGGCCCAGCTGCACTAGAAGCTACTTAGCGGGAATGGTATTTAAGCTAAATGTAATTACTCTCTTCTAGCACAGCCAAATTGTTCTCTGCACAGATTAATATATGGATGAGTATCATCAATCTGATTGCTCCTCAAAAGCTTTTCCATTTTCTCTCTGCAGTGAGCAATGGTGGCTCACAAATCTCTCAGCTGAATCCCTCTCGCCCAACTTCACCAATTTGGGGACTTCTTTCTGGTGGTGGGGGGAACCAAGGCAAAGATAGCTCCTATTATCCAACTTTCCAGAAGACCTTTGAAAATCAGGGTATTTTTCACAACTTCTCTACCTAGCTTTCAGTAGAAATCAATGGAAAGGTCTTTAATTTGTTTTGGATAATGTGACATCTGCCTTACATGACAAACATGAGTACTAGCGGGTCAGTTCAGTACTGCCTTGAAATTTAATCACATGGAAAAGAAAATATTGAATACCCTTAAACTCACCTTGAGTACACATATTAGTAATTGACAGTGTCTAGACAGATGGTGATCGGGAAAGTAAAGTCTGGGAAAAATAAACTTAAAGTTATTAAAGTCAGCTGCGTTTCCCAGTGGTAATAAAGCAGAAAGATCGGGGGGGGTTTGGCTTGTTTTTTTGAACTTTCTGCAGCATCTGACAGAACAACTGTTGTTGCCAGCAGTTCCATTTGGAACTTGCTCCCCTTTTTAAGAAGTCTTTTTTTTTAAAGATTTCACATTAAAAAAGTCTGTAGAACCTGAAAAACTACAAGAAGAAGAAATCTAATGATAAGATGAATATTTGTCTGGGTATGTGCAAAGCAGTGAATCCAGTTTTTCTTCTTTCTTTCCAAGGAACTCTAATTTAGACAGTCTTTTATGAGATCAAGATCAGACACTGGATCGTAAGCATGCATGGTTACTGTGGTTCACTAGGACGAAAAAATCATTATGGGGCACACTGCTGATAAGCTGGTGATCTCTGAGCTTCAACATGGCATTATTTATGATTATCTTATGCTAAAATTGCTATTTTGCTTCCCATCAGGCCTGGAAAATCCTTTGCTGTAGAACAGTTGTGGCCTAAACAAAAATTAAATTTATTGCTTGTGAACAGAGCAAAGATTACTGTCATCCCAGTTCCACAGTGAAGACATTCAAGTTAAGTTTTCCAAAGCACCTCAGCGAACTAGTTACCCGGTCCACCTTAAATTTAGTACTCTTTGTCCCACTGTAGTATTCAAGGACTAGTAAAAATGCTCCTTGCAGAGGTATTACAGAGCGTGAGAAAGGCCTGAAAACATGTGGATGAAGGTTAAGTGTCTAATTTTTTGAGGGGTCCTCGTGTTTCAGCAATGTGCAAAATCCACCTGGTTCGGGGCTGGACTGGGCAGCGTCTGTATGGTTTAACAGAGGGCAGGCTGGCGAGTAGCAGAGCCTGAGGCTCAGACCACAGCTTTCCACCCGTTGGCCCTGGCGCTCACAGCCTGCGAGCAGAGCTGCCATATGGCTGTAGAGACAACCCAAACCGCAGATCTCCATCTCCTGCTGCGTGAGACTGCCCGTTCTCAGGAGGTCTAAGGAGGATTAGTCTCCATGGCGTTGGCTGTCTGAGGCATTTGGGATTGATGATGGAGAACCTGGTGGGGCAGTCATAACCGTAGCAATGCCCAGACCATCCACATTTTCAGAGAGAGGTGATCTTGGCCAGCACTGGGACATTATGTGAACTTGATCCTTCTCTCGTTCTGCTCTGAAGCTTGCCCAAAAGGCCAGGCCTGGAATAACACTCGATTCCTCTAATGGACAAAAGTTGGCTACAGAGAAACACTTTGTTTCTGAATCCTAGATGGACTTAGGCAGGAGAATTATGTTCTGGACTATACCACTGGGCATAATGCTTTTCATGTGCAAGAATTTTGAGCTCAGTGGAGGTAGTTTTGAGCTCCAGCAAGTCTGTGCCTATTAAATAAGAGCAACCTGCCTGCACAGTTAGGCTAAGGTAGATCAGGACTTTCTGGATCACAGTTTTGGCACTTAAAATTCAATTCCTAAATAATTCTTCAAAGGCGTTCTGTCTTGACTAGCTGTCATGCCTAACACCATTTTGCTAATTGCAGTGGTGTGACTGTAAAATTTCTTGTTGGCGAAATGAGATCCTGAGAAAAGATTTTAATGAGTTTCCTTTACTTACTACAACTCTGCATTTAGGCATCAGCAGGACTAAGATGGGATAAATGCTGCTAAAGTTACAGTCATTATGGAGATGAAGAGACTATTTTGATGAAAAAAGACCACATTACCTAGTTTATCTGGATAATCACAGCTACTTGCAGCAGCAAACACAGCTGTGCTACATGCTCTTCAGTGCGCTATATCAGAACGTGCTTGGATGCCTAAACCTGTTACTATTTGCAGACAGATTTTTAGCCAGTTCCCTGAGGAAATGAGGTGTCATGCATTCATGCTGTCCGTCTGACAGTTCCCACCAATAACTTTTGAACCTGCTGACCAGTTTCCAGACAAATTTGCCAGAAGGACCAAAGATTCAACAATACTGAATTCCTACCGGTTTGCGGAAAGTAGGTAATGAGTGGAAAGAGATGCTGCTAGTATTTCCCTGGAGAGAAAGACTGTCGTGAGTTCTGGTTTTAGTTTCCATGCTATCACAAATAGTTTTTATACTACTGAAATAGTTTTATAGTATTGTATTGTTAGACATCAAAAACATTCACAAGGGAGAGTGCCGGGAACCAAGGAACGAAGCCCAGCCTTCCCAGCTTCTGCCATTCAAGAGCACATTTTAAAAGAAATAGGCAGAAGTTCAGAGCAAGTGCCTTTTTGGGGGGGGGCAGCTGCCTCGTTTTGGCGAAATCAGCCTCCAAGAGTAAGTTTGAAAACTGCAGGTCTGTTCAGTGCAATGAGAGGAGGGAGCAGAGCGAGGGCAGGAGGTTACGGCCCGGCTGAAGGAGCGACTAGCGCTTGGAGAGCAGCAGCCGTGGGCTACGGCCGCGGTGGTGCGGGTGGCCGAGAAGAACTGGCGGGCAGCGCTTAAACATATCTGCTGAGGGGAAACTCTGTGCTTGTGGCTGCGTAGCGCTCTTACCGGAATACAGCTTCCAAGAGAGCCACCGCTTAAAAACACTGAAACGCTCCCTCAGCCTCTGGGGGGGGGGGGGGGGGACCTTTTCGAGAAAGTATTCGTTTTACAGGAAAGAGCGAACGGCAGGCTTCATCGCGGGGTCGGGTGAGCGCAGGGGAGGCGGGAGGACAAGCGCGGCGGGGTGCCGGAGGGCTGCGCGCTGCCTGCGGACAGCGAGGGACCTGGGCTCCCCCGCGCCTGCGGCCCCGCGAAGCCGCGGCGTTACGGGGTTACGGCGTGCGAAGGGGTTAACAGGGTGCGGGGTAATTTAACGTCCTCAGCTCCCCCCCAAAACAGCTGCAGAAGGTGCTCCAGGAGGGAGCAGGCTTTAGCTGTACGTGAGATAAGTACCTTAAAAGGAGCAATTAGTTATTTTCTGAAAGCCTGTGAGAAGACACGGCCGTATGGCAAAAAGTTTTAGTATCATTTCCAGGAAGAATGCTGTAAATATTTTGTCTGAACTGTTTCAGTTACGTGAGGGCTTGTCAAATCACGCCAGAACCCCCTGCTAAGTTAGCTGTAAAACAGCTCGGGAGCTCGGGAGCGTCCCAATGAAGCTAGAGCCGGAACATACCTCACCGAAACGGGAGGGAAACGCTCTGCGGCCGTTCTCGGCCGTTCTCCGCCTCCTCCATCCGCCTACCCCTGCCTGCCGTTGCCCCGGCTCCATCGCAGTCCGCGCCAGGCTGGGCACGGCTCTCCTTCCGTCACCGCCGGCGGCGGGAGCCCCGAGCGCCTGGCCGGAGAGGGAAAGCGAAAAGCAGCCGTGGGCCTCAAGTGGCGTCGCCCTACGGGGTCGGCGGGGGGTGAGGGGGGAAGGGGCTGGCGCCTTGCCTAGCTCGTCCTTACAAAGAGGAGACACTCACGGTTTTCATTTCTCCGGGGATGGCTCCTGACAGGTACATGGGGCCTCTGGGAGGTTCAGGGTCTCGGCTGGGGGAGTTAACGTGTAAAAGTGAGGTAAAATCAGGGCAGGATTAGAGTCCGGCCTAAAGTTTTCTTCCTAGGACGCGCAAAGAACGACAAGGGCCAGTGCCCCCAGTGGAGTAAACGGGCACGACACCATCCGCGTACCACTGATTTTAACTCGCTTCAGGCAGGGTCTGCTTCTTCCTCCCGCGTTTCGCCCGCTCTTTCGCTCTTTCCGGCCCTCCGTCGCACCCGCCAGGTAGCGAAACCCAGGGGACGGATGTCCTGAGGCAACGCACGCCAAACAACCCCGCTCCCCCAGCAACCTAATGTCTGCGCGTGCTTGCGCCTTGGCGGGCTCTGCCTGCCGGGGACACCGCTCTGCCCGGGACTGAAATCCTCCCGGAAACCCCTGTCTTTGCGGTGACTTGAGCAGAGGAAATCTGGAAGTCTGGCCAACAGCTTCTCGTGATACGCAACATTTACGCTATCCACAGGCGTTAGCCGGCTCACAGCTGCTCAGGCGGCAGCTGCTTGCCATCGCCGCAGGCGCCCGCACCCTGCCCCACCACCGCGGAGGGAAAGCGCGGGTGGCATCCTGCCGCTCGCCTTGCTGCCACCTGTCCCACAGATGCGGGAGGGGTGAAGGCAGCATGTCGTCGTCCCGCCGCTCCCAGCCTGGCTTTGGGGCAGAGGAGAAGCCCTGCCAGCCAGCCCCTCACCGCAGCGTCTTGGCGGGGGGATGGGACCCGACCCTTGTCCGCACCGTCTGGTAACTCCTCTAGAAAAGAAAAAGGCGCTGGATGCTCGGTTGCCTCGCGGCTCTGGGTGCCAAGAGGACGTTACCCGTGCTGCAGTCTGTGTTATTTATGACTATTTGTCTTTAGAAGAGCAAATATATTGAGCAACCCTTAGTAACAGAAGACTTAGAAATATGTCAGTGATGATACAATTACCAAATTATGTGAAGAATTGCAAGTTCGAATCTTGGCATAACTGGTTTTGAGAAATGAAAAACACTCTCATCTGAAACGAGCCCTCCAAGGTAGTTTTGCTTCCTCAGTTGCTAACTGGAAACAGAAGGAGCACGTTCAGTGTGAAAAGCTGGCCAAAGCCCCTTCCCGGCTTGCCCTGTCCTCTGCAGGGACGGTCTTCAAACCATGCCCCAGGAGCTACTTGCCAAACAGGACACCATCTCATGTTGTTTCCAGAAAATCAAATAATTGACAAGGAGAGTGATGGAGGCTTACGGAGTCCACACGGCTGATGCTGTTGTCTGCACGGCCACGGAGGCTCTGTACTGCTGCCCAGGATGTCCCCAGTAAGTCAGGCTTTTGGATGACTTTCCAGATGTGCTGCGTGGCGCACAGCTAATTCAAACAGAAGCATCTGAAAACTGCAACGGTCCGGCCTGAGAAAAACTTCCTTTGATCCTAAATGTTGGTGAATTTATCTTGTGCAAGGCAAAAACCCCATAGCATCTGCGGACGACAGCATCTCTGGGAGAAGGAGGTTCTGTCAGGGCCAGCGTGTATGCAGCTCGCACCTGATCCTGGTCCACACCGCTCGGGGTGTTCACGTGTGCAGCATTAATATCTGACTTACGCTCCACTTGCTCTGATTACTGAGCGCATCTCTTTTTACTCGGGCACAGGCGGACTTTATTTATTCTTTTCTCTTTTATAAATGGTGCTCCCTTCCCATGCTTGTTTGCCTCCCCTGGACGCCCTGCCACAGCCACTGCCCTGCCCCATGCAGCCCTCTCCTGGAGAGGCAGGCGTTATCCCTGCTCGTGTCCAACATAGGGGCCACTTTTACATTTTGCTTGCAATAAAGCAGCTATAGCAAAAGGCAAAAATCCCAAAGGGTGTTGGACACACAAAACTAGTAGACCTCCCAAAGGCCTTGCTGAAATACATGTTTTTATACAGGTACCTGGGGTGTGTCCCCTAAACCTGACTCTGTGGCAGTCCTTTCCACTCCCAGCAGTTTGATGCACTCAGTCCTTTTAAATATAGAGAGAATGCATTTAGGCGCATGTTTTAGGAAAAAAGTTCATAATCTTGCAGTTTACAGTCTCAGTCTACCAGAAGATTTTTTCTTTTTATGTACTAGTGTTTGGAAATGAAAACATCTGATTGTACTCAGGCTTACTGTTCTTTTCACATGCAAAGTTAGAGGCCCTGGGGAGAGGAAGGCAGAAGAAAATGGTCAGGGCATGTGCCTGGGGCTTGGGAGACATGGATCAAATCCCTGTGCTGCCTTCTCATGTCTCCACATCAGTGTAACTGAAAATAGAAGCATTTCTCCTTCTTGCAATGCCATTCTGAGGATAAATATCTTGAAAAATGGAGGAGTCCAGATACTGTCTTACATGGTTGACACTGCTGCTTCTGGTTCTGTGTCCAGATTTCAACTTTAAATGTTGCATGAGACAAAAAAACAGATACATCTTTGTTTATGTAAGATAACTGTCTGAGTAACCTTGTTGTGGTGCTTCTGATGGCCTCAGAAGAGCCATTATATATATAGATGTTTTTCTTTTGAGCAATAATAGAAATTAATCTCTATTATAAAGGGGCAAATAATGCCCCTTTAACATTGAGACTAGTGCTTTCAGAGTTAAGAAGCTGGGGGAGTAGTGAGTGTAGACTATCCATGCCATGTAGGGATAGTCAAATAAGCTTTGATAGTAGTTAGGAGTGTCTGAAGCACTGATAAGCCAGAACACAATACGTTGACCATGTAACCAACCATATCCTAAGCAACTCGTCTCTTCAGCCTTCCTAATATTTTGCTGCAGTTGTGCCTTACAGAAAACAATTTTCTGCTGCAGAGAATAAGGTTACAGAGTGCTTGCCAGTAGATCCTCACATGTAAATTGGTAAGTCTTCATGAAGATAACCTGAACAACTTTAATGTTCAGTATATTTAGTTCAAATTGCAGGGAGAAATGCACATAATGGCGTCTTCCATGCCTGATTCTTGTCACTGCCCACAATTTTAAATTTAGTTGGGCAAATACCTTAGAGCTGGTTAAAAGAGGCTTGAAGTAGCAACATATATACATTTCTTTTCACACATCCCAAATATATTAAAGTCATTTTTGCAAAGGTCACAAGTGGGATGGCTACCTTCATACTTTGAGCCAAATAATTATAAATTTGGCACGATATTGATCCAACGTACTGATTGTACCAAAAATGGAGGGAGTTACCGCCAACACAAAAGTCAGTGCAAGAGCATGGAAAGGTCAAACTGACACTGGCAGCCTGTAAATCTGGAAAGCCTTTCTGTGCTTCACCTTAGAAAAATCACATAGTCACCGTGCATCTTGGTTTCCTCATTTTTAAAAGAGGATAGCACTTCATCACGTGTGTATCCTGGAAACATGCTGGGTGCAATGAGCTGGCTGCGAGCAGAGGCTGGACTCCCCCTGACTTCGGGGTAGCCATCAGGCCGGGCACACAACTGGAGCATAGCTGCGGGAGCCATGGCCCTGAGGTGGCCAGGCGTGCCTGGGGACACAGGACTACGAGCTCCGGAGCTACGAGAAGTCACAGGCACCATGTTGCTGAGGGTCTGTGGGGCAGGGCTGCGCTCACGGGGGTAGGGTTTATTTTGGAAGCCTCTCGGTTCAAACTTAAATAGTCAGACTAAAAGCTTCCCACGTATCAGAAATACTGCTTTTTGACAGGTTTGGTAGTAGCAGTCTTTCAGGGGGCTTGACCTGCAGGAAAGAAAGTCAGATATCAGGAGAAGAAGTGCTAGCATTTGAGATGGTGAAGCTGTGGAACAGGTTCTGAGATTGATCATCAAATCTCCTTTGCTAGAAATTTTAAAAAGCAGAATAAGGACGCGGTAGGTGTAAAGCGGATCGATATTACCAGCTTGTAGGCACAATACTTGAAGTACCTTCTAGCCATACATTTGTATAATATCATCGATGAAAGGCAATAGTAGTGCAATAGAGAGCTGAAGAATTTAGAGGAAAGGTGAGATGAGGAAGAGCAAAGCGGCACCGGGCTGTGGTTAGCGCGTTACATGGGTCCTGTGCTGGTGTAGCCAGTTTGGCAGTCACAGAAAAAAATCTCAGTTATGGGACATGTCACCCAGGGGCATCTTCTCTCTGTCCCTCCTTGTGCATTGCACATCCTGAAGCACAGGCACTTATTGGTTTTGATTTGTTCAACTTTTCATCTTTTGAAGATAGAGGTTGTTGTTACTCTTGATCAAAATTTTCTTCTCTAAGTTATTGATCTGAACAATCATAGTGTAACACACAAATTTTGGTACTTGGGCAGGAGTACCCAACAGATTAAATAAAAATGTGCTGAATTAACCCTCGTGTACAACAGTGGACTACCATATTGTGATCTCTATTTAGATTTTTTCCACATAAAAAAAATCACTACACATCCACTGTTTCATAAATTGCAATAAACATTTTGAAACACTCTTTAAATATAATTTGTCCTTGTCTCAGAAATCTCTCTAAACCCCACCCTTCATTAATGACAGCAGTTTCCCTAGTAACTAACATATTCCAAAGTTTAAAAAAAGAAGAGACAATCCAAATAAATGAAAACAAGCAGAAAACAAGACAAATGATAAGACTGAACCTGTTTGACAGACACCAAATATGTCCCAGTCTGAGGTACTCTGGAGTTTTTATTGCTGCTTGTTTTGTAATACTGTTCTCCCAGACTCACCTCAATAAAAAATTTATTTCACCTCACACTGTCTGGGCATGGCTTGCTTCAGAGGGGGAGCAGGGATAGGTCCAGACCGCAAAATCCGTGTCTAACTAACTCTAAAGGCTTGGTAGCCTGCGGAGCCAAGGGGCACTGACTTCTTTATAGTTAAGGGAACGAGTCACGATATGTGCCTCCAGGTCAGACATCCTTCACAGCTGGCCAATACATTTAGGCAACCAGATTCATATTGTGCACCCTACTTTTTCAAACAGATGTAGGGAACTGATAGCTCCTGATGAAACGTAGCTTACACAAGTGATGACAAAGTTGGGTGACATGGAGGAAAGGGCACTGAAAGATTTATCTGAAATGAAAAAACTGAAAAGTGGCTGGAAAAAACACCCTGAGCATATGCATATGAGAAACTAGATCAAGCAAAACACTTGTGGGACTGGTGCAATGCCATTAAGAGACCTAGCTCACAGGCAAAGAGTACAGAAGGTTACATGCAGCTGCTGTGGTCTTTGAGGGCATTTATCTATACCGCCCATAATCCTATATGCTCAAAAAAACAGAGTATTGACCGGGGCATGAAAAGCTGCCAACCAGAGAGGTAGTGAGGTAGTTTGTAGGAAGAGGTGACCCCTTTTATTAGATCAATGAAACAGTGGGAAAAAATAACAGTTAAAAAATAACAGAATAGCAACAAGCTTCTGGGCATAAAAGCCCTTCTTTTGGTCTTAAACAGGAGTTGAAGAGGGAATCAGAGTGGTAGCGCGCTGACATCCACTTTGCAGCAGGAACGGCCCTTTGCCAGAGGCAGACAGAGAGAGGAAATTTAAATCCAGTCACCGTAAAGGGTACAGGTTAAAAAACACCTCACTGCTGCAGTAGTCCAGGTTCAGACCTCGCCGCTCATCTTCCAAGTCCCGTCCGTTTGCTTTCGGTGGCGCCGAGCAGTGGTGGTGTTGGTGGTGGTGGTGGGGGCTGGCTGGGACAGGGTAGGACTCCTGCTGCGCCAGGTGGTAGAGCGAGGAGGGGAGGCAGATGCCGCCGCTGGCCGGATGGGGTTTTCCCTCGTAGGACGCATGCCCGGCAGGGCTAGTGTTGGGCCTGAAGGGGTCATAGCTGCCCTTGGGTGCAGGCTGGATGCCGGCGCGGGTGCAGAGGGGCTCGCCGGGCAGATGTGCTGGGGCAAGCGCAGGGCCACGGCAGCCCTGGGGCGCAGCCGGCAACCTCCCGCCCGCCCCGCTCTTGTCCCAGCGCAGCAGCTCGCCAAAGCCACCAGAAAGGCCACAAGCTGGGGGCGCAGCTGTGGCCCCCGGCCCGCTGAGCTTGTCGCAGCGCTGGCTCAAACCTGTGCCCTCAGCGTCCACCCCCAGGTACGGCGACTGCCCCGAACTGCTGCTGAGTATGCGCTCCGGAGAGCTCCTGCCTAAATGTCGGCTGAAATGGCCAGGGAGGACATAAGCTTCCGGCTTGGAAAGAAGCATAGACAAAGACTCGTGGGTCTGCGTTTCACCTGTTAGACACTTAGGAAAGCAAGGTGTAGTTTAGCAAGGAAAAAAAAAAAAAGGTAATAGTTTAGTAATACAAACTAAAAACCCTCCTGTAAAAGGCCCTTACGAATGCATTTAATTAGTGCAGATAATATAGATGGAGTTGTAGAGTCTTCCCTTAGAGCAGTCGTAGTGGTTTTTAGGGGCAAGCTGAACATCGGTTCCAAGATCACAATTCTGGATTCAGTTCACCATTTTTTTTGCCCAAATCCTATTTTTAATTAAACCCATTGGTAGATCTATCCTTTGCAGCTCTCCGAATCAAGTCTCAGCATATACTAAGGTAACCCCTGAAAATGGAGTATTCTCATATAGTTGATATAACAGAATTTAAATAATTCCTATGGGGTTTAGAAAAATGAAATAAGATCTCTTTAATTTATTTTTTTTTGAAGTGACTATTTCACTCTAATAATATTACTCTTCAGTTTTTCAAGAATCTTTACTGCAGTTTTTAACTGATTAATTTTCCTGCATTTAAAATTTTTGCTCCATGAATAGAAATTGCATTCAAAGAAGGAGCAGTACACTAGAATTATTCTGCTAGGCATTTTCTTCCTGCATATTTTGCAACTTCTTTAAATGCCCTAATTATTAGATTATAATTCTGCACATCTTAATTCCTTGCAAAACATCCATTCTGTGCTATCATTTATGATTAGGGCTTATAGGTCTCTGGTCTTTGCAGTTCTGCTTTTCCACCCCCTTAATTATAGTGATTTTCTAACTTGTTGACTGCAAGAGTAGCAAAGCTCCTTTGAGCTATTCTCAGCCTACGATAAGGAGAAATTCCAATGACCTTAGGTAGGACCCAGCCCTTCTTCAGCTGAAGAACGGCTCACGCCTCACAGAAAACATCCTATATATCACTTGATCAATTTTTGGCTCATGTATTTTCTACAGTTCTCCTTTCTGCTCTCTTGTAAGCACATTGAAGTAGAGTCTTTTTTAAAAAGACTTCTGCCAGCTTCAGCGACACAAACATTGCATCTGAAATCGGATTCCTGAGTTTGTCCTATCCTAACTGGTCATGGCAAGAAGAAGAACATGATGGATTACCCCCGAAACAAACCTGCTTAAGAGAAATAAACTAGAACGCCATGGTGTAATTCTGAATCACTGGAGCAACTACGCAGAGTCACCTGAAGAGTCGGTTCAAAGATTATACATTTCTAACATCTTTGGTGCATTCCTTGTCCCACACAATTTGAAGTAAAAACACTAGGAAGATGTTGTAGGAAGGGAAAGATCAAGACCTGTCTAGAGGAACCTGCACCTCAGTAAGACCATTTGGCCCAAGTATAAAAGAAACAAAGCCACCCGGCTCAATAACATTTCCCAGATTAGCATTATTTCAGTGCTCACAAGGACAGAATTAAACCTGCAGTATGAAAATTATTGTTCCTGTATTTGAGGGTGCCTTAGCTCCTCTGTGGCATCTTCTCCATATTATTGGAGACTTTTGGGACACGTATTGATATGGAGAAGCGTGATCCCATCTGCAGTACTGCAAGCAGGGAGCTGGTGGCAGGAGGGAAGCGGGTGCTGTCGCAGGCTCCCTGGGTGATCCCATCCCTCCTGACGAACTCTGATGTCCACCCTGGGTATCTGCAGGCTGCAGGGGCAACACCCTGCTCTGGGCGCACTTCTCCCACGGGGAACCCCCAGGTTTATTTGGTGGGTATCGAGTCTGCCAATAAATCAGCTGTTGAAGAAACTGGGTTTTCTTAAGCAAAGGTGGGGGGGACCGGAGGAAAAAAGGCTTGTTAATGACAAGTGTGTTCTGTCGAGATATCATATGCAGTATATAATAAGTATATCATATAAGTGATGTTAAATACATTGTACACTATAGAATACATTGTATTCTATAGCAAAAGAGTGTACGGTGTGTGTTGCGTTTGTGTGTACACATATACAAACCCTCCTCCTGAGCTTAGTTATTGCCGAAAGGATTTCCTGGTTTTCAAGTGTTCATTTGTTACAATTTTCTTCTAGGGTAGTGCAATCCGTATGTAAGTTAAACCCGGTTAAAACTTCCTAGCCGTTCTCCTTCTGTCCATACTGATAGACTAAATGTCTGTTTTCTTTATGAATAATGTTGATCCTGGAGCAGAACTAACAAATAACTTGCAGGAAAGTTTTCTAAAGGCAACTCTTGCATATAAGCAGGGAAAGATTTGGGGCGCTAAAGCTGTGTCCATGCTGCTAAATAAAACAAGTCCAAGGACTGTCATCAGGGACTGGATCAAAGGCATGGCCTGGCTGCATCCGCACTACACCCTGGCCTTGGGTGACCTCTGGACCTGAAGTGGAACAAAGTGAGGGGCACATTGCAAGCCCACCGAAGGGAATTCTCACAGAATCAGCTTGGGATTCGTATAGCTTGGCTTGTGGCACGATGGCATACAGGGGCACGGGAAGGTGCAAGGCCAGCTGTATGTGGTGAAGAGATCCAAACCTGGTACAGCGTGTCCAGACTCTACCCGGGAACGGTCCCCCGCACACGCCATCTACCTGACTCGTGCCCAGGCATTTTGTCCACGTGCACTAGCTTGCACTGACCAAGACGACGTCCGGGCCCCTGTGAGGGGTGACATAATTGAGCCTGGTCTCTGACGCTGTCTTGATCCTCAGCATGGGCACAATCTCCTGCTCCCATCAGGCCCAAAAGGGTTGGCCGCTGCAGCCCAGGGATGCTGATGGGGAACGACAACACTGAGCCAAGCCGCCAGGGAGCTTGGGACAGTCCTGCTCATGCTGAGCCCCCCCTCTGCCTGTCTGATCCCAGGGCAAAATGCAGAGACGCAAAGGCTGGTCATGCCCAGAGCCAAAGCCCAGATAGCCTCTGCAGTGAAGCTCCTTAGACCATGGATCACTCACCGAGTAATGTAACATATCAATAGTAAAAGTTACCTCAATCTCCCGAATTCTTTTAAATCTTGGACAGGGGTGAGAGAGAGCTGTCTGTGCTTTTTGGATTGATCTTCTTGCTTCTGCTTCTAGTTTTGTTTCTGGTCGGGGATGATCATGAGCCCCTTTGGACTTTAGAAAGGAATTGTGATATGTTAAACTTAAAAGTAGAACCTTGTTATTAATCTTAAGGGGGGAGAAGGATTTGTAGCACAGGCCAAGAATAAATATATGGGCTGGATTAATGCTTGTTATTTAATTAGACATATTTAATATCAGCTCAAGTCACAAACATATCTCAGATGAAGTCTGATAGGGAAGAAATTTTCTGAAATCACAAAAACAGAGTAGCACATATGCGTGCGGAAGAGGCTTCCCACACTAGGGACCCAATTGAAGCCACGAGGTCTTTTGAAGCCTAGTTACAGCATCCTTGCACAATTGGTTCCACTCATTTCAAACTTCAGACAGTGTTTATCAGCACATAAATTTCCATTAGATTCTATGGAGAATTAATTTTATTTAATCTGCTTGTAAGTGAAAGGCAATCATAAAGTCTCAGTACTGCTGGCTAGCTCCTAAGGAGGTCTAATCTGCTGGAAAACAAGACAGTCCAGTCCAGTGTGTAGCATACTAACCTAGGACTACACCTTCCAAAAATAGTGCCCATTATTTAAACATCAGACTACACTAGTTTCCAGGTAAAAGTTGCACATAATGTACACATGTTTTTTTCCATAGACAATCCCTGGGGTACAACCATTTCCTACTCTAAGATATCTTCATACCTATATGTGGTGCCCTGGAGAAGGGGTTAACACAACATGGCATTTCTGATTCTTTGAGGATCTGTTGTTTCCTGTGTGCGTATGTCCAGTCATAGAACATAAAAGTACAGACTAATTTAGATTGGAAGGGAACTCTTGAGGTCTAGTTCAGCCTCTTGCTCAAGTAGGGCTAACTTCAAAGTCAAATCAGGCTGTTCAGGAACTCGCCCACTCATTGTGAACTTTTTTCTCCTTGCAACCATTTAACTTTGTCATATTAAATGATCCTTATTAGTTGGAACAAACAAAAGTCTTCCTTTAGTCCAAAAAGCATAGTCTTTATAGTCTTTATAATCAACTTGCATAGTATAAGGTAATTTTATACCAACCTGAAAGAATATGAATTGGCCTTCATGCCTCCAAAAGTTGGTAACTGGGTAACCGCCATGGCCTCGGCAGGAAATGAGCCTCAGGGGTCCACTGCAGTTCGGACAACATTTCCCTGGAACGTAGGTAGTAATATAGAAATATTTTCTATGCGGTACCAAGTCAGATAAATCCTAGCTGGGACAACAATTTGTGAGCAGTGGAGTGCTGCTCTTTTTTTCTGGGCTCAGAAACGACATTGAGAAAAAACTAGGCAAAAAACTTTCAAATATACAGAAAATTTAACCTAAGCAAATTAATTATTACCTTTATTCTACTTCATTTTTAAATATGACTGGCAAGGATTATTTCTAGTATAGCTTTATCATTTAATATGGTCAGTTATGCCCAAGGAAAGGGCTTTTACCTTTGAAGGTTTTTGAAATTTTTCTTTCAGTTGTTTTTAACTTGGAATTTTCTGGAGTGTCATATATGTTCTTGCTCAATTTTTCTAGAGGACACCTTTCTGACCTCAGTGAAATCTCGATTAAAGTCTTTCTTCATCCAAAATATTCATCAGTTCCAGAAACTAGTATGAGCTAACTCTACTCAACTATCAAAAAATTGTTTGAAATAGTCTCATTAAAAATGTCTGTCCATCTCCCTTACTCTACTTGCATAGTCTTGTCTCTTGCGACATTCCTATTCGGTCTACTTTTCAGTCATCATAGTTTATGAGCAATATCTTTCCTGCAAGACTTCCCTGAGTTACGTGTGGGCCCTTGAAATAATGATGTTGACACTCAGGTCAGTGGGAGCAGCACAGCAGAAAGCTGCTTGTATTGCCTCACTTTCTTGGTAGCCTTGCTCATGGGTCTGTGAAGGGCAGGAGCCAAAGCGTTACCCATCTTCCATCAGAAACAGATTAAAATTCTAGCGTGGAAAACAGGACTGAAAACAGAACACCTTTTCTTCCGGGAAAGATATTTCTGCAGGGTAAAGAGAGGAGGAAAAGTTCTGAAACAAATTATTTTTGCCTGGAGATCACCTTTAAGTTAAGAAGTGTTTTCCTGCGAGCATCCTGTGCACAGAAGCAGGAACTCACCTGCCCCTCTCTGAAAGTCAGTGCTCAGTGGCAGCTGGCCAAATACCACACAGGAGTTTCTGCCATTAACCAGGCTGCAAAAAATATTTTCTGACAAGTCAAATTTCAAAAAGGAAACAACCAAGCAAACGCCTCAACAGTAATAAATGTAAGACGTGTTGCTCCAGAAATCAAGAGCTACGTTTGGCTATAGGGAAAGGCAGAAGAAAGAATGGCTATTCCAATGGCTCTCCTCTACCTCAATGTCTTTTATGTTATATTTACTTATTAACTGTCCCATAATAAAGAGCCCAAGGCTGGTGTTGCTGCCTTCACATAGTCATACTTACGCTGTTGTTTTTGCCGAGCTTTGTCACATATGGCTGGTCTTAGATAGATCTTCCTCCCATCCAGGGTTGAGCAGTCATTGCCACAGACCACCACCCCAAGGCAGGACTTTTTTAAGATGCGAGAATTATGGTTGTTGGTGTTTCTCATTGCCCAGCTACTATGGTGCCGCTGAGCGTTTTTATCCTCGGAGCTATAGATATGTTTTACATAGGAGTCTGGCCATTCTTGAAACCAGTCTGTCTGTTTCACATCCTGTTAAGAGACCAGCGAAAGCCGTATTTTAGGCCGGGAGAGAAAAGGGCTTGCGTATGAGCCTAAAGGACCTGCTCTTCCGCTGGATCCCATCTAGCCGAGGCCACTCTCACACTGAGGAGATGGTGCTGGTTTGTGGCACCCAGGAGGGGACAGCAGAGGGGAACATGCAGCTCCCCTTCGATCCTGCAAGCCGGAAAATCTGGCCAACAGGCTGCTCTCGCTCTCTCTCCAGTCCAGCTCCGTGCACAGCTGCCCCAGCAGAGGAAGGTGAAATAGCACATACTTTCCTTGCACGCAGCAGTCACACAGCTGACTAACTTCTATTAGCTTTCATGGCAGAAATCTCACTTTGCAGTTCTGGCCGTTAACAACAGCGTTATACTGAATCACTTGGCTTGACTCACTGTGGAAAAAGGACACCTACTGCATCAGGTAGAGCATATTCCCAAATTTGTAGGGCTTCAATTCTAGGATTTTGGTTCCTTTTGGCGTGAGTGTCTTGAAAGATTTCCACAGCAATTTTTATGAAGTCCAAAACAAAGAACATCTTGGTCAGGTTTTATTTTCACTATCATGGACAAAACAAAACAAAAAAACCCTCTAATACTTTTAGTAAAAAATACTCAAAAGAGCAATAAAAATAAAACTACATTAAAAAAAAAGACAAAGGGCTAACTGCACATTACCTCAATGGCTAGAGCCACAGTAAAATGCAGTAAGTTATAAAGCATGAAACATGCTCTATGATAGTTTTTGAAGGAAAAAAGGCTAGTGATAATAGGAATACAAAAAACTTGGTAGGACCTTCCTTGAAACTGCTGATTCCAGCCTTCTCAAGCCATTATGGCAACAGGAGTATGAACTAAGAAGAGAAAAACTGTATTGCCTGTTCTCACATAGGAGCCATCCGAGAGCATAGGGATGGCTGTGGGGAAACCTCCTGGCTGAAACGCAGGGAAAGGTGACCTTGGGGTGGAGGGCAGCAAAGGAGGCAAGCCTGACTGGACAAGGAGGCTTTGGGTGAGCAAAAGTGATTTAATAAGGAAGGGACTGGGATCAGGTAAGGAGACAGAGCTGGGTAGTGAAGGGGCCCAGCAGGAAGAATCCGCTATAAATATGCCAAGGTGAGACATGAAGCTGGGATATGGGATGCCTTGGGTTTTCAGTGGAGAGCATGAATGAGATTTTTAGAGAGAGGACTAGAAAAGGACTCAGTGGGGGAAAGGTCACTATTCTGCCCCTGTCAGCAAATCTCTGTAAAACAGACTTTCACAGCCTGCATGAAGCCAGCTTTTCCTAGGTAGCTGCAAGAGGAGCATTGCCTCTATGTGGAAAGTCAGCCCAGCTTGCCTGGATGCACATTCGTAGCAAGGCTCAATGCAGCTCGTGGGTGCTGCGCTCAGTCCTCATAAAGCACTGCCCACATCCTGGACATTTCCAATTGAACATCCAAAGCAGGAGATAATTATTTCCCCTGCTTTCTCTTCATCTCATCCACCAGTGGACTAGAAAGGCAATGAATCTGCAGCATCACTATTTTTAATGCATAAACAGTTCTTTCAATAGTACACTTAAGGAAAAATGCCTGGGAAGCTCAACATTTCACAGGATGTTGTCTAGCTCTTCAGCAAAACACTGTGCCATAGCTCAAGGCGGCAAAGAGAGTATAAAGCCAATGAGGTATAGATCACGGAGAGAGTATTTCAGATCAGTGGTGAAGTGAAGGAGCCAAGTCAGGATTGGATGAATTTCTAAGACACAGACACATACATACCTGTGGAAGTTTGATGTCATTGATATCCCAACTTGCCATTTCTCCATTTCGGGAAGTGGAGTCCTCCTGTTCCATAACAATATCATCTGCACTGTTCAGCATTTTTGAATTCCTTCCCAAACTTCGCAAGAAAGTCTCTACTGGCTGCTTTTGAAGTTGAGTGGCTGTCAGCACTCTTGAGCAGTTTACAACCAGGAAGCTGCTTCCTGAAGCTAAATGATAGAGAGGCTGCTCATTAAAGATAAAAATCAGTGTTCTTCTGCCAGAAAAACTTGTTCCATTAAAAGCTTTGCAAGCCAACAATGTAGTGGAAAACATAGCTAGAGACAGAATGGCATCTTACAGAGGCATCGGTAAAGGCAAGCAAATCATGCCTTTGCCATCTGCCTGGCTTTGCTCATTCTCCTCTCACACTGGGTTTATAGTCTTGTAACTCTGCTAACAGACTCTTTGTACATGGGATTAGACTGAGGCTCAGTATCTCCAGAGCTGAACCAACCGGCCAGCTCAGCCCCTGCTAGGGGCTCTTTCAGTCGTTGCCCACCCATTAAACTCTCCTCATACTGCACCCGGCAAAGGCGAGCAACGAGTGGGGACTACTATATTGCTTCAGATGAAATATCTCTCAGCCCTTCCAAAAAGTGCTGGCACCTCTGAGAGCTTATCAGTTACATGAAGGATGGGAAGTGTAAGAAAGGAGGTTGGGCTACCTGCATTTTCATATCTCAAAAGCAGACTGAAGGGGAAAAAAAAGAATGGCATGGTTGTTAAAACCGACAGTTCTTGCCTGGAGTCTTGTAAAGTGGGCAGTTGCCCTCTTTTGAATTTCAGTATCAGCTATCCCAGGCATAAAAATGTTTAGGGGGTTGTTTCCTTTGGCAGAGATCACTCTTACTGAGAGAAAAGGTGAATCAGAACATGGACAGGCCAATTTTATGCTTCTGGAAGGTGAAATAGCTTCAATGGTTTCAGAGACGTCCCTGTAATTTACACTAATTAAGGATTTGTTAAAGGCAGAGGAGGGAGAGAAGAAGCAAAATCTGCTGGATGTAATTCTATTTCATATACTTGTTAATATTAAGAATAATTTATTTTATTGTTGTTTCTAACTCTGCATATACACAGCCCTTTGAGAGTCACTTAATCGTCATGTCCTTAGTTTACTTATCTGTTAAAGTACTTGTGATTTTAATTTATTATGTTATACTACCATCCCTAAAGCAAGAGTTTGTCAATACTTGCAAAGCGCCCTGAGACCTTTGGCTGTGAGATGCTGCAGTGACATCCTCAGTGCCTCACTTTGGGCGCAGGCTGTGGCCGAAACGCAGCCACAGAGGGACGCCTGGCCAGAGCTAGCACCAGAGTGCTTAGCCATTTGAAGTGCAGTTGGTTTGAAAACAACTAAATCATGACAGATTCAAAAAAGATGTCAGAATATAGGAGAAGGGAGAATACAGGAGAAGGGAACATCACTGCTTAGAAATACACGTGGCTGTAAAAACATCAGGTCTTCATATATTTTCATATTGCAGTTACAGTGAAGATGGAGACAGTAAAGTCAGGACAAATAAAATATGAGCTGTATTGGAAAGTGGAGCTGAATTTACTAAACGAATAACCTTTGACTATTACTCGCTCTAAAACATGAAATGATTTGTTATATAATTCAGAATGACAGCCCCATTGCTTTTAAAATTACTTTTCAAGAAGATCTAGCTTAGAAATTGATTTTTAATTTCCTCCTCCTTAGAGAAAAATTTAATAATTTACCATGGAATATTTCTTCTTTTATTTTACATTGATAAAGATGAAACAATGATTAAATATTAGTTTAAAGTTTAATGAATAGTAATACACATTAAAAACAAAGTTACAGTATGTCATACAAATTTAAGTCCTTACTGGCAAAGGCTGAAACAGCAAAAGCGTCAACCTCGAATTACATGATGATGTGGCCTATTACATTTCTGATTGTTATGTGTGTAGCTTTAGCTACTATTGCACTGTAGCAGCTTTACAAATTGTAAGTTTTGATTTTTTTCTTTTTTCTTTTCTTCTTTCTTTCCTTTTTTTTCTTTTTCCTCCTCTCCTCTCCTGTCTTCTCCGCTCCACTCCTCTCCCAAAACCTCGGAGGTGTTCTCTCCATGGGCTTTGCTCCAGCAATGAGCCAGGAGCTCACCCAAACTCCCTGAGCTGCCTCTCCCTTCTCATACAGCCAGCTGACATGTAATGAAGGAGTTAGAGCAGGTTAGATTAGTAACTGATTAGTTTAAGGTTGATGGAGACCTTTTAACTCTATTTTTCTGCTGTTTGGAACGGCAGTTGGTTTTATCATTTATCTGCAATACATTCTCTGGTCTAACTGGAAAAATTAGAGAGTAGCACGTGGTTGATAAAAAGAGGCGCATATAGGAAAAATCTCAGCAAGGACTCATACACGCTACAGGAATTACTGCGTCAAATTCTGTAGTTGATAAACATATGAATATATATATAAGCATATAAAAGTATATAAGCAGCTGTGGTAGTTCTTGCTTACGCTAAAACTGAGGAATTGCCTGGCTCCTCTGAGGCCTTGTTCTGAATAGTGTTTCTCCCAGCTAACTTCGGTTCCCTGAAAGTTAGCTGTCCAATATAAGCAAGCTGTGTCAGCTCCCTTTATACGCAATGCAGATTTATGTACTAGTAGAGGCAAATTATTCCTGTCGTCCTGGACAGTTCAGATAGGGATACTAATGCTCTAGACGCACGTCTTCACTGGTTGTCAGAGGAGCTGAGACAACTAATTTAAATCATATGCCTAAGCATTAAACAGTTAAAATTATCTGGATAATACCTTAGATTTCCTTCCTTCCTTAAGTCTGACTCTTACGATATCAAAAGAAAGAAAAAAAAAGATGTTCAAAGTACGAATAGGGTATAGAGAGACACAATAATGGTTGCCTGAGTGGAAAAGTGCTTGAAAAAGATTTGCTAGAAAAGTTTGATAGAACATGCAAACTGATAAAAAGTTACTATGCAAATGTCAAAGCAGAATTAACTTGATTTGGAGAGCACAGGTAAGAAAAACGGGAATGATTATACTGCAAAGACGTGCTGTAAGTGGCACCTCAGTTTGACACTGGAACGTGGTGGAATTGATTGTGCCTGTTGAACAGTGTCACCTGTAATTTCCCATTGGATTCCTGCCTACAGCTGACGTGGAGAGAAGTGCCTCTTCCAGCTTGAACCACGAACTGGATGCCTGCTTATTCTATCCCAAATATTTGAGCCATGCATACAGCAGCTCAAGTTAGGCCCTTAAAGAGCACCAAAACACAATGGCAACACATTGCCTGGAATAGGTTTCTGTTTCCTTGAGAGGTGCTGTTTCAATATAAAGAGGGTTTTGTGAGATAAATTGTAACAGTGAAAGTAAGCTAGTTCTTTTCCTGCCCTTTGGTTTGGTTTTGTGTGCTTTTTTTTTTTCTCCTTGTAAATTTTCATCGTCACAGAAAGTGAACAGCAGAGTGTAACCAGATTCTGGTTAAGGTCCAATGTCTAATGTTTCTGTTAATGATCTGGAAGGGAAGAAAACAGAATGGAAGGAAAAAATGTACAGATTACAAAAATGCGTCCAAATTAAGCCTTCAGAGGAAACTAACTATATGCCATCCAGAGTAATTTATATGAAGAAGGGTAATATTTAAGGTACTTATTTCTCTTACAGAGTTCTGAATAACTCATGGCAGTGACCTAGGGATCGGCATGGATATTTACACAAATAGGAGGTGTCAGACAAAAGCTACAGAATACAGGGAGATTGAAGAAATTATAACTTTACCAACTCACAGACCACCACAACTTTCTCACTTACGCTACTGTGCAAAAGTACGAGTCCTTCCTAGAGCCCTTCAAAGGGCTCAAAGCACAGGAAATACGTAAAGGCTGGGACTGTTTGCTCTAGAAAAGAGACAAATAAGCAAGAACTCACTAAAATGACTTAAGATAAAGAAGGGTCCAGAAGAAGCAGAGGGGAGCATCTCTTTGTTTAACAGCACAAGAGCCTGGAGGCATAAAGTGAAAACAACTGGCAAATTCAAAACTGAGGCAAAGGAATGCATCTGTCACTCACTGTATGGTTAATATTGATTGCTCTCATGAAAGCTGCTTCCTCTCCCTACAAGCCTTGCTCCACTTACTTCTTCAGACCCTTGTGTTATAACATTACTGCTAGGATTGCTGTAGTATGTAATGAAGGTTGAAAGTTAGACAAGACTCAGGAAGGAAAATATTTAAAGATCTGATATTCAATACTTATACCTGTGTAATATCTAAAATATATTAAATTACAGTTAGAAAGAGATATTAAGCCTCTTATTTATGGCTTATAGCAATTTTTAACCAGCAAGGATTAGAGAGGTTTCTTCTACATCCCTTACAAGTACCTGGTGTTAGAAACAAGATTAAGGATTACAAAAGAGATTGTGTATTACTAATTTATGTGACCGTACAAGTTAAATTAATTCAATGGAATCTGCAAACTCTGATTTGGAAGGACAGTCTTTCAAACCACAGCCACAGACAAAACTAAGGAGTACTTCAGTAGTTATCTATTACAAGAGATCTTGGGCTGGCGAAAAAAGAAACTTGGAGCCCTAAAAAGCTTCTTGCTTTCAGGTTCACGTTTCAGAGGACAGCATGTAACATTGCAAAACAGGGCCTTGCGAAAGCAGTTCCCTCTCCGCGGCAGCTGACTGCTGCTGCCTTTTGTTCAGGTGCCAGGCTGTGGTGAAATGCAAGGACGCGTGGATGTAGGCTATTACACAGGGGTTCACAGGATCAGGCTCCTTACTTGTATTGTTTTACTGTCCCGCAAAGAAGATACTTTTGTCAGTGCTATCATCAGTCTTCCTTTTTCCCTCTTTGGTGTCATCTTTCGGTTGATGATAACCTTTACCTGATTTCCAGTGCAGTTGGTGGCCCTTTACATGGCCTGAGCTACCTATTCCAGCGTTTCTGCTAAGTGGACAAAGCCCAGTGCCTGCCGTTAGCTAGTCGTCCTTGGCTAGTACAAAAGTTTGCATACGGATGAAGATATCTTAAGCCAAAATAATGTAACATCAGAGCTAGCCAAAGCAATGAGGTGAGACTCATTCCTACCATCTGAAAATCCAGTTTGCTTTGGCGGGGGGGGGGGGGGGGGGGGGCAAAGACTTCGCACAGCAGCACCTGCTTCACTATAGCAAAAGCCTCCTGTTTCAGCCCTGGTTCTTCAGCCTTTTCCTCTCAAATTGCAGCCACACACATGGCCGTTGCTCACTAGTCCCCTTCTGAAAGCACAGTCCTCCATGATTGGATACCTACCCATATGAAAGCACCCCTTTAAGGAAGTGACTGCCATCGCATCTTTCCACCACTTTCTCTTGACCCAGCAAGATTAAACATAATGGTCACAACCTGCTTAACCTCCTGGTAACCCCATAAAACGGGCATCATCATGTCGGGAATTCTTTACCAGCTCTTTCCTTAACTAACAGCGTCTGCGCTAGACCTATCTCTAAGCTATGTGCTACGGTGTAAGCTCTGACTTCTGGGTTTGGGAAGATAATGTGCATTGTACGAAGTCTTGTGCGTGCCCTGAAGGACATACGATGTTGGAGCAAACACGAACGCTTTTCGTGATGACGACACACCACGATGCATGTGGCAGCTGTGGGGCAGCGCTGTGGGGAGGTGCTCCTCCTGGCTACTTGCTGGCCGATATATTCTGTGTCCTGCCAGCAGCACGTGTTTCACTGTCTTCCATGACTTAGGTCTTGCTTTTGAGTAGATGGTTTGCTCTGAGAATACATTTTGATGCTGAAAGACGCTCCCAGCTACACTTTTGGAAGGTCTTACGCCCATCAGCTGTTGCAGGCCTTGGCCTTTCTGCGTCTTTTCTCCCCCTTTGGTACTCCTTTTATTAACACTGATTTGCGTGGTGCTGCACTACAGCTACAAAGAAGCATGCATGTTTTGATGACAAAAACTATACCAAGATGCTACTAACGCTCCCTGTGGAATATTTCTTTAAATTGGCCTAACAATTTTTCTCTGAGGTTTTTTTCAGCTACATTCAGTAGACTTAAAAATAATAATTTTACCCGCCAGGTCAGCCTTTCTATTTGATCAGCTGTGGCACCAGGATGAAGTAATATGATTAAATTCGCAGACACAGAGCATAAACTCCCTACAGATAAACATGCTGTTTGTAGTGAGAAGGTAGTTTTGGCCTGTGCCAAATTGCACAGGGGATGCTTCTTGTTTTCTGGAGACAAGCTTTCATTCCCAGATGGCCCTGATGCGTTCTCAAGTTGGCTGGCTCTATATTCAACATTATTTTAAAGGCTTATGCTATCTTTGTAGTTCAATATTCAAAGAGAAAATGAAAGCTTTTCCCCTGTGGCTACTTTGGAAGAAAGAGGAACATAAGTATTTTGATCTTTGTTTGTTTTTGTTTATTCTTGGATATGCTTTATTTATTTTACTCTTATTTCTTTCCTTTAAACTGGTCTTGTTGATGCCCTTGAAGTCTTCCTGTTTCCTGTATACAGAACAGGTTGATGATTTCATATTTTTATTCAGTCACCACATTTCTTAATTCAGGATTGCTCTGGGTAAGAAGTCAGCTGTAGATAGTTTAGTCCTTCTAGCTTTGCTGTTTCAATAGCATTCACCGAACACTTTTTTTTTTTTTTTCATTTAAAAGTTTAATTTTCCATCCCTATGCAGACATCCTCTTTGTACAGGCGTGGTCCGAAACCTGTCCCATGACGTGCTGCTAGCTGAGCATTGCAGGGTTCGCTGATGGCCACATTGCAAGAATTCACCTCAGGGCTCACTGCTGAATGTTTCGGACTCACCTTTGTCAGACTACAAATATGCAGTTTGTGTCACGTTTGCCTTCATGGGGTCAGGTCACAACTCAGGGAGGTCAGCAAGGGTACAGACTCTTGGGCATCGGTGTCAGACCACCGGGGGGGGGGGGCACATAGCTGAGATGATAACAAAGACCACTGGAGCACCTTACTAACTGGGTATTAAAATCCTGCTGAAGGGATGGGAATTTGTTGACCTTCTCTAACTCAATAGCCGGCAATCATCTCGGCTTTTCCTGTCTCATGTGAATGATACTTCAGCCAGATGCAATTTTATCTTGTGTTTCATTTCAGATTTACTTCCCTGACTCTTCCCAGCAGACAGATGTGGTTGCAACTGTGATTTGCCAGAGGTTCTGCCACATTAACTTTATGCCCACACAGTTGTATCACGTGTGGTAAATACCTCTGCCAGGCTTCTCAGTCTGTCCTGTTGAGGAGATTTGATATTAGTCCACTGCAGATTAGCTCCCAAATGGCATTCTTGGCTGATAGCACAGTAGGTGTATGAATTACTGTTTACACAGTAGTATGAACTGTCTGTGAATTTTTTTTTTCCCCTACGGTACCTTTTGGCATCAAATGCTAAGAACATGTCTTTTTTTTTTTTTTTTGACACTTGAAGAAACAGCACCAGTTGTAGGGTTTTGGGACTGAGCTCTTCTTAGTGATTTGTTTGGGGTGCTTGAGTCTATGCAAATAGAAGTTTGACTTCATTTCTCAGTAGCTCGTTATTAAACCTGTGAGCTCTAAGGCTTTGGCAGTGAAGTCTAGCTTTTCTATTAGCTTTATTGATATCTCTATTTTTTTTCTCAACACATTAGACGCTCTTCAAAGTAGGTGATGTATTAGCCATCTTGTTTACTTCTGGAGATAAAATAAATGGCAGCTATTCCACAGCTACAAAAACACCATGGTAATATTTTAATGACTTTTTAATATTGGGATGCTGTGGTGGTTTGTTAGCATGGGATATGATTTTGTTTTTACTTGTGCATCTTGCTGAATGCATAAACATTTTCATGTTTTTTCATTAGGCTCATGAATTCACATGTTTTTGTTGCAATCTGTGGCTTCTATGATTACCTAAAATTTTAGTTGGCATGTATTTTGTGTATTATGCCTATAATTTACAATATCTTAGTGGTAGCATGATTATATAATTTTAAAATTACTTCAGTTTATGGCCATTCTCTTTCTTATTTTGTATACTTGCAGGGCAGTCTTCATAGTCTAGCACATTCACTGGTGCCCTCTCTTGATGTGACATTCAATTTCTCATCTTGTTTTTGTATCTGGTGTAATATCTCTAATTCTGCTGTTCTGCATGGCATGAACATGACATACATGCAAAATTTCATCTTATGCAGTTGACACTTACTAAATACAGTGCTTTTCTTTTCCTTGCAATTTTGTAATTTTCCTTTTGTGATCTAAAGACTGTCTAATTGCTAAATGAGTTGTCTTTCATGCCCATCTGTTTCAGAATAGGCAGTTGGTATGCCACTATGATTACTGTTTACCTTGTTCTCTCCGTTTTTGCAAAATGCTTTCTAACTTTTGTGTACTTGTAGGGACTGACTCATTTCTGGCATCTCTGACAGCAGTTTCCACTTTTCTCCAAGATCAGCTAGAATGTCATCGCTGTTTAATTCGGCCCAGGCTACAGGTACTTCCAAAATAAATTCCTGTCAGTCGATTATACCCTAACTTCAGACCAGCCACTGTACTGTTTCTGGTATAATCAGCTGCTATAGCAATTCCATACGGACATGGTGTTCCAGTTTCTACAGATTACATCTTCTCACAGACTCAAGTGCTTCTGCAAAATTTATAAAGCCTTAACAAATCTGACTTGTCATACATCAAGAATGAGTGGAACGTTTCCAAAGCCTGGCAGCTGAAAGAAGCACGTTGTGGGAGAAATAAAGTTTCAGTCTGGTTGCTTGCTTTGAAACAGGGCATATCTTACTTGGACCCTGAGAAAGAATAGCTGCTGTTCCAATTGTGCTGGTCTCAGTACCCAAGGAGGTGGTAGAAATAGTAACAGTGACACAAGGTCAGGTCTTTTTCAGTTATGGGAAAGCTGGGTAGCATTTGATTATCCATCTGATCCCAGGTCCCACCTCTGTTGCTCCTAGGAAGAAAGTGTCTATCCATCCCAGTTATAAGGCCAGGCTCAGCAGTCTTGGCCTCCTGAGATGGTTTCACTGTCATCCTTTGGAAGCCCTCAGCTCCCTGCATGCCTTCAGTCTTGTCTCCTCCAACTCAATCAAAGCTGCTCCAATATCCTCTGGTAAAACATTTTCTCCTTGTCCTTCACAGAAGCCCCCAGCATCTGTTGCTATAGGTCCCCAGCAAAATTTGGCAAAGGCCAGCTGCATTTCCTCCTCACACAAGAGCTGGAAACAAGCCAAAGTCAGACAGATCTGCCTATCAGCATGGGTAATGACTGCCTGTACTGAGAGGATAATTTCTTCTTTCCTTGTCAAAATTATGGCCAACACGCTCTTTTCTTTCTCTGCGCAGTGGCTAAAATTTATCCTGTCAGTGCCTTTCTAAGTTTATCTTAGTCTCAAGTACGGCTTGAAAAAAATCTGTCTTTTTATGACTTCTGTCTGTCCTTACTATCATATCTCACTCTGGAGCAGGTTGCATGGCTGAGATGCTCAGGCTTTTCAGCTGGTGACTGATGTCCACAATATCTCCATGAGTCGAAGGTCATCCACGGGTCTGCTTTTCTCTACAATAGGCCTACCTTTCCCTGGTTCCTCATGGTCCTTCCTGTTCATAGCTGTGGTAGCTGCTTTGTATGCTTCATATTAGGACATCCCGCAGCTCTGACAAGATAATTCAATAGCAAGGTGACACCTTGTTCTCTAAAAATCCAATCAACTTTACTGTAGCGAAAGTCCTCACAGGGTAACAGATAATATTGCTAAAAGTGATGACAGCAGCACCACTCTCCATGTTATTTCTCTTTCCTCGTCTTCTTTTTTCAGTCACATCCACCTATCCTCCAGCTAACTGGAGAGGGCACAATACAGTATCTACAATAGCTAAAGCTTTTTTTTTTTTTTTCCCTTGTACGGCGGTGGGTGTGACAACTGGTAGCCCAGGATGCCTAGTTTGTTCTTTAGCTCTGAGGCTGCCCTCCCCAATTGGACCCTGGCTAAGTCATTGCAATCCCTGTTTGCAGAGCAAGTACCTTGTGAAGCACCCATACAACCTGGATCCCAAGCTCACTGAGTCAGGGTTGGTCGTAGATGATTAGGTAATGAAAGCTGTATAGCTGCATTACCAGGTTGCTCTGCCAAGGTTAGTTGGCTCTGACCATGCTTCTTCCCTTTTGCACTACATCATGACATGGAGAATTTCTTTCTGTCTTTCTGCTCAGTGTGATAGATGTTAGGCCAGCCTTGCTTAAAGTTCATCCAGACATGCTGCCTGATATTGCAGGATATTATGAACCTTCTCCTCCTAACAAATGATTACGCTCTCAGTAGATGGACCCTATGTTTGAAACTAAATACAGTACAGGTTTCAGCATATCTAATAACACAGTGTAGCAATTTCTTGGTAATCTGATGACACGCTCCAGTGATTGCCTACGTATCTGCTCTCATGCTGCAGCACAAACTGCAGTGGGAGTTTAATATGTATCAGTGGCTTTTCTTACACCTTGTGCTCTTTCCAGCACAGAAGGACAAGTCTCTCTTTCATTTTCCCTGTGTTTCACTTATCGTTTGTCCTTCATGAAGATAAGTTCCCAAAGCTTTTCCTGCCTGGACTGTTATTGAATTCCAGTACTTCCAGGTTTGGAATTGCCTTAGTAAGGCCAGCAAGCAAGGGCACAATGTCACATAGTCTTGGCCTCACAGATCTAGGAAACTTGCTGTTGACATTGAAACTGAAAATCAGAGATAAGAACAAAAGGTTCACCATCACACACACTGAATAAATGCAAGTATCATTGACTGTCCTGAAACTAAACCTTGAAAATGTTAGCATTAGAGTCACTTACGCTCTGTGGTGCCATCAGGTAGGGGAGTACAAGAAGGGAAGGAATGAGGAGTTGCCGCAGCCAGGAATATTGCATGTATTTGGGCAGAAATCTTAATTCTTCTTCCCCTCTGAGAGGGGCTGTGTTTGTAAGAACATTGTTTAAAAGTCAAGAACGAATTAGGGTGACTGGATAAAGAGGAAATATCTACGGTTATTGTGTGTGAACTGAGGTATAATTATGAACCCATAAATATGGCAGGTTTATCTGTTCACCTTGATACTGAACACAATCCTTATGCCATGCTTCTACTTTGACTAGCTAAAAGCTGCTCATGCTGTACTAGAAGAAGCCAATCCCATTTCTATTTCTCGGTCATGTCATGTCAAAGATATCAGCTTCTCTCAAGGAGGGGGGCTCAAGCTCCCTTTAGCTTGCCTCTTTTAGAGATGGATATTGCTCTAGCCTGATTTAATTCTTAACCCAGCCTCATCTGCCGCAAGGACTCCCTTGTTAGATCAGCTTAGCTACCTGAAGAATTGTAGTTTCAAGGGGACGCTAGAAATGCCTTTCCCATCACCCTTCCCTCTGCCTCCTCTGTTTCTGCCAGACACTTGCAGTACTGTCCAATGAACGCCGAAGATGGGCTAAGTCTGGGTGTCTCCCCCTCTGCCCAGCCTCAGGCGCGCACTCTGGCTCTTCCACTTGCCCACCTGTGGGACTGAACTGATTGTAAAAGCACAGTTTGGCAAGGTTAACCTTCAGCTGATTCATCTCCCTGAAATGACTGATTGCACCATCTGTGGGATCACAGCACATGGCAGCACAGTCTACAGCAACCCTGGCTCGGATGGTCTTCAACACCATAAATGCACCCACAGAGCTCTTCAAATCACACTGGCAGAGCCCTTTGCTTGGCATCCCAGCACCAAGGTGCCTGTTGTTGCAGCTCTCTGTGCCAAAGGAAGATTAACGTGCACGTGGTGAGTGTAAGGGCAGTGGCCACGCTCACAGACTTCCATTCAGTTCCCTTAACTTAGCATAAAACACTGGTGCCTGAGTCAATCGGCATATCCTGTGAGTAAATATTAGGCATGTGGACAGCACTGTCATGCCAAAATATGATATCCATAGTTTATGGTACCAATATTACCTCAGTGGGGTCACAGTCCTTTCCAAGTTTGACTCCTGTGCTGGGAAACAAGAGCCGGAGCTCATCCCAGGGCATCAACATGTTTTCAGCTCTCACCAGTCCTGTAACGATATGTAAGAGTGCTTCAGCATTGTTGTTGTGGAACAATTCAGAAAAATCTAGGCAATTTAAAGCTTCCCTGGAGCCAAAAAATGCATCTGTGAGATACAGACAGATGGGAGGAATTGTGAGGGCTCTGACACAGCCACCTTCCCCCCACATAAGAGCGAAGTCAGAGATCCCACCAACTTCATGTGGTGGTTTTGCTAAGCAGGAAGCTAAGGATTGCACGGACCAAAGGGCAGTGCCTCTGAAGGACACTTCAGAATCACATTGTCTTCAAACTCTGCGACTTGTCCCACACAGCGACCAACTTTTTGAGCTGTTTGTTGGAGATAAGATTTTGGCCCGAACCAATAGAAAATAGTAGGCATCTAAAGAGAGCAGGGATATAATACAAATACATACATACAAGCATAGGCGGGACCCTTTTGAGGGTACATAACCACAAATGTACCTCTCATATTATACATCTCATACTGTGAAAATAAGAAAAAGGTATAAAAGTCACACCTTGAAGGGAGACAAGTTCATTTCTTTGAATCTGTTATGCCAAGCCTGTTCTGCAGTAATAACACTAGTATGTTTGCATGTACCATAGATGCGGTCTCATTACTTTAACATGACTCAACTGACTGTATCGCTTCAGAGATACTTTCTCTAACCAAATCCCGGTTTGAACAAAGCACTCATAACTTTCACGAGCTGCCAGGGTTCACGGCCTCCTATTGTTTGTAGCAGAGCACCGTAGAGGCTGTGAGTGTTTCAGTGCTCTGCTGACGTAGTAGAAGGAGCCAGAGACCTTCTTCTGATACTTTGCAGCAGACACAGACCAGCCCGCCAGGTGGCTCCCACAGGTGTCTGCTGTGCTTCAGGATACCTAAGAAATGTACAGAGGTGTTTTTCACTGAAAATATCACCTGTTCTTTCTAACGTAATATCACCTAATATTGGTAGTCTCTGAAACTCAAGTCCTGCTGGGAGAGTTAGTGTGAAGTTCATGACTGAGATGGCCAACAAAGTAATAAACATTCAGCAAGGGCTAGACGCTGAAAACACACGTATGTGTCTAGCAAATTGGGGCACACAGATAAGATCAGTCTCTAATGCTGGCACCGTATACAGTGATACTGGAAACTTTGTCCTTCCACTTCCATTTAAATCTCAAGATATTAGAAATAGATTAAGCTTAGGACAACTTAAACAAACTAGACCCCTGCTCTAGTCTATGAAGACCGGCAGGGCAGCATCCAAGGATGCTGCGAGAGCTGGCTTGTTGTAAGCCCACTCTCTCTCATCTCTGAAAGGCTTTAGTGACTACAGGGGAGTCCTGATTATGGGAAAAGGGCAAACATCACTCCCATCTTCACAAATGCCAAGGAGGACCATGTAGGGAACTACAGAGTGGTCAGTCAACCTCTTTTCTGTCTCCTTGGCATACACTTCTAGCACATGAAGAAGACAAAGGCAACTGAGAACAGCCAGCCAGGATTTACCAAGGGACAGTTTTCCTGGCCAATCTGAATGCCATCTGTGGTGAGACGACTGGTTTCACAGAGAGGGGGGAGGGCAGTGTGGGTTGTTTCTCTTGGCTTTAGCAAGGCTTCTGACATAGTCACATAAGCCCATAAGTCATACCCTTATAGCCAAATTGGGGAAGTGTGGGTTGGATGGATGGACTACCAGGTGGGTGGAAATTTGGCTGGATTGAGAGGCTCAAAGAGTAGTTGACAGCAATTTAAAGTCTAAGGGATAGCAGTTTCCGGTAGTTCCTCAGGGGCTGATAGCAAGACTGGTACTTTTTAATGCTCTCATTAACAACTTGGACAATGAGAGGTAACACGTCTGCAGCAAGTTCACAGGTGCTACGAATTGCGGGGGGGGGGGGGGCGAGGGGGGTGCATCAGCATGCTGGAGGGCAAGGCTGCCACTCACAGGGGCCTTGACAAGAGGCCAGAATGGGTTGAGAGGAACATCAAGAGTCCTGCATGGGGGCTGAATAAGTCAGGGTGCTCTGTTCCGCTCTTCTCACAGCACGTGCAGTACTCGCGTTCACCTTGACAAAGGAGGCAAGCTGATCCGGAAACCTCCATGTGAGGAGTGACACCTTCAGAAGAGCAGCTAAAATACAGTGGTGTCCTAGTGCCTCTAACTGGCAGCAGTTTTCTTACTCTCTTCAAAAACTTCTTCTGTAGTCTGGTGTGGCACGTACTCCCAGCTGCCCTTTCCTCATTGGGTGAGCCCCCTCTCTTTTCCATACGGACTGGCTATGGTTTTAGTCATCTGGACTTGCAAGTGATGGCTTTCATTCACAGCTGCTGTTTGCCCACTCCATTTTGCTGATTTGTCCTTCTCAGGTAAAAGACAAAATATTTTAAATATCTAAGTTTTAAATAGGTACAGGCAAGAGATTCTCTTATGAATTCCCTTGTGCATAAAGATGATGTCTTTTAATTCTGCTGCTAGCGTGCACATTTGGGGCACATCATAAGATTTTTACTATGTATTGTCCTTTGAGGCAGTGACATCACTAAAAGAATCTCTAGAAGATTTTGCACAGAAAAACAGGGAAAAGCAAGAGTAAGAAAGGAACAATATCGACATTAAGAACTGGTCCTGCAGCTTTTCTCAGGGACATGTGAAAACTGTGGATTGCCTTTAATGAATAATCTTTACAAGAGGGGGAGAGTGCTGTTGTCGAACAGCAACTGAGCTTGCTGGAGATTTTTTTGTAAACCATACAACTCAATCATTTGTGTGTAAAGGATTTGTGCAGAGGGACTTTTACTAGCCATAACTATAGCAACCTCTACAACATTTATTAGTCATATAACAATGAAAACAAAGCAGAAGCATTAAACTGCTTGGAATTCAAAAGTTTAAATGGTTACTCATTCGGGGAAAGTTTTTTCTCCTTTCAGTTGCATTCAGCAAAGTCTACAACCAGAAAAAAATACAATGTTGAATCAGTAATCTAGTTGGAAATAAACATCTCCCTGGGGAAAATAATCAAATACATTGCTGGATTTGGGGAAAAGATCTACTAACAAGATTATACCTACCATTTTAAGCAATCTCGAGAAAAAGACAGGACAAAAGGAAAAACAGCTTGCTGCAGGTGCAGGATACGCAACATGCACCTACGCACTGCTCTGGACTGTTTTCTGTTGCTGTATTTGACAACTTATATGGCAGCTTCCCAAGTCAAAATGACTTTCAACCACCTTTGAACCTTCTGCTAAACAGGCCTGGTAAGTACCTCAGGTTAAAACGCTATGGGGCAGTCAGCTGGTTTCAGTTTCTTTGCTTTCCTTTTGTCCTCAGTACTAGCTAGAGCTACAGACAGGAGGAGACTTGGCCTGACTTTCAGGATCTTGAGAAATCACCCCCTTCCCCAGAGATCACAGAGAAGGCTCAACAGAGCCTCAGTGCTGCAGATGCACTGGCATAATTTCACATTCAGGAGTTATTTCACCTTTGCTTTGCAAAATGCAAACTCCCATTTGAATCTGATGAGAATGGGAAGCAGCAGTTCCTGAGCACCAATCTGAAAGAGAAGTTTATAAGGTCCTCATGATGTTCCTGGGCCCAAACATTAGCTTTTTGCTTTTAGTTTTACTAGCTTCTCTGTTTCATGAGATGTTCCTTCATATTTAGTACAAGAATGCAAAAGTTTAAAACTGTTCCAGAATCACAGAAATTGGAAATAGTAAAATTTGAGAGTTACCTAAACTCCCTACCTAGTAAAATTGCTTCCTTCTGCCCCAAGCTAAATGTAGTTTGCACCTAAATGCCCAATGTTTTTCCAGTTTTGCCTTAGGATAAGGTTTTTTTAGGGGGAAGGAGAATGTCTATTTCTGCTATTTTCTTTATGTGCTTTGTGGAAATCTTTATAAATAAAAAATGATGAAATTCAGATGGCTCTCTTGGACCCATATGTTATGCAGGATCTCAAAAAACACATTGAAAAGCAAACACCATAGCCATGTTTTATATTTCAAAGTGGTAACTGAGTACCAACCCTAAAACTGTTTGAAACTCTCAGGAAGGATAGAAGTTGTCAAATCTATTCAGAGAGCTGAAATGAGTTGTGCGTGCTGAGGTCAGTAGCAAGACCAAGGAAAGATGTATTCTGCGCTGTTTCCCATCTATTAGTTCTCTCTGCTATGATAGCAGTCTCCAGAGTGAGTCTCTGGCTGCTTCTTAAGGTCACTGAATCATTTCTCTACAACAAATGATCTTGCTAGCTAGAAATGTTGGAAGGGCTCTCTGAGCCGCGGCGTTGATGTATCAGTGAGTCACTGTAATCCCTGCTTTCACGGGTAAGAGCACACCACACCCAACCTGTCTGCGGCGCGGGTGGGTTTGTTTTCCTTGCCCTCCTTCATGTTCTTTTACTTTTCTAAGAGCGTTAAGCCGATACAGATCTCTGTATTTTGCAGTCTTTGGACAGAATAAGAATAGAGAGCAAAAAAAAAAAAAAAAACCCACCAACCCACCCAACCATGATTCAGATTCCCTGCTCTTGGGATTCACTGGCTTTGCCCTTGCAGGCGATTACAAGAACTGTTTAGTAATGTTCCCGGCAGGCCCCTGGCAAAGCAGAAGTAGAAGGTGCCCTGGGGCAGAACAAAGCTATCTTCTACACAGCGTAAAGCTTGGAGACAGCAAGTTTTGACAATCAGGACGTTGAAAGGCTTGCTGGTTTAACAGCAAATGATATACATGGTTTGGCAGTTTGGCACACCGTGTAATCGGTAACAGAAGGAAGAGCAGGTCCCCAAAGCTGTGGCTCTGTCTCAGAGGCACGCAGCATCCCTGAGCTGCAAGCCCAGCAAATCCTCATGGATGAAGCAGAAGCAGACCAACATATCTTTAATAAATGCCCTTATTTATTTCCCTCGATAGGAGATAGCAGACAGTTCCCTTTGCGAAGCAAATCTCAAAACATACCTGAAAGACATCAATAACGCTTGCTCTTCTTACCTCCAGCTCCGCAAGTAATTTCTCTTCCAGGTTTGTTTTTTTGTTTTACCTTAATTGCTTGCCTGTCTTTAAAACTCAGCTCACTATTTGACTCAATCCCTGTAGGACACAGATACAAGTAAGTAGCATATTTACTTACTTTACTATATTGCTTATAGTAGTTCAGTGGCAGTGATTACAAACCAGGCTATTAGCATTTTTTTTTCTTACAGCCATTAAAGCACAGATGAGCTTTGACGAGGTTCTTGGAAGGCGAAGTAGCTTGTAACAGGGAAGTCTTTCTGTACTTATGGGAAGCAGAATGAAGGAAATAATAGCTCATCAAAGCAACAAACAGACCAAGCACAATTTAACTTTTTGGTTAAATGTTAAGGTAGCTAAATAGGGATGGCACATATGGCAAAGGACTTAGGAAGGGAGGGTGAATTTTTCTGACAGCAAGCGCTAACAAATATGGGATGCAGAACACCCTAAAATGAGTATGGGACTGCTTGTCCAATGGTATCTGAGTATTTATTCATTTATTGCTTAATATGACAGAAGGAAACCATGAGGAGATGTTAATTTTGTAATGACTGCACAAGAAACGTGGATATCTGACTGGTGGGGCCAGGGACCTCCTACAAGCCATAAACAAAAGTCAGGAGAAATTTACAGAGGCTTGAAAAAAGTGGAGCCAAAGTAGCATGAGCTACGACTACCATGGTTTTTTGATAATATTTTTCCTCATCTCCAGAGCAGAGGGAAAAGCTATGCTAAATCCTGTGTGGGGAACACCCAACTAGTCTAGTAAAAATCAAACTAGTCTAGTAAAAATCAAACCAAGTTTCAAGTTGTTTGAAAATTGTGACATAGCATAGACTACACTCGGAAACACGTCAAACACTGCGAAGAATGTTTTTCTCATACCTAATATGAATTTCCCTGGCTGCCAACTGTGCCTTTGTCCTTTCATTGTGCCCCCTGCTTTTTTGCTGTGTGCTTCCAAGAAGAGTTAGACTCTTCCTCCTCTGTAATCACCCGTCAGGTAGTTGAGGACAGTGATTAGGTCCCCTCCACCTTTACGTTGCAGCTCCATAACAATCTCAGTGATCCTCTCCGATAGACGAAGGACTTGGAAACACAGATGCTTTGCCATTAGCCACCCTTGAAAAGTGAGGCCAATTGAAAGATTTCAACCGTTTTAAGTGCAGACAAAATGCTTTGAAATATCCCAAGTTGCCTAGAAAGTCCAGTGGAGTTGGTGGGAACAGCCTCCCGCCCCTTCATTAGCAGGCTGGGTATCCGACCCTCACTCCATCAGAAGTTCAATGTGGGATGCTGGCCTTTACTTGTTCATTTCTTATGTCGTAAAAGACCAAGACAGGATTTGATCTGGGATCTTTAGTTTCAAAGGACGAAAGAGTCAAGCTGGAGTGTTTTCTAACTTTGCATCTTGCAGACCTCTTCATTTTCTAACCAGATTACATTATTTTTAGAATGCGTTCAGTCTCCTTGTGACCTGGTTTCTTCACATTATACCACAAATGATTAATGAATGTATAACCTTTCCTTCAGGAGTAACCTGCATCTCAACAGCCAGCAAAGTTATTACAGTTCTGCAACTCAAGTGCACTTCTGACCCAATCATCAAATACATTTGTCGTTATTTTGATAGAAAGTTGCTGCACTGAAGTGATTTGGTCTTTCACCAGCCTACAGGAGAAGACTTGCTTTACAGGTAATTGCTCTAGGATGGTAAACATTGAACAGGCTTTCCAAAACCTAACATGCTGTGCCCACAAAGTATTGACACACTGGCTTTTCAGTAATTTATAAAGTTACATTTAAAAGAAGTAATTAAAATTCATAGTCAAGAGTTGGTTAGAAGACAACTTCAGTCATTAAAGTCACACATCTCTCAATTTATATTTTAGTACTGCTAATAGGAGAGATTTTTTTTTTTTGCTTTATTTTTCTTCATAGATAATTTTGACAGAAATGGAAACAAACTCTCTTCCATGGGTAAAAATTGGCAATTTCAGAAAGAGACAGAACTGAAAATTTTCAGCTAAAATAAGTGGTAAGGAAATGTTGTCTTCGGATCCAGGGTCATCTGGTGTTCAGGAACCTAAGGGACAAGGTATCCTCACAGAGAGGGTTCGCAGGCTCTTGCCAGGCTGCTGCAGTGAGCGTGTCTGTATTTTGATATGGAGACACCCATAGAGGTGAGGGAATGAAAACCTGGGGTGCCTGAAATGGACTAAGGAAATAATACTACAACTCTGATCAGAAACTCGGATTCAGGATGTTGGATTTTTGATGAAAACTTAAATCATCTGAAAAAAAAAAAGAGTTTTTCCTTTGTCTTTCCAAGGATTACTTAGCTGAAACCTCTATTTCTAATTTCTGAATAACAGACTGAAAAAAAAAAAAAAAACAAAGTTAGTTAAGTCTGGCCAAAAGAATAAAAATAAATTTAAACCCGTGAAAGAGAGGCAGCTTGAACGCAAATCCTGGAAAGTGGTAGCTACAACTCTGCTTTTTATTTGAGAGTGGGAACCCACCGACAGGCATGCAAAAATAACTCTGAAAACTTTGGCGTGAAACCCATAAACAGTGTTAGAAAAGAGACAGAAGTCGGGAAAGAATAGGCTCCAGTTAAAGGGATAATCTTCTTGCATGACTATCTATAGTGGAATAAACGGTGCCCAGTATATGCTAGGACATACTGGGCTAATGTCATGTATGGACGTTATGTGTCTATTTATTTGCTGCGTTTTGTGCCAGTGATGAGCAATATACTAAGAGCAGGCTGCACCGCAACCCTACATGCACGTGATACTTGCAGGCTGGTTCATGCACACCGTGGCGCGTGCCTGCAACGCTCGCGCTGCCTTTCGCTCTGGGGTTGCCAGCCCCCTCTGCAGCGCTGCCCTCCGGAGTAGCCAGAGCAGAGCTTGGCCACTGGCCGCACAGGGCTGTGGGACCCACCAGAGGAAGGAGACTGGCACCCACTTCCCTTCCTCGCCCCGTGTCCCCAGCGCTCCTCTGTATTTCAGCTGCCACCCACCAAACTCCTGTGGCTGCGAGCCAAGGCCTGGTGCCAGCAGAGAGACTCCTGCACCACCTTCAGCCCCCCAGAACACTCTGTCTGAAATGCTTCATGGGTTAACATGACCACCAAGAGTCGAGGTGCTTGTCTCACAGTCAGTACTGAGATATTATCCCTGCTACTCTGCATGCTGATCTATTTCTCCATATATATTACTTTTAATGATCCTACTCAGCAAGAACCATCAAAACCTGAGAAAAGAGTTACAGGATGCAGAACAGCTTTTAAGGAGAAAAATATTTCTAGCCAACCTACCCCAAATGGTCCTACTAGCACACAGTGACACCAGTAAGTGCAGAGCAACCCGCCACTGAGTTTCCACACAGCCGAAAGGGAGAGAGGCAGTAGGATCGCTAGCTGATCCACTGATCATTTGACTCAGACTAACCCTCCGAGAAGCAAACCTGCGCCTAGAGAATAAACGTGGTTGCTGTGAAATAAGGCAGAGAGAGGGAATAAGGGCACAGTACGCGCTTCTCGGTGCTGCCTGAAGGAAACCTATACCTGCATCGAGTCCAAGCTGCAACTGATCTGAAGAGGGAAGGAGCATTTTTGGATATTCGTTAAGCACTGACTGCTGAGGCAGGCATTAAATACAGCTGATCAGAATACTGATCTACTGCCCTGTTAGCATCTATGCAGAATCCCCTTTGACTTGCTGAAAATGAGAACAATTTGGTTTATATTCTCCAGTTTCTCTTCCTGTCCCTCTTCTCCTCAAAACAGTCACCAGGGCAACCTTCTTTCGTGCCCCCTAGGTTTTCTCTCTCTCTTTAAAAGTCCTCCTTTCTTTTTCTTCTGACAGTTTAAGCATTTTCTGCTTCCTCTGAATGTTTTCCACTGAACTACGTGTTCATTTTCTCCTAAACAGCCTCCTGCTTTGCCCAGCGCAAGTGGCCAACAGTGGTCTTTCCCCACTGCTCCAGCCATAACCCCCGGAGAACTGCTGGCTCTTAATTACTGTTAATTCTGACTAACAGATCCCAATCCCTCCATCCCCCAGCATTTTGTTTTGGAAGTTCACCTTTTCTATAGTCCTTTAATTCTATATGTTTTTGCTTTCCATCACAGGTGAGTCCCAGCCTGATACGCACAATGTTGTGCTTGCTGGTGCACTGAGGACATTCATTCGCTCTGTATTACAGTGTTGCTCTTTTCCTTCTATGACCATTTTCCTGGTGCTCTTTCAAGGCCAGGCATTTTGGATTTTGCTTCTCTGATTTTGCCTCGTATAAGGCACAATAAATATAGAATACTATTAAATACTTACCAGTCCCTTCTATGTGATGGAGGGTTGATGATCTGTTAAGTTCATAACCATTACGGGTTAACCTTCAGATATACTTGATTTGAGATTTAGGCTATTTTATGAGTTTTTTCTTTTTTTCCTTCCCTGCCTAAACATATTCATTCACCTCTAACTATAATATATTCTGCAATAGTCCTGGATGTCAGAATACACAGATCTGCATTCTAATCACTTTTATCAAAACAGCTTCTGTTTTTCCCCTAAAAACACTGCTCCCAAGGTCATTGATATGATCAAGGTCAGATGCATCATAAAAGCCATTATGTAGGATATGCTCACTTTTAATCTTCTTCCTTTATGACCCCTACTTTCACATTAGGGAAAGCAATAGCTCTTGACTGCAAAGTCTTTGCAGTGGTGAAATAAAGGGCAAGATGTTATTTTATTCTTGTCTCTGCTATGCAAAATTATACTCAGATCATCAGTACTATCGGGAACTATTTTGAAGGTGTTTCAAATGTAGGATGAGGGCTCTGTTTACCTACAACTTACCTTTGTATTTGGTACTCCTCTTAAAAAGGGGTTAGATCTTTGAAAAACAAACTACAGTGCAATTACATGGAAAAAGTGTGAAGTTATTGAAGACTGTGAAATCTGCCTTACAATATAAATATTTATATACCATTCTTGCTTGTATTAAATTCCAGCGTATTTGTTGCTTGCGTCAGCTACAGTTATTTATTAAAGCCTTCTGATCCTACCGTGTAGAGAGGAGCCAGCCTGTCCCCATCTGTCACGCTGCCTGTGTCACCAGGAGAGGGCATCATGTTATAGTAAATCTGCTCAGAGAGGCCAAGTTAACGTCACTTTTTAATACAGGATTTGTGTGATGTTCACTCTATTTACTCGATTTCACAATAACCTGCCATGCTTCTCCTTTTCAGGTAGGAAGCAGGAAAAATAGGCTAAAATCAGTCCTGGGTTTAATCAGACCTGATCCGTGGAGGACTTAGTTTAAAATCCAAATGTTTACTTATGTCATTCTTAAACCTCCTTAAAATTAGCTACGTGGAAGACAAAACACCTCTACAGATACTGCTTAGGTCTGACCTCTCTGCTTTTGAGGGCAGAAGGGAAAATGGTGACGTCTTCATAAGGAAGTCACATATGGGGAGGGGTTGGTTGCTTTGTTGTGGTTTTTCTCTTCTTTTTTTTTAACTTCTACTTCATAAAGCAAAATCTCATGTTGACCATCATTTTTGCTAAGTGCTCTGGCCAGCTGGAGCTAGGTAGTTGGCTGGACACTTCTGGAGATTTTTGAAAACCTTACATCCTCACTTCCTTTCTGACCAAAGTAAGAGTTAGTTGTTAATTTTTCTGATTTTCCTGTGTTTGCAAAGGAGCTTTAGTTAAATACTGCAATGAAAAAAGTGTTAACATACCCTGCAAAGCATTCATCACCAAATTGCTGGTCTGAGTTCAGGACTGCCTGCTCACCACAAAATCTTCGTGCACCGCTTTTCAACAGTGGGAACGGGCAACAGCTCTTCAGAACATTTCCTGCCAAGCCGTACTTAGCATGGAAGCCAAACTCGAATGTACAGACTTTTCATTTGCTTTACTAAAACTTCTGAAGAGAGAGGGGTCTTTTTCATGATGACTTGCAAAAATCTTTAAAGATTTTTTTAAAGAGGAAACACAGTTGATAATAGTTAGCTGATAATAGTTATGCCATCTGTATGCATGGTAAGTATTTCCTGTTCTTTTCTGAAAACTCATCACTATTCTACTGAGCAAAAGTTCATTTGCATCAAAGATGCCTGCAGTCCATGGTAGCTCGGCACACAACCAAGAGCCCTTCTCTCTTTCTCTCCCCCTACTAGTGTTGTGGGAAGCAAAGTATATTGATAAATTAGCAGAAGATCTTTCAAAGAGGGAATCCTTTCTAAAGGTACAGAAAAGTGTCAGGAACCTAGACCTACAAAGGCCCTGAACCACCAAGATCCTCTTGAGTTTAATGTGAGTAAGGTACTTTATAGATTTTTTTCTTTTCAAAATTCTCCTAATTCTGTGAACTGAGATGTTAACTTCTGAAAATAGCTAATAAAATAGAATTAATGGCATTCAGTAAATATTTAGCTTCTAGTGGTAGATGGAAAGGGTCAAGGAAGACAAGGTTTCCGCTTGCTAAATGGGACGTGACACAACAGGTTTCTAATCAACCACACAAATTCTGTAATACCTTGCTTCAGCGTGCATTGAAGACATTCCGTTAGCTTCACTTTAAACAATTTTACAATCACAGGTGATTTATCACTGCATAGCATTACCTCTGGTGATGGCTAATACTAGAGAGAATACCATGAATATCTGCTCCTCCTGACATAAACCAAGGTAAGTCTAAAGTAAGAATAGTCAAATTCTGTCATAAAAGGTCATGTGTTCCCCCTTACACCTACTCAGAAGAAACAAACACACAGGCGGAGAGAATTCTTATATGGAATTACATTTTTACGGGAACTGATTCATCTCCCTTGAGGTTTTAACTGTTCCCAAAACCAAACTCAAGATGACCCATTCTCCATTTCCTGCCGTTCCACTACTCTCCCTTCCCTATTTGAAGAAACTAAATTCTGGCCACCTTCCGAAGGGGCAACTGCTCTCACAGGGACCCTTATTACCCTGCTGATGGCCAGAGGCTTGCTCCAGGCATGCTCTCATGCTCTCACCGTGGTACCTTGTGATTGTCCTCCAGTAAGCGGAAGGTGAGCTCATTACATTTCAAAGCTCTTCAAGCGTTACAGGCCAGATCCCTGGGAAAGGTGCTCCACCTTACCATGGACTAGACTCTGAATGAACAAAGTAAAGAAAAAAAATGCAATTACTTCACTCCGGAGAGACTGTTTCTGGAATACAAGAGCTTAAGTTGTGCCATGACGGTCCATTCCCTTCAGGCTATGTTTTCTCGAGCTGTGGCACCCTATGGCTGCAGGCAGACCTTCCTCTCATGCCAGAAAGTCACTTTCTTCCCACGCTGTTGAGTGCCTAAGAATAAAAAGCACACAAATAACTGGTGCATCACCCAGCAGAGGCGAGAGGGAGTGTGTGCTCCGCTACCAGGCCCCAGGCTGCCTGTGGGGCTCCATGAGGAGCCTGTGTCTGCAGGACAAATCAGTCACTGTCACGGCACTCCTGGAAACAGATGCTGCGGAGCCGGATCCTCTGCACCTGCAAACCAAGATATGCCCACCCTCTTCAAACCCCGACAGATATCTCCCTCAAACTGGGCTGGCTCCCCACCCACAAGCTACCCGAGGCCACTGCACACCGCTCTCCCTGCAAAACTGCTCCAAGTCCTGCTCCACTGACAAAGACACTCTTCCAATTTCTAGCCCAAGTTTATTCTTGGCTAGCCTATACCCATTTGTTTTGTGTCAACACAGTTAAAATAGTTCTTTTTCCTTCGTGCTGTCTCATCTCATGATGTATTTATAGAAAGCAATCGTGTTCCCTCTCCACCTTTGTTTTGCTGCGCTAAGCAAGCCCAAGTCCTTTCATCTCATTCTGCAAGATTTCTCCGTTCCCCTGATCGTTTCAGTAACTATTCTGTATAGCTGTTTTTTTAAACTCAGTTTTCTAGAAAATGGGTGACCACATTGGGGAGGTGGGGGGGGAAGGTGGATATTCTTCAAACGGAAGTCTTACCAGAGCCTCCCCCTGCAGCTGCAATACATTCCTGTTTCTGCTAAAAACAGATTGATTAGCCTGTAACGAGGTTTTTTTCCTCTTTTCATAGTGGCTGCTTAAAGCTGATGAACAGATGATTATCAACGAACTTCCTCTCTCTCCTCTTCAGTAATTTCCAAATAAAACTCTCATGGAAATAGCTGAAACTGTTACTACTCCCTAAGGGCGTGATTTTACACCTACACGAATCTCCTCGCTTACCCCAGGCCACCAAGGCCATCTGCTTGTTGCTGTAGGATATCTTGTCCTCTTCTGCGTTGATACTGCTTCCTAACTTTGTCATCTGCAAGAATCACTGCAAATATTCCTACTTTTCATACCAAAGTCATTACTAAAAACATTACTAATGAGCTCCCTTGAGCCTGAGAGTGTCAAGACATACCCTCTCCCGCCAGTCTAACGCTTAATCCTAAGTCTTGCAGCTAGTCACCCCCTCCTCTAGTTTAGATAATCATTTCTGTGATCAAAAATTTTACTGATTCCAGATGGATGCAATATGCATTTCCTTTGTCTAGACAATGTTTTTATTGCTAAATCAGGTGTGATCATTTCCAGAAAACCTATGTTAAATTTTCTCCCATTTTGTGTTTACCTCCATGTACTTCATCATTCCTTCCATCCATATTTATTCTGAAGCATTACACAATACTGAAATCAGACTATCCACCAGGCCTATCAGTCAATATTATCACTTTGTAAATTCTTCCTGTTGGAAACACACTATCTACATTATATATTCTTGAAACACAAGACATACAATTCCCTTTTCTCCTTCTCCCCAACAGAACTTGACTGATTCGAACAAAACACTTTTTAAACTGGACCTTTACCACTTACTTTTTCCCTGCTTGGGATCATTTTAGCACCTTTGACTTAAAATATAATGCCACCTCCACGGTCACACCCTTACATCCCCTGGGGACTGTAGCTTCTTTCGCTTACCCAAATTTGCTTGACTGAAATTGAAAAACGTACAGATCTAGTTTGAACGGACTGAATGCTCAAAATTGTTCTCGAGTTTGTTTTTCCAATCAGTTCTTCCAATATCCTGATGATTACAACTAATTGCCTTTGTTGATTCAGTAAGTCTTAGTAAGTGGATGCCAATGACAATGTAAAGTTAATCGTCTGTACTAATATAATTCTCAGCAGCATTTCTCTCATAAGAGAGATCTCTATCCATATTTTTAATCATCCCCTGAACTGTATATAACACATTTCCAGTGGAGCCTGCACTGTAGATTTTATTTACTTTTCTTCAGCATCTAACGCATCTTTTTTTTTTTTTGAATAATGTGTACAATTACAAACATATAGTCCAGTCACACACAGCACACACACATTTCTATCAACTTATGCCTCAAGACACCCACTGAATAGCAAAGGTAGAGGCCAATCCCTAGAACGTTCCTGCATTATGTTTGGGGCTTTGGGGGTTCCTTTACCCCAGTTTTGGTGGTAGAAGCTCCAGCACTTAGTGAATAAGTGTCCTGCTTTAAGTAAGTAAAATAGATTTCCAGAATTGTTCTCCGCTTTTCCATTACTCTTTGCAAACTCCAGCAATTGCAGCACCCAAGTCAACCCAGCCCTAGAGGCTGCTTATACCTCCGTGACTCAGCACTCAGGGTATTTGCATCAGGACTGCTTTAAGAAAAGTTCTGTCCTAGGCATTTGAGCCAGGGTTCCAGTTTACAAAAAGCATTCACCTCCCCATCATGAAAAGCTATAGGGTCTGAGGGCTCGAAGTGGTTTGGTCAACTCATTAGCAGCAGGAGATCTTAGCACAAAGGTTGGAAGCTTGACCTTCCACTCTTCGCAAATACTGGATACTGGAGAATCTTGGTCTCCTTAGCCTGCTTTACATGGACCCGCCCCATCCAGTTTGCAACAGTTGGTCCTCTTTCATCTCTCCAGTCTCTATAACGTGAAGTAAGAAAGTCCTTTCAGAAGACTCTTTTGCAGTCCTAGACACCAATCACAGTGATATCTATTAGTAAAACTTCAGTTAACCAGGAAAATCAAGGCAAACAGAGGCCATGACTTGCCCCAGATCATGTAACGAGCTGGAAGCAGAGCCAGGTTTCCTCACTCAGTCCATCATGTTACCAAAACTAGCAAACAGGTTGGAAAAGGGACATCTAATCTAACCTCTGCAGCTCTTAAGCACTTTTTGTTTGCGGCCGAGACAGTGACAGAGCACCTGGCAGCCCCCATCTTCCGACTTGCTGATATGGACGCTACAGCAGCTGTCTGCGGGCCCACTGCACCACCCAACCCAACAAAACAGAGCCCAAACTACACATCTTCATGAAACCGCATTTCCTGGCAGCTTTGGACGGAGTCAAGGGTCTATATAGTGGCAAATGAGCATAAAGCAAAACGCTCATAAAGGATGACGTTTCGCCACAGCATATCACTGACCTTGAAGGGTAGGTTCAGAGCGCAGCAGCTCCGGCTCCGCTGGCTCCCAGGGAGCGCCAGCTTGGTATTACAGCTTCTGCCTTCTAGGTACCCTCTGTGGCTTTGGCTGATCATCTGTACTGCACCTGTACTGCCCTCACTAGCCTTTCAAAATAGATCCGCCCCGCTCAGAAAAACACTGTTTCACAGCTGAATTTATATGTGCAGGAGAAAAAGCTTTCCTAGCAACCGACTCAGGAACCTGGAGCTCTCTCCCAGAAGACGCCCAGAGTAACATGAAACCTCGGAGCCTTCCGGGCAAAATGCGAAGCCCATTTCCTTGGGCTCGGTTTCTTGTACAAAGAGTCTATGCACTACAAGATAGACAACTATGTAAGTAGTTCTGTGTTTGCTAAGTCCATCATCGTCCTCATCACACTATCTGAGCTGGTCACAACACATTGATTAAACACTCAAATCAGAGAGGGCATGATCACTAAAGGGAAGCTGGAGCGACAGAAAAATTCTACTGAGTACAGCCCAAGTTTTCTGTAAGGAATTTGATATTAAATTTCTAGTTTACTAAATTTCTCTAAATGTCTGCAGCTATCCCTCCATCAAGACAATTCCTAGTTGGCCTCACACAAAATATGGCAATGTATTAAATCTGTACAAACCCACTATAGAATTCAGGCAGAGATCACCAAAAATGTTTTAATGATTAAACCATGTCAAACATTAACAATGTAGGTATATTCAGATGAGTCAAGAGTTTATTTCTAGCACATTTAGACAGTCTATTTTGAACATTATAGCTGCTGTACTGAGCTATGTAAAGACTCTGCAAACCAGTACCTAGAAATGAAGACACACACACAAGCTTTGATAATGTAAACATAACAGACACTGTCTCCTTCAAAACAAGGAATGAAAACCCACAAGGCTAGTAGAACTTATTAATTCCCTAAGAGATGTGCAAAACAAATTTTAAAAGATTTAATTTAAAAAAAATTAAACATGTTAAAACTGGTTTTTATATAAATATCAACAACAAATAGTTAAGCTTGAGTGATGATCAACACGATGTCTTGCACAATTTAATTTTTCAGAGCTTAGTGAATAAGATATTCATAAGCCAAACTCCACCATGGCAGACACCATAATCATATACCAGGAATAGATACTGGCTTTGCAACTGACTCCTCGTAAGGAGGCAAGACAAGGCAAGACTTTACAGGAAGGAGTAATTTAAACAAGCACTCTTAAACCAATCTTCAGGTAACAAGCCAAAACGTTACAGGTGATATACACAACTCACATTACAGAAACACACACTCATCTCCAGCACTTTTCAGTAACATTTAAAAAACATCATGTATGACTTAAGATTGTTTAATTTTGCTTTTTTGGGAAAAAATGTTTTTGTGAGGCACATTTTAAAAATGAACGTATGCTACATAAAGAACACGACAGATACCAACTTAAATACAAACAATTCCATCGTAAAAGCATCCTTCTGTCTCCATTTATAAATTCATTTTTGGATATGTCACAGACTTACTTAAACAGTTGCTCCTAAATGTGGATATGGCTATGGTAACAACACTTGAAACTCTGCCAGTTTCCATATTAAAAATCACTCTTAGCACATAACAATTCTCAGAAATAAGAAAAGAAAGAAAAAAGAAAAGATGGGTCCACCCTGTATATACTCTAAACCTTAGAGACAATACTTAAGTCTTACTGGACTGTGTAAGCGCCAATTAATTTTACATTAGTGACACAGTTCAAATAAAAAAATAAGATCTATTAAAAAGGTAAAATAACTTTTCCATCTGGTTTGTGACTGTTTAGTCAGTTAAAGCCAAATATACAAAACTAAATGTGCCATTTCCAATTTCACTGTATCATGTAGGAGATACTTACCATGTATCACATACAGAACAGTAAAATGATCAATGGATTCTTCTAAATGACTTTTTAATAAAAAGTCAATCAACCAAAAAGTTGAAACATACCTTAATTTTTAAACCAGTAATAAGCTTTGGGCCCTGCTTTTTAATTTTTAAGGCATGTGTGTTTATCTACTGAAACCAGCATCGTACAAATTACCTCTACAATCACATGCATAATCTACAGTAAAAAAATGGAGTTTAGATTACAGTGTTTTCAAATTGTGAATCATAATTCAGCACCTATCATATTGACTAGTAAGGCAACAGCAGTGTCATATACTACAATACTCCCTTCCACAGTCTATAGCAGGGTCAGTGACAGCCCAGAATTATTATTAAACTTTAACCTACTTTTATATTCTGTATACAGTTTCTAGGGTGTTTGCACTGGTTAAGTCCTACATAAATCACACTATTCTAGGCAGGAATAGTTACAGTAGCCATTAGAGTATTAGTGCACAACTCTTATTGTGCTTACAATCAGATGATTTTGTTGTTGGGGGTATCAAAATGGTTTTTCAGTTTGGTCTTCAATCCTTCCTTTGTTTTCTTTGTTTCACATTGTTCTCAAGGGAAGAAAAGCTGTTTGTGTACCCGTTCACAGTGGCTGTAGAGCCATTCTGATACTCTTTCCTCCTCGAGGATGCCTTCTTGTTGTAAGTCTAGAATATACAGAAAGACACATGGTTTTGCTTAAATAGATATAAATAGCCGCTTCCTCACAGTGATTCAAGAAACACAGAAGCAAATTTGCATCCATCATTTTTAAGGACCTCACGCTGGTGGCAAAGTCTAACAAGCTTAACCATTTTTTGTATATGAGGCTGTGTGTTTCACTCTTCAAAATAAGGGAAGTGGTGCACAGGAAAAGAAAAAGGATTGGTAGTATGATGGTGTAGCATTGGCAGTATTTTGTTAACAGTAGATTAGGAAGAAGAAAGAAATTTTATGAGCAGAATACACCATAAGAACATGCTCAAAATGACAAGGGTGAAAGGAGGTTTGATGTACTACAGGTCACAGTATCTATGACAAGGCCAAAACTAGAAGTGGGTAAACAAGAATGATGAGAGAAGTTTCAGAGGCAGAAATGTGAAGTAAATTTGCACCAGCTGAGACATCAAGCAAGAAAGAAGCAAAAACTAACAGGAACAGGGAGGCTCAGAACACCAAAACAACAACAACAACAAAAATTACAGACAGTGAGAAGCACATGTGAATTAAACTTTGTCAAAGGGCCTCAGTAGCCAGACAAGAACGTATGTCCCAAAGTATTTGCATGTGGAGGGAAGTTAAATGGTTAAAAGTTAAAATATGAGTAAAGTTGATGGAGAATGTTAAAACGGTATTTGGAATAGATGACCATGTTTAATTAGCATGTTCATATGCAGTTAGTGACATGAACCATGGGACTGGTTTTAAGTACCAGAAGATGAGAAAGGAAAGCCTACTATTTTGCCCCAAAAGTCACTCTTACCAGCCCTGGAATGCTTGGATCTTTCAAAAGACATTTCAAATATTTAACAGAATTTCCCTGTTCGTTTGGGGGGCTGTATGTTGTTTTGGTTTGATTTTTTTTAGAAGATGACTGAAGTACATCTTCGCAGAGAGCCTGATTATGACCTTCTCAGAACAACACATATTCAGTCTGGACCTATTCAGACATGAAATAAATTTCTCGGAAACACAATTCAAAATGCTAATTTTCCATATGGAAATATAAACAAATCCCTGTAAAGGTGAACCAAAATCAGATTTCTGTATGTTGAAAGTTGGGGAGATTTCCCTGGATAAATAAAAAAATATTTCCTCAAATATAAATACATAGCACTAAAAAACATATGCATGTTACTGGAAGAAACAAAAGGATATTTCAAGCACATCTTTCCATAACGCAGCTTTCAGATGAAATGCATTCAGCAGAATGATACCAAGAGTCAATGAATATTACTTTTACCTGAATGTAGAAATTTGTAAAGAGGATAATCAAAGAAATCATGTAAGAGATCTGGAAATACAGCCAACCCTGAGGAAATGCACATGGCCAAACAACACCGCAGCTTGTCTGGAAGATTGTCAGGACGAATTGAGTCTGGGGAGAGACAAAAAAGAGAAAATGGAGCACACTAATGCAAGGAGGCAAAAGACTATTACTGATCAAAACCTAGTCAGTTATTTTCCAAACAAGTCAAAATACGTACTACTGTGTGTTTGGACAAGTTTATCTTCTCTGAAAGTCTTACTAACAATGGAAACGTGACTTAGCAGACATTCAGGTCATGGTACTCTGTTGTTTAAGTGTTTTTATTTGATTACTATTATTCCATCTTAGAGCATAAGTGTACTCCGCGTAGGACTGATTTATAAGTATCCCAAGGAGCAAAGACCACCTCTCCTCCCTAGTGCGAGCTCTGTCAAGGTTCGGGTCTATCAACCTAACAGAGTAGATTTGCATCTCCCTGCTCCAGTTGTCAAAGACGTGGGGTCACTGAGTCTGCATGCAGATCCCGTGATCCTCTCCCAGATCCTGGAACTGGGCTCCAGTGGAAGATTTTGCAGGGGAGGGTAAAGGCTGTATATATGAAGCAGGGGGTAGGGAAGGAGTGGGGTTCATAAGTCCTTCTGCTTAGCTGTGTTCAGTTACCTCTGTGGAACAAATACTGTTTGGGCTTAAGTGCTGCAGAGGGCTTTGGGCAAGTTTCATCCTGACAGGAATTACCAGATTAGGGAATGTTTATTTAAAAAGTGAAAAAAACAGTTCTGTCCTGCTAAGATGCTGCCCTAACAGTTACACACACAGGCCAGGCAGGGAAGTGAAAGTGGCTATGACAACAGCCAGAGGAGCAACCTAAGCGCTGAGACACCTGCACTCTGCAGCAATTGAACAGCAAGGAGGAAGAATGGTGCCTAAACCTGGAAGGAAAAACAAACAAAACAAAACAAAACAAACAAACAAACAAGAAACTTCTTGCTGCTACAACATTTAGCCATCCTGCAGGAAGAAACAGTGCTAAGAAAAAAAAAAGATATTGAGAATCAAACTTTGAATCGCTGGCCATCTCAAGAAAATATTACTAAACTGAATCTATTCACAGCCCGGATGGGTCTGACTCAGAAAAAAAAAAAAAAAAAGTTGCATCTCTAGGCTTCAGTTTCCCCATCTATAAAACGGGGAAGAAAAATTACCTGTGTATCTTTTTTGTGGCATTTTGAGACATTACACACATTGAAACATGGTTCTCATGCAGTATTACTACAGCAAGTGCCACATTGCTTAATTTCATTACTCCTTTCACCTCCAGTGCACAGCTTTCAGGCTTCATCACTGTATACACAGGAAACAATACAAATGGATGCGAGGAGTCCAACATAGAATTACAAGTGAAAAAAAATCTGCCTATTTAAAGCGCAGAAGGAGACCAGAAATATTGAACAGTTTTTAATAAACCATTTACGACTGCGTGCGAAAGTGAGACAGAAAAGTCATTGTTCTCTAGGACTAGAATGAAGGGCCTTGTTAGCTGTGGACTGGGGTGCATTCAGTTTCTGTCATCCCAACATCAGCCTGAGCAACAAACGCTAAGAGTTCACTGTCTAAAACTGACTTGGAAAAAAAGCTTCTCCCTCCCTCTGGCTAGAGAGTCCCAGGAAACCCAGCGCTGCAACCCCCGAATACACCTAGCCACGGACCGTAAGAAGTTAGAGAAAGATCCCACTAAGCTGTTCAGCACTCACTTATATCCACTGTCAGACCCTAAGCCCCCACCAACCTGAAAACAGTACTCAATGGAGGTGCAAAGGCTAGATTTTTAAGGTGATTTAGGCACTTACAGATGTAGCAGGGTACTTGCTCTCATTTTTCCTTCCTTTTTGTCTTCCCCTTCCCTCTTGCCAAAAGTTTCTAACTCAGTAAAGACAAGGAGATGTCATCGCTAATACGAGCGCTTGAAGAGCTAATCACTCACCAGCTGCCCCTGAGTGATGTACTTCTTCCACCACAGATATGGACGCATGGCTGGAACGGCCGACAATCCGTAGTAGGAGTACATGAGGACATGGATAAAGCTATTCAGCGTGGCACCGAAGTAAGCTAAAATAGCAAAGCAGAAAGAAAGTATGTTTTATTACCAGGCACATGCTTTTGTATGGAACCTATCAAAACAAACAATTTCAAAATGCAACTATTTAAAACATGATTTCTCTTCGAACAAAGACTTAAAAAAAAAAAGTCTACTCTGCTAGAAGTTTTTCTGTTAACCCAACTAAGTGGCTGAGATGCTTTGTACCTGTGTACTTTATATCATCTGTTTGTTTTTGTTTTTTCTGTTTATTCTTTTTCATTTCTACATCCCAGCTTCCCAGGGGAAGCGAGGAAGCTGAATCAAAGGAGGCACATAAACATGCCCACCAATCAATAGCTTCACCAATCGAACTTTAGGTTCATTTCACTTCTTACCAGCCAGGGACCTACTTTGTCATTTATAACCAAATGCAATAGGTATCTCCTGAAACTGCACGTTACGTATTTCATTTGTTCTTTTCTACAGCATCTTTAGTCATTAAAGAAATTTAAATTTTAGCTTATTGCAAAACTGCATAAGTGATATGACCAAGCAGAACACAAAGCTTGGAAGGGAAGATCAAAAACATATCACAAGGAATAAAACAAAAGTATTTTCAAGACCACTCAAACACAAGCTAGACCAAGCACTTGCACTTTTGACTGTTCTACAAACAGGGATCGGCTTCTCTAGAGGAGAACGTGGTTCCAGATGCACTCTTTCTGTAAGTTAAACATTACTCACTGTTGTGCTGACAACACAAAACAAATATAAGTTTCTATGTTGTTTGGCTCAGAAAGCAGAGTCCTGAGCAATCCAACTTTTCGGTCTGCACTGCTTTTACTTCAAACCCACTGAATCTGCAACAAGCTTCTCTCACAAGAGTTTTCTACAAAGCCAGTATCTGTAAGCTGCACATCGGAACCGCAACTAAGCTACACCAATGCAGTTAGGAAACTGGATGCCAACTAAAAGCAAGTGAAATTAAAGAATCAAAGAGAGATTACCAGAGGTTAACAGTATTTAAAGAAGAAAGACAGTGAAATCTTCCATTTAAGAAGCATTCAGTAGTGCTCGGGGACAAAATTTTAATTGAAATCATTTGTTACTGGGATAATGAGATTAATTTAAGAAAGCTAACATCTCTAGTGAGCTTGACAGATTCAAGGACAAGAGTCACTATTAGCCATCTTGCAGCTGAAAGCAGCTTCTGGCCCTGACTTGGAGAAGAATACTGTTTTATTTTAGGGTTTGCAACCACCACAAAAAATGAGGAAATAAAGTTGGCAGGTGGAATACTGCAGTAGATAAATATCAGCTGCTGTTCCAGCAAAATCTTCAAGCTATATCTAGCATGCCTTTTCAAAGACACTCCACAGGGTAGCTTAATATCTGTAAGCATTGGCTGCAATTTAATAAAGTAGCTTAATATCAGACAGAACAAATCCTGCAGCTGAAGGACCAGAGTTGCTTGATTCGACCAAACAAAAACCAAACAAGGCCTTTGTTGCAAGTGTTCTCCACCGCAGCCCAGTACTTACAGTGACCGCAAGGCACCCAGTTCATAACAAACCACCAGATGTTCAGCATTGTCGCATGGTGATAGACATGCAGAACCGTGATCTGATGATTATTTTTCCGCAGAATAAAAAAGAAGGTATCCATGAATTCAATCAACTTGGAGAAATAGTACCACCACAGCACCTGTATAATCTAGAGAAAAAGATACAAGTTTTAAAAGCATTGTGCATTGTGGGGGCTCTTAACTCTTCTGCTATCTAAGTAATTAAAATCCAAACTCCACCTTGCACTACTCTGAGATTAAGACTCTGCTGAGACGTTCTCTAACACTTCAGACCGTTATTTGTCTCAGGTTTCTCCATAGGTGACTTGGGTACAAAGTTATAGCTACAGATGAAAACAGAAGGAGGATAAAGAATGCTTTATGAGGTTATCGCTGTGCATCTGGGGTGTCCTGGGAGAAACAGGAGAGAATATTTAACCACAGTTCTTACTGTAGTGCTGTCTGTGAAGGAGACATCTAAAGAGGGACCAGAAATCACCATCACACACCCCTCAGAAAGAGAAGGGGAGTCACGGCAAACAGTGGTTGGTTACACACTGACTACCACGTCTGAACTCACTGGTTTTTCAGCTAGGAAACACTTGCAAATTTACAGATAATTATCCACAGAACTTGTAAATATCTAGCATGAATATATTATGGATTAACTATTATGTTTCACTATATATTTTCCATTGTATTTTAAAGGGAAAAAAAAGTGTAGTTTGAACACAAACCATAAATCAATATTGTTCTGCTCTCCCCTTAGATACAAGGAGATAATCTGAAATGTCATTAACTATGACTCGTGATTACATTACCTTCATATCGGCTTCACCTCCACTGCGCGTATCTTGACAGAAGAAATTGTATCCTCCTTCCCATACTCCCGTCACCAGCTGACAAGATCAAAGAATAACTTGTCATTCAATGACAATACTGCACCCTGCAGTATACCCAAACCGCAACAGAGGCTTTCCTGAGGCACCTGGTATTGAGGGATTCACAGATATCTGAATGTAACACTAGGTTGAGTTTAAGCGCCACGTAGTAACTGAATCGTAACAGCAAACAGAGGGTGAATTAACAGAAGTTTTTCCAATTGCAGGTACCAGAATAAAAAACGGGAGGTAACATCTTGTCCAAACTGAAAACATAGCGTGCGCATGTGTTTTACATAGGCATATTCTAGCCAAGTTCTTAAGAAATATCTTTCCCTTTTATCAATGGTCTCATTTCTGGAGGAAGTGAGCAACCAAAGAAAAGTAAATATATTTTTCCTCTAATTATATTTTTGGGGAAAAAAGTCATATTTTTTAGGAAGTTTTATACATACAGATCTGACAACGATTCTTTCATTTTAATGACAGAACAAATCTTCAACTTTGCTATCCGTAACTGCCAACAATTGATGTTTCACTGTATTTTGATTCTTCAGAATTTTTTTTTTTAATAATTCAGTAATGCCGAGTGTATTACGCCCTTCACGGTAGAAGTGATTTCCTCCGCAATACGTGCCTTTGCCTGCCCGACTTCCAAACGTCAGGAGACGCTGCAATGCACTGGGGCACTTATTCTAGTTTATTTAAAAGAAAAAGAAGAAAAAAAAGGAAACGGCAGGAGGAGAGGGACACTCCCAAAGGAAGAGCTCGTTGGAGCGTGAACGCTCCCGGGTCGGCTGGAGACATCAGTCAAGAAGCGTCGCCCACCAAAGAGCATGGCAAAGACTCCCCAGCCCGGTGGCTGCTCTCGGCCTCGGGAAGCCTCCTTGTCACCGCACTCGCTGCGGTCCCTCGAGGAGATGGGAACGAGTGCTTTGGCTTACGCTGAGGACATGCTGCAGCTGCGCCAGGTCCTCGCAGGCCATTCCACCCAGAGCGCAGGGCAGGAGGCCACACTCTCCAGGGACTTCTTAAATGTTATTTCCATATTGGAAACTTCCTTGAATGGAATTTTAACTTTTCCTTTCTGCCCTTTTTTTTTTTTTTTTAAATAAAAACCAAGGCTGATGCCTTGGTAGTTCTGGCTTCTACCTTTCCAGAAGCATTCTTTCCCTGCCATTGGTTCTATTAAGTTAATACTATGACAGAAGAGATTATTATTTGTTGTTTTTAAATATTTTTCCCCTTTGAAAAGGAAAATAACAAATTTAGGTTATTCCCAGGTATCCCAAAAAAAAAGCTTAAAAGCAGAGACAGGTATGCAGGACAAAAGGCTTGTCCATTTTTGGCCTTAGCTACAGTCATACAGAATGAAGAGGAATGTTCAAAGCCATAGTGAAAAACTCTTTGTACTCTTCTAAAATGATCAGTTCATTAAAGACTAGAGTAACAGGTGCTATTAAATGTTGCTCAGAACTGTGAATGGGAAACTAATTCTAAATGGTACAATAAAGGTTATCACTTAAGTGATCTACCTTTTCTTAATGTTATTTCTTTGATGGCTCATTTTCCCCCTAAATTAGCTATTAAAATACCCAGTTAGTCTAGGCTATTATTTTTGACCTTCTGAGATAGAAGTACTGCCAATATTTAGAAAAAATACAATTAGTTACACCAGAACACACAGACCGGGAATTATCTCATGTAATGGACACAAATCAGCATTACCAGGCCACAGCGAGAGTAGAGCAGCCTTGCACACGGATAAGAGACCGATGCAACTGCTCTACTCAAGCAGCGGATTGCAGCCAGAAGAGGACCTCTTACTGCTTCCATAACGAAAGGGGTGCTGTTGAAAACGCACCAGTGTAAAAGCAATAGCATGCCAAAGTACCAGCCACACATCCGAGCAAACGTTGCATGAAGCCGTTCTTATGCCATCGAAGGAAAGCCTGTGCAGCTTCTGGGGCGCCCGCTGGTCCATCAGACAGACCAACGCATTGTGCTGTAACAATGTTGTTAAGAGCTTACAGATGTTTTTATATAGTTCTCATAGTTCAAGGAAATGTCAGAAATGAAAGAATAATCACAATGTTTATGTTGTAATTATTCCAGATAGTGAGGCTCAGCTTCAGTCAATAACCTTGCATTCCACAAATTTCTCCAGAGAAAAGGCTACAGTGAAATCTAAATAGCCTTCAGTGTAAGTGATCTAGGTTCACTACCTAAAGCATAATGAAACCAAAGGTATTTAGACTGATTCCATGCCTTTGAAGGGCAAAAGCATCAGTATGGACATAGATAGCTTCAGTTAAACCCGAGCCCTCAAGTTTCCAGAAATGCTATTAGAACATGCTAGGAGTGGCAATATTCTTATCGCCATGGTGGTTTAAACAATATAAGAAAAGCAACGTTTCTGGGGAATGGTAACGTCTTTTATCATATAATAGATATAAATAGATACAATAGATAGATATAGTTACACAAATAATTAATAACAAAACAAACCAAACCTCAGACCTTTCCTGAAGGGCCTACAAGGTCAAAAGCTGCTACCACCACCCGCAAACCTTGCTTTGTGCAACATACAGCATACTTTTCCTAAGTTATCCAGCCGCCTACACCTTTATTTATTACATCTGCAATACTTTCAGCACACGGTGGAAGGCTTCATAAAACAAAAACAATGTCTCAGTGCTGAGACTTGACCAATAATGGTTCCCAAACAGACTTGTTATTTACAGAGGTGCGGGTACAGCCCCAATGAGCCTTTTACATGCTGCGTAGAAGACAATAAATGTTCATGCACGCTTAAATCGTCACCCGGTATATTGAAGGTCATTTCTCACGCTGACTATGGCCGGCCTGCGGGATGGTAAGTTTCTAACCCCTCCTCATGGTTGTGGTTAAGCAGATCTTAACTCGCCCAGGTGTCCTTGCTCCCCCATGACAGCCTGGCTGGACTTTCAGCCCCTCCAGGCTTGGGGACACCTTTGCCGTCCAGCTGTGCCCAGGGAAGTCCTTCATCTGCCCACTGGCAGGAGCCCAGGCTCGCTGATGGCACTGCTGATGCACAACCAGAGAAGTATCTTCTCTTGAGAAATTAATCTGTCTAGAAAAAGCTGACTGCCATAGTTTTTAGCAGAGCATGTGATTTTTAAATGATACCAAAAAAATGACAGCTACTCCATAATCCAGTTAAAATGGTACTCAAAGCCAATGTTAAAAGATCATCAGGCTCCAGGGGAAACCCTACAGCTAGAAGTTGCTTTTGTGCTCTTCCTTTCTTTCCCGCATTGAAATTTTCATCTTTATAATACTTTCATTTTGTAATTCTGTTACTGAATTATTTAAAATGCTGTGGCACGTGCTTTCTACCCAACCTGCTACCAAACTAAGCCTGTATACGAACACCAGTCTGAACTGGTGAGACTTTATAGGGAGGGATTTTGCATTTTCACAATATAAACCAAGTATGAGACTCCCTGGAAATGGACCAGTAAGGGACCCAGCACTGCAACACACTGTAAAGGCATGATAAGTTCAAAAAGAGAACTTGGTTAGGGTGAAAAGAAACAAAAATTCACAGGTCTGATCAAAGAAAGTAAGCATTTCCAAAGACAGATACTTTTATCTTTTTATTAATATAGTCACCTCGCATGAGAGCGGAACCTGCAGAGAAAGACACAGGAGAGGAAACAGCAGATTGACAGAGATGCTGCCACGCTTTCGTTGCCTGCACAGATCTGATGGGCCACAGCATCTCCTCACAGACAGTCCTGTCCTTCCTAAGACAGAAGGGTCCTCTTCGGAGGCTGCTTATCCCACTGCATATGCAACAACACATCTTTTTAGTAAAATCTGAGACTTTTCTCAAGCTAATGCTGTAGGGAATCATGGAATTAATTTTTGTGTGTTTCAGATCGAGCAGAGAAATAAAAAAGTCACTTTTAAAAAAGTGAGCCTTTAACCACAGACTGGTTTTCTCATATGTAAGTCTAGGTGGTCCAGATCACTTGACTAGTTTTGCTAACGAACACCCCAAGGAAAAACAGGGTCAGTGCAGCACCTTATAACTAGATATCCTAGCAATCTAGCCTAGGACACTAACTATTTAGCCCAAGTATATAGCCAGAACTCCCCTAGAGAGGCACTGTCTCTACTCACAGTGCTGCAAGATGACTTTCCTCATTATCCCAGAGCCAGAAAGTGACACAGGCAAAGACAGCATTGCCTCCTACTTCCCTAACCACTCCAACAGCTTCTTCAAATACAACTGTGCCAGCTAACGCATGACTGACGGACACAGCTATAATCTTTCTGCCAGCTGCACAACAGCGCGCACCCTGCTATTCACCTTCACAACCACAAACGAAACCAATCCTTGTTGCTCCTGCCTAAGAAAGGAATGTCATTTCTCTCAAAGTCCAAATCAAACCCTACCTCAGCATTATGCTCGTTATGTGTGCACTACAAATTAGTAGATAAATAAGCACAGTGCACAAGCACCCTTAACTGGAGGCAAAAACTGCCGTTTTTGTGTTCCTTCATGCACATACTCCAGGCTCCTCTTTTCCCCACCGCTTCCCAGGGAACACCTACCCGACACCTGATCTGTTCTCCAGTTTGTGTTTTAAATAACATATCTTTTAATGATTATTTCATGTTCTAAGACTGATATTGTATCAGTTCTTTAGATAATCAGGACTAACAGAGTCCACAAGGCCTCTCTGAATGACTAGACTGACTGAACTGTAAAGTTACATAGAATGAAACACTGCTATTTCCCTCTAATAAGCATCCCCTCTTCCTAAAGTACTGGAATAGCAATGCTTGCCACTGCAGCAGCACTGTTCAGCCTACGCTAACCTCTCCTGTACTCCTGAGTCCATCTTGCCTTTTAAATCATCTGGGACAGGCACAGCCCACGACTCCTAAGTTTGTGTTGCTAGCACCATAAGGCACACCAGTCTTGAATCATCATTAAATGTCTGACTAATTTACAATAGGTAGGTAAAAAAATCACTATCTAGAAATCCCAAATGAGAGGTACAAGACTTTTTACTCATTTTAAAATAAGGTGATATCGCTACTGAGCTCTTTTATCTACCATGCAAGTGCCAAAGAAATGCTGTGTGCACTGCTCTGTCCCAGTAAACGTTTAGTATTACACCAGGAGACCAAATGGTGTGGCTATGCAGTAGCTGAAACTATGTATATCTTATGATGAAAAAGAAATATTCTTCCCACTTATTTCACATCACCGTTCAGATGTAAAGGCCAGAAAACCAGATGGGTCGGCATTCTCATCCTAGTTGGGAGGCTGCCTTCCTTTAATATCTTGTTTTGGTCATACGATATTTAAACCAAAGCTGTGATGCTATGAATCATGGTCTGAACCACTGCCACAGCTATAACTCAGAGCTGAAATGCTTCTTTGGAGTTTTTACTATCATATGCAAGCTATTAAAACAGCTTATTTTCAGACAGGATACTGAACAAGTTCATACGTGGTGATGCTTTACGGCTTTCCACAAACTAGGACTGAGAATGTTTAATCTAGCTGAAATACAAAGTTGACAGCACAGAAGGAAACGCGGAGTTACATAAGCATTAAAATGCATTTGCCCTCTCCTATCTCTCTTCTTGAATGCTATTCTACAGCATTTTGGCTTGAAAGGGAGAACTTACAGCATAAAGTACTACTGACGTAGTTAATTAATCCTTCAAAAAACACGTGCCTATGCGTGCCCTTCAATGACTGATGTGACCCAAGCGAGAGTATCACCTGCTTTGGGCAGACAGAGGTAATATAGAGGCACCGCAGCTCGAAAACACACCTGGAGGCTCAGGAAGCTGAGTTTTACCTTCGCACCCAGCTCTTCAGCCCCAACCCTGCAAACCTCCACCAACCTGGTGTTTTGCCCGTAAGGATTTCTGCGTGTCTACATTTTCATGGGATTGGCACCTTGCTACTGAACCTAGTTTGCCCTCAAGTCTAGCACATTATTGCTACATAAGTAGGGATGCGGTGTAGCATGCTTATAACAGAGCATATCCAACAGTTTTCTAAGACAACTTAGGCTACAGGAGAGTAAATTAGCTTACAGGAGGCTGCCAGGAGCATTTTGTTGCAACTGTCATGAGTTTAATAGTCTTCATAATGCTGTACACTTGTGTATTCCCATTTATAAAGAGAAGGTATATTTACAATAATGCCAGAGAACACTTCCGCTTAGATAATATTACATTAAATGCAACATGCATTTTGGCGTAGTGTTTCACTACACCGAAAACAGTAGCCTTAGCAGTCACTGTATTTTACTTGTCTTACTTTTTCAGAATATAAACGCTATACAGCTGGTTCCAAGCAGGAGGAGTTTTTCAACATGCAATAAATAGTCCTTTCTTAGGAACCCATTCAACACTAGCAAAAGTCTGTATATACAAAGACCTTTCTAAGATCAACAACTTAAATCTTTTTTATTGTTTAAATTTATCAGCAGGTTTTTTAACAGGGCAGAATGTTACAATAATTTTCATTCGGAAACTATGAGTATTATTCAAAGTATTAAAAAAAAAAAAAAAAAAAAAAGACTGGCTACATTGAGTTTTATCCATGCTTGGCACAACTGAATAAAAAGTTTACACTTGTAAACTTCCAGAATGCAGATGTTGCCCACGAAGTTTACAATACTACTTTGTGACAAATTAAATAGATTGATACACAAATTCTGCATACATTTCCTCTCACACAGACATTTAGCATATCCTGACAGAACATTAGAAATGTGAGCAGATCAAGAATATAAATTGTTCTAAGTACCTACTGAACCAGAACTGCTTACCAAAGTTCTTTATAATCCAATTCAGTAAAGTAATTTTTGATTAGACACTTCACTGTACAGAAGAAATAAGTTAAATCACATCCTATCTAAACATTCATCTTGTAAAACACTATACAACTAACTTCCTATAAAGGAGAATTACAGCTCAATTGTAAACAAATGCCAAAAAAGGTTAGTAGTTTTAGTTCTTATTTTTAATCTCATGTTGAAAATGAAACCTCTTCTTACAAAAAGGTCAAATGCTTTTGGTTAAAAGCAAGCCAGACTATTCAGTACGTTAAAGCCACATGCTTGATCGTTTTCTGACTACATTCTTATTTACATTGCCATAGTTGTTCTTTTTCACTCTTATCAGAAACATACAGTTATGATTAAGAGGAGCTAAGTCGCTCTACAGGAAGTGAAAAAGTTTATAGTGCCTAAATCTTTGTTTTGTTAAGAAAGAAAATAAGTCAACAAAAAGTCCAGTTCAAAATTGAGTAAGTTACAAACATCTTTCAACATTCAGATTTTAACTTTCAAAAACAGGTGAATCACAACTGCGTTGATACAATTGTTTCAGCAAAACTAAGAGGACGCAAAAGACGCTATTTCAAGGTTGGTGAAATATCACTCAAATACTAAGAGTGCGTGCATGATAAAACACATTTAAATAAAATATATTTTGCGCTCCAAAAGAAGATGTAGTTTTGCTACCAAGTACTTTGTACAATCCTCCAAAGTGATCCAGGTAAGCTTGTGTTCTAGGCAAGGAAGACTTACTGAAAGACTCTGAAGGTTCGGGCTGAAAGAGGAAGATATCTGCTTTCACTTGCACTGAGTGAGATAATCACATCTGAAACTTTGCTATCAAGGCCAGTATAGATGCTTGAGACATGAAAGGATGGTATGAAATAAACCTTGCATCAACTTTAATAATTACGGTTTTCTCCTCTGAGAAGTGAAACTGAAGAATGGTTATAACATTTTGTAGATGTTTTCCCAAGTTTAGGAGGACAATACGCATAAACCGTTTTCAGCATAAGCCAATATAGTTAAAACAGATACTGCAAAATAACCCCAAACCAAAGCCTTTCTCCTACCTCATAAAACATATATAGAGAAAGCAGTGTAAGTCCAAGGTTGTAGACCACTAGAATACCCCTGCATGAGAACGGCTGTTTATTCCGCATGTACTTTGGTCCTAGCCATACGATTAGTAAGTAAAAGACTGAGAAGATAAAGGTAGGTGTATAGTTCTCCAGAAGAAGCCATCCTTTTACTCTGGGGTCTGAAACAAAACAGACACACAAAAATACAAACACTTAGATTTTGTAAGGGGAAGGACAACAGCAGATGTTTTTAATCAAGTGCTGAATTGCTAATTATGAACAACTTTCCCAAGTAAGATTTTAGTTATACAATTGTTAAAGAAAAAAAATAATCCTCTTCCTAATGCAAAGATATTCCTAAATTACTACTGTTTTGAAATACTCACTACCAGCCATAGTCGTCTTCCATCCTGAATACCAATGAGTTTAAATTTTACAGAAAAGCTTCAAAGTTTTTTCCCCTCCCTGATCCTCTCAAATCAACTTTTCCCAAGAGTACATCTGTACACTTTTTTTTTTTTTTCTCCTTACTTCCTCACACAGCCAAAGCTAAGAGTGAACCAGATACCTTTATGGTTATTGGCAGATGATACTGATAATTATTTTCTAATCTACCATATATCAGTACTAACCCAATCAGATTTACATATGTGCTACCCGGCATAATTTGATTTCAGACTCCTTGTCTTAGCCATGAAACACAAAACAGTCAGTCCAGCATGACTAACCAATCCAGCTGTCAGCACGTAAATTCCTCTTAAAAAGCAGGTAAACTACTCAGAAGGAAAGCATTTCAGATGAACGGTTGAGAAAGATATGCTCTACTTTTCCACAAAACCCCCAACAAACAACACACGTCTTGTCACTACCCAGTGACGACATGGTAGCTCACTCCTTCTGCTAAAGACCTGCCTGAAGGATAGAAACCGTGTTTACCAAACCACAGATGAACAATGCAGTTTAAGCAATGCTGGCATGTACAGCCTTAACTTATTTATAAAGGAGTCTGATGTGGATCCTGAATGCAAAAAATGAGGTCTTAAAACATAGGTCGGAAAATAGTTAAGAAAGCCAGGGAATTGTTTAGCTATCCTCCCTTTATGGCTCAATGTTTTCAAGATATGAAAATAGAGAGTATACCATCACACCAGCACACACAGAAAGTTATATAACAACATCCAGGCTAACTTGAAGAGGGTTAGTATGAAGATGACGACAACGAGAGCATCGAACAACAAAAAGTAAACAGAAAACACACTTTGAAAGACTGCAGGTTTGTTCCAGTGCAGACCAGGATTTCTCCTGCGAGGAAGAATTACCAGCAAAGGAGCTTCACTCGAATGAAGAACGAGAGCAAAAAGCAGCATGAAAGACGCTACTGAAGTGACCAGACGAAAAAAAAAAAACCCACATGCCACTCCATAATACCCTAGTGGTTAGCTAAACACACTGCATACAGGATACTGATAATTAATAGTTCCTGGAATGGGAATGGAAAGGGCTGGCACATGGGACAGCACCACCCTACCATAGATGACGGCCTTCACCACAAGGCCATCTTCTATTCTGGTTCCACTACCTCTCCCTCCCTCATGCTGACCTGAATTTCTGTTCTGCATCTCTGACCCTTCACCTAGTGAAATATGTGTTAAAATTAAAGAATGTTTCAAAGGATCAGTACTTTCCAAAACTTCATATTCTTCAGTGAAAAATTCTTGAGCAGCTCTGCTTATGTGTGCAAGAGTATTTTTATTTCAACAAGTAAGAATTGAAGTATGACTTTTTTTTTTAAACATATCAACTATTATCAACTTCTAAGACAAATCTGCACAGATCGGAGCAAAGTAAGTAGTTCAGTAAAACTAACACTGAGATTTAACTGATAGTAAGAATAGCATTTACAATTGTCACAGCTGAAAAATCAGCTGCTCTTCAGGTCAGAAGATCAAAAAAAGCACTGAGTGCACGTTTTTATTTTTTTAATATATATATATTTTATATATACATATTTATTTATTTAAAAAATAGAATCACACAACTTGATGCTCTGCAGACACTATAGAAAGTAGTCACCTGTCAAAGTCGGGCGGTTAAAGGGAACCTTTCTTCTTTATGCTCTAGTATTTGCACTTTAGTATCAATTCTAGAACGGTTGGGGGTTTTTTGTTTTTGTTTTTGTTTTTTTTTTGAAAAAGCTTACCTCTGGGTCCAAGCCAAACATCAAGGTAGCTATTGATTGTTTTATCCAGAAGTTCCATTCTATAAACCTATTGAAATGGAAAGATGAAGAACAAAAAGTTAGTTCTTCAGCTCATAGAAATATTTTAATCATGTGAACACTATTTGTTAGGGTTAACAAAGAAAACGTAACAGGACCAAAATTGCATATATACTCAACCTTACTAGCATGGGTCAGATGCAGAAAGCTCATTCTCACCGCAGAAAGCCACTAATGTTAAGAGCAATATTTCCCATTGAACTATTTAATCATAGATCTAGATCCCTAGAAGTTTTAAAATACAGAAAAAAAAAAAAAAAGAACTTCAGGTTAATTTGAACTGTCGATTTTTAAGTAAGATGTCATCCTGTATTTGCACAAGATCCCTATGCAAGTGTGGGGGGGAACGGACCTCAAGAAAACCAACAACATTAAAATAAGCTTTTTTGAGAATTTCAACAAACAACCCCACATAGCTGGCAACACTAACTGCTATATTCAACTGTGGAGGAGGAAGGGAAGAAAAAGCAAAAACTGGCTATGCTATCACTTCTGTGAATAGATTACTGAATACAGCTATGTTTAAGAGCTCATAAAACTAACAGATCAATTGCTATAGAATGATAGAAGGTTGCAGAGGCAGGATGGAAAAACTGCAATTCATGGCATGAAGATCTCCAGTTGCACAACTTCTCTAATGGCAAAACATTATCAAATAAAACTCAAATATCGGTAAAATGAAGGGATTCAAATGTCATCTGTTATCTCCTCACACAAGCCAGTATTTGTTGATAGCACCCGCTACACGGCAGTATGCTAATCTGCTGTACCCCTATAAAGTTAAAGCATGCAAGAAATAGCAACAGCCTCCATTACTGCGCAGGGTCAGCTGTGCAAGAAATAGTTCTTACGGGAAGTAGTAGTAATTTTCTTTTTGATTAAAAAAAAAAAAAAAAAGTCTACAGTTTCCTCTTTTCTATCCAGAATTCCTTTCAATTTCTCCAGATCGTTAACTGTACTAACTTTCACTACAATAATTTCTCCTACTTTAATAACACAATTTTCACTTCTCAGTGTTTCTCCCCCATGAAATAGCAATATTAACAGCAATTTTTAGTTACATGGAATAATATAAGAAACCATGTAAGCTGTCAACACACTCACAGTGAAAGCTGAAACGATTATGCAAGTTTATATCTAGTTGCTAACAACAAAGAAGTTCACAGGGTTTTTTTTGGTTTTAGCTAAGAAACGTCTCACGTTCATCTGTTAAAACATTGCTTCTTAGATATTCCTGATTTGCATAAGTTAAATGAATACTAGCTTCTAGTCAGCTGGGACTGACGTATCTTTTTCTTTAAAAAAAAAAAAAAAAAAACTAGAAAGGTTTTGTACCCCACTACCAGCGTAAAAGGAAAACAGAGAGGGTGACAAAACTATGTCATGCTGGCTGTCCTTCCCCCACCCCACGGCGAGACTGGGACCCACCTCAGCTTGCCCCACGGCGAGACTGGGACCCACCTCAGCTTGAGCAGCTGCCTGAGGGCACGCAGAGCTCGAACTTCACTGCAGCATATGCTTCCCGTGAGATAAGAAAACCAAATGAATTTGTATACCGGCATTTACATCGCTTTTTCTTCTGCATAACTCCACATCCCTTCCACCTTGTGGCAAACTTAAATCATGAGGCTCAAGCGTTTATAGAGTATTTCTGGCTGTACCACCAAATCCATCTTTTCCCATAGCACTTAAGGCTGCGCAGAAGAGGACCTTCTAATCTTTGTATGTGAAGTCTTCCTACTGTTTTGGACTGCACAGAGACACAGAAACTTGCCTGGAGTTTGGTCATGAGAAACGAACAAACAAAAGAGCTTAATTAAAAGAACTTGGAGTATTTAAAGTCTTTTATAGCCTGACTCATACTATAATTTTATTTTTTCATTAAAAATTCTGAAGAAGTTCAATCAAAATAAGGACACATTTCAGAAGAATACACATTTTTTCCATTACATTACATCACAGATTGTGATATACAACTTATGAGAGACCGGGTGAATGTCCACAGCATTGACATGCTGCTATCTTAGGAATAATGAGGATTAACTGAGAAGACTAGGCGCTGTTAAGATCCAGATAAGAAGCATGACCATCAGGAAGACTTTTTATAAATAAGTACCCAATTTCCAACGAAAAGGAGGGGAAGAGAAAGGAAGCTGCTGTGGAAAATTTTTATATCTGTCAGCTCTTAAATAACTCCAGGAAAAATACTTTCCAGCAGGTAATTTATTTTATTGTTTGAAATCTCCACTTACTCAATTTGTCAATTGTTACTTTGATCCAATAACAATTGATTTAGTTATGTAACACTGCTTCATTCAATAAACCACAGTCATCATCTTACTTCAAGTTCGCTCTTCCAAGAAAAAGACTTCAGACTAAAAAATGGGTTTCAAAAAATAATTGGTTATATGAACTGAATTCATTTCATGTAACTGACTTGCTATAAATATTCTTCATTGGACACTACGAGAAGTCAGATATGAGAACAGCTAATGAAGCAAAACCAAACCATGCCTAGCTACAGCAAAGATGGCTAAATGAGAAGGCAAGAAATGAACTTTGACAAAAGTAGAAGTAAAACTTGTTCCAAAAGGGGAAGCTTTCTGCAAAGGTCTCACCTACAAGAGTTGCTACTCCAAAGCAGCTTTTGTTCCAATATTATCACATAGTAGATTATGAAAGGCTTAGTGAAGGAAGAACCACTCCTGGTGTCGATTTCCAGAATTTGCAGAAAAAGAAGTTGTTTCAAAAGGAATTCATTTGTATAACAGAAAAACAGAGTGAAACAATCTGCTTTTGTTCCAGAGGGGGTCACGTGAAAATGCATCAAGTCTCCTGCCAATAACTACACAACATTAAATACTGCTTCAACTGCAGCTACTACAAGGGTTCTTTTCTAATTAGAATAGTTTCCCAATTCAGAGAAACATCAGCTTCCAGAAAATTTAAACCACTTGGTATTTGAAACACTGTAATTAGCATGTTTCCTAATACTGAAAATAAAGAAGTTCTAGAGCTTATAACTTACATGAACAGATAACTAGCTATTCTCCTTTATCTAGAAGTCATTTCACAGCAAAGTATACAATACAGCATCTAGAGTTACCATCTCTGCCTTTCTACCATGGACAGGAAATAAACTGCCCCCTCCCCTTTTCAATTGTAAAAGAGTAGTAAGGTCCCTGAACACCCGCACCAGCTGGATTAGCATCAGCAAGTACTCAAGCCTATAACCACAAAGTGCCTTTACTCCGTAAGACCCAAATATTTAATTCTCAGAAAATAAATATTTTGTTTTAAACAAAATAGATCAAAACTCAACTTTCTTGTGGTTTGTTAAACAGATGCTAGAGATTCTTTCATATGGGCACGTGGAAGACTTCTCAGAATCCCTAGGTATTCACAGAACCACAGAATGGTTGAGGTTGGAAGGGACCTCTGGAGATCATCTAGGCCAACCTCCCTGCTCAAGCAGGGTCCTCTAGAACATATTTCCCAGGAAAGTTCGCCTTGGAAGATATAAAAGCGGACCTCTGATAAACTTTTAAAAATACATTATGATTTTCATGCTCTCCTGGTATGCCCAAAGCCCATGTTAGTGCACCCAAATAAGTCACTAAGGTCAAATGGATTACATTCCTACAATTAAAAGAAGATAAGAAAAGAATATCCTAAATATCTGAATTCAGTAGTTACATGCAGTAGCACGAAACCACCTCTGACTTTCTTTTTCACTCTCTTTTTTAAAATGGTAAGGGAACAGAGTTTGACAATCCATTAAAAGATGACAACTGGCCAAAGTCAAAAGATTTAAATGTTTAAATCCCTTAAAACTAAAACAACAACAAGAAAGCCAGGATTAAACAACCACTAAATGACCATTAAATAAATGTTAAGGTCATTAAGGTTACTAACAAGACGAAATTCATAGATGTGCCCAAACCTATTTCTGCTCGTGTGGAGAATTTAAACACGCTTGAGCGCTCGGGCTTACATAACTACATGCCGTGCTGTTCAGCCAGAAAATGTGAATTTTGTTCTTTAGTCAAACTTACAGAATACTACTAAATATATAATTTGAAGATGATAAGAAAATCTTCAAAAATATTAACAAATACATTAGCACCATATGCAAAATACCCACATGCCTTTGGTCAGAACTCAATTTTTGGCAACACTGCTTACATCTAAAAGAAAGGAAGTCTACACATTGATAGGTGACTGCCCAATCTACAAAAAATTGTGTTTTAGGTAGTTGTGAAAACTTGAACTAAAGCAAGAGGCATCAAGCAGAATCCACCAGCACACGTGAGATGCCATCTTGTGTAAGGACATCAAAGTCCAGGAGAAATGCCCAAAAAGAACTGCTAACTAGAAAAGCTGTGAAAGATGGAAGGCTGAAGTTCTCATCAGCCTGGAAGAAAACTGCTACACAGCTGTAGGATGGAGGGGAAAAAAAGCCCTTCCACATCAAAATAGTAACACCTTTCCACTTCTAGAAAAATCCATACACATTGCTAGCTTGCTCTTACCACCATTCTACCAGCTTGGTATGCATCAACTGCCTCAGTTTCCTTGCTTGATATCCAAGCTACTGTGATATCCAAGCTACAAGCTACCCAGTCTACTGTCAATGATTGTGTACTATATGCAGAGATACTATAGTGTTAGGCTGTACGTACCTATTGGAGAATGGCAGAAGGACAGCTGGTTCCTGAACGCTTTTGGAAGTGAACGTTAACTGCTCAAAATGAGCTGAGGCTTAAAGACTCAGATGAGCTGAGACGCAACTGGCTGACACTGCAGCTGCTGCTGCCGCTACTGCCACAAAGTCACCTGCATGGGGGGACAGAGCCAGCTCAGGTGCGCGGGGCTAAGCACCTACAGGTCTGAGAGAGCACATCGCACTGGAGGCTCTCTGGGAAGAACAGTTTAGAGGGAAGATATTGAAAATATAGCCTTTACAGAGATTTTTATTTGTTTTGACACTGACCTCCTAACATTTGATGCTCCACTGTACAGAAGAGGGTAAGCTGATACTGCCTGTGGGGTATGTAGCACAGGCACATCCAAGTCATTCAGATGACATGGCTCAACAGAAAAAACAAAAAAACAAAAAAACAAAAAACCAATATTTCTTATTGGAACAGGTGGTAGAGTACAAAGCAGTTCGTTGGAGAACAGGAGATGTTAATAGGAAACACAAAGCGAGAGGACGTTAGCTAAGCCTTTGCCCTCGTGTTGTATGAAGCGTTATTCTAAAGAAGCAACAAATATAGTGAGATAGTATCTTTAACTACCTTTGGACATCTCTAAGCAATCACTGATTTTCATAAAACTACTCAGATTCTTTTAATTACAGGACTTCCAGTTCTGCAACACAAAATGACCTAAGGCTGAAGTTTAACTTTGAATGCTGTGGCCCAAAAAGCCTTATCACAGAAAATCAGCCTTTCAAATCAGGATTTCAAAAATCTTCTGCACTCATCTAAGTAGTGTTTTTTGGAAGCCTATAAAACATTTTGCTTTCTCTGTCTACTTCTAGGGCTAAAGGCTACACAGAAATTACATGTTTTTCTTCTGGAATTTTTTTGACTTATAAAAGTTTTTCATACAGCCTACAAGTAAGTGATAACATGTTCTTGCAAGGCACATCACTACTCCCTGATTAAAGAGCTACTAAATATTGAAGTATGTTACCAGCTTCTTTCTTACAAAGGAAATTCACTCTCAGGCTTTCAACACAAAATAACAGTGTTATTTTTGGTGTGTTTATGTCAAAAAGTGGTATAAGGATTCTTGGTTACATTTTAACGTTGCTCCTTGAGCTTCTTCTTTGAGTAACTTCACTTTCCAGTCCTAAAGACTAATAATGAAATCCTAAGGTTTGCTTTCCCTCCCAGCCCCTAAACCAAAATAAAACAACAAAACACGCGGGGCTGAACGCTCAAGGTGTTATGAGTCTGCTCGCTTCAAGCGGGATCCCTTGGCTTTCATTCTACTGCGCAAGAATCCTCTCTCAGACAACAGACCCCGTTTTTCGAAATCAGGTGCCTGAACTCGTGTTCCAAAAAATATCTCAAAACAGGCATCTAAATGATTGTATTGACTTCTGAGAGCAATGCATAGCTAGGCCTGGCTGTTCACCATTCTTGGAAATTAGCCACTTTCTCAGTTCTTAAATTAGGACTTTGAAGCCTAATTTTAGGCACTTGATTCTGAAAACCTTGATTTATGCTTTCTAGTTAAAGTGGTATTTCCACGTCCTTGCCACTGCAGAGGTAACTCTGCTCTTCCATCCTCCAAAAATACAAACAACCCCTTCGCCAAAATACAACAATCAAGCTGCTGCTTGATTGTGTAAACCTGCTGAAATTGCAAACACTCAGCTGCTTGATGACTGGAAGACAGCACCAATAAGTAATGCTGTCAACAGTTTACTGAACATTTACTAAAGCTGTTCAGTTTCTCCTTTGGATTCCCAAATCCTTAAGCGCCCCTTTCATATACTCCCTTTCTCCTGCAGCTTGCCACCAACCAACACCAGACTCTCTTTTTCTCCCTTTTTGAATTCCCCTCCTAACTCTCAGGCGAGCTTGATGTTCACAATAAAAAGGAATCGAGAATAATTCATAGCACGTACTGATCTCAAAGTGCAGGTACATTTATTTTTTGGGAAACCAGGTGAAGCATGAATACTGCAGACTTTGCAGTTTATTTTTATTAAAATGCAATAAACTATTTTTAAACTTTATTTTGCAACCGTACCTCTAGCAAAGCAACACAGAATTTTGGCCCACCTTGCACCAGTGGCAAATGATAGAGTCTGCTGGTGACTCACCATACTACAACCCAGAGCGCTGAGCTGTCTTGCTCACCAGAGGCACAAGCATACAGAGGTTCAGAAATACATTTTAGGGGGAAAAAAGCATATGTAGCCACTGGTATGAAACTCAAAGAAGGTTTCATTTGTGAAAAGTGCAGGAGGAAGCGAGGGAGTTAGCCTCGAACAGTCAAACCTTAAAAGTATTTCAAAGAATTTGAAAGGGAATGGGGTAAAGGAATACTTCGGCTACTTAACTAGGGGGATAATTCCATGCCATTGCTTTTTCCTTTCCGGTTTTTCCCCTCCAAATCCTTCATTAGTAGTTACCTTCACACATAAAGAAGATTGTAGTAATTAAAGTATCTTACAGAACAGAAACAAATACAAGAAACAAATACAAGAAAGAATATAGTATATGGAATAACCAATTATGCTCAATACCTCATTAAATTAGAACATAAACATCTTCAGATAAATGATGTAAAACAAATCATAGGTCCTTGGAGTTTTATTCATATTTTCAGCAGATATAAACTAGTGCACACTAGGATTTGCACGTCCTAGGATTAGGACGTTAACACGCGTTTTGTGCTTTACCATGGAATGACTTTAAGCTAAAGGAGAAAACTGAGGATGATGGCTGAGTAGGAAGAATAAACCGGAAGCAATCAATAAAACATACCCATGGAAAAGCTGAGAATAGGTGGAAAAAGAATATACCACACCACTTCCTGATCCTAGAAAGATGCCTCCAATATCCAACTAGAAGTATTTCTCTCTCAATGCCGCAAAATCCCCGTATACTAGCAGCAGAAGTTCTAGTATCTGTCAGTGCTTTACAAAACACTTTCTGCAAGAGGATGTGTTTTTCTGCAATCAAACATTTGAGGGGATATCTTATAACCACAAAACTGTGGTGTTGGAATCTTCATTGCAACTTCCACCCTATAATATTGTGAAGTTAGAGTGAGAAAGTACACATTGCAGAAGTATTTGCAGAAATAAAACAAGGAGGGGAAAATAAAGGCACAGCAAGTAGCTTTATTCAATAGCTCTGTTTGTAATAACCTTCAGTTATTACAACGTGAAAATGTGTAAGGACACTGCACAGAGACAACTGCCTGTTGGGACTTAAAGAACTGATTTTTTTAAAAATGCGAGAAAGGATAAATCTGTAGCAAACGAGGTTAGAAGGAAACAGGGAGAATTTATATATATGGCACAAGAGCTACAGGCTTACTTTTCTGAAAGTGAAGCTGAGGTGCGGCATATCCTACACAGCTTAGCCCCAACTCTCTCTTTCCCAAACAATATTTAAGCGTTTGGTAAGCCTTCTCTTTTAATGCAAAATTCTCTCTCTTTTTTTTTTTTTTTTTTCCCCCCAAAAGCTTTACTGGTATTGCAATAGAGCAAATGCTGCTAGTTGTAACTCACAATGGCAGACCAGCCACAAAAAGCTTGAGAAGCTCAAGGGAGAGAGCTGAGCCAAAGAACGGGGCAAAAGGTAAACCCAAAGAGCCATAAGGACTTCAGCTTTCATTTCAAGTCTCCCCTCTATCACTCCAGTGTCACCTGCAGGAAGGACTGCAAAACACCTCCTCTTCTCCCCTTACAATAAGGGACTCCTCTTATCTCACTCTGCTTGTGCAACTTGCTCAACCCAACATTTACTTCCGTAAGAGAAAATAAAGGTACAGTCCCTGAAGCCTATTTTACTGAGTGCTCTTGGTCAAAAGGGTATGGCCCCACAGATCCTCCACCACTTGGCTGCACTGGCATCCACCTGTATCAGCAATATGCAGGGAAGGCATTTGCTAAGTACAGAGCTGAGGAGGTCAGAGGCAACGGGTCCAAAGGACAGCGAGGCCCAGTCCCGTATGATCTTTGCCAGTAACCATTACTAGCAGCAGATTTCAAGGGTACTGTGCGGCTTCAAGCGTTTAAGCTTCAACTTTAATACCTACAGCTCATAATTGCATATGAAAATAAAGATAAAAGCAAGGAGTAGGAATAAAAAAAGTTATAAATAGAGCAGTTCTGCCATATGAATCTTGATTTCATCCAACATCCCACAGCAGCACTATCTATTCTAGGGGTGCAGAGAGAAAGCATATAATACCAGCCCGCTCTTTCAGCTCTGCAAACATGCTGTTGCTGCCAAACAACACTCAGCCAAGGTCTGAGTCCAGGGGGACATCTTGAGTGTAAAACTCAAAGTATAGGGTATGTCTATAACTCCTGGGTTGTTTTTTTTTTTTTTTTTTTTTTGTATTTGCTAGCTTGAAGTTAGAAAGCTTTCCATCTGAGAGCACCTGCAATTCTGCTGCACAGGTGAGACACGGTACTTAGCAAGAAAACAGTCTGTAGTTACTTATCCAGTAAACAGGATTAGCAATAAAAAGGTTATCTGGGGTTCATGTGATGACTAGATACAGTAATCCAAAAAACACGAGAATTAAGAGGAAGATCATAAAAGCTGAGGGCAACAGTCGCAAAGGCAATGCTAAGCCCTGCAATGCTGACTAGCACAGAGATGTAATATCACACACGTGGCGTGCTATGGGACAAGCGAAATTCCCTGGGGGGCGGTAATACCCATAACAATACATGCAGTGCCTGGAATTAGTTAAATTCCCTCAATAAAAGTAAACTACCCCATTTTTACCAAAAGGAAGAAGAGATGTATACTGACGCTGTAAACTCACACCACAGCTTGCCTTGCTGCTATTTCTTCATACAGCCAGCCATACTATGAGAAGCCAATCTGTAAGACTCATATTTTCCTGCTCTGTTAACTGCATATGGTTGGAGCTGCACCACTCCTTGGTAGCCTTCACTTTAAGATGCTAAACATCATGCCAGAAGATATCGTTCGCTACATACAATCATGCTACAGAAAAAACATCAGGTAAGTATGAATGATAGCTAGCTTCAAGCAGAAGATACCAAAAAAAGTTCTTAAAATAGTGGGGAAAATAATTAGCAGAAGAAAATTACTTAAGGCACAACCGTTATGTCATGGCATCATACTGCTTAGAGCAAAACCCTATCATCAAGTTCTGTTAAATACTGTCTCTTCTAAAAAGTACAAAGCAATATACTCGTCATTCAGAAAAGCAACCATCTTTGAAGTCTCCAGATGTAATCTCCTTTCCAAAGGAGAGAGAAGTTTAAACTCATCTATGGAATGCAGGATTTTGATCCGTTTTCCACCCAGAACTGACAGGCAGTATCAAAAGTGATGATTAAATGTTCTAGTAAAAGGGCAGAACAACAACAAACAGGACAGTGCTTATAGATGTGCCATGATGATCATTCCCTCCCGTTTTGCATTCTTATACACCATAGAGACATTTAGCAACGTTTAATTTACAAGTTTAATACTTAAAACAATATGCAGTCAGTTTGATATTTTTGTTTCAGAAGTTCAGAGCTGAATAACCTGGTGGGTTTTGAAGAGCAGATCAACCTTATCAAGAGTGCTCGTTATGCAAGACATAACACTAACTTTTTACTTGATAAGCCATGCCACACCAATTCCTGTCTGAAATTAGATAGTCTTCCTAGTATGGTGGTCACCAATTTTGTAAACCGGGTTACTGCGGTTCTTCAGATTTAACTACATCACGAGATACTGATTCTAACCAGTGACAAGAAGCAAAATCTAGATAAAGTTTCATTTGATACGGGATACCAGGCCAAACCAAAAATATATCAAGGGCCACTTGCTGGAAACTGCTGACTGACTTTTTAGAGTAATTGGAAAAGAAGATACTCCACCTGTAGATTTCCCTCCTTCAATGTTGACAGCACTTCCTAATAATACCTCAGCAACAGCCCCTGCTCCAGGATCCAAGTATTGCCATTTGTTTCATTTTATTGTCTGTTTTAAGGCATGAGAGACCGAACCAATCAATTAAAAGAAAACATTGCAGTGATAAGGCTTGTTGTAACCTTATTACTGACTCTGAGTATGGTCTTTAAATGGACCGCTATAAAAAAACTGCTGTCTCAAAACCTTGCAACTGTCAAGACATCTTCTGTAAGTTTTTAATATCAGAAATTTGGGCACCAGCAGAAGTCAGACAGGAAATTCCAGCAAAATAATTTTGTTTCCTCCAAAATTTTGCTACAACAGAACAATTCCTTTTCTTTCAATAGGAAGCAACAAATTCCTAGCGCAACGGAAACCCCGTCGCCATCAAAAGCTACTCTAATGGGAGAAACCACTTACGTTGACACCTCAGCTTTAGAGCTGAGGTGCAGAAGGTCCCTTTGTATTTGCTTCATCCTCTTAAAAGGATATTGGAATGAAGGCAGAATGAGTACTGTCATTTGGTATAATATTTATTCCAAAAAAAGGGACAAATCACAATCTATACCAAAAGCAGGAGATAGTTTCCACCCCTCTCCTTACAACTAATCCTTCCTCTGTAGCGCAGACATCCTCTTGAGTACGGCGCATCAGATAGACCTGTTCGAGCAGCTCCTAGCAGCTCGGCCACTCAGAAAAGTTGATGCAAATACGTAAGATGACATTTGTGGTGTCCTCCAGATGCTAACCCCTTGCACAACGTTTTGCACGCATCTTCAGTGCGACTTATTCATTCCCATGGCTGATCCACCATCAAGCAGGAGGAGCTTCGTAATTAGGGGAAATTAATCTCAGCTCTTGGTGCTACTGCAAGGTGCACTCTCACTCCTCCTTCTCTATCCCCTACCCCCAACCACGCGAGGGGAAGCAGGGGAAAATGTATGTAGCCCGCACAAGCAAAGTGAGAAAATTAGTTTTCAGACAGGCCTCTCCCACAACCTGATCTACCGCAGGTGCGGCACCAGCACGAGGGATTCGCAAGGATTCACCGCCTGGGACGACACAGAGGTCACGGGCTTCATTCAGCCTTAGCCAATCATGGCACTGTACCCGGCAAGATGCTATGACTGCAGTGAAAAGGCAGGCAAACACGCACACAAAATAAAGATGAGTGTATTTATAAAGCAGAATTCTAAAATGCAATTAAAATAAGGCCAAAATGAAATGCTTTGTACATATGCCCTTTTACATATAGGAATGGCCCTAATGAAGAATGTGAGAATTGCAAAGAAGTGTTAAATATAAGCTGCAAAAGTCAGACAGAATATGTTCATGTCATGCACAGACTATATTTTAGCATGCTTTACTTTGCTTCTGCCTTGGAAAAGGCAGGACTGAGGATGGTCTCAATCCACATCAGTTGTGAAGTGCAGGACTCAGCACAAAGGAGGAGAAAGTTAACTACCAAGAGATAAAAATACACTGATGGATTTCTTCAAAAAAGGCAACTTGAATGTTTTATTTAACTTGACCACAACAAAAATTATTCCAAGGAAATACAGAGCTTATGAAAATTAATACACAGAAAAAAAAACAAAATGAAAAGCTAAACAGGACTTCAGACAAATATGACTGAAAACTTCTACTACATACTGATCAGTCTGCAGCTGAAGACCTTGGAAGACAGAGTTGATACTTATAAATATCTTCGTTCTCAGTCTTCACGTATACTACAGTGCTAGACTGTAGCGACCTGAGGGAAACCTTGAGTGTAGCAGCACATCTAAGACAAAATTTCAGTGAGAAATTTGATTTTTAACTTGCTGTTCTGAGCTCATAATTAAACTTGCGATAGAAGAAAAACACATTGCTAGATAGTTAGAAAGTGATTTACACATCAAAAATAAAATATTCTCCTTTACCATGCTACTTGCAGCAAAGTGAAAACCTAACTTGCAGGGTATTGTATGAGTGGTAATATTTTGCCAAAGAGTGCAAGAGGGGAAAGAATTAAACTGCCTTTTAATGGCCACTTGTGAAACAAGTCTTCAAACTCTGGGGAAAAGAAAAGCTCCTTAGCCTCTGCAGTAAAACTCTGTGTACATCTATTATATGAAGGATAATACATTAAAAATTGTTCAGCAGGCAAAACTAAATCTTTACATTCTGAAGTGCACCTTTTTTGTACATGCTACAGACTGTGCTGATTACTGAATGATGTTTCAGACAGCAAAATTTCTTATTAATGCTTGCAGCTCTCTAAAGTTTACCCCGTCTGGTATCCCACCACGATCACATCTCTATTTTTAATGTGTGCTAAAAGCAAAATACACTTTTGTCTAAAATATCTCTTTCATTAACCATTTTTTTAATATTGGAAAGACAATTCCATTAGTAAGAGGTTTTTTTTTTTTTTTCCTACAGCGCTTTTATCACCATGGAATACATGGAATAGAAGTCCACCATGCTGATGGGTCCTTATTTTAGATTCAAATATGGTGAACACAAAAAGAGCGGAGTGGTATTACGTCCCTTCTCCACTCTTCTATTATCTCTCCTTCAAAGACAATACTGTTCTAAACAATATACGTTATTCAGAGATCATTATTCTTCATATTTACTAAATGGTGGTTAAAAACTGTTGAAATCCCTGTGTTCTTAGAAAGAACGTCCTTTGGGAATAAATCTATACTGTAACCACTTCTTAAACATATTTAAGACACAAAAGGTTTAGAAAACTGAAGTGTTTTATGCAGCTGACACCTTTATTTGTACATTAATGCCTGACATGCAATTTCTAAAACCAAAAAGCATTTAGCCTACACAACTGAAAATTTATGATAGTTTTGTGATTGCTCAGCTCGAGTTTATATTTTAAAATTTTATCTATATTACCTCTGTACTGAATGTGGATGGAATAAGCCAATTAGGTAGTGTTTTTTTTTTTTAAATAAAAAAATAAACAAAAAAACAACCAGAAAAACCTTTGAAAACATTAGCAGTCTCTTCCTGTATCTTAACGCAACCACTTAGCAGTGGTGATAGAACAAGAAATCAATATACAAGATAAAAAAGTAGCAAAGCATGCTTTTTTGTTCTGTAAGGCGTTGTCAGACTTGCAGCTTGCTTTTGTTTACTTAAAAGAAGCAGATGATTACGGTTTTCGAAAGGGCAGAAGAAAGGGTAATGAAGTTAGAGGTTTAAGCAACCTGTCAAGTAAAAGCAAAGAACCAAAAATAGCCTCGAATACGAAGACCACCCAGAGCTTTCAGAATTGCACAGGAACCTGATAAAGGCTGCAAAACAAGAGGAGAGTGCTAAAACCATTTAAACTCCCATGACATGCGGTATATCCAGTTGACAACATTATTAGCTATAGAAGTGGTTTGTGCAAATGTAAAGTTTCTTTTACCTATAAGCACATACGGGAAGCAGCTAACGCATTACCAGGGCAATGACCTCTGTTGAAACACGCTGGCCATTCTGTAACAACCTGTATCCTGTTTTCACCAGACTACCTAAAGGTAAACTACCTTTACCTTACTTTACCTAAAGGTAGTACTACCTACTGATTTGCTTAGCATCTTCTCTACTCACCACTATGTGATAGTATCCCGCTCCAAATATTCCTAGTGCTACCCTATGCATACATCTCCTGCACTCACAGACTTACAGAATGGTTGAGGTTGGAAGGGACCTCTGGAGACCATCTAGTCCAACCCCTCCGCTCAAGCAGGGTCACCTACAGCACGTTGCCCAGGATTGTGTCCAGATGAGTTTTGAACAGCTCCAGAGAAGGAGACTCCACTACCTCTCTGTGCAACCTGTGCCAGGCCTCTGTCACCCTCACAGCCAAGAAGTTTTTCCTCATGTTCAGACAGAACTGCCTGTGTTTCAGTTTATGCCTGTTGCCTCTTGTCCTGCCGCTGAGCACCACGGAGAAGAGTCTGATCACATCCTCGACACCCTCCCTTCAGATACTTGTACACATTCATGAGATAATCTCTCTTCTCCAGGCTAAACAGGCCCAGACCTCTCAGCCTTTCTTCATAGGAGAGATGCTCCAGGCCCCTCATCATCTTGGTAGCCCTCCGCTGGACTCTCTCCAGTAGCACCATGTCTCTCTTGTACTGGGGAGCCCAGAACTGGACACAGTACTCCAGGTGAGGCCTCACCAGGGCTGAGGAGAGGGGCGGGATCACCTCTCTCGACCTGCTGGGAAAGCTCTGCCTAATGCACCCCAGGATCCCATTGGCCTTCTTGGCCACAAGGGCACATGGCTGCCTCATGGTTAACTTGTTGTCCACCAGGACTCCCAGGTCCTTCTCCACAGAGCTGCTTTCCAGCAGGTCGGCCTCCAGCCTGTTCTGGACTCCTTACGTTATGTTTTAACCTCGTGTTGAAGATGAAGGAGACGGCTGTCCTGAATTTCCCAGCCCGCAGTACAGAGCCTGGCAGGCAGCACGGCCGCAGGGGACAGGCAAACGCAGCAGCACAGCGCAGCCACATCGGCCTGGCCCGCCTCATCTGTGGCGACTGGTGCAAATCACAGGATTGCAAAAGTGAACGTCATCTAAGCTACATGTTCTACGGGGTCATGGATGTCACAATTAAACAAGATACGGAAAAACCTGCTCAAACCTTCTATGTGAGTTATGTGAAATTTGTTTAGGCTTTTCAACTTCTGCCTACTAAAAGAGGTGGAGAAAAATCTGTGAGTAACCAAGTCTGCTGCACTAACAGCTTGTTTTCCATCACTATATTATACATATTTTAATAAAAAAAAAAAAGAAAAAAAGAAATTCTGAACTGTTACAAGTATTACTATTTTGCCAATTAGTAAGACCTCATGAATGCATTAAGTCACGCTTATCACAAGACTAATGTAAAGCTTAACAGCATACCACAAGGCAATTGTACACTGGTGAACTGAGGGACAATACCTGACATGAGGGACAAATACATGACCCTAGTTTAGGGCAGACAACTGAGTCTGTACCAGTTCACAGCATTTACGGTCAATTAAGAGTGAACTTTACATGCCTGTACTGCAAAAGAGAAATGAACAAGCAAACGGGAATTAGACATTCACTGTAAACATGTGCTACTCTGCATTCACACAATATACTATATACATAAAGATGCAAGCATAATCGTCATTGTGTCCTTTAAAGCAAAGGCACAAATCTTAGGCTTCTACCCATTATCACTGCATAAGGTCCTACAACTACCATGTGAGGTCTTGGTCAAAAACATCTAGTTAACTACATGAATTATCTGAATGAACATGCTTTTAGATAAGTACAAGTGTCATGCACCAAAATGGACATGCAATGCAAACTTAACACGTAAAAAAAGGTTTCGCGTAAGTTTTTTTCTGAAGGGCAGGCCAATGTTAAACACTGGAGAACGTCAGTCCTCCTAACTGGTTAAGAATTTGATTATTGTAATTTAAGCCACAGGACACTCAAAGGTTTTCCCTGTTTGGCTAGGAGATGATTCCCCTGGCCAAGCTCACAAAATACCAGCTTTGCTAAAAGCCAGGTGGGAACAGGGGTTAATTCTTCAGAAAAAGGTTAAGATAAGCTTTCTCCGTAAGTTCTGTGCATAGAAATAGCATGTCTGAGGGGAGGCCCACAAAGATAAAGGTAAAAAAAGGTTCAGAGTTTCCCAAATCTTCATCCTCTCAAGTTAAATCAAACCTGAGGACACAGGACCAACACAAGAACTAGACCCTTACGCTTGGAAGAGCCTACTCATAGCTGGTAGAGAAAGTAGTGGCAAATACAAAAGTAGATTCCTCTGTTGCTGTATTACTCATTTCTGAGAGCCTCAAAATCTGATCTACCTCTATCTAAACACAGGTAAGATGTCTTTACTTTTATCTGGTGACAGTTATTATTTCAATAATTTCAAAAATTATATCAAATGCTCTACTATGGAATTCCCTCAAATTTCCAACAGATCAGTGCAATCTTCAAGGTGTTGAGAACTACATATAGGTAAAGAGCTTTCTCCACTAAGCTGTATATAGTTGTTTTGAAAATGATAACGTAGGGCATCTAGGTGAAGAAGGCATTTTCTCACAGCTAGCACTAGCTAGAGGCTCCTTAGCCAACAAAAGCCATCTTTCTGCTATGCCCTTATCTTAAAGGCTTCCCAGCAAGTTCGTAACAGTAACAAAATGTTAAACAAGAGCAGCAAGGCGAGCACCAAAATAAATTTGCACCTTCATCAGTTAACTATCTAAATATATGGCCTAAAACACATGATACTGTAATATGTATTTCGTTTAAGACAGTAAAACACGTTATTCTGCAACTTCATACTTGTTAGCTTTCTTTTTTCCACTTCTAACACTGATAACATCTGTAAGAATTGTGATGCTAACAGAAACGTTCATCGGAACACAGACTCCTTAAAAGCTACAATATTATTTCAACTCCATTCTGTGTCCTTTCATTTTACAAAAGGTTACCTCAACCTGTGCATAGGAAGAAAGCAAATTTTCTCCAATCACAGAAAAAACAGCGGGCAAGAAGAATTTTTTCCAAGTTTTTTTTTTTTCCCCCTCAAGTATTTTCGAGGTCACGAGAAAAAGAGAGAGAGAAGCGTTTGGAAGTGATAACAGAATAGGAATAGTCACCTTGTTTAAATTACTGACCAAGTATCTCAAAGGATACGATAATGTAGGAATCATAAAGCAAAGCAGAATTTAAAGGTGCAGGAAAGAAAAGTTTAATCCACTTCTGCTATAGTTTCTCATCAGCAGGTTTTGTCTACTGAAAATATTAGTGCAACTAATAAATAGTTAATTCTTCATCTATTTAGTCTGGTGTTTTCTACCATAACCTCTACCGAGGAACGAAGTAACTTGCTCATTTTGTCCTCTCAATCTCAGTCCTCCTTCGTTACTTTCTTTCATTGTCGTCTCTGAAGCTAGTCTACAGGGGTGAGATCTTTAAAGCTACTTAGCGTGTGAATACTTTTGACGCTCTTAGTCACTAACCAGAAAAATCTGGGTAATGACAAACGTTTGGAGTAGTTTTAACACAGAGATCAATTAAATCCAGGGAACTTTAGTATAAATAGAAGTTCATGGAAGGTTTTTGTATTTCTACCTGCTCAATATGCCATTGGTCATTAACAAAGCTATTACTAGTGAAGCATAACCTCTATAGCCAATAATGCTTTAATAAGGGCATGCATAATATCCAGATGCAGTGGGATGCCGAGACCAACCCTTAATTTACAGTACTGAGTTCAGCAGAAATAGAATGATTCATTTGTTCTTGGAGAAGTGACAAATGTATTTAGCAACATGTGTCTATAAAATTTGTACACCTGGAAAGAGAATTTACCAGGCTGCCACTATGCTTTCTAAATGCTTGCAACTTTGTGTTCAATGTGAGCCAACCATTTCGTGGAAGAAATTAAAATAATTCTTCAAAACACAGAATGCACCAGGAAGGCATTTACAGATCACATACTTTGGACGAGTTTGTTCTTGTGCTCTTATTTACCATACAAGATAGTATGTCTTACACGTCAAATTACAAATAGAGAAATCAATGCAGTACATTTTAGGAAATAAGGCTCATTAAATAGATCTGAGAGACAGTCACTGTGTAAACAGTCCACAGCAACCATAAAAGTTACCTTGATATTAAGATTCAAGGCAGCATTTGTTCGTTTTGCAGAATCAAAAACTAATTCAGGTCACTGATTGCAATACCTTTATCGAACAGAATTATAAATGTTGTTCTACCAAACACCAGGAATAGTCTTAGGTGCATTCAAAATCATATATAGCTATATATATCATTTTTACTGATCAGCTCTTACAAACGCCAGAGGTGTCAATCTAAGCAATGCCTTCTCAACCGTATTGCTGCAATAGTCTAACACTGCAGTTAAACAGCCTTAGAAAGGCTATAACAAAGTAATTTGAACTTGAAATAGGTTTTTAATTTAAAGAGTAACTTCTTAATATGCAATTCATTGATTATATTTTGGTTTGTCTACGTACCTGATCTTTCATCTGAGGGAGAAAACTGTCTTCAGCGTTAGCATGCATAAACTGTTTGGACTGTAGGAACCGTGTGCGTTGTTAACCACACATCTATGAATTACAAAAGAAATTAAGAAACTATATTGCATATGATAAAACAGTTATGGATTACAAGGATTACTGTCAATTTCGTAAAGTGCTTTGAAGTCTCCTTACGACATGCAGTAAGCATCAATTTCTCAGCTGTACTACATAGTCAGATAGCTTTCAAAAGCAGGCATTGCATCTTGGAAAAAATATTTTTTTGTATATTTTAAAAGCAGTAAAACAAGAGCATTGCCATGAAGAGCTTAGGGCAAGAGCATCACAAGTATTCACACACTAAGTAGTTTCAGAGATCTCACCCCTGTAGACTAGCTTCAGAGATGACAATGAAAGAAGGTAACGAAGGAGGACTGAGATTGAGAGGACAAAATGAGCAAGTTACTTCGTTCCTCGGTAGAGGTTATGGTAGAAAACACCAGACTAAATAGATGCCTTCGTGACCTCTACAAAGAGCTGGCAAGTCTAAGTGGAACTTTAAAACCTCCAGATAAACAGTAGAGTTAGCTTGTGAACCATCTCAAGGCACCATGCCACTGGCAGGAAAAAAAGGCAAGAAATAATGTGAAAAGCATTTGTGCCTCTGTAACTTGGTGGTGAAACAGCATCACTGCCTCTGTTAGGAGAAGTCAGAGCACAAACCTTCATCGCACGGAATAAAAACCACCAAGATCCCATTTACTCCCAAAGGCTTTTCAGATATGAAGGTGCCTCTCCAACAGCACCCGCCCCAGTAAACAAGTCTTTGTAAAACATGAGAGGTTTGGTTTCTTGCTTCAGCGGCAGAAACCACTGCAGAGTCCTCTGGTGAGGCAGCAAGCTGAGCTGCACAGCAGCAAGCCAGGCGCTGCCTAAGTCATCTCCCACGGTAGTGGCAAGGTGACATCCAAAGCGCTACCAAAACTACCCCCCACCTGACCACTGCCCCACACCGCTGTATGGCTTCTGCATAGCCTGGCCGGAAGGAAATGTCAGCACGCTGCTGTGGCAGGGGCAGCTAGACCCACAGATGAATACTTATGTATGAAATCCGAAGGGTTTTTAGCATTAGTTCCAAGTGAGACAGAGGAGACAACAGGATGTAGGATATAGTATTATTTTAACACGGGACTATATATAATAAATATTTCTCGCAAACAATTGTCTTTGGTGGTACAGACACGGCGTTAGCTGGACACTTGCTTCATCAAGCACAGAGTAAGGTCTGCTGAAATAACAGACCACTAAAAGAAAAGCAGAGATGGTAAAGACAATGTGTATTTTAACCTTGCAAGTAGCTTCTGTACTTGAGCAATACCACTTTGTGCTAGTTTGTTTTTTTTTTTCCTGAGCTCTGTAGAAACTGAAGTGTTTAATGTTGCAACGCTTGTGGCCCAAAAATGAGGAAGGTAAAGAAATGAGGTCTGTTCAGTCTTGAAAGTATTTAACCAATCATCAACTGATTGTCATTTACAAAGCCTATTCTCCCAAACAGACAGTTCTGAATCAGACTCAGCAACACTGAACTTCCCACCTGTGACTACTTGAACATCAGGTCAGTTTAGAATCCTAAAATGGGCAGCTCTACATCTGAAAAATCTTAATCTTCAAACTCATTTGCAAAAATCTGCACCTAGCGAGTTGCACAAGAATGACCAACTTAAGATACCATCCAGGATGCCTATCAAATTTATCATAATATTTCCAACTGACAGGCTTACATTTTTTGGTTCAGTTAAGCGTATCTTCTCTAATTTAATTCCTCTTGTAAGCAACACAAAATGAAGGTCAAAAGGGAAAGAAGAGATTAAACCACAGAATGTAAAATATTTTATTTCAACTCTCACAGTGCTAAAAGCAAGGCATGCAACAAGAAAAACAATTGTTGAGAAACAGAAAGACAACACCTTTCTAAAAATACTGCAGTAAGTATACCTATAGTTCAGACAAACAGTGTATAAACTAAATATCCTCAGCAATGCTACATTTATGTTTCAAATGCACAGAAGTTTTGGTCAAAGATATATATATATAATTTAATCAACTGGTGGTACATAAAATATACTAAACTACACAAATTGCAGTTGCTTTTTATAAAGCATACACATCAAAATAAACCAGTCTGTTTGCCAGACTCTTCCCAAACTTGCAAGACAAAGCTATACTACATATAATTTCATGACTGTTCTCTCCGATTGAATTTTAATGCCAAAATATGGAAGGTTTCTGTTAAGTTAGTTCACTACAAATATCAGGGATAAAAAACACAAAGACATCCTTGAGTGCTTCCAGCATGCATTAGTTCTGTAATATGTACCCTGAAGAAATTCAGTTCGATACACAATATCCTGGCATGTTTTTATTGTCCTCGACCCATGAATCTTACTACTTGGCAACAGTGTTTGCAAGGGCAAAACCACTCTTAACCTCAGCAAACTCATCACAGGGGTCTCTTACGTTCCTCGGTTCGCATACAGCTGGGTTTTCCACCAAGCTGACCCCAGCCATCTATTCTGATTCTGTGTGTGCAGCTGCACATACCCACAGAGTACCAGTCCTCTCCTACCAAAGCTCTTCTGGTTTCAACACTTGCCTTGGTTACTTGCTATTCTGAAAACAGACTACATCCAATCCACCCCAAATATATGAATATTTACATAAGAAACTCCCATCTCTCATTGCTAAATAGCATTAGATGACCATGCCCACCACCGGCTTGCTCTCCCTGATGCAGTGTCCACTCGTTACTGCCAGTGAGGACGTGCCAGTATTAGTTGATAGCTATGAAGTTTTCTAATGGCAGACAAAAATCTTGGGTTGCAATTGAGCCAAAGGAATGAGGAGAGCCAGAGTAAAACATCTAAGTTATAGCATAAAAAACTGAAATGTTAGTCATGAGCACCTATTAAAAATAGATGTGTTTCCCCTCTCCACACTAGCAGCTTGAGAACTTGAGCAACTCCAACTGCCTGCATCTACAAAAACTTCACAGATGCAAAACCCTCCATTCACCCAGCACCACTAGTGACAGCTTAAACTGACTGCTTAAAGCAGGCTTGCACAACTATGGCTGAACCCTGACGGCTGCCAAAATCCTGACTAATAGTTGTTCTTACAGTGATAATCTTACACTGGAAGCAACCTAGCCCAAAACCTTGGCAAAAGGCTGTGCCGTCACTAGAGCAGTCTGCACATTTACTTTCTTCTGGTTTCAGCTGCAGGGTGTGTTTCCATTTATACAGAATGGTTTCAGAAACTTCCTGTTCTGAAGCATCCTAACTACAACGGTATTCATGTCTTTTTTTTTTTTCCTTCCCTCTCCTTTGTCTTCTCTCCATCACTAATATTGGGCTGAGCTCCTTCCTTGGATTTTTCACAGCAGTCCTCAGTATCCTGCCACAGCACCGAATCCTTCCCACAGTGTCAGAGATCACTTAAAGCACAGAGAATACCAATTCGCTCTACAGGGCACTCCACTTCAAACACGGCTCGGACATACTCTCTTGTTCCCCAAAGCATGCAATATGCTCAGGGGGAAAAAAAAAAAAAAAGTCTCATGTCATCTGACAGGAGCCCTCCTTGCTGAATAAGCAAAGGTGTTACTATTGGTACCCAGCTGAGAAAGATGAAGCCTGCAAAACAGGCCTTTGATCTCCGGATTAAGAATGCAGATATATGCTGGAAAGATCTCTGGAGTCGGATCGGCACCTGGCTGCAGCCCAGGGAGGTTGGGGAGGGGGGGGGGCCAGGGGGCAGCAGGACAGGGAAGGGGCCAGCAGAAGCCAGGAACTAGAAAACATTTAAATCCCCCAAAGCAATACTCCACATAACCCTAAGTGTTGCCGACTTGTAACGCTGCTGATACCCAAAGATTTCCAGGAAACAGAAGGGATAATAACAAAGTCAAAGTTTTTAAGAGAGTCCACACACCCTCCAGAAATACATCTGACATACACACATGGCATACTGGCACTTTTTCATCATGTGGGCCACCCATTAGATGCTGCTTTTCTACCCACTGGTTAATGCTTATACTCTTTGAACATTTAGATCTTTAAATGCTTCAGGGTAGGAACCGTATCTTTTAAAAGCACTGTACATCTCTACAACACTGCACAGAATTGAACGTGGTGTCTGCCTTGTCCCTGGCTCAAAAATGGGGATTACTGTCGTGCCTGTTCTTTTTTTAAAACAGGATATTGATTGGGGACGGTTAAAGAACAAGATTTCTGGTTCATGGAAGAAAAAACAGAACAAAACAAACAAAACAGAAAGCGGTTCCTCTTGAGCCCAGGAAGCCCTCTCAACAAACTGACACGTTACGACAGAAACCAGCCACCCTCGCCGCTGTCTCTGACACGGCTGGTACCGGGACAGCTCTGCCGGCAGCGCAGCTCGCCTCCCTCCCGCCACGCGCAGCCCGCACTGCGCAGCGCCACGCACAACTGCGCCGGGATTTTGTTTGTTTGTTTTGCCTTTTGTTTGTTTTCCGGACCCGTTATAGGATTCAGCCCTCGGTGCGGGGCAGCGTCCTGGGCTGCTGAGGGAGCTGCTCGGGGAGGAGCGCACGGAAGACGACCGCCGCCAGCCGCGGGCAGGGCGGCACGGGGCGCTCCCCCTGCCCGGACGGATGTTTTTTTCTCCCGACTTTGCGTCCGGCAGAGGAAAAGAGACAACTCGGCTGCTGCTGCTGAAGTTGGAAGATGTAGTAGCCATGGCAATGCCGGATTGCATCATGCTCTTGAGTAACTGCACCGCGCGCAGACCGTTTCAGCCGCAAATCCGTGCGCTGCCCTCCCTCCCTCCCTCCCTCCGCGCCGCCGGAGGCGCCGCTCCCCGGCCTGCGCCAGCCGCCCCTCCGCCGCACTTGTTGCGCGCCGCGCAGCCTGCGCGGCCCCGCGGCGCCCCCCGCGCTGCGCCAGCCGCCCGCGCCCCCGCGCCCGGGCCGGCCGCGCCGCACCGCGCCCCGCCGCCGGCTCGGGCTCGGGGGGGTGGGAACGAAGCTGCGCGGAACGCGGAGCCCCGCGGCTCGTACCTGGTGCTGGTGCCGGCGGCGCTGGGGAGGAAGAGGAGGAAGAGGAGGAGGGGGGGGAGCGGCGGCGGCGGCGCGGGCAGCCGGCCGGCTCTGTCACGCTGCGGAGGAACGGCGGCGGCGGCGGCGGCAGGGGCGGGCCGGCACCAGGGCGGGGAGAAGCGAGCGGCCCGAGCGGGCCATGGGCTGATTGTGACGTAACAATTCACGAGAGGCAAATAGGAGACGGGCTGGGCAGGGGGGCGCTATGACGTCATGGCCGCCAGGGCCAATCCGACGCTCGTGGAAGGTTCGGGAGCGCGGCCGCGGTGGGCGCAGGCCCGGGCGGGGGGCGGGGGGGGGGCGCTGAGGCGCCGCGGCCGCGGCCGTTGCGCGCAGCCCCGCCCCGCCCCGCCCCGCCCCGCCCCGCTCCGCTGCGGCGGGACCGTTATCTGCGCGGGGCCGCCCCGCAGCCCCCGGCCAGTGCCTGGGTAGTGTCTTTCACCACCCCTCGTTCCTAAGTTTGCCCAGTGCTTATTGTTATAAAATCTTTTTTTTTATTATTTTTTTTTCTTTCCCCTTTGCCTTGCTGCCAAAGTTTCAGCGGGGTTTCACAGGGAGCGCCTGCACGCTCCAGGCCGGTTTTTGTGTGAGTTAGTGTGATTTTCCTCGCTGGGAGGGGATCTCGGTCAGTGCTGTGCAGAGCTCAGGAACAAGGCAGGAGGGGAGGTGTGCAGCGCCATGTTCAAGCCCGACGGCCGAGGGGCTTGAGAGGAGCTGCCCGTCCCTGCTGGCGCTGAGCTCGCCTCGAGCTGGCTGTGGCCTGGCCCTGTGGGGCCACCGGGTGGGCGGGCAGCAGCGGGCTCCGAGGGGGTGAGCACAGCGGCTGGGTGGCCCCAGGAGGGCTGGCGCTGAGGGAGGACATGACGCCATGTCGGGCCGGGCGGTGGCTGGTTCCTGTCCTTGCTAGACGCTTCCAGCATGTAGTTACATCCCTGTGCTTTTAGAAAGAGGGGAAAATGGGGGGTAATAATCCCCATTACTTGCTTGTGCCCGTGACTGTTTGTGGAGGCACATGTGACGCCAAGAGCCGGACCCGTCCTGTCACATCTGGAGGTGCCTGCCTGGCCAGGCAGCGCTGGAGACGCTGGGCTGCACCAGGCACTCACGCCTCGCTTTGCTGGGAGTCACTGCCCTCAAAGATGTCCAGCCTGGTGCTGCAGCTCTTGGTTTGCAGAAATGGTGGGGGTTTCGCACTTCGACTGCATGTGGCCCCCTTGCCATGAAATGCTATGTGTGCTGTAATACAAAGTGGCTCCTACACATCTTCCATTGGGTGCCTGAAGACAGTGGATCTGGGTGACCTTATTCTGTCTGAGTTTCATGTTTATGAAATGGAACAATTACTCTCGCTTCACAGGGGATTTTTGATAACATGTTCATCAAGTGTTAAGATAAGTGTGCTGTGGTGATGAGCGCTGTAGGAGAGCCCACGAGGCAGTTAATCAGTTTGCCTGCAGAGGAGACTTTGAGCAGCATCCAACGAATAAAGCCCCCACATTGAATAATGAAGATTAAACAAAATATTGAATAGCTGTTCATTAAGTGAGTATTTTCCATCCGAGGCGATGAAGCAAGAGGCCCCTGTGGGAAAAAATACGTGATCATGTAATTAAAGACTATCATAATGAGATGAACTACAGGCCTAAACTAATGGTCACAGGTAAATTTCGTTGTTATGTCCTATGTTTTGAGTAATGGTCTTTGCAGCCTAATAATGTTTTTGAATGTAAGCTCTGTGTATAATAAATGAACCAGATTTTAGCTTGGTCATATAATAAAACCCCCTTTTTCTGTTGTAATCTAGATGTATGCACTCAGCCTGTCCACGTAGTGTCAAATGTCTGGGAGAGGAATCTTGAAGTATCCTCTTTGGCTTCTCTCCAACAGGCAGGACATTTAACAGAGAAATAAACATCCCCTGTGCCTGCTCCAGACAGTTTATTACCTCTGCTAGATTTTAATAGCAGGTAAGGAAGGGGCAATAGCAAGGGAGCCTGAGAGTTAATATGGCCAAAATGAAGTGATTAATGTCTGTCTTCTCTCTCATAATGTCTCTCTCTCACATACTCTGTCATGATGGAAGATGACCTTTTTATGACCTTTTTTTTTTTTTTAAAGTTTGTCCCATCCCTTTGTTAATTAAATGAAAATGTTATATAAAGAAAGAGCAGCTTTGCTTTACAAAGGAGAGGAGTAGAGCAGCGTTTTGCATAACTGTTACTCAGGATCAAATATCTGTGCTCAATGGGAAGCAATGAACTCTGGGGTCTGCGATTTTAGGAAGCTGGAGGAAAAAGGGATTTACTGGAGTTTCCTCTATATCCTGTTAAGACTGTACAGTTAAAGCTATCAAGATTATCAACTGTCAACCCAATGTCCAATTGCTTTTACATTGTCCTACATTCATGGTCATTTAACTAAAGAATTGTGTTGCAACCTAGCCTAACTTGATGTAAGTTCAGTGTGCAAACAGTTCCTAAAGGTGATGCTATGTTGTAAACATGCAACATTATAACAGTTTGTTTGCCTAGTGTGATTGGAAACAATCTTCTTTAAACTTTTACAGGAACAAGAAAAAAAAAGTTAATCTAAAGTAAACATCTAGGCTTCAGCATGTTATTTTGTTCAATCTTGTTTGTTCGGATACAGTTTTGTTCTGCAACCATGTAGCCAGCAAATAGTATCTTTCAGCTTTTCCATACTGAATCGTTCCAAACACAAACTGTAATCTCCAAAGTGACCATGGACAAATTCTTAATGAAATAAAAAGTATTTTTGTGGATTGCGGGACAGATGACAAATGCTTGTTCTTATTGCTAGATAAAAAGTTTTGTGAAAATCTCAACGCTTGCATTTTTGAAAGTATCCAAAGTGAGTCTTTTGAAAAAAAATTATTACTTATTTTAACAATTTGTTGACCTAGTTACACATTTGAGGTATGCTGGTAATTTCAGTTAATGCTGTAGTCAGAAAATACTCCTCAGAGCAAGATTTTTTTCAATGGCACCTTTCCGGTTTGTATAATTTGTATTTTTGGAGGATTCTTAGTTTATGCGCTGGTTGGTGTTGTGTGGGTTGAACTGGAATCTCACTGTAGTGATATGTGGTAGAAGTAACAAGAAATTTGGATTTAGTGTTTTACTCTAAGGATTGGATTGCAGGAGTGTACAGAAGGGGATTAGCATGAGCAAGAATGTGCACTTTATTTTGTACATTTGTTACCTCACCTCAAATCCTCATGCTAAGAGTATTATTGCAATAACACATTAATAGGAATGTACCCTTTTTTGTTTTAAAGCCCAAGCTTCGCATTTCCCTTTCTCTTTGAAGAAGCAAAACCCTCCAGTAATCTTTGGGTGCATGATTTGAGGCTTTGTCAACTGTTCTCAGTAAGGCATGAGCATTCACAACTCTCCTTCCCTATGTGTTTTACACTTCAGAAAAAAATCAAAGCCAGCACAACTCCCAAGTAAGTACACCCTTCTGAAAATGTAGGCTCTTTGCCCAAGCTCAAGTTTCAGCTATTTTGGATGCTTCAGAGATATTTCTTCTGGTTTAGGGGGCGACACAATAGTCTTGCTATTAGCAACAGCAAAGGAATAAGGATCAAATCTGATTTTTTTTTTTTCTTATCTGAGCTAAAGTGTCATGTGCTTATTGAAACGTGACTAGCATTAGGTCTTTTCACATCTGTAAATCTGAACTTGACTTTAAAATGTACTTTAAATAAAATTGCTTCCCAACAGGCTAACAGATTTGTTTCTATGGTTTATTGATGAGTTATGATTGCATGGAGTGCTATTTTCACAGTCAAAACAGCTTTCTAAATCTGGAAGATGCTTAAATAATTAAGACTCAATCTGGTAGTTTAAAAATAGAAAATCAGAGCCTCTGCAAATTTAGGTGCAAAAAGGGAAGAAGCAGAGGGTAGGGAATGTAGACAGTAAGGCCATTAGTGACTGGGAAGCGAATTTTACCCCCTGTGGGAGAAGGATGTGCCCATTGGCTTCTTCCCTAATATCCGAGAGATGACCTGCATCTGCCTGTGAAGTGCTCAGTCACAGGGGTAACATGCCATGAGCTGGCAAGGAGCTGGCACACACCAGCTTTGGTTCACTGTGACTCAGAGCTTTCTGTCATCGCTTGGACTTCTTCCATGGATTTCAGTGGGTTTTTAATGAGGCTCTTTATGCTCACAGAGGCTGGGTATTTTCTTTCAGTTAAGTAGCTGGCACTTGAGGAAGGGCGGGATGGTTGCCACTGGAGGAAAGGGTGAAGCTGGGCACTTTGGCTTTGCCAGCATGGTTCTAGCATGGCAGTCTATGAGCCATTTCTTTCCTCATCTGACATCTCTAAAGCGGTCGTGCTCTTATCAGTCAGAGAATGAGAGCAAGGTCAAAGCATGTGAAATCTCATTTCAGAATTACCTAGTCAGGAGAACTAAGTAAACAAATAAGTTGTTTGTTCATAAATGTTTAAAGAGTTAAAAACTTGCTGAACAGTTTTGGCACTAAGCGTTTGGTATTTAATGACAGGTACAGGCAGGCCAATGTCGTTCTGGGCTGTGGATGTACTGAGTACTGGTGTTCTAACTCTTGCGTTTGAGCATGCACAAGTGTGTCAGGAGAGAAGACGTTCTTAGCCTCTCCGCTGAGTGCTGATGAAATTGCTGCAGGAATGTTTGCTCAGGACAGGCTTCAGAGGCCTCCTTATCAGAGCGGGATCAATGAGGCTGGAGTTCAGAAAAGGGCTAATTACACGTTATTAGTGATTTAGACGGAGAGATTGCTAAGGCGACTTTAAAATAAGTTATACTTTGCATTTAGGTAATATTTTACATCCTGAGATCTCAGACTTGTGGATGGAGGAGTTTTTGCAACATGTGGGTTGTGACTATTTTAATCTTGCTTTCCAAGAGAGAGAAGAGAAGAGAAGAAGCAGAATGCTGAAAAAGATGCAAAGCCAACTCATAAGTGACCTAACCTAGGTAACAGCAGCAGAGGGGACAGGACACCACAGCTGATACGGTTCTCCTTACTAAATCAACTTGCCCCTTAAGCATCTACTGTATGATAAGCAAAGGGAACAGGTTAAATAGCTGCTAGTGTGTGAGAAGACAGATAGCAAGGGAACAAATGGAACAACTGAAAGTAGAGTTAAGAGTCAGTGGGGGCTCTAGCACTGGACAGATTAAAGAAGTTGCAGGTCCATGTTATTTGAAATTAGCCTGGGTAAAGTAATGGGAGTGTGTGCTCCAAGGATACTAGCCTGAAAAGTCTTCCTTATGGAAAGATGAACGACTAGATATTTTCTGTCGTCTTTATTTTAAGAACAATTAGGAATCTTAGATCTGCCTGTTCAGTAGCGGTTCATCATGAACAGTCTAAAAAATAGGTCTTTGTTTTGATTAGAAACAAATTAATCTAATTTATCTAGAAATAATTGAATAGGTTGATTAGAATAAATTACCATCGCTTGCCACTCCAATCGTCTTAACACAAATCTTCAGTTCTGTCTTGGCTTGCCTTGGCTTCTCTCCGGCCTGACTGTGGCAATTCCATTGTCTTTATCAGCAAGATAAATGGGATGTGATTACTGTTCTCTTTAAATCAAACATTGGACTAGCATATCAGGCTTGAAATTTCAGTATCTCTCTCTTCTGAATATGGCATTTTCCTCTCTTGTGCGAACCATAAATGCTTTGTGCTGTTTGTACAACTTTGGCCCCTTTTTACCCAATCCTTGTGGAAAAACTTTCTGAGCAAGGTTTACTTTGACAACTTCTTACTTGGCGGTTATGGTAAACGAGTTGCTGGGTGAAGTGGCCATTTTAAGATTACAACGCAAAACTGGTGTGAGCAGACTAATTCTATTTTGAGGGATGATCGTGTTACAAACTAAGTTGTTAATTAACTTTTGAGAATGCTTTTGCTATCTGCTATTGGGATGTAAACTTATTTGAAGTCCAGTACTGCTCTTGATACCAGGGACAAAATTCTCAGTAGCTAGAGTGAAGGCAGGTTTTTGTTACTTGACTACATTTTTAACCCAAATTTCATGTGTTTCACATTAATAATACAGTTATTTCCTGCAGTGCCTTTTCATCTTCTTACATCTCCTTACAGCATGCAGGGCTGTAGGCAAATGATTACTTTCTAAGGCTTGGGACCTGCATGAACACACCAAACGTGTGTGTATTTTAAGAGCCAGGTTTACCCCAGAGAAAGAACAGATGATGTCCTACGACAGGAAAATATTCTGTTTCTAGCCAAATAGAATCCACGTCAAATAATTAGAAAGTTATCACTGCCGTTGTTGCTCGTATGCTTTTCTCTCGCAATGCTGCTTGCCATCTCGGAGAGATCCTTGTCAATCCAGCCTTGTCAATGCCAGTTAACTTAGTTACTTGGGATATGTGCATTTTTATTTGGTGTTGTCAATTGGCTGCTGAGCTTGGATTGCCCTGATTTGAGAAAATAACAAGCTCTGTGACTCTTGCCACCATATACTGTGGCACTGCTAGAGAGCTGTGGCTGGCAGCTGCTGAGGCTGTTAACAGAGGCACGGAGGGGAATTAAAAGGCATGTCTGAGGGACAAGTACCAAAGGAGCAGGTAGTTTCAAAATAGGCATGAAGATAACAGACAAAGAGAAAGTAGTCCCTTAACCAAAAGGTACATTTGGTGAGCTAACACACGTGAGACCTCTGTGAGAGGAATAGGTAGTTTCCATGTGTCACTGTGCAATTGGCTCCCCCGTACAAAACATGGATGTACTGCAGTGAGTCCAGCAAAGGGCCACAGAGGTGATGAAGGGACTGGAACATCTGTCATATGAGGAGGGGCTGAGCGTGCTGGGCCCGTTCAGCCTGGAGAAGAGAAGGCTCAGGGAGGATCTGATCCATGTGAATAAACATCTGAAGGGCAGAGTAGAGAAGATGGAGCCAGACTCTTCTCAGTGCTCCCTGGTGACAGGACAAGAGGCAAGGGGCACAAACGGAAGCTCAGACAATTCCATGTAAGCATAAAAAGCATGTTTTCAGTGAGCCTGGTTGAACACGGGGATAGGTTGCCCCAGAGAGGTTGCATGTCCATCGTTTGAGATACTCAAAACCCAACCAGACAGGGTCGTGGGCAACCTGTACTAGGTGACCCTGCTTTGAGCAGGGATTGGACTAGTTCATCTGCAAGAGGTACCTTCCGACCTGTTCTGTTACTCAGTATAATGGAGTTGGTAGGAGTACAACGCTGTATTTTCATTAAGAGCTCTAGATGTCCTTGTTTGACAGAGCAGTTAGTGGCAGCATTCATTTTGGGGGAAAAAAATATGAAAAGTATGCAATTTATTTTTATTATGTTTCCTTATAGACGGCTCTAGGCTAATGTAGCCCTTTGTAAGAAGTAAAGGAATGAAAGAGTGAAGGACAGACGTTAGATAAAATGAACAAGGAGAATCAGGGTGTCCGCACTATTGAAATGAAGTTTGGTAAAGATTTTAGTACGCTTACTGTACATTTCGCTTATTTGACCCCAAGCTCTCAGAAATACTATTTTCCCTAATTTGTATAAGGCAATAAGCCAAAGGTTTCCAAACATTCGCCATTTATCTCCTGGATATTTAATCAAGATATTTGGCAGTTGGGACACTTATTTTACAGTGACTGTCGGCAGTCAGCTGTGGTGCCAATTCTCAGAGCATTGTGCTCCCATTTAACCTCAACTGAAAAAGGCTAGTGGCTATACCTCTGGGAGGGGAGAGATCCCTCTTCATATACCATGTTCCCTGCCCATTTCTTTTTACTCACAGCCAGGATAAGCTGTTTGAGATAACCCTATTGTGGAGAGAAACATTGTCTCACTGCTTAGAGCAAACAGTAAATCAAGGCATCTTAATGCAGAAGAGACTAGGCAAAGTATTTTTGTAAATACTCTGATTTATCTAAAAACATGTATATAAAGCTGAATGTTTGCCCTTCCTTGTTGGAATTTTTCAAGTATTAAATCCATTCAAATTGCTTTGTTGCTGAACTTTGTGGTACCGACACTTATGTGAATAGTCAATGTAGTTTTAAAGTCATTATTGCAGTCGTATTTTTGAGGGAGCATTTGCCTACAAAGCACTCAGGTGCAGCTATAGCTCGTTTCTTTCCTCAGTCTTATATGTTTACAGAAGATCTTTTCTGCCTATGAGAAAACCATTGTACCTGAACGTTTGTCCTGGATTAAAACTATTACATGCAATTGTTATACTCTCTCTCATTCTAGGATCACTGTGCAGACCGTCCCAAAGCTGCCCTTCCTGACTGCAATATAATAAAGCCTCAGTCCACAAAACTGAGTCCTCCCCTGCATATCATCTCAGGAGATCAGTTCACTCCAAATCCAGTGTGCTGTCCCCTTGCTTGCTCAGCCTATTTTCTGAGATAACAGTAACCTTTTTACCAGCATAAGGTGTTCATATTATCTCTTCCCACTTCTATGCATCATTTCAGCTGTTCACACGAGAAGACAGAACCTGCCTCTACCCTGCAGTCTCTGCATGTCTTGTCGGGGCCTCCACTCACACAGCCTGGGAAGAAGGAAGGTGGGAATATATTTTTACAGGTTATTACAAAAAGTGTCAAGTTTAAGCTTGTACATTCCAAATAACCAGTTGTTTAGGGTTCTTCACCTACTTACTGATCGTCTTGGACTTCAGAGGACCCTCTGAAGATGTGCAGCTGAAAACCGAACCACCCAAAGTATTGGCTGATGATGATTTTTCCAGCCCCACTGCTGGTGTCAGTAGAACTGTGATGAGACCCTAGGTGGGTTCAAGTCACCGATCAGTAAGCCCCTACAACGGAAGAAGACTCTGAGGGGATGGGCAAGGGCCACGTGCCCGTGAAGCTCAGGGACAAATATAGGGTGTGATGGAGCACAGCTGTTACGCGGAAAGCTGACTTCATCTCAACACAAAGGGGACCCGAGGGTGGCCTTTGTTTTAGACAAACAGCTATGTCAGTTGAGTGGATCAGCTGACTACATCACAGTTGAGTGGATCAACTGATGGTGTAAATGTTTCTCCCTGAGTTCATCAAAAGAGCGTGAATGTCTCCCTGAGTTAGCCAGACCAGCGTGGGGGGAGTGTATTTGTGGTTCAGCTCAACATAGGATATAAAAACAGAAAACTAACAGAAGAACTTCAAAGAGAGCAAGGGGCTTGAGCTGGTTTCAAACCATGTATTCCTTCCCGGTGACTAGGGACACCCAGCGTCATGACAGTGAGCATATTATGGAGCCTGGTAAAATGAGGATCACACTGGTATTGTGATTGAACTGTACATTGCAATTGCTATATTTTGCAAAGTGTAACTTACACTCGTATTATGATTTCAGTATTTTCAGTATATATTCATTATGTGAAAAGGAGTTTGGTTTTCCTTAAGAAAGAAGGGTGGTTTGCTTTTTATTTACCTAGGCATCAGTACTGTGTCTTTTTCAAGTGAGAAGAACAATGGATATAGGTAGACATCTAAATAAATAACTGTGGGTATGTTTCTCTTCACCCTCATTCTTTGCCTGTTTTGACCATTTAGACTGCAGAGTCCTTTGGGCGGGGGCTGTTTTCTAATGTGTGGGTAGAGTGTACCGCTAATCTTTAGTGAAGCTTATGAAAGCTAACATGATAAAAATAACACCAGTGTTAAGAGAAACATATAGAAATGTTGTGGCCCCTGGAGCTATTTTGATAATGATGCAAGGATCTCTAAGGGAAGACTGGATATTGAGAGGTCTCATGGACACCACAGGACTGTGGGTCTGCAAAGGTCTTTGAAGGTGACCAAATCTGTTCCCTCGCCCCTAGGCACAGTGAGTTTCTCCTGATTATAGCTGAAGATACTAAACTGTTCCTGCTGACCAAGGTTAGCATCCAAGGTGAATGTCTCCAGCCATGTGATTTGGCAAGTCCCAAGTTTACAAGCTGAGACTGAGACTACCAACCAAGACTTTGTGTCAAAGTCGTGGAAGGAGTTCACGGTGGGATCCTTGGAAAGAAGGAAAGCTACCTCTTAGAATAAAGGCTATTTTCAGAGGGGGAACCATCTGACTGTTGTTCAAAGAAACAGGTCTGCTGTACACCTGTAAAAATAAATTATACTAAAAACAATACCCTAGTCAGTCTCACTAATTTCTTCTTGAATCCATTGCCACTTTTGACTGCCTTTTAGCCAAAGAAATACCAATAGTAACAACAAGCAACAATAGCAACTTACTGCTTCCCCATGAAAGCAGTATTTTAATATATTCATTTTTGCTTCCAAAAATACTTTATTTCATACTGCCCAAATGATGTTTCTCTGAAGGCTCTCTAGTCTTCTCATAAAACAAATGCATCTGAGTTTACAATCCAATTTGTTTTTTCATTAAGCCTTATCCTTTTATTTTGATGACAACTAACATTTTTTTCTGTGCAACTGGTGCAGAATTTGATCTGTAATCTTAATTGCAACTTCCTACTCATGTATTCTTTAACATTTATAAAATTTCCAAGGACTAGCCTGTTAGAACCTATCCCTTTTTTTCTGCTATAGCCCCCTTAAAAGAGGGCACTACAATCTTGGTTTCCATTCCTTTGACACAAATAATACACATTTTACCACTTAAATGTCTCACTTTCAATAAGATTTCTTGTATTTATAGTCTTTTAAAAGTTTGTCGGAGCTAGGTGAGTGACCTGATTACACTATTATGAGAAACTGCAAACTAGCTTATCACATCAGTATCCGTCCTTCCTAATGGCAGTGTGCCAGTTACACGATGTAGCCTGTGCCAACTGCTTCCCAGTTGGAAGGCCAGAAGATCTACACGTTTGAGTAGTCACTTTTATGAGAACATCAGAATTATAAAAAACAGCCCTTGTTTTGTGTCTGTCCTTATTTCTCTTGTATAACTCCATTTGAAGTGACTCAAATTCCTCTTTTTGTGTCCTGTTAGAGTTTTGTCTCTTGCGCATAAGGTTAATCTTTTCAGTGGTTTCTGTGATAAAAGGTTCTGATTTTAACATTTACGCTGAACTTGGTCTCATTTTCCGATTTGTCTGTACCAATGCCTCATAGCTGTATTGTTATTATTTGCTGACTTTAGATAGCAAGTTTTTATCTATTCCTTTTTAGAGAAAGACTCTTTTCTGTGAGATTCTTGTAATTGTCTTTTTCTAATTAATTCAACAGGAAGTGATTTAAATGTTGGGCTAGGAGCTGCGTTTATTTGCATTGAAATTTATGCATTGAAATTTTCTTAAAATTGAAAGCTGTAGCAGCACATATCCCACCTCAGGTTATTCTTGTGTTTGAAACAGAAACCTAAAGTGATTTTCTGCACTGTGAAAAGTTGATTGAAAAACCCAAAATATATTGAAATTGACTTTTTAAAAAAATGTTGCAGTAATATAAGGTGAATGACTTGTATTTAGTGAAAATAACTCCTGTAATGCGACAAAAATGAAAACTCACAGGAATTTATTTCTTTAATGTTCAAGGATCTTTAGTAAAAGGAGGAGGATATTAAGTATCTTTAGGTTTGCTTCATTCTCGGTCAGTGATCCTGAACTTTTTGAACTAACAACCCTCATTGGCCTTGTAAACATCCTACCTTAAGGCACTCTTGTCATCACACATTTCGTTAAAATATGGTAAGGGCAAAAATTTCTGAGTTGCTGTAGCTTGCTCACTGTGGCCTCCAGTCTTAGTGTGGGAACTGCTGCTCTCGGATGTCCCCTAGACCTTTTCATCTCCAGGAGGGCTTCTCCATGGCATAAGGAGACAGCTGGAACTCAGAAATGCCACGTTATTGCAGTTTAACGAGTTACCAGGGATCAATTCAGCCATGGAAATAAATTGTTTATGCTCTCACTTCCTGTTGGAAATGAGAAAAAAGTATATTAGTGTAAGTCTCTTTTACTGAAATGTAAACTAGGACACTTTGCTTTTGCTGTGGACTAACAGCTTGCAGTTTCTGCTCATGCACTAGAGCTTGTTCGGCTGCGGTGACTCACGTAGGTGTCTGAGCCCTTGCGTACGTTTCAATGAGAACTAAATCAGCTCTGCGTATATGGGGGACGCTTGTATTTGCTAACAGCTCTCCTCGGCACCAGAAACTCTTCTAGGCATATATATGAGAGTGCCTCTGTATTCATAATTATAGTATCACTGCCACCATGCTATAATTAGACAAGGTAAAAATTGTCTGAGCTCCTACTTATTGCTGAAATGTTCTAAATTCCGGATACAGTGGTCGCTCAGCAAAAAAACTTTGAAGCTTTGGCTCCAGCACAGGCAGTATCCTCACACCCTCCTCACCTTTCACTTGAATGGAGCTTTTTGTGCAGACTTAACATGCATGGATGATCTTCGTAAACAGTATTTGTTGTCTTTTTATTATATTACCAGGAGAAGCATTAGAGCCTCAATGGAGTGTATTTTTGAAATAATTCCTTTAATTCCTTTAATTTAATAAGTCCTTAAGATCTGCCAGCCTTCCTTAAGACCTGCCAGCCCTTAAGCATCAGAATATTACCCATTTAGTTTGGATGGAAGTCTGTATTTCAGTGTGCTTCCTGTAGCCAGCTCATTATTGCAGTTTCCCACACGTGGTTATTGAATATGTTTATTTTCTGTGTTGGAGGCTGTGTAGAGCATTCTCTGAAGCTGGGGAAGAATAATGGACTCATCCCTTTGTTCTGTGCAAGGAGCCTGGGCTCCTGATCCTTTACCTTTTACACATAACAGGTGCAAGTTCGGCACAGCGTGAACAAGAGGTTCTAGCTTTGAGCTGCTGCCAAATTCAATAAACTGTCAGCTTCGATAGATCTTGGTTTCTTCAACGTACTTTTATGAGAAAAAAAGCATCACGAAGATCTATTTGCTTTTTGCTATAACCGCTCCTCCTCATATCATTTTGACAAAGTAGTTGCCTTGTTACATCGCTGGTATGGATCATTGCTCGTGTCTCTTTTTATAAACATCATATTTTTGCTCCAACTCTGTAATGAGAACACTGACCTTAAAGAAAAGCTCCGAGCTGAGACTTCTGGCCCCGTTCTCATGAGTGTAGTAGCTGTGAATTCATCATCAAAGGCTCTCATCAGAAATCCCCACTCTTCAAATAGTTTCTTACTCGTTTTTTAACTCTTGGCAGTTTTTCTGCTTCTACCCACACAGTAAAGACTTGTCTCGTAATGGCAACAGCATGAAGTCCGTTAGGAGATCAGAATTACAGACTAACTGAGCATAACTTGCACTTTTGATAATGGAGGGTTGTCTTCTTCAAAGGAAATTAGAAAAGAGGATTTCAGTGAATAATAGTATGACTGCTTTTTGACATTTAAGCATGCTCAGCATTGTGTGCTGGCACTAAGTGTGCTGGAATAGTAAGGAATGGCTGATGTTACACATTACTCCATCGTGTTTGTGCTGTGCCTGGTGCAGTGAGGTCCATCTCTAGGGAGCTCCTGTGGGCCGTGACCTGCGAGCAGGATCGTTAGCCGCCCCTGCTTTGACCTGCGAGCAGGATCGTTAGCCGGCCCTGCTGCTTCAGGCAGATAGCTTTGTTAGACCTAGATAGCGCATTTATTTCAAGACAGAGTGTATTCCTTTCCTCTGCCATTTCCTCACCCCTAATCTCTTCCAGCCTGAGTCGAAAACTGCAGCCATTTGATTCCATCTGCACTGATCAGTCTGACAAGGAGGCTTAATGTTCCCAGAACTGGAGCTTTAAAGGATATCTGTCCCCAGAGATGACAGGATGGGCCACACAGATGCTGACAGCCTTTGAACTCTGCTGTGTGTATATTAGCACTGCAGGCTTCTTCCTGTGTTCAATGCATACATTAATCAGTGTTTCTTACTACACCATAATACTCCGTAAAATGTAGTGTGGATTTTATCATGAATTAGTAGGTGAAGTGTATGCTCCCAACATGAATTACGTGCCTAATGTAACTTAGTAAATATGCTTCCCTAGGTAAATATCCCATACAACATCCCATACCTCATAATACACATACAGACCTGTGCCAACAACTTGCCAGGTAGCACTCAGTAAAGACATTCATCTGTTGTCCAGATCCTATTTGAACTTAAATAGGGGGGGTAAAGGCTTCTAGGTAAATGCAGTTTAGCTATTCAAAGTCAATTTTTGCTTGTTGTACTGCATTCCTTTTAAGTCCCAGAATACATCATGCAGGCTGCAGATAAGTAAGATTCCTTCCCGTGAAAACTAACAGCTTAAGTAGATATACTGATAGCTAAAAGACTATGGAAGGGCTATAATAAATGGCTGCAGGTTTATAGCTGTAATATGACTTCATGCGATGTCTTGGCCTATCTGTTCTCTTTACTCTTCTGTTTTTCTTCCCGTTAGGGTCTTTCTCCCCATGAAGATGGGTCCTTCTTTGGAGGTGCTTGTAGATGATGCTCATCCCCCAGCAGCAGTGTCTGCTACATCTCTTTTCAAGCTGCAGTGCACAGTCGGCTTACCCTGGCCTACGCCCACAGTGCTGTCAATGGCACCTCCTGCACTTTGCCTGTCATTTTCTACAGCTGCCTATTCCAGGTGTCTTATTGCTGTTCACAGGATAAGCATTGCCTGGAATCTAACCCAGCAGAAAAAAAGAAAGATTTGCAGAAAGACCACATCTGGATTAAGGAATTGAACTCATCCCTAGTCATTCTCTGACCATCCAAAGCAGAGCCTCCGCATGCAAGCCCTCTGTTGAGGGCGATGCCTTATTGCGCTAACCTCCAAATCATGCCCAGGCACTATTCTGGGAGATGGCCAAAAGCAACACAGGCACTGTCCAAATTATTTAAGCATAGATGCCCAAGTTCCAGTGCCTGGCAACATTTCCTGGCACTACTGAATTAACTGTAAAGGTGTGGTCCGTATGTCTGTGTGAATATCTGTGTGGGTGCAAGGAAGAGGACAGGAGTGAGAGCTGGCAGCAAGGGGAAGGCAGGACTACTCTTTTCTAATTGGGTTAACACTTACATTGGATTAAGGGATCACGGAACTACAATGTCAGTCAAAGGTGTAGGTGCTAGGCGTGCTTACCGCAATTTGTTCCTGCTGGTCTCCTTTTCTAGAAAGTACCAAGATTAGACCTATTTCACCTCAAATATTGACTTTTTTTTTCTGCATTAATTGCTTGCAGTCTCTCAAAACCAGGCATTTTTTTCTAATTTTGTTTTATTTGTTTCCCCCCCCCCCCCCAAAAAGGTTTATTTTCCTGCATTAGCTCTTTCTGCTTTGGAAGAATTTGCAAGCAGTAAGAAAACCATGCTGCTAGATCTCATACGACTAGACCTGACAGAAAGCAGCTGTGTAGCAGCAGGGGCCCAGGAACGCTCTTGAAGCTTGTTGGGATGCCCAGGGTAGGAGCCCCCAAAGTCACACAGCTATGAAAAACAATCATAACCTATGCTAAAGCTGTCCAGTCCTACATACTTTGGAAAATTCACATACAGTTGCTAAAACTCCGCAGATCCAGCTCTAAGGGTAATATGATACAAAGGAAACATCTGAGTCAAAAGAATGAAATATTTTTGGAATTACCTTTAGAAACATGTATTTTGACCAGAGTGAAACCTAACAGTGTAAGTTTGCTGGTTTTCTTTTTTAAACAAGAGCAGGCCTGAGAGGGAATTGCCTGGTTTACATTTGCACAGAACCAGGCCCCCACCTCTTTTTAAGCTTAAATTGCCATTGATTTCAACAGCAGTGGGAAATAGCCTCCCATTGATTTAGGCAACAACTGAACATTGGATTTCAGGTAGCAAGCAATTCTTGGATCATCACAAATTACATCGTTTTGGGTAAAAAGCTATTAAAAACCCTATATTTAACACATTCCCTCTTTAAATGCTCTTTTATCTGAAATAATCTCTTGTAAGTAAAAAAATGAATTCTGTATTCAGTTCAGTTTTAACTATTGGACAATATTTCTGCATTCTGTAAAAGCATAGACACAGAATTGAAATTACAGATACCACAGATGATCGCTGGCAAGTAGAGTCACTCCAGCTTTGTAAGTTAGTGCTCACTAGCTGAATCACAAAATGTGCCAATGTGCACAGTAAAACATCTAATTTAAAACTCCTCCTTGACCGGACTGAGAACATTGCCTCAGACAGTTCTTTAAATTCAGATGACAAACAGTCACTTGCCAAACTGTAGTCATGCAGCTCTTTGCGATCCCGCCTGTAAAACAGCAGGTGCCAGCCCATAAGCCCTTCTCTGATTTTGTTCAGACCACCATAAATTCAGAGGAATTCCACTGAAGCTGTGGAGGCATTGCAGTGCCAAAGAATATATATTCGTAGGCTCACCTAGGTTTAAATCTAGGGGGTCCTGAGTGTTTGCTCTCCTTTCCATTGTTGCCTTAATAGTGTGGTCTAAATCAAAAGATTATCGAACTTGCTCACCTGGATTTGGACCAGGCACTAGGCTTGGGCATTTTCCAGCTCGAAATGCTGCAAGTGCAGATGCAGAATTCCTGCCATCCTTCCTTGTATCTAAGACTTCAGTATCACTAACTACTCAGTGCAGGTTTGTGAGGCTATACTCAGTAACATTTTTTTTTTTTGAGATGAGTTGGAAGAGGACTATAAATTTCATCATGTGAACAGCAAAAGATTCATGTATTTGCATTTATTTGTTTTCTTCCTAAATTGTCAGTTTCAACAACAGAATTTAGATAGGCCATTAATACTTCAATAAACGCTTGGAAAGCTCCTACCGCTGAGGACGATGAAGACACCTTGCTCTTCCCTTACAAAAGCTGCATCATGGTCTGTCTGTCTAAATTTGGAGTTTTAGGCAGCAGGCTTGCTCACACGTGTTATTACCGGTGAAACGAAGGGAGGCCATTAAATTGCCTGTAGGCAATAGTCATTTATGGTCCAGCTACGCAGCAGCCATCTAGCTATCTCAGGTACAAGTTGTATTGAGACCATGGGATTCAGCTTGAAGTTTTTGAGGGAAAATCTCGATACCTTATTCCCTGTTTCCAGTCCCTCCCGTAGGCTCTGGGGCTGTCGTCTCCGTGTTGTCAGAAGACGGCATTCCCCTACCTGCCCCAGGAAATCCTCTTTTTTTGGGGTTTGCTTTCCAAACTCGTAGAACCGACCAAAGTCCAAACAGTATATAGCCACTACCTGCCACAGTGCAAAGTGTTTATCGTTTACACAGAGCTTCAAGCAAACAGGTTTGACATGACACCTGCTTCCAGGAACACGGAGAAAACGTTGGAGAGGCAAGTGATCACGGTCAGAGCCACACGGACGTTGTGCGGCACACGACCCAAAAGGCATTTCTCGCACGGTTTACTGCTCTGGGGGGCCACGTGCCTCAGGTGTACGTTGCATGGCCGAGCGCTTGGCCAGGAAGCCCGTGTTTTGTTCTCCACAGCGTTAGTCAGCACTGTCTCTTGGCCCATTTCCTCAGGATACGTAGCCCCGGGCCGCGCCCTGCGGTACTTTGCAGCATAATTTACCGGTGAGGCCACAAGTTTTCCGTGAAATCCACAGACAACCAGTTCGTCAGGTTTGGCCTGGTGTATTTTGGCTGGTTCAACTCTCCCCCCTTCCCCGGAGGAGCCATTTGGCAGGTCTCCCTGGAGGTGAGGGGTCCAGGAGCAACTGAAGCTGGTGATATTGTCAGAGGTGCAAAGCCAGAGGTTACAACAGATTTGTAGGGACTAATTATTTGCACTGTGCCTTCTTCACGTTGCTTCAGCCTTAGCAGAGGTGCAAATGTACCCTGCTCTGCCTCAGGGTGAGGGATGCCAGAGCACAAAAAAAATACTTCTTTAAGATAAAAGACAGAGACAGGACACAGGCAGGGAGTGCATATTCCTTAGAATGAAGTAAAGGACAGAGAAGAAACAGCAGGGGTAAAATCCTGAACATGTTTTAGCAAAGGAAAATAAGGATATCTTGTGAAGCTGCTGCTGCAAATCACAGACTTTAGAAAAAGAAATTAGTTGGTATTACTCAGAGCCCACCAGTCCGCTAGGTACAGTATTTATACAGTAAGCATCGTTAGTGGACACTTGGGTTAGCAGGAGAGCTACGATTCTTGACCTGTGCTTAGAAGTCCAGATCTTTTTCCCCCCCCCGAATTCTGTTGTTCAGTTCTGGCAGCCAGGGCTAGACTTGGCCGTCCTGGTGCCACCTCCAAGGGCCCTACCCTGGTGAAACATTACAGCTTGCGTAACTATGGAGACTTGCTCTTACCTGTTGTGAGAAGCAGTGGATTGAGGATGATTGGACGAGAACTAGCCAGAAGTTTGGGAGTCCAAATTGCCTCCACCCTCCCATCTTACGTGATCTGTTGGCCTCTCTCATTTGCAAGGTGATTTTAACAAGTACCTGTTCTGGATTTTCTAAGTCCACCTATTGCCCCACTGCCTGAAGTCTTTCAGGTTGTCAGTTTATACTTTTGTAACCAGTTTTATTGACTGTAACCTCATAGTCCAGCACTGGGGTATTTTAGGACTCATTCACCAGAGGAACACAGAAATCTCTTTCATCACAGTAAATGTGCATGGTCACGTTGTCATCTTAAATGAAGAACAGAGCGATCTCTGTGGTCAGGACCTAAGTTCCTCAATCAGGCCAGGATTCATCCCTCAGATAAATCCAAATCATAAAAGCATTCATCCATTTGAATTCACACAATTCTTTCAATGTCATTACCAGCATTGCTAGTCTCTCTCTGCAGGTACTTTCAGAACATCCTCTTTTTCTTCTAAAAATACATTACTTCCTTCCTGGGCCTCCCTTCTTTTTACATGATATAGTGTTGCTAAAATCACAGATATTTATGTTGTTGCCAGTTCATTTCAGTTAGCTGAGAAAAAAGTTCAGAAAAGAAACTTAGAAAATAAAATTGAAAACTGGTGGACATGATGCAGCACCCTCAAAAGAGGAAACAGTAAAAAGAACAAAGGAGAGACATCTGAAGGACAATAGCTGAGGAACATAAAGAAATTCAATCAATCAGGTTTAAAGAGGTGGTAACAAGGAAGCGAAGCTCGGAAGAGAAGAGGAAGTTTCAAGCAGACTAACAAAACTGTGAAACTCTGAAGAATACAGCCATTCATATCACATTTATTTTAACATTATCTCCTTGAAATACCAGTGGTAAAAATAGAACCATAAATATCTTACTTTAAAACAGTAATAGAAGCTATAAGCTTAGCTTTTCTTGGAAACATCGGCTACTGCTAACAACACAGCCAGCTGAGAGAAAGCAGCCCCTCAAACTTCACCAAATGCCAGAATGCTCTTTCCAAAGAAAGGCAAAGAGAGAAGAAACAGAAGATAGCAATGACCGTACTCACTTCCAATCAGCCTTCAGGCCAGGCCACGATGCAAAGGGCAGTCCTTTATGCTTCAGTAGCGCTTGCCGTCCCTGCGCAAAAGAAGGTGCATTGAATGCGCCCCCTAACTTCTATGTGCTGGGCGTGCATGGGGGGCATGCGTAAGGATAGAGCTGAGTGCAATGGAAAACTCAGTGTTCTGCATTCAGATAGCAATAGCAGCTAATCAAATAGCCCTGATCATTAGCAAGCCCCTGCGATTTTTTGTAGGGTGCTAATCAGTATCTTGGCTCTGTTCCAATCTGCATGATTACATTCTGCCTGCTGAAATCACCTTCGAGAGCTTGAAGTGAATTTGGTACCTTTCCTCATTTCCTGGCCTAGGTGGAAGTGTTGCGTGCCACCTAGCAACGGCAGCTCGGGACTGAAGGGATGGGTGCAGCGCAGGGGTAGCTGATACTTCGGCCTCTGTCACTTATTCATGCTTTAGTAGAGCAAATTGGTTAATGTTTGCACAGTGCTTTCGGACCACAGGATTGGAAACTGCTCTTAAGAGTACAAAATACGGTCTCAGCCTTATTAGGAGCTGAGTGCTTCCAGTAACATTGCCTTCTTTGAAACCCCTGATTATAAGTGCCATCTAGTATTTAAGGAAGTAGATATGCAGGCAATCAGACATAAGTGCTTTGACAGGTTCCCAAATGACAGCTGGCCTCCATTACCTGTTTGCTGTCAGCCTGTGTGAGACTTGTTAGCTACAGAGATTTAAATAACATGCCTTATTTCACCACTGCGACAGGCTGGCAACATAAGGTGGAACTTGCTCCTGGTGCAAACGAAGTGCAGCAGCTGCCCACAGGAGCAAGGTGAGTGCAACAGCGGGCTGCCTGCCTTGCCTAGAGGTTTTTTTCCAAAACCCATGCCACCTGCGTGCCCGCCTATGTCCTGCTTTGCTCCCCCAGACCCAGGAGCAGAATCCACTCTGCCGTTGCTACAGACTTTGGTTTTGCTTGTGCAGCTGAGCAACCTCGAGCCAATTGTCCCACAGTTGGTTACTGTGGTTCAGATGACAAACAGTAACTCATTAATCATGGTAATTTACCTTCCGAATACCACTGCAAGAGAACAGATCAAATTCTTCTCTTGGCTCTGTTTGGGCAGTTACTTGGCTTTCAGGAGCCGAAGGAAGGGGAGGATCCGGCCCCTGATCTTGCACAGAGTCCCGGTTGCTGCTATGAACCCCTCCTCCTGAACCCTCTGAATTCTCAAGCAGTTTTCTTGTTACAAATTGCCTTACACGCATAAAAAAAAAAGATCTGTTTGGGCAAGCTAGGCTGAATGTTTCATTGTTCCTTTGTTTTTAAACATATATAAGCTGATTTACTTCTGCTGCCATGTAGCAAGAGAGAAACAACTGCTTTAAAGAAAACAGAAAACACAAAGGAAAACAATTGGATTTTGAACGTGAAGAGCCATGAGCCCAAAGGGAAAAATGCCACATCTGACAGAGAAAAATGATGTATTCCTCTTACATATAAAGGAAATTGTATATTTTTAAATGCACGAGAACAAATACCCTTTGTTTTCAATGCATATTTGAAAGTATGTTTGAAAACGATGACATCTATAGCAGGGAAAAACAGCTTTCATGCCTTGCTCAGGGAAAAAGGAACGGGAACTTCCTGCCTTTGTGCATGAAACATTCTTTAATCTTGGCAAACCGACAGGCCCCTTTATTGTGTTGTCTGAATACTCCTGTATTTCTCATTAAAACCATGTTCCCCTTTCCCCTTCCAGTTGTCAAGTTCAGTGTTTATCATAATGTCACTGAACAAGCCTGTTTGTTAGATAAGCACAAGGTATTATTAACATTGTAATATTCCTGTAATAAGCTGATTCTGTAACTTTTCACAACGCTACAAAGGATATGCTAACTCAGTATTTTTTGCCGGGCAGCAACTGCCTGGCAAACCTATGATGGTAGCTGCAGATGTGTTTTCATGGTCCATGGAGGACTTTTCTGAAAGCAAAAGAATGAGCTGTACTGTGTGCATACTCCTTTGCTTGACTTCTGACTCCTTCTTCCAGCATGCACAAGAAATTCGGTTTTGCAGCATGAGATGATTTTAATCTTACTGTGAAAACAGCACAAATGAGCAGTTTTCACCTCAAAACCTTGAACTGTTTGCTAACTTAACTGCTAAAGAGAATAATTTAAGAAAAACCACTTCAAGGCTTTGGGGCCTAATTACCCTTTTGTGCTCTCTAGCAGTAGGAAAAGGCTTTAAAATGTGGATATGCTAAAGGCGATTTTACCTTGCCAGAAAGAGGTATTTCGGTACATATGTCAGCAATGCAATAACTGCTTTCTTCTGTTGCTCTAATTTGAAATTACGTGCCATTTTCTCACATCTCCAGTGAACAGGACAATTAAGGACAAGATCCAGATGCCGCAAAATTATATACCCTAGTGTCTGAACTTTGCAAAGGATGAGGCTTTTTTGTGACTTTACCTTTTCCTGTAAAATGTGTACTTGATATATACAGATCTGCACACTTCTGAATATTCAAAAGGGGAAAACGCTCCTCAGAAACACCTTTATCTCACCATCCATATGATGCTAATATCTTCTGTAGCTGAAGGGACTGGGCGCAGGTAGGTATGCTGTACTCTTGGTCTGCCTTCCCCTTGCAAAAATGTTAATCAAAAATTTTCCCAAATTTAATTCAATATATTTGCAAAGCACTTTAGGGATGTTGCCTTCATATGTTTGAACAAACCTTGACTGCAAGTTTATTTTATATAACATTTCCAATGAACAGATAAGCAGATAAGAATAACAAAAGATAATCTGTTTACCCATTCTGATTGCAAAAACCTCCCGCCAGGTGACTTTATGATGCCATTTATTGTTGGTGTAACACTGAGGTAACCTCAGTGATGTTACTCCCCATTCATAGCCACACAGATGAGAAAACCAGAATTTGCTTGCCTGCCTCATTTTGATATAAAATGCTCTGGACATCAATTATCTGATGATAATTGATGAAAGAAAGATTTGCACTGCTCTGCAGAGTCTTAACAAGTAACAATCCTTGCTTTATGGTGCTATCTTTTTTAGATAAATGCCAGATGATCAGTAAAAGTTCAGGAGAGAACCATGAGGTCAGTAGTATTGGAAACATGCCCAGCATTGGAAATCCATATGCAAGATGAGAACTTGAAGGAAGACGGAACATGTGTTTGTGCTTGAAAGACCAGGAAGGTTTCTCCAAGCACAGCAAATGGTCTGGGGAAAAGGCACCAAGCTGAAAGTTGAGAGCAAGTATCAGTGGGAACGTTTGGGAGGGAGGATATGAGAGAATCACCCATCACAAAATGAACACAAAAAGAACATGCTCTATTCTGAAACAACTAAAACCAAATTGTTGATGTGACCACCCAGCTGCTACCTGACACAATTAAAGGCAATGCAAAACACGCATTGATATAACCAGGCCTCTTGTTCTATATTTGAGGAAGTATCAGACTCCCTATTAAAATGCCACTTTATCTTCTTTCCTTTCTCATATCTTTCCCTCTTTGCACCTCCCTCTCCCTTTGGTCCCACACCATTCTTTCTATCTTATGTCCATAAAGGAGTCTGTTCTCCTGCTGCCAGCTGCAGCCTCACCCCCGGCTACAGGTGGGTCCAAGAGACCAGACTGCTCCCAGGCCCGCAGCCTTTCAGAGATGCTGTGGTTTCCTCGTGGGTCCCAGGTATGCACAGAAACAGACGAGAAGGAGGAGGGACACCTGCAGTAGCCATCTTCTGAGCATCAGGACACACTCTTCTCATCCCATTCAAACTTTCCAGTGCTGTATTTAGGCCCTACAACACTTCTGCTTGGAGAAGATCCCTTACTGTTTCTTTGCCCTAATACATTCTACCTGAGATATTCAGAGAGGACCTGTAATGTTCCATCACACACAGCAATGCTCTCTGATCTGATGACAACTTCTTGATACAAGTGATTGAGAAGCTGACAAGGAGACTCACTCTGATGGACCTCATACTTACAAACAAAGAAGGACTGATTAGGGATGTGAAGGTCAGGGTCAGCCTTGGCTGCAGTGACCATGAGATGGTGGAGTTCAGGATCCTGTAAGAAAGTAGCAGGGCAAAAAGCAGGCTCACAACCCTGGGCTTCAGGAGAGCAGACCTAGGCCTCTTCAGGGACATGCTTGGAAGAATCCTATAGGATATGGCCCTGGAGGAAAGAGGGGTCCAAGAGACATGGCTGATTTTCCAAGATTACGTTCTCCAAGCTCAAGAATGGTCTATCCCAGCAAGCAGAAAATCAAGCAACGCTGGCAGGAGGCCCGCATGGAGGAAAAAGCAGCTCCTGACTAAACTTAAACATACAAAGGAAGCATACAAGAGGTGGAAGATGGGCCCCAGGAGGGCTACAGAGACACTGTTTGATCGTGAAGAGATGGGGTTAGGAAAACCAAAGCCGAGCTGGAGATGAATCTGGCAAGGCATGTGAAGGGCAACAAAAAGGGCTTCTACAGGTATATCAGCAACAAAGGGAAGACTAAGGAAAATATGGGCCTGCTGCTGAATGGAGCAGGGGCCCAGGAAACAAAGGACATGGAAAAATTCAAGGTACACAAACAAGGCATTGTTTGCCTCAGTTTTTACTGGTAAGACTGGCCTTTGGGAATCTCTAGCCCCTGAGACCAGAGGGGAAGGCTGGAGCAATGAAAATATATCCTTGGTGGAGGAGGATCAGGTTAGGGAACGTTTAAACAAACCTACAGGGGACATAGAGGTTCATGGAACCTGAAAGGATGTACCCACGAGTGCTGCAGGAGTTGGCTGATGTCACTGTGAAGCCATTCTCGATTATATTTGAAAGGTCATTGTGATTGGGGAAAGTGCCTGAGGACTGGAAGAGAGCAAATGTCACTCTTATCTTCAAGAGTGGCAAGAAGGAGGATCTGAGGAACTACAGGATGGACAGCCTCACCTCAATCCCTGCAAGGTGATTGAACATATAATCTTGAGACCATTTCCTAACACATGAAGGAAAAGAAGGTAATTGTGAGTAGTCAGCATGGATTTATGAAGGGCAAATTATATTCAATCAATCTGATTGATAGTCTTCTACAATGAGAAGATTGGCTTGATGGATGAGGGGAGAGCAGTGGAAGCTGTTTTTCTCAACTTTAGTATTGCTCTCGACACTGTATGCCATAACATCCTCACAGACAAGCTGATGAAGTACAAGCTAGATAGGTGGTCAGTGAGGTGGACTGAAAGCTGAGTGAACTGCAGGGCTCGGAAGGTTGTGATTAGCGGCATGAAGTCCAGCAGGCGGCCAGTCACTAGTGGAGTTAGCCAGAGGCCATCTGATACTGTTTAATATCTTCATTAATGGCCTGGACGATGGGATTAAGCAAGTTTGCAGATGATACAAAACTGGGAGGAGTGGCTGATACACCAGAGGGCTGTGCGGCCACTCGGAGGGACCTCGACGGGCTGGAGAGACAGAGGGACAGGAAGTTCATGAAGTTCAACAAAGGGAAATGCCAAGTGCTGCATCTGGGGTAGAATGAGCCCAGGCACTAGTACAGGCTGACCAGCTGGAAAGCAGCTTTGCAGAAAAGGACCTGGGAGTCCTGGTGGACAAGAAATTGAACATGAGCCAGCAATGTGCCCGTGTGGCAAGGAAGGCCTATGGTATCCTGGGGTGCATTAGGCAGAGAGTTGCCAGCAGTTCAAGAGAAATTCTTCCCCTCTACTCAGCCCTAGTGAGGCCTCGCCTGGAGTGCTGTGTCCAGGTCTGGGTTCCCCCATACAAGAGAGACACGGAGATCCTGGAACGAGTCCAGCAACGGGCCACAGAGGTGATGAAGGGACTGGAACATCTGTCATATGAGGAGGGGCTGAGCGTGCTGGGCCCGTTCAGCCTGGAGAAGAGAAGGCTCAGGGAGGATCTGATCCATGTGAATAAACATCTGAAGGGCAGAGTAGAGAAGATGGAGCCAGACTCTTCTCAGTGCTCCCTGGTGACAGGACAAGAGGCAAGGGGCACAAACGGAAGCTCAGACAATTCCATGTAAGCATAAAAAGCATGTTTTCAGTGAGCCTGGTTGAACACGGGGATAGGTTGCCCCAGAGAGGTTGCATGTCCATCGTTTGAGATACTCAAAACCCAACCAGACAGGGTCGTGGGCAACCTGTACTAGGTGACCCTGCTTTGAGCAGGGATTGGACTAGTTCATCTGCAAGAGGTACCTTCCAACCCCAACTATTCTTTGATTCCATTCTTTAATTTCTAAAATGCCACGCAGTTGAACTGGACATTCATCCATGAGAAAAGCAAATAACTTTCTGCTTATGCTGCAGGGAACAGGCACTCTTCCGCAGATGAGAACATCTGTTTGTTATTTTAGACACAAAGTCTAGGTGTAGCTTTTCAGATGTTTTACAGAAAATTGGACTTGAAGATAACATGTAAGAACATCTGTTATACGAGGATCAAATACTACTTTACTCTCACAAGGCTGAATAAAAAATTTTGGAGCTTTTGCCATTGCCTGGAGCTGCAGTATTTGACCAGCCTCCTCAACTGTGAAAGGCTCCTTGGGTCCTGTATAGTACTTGCCGTCAGGTGCTGCTGGTTATAACACACAGCATAAAATTCCTCTAGTTCTGTAGAGAATTTGTGAGCAAATCCAAGAAAAGATTTGAGTATATAAAAGTTAAATGCCATTATGTCTAATTTATAGGCACCTGTTCTGTCCAGCGGAAGTTGGTATGCAGTCTGTAAGCTCTGTTGGTAAATGAAACAGTTCAAGGAGGCTGACTAGTTCTGAGACCAGCACAGCTTCCCAGAGCTCACCCAGTGCGGCCGCACCCTGCTGCCTTTGGTAACTCTTGGGCCATGCCCAGGCATTGCTTAGCAGAGCACTCGTCACCTCAGGATGGGACCGTGCTAGGGAGTATGCCAACCATATGTTCTCTATGCACAAATGGCCAGGCCGTAATAAAGCTGTGTCTGAGCCCTAAAGTCTTTGTCCACTTCGTGGGGAGGGTTAGTCATCTCCATAGTTCAAAGAAACCGGTACTTCAATCAAAGGGCTAGTTAACGTTAACAGGCTGTTAGAGCAGTGTTTCCCAAGGTGTGGGCTGTACCCATTACTGAGGTGTAAGAGATGACTAGGAAGGTACTTGGGGCATGAGAAAGAGCAAGTGTAAGAATGATAACATGTCACTGCACTGGAGTAGCTGGGGAGAAGAGTGGGAGTGAATGATTGAATTCACTTAGAGCAGGACCATAGCACAGAACATTTTTGGAAAATGCTGACCTGTAGCAAAGCCAATAGGGAACACTGAGGTTTTCCTTAAATCTGCCTGGTCATGGTAGTAGCTCTATGAGAGACCTGAGTCCTCTCTGGAGAGGAGCTGCTAAGCTGTGATTGCTGACAGGCCTGGACAGGCTCCCCTCTGCTCTCAGAGGACATGCAGTGCTTCTGCAGCTGGGCTGGCTGTGCTTCTGCACAATACCATTTTGTTTAGAGGGCTCACCCAGAAAGGTGAAAACCTGCATCTAATTGCGTGCTCAGCCAGCTCAGTTCAAATTGCTACCAACCACCCCACAAGAGGAACCATCAGTCCACGTTTAGGGCTCACATCAGAGTAGCTGCATGTTTAGCCTGGTGATTGGGATGTCTACCTGCTAGGGAAGAGGTCTGAGAGGTCCCTCTTCCCTTCTTCTGTGTTCTACTAGTGATTGCTTAAATAATAACACAGCTCCGAACCCAGGACTCATTGCCCAGTGCTTGCCTGCTAGGCTGCAGCCCTTTCTTCTGTGTGCTTTTCTGAATTAACACTGAATTGTGTAAAAACATAGAACGATTTAACGCAGTCAGACCGGAGAGCCAATATTTTCTCTCTGACAGATGTAGATACTTAGGGAAAGAGTGTGGAAAACAGAGCCTGTACAAAATGATCCTTTCTCTAACATATTTTTCGTGTTCCAGAAGTCTGTGGTTTGGAGACTTCCTTGACCAGAGATGGCACCCAGACTACGTCAACCAGAATGTGGAATATTAAAGCAGATAATAATGGTAAAAATAGTGGTGATGATGATGAAGATGGTGCCACTATCTAGCTACTATTGTTATATCTTTTCCATTATTTTGGCTAATAACCTGCTGAACCCTTTCATACTTTGGCCTCCATGATATCTTACAGTCATCAATTCCACAGTTCACTTAGATGATTTAATTTTATGCACCCCGATCACATTCCCCTTCCAGATGCCTGTTTTCCAAGAGTAAGAGTCCTCATTTACTTAATCTCCCTTGTTATGAAAGATCTTCTATTTTTCTGACCATTTTCTTTGGCCTCGGCTGCCTTTAGCTCTGTTTTATGCTTTTTGAGATTAGGCAACCAGAACATTACATAGTAATGAAGATGTCAGTACATTACAGATTTATACAGAGATATAAAAATATGTTCTGTTTTGTGGTCTATAGTAGCAAAGCTCAATAGGAGGGATGGCGAAGACTACCCTTTCCAGAGTCCCTCTAGAAACAGGTTTAGGTACTCCCTGATGAAATTATGTGTATTTGAACCCTTTCAGGCAGCACAGCATCTAGTAATCTGGCCTTCCACTTCCTGAGAAGTGCCTTAATCACAAAGGTCTCATACTGAAATTTTTCTAGTGGGTCTATCTTAAAAAAAAAAAGAAGTGGCCATGTACTGCACTTTGTAGAGGCACCAACATTGCCACTGTCTGTTGCTTAGGGCATGAGAAAGGCCCTTGTAGAAGACAGCAGCCGAGCAAGGTTCTGACTCCTTCGTCTGTCCTGCAAAAAAACTGTCAGCATAGACTGACTCTGTCATTCCCGATTTAGCTATACTTACTGTAAGGTTACAAAACCCAAACCTTCTGTTAGGATTGCCACCATGAGCGACAAAAGCTTCAGCTGACACAAAGTCATCATCACTGTGACACTCAGGGTGCTGCATTGGCTGTGCTATTCCCAACAGTTCTCCAGCCTCTATCTCACAAAGTCCCTTTTTCCCCATCAGCAAATTCTTTAATCATAGTTGTGAGTTTTACCAATGGAGGGTCAAAATGCCCCAAAGCCTAATCTCCTTTTAAAATTCCCATTTTATATGAGAAATGCTTCTTTCCCTTTCAGTTCACATATATCACATAGAAGGGCATATATGGAGGAGGGAAGTCCCAGCTTTTCTTAGTAAGAGGGAACTGTTAGAATTTTTTGGAAAAGTATTAATGGTTATGCATCAAAAACCTGTTTCATTTTAACAGAAGTTACCTGCCTACCTCTCTGCATACCAAAGTACACGAGGTAAGACTATAAAAGCATTCCTCGGCAGTCATTTGAAGACTTCTAAGTTGCAAGGAGTGGCTCAAAATTACAGGTGTTTTTTAATTTTCTTTTTAAGATAAAATTTTGCAAAAAAAAAGGTCTTCAATCCCAAATAATACCTTATCTCCCCTGGATCATCAGGCTCCACAGGCACTGTCACCCTCTCCCTGATGCCTAATCTTCCCTGGCTTTCCCTTGTTCTGCCAACTTTTGATTTCTCTCCTGACCATCTAATCACTTTATCAGGTTGCCTTTGGTGGGTCCTCCTCAGCTTCTCACCCTTTATATGGCCTGTGGGTCTCGATTACTACTGTCTGCTCTCCTGTCTTTCTGGATAAAAGCAGAATTTCAATTGCCTGTCTTCCTGCAGACGATTAGAGATCTTTCTCTATGCCAGACCCGTCTCTTTCTGCCCACACTGAAATCTCAACTTGTTTCTTTGAGGGGGCAGCCAGATAAACTGTCTGGCCAAAATGGAGCTCTTCGATATCTCCCTTTTTTTCCTCCCCATCCTACCATGGACAAAAAAGCCACACACAGACGCATAGCTTGGACTCTGACCTCTCCTAGGTCCCCATGTCCAGACTGCGTAAGCCTGGCAGAGTCTTCCTTCATAAAGACAAATAATACAAGGTATTTTAAGAGGGCTACTGGCTGGCTCGGTACTGTATTTGACACTGCAGCTTCTTCTGGCTTTTCCATCATTTAGGTGGTGGGGAAGCCGTCACAGCCTCCTATTTTTCTTCCTTAGGTGTGCAGTATTGCCAGTGTGCAGCTGGAAAAGAGCAGGCAGCTTCCTTTTTCCAAGGGAGGAGAGGTAAGAGGAGAAGGCAGAGCTTATACAGGAGCAGAAGAAGCAGTTGGACAGGAGACTAAACTGTGGAAACAACCAATCTGAGGAAACAGGGGAAAAGAGGGGGTGGAAGGGTGTCCTGAAGGAGAAGGTAGGGTTGGTAAGGAGGGATGGGAAGAGTGGCCGGGAAGCAGAGCCCAGCAGCCAACTGAGGGTGAGGTACCTGGGGAGATGGGACTGGAGCTGAGGGAGGAACAGGGATGCCATCTTCAGGCACGTTGGTACTAAGCTTGGGATCACAGCTATGCTCACAAACCTGAGAGCTACCCTCTCCTCTCCAGGGAGACATCCTGGAAGATAAGAATGGATTGACTGATATTTGGGTACGGCTGGTTGGCACTGATTTCAGTTAGTGGACCCCCCTTGGCTATGGAACGGAGGCCAGTAATGATGCAAACTAGCCTTTCTCTCCCAAAACCCTCTTTGCAGGTCCTCTGGATGAAGTTGAGCTTTGCTTCTTGGACTCTCCCAACTAAGTTCATTTACAGCTCCCTGTCTGCAGGAAGCTCACAGGAGTGTTGGGACAGAGCAGCTGAGATTTGCTGGGTACATCTGAACTCAGATTTCTTTCCTGTTTCTATCCAGACACAAATCATCAAGCTGTTCACAAAACTGAAAAATTCCTGTTATGCAAGTGTTCCTTATCCCACCAAAACAGCTTTTGAAAGTAGCTGCCTATAATAGGACCTGTCATACTAGCTTCTTTATGCAATTGGAGATATGCCTTGAAGATGCAGCACTTGTATTTAATGCTTTCAGCACTATCTGTAACGTCTCCTGGGAGTCACACACAGCCCGTGGCGTCCCAGGACACAGTCCACAGAGGTATTCTCACTGTAAGGATTAAACACAAATCTGGCTGATCACAAGTCCTTACCGCAAGTGGGCTCCACCAGTAAAAGTTGTTTAAAAGGAAGCTCCTAGTACAGATCAAATTTATACACGCTGTGTATTTGTTTGGGTTAAAAGGTATGAAACGGGTGTGCAAGACCATCACTATGTCATCTCTTTCAAACCCTGGGCACAGCTGATGTAATGGTCTACGGATAGGTCAGTCTGATAGACAAAATCTACTGTAATGCTTTTGACTTCAATTGCAATCAGAGGGTCAGCTTCACTACTCCAACATCAGCCTCTGGGTCCTTCCAGACCAGCACCGTGTCTGTGGTTGCCGTATACCAGCGGGAAAGGCAGCCTTTGAAAATGCACAGATGAAACTGTGCTTTGCTGTAGCACCTTATAGCAACAGCAGATGTTTTTGGCACCAAGGTTTTCAAACTGCAAAGCTCCTGTGGCTACATGAGACAAGAGGAAGATAGCCTCCCTGCCCTGCAACCCTGTGCAGGATAGAGGCAGAGCTGGGAACAGAGTCCAGATTAGCTGACTTCCCGACCAGCCCCGTGCCTGGCAGGTCATCCGCTCCTCGGGACTGCGTGGTCCCGGAGGAAGCACTCCTCTCCCCCGGAGAACAGCTTGCCCTTGTCTATCTCGAGCACAATTACAAAGCTTTATAAAAATGCATAAACGCAAAAGTCAGCGGTCACCAAACGCAGTCAGGCAGAGTCTTTCCTTGGATACTTTGTTGCACAGTTTCATTCTTCTGAGTTTCCTTTCTATCGCTTGGATTTTGCTTTTCCCAGGTAAGCTGAGAAATAACATTTTGTTCTAGCTTTGAGTTTAGGTTTCAGGGCAAGCGTCACATTTTATCAGCTGATTGCATGGCCAGTCGTGATACGTTGCTGGAAGCCGGAGCCGGAGCCTGAGGGCTGAAGCCTGCAGGACTGCCATCTCTGCGCCGTCACGCCGGGCCTCTGAACCCTCCCAGCAAAATGGGAACGGGCAAATGCTGATGACATCGAGGGCGCCTGGGTGACTGAGGAATAGGAAGCCAGAAGGAGTTTCCAGGAACAGCTTTTGAAAATCCCGCCTACCTTGCCCCCAAATTCTGCTTTTCAAGTTGCAAAGGTAGCGGTGGCGTACTGTGTCTCCAGAGAGAGCAGCAGCCCAGTGGCCAGATGTGCGTTAGGTAGGTTAGCAAAGGGGTGAAGGCAGCACCTATTTTTTCAAGGCAGCTGCCTTGTTAAGTGCTAGGGATTGCCCAGCTGCTACATTGAAAACGGCCCCATCCTTCATCCAGCAGAAGTGGTAGGACTTTTGCCAGTCAGGCTGCATCAAAAATAAAGAAAAAAAGAGACAAAACTCTGAGACATGTTGTTTTGTGCCATACTCTGAGTAGGCTCAGAGTTTTTTAAAATGGTGAGTGATGCTTGCTGGCTAGAACTGGATATATATGTATAGCACTCAGCTCACTTAGCAGGGTCCGGCCTGTGGGGATGTGAAGGGGTTTATACCAGTCACACGGGCTAGGTCTAAGCCCATTACTAGACACTCAGGCCAAAATCCACAGAGGATTTAAGTCTGAAACACCTTTGTGGCTCTGATTCTTTTTCCTATGTGCTTCCTGGGGAGGCCAGATATTTTCTCTCTCCCGCTCAGTGTGTTGCCTCCTGCCTTAGGAGGCCACCTAGGGCTGGCCCTGGGTTTAGCAAGGAGAGCTGCTCGGATCTCATCCCTTTCCCTGTCACCAAAACACCAGCTAGGACTGTGGCTTATTTTGCCCTTTCCACGCTAGGTACCTTCTGCTTTGCCGGCAATGTTAGCACTGTTGTAGCTCAGGGATCACTGTAGAGTTCAAAGTGCCCCTTTGCAGTTCATCCCGCTGGGAAGTGAAATTACAAACCAGAAATGATTTGCGCCCAGGCATTCAGTTTATTCTATTGTGCCTGAAACATGAAACATAATGCACAAACCCAGAACCAAACCACAACTACATCTCCTACCTGCTGCAATCAGGGGGCTGTGCTCTTGAAGAAGAAGGGTGCAGGCTTGGCCTCCCACAGGTCACACCTGTGGTCATCCTTGTCCTGCTGCTGCTTAATATCAGAAGGGCTTTGGCTCGTGCCAATGGGATGAATAATGTGCAGGAACACCGACGGGTGGAGTGAGTGGTATGAAACGTGGATAATGCTGAGCACCACTTCCCTTTGGTGTGGAGGTTTCTCGGGAATGCTTTCCTGTTTTTCATTAGGCAGCTGCATGACAGCCTCTGGGCATGGAGTCCCAAGCCCTTACATGGCCAAGAAAAATACTTGCAAGTTCTTGGCCTCTGAATGCCCATGTTGTGAGTAAGCTAGTGGGGATTAAATGTCCAGCCCTGTGTGTGTGTGCATGTATGGGAAAGGACTGGGAGGCACACGGTCCAACCTAGTAAATGATTTAAGGGGAAGAATAAACCTAACGGAAAGATGTTAGAGAGCTCGAGGTCATCTCGGCAGAACGGCTTCCTGGCCAGCCCCAGGACAGATCAAAGAGTAGGAGTTTGCAGGGACTCAACGCTGAGAGGCTTCACTCCTTTACACTCTGCTCCCCACTTTTCCTAGCTTTTTCTTCTGAACATGACCTCTTCTCCTCCTTAAATAAAAATCCCAGCCCAGTAGCTATTTCTAGCTACTTTATGCCAACGCAGATTTCCCATGCAGAGAAGGGATAATGTAACAGTAAATCTCCCACTGCTTTAAATTCAGTTTGCACTCTTAGTGGCAGAAAGCAAGCTTGGCAGAACCGGGAGTCTCGCCGCGTCTTTATTGAATCATTTCATTATAGGCCTGGAGAAACAAAGAGAACTCAAAAGTGTCTGACCATTGTAGGATATATGCAAATAATGAAGCTCTAATTTATCAACAAATCTCATACACAAATTTTCCTTTCTGTTCAGTTTTAGTTTTCAGAAAGAAGACTAAAATTTCCATCATCCAAAGGCAAGAGTAACACACACTAAGCAGCTCCTCGCTATGCACATGCACTGTTTGTGGTCAGATAACAAGGCATTATTTAAGATGTCCTCATCAAAGCCTATACTGCCATCTCCATAAGAAGCTGCTTTCTTTGGATCTAATTGCATTTAATAGGAGATTCGAGTATCTCCAGGGTAAGAATAGTTGGTATTTTAATATTTTGTAAACTAGCATTTTTCCAGCTGGAACCCAGACTCTTGGAAGCTGATGACAAGGAGCCATCATGCACCATCCAACACCTTCCTTTGGGAGTCTGAGCACTTTTGTTAACAAACTGTCTTACAGTACTTTGCTGTACTGTAATCTTTTTTACATTTTCAGGGACAGACTGATTACATCTACTCTCTTTAGGTCTATACAACAGTTTTCAGAGTATCTTTAGGACATATAACTAAGTTCAAGGGCTAAATTAACAGATTAATACATATAAGCTTAGAAAAGGCTACATAACAATTTCCTGCTTAACATAACCCACAGAATTTCACTCAGCTGCTCAATTCATGGCCATCTTTTATGTTAGTTAAAACTTTTATTCTGGAAAGACATTGCATTGCAGTTTAAAGATTTTTAGGAGCAAAGGTGCTTGTCACTCTCTTTTCTAAACCTCTGCAAGTGGCGCAGCGGGGCAAGTAGCACAGCCAGCAGCAGACTCTCCTCGGCTGCTCCTGCCGGTGCTCACAGTGGCCGCCACCGATACCTGCAACCTGTCGAGGTGCACTGAGAAGTACAGTGCAACTCAACGTTGAGTTATTTTGGTTTACAGCAGTTTGCAGGGAGCGTGGCTTCGAATGAAACACCATTTCCTGCCTCTCCTTGGTCTTCTATGACCTTTTCTCATACCATCACTTTCATATACAATCTGTTTATTTGACCCTAGCTTGTTAGTTTTAAGGAAGAAGAAACAGTGAGGAAGAGACCACAGGACGGTGGTTTGAAAACCTCTTAATTTCTGCACATCTGGAGCTGAGGCTCACAGAAACACACACATGCTAGGTAGGAGGAACATCTGGGAGCCATCGAGTTCAACACGCTGCTTGGAGCAGGACTTGGCCAACCTCCAGCTTTGTCCCAGCAAGGTCAGAAAATCCCCATGGATGGCGGCTGCACCACCTCCCTGGGCAGCCTGTTGCCCAGGAGGTGGCGCATCTGGGGAGCGATGGTGTCTCTGCTAGAAGGACCCAGAAATACCCAAAAGTGGAGTGTGACGCTGAGTGGACTTGTTCACTAGCGTGTCTGAAGCGGGACAAGGTTTTTGTTGAAGGCTAGCAATCTTGCAGGCTTTAGATGTTCCTCTGCCTAAGTGCAGTAGTGGTTTGGAAGGGTATAAATAAAATAAGTCAGGGAAGTTTTGAGGGAACAAATCGAATTATATATTTTGCCAGTACGGTCAGAATCAGTATCACACCTGTCAACTTTGATACAATTCTACCAGAGATCAGGTGGGCTCCTGCTTGGCAATGTGCTCACTGACACACCACACCTACCTGAGTGGTGTGGTTAACTGTAACTCAGACGCCTTTTAAATCTGAGCTGCAGACAAAGTGGTGGGAGGAGAGCCTGCTTCATACCAACAGCTCACCAAGCTAAGGAACTTGTATTTACTTCTCTGCTTGCTTTACTGCGTGAATCCTTCTGTTGGAGAGGGAAAGGACAGAGATCTCAGAGGCTCGCAAATTCCTTCCTGACTTCACTTTCCTAGGAGAATAAAGACTCAGTAAATAGTTATTATATATATAGTGTTCACACTTTAGATCTGGGCTTCAAATGTCTTTTTTACTAGGATCCGCTGAGAGCTGCTAGCTACAGATGCACAGGCTGGGAAGTCACCGGCTCTTTAGCACCCACCAAAGTTCACAGCAGATTGGCTGGCATGCCTGCTGCTCTTCTCCTGAAGCTCAGAAGAACCCTGGGAATCACCACTGAATATAATGGCCACACTAGAGAAACCAAGCAATTCTCTCTGAGACAAGAGAGAAGAGGCATGCACTAAGGCACAGAAGTGTAAACATTGCATTGTCTACAAATGTACGTAGCAGAAATGAAAAGGAAATTTGCATTGGCTTCAGTAGATTTTATATTAAATAATATAAACAAGTTGTGGATATTCAGAATGAAGTATATTGTTCCTGGGAAATTTAAATGTTTATTAAAGAAACCCTGCGGGAAACCAGCTTTCGGTAGCTGGTTGGGAAACACTGTTAACAGTGTGCTTCGGAAAGATGGACTGCACTTCCACAAAATTATAGAGATATCTGGAAAAGGCAGTGTGTTTCTAAAGTTGGGAGAGCAGCACCTCTGCAGTGGCTGGTGACACTGTAGCCCTGGCAGAATCATGGCAAAAACGGTGTATTGGCACCTGCCAGGAGGCACCGAGCTGCGCACGTCCACACAGCAGCGTTGCCTGTCCCTCTCATTGCAAAAGGACCCACTTTATGGGTGGGTGGGACTTTTGGATATTTCAACTTGTATTTAATGCAACATTCATGATTCACACTAAATCACAACACTCCCTGGAAGGAGAGCAGAAGAGCCAAGCTCTGCATGGGCTGACACGAAGGTCTGAGGGACTGCGCATGGGTGCTGCCATGTCCAGTTCACCCCCAGGACGAGCCCCACTGAAGGTGATGGACCCACCAGAGAAGGAAGGAAGGAAGGGAGACCACCAGCCAGCGTGGCAAACCCCTAGGAGATGGTGAAACCATGCTATCAGCCCATGGGGCCAATAAAAGTAACCCTGTGGCAATCACAAGGATTTGACATTCGTTATGTTATCCAGTACAAACTGAGCTCAAAAGAAAGTCTTGTTAACATTTAAAATTCTTTCAAAATAAAGTGATGAGCTGTATCCTTAAACTAGCAATAGTCTAATAAGAATTTTAAAATAAATTAAAGGACTTTTTGTTATTTGTCACCGTATTCTGTAGCTTCCTATCTCCAAGCAAAGATGTGAAATGTCTCTTCAAAGGGAAAGCGGAGCTTTCCAATGTGGTAGCTGTAAAAGAAGGAGGGAGACTTTTTCTCAAGGGGAGAATCGCTAGTGGAAATCGCTGTTGCACTTTTAACTACATACCTAGAGCACTGCACGTGAGAGGGAGAAAAGGTTGGATTAAAAAATCAGAGAAACCCTTAAGGGGTCAGATGCTCTTATTGGAGGTTGCTGCCCTGAATTTGCCATCAGCAGCCACCTGAGCTGTAGCTTCATCTAGCATTGAAATAGCCAGAGCCACTGCTTGGCCCTTCCTGAGCCAGTCCCAGCTGCGCCAAAGCACCGCAGCACCCCTTGCCTGTGTCCCTCCCTACTTACAACGTTTTTCTTGACTGGACAATGTGCTGTTTTACAAAGATTCTGCTTAACTTAGGGATTTTGACATCTTTGGCATTTAATGAGCTAGCTACTGTACTCCCCTTTTGCTCCACTGCCCCTTTGCTGCTTCCCTATTTCTTCCATATAATTCAGAATGCATTTTGCTACCTCATGATGTTGTGTTTCAATTATTTTGTATTAGTACAATATTTTGATTAGATGATGTCTTACATAAAAAAAAGGCTAAGCACCGCTTTCCCCTCAGCCAAGGCGTCTGAGCTCCAGGACGCACCTGGCCTGGTTGAGCATAACCGGGGCTGGCAGGACCCACTGCCACTTGATCCTCTCTTCACTGAGGACACCACAACTAAACTTTTAATTTGTAGCTCAGTGAAGCCTGACCAAGAAAACTTTTAAAACGCGCACTATCAGAGGGGGGAACCAAATATGTCATCTCCTTTTTCAGTGATCAGTACTATGTGCTCTACAGGAGGGCAGATGAGGTAGTTGTGAAGTAACCCATCTACAGAGAAAGAGGAATCAAAGATCGTTTATGAATCCCTTCACGTCGTCTTTGGCAAGCACTTGAAGTGGTTCCCTTCCATCCTTTCAGTCTCAGTGGTTCAGAGTAATAAGTAGGAGAGATTGTGGACCAGCCCTTATTTAAACTCAATCTCATTCCTATAAAACACTATATACAGCATGCACTTTGGTGTCCTTCAACTCAGGCAAACACTGAAGAGATTATAGCAAGCAAGGCAATGCTGGGAAGATGCTTTTGTTTTAGTTCACATGATAAACGTAGTGAAGCTGTGCCTATTTCTGCCACATGCTCCATGCCATTAACTGCTCTACTCCCACCCTCCATCAGCAGGTACAATAAGTTTATTGCAAAATTTGCCATTTAGCAATGTAAGTTGTTCTTTTCTCCCTCAAAACTTGCTTCAAGAAAATTGCAAGAAATCATTAGGTCTTTCAGAATCTGAGATCCCTGATTTCTGCTGTAATTATTAAATGCAGCATTTTTCTTTCTGTTCTCTTGTACATAATAGGTTCTGTACTGTCAGTAGCAATCTTCCAGTACACATGAAAGCAAGGTGTCACCTGCCTCTGCTGTCCTGGACAAGAGAACATCCTTACTGGCACATTTTTTCATGCACGTGTTTATCTTAAGAGGCAGTTTGAAGGGCCTGACTCTTGGAAGTGACTTGAATACTCCTCTCCTGCTAGAATCCAGTTCACAGTATCCAAACTGCGACTGAAAATAACCTCTGCCTCTGCGTTCACAGCTTCTGCGACCAGCCTCCTTGCCATAAAGCCAGATCAGCATGTAGAACATAACCTACTAAACAGCAAAAACAAAACGGCTACAAAAAATAGATTAATCGTGTTTTCAAGAGACCTCAGTGCAACTTCTACAAACGGCATGATTTTTATCATCTCACCCAGGCAATCAGGTTACTGCTACAGAACCCGAGTGTGTTACATGAGGCTCCTGATCCACCACTCCTGCAACAGCATTGCTTGCAGAACTGCACACACATACAAAAGGAACTACATTTTAAAGACATAACACGATTAAACCACAGCTAAAATAATTAAAAAAAAAATAAAAAAGGGCACTTACTGAGGCAGTTTGACTATTCAGAACAAAGTGTAAGACATTACCACCTATAGGACTGAGGACTCAGGAAACAAGAACTATAGGTTCTCTTAACAGAAAACAGAGCAGAAGGCAAGGGTTCAATCACTGCAATTGAATTGGGGCAAGAACATTAAGATGCTTGTGGGAAGTGCCACGATTAACACGTTACTAACTTCTCCAGGCAAGGAATCAAATCACTTTTCACCTCAGGTGCTTGGTGCTTCTTTTCTTCCCTTTGCTTAGGCAGCTTTTTGAAAGGTCATTATTTCCATGAAAGCACTTGATGACTGCAAGACCAAAAATGCCAAGTTCATAGCCCAAGGGGGTTTGGTCATGCTTTCCACTAAAGCTTGGCTGGAGTCTGCCAGCACAGTTCTTGGCCTAGGGAACGCTTCTCCACCTCTAAAAGGATGTGCAGATGACTGTATTTAGTCACCTCTAAGGTATATTCAAGCTAGCAACTACTCCACATTGGCGGTAAAACTTGCCCTCCACCTAAAGTAATGCTGATCTGCTCTGCCCTGTGCCAGAGACATCATCTTATCACACCACCTAGAACAGCTTGGAGCACATACTTTAACTCTTCAGCTGGGGAATATAAACTGCTTAGAAACCACAGCAATAGAAACCTTAATTAATCATCAAGCAGCAGGTTTACAGTTCATCTTTCCCATCCTTTCTTAAAATACCTATACAAGAACAGACAAGGGAAAATTTAAGCCACATTTTTAAAGTGTTAAGACAAAAACCGTTCTCTCCCAGAGGACAACGGCCACCTAACCAGCCCGGAATAGTGATTTAGTGTCAATTAAAGGAAAAAGGAACACAAGCTGATTCAGTACAAGCAGAAAAGCATTCTAGTCTTTTGTAAGGCATCTTCCAAACATGAACTGTAGTAGGCAGATGCTACCACTGGTAAAGTATTTGCCATTAGTTCTTCTGAGACAGTTCACTAAGAAAAAAGTTGGTGTGGGTAATGTGAGCTGTACTAGCCAGACAGGCAACTCTTCTCTTCTCATTTCTGAAAACGCACGTTTGACTCACACAAGTAACCAACACATACTGCAAATTTTATTTTTAATTGCCTTATTCCAGAAACTAAATTGCAATATGACTGCCATTTACACCTTCATTAAAACAAATCCACCACAGCAGAAAAAAGCATTCTTTTATTCTCTAACACACACCTGGGAACACAGCACAAATTCTAATGTCAGCACATAAAAGCTTCCTGTTAGTGCACCTTCACTGCAGTTTCTCCATTAGTTCTTTTTAAAGATTGTTTCACCTTACATACTTGCATATGCCTGCATGAAGCTTTGCATAATCTACCTGTAACACAATTCATTTTCTGAAGCCAGTGAAGAAGGGAAATTTAAAAGGCCCCATAAGTTTGCTTTATTTACAATGGCTAAGTTTTAAATACTTCGCAGTCACTCCCAGCACTGAGTCCCATTTCAAAGGATTAGTACACTTCATGATCAGGTTTTTTTTACAGGGGATTAAGTTGCCCATGCCTACAGCTCTAGAGGTATCTCAGCTGTCTACATCAAGTACCTTATAGGAAATAAACATGCTGACAAAAATACTTACAATAGTTTTTTTTGAGGGACAGAGGAGAAACTCAACCTTTGGAAAGCATCAGCAGGTCCTTGGTTTTGGCTGCAGTCATTGTTGACGAAACAGCAGCAAGGGGGAGGTGAAACAGCAGTTAAGGAGTGCCACAGAACAGAGCAGGTATCTCTGGTTCCTTTGTAAAGGGATCTTTGTTTTAGCTCTTATTTACTCCTCTTACTCCACCTTCCCCGCTTACGCCTTTTTTAAAATCAGACAGTACTCGGGCAAATTTTTGAACTATGACAGCACACAAACTTACTTGAGAGGGGGAAAGGAACAACCATGCATCTGGAAGGGGATACATTTATGTTAGTCTTTATGCAGGAAATGCGGGTTACATAGGAGCATGGCAGCCCTTTCCTGAAGACTACAGTTATCAGGAGACTGATGCACTTGTGTTATCTGGACGAAGACAGACCAGTTCCTCCCAGTTGTACAGCTGATGGGTGGGTGCAGGTCTTGTGGCAACTGAGAAACTGCTGTGAAGATTAACAAATAGGATGCACATGCATTTATATGTTCTTACATACTTTCAAAATCAGAATGGAAGGGAGAAGTCTCTATGAATCAAGGAGGTCCAGAAGACTTTTTTTTTTTTTTTTTTTGGAAACAATAAGGGAGATTCCTTAGCACATTCCAGGTTAGAAAAATTACAGGAAACATTCAGTAATTGGAATGCATATAATATACAAGTACCATTACATTTACAAAGCTGTTCAGGACAATTTTTCTCTTTCTAGAATAAGCATAAAAAAGTTACAGGCTAATTCACAATAACTTTAGATACAATGTTATTAAAATACATTGATGTTAATCATAAAAATATTTTACTATTTACATGTACATTGTATAAACCTTAACAATAAGAATATGCCCACTTCAGGACGCCTTAAATGAATATTTAGGCAGATTGGCCCATTCTATAGTGCAGTATCACTTGTTTTGGTCTTCACACCATGAAGCTGTACCAGATTCACAGTACCATTGCTAGTGCTTTGCTAAAATGCTTGAACCTTTCTACTGTGTAGGAAACATTCATTACAAAGAGCCAGTTTTGTTTCCGCTTTGTTTCTTGTTAAATCCTACTCCCAATAGTTCAGGACACTCTGCCTGGCCTTGTGCGATTTGGTTGCATTTCCAAATAAGGCTATAATTCATTTCATCAGTTATCACGCTATCTTGCTTGTAGTCTGGATGCTGTGCGATAAATTCCCTCATCCATCGGGCAACTGTCATTAACTCTCCTGTGGGCAATTGGAAGTCAAATTTCAGATCGTTTACACACCCAATTTACAACACTTAACACATAGTATTTATTGTGTATATAATATGTAGAATGTTATCATGAGGTATATGCATATGTTTTTAACTATGGCTAAACCTGATGTATAATTTGACTGACATATCAAGAATAGCCCAAAACTTACTTGTCTGGAACAATCTTCAAACTTTCAGACGTTGTAACAAGATAACGCAGAGAAAAGTATTATACTCAGCTACTGGAACAGGTGTTACTAACAGATTATAGCAAGAAGTCCCAAAACACTTAACAGAAAAGCTGTCTGAGACAAACCAAACTGCACTCAGGAGACCTCCACAATAATTATGTACATCAGCTCCTAGTGTGGCCCTGTCTACCTTGGATTATTCTGCTATTTTCCCGTGCTGGCAGCTCCCCCAGCAGAAGATAGGCAGGTTCCTAAATATACTAACTCCTGGTTTGCACACACAGTGCCTCTGCTCACCTAGGCAGGATTTAGTTGACCAAAGGTCAGTCGTCGGCACGTATGGGCCCTTGAGAGGGCCGTACAGGGCCAACAAGTGACACACACTACTTGCAGGAGACCTGCATCCTGACGAGGCAGCAAATGGACACCAGATGGATGCCACTGTTCAGGCTGTTGAATCTTACTCCTGAATGCTCTATATACCATCAAACTCCAACTAGTACAGATTAAGCTAACTTTGATAACAAGGCATCAACGTAGACTGCCAGGATGCCTGAAGAGCCTAGCAGAAGTGGAAGTCAGTTCTCTTGCATTTTCATTGCAGTTAGAACCTCAGCATTTTATATGTATGTACATATGTGCGTGTGCACACACACACGTATCCACACACACACTATATGTGTATATATACACACACGTGTGTGTGTGTGTGTGCGCGTGCGCACGCATACATAAAAGCGGACCAAAAATTATCCAGGAAGCATTTGTTGAAGGCATTATACCCTCGAACGAGAAATCTCTTAAACAAATCAGAAGCTGGGGACCTGTAAGAAAATCAATAGGGCCAGGGGATTACCAGCGCATAACAACAGAAATTCTGGAACTAAAACCTGCTACATGTTATCAGAGCTTACAGAAACTAGAGAGCAGCCTAACTCATGCTAACACAGACACCTAGTGGTCAGCCAGCTCAATTACTCTCCATTGGAAATAAATGACACCCACTGTAACTGCAGAAATCTACCATACATCTTGAACGCAGCATGCAGCTCTCAGAAAGAAGACAGCAAAAACAGAAAAAGGCACTGTAAATAGATAAGAGGTATGAGACAACTTCTGCGTAAGGAGAAGCAAGATGAAGGAAGTCTCAGGATTGGGAGAGACAACAGACCAAAGCAGTTTTACGAAATCATGAATGCTGATAAACAGTGAGTAGAGAACCATTATTTACAATACAAGAACTAGAAGGTGTATCATGAAATGAAAGTTCAAACAAGCAAAAAGGTACATTTTTCACAGAGCATGTAAAAAAACTGTGGCACTTTGTGAGGACCAGAAGTATAATTGCTTCAAAAGGGATTAGATATATACCATGGAAACCATGCCTATGAACAGAGATATATACCATGGAAACCATGCCTATGAACAGTAACTAGGCACCACAATTACCACGCCACCTTTGGCTGAGAAAACACCTATGCTGCAGACTGCCAGAAACTGGGGAAGAGTGTCAGGACAAGGTGGCGGGCCACCTTAACACTCCTTTCTTTGCTGTTCTGCGACTGTGGTGGTCACTAGCTGCTGCTTGCCTAGGCGAATCCGCAGGCTGATCGAGCGTACTGGCAGCTGCACACCAGCTAGACCCAGACCAGCAAGGGCAATTCACATCTTTGCTGCATGAGAAGAGGCGATTGGCAGAGACCAACTATGCCAGGGCAGGGTTAAAGCCACAGCAGCAACACTGCAGTGTTTTACGCACACAAGTGCTCTGTGTTCACCATCTGAGGAGAGAAATCTGAAAAATGACCATTCTTTGTAGGCAAGACATGTCCCGTGCTAGATGGGCTGCATTTCAGGAACATTTGATTTAAGATGGACAGTAAGACAGAAAAATCAAAGCTCTTGCTTGAGAAATATCATGGCACAGTAACACAATGGCTAATGCTTTTCATCTGTGAATCCTAGTTCCTGAGAACTATATTTTAAAATCATTTAAGTTTATCACAGTTGAAGAGATATAAATCCTAGATTCCTCAGTCCTGCCTTTTAAGCCTCTGTAAAAACATGAGCTGATCTTTGCAGTGCCTACAACTTGAAAGGTTTTGTTTGCACCATGAAGCTAACAAGTTCTTCAGAACGAGAACACCGGCCACATGGTGTTGAGCCTGAAGTAATTAGCTCTTGGGGAAGGAAAAAAAAAGAACAAAACCAAAACTAAACGTATGCCTCTCTTTTACTTTTTGAACAGCACTCTTCTGAAGGACAAAACCCAAGAAAACACTGCTACTGCAGTGCCTGATGTGCTTCAGGAAGTTTTCTTCCTGCTGGTTTCTCATCTCTCATTCAATTAGGCCAAACATCAAAACCCCAGTCCACCTTATTTGAGGGACAGAAACCCGAAACTTCCTACGAACAAGCAGCCTTAGGAAGGAATATTTTCAGTGAAAGGAGTAATTAGAGAGCTTGTTACCATTCTGAAGCACTACCGAACTATTACATTTAGCACGTGTGGAAAAGTCCCGATTTTTCACCTCAGCTTTAATAATGCTTTTAGCTAGAAATTTCTACAGTAATTTTCAAGTATTAAAAAGGAATGCAACACTTAAGATATATTCATAGGTTTTACATCCTTTTTTATGAAATAATTTGACTTTTGAGACTGAAAGTAACTAACTATCTAAGTGTATAGCAAGGCAAGCATACAGGTGATGTGCACACAGAACGGTATAAAACTGTTACAGACTTTGTGCCCAATTCTGAGCGAATTTTAATCATTATACTAGTACATTTTAAAAAGGAGCAGGAAAAGCCATTATATTGCCTATCTTCGAAAACATTCATGGGGGAGGCAGGGGAAGAAGCTGGTTTGCTCTGTTTTTTTTTTTTTTTTTTTTTTTTAAAAAGGAGTTTTGCTCCTTACAGCAGGGCTTTCTTATCAGGGAGCTAAAGACAAGGCCTCATGCTCTAGCATACCACAGTTTAATCTTATGAATGCCAGCACACTTTGGAGTCACACCAGTAATAACTGGCTATCAGACTCACCCTCGCATGTCCTTAGAGCACTCAAGTTAGAGGACGAAGGGACTAGTATATGTGCAACACACTACTACAAAGTAGGTAACACAGTGGCAAAAGCTGAATTAAGTGGTGTTGGAAAGCGATGCTTGCATTGGATACTACCCACAAACTGTATCAGTTACTCCTAACTTAAGTTCTAACATGGATCCTGAAACATTTAAGGTCAGAATTAAATAGGTCTAGATCTAAGCCAGGAAACACGTTCCGGTCCTCTGCCTAACGATTCAATACTTAACCAGAGCGCAGCAGTTGCCACCAGTTTTACCCAATTGATAGCTAGAAAATATCTCAATTACTCTCAAAGTAGAAAAGTGCCAGGAAAATCACTGTCCAAAAAGGTCAGACATACCAGATGCTCTCTTTTTTATCAACTTCAGGTAGTTTAGGATGGTGCATCTTGTGTCCACATCCACTTCCATGTTTTCAAGATAAGAATTCAAAACTGGGATCAAACCAGGAAAGAATCCTTCCTGTATAAGAGAACACAGTCAGCACAAAAGATACTTGACCTAATTTTTGGGAGGGTGGAACGGAGGGAAAGGTTGTGTGTCCAGATAGAAGAGGCTACGACCTTCCCATTGATAATTGTATCTATGCTCATTAAGGCGTACTCTTCTGTTTCTGTTCCTGTGCCGTTCTGTGCAGAGCCACATCCATCCACAACAGCATTTCCACCTTAGTGAGCGACAAAGGAAAAGGAAGTAGTAGTTAGAAGGCAACAGGCACACAAAACATTGACAACACTGTTGTCAGATTGCTTGTTGCAATACCTTTACAAATATCCTTCCTGAAGTAAAACATCCCCTGCCGGACAGCATCTCTTTTCTGGGCCACCTTCATGTTTTCATCCACCTAGTGAAGGAAAATTTTCAGACAGTAGGAATCTCGAAACTCTCACATTTTGGTCTCATTAGTTGGAAGATCTGCTATGTTTCTCACTATTCCACCACACAAGGCCAAGCTCTGGAGGTATTTCATTTTTTCAAGGGTCTTGCGCAAAACCAGGAAGAGATGACTTTCTATAAAATTAGGTCACCAGCAGAAAAGGTAATGGTATTACTAATAGGCTGCTATGTTAGAATAGGCAATGCTAATCTTAAGTCTGAACAGAAACAGAGCAATAGCTCTGATTATCAGGTTGCATCTCATCTGGCAAACTTCTCTATGAATGTCTAGATGCAATTTAAATTAGTACAGAACAAGAGAACTCACATTTCCCTACCCATAGTCTGTTGCTTTCATTAATAAAATCATTGAAGTCTTTAGAAGAGCCACCACTGTATTAAAAACTCGCAGACATAATATTCAGGTTCACGTAATATCGGATTCATTTATCTATCCCCAAATGCAAACATCTATCAGATAATTAGATAAAATTAAACTGTTAGTGGAAAAAAAAACCCTCTAAGTTGTAATATTATCAAAAAGCTACACAGCAATGTCACAAAGTTTCTGGATAGGAGATTTTGTCCATCGTTTGATTTTCAGATACCTAGCTTTACCATTGCCTTAAGAAAAAAGGCCAAGACTTGCTGAATTGTTTGGTTCACCTTTTAAGTGCAACGCAAAATCTTCATTAAATTCTTAACTTTCAAAGCTTTGTTTACAAAAGCCTATTTTCATTATGTAATGTATTTATGCAACAAGTCGCTTTGAAAGATTAGAAGCATTCTAGCTGACTGGAAGACAACCATACTTGATTAGACAGCAGAGATTGAGAGATTAGTCCCATAAACCCTTATTCTTCTAAGCAGCAGAGGCAGGTTTCGTCTTCCAGAGGTTGTGCAATTCTGTACTGTGTTATGTGCTGAACTGCTCTGCAGGCTTAAACAACTTGATTTTTCACCACCCCCCCCCACCCCTCCCAATTCTGTTCAGTTTCCTTCTATACTCAGTCTCTTTTTCAGTCTTAACTGGTACTCGTTAGCTAAAAATTTGCACTTTATTTATGAGACATTCTGCATGCAGTGCCTAAGTACACTACTGATGAGTGCTAAACTGCTGTATCTTATGCTCATTATTTATGCAGTCTGAACTCCCTGACATCAAGAAGAGAATTCCTCCTTTTAAGTTTGCCATTTCAATCAATTATTTTTTTTAGACTTAATAATAGAAATGGAGAAAAATACTGAAGTTAAAAACACTAAGAAAAGCAGCAAGATACTATTGATACACAGTAGGACTATCCATCTGAATGACAATTTTCTTGTCAGGTATCTCAGGAAGATGTGCAAGTACATTTCATCCAAAACAATCTAGCAACTGCGCAGACAAGATTAAGGAAAAAATAATTTTGCAGCACTGCCCTGTTTAAATGAATGAATGAAGTCGCTACAGAACTGTTTCGTTTAATAACTGTAATATGATTTCTCCAAAGCTTTTAAGCGTGTTTATTCCCTGCTCCTTATACAGAATTCACACAGGAACAGTTGCCTGAAGTTTAACTTTTATTCTTTCACTGAATGTAAGACAGCAAGATAAACTTACACAGAGAGTTAAAGTACCTGGTCACTGGTGCTGAACAATGCAAATTACAGTAGATTACTATTTTTTTTATTTATTGTTCTCAGAACGCACCACTGATTATTGTTGTAGGACAGACCTCTTCTACTGAATGTCATACATGTCATAATAAAACCTTTGCTTTGGGAGAATGAATTCAGTACAATGCCAAATCCATGTGTTTATATGCATTAATTAACAGGAGTAAGTGGAGAAAGGAAAAGGCGGCATACATTTATATTGGCTGCTGAAGATGTGGCTCTTCGGGGAAAATCAAATGTGTGTGGAAGACTGAAGTTTGGCAGCCTAGGAAAGAGTTATTTTCGTAATTCATGTTGAGTTACCTTTGATAGACAAAGCCAAAACGGAATGCCCAACAGGAACAAGTAAGAGGCAGCCACGTTCTTATTGCCATTACTGAAAGCCAAATTCAGCTGCTTTTAAGAGAACTAATCAAATCAAGACATCCTTGCTTTCCCTAGATTTTTAACAATTTCTGTATAGACAAACAGTCTCTGAAGAAGTGTCCACTGGCCATTTTTAATGCTGCCATGAAAGGTAAACCAGAAACAGCTAACCACTTATCGATAAGCTTAATCCTATTAGATAGTAGTAAAACAGTTGTTTAATATCGTAAAACAGTTGTTTAATATCGTAAAACAGTTGTTTAATATCGTAAAACAGTTGTTTAATATCGTAAAACAGTTGTTTAATATCGTAAAACAGTTGTTTAATATCGTAAAACAGTTGTTTAATATCGTAAAACAGTTGTTTAATATCGTAGAGTTGGAATTGATGGTAAAGTAATGGTCCAGACGAAAACCGACTGAAAGATGGAAATGAGTATTCTGCAAATGTATGAATACTAGTTCCCAACTTGCAGAGGGTAAAAATGAAACTTGACTCAATTACTATGCCTTTAGCTTCAATAAATGTTATATTTCACACCTACCTTGGACAAAGGAATGAGGAAATCCAGTTTATATGACAGAATCACTCTGGTGAGCAACACCACAAACACAACATACGCAGAGTTTTCAAAGTCTGTTAATTGGACCTAGACATGAAAAGATTAAAGACTAAATTACTTTAGTTGGAATACGCTCACAGAAATAGATAGCTATCTGGAAGAGTTTAAAACAGATTGACTCAAATGTTCATGCAGATACTTGTAATAACGTATTCACATGTTGTCTACTAGCACAGACGGCAACGGGCGTGCTGGCATCATCGACGCTGAATTCAAATGCACATTGCAGCACACTCACTCCAACAGCCTCAACCCTTTAATCCAGTGCCAAAACACACTTGTGTTTAAATAACCTGCACCTTCAGGCTCTCTGTGTAATTACAAATGCGTAATAGCTCTCAAATTTCCACTTTAAAGGGACTGAAGTTAGAGAGCTCAGAAATAGAAAGCTATAAGACACAAGCACTTGTGAAAGACAAAACACCGCCAGCGGAATTGTTCCGTACCAATAAAAGTACTCAAGTAGTACAGTTTCCCAGGAACTGCACACGCTTTGTTTACAACTGCTTTAATGCAAGCCTAATTCCTCTCCCCATCACCCCAACTCCATTAGCATGCTTTTAATATGCTACAGTAGATCCCCTTGTCAGTTACGTTCCCACAGTCCGCGTTTGATTAAGCACTGCTGTCCACTCCACTTGCGCCTACCAATTCAGAGGGGAGAAAACACAGCAGAAGTAATAAGGGTTTGACAGTGGATGGCAGAACGCCTGGTGTTTTTCCAGTCGTAAGTGAACATGCTTTTGTGCATGTGGACTCCTTCCTTACCTCCATAGGCCTGAATTCCACTCTCCATCCAATATCTGAATTTGGAGGTGGTGGTTTAAATCTCATCGTCTGCCAGTTTGTAGACTGAATATTCTGCAAAGCAGATGAAGTCATCTGTCACAGTCAAGATATGCACCATTCTCCAGCACAGTCACAAAAAAACAAACAAGCAACCAGAGTCTCATTAGTTTCCCCAAGAGCAGCCCATCAAATTACAGAGAAATACTTCCAAATAAAGAGGCATGACTCCCTAAAAGCTGTAACGTAGCTACCCATCCTAAGGTGTGGCAAATATGTCATACCTCCTTATATTGTGCTGTTTGAGGATTACATACAAGATACTATGAGGCAGAGCTTGACCGACCTTTTTATAGAGGGCTGATGCATCCAAAACTAGAAATACTTATCATTATCATAGTCATTCTTTCACAAATCTACGTAATAAGACATGCACTTATATATAAATGCATCATACAAAATAGCTTTTAGCAAGCCATAAAAGACGGCAGTTCCCCACAACAGTTATCTACACGACTATAGTTTGGGCTCTCTCTGTTTTATTGGGTTGAAAGTATGAGCCACCATCTTCTCCTAAAAAAATGACAAAACAGTTTAGAAATATACAGCAATAAGCATGCTTGTAACTGCAAAGTCACACGCTAAAGAACTAATTGGAGTAAGCGAAAAACGCAGGAAAAGAACAATATTATCAGATAACATAGCCATCCTCTAATTGAACAGTACTACAGAGAATAAGCAATTTTAAGTATTTATTTATTAAATTGCTCTTAACCAGACATAACCTCAAAATGGTCCGATTCATTCGCATCATCTAGATGTATTTTCTCCTCAAACAAAGTCAAAGGGTCTCGAATGAACAAGTGTGCAATATGCTGTGCCAAAAGGTGATCAATACCTACAAAATGAAAATTCAGAGAGATAGGTCAGAGACCACAAAGCAGGCTTTAGGAAATGATACGTTTTACAAGAAACAAGACTGAAAACATCCAGTGGTGCAAGGCTACCTTAACCCACCACATCCTGTTAACGCTTAAACGATGACTCGGGGAGGGAAGAAAATGATTAAAGAGAAAAGAGAATGTGCTCTTGCTTGGAAATAGCAGCTGAACACTGGTGTAGCTGCCATTCTTCCTGTTTCCTGATGCACCTGTGTCACAGTTCCTAAGGCAGCTCTACTCTCTCTCCACAAAGATAAAACATTAACGTATCAAACACCAAGCTTCTCAAGCTGGAAGCTTGGGCACAGTTTCCATTACAAATCACTATTTTTACTCTCAGGACCAGACCACACAGATACCTCCTGAGCAGCAGTCACTACTCTCAGGGATGCACAACGAATGAAATAAAGACTACAACTTCAAGCAAAATATCCCCACACACTGCAAGCAGTATTCTAAACCTGCTCATAATGAGGCAAACACTTACCTTCCTTTATCAGGTGCTCGTAGATATCTTTGTCTATTGTCAAATCAATGTCATTGTATTTCTCACCACATTCAGATAGATAACTGTCTATGGAATCATATCTGGATTTACTGATTCTATAATGGTTGTTCTTCAGTGGCTATATAATTTAAGAATACAATATTTTAACAGCTTGTTAATAACGTTACCCGAGTTTTGCTCACTCATGACACTTATCTGAGAATTATTACCCTGTCTAAAAAGAACTACAGCTTCAAAGATTTTTCAAACGATATTGAGTCTTCAAAAATGAAAGGAAAGTCCAGATGTACAGACATGCACGTGTGCAAGAAAGATCTTATTAGCACGAGTCTTAAATAAGCTTGACAGAAAGTCATCCTGGAATTGATGGCTTTGTTCATAGACATACATTTGAATGACAAAACAGTCCACTCTTCCAAACATAATGGCTACACTTCTCTAAAAACGGAAGTGTTCTCCTGAAGTAACACAACATTTCAAAATAAATCTAAGTATCCGGAAAGTGTTATTATAGCTACGACAACACGTACCAATACAGTTTCATTATGCACACATAATTAGAGATGCTCTTAAACCAGGTATTTCAATAATCATTTCAAGTTTTTTTTTTTTTTTCTTTAAATAAGTTTGAAGATGTCTTGGATGTTAACTGCTGCTTAGACAAATTTCTTAAGTTCAAGTTCTGATGACTGGCTCCTTTCATGCAGTTCCAGTTTATATTAGAACTTATTCGGCATCACCTGCCATTTAATACAAAGCAACTTCTGCCTTTTGGGCTCAAGTACAGAAAGCAAAATTTCATCACAGACAGACTTTTTCAGCAAGCTGCGGAAGAGTCAAAGTGGAGTTTCACTGGAATTCCATACCTAAAAATATGTATTTACTACCGTACACCATATAACTAAGGGGAATGTTTACATCTCCTCTCATAGGAGATATTTACTACGAAGAACACACATTCCCTGCATATAGTCATCAGAATCCCTGATGAGAATCCGACACTAAAGAAAGCTCAAGTATTCCGTCTTCCGTCTTAAAGGGGAAGAAAAAAAAAAAAAAAAAAAAAAAAGACGCCTACTACCTAACCTTACTTACCTGCAGTCCCCTCTCTTCTTGTGTTCGATCATCTACAGATGCAGAGATTACTCCCCAGCGACAATCAATATCGGACACATAGCCTCTGTAGAATGGAGACGCAGCACTCAACGCCATCTAAAACAAAATAGAGCCTGATATGGAAAGAAAGGACAAGCCAAGAAACCAAAAGTAGTATCTTCATCTCACAGGAAAGGGAAACTTGTTGGTCCAAGAAGTAACTGAAGTCTATAGACTTCATTTTAGCATAGAGCTGAAAGCCCATCACATCACAAACCTCTCAAAAACCTATCTCCAGAAAATAGCTACACAGAGAAATAGTGTTATTTAACTGGCATCTGATTTTCTCCAAATTTATTATGCCTATGGGTCAGCACTTCAGGAACAGAGAGCTGATACACATATAAGCAATTTCATGATGAAGCAGCAAGTATTCTGCTTGCACACCTCCAAAAAGTTCACTTGGCCATCATTTTATTTTGTTTAGCATATTGGCCAGGCACTTCATCAACAGAGTTGGAACATACCTCACTCAAAGCTGGAGCTTACCATGTAAAACAGGCTGATACTTTGTTTTATAATACCTGTCTCTAGATGCTCACAAAAGGGACACATGTAAGCCACTTAAGTTGAAATTTTCCATAAAGTCAAACAGGAGTTGAAACTATAAAAATTCTTTAAGCTGTGACCTTGTTTTGTTTCCCTGAAAAAGGGCCTCAAATGCATTTGCAGAGGTGTTTGACAGAAGTCTTACGCGTGTGGGAAGCAGGAAAGAGAGGATGAGAAACAGTCATCTTTTTCTTTGTGGTACCATATATGTTTTTAGAGATTGTACTCACACAAAGGTCACCTGGTGACAGTTCAGATGCATGAAATCTCTTCGGAGTGAATAGTAAGACTTACTCAATGTCATGTGACAGCACAGTAAGAGACACTAATACTTCCATGGAAATACTAAATTTCTCACTAGCATCTGGGTTTTTCCTCATATAGATTTTATTTTTTACGTTTAGCAGCTTTTGCACATTGAATAGTCCATGTGACTGAAGTGCACTACTTACCACAATTGGACAGATTGTTGCTAGCTGATCATAGAGATATCTTGCTTCAGAAATGCTGCAAGCCTGGAATGTTACCTGTTGGAAGAAGTACAATTGCTACTGTAATTTCTATAATCACAGCACAAGCTCCATCTTCCTAGAATTTGAGTATCTATTAGAATCAATGATATCATACAGAGATTTTAATACCAAGAATTTTAAATGTCTTTTTGCGATTCTTAGACAAACTTTTGCCCCATCTGTCAGTGGCATTCACTTCATGAGCTTCTTTCCCCGTCGTTTTCATGGTCATTAAAACATTTCACACCACAGTGCTTAGGCTGCGAGGCTAAACGTACAAACATTTGCCAGAAACCAAGAAAAGAGAGTTAACATCCACAGTACACACATGGGTTGTTAATGCAACTTCAGGAAGCACGCCAGGAACCAGCTCCCTTAAAACAACAGTCAGAAACTATTGCAGATGTTTGTTTTACCTTACAATTAATCCTGTTTTATAAAATCGCCGTAATTTCAAGATGCCTTTGTTTATTTTTCCCAGTATTGCAGGATCAAAGAGTTTTGTGTCTACTCTAACGTAAAAACCAAAACACAAACACCCTTCCCCCCCTCCTCCCCCAAAATCCAATTTTGCCTGTATTAGAGGCCAGCAAAATGGACACAAAGCAAGACGGAAATGAAGCATTTCCAGAAGACATTAATGGTGTGGAAGTCCTAGATGAAACTTGCTCAGAGCAGCATCAAACGAGATACATCTGCAGTATCAGATCCTTCCCAAACTACCACTTCACACATTTTAAAGATGCAGAGGGTTCAAACACCTCAAGGTTATTAAAAGAAACTGAACATTCGTCCATCTATGTTGCTTCTCAGTATACATACTCAAAGATCATAGGACAATTTAAGTTGGATGGAACCTCTTGACCACTGTCATGACATTATGCAACAGGCCTCAGCTCTAAAAATACTGTTGCTTTTTGATCGTTCTGAAAAATACCAGCCAAACACACATTTAACACTTGAAGAAATTACCATTAATAAGCCCTGTGACATGCGTATGTTCTTCTCAATCCTTTACCTAGCACTGAAGCCCACCCCACCCTCCAAATAAACTTCAAAAAAAAAAAAATCTCCTAAGCTTAGCGGGACATATTTCTTTTTCTTTCTTTTTTCCAGTCTATAGCCAACATTCCTCAAGAGAATGCATCCAAAATTAGAAAAGGCGGGTGGGGCAAGGACAATATTTCTTCTCTGTCCATCTTTCACCTAGCTATCAGAGAACATCCACTTTGAAAAGATGCAGCTATAGTTCTCTTGCAGAGAAGCTTAATTTTGGATTTCCAGAACTGGGGTGCAGTAACACATCCTTCTTTTGACATATCTATATGCTCCTCCCCTTCCCCTTTATGTTTATCCTAAATTGCATTAAATCTGGGATTTGACTCGGACACCAAGCCAAACATCCTCTTAGTGAAAAGAGTCTTCTCCAGAAGAGCGCTACAGGAACACAAAGCTCAGAATACATATGGACACGGAGCCTCAGAAAGGGCAGGAGTACTATGGTTGGCCTAGCCATTTGCAGGGAACAGTCTTCCACTCTGTCTGGCGCTGCACTATAATTGCAGACAATCCGGAAAAAACTGAGGAGTCGTTATTTTGGACCTTGAAAATATAACTAACCAAGTTATAACCTTAGAGCATATAGAGAAAATGAAAAAAAGGAAGTACACCTACTACAAAAATAGGCAGAAGACGACACATTTTCTTCTAGTCAGCTATCGAGAATTAATAGTCAATACAGAAGCAGTTGCTCACAGCACCTACCAGCTTATTTTCATTCTCCCTTTGGCAATAAGACTGCTGAATTTGATCACTGATTATGAGCATGGTGAATACCTACATGGTATTCCATAAATAGGAATTTAATGTAGTTTTAGACAAGTTCGTATGAGGACTGAAAGGTAAGGTTGTATTTCTTTTGTTGGTCTTAGACAAGAAATAGTGATGGTGAGAAATAGGCCATATCAAAATTAGTATCATGTAAAAACATGCAGTATTGTATACACTATGCTACTTTATCAGATTCTCCCTAGTTTACCCTTCGTGAGGGGAAATCACCCTTAGCCACTCTCTAGAGCATTTTGTTTATTCAGCTTTTTTAGTTTCTTAATCTCAAAGAGAAGCGTTTTGAATAGGGGTTATTTAAACCAATGCTGCGAAACAAGAAGAACTTGCCTTTAATCTCCTAGAGACTTAACGCACTAGCCTCTTCCTATTTCTGCTTCCAAGACAGCAGTGGCAACAGGCAGATGTTATCAACAATGCTACTACCTAAGCCATCAGGCCCTAGCGTCAGGTTGCTATTAATAGATAAACCTTTAAAACAAACGGATTTTGAAAGGACTAAAGCTCTCTCAAAATACAAAACTTGGACTTAAACTTAGGATACTGCAGGCTACTAGTAACTCAGGCAAAGAAAAGAGAACGGTCACGCATTAAAGGGACAAAACAAACAAAAATGCCTCCCACCACACACTAACAGAAGACAGCTACTACCCACATAGGTTTGGTAGGCTCATGGGGCAAGCAATGAGAAAAGAGTTTCTTAGTAGATAGCTAAAAACATGAAAGGATAAGGCATTTTATACATGAATTACTGCTATTTGTAAAGAAAATAAAATAACATTGAGGGAGAAAACTACTACTCTTTTTTAAAGGTAACACACAATTTAAGATGGCTTGTTATTGCTTGCTTTGCAGAACGAGGAAAGGTTAAAAACAAACAACAACAAAAACACATCCACCCACACCACACCAAACAAAACCACCACACTCCTGCAAGACAGTTCAGCTTCCACTTCGACAACATCCTTCAGTTACAGACTGAAGCAAGAGGACAGCGATCTTCTGTCCTGATCTCTCACTCTTGAAAGATGGCAGAGTGCCAGGGGAGGGTGCTTGATCAAATGAATGGGATTTGACCCATTCGGGGATCAAGCAAACTCTTTTGGCAAGGCATGAAAGTACATTACAAAGTTAGCAGAAAAGAAACCAGAGTACAAACAAACAAATCTGGATTTTAAGAACACGTTACCATATGCAAGATAAAGTCTGTTTTACTCCCCTAGCCTCTGCTCTGAAAATTCATCAACTAAGTTCAGCTAGACAGATTAGGGAAAAGGCAAGTCTTAAAAAGGGAACAGATTAAGGCAGACAATACTCTGTTACACCTTAGAAGCAGATGCATTTTACCTGAAGACAGCAGTTTCCCATGCCGAAACCCATAGCATCCATATATATAAAGTCCGGTTTAGCTGCTTTTGCTGCTTCTCCATCATCATTAGGAAATGTTTCGATAAATGGTGATGGTGTATTCTTATCTTTAAATACTGTGTGGAAAATACAAGTACTCAGTAACCCAGGGTATCAGATTGAACAATTATTTTGAAAAAGAGAAAACAAATTGAATTCACTCACTTGGTACATTTATCACAACCTTCTCTCCTCTTCGGTGCCGAATATTTCTGGTCAGCGTACTAAAACAAAAAGAGTTCGCTGAAATATATTCTCACATTTACTTTCTCAGCAATTTTCACAGGATGTCAGTTTGTCTCATTTGTTTTCAGCATTCTCCTTCAGGATCCATCTTTCCTTAGTTTACAATAGGCTATAACAAATACAACATGTACAAATTTTTCTTCAGTAAAGTCAGTCCTGTTTTGAGGGACTTCACTGTACTACGCTGATAGAACAGGCAGAATTAAAAGGCCGCAGACCTGAAGAAGAAAGCTGCAAGTGAAAAGGCCTGCTTAGTTTTCAAGCTAGAATGATTTTTAGCTCTCCTAAGTCTTATTCTATAATCAGAAAACCTTCTAGAACTACACATGCAGTTTGACACCATGCCCCGTTCCAGGGTACCTAGAACGAGCTTAGTACCACCGTCATGTTTCCAGAACAAACTGTGTTGTGACGTCCCTGAGTGAAAGCTGGATCAGTTGTGGTAAAAGTGCTTACCTATGGGATTTCAAACTGGAATCAATTGTGCAGTAGCAAACCAACAGCACTAGCCCCATAATGGCATCATCTCCTATATAAAGTTACTTAACAGTTTACCTAAAGTCACTCTGACAAAAAATTTACGTCACAGACCTCTCCATCTCCTTGGGATATGTACAGCAACTAGTCATGCAAATCTCTATTTCAGTAGTGTAAAGGAGGGGCAGGTACGCATATGAAACGTATACAAATAAAGATATTGGGTTTTTCCTTCCCACTCCTCAAATACTCTTACCTAAATCGAGGATGCTTATTGATGGCTTCATCTGGAAAAAACAGGGATTTTGAAGCTCCTCCTTCTACTGGTGTTGGCTCACATTCTGGCAGCGTAAATCCAGGACACCCTAGCCTGTATCACACAATAACATGAGTCCAAGCCATAACTAGGATTCTAGCAGAGAAAGGAATTAAAAGTTTTTTAAAGGCTTGTGTTACTGAGCATCTCTGAGGTGCTTTGCAACCCTCTCACCTAAGCATCTGGAATTGCCAGAAAGCAGTCTTAAGACAGCTGCTGTTAAAGCCAGTGCTTGCTAACAACTAGCTTCTATGGTGGTTAGAACAGAGGGGGGAAAAAAAAAAAAACACACACAAACACAAACCAAAACACAACACCACACCTACACACACCGCTTTAGTCTATCAGTGGATGCTAAACATGGACCTTTTAAGTGTCTGAAGCAGAAAACTTTGCAGTATTGCGCACAGGATGCACACACATATTAGTACGTAAGTACCTGCCGTCAATCCTGACATGCAGCAACGCTCTGTGCCTTACACTGTTTCTCTAAAGAGTACTGGTTAATACTGATTCCTGAAGAAATTCACCAGTTCTGCTCCCAGCAATCTACCTCTGTTTAAAAAAAACCTTACCTAATCTGCCCCACAAGAATTAAAGTCATTTCAAGCGCTACACACAACCCACAGGGGTTGCCACAGTTTGTGATTTTGTAACTCTGAAGAACTTCTCCTTGCTTATTAAAACTGTCCCACCTGGGGGAAAGTTACAACTATTAAGCACAAAATGCTGAGAGGTGTGCAAGTAAACCAAAATAAAACTCTCTCCTTTGGAACCTCTGTTGAAAGTTCAAGAGTCACTGGAAACCAGAGTAAGTAGATTCGCAGCCCAACCGCGACAAAGGAGCATTAGAGAACATGGAAGTAAAGTTGCAGAAGATGAATTTCTCCATGCTACATAGCATATAGGACAAAGACTGCACTATCTAGAGAGGCCACAATATTTGGATTTTAAAAAAGGGTTAGCTGATAATAGATACAAACAAGCCTCTGGAGATACGAGGAAACAGACTCACATTTCTGGAAATACTACCTATGCTAAACACATATTTCAATATGAATTTCTTCTTCCTGGTTTAAATAAAGAAGCTGTCTTATTAGTTGTCCTAACTAGCTTCATTGCTTACATAATAAGCCATAAAGAACCTGTGTAACTATACAAAATTCATTACTACAGTTTTCAAGAAAATATTGTTTGCTGGCCCAGTGGCAAGGGCTCACAAACTTAAAAACTGGAGATACTGATTTAACTTCTCAGTTGGACAGTGACTTGCAACGACATCTCAGGAAAATCCCAGCCATTCAGCACTTCAGCTACTGAAAAAACAGGCAACGTCAGTGCATAACCACCAGTGTATTTTTAATATTCAAGCTTTTTTTTTTTTTTTGGAGGGGAGGGTCATTTATTTTAAACTAAATTTAGTTATTTTAATTTGCATAAGCCCACTCTTTACCCTTCCTCTTTTTCAGCACTCTATACAAAAGAGTTTTTCTCCATTTAGATGGATTTTTTTTTTTTTAAATATAAGTCACTATAGAGGTAACAACCAAAAAAACACTCAGAAAAGTAATTTAACGGGGTTTCAGTCAAACAAACAAAAGCAATTTGAAAGTCAGGATGAACGGCAAGAAGCAGGAATAAGAAATTAAATAGCCTAGAGAAGAGGAAGCCATGCTTAGGATGATTCTTAAGTCATAAACAGCTTGTACATTTTATTATTTACTGACTCTCTCTAAATCAAGTTCCATATATTGCTTTCTTCAGCCACGTAAAAACTATTTACCTGTATCTCTAACATGATAAAGAACCCCCCTCTCCTTATTTACTCAGCACAAGTCTGTGCCTGAAAACTTACAAAATCATTATACGGGTTAATAAATTTTGTTAAGGTTGCAGGGCAAAAAACCAATTCTGTAATGTATTTAGAGTTTCTTTACTATATTGCTTTATATAAGCTCATATTAGTACGGAGATATCTGGTACAGTTCACAGTAGGAAGGAACATGTTTTGTCAGTGTTCTTAAAGGAGCATTCATGGGGGCGTAACTCAGGCGTTTTCGTACAAGAGCATGAACTTCACTGCTAAGTCACATTTTGTACCACGCGTGCTCTGAGCAAGAATTTGGAGCCACTGCATTCTGTACCATACCAGAAACCAGGCACCGAGACCAGCTGAACTGAAATAGCTTCTGTTTCCACTGTGGAACAATTTCTTACTATATTAAGCATAATTATCCTCATTCATTTGACTGGTGAAGTTAGTAACAATGAACATACTAAACTCCTGCTTAGAAAGATGTTTGAAAGGAAGGTCACAGAGTATGGTTTCTCCCAGGCAACGCAGTACATGCTCAACTTCATCATTTCTTCAATAGCCTTTTTACAAAAACAAGGGGAGGAAATTATCTTTTGTCAGGATGTTATGAACTTAGGAAAGGCGCTCCTTTTCAGATTCAATAAATATAGGATTATAGAGGTGGTAGGTTTTCATTCCGTAAAGATAACCACAGTCCCCTTCTACTGTGTGCTCAAAGCCACCAAAAGCAGCATGCGCGTGTACCTTAGTGAATAACTAGCGTTAAAAATTAGATCAGGTTAGTCACACTTTACAAAGCTGCTACTTATAAAGATCAAAACCTAAAAAGTAGGTAAAGAGAAACTTGTTATATACAAATTGCCATGCCAATTCAAGATTACCAACTTCTTCACGATACTTTGCTTTCAGTATTCAGGACTTCTAATACCAAACCATAATAGATTAAAAGTAAGCTACAAAAGAGAAAGATACTGATTTCTTTCTGTCTCATGAGGACAAAGATTTTTAGGAAACAAGAACTTTAAAGTTAAATTACTTTAACCGAATCATATTTTGCTCAGTTTCACTGTGCAGTACAACTATATAGCAATAAGGAGAAAAGCGTAAACATTCACCACTACACAGCCTCGCATTTCTCAAGCAAACAACAATCTAACCTTGGAAACGATGTCACAGTGCAAACGGCCTCATTTTCTTTAAGTACAGAAGCAGCCTCTTGCCTTCTTTTCCTCATGTTGTCTTGTACGGTATTAAACTCAGACATGGTTCCCCCGTACGGCTGCCCAGGTGTCCCTTCAATCATATAGCTTCCATACTCTGGTCGCCAGAGCGTTGGGTGACTTAAATAAAACAATAGCCTAGTTTAAACACTTATACTACTGCAAAAGAGATGAATTATTAGCATGAGTTTCAGAAAAGAATGCAACATGTAAGAAAGATTAGCTATTAACAAAGCTGATTACTTTGTGGAATTAGACTTTCCAGTGGGAGACCACTGGGAAAGCTAAAAGAAATTAAGGCACAGTTCTGCACTTGAAGTGCTGCTGTATAGTGGAGAAAAAAAAAAAAAAGTCTCTGTCAAACTGTAATCACCTTCAGTAACTGGCTCACGCTTTGTTCTGGGGGAGGTTTTAGCTGAAACTGGTAAAACAAAATGTTTAGCTGTTCCCACAATACAAGGCAAGGCAAAGGTTATGCTTAATTTTTTTTTCTACCTTCCTGTTAAAACATGGTCGTGCTTCAAAAAAAATGTGTAAGCTTAAGAAAGAAAATGAGTGAGTGCATGTATTCACTCCAGGAAAATGAAACTTCCCAATTCCCTTGACAAGCCGCCCCATCTCCACGGAGCATGCTTTGTCCAAAGACGCAGCAGAATTTTCCACTACCAGTCCTTCTTCTGGTGGTAAGAATTTCAAATACAAAGTCTAAAAGCAGGGCAATCCTTTACTCTGCCCCTTCAGTATTCTCCCTTTCCGACATACATTGAGAAATACAGGAAAGCCTTATTGGAAAGCAGAGGCGTAGGGTACCTGGGAGGAAGACGAGAGGCCCAGGGCACAAAGGCCTATCATCACTAGGGAAATGTTTCTCTAACTTCTTGAAATATGTGACCTGCTTTTGGCTCTTTTCAACCAACACACTATTATCTCCAGTCTCATTTCTCTCTCTCCTGGAAAAACAGATCTGCTGCCAATTAAGAGGCAATTCACCATTCTCTGGCTACTTTAACTAGCAATATGATCTAATTATTTTCTAGAGCTATTTTTTTTTCAGATGCCCTATGTCAGGCATAAAGACTACGTGCAGGGGGACCTTCTTCCGCACTGACTTTTGTTCCCTGACAGTTAAGACCACCTGTTTGCCCCTCTTTTTCATTCTCCAGAAGACAGTAGCAAGAACATAGAAAAATGCAGAAGAAACCACCTCTCTAATCTTGGTTTTCATTTTCTTGCCCTGGAGAAACTAAGGGTGAAGGTTAAAAAGACGGCCACAACAGTCTCACATCTGCCAGTCAGATGGACATCACCACCGTTTGTGATAATATAGATATGAAAGCAGAGAGAAAACAAACACCTAAACTTCCATGGGTTCATCGTTACTTTTTTTGTTCCCAAGGTGTAACACAAAAGGTACCTGGACCTCTTGCAGGTGTGCTTACAGTCTTCCACTTCGCTGTGCCCCAGTTTTCTCTGAAAACATTGAATATCTGTGGCTTACAACTTTACTGAGAGCAGATTTGAAAGTACAGTTAGTTCTACAAAATTCTGCACTGTGTCATAACAAAAAACAAACCAACCAACCAGTCCAGGAAACAGCTACTCACTTGGGGTTTATCTTTTCGCCTTTCTCTTGCAGCGTTTGAAGAACTTCTTCACCACATAGCACCAAGCGTACCTTCTTATTCTCATGGTCAAATTTTACTAACATATATTCCACCTTTTGTGAATAATAAAAATAGAGAGTTAAACAACAGCATTTTGTTCACACACACACTCACACAAAATCTTAAGCATTAAGTAGAAAGGGATGCCAGACGCCAGGCTGAACTTTTCCATCTCTATAGAAGTTTAAAGCAGTTTAAAGCATCTCTATAGTTTAAAGCAGTTACTAACTATGAATACAGTAAACACAGGAGAAGATAATTTGGTGGCTTATCGTCAATGCTTATTTAATTTTGAATAAAGAGTCAAAATTAATTTAAACAGCCTTAAAAATCTTTCCCTCCATTTCTAACTGTAGAGATTCCCCAGAAAGACTCCTGAACCCAACAAGCGATTAAGTGATGCCAGTAAAGCGTTACAGAGCTGAAGAAAATCGTTTCCCTAACACGGATTACCTGACAACAGTCAAACATGGGACACCCGGAACACGCTCATTTCAGACTTTCTAATCTTGATGCATACTTGCTACCACAAATCCCCAGCAGACTTTTACAACAAACTGAATATACCAACTTAACAGCTGTCTGGGCCTTATAAAATCTCAGTCCTTAGTGATATAATCCTACTCCCTTGAAACCTATTTGGAAGGAGGTACGTTATGCTGTTTTAGAAACTCTGAAAGACAAACCCAGCTTCAAACTATGATGATTTGCATGTCAAGTAAAAGAAATCATACACAGAAATGCCAGCCAGGGGTAATGGCTTTGTAAACTCCAAACTGAACCAACAGTTCCTTTGGCTGGAGGCTCTCAAGTCATTGACTCCTGCCTCTGAGGCTTTCGCAACTAACCTAATAAAAGCAGAAAATTATAATTATAAATTCCAAAGACAGACTCTTATCAGAGTGTTTGCATTGCACTGCTCAGTTTGGTTTTGTGACGCTGTCCAGAATTGGCTATGTAAAAAGCATCCACGACTAAGTACTGATACCTACTACTTTGGTGTCAAGAGTTCAGATGTATGCAAGATGGTGATTTTAAAGTTACAGTGCACTAACTCTTAGCAACTCTTTTCGTACAGAAGTCAGACATCTACAGCTTTCCAAAGCACAGGAAACTTCTGCAGCTTTTTCAGCAAGCTGTAAGCAGAACGGTGGGCCACGCGTTCTTTGATCAATCCAGTGTTTGAGGAAGCGTTACTGCTAGCTACAACAACGGACGTAATCATCTACTGGGATTTGTGATTAAATCTAAAACAGCATTATCCAGAAATGTTTGTAATGCTACAGGATCTGATTAGCAGAAACACCTGAGGGACTCATTGAGCAATTACACATTTTAAATGTTTTTTTTTTTTTTTAAATAAAGTCTTACTTCCCTAATGAAAAGTAACGATGTTATTCCAGTTTCTGTGAAAGACAACATGGTTTACTTCATGGTTTGCGCATATTATGCCACAGTAACCTATCTGACGTAACTAGGGATAACAGTCAACCAGCGTGCACTCAAGCACTGATTTAGTTACTATCTAGTACCAGTCGCTCTCAAGTTAACACTTGACTCACGATCTAGGGCTAGTAAAGAGGCACCTCTTTCACAGGCCAGTTACCTGCTACAATCAGCACCTTCTCCTTCTTTCTCTGGCAAAGCTTTAGCTAACTCATCCTCACTTGATCCCAGCCTAAACTAGCCAAAGTACGTTAAGTGCACAGTTCTCCAAACTGTAAAGATGGATAAATGATTGGATATCAAACCGGCTGCACTCCAAGCCTCCCACCACGTTGCCCTTACAATGCCTTCACAGATCAGCAGCAGAAGGAAGGGCAAAAGAACTACCATTGCATTCACTGACTCTACAGATGAACATTTGTCTAGAGTAGCGTAAGTGTGTTACAGCACTGAGATTAGCCTACTACAAAAAATAAACACACAAACATCCTCCAAATGCAACTACAATAAGCTAGTAGTGAACACCGTACTTCTTCATAAGCTGTACTAGATACAGTTTAGAAGTTTCACAAAACAAAATATGCCAAAAGCATGAAGAAACACTTAGCAAAGGAGGAAAAAAAAAAGAAAGAAAGAAATCAAAATATTTAATTATCTGAATGCACTAGTGAATGTATTTGACTTGCACATCCAGCTCTACAAACAACTGCTGCTAGTCAGTGTTTCCAGAGGCAAGAGTAATTCTTCAAAGCTGTCTTAACACACAGAAGATCTGCCATTAATTTTAATGAGAAAAGAAAAAAAAAGCTTTAGACAGCTGCCAACAATTCCAAGCAACCCACAGAATATCTTGCCAACAGAGGGACTGACTGAATGGGCATCCTTAAAGAATTTGATTTAAGCTCTTCAAAAGATTTAGCCTACAGCTAGAAAGAGAGAAGCGCATTCAGAGTTCACACATTTTTACATTTAACTTCAGCTCTTCATTCACAGACTTCTCACATGCTTTTTAGCCACAATAAAGGTTGGGGAATTGCAGCCAAACTCTAAGTATCAACATGCCTGTGAGAACTTCAAGAGCCTGAGAGCCAAATATATGGAGTTTCATTCAACGTTTATGATTCATCATTTTGCTAAGCTCCTTTATAGTTCACTTTTTTCTCTCTTAATTTTAACTACTCTGCCTAGCAAGCAGCAAAATACAGTTCAGGTCAAATTACAGACAAAGAGGGCTGACAAGAAGCGTTACTGAGAGTCTAACAGAACAGCATACCCTGCCATCTTACGGAAGGCAATCGCTTTGGACCTGCATGTCCAGCAGGCGTTGTGACCCTGAAACAAATCACTCTGCTCTTGTTTCTCGCTCGTCTCTCTTTGCCTGGCGTGCAGTGTGCCACTGGTGAGGATAAAAGGCTGCCTCAGATGCCTTGCAACATCTCTCTCCAAAGAGGAGAGAGCACCATCTTTTGCTCAGCTGACCCCTCCGGTCAGCATGTTTGCCCAGCAGCTCACCAAGTGCTTTGGACACCTCACCAGAGGAAGGACCAACAGCTTGGCCAGAAAAATTGCAAAAGGAAAGCTGCAAGTCCACACACACACACACACACACACACACACAAATAAGCCTAAAAAAATCTCCAAAGTTCAATGCATTCAAAAAGTGAATTAATGGTCCATACAAGAAATCTGAGTATAACAGAGAGATCCTCGAGCCAACACAAAGAATAACTATTCTTTATGGGAATACTAGTCAAAATAACTATTCAAACTATTTCTAGTCTTCCTTCCTTTGAACCACTGACCTGTAACGTACTGCGACTACATAACCCTTACAGATGCTTTTTACTCCAATGCTGCATCTTCTAGGAAAGAGGCATTACACATTAGCTTGCTGGTAGGACACTACCTAGAACAGTAGTATTTCATTTGGCAGGATTATTTTGCACACTTGCCTAGAGATGAAATTTAATTCTTTCGAAAATTCTTTAATGTCAACTTTGTAGGTCCAACTGCACGCCAGACCTTGAATTACCCTCGACTGGGGAGGAGCCAAACCACTCTTTACAGATTAAGCCAAATAGCTGCACTGAACTTGCCCAGCAACAAAGCAAGAGACAATTGTCTTCTGGAAAATGGGAAGGATGTTTAAAATTGAATTTGAATTCTAGAGTTCACGCAGTTTTACTGGACCATAATTACATGTGTTCTTTCTGCATGAAACACACTTCTTAAACCTGAAGAAATATCAGTCAAGCAACTCTTCAGCAGCAATTCTAAAAGTCAAGGAAACTTGAGTTAAGGCTATGCATGTGTCCAGCATAGTATTACCATCCAAATACTTGCTTTTTGGTAGTGGTCCACTTTCCAATATCAAAATCCCACCTAGTACACACTCAATTAAAACCATTATCCTAAATATACTAGGAACAAAATACATCTAGTACTTGAGTGTAAAATCTGTGCTCCAGCACGTCACACAAATGCTTTTAACATACCTCATGGCAAATATTTTGAGTATTTCTGTTTTAGTGGTACACGCTGTATATGAAAAAAAAAAAAAAAGTAAACATAGTCTTTCATTTTGGGAAACCCAGAAGCATGGGCTTATTATAACACAATAGAGAAAAATAATTTAAGAAGAATTATCTGAGAAGGAGCTGTTTTTGAGAGAAGAGCGTGCACGTTTGTACGCTCTTTACCTTTTTCACCCTCCTGCAAAAAATACTGCAGAAACTGTTCTCTGCATTCATCTTTTACCATACTCTTGGACTTCTACCCAAGACTAAAAAACCTGACCATAAACGATTCCTGGACCACTGCTCTCTCCAGAAGAAAATCTTTTTAATGTTTCCTTTGTACAACCGTAGCTACTAATGTTTTCACTGTGAAAACATTGCTGGAAATATAAGGAGTGACAGTCTGAGTCATCTTAACGTCACGTTATCAGAGGTCTCTTTATGTGTACTTTCCCTTTGACCTGGAGCTTTACGAAAGACTGGAAATTTTTCTTGAGCACCGAACAAGATAACATGGCTTTTGTTTATTATTACCAAAAGCCAACACAACACCTGAGATACAAATCTTCTGATGCAGTATACCTCATATTTAGATAACCAACAGAAAATAAAATCTAGGTAAACTTTCTCAAGCGCCTCAGAAAAAAAATTAGTTATTATACTCTGCTATAGCAAAGAAGTCTTTCCCCATTCGTTGGCCATCTAATATATCATTAAAATGCCACGTATCATTAAACTGACGTTTTACAGAACAATAAAGTCTTAATAATCTGACTGCTCGTTAAAGAATCTCTGCTGCAAGCCTTCAGTGGTAATATGGAAAAAGTAGAGTATTTGGTATATACATGTACTACTGATACACGTAAAGCGTAACGCTCATAGCTTTCTAACGCAGTTATCTTCTCACCACTGCTGTGGTGAAACACAGAGCGGCAGTCCATAACGAACCTTTAATGGCACGGTTAACAGCTCCCAGAGGGGGCTCTAGCCCTTGAGGGAGCAGAAGCAGAGAAGGAAAACAACTCTGGAAACACAGCACAAGCCAGCTTCCCCGTGTCTCTTCGGCCAGCCCCCAGCCCGCTTACTGGAACAAGGCAGAGGACTCCTATGCGCGCGATAGTACGACAGATATTTTCTGTCGCAGAAAGGATTTTCAAAAATCTGCTACAAACAGCAAAATCAAAAGTCAAATGTACTTCTCAAAATGCTTAATTTTGATCAAACAGATTCAAAGCAGCTAATTCAATAAAGTATTCATATTCCCCAGCTCTCTATAAAACTGACCTACAGAAACAGCGTTCTAAAAACAAAGGAACACAACTAATGTTTTATATTGCATTGATGGTAAGTATAAAAAAATCAAAAGCTTCTGTGCCACATTAAAGAGCACTTTAGACAAAGAAAATTAAAGGGATGCGGTGGATCTCAGCTAAGAAAGCCAGCGCCAGTTAAGCGCTCCTGCCTGTTCCCCCTCCCTTTTGCCTGCATCAGGACTGCCAGATTTTGTTCTTTTGCATGTGATACAGCATGACTTAAAGGATGTCCTGTGCATCACATACCACAAACCAGGAAGTGGGGTTATCGAAAACTAAATCTAGAGATTAGAACCATTTGCACGTTTAAGAACAAAACGTAGCACATTAAAGAACAAAGGATCTTGCCTTTGACCATGGTATTGTGTAACATCAGGGGTAACACTATAATAAGGACCAGGATGAGAAATCTGTATTTCGCTACAGAAGTCTAAGACACTCACTTACAAATTGTTACACTAGAAAACAAAACAAAAACTTCTTCAACTGTGAAACAAGATGCTGCAAGTTTCTAATTAGCCTCTTGCATCAGAAAGAGAGAAAGCTTTCCCGTACTCATCCTTCCTATTCAACCTTTCAAACACTGTTAACTGAAATAACGGATCTGCACAGCAAGGAGAAGAGGAAATCCTGTGGCAAAAGAGGAATTACGTTGGAGTAATAAATAAAAAACCCATGACAGGACATTATAATAATTAATTTGACATCCACAGAAGGCAAGCAGTTCACTGTGAACAGAATATTTCTCTACCAAATAACCAAACAGTAGATAATTAAAGCTCTTCTCATTAAGATTTGATATTGGAGAGGAGGAAATTAACGTATACCATGGGGTAGGTCACTATTCGTGACAAACTGTAGCTGGTTTGGAACAACAACAACAAAAAAAACCCTTGAAAAACCCCCAAAACTGTCAATTTCAACATAGCTTTCCAAAAAGCATGTCACTATAAACTACCTGCTGCAGTACCCCATCTAGTTCTGCCAAGCACCAGTAGCATTAGGTTAATACATTTTATAAATGCACATCCAAACTTATTGATAGTAGTTTAAATAAGAGGAGTAAAAGTTTCCTAAAGCAGAAGCATAAGGTGAGCAGAACCAAGCACTGGCGAAGAGGTAAAGTAGAGGACCCGTATCTGTATTTTCATTTGCTAGGATAGAAGGAAGAGAGAAGAATCTCTTTTGCTTTTCTATCAGTCTAGGGTAAAGACAACAGAAGGTGATGCAAATCTTTTGCCTCTCACACAAGGACCATGAGCACCCTGCCAAATAGCAGCACTTTGCCCATTCCTGGTGCTCTGGCTCTACACCTCTCACAGTTGCACCCTCTCTCCAAGTCTCAGCTTTTGTGTCTTCTTCAGCATAATGGGCCAAGTCTTCTGGATATTAACTACCTTGTGGGGGTTTTTTCCCCCCCTCCCATTTGTTTGCCCCCCTCTTCCCCAGTCTAGGCATTTTAACCCTCAGGGGATAATCCACACGAAGCCATCGCAGCAGTACCAGGTATAAAAAAAAAAAAAACTTAATAGAAACGCATGCTTAGAAATCAAGAATTTACACAGATACAACTGCTGGATCTGTTTACTGTTTTCCATGGTATTTATAGAGCATTACAGATATGCACTACATTTTAACCACAAAACCCGAAACAGTACCTACCATTTACAAGCAGTCTAAGGGTAGGTCTGCACTATTTTTTCAACAGGATTAGAAAGACCACAGTGAGCTCAGCACTGTCACATTACAAGTGTTTACAGTAGTAATACTCACTTATTCAAAGGCAGGTCAGTGTTTCTGCACTACAGTCTAAGAATATCTCATGACCTGGCCGCAGAAGAACTGAGGAAGGAAGTTAAAGCAAAATAATCAAGTCACTGACTGGGGGAGGTTAACACATCATACATGTTTTGAGAGCTAGAGGCTTTAGACGTAATTGAGCTTAGGCTTTTCCTTAGAACTCCAATAAGGGGACTAAGCAGCAGTGTGGAAAAAGCAGTTTCATGACTGTCAGCCAAAGCATCCAGAGAAGGCACAGCAATAAGTATGAAAACTCTTCAAGGGCACCTACCTCGATCCAATCAAGATTTAAGGATTTTTATTTGCATGCATCAGTGAAGTGTTTCTTTTAAGAGGTCTCATAAAAACCTCAGGGCTTTCTAGTCGTGTCAACAGATGCGTTAACATCATACCTTCAAATCCTATCCCAGAAAGCCATTATGACATACAGCTGGTGCAGCTATGCAAATATGAAGGAAGGGCTACATCTACTTGTAAACAAATAATGTCATTGTCCCTTTCTGTATTCAGTCAAATAGAGCTCAGAGACAAAGTAGGAACAAGTAGACACGTGACAAATAACCAAATCACTCACGAGGGCAGCTTTTCCCCATGTGGCAAGCAGGCACGTACGTCGATTAAGACAGCTACCATTCAAATGCATTCACTCATGCTACATTTGGCAGGGGGCCATTATGAGGAATTTCTGCATGAAAGAAATTCAAAAATGCATTCTGTTTGGGAACTTTTGCAAGGGGCGGGGGGCCAACACTAAAACTGACTGTCTTAAAGTGATGAGAGCATAAATGTAAAAAACGTATACTTTTGTAACTTGAAGCTACATTAGCTTTTCACTGGGATGCCATGCTTATAAAAATACTAAAAACCAAAAGACAAAAAACAACTTCTGCACACCAGTCTGTGCAAACTGTCAGTAAGATCATTCCTCTTCACTCTCCACACCGAGCAGTAAAAAACCCAACCCCTGAAGAGTGCAAGTGCTAGTACTAGTACTAACTAGCCACACCACTCTCGTTTCCAAGGATCAGCGTACAATATTGATGAGTATCTAGTGACTTGACTGAAATTTTTTAAATAAGATTTATTATTGACCGCTAGGAAAATAACATCCATTTATTTGGCTTCTGCTGTATTTACAATATATACAATTAAAAGCTGGTTAGAAAGTTTCAGCTGAAGGTTGAAGAAACCCCAGATAAGCCACTCATTCTTGTCACCCATGTGTCTGTCTTAGCTTCAAAAACGTCAAGGGGCATTCTATTCCACAGTATATCTGGATTTTGTAAAATAACTAGTTATTTTAAAAGGACATTTGCTGCTTTTTCCTTCCGCTAGCTTACCCAAATTTCTTGTAAAATGAGAAAAGATGAACGCCTTTCCTGTACACCATGATGTCCTCTGAACCTAATGCTTCTTGTATTAGCCACAGTCTTTTCCTCCTCTCTACTGAAACACTTCCTTGCATTCACTTTTTTATCTCCAAGTCTCTTTCTCATCTTTTTTAGAGAGGAGGCGACCAAAACTTCACCTCTGTATTTTAGGAATGGGAGCTATACTTACTTCGTACAGCAGGTCAGCCAGACTCACCACTGTTAAGAATTACTCTACACTTTGTTCCTGGTTCTTCATGAGTAAGAGACATTAAGCACGAGCCTCAAACTGTGCATCAACTTCCTTAAGTTGTAACAATTATTTTACCAGCCCGAAATTCTGTGGACAGTAATGCAGGTTTCACTGATGCTACCAGTTTCTCACTGTTGCTGCCCTGAGAAAATATATAGGCTGCAAAGACCAGTAAGACATGAGTACTGTAGCTAGGTCCTGGAAACAACCGTCAAAAGGAAAAGGAGCACTTTTCACAGTCCAGCCTTTCATTAGGAAAAAGGAGAAAAAGCTTTAGAGTGAATCATGCAACACATGGGGGACATTCTGGTAAGAAACCTTCAGCTGTCCTTGCAGCATCCAAGATAGGCTGTTTTGTTTCTTGCATTAGGAACTGCTGAGCAGCAAATACTCATTTTAACTCATCATAAACCCAATTATTTTATTCCTTTGACTTGTCAACAGTGTGGCTGCACGTTTTTCACACTGCTTCACACAATTAGTTCTCAAACCTATTTTCAAGATCTCCAATTTCTCTTTAAGCCTCCATCAAGAAAAAGACCCTTTAACAGCTCAACATACTCATTGCATTCTATGCCACAACAGACAGTGGCCAGACTTGTATGCAACAAAAGGGTCATTATGTCTAATTTCACTAAACAAGGCTGAGCAAATCAGATTGCTGTTTCATTCGCATATACTTTGAAATAAAATCATCATGTTTCATCCAGTCTTGCTTTCAACATCCTTTCTTCCAAATGAATCTCTATCCGTCATTCCTTTCTCATCATTTTCACAGGCCAAAGCAGCCTCTCCTTGTCATTATTTCTTTGTCCCCTTCAATTCTTCCATTTCCAGCTCATCTTGCTTGTATCATTCTTCACAGTCCAGACAGGCACTCAAGCCTGGAGACCAACCAACCTGTCCCATTTAGCAGCAGGACTGCATGAAAACTTTAAAAAAAAACCCTTCATATACACATACACGAGTACGTGCGCACACGCACGTAGATGTGGACAGGCACGCAGTGTTAACTTACTACATTCACACGCGCGCACAGCACCAAGTCACAGAGCTAAGCCCAGGCAAGAACTAGCCATTCCACTCTTCTGATCTGTGCATCCACATTAAGCTGCAAAGTGAAATTTAAGCAACGTCAGTCAGCTAGAGGAATGCAATCAGCAGACAAGAAGCTCGGAACAGCACAGAAGATTGGTAATACACTAGCATACAAGAGAACTTTCCAGGAGAAAATCTAGGAAGCAGCAGAATAGCCTCTGCCTTACTCTCGTAACTCTTAAGATCTGCTACTACCAACATCTATCTGCCAACCTGCATGCTGCCCTACTACCTCCGCTACAATTTTAAATCACAGTACTGAAAATGCGCACTTTTTTGCATCTGCTATACAAGTTTTACCACTTCTATTCTAAAATAGAACACACAGATGAACCTACAGCGCTGGATGGGAGAAGAAGAAAATACAAGGAAAACGCAAGACAATACTGGTCAGCATGACAGACAGAGGTCTCCCTAGAATATCTAATGGCTGGACAAATTTTGGGGGCAGTAAGGCGAGGATAACAAGGAGGAGGCTGTTGAGGGAGAACGGGGTACTTTTGCAAGTGTTTCCTGTTTTCCACAGCCAGGAGAAGCCCAGCATAAACAGAGAGGCCAACTGTCAGTTTGAAAATAAACGAGGCAGAAGGATGATTAAGAGGCAAAGGACCTTCGCCTGCAAACACAGGTACAAAAAGTCCTTTAGGAAGATTTACTGGACAAGTCTTACTCTCCGCTACATTTGCGACTGTGGGTCTTCTTTATTGCTGTAAGGCCTCGATGGTTGTGTGCGAGAAGTTTACAGAAAGCAAAGAGCCAAAAAGAAGTGCCCTGAAAAAAAGACAACAGCAATTTATCTCTCCGAGTTGCCCTAATCCTGAAAACAAGACGACAGCTTATTTCCTCATGAGGTAGCAGAATCAATGTTTTCACTTTTCCAGCTCTTTACTCAGGGGAGGATGGGAGCCGCAGGGAACGCTACCCTGTAACGCCTCAAGGGGAGCTAGATCCATCTTACATTGCAAGCATCCAAAGGACCACCACAGCTATTATAATGAATCTCACAACACGTATGTTGTATAATACATATAGAGGAATCCCGTTGAAACGGGGGGAAAAAAAAGCGCAAAGCGTGTTTCTATATTCACTTGCAAACTGTGTTGCTTTTTCACACTGGAATTAGCTAGATGGGAACAATCTTTAAAACATACTTGTCTGCAGAGAACGACAAACTCAGTATGTGCTAAATAAGTAGATTTTTCTTCACAAGCAGTCCTTACAAATTAAGTATAAAAATATATTTTTCACCAAACTCAACCTCAGAAATATCTTGCAAGCACAACAGTAATTTCATTTATTCTAATTTCATAACTAGCATTAATGTGAGGGCTGTCATCTCCATTCCTGATTTCTATCTTCAAGAGTTTTTAGACTATAAAACATCCTTCAGGCTATGACTTCATATATGAAGGTCAAAGTGCACAAAAGGCTTTGCTTTTTTTTTTTTTTTAAACTGTGCAGCTAGTTCATTTATCTAAGCTGCATACAGATATGGTACTCCTTTCTAATAACTAGACATTTGAAAGGAGAAACTGAAGACAAACGTACTGCTTTTTCTCACTGATCTATCTACAGCACAGCTGAACTAAGCTATAGAGGCAGGTTATGTTTTCTGTTTGCAGAACAGCAGCAAACTGGCAAAAAGTATGCGGTGCATTAATATACTCTTAAGTGCTGTGTTATGTAAGAAATTGCATAATAGAGTGGAATAAAGACAAGTTGCCATACCTGAGGTTATTAGCATTTCCTAAAACCAAAGGTAGATAAACCAAGTTACTTGACTTTCTCTAAATGTTTACAGGCATTTCAAACGTGGCTCTCACTTCCTTGTCAGAAATTTGGCAGCAACCATACTGCTCTTGAAACTCTCCTTCTTGTCACTAGGCATGACAAAACGAAATTGTCCTTCTTCCCAAACATAACGTGCCACCATTTACCATGTAAAAAAAACTGCTTCAGTAAGCTCCCTACGCCACAGGAACAAAGCTCCTGGAGTGCAGTTTTACTGTACAGCTAAGGTTACCTAACGCAATACTTACCTAATGCTGCTTACCGCGCAGCTTGCTGCTGCAAGGGCCGTTTCTGCCAGCCCCCTTCCTCTGCTGCTAGACCCCTTCCTCCACATGTCCCAGTCACTTTCCCTACACTAACACCAGAATTTGTTGGATCTCACAGTGAAAGGCGGAAGCTCTGCCGAGAAAACTAACCATCCTAAAAAACAAAATGGAAGAAAGTTTTCCGCTAGTTCAGCTTCTTCAACTTGCGTAGCCAGAGCCAAGGCAAGGCAGGCAGAACCAGCACGCTCATGCATCAGCATTAGCTGCACCATGTAATCTCACCTTGAGAAAGCAGGACCAGCTCAAATACAACACTGAAAAACAAGTCCCCTGCATTAAAGATTCTTGAGAAAATTCTCAAGTAAAGTCTCAGAGTAATAGCTGGAATCTCTGTTCCCTATCTTCCTGAACTTAAGTCTGTTTACAAGGGACTTCATAGAGCAAACATCTGCGTTATAGAGCCTCTGCAACCTCTACCACGTCAAAGACTGCTGCTGTCCTCCTCGTACAGGTAGCACGTGTCAACAGCAGAAGACGCCTCCTGCCAGCATAGCTGGCTATCCCTTTCTCGCACATCGCAAGCTAAGATAACAAATACTCTTTTCTGTCAGCATAACTTTAGCCATATAAAGAGTTCTAGGGAACAGAGATGTCAGCCAGGGACATGTGTATACATGTGTGTATTTATACACACACACAAAAGTATACTTAAACTTCCTGAGTTCAAACAGCTCCGGCTGCAAACCCATGCAAGGCAGACCAGACAGGTTGGCTGTATCACTCCTTTCACATGACAGACTTTAGTAGCAAAGCCCCCTCACTCCTTCTGGAAGAGCCTCAATGCTTCCCTGGCTAGTTTATATAAAATATGATGACATTTACTCAGAATAAGAACCCATTTTAAGAAATCTGCTCTCTCAAGCTGCACAAGGGGAACGGCACTTTCCTCTCACGCAGAGCACTTGCGCACAGCTATTATTACCATACAGTTTTCTCACAAATGTCCTTGTATAGTTCAGCAAGAAAACAGAGCATGAGATGCAGATGTGATGGAAAAGCCCCTCTGCTGCTCGCTTTCCACTACGTTCCTCAGCTTTCCCGCAGTTACATCAAATACCTAAGTCAGATGCTGGACCACGATTTGCACCATGAGCGAGGCTGTCTTCCAGTTTGGCAAACACCAGGCTTCTCTCCATCCCAGGGGAAAGCTGGGACCTTAGCTAAACGCTAAGCACCCACCCAACAGCTCAGACTGGGATGCAATTCAGAGCGGCTTTGCAAAGAAATACCGGCAGGAACTGAATAAACTCGCGGTCCTCAGACACCAGTACCTGCAACAAAGTTCAAGTCACAACCTGAGCGACCGCCCCCGTTCTTTCCCCTTCCCCAGAAGATCGGCTGACTCACGCCCGAAGCAGGAGGCAGCAGAGCAGGTCCCTTTCCACACGGGCAAGCCACGGTCGTAGGCAAGCGCCACGAAACCAGGCTGCAGGGCTTTCTCCCGGCCGGGCAAGGCTGTCCAGCCATGGCGCATCCTGCCCTGGCCGCGGAGGGCACCCAGCACGGCGCCGGCACCAGCACGGCCAGGCGCTCAGCCCCACAAGAAGCCTGGACAGACGGCATCCGAACGCAGCACGAAAGGCTGAATACCTACTCCGCGTCCTGCTCCCTTTCGCGCCGATCCTGAAAATTAATCCTGTGGCTGCAATTCAAAAACAAAAGCGTTGTGCTCTCATCGGGCACCACTTTAAAAATAAACAACCCGCAAGGATTTAGCGATCGCTGCTGGGTGCTACTGCAGTCCCGGGGGGGGGGGGGGGCTAAGCCCCGCGAGCTCGGCTACGGCAGGCGTCGAGACGCCGCATGAGAGCGCCCGAAGTTATTTCAGCGCGCAAGAAACGCGCCAGACAGCGTCCGGAGCCCCACCGCTACGGAGTGCGGCGGCAGGAGCGCGGGTGCGGAGCCGCGCAGCCTGAACTTTCCTCCCGCGCAGCGCAAGCCCGGCCCCGGGGCGCGGGGCTCGCTCCGCGGCAGCGGGCAGGCCCGGCCGGCGGAGCCCGCGGGGCCGGGCGGCACCTGCGCGCGGGGCGGGGGAAGTGGCGGGCGTTTGGGGGGGCGGGGGGCGGCCGGCGGCGTGGCCGGGCCGGGCCGCGCGGGGTGGGGGGCTCACCTCGTCGCCCCACTTGAGGACGTCCTTGTGGCGGTCGCGCAGGGCGCGGTAGATGTGCAGGAACTGGAGGATGCCGTGCTTGCGCACGTGCTCCGCGTGCCGCCGCGTCTCCTCCCAGCTCAGCGGCGAGCCCTGCGACAGCAGCCCCATGCCGCCTCCGCTCGGGGAGCGGAGCGGAGCGCGGAGCGGGCGGCGCGCCGGTGCGCTGTGCGCCGCGGCGGCGGCGGGAGCCCTGCTCCGGCCCGGCCACACGTGACAGCGGCGGCGGCGGCGCGTCAGCCCGTGACTCAGCACTTTCCGCCGCCAGGCCCCGCCCCGCCCCGGCTCGGCTCGGCTCTGCCCGGCCCGGCCCGCTGCGCTGCGCTGCCGTGCGCCGCCCCCGCGGCTCCCTCAGGCGCGGGCCGGGGCCGTGGCCAGCCTGGCTCGTCGCTGTCAGCCTCCGCAGGCGGCGGAGAAACGCGCCGCGCAGTGCTCACGACTCTTGCCTTAAAGAGGCTCCAGTGGAATAAAGAAACCCCAGGAGTACGCGCGTGGAAGTGCCGTGTACTTCTGAGCTCACCCGCCCACATAACCCCCCCCCCCGAGAGGAGGGGGCCGCCTGGCGCGCGCGGCCCCGTGGTCTCGGCCCCGCCGTGGCGGGCGGCGTGGCGGGAGCGGCCGGCGAGGCCTGGCGCGGCCGGCGAGGCCTGGCCCTGCGGCGTGGGGAGCGCCCCTGCCCACGGCGCAGCTGGTAATGCTTTCACAAATGAGGGAAAAGTAAAACGAAGCCCTTGCGTTGTTTTTTTTTTTTTTTTCCACCAAAAAGCTTCATACCGATCCAAGCGGGCTTTTTCCTGGCGTCGTAAAACTACCGTCATCTGATAACGGTATATCTGCAGAGGAAATCAGTGAAGCAGGGGCACTGAATGAGAGGCCTGCCTAGGAAGAAAAAAACAGAGAGGAACGCAACCAGGCTAAGGCTGGCATAACTGTCACCAGAAAAGCTGAGAAACTGGAATAAAAGGTCAGCTCCCTTCTAAAGACACGTGAAAACAAAGGCCAGAAAAAGAGCACAGTACCATTTTACGTATTTGACCAAGCCAAGCGACTTCAGCGAGGTCCTTGGGAGACTCGGGGTACGTGTCTTTCATGTTCCGCACAGGAAACGGCAAGGCACTGCCGGCGCTCCTGATCTCTGCGCTATCACAGAACTGATTAAATCAGGTAGGCTCCGAGGATCCTGCAGTCAACGTGCCTTTCTCGGGCTGCAAATGAACATGAAACCCCACCGTGGTTTCATGCTAGCTTGGCATGGGGAAAAACCTTCTTGGTCCCAGATCTGGCCGTCAGCTTAACCCTGCGCGTGTGAGCAAGGTCAGCCAGGAATCCAGAGCAGCATCGCGTTAAGGCACCACCTCGTCCTGTTTGGTGTCACATTTTGTGGTTTGGCCAGCCTGATGTCTGATGAACGATTACGTCGTAAAGGTGTTACTAAGAGGTCCTAGCTAAAAGGCTTAAAACGTGGATAGTGTACTGAAAACTGTTTGTATTTGAAGGAATAGGGATCGGAACATACATCTGAAACAGAATAGGTGAATACACGTTTTGAATGGCTGAAATGAAACTAGAAAAAGAGCGCCTCTTCCCGAGATACTTCTGCTCAGTCTGTCTCAGTAAGCTGTGACCGCATCCTGTTGTGCCTAGAAAAGGCCAAACTATGAGGATGTTAACAATAAGATAGTTATCTGAGAATTGTCTAGGAGAGAATCTGAGCAACCTCCAACTCAAAAAAGAGGAAGCAGGGAAATGCCATATGTTTTAGATTTGATACAAAATAGAAGAAAGGCCTATCAGCACCATTTAAAATATTTTCTAGATGGAGAGACAGAAAAAAGCGAATTAATATTGCATGAAGAGAAAGGCTCTTACTTCTGAGAAGATTGTCCTTTAAAGATACCACTGAAAGGTGAGGGAGGTAAGCAGGTTTGCAAAGCACACGACAGAGACTCACTCAGAAGGTGAAATTCATTATGCCTGAACCCTAGTTTTCCCTGTACTTATGCGGCCCATTCTTCACAGGCCTTTGGGAAAAGCATGGCTGGTATGCAGTAAGATAGCATAGTTAAGGGTCTGAGAATTAGTGGAGTATTTAAATTGTGGTATAGCCTGCTAATGGATGAATTGCATTATTAGGTATTTCATTAACTGAATGACCGAACTGACAAAAACTGCCTGATTGTCTTTCTTCCATGACATGAGGTGCCTCAAGGATGAAACAAGCTCCCAACACATTAAAATAATAAATCGAAAATGCATTAGTTGAAAATATTAAATATTAAAGTAAAACCACTTGAGTGTAAAATGTCCTATGTCTTGGTTATTTTGTTTGATGGCTTAAGTTTGTATGACAAGGGCAGCCATTATAACAGGAACAAAAGTGAGCGCTCTAATTAAAATTACAAACTAATTTCGTGTATAATGGCCTGTTTTTAGGGATTTATGACTTTTTGAAACTCCTATTTTTGACTACAATTTTCATGGCGGATGTCTAACTGAAAGCAATTCTGTTGGTGTTGATACCGCTGTAAGGCCTGTTGGTTTGTGTGAAGAAGGAAAAGAAAATCATCTTTTTCCTTTAGTTAAACCCCATAGGCCTTTTTCCTTTTTCAGAACTCAGGAAGTCAAACTCTCAAGCTTGACAACAGAGATGAGATATGGGGGTGTATTCCTCACACAAAAGCCACGTTCTACTTTTTTCTAGGGTCGAGTAGACAAAGAGTCACTTTATGTGCCACCCGGCACATACATGAGGACGGCTGCTCCAAAAGATTAAGATTCACGACATGGTGCCACCAGCTCGCCACCCTCCCTCACATTTTCCACAGCTTTAAGTTCCAGCTGCAGCACCTTAGGAGCCACGGCAACAACAAATGGGTGTAGTTGCTGCCTAAAATGGCTTTTCTCCCAGCTCTGTTGGCCCCTTTCCATTCCTTGGGGCAGTCGAGCCTGGTTTTGGAGCAAGCATAATTATATCAGGGCAAACTTACATTGTTGTCTCATGAATCTAGGAATACCTGTCTAGGCGCTTGAGGATTCTTGCTCGTAGTTCACTTGGCTGATAGTGAGAGCGCTACATTGCTGAGAGACGCGTTTTTGAAAGAATCAGGCGTTTGGTGTGGTCCCTGCTGCTTTTAAGGTGCTGTGTTTAATTGACTGTAATCATTCTGTACATTTCCAGCAACATATACAAAATTCCCAAACCAAGATGAGCTTTGTTATAATGCAGGGGGCTATTAAGCAATCTGTACTTTTGCGCTAACCGCTTTTGCTGCTCTTTGTCTTGGAGTTTAAGGGTGCGTGTTCAGTATCTATCTTTCCGCACATTTATACCGTGCGTTTTCTCATGTTATTTCAGTGCCGTTATCTGCTGGTTTTCATTCATACCGTTCACGTGCACTTTATTTGTAGCCTTATGAACTACAGAACTAGTACTCTTGTTTACAGTAGAAACCCAAGATATTTTCCTTCTCCACCAGTAAAACTGATAAAAATTTAAGCTATGTTTTCTCACATCGTAATCTTTAACATAACAGTGTGACAAGCCAGTTGTGCTTATGAGGTGTTGACTGTCTTCAGCTGATGTTTTTTTTCTTCCTTCAGTTCTAAACATACGTGTTCTGACAGAACTAGAATATAAACATTTCTTTTCTTTGTAGAGGATTGTGGCATGAAAGAAGAGTATAAGCCATTCTAAGGCTGACAACATCACATGCAGAAATGTTCATTTATGCATAGGATGGAAAATGACTTCAGGGGATGCACAAATAATGTATAATATATGGATATGTGCATAATGATATGTAATTATTTCCAGTACACTCACTGTCAAAGAAAGATTGTCAAGCATGTGGGCAATACTTCTGATGATTTGATTAGTTTAACTGTATACCAACCTCCCAGCCCCTGAGACGTCACTATTTTCTCTGGACAGGCCAGAGGAAAAGCTTCCAGCTTCATCTTTGGGATGAATCTTTTACTAGAAAAGTATTTTGCAGGGAAGAAATAGCTCCTCCTGAAAAAATCCCTTTGCCTGAATTTAGCAACGTGCAGCTTTATAACAGTAGAAGCAGTCCAGACTCCCCTTAAGCCCTCCCTTTACTCTAACAAGATCTATTTTATAACTAGGCCATACCGCTTTCTTAATTCTTTATCTCTTGGGCAGCTGCTCTTCAGTCCCAACTAGGGACTGTTACTGATTCCTGAAGCAGTGTCTACTGATCACATAGCAAGTTAGTATTTATTTTGGAAATTAGAACAGGGAGTGTGATTTTATTGGATTTGAAAGCTGATTTTTTTTTTTTAATTTTGTGCTCAGTGTACAAAATTAAAATAATTTAATTATCTGTCCAGATAAAAAAATACCAGCTTCTCATTTTTTTGTTCTCCTCCCTGTTTTCTTTCAGGAGAGAAGCTTAATGGAGGAGCCTTGCCTAGTATGCAAGGGAACACAAATTGTCTGCATCAAGTGGTAATAAGGAAATATTGTTTATTCTTTGCAGAGATGAGAAAATCTTTTCCAGGTGAGATTTAGTTTCTTTTTATAGTGCTGTTGATAGAGCATGATGACACTGAGAAACATCTGTGCCAGGGAACAAAAATATTTTAAGAAATAAAGTTGTACTGAATTGACAAAATCAGAGGCGTTTCTACTGATCCTTGCTTTGAAAACCATTAGAAAACAATCAGCAATTGAAAACTAGATGCAGATGAGTGGGGATCTGGAACAGCTTTCCAACTGGAGTAGTGAAGGAGAAAAGCCTATGTGCTTTTAGGCTGGAGACAGCAAGTCAATGGAAAAAGAATATGTGGCACGGTACCTGCAATAGTGAGGATCTGACCTTAAGGATCATATATGTTCCTGTCTTTCTAGAAATTCCACAGAGAACAACCCGCTTTATCTTTCATGTGTCTGCACAGCAGTTAAAATCAGCTGCCACTAAATCTAAATTGAGTAACTCTGCGCACGTGGAATGTACCCACTTGGAAAGATGAAAGATCTGTAGAATCATGGGTGACACCACTCCTACAGAGTGCTTTCTTTTACTGGCTGTCATTAGAAGTAAAAAGTGGATGTCTTATGATGAGGCTATTATTACAGGGAAGAAAGAAAGGTTTGTCTTCATGAATAATCTGAACAAATTTTTAGAGTAGCATTGTTCAAGGTGATCATTGAGTTGACGTTTCTGAATGTTACGTAATTCTGGGAATAAAATCAAATAAGTTCATTTGGAACAATCCACTTTCAAAGATTCAGAGTAACACATTTGGTAGAAAAAAAATCATTGTCTTTTCTGATGAAACTTATATGTTTCCAGGCATTATTTATGACCTGCACCTGTGTCCAGCATAAGTGACTCAGGTGAGATGTGGCAACTGCCTCTTTTTGGGCTATGAAATCTCCACGGTTTTCACGACGCACTGGAGAGATCTGTGCTCGGGCACTTATCTCTTGATGGAGAAATCCTGTCAACTGGTGACATGCATTAAATAATCTGTTTAGAGGAGGTCACAACATTGAAAAGATTCCAGTGAAGAATGTTTTGGTCTTCCTGTTCTGCAGCCAGTAGTATGGCTAAGAAAGACCTATTCCAATCAAAGTTTTGACAGTAAATTCTCTCTTAGCTAACTGTTCAATTAGTGTGTGAAATACACTGTTGTGACTTCTATATATTACCTTAAAATTCTTTTTCTTGTCCTCAGCCTGTTGCTCCTCCACCTGATGAATGGAAACTACTGCCTTAGGATTAAATTTTGTCATGAGTCTGAGTGGCGCATTCCTAAATTTTGTGGGATTTTTGTTCATACTATTGATTTCAAGGGTTGGAGGGTTTTGCTTATACACTTCAACAGGAGTGCCATATACATTTCTGTATATATAGTTCAATGCATTTATGTGAAAAGTGAAAATTATCACATTTTTTTCAAACTTTGACCTGTATCAGCATGTTCATGCTACAAAGAACTTGTATTTCTAGTTTCTTAGTAGCCCGTATATTCTTTCACTGTGACTGTACACCAAATACATGATTATGGTTTCTTGGTTAAATCTGGCATTCTTAATCATGTCATGAATGCCACTAGTGTCAATAGCAGAAGCTGTAGTGTGTACTAATTCTGCGTGAGAGTTGCTGAGCCCCTACATCGCAGAGTTGTCTAGCGCAGTGATGCCCGTCACATTCTCTTCATCTTTCAGTCCTCTCTGTGTCTCTTCTCCTGCCACTACCTGTCCCCTCAGAGATGCCCGCTCTTCCCAGTTCACCTGTCACTGCCTCTTAATCTCTCTTGAAGAGTCTCTTCTTTAATGATGCCCGCAAGATAAAAATTACTGATAAAAGGAGAAAGTAAGAACTTCCAAATTATTTCCCAGTTTATCTTGTTTTCAGCATCTTCTAAGCTGAAAAATCAAAATTATGAGACTGCTTTCATGTTCTTTTCCAAAGGTCTGACCTAAATTTTTGTACTTAATAAATAATAACTGTGTAATATACAATAAAACAAAAGAATGTCGGGCGCTCAATAACAAAGCAGAAGACCGAACACCTTACCCTCTCTGCATGCGAATTTATTATCCTTAGCATGTCATTTCATTCATAATGCATATCAGAAGCAGTGAGATTCCTTCTGGAGAAAGATAAGAGAAAACAATAGAAGGCACAGCCTAAAACAAGTGGTATCTGCAAAATCCACCTAGAGGTGTTACTGACAGGTGAGTTTTACAGAGGTCTGAATTCAGAGATGTGTGCAGCTTCGCAAAGAAACTCAATTCTTTGATTATTTGGATTTAGGATTCCCTAGGTAGGAATATGGGCCTGTGTACTTTACTTGCACTAAAGGAGGGTACACCAAGAAGTCCTAAATCCACCATCAGCTTCTCCTCTCCTGAAAACAACCTGTAAGGCCCCACATATTAGTTGAATATCAGTTGAGACATTTCAAAATTAGTTGAAAAGTAGAACAAATAAGTCCATAGATAGGCTCTGGTATTTTTTTCCGTTTTGTGAATTTGTTCATTGCATGGCAGCCTTTTGTGAGCTGCAGCTCTAGCTCCTTTAACCATTCAATATTGTTACTATGCTTTAGGTTACAGTTAATTGATTTGCAGTGGAAATAGTATTTACAAGATCACTCATTCTGTTAGCTTTTGGTCGTGTAACAATGAACTAAATGGGAATAACCCTCTTATGCTTTAAATGGCCGTGCATACAGGTGTTCATACCTTAGATAAAACAGCAGCAGGAAACAAGGTAACCTTCAGGAAGAAACTGAGATACCAGAGTGCGATTTGATAAGAGTTATTCAAACACTGTGGTGAAAGCTTTCTAAGCCCCTAAGTAAGTCCAGGGTCTCAAAAAATGATCTGCTTTGAACACCTACTCTTTCTGTCAACCTGAAACAGGGATGGTCACAAAAAACATGCGCACAAGTTTTCTTCCACCGACGGTTTTTCCAGAGTATCAAGTCCCAGGCAGTAGCTTAATCTCAAGAACTGCAACTGGTTAGAAGGACTGAGGCAGACAGCAAATGGTACTTTGGTACTTTCCACATCTGTTCCTAATAGCCAGGACATGAGTTTCCTGAAAGACCAACCCACTGTTCACATGGCAAGAAAAATAACTTACAAGCTTTTACATAATAATACTATTTAGTAATGGCTGCCATTATAAAACTATTGAAAAACAATCTCAAAGTTCTCCTGAGTGCCATACCTTAGTTCGTGTCTGACCTATGGCTCTTCATAGCTGGCGCAGAATAATCTATTTTCATATATAACATTACACGAAAGGAATTTGTTCAGGAATATATTGAAAACTAGGATACCTTAAATAGCAGGAGGGGAGAAAATAGTCCCCTAATAATCACATTCCGAACAGTTTGCCAACATCAGTTACACCTTTCCAGTGGTAATTTTATCTCAAAATCTTTAATTACCAAACATTTTCATCTTATGTACTTCTTATTGTATGTTGTGTGTCATCTACTTTACACTGAGGACAAAGTTCTACTGAAAATCTGAAAAATGTCAACTACTGGAAATGCATTCTCTTTTTCTCTTTGATGATTTGGATACTTGCTCATTTTCTAAAGGTTTTAGACAGAGGTCAGTGCAAAATCAAAATGCTAAAAAGAAACCTTGAAAGAGAAGAACACTGAGGGGAAAATGAATATTTGTTATAATACATTCATTGTAATTAACTGTTGTCACCATTCACACCTCCAAGGTGTTGCCCATTACCAGCCAAATACCTGTCAAGGTCGCTCTTCTGGAGAGAAATCAGAAATAGTTTGGAGACTGCATTTCAAAGACAAGTTAAGGAGAAAATACTAAAGATATTTTTTCTGAAATTTCTCTTAACTAAATAGAATGATGGATAGAATGGGTCTAGTTGGTCTAGTACCTAGGATTACAGCACTTTTTATTATTTTCTTGTTATTCATAGCATCACTGAGGAACTGGCAAGTGGGAGTAAGCATAACTAACTCTAATATATTTATTACAGGCAGAGAAACTGAGGAACAGAGATGTCAGGATACTTTGAGTGGGAGCCAGAATGCTTCATTTAGGTACCAAGAATAACAACTGCTTTACATTCGTTGTAGATCCCCAGCTACAGGGGTTGAGCCAGTTATCTTAAAGGAAGAGCTGAAGTTTCCCATGAAGTCTGCCACTAAATTACTGTGGAAGAAAGAGTGCTGACACCCACTGATGGACGCTGGCAGTGGTGGCATGACCACCTCTCCATCAAATATGAAGTCTGTCGGAGGCCGAGAGCTGTCCTGCCCCATGGTGCGGGCACAGCCATGGCGCTTCCCTTGTCCCCCGCGCCATGGCTGGAGAACTATTTCCATAGAGACAAGGAGGTGTGAAGGAGGCAGTTCAGCAGACTCCGTGTGTAGTCCTGCTCTTGCCCTGCCCCTGTGCTCGTGCTGGCGCAACCATTGTGCGCTCACACAGGGAACCGGAGTGGGGAACTGGTCAGTGGCATTCCTACCTTCTCCCAGCTTTAAGTGCTCATGAAACTGAGTCCTTGGTGACATTCCGGACTGCAACTCAGAAAAGAGTTTCAGATGGGAGCTCCAGTGACTGGGAAGTGCAGGAAAGAGCACTGTGTTGAAGGGGCCGTTGAGAAGGGCAGGACTAATGAGATACCAGTTGGCCAAACTTGTATATTCCCTAGCCGGCCCTTGACACAGGACTCGAAGAGGGCTAGTGACCTGCTGATCTCCCAGTGGAGAAGGTCAAAGGAGCAGGTAAATGAAGTGCTTGCTGTCTCCTAGCCCCTTCTCAGATTGGCTCCCTTGGGAAGGCTGACAAACCATATTCTCTTGGCCATTCCACAGCTGATGCTAAAGCTGTGATCATAAAGCAATAAAGACATGCAAAAAGCTTTCAAAATAGTTCTACACTTCTGTAGAATCGTGTATGTGCTAATAACCTTGCAAACTGACTTTGTGCAATGTTTATGTTTCAGCTGTTCAGCTCAGTAGTTCAGCTCAGGCTTTGTAATATATACGCCTTTCATGTGGCATTCACGGAGGTTTTTTTATTTTAAGTATGAAGAAATAGTTAAAGCTTAGCAGGTGAGGTAAGAGTTGGAATCCAAACTGTACTTTGCATTACTAAATCCCTAAAGGCTCCATTGTTCTAGTATTTAAGGTTTATAGAAAATAATTGCCTGGTTTCTCTTCAATGCCTGTAAATGATTATATGCTTCAAATTCTAACCCTTGCTAATGCTGCCAGTAACAGTAATACAGTGTCTATGTGGTAACCCAGTTGTTCACGTCCGTATCTTCTTTAATCTTTGTCCAGATCCTGATTTCTGCCAAAGAATATATCAGACGCAAAGATAAGACTAGGGGAAATGTTACCCTTGCCCTAAATAACATGTAATGTACTCTAATGTTTTATCACAAGAATTGTACTTTGCTCAGTTGTGTAAAAAGGAACCTGTCTCCCTGCCAACTCTCCAGCGCTCCCATGCTTGGTGGTGCTGACACCAGAATTACAGTCTGTTTTGCTCTTGGGATTAGCTGCTATTCACTGGCTCATTCCAAAACTTGGATCATAGGATCAATCTGCGCTCTCACTCCCTGTGGAGACTGTAAGGCCAGTGCCGAGAGCAGTGCCAAGACCATGTGTCTGATGTTTATTGCGCACAGTGTAAATTCATGCCGAATGCAAAGGGACAGGAAAAACCTGGAAGGATCATATGGGGCAGAAACAGTCACATCTGCTGAGAGACACAGCGTAGGCTATTCTAGTCATATAGGAGCAGAGGTGTAGGAGGAACACCAGATGTTACAGCCAGTCAAAAGACTCTCTCCTCCAAATAATTTAGTCTAATACTAGTTAATTTCTTCTTGGGCGTTGATACAGGAGTTATGACACCTTATAACTTGCCGTTTAGTTGTTGACAGTACTGCAGCTTGTGGTCATACGGACTATCCCATGGGAAATCTTTATAGTCATCAGATTTCTCTTGACTTCTATTCCACCAGCTTGCTCTAATTTTGCTTTTCACAAGCAAGAGCTGTATAGTTTTGTGGTACTCCAGCAGGGAAAAGGCTTTAACTAAATCATGAAATAATTGTTCAAAATCCTAGATAGAAACTTGTTTATTACTGTATGGAACGGAAGATTACATTTGTTAATAAGCCTAAGCATGTTCTAGACATTTCAAGAGAAAAGACATGCACTTAGCTTGGTCAGCAAATACTAATGAAGCTAAAACGTCAATGTGTCATTCCCATTCTGAGCAAGTAAACCAACTAGATCAAAAAAGCAAGTGTTTCTCTTCCATTGAGTAGTTCAGATATTCAAAATTTACATCCTGTCTTGTATTTTTCTTTGGCAGCTTGTATTCCTTAGACAGATTTTCAGGTCCTGAAAAGAATGGATGGAATATGAATGCAAGTTGAGGAACTGCTCTACGGGGCACTGTCTCACCGCTGCTCCCATTCACCGCTATGCACTACTGTTAGAAGAAGTAGCAAGCGCCATGGGCTGCAGTGGCTTTGGTGTTCTCACCACACTTGTTTCTCAGACTGCTGTAGAAAGAAGGACATGATCTTGAATGAGAAAGGAGGTTGTGTGGAGATGAGGACCAGGTTCTCGAAGACAAGCGTGCTACAGCTGAAAATAAATTCACAACTCTCAAGGGCTATTTCGAGGCTTTGGAGAAACCTTACTAGACTCCACCCTACATTTTAGGCCACTAAATACATTTACCATCTGATCTCCAAATTTTCTCCCTCAGTTTTCTGTACCCCATATATCACATTATTGCTCAATCCCCTGAGCCAGGCTAGATGATTACTGCCAGGCTGCAGGTGGCTGTCAGGACAAGTCTACAGAGCAAGTAACGAAGACCGAGAACGTCTGCAAAAGGGCTACCATGGCTAAAGGTACGTGTTAGGGCCTGAGATCACCTAGCAGCTCATTTCCCCATAGAGGCAGAGGCTCTGTGCCCTCTTCCCTCCTCTCCTGTCTTGGCCCTCCTCCCCTCACTTGCACCGGCTTGTGTTTTTCTAACCCTGAACCAAGCCAATTCAATTTACTGGAATCAAAACAAAATTAACCTGGAGAAAAGGTGAATCATTTTCTGGTGCATTACTAAGTTGACTCAGATGTGCTGAAGAGCAACAGAACTCATGCAAAGGATGGGATAGAACTGCATGCCCGGGACTGGGTCTAGAGAAAGGAAAAGGAGGAAAAGAAAATGAGATCTTTATGGTAGTGGCAAGCTGGTAAATCAGCTTTGTTGCAATGTGCCACAACCCCCTAAATAACACACGACCAAGTTCTAGTCATACACAGTTCACCTTCAGCACTCTCCTGAATATACGTGTTAGTTTTATTTACCATTATGGAATTGTCTTTCACAGAGTGAGTATATGTGGATAAAGCTGTGACTACAATATTACAGATTAGCCAGTGTGATAGCAACAGCAGTATGGTTTGTTCTAAGGGGAGATGGTCAATAAAGGCTGGATATTTTGTAAGCTCTCAGCTCCCTCCAAGAGATATCAGCGATCTGTCTTGCCTGCTCCTGAAGACGTAAGAAGGCTTTATTTCTCCATTTTTTGTTAGTTTGCTTGTCTGAGTTTTTTTTCTACCATAGGTTTCTGGGAACAGATTGGCTTTTCATCTTCCTCTCAAAAATCTGCGGAGAAAGTATGAGCCTAGCCAGCAAATAAATAAATGGTAATGAAATGTACTGCCCGTGAAAGATTTAACATGATTCAACTGGAGGAAAAGAAGGGAAGCTAAGGATTGTCAGCAATGAGTAATCACTCCAGTGTTCAAAGTCTTTTCAGATTTACTCAGGCATTTTATGTTTCTGTTGAAGTCAAAGGCAATATGTCCATTGGCTGCAGTTACAGCAGTTTTAATCTCATAAATTTTGAATTGTCATCATTTTTAAAAAACCTAAAATAATAACGTATGATATTATTTCAGAACAGGGTCAGTTGTCTGATACGTGGAGTCATCATTCTTGTAATGGATACTCTGCCTTCTTGTATGATTTTTGGTCAAGCCATCCACTTTCACGATCCTTCTAGTTATAAGAAGCTAATAAAACTGTTGCTAAGGAATTAAGAGAGGAGTGAATTCTCCCGTGTGCATTCCTGTAGGAATTGAATATGGTGGTGAATTGTAGGGAAGATCAGAGGGAATTCTGGGTTTTCGGCTTCACATTTCCCTATGATGCCCTTAGGTATTTTTTCCGTACTCTGCAAATATACCCTAGTCAGTCAGTCAGAAATGCAGCAGCCTAAGCACATTGGGATAACTGTGCCCAGGGAGGGGATAAAATATACCTTTTCTGGGGCTGAGCTGGAAACTGAAACAGGCTGTGCCCTGCAAGGGCTCTGGCATATTTGCTGCAGAACATGGGAGTTTTAGGGCTGCGCCAGGAACTTGAGAGAAGGAAGAGTGCCTCAGATTTTGTCTTGATCCCTGTCTCTGTCACAAAACCTATAGGAGGCAGGACTTTTATTAAACTTTGCAAGAAAATAAACTTCTCACAGATTGCATATTCTTCATTTTTTTAGTTTCCTGTCTTGAAATACTGAATGCTAGCAATCACAACTGCAGCTGAACCTTACCGGGAGCTGAACTTGCCAAATACTGACATAAAATATTACACTTTTAGTGTAATAAGAGCTATATTGGAAAAGGGTTCAGTAAACAGAGCAGAGTGCTGCACTCTGAATGACGGCACTACTAAAAATCCTAGTGAGATTCTCATTAAGAAATCCCTGCTGCTATGTACTGAATGAAGCAAGGATCTCTAGAAAATAACATAATGCAATTGTATCATTAAAAGGCGTATCATTATATATATACAACAGGGTACCATATTAAGCTTCTAGGGCAAAAGAAACTTTGGCATTTCATGACATTAGAGGGAATGACTTTGCAATGCTAGAGGTGGGGCCCATGCTAGTGGTGGGGGTGCGTGTATAACTTCCTAGGTTTAAAAAAGGAAGGTAATAATGCAGGCATGCTATGTATATCCTATGCATGTTACAGAATCACAGAATGGTTGAGGTTGGAAGGGACCTCTGGAGACCATCTAGTCCAACCCCCCTGCTCAAGCAGGGTCAGCTAGAGTATGTTGCCCAGGATTGTGTCCAGAGGGCTTTTGAATATCTCCAGGGAAGGAGACTCCACTACCTCTCTGGACAACCTGTGCCAGGCCTCTGTCACCCTCACAGCCAAGAAGTTTTTCCTCACGTTCAGATGGAACTGCCTGCGGTTCAGTTTGTGCCCGTTGCCTCTTGTCCTGCCGCTGGGCACCACTCTTCTAAACACCATCCTCTTGACACCCTCCCTTCAGATACTTGTACACATTCACGAGATCGCCTCTCAGTCTTCTCTTCTCCAGGCTGAACAGGCCCAGCTCTCTCAGCCTTTCTTCGTAGGAGAGATGCTCCAGGCCCCTCATCATCTTCGTAGCCCTCCGCTGGGCTCTCTCCAGGAGCGCCATGTCTCTCTTGTACTGCGGAGCCCAGAACTGGACACAGCACTCCAGGTGAGGCCTCTACGAGGGCTGAGGAGAGGGGCAGGATCACCTCCCTCCACCTGCTGGCAACACTCGGCCTCATGCACCCCAGGAGACCATGGGCCTTCTTGGCCACAAGGGCACATTCCTGGCTCACACTTAACTTGCTCTCCACCAGGACACTCAGCTCCTTCTCCGCAGAGCTGCTTTCCAGCAGGTGAGCCCCCACCCTGTCCTGGTGCCTGGGGTTATTCCTCCCCAGGTGCAGCACCCTGCACTTGCCTTTGCTGAACTCCAGGAGGTTCCTCTCTGCCCACCTCTCCAGCCTCTCCAGGTCCCTCGGAATGGCACCACAGTCTTCTGGTGTGTCAGCCACTCCTCCCAGTTTTGTATCATCAGCAAACCTGCTGCGGGTGCACTCTGTGCCTTCACCCAGGTCATCGATGAATACATTGAACAAGACTGGAGCCAGTACTGACCCCTGGGGGACACCGCAGGCCTCCAACTTGACTCTGTGCCACTGACCACAACCCTCGGAGCTCTGCCATCCAGCCAGTTCTCAGTCCACCTCACTGTCCACTCATCTAACCCACACTTCCTGAGTTTACGTGATGGGAGACAGTGTCAAAAGCCTTGCTGAAATCAAGGCAGACAACATCCACTGCTCTGCCCTCATCTACCCAGCCAGTCATCCCATCACAGAAGGCTATCAGAATGGTCAAGCATGATTTCCCTTTGGCGAATCCAGGCTGACTACTCCTGATCACCTTCTTGTCCTCCAGATGCTTCGTGATGACCTCCAGGATGAGCTGTTCCAACACCTTTCCAGGGATGGAGGTGAGGCTGACAGGCCTGTAGTTTCCTGGCTCCTCCTTCTTGCCCTTTTTGAAGACTGGCGTGACATTGGCTTTCTTCCAGTCCTCAGGCACCTCTCCTGATCTCCAGGACCTTTCCAAGAGGATGCAGAGTGGCCTAGCGCTAACATCCGCCAGCTCTCTCAGCACTCGCGGATGCACTCCATCGGAGCCCATGGATTTGTGGATGTCAAGTTTGGACAAAAGATCTCTAACCTGACCCTCCTCCACCAAGGGAGAGTCTTCCTTTCTCCAGACTTCCTCTCTTGTCCCCAGGGTCTGGAATTCCTGAGGGCTGGCCTTAGCAGTGAAGACTGAAGCAAAGAAGGCATTCAGTAACTCTGCTTTCTCTGTGGCCTTTGTCACCAGGGCACCCGCCCTATTCAGCAGCGGGCCCACGTTTTCCCTAGTCTTCCTTTTGCTATTGATGTATTTGAAGAACCCCTTCTTGTTGTCCTTGACATCCCTTGCCAGATTTAATTCCAACTGGGCCTTAGCCTTCCTTGTCGCATCCCTGCACGCTCTGACAACGTCCCTGTATTCCTCCCAAGTGGCCTGTCCCCTTTGCCACCTTCTGTAGACTTCCTTCTTCTGTTGGAGTTTTGCCAGGAGTTCCTTGCTCATCCAGGCAGGTCTCCTGCCCTCTTTGTTCAGCTTCTTGCTCTTTGGGATGCACCGTTCTTGTCACAATCATCAGTAGGTTAGACATTTTAGATTCACAGCACTGACCTCTGCCATTTGAATGTATGGACTAAGAGATGAGCTCTCCTCCCCATAGAGTCATTCCCAAAAGAACATGAAGGTATGTGTGTAACCACTGGGTTTCACAGATTTGCTGGGAAGAGAAACCTGCTTCTATTCCAGGCTCCAGGTGAGGTTGAGACATACTGAACACAGAACCATTTTTCTAGTTGCTTTCACCATTTCTTTGTGATAAGTGTGTATCTTCGGCTGGTCCGTTTTCACTGCCTAGCTATGCCAAGCTCTCTCTGCTCTCTCCTCACGCTGATCCTTCCTTTTGATCCCGCTCAGTAGTCCAAGCCTGGCTAAGCCTCAGCAGCTACTGAGGCACTGCACAGCCAACAGGGCCATCAGATCTGGGAAGGTGGTGGCCTGCTGAATTCAGAAACCATCTTCAGAGACTGGAGTAGGAAGTTCACCAAGCGCTTATGGCTTAGATTTATGAAATGATTGGCGTCTGAGGAGTTTTTCACATAGCACAACCCCTGCTCTCCAAATTTTAAATACCCTACCAATTTCATAGATACTGGAGAGCTTCCCAAAGGAGCAACTATGGAAGTTCTGTTACCGTAAGAGAAATGGCAGATTTCACACCTAGTCTTGTTCTCAAAGTGATCATACCAAAAAATGGCATATTTCACGCCTTGTCTTGTTCTCAGCAATGACAACCATTTTCATCACCACTTTCTAATGACAGGCACTCTTAGAGACACCAGGGATGAAAACTTGCAGCTGCGTAAAAGTTTTGTGCAATAATGTGCTGTTGAAGTGAGGATCTTCATCAGGGAACTGCTGGGCACCTTTTCCTACAAATAGTGTTGCTAGCTGTGTTTATGGCACTAGTCAGAAAATGGTGAACATAATCAGAATTTTTTGGCTCCTGTCCTAATTTTAGCATTGAAATGTTCTTTTCCCCTAAGGCTTACCGTTTCATTTTCCCACTGTAAAATAAGGATAATAGCTGCTTAGCTGTTCAAAAAAATTACACCTGTATTTGTGAAGGAAGCAAGTTTCTGTGGCTCAGATTGGTATCTTGTCCTGCTTGCACACTGACTTGTCCAAGACCTGCAGAGCACATCTGTGGCAGAATCAGAACTAGAGCTAAACCTGAGAAAGGAATCAAGACATAGAAAGTTTCCTGGTGCAGAGGGAAATGTTTTCTTGACTGCATTCAGGATATAGTCTATTTTAAACATTCTAGGCCCTTTGAAACTCGAGGAGATCTACAGGTAGAAACTGCCACTTTGAGATGGAACATTATTATTTCGGAGGATAGTATCAAAAGTAATTCTAATTGCCAATAAATTGCACAGAGGGTTGCTCTCAGGAAAGCACTTTCACTGACCAGATATAGGAGCTCTCCCTTTACATACTGACTCACCAGTAGGATCTGCCCTTCTGAAAGCTTAACACTGCCATAGAGATCCAATACGTTCCTGTCTTCTAGCAAATAGTGATTGTGCTCCCCGCTACCTTTGGCAACCTGTCTAGTTCCATCTGAACTAAATAGCTGTTCTTGTGACCCCCTAAAAATCTCAGCTTTCTGCTTTGGTCTGGGACTGCTAAAAGTTGAAAACTGAATTAAAATTTGCGGATAGATTTCTTCACTCTTCTTTCTTGTTCTTTGTATATCTGTGTGCCATACTGAAGTTATATATAGGCAGTAAAGCATGTTTATCAGGATAACCTACATCACTTTATAAGTCAGCAGCAGTACTATGAAAAGCAGACCTCTAATTAGCTGGTAGTCAGAGAGCTAATTTCATCAATTTTGAATAATCTAAGAGGATCAAATCTTGTTCTTTAAGAAAATAAATGAGTAGATCCGTTCTATGAGTTCATTTTATTTTTCTACTGGCATATCAATAAAAGCAGCCAGAAGGATATGGACTTTATTCTGGAGGAAATTCATCTATTTCCATCTGTGTGCAACTCAGGCTGCTCCCCCATGACTGAACTATGTCACATTACTTCACTATGCTAATAACTTAGATCACTCATTCAGCATCCGTAGTTTGTAATTCAATGTCAGGTGAAAAACTGGAACAGCTTGTCAACATTTCATCCTAATTTTAATGTATTATTTTAAGGGAGGTCCAAAGGGCAGCCTTCTGGAATGTGAAGAGATGATTACCTTTAGCCTTAGTTAGTTTTAAGTTCTCTGCTTATTTTCCAGATGGCACCTGTTCTTCCTAAATAATTTTAATTCCTTGTTTGATTTGAAAGATCAAATTTGCCACAGACTTTGCCACTTTCCTACGAATAGTAGTAGGTAGCAGTGTGAAACCCAGAAATGGATAATTGTGATAACTGAGATTTTCTCTGACTAATGAGTTGGTTTATTTTAATCCTGTGCACTGTAAATTATTTCTAAAAGCTTCAAGTGGAAAATCCAGATGTAAACAGACATTTAGTAGTTAAAGGGAATGCAGCCTGCACAATAGTTTCAGGGGAAAGGCAGTTTCAGTAGTTAAACTAACAGGAAAATCAGTGACTTTCCTTTTAAAGTAGCTTTCTATGTTTGTGGGAAGAAAGTCAGAGGAGGCAGCCTTCAAGTTATTTTCAGGGAGTTTACAGTGTGGCAGCATCAGCAAGTTTCCCAGGACTTCACCAGCGCCAGCCCTCCTGGCCGGAGAGCTGCCTCGGAGTGGTTTCTCTGGTCACTCATACCCACGTCCATGAACACGGAAGTGCCTTTTACATGTGTCGTGGTCTCGTACTACCTGAAACTGCTAATTCATTTCACAGAGCAGGAAATGAGTTGTCAAGTTGCTCAGTCTCTACCAACTTGAAACATAATTAAAATAATGGCTGAAAGAGTAAAAAGCTCAATATACTGTTATGCATGTAATAGAGTCCTCTGCTCTGCTCTGCTCTGCTCTGCTCTGCTCTGCTCTGCTCTGCTCTCCTCTCAATTCAGGGTGAATTTCATGCAAATTTGAAAACAGAGTTTGTTTGTAATATGATTCTAAAATGGCTGAGGGATATCCTTGGACAACTTTTGGGTTAATTTTAAGTTCTCTGCAGAAATGCACAGGAGAACGTCCCTCTTCTCAGGCCATGATGAGGGTCACATACCATGTGCACTTCTATAGTGTGAAAGGTCCTTGTAATTTCTGTCCAGTCATGCTCTCTTGGCCTTGTTTCACATGAGCAAACTTGCTAGCAAACCAATAACTTCATATTTGCACATTATACTCAGCATAAAACATCGAGAGCCACGTGGCTCTGGGATAGTCTGGCATTGCACAACTCTCATATGCTATCAAGCCAAGAAAGCTTGATAGTTCACTCACTAAGGTAAGGAGTAACAGTCCTGAAGACACTGGAGAAGGCCTTCATTTTATTGAACTGTATCTCTTTCTAACACATAAGGAACATAGTCATTTTTCTAACTATTTAAACCTCTCTTAAATCTTTACCTTCGTGTTCCAATTTTAACTGCCACAAAACGGCAGTTTTCTGCAACTCTTAGTGGACCTAACAAACGAAACCGGGTTTCTGCGGGCCAGTTTCCTGGGAATTAGAAGGTGCTCCTTTGGCAGAGTGGGTCTGTGCCGAAGGCTAATCAATCACTGCATCACTGGACCCTCTTCCTCATTCCTCCGTAAACAGAAAGCCTGGCTGCTAGGTCGGGGGCTTTGGGGGAGCGGGTGCCTGCAGACACAGCTGGGGGGAATTTGCCAGAAGCTTGATCTTTCACAGTTAATTGCAGATTCGTCAAAGATGGCACTTCATAGACACGTATCAATTTTGACCAATGTGTCAAACCAGAGGGGTCTCCTGGGAATGTGCCAGCTCACCTGGGGAACTGCTGGGATGGGGGGCAGGACACAGTCTTGCTCTGGTGGCTGCCTGTGGGCTGATGCCTCAGGCTTTCCTGCTGCAGACCTGCAGGGTGGAAAGCAGGAGATCCCCAGCTTTGTGAGAAGGTTTTGCAGGTTTGTGCTTGGATCTGGAAGGGTCAGCCTGCATGCAAGGATATCTGCTTCGGCTTGTGCTCCGCCGTTCAGTCCCATGCGAAGGATGCTGCTGTGCCCTGGACACCGCCCAGGAGGAATCCCAGGTGATCGGGGCAGCTAATGGCTTCATTTAGCTTTTCAAAAACCTGATGATTTTGCAAAATGAATACTTCAGAGTCTCCTCTCCTAGGATTTTTATTTTGCATTCCAGTTCAAAAGAACTGTTACTATTTGCAAACCATATGACTTGCACAGCCCAGTCACAGAAGCAGTCATGTGCCCGCCACATTCATGAAGCAGAAAGCTGAAGAGGGCTGCTTTGGGGAGGGTGAGAAGTCACTTGAGGTTACACATTATATTGTTATGCTGGCATGAACCAAAATCGCTGCCAAAAGGTATAGCGTTCCCTCCCTAACCTGCTCATTCCCACCCTCTCCCTTATGTTTGCATAAGCCTGCGATAAATGGCAGAGGAACTGATCTGGCTGCAATCTGAACCAGTAAGAACAAAAATGCAAGTTAAAATCTGGCTCAGGTTCTTGGTCTGGTTTTGCATACAGCCACAGAGCCACATGGCCCCTTGCGAGGCAGCGCTGAGGGGCAGGAGCCAACTGCCTGTAGGGGCTGCGGAGGTCGAGGAGAAACATGCAGGACTGCGTCTTTTGCTGGCTGCGCTGCCTTATGCTTTTTGAAAGTGTATGCAACATTTTAGCATGGGGGGAGGTTACATGAGACAGCCAGGCTGGTGGGAGGCTGTTACCCTGGGACAATGATGTCCATCTCCACTGAGACCTTGTGACCCTTGGTGAAATTGCTCTGATTCTCATGCCCCCTTGTGCCAAATGTGGACAGTACCCACACGAGCACCAAGCCTAGCACCACGGCCTGCCAAGGAGGATGTAAGCACTGGAGCAGCAAGCACACTGACCCCGAGCAATAGCCCGCAGCAGGGATTTCCTGGGCTGTCCCCATGATTGCAGAAATGAGCATGTGGCAACCCAGGCTGCGTGTGAAAAGCAATGGGTTAGAGAAGCTGGAAGGCGCCCACAGCCCAGCTGTCCTGAGGTTTCACACATGAGGTAAGTGGTGAGGATATATTGTACAACTGTGTGTTTCAGCCCTCCTTTTCACAATGACGTTGAATGAGGCCGATTTTTTTGTGTTGAGAAACAAATTCAGTAAATGCACTGCAGCGTTGCAGTGTGCTTGTGCACCTGCAGAGTAGCGCTTGGTGGGGATTTTGCTGGCTCGCTCCAGGCTCACGCAGACAGGTATGCGGAATCTCAGACTGAGCTCAAAAACAGGCATGTAGGAGAGAGTTTGAAGTCCTGTACAAGTTGATGGCCTTTTTTTTTTTTTTTTCCATTTTCCGATACATAACAACTAAATATTCTCTTCTTGTTAAAATCCATATGTCTTATGTGACTTCTCTTCCATCCTTTCTTTCATCACCCTCTTTCTTTATAACTGGAAAAATACATGTTAATTCCTGGGAAACCTTGAAGAAAACAAAAAGGTAAGTGAACTAACAGAGGGAGTGGCAGTTCCTCGTTGTAGAATAAGTCAACTTTTTGGTGCTTGCAGTTAAAGAAAGAACATATAGTGGTTTTAAGTGCTGGGAAGACAGTGCTAACACCAGTGCTAGGGTGCCTCGCTCTAGTGCCTGCACTCATATAGGGGTGATGAGCAGAGGGAGAGGGCTCAGAAAAGAGGCAGAGAATGGCCTGAGGTGTGGGAAAGCTGATGTATAGATGTTCAGGTTTTTTTAACCTATTAAAGGGATAAACACAATTTTATGAATTTTAATGTTTCAAAGAAAAAAGATGTCCTTAATTTGAAATTTGTTGTCTTTTTCATTACCTTCTCTAATTTAATGAGCATTTGTGAATTTTATTCAGGAAATATTGGATGCAGCTTTTTGAAATTTATTATGTGGGATGTTAAATTATTTAAATCTGATGAACAGGCCTAGAATCTAAAACAGATTGAGGGATTCACAACAAATAATTTATTCATTGAATTTAGCATCTGTCTCTGTGGAAACAGCCACAAATATATTTTTATTTTCTCACACTTCTCCAGTACTTTTTGATTTTTCAGATCCTATGGAAGGAAGGCCTGGGCAATCACAATGTCTATCCATCTGTCCTGCTCGAATAGATTTTAAACCAGTGCCAAATTTTAATATCATGTAATAGTGTGACACACATCTCAAAGGAATTGTAGTAGGATTCATTGCACCTAAGTTTAGACTCATACAGTATCAATGTCTTCATTGGAGATAGTCACCTTGGTTCTCCTTAGAGTTGGTGGAGACCAGTTGGCACTTTTAAACATGATTCGAGTGACCTAATTTAGACATCTATTTTGGGATGGGATGAATCACAGACCTAAGAGTGCCTGTTTCTCTCTATTGCTTAGTTAGGATGATCAGCTGAGACGAAGAATAGTAGAATAGTGGAATTTTCTACAAGACTTTTGAGGATAGGATCTGGATAAGAAAGGAAATTTTAAATACTGTCTCCACTGAGGCAAAAACTACTTTAAAGTAAGTGCTCAACAGTAGCTTGTGGCACTAGCAACAGTGCCATGTTTGGCAGCAGGCCAGTTGCACTGTAGGTATCAGGCTGCCAGCCAGCATGTCCCCTGGTAGGGACCGGAGGGAGCACTTGCTGCTTTTCACTCCGTGAGCACTTAGGGGAGGTGAGAAGAAGACGAGTGTACTGCTGAGGCGAGCAGAAAGTCATACAGAGCGTTAGTCAGGGGAGCTGTCAGAGCTATTGCACTGGGTGATTAAGAAAGTGAAGAACTAATTCATAAGAAACAAGGCTTCATTGGATTTATTACTGACAAAATTAATTGCTTATTCCCATGAACTGACTACTACCCTGCACGCTGTGACTGCTTAGCTAAAACAACTCATAAAATAACCCATTCAGCTTTTGGAGCTACCTCTGATGAGCTTATGATGCGAATTTCCGTTTCCAACTCGATAATTTTCAAACAAGCACTTTTGTGTTTTTCCTCACAGGAACTCCCTCTTCTCTGAAAAGGTCACTGTGAACACCTTCAACAACGTTTGCTCCTTTTCCTTGAAATTCCTCAGAAATTCGTCTGGATGTGATCCTGGGCAATATGCTCTAGAGGACCCTGCTTGAGCAGGGGGGTTGGACTAGATGATCTCCAGAGGTCCCTTCCAACCTCAACCATTCTGTGATTCTGTGATTCCTCAGCCTGTGGAAGTCCTGATGATGATTATGCAGTTGTTTTGCTGAGTCACTGCCTGGGAGGCATGACTGAGCAGTACCTGCAGGATGGGCAGCTATTGACAACAACAGTATCTCATGGGAGGGAACAATAACCCGGAAAGAGCCATAAATGTGCTCAGGAGCATTGCTAATCCCTGCAATGTCAGTGAATGAAGACAGTCATTATCACATTAATAACCTTAATAACAATTTGTGCCTCGTCATGGTGACTTTCAGTCAAAATGCAATTGCTCCCACCAGCACGTTATCTTCTTAGCATCACTGATTAATAAATATTTATTTTGTGATTTGCTCTCTTGGAATAATTCCATTCATATTCACTTTTTTCGTTATCAGTAAAGCATAACTCATTAGCGCTGTTTTTCAGAGCGCACAGCCGAGGTATGGAGTGATCTAGTTGCTCGCTCCAAGCTGCAGAGTGGGGTAGTGACTCACTGGAATGGCAGTTCTAATAGCGGGCAGTTTTTGTTTAGATTTCATTCCAGGAAAACCAAAATAAGTAATACGGACTGGCAGAAAAGCTCCAAAACGAATGAACTGGAACAATCACTCCTGAACAGATGCTATTCAGAATTTGATTGAGTCTTACGTTGAATGACAAACAGTGAATGCTGGATCCTCTTTTCATGTTCAAAAGCAAAGTGATAACTAGCAAATGCGGAAGTCTATGAACAAAAAGGGCTAAATTTTCAAGTGGTCGAAGCCTAATTAGAACAGGAGAAGGAAGTTCAGCCCCCATGTGATCTTCCTTCCCATATAATCTTTGCTTTAGTAAATTGAAACACCACCTAGTAAACTCTGCTCTGCTTTGTGCTGATGTGATTTGAAAGAGTTGCGATGGGGGTGACAGGGGATTCTAACAACCAGCAGTGAATTGTCTCAGGAACAGGAAAATGACGACAGCCAGCAGCAAACCAAAATAGCGTAGTGGAAACAATGTTTTCCTCTTTTTTAGACCCATACTTTTCATTATGAGTTTTAGTTGGATTGAGCAGGTAGGGTTACTATATTCCTGCAGAAAGTCTGTATCTGTGAGCAGTTTCTGTACTGGTTTCACAAGGATCAGGGCATTTTATATTGGAAAAAGAGGAAGCTCTTGAGAGGTCTGAACCTATTCAGGTAGGATTTTCCCTGATGGGGTACAGCTGTAGGAAACTAGTGTAGCAAAAGGCAGTGCAAAACCGTATGGAAGGTTCAGGGGATGGGAATTTTATTTTCATTTTATTTTGAAGAGCCCTAAGTGAACTGATTCAAACCACTCACACTCTCACACCCACCTACTCACAAGCACCAAGATGTATGTGTTCAAGGGGTCTAGCCAGGAGCGCTTGTGTGTGATATGGAAGACAAGGGGTGCTGCTTTTGGGTCTTCGCCCCTTCTCTTGGTTTAATCACGACTGGCAATGATGAACTGTTGCTTGAACAGGCCTCTTATACCTTGTAGGAATGAGATAGTTGCTATTATGGCATGGCCTTTTTGCCTTATAATCTTGTTTACTTCACTCTCTGTGAATCGCAGGCAAGGTTACTGCCTGTTGGCCATGATTACCCTTTTTGGGTGGTATCTTAGTCTGTCCTCCGGGTGGGGCAGCAGAAGGCAGCACAGCCAGAGATGTGCCGTAACCCTACTGCCATCCACCTGTCATCAGAGCACAGACCTTCTGGCCATAACGTGAGCACACAACTCATTCCTCCACAGACACCAATTTGACTGCTGCCAGTTGTGTCCTTGGTTATCAATGTGGCTTGCTCTTTTGTGCTTGCTTTCTATTTTCATCTGCTGCTCTCACATATTTTCATTCCTACTTCACTCATAGCTATCTAAATTTTCTCATCTTTGAACAGTGAAGGAGGGCATCCAGCTGCCTTCCAGTGGCTTTCTTAAAAAACTTGGATGATGCCAGTGGCTCCAATGTTTAGCTCTCTGCTGTGGGCTGAGGTTAAGAAGGCTCGAAAGGGGTCTTGAAACACTGAACCACCCGTGTGCATGTTTATCTACTCTGCACCAGGCTTGTGACTTAATAACACCTCAAGCTGCTAGACTTTATCAAACCTTGTGGTTTTTAAAGCCTTGTGGCTTAGTAACGTAAACTGTTGCTGAAAAGTATTTCAGATTGCCTCGCAATGGGTAAAAAAGCATGTGGGATTCTGCAAGCAATAGGCACAACAACCTCAGAACAAAACTTCAAACCAAAGAAATCTTCAAGTGCAGAGACAGATATGCAATATCTAGAGTGGAGTTCAGTTCACGATGAAGACCTTTATATTAATGTGTCTACCTGTAGGTATATACAAATATGCTTGGTGTCTAGGTTTTCACTATGGCCAATGGAGACCAGTAGCTCAATTCAATTGGCTAAACGTTGGTGCCATTTGAAGTATTTCAGAAGTTCAAGACGTGTGGTTGGCACTTACAACAAAGGGGAAACCCATGTCTTTTTGGAGCAGCTGGATGCCAAAATACCTCTGCTGTTAAAACAGTGTTAGACATTTGAATGCGAATCATGCCTCTAGCCAGTACAGTCAGTAACGCCTACAGAGCAGCTCACCTCATCCTACAGCAGAATCTCATGGTGACTGAATAAATCATTTATAGGCTTCTTGGACTGCATTGACTATAACTGTGCATATATAGATCCCTAAATTTAAGTATCCTGACCTTGAGTTGTCCTCAGTGTGGAAAAAGGTAATGCCGATTGCGTTCAGCATGCTCGTTTCGAAAGAACAGTGGCAGATATGAAAATGTTTAGGTTACCTAACAGATAGTGCCAGCCACTCAGTTCTGTGACTTGTGTGACTACTCTGGCCTTTTATAAGTGGTCTGTCCTCCCAAAGAGATGAGATCACATGGGAATTCTTTGAGCGCTCATTTCTCATATGAGCTGATCCAACTTCTGGTTGTGTGACCCAAACTCGGATATCTTCCTACACTGCCTCTGCTGAGAGAAAGAGTCTCTTTTCTATGACTTGCAGCAAGAATTTCAGTTTAGGAGATACACATATCTTTTGTTTCAAAGGGTAGTTTGATAAAGAAGTATTCAAGTTGTTACTAACAGCTTGAGGTGTTATTTATTACTCGTACAGTGCCACAAGAGTGCTCTGCATTGAGTTTTAATACGTGATTTATGATCTCTGCTTGGAGTTATTTTCAACTTTTGCTAGGCTGCTTTTGAATTCAAAGTGCTTTGCTGTTTCTCTGGCCTGCAGCTTCTGTCTCCGCAGAAAAGCTGCTCTGTTAGTTCTGACACTGTGACCAAGGTGTCCTTTTGCCAGAACTTGTTTGACTCCAGCAATGAAGCAAAGAGACCCTGAAATGTCACTGACTGCCGCACGGGTTGCTTCAGTGCATTTGCTATTGTTCCAGTGAGTGTGAGCTAATGGAAAGCAGAACATTCTTATTATAGCAAGCCATAATTCACTGGCTGAACTCTCCAGTGTATGCAATGACCAGTGTAACAGCTTCAGAGCAGCAGCTGGGCCAGAAATCTGTTGGCTGCACCATTCTCCCAGCAACATGGGAAAGAACTATTTTTCCCATCTACAGAATTTCTGTAATTTCAAAAATGTATCCATGTTGCACTGTGCTGAAGGAGAAAAAAAACCCCAAAAACTCATGCAAGTATTGTCCTGGAGCAGCCAAGCGACTGGTGCTTAGGACACTGCTTTGGGAGGCAGGAAACAAGTTTGCTCACACTGCCTCTCCAAGGGTGGTAAATATTAAATTATTCATAGGAACTGGGACAGATCTGACAGAAGATATTGAGAAAAACAAACTTTCAAATAGTTTGGGGTCAGATCACATAGCTGAAATTTCCAAATAAAGTTCCTGGCCTGAGCTGAAAAGAGAAAAGACATAATTCCTCTCCAGTCAGGGCTGAGTGTCTTTTCATTGACTTCTGTGGGGATGATGCTTTCTTTCTGTGACTGGAAATTCATCCTGGAGCTGAAAAGCCTTTTCCTGATGGAAATATGGTCAAAACTAAAGCACTGCTATGAACTTTGATTTTAATGAATCTGAAATTTCCAGCCCATCCTTATTCACTTATACCTCCTGTTTTTCCGATAATTTCTCCAATCTATTGGGATCTTCCTGAGTTGTAGCCTTCTCCCCAGAAATCTTCGCAGACAGTAGATGGGTATGGGGTGAAGGATAGTGGACAGGCTACTGTTGTTTTAGCTGCTGCCTCTCAATTTCTTCCTCTCTTTCCCCTTTGCCATCAGCATTACTGGCTGAAAGAAGTGCTTTATCGCTTTACTTTAGGATTCACCCCTTCCGTCCTCAGGTCTCTGCTAGCATATGGCTCTCCCTGCAGCCACTGTGGCCGTGTGGTCTCTCTGCTACGACTGCTGCTTCTGCCGGTATTGTCAAAGATGAAATATGGTTCCCAGACAAGGTGGACAGCCTCCCTCCTTGGCTGTCTTTGCTCCAAGAGAGCTGGATATTAATTAATCAGCTGCAGGATGGTCGAACTGTGTTTCCCAGGCAGTCCCGAAGGCAACGTGGACCCGGAGAACTACCATCTCCGTTCTTCTGGTGCCCTCCAGTGTTGCATGTCAGTAACAACTCAGTGGAACAGATCTCTTAAGAAAAGATCCTGAACACATTGTGTAAATAATATTTTACTGGAAATATCTGAGGATCAGGCACTGAATTAAGTATCTTAATCAAACAAAAAAATTTACCTACTTCACATAAAATGGTGCTTAGATTAAAATAACTTTATCCTGGCTGAACTATTTTTTGCTAGTGTAAGCAGTATATTATTCTATTAATGGCAAAGAATTTAACTACCTAACTTCCTTTAACCTTGACTGAGAAAGACATTCATTTGTAATTCAGGAAAGCAACACTGTGTTCATAGTATCTGAGCAGCTATTTTGGAGTGCCGTATCAAAGATGTTCAGTGTATACCTGTTTGCTCTTTATTTAAAAGATGGCAAAAAGATAGCAAAAGATTTCTATACGTAGAATAAGTAGTAGCGATTTGTTCTTTAGCTTAAGTGATATAAACATGAGTTACAGACTACGAGACTTTTTTTCCTAAATTTTCTTTTTGTTTAGCTAAGTAATTTTAAACAAAATTACTCTTTGGCTCACAAATAATCCTGTACATGAATAACACAAAATAAAAGCAATCTGTTCTATTTGGCTATTTCTAATCAATTTCAGCAATATTCTGAACCTGTTGATCTCAATAGCTATTCTCATGCTGCTACATGGGGATTATTCCTCTGGCATACAAGATGTACTTGAAATGAAACAAAGCCTGCATTTCCGTAGCCTTTGGGAGTTTTTATCTTGTGAACATTTGACTAAAAGAAGAAACTTACCAATTTATATATTGGATTTAAGTTGGTATAACGGACAGCATAAATCTATGCAAGAAATCTATGCAAGACCTACAGCTAAATTATGGATAAAAGGGAAAACTAGCTTTCTCTAATTAAATACTTCACTCGTAACATGGAACTGTTTTTGAAAGAAAATGATGATATAATGAGCTCTGAAATGTATCTGAAATACAGAAATGTAAAACTTATGTTAGTGCCTTAAGTAACAAGGCCATAAGAAATAAAAGATACAGCTAATATTTACTGCATACCATTTTTTTCACTTTACTGAAACAAAGCCTTTGTCTTTTATGCCATAGTCTAACTGTACATTTTGCAGTTTTTACTACACAGATTCCTAATCTGACTCCTTTTGTATTTTGCTTCCTCAAAATTGTCCCTGAATTTTGATCTGATCTCCTTTAGCTCTAGGCAATGATATATATTATTCTTTCCACCCCAGATGCTTGGGCTGTTTTGAAGATTGTAACTAGAAGATGAAGGACCTGCCAGTTCAGAGACAGGTTCTAAATTGTTGTGGTACTGTGTGTTAGCTTCTATCTTTTCTTTACAGATAAGCCCTGGATTTTACCATCTGCTCTCAATAAGGTGTCAGGCACAGCTCTGCTCTTAGAGAAGATCCGGGTGGATATTTAACATTTCTTTCCTGCCCCCCTATTCTGGCTCCAGGAAGAAGTCATCTACCAGTGATTTATGCTAGTAGCCCATTATTTTTCCTTTCATGGATGAGATGTGCTAGAAGGTGACACTGAAGGAGAGGCAAAGCTGCAGGCATCTCCCTGCAGCGGCTCCCTGCCACCATGAAGAGGGCGCAGCAATGCTCCCTCAGCCTCGTTCCCCCACCAGCCAGCACCAGTGCACTGGTAGCCTTGGTGGGAGTCTAAGGAGAGCCTTGCTCTTCTTCCCTTTCTGCGCAATGAGAACAGGTTGAAATCCCTCTCCTGCTGCTGTGATCTTGGTTATGTTTCCTTAGCAGCGAATGGTAAAACATTGATTTGAACAGGTGAATAACATGTCTTATACTACCTTTCCTTCCGTAGACGAGACCTCCATACAAAGAAATCTCCTTAGGCCAAGGAAAGGAACATTCTGTCCTTTTCTGGAGCAATGCCATTATTCACATGGAAAGGCAAGTGTGAGACAATCCAAAGTTCAAGTCCTCTGTCTGAGGATGGCTGGGCATTGTTTTATTGATATACCTCGACATTTCATGTTCGCTGGGCAGAAGTTCTGCACCTACTTTCCCTAAATATTTTGCTTCCTCATGCACACCACAATGTGAAATACAAGATGCATGCCTTTTTTTTCTTAAAAAAAGATGTTTTCTCTATCTTATTTACATCTAATAAATTCCTAAGCAGTCTTCAGGTGGTAACAACATTTGCTTCTGCTATCCTGGACCAGATTCAGACATCACCACTTGAATAGATTTCTCCCCCAGTGGAAATAATACTTATACTTAGTATTTGAATAGTTTTCTACAAGAACTTGGAATGGGTGGTGGGAAAAACAGTAATGTTAATTTTGATAAAAGAATTGTTTATATGTTATTTACATGTACACAAGTACACAAGTTATATTAATTATAACCCATTTCATGCTTTTACATTTACCAGACCTTCTAGGACAATGGCTTGAGTGCTATCAACAGGTTTTCACTTCCTTGTAGAAAAGATGCTAACAATGCGAGGGGGTTTCTTTTCTTTTTCCTACCCAACTTTAAATGTAAATTAACAAGACTATATGAATGAGAATGTATACATCAACAGATGATATCATAAAAAAAGAAACACATCTAAATCAAATAATTTTTCGCACCACATGTTTCTGGATGCAAGTAATATCACTGCAGAGTTTAAAGAAGCTGATAAGTGGACTATTCTTAGTCTCATTAGGATGCGGGGATCATAAAAAGTCAAAAGGAAAATATTTCCCTTGCAGAATTTTTTACAAAATGGTGTCTAGTCAACTGATGCTCTCCAAAAGAAAAAAGTATATTTATGCAATTAGATTTTGTATGCAAAGAATATGTATGCAAAGGGATAGTGTTTAGGAACTTCTTAAGCCATTACTATTCACAGTTTAACTTTTCCTGTGGTTTCCTTTGAAAGAATAGCAAACATAAATCTAGAGGATATAAGATTTAGTAAACATCACTTCATTATCCTAGTCTTCTACAGGCATTAATTAATTCAAGCTTAATATTATGCATACACTACATGCCTTGCCAAACTGAGATTGCAGTGCTTTTATCGACATCTTTCTTCCTTTGTTTAAATATCTCAAACAGGAGGAAAACTGAAGCTAGAAATGTAAGAGGTGGTGGTTACAAATGGGCTGGTTACTCTAGAGGATGTGGGAACTCTGTTTTCCAGAAGTCTTTTCAGAGTGGAATTCAATGTGAGATTAAGACAACCACACTAGGTGTCTACATATATTTGCAAGCATTGATATTTGCTCACAGAAAATGTGTTGCAGGGCCATTTGAGACACCTTAGGTACCCTAGACCCCCAGGACTGGTGGACATATTAGCATATCAACACAACAGCTGTGCACTTTGGACTGGCATGCAGAGACTAGCCTGGATACCCTGCAGTGCTGGAAGTGACACAACATGCCTATGTTTAGGCAAATGAATTCCCCTTAAGGGCTTGACTTGATTGTTCACAGATAGACATCTAGTGCCATTTGTGATTCTTTGCAGCACCTAAGACATTTGCACAAGGTTGGCAGATATGACACAGGACCTATAGAAAACCCACATCCTTTTAGAGCAGCAGCTGGAGACCAGATCAGATCGACTAGGGTATGCTGACTGGTACTAGACAGGTATATTTGGACAACTAAGTCCTAACCTTCAGACTTAACACATAGGTGAGCACACCCAGAGGCATGCAGTGCCTCATAAGGTGCCCTAAGGAGGCCCAGCAGCTGTCCTAAAAGTGCCTGGGTCCTGGTTCGTGGCCATCAGTCTCCTGTGGCTGTCTTGCAGACAGAATGCCAAATAGCACAAAGCACCTGTGCTTAGGGGTCTGAATCAAGCCTTTGGTGTCAAACACAGGGAACAAGTTTTGGCACTTAAAAAATTCCCGTCAGTGGAGCAACTTAACCTGATTTCAGAATTATGACTACATTTTCCCCCTGAAATTTAGACGTTTTTAATTCTAGTAATGTTTCTCATAGGATCAAAATGAAAACAAAATTGCTAATCAGGTATCTAATCTGTCGTTCTTTCTTATTAGGCATGATGATTATTAAAAATAACTGTGATATTCATTGTTAAAAAGAAAGCCATTGTCCTTGTGAAAAAATGAAAAGGATAGGATAAAAGTGGCTCCAGGGTTGTACTGTATACCTTCCTATGAAGGTGGCTTGACAGCCAAAGCGTAACAGACATTACCCAGTTAGCTGATATGAAAGCAAGAATCAGCATGAGACTCGGAAAACAAAGGATATTTGAGTTGCAATCAGTAGTTAGCTATATGCAGACACAGACTCCCATTTTCCAACTGACTTTACAATAGGAATAATTTGTTTGCTCTGTATGTTAACAGTTTTATTTAAAGCATACAACAAAAAAATAGTAACATGCTCTTATTTCCTCTTAACAACTGCTACACTACAAATCTTAATGTTTTAAGATAACATTCTCACATTACAATTGCAGATTTTTCTGTTGAAATATGTTCCCTTGTGTTATTGCATTCCATCCTAAAAGTGTGTAATTAGAAAACCTACTCATATAAGCAGAATGTCTAACACTTACAAACCGGGAAAATGCTCTACGTAAATAAGTCATAGTCCTAACTTTTCATGTTGACAAAAGCAGCCAGGGCATCAACTAGTGTAATATCCAGTGTATGCATGTGTGTGTTCCCATTCTTAACAACAGAATTCAGCTAAGAATTCCTCATATATTTACTAATTGCTGACTTATGAAAGAACTACATTTTTATTAAAATTTTAATTTTCATTGAGATAACAATGAACTCATACTAGTCTTTTGCATGGCAAAACTCATCATCTGGTATTATCTGTATCTCTCATTCAAGCTACATAGATTTCCATGTATTCTCCTTTATTCTTTAGGGAACTTCTGGGAACAGAGCTCTGAGAAGTGCCACACTTCCAAAGGAGCATCAATGACTAATTTTTCACCCCTTTCTCCCAACAGGCATACCAGACTTTGTCCTTTTCTTTACTGTGGCCAGGAGCTATGAGATCCTTTGAATTAGAGTCACAGATGAGCTTTATGTACTGTATTAATCTGTGCACCAACATCTTCTTTGGTGCCCTGTGGGATAGTCACTAAGTTAGGGAGTAGAAAAAGTTAAAAAAAAGGGCAACACATCATTTATATAATAGCCCAGTGTGACTCCAGCAGGATGGAGTCAGAGTGCAAACAGCTGCATTAAACTTTTTTGATTATTTATATAGAGTAGACCTTTGACAAAATAATAGAAAGATTAACTGCAAAAAAGTCAGACTATCAGCTTCAAGTGCATTCTCCAAATAGGTAGATTCAGAATTTGAAACAAATGTCTTTGCATGGGTAAACCCAGGTTAGAATGGATTGAGGATTCAATGCAACTCAGAATTCAAGTTACAGTCAATTGAAAACTGAGTCTTGCTTTTCATCAGAAAGACTGGCCTTCCTCATCTACATAGCATAAAGCAAAGGCTGATCTTTGAAAGCTGTATTGCAGTAGGTGCTTCCCTCCAACGCATATTTCTCAAACATCCTTGAGAAATGGGAACTAAGTGTTAGTCTGCTGACTGTGCTAAGTGGCTGTTTTCCACTTTCCAATGTGGAGCCCCTTGTGCTGGCCATGCTGTCTATCGCTCAAGAACTCTGGCTGCCTATAGAGGATTTCACTGAGCAGCTGCCCTCTAAGGAGGGAAATCCTATAGGGAAATCTAGTCTCGAAAAATTTCATGTGTCTGCATGGTAAGTGGACAGCTGGATACTGAGGATCAGTGTCATGCGTCCGTGTTGGCCTTTAGTGGACTTTCATGCCTATCTTCCCATGTATTTAGTTCTTGAATTTGGTTCTCCAAATATAAACACATGAGAATAACTGTATTATAAAAGAAGTCCCACTGAATACAAGAAGGTATTTAGGTGCATACAATTATTTGTGTGATGGTAGGGTCTACACCTAGAATCCCCAAACCTTAGGGCAAAACTCCCTCTAAAACCAGCATGGGTTTTGAAAGAGAACTGCAGAATCCAGTAAATGAAGTTTCAAGGTAATATAAAGGATGGTCTTATTCAATCATTGCATTCATCATTTACTTTACAAATCTCATCATGGCACACTTTTTAACATCTCATAGCTTCGGTTGATGCTAAAATAGTCTACTTCCCTCTTTGACTTGTTAGAACTTGGCACTTAAGTCTACTGTGCTCTGATTAAACCACAAATGATCTTATGAGTTCACTCCAAGAAGAGATTAAATGATCATGAGCTCATCTTAGCAAGAACTAAGTGCAAAATCTTCCTTACATCATAAATTTCCAAAAGTAAATTTCTCTCTCGTGACCATATAACACACTCTCTCATGCACGTATACAAGTATGATGAAACAAGAAAACAAAGTATTATCAAACTCTTTCATTCCTAGACTGAAGGAACATTATTTTCAGATCTGAATTCCTTTGAAGCACAGATGTTATGGACTATAAAATGCATGGACATAAGGAACTTTGAAGATAACTGCACACTTTTTTTTCTTTTTTTACTGTTAGTATAGCTTAAAGAAGACCCCTGTGCTGTTTAGACAATCTACATCTTGTGTAGTTAGAAGCTCTCTGCTGTACTTGATAATATTATCATAGACAGTACTTCCCAAACTACATTTTAAGATTTATTTTGGGGATATACAATGTTTCCAGTTCAACTGAGTTGTTCCGATTAAATATTTGGGGATTGAAAATACTGTGCTGGACAATGATAGAAAACTTCTCCATAACACATAACATACAAACAATTTTTCACAGTTCTAATTAAACAACATTGTACATAAAAATGTCACAACTAGGGCAGTACATTGGTATGATCAAAACAATATTAAGTTCAGCAGATATTTTCACATATTAAGGGCCAGATCCTGGCTCAATGTGCAGTTGAACCCTAAACAGATATTTAGAGAAAATAATGAAAATATAAAGCCACACTGAAGTGCTATACTTACAACAAAACTATTTGTTCATCTACCTAAGATTTTTGGCCTGAAGTACATACTAATTTGTGCAGTGGCAGGAATACGTGGCCAATGTTGCTTGACTCCTGTTCTAGGACACTTCTTTATCGTTTTCTCATGGTGAAGGGCAGTGGAAGCTGAGACAGTGCTTTTGCTTCCAGGTATGGGCAGTTTTGGCAGGCACCTATATGTGTTGTTCTGCCAGAAGTTGACCAAGAGTCTGAAATCCTATACATCATGTTCAACCATCTCAGTGAAGTCAATGGGACTTTTTTTTTAAGATGGATAGGATTTGGCCCCCAAAAGTTTTTAACCCTTTAAGTAGTAGACGGTATTTCATTGCACTTAGCCCATAATTAACAAATAGCTATTTGGGAAACAGAAGATCATTTTTAACATACAGGAAGTGTTGGCTCACAAAAGAGGAAAGCTTGCAACAACATCTGACTACGCATATATTTTAGCACTAAATTGCTAAAGGGAAAAAGAGGCACTTGTGTGTGACACAGTTTAATCCCATATTTATCTGAGGCCAAAATGATTGTTTAATCAGTTCCTAGATTCTCACTTAATGGGTGCCTTAGAAACACTAAATAACTATCTGCTGTATGTATTCAGGTATAATTGGATATGTGCATGCGTGACTTCACTGGCCTGGGTGGATAAGCAACTACATCTAATGGTATTATAATTTTATCAAAATTATTGGAACAGACGAATTTTTCAAAGACCTTCTTAAATACTTTCATATGGAATATTTGGTCATGACTTTGGGAAAAGAAAAAATTGTGCTCTCATCGAAAGAATGCTTTCCCTCACTGAAACAGGCAAGAACAGCATTTTTGTATTTAAAACAAATCAATCTTACTCTGTTATGCAATTGCATGTTTTGTTATGTGACTATACATTTGAAATATTGCTCATTTGAATTAAAGAGAAGAAAAAGGTAACTATATACACACTACACTAGTTCAACCTATATGACAGCACTACTTTGACTGAAAGTCATTGCAATGCAGGATATTCTAATAACACGCAGTACTCAAAAATAGAACTCAGGATTTAAAATTGTGTAGTCAGGATGCAGACATGAACTCGAACTAAATTAGAAGTGTAAAACAGGACTATGCCATATGACAGAGTGAATTACTTCGGCTCTAATACTGTGTCACATTCATTGCTGATGCTCAATACATAACTGTAACAAAGAGCAATCAGATTATGATGGTCCTGTAAATGTTTGCCTCAACAATGTCTGCATTTAGGGACAATTTTATAGAGTTCCCCTTTTGCACATGAGATAAAAATTTGGCTGCCTTGTAAACACTGCTATGCGTATGCTTTCTGATTGGCACTGTAGCTTGGAGATGTCAATTATAATGTGAGGAAACTGCATGTGAAGGCTCTACAAACAGGTTAAGAAGAATGACTTTCTACCATTTTGGTTCTATTAAGTAATTTTAGTTCCTTTTATTATTTCTTTCCTTTGCAAACAGGAGGGTGTAGAAATTTTTTACTGATGGCAATCATTTGGTATCAAACTCTCAGGATACATGTTGGGATGCGTATCCCTTTGGGTAAGGGAATGGGATTAGTTTTCATGATTAATTCCCCCACTGTGTGCTGAAATTAAGAAAAAAATTCTTAGAAGGTAATCTGAGATGAGCAAAGGCTCAACTCTAATCAATGGCAAAACTTCACAGAATTCAGCAGGCCCAGCATTATTCTAGTCTTTGGAAAAAAAGTGAATAAGCACTCATCAGATAATAGAGGGCTGCGATGAAGGCTTCAAAAGGAGGTACATAGTAGTATGTCCAGGAAAAGGTTAGTTTGGGTCATGTTGTGTCTATGCCTGGTAAGAAAGGTGTTAAGATATCTCTGTGTTACTCTTAAGGATTAACTGTGTTACTCTTAAGGAGTCTTCTATTTTATCCAGTTTTCCCATGACTTACTGTTTTCCACCCATATACTCTATTCTTAAAGTCAGATCCTGCAGTCATTATTGAGCCTTTGTTCCTGACTCCATTGGGAATTTGTCAGAATAAATACTGAGTAGGAAAGTTGTCCTACACATCTTCTCTGCGCTTGTACACCACCAGTCCTCAGTGCCTCCTGGCATGCACTCGGCTTCCAGATTTTCCCCCTGCTGGGGTTGCTCCTGGCTCCTTGTGTTGGTGAGGGCCTTCTCAGAAGAGAGAATGTAACTTGGAGGTACACCCCTACATAAACAGGAAGCGTAGGAACAGGAAGAGATATACTGAGTGGCCTTCTTACCTCCCCTCTGGAGTGACAGGAGAGTCTCCCTGGACTGTGGAAGAGGATGCAGTTGTGGTCTGCTCCTTGATGCCTATGTGGAGGTTTGAAGAGCAACCTAGCACCTACAGCAGGCTCTTGGGGCTGGCCCATAACGGTTAAAGGAGCTAATGTATTTTGTGGTTTTAGCTCTTGAAAGGCATGTAAGGTAAGAGAATTAAAGGGTTTCATTGCAGAGAATAGGTGCCTCTGTCTAAGTTAAGGAGAAAATGTTTTGAAAAATTATCTGTGAATACCACTACCCCGAAGAGACCATATGTACACGTCATATGCAATAGCTTTTTTTTAAATGCCTTTCTCAAAATATCAAATGCCTAAAAAAGAACAAAACCAACCAATTTTATGATGACATGGCACATTTCTAAAGTATGTTGAGATTTATTACTAGTAATATTTGACTTTCATTTTGAGTTCTGAAAGCACTTAAAACTCAATATTAAAAAAGCCTCACAACAACCGTCTGAAGCAAGTTTCATCTCTATTTTACAGGTAAGGAAACAAAGGCACAAAGAAATTAAGTGATTTGCCACAGGTAACACAGTGAGTCAGTGGCAAAGCCAGGAACAGAACAAAACACCTCGTACAGTTATGGCATAACGCTCTGTTCCTGCCAATAAAATTCATCTTATCTCTAATATGCTGTTTCACACCGCCTGTATTAAAGATCATGAAAACTGGCCAATTTGCATTGTTAAAACTGTTGCAATGCCAATTTTTTTTTTTTCATATAAGCACAAAAATGCTACTTAAAGGGTTAATTACACTGCTGTGCAGGTAAACATCTTTATTTTTTTCTGGTTAGACCAGTGTTTAAATACTGACTGGCACAGAAGAGACCGAGCTAGCCCTGGACTCCCTTGTTTTGTTGTTGGGCATGGATATTGTGCAACAAGATACTCCCACAGTGGCTTCAGGCAGTTCATCTTCCTCTGCCCATTCATTGAGATCTGGGTTATAGCACTGAATGCACTTCTTATATTTCTTCTCTATTTCATTCCAGCCCCCCACTAAGTAAATTTTCCCATTAAGTGTTGAGGCCCCTGCCGTACTAACTCCAGTTTGGAGGGGTGCAACATAACTCCATTGCCCCATGTAAGGACTGTAGCATTCCACAGGGAGAACATCCACCCTTTCCCCTCGCCCTCCCAGCTGCGAGCCACCCATGACATAGACCCTCTCCAAAAGGGATACAGCACAGTGCCATCCCCTTGGAGTGCTAAGGCTGGATTTATCCTGCCAGTTATCATTAGACGGGTCATACATACACACTGAACGAGAATAAGCATTATTTATGTAACCTCCCGTGACCAGGATCCTACCGTCTACCACTGCACTAGCATGGCAGCACCTTGGCACCTCCAGGGGTGCCTTCATTTGCCACTGGTTGGTTGCAGGCACATAGCATTCAATGGAGGAGAGACACCCCTCGGAGTTGCGACCACCCACTGCAAAAAGGAGGCCATTGAATACATTCAGGCTAAAGTGGGTACGCTTCTGATTCATATTTGCCAGGTGAATCCATGTGTTGAAACGAGGATCATATCTGAAAGCATTAAAAAAAGAGGGTAACTGTCTCAAATATCGCTACAGTAAATTCTACTGTCCTACACTTGTCCCCCTGTGGCTGCATCTGTGGAGTTTCTAAATCACTATTTTATGTTAGTTATTTAACTAGCCCTTTAGAAGTGAGTGGAATGAAACTCGTATTCCTGTTTAAATTTCCAAATAAATTTAGGTTTTGATTATTGAAAAATGTGTTTATATCATTCCAAACCAGTATCATTTCAATAAAACAAATCTGACTTATTCCTGTAATTCAGTTTTGTATAGGAACCTCATTATAATATGCAGAGGTGATTCTTTTAACATTCACTGGAAAATTTAAAACTTTTTTACAATGTATGCCTACGAAAGGCCTACAAAAGCAAAGATGTCAAAATTTACTAAAAGAGTTTTTAAAAGTGCTAGGTGGTGATTCATACTTGCATACTTTTTAAATGTTAAGTGTTTTTCTTTCCCTGTCACTCATGTCAAATTAGATTTATGTAGAAACAACATCTTTACTTCCTAATATCATACCTGTCTGAAATAACATCCTCTGTCCTTGACATTTAAATGAACAATTTTAAGGTAGCAAATGGAAAATTATGATTCCTTAGGATAAGACTGTGAGAGAGATATGTAATTAGGCCCATAAATTTATTCTGTTGCATGGTGAGAGGACTAGAGGATCACATGAGAAAAAGACCATGGGAAAGTAAATAATAACTGTTAGCTTACATAGAGCATTGTTATCTGTCTGCTCTGGAAGCTGACTTGCTCAAGGTTAATGGCAGAACAGGGGGCAGAGCCCATAGAGCCAAACACTTGCCTGACCGTAAATATCCCCTCATCATCCACACAACCAAGGCAAGCCTTATGAGAAGGTGAGGCATAGCCTTAAGGCAGAAGGTTTGGAGAGCAACAAAGTATTCTCCTTTGTGTAACGTATTTGTCTGACAAATTAAACTGCACAATAAAAATGATCTAGAGAACATTTCTTATTCATTAACTTTACAAGTTCGTTGCTCTCTTCAGGAGAGGTTATCTGAATGTTTTGTCTGGGAGCAGAAAAGGAAACATCGGTAGGACCATAGCTGTACGCTGGCATTGCCTTTTCATTGTCTGTTAATAGATAAAAATCTGAGTTTTCTCACCTCTGACCTTCTCTTCAAGCTATTGTGTGCCATCAGCTTTTAGACAAAACTATTTAAAAACTAGCAGGAGTTCCCCATAGCCTAACATACTGTAGTACCTTGACCGACCCTCTTCTAACCTTGCTATCACCAATGCAGTTCTTGGATGACAGTTGATGGGAACTGCAATTATTACAGAAGCTAGGGATTATTTGGAGTCATTGTAGAAGAGAAAATACAGCTTTCAGGAAACGATGACATTGTTTCCTACTCTTGAGAAATAAAAAAACTACAGGAAATTAAATGCAATATAAAAGCTGGTGAAAGTATGCTGGATGGTGCAGAAGAAAGGCAAGATTATAACATTTAAAGCCTATTTTTCAGAATTTTCTGTGATGCATCAGCAGCTCTTGAAATTTAGAAAGTCTCACCCTGTGTGATTTCGTGCATTTTAATGCTACCTTAGAGTCTCTCATAATTTTAACATTTGAATAGGTGTTATTTATTTCCTCCACTTGGAGTAAGTTTTCTCAGTTTTCCTCACTTCTCATTGTGCATCTGTAACCGTGGTGGAGTTTTTGCATGACTTCAGGTGTATATTACTATTCATTCAAACTTCAATATAGAATAGCATCCATACCTCCCCCTACCCTGTCCCCCTTCTCTATGCCTGGACTGCTCATGCTGCACTTCACAGTCCAGCTCGGTCTGTCTCCCCGCACTGTGGAGAATTGATCTCTCCATCCCTTATAAATAATTGGTTACCTGCAGAAATTGCTGACTGCATGCTTGGCCTGGTTTCTGGCATCGTTCTGGTCTTCCCCACCAGCGACATACAGAAATCCATCCATCACTGTCACACACTGATTAAAACTTTTAGCAGGCATTTCACTAAGCTTCTTCCATCCATTTTCAGGATCTCTGTATAAGATGTCTCTGCTAAGAGACTTTTCTGTTAGTGCAGGCCGTCCCCCAACAGTAACTAACACTCTGAAACCTCCCCGAATCCTTGTTCTTCTGGACTGCAGTGTATTCTGATGATAGGGAAGCAAATGGTAGTTCATGGCATCCACTAGAAGTTTATGGCAGTCTGCATCTTGCATCATCCGCGGTACAGTTTGAACATAATTGACAAGGTCTTGAGCTGAGATGGTACCAAAACGGATGTTACCTAACAGATCTGCAGCAAACTTTACTCTTTTTTGGTCAAATTCTAGCCATTTTATTGCAATCTGGAATGCAACAATTTCAGAAGGCAACTGCAAGTCATCATCTGCAAGAAGTTCATTAATCTGATCAAAAGTAAGTTTTAAGAACTGATCCGTTTCTGAAAATTCAATGAAGTTGTCTCTAATAAATTTGTGTGCTGCCTCTTTGGTTGTTTTCAGTCCATATGTTTCTGCAATATTGGCAATGTACATACAATTCTCAACACTGATTTCTTGGATTAGAAAATCACTGCACATCTTTACAAGGGTGTGAATTTGAAGATAGATTGCTGTGGAAATAATACTACCTATTGTATAAAGTGAGAGCGTAAGTTTTCCAGTATAAGCATAAGTAATAACAGTAGCTAGACCCAATGGGGATACATCATTGAGGTCTACTCTTTGCGTGGTTGGATCTTTTTTTAAGATGTTGTGAAAGTAGTCACTGCTTGAAGCCATCACTACCTTGTGAACACTGAAAGATTTGGTTTTGGTACTGATAGTCAAGTCACAAAGAAAATTTTCTTGTCTCATCCTGCTTAGACCTTCCAAAAGATTTGGGCTATAAGATGAGTCGGAAACTTCAGATGAGATGCAGCTGAAACCATTTCCTCCCTCTAAGAGTCCATTCAAGCCATTTAGTTTACTCAGGGGGCCATCTTCCACAATGATAGTCATTTCATTGATATCTGTTTTGTTCTTTTTCACATTCTTCTTCTTAGGTGCCATGACTGCAATGAACTGTTACAGCCAAGAGCTTGCTAAAAATACAATGGAAAAGTTTAAAACTACATTGCAGTTGTAAAATGTAATATCTGACGGATTATGCGACAAATCTAAACTTTGTCAACATATAACAACAAAACACACAATATAATGTATCTTCCTAAGAACAGTTATATTGGCCTAGATTGGAGTGTTGCTGTTTATTAATTACAATGGATACCCAAACTATGAAGCGTACACCTACTAGTAATTCCTTTAAAAAAAAAAAATTATAAAAATCATATTTCCCTATTCTCATGAATTCAAAAAGTTAACTTCCCTTTCTAAACATTAAATGGATTTGCCAGAGTGCAAAATTTTGTAAAAATATTTTAAAGTCAGTCAGGATCTAGATCTGAATTCATTAGTTTGAAGCATCAGAAAAATGTGGGCCCCTACACGGTTCCTCCTTAATCCAGTATGGATTTACAGGTAAGTGAATTTAGAATTTGACCAGGAAACATTAGGAGTGGGAAAAAGTCTTTTAGAAATGAGCAGTGTAAAACATAAAGGAGAAAGTGAATTTTACGTACGATGTTATACTGATTTTAGATTTAGGATCTGATCCAAATTACTTCAAGGTTTGTAACTTTAGATTTAAGAGACTTGCAATATTCTATATCTCATGTAAGATTCACAAATACCTTCTACTCATAGCACACTTTGCTTGCTCTTCCATATCAATAATTTGAAATTATTGTAATCTTATTTTTAGGATTTTGAGGAGCTACAGGAAGAAGAGGAGATGTCTAACTTTTCCTTGAAAAAGACTTTGTGCAAACTCTAACAGATATGTTATTTTAAACACATTCTTTATGTGTGAAGGAAAAAATTATTTCCATACAGTTTTGTTAGAATAGATGTCTGAATTATACATATCAGCTCTAGGCAAGTTCCAAGCTTTGTTGAAATGAAGAGCCAAGCTTTTTTTTAAATGCACTGTGAGTTGGCCCTTAAGTAATCCTCAAAGGAGCTATGCAAAAATATATATGTACATATACCAGAAGAAAAGCACTGATCCTGGAAACCACAGTGAAAAGCAGAATCGTTGAGAGCAGCATTATTCAAATATAGCTCTAGTCTTTGATATATCTGTTATTTCAAACAATCACAGGAGCTAATTTTCTTTGTAATCCTTGTGTTCATAAAAGACAGAACATGGAGAGCTACTATTTAATGGCAAAACAAACAACTGGATTATTTATTAGATCAAATTAAGAAATAAATCTCCATTATTATTTCAATCTACAACCTCATCACATCAAATTTTCCTTAAGCGTACCGCATATAACAAAACAATGTTACAGTTATAGAAAGGAATGGTTGCTGCCTGTGAGTACCAGGCTTTTTTTTTCTCCTGAGGGGTGATGACTACGAGCAGAGCAGAAGAGGGGGAAGGCCATGTGTGCTGCAAGCGTCAGTGTCACTGCATGCTGGCGCGAGCCCCGAACGTGGCTGTGCTAGCGCGGCGGTCAGCTGCTGCCCGTCTCCCCCCACCCCGGGGGCTGCATTCCAGGAGCTGCATCTGTTGAGACCTATCAGAGTCACCTCCAGGAATAGCAACGGCCCAGCAGCTTGCCATTTTAAGATAGGTTCAGCTGAAGGTATATCTGTCTGCTCTTCTGAGTATGCTTTGTTGGTCAGCACAACTTTTTGCAATAAAACTATGCTATCACCAGCATAATGTGCATTTGTTCCCTGAGAATAAAAACTAAATAAAGCTTTTGGATATGTTTTGCTATGTAAGCCACATATTTATAGCTTTTCATACTTATACTACATATATGCTAGCCACTATACTATAGGTACTAGCCACAACTTTACAGCTGGCTAGGGCATATTCTTTTGGCAATCAAATTTTTGGGTTTAAATATTTTAGAGACCCATAACTTTTATAAATTTTCATACATGCGCCACTTAATGTCTGCTGCCTCACTAAGTCAATATAAAGCTCGTTTAAACATGACATTTTAAGCTGTTTGTTAAAAAAATGTGCACTCTACAATTTTTCCTGAAAGATACCTTTTCATCAACAGAAATTTCCCTAGCTAGTTTATTGTATATGCACATAAGTGACAGGGAATGCAAAAGCGGTGAAACAAATCGGACAATCCTGTAATAAATCAAAGTTACTGAACTTTGAAAACCCTGGATGATTTCTTTTTATACAGCCTTTTGCCTTTACCTAATTTATTTCAGCTTAAGCACAGCTCATGCCAAAGGACCCTCCAGGGTCCAAAACAATGCATTCAAACAAACAACCTTCCCCCTTCTACAATTTTATCTAGCTATCCTGTAACAACCAGCAGTTAAAACGCCTTACCCTCCTCAGAAAAACGTCCCAGAGCAGTCCAAGAAGTTGTCAGTGCAAATGCCCTTCCTAGGAAAAATGAGAGGACAGAAGGAGAGGAAAAGTAAAACTAAGAGGGAGAAAAAGATGAGAGGCCACTTGGTAAATCCCAGCTTGCGGTTTCCAGCGTGACCCCTTGCTGTCACAGTGAGCAAAAGAGACCGGAGTCTGTGCTCGGGTGCTCTTTAAAATGACCCCTCCTCTCAGCGCCTCTCTCCCTGCCACTACCCAGCCAAAGGAATTAAGTTTCCCTGGCTTGCCTGGCCTTTAGAAACCAGGGGAACAAACTTGGCTCCTTAAAATATGCAGGTACAAGAAAGAAAAGGAAGGGAAGGTGAAGACAGCAGATCCACAGGGGCTCAAATTTGTGCCGTGTAACTAGAGGGCTGATCACCGGCTTCTCCACCTCAAAGCCAGATGCCTCAGCTCCCTAAGTGACGCTAGGAGGTGGCAAGGTTGGGCCAAAGCCTGTACGCTCTATGGGGAGACGTCGGAAATAACTAGCAGGAAATGCCAAGGGAAAGCTGGAGCTTTAGTTCCACTTTTCGCAGGCTTTCCGCGCCGGGCTCTGGGCGGAGCGGAGGAAGCTGCCTGCCTGCCTGGGCTTCCCAGTCATGTTCTATTTCTTGCCGTTAGGTCATTGCTGCGTTAGAGACTTACTTTGCCTTTGAAAGATACTGGCTTGCATCTCTTCTCCTCTGAAGGTATCGTGACTTTTGGGTTATTAAATACACTGAAATATTTTACCTTCACCTCTGGCCAGCCAACTCAGGAAGAATTTGAAGCCAAATGCCCACACCCCAGAGACATTTCACATCGCTGGAGAGGTAAATGGGGTGTGAGCATCTGTGTGTGGGAAGGGAAGGATATTGGGGAAAGCGGAAGTCAGAGAAAGGGAAGATTTTCTCTCGGTTGTACTTTGTGTAAAGCTTAGGCTGGCAGATTTATTGGATTACCTCCAGGCTCAGAGAGGTTATTGCAACAACTACCGCAAAATAACACTTATCATATTGAACACAAGGGACCCGCTGTGCTACTGTAGTTACACGAGACAAAACTGAAAAAACAGAATGGGCAGTGGGATGCTGTCGAACACATGAAATGAGAGTAAAGGAGAGGGACATACTGCCAGGCACTCCCAGTAGTGATAAGACGACCAGCTTTCTTGAAGAAAATCAAGGGTCAAGCTGCAAAAAATACAGGCCAAAGCCTTCTCTCAAGAGATGTTTTAGGAACTTCCCCTTCATATACTACCTATTTTTTCTCACATGTAGATGTCTACTGCCTAAAATATACTATTCAGTTATCCTAAACATCAGTTTAACATGTGGAATGACATTTATCATCATCTTAATGCATCTCAATATATCTTTATCTTCCAGTTCAACCTATTAATAAAACTCCTTACCTGGACAATTATTATTTACTTTTTTAAAGCTCTGCCTTAACAGGATCAGTTGTAATGATTTCTGCAATCTGACCAAGTTTCTTTATACAAAGAATAGATTCCTCACTATGCTTCATGAGTTTTAAGAAATCGAAAAAAAATAGTTTTTGCAGAAAGAATAGACTAATTTCTAACGCACGACTCCCAAAGCATATACACGCCAGTGACTCTTACTGCATAGTGTTCCCTTTTCTAACATCTCATATCCAGACTTTTATCAATTTTTATAATTTTTATGATGTCTAGAAAACTCAACATTTTTCAGAGAAAGAATGAAATCTCTTTTTCTCTCTTGTTTTTCCAGTTTTTCTTTTGATAAAAGGGATATTTATGATACAGATTGAAGACACTCTCATAATCTGCAGAACGTAAAGATTATTCTAATTTTAATGTCATACCTTAAAAATCTCTTAGTCTATTGTGAAATACATTTAAATGATAATCATTATCTAAAAATATCTTTCCAGCATCCCTATATCATTTACTGTTGAAAAAACAAAAAAACTACAATGAGGAAATATCACTACTGAAGATATAAAACTCATTTATGATTTCCAGAAAACAGTGAACATACTTTCAGCTGTGCAATGTACAGATACCCAACTTGTAGGGCATGCCTCTACAAATCTGTGTGTTAATGCTGACACAATCATCAGACACCTCTCACAGCTCTGAAACATTGGTTGTACCTTAGGAAAAAAAAACACAAAAACTTTAATTACTTGATCTTCAAGATCAGAGGATGATTGAGAACATACTTGGCTATTACACAGTATGCAAGCTCATCTTGGAACTAAGCAGTCATTTTCATTTTCCATTAATCTGCACACAACTAGGTCTCTTCTAGAGCAAAAGGTACCAGGATTACCTGCAAATCATAATATATTTTTCAAATTCAAACTTTGATTTTTAATATGCTTCTTTATTTTCAGACACTCTTAACCGTTTCTCCTGTGTATCTTGAAAATAATAAGCTGCCGTTCTAATTATTTCCAAGTGCAAAGTAATTAATAACTATAAAAATATTTTGATAATTGGCCACAGAAGACATACATGCTTTCAATCAAGTTATGAATTATTGTCTCAGTTGAAAGAGAGAACAATACATTTTTTGGCAATATCTTAAGCTTTTTTCCTGTCATGATGTGTTCTTTCAGGTATGAAGGAATCTTAGCAAAAAAAAAAGTAATTTGCTGCTACAATCCAGTGATCTGTATGAGTGACTAAGGAAAAGACTATAAATTCACGTGGCAGGTCATGTAGTCATGTTTTAACACTTAGAGGAAAACAAAGCAAAGAGATTTCAAAACCTTTCAAGAGGTTGTTCTTAACCCAACAAAAAGGAATAACTTTTATGATCTGCTCCATGTACCTGAGCCAGAATTAGCAGTTGGGAAAGTTCTTCTATCAACAAAGATGGGCCTTAAGGCAGTTATTACAATCCTTTGTAATCCATGCAGAATCATTATCACACTCTTTCTGGAAAATGCGAAGCCTTTTCTTTCAAGTCAGCATGTCTTGATTTGTTGGTGGAATGTTAGCATCAGAGCTATGCCTCCACGGAGATCTACCTTGCTCAACTAAAGCTATCTTAATAAAATGTAGACCTAGCTTCACATCGTGGCTACTTCATTTGCTCTTGAGTTTGTGTATACTTAGCCAAACACTATGCCTCCCTCAAAAACATATTTAGTTCACTGTGATAAATTGTATGAAAAAAACTTTCTTTAAATGCATTAGTCTGAGCATATGGAGCAATCCCGCCTATAATGCCTCTAGGAAGGCTGAAGCTCTTTATGCTGCTGGAGATATTTTGAAAGTAGACTGTATTTCAGTGGGAACTGAAGTCTTTCCAATAGAAAGACTGTAAAGAAATGCAGGATTCTTGCTTTTTAAGCTGCTGAATAAATATAAACTTGAGATCAAATACATAGACTTTGATTTCAAAGAAGGTGCCCTAGAGAAATGTAACTGTGTTCGGCAAAACAAACAACCCTGACTTAGTCACACGGAACTCCCTCAAGAGACAGACCTCTCACGACATTCCCAGTTCAGTGCCTAATTTTGGTCAGCCAAGCCTTTCACACCAATTCACCCCTGAAACTCCCACCTAGCTCTTGTTCTTAGCTCACACAGAGACTATTTCTCTTTCTGGCTTCACAGTTTCCTCAGAAAGTCAAAAAACACAGGCAGTGCAGCGCAGTGAAGACGCTAGGGATGAGAATCCTCTCGGTTTACCAGCCGCCGAGTGCAGCTGACAGCAGAATACAGCTCCCCAGCATGTAGCGACACCGAGCAATTATCAGAGCTAACCCGCATGCAGCAACTTCTGCTCTTCCTGGCGGGAGTCCCACATCACAGCCAAACAAAAATATCTTCATAACAATTGGCATCAGCTGGCAGTTTTGAAGAGCCAAGTAAACTAGGAATCCTTTTCTTTGCAAAAGTTATGACAGGCAATATGAGAAATTTTGCAGTTAGACCTAGGCTAGAAACATTTTCCTTATTCTATGACAGTTTTTGAGATTTAAAGTATTTTCTTCTTCACTGGAATGAAACTGAGATCTTTCAAAATAACCGTGCAGAAATGCAGTGAGGAGATTTTCCCTATCCTGCAAAACCCAGTAGCTTGACAGTTAAGGCTTTCAAGCATTATGTGGGTAACCCAGCTTCAATTGCATGATTCATATCAGGATCTGATATGAATCAAAGATGACTTTAACCATAATGCGACTGTGGGCTGAATCTCTTCCGAGATTTTTTTCTGTATAAATTCCACTTCCCATAAATATTTACATACCATTAGGGCCAAAAAGATATTCTACGGTAGGGTTAATGAAATCTTCAGTACATACCGCAAAGATGACTTAATTAGTCCTATAAAGTAGAGGATTTACACGGGCATAGGAACTAGGGAGTCAGTCTGCAGCAAGAAACTGAATTTGGATCTTCCATAGGCAACCCAAGTGTTCCAACTACACTATTACCCTACTGGCTATTTTGGTTTCTGCACTAATAAATTTGCGATATGTGGTGCCAAGCTGTAATAAGACCTATTTTGCAAGGGTAGTAACCCTAACACACAAATACTAAATAAAAAGGTAATCCTCTTTTGCCTACTTAAAATTCCCCTGTAATTTATGCCGGATACACTATTTTTAATACTCCTCCCTGACACTGTTTTAAAGAGTGGTAGGTGACTGACTGATCGATCAATCGATCTGTCTGTCTGTCTACTATCTATCTATTTTATCTACATTAACTTCCAAACAAATATGGCAAGCTCCTTTCTTTTTAGGAGAGACTCATTCAGCTTCAAGTCTTTCAAGTAAGTGCTGAGCTTCAGTAAGCTCTGTGACAGAGGTCCTATTTCAGCTATGCAGTTCACATAGCACTCTGGAGACCAAAGACTGATTCCCTGCCCTACATTTTTTGTGTCCTTATCTAAGTCACAAAGGAACCATGCTGAAAGATGCAGTACCTCAAAATGCCTTTCACCTCAAAAAATGCATTAGCCATCAGATTATAAGTAAGGCAGGACAGAAAAAGAAAGATGCTTTCTAAAGCCTTCCTGCAAAAGCTCAAATATTGTGTTGAAAGGGCAAAGCCAATCACAAAGTGTGAAAAAGAAAGTGTTCTCCCCATGAAGGCTTGTGCTCTGTTCAGTGCTGAGTTTTATTCACTGACATCATTACAAAATATATAACCAATTTTTGACAAGACTTGCCCCTCTTCCAAGGTGATACTCTCATTGGTGGTTTATAGAGTCAAGCTGCTTGATTTGTGCTCACTATGCGCTTCTCTCCGCATTTCGGCCCACTTTCAACAGGTGTCCTTCGACAGCCTGGGGCAGGCACACCTTCCTGCAATGTGGGATGTGTGGCCTTGAACGTTTCCTCATCTTTATGGTCAGCAAGACCTCAAGCTTTACGAACCTTGCAGGCCAGCAAATATTGCGGTGTCACTGCTAGTTACAGGCCACAAGGACTCCTCTTGTCTTGCTTGGAGATTTGTTTTAGCTTGTAACAGCAGTTAGATATCTAACGACCAGGTAACTATTGCCTACTTTAATTTTTGCTTAGCTTTGTACAATTGCATGATGTAACACGTATTGTTATATAGATTTCTACAGCAAGCAGCTCTCTTGCATAGAATGAACTATCTGTGACTCCAGAATAAAATGCAGCATAGAGGAGTAAAATGTGGGAAGATAGCAGAGCCCTTGGAAGTACAGGCAGAGGATGATACTGGAGGCCCCAGGGCTATAACCAACTCACTAAGGGCCAATTAATGGTCATCAGAAGAATCCAACCTTGGGAGCTGGGTAAAACCAGTTTCAGGGGTAAGAAAGAGAGCAAAGAACAAGTACCCAGCATAGGCAGAACACCCTATATACAGTAAATTTGTATATTATGCAGAATTATAGACCCAGGAAAAAAGAGGAAGGTATGGAGCATGTTAGCAAACATAAAAATGACCCCAGCTGTCCTTGAGGAGGAAGAAATCATGAACATCAGCACCATCCTCCTCCTGGTGAAGGACTTGGGACACTGAAGACTTGCCAGACACCTTCCTCCCCAGAATGAAATCACTGACATTAAGACCCAGAGGGGCAATAGAAGGGTGGGCATAACATCAGAGAAAGGGGTAGACACTAGAAAGTTTGTATATATGTATGTCATTTTAACTGTATTTAATTTGAACTGTATGTGTTACTGTCATGGTAATTGAACTAATAATTCTTTGATAAGATTGACCATACTTCAATTAGACTAACAGTAGATTCTTGATTTTGCATATCGTATGTTTTCTGTTTGCCTATACCAAGATTTTGAGTGCAACAAACTGGCGGGAGTTCAAGCAACCTATTCTGTAACTTGGATGCAACAGATTGGTGGCATTTCTGTCTCCTTATTTCTAGGTGAGCGTTTTAACAATGAAGTTATCATCCGAAAGACAGGTAACAACAGTTCCACCAGCAATATTTTAATGATTTTTTTTTAATGAAAGTGACCACCACTGATACACGTTGCACTGAATTCAAGGCTATCTGGCACCAGCACGCAGAAAAATTTTGAGAGCTTAAATACATTGTAGCTTTCTACTGATGATGAAATACTCAGGTAGTGAAGAAGAGCTTTGACAGACCTTGCCAGCCACATCAATTTTATCTAAAGTCAAAGTTACATCATGGAATTTCTCTGTTAACCTGGACCTTAGCACCATTCTGTGGCTCTAAAGTAGGAATTGTCTAGCTCACAAACGTGTTTTGAAAGTAGCTCTGCAGTCACTGAGAAGCACTCGGACAAGACATTGGTAGGTAACCTTGAGGTACCATGAATGTGAACGTACCTTGGGAAGTATCTCTACAACAAATGCTGCTCTGACTGCCATGGCAATACCCATATCAACTATCACGTAGCCAGCATGGATTTACACCCATATCAACCGTCACGTAGCCGGCATGGATTTTAAGTAAGACATGGACTAACAACTCAGGTACGGACCCAGATTTCCAGGAAGCTTACATGGCACCTGTGCAGTTTCTTTATTCTGTTACCTTTACCTGTACTTCAAAGTGCAGTATTATGCCTATGGGTGCTGGTCATACTGTCTGCTTGGCCTCCCTACACTTATCATTGTCATTGTCTTTATCAGCCACTAAGCAGCCTTACAGCCACAGAGACAACAGAAATACCACAGTCCTTACTAATTATCTGCAGATAACTGAACTTTGTATGAGCAAGCGCAAATGACTTCTGACGCTAACAACAGTCCCATTCTTCATCTGGGGTACCTTTGCGGGGCAGAGACCGCTTATACCTTTTTACGATGCTGGCACAGCCGTAATGATGGACTTAACCTTGTTGCCCTTTGCAGGATAAGAACAAATGCCATAGTGTATCAGACACAGGCTGTTTTTCTCCCTCTGACTCAGATCCACAGACACATTTAAATTGTAACTGTGCTTGTAAATACTATACAGTATATTTAAATAAAGGTAAGATTGAAAGAGGTAGAACAAAGAAAAGCATGTACTGTTATTACTTGCTGATGGTTGATAGCAAACGACCACTGCAATTATCACCATTACACTCCCACAAGGAAGAAGTACTTTGGGCAAGATCATGTAGGCTGCATCCATACTGGTAAGACAAGAGGATCAGAGCTCGGGCCAGGGCACTGAGGTGTGGCTGTCCGTATTGCCTGTTAGCAGGGTCCCTGGCATGGTTTTGGTCTCAGCTATCACAGGCCCAAAAAAACCCGGGGCAAAGTTCAGAGGTTAGCTTGTGCCAAATGCCCCTTCCAAGGGGCAGCTGGGGGCGACTGTGCGCCCAGGAGGGTAACGCGGTCTGACAGCCTGGGCAAGGCCAGCCTTCACCGGCTGCCTCAGGGCCAGAGCGGGGCCATGGGCTGCTCAGTCGATTAGTGTCCATGAAGCACTGTGAACCCATTAGGCAGCTCTCCAGCCTTTTCAACACGCCGCACGCTGTAAGACTGTTTCCACATACAAACCGCTGCCTGTGAAAATGTGTTTGTTACGCTCCCTGGGCTCCCTGGGCTCTCACCGGCTGGAGGAAAGGACAAAACTTGGTCCTGACTTGGACAGCAGGCGTTAACTGAGAGACACCCAGGGCCATGGCAGCGAGAGGAGATGGCTTGTTGTACTGCTGGTGATGGTGGTGGGAATAAGAAAATTGATTCAAAGAAAACAAGCCCTTCTCCCCACCTTGCTCTTCTCCCAGAGAAAAATATTCTGCGGACGGACCTCCCAGCAGAGATCTGGGACAGGAGAAGGGAAGCACAGGTGTGCAGGGGACCCCTCCGAGCTACTTCTGCGAGCACACACTACCACCACAACTGCCAGGGCAGAGAGGGGGGGCATCAAAAGTATCTGCAGCGCGTTTGGGAGCCCACCGTGCGCGGGCATCGGTTAACAACTTCTTCCAAAAATACGCGGAGGTGAACGGGGCAGAAAGCCGCGGGAAGCAAGGAGAAGACAGGGGCACCAAAGGGCGAGGCGAGGCCCGGCGAGGCCCTGCGGCGGGGGCAGCGGAAGGCGGCGCCGCCTATGGCGCGGCGGGCGCTGCTACAAGAGGGGCGGCGGGGGCGGGCAGCCGGGCCGAGCGGCGAGCCGAGGCGGGCCGCAGCGGGCCGGGCACAGCACTGCTGCCATGGCGGAGGGGCGGAGCGCTGCGCGCAGGGTGCTGCAGCTGCAAGCGCGCCTCGGCCGAGCGCGGGAGCCCCGAGAGGTACCGGGCGGCGGCCGCCCCTGAGGCGAGGGAGGGCGGCGGGGAGGGCGGCCGCCCTCGGCTCGGCCTCCGCCGGCTCGGTCCCGCCCCGCCCCGCCCCGCCGCGGTTGGGGCTGCTGCGCGGCCGGGATGGGCGCGCGAGGTCACCGGCCGGCTCGTGGCGCCGCGGCGGGGCGTTGGGCGGCCGTTAACGGCTGTGGCGCGCTGCGAGGGCGGGACCTGGCCTCGCTTCCCGCCCGTGCCGGGCAGGCGAGGCGGTGCGCGGGGCTGTCGGGCTGGCCCGGAGCGTCACTGTCATGTGTGCCCTCGTTTGTCATGTTTGGCATCCCCTACTGAATGGTTATGTGGTGTATATATATATAAATAATATGAATATACACACACCCTACAGCAAGTGTGGCCTGCGGTATGGGTAGAGCTTGGTGTGAGGGTTGTGCTATAAATGCTCCCGGGAGGTGCAGTCCTAGTGGGCTCATGGGAATGTGCTGGGGTGCTCGCCTGCTTGAGGCCCTGCTATTTCTTCCTTAGTTTTTTGCTTCGTGACTCAATTATTGAGTGCAGAGGGGGATGTTGTTGCTGAATTGAACTAATTGAATGTGCTGTGCCCATGAGTTGCTGCTAGTATGTTTTTTTTTTTTACTGAAATCCTGCTGACTGTAAAGAACAGGCCTTTGCGGAGGTGCTCTGTGAACTGATTTTGAAAACTTATACTGAGGTCACAGGTCTCTGCTTTATTGCCCCCTGGTTATGACCTGGAAGGAGTCAAGGAATGCTAGGTAGCGTTCAGATTGCGTGTGACTATTTTCCATGTTGATAAATGCTAAAGACTTAAGTCTTAAGAAGAAACGCTGTGTAGCATCTGATGACAATGAGAAGGGCTACTAAAAGTAGATATGCAGATCGTGTTTTAGCTATGATGACGTTATAACAGACATTGCTAGGTACGTGTGAAGTCTTGTCAACCTGACTAAAAATGCAAATCATAGCTGCTGAAGTGCTGATTTCTATGCTCATAAAAGTATTTCTTCATGAAATAAGTGTTTTTGTTTGTTTTAATGGTGTGCAGCAAAAAGAGTGGGAAGTGTGAACTCTTGTAGTATTATTCTTGGTACAGGAAGAACAAAGCTTCTCTTATCTCTGAAAGAAATTAAACAGCCTGTAGGATAGCGGGGCTGCTCAGTAGCTGCAAGAACTCGATAAGGCATCCTTGAAACAAGCAAACATCAGGTGAAGGATGGATCAGAGCAGCGGAAGGAAGCACTGCTTGACACTTAAGATACACCACAAAGAGGGTGATAAGCGCAGGCTCTGGGGAGGGAAGGCTGCCTGGACCCCCTGTGTCCTTCACCAGCCACAGTATCTGAACAGCAGCCCCATCTCTTACCTGAAGGGCAGTAAAGCAATAATCCCTAAATTTGACTTGCTGTTCATTAAGTCATGTTTGACCGAAGAGAAGTGGATTCAAAGGGTACTGAGGTTTGGATTCTGTTACTCCGCCAACTGAATATGTTTCCAGTGACTGATTTCTGGGATACTGGAACGTGATATAACTTAGTGAAGGCATTTGGAGGCAGAGAGCAGCTGTATGGTTTAATTTTCACAATACTTGGTAGCTGTTAAACTTGAAAAACTTCATTATTACATTCACATGTAGTGTTTGTCTTCAAAGTGTGTATGCATATACATATGTATGAAATACTGTTGTTTTTTTTTTTTCTTTTTGCCAATAAGGGCTTATAGTCCTAAATACCAGTGTTGTAGATGATCGTTATCCTAAATACAAATATTTATATGCAGTTACTACTTCAGATGTTTTAATTCACAGTTCAGCAAAACTGAAATCTTTTATTGCACTACAGAAATGGTTGGACTTCATACAGTCGTTAGATTCTGTAATGCTTAGGGCTGGTGTTGAAATGGCATTCTGAACAAAAACAATTGAAAGGGAATGCAGAGAAACGGTTCTAGTGGTAATTAAATTTCCCGGGTGACCTAAAAACAGCAAATTTCAAAATGCATCCAATTGGAAAGTGAAAATATAAATAGCTGTGCTGCAGATCTGGCCCTGTTAAGGGAGGAGATGCACAGCTTTTCTGTGGTAATACCAAGAGCAGGTGCTGCATAAATTGGGACTAATGGTGGTGCTGCAGCACTTTACTTTCACTGGTAAAGCTGCATCTAGCAAAATAGAAATGGTTATGGGTAACAGAAACTAGGGAATGAAGAGAAAGGGAGAAACTAATAACTATAAATTGGCAGACATGAAATGCACTATTAATAAAAGGTGAATCCAGTAATAACAATCTGTGGTTATTGCATTTAAAGACCATGATGAATGTTCTAAACAAATTTGCAAAGGATAAATATTACAGATCCATTATGTAGGTAAGTGTTGATGTTGTCAGAAATTTCTGTTCCCTACTTGAGAATTCTTTGTCTAATCTTATCACTTTAATAAATTACTAAATGCTTTCTGATCTGACAGTAACTAGGGAAGACGCAGAATATCAATTGCTCATGCTGTAAGGTTTTTGATATGCAAGGTTTCATAGCTGCTCCATTGAATTTTCAGAGAATTAACCAAAGAATGAAGAGAATGAGTTAGATATTTAATGAATTTCCGTATATTAGGAAGGTTCTGCAAGACTGGAAAAATGCTAGAGTGCCGGTGTTTGTTCAGGGAAGTAAAATGATCCATGTCATTGACATCTATTAAGTAATACATTGAGCAACTGCACAACTGTGCATATAAGATAACTGATATAAAACTGAAGGATGGTATCATGGTCTGTGCTACTACTCACTGAGACTTCGTGTAGCTATTGGTGCCAAATTCATCTGAAATTGTATTCAGTTGACTGCAATTGTCATAAATACACTTAAGTCTTATAAGGCATCTGACTTCTGTATGATGCTTATAGTAGCAATGCAGTGTATGGACCTGATGCAATATATAGATTGGATTTAAAATACTCAGCAAAAATAAGAGAGACTTCTCAAGGTTTCTGAGGGGAGATTATGCATCTGTTCTTGACATGATGTTATTCAAATTTTTCTTCATTTAGAAGAAAGCAAGCATTGTAGGAAATGTTGCAAATACTGCAGTTTGTGTCAAATGAAGGGGACTCTTCTAGAAAACAACCTTGATCATGTGGTAGACTACATTCATTTCAACAGCATGCATTTTAACACGGCTCAGTGGAAAGTCACAGCTAGGAGCCATGAATATAGGTCGCTCAGGATAGAAGGCTGTATTTTGGAAAGCACTGACTCAGAAAATGATTTGGAGCTCTGATGTATTACCAGTTGAGCATGAAATTGCAGTCCAATGCAGTGGCTTATGGAATAAATGTTATCTTTGGGTAGCTTAGCAGGGTTATGTTATTACTACTATATACTATTAGAGGGACAATTACAGGAATATTATGCCCTGTTCTGGGCACTACTTTTTAAAAGCAGTGCTGACAAACTGGAAAAACATTGGGACAGCTACAGAATGACTATAGCTCTGAGTAGTAACTTAGTGAAACTAAAAGAACTCAGGTCAGTCTGTTTACTTTACTGCTTAGCTATTAAGGTTATACGGTCAGTCTCTAAATCCCTGTGTTGTGCAAGATGTTTGAAAGGAGAAGACTCCTTCATTTAGTGGAAAGAAATAATGAGATTCAGTAGACAAAAAACAAACTTGGACAAATTTATAGGAAAATCAGAAGAAGGGGGGCTTTTTCTGTTTAATGGGGTTTTTTAGGGCAACGGAGCATAGGAAGGACTTGAATGCATTAGGCTTTGCTAACCTGCCATCTTCTAGGGCTTGATTTCCTTCCAAATGAGGTGTCTTTCTCAGCCAGATGTTACGGACGTCATGTGGAAATCACCTGGTGAAACTTCATTCTGTGTTACAGAAGAGAACAGGCTAAACAACCTTAAGGATCCCTTCTGAACTTGGACTCTGAAAGTTGTTGGCTCTAACTGGGTTGGATGTAAGCTGCCTTAAGAGCCTCAAGGTTCTCAGAATCGTTTAACAGAACTATTTCATTTTGTAGTTGTCAGGTATCTTCAATGCCTTAGCATTGAATGAAATGTCATCTTTAATATTAAAGCTAAGCAAATACCTTCTGTTGAAAAATGGATTTTTATTTATATAATAAACACATACATATGTGTGATAGTTTTTCAGTATCTATCAATGTGATATTCAAAGGATATTAAATAGCGCAAGATACTGAAGCGGGGGATCAGTCATGCTTAGTCCAGACTGAAGATGCTTTGTCATGTGATGTGGAGAAGGTGGAAGATAAAAGTAACTTTGAGATGTAACCAGCTAGTGAGCAGGGAAGAAGAGGAAGGAAGGGTGGGTAGGTGATGTTATTGTGGTGAAAAGTTCATTTGGTCCCTGGACCACAGACTGCCTGGGGACCCATCTCTGGTGAATGGGTCGCATCCTTCCTGAGGGGTCTGGGCTCAGCTAGAAAAAGCGAGGAGACTGTACAATACTCTGGTAAGAGAGGCAGCAGTCTCATTAGAGCAGTGAGAAGAGACTGAACCTGAGGCACCTGGCAGCTACTGATATCATGACTGTCTTCGGTTTGGACCCTGGAAATCTGTTTGCTCACATGCTTCTTATCCAGTGTTCATTACCTTTGCACTCTGCTTTCCAAATGCCTGCCCGCTTTTCCTCCTTCCCTTTGACTTATCTCACTCTTGAGCTTATTGTTATCTTCGTTTTGTCAGACCAGCATGTATGTGCCTGCTCTCAGTTTGATAATAAGACTCTACTTCTGTTACCTGTTTACATTGGGTGAAGACCTGTGTCTTGGGCTTGACCTGAATGTCATTTATGGGAAAAATAACAATTCTAAGACTTTGAATGATCCTCTAGAAATCAAGAATTTATTTGGGAGTTACATGGGACAGTTAAGGAAAGGTAGAGGTAACTTTTATGTTCTTCAGGGTTTTGTAATCTTTTTCCATTTCCTTTGAAGTCCATAAGTTTTTCCATGAGAGTATAGTTGACAGCAGTATATAAGATAAAATAAGCTTAAAACTAGCAAGGCAGTGGAGGATTTAATATTGCATGGATATGGAAAGACCTGAAGAATTACTGGCTGCAGTCCAGTGAGGTAAGAAGAGCCAAGCTGACTACAGCTTCCATGCCTAAAAGGCAAGGTTAGAGCAAGGCACCTTGAGAATCAAACTTCATGTCTTTTTGAAAACCTGCTAGTAATAGACTTTAGATAAATTACATTCTTTTCCCCTTAATTCGTTCAGTAAGTGTAACGATGTACCATACGAGTATCGTGAAATAGGAAAATCCTTAGAAATTCAGGTTTTACAAGGAGCTTTGAGTTTCAGTGAAAAGCTTTACTGTGTCCTGTATTTCACAGTATTCCTTTTTGTGGCCTTCACCAAAGTCTGGTAGGTATCGAAGCTTGATATGTGCTTTACAAATCACCAGTCCTTCCCAGGCTTTGATAGAGAAAACAAAACTCTCTAGCAAATTATATAAATACAGAGTTTCTGAACTACTACTGAAGTTTGCCACAAATTAAATTGAATTGTTTCCTGATTGTATCTGTATGCTTGGTTTCTAAATGCCAAGGACTCTGACATCAGTAATTCTTATTGGCAGGCTAGATACTGGCATTTACGTTTCCCATTTATAGTACCAAGCAAATGAAGCTATCTGTCCTTTGGTACTCCCCTTACATACATAGCTACTGATCTCATTGCAGACTAAGCTATTCCTTGCTTTCTAGAGGTCCGGATCACTTCTCTTAAGGATTTTTTGGAGTGTCTGATCAATTCTTTCTGGCTTATTTCTAATGAAAACCTCTAGTTTTAATTTGCTAAATGTAATACATATTTCAAAAAAGCAAAGAAAATTGTGTGGTCTTTGGCTCACAAATTTTGAAAGCTTTATCTTTCATTAAGATGTATTGACTTGTCATCTCGGTACTTTTGTAATTTAGCCTTTTGTGAAGTGGTATGAATAGTTATTGCTTGGTACCTGAAACTATCTTAGCGAGTCTTCTGAAATGAAACTCAGCTTTATAAGTTAACTTAGTGTTTCCTCTTGATGGGTTTTTGACTCAGATCTCCCATTCACTTTGTAGCTTGATCAAAACATATCTTTAAATATTATTTTTCCGTGTGTAGGATTGTCCCTGAAGGCTCTGGAGTTTATTTCCTGTGGCTTGCACTGCTTGAGTATCCAATCATCCTGTATAGCAAAATATATCCACTCAACAATCTGTTACTTCCTTTTGACTACAAAATAAATGAATAGGGATGTAACTTTTTCAATCGAATAAAAATAAATTTGATGTTGATAACTTAGTTTCTAACCTTTGTGATTAATGCTATGAGCAAATGTGTTTTTGCCTACTTTTCTAAACATTATCTTTGCATCACTTTTTTTTTTTTTTCTCTGATGGGAGTTTTTTAAGAAAGTCTTCAGTTCAGCTTGCAACCTGTGTAGGCTATATCTGTGAAGTGGCTGGTATAGGCTTAACATTTAACTTCTGTTATCCTCAGGAGAAAGAATAGATCTCTTGAGATACAAAATGGGTCTTAACTTCGTTATATATATATTCATAGTACTACTGTCTGGTTCAGGGAATACGTTATTTTTAACTGTTCTTAAAGTGCTTTCACACTATTTTTGCACTGGTTCCAGAATTTTGTCCAGGAAGGTATTTTTTGTTTTATTTTTAATAGAATCCTGCCATTTTTTAGTTAGCTGCACTTTTTGGAAGAAAGCTGGTTTTCGGATAAAACATCTGGTCCTGAGTGAATGCCTTACTGTTGTAACTTTTCTCATGTTTTCCTAGGCTACAGAATACTTCTCCTGTATTTCTTTAGACCACAGAAATGCTATTGCAGGGTGACTGATTTACGGGAAGAACTGCATGCCAGAAGTATAGGTGGCATCCCACATCTTGCACTGAATTTCACTGTGCACACTAGGTTCTACTTCTAATGCATCGTAAGAACTTCACTGAAGTTTAGAACAGCGCTAGAGAAAAATGTCCCTATAATGCTATTTGTAAACTTTCTTCAAGTTTGCCACTCAGTTATTTTTTGCACCTCTTTTACCTCCTGCAACACTATTTCAGAAGCCAAATCGAATATGATAACTCAAATAACAGATTAACTGTCTTTTATTAGCTGCTATTATAGCTGCAAAGTTTCTGGGTAGTCTTTTTTGCATCCTGGTAGGTCCCAGTCATTGCATTTAGAAATGGTAATGATGTGAAGAACTAGAGTAATATTCCAGACTTGGCTAAAGCCCTATGAGACGCTTTTACTTGAGTTAGACATTAATTCTATCATCTGTATAGCAACTGAGAAAAGAACTTTGTGAAAGATGAGGTGAATTGCTTGTGTGCAATCAACTGAAAAATTCCTATGCGCTACTGGATTTTCAGAGAAATTTATAGTCTATTTATAAATGAAACTTTTTGTATTAACAAAACACTTTTCATTGGAAGGTGAGCTGTTCTGTATTAAAAATACTTTTTTGATTTGATTAAAATGTTGATTTTTGGAATAGGTATATACTTGTTCAGTGTGAACAGAGTAGCTGCTCTTTCTTGATTTATTTTTGTTAATGTACAAATAGAGCTTGAGTTTCAAAACTTTATTTTGGGTTATTGTAAATTGAATTCCTCCAGTCTGCTTTGTCCTTTCTTGAGTGTAACAGATGAAGGGATGGGATGGGAGACTTGCTGCTTTTGCATGGTGCTGCTTCTGCATAATGCCATTTTTGAATTGGTTCTGTGCCAAACAATGGTTGTTGGCACACCAGGTGTGGAGGCATGTACGTAGTCTGTGTTATGGGTTTTAACATAATCTGTGTAGTGAGGCATTTGTGGTTTCTGGTGTTATTGAAATCTGGGATAAAGTCTGTACTGAATCCCAGCACAGATTTCCAGCACTGCCATTACGTGCAGTGAAGGAATGCTTACATTTTCCTCAAATTACTGGATGTTACTCAACACTATTGAGTATTTTGGGTTAAACAGATGTGAATGAGGGTGGGAAAAACAGGATAGAACTTACGAATATTTGTTCCAAAAAAATCTGATATTTCCTTCCAGATTATGAACGCACTTAAGGGACTACAGGATTTGGATATAACACTGGACATTCTAGCAGTAAGTCACCAGTGATACTTTTAACTCTTTCTTAGTGTGAAGTTCAGGGGTCTGCAATCCCAGAAGCAGTGAGAATTGTTACATTTTGTGATTTTAACTCTTAATCATAGTTCATTTAGAGCTCTGTGTGAGGAACCACGGAGCCTTTTCCAAAAGCCAGGTGGAAGCTGGGCACACAACTTGACAAATGCAGCATTATGACAGCAGTGCTAGTACTGAACAGGGATCTAAACATATAGAGAGCGCATTGCTTCTCAAGATTGGTTTCTTCTCACTGTAAAACTGCACCTAAGTCAGTGTTAAAGGAAAACAAATACAGGTGATCCATACTTTGTCAGTGAATAAATCTTCTGTCTGTATTAGCAGCTCAAAATTAGTTCTTTATCTAAAGAACAGGCATGCTAAATCATAGATGAGGAATATTTGACTTGCATCATTATCCAAGCTGTATCTCCTCCTTCAGGGAGGATGAGAAAAATGTCAACTATGGTATTTTGTCCAACTTATTCTGGCAATGGTATTTGCCTGCCTCAACTCAGTTTTGCAGGAGTCTAGCAATACTTACATGCTTTTCTTAGAGAATGAAATAATCTCATATTACAGTTACTTGTTTAAATGGTAGATAATTAGTGTTCCCAGCAGATTTGCATATTATGATGTGACAGACTATGATGGAAGCTTTCAAGTCAGGTACAGGAAAGACAGATGTTTTATAATTGAGGATTCCATATAATTTTAATGCATTTTGTAGAATATAAATTAAATACCTCACATGAATAGTTTTCCTAAAACTTCCCACCAGTTCTCTTGCATCTATTTCAAATACACTGAACTTCCAATCAGTTATTCCTGAAATTACATGAAAGCTAAAGCTCCTTAAAGTGAAACTATTTGTCTAAGGCCCTAAGGAATTCACAGAAATAGCTTTCACTAGTTGGCAAGAGCATTAATAGGTTGTTATTGACTTAATGAACTCCAGGGGCTGTATGTATCTTAAAAGTGAGAGTTTGTGAATCGGGGATACTTACTAATACAGGTTTCAAAAATTCATCTGTGATATTTATGTACCCACAAAGTCTGCAGGGCAGCTCTGCTTGGACACAAAACTCAGTAGAACAAGGCTTGAAAACACAAAGATAATGTGAAAATAATTGTGCTGGGGAAAGGAGAAAATGAATATGACAAATTTTAAATATCACGGTCTTGCCTGTGGCTGAAACTGAGTTTAGTCATATGAACTCCATTTCTTTGACCCCTCTCACCATACTAATCCTGGTTTAGATGCATTTTTAGATGACAATGCAGCCAGTATAGATGCTCTTTAACTTGCTAAACTATATCTACATAAGCCTCAAGGGAATTTGAATCTATTAATCTAATTCACTTCAGCAGCATGCCTTTTAAGCCTTACTTTTGTCAACGTAAGCATTCAAGACAAGTGAAATTCCTGAAATACATACATTTAATAGAGAGGAAAAAGTGACTTTTAGTGACTTATAAAACTTTTTAGTTTTATAATTTACAACTGCATTTTGTGCTCTATAGTTTGGCTTTATATACATACATATGTGTGTGTATATGTATATCTTTCAGTTCTGTTTGCAGTATAAATTGTGTTTGTAATCTCACTAGCTGCATTTTAAGACTTCCCTGACTAGTAGGCTAATACTGTTTGGAGCTATTTAAGAGTTCTTTGAGATATTAGTCATGATTTATTCCCCTGTCTGTCTTCCACTGTCTTCAAAAGGAAACTGGCATAGGCAAAACAGTTAACAGTTTCAGGAGACATGCCACTGCTGGGAATGTAGCTAAATCCCTGGTAAACCAATGGAAAAAACTTATTCCTCCAGAAAACAAAAGGTAGGTGTGCACTTGCTTTATTTTTTTTCCTCTTAATTAAATTATATTATAATTTTCCTAGATTTTGAGTTGTATTTTGTAAAGTGTTTGGAGTGACAAATATACCTTATGACAAATGCATAAATTGAATGGAAGAAGTGAATCTTGTATATAAATATTGAAAAACAAATAAAAGGATTCAGTATGGGTCAATTAACCAGCCAGCACTCAGACTTTAACTGCTTCTTGACCAGCATGAGTTCTTAGGCCACAACTGGTGTAAGCAAAACCAGTGATGGCCACTGCTCTCTAGTTCTTTAGGGATATGGGAGGCTGGAATTTTCTTTTTGGCAACACGGTGGTGTTTAAATGAGGCAGCTCTCTAGTGATTTGCTTATTTATGGGGTTTCTGTGATATTCCTGTTGATTGTGGGGGACTTTCCATGATGGAGCAGTTGCACTGAACAGATGAGATTTCATCTCATTATGAAACAGCAACCACTGCCATCATCAGGCTGACTATGCTCTAGGTGTCTTGCAGTCCTCTTGAAAATTTGAGGCTATTGAGCTAAGGAAGGCGTGGTTTAGATTAACTTCAGTAGTGCATTCTAAATCTAAAGTTATTCACATAATAGGAAAGTGAAGTCTCAGGGTCTTGATAAGCAAAGTGTACTGGCTGACACGCAACCTGAATCACCTACACAGCACTTTGTAAATTATGTGCCTTCTAGCCATTTCACGTACCATCTCTGTGTTAAAAAACATGCAGGGAAACTTGTGCAAAAATAGAGAACCAAGGCAATGCTCAAGATTTTGAACAAATAATACTATGTCAGTTATTTTTCCTACTGATTCTTGTATTTCTCCTTCCCTTTTCCGGTAGGGAGCACCTAAGAAGTTGTCCTGTGTTTGTCTTGCTCTCGCTTTTTTATTGCAGTAGGTCTTGGTGCTAGATCGAAGAGCTGTTTCTCTGGGTTTATGTGCTAATGTGGAAGAACAATAAGAGCACAAGAGAGCAGAATTCTCTGCCACACTGTTTTAATGCTTTTAGTTTGACTAGTGTAGGTAAAAAGTTTGATTCTTCAAGAAGTTGGCTTCTGAATTAACATGGGGACTTTTTTCCTTTTCATATTGCAGTGGTCACAGAAGCAAAAAAAATACTGAAAAAGAGAAACATGAGACACAATCTTCCATTTCCAAGGAGAATAAGCCATCAGAGAAGTCCGAAGCATCCGTACTGGCCTCCAAAAGCACTGCCATTTCTGAGAAGTTGAATAAGGAGCATGCTCATATGGAAAACAAACACAGAAACAGAGATTCTGTGTCTCAGAAAGAATGTGATAGTAAAGAATGTAGCAGCAGCGGTTCTAAGCATGCTTCCCAGGGTACCAATCCTAAAGCTAAAAAAAATAGCTTTAAAGAGACAGCCTCCACAGACAGCAAAAAACTTTCAGAAAAGCAGCGCTCTGTGGTAGCCAATAAAGACTTATCCCCCCTGAAGGAAAAGACTAGTAAAGGTACTTCCAAAAAGAGAAATCCTAAGCATGTGAGGAAACAAAAACAAAAACTTGACATGAGAAACAAAGCTGAATTACCTAATGATGAGGAGTTTGAGCCCCCTACTATGTCTTTTGAATCTTATCTTAATTATGATCAGGTTACAAATAAAAGAAAGAGGAAGGCTTGTTCCACAAGTAAACAGCCAAAGAAGTGCAGTGAACAGAAGAACAGCTCATTAACACAAAAGACTTCAAAATTTCCTCATGCAAAAGAAGAAGAAAACATACAGAAATCTGAGGCTGATCAGTCAGAAGCTCCCAGTAAAAAGGTAAACCACTGCATGGTTGAGATAATAAATAAACTGCAGACAAATAAGCTCTGTTCTCCTGTCTTCAGTGAAATCCAACTCTATGTATTTTAAGCAATAGTTTGCATGGTTCTCATGTATCAGCTGCCTGGTGATTGCTAATAATTATGAATAATCGGGGACAAAAATGATTACCGCAAACCAGCGGCATACAATTTGTCATGTATTTTTAGGATTATTTTGTATGTGACAAATAGTCTTTTTGCTGATCCATATCAGCTAACCTGCTTTTTACCTTTAAAGTAAGGGTGCTTAAATAAGGAAACAGGTAACCCTCATCCATTGTTGACTAGCTTGGTTTGTGAATATAGCAGCTGCTTGACTGTATAGTACAACCATTTTGTCAGACATTATGGGGTTTTGGCAGCCAATGATAATGTCTATATGGAGCAAAACAGATTCTTTTTCTTTTAATGCGTTAAAAGAAAACACACTTATATTGCTTGTAGAAATGGCTGATACATGTTTTCAAAGTGAAGTATCTTAGTCCCAGGAAGTAGAAGAAGCTTAAGTAGTTTCTCTGAGCTGAAATAGGTCTAAACATGTTTATTAGACTTTAGTTAGAGGTCCCTTCAATATATTTTATCCTTACTATGATGTGATAGCTCCACACTTTTGTTGTAGAACATCTACAATCTGAATATAATACCGTCTATCCCAAATTGAGAAGTATTAATGTAGAGCTTTGTTCAGTGATATTCCAGCATAAGCTGTTTGAGAAGATGATATCTTGGATGTGTAAGTAACCAGGAAACTTTTTTTGAAGATAATGAAGTGAAGTTCAGGGAGATGCAACCCAAAATTCACAAGTGCTTGCCTTCAATTGGAAGACACCCAAGGCCTGGTTTATATCTTGCACACAGTGCTGAGCATTTGTAGTGACCCGTACTTATTAGGCTCCTAATCTTCAAATTGTTTTTTTAAGGGGAACAGTAGATGGTTATCTGAAGTGTGGAGATTAAATGGCTTATCTGCACAGTACAGGAGACCTGGTAGAACCTGGTATAAAGCTGTTTATTTCTGTCTTTTATGGCATTTAACCTGCCTTTAAACATTTAACTGTTGTTTTGTCATCTTTGAATTTTGTCTTGTTCACTGCACACCTCTAACCTCAGTAATGGTTTAGCTGAAAGCCTGTTAGCTGGACACATCTGTTCCATTCTCTAATCCCCTCTTATGCACGAATTGCAGATATCCCACAAAGTTCCTTTGGTGATGTGTTTTTGGTAAGTGGAAAATGAAAGGATGCACTGGAGAGTAACCCAGTGAGTAAATACTGGTGCGGAAAAGCAATAATTCTGGTTATCCTAGGTCACTTTTTGAGATTTGCATAAGTATTGTTGTAGTATGTTTTAAGCCTTAGTAAACTCGAACGTGGAATGTTCAAGTAATGTTTCCTTGACTTGCGTACAGGCCAAGATGGCATCCCTCCAAGATCTTCTTAATACTCCGCTGCCTAAATTTCTGCCAGGCATCTCAGTCTCTTCTCCCCCATATGCTGCTGAGTTTAAAGGTGAGTAGTATACAAGGCTGATTAAATACTAAACATACAGTGCAGATTTTACAGCTCTGTCCTAGGGACAGCCTTATCCTCTTTCCTAATAAAATATATTAGCTCATCTTTCCATGGCAAAGGAGCTACCTGTCCTTTACTTCCTCCCATGCAGAAATCATGCTGAATCTGAAGGGAACTATAAAGGCTTCCTCTTATGGTCTGCTAAATATGGAAATGTTGTGAGAGGTTACTGCAGGTCTAGAGAAGGCATAGATAATGCATTCTACAGGCTTCTTTTAGCTTTACTCCTCCCCCTCTTGTAGCAGAGGTAGCGTGAATAGAAACTTGCTTAGGTAAAGAAATACAGGAAGCTTCAGTTGTAGCTTCAGCACAGGGACTTCACCATCCTTATACATAGGTAACAAAGTGCTGGTGACTCTACTTGTACCTTCTGTGAGGTTGTGGTGGTCTGACATCGCTCTGGTCTTGAAATATCACTGCTATTGCAACTTTAAGCTGCTCTAGGGTAACTCAGTAACATCAGTAATATGCTGCAGATTGGTAATTAAGGGTCCTATCTAGATGCGAGTATTACTTATGTGGATCTGGGTTAACTCATGTAAGGCTAGTTTGGGTAGGTGCAGTTTCTTTGTGCTGTAGGTAGTGTCTTACTGTTAGAAAATGATGAGTGGACTTCTGTTACTTATGGTATGTGTAAAAGCCCAGAACCGATTCAGTAACTTTGTATTCTGAGGAGAATTAATGTGTGCCTCACCAGCTGTTTCTCTCAAAGCTGAACGCATAAAGCATTTTAAAGTTTTCTGATATTTTGCTTGTAACTTCCCTAGCACCTGTTGTAGAAGCACCCCAGCAAGTCAGTGAGACGGTTCAATTCACAGGACGGAGACTGAACTCTAAAATGCAAGTTTACTCTGGCTCTAAAACAGTCTATCTTTCAAAGATGCTTACACTGTATGAACAGTGCATCCGGGTGCTTCAAAATAATATTGATTGTGAGTACTTTAAGGATTTTAACAGGTGGTGCCCGAGTGATCAAGAAACTGTATTTTCTTGCCTAGACCGAGAGGGGAGGGATACACCAGTGAAGACAGGGCAGTAGCAATTCAAGAATGCTTTTTCTGTACTGATTGGCAATGGTATCTGAAGACAGAACTGCTGATTTTCAAGTTTTTTCATACTGTGACTTCAGAACATGTGCTCTATTGGATGTTTGTTAAAATAAAACTGTATTTCTTTATTATCCTTAAGCTGTTAGGCAAGTGGTGTTACCAATTGAGTAAAACAAACAGGATACTGAAATTACTGTCCTTCTTTGTAGCACTACATGAAGTAGGAGGCGTGCCCTTTGAAATTCTTGAGCCTGTACTAATGCGTTGCACACCAGAGCAGTTGTTTCGAATAGAGGAATGTAATCCGGTAACTCTTTCTTGTTAAATTCAGGGCACCACAAAGGACACTGAACATCTTTTTCTGCCTTCTTTGCACCCCTTCTGGTAAAGATGCCCCACAGGTTACACTGTTTTTTCTGCCCTGTATATTTATTTCTTTGAATTCAGCTATCATTATCAAGCCCCTCTTTCTCCACTGTCAGGATTTAAAGCATTTGGGAAAATTGTTAGTGGTGACTAAGTGAAAGCCAATGTGGGTAGAAAAGCATTTCTGTTTCTAAAAATAAAAAAGTATTTGCCACTGAAATAGCTAGGGAAGGCATGGTAGAACAAAAATTGTTATGAGTGCAAAGCATACAAATCGAGAAATACTTATGATGATATTTCATGCATGTGGTAGGTCTCTTACCTACAATGTTAGGACTTTGGCTCCACGATATCTTTGAACATTGAGGTTCTGAGCATGTGACACCTCTTAGTGCAAGTCAGCTACTTCTCTGTATGCCTAAAATTGAGAGCTGCTGTGGCCTGGGCCTATCCTAGAAACTGCTTTCTAGCCTGAAAGCATAGCTTATTAACTCAGGCATAGAGCTCTGCTTTCTGAAACTGTGTACTTTCTAGACTGCACTCGGCATCTCTGCATGGCATTGCCATGCTCCTTGTGGGTGTACCAGTGAGTCAACGTGTGCTGTGGGCTTTGTTCTCTACCTCTTGCCACTGGGGAGTTGGGCTTTGCCTATGAGCAGGTGCTCTTGAGAATATTACTTTTAAATATTTGACTTTAAAATACCTTGTGTTCAAACCAAGACATTTACAGAAGAGTCAGACCACTTGTGGAAGAAACACTGTCAGAGGGATTTTAAAAATGAGAGCCTCCTGGAATATGAGTCTTGGCGTGAAATGTACTTGAGGGTCTTCAATCAGAGAGAAGAAAAACTGAAGATGCTTACAAAAAACATTCTCTCAGCTCAGTCTGAGAAACCAAAAGGTAGAATCTGGGTAGCTCTTCCATTTTCAAAACCCAGTCTTTTCTGCTATTCTTCACACTTAACTATGTAGGATTTAGTGGTTTGTTTGCACCGAGCAATAACCCTACAACTGTAGGAGAAGGCACTATGCAAGCGTGCTGTTCCTTTTAATTTACAAGTTGCACACAAAATAAATACATGCATTAACACAATACACTAATACGTGCAACATACTGTAGACAAATCTGATCTTGTTGGTTTAGACTGAGGATTCTATATTGCATTCTCTTATATTGTTGCTATAGTTATAAAAACCCATGCTAGTTAATATAAAGAAAGACTGTATGCAGACTGTGTACAGCTTGCCATTGTTCAGTTACTACTTTCATTCAGGAAAGAAGATTCTAGTACCATTTCGCGTGCGCCCCTTACCCCCCCCCCCACTCCCCCCGATTTAAACCTAGGAAGCTAGGGAGTTTCAACTGAGTTTCAAACAAAAAAGGACATGTAAAAAATCCTCTTCTCCTTGCTTCTGTGTTAGGCCGTCAAGTAAAAATGGCTTACATGAACAGTGTGGCAAAGCCACCCAGGAACATTCGCCGACAGCAAGAAATCCATGGGACAGCAGGATCTGTCATTCAGCTTCATCCCATGGAGAAGTCCAAGTAAGTATTCTGTCTGATGCTTTTAACTTAAGATTAGATGTCTTTGTCAGCACAGAAGCTTGCTAGCAAGTTATTTTTGAGGTGGTAAATGTCTCTTCTTTTAAATAGATAATGGCTAGAAACTGATTTGCTTTTTGTCTTGTGTGCTTCTCTGTGCATTGTCATCGTGCTCCTCAAGTGCCAGTGCTGAATTCATCCTCCTTGAGTGAGTGGATTGGTTTTTCTCCAGATTATGTTAATGCCACTTGACATCCTAGGGAGATTCCAGTTTCCAGATTCCCAGTCAGCTGTCCAGAGTGAATCTCAGCAACTGTTAATATACTTGATCATGGCTTTCTGCTTTGGCAGCTTAAAGGAGAGTCTGGGAACAGTCAGTAGCAATAGCGAACACATCACTGGCGGAAGAAAAAGCTGAGAATTCACACATGTTTCCTTTATGCAGCACAAATGCAAGTTTTCCTTGTTACAGACTAGTTCAGGGTAGTTCAGCAGTCCTGTGAACCAAAGCTGAGGTGTGGGATTTATCCTACCATCCCTACAGCCCTGACAAACTCCGTCTAAGAGGACGGCCACGATATGAAGGCACCAGCTTCTGCCCCTTCTTCTCCTCTGACCTTCTGACTATGCAGTGAGAAGAGAGCTATTTTTATTACTATTTGTATATCAGCTGTTGTGAGAGGGGAAAAATCAGCAGTTTGATTTAAAAGCATGCCATGAGTTGATGGGTCCGTGTGCCAGCAGTTGGACCATAAAAGTTGTGGTAAGTATTCATACTGCTTCATTATGGGTATCTTAAGCTGTGGTCACTCATTCTGCTGTCCGCTGCTGAGCGTGGTGCCCTGCCTTTTCCCTGTAGCCTGTGGTTGTTCCCATATTGGCATAACTGCTCCACAGCTCAGCTCAGTCAGAATGATGCCTTCTGGAGAAAACAGAATTAATCTGGTTTGCTTTTAATTGAATTAGGGAACAGTTATGCAGGTTGACAAACATGTGGGCAGACAGCTGGGAATGGGGAGGATAAAATTTAGCTGTCAAAAATGATGCGTGCCTGACTAGTGTAGCTGAAAATGTCATCAGAGTCATTTTAAGTAAGCTTCTGTGTTCACACTGCAGGGCCTGTAGTTGTGCTGAGCAGTTTCTCATGTGCCCGATGCTGTAAACTAGATATCTGAACTGACCTGAGTTTATTGGGGGGAACTACAAAACCTTGGGAAAGTGTATTTAAGAAGGACCTAGCAATTTCAGGAACTTAATTTGCAGTCTAACAGCCTTCTTTATTGGTCTGGATGAGGGGGCTGCAAGTGGTAGCACTGGGGCAAGAATGAGAGCCTGGATGCAGGAACTTATTGAAATTGGCTTTTACGCTATGAAACTGTAGTATAGCAACCCCTTTAGGTGCTTAAATTAGGAAGTGTTTTCCAGGCTATTGCTATTATCAGTGAAAAGCGAAAAGCAATAGCTTGATATTTCAAATTAGTCTTCTACTTTCATTTGTCCTTTGGGAGGGCATGTCTTTGTACAGAAAGACTAGCCTTCCAATTTAAATGCTTGAAGTACGGAGTAAATGTTCTTTTAGCTTCAGTGCTGGACCAGTCTGAACGATCTACTCAAAGCTACTGCACAGTCTTCTCAAACATGATAAATTAGAAAGAACTGCTGTTGTGTGAAAGAAGGCGTAACGAGGGTCATTACTCTGCCTTCTTCAGAAACAAGAGTTTGTTCAGGCACAGTCAGTTCATTGCTTTGACCATGCCCTCTGTAAACCTGTGAATTTTGCAGGTTGTAGGAAAGCTGAAGTCTTCATTTATCATGTTTGTCTTGCAAGAGCAAAAAAGGTCCTGTAGCACACATGCAGATCCCTAGGAGGTAGTTGTATTTGAAGTTCAAAATGCAGCAGTATGCATTAATTCAGCATGTGTTAACTGGCAGCAAATGTTAGTGACTGATTCTGAGGTGTACAAGGCTATCCAGGTAAGTGATGTGATGCTGAGACGGTTAAATGCTATGTAAGTTAAACTGTCTTCAGCAATAGTCATCAGTGCTGTAGCTGAGACTTTCTCCATCTTTGCTCTGTTGCTTGAGATCCCTAACCTAATACTTAGGGTTAGTTATTGTGGTTTTTTTCCTAGACACTCCTAATTTTAAAAAGCATGGAAAAATCATTGTGTCAATTTGCCCTTGAGGAATAAATGACTTACAATTCTTGTTAATTAGCTGCTATATTTTCATGTGGGGAGACAAGTGGGGGATGAATTGATTTCTTTGTATGGCTTTGTATTTGTAAGGTGATAAATAGCACATCAATTTCAACTTAAACATATAGATGTAAAAGTGGATTTCAGTCAGAGCTGACAATATTGCAAAAAAAAAAAAAAAACTTCTACTTTGCATTGTGGACTGGCCTTTTTGGCAGATAGCTTCCTTAGTGACTCAGCTGTGTTCAAAAAGAAAAATAAACATGCAAAGAACAAACAGGTCCTGAGAGAATCCATTATGAATCACAGTGGTATTACTGAATGTTTTATTGTTTTGTCATAAATTCCGATTATTTAGTTTTTAAGATAAAGGAGATGCATCAAGTTTAATAAATGGGATATTTGTGCAAGAAAGGACTAGATGACCTCCCCAGGTCCATTCCAGCCTGAATTATCCTATGATTCTAAATGTATCACTAGTCCTGAGACAGACTTGATATAAAATACTCTCCTCAGCCTGTTAGTGGGAGCTATAAAGTCTCAAATTTGTGATGAATAACTACTGTTTTTTTCAAAAAATGAGCTAGAGCAAATGGCAGTTTGATACAAAAAGCTAACTTTTTTCCCATTTTCTTTTAAAAGAACAAGGATTCCAGAAGTCAGAGACAGAAATAACACTTCATCAAATCCAAACTCCACTACTAGCAACAGTGGAAGCTCCAGCTCAAGTGGAGTGACTCAAGATGGGAAGAAGCCTGTAAAAAGTAAAGGAACTTCCTAAAACTATCAAAATACTTGTTTTAACTTGCTGACTATTAATATATGCTTAATTATGGTAATATCACCTTAAGTCACTTATAGCTATAATCCTAACTGATCTTTTTTGTTGTTGAAGGAATTGCACCAATAATGAGGAAAACTTTGAAAGCATTCAAGAACAGAGTTGGACGACGATAAAATGAGGCTATGTATTTGAAGAATATGTGAATATTTGCATATCATGCTACAGCTAACGAAATTTAAGTAGTTAATGTACATCTCATTCAATTTGCCGTAGTTAAAAGTAGTTGTGAAATGTTTCAAGAGCAAGTGATTTGCAATAAAAATCAAACCCCCAGACTCCTTTTGGATTACTACTCCCTTCTGATTCATGAATGAGTAAAACTGAATTGAAATGAGGTCAGTACACACTAGCGACAAATCATTTGGTGCAGACTGTTATAGATTTCTCAGTTTATGTACAGATTTGCATAAGTTTCTGATGGAAGCACTTAAGCTGTTGGTATATTTTGCCAGGGTTAAATCTCGTAGGAGTGGCCACAAGGCATACATAGATAGAACTGCAAAGAGGTCTAGCTGTCGCTAGCACAAAAGTGTTTTGAAAACTTGGTGTATTTGTTTCACTAAAGGTTTCCAGAGACTTCTATATTTTTCTTTGTATTAAAACCTGAGTTAGCTGGTTTTTTAGTCTGTCCTGTAGTAGGGTACATGGTATGGCCCTCGGGTATGGTCATGACACACTGCAGAGCATGTTCCCCAGTGGCTGTTGGAGTTGCTGCATTAGCGGTGTCTGAAGCTTTGACCCAGACAGACGCTCAGACAGCAGATGCAGCTCTACAGGTCTCAGGCTGCAGGGAGTGCTTAGGGCCTCTCCTTGAGGCCTGGGCTGACAGTCAGCTCTCCTGCGGAAGGTGTGCTGTTGATGAGTTGTGTCATCAGATAAAGGAGTTACAGGAGGAAGTCAGGAGGCTGTGTAGTATCCAAGAAGATGAGCAAGAGATACACCAGCTATTCTCAGAGACCATGCAGCTCCAGGAATCTCAACCCCCCCACTGCAGTGGAGTTGCTGGAGGGATCTGTGCCATATGAAACAGTACATTGTAACACTGTAGAAGGCTGGAAACTGGTCACTTGTCTTCAGGAGGAGCAAGGCTCTTGCTCCTCCTGAAGACTTGCCTTTGAGGAACAGGGTTAGTGCCCTTCAGGCTGAGGAGGAGCTGGGCATGGCTTCAAGGGAGGCAACTGACCCTGTGCCATGCAGGAACATCCAGAAGAAGCGGCGAGTGATTATTGTGGGTGACTCCCTGCTGCAGGGGACAGAGGCACCTATCTGTTGACCTGACCTCTTGTCCAGAGAGGTTTGTTGCCTGCCAGGGGCTCGAATACAAGATGTCATGGAAAGACTGCCAAAGCTTGTCCATGCGTTGGACTACTACCCTCTGCTGATCTTCCATGTGGGCGCTAATGACACGAAAGGCAAATGGGATACCATCAGACAGGTTTTCAGAGCTCTGGGGATAGTGGTCAAGGGTGTGGGGGCTCAGGTCGTTTTCTCCTCCATCCTGCCTGTGAGGGGGAAGGACGGGAGGAAGAGTAGATGGATTTTCCAAGTAAACAACTGGCTGAGCCACTGGTGTTGGCAGCAGGGTTTTGGTTTCTGTGACCATGGGACCCTGTTTGAAGATCAACAGCTGATGGGGAGAGATGGGATCTGCCTCACTAAGCAGGGCATGTGTGTCTGTCTTTGCCAACAGATTGGCCAGCCTGGTAAGGAGGGCTTTAAACTAGGCAAGATGGGGGAAGGGGGGTGGTATAGTGGCAGGGGAGTCAGTAAAACACTGCTCAAGTCAGGATGCCTCCAGCGGGTGCATACAGCCAGGGGAGACAGCATGGAACATGACTATGAAGGATCCTCTTGCACCTCTCCTGAGAAACCTGCATGCTCGACTGCTTCTCTGAACTGCCCACGTTTTCCCTAGTTTTCCTTTTGCTCTTGATGTCTTTGAAGCAGCCCTTCTTGTTGTCCTTGACATCCCTGGCCAGATTTAATTCCAACTGGGCCTTAGCCTTCCTTGTCGCATCCCTGCACGCTCTGACAACGTCCCTGTATTCCTCCCAAGTGGCCTGTCCCCTTTTCCACCTTCTGTACACTTCCTTCTTCTGCTGGAGTTTTGCTGGGAGTTCCTTGCTCATCCATGCAGGTCTCCTGCCCACTTTGCTCAACTTCTTACTCAGAGGGATGCACTGCTCTTGAGCCTGGAGGAGGTGATGCTTGAATATTAACCAGCTTTCTTGGACCCCTCTTCCTTCTAGGGCCCTACCCCATGAGATTCCCCTAAGCTGGTCCCTGAAGAGGCCAAAGTTAGCTCTCCTGAAGTCCAGCGTTGCAATCCTACTCATTGCCCTGCCTGCTCCTCGCAGGATCCTGAACTCCACCATCTCATGGTCACTGCAACCAAGGCTGCCTCCAGACTTCAGATCTCCAACCAGTCCTTCTGTTATGGAAACAGTTCAACCCTAGGTTTCTGAGGAACAGTCTCACACATGTCCAGCAGCAAAGTTATTTATTTAAATGACAGTGCAACAACGTAGCAGCTGGAGGTGGGTGCCTCCAGGGAGAGACCCTGAACAAACAAATTCTGGGGTAACTATACCCTTTACAGTTTTATTTCCCCACCTGCCAGTGAAGGTCTCTTCCATTCTTTTTGACTGAGTCAATAGTCTCTCTCCTTCTGGCAGGTCCTGGCCTGCATCCCAGGCTGGTTGCCATGTCCTTGTTTCCCACAGTCCCTTATCTTCTTGAAGGTCAACCACAACCCATGTGCATCCCATCTGGTCTCCTGCATTCTACTTTGTATCCTCATGAGCTAGTTTTGTATCTTTATTAGCTGTTTTTAATTGATTTTGCAGTCACATCATCAGTAACGTCACATTATCAACAGTGTTTCGTAAGTTCATTGGCAGTTCAGCTTTGAGGCCAGCAGGCTTCATCTATTTTAGGCATGTATGCTAGGTAAGAGTCAGACTTACACTAAGCTGAAGCTAAGCCAGGTACAATTTCCTTCTCTAAGAGCACTGAAGCTAATTCAGTTACAATTTCCTTCTCTAACACCATCTTTGTTTGTTAGTACAAGGTCCAGCAGTGCACCTCTCCTCGTTGGCGTCTCCACCACCTGAGTCAAGAAATTATCATCAGTCCTCTGCAGGAACCTCTTTGACTGTTTGTGCCTAGCTGTGCTGTCTTCCCAACAGATGTCAGGGTGGTTGAAGTCCCCCATGAGAACCAGGGCCTGTGATTGTGAGGCTACTTCCAGCTGTCGGTAGAAGGCCTCATCGATGACTTCCTCCTGGTCAGGTGGCCTGTAGTAAACCCCCACAACAGTGTCACCCATGTTAGCCTGCCCTTTAATCCTTACCCATAGGCTCTCAACTTGCTCTTCATCCACCCCGAGGCAGAGCTCCATACATTCTAGTTGCTCCCTCACGTAAAGGGCAACTCCACCACCTCCCCTTCCTGGCCTGTCTTTCCTAAAAAGCACATAGCCATCCATGACAGCATCCCAGTCATGTGAACTATCTCACCATGTCTCTGTAATTGCAATGAGATCATGGCCCTGCAACCGCATACAGATCTCTAACTCTTCCTGTTTATTCCCCATACTGCGTGCATTGGTGTACAGGCAGTTCAGAGAAGCAGTCGAGCATGCAGGTTTCTCAGGAGAGGTGCAAGAGGATCCTTCATAGTCATGTTCCATGCTGTCTCCCCTGGCTGTATGCACCCGCTGGAGGCATCCTGACTTGAGCAGTGTTTTACTGACTCTCCTGCCACTATACCAATCCCCTTCCCCCATCTTGCCTAGTTTAAAGCCCTCCTTACCAGGCTGGCCAATCTGTTGGCAAAGAAAGACACACATGCCCTGCTTAGTGAGGCAGATCCCATCTCTCCCCATCAGCTGTTGATCTTCAAACAGGGTCCAATGGTCATAGAAACCAAAGCCCTGTTGCCAACACCAGCGGTGCAGCCAGCTGTTAACTTGGAAAACTCGTCTACTCCTCCTCCTGTCCTTTCCCCTCACAGGCAAGATTGAGGAGAAAACCACCTGGGCTCCCAGACCCTTCACCACCATTCCCAGAGCTCGGAAGTCCTGTTTGATGGTATCCAATTTGCCTTTCGTGTCATTAGCGCCCACATGGAAGATCAGCAGAGGGTAGTAGTCCAACGCATGGACAAGCCTTGGCAGTTTTTCCACGACATCTCTTATTCGAGCCCCTGGCAGGCAGCAAACCTCTCTGGACAAGAGATCAGGTCGGCAGATAGGTGCCTCTGTCCCCTGCAGCAGGGAGTCACCCACAACAATCACTCGCCGTTTCTTCCGGGGGCTCCTGCACGGCACAGGGTCTGCCAGGCCAGTTGCCTCACTTGGAGCCATGCCCAGCTCCTCCTCGGCTTGAAGGGCGCTAAACTTGTTCTTCAAGGGTAAGCCTTGAGGAGGAGCAAGAGCCTTTCTCCCTCTACGTGAGGTCATCAGCTTCCAGCCCTCTTCAACAGTGTTATGATGCACCTTTACACACGGTGCTGAGCCCTCCGGCAACTCCACTGCAGTGGGGGCAGGGGACTCCCGGAGCTGCACAATCTCCAAGAACGCCCTGTCAATCTCCCGCTCATCCTCTCGGATGCTACGCAGCCTCCTAACCTCCTCCCGTAACTCCTTTATCTGGTGACGCAACTGGTCAACCACAGCACACCTCACACAGGAGAGCTGACTGTCAGCCTAGGCCTCACAGAGAGGCCCCAGGCACTGCCTGCAGCCTGACACCTGCAGAGCTGCATCTGCTGTCCGAGGGTCTGTCTGGGTTGAAGCCTCAGACACAGCTGATGCAGCACCTCCAGCAGCCACGGGGGAATGTGCTCTACGGCGTGTCACAACCATGCCCCAGGGAAGGACAGACCACTGTGGAAAATGGAGAGGAGCCTTCTTTGCCTTCTGCACAAACTGCTGCACAAACTGCTGCATCTGTTCACTGCCTCTGTTGGCTGCACTCTGGGCCTGGCTCTTATATAGGCCTCTGCCTAGCAGTGACTCACAAGGGTGCTTGACCCACCCAATCAGGAGCCACCTGAAACAAAAGCCCCAACTCCCTCTGACCAGGGCAGCCCAGAGAGCTCATTAGCAGCAGCCCCACCTAGCTAGAACTTCCCAGGAGAAGTTAAGTCAAGGTCCCCTGCAGGAGTCCTTGCCCAGCTCTCCCTTCCTGCTAGCAGCAAGCACCGTCTAGTTCCTCGGGGGTCCCCAGAAAGTCTCCACAACCTCCAACAAGGCCCACAAAAGGCCCAGGCAGAATGGACCCTTTGTGTTCAGACTGAAAAGCTATCAGCTCTTGAATAGCTGTCCTTTTCAAGAGGTGGAAGCTGCAACAATTTGGGGTTGATCTGAGTGGATTTTCTTTTATAAACAAGACTCTTCTCTGTAGTTGCTTCATCTAAACTAGTTTGCTCGTGTGTATTGTAAGGCTGGTTTCTACTCTAAGGCATGGCTTCCAGGTAGAGGTGCGTTTCCTATACACACTCAAGTAGGTTTTGTTTTTTCCTTTGTATTTCTGTAGGACTTTAAATTGTAGAACTTATCCTGAAGCATAGAGTGAGATCATCATGACACCAGCAGGTTGTCTCTCTTACTCAAGAAACTTTATTTATGAATCCGCACCATCCTGTAGACTTACAGGACTTAGAGTAGACTTACAGTAACCTTTCGTCCTACGTGGGTATCCCAGCATCACTGCTGCTTTTCCCCACTGATGTTCCTCTCATAACTGACGTTATGAGCAAATTCCACGTTAGTTTCTAGCAAATTAAATAGGTAATGGGAGAAAAAAATACTGTCACAAAGAAAAGCCTGCTGTTGTGGAAAAGACCACAAATGGAGGTGGCTGGGTTTTTCTGTTTGGGTTTTTTCCCCTCTGCTCTCTAAAACTGTACATTTCAGGCCCAGGAGCCACTTTCCACTTCCTGGCAATGTTTGTTTCATTGCATTCAGGAACATTTTCTATCCTGTTAAGTGACTGAGCCCAAAAATAAAACTCAGCCTGACTGCTTTTCCACTTAATGGATGATCTTTCCTTTTAAATAGCTTTATGGTACGAAGGGAAAAACAATTCTGAGGTTGAAATGTTCTTTCTTATGAGACCCTGGAATGTGAAATTCCAGGAGCTGAGCTGTTCTCAGAGACCACATTGATGTTTAAATTCTAGGTTAAGTCCTGGGCTAAAGCCAACTGTAGGTTTAGGGTCTGGCATGATGCTTTTGGAAGAAATTTGGAGAGCTCAGAGAATTGCCCTATACTTAGTTTCCACAGCTTTCTGCCCTGAGGATCAGTACTTGAGTGGCTGCTGAAGTGAGGCGCAGAGGGATCCCTGTCACGACAGAAGATGTTACATTTCTGAGCATGGCGCCATTCACTGTTGTGCCTGTGAATTTTTGAGCACTTCTGGAAGTCACAGGATAATTTTAGCAGAGGGAGAAGAAAACCCTTCACATAGTGCAAATGTCAAACTTGCCAGCTGAAAGCCAGGAGAACGTCCAAAACATTCTTAGATATACCGTTCTTTGAAAGACAAGACAAGTGCCTGATTTCCCCTTCCCTTCCTCCTCCCCTTCCTCATGTGGAAAAAAGAGCAACAAACAAATAGCTCTACCTCAGCTACGTGCCTTCTCTAAAAATCTTGAAGGTCTTTGGCAGGATGATTCAAGGCCTTGGTTAAATCGCCTCCCAACTCCCCTTGCAGCCAGCCCTCGCCATTGAGCAGAGGCTTCCCTCCTCCCAGAGAGCTGCCAAAGGTACTGCCACCAACAGAATTTTTCAAGGTCTCTTTCTCTGCATTTGTAACTAGTTATTGCCACCAGAAGCACTGAGTCTAGTTCTCCAGATCCTTAATGGCTGCTTGTGGCAAGCTTGAGGCTACCAGATAAAGGAGGGAAGAAGCCCACAGCTGAAGGAGTAGCTTCTTGTGGTACACTATCTATGGGAGGAATGGTCTTTTTCCGTTTTTTTTACAGGATGAACATACCATGGATTTTTTTGCCTTGTCAATAACTTTCATATGGACAACTCCTCCTCCTTCTTCCCCTCCCCTCCCCCCAAAAGGTCTTTCTTTTCTTCTGAACCAGTTAGGGGAAAAGGATGGTGGTCCTCACAATCAGTGAATTGTATTTGATCCATCACAGGGGCTGTGTTCAGTGTTCCTTGCTACGATCATTTTACTTCAGTTTCCAATTGGTGTCTGTTTTGGGTAGTATTGTTTAGTAGTGAAACTCTTCGGAAAGATGGTGGGATTACTCTATAATTATGCTCTTTCCCAGGAGGATGGGAATAAATCACTCTTCCCACTTTTAATGAAAGTAATGTGCAAAGTAAAAAGGTTTATTATGCTCCTTATTTTTCTTTTAATTTCTAGTAGACGTTCTTAACGTGCTTATTTTGTTTTGTACACTTTTGAATTGCATCCTTGCACAACTGCTGGATCTTTCTCCTCTCCCTCTCTCCAATCCCTACTAGAGCTGAACTACACTTTATTTTCCATGGCACAGTCATTTCCTCTGGTTATATGTCTTGGGTTGTTTTTAAAACTTTGAGCTTTATCTCTAGTAATCTTTAGTGAAAGGGTGGTTTCTATGCAGATTTTAGACATGGAATTGTGACTTTTTTAAAAAAAAAATCAACATAACTTGTGGAGAGCTGGGATGCAAAAAAACAAAACATGAAGAACAAGTATTTCTAAATGGTGAAAGGAAGGAATGCATCAGTCCCAGAAGATTTCTGAAGAGGCTGGTTCTGCAGATAGCCATACAAAGACCAAGTCTTCAGTAACCTAGGAATGGGATCAGCAGAAGCTGGGTTCTCTGAAATGCAGCATCCTAGAATCCAGGATCTAAAGGTCTTATGAATTCAGCCCTCCTCAACTACCTCAACAATGTGGTCCTAGGCGAAAACAATATTAAAATAGACATGCTTGCCAGGATGGTAGAATAAAATAGATTGAGGCTGCCAGTTTTTCAAAAATTGAACATCAGGTATTCAGGAAGTTACCAGATATTTTAAGCGTAGGAATCTAGTGTCTCTTTCAGATTCAAAAGAATAAATTATTCAGAGCAAGACTGGGTGGAAGATTTTTTTTTTGTTTTGTTTTCAAAATGGAACAATCTAAATCTCCACTTTACATGCAAAACTGTAAAGATATCAATGTCCTCTTCACAGATAAAGCCTTAAACAACACTGTAGGAAGTGCCAGTGCAAGTGTTTAGCAGTGTTTTGTGAATTCTGTTTACAGACAAATTGTCTGTTCGTATCCCTGAGGAGAGACCTATAAATGGCACTTGCTCAGGAAGAGGGCCGAACAGCTATGGAAAATGTTATGTAGCTGTCCTCCTGCAGAACTGCAAGTGGGTACCCAAGTGGCAGACAAAGCTCTTTTACCAGTTCTCCAATTCTTACCTATTAGTGTTTCTACGGAATTGTTGAGCAGATAGTGTTGGCCAAAGCCTGTAAAAGCAGGAAAATGAACTTTCTGGGCAGAGACAAAAAAGAATGAGTTTCCTTTCGTCTCTGGAAGAAGGAAGGAGCCTGCCATGGAAGAGGGGAGAAAGCGCTTGAACTACTGAGGTTCTCAGGCTGCTAAAACCTGACTGGAAAGTAGTATTCCTTCTCTTTAAAATGATGATCTCTCAGAAAGAAAAAAATTTAAGCCCTTGTCCTCCTGCCACCTTGTTCCTTAAATTTTATATGTCTCTTTCACCAGCCAAGGCACTTTCTCTACTTATAGCTCTTCATAACACCCAGTGAGTCCTCACCTTTTCTCCGCAGATGTGCTATAGCCAGCTCTTTCCAAAATATATTTCCCATAGTTACCTGTGTTGCTGTGCTTTTCAATGCTTTCAGACCTTTTTGTCTGAAAGTTAGATAATTAGTCTGTCTGAAATTTAGATAAACACTAAAGTGGCACATTGAAGTATGACTTTTTAGAGCATTAGTATCATACTAGAGCGGTGCTGACAGCTGCGTTATGGGCTTAGACATTTAGAAAATCAAGGAGGGAATTAAATGTCATATAGAAGTCACAAATGGCTTGTGCACAAAGAAGCTTCTCCAGGTTTCCAGAAAGTTTGACATTGCTCCAGAGGAAAGCTAGTCCAAGTAAATAACTTATTTCTCCATTTGAGGGGTGAAAACAAAGACTCTGACCATATGTACAGAATCTCTCTGTCTTGATAAGGAAAGAGAATAGTACTTAGCATGTGTCTGCAACTGCAAAATGAATTGATCCGTGACCTTAATATAACAAGGAGCTTGGAGCTCTGTGCCTCTAGGTTCTCTTGTTATCTGAATGTTGATTGCTGGCCAGTCACTCTTGTTGGCATCTTTTCAAATTCCTTTCTTTGGAAAGGGGGCATTATATGTCATTAGGAGGCAGACAGCTTCACTGAACTTTATAATCATAGCACAAATGATTCAGCGCTTTAAGAAAGGAAGGAATACATGAGGAAAGAAGGCTTACATTGCCCCTCAGACTTCTCCACCTACTCTTCTCTTTGGGCCTAATGAACCAGACCAGGACGTATATTTTTTGAAATCTGTTTTTTCCAATGACTATTTGGAGATCAAATACTTTCAGAATAGACAGAAACTAGAAATCTCAAGACATTCCTTTATTCCGAGAGTCTTAATAGCAACAGAGACTGAGTTCTTAATGGTCCTTAGGAGACATCAAGTTTTAATGTTTTCATAGAGATACTGGTCCCTAACAAAGGATATATCCCAAATCTCGATTAATTGCCATTTCCAGGAGTCTCCCAAGCTCGAGGGTTACACTAATCTATGTGTATATATCCTCTTGTTTGGTGCATTAACATGGTTCTCATTAATGAGGGCACAAATCTCTTAGGCCTACATAAGAGAGTCTTACAGAAGAGTTTCCTCAAGAAAACCCTAGACTGGCTCTACTATGAATTTATTTAATCATTCAATGTTATCAAAACTTTCAACCCTAAGATGATAGCATATCTTGATTCTCTGTAATCAGTATAAAGAGTTTTGAGTAAAAGAACTCATGCATAATGTATTAAGCATCTCAGTTGTTTTGAGTAAGACTGAGCTATATTTTGCTTTTAAATCAGTGTTAAACATTGAAAAACATGGTATAATTTTCTCAAAATTATGGCACTTAGAGCACAGAAAGGATTTTCTGAGGATTTAGGAGGAAATCAGCTATGTGTCAGACCACATTTTTTGTGTTGCTCTGACTAATGCAGTGTTCTAAATACTTCTTAGTCCTCTGTAGCTAAAACTCACTGAGATGCTGAGTTTTCAGGGGACAAGACAACCATTCATCCTACCGCTCTCTTTCTCCTTGCTCCAGAAGAGGAAGCTTAATCCTTTATCCAAATGATCTGATGAATGATAACAAAAAGTGCCTTTCTTCCGGAAATAAAATACTATAATTCTCAAAGAGCAGCAATTCTCTGCTGAGCTACTATTTCCATAGGAGAGAAGACTCTTGTCATTTTGGCTGGGTGCTGACCTTCCTCCCAGTTGCCTCTCTGTTCCCTGTTTCCTCATCCATAGTGCCAGGCTACCACCACATTTAAGCTTCTTGTGCATGACTGAAGGGGTGACTAGTGGGAGACAACAGCAGACTGCCTTTTCCTTCCCTGCAGCTGTGGTCCTCAGTCTCAGATAAATCTTGTTTACCTAAGGTTAAAGGCTACTTGGCTTTAATAAGGTTATTATACTGTGGTTGGCAAGCAACAGAATTTGGCAAGAATGATGATAGCAAAAAGATAGCTGTGTCAACCATGGGAGTACAATCCTGAGGATGGTTCCATGCATCCCACCTCCAATACTTCTTTAAATACAGCCTCCAACTGACCTTCCTGTCTCCAGTCACCCTTCCTTCCTGACAGCTGCCATATGGCCTGGGCAGGATTGTGATATATAGGGTATGTGGAGTTCACATGCTCCAAGTGGACGTTTCAGTGCATGAGCAAGGCCTGAGTGTTTGCATCCTGCCTGAGCATTTCAAGAGAGTTTACACTTTTAGGCACCTATTGCCTCCTGAAATTCTGTAGGGTTTGATTCTCTAACTCCCTTGGACAGCTACAAAAATTATAGCCCAGATCATTTCCTCTTAAACATCTCCTTTTAGCACATGCTGGTCTGCAGTTTAGAAGTGTTTTCTCAAGATAGATGCCAGACTGCAAGCAGCCCTAACAATTAGAGAAACATTAGGCTAAATAACGCTCTGGTGTTTGTTTTGTCATCTGGAATGTTAATGTAACCATGAGTGCTAGCTGTCCGCATAATATTGAGTAAGGTGATCTTGCTCCTACCTCTTGTTCCTTTCAAAGCCTGCTGGTGCTTCCAGCCCCTCCTCAGAACCGAAACACTCCACTGTGTCCTTAACCCCATGCTGACACTTCATCGTTCAACCCAGTTCTAGCAGTGCATGTACCTGCCTTTCTCTTCTGTTGTAATCCTTCCTCCTCCAGCTCCTGCTGGAGCTGGCAATTCAACACTACGTGAGCTAAGACCTTTACAAGATGCTCTAGTATATATTCCACCTTTCTTCCTCTTGCATACACATGCTTTTCTTTTCTCTCTCATTTTCAGGATTGCTACCTTAGGTCTCATGTCGAAACCATTCCATTTTCCACAACATGGATATTTTTATCAATGAATTTCTGATAGCATTTTTCGTTTTCTAAATGCTAACACAGGAAGTTAAAGCTTGCTAGTTTCAGAGGCTCAGCTGCTTGCAGCATAACGTATCCCCAGATAATTAGGATACTGCTGACTCGCTCAAAAATCAAGATATATTTGCTTTCTCCAAGTGCTTGTTCATACTTTTCAGTCTGCTAAATTAGTTTTCTTCACACTTTGGTTTGCCAATTTGTTGTTAAGTGTGAAAAAGGTGCTTATGTTCCTTAAAGCAGATGCAGAGCTCAAAGACAGGTTCAGAAAGTCCAATTTGAAGCCTATGTTTGAAAATGGGACTTTTCCTCTGAAGCCTCCTTGAGTAGGCTGAAGAGCGGATGGATCGTGCGTGAGGTCGGGAGGCAAAACCGAGCGTTGCCAGAACCGGGACAGAATAATGAAATGAGGTCAGCCTCCAACAGCCGGAGCAATGCAGAGCTGCTGGGATGTTAAGAGCAGTGCTAGGGTCTCCCTCGCTGCCCGTGCCCTGGGGAGGGGGCAGGAGCGGTGCAGGCTCAGGGTGGGAGCAGACAGACGCACAGCAGTGGCAGGGCAGCCGTGGCTGCTCAGCCTCCACAGGGTGCTCCTGGGGAAGCTGTCCTGTCCCCCAGCTGCTGCCCGCTTGTCTGTGCCCAAAACATCACGGGTTTTGCTCGTCCTCTGCTCCATTTACAGGCTCACACAACCAGTGGGCTGTACCTGTTTTGAAGCAAGCGCATAAACACACTGCCATGTACTTATGCAACCCAGTCTGTGATGCCTGTCTGCAGCTTCTGAAAAGACTAATTTTCTTTTTTTTTTTTTTTTCCATCTCTGCACTACTTTATCTAGTGGAGACAGGATACTTTGGAGCAGCAGTACCTATGCTGATCTCCACACAAGACGTTTTAAGATCATTTGTTTGGAGGTCTGGTGGCCTTGGGGCGCTCCTCTCCATGCCTGTAGCAGTCTACAGGATGAGACATCTGCACTTAACGTCGTTAATAAGATATCACGCTGGTCTGCCTCTGTGTCGCTTGCTTGTGCCTGTTAAATAAGAGGAAGACTTGCTAAAGGGAAAACTTCCTCGAATGCCTCCCAAGACCCCCATCATTTAATAACTAGGGTGCATAAAATATGTCCCCTTGTCACACTGGATCCTTTTGTACAGCCGTGTGATTTGCAGTGAGGCCGCAGCAGGCGGGAAACCCTGCAGTTTTCGTTCAGGGTGAGTTAGCGATTCGCTTGGGCGTGCTGATAATGGGCTGCCACTTTCCATTTATGAAAAGTAAGCACAAAATGTTGAAAGAGAGTGACATAGTTTTCAAAGCATGCCGCAGCACATTTGTGTTCAAATATAAGGCCCGCTGCTTCTCTTCGTGGGGAGCCACATCAGCTCTTTATACGCTTCATCTTTTCACCTGCTGTAAGTAGAAAATAATCATTTAAAAATCTCTTGCTTGCATGAGACAATGCTTATGGCAAAATAAGTCTTTAAGAAAGTCAGAGAAATCTGATGCTCCCAGGACACAGATGCTGTAACGGTTGCTTTATAGGAACGTTAATAGGAGTTTTCCACTTAAATCCCCCAGACTTTGACTGGAGAATAAATCTGAGGGAAGATGTTGACTCCTGAACATTGCAGGGCATTGGTGGGGGAGAGCATGCAGGATTGAACTCAGAAAAAATAATTTTCCAGTGGTAGGATAATCCCTTCAAAATCTGTTTTCTGAACATCGTGCCAAGATACTATCTCTATACTAATGCTTAAGTAGTGCGTGTGTTTGAGCAGGCTGAATATTATTAGACGAGAAGCCCTGACAAATGTAAAGGCTGGCCATGGACACCGTTTCTATACACCATCAGTGTTTAATAACTGTGCAGTAGAACCATTTAGATTTGTGCTAATATTCAGTATTTGGGGGTTTATTCTTATAAAATGTACGCTGGAACTTTAGAAACCTAAGAATAGCAATATCCATTCAGGCCATCAGATGACTTGCTCAGCTGCAATATTTACAGTCCATTTAGTCTGTTTATCACTATTCTGGAAAAAATAAAACGCTGTGATATAAATCTGTTATTTTTCAATATAGTAAAAGTACTTGGATTCAATAGGTCGTCAAAATTGCAAGATATCATTGTGGTAAAAATTAGGAAAATGTCTTCAAAACACAGCATACATTGCCTCACTCTTTTCAAACCTCGGCAGCAAACTGCAAGCAATTCTCTGCCTTATATTTTGTCTTATTACAGACAGCCGGTTTTGATCTAAATCACCAGCTCAGGCTGATGCAAAGAAAATAATGTTGTAGCATCTAGTTTGTTTGAAAAGGAGATTATGGCTTTTTTTTTTTCACCTGAGGAGGATGAGGCATTGGTACTGCATAATTTTTAAGATTTTTAACTGAAAAAAAATTCTAATGCATTACAGAGAGGGGAGGAAGAGTTTTACTCATCTCCACAGAAGCATGAGTTTGATTATTCTGGCAATAACGGCTATGTAAGTTTTGTACTATTATGAATATGGAAAAATGTATCTGCTGTTGCTTTTTGCTTACAGTAGTTATGCAAACAACTTTTTCTTCCTTTACCCTTTCAGTAGACAGAGAATATTTTCACCCTTATGCCTCACAGCTGAAAACAAGCATTTGAAAGCCAATTAAATACATGAGAAGGAACTAATGTGGTGGTTTTGTCATTTTCAGTCTGTGTACGGTAGGGTTACTGTCTTTGATGGACTGGTGAAATGAAAGGAAGGATAAATTCTTTGTCACTTTATAATCTGTCAGTATATAATTTGCCGACATATAATCTTAGTCAGCCTCCTGAGGAGTAAGTATATGTTTCTTGGTCATTTTCATAATGAATTCAATCAAATGCAGATACTTTATGTAAAGCCAGAACAATCTAGCCATAAGATTATGTTAATTGAAAAGATCTCTGTAACTTCAGGATGAAATTCTTGTTACCTGGTAGGGGCTCTATGTCAAAAACTTATCACAGTGTCACCACAGCAAAGAAGAGCCATGAAGTTCCTGATATTGATGATATTCACTTGCTTGGCCAGTATCTTGCATTACAGCATAGGCTGCAACACCTCTCAGAGCTTCAAGCCACTTTTCCCCTCCTGTTCCTGCCTGCTGTCTGTAATTCAGCTACTCTTCATGAGCTGCCCTAAGAAGTTCATGTAATTAAAATAACATTTGCAGAGGAACAAAGAGGGAAGTTAGGCAGTTCAGTTTGATTGGGAGCTTTGAGTTGACTTTGTTTAGTATACTATTTTAACCATCTGCCACCGAAACGACATAGCTTTTGCCAATGAGTAAAATCAAATCAGATTAGCGGAGTAGCTGTGTTTGACCCTGAAGGTCCAGAAGAGATACAAAATATTAGAGAGGAAGAGAACAGCAGTAGTAATGGGGAAAATAACCTGAATTTCTCTCTAATGCTCTTTGCTTCCACAGTAAGCACACCAAGTTGAATTTTCTTCTGATTTAGCAGTGAGCTAAATTTGTAAAAACAGTCTCCCGAACTGCTGACCAACCATTTCCACCTCCTGTCTCGCATAAAATCTAGTGCCCGTGTAGTATAGGGTATGTTGGTTCAGCTTTCATAGCCAATGAATAAAAAACTCTTCATTTTGCATTTTTCATACTGGTTTGGTTTCCCACCGCATAAGCAAGCTGACCTTTTTCACCCTCTTTCTGCAAGCAATGCACTGGAAAGTTTGAGGAAGGCAAGATGAAGGAGAAGACCATTTTTTACAGCAACAACTTGCAACTAGAGAGGTTTAGGCTGAGGAGTGGTTTAGGTATGGCCAAAAATGACTTGAAGCTCTCTGAGACATGTTCAACCTGTGCTGCAAAAGAACTGGCAAAGCAAAAGAGAATCACTGTGCTGGGGAGCTTCAGGGCTATGCTCTCTCCTTTGCTATCACAACGCCATTGTATTACATTTCTGAAATAGTGCTTTAAGCCTAACTTAATTAACTATCTAGTGATTAAAACTTAAGCTGAAGTTTTAGCCTCAGGGTCTCAAAACCCACAGCTCATGAAACAGATACTGCTTTAAGAGAGCAAGATATCAGGACAAAAAGGAAATAGCAGAGGATGGTGTATTTCAATGAAATAGCAATCAAAGAAATCTCCGTAGCCTATGGTAAGATCCACTTGTGGTTACCAAGTTCCCCAAAGCAATCTTGAGTGCTACAACACAAGCTGATTTTAAGGAGTGATATAAGGAGGAAAAGTTTGTCACATCACAAGTGCTGATGTGATGAGGGATTCTTCTTAGTTTGAGGAGGAGTATGAAGAGATTGTGCTTAGTTACAAAAGCAAGCCAAATGGCAATCGAATGTCATTGTTAGTGGCTTTTGCCTCAAGTTTACATTGCAATAGGAACGGACCTCAACTTGAGCGTTTTGGGGTCTCATCTGTTTTTAGCTGTGCTGCCTTGCTTGAATTGGCACTTGCCTCGTAGCGAGGGTGCTGAACTGGGAACTGAACTGGTTCAGACAGCTGATTCAACTCACAACTAAAAATAATTCCTAGATGGATTTTCAATTGAACCGTTTTAGCCTAAACTGGCTACGTTTGTGGCTGCAGAAGCATTAGCATTGGCACAGGAAAGGAGGTTGGGACTTTGGTTGGAGAGAAGAGAACAAGGCTGCAGCAACCCAGTTTAGGTTTAAACTGCAAGGTAATTTGATATCCAGAGTGAGCCAAGAAGTTCAGGAGGCGCGCCTAATCAGTGTAACCACAGTCAGCCTTCTTTGGTAGGAAGAAATGAGAAAGAGCAGTGGGAGAAGGTGGAGGTGATACAACCACAGAGTTGTGCCATCTAACCTATACCATGCAGCCCACTCTTAACATTACTAATCGGAAATGGGAGAAAGTCTGTAGCTCTCTTATTCCCTCTGTTTTCAGTACCCGATTTGGCCAGTTCAGAGCTATGAATTATACGAAGAGTTACTTTCAATAGATCTTCAGGGGATTACTCTGGTGCTCAGACATATTCCTAAGTGACATAAATTCAAATCAACTTTCAAGGAAGGTAAGGGTTTTTCTACTCACCAGCCTTACTAACTCATTCTGGAATGTGGTTCTTAGCTGCCCAATTAGGTGTCTAATGTTGGGTGAGATGATATTGTGATATTATATGGCCATTCCCCAAGGGAAATCATGGTCTGCAAATGTACTAACAGCTCCAGTGGCCAATTTCCTCTAGATGTCACTCTGTTTATTATATATTTTCACTCTATTTCTACTATAGTTTGTACAAGCCACAATATTCTTATCCTAGAATGTTATATTTTTGAGTTATCTGCTTCTGCAATTTCACGACAAGAAAGCAAGGATTTGATTTATTCATATTTTACTTTCTCTCCTACAATATGTATTTGGAAATGTGATTGGTCAGCCTGGATTCGCCAAAGGGAAATCATGCTTGACCATTCTGATAGCCTTCTGTGATGGGATGACTGGCTGGGTAGATGAGGGCAGAGCAGTGGATGTTGTCTACCTTGATTTCAGCAAGGCTTTTGATGCTGTCTCCCATCACATCCTCAAAGGGAAGTGTGGGTTGGATGAGAGGACAGTGAGGTGGACTGAGAACTGGCTGGATGGCAGAACTCTGAGGGTTGTGGTCAGTGGCACAGAGTCTAGCTGGAGGCCTGTAGCTAGTGGTGTCCCCCAGGGGTCAGTGCTGGCTCCAGTCTTGTTCAATGTATTCATCAATGACCTGGGCGAAGGCACAGAGTGCACCCGCAGCAGGTTTGCTGATGATACAAAACTGGGAGGAGTGGCTGACACACCAGAAGACTGTGGTGCCATTCCGAGGGACCTGGAGAGGCTGGAGAGCTGGGCGGAGAGGAACCTCCTGGAGTTCAGCAAAGGCAAGTGCAGGGTGCTGCACCTGGGGAGGAATAACCCCAGGCACCAGGACAGGGTGGGGGCTCACCTGCTGGAGAGCAGCTCTGCGGAGAAGGAGCTGGGAGTGCTGGTGGACAACAAGTTAAGCCTGAGGCAGCAGTGTGCCCTTGTGGCCAAGAAGGCCCATGGTCTCCTGGGGTGCATGAGGCAGAGTGTTGCCAGCAGGTGGAGGGAGGTGATCCTCCCCCTCTGCTCAGCCCTCGTAGAGGCCTCACCTGGAGTGCTGTGTCCGGTTCCGGGCTCCCCAGTACAAGAGAGACATGGAGCTCCTGGAGAGAGCCCAGCGGAGGGCTACGAAGATGATGAGGGGCCTGGAGCATCTCTCCTACGAAGAAAGGCTGAGGCTATTCAGCCTGGAAAAGAGAAGGCTCAGGGGGGATCTGATCAATGCATACAAGTATCTGAAGGGAGGGTGTCAAGAGGATGGGGCCAGACTCTCCTCAGCGGCAGGACAAGAGGCAACGGGCACAAACTGAACCGCAGGCAGTTCCATCTGAACGTGAGGAAAAACTTCTTGGCTGTGAGCGTGACAGAGGCCTGGCAGAGGTTGTCCAGAGAGGTAGTGGAGTCTCCTTCCCTGGAGATATTCAAAAGCCCTCTGGACACAATCCTGGGCAACGTGCTGTAGGTGATCCTGCTTGTGCAGGGAGGTTGGACTAGATGGTCTCCAGAGGTCCCTTCCAACCTCAACCATTCTTTGATTCTGTGATTAATTGCTACAATTGGGCTTTAAATATTTTTAAATATTATAATTTAAAATATTATAAACAGCAATAGGAATTAGGTGTAAATATTCAAAGCTTTGCATCTAAAGCTAAGATGCTAAACCTGTTCTGAGATGTGTGGAACATATGCTGCACTGATCGGTTCCAGTGGGATTAGTTAGGTACTAGGGGCTGCTTAGGTACTAAGGATTGCTAAAACTCACATTCGTGTTTACTATCTGTAACTGAATAAGAGTATTAGAGGACAAACAGGAAATATAATGAGAAATCTTTTTTTTTTTTTAAATATAAACAAGAGCATGAGAGGAGAGTAAGATCATGGGGAAGCAGAGAAGGAAAGGTGAAGTAATATGCTTGACAAGGTACAAGGTAATACTTCGTAAGACTGCCTCAGGCCAGTGCCAACTGTGAGCCCTCTATCAGGTGGAATTTACCCTAGAGCAAAGGGCTATGTAAAAGCTTTTATTCCACACGCATCCTACTTTAGATCTCTGTGAAGTACAGAAGTTTAGCATAAATGGTGAAGTTCTGCTTCTGCCACAAATGTCAATCCTTTAGGAAAATCACTGTTATAACATTCAGCCACTGGATGTCCTCATTTTCAAAGGTCTACAGAGGCTGGTCATCGGGAAACACAGACTCCTTTGCCAGTTTGCAGAGCATTACATAAAAATATTACGCGTATTACATATTGCCATACTCCAAGCTTACCACACATAAAGCAATAGAATCAGCTCCGCTTCTCAAGGTTATTAAACTCCCACTGTATGCAGAACATATATTTAATCTGCTCCTTTCTCCCTCTTTCTGCTCTTCTGATGACTGAACTGCTCTTTATGTTCCAGCTTGCTCCTCAGGAATCTGGCATTCCCAAATACACAGAAGCTCCTTCCATTTCTTTCTTCCCACAGTGATACATTTACTAGAGCTTATTATAGTTTTTACCATGGATTCTGACTGCAGCTTGATTTTCCAAGTTATTATCCTGTTAATTGCCAAGGGTACATCCCTCTGCTTGCAGGAGTTACCGCTGCTGACAACAGGCGTCAGCCACAGGCCCATCAGCAGGCTTTGGCAACAGCTGCAGACAGCCTTGGTCTCATCCCGCAACGGCGTCTGTCGGCGACGGATAATCGCATCGGGCTCCTCTTGGGGACCACTCCTCCTACACTTGCCTGGAGAGCTGGGCCTCTCTTGTTCTCAGAAGAAAGCCTAGCTTATCCTGCAGTTTATGAGACATTATCGCCCACCTTTTCTTTGCTGCAGGCTCCCATGTCTACAACATCGCAGAGGGTGTTTCTCAGCTTGAGCTTCCCCTGCAGCTAAAGCACTCATCCAAACTCCTGTTTCTCTTTCTTACCTAATGCTTTTACAGCTCTAACAGAGCCATCCTCTTTGCCAAACATTCCTCTCTTCTGATTATTGAGACATCACTTGTCAGACGCTCCAATAATGTTCCAACCTGGGAGAAAAATTGGCAAAGGGATCTCAGTAGCTACAGCTCGGTTTCCTGTTTTTTCATGAAACATGAAAAACATGTTCATGAGAAACAACATTTGTTGGTTAAGTCTTAAGTCTGAAGGGAAAAAAAACTGCACTCTTAGTTTTCTGCCTTTTAATTTCTCTAATTTAAGCCACTGTTAAACCAGTTGTCTTTCCAACAATGGGGAAGCTTGTGCTATGTAAACACTGAAGATACTTGTTTGAAATAGGTGAAAGTAAGTTTTGCCAGAGGACAAACTGAGCAGAAAATTAAGACTAGATTTTTCTCCTTATAAAGGAAACTCTCCTCCTAGTATAAATAAACATAGCTTCACTAGAGGTGTATGCTTCATGTACCAGCATGGTAACAATGAAAGTGAAAAATCTCAGGTAATCTGCAGTAAGAATCAGCCTCTGTAACTGCTGAAGTTTCCTAATGTGACCGGAGCCAAGTGCCCATTTATTTTTCTACTTGTTGATGTCTCTTTTTAATGGTTTGATGAGTGCTTCAGAAAAAGAGATATAAAATAAAAGCATGTTGTCTTTCCATAGGCAGCTCTGCAGGACTGGTAGACCCTCACGGAAACTCATGCACCCCTTACACAAGCTGCATGCTGTGAGAGCATCCCACATAGGCAGAAATGCAGGTACACTTTACAGGACTCCAAATCCTAGGATTTGTTCCCAGGTCAATAACTGTGCCGGTTTCCAGACTCTAAAACAAATTTAACATTCAGTAAATGCGAAATATCACTTGGAGAGTGATTTCAAACAAAAATTACCTAAATGCTCTGGGATTCAGACAATAAATAGAAGTCATGCAAGTTACTGTTTTCTCCCTCTACATGTTTTTTACTATGTGCCAAACCTTGCTCACAGATCTGCAAAGTGGCTTCTCATGACTGTAGCCCGGGGCTTGTGATGAAGGGCATGTAACCAGGGAGAAAGGTTTGCAAGACTAGAAATTACGGAGGACAAAGAGAATACAGGCACGGCAGATCTGGGCGACGTGAGGCTTGTCATATTTGCTGCCTTAACCTCAAGGACACATTGATGTTTCCATTACAGGGAAACTAGCTGAGTGGTAGAAGCATACTGTTTTGCAGACACAGACTAACTAACTGCAACTCCAGAAGAACCTCACGAGGAATGAGGCCTCCATGGAACTTGCTGGTCGCTGAGGACCCACTGCAGAATCTGAGTCTTGTCATTAGCTGGAAACGAGCTATCTCGCCACCTCCAGCCTGCTTCTCGTGTGTACCTAAGCAGCCTGGGGTTAGCAAATTAAATATCATGTCCCTGGCCTAGAAACTGGGCAACGCGCTTCCCTTAAACTAACAGCACTGAAGGTTTGTCTAAAGTACTGGTACTGGCTTTCAGAAACTTTTGTTTCTAAATTGTGTCAAACTTGATGACAGCATTCAATATGCTCATACTTTGCCCTCTTGAAGGAGCAATTGTATGGATCCTTTTCTGTAGTTCTGAAGGGCATTTTGGGCCATGTTGACAGTGGTGATGAATACCAGAGAAGAAGAAAACGGGCAGGAGCCTAACACCTATGATCTGAGATCAAACGCTGGACAAACTGGCTGACTCTCAAAGTCATGGTCATCCTTAGAGAATTAAAGCCGATTGTGATTTTTAGGGAATTTACTTACTGTTTCTTCCTGTGGCTTTTGGAGATTTCTCTGGAAAATGTGGGACACTGCTTTCAGCAGTTGCCAAATTGGAGATTTGATCTGGCATGCTGAAAAGAGATTAGAGGTTTTACAAGCAGCTAACCCTAGATTTACAGTGAACACAGCGCGCTTTTTTCTCAGTACAAGAACTCAGATGCAGCTCCAAAGAAAATCAATAATTGATCTACATCCATTTACAGATACATTTACATTTACGTAGGCTGGGAAACTGTATCTCCATGTGCACATTTTCCTTTCAAGCAGCTTGCTCTCCGGCTGCCTACAAATATCTCTGCTCATGAAATAGGCAATGTTAGGTCCCTTCTAGGAATGAGCCAGGGTGAATTTTTCTGCTGGATACCAGTAAGATAGACAAGATGTGAAAAGACAGATGGAAGCTGCTAAACTGCCGCACAGCTCATTAGGTAAGTGCATAGCCCTTTAAAGCTCACGGAGTAACCAGAATTTTCCTCTTGAGAAACAGCAGCAGTTCCCAAATTAAGTACATGCATGGGCAACAAATCTGCCTCAAAACATGCAGCCTGTCTGGCTCCTATCAAAATAAACCTTTTTTTTTCTTTTTTGGCTAAGATCCTACAATATGTAATGAGGCTGAGTGAGCATTTTGTGATTCTCCCCTGTTCTGCGCTCTGTGTCGCAGATCACTGACTGTGCAGCCATACCAGGCTACAGGTCACATGCCTTTATTCCCCGTACAGATAAAAAATCCTGCTGTGCTAAAACAGATTTGGGAGAAATTTCATTCTGCTGCAGCTGACTAATGAAAAAGTATCTTCCTTTAATCGGAGTCCTTGCACAGAGCACATCCCAAGGTCACATTTACTCTGAGCACTGTGCTGGTGAAAAAATGCAATGTCTTAGCAGTAAGAAGCATTTAGTGAGCTGGGACAAGTCGCAGCCATACAAACGGGCTGCAAACTCCTGCTTTGCAGAGCGCACGGCTCTGCTAAGGCTGCGCCTGGTGCTTAGACCCCGGCTCTGAGGGGTGGCAGCTCCGCGTTGGTGCCAAGCGATTCGAGCTGTCCCCTTGCCAGGAAGGGAGAGCTGGTGTCCGCCTTGGGATTCAGCCCCGGAGAGCCCCTTTGCGGGTCTGGGTCTCCCGGGACCACCAGCCCCTGTTGCCCTGCCACCCTCCCTTTCACTCCTCTCCTGCTCGCTCCCCCTCTGCTCCAGCCCTTGTTGTGCCCGTTTCTCACCCTGTTTTCGGCGGAGCCAGCCGCCGTCCTCTGCCTGGCCAGCCCAGAGGGGCCGACCCAGCAGTAGCACTCAGCATCCCTGGTGGTCTTTGGGGGCATGCAGGCAGCCTGAGCAGCACGGAGGAGAGGTGTCTGAGTTCATGGGAGGTTTTTAGCAGCTGAATATTTGTTTTCTTAGGTGCACGTGCTACTGAACATATGCAAAGTGATTTTTTCTTTTTTTTTCCAGAGAAACCTTAGACAAATTTCATCACCGCAGCAGCAAAAGACACATGTGTTACAGGAGGCTGATCTTCCTGCTAAGTGACCCATTCTCCTGAAAAGACTCTTTTTTCCAAAGGAATAGCTCATGACAGCAAAATTACTATGCACCTATTTAATGTGTAGCACAATGTATTTTCCTATAAACTTGTTCTCAGAAACAGCCGAAACTGAAATTTTAGCTGAAACTTTCTTAAAAATAACTGCATCTGAGTCAGATGCATAAGGTAAAAAAAAAAACAGTATCCCAACAGTTAAGAGTCTGGCAAAGCTGTAAGCAAGCAGAAACTAAATCTTACAAAAGGAAGTACTGGGTAAGCTACCTATAGTGATTATCAGCTCTTCCCATCACTTGTGATGATAGAAGGAAAAAAGGTACCCTTCCGCTTCCCAGAGAAGTTTCGAAATGTGAAGGGGTTTTGTTTTCAGTCTACGGGAATTTCAGTGGTGGCAGATTAGAAGGGAAGCATGCAAAGAAAGAAACCTACAGCTTTTGAAGTGTCTCATTGTCTGTGTTTCTCCAGAAACTAGAAAGTGCAAAATACTTTTATTTCCTGCTTGATTTATAGCTGTTGAGTCCTCTCCCTTTTCCCTCTTACCTGCTTTCAGCCTGAGATTAATTCAGACTATAGTGTAGAGCTTGCCATCTCCCAGAAAATAAATGTTTTTATCTCACAAGGGTCCTGTAGGAGAAGAACATGGCAAGACATAGATAAAAGAATGAAGCAAAATTACCTTATCAGCCAAAATCTGTGTCAGACCCAACACCCATATCCTGGAATCGGATTTCACCTCAGAATTCGCTTAAGGATAGCTTGTACTTCCTGCCGGGACCATTTGGCCCCAGGATGAGCGTGGTTGATTTGGAAAAGGTGAGGGAAAGCACTACATAGGGAAGCAGTGGCAGGGCAAGCTCAGTATCTGTTAGAGGGGCCACCTCCCAGCCACATCCCACAGCATTCCTGCCCAGGGAGAGCACAAAACTGAGCCCCACATTTGTAAGTCTCCATACCTAACCTTTAACATTTACTTATGTGAAAGCCTAAAACAGGGAAGGCCACTAAAATTGGCATGATTTTAAGCTGAAGAGAATTCAGATCTGTTCGTTCAAAGGTACCAGCAATTCTTAACTTGCTGGAATTGCTGGTGCATTTGAACAAATGGATTTTAATTTTCTTCTTCCCTAGGGAACAGATCTGCTGTATAACCTCTCGTGCTGTTAGTGTCTCTCATTTCCCTTTGTGCAGTTTGCCCGTTTGATTTACTTAGCTCTGGAGATCTTTAGGGCAAGAACTCCTGCACTCCTCATCCGGGCGGAGCCTTTAAGTGGAGAAGCCCTCCTATGGAGAGGAGAGGGCTGTATTTTGAGCGCACTCTCCTGTCCTGCCTCGTGCCCACACTATTGGGATGTCATCCAGCCACCAGCCTGAGGTGGCTCCGGCAGCTCGCTGAAGGACAACGGGACTCCAGCATGCACCTGCCTCTGGGGGCAGCCTGGGACACCCATGTCTGCAGCTGGGCCAAGCAGCGGTTTCCTCCATCCCACGGCCCTGCTTATCTTGGAGTGACACAAACGGCCAATGCTGGGCAAAGAAGCCGGCGGAGCTCCTTCAGAGAGAGCCCGCTAGTATGTGTGGCAAGGCAGTAGGGTTGTGTAGGCAGCAAAATTACAAGCTTGTTCTTGCCAGCTGCGTGGACGTAAGGAGCCCACGCCAGGAAGTCGGCTGAGTTTCACTTTCGCCCTAGTCTGGCCTCTTACTAGCCTACGTGTCTGTGGACTGTCTGGATGAAATACTATGAATTGAAAATATAAATAAACAACAAAAACCTTGAATAAAGTTTGCAGGCTCAAGATCTGTGTCTGCACACTGGGTGAGTAAATAGAGTATTTCATAATGAAAACAGAGCTATAGCCACGATAGTTAGCCGTCTGTCCACATGAAGAGCAAGGGGCAAGACTCTAGATGTCTATCGCACTCCTGATACCATCTGAAAGAAGTGTGTTTTTCAGGTTTGTGTGCAGCAGAATCTTGAGATGCTTTTCCAAAATAGGCATTTTCAAACGTTTACAAATCATTGCAGATTTGTAGATAATCAAATTAATTTCAATACTTTTGTCAAACAGAAAACAGTCTTAACTGAGCACATTGGTACCTGGAGAAACTTTTCTCTCATAAACAGGCTGAAGACTGAGGAATTTTTTACCAGCTGCTTTTTGGAAGGCTTTAGAGGCATACCAGGGTCACGCTTCAGCCCACCTGCCAATTTTGCTTTTCATTTACTCTTTCTGTTGCCCCAGAGAACTTCCTAGGTGCCTACCCAAACTCCCCAACCTCCCACAGTGACTCTGTTTGCCAACTATTTACTTGACCTAAATTCCTTTGAAAATGATCATTTGTGACAATCGTGGCACAGGTTTTACAGAATCGGACAGCTGGTTAATAGATGCTGTGACCTGGACATACAAGCGCTGCCATTTTATTGTCAACACTACAGTCAGTTATTTTTCTATTTTATTTTGTAGTTCAAAGTTAGCTGCCTTTTCTCACTACGTATTTTCTAACAACTAGAAGATTGAACTGTTTTTTATGTCTATATCTATCTCCTTTCATTTTTTATTTCCCTTTTAGCATTCAGCCTCATTTCTCCTCAGAAAAGTATTTAATTCTAAAGACAATTCTGCTCCTCTGACTGTGGTGTAATACCTAGTAACTCAGCAAATTCAGACTTCTGCTTTCAACTCCAATTGTCACAGTGACCAAAGTAATTTAAAGGCGGAAAAAATATTTTACCTACTGCAGCTGCTTATGTCAAGTTTTCCATTAGGTGTTCCAAACAAATTCCAGTTAAAACTCCTTTATGCTGGATCCGATTTATTAAATCAGCAAATCTCATAACTTATCTGTTTCTTCTTTCTCTAAACTTCAGGAATTTCTTCACTCGCTTTACAGAAGACCGATGACACTTTTCTAAAAAGATACATTGTTATTCAGAAAACATAACATTATTTTCCTCTGTGATAAAAGCCATTTAAATACAGCATTTGAATTAACATGCACTATATGAGCTAAATACTATTACAGGAAATTAGTGAAGAGCAGAATCAACATTAAAACTTGCCTTTATGAATGCAAAGTGCAGCGTTGTACGTGTGTGTAATTGTAGGCAAGACCCCATTTGATTACTCTAAAGGCATTACAATTCCTTTCCAGCTATGATGAGAGGAAGAAGGAAATTAGGAACCACACATAAAAAAATCAAAGAGTTTGAAAGAATTATGAGCCAGTTAAAATATTTTTCATTGTTGTCCAATTTGCCTTAGCCCCAGCACTAGCTGCTTTCACTTCCCAACACTCAGGAAAACATTCCCCCAGAGCCATCAATCAGTACCCGAAATCCTGGGTCGTAAGGATGCTCCTGGTGCGAGTCAGGGGTGCTCAGCACAGCTGTCACTGCGCCGAAACATCCCAGCCACGGCCCGGCTGCCCCAGAGGGCTGCCACCGCCGTCAGAGGGAGACAAGTCTCCTCCGGCCCCGCCACACTGACCGCAGCTGGGCTCTGATCCTGCCGCCACCTGCCACGTCTGCCTCCTCCAGGGGACAAGGACGGGGAGTAATGAAATGAAGGTGCGACTTAACCCCCTTCTTCTCCGGCAGGTCTGACTGGCAGCGTGACTTACCTCCTTCCGGTATCTGCTTCGTCATGTAACACCGAATTCAGCAGCTTCGTTGTCTCTGCGGGGCACGGGAAATAGAGAACCCAGCTGCACACAGTGAAGTGACATAGAGCTGGTTTATGACATTGTTTAAAAAATGTAACAAAAACAACAACAAAAAAACCCTCAGACCTGAGTTCATGTCTCTACTTGTTCTCTTCGCAGTGGCTGGAGAAGCAAAGTTTGCTGCGAGAGGTCGTGCTTCTTATTGGACCAGCTAAAAACAGTAGGAAAAACCGAAAAAGTGTTTAGGGCTCAGAATCTATCCATCAAGTGTGATGGCCAGCCCAGCAACTGTGAAGAGAAAAAAAAAAGGGGGGGGGGGAAAAGCCCATCCAAGCCACCGGAAGCATCTCCTCTCCTTACCTGCCAGAACCTATTGCCTTTTCTTCTGGCCACATGATGGGTGTCAATCCTTGAAAGCTGATGGGAAATAAGAAGCCATAGGCTACAATGCAACCGCATATTTCCAGCCACTCCTTAAAAAACAAACTGAAGCAAATAGGATTAAACCTCATGTGACTACAGCTCATTGTGTTCAAATAAAAGCTGACGTTATTGTGAGCAATTTGTTTGGGGTTGGGGGGGGTGGAGAGGAGAAGAGATGCTACACATCTTGCTCAAAGTGATTACTGTTTCTAGTGCTGTAAAACACACTGAATGCATTAACTGCACTGTTACTAGCACGTGCCACTTAAGCTTTGTATGATGGGTATAAGAATTCATTGCAGTTCTCTATGTATTTTTATACTACTAATACGTGAATATTATTCCATATCAATTATTTCATACATAGATACAAAAACTCGGTAGATGTGACACCAGGAACTGTCTAAGCACAATTTGTAACTATGTTTGTATGGGAATGCTTTATACTCGTACCTACCTGCTGCTTTTATAACCCCCTTCTAAACCATGTCAATAAAAACTGAATAGTAAATGTGGTTGGAGTCCTCAGCCAGCAAAATTGAGAAATGAGAAGCATGGCAATGCTAATTAACTCCAGCACACTGCCAAACTTGACTTTCGGCAACCCTGAAGGCTTTCTGTTTAATGTTCGTTCAGTAATATTCTTGTTTAACTTCTTTGGATGGGGTGGGTAACTCGTCTTCCAGTGACAATCAAAACTTTCATACGGATCATGTTAGATTATTATCAAAAAACCTACCCCATTGCCCTTAGTACTTGAGTTGTTGCTTCTTTTTTCTTCCTACACTTCCTGTTTGGCCCCAGCCTCTCTGTGCTCTTTAATTGCATCTCTTTCTCTAATGACACTGGGGAAATCTGACTGGGGGAGGGAAGAAGTCACTAACGCAGAAAAGGCTGAAGGAACCTGGCCTGTCTTTTTTTTTTCCTTGTGCTAATTTAAGATGCTTTTGAACTATAAACTTTATGAACGAGTTAAACCATGGTAATGCTAAAACAGTTTCCTTCCACTGTTTTTTCTCTCTACCCCAAAATGTACTTTACTACTAAGTTCTGATCCTGAATACCAGTGCTTTTGCTGTAATGTCACTAACCTCCTCCCCACCCACCCAATACCATGCTTATCCTTGCTTTATGGTTTTTCATAACATTTTCAACTTCAAATTTGAAGGGCACGAGGCAGTGTTGCTGCTGTGCTATGTATGTGCTGGGAATAGCAGGGGGTGTTGTCAGCCTGGCTCTCAATACTAAATAAGTCTGACCGCTTCCACCTGAGGCTGAAGAAAGCTGCATTGATGCTCATTCTTTCCTCTCTCAAAAGATGTAGTGGCATTGCCATCTCTGGCCTCTTACAGGTTTCATATAGCTCAGAGGCTCCTGGCATTGCTGGGAGAGCCTTAAGATGAAATTAAGCTGCTGTGACAAAAATTAAGCCAACAGCACTAAAAAGACAAACAAAGTACTAAAGTACTTCTAAAAGTACTGAAAAGAAAAAAAAGTAGAAATAGAAATATTTAAACAGCCAAATTAAAAAAAAAAAGAAAAATTAGCAAATGGTGATTTGGAGCCAGGTAATCCCCTGCAGAACTGGGAGAGCCATGGACCTTATTGCCTTCTGCTCATGAGCCCCACCTTCACTTACCAGGAAAATGTGTAAACCAATAGTAATGCTGTTATCACAGAGGGCAATGCTTCTCTTATCGCTGGAGGACACAATTGCCCCAAGTAGAAGTTTGTCGGGTACGTGTTAGTACTGGGATAGCAAATCCTGGCAATTTGCTATCCTCATGTGCTCGCTCGCTGAGGCACATAACTTCTCCTGAGCGCCTGGTTATAGCTTCTAATTACTCTTTTCATTATATCCCCATCCACGTTTCCCATCTCTTTTCAAAGACCTCTCCCGCAAAAACTTGTCTCAGCATGAAGTTGCTTCTCTTCTGGCCACGCAGGATACAGAACTGGGCTGTTCTGATTTTGAAGAAAGGTTTTTTTCATTGCTGCTATTTCTTAGTGCCAAAGAACGATGGAGGATAGTAACTCTTTACGCTTACCAAAGCTGAGCAGGTTTATTTGCAAGCTGAAGTTCAGGATGATGCTTTTTGCTGCTGTTTCCTCCGCAAAGACACTGGTTTGCCTCTTGACCTCCCTGATACTTATTTCTGTATCATGTTTTAGCCACAGGATATATCTTCAGGTTTGCAGTGGACCAGGGCCACTAGCAATAATCTGATGCATTAGGTTCTCAAGGATTTTATCAAAGACCTTATGACAGTAGCTGTCTGTCTTGGAGAAGGGGAGGTGGTTCTTTACCCCTACCTTGAAGGCCCAGTGGTGAAGGCAGATCTTTTATAAATGTTATCTTAAGCTATCTTCCAGTTACTCTTTTCCTAGACTGTCGGAGACTCATGAGAAACTCGCGAACGTTCTGCCTAATCTTTCTTTAAAGAACACAGGTTCATCCTACTGTCACTGTCATCCTCCTGCTGCTGTCTAGATCTGGTCACTGTGGGACCTAGTCATGACACACGACAGCCTCTACACAGGTGACACCTTCTGCAAAGCAGTGTGCATGTCATGCATCCCTGCTTTTGCCAAGCTCTGTGCCAGGACACCACACATTTGGGTTTCTCCTGTCTGCAGAGCCCTGTAATTATCTAATTTTGTGGCTGGGGATGGGAAGGCCTGAGAGCATCAGCATGTGCTTTCCCCATTTGTGAGCGCATAGGAACACATTTCTGAACACCCCCTCGGTGGGCACCACAGGAGCTGAGAAAGTCTTTTGCTCAAAATGTGGTATGTAGGCTTGCCCACAGTATGGAGGTATATATCCAGAAAGTTAATCTCAAAGGCCTGCTCAGAATACCATTAGGTAATAAGCCCCTTCCACATGCAAGATGAAGAGGATCAGTCACAGCTTTCTTTTTCTTGTTTGTGCTATAAATGCTTAGTACACTTGTGTACTTGTTATGTTGTTGTTAAAGCTATGCTGGAATCTCAGTGACAGACTTCTAAGGTGAAATGCTGACCCTTTTTCCTCCGACACCCATTTTTTAAATCCTGGCACGGTCAGAAGTCAGTATAGCTGATCATTTTTTGTGGTTTTCTAAAAAACACTTAAGTTTAGTTGTTACCAGATCAGCAACATTTACTTTGTTCCACACAGGCTAGCAGATTTCTCTACATGCTTTATTTAGATGCACTGAGAGTTTCCACACATTTGTTTAATTACTGGATGAATTGATTGAACAAAGAAATTATTGATTCCAACAGATTTTTCCAGGTGTTTATGAGAAGTTGGTAACATTTTCTGCGTTTCTGATTTCGCAGGCCAGCAAACAGTAACAGTACCCCAAGCTCTAAAATGTCCTTTATTAACTAAAAATAGGCAGGTCACTGTAATTTCTGCAGAAATTAAGCAAAGGTAGTTTGCAAGATTTATCAGCTGATTTAAGGTGGAAAACAGTACATACATGACAATTTCATAAGACTTCAAGTATTCTCAGTACTGATCAGGAGTTACGCAGGGGTCCTGACTACAGGAGTCAACTTCCCCCTGTCCTTTATTCCGGTATTTGCACACAGTTATAATTATGCAAGAAAATGACAATATTTCGAGAGCAGTTCTGCCATTTAGTGACTCTCTTCAAAAGCATTTTATGTCACTGTGCAGATTACAAAATTGGTATTATGCAACCTAACAGACGAGATCTTCAGACGCTGTTTTGTCATTGAAGCTTGGTGCATCATCCCACTCACCAAGCCTGGACTTTGCAGAAGCAGACAGAGAGCTGCTGGTATATTTACCTTTACTAACCTTTCTGACCTTAGAATTGGTTCTTTTTTGGGGGGGGAGGGGGGATTTAAAAACCTTATTTGGGAAAGCCTTGAGGACAGTGTATTGATTTTTTTATGCCACAATAATTTCGTCTGTGTGAGCAGCAGCAGCAGCAGCAGCAGCAGCAGCAGCGGGCAGGGTAGCCGAGCAGCATTCCACACGTTTTATTCCATTACTTTCCAGACAATGCTGCGTTCAAACAATCAAAAAGAAAATACGAGCGTAATCTGCCCGTGCTCTTGGCTGATGAAGTTTGCGAGCATCCCAGGGGAGGGAACTTGGACCTTATCGGCCAACATACGGCAAAAACGAGGGAAAACGAGCAGAGCAAAACGTTTTCGGGCACTCCCAGTTGTTTCGAAGCGTACAGACAGCATTCCACTTTCTGGTGCTCCTGCACCGCTTCCTGCAGCTGGCCAAGTCCTCCCGGAGTTTTCACAGGACTAAGCGAGGGGTGCGGGCTGGCGGCCGCGTCCCGCTGCAGCCCGGGCCGGGGCGGGAGGCGGGCGGCGCCGTGGCCGGGCCGGGCCGGGAGGCGGGAGGCGGGAGGCAGGGCCGGGCCGGGCGCTGCTGATGTCAGCGGGACGGGGGAGGGAGCCCGTGTTCCGGGTCAGGCGCGGGAATGCGCGGCGGCCGCGAGCAGCCCAGCGCCGGGCGCCCCGCGCTGCCCCGGGGGGGAGCGCAGCGGTCCGCCGAGGAACAATAGCGGGGAGGAACTCCCGCCCCGCCCGCGCCCATTGTTCCGCTCGGGCCGGCGCGGGGGCGCGCGCGCGCGCGCCGGGCCGCTTCCCCCTGGCCCGCGGCGCGCTGGATGCGGGCTGCCGCCGCCGGCACCCGCGCTGCGAGGCGGAGCGGCGGCGGCGCTGAGCGGCGGCCGCCCCGCGGCCCCCGGAGCCCGCGGCGGCGCGGCGATGTTTCACTGCATCCCCCTGTGGCGGTGCAACCGTCATGTGGAGGCCATCGACAAGCGGCACTGCTCGCTGGCCGCCGTGCCCGAGGAGATCTACCGCTACAGCCGCAGCCTGGAGGAGCTGCTGCTGGACGCCAACCAGCTCCGAGAGCTGCCCAAGGTGAGCGCGGCCGGCGGCGGCGGCGCGCCGGGACCCCCGGTCCAGCCCGGCCCGGCCGCTCGCTGCTTGGCCGGGGCTGCGCCGCCCGCCCCCGGCGTGGGGCGGGGAGGGGGGGGGGAGAACTGGTTCCAGATCTGCTGCGTCGCCGAAACCCCGCCTGCCGCCGGGGCAGGGCGGGGAGCCGCCGCGGCAGGTGTCCCGCTCCCGCCGCGGCGCCGCCGGGCCGTGAGGCGGGCGGGGCGGGGCGGCGGCCTGAGGCGCGAGGCGCCGCTGCCGCCAGCGGGTCCCGCCCGGCCAGGCCGCGAGGGCGGCGCGGCCGTTAGCCCGCGGCCAGCCCGCGGGCGCCGAGCCGAGGCGCTGCCGGGCGGCTGGGCCGTGGCAAAGCGGGCCGGGCCGGGCCGGCCGTGAAGCCGTGTCGGAGCGAGGCGGCCGGGGGGGGGAAACGGCCACCGGCCCCGCGGCTGAGGGCGCCCCAGGGCAGCCCGCGCGGTCCCGCTCACCTTCACATGCGTATTTGTTTATTTTCCAGGCGAGGGGGCAGCTGTGAAGCGCTTGCGTCGCGCGGGGCGGAGAGGAGCTGCGGTGCCCGGGGGCGGCGGCGTGCGCGGCCCGGCCCGGCGCCCCGCGGCGGGGAGGGAAGCGCGGAGGTGCGGACCTGCGGCGGCCGGTTGGCGCGGCAGGTGGGCGGGTTTGTTTGATCTGCGTGATGATCGCGTGGGTTTGTGTTTCCGTCGTGTCTGAAGAGCTTTCCAGCGATGTGTTTCCTTTGGTGTGACCAGGGAGGCCGTGCCTTAACGTGAAGTGCCACACGAAGCCCTCTTCGGAGAGGTTTTTTTCTTATTACCGCTGTGATACTGCCGGTGGTGTTGGACCTGGGGTTTTGCAGGCGGTCTGGCAGCCTTCGCTGGAGGTTTCTAGACAAACGGGAGTACTTCAGTTGATCTTGGCTCTCGATTCTGAATGTACATTCAGCGTTACAGTCTGCTCACATACTGTAGCGCAGGTGGAGCTCTCAAGCAAGTTTAATAAACTCGGCAGTTAAGGGAAAAGTCATAGTCTTGGATTAGTGCTTGGTATTTTATCATCGTTTAAATTTGGCGTAAATGATCTTTCAGAAGGAAAATTTCAAAATCCTAGTGTTGCGGGAGTAAAACTACCCTTTTGAGGGCGTAAGAGCTAGGCCGGAATTCGCAGGATGTGAATATATGTTGTGACTAACATTCAGGTCTTTGGAATTGCAAGACCTTGAAGAGTATTAAACACGCCCCCTTTTTCCTCTTTTAATAGATATTGTCTGCTCTGTACAGGGAAAAAAATCTCTCTTATAGATAACCATATTCACATTCCTGTATTCTACTTCTGGAAACTTTGTTATGCAAACAAAGGGGCAAATAAGCTTTTTATTTGTATCGGTGTAAATCCTGCAAAGTTGTTGGTGTTTTGCTTCTTTTGTGTAACGCTCTACCAGATTTTTGTGTATGCTTTTGTGTATTTTTTTTGGTAGTGTTGTCAAAGGTAGCTTTGCTTTCAGTCCAACTTCCTAGCATTAGTCAGTTTTGAAATGCGTAGGTCTTAACGACCAGTGTGACTTGCCCTGGGTGATTTGCAAAAACTAGAGAAACTCTTAGTACAGACTAATTCTGATGAAGTACTGTCCAGCTGCACAAGCATTTGCAGCATGAGTAGGAGGCATGATTGGCTTTTGACTTGAGAAACCAAAGGCATTTTTCAGTGGTTCCCCTTTAGGTTTGGACAGCTCAGGAGCCTTTGTGAGTTGCAGTCAGTGGGATTTAACACTAAAGGGGAAGTTATATTTTTAAGGTACAGCTTCTAGATGTGTGAACTTTAAGGAACTTGGAATCTGAGCAGTTGTACTTGCTACCTAGAAAAAATTTCAAAAGCATCTTTGTTTCTTCCTGAATCAAAGTTAGTCTGTTCATACTAAAAGTTAAATAGTGTTATTCCCCCCCCTCCCGACACCCCCACTCAGTTCTCTTACATAAACTCTTTTTCACTCTAGGTAATACGAGTAATCGTGATGGAAAAGTAGAGACTAGTAAAGATGTTTAATTGAAATGACTTACTAAATTTGGCTTTTTCTTTTGAAAAAACTAGAAACAGGTCTATATCTTGTTGTGAGTGAGCTCTGTATCCTTCTGAAGTAGAGAAAAATAGTTTACATAGCCTCAGTGTGGGTGCTGTTTTTACTTCCAGCAGTTTCTGCTGGCTTTGTGTAAAGACCAAATGCTTGAGTCTTTTTTTGTACAGCACTTCTTTCTTGCTGTTGGCTTTCAGACTTGCATGCTTTTTATTTCGGGATGTTGAATGAGCTTTTGACCTAAGTCTCATTGAGACTTATGGCTCCCTGTTTCATTCCTCTCTCCCAGTTGTTGCTTTGTAAAAGTGTAGATGATGAATGCAGGTGTCTATTATTCATAATATTATTAGTTATTTATTCTGTAAATAGGGTACACTTACACTTATTCACTGTTTCTCTTCTTTCTTGAATTGCAATTTATGGAATAGGCTATTTCATCTGTCAAGTGATGACTAAGAAGTTTATCTCGTACTTATATATGAATATATATAAAGTCCCACACACGTAGAAAATAGCTAAGGAAAAAAAAAAGGTCTCCTTGGCATTAGAGTAGAAACAAGCAAAAGTTGAAGCAAAAAAGAAGAGTTTTCCTATGGATGGATCATGTGGATGGATCAGATTACAGGAATGCCTAAATATACTGTAGGAATATATTTGTGGATTTTTAGCTGGACTAGGAGGACTCCAATGAAATACAGCTGCAGAAACTTACTTGTACATTATGCGTTGTCAGCAACACAGCAAGGCATTTTTATTAGGGCTTCATGCACTGACCTATGAACTTTCCTTGTCAGTTCCTTATTAATGATTTCTGATGAATGGAATATGGTGTCTTCATCTCAGATAAGTTTTGAATCTGTAGATATTTCTGTTATAAAAAAACCCAGATGCAATCCTGCATGTGATAACACCACTTCTCTCCTCTTTTTTTGAAGCTGGAGACAGACATTACAATTTCATCAAAAAAGATCTCATTTAAAATTTCTACTAGCTTTTTTTAAATCTTTTACTGTAGGAATCTCGCTCAGGGGAATAATGGAAGGTCTCTGTTTTTAAGTTTTCTACAGAACAGAGTGTTTGTTCTCCTTAATATTAAAAGGACAGTGTGATGCAAAGTACAGACACACAATTGGAAATAAGTACCACAAGCAGGGATACATGGTACCTCTTCAACAGAAAACACTAAGGAGATCATGAAGGAGTCTGATTAACAAGCTCTTAGGGTAGCATAGCTCTAAACCATCATTAGGCCCTTGATCTAGTGCTGTGCATTATATTAATCTTACTATACCTCTATTTAAAGTTTCTTCTCTATGTGCATAAAGGCAGTAGCACGAAATCAAACCACTGCTAGGCTGAGTTCCGGCATTTAGGGGACATGTGTAATGCCAACGACACGAGTTAGAAGTGTTTCCGTACTTGGTGAATTCCTAAAGTTCACTATAATCTGTGCTGATGGCTGGTGAATAATCCATAGACTGTGCTGATGCTAAAACATATTCCATAATGCTAACAAAGAGCTCCTGTCACTGAGAAGTTTGTGATCCTCTTTAAGAAATTTGTACTGTAAAGGCTCCCTGTGAAATAGGGAAGAAGAATCCCTCTGCAGTCTGTCACTTCGAGTAAAAGCCACAGTAGCTGTAGGATGAACAGAATTAAAACTCTCTTGCCATGCTCTTCATTTTTCATTGGTACTTCAGACCTCATCATCCTCACTTAGGGAGGTCCAGTCTGGAACGGCTGTTACAACAGACAGGAGACATCTGAATGTTTCTCTGAAATCAAGTAGATCTCGGCAAATTCCGTTTTCAGCTTTGCCGCGCAGCACGTCTGGGGCACTGATGATGGCTTTTCCTCCAGACACATCTGCTCTCCATCCAGTCATTGAATTTTTTCATCCTTTAAATTTTTCTGAGGCAGATAAACATTAGTAAGTGGTTCATGGAGTATCTTGGAACGCTTGGGCTTGCCATACTTGGTTTCCTCCTAGTGGTGTGTACTAACAAGATCTGGAGGCTATAATAATTGCAGAAAGGTTCAGCTGTTTTCCCTCAGGTCAGTGAGGCAAATTCTGTTGGATACGTGCATTTCTCCCCTTCTCACCTGCTTCTCCCTGCCTCCATTTCTATTAAATAGCAATGAAAATGAGTTCTCTGATTAGTTTGTTCCAGTATACCAGTAAAAAAAACAACCTAATTACTTAGGAGCAGGAATTCTTTAAAATTTGGGAATGGCTGTGTAGGCTTGCAGTGAAATAAAAGCAGATATAAATTAAAACAGACCTATAGATACTTTAATTGGTTGCAGAGAGCTCCCAGTCTGCTTCTGGAACTCTTAAGATAAAACGTTGTGTTCACTTGAAAGCTCACTGTATAGTCTGGGACAGTCCTTCTGCCCAGAAATGCTCATGCCATTCTTAAGAATTGTTGTTAGTCAACGCAAGTAATGCAATTAAACTGTCTTCTGCTAATTCAACTGCTAGCTATTAATATTATTTGAATTGTTTTAAGGTACAGAAGTAGTCTTAGACTTGGTTTAATCTGCAGTCATTGCTAATGTACTTAAAATCTTTGCTATTCTGGTGTGACAGTAGACCACAGAATATGCGTTTTCAAAAAAAAAAAAACCCAACAACTTAATACATTGCTGTGTGGATTGGAAAGGATTAGTAGAAAGACCTAGCTGAGCAATATTGTTGCATTGTACATTATCAGAGGCGTCTGAACTATCCCTAGGAGAGCACAAACAAATAATGGTCTTGAATTATTTTGAAAGAGTAGCTTGTTGTTGTTGTTGCGGTTGTGTTGGGTGACCAAAATGTACGGCGTAATTCTCCATCTCTTTCTAAGGGGTAGAGGGGTAAAGAAGGGAAAAGATTTGAAAAGAAATGGCCATGAAGCAGAGAAGGAGATGTCTTTTGCCAGCTGTTGGATGTGAAATAGCCTGATTGCTTTCCATTGACTACTTGGTGTATATGATTTGATTGGGAAAAACACAGTACATGTTCACAGCAGTGTGCACAGAGACTGACTTAAAAATATAGTTTGTGCTTTTTCTAAACCTGGATCTTTTTTTATTTCCCTGATAGGAATGAGTGAGGACTTGAAAGCTTTTTCAGCTCAAGCTCTAGTGTGTAGTATATAATTTGTTACAGGTCAAAAACTATACCTCACTGAAGAGTAGGCTTTCTGGAAAATTGCTTTGACAGAAGAAAATAACACATTCTGCATGATGTATTTCAATAGCTTCTCTAGTGAGAAGTGTCAGATTAAGAAAAAAAAAAAGTGAGATGCTTTCAAATCTATAGATCAGTCTCGAGTTGATTAACTGTAGTCTCCTACTCCTGTACATTATAATTTAAGGGCCAGTACATCCTGTCAGCTTAATTGCGCTCTGCATGGATTCGCAGTAGAAAACTGGATCTCTGCATTGACTTTTTGGGGTAGAAAATTGAAATTTCTTATCAACCTTTGTATGTAGAATTATATTTCAGCTTTTATATTGAATAATTAGCATTCTCTGCATTGGTGAGGAGTGGAAATAGCTTGTAACTCTTGCCTTGCTGCTGTTTTGTCTTGCTGTTATTCATTTGTTTTGCTCAAGGGATGAAGGCCACTTTCCTGTGGGAGATTTGGAACAGGCTTTGCTTATGTAGAAACTTCAAATGGCAAAAAAACCCACAAAATTTTGTTTATGCACTTAGTTTGGCTTACGAGTTTGCTGAGCTTCTTTCAGCCATTATTTTCACGCAGCACTTGTACGCTTAATCTGATGTAACTTTGAATCATTTCACTTGTCTGTTTGAGCTTACCTATAATCATATCTGTCATTTGTACTTTTCCTTCTTGGTGTTATATGCTAGTACTTCTCTGTAGAGTTCCTTGGTGGATGTGAGACCACTTCCCCTAGAGAGCTAGTTAAGCGCTGGCCACCTCTTGTGTCCTGGTTTCTGCTGAAGAGGCCAATGGTATGCTGCTGCATACTGTTCCACTTAGGCAGAATCTGTATCTCTTTATTACGCGTGGTGTTGAGATCAAAGGTGCTGTTATCAGGACTGAAAACTTTTGAAAGCTCCTTAAGAAAAGGTCTCTCTGTTCCTCCTATACCATACCTCTTTTCTTAGAAATTTAGACAAAACTTTCTGCTTTAGTTCCTGTCACGATGGAGATACTCACCAGCAATCTCTTGTGGAAAGAAATTATATAAGAAATGGATAAATGGAAGATATCTCAGCTTAGCAGGTCTTGGACCTCGCGGAGAACTTCAACCACCCTGGTATTTGCTGGATGGATAACACAGCAGGGACTAAGCAAACAGGAGGTTTCTGGAGTGTTGATGACAACTTCCTGATGCAGGTGACTGAGGAGCAGACAAGGAGAGGAACGTTTAAACAAACTGGACATACAGAGGTTCATGGGACCTGATGGGAGGCACCTGTGAATACTAAGGGAGCTGGCTGATATCATTTTGAGGCCACTCTCGATAATCTTCATAAGATCATGGTGATTGGGAGAGGCTCCTGAGGACTGGAAGAAAGCAAATGTCATTCCAGTCTTCAAAAAGGGCAAGGAGGAGGATCCAGGGAACTACAGGCCAGTCGGCTTCACGTTGTTCTCTGGGAAGGTGACTGAACAAATAATCCTGTCTACCGTTTCCAAACGTATGAGGACAAGAAGGTGACTGGAGGTAGTAAGCATGGATTTACAAAGCAGAAATAGTGCTTAAGCAGCCCGCCTTCTATGATAAGATCACTGGCTTGGTGGATGAGGGGAGAACCGTGGATATTGTTTATCTCAACTTTAGTAATGCTTTTCACGCTGTCTCCCATCTCATCCTTGTGGGCAGACTGCTGAAGTGTGAGCTAGATAAGTAGACGGTGAGGTGGACTGAAAACTGACTGAACTGCTGGGCCCAGAAGGTTGTGATCAGTGGCATGAAGTCCAGCGGTAGGCCAGTTACTAGTGGAGCACCCCAGGGGCCGGTATTGGCTCCAGGTCTGTTTAACATCTTCGTTAATGACCTGGGCGATGGGACCAAATGCACCTTCGGCAAGTTTGCAGATGATACAAAACTGGGAGGAGTGTCTGGTACACTAGATGGTTGTCATTCAGAGGGACCTAGGCATGCTGGAGAAAAGGGCAGAGAGGAAGTTCATGAAGTTAACAAAGGGAAATGCCAAGTCCTCCACCTGGGGAGGAATAAGCCCCCTGCACGAGGACGGGCTGGGGGCCAACCAGCAGCCTTTGGAAAGCAGCTTTGCAGAGAAAGACCTGGGATTTCTGGTGGACAAAAAGTTGACCATAAGGCAGCAGTGTGCTTTTGTGGCAAAGAATGCCAATAGCATCGTGGGCTGCATTAGAAGCATTGCCAGCAGGTCGAGGGAGGTGATTCTTCTGGCCTACTCAGCCCTGATGAGGCCACACCTGGAGTGCTGTGTCCAGTTCTGGGCTCCTCAGTACGGGAGAGACATGGAACTACTTGAGCGAGTCCAGTGAAGGGCTGTGAAAATGATTGAAGGACTGGAGCATCAGTCCTCTGAGGAGAGGCTGGGAGAGCTAGGACTGTCCAGCCTGGAGAAGAGAAGACTGAGGGGAGACTCTTAGCAATGTTCATAAATAGCTAATGAGAAGACAGAGCCAGACTCTTCTCAGTGGTGCCCAGTGACAGGATGAGAAGCAACAGGTACAAACTGAAACAGGCAGTTCTGTCTGAATGTAGGGAAAGACTTTTTTACTGTGAGGGTGACTGAGCACTGGACCAGGTTGCCCAGAGAGGTTGTGGAGTCTCCATCCTTGGAGATATTCAAAAGCCATCTGGATAGGGTCCTGGGCAACATGCTCTAGCTGACCCTGCTTGAACAGGGAGGTTGGACCAGATGATCTCCAGGGGTCTCCTCCAGCCCCAACTACTCCATGCTTCTATGGAGAGCGTTTCAAGGATTTCACATGTCTTCAGCTTTTGAAGTCTTTAATGGTACAAATAGAACTAAGTCATGATTTTTCACCTTTCATGCACCTACAGAAGTTTAATTTTTACTTTCAACACTGATACTGTCATGGTGTTTTTGCATGTCTTGTAAATGCTTGAAGATGAAATGCACTGTAGCAGTTGAACAAGCTTGTATTTCCAGTTAATTTCATGAAGTTAGTTATGCAACTATGAAACTGAAGTACGTGTAGACAGTATGGTATGTACTAAGACTATGTAGACAGAAGGTAATTTTAGTAAAAGTTTGATTGAGTAATGCTTTCAGTATGACAAATATTATATAAAACACTTTTAAAAAAAATCTGCAACTTTTCATTTCAGTGTCTTGAGAATACTTCTCTCGTAAAAAAACCATTTGTGAATACAGGCAATTATTACAAATCTGTAACATATGCTTGATTTGAAAATTATTGAAATAAATGAGGTTTTGTTGAGAAGTAGCATTGGATCATTGTATTAACCTCCTTCTAAATATAGAACACTGTGCTGACGGCTCCAGAGAAGACAGGCTCTTCATTAGATAAATAGGTCTTAGTTTATCTGCTAGCTTCCAGATTTTTCTGTTATACTGCTTAAGACTTGAGGAAAATACTGTGCCTTTTTGGTGTCAGATATGGAAGATCACAAACTGGCTGGGGCAGGGGAAGAACTTACTCCGTTGTCCTCTACAGAATCTAACTTCCCTGTCAATGGCCATGAGACTGTTCAGAAGATTTTCGCACATATTTTTGAAGCCTGCTTGATCCAATATATTTTTTAACACTAATTTTTGTAGTCCCATCATCTTGCTTAGTAACAGCTGAGATCTCCTGATTTAAGAAGAAGGTAATAGGGTGCTTATGTCTCAACAGTCTTTCACTTTTTTTCTGTGAAGGGTGTATTGTTCCAGTAGAATGATAGCATCCCCTCCTCTGCATGATGTGCAGACACGGATAAGACAAGCCTCATGGACAGAGATCACACATCCATTGCTCTAAAATAAATTGTAATGGTATACATGGGGTTATTTTTTCCAGTTACGTCAGTTGGTTTAAAAAAAAAAAAAGTTACCTTTTGCCAACAACCTTGTCTTTTGTACTGGAAAAATGGTGCTGTGCACTTATTAGTGAGAAAATTTCTTTCTCCAAGCAGCAAATACGTTTAACAGCAGTGAACCTGCACGTGGTTTCTAGTCTCTCTAAAAGGTAGAGTTGTTCCCTCCCTCTGCTGTGCTCTGATGACTATGGCATCAGATGCTCTTTTAACCTTTATTGCCTTTGATTAATTGACATCAAAGTAAATCCTTCCCTACCAGAAAACAGCATGAGGCAACCTGTTCAGTGCATTGCTTGGCAGAGCAGCATTGTGATTCAGTGCTGCGGTATGTTATTTTTTTAAGTGTGGATAGTCCCTTGTTTATTTTTTAAAAAGGAATGGTAAAACAACCTGGAGCTGGACCTGGAATTGACCCATCATTGAATGTAGTTCAGTAAATGGTAGGTGCTTTGAAAATAGGGGCAAGAAACAAAGCAGGTGGATGTTGGATGCCAGCTTCTAAGAAGCGTCAGTTATAATCTTTGCTGTCTCATGTAGACCCTTTTCCACCTGTTCCCTTCTTCCTATCTGATCCTTTGCGTCAAGCTTAAAGTATCCACTCGAGGGAGAGAGAGCAGGTGCAATGTCTGGTTCCCTTTCTTTGTCAGATGCATCATTTAGGTTACATGCCCAAAGGATTTGCATCATGAACTGTGTGATCTTTCATTAATCCTTTTTGTTGTCATGACATTTAGTCATTTCATTAATGTTTCATACAGAATTGTGCCTCAGTGTCCTCTGTTGAATGTCTGCCCTGATGCTGTCTTTCGTTGCTATTCGTGATGTCAAACTTGATGACAGGATGCTGCAAGATCCAAGTACAGTTTCAGCCTATTCTACACATGTGATTTGGGCATGTGAAGTTATCTTTCACCATGCTAAAAATCTATAACAAGTTTTCTTTTTGCCATGAAACACTTGAATACAGAAATTGCGGAACTGGTGTGTGGAGCAATTGTATGTTTCCTGGCTTGCCTTTTGAAAAGTGAGCAGACTTCTGTGTACCACAGTATGGTACCTGCTGCTGAAGTGAGCCTCACTGCTTGAGAGGAAAGCCAGGAAGTGCTTCTAGTAAATCTAGAGTCTAGAGGCATCAGTTACATTATGACCCTGCTGTACTGCACTGTTAAAAAGTCCCTACCCTCAGAAATCTTTTAGGTATCTTGCTTAGCGGTTCATATTTGAAAATTAAAAAATGATTGTCCTGAAGGAACACAAGGAATCAGTGTTTGTGAAACCCCGTTCTTCTCATGCCTGCTCACGGTTGAAAGCAGGTGGAATGACTTTGGGGATCCCGATGTTGATAGGAGGCTTTCCTTTTGATGCCAAGCTCTTAGACCCCATACTGGACTTCTCTGGCGTCTGCCTGAAGCTCATTTCACACTTCATAAATCCACGATAAGATCTAGCTTCATAAGTATTTCATTAAATAGTTAGGAAATGCTTCAAGAGGAGGGAGTCTGCTCTCTATATTCTTGGTGTCCACTTTCCCCAGTGCTTCTGCTCATGTTACTGACCAGAAGCACTGAGATGGATTCTGAGACAGCCACATACAGCATTACATCCCAGACAGGAATTTTTGCTTAAAAATTATTTGCAACTCTTGTCTCTTAGTGCCTTACTGCCCGAGTGAAAAGGAAACTCTGTTATAACTTGCCCTGAGTGTAAAAATGGCCTTGGTTCTGGTAGGCTGCTGTTGGATAACTCCAGGCTGTTAAGTTTCGTGGCTGACTTAGAGAGTAGGAGAAATGTCTGAAATCCCACCAGAATCAGTGGCAGATATGGCATTTACAGGTCTCTCCTCTTGGAATCCCTAGCGTTCATTCTCCCCTATGGATATTCCTTCAGAGTGGACTATAGATGACTTTCCTCCATTCCTTTTAAAAAAAAAAAAAAAAAAAAAGGAGGGGGGAGGGATGAAGAATGAGGAAATGTTTGCTTTTCCCTCTTCACATTTTCTGTTCTCATAAACATGGGGAATGTGTTTGTATGAATGTCATTATTAAACACTTCTCCAGGAAGCAGGAACACCGGAATGCTGTGCTTTTTCTACCTTAATGAGATTTAAACCCTTGTTCTCCTCACAGTGTCCTGCATGTCAGCCTTAAAGGTTGGGTTTCCCCTCTTGTCTGGCTGAAGCTGTGCAAACGTGCAGACAAAAAAGCAATCTTTTGGGGGCCCAAAACAAATCATTCTGTAGTCTAGTAACTAGAGACTTCAGTGGAGAGGTAGACTGTGCTGTGTCTGTTGTGTTGTGAAGTTATTTAATGCACTCTCTTTTTAGCTGTTTTGTTAGACTGCCAAAAACAAGTTGAAGCTGCTGCTCCTGTTTGCCTCAGAAAAGACATGACTTTTTCTGAAGTCTTTCTGAGGCAGTATAAAAGGGTTGGGGGACAGACCGATTTAGTGTCTTCAATTATCCAGGTACTGAAAGAAGTCAGGTAACAGGTCAGGTAAATGGAAATGCATAAATAAAGTGAAGGCTTTCCCATTTATTTTGTTTATGATGTAGGAGAAGAAAACGAAGCCTCAAGTAAGATTTGAAGCAGGAATGCAAATAAGAGTTAAACTAAATTTAAATTACTGTGTCACTTTTTAATTCTGAAATGTGGAAAACGTTCTTAACCGGTCAGTTAGAGGTTTAGAAAATGAGTGAAATAATTAGAGGTGATTTAAGAGTCAGGGCTAGGTAGTGAAGTGTATCTTGAAACTTACTTACTACTGTTTGAATATAATACTAAATACCTTAAGAGCTGCGACAGCATGCATGAGTTCAAAATCCTTATTGGTGTCTAAAGGAATCTTGACATAAGAGCAGGTATTCAGAAATTTTAAGCGCGTCGGCAAGAGCTGAAGTACCTGCACCAAAAAATAGTACATTTCTGTCCCGTGATAGTACAACTCTGAAAGCACAGTTAATTTCAGTGTTCTTACTTCTCTCCCTCCCATTCTTACTGCTGATGCTTATGCTGCCCCATCTTAAAAATCAGGCAGTGGATTTTTTTTAGAGTCTCTAATCTTGTTTTTCTTCACTGCTGGTAGTCACCTTTTTATGGGAAGATTTTGTTCATGACACTAAGCTTTTGGTTATGCTAACTATGCCAAAATGGGTTTGTAATTTTGCTTTGACATACCTCTAGTGCTGAGAAGTCGCTCCTCAAAAACAGCTTTATTTGCAGGTATTTCATGTACCCTCCTGTGGTTTTGATTCCAGTTACCTGTTGCTTTCATCTATTTCTCTTGCCTTTTTTTTTGTAATCGTATTATTCGGCCAGGGTTCTTGTACATTAATATTCTTACTGAAGAAGTGGATCACTGAAAGAAAGCTAGCAATATGCATTGTTTTGTCCATTTGCCCAGCCAGAAAATCGTGAGTTCTATCAATCTGACTAGGTTGGCTTAGTTTTTTTAACCTCTTTTTTTTTTTTTCTTCAAACTCAAGAGTGCCAGTTGTAATGCAATTCTAAAAACAAACAAACAAGAAGTATGGAAAATGAAAACTGGGATCATTATCTGTCTGCACTTTTCAGTGGGTTGCTCACTCATCTCTTCTTTTTCCTTCCATTGGCTGACATCAGTACAGTTTTGACAGAGAAGGTTTTTAAAAAATAGGTGGTTGCGTAGAGGAGAGACACTTGATTAGTTTTCCCGTGAGAGAGAGGCTATATTCAAGATGTGTTCTTAGGAAAATCACATATGAGAAACCTTTATAAATTCTTTGATCGCGGGAAAGCTTCATTTGGAGGCTGGAAATGGCCAGTAAATAGAAGGTTGTAGGCTTCTTTAGTGCTGATGTTCATGGAATTATTTGTATCATTGAAGCATTGTTTAATTAGGCTGGCTAAACGGAGCAACGTTAAAAGTGTTGCCAAAATACTTGCAGATAAGTTGGTTCTGCAATCGAAACCGGCTATTACAGCGTGCTGGGTGGATGTTCTGCTCTAGTCTAGGTTGAGCTAGACAACAGCTATTGCTATATTGCACTTGGGTTCCTGTCAGAGCTTTTCAAATAGCAGCTGCCCTCTCTTTGTTATACTAGGAATGTGTTTATGCTTAACATAGATTTAGAACATAACAAATATTGGTATACATGTTTACAGTTGTTGCACTCTGTTCAGTATACTCTTAATTCTTCTTCTTCCCTGTGGTCTTTTTGACAGGTAAAACAAATTTGGCAAAAAGGAACTGCTGTTTGACTCTCCAGTAGCTTGTGAGAGTGTTAACAGTGTGCCTTGGAAAAGAAAGAATAACAACTCAAATGGGAGTAGGATCCACTAAGCATGCAGGAGCAGTTTAGTTTCGTAGTTTAAAGGGAAAACAAAACAAGAGGCTCGAAGGAGTGCTGTTCACGTAACTGCAGCTTACAATTTTATCTAGGCAATGGTGTCATTCTTTTAAAATTGTTATGCAAATAGAAAACAAGCTTCCAATTAATTTTTCCTTTAAGTAGCCTGTTACAGAAACAGTAATGTCTTTAAATATTATGTGATTTGTTTTCTTGTTTGTTGCGCACAGGTGTGTTGCACGTTCAGTAAAAATATGCAACACTGATGGAGGGTGAGGTGAGAACTCAAACTTCCTTAGGGATGCCTACCTCTTAATAGCTTTTTGATGACCATTTTGTATTTCAGTCAGTTGTCTTTCAATCATGTTCCTGTTTCTCATCTTGCTCTTCTCATTTGCCGCTGTAAAGTATCTCTAGCAAGGACAGCTATTGCTTATGAGAAGATTTGCATTAGAACATCAATATTTATAACTGTCTTACAGTTTGGCAGCCAGAACTGACAGAGAAAAACTATACAGTGAGATACCTTTTCAGCACTTTTTGCCAAATACTTACTTTGAGCAGCGTTGGCATGCAGATTGCAACCTTTTCAGTTGAGTGGACTCCTACTATATTTTAACAAAAGTATTTTTATGTCCTTTTTTTAAAGCTTCTGATGGATTCTTAGTTTAATCATATTAACAAATATTTAGCAGAAGGACTGCCTTTGTTTTAGAAGATAAAATAAATGTGTCAATGTAATGAAAATATGGTTACAGCTCTTGTGAGGATGAAGAAGGATTAAAGAACCTCAGATTTGTGGCTATTTTAGTTGTAACGTGTATTTTTAGGGAGCCTGAAACTTGGAATTGTGAGGGGTTTCCTCTTCTTAAAAGTTCAACTCCTCTTTTCTCAGAGGCCTTTAATTCGTTGCAGTGGGGTGGGGGGGGCATTCTGATTCAAAAACACGCCTTCTCTGACTGTTGAATATTTATAAACTCTTCAAAGCTCCATCCTTTTTATTCGCTGCAAGGAATCTATGTTTTTGAGAGAGAACACATTTATTTCAGTTGTGTTTTATTTTTCTGTGGCAAGGAACAGAAATGTATACTGAAATAATGGTGCTGAGGTTGCAGAATCTTGCACTTAAGACTTTATAATCTTGGGCATAAGACACTCAAGCCAAGACAAAACCTATATCATAACACAGATTCATCAGACACTGTTTTTGCCTCGTGTCCCAGTAAGATGCCTGTCTTGCTGCCCCTTTTTACACCAGTCTAGCATAGAAATGAGTGACATTTAGAGCAAAGATTCCAGCACCTGGAGAAAAAAAAAAAAAAGGAAGGATGGAGGTACTAAAAAGATAGGAGCCCAGATGATCAAACTTAAACAGATATCCAAAGCTTGCTATCACCTTCCTGTTGCCCTGAAAGCTTTCTGTGGAAGAAACGCTGAGGTTCATGCATGCCCAGGTGTCTGTAGGGAATGAGATGCACCGGTTCTAAGCGCCGTGTAAAAATGCTTGTGCAGTCCAGAGATGCAAAACTCAAAATTTGAGGAGTCCAGGCGGTTACAGTCAAGACGTCACGTATCTAACAGCATTGAGTTGTGCACGGATCCCTGCCATCTGCAGCCTCTTTCATGCCAGTGCCGGTGTGGAAGAGGAGGAGAGCTGTGGTAGCATTGCCTCTAGTTTGCCAATGTAGTGCAGGGTTGACGTGCCTTGCAGTGCCTGAGTCCTGTGCAGCTGCCTCACAGTTCAGATGCAGCTTGCATGCTTGGCCTGTATCATCTGATGGCTCTTTTGACCCTGGGGGGTGTGAGGTGCTCTGAATCCATAGCTGGGGGAGTTGCTGAAGTGAGCGTGCTGCTCCGCATTGCATGAGCTGCCTGCCCTGGCTGCAGCCTACTGAGCAATTGTCACATTCTACCTGCAGGCCCTTTTTGGGGCAGCCTTTCTGCTCATCTGAGGTGTGCAGTCTCTCTCTGGTTGCTCTTGGACAAAGACTGCAGAAACAGTGGCTGTACCTACTCGAGAGGCTAGAGAACCTTACCGTAGAGACGCATCTGGGTTTGGTTCCTCTTCAAGCTGGGAAGACTTGAAATTGTGTCCTGCAACTTTCATTAGTCCTTCTGAAACTGGGCCACCGTACAGGCAGGAACATGAGATTTATGAGGCCAGAAAAAGAGAAGTCCTGAGGGAAACTAGCTCTATAACCTAATTGGTTATTGCACTTGCCCATGAAAAAGAAAACCTTCACAACCCCTCAGCGTGGCTTTTCTGGATCATCCTTTAGAAGTGTTTCTCTGTATTAACTTCCTAATGAGCCCAGGTGTGTAATTAGGATGCTTTTAATTACTGTGCTGGGTAGCCTCACCCCATTAATAATTTTGAAGCAGGCACTCTGGGTTTCACTATTGTGTGTCTGCTGTGATCTTTAATAGCTAACTTTGCAGTTGCCTTTTTTTAAAACAGATTTTCATTTTAAGTAAAATACAGATAATAGTCTATTTCCATGTAAAAATTAAAAAAAGTTGTTTATTCTGTTGCGGTTCTGAAAGAAGTCTGAGTCTGCATAACTGATTCTAAGCAATAACTTCAATTAGCCCAAATCTTGAAAGCAGCCTCCAGTAGACCTTTTATAGTGTGTTGTTACTTATCCTTTATCATGATTATATGCGAATTATATGAAAATTTTCTGATGTGAATTTTTTTTTTTCTTTCAGCCTTTCTTCCAGCTTGTAAAGTTACGGAAACTAGGACTTAGTGATAATGAAATCCAGCGACTCCCTCCAGAAATAGCTAATTTCATGCAGCTGGTGGAACTTGATTTATCTCGAAATGGTAAGCTAAAAAGTTAATGTTTCATTCCATACAGTCATATGACATGATCTATCAAACTGTGAGTTCTGTCTCTGAAGTTGCTATATACATGTCCTACAGAAGGCTTTTCTGTGTTATGCATGGATTTGCTTGTAGCTCTGGATGGGGAGGAGAGAAAGAGTAGAGGAGAAGTCAGTGATAAAAATACAATAATAAAATACTGCTTGACTCTAGTTCTGCCTGAGAAACTGCTTTATTTTCAATTTAAAGAACACTTTAAATCCTGTTTTTTATATTTATATCTGTCACACTACATGTACATTTTTGTCATGTCTTGATTTCTTCTTCCAAACTCTCTTAAATGCCTAGAAGTGAAGGAAAAAAAAAATGAGAGGAGAAAGCTCCTTTCTGTGCAAAAAGGGCTGCCCTGGGGGTTAGAAGTCCGGCTTGGGTCCCAGTTCTTCCCCTCTTCTCTCCTCTTTACCTGTGAGTAGCAAGAGACAGAGTGCAGGTAATTCCTGGTTCTGCTTTTAGAAAAAGAATCATTGTTTGCCTCTTGCAGAGATCAGTTCAAAAAAGGATGCTGGAGGTAACTGCATTTTAAAAATTTCTGTTGGAAACTACGTAGGTTTTTCGTTCTGCTGTATTGTTTGCTTTAGTTGCCGCTAAGTGAAAGTGGCTCGATTCTTACCTGTTTTTTGTGGTCTGGTGGATTTAGCAGTTTTGAAAGATGTTCAGGGCCTGGTGGGTCACCTTTAAGCAGCCTTGTGACCCAGTGGTCTGGAAGCAGCAAATCAATGTTGCTGAAGCAGAGCAACTGTCAGGTTTTTTTTTTTGCCTCTTTATATTCAGTGAATTTGCACAAAATGCTTTCTGAGGTGTGATGTAGTGGGGGTGGGAGAGAGCAAGGTTGTGTATGCCCGTAAATAAATGAAGGATATACCAGAGAGTGGGAGAAAAAAACAACTCAAAAGAAAGCCTTACGATTTAGCTTCTCATTGACTCTTGGCCAGCGAAGCATATTCAGTGGCCGCTTCACTGTCCTGTAACAACCTGAACTTTGCATCTTTCCTTTATTTATCTAATGCTTTTAATGCCATCTTTATCTGATGGTATAATTGCTGAAGTGTAACAAGTCTCTAGGCAGTTGTTGAAAAATTTTTGTGAACCATAGAATTTTATACATGTTTACAAAACCTTGTAAGAGAAGAAAACTGAAAAGAAGTACTCTGGGAGACAGAAGAAACACGTCAGTTAAATCATTTTAGCAATATGTGAGCATTAATTGATGCAGTGTTTTGGCTACTGAGTTTGGCTGAGATCGATGCTGTCTGTGACAGACCTTATACAAAAGGAAATACTGTGTTGGCTCAGTAATTCTTTTTGGAAATGAATAACTAGCTGCAAAAGAGCTGATGGATCAGAGCCATATGAACTATTGTCAGCCTGACTTGAAAGTTGGCATGAGAGCTCAACTGTAACAAGAACAGACGGTGTGAATGTTTATGCTTGGGTGGATGCGTATGTGTCATTAGAAGTTACTGCACAAGGAAGTGCTTTCTAAAGTGATGTCTTGGACTAACGCAAGTTTCAGGAAGCAATTTCTTTCCTAGATCCAAAGTTCAGCGTTAATCACCCATTTTATTGCGTTATTTTCTCTTCTCTGTGGTTCATGGCAGAAGGTGACTGATACGGCTTTCCTCTATTTAATCATGTTAGAGTTATTGTATGACTTGACTCTTCAAATTAAAAAAAACGCACCGAGTGAGGTGATACGAGGGTCCATTACGGAAGACGACTGATGTTACTTTCCTCTGTTTAATCATGTTGTGGTTGTCTTACAACTCATTTGGCTCTTGAAATTAAAAGCAAAAGAACACACCATATGGAGTGCTGCAGGGGAAAAGTCTCATGTGGAATTTTGAATATTTACAATTTTTGGTTCTTAGTGCTGTATTTTGAACCCAGCTTCCCATGTGTTAGATTCTCAACGTTCTGAAGGTTTCTTCTGTTCCGTGGTTTGCACTTCATCAGTTGTTTTTCTGCGTAACAAACGGCTTAGCAAAAACTAGGAATCCTTTGTATGCCTTTCAGACACAGAAAAACAGCCCAGCTCTTCAAAATGCAGCATGTTGCATGAATAGGAAAGTGTGATGGTGACATCTGAACTTGGGAAATAAGAGATGATTGTTCTGTATTTTTTATTGTTTTAGCTGTCTGCTTTAGTGCACTAATTGCTTTCAGTTGTGGGCATTCTCTTTCCTCCACAGATTAATTCATTTAGTGATATTTAGTCATATTTTAACATCTTATCACAGGAGGAGGAGGAGGAGGAAGGGGCTTTAAATGAAGAAAGTACTTCCATTTCCCTGTTATTCTTCCTTTCTTGTTACCATGTAATCCTTTGGTCTATGTATAATCATTGAAGCCATGTGAGATGGTCTATGAGCTGTATGGCTGAATCGGTGGTGTACTTCTCTGGAGGTGGGATCTGCTCTTGCAGGATCCCCGCTGACTCTTCAGAGATAGCTCTGGCTGCCTGTGCAATGCAGTGTTCTACACTACAGATATATCTCCAGTTTGTGGGCTCTCAGACAAAAGCAAGCAGGGAAACTCTAGAATATGGCTTTCTTAAATTTTCAAGTATTTTGAAATGCTCAAGATAAGTTAGTGTATTTTAACAGTATGCTACATAGTTCATCTTTTAAGCAGCTTTTGGTTAATAATTGAATATAGGACTATGAAAATGCTTTTAAGTAAAGCTTTACAATTTTCAGCAGATATAAACTCAGTGTTTCTGTCACCTTGCCTTTCACTGTGGGGGTGTCTGGAAAGGGGGTAAGGTAAGAGAGCCTCACTGATGCAGAAGGGGAAGGATTTGGGGAAGGCAGGGAGCCATATGATCTTAAACTTCTCCTAGGTTGTTTGCATATTGATGCTATTTTTTATGTCTCTGCAATTCCGTGTTTTCATGTGGATTTCATCAGAAATGTTCCTACCAGTGCTTCTCTAGTTTCGAGGAGCCTGTTTGAGCAAAGGCTGAACGAGTGATTCAAGGATGGGAATATCAGAGGGCCGAAAAGCTGTGCTAAGAAAACGGCGTAGCAGTGTTGAACGCTTTAAAGGTTATTTGGTGATGCAGTTTATCTCTGCCCCCTACTCTTAGCTTGTTCAAAAAACTGGTGCAACAGGTCTGACCGTACTCCCCCTTCTGGAAACGAAAGAAAATAGGCTCATAGGGTTTCGATGCTGGATGCCTGAGCTTTTGAGTTGCTGGCAAAGGGTGCCTGAGACTCAGGAACTTACTGAAAGTATTCCCTCTAGCATCTTGCTCTGACATACAGAGTCAGAAGAAGAGAGAGTCTGCTGCTCAACTGCTGTGTGTCTAAAACTACTGCTGGCTGTCACAGCCTCCCTCAATTTAAACAAATCCTTTTCCGGATTCTCACAGCATTGGTGAATTGTGCAAGGAAACCGGGTTGCTGAAGCAAATGTACATAGTTAGGCTATGGCTCTAATATAGTCCTGTACTTTGCATAGAGTTTCAGTGCAAGTCTTTGCTCTTACGTGGTACAAGAGAGAGACTGTTCCAGGCAGAATAAGAAATGCCTGTGTGCTCTTTGTTTTCCCATGGCATGCGGGCATTTTCTGGGGCAAGTTCTCAATTTCTGCAGATCCTGTGATTTAGAAAAGAAGCGCAGTCTGAAGGAGGGAAGATGTGCTCAGATTTCTGCAGTTTGTTTTCTTGAGCCTTGGCTGGCACTGCACGTAAGCTTCCTTTTCTTCAAAAATCTGTGCCTCTTATTTGAAAACGCTTCGAATTTTAAAAGGCTCCTACCCATACTGTTCATCCCGCAGAGGTTTTCTGGAGTCACTTTGTCTCCCTCCGTTTCCCTTTTTCTGCACATCCCCTGGAAGCTGAATTCTTCCAGCTTAGGGCCCTGCCATCCCAGACTCATTAAAATGTTAATGACTTTTCTTGTTCTGTAGCTTCTTCAAGACGGGAGGGGTAATACATAAGCTTTCTGTAGTTAATTTAATGCATGCTGATGTTTGGGATTATGTACGTTTTAGCAGACTCGTTGCACTCCTTTTTAGTTCCACTCTTCAAGAAGAAGGTTTTTATTTGCCTTTGGTAAGTATTATGTCAGTGGAGCCTGGAGGATTTATGTTTCTCTCGTGATACTGTATGTGCTTTTAAATGCCCTGAAGTTGTTAACTTAATTTCAACTGTTTGAAAGAAATTGCTACCCACACAGACTTTCTCTTAATAACTTATGTGGTGTGAATTTTGGGGTTTTTGTTTGTAATGTTCTCTGCCTTTTCCAGCCTCTGACAGATTGTTCAGCAGCTTGCTTCACCCAGCTGCTAGCATAATAATAAATCCTTGTATGCTTTCACACTGAAGCGTGGCTGCTGGATATTAGGAACTGATTTGGCATTTCTAAACTTGTGGGCAGGTCTCTTCCCAGGTGCAGGAGTTGCATTTGGATGGGCCCACTGTCCATTTCCCTCCCTGGTGAACTCTAACCTTTTTGCTGGTGTAGAAGAGCCTTTCATGCTTGTACGAATGCTTGCTTGTGTGCTCGCTCTCTGTGCTAAAAACCTGGCAGGCTTCTCTTCTGCTACTCTTTGTTTCCGCTAAACATGCTTACCACGCATTGGGCGTGTAAGCCCATAGCATCAAGGTTATAATTGCTGTATGCCAGCAGATTTTGCAGTTTTGTGTCTGCACATGCTGTCTAACTTGCAGCAGATAGAGGCATTCAGGTTAGCTTTCCCTCTGTGGAAACACTCCGTAACCTAACCTTGCAGTTTGTTCTTGAGTCCAAACCGTGAGTCTCAAAACAGTGAAGAAGATGCAAGTGTATGTGTCATGTAAGAATGAAATGGCTTTGGATGACCTGTGTAGGTGGATTATGTTGGTTCTGTTGCTGACTCCTTCCTTGGCGGAGCTGTGACTCGTTACTTTGTGAACTGAGGAGTCATAGGTTTGCTGTGGCAGCTACTGAAGAAATCTGTGTGTGGGCAGACCTCGTTGAGCCATGTTTGACTCAGCACGATGCTTGATATCAAAACCTCAGAATGGTATTTTATTTGATATCAGTTGTTAGTAATGTTCCAGTTTAAGGCACGCAGTTTGTTACCTACTGTAGGTATAGATTCTGGCTACGTTATATTTTGGGTACTACTCATTTCTGTAGTTTACAGTTAAACTGAGTTTATGACAGCATTGAAATGTAGTTATTTTGGATACAGGTCTCATGACGTCAGGATTCTTCTTCCACAGTTCTGTTGGAACACACTGATGCATTATGGAAAATATGCTATCATTTGTGTGGAAAAAAAGTAGTTAAAGAAGTTTTTAAAAAAAAAAAAAAAAAGCTGCTTCAGGGTTACCCTGAAAATACAGATAAGTCCCACAGAAGCATCCAAACAGCAGTAATGCTGTAGTTTTAGGAGAAGATGGCTGCTACTAAAAGCTAACAGCCTGACCAGCATCCAAAATCTTTGAGGTCAGTCCCTGGCAACTGCAGGCACCCGGTGCCCTGACTGTTCTCTGAGCCCTTTTTTTTTTTTTTTTTTTTAAACCTTTTGCTTGCTTGCAGAATGGATTATATTTGTAGACTAGATATTTTTGTTTTGTTTTGTCGACCTGTATCGTGGTAGTTTCAGAAATCAACAGCAACAATATTTATCCACTCTACTCATTTCCAAGCAGTTTGATATTACTGCTTTTTATGTGAAGTATTCTTTTCAGTTGCTCTCTAACCAAATTAAAAGTCTGTTTACAGGTCCTAGCCATTCTCAGAATACCACGTTCATTACATATTGCACGATGTGTACATTTTATTCCAAGAAACATTTTAAAGCTTCCTTGGAATGGTTTAGAGAACACACTGGAGGTGATGTGTTAGTGTGTTCCTTCTGCCATTTATAGAATGGAAGCTAAAGGAATAGGAGACTGGTTTGTAATCTTTGCTTCATGCTCTACGGTTTCAGCATGCTTGTTCATATTGGTGCATACACACCAATTTCCTGTTTAATTCAGCTATCTGCCATCAGAGACATACCTGTCATCCTTTCTGTACGCTTACCTCCTTTTTGACCACAAAATAGGTAGCGATCCCCTTCTGCCTCTCCCCCACCAAAAGCTGAATATGTAGTGTTTTCAAGCTGGAAATGGTGACTGAGAGGAAAGGTTGAACTCTTATTTCAATTCAGTCTGGGCTGGTGACCCAGCTATTTTACACGGAGAACATAAGCTAATTAGGCAGAAGCATTGTAAGTCTTCTAATCCTATCCTGCAGTTCCACTTGGGCTATTCTCTCTTATCTAACAGCTGCTGCCTTTTGCCTGGTGAACTAACCTCAAATTTCTTTATCTATTGTTGATGCACTTCCACAGCATCTGAACAGAGATGTCCTCCATGAAATCCTTTTCCTCTCAGCGTAGCACCAACTGCACTGACACATTTTCTGGTACAGGTCTGGTGGTATATAGTAAGACTCGTAATTCTGAGAAATATGTGCAAATTCTTGCTCAGTGGGCAAGAAAGAAAAAGACAGAAGCCAGCAAGATGTGCTGTGAAGCAATATGGTTTGCAAACTGACCTTTTTGTTAAAATACTTAACTGCTGGATGATGTTTGTTTGCATTCGGAATTGCTTTATGTCCAGATGAGCTCTTACTTACAGAAAGTATTGCTGTCCTATTCCTGCCATGGTCGCTGCAGATCTGATACAAGAAAGCGTTCTATGGGTGTACTCATGGTAGCCCATTTTTATGAGCATCTAACAATGAAGAGATATCCCACCAGAGACTATTGTTGTTTATATGATGGTAGAGCACTGTTACAGATGATGTTATGTTTGAGCCCCCTATCAGACTAATGACTACTTTGCTACCATGAGGTAACTCTGAAGGTATTACTTCTGAATGACTTGAGATAAAATGGAACAGGAGTATGTATTTTTTGTTTTGTTTTGGCCTGGTGAAAACAGAGTCCTCTTGTTGCACAATAGCAGAGAATAGAATTTTTCAGTTTTCCATTTTTCATTTTTTTTCAAATGGTTGTTTATTGCCCCCCCCTTTTTTTTTTTGACCTTTTGGGTTTCTAGAGTAGTGTGTTTTCTCTTTGTATTGTCTCTTGTCCTTCCCTTGAGGTTAGTTTAAGTCCTGTGCTTAAGGACAGTATCGTATTCATGTCATAAACATGAACTTATGGGATCAGTATGCAGACTGAAGTATCAGGGAAATATGTAATGTGCATTGCAATTGCTTTTAGTTTCTGGAGCACTGCTGAATCCCATAGACTTCTAGAAATTCTTGCGCACTTTAAAGAAATGACATAACAGTTACTTTGTGAAAATATATCACTGAAATTCAAATGTATTTGATCTTTGCAAGACTGAGGAGGAAGAGGTCAGTTTTCTCTGTAGCAGCAGAAGTAAGATGAGGAAAAAAAGCAAGTACTGGCTGTGATGGGGGAGGAGAAGGTAAGTGAAATCTCGTGATGGAATAATCTAATTAGAGAAGTTCAAAAGGTGTTATTCTTAAATGGATTACAGGAAAGTGGATTTTTCTAACACAGTTTTCTATCACAGTATTCTGCTAGATTTTACTTCTTTTTCTAAAAAAACCCTATGCTTCTTTACTTGTATCTAGTAAGTTTGATCCCAATATCTGTTTTCATCCAAATTCAAGAGAAGGCTACAGGTTTTTTTTTTTTTTTTGAAAATATTTACCTTCTTTCACAGGCGTTTGTTTTGTTTTTGAAAGCAGTGGGACAAGTTGGAGACAGAAATCTTTGGCCCCCCTGAAGTATCAGCTCAAGCATTAAACATCAGGCAGTCCATATGGCAGTGACATAATATAAATGCTCCAGTTTCAGGAAAATATAGATTACAGCTCATGAGATGCCAGTCTATTAGAGTAAACAGCCTTTGTTAGTTCCTGTGTCCACAGAGTTGCTTGGGATTTTTCTTCAAGAAGATTAGATAAGTTGACTCTGAAGTTATTAAAGAATTAATCCAATAAATCTATAACTTTTGCTGTTACAACACTTACACAGTATCTATGACCCACAGCTACATAGGTAAAATACTCGTTTATATATAGATATAAACTATAACTATAAAAAAAATATATTTTTCGTGCTTCTCAAACTAAAAGCATTAAATTTCTGCTAGCCTTGAGGTCCAAGACAGAAATCCTTATAAAAATGTGTCGTAGTCTTGTTTAACTCTTCATTGGCGCTTACAGTAAAAGGAGGTGGGAAATCTAAATGACTTGCCTAACTCGGGCTGTTCCACTTAAGTCACCTGCAACTATTGTTTCCTTATGATCTAATCTCTGTTATCTTTTTTTTTTTTCCCTCCTCTCTTTCTCTCTTCCCCCCCTACTCCTCTCCCTCCCCCCCACATCTCTCATGTTTACAACTTGCAATTCATGACGCCGGCCTGCTGGTTCTTTCTGCAGCTGTGAATGACTGTGGGGGTCTACCACATATCAACTGGTCAAAAAGCAACTTGTTTTTAAGTCCTAACTCATTTTTCTTTTAAGTAATACCCCTACGGTTTATGTATCCATGAAACACAGCTTTATGGGAGTTTTTTCTTTCCTGCCCTTATCCTCCCTTGAAAAGGGGAAGTATAGAAAAACAGTAGGTTGGAGGAAGAGATACACTTACCTCTCTTCAATTTCTTTTTCATTATACATTTCTTGGGGAAAAAAAAAAACCAATCCTGAATCTGTTTGTGGACTTTCCTTAAAGCGGTAAAGATGATTCTTCGTAGAGCTAGGATATCTTTTATATTTTGTATATTCTCAGCCTCAGGATATACAAGCCTCAGAGCCAGAAGAGGGAAATATAGTATACCTGTACAAGAACACTTAATCTCAATAGACTTTGCAGGAACAGTGTGACTCCTGACACATTGTGTCCCAGAAACTGTAACACTTTACTGAAAGAGGTTGATTATTTCAGCCTTTGGCCTAGCAGGAAAGCCTTCAAGCCTATCAAATCAGTATGTATTTCATGACCTTAATGTGGAAATGGAGGCAGGGACTCTCCTCCCTCCATCGCTCCCTGCAAAGGAAGCACAGCTGTGGGAGCTGCACTTTAACCACTTTGGGTGCGGTAGAGAGCTGATGTTGACGGCTGCGAGGCAGGCTTAGCAACAGCCTACTCGGCCCGCTCAAGTGGGCTTCTCAGCTGAAGAGCCCTTTGCAAAGACGAATAAATAATATTTGCAGTGTAAATTCCTCGCTGTAAGGCGTTCGATTAAAGTGGAGAGCTTCCCCCTGCTGAGATCAGAAGGCCGGGGAGAGGATAGCGGGGTGGGAGAGCTTTCATGGAGGCAAAAGTCATCCTGTTCAAGCCAGGCTTCCCAGGCAATGGATGGAGGACAGAACCCCCTTGGAAACAGAGAACCTCTGGATTCCTAAATCACTCGAGCACTGCAATGTTTAATGATTTGATAGACTGGCTGGACTGTTAGTGTGTATATATGGTAGACTGTACAATATATACTTTAGCATATGTGCGGGAAGAGGCAGGAGAAAAATTTATTGTGTGTTGAGTTGGATATATGAGATCTGCCTCCTTTCTGGTTATCTGTCTCCTGCTGAGAGATAATGCTGCATGGATTCACAGACCTCAAGTCTGGTGTGGGCTTAGTGGGTATAAATTTGGCATAAATTAATCAGCTGCTTAATAATAAGTTACCTGTCCCTAGTAAATGAAAGTATTTGGCTGATATTGTATATACCTCGTAGAAAGATCGAAAAGATCTGGACTGTCTAGATCAGAACTGTTCAGTGCAGTTTTGCTGGGGTACACAATGTACCAACTTCAGCCCTCCTAAATGTGTTGAGTCCTCCATGTTGTTTTCATAGCTGGAAAATACAACTATATGCAGCAGTCGCTCCCTGAAAGACTCTTTAACACCGTAAGCTCACCCTCAGGAATATGGCAAATCTCTCATGTTTGAAACTTTAGCAAGGTTTTTTCAAAAACGCTTCTGAGTTTGAGCTACAGTCCACAGTAGCTCTAGTGTATTAGTCCTGTTGTAGTCCAGCTGTTGTTATCTTGATATCGACTAGATATTGGAAATTTTGTTGGCTATTCAGAACGGTTAAAGGATGCTGACAATGTAGTTTTTGGGTAAGCAAAATAATATTACCGGTTCTTGAAATTTGATATAAAATGCGGCAAAATGTGCTATATAAAAGGTTATATTGTGTTTAAAATGAAGGTTATTTTTTCCATCTCCCTCCCACCCATCGGAAGATGGAAAGAGGGGATTTTACTGTTGTAAAATCTTTAACAAAACTGGATAAGCACTAAACAAAAGGGTGTGGTTTCTTTTTTTTTTTTTTTTTGTTCAGACAGTACAGAATTTCCTAGGGTCAAACTTATTACCTAAATCACTTATTTGTGGCTTGCCTAGTTCATTAGGTCTGATCAAAAATTCTTGTGCAAACTAGAATAAACATCTGAAGAGGCATCTTGCGTGGAAAAAAGCATATACCGTCTTATACATATGACTACCAAGCTTGATTTTTTTTTTATCCACTTCTGCTGGCATAACTTCTTTTTTCTGCCAGTATATTTATATTGTCATACGTCATAGGGCTTATGCTTGGTTTATAGCTTTATTATGAGCAATGCTGCACAGTCTGTGTGCCAGGACATCTGGGGCATCATGTAAATGCAGAGCATTCATCAGTGCATAGTATTAGAAGAATCCCGAATATTTAAGTAGGATTTGAGTTGATTTTCCAGCTGTGGCGAGAAAAGTATTGTACCTTACTGCTGCTAATATTGGCAGAGATGTATGTGTTAATGTCTGTAATAAAATCTAGTAGCAAATAGTAATGGCAAAAGCTGTGTAGTCCATTAAAGGACGGAAGGACTTTTTTATGTGTTTTAATATCCTTCTGGACATGTTGCATTTCAGCTGATAATGGTTCGTAATAGAAGCATTGACATAATCTCCTCTACTATAATAATTACTCCAGGATTTTTGTTAAACGCTTAAATGCTCCTTGCTTTTCCTATTCCGAGTTCATTTATTCAAAACAATATTTCAGTAGATTTCACATATAATGCTGAAGTATCTGCTCTTAGTTGTATTTTATCTGAGAAATCTTTTCAAGATGCCTTGCAACTATGCTTTAACTTACTAAAAGGATAAATATCCTTATTTTGGAGAGTTACACTGAACTTCTGTCTGTCCTTTGTCTAGCTAGGTGGAGTAGAAAAGTGAATGGTGAAAGTATTAATGGGAGGAGGAAAATGCACTCTATGTACGAAGAAAAGGCTTAACACAGAAATGGAATTTCCCTTCCTTGGCTTGTATCTGCTCCTATTTCGTTTTGAGGATTTTTGCTCATATAGTGATTTCATAGCCTGGAATAAATAGGCTGGGAGGGCATGTTTTACATGCAAAACAGATTTTGTAATGTGGAAATGCATCAAAATTATAAAAAGTGTTTTACAGTAAGTAATATCATATATTGGAGTAATTTTTGTTTAGTTTAGAAACCTACCTGTTGGCTTTTACAGGTAGCACGCAAGGCTTGTAACTGAAAGAGCATATCAAAATATTTTCACCTGAGATGATCTATTTTCTGTATTTTTGCAGTCCATCATACACAAGTAGACTTTATTTGCAGAGCAGTAGTGAAACCACAGATGGATAGAGAAAATTAATAGCATGATTAATTTCAGAAACTTTGTGCTGTCCTTGAGGAGTCAAAGTTTGTCTCCTACTTTGTATATTCCGTTTATATTCTTTTTTCAAAAAAGTCAAGGTATTCATTCTTCTTTTTTTTTTTGGTGGAGGAGAGCGATGATTTACACACGCACATGGAAACAGTGTGTATATTTGTATATAAAAAGAGTGTGTCTGTGTATGTATATAGGTATATAGAAGTTGTGAACGCTGGCTCATTTCCAAGGAAATGAGTTGTTTTGAGTCCTCAGAAAAAGTTTTAAGGTAGTGATGTCCCTTTCAGGACAGGTAAGACAGTGACAAATATTATAAGGGACTCCGTGCTATAGTTCAAAACGAAGACTTACCTTGAACTAGTTAAAGCTAATGTTAAGTGAAGTGTAATTTTGATGTGTTGAGAGAGAGGTTTAATAAGTGGGGGAAGCTGACTTACTGCCTTTCTGTTCGTTTTCCAAGTAGTTATCCAGAGAAATAGGGTATGAATAAAAGCCAGAGGATGACCTGCTTTTTTACTTGTTGCTGATTAGCAAAGCTCAGTAATGAAGTGTTTCTCATTGCTATAAAGCATGGTAGAAATTCCAACATGTATTGAGTGTATGTAGGACTTCTGTCCTCAACAATCCCGTAGTATAAATTCAGCCTTCTACGGCCAGCACTCTGGAATGGGTAAAAACACTGCCATTGCTGTCTTTAAATGTGATTGTGATTCTGTTTTGATTTCATGTATACTTCTACTTAGGGAAGGGGAAGGTTTCCGGTTCTGTGTAGTGTCTGTATTCCTTAGCGCACCCTTTTAAAAGTGAATGCTTTTATGTGAATGTGGAGGGGGGCAAAAAAAAGTTTAATTGCCATTTGTTTTGTAGGACAGAGCTACATCCCTTGTTAGTGACAGATAAATGCTTTTTAGCACTTCAGGTGTGTTATGAGAGTTTATCACTTCTAAGCTCATCATTTAATCAGGCAGTGTTAAATGCCTGATTAATGCAGGTCTTACCTGTCCCTTTTAACCTCAAAGCTGTCACTCTGTGTTTCACTCTGAATTTATCTTGTTACTGAATTTTTTTAGGTAAGATTTATGGTTTTCCCTCAAACTAGCAAAGTTACTATGAAGGAGTGATGTGGCTAGGGACTTTAAAATGTCTCTGACACAACTTAAGCTCTAAAATACTCCTTTAACCTGTGCCTAAAGAAAATGATGAAAATATGTTTTCTCAATTACAAGACCTATTTTGTTTTATGGCACAAGTAGTGCTGTTAACAGACCAACAGAGCTTAGGTTTTGTCTAGTTTTAAAAGGGATTTATCCAAAGCTTCCCTCCCTGCCCCTTTTAGTGAACCGATATATTTGCATATTTGTACTATGCACACCACTTCACGTAAACTTAAGGCTAAGATACTTTGTCCTGGCAGTTTGGCATTGTGAGAGTGCTGCTTTGTGACTTTTTTATTTTTTTTGAATATGTGTTTGCATTGCAGGTATTTAAACCTGTTGTTCTTAAATGTTTTTGTATTTGATAACTTGCATGGTGGATCTACCTTCTTAATGTTCACTGTGCACTGGGATTAGTAGGGCTATTTGCTTTTGTTATTTGCTTTTGTGCCCTGGCTACTTTCAAATTTTCCCCTGATGAGTATAACGGGAGCACTAGGGCTTGTGATGCAATAGTGATTTGCTTGTTTTTTCCCTTGTGAGAGAAGGAGATGACTCTTACATTGCAGTGTGCACAGCCTGGGATGCAGAGAAACCCATTTGCTGTGTGCTTATCTCCCTTGTTCCCTCCAGCCCTTCCCAATTGCTTAGGGAGCAGTAGATCGCTTCCAGGAGATGCTCTTGTATCATCCTCATGTTGATTATTTACACCTGGTGACCGGCTCATTTGGAAGTTGATCTTATTGGGTGCGGATTCAGTTCTGAGGTGGGAATTGTTCAGAATAAATGAACGTGCTGAGATTAGCAGGCAGCCTGCAATTGCAGGAAATGGAACGTGATGAGCAGGTATCTCCTCCAGTGCTGTGCTCCATCACACTAGTAATAGGCAGAAGAGCTAAAAGAAATATTTAGAAATACAATTTCTAGAAATACAATTTCAAATACGATTTCTAAATTTTGCCGAAGTAGGTAGGAAGACACCTGAGTTTCAAATACTGTTTCAGCGTATGTAGATCCCTGATGGCTTCTGAAGTGCCATTTACATGAGGAAGCTCTATAAAGACATTTTCTGAACTGTGTGAAGGGGAGGTGGAGTGGATGTAGTACTCTGTAGAAAAAATGAGAGTAGGAGAAACTTGGGAAGACAGATGTACTTTTAATTTTAAGATTTGCCTTTTTCCTTTTGAATTCCTTTCAAAATGAATCGTAAAAATCTTAAATCGTTAAACAAGGAAGCCAAATATACTTGCTTTATTCTTACTGGATCTTGAGAATAATAAGCAAGGACCCCTGCAAAGTATGCAAAGGACCCATAGGCTACTCGTGGAAATAAAACTTGAAGAAACAAGTCCAGGAAACATTTTTATTTTTAAGATAGCATGCCTAACTTCAGTGGCTAAATATGTGCAATATAGAAGATACTAGAAAAAATCTGTTTCTGTGTACAAATATCACTGATTACCTTCTTGAAATCTGAAGTGCTGTACTAGCACTTATATGGGACCTGTTGACTTGAAAATATTATTCAAGTCACCTGGCTTTTGCGTGAAGGAGAATGGCTCTGTTCTCATGAGTGTATATTAAGAGTAGAGAGACTTACACATTCTCTTCTTCCTTTCCTTTTTTTCCCTCCCTGTGTACTTCCTGCCAGCATGGATTATGAACATTAACACTGATCAAATTACAGGAGGTTCAGATTTTCATTTGATTCTTTAGGACAATTTTAGAACATAGCTGAATGTGTTTTTTTGCTAAACAGAGACCGATAGCATTAATCGAAGGACAGGTGAGTAGTCTAGGATCGGGAAGAAGGGGTGCAGAACAGGAGAAGGAAATGGGATGTGGAAAGGCACAAAATGGTTCTGCCCCAGGAACTGTTCTTGCTCTCATTTAAAGTAAGAGTACTTGGACATGAAGCAGTCTTGCATGTTGAAAGGTAACTCCTTGCAGTAGCAAGTTGCTGAGTGTAATGAGGCAATAATTTCAGTGTAGATGCAGTATACAGCTATTGATGATTTCTTTTTTCTTTTTCTGCAGATATTCCTGAAATACCAGAAAGCATCTCATTCTGCAAAGCACTACAGGTAGCAGATTTCAGTGGGAATCCACTGACTAGGTAACTTCTGCCTTCCTAGTACTTGCTATACCAGAATTACAATCTTACTGCAACAATTACAATTTTAAATAAGCCCTTAAAAAATTGTGATCTGGGATCTCTCTGAAATATTGCCAAAAGTGTCTGTCTCTGGAAAGGCACTGTAGCATTAGTTCAGATTTAAAAAGTGATGTAAATCATTACAGGGAGGGGATGAAATTTGTTGGCTACGCAGGATAAAAAAGTAAATCTGATTGTCTCTTAAGTCATTTTCATTCCCCTTAAATGCATTGGAAAACAATGCCGCTACTTGGGAGAGAGAAAGCAATGGCTAGCATGAGTGCATTGGGACAAACCCAGGTGCCTGGTAATTTGAAATAGACTTTATGTGCAGTAACATGTAGCAAAAATGGACTGCATGTGTCAGTGGCTGCTACTTCTGCTCCCAGTCTATGTTCTGATGAACTGTGGTTTAGAGATTAAATAAACATGCATTATAAAAGAGGAGTTCTGTTTGCATTTCTCTGCGCCGTTTGCTGAAGAATTTGGAATTCATACAGTGAAACGAGACTGGAGATGGTAAGAGAAGGGGTGATCTGCTAGTTAAGGCCTTTGAATACTATTTGGAGAACTGTCTCTTAAGCCAGCCTGTACCACAGAGCTCCTTTGTGGCGCTGAGCAAGTCGCATCAGCCAAAGTATTCACAGTGGGCCCTAACCGACCTGCTTTGCTCTGCACTGAGATAGGCTAGGAACACTTGCACGATTAGCTGACTGGCTGGAGTGAATGAGTAGTAACAAACAGCTGAGTGTCTGTAATAACTGAAGCTGCTGCAGCGGTTTTGCAAGACAGCTTCTCCCACATATGCAGCTCAAATTCTTTAGAACTGTGCTTGAATATAGTACATAGTGCATTCTAAGTTCTCTGAAAAGTCAAATCTGTCAGCATTAAAGGGACACTTGTGACCTCGATCCCTGTGTCTCAGTAGCCCATTTATATAGTGAGGATAATAATACCACAGAAATCTGGTAAAGCAAACTGAAGCTGAACTAATGTTTAGATGCTAAAGTGATGAACGTCATAAAACAGCCTTTTCCCAGAGCTTAGTGTGCAGTACATAAAGCACGGAGCTACACCTCATAGTACTGGAACAAAAATTTTCCATAGTAGTTTGTTCATTATCGTTCTCCATTTTGTGCTCTGGGTAAGACCTGAGGCCCAGGTACTGCATCTCCTTCAATAGTAGTTGTAAGGCATAACTACAGCCGAGCAGAATTAACAAAAGAGTTGAAAGACTTTTTAATGACATTGAAATAAACCTCATAACTCTTTGCTGGCAGTTGTAGGAGAATTTTAAAAATTTGTGATAAAAAGCTTTGAAGGCATATGTATGTGGAATACGTCACTTCAAACAGTTTACTTAGTTATAAACCACAGATAACAGAAGCTGTTTACATGGTTGCCTGGTGCTTACTGTGATGAGGTCAGGAATTTCAGTTACACCTATGTAACAACAGGATATTTGCACCAATTTATCCAGACAGACTGGAAAATTCTAATAATGATTTCCTTTTCTGTGTTATATCCAGGAACTTCTTTTAGCCATTGATTCTTGTCCTTATTTCCTGTAAGCTTGAAAGCCTGTCAGTGTCTTCCCAATCAATGTCCTGCCACCTATATAGTATGTTGCCTCACTGTCAAAAATTAATCATCAATGAACACTCAGGTTTAAAAGTGGCTGTTAGCCTGTTTTTCAGCTGTTTTCAATTGATGTCAGGCTTATATTAATAAAAAACAGTCTTGTTGTAGGTTGGGTGTTTTGACAAACTAGACATTAGCTATTGATAATCAGACTGTTAAACTCCAATCTCAAAACTGTGATGAGAAGAGAAGGTTTGCATGCTGCTGTATTGTGAACCTGTAAATGTGAAGCGCTCCAGCAATGGAACATTGTCTTGAGAGCAGATAGACTTTCTTCAAAAAACAGCAGTTGAAGAACAGCCTAGTACCTAACAAAAAATGGCCATCCCATAAGCATGTATGTAACTGAAGCAGGAATAAAAATGACTTCTTTAATCATTTTACTATCTAGGTGACATAGGAAAATACCAGTAAAAAAGTAATAATTTTTATTTACTTTTTAATTTGTAGGCACAATAACCAGAGCAGATTTTTTTTTTTTTATGTTGAAAAAGTTTTCAAGTCGTATAGCTTTTTGAAGTTGCAAATAGGGGGTGAGGATTACAGGAGTCAGGAGAGAGGGATAATACCCACACTTTTGACACAGAAGAAATTTTGGAGGCTCTAAGTGTTGTTGGTTTTTTTTTTTTTTTTTTCATCCTTACTATGATCCTTTTAAATAGTTAGAATTTCTCAGGGTCATGCTGGAATTTAGTCCTGCCTACCCTCCCAAAACATGTTCGCTAAATAGACTCTTGTTTTCTGCTACACACTCTATTTTCCACTATGTATTACCGCAGTAATTTAATGTTAATACATACACAAGAACTCCTTGATTTGAATTAATATCTCCGTAGGTTGCCTGAAAGCTTTCCTGAATTGCAGAATCTAACGTGTCTTTCAGTAAACGACATCTCTCTGCAAGCATTACCTGAAAACATTGGGAAGTAAGTTTTTTTTTTTTGTTGTTAAGCTTTATTATACATATTGTCTTAGTTTAATTTCACTCTCTGTTGTTATGCTTACTGTATAAATGACCAGCATAAACATAAAAAAGACCTATTTTTTTTACAAGACTGCACTTATTTTTTGTGTTACGTTTTTACTCTGAGGGTTCTATTATTTGTTTATTTATTTATTTGGTATTTCCACTTACCACTAGAAGATTAATGCAGAATCCAAAAAATATGTATATATGCTTAGGCTCTGTTATCAAGGATTTGCAGTAACTTGGATGCAAAATAAAGAAAGGTATTTTGTGTTGCAAAACTGACTTGTTACTTTTCTTCATTGTATTAAAGGCCATTGATCCATTGTTATAGGCATGTCAGCCGGCTTGCAGCTTAGTTCAAAACCAGATGATGTTGGCACAGGAACAAATGGGTAAAAGCTGGCCATAATTAAAACTTCAGGATGGAAATTAGAAGGTTCCTAACTGTAGCAGCCGTCTGGTTCTGAAAAGCTTCCAGTGGGAACTGGGGAAATGAAAACCCATGAAACAGCTTTTAAGATGAAAGTCGATAAGCTTTTAAGGTATATTAGTTAGCTCAGAGAAATAAAACACAATTGCAAGTCCAAACTTCCAGAGTGGAGACACATGAAAAATAAAACAAAACAAAACAACAAACAAACAAAAACCACTGCTGATCTGTTTCATTTTGACTGAACTAAACATCCCCAGTCACAGAAGGGACTCTCCCTCTTCTTAAGGGAGGGAAAGGTAGCTCTTCCACATGGAAGGAGAAGAGGTAATTCTCTCTCTCTTCCCTTAACTATGTGAGTATGGCTTTACTGGTTCAGATCAAGGGCCCATCTAGCCCTATATATTGCTACGGTTGCAATAAGCAGTTGCCTAATGATGACTAAAAAGAGGAAAAGCTATGTGTATGGTTACTCCTCTTACCATCCTCTATTTCTAGGTCAGATTTCCTGCGCTTTAGATTCTAGTTTGTCTAATTGGTAGCCTCTTCCAAGGTCTCTCTTCCAAGTACTTGTCCACTGTCTCCATGAGCTTAAGCAAACTTCTTCAGTAGCCTCTTTTGGCTCTTGAAGTAACTGTGCAGTCTGTTACCCATTGCATGAAGAATTCAGTGATGTGCTTTTCTTGAGCCTGACTCCTCCTGTCTTACTCTTATGGTCCCCAGTTTTTGTACTGGAGGAGGCAGTGGGCCATTGATCCGTATGTACTCTCTCTGCCATTGATGACTTTGTAGATTTCTACCACATCTCCATGTGCATTTTTTTTCCAGACGGAAGAGCCTGGCTTACTATTCCCTTCAGAAATACTTTTCACAGAATTTAAGAGATCTGTGCTTTAACTCAGAGAATTTGTAGTTTGTCACTTTTGCTGGGAAACATGCCATATTAGAGAGCGAGAACTTTCCTACAGCACCTGATAGTTCTCAAATGTATCTGCAGCTGCCTTTGTGGTTACCATGCCCATACTGTTGATCTAAATTGCCATGCACTTGAACCACTTCCATCTCTGTCTTTGTTCAGAAAGCCACAGTAACACAGGAAGAACAACTCAGATGTTGAGTCACGTGTAGCAGTGGAGGTCTTTTAATGATGAATATCCTTTCATAAAATGGAATAATTCTAACACAGATTCTGCGGGTCAGTATCATCCCTAACAATCATTAAAACCCAACTATTTCTAAATATTGGGAGTCCTCCAGAAGTGATCTTATTAGAAGAGCTCCTGCAGCATAGTCAAGTCCAGACCAGCATTCCTTTAGCCGTTTCCCAAGGACATAAAAGCTGTCAGCTGGCACCAGTCCAGCAGCAACAGAGGTAGAGAATGTCTTTTGAAACCTTCCACATGCGCTGACAGGAACTGCTGATGTGTGCCCAGTGACTATGGTCAAGTCTTATCAAAAAAAAATTGTATGGGCTGGGTCTTTTGTGACATTCTTCCTTTTCTGTGCAAGTTCACAGAACTTTTCATGCAGTTTTTTACAGGACTGACAACTAAGAACAGGCTTATTCAGACTTCTCAGTTACTGAAAACCTAGAGCTAAAGTTTTGCATCCTGCCTGATTTTGAAAATGATTACAAGAAACATGACAAGCTGAAAAAATTTGTAAAGCATAAGGTAGCCTGCTGCTTCATAGGCAGTAGCTAGAGGAAGTCACTGTGTGCCCCTGACAGTGTGTCATTTGCTCTGTTCTGGAGCAAATGACTAGAAACAACTTTGGTTAAAATGGAGATACCGGACATTTTCATAAATAGTAATATATATGGAACTATGCAAGAATAAACGTAGGCTATTTTCCTGCTATTGATCCTAAGCAATCCGAGGAGATGCTTTGATACTAACTTAGCCCTATGTGAGCTGTTTGAGAAAGAGCAATGTAACCCATCCTTCCTCAAAGTCTATATCTGATTCCCTGTATTGAAACGAAGAATGCATCTTCAGCTGCTTCAGGAAGAGCCATATGCTTGTCTTCATTTTGCTGGTCAGTTCTCCTGGAGGTCTGGACTTCTATTCAGATATGATTGGCCTGCTTTGATCTAACAAATGCTACTAGGATCTTTTCTAAGAATATAAGCATTGTCTTCATACAAGAACATTTTCATCTTTACGTGAAATTTCTGCTGATCAGATTTATGGTTAAAGAAGCAGAGACAACTGTGTTGTGTTATTGTCTTTGGCGCATTAGGAATTTAGGAATATGGGAATTGGGAAGTTGACAATAAGCTTGGGCTGAAGATGCATGCTTTCCAACTCAGACACTGAGGGTGCTTCTCACAAAGTCTAACTCATCCTGAAATTTATTGGGGAATGTTGGATCTTTATGCAATGTTTTGAGCTGACCCAAATCCCACCTGGTAGTCTTTCTTATACATCTCACTTTTTTCTAAGACTGTTAACAAAGGTAGAGGGATCCTTTTTTGTCTTCTCTCTCCTTCAGAGTGGTGAATTTCAACCAATAGTGACATAGGCAAAGGGATTCTGTCCATTTATAGTTGGAAACGATTGAGAGGTCTTGTTTTAGTTTTGCTTCTAATCAGTTACAAAGTACTAACATGTTATTTATTACTGAGAGACAGTGAATTTAATCAAAATCTTAGAATAGTCTTACATCTATAAATAACAGATATTCTTGCAATCTGGCTACTGACAAATGCAACCTCCCTTTTTTTAGTTCACAAAAATTTCATAATTTGTTGTAAGTGAATTTGGTGGCACAATGGAGCACCTTGTGTTTGATAAAACCAGTGAAGTGCTCTGGTTTCTCCAGATGTTACACAGCTGTCCTCTCTGTTCTCTTCCCTCTACGCTAGCTGGGACCCAAAGAAATGGTAGGAATTAGAAAAAAAAGTGATGCTGCTTGCATCTTTCTGGCAGAAGAGACTGAAAAAGACTTGCAGGTGTTTGAATATACTTGCAAATATCTTGCTGGAGTTTGTGTGTGCTTTGGATAATGATCCATGTTATTAGTTGATGGAATAACCTGGCCCTGTGTACTGTGTATGAGATTGGTCAAAGTGTGAGCTAGCAAACATATACTGGTGAGCTAATCTACAGCTGTGCTTGTTTTGTGGAAAAATTTGAAGTCGATGTGCTTGCTACCAATCTTCTAGCCGCAAGAGTATGTGGAAACTTAGGGAAGCACATCCTAAATTCTCATGGTCTCAAAATCTTGCCTAGGAAGCTACCTAATGCAGCCAGTGAAATCTAGTTTATCTTAATGTAGTAAAGTGATCTGTATATAAAAGATGACTTTTTTTTTTTTTTAAACTGACCTACTTACAATCTTATGGCACTGCAAATTTGCCCTACTGCATTAAATGGGGAAAACAAAGAAAGTGATGGCTAATATTTTTCAAACAACAATCCTTCTAAGATTAGTTAGGAAGTTTTCCCTAAGCACAGATTATACTTTCATTTCCCTAATGAGGAACCTTTAGTAACAGTGTGTCTTGCATATAAACACAGATAGCCAATCCAGATTTTGCGTGGTCTGACGTATAAGACGAAGGCCAGTGATCAGCATCGCTGTCCCAGACCAATGCCTTAATCTTTTCAGGCTATTAATATGTGAAGTTGCTGCTTAGAACATTGCTATGCTATTCAGAATTCTTTTGCATCAACCTTTTTTGTATTTTTCTTTGCCTTTGAGTTGCCAAAATAGAATATATTTAAGAGTTCCAACTGGATGTTCTAAGAACATAGGCAAGGCCTCTGTATTCCCTTTTGTCTTTGCTCTTGCTTGTGCATGGCTGTGCTCAGTGTATCTCCACTTTTTTTCTTCTGTGTGACCACTTTGTTTTGCTTTTCCAGTGCCTCTGTATGCATTGGAAGTTTTCCCTTGTTAGAGAAAACCTTGCTCTTTACGCCTCTGACTTGTATATCTTTTTAGTGTGTCACGCATCATTTTAGTATGCCCTGCCTTAGGACTTGATAACGGACTAGATGTCCTAACACTGCCAGAGCTATTTTTTTTTTTTTTTGATTCTCTGATCTTTGTCTCATGGAGTGTTGTCAGGAGTAAAACAGTAAATGCTAATACATGCGAGATTCTGTAGCTAATAATTAGGTGAGTACGGCTAGGAACAAGAGTTGTCCTCTTGTTATTTAGTTCAACAATTCAGAGAAACAATTTACACAGTTTGAACTGTGAGTGGCAGTATCTTTTTTAGCGTTTCTTAGTCTAATGAGAATCAGTCTAATTTCTCAGTTTAATCTGCAGAACCGTGTGTGTGATTGTACAACTATGTGATTAGCAAGAATAATCTGTTCCTCTCAGCATGGATAGCCTTTAAGCGTTTCCACTTGGGTCCAGGGTTTTGCGTTTCCACTTGGGTCCAGGGTTTTTCTTTGACAGTTCCTTACTTATACAGCACCCAAAACATGGGGTGTAACTTTTTCCTGAAATGAGAAAATCGGAGTATTTATGTGCTTCTGTCTCTAAGTGTTCCTAGAGCATACCTCACATTAGTATGAATCGTCTTATACACAAGTCTGTTCCAAGCGCATCTTCTGTCTTTATGTATTCATTTCATAGCATTGGCTTTAGGGTTAGGTTTTTTCCTACTACACTGTGATATTGTTGGCTTTTTACCAGCAAATATTTGAGAAATGGTTGAACGTCTAGGAAGAGTAAAAGAAAAATCATGTCAGAATAGCATGTTTGGGTTTTTTTTGTAGTTCTTAGGTTTGAATGAAGTCCAGATCTCTTCTTTGGAAGCCTTTTATGTGCCTCTCTGATGTTTAATCTAGCATTGGGCTTTCAGATGTGTACTTCACATGGAATCTGCTCTAGAGGAAAATCAGTCCTTTCAGCATGAAGTGCCTATTTGGATAGGGCTGTTATCTGTCAAACTGTGGGGACAAGAAAATCAGCAAGTACGACTTATTTTAATGCCTAAAGCAAAGTATATAGCTTAACTATTGTGCTGTAAGTTATCATTTAAGGCTTGCTGCCCATTAACATGCACAAATTCTAACCCTTATCCAATCTTTAGCTTTCGCTAACTTTTTCAGCAGTTGTCTTTGTGTCTCAGTGAGAAGGAAGAAGTAAAGATCGCTTGTTTTGTTTTGTATGCTAAGGTTTAAAGTATGAGATTGTTACTCATTGGCAGGTAGACTGCTTTGGAACTTCCCTGGGAATGCCTGTCTAGAGCCTAGCATGGCAAAAAAAACAAAAAACAAACAAAAAAAACCTCTGTACTGAATCTGAATCTTCCTCCTATCCCAGTACTTGGACACCGTCTCCAAATCCTAAGATTCAACAAAAGATGTTATACCCATGATTTTAGTATCCCCATGATTTCCCCACCTCTCCCCTCAGTCAGAGGGCTACACGATCTGTGATACAAAAAAATAGATGGTTTTATTTTGGCTTTAGAAGCTTTTAAAATGGGGAGGGGTGAATTTCTTTACATGGGAGCGACATTCTTCTGATTCCAATGACTGATGAGTCTGGTTTACCCCCAAGCTGCAAGCAGGCTGAATGGATCTGTGGACCTTACTACTGAGAGGGAATTACCAGGTAAGCAGAGACATTTTCCTCTTAACATCTGCAGCTAGCAGATAGGATGATGAAATACATGTTTCATAATGAAAATGAAAATAATGAAAATAATAGAGCAAATGTTACTGCACTTAAGATTATTGTCTTGCAGAAAGATTTGTTACAGGCACGCTTTTCAAGAGTCATGGAAATACAACATCGTGTTAGGGAAACGAAGTCACTGAGCATGGTGACTTTTTTTTTAATTCTAGAGACTTTGAAGTTTTCAGTAACTTCTGAACTTAGAATATTTAATATTGTCCTGAATAAGAGTAGCTGGAGAGTAAAAGGTCTTTAAAGTCAAGGATGACACCTCTGACGGAGATGGTCCAGAAGCAGGTCAGAATGGCATGCTTATTTTTACTGGTGGATTCCTGGGCCAGACTTTGGCTATACTTTTTTTGGTGTATGCTGGAATGTCATAGATGTAGATTATATTGCACAGAATGGAAGAAGCTCTAGAAGTGTGTGGCGTGAGACTATACAGTACTGCTTTAAGGTGTAGCATAATAATGGCTGATTAAAATACGATCTTACAAGGTACAACAAACGTCATGGAAAGACTTATCTTGCAAATACATAGAAGGAGAGCTGATTGTAGGTCATCTTCTAGGCTGCTGTAATTGGTATTATATATTATATTCTCAGCCTGGCTTATCTGTATTTAGCTTGATGAGTAACATTTACAGAGTATAAGTAGGTGGAGCATGCAGTGTTAATCACAGCTGTTTGTTAAATGGAAAAATTGAATATTAAAAAACTTAAAGTCTATTTCAAGAACACTGTTTTAACAGTTTAATAGTTAATGAATGCAGTGCCATCTGGCCTTTAAATAAGAAATGTAACATCTTGTATGTTACACAAGGAAGAAATATTGAACATGTATTTAGCAATCTTTTTGAGAGAAAGTTTTTATTTTAGTAGTTGAAGACTGACGTTGCATGAGTAGAATAGAATATATTTTGAAAATGAGCTATTGTTGAAATAATGAATTGGCTTAGTCTCCCCGACCTGTTTCAGTAATCTTGATAAGCAAATTGTAGAATGTTCAGTTGAAGCATTTGGATAATTATAATGATTATGAATAATTATAAATTCCATAATTATAAATCTATCTGTTAATAGATTTATAAATAATTCTGTTAATAGATTAATAAATCTACTTTATTTGCCTTTTGAAGGTTGTAGTTGGACCTTGCTCATTGGAGACAGACAGACAGACAGACCGACCAATAAGAACTGACTTCAACAACTTGAAATCCAAGCTTATGTTAAAAATGAGTCCTTGTTAGTGGCTTAGGCTGCCCTCGTGATAGATTCAGGGAGATGCTTAGCCATAAACAGTATAACTTTATCCCTCTCTTAAAATTTGCATGTGACCTTTACTACTGTCCATCTGTTCAGTCTCTTCTCCAGTTAGTGGCTGATAAGATACTAATGATTTTTAGCTGTCCATTTTCACTAACGGAAGATCTTTAGCTTTTTATAAGCCAATTGCTTGTATTGGTAATTCAGTTCAAGTAATGGATAATTCATATGCTTTTCCTCTGGCTTGAAACGTCTTTCCAGTTTAAGTCTAGGACGACAGAATTACCAACATTCATTTCTTTCGTGCCTTCCTATCAACAATTAGTCGTCCATGGAAACAGTATTTATACTCAGTATTTTATATCCACTTCTCCAGCTTTGTAAGAAATGGCAAATACAGAATCTTTACTTTCGTATCGTCTCATTGTTTTACTAGAATAGTAAATTTCTGGAGTCTGCTTATCAGACTCCAGAAATGGTTGCATGAGGAGAAAAATCTTATGTGCCTTTCCCTTGTACATTATGCATCTAAACCTGAGAGAAAAAAAAAATACAGTATTTAACTTAGATGCAAGTTACTTCAAGTTACTTTGCCTCCAAAAAGGGAGGAAAACCCCTCTCAAAGATTATCATTGATAGAATAGTCATTAAGCTTACTGATGAGGAGATGTAATAACAATTTTATCAAAATTAAATCTAGTTACCTTTCTTTGCAGTTTTTTTACAGCATCACCTGTATTCAGAGGTAGAGCCATAGGACTTCACATATGTGAAGATAGCATGCTTTGAATGGATAAGTGCCTTCATTTAGGAAATTATTACTTCCTGTAATTTCTGACTTGCTTAAGAATTTGTAGGATTCAGTAACTAAGACTTTCAAAAAAACCTTCTATGCCTTATTATATGAAGTGGGCTCAAGGGTCCTCTTTAAATTCTGTTGGATTATTTTCACAGAAATTTGTTTATACTGCTCTTTATCATAGACACTGTGGAACAGGTCTACATAACTGAAGGGGAGCCAAAAAAGAAAGAGGAGACTAGTTAAAACCGACATTGGGAGAAGAAAATACTTGGAGCTTAAGCTGGTGTTTATGGAAAAGTAAGCTTCTTGAGAAAAGGAAACTAGCTGAAATGTTGTATTATTTGTAGAGTACCGTATAACGGATATGAATTTTAAGATCCTTTCATGATAACTTTGCCTAATTATATGCCAACATCAAGCAGTAGTTGGAAGCAAAATAACTGTGCAGTGTTCAGCCTTTTAAAAAGGGAGGTAAAATGCATACCAGCAGAATACAGACCACAGATTGTATGGTTATATATTCATGGAACCTTAGGAAATTCAAGAAGCATAATCCTTCCCTACAATGCTAATATTATTTTTGTTGTATTGTTGTTGTACTGGAAGTCTCATTACACCAAAAGTTCAAATGTCAAATGGAGCTGGTCCTTCAGGCACTTAGGAAGCGTTAAACTGATGGTACTGGCAGGAAGTAACTGTGAAGAACATGCCGGTGAAGGAAGGCAGGCTCATAGAAGTTCTTGAAACCACACAAATTTAAATACCTAATTTAGATGCTGAAGTTTGGAGAATGGTCTTTTCAGGCTCTTCCTACAGTCAGTGGAGAGAGGGAGAGAGAGAGGCTTCTTCAGGGAACGTCTTGGAACAGGAGCCTATCTCAGAGGTGTATGCTGTACTCTGAAATACTTAACGTTCTGAGTAAGTGGCATTTTGCGAGCTGGCTAGTGACTAATTAACCCTGTCATTTACTTAGGGAAAAAAAGCAGTTAAATGTCAGATTTTGACTGAATTGTCAGTCTGCAGCTAGAAGCCTTGTGGGTTGGAAGTAGCTTAATAGGATTCTGTTAGGTGACTTGTCACTTGACTGATGTGTCCTGGGGGGATGCTCATAAAGGTTACTGGGAGCTTTTTTTGGACAGTGGGAACAAGCTGCAGTATATTTAAATATGACTCGTTTCATATGTTTTGCTTGCTGTTGTCAGAGCACCACAGTTACACTCCCATCTCTTGGAATACCCTTGATGGACAGGAAGACTTGCATGTTCCTTATTTGCACAAAAAGGAAAATGAATTGCGTAGTTTAAACTGCCTTCCTTCCCAGGCTAGTGTCATGCTGAATTTTTCAAAGACTATGTGCCATATAGAGATCAAGGGTCAGGGCCTTATCAAAGTAACAGTAATCTACAGGTGCTAGCCTAGTGAACTGAAATCCTTTGGAACTAGTGGAAATAGTCAGAATACAGACTTAATACCACATTTGTGCATGTTGTATCTCTGGACTGTGTTCTGTAACCATGGCTACTTCTACATTAAAAAAAATAATCATAATACCAGACCGAATGCTGAGTCTGTAGCCCCTGAAGAGCGGAGTTTTCCACTTTAACTTAGCTGTCAAAACATTCCTTCCCATTTTTGGGGGGAGTGAGCACTGTAGGTCCCTCTGTTCTAGAGCAGTTTGTAATGCTCTATGGGGTATTTGTATTTCTAAATGAGCTTGGTGGACAGCCACTCAGGGAATCATGTCTTTTGTCTGAGTAGACTAGATTGCTGTCACCTTGATGTTTTGTAAATTGAAACAAATAACTCCTAGTGACTTTTTTTTCAAACCTAAATTAAAATTTAGGATTAGAGAAAGAATCTGAAATCACTAAAGTATGACTTCTTTCATTTCCTTTCAAAATTTCAGAATGACCCTTTACTAACAGTACATCCACAAAGCTAACGGCAGGGAAAGGGAAAGGAAGAAAATGATTTAATTTAGCCCACTGTGAAAAATCCTTATTTGAAGAGGAAAAACTACTTTCTAGGGAGAACATTCTATTAAAGCAGAAAATGTATTTGAAAAATAGCAAGAAATGTAGCATTTTACTCGAAAATGAGTACAAATTCTGCCTCTTAACATGCCTTAAAAGGGGAAAATGTTAGTGAACATAGAATGTGTTAAGATCCTGTTGATAAATTTAAGAAAGAGCTAGACCTCTGCTCTGTAAGGTATCAGACACTGGTGCTTCCATACATCAGTTTGCTTATTCCAGTTTTAACTGCTATTTTATGGTATAACTGTCATCTTTTCCCTTTTTTAAGTTATGACATAAAGGTTTGCTGGAGGCCATTGTGAACTAGCAGATATTTAGCACTAATGAGTCGGAAGTTGTCTCAGATTTCCTGACTGCTCTTTCAGATGGATCCACCTTAAAGATAATCCTGCAGTCTAGTGGAACAGCTTTTGCTGATATAAACGATTTTACATTTATTGATGGGAAGTTTAATTTTGTCTGGTGAGGTCTGCTTGGGGCCTGCACTTGAGAACTAGCAAGAAGTACAAAGGATAGGTTAAGGGCTGGAGAGAAGTGCCTTTATTTTGTTCTAGTGTGAAATTATAAGTTTAAGCATGCTCTGAGTAAGAATAGCTGCAGAATAAAGAATTTCTCCTCTAAAAAGCTCATGTCATTAGAGGTGAAAATATAAGCCCATCGGGAGCTGGCTCCCCTAGGAACAGAACCTAGCCTGGGACTGTGATCAGCCACAGTCAGTCTCTGAAATAAGGGATATATAGCTGGATGCAAATACAGCTGATAGTGAGTATCCACAGACCACAGTTACCCAGAGATCTGTCCTAGCGCTGCTGGCTTCAGCAGCCCAGATGCCTCTTTCTTGAACCTTTGTAGCAGTTCCGCTGGCCCAGATCCTTAAGGGATGACTGGGGATCTGCGTTGCTCTTTTTTGCTGGGTTATTGTTAAGCAGGATCAGTTTCCTGAGCTAGTTCACTGGTCTGTCCCTGTTTACTGACAGGTTAACATGGTAGCTCCTAAGCACTTATTATTTTTCTTGGTTTTGCTGACAAAGGTTTGTGTTCAACCACAGCTGAAGTGGTATCTGATGTAAGATAAGAAATTAAGAGGTTGGACCATTTTACTTAGACACTTTAATGTGCTGGGGAAAGAGTTAAGTGGATGCAGGATGAGATGTAAACATAAGATTACAAGGTAGCTTGGTGGTGTGTGCATCCTTTTTGTATTCTCCTGATAGAAGTGAAGAGAAGGTGCAAAATTTGAAGAAAGGTTGGAGTAGGTCCCTGGAAACTCTCTGTAAAGACAACGTAATTGCAGTTTGCAGGTGGCAGTCTGGGAGGGAGCAGACCCACGAAGCCACCAGACAGCTCTGAAAGCCTTGGAGAGAAGCGGTTCTCTGTCACTCCACTTCCCCTCCTCCGTTATTGGCCCTCTTTGCGTGAAGATGCTGGATGCCATGTCCCATTTTAACTCGTTCTTCATGGTGTTGTAATTTTTAGATGAGAGTTGATGGTGTGTCATTGGAAAGATAGGCTTCCTTACTACCTAGTTTCTATCAAATGGTTTTGGGTTGCAATATTTGCGTTATTCTCACTTATCTGTTAATTGAATTTTTAATAGACTTCTAAAATATCTTTCTGTGGTACATGTTAACTGTATTTCTTCCCAAGGAATACAGAACCCATTGGGTTTAAATTTATTTATTCTTTAAAAGCAAGGGAGGACTGTTCATGATGTAATCAAAGGTCCTATGAGATTACATCCAGTGACTTCTGAATGGAGTGCCAAATGGGCAGTTAAAGTAGGCGTGTATTTGCAGACACTGTTCACATTCAGTATGTGAAAAATCTACTGTCCCCTTTAATAACTCTGTTACTTTCCTTGCTGGGATAGCTGCATTAGAGTAACAAATACAAAGGTCGGTCTTTACTTTTATTCAAGGTATCAGCTTCTCTTTTACTGGGGATTACTACTCATCCAGTAATTTATTATGTTTGCATTGTTTGTAGTGAAAACAAATGTTTCAATGTTAGGTGGCCTTACTAGGCTTTTTCTAAGGTATGCATGCAAGAAGTCGTTTGGGTTTGGGTTTAGTAGATGTCTCAAATTTAGTGGAATTCCTTTTTTAGCCTAGATTTTAAGGCATAGGCTACTGCCCCCTCCCCCACACACTCTAAGGCAGAACCTACTCTGTTGTAGGGAGCTGCTTATTTGTAGGCACCATATCTGGTTTTTATTTTTCCCTGGGACGCTAGAGGATTAGAGCAGATTATGGTGTTGGGATAATGTCTGACTCCTTGTGTTCCATTTAGTCATAAATAAAGCCCTGGAAAAAAAATCTCAGTGTTGCTATGGTGATGTTAGTAAAAGCCTGGGATATGGAGCAAGTGAGCTGCTTAGAAGCATAATGTCACTTACAATAATGAGCATGCCATAGTTACAAACAGGAGATGAGTTTAGCTGATGCTCTGTAACTTTTGTAGCTTGCATCAGATTCTGAAGGCAGATTAGTAAATTAAATTCATATGAATATATTGTTCAGTAACTTGCAACTACTGACCTTTTAATAAATGGAAAGGTATGTTTGTATTTTGTCTGTTTACTTTCTAACTCTACTATTTTTTTCTGCTATTACGAAGAAACAAGCAACACTTCCACTCTTTGTATGCTTCGTTTCACGTGGTGGTCTGATAGAATAAAAAAATTCACAGTAATTTTGCTTTAAACCGTGTGAACAGCATTTCTTTTTCTTCCAAAAGTGTAGTAAAATATAAAGTAAGATTGCATTAAAATTTATTTTTTCTTTCAGTCTTTATAACCTGGCTTCGCTGGAACTTAGAGAAAATTTGCTGACATATTTACCCGAGTAAGTGGCATTTCACGTATTTGATCACGTTAATACAACATATGTTCTTGTTCTTAAAATTTGCTAATGTCTGAAACCGAATGACAGCTAGAAAAAATATTCACTGTGGATTGACAAAGAACATTTATGAGATACAACTTTGTTTTAACAACAGCTACTTACTTCCGTGACTCCTAATTATAATTAGGAGCAGGAGTCTGCAGGCTGTGCAGATTGCTTTTGCTTAATATAACTATTCTGTATAAAATACTTCAAAACATTTCTTCCTCCACACGTTAAACTAATGCATCATGAACGGGAGCGGTAGTTTGGCTTGTTCTCACAATGGAATTTCGTAACTATGAAAATGAGGCAATAGACTCGCAGAGGCTTCCACCCTGAGCTGCTCTGTGGACCTTTGTAAAATTCAAAGCAGCATTCATGTTAGGGGCTGAGTAGCTAAAAGCTTCAAAAACCTGGAGGTCAAAGGCTTGAAATTACAAACTGGGCCTACTGAGGTCTGAAGCCCAACTCTACCCCCAGTGGGTTGAGCAGGGAAACTAGCTGTCTCTGTATTGTCCGCGTGGTGGCGGAGGAGTCAGTGGCCTTTTGTAAGATCAGTCAGACATCTTACGATTTAGGATCCTTTTTGGCTGCTAGGAAGAGACCTATTCTTTGTCTAGTGAAACAGTTTCCTTCCTTCACTACCCGGCTGCTGCTTACAGGAGTTTTAGTGAATTCTATTCTGTTTGTTTGGATAGTCTTTCTAATAGATTACTGTAACAGATTTACTGCAATCTAATCGGCATCTCTTCCCCAGAATTAGAATCTGTTCCCCAGTTGCTTTTGGGTGCCTTTTTCCTGTCAGTCTACTCAGTACCTCGGTTGTAGCTGTTTATAGTTGTGAGCCACAAGGAACTTCAGTGATCCGAAGATGGGAATTGCTAGCTAGGTTTCTCTGTGCGGTGTCAGAACAAAGCTGTCATGAATGTTGACAATTGTATTGCTACTTGAAAATTTGAACTGTTAGTAATGAAACTGACAAGTGTCTGGTTTTCGTGTTGCTGCAGCTTTGGGGAAGGTAAGCAAAAACTGTAGAAGAGGCTGTTTTTGAAGAATAAAGATGACCCTTTATTATCTGTTCACGTTCATTCCCAAATCCAACCTGAAAGTCTTCAGAAAAGGATAGTTTAGGTTGAGGAGGCAAACGATGAACTTACTGAGTCTTAGCTTACGTTTATTTTGTATTCTATTAAATGTGATCACGATGTAGAATTTTCTTCTAGTTGCGTAACTATAAATCACCCTCAGAAGTAAATCTAAGCAACTGTATACTAAACTATTGTCCACCCCAAAGAGTGATGATTAAGATCATGGGTAATGATTTGATTACCTGTACTAAGTTTTGGGTTTCAAGGGTGTACAGTTATCCCGGCAAGCAAAATATTTTTTTTCAGCAGCATATTAATGTAAGTAGTCCGTGCCCAGTAAAATAACTGCCTGTCTAGAATATGTTGTAATTTGAAATACGAGTTTCAGTAAAATGAGCTCATCATTCAAATACTGGGGGTTTCTTTTGGTTTAGTCTGGCGTGATTTTGTTCTGACTTATCTCATCTCACAGATCTCTTGCGCAGCTACAGCGACTAGAAGAGCTTGATTTAGGAAACAATGAACTTTATCACTTGGTAAGAGAATATGCGCTTAAAATGTGTTTTGGTTTTGTTTCATGGAGGTTTTAAATTAAATAGGTCATAGGATGTCCAAAATCGAAGAAAGAAAATGTGTGAAGTGTCTTTTATACGTACTGATAAATGTTGGCAATGAGCTGCTGCTGGTGTGTTTCCCATGTTTACCGAGTCTTGTTCAGTACAGTATTAGTTTACCTGAGAAATTTCTGTAGCTGTTCTCTAGAATAGAGATCCATGGATGATCTTCTACTACAAAAGAAAGCAGGTGGGAGAACACAACCTTTGTCTGCACTAGCTGTGGGAATTAATACATGAGCTTTTGTAGGAAGCTGGAAGGGCTGAGCACAGGTACATGCCCTCCTGTTTCTGGAGGTGGTGGGAACCTTTGGGAACAGCAAGAGGCAGAATGTCGAGGGTTGCAGTGTCTCACGTTGTGGCAGATGGATCTGTGAGACGATGTCTGCCATCTCACTTAAATTAATTCAATTCAGTGTTGTATTTGCAGTAGTTTGAGCGTGTGAGTGCAGTTTATTACTGCATGTCAGCTGAAGTATGGTAGCTTAACTAAGCTACAGTAATTAATTTGTGTGATGGAGTTCCCAAATGCTTACAGCCACCCTTACTGCATTAACTCTGGTGCTTCTGAATAGTGCTTGAAATAAGGAATTGGTTTCCTTGGACTATAATTATGGGGTGGCTGTTTGGTTTTCACTTGTGGCTCTGATGTTACCTAACATTGTTACTACTTACGTTGTAGCCAGAAACAATTGGTGCACTTTTCAATCTTAAAGACCTATGGTTGGATGGAAACCAATTAGCCGAAATACCTCAGGTAAAGATGAGCTCTAATAATACTGTTTTGAAAACCTTTTTAAAAGAAAACTCTTTCCTTCATACTAAAAGGGAGATAGATAATCTAATACTTTATTTTTTTCAGTTAACTTTACCTGATTTAGGTTTTGAATGTTTGATGGTTTTGTCTTAATAAGTAGCTCTATAGGGGATTGTAACTGTTGCTATATGTTGTCAGACATCTTTAAAAATTTTTGACAAAGGAATTATTTGCTAGTAGACAAATTGTTCAGTTCATGGGATGAAACATCTTCTGTTTATAATCTTGGTCCAGTGATCAGGGAACCTGTAATTGGCTGATGTAACCCTGGCCTTTTGTATCTGTCTAAGCTGCAGTTTTGACTGTTTTGAGGAAGAACTGTTGTTGTCTTCTGTTCAAAAACCGTGTTTGAGAGAAGTACAATGACAGAACTCTTTCCATAAATAGAAATGTTCATCTGTGCAGGAAACGTTCTCCATCTAACAACAGTCATAAGAGGAGGGGCCTTAGCATTTGAAACTTACCCCACTCTAAATTCTGTTTTTTCAGAGCATTGGTAAAGTGTAGGAGTTTTTTTTTTTTTTTTTCCTTTAGAGCCAAGTCAAAGCCTGTTTTCCCCTTCCTTGTACAGTCTGCTGTTGTTTGCTATATTGAACTCACTGTCAACACTAACTTGGAAATCGGTTACTGTTTAGTGGGCTTTGTTGTTGCTCGGTAGGGCTAGTCATTTTTTACGTAGATGTAGGTAAACGCTGATAATCATTCATAAAAGGTAAAGTATGACTTCAGCGGCTGTTTTAATTGAAGCTGGCCATAATTATGGATTTTGTTTGATATCTAAAAGATAAACTTGTAGGATAAAGGTTTTTCTTGAGTGTGTATCTGCTTAATGAAAGATCCCCTTGAGAGGGAAACATTTTCTAAATAAAAAGACTGACCTTGGAAGCTTTGGATTCAGGTTGTCACTATATGAAAATTTTATATATGTAAAAATAAGGGACAGCCCCATTTTCTCCCTGGCCATTCTGTTCTGAAGAAGATTTGGATGTCTAAAATATGAAGTGTTCTAGAATGCATACAGGGGTATATGTGTATGCAGGGAACGGGAGGGTGCTCTGATGGCTAATAGACAGAAAGGTATCTCAGTTCAGACTTTTAAGCTAATTGGCAGATTACCACTGTGAAAAAGCAAGTCGTAATAATTGTAGAGATGGCAGTATAACTTGACAATTCTAATAAGCTTGCTGGACTAGCACTCCCCATTCCTATTTCTACATTTGTTGCTGTTGGGAGATGTGAAAATATGAAATCCCTAGATGTCATGGCATGTTGCTGTATCAGCCGGGAGAGACTAATCCTAAATTGCCTTGGGTTAGTTGGGAGGGGCAGACTTTAATTATGTGGAGATTGATAGTCTGTAGTTCTGAAAAACAGCTTTCCAGTCTTCACTTGAGGAAAACTCCAGTTTTGGCTGGTGCTTGCCTGGGTGTGCTTAGTGTACCTTGTCTGATTACTGAAGCCTAGTCTGAATATTTAGAATAAGAAATTGCAACTGAGTCACTTGACTATCATGTAAAGTAGAATTACTTACTTTTTACAGCATTTAGAGGTCACACAAAGAATTCTTTTTCCTTATGGAATTTCACTGTGATAAGACATTTTTCAAATTGCTTTGTTACATGTTTGGGCATGACTTACATTTTGTCTTATTATATCACAGGAAGTAGGAAACCTGAAAAACCTGCTTTGTCTGGATGTTTCAGAAAATAAATTGGAATGCCTGCCTGAAGAAATTAATGGTCTGACTTCTTTAACAGACTTGCTTGTTTCTCAGAATTTACTTCAGGTCTTACCTGATGGCATTGGTAAGTACAAGGTGAATGTTATCACACAGAGCCATTTAATCCACTGTAAAGTGGAAGTTATTTTCAAGTATTTTGAAGTCCTCTCTTTTTGTGTAAGAGATGAGCTTGTCTCAGCTTTTTTTTTTTCTTAGTTTGAAATAACATAGCTCTGTTAATTTTACATTTTAAGTGTCTGCATAATCACTACCCTTTTAATCTTGTTTTAGGCCTGTACTTGATATCTACCCAACCAAAAACAAGTTAATATATCCGTCCTGTGTCCAAGTCACTGTCATAACTCTTAAATGTTATAAAATTCTAACTTGTATTGTGCTGTAGGTGACTTGATAAAACTGTTTGCAGAACCACTACAAAAAAGGCACCCTTTTTAGTGGGAAAGTGTAATTATCTTGAGCTGAACAATGTAATTAACCCTGTACTGAACCTGGTGGAAAACTGTTCCATCTTCAGTATATTACTCTTCACCCTTGAGGTGCCAAGCTACAGCCTTATTTGTATGTGACCCCCTAAAACAGGTTTAATAGTTGAGGAATGTTTTGTGAACCGTTATCAGTGTGCCTTTATAAGGCAAGTCATCAGCGCGGTAGTTGTGAAGTATTTTCACCAGCGCAATAGTTGTGAAGAGGAGTTAAGGGAGTGTTACTTCTGTGCAACTTATCAGCTGTTTTTTCCGGTGCGTGCTGCAAGGGTATGCCTTGTACTTGCCAGGATTTTTCTCAAAAATAAAGATGTGGGGCAGGGAGGATCTCTGAATGTGGCTTAACTGCGAAAGTGGAAAAACGTGGTATAGAATGGACATTCCCTCCAACCCCATATGCCTCATGAGCCTATGGAAAGGTAAATATTTTTCTAGAAATGAAATGGGTTTAATGGGGTTGAATACTTGTCCTATAGTTGAATAGTGTGTGTTTGGTAAAGTGTTCCAGCAGTCCTTTTTGCTGACATGAGCTGGCCAGTCCAATTTGGTAGGTAAAAAATGCAACTATGCCCTCTGAAAGAATACAGACCACACAGCTTACAAGAGGGGAGCTTGTCTATAACACCAGTAGGTGACCAAGAGGAGCTGCTTGTTTCTGAGAATCCTACTAAATTAAGGTCCCTTGCTGGGGAAGATGACTGGAGAGGGCCAGGCCATTTCAGGCTAGGCCTAATTTGTACGTATATTTTGTAATATTGTTTGGATGTGCTTTTGTTTTAAATGGAAAAAACCTGCTACCTATATGAATATAATAGTTTGCTTGTGTTTAGAAGAGTGGGTAGGGCTACAGTACTTACTCTTTCTGTGAAATATTGAAACCTGGTTGTATATGAAATTGAGGAAATCTGGTACTGAAGTTGGAGCTAACCTCCCTGGTCTGTGTGGAAGCTCCTGGGAGGAGCTCAGCTGGTGGTTCAGTCGTTGGTTGGATTGTTGTAGAGGTCATCTAGTCCAGCTCCTACTCAGAGCAGGGCTGTGACCAAGGGAGTGTGGCTGTCTCTAGTCAAGTCTCGCCCTTAAAGATGGCGATTCGAGCCTGGCTCTGCTGTCTAGTGAGGAAGCTTTTCCTAATGTCCAGTTGGGACTTCTCGAGCCTCAGTTTGTGGTCATTGCTGTCTTACGTGCTACTGCAGAAAAGACTTTGGCTGTATCCTCTCTGTCTCTTTCCTTCATGATATTGTAGGCTGCTCCTAGGTGCCTCCTTAGCTACCTCCTTGCCAGAATAAACAAGCCCAGCTCCCTCTGCCTCAGCTCACAGGTGCGCCTGGCTGTCTCAGGAGCCTTGTGCTGGATCCCCCTCCTTTCCTCAATAGCTCTCTTGAAATGGGGGGGACAGCAAACTGAGCACAGTGTTGCAGGTGGGGCCCCGCTTGCGCTGAGTAAATGGGATATAACAACTTCCCTTGATCTGCTGACCACAACTCTCCTAAGGTAGCCTAGTTGGAGGTTTATTTTATTTGTGGTGACAGCTCACTGTTGGTTTATCTGCAGCCTGGCCCCCACCATAACCCCCAAGTCCTTTTCAGCAGGGCTGCTGCACAGCCGGTGACTTCCCAGCCTGTACAGACATATGGGGATTTTCTGCCCGGGTGCAGAGCTTTGTGCCTCTCGTTACTGAACTTCATTCGGTTTCTGTTTAGATTGCTGTCTTTCAGTGTATCAGGTGTCTCCTCATGATTTAGCATAATCCGCAAATTTGATCTGCCCACACATTGCAGCTATTCTGGACGACTGGCGGGTGGACAGGGAAGAAATTCTCTCTGTAACAGCTAGTGATATCTCCTCAGTTCTCTGTCTTGGATTTTGCCTGGATCAGCTTGATTTTGCATTTTTCAGCAAAAAATCTTTCTGTCTCAAAGGAGCAGAACAAGGTGGACTTTCTGCTCTGAAAAGCAGAAAGCATCTGAAAAGCATCTCTTCCTGAGACGAAAATCTTCAAAGTTGTTTGGTATCTAATCCAAAAAGTAGACTTGGGCTTCATGTCTGACTAACTGGGTGGTATATTAAGACAAGGACACCTTGATCCTGTTTGAATTTGGCTGTCCCTTCAGTGTAAGCTTCTCTTACTATGGCTGAGCTGGTGATCTTCTGAACCCTCCTTTACTTATAAATATTGTAGAGAGAGAAGTTTTATCATTTGTTTTTTTTTTTTTTCCCTTGGGCCTTTGGGCAGGTATGCAGCTTTTAGTCCCTTGGCTTTTACATATGGCTCCATTCCTATTGCATTTTAGTGCAATTTAAAATGCATAAATATTGAATATGAATATAAATATTAAATATGAATTCAGTAGCTGATAAACTTGTAAAGCATAGTACAAGCAGCAAGTGAAGCAGTGTTTGAATTTTTACTTGAGAAACAAACAAAACATTTCCTTGTACTAGAGAATACTAAAATTTCTGCAGCACAAAGATTTTGTTTGGCTTCTTCAGTATCGTCAAATGATCTGCTTTTAGTTAAACAAGTGTGGTGTTCTTTCTGTGTAGGAAAATTGAAGAGACTATCCATCTTGAAGGTTGATCAGAACAGACTTACTCAGCTAACAGATGCAATTGGAGACTGTGAAAGCCTTACTGAATTAGTTCTAACTGAAAACCAGCTGCTGGTGAGTATGGTCTTCACTGCTCAAATGGCTGGTGGTAATTAGACCTGCAGATAAGTGTTCATTCACTTAGCTTGTAAGGCTACTCACCTTACTATTGCTAGGCAGTGAGTTTCCTTTAAATGCACCTTATTTCTAACAGAATCACAGAATGGTTGAGGTTGGAAGGGACCTCTGAAGATCATCTAGTCCAACCTCCCTGCTCAAGCAGGGTCCTCTAGAGCATGTTTCCCAGGATCACATCCAGACGGGTTTTGAATATCTCCAGGGAAGGAGACTAAACCTGTTAAATGACTGCTGAAGATTGAATTAGGTGTAGTAACAGTCCTCTCTTCCAAAGGCTTAAGCAGTTATATATTCACTTTTGAATTTTTCATGATCAGTAAGGAAACTGGAGAGCCTAGAGTGCAGGTATCATTCACTTTGTTGCTTTTTTAATGTGGAGTTTGTGTGGCATTGTGTTGTTGCCAGTTCCTGCTGTGTATTATCTTGATCAGAACTTATTGGAACTGAATAGAAGCCCCAAGTGCGCCAGAGCTCCTGTTGTACTCTCCCTTACTCTGCTGATCTGCTTCATTCAGGCGTTCAATATGACATTTGGTCAGTTAAAATAAAATTTGAAACTTACTCCTTTTAGGCATTTCCTTCCATTATTTTTAAACTGCATTCACATGACACTGCCACTTGAAATGGCGAGTAGAAGCATTTATAAAAATTTAGCTTTGAGCATATAACTTCATTTAGGTTGGTGCTTGGTTGAGCTTATTGCCTGTTTGAAAGCCTGTTGGAAGGACACCTGTCCACAGATCAATTCATAGCACCTAAATTAGAAGTTTGCCTCTGTCAATTAACTACTTAGGGAGCCCCAAGTTAGATAGCATGGACATTCTGCATACATGCTTCTATTAACAGCTGTTAGACATCTCTCATCTCAGTGCCGAGATGGCTCATGAGTGAATTGTATTAGAATCTGAAATCTGTGTATGTTTTTTCTGTGAAACCTTGCAACCCCCTTGGAAGGCATGGTGGTAACTGAAGATAGCTGAACTCCAGTTTTGCAAGTGGATTGGTCCCTTAATTTTGTTTTTAAAGTGAGATAAGTTTTGTTCTGACTCTGAGTTTACAATACTAATTTGTGCATTGCTTTGTTTTTGGTACAGACACTGCCGAAGAGCATTGGCAAACTAAAGAAGCTGAACAACTTAAATGCCGATAGAAACAAATTAACCTCTTTGCCCAAAGAGGTAAGTCTTGTGCAATTAACTGTTACAGAAGTGATTATACGAACACAAAACTGTGATTTCAGATGCCTACAAGAAGTAACAGGGAGCTTTGATCTACTAGTATTCCTCCGAAAGAGATCACAGCCAGAAACTTGTCCATTAGATCTGAACAGCAGTTGTAGTGGTTTGGTGGCTTGAAAGTGTACAATGACTTTGAACAAGAAGGCTCAAATCTAATTAACTTATAACTAGTGATTCCTAGTGTGGATGTCAGGCCCGGCACTATTTGAAGACTAGAAGTTCTGTTTGAGTGCAATGCATTTGAACACAGATATGCCTCTTCTGTAGGTAACACAGAAATACAGCAAGGAGTCTTCGTAGCCTCACTCTTGTGAGCAGGTCGGAAGTGCAGGTTTCAGATTCTGAAAAATGATTTTAACACTGGTTTAACAATCTTTTTTGTTTTGGAGATATCAGACTACTTTTACCTTTAAACATGACGACCTGAAGTGACCAAAATCACTCATATCTCAAGTGACATCAGCTTTGATCACTGGGACTTCTTGTCCATCATAGCAGTATATGTAGTGAAATGAGGCTAGAACTTCTGATGTAAAAGTAAATGTAATGATGGCCTTAGAAGTTTAGCGCAGCAATAAATTCTGGGAAGAAGTTGTGTTGCTAGTGAAAATTAAAAAGAGGAAGCAATATACTGTTGCAGAAGCATTGAACATAGAGTTGCTTTCATTTGCACTACTATTTTTCTGTAATTTTTATCCAGGTAATTCTTCCTCTTAATTTTCCTACGTGTAGCTAACCCCTGACTTTTAGGTAGTAGGTTTTGTACACCACATTGTCATCCCTTAAACTTCAGGAGGAAAAGGGGTTGTCAGGTGGCAGCTAGTGAATGGGAATTGAGAAGTATCAAAACTGGCTAGTTAGCACACACTTCCCCTTCGGCCTTCCTGGCTGTGGACCTGTGACAGCACGAGGAAGAGGCAAAGTGACCGGGAACTAGGAGGTGGGAAGAGAGCCTGGAAAGAAGAAGAAGAAAAGAAAAAAAAAGTTTGGAGAGGAGGGATTGGGAGAGGGAAGAGGGATGCTACTGTGGCGCTCTCAGCAGCTACATGTAATGACCAGAGGGTTCTAACAGTGCAGGTCTCAGCTTCAGCAGGTCAGTTACAGAGAAGGGGCTGCACAGTAGTCCTTACATATTCCTTTCCAGTTTGGCTTGCAAGTGTGTCTTTGGGGTGGGTGGTGGGAGAGGGAAGAACGTGTGGGCACTGAAGCTTCTCTTGCAGAACGGTTCCTTCTCCACAGAGGTGCTGACAGCAGACCCCAACTGCATAAATGCTAGCAAGAGATAGGATCCTGGCAAAACCAGGTTTCAGGGTCGGATGTTATGACAGTTTTGATATTGTGGTCCTTTAGCTGAAAACTTTCCATGTCTTTACAAAGAACTTAAATTAACACATTTCGATGGGTGTTCTAAAGTATTTGTACTTGAGCCTGTATGATTTTGAGCCTAATCCACCTTTAAGCAGAACTGCTCTGAGTATAGTACAGCATGTGAGGTTTTATGGATGCACTATATTTCCAGAATCACCATTCGTAGCTTATGTAGTTTATAAATGCTTTTCTTAGTTAATGATGTCCATGGTACTGGAAAGGGAAGAATCTCCCAAATATTTTATGTGTTGGGGAAAACTGGAATGCCCTCACTGTGAAACATCACAGGGAAAACATTTGCATATACAAGGAGAAGAGCTTATAGCCTTCCTGTATGGGACAACTTGTAAGAGACATAAGACTTGGAGATGGTGTATAAAGCCTATTGTAAGGAGGAAGGTATGTGACGAGGAGCAGCATGGCTTGGAAGGATCAGGGACAAGGGTGAGAGGAGGAGGCTTGGATTCAGAAGAAAGTAAAGTGGAATTAATACGGGGTGTGTGTGTGTTTGCCTGGGGGGAATAACAGAATCAAGGGCTTTGTGCAGAACAAAAAAAGAGACTGATGCTAAAGACAAAATCATGGACCTGGGACCGGGAGTGGGTGGCAGAGGGGGAAAGTACTGCCCAGTCAGTGAGGGAGCAAGGGTTGTTGAAGGGTGAAGTGAAGAACAAAAACGTGCATGGAGAATGTTAGTGCACGTAGGACTTCTGGCATGTGAAACAGAAGGGAGGGACACTCTTGCACAAGGGGTGCGATAAAGTAAGGGATGAGTTTGTGTTTGGGGAAGAGGGGTGATGAGGAAATGGCATATCGTACCTGAAATGAGATGAGCTGGAGAGTAATAGAAAGTCCATGAAACAAAGATGAGAGAGCATGGCAGAGAAACAGAGGAATACAAAGAGCTCCTTGGTATCCACCTCTTTAAAATAGATTTTTTTTTTTTTTTCTGTAAAGGTCTCCACACTTGTGTGTGTATCTTATTAGAGCAAATACTTTGAAATAACATTTAACCATAAGATTTCCCGAATGTTTCATTAAAGTGTGTTTTTTGTTCTGTGAAATTTGTGTTAGAATCCCTTGAAATTTAAAGAAATTTAAAGAAATCAGTCCTCCTCTAACTGGAGGTAATATCTACCCTCTAGATCGGGGATCTGAATTCAGAATTGGCAGTGGTAACAAGCAGAAAGTAAGTTACTCCTGAATCCATAAAGAGCTGATGTAATGGCTTGTCTTAACAATGTTGTTAGTGTGTGTGCATTGCAGTTCCTACCATCTAGCTACCCAGGCTTATTATGGATGCACTATATTTCCAGAATCACCATTCGTAGTTTATGTAGTTTATAAATGCTTTTCTTAGTTAATGATGTCCATGGTACTGGAAAGGGAAGAATCTCCCAAATATTTTATGTGTTGGGGAAAACTGGAATGCCCTCACTGTGAAACATCACAGGGAAAACAGTTTTCAGTTTCAATTCCTTATGCTTAGGCTGTGTAATAATACGCTTTTGCCTCAAAGTCTTTTTAGATTGCCTTCTAAAAATGCTGAAATGCTATTTTTGAATACAGAGAGCAATCTACAGTTCTCTGCTCATGTTTTGTCTACTTCTGGTGGTGCATTTTTCTTTACCACTAGCTTTTTACTGTAAACCAAACATGAGCAATTATGTAGGACAGATTTTCTAGTAAAAATTCAGAGGAATTCAGTGGAGAGTCATGCTTGAGAGCTCTAAAAGAAAAATACTCTGTAAACAGAGTGCACGGGTATAACAAGTACTGTTTACTCTTAGGCAAACTATCCACAGAAGCAGCTTCAGGGGTGCTGATAATGGCAAAGATGCCAATGTTCAGTTTCCCTTTAGATGGGAGGTAGGAAGAATTTGGTGTCTTGGTGAAATGTTCAGTTGCCACGTTCCTCTTCCGCATTATTGGCTTAAGAACTGCCCCCCCACCACCAACAAAAAAAAAATTAGTAGAAGAAAAACTGAAGAAAAATTGGAACATCACCCTTTTTCTGTTTGTTGGGAGGTTCTGCTGATGGTGAGAAAGCATGCCATCTTTAGCATTTATTTTCATCTCAAGCTAACTAATATTTAAAGTTGGTCACAAGCTTCTGGCAGCAGTCGTTTTCAACACCACTACCTGCTGCGTGTTGCTCAAGATATCTCTTGAGATGGTACGGGGAACATTGGTGTCTCAGACCTTCACATGTCAGTCGGTTTTAGCCATTGTACACTGGTTCCCTCTTCACAGAAGCAGAGTCAAAGAGGTGGGAATAGAGTATGCACTGCCAATATTCTTGCTTGATATTTTCCTTTCCCTCTTCTTCTTCCTGCTTTCTCTTCTCCTTTCCCTGTCTAACAGAACTGCTGAAACAGCTGTGTGATTGTGACCTTCATCCATAAGAAGTGAGTGTGGGATAAGCCCTTACTTCCTTCTCCACGTCAAGATTTTTGTTGGAGGGAAAGGGATATAGAGTCTAACAGCATGGTATATAGGAAAAGTGGGGCCCTATCCTAAAGAGAAGAATACCAGTACCGTATGTCATATCTAGCTGCTTGTGTATCTGTCCCTTCCTCCAGAATTATTCTTGCAGCACAGAGAACTTTTATAGATGTGATGGCAGAAACTGTGTGTCTGTTCTAATATAGCCTGCTGAGATAAGTTATGAATTCTAGCTTTTCTCTTTTTTCTTTCTTTCTTTTTGGTTAGCAGTTTACTAGGATTGGATTTTGAGTCAGCCTGTCAAATATTACATTACATTACCAGATGGTTTCTATGCAGACCTGTAAAACCATTCTACCTTCTGCTGTAAGATTTCTTGGGGTTATTGAGGAACTTGAATGCAATACCCCTTCAAAGTTTCCTGGTTCAAATGTTCTTCTATATCAGGTTTCGGTATATAAGGTGAATCTGAAACAACTGAATGTCTGACAAAGACTTGAGTCACTGGCTGGTTTCTTCCTCAGTATCTCATCTTGGAGACTGAACTCTCTCTAAATGAAGTGACAGGCGAAACAGATTTCAGCAAGAGCTGAGTATGTCTAAACCTGTTCAGTGTTACAAATGTTTTTCCCTTTAAACTTGAAAGACCTGCCTGGTGACTCTTTAGTATTGAAATCTCACCCTGACACTGGAACGCTGGTGAAACTCGTGTGTTGGTTTTGGCGTTACATGAATAACCTCCTTAGACTATTTTCCAGTTCATGTGCTTTTGTTAATGAGTCTCTACAACTTGCAGAGTTCTGGTAATGCGGCCTTCCTGACTCTGATGTATATTGCGCCTGAGAATATTACTACAGTAGGTGAAACTGTAGGCTTGTTTGGGTAATAACTGCTTTTTTAGGTAAATTTTTTTTTTTAACAAGTTTAGACTGCTTTGTTATTTCTTGTTATTTCTGACCGTATTTTCCTGTGTCCCGTCCCTTCCCTCATTTGTGTAAAAGTGTGTATTTGGGTGCCTCGGTGAGCGGGGGCGAGGGGGAGACAGTAAGGAAGAACGCAGGAAAACTTGTCTTCAGTGAGACGGAAGAGAAGCTGTGTTGCTGTGCTCCTTCCGTGCTAGTCAGCAGTGGTGCAGGGATATTGAAGTGAATTTATAGAAACCAGCCCATTTAAAGTTTAGTTAGTTGAGCAGTTTCCTCCACCTCTAAATATATTCTATACTTGCAGTTAAGGGATTAAATGCATTTTATCTGGGGCCAAGGAAGATTCTGACTTTATTTGCTCTGTCCAAACAGAATTTTGGTTATGACACCCTGAAAACGGTTTCACAGCAAAATAGGAACTATATTTAAATTCCTTATTTGTTTGAGTTGTGTAAGAGTTCTTGATGCTGACTGCTGTAATGAGACTTCAGTAAAAGAGATGTCACTAGTTCTTCAATTGAACGAGTCACGTGCTAGACTATTGTTGATATTTGTCACAATTTCATATTTTTTGCATAGCTTATGCATGTGTAAAAGATGCTAACAAAGGCTGGTAGAATTGATTAACAGCTTTTGTGCAGTTAACGGATTATGAGATCAAAAAATATTATTCAACTGAAGTAACTTTAAGGTCTTTTCAATTTCCCACCTTTAATTTGTGTTTTGGCTTTGGGGCACTAATAACATGGGTGGATATCACAGTATTTCAGAGAAATCCAGTTAGTGGTGGTGATGATTACTGCAACTGATTGCTTGGTCTCAAGAGAGGGAGTAAAAGTGAATGTTCGGGAGGGATCTAAAAGGAAGAGAGAGATGAATCTGTACCATCTTCTTGAGTTAATCTACAGAAAGCTGCAGGAGTTCAGGTGCAGAGGTATCAACAGCAGGAAAAAAGCCAAATGCCAACCACAAGGCTATCATAACAGAAGATAAAAGCCGTAAAAGCCAGGTGATCAAAAATATGCAAGTGATGCAGGTCTCAAAACTACAGTCTGTCTGCAACAGAGAAGAGGAGTCATCAGAAACATTAGCAGAGAAGTGATGTGATAAGACTGACAATTCTGGAAGGTTGTTTAAGGCAGACTGGCAGTGGCTGTGTGGATGTCCAGAAAGTGGAAGGCTGAAGTAATGGACATGGTCATGATCAGAACATAGAGGGGAGTTTTAGCAGCCAAGCTGACGTGTTCTCTATGCATACCCAAGTCTTACTGTTCCTTCAGAACAAGGAAGCTGTTGGAAAGATGAGTCTCAGCCTGAGACAGAAGAGAAGAAGACTCAGTAAGGGTAGACTTTTGTGCGGAACCTAGAGGAATCTTGCTGACGCTCATACTCTGATGCAAGTCCATCTACAAATAAGCAGTTTTGTTCGTATTTTATAGTTGTAAAATTGATAATACTTCATAGTAAGGATTGTTTTTCTCCTTGGATTCCTTCTGACTAATGGCTTTTTTTAATCTGAGCTGATTGTTTTGGGGGAGTGGTGAGATCAGACGAGTGAATAACTCTAACTTAAAGTTGCTAGAATAAAATAAGTCTCAGAAGTTTTGTGTATCACTTAGGCATACACAACTCATTTTTGAGTTGAGACGTTTTCCTGATGTCTAGTCCATTAAAGAAGAATGTCAAGACTTCTTTACGCCTCAAGTCTTTGGAACAGTTATTCATGTGCCTAGAACTAAGCACATGCTTGTCCCATTACTTGAAGTCTGTGCTCAAAATGAACTGTATGCTTAACTGTTAAATGGGCTTGTGGTCTAAAATGTGTACTTGGTGCATATGTGATGGTTTGGCAAAGTCTGTTGTAAGCATGTGATCAAACCCAGGGAAAGCATGAGCAGAGTGCCTGGCTCTTTGTCGGTTAATGACTCTCAGCCAAACCAACAGAGTTCTGGTACTGTATTACTTCATAGTGGTCGCAATGATATTTTTCCTTCAGCATGCCATTTAGTGTGTGCACTTTGCCTCAACGGTACCCCTCTGTGTTTAGGTTTTTCCAGACATTGGACCTAATGTCTTTCTTTAGTGCTGGATGGTTGCAATCTTTTTTGAAATGACAAAGGTTTTATTTTGTAACTACCAGCTTATCCTTTTTCCTGTGATAACTCACCTGATGCTAACTGCTTGTTAGATGCTGCCTGCATTTTATAAAAACAGTTTCATAAAAAGATTTTAATATCTTGTCTCATATCTCCCCCCACTCCTTTCTTCAGAAAGTTGTCTTTACCTCTGAATTCAACCACAACTTTTAACAATTACCTATTGACTGATAGGTGCAAAGTTAAAATAATTGACAGCAGCAACTTATGAGTTCTAACACTCTTTAGCAGTAAAAGAATGTATGTTCTGTCTCCGTTTGTTGGCATGCTCTTGTCCAGTATGGATTAAAAAAAAGATAAATTGAACATCTCTTGTATTTTCTTAATTGTTAGCCGCTTGGAAAATTATGGTCAGGTAAATTGGTAACCCTGTAAGTATTATTCAGTCCATGATTCCACTGTTACCTTTCATTAAACTGCTTTAAATGCATGATGACTCAAGCTGGCTGGTTCCACTGCTGCATTTTTTCATTGTCGAAAGTATAGAAGTTTCCGTCTCATCAGGGCTGCATGGCTTGCTTTGTTTGTCTGGCTAAATTGTTTGGATCTCCATGCTCCAAGACTGAATAACTCAAACTTCATTCATGGAAAAGCAAACACTTTGCGTACAGTTAGGGCATCACTTTCCAGTTCATCCAACATTCACTAACTGTATCTCTTGCTTTTCACGGCTCCTCATGTTAGATAACACCAATTAGACACTTAACATATATATATTTTCTATATGGCACTCCATATTCTGTGAACGTGTCAAGGCACGTTATTTAAGAATCTAGATGTACTTTAAAGGGATTCGCAGAATTACTGTGCTAAAAATGCTTGCTTATGATTTGAGTGCTAGTTTCTAGGGCCTTTGATTCATGAGCTGAAATGGCTAAGAAGGTTTCTGTTCTTCGTGTACGCACAGGGCCTAAGGAGCTCATCCTCTTGTGAAATAGCTGCAGCTTGGAGTGCAGTGGTATCTGGGAAATCATCCCAGATTTTGCTTTGTCAGCATGATGTTGTGGTATAACTGCACTGTAAATAGCTTGTGAATCAGAAGCCTTGAGCAGCTGACGGCTGCTTTCTTCTGTTAAAATGTATGAGGAAGGTGAGTGGGTATAGATGCTCCATTTGCTTGGTTTATTTTCAAAGCCACAGTTGCGCCTTTCTAAAACCCCTTTCTCCTTGGTAAATAGTGTAGGTTAAATGGACGTGATTTTTACTTCGACTAGTGGAAAAAGCTTTTGTGGTTTTTTGTTTGAGTCATCTAAAACTTGGTTTTGGATTGACTTCTGCTTTTGGCAGAGACAGAACTGATAGTTAACTAAAACACTTCAGTAAGTAATTCCAGAGTGGATTTGGGGACTTCTGACCAAGGTAAGTGAGAGATGTTGGCTATGTTGTGGTAAAAGAGCCTTACTTCTTAAAAGAGAGTTTTTCTTTCAGTAGTCAATATAGCTGGTAAATGAGAGACGCATGTTTTTAGCTCCCTCTGAAGAGAGCTCCTTAAAGAAGCGTCGCTTAGAATTATATGCATTTATCCAGAAGTATAGAAATATTTAATACTTTATTTTCATATTTACATATAGGTAAGTTTAGAATTCCTTATTTTTGAACTAAGAATTTTCAGTAGATTTGCAGTCTGTAATTCAGTTCTAAGTGCACTTAACTTGAAAGCTTCAAAAGCTATTTTACCTCTAATATTTGGAGAAAGGGAAGAAAGGTGTGGATTTTTTTGGTTTTGTTTTTCCTCTCATGGGGATTTTTGGAATTGGAAAGCAAGCAGTAATACTTTTAGATGCTACATAAGATAAGTAAGCAAAGGTAAGTTTGTGACTAGGAACAAAGTTATTTGAAGCAACTTTCAAGTCACTAAAATTAATAATCTCACTGTTTGTAGGAGTAGTAATTGCCATCTGGAGCAAAAAGTCTGATTTTTTTTTTTAATAAATGTAAAGGCTTTGTTTTTCTGCAAATAGGTACCTTTGATGCAAAATAAAAATGTTTTAATAAGAAATTTGGAAAATCTCATCTTTTGTACATAGAAACTAGCTTGGGAAGGCAGATGTTTGTGTTTGGATAAAGTGATAGAGACAGAGAATATTAGATTAAATTGGCAAGTTCAGATGGGAATCGTTGTGAAATTAGATGCTTCTAATAAAACGGAACACCAGAGATGATGCTCGTAAAGTCTTCTACTTTTTGTGAGCTCTTCATTACTCTTTGCTGACTCAATAAATGTCAGGAGTTGATTGTTTTATTTAGCATTTTGCATTGCCTGAGGCCCCATTGCACTTGGTTCTGTATGGTTACTGTGAGGAAAGAAAGGATTAATAGGTAAATACAGAACTAGAAAACACTGAAAGTTAAAGCTAGTACTTTTTTCTGAGAGTAGTCTACAAAGTGACATCTGTATGAGGTTACTGATCTCTTCCTGGCTTTGAAGGTTGTACAAGGTAGGTAGAACGTGACTTCTTTATCAAGCTATACATTATTGATAACTAAAGCTATTCAAGAAACCACTACAATATACTCCCTTCAGGTCAGATTTCTTTTAAGTTTACACTCGTTTGCAGACTGCGCCCCAGAGGGGTGAAGTGTCTTGCGGCCATTGTAACTTGAACGTGCTATGACATATTATGTGACCTGCACTGCATGCCTTTGCTTATATTATAGTACTGAAACAAAAACAGACTTTTTCCTCTCCTTTCTAATATAGATTGGGGGGTGCTGCAGTCTTAACGTCTTTTCTGTACGTGACAACAGATTATCTAGAATTCCCTCTGAAATTTCACAAGCCACTGAACTTCATGTCCTGGATGTTGCTGGAAACAGGTAAAGAGATTTTTTTATTGTCACATTTCTCTGCTGGTTTTACTTAATTCTCTCTAAAGACAAAGACATTAGATCTAAGAGTGAAGTAGCAAAAAGCTAATTCTGAGTTTTGTGTTAGCATGACTATTGAAACTGTCAAAGAGTTCTTCCCCTGTGGCCTGAAGTAGCATAAGTGGTGTATTGTCACAAGTAGCTTTTCTGGACCGCTTTGCCGATGAGGAAAAGACAAAAGTTTCTGGGTTTATATGTTCCTGAATTTCTAAATTAAAACTGATAGCTTCAATCGAAGTTTACTCGATTATCTGCCTTAATGGCAAATAATTTCACAGTAGAAGTTGATTGTCGAATAAAAGTTTTAATTTTGAGTGCCTTATGGCAAAATATAATGCAGGTAATCAATAGTGCAACTCAGACCTTGTGTCTTTTTCATAAGTCTTAATTGATACAGTTCAGAAATCAAAATGCAGAAAGGTGTAGACAGAAGCATAAAACAGCAAAATAGTGTAGTTGCTTGGTAGGAAGGTAACACAAAAAACGAGAGGAAAAGCAAGTGGCATCTCATTTATGTAACAGAATTCTTTCACAGGCACTTAGATACTTCTGTTCTACCAATTGTACGTACAAAGCCCTAGAGTAAAAACAGCAGTCTGCCTTCCAGTGCCGTTAACTGCAGCAGAAGAAACATTATTTTATCAGCATTATTTTATCTGATGCTCACTGCTACAGACAATTATGGTATAAAGTTAAGCTGCAGGTTCTCCTTAGAAGACTGGGATAGTTTGAGTTGATCGATGCTGTAATGCCTTGTTTATGGACCTCAGTTCCCTGTTTATTCCGACTCAGCAGTATATGCACAATAGAATATCATAAAGTTGACTCGTAAGTCACCTAGAAATTGCCCTGCATCTTTTACTTTTTTTTTTTTTTTTTGAACTAGGCTGATGTATCTTCCCCTCTCACTGACTACCTTAAAGCTGAAGGCTTTGTGGTTGTCAGATAACCAGTCCCAACCTTTGCTGACGTTTCAGACTGACACAGACCCTGAAACAGGGGAAAAGATTTTAACGTGTGTATTACTTCCTCAAATGCCTTCTGAGCCTGGTTGCCAAGGTAAGTACTTAGTCAGTTTTGCTTTATGTAGAAATACTTTTTTTTTTTTTTTTACTGTGTTGTCTGTTCCCTAAAAGTTTGTAAAACAGGCTTTTTGAAATCTATGCATTAGCCCTAATGAGCACAGTACTGATTGAGCTTTCACCTAAGAATATGTTTTCTAATCACGCTAGTTTTCAAACAACTTTAAAATATGGCTGTGAGTGCTACTGAATGTACAAACCTGACTACAATATATGAAATATATGAAGATCTGGAAGAGGAACACATAATTGTATCATTATCTGAGATTTTCCGCTGGGCTGAGAAGTGGTATCCATATTTGTGTATAGTGGCTATACATTTTAAATACATATATGTGGTGAAAACTGGTGGTTTTGCAACTACAGTCTCTTTACTGGAAAAATAATTGAATAGCTGGTAGTAAGCAGTAGGCATTTAACTTCATAGCACACTATACTTCTTTAAAGCACGGATACTGTACGGTAGCTTTATTCTTAGACATGTGCAGAACTGATGAGGAAGAGCAGATTTGCACCGTACGTTGTTTTTATCCTTTGTGCCTAAACTTGCCTCTAGGTCAGGTGGAACCTTAAAGTCTTTTTCACCTGTTGATGGGCTGCCACCCCAGTAACTTCTGGATGTTTTTTATCTCCCAAAAGCTTTTACAGCAGTGTGTAAAAGTTCAAGGGGATTTATCTGAGCTAATCATTTAAACTCTTACTGTGATCATTGGATAATTCATCCTATCCCAAAATAGACTATTAAAAGAAAGTGTATGGATTACTTTCCACTCACTGCAGAGGGCACCAGCTCAGCTGTACATACTTCTGTTGTAGGTGTCCAAACTTAGGTGAGATTAATCCCGCTCCTTCAATACTAGGGAGTTGGAGCAAACCAACCAATAGAAACAGTTTAAAAAAAAAAAAAAAAGTTCTGACACTGTTCTGTGTCAGTTTCTGGATTTTAAGAGCATACAGATTAAGAATTAAATAAATGAATTAACCCACAGCACTCAGTAGAAGAAAACAAAGCTAGCTCAAGAGTGGTAGCTGAGGCAGATTGACTTTCTCTAAAGGCCTGACTATTAAAAATTAGATTCCCTCTTCCACTGATGAATCTTGTAGCTTCAAGGGTACAAGGCCCTGAGTTAGGATTGTTGGACGTCTGTGTCTAGCAATAGTAGAAGGTTAGTAAAAGTAATGATAGTGGGCTATGGAATGCCATCTAGGGCATTGGCTAATATTAGATGGCAGCCCTATTTTGAAAGAAGAGCATGTATCGTGGCAAAAACATTAAATTGTATTATTACATCATGATATTATATCATTAAAACTGTCACAAACTTGAAACTGTCCAAATACAGAAACTTCTCATTTATGCAGAAACTGCTACTGATCGTGTATACTTGATAAGAAAAGTTAACACTAGTTCTCTTTTCCATCCAAAATACAGAAATAGCCCATTGCAAACCCAGATGAGTGATTGGTTGGTTATTGCAATTAATAATAATATATGATTTGATATTTTAGAGTTGCTGTGAATCTTCAGTTATGTTTGCTGTTCTAACAGATAACCTGCCACGATGTGGTGCTTTGGAAAGCTTGGTAAATGAAATGTCAGATGAGACATGGAATGAGCGGGCGGTGAATAGAGTCAGTGCAATTCGCTTCTTAGAAGATGAAAAAGATGAAGAAGATAATGAAATGGTATGTTTTCCAAGCCATTGGACACCCACAAACACTGTGACTTTAATGCAAAAGTCTAAAAAGTCTGAGCTGTCTTGCTACAAACATTTCAGCTGTGACTGCACACTTTTTATATGCATGTTTTTATAGCAGAAACTTCTCATACTAACTGCTGAAACTTTTCATATTGACTTCAAATATATTTTCTTCTTCTTATTATTTTTTTTCTCCGAACATATCTTTCAGTTCTGATGCAAGACAGTCTTTATTTTGCATTGTTTTCCTGGGTCTCCTTAAGATGTTTTCCTTCCAGCCTTCCAGAAACAAGATAGGATCTTCCTCTGCATCTGTGAAGCTTTACTGCCTAAAGTTATATAGGGCCTAAACAGGATTCCAGCACTCTGGCATGTCTCTCCATGAAGTTTGCTACTCTGTTACATTGTTTGCGTCTCTCACTTCCAATCTGTCCCGCTGTCTCTCTCTCTCTAATTTTTTCTCCACCATTTGCATTGAAACAACCATAGTGTCCATGAACAGCAAGAATGTTGCTCATTAGTTTTACACTTACAGAAAGGATGTGGGAACATCTGTCACTGTACTTATTAGACCTCCATTAAGTTGGGCTCTGCACATCTTGAATATCAAAATGCTACGTGGTCTTTAACTTTCTCCAACTTTTATTAACAACTAAACCTCCTTGTAAAGGTTAAGACTGCTTGAATCAAATTTTCAGCAGGTTTCTCTGATACTCTAAAAACTTACTGGTGGTTCTCATTGTGTATCAGAGTTGGGCTGAAAATACAGCTTTAATTCAGTTTTGCCAGTGCCAAACCCTAATTTTAAATCTCCTGTTACATGGAAACTTAGATCTGAGCTTGAGATAACTCAGACCACTGTCTGAAGTGTAGTACGCTAAGAAGCATGGTCTTACTTTAAAAAGTGACTTTAACAATTCTTACGAGGTAGGGAAATGAACATTTCAGTTTTCTAGTAAGATGCTTGCTTAATCAAAAGTGCTAGAAACTAAAAGTTTCTGACAAGCATAATTCCCAGATAGCCTGATAATGCGGTTCAGAGTCTAGGTATGCACTCTGCGTGTCTGTCTGGGTTACTGTCAGCTAACTTAAACAGGGCTGTGGTAGTGTAAACTCAGTAAATAGTCTTTGGTGCATAGATGGAATACGGTCTGCTCATTTACTGTTTGTGACATCTAGGGAACTAAGGACAGTATGAGATCTGTCTATTGGAAAAAGAGGGTCCAGAATTCAAAGAACAAAGCTGTATCTTTTTATAGGAAGGTTTCTTGTTCACAGTTTTCCAGAATAAAGCTTACTTTATTTTTTTCAAAAAATTGTGAACGACTGTATGACCAATTATGTTCCAAACTTTTTTTGTCTTGTTGATTTTCATCTACAGTGATACAGAAATAGACCGTTTCAGGTAATAAGGCTTCTTAACTGAAAATCGGAGCATTTGGATGGGAATTCATTGCTTTTTTTTTCTTCTTCCCTTCCACTTACCTCCCCATTCCCATCTCCTTTGGGAATGGCCACTTGATCCAATCAAGATCCAGGGATGGTAGCAAGCTGATGCTCATCAGCTGTGCTGGGCATTTGACTAGGGTATGTTGTGAGTCCCTGTAGCTCCCAAGATGATGATGCTTCTTAAGAACTGTGCCAGACTGAGAATGTCCATACAATTTCCATGGCTCAGGCACTAACAGTGGCTGCTTTGAGTAATGGTATTACATCCTGACTTGAGGCAAGAACTTTTCTGGGAGAAAAACAGAAGCCTATGATCCTATTGGAGGGAGAGGGGAATTTTCAAAGCAGTCTTGACCAGTCTACCCATTTATGTAATCTAAATAGTTTACATGTATAGCACTGAAAACTGATTGCATGTATATATGTATTATGCTGATACATATTTGTGCAATTACTCTTAGTGTACTGTTGGTCTCTAATCTGGATGCTAACTGAAGTTTTTGTAACTTTTGTTTTCCTTGCAAAGGTGTCAACACAATGGTGTTACATCCTTGTGTCTAACATGCAACAAAAATACTCCCCTCCCTTTAAGATCTTTGTTTTCAGTTGACAAGAGAGCCAAACTGTTTGATGGGGCCGAAAGGCGTATAGATTTCCATACAGACATGTAATTGACACTATAGAGAGACCTTGTGGGATTCTTTCAAAACTAGCCGGATTTTTTTTTTGTTTTGGGTTGTGATCTTAAATCACTTGCATGGTCTTGAAAAAAAAAAATCTCAACTATATTTATAAAAGAATCTTCATTTTGTAACTTGTAATTGCACTTCGTTTTAGTGGTTTTCCGATTGATAGGTCAAGAGAGGAAAAATTTTCTCCTAGGCAGTTCTTAAAACTTCTTTCACTATCTTCATCAAGTGCCTAGGAAATAACGTTCAAAATAAAGCACAGTTTAAAAAGAAAAGAAAAAAATGAAATTGACAGCTAATATTTGGTATGTAAATGCTAAAGCCTTGCAAGTGTGTTGTTTTTCAAAGAGACGAAGGCAAAACCACTTATTGCACTGTTTATTTTTAGAGAACACTTCTAAGGCGAGCCACTCCACACCCTGGAGAATTAAAGAACATGAAAAAGACAGTGGAGAATTTACGGAATGATATGAATGCTGCTAAAGGACTGGATTCAAACAAAAACGAGGTCAATAATGCCATTGACAGAGTGACCACTTCTGTGTAGAATTTCATCTCCAGATTTTACCTCCTGTGTCTTCCCCTGCTGTTGAAATGTTCCTGTCGTCTTCTGGGACCTCACTGAACCCCCTTTTGTTTTTAACCAGAATCAGATTCATCATCTCCATATATGTGAAAAGTGCTGCCCACTGGAAGAAAGTGCCTTATTTCATCCAGGCAGTGAACCAGTAATTTCCAAATCAATATTGTAATTTTAATAGTGCTAGGCTTTTTTAAAGTATGATACACTACTGTATTCAGAATACAATATTTTTGTCTTAAGCACAGGGGAAATAATGCTTTTCTTCTCCAGATTGCTGGGATATCCTTTTCCCAGTGGCTGGATGTGCTGGTGGGAAACATAGTTTTGTGGAAAATTGATACTTTTTTTTATTTTGTTGGCAGCTCAGATGGTGTAAATTTTAAAATTTTGTATAGGAGTTTCATAACAAAATGGTGTATTTCATTTTTACGAGAAAATTTATCTTAAGCGGTACATATTTTAGTATTTGTGGAAGAGAACAGGTTTCACAGACAACTGTATTCGTTTCTACCACCCATTGTGCCTTAATATGTCTTGTACGTTATATTAGTCTTAAGAGAAATAGCAATTCTTGAGAAAAGTGGGTAGTTTTAAACTTGGTGTCCTGTTTTAGATATGTTCTAAATTTCAGTCAGTAATTTGTTGGGACTTTTACAAAACAGAACTTATGTTTATATCATGGGATTTTAGTTTGTGAAGCACAAATGTTAGTTTTGTTGTATACGGAATTAAGATAAAAATGACCAAACTGCTATTGTTTATTACATAATGCACTCACACTTTAACTTAGTTGTAATGAAACATCTTGTTTTGGATGCAGTGTTGCATTGCAGTCAATAGAAATTCATGCTTCCATTTTGTTTAAATGTGCCATCTGTAAAATAACTTGAAAAACAGCACGATAGACTTTCAGAAGCACAATATGAAGCTAGTTTTATGTATTACACAAGAAAGCATGATTCTTTAAAGTGCTTTAGTGGTTTTATATAAATATATAAAACCATAATAAAAAATCTTTAAAAGCCTCACTAGATTTATTGTATCATTAAAATAGCAATTGAAGTATGTATGGCATAATGCTGAAATCCATTATCATTGTTACTGTGTTGCACTTCCAGTGGTCCAATGCTGGTTTCAAGGTCTTAACGAATCTTTAGATTCTGATTTGTTTATAAAGGTAAGCATTATGTGAGTTGAATTTGGTAAATAACAGTTGTGAGAAGGGTTGGTGAAAATTGTTTTTAGGCACAGGAAAGTACAATGCGAAGTTACATTGAAAAGTTTCCCCTGTTGTCCATTCCACTGTGTCTGTACTGGGAGGTGGGATAAGTGATGTCAGATCAGTCTATCCATATGAGGGTCCTGAATACAGAGTCTGTTGCTGAGATTTGAAAAATTAGTACGGTATTTGGTGTCTCTGGATTCTGTGCATTCTATGAGCTAACAAAGACCACTAGCTCATTCCATGCAGAGGCTTGAGCAGTCTCACTTCGAAGCAAAGAGTCAACATATTTACCGTGAGCTGATGCAATGAACCCAAATTTCAATAAAGTGAAACGCTGCAACACTTTTGCATGTATGACTAACTGTGTCCTTCCTCCCACTTAGTATTTCCTCCTGGAAGTTCTGGTTTTATATGGGATTCTGGAAGAAGATTGGGAAGGAGGAGGTCAGGGAGCAATACTAACTTCTCTGTTAAAATTGTGAAATATTGAAGGTTATAATAAGTTTTTGCAAATTAACAATTAACTTTTTATTTTGAAGCTTTTTCGAAAAGTATTGCTTTCATTTTGGTATTGAACAAGTGGGCGTTGCAAAGCACTGCCAAATACTCAAATCTAAAACAGCAAAATATATGAGATTTTTATGGTTTGTTCCCATCCCAAAGATTCCTGATTTAAACTTCAAGGTTTGATGTATTTGCAGGAGCGGTTGCAATTTGATAGACATTAGGTTAGTTTGAGGTAATGAATTTCACTCTTCCCAAGGCAGAGATCTGCAGCTGTTCTTGGTAAGCTGCTATTAAAATAAAACCAGAAATAAAATGAGATTTTGGTACAGCTGACTCTAACCTTGGATAGAATTTTCCTTTTAAAGTCCTGACAAAATAACAATTAGAAGTGGAAAATACTTGGACTGTATATCCAGAGTCCAAGTAAACGTCAGCAAATCCGTTTGAAGGAGATGAAAATGAATTCCTTAGGAAGGACAGATTGAAGACAAAGACGGCAAGACTGTGTGCTCTGTGATGACAACTCTAACGTTTTCTATTTAGGGTGGATTTGTATGTGTGCGCTCAAGATCCAGCAGGTTGAAAAGAATATGTAAAGTTTGGATTTGGGCCTTGCCATCAAAAGAGAATAATTAACTGCCCTTGTGCACGTACTCCACCCTGCTGAACTCAGAATAATCCGTAAACTGTGTTGTAGGTTTATGGTAGGTGCTTTGTCATTAGGCGGTTGCATTTTGTATGCACGAACAAGTTTGTGGAAATTGCGCAGCAGATCAAAATCCAGCCAGAAGACAGGCAGTAGTAGCTGCATCAACATTGACATGAAATAATTGCTCACAAATCAACTTTTGATTTAACAGTGAGAGGAATATGTGTTTTGGTTCTGGCGCGGAAGCCACGCAAGAACAGTGACTGGGCGATCTAGGCCTGTTGCCTTCATTTTGGGCATCTTTCACCTCCCTTCGCCCTAACTGTGTAAAAGTTGGGTGGCTAGTCTAATCTCCCTGTAGAAATCCCAGCCTAAGATAGGTCATCTGAATTGCTTATTGAAGGCATCTGTTTGCCTCTCTTGATTTATAGAAGAAAATGAATTGAGCTCACAATAGAATCCAACCTTTGTATGACTGGCTGTTACGGGAGGCAGAGGGCCTCACTAGGCCATCCTGCCACTGACCCTAAGGGACAGTCCATGTTCCCGACTTGTCACTGCATTTAGAAGTCTGTCGTCGTTGTGTGAATATGTGCTCGTTGAAAGTCTCTCTGGGTTCTCGTTATATTTCTCTAGTGAAGCTCTACGGGAGAGCTGGAAGAGGAGATCTATTTTTTATCGAAGCTAAGACTGCATAACACGTTGTTTTGTTAATGTCTTGTTTATGCTCTTTGTGTAAGGCAATTTGAACTACCAGTAGTTCAGCAGCATAAACTATTTTGTGAGGGATCTTTGGGGAAACTGGCAGTCAGTGTACTTTTCCAGGCTAATGAAAACTTGAGGTATTGCAACAGCTGCTGGATGTGTAGAATAATAGCAATTGAAGTGTCGTTTGCTTGCATGGCTAAAATGATATTTGGATATTCCCTATTCAAATAGTGACAGGCTGGCTACCCTCTCTCTCCCAAGTCCTAAATGTTTGGTCCTTAGCCTCTCTATTACAGAAAGGGTGACTCACATGTCGTTCCAGCTTACCAAAACTGCAGCAGCCCGAAAACGCAGCAGTTGCTCTGATCTCTCAAATGAGAGCTGCAAAAGTCACCAAACTCAAAGGTGCTCACTACGAATTTATTGGGGAGATGCCTAGACACCTCCCTTAGAAAGCGGTGGTCACCATTTGCAAAGTCATAGTTGTCAGCAGGACTTGTTTTGATATTTGAGAGTTATGCTAACAGGGATGGCAAAAGATGACTGTCTTAATGGCCCTGACCCCTATGCTTGCTATTTTTAGACTGTTTTAGGTACGCTTGTTCTCCCAGAAGTGTTGATAAGGTTCCACACAATTTTAACTGTATTTTATGGGTAGAGAACGCTAGTTGTTTATTACACTGAAGCAGTGTGTATCTCTAACTCCTTGAAAGCATGAACTTTTCTTCCCAATCTCTATTCTAGCTCCTTTATCTTGTGTGATGCTTTGAGGAGCCTGAGTAATGAATATAATTTTTTAATTGTAACTTTCTCTTTCAACTTCTGCTTTCTCTAATTCCTTTGTAACACTTTTTGAACACGGGTATAACACAAGCCATAGTTTGAGGAAACACTGCAATACTTACGCGTGGTTTAATAGCTAACATGTAACTAGGGAAAACCGATTGACTGCAGTCATGGAGTAGATTTAATATTAACTACTCAGTTACTACATGTGAGCTGACTTTATTGGAAGTCACAGTTCTGTAGTCTTAGAGTAGAAACAAAAGCATTCTCTTACTACCATTTCTAGTGTAATTAGTGTAGCAACAGATTTTCCATCTCTTGTGTGTTGCTGCAGGCTTTTTCCAGTTTCCGTATAATTTATATGTTGAGAATATTTTTCTGGTTTGGATCCCATTTTTCTGGTAATCAGGGTAGTGTGGGAAAATGAGTACTGGAAACTTGCATGCGCCGGTACTTTCCAGCCCTGCAATTGACTTGTTTTTTTCCAGGATGAGCTGATCAGACTGTTTATTGTCTAATGTTAGTGCTTTAACCAGAGTTGAATGAACCATTTTTAGCTGATTAGCTACTTAACACATTTCGCTACTTGCTACTCAGAAAGTCTGCTTTGAAGATGAGGGCAGTGACACCAGGAGTTTACTTTTTTGAAGTGTATTCTCAAATGTATCAGGTATTCCAAGCCTGAAGCTGAATATGTGTTTAATTGTAAATGTGTACTTCCCACTGAGACTGTTGCATGCTACTTATCAGAAACATCTAGAGCTTTTGTTAGCAGAGGAGAATTCACTGCCTTTCTTAATCGTGTGGCAAAAATTATTTTATTTTTTTAATAGGCTTGGAAGACAGTTTCTCATCTTCAACTTCTGTCAAACACCCTAGTCTGTTCTAGTAATTAGGGGGCTATCAGAGGAAATTAAAAACAAAAAATCAAAAAAACAAAAAACCCCCAGTGGACTGGTCTTGGCTATCAATAAATGTTTTGGGTGTTTCCTTTCTTCTGAACTGTTTGTGAAGTTTTCAGAGGGACATTGCCTTCCTGTTTCATCCGAAACAAAAGGTAGCGTTCAACCAGCTTGATGAAAAATGTGGGGTTTTTTGTGGGGGAAAGCAGATATATAATATGAGGACAGTTTTGTGGGCTGCTTTGCAGGAGACTGCATCGTACAGTTCTTGTGGCCACAGAAGCACCACTCTTGCATTCTTCAGAAGCAAGAGCTTGGGAGGGGCTCAGTGCGTGTGGCTGGGCTGGCCTTCAGATAACTTGAGGAGCAAGGAAGCATAGCTATCAGGTTTTGAATTTGTAACTTGTTCAGGGTGTGCAGTTTGTTCTTAATAGAGTAACACTGTTGGTGTTAACACTGAGATCTTGAAAGGCTGCCTACGTTTATACAGAATCGTTCTCTCCTGAAGAGTTCAGCATTGGTGCCATTCTTAGGAAGGACTATAGTGCTTCGTTGTTGCTTCAGCGAGGGGATTTAGCAAATTGCATCTTGCTATTAATACTAGGAAGTTGACAACTGATGTCCAGTAACCTTTGACACTTTCTCTCTTAGTGCTGGTCTGTTGTTACGAAATGTTGCCCTGACCTGAATCTTCTCTGGATTTGCAACTGAGGGCATGGTAACAGTAATAACCAAAATGTTAGCAACACTCTTGGTGGTAGACAAGCACGGAATATGATACCTTTCTTCAAAATCCATAGAGAGGCACACAGCTTGCAAATACTGCTAAATCAATAGCAGCTTCAGTTTAGCTTTGTAAGCATCCCCAGAAGAATGCAGATAAAGGACTTAGCTCTTCTAAATTAGTTTTATATCAGACCAAAGAACTTAACCATCTCTTTTTTGGTTCTGAGGCACACTAAAGCAAATTACGGCAGTATGCTAATGGTGGTTCAGATCTCTTCCAATAATTTACCGGTTTTACCCAAACCCAGGACAAATGGGCTGCATTAAACCATTTAAAAATAGCTTAGAGCAGATATGATTGTTCTATGTTTCTGGAAGATTAAGCAAGGTACTACGTGCCTATAGAAGTCGATGAATTTCCCTGTGTGTATAGCTTATTGATGACATCACGTGCTTTCAACAAGCAAGTTCAAAACAAAAATCTAAAGTAACTAACAAAAGACTGGTTATTTGAATATTGCTGGTGGCCTTTTTCCATTCCAGAGGTGAGGAAACAGCAAGTCTGAAGAGCATTTGCAGAACGGTTATTTTAGCAAAACTTACAAAATTTTTCTTTTGTTTAAATGTATCTTTGGAAAATTCAAAATGGTATTCTGGCTAATTAATAATTAAACAACAAAGTTTAAAATTGAGTGATGTATTTACTGTTAGCAAACTTTCCCTATGGAAAGCTTAATTCAATAATCTGTTCAGGCAGCTTTTATGCTGCCTCTTCTACAGTGAAAGCATATTCAATTATGCCTTTGTTTTTACAACATTTTGTTTAGCTTTCATCCTTGTTTCATGTGAATCAGGCAAAGCTCTTTAAAAGAAAGCTCTTTAAAAATGAGTCTGAAATAATTTTCAGTTAATAGAAGACTATATGTTGTGGATGGTTGTTCTTAAAAGGGAAAGTGTTTCTATTCTAGGAAATACCTTTTTAAGGACATTTTGTATTTCCCTTATTTACTAATTACTTCAGCTCTTTGAACACCTCTCTAATAGAAAAAATAGAGTAGAATGGGTATTTGGTAGTTTAAGTGGAGTAATAGTAGCAAGTGTATCGCAGACAAAATATTCTAGGAAACTGAAAATTCTGCTGGTTTTGCATTGGGTTCTTTTTGCTGATGATTACCACATTATTGCTGTAAGCATGGTATTTCTTCGTCACAGTATGGTTTCAGTATGGTACTCAAGAAACGTGGGTGGTTTTCATTTCTTGACTTTTAATGTTTGGGTTTTTTAGCCGCTTTTTCATTTGCCAAAATGATTTAGGATGATACACAGCATTTGCAAACCTTTGTTCCCTGAAGGAAATTCATTCTGTAGAGGATTTATTAGTGAGATCTTATCAGAATAGACACCCTGTACTTTATGAGAACAATTTGTCCTCTTAACATACAGGGCTATGATAAAGAAGAATATTTATGTTCTGAAGAGACTGCCTTGGAAAACATGAAAAATGGATTGGAAGAAGATAAAAAGGGAGCCCACCTGACTTACTGGTGAAATATCAAAGGAAAACCATCTGTTTACCAATCAGAGAGGATCATTACTTAGTGAAGGGAGATGAAAAATGTATTTCCATGCAACATAACAAATGCTGAGGCCTATAAATATCTTTTTCCCAAACATTTCTTCTGCATTTACAAAACATTGGAGTTGCACAGTCCAAACATCCAGGAAGTTTTAAAAAGTCTGAAGTATTGAATTTTCCTTCTCCCTTTGTTTTATTGCAGGAATTGCAAAGAGACTTTAAAACTAAGTGCTTCACTCTGTATTTGCTACTAATAGCTTAAAACATTGACCATTTAAATCTTTTTGCCTTTCAGCTTCCCCAAGTATAAAATACAAAAAAAACCCCCTTTCTACCTCATTGGTCTTCATACTACCCCTGTGAAGTATTGTCTGTAAAATTCTGTAATGAGAACTAATTTTTCTCTCTTAATATTAAATGTATTTTCTGGTAGTTTCTTTTGTGTTTGAGAGTATGATCCTAGTATATTGAATCTAATAAGATGGAGCTAGTGAATTACTGGAGATTTTTTAAGACAGCTCTATACAGAGTACAAAGCGACTGCTTGTTAGCTAAACTATGCTAACTTCTACTTTGAGGGGTGATTTCAGCTTTATACCCATCTAACACAGTCGATGGCCATGGTCAGATGATGTAGAAGTTACCTAGTTTAATAAGTCAGAGTGGTGAGATTTTTTTTTTTTTAATATATATCCAATAAAAAGATGGAATGTTTGCTCTATATTCTAACACAGCAAACGACCGGCCTATACCTTCCATCTCTTCCTCCTTATAGCAAGGTCTTAGCGTTATGGGTGTAACTAAGAACTTGCGGTATTGTGTAGCGCTATTGCTACTCTTGGCTTCCTCCAAAAGGCCTGGAGGACCCCAGCCCTGCGACACCCCGGCATTGCCTGGGTCCAGGAACAGCATACAGGACATTCTCTGGTCCTCCCCTTGTGTTGCTACTGAACTCTGTGTTAAGTCCAATATCTTTATTTCCTTTTTTTTCCTTTTCTCTTTTTTCTTCATGAAAAAGGATTGTAGAAAGTAAAGTAACATAGGATTAAGGTTTGTTTTCAAAGTAGTGTTATGTTACACTCTCACTAGCAGTATTTGTTGACTTTGTTTTCTCTTTATATTTCACAGAAGCATAATTCAGTGTTTTGCTTATACAGATAGATGCAAATATGGACTAAAAGCCACTTCTAGTTGTCCTGTTCAGTCTTTTGCCATGGATATAACCAAATTATGAAACTGCTTTTGTAAAATCTCCCCCATGGCATTGTGTGAATGTTCCTGCAGATATTCAAAACCCGCCTGGATGCGATCTTGGGAAGTATGCTTTGGAGGACCCTGCTTGAGCAGGGAGGTTGGACTAGATGATCTCCAGAGGTCCCTTCTGACTTCAACTGTTCTGTGATTCTGTGTAGACCTAATGAGAGCGTGACTGCTCTTATTCAGAATTGTCATGCCATTTCTATGTTACCATAAACTTCTGTGGATCAAGATGAAATTAAAGAGAAATTAAAGAGTTGCGGAAAAGATGTGAGGTGTGAAACAGATCGTGAATTTCAAGTATGCTCCTAAGAGCTCCTTTATGACTGTATGTCAGCTTGACAAAAGTTATTCTACCACAGGAGAATACACGTAGGGAGCAGTTGTGCGTCCCAACTTAGCTGTAAGGTCAATAAAGGTGAAGAAAATCCACTCGCTCTTCATGCATGCAGGAGGCTACCACAGCTCTTGAATGTATTCTGAAGAGCGAAGTGATTTTCTTTTTAAGCTAACTTAGAGATCTACCCGCGTGTAGCGTTTATGTTTTTCAGCTTGTGTTGCTTTGAGAGAAGAGCCTCATGCTGATCTTACGGGACAAGAAATTGGAGTGCTGTGTTTGGGGGCTATTCTTTAGGGATCAGGGTCAAATAGGATGAGGCAATCCCTCAGAAAAAGCTAAATGCCTCACTGTACCTATGGGTAATTTTAGAGTGATTTTCTAATGAGCTTAAAAGTTGAGAATGGTTAGGACCATATATGGAAATACCCTGAATGCTGGGAGGCCATCCAGCATATCAGCTCTCCTAAAATAAAAAAAATAAAAATAAACAATTTTAGATAGTATGCTCTTTCAAGCTTTGATTAGAATTTTTATCCTCTTTGTTACTTGAATAGGAAACAAAGTTTCTGAGAGTGCCCTGTATTTCCTTATTCAAGGCAAGTAGCATAGAAATACCGTGAGATATCGTGCCTTGTGCTTCGTGAATTGTCAGGAGTGGGAGCCTCTAATGCGACATTATTGTTTGTGCTGCTTTTGCATTCAGTTCATTAATGAACTAATGTACAGCCAGCTTGAGCGCACTAAGATGTGTGGTTCAGCATAACCAGAAATCATGGCTATTTATCAGCAAAGGGTGGTACTGGTGAACGTCAGTGCAGTTCAAAATGTGATTTAGCAGCTGACTTCTTACAGAGGCAAATCACGTATTCTGTGTCAAATGTAACACATTTTGGGCTATGATCTTTTAAAAACTTACAGAAAGGTCTATAATCTTTTCCTACGAGACACTGAAACACTGTCCTTGCACATTTTCCAATCTGTTCACCAAAATTAAGGGGGGAAAAAAGGCAAAAAAAAAAAAAAAAGGCAAATGAAGAATCCCAAAGGGAGCTCCTTCAGCAACAAAAGATGAGTCAGTATGTCTAGTATTGACAAACTTGTCCTATCTTCCTTTTAAGTGGGGTACTGACATCTGTGGCATTGACACCAGCAAGAACTTTGTGTGTTTGTGTGAACTTAACCATTTTGTGTTAAAAAGGGAAAACTGATTTTAAAAATTACTAAATCTGTTTAAAAAATGTGAATGTACCGCTGATTGGTCCACCGTAAGCTTGGTGATAACGTTTTTTTCTTCAGTTTCTTTGCCTTACTGGATCATGTGTGTTAACATATCTATTCATACAAGGCTATTTTGTGCTATTAGATTTTATATCAACTTAAGGAATTTTAAAAGTAAATTTAAAAGAAAGCTTGAAAGAAAGATAAAGGTTACTATAAAGATGACTTCTGAAGTTCAGTTTAATAAATGTATGTGGTCAACCTTGACTCAAATTTCTGAAAATTCTTTCTTCCTATGTCTGAAGCAAAGTACGATCTTGCTGAAGGGTAAAATCTGAGCTGGTCAGAAAAAGTGGGAAGCAGTGGAATGCCAAAGAGAAAACATCTGGCTTATGTGCAAAAGTATTATGGGTCATTTTGCCTGTTAATGGGTACATTTGAGCAAGATTATTTGAAGCTGCAGCTATGTAAAATAAATAATTGGAGAATTTGAATGTTAGGTTGTTTGCTTCATAAGACAATTTACTTCTAACCATGTGCATTGCCTGTATCAGCTTAATTCTGCAGTACACTTTTATATGTTTGGGTGGGAGGGATGTTGGACGTTTCTTGAAAAGCTTTAGAGGTATTTTTGCCATACCTTCTACATTGAGATACGCGCTATGTCAAGGTGGGTATCAGGAGTGATATTCATAAAATGCTCAATTCCTATGCTCTTGAGATTGATAACCTTTAAGTGTCTCTGGTTGTTTATCCAGAAGTTGTACATCACTTCTGAAAATAGTCCTTTTGTGTGGGTTTTTGTTCTTGAGTTAAACTAGATTTTAAGTCCCCTATAATGAAGTTTTGAGAAATTCCTGACTTATTTACTTTTTGCTAAGAATTCTATGAAGCATATTAATCGTTGCCATAATAATAAGACACAAAGTGTTAATTTAATGTAGACTTCTGCTTGGGGTATGTTCCGGATTTTAGTTTTGAAGACTATGTAGACCAGATGTAGGAAAGTTGTGAGATTTTTTTGTGTGTATTTTAAAGGCATTTTCAGATCCTTATAATGTGCTTTAGAAAAGATCAGAAGTAGTGATTCTCAGGAATGCTCAAACTGTCGCTTTGTCTGAAGGTGGAATGGGGTTGGACTTAGGGAGGGCCAACTTTTGGGACTGATCTGGAGTAGGTTTGAGCTAAGGAGGAGCTATGTTCAAAAAGAAGTGTGGATTGTTAACGGCTTCTGGCAAAGAAGGCAGCAGGGATGGGGGACCCCAGAGTTTGCCAAGTATTTATTTATTTCTTTATTTATTTCCAGCAGTGGTAGGAACTTCTTGTGATTTTTTTTTTTTTTTAAACAGCCAGTTTTGCCATTCAGTCTGAAGCCCTTTGGCAGGTCTTGTTAATAGTCTTGCATTATTCACAGACTTTTGCCTGTTGTAGCATCTACATTAAGTCAGTAATAATACTCTAAAGAGCTCATTCAAAGAGACAAGGAAGTTAAAAAAAAAAAAAAATCTATGGACCACTTCCACTCCTCTTTACATGCGATTTTTCTATATCACATGTTTTATTTACCTGAAAAGCTCTCAGAAATGTGTAACTTCTATGTGTGAAGTAGAGAGGTGAAGATTTTTTTTAAATGTAAATAAATAACTGATGCTTTGAGAAGATTGGACTGTAATTGCATGCAGGAAGATAAAATGCAGTAAATTACTCTTTTCTCCAATCTTAGCTCTTGTTATACCCTTTGAAAATCAGGAAAGCCTTAAAAGATCAATTTAGTATTATAGCTTATATTGGTACCCTTCAGCAAAACATTTTATTTAAAGAATAGGGAAAATGCAGTGGTAACTATCGATAAGTTGTTTAATTCAAGATGTGAGCTGAAATGGTCACCAAAGCCTAAGTGTTCGTGGTTATTTTCTTAGTAGTACAGAACAGATCGTTAATGAACACTGTAGTTGGCCAGTTACTGCTTCCTCTGAGGTGCTGGAGGTGGGCTTGGTTCCCTGTGCATGTGAGTCTCACTGAAGATTTCCATTAATTTCAGCAGCCTTAGCTTGCTCATTGCATCATCAGCCCATTAACTGACAAAGTGTCTCTCTGGGACTAAAGGTACCTCTCAAGGTAAAAAGGGGAGACCTTGTATTTACAAGGTGATAAAATACCTTGCAGAAGTTGCCAGACAATTTCTGCACATGCATACTGCATTCGCTTTCTTAAAATCTATTCATTGCCTATCTTTTTGTCCTCTTCCTCTCAGGGCTCTGTTAAGTGGCTTCCCAAGTCTCCCAAACTGTACGGTGGCCATAACTGGAGCTCCCAGGGCTCTCGCTGGGCCTCGTTAAAGGGAAAGGAAGGTTTCCATGGCGGTAACCTGTACAAGCTCAGCTCTGCTAATGAAAAATGGAGGGAAGGAAGGATCAGTCCTGAGCAAGAAGCGGAGGAACTGGAGGATCCTGATGAGGATGTAGGTAGTTTCCTTTACAGCCAGGAGAGACAATGTTGTGTGTCTTGTCAAGAAACTACAAACTCTTCGAACAACTGCACTTCTGGCTGGGTGGCAGAGTGCTCTGTGTTAGAGGGAGGCTGGATCTACCGTCTCCTAGGATCAGCTCCTTGTAGTGCTAATGTGTTGTTGTTTCATGTCCTTGCTTGTGTTTTGTGGCAGAGGGCTTAGAATCATCTTTTATTCCTTTACTTTGCTTTCAATCAAAACCACCACCCAACCCCTAAGAGTATAGTGGAACTTGCAGATTAAGGCAAGTAATCTGATCAGCGATGAAATACAGAAAGGTTATCTTTTTTATTTCACTTCTACTTATATATCCAATTAGCAACATCTCTCTGTGCTTTCAGGTAAGTGATTTGTTAGCAGAACTTGCAGCGTGGTGTCTGGCCAGTACTGGGTGTGAGAGATGTGCAGGTGCCATGGGATGGCAGTGGACTGGCACTTGGGAAGACTTCCCATAACATGAGAAGAGGAGGTTGTATAGGAGGTGACTGCACTCTCAAAGCCTTTCCCTGGCAGGGGATTGTGCAGCAGTCTGTCATCCGCAGATCTGCTGGGAGTAAAGGGGAGAACTCGCCTCCCTGCTCCTTTGCCCCTCTGCCAAAGGATCCCACGCTGAGCAGCAGGAGATGGTCTCGCAGCGGTGCCGCTGCTTCCCGGATGGGATCCTGCTGCGCCTCTCTGTTTTGTTCACGTTCCCAAGTTTCTCTGCTGACAACTGTCGCCTTGGGAGCTCCTGCCAGCAGCCTTTTCTGCTTGCGACCCCCACCTCTGAGCCCCCTGTGCTGCCGGGGTGCCTGCTCCGTGGTCCCCTCTTCCAGCTGGCCCTGCTGCTGACCTTGCTCTCTCGCACCCAGAGCCCCCAACACAAGCAGAGCAGCGGTGCTAATTGGTGAGGATTAGTCAGCCCCAGGCCATTACAGGAGAACGGCCTCTTAGAGAAGAAGAAAGAATAAATGTCAGAGTTGACGGGGTGAAACAAATCACAGTGCATAGCTGATGCAACAGGCTCAAAAGCCGTGAACCAACTAAATGCAAGTTATTTGACTAATACCAAGTTCAGCCTTTCCAGAATATCCCTTGACTGCAACTGCATTTGTGCCTAATGGCAATTTAACAGTCCGTATCACATGGCTGGGCCTCTTTTGTGCCAATCTGATAATATGAGAATCTTGGGAGTTTCTCGCTTTAAAAATCTATATGTGCTCTTGATATCCGTTTCACTATATTTATACAATTTGCAGTACAGTTCTGTCCCCCGGCCAGGCTGTTCTTTCATGTTCTCCCCTGGGTAAGTTTGTTTTTTACGGCCTGCGCACTAAGGCAGTTTTTTTTTTCTCATTGTCCCTCAGCCCATGAAGTTAATTGACTGAGATTTGGTTATAATTTGCTGCTGGTTAAATTCCTGTTTAATTTTAAATGAAAATAGGAAGCAGTCATGCCTCATTTGCTCTCCCTGGTGCTGATGATGCTTCTTTCCATCTCAACCAGAAAGATATTGTGAAAAAGCTCCACTTTAGGCTTAAAAACAAAGTGTCCAGTGGGCTTTCTGGGCAGCTGTTCATGATAACAGCTATTGCCTTTTTATTATTGGTATTAGACTTCCAAGCTTTAGGAAGATGTTTATGGGGTTTATATTCAAAGGTGTTGACCATTGTTGCATTGTTTTACTGCCAGCAGTAGATGAATGATTAGAAAATTTGATTTGATTCAACCTTACCCATCAAATTAAGGAGAAAAAAGCAGCTAAGTATGAATAAGGCGTCTATAAAATGTGAGCAGTTAGGAGATCATGGCTGAGTTTCATTTAACCACCCTGCCAAGCAAAACTGATAACTGGAAAATTTCATTGTGTTTTGCAGTCAAATTTTTCTGAAGCTCAGATTATTTGGTGGATATGTTTTAATTGTGTATTTCTCTTTTCAAGCCCTTGTGGGTTAGCTACGAATAGGGTGATATTACCCTCCCTATACGCCCGGTATCACTCTCTGTATCTACATAGCTACAGAATAACTACATGGATCTTTGCAAATCCCAGAGGCAGGCTTCAGAGTGGTGTTAAGGATATGCCACCTCTGAGTCTCTAGTGCCAGCAGATCCTGAAACCACTGGATTGTTACCAAGTTTGCAAGTCTCCACCCACTGCCACTTGCAGCTAAATAAAGTCACATTAACACACTTAAACAAAATCTTCTTTTGGAGATACATATATAAAGTTGGGGTTAGCTTTCCATCTTACACCTGTGCTCCCAAATAGGGAAGATTAGCCTTGAGAAACCATGAGAAAGGTATTATTTTCTGTGTGGAAAGCCCTTTCCTTTGCAGACCATATATGACTCCTTTCCCTAAGACAGTGGATTCACTGCTACTGAGCTACCAGTGTTGTCCAGAATAGCCTCACTTCCACGCTCCATCCCTTTTCATAAGGTATTATTGTATTTAGAGGAGGAAGGTGGGAAGGAGTGTTAGAGGTGCTTGTGTGTGTCAGGGGACATAGTGATAGTCTATACGCATCCCAGTCCTCTCCCTATTCCCATGAATCTCCACTGCTGTGTTGAGGAAAGACCATGCCAGAGAAATAACTATGTAACTTTTGTACATTTGCTTTAACGTTGCGTGTCGGTCCAGTGTCTTCAGTGAGATAAATGCTAACATACAGCAATTTATTTAGTAGAGAGGAACAAATCTAATTTAGTGCACAAAGTGTCAGATAGCTATTCTCATTGCCTTTGCATTGTTTACCTTTTTTATCTTTAACCCCTAGGAACCTATTTCCAAGTTTTCTGGCAGTCTTTTTGATACTGATGATAACATAAGGGATCAAAGAAATATTAGAGCAGCCCTTCAAGAAAAGCACAAAGCAGCAATGAAAGGGAAAACTTTTCCAAGGAGTAACAATAGGACGCAGTCACCTGTCTCAACAGCAGTAGAGACCAACAGGTTTCCAGAGGACACGAGGGCTGCAGATGTGGCGCAGCCCCCGCTGAAGGTAATGAACCATGATGCACACAGGATCTGCATGCGTGTGAGAAATTCTGCCTTTTATGCAGGACTATTTATAAAAGATGTAAAGGAGGACATCACACTGTAGTTGGTATGGAATTGAGCAGTCATAGAACGTAAGCTGAGGTTTGTCCTTGCTCCCATTGGCTTCTGTGGAAATAGAATTTGCTCTTAAGGGAAAAAAAAAAACCCACCTCTTGGTAGCCATGTTCTTTCAATTTTCTCCTGTTTTCTGTACCCAGCTTTGGAATATCATAAGGTCAGTCAAAAGTCTATGCAGATGAACACTCAGCTTAGTCTTCAGATATAAATATTTAGGCCTTGATTTAGGAATATGGCTTTAACCTTACAGCACGAGAACGCTTCAGTTATGTGAGTAACCCAGTGAAGATGAGTGGGAATATTCAGGTGAAAATTTATTAGGGAGAACTGCAAGATTTGGGCTGAGATTTATAGAGGAAGCTACTTTCCAGATTCAATGGATTCATCACATGCTGGTATACTGCGCAGCAGATGATGAGATGCGCCTTATGGGCTGGCTCCCAGGAGTCCACACCAGCAGCAAATTCCAGTTCACCTCTCTGTGCTGAGTGGCCAGCAGAGGGGCGTTTGGGCAGGCGTAGGTTCGATCGTTAGCCGTCTTTAGAGAGGGAGATAAGAGCAGAAATGCAAAGTGTTGCAGTGTGCCCAGGACTTGGGGTACAGCACAAGGCAGGATGGTTCACCTGGGGTGGCACCTGTGCTGGGACTCGGCATAAAAGCACTCACTAATGCATTACTAACAAGACTGGGTTGGTGAATTCTTTGGCATGCGAGTAATGCTAAACCTAAGCTAAATTTTGCAATGGTTTTCATTTGGGTAATGTGGTATTTTCATACCTTCATAAAAATTAGGGATTTCAACTGAATGTGTTATACTTACAAGAGTAACTGCATGCATTTGTCAAGTTTTGAAACACCAGCTGTATTGAAATGTTCTTAATGTAAAATATCAAAAGTTATTCCAACCTGAATTATCTTAGAGATGTGAACTCAGTCAATAAAAGTAAGAGCATTTTCCTTATGTGATCAGGTGATTGTGCTTTGTGTTCAAATTTCACTGCACTGTTACAATGTGTTCCTTAAATTCGACATGACTGTTGTTTTATGTATATGCAAATTAGTTAAATTTAATAGCAATAACATTTTATATTAAAGAAAAAACCAAGAATCATTCTTAAATGTAAACTGTCTTTGGAACTTGAAAATAATTTTATTTGGCTTATGCTGTAAGGTATGTAAATTCAAAGAAATATCCAAGTCACTGAGCAGAGGCACTATATTTTTGACAATACTAGGAGAATGAAAACAAATTAGATGGATTCCAATTTCTGTTACTTTTTAAAAGACTTCCTGACATTTTTACTCCTAAATCAATGGTTAGAGTGCTATCTAATGTTTTGACACAGCAGTGCACACACACACAGACAGAAAAAAACCTTGCAAAAATATATTTTAAAAACCTACTATAATATTGCTTAAATTCAGTTATCTGGTCTCAGAAAAGTTCCTTCTAAAGTCTAAAAACAAATGTACTTTGTAAACTTATCAAAAAGTATTTACTTTTCACTCCTGATGTATACTGGTGGTGCTGCCCTGATAAAATCCTCAGTTAATTGGTGGCTTTTATGAAACATCTGATTTGGTCACCTGTTTTTCCAGAATGTGCACTGGATGTTCCCAGTGTAGAGCCAGGCAATTCTGTGGCACTGGCTGAAGTTATGGCCTTGCTGGATTCAGAGGGAGTTTTGCCACTGACTTACAGCTTGAATACACCCACTGGGTAGCAGCTGGCTCCCAGTCTGTTTCCTTTAAAAACAATAGAGCTGCTCAGAGGCAAAAGCCAGGAAGAGGAAGCTGGGCAAAATAAAGTGCACATGATAAACAGCCTTTTAAAGTTTTGGCATGACTCTAAAACCTGGAGTTTAGAAATAATGCATTCTTGATGTTACTGAAGAGTAAAGACTAGTCTTGCATGCCACAGTATTTAAGAATAGCACCATTTTTGTCTTTGCTGAGCTGTATAGGGGGAAATCTGCTGGTGTTCAGAACGGGAGCTAGACTTTCATTGCTCATGTAATTCATAGGTAATGTTTTTGATTAATCAGCCCACTTAATAATTATAATTCTTTTCCAGATAACCATTACTGTGTGCAGTCAAATGGGGAGTCTTGGTATTAGCATTGCTGGTGGAAAGGGCTCATCTCCATATAAAGACAATGATGAGGTGCATTTCATTACTCAAAATTTATCTAGTAATAATTAGAAAGAAACTGATGAGCAGTTCTTTGAAGCTGTTATGTTTTGTTGTTTTCTTTCTGAGCTCATCCTCAATGTAATGCCACTGTCTTAGTAATACAGTTGGCAAGGGGGAAAAATGGGTAACTGATTTCCCAAAATAGATACTGGCAGTAGAATTTGATGGAGAAGCTCCTGGAGGAATGATTTTGAAAAGAAAGCCTCAGGTAAACAGATGATTTCCCAAAGACAGCCTCATGGCTGAAACACCATTGGCTAGTTTCCATTTTCCACCTGTATTCAAGGTCACTCCTTGCATGCAATCCACATGCCTCTCCTGTCCTGTTGCTCATTCCCAGGAGCTAACTTGACTTGAGAGAAGTATTTCTCACATCTTCTCCCTTAATTATCCTTTAAATAAAACCTTATTTCCCAGTCTGTTCCCCATGGCACAGTGTAAACAAGTAATGGCTTTTGCTCTTTGTTGTGTATGTCAGTCAGCCATGGAACCTTTTTTCCTGGTAATCTGCTAAGATGTTTAGTTTTTATTTTAATAGAGGCAGCAGAACAACAAGTTTTGAAACTTAATTACTTCCCATTTGCTTTTTGTGTCTGAGAACAATAGAAGAAACTGGGTTAGGTCTGCAACTTGTTTTTTTATGTTACCAGGGGATCTTGATTGCTCGGCTCCCGAAAGATGGCCCAGCAGACTTGGCTGGAGTACAAACAGGCGACAGAGTGGTGGAGGTAGGCAGTTTGTTTGTTAATGTAAAGTCTGTTTCCTTGTTAAAATCTTTGATCCAAATTTGGGGAAACTGAGATCTAGATTTAGGCTTAGCTATTTAGGTACTTCCCAAACCACATTATTTTAAAAAAAAAAAATTACAGTGACGTTGAATCTTTGTTTTCCTTTTTATTAGATTATGGTTTTTTGATCTTTGTTTAAAGTGCTTTACAGAATATTCTTTGCTTTAATAGCTAGTTTATAAATGAAAATAATGGTCTTACTAAGAAGTTCTGCAAGCAAAAACTCAGTTGTATTTGGTCCAGGAAGCTTGCTTTTGAAATTGCACTAGATTTACTAGACAAGTTCATTGCAGCTGTTTCAAAGAAATATAAACTACCTCAGCTTGTTTCTCCAAGACAATTTTTGGTTGGGAAGGAACAGCTCAAAGTAAATCCACTTGGATGGAGGCTTACAGTGACGAGGAGTAAATGTGTCTCTTGCGCTATTCTACTTCAAGCCTAGTATTTTCTAGCACAATCGTTTCTGGTGAATCTGATGGTTCCCAAGAGGTTCTCTGCAGTTGTGGAGATCACGTATGTTTTTGTGACACTATGAAGTACTCTTTGATTGATTTTTCACCTACTGGGAAAGGTAAAATAGGAGGAGAGCCTCTACGTGCATTTCAGGATGAAACTGGTCAATAATTTTTTCCAGCTCTTGTTCTCTTAAGCTGTCGTTATTCTTTCTAGAATTAATAGCATTTACTCTGGCATACTTCTTGTCGTAGGATAGAACAAGGATTATTGTCTGTCTATTAAACTGCCCATGATAAGGATACAATGTATATCAGATAAAGCCAAATTCACCACAAATTAACCGCTTATTTTTTAAAACTATGCTATAGACTTATTAAGAGAGGATTAAGTTTCTATATTCACATATGCAAGTTTAAAATTTTTGAAGGGGTAATTGCTCATTACATTCTATAGGATTTTACCTTTTTTCTTTTAATAAAGGACTATCCTTACCTTTTTTATTTTAACAAATGTAAGGGAGATGTTAAATATTTCGTATCACCAGATTTTCAGCAAAAAAAGAAAAAAATCAAAATTTTTAGTTGTTGTACGCCTAAATTCTGAGCAGACTTTCTGGTGAAAAATCAACCAATTTGTTCCTGTGCCTTCATGAAACTGTAACTCATTCCTGTTTCAAGGGCTATTTGAGACATACTAGCTGCTGAGGTCTGTTAATTTAATGAAGAAATTTCAGTACTGTTCAGTCATGCCGTTATTACCAACAAATAGTTATATTTTCTCTTTCTCCCACAAGATGGCAGAATCATTCATCTATTTAAAGAATGTAGAAAAAAACATCTGCTTTGTGTATGTCTGGGAGATGAGAAGGAATTAATGCACTCAGGTGGGCTTTAGGAGTCTTGATGTTTTTATCATAGGACTAATCTGTGTGCAAATAACCACTATTTTCCCTTAATATTATGTGTTACGAGTTCTTATTCCTGAGCTAAGCATTTCAACAGTTCAAATGTACAATACATTCAACAAAAATGGGGAACAGCAAGAAGAATTGCTGTTTGTTTGCTTTCGTCCTCATTCAACCTTATACAGCAATGGGGCTAGACATTCATTAAACTCACCTCAGAGGGAGGGAATTGCTCTTTTTTTAGACAGTGTTTGGAATTAAAAAAAAAAAAAAAAAGCATTTCTGCTCCTTTATTTTTAAAGGGGTCCCTCGTTTCAGAGCCAAACGTGCTTGATGCTGGTCCTGCTGAAGCTTCATCTAAAAGCAGCCCCTTCCAGGCAGCAAACCATGCTGTAACAGTAAGTAAGATGGCCAAAGCAAGTAGCGAGTCATGCTTAGCTAAATACTTGGTGTTGTCTCTCGTTAATGCTAGTAAAGTTCGTAATGATTGGCACAAGACCTGCACGTGACTGAGTGAAAAGGAGAACATCCACCAAAGAGCAGTGACCCCACTGCACGTTTACTGGTAGTTGTTACTGCAGTCAGGACTTGGTGGTGCCCAGAGGAGCCCAGCTGCTGGTGAAGCACCAGTGTAAGGCATCAGAGCTTTTGAAGCACTCTAAGGACAGCGTTCATTTCTTCCAACTTCAGTGTGTACTCTGTTGTCTGGATTCCCTCTCCAATTCATGGATGGAGCGGCATCTCCAGGGTGCCTCTCTTTGGATGGGGGGGTTGAACTGCTGTCTGGGAGTGATCATTTTTATCTTTTGACTTGGGAGGGAACTTGCATGACAAGCTAAAACTGCACATCAATGTTTCAGGTAACTGATGTTAGACAAGGTGAAGCCTACCACAGATATTGTGAATGGCAGTGGCTGAGCTTGCAGAGTATTTATTTTTTAAATTCTGATCCAGCTGTATGTACTTCTGTAAAAATAAGCTCTACCTCAGTCATGGCTATCTGCCTGCACACCTGCAATTCTGGCTCTACTCAGAAGATACAATAGGGTCAAGGTATCTAAAGAATTATGGTGACACAAAGTGTCATAAAGTGTCTTGCTTGTACTAACTAAGCCTGAGGTACCAGGCAGCAAAAACTGTTTCTCTTATGGCAATGCCATAGGAACGCTTTGTTTGATTGCTGTTTTTCCACCTTTTTTATTATTTTTTGTTTTCCATGAATCACCACTCACAACCCAACTAGTGACAAAAAATGAAGGTTCAGTACATTAGTTCATATGTTATATAAAAGACTTTATTCATAAGACCACATTCAGTTTTTATTAACCATCAGAAATTTTAAAAATAATATAATTTGTGAGTTAACTGAAAAAAAGCAAATAGACCATATAAGACTGGTTTCCCATGAAGTTGTACCCCATGTAGGTTGCAGTTTAAGAAGAGTTGAGTTAAGCTACAGCTTTTTTTCAAGTGAAGGACTAATAATTTTTTTCTCTGTCCAGTTGCTTATTTGCATGAAACTTAAAGGAGAAATTTGAGGCCTCTGGTCCCCAACACCATGTTGTGAACCATTTTGACGAGCTTTATTTTCCAGCTGAAAACGCTTCCTTAGCCTACATCTTTTGCAGAAATATCTGACTTCTGATGTTTTCTGCCAAGAAGAGAAAATGACCATTTTCTATGCTGTGTGCTTCTTGGAGAATAATGCAGCTGCCTCCCTCCAAAGCTCTGCAGCTGTAAGAAGAGGAAGAGGCAAATAAGACCAAGCTCATTAGCTTAGAGCAAGAGGCACAGAAGGGCAGCATTCATCAGTCTTCAGGATTATGGTCTTTTCAGGAATATTAGTCTTCTGTTGACCCAGGAACTGGTCAGTACCACATCTTTTCTTGCTCTGGCTTTACTCTGCAGTTCCTCAGCAATAGTCTTAGTAGTCTGGAATACTACTACTGCGCTGGGCTCTCATGGAGAACATGCTTTGAGCATTCAGATTAGCAGATGGCCGGTAGGTCCTTGTTGCAGGACAGAATCTTCTCCTTTGCTGAAAATCTAACTAGGCTTCAAGAGAAGGAGGGTGCATCGGCCTGACGGGAGTGTTGGGAAGAGCAGGAGGAAAGCATGGTGTTAAAGAGCCTTCAGGCTACTCTTCTTCCTGCACAAGCTGAACTGAGTGCTGGACAAGCTGCAGCGGTGCCCGTCTTCCTTCTCCCTCTTCCATATCATGACTGCTTCCAGCCCTCCAACTGGGACTCTGTCTTCATCTATTTTATTGAATTTTAATAAACATCCTATTTGAACATACTATCTGCGATAATATTTCTGTCTCTTACTTGCCAGTCATAGCCCTCTAGCCACCCATTGCCATCAATCCTACTCTCTCCAAATGTGATGTTACAAAGGATGATGTCACTGCCTTATTCAGTTAGTTCCTCTCTGTTCTTCACAAGCCTGATTGCTCTAAATTCTTTTGAAAGGCTCATTTGAAATGTTATTTAGTCCAACTAAATGAAAATCCAAATCCTTTGTGCCAGCCTTAAGATTTCATGACAGTTTGAATGATCAGCAATTAGCTGGACAAACAATGAAAAGTTCTTTCACTCTGAGTCATTATTTTACAAAGGAAAAATTAGAACTGCCCTTGGTTTTAATTATGGTTAAGCATTTTATTGAAATGTAAAGGACCCAAAACTTTAATTACAATTATATATTAATTACCATATTTTATAGGCTTGTGTCAGTTATATTAGTCACATCTCAAAAATATGGAACCTATTTACTTCATTTAATTTATATTATTTCGGTGTATATAATCTGAAAATTCTTTTTTCAAAATAAAATTATTTAAATTTACACTTAATCTTTAGATTTTAAAAAGATAGTCTTAAAAATAGGGGTATTTACACAAAGACGTGCATCAAAATATAAGGCACTAGAACAAAAAATCATATAGCTATTTACATGCAACTTTATGTGTAAAGTATTTTATGTCTAACTGAAGAGAAAAGAAAGAGAAAAATTCTGTGATACAGACAACTGAATGTTGCACATAGTGCCTTGTGCTGATTTTAACAGAAGGAATGTTTCTCTATATTAACTTCGATTTTGGAGTCTATTTCCAGTTCTCATTTTTCCTGTTGTTCTGCCCTCTCTTCCTTATTTCCTGCTGCTCTTCTCAAATGTAGAACCAACTGGCACAATCCTTCTCCATGAAAAGTATTTTCTGTCAAGCTCTGACTCCTCCACCAGTATCTGCTGATCAGCATCTCTAGTTTGGATTCCTCATGGACTCCATCCAGTATTGAATGGAGAGTGTCAGCATGTTTCAGCGTCTCATATCGCTTCATGAAATACATCATCACATCTTCTCTGATCCATTTTTGGGCCTATAGACACTATAACGAAATTAGACACTTTGTAATTCATATTAAATCTCTTAAATACTTTAATATAGCAGTTCACCGTAATTCTTACTGTCATATTATTTCCTCTAATTTTATGTCTTTGTCCGGTGAATTTCCTCAGTCAGATGTTTTCATATAGTACACCAGATATACAATCACTTTTCATTGATGACTCTTTTCAGTTTAAGCTTCCTTGAAAATCCTAGATATAGCTGATATCTGTATAACAGAGATGCGCAGTAATGACAAATCTGAAGAATTTCTTCAAGCTGCAAAGCAAATGCTTTGGTTGTCGTGTTAAAAATACAGACCTATCAAATGTTCCTGAATATGGTGAAAAAACAGAAATACTTCAGCATAATAGGACCTATAATGCAAGTCAGAGTTAATGCAGTGAAATGTTTCAGTGTCTGCAGAATATTAATAAGCATATACTGTGCTCCCAGAATAAATGGCAGCCACCTTTCTGCCCACATGGTTTAGATGCAAGTCATAAGAAGCCTTACATAGATGAGAATCAAAGCAGATCTATCAATCATTTTCGTTTCTAATTGATATAGGCTTTTCAGGAAATAGTCCTGATGCACTTATACAAGTTAAGAATCTTCTGCAATGTAAGTTTCAAAACCTTTCTCTCTTAATCTGAGGAGTTTTGTTCTAGCCATATCAGAAAACTTTAATCATACAGTTTAAGCACGATCAATCTTCTTGTCTTCTTTCTTTGGTCATTGTCTTATCCCTTTCAATTATGAAAGCAAGAGTAACAGAATACTCAGCTCAGAGAAGCATCATAAGAGAAGACAATTGAAGTGGGATACAGAGTGTCTGTGTCATCTTCAGAGACAGATTTCTTCCTAAACTTGTTTCAAACAATAAAAATGTTGCTTACAGGCAGTACTCTGACTTATTCACCTAATGTTGAATAAGTCAGATGTAATAGGATGTAATATTTTCACAGTCTTCAGGTTTTGTATGGAAAATTGCGTTAGCTCTTCCTCAAAATATTTTCATAACTCCTAATTTTGTCAGATAAAAATTTTTTTTTAATCTTATTTTAGTAAGGCGATTTTAGAAGTCAGGGTCTGATTGTTCATTGCCTTGCATCTTGTGGTGCAGGCTTTTACATTCCTGCAAAGTAGTCCAGGTGGAGCCTTGTTGGCTTAGGTAAACCTGTACTGGTAGTGTAAACTTTAGGAGATGTTACGTATGGTGCCAAAATAATCCTGAGATATGTAATTAGAGTAAAACTCTAATTATCTGCTGTCTAAGCGAATAAGCTTTTGGTAGGAGGAATGAGCCTCCCTCTACTTGCCACGTGATCTCCCTCTCAATTTCTTCTGCCGTTGAGATTCCACTTTTATATAAGTAATTGAATATGCTAAATAGCATAAGCAGTATCGTTTTTTTTAATCATTAATTGATCTTTTCAAGATGCCATATTTACGTATCTCAATATCAGAGAAAAAAATCTACAAAGTAAGTATAGTGGACAACATAAGCAAAAATACAGATAAGAGATAAGCAGACTCAAGCAGGGCACCAAGAGTCATGTGGTAGGACTAGATAGTGCAGCTAACGGAGGCAGCAAACAGAGGCCATGTTTTGCACAGCAGTTCGCGCAGAAGGGCCCCAGAAGGCAAGAAGGCATCTTCATTTCTTGTAGTAGTGTGCTTCCGCAGGTATGGTCATGACACGCCGCAGAGCACGTTCCCCAGTGGCTGTTGGAGTTGCTGCATTAGCTATGTCTGAAGCTTCAACCCAGACAGACCCTCTTGACAGCAGATGCAGGTGTCAGGCTGCAGGGAGTGCCTGGGGCCTCTCCCCGAGGCCTGGGCTGGCAGTCAGCGCCCCTGCGCGAGGTGTGCTGTGGTTGATCAGCCAGATAAAAGAGTTACAGGAGGAAGTCAGGAGGCTGCGTAGCATCCGAGAAGATGAGCAGGAGGTTGACAGGGTATTCTCGGAGACCGTGCAGCTCCAGGAGTCCCCACCGCTCACTGCAGCGGAGCTGCCGGAGGGCTCTGTGTCATGTGAAATGGTACATCCTAACACTGTTGAAGAAGGCTGGAAACTCGTCACTTCTCGAAGGGAGAAAGGCTCTTGCTCCTCCTCAAGACTTACCCTTGAAGAACAAGTTTAGCGCCCTCCAAGCTGAGGAGGAGCTGGGCATGGCTCCAAGGGAGGCAACTGGCCTGGCAGACCCTGTGCCGTGCAGGAACACCCGGAAGAAGCGGCAAGTGATTGTTGTGGGTGACTCCCTGCTGCAGGGGACAGAGGTAGCAGATGCCAATTTTGTCTAAACAGAGCAAAAGTGTAGTGATTAGCCTCTTTTCTGCTGTTCTTATTGGATGTATTTTAGCATCTTTTAAAACTGTTTTTTAAAAATGCAGCTATGTGTAACGTTTCTTAGGAATGACCAAATGCCCTCTTTCACTCAGGCCAAGGAAAGAAATTTGATTTAGACAGTTCCTCTTATAAATATAGTCTATCAGATGCAACCTTTTGCATCCAGCAAAGACATGTTCTTATTGTTTAGCGAGAAGTCTGAATTTCCTTCTCTTAAAGTCTAAAACATCATTGCCATCTCTGATGGTGCTTAAAAGAAAAATTTAGGTGTGAAATGGTGAAGTAATTCATGAGATTTATGCAAACCTCTACAAATGCTCTCAACTAGGTAGATTTTTTTTCCTGTTTTCACTACCTAAAGTATACAAATAATAGCCTGACTGTGCATTGGTGTCAGTGCAGATCAGTTACTATTTAGATACCTGGAGTCAAACTAGGCACATTTCCTTACTAGAGCTGTTTCCTAGCTGGGAGATATTTTCTTTAAAAAGTGATCTCTTTGAACGAGGGTTAAACGTATGTCTGTTTTTCTTCCAAATCCCTTTTGCCTGCCCTTGTTCTTTCAAATGTAGGCCCTTCGTGTGACCTATCACTTTGCAATTTGTAGTCCGTCTCCCCGAAGGCTGGCTGGGCCCTCTGCTTTCCTTTGACATATCACTGCTGATTAAGTCTTTTATGTGAGGCTTGTGTTTTGGCCGTGACCCTTGTTTTTATAGCTTTCTGGTTCTGCTAGGACTGGAGTATGGAAATCTGAAGGGGGAGGTCAGGGAAAGCAAGCTGATAAAAGAGAGCGAAGATGAGGGGCTTTATTCTCTTTTGTTTGTTAAAGATTATAAAATGACAATGAACTCTGATTTATGGACTGTTCTGCAACATTTTGGACAAACATTTAATTAGAAATGGAAAAGGAAAACGTACGTGTACAGTTGGAAGTTAAAAATTAAGCAGATGCTAACATGTTTGCAGGTCATTTCAATTACCATGTTTTAACAAGATATTCCTTTTCATTTGAAGCATCATATCTGGTTATGTGTTTGTTCCCATCCCATTTCAATCTGTGCCTCAGATTATTTAGCCTGGTTTGTTTTGCTTCCTATTGCAGCGGGCTAGGAGCGCACACACAGCCCTTGGCTGTGTTTCAGTTGAAGGACTCCAGCTTTCAATGGAGAGTGATAACTCCATAAAATGAGATGGTCTAAAATCATCTGATTTATAGCTACGCCCAGTTATAAAGAGAAATGAAATTGATTTCTCTTTACTGTTTGAAGTCTTAGTGTTTATGTTGATAAAACATAAGAAATAAGCAAACAGGGTAATAAAATAAATTCTGGTACTAAATACACTGGGTTTTGGTGCAGGACATGTCCTTTGTAAAGTTTACTTTTTAGGCATTGAAAATATATTTTGAAAAAAATATTTTGCAAATTTTGGTGGCTTTGTATTGACTGGGGCTTCAGGTGTTACTTTAGTAAAGAGTTCGTGATGATGGAGTGAGTAGGAGGACTTCGGAATTTCAACAGAGTATTTTAAACAAGTTTAGACACTGTTCAGTAAAACTAGTGGAGTAAAGCAATGGCATGAAGCAACACAGAGTCCTAGATAATCTGTCCTCCTACACTAAGGTCAACTTTTCTAAAAAGTTATTGGTAGAAGATATCCAGGACCTTTCTTAGGGGCACTATTCTAAAGCTCAACTAATGTGTTGGAAAGATTTTCCTTATTTCCATCCTAAGTGTCTCTTTCTTGCCCTGCCCATAATGGGCAGTGAGAATAGTTTGCTTCCTCTTTGCTGTGACCTTTTGTTATGTGAGCTGTGTATATTCAAATATGCATACTGAAAAAAGCTCCAAAAGCAATACTTACCTATTAAAAAGCTGTTGTCAATAAAGATAAACATAAAAATCAGAAAGCAAGGATAAAAGAGAGTCCTACTGGGATTCTGGGTAAAGAAGTGGTAGGTATGAGAAAAGGTTTGAAAAACAGGCAGAAGAATACAGTGCAAATTCCGAGTTGTTAAGGTTTCTTGTTTAGAAGAAAAAAAAAAAAAGGAACATGAAAGAAAGTTGGCAAAACCTAGATACTGATTTACTTGTAACGAAGGCCGATTTGAAGCCAGTGACGGAGAGTGCTGGATCGCTTATGGACAGTTTGGTGAATACGGAAAGGCTGCTGTGGTTAGAACTAGGATGTGTGCGTTTCTTACATCCCCCCCCCCGCCTCTTTTTTTTTTTTTAACAAGATAATCTATAACTTTCTACGCTAGAGTAGAGAAGTAGAGGCCTGAGTCTCCTTTCCCTGTAATAGATCTTGGACAAATGCAGACTGTTTCTTAACTGGGTTTGCTCTCAACTTGCAATTGCATAGGTAGCCCAATCCAAAACCAAGAGCTGTCACGTCGATAGCACCTATGACTCAGCCGTGAGGCAGCCAGGGCTCAAGGAGAGCGTGCTCCTCCAAATCCCGCCGAGGAGCCCGGCACAGCGTGCAGCAGTTGACAGAACTGCTCTCTGTGGGAAGAGGAAAAAGGGTTCGGGACAGCGACGGTGTGGGTTAGCCTGGGGCTTTAGGCAGGGAGATGTCAAGGAGATGTGCAGAGAGCAGAGGGGTGGGAGGAGAGGGCCGCACTTGGACTAGAAAAATCTGGCTTGTTACAGAAACTCAGCAGCGTGCCTCCACACAGCGTGAGTGGGAGAGCTTCGTCTGCTGGGAACAGTATGGAGGAGTTACAGCAGGTTAGAGCCGAGAGCATTGTCTCCTCTTGGGAGTGTAGATTTTCAGTTTTTGGAGCACTTTTGGGCTGGGAAGCTATTCATTCTGGGTTACAGAAGGTAGATTGTTCATATGGTGCTGGTCCCTCTTCATCTGCAGCAGCATGAAAGATCAGATAATGCGAATGAAAGACTTCGCCAGTGCTGCTTATTTCATAAAAGCAGTTGATGCAGTTACCATAGAAATGTTGTGCAAGGGCGAGCAGGAGGGCAGGCGCTCTGCGAGCGGAGACTAAAGCGGGCGGTGGTGGCGGGACGGCCCCCGCGGGGGCGAGCAGGGCGGCAGCCTCTGCGGGAGGTTCAGCAGCGGCTCACGCGGCAGGGCCGTGAGACCTGAGCTGCTCCTTCCCACCCGGGGCGTTGCAGACAGCGAGTGTCTGCAGGGAAATGAGGTACGTTTTCAGGGAAGTTGTGAAAGCTTAAGTGCAGCTTGCAGCGTGCTGAACAAACATAGGGAGAGATGCAAAAGGCTGCTCCTGTCCGAACTGAACAGGTTGTGGGGTTCATTCCTCTAGCGTCAGTATTTGTACAGTCTCAGATTTATGTTTCTTTGAGATGTAGATAATTAAAAAAAAGAAAAGACTCATTTTGTGTGATACCTGAAATGAATGGTGATCCCTGAAACGAGGAATATTTTAGAGTACCTAAAAAGATTTTAAAAGTTTCTAAAGGACCTTTGTGCATCAGCATAGTGTGTGCCCATGCATCTGTGTGGAGTAACCCACAAGAACTTCATGTTGTTAATTTGAATTTTTACGGTTATCCCTTACTGACAGCCAGATTTTTTTTCTTTAGGTTTCTTTATTAATTTAAGTAGATTGAATTCACTTTGTGATTGCGAGATCTTGTCCCATCGTAATATTTGAAAGGTAATATGTGAGAAGCTGGTTTCAGAAGTAATGAAATGTTTAAATAAAAGCTCTATTAGAAAATTAGATTTGATTCCTTGCAAGTGGGATTGCTGGGGAGTAGAAACCATGCTGGTAGAGAGTATTTCAATAACTGACAATCAAAGTGGCTAAAGGCCACTCTTCAAAAAGAAGAAGCAGCACCAGTGAGTCTTCCTTCAGAATTTCTAATGAAATGCACTTCTGGTCTTGGGGAAATGTGGGCATATCTGATCTCAAGTGGAGCAGTACACAACGAAAGATCTTCCTTGAGCTTTGCAGAGAGCTCAATGAAATGCGGAACTTGGTCTGGTTATTTTTGCAAGTAACTTCTGGTAGGGCAGAGACCTTAGGTCTAGCTTTTCAGGTGGTAGAATTTCAAAATGTGGCCCATTACAACCAGCGCTACCTACTGGGTGTGCATTTGCTGCATTACGAAGCATCCATCTGCTGGCTACAGTTTAAGAAAGGGGCTTCTTTTAGCAATAAACGGAGTTAAGAAGAAGATCTGACGTGTGAAGAGCATATAAATGTTGTCAGGCGTGCATGGCAGAAGCACATCTTCCCAGGAGTTATTAGCTTGGCTAGTACTTGCAACCAGTGTAGCTTATTTAAAGCTTCCAGTAATGTATCCTTATTAGTCTAAAGAAAAGAAAAAAATAAAGAAAAAAAAAGATATAATTGGGAGTTTGCTACTCCTGGGGACATAACTTAAAAAAAAAAACATTCCTAGTTTTAAAACAGTTTACAGTTATTGTGGGTGAGATTCAGCTCCAGACTGACATGCCGGTGTCTGAGTGGAGCGTGCCCACCTGAGAACTAGGGTTTAGGCTCCCATTACAGTCTGTGCAGTTTTAGCTAATTTTGTGTGGGCAGCCTGGCGAATACTTCAATGTAGAAGCCTGGTGGCTGGCTAGCGGAACAGCCATGAAACATCACTGCGCTTGGGTCACTTCCAAAATCAAATAACTTACAGCAAGGAAATAATAATATAAACAATTAATTTAAAATATAAATAATATAAAGTTGAAGAAGTACAACAGAATAACATTAACTCTGATACGTAAGAAATTCTACTTAAAATTTTCAGACTGCTAGGAAAATGGATTATTTGGTTACACATTATTATATGCCTGTTAAATGTATCAACTTACTATTTTATCTGTTATTGTTATGTCGTAAGCTTTGAGAATATTGGTAAAAGGTAGGACTTATGCATCAGAGTTAAATTTGTAATATACCATTGATTAATGCAAACCCTTACCCATGCATTATTTTACTATATGTCAAGAATCTGACATTCTGTTCTTTTATCATTTGCAGCTTGGTATTAATTTAAAAACACTACAACATAATTGTCGAAGAACACAAAATTCTTGACCAATAAATTGATAGCATTAATCAACTCCATGCAGGAATATTTATTAAACTAATGAATTGACACATTGATCTTTTTTCTTAATGTTTCCTTTAAAAATAGTTAGTCAATAACAAGGCTAACATATATCACTTTCAAAACCAAATAATTAATATGCTATCCTGAATGCCATTTGTACTTTCTTTGTTATGTGATGAAATTTCATGGTCCTTAATTAATTTTTGTTGCTTTAAAGTGCACGGATTTTTGTAAATAATGAAGTTAAATAAAAGCACTGGTGTAGTTTTCATATTTACTTGTCTTTATTTTTCTAAGCATCTTCTTTATATTCTTTTCCTAAGTAAGTTTTAAAGAAAATAGCTAATGAGAGAGAATGCAGTTTGTCTCAATTTTGCTTTAATTAGCAGTACAATTTCTGTGATAGAACAGTTCACCTGTCAGAAGGCTCTTCTGTGTTACATGCATTGCGTGTTTTTGCTCATAACCTCCTTTCTCTGTACCTTTAAAATATTTCTTTCATACACTTGACCTCACTCTCTTCTCTGCAATCTTCCACATCTCCCTGAAGATACCTCGAATAATCCTCACGCGTCCGTCAACGTCTGATGAAGATACCGACCAGTTGCCACCAGATCCAGAGGACTCTGAGCCTGAGGAAGCCGACAGCACAGAAGGCCATGCCTATTCGGACTGTCTGAACAACGCTTTTTACCCTCCCTAATAAAGTACATTTTTGGAAAGAGTGTGTTTTTTTTTCTCTGCTGTTCGATTACATTTAATGTAGTACTTGAACCACTATGCCTTATTTGTAGGTACAAACCATTACACAGAGGATGCAATTTGAAGGGGGGGTTGGTGGGGGAAACAGAACCCGTGTTCATATTTATTTGCCTTGAACTTTCCTTCGGCCGGAGCTTGTGCACTCGAAACAGAATGTTCTGAGCGAGGTTATGTGAATGTCACCACGTGTTTCTGTATCCACTCTTAAGTGCATTTTGCTGCAGCTAAATGCAGCGATGAAGGGAACAGATGGGTTTTTTTCAGAGAGTACTCTACCCATTTGGAAACACAATGAAAGCGGTTGTATAAGTTTTTGTTTGTTTGTTTTTTAAATCTTGTGTCCATGTTTTGTCAATACAGCTTACCCTTTGTTCTACCTGTGGGTTCCTTTGAATTGTTCCCTTTGGTGTTGTTTTCTATCAGAATAAAAATCCCTTTTCTGTCTTTTAAATCGTACTGGTATTTTTTTCACAGATAAATGTTATTTACATAGGAATTGTGTATCTCATTCTAATGTAATAAAGGACAAGTTTTGCAAGCATAGATCAATTTTGAATAGGACCTGTGAGTTGCATTTTATTAGATCCAAATGCAGAAGGCATCTTATGTAGCTGTGCACCTGAGAATGAACTCAGAAGCAACTTCTTGCACTTTAGTTATTGTCTGAGGCTCTTTTTACTTCTCCTCCTGACTTACATGAAACAGAACAGAACACCTTAACTTTGCCTTAGTGGGATATGTCAATATTTCATATATAAATATATATAGTAGCTAATCACTTTAAGAGCAAATGCTCTTCCACGTCTGTTCAAGCTGTTAGTTCTTTTCCCTGCTGTTCTGGTTTCTAACATATTTTAAGGTACATAAGAATAACCTTTTGGAATGTATTTTTATTTGGGGTTCTACAGTGCTGCCTTGATTCAGAGATAGAGTCTTGTCCTGCTAGGCTGGGAGATAATGACTTTTTTTTCATGTGCATTAAGTGTTTTGATTTTCTTTCTTTCGTGTATATCTTTCCCTGTAAATATAATATAACTTAATGACCTGGTAGATCCTCATCTTTTATTCAGATTCTGAATGATTTCTCAGATGATCATTCGTGTATGACTTGAATGAATGATGGTAGCGGCTTGTCAGGAATTCGGGAGTTCATGGGAGAGTATAGCTGTCACACAGTTAGAACAGTATCTCTTACAGATAAAAGGGAGATTTTGTTTTGGAGGAGAGAAAAAAAAAGGTTTTCAATAACACTTTATGATACCAAGATTTTTCTTAACTTTCCAACCGTGTCCACCACAGCTTTTTAATTTGCTTAATAGAACGTAATTTATCAGCAATAGGAGTATTAAACTAATTTTCATTTATTTTGCAAAATTAACATTATTTTAGAATCTTCTATTGCTGTAATAATGCTATATTATATGCGTAAACCTTCCAGTTTGAATTATCTTAGATGACATCAGTAAAAGAACTTATGTTAAAAAAAATATAGTTCCCGTCCCTTCTCCTCCTCTAAAATAAACAGTGTTTCTCCATCATGACATAATGTTTGATCAGTGCATATTGCAAAAATATCATCAAGCTTAACCCCTAAATGGTATGGCAATCCAGCTAGTAATGCATACAGTTTATTAATAATTAAATTATGTTTTACTCGAGTGCAGAAAAGTCATATATTCATTATACTGTTATAAACCAGTCACTGGTTGCAAAATAAGTGGTAGTTGAGACCTGAAGTGAAATAAAATAAAAATACTATTGAGAACTTCAGATTTTAATTCTTTTTCCATTCCATGTATATTTAGCGAGTTTTAGGTTCTTCTTTAGGTAATATATTGCTTTCCAAAATGCTTGAGAGGAACACAGGAGCTGTGTTAGTGTACCTTGCATGTGTCAGGTCATGTTTTAATAAGGCTTTTGAGTTTAATTGTTGTGCTTTTCGTGATTGTTTGGCAGTATGGCAAGCCTATATGCATGGATTTGGGGCTTTAGTTGTAGATCTTGGAAATCAGAACTTTGCTATCACAATTGTGTGCTCTTAACTAAATGCTGTCAGTATTTAGAAAACTTTTAAACATTTAGATCCGCATCTGTTCTTTTCAACTGATTTTTTTAAAACAAATTCCATATTGCAACATAGAGGATTTTGATGTAAACCGACAGTGTGAAAAAACTGAGCGTAAGTTGACAAATGAACCCTGGACAGTGAAAGAAGTACCCGGACAAACAAACCAGTGATTTATTAGGTAGTTTTATAAATGAACATGCCATTCTATAAAATACGCCAACTGAATCCTGAAGCCTCTGCTAAACATGTGTTCTGGCTTCACTTAAACAACTAATTCTGCCCCATCAATGCAAGTTCCTGGCGTCCGTGATGGCGTTTCACCTTTGTTCATTGCAAGGGTGACATAGGTGGAGGTCAGATTCTGATGCCCTTATCTGCGCTGAGTAATGTCTCTTCTGATTTTTTTATATTAGATAACAGTGGGCAGAGACAGAATTTGAAAAAAGGTACTGTGGGAGTTGGTCTATTCATGATAACTCGTATCCTGTTCTCTCATTTCCCGAGTGCCTGGCATAAAGGTACCTAGAAATGGCCCACTGTGTGACTGTGGAGCAATTGCCTGTTTTCTGTGAGGAACTGCCTTCTCCCTGTTTACAGCTGCCACGTTTGTTAAAAGATGGTTCAAAAGGTATTTAATGCTTTCCTGATGTATGTCCTTAGTCATGAGTCATTGCCATGAATTCATAACCATGGAGGGAGGCGAAGTGAACAGTGCCACTGAAGATGGGAGGGCAGATTGTTTTGTGACGCACTATTGAAATACACCTTACAGTACAGAACAATCTGGATTGCTAGGATATAGCAGTATTATTTTAGGGAGATAATGTATGTATATAGTTGAAGGAATAGCTATCCAAAAACAACAAAAAACCCCTCTCAGTTGTACCAGAGCTGTTTTTACTGGTGGAGGGTAGCAGATCTGCCACCTTGCCAGTGCAATGCTGTTATGGCTAGTCTGCTTTAAAGCAGTTGACTGAAAAGACCCTTAAACAGAAGACAGTGCCTACAACTTCCGTGAAACTCAATGTCAGAGAGGGTTCCAGATTTCTCAGTATCACAGCATAATGCTAAATATAACTTTTCTTGGTTTTGTCCTGATATAAATGCATTCAAAGTTGCCCCTTTGGAAAAAATTTGTGAAGGAAACTCCTGTGCCCTGCACACAACAGATATAGGCTTTTGAGAATTGCTTCCCCTTACACAAAGCAGAGACTTGCCCTGCACGTAGTGTTTCCCTCTTTTTCCACGCCTGTTATCTCCTGCTCTTCAAGTATTTACCGAGTAAGCAGGGTGGACCGAGAAGCGACGGCAGCAGCTGCTGGGTGCTGCAACAGGAACGTGGACTGACCTCCCGAAGGGATCAGCTTCCCACCCTCAGCTCTGTTGCTCGAAAGGTAAGCGATCTTAGTACATAACGGCAGCAATTCCAGCATGCTTTTCATTTCTGCTGTGAACGTACTATGAAATATCAACTAGAAAAGCTGCTGAAGCCCTGACGTTTCCAGACATGTGCATGTGACCTTGGAGGGATGTGCCGGAGTAATGTTCGGACCCTGGCTGATTTGTCGTGCTGGGGCTTAGATAAGGGTGGGCATCAGAAAGAAGCTGGAGAGCTTAACTTGTAATTTCTTCATGACTGGCAGTTACAAAGTAGTAAGAGAGCCTGAAGCTTGTGGACTTATTTTTTTCTTTAGCTTTTTGATTTGTTGTTTTAACCATGTGACAGAAGCTCTCTCTCCAGATCAGACCTCTAAAAATCACTGCAGATGTAATTTCTGTAGTGGTCTTAGTCCTTTTAACTGGTAACCTGTGATGTAACTAGGTGGCTTTCAACTGAGTAAAATAAGATTGAAGACATCAGGTTCAGAATTAGTATGTTCGACTAATACTAATGGAGTGTTTGATACTGAGCAAATGAAAGATACTGACTTAAGAGAAAAGCAGGGCAGATCTGTCACGTGATATATCAGCTGGCAATCTAGGGTTACAGTGATGTCATTTTGAGAATGAAAATTTATGAAGTAAAAGAATTGCAGTAGCTATGTGAATGAAAACAGAGCTTAGAGGGACCCACAAACTTTATGATGTCGCTTGTTTCTTTTCTCAAGAACAGAGATTAAATGAGCATGGAAAATACATCTGTAAAATTGTTAAACGGTTTATTTACACGTTGCTACTATTTTGGATTTTCAGCACTTTATCAAAAAAATTGCAAAACAACACCCCTATCAACTTCATCTCTTGGCCTCTTGTTAGCGCCTGGTCTGAAAAGAAAAACAGATATGAAGAGACCAATGTTTGTAATACGAGGAAATCATTGAAAATAGCATAGTAATTTAGGCAATGAACTGTTTATAGCATGTATTTTACTTAGCACCCATTTACTGCGTTTTTCCCTTGCAAAGTAAAATAGGAAATACAAAGTTACTAACAATGTGTTAGAAGGTTCTCAGAATAGAATAACCTTCATTATTTCAGTGTGGAAATAAGAAGTGTACGCCCATAATGATTTAAACCCATATTCTCATATGGTTAGTACTGTGTGTCTTCCTTCGGGTTTCGTGTTCAAATATCGTACTATGTAAGGTGTGGGGGGTAGCAGAAGGGTGTTAGACTTTCTGTCTCCACTATCTCTTGCTATCTCCAAGGTCCTTATTTAGGAGTATCCTGGATATGGAGGAGCCCTGCTTACAGCGTTTCTTGTGCTTCCCATTTTCAGTATGATGGCATAGTGTCATAGTCTATTGCGTTCAGAGCTTTTTGCCCCCCTTTTCATCACCAGTACGATCTGTTCCAACTCCCTAGTACTTGGACAGTCAGCAGCATGATGTATCTAGAATATGATTTTTCAGCCACAAGAAATGGAGCAATTAGGTCTTTCCCTAGCCTAGTATTTTAATTTTCACTTCTTTTTTTCTTTTTAACCTTTATCTTTATGCTATCTTACATTCTCCTTTTCAGGCTGCAGTAGACACACAGTGAAAGAGAAAGGTGGGGTTTTTTTTGTTGTGAGCGCTATTAGACACCATTACAAGAATGGTGATGAAAACATTTGTTGTAAAACTGAATACTCTCATAGGGATCCTATGTTGGTATTATTATGAGTAAGGCTGCTTCATAAGAACGTCCTTGAGTCGTTGTATGTGGATCTCCTTTGATGTCCACGTGGGTGAGCTGATGCATGAAAGCAACATAAGGCAATGAAAGCAGAGAGTAGAAAAGTGGTTTGAGTTTCACGGGAGTTAGTATGACTGCTAAGTAGCATAAACTCCAGATAAAACCCACCAATGCTAGTGTAAGTCTTTACAGATTTGTATATGTTTTAATCCTAAATTATTAACTTCTTGTGCCACTGACAGGTTCCTCTTTCATCAGCTAGGTACTTATTTCCCAACACAAATAAGGAGTGACTCCCCCAAAAGCTACTGCTTTAAAGCTTACTGAAAATCCAAAGATATTTAGGTCACCTATAGTATAATGCTGGAGAACACGCTTCAAAGAGTAGCTAGATCCTGAGCTGAACCCAGCTGAACCCACCCCTACTCGTACTGTGCTCTGCCAGATGCTCCTTCTCGGTGCTCACTATAACCACGACCTACAGTGACTGCTCCCTGTCCTGCAGCGACTGCTCCCTCTCCTTGAGCAGCGTTGCAGCTTGTCCATGTGCTGGTGCATTTAGTTTTGAACAACTAATTGGCTTCCACCGTGATACTGAGAATGCTGCGGTATTATAAATTCTAGTCCTAATATTAAATTGCTACACATTTATTTTCTGTGCAATAGCTGTGCATAGCTGAATGTTTCTATTTGAGATGCTTTGGTCCTTTCCAGTGATTTAAAACCGCTGCAAAGTAGCAGATTTTCAGTAGTTAGGGTGCTTCTGTTTTTTGTGTGTGCTATATGAATTGTCAGTAAGGAGGCGGTACAGTTTTCTGATCCTCTTCATTTGTGACTGCTTAGGTTGGGGAAAGGCCTGGAGGAGAACAGGGAACATTTTTGTTCTCGTGCTTGCTTGTGGAAGCTTGCTTTATGGCAGGATTAATGACTTAGGATGAAATTCACCCCTCTGCAGCGGTGTAATGTAAGCTGCTCTTTGAATCCCACTTAAGACCTATTTTGAGGGCATAAGTGGTACAAAGGCATTATGCAAGTCCCTCACCGTGGGGATATACTTCAGCCTCTCAGAAAAGATTTTGGAGATACGAACTTCTTACTACTGTTTGTGTTACTTCTTACTACTGTTTGTGTTTCTGGTGAAGAGCAGAGAAATACTATAACTTTCCTCTGGGTATTATGTCACTTACTCTGTTCCTTTTTTCTCAGCGTTTCCAGGAGACTCGATGGGGTGCATTTTTAATCTTGTGACATTAAGCACATTTTTATTCCCTCTGCTATTGCAACTCTTGTAGATTTGACTGCTTCTTTATATTTGCCTTCTCTCACTCTCCTGCTGGCTGGTTTACACTTCTACAAACAAAGGCAGAAGAGAGGCTAATGAAAAAAAATGTCACTGGGGTAACTTTTTCTTTGTTCTGAACAAAGGCTCAGAGTAGGAGCAATGCAAGTTGTTTTTTGCGAGCTTTTCATATGTAAATTGTATTGACTGTTGTCTGTTGACTTCTTCAGTTGCATTTTCTTCCTATCCGAGGCGCCAAAGATCACATGAGTATAGCAGCTATCAAACACCAAGCAGAGCAGAAAGAAGTGTGCCTCGTTTTGGCTATCATTTTCTACAAGACAGTTGAAAAATGATAAATGAAAGAGGGTTTTTTATTAGAAGAAACATCTTTTAACCAATGTGCTGGGGGGAAGAGAGGGGAAAGGAAGTGTCTTTACGAGCAGAGGAAATTTTCTGGGATCTAAGAAGATGCTTGAACTGCCAGCTTTATAAAGGGCTATGCGTTTCCTAATAAACCATAGACTGAGAAAAGAGCAATTCTCATTTAATAGGCACGTATTTTCTGTGTAACTCTGTTTGTCGTTGGGCTTTTCCCTATCCCTTGCTGGCGTATGCAGAACAAGCTGTGCGTGCGCGAGTGAATCACTCCTAGGACAACATTAGCCCAGCTGATGTGGCAACCAATGGGCGTGCCAAAAACCCTGGAATTTGCAGCCCGGCCGAGGAGCGAATCCCCTCCCACTACGGTTTCTAATATTGGACTCCTGACTTTATCATCAGGAACCGGAGCCAGGTTATTCTTCCACAGTTAACTAACAGTCAAATGCCACAAGCGTCGTCTTTATGGCTAATAGTTGTATTTTAGATGGTCAGTGATCTCTTCTTGTATTAATGGGTGCTCATAGCGCTGACTGAAAGCTTTGTAATCCTTTCAACACTTCAAAAAAACAAAACATAGTGAAATATCATGTCCTGTATTAGAAAAGGTGAATATACTCTGCATGAAAATAAATTAGGATAGCTCAATTCCAAACACTCAGCAGGGAAAGATCAATAGCCAGACTAAAATATCTATTTTAAAATGTTGTTCTGTATAATTTCTTTCTGTGTAATGTCAAGTGGTACCAGCTAAGCATATTTGTCACTTTACTTGCTTAATAATCTCTGTGAACATGAGTTAGTGCTTTGGAGACATAGCCACAGGCATTCTTTTGCCATTACTTTTCATGGAGTGCTTAAATACAAACTTTTGGGGGGAGGGGGAACAGGAGAGGGGAGAGTGAATGAGGTCGGTAACCAAAATCCCCGTTAAACAAATTGCTTTGATGCCAAACAACATTTATTGTTATCTGAGGCCAGCTGCCTGCCTTCTTTCCAGGGTTCTATTTGTGAATTTGCGAGGTCTATAAATGGCAACACTAGCTAACCAGAAATTGTCACCGGCGCTGCCTGATAGTTCTGTCTCACGACTTGAAAAGTACAGTGATATCTAACATGTAGTCAGATTAAATCACTTCTGCGCAGGACTTGAGGGATTTTTTTTTCCCCTGGGAGATGGAGTTGGGAAAACATGAAAGAAAAGTCTCAGGAAAAGAAGGCCTAGAAGAAAAGCAAACGGTAAGATATGCTGGGAAATGCTGGACTTCTATTTTTAATTTTATGATAAGAAGCAAGAGCAAATCAGCTGTTGCACCTTATAGGAATATTTCCATGCTTCCTTTTACCAGTGACCTTGAAGATTAACACTTCATTCGTATGTGTTAAATTAATTATGATGACATCTTTTAGTGGAAATTGTGGAATTTTGTTAATGAATTTTGCATACACATGAAATGCAAAACTAAGATCCAGTTCAACTGCATTTTTTTTAATCATAACCCTCATCTATAGCTAATAGTCTGTATTTTCCTTGGATTATTTTGAGAGAATGTTTCGAGTCCTTGCACCTTATTTTCCATAATCTGAAATCAGTAAATGGCAGCTTACTCTCGGAAATGTTTTTCACAGTGTCTGGAACTCACTGAAAATAGATATGACTAAAACAAATTATTAACAAAAAGTGGAAGCAGTCAAAACACAAAATTAGTAATTAATGTGGGCTTGAAGCAGAATTTCTAATGGACCTTGCATTAACAATGTTATTTTACTTACATTGTGCAAAGGGCAGTTTATTCTTGACTTTGCGAAGCTGTGAGGAAAGGTGGCCATCCTTTTTATTAAGAAGGAAGTTAGCACTGAAATTTTTAGTACTTATCTTAAGCAATGGTGGAGCTGCATTGGTTTAGTTTCATGGCAGGCCAGCATTTACTTTTGCCGAATTGTGACGTATTCCTCTAGCAGCCTCATTTAAGTGAGACTTTTTGCAAGCTTGTGTGTTAGTTAATAGTTTTAAATACAATCTCACTAAGGCAACGTACATTGGGTAGGAAATCCGGGAAGTTCTGGAACAAAATAAAGACTTGACCTTAAAATACTTTTTAAAGAAAGGATGTATTTATTTAAAGAGTAATCTGAAAAAGTATTGCTTAAGCTTCAGCATGAAGTCATAATATGAGTGTTATCTAACGTTTTGTGTATTCATATTCTCATTAATAAATTAATAGTTCAGACAATGAAAAGGATCTCATTGTGGCTGATATGTAAAATATTAGGAAAACTCATCAAAAGTAAAAGCAATTATAACATTCACTAAGGCTTCAGGAAGAGTTTCAAAGAGAACCTTTGAAATTTTGTTCTAGCTCATGTGTGTGGAAAATGTATAACAATGTAGTTAAATAGTCTGATTATGTAATTGGAGACTGCACGAAGAATTGAGCAGACAATGTTAATTGAGGTTTTACCTAAAAGCTGAGCACTTAATTGGGTACTGTAATGATCTTCTACTGAGTCTTTTCTGTGTGCATAATTTTCTAATTTTAAGAATAGCAAACTGGAGAAAATAGGAACTCCACTGACGGGAGCCATATCTGGCACCTGTGCCAGATCATCTGTGGAGCTGGTTGGTTGTTTCAAAACTGAATCCTCATAACTGATTTTGCTGGGAGACCACTGACAGCAGCAGTAGTAGGCCACCTCCACGTGTGGACTCGTGCGGAGGAGGCGTGCTCAGTCCTCTGTTGACAGTGAGCAAACACTGCAGTTCTGGCAACTTGGGCCCCGCACTCGTTTCAGCGGCCACACTTGTGCCATAGCGCGCCTTTCTCTTTGTCCCCTTTCAACCTAACTCTATCCTGGTCTCCATTCCCTCTCTCTTTTACACTGCTAGTGCCTCTGCCTCTCTAAATGCTTTTCTTTCAGGTTGCTAGATGAATTACACTTTTCCCCTGCCTTTTTCCCAGTTCTGTCCCTTCAAGACTCTTATTGATCATGACCTTTTCTCTTTGCTACATGCAGGTCAGTTCAATATTTAAGTGTTGTATGGGAGCAGGGTTGATTTTTAGTACAGGTATTACTTGTACATTTTATTGTTGATATATGTCCACATATTTATCTTCAGTATAGCAAATACATGTGCTATTTCATATTATAAGCTCCATGAGGTGTTCATTCTCAGTATTACATCCTATCAACTAGATAAAACTTTAACTATCTACATATATTGCGTAGACTCATGGGATAACTCAAGTGTGAGGGGATAGTCCAACCTCCTGCTCAAAGCGAGGTCAGCTATGGGCTCAAACCAGGCTGCTCAGGGCTTTGTCCAGTTTGACTTTGAAAAGCTCCAAGAATGAATTCTGCCCAGCCTCTGGGCAATCTGCTCCACTGCTTGGCTGTCCTCATGGCAAAAAAGTTTTATCTCATATCAAGTCAAAGTCTTCTTGTTTTCATTTATGTTGACTGTGTCTTTCTTCCCACCATGCATTACTGTAAAGAACCCAGATTCCATCTCCTTGATAACCTCTCCATAGGCACTGGGGGGCTGCTGTTAAGTCTCCCCAGAAGCCATCCCATCTCCAGGCTGCACAATCACAGCTCCCTCACCTCTCCTCATAGGGCAAGTGCTCCAGCCCCCAACCATCTTGATGGTCTTCACTGAACTTGCTCCAGTTTGGTGAAATCTTTCTTCTACTGGGGGACCCAAAAGTGGGTGCCGTGCTCTAGATGCATTGTAGTGAGTGCTGAGTAAGGGAGGCTAATCCTTTCCCTCAATCTACTGGCCGTGCTCCTGTTAATAAAACCAGGGTGCTGTTGGCCATCTGTGTTGTCAGGGCACGCTGCTGTCAGCTTGCTGACCACCCAGGACCTCCGATCCTTTTCTACAGAGCTGCTTCCCAGACAGTAAGTCCCCAGCCTGTATCGCTGCAAGGGGCTTTTGCTTCCCACATGCAGGACTTCGTACTTTTCCTTTCCATTTCTGTAGGCCTATTCCTCCAGCCTGTCCGGGTCCCCCTGAATGGCAGCCCTGCCATCAAGCATATGAATTGTTCCTTCTAGTTTGGTGTCATCTGAAAACCTGAGGAGAGTGCCCTCCCTTACCTCCTCCAGTCATTGATGAAGATGTCAAACAGGACTGGTCCCAGGACAGACCTCTGCAGTACACCATTTGTTACAGTCCTCCAAGTAGAGTGCAATCCCTTAACCGTGGCCTTCTGAGTCCAACCAGCTTTTTAACAATCTACTTGTCCACTTGCCCAGGCTGTAAAGTCCTAAGATGGATACAAGAATATTGTGGAAGACAGTTTCAAAGGTAAATCAAGGTAAATGACATCCACTGCTCTCCCTTCGTTCACAAATCCAGTCATTTTATCACAGAAGGCAATCAGGCTGGTCAGGCATGATTTACCCTTTTCCTTCATGTGCCAGAAATGCATTCTGTCGTGTAGACATGAGCTAGCTCTCTCAGCACCCTCAGATGCAGCCCATCTGGTCCCGTGGATGTGTATGGTTCATGTTCTCTCAAGTCATTTGTGCCTTGACCTTTACCCACTGCTGGTCATTCTCCTCCTGCTTAATGCTGACATTAAACATAGAGACCTGGAAGACCTTGTTGGTGAAAGCTGAGGCAAGGATGGCATTGAGTAACTCAGCCTTATCTGTGCCTGCTGTCACTAAATCATTGCCATTTGGCAAAGGGCCCAATTTTTCCTTGTTCAGCTTTTTACTACCAAAGTTACAGAAAAATCTCTTGTTGCCCTTGATGTCCCTTGAAAACATCAACTCTGGCTGAGCTTTGACTTTCTGAACGCCATCCCTGTACACCAGAAGAATGCATCTAAATTCCTCCTTCTTTTGCCTGTCCCTGCTTCTACATCCTGTACTGCCTTTTTACACTGGAGCTCAGTCATGAACTCCCTGTTTATTCAAGATGGCCTCCTGATAAGTTTGCTTGTCTTCCTGAATATCAGGATGGGCCGTCCTTGCGCTTGGAGGAGGTTGTACCTACAGATATGCCAGCTTTCCTGAGCTCCTTGCGCTTCCCAAGGGAGCTGCCTCCCATGGGATCCCACCTACCGGTTCCTGGATAAGCCAAAGTCTGCTCTCCTAAATTCCAGGATCTGTACTCCAGTACTTGCCTTCCTCATGCCTCACAGGATTTTAATTTCCACTGTTTCGTGGCTGGTACAGTCAAGGCTGCCACTCACTGTCGCGCCCCCAACCACTTCTTCCTTGTTTGTGAACGATGGATCCAGGTGTGCATCATCCCTGGTTGCACCTGTTTCAAAAAGCTGTCCCTGACCCCCTCCAGAAATCTGAACTGCTTCCCGCCTGCTCTGTTGCCCTTCCAGTAGATGTCAGGAAGGTTAAAGTCCCTTGTAAGAACCAGGTCTGTGATCCAGAAACTTTGAGGGTTTAAAGGTTTCATCAACTTCCTTACCCAAGTAGTTTGCACCTCCCACCGCGATACCATCATCACTGGCCTGTCCTCTGACCCTGACCCATGAATTCTCACCCAGCCTGTTGTCTAACCCCTACAAGAGCTCCCTACATCTGAGCTACTCCTTCACATAGAGGGATCTTCCCCTCCTCATCTTCCCTGCCTCATCTTTCCTCATATCCATCCATTGCAGCACTTCAGCCATGCAAGCTATCTCACCATTTCTCACTTGTTCCTACAATGTTATAATTCGATGACTTATATATGTGTGTGTATGTATATGAGATAAATCTTGGTTTTGTGTACTTTGATTGTTAAAGATATTTTTACCTGTTTTCAGAAGAGCAAAAGCTTAATCTAGTCTATGCAATTCTGAAAATATTCTGTTTGCAGATTGTCCATTAAATAGAGACCGCTTCCTGCTCAAGGACAGCCTCACTGACAGTTTTATTGACGGGATGTACTATATGTACTTTTACATTCACTGCTTAATGGTGGATGAGATAAATAATAGAAAATACTCTAGCTCATCAGCTATTTCCCTAATACTAGTCAAATTAACTGTTAAAAAATCCTTGTCTTTGTTTATTGGAGGAAGACTTTTTGGTGTTAAGAATCCTGAAAAGGTTCTTTCTGTTGAACTGGTTGTGGAAATGGAAGATAGCGGAGGTCCCATTTTGTGATGGGAAAATAAAATGACTCTTAATATAAAATTGATTGAACTAAGCGGATAAATAGAATTTTCTTTCTATAGTTTTGATTTTAGAAGAGCTCAGAAAAAGGGTATATTTCTAGAGTTTCCCTATTGAAATGATGGCTGAGCTCAAAATAGGCTGTTTATGTTCTGAAGTCCTCATCCATTGATGCATATTGCATCGGTTATTTGAAATGTTTTTTATTATATTTCACATTTATCTCTTTCCTATTTGATCTCTGCTCTTCCCTGTTTTGTAGGAAAATACAGCACATCAAGCACTGGGTTTAAAGTAATTTTACATTGGTATCTTTAGCAGGGAATGTTCAATCTGTGTGCTTTGGTTAGTATTATAAGGTATTTTTTACTTTCTTGTTGCATGAAGTAATGGTAAAGGAAAGAACAGTCATCAAGAGAAAACAAATTAAACTAAATGAATATATACATCAGAAAAATGCCATGTACTGATTGAAATGGCATTAAGATTAATTTTCAGATGATAGGATGTACTGTGTAAGAAAAGGCTGCAGAATTTAATTCAGAGAATTATTGTTTGCTGTGGAGTCAGCTCATACAAGTTGAGACACCTCGAATCAAACCCACCGAAGTAAATCAGTGGTTCATCTTTGTACCATGGTAGCAACCGGAAGGCTTCTTTCAAGGTGAGGCCCTTTCTGTGTTAACTGCTGTGGTAAACACTCCTCTGAAAAGACAACCCATTTTCTGAAGTTGCTCACCTAAAGGAGCTCATACTGAATGGTAAGGAAGGGGTAGAATATATGACAATGGCTGATCCTGCTTTGCAGGCTTGTTTTTTTCATTCAACTGGATGTAAACTAGGCCAGAGAAAGTAGTGAATGTAGAGTAGGAGAGATTGGCCGAAGAGAAGAAGAAAAGAGGAGGAAGAACTGAGTGGAGACTGGAGGCAGGACAGGAGGCGCTGCTGGGGGCAAACACCAATCCATGGTCATGGGGAGCTGCAGTGAGTTCTACTAAGTCGCTATTGCTTTTGTATTGGCCAGGGCCTGTGCCCAGGCAGCCGTGGAGGCATGGTCTAGCTCAGGCTGTCCGCTCTGTGCTGGAAGTGGGATCACAGGCTGTTTTTTGTTATGTTACCTTAAGGTATACCTGAGACATATGGTAGGCACCGCCAGCTGTCTGATACCGACTGTTATGCTCGAAACAGGCAGCTTAGTGAGCAGCGGTGGCACCAGAAGAGGCACAGTAAAAGCTTTTAGTGCAAAGTGGCAGGGAAGGTGTTTCTTTGGGCTCTTGCCCACAGGTAGTGCCCTATTCCCAGCAGTCCCATCATTTTCTGATGATTATTCAATGCTTAGAGAAAGCATTTATTCTCAGGCTGGTGCAGTGGATGCGGGGAGTTGAATGCCAGGGCAGCAGGATCACCTTAGACAACAGCAGCAGTGTCTTCCACAGAGTAAAGAAGAATGATAGCAACCCCAACCCACAACACTGGAGAGGAATGGCACTTACACTGCGTAATACCAGCCTAAGAGCCTCTCTTCCCAGGCATCTGCAAGTAAATGCCTTTTAAGATCCACTGTGACAGCTGTGGGAAGTGAGCCTGGAAAGGTCAAGACAGGAGGGAGGCGCTTGCTGCTCAAGGAAAGCAGCTTGCTTTGGAGTCGGTAAGAGGGACAGGTCCATTGCTCCCTCATGTATTAGCTATCTCACATACGGTTCAGGGTCTGTCTGCTTGTACGTGTCTAGTCAGGGTGACTATGTAAGATCACAGAGCAGCATCCCTGAAGTCAGCCAGGCCTAGTCTTTCTACTGTGACAGAGAAGGTGGCGATCTCTGTAAATGGCAGAAATTCAGAGGCAGGGAAATATAGTGATATTACCTACAATGTAGAACACACAGGTACTTTAGCAGGTAGCACTATGACTAAATCAGTGATACACGTGCAAAGGGTTGTCAGATAAAAAAACCCTTGACCCCTTCATCTGTTCTCTCCCCTAGCAGAGGACAGGCTGGCTGCTGCTGAAGTTAAGATGAAAGGGTAAAGACGAGACATAAAGTGAGAACAGTTCTTGAAATCCTCTTTCTTAACTGGTTGATTTTACTTTTTGGCTTTTCTATCCCTGTCTCCTTCAAGAACACGTCTATCCAGAAGAGAAGTTCCTGGAAATATGTTGCCCGCCTGAATCCATTCCTCAGTTTGATAGTTTAATAGTGAAGCATGAGCATCATGCTCACCTCCAGCGTAATATAAGAAACTAAATAAGCACACCTATGGTGTATACTATATAGTCAGAAGAGGTTTTGTGTGCATATATGTTCAAACCACTCCTGTTAATGTAAGAGGGAAGCTTTATTTCTTGTTCTAAAGGTGGTCTGTGACCTCAGCTGGGAGCTTTTGTTACACATCTGAGATCACTTCTTATACTGAAGGATTTTTGAGCTACCTTGTCGCAAATTACAGCAGTCTAAATTAAAAGAAGTTGCCGTAAGAGTCACTTTCAAATACCCCTGGGCTCTGAAGATCAGGACTGAAGATTTGTAGCAGCTACAGGAAGGGAATGATAAGATTCTCACATGGAGGCAATCTTATCTCACTGTGCGGGTATGAGGCTGACATAGCACCACAGATTGGAGCATCAACATCATTGGATGTCAAGAAATAAGTTATTCCTGCCCAGATGTGTGGAGGCATGGATGACTCCAATAAGTGATCATCAAAGAGGAAGGAATAAACTTGGAAGCTGCAAGTAGCAGAATATTTGTATCATTATTGATGTGACATTGAACAGGACCAAAGTAAGAGTAAAGTACAGAATCCTTGTTTAGCCTCCTCTTAAATCCCCGTCAGTTATTCTTGCCTCACCTGAATTTATGCTAAAGACAAGAGTCTTCTTTAACCTAACACCTATCATACACAGGCACTGCGGCAATGTTTGAGGTAGTTTTTGGTTGCACCAGGCAAAAAGATCTCTTGGAGAGATGTCATCAGTACGTTTTTGGCAGGAGGTTATTTGAAACATTACCACATAATCTCATGCAAGGATTCAAAAGGGGAGGAGAGCAGATTCTTACAGGGACATGTATGTTATAGTAAAAGAGACTTTTTAGGAACAAGTAACAGTTGCAAATTTTGACTCTGAGGTGAGGGAGAATCAGAGCCACCATAAAAGCTGCATTATTTCCTGCAGCAAATCCATGCAGGATAATTCAAATGACTGCCTTTTGAGGGAGGTGGCAAAGAACTGAGTATCAGTCTTTGCTGTGCTGATGAACACGGCAACAGTTCTGGGAAATGTTTCCAGGCACTGTAACTCTCTTGTATTAATTATTAAATTGTAAGAATGGTCCATGGTATGGTATTGATTTGGTACTTGCCTGAATTACACTCAGGTGACACTAGAGAGTTAGAATGGGCCAGAGACAGCTCCCAGGAATAGTTTGGAGAGAGAGACCTTTACGGAAAAAATTATGTGTTTTCAAATGATATTTCTCAGGTATATGGGAGTGAGATATAAATGATGCTTGGGAAGATGTTCACTATCCACTGCTGATGCATAACACTGAAGTTCAAGAGGGACACTTGGAAAAACTGCTGTGTGAGGAGGGTAGTGGAGCACTGGAACAACTAGAGAATTTGTAGAATCTCCTTCTTTGGGGGTTTTCAGGACTCAGCCAGAGAAAGCCACAGCTGACTCGGCCTTATGATGGCAGGAGTCCTGCTCTGAGTGGGATGTTGGACCTCTGGAGGTTCCTTCCAATCAACATTTCTGTCATTCTTTGATTTTGAAGCTAAATTACTGCAGCTGTTAGGAAAGATAGTAAATCCCTTTTTCCATCTGCAAGATACTTTTAACATATTTAATGCTGATACACAATGAAACTGTGTTTATTGTTCTTGCATTAAAAGTCTACTACCTTCAGTTTGCTATCCTTTGAATTCTAAAAGCACTGAACAGTACGACAATAGCATTAAGTATGTCAATTTTAGGTGAATTTTTGGAAACAGAGCTACTTGACAATGAGCAAAAGAAAAGGAAAGATGGAATGACTGGCTGGGTAGATGAGGGGAGAGCAGTGGATGTTGTCTACCTGGACTTCAGCAAGGCTTTTGACGCTGTCTCCCATCACATCCTCCTAGGTAAGCTCAGGAAGTGTGGGTTAGATGAGTGGACAGTGAGGTGGATTGAGAACTTGCTGGATGGCAGAGCTCAGAGGGTTGTGGTCAGTGGTGCAGCGTCAAGTTGGAGGCCTGTAGCTAGCGGTGTCCCCCAGGGGTCAGTGCTGGCTCCAGTCTTGTTCAATGTATTCATCAATGACCTGGGCGAAGGCACAGAGTGCACCCACAGCAGGTTTGCTGATGATACAAAACTGGGGGGAGTGGCTGACACACCAGAAGACTGTGGTGCCATTCCGAGGGACCTGGAGAGGCTGGAGAGCTGGGTGGAGAGGAACCTCCTGGAGTTCAGCAAAGGCAAGTGCAGGGTGCTGCACCTGGGGAGGAATAACCCCAGGCACTAGTACAGGCTGGGGGCTGATCTGCTGGAGAGCAGCTCTGCGGAGAAGGACCTGGGTGTCCTGCTGGACAACAGGTTGACGATGAACAAGCAAGATGGCCCATGGGATCCTGGGGTGCATGAGGCCGAGTGTTGCCAGCAGGTGGAGGGAGGTGATCCTCCCCCTCTGCTCAGCCCTGGTGAGGCCTCACCTGGAGTACTGTGTCCAGTTCTGGGCTCCCCAGTACAAGAGAGACATGGAGCTCCTGGAGAGAGTCCAGCGGAGGGCTACGAAGATGATGAGGGGACTGGAGCATGTCTCCTACAAAGAAAGGCTGAGGGAGCTGGGCCTGTTCAGCCTGGAGAAGAGAAGACTGAGAGGCGATCTCGTGAATGCGTACAAGTATCTGAAGGGAGGGTGTCAAGAGGTTGTGATCAGACTCTTCTCCATGGTGCCCAGCGGCAAGACAAGAGGCGATGGGCATAAACTGAAACACAGGCAGTTCCATCTGAATGTGAGGAAAAACTTCTTGGCTATGAGGGTGACGGAGCAGTGGCACAGGTTGCCCAGAGAGGTTGTGGAGTCTCCTTCCCTGGAGATATTCAAAAGTTGCCTGGCTGCGATGCTGGGCAATATGCTCTAGCTGACCCTGCTTGAGCAGGGGGCTTGGCTAGATGATCTCCAGAGGTCTCTTTCAACCTTGGCCATTCTGTGATTCTGTGAAATATCAAGGCGTATGTTTTTCTCGTTGTCTCTGAAGTAATGCTGGTATTGTGGCCGTGGCGATATAGTTTTCTCCAAAAAGTGAATGGATTAAAAAACTCTGTCAAAAATATCCCAAGGTAGGCATTGAGTAATTTTTTTCTTTCTTTTTTTTTTTTTCTCACATTATACTGATAACTATTAAAGGAACTCCGAATAATGCATCAGATCTCTGCCAGATGAAGTTTGTTTTTTCATCTCTTCATGAGGAGAGGAATCCATCAGATGAGGAGAAAAAGTAGACTTTTGTCTACTAACTAGATTTGTTTGTCTAGTAGTTGTGCTATGCTGCCATGCGTTTATGTTAGAGAAAGCAGGTTGGAGACACACAGCCTGTATGTGAAATGTGTTTGGGCTGCAGGCAAATGACGAGGTCATCAATGAGGCTCTCTGCTAAGTACCCACCACTTCCTAGCAGGATTCAAGGGGAGCAACCTCTGGTGGTTTCTAGGACCATCCAAAACCTTTGACCACTGTTGTTTCTCCTGTAGAGGTGAGCGCTACCCTCATTGTGTAAGTTCTGTTGAATCAAAGGCGTAGAACTGTAGCTCTTCTTTCCTGAGTGGTCTTTTAGACATCTACTGCCAGGGCCTCATCATTGAAGATGAGGTTAACAACTTTTACTTAGATGAAAATTTGAAGAAAGCCGGGGAATGCTGTTATGCTTTTGTGGTTGTCCTTGCAGCTGAATCAGAGTCCCTTATGAGATGAGATTTTCTTCATTATGCAGCCATTATTAATTCATTATCAGTGGATCTAAGCATAAAAGCTGAGCAAAGAGAAGTGGAACAAGTGCCATCATTCTCCTTTTATGCTGCAGCACTGTTAGGATGGTCTTCTATAGACCACCCACAGCTGGGACTGCTGTTAGAGCCATGATCCTGTAGCACAGATTTCTGTTATGGTGTTACAAGTCCTAGAATCACGTAATAGCACAAGAATCTCAGCTTTCATTTTAAAAATAATGATGTTCTCGCCTCTGTGGTTGCAAAGAGATGGTTCAGACTGAGACCTGAGTGTGAGTACTGTAGTGAAGCCACCTGAGACAGCAGAGTGCTTGACACAGTAGCTCTGAAAGGTGTCAGCTGTCAGAGCTGTGTCCATGCAGGGATGAGTCAGGCTGTGGATAAGATGATAGCTCCTTTCTGCAACAGTTTTCGATATTTCAAAACTTCTTTTTATTTTTCCTGAAAATGGGATTGTGCCTGCAAATGTCTCTCCCTTGAAATCTAGAGTGTGTTGGACTATGATGCTGGATGGAGGCAGGATGCAGACTGTTTCTGATATTTGCAGGCAGGATGGCCAAGGACCTGGTTTGGGAAGTGAGGCTAATAAAGAACAGAGCTCAGCAGTTCAGATCATTGTGGATTTAGGCAGAACAGAGAACTGGACCTGTACAATTGCTTTGTCTAACTGTCTTCTTCAACAAACAAAACAGTAAAGCCTCTGCTTTTCTTCTCATGAAATTTTCATAGATGTCCTCATGAGCTCATGCAACACGGTGACTTCACTGACACAGCAGATTCAGATGCGAGTTTGTTTTTTCAAAAATATTTCAGACAGACTCAGTTTTCAACTTGACTTACTTTGGCACAATGAAAGCTGACCAGAAGGCTATCTATGGCAGAAAAAAAAAAAAAAAAGGTGTGCCAACTTATCGACCCACTGCGTTACATTGCAAGTGCAGTAGTAAGCACTCTGCAGCCCTGCAGATGTCATAACAACATATGCAATATCGCATAGCCAAATCTGCAGGCCAAGATCTATTCAGAAGAAGCATACTTTCCAAGATAGTCCTGAATTTTCAGCAGAATTTTTTGTTCCTATCTAATTTTTATGTTTATTTTATCATAAGATAGCTGGCTAAATTATCAGATGTCTTGTCCAGCAGCAAAAAATGCAGTTTGGCAAAAACTGCACTATGGCAGTGGTTATGTTGTCATTAGATCTCTGACTATGTTGTTTTAAGACAAGATTGACCTAGTTTGAATGTATTGGTTGTCCTGAAAACCTTTCTGCATTAAATACTTCACTGTTGAGAACTAACTGGTAGCATTTCCAAAGAGCTGATTGTGACAAGTAGTACATACTGCAAAATACTTTCTGATGGGGCATTTTTACTATGTCTTTCCCTATCTGTCCTTTCTGATAGGCTTAAAAGGATTAATTAAATAGAGGTTGAACTAATGAAGGTCCACTCTTGATGAAAAGGGACAAATGAAGATTTGCTGAATTTAGATGAAAAATTAATTCTGTTTGATGGCTTTTGGCTGTGCAGGGTTCTGAAAGCAGCAGGTTGAAGCTATTCATATCTTGACTTGTACACAAATGAATGTATTCATACTCTAGAACTGACGTTCACAGAAATCGGAAAAAATGATTTCACATTTTTCTCATTTGCCTTTATAGAACAGAAATTGAACCACTAGCATTCTATCTTTGCTCCTTTATGTTTTCTGTCTTGATCATGAAACATTATTTGGAAATCAAACATGGGGAAAATGACAGGAATTTTGAAATGCTATGTTTTTAAATTATATGAAATAAATCAATTGGATTCACTTGAACTGCTTGCAATTAGAGATTCTGGAAAGAGGCATCTGAACTTGTTTCCCTGTAGAATAGGTTGAAAATTGTTTACACAGAGGTTCCATACATCTCACAAAAAATTACTGACAGCACATTTATCACCATTTTACGGGTACTTCCAAAAATATCTGTTGGTGGTGATTTTATATAATAAATATGCTAGAAAAATTCATTAGATTTTCAGCCACAAGCAATAAGTAAATCAAGTAATATCCTTCCTTAGAAAAGACACCTTGAAATACATCCAAATCAAAATCTAGACATCAATACACCTAAGTGATAATCAAAGAGGTTATTCCTGGCAAAATTCCTGAGCCAAAACTATGTTCTCTCTTTCAGTCTAAGACAACAGTAGCAAAATGTAAAGATAAGTGTTTGTGTTTGAAATCTCAGCAAGGAAAAAAGGGCATGATTTTTCTGTCTCTGTTGAACAGATAATCCTTTCACAAGCATTAGTGAAACCAATCTCAGTTGAAAAAACAGCAGATTTCATTCTAGTTGTCATTTACACTCTATTAGGTGAACTGACACTGATATTTGCAGACAGAAAAAACACCAAGGAACTGTCAATAGTTTATTTGTTTGGAGATGAGCAGTTAAGAAAGATTTTTGTGTGTATTTGCTGCACAGCATCTGGTATTTGTTGCAAGCTATCTTCATCTGTAGCATCCTTTCTGGGACAGAAAGTCTGTCTGCTGAAGAATTACAAGGATAAATTATGCCTGTAACCACACCAACCTGCAGTTCTTCTCCAGTTTCTAAGGAGGAGAAGTCTGAGCTGTGGGTCCAAGGTTCCCAGCCTTGCCAACGAATTGTGGTGCTTCGGTGCTGTATCATGTGATGGACTGTCTAGGGTTTTCAGGAGCTCAAGTATTTATAGCTTTCAAGAATCTGCATCTGAAGAACTGTGCTTTAAAGTTTGGTAGTTAGGACTATGTGGGCTAATTTAATTTCCCTTTCATTTAATCCATAAGTATTATGACACAAATGTTAATAACAAGAATTGGGATATTTCTTTCTTCTCAAATGACCATTGCGGGCTTGCTTAGGAATCATTACCACCAGCTCCATCAGGACAGGATGTGATCAGAACAAAATAGCAGTACCCTCAATGATTCTATAAATAAAATGTAGTAAAATAAAACACGGTATTTCATCATTCTGTTCCTAGTTAAATATTTTCGCATTTTTCAGGACTTTTGTTTCCTATCAAATGCAGAAAATGTAAGTTAAAGGGTTGATATGTCCAAAGAAAAGGAAACATGGCATTTCCACCCTCCTACACAACTACATTCAAAAGAATGAGTTCAGAAAATGGTTCTGCACGCTGCAAAGTGCTCTAACAAATTAGCCACTGGCAGGAAGGGGCATGGATGGCACTCCCGTAATTGCTAAATTAGGACATGGTTAAGCTGGTTCGAAATTTGTGGATATTACTCATTTTTTACCTTAGTTCTTTGTCTAAAAGAAATAGAAACAATCAGACCACTTGATTTCATAGGCACACTGTATAATTGTCTTCGTGAACTGCATGAATAATGCAGATGTGAGCGTCATGAAAAGGTCTGGAAATAAATCTCATGATCCTCCATGTGTTGGAAAGGTGTGTAAAATCAGTCATTGAAATATTAGGATGCACTTTGATGGCTGATGTTGAGTTATGAGAATATACTGCAGTGTAGCAATTAATATTACAGACTTCCTAAAAATCAGAACTTAATTTTATTTTAACTTTTGACCTTACTGTTCTGAAAGCATTGCTTTTCTGTGTGTATATATATATATATATGCATAAATTTCTTGCTAAATGCTAAGAACAAAATTACTTATATAGTCTTATTCTTGTTCCATATTGTAGATATCTTGTAAAACAAGATATCTTGAAAAGATATGAAATTGTATATTGCAATTTTGCAACTAATATTCCTGAGTGCTGATTTTATTACTATTTTCATACAAAATCTTAGACCTTTAAATGTTCCCTCATTAATGAGGCAGAACAAGGTCTACATATTTCACTTGTCTTTCAGAGTTCTTAGGCATAAGGAAACAATTTGTTCCCATAGAGGAATCGTCTTCAAAATAATGATATTTGCATAAAATGTCAAGTCCTCAATAGCTGTCTGACTGAGATATCTAAGGCCAGCTATAACTCATTTTGTAGCTGTATGTCTGACCTTCTAAGGGCAGAGATATATTATGTTTTTATATATCAAAGGATTGTAGATATCTTATTTTTAATGTCTGTGAGAGGGTACAATTTCTAAACAGATTTCCAAAAGCAAACATGCATTCCAATAACTTACCAAATATTCATTGGACACAAATGTTTTGGATGTATAGTTAATGACCCCAGAAAGATTTAACTCCTTTCAAAAGCAGATAACTCCTTTCAATGAATGTTTGGGTGAGTGGATAATAATTTTCCAGTACATCTGATGTTGCCTATGTCTTTTTGCACAGGGACTGCATTAGGTAAAATCATGATGTGGCATAAGTCTGAAATGCAGCCTTATAGCAGGACATAGATGTAAACCCATAAAGAATAGTTTTCCTGCATTTGCTTATGCAGACATAGAGCAGCATTTGTGAAAGGAAGTGTGAACAGAGCTCATGAGCTGTTTTACGAACCAGCCTTCAGTTTGCAAGCAGAACTGAAAAGTTTTACAATATTGTTAGAAACTTCCGAGTTCAGTGCAGCAGCTTTTGCTTTCAGAAGAAGAGATGGTGTCACTTCAGATTGTGACCGTGTGATCTGCTATAAGAATCTCATAATTCTGGGGCATGTCCTGCTCGTATTGTCCTTTTTATCTAGAAGTGGTAGTATAGTTTAGCATATAGGTTAATATTCTTCACATCATCATTATCATTACTATTATTGTAATTTTATATAATTTATGTTGCAATTTCACCTGTGAATCACCTACATCAGGGCCTGTTTGCTCAAGATTATGAGCAAATATGTAATCAATGACTAGTCTTGCCTCCAAAACGGTGCATGCTGCAGTTCATTCAGTCCTTTACATGCATTTTTTGTAGATGCCTTTCAAGTCAAGTTCAGGTGTTTAAGCTCTATGAATATATAGAAAAAGTACTATTTCATGGGATCTTGAAACAATCTTCCGAAGATTGTAAACAGTTTGTTTTTTCCCTCTAACTCATAACCAAACATCTTAACACTTGTTATATTCTTATGCTCAAGAAATAGCTGTGTAATTTATTTTTAAATATGTAAATACATGTTTTAAATATGTATATACATATAATTTTAAATATGTAGAGTTTTATAAACCGAAAGCATTGTCATAAATTGCAACTTCTTCGTGTTTTTGTGCTGGAAAATGAGGTATTATGTTTTAATACAGTTTTAATGAAGGTTTTTAAGTTAAATTATATCATGAGTTAAAGATGCTTTCTGCCTACTTTCATGCTCAAAAGGACTGAACGTATCTGACTTAGAAAAAAAGGATCAAAAGGGAATTTATGTCTGTTAGTTTATGTCTGTTAGTTTAGTCTGTTATTTATGTCTGACTGTTATGTTGTGTGCTGAAGTCAGTGATTTATAAAATGGCTGAAAAGACTAGCAAGGCGTTACGTAACATGGTAAGTACTTAAGGTCTTTGGAACTATTAACTCACAAAAAATTGAAAACTACTTTTTAACACTGAAAAATAGAGACAGCACAATCATTTGTCTCAGTGGAGGCTATTTGCCACGTTGGCTGTTATTTTTCAAATTTGCTTCATTATATTCTCATAGGTTAACTTTACATTTTTGGTCCATTACTGTAAAGCTTTATCAAGCTCTGATCTCCTCCAGCTGAACACCAATGATAATATTTTAGAAAATGCCTCAGGCTTCTAGGCGTACTCCCCAATAGCTGGTTTCACAGCGTGACATATGTTCTTTGGCAGCTGTGAGATCACTGAATGTTGCCTATTGGGAGATGTGGCTCTGGGACACCTGAACAATAAATCACGGAATGGCTTTGGGCATGAGCTGATCACCTTGATGGAGAGCTGAGATACGAATGCCTTCAGACAAGCAATAGTGGTAGCACCGGTATTTAGTGAAGTTTCAGCCTCCAAATTTAGGCTGCTGTGGAGTTTCCGATGTTGAAAAGTTCTGGGAAATGAAGGCAGGAGGAGGGACTGGAAAGCCAAACCTAGGAGCGCTTCTGAGGCATAAATGCCTTTTTAGAACTGCTAAATTCTTTTTGGTGGTAATTTCCATGCTTAGTTGCTTCCTAAAGCAATGGTCATTGGCCAAATTGTTTTACTGCTTCTCTGTGTGGGCCAGTGAAATCGGTACTGCAGGGAGAAACACTGGTGATGTAAAAATGGGCTGAGCCTGGATGCTGTTGGTACTCCGCAGTGCTGAGTGGATGAATTAATCTGGTTAAAGTCCTGCACAGTATGGTGTATACAACAATGTTTTTTTAGCGCTGCACTGCACATTGCAGACGTATTTTTAAGGCACACATGAAACAAGGCTTGGGGAGAAAGCTGGTGATTAGAAAGAAGAGGTAGGGACCTCTGGAAATTATTGTGAAGAGGTGGAGAAAAAAGTGCTAGGAGTCAGAAAAGGGAGAAATCAAAGAAAAAAGGTAATGGTAAATAATGTAAAAATGCTAAAAGAGGAAAAAGGTGGTGAGAGGGACAATGAAATAGATACCTGTGAAGAAAGAAGGTCAAGAAACATGGGAAAGAGAACAAAAATAGGGAATGTGATAGGCTGAATAATGCACGGCCTTATTCTTTGTAATAATTGACATGTGTGAAGTGAGGTATTAAATCAATCAATAAAGTTCATCTGTTCATCATTTGTACTTAGTATTAAAATTTCACTCACATTTTATAAATAATTTTACAGAATTCACAGATTAGTTGCCAGGAAGTCTGTAGGTTAAGCATGGCTTAACATTACCTAGAAACTCCTCCCACTAATGTGTTTATAACAACCTATCGTATCGATAAAGTGATTCTTATAACGTCTGTTAAAGCCCCACTGAACACTTATATCCGACTTACAAGTAAAAGTTTAATTGTGAAGTTTAGCCAGCAGCACTTTCATATCTTGCAAGATGAGAGGTTTCAATAAGGGGATCAAAGTCTTCATGGTATTGAATTTGCGAGGATTTGCTTGCTGGCTTCGTTAGCACAGCTTTCCGCGTGGGTTGATACTGAGACTAGGGACAACTTTTTTCCTTCCATACGAATGAGTTTTACCATTGACTCTCGTACCTCAGCCTAGCTGAACCGTAAACAAGATTTCCCTCCTTTCCCTCTGGCACTTTTATACAAAGCGCTTGACTGCACTTGTTACTCAGTCTTCAGAATCTTTTTAGACACGAATGATTTAATATCAGAATGTATATGATTTCTCTATATCTATGTATATAGATGTAGATAGATATAAAGAGTTCTATATCCCAGGATGGCCGTATGACTGGAAGACAAATTTCTACTCAGGAAGTCAGCAGTGATACTTTCCATCATATCTTTGAGTGAGAATGCTTCAGCTCTTTGCTTGATTTATTCTGCTGTTGCTATTTCCATGGTTAATATCTCTCTGGCGTCAGGAGACATTCCTCCTTTGCTGCTTTTCTTTCAGTGCTGAACTTGCCTTCTCACTCATCAGCACATCAGCACTAGGCAATATATCACATTTTCGGTTGACCTCTTGTTCTCCTGTGTCTTCTGAAGTGTTTACAGAATTTTGCGGCACTCGGGCTCGCTGCACAGCAGCCACGGGGGCAGCTGGTATCGCCCGGCCTGACTGCAGCTTTGTGCATGATAATCATAAGAATCGTCCTCTAACAGCCTTACAGCTCTCTTCAGTCCAGTGATCTGCTCTTTATTTGAGTTTAGATATAACCTTGCTTTTTCAGCATAAACGAGCCTGGAGTAGTATCACATAACATAAATTAAATTGTGCAGTTACCCTGTTTGTTTATGGGACCTCACAAGGTTATGGTTTTGTTTTCTCTCGTCTGCTTTCGGGTTTCTGCTGTCATTTGCAATAATGACAAACTGACTGGCCTGAAATAGTCTTTAATTTCTGACATCTTATGTGTTTTTTTGGTGTCTGGTTACTAGCATGAGTGCTGCCTGATAAATACTCAGGGTAAAGACTTTGCACAGATCTGTGCACACACTTAATTTGAAGCACTCCACTGATTTTGTATGGATTGCTTCTGTGATTCAATCTGTGTAGGGATCAGCGTTTGTGGTTGAAAAATCTGATAACTCCATGGTAATGATTGTTGCAACCGCTGTGTGATGGGTTGCTAACAGAGAGATGAATGACTGCTCTGACTGCATTTGTCGTTACTAAAGGTGCTCTCACTGTTAGTTGCTAGTGCTCAGCTTTTTTCCCTTTCTGCAAATGCAACCAAGGTAACTGAAACAGTAGTGTTCTGTTTGGATAAAAACAGCCAAAACTTCTAATATTTTTTCAAAAGAGTACCACTCCTGAACACCGATTTGTCTTAGCTAGCCAGCTTGCATATCCAAATTTTACTGCTCTCTGTGCTATCTGTTCTGATGGGCCCTCTACATGGCTGGCTGCAGTAAACTCGGTCAAAATAGATTAAAAAAGAAAAAAAAAGTGAAAATAAAAGGAGTTATCTTTGGCTTTGTTTTGAAGAATTTTCTTGTAACCTGCTGTAACTAGTTCCTCTTTCGGGCAGCACTGGAACATTCTTGTATCTTATCTTTTTGGGGAGGGAGGGAGAGGGTTAGTCACTTCTGTCACTTCTACATAGTTTTGAAATAATTATTTTACACTGATCGTGCTGGAAGACAATAGAAATTCATTGCTTTCTGGGTTAGCATGTGCTGAATGGAATGATAGTTACTTAGTGCAAAATATTGTTAGGATTCTTAAACTTATGTGAATTTCTTACTGTTGCTTTTCTTTTCTTTGGAGCTGATATAAGAGGGCTCAGAAGAGACTGACTTAACTTAATGTCACAAATTTTCTTCCTGTGCCTACTTCTCTCTGTTATCTAGAAGAAGTATTTAATGTGAAAAAATGCGATGTGTCCGTTTCAGTCTTTCGTAAGAGTTCAGACTTGGTTATGCATAGCAACAGTCAATGCCATAAGAGAGTAGTTAATCATCTGATGGCTAATTTAAAAGAAAAGGGGGAAAAGGAAGGAGAAATATTTTTTGCCACAAACAGCTCGGAGAATTTCACCAGAGTGTATGTGCTCTTTTATTTTGTGACGATAGCTCACCACTGAGCTCCACATTTTTATTGGAAAACCCCCATGTCTCTGATTCTTCAGAAAAATTGCTGCAGGGGTGTTAGGAAGGGGTTTTGTGTAATTATTTCACTGCCTTGAAATGGAGGGACAGGGATAACGCGGTAGAAAGAGAAACATTGCAAGAAGCAGCCTTATCTCTCGCTGCTTGTAACCTCTCTAACAAGATGGAGGCAAAAATTTAATTAGCAGCATTAGTCACAGAGACTAATGAGAGTTGAGTTCCCCAGAAAAACACTCTGCAGTCAAGTTCTGCTGCTATTCTTAGCAATTTTTCAGCCTTGCCCAAACAGATAGAAGATGAGACTGCTGCTGATGAGTCACGTTGATGACAAACAGAATAGATAATGTCAAGTAGGTGTTTGGCTCCTACACTAACTGTCCTCACAAGTAAATATCTACTAAAATAACGTACTTGGAATAGAGAATCAGACCCAAAAAAGGGGCTTAGAAGTAGGACTGGAAAAGTAGGTGGGGTGATGCTTTGCATTTTGTGTTTGTGATTTTCATGTCTTGGTGTAAAACCAAGGCTTAACCCGCATTCAGCAATCCTAGGAAAAAAGGTACATGTGAGGCAGGATTATAACATTCCTCACTGGGCTCCCTGGCATAAGGAACGGGTTAGCAATATTATGTCAGCAAATAAGACATTGTCTTAAGTTGATAGATCTATTCTCTATGGATGTGTTTTCTTGCTTTTTGAACTCAGTTATTCATTCTGGCGTCTGAAACTTCTGAGGCAATGAATTTAATAGTGTAACTATGTGTTAGATGAAAGACTAGAAGTTTTTTATCCGATAAATTGATGTGATGCCTCATGGAAATTTTGGTCTTGTATCAAGAATCCATGGTATCAAAGTGAAAACTATGCTTTATACATATCTGTATTTTTCTACAAAATGTTGTGGTAGGTATAGCCTTGCCCTAGGTACCACAGACTCATGTTTACAGAGAATCTTATGCATGAATGGTGCAATTAATGATGCTTAGACTGGAATTCATATCCCTTCTTTTAGGTTTCTGAGCAAGTCATCTAAGGTTTATTTTGCCGTCAGTTTAAAAAAAAACCCACAAATTTTAGAGCATGGTTAATCTGGTCTGTTTTAAACCTATACCTTAAGTAGAATGAACTGTGCCTTAGAAGTGCATGTGCCTCCGTGTTGTCGATAAAGACAGCACAGCTCAGATGTCGATATCTACTGGGGAGACATTTACCTTTGGTCAGGTGAATATCAGTCTTACTTAGGTCGGTCAGTAGGGAAGAAGAAAGATACACAATCACAGGAAGTGGTTGGGCTTTAGGAAAACATTCACCAAAGAATAAGCTACAGTGTATTTTCCTTATTGTCTGTACTCTGAGACCCTTTAGGCAAACAGGTAAGTAAGGTGTTTGTGCAGTAGAGAGAGAAATGGGAAGGAAAGTTCATCCACTTTACAGCACTCTTAAAACTAGCTTTTTCCTTAATGCCTGACATCATCTCTATCCGCAGTTTTTTTTTTTCTTTGAGAGAGATTTGTCTATAATCTCAAGAGATACTGTTTCTGGGATGATGCAAGTGTTTCATCTGGACTGTGAAGAAGGCTCGTAGCACAACATCTCTTAAAAGGTCACCCAGAACTTTTTGATTAATGTTAGCTTGCTTGTGTTTGGCAGCCATCAAAAGGGAAGAAAACAGAGAAAAAAAAAACAAGGCAAGACGAAAAAGAAACACTGCTTCTTTAACTAAAGCAGGATGGCAGGCAAATGTTATCCTCACAAGCACCTGCAGTGCAAAGGACTGGTGAATAAGAGATGATCCCGGGGAGGGGGGAGTTGGTCTCTGTACCCATGAGATAGCGATCATCAGCTTGGTGGCATTCTTTCAGCTTAGAGCTTGCCATCCCAAATGCTTTCCAAAAATTTGATCTCCCTGGCAGCAGAGGAATCTGTTGCTGCCACAGCGCATGTTGTCACAAACACACTGCCTTGCAGTTGATTTTGCACTTTTGATGTCAAATCTTTCCTGCTCCTGATGTCAAATCCCTAGTATATGATTCTGCTAGGTAATTGGAAATGATGTTTTGATTGTAATTATTTTCCAGTGAAAAGATAGTAGAGAAAAATTGATCCAAGGGTTGCATCTCACCTGATAGACCTTGTTAATGCACATACATAGCCAGGCAATGCAGCATCAGCAAGGTCTCAGAGCACTCTACAAACTTGATACCTCCCCAGCAAGCAAAACGAAATGTGTTATATGGAAGGGTGATCTGGACTGAGACCTGCCCAAGGTTACCTGATGGCAGAGACAAGTGTGAAATCCAGGAGATCCGACTGCCGAGCAAAGAGCTGGACCATCGCACCCAGAGCATGTGAACCCATTTAGTCATCATAGTAGGAATTATCTGATTTCCTTTGCAGTTTATGCTTTTATAGGGAAATCAGTAGTCTCTGGTAGTACTCTTCAGATAGGCTGCTTTGTACAGAGGGAACTCAATTCTTCAAAGGGAAAATCTGCATTGTTTAAGGAATGATTGAATTCTGTGAAGGCAGAGTGTTGGACAGGAGCACAAAGAGAACAAAGCACATCATTTGCACACACAGGAGTCAAACAGCAGGGAGCTGTGTGGAAAGGCTCAGCTTGCTTTCTGGAAAAGAAGCTTGTTCTCTTCTCTCAACCACGAGCTCACTCCCACGTTGCTTGCTGGATTGCCAGTGCCTGCAAATCAAGCTCACTCAGCTGAGCGATTGCCTGAAGATAAGTAAGATGAAGTGGAAATATAAATGTATATATAAATATACATACATACATGTGTATGTATATATATATATATGCATAGCCTCAGTTTGCTTTGGTCAGAGCCTATTAAAAATGACCAGTTTTGCTGAAATATGATGTGGAGACACCCTAGGCTCTCCAGAAAGTTTTGTAGGCCTACTTGACCCCAAATGTGTATGAGACCTCAAAGCTGGCTGCCTCGCCTCCCTAGACACACAGACGCACAGACACACACACGCACAGACACACAGACACACCCACACACCCACACCCACACCCACACACACCCCTTTGTGATCACTTCTTTGTAAGAAGAGATCAACACTTACTGAATTCACAGACCCAAAGGAAAAGCTTCAGAAGACATCTTCATTTAATGGACAATTCAGGAGAAAAAAACATCTAAGAGAGGAGGGGGCACAAACCACAGCAGCAGATCTGCAGTCATATCAGTTTGGGCAGTTCAAGGCAAACTGCGAGCACATAAGCATTCCCCCAGCAGCTGCAGACACAGCCCTCGGTGGCTGTGCTTCAGAAATACTTCTTTAGACGTACACACAGAATAACAAACTCTGCCATCCTTTTGAGAGGAGATTCATAGGCAGGCAAAATCTCAAGGCAAACTTTCACAGAAAACTAAGATTAAAAATGACATTAAATACTATTTATTAGCCTAGGTTGGCTGCACAGCTTTTGGGCTGCTCAGTACCACAGAACTTCCTCTGCACCGGCCATTGAGAATAACTACGTTAGGCTAGAGACACATATAAGCATTTACCTCAATGTCTACACTGGCTTTCTAGCTGGCACAAGGTACTGAGTATGTCCAGGGCCTGTTGTACTGCAGCAGTTAGAAGCGCTCCGTACTTCTCATATCAGACCATATGTTCATGAACTGATTTGCTGTAGAGGTCAGGTTGCTCCCTTTTTTTTGTTCTTTTTTTTCCTCAAGATGAAAAAGCTATTCTGAAGATTATAAACCTTAGGATAATGTACCAGCAATTTATCAAATAAGCCCACGTGGGTATTATGGCATGCAGATTATTTTAGTCTGTTTATTCTAAAATAAATCTAGCATCTTCCTGTTTATTTTCAGTTCTTTATTTAGCAATGGCAAAAGACAAAACTGCAAACAGTTTTTCCAAAACATAGTTGCAAACTGGCTTACTGTAGAGCAAGGTAAGAAATGCTTTCTTACTCTGAGACCCAAGCTGAAATGGCTTTCACATATAAAGTAAGATTTACACAGAATTTAAATGCCTCAGCCCAAATCCTGGAAAAGCTCATTTTTAGTTCCCCTCGAGTCCTGGAGTGCTGTGAACATAGGGATATTTGGGCTTTTCTATATTAAAAGTTTCCAATCACATCAATTTTTGCTTCAATGGTTCAGTTTTGTAGTCCTGAGGCACCTATCTGAAGTCACAGCGCCATCACGACTGCAGAAAGTATGAGTTATTTTGATGTGTTTGGTCTGATCTTATGGATTTGATCTAAGCCTACCTTATAAAAAGAAAATGCACTGGGTGGCTATTTCTGTTCAATACAAAAGAAAACAAGAAGTTATTGGCCCCTTCCAGCAGACCAGAGGGAGGAAGGGGGAGAGTCTCCAGAGGGTTGGAGACTCAGTCATTGAATAAATTGTATAAACAGTCCTTAAGATGCATCCTGAAACCCATATCTCACCCCTTACTGAGAATGTGTCCTAACTGTCAGGGGACAGCAAATTGCTGAGTATTTTATAAATGCTGAATTATTTTCTGCACCGTCAAGTGGCTCCTCTAGAAGCAGGAACAAGTTCTACCTGTGCCTAGAACAGCCTCTTGCCAGGTGATTGGGGAGTGTATGAGTTTAAGTTTCTTCAGGAAGAAATAACTCAGAAAGCCTGTTTTAAAAGAAAATCAACTACCTTTATCACAATATCTGTCTTAATGTTGAGCACTACAATCATCTTAATATTGCCAACCTTGTCCCTGGTATAATAGAAAGAATACTTGAGCATTACAAATACTTAAGGAACCAGACAAGTTTTAGATAGTTTATGAAGGATATGCATTGTATGCTAAATAAGATATAGGAAGGTATTTAGAAATGGGGTATAAGCTAAAGGAAAATATTTTAAGAAACAAGTGATAGCCCTTACTGTAGATTCATGAAGATCTGACATAAAAAATACCTGTTTGATTCTTACCTGCTTTCCTATATTACTGAAAAACTGATCCTTGCAGTCTGGGTTTAAATTATTTTAGCACAGCACTTATGTTACTCTCCCAAGAGATCAGTTCATTGAGTAGCAGATGTCATTGGTGGGAAATGTTTCCTGATACCCAGCTGAAATACTTCCCTGTTCAGTTATGCTTCGTTGCTTCTGTGGCATGGACCAGTGAAACCATACTGAGGCAAATAGACCAGTGCTAGTCCACACTAGCTGCAGAAGCAGCCATAGTCCTTCTATCCTGCCTTGGATGAGTTTTCTCTTTTTCATGAATCCTTCCTCAGATACTTCAGATATTTATGCCTTCCCGCAGCCCTAGCAATCATTCAGTCCGATTGCACACTTCCAGTTCTCATAAACTTTGTCCCATCAACGATTTAATATTTTCTTCTAATAAAAGTAGTGTCAGATTTATTTTTTAGCTTACTACTGCTAATATATCAGCAGAGCTTTAAGAAAGTAATAAGAGGCTAGCTGTGCTTTATAGAATGCTGAATTTCTGCTCTATAAATAACATGATATTGTACAAAAATGGTGCACTATGGTATACAATGATGTATATGGGACTATACACCACCACATAGCATAGAAAGATTAAAAAAAAGCTAACACTGGCCGGGCGATCATTCGCTTATTATTGACCCTCATCAGATATTCTCAGTGATTTGTGCTAATGACCAGTTTTTTTCTTTGGGGACTTATCCATCCCACAGGGGCTAACACTGTGGTGATTTTTTAGTTAGAAACTTTTTCACTGCTTTCTTTCTGTATTACATGTTTGGTATATAGTTTAGGAATTGCCTATAAATCATGGTGCCTGAATCAAAGAACATAGTATCATTAGCATTTCCCTTTCCCAGTGTCAAGTGTTATTTGTCAGTTTTGAGGCTATTTGGTTTAATTTAAAGTTTTGTTTTGTTGTGGTGCTTATTTCATGGACCACATACATTTTCTGGAAATGATTTTAGAGAATAAGGATGTGGTAAATATGAACATACATACATGTATATGTGTAGCTATATACATATATAAACATACACACACACACACACACACACACACACACACACATACCTATAAACATTAAATTTATTCTGTTTGGAGATAATGGATAGCTAGATCCCTGAAGCTATTGCCTTTATACCATTGGCATTTTATGTCACCAGGAATGAACTTGGCTGACTGTCATCACAAAAATTTCCCTTCCGTAATAGGTAGGGAAATGTAATGTTTTTGTAGTATTGCATACATTAACCTCAAGGGCTCTCGGTATATTTTATTACAATTGCAGATAGCTGACAGAGATTAACCTTATGCTAATCACTATAAATGCAGAACCCAGTCTTAGATGGCACTTACTATAAAGATTAGTGATATAATTAATTTGTTCAGGCTTAATAAGTGGTTTTTGTAGTGGTTGGTTAAGCAGCCATATTAGAGTCTGACAAATTAATGCATTACTTCTGATCATCTATGATACTTATGGTACGCTTTCAGCCACCACAAGGCATGCTGCTCCTGATTTTGGACAGCCTAGAGAAAATACCTTGCCAACTGACTACACTTAAACTCTTTAAAGCATCAGCTTCTTTAGGTAATAATTTTGTTAACACCTTTATCACTGATATATCAAATCCTTTAGCACCTAGCTGTAAGCTTTGCTCATGTGACTTATATAAGGAAAAGGATATCCACTCAAAAAAAAAAAAAAGTTGTTCTGCAGTCTCTTGTAGAGTAGTCTGTAACGTATCTTTGTTTATAGTAAAACCAGTGCCAAATATTGTGTAATAATAATGTTTAGCTTTATTTACAGTACAGTCTTCAGTTTCATGATCTGGGAGGATCTTGCTCATGATTTGACTAGGTTTCTATTAGAAAATTGCACTAAAATAATTTCATAGTTAAAGAAAACTTAATATCTAAGTAGGGAAAAATGATACCCGTAAACCCAGCCCAATTCCACTCTATTTTTTTTTCCTCATTAGAGAAAGCAAGAATAACAAGTCTCTGTCAGACCTTTGGACAAATTTTGAGAACATGTGTTTTCTTCACTGAAATAATTAGCAAAATTCTCAGAGGCATCTCACTGGTCCTAGCATTTCCCTCCCACCTCTCCACCACCTCAGAACTCATTCATTGATTTCAGTTCATCCATACCCTTCACTCTGAGACACAAAAATGCTGCTCAGTGACCACAATGTGGGCGTCTGCCACCACCACTGGGCAGCTTTTAGTGGTCACTGGAGCTGCTTTAAGTAGATGTGAGATAGCTAGAAGAGCTTCCAAGTTATTAGACAGGGATTTAAGTTCAAGTAATTTAGGGACTAGTCTTTCCTGAAGGTGAATCTTGAGTTCAGAAAAGCTATATTGGTTCTTTAAATGATATTTCTATCTTTATAAAGAAGTGTTATAAGGAAATTATTACAGGTGTCACATCTGGAAACTAGAGTTAAGATAGAATGATGGTAAAAAAGGCAACATCTCCTTTATTCACAAAAATGAAACGTGTCTCCTGGATGCTTCTACTAGGATTCTTTAACTTTTATAAAAACTCCATGGGGAAAAAATTCATAAAATGATTTCGAGGTTCTTCTGTATATAATCTTGTGTATACATAATATTGCTATTGCTACCATGCTGATTTTTATCACAGTAATAGGGACTATATGTGTTGCCATGCAGCTGAGGTTTTTTCCAAAAATAAAAATGATTTGAATGTCTAACTGCAGTCATTGCTAGTCTTTTATAATATCTAAATTTGGCAAAATCTTAGTTTGCTTGTAGTTCTTGAATTTTTTCTAATTTATTCACCACCTTCTGAAGTTAGATAACCTTGGTATCCTAGCTTTCTATAGAAAAACATATTGATTAGTGTTTTCTAGAAAGACTTGACATGAATTAGGTTGATGTTGGCAGAGAGAGATGGATAGCATATGTACTATATTATCACTATACGTTTTAGCTGTTGACAGTGACAGAAGCAAGCTGACATTAATGTATCTTGATAAGTGATACTGCTATTACTAGCGTCACTCTTATCATCAACTACTCAAAACATTGACCTAGAACTCTTGATTTGGTGTTGTGAGAAATTTGGTATGTATTAATGTACATACCACATTTATCTCTTCATGACATATTCCTTGACAGTAATATGATTACTGTATATTGCTAGAGTTCATGTGTTGGCATTGCCCTCAACATCTGTTTCAGAAGGCAAGAATCTGGTGCTTATTTATTTCTTTATTTTTAATTGATGGAGGTGGCATTTATTGGTTTGGATATGAAATGCTTCATGGTTAACATTTTCTTATGAGATATTGTCATATAATTAATTGCCAAAAATCCAAGGTGTTACAAACAGATTCAATATTCAAGGCTTTTTATTCCTATATATACCGGCAATACAATTTCAGATGTTTCAATCAAAACTAGGTTTAAATATCTGGAAAAGCATGATTTTTCTAATGGCAGTGGAACTGAGGTATTACTTACAAAATATAGCGACTGATATGTTTTTAAAATGTGCTAGTCATTCAATAGCCATTTAAAATTAATTAGGAGATGCTAACTTGCAAAGGTGAATATTGCGTATCAGAATAGTAGGCTGATTTAACAGGGACATTCTGGAAAAAACACACTGCAAACTGCATGACCCCAATGGCACCAAAATACAGGAATTTTGAGGGACTGTAACTGGCATGGCTCTGAATGGATAATGAGAGTCCAAGCTGCAGTGGTTTAATTTACACAAGTCCATGATTACTTACTACTCTAAGTCTCACTGAAATTCATTTGGCCATAGATTTTAAACTTATTTGCACCATGTGGCTACTATGGAAGAATAAAATAAGTGTGTGATTTTCCCAAGAACAGATACAATCTACGAACATAAGACTTTTCAACGGAAAAGATCTGTGAGCGCTGGAAGGTGTCCACGAGGAGATGTGCTCCCAAGTCATTGGGGTAAAACCACCAGGGGCCTTAGTTCAGTGATGCATTGCCTTTGCAATGAGAAATTTTGAGAGCTTTGGAGTCTTTTGCAATCCCCAGGTGATGCTGCATATATTCTCCCTTTACAGCACATGAGACCATAGGGGCAGTGCCTATTTAAAAGGATGGGTTAAAGCACCTCCGTCCATGCTCCGCAACCTCTGGATGTGAGCCACTTTGGTTTGGAAGGCGAACAGCTTTGTTCGTACAGTGCTCTGCCAGACTTATTAAATTAAGTGACTAGTTACATGATTAGCTTGAGTTCCACCTGGCTACCGACGCCATGTCTCCTGTCTCCTGAGCTCAGCCTAGATAGTATTCACTTGCATCTGTTTGCAGAAGTCACTGAGGAAGTTTACCCCAGTGGAGCAGGAGGTGCCAGTTACAGAAAAGAAGAGCCTAAATCCTGGCCCTTAAAGACAGTAAGGGTCTAACTCTGAGCCCTGGGGAAGCAGTTCGTCCTCTTTGTCATTCTCAGCTATGATTCCTTCCAAATTTAGGCCTCTAGACTAGATATCAGTTTCCTAAGAGAATAAAAACTGCCGTATGAGATCAACCAGACTGCTATTTTGTCCAGAGTCCTCTCTCCGACTGTGGTCGATAGCTGATGCCTGGAGAAAAGTATAAGAACAGGAAAAGCATAAGAGGACTTGAAGTCAGATCTCTCAATTTTCAGAATTACAATACTTTATTTTTAGACACAGAGTGTGTGAGTGAGTTTCTCCTAAGGAAAAGCTTGTTGTTTAAATAATATAATTTCTACTGGGCCAGAGAGGAATGTGAGAGACAGAATTTGCTGTCTGTTGGCTAGGACACAAATTTAGGATTTGGGATACCCAGTTTCTAATTCTGCTCCAGTCATTAACTAACCAGTTACAATCTACCTTTAGAATCAGTTTGGCAACGTTTACCTGCAGCGGTCACCCCGAGATACCGCATAAACTGACGCTTAGGGGGTTCACCCGGCAAGTATGAAAGCCTATGATCTAAACCAAAAGAACGACGTGGTTGGATGCAGCTGTGGTGGTGACCGACGTTGCTCACAGGAACGCTGCGTCCCCCAGGACAGGGCAAAGAGCCTGGGAGGCACAAGGTTGGCCGCAACTGCCCTGGCCTCCATGAGCCACCTCTTTGTAAGGATCCCTTAGTGCGGTTTTGAAAACAAGATCTTGATCTCCCGAGCAGCTCATCATCTGGTGAGCCATTTTTTTTAAGAAAGATGAAGAGAGCTCCTTTGTTCACTTCCTGTCTAATACAAGAATTAATACTCTAGGTCAGAGCAATTTAGTGACAGCGTCCTGTCCTCCAGGTGAGGACCTAACTCCCAGCTGACGGATATAAAAACAAGCACATGCTCCCGCTTCCAACAGGCTGCCCCCTGTTGAATATTTCAAAATTTTTTACATTTGAGGCAGGAACTAATAGCAAACTAATATTTAGTGGCTTTTTTGTACACCCTTTTTTGCTGCCATATAAATAAACTGTATTATTTACTTTTACCTGAAATGCTTGACCTACCTTTGGACACCCCTCAGAAATGTTGTGCCCTTATGGTCTTCCAGACTTAATTTTTCTATAGTCATATGTTGTTATTTTCTAAGGAAAAATGTAATATATGCGCATTGATCCAGCACTGCTTAGTCTCCCACAAGGTGTTTATGTGAAGGCTAGGTTCATAGACATTGTACTGATGCTGCAGGTGGGTGAATTTATATCTGAAAAAAAGAAACACAAAACTTTATCAGAGAGTTTGTTTATCTTGACAATCAGTGACTATGAAGATTGCAGCATACACATATTCTTACACAGAATGTATTTTCCAGTGTGCATTTGCCTATCATATATCTTAAAGTGGTGACAAACAGCAAAAAAGCTGAATGTATTAAAATCGATGCAGGGTTGATGTTGCTGACTAAGAAATCTTGCGAAAACGTCTATCATGATGTTTTAGGCTCATTTTGGCAGCTATAAGAGGCCACAAGATTAAAAATGCTTGATGAACGCTGTCTAACGAGCTACCCTTAGTTAGTGGAGAGGCATGTGCAACCTGCCTAGGGCAGAAGCAGAGGCAGGCTATTTTAAATAAACTTATTGTCTTCCCAGGCATTTTTTTAGTTTTGCAGTTGCAGATATCCAGCAGTACATAGATGGTTTGTTCCTTATCTGTACCTCAGCTGACAGATAGTAACTTTTTAAAATAGATTCGCTCACTCACAGTCATGTGAACATACTCCAAGATAGTTAAGCTGAATTTGGATGCGAAAAGTGACTTTTGAAGTGTGCCGCTTAAGTAATTATAAGAGTTGAAATATGCCAATCACTTAGATTTAGGTCTTTTGACATGAATTGGTATATTTATTGTAGGACTTATATTTATTGTGTCCTTAATTAGTCTTCATGGAATGAAGGGTGTATTTCAAGTAGGCAGGTGCAAACATATACGCCTTCACAAAACTTTTTTCTTTTTTTAACGTGAATTCAAAAACTTCATAGAAGTTGGCTCAAAATCTAAATGTTTCCTTGGTAACTAAAAAAAACCCTCTGGAGTTTCATATGAGCCAAGCCTAATTTATTTTAATAGGACTTCCTACAAATGCATAGTCTGCTGACATGGCTATTTGCAAGAGCAGATCCCAAATTCTTGACACTTCACTTCCACCCAGATAGCATTCTCCTGCCTTTCATTTTATGTACCTGCATACACAGTCACACACACACATACACACATACTTTCTACAGAAAGGATGCTAAAATCTTCTTAATCCTGAATGCTCTGATGAATGCTTGAGGTCCCGGTAATCCATGGGGAAAATGTAATGAATAAGAAATAGTTTGTGTCCTGTGTAGGTGACAAGGAGCTCTGAAGCAGACATGATTTTCTTTTTCTTGCGGAAAACCCTGCACAAACCTTTTATCTGCTGAATGCTGCCGGAACAGCTATGGGCATGTACAGCCTTAACTCTGGTGTTTGTTTATCATTAGTGAGAAGCAAAACAAAAGTCCTCTGATAATTACCTGAAATCTGTCTGTGACAATGTGTGTTCCTCATAGGTACTGTTTTGCAGGAAGAATAAGGTCACAGCAGGCTGACGACAGCTTCTCAGTTCAAGCACCTCACCTGCAGCCGTCTTATTGTGAACGTTAGGTGCGCTGGTGGCTCTCAGCTTTTCTGTGATAAAAGGTGGGCGCCAGCTAGTGCTGCAGAGCAAAAGGGGTCCTTTAAGAGAGGTCTAAAGCTCCTTGATTCCTCCTCAAATGTACATCTTCCACCCAAGGCCTCAACTTAAGGATTTTTGCACTGATTGCTTCCCCAGCCTAGGAGGTCATGTTGCTGTTATAATATTCAGTGGCTGGGTTTGCTATTTCTGGCTAGGATAAGAACTTTAGTTCAAGAAAAGCTTCAACCTTTGGAAATTTGTTTTCTAATGTTAATGGAAGACGAGATCCTTTTAAACTTACACTGAAAAGCACGTCTAAGAAAGAGACATCCACAAACAGCTAATTACCAAGTATTTGGGGCACTCATCAGCACTGCAGGAAGCTTGAGCCATGTCTGCATCTTGTCTTTCGAATAGAGGCATATTCAGAAGTAGTTACTTCTGTCTGTCTCTCCTCCTACCCAGTCCCCACTAATCAGTCCATCCTGCATTTAAGGATCTTTCCACACAAAAAGTGGGTAAAGACAAATGTATTCTGTTAAGAGATTTATGTTGAAGCAAACTGACTTTTTATGTGGAAGAAAATACTTAAATGAAAAATTCTTGGTCCACTTCAGTCCTACAAGGCAGATGAGATTTTCTACATATAAAGGCAATACAGAGTCAGCTGAGGCAATACTACAGGCAGCGAACACAGCATTTGACTTCTACCGAAATTGAAAACAAGCTTAGAAATATTTGAAATGTTACTAGTATATTCGGTAATTTCCTACAAGGATCTTTTCTAGGAAGCAGAGCTAAAATAAGTACTTGGTACAGGAGGGCTTTTGAGTCACTTCCAAAAATAACTCGTTTCAATTCCTTAGTTTCAAACTTTTTTCTCAGTGCCAACTTCTGGCTGATTACCAAACAAGACCTGACAGGAAGGGCACATGCAAAATCAAAGGCTAGAGTTGTAAAGACTTGTCAGTATGAGGTATCTGCTTTTTTGATAAACTGCAGTGGCCATTTATTATATTTCCTTTAAAATTTAGAGAAAGGGCATTTCAGAGAAAAGGGCTGATTCTGCAGGCACATGAGTCTTGCACTTTTCTTGAGCGGCTGAGCTCTCCCATTGCCTCTGCTGTAAATGAAACCTCAGCTGGGTAATGTTTCCAAGACTGAGCTTCTAATCACATTTTCCCCAAGGAAACAGCTGTAATCAGAAGGAATGTAAAATCTACTACCGTGAAAAAGACAGAAGTTGACAGAAGCAGCATACCAGAGCTCTTTTCTTAAAAGCTAGGTTAAGACAATTTTAAAATAACCTGAGCTTTGCTACAAAGCACGCACAAATAAAATTATATTAAATTGCCAATATTTATTTTACTGTTAAGATGTTCTTAATGCATGACTAGAGGTCTTTTTATTACTTATACTTTGAGCCTAGATATTGTGTAAACTTTTGGAAGCTGTTTCACAAGACATTGATTATGGAGCTTTCAAATTGCGTGCCGTTTTGTACATACAGATGTGAAAATGTTATTACAAACACTTGTGATTTTTTATTATTGTTCAAAGGACTTATATAATATCTGGGACAAAGAATCCTAGCAAGATTTCTTGGCTGAAACATCAGGAGAGTTTTATTAATGCCAAATATGTTTATCATCTGTAAATCTTCTAAGTTGTAAAAACATTGGGTGAGAAAGTAATATAACAAGTTATAGGGCCTTTTCTCTTGAATTTAAATGAAGGATTTATTTTTGGTGTGTAGTTTAATGATCCGTGCTAGTGGAAATTAAAACTTTGAACAGTATCTCAAAATAACAAGTACATTTTACGTTTTTTAACATTTGAATTTACCTCTTAATTTCTACTGTTTGAATTAAAATCTTTATTTCCATCTAAAACATACTTTTCAGGAGATGGATAGCTTGCTATTTTTCATCTATTGTTGCTGGCAGCAAACTGTGCAAATATAATAGTACTTTTCAGAGCTTTTGAAGTTGACTCTTTCTTAAATTTGAGACTGTTGCTCGTTCTTCAAACAAAACAAACTCTTAGTGTAATAATGTAGATGTAATTGTGAGCATGCTGATAAATGGCACAGGGTATGTGTCTTTGGTTTTAGCTAATACAAAGGCTTAGCCCAAGATAACTATGGCTTGAAAAACACTCCCGAAAGAAGCAAAATGCTGAACTGCTGGACAGGAAGAAAGAAAGGCTACATCCCATGTGACGTATGTTAGCTATGTGACTTAATGCACAACTTGAAGGCACTTTTCCCTGGTGATGAAGGCAGATTAAGGATACGAACCTGTATGGAATCAATTGGAATTGCTTTCAGGATCAGCTTTGATCGTCCTGAGTTTATTTTTTGATATTATAGGAAATGTGAACTTTGAAATGTTTGATGAGGTGAAAATGCTTATAAATGTCTCGAATAGTAGTGCTGGCAATAAATGAACTAAATTACTTCTTTAATCTAAAACTATGGTTATTTGATCCAACTTACTTCAGTTGTTTAGAGTGAAGTTGCTACATGAAAGTTTAAATACATAGGAATCAGGTACTGAATCCTTGTTACTACACGAAAACTACTTTCTTACTAAATGGAAAAATCTTTTCTGCTGCATTGTGACAATGTGTAGTTTTTGTTCATTAGAAATAAGCCATCTGTCCTTTTTATAACGCTGTGATCCTTTTCATTAGTTTTTAGTATCTGTAGAGACGATGTTATTTACACATTTTCGGCTGAAAGTCTTTCAGCTGAAAGAATACTTTGAAAGATAATTGTAACTGGTTTTGCTCAAATTTAGAAGACTTCTTTAGGAGGCTGGCATTAGTAGCATATATGATCACACAAATGAGCATGCATACACTGTGTCTTCTCGCTTTCTGGAGGCCTGCTTCAGATTAAACTTTAGATGCCATAATTTAAACATAGTCTGCAGGAAAATGGAAATGGAGCAAAGAGTGACCAAGAGAAAACTGGGTAATGAGAGATTAGCAGGGATGACATAAAAAGAGAAAGGAAATAATTAGTGTGTCCAGTCAGTGGACACACTAACAGTGAAATATAAGACCTAGACCATAAGGCTAAACAGAAGAAAAACATAATTGTGAAGGTAAACAACATTATTTACACTTCTGTTTTTGCAGAAATATGACTTGGATGGTCAAACTGGAACATGACAAAGCTAAAGATGGCAATCACAATGGAATTGTTCTAGTTATAAAGAGCTTCTTGGTTATATTCAAATAGGGATTTTGATAGATGCCTTATGTCATTCTTAGATAAGGAAATGGGAGAGGTGAAAGTTGTTCTAAGCAATAAGGCTAGCACTTGCTAACTATGTATGATATATTCAGCCAAAGTAGACAAAAAATGAAATGTGAGTGTACAGTACCTGGGAATATATGGTGAAAACTGAAGTTGTAGTTACCTATGGATTGCCAGAATTTTTTAATATAGACAAGGCTATGGACACTTGCTCAAGATTGCACAGGAAGCCTGAGGCAGTTTTGAATATACAATTCAGTTTGCAGGCTGCCCACAATTATCAACTAAAGAAATTATGCTTGTTCCTGGTACAAAATGTACAGTCTCCTGTGGAAAATCTGCTTCTATTCTTTCTCCTACACTCTAAAATATCTGAGGAATGGTGTGTGATTATATTTAGCTGACTAATTATTCCAGTGTGCAAAGTCAAGTTTGTAAAATGACAATTCTTCATACAAATGCTTTTGTCAAAAAAAAAAAAGAAAAAAGAAAAAAAAAGACTTAATTAGAGCAAGCATAGCTATTCTTCCAAGCAGATGTGAATTCATGTGAAAATGACCCCCAGTACTGTTAAACATGCAGTATATTTGACATCTGGGAAAATTAAAGCTCAGGTTAAATGTTTAGAGACAGCTGCTTTTTAATAATTAGCAAAGAGAAGAAACCAAAATCCTAAGTTTATCACCCTGTCCTCCTGTGAACGTATGGAAGAAGCAAACAGCTACTTATATTTATTATTTTGTATGATGGTAGCTGAATGCTTGAATAATTACTCTTTGTAGCCAGCATTCTTCTGGGCCCACACAGACCTACTCAGAAAATAGCTTCGTAAAAGGGCCTCTGAAAAATCATTGCAGAGGAAGGAAAAATAGGACCTCTTCTTCAGCTTTATCACACACATTTCTTCACTGCTTAAAAAGTTCATTTCTCATTTTCCTCCAAGCTGCACTCTACATATTGCAGACAGCAGACGGGGGAAAGAGAGGTCCGTGTTATCAGCCCACCGAATTTTACTGGCAGAGAACAGGTAAGAACGCTTGTGGAGAGGCTCCTGTCTGTTCCTTGTGAAACCCCTTGGAGAGGTAACTGAAAGGGTGGTACGAGTTCTCATGCGAAGACTATTACTGATTACACAGAGGGAGGTAACCCATTCCTTAGCAGACCAAAATACCAGCTGCCTCCACCTGTGGTCAGTTAAAGGACTAAAAATTTCCCTCTGAAGTTTTCCAAAATGCTCTATCTATCTCTAATACAGTGTCAATGAGAACAGGTCCAGATTCAGTCCTCTTCTCCGTGGGACCGGGGCTAGCTGGCCTTGTAAGATATTCGCTGCTGCCTGGTGGAACGGCAGAAGGTAAACTAGAACTCCTCAGTCTGGTCATATAAGAGTGGATCAAGATTAAGGTTTTAATCTGTATGTTATGAAATCTCTTAAAGCATCTGATTTTTTTAAAATATCATTTCCTAGTTGATCAAAAAGCTGAAAAATCCAGGCACCAGATCGCTTTCTTGAAAATCGTATCTGAGAGTATGTTATGATCAGTTAGGGAGATGATAACTTTTAAGTGTGAAAGCTGTACTGTTATCCATTGTGGATATGTGGGAGTTAGATGTATCACCTTAGAAAATCTAAGCTGTACAGCTGTACCTTTTTCTTTATATCCCTTGGTTCTTTGCTCCAAAATGTAGCTCCTTAGCAAGAAGAATGCCCAGACACAAGATGTAACAGCTTGGCAAGCGAGGTACCTATTGAAATTATCATGCTTCAGAGTTTTAAAAGAAATGAAAATGAAAGTTTTTTAATAGTGGAAGAATTTGAACACTGGAGACAACTTGATAGAATTTGTGCTGCCAAGAGATAATCACATCAACCTTTTATTTTTCCCTGTCAGATCAATTATTTTTAAATGAAAAGTTTCTTTCCAATTAAACTAAACTTGGCCAAAATGGTTTAACCCTCAAAAATCCTTACTTTTTTAAGTTTTCAAAAATGAAAAGTTTTTTTTGATGCACCTGAAAAAAATATCCAAAAATTAAATCTACTTTAATCAATGTTTAGCTGAGAATAAACTGAAGTAATGAAAGAGGTAAATGAGAGAAAAGGGAAAATTTCAGGGAACAAGAGGTAGTCAAAATAAAGAAGAATGCTGTAAGTGGAAAGTACATGCGTAAGCGTCTACAGGATGTACAGGAGTAACAGCATCTCTCCACTTTTTAATACTTAAGTGAGCACAGGTGAAGCTTTTACGTTTGGGGGTGGCAGGCAATGACAGGAGCTGTTCGTCTGATGCAGAGAGAACAGGCATATTCAAGTCATCCGGAGGTAGCTGGAGTCTCAGCGTGGGGAGAGTGCTCTCTGTTTTTTAAACTCTGCCTTGCGTCCTCTCCTGGAGAGAGGAAGTTTGCTTTGCAGAGAGACCTATAAGTGACGATGAATTTGAGGCCAAACCTGTGGTCCTTCAGGTTTGAGAATTTTTTTAGGATAAGAGCTACCTTGCCATGATTGGTCTTTTCTTGTTGCCGAAAGCTCAGACTTGGTTCACGGGGGGTGCTTAAAATCTGTGCTGAGGTATCAGGGATAGAATTATACCTGGGGAAGCTTACAGAAACTGCCAGCACAGCAGCAGATGTCCAAAACGGCTAAAGAATTTGTGCTAACAACGAGTTCGCTGCAAGCCACCGCTCACTGAAAGCCCGCTGTAACCCAGCACGCCTTCACCAAAGTCCACAAGGATTTCACACACCACTGCAAACCTGGAACCATTTAAAGCACGCCTCAAACACTTATCTGCGAAAGTGAAGATGTACCAGTACATTTTCTCAGTTACGTAAAAATAAAGCAGGAAAGTAGTTCCTCAAAAACAATCAGAAATGTTGTGTGAACGGGAAACCCTCTCATATCTGCTGCGTCCAAATTAGTACTGAGGATGGGGTACAAGACCAGATACCTTGTGCAATTTATGTTTGCTAGAGAAACTATGTGTGAGGGCAGGATCACCTCACCCTTGCGAAGGCAAGCTCTGTCTGCAGCTCCACGGACAGGGAGCTGGTCGCGCTGAAATCCCACGGGCATTCAACCGCTCAGACGGCTTGAGAAGCCAAAGTGCATGTGGCTGAGGCATACTATCATGAAATTGAGGTTCCTTAAGATCACCATCCCCCACAGCTGATCTCTCGACTCTGATGGCTACAAGCACAGTTTATTTCTATTGGCAGTGCTTGATTTGATAATTAGGTCTGCTTACTGAGAGATGCAGCTTTTGGGAAAAGAAAATAACGGAAACTATGTCATACACATTTTTACGAGGCTGTGGTCAGAGAGTGCTGTGAGTAGGGGAGCAGCATTCTGCGACTCTGCTCTAGGGCTGAAATCACACACAACTTTTACAGTAAAATCATCATTTCAGGTTAACTTTGAATCTCTCACTGAATAATTGATGTGAAGTTACCCACAAAAGGCCTAGAAGAGTGGGATCACTTGTACCTTGCTGCTTTTTATTAAGGCTGCTAAGCAGGCTGCAACCTTTTTGATGGTCAGAAAAATTATCACAATGTTGTGTAAGTATATACTGAATATATCAATGTGTCCATGTGTGTATGTGTATACAGTAGTATATATACTGTATATATGAACTTCTAAGTCTAGTACCTAAGCGCAGGTGTAGCTATTTTTATATAACTGCATGCACTGGACTTAGCAGTCAGAACATGCATTGTGAAATGGGAGACTCGAGACTGAGTTATTTGATAAACGACATGCACCAAATTTTTGTAATTTTCTTTTGCAATCAACTTCTAAATTTTTCCAGTGTACTTTTTTCAATTGTTCACTTTCTTCTGCACAAGTTTTTCCACCCTATGGGAAAACTGAGCAAAATCACAGAAGCAGCCTCTTGGGTCATTTCCAAGTGATTGGCACAGTAACGTGAATGCTGGACGGAGTGAAGGGGCCGAGGGGTGGCTGGAGGCAGGCTCAGCGTGGGAGCACCTGGGTCTGTGTACGGGTGAGGGACTAGAGCAGCTGGGGCATGCCGCTAAAGAGGTATTTTTACTTTGGAAGATGTTGCTTTCTAGGAGTTTTAGGAGACAAGAGTGGCTAAGGGCTCTAAGGATCTCAGCAGTTCCTAAAATATACACCCAGATCCTCTTAGGGCCTATTGCTGTACAAGCATTTAGTCAAACTGCATTTAATTAAGTTAATTAAATGTAACAGGCAAGATATTTTATTCTCCCATTGCAAAGCAGGAAATTAAAGGTTATCTTTGCTTACTTTACACCATGCTTACTTGAGTCTGTGTACACCAGTATGAAAGAGCAATTATGGTTGTATAAAGTCTACTGTGCTAAAGAGCTAATTAAAATGATTGTTGAAACATTTCAGCTGAATGAACTCTTGCATTTCAAATAGTAGATTGCAATTTTATACTACATTTCATTTGCTCTTTCTAGAACTTTATACACATTCATTTTAAAAAAATATTTTTCTGTGTGTGAGTTTCAGTGTGCTCTGCTGTACGGAGAGAGGCAAAGTGATTTATTCAAGATGATACAATGCGTATGTAACAGAGCTAGGCGAGCAGCTTGGGAGACTTCCTGGACCACAGCTGTCAGTGGGAATTTTGGCATAAACTTCAGCAGAGCTGTAATTTCATCCTGGACTTTTGGAATGGATTTAAGTTTTCCACTGAAGTTTCAGAGCTATAACGCTGGTGTTCAGATGATCATCTGCTGCTCTTTGCAAAAGGTTTTAGATAAGCCAGAGCTCATATTACAAATAATCAGCTAATCTGTATTATGTTACTATGATAGCTATGATAAGGCAGGAAATGAAAATATACTGAAGATTCTTACATTTCATTAACTGATATTTTCATTTGTAACAGAGTGGCCTTGTTCTCTGCCTCCAGGAGGAGACAATATCTATTCTGTGGGTTGACTCTACTTCAAATACAGAAAAGAAGCCTGAGAGGAGGTTGCGCCGTGCAGAGCATGTTTTAGGGTGGCTCCTCTCACTGGCTGTGCTCTGTGTGTTGGAGCTATGTTTAGCACGGAGGAATTGTGGGCATGTGAACTTGAGCTCTGACCAAAACTGCACGTCAGTCAGCATATTTCTATGTTATGATACACACATTTGTTATTTTGCTATGATTTGTGCATATATTTCCTTTTCCGTCCTTTAAGCAAGTAAATAAATAGTCTCAAAAGGAAGTACTTCGTATTTCAGTAGTAAGGTTTTCTCAGGGTGTTATTTTATTAGTGAAATTACTTGCGTTAGAAAGTCAGTGGAAGAAGTAGTAATGTGAACCAGCAGATTCAATCTCATGTTAACAACCTATATGCCAGAAGGAAATCCACAGGAAGCAATCACTGACAATAGGCCCTCAGTTTAAATCGCAAAACAGGCAGTATGCTGAATGCGTAAAGACTGAGCAAATTAAATAAAACTGCTCATTTGTCTTCATAAAGTACCCAAGACAATAAATGTACTCTACAAACAAGGAGTTTAGATGTCATGGTAATAAAAATAAAACTTAATATAATTTAATTTACTACCCTTAGGCCAGTTGTAAAGTGAGGGCATGAATTATGCATCAAACCTGTTTGCAAATTGATGACATAGAAAGTCATGGAAGTCATCTAGAATAAGTTTATCCTCTTGAAACTACTAAGCAATATATCATATAGAAGTTTATAGCACCCTAATGGATAGTCAAATGTTATCTATATTAATTCCTATAATTGATATTCTTTAAAGAAATAAATAAGATGAAAGGATAAATTTAAAACCAAGCAATTACTTCATTGTATATAAACTTGATCGCATAATATAAAACAGTATTCATTAGTATTAACTTAAAAAGATGTTGCAGATTATATTTTCCAGCCACAGTAACCCCATTGATTCAACTGAATTAGAACAGCAGGGAATCTCTGGCATTGAATTCCTTCCGCTGTTATTTCTGCGTCTAGAGAAGAGAGGATAATTTGCAAGAAGGCCTCATATAAATATTTTTTATAGCTTAAGGCTATTATTTTTCTACTATTTACATATATGTGTCAGAGTAACTATTAATAGGTATAGTTAAATCCTGTAAATTCATCCTGATCATTTCCTTCAGCGCTTCAAAGATAGAAATGTCAGCCAGAAAGATGCAATAAATGAAATGAGTATATTGAAAAAGGTGCAAAAGTCTTTCTCTTTCTGAAAAAAAAGTATGTAAGTGACCCTTCTGCTTCTTATTGTTTCATTTTCATATTTTCCTTCCTTTTCTGGAAAAAATAGGAGAAATGAGTGAAAACTAAAGGCCCTAGGGCCAAAACCTATTGAAAAAAATAGAAAAATCACAGAATCACAGAATCGTTTAGGTTGGAAGGGACCTCTGGAGGTCGTCTAGTCCAACCTCCCTGCTCAAGCAGGGTCACCTAGAGCATATTGCCCAGGATCACATCCAGACGGCTTTTGAATATCTCCAGGGAAGGAGACTCCACCACCTCTCTGGGCAACCTGTTCCAATGCTCTGGCACCCTCACAGTCAAGAAGTTTTTTCTCAGGTTGAGGTGGAACTTCCTGTGGTTCAGTTTCTGCCCATTGCCTCTTGTCCTGTTGCTGGGCACCACGGAGAAGAGGCTGGCCTCATCCTCTTGACACTCCCCCTTCAGATACTTGTACACGTTGATGAGATCCCCTCTCAATCTTCTCTTCTCCAGGCTGAACAGGCCCAGCTCCCTCAGCCTTTCTTCATAGGAGAGATGCTCCAGCCCTCTAATCATCTTTGTAGCCCTCCGCTGGACTCTCTCCAGGAGTGCCATGTCTCTCTTGCACTGGGGAGCCCAGAACTGGACACAGCACTCCAGGTGAGGCCTCCCCAGGGCTGAGGAGAGGGGCAGGATCACCTCCCTCCACCTGCTGGCAACACTCTGCCTCATGCCCCCCAGGAGACCATTGGCCTTCTTGGCCACAAGGGCACATTGCTGCCTCAGGCTTAACTTGTTGTCCACCAGCACTCCCAGGTCCTTCTCCGCAGAGCTGCTTTCCAACAGGTCAACCCCCACCCTGTACTGGTGCATGGGATTATTCCTCCCCAGGTGCAGGACCCTGCACTTGCCTTTGTTGAACTCCAGGAGGTTCCTCTCCGCCCAGCTCTCCAGCCTCTCCAGGTCCCTCGGAATGGCAGCACAGCCTTCTGGTGTGTTAGCCTCTCCCCCCAGTTTAGTATCATCAGCAAACTTGCTGAGGGTGCGCTCTGTCCCTTCCTCCAGAGCATTGATGAATATATTGAACAAGACCGGAGCCAGTACTGACCCCTGGGGATACCACTAGCCACAGGCCTCCCACTTGACTCTGCACCATTCACCACAACCCTCGGAGCTCGGCCATCCAGCCACTTCTCAATCCACCTCACTGTCTACTCGTCTAGCCCACACTTCCTGAGTTTACCTACGAGGATGTGATGGGAGACAGTGTCAAAAGCCTTGCTGAAGTCCAGGGAGACAACATCCACTGCTCTGCCCTCATCTACCCAGCCAGTCATTGCATCACAGAAGGCCATCAGGTTGGTCAAGCATGATTTCCCTTTGGTGAATCCATGCTGACTACTCCTGATCACCTTCTGGTCCTCCAGATGCTTCGTGATGACCTCCAGGGTGAGCTGTTCCATCACCTTTCCAGGTGCTCTACTTTTTTTTCTTTAGAGAATTACAAATAAAAAAAGCATTTTAAATATTAAAATGTAATAAAGCATTGATAAATATTTTTTTCTGAAATTAGTAAAATGGAAACAACCACTTAAAGGATATTTTTAAACAGGATTTTTTTTTTTTGTTCTTTCCTTTCCCCAGTGGAAACACTTAGGTTTTCTGACCAGTCTGGTGATACTTGCTCATGATCTAGGTTTCTGTGATGCAACCTAGATTGCATGGCTAGTTTTACCTGCTAGAAGTCCCTGTTTCCTACTATGAGTATGAATGAATCTAGGAGGAGTGTATTCCTATACACTGCTTCACATGGTATCTGGCAACTTAAAACTTTCTGTAATGCAGTAATTCTCTTTGTTAGTTTACAAATTTTAAACTTTAGCAAAAATAAAACATCCAAGGGGGTATAAGTAATGCTGTGCTTTAATGACATCTTCCATTTGAAAAAAATATTCTAGCCTGCACATCCTTATATATGTTTTTCAAGCTTAATTTTAGCTTGGAATCAGTTCTGATCACTGTTTCTCTGATGTGTTTAGGCTAAATGCTTTAAGGTGTTCTTCATTGTGCTCTTTCGTTTTTCCACCAAAGCAATAACATTAGGAGTGCAGGATGATACACAGTGCAGAATTAGGCTCTGGGAATTCTGGAGGGATGCTGGCAAGATCTCTCCATCTCAATAATCTGGTTCCTCATAACTTGACTTTCTTGTTTGCATCTCCTCATTACAAATATGTAGATAAAGTACTCGGAGTTTAGTATTACTAACACGTTTGATTAGAATTTTCTATAATGCTGCTTGTTATTTGCCCACTTTTTCCTCTGCCTTCCTCTTTCTTTTATAAGGAATATTTTGTGTTGGGAGATATTACTCCCTGACACAAGAATGGTACGAAATAACTGATGTCAAGTATCAAACAAGTGTGTGACAAGAGGGTGCGGTAGGAAGGGAAAATGATGGTAAAGGCAACTGAGGTAGCCAGAGTCACTAGCTGCATTTCTTGACTGGTGCTGGAAGATGAAAGCCCAGCCACAGATCTGCAGGAAAACAAAGGCCATCCCAAGATGATTTCAGTGGAGACACGGGTGCGATGTAAGGCCATGATGGATGGTGTGAGCCGTACGTAAATCATGCTAATATGAGAGATGCTGCTGCCTGTGGGCAGGCAATCTTGCTTCTTGAGAAGTACTTTTGGGGACAGTGGGTGCTGGGGAGGTGTCTGTGGCCTGGGCTCCATGCCAGGGACCTGTTCTTGCTAGCTCATAAGTACATGCTTGAGCACTTAGGATACTCTGTGAATTTGCAACATGAGCAAGGACTAAGTATTTACTGTGTCAGCTTTTTACATTTTTAAAATTTTATCACCGCTTTATGAAAAACAAGGGTCGGGCTTGGGTACTTTAGCTGCTGAGAGAAGGACGGAGCTATGTTGTTCCTCCTTCGAGTAAAATGCCATCCAGCGTACGATACCATTCCAGGAAAACATCGTTCCAGTGGAATATTGAGCAGACACCCCCCTGCCACTGGCTCAGGCTGTGTGTCACGCCATCCTGTGCTTGGCTGCTTGTGTGAAGTCAGGGGAGGAAATCAGGAGACCATCTTTTCCCCCTACCACTGTCATTCACATCTGTAACTAGCTCTACAGTGTAAAGTAACTTATTCACATGAGCTTGTAATATAAGGGCCGAATTACAGAACTGAGATGGCTCAATTTATTCAGATGTTTATTTTACTTTCAAAAACCATAACACCTTGTTCTTTCAGCATTAGAGGTGGACATCTGGAAATTTTGTTCAGTGTGTGGCTCAGAGAACAGGATTTTCTACGAAATTGTAGAGAAAACAGTTGTGTGCAGCGTTTGTATAAATAAGCTGCCTCTGCTTCACACAGGCCTTCTAGGAGACAGCTTTCAAACAATGGAAGTAACATTGGTTTAATTTTTTAAAATCTGAATATCTGTGCCTGTCATTTTTAATACTCCAGCCACCACAGGACTGAGTCATGTCAATGTATTTCACTGTGTTCCATAATTGGTATTTGCTTATAGGTACACATTACAAAGAAGCATGATAAGAGCCAGAGTTTTCAAATTTATGTTTAACTTTAAACAAATAAGCAAATAAAATAGTCAAAGCAATAGAGTCCTGTTGTTCTGTTACAGTATAATTCAACCCAGTTCAAGACTCTGCATATTAGAGTTTCTTGAAACAGAAATGAACAACTACAGACTTTGAATCAACTGATAAAACAAGGAAAAATGGTAAGAATTCCATAGTTTTGACTCAGAAAAAGGGATTTTATGCCCCAACCAGTAGTGGGAAAATCAGTGGGTCTGGTTCAGTAGTTTGGGTTGGGCTATGGTTTGCCATAGCTTCTACTTTGTCAAGCCCTTCACAGTTGCTCTCTCTCATAACTGGTGAAACAACTAAGCCATTTTCCATTGACTTATTTTTCCAGTCTGGTATCTTGTGTGAAGGGGATAGAAGTGACTGGAAAGCACTGTGAATGTTGTTGGCCTGAATGCTGAGGTGAAGTCACCTTCTCTTGGTCTCTGTTCTCCTCGCTGTATTCAGCGTCCTAAGGGGAATGTAAGGTGAGGAAGGAGAAATGAGAAGACAGACATATGCATAGTTGGTGCTTGTGGCTGAATAGCCTAAAGAAAATGGAGGGAAATCTTCTCATTGAAGCAGAATTCATCCCAGATATTGCTCACAATTAGTAGTGTTTGCATTACAAAGTGTAAACAAGTTTTGCTTTCTTTTTGCCAATCAAATGCTTTTCCAATTTATTATAAGCTGTTAAGCAAAATACTCTATGGGGCTACATTACTTCCAGATACAGTCATACGTGTACCTTGTTGGTCTACTAAAGTGGAGTTAAACAAAGATAAAAGCAGCCTTGAAATGAACAGAATTTGGTTCTCTCTTTCTGACTAGGGAGATGTAAAGAACACTAAATTATTGAGCAAATTTTCTCCTGTCATCCCCACCCGGCCACTAGAATATGTTGGGAGTTGATGGGTATGATCAGGTATGGTGGGCATGGCCACTTTGTCTGTGTAAAAAAGATCTTAAATTTTATATATAATATACATTGACCTAATGCAAAACCTGTTGACTAGTATAGTTAATACTAGACTTGTAAGTTATCTAGATGAACTAATTCATATAAATGCTGTATGTTATTTCATATTTCAAAATAGTCTTTATCTCGACAAATAAGCTGAATTAATTATGCATTTTGCAGGTTTCTTCCCATGAATCTGCAGCCAAGCCATTGACCTTCACATTTGTTCCATCCATTGGACGACTTCCAACTCATTTTGAGGTTGTAGATGTCTCTAAGTTCCTTGTGAGAATCCCAGAGGAGCCAAAGGATCTGAGCAGTCAGGAAGTTACATATAAGGTAGAATTTTAATTATGTTTATTTTGTTTGCTTAAATTTATTTTGCCACTTTCTGAAAAGATATGGAAAACTCTGTCCTGAGCATCCCTGAACCGATGCGCTTTGCCTTGAACTAATTCTTGACTTGTGCTTGATTTTAAATTTCATGTCTACCAGAGATGCAGAAACATTGCCTAAGAAAAGGCTGATATCTGCTCAACACTCTGCTTTGCCTTCAGAAGAGCTTATATTGGAAGCAAACCCTTCCCCATTTCAATAGTGTCCTCTATCAGTCACACAATGCTTCATTCTTGGCAGAGGAGGGGGCATGCCTTCCTGATCTCCACAGGAGCAAAGGCGGTGCGAGGGGAGCACTATCACATGGGAATCCACCAAGGCTTGATCACTGGATCCTGCTTTCAGTAAATGCCAGCGCTGTGGCTGCCAGCTAGGGTGCCAATCCCTTTCATAACTGCATAGTAATACACCAGTCAAAGAGAAAGCCTGTCTTTTGTTTCTGAAAGTTTGCCCCAATGACTTCCCGTAGTAGTGAAATCTGAGACCAACAGTACCACATTACTGGTTCTCCTTTCTTTAGCCATATCTGTGCTATTTGGCTCCTGTCCATGCTATTTAAAAGGAAATGAGAACCCTCAAGTTAATTTTAATGCTTACAGTGCTCTTTTGCTCTTGTGTAACAGCTCTTTCCCTGGGATGTAGCGGGGCTGCAGTTGTTACTGCACTCCCACGTGAATGGAGCTTCACAAGAGCTTATAGCCCTCTGCCCTGAACATGCTCCAGCATTTGCAGAGGCCATTCTTGCTAAACGGGGAATTAAGTCTGGGCAGAGAGTGGACACGTTTAAAGAGATATGTGCTGAAATATTATCCTCAGGATGAAAATATTCATTAGCTACATTCCAACTATTTAGTACCGGTTTTGCTACAAGCAGTGTCCCAGGTAAAGCAAAATCAGGTATTCCTGACATTTGTCTCACTTTTTGTGTTTTAACATAGGGCAAGGCAGAGAAAACTTTCCTAACAAGAAATGCAGTACTGAGACCTTCACAGCACCTTTTACTCTCTTTTCCAAAATGTCTACAGCCTGGCCAATATTTCAAAAAAAAAAAATCTTCAAAACAAAAACAAAAAAACCAAACCCACAACAACAGATAACACAAATAACAGCCATAAACTCACACTTGTGGTATCTACGTACATGTTCCAGAGGGTTTGTTTGTTTGTTTTTATTTTTAAAAACTAAGCTTCAGAAACTCCTGGGGCTCCCATGGAAATTTGTCCTTATGATAGTTCTTCAAACCAGTTTCAAATTTGAGCCCCATCTACAGGATTTCTTTGGCAGTACACGATATTTCTATTCCTTTGCCTGATTCCTCCTTCAAGAGAAATATGATTTGCCCTGGCAGGTTCAATATCGAATGATTTGACGATGCACACATCATATCCCCAGCTTGCACTATTCCTGCTCTTATTCAAAGTGTACTTAGGAAGTTTCATACTGGTAATGGAAAGTACAAAAATATGTGGAACAACTGTGGTCTGTGCTGAAGTGCTTACTCTTAAATATGCAGTAAAGCTCTCTGACCTCAGATTCTTTGTTTGCCCTTTTCAGACAATGCCCTGGCTTCAAGGCCTTTGTTTCTTCATTAATATGTATAGGTTTTGTCCCAGATTTTTCTGTCAGACTCCTCTGAGAAGTATTGTCTGCGTCCGTGGATCCCATAGTCAGGATTCCTTCCCATCGTGTCTGGCCTAGTCGGGTCTGACAGCTCATTCGGCTTATTTGCCCCTCTTTTTTCAGGTCCAGTGCTATTCCCAACATCCGATTCAGGCTTTCGTTTTACTTCAAGCCTCCTGTTGCCGTGTTATGTTGCTGGAAAGGCAGCCGGAGGACACCCCTGAAACACGCCTACAGCGTCGACCGGCAGGGCGGCGGGAGGGATGGAGGGCCTGGAAGAGGGGCCACGCTGGTGCGCAGCAGGGTAGCCAGTTTCTGCTCAGGGCTGAAGCCCAAATTCTTCATTCACTTTCTGCACTGTTGGTAGCATGGTGTTAGCCGTCACAGCAAGCCGAAATTGCTTCTCACTTCAAATGAGAAATGCAGCTAATTTAGATTTCATCCTTTATATCTTTTGCAGTCGAACACAGTCTCTGATGAGCTGGCTCTGAAGAGCAGAGCCAGGCAAGACAGCGTGCCCCCTGTTCACACAGACAGTGCCCAAAAGGTCTTCCAGCCCCCAAGCTGTAACTCAAACAAAGGAGAAATGCAGGAGAATGACCTTTTTAAGGCTGAGTTTATCCTGATTACGGACTCCGGTGAAGAAGATGAAGTAGCTGCTGCCTCAAACAGTGCTCAGCAGGCTCCCAATGGCTACGGGTCCATCAGCGCCCAGCTGCTGGCTGCATCCCATGTGTCCGCTGGCAGCGAGGCAAGAAAAGCTCCTGGTGATTTGCATGGTTCAAGTGCTATGCCTTCCCACAGCACTACTGATCAGCAAAAACAGCAGGTAACCTATTTTTTAAGCTCTACAGCTAACCCCTGCTTGCCAAAGTTTTCAGAATATGGACACTGAGTCACTTTTTAAAGCAACTTGGCCATTTTTTTTTTAATTAGGATTTTTATTAGTCAGTTCTTTAATGTTTAGATTATAAGCAGTAGTCCCTGCCCTTATGACTTACCACTGCGTCTCTCTATAGCTCTGATGTATAAATGGAACAGGTAACGCAGATCTATTATTCTTTCCTTTCTTTCCTTTTTGAGCAGCTCATCACAAGATAAAGTTAATCAGATAGTGTTAGATTCCTAGCTAGACTAAATTGGCCCAGCTCATTGAAATCAATAGAGCCTGGAGGTCATCTGAATTGTTAGCATCTGGCTTCCCAAGCCTAGATTTTTCTCAGCACCAGGTGCAGCCCTTTACACTAGAGAAAGAGGCTGTAGAATCCTATTATTCTAACTGTTAGTTAGCACTGATTTTGCAAAGGTGTAAAGGACTAATGAAGAGGAAAGGTCTATTTTATGCTGGTCTATACAGGACATAACGACCTCAGATTTATTGAAATTTTTAATCTCCAAAGGGAGAATTCAAAAAAGCAGTCTTAGAAATGTTTTGTTGGGAAGATGCGTGAATCTGATTAACTGTATAAAAAATTAATGTCTCACATCTTGGAGAGGGCATTGATACGCCTTTCTCAGAGGTGTACATGCTGTGGAAAAGCTCTCTTAAGCAAAATAGCAACATCTTTCTCACATGGAATATGTTCAGGCATTTCCTTTGACCTCAGTGGAGTTTTCCTGCAGTTGAAAATGCAATTCTTCACTAATATTTTAAAGAAAAACAAAGAATGTTTGCTTTGTTACTCTGAAAATTAATAGGACTTCCCTTCTAGTGCTCAAATACTTGTGTTACTCAGTATTTTTATCAAATTCACAACGTCAGTTTTGATTGAGGAAATCCTGAATGAGAAAAGTGCTCTGTTTTGGGCTTCACAGCATTATGAAATATTCATATCTCCCTGCAGACGCCCAGTAAAGTCAATGAGAATTTTAACTGAATAGGGAGTAAAGGGATAGATATATCTATTTAGGGAAAGCAGCCTGTAAAAGAGTGATTGTCCCCAGGGAAATACAAATCTACTTCTGCAGCTTTCAGGATGTAGATTCCGTTAGGCTGATGTGGTTGATGTCTTTAAAAGCTACTACAGAAATTTGGTGAATTTCTTTTTCAGAGTATACAGGGAAAAAAAATCGTATGCTGTAGCTTTCTTAACGGGTTTTTGATGATTTGACAAGTAAACAGGGATTTGCTTGGTTAAGTAACAGAAAATATAGACATACTTGCACTGAACAAGGCATCAAAATCTAAATTTAGTAAACATTCAGCTGAATGTGAAGTGGCATAGTATGGATGATGCATCTCTCACCTTTTTAAAGTCACAGATCCTTAGGATTGTACTTCCTCAGTCTTTATTTTCTAAATAGCTGTAGCTGTATACATAAGGCAAGGATGCTTCTACTAAGCTGCTTGTCATTGATGTTCTGATTCTTATTCTGATTCTTATTCAGTTTTTCTTTAGTCATCACTCCTTCTGGCTTACTATTTAATGAAATATCAGTATGTTTCTTTGTTCAGTGCATGTCCTGCGGTTTGGCTTTTCCAGACAAATCACTCAAGAGCCCCTAAAAACTACTGCCAACCCCAGGAAGAGTGCATCTTTTCTGTTGATAGAAATCAGACAACTATGGATGGCATCTCCATTAACTGGGCCTTGGCTCAGTCCGATTTACAACGCTGTGCCCAGGTATTTTACCATCAAGTTCCTCAATCTTCAGCATTTCTTTCTCACTCTTTCTGACTCTCAGGTTGCAGGCTGAGGTAGGGAAAAGACTTTATTTTTTCATTTCTACAATCAAATTCTACTGAGACAAAAGCATGGTTAACTGTCACCAAGATAGACTTCATAAAGCCGTGTCCTCACCTACACACATTTGTACCTTCTGGGCATCCAGTTTTGTCAGTTTTTTGCCCTTTTCCTGTTTCACCAGCACATATCTCAGGGACATTGCTGTTATAAATAGCCATTTCCTCTGTGCCCTTCCATAGCTGTATTGCAAGAGTGATTTCACCGGAAGGACCAGTTATTTTGTGTCCAGCTCAGTCGTGCCGTTTCAGATAGGTTGAGGGTCTCCTGGGCAAGATTAAGGCTAAGCCTTGGTTAATGTTTCTGGGATCTATGAGGCATCAGGGCCTTTTTCAAGTTCTTTTTTCCTTTCTTGTTAAGATTGTCACACCTATTTCAACTTTCTTTATAAATCTTTGGGAAATACATGTCTGAGATGGTCCTGAGTAAAGAAGAAGGGCTGTAATTGAATCATAGACTGCATAAACAAGAGTGCACTTCTGTCACTCACTTCCTCGACACTAATCTAGTAGAACTAAAAGAGAATTTTAAAACAGTAGAGAAACTGAACAGAATAAAAAGGCAAAATAAATTTCTCATCACTAAACTGAAAACCCTTTTTTGACCAAATGGTAATGTCTTTTGAATGACTTTAGGAAATGTCTTACATATTTTGTGATGTAAGATAAATTAGTCTCTGAAGCTCATTTCTAATTGTTACTACTCAAAAAAGGATAGTGGACACAATGGCAATTTTCATGGAATGTTTCAGTTGCATTATAGAGTATGTTCTTTAGTGTAAGGACTGTGAGTAATAAAATTGTTTTGAAAGACGTGAATACTACTTCTACTATCCCAATCATCTGGATAAAGTTAAGATATAATTCATGCACATATGGGGTTTTGGGTTCCAACAATGAAGCTAATTGCCTCAAAGGAAGGCTATGTTTAGGTTACATAGCTTACAGTCTAGTAAGTATGCTAGAAATGTCAGGTGCAAAGGGAGTATGAAAGAGTGCTTGCCCTCAGAGCCGAAGTCAAAAGACTTCATGCGAGGTGAGGTTTCTTTGACCAGACATAGGCTCTTTCCTGCTACCTCCTTTATAGCCAACATTTACAGAATGGATCATCCTAAAGCTGTTGTACATTTGGTCACACACACTAGGGCAGTTACTGCAAAGTTGGTGATGTGATACTACTTCACGCCCTAGCTTACCACTCTAACTTATTTGCCTGCTCATATGCACATACAGATATAGTAAATGTGAAATTTATTGAAATGTGATGGGAAGTGATTACTCCTTTTTTATTTTTGCACTTACAGCATGATCAGCAATCTATGAGGAAGGTGGTGAAACAGAGATTATCCCTAGGTGATGCGAACAGGCATAGCCGTGAATAATGTTTGGGCTTACAGCTAGCCATTTGACTGCTTTAAGCAAAATACATTTTTCCTGTCCCCTCCCCTGTGCACAGCTCTGCAGAGCAATCTCTAGAAATATTGCCTTCCTGATTCTGTTGCCCTGAGGACAGGCACTGTTTGTTTGTGAGATGGCCCTTTACACCTGTGGCTGGGAAATGGATGGACAAAGAAGAAAAGCAGGAAATTGAAAAACAAGAGTCTTTAAAGAAGCCTAAATTTCTTTGTAAATGAAAATGAGGTAGTTAAAAAGACTTGGATCGAAAAGCAGAAATCTAGTAATGCGTTATCCACTGCTGTAAAAGAGACAATAACACTTAAGAGGAAGATTTTAAAGTATGTGGCAGATGATGCTGTATGCAGAGCTTGGGTGAAAAGCAAGACTTTCAAAGTCAGGCATAGTCATGGGGCTATGATGAAAGTGAGGTCACAGAGATCTGGTGCAATAGCATGTATGTATTGCATGGTGGGTGCAGGTTATTGAGAAGGATGAGCAGGGATGAAGAGTCACACCTTGTGCTAAAGAGCTCTGTGACAGTGCAGAGTTCCAGCTAGAAATAGGAGATGTTCCTGTTGAGAGTCTCTCAGTCAAGATCAGCGGGAGAAGTAACACTGGGGATACTGTGATCACAGACTGCCTGGCTAAGAGGAAGAAGTGGACAAAAGAGGAAGTGCAGGGAAAATGTGGCTCTTTTTTTGGGTGAGGAAGGAAACCTAGTGACGGATAGTACTAAAAAGGCTGAAGTACCCAATGCTTTTTTTGTCCCAGTCTTCACAGCCAAAGCTGGTTTCCAGCCCTTCTCATGTATCAGTGTAGGGGGGAGAGGGGCAACCATCAGTGCGAAAGCAACAGGTTAGGGGACGCTTAGAGAAGCTGGGTGTAATTAGATTCATGGGGCTGGGTGGGATTCATCTAAGGGTGCTGAGACAGTTGGCTGATGCGATGCAGCTCTGGATGAGAGGAGACGGACGCTAAGAAAAGGACAGCAGAATTCCTGAAGTTCAGTAAGAAGTGCAAAGCTCTGTACCTGGGCAGAAAAAAACCATGATCTGTACAGGCTGGGAAGTCACCGGCTGTGCAGCAGCCCTGCTGAAAAGGACTTGGGGGTTATGGTGGGGGCCAGGCTGCAGATAAACCAACAGTGAGCTGTCACCACAAATAAAATAAACCTCCAACTAGGCTACCTTAGGAGAGTTGTGGTCAGCAGATCAAGGGAAGTTGTTATATCCCATTTACTCAGCGCAAGCGGGGCCCCACCTGCAACACTGTGCTCAGTTTGCTGTCCCCCCCATTTCAAGAGAGCTATTGAGGAAAGGAGGGGGATCCAGCACAAGGCTCCTGAGACAGCCAGGCGCACCTGTGAGCTGAGGCAGAGGGAGCTGGGCTTGTTTATTCTGGCAAGGAGGTAGCTAAGGAGGCACCTAGGAGCAGCCTACAATATCATGAAGGAAAGAGACAGAGAGGATACAGCCAAAGTCTTTTCTGCAGTAGCAAGCAAGACAACAATGGCCACGGGAAGTCCCAACTGGACATTAGGCAAAGCTTCCTCACTAGACGGCAGAGCAGCATGGATTTATTTCGGGTAGGCAACCTCCCAGGCTGCCCCAGCAGGTGGTGGAACTGCTGTCCCTAGGGGCTTTTAAGGCTTGACTAGACATGGCCGTAGCTGACCTGAACTGTTGGTGTCAGTGATAGCCCTGTTCTGAGTAGGAGGCTGGGCTAGATGACCTTAGAAGTCATGTCAAACCAGCATTGCTATGATTCTGTAAATAAAAGGGTGATCCTCCATAGATATAGTTAACATTGCAAAAAGTAGCAAAGTCCTTTTAGAAGACTCAAAATAACAGTTCAATTAGTTCAGCACATGGTTGAATGCCATGTGCTGAACTGAATACCAGTTCAATGGTATTCAAATTAGAAGAAGACTATAGCAAAATGTCCCTCATGCTTCCAGGGGCGTAGTTATCATCTGCTACCATGAAAATTTTCCTAGCTGCTTTTAAATCTTTCTTATTAAGTTTTATCTAGTTATAAGTCCATTCACCTTCTGTCCTTTCATTCTGGAGTTTGATATTCGTTCTCATTTTCTTTTAATCCATTACCTTTGTAAGGGCATTTGTCTATTTGGTTTTCATGTACCGGGATCTCCTCTTCCAGTTTTGTTTTGGTAGTTGAAGAGCTTCCAAAACTCATTATTAAATTCAGCAGGCTGCTCCAAATTTATCAGAAATATTACCTCCCTCCCTTTTAACCTGTTCAATAATTTTATACTTCATAACATACTTAATAATGCTTTTTCATAGTGGTTTACTATTGGTCAATTATTCTCAAATAATTTCCATCATTTCTTCTTATTCTTTATGAGCAGTTTTTTGAGCAACATTCATAATTTCTTAATCTAGGAGAATATATATTATGATGCTACCATGTATATTCATTTTAATACAGTCTTAATAGTTGTATTGTATACATTTCTTAGCTTAACATTTTAAGATTCATCTCAAATATAGATTGGGGAAGTTAGCATGATTGTAAAGGCTGGCTTTTATTGCAATAAGTGAAGGCATTCCCTTGGCCTTTTTGATAGCGTTTTATGCAAAAAGTCTCTTCAGCTTACAAGGCCTGCAATTTGTATGGTATCAGCAGGAAGAGCTCACAACAGGTTTCTGCTGTGCATATTTAGGGTTTCCTGGAGTATAGTTTAGCCCTTAAAAAACTTTGAGTCTTGCTGTCTTGTCATGGCATTGTGCTCTCACTTGAGAATGATAAATATGTTTTATACTTATTTTTGTTCTGTGACATATCAGTACTACCTGATATCAAATTATAATCATTTTTCACTCTCCTGAAGAACTCATTTGTGTTTAAAAATTCAGACTTGTAATGGAAGCCAAAGCCATGTGCAAGACATGTATACGGACACTGGATGGTATGATTTTGTTTTACAGAGTGGCATAATTTTTCTGGGTGCAAATAATAGAAGACTAAATGTTTTCCTGTTTCCATGAAGTTTGTGGGGAGTAGAGCCAACTTTTCTGCTTTCAATTTACTCAGTCAAAAGTTAGGTAATAATTTATAGCCTCTCAGTTTTACAGTTCAACTTAGCACACTATTTCACATTGATACACTTTATTCAAATTGTGTATGCCCTAGTTTTTAATCTTAGCATTATAATAACTTGGAATATTGTGAGATAATTGCTTTCTTCAAAAGCATAAAACTGTTTAAGAGTTGATAATATACTTGCATGCTATAATTAGATTTGTCAAATCCTAATTAGAATAGACCTAAGAAAACAGACACTCGTGAAAGAGCTAATTAGTGTTTTATTATTTTATTGTAAGACTGTGGAGAAGGGGACAAGGGCTCTTATATATCTGAAAACTGTCAAACGCATTGCTCTATAAATGACAGGAAGAATGAGAAACAAACTGGGCGTTCTGATGTAAGTTGCTTCTGAGAAAATTTCTCATTCTGATATCACAGTGCTGCAGAAGATGTTGTTTACTGAACAAGAAAATAAGTACTTGAATCTCATTTACAGAAGGGCTACTTTTTGCTGAACTGGTAGAATGAAATGGGATGATATTAGAAGTTTCTCGCCTAAAGTTATGTTTACACAATGCAAATGGTATCAGAGTTCTAGACACCGATGGCACAACTGCCTTGGGTTTTACTTAAAATAAAATATACAGTAGCCTTGGACCTTGTTTGTATCAGCAGAACAAAGATCTCATAAAGATAAAGTAACACGTAACTTGTCTGTGCTCAGGCACCTCCCGTGAGAGGGTTATCCATCAGGCTGTATCACTTAGTTTAAGATAGCCCTGTGCTTTTAACCCACAGAACAGTACTAATGAAAACTTTATACGCATGACCACAGAAGTGAGATGTAGGATGCTTAACAGTTCCACAGAGTCCGCCTATGCTAACATTTCTTTTTTCTTTTTTCTCCAGTTAATTTCTACTCTTTCTACCTCTGATCATCTTTCCTCTAAAACATCTGCTGTCCGCTTAATTTCTCCAACTAATCTGAAAGTAGCGGGTGGTGACATGGTTAACCTGAATCAAGCCTCTTCACTGGAAGACTCCCATAACAACTGGCAGTCACCAGCTGGGTCTTCTAAACAAGATTCATCTCTCTACTTTAAGTCTACTTTCCACAGTCCACCTCCTTCCATGTCTAATATATCCTCCTCTGCATCAAATAGTTGTTACTCCAGTTCTTGGTTATATGACAGCCTACAAACACCGAATCTCCATACCCCTGGCTATGTTTACAAAACAGCAGAATTCACCACATCCTCTGTGCCAGCAAAAGGTCCAAGTCCCTCCCCAGGTCTTCCATGTTCAGCTGAAATTCAAGCATCACCTGCTCAGCCTTTATCCCCCAGTTCTTCCAAAAAATTGAATGCTTTATCTCCCATCCCTGTACATATAGTAACACAACCATTATGTCCTAGCCCTAAACCTTTGTCCCCACCCTCTCTTTATGGTTCTTCTTCAACCATAGGTAGCGTAAGTGAGCCTTGCACACAAATGTCATCTAGAGGAAATGCAGCAAAGTCAGGAATTAAATCCCCTCTGCCAACCAGACTCACTCTCTTAACTGCTATTTTAAGGTCAGGCTCTTCTCAGCAGAGACCTCTCTCCCCTGCCTCTTGTCCTACATTTTCTCCTAGTTCCCTTGGTTCCTCAACATTCACAATAGATCAGAAGTTCAAAACAACTCCTCCAACCCCAAAGAAATATGTCTCAAGCCCTTCTATAGGGCCTGATTCTCCAAACAGAGAGGAGTTCTGGCCTTCAGGATTTGCTCGGCACATGCCTTTATCCTCACAGCCGCACCCCACCCCTCAGGCTGGCTTGCTTTCTCCTAAAACGCACCTTCCTGTCAGAACATTTTCTCCAGAATCATTAAGTTCTCTGTCATCTTCCATCTCTTCCCACAGAAAATCAGTTGCATCTCCACATTTACAGCCTACGCTACCTGCTTCTGCCATACCTCCTCGTGCCCCAATATACTCTTGCCTTTCACACTCTCCCTCTCCTCCAGAAGGGATGCATTATCCTCTCTCCAGATCCCGAGGACCACAGAGGTCACAGAGGGTGCACACGTACTCACCCATCTTTACCTGTCAGTCATATCCTTTGCTTTCTTCTCCTAGTCAGAGTGGCATGGTCTCTCCCACCCTAGAAAAGCACTCTTCTCCCTCCCCAAGCCTTTCGCATTCGACTTCTAGATCTAGATCAGATTCATCCCACAAGTCTAATCAGGAGCTGAGTGCCTCCTCTCCTACTCCTTCAAATGTCTCAAAGCAGTCACTTCCCTCATGGCCTGATACTACTTCACCTATTCCCCAGACTTATGATATGCACTCCCAGACACTGCAGCTTAATTCTTCATCGATGCACACAAATTATAGGTCTAATTCCTACTCTCCAAGACCTGAGAAATCTGCCACCTCACCAGTACTAAAGTGCAGATCTCCTTACTCAGACAAGTCACCATGCACACTGCTATCAAGACCCAGAGAGCTGACTTCACCACTGTCTTTTTCCCTGCCTCCTGATCATGAAAGCATCAAACCCAAGGTACTCTTAGTGCATGCTTATTTTCTAACAGTTCTTTGTCCCCATAGGAAAAATGACATTCGTATTGCACAATGCTAGCAAAATGAACGAGCTGGGTAAAAATATTAAAAAGGGAAGGGTTGCTATCTTGATAGTGAAGACTTTAAATCCTGCCATACCGAGTTGCTAGCAACATATTCTGATTATGGAAGAAGAAACTGTAGGGACGATTTAGCATAAAGAAAAAATATGTTGTTGATGGTGGAAGGAGATATTACTGAAGATGGATTTGTGTCCAGTGGCTTTAAATACATTTCATGCACTTTATTATTTTTGAAGCTCACCTAATACAACGGTGTGCCAAAAATAAACCGTAAAACATTTTCTGTACACCCCAAGCTAATGTAAATCCACATACATTCCCACTGGAAATAATGGAAGTATGGTGATTTCAGGTGCAGGGCTGAGCTAGAAGCAGCTTCAGCTGATTTACTTAAACTGGCTCTTACAATAGTCAATTCCTGAAGTGTCAGCCCCTGCCCGTGCTGCTCCCCTGCCCTGGAGGGAGCCCCCAGGAGCTCTGCCCCTCTAGGACCACCCTGCCTCTTCGTGATGCCGAGCTCAGCCTCAGCAGGGGCTCTGCTTCTGCACCTCCTGCTTTTGTGTCCCCTAGTCTTGTGTCCTGCCGCGGGATGTGGTTTACGCATTGCTGGCTAGCCTCTGAGCTTCTGGTCACGCCACTCCAGCCACCTGGCTCTCCCTCTTCTGTGTGCTCCTCCACTGGTTTGGCTGGCAAAGTACTGACTTTCTTCAGTGCTTCTCTGATCTTGTGCCAGACAGAGAGTGAGAGGAAAAAAATCCCCACAAGCTTCCAAAGAGATACGCTACTGCAAACATGAAAGTCTCACACTTGGCGAATGAGCCACGCTCCCGCTGTTTGTCATCTGCGAGGAGGGAGGAGAGCCCCAGCAGAGTGAGAAAAAGCAACGATGGCAACTGCTGCAGGAGGGCTTGGGTTCCAGCCACTGTTTGAATATAAAGATAACTTAAAAGAAGTTACAGGGGAAGGAAAGCGGAGAGAAAGGAAAGCAGATAAAAAATATGCAGCAGATAGGTAGGTGTCTGTGGAGACAAAAGGAACTGCTATACACAAAGGAGGAGACCGTGGCAGAAGACAGCAGAGCTGCAGAAGGCTTTCCAGCCTCCTTTGTCTTTTCTCTTCTTCCTTTAGGTCTCCTCTTGCTGATATCTGAGCTCTTCTCTGGCAGACAGGGCACACTACCCAGCGCAGAAAGGCTATCATAGTTTACTGATTTATTTGGTAACAGCACAAATGTGCAGCCTGGTCTGCCAGATCAAGTTGTGTCAGATGTGTTGCTAACAGCCTGGTCATGGCAGGGGTGACTTGAACTGCTTGGAAAACATTAATTGGAAATGAGAGGTTTGAATCAGCACAAAGTAGCAATTGTCACAAATGGTTCTTTGAAAAAAACAAACAGCCCAAACGGAACCATTGTACCACTCACAGTTGTACCATGTCGCTACACCCTGTCAGTATTACTTAATGAAATAAAAAGAGAAATTAAACTGTAGAAACTGAAAGAAAAAAGCCCGTGAGGCATGACTGGGCCTGCAGATTGCAAAGCAGTTGCAGTTTCTGCTCGAGTCTATACACGGTGCATTGTCACACTTCCTGGTGAGAAGGAAAAGTCTGAGTTCCTCCAGCTCTGGCTGTGGTACATATAACTATTGCCTAGATTTATATTTGCAGAGGCTATTGCACCCTTTCTGTCCTCCCTATTATCAATTTCCCTGCTAATTCCACTTTTTGGGTGATACAGCAGCACTTTCAAAACTGCCCCCTGCCCCACTCCGCTTTGAGATTGGAAGGGAGTCTACTAGATTAACAGACCTGAACTGTTAGTCTGGTGCAATTTTTACGTATACAGTCAAAGCTAACTCTACTGGGGCTGCAGAAGATCTGAAACCCCTAAACCAAATGCAGACTCAAATTCAGTGCAAGATGAGCTTTTCTGGCTTTAAAATGCGAGGCTGCAAGTTCAGTTTGCAGCGTGCATTCAGCACTCCCTTTTCTCCCTGCTCGCATTTATTTGCATATATAGTTTATGAAATAGCTCAACAGACTTCTGTTTTGCTCATTTGTTAATGTTACCAGACTCTGATAACTCTCCAATCTCAAATCTCAGTATACTTCCAGTGAAAAAAGGAAAAGATTGAGGAGAGACAACATGAATATCTTAAGCGGCGTTTAGGTCTCTTTAGTGCCAATCAGTCCAGCATTAGAATGAGACAAAGAGCATGCAGCTCCATCTGATGACTCTTGATGCATGACAAAAATTTCACATGTAGAGTTGCTGTATGTGAACATCAAGGGAAAAGTGTAGTATCTAGAAGTGCTCGACTTTTGCATGTGTAATTTTGCAACCTTAATGCTGCCTCAACCACTGTTGAGGCACCTGTGAAGACACCTTTTAAACCAGCATCTTTTAAACTAAGGTTTCAACATTGAATGTTTATTTCAGCATTCACAGAACACTGCTTCCTTAGCACAATATCAAAGCAATTATGCTCTCACATGGCTTGCAAAAAATATTCTTTAATGGAGAGCTTTTACACGTGTATGTCTATGCATGTGTCAGTTCATGGAAATGAAAGAACAGCCTATGAACTTATCTAAGTATTTGCATCTGTGTATATATAAATGCATATACTTGCAGATGCTTTATATATTAGGACATTTATGCTTATACTTGCCAATGTTATACTTTTTAAAAATGGGATGTCATTCCTATATATTTGCTTTTTCCTACTGAATATAGCACAGGAGTGCATACAGAGCTACTCAAACCAGCTTGGGAACAAAGCAGTTGTAGCAACATGTTGCTCAGCACAGCTGGTAACCCTATTACAAAGCAGAAAAGATGATTAGTCATGAGGAGCTCTACACTGCCACGGTTAGTTGCTGGTTTTAAGCCTTTATAGGTGTGTGTCTAGCACACTGTAGCAATGTCCTGTCGGTGCCCTTAGTGATTATTTGAGCAAGGCATATAAGATGTTTTTGAAACAACTCCTCGGGTTGATATTTGCCCCAGTTTTACTTATGGAGTTGCTTACTTCTGTCTTGGTCATAGTGCAGGCCAGCAGACATCACTGTCTCTGGACATTTAAAAATATTGCTGGGTTCCTAGGAATCAGATTCTTAAATATATTTAGCCATTGAAGAATGCATGGGTGATAGACTCCTGGGTCCTGAAAATTATACCCAGTATTTGCAGAGTGCTTTAACATTGCATGCAACATATCTACTATTAAAGAATATCAGTGGCTAAGTAAGTAATGTCTTTCATTGTTATGGATGGAAATATTTTCATTAGGAATAACAATTTTTGAGTCTTATTTACTTGATTGTGCTTATGTGCCAGTAGCTGGGCATCTGAAGGAATGTGGAGAAATATAGCTTGCGTTTAATTGCATGTGCCCCAGTAGTCCCTTAGAACACCAATATACAAAGAACTAGTTTTAAAAGGGTCTAATCTTCTGTTCCTTTTGCAATAGTCAATATTTTTCCATTGATTACCATGTGAACATAATCAGATTCTGAACAGTAATAAATGCCAAAGTAAAGAAAATTAAATTATTGACACTAATCATTTCAAGTAAGGCAACAGAATGTGTCAAGAAACGAATTCCTGTAGAAACGTAACTGAATTAAGGATGTTACATTCATCTTCAACAGCTTGATTTTGATAATCGCACTGTGCTCAACAGGTTCCACAGTACCTGAAAGAGCTAAAGCAAATTAAAGCAGAATACTAACCCTTACATTTAAATAGTCTAACATATCTTAGTTTGGTTCATAGACCAGTACGACTAACATCAAAGTAGTCACAGTATACTCATTAGAGATGTAGAAACACAAAAGCTTATGAAGAAGTATCATTTCATTTGAGTGCTCATTTGATTGGTTGAATATCAGTTTTAAGTAAACAAGGATACGTTTTGTGGATATGCCAATTTAAGTCTGTGAAATTTTGGTCTTATGTGCTATTTCAGTGCACAGTATTTTGTGTTTAATGTCCACATATAGATAGAAGTTGTATATATGTAAAAATATATGCGTACCTACGCATGCGGAAGGCAGGGTGCTGTTTTATAAACATTCAAAGGGAAGGATTCAGCTCACATTTTTTTACCTTTGAAAGTTAGACATTTGTGAATAAGCTAGGCAGTTCTATTATTGTCAAAGGAGAGAAGATGGTGTCTCTAAGGGTGATTAATTTTATCTGTTCGAGATGCTTATTTTAGGATGAGTGAATTGTTCTGTAGAAATATCCGTTTCTTTCCATTGACTATGAAAGACATTAGGCCTGAATGAAGCACCTACAAGGCAAACATCTAAGTTAGAATGGCTAAATCTCATATAAAGTACCAGAAAAAAAGTGCATTTCTGACATTGCACTGATCTACTTTAACAGATTGTACACTCAGTATGATTATTGTGATTATTCTATCAACTTCTTCAAAGATTGACAGTTTCCAAGTTCTGACTGAAAATAAATATGAGCAGCTCCCAAGGGACTATAACATCGTGCATAGAAAGAATTAAAAGGTGGTGTCTTACAGTGTGTCAAGGGGGATACAAGGACTAGGTTAATTTCCTTCATCTAATGTAAAATACTGGCCTCACTGCAGTCACCAAGAGTTTTAATAAAGACAGGAAAAAAGTGACAAATAAACAACCCAAAGCGCAGCATTCTGCTCCGCCTCTTGTCTCATAATTACTACTATTCACAGCTGTAGACAGACAGTAAAAAGCAGAACTGATTAACATCTGACTTAATTCTGGATGAATATCACAAAAAGTATTCAACCTATAAGTTAAAACTACTATTGTGCAAATTTGTGAAAGTCAATGTTTTTTATTGGAATATTGCTGAAAGGGGAAAACATGTTGCAAATACATGTTTAAGTGCTTACAAAAGAAAGGTTTCTGGCAGTCCTGTGATTAAGAGTCCCAGCTCTTGAACTCTTGCATAGTATAGAAGAATCTCAATGTTCATCTAAAAATAGCTGAATTTACAATCTATGATTGCAAAGAAAAAGTGGAAAGTATGATTTCTAAAAGTTAAAAATCTCCAGGCAAATTAATATAATCCAAAATATGAATTGTTCAAAATAAATAATTTTTAAACTTGATCTCAGAATTTTTTTGCCCCTAAACATACATTTTGTGTGGTATAGGTTGTCAGCTCTGTACACCTGGTTAAAATCTAAAAAAATTGCTTAATTGTCTTGAAATATTTTAGTGGTGGATTTACTTATTCAGTAGGTGAAAGGCAGTATCACATGACTTAAATGACTTATCCACTTACCTAAGTGATTCAGAAAAGAAAGATCCTAATAAGTCTCATTAAAGCCAATCACAGAAATCCCTCTGACTTCAGTGGCCCAGGAGCACACTGCACAGCAGCAGACAGTTCAAGGTGCAGGTACTGGCAGAAGTAGCTTTGCGCTATCATTTCAAATCACAAGCAAACTTGGAAAAACCCCACAGCATCTCCTATTTTCTTTTAAGGAATTAAGTCAGTAGAAAGCAGTCAAAATCACTGAAGAAATTATAAACTGGTACAAAGATTTCACTTAGTCTTACTTCGTTTCCAGATGCAAAAATATTACGCTACAGTCCTTTAAAATCTTAATAGAAACACTAGGCTCATCTTCAAGATATAAGTTTTCTAAGTAATAAGTAAGCATTGTATTATTGCAATGTGCCTGTGAGACAATTAGAATCATCTTTCAATCTATCGCACCTTTCCCCTTTCTTCCCTCTCTCTCTCTCTCTGCCTCTTCTGTCTTTTTTTTACTTCTTTTCCTGCTTTCTGGTTCACCCCTTTTAGCAGTACAAGATCAAGACAAGCTACAAGGCATTTGCAGCCATCCCTACAAACACATTACTAATGGAACAGAAGGTTAGTGTTTGCTCGAAGACATGGATATGCATTGTGTATTTGAGACCGTTCAACTTTATGTACATATTCCGACATTTCTGTTGGGGAAATTGCAGAATATAAGCTCTGGGTACTAGCTGCTCAGGATTATAATTTGAACCATTTTTCAGGGTCAACCACTTCTGCTGGAGCTCAAAGTCTTCACTAATCTGAATTTTAAAAATAATTTTGCTGTAAAAACTCTCTCCTAAATGAATTGTCATTTATAGCAATATCTAAAAGTCCTTTTTGCTGTTTGAAAATGTCTGGAGTGCGGCTATTCTAGGACCTACTAGGCAGTCAGTGTTACTTAATAATTATTCGATGGCTATGCTTACGCTAACAAATTTAACAACATGAGGAAATGTTCCCGATATTGGAATTTGCTTAGGCATACTGTTAAACTGTGAGAATGGCCCTGGCCATTGCATTGGCCTCTGCCAGCTCCCATTCCCCCAGACGACTCCCAGGAGCAGTTCGACAGCATGCACCAGGGGTCCTTTTCTAGTAGACAGTTTGGAGTAACAATCCTTTTCTCTAGGAAAAGAGAACGGTTCCAGGGAACAGTCTTTAGTGCATTTAATTTACTAGTACAGACATTGCCAATAAAGACTGGGTTGTATAGTCCCTATTTAGATCATGCAGCCTTGGAAGTCAGCTGAAAATATAAATTTTGTACAGGAGCATCAAAGTTCCCAATAATACTTTTTTTTTGAAAATTTTGCCCAAATTAGCTTTACGCAAAGGACAGCTCATTATGTTTAACAAAAATTTCCTGTGATTAGCCATGAGAGTGAAATGCCAAATAAATCAAAGAGACGTACTTAATGACTCTGGCACCCAGTTTATTGTTTCATCATTAAAATCTTTTCTGTGGATCTAGTTCAGGAGCTTAACCCCTAATAACTTTCTACAAAATCAAGCATCCCTAGCTACACATGCAAATATGTATTTGCATGCATGGCTCAGTCAATTCCACTAGGAGTTTGCAGAGCCCAAAGACGCTGGAAAATGTGAGTTTAGCTCTTCATAAAGAATTTTGAAGACAATGATTTTGTCCTTGAAACCTAGCAGTTATCAGTTAACGGATATAAATTATAATTTTTTTTTGCTGAAAGATAAGACTCACTTTCTTTTCCAGTGTTCTTTTCATCCTGAGTGAAATTCTTCATCATCTGCATGAAACCTGAATTTTATGTTACTTATAGCTTGAATGGACTGACTATGGCTATTTCTGCATTAGCATGTAATATGATCCAGTAGAAATGACTCTGTAGAGTAAAATAGCTGGATCAGAGGCTCCTACATCCCTGCAGTATGTATTTCGGGAGGGTTTAGTTTGGGCAGAGAGCATGCTGGTGACTGGAAACATTAAGTGAACTTCTGAAGTGCATCTTCAAGGTTAACTTCATCTGAAAGGAGGCCAGTTTGTGCACTCTAAGGCTGCTCTGCATTGCAAGCCAAAGCCCAGTGTGTGAGTTTGAGCGGGAGATTCGCTGGAAAGTCCACTTGTGCTCCAAATTGGCAGATTAAAGGCAGCCATCTGACTGCACTGTTTCGGAAGAAAGGCAGTCCATCTGAGAGAGGGTCTCACTGACCCTCTCTTGAGTGTTTACATTTACTAGCTGTATGTAACTTATCCCTAGTGCATAAAATGGAATTGTAGAGTCTAATTCCAATATCAGAAAAAAAAAATGGAGGTAATGACTCAAAAGATATCTGCATTTAGAGAGGGGCTTGTGGTTCTCAACCATTTTATTGAAAATGCTAGCTTTGGCATGTCCTTCAGTACAGATAGTACAGTCATGCAACACTAGCAGGACTTTACTTTTGCAACACAGGATTTGCCTCCAAGTGAGGATCTTATTTACTTTGTAAATTCTACCTTTCAGCACAGCCTGACTACAGTTGTAAAAGCTGAGTTTCTCCGGGCATCACGACTATGTCAGGTCTGGTGTACAACCTTCTTGCTGCTTTCTCTCATCTTGGGGATTATGGATAACAATCTATTGATTCACACCAGCAGCTAATTAGACCACTCCTAAACTAATCCAGCTGTGTTAGCTGATTTGCCTTTATAGAATGGGTCTTAAAGGAAGCTTTAAGGAATCAAACAGCACACACAAGCCCCATTGTACTAAGCTTTAATATCCAAGTATTCTGCTCAAGTATCAGGAGAGGGAACCAGGAAGAAACTCATGTCACATCATAGCTCAATGACAGTAATTATGTTGCTGCCATTTGATACAAACATTGGATTAAAGAGAGAGAGATTCCAGATGGCAAAATTTTAACTACATAAATCACGTTTTATTAACCTGCAACTTTAGGATAAAATCTATTCAGAGAAGAATTTTTTTCTTTTAGCAAGGAAGGCAGTTCTGCAATGCACAGATATTACTGAACCGAGTGCATGCTTAGGAATACATCATCTGCCTAAACGCTGGAAAAGTATTGTGCTATGCAATTGAACTGGAAATGCATGTTCTCAGAAGTCAGCCTTTTTCCACTGTTTAAGTGGAAAAAGTCGTTTCCAATCGTTTCTCATGACCAGTCAAATGAATTAAGATAGTAATATTATTTCATTTGAGTGTTCTTGAGAAATGGTCAGAACTCTGATGTGGATTGTCAGGGTAACAGTTCTTGTGGAGTATTAATTAGATCACATGATAGAAAACTGACATTGATACCATAATGAAATCTTATTAATCCAATTTTGTTAAGCCATAATAAATTCTGATTGCCTCCTTAATAAATAGATCCCTTTAATAAAGGTATTTCAATGTTTCATCAAAGCCAGCATTAATAGACGTATCTCTCTTATGTGTAGAGTAGAAACTGTGCATCTCCCTTAAGAAATATCACGCCTTTGGTGAATAAATTTGGGTAATCTGTAGTTGTTGATGTAATTTTGGAAGGAGTATAGGCTATGCTCACTGATTAGGAAATTCTGTTCTGGAAATCTGTCCTTGAAACAGCTCTATAGTTTTGATGGATAAAAGGGATCTCCAAGCGTAGCCAAAAGGCCCATTTTGACTAACTCTGGTCTCAGGCCACAGGAAGATAAGATTATGATAATGAATAGTTCAGCCCTGCAGACAATAGGATCCACTGGCTAGAAGAGGTAGCTGGATAATTTTAATCAAGTCAAGAAGTAAAAAATTTTAACAGAGGGGATTAATTAATCATCAGAAAATTTTTCCAGAGACCGAAATAGGTTCTCTATCACACAGAAAAATCAAGACAGACCACTTTTCTGGCACTTCAGACAGTAACTCCAGGTAGTTCTGTGGTTTAAAGAAAAGGTCAGACTAGGTGTCCGCTGTGGTTCCTTCCGGAGTTATTGCTGAATCAGTGAGTCACGCCTCTACTGACATTCACTCTTGAATGTCTTTTATATAGTTATATATATTTATAAAATCACAAACTCATTTAAAATTCCAATCCTAATGAGGTATTATTTCATTTTCAAAAGTAATATATGTATCATTTAGAGAATTTATTTATGAAATATTTATAAAAATATCTTTCGCTCTAAATACATTATGATGAAGGATCTATTTCAGGGAGCTGCAGATAAATTTCTAACTGTAAGTAGACAATCCCGTAACCAAATCCTGCTTCATCTTCAGAATTATGTCAAATTTGAGGTGTAACCCCAAAACTCCATTGGATACTTCTTGGGATTGCAAATAAAAAGTTTTTTTGTGAACAGTTAGTGTAAGGGCTGTGCAGGAGAACCTGGTATTGCTGCCCTTGTCCAGATACACATCCCATTTGCATTCTGACTGGGATAAATTTCTCAGATCTAGGTCCTCATCTACATGGTAAAGAAACCTGGGCATGCAGGCTGGGGGTGGGGGGAGGGCTTGATAATATTCTGCTCAAACCTCACGCAGACTTGGACTGTGGTGAAACCAAGGTGATGTGGTGTGCCACGAGGTACACATGCCTCACAGCCTAGACCTACCCCACGTGTACCAAGGCTTCTGAAAAGCATTAGGTATAACTGGTTGTGGGTGGAGGGGGTGCAAATGAAATCACTGTTGGCTAATCTTACTTGTATTTATTATCCAAATGACTGTGATTTCAGTTTTATATCAAATGAAGAAAAAAGAAATCTTTCTAAATGAAGAAACATGTTACATCATTGATTTTGTCTCTGTATGGCTGTGCTTTATCTTCTCTCTTGTCAAATTGCCATTTGACTAACTTCAAGAAAGTCTAAAATAGTCTTTCCGAATGACTTTACACCTTAGAAAAACTCCGATGATCTAGGAATTGCATCTCATTGTCTACACAGAAGACTGACTGGCAGTGCAGTGTATTTCCTTCATCAAAAATTCAGAGGATCTGAAATGCATTTTCCTCCTCATGCTGGAGAAAAATGAGTTATTTTTCATGAAAGGAGAGAAATGCTTTTAACTGAGCAAATATGGCAGGGATCCACTGTACTGGAGACCCAGCTTCAAGTTCCTGTCTTGCGGGAGTTTTTATCTATTGTATTATTAAATACCCTCTGGTATAGGGGTAGGTCATGTCAAATGTAGATTCAAGTCCCTCCTTGAAATCACACGACAGGAACTTGGACACCGAGATTTCCCCATGTCAGATGAGAGACCTAACTGGTAGACTGTTGCCTATTATCACGTATGTCAGGTTCATCCTGGACCTGAAAACCATTTCTGACAACATTTTGTAAATAATATTTTGATAAAAATAGATTGAATTTTTTCCCCGAGTACTTCTGGTGTGCACATACTAGCTGAATTTCTTACATCAGGATTACGTATTCATGTCAAAGAAAGGAATGCTTCTTGAAGCTAGAGAGCAATACCTAGCGGTTAGAAAAAAGGGAAATTGTGCAGTCCTAGAGGGCTTTGGCTGGACTTAGTTCATCTGTAACAATAGCGGAGCTTACCAATGTAGGAGCAATCTCTGAGCTCCCTCTCTCTTTCAAAGATGTTGTAGCTGTTAATATTAATTATTTCATAAGAGGAAAAGTAGTCAGGCTTTTTCAGTAGCATTTTCCATGATCTTTAAGAAATAGTTAAGGGAACTGATGGTAAGTGAAGTTCCATTATATAGAAGGAATCTTTTCATGTTATGAGGGCTTGGGAAAACTTATTGATGGGAAAAATATGCAAGAGAAATAGAAGATAAAAACTTCCTATGCTTTGCTCAGCACAGGGTTTTGGTAAGTCAAATAGTAAGAAGGAAGCTGTGGCAGATCCAGGTTACAGTATTTTTTTTTTTCCTACAATTGATGTGGTTCATTGATGGATAAAACAATGCTCAACATTTTCTACGTTTTTCAAGACCTTTCACTCTTTTACCAAAATATTGGAGATTGTGTTCAGGTCGTTTATCAGTAACATTTCTTCTCTGATAGAGCATTAGCAGTCAAATAGCTTGGGGGAAAAAGGAGGGAGGCATTGTAGTCATCACTGACGTCAACGGCATGTACGCATCACACCCCAAAGTTGCCTTTCACAGGGATAAAATTAGCAGTTCAGCAAGTGGCTATTTCATCTGCACATTTAAATTCTGTCATAAATACATTTTTATTCTCTAAATTACACTATTCTTTTAAATTGTGGCCCCGTTACTGTTTTCCATATATAATCAAAAAATTGGAATTTCTAAATGGGAATATTATGCTTTTCATATTGTTAGACCATCGGCATAGGGAGCAAAGCTTGAATACCGTTGATAGCACTAATCAACAGTACTGCCGATAACACTAATACTGTAAATTAATCATAACATTACTGTATGATAAGTCCAGTAATGAGTTCAGAAATGCCAGTAGTACTTTTTTAATCCTACATTTTTCTCTATGTGGAAATGTAAAAAGAATGCACTGTTGAAAAAAATATTCAGTTTCATTTTGAAAAACTACCAACATATTAAACAGAACCATTTTTGTAGAGACATTAGCTATGCCTGAAATCTAGTGGTCTTTATTTCTTCTTTTTATTTGGAGAATTCAGACTGTTCTTGTGGAAAAAAGGGATAAAAAAATAGTGAAAGAAACTAGATAGATCACTTTATAATTTTTCTTCCTCAAGGATTCAAAAAGGAACAAGAACACTGTGAGTTTCTCTAGAGTGGCTGCTGTATTGTGGCAGCCTTTCACAGGGATCCTTGAACTCAGAGTCCTTGTTGCTGCACTCACCTGAGTTCTTCTGTAAAAGTAGGCTACAAACTTCAAAGGTATTTGGGATCCCATTTTCTATTGAAAGCAATGGACATTTTGTACTAAAATTATCCAGGCTCCAAAAGTCTTGATTCTTAACACAGACTTGTGTATGTGGCTATAACTCTTCTAGAAAGTCTGCTTAGTAGCTTCTGGGTAACTGTTTCCAAATGTGTTCAGCCTTTGCCATTGCCTCGGTGAAGCAAATATAAAGAGAAATATATATTTTTTCTCAATGATTAATGTATTATGTGTATTATCCTACTGATTTCTTTTCTTTTTTTTTTAAAGAGCTTAGCAAATTCCCCTTTCTAAATGTGTGACTGATTGAAACTGCTTAGCAAAATAGGTTACTTTTTCTCATTCACATTCAGACTTATCATCTCATATAAGAATTGTGGCCCTAATAGGAACTGGAATGACTCTTCCACTTCCTTTTACATTTTACAGCGTCATTTTATGTTTTCCAGGAGGATTTTATTCAGGTTGGAGCGGAACTGGGGACAAAGTGCTGGAGTGTAGCATTGAGCCCCTGTAATGTCCTCTTCTACAGATCCGTCTGTTGACCTGCGAATTTTGCTAGATAGCAGCAATGAGACGGCAGAGTTGAGAAAGAGATTAATTTCTTCATATTCTATCTCAGGAAAAGATGACATTAATTTCTGTATGTCAGACAGGATTTTAAGGACCTATATCATTCTTTTACTTTTTTTTTTTTTTAATTACAACTATGTAAGGGCCATAGGTTTCTCTAGAGTTGGAGGGGAGGGAAGAAATGTGTTTGGGAAGAAGCTACCTCTTCTTTTTTTCTTACTGTACACTCTGATATAAGACATGATGTTCCATAAATGTGCTTCTATGTTGGCAGAATTATTTGCAGGTGGTATTAAAAATAATAACAAAAGTAAACTATCACTACCTTTTCAATTATGAATACCTAGACCTATGCTGTCAATAGCTGGGCAAGAAAAGAAAAAAGAAACTGTACTCAGTAAAATTACATTCAAAAAAAGAATTACTTCATTACATGCTTATTTTCTCTTTCTTAAAGATTCTGTAATTTTCTTTTCAGCTCCATGTATGCATTCTGTGATTGGCAGCCCTGCTATGTACCACACTGAGATCAGTTTGTTGCCACAAAATCCCACATGCCTGAAAAGTGGAGTGTTCCTAGCTTTATAGGCAGACTCTTTTTTGCTCTTATTATCATTTATTTTTGCATATAACTAATAAAATGAAACATCAGAGAAACATAATATGCTAAACAAAAAATATACAAACCCTGCTGATTCCTCCTGAGTAGTTCAGATTCATTCATCAGCATGATTCCAGAGTAATTTTTGGTCTCGGCATGGAGTCTATTTGAAAATGGTTTCAAAGCAAAAATGGGTGATGGCAGTGAGAGTGTGCCTCACAGACTCTGGAAGAAGATTAAAAGGGAACTGAGTGCTGAAGTGAAATTTGGCTTTTGTGGGTGTTCCAAACTTCCTGAAAAGATGAGGGATCTGCAGACTGACTCCCACTATTCTCAAACTTGATCCAAGTATGGATGTTGGAAGGCTGGAGATATATTCAAAAACAAAGAAACCTTTGTTTTTTTTGGAGAGTTTGTGGACGTTGTATAAGTCCAAAAACATTAGGCACCATATTTGTTGCCACACGGGATCACTATCAATTGGCACTTTTTAAAGAAAACAACTACTGAAGGAAACTTCGGTAGGAAAGGACAAATTAACCTGGTAGTTTCAGATCTTTAAACAGAGAGCGAATTCATCCAACTTTACTTTCCATGAAATTCTCACTCTTTACCAAAAACCCTCTAATTCAGGATCAGAGGATGGTAACCTGAAGAATCTTACTAAACTTGTAATTTCTTCTTTTTCAGTATTTCCCTGGTCAAATGAAAAGGTCCATATATGGAAATGCAAAATTGCAAAAAGTGTTTGTTTTTTACTTTAAGTTTGAACTCAGTGTAACAATGAAATCTTTTTGACTGTAGGCATTAGAAGAGCCAACCAAGACCGCTTTGACTGAAGGTACCACTTTGGACACTCACTCAGAGGTAGTACTGTTATATCTCTTCCAAATCTCTGCCAAATCTCTTCCAAATCTCTATTTCAAAATACAAAGCAAAGGCTGATCGAGTGATGCTTCTTCCTTTTTCAGATGTGCTCCCCTGCCCAACTTAGACAACAAACAGAAGAGTTGTGTGCTGTCATTGACCAGGTCCTACAGGATCCATTGCCTATGGTAATCCATCATTATGTGAGACTGACTTTTTCTATTCCTTTCTTTTCCGCTCATCATTAATGAATTTTGTGCTCTTTTGAAAATCATTTTTCAGCGCCGATGTGAATCTTCTCCAAGTTTCTTGCAGATGACCTCGGAGTCAGATGTTGGCAAGGTAAGCGAATGAGACTACCTGCACATCAAAAAAAATCTGTGCAGGTGATCACCAAAGCAAATCAAATCAAGACTGTAAAGCCTATGACAACAGAAAGCTGCAGTTAAAGGATGCAACATCAGTGGAAGTGTTTGGTGTTTTAAAAGATATGGAAGGATAGAGCTGTAACCCTGGAGCCACTGCAGTCTTTATTGCAGGATGCTTTCCCAAAGTCAGAAGTAGTAATATTATGAAAGAGAAGTTGTCCATTATTCATAAAGTTTCAGAGGCTAGGATCTATGAGGAAGAAATGCTTCATACCTTACCTTCCGTACTGCAGAATCTCTGACCTTGCACCAGATTTTGTGCCATCTGTGGGTCATAACTACAGAGGAGGTAAGGTTTCTAGCTTCAGTGATTGAAAACATCTTTCATAACAAAATTTTATTCATATTCGGTACCAGTTTCAAATACAGAGATCATTCATATGAATAAATAGAAGCTCTTAAGTGCTGATTTCCTTTTAATTCTAGCCACTCACAGCAGAATCTATCTTCTACATCCATTCACCCTGGATAACTCAGCAACAGGTAGTGAGAGACAGAGACAACTTTCTATTCTGATGTTAAACTTCTAATTGAAATAAACTCTCTCTGTGCCACTTCTGGGTTCACAAGGATGACCAACCAAGAGAGGATAGAACTGTACTCTATTTGCCCCAGGTGAATTCAACTTGGTCTGGGCAGCTATAGGAAAGTGAAATGCCAAAAATCCAACTGAAAATGGGAGAAAAGGGATTTTTGGCAGAAGGACACATCAAAAACCTTTCCAAGCTAATAAACTCAACCTCTCCTACACAATGTCCAATCCACTATGCAAAAATAGGGCACAGAAGCGGTATTCTTGAGTATGTATATTTTATGCACTCTTCAAACTTCATTTTCATTTTTTGAAATTATTTCTGTCAAGTAGTATGCAGTGGTGAATCAGGCTTCAGGCAGCTGAAAGAGGGATATAGGACAGTGGCTGAGAAAGTAGAAAGAGACTTATATTCAAGAAATGTTTTCCAGTGCCCACACTGAATTCAATGTGGTTAAGACGCTACTACCAAGTCGGACTGCAGAGCTATAGGATCCAAAACCTTCTTCCTTGGGTCTACTCACTTGAGTGGACAGGCATCAGTCAGCAATAAGTAAATCATATAAAGAGGAAATAAATGAGCTTAACAGGATGCAGTGTAGGGTACAAAGGTAAAGGTTGTGAAGATTTCAGAATAAGAGATTAAAGCATTTAAATCGAAGGTAAAAGGGAGTCATAGAGGGGAAGAAAAAAGTGTGTTCCATATAAATGTTTAGAAATAGCATGGATGAGGAGAAGAGTCAGATGAAAGCGAGTTCTTGCAAATGAGAAAATGAAAGAAAGTCAGTTTTATGCTATTTTGTGAGCAAACGTAAGCTAAATCTCATGGGGCAATCACACCTGTGGTTGTCTATTAATATGCATTTTATCATGAGAGTCCTCAGAGATAACTTAAAGGTCGGCTTTAGTAGAGCGAGATCAAATTTTGTCACATAAAAAAAATGAAATGGTAATTTCAATTATTAACATTTAAAGGAAGATTTTAATAACCTTATTCTCATGTATCTCTTTCTGGCCAACTTCAAACCGAAGTTTTCTAGAGTTAGAGCAATTAATAACTTGCCATCATTAGGAAAAACTCTCTGAGGTGCTCCTCAATTCTTTGCTGTTAATGTGTGTTTATTTTGTATACAGTCGTCAACAGCAATGCACAGAGCAGCTGGACGCGAAACCAGATATGTAAGTACTTTTATAATGACTTTATATTTTACATGCAGAAATATCTAATTTTGTATGGCTCCTCATCTTGCTGCTGCACTAGAGGAGTCAGCACGGAGCAGACACAGGCATCTACTCATGTCGTGAGGTATGTCGTGCCTCTAGCATGGAGCAAGCAGGTCAGGGCACTGACGACTGAGACATGAAATGTTTTACCACTGCTCTAAATTCATCATATCTATAATCTTCAGTGTGTGTCTATTGGTAATTTTGCCTATGTGAATATGATGCTAAAATTAATTTACTTACACTTTTTTATTGTATTTTGCTTTGAGCTCAGGGCAGGAGCTCAGATATTTGGCAGACTATTACAGGTGCTGAAGAGGTTAATTGTACAGAATTAGTCTGCACTGTGGAGGACTTGCTTTAACAGAAGTCCTTTGGTCATTGACGATCTGAATTTGGGGTTGACCCAAATTTTTCCTTTCGAGGTGTAGAGCTGGCTGAAAACTGACAGTTTAGCCTCTTTAAAAGAAGCTATTTTGTCACATGCACACACATTCCAATGTATAAAGAAATTCTCTATATTAAGTCATCAGCTCGATTACTGGAACATTAAACTCAATTATCATTTTAATTCTGACTAGCACAAGCAGTTACTGCATGTTCTACATTTTACTTAAAATTCATCTAGTTTTTTGGTGAGAAATGTCTGCTTACTATTCATCATTCAGCCTTTCTATCAAACCCAGGATCAAAGCAGTGCCAGCCAAAGCAATAGAGACCTTCTAGTTTTCTGCCAGCACAATGCTTGAATGATCAGTTCAACTTTGTTTCTTGAATGTGGTGATACACATATTTTATTACATACTGAGATTTTAACTTGACAGATTGTGCTGGCTCATATTAATTAGAAAGGAGATTGGAAGAGTGTTTTTTAATGAAATAAAAGATCATGTTTCAAAGCTAGTCTGTGAGAAGAGGATATGTACCGCTGCCACTCCAGTGCAGATCTCCAGCTCTGAAAACTATGTCTGAACTATACCTATACAGCATGATTTCAGGCATCTGACTTATACGTTTAATGATACAGTTAGATTTTCTTTGCTTGCAAAATCACTTTCATAAAATTTTCCTTCCGGTCTCTCTTGGAAATTTCCAGATAACTGAAACGGATCAATATTTTTAAAATATTTTAAAAATCTGTATAGCAATAATGGAGAGGTTTGTGGGGAAGCTACCTTTTCTTATAAGTTGTACAAATGTGTTGAATTTTTTCATGTCAAACAGCAAAGCAGATGATTCTTAAAATCTTTTGCATGTTTTTTACTAGCATCTCTTTAGATAGCTATTCTCATTAACCACCCTTCTGCCTGAGTTAATTTATTTTATGTTTGGTCTCCATATATATATATAAATGTGGTACCCTGCTCTAACTTATTATGGTTTTTAGGAAAACGACTACAGTCATTAAGGGAGCTTTTAGGCCTGAAGGGATATCAGTAAATTCCATGTAGCTAAAAGGCCTGATTTTCTGAATGTTTCTAACACAGTCTGCCTTTCAAGCCCCGTATTATGCCCAGGGGAGCTGCCTCTCCTGTGGTTTCCTTTCGTTGTCCGTCCCGAGCTGTAATTTCCCCTGAAGCCTGCTGCAATTCATCCATGCCGTGGTGGTGCCCAAGCCCTGCTGCGGTCCTGGCTTTCCCTTGCCTCCATCACCACTGCATGGGGCACTGGGGTGCCCAAGGAACAGCAGGGTGACCCAAACCACCCTGGTAGCTAACCTACTTACGCTCCCATGACTTTCTTTGCCACCTCAGTGTAACACGTAAATACTATTTCTGTTCTAGAAGATAAACCATGCCAGGCTTGTCCTCTGGCCCTGAGGGTGGGGGCCCAGGGCGTTGATTTTCTGTACAGTTGTCTTCTTCCCTTTCCCTTCTTCTTTCCTCCCCTTGAAAGGACTCTCCAAAACAACCCTCTTGATGGCTTCACCCCAACATCTAAAGGGGAGCAATATGCTCCCTCATATCATCCATACCATGCTAGAGGACTGTCTGGAACAGGAGTGGCCCAAAATCGTGCAAGGGAGTGCGCTAACAGTTAAATAAAAAGGACAATCCCAGGCCAAAGCCTGAGCCTACGTTTGCTGTTTTTTCTTGATTAGCAAAGATATAGCCCAGGGCCAATGTTACTTAGCAGTAAGGGCAAGATGTCTGTTTCAAAACAAGATGTCTATTTTGAGCCGTCAAATAATTTCTCTGATAGAAATCAAGAGCTGAGTATTGTAAGGATGTTTGCTATCATAATAGCAAACCGTGAGTTCCCCCAGGAAGCTTCCTATCCCACGTTGTGTCACTTGAGCTGTCTATGATTTTCAATTAGTCACTTTTTTAGTGAATTTTTTTTTCCTGAAGCAGGCTTTTAGTTTATTCAGCTGAATTCATTTTACTGGAAAAGATCAATATGGTAATTTAGCAATATAGTTATTTCTTTTTGTATGTATGATGTCTGATACTGAGTGCCTGTTGAAAAGTGGCCTACAGTGTGTTCTTGGTTAAAAGAAAAAAGTTCAATTTATCTGTCAGTCAGGTATAGCAAAATCTGTCATCCTGCTAAAGTTTTACATGGAGCAGCAGACAACACAGACGTGTTGAATCAAAGCTTATCATTTAAGAATTAAAATGGCCTTGATTTGCCTTTGTCTCAATGACTGCTTGACTTTACACCCACTTTTTATCTTTTCTATAGATATAAATGACGGTAAAAATTGCAAGAGATGATTGCATAAAAAGTACTGAAAAAGGCCTGACTTCAGTGAAGCTATAGTGTTTTGTACCACTTAAAAATCAAGTACTACAGTTTTCATTCAACAATTTTTTAAACCATATGAAGATCTTTGATACAGTTCCATTCATCATTTTATATGGTGCATCTCTGTTGGCTTTAGTGATGACATTGCTGATTCGTAGTGATATAATTATTCTCTAAATAAATGACTTTTATGGGTATTGATTGCCCTAATATATACCTAATCATTTTATTTCCATTTAATTACTGTCACCGAGAAAAGCCTTTTTATCTTTTTGTCTTTTGACCCCTCTTACAATTATTTTTAAAGCTACTCCCAGTCTTTTTAAAGTTATTTCCAGTTGCTAATTGGAATAATTAACATGCCTATTGTTGCAATTTTTTCTGTTTTTCAGTTCTAAAAAAAAAGATTTTTTAATGTCATCGACATGAAATGCTGAGAAGTGAAAAATGAGTGAGCATGATATAGCTTAAAAGGTTCAGGGATACACACAGACATGCAGAAACAACTTCTTTTTTTATTCGTGGTCTGCTATACTTATATACATTTCAGATATCTCCTTTAAAATTAGATTTACTGTTATTTTGCACCATGGGGAAGTGGCAGCAGCTTGTGTCTGCAGCTTGTTCTCAAGTGCTTTGATGTTTTTAAGTTTACAGGGAGATAGGCTGTCATAGTTCATTGATGGCATGTAAGAGAAACCATAATATATAAGTAACCACCAGTGCAAACTCTAGTTTACTCAGCCAAGAACAAATGTATTTCTTGTAGGTTTAATGCTAAATTACAGCTATCCCTGTGTGGGTAAGACACTTTTCTTCATCAGTGATTGCGTTTGGAGATGTGAGTGTTGTCAGCGAGGAGTTTGGTACAATGACTTGTGGAGAAACTGTTCTCACCAAGGTCGCAGGAGTGCAGCCAACTGGTCAAGAGAGTCATTAATCATCTCTGTTTAGCACCTGTGGGGCCACATCTGGAGTTCTGTGTCCAGTTTTGGGCTTCCCAGCACAAGAAAAGACACTGATATGCTGGTGTGAATCCAGCAGAGAGTCTCCAAGATGATTAGGGTGCTGGAGAGCATTACAGATGAGTAGGGGCTGAAAGAGCTGGAATTCCCTCTGTCCTTGGAAATATTCAAAACTGAACTGGACAAAGCCCTGAGCAACATCATCTAGACCTCCCTCCTCTCTGAGCAGGGATTGGACCTCCAGACGTCCCTTCCAACCTTAGCTACTCTGTGAATCTGTAGTATTGGTGGAGAAAAGGGTGCCTGACTAATCCTTGGCCAAATCTCTGCAAAGTTTCTGTCACTGAGGAACAACAGAAGACCTTATTCTTCTCTCTCCAGAACTGCTTTTCTTCTTGAAGCCAGCAGAAAAAAGTAGAGCTGAATCAATCAAAATCTGACTGTAGTATCCTTTCTACAAAGCGCACAGGCTGTAACTGCACTGGCCTGTCTTTACTACAGCTAGATGTACATCAAGCTAGTACTTGATTATAACTCGTACTTTTTTACCACTGTATTACAGAATATTCGCATTTTTGAGTCTCAAGGCCTCCAAATCATACCTGCATTAAGGAAGGGCACGTTATTTCTACAGAATCATTGAGTTATCCAGCAGAATAGTATGGAGCTTGAGGGAGCTGATCAATGCACCAGAAATCCTGAATCTCACATAGTGAGAGCGAGTAGACATGTGGCATGTGACTATCTCACAAACGCACATAAATACAGTGGAGATGATTAGTGGATTGGATTGGAGCTTCTCGCCATGAGGAAAGGCTGAGAGGGCTGGCCCTGTTCAGCCTGGAGAATGGAAGACTGAGAGGTGATCTCATGAATGTGTACAAGTATCTGAAGGGAGGGTGTCAAAAGGATGGGACCAGACTCTTCTCCGTGGTGCCCAGTGACAGGACAAGAGGCAACGGGCCCAAACTGAACCACAGGCAGTTCCATCTCAACGTGAGGAAAAAATTTTCCTGTGAGGGTGACAGAGGCCTGGCACAGGTTGCCCAGAGAGGTAGTGGAGTCTCCTTTCCTGGAGATATTCAAAAGCTGCCCGGAGGCGATCCTGGGCAACCTGCTCTAGGTGACCCTGCTTGTGCAGGGAGGTTGGACTAAATGATCTCCAGAGGTCCCTTCCAACCTCAACCATTCTGTGAGTCTGTGATAAATACACTGCATTCAACACATTTGCCTACACCTTGAAAACAGGGCTTCTGTTGTTCAGTGTATATTCAGAAAAAGTAAATCCTGAATAGAGTTGTTATGTTTTTCATATTGTAAAGTCAGAAGGATGAGAAAACTGAACTGAGCTGTTCATACTATTGATAGTATTAATAATATTGATGTTGAAAAGTAGCAAACAATGGCAGGTTCGGAATTTACAGAGCATCAGGATTTACATTTTCTTTAAAGATGAACAAGTAAAATTTCGTTGCACTTCGAAAAAAGCACCCCTAAGACTTTAGCAAAAGACCAATTCGTATTCAGTTATACCTGGAGATAAACTGTGAATGACAATATTTTTACTTCCCTCACTGGTTGCATGTCATTGCATCAGTGACAAAAGCTTCTGTACCTACACATATTTTGTCTTTGTGTTTTTCTTTCTCTTAAAGCAGGCCTCAGAAAAATACAAGTGAAATGATGATTGTGAATATAATTACTTTTGCTGTCATTCAGGAACCATTAATCATCAGAGAAAATACTTATCCTTTTGGGTTATGTTCTTCCATCGTTATTATAAGCACTATGATATTGTAAGAAGTAATATTGTGTATATTTACTTTTTGCAGGCCAGTCTTTACAAATCAGCACCTGTGGTCACGGAGAGTAAGCTGGTATGTACTGCTCAGCTGTGCTACGCCATTTCTGAAAAATTTGTAGAAGCAAAAAATCTATAGTAATTGTTATTTCCCTCCTTAGCTCTTTGAGGAAAGTTGCAGTGAATATCCTCATACAAAGCTGTGTTGCTCCTGCGGAGTTACCTTGCTTTCCTCCGTCCTGAATAGATCCCTGTTTTAAATAGCTGTAATCCTTGACAGTATTTGTAAATACAGTGGACCAAATGACAAACCAGAGAGTCTTACTGAGTCCTGAGACGTATGATAACTTGACAGTCTACTGCTGTTTATCAACCACTTTTAATGTTCTGTTTTTTACAGCTTTGTTTATATACAACAACATTCTGACATCGTATTTTTTCACATAAGCTCATTTAAATCAAAGCCAGTTTAACTGGTGAAGAGCAAGAGTAAAATCATAGAAAGAAGGGGAGATTATGTTTCAGATTTTCATTTGAATTCTGACCACATTTTAGTCCCCTTGGGGCCAAACTTTCTGAACAAGAGTCAGAGGAGAAGTCATATAGTCTGTCCCAGTGATCACGACCACTAATGAACGCTTAGAGAAATAATGAGACGTCTGTGAGATTTTCCCCATTATATTTCAGCTAATGGAATTTTAGGGAGTTCCTGAATAAATTTTGTCTGCTAAGTAATTTTTGAGCAATTTGTCTTTCAAGTTACTTTCTGAACCTTGTTATACTTTGGTTTCTACAACACTCTGTAGCAACAAGATTTACTTTTAATTATGCACTGTGTGAAATAGTACTTTCCTTCTTTGTTTTAAATCAACTGCTTGCTCTCTGTTCTTATTCTGAGAGAAACAGTGAATAATTAGATGTTCTTTCTTTGCTTTTTGAGTGACATTCATAATTTTCTAGATGATATTAACCATAAGGCTCTTTCAGTCACCTCTTCTGCATGCTGAAGAGATGAAATCATTTAGTGTCTCTTTGGTACGGACACTGTCCCACATCTTTGAACATCCTTGTTTCTTTTTTCTGTATCTTTTTCAGGTTTTTGTTTTTTAAAACGAAATAATCTTTTAAAAGATGATTATGAGTGATTCATGATAAGAAAGTGCAAGGCCATATTAGAGCACTAACACCATACATAAGAATCCAGTTATCATTTCTTTATGAGTCAGGCAAATGAGGCAAAATTCGCACAGAGATGTTCTTCCATATCTTAATACAATGTTTATAGGTCTTTTTAGTTCATTATAATGCTCCGTCAGTCATATCTGGTTTTGAGTATGCAGTGGAAAGACCTATCAAAAGAAATGTATGTTTAGAAATAGTAGGAGAGGAGTCATCTTTACATGCAGAACTAAGACAGAATGGTATTTCCTTATTTTGTGAACAGGTTTAAATAAAAGTAACAGAAAGAACACAGTGCAATTTCTTATCTGTCAAGGAATTATGGACAGGGACTTGAGGCTGGATAGAGCTTGGGAATAAAATGATTGCAAAGGTTTTAAAAGGAAGAAAACGTGAGAGAAAATAGGTAACGGTCTTCAGGATACAGAAGTTAAAGTCGGAGTGTTCAAGTTAATATATATATGTATTTCTCCAGCTTAATCAGTTCTGGGGCATTTTGGATGTGACCTGACATCTCAAAGTGATTTTTCACTAATTCATTCACTTTGAAGCTCACATATTATTGAGATCCCTGTCTTTCCTACATTTAAAGCTGTTGAGTCCAAAGCAACATGAAATGAATTAAAACTTGGCTGACAATACTAAACCCTAAGAATTACGGCACAATTGCTTTAAAGTAAAATTGTACTAAGTTCAGCACTTTTTAAGACCCACTGCAGGTCAGAATGGCATCAAATGTAGTTGGCAGGCCCAGTGTATAATCAGAGTGTGGGGTGCATTTCTTCTTTTGCTGACTACCTGCCCACCTAATAGGATTTCATGGCCGTTAAGCATTGCTGAATGACTGCCTGAAGGTGGTTGTTTTTGTGGGAACACATCTATACTTTACCAAGTACCAAGAGGCAGGCATTGCTGATTTGAAATGTTTCAGTTTGCATTGCACAGTAAGTTAGGAAATAATAAAGCAGATTCTTGATAGGAAAATGTAAGTGAATGGAACTTAAATATGGTAAAAAAGTTTCCTAAAGGAAGGAGGGAAGCGGAGAGGGGAGCAGAGAGGGAGCAGCATCAGTACTAAGGGCTTGCCCTTCTCCCTGTCCTTGCCACCAGCCTGAGCAGGGAGCAGAGCCTGCACCGATGTGCTCCCTTTGCCGATCCCTTCCCCTGGGACAGTGGCAGAGATGAGCCCCTCTTCCACACTACTTTTGCTGTGAGTGTGTCCCTTTTCTCCATCTCTTTAAAGGAAGAAAAAACACATCCTTGCACTACAAGTGGAATGGAAAAGGATTAGGGCTAAGCCTGCCTTGGATGTTAGTATTGATTTAGTTTAGAAATGAGTCACTGGAAAGCATTATACTGTACACGTCCATACACATCTTGCTGAAAAATTCTGTTTCCTGAAACACAAATATTGCAATATGAACAAAAGTAAACACAACCTGAATTTCGAAGAGGTGATCGTCCTTGTTCTCTGTGCTCTGGTCCTGCTGCTCCTTCAGCGTGGAAGTGGAGAAAATAATTGTCCTTCCTTCCTCAGCTTTTCAAACTGATGTGAATAATTTACAGTTTAGCCACAGGGAGATGAAATCCTTCTGACTGTAATCATATGCCTTCACACCTTCAAATACACTAAAGCAGAACTTTACTGTAGCCTGACTGACTACATGGAATGTTTTATTGCATTGTTGCAAATCTAAGGTTTTTATAATTGTGCATAAATATCAACTAATAAGTTAAATAACATATTTCCCTCTGTGAGGATTAGTCTGTGGCACAAGAGAAATAACTGGGTAATATTTTAAAGTGAATCATCGTTCAACTAGACAAAGAATCTGTGTTTGTACTGTCACAGTAAAAAGCATCTTTTTACTGACTGTGGAAACTCTAATGCCCCTTCACGGCCAGGGAGACAGTTTTCACTATCTAAAAGCAGATGGTCCCGACAGTTTAGAGGATCCTTGGTGGCTCTCAGATGATTTGGGCTTCTCAGCACTTACAGAAGATGATAGCACTGGCTGGGGCATGCTGCCCCGTCCACCTCGGGATCACTTTCCCCAAAACTGTCTCAACAGTTTATTGGAAAGGACTGGGAATGGTTGCTCTTCATGAGGGAAATCTTTAGTTACGCCCTTTGGAGCAGAAGGCTTCTAAAGGGTAAGAAACCATGTGAATAGAAGAGCTGAAATATAGGGTATGCAGGCAAACAAAAGGACTCAGGGCTTGCTATTCATCAGTGGTCTGAGAGCAGAATGGAAAAGAGCAAGCTACGTCTTTTATCCTATGGATAGCTCTCCTGTGTTGTTAAATATTTTTGTCTGATCATGACATATTTTTTTAACTGTCTGGTGGCAAGCCGCTTCAGAACAGCACTGGGCTGAAAATATGCTAAAAAGCCAATCCTTCGCAAAGCATCAAGAAACAACTTTCTTGTTTACAGGCAAGCTGTTCAGGTGCCTAGAAGGGCTTAATGTCTAGGCAGTGACACAGAGCATCACACAGAGTGAGCGCAGTCATTGGTAGCTGCCCAAGGGTGTCTGGCACAGTATATTTTGGGGATCTACTCTGAATAAGGGGAAGCAACAGTGACTCAGGCAGGAGAAACATGGGAAAGAACTGGGACCTCAATCATTTGCAGCTGTTGGGAAGAAATAGTTTTAAGCAAGCTCTGAGAGACAACTAGTGCCATGACAACAGCATAGGAAATGAGAGGTGAACACGCACATTCACCTACTGGCAAGAAGCTCAGTTCTCTGACTTTCAGGACAAACAGCAAGCCCGCTTGTCTTCATGCAGCCAAAATATCTTCCATCTATCCCCAGACAGGGTGACCACATCTGTACATTGTATTGAGAGGTGCCCTGGCCCACCCTATCTTCTGATTTGTCCCTGGCCACTATGTGCTTGCTGGCCTGGGCCAGAACTGTGCTAGAGAGCACGCTGACACCGAGTCAGTACTTGAGCTTATTACGCCTTAGCAAATTGTGTGTGTTGGCAAATTGTGTTTAATTTGCTAACAGGGTCCTAGCCATGGCAGCACTTTGCAAGAGTAATAATTTAGCAATTATTATCGCTAAATAATAATAATTATTTACAATTTTTCAGTGTTGAGGTTGGAAGGCCAATACCTTCTCTGGCGAAATCAAGTCTTAGCTTGCTTCTTAGCACTGCCAGTTGTGTCATCCGCTGGCAAGGGAAGAGTTCATGTTTTTACTTTTGGAGCAAAGATATACATATAGCTTGGCAGGTAGCTAATAAAGTATTTCAGATTCTGTTTGCTGGCTAATATCTGTCACTCTATTGGCAGAGTCAGAAATAAATGTGTGACTCATTCAGCACTTGAGTGCACAGCGTTGTTTAGAAAATGCTTTCTTAGAAGCATTCTACAGCATGCTTTTGGAAAAGGTTTCCTGCATAAAGAGAATAGGTTATCCTTGATAATTTTAGGTGCCTCCATGGGCTTTTGATTGCTTGGTTACACGGTGTGGGGCAGTAAGGCTGCAGGTCCTTTGTCTGCATAATGATGACTTGATAACAACAACTGTAGCTTTCATTTTATCTTCATATTTACCTTTGTGTTGAAAGTCAGGGTCCTTCACTTTTGCAAACTCTTCCCAGAAGTCTTGAAGAGAAAAAAAAATCCTATATTCTGTGGTGATTCATAAAAAGACATAGTCACTAATTCCTGAATATACGTGATTAAATGAGCATTATATCTTTCATTAAATTGAATGGCATAATCAAAATGTCTCAGTTTTTAATGCAACTTGACGGTCATTACCCTTTTTATAAAATTAATGTCACCTCATGATTTGTTTTTTAGTTTTCAATTGAATATTTTTTCTTTTATTTGGTGAGACACATTAAAGGCCCAAACTTGGAGTGAGGGAAGAGGTAAAATACAAAGCTAAGGGAAGATATTTTGCTGCCTGTGCATTGTTATTCCCACACATGCGGAATGTGTTATCCCCACGCCTTTCCGTCTCTACCGTCTTCTGCTCAGCCCCTTGCCACTACTCTGCAGTTTCTCTTCGAGGCAGTGGCAAAAGCACAAGACCTGGGTACATTTATTGCCTTTCGTGCCTTTCCACTCCAGGCACCCCTCCTGCCTTATCTTTGCTGGATGCCTGAAGTTTCAATTTAAAGGTAATCCATAATGCGGTTTATATTATACATCCACCAATCTCACCTGTATCACTTTACACTTAACTTCAAAGCACTATTTGAAACACCTCAGTCAGATCACCTGTAATATTTCCATTACATTTGAAGGTTTACTTTTGCTGTTTGGCTTTTGCTAATGTAAGCTCACACTGCCACAGCAAGGGGCCGTCTTTCTTCCAGCTTTTCCTGTCCTGCTTTTTTCCAAAGCTATCTTTGTGCCAGATCTAGTGATCAGGCGGCATGTGCAGTGGGCCACAACTGAGCACCAAATTAGCAAAGAAAAAAGTTTTCATCCAGATGATTATGCATGATCCTTACCGCAGGCGTGAGGAATGGGGCAGGAACATATGGCTGGGCTGCTTAAGTTGTATAAGGTCATTTTTTTCCCTCTCCCTTTGTGTGTAGAGTAGGGGTTTCTTGTATACAAGCTCATTTGTCCTACACCTAAATCCTCCTAGTGCCATCTCTCTTTTCCAAACAGATTGCTTATTTGCATTACACTTGTAAATAGGCAGCATAGTATTATTAAATATACACTAAAACTCACAGATGTATCTGTTTATCTAATATATCTATGCATTTGTATACACTGTTGGGTAACGAATATGGGAAGCTGTGACAGTATCTATTTCTCACTTCCATTTCGGCAAATTGCCCTTCTGGGCAATAACCACAGTGGAAACTCCATAGCAGTCCTGTTGTTATCTATCAGTGGTGCCAAAAGAGTGCCCACTTTCTACTGTGTAGCCATGATAGAATATAACTGAGTTATTTAAAAGCTTAAATCTGATCACAGACCCTCACAGGATTTCAGTGCTTACCGAATTCCAATGAGAATATGTACTTTTTGCTCCCTTTTCTTTGCTTATCAAACAGGTTGCCTGTTTTAAAGCCATTCCCTAGACTCTCTTCAGAGTTTATGCCACAATCCATCATGTCAGAGTTTACTGTAAGAATTCTGAAAATCACAGATGTACCAACTTGACAAGTTAATTGACAATATTTTGGCTAGCTAGCAGCAAACCAAGAAGTTTTTTCTTAATTAAATAATCAGATTTATCTGAAATGAGGCATATCACACATCCACGCTAATTAAATTCTCTTAAGTTGTACTTTTCCAAAAGTGTTCTTAAAGATGCTATTAAAATGTAATGAACAATAACTAGTGTTTTCCCCTAGAAGTACTTTCTCCTAGCATGTTACCATATGGGTATAAGTTAAGGTAATGGCATCACATATTGACCTTCCTCGTTTTGCAGTGAACATTTGTTCACTGGTTCACAGGTGTCCAGAACGGAGTTTGCAGAGCGTAAATAGACATATGGATGTGCATAAAGTGACTTGATGAATTGATCAAGATGCGGCTGAACAGCCAGCAAAAACAGCCAGCAAAAACTATAAACAGTAGTTTTACAATCTAGTGTTTATTTTTATGTTAGAAACAAATAGATGCCAGTGATGAGGCTGCTGCGTGTAAAAACAGCTCTTCCCATTTTGGTCCACAATCGATAGTAAAAGCTATATGACATCTGAATAATTTTGGTGGTGAAATAGGATATTAATGCAATTTTAAAAATCTAGTCATTATAGCCTCACTGGAATTGACCTGTCTAACAAATATTCCACAAATTTTAAAGCTTTTCTCTTTATTTCCATCTCTTTTCTCCTGGATGTGCTATAGGTCAAGACAAAACCTGGTGTCATTCGTCCAGTGCTGGCGAAAGGAAAGAGTGCACTGAAAAAGGAGGACCCTTATCAACCAAACCCTTTTAAAAAGTACCTTGAAGAAACCAGTGATCAGGATACTGAGCAGGTGAGTGACTCTCACTTTGAAGTATTTTTCAGTTTTAGCTATGTTGTGTAAAGCTAATAGAATAGTCTTGGAGCCTTATTTTGCCCTGGTCTCTTGTTTTTCGAAAGTTAATTGTAGTGAGAATACATGACCAGATGATTCACTGAATGGTGCACACTTAGAGGTACAGAAAGCAGTAAGATTGTTTTGCAAAAAAAATTGTGAGCTTTGCTGACCTGTATAAAGTATTATCTCAAAGAAACTATCGGTAAATTGTTGTGTCATCCTATTCTTGTACAGTGGTGTTTGTGTATATCATTGTGAATTAAACCTTAGCTGCAATATGCAATTTGAATGTTGCTATAGGAACTTATTATTAACCTATACAGTATACTCTGAATCTTCCATCTGAAGGGTAGTAAAATGAAGCCAACAGTCCTCTTGTCAGACACGAAGTGAATATGATACCTTACTCATTGATTTTTTTTTACTTCCATATCTCTCTAATCACATTAGAGACAGACATTAGCAATGTCAGTCCTCTCTTCTTCCATTTTATGATTGAAATTTTTTAAAAATAGATTTTCATTTTAGTATTTTCTATTCCTCCTCATAACTGACTGAATCCTACTCTGACTTACTGTAGGACAGTCCTATTATTTCTCAAGAGTACTGCAGTGTTATAAACAGGAGATGATATATGTGTAGCATCAGTGAGTTCCAGCAACAAATATGGGTGGCATCAGAAGTACTTTTTTATAAACTGTAGAGTTTCGGTAAAGTATAGAAATGTATTTTTACCTACAGCTACTATTTGCAGCTAGAACTAGTTTTCAGTGGGAGATAAAACACTCAACATCTACTCCTCACTTGTAATGAAATTAACAGTCCCGATGCCTTTGTGATAACCACTCATTTGGAGTGCTGAAGATCCTTGCGTGTAATGCCAGAATATTTCTAGTTGCTCTGTAGATACTAAGTTATGTAAATATATAACATGTTTTAAATTACTGCACTATAAAAACACTATTTATTTCCTTTTTAGTACTGAATCTCAGCCAGTTACTTTGATCCCAGCTGTAGAATTATCTTGGTTTTATATAAAGACTCTACCATGTCTAGAGGCATAGACCTAATATTTGCAGAGAAAAAGACATAGAATGAAATTTTACTAGATGGGATGAGCTCCTCTGACAGCTCACTGTCCTGTGAAGTGACAAGTGTGCTGCGAACTCCATCTCTGCTCCTGACAGAAAGGTTTCTTTCTCCTCAAATCCTCCCTTCCACTGGTCTGAGTTTTTAGGAACTATACCAGCCTCTCAATATGACAGCAAATTAGCCCAGCAAAAAAGCCACAAATCAAATCAAAGAATATTTTCTGATGCTTAGTGAGTGGGTAGAGAAATTTTCCTGAGAGGCTATATGAGCACATGAACTAGTTTGGGGAAAGGGTACTCCCTTTCAGGAAGGTCCAGGAAGGACCAGGAGCAAGACCTGCCCTCTCAGGAGCAGAGGGGTGGTAGCTTGCTTCAGGCATTTTATGGATCTTTACCATCTGTCTACTCTTAGAGGCGGAGCACAATGTTGAGCACTTGTTTTGCTGGTTTGAAAGCCAGGGCAGCTCCACCCACATGCACAAATAAGCCCATGCATTAACGGACGCATTCAGAAGTTACACTTCAGCTGAATAAAGGTTAGAAATGTGACCCTTAGGCTGGTGACCTCTTGTTCAAAGTCAGAGGTTTTCATGTCCTTTTTACTTCTTATAAAAGCAGAAAAAAATGAAAAAAAAAAACAAACACAATTTATCCCTGAGCTTTGGAGGTTGACAGTAAATATTTGACTTCGGAGAATACATGGATTCATTGTGAGATTTTCATGCTTAAACTTACTGAAAACCAGAAATGCCTTCTGATCCCAAGCTGCTGCATTGCCATTCCTCTGGGAAGAAAGAGGAGAGATACAAGCTGTGAGTTACTGCCTGAGAAGGTCTAATTTGGGCAAACTCAGCGAGGCCCCACTGTAAAGGCTGTGGAAATTCATACCTCCCCTTTGTCAAGGCTGGACATTGATCGTATAATTTTGCTGATGAAGGAATGATGCTGTTGCCAAACTTTGTACCTTCAGACAGAGATAATGATGTTATTAATTTCACTGCCATTCTCAGAAGCTTCAAATTCTGAAATTTGAAGCTAATAATGAAGAACAGTTTAATTATGTCACTTTGGGAAATTATTTCAGGGACCTACTTAGGGGAATCTCATGGGGTAGGGCCCTAGAAGGAAGAGGGGTCCAAGAAAGCTGGTTAATATTCAAGCATCACCTCCTCCAGGCTCAAGATCGGTGCATCCCTCTGAGTAAGAAGTCGAGCAAAGCAGGCAGGAGACCTGCCTGGATGAGCAAGGAACTCCTGACAAAACTCCAACAGAAGAAGGAAGTCTACAGAAGGTGGCAAAGGGGACAGGCCACTTGGGAGGAATACAGGGACGTTGTCAGAGCGTGCAGGGATGCGACAAGGAAGGCTAAGGCCCAGTTGGAATTAAATCTGGCAAGGGATGTCAAGGACAACAAGAAGGGGTTCTTCAAATACATCAAGAGCAAAAGGAAGACTAGGGAAAACGTGGGCCCGCTGCTGAATGGGGCGGGTGCCCTGGTGACAAAGGCCACAGAGAAAGCAGAGATACTGAATGCCTTCTTTGCTTCAGTCTTCACTGCTAAGGCCAGTCCTCAGGAATTCCAGACCCAGGGGACAAGAGAGGAAGTCTGGAGAAAGGAAGACTCTCCCTTGGTGGAGGAGGGTCAGGTTAGAGATCTTTTGTCTAAACTTGACATCCACAAATCCATGGGCCCCGATGGAGTGCATCCGTGAGTGCTGAGAGAGCTGGCAGATGTTATCGCTAGGCCACTCTCCATCCTCTTGGAAAGGTCCTGGAGATCAGGAGAGGTGCCTGAGGACTGGAAGAAAGCCAATGTCACCCCAGTCTTCACAAAGGGCAAGAAGGAGGAGCCAGGAAACTACAGGCCTGTCAGCCTCACCTCCATCCCTGGAAAGGTGATGGAACAGCTCACCCTGCAGGTCGTCACTAAGCATCTGGAGGACAAGAAGGTGATCAGGAGTAGTCAGCCTGGATTCACCAAAGGGAAATCATGCTTGGCCATTCTGATAGCCTTCTGTGATGGGATGACTGGCTGGGTAGATGAGGGGAGAGCAGTGGATGTTGTCTGCCTGGACTTCAGCAAGGCTTTTGACACTGTCTCCCATCACATCCTCCTAGGTAAACTCAGGAAGTGTGGGTTGGATGAGTGGACAGTGAGGTGGCTTGAGAACTGGCTGGATGGCCGAGCTCAGAGGGTTGTGGTGAATGGTGCAGCGTCAAGTTGGAGGCCTGTAGCTAGTGGTGTCCCCCAGGGGTCAGTGCTGGCTCCAGTCTTGTTCAATATATTCATCAATGACCTGGAGGAAGGGACAGAGTGCACCCTCAGCAAGTTTGCTGATGATACTAAACTGGGAGGAGTGGCTGACGCAGCAGAAGGCTGTGCTGCCATTCCGAGGGACCTGGAGAGGCTGGAGAGGTGGGCAGAGAGGAACCTCCTCAAGTTCAACAAAGGCAAGTGCAGGGTCCTGCACCTGGGGAGGAATAATCCCAGGCACCAGTACAGGCTGGGGGTTGACCTGCTGGAAAGCAGCTCTGCAGAGAAGGACCTGGGAGTGCTGGTGGACAACAAGTTAAGCCTGAGGCAGCAATGTGCCCTTGTGGCCAAGAAGGCCAATGGTCTCCTGGGGGGCATGAGGCAGAGTGTTGCCAGCAGGTGGAGGGAGGTGATCCTGCCCTTCTCTCAGCCCTGGTGAGGCCGCCTCTGGAGTGCTGTGTCCAGTTCTGGGCTCCCCAGGACAAGAGAGACATGGCGCTACTGGAGAGAGTCCAGCGAAGGGCTACCAAGATGATGAGGGGACTGGAGCATCTCTCCTATGAAGAAAGGCTGAGGGAGCTGGGCCTGTTCAGCCTGGAGAAGAGAAGATTGAGAGGTGATCTCATCAATGTGTACAAGTATCTGAAGGGAGGGTGTCAAGAGGATGGGACCAGACTCTTCTCCGTGGTGCCCAGCGGCAGGACAAGAGGTAACGGGCATAAACTGAAACACAGGCAGTTCCGTCTGAATATGAGGAAAAACTTCTTTGCTATGAGGGTGCCAGAGCACTGGCACAGGTTGCCCAGAGAGGTGGTGGAGTCTCCTTCCCTGGAGATATTCAAAACCCACCTGGTTGTGATGCCGGGCAATGTGCTCTAGAGGCCCCTGCTTGAGCAGGGAGGTTGGATCTCCAGAGGTCCCTTCCAACCTAAACCATTCTGTGATTCTGTGATTCTGTGATTAATTAATGTATTAGTTTGCCACCAGAATCATAGAACCGTTCCTCACACTTCCTAATAGCCAGATCTGAAAAAAAAAAGTACTGAAGTGCTGAACATCACAGCATACACTTACAAATTCAGCACTTGCCTGTCAGAGTGGATTCATGGTGCTGATACAAGTTCATTGTGAGTGGAGGAGAATTAGGCACCCATATGAAGATGACAATCTTCTAGCGTACTTGCAACTCTCTTCATGGATTTTAGTGCCTGTAATAGGGCTGCAACACCATTTGTGAAACTGGGCTTAGTGCCTAGACAACAGTTTGAAAATTGCAGTGGTTAACTCTAACCACTGGTTTATCAGCATAGAAAGACAGTCATTCTTCCCTTTCCCCTGTGCTCAGTAGTTTGCATTTCTGGCTGCCCACTGGCTAACTTCCAAAGAGTGGGAGGTGTTGCCACTAAGACTGCCCAAAAGTCAGGTAAATTATCTAAGAGTTAAAACTAGGATACCTAACAGTTAGGTGTTCTGCTTTCTGCGCAGAGACTGATGCTTGTCCCTTAGCATTTGGAAAGCACTTAGCAGGTATCTATGTAACTGAGGACATCATTGTTTATACTGTCGCTGATTTTCCCTATTTTTCCTTGGCAGTATTCCCAGTGCTGTTAGGAAGATTCACATTTCTGTTCCCTCTGCCTGCATTTCTTTCCTTTTCTTCCTAATGGCATTGCCTGACAGCATCCTTCCAAAGTCAGGCTGCTGCCCTCCTTCGAGGTGGAGGACTCTGAAGGACTCTTTGAGATTACCTCTTTGTGGAGCGCACGGATTAGCTGAGGTTCCCAGTGACATCAGTTTTAGTAACTTCTCTCTCCTGATTTTCCTTAGAGCTCTGCAGTATCTCCCCTCCCTGCTCACCCTCCTATCTGACACGGAGCACAGGTGACCCTCTGGGTGACAGGATGATGCAGCCAGCTGCACCCACTGACCTTCAGCTTCCCGCCTTGTGTTGAACATACCGTTTTTTGCATGACAAAGGGTAGCTTGTTGGCTCTTCACTTCCCTGGGAATGCCTTCCCCATGTGGAAGAGGCCATTTTTCTTGCAACAAAAGCACTAATTTGTGCTTTGACAGGCAGCTGTTTTCATGCAGATCTGTGGTAACAGTTTTTCATTATTGATCTACATTACCCACATTGATCTACATTACTCTACATATTTTGAATTATACTGTGCACAGGGAGAAAATAATATGTTGCTTTTCTTTGAATGAACATTCATTTTAGCAATATAGAAATGTGACTATTTTTCCAGGCCAAGTTAAAAAGAGATTTAAAAATTGGTAAAGATCCTCTGAAAATGATGTAGAATTATAGCTAATACTTAGCTCTTTATGTCTGAGATTTGGTCATGCTGTATGTAGAGTGACAACAGTGCGCCAACAAAATGTATGTATCAGGGAAAAATCCTATTTTATTTTGTCTTTTTCTCATGATAGCTGGTGTTGTCTTCCTTTTCTTTTCCTAAGGACGTAGGTAACTTCTAGCACTGCCTACTCAGTGGATATGCTCTGTCAAACATTGTTACAGAGTTTATGTTTTCGAGATTCAAAATTGCATAATTAGGCTTCTCGCATTTTTAGATATCCTTAGTGGAGATGATAATTACTCCATCATGAGAAAGAATATTTTTTTCCTATGTCTAGTACATTTCAGTAATGCTCCAGAAATTTCGCAAATATGCTTCAATTTGTTACAAAGAGCACTATAAAATAAATCAGAAGTATATGTAATTTGTTAACAGCACTGACATGATGGCTTCATGAAAGTTTCGATTTGAAATTGGGGAACTAAATCATAGCAAAATATGAAAACAGCCGATAATGAATGTTAGAGAATTCATACATTTACAAATGTTTATGCACATGCGTGTGCATAGGTTCCTTTGTGCTTAAAAATAAGCCACTTTGGGATATGGAAGAACAAGATAAGAATGAACTAAAGGCATATTTGTTAAACTTGGCACAAAGCCATAAGGACAATTTGCCAAATTTTATCACTAATGGAGCTGGGTTTCGGCAGTCTAGTGAAGAGCTGCAGGAGGCCAAGCTGGTGAAGGCTGACTTGCATGAAGTGCCTGTTCCCTGGTACCCTCCCAGCTGCTCAAGACTCTCCGATCTGTTGTTTGCTTGTGCTCTTTCTTTTTGAAGCCTCTGCTCTTTTTGTGGGCAATGCATTAGCTTCTGCTGGAACTAATTGCAGCTCTTGTTACAGATTTTCTGGGTCTCGAGTTTAAAGGCAGAGCAAAGCGAGGAGCACTCTGCCGTAGACTCAGTTGGCCAAGCTGGTGCGAATTTGGGATGTATAGCCACGTCCTGGATGAAACCTAAGCAGGAGATTTATGCCAAAAGCTGGGTATGCCTCCCAGAATCTATCCCAGGTCTTTTGAAAATAAATTGTTTTAAAGGATCTTATCTGTTTTGGGTGCAAAGAGCACATAAATATTGTTTCTTTCTTTCCACATACTGTGTTAAGCACTGACGACTTTCAGTAGTGAAATTTGTTGTGCGTGCCCCTCCAATTTAACTCTTAAATATCTGAAAAGGCTTGCTAGAAACATGTTAAAAAGCCTGAGATGCTCCACATAATAGATAATGGAGGCTTTCTTTTGTAGAACGTATTAATCCAGTGCTCTTTTCGGATTGCTGTTACCTTCAATCTACACTCTCAGAAAGTCTCCCAAAATGTGGCTACTGTATCCTAGAGGAAGTTCCTTCCAGGCTTTCCATTGCTGCCACTTCAACATCAGTTGAGGTGCAGCCCAGTCCAGGAGTCACAGTTTTGATGGGATTTCTACGGCAGCTCTGTGTGTGTGTGTGTGTGTGTGTGTGTGTGTGTGTGTGTGTGTCTGTAAGTATAAACAGGGAGGTGCCAACAAAAGCGGTCAATATAAAGCAATTATATTGGCATGAAGGTAGGGTGCCTTTCCTAGTTAATCATCAAACCCTGTCAAATGTAAGCAAGACCCAAGATGAGACTTCTACTTTCTGTCCAAACCTTCTTTTCTTGCATTCTCTAATCAAAGTTTCTGTATACGTTTCTTTTTTCCATTGGAGACTGCTCTCTTCCACCCTCTGCATCCAGCTAAACTGATCCCTCCAGCTAAGCCCCCTTAGCACCCTGCGTCTGTCTCCCTCGCTGGCTGTCTAACCCCTGGACCTTTCAGTTGCTTCCCTTCCATCCTCTGTGACGTTTCCTATAGTCCTTACAGCCACAACACTTTGTACAACCGGGTGAGCGCAGTGTGCGCTGTAGTTCAAGATTATCGTCAGGCTTTTATCCTCTTAAATCTCAGCAGCATGCAGTCAGCTCATTAAGGTTCAGTTCCAGCAGGTGCTCTGGGAGATGCATCTCAAACATGCCCAGCATCTCCAGCGGCCCTGGAGATAATACTGCTTCTCCTTCATTCCGCAGGACTTGCGTCAGGGTTTACTTCTTCCAGATTGGGTGTATATAAAGGCTAAGATAAGGGTCCCACCCCTCTTTATTGAAACTGTTTATTCTGTAAAGGAGAAATAATTTATTCCTTCCCTCATGCTCAAATCCTTTTAACATTTACCTACACTAAAGTAATGAGCTGTGTTTATATTCTGTTTTGGGGGACATACAGAAGGGAGGCTAAGCTAAGAGAGATATAGCAGAAACTGGGCTCGTGCCAGCAGCTTTACGCTGACAAGCAGCTGTCTCTTGCTGATACAAAGGGAATCACACCCTTATTGACATTTCCGTCTCTTTTAAAACAGTAATGAAGAAGTTAGATAAAATCTCTGTAGTCCAAGGTGGAGATGGCAAAAATATGAAGGCATCAACATGTTTACGTACGGCTGATAGAGCTAGCTGATACTTTCTGTAAGGCCTAAACTGGGCCTACACTCTTTTCAAGGAGCAGAAGGCATGAGGTCTTTATAATACCTCAGGAGAGCCCCAGTGTGGTGTCAGCAGAGCATCTTTGTGGAGGATGGTAAAAAGAGATGCTGTCTGAACCTCTGCAGTTGTGGCCCTCCCACGTCTTCGTTTGCTAACACAGAGTCTGGCTCCAAATGCTCAGACCAATATACTGCAAGGCATAATCCTGCTCTGAGATGTACAGTGCACTTCATCTGGAGAGCAATAGGTTAAAACACAGGCACTAAGCGCTGTTTCTTATCATGGTTTCCTTATTAGAGGCAGTGCCAGGGTGGAATTTGCATTGCTTGTTTCAAGCATATTTGGAGCCCAGTCTACTGTGGAGAGAAATAGCACCTCCGAGAAGTGATTCAGAACACCTATATTAATCATAGTTAGACTACGAAGAACTGTCTGGAAATTCCTTTCTCTACCCAGCGATTTGAAATGGAATTTAGATTAATAGGCACCTGCAATGGTGTCTGAAGTTAGACCCTACAGTCCTGTGGAATTTATAGAGTTTATGATACTTTTTTGTTTATTTATTTGCATGGACACAAAATTAAAAAAAAAAAAAAAACAGCTTTCCATTCTGTCTTTGAGGCATCCTGAGTATCTTTTCACATCTGCTAGGCTGGGTTTTCTTCTCAGTTTTAATTTTTACTAAACTGGGATGACATGTTTATTTAGGCAATAATGATTTTATGATCAAGCATTTTCCAACAAATTTCCTGGTTCATTGGAAGGCATTCACAAGAAGAAACAAACAAACAGAGCGCGTGACCACTGCAGGCAGTCTTTGAAATGAAAGCGGATATTTGCTGTTGCTAATCAAAAAATTGCTAAAAATTCTGTCTTTTCAGCCTACGCTGGAAAGAGAGTGAGGCAGGGAGAAATCATCTGAAGATAATCAGCTAAGGTAGTGTAAACTTTTTTAGTGTACCAAATTAGCATTTTTCTTGAACAGAGGTGTTCTTGCTGAATAATAGCTGAAATAAGGAAATTTTGCTGCTGCTCTGTTGTTTCATAGCATCGTTCATCCAAACCCCTTTTTTTGAATGTGAGGCCTTTAGGACTGCCCAGCTTCCATACTTGCATTCCACACTGTGATAATTACGAGGTCCTCTTCATCCAGAATTCTTCTGTCAAATAAATTTCATTACTCCAATCAACCTTTGTGAGCTTTACAGACAAATAAATACAGTCACACCTCTTTGATGTCACAGGTTCTTGCTGTATTGCATAAATCCAAGAACTACATCGTCTCTCTGATTTCTTTTATTTCCCATATATATCATACTTGGGTCATTTTTTGCTGTGCACTGTTAGGCAAAGTAGGGGTGTTGAGAAGGCGGGGGGTGAAAGGGTGGTGTCAAGAGGGTGAGGCCAATCTCTTCTCCATGGTGCCCAGTGACAGGACAAGAGGCAACGGGCACAAACTGAAACACAGAACATGAGGAAAACTTTACTGTGAGGGTGACTGAGCACTGGCACAGGTTGCCCAGAGAGGCAGTGGAGTCTCCTTCCCTGGAGATATCCAAAAGTTGCCTGGAGGCGATCCTGGGCAATATGCTCTAGGTCACCCTGCTTGAGCAGGGAGGTTGGACTAGATGATCTCCAGAGGTCCCTTCCAACCCCAGCCATTCTGTGATTCTGTGATTCTGTGAAAGTACGTCATATGATTTTCCTGTAAGCTTCATACATTTGTAAGCAGATCCTTCCTACTTTTAATTTTTTTAATTTTTCTTTATTTAAACCTGCAGCTTTCCAGGGTTGAGTAGCTGCATCCATAGCCCAGAGGTTTTTCTCAGTCACTGCAGAGTGCAGTACCCTACTGAAGGAAAGCTCAGAGGATCATTGCATTTTACTTCAAATAATTGTCTACTAGCATTTCTGAGTGGTTAGGTCATTAGGGAGCTAATCAGGAGACCTGTGCTCTAGATGAGGCCCTAATACTTATCTGCTGTCTTTTAAGGTCATTTAAGGAGAAGAGTTCACATCTGTGGGCTTCTGATTCCCTTCCCACTATTATTTTTCTAGATGTGTATGTGAAATAAACTCCTGACTTAGGTAAAAAGCACATACAGTGATAATGCTTGCGTTTCTCCAGAAAGATCCCTAAATTTAGTTAATGTTGCAGGTTACGTTCAGTAAGCTGGTCAATATTTGTGTATTACTTCTTCCCATAACCTTATCTTCTGCACCACCCAATTGCAGCCTGAGCTATTCATTTTTTAAAAACAAATAATTTAGTTTGTTAGCATAAATAACAAGTAGTAGTAACAGTATAATACAGTTGACACAATAAAATACAGTAGACAGAGCATCAGGCCTTGAAACTGTTAGACCTGTCTGTAAATGACATAAATAATGAGGACTGGCCTTTTGGGAATTTATGTCTATTCTCTACTAAAGTTAGACCATCACCTGCAAATTCCCTAGGGTTTCCTCCTCTGCACTGCTTGCCTAACTGAGTAAGGGATAAGGTGTGCTATTATTTGTGTGCCGCCTTTCCAGCAAGCCAGTACACACAAGGCCAATGTCAAGATAGTCAGTCTATACACATATTAGTCCAATTTATGTAGATCAAAGCAACAAAAGCTTCATCTCAATGAATTGTCCAAGAAAACATTAAGGAGGAAGTTAAATTTCTAAATATAGGTATATATTGTATTTTGCTTCATCTTCCACTAGAGGGCAAAACCCACTGTCATAAATTCTTTCTGTCATTTAAAATATATTGTAAATACACTGTTCAGAATGGACAGGATGTTTCTGTGAATGGAATTGCTACTCTTTGTGTGCACATTCACTTGAAAACTACCTTATAAAAGCATTCCATTATAAATGAATTTTTTTAAAAAACAGAATGATCACCTTTCCATGTCTTAGATTAGGGAGGCTAGATGTGGTGAGCTCCTAAAATCGGTGTCATTTAATCTGTTGGCTCAGGACATAAGAAATAGCAGCTGTCTCCATTTGAAATACTTTATTGAAAAGCAGACAAGGATATTGTTTAGGCAGACTGGACTCAATGTCAGGTTATTTCTGTTTGAGCTACCTGGATCTACATGGATCTTCATAAGCAGATGTAATTACACAGATGAAGCTGAAGGATAGAACTGGCAGGATTTATGGATTATAAGTGTTCAGACTGATCACGTGCATAAACTGTGCCCCAGATCATTTCAAAAAGTGGTTTTGGCTTTGATGCAAGGCAGCAGCCGCTACCAAGGTGTTATGTCTGTCCTTCTGCTTGTAGAAGAGTGGGGAAGGCTCTCTCCTCTCCTCTCCTCTGCGTATACATAACTCGCTAAAATATTTGCTTGCTAAATAAAAACATGTTGCTCATTCAAATGAGCTGATTCTATTCTTTCTAGTTCTATCATCCCCCTTATCCTCTCCCTCTGCCCCTGGCATCAAGCACAGTGGCTCTTATTTACACTTCTAGGTCTTGAAAAGCTGCACCTTTGACATGGCTGTCATTAGTCATACTGTTATGGTGGGCTTTGGGTATCTTTGTCTTTTTCTGTTTCCTTTACTCAACAGACCCGTTTAAATATGCAGGAGTCCTGGACTCCCGTCTTCTGGAATAACATAGTTATATTGCAATTGAAGTTTATATTACAATTTTATCCTGATCCTTTTGATTGGGATAAAAAAACCTCAGAAAGGTAGACTTGCAGTATTGCAGCGATACAGAGCCTAAGGTAGTGTTTATCTATATAGTCAATCCCGAAGCACATTTCTGTTGGAAATCCCTCCTGCCTTTAAGTGAGGACTGTGCACGTAGCAGAAGAGCTGCCAAAACAAGTGAATAGCCCAGTAGGAGAGTGTCTTCTGGTGCTTCCCGGGGCTCCTCAGGAGGAAAAGGCATCTCTTTCTCTGGAGGGAAAATAAGTCTCTGCTAGTTGTATTGCTTGCCTAAAGGGGAGAGGGGGCCCAGGGTGCGTGGTCACTGTGCATACCCCGACGTACCAAGGAAGTCGAATTTTTTCTCTCTGATCCTGAGAGACATCCCGTTGTAACCAGTCAGATGATCTTCTTCCGTGCAGAGTAACTGCACGGTGATGCAAGAAATCAGGAGAACACGCAACTTGACGAACATGCTGCCTTCCACAGGCTTCCATTTTTGCAAGTGTCAGTTCTCCTTGTTGAGCCTCTGGAGAGGCTCAGCCCTTGATCCTGCTCCTGACAGCTTCCACCTGAAGCATCTGCTACATACCAGGTGCTAGCCCAAGGGAGATTTCACAACTATTTCTGTCCATCAAATCAATTACCGAAGCTCTAAAGCGTATGCAGACACAATTATCTTAAATGTCTGTCAGGGCAAAGAGTATAAGATTCTGAGAATCTGGTAGTAATTTAGAAGGAAAAAGGCATGAACTGTTCAAGTGAAAAAGGCAGGGTAGGAGATAGGGTAGCTCTCACAGCTGGCAGCAGGCACTCAATCCCTATTGACTTTCAAACTACCTTTTCTGTTTCTGTCAGCAAGGGCCGAGTACAGCTCAGATGTATCCTTCTGAAAATATCCCTGTCAGTTAAATATTTAGTGGCAAAGTCTTGAAAATGGATTGGAGGGCATATGTCTTTTGAAAGAGTTATGGAAAGTGTTAAAAATTTTCCCATGTCTTTAACCTGATAAGATTTTACTTATATGAATAAAGGTCGCAGGACCAGGCTTGCAGAGAACAAGTTTTCTTTAGTATTCAAATTTGAGCTCAAGCCAATTTCTTTTGTTTTCATGGACCTAAATGGAGTCTTGCTAAAATCAGTAAGTGTTGTCCTATTAAAAGGGTCAACCTTGCATAATAATTCACAGGTCTGCAGGCTTATATGTGTGAAGAATATTTAAAAGCAATTTTTATTACACTTAAAATGGAATCAGCGATGTTTACCTCACCATCCATTCTCCCACTCACTGGAGTTTGTATTCTGATTAATAGTAGCATAGTGGGAATTGACATTCTGTGAATGCAGCAGCCTTTCAAGGTTGCCATGGAAAAGCACTTTTCCCCCACACATCATCCCAGCTGCTTTTATTTCGAGAAGAGAGTTTCTGTCTCTCTTTTGAACTTTGATATTTAAATACTGAATTTCCACATCTGTGCTTGTGTAGGTGTATTGTCATTGATCAACCTTGTACTATCTGTGATCCAGAACAATTGCTTTCGTGCTTTAAAATAAATTGGAGGCAAACAAGGTAGTTTATTAGTGCTCTGCTACAAACTGGACCTCTTAGCTGGCAAAATATTAATTCTTAATAGTGTCACGTCTCCTTTGCGTATTATTTTGTGGCATTGCTTGGGTTTAGTGAGCTATTTTGATCATAACATGCTTACATGACATTTCTGTCTTTGGACATGGCTTGGCAGTGCCTGCAGAAAATTCCTCTAGAGTTCTTGCTTAGTACATCTTTAAAGAAAGAGGATTCTGCCAAAGCACTTTACAAGGATCTTAATTTGGTAATCAATTGTTTTCTTCAAGGCCACCAAATTAATAGCAGAACATGAAGGTAGGTAGCTTAAAGTCAACAGGAGGCACAACAGCATGTGGAGAGCCGTCAGGTCTTGCACTGCCTGGACAGAGCTCTGCTACATGCAGAAACAGCTCTTCTAAAAGAAAAAGGGAAATGGTTATTCTACTGCTCCTTTTGGCCTGGACAGTTGGGCGATTCTGAGAGCCTTGCTGTCTTGTTTCCGTTAGGAGAAGCTGTTTGTTGATCATGGGAGCCAAGTATTTCTTTGGTGTAATTCTGTTCATTTATAAAACATGCAGACAAAACGTTGTTTTCTTGAACACCCTAGGAGCAAACCGGAGCAGGCACTTTCCATACTTAAAAAACTAAATGTGCTTTCCTGTGAACACTGTGCCCAGAAGTCTCCAGATTTCCTCTTGAAACGATACTTACAGTTGCTTCATTTGCTTTCCACCTGGTCAATCGTATGGGCTATCTTTGTTAGGGCATCTTAAAACAGTCTCAGACCTCAAAAGGTACTTTAAAATGTTCTTCGTCCATGCTAAAAAAGTCTTCAGCTAATTTAAAACTTGAGGTCAGTGCTTGTATCTGGTCTTCTAGGAAGACTGTACGTATTGGATTTCAGGCAGGTATATTTTTAATATGTAAAACAATATCAAATATAAAAGAAAATCAGACCTGGCTCATGAGTTATCCCTGATCTATCTTTATCTTAGCCTTCTATATCTTCATGTTATTATGTGAGCGTGCACCTTAGAAGAACACCAAAGGAAACACAGCGGTGCAAATAATATACCGCTCCCAACCACTTCCAGTGTCTCTGACAGTCAGATTACACAGGGGATTGCATGACGTGCCTGTTGCTGATGGGACCAGACTTGGCATAACTTGGAAGTTGCTCCTAATGCTAAGGTCCTAATCCACAGAGGTACAACTCCATTTCTAAGGGAATCTGAAAGCACAGAAAATAGAAATATTAAAATTAATCTCTAATAAAAATGATTTCTCAAATGAGAGCTGCATTCTGGGGAAATATTGTCTCTTGTAACATAGTAATAAAAACAAAACCACTCAGACTTAAAGATCATTATTAACAGCCAAAGCAAAAATATATTAAAGAATGAAAAATGTCAAACAGAATTTAGTGGACAGAAGACCTATGTGAGGGAAAAAAGAGGGAATTGTATGCTTTTTTGCTGAAGAACCGAGAGTAAAAAAAGGATGCAGATTCAAACCCACAAACTCCAAACGAAAAATTCAAAATGTTAGGCCTCACTGAACACAATGTTTCTAGAGATTGTAAATAACTCCTCAGAGGTACTGAGGAAAAGGACATAGTGAAATCTGATGAACCTTTGGAAATTCTGTATTTCAAAGGACAAGTTAGTACGATTAGAATTCACTTAACTTTTATTACAACTATTGATATAATGGGTACTCTGAAATATGGCCCTAATTAATTCTACTTCTAGCTATGCTAAAAAGCTATTGTATAAAATACAATTAGTTCTGGTCAACTTCCCTTTACTTATAGATTGATTTAAAGAAAACAGTGTTTACCTGTATTACTGAGATGTTCAAAGGAATCCTTATTGCAAAATCTTGTAACTACTGCAGACCCTCGTATGTGGATATAAATATTTAGTCACACCCCCTCTAGTGGGTATTGTCCTGTGAGAAAACGTGAGAGAATAATGTTTGTGACGGGGGATCCCTCTTGTGCAGGTACTTATGGATGTGTAGAGAGAGTTTTGAAATCTTCAGGTAAAAATTGGACAGAAACAGTGGTGTATAATAAGGATCTGTGAGTCAGACAGCATGTTTTGTTGCTGAAGGCACAATATAAATTTCTGCTGTGATCACTATACGTTATATTTCACTTTATTGCGAGACGAAAGGTACAAAAGAATTGATTGCTTAACGGACTGAATCTTTGAAGTTGATTTTATAACGCGTCATTTCAGAGAGACTACATGTGTCATAATTACAAACGGTCTGTTTCCATTTTTATGTTTTCTCTCTCTTTAGTTGGAGGTCGTTCTTGTTCTGCTGCTGTAGGTGTTTTACCATTTATACGCTGCCTTTCATGGGCTTATGTTTGGAAAAAGCGGTTATCTGCAAAATGAGTTTGTACAAAAAGTTTGCTTGTTATGCCTGTGTAAATAAATACTTTTAGTCTTTGAACTAATGAAAAATTAGTGGGTTTTTTTCCTATAGTAGGATGACTGACGCTATGTTTCATAAGAGTCTAGAGTACCTCATTTATTTTCAAAGTGGATTAAAAGCTTGTATAGGAATATTTTCTAATTACTACGGTTGAAATATTGTTATTTCTTCTGTACATTATCTCTCACTGGTTACAAAGAGTTTTAAACCTGTGTCTTAATTAGCAAAGGTTGCAGACCCTCTAGAGAGTGACTGAGAATTATGAAAAAGGTCTTACACTGAGAACACTTCAGAAAGCTTCGTCTTAGTTCAGAGACAGCTGTGATTCACAGCACAATAAAGATAAACTGACCTTTTAAAGGCAAATATGTCTTGCTGATTACTCTACAGAGCTAAATGAACAAAGGTCTAACTAAAATGTTATATAACAATCTCTTTTCTGAGCCTTGGCTGAGCCTGTAAGAGGGTATTTAGGCCAGGTAGATAATTTCCATTTGAACTTACATGTTGCGAATATTTATATATTGTTAGCATATTCTGCCACTGCCACCCCCAGTACAACTTTTCATAGCCACAAATACAGATTTGCTTAGTTTGCTCTTTCACTGTCCTTATAAATAGTGAAGAAAATGTCACATTACCAGAAAACTAGGCAAGATTTGGAAAAACTAAGAATAATTAATTTAACCTTATAAGAGTAATGCCAAATTTTATAACTAGCAAAAGAAACAAGAATAGAAGTTACAAAAATAATGTCCTCATATTCAGCCATAAACAGACGCAGTCCTTTTAAATTTGTAGAAAAAAACATAGGGCTTTCGCCAGCGGCTTTAACTTGGGAATGGAGGACTGCCAGTGACAGTGCTTGACGAGGTCTCACTAAGGCAGCACATCAGTAAAAAGTCCATAGTCTAATAACTTACATTCACACTTCAGATCTTGCAGACATGGGCACATTCCTGTACATCTCTGAGGGGAGATAGCAAGTCACACATTGTCTGGTAAGGAACAGTTAAGCCCACCTCATTCTTCCTACTTTGCATTTCTGGTATTTTTAAGCAGATTACTCTGCGGTTGATTGCAATCTTTGCAGAGAGATGACCTTCATACTCTGGGCGTCTTTTCCCTCTGTTTAGGGCCCTAAGTTCTGCTGGGATTCAGGTAAGAGGCTGAGTTTAATTGTTTAGGCTAAAAGCTCTGTTAAGCGTCCTCTGAACTCCCTGAGCTGAGCACAGATTATGATGCTCTCTTTCAGTACTTGCCCAGGCAGTGAGAGACCGGGTTTTAATGCCCTTCTTAGCCTGTAGTAGCTCAATCTTCTCTCTTTCTTCCAAAAGAGTTAGGCCCTTACCTGCTGAGCTACAGAAGTCAAGTGCCCTGAGACAACGTTTTCCATCCTGCTTGTGGGACTGGAGTAGTGTGCACTCAAAAACACAAAAATCATATGTGTAAGGAAAAATCAGGGAGGAAGGAATAACATCCTGTAGCTCCTATTGGTTAAGCTGTGGAAGGGCAAGTGTGGGGCCTCTTCTACCGCAAGAGTTACACATCGGAGTACTTTGTCACTTGATTAAAATAAGCCATAGAAAAGGCCTTCATGTTCTCAGCTGAATGCCCAGGCCAAGTTGGTCGGCTCCTGCACAGCTACTCAGAGGCAGAGCTGTGAGATTCCAGAAAAAAAGAGACAACCTCCATTTTGGGACCTCTACCACTGACCGTTACTTCAGCAGGAGGGATGCTAGGCTGGAGGGACTAGGCTTACGTGCTCTATATTCACTAAAGCACTACTTAAAGTCTTTTGTAAATCTAGCCAGAAGTGACTTTTTTAAGGTTAGGCAGCATGTCCTTGCAAAATCAGGTCTCCAACTATCCAACTAGTAGACTGTACAGACTCTTCTATGGCAATTCTTGAGGGATTTTACATGAGAAAAGCTTTGTGAAAGAGGACTTCAGAAGACCATATTGTTCAGTTTGCCCCCCAGATTTAAGTCTGTATTGACTTTTTTCTGTTATTAATCAGTTAAATCCTTGTTTGCCTCTCACTTGTCTTCCTCAATTGAGCCTCATAAAGTATTCAGTATTAAGAGTGTCTGTGCAGGAAATATAGATAATTTTCTCTCTCTAAGAAGACTGTTATACATGACGGTATTCATGACTCTTTAGTATGAAAATAAGATGTTACCAAAATAAAGGAAGAAAAGTAATGTCTTGGACAAAAAGATCATCATTTTTGTCAGGTCTAGGGAGGGAGTTGAGAGCTCGTACTCAAGAAACAAGGTGAGGCAGAATCATGACTCGGAGAGACATTTCAGGTTGATGTAGTAGACAGTGAGTACCAGGAAGAAAGGCCAGGACGAGGTAGCACAATAAAAGTGCATTTTTCATGGGTTAGCTCTTTATGCAACTTGAGACAAACAGTTGTTGCCTTCTCAGGTCTCTTTTCTCAGATCTCTATTCCTTCTTACAAGCAGTGAACTATTCTCAGGGAGATTAGAAAGTAAATAGAAAATGATTAATATATTCTCTCTTCTCTTTGTGATTAATCTTTATCACTTTTCCTGGAAAACGGATATGCCATATTCTAGTGAGACAAAAAGTAATTCATTTCTAGAGTTCATTTCCATGAAATAACCTTGCCAAGAAGTCCCTGGGTGTTGCTAGAACTTTGTGACTCACCGAGGACCGCCCAGCCTTAGCAGCTGCAGGATGCTGGCTTGGGGTACGAGGCATTTATCTCCCACAGAGGTTGTTAAACACCTCCTGTATTTATTGTGAAGGGCTAGGCTGTGGCAGCAAGGTGACGCAGGGTCTGTGGGCTGCAGTGGTACCTTGCTGGCTCCTTCCAGCCTTCTCTTTCCACAGCTCTAAAACCTCAACATTTTCAGAGGCATTTACTCTAAAAAATGAGGTCTCTATTTCACTTTGAATATTAAAACCTCACAACCTGTGATCTTAACGTTGCCTATTTAAGCACCCTATTTGCCCATGTTTGATTGAAACCTTATTGAAATTGGTGTGGTTCTTCACTTGAGTCACATCCATCAAACTTCATTACTCAGATGCAAATCATATAATACTAAAAACATTGCAAAATTACCAAGATGTAGAACTCCTTTCTGCACATACTAATTACTGTTATATAGCATTTTTTAGTTAAATGGTTGTATGATTTATGTCTCTGAAATTTAAGATTAAGGAGAGCTCTTTTGGGAAGATTTAAGAAGGCAGAAATTCAAAGCAGTGGAAATATGACTGCAGTTATGAATAACTTAATGCACACTAAGTGTATTGTGTATATGCTGTGATTTTCACTTGACCTTGCTACGAATTTGACTTAAGATGCTTCTTTCGAAATAGAAAATGATTTCTCCTTCCCCCACCCTTTTTATTATGGGTATGCGGTAAAGCAGAAAACAGGCCATACCTTGAAACGGATTTTCATACAGAAAAGGGCTAGTAAGGGTGCAAATCCTGTTGAAAGCAAGTAGGAAGCCACTGCCTCACTACCTTTCACGTAGCTGAGGGTATTGGCTTTCCTTATTAAACCTTGAGATATTTTATACTGAAATTGAAATGACAACTGTTTTTGTTTTCTTTTTTTAACCTCATGCGCTCTCCAACCTGCGACGTCTTGGCTCGGCAGCCCAGTCATCCCATAGTGCCTATTCCAGAAAATGAAACACTCGGCTCTGAGGAGGTAATCCGTTGACATTGAAAGGGTATAAGTATTTGCATGATAGCTAACTTTGTCTTTTATTTACATAGCATGTGCAATGTTGATGAACAAAAGTGTACTGATCTCCTAGATCTGCTTTTGGTCTAGTGCATGGACTAGATAAGCATTAATTATTCTTAAAGACTAATGAACAAACAAAATAGTGTTGCTTTGGAGGCTGTGCAGTTTGCATGAATTTGAGGAAACACTAATGTTGTACAATTTAGGTTTCTCCTATGTGCTTTCTGAAATATTTGGGATGTTAACAGATGATATTTGATAATTATACAGTCAGCCTCATTTCAGTCACACATTCCACAGTTTGCGGCCACTGGTATAGCTTCTATTTGAACTACCAGACACAACAACTTACAGAAGGACATAAGCTAATAAGTTACTGAGAATTTCATAAAGGAATATTAAAAAAAACCATATAACAACACACATGGAGATACAGCAGTTGCCCAGTGTCAAAATTCAGTATCAGTTTTATTTGATTTTGAAGATAGGTTGAATCTTCTTGTAAGTCTAAATTCAGTGGCCAGCTTCCTACATCTTTTATATCTGTGAGCTCTAGGATCAAAACGTTTATCGTCCGAGATAATTCACTCAGTAACAGCTGAAGCTGTGTCCTACAGGTTACTAATTTTCCCTTGAGACAGAGCGCATAAAAATTAAAAAGGTTCTGCTGGCACAGACAAGTCTTTATTATTGAGTCATGAAGATGAATTGGAATTATTGCCTCAATATTGAAATAAGCATATGTAATTCAGTCAACTATTGTATTCTTTACTGTAGGCTTTGAAATATAATAGAAAATCTTTAATTAAAGTACATTTGTCAGCATTATTTTAGAAGTTCCCATAAAAAGGCATAACTTACTACTAGTAATGGCAGTATGAGTTCTATTACAACAGAAGAATGAATTTTTATTACTTAGACCTCCATATGTTATCAGGCATAGTCTCATAATTATTTCACAAGTTTTTAGATGGATTTAAAAAATCTGAGTAAGAACTTTCATGAATGAGAATTGCATTTCCATTAATATAGCTTATTTTTCATTTATCATTTTAAAGTGAGATTCTAGTCCAGCTAAAAGCAGCAGAATGAGTATTTAAATAAATAGGTGCTTGCCAATAATTACTACCAAATGTGTGACTTGTTTTGAAAAATACTGAGGGGATTTTGAGATAAAGACTTTCATATACTGGAGGCAGAGGGTTTGCCTGGCTTTTGAGTTTGTTAGTAGGGCCTGTCAGTATATCCTTAAAGTTTATCTTGGTTCCCACTGAAAAAAGGTTCCAAAAAAAAAAAAAAGACAAACATCTAATTTTCCAGTGGATCAGTGGACTGCTGTTCAGCAGTAGGACTATATGAGATACCAACATGGCCTCTTATTTTCATAGGCACCCCCAGCCTTTATGGGCAGGCAGTCAATGACTCAGAGCTACTTAATCTCTCTTTTTGTGTGAATCTTTATGCTAGCCTCCTCTCTTCTTCTTTGCCTTTGACTTTTCTACTTGCTTGCAATGGACACAAACTGAAACAGGATATTCCACTTAAACACAAGGAAACACTTCTTCACTGAGAAGGTGGCTGCGCATTGGAACAGCTTGCCCAGAGAGGTTGTGGCATCTCCATCCTTGGAGATATTCAAAACCCAACTGGATGGGGTCCTGAGCAACCTGCTCTAGTGACTCTGCTTAAGCAAGGGGGTTGGACCAGATGATTTCCAAAGGTCTCTTCCCACTCCATCTGTTCTGTGATCCTATGATTTTTTTTTCTACACTATCTATCCCCCTTACTCTTTCTCCTGGGAGCCACTCCTTGATTCTCTCTAAAACAATTGTTATGGTATATACTGTGGACCTGTCTCAAATAAGTGCCAGGGTGGCTTCACAAAATAAATTAGAGAATTAACGATTTGGCCTTGCTGAGCTTCTCAGATAAACAGTTTGTTTTTTCCATCTCTTCCATAAAGTTTCTGAAATATTATTGCAATAATGACATTTCGTAACAAGGGATGAGAGAAAAGATACAATTAATAGCTTTGAGGATAAATTTGCTGTTGAGATGAAACAGATTTGCTGTACATCAGGCATTCTAAAATGTAGACGTATTTTAGAGTGCTGGGATAGTTAGATGAATATCTGCAGTTACCCTCTTAATATCTTTAAACTCATGTTCCAAAATAAAAGATAAACCTTTAAAACATGCTGTTCTATACGTATACTTGTATATCTTTCAGAAAAAAAGCACAAATATAGGTAGTCAATATCACATCTAGATAAACCTTTTTACCATATGTTTGTTGCAGCCTGAGTAGCTGCAACCTCTATTGATGCAGCTGTTTTTCCTGTTTTTGATAAGATAGAAGAAAGTGGATTCCCATCTCTCATCCTTCTTTATAAACTACATATTGAGAGAGAGATTTGCTGGCCCAAAGGAAAAAGAGTTGTTGATTTTTTTAAGAGAACTCTTTTAAACAATAAAACACATAATTTAACTGAGGAGCTGTTAAGACCAGTTCTGAAAGTGAAGCGTCTCATAGTGAAATAGTGAAGTCAGACTACATGGACTGAGATATTATTGAAAATGTGAGGTTTGTCATGCACCAAGTTGATGATGATGACATTGGAAGTGTGAAATTCTTTTGGTCAGAGGTCAGTGTGTTGTGTTCCAGGCGAGTAAAACGTATAGGGCTGTCCTCTAAAAGTTCCTTTGCATTTTAAACAAGCACTTTGAACAAAATTTGTGTGAATCAATTCATTTAAAAGGTTATATGTACTCTGATGGTTGTAACATTTCTACCGTCAACTCAAAAATTTGATTTCTTGTAGATATCCTATAGAGTAAATTTCATCTCTGATGAAATTGGTTACATTTTTAAAAGGCAAAGGCAATCAAGTGGAAAGGAGATTTTTGTATCTGGGCTGTTACCAGTTCTGTTCATATTTCCTTAGATTAACAACTTATTGGGCAATGGCTATTCACAACTTACGATAACTTTAGCAAAATAATTAGCTTAAAAAAAAAAGTGCTCAACAGCATTTAATATAGCTGAGTAAGCTGAGTACCTGTGCTGGAAGCTCTGAGCCCTGTTACTAATGCACATTCTATATCTAGGTATGGATATATAGAATAGCTATATGGATATATAGAACATATCCATACCCAGATATGAGTATTCTGTATTCCAGTCCATGTGTGGACACAGCAGGAAGAATTGTGTCAGGCTCAGCATAAGCTGGTCAAGAATAGCTTAATTTCAGGAGATGCTACATTTTCTATTTTCTCTATAACAAATCAAAGGATGTCTCCTCCAATGAACTTTTCAAACTGTTTGAACAAGATGTGCTATCTATTTTTTTTTTTAACCAATTTTTAATCTCATTTTTAGCAGGATGACATGGTGGGGGGCACCATGCTGGCAATGTTGATACTGAAAATAACCTCCCATGTCTAGGGAGTGGCAGAGAAGAGACCGGTGCATCTTGAGATCAACCTCTATGCTCATTTTCAGTCAAAAAGGAGTGTACAGAGGCATATATTTCCCGTGAGATCTGTTGCCAGAGACATAAGTATATATCATTGATACCAGGAAGGAGAAATTAGTCGATGTGGATATTGTGAATGGAGACTTTATTCAACATTTACTCTATCTTGGAGATAGACAGGAGAACAGCACAGAGCCAGGAGCAACTCAAAACATTTGAGGCATGCTTCTTAGCTGTGCTGAAAGTGGCGGCCTCTTTGGGATGTTCTGTTGTTGAGATGTCTCTGAAAAACCTCTGTCATTCCTTCTTATTTAGGAACCTCTCTTGACTGTAGCAATTATTACACTGAATTTACACTTTCTGAGTTTGCATAACCTGCAAAGCTCCACCTGAGTTGGAACATCTTTTGTTACTAGGGAAATCCTGTTTGGATGCTGAACTGGTTAGGAAAAATTCTGTCAAGTGATAAGGCCAACTTTACTCTTAACGCTGTAATGAGAACCATAGGTTTCCCTGTCATACAGTCTCTGCCCTCAACAACAGCTTCTTCTTTATCTAAAATGACTTGTAAGCTCATGCTTAACTTGTCCTCCCCCAGTGCTCCTCTCTCAGAGCTAAAGACAGTAAGAGAAATTTAGTATGATTAATACAATTCCAAAAAAAGAAATAATAGGCAGATGCTCTGGGAAAAGTAATCATCTCCTTAAGCATTTGGAAGGAGGGAGAGAGGGGAAAGAAGGAAAGGTGTTGCTAGTTTCTGCATACTAATATATATAAAAGCACGAAGCAAATTAGGTCTGCCACTTTCCTCTGAAATCAGGAAAACAAACACAAGAATTTTTCCTCCCTGTGAAACGTCCCTCTACAATGAGTGCTTTTTACTTGGAGAAGATCTAGAGGATACTCCTGTAAAACCTAACCAAGAGATGTATCAGTAATTTCCAATGCTTATTGTCTTCCTTTAAAGTAAACCTTGTGTTTCCCAAGGTTACGATGTGCAAATGGCATTATAATTACTCTCAGAACTGTACTGAGTCAGGTATTTAGAGAGAATATAGGGCATATGTCCCTGTAGAGTTGTAGAAAGCTTTTGCATGCAGGTGCTAGGTTTACGTACTCATTACTTTTATTCATATGTAACTTGCAAAGTCCCAAGTCTATTATACAATTACTTTAGGTTCACATAATCTTTTGTTGCAGCTGTTACTCTGTCTTATCTGTCTGTTATTCCTAAAAGACCTGCAATAATTATTTGAAATCTGGCATCTTTTCATGTAAAGTAAACATTCATAAAAAGACCCCGTGAGGAAATGCTGATTCTGTTGACTTCAGCGGAGATAGGATTTCACTGGGAGTCATTTGTGAGACTTTCATTACAAGAAGCTCCATTTTCTTACTAAGGGAAACAATTAATATATCCTGCTTCACTGTAATCGACTTTAATAGCAAAACTTCTTGAAAGTGTAAATTCTATGAAAATGTCAGTCAGGTCCAAAGTTCTGTTATACGTTACTCTTAATCTTTATTTGATTAAGGAGTGTTCCTGATCAGAGATCAACATTATTATTAATCATTAATAGATTCTACATATAAAGATTATATGTATGTTACAGGATCGTCCACCGTGACAAAGTAAGCCTCTCTTCATTCCTGTTCTCAAGACTCATGATCAGATTGCTCTTTGTAGCACTGTTATTTGCAGAGTTTATAAATTATTTAAGGAAGTAGCAGGCATTACGTTATTCATAAAGAACATTGCATTGACTGAGCATAGGCGTAGAGATTTGAGTAGCATATGGCAGCAGATGATGAGGCAAAAAGCAGAGGTAATATACAGAAAAAGAGCTCTGGGTTATTGCAAATTAAAAAATCCTTTGATGTCACTTACTTCCAAAAGGAGAACTGTGCAGACCTGACTTCTAATTCTGCAAAACATTCTGGAACGAAATGAATGGTCCCTCTCTGAAGTGATACTCTCAATGCTCTTCATTTATTTTGACCCAGCCAAGGACTGCAGCACTAGGCTCTCTCCGTATTACCAGAACAGTTCATTTAATTGAGAATTTAAGGAGCCCACAAGTGAGTACTACAAGTAAGAACATCTACTGCTTATTCTAAAAAGAATAAGAGTATCAAGTGTTAGCTGTGGCAAATTCTTTAACCTCATAAATGGATGCGCCACTAAAGGGGAACAATAACCTAGAGTCTTCTGATATTCATAAATAGAAAGGCAGGCCTAAACTGTGCGCACTTGAAAATTCTCAAATGAATTCTGTAAGAATCAATGGAAATAATTTACATTCACTTCATATGTTAATAACACTTTACACTTTTTAATACTTTGTATTTGCAACATGATATTTATATTTACAGCGGGTATTTGGACAATAGCTTTTACCAGATTCATTGGTGACTATTTGTTTTAAGTAAAAAGGTTCAGCTATAGACCACTGGCTCAGCAGGACATTATTAGATCACTATACATCAACAAGTAAAAAGCATTTTTTGCATTTATAGGATTTCGTTTCTGATGTGATCTCTATAAAAAATGTACAGGGAATCTATGCTTTACCCTTCAAAGTAGTTTACATTAAAAAAGTCTAAAAGGTCATATGCCATCCAAATGTGATGCAGCAAAATTATGAAATATCAGTATGCTATTTAAACTGCTATTTTAATTTAATTCTACTTGACTGTAAGAAGCAGCTTTTGCATTTGGTTCCATTTAAATAATGGCAGGAGTAATGTTTAATACTTTTAGAGGAAAAGAGCTTGCTCTGAGCAGGTAGTCAGAACAAAATTGTAGCTGGATTTTCCTTAAGCAAATAAATAAGCTGCTTTTCATTAAGCAGATGAACTTTGCTTGCCCATTCCTCTAGTTTGGCAAAATGTCCCTGAATGGCAGCCCTAACCCCAACACATCAACCATTCTCTCCTGTCCAAATTAGTGACCTCCTCAAATTTGCTCAGCGTGCATGTTCTTCCATCATCTCAGTCACTGGTGGAGAGTTTAAACGGTATTGACCCCTGTATCTGTGTAACACCATCTGAAACTGGCTGCCCATAAGACTTGCACCATTGATTCCTACCTCTCCAGCCCCATGGTCCAGCCAGTTGTTCATCCACTCTGTAGTCCACCATCTCCTCACTTTGGGCACCAGATTGCTGCAGGAGACTGTGTCAAAAGCCTTGCTAAGGTAGAGGAAAACAAAGTCCATGCCATGTGAATGCCAGGTTGGCACCTGCCCCTTGCTCCCAGGCTGTGGTACAAAGAAGAACTGGAAGCCCAAAATGAGATGTCGCTCCAATGTGTATTTAGCCACATAAAATCCAAGGAAATTCTTTGTCTATTGAAATTTGCTACATGCAATATGCTTCCTCAAACATGTCAGCACATGAAAAGTTACTGAGTTCAGTAAAGCAAAGTAATAAATTTAGATTGTCTTTTAAAAAGGAGAAGGTGCTGTATGAAGTTGTCCACCAGTAAAATGTTTGTAAAACTATGCCTATATAGCATGCTGCAGTTTTTATTCTCTTCTCTACTTGGTTTTCACTCTTCATTTTCCCTTTTTCTTCAGGCTGCCACTGAAAGAGGTTCTGTTTAGCTGTAATGGTGAATATTACTGTTTTTATGACTTGATTACAGTCACACTTTGAATATTTAACTACATCTTTAGTGTCCTTTAATAAATTTTTGTGTCTGTTTTTGTGTAAAAAGTATGATAGGATGCTTCAGCTATGCAATTTATGGTTTGAAAAATCAGCTGGCTATGTTTGGTGAATGCTTTTCTATTAATAACTACTAATATAGAATAATTCTACTTTTCAGTATCACAGAAAAAACTAAAAATTGAATTAATTCTAAGTGCAATCAAAGAGCGGAAGGAATTAAGGAGTGGTCTAGGATTAAATAGTATAGTAATGTCATTGAAATAGATGAATATTATTTTATACTTGAGTACATAACTGCACAGTGTGATTAAAATTAATAGTTTGCTAGAGTTAAACAATACTATATAGCAAATAATGCACTATACTTGAGTGTAGATACAAAATAGCACTTAACAAGGCAGCTCGGCAAACGGTAGGTGTTATATAAAAGGTCGAAATGTTCAATGCCCTTTTTATTTCAGTCTCCCCCAAAAAAGGTTAATTATGGCCAAAATTGAACTCAGTTAATATTAAAAATTTGAGAGTAGGAGCCTGGAGGGATTAAGAAAAAAACACTTTAAGGAATACTGAGCTAAATTAGATGTATTCGGGGCGGCACAGCCTAATAAAATATACCCTGCGATACTTTAACCAAACAATTTCTCAAACCTAGTGTTTAGCAGGATGAGCAAGTTTTCAGAGAACAGGGGAAAGGCAAACATAATGTCATATCTAAGAAAGGAGGAAAGGCAGATCTAAGAAATTACAGAAGTCAGCCGTAACATCATTTCCAAGAAAGATACTGGAACAAAGTATGAAACAATCCATTTGTAGGCATCTAGAGAAGAGAGAGGAGGTAAGAAAACTTGCACAGGGACATGTCAGAAACAAGTCCCATCAAGTCCATCTCATTTCCTTCTTTGACAGCGTAACAGATATAGAGGATGTGACTGATAGAACATATCTTGTGACACTGTCCCACAAGACAGTCACAAGGAAGCAGAGCAGATACGAACTAAATGAAATTCACATAAGGTAGATGTGAAGCTGATTGGAAAGCTGGACTCTGAGAACAATCATTTGCTATCAAAATGGGATAACATTTCTCACAGACTTTCACAGTGCTGGTGTCTAGTATTCAGTACTATAAAACATTGTTATCAGTTACTTGCTCAATAGGATAGATAGTAAATTTATCAGATTTGCATATAATGCCCAGCTGGGAGACCTTGCCAGCAGTTTGGGAGACAGGATTAAAATTCAAAAAAATTCTGTTATATTAGAAAAGTGACTTGAAATCAGTATGATAAAGACAACCGCAAGAAAAATGAAAAGCATAGGCAGGAATGGAATGGCAGTAATACTGCAGGAGAGAATCCCAGGGTTACTGGGTACAACAAATTGAATCTGAATTGAAGAGGCAATGCTCTTGTGAAAAAAAAAAAAAAAAGCCGTTTAAGGGAAATGTCGAAGGGAGTGCTTATAATATAATGGAGGTAATTACTCATCTCTACTCAGTGTTGGTGAGGAATCGGTTGTAGTACTGTGTTCCATTGTGAACATTTTTAGAAAGGGCGATAGTGGATGTGGAAAATATATGAAAGATTTTTGGAAAGATTTAATGGTTTCAGTTTCCTTACAAAAACAAAAAGGAACAAAGACAGAGCAGAGGCACAGCAGTTTCTGTCTTTTTATAATGAGCTATTATAAGGAGATGTTAGTCAGCTCTGTACCTTCCCTGAGAGAAGAAAAAGAAATGGGCCTAAATTTCAGGAAGGGAGATTTAGTTTAAAGATTAGGACAGCTGCAGCTATGTGGGAATTTAACTGCTCAAACAGGATACCTTAGGCTGCTGCAAGGAGAGGCAAGCATCTCACAAGGTAGGTTTGGTTTCCTGGCTGTCACCTTGCCTCACAGCTATAGAACAAACAGGGGGACTCAGATTTCTGCCTCTAGCCTTTTTTTTTTTTTTTCTGTGAAACTGCAAATTACCTTTATTAGACAGCTCATCAGTTTGTATAAATTAGGAAAGCTAATTGACCTAAGTGCATGTTATTTATACAGTTTAGGGATCTATTTTTTGACTACTCATGCTCATGTGAAAACTCTTCTTTTGCAGCCTTGAATTAGGATCCAGAGCTAAAACCGTAAAGGATTTTGAGGCCTGTTCCTACACTGAGAGGGAATCCACAATACAAATGTTTAAAACACCATTAAAAAAAAATTGCTTCTAGTATACTAATTGCAAAGCAATCACAACTATCAAATATTCTAAGAGATAATCATATGTACTAGACTAATTAACCCCAGAGATATACACATGAATATGGCATATTTATATATTGTTTCTTGAAGTGCTTACAGGTTTAAGAGATGCCCAAAATAACTCAGCATATTTTCTTTAGAAATAATATAAACATTGAAATTAAATAAAGCTGTATTTTTGTTGCAAAGTGTTTGTTGTGATTCTTTATTTTCTTCTTCTTCTTACGTAAATCTAGCTCGGCATATTTCAAACTGTTGAGAATGAATGTCAGCATCCCTGGAAACAGTATGTTCCCAAGCTGTTAATCTTGGTAATGTTTTTCCATCATGCGGACATTTACATTTTGTGAAACACTCAAAGAATTATTCACACTGGTGTCACCACCTACAGCAATCAGCATGCACAGTGCTTCTTCCTCGCCTTGCAATATTCATAGCCCTTTTGGCCAGCCAGCGTCGATTCCAACCCGTGAGTGCGGACACAATTGCTAGGTGCTGCTGCAGGCGAATGGGGAGGGATCACCAACTTTCCTCTTATTTTAAGCTGTTAACTTTTTGACCCTGTGCTGCCTCCGCACACTGAGTCTTGTCTGAGCCTGGTTCTCAAGCCGTTTGCTTTCAAAATACATGGTAAATGTCTGAGGAAGCTGATTGCCTATGCAGGCATGAGTCAACTTGCTCTCCTTGATCCCTTGATCCTTTGAATTTGTGAATCACCCCACGCACCTGTACCTGTTCTGGACCTACGCGTCACAGTCCTGTCCTGGTGTGCAGCAGCATTTGACCTGCCGACACACTGCTACATGGTAAGGGTGCAGGTTAAGACTACTATTCTAATGAGAAGTGCTGCTGCTTTCATTAAAATTAATGTGATGAACTACTTTATGAAACGTTATCATCAGTTAAAACATTAAAATCAGTTTAAATGTAATGCTCTTAAGGGTACTCATCCTCTTGACTATTGGACCTAGGGTCATTTCAATCCACTGCAGCCTGCATTTAAACTCTTTAACTGTGGAACTGTGAGAAAGAAATAGAAGTTCAGCAGTTATTGAGTCTCCATAAATAGATGATAAATACACATTCTTCCTTTGATACAGAAGCACAGATATACTTCAAAGTGTTACAAACAGGCTGATAGACGTACAAGGGTTGCTTTTTTTGGTGTTAGTTTCTTCTCTCATGAGAAAAATAACGGAAGTTAAGTGTGTAGATATTGTGGACAGCATACTCGTTAACTAGATGGCCAAAAAAAGAAAAAAAGAGGGAGAGAGAGAAAAGCATTACAATGAGTTCAGGAAAGAGTTGCTGGGACAAAAATCAACAGATATAGGTAAATTGGAAAAAAAAAAAGGTATTGAAAACTTTAAAAAATGTAAACATAGATGCATACGTATAAACACATCTACACTGCAAATATGTTATTAATATTGTACAAAATGTGACAGGTCAGCCTACCCAGGATCTATTAGCATTTCTTATATTCAGTTAAATATTGAAATGGAACGAATTCTAATTTCCAGAGCCAGTGTGGTCTGTGGGATTATCATAAGTTTTAATAAACTTTCCTGCCCATTTTCTTAAAGTACTGACTTTGTTCTGAATTTCTTCCAAATCCAACTTTTTTTTTAATCTATATCTCATGAATTTCATCTTTGTAAAGCCCAAATCCCATCTGGCCTGTCTAGCTGAGAGAATTATTTGAATGGTATATTTTAGCTTTAAATAAGCCCAGGGGACAGACTGAAGTCCAAAAACTGAAGGAACACAGTCAAGATAAAGTGCTACCAGAATTACAGGAAATTCAATGCAGGATTCGCTTTGTTGGCCTCTGGTTTGGTGAGTTTCTTCGCTTGTATGTATTTTAAAAAACAGTTTCCCTATCTGTTGAAACAGCTTCTGTCCATAAATGAAAAGTGAGAGTATATTGGCAATTACAGTCTAGGCAGTCTATCCCTAGGAAACTAATGGAAAGTGTATTAAGAGAAGAAATCCTTTATGAAGAGATTATGAAGAGCAAATATTGCCATAAAAAATTGATTGCTTTCAGTAGTACTATAAAAATAATAGACACTGCTTATTCAGTGGTGAAATATGTTTAGTTCATGTTTTGCTGCCTTTACCTTAATGTTATTTATTCTTTTTCTGGTAAATGCAGATTCCTGCCAGTGACTGTTTATAATCTGCAAGGGCTTTTAGACCCCTTTTTCTCTCATTCTCTCTCACAAGCCAATGTGCAGTCTGATACACAGAAATCATTGTACCCTGTGCATGTTTCTGGTATTTCTGTTGTTGCTATACTTGAAAACTCAAGCTGGCAATAAAATGAAAGATGTTGCTTTTTTGAGTCCTCCCCTTCTCCTTCTTCTCCAACTAGCTGGTAAGGAACCAATCTTGGCTTGGCAAACTCACTGAAAACAAGACTTCTCTGAAGCTATGCACAGCCATTCCCCAGCTTATCTCCCCACAGGAGTCTGCACTGACAGCACAACATTGGCAATGTGTGGGCCTTGATACGATGGGACCACCACCAAGCTTTTCATCACCCCACTGTGTCTCCTGAGAGATTCCTACCCACACATGCTGCAAGCGCTCATGAAGAACTGCTGAGGAGGGCACCGGCAGCTACATGACTACGTGCATGATGTGGTGGTTCGTGCCCAAGCCCCCTTTCCTCCCATACATTAACTCAGCTGAGCCCAGAGTGGGCTGACCATGGTCTCAGGGAGTTGCTGGCATGTGACTGGAGGTAAGAAGAATGAGATGGCACGTGCTGCATCAAGGTTGACCAGGGGATGTAGTTGGGGTGGGAAGGAAGCATAATGAATTGCCATGGCAGGAAGCGTGATAAGGCTAGGAAAGTGTAGCAATCACTTGTGGAACCATACAATACCTACAAAACTCATCTTCTGCTACCTGTGGTTGTTGATTCATGCTCACATGCCTGTGTATGTCTGTATCTGTATGTGTGAGGAATGGGGTTTCTTTAATAAGGGCAATTGGGGTCATTTTCTTATCCTCTGCCTCTGCTTTTGACCCTAAAGCTGCTCATCTAGGTATCTGAGGAACTTACTCCACTGGCCTGGTAACTGAGTAATGTCTGGCCGTAGGTCCTAGAGGCTGTATATAACAAATTGCACTGTGGCAGGACTGTACTTAAATATCTGATGAAACTTGTCATGTAAGTCACCACTATTTTGAGTTGCATGTAAGAACTGAGACAGGCAGCCTTGAAACATTTGAATTAAAAGTGGCACTGCTCAATGCTGTAACAGCAACACACAGCAGCGAGCTGCCAGGCTGTCACTGAGTGGGATGCAAAGTCTATTTAGGCAATGGTGAAAGCACCCCCATTTCTGGGCCTGCTCCAAATACCTGGAGACTAAAGTGCCAGTAAGAAGAATCACTTTAACGCTCAGGTCTTCTCTGAGCGAACACGTCCAGGATCTAGTCACTCGTTATCCAGGAGGGTGAATTCTGTTCTGTGATCAGCACATGGGAGAGAGAAGACAGTGTGAGACAATATTATTGGGGAAATAGGTTTGTTTTAAAAACCTTTTTCCTTGTTGAAGCCAGTCAACTTTATTAATAATTAAGTGATGTATCTGCTGACTGAAGTGATTGCAATGATGGCTGGCATCCTGCTTTCTTCTTGCCTTAGCTGCTAAACTGGCCTTGAGTCACTTCATTTTCCTAGCACAATGTAGTAATACCAAAATTCACCCTCTGGGTCGGGTGTAAGGCTTGTCCCCAGCCCTACTCGCAGCACCCACCCACAGCGGAAGTCACTAAGGTCCTCGGATGTGATGGGCTCTACTGTAAGCTCATGAGATGGACTTTGAGCTTCTAGAGTCTCAGAGTTCATTGCTATATTCACCTCTACTGGGAATGTGATCAGAAATGAGATTTTAGAGTGTCCAGTAGGCTTGTTCAAACAAATCAAAGAGAATTTTGAAAGAACAGCTGTAGAATAATCCTGCTTGAGCTTTAAAGAGATTCTTGGTCATTTCTACTGCTTTTTGTTTTGTTACTCCACAGAGTGTTCAATGACATTAATAATACTTGAATTACTGCCAAATTTATGTTGTATTTTTAAACTCAGGCATGGACATCAGGGAGTACTGAGAAAGGTATGAGTCAGATATTTTTGTACTTAACTCTAAGGACTAGAACCAAGAGTAGGACCATAGTTCAAAAGCTTAACAGAGCTGTTATGCTTGGAACAGGTTAAACTTCAATAGAGATAAAAGATCACATTTAACTACTCTTAAATACTTATGGATAAGTTAACGTGGACTTTTACACAGTACATTAGTGACAGCTACTTTTGCTCACAAAGAAAATTACTGAAATCAAAATATTTGCTGAACCACAACAAAATAGTGTCATGTTTTTGTTAAGGTTTAAACATAAGCTAACCAAAGGGGAAATTAGATTCAGCACAATTTCTTGTGTCACAAAGCAAAGCTATTTAGAAGTACTAATTCCATTTTTGCATGCCTTCAAAAAGATAGCTCATTCTTGTACAAACTAATCCACTTCACTTCCAAGCAAATGCTTTGTCTCTGGTTTAGTTATCAGAAAATCTTAAAAGCAAAAGATTAAAAAAGCTAACAAAACCAAATGAAATGAGAGGTCTGTAACTTAAAACATGAATAGGGCTGTCCACTTAACCTAACTGGCTGATAACATTTATCACATCACATCACATGTATCACCTGTTTTCTTCATTACACTTAACGAGAGCAAGGACTTAATTTTATAACATTATTTCCAAAGTTCTGCAATAAGAAACAGCATTTACATTTTGCTAATGTCAATGCAAATCAAGAGTCATGTTATTGGAACTGATGGAGCCACACAGGCATACAGAAAAGAACTGGATTATCTTCTCTGGTGAGCAGTTCACTTGAGACATGAATATGTGTTTTCTCACTTTTCTTAAATTATATTTGGTGCGTTGTAGCAGTTAGCGACAGACGCACATTGTCCACCTTTCTGTCTTAAAAACAAAACCAAATCAAAAAACACAGAACAAATGTGAAGGCTCAGATTTATATCCTGTTATGTGATGTACAGTGATTGCATGTTGCTGACCTTGCCCTTTCTGTTCACTTCCATACAGATTGCCTGCAAAAGGGCAAAATAAAGCATGTGATCTGATGCAATTTTCCATCATCCTCAGTCCTTTAGCTGCGGTAAGGAGTGTGTGGGAGGAGGTGCAATATAAGCACTGCTGGCAAGAAACTGTACAAAAGACTTGAAAGTTTGGATTACTGGCCCTTATGTATAAACACACACACACACACACGCACACATTTCCCTTTAATGTCTCTGCCATTCGTGGCAACGCACCCAAACCAGCTGTGCTGCCAGCTGTTCTTTCAAAAGTAACTGGCCTTCAATTCAATGAAATTCTGAAGCACTGAACAGTCCAGTTGAAAACACAAAGGGAACGAATCCCTTCATTCCTTTGAAAACTGCCTGCCATTAACTTCTTCAGATTCCTTTCATTTACTGCAAAATGGGGAAATAAGAATGACTGTTTTTTAATTCTGTTTTTTTCAGCTGTGAAGACTTAAATTGTTTTATAATTATTCATATGTCAAACTATGTTATTTTTCTGCAATTTAGCCTTATATACTATCTCAGCTAGTAATTTTAAAATTCTTTGTTACTTTTTTCTGAATCTTTTACCATTTTGGCAATGGTACCATGCATGTTTCTTTAGGTCTGCTGTCCAAACACTGGAGACCACAAATCAAATAGTAAAGGCTGTTAGATATGTTTTTGGTATCTGGTCTGTTTTTCTTTATGGTTTTATTAATATAGCTGACTTTGCTATTTCTTTTTTAAATAGGAATGAGCACTGATCAGTGGCATTTATTACCCTATTGACAGAGATTTCCAAGTTTTTTGTTGACTGAAGCTTAAAAAAATATCTTTGAAAGGCATCAATTTGCTAGTGATATGATTTGATTAAATAATACTTTTCTCAAAAAGTTATGGTAATCCTGTCTGCTCATAAATAACTTTTGTGAAGCAAGTTGCCAGCAGCACACCCCAACTAAACCATGGAAGAAGTATATTCCTTTAACTCTCTATAGGCAGCAATATTATTGGTCAGTGCAAACAGGATTGAAAGGAAGGATGAAGGATATATCTGCAGAATCACAGAACAGTTGGGGTTGGAAAGGACCTCTGGAGATCATCTGGCCCAACCACCTGCTCAAGCAGGGTCACCTAGATCAGGTTGCCCAGGATTGTTTACTGTAGTGAAACATAACAGTCTGTAGCCCTGAGTATCAAAAAGGAAAACGTGAAGCAAATGCAACCTAAATATGATGTAGCTTGAAATCATGTGGGGAATATATATAGGTTACAGGTCCCCGAAACCAGGAGGAAAGAGAGCTTTCTTTGACAGCATGTACTCATCCTCTATATTATTTTGATATTAGAAATTAAAAATATAGAACTAAAATATTGGATCATGTATCTTCTGCATAAAAAGCTCAGTTTTACTACAAACTTTCTTACTTGGAAAGAGTACACCCAACATTTCAGAATAATGGGTATATAGTACTGGGTCTATTTCCAGTATCTTTTTATCCGAGGCAAAGAAATCAATTTACAACATGTCTGATTAATGATTAACGCGTACAGATTCTTCACTTCATAGAAAACTGTAGTCTGCAAGTTTCTGTCCAGATTTCTTTCTGAACAGTAACTGAAGGTTTTGCACATGCAGTAAATGGTCATTTACCTATAAAGTGAAGCATAGGAAGCCTTAAAAAGGCTTCTAGAAACAGAAGAATGTGGCTCAAAAGCCAGATACTGCTCTTATATTGCATTGCAAGTGAAGTTTGGATGGCAAAGCAACTTGACTCTAGAAGGAATTTCTCACAAGGACTTTACTCACTTGAAGACCACAGTTCTGTAAAGTGGAGCAGACTGAAAAGGAGCTTGTACCAGGGCAAGTACTGCAAGATACGAGGCTGTTGTGCAGGAAGAGATGATGGCTGCAGCTTTAACATCGCTTCCCGAGCAGCTATGTGCTACTGCGATCAGTTCTGTACCACAGGTCCTCCTGGCCCTGTAGATTGCTGTGCTGATTACTGGGACATCTGTGACAACGCTGTTGAGCACACTAGGTCAGATAAGCGTTGGCCACTTCCAGCATCGGGTACGTAGAGAGAGTGTGACCAACTGCCGTTAGCACATCACAATAAAAATGTACTTGAAACTAAAGCCACTGATTAATTTTTAGTATATTAATTGTTAGTGTATTTCAGCTAAAATGTGACTAAAGACACAGTGGAAAAACACTAACATTGATATGAAGCAGGAGTAAGAATTTGGGTTGCTATTATTTCTTTTCCCCCAGGGACATATTTTTTAGGGTTAGCTAGATAATATCTTTTTTGGAAAGAGCTCCTGAAGTTTGCCCAAATAAGATGACCTCATTGGGTCATTAGTGTAATTTCATGGATTTCAATAGAGCATCACAGATTAACATGAGATTAAAATAAAAGCTCCAAATTTTAGTATTCATTGTTAAAAACGGACCTTGAGGCTTATCCTTAATGGTATTAGCCTGAGGTATCCTGTAGTAGCTTAGACCCAGCATAGATCCTGTGGGACATCATTTTCCTTCCAGTGGCTCAGGTGCAGGTGTAGCTGAAGAAATGTGACTAGAACAGGGATTTCTATCTAATACTGTCCTTTTTCGGTTTCTCACTAGTTGGCTTGCAGTGGAACTCCCTCCAGGACTGCTGTAAACTCAGTCTATTTTTTTAGAAGTAGAGATTGCAAGCAGCTGGTCCTCACTTCGTTCCTCCATAGGCCAAATCACTGCTGGTGATAAAGATTAGAATTGGGGATTTTAACACCATGTAGTTTCTTACTGTTCAAAGGCCAAATTTGGCTAAAAATGACTGTACCAAACTTCTAAAAGCATAAATCAGCACAAATATCACCATGACTTTTTAAAATTAACTGCTTCTTTGAAATAACTTTGATGTTTACACATCAGCGCTCAGATCACAAGCTCTTCAGAAGGCTATGTTCTTAAGCTAGGCGTAGAGCCAAAACCTAATAAGTGATCATAACAGGGAGTGACAAAAATGCTAAATACTGTAAAGCAAATTTGCTTTCCAAAGTGTTTCTAATCATCTAAAAGAATGTGCTATGATTTATGTAAATAAAGATATTTATTTCATATTTATTTAAATTGCACAGTTGCTTATTAACTTCCAAAAGATCGGGGGGTTGTAGTGAGCTCTACATAAACATATAGCTGCATTTCTGCTCCTGAGCTGTCAGCCTAAGGTTCTAATTTTGCAAACTGTTTCAATGAAGCAAACCACTACAAAATCTGCAGCAGTCTGCCATACGGATCCTGCGGTAGGTCTACCTCTGAAAGGTAAAAATGTAATGGATAGTTTGGAGACAAAGAATTATGTGAGGGGGACTATTTTTGCTGTCTTCCTTAATCCAAAATTTGCATATGTATTCACTGTTCTGTAACTCCTGCAGGTTGTACATGCCTGTTGTAGATAGCAATTACATTTAATCTAATCATGCACCCTTATTTGTCCTTTATGTGAGCTCATACCCTATTTTTTATGTCTTGCCTCAAAACAAGCTCCTGGTTTTTTTTTCCTGATTGTTAAAGTGCTGCATTGATGGAAAGACAACCACTTTTTTTAATCTGCTTATTGAATATTTTTTATACAAGTAATTTATAAGGTAGAGAGACAATAATAAAACAGTCAGAATGCATCAGAAAAAAATAAATATAACTAAAGGAACTTTCTAGAACTGAAATGACTGAGGAGCAGGGAACAGAGAATGAAATTGGGAGGAAAAAACGGAGAAAAAAAAGGACTGGGTGTCTGAAGATTAAGCAAACTATGAGGCATTTTTAGAAATGACATAAGTATATTAGCTAACTTTTGGCTAGGAATTATTTAAGCACTAGAAGACCACTTATGTCAAATTACTTTTCACCTAGAAGATTGTAATCTTTCAGTCACCTGTGGCTTTACTTCCAGTGATTTCTGAGTTCTGGACTTTTGTGTGTTTGTTTGGTATTAAAAAATCCTTAGAATTTTATTTATTAATTATGTTTTTTTTTAAATCTTTTTATTTCAATTACTTTGATGGTACAAAAAAGACTGTATATCCTGTCAGTCAGCACAGTGGATCTCACCCTGGCAGCGGTACAAAGGAGGCCAGGAATACAGAGCTGGGATGGAAGCCCTGGTTTATCAGACCCACTCCGTATCACAGCCTCCATGTGCTATAATCCTATTCAGAAAGTCATTAGGCTCTATCTTAAAATGAATTAATTTCTTATTTACCCCATGACTCTGGCTAGGAGGCTGTTCAGAGTCCCGGTGCCCTGATGCTTTGGACCCTCCTTGTGATTTCCAGCTTATTCCTGTTCGCTTCCATCTATTCTTATGCCATCAGTCTCTGTTAGCTTAGATATGTCTACTATCTTTCTGACACTGATATCTAAAGTACTTTTCCAAGTTGTACTCTTAGCCCAGCTAAGTCTTAATTTGGCTAGGCTAAAGAAGCTCTTCTTCTAGTCTTCAGTTCCCTAAACGTACATTATTAGAAAGCTCCTGTACTTGTCCAAGTTTGTACTTTCTGTTGGAAATGGGTGGTGAGAACTGCCAGCAGTGCCCTAGATGAAGCCTCATCCCATCATGCATACAGTGCATTAATACTTCCTTTCCTTCCTATATATGAAATGTCTTGCTTGAAGCCTCCTTCCAGTTATTGTCTGATTCTGATTTTGTGGGAGACTATGAAAAAACGTGAGACTTAAGTAATTTGCCTTAGATGTACTCTGAAAAATATCTCCGTTCTCAGAAAAAAACTGAATTTGAGCAATCAGTTTGGGCCTCAGACTGTTTGGGGGGGGGGGGGCTATAGCTCACCTACATCTGAGCTAGCTGGCATAGTCTCCTGTATAACTAACAGCAAGAAATAGGACCCTTATAATTAATTCATGCGTTCTAGTCAATTTGCGTACCTGAGTATGAAATTATTTATGACCTAGAAGCTCATATTTCTCTCTTGTAGGTAATGGAGATCTAGAGAGCTGAGATAGCCTAAATGTCTATATCTGGCCAGAGGGACTCCACCCATTGTCTTGAGAGAAGGATTGCCTTCCTCACAGTTCTGTCAGAGAAAAGTCATGATATAATGGTAATATAAGTTGACACTACAGTCCTATAAAATATGGCTAAAGCTGCCTGAAAATGGAGGAGAAAGGAGAACTTGAGGGTTCCTTGTTCCAAACTCTTTCAATGATTAAGAAATAGGATCTCTACTCATAGGCTCACCAAAATCTGTGGAGGGAGCATTAGAAAAGGTTAGAAAACAAAACCCCATGTGATAACTGTACCACCTTTATTATAGCCTTAATCCAAAGCCTTCTGCAGGCTTTCTTATCTTTCTTCTACTGAAGTTCTGACTATGAAATGCACTGAAGAATCAGTTTATGTGGAGAATTTTATAATATACAAAAGATCTTTTCTCAGTGAGGTATAATGAAAGAAAACAAAATAAGAGGAGTTTATTTATGTGGAAATGTCACCCAGTTTTATGCTAGGTTTTGGAAAATGTAAGAAACATATAGTAGCATTGGAACAAATTGATCTAATTCTTATACTAAGAAAGGGACAAACTGTATTGTAAGGAAAAGTAATATATTACAAAAGGTTTGGAATAGGTATTAGTCTTTAAAAATCAGTAACTGAAAACAACTTATTAAAGATCCTATTTTTAATTATGTATTATGTTATAGTTTTATTATTAGAAATTTATTTTGAAATTATTAGAAAATTTTATTTGAAGAATTGCTTTCTATTTATGTGCAAGATAATCACTCTTCAGTGTATGCTTTGATTTTTGTTGCTGATTTTATTTACTGTGAATAATAATGTACCTAGGAAAAAATTAAAATTCATCAGACTGTCTCCATTACATAGAAGAAAGTGGAAATAGCTATTCACATCTTTCATCAGAATAATTTATGCATAATGAATTCAACCAGTTAATTCAATAATAGCAAGAGTTTTGAGTTAGTTCCCTTCAAAATGATTATGTTTTTGACGCATCTATATGTTATGTTGGCAGGTTGTTATAAAGATGGCCGATATTACGGAGAAGGAACAACAATTAAAGACAACTGCAATTCCTGGTAATATTTCAGAGAACAGCAAATTGAATTTCATTTAGCATACATCATGAACAGGAATTAAGACAGTGAATGTCCTTAAATTCATATTAAATGTGCAACCAAATCAGAATGGTTGGAAGATTTGTCCTGTATTAAGGTATTGTAGAATTAGACTAAAGCTGCCTTAAACCAGTGGCAAGAGATCACTAGCCCTCCTTGGCAGGAGGGCAGCATCTGAAGGCAGCAGCGCCCCGGCATGCCAGAGCGCCAGCCCCAGGCTAGCAGCCAGAGCCAGCAGCTTTCCCCGGCCTCAGGCTGCTGGCTCCAGAGCCACCCCACATTGCTCTGACTGCATCCAAGGAGCTGAGCCCCACGGTCGCCTTCGTCTGGACGCAGGGTCTGTGCAGCAAGGTGTCTACGGGCACGTAGTTCCTTTCTGGGTATCTAAAATGAAACTTTCCTAAAAACATCTAATTTACAGTAAATTTCTTTTTTTCCCTGGTTGGGTCTAACCAAGACGGAAACAAAATTTGGCACTACCGTATTTCCTACAACATGCAAACCTTCCCACCTTTTTCCAATTAGGAATCATCAAGTAGTGAAGTAACACTGAGTAAGACTGTGTTTTTATTAATACTACCTGCCATTTGTGTCATTTACGCTTTTCTCCCTACTTTCTTTCTATTGTTAGAAAGCATATTTTTCCTTCGACAATTTTGCTCAGAGATGTTCTTGCCCTTTCAGCAAATGCTTCCAAAGTCTGTGGAGGTGTTCAAATGACGTCTGTCTTGTTCGCCCAGACTTAATTCACCACATCAATACTGGAGATTATGGGTGAGAGTCCTTTTATTTTAAGGTTTTATTGTAAACCACTCGATAGCTCATAATATGCATATGCAAATTATAAGTTATGGCATACTCCCCTCCACAATTACATCCCATCCAGAGAGTAGAAAAAGAGATATTCAGATTTGATAGCAAACAAACATCTATGAAACCTCTTTTTAAATCTCTGGCAGATTATAGGGATTTAAATGGAAAGATACTGAAAGTCTTACACTGGTAACAGTTAACAGTTGACGCCTATTTAAAGGCATCTAGCTGACGTCTATCTAAAATGTACTCCAAATTTCATATAATTTTTTGCTTTTAAAATGCTGTTTAGATAATTTTCCTTTATTCCTTTTTTATTACTCAGAACAGATATAAAGTCATTTTTCTCTATACCCAGCTGCATTATTGTACTTACCAGGACTCCGGGTAGCACTGGAGGAGAGGATGGGCCAAAGAGGGTCCAAGACGTCAGCATTTTGTCAGGTTTAGTATTTTTCTTGCTACGAGTTCTTGCTCCCTCTGAGTAGTGCAGAGGTGTCAGGAAAACCCTCCATATGAGGGCAGCAACCTGGGAGCCTGCTGGCTGTTTACAGAGATACTGGGATTTCCTCTCTAGCAACTGGGACACTAAATTCACCAATGACACCTGTGCAGGTGCCCACATTTCAAGTTGTGACCAAGTACTGGAACATTTTGTACTTCATGGGAGTGATTCAAACCAACTGAGTTAGGACAGACAATTAAATTGATCACTTGGACCCCTTCACCTTTTTTTTTCTTACCAGTGGTAAGACACCACAGGGTGGTTTAGCCTGCCTGAAATATGGCTCAGCTTCTGCAGGTGCTTACACTCTCCACTGACGACAGGCACATCAAGCGTGATGAGGCTTCACATTTGCACAGCATGAATTGTACTTCTTTTTTCATCGTATACAGGCAAGAAGGGAAAGAATAAATAGAATGTTCTCCCTTGTGGATCAGCTATTTTCTAGCAATAAATCCAATTTCTATATGTTCCAAATGTGTATAATTGCAATCTTTTTTCTGTTGTGTTTACGGTTTTCACAGTTAACCCTAAATTCTAAGTCTGGTCTGCTCTCCTCAGGGAAAGTAGTAGGGACAGAATAACTAAAGACAGCAACGGGGCCACTTCTCCCAGCTGTAAACCCAGGCAGAACATTGCCAGATGGACTTTCTGCAGGGTTTGCCAGTGTCTCACCTGAGCTTTAAAAGCCCGCTTGAAGCTATTATTTCTCTGTTGGCATCTGGACTGAAGCATAATGTAAGCGTAACTTCAAGGCAACAGTAATTGTTATCACTGAGCATCTGATTTTCCAGTACTTGTCTGAAGCATTGCATGCTCATCTGCTACTGGCCAACACAGTGCTGATCTCAAATCGCCACTTTTCATACAACGCTGTGTTGCTCCATGCTTGAGTGATCTGCCTTAGAAGAACCTGTACTAAATATTTTCTCATGCAGATATAATACAATGTTTTAAAACCTAAGCAACTCTGAATTGAAAAAAATATTTCTGGATGTTATTGTTAGTGGTGCTCTTATGCTCTTATAAAGAAGGAGCAAGGTTGTAATGGGAGCAGTATCTCTAACACGGGTTTTGTTTGTTTTGTGTCTATGAGGAAGATGGAAAGCTGACAACTACAGCCTGTTCTGGGGAATGACACTGGAAGAAGGTTTCAAAAAACGCCTGGGAACACTCCCTCCATCTCATTCCTTGCTGAATATGAAAGAAACTCCAGTGAGTGTCAATTGCAATTGTTAAATTTTGTCAATAACTTTATGATGTGGAAAAATAACTGGAAAATTATAATCACACAGTTCATGGATTTAACACTAACTGCTTCCATATTGCATATGGAACTTCCAGAGTAGTTCTCCTAGCCATAGACAGTGTGGTCATGCTGATAGAAATCAAACTAGGAGGAGCAAAAGGAAATGCTATCCACTGGGAAGCTGCACACCGACATTCACTTAACCAGTGCTATCTTGTAGATCACCGATGTGTAGAAGTCTTTGCTTCTTCAAAATGCTTCCATATCTTCTCCATGTGCTAATCTATTCCAATTGTACATATCACCGCAAAAAAGCTCTGTACATACATCTTTAAGGACAATGGCTGACACTAAACAGGATTCCTACAAAGAAATCCTGGAAGTCTATATGGTAAAGCAATGTAAAGGTGCAGAATGAGGCTGGAAATTTGGGCCAAATGGAAAGAAAAGTAATGGGAAGTACATGAAAATAAGATGATTCTCTAACACTAGCTGTCTAAACTTCTTGGTCACGGCCACTTTCTTGGCAGTTAAATTAAATTTCCTATCACATATTTGTGCTCAAATTAGTTCTGCAGCAGAGCAAATATACTTTAAATTAGGTTAAGCAATTAAGGAAGAAATGCATAGTTACTGAATCTGAAATAGGTTCTCCAATGTTTTGAATCAGTTAGCTTCTTTCTTGGAAGGCCTACTATTATGCAAATTATAGTCTTGAAAAAACAACTACCCCAACAATGAGAATGAAATTAGAATAATTGCAGGGATAAGTAGATAGATCTGAGGTTTGCCAATAGCATTGAACATGCTTCTTTTCGATCTTTGGCATCTACATAGCTCAGGCTAGTGATTCTATATGAAGTCAATTGCTGATGTTTATTGCATATGCATATAGCTATAAGAATATGGCAAAAGGGCCTCCAAATCACAGAAGGCCTTGTGGGTACACCAAGGCAGAGTTATCACTTGAAGGGGAATTCGGGAGGACCAACATTTTTAAGTGTCTTGACCCTTTTTGCTTGATCTGAACTGGTTCTTTGTCCCACACAAAGTCTGCTTGCCCCAGTGTGGAGAGGCATTGGGCTGTGGCCCAGGAAGATTGCCTGGCATATTCCATGTTACACTATAAATGATTATCAGAGCCAGAAATAACAGAAACTGAACTCTACAGACCGTGACTTGCCTCTTGTGCTTGGCTAGACTGCTCTTCACAGCAAAGGAGGAATCCATTTGAGCTAAAGATGTCAAGTCAAAACAGGAAAATGCAATATTGAGTCATATCTGCCACAAATTGCCAGTGAACTACAACGAAGATAGTTTAAGAGAGGTGGATTGTTTCTTTTTGCAGGGGTGGTGAGAGTTTTTTGTTTGTTTTTAGGGGGGAGGGTGTTGAAGAATACAATTTAATGTTCATATAGCAGAAGCAAGAAATGAGTGTAACGTGATTAGCTCCGACATTGTCTTCTTCATTATTAGGTATCTAGTTAGGTGAGACAGTTCCTGCCCAGAATAACAAGAAGGGGAAGAATACAAGAAATTCTCTGTAATGTTTTCTTTCTTCCATTACTCTTTGGGGAGCCGGTTACCCAGTGGTTCCACATTATGTTCAGGCTATTGAATCTTTGTTTTTAAGCTTCCTGTGGCTTCCTTGACTGGTGCACTACTTACACCCTTTGTTACCCTGATACATTTCCCAGGCACAAGTTCTCTATCTGTTGCCTTTTTGCAAAATCTATGAGCCAGAACTCAACTACCTTTGGCCATGCCAGACTCCCCAGAAGCTTCAATGCATTCTTCTGGAGAAATCCAGCTTTGTGCATTTAACCATTTAACCCTCAGGAAGTCCTAGGCACTGCTGGAAGCACAAGCTTTGCACAGGATTCTAGGAAATCTTCCTCTCTACTTATAAAACCTAAAAATACACAGTAATAACCTCTGTATGACTTTCTCCGCTTCTGGAGAATGCTTTGAGCTTACAGAAAATTGCTCTGATTTTTACAGAAGCCCATCTCCTGCCTACAGTTTCTCTTCAGAAATATTAAATCTTTCTTACTCTTGGATAGCCTTGACTTAGAAAGCAGCTCCTTAGTTTCCTTGTTCTGCATCGTGAAATTTCCTACTTGCCAAATTTCAATACTTGACAGAAATATATGAGAAAACTAGTTTTCTTCACTTCAGCTGACCCAAGTTAGTAGGTGATTCCATTTGAATTAGCAGTTATCACGACTTAATGACCAGTGGGATGAAGATGTGATAAAGTATCACTTTATAGCTGGCTCTATATTGATTGATTGCCCTGTGTGATTCAGCAAGTTTGCAGCAGGGGTCAGGGTGCATGAGGGGCACCTGGACAGATTCTTCCAGAAGTTAGCCATGGAGTTAACTTCCAGGCACTTTTGAAAATAAGTAACTTACTAGATTTTCAGAGAAACCTGCCTCTGCTTCCTCTTCCGTGGATAATTTTCTGTCACTGATATTTTGTAAGGCACATCAACACATCTACAAAGATCTAGTGACAAAACCATGCGAATTTTCATGAAAGTGTTTCCATTAAGATTCACCTCTACCCAGGAGACAGCTCAGAAAAGGATATGAATGACAAGAAATTCAGAAACAATAAGTTCAGATTTTTGGAAAACCTGAACGACCTGACCCTAAGTGACTTGTTGATCACTAATTTACCTACAGGCCAAGGTACTACTTACTGTTACTAAATAAATCTTCATGCACTCTCTAGGGTTATTACTATCTTTCCCATTTTGCAGGTGAGGAAACTGCAAAACATTTGCCTAAAGTCACCTATTTAGTTGATAAAAGTGCTATGATTAGTGTTCAGGAGCTCTGTCCTGTGCTTATCTGATTAAAACCTGGTAGCTTTGCTAATGAAGAATGAAAATGACAGCTACACATTCACTAAATACAACTTTTTCTGATTTTAAATAAAAATCATTTCTCTAGCAGGTCTCTGATCTTATTTTGTGAGTAAAAGAAAACTTCTAGTATCTAAGGGGCTGCTGTTTTGATCAATTTTTACTGGATTTGCAGGATGCTTGAGAAAAGGAAGTACATGCAAAAAATATTCAGGAATCTAATGCCCTTCCGTGTTAGCCATTTTATAACTACGGCAGACCCTTAGTTCTTGGTAGCGCTGAAATGTTTCGTCATAAAGTAGAGGTATTTTAGTTATTTCTTTGACTGATAATCCAATTACAAACTTGGCTTCATAACATCACTTCTAATTAAACCGCGTAACAGAGCTACATTTTGGCTTGGGGAAAATGCAAGCATCTTGAAATTGCTCACAGAGTTTTTAAAAGCTTTACTATTAATAAAAGACTGTATTTGCTCAAAAAGGTGATGTTTTTCACCTTTATTAATACCACATGATGGCATACTAGAATATCTAAAAGAAAATTGTGGGGCTTGTGAGCTAAATATGAGCTGAGGACACTCTATGGTAAACTATGGGGAGATCTGAATATAAACTGACAGCTAGATACACCATTAAAATCTTTATGACTCCTGGGAAAGTTGAAGTCCCTGAGCATATCACTGCAGAACATGGGCGTTATCTTAGAAGGCTGGCATATCAAAGTGCTATCATGCAAGAAAATTGAAAACATAATTAAGTTAATAAGGCACCATTTTGACAGGCATTAAACATCAAAGACCTCAAAAAGACAATGTAAAAATACACAAAGTACACTGTTGCTGCCTTAGAATACAAATTATTTTATGTTATGTCCTCTGATATACGTCTCATAGTAAAAAAGTTCAGCAGCTATACATCTCTTCCCTCTTGCAAATTGAGGGGCATGCATGCCCATTTTGTCTTTTCAAAAAAATGTGATGCAAAGAACTATTTTTTTACATTTAAAAATATTTTAATTTTTAAAAATGTTTACAGCTTTCCTTAGACAAAATATTTCCACATTCAGCAAAATCAGTAATTTTAGGCTTTTTTCTCTGATAGGCCATCTGATTTTTCTGAAGAAAAGTCATAGCTTCAATTTGAGAATTCTTTTATAACCCTATAACCCTTTACCTTCCCCTTTTGGCCAGGTTGCTTGCTTGATGGCGTAGAATACATATGCATGATTAAAAAGTTTGTTGATTGTTTTGCTGATTGCATTGTGCTGTCTGACAGTATCATATGGAGCACATACTGAGAAACAATCATCTAAACCTCCTTTTTTGTCAAAGAACAGTAAAGTTCCTGAATATCATGGTAGCAATTTTTCGGAGTAAAAGCTTCTGCTTCTGGCTGCAGGTCAGTCCTGTGTTTTTTAAATGACAAGGCTGAGTGTTAATGAGGAATTTTCTCTGGGATTTACAATTTGAGGCTATCAAATACATTGGCAGTAGTTTAGGAATGTGTAAAGTAACTTATTGGCATAGACCAAAAATCTATTTAGGTATCATTTGGAATATTGCATGCGGTCACTGCCCAGGTTGTGTGTGCTAACCTTTACCAAATTCTGCTTGTTTACCAGCTGATAGCAAGCAGTTTTATCAAGCAAATGAAATGCTAGTTGTTTGGTATTTTGCCAGTGTCAATAATCTTCAAAGGAAATCTTGTGCTTTTGCTTGCTCATTAATAATGAATGTAATGATAATTTAGCAAGAGAGTCTTTAATGTAGCAGTTGCTTTGTGTGCATCCTTTGTAGTTTTCAGTCATGTGTTTCTAGCAAGCAAGAAGAAGATAGACTTTTGGAAGTGATTAAATCAAAATATTGTGATTAATACTTTAACAAGATTAAGTAGATCATTGACTTGTCAGGGGTGTAGGTAAGCCTTTCAAAAGCACTTAAGTGCCTCAAAAGCTTACAATACACCTTGAAAATGTCTAGTGGCATTTAGGACTAAAAGCCTGGGTCTAGACTGCTGAACCCAGAGGCACTTCAGAGTTACTGGTTCTGGGTGTGTGCACATACTGTATCCCAGTCTAATATCAGATAAAGACCTGAGGTACACGGTCTCTTCTCTCCCTCCCTCACTTCTTCTCCACCTTTAGTTTTCCTTGGGAAGGAAATCCAAGCTGGATGGAGGCACTGGCGTTTCCCAAGACATACCGCGAAGCAATCGTGACACAGCCACATTGCTAAAGCAGTTCCCCCCGAGAGTCCTGAAACAGCTTGAAAAAACTGGGCTAAAATGTTTAAATAACCTGAGGAAAAAGCCTTGTAAGTCACTTAAGCACTTCAGAAAAAGGATGCAGCAAGGATACCCAGAATTAGAAGACTGAGGATAAATAAATAGAAATAAAATAAAGGATTGTAAACAGAATAGAAGCTATTGTGCTTCAGGGCATAAGCCTGCTTATAATAAAGAAGAATCAGGGAATGTTTGTCTTGGGAGCAGATTATCTTATAAATGCAGATTTCCTTGTATTTTCTCTGGAAAAAAATGCTTTCCACCATCGAGAGACACTGCTAGACTGGATGGACCATTGTTGCCACTCAGTACAGCAAGCAGTCCACAAAGTCTGGCAATATTGGAAAAAAAGGTCTGTCGTTTGGTATGTCAAACAGAGCAGATTGAGTAGTTACACCAAATTGTGCTCGCAGATGTGGCTATTCAAGCAAAGTGTGGAGGACGTAACTTAAGGCTGAGAGATGAAGATACCAAGAAGAGGATGGCCAAACGGACATACTGAACAGGCCATGAGTTCTCATCAGCTCACCATCAGATCGTGAAGCAAAAGAAAAAACACTAGTTTTCATTCTGGAATAAGAATGAGTGCTGGAGATTGAAAAACCTCTTTGTAAAAGAGGAATCACCCATACACTCTACTAATTCCTCCCCTGTGGTAATTAGTATCTCCAGGCACAAGGAAAGACATTCACTTGATATGTAATTCGCTTCATATGTAATTCATATCAAGGTAAAGAGGGTAGCAGGTACATAACCTTACTGCTATTCACAGCAGAAGGCTCTTCCTTCCAAAAATGCCAGCTGGGTGATAACCGATGTGTTTCATAGGTAAATATTGGTTGGGATAAAAATGAGATAGGCAGCAGGCTGGTTTCTCACCAAACCCTGCCTAGCTGGCAGATGCGGAGCTGAGCTTTCCATCTGAGCGGCTGGAGCCCCAGAAACCCGAGCCCTGGCTCGAAGGCTGCCAAACTCATGGAGCGCCCAGCCTCCAAACGGACGTACTGGAAACCACAGCTTCTAATGCTTTCCATTTTCTCAATTTAAAAATTAAGAATTTTTAAGGCAAAATTAGGGTCAAATTTACTCTTAATGCATTCCTAAGTATGGAAATAAAATACACTTTGGTCTTGTACACTTTGTTTTAGAGAAACTCACTACCAGAAGAAAAATTTCCTGCGTTTTTTGCAGCCACTTATGCATGGCCTGAGTGGATTCATGATCCTTTGGATCAACGAAACTGTGGAGCATCCTGGGCTTTTTCAACTGCAAGTAATATCAGTTTCATTTCCTTTTTAAAATGTCATTGTATGTTACAAGTGTGACAGAAACTTGTACAGATTAGTAAGAAAGTGATTTCAGCTTGCTGTTCGTTTTTTATCAGCAAATAGCAGCATTTAAAATTACTACACCTTTCCCTCTAAGACGTTTCAATGACTTAAGAAACTAAGTTGCAGAGCCTTTTTCTTTGCTTTTCATAAATTTGCACATCAGTGGGAGTCTTGCTGGTAAAAGAAAGTAGAGAATGAATTGACTAGAGCCCTTTACCATTACTAGTAGAGTAAGTTTTAAAAAACCTATATGACCTGCTTGAACAACTACATACTTTTCTGGAAAGACTAAAAGAAGGAGGCTTTTTTTTCCCCATATATTTTTATATTTGTGCACTTGCCATTATCTAATCTTACTATTCAAGTAAATGAAGTATAATATTTTCAATAATTTTATGAGGAGAAACACTGATACTGCTCAGATATTTATGTAAGAAATTATTTTTATATTCTGTAAATAAAGAAATGTCAGAACCTGAGGCTGAGTTACACTGCTACAGCCTCCAGTTTTATGAAAAATGGACTCATGAGCATTTGTATGCCCTTCTCCAAGGGAACTATAGAGATTAGTTCTGTTCAATTTTTTTTAAGCGGTAAGAAATCTCAGTACATATTGGGACTTATAAAGATAGAGAAAAAATTTATACAATCCTTATGACTTGGTCCTACCAGCGGATTCTCATGGGCACAGGTTTCTGCAACTGCTGCTGTAAATCACAATGTTAAGAAAAGGAAAGGAACATTTAGGTTAGTTAATCCCAACTTTCTGCCAAAGCCAAACTAAACACACTCTGTTACCGAAGTACCTTGTCCATTGTGGTTATAAATGAGAAAATCAAGACAGCTAACAGCTCTCCTGACAGATTACTGCAGAGATGAATAAAATGCACTGAGCAAAGCTTTCCAGATGCTCAGCCTGAATTTCCTCTTTAATAAATGATTCCTCTGATTTTAATTCGCATCATGATTTTCAATGCTAAATATTATCAGCTCCCTTCCCATGGCGTAGAGGTAATTCTAATAGATTCAATATAAATTTTCAACCTTCTTTGTAAAATTAATTCTCATTCAAAGAATATGGAAGCATTGCTGTATCATATCTTCTTATTGTAATTTCTGTAAGAATTCCAAAATCCTTAAAAAAAAAAAAAAAGCTTTTCTAACCATGAAAATAGTTTCACTGTGTTACATGTCATGACAGTGTAAAACAGAGTCACTGTCAGCTGACTTCATTTGCCCTTCCTCTTTTTTCTGAAGGCTGGTCTAAAGTTCACTGAAGTCAGTGTTGATTTTGATTAGGCTTTAGATTTCAATGTAGATTTTTATTTTCAGGCTCAAAAATGAAGAGCTAATGATAAAAGTTATAATTTCAGTACCGGTAATGATTGTGATTGAGCCTTCATTAAAAAATGAAACAGAAGAGTCTTATTTCACCTACAATTTAGTTACTCTAGTCTGCCTTTAAATCAGTGCATGACTATATTAGTACTTAGAACCATGACTTTCTAATCTAGTGTAGACATCTAAGATTACTATCTCAGAAGTAGAATTTTCCATGATAAGGAAAGGGAGTTCAATGCATCCCACACTTATGCAATAATATGAGCAATTCCAAAACTTTCAAAAACAAAACTTCCAAAATTTCTATCCAATAAATCCAATACATACTTTCAGTCTTGAATTTTATTCTTGATAGGACTGTTCATTTTTGGGTTTTTTTCCCCAAGTGAAGGAAGGAAATATAGAAAGTGACTCTTGAATAACAGGAACTTGGACAGTTATCTGCAGAGAGGTAGGAAGTATCTGCATATTCTGCTGAAATCAGCCAGAGATGGATGTGCATTAACAAACACGGACTAGACTATCAGACTAGATCATATGGGATGTTATGATAACCAGTAAATCTATGGATTTACAATATTACAGCAAACTTGCTCACTTATCTTTGTAATTTCACAATTATCTCCATCAAAATTCTGTACACATTATATCCCAATTGTTTTGTAAGGACACCCACACAGATTGAAAATATTAATGTTTTGTTTCAGGCCACCTTTCACAATGATCAGAGAGCTTTCATGAATAATTATTTACTTTTGATAACAGAAATGTCTTTCAAAACAGGTGTTGCAGCAGATAGAATTGCAATTCATTCTGAAGGTGTGATCACAGACAACCTTTCCGTTCAGAATTTGATCTCTTGTGATACCAGGAATCAACATGGATGTAATGGTGGAAGTATTGATGGTGCTTGGAGATATCTGAAAACACACGGGTAAATATTTAACTATCTGTTTAGACTATTTTAATTTCATCCATTTGATTAAGGTCCACGTGTTATAATGATTATTTCTGACCTTTCAAAAAAGAAACATTTAGCTCTGTCTTAAGTCAGACTAACTCTATGACCTCATCAGGATTATCACTATCTCTCATTTACGCTTTCTTTAAATCACCTTCTTTGAAGCCCCGGAACTGTGAAGCTTTCCCAAAGGTATAGGTGAAGACTATTTTGGATGAAATGAGAACCCTTGCTGAGAACACTCTGCAGCTATCTCCCATTTACGCCTCATTGTATCTAGATGTTGTCAGTATCTGTAATACCACTAGGAAAGAGTGTTAGCTACTTTAATAGCAGAACAAAAACTAAAGGATTATTTTTTATGTCAAGGATAGTATCATAAATAGACTCAAAATGTTTATAGTTCTTGGAATAAGGAGTCTTCATGTTAAGCAACCTTGAGTAAGCAGCCAGTTGTGCAAAACGATATTTTAAAGTTTCAAAATGGTCAAATATAGTCTTTATATAAAGCAAATTGTAGTTATGCCATCTCAAGGTGGTGCCAGAATGCAACACTGCAGCAAGGGATGTATCTAGATCTTTGTTCTGTTCAAGTTAGATTAAAAGAAATTAATGGCCCTCAAATTCTACATCAACAGCTAGGAGCTTTCTAAAATGACAAATAATAATTTATAGAATCACAGGAAAATTTAGGCTGACATGAACTTCTAGAGGCCACCTCCTGCTCAAAGCATGACTAACTCTGAAATTAGATCAAATTGCTCAGAGCTGTGTCCAGCTGGGTTTTGAATATGTCTGAGAATGGAGAGTTCCTTATGTCCCACTCTCCGGGTTGTTAATATAGATGCTAAACAGTATTGTGCCATTGTTAGGCCCTAATGAATGTCACTATTGAATGGTCATTTTGAACTGCTGACCTTTGAGCATGGTAGTCCAGTTCAGTTTCCTCTGACCCATCCAGTCTACATCTCTCCAATTTGCCTGGAAGAATACTACAGGAGATTGTGCTGAAAATGTTGCTAAAGTCAAGGTAAATGGTATCCACTGTTCTTCTTTCGTCTATGGAGTCAGTCATCCATTTATACAGAGGAATCAGGACGGTTAGGCACCCTCTACCCTGGCAAACCTGTGCTTTCTGCTCCCAATCTACTTCTTGGCCTTCACATGCCTGGAAATGGCTTCAAGGAGAATCTACAATAATCACATTTTATATAATCTATAATCAATTTCAGCTTTCTCATGTTACGAGAATTAATTTATACCTCCTGTTCCATACCAAAATCTACCCACTCTCTCGCTTTTACAGGCACACATCCCTTTCTCTGGTACATCTAATGCTAGCAGAAAGACAGATCTCAGGTCTACTATTGCCAACTTTTAATGTTAGTTAAAAAAAAAACAAAAAACAAAAAACATGAACAGATCAAGAGAATGTTAGCCATGACGCATCAGACATCGTAGTTGTCATGGCAGCCTGAGGATCCAAGTTAAGACTAAAGTGCTGTCATTCACATGGACACTAAGTACACAGAGCAATCATGATGGTTAGCTTCAAGTGTATGGAGTGTATTTCTGCTCTGACAAGGTTCTTGTATTGTTATGAGGAGATTTTGCAACAAGCATTTCTCTGTTTTCCTGTCTCAGGGTTTAAATATTAGAAGGATACTAATTTTGATCTAGGTTTTGAGTGGTAGACCCTAATTACATTGTGATAGTAATGAATTCCACCCTAGAAAGGGCCTCTTAGCATCTTATTCATGTAAAGCCAAAGGCTTTCCTAATGCGATGAAAGTTATAGTTTAGTATTTTAAGCAATGCTTTTCTGTAACTTCAAGAGCAGGCTTCTTTTAACTGACAGCTCAAGATCTTAAGAAAGTAAATAAAACTCTTTTTTGTTTTTTTTAACCTCTGATTATTCACTTGCTTATCATATTAGGGATAGCAACACAAGAATTACTGGAGTAGATCAGATAAAAGACCCATTTGAATGAGTATTCACTCCACAAGAGCTGGAGCTCCTTTTTCAGAGGAAAAAAACTAAAGAATGCAGATATAGCACAGTCTCCCAGGCTTCTGTTCCCTCTATTATCTCTGTGTAGGCGTAACCACCATAATGTCCAATAATAAGACTCTTTCTACACCAGAAAGTTGTATATTTTTTTACCTGCAGCAATGTGGGTAGAGTGGTGCAACCCTTTCTGCAAAGGCAGTATAAGTATACAGAAATTAGTTCATTTCCATAAGGAAAGAAAGGTGGGCTGAAGCTGTATGAAACAACTCTTTTAACTACTTTGTTGTATCCACACTGGAGCTTGTGCTAATATAAATACTGCAGTGAGAAGAATACTTCACGGCTGACCATATTGTACTAATCTGAAACCGATGTGTAGAACAGGCCTTTTGACTGGCATAAGTTTGAAAGCACTGAGGTAGGGCACCTCTCATCCCCAGAGGTGACTTAAAATTAGACCCTTTGGCCTCTGAACTCACAAATGCATGCATTATTGCTCAGTCATCTAAGACACCTTATGGTATTCACCAGACTCTTGCAGTGGACTGTCTGAATAAAGAATCTGCAAGGCAATTGCAAGAGCCATCATGAATTTTTTGAAGACTGTCCATGAGATCTCTGTAATATATGGCCAATCATCCAGTTTTATTGTTTCCGCAGAGCCAGTTGCTGCAGGTACAACGTCCCTGCGCTCTTACAGACCTTTACCTGTCATCCATATTTATCCCTGATTGTTGATTCACCAAAGTATCACACATGAAAATATCTGTACTTAGCCTGCTTAATAAACAAAAGACTTCAAAATACTCATTTTCTTTCCCATATCCAAAGGATATTTCAAATTATCCTCCAACTATCTTAACTACAGATAAGCACATTAAGAAAAAGATCCAAATGGAGAGGGCAGATACTGAAAGAGCACAAGGATGGCCAGAGCAAGGGTCCATCTAGTTCCACCCTTTGTTTCTGACACAGGCCAAGAGCAAATGGTATCATGTTTACCTAAAAAAAGAAAAAACTTTTGTGATTCACTGGCACTAACAGTTGAATCATTTTAGTTGCTGAAACATTGCAATCCATCATCCTTTACTTTTGACTATGAAAAATTGGAAATTTATGGAATAAAAGTCTAAAGTATCTCTTGAATGAGCCTTGTTAAATACCACTTCCTTTCTCACACTTTCAGGTAAATTTTATTTTATGAGCCAGTATCTTGCAATCCTTTTTTTCATTATCTCCATACCTAGCAATAAGAGGAAAGCACATCATTGATTTTCTGTGTGGGCTTGTAAACTTTCACAGCAGGTTTTCAATGTTGTTTTAAAGCTCCTGGCTTTCTGCTTTCTGAAGTGTGCTTATCTCAGATTTTTGATAGACCTTCAAGAAAACCAAATGCTGACCTAAACTGTCCGTAATGAAGTCAATAGAAGACTTCCATAGAGCTGAGTGAGGAGAGTTAAGCCAATGGTGTGACCCGACCTTTCAGAAATGCTGAGTGCCCAGTTAACAGTGAAATCTGTTATCAGTGGAATTGAACCGCTACCTGACACTCACTTTCCCTCTCTCTCTCTTTCTTCATTAATTAAAGAATAAATCTAGCTGATTATTATCAATTTTAGGGCTCTTAGTTACAAGTTATAAATTGAGAGGGATCTATGAGGTCTGAAAGCATCTATTTTATCTGGTAACGGAAATTAAAAGCTTAAAGTCTTTAAAAATGGAGAAGAACCATTTCAGTTCCAGGTAGCAAAGGGTTAATACACCTGAATGGAAATATTGCTTTTAAGCAGTGTCTGACCTGTTTCAGAATTTGGCCTCCCAGTGGTTGCAGAGTGTGATAAGGATATTATTGTTATTAATTTTGGCCAACTTGCTAATAATAATATAAGCTAATATTTTAAATTATGTCCTTATCTCAGTTAAGGCACATAAATGCAATAAAAATGAAAGATTGTCATCAGATTGCATACACAAAATCATAAATAACCTCATATGAACTCTGCTAAGGTTTTATGAATACAGCATTAACTTCTGATGTTTCTCGTTGGATATTGATTGCTCTTAGTGCTACTATATGTGCATATGCATAGGTACATGTACACACAAACACATTCATGTTTATTTCAGGTATTCTTCTATGACTCTTCTGTCGAGGTCTTCTCTGGTCCTATCCCTCAAATGTGAAATTTGTTTCAGAATGTGCAAACTAATGCAAAGAGCTGATACCTATCTTTATGTTAATTATGTTAAACTGCAAAGACTATGTTTAATGAAAGAATTTAAAAGTAACTGTTATTTCAGAGTTACCTTGTCCAAATTACCAAGTACCTCCAACACGCCAGCTCATCCTTTAGTGGTTCACTTCTTTTGCCGTAGAAGATGTAGGCAGAATTTGTGACAACTCCAGCAGGACAATCTAGCTGATAGAAGGGAAAAATCCCGGTCCCCCTGTCCCTGAACCAAACACCATCCTGCTGAAGGCAGAGGACATATTCATACTTTTACAGAATGAGGAACTCTGTAAACTTGCTTGATATGTGGGCAGTGTTCAAATAATTAAAAATTTGAAATAAAACTGGAAAACTATTTAAACAAGCTTCTTAATTTATTTTTTTATCTGAACAGGGTTGTATCTTATTCTTGTTATCCATCATTTTGGAATCATCACCTGGAGCCACCAGGTGAGCATCACTGTTATGTGTCAAGTGAACACGGGAAAAATTATACAACAGGGCCGTGTCCCAATGCTTTAGAGGAATCCAATCGGTTATATCGGTGTGCCTCCCACTACAGGGTCTCCTCACAAGTAAGTTCATGCTATGTATTCACCCTCTCCTCTATTTGTTTTTTGTCCTTTGGGGCTTGAAAGTTAGCTAGCATATGGAAATGTATTCACTTTACTCAAGAACTAGGGCTGTTACAAAGCTTATTGCCCTATTACTTTCAGAATGTTTTAAGTTCTATATTGTTTCTCAGCCTTACATTATCTCCTTAAAAGTGCTGCTCTGTGATCCTACAGAAATTAGAGATAGAAAAGATATTATGCAGTTGTATCTCTGCACAACTTCTTCTTAAATATATTTATGCTTATTTGATAAGCCTAACATTCTGTAGCAGAAATACAAGTACACTGATATGTTCATACCACATGTGTACATACACAATGGTAAATCAGCATATGGTTTAATTTGATTTAATAGAATATATTTTATTCCTTTCCCCTCTCCACTCCTGCTCTTCCTTCCCCTCAGGAAACTGATATAATGAAAGAAATCATGGACAAAGGACCAGTGCAAGGTATGGTAAGTTTGAAAGATGATAATATTATTACTGAAATAATTAAATTGTGCAGTAACCTTGTATCAAAATATTAGGAATCATAGATTGCATTCCAAAGTGAATAAAACAGACATATGGGCTGTAGTTCATCGAGGGACTCCAGCATTTATATAACTTTCGGTGTGCAAGTAGTCCCCCTAGAAATAGCTGTACTGGATAAGGGTCTGTAATAAGCAAAATGACCTCAGACTGATTTTGTTGAAAAATGCATGTAAAATGTATGTGCTGGAAATGTATCTTTTCCCCATGCCAGCTTCTTATTCACTGATGAAATGGCATTTTGGGGCTGTGCGGGTGAAGTGTAATGTCTGCAGAGCTCAGCAGTTCGGGGCTGGGGTAGATCCTGCTGCTAGGCAGGGCCTGCCTATCATGCCTGCTGCCCTCCAAAGGCAGCACCGAAGCATTTGCACCCTCCAGTGAATCATTCAGTGCTGTAACACTCCCAGAATTTCCCCTTTTCCAGCCTGTATACGTTTGTTTGCCACAAAAGGTTCACAGGTTCTGCACTTTCATCTGAGACCTGCATTCAAGAATCCAGCTCTCTTAGGGAAATAAAGACTTTGGTAGGAAGTGAGGGTGGAAGAGATGCTTTACCCAACCCATATCTGGCTGCAGCCGCAGATGGCACTTGGTGGTGCCTGAGCCCGCAGCTTCTCACCCTCCGGTTCTCCTGAGACATCAGAGTTTGGGGACTGAGACTTGGGTGACGAGGAAAGTGTGTTCGGTGGGATTTCCGTCTTTCATAGATGGAAATAAAGGAAGTCCTACAGAAAAACTAAGCATTTGATTTTAGGGGATTTTTAAGGGAATAGTATTTTATATATTATTCCTCAAGTCTACATTTCTACTGCCTTTAATTTTATAGTGTATTATTCTTGCTTCCAAATTGTTATTGCAATTGTCCTGATAATTAAATTGAATTCATTTCAATGCATCTCGGTGTTGAAATCTTCTCTTAAACACTTTACGTGGGCAGCAGCAATTAATTTGAAGCTGAAGCTTAATAAGATTAATACTAGCAGTCTTTTGTGATCTGCCCAAGTTTGTTTGTTCAGGGAAAATATTCTTCCCTGTGCTTCATTTGATCTAGGAATGAATACAGTAAGTTCCACTGGTTTAAAGAAAATGAGAGAATTAGGATCCTGAAGATAAAAACTTAGACCATTTTCTAATACTGCATTCCTAAGATATGTACACACAGTTTGCTGCATTAATCTATCAATACTAAGTCTTTCCCATAAAACAATCCGTATTAAGCCATTCATTAAGTTTTAACCATTTAATAATTCCTATAATTTCCTGAAATGCTGTATCAGCTTAAGGTAATGTTGTTTGTGAAAAATCAAAATCTGAAAATAAGCATATATCAGAGAGAACGTATCACAGTGAAATCCCTTTCCATTTTTTCTTTTTGTTATAATGAGATTTTTATCTATGCCACAGTTATGACAGTTATGACCCAATAATTTGTCACTGGTTCTCTGTTCTATCTGCCTGTACTACAAAATGCAATTAGGGCACAATCCTAATTTTAAAACCATATCATACTTTTTTTTTTTCCAAAACATAAAGTGAGTGATCTTCAGCTACAGAAAATTATTTTCTAGGATTACTCCATTTGTCATTCCTCAAGAATTTGCAAAGTGCTTATGGCCTATCCTAGCTAATGTACAAAGTAATTTTTAATAGTTGGAAAACGTTCAAAATCCTTTCAAGATCATGATGTAGATAGTCGTCTTGTATCATTATGAATATATCTGGGCTTTTCTTCATATTCAAAGGTAAGAAAATATATGATTTTCTTACCATTATGAAATAGTAGATGTGATAATTTAATTAAAAACTTTCTTTTATAAAACTTTCAAAATCAAATGACAATTTCTCTATGGCAAACTTTGTTGTGTTACATGGTACATAAACTGAGCAGTTAGCAGTTTCGGGTGCAAATGATGAAACTGTTTTTTTTTTTTTTTAAAGGATTTCATTCCCAAATAAACATCGTGGATATTCAAATGGATAATTGAATATTTCCCTCTCAACATTTTAATAATGAACTTTAGAAAATTTTCTGATAGCTATAGTGTTGACAGAAAAAATATGCCTCTATCACATGATTCAGTCTCAACCAAAAGAATAGCTAATCCATTATTGGCAAAACACAAAGAGTTTTTCCACTACAAAACACATAATTTTAGCTATCATGATCTTGGAAAACAATGATATTTAATTTGCTGCCACAATAAAAAGGAACTAGAGAAAGCACTATGGTATATACATGGTACAGTGTTATACTTTTGTTCTTTCTGTAGTGACTAATTTTTTATTTTTTGTATCTTAGTATGTTTTAGATGCATAGATTTTAATTCAAGATTTTTATGCAGAAAAATCTATATTGAAATAGATGTAATAGTCTGCTACGTTTACATGTGTAGATCTGATGGCTCAGCATGACTGAAGGAGTTCATGCATGAGCTACAGTCTACCTTAGGAAAATTGTGGTTTTGAAAATCTTCTGATCCACGAAAAATTAATCCATTCATTTTGGGAAATACATAGCCTCTTCTACCTAGGAGGGAGTACAGTCAGCTGGTAGAGTGCCATTGTCTCAGTCCTGTCCATGTCAGGACAATGTCACTGAATAAATAAAAATATCTTAGTAATTCCTGGACTTAATTTTGAATCATCAGCCCTCCGTGCACTCTACACTGCATGTACCCAGGCCACCTAACACCCAATATTGTACCATTATTTAGCTCCTGATTAATATGGAGGATATATATATATATATATATATATTTACATACACACACACACATTATAAATATAGGTATAATATGTAATCCTGGCTGAAATTCTCTTTCACAGAATTTTTCGTCGTGTTTTTAAATAGCGGTACAGGTGAACCCACATGATCTAAAGCCCCTTTAGATTTATAGACTACTGATCCTGGGGAAAAAAAGAGGAAAAAAAAAAAATTTCCAGAGAGCTCTGACGAAATCCTGAGCTTATGGATAAAGAGCAAATATAACATTTGTGCTATTTTCCACTTGGTCTATTGCTTTCAGTATCTGTGAGGTCTAATCCTGTAGATAGAACTGGCAAAAGCTGTAGCGTTATTCATTAAATAAACTTAATTTTTTTCTTATTTATCTGATAAAGCTCTTCCGCAGACTTGTCTCTCAGGCAGTATCACTGTTGCTTATTCCCCGTGTGTTGCTATCTGCATGCATTTTGAATATGAGTGACTCCATTAACAGAGAATATTTTTAGCTAGGTTTCCTAGGCAAATGGGCTCATTTATTCAAATCTGGAGCTGTTCTTTTCCTTCCCCTTTCACCTCCACCCCCATAAAGTTTATGAACATTTTCTGTTTTCGACCAAATTTAATAGAGGCCAAGAGGTTGTAAAGATAAATAATTTCCTTCAAGTTTGTGAAAATACTCAAGTAGGGGAAAGAAATTTGGAAATGTGCCAGATAAAGAAAAAACTGCAGTATAAGCTCGTCTTACTGGGTACCACAGATCTACACCAGGCACATATGTTAGAAATGCTCTAACCACAAAAAAAAATTGTCCATGAAACTTGTGTTTTATTAGACTCACAAGGCACAAGCCCCTAGGAAATGAGGCTTCATTAATTCTCATGTTCCATGTATGTGGAAGTATAATAGTGTTAAAATTAGAAGCTAAATGTAAGCTGGAGTTAAGCTTGTATTTATGCTTCACATTCACTAGAATTTAAAGGTAATGTAGACCTGGAAAATTTTTTGTTTTTCTGGATCTGGCAGCCTGCCATATAGCAGAGCAAAGATACTAAGGTAAGAGAACAAATGTGGAAAAAAAAAACTAGAAATATTTTCTTTAAAAAAAAAGATACTGTTATTCCCATGAAGAGATGCATATACATAAAATGCAAATTGTAATTTTCCTTCTCTTGCACAGAATCTCCGCTTCATCAGTTCTTTGGCCTTACGTTGTTAATGACACAAAGCATTGTTTTTTCCTCTTCTCTATAATACTTTCAGCTGAAAGTCAGATTGAACATGTATATAGAAAATCTAGCTTTCCATGAGGGAATTCCAGTGTACTTACTGAAGTTTATATAAGGTTCAGACAAAGACAAGCAAATCACCAGAGGTCTATTGCTGTGCCGTATTTTAAAGATTATTATATAAATGGATGTACATTGACTATTAAATACTGTTCTTGAATATATGCTGGTAAGATGCTTGTCAGAACTGAGAATTTAATGAATGAACTTTGAGGAGATTCGTCTCATTAAACTGGTCCTGGCTAGGGCTGAAAAACTTATGTACTCATACAGAAGGTGATATTTCTTCTTACTTGGAAGACTTACTTGTATTGGAAGAAGTCCCTGACAGGGAGTTTCCATGACAGGGAAACTCAATTAATTTGACAAGAGACCTCAGAGAGAAATCTGTTGGAATATTTCCCTTGGCTTACTTATAGCACGAAACTTCCGTGCAATTAGTGAATTCATTATAATTACAACGTACGCTTATACAGTCTAGCATACAACAGATCTCACTGGTAAAATACAAGGAGCAAACTACAATAAAAGTAATATTTGCTGACTGTGCTGATTTTTTCCTGTGTTTTTTTAGCTATGATGAAAGTATATGAAGATTTTTTCCTTTACAAAAAGGGAATCTATAAACACTCTTACAATGAAGGATCGCAATGGAAAATTCATTCAGTCAAACTCCTTGGGTGAGTAAAGCACATTCTTTTACCCTTTTCCTTTACTGGCTGTGCACTTAATAAAATGTTAATTTACAGTTTGGAACCCAATGGCTTTTATTGTCAGAGTTGGAGCATTGTTAATTCCCAACATGAGATTATTTTTGTTTTAAGTTTTGTGTATCTGAGAATTTTAGAGGGCACTGGAAAGAGCTATAAACCCATGGTTTTTTAGTCCACTCTAACATTCACTCTAGAGCTGCAAATATACTGGTTTATAGAATAAAATGTTTTGCTGAGCAATTACAAAGTATTCTGCATGTACACTAGCCTATGAACAAAATCGACACAGTTCCATGTCACCAAGATCACAAACTGAAATATAAAAATTACTAATGGTCTCTTAAGTAACTAGTAGAGCTCACTGACACAGCAGCCTGGGCTCTTTACACCCCAGGCAGATATTGTCTGCTGTTGGGATGCTGCTGATTTTGTTTGGGATATGCAAGGAATACACACCCCAGGAATGAAACTACTACAGAAGAGTGTGTACAATATAAAAGTAGATTTCCCCTCAAATGTGTAACAGTGACACTATATTAAGATGACTAGTACCTAGTAACGTGTATACTCGAACCGTAGCAGACGCCCCAGACTCTATCTTCAAATGTCAAGGGGACACGCAAGGGTGCATTTATTACATCACTAAATGACTAGTTCCACAAAGAAAGATGGAGAGATGTCTCAAACATGTTATAGGAGCTCTAGAATGTCAAATAAATAATGATTCAGACTTATGCTAGGAAGATTGCTGAGAAAGTCTTCAACACAGTAGTTCAGGAAAACAATACAGTGGAATAAACTGCTTCTTGTGCTTGTGATTTTAGTGAAGATTATCCTTGTAAAGTGACAAGGAGATGCCAACGACTGTGGAATCTGTTGGCCATTGTATTATGGGAGTGTGCAAGATGGCGGCGCAGCAGCAGAGAGGCAGCAGGCTCATGCGGGATCAGTCTCGAGCCTATACAGTTGTGGAGAGGATTGACTCAGCCTAACAGGAAAAATTCCTGTAGCAAGCCTTTAGTGAATGTAGTCAGAGCCTGTATGTGCAGCTCACATATGCTTATACCAGTATATATGAAGGACAACAGGAAACCAATAAAAATAGAGAGCAAAATCTCCCGTGCAATTTGAATCCCTCTGTTCAGAGATGAGCCGCTGTGGGACAAGGAGTGCACGTTAGGTGTCCTATGATGTGTGTTTGGTGCAAGTGCAGGGTGATGACAGGCAAGGATATGCTGAATAAACGACAGAGGCCGGTGACAATGCCACAGTGGCACAAGGGGTCAGGGTGATGGCCGAGGAGGAAGCGAGAAGGAGGGCTATTTCACACAGTCTAACAAGCTGAAATGGATGCCAGTTTAAATGGGAACTGATAGGCTGTGCAGTGAAAAGATAGCAGCCTTTAGGCAAGGAGCCCTGTCCTAAGAAAAAAAATGAGAGCATTGACTGAGACAGGCAGCTCCCTGGAGACGCTCGTGTTCACCAGTCATACAAGACACTGAGCGGGAGGAAAGCCAAGTGGTCTGACATACTAAAGAAGACATGAGCAAGAAAGGGAAAGAAGAAGGAAGAAAACTGAAAGTGCAGACATATAAGAAACCTCAGCATGCTTAGTGTTGTAGTATACAGGAGATACATTTACTTACTAATTTTCCCTGAATGTTACTGAAATATCCAATGGACTCAGCAATATAAAGAATTACTCATCCTTTCATTGTCTAATGCATAAGTGTTCTAACCTCTGAGATTATGCCATATAAAATATTTGTGGTAAGGGGCTTAACTGTAAAGATTGAATTCAGCGTTTGAAAAGCTGGAGGCTGTTTGAGTCCAAGACTAGGGCTAGTTGAGTTTCTAGTCAAGATAAATCCAATAACAAAATGCGATTCTGCACCATGAAGTATAAACACAATTTAGTATAGATTTTAATGTGTCCAGGATCAACCTGTCACTTTGTTAGATCATTCTTTAGTTTGAATTAATTTGAATGTAAAATATGTTGCCCAGGTATAAGCCCTTCATCACCCATACATAGCTTGTCTTTTTGAGCAAAGGATAATGTGGACTGCTTGACTGAAGTAAAAAAGCTCATGAGAATCTTGTGAAAGTTGGACTTCGTATAAAAAAGTTGATGATTATATGCATTTTGCTTAGTGGAGGAGTATTTGGAGAGGAAAACAGAGCAGAGAGATGCTGACGTGTGGTGAAAAAAACAGCTTTGTGCAGCCTTGTGTCTATTGTAACCTGATTTTTTGTTTCTAATCCTTGCTGTAAGAGAGATGCAGTATTTGTAGAAGAAAGTCATGACAATGAATGGCCATACTGCATCCATATTTGTAATCTCTCAAAAACATTTTCGAAAATGCTTCAAACAGCCCATGCATTGCATTGTGTATAAGGTGAGGGAGCCTTACAAAATGCAAATAATTTTAAGAGGAACTTTCCAAAGCTGTTTATACTGAAAGACAAATGCGCATATGAACTGTCTAACTGATCACTGAGTCATAAGCATTGGAAATCCAATGACTGAATTCCATTATTCTGCAAGTTGAAATTGCTAGTTATTTTCTAGCACCTGAAGGCTTTTTATTTATAAAGCTACCTCTGACTGAGCTATAAACCTATATCCAAGGAGGTACTGTGTGGCTTCAGGCTTGAGGAGAGAACAGGAAAAGACGGAGAACTGCCTGGAAGCATGAGAGGAAAATGGACAAACCAGGCAGGGAGAGATGGTGCGAGCAGACCATTTGGGTGTGATCACAGCCTCCATGGACAGTGAAACAGCACTTTCTCCAGTCTGAAGGCAGGGTGGTTTGATCCCCCTAACATTTAGAAAGAACAGGGTCTCTCAAGCCCTTCCTGTGTCTCGTATTCCAGAGAAAGGGCAAAAAACCTGAGTTACAGAGACTGAGATTCATAACAGCTAAGTCTTGATGTCTAAAAGTTAAACATATACGTCTCTGTTTGGCAGCCATTCTTCCCTTTATAATCCGTGGATATTCATCTGCGCTATCCTAAGTGTCTATCTTAATGTGTATTGAATTGCTCTGTCAGACCTTATTTCTCTGTCTCTTAACTATAAAACAACCCACGGATAATATCAAAATTAGTAGCTAACATTAAGTTGTCTAGATTAGAGTAGATTAATCCTGCTTGTAGAGGTCTTATAAAATACCTTAATCTACAAACTTATTGTCTTACTGGTGCATACTTAAGGTAAGATAGTATCTTAAGGATATGCATATGTATATTGCGTATGTATATTTGTGTATATGCACACACACACACACACACACACACACACACAGATTTATGTGTATAGATACACAAAATTACCACTGATAATTACAGTAGAATGAAAACAAGCTAAGGAGGCACAATGAAGTGCGAATAGTGAGCGGGACTGAGGAAGCCAAATTGGTCAAAATTTGATGATTTTCGCATTTTCAGCTGCACTCTGTTATTGTAAGAAGACTAATAACTGAAAAAATAACATCTGAAACTGTACTTTTTGTCTTAAGGTCTCTACTAATAAAAGCAGACTAAATTCACATCACACGGGATTTTAGTAGCAGATTTACCTTCCAGGTCTATGTAGTTAAGCCAGAGCTGCTGAATAAACATGTGAAGTCTATTTTACAGCAGGTTCTCCATGAGATTGATGCTTTTCTTTTTAATCCTCCTCCTTCTCCTTCTAATCCTCTGGCTTTCTTAGTCCTATCTAGGAAAAGATGACAGGACAGAAATGTAGTGTTCATAGATAAAGAAAACAATGAGACATATTTGTAGATGCTATAAACATGTCTAAGTCCACTAAATTTAGAGGAAGTACATTGGCCTGAATAGATAGGGTTGTAGTTCAAATATATCTTTCCAAAGTTGGACATAATGAGGTAAAAAATCCAGCAGTCATTTTTGCAGCCTGCTTGGACAGATTTTCTCTCATCCTTATTCCTCCATTCTCTTCAGCATTGGTGCCAAGGTACAACATCAGATCCATAACTCCACCCGAGAGCTGTATCTACTGTACTCTTGACACTGAAAAATTCAGAAAGCCCTCCAAAGCCCAAATCTTGGGCTTCAACCAAATCTACAGACTAGCCTTAAGGCGTAGAGGGCACAAGAATAATTTTATTAAAAGCCTAAGATACTGTTTCACAAAAAAAGATTAAATGATAAAGGACTTTCATAAGAGGAGGCTGAGAAACGTACATTAATCAGAAACATATTTCCCTTCTACTTTTATGAATGATTCACTGGAAGCTTTAAATTCAATAATGCAGCAGATTAAATGGCATTGAAACAGCTATACCCTGAAAAAGCGTGGGTTGAATTCATTGCTTCTTAACACAAAAAGCCACACTAATGGAGATAAAACTGACACGTGAAACAAAAAGCTGTGTGTTGTTGTTGTTGAGGGGGTGGACAGATAGAGCAGCAGTGCTTTAAGATTTAATACGCAATTAAATGACTCACCTGGACACAATCCAAAGGCTTAAGAAAAGTTCTTATTGCCTTTGAAGACACTGTCCTCCTCACTTGTCCTCGCTCCAGCTCAGACTCAGAATAACGACAATTAAACAGCATCTTAAAAAACAGAAGTGTTTTTTTTCTCCTATCTAAAGAAACCTCAAAATAAGTTCCCCTTTTCTTTGATGAGGGAAGAAAGTCTACATTATCGTCAGACAATCAACATCAAATAACATACATATTTATTACTAAAATATTACAGAATTAAATAGCACCACTTAGAAACTATTGTAAAAAATAGAGAAATATATTGCTAGATCATGGGGAAAAGATACACGGTGTTTGTTGATTTGTGCAGTTTAATCCACGAGACTCTCTCCCACGTAATCTAGCATGGTAGACCTGTGGACATGATATCACTGCTGACTCACTAATAATTTCATTCATCTTTTATATGCGAAAAAATCCAGGTGAAATCACAGTATCAAATTCCAGTAACCATTTTCTAAGAAGATTTGCCTGGCAGAGAACGCTGGTCAGTGACTCTAACCTTTCCTTTCATAAAGAGAAGATTAAGGATCAAACTTTTGTTCTAATTTAGTAGATGAAAACCCTAGTCTTTAGGAAAGTACTGTGCATTTCTGCTATAGCACTAAGAACACAGTTTAAACTGCAGTAGGTATGCCTTTTCTGTCTGGTAGCATTATAACAGTTACATGGTTAAGTCCAAGGAAGAAAGGGAGATGAAAAGTCTTAAACCAAGTGTATTACTGTTCCCTCTCCTTTTATCTGGAGAAGGAGGTACTGTGAGCCTCCTACAAAAGCAAAAGTGTAGTATTAAAATAATTCAAGTCAAGATGAGACGGGCTAATTAATCTTTTTACTCTGTTTCTGTGTATATATACTCTACAAGAAGGCAGTTATCTTGCTCGAAAGATTTTATTGTTTGTTTGGTGAGAGTGGTGACAGTAAAATAACAATGTGTGCATATAAAACATAGTATTAGACAAATGAGTCTAGTTTGTCAGCACCAAATGAGGTCAGCACTTAGGCAGGATGAACCGTCTTCAGATGATATCCCTCTCTCTTAAACGTAGAGAGTGGCTCTTTTCTTAATCCAAATGTTTTGGATGCCTGGTATTAAATGGGATTAATTTGAATTTCACCAAGTCTTGTTTGATCACCAGCAATTTTTTTCAGGGATTAAAATGGAGTTTGGTGAAGTTATCTCTCTGTATTCAAGATTATTTTGGTTGAAGATTATGAAGGCTTCCTTTCAGAAAGCTAAGTAGTGCATTTATCACACAATATTTCAGCGCACAGAATAAAAAAACATTTTTAAAATAATTTTCTGTAACTGATGGGCAGATCTTCTCCTTAACGATTCCTCAAAATCTCAAAATCTCTTCTTTTCTTCTTAATATAAATAGAAATTTTAGAGGGGGTAAGGTTGAAAGCTTTTCCTAGCTGAAGGTGGGAATACCAGCGGTCCAGAGCTGTGTAATAACAGCCCTAATAGATTGAAATGTCATTCATTGGAAGTAAATATCAAGCCTGAATAATTACAAAAGCAAGAAACAAAAGAGTGCTATTAGATTATTTTGATCATCTTCTAGAAAATGAAATATTTTTTTCTAATGGGTATTGTCCAAAAATCTGTCAACTCACTTTTAAAAGTCTCTGTTATTTCCACTGGGGGACTATTCCACTGAGAGTTAAATTGCTTTACTGTTGGGAATATTTTTTCCTGATATTTTCTTTCCTTGACTTCTTCCCATTATTCTACTTATAGATGCTTAGTATATGACACTTAATTATCTCATTCTTCTTGGTGTTTAAGCCCTGCACACATCTAGGTTTGCATCTGTATATTTTTGCATATATAGTTTGCATCTATATAATTTGAGTTATTCTTTTATTATTTGCTCATAGAAATATATGTTATTGTTGCTCTGTTTATTCCTGGCAATGATTTCACAGATTTAGTGTAGTACTGCAGTCATATATCGTACGGTCCAAACACCCCTGATCTTGCCCACTTATAATCCTAATTTTTTAGATTTTCTTTCTAATGCTGTTAACATACTCAAAGCAGATTCCACATCCAATCTGCTGTTATGTCTATCAGCAGTTTTCCTCTAGCTTCCAGGAGCTTGCCTTCCCTGGAGATACTGGTAATCTCTGATTAACTTCAGCAAAGTCAGGATGTCATTAGTTATGAACATGTAGTTTGGACAGATCTACTTCAGGAAAAATTTATTGAGACTGTATTAGCACAGCCACAGGATCTCAGGAGTAAGAACTGCCACAAAAAGCAATATGAACTGCATTAGAGAAATTGTATCAATTGACAACTGTGAAGGTGTCATAGTTTTTATATAAATTAGTGTCACTCATTTATTAATTCCCATTGATTTTATCCTATAGTTAAAGTGTCAATACCTCTCAGATTTATTAATGGATTGCTAATTGTTTTCTTTCTTGAAGGATTACTTTCTGAAAGTAGATAATGGCAACAGCATCTACTCTTGTAGTAAATTACTTTTCACATACAATGCCTCACATAAAGGAGTTTGGTTCCATGATTAAGGCTCCAAGGCACAGCTGCTAAAAATTAACAGTAAACTGAAGTGTCATTTTTCCTTCTCCCTCCTGTTGTCGGTCCCTCAACAACCTCTTAATCTTTTTCTCTTTTCTTTTGTATATTTAATTCATATGTAGATTCAAAATCAGTCATTTATATTACTACAGCACATCCTTAGTAGCTGTGAACAAATGTTGTGTGCCGATTCCCACTCCAGTACTTTATTTGCAGTATGTTACCTAAGTGTTTCCAGTTTTCGCCTTTGCTCCAGTAGTGCTTTGGTAGGCACTCATGCTAGGATTCAGTTTAAGATGAAGATACTTACGTTTACGTGTCTGCAGGTAGGTGTGTGTAAATTCTCATTATAGAGAAGGAGAGCTAGTCAATACAGGCAGTGGAGCCTGGGGAGCAAACCATCTGGCAGATGCTAGTGGATTGATTAGTTGCCCCCATACAGATATGTGATGCTATCGGAAATGCATCCCACCTGGCTGCTTTTCCGAAAGGGTGCAAATCTCTTATGGGTCCTCTGCCATATCTGTCAGAAACACTTGGATGCTTCAGGGACCCCAAGACTTCTGAACTAGCTGTAGGCAACAGGATGGACCCCACGTTCTCTCCTACCGCAGGACCGCAGACGCCTGGCGCGCTTGTGAATGCCTACGTTTAGGTGTCTTAATCTTGAACTAAATCCCTCAGTGTTTTAGTCTCAGGGAAAAGACAAATTCTAATTCTAGTTCTGACATTAACATTTACATTAAAGCTAATAACACCAGTGTTCAGAATCTCAGAGGAGACCAGTACATCTGACTGTGTTAACTATTTTTTTAATAATATTATAAAGCAAGTTTTAATTATCTTATTTTTTCATATACTCTTAAATAATATCCTTGTACTACTGGTTGCCTTCCATTTCACTTTTCAGGGACAGAGAGGGATAGTTTGGATTTCATTTTTATGCCCCAGTTGCTTATCTAGCTTTTTGCTGATTATGCTTTTAGTTACTCAATTTTAAAAATTCTGCTTTTGAAGGTTTTGAAGGACCACGCAATACTACCTCTGCGCTGCGCTGCTGTTCAGGGAAAGTGATCTGGAATGCTATAATTTTTCGTTATTACTATCAATGATATAGCAGGTTGCTTTTTACTCCTGTTACACCTTCCACAAGGACTCTTTTTGATTTTATTAATGAATAAACCTTTTTAACTAATATCTACTTTAAAATAACAAAGAAATAAGTCAAATCACAAAGATAACTGTGATTCAGGAAAAGATGCTTGCACAGACTCCTACCTATTTAGGAAAAAACAGGACTTGAACTCCATTGAAACAAGGCTGCTTTTCTGAATTGTTGAAATAACACACCATCTAGTTTCCGTTCAGCCTGTTGGATGGCTATGAATTTCAGAAATTTCACATTTCCCCTCATTTTTTTTTTCAGACCACTGAATATTATCTGGTTATTCCAGTACATTCTTCTCAGCAGGTTCTTGTTCATACTTCAAAGAGCAGTACTTATAGCAGCAAACGCAACACAGTCAAAATGCAAACTTAATTTAATATTATTCATTTATAGTATATATTTCTTTATAAATCAGATAATTCACCCTCAGGTTCCTGGCCTTGGCAACATAACGGGTATTTAGGGATTCGTTTTCTCTGATGAATTTAAGCTTATGTTAAGTTTAAAGCGCTGTGCTTAAGTGCTGTAGCTTATGTTTGAGAGGTACAACTGAGGGATACAATGCGGAATTAAATTTATTTCATCAGTAAAGTTGAAATCATGAAAACTGAAGTGTAACTACATAGGCAGGGAAAGGAAAAAGAAAAATTGCAAGGATCAAATGCAATATTTATGCTGAGAAAGCTATTTCAGAAAATTTATACTCCTTTTCTAAAGATGCTACTGCAGAAATACTTGTCACTTAGGAGCTTTTGGAAATAATTGCTTCCTCTTTAGAAGGTATATTAGTATGAACCAAGAAATCTCCAGAAATGCTGTTAGCTGGAGCTGGCATTCATTCCCAGAGGTAAGATGTCAAATCAAACTGGCATATGGCCACAAACACTGCATCATTGAACAATATGTATCTAGCATTTCACAAAACAACAGCTGTTTCCATTACAGCTGAGTGCTTTTCCAATTGAGAGAAGCAGGTTAGCCTGAGAGAAATGAAAGCTGGTGAAACTCAGCCAAAGTTCAGAACAAGCCTGAAAAAACATGGCCAAATTTTAGAAAGGCTTGGTTAACAAGCCTGAGACTTCATGCCACAGTCACTGCCCATATGGGTCAACATCTTTGGAGAAGCCAATCTGTTCCGCCTTTCCTGCTAAGTCCTGGTCCTGATTCACTCACTAACAGTGGTTTTGCTCAGTAAGCAGTAAATCAACCCCATCATCTGCTCTTTAGACCGCATCGTTAAAAAAAAAATGGTAAAATTACTTGCCCCATCTCAAGCATACTTAGTTATTTACCTGACATGCAAACTCCATACAATAAATATAAAATAATCTAATAATTCATAGATCTACAGACTAACCTGGGCTGGAAGTCATCTGGTTCAATCCTCCACACCCAAAGCAGGTCCATTTTAAGTAAAGTAGCTTAGATTATAAACTAGTTTAGGCTAGAGGGCTCTCTGGAGGTTCAGTCCCCCAGCTCAGGACAAGGCTAACTTCAAAGGCAGCTGAAGTTGCTTGGGGCCTTATCCAACTGAATTTTGAATATCTTCAAGAAAAGGTACTCCACAACACCCCACTTTACTAGTACCTCCCCATACTCATTGTACAACAGTTTTTTCCTTCAGTCCAATTACAATTCCCCTTGCTGAAGCTTGTGACTGTTGTCTCCTGTCCATTCACTGTGCACCTTCCAGGACAGTCTGGCCGTGTCTTCTCTACATCCTCACTTCATAAAGAAGACAGCAATTATGTCCTCCTGAGCTGCCTCTTCTGCAGCCTGGACAACCCAGTTCCCTCAGCCTCTCTTTTCATAGCCTGTGCTCCAGAGCCCTGAACATCTCAGTGGACTCCAGCTGGCTTGTTCCAGGCTGTTGGTGTCTTTCCTGTGTGAGGGAGTCCAAAACTGGGTGCAGAGCTCCAGATGCAGGATAAGAGGTGCTGAATAAAGCATAACAGTCACTTCTCCTGACCTACTGGCTGCAATCTTGTGTACTTCAGTCTGCTGTATTTTAATTTATAATATTTGAATGAATGACTGTGGGAATGGATTACTGACTAAGCATCTCTTTCTAAATCGTAAGATAAACTGCATATGTTAAGTATTCCTGTTTGTATGTGATTAGGCAGCAATAAAACCCAGGAAATTAAATTCAGGTCTGTTAAGGATAGTAAAGAACCCTTCTCCGTTTTGCTCTCTGTTTTTTTTTTTTTTGATTAGAAGCATTTCTGAATACCAATAAATTTCTATCTATGTATGAAATGAAAAGTTGAGCTTTTTAGAAAACAATATGCATTAGGCAAATGTGTAACAACAAGAACATGAGCCTGCAAAACTTGGTCATCACCCTACTTAAGCACATGGGAGAGAGAATCTGTACTGCTAAATGAAAGAATATAGGAATATATTTAAAACTGATGTATATTTTGGACTTGTATGCTGAAACTGTCTCAACTAATGGATGTTTTAATAAAATGACAACAAGGAAAGAAGTAAATCTAAATGTTACATGAAATTAAATAGCTTATGGATATTAGATTTTTTATTTTTTTTTATTAGATTTTTTTTTATATGTTCATGAGTAACTGCATCTCAGATATATTTGGCAAAGAAGTGGCAAAGATGGTTAATAATCACAGAAATTTCATGTGACTGCAAAGAAAAAACATCATTAGGACTGTCTAAAAATCAGCAGTTACACACAATGATCATTCTCACAACATACAATGAGCTGTAGCTACAATTTGTGCTTGAAATTGTAATTCAGCTTCATGTCTTTACAGAACATTTATTTTTAAAGTGGACATTTCTATCTAATTGTTCTGTATCCCTGCTCTTCTTGGCAGATAATATTGACGCTATAGCAGGCAGTATCCAGAAAACAATCAACAATATATTATGTCATATTGTTTTTACCTCAAACCCTTATTATACTACTCACCAGAGTCTGAAGGAAATCAAAATAGGAAAGATTAATAATGAAAAACAGTATGTGTCTAAACGAGGAGATAGATGTACGCTGTAATACACCCTCTCCCCACAAAAGCTCTGACAAGGGGAATGACAATGTGGTCCCAGAGCCCACAGTGGAATGACTTTGAGGCAAACATCCAGACATCTTCAGTTTTTCAGTTTAGATACAGACACAAAAAAACCCAACTAATCAACCAACTAAAAACCCTGTGTGCTTATCCTGTTCAGCATCTCTTCATGTCAACTTCTATACTGGAAGATTTTGGAAGAGTTATGCCTGGTGTTTGAAATTTGTCTTTCCTGCTTTTTTTCTCTGGAAGCCCAAGTATTCAGTGTACGTCATGGCTTAATAATAACCCAGTAAAACTGATGCCTCCATGGCTGTTCGGATTTTTTATCAAGATGCCATGAAAATCCCAGTTTCCCTATCCACACTAAAGGTTTTCCATGATATTCCTGCTGCTCAGCTCTTGCAGTCTATGGGACATTACAGATACACCCCAATCACGTGGTGTCAGTGCAAAGTGTATGTGATAAATACCCCATTGATAGCATTTTGTATGCTGTAGGATTAACTTTATACTGTGGAAAAACCACAATAACAGTTCATATCTTCAATTTTCTGTTTATTTGTCTCCTTGCACAGGCACCCAAGCATCATGGCCCATGAATAATAAGTAGAGATGCATTCATTGCATGATTGCAAAATGAGACAGACCTGTTTAAGTAACTAATATATCTACCTATATACCTAAGGTACACAGTAGAGCTTCCTCTGACTGAACTGCATGCAGATGATGGCCACAGAGCTTTATCTGCTCTGTGCATAAACACAGACAGGCTGAGCAATCCAGGGCACAGTGCAATTCAGCTACAACTACACAATTAGGAAAGAGCTATTACCTAGCAGGTGGGGTGAATCTCTTGTGTGGTTTCCCGGATATTCCCACAACATTTAATGTGTCCTCAAAGATCTGACCCTGTGTGTCAAAGATGTCAAAGAAAAGTCAAGTAAGTTTACAGGTCATTCCCCACGCTGTGCAGTAAAACAGATTAGGTTGTCAGCAATCTAATTTGAGCTGAGATCAGCCAGGGACATTTTTAGTCTCAGCTCTGCCAGCTATTTTTTTAAGGTATTGGATGAGATCTGTAACAGAAATGTTGCTAGGGATCTTCAACTGAATTGAAGAAATCTGTTGGCACTTATTTAAATACTCCTATACAGTTCAGTTCAGTTCAGCTGGTAAGCTCTCCAGGGGAGGGTTTCTGTCAGGAAGAGCATTAGATTATTGCAATGGCAAACTAAACCTACATTTGTGTTGAGAAATTTTTGCACTCTCTGACAGCTTGTGGCTAGCCGGATGCTCATCTTCCTTTTCATCTGCGGCAGAGTTTGCTGACAGCATTTAAAACAGTATTTAAAACAGGAGATATCTGTTAGTCATGCTTTTTCCTGGTTTTGCTGTTAGGACAAGTAACTATCATAAGTGTTTCCTTCTGTTTGTTTCTTTCAAGCAACAAAACGTGAACACATGCATCAGAGGTCTCACTGGTATCATCTCTTGCCACAGGTGGGGAGTACTAGATGACAAAGATGGACAGAAACAAAAGTTCTGGGTAAGTGAATCCTTATAATTGTGTTCTGAGGCAGAAGATAAAATCTCTAAATTATATACAACTTCTTTCCTTTCATTCCCTCTTACTGTATGTACTTTTTCCTTCCTCACCTTAAACTCTCCTGCACAGTTCTGTCCCCTTTCTGTCACTCTTTTTAGATGCTAACTGTTGAACGGCAATATCATCTACCTCTATTTCAAAGTCTGTTCCTCAGAAACACAGAATGGCCAAGGTTGGAAGGGACCTCTGGAGATCACCTAGTCCAACCCCCCTGCTCAAGCAGGGGCCTCTAGAGCACATTGCCCGGCATCACATCCAGGTGGGTTTTGAATATCTCCAGGGAAGGAGACTCCACCACCTCTCTGGGCAACCTGTGCCAGTGCTCTGTCACCCTCATAGCAAAGAAGTTTTTCCTCATATTCAGACGGAACTGCCTGTGTTTCAGTTTATGCCCGTTGCCTCTTGTCCTGTTGCTGGGCACCACGGAGAAGAGTCTGGTCCCATCCTCTCGACACCCTCCCTTCAGATACTTGTACACATTGATGAGATCACCTCTCAGACTTCTCTTCTCCAGGCTGAACAGGCCCAGACCTCTCAGCCTTTCTTCATAGGAGAGATGCTCCAGTCCCCTCATCATCTTGGTAGCCCTTCGCTGGACTCTCTCCAGTAGCGCCATGTCTCTCTTGTCCTGGGGAGCCCAGAACTGGACACAGCACTCCAGGTGAGGCCTCACCAGGGCTGAGAGAAGGGCAGGATCACCTCCCTCCACCTGCTGGCAACACTCTGCCTCATGCCCCCCAGGATCCCATTGGCCTTCTTGGCCACAAGGGCACATGGCTGCCTCATGCTTAACTTGTCCACCAGCACTCCCAGGTCCTTCTCTGCAGAGCTGCTTTCCAGCAGGTGAGCCCCCACCCTGTACTGGTGCATGGGATTATTCCTCCCCAGGTGCAGGACCCTGCACTTGCCTTTGTTGGACTTGAGGAGGTTCCTCTCTGCCCACCTCTCCAGCCTCTCCAGGTCCCTCGGAATGGCAGCACAGCCTTCTGCTGCGTCAGCCACTCCTCCCAGTTTAGTATCATCAGCAAACTTGCTGAGGGTGCGCTCTGTCCCTTCCTTCAGGTCATCGATGAATACGTTGAATGAGACTGGACCCAGTTTCTTCCACTTGTGTTATCTCTAGTTGTATATGTGCTTTTCCTCAGACCATTTTTTCTGTTTTAAAGAATACCCTCTCCTTTTCCAAATTTCCCATGAAGACCTTCTTTTTGACGCCTGCAAAGGAGACTCAATAATATTAAGCACCATTATTGGTTAAGCTATTTTCAGAAAACAAGCTATCTATTTAAAGTACATTGGCGAAGGCCATCCAGCTATCAGAAAAAAATAAGCACTGGCTTTCATTCACTTAGAATAAGTCAGATTCTATCCCTTTGATTGTGATTAACAGTTCATTCCATTATTCCGGTGTTCAGCAGAAGGTAATCTGGAGTTTACAGAGCTGATGGCAGGGCTCATGGTATAATAGCTTAGTTTTACTGACATCTAGAGCAAAACTCCTACTGACTTTGTTAGAAACTAAATTGCTCAAAATGTCAATAGCTACCTGAATGAAATATAATTCACTAAAAGTCAGCTTTTTAATATCTTAGGTCTCTCTTTAACACATTAGTTGTAATTGGAATTTTGACCATTATTGTTTAAATGGCGACTTTTTCCAGCCAACAGTTGAATTATTTAATGATTTCTGCCAAAACGTATCAAACCACCCTGTAGAAATAGCATTCTATTTTTATTAAAAATGGTTTTGGAACTGAAATTTTGATCAAAACAGAAAGGAACAAATCTTTAGAAACTATTAAAAAACACATTCTTATTCTCTGTGTACCAAATCTGAGAAACAGTTTCTTTAATGAAAACTGTCACATAAGATTCATTTTACTTTTTTGCACCTTGCATTTTTAAATGCTACATAAAATTACAAATTAATAATATTTTCCTCTTTTTTTTCCTTTAGATTGCTGCAAATTCCTGGGGAAAATCTTGGGGAGAAAATGGTTATTTTAGGATTCTACGAGGACAAAATGAATGTGATATTGAGAAGCTGATTATAACCACTTTGGGATAGCCATAGTCTTCTACATTAGTGTATTAACTTGTATGCTGCTTTATACTTCTGTTCTTTCCTTTGTAGCATACTGAGTCTTGCTAAAGAAATAAAATGTCTTCTCTGAAAGTTATCTTTCTTTCTTTTATGAGTTGTTAGGACTTCCTGAGTTTAGCACATTACTGGCATCACAAGAGTCTTAGATCTTTTGCAGTACAAACACTCCTTTACACAAATAGCAAGTTGTCTCCAAGACTGCTGAAAACACAGGTCTTTCAACAGAGCAGAAAGCTGGCTCTCCTGCCTTGTTTACATCTCACCACAGTTTCATTATATTAATAATGCGTAATCCAACAGCGCCTAAAAGAAATGGAGTTTTGTTGTTAGTACTGATCAGTTATATACAGTACTGAATGTTATAATGATATATATTTTCGTCACACCTGCTTTTAGAAATATTTTGAATTCTGCATGGAATTGCCTCAGACAACTCATGGGCATATTAGATAAAAAATTTTTAAAGAAATGTAATTAGAATTTGGATATTTTTAGAGAATAATTATTTTTCTAGCCATACTTGCATAAAATTTTATCCATGCATAACTATTTCTTGTAGAAAAGTAAATTTTTACCAGTAGATGCCATAATGTTGTTGCATTTAGAGTAACATAAAAACTATTTGCAGTGGAACAGCATATTCTCATTCCCACAAGCACAACTGAAACTGTACAATTTCAACAATTTTGTGTAATTAAATGAAAATAAAGAAGATGATAACATAATTCCTTCTCAATAAAATCTAGACATGATTCACTCCTTAACTACTTCCCACTATTTATCCTGGGAACAGGTAAGTGTGTAAGTGCCTGTTCTATCACGGTTCCCAAAAGCCTGTTTGTGCTATCCTACAGATAAGGACTAAAAAGACATTCTATTGTTTTTTTCCACTGACATATCTGTAGTCCAGACACGGTTTCTGGTGTTGGCAGCATAAAGTCTATCAGGATTTTTTTGGTGCAGATATGTCACTCCAGCACTCCAGAGCTCATTTCACTACTAACTCTTCCTTTGCTGCTTTTGTCTGAAGAAGTAGGCTACCGGCATGCATCCTCTTTCATTAGCATTTCTACAAATATTGGCAGGATTGAGGGTCGATTTTACTTTACACAGATATTGCAAATATTAGTACCAAAAAAAAAGAACTACTCAGTGCCCCTTTTCATTTCAGCTAATTCAAAGGCCAGCTGCCAAAAGGAATCATTGATCCTAAAATTATCTAAAAGAGAAATAGTTCTACTGACATTACATAGGTAGAAAAAATACTGCAATGAAATTCTAGAGAATAGAGAATTTTTAGTGACATCTTCAGGTCTTTATTAGGCTATTCCTCACTCTTTCATTCTAGAAAATGAGGAACTCCTAATATCATCCGCAAAAGAGTAATAGCTTTTTCTTCAAGAGGTGTTCTTGGTGGTAGTATACAGCAGATGTCCTTGCCACTAAACTTGGGTCACAAGTTATATAGAGCACTTCTAAAAGAGCTATTATTAAAATGTTAGTATCACACTGCTGCAGAACATGCTCTTTTGTGGCCTCTAGGGTCACACAATAAGCTGAATTTAGACACAAAAACCTTCATCACTTGAAAGTTACAGCGAATTGTAACAAGCAATTTGAGAAAAGCTAAATGCTCTGACAGAAGAGCACTTTTTTAGGTTTAGTGAGCTAATCCAGTGTTTGTGAGGAAAATATACTGAGTCATCTACATGGCTACTTCCTAGCTTCTTGATGTGCATTGATTCCATTATCTGCAAGATTTCAAAAGAGGAAGATTTAGCTCTGCAGTGAATGATAGTGTGAATGATAGGGCCCCGATGGGATGCACCCACGAGTGCTGAGGGAGCTGGCAGATGTTATCGCTAGGCCACTCTCCATCATCTTTGAAAGGTCCTGGAGATCAGGAGAGGTGCCTGAGGACTGGAAGAAAGCCAATGTCACCCCAGTCTTCACAAAGGGCAAGAAGGAGGAGCCAGGAAACTACAGGCCTGTCAGCCTCACCTCCATTCCCGGAAAAGGTGATGGAACAGCTCATCCTGGAGGTCATCACTAAGCATCTGGAGGACAAGAAGGTGATCAGGAGTAGTCAGCCTGGATTCGCCAAAGGGAAATCATGCTTGACCAATCTGATAGCCTTCTATGACGGAATGACTGGCTGGGTAGATGAGGGGAGAGCAGTGGATGTTGTCTGCCTGGACTTCAGCAAGGCTTTTGACACTGTCTCCCATCACATCCTCCTAGGTAAGCTCAGGAAGTGTGGGCTAGATGAGTGGACGGTGAGGTGGCTTGAGAACTGGCTGGATGGCCGAGCTCAGAGGGTTGTGGTGAATGGCGCAGAGTCAAGTTGGAGGCCTGTGGCTAGTGGTGTCCCCCAGGGGTCAGTGCTGGCTCCAGTCTTGTTCAATATATTCATCAATGACCTGGAGGAAGGGACAGAGTGCACCCTCAGCAAGTTTGCTGATGATACTAAACTGGGAGGAGTGGCTGACACACCAGAAGACTGTGCTGCCATTCCGAGGGACCTGGAGAGGCTGGAGAGGTGGGCAGAGAGGAACCTCCTCAAGTTCAACAAAGGCAAGTGCAAGGTCCTGCACCTGGGGAGGAATAATCCCATGCACCAGTACAGGCTGGGGGTTGACCTGTTGGAAAGTAGCTCTGCGGAGAAGGATGTGGGAGTGCTGGTGGACAACAAGTTAAGCATGAGGCAGCAGTGTGCCCTTGTGGCCAAGAAGGCCAATGGGATCCTGGGGGGCATGAGGCAGAGTGTTGCCAGCAGGTGGAGGGAGGTGATCCTGCCCCTCTCCTCAGCCCTGGTGAGGCCTCACCTGGAGTACTGTGTCCAGTTCTGGACTCCCCAGTCCAAGAGAGACATGGCACTCCTGGAGAGAGTCCAGCGGAGGGCTACCAAGATGATTAGAGGGCTGGAGCACCTCTCCTATGAAGAAAGACTGCAAGAGCTGGGCCTGTTCAGCCTGGAGAAGAGAAGATTGAGAGGGGATCTCATCAACGTGTACAAGTATCTGAAGGGGGAGTGTCAAGAGGATGAGGCCAGCCTCTTCTCCGTGGTGCCCAGCAACAGGACAAGAGGCAATGGGCAGAAACTGAACCACAGGAAGTTCCATCTGAACCTGAGAAAAAACTTCTTGACTGTGAGGGTGCCAGAGCATTGGAACAGGTTGCCCAGAGAGGTGGTGGAGTCTCCTTCGCTGGAGATATTCAAAAGCCGTCTGGATGTGATCCTGGGCAATATGCTCTAGGTGACCCTGCTTGAACAGGGAGGTTGGACTAGATGATCTCCAGAGGTCCCTTCCAACCTAAACGATTCTGTGATTCTGTGATTCTGTGAAAACATATCCAGTCAGTTTTGGTGTTTCATTTCATTTAACCTTTACTTCAAGCTGCCTTGCACTGTTACAGTTCTCACTTCCATCAGTGGCCAATGGCACCTCTGATTCACTTGCCAAATCCGTCCAAAATCGTGGGATAGGCAGTCATTTTGGGTATCTTCAGTGAAGAGAAGGCTCAGACTAGTCTACTAGATCTTTATCTGCTCAGCTCTGGCTTAGTGAAACAGCATAAGCAAGTGAAAAAATCTATTTGATGGTTTGTAAAGTGGTATTGTCCTACCCCACGTTCTGGGATGAATTTCTGGTAGCCATTCTTTAGTAATCTAAGGGGGTCTATGTGCTCAGTGCTCTGTCTTTCACTCTCTCTCAGTATCACAAAGCTGCTGCCTGTAGAAATGCCATGAGTGCCACGCTTCATGTAAATAACTTCTAAGTGGAGTAATTCGTTTTATTATGGTAGACAATCTGGAAGAAGAATGCAAAAAGAACTTTGTAGTAGAAACTTTGCCATTGAGGAACTCAGTCTATAAATGGCACAATATCCTGTAGTATATCTGACTGTCTTCTTGGCTTCTTCTTCTGTGTCCTGCCCAGTGAATATACAAATTATCATTTGTATATATTTTCCAAAATTATAGGGCTTAGTGATCTGCTATCACTCCCTTTCCAAAAGGGTGAGTCAACTTTCAGCTAGCTGACTAAAAGTTGCTAGGAAGATTTCTTGAGTGGCATTTTTGATCTGATGGTATATTTCCATCTGAGAAGAGCAGAACAGTTAGTTCATCTGCGCTGTTTTCCATACTATTATGAGGGACTATAAAAGTGCTACAGGAATGAACCTTGAGGAATGACAAGCCTCCAAGGCTGCGTGAGGAAAGGAAGAGCTAGCTAAAAGAGTGATCTACAGGGATTTGTGAGGTCGGGTGAATAAAGAAGCAGCAGCTGGGTTTAATAAGCCAAGTTCCTATAGTTCCAGTAGAGGGGGGAAACTGGGCATCATGTTAATTCCAAGTCACTATGGAAAGACATGGTACCCATATTTCACAGGCAGGAAAAAGTAACTGTATCTGGAAGCTCCTTTTCTCTGTGAAAACTACACTGCTCTGCTGCTGTTCAGTGTAAGAGTGAAGGGTCTCCTGCCAGTGCAGGTCTTCTCATGCTCTGGCTGATCAAGATATGATGGGGCCTGGGAGCTGCTGGCAGCTCTGCATCTGGCAGATTGTCTGGAGACAGATTTTAAATGTTAGAAAGGCTGTGAGCTCTTCTACTCCGCTGTTTGGTGAGAGTATGAGGAAACTTGTTCTTTATGAAGATGCCCCCCTCTCACTTTTTTGCCTCTCAGTCACTAATGCTCAGCTGTGCTTGCAAGCTCAGGCTAAAAGTGTCATCTAGCCCGGAGTTTTTATGGTATGAATGGAAAAGAATAATATGTAGGCTAGAGCTCAGGCTAACTCAATATTGAGCCCATCAACTTTAAATCATTAGTGTTACTAATGGTCTGTGGCAATAGCAGAAGGGTTGCTGGCAAAAAGGGAAGGCAATGCAGAAGTACCCTTTGTGTATCTGTCATGCCGTAACTTCCCTTTTCCATTGAAAGCAGGTAGGTAGTAGTATTTGAGCAAAAAATAAATCCCTACTCAGACTACATATCATAATATTCCTTTGTAGCAACATGCTCTATGAGGTTTTGATTAGGTGTCACTCTAACTGCGCAACTTTAACACTGGGTACAGAAGCATCTACAAGAACACATGCCTTAGGATCTGAGACCTGACAGATTTCATTGATGATGTAAAGATCCCTGTCTAAATTCCTATGTGTTTACAAACAGTTTCAGATAAAACTCTGAATATAAACGCCTATAAATTTTGGAAGAGTTTGACCTTTCCCAGCATTAACTGGACCGAACAGGATCCTTTTCAGTTTACATCGACCATCCTTCAGAGTTTTCCACAGTCAGAAACTGAGTGTTACTGTCAATATTTAGTAGATGAACAAGGTTATTACCCTGTCAGATGGCTTTGAACAGAAATTCCTTTAAAAATTAATATAGCTAACAAGCCAATAAAGAAATCTAGCTAGCTTCACCCTATTGTTACCCTTTCTCCACGCTATTGTGGTACAAACACCGCCCATCTGTTAAATAATAGCAAATCTGCCCGTGAAGGCTGGGTTTCTATTCAATGGAAAACAAGCGCTATCAAGCCTCCTTATATTCTGTGTATGAGTGGTTTTGCTTGCATAGGGAGGCCTAGCAAGCATTGAATCCCTAAGAGCAGCTGCTCAGTGAAGGGTCTGATTCACACGTAGATGCTTGGGTCCTGCTTGGGGATGCTGCCTCTACACCAGGCAGCAGCTGGAGATTCAGTGGGGCTCACTGGCATGCAAAGCTCCTTTGTGCTAGGGTCTGACTAGGAATCACCTCACAGAACTTGTCAAGGCCAGATTTCCCCAGCTCTGAATGGTTACTCATCATCATTAGGAAGTCTGCAAATTGATGAGACCTGCCATAATAGTGGTTTTCATTTCATGTAGTTGTTAGTTGTTTTGGAATCCCGTGTGCGAGGAGGACAGTTTTAGAAAGCCGTAAGATATCATTAAAGCATGGTATGTAAGTAGTCCTGCTAAAATTAATGGACAAAGGAGAAGCACTTGATCATCTCACCTGACGAGCACAATTGCTTGAGAACAAAAAGCTGATGGCAGCCAGGCTGCAAAAAGTTTGGAGCAGAGAGAAAGGTTATGCCAGTGCAGTATTTACACAGATTGAGGCTTTCCTTCCTCTTTAAATTATGGAAGACGTCGAGGTGGTGGGCAGCCTTCATAACACTGCCTTCGGGAACTGAGGGAAGCCTCCCTGTTCCACTGTGTACTAGCCCCCCTGCATCTAGCTGCGAGATGCAGTATGTGGCTTGGATCTTACTAAGTTTTTTTGTTTGTCTGCTGCTTATGATTTGTTATTGCCCTTAATGTTCCCATAGCAGGCTATGGTTGGGCAAAAGAGGCTTATCCTGGATATATGGGGATGAACTCCGTGTAGAAGCATGTTTAGCTCAGGCAGGCATCTGAGCTGCAAGCCAGTCCAAGGGGACCTGCAGCCAGCACAGGGACTCAGACTATGGGTACATAGCTTTATAGATAGGTAAACGCAATAAATGCTTTGCTGTGGGTGAATACAACATGAAGTGTGCGCAGAAAGCAAGCTATGGGACATAAGTAGCCTGCAGCAGCAGATAGCTCCCAAGAAAAATGAAAAGAAGGGGATGTTTGGATTTTATTGTAGTTCCAGGGGTCAAGAAAAGTTGCTGGAGTGAGAGCAAGCCTGGAGGAAAGGAGATGCACTTCAAGGACCCAGAGACGGAAGGAGGTTTCCTTGTAAATCCTTTCAGTTTAATGTTTTACTAGAGATGTGACAGGAGGCTGTACCAGAGCAATTAATGTTGCACCTACCTAGTGGCAACGTTTTCCTATGAGAACAACTGGCTCACGTTATTGCACCTAGTCCCCAGCAACCTCTGCAAGGACGGAGCCTTTGACAGGACAGGGGCTGAGTCGTTACCTGAATTATCAGCAAACTGTTAGGAATGTTACTTTATTCTGAAACACTCTTAATTCCCTTCAGCGAAGGTATACTAGTACCTGGTTACCTTGTTTATTTTTAGGCAGCTTCAGCCTGGGGACTTCCAGCTGTTCTCTTTTTTTGCTCTGGAATCTTCTTATTTTTTTGATCCTGGTACCATGTGTTATTCAGCAGTTACTTAGAGCCAATAAGTCTGGCAGAGGTCAATGAGTGAAGATTGTTCAGCACGAGCCTCTGCTTAATATAGCAGCCACTTCCTGTTAGAGCGTATTAAAGGCAAAATGAATGCAATGAAAGGAATCAATTCTTGCTTTTTTTTATAATATAACTGTCAAATATGCATACAGTATTAATGACATCAATGATTGTTCTTGCTTCCTCTATAACACTTCTCTTACTGTGTCTAGAAATCTTGAGCAGCGCCATGCAAAGCTATTCTCAGAGAACATAGCAGAGGGAAAAGCCTGAGGCAGGAGGTCAGGCTCTGCTTTCCTGAAAATCCTCAGTTTTTAAGTTTGGTGGTGGCACTTGAAGTCACGGACTGCCTCAGGCTGCATATGAAATAATTTAGGGTTATCTGGAGGTTTCACTCAGCTGTGCCAACAGTGACAGCCCTCTAAACACATAGATAGGAACTCACGAATTTAAACTACTCCCTTAATCTATGCATAATTGCATTTCCATTGCAAAACTCTGAAGACTATCACATTTTCTTCTCTATGGAAAAAACAGCATAAAACTACCGATTTTGTGCATTACATCTATCAAATCCTGATACACAGCACAGTATGTTATATCAAAAAAATTTTCTAAAGTAATTACATGTAAAATGCAAATAGTTTGTCCTAGTACACTGTGCTGTCACACAGCGAAGGACTTGTCTGATAGTCCATATCCATTGGCAATGTTACTATTGAGTGTGATGGTACTACTATTCGCACTGAGGTGGCATCACTCAGACAGCAGAGCTTGTGTTCATCAACAAGAAACCTGCAAGCAGGGAAACTGGAAAAACATGATTTTAGAACCTGCATATTTCCTTTTTATTTATTTTATTTATTTCACCTACACAAGCAGTTTTAAAAAACTAATCTGTGCTGCCATGATTCACAGCCTATGGAAAACTGAATTAAAAGTGTGTGTCCTCAATACAAGCCAAATTGCTGAAATTTGTGAAAGTCTCAGCATTAGAAAGAAGGCAAAAAGGCAGGAAAGAAAGGAAAGGGAAGGGGAGAAAGAGTTTAACATCTCTCTCTCATTTGAGTCAGGGCTGGAAGCAAAAACTAACCATATTTTTTGTCTTGGAAGTAAAACTCAGCAAGTTTTGCTGGGTTTCAGCTCATCATGAAACAAGAATTCAGGCCGTGTGTACAGGCTTTTTATCAAGCCCGGGCCAAGCTTTGAGCAAGCCCAAAGCAAATGTATGTTGCTAGTGGAAGCTGTATTAAACATCCTCTTTTAATAGTTGTCCTCCACAACCAGCCCTGGATTGAAATTCACCCCTGTTCCACTTTGATTTCCTTGTTGGTTCTAATCCAAAACTAAGATGAACTGTGGCAGGAGATTAATGCAGCTGCACCGAAGGAGAGCACCAGGTTTAATACAAAAATGCTTGTTTGATGTGCAGTGGAAAGATCCTGCCGAGTTTCATACAACACTGCTAGAGACAAAAAAAAGTTGGTCACCGTGGGGGAGGCTGCCCTGCCCTTTTGTCATTTTCAAGGTAAATAATAGCATGGTGATTCATCCAGTAAAAAAGCCCAGACAGAGCAGGGGAAAAATTACAGCTAATCTCCTATTTTTCTAAACCTCAAAGAATTAATCATTCCATTGCATATCAAAACTTCCTGCTTCTGAGTGGAGTTTGGATGAGCAGATGGTATTTCAGTAATTGGATAGCTTTAACATAGATTTTCATTCATTGTTCTGACGCTTCCCCGCCTCCTCATGCTGTGCTACCTTTTAACGTGTTTGTGTTTGCATATCACCTTTGTCATTACTGATATACTCAGGTTTTGGGCAGTAAAGGTGATATTTAAATAGGGCTGCAGGCAAGCCATCGGTGTATGCTTGGAATATCATGCTCCTATAAGTTTCCAAGGTATTTCTGAGAGACTGCTAGAATTTACCTCAGCAGAGCTAGAGAACAAGAAAATTAACATAATTCACAGACACTGGCATTTTCTCTATGGACAGACCACCAATGTGACAGTTACAGAGGAGGAAAGCAGGGAAAATGGGGGCAAAATAGCAGTTTATTGTCTACCCATTTTGATTCTGTTGCACTTTTCTTTCAGTCTAACCAAGTATCTGTCAGCTTAGTTCCCGTGCGAGGTGGTGCATGCTCAGTCTTCATCAGGGTACTGTGGAGCTATATTTCTCAGTATAGCTCTTATAGCAGAGCCTTTTTTCCAGGACGGGCTCACACAAAAGGGAGAGGCTAAAGATTAATCATTGAAAGATAAAAGCATGAGAGACTGAGGGCACACTTTGGTGAAGATATTATGCAAAGCCTTTGGTTTAAGCCTGAAAGTCCTGACCTCTTCTCATGCTGGTATTGGGAAAACATGATGCTTGAGCAGTTCAGATTAACATCCTAAGTTGGCCTCGTGCATGTGTGGCTCTTAAAGCTACCTAAAATTTCCTCTGCATCAGATGCCCTGATTTTCACAGTTGTACACCCAGCTTCTTAGAGAGTTAGGCTCCTGGTGGGACTTGTGTGATGCAAAGAACAAAGAGGGATCACACTCCACCGGGTGCAAATAGCTATAGTATGTGTGCACGTGTGTGGATACCTGTCTCTATGTGTTCAGGTTACATAGAGAGAAAATATATTTGTCCAAAAAGCTGTCACGGGGCTAGATAAGTCTCAAAGGAGAGCTAAATCCAATTAGAAGGTAATTCAGGTGGTTAGGCTGGCCAGAGCTGAATAGATCTCAGGATGATAAAGGGAAGAAAAAAATGTTTTTATTCTGAAGGCAGGTTGCTCAATTAGTTTAAAGACCGTCAAGGTGTCAGCAGATAACAGGTGAATTTGCTTTCCTGAGAACACTGACAAGACAAGATAGGACTATGTAATCATTTTTTTCCTCTGTAATAATTTCAAAAGAATGACACATTGTAGATGAATTAATCTGTTGCCAGAGGGCAAGAACTTTACCTTTTCTTATCATAGGGACAGCTCTGCAAAAATGTCACATCCTCCAGCACTAGTGGTGATGCAGACTCTCTCACACAGAATAAGGAAGCTTGGCAGAAAAGGAGGTAAAGAAATTAAACTTATTCTCTTTCTTCACATATGTTCTTGAACAGACAGATTTGAACCTTATGGTGTTGTAATGAGAGAGATTTGCACGAGTTTGATGCACTCATCAGCTTCCTTCCCCTTCTGCAAGTGACTGCAGGAACCCAGAGGAGCAGTAATGATGTGCCCAGGAGTGTGCCCAGGTTTTAATGAGACTGATGGCCTGGCTGCAGACCTAGTGGAATCGGGAAAAAGCTTTTTTTCTTTTCTGGAAGTCTCCCGCTTCTCTTCAAGCCTTTGAAACAAAGCAACTTGTTTGCTCAGCACTCATGCTGTTCAGAAGGGCTTTGGTCATGTTCCTCATGAAAGCGTTCAGGATGCAGTTGAGACACAGCCTTAGCACAATGCCTGTCTCAGCAATAGCAGTTGTCTTTATTCACAGGAGTCAAATTCTGTATCAGAACCAGGTGTAACACTACATAGAGATTTGCCTATTTGAAAGCTATCTCCAAATTCAGGGGAACGCTGTAAAGATGTGCATAAGTGTTAATAGGATCGGGACTGTTCACGACTTAGTTTATGCCCTTTTTGCAGAGAAAAGGATATTTTCTTTGCCTTTGCATTTAATTTCTGATAGAGTAGAATACAGAAAATTTCTACATATATATACCATTTTAGATTATGATGCATCTCCTAAGAAAATGGAGTACCACTATAACTGCAGAACACAATTAATGTTAAACTAATTGCTGAAAGATAAAGCTATTTCTGACTCTTTGCATAACAAATCTCCTTTAGTGTCTGCTTAACCTTTCGGTTATGTCAATCAGTGGTTACTGGTATGTAAGAAATCTATAATCTGATACATAAGACCATTATCAAATCTGTTTCTCACTGGTAGCAGGTAAAAAGAATTATAAAAAGTACTACTTCTGCCCAACAAAAAAAGCCTGAAGGCCAATATAGATGAACAGTTAAATTACTTTCAGTATCTCTTACCTTCCCAGATAAATTCTTCCTCTCTGATGTCCAGCTGGGTTTTTCCCTTCTTAAGTGAGCTGGGCCTCAGCCTCCCTAGCGCTGACTTTGGTAACGGGAACTCATCCTCACCTTAGGATTTGTCAAGTAGTTTTTTTGTCCAAATATAGTTTCAAGCCGTCTGCTTTCAACACACGCACAAGTGCTCTGGGAGTTATTGATTTTCTTTTTTATAAAGCTATTTCCATTGCTGCTGAATTCAGTAATAAACTGGTCGTCTCTAGTACAACATGGTCGTCAGTGGTACACCCAACACTAGGCATGCAGGATAAGGTTTTTTTTGAAAGTGCTTAAGAAAGTGTCCAGTCAACTCCTATTGATGCACAGGGAAGTTAGGCGAATTATTTCCGTGTGCTTGTGAAAAGCCCACTTATGGATATTAGAAAATTGATTTAGGTTCATAAAACTACTCTTTGCCGAGTCACAATGTGACTTTTAAATCGCAATGTGACTTAAAAGAGCTTCTTAGTGGAGTCTAGCTAGAACCTAAAATCAATATTTCATTTCTCTTAAAGGGAGTCCTTTCTTTCTAAAAGGCACAAAAGGTAGTGGCTGGAATAAGGAGGTAAGAGATTCTGCCTGATAAGGTCATGTTATACTTCATTCACAATCAGTACCATGTGATCTGTACTCTTTTACTTTGCACTTTACTTTGCACTTCTTTTCGTCTTTTGATATAAACAAATTGGTTGATAATTTCCAATATAATGATTTTTACATTTATAATTGAAAGCCTGATCTAAAGTTAGACCTACACTTTTTTGTGTATGACTTTCCAGGCTTTTGTATTAACGTTAGAAGCTTATACAGGTTTGCTCCAAGGTCGAAGGGGAGAGTTGACCTCTCCGATCTCTTGTGATCCACCAGAACAAAGGTCTTCTGCTGCTGAGGATGACAAGTAACTCTGTGTCTTATGTTTGCGTGAGGAGGAATACGGGGGACAGTGAAGGAAGCTGCTTTGAACAGCTCTTCACACCGAAATCTATGGAGGCCTTTGTACGAGCCTTTGTGGACTGTGTCCCTGTTTAACAGCTGCACAGCTGAATGGAGCACATGCTTTCTGTTTATTCCCACCCTGGCTTTGCTGGGCACAGCTAATAGGTACATCTTAGATTCCTCCACCTATTTGCTAGTATTTTTCACTTGCCAGAAACATGCCATTCTTGAAACCACAGTTCTGCCCGCTTTCACAAATACTTGCACTTAGAAGCACTCTTAGATTGGTTTCAACATGCGTGTGTGGACAGAGTTCATTCATCTAATCTTGGTAAGCCTGGGAAAGATCAGTTTGTGTTCAGAATCTATAGCAATTCATAAGTTCCAGACTGAGATCTAAGAGGTGGGAGTCATTCATAATATGAGCCTAAAGCAAAAACAAATTATGTAAGATTGTACAAGTTATAAAAAAAATTCTTTTTACGTAGGTTTTCCTTATCTAGATGAAACAAAACTTCCCACAAAATGAATTGCATGGAATTTTGTAAAAAGATAAAAAATAAAGAGTAACATTTTCTGAGCCCAGTGTAGCACTTTGTTTCCTCTGCAGTTTCTTCTGTTAAATCCCATGCACACAATTCTCACAGTAACAGTACGAAGAGATTTAATTTCATGATTTTTTTTTTCTGGCAAATAAAGCTCCTTGTCATAGAGAAGTATAGAGAGTCCTTCAAAAGGCTAATATAGGCTTACTGAACATCAGTAAACGCTGTAACACAGTGATATCTTTCCAAAAATTACTTATATAGCTACATTTCCATTCTATTTAGACTCCACAGAGCCACAGACATTAGATTTCAAGCTGAGATTTCTGTTTTTAGAAAGACAGCGAGTTTTCTTAGCGGTTTCTCTAGGCTGGCTGTAATTCTATCTGAGCTGAATGGAACTGAAAGAATGAAGTCAGCTCATTCATTAATTTCTTTAGATGCACATTGTTTGAAATGGTACTGGTTTACTGGCCTTTATTTAACTTGACTGTAGCTTGCACTCAGTCTATTTTTAATGGCAGGACAATAATCAATGCCATGTTCAGAGTAAAAGCACCATTTACCCACCACATTCTTTTTGGATAAATGTCTTGAAAAATTCTATAGTCAAATAGTTGTAAGTAAGACAGGCCTCAAGGAATCATGAGATGGATGTAAATCATAAATTAAAAAATAATACTGATTAGGGATTACTTCTTTCATGTCAGGTTTCAAGAACTTTGGTTTACATATATACCGGCCACACTACTTCAAATCTTTTATTTGTAGCTGTGTGAACTTTGAGATTCCTTTCAAATGGGAAAATTAATCTGAAACTCTCCCATGATTGCTTGAGTTCCAGAACATAAAATACTTGTTAAATCCCAGGATGTAAGTTTGAAGATTGAAAAAAAAAAAATTACTCTGTATCTAAAAATGATGTATGCATTTATTACATAAATATTTATTTTGTAGTCAGATTCAGTAAAGGTGCTATTCTGAATTTTAGTGAATTTGGCATGTTCCTTAGGAACTCTTGCGGTATCAGCTTTATGTTGACTGTTACCAGTACTTGTTGGTATTTCCACTTGTTCTAGTATTGCAATGGTGAAGAGACAGGAAAACTTGTTATATTTGATGTGCTTCATTGTTTTGAAGTAGTGCCACATCATACTTTTCCCAAGACCCATTAAAGGTGACATATGGCTAGAAGGAGTCTTCATATGCAAGTACTTAGGGAAAGGCTTCTTGTTGGAATAGAAAAGGTGTTTTTTAATTACCATGGTCATATCTGGTTCACACTTTCCTATAAAAATATAATAATCCCTTGGAGTTGGGAGTTTCATTCCATTCTCATTGTAATAAAAATTATCCTATGACAGCTGGCTTTAGATGGCAAGCTGAGTTATATTTCAATTTAGAAACTAAATATATGGTCCAGTGATTAACCCGAAAAACTTGAGAGTCCATGTCTGTCTAGGCTGTCTGTGTCACCTTGAGCAAGTATCTGCTGTACTTTGGTTTCTCTTGTATAAAAAGAAATAACTATTTCTCTACCTTAGAGTGCATAAATACATCCCAGGTTATACATTTGCTCATGACAACAGTTCTGACTTATATGATGGGTTTAATATAGGTCTGAATAATTCTGCTGCCAGCCAACTGAATATAATTTCTCTCGTTATTCTCACTTTGAACATAGCAGGGAAAAAAAGGTATCCTGTATAAATCCAATAGCTCTGACATCTAGTGAAGAGAAATGTTCCTTATTTAATATATATTTTAGCATTAACCATTTGAAATTTGATTTTTATCTCAGACCAAGTTCTGGCATTTCATACTTTTGAAATATTCAACATAATTAATGAAAGAGGAATGGCCAAAAGCCAGTAAGTGACTCGATAAGACTTACATCCTTGGACTTTCAAAAATCTTGGTTAGCAACATAAAGTCCTGAAACATGAGGACATGAGAACAGCTGTCCCAGGTTAGACAAAAAGTCTATGGGATTTTGTCTGTGACAAAAGCAGTAGTAGATGCCTAGAATGGGTATATAGCAATAATTTCCCAAATATTTTTGAGAATCTAATGAATGAGATTTTCTGATGTAGAGTTGCTTGTCTAAGTATTTAATAGCCCCAAGTGGATTTGTTCATTCTGACTAAGTAAGTATACCGAACTACAACCTGCTTTACTATGGAGCTATATTTTGGCCACAATGCAAGCACAGTTTTAGCTATTATTTATCCTTATAATAAAGATTTACTTTTCTTAATACCACTCCATCAGAATATCTTAAAGATCTTTAAAATTATTGATGAATTAATCTTCCTAAGGTGTGGAGACATGACTATTATTTAAAAATTGAGGAAAAAGTGAAGAACAGAGAGCTAATGACTCATGTCCCATCACACAGGAGTTTGATAGACTACCCCAAAATAGGTGTTTCTATTACATTGATACAGAACTTTATGCTGTCAGTGGAAAATCCCTGAAAGCAATCTGTCAATTACTGGGGAATTAACCAGGTCTTATCACTGATCTTTGAGCTTTACTGGTATTAGTATCCTGTTTTCTTAAATAGCCTTTACTTCACTAAAATGTTGTTCTCCTGTTCCTGATTCTTCTCCTTATTTACTAAGGAAATGAGCCTGGCTCCCTTATTGCCTCGATCAGGAGATCGCTGGGGAACCCCTGCTCAGACACGGAGGTAATAAACACTCAGTATCAGCCCTAGTGAGCCTTGTGTTTTCATATCTGTCCCTGCCAGGAGTCCAGGCGGCGCCCCCACCTTGCCCTTACACTTTAATTCTGTTCTTCACACCCAGTCCACCTGCACAAATAGTTTTATGAGTCTCTAAGGAAAGAATGTATGGCTCAGATGCAGCTTACTTGGCATGCTAACGTTTGTATTTACATAATACATCACTATATAGCAATTCTGTGGACAGAACCCTGTTACTGGGTTAAGCCTAATAAGCTGCCTTCTTCCCTGTCATTATACTCTTTCAATCACTTTTCATCCTACCAGACATTTGCAGAGAAATCGAAGAGCCATTTCAGTAACCTGATCAGTGTTATGCTCAGTAGAGTTCCTTCAAAGTCATCTGCTCTTTCAAGCCATCAACAGCTTCAGTCACAGTGTCCCTTTTGAAAGCTTTGCTAATCTTTTTCCATATTGTTTCTCTTTTCTCTGTCTTTTTCCAGCCTGCCTTAGTTCAGAATTCACAATGTAGCTGATGGATGCTCTCTGCTAGGAAAGTCCAATTGTACAGTAAAAAATTGTACAGTTAAATAGAACAAGTGATTGCACTTTATGTGATAGTATTTATTAAAGCACATTCATGTGTAACAATCATAAATCTAGTGTGGCAGTGTCCAGCTGAGAAACATCATGCACTGCTCATGCTATCGGCCGTTCAGCTACCTTTCTTAGATATAAGAGGAAGTGTTGATAGAGATCACTCTTGCATGCAGCTACAAGGCTTCCAAATTGTAAAAGGCAGATGTGCATTTCTATGTGATTTTTGTCAACGTGCCTGGTGCATATGTATCAACAGTGCTAACTGTGCTGCTTATTTCTAAACAGCTACTTCAGCTCTGTGAAGATTGTTTGCTTTTAGTCCTTTCACAATCCTTCTGGCATCTGAACAGTAGCTCGAGCTTATTACCTGAATGCAAAAGTACAGATACCTCTCTTCCAGTCTGAATCTGGAAGAAGCTCTGAGAGTGTTACAGAAGCATTTGCCTTTTGTCTTAGAAATGACTAAATGAAGTTTCTGATCACTGCATGTCCTACTTTGTTCTTCATTAAAGCCTGACTTGCGCTGTCATTTGGTTACAAATTCCCTAGCGATCCAAACAGTCAAGTTCCCTTCCCTCTCTTGCTGTATGCCAAGGTGCTCTTCAGGCTAATGATAGTGAGCAGAAAACCTTTCTTTTACACAGTCCCCTCTTGAAAAGAGCTCTTAAGTTAGCCTGAACATCCTATTACTTCTTAGCTCCTCCAAAACAGGGTTGCTACAAGGTATTGAGAAAGTGTTCCACTTTTGATTATCTCAAAATCAATGTCTTGCAAGCCAGTTTATGGTAAGTGTGTGATAAAGGATATAGTTGGAAAGAAAAAAGAAAGGCAGTTATGGAGTTCATTGAGACACTGAACAGAAATGAAACCATTCTTACAACTACCTGCTATTAGTTGAGCTCCAGTCAGCCCAGCTGACTGCTTCAATCTGGTGAAGGCTCTGGGTCCCTTGGGATCCTGGGTCCTTAGGCTGTATCCACACATTTGGAAATTTCCAATTACTTTTACACCTAGATTCATATCTGGTATCATTCCTCGTGAAATTATCTCTGTTACCTCCTGCCTTCTTTCCCTGCCCTCTTTGATTTGATAACTGTGAAGCTGTTATCTCTTAATCTCATGACTAGGGTTAATGCATGCATTAAATTTTAGACCAAGCATGTGATTAACCATCACTTCTGAGTGATTGCAGCACTGTATCTGCCGGAGGCAGGACTGAGAGGACATTCTTAACTGGAATTTCTATTAATTGACCCTTGCTCAAGGAGTTCTGTAAAAGTGTGTGGTAAAACATGTGTTTATTTGCCAGTGTGCTCTCAGAGGTATCTAATTCTATTCATTGACTATAAAGGATCTGTTGGAACTAGACAAGGCTTAAGTAAATTGATCTTTTAGATCTAAAATTAGATAATCCCATCCTATCTTTTCCTGCAGTATAATCTATAACTTGGAAAATACGTAAATTGGTACAACCTGTGTATCTTCACAGTCACTATATTCTCCTTTTTGTGTGTTAACATGGTAGAGGAGGACTGCCAAAATATCACAAAATATTGTGAAATAGTGTGTTTGCATTACTTTTATTTGAATTGACTTGTAATACCCTTCTGCAGAGCTGCCATTCCACACTTCTGCCAAAGAGAACTTTATTGCATGGTATGTAGAGCACGGCACTAGAAACAACTGGTGTGGAAGAATAAACTACTTCTAAATTATGACACACAGAAAGCAGCTTTCAGGTGGAAAGCTATTTTGTCTTCTAACTAAGTAAGAAACGGCTAAAGCCTAGCACTGTCTGATGGCTGTATAAAATGCATCATGATTTTAAGCCTTGTTTCTAGTGAACATTAAATGATACAACCACTAAAAATAACGTTGTCATTGTGGTCATGGCCACTGCAAAGCAGTAAAGGGTTTAGCTGCCGTGCATAAGAACTCTGTTATACTTGCCAGCCATATGAAAGAAAAATACTGTTACTGCAACCTGTCCTGAGGTGTTCATGATGTTTCCAGCCCGACTTTCACCCCTTGGGGAAATTAAACGTGCAAAGGGGGAATACACAACTTGGCGGGGAGGACTGCTGGGACACCATGGTGCAGATCAGTGCAGCCATCTTGCTGGGGGCTTCCAGGAGCACAAGGTGCGCAACACACCTGTAGTAATTCATGCAAGAGACAAGATACTGGACTAGGTCGTCTGCTTGACATGTTAAGAACCAAAAAAAAAAACAACCACCCTCTAGCATCTATGATGTTTAAGTGATCTTCCATTATGCATTTCCTGTGACTCAAAGTAATGCGTGCATTCATGCTAAGCACGGCTTTCTTTTTCATGTCTCTTAAAACTACATTATTCTTTTGAATAAAATGTGTGTGGCAAATATTCACTGGCTTTGATTATACCATTTCCTGCAGAATGAAACACAAGTCTCATTATGTCAGTGAATAATTGTCTAAAGGCTGTGCACAAATGTGGAACATTATTCTTCTTAATTTAAAAAGAAGCACAAAGCTTTTTGTTTCTGTAATGAAATTGCCATCAGTGCAGACACATTAGAGGTACAGAAACAAAATTCACGTTTAAAAAGCAGTAGCTGCCTGCTGGCTATTAAGATAAGGAAATAATATGTTTCCAGCTGAGTGACCATACTTCTTGACAATCCATTAGGCAAACAGAACTTACAGTTCATTCCAGTCTACATATAATTCCAGTAAATAAAACAAAACATGATGTCACAGCTGGGGATTCACAGATGGCCTTAGCACAGTAGGCAAATCAACTAGAATGAGGTTGACGATAATAGAGCAATATTGCTTTAGTCCTCAAGGATGTTTAATTCAGGTAAAAGTCTTTCCCGAGAACATTTGGGATGGTAGTGTAATTCATTTGTTATGCTACGTAGCACTGTGCTGTACTGCATGAGAAACATTGGTAAAATTTCAGAACCATAAGTTGGTCTGAACTAAAAAATAGAACTGAGCAGCTGGTAATACATGCTGGAGATCCAGGAACAAATGTTAGGATTTAAAACCATAAATAAAATACTTGCAAAGTGAACAGTCTTAAAAATGGAAAGGCAAAGCGGCAAATGAATATTTCTTATAATGACACGAGTTATACGAAGTAGCCTGCTACTATTAACCTATGCACTCTTTTTCTTTTTTAATGGGTTTTTGCTCAGAATTACAGAAAAGAAGCCTGGAATCAGAAACGCCAACTCATTTTCCCCCTCTGCTCGAGGCAGGACTGACTGTATATAAAACATTCCTGATAGATCTCTGGCCACTTTTTAAAATCTGCAGTGGAAGATGTTCCACGTTATCCCTAAGCGATCTATTCGAGTTCTTACCTGTCCTCTCATCAGAAGTTTTCCCTCCTGTCTGATCTAAACCTCCATTTGCTGCAATTTTAGTCAATACTGCTTGTCTCATTCACTGCAGACATGAAAAAAGTTTATTCCCTTGCTTAGCTCAGAAATCTTTTAAGGTTGCTAGCAATTATTCCCCACTTCCTATGGTCTCATCTTTTTGAAGCATGAGTTTCACACTTGCAAATCAAGTAGTCCAGGGGAGGCTAAAGCAGTGCTGCCGTCCTTAGGACAGCACTACTTCCTGTCTTTCACATCGAACAACTCAGCTTTTACCTTTCAGTATGCTGATTTTGGTAACATTATTTAATTATAATCAGATTGTAAACAATCATTACCCCAAATCCTTTTTTGCCCTGATACTACTTATAGTTGGTTGCTACCTGTAACTGATTTTGTGCAGATGATTGTCTCTATTTCCTGGGTAGGACAGGTCCTTTACATAGTCCTTTGCTATATTTTTGCTGACAGTTTCTCCCATTTGTCAAGACAATATTTCAATGTCATCTTTTTTTTCCAGTAAGCTTACCGCCCTTCTCTCCTTACTATCTGCATATTTAATGAATAGTCTTTTGCTCAGGCCCATAATGAAAATATTTAGTATAGGACTGATGATATCCTCCCATAGAACTTTTTACATCCTTTAACTTTTGACCTTTTGAAAATCGCTTTCTCCAATCACCTATCGATTTTGTGGTAAGTTAATTGCAATGTACTTCCCTAGCAAGCTGAGTGAATGCACTGTTGGATAGGGTTAAAAGTCCTCTTATATTCAACATCTGCTTTCACCTAACTACCAGGTTTGGCATCATGTCATAGCAACTGAATTGTTAGAATGCGATTTCCCCTTGACAAATCCACATAGACCATTAGTTATCACTTTGCTATCTTCTAGGTGCTTAAAAGTAGACTTTTGGGTTGTTTTGCTCTATTATTTTTCTGAAAATTGAAGTTAGATTGACTTCGGTAGTTTTTATCCTACTATTTGGTCTCTTTTCTCTCCTAGGAATGTTGTTATGATAACTGTCTCCTCACCTGCCTTCTACCTTCATGTTCACAACCAGCTTTCCATAACATCCAGAACTGGAAAAGACGCTGCTCTTTGGGTTCTTTCTTAACTTTCTGTATCTAGCATTAACTAGCCATGTACTGCTATCCTATTGTACCATCTGCCACCTGTTCTCTTCTTTCAGTGGACAGGGAGTTAAAAATTTCCCATTAATATCAAAACTTAGGTGCTGGATGATTCTGCTAGAAATTTTTTCTTGTTTTTCTTTTCTAAACGTTTCTTCCACTTGATCTTGCTGTTTAAGAGGCCAGTAATAGACTACACCTGACTAATATTGTTTTTTTTTTTTTCTTGTACCATTACACAGAGATCTGAGTAGTCTAATTTTCCTGATAATTTGGACTCCAGGAAAGTGTGTATGCCCTTAATATTCAAAATGATCTTTCTTTTTTCTCTTCCTTAGCAGGCAGCATTATTCTGGGTCAGCATTCATGTTGTAGAAATGGTATCACTGAGTGTTTGGTTTGGTGCAGCAATAATTTTGATTGCATATTCATATTTTTGCTTTCTCTTGTTTGTCTGCCTTAGTTAATATAGGTATATCTAAAATTTTCTGTAGACTGGCTTATTTTCCTCGGAATAGGCTTGCTGTGAACACCTCTACTTTCTTAGTTTTTCAGGCCTTTGCCTAGGCCACCCACCACTGAATCTGACAGGAGCTGCCATGAATCCTTGTTCTAGCCCTTCTCATTAGGTGAGTAGATCTGTTTCTGAGACTTTTTCTTCTCCCTTCTGTGTGCGAAAGACTTAATTCCTGCTGACAAGTTTCCTTCTTGGGACACTGTCATACAACAAAGGAAAGAAACAGAAAGTGGCTTCCCAAACAGCCACTACCTCATATCATGTATTTCCCTATGGTATGTTCCTGTCCATACATAGGCCTTTGCACTTGGCTAGGGAGACTGAAGGTCACTGTTACACCTAGACTCTTGACTCCCTTTCCCTCACACCCGGAGCCTGTAGACTCCTCTGCTCGGGTTTCGTCTCACCATGACAGAGCGGTCACAGTTCTTGGTGAGTATCGGTAACACTTTCATATGGCCACATGTTTGCGGTCATGGCGGGACACGCAGCGTTAGCACCAGGCAGGTGCTGTTTCTTTTCAGATCTGGGCAAGAAAGAAGGACTACTCTCACCCTTAAGCATAATATGATGTTTAATTAGAATATTCAAAGATAGGAGTGGAATGCAAGGTTAGCAATTAAATCTTATATCCCTTCTGATGCTGGAAACCTCGAAATGATACAGCATTAGACAGACCTCTCAGTCAGGACACAGCATGCTGTACAGGTGCCAGCTGTGGTGAGGGTCACCAACATTTTGGTCTTTGGAGCTCCTATAGGATTTTTCTTAGAAGAAAACAATTCTATTCATCATTCCTTCTGTCGAACAACGGATGTTTACATGAAAATATGCTGCTTTACTTTTAGATAAAGATGAGGACAAAGAGGTGGCTGGTGCTCTCTCTTTGAGGATCTTTGCTGACTCCACTTGAATGCTTGCTTCAAATGTCCTCTCAGACTTCCCCTTTACTGCTTACTGCTTCAGAAGCAGAACCTCACTGCAGGATCAGGTCATGAAAGAATTCACAAGTATGCTTTTGCAACTTTCTGAAAAGGAGTGGAGGACTGTCTAGGCTTAGTACTCAGAAGGAAACACTTACCGTCATGAACTACATTGTAATGTGTTACACTTAAACATTGTACATCAGGTGGGGGGGGGGGGGGGAAAGAATATCTTTTTTTTTCTCAGGGGGGTGTTTAGACGAAATGGTGCAGGAAATGCTAATCTGTGCTATCCAGAAAGCAATTCAAATCCCAAAGCATAAGAGTTATTTCCTGGAAATATATCATTTTAAAATGCTGGAGAATAACCAAAAACATTTAATAATAGCAAGAGATATCCTTTAGGCATAATTGAATATCACATAGAGAATTGATCTTCCTTATCTATTTTGACTTCATAATGGCAGAGAGAAAATCTTTTTACAGAGAATGTCAATACTTTGTTTTGTTTTCAGGTATTAAAAAGCCTTAGTGAGCTATTTTTTATTAAAGCTTCTCCAGAAAGAATAACTATAGGCAAACAAAATTTATTTTAACTGAATTTTATGTTTTAAGAGTGGTTTAGTCTCTCTATAAACTTATAGGAAATACCTTCAGGACTTGTCTGTGATTTTAAATAATATAAACGATAACATTTCATATTGGAGGGCTGATAAATACTTGTTTATTACATCAGTGTAGATGACAGTACTGAGGCAGGCAAAGTAAATGGTGTTATTGAGAACAAAATAATGAAAAAAATTTAACAGAAACATCTGTGATTTGGGCATACTCAACACCTTACTGTAAAATATGAGCATAATATGCACAGCAGGTCCGGTTAACACTTTTTATGTAGAACTGATTTGACACAATATAAACAAAGAAATACGTTCAGATAGTCTGGTTTCTGCGGAATACACACACACACACACATACACATACACATACACACATGTATTTACATATAATATATTTTGGCAAAAGGAAGAATCTTTCCAACCTCAATGAATGGAAGGTTTTCAAGTAGCCAGCAAAAAGTATGTCGGCCACAAACGTCTGAGTATTTTATATAGTAGTTCAAGAGAGGGAAATAAAAGTGTTTCTCCCATCTCAGATTCTTTTTGCAGTATCCCATACAACTAATAAATTACTGGTGCACTACTTACATGGGAAAAGAAAGCAGCTGGGACTATGATCTATAGAGAGCAATAGATATATTAGATATTTGAGCTCTGATTCTCATTGTGGTGATGTTGTTGAACCAAACTTTTTGCAATCTTTAAAAAAATACAACCAACTCTAATACATAGTAGAATTAACAAGAGCTAGCTGAAACTGTTGAGGAATAGAATGTAAAAAATCCACTGACATTAGAGCATGCAACAAATATGCTTCATTATTGGAAGTAGAGGTCATTGTAGTAGTAATTTAAAACAAGCTAACATGTGCCTAAAACCTCTGGGATCTGTCCTGCTATCATTGATGTCAAGGTCAAAGATAATGGCTATGCTTAGCAGGCGTACATCAAAAGTGCAAATTACCGCAGCCACTTATTACAGTGGTTTCTGAATAACCACTACCACCACTGGGATATAGGTCAAAACAATTATCATTTTGAGTCTGTCAGATAGCTCTTCTGTTACTGAGCATGTCTTATCTAAGAGCCAGACTCAAAAGCATACTTAGGACTTAGAGAAAAAACAAGCAAGGAATACAAATCAGTGAATTAGTGGTTAGAGCTCTTGGATGGTAAGGAAGAGTCTTGCACGCATATCAAGCTCCCATAGTTATTACTATTTCTTGTTTCTCGTCCACTGGGGAGAGGATCAGGACTCCCTCCTTCCTACTCTCTCCCTACTATCACTGCCACCCGCTTTTGGAAGAAAGCTCTCCAGGACAGGATCCGCCTTTGTGAACGGAGACATCTGAGAGCAGCTGGGAGTCGGGGGCTCAGCCCTGGGCACAGGACTGTGCTCAGCGATTCCCAAAGGCCAGGTGCAGCCCATGGAGGATGATGTCCCCTTCTCACCTCAGGGCCTCCAAAGAGTAATAAAAGGTGCACATGTTCCTATAAAAAGCCCACATGTTTCCGCTCCAGGAGAGCCAGGTAGCTGAAAGTTAGGTGTTGCAAAGCCTGAAGTGTTGGTGCCTGAATCCTGAATTTAATAGGGAGTGAAACATATTAGCACAGGCGCTGTTCAGACTCCCTGGGTACTTGAACAGAATCGGGTTGTTACACGCTCTAAAGACAGCATCTCAATTTTGCAAGTAATGTTAATAGGGACACCTTTAGGGAAAAAGGCCGAACTGTAATTAAAACCCATTGAAGGTTAAGCAATTGAATTTAGTTCACTAAAATCAATAAAAAGACCTCCGACTAACTGCAGTGCTTTGACACAAGTCCTTCGAATGGATACAGGCTGTGACAAATAATGTGTCTTCCATAATGCAGAGGCATAGCCAGGACTTTTCTCAGATACCATGGAGGAGAATAAAGTGAGCAAGCAGTAATATACACGAGAGACTAAGACCAAAACAGAATTTCAGCTGAATTTGGAGATAGGCTCCAAAACTGAGCCTGACAATTTCATTTTTAGCTGCTACCTCACACTAAAGGTACGTAGATAAGATAAGCACTTTAACTGTCAAACTGTCAAACAAAACTGTTTAACCAACCACCTTGAGGTCTGTTTCTGGTTCCTTACCGTCAACCTTGCTGACAGGACTGCATGGCCAGGCACCCAGCGCCTCGTCCCGCTCTACAGCCCTAGAGAAAGGGCTGTCCTCCACAGTCCCACCAGGCATTTGATCTCAGCGCTGCTACAGAGCCCATGTGAATGGGTTGGGGCTCACATACAGCCAGTGGGTACCTCCACCTGGGCGGGAGAAACTGGCCTTACTTTTTTAACAGTATCTTCCCTGCCTGAGGAAAATAACACTTGTTCCGTCTAAGTGGGTCTGGAAAGTGCTCTAGCTACTCTCCATCTTTCCTGCTGACATTCTTCCTCTAGGCAGAAAAGTATCAACGTTTATGGAGTCAAAGTGAGAGAAGGAAAGAGAAAGGCATGACTTTCTGTCCTAGGAGTTCGGTCAGTCATATGAGAAGCAAGCGGGTGCAAAACTCAGTCCCCTGTTCCGCAGTTATACTCCACTGAAAGTTTCAACAGGAGAGGAGGAGCCTAATATCCATCCTCTGCTGAAGCCTGATGATAAAAGAGATAATACCGATTACTTTCTTTTTAGGAGATAGAAGTGTTTTGCATCCTTCATAAATTCTTTAGAGTCCAAGTAAGTTTGTTAGAGGGTTCCTTCCTTCCTTTTTTCTTTCATTCTTTCTTTTTGAAAGAGAGGCTGTAGACACTTATCCTAACATGAAAATTATTGAGTGAAGGGAAGCATCTTCCTTACTCCTAAGCCTTCAGCACCTCTTTTGGCTCTTGCTTGCTCTTTTCCATTCAGTCTGTCTTTTGTCATGAGGTATCTTGCTTTTCCTGTTCACTGACTATAGAGCTTACATCCCAATTTATAATTTTATACCAGGTATCTAAATAGTAATTCAAAAATATTTGTCTGTTCTGCCAGGATATGGTAGATAATATTTCTAAATTGCCATGAAGAGTTGATTATCAGGTTCATATTCTTGTCCAGAATGCCCAAAACCTCAGCCCTTTTTGATAAACAGTTTTCTATTTTTATTACATCTTTAATTGCATTTTATTTTCTGAGATCTGAGGAGATTATGTTGCACTGAAAAATAATTGCTTGATTTTCTGTGTCTCTCATACTGGCATCTGAGCAGTTAATAATAGCACAAAATGATTCTCCATCTGACAATCCACTGCCAAAAGCATAGGAATCTAGAAACCCGGATATTATTCACTGGCTGGCCATGTGAGCTGTATGTCCTTCAAAAGACACTGCAAATCTTGCATTTATAGCTTGGACCTCTGTAAAACAGGAGCAATTATATTTTGACGTGATTGCAAAAAGCTTGAGGAGGGGCTTTTGCAGGAGTTATTCTTTCTTCAGTGTTGTCCATCGAAGGCGGACCGGAAGGAGCATGCTGACCTCCTTCTGGAGCCAGGCTGGAGTGAGGGGGAGCGACCCTGCCCACTGTTCAAGGCTTCCCAGGTTTTCCAGCATGATAGGATGTTTTGTGAAGTATATTTTTGTCCTGGGTCTCAGGAGAAGCCACTAAAATTTGTTCAATGTCTGTGAGCTTTCATTCCTTTCTATAATATAAAGGAAAGATAACTTTCATGTTTGACAGATACAGCGTCCAGCTAAGTTTAGTAATGTTGGTGAGGTGTTACATATATCTGTGGTTTGAGAGACTATAACTGCTAAAAGTAACGGGAGTGTAATGGAGTAGCGCAGGGTGAAGGCACGGGGTGAATGGCAGAGCCAAGGAGTAATGTTATTTAACAAAATAAAGAGGGAATGCTGAGCAACCTGCTCAGCTCAGGGAACTGCTGGAAGCATGTTCACCTCTCACTGAACGCCGCTTATTCCTTAATCTAGTCGAGATATAACACCCCGAAGTGTGTTTGGGAAGTAAGGAAAGAAATATTTAAAATATATTTCTCTGGACTCATTCCGAGGCTTAGTTTTGATGCCTACATCAATTGAAACAATCTATTATGGGCATCATACGCAACTTTAACTTGTCAGCTCAACAGCAAAACACTATTATTCAGACTCAGAAGTATTTCAGATCTTCCTGAATGTGAAATAAAAGGTTCACAAACTGAAAAGAGAAATTGCAAAAGAGGGTGGAAGTGCCGAATCAGTCATAGGACTGCAAAGCAGCCATTCCCAGTGAGCAAAGGGGCAATCCAGGAGTAAGGATCTTTCTGCTAGCATGTTCCAGCAGGGGCGTTGCAGAACAAGATGCTAATGATGACTATCACTTTAATAACCACAGTTGCAAATTGGGCAAATTTTATGTGCTGAGCATGCAACAGACACCATTGACTCCCATCAGGCTTGTATTTCCTACATATGAAGTACAAAGCTGAATCTTTTTTTCCAGCTCTGAGACCCTACATATTTCATGGCCTCTGCAGTGGAGCCCAGTACACAAAGGATATTAGAAGGGATATTGGAAAGGCCTCTAGGAAAAACACAGCATCAGAATAGCAGAGAAAAAGAAAGAAAGACCAGAATGACATTGGCCTTTGCTTTATTACTTATTTATGCCTGTTGCTGGCAAGCCAAATGTATTGATGGCATGCCTTAAGTTCAGGTCTTTAAATGAAATGATTTAGCTGGCAAGCTAAATGACTATGCAGATTTCAGCTTACATATTCCCACATTGGCAAATTCTAATTACTTCACCTAGTTATTCACCCTAATCCTATTAATTGACATATCTCACAAATATGAAAGATATATGCAATGGAAACAATAAATACCATCACCCAGTTACACCCTCCCCCCAAAAGAAGAGACCTAATGACTTTTTATTCAAAGACCAAAAAAATTTTAAGAGAAACCCTGGTCTTATGGAAGACAATGTCAAAAATCCCATTGGGTTCAATCAGGCCAGGATTTCTCTGCCTGGTTTTAGAAAGGTGATGAATAAGAAGATAGGGGGTAGGGATATACAAAGAGATCACAAATCACAGAAGGCGAATCATGCACTGTATGCGTTGGGCTTTTAGAGTATAAGAAAAAGAGTCATCCTACGAAAGAAGAGTTGAAAATCTAAAGCTGATGAAAGGGAAATGTTTTTATCCTGTGCATGGTTACCTCTGGAACGTTGTGCCGCAAGTGATCTTTGCGTAACGGGCTTAGGCAGAATGAGCATTACGAGCTGAATAAAATAGGACTTGAATTACAAGGTGACGGCATGGAGTTTTGTAGTAGAAAACAAGCAGTATAAATGCTAATGTATCAACAAAAGATTAAGAACAAAAATAGATGGGCTTTGGCAAAAGACTTTAGCGGTAATTACACACTTCTGAAACATAGGAAAGTGGTAGTAATTGTAACACATTCCCGTAAACTACTCCTACTCGTTGTTCTAGCTGAAGGAGCAGAGTTACACTGCACGGAGCAGATTGTACAGGTTATGTCAAAAAGAAACGTGAACAAAGGGATGATGCTGTGAAATTAGTGTGTGCAATAATTTTGTGCCCCTGCAACAGACGCAGGGGTACAACACCAGGTAATCTGGTGTTACCTACGCAGCAGAAACTGCCCTCTGGCCCTGCTACATACCGTGCCTCCTCTGCTGTGCGACAGGGAACATGCCCGAGCTCTGGGTTTCACCATCCTGGGTCAGGCTGCAGGCTTCGGAGGCCTGGTCTGTTTTATTTGGTCTCATTTACCTGTGAAGAACTAGTGAGCCTTGTGCTTTTCAGAAATAACTGAGATTCCTTTTACAGTATATGAACTTAAAAAGAAAACAAACTTACCTGAGGCAAGGGAAAAGTTAAGCAGAAACAAGGGTAGAAAGAAAGAATAAGACAGGAGCCAGTAGGGAACTAGATGATGTCCTGAGGTCCTTTCCAACCTGAAGGGTCCTTATGGCCCTGTGAAAACACAAGAAGCCACATATCTGAAATAAGAAAGATCTCAGGTTCTTGTTTTTACCTTTGTTTGTAAGGGATTTCTCTGAAACTGTTCCTGACTGTGAGGGCCCAGCTTAACAGGATCGTGCCTCAAAGCACATTTCCAGAACATCCTTCTTAATCTGCTTATTAGGAGATATCTGCAATGTTTCCTTCGTTTAGATATATGGCACTTGTGAAAATCTGAATGGATCACTCTTGAGTTTGTCTGAGAAGTAGTGAGATTCTTCTTACCCTATTACTGATTCTTCTCCTCATGTATACCTTTTTCTCCCTGGAAATCAACTAAATTGAAGTTACAAACCCGCAATTGCAATATTTTGCAAATCATATCTCACCCTTTTTTTTATTTCTTCACAGCTATCTTTTTGTCTGCTAGCTTTTATAAAAACTGCAAATGGCATAAGAATTCATATATTTGACTTTAAAGGGCACCCTATCACAATGTTATTGGTCTCCAGATCAGTAATATGTTAGCAACCTCATCCCATTGAAAGCCAGAATCATTTAGGAAAAAAAAAACAAAACAGAAAAACATCAACTTTTTAATGAAAACTTTCTTTTTTTTTTAATTTGAAAATGCCTTCTTTTTCCAAGCGCTCTCATTCAGAAGATATCACTGAGGCCCACCCAGTACTGTGTCAGTCACCCTAATCAGTGATCACAACTACTGAATAGCAACTTGCTAGCAATTTTCTCTGTCCATTCTTGCTGGATTTGTTTCATTCTGCCAGAAGAACAAAAAAAAAGATGATGACTTTATCTTAGTTTCCCTTGCACTCAGAAACTACGATGTTTGTCCAAATTGGATGCTCTAATGTTTGTTCTTGCCATGTATCATTTTACACACAAAGCATAAGCACCAGAAATTTATCTAAAGACTTTGGACCAGATTTGGAGCCCGCTGAGTCTGTAATAGCAGATCTATTATATCACTGATTCAGCTTTGATTTGCTTCAGAGCTGTTTAGCTTTTAATTGTACAGAAATCTATAAGCAAGAAGGAGAGGGAAAAGAACTGTTTTGACTCCTGTGAACACTTAGCAGAGCCATTTTGAGACAAGAAATTAACCTTGCAAATGTGAATTGATGCAATCCATTTGCTAAAGGAATAAGAGTAGCACCTGAGCATCTGAGTGCAGGAACTGATTCTGCAGAGGGAGAGCTAAACATCTCTTTCCCTACCACCCTCCAACAAGCAGAGGGTAAACATCACTTAAATACAACTTGTATCATACCTGCAGAATTACTAGCTTTTGATAAAACAGCTAATATTGAGTATGGTTTTAGCAACATCCATGAAAACTGAATGCTTGCACAGACATTTTTTCCTTAATGAAACTTTGAAAATCCTATAAATAAAGGCATTACTCTTTGCTTTTGAGATACAGGTTCCCCTGGGAAGCGTACAGAGTGATGCCACAATCCCTGAGCTGGTACATGCAAAAGTGTTCATCACACAGGACAGACATATTCCTGTGTGCAAAGGTCTTTCTCTCAGTGACGTAGATACAGAAAAATCTGATTGCTGAGCACGGAATTTTACAAAGAAGTAGTCTGGACAAGTAAGGAAAGGCAGACCAAATCTTAATAGGTATGAATCTTGCTGATGATTTGGGGATATAAGGACCCTGAACTCTGGGAAGCCTCTTCTCGTACTATAGGGAACAACTCAACTGAAGATAAACTCAGTAATCACAGCTAGTAACCTTGGCTACTTAACTATTTAAGATAGAACAATACTAATGAAGAGCCAAACGAGGAAAATAATAGATAATAAAAATGGCTCATATGATTATAGTCTCTTCTGGGTCCTTCTGCTTTGAGAACTTTCATGGAGAATATTCCTTTAGGATGTCTCCTTCCTCGAGTATATTATTCCATATACTAATGGTGAATGTTATCTTACCATATTACAAACAGGTAAATCTGGGCGGTGTAATTTCATTTAAGAATTGGCATATTCTGCTTAGAATATTTATGGATAACTTAAGAGAGTTTGTAAAGGAGAGAAGGACACTGATCTAACTTGAATCCTATGAAATCAAAATAAGTATCTAAAGCTATTATTTTAAAAAATATATTACTGTAGTTGTTCAAGAATGGGCAAACAATGCATCATAAGAACTTAAAATCTGGATGAAATTCTCTATTTCTTTCTGAGTACTGGCAATTACTTCATATATCCCCTCCTAAAGAAGTAGTTGAAAGGAAACATTATTAAGCACCTTAAATTAAAATTGGTAAGGCTAGTTTTATTCCAGAATATTCTAGAACTGTACAATAGTATCAGATGAATCATCTTTCCCTATAAATCTTACCTGATATCATTTAAGTCAAGACCAATATATGTCATTTTGTCATCTCCTTTCCTCAAAATTTGAAAAAGCCATAAAAGTTTGAACAAGTCATTAGCATCTTTACAAGAAAAGAATGCAAATTTCGTAATTTGGAAGCGCTTTACAACTTTAACTCATGGCCTTTACTTGAGATAAATATTTCACATAGGCTCAGTTTCCACCTGTATGGTGTTGCCTTGGTCTCTTAGGAGTCCTTGCTGGTTGGTTGACAGCTGACAAAATAGTTCCTAACTTCACAAGTAACCATTTGCAACGCATTTGTATCTTGCAGTAGCGTATTTTATATGTTTTTGTGCAAATCATTCATTTGTAAAGTCGGTGCTGACATATATTTTTTTCCTAAATATGGAATAATATGAAACTGTAGAGAAAAGGCGAGGCAAAATGAGAAAATGAGGTTTTTTTTTTTTTCCTGAGCCTTTATAAATTCATTTTGAAGTTCTTTATGGCCAAGACTGTTAATTTCTTTGACACTTGAATTCTAAGTAACAAAGATCATAAGGCACACATAATACTTGTTACATATCATTTCATAACATAAATAAATAAAATCCCAGCAACCTAAGCACGAACTTACTTATCTCTCCCAGAAAACTCCTTAGCATCATAGGTATAAACACGCATAGATGTCTTCTGATGTTCGGTAAAGAAGCAGGCAAATTATAACGACCCAGCGTTATGAGAATAAAGTGTTACTATTTTAAAAAACAGTCATTCACAAACAGCTTGCTGGTAGCAAGCGTTGGGTTCAGGTGCTGATTTGATGTGGGATCTGTCCCCTGGTAAAGGAGAGGTGCAGAAGGTCCTACGGGGAGACACCTAGGGACTTTGGGGACTGGTGCAGCAAGGGTGGGGCTCCTTTCCTCACCCCAAGTCCTGCCAGAAAGCAGGCCTATACTGGTTGAAACAAAACTCTCTGTGTTTTCTCCCGCTTATTCTATTACTATTCCCCTGCGCCCGAAATGTATTGAGCTCAATGTAGGGAAATTTTAAGCAAATACTTAAAAAGCAACAACAGAACAAGGACGGAGCTCATAAAAGGAGCAGTCTGACAGAAGTAGTGTTCCTTTAGTGACTATTCCTGACTTTTTCCCTTCTTGGAGTCCAAAGAGCTTTTCTATTTTTAGAACTGCTATAGGGCTGCTAGTAACTGCCTCAGTTCATTAATGTGCTTTATTCCATTACTGTATCATTGCACACAGCAGCTTCCTGGAAATGAAGCCAATGACAAACTGAAATCAGTTACAGGCTTTCTTTTTAAAAATATTTTAACAGAGCTATCAAAGCTGCAAATTCATAGAAAGAAAGAGAGCAAAAGGAACTACAAGTATTTAAGACAAATAGAACAAAACAACTTTCTCTTCACCATTTTTGCTGGGCCTTCATCTAGAGTTATATGCAGTACGTCTTTTGCATTCAAAAGCTACACACAGGTGTTCAGTTGGCACAGTCTCTTTTATTTCAATCTAAGGTACATAAGTCATTTTTCTGTTTGGAAAGAAAAGACACCTTCAAATGATGTCTTCTGGGTCCTTTATTCTGGTGTTATCTGAAGGTATTCATATAATTACAGGAGAGTCTGCAGTTTTCAAGAGATATTAAAATGCGTTTGACATTCATGGAGAAGGGGATCTGTGAAAATGAGAAACCTTTTCGTCCAAAGTCACACAGCAAGTCAGCGGGGAAGGTGAGCGGAGCCTGTCCTCGTTCCTAGCCTTGCACTCGCTGTTCACTCCCCTACTGCCGTCGTTTGACATTGCATGATGCTAAGCATCTATGTGATGACTTTTTAATTTCCCTTTATTTGAATGCATGATGAATGCTTTGTACATATGACATAAAATTAGAAAACAGACACATATCCTCCAGTCAGCATTTCTGTTACTCTCTCTTTCCTTCCATTGTAACCACCGTTTCGCCACCCATGCTTTCTAAGAAACTGCAGGAAATTGAAGATCCCCCACTAAAGCAGTAAATGTGAATAAAAATGGAGATGGTGGCTGTATTCTGTTTTGTTTGCATCTAATTTTGAAAGTTTATTGAATTTTCAGCCCCTGTTGCATTGAATTTTCAGCCCCTGTTGCATACACCAGAGTTGTCTCACAGGATTTTACCTACACATAGCTATCTTCCCTTTTTTAATTGTCTTTCTCTACCAGTGCTTTCAAACTTTTGATAATGATTATTACACCACTTTTTAAGGCAGAGTCAGATCTTTTGTGTTCCTCATAAATTTAATATGCTCTGATTCCTTTCTTATGATTATAACTATTTACTTTTAATCCTTTTCCTAACTATTAGTTCCACTGAAACCCCATCTCTTCTGTCCTGCTTTGATGACTCTTTACAGCTCTTCAGTCCTTTCCTTCTAATTTAGCACCACTATATGAGGTGAGATACTGTCATCGGCTAGGACTGTGGCCGTTAAACAGTTTTATGATATTAATAATTACAACTGCATTCATTCAATATAAAATTTGCAGCAAAGCTAGAATGCACTCTATTAAAGTAGTAAGAATAAAAGCTCAAATTTCTATCTGATGTGATTGTATCATCACTGGGCCTAAAACGAATGGAGAACTGGATAGACTTCAGGGGGCTCTAATGCAGTCAATAATCTTAATTTCATCTACTCACTTAATCCTCTCTTTTTTGGAGGGGGAGGGAAGGGAAGACCTATTCTATTATTCTCTTCTGCAAAGAATGAGACTTTTTTCTCCAAGTGACTCTGTCCCTGTTGAGCTGATACAAAACTTCCCATGAGGCTCTGGGTTTTTCTTGGCTTCATTGCTATTTTAGCCCTTTTCACAGCAAAAATCATCCCACAATTCAGGCAAATACAAGAATACTAGGGGCTTTTCTTGCTGTTCACAGAAGTATAATATCTAAATGTAGAGCTAACTGCTCTACTCAGATTGCAGGGAAGGGCTCAAATATCCTTGAAGCTTCGGCAGAGCTTTTGTTAGCTTTTGTTATTTCTAGGTTAAAATGTAAAAGGTTGTTAAACCTTTTAGTCTATTGAATGCTTATAATCATACTATAACTCTGATGTTATAAAATAAATATGTGAGCTTCGTTGTTTTTCTTATGTAATCTTCAGATGACTTTTTCATGGAAGTCGTTATTTTTGCATTTGAGATGAAAAGTTATTAATATTAAAGCCTTTGTAGCCTGGCTGAATGTATCTAAAGTAAGAAATACAATTTTGAACTTGTATCCATGTTGGAAAGTGGTACTGAATCAAATATTCCTTCAGGCTCTGGAAATTCCTGGAAGCTTTATTTTCAAACTTCTATTTTCCTGAATCTTTCTATCTACCAACTCTAGGGGTGAAATATATTGCCTCTTTAGGCTTTTCCAGTAGTTTTATCTTTTAATTCTCAGGAGGCAGTGAATGCAAGAAGTGAAGCCTGCTTTCTATACAATCTGTGTCAGCTATTTGTAAAGTGTATTGCACGTAAAATCTGAGCATGATATTTTGCACACTTCACAGGTTCATACAAAGTGTCCAAGATTTGATAAGTATCCAAAATTTAAACACTCACCTCATCTGAGGCCTGAATCTTAATGCTTCACTACTAATAATTCTATTTCTATATTTCTTTTTTCTCTTTTGTATTCCTTCTTTTCAAGCTTCTTCTTTCACATTGCATCTCTTATATTAATGTGTGGAAAGCAAGACGGGTTTTAAAAAAATCTCTTTCTTAACTGGACTTCAAAGGCTCCCCATTACTTTTAGTGTAATCTAAGCTAGTCTAATCAGGTGTTTATACCACCGTTTTCAGTGACTACATTCAAGTATATGCTAGTAGTGATTTAAGCAATGCAATAAGCATAGGTGACATTTATTTCTAAGGATCTGCCAGTCACTGCTACCTTAATGAAACGAATCTGTTCTCTTTCCCTTACGGTTGCCCTTTACCTAGTATATAGTGCATTTCGCATGTTTACGCATTTCAAGGCCAAGTTATATCTTTATACACATCTCATACAGTCCTGGGCAGTGGGATCATGCATCATGACTCATTTACTACTGGCTGCCTGATTCAGAAAAGAATGATGACAAAAATAGTAGCTATTTCAAGACGAAATCCTGCATTTAAAAAAAATCATTAAAACAGGCAGACATTTTGCCACTGGTATTTGTCTCACTCATCAAGGAATATCTAACTGAAAGGCAGCAGCGATGACTTACACTGTGCCTTTGCCAGACAGAACAGGGCCACAGGAAGCACAGGCAATGTATCCCAAAGGAAGATAATCCTGGAGCATAAAATTCCACCTTTCCAGCTGCAGAAGCAGAGGGGAGGTCAAAGCAAGGCATGTTGTTAATTTGTGTTTACGTTCAGTCATGTGCAGGCTGCAAGAAGAGATAGCTTACAAAATTCCCGTGGCAGACTGGTAAGCATAATGAAAAACCAAAACTCAAAACAGGGAACCGAGAAAGAAAAAAGCCAGTGAATGCTGGCTTTCCCTTTGGAACAAAGCTGAGCCCTACTGGAGAATAGATGGGAATTGTTCCCACCTGCCAGACTGATCCCATAGGTGTGAACCGCAGGCAAAGTGGGTGGAGGAGGGCACACGCAGGAGCACAAACACCCTCATATTCACAGTATGGGCAGTGATGGCAGTTCCCGCTGCCTAACAGTACTTCAGAGATAAATGCCCATACTTTGGAAACATGATATTTTTTTCCAGCTCGGTGAGCATTATGAGGACTGAAATGTCTTTGTAGTCCTCTCACTAAAAATTAGGGCTATCAAAATAATGTAAGCTTCAGCATTTTGTGGGGTTTCCTCTTAAATGACTTATTCATTTTTAATAGCCTTTCTCACAATTTCTAAGTAAATGGAGCAGCCACCATAAATTTGTGCAGAAAGTCATATTAACATGTTCTTCTGCTCAGCTATGCGGTGCCTCATTAAGAGTCTAGTTAAATTAATATTTTAACATTTTAATGTTAATGTATAATTGAGGGTGCTTTCTTCACTGTTTTAAACAGCATCCTTCTCCTATATTTTTACATTAAGATAACTTTTTGACGAATCTAAGATTTTCCATTAGACTAAAATGAAACTAGTTAGTCTGTATTTTTGCACTGTATGCCTGTAGGACACATTTTAGGCATAGAATTACATTGATAACCTTCTAGTCCCTCTGATTTTCACTGAACATGTGTATCTGCCATCAAGTCTACTGATACTAGAACCAACAACCGTGTATACTCTTTTGGTAACCTAAGAATGGAGAAAAAAGGCCTGCCTCAAAAGAGCATGGTAATAATGAATGTATGAGAAAAGAAGGTATTTCATTTTTTCAGTGGAACAGATGCTGTCTTGTGAGTTTGATTTCGTAACAGGTCACGCTCTTCTCAGAGAGAAAAGTAATAATATGTCACTTTATGAGATGAGCGTGGTAAGTATTTGTGCAAGATCAGTGAAGAAACATGGTTTAGGATCTAAAAATGCTATGCTTTAATAATCATTTAGGTGCAAGGGTTTGGTTTTCTATTCTCTTTTATACGTGAACAAAAGACAAACAAACAAACAAAAAACTAAGAGAATAGCAAAAGAGTAGAAGCAGAAAAGAGGAGAAGAAACAGGAAGAAAAATTAATGCTGTAATTTCTGGAGAAATAAAGTAACGTGAAGACATTAAATGTTATAAGAAAGGCAAGAAAATTATTATTTTTATAACTAGTTTCATATACTATGATTTTTAAATATTAAGAAGCAAGTTCTAGTGGAAAAAAGAAAGATTTAGACACCGGTGCAGCAAAGCCCAAAATAGACTTAAATAGATGTAATAGAATGGTCTTATAGAATAAACACATTCTTCATATAGTCAATGAATGAGATTGTGAGCAGAAGAAACAGTTATATGAGATTCTTAAAGAGTCCACGACCTGGTGAATAATCTCTCGTAACTAGTGGTCTGGAAATCCTACAGGCTATTGTAACAATTAATACTTTATCGCTTCAGTTACATGGCGCTAAAAAGCCAAAATTTGTATCCTAGCACAGCTTCTGTCTATTGCTGCCATCTGTGCTCCTGGGTCTGCAACAAGCCAGTGGAGCTGAGAGCAATACCAAACTCAGTTGTGTCTGGTTGCTCTGCAGAAAGACACAGGTCAAACCAAAGCAGGATTGTGGGTTCTTTTTCCCAGTTAGCTTAGTTATGAAAAGAAACGAGCATGTAAAGAAAACCAGCAATTTTTAGAGGGTGAAAGCATGTGCAAACAGACAAACAAACCAACCAAAAGATTGCACGGAATTGGCATTCTAACAACCAATAAACAAAAGGAAAAATAAATTGAAAGCTTGCACAAAAAGAACATTGTACTTCTAATGTTGTGATGCCAGAAAAAAAAAATATAGATAATTCCAAAGACTGAGATCCATGGAAAAAAACATATTATTAAACATAATTGGATTATTTATTTCAGATGTCAATCTGACGGATGAGCTGTGCAAAACCTTGCAGGGAAGTTTTTGTTAAAACAGTTTATCGTCAATTCAGTCATTTTTCAGAAAGTTAAATTGATTTCAATGTTCTTTTTTAAATTAAATTATATGTAGAGGAATGGTTTGAGGTGAAAATGTTTCTATTATTTTATTTAAGGAATCCAATTTTAAAGTAGAATTATCTCTCCAAAATCACTTTATTATTTCATGGATATTTTTTATTTGTCTGTTATTTTATGGCAAGTCAATAGCAGTACTGAATGATGTATCTATCAGCAGTAATTCATAACTATCAAAATGTTGCTAGACTTTATTATGTGTCTTAAACATTAAAGGACAGCTGTTACTTAGTACTGATTGAAGCTACTTATTTTCTAGAACCGAATATCTCCTGTGTTTATCGTGTTTACTGTGTTAAGTTTAATAAAACTCTTTTGATCTTCAAATGCAAAAGAAAGTAAGCTCAAAATATAGTAATTACATGAACATCAATTTTCACTTTCTTTTATTAGGATGGAATTTTTGCTTTTACAATGAAAACAGCCGAGCAACTATTGGTCAAAGAATCATAATAATTCATTAGAAATACAATAATTCATTATGACACAAAAAGGAGATATTTTGAGCTATGAAAACAGGATAACCAGAGTAACCTTGCTACCTAGCATTAGATACCCAAGTTATGAGTCTAATCTCCCTTTCTGTCCATACAGTTTATGGACAGAGGTGCTTAACTTCAGAGGGAGAGTAAGTGTAGAAGCCCAAAATACTCTAAAATTCTCTCTGGAGGAACTTAGTTTTCCACTCACTGAAAAGAGATCTTAGGACACCTGGTTTGCCAATTTAGGGACCTAATTGAAATACTTAATACAGACAGTATAAATACTCACCATCTTCAGGTAGTATTTGCAAATAACTCCCTCTAATCTAAGAAATAATCTAAGAAATAAATTAAAAATGATTATATTACGCCATAGTATAGTCTAGCATATGTAATGATCTATTATGCCAAAGTGGTGCTGGCACAAGACCACAATGCAATGAAATTTAATGTGACAGGACAGGTCACGCCATGAAATACTGCAGTAATAATTAAGTAATATATAGACCTGAAATACATTTCAAAACCTATATTTCCTACTGATGTAGAATTTCTATTTATCCCCTGAAATGAAGTATCTTCAGAAACTGTTCTTTGTGAAAAGCTTCATAGTAATAACAGATTTTGTTTAGCTAATAGTTTCAGAAAACGAAAAATTTCAGCTGACTTTCAATATAACAAATGATATTAAAAGTGGGTTAATGTCCAATCATGTCAACAATAGACAGGCCAGGCAGAAATCAGACTAAAATATACTTCTTTGCTGTAACATCAGTTAAATGCTAAGAAATACTTTTTAAGGACAGTGCAGGGGGGTCCTGGAATAAGCTGTTTATTTGTGTGTGTTTAAGGACAGCACGGTTAAATATCTGGAGCAGTTGGTCAGCAAATACTTACTCCCAATTCAGATATTGACTGATGTAGTTATTTAAAATCCCTGCAGCACCTCAAATCTTCTGATCTGTAAGCTGTTTTATGGCTTTTGATGTCTTACGGAGGCTGCATACATTCAGAAGCACTGCTAGACAGAATCAGTATTTAGCAATGCTTTGCCCATCAAAGGCTATCCATTCTTCTGAAGATCAGAAGTATTCACTAATTTGTCTATTGTAATAAGTACTAATTTTATGGGGTTTTTTTTGACTTTTGACTTTTGAGTGGGTGGTTCTGCTCCTGCAGGACTTATTTTAGGCTCCAGATTAGATGCATGAATATAAATGTCAGCATAAGGAGTCAGACAGTGGATGTTTAAACTAGTTCACACTTTGGCTTATTACGCTCTGATGCCATGCATATCAGCTTTACTGTGTATTTTCCTTTTTGCCTACACCCAGTGCATTCGTCTGTTAGCTATTAACCCCATGATCTTGAATCATGGCGGCTTATGTGAAAAAGGGAGAGCATTTTAAAGAAGAGAGAGATGCATTTACCTGTTCTTAATGTAGCACAGTGTTGTGAGGCTTTTTAACAGGTACATGTATTGCTTTGCCAGGAAACAGTAAAATTTTTCCTTTTTTTAAGTTAGCTATCAATGGCTCGGCAGGTGTGTGCTTTTCATTTTCTGAATAATCAAAACTGGTTTATTACCTTTGCTACAAACTGCTCTTTATCCCACAAACCTGATCTATATTGACTTATAATTAAAGAAAATAAAATTAGTTCCCTGTTAAGCCTCTCAAATGCATGCTTTGTGATACTGTAATATGAAAAGGTACTGCAGATATTTCTTTTTAACAGGACTGAAAAATAAAAACATAACATTAGACTATTATTAGATTAAACGGTTGCTATTGTGCAGGAAAACAATGATGGCAGATGCCTAGAAGGGTCTTAGATGTTTTCAAACATGTTTCATGACAGCATAATCTCACGGGGTGAACTTGGCCATGGTTTTCAATTCTTCTGTGCCTCAGCCTTCCCATTTGTCAAATTTTGCTTTTTGCAAACTTTATAACTCTGATTATGATCCCCAAATATACTGCAAGTGCTTCTTAGGGTGATACGGCAAGTACATTGGCACAAGCGTTTCTCAGAAGCCATATTCACTAATATTTCTTCCATTTCTAATATCTAATTAAGAATGCAATGACTGCTTTTTAATATATGTTTTCAATCATATTTGCATCTCTTCTGCACTGTAGAAGTGATGGCTAAAGTCAGGCTGTGAGTAACATCTACCAATTCCAACGTGACCAGGCGGTGGGGTTTTATAGGAGGGGTGATGTGAGGTAAAGGCAGGAAACACAAGGCAAGTGATTACTACAGGCACTCAAGATGCTGGGAAAAGCGTAAGGTGGGACAGCCTGGTTAAGGAGTAAGCACAGCAGTGGGACCAATAGCGGGACCCACCCTTACTGTCTTTGTTCATGGCTTGGGAGATGGGACGGAGCGTACTCTCTGCATGCCCGTGGGCAGCAACGAGCTGGCGGAGCAGTTAACAGAGCAGAGCGGTCATTGCTGCTGCACCGGGCGACCGGGACGGGCTGGAGAAACCCACGGGCAGCGACTGCACGGAGCGCAGCAAGGACAACGCCAAGTCCTGCACCTCAGATGGAGCTGCCCCATGCTTCCCACACGCGGTGGGAAGTCAGCCGGGCTGATGGGAAGCTTTAAGTTGTCAGTGAAGCTCCATCTAGTAACAATTGATTCTAATATGTTTAGTTTATCATTTCTTTCTCACTGTTACTCAGGTGCTCCGTTTACAGGGAGCCAGACCCAGACTGACAGCAATTTCATAGTTAGCAATTAAACAAATCAGTGCAAGTTTTTACAGTTATTCATAACTTATTTCCTTGTTGTTGATCATAGAAAGCAGCAGAAAACCTATCTCCAGCTTCCTTCACAGCAAATTCTACTTTCTTTCTTTGAATTACCTACTTCAACGTGTGGTGCTAAATTTGATTGTAAAAGTATTAAGAATTTGCCTTTTGAGAGACTACTACATTAGGAATATAGTGTCATCACGAATATCATAGCATTACTGTGATCCCGTGTTTTGTCATACTTATGCTAGTGGAGCACCTAGGGCTCGATCACCTTCAGTTTCCAAAGCATAAATATTTTTGATCTGCCAGTATTTGAAGTTTGATATTTTTTAATGGTGGCACTGAGTTTTCCTTATGTAGTTTTCCAGGGAACATGGAAAGCTGCTGATGAAGTGTACTCAAATTTATAATTGAGGATTAACACCCTACTATTAGGATTAGGATTATCATTACAATTTCTCAAAAATCTTTAGTATTTCAGATTTGTGGTGCAAACAGCAGAGCCACTTCCTTCAGAAGATTTTCCTTCATTTGTTTAAATGTTAAAACTTTTACTTTCTTCATAAATCCTTGTCCTGAATTCTGATAACATTTGCTGAGTTTTGGCTTCATTTTTTTTCCCCTTGTACTACTGTGGAAACAATTTCATTACTCTGTATTTACTCCTAAATTGGGTTATCCCACCTTACACTCATTTTCCTCTCCTATGTGGCCTGACAGCTGAGTCTGGAGCCTTTTCCCAGCATCTTGAGTGCTTGTAGTAATTACTTCCCTTGTGTTTCCTGAATTTACCTCACACCACCCCTTCTATAAAACACCACCAGCTGTTCACATCAGAAGGTATCTCCTGTGGACCACCAAATATGGGCTCATTCTGGCTCTAATTTAAGGAGCAGGCTTAGGATCAAGTCTGGAGGGTATAAATATATAGATAAACTTTACTATCATACATTCATTAAGAAGTAATAGATGTTAATGCTGATTAAAAATGAAATAAAATATTATGAATTCAGACAAGGTTTAAATACCCTCAGCTCTCTTTCCTCTTAGTTATTAGCAACATTGGAGGATGCTTACATGCACCTCAGTTCACCTCTTTACAGCACAAAGTCAATGCTGCCCCCTCCGCAGTGGGAAAAGGGAAGAAGCAGCTGCCAGGCCAGCAATCCCCATCCAACAGTGACTTTTTAGCTGTCAATATTAGTCCATTTGAATGCCATCAGGTTAGTTCTGAGCATTTTTGCCCGTAAATTACTTCCACTAAAACTTTAGCTATAGCTGATCATGTCGAAAGGTTACTATTTAAAGTCTAGTTTTTAGTATTCAGTTCCTGATATGTACTTCAAAAGTACGAGGGAGATTGTTCAAGCACAGGAAATAATTGTATAGATGGAACACACTAATATTCATTGTACTCTTGGAAGGCTGTCCTAAGGCAGGAGCCTGTATCTTTGGGCAGTCCCAAGACAGGAGATGCTTAAATTGTCCAAAGTGGATGAATGAGATGAAAATGGACTCTAACAATACAGATGCAAAACACGCTGAATAATCCCATACAGAAAAGATCAGCAATTGAAGCGGCTACTTACCACACACTGGTGCAAAACTATACTTTTGTACTAATCCATATAGATGACAAGTAGTATTACTCATTCAGGTTATTTTGCTGTCAGTACTCAGCTGTTTAGAAACTTTAGAAATAGTAATGTTGAAAGAAAAAATAGTAGTTACTCCTGCGATATGTGGAATCTAAGAAAGTGCTTCACAAACTGCAAGGCCAGGTAGGACCATTGCAATCAGCTAGGCTGAGCCCTAACACTCTCTGCACATCACAGGTACAAGGCCCTAGGGCAGCACCAGAAGACAGTGTATGTGCAAGGGGGCCCAAAGGCCAACAGACCCTTCCTGCTTCATCCAGAACTGTATTTAAAACTCCGGTGGTAAATTTAGTCTGAGGCTATTTTCTCAGAATAATAAAAAAAATTAAAAAATAAAATAAAATAAAAAAATCCAATTCATATCCGAAAGAATAGGAAAACTAGTGGAAGTCATCATTGCAGAAATGGATAATATGTTCAGAAAATCTCCAGAAGTAAAAACAGAACAAGCACATGTTATTTTGAATACCAACAGCTACTACAAATAGCCTATCTTTAAAAGAAAATGAGTGGTGTGGATGCGAGCTTAATGATTTGGTACGTATCATCACCTTGCCCAAGATGCTTATTATTACCGTTTAAACCATATTTTGCTTGCCTTAGCTCTGCTCCACCACATTTACTTATCTTAGCCACTTGCCAAATCAACTGTTACATCCTTTATCCTTTGTACGGAGGAAAAGGGAATGTTTCATACTGCCAGACCTCACAACATGTAGCTCAACAGAACATAAATACGATTGGAGTCTCTAGGCACTACTGAAAAGTCAGTCATTAGGCAAAGCGGCTGTTTCTTAGTGCCACTGCTTCAACAATTCTTGATTCTATGTTTGATTTCATGTTCCACAGAGCTTTCTAAAGCAGGAACCCTTTTCTACTACTCGTCTATAAAGTGCTCTCATTTCTTCATATCCCCAAACTCCCCACTTAAAAAATCCACTCAAAGAAGAGGCTCACAGTGACTCATTTTGTTTTATTTGTATTTTATTCCCTTCATTGTTGGCCATTTTTGTCTTCCTGTGTGTATCTCATATTTTAGATCCCACATGGATGATCCCTTGAACCTGAGATGGTGCAGCTGCACTCACCACAGTGCTATCCACAATCCTTTAGCAGGACTGAAGCCCTGAAATGCAAAATCCTCAGGGAAACAACTCCTTTTAGATTGTGAGACAGATAGGGCAAAGCAAAGGCTTTGAAGATGATACCTAGGCACCAGTAGTAATAGAAATTTTTGGCAGGCCTGACGGACATATTGTGTTAAAGAGGGATTTTGAGGAGTCTGATCACAAAGTTATGAGGACAACAATTAGGCTTCTTACCTCTATGCAGAAGTGAGTGATTAACAGCTATCCATATGCAACAGAATGAAAAATAACGTAACTATAACCTTAATTTTTCTTCCATGCTCAGTATTGCAAACAATGTACAAAATTGCGCTAAACACTAGAATTGCTTTTGAAGTGTAACATGTAGGAAGAGAAACACATGCAGGCAATATTACATTCTTATATAAACCATATTTAAAATCTCAGATCTTAAAGATAAAAACTTAAGGCAATTATAGAAATACTGCTTTTGAAAAGATGCCTGATTTAAAAGTTTTACAATTTTAGCTTTAACTGGAGTCCATTCTACAAAGCACAAACTAGATTTTCATATGTTTATGCATAAGCTGTAATGCTCAGGTAGTTTTTACTTCATTTGTATTAGTATGCACTTAAAGTTTCTTTCATTTCTAACACTTAGAAGTACTAATGAACTGAACAATAACAACTAAATTCACACTACTTGACAATTTAATTTCTATAGAACAGTCGCAAGCAACTTCTTCTCAAGTCAAAGGAATTAGCATATGATCAAAGATAAATATATACCTCTTTATGATCCTTCTAAACCAGTTTTCTACAAAGTTTGTGCTTTCAGATATCATAAAGTTTATAAAAATGAGGGAGCCAGAAAAATGGTTTGTGTGAATTCCCATGGGGCTTAACTCTTCTTTGGCATTGTCAGAACTTCTTCAGCAGGAATGACTGTTTTCATGCCAACTGTACGTTATTTGTGGAAGCTTGAGTGATTAAATGCATCAGGACCTGACTGTGCTGTACACACATATAAACGTCAGCGGAATCCCAAAACTGGGATTAAATAGCTAAGAATACAAGTGCTCAAAGTGCCGTTACTGCTCTAGGCAGTACTTGAACCCCAACGGCCAGTTCTGCTGCTGACTGATTCCTGTTCTTAAACTGTGTTTTTTGTTTCAAAAACTCTGTTTTGTGAGTCTTTATCTCCACTGATCTTCTGCGTGTATCTTTCTGCTCAGCTCTGTGTCACACACATTCAAATAACGTAAAGGAAAGGGGAAAACTGCAGAAGCAGCAGGAACAAGAACGCAGATAAAGATGGACTCCGTTTAATAAAGAATGACTAAGTGGTTCTGATTCATCAAATGGAATGGTTACACTCTCCTATTTGCAAATATTAAATGGTCATATTACTATAAGAGAGAATTCCTGACTGATTGTTAGGAGGAGGAAAGAAGGAGGCAGAGGTCTACTGGAAAGCTGCAGAATTTGGGAAGTACTGAGAATAATTAAGAGCAGTAGGACAAAAGGAATAGAGAGAGGCAAAAGACAGGGTCTTTGGTGTGTACCGGCCTTCCCTTCAGAAGCCTCTGTGGGCAGCAGGTCTGGATCCTGCAGCGAGAGGGACTGGAGGAGCCCTGGCAGAGACTTCAAACAGTCCGCAGCCAGGCTGATGCTGAGCCTGCTTAGCACTTTTTGTGCAGCTGATGATCCCTTCTTAGACAGAAGAGTGAGGCTTATGAAGGAACGGATTATATTGTTACACGTAGCAGAAAAGGACAACATATCATATTTGACACACTGCCTGCTGTGTCATCTAGCTGGAAAATGACAGCTGCTTAACATTGTAAATGTCTGTTTGAAAAGATATCAGCTAGATTGATATCAATTAGGGTTTCACAGCAGGCAGTTTCCTTCATTCTTCAAATAGACAATGTACATATAAACACTACGGAGACGGTTCAATTCTATCTGAAAGCTTATCCAATCTAGTTTTGTACGCTACCCATGCGATCATTTCTTTTAATGTCCTTCCAAAGCTACAAATATCTCCACAGGGTAAAAGACTAGTTGAATATTGTTTTGTATTTCTGTAAAATGGATTTTGCTATCCATTTTCCTGTATTTTTAACTCAAACGCAAAGCATCAGCTATTTGCACTGTACTTCATTTCTGCACAGTTATTTAATAGCTATGTATCAAAGTGCACACATAATCTCTTCTCTCCTCTATAACCCTTCAGTGGTCTAGGAAACTGAAAATGCGGTCTTTAAAAGTAAATAGTGGATTTTGTTCCGGGACAGCATAAGGCAATTTGAATGGTCAGCATCCCACTCAGTCTAATCTCTGAGATATGCCTGTTCTGTGATTTTTCTATTTCTTTACAGTCACTTGAACTCCTTAGCTAAAAAGAGCTATGCACATCTTTTTTTAACAATAAACTTAGCATATAAAAGGCCAATAAAAAAAATCTAGGAATATAGGAAGATCATAAACGTCCATATTTCATCTGTGTTTTGGGAATACAGCTGAGATCATTTTGGTCTGAAGATACAAAACAACACATATGCAAGACTGCTTTCAAAATCTCAAATTAATCAGAACACTGTCTGCATCTTGTCTTCGAAACAATCAATTAACAACCAGACTTCACTATGAATAATTGATACATATTAATCATGTTGCCCAGGATATAGATCAGAATCTTTTAGCAAAGTTTATTTATAATCTTGCATTGAAAGAAGCCCATTTCTTGGAAAAAAGAGTTTCAGCCAATATATGAATATATGATAAGCATAGGAGTCTTAGAATACTGATAATTAGAGTATTGATCAAAAATTTTCTGCAAGATTTGTTTTCTATTGAGACAATGTTGTAAGTCACAAGCTCTTGTTGGAAACTTTGTATCTTTAAATAGTCCTACTGAAAACATCTTTCTAAAGAGCATATCAAGCTATTTAGATGCTTCCATGGCCATATCACCACGACAGCTGATCACCTCATCATACCTTTACGTGAATTCCTCCCATTTGCCCTTGAAAAAGTGAAATCCCTTTTGCAAACAAAACTGAGCAGCTGAAAGAAGCAAAAGGCCAAACCCAAAGAAAGACTTTCAGCATATAAAGTAGAGCTTAAAAATATTGTAGGAGTCCATGCCCACAGTTGTGCTCCAGAATAACATCTCAAGGGACTCTTCACTCAGAACATAAATTTACTAAGCTTTTTTCACCGCAGTGAAGGAAATTCTCAATTGCTCATAGTTGCCCGAACCAAGCCTGACTTAAGAAACCGGTCTCAATAGACTCTATAAACCTAATGTGCCCAAATTTTCAAGGGACTAGACTCATCAGGTGTACTCACATACTTTGTAATATACTGAGAGCTAAGTGCAAAAGAGAATCAGCACTGTTCCCTTCCAGCACAACCAGTCTTGCCATCCTTGAAGGGCAACGGTGCAACCTCCTCAAAAGTGGTGCAAAGTGCCCAGCCCGGACTGGCTGCCTGCTGTAGCATTAGGACATTTGCCGAAGCAGTTGAGATCTAAATAAACCAGGACAGGCCGAGGATGTATGTTTCCCTCTTCCTACATAAGCTAACTACACAGACTAATCTGAAAAAGGAACATCTCTGCCTAGTTCTGTCAATAAATCTTTTTTGATTTTTATAGCATTGAATGGCTTTGGAATTGTAGATTCCACATTCTTTTAGGGGTTGTATAGGGTTTATGTAGAGAAAGCTTCGATCCTTGACTGAGCCCTACAACCGGACAAGAGCTCAGGTGTCCTTCTGATGAGCTTTTCCTAGGGCTAACTACAGTAACATCAGCATGCTCAAGGATGGGACTTGGACATCAATCTCCTACAGTACAGCTCTCACACCTGGCTGTATTTGAGCAAGGTTTTCTTTGAAGCTTTTCATGCAAAAGCTTTTCATGCAAAAGCTTTTCTTTGAAGCTTTTCATGCAAAAAATGCCAAAATACAGTGTTTTTAGGGAAGCAAAGACTTTCCTAGAGCTTAAATAGTAATGGAACAGCAAGTGCAAACCAGTGATCTTCACAACTGAGCATTTCAAGCCATGGCAGCAGTACTGCATTTCCTTTTCCTCCTCCTTTATCTCAGAAAATGAAGGTTGTATGGGCATACAGACAAGTTGAAGCTAATCTCACTTTTATTGTCTTTTGCTTGGACTTATGACCATATCATTCAAAGATATATAAATTGGCATTGACTTTAAATATGGAGAATTAGATTTCATACTACATGGGGAAACATGTTGCAGTCGGTAATACGGACTGTCCTGCTGAAGTTAACGGGATTGGTTCACATCTATCTCACTGATGCCAGCAATTGCAACTTGTCTTTTTTTTCCTTCTGGAACTGATACAACATTTAGTTTTGCATAATTTAACTCCGTGGAGTATTTTTGCACCAAATTTGCAGGGACAGACCCACTGAGGGAAAATGGTGCTATAAGCACAACCTCATGAGTTGAAGATCCTGTGTCTCAGGGTGAGAAGCAGCTGTTCACTGCCAACTCCCCATCAAACAATTGCAACTGCAATGGGTCTGTTTAAACAAACAAGGGAACACAGAACAAAAATGAGTAAAAGCTGTCTTGCATCATAACATATTGTGCTAATAGGTCACCAGAAGGGTTGCATTGAACATTTAATTATTTAGATATCAAATAAACAGCTTAAGCTGTGTCGATTAACATGAAATGCCATGGGTGTTCTTGATTTCGTAATGTTAATGAATCAACACCTCTGTTTCTGTAGAATTTTTACCTCTCTCGCTCCTCTCAGTACTGCTCAGGGAACATGTTGCCTTGCCTAAAATTACTTTAAAGGTAACCTTATAACAAATATTAAATTATGAGAGTTCTCTTGAAGATGTTCTCTTGTCTGTCTCTCTAAAACACATTGGAAGCTGACCTTGGCAAGGTCTTGGCTACAGAAAACACTGTCAAAATTGAGTGCAGCTGGAAGCAATGCAGTACAAAGGTGTGAAATGTAGAAAAACATGTATTTCTCCACGTACAGGATTATTTGCATCATACTTTTCTTCAGTTTCTTCAAACCGCTAAATAACACCCATAACCAGCATTGCAGTAAGGATATAGAAACATTGGCAACCTGTCTCTTCACTTTATAGCAATGCCCGTAGAAAGAAATTCAGTCAAAGAAGAAAAGGAAATGGAAGGAGACTCAGAGGTTTAGGAAGTCCTTTCAGCTGAAAGCTAAGTAATAACAGCTGATCTGTTAACTCACATTTTTAAAAGGGAGTGGAGGAATTAAAAAAAAGCCCTCAAAGAAGATGAGGGCAAGTATTTTATTCTATTTCCATATTTAATTGTTTTTTTAATTTTTCTATATTGAGTTTATGTCTTCCTGTGCTCTTAAGCTGATAGCCATTTGTACATTTTAAAATGTACGTCTCTACCAAAACATACTGCAGAGTAATAATTGTGTTTACGGTCATCTATGGTTGTGAGTTAAAAAAAGAGTGATATTTGTGCCGTGACACACATAGCTTTCTGAGAAATGTGCCAAGCTATAGGTGCTTATACTGACTCACTAATTCTCACTGCATTGCCATAGGAAAGTACTGGAATAAAGCCTTCCTGCAGGTTATGATTTAAAAACAAAGCTTTTCTCAGGTACAGAATAACTTTGTAAGCTTTGCAGAGGGTTTTTTTTAATTTTTCTTTTGCTTCTACCTGCCAGTGATAGATAATCATTAGAGTGAAGTGAGTGAGTGGGTAAAACAGAATAAGTCTTCAAAGAGACACCCCAAAAGTAGTCCTATCACATTCCTAGCTATCATCCTTACTCCTGAATTATCTGACTTCTGCTCTAGGTGGAATATCTCAGCCCTAAATGAAATAGAATCTTACTATATATCACAAGAGAGTCAACATCTGCATCTATTTTTATAATCAGAGCTATCATTGCATGAGCAGCTGCCAACAGTTATCTTTTAGCCGACAGCCTGTCATAGTATTGTGTTCAAAGAAAGCAATTAGCTGTTTGTTAAGCATTCAGTTTGCAAGCTGTCATATAATGATTCATATCACTGATATTAATGAAACCTGCCTTGTAAAAACAATTTTGGTGGTAAAACCTCAGCTGTCATCCCACCATTCCCATAACAGATATACAGTTTGTGTCATGCCATGTACGTAATGACTTCAAGTATCATGGAGGTAATTGAATAATGAGAACAAATCCTAGACAGCTACTCAGCAGAGATATTACAGCCTCAGGTCATATTTCTGTGTTCCTTAACAGGTAAAGTTCCCACTAGCTCAACTGCAAGGCTCAAGTACTGAGTCAGGGCTTGTTGCTGCTTTTGCTATATTAGCAACCGTGTGAAATATTTGAAGCTCCATCCAATTGCTTCTGTTCCACTGGCTTCTACCACTGTTCTTAAGAAATATATACCTCCAGTTTTACTATTAATGTATGTTTTACAAAAATATTTTTGTGACTGAATAAGTCCACAGCTGAGGGAGCGGGGGGGGAGTGAAAACACAGATCTCCATTTTAGTACCAAAAGTACAGTGCAGAGTGTCCTCCCTGAGAAGCTGCTTAAGCTTGTGGTTGTTTTATCATCTGCTGATGTCGCAGAGTTGCTTCGCTCTAAGCTGCTGGTGGGCAATTGCAGACTGGCTATTTCCTTAAAACATGAGTATAAACTTTCAATGTGTTGAATACCTGTGGTCTTGATAATCCACAAATAATCTTAGATTTTAGGGATTGAGTCACCCTATCAGATAGAAAATATAATTCCTTATAGGAAATGCATTAACCAGACAGGACATTTCATTCTTTAATATAGACATGGATTACATATATTCAGACAGGTTTTTTATCCAGTATAATGATTTTTCCCCTCATTTTGCCAGCACCATTCTGTTTTATCAGATTTCCTTGTCTGTATACTTTCTTTCTTAGGATCATTATTCTTGATTATAGAGGCCCCAGGAACTTCACTTGATAGGCTAAGTTAGGCTTGATAACTGTAAATTAGTCATGATCCAGGTCTGCACAATCACTCATTTTTGTTTTCTTTCAAATCATTGCCTGTGTTACTCTTCTTTATTGCTTCCAGAAGAATCTTAAAGTGACAAGAAAATCCTCGCAGTTCTGTATTTTTAAAGCTATGCAAGGCTTCTTTGGTTTTTAAATGCAAATATGAGCTAAAATCAAAGTTAAATTCTAAGGAAAAAAATGTTAGTTGAAGAAATTACAAAGAACAATTTACAAAGAATCAAAGAGAATGAATACTATAAGTGTGGCATTAGGTTGTATTCAGATTTAAACAACAATTCCTGTTTAAAAAACTTTAGATATGCCTACTAATATCACCAATGTATTTAATTTTTTTAAACTCCGCCTATAAGAATAGCGAGTCTCATAGAAATACTACCTATTCTTTAACATTATTGTGATCCTTAACAATGAACATATTATTCTTTGTTCCATGTTACAGAAATTTAAAACTGCAAAAATAACTGCATGTGTTTTTTAACACTGCATTCTTGCACACTGCATGAAGCTACATTATTTGTTCGGCTGGAATCCAAATGAGAACTGCTCTTTTGCCAAAAGAATGTAGTGAATGATTCAGACTAATTGTGCATCTAGAATTATTGTATGAGCAACTATAGTGATGCAGATGACAGCCTTAATGGATGCTGAACAGAAGGCTTAGACCACCTGACCATAAAACATACAAAGCATTGCTTGCTTTTCTTTCTGCGTGCTTTGTAGAATGACATGGTGTTATAAACCTTACCAAGTTCTTGTTCTGAAGCTCCAAAGCTGTCTGATGGCTGAAAGATATGGGGCCAGGTGTGGGTTTCCAGGCATGTGCTGCATTCCCTGCCCTCACCCTAGTGTGCATGCTGCAGGTTATTCAGTGCAGGAGCCTGCAAGGTCACTCCCACCCTCAGCAAAATCCCTTCTCTCTGCCAGGGCTGTCCTTCCCCTGGGCATCTGGAGAAAGACACTGATTTGGCTGGCATGGCACAGAAGTAGGCATGGCATCGAAAGGAGAACCTGCTCAAGTAAAGATGAATTTAGAAATTTGTTGAAGACAAAAGGTTTACAGGGACCAGCACATGTTTTGTCTTCTGGTTTTAGGCCCTGTTTCAGGCATTTACTATAAAATTGAAATGATAACTTGCTATACATGGATCTCTCAGCATAAAAGAATCCCTCTAGGGGGATAGGAGGGTGAAGACTTTTCATGGTTTCAACAAACTGAACTGACACTGGCTATTAATTACTGGGTAGGGACATAGGGCAAGACAGTCTATAGAAAGCTTATGTTGGAAATGGGGTTATAAACTTAACTAAACATGTATCGATGTAATATCTTGGTAAAACTTATTAAGAGCATATTAATAGTGTCATGTATGCCTGTGGAATAAGTGAATAGTTCAGATTGGATGGAGGTGACTGGAGGACTGAAGCATTTAGAAAAGTCCTTTAGTATCTGTAGTTCCCTACTCCAGGAAGAACTGTCATGGTATTTGGTTCACAACACACTTAAGAAATCACACTTAAGCTTCTGTATAGCCTGTTCCCAGTCAAGAAAGGTACTATTTGTGTCTGAAATCTAACCTAAAGGAAAACAGGTTAAGAACAAACAGAAATGGAGTCACCTAGAATTTAAGGAGTCTCTGAGAAAGCAAAACGTCTCTATGAATCCTGCATCTGGATGTGTCTTGGATGAACCTAAGGATTTCTAGGAGAGAGGTACTGCAGCAGCTAGAAAGGATTCCTGTGGACTAGAATTGCACTTTGTATTTCTTTCTCACTTTTAATATTTTCTTTGCATGCTTTGCTGTTAAAACAGTTACCTGAAGTAAATAAGTCTCTGTTTACTGTCAATCCTGTTTAGTACCAAGAGAGATGAGAAATCTTTGTCAAAACAACAAATTCGGGTGTGAGAGCTGGTGCTGCCAGGCCGCAGCTTTCCTATGGGTATACCCATAGGAAACCATTTACTGAAGCTAAAGGGCCAGAGGGGATTATCACAGAAAGTAATTACAAGATTAGGAACTTTTTGATTTTCAGTTTTAGCTTATTTATAGCCAATTTGTATTTATCTATTCTTGTTCCAACATTGTCCTTTGGCTCAGATTCTTCTTCTTCCTGTTATTCACTGAACCTTTATTTTATGCTAAAAAAATGGGCAAGTTTGAAGTAAACTCTTAGAAATGGAGGAGAGCACTTAAAAATAATGACCTAATGTTTTAAAGTGGTTAAGTGGCCATTATACTTCTTCAGTTGCCCAAAAAGCAATTAAGTGTCAATTCAAGGACAAGCAAATAATAATAAAAAAGAAGCACTGACTTATTCAAAATTTCTAATCTATGACAGAACACTAACCCATACCACACAGTTAAACATTGGTGAAGAATCTAACAAATTATCCTAATGATAAACACGAAAAGTCCAGGGTAAAATTAATTAATACCACATTACCTTGGAAATCTCACAAAGTCACTGAGAAAAACGCCTAGTATTACCATTAAGTTAGTTAATTTCCACTATATGAATGTGCAAAGAGTGAATATTTTTATGTATTAGATCATTCAAGAATAGTAGCTTAAAAGCTAACTTAAATAGGTAAACTAACTAAATCTTGTTAGAAAAATATCAATCTTAAAAGCTTTTAATCACTCTTCATTATACCTAATGTGAGCTAACAACTGCAATCTAAAAAAAGTGTGACAATATTATACAAACTCTTTGGATAGATATGTAACTAGGGAAATTGGCTGTGTGAATAATTACACCTTATCAGATGCTACCAGCTGACTGCAATCCTGAGAACAAGTTTGTGTGCGAGTATTACTGTTCACAGAACAGCAGACTGAGGGGAGGCATATTAAATGCTCGTGCAGCTATTACAAATAGAATCACAGAATCACAGAATGGCCAAGGTTGGAAGGGACCTCTGGAGATCATCTAGTCCAACCTCCCTGCTCAAGCAGGGGCCTCTAGAGCACATTGCCCGGCATCACATCCAGGTGGGTTTTGAATATCTCCAGGGAAGGAGACTCCACCACCTCTCTGGGCAACCTGTGCCAGTGCTCTGTCACCCTCATAGCAAAGAAGTTTTTCCTCATATTCAGACGGAACTGCCTGTGTTTCAGTTTATGCCTGTTACCTCTTGTCCTGTCACTGGGCACCACGGAGAAGAGTCTGGTCCCATCCTCTCGACACCCTCCCTTCAGATACTTGTACACATTGATGAGATCACCTCTCAGACTTCTCTTCTCCAGGCTGAACAGGCCCAGACCTCTCAGCCTTTCTTCATAGGAGAGATGCTCCAGTCCCCTCATCATCTTGGTAGCCCTCCGCTGGACTCTCTCCAGGAGCGCCATGTCTCTCTTGTCCTGGGGAGCCCAGAACTGGACACAGTACTCCAGGTGAGGCCTCACCAGGGCTGAGAGAAGGGCAGGATCACCTCCCTCCACCTGCTGGCAACACTCTGCCTCATGCCCCCCAGGATCCCATTGGCCTTCTTGGCCACAAGGGCACACTGCTGCCTCATGCTTAACTTGTTGTCCACCAGCACTCCCACATCCTTCTCTGCAGAGCTACTTTCCAGCAGGTCAACCCCCAGCCTGTACTGGTGCCTGGGATTATTCCTCCCCAGGTGCAGGACCTTGCACTTGCCTTTGTTGGACTTGAGGAGGTTCCTCTCTGCCCAGCTCTCCAGCCTCTCCAGGTCCCTCGGAATGGCAGCACAGCCTTCTGCTGCGTCAGCCACTCCTCCCAGTTTAGTATCATCAGCAAACTTGCTGAGGGTGCACTCTGTCCCTTCCTCCAGGTCATTGATGAATACATTGAACAAGACTGGAGCCAGGACTCACCCCTGGGGGACACCACTAGCTACAGGCCTCCAACTTGACTCCGCGCCATTCACCACAACCCTCAGAGCTCGGCCATCCAGCCAGTTCTCAAGCCACCTCACTGTCCACTCATCCAACCCACACTTCCTGAGTTTACCTAGGAGGATGTGATGGGAGACAGTGTCAAAAGCCTTGCTGAAGTCCAGGTAGACAACATCCACTGCTCTCCCCTCATCTACCCAGCCAGTCATTGCATCAGAGAAGGCCATCAGGTTGGTCAAGCATGATTTCCCTTTGGTGAATCCAGGCTGACTACTCCTGATCACCTTCTTGTCCTCCAGATGCTTAGTGATGACCTCCAGGATGAGCTGTTCCATCACCTTTTCCAGGGATGGAGGTGAGGCTGACAGGCCTGTAGTTTCCTGGCTCCTCCTTCTTGCCCTTTGTGAAGACTGGGGTGACACTGGCTTTCTTCCAGTCCTCAGGGACCTCTCCTGATCTCCAGGACCTTTCCAAGAGGATGGAGAGTGGCCTAGCGATAACATCTGCCAGCTCCCTCAGCACTCGTGGGTGCACCCCATTGGGGCCCATGGATTTGTGGATGTCAAGTTTAGACAAAAGATCTCTAACCTGACCCTCCTCCACCAAGGGAGAGTCTTCTTTTCTCCAGACTTCCTCTCTTGTCCCCAGGGTCTGGAATTCCTGAGGGCTGGCCTTAGTAGTGAAGACTGAAGCGAAGAAGGCATTCAGTATCTCTGCTTTCTCTGTATCCTTTGTTACCGGGGCACCCACCCCATTCAGCTGCAGGCCCACATTTTCCCTAGTTTTCCTTTTGCTCTTGATGTCTTTGAAGAAGCCCTTCTTGTTGTCCTTGACATCCCTTGCCAGATTTAATTCCAAAGGCGCCTTAGCCTTCCTCGTTGCATCCCTGCACACTCTGACAATGTCCCTGTATTCCTCCCAAGTGGCCTGTCCCCTTTGCCACCTTCTGTAGACTTCCTTCTTCTGTTGGAGTTTGGCCAGGAGTTCCTTGCTCATCCAGGCAGGTCTCCTGCCCGCTTTGCTCGACTTCTTACTCAGAGGGATGCACCGATCTTGAGCCTGGAGGAGGTGATGCTTGAATATTAACCAGCTTTCTTGGACCCCTCTTCCTTCTAGGGCCCTACCCCATGAGATTCCCCTAAGTAGGTTCCTGAAGAGGCCAAAGTGAGCTCTCCTGAAGTCCAGCGTTGCAATCCTACTTATTGCCCTGCTTCCTTCTTGCTGGATCCTGGACTCCACCATCTCATGATCACTGCAGCCAAGGCTGCCCCCAACCTTCACATCTCCAACTAGACCTTCTTTGTTCGTTAGTACAAGGTCTAGCATTGCACCTCTCCTTGTTGGTGTCTCCAGCACCTGAGTCAAGAAATTATCATCAATGCTTTGCAGGAACCTCTTTGACTGTTTGTGCCTAGCTGTGTTGGCATCTTGCCAACAGATGTCAGGGTGGTTGAAGTCCCCCATGAGAACCAGGGCCTGTGATTGTGAGGCTACTTCCAGCTGTCTGTAGAAGGCCTCATTGACTTCCTCTTCCTGATCAGGTGGCCTGTAGTAAACTGCCACCATCGTGTCACCCATGTTACCCTGCCCTTTAATCCTTACCCATAAGCTCTCAACTTGCTCTTCATCCACCCCTAGGCAGAGCTCCATATATTCTAGTATATTCTAGTTGTTCCCTCACATAAAGAGCAACTCCGCCTTCCTGGCCTGTCTTTCCTAAAAAGCACATAGCCATCCATGACAGCATTCCAGTCATGTGAGCTATCCCACCATGTCTCTGTAGCTATTCTAGCATTCACGTAGGGATTCAAAGAGTAGTTGCTAAGCAAAAGGTTTCTCAGCTTCAGGTGCAGCCATGTGGGAACTGTATCTTCTACTGTTAAACAAGTGCTTTGATAGAAGAACCAGGGCATTAGCAAAGAACTCAAATCATAAGGCCAGGCTCTAGGATGAAGTTCACAGCTCCAGCAGAGCAGAGAAGAGCAAACTCCTCTTTTGAGCTCCCCAGGATACTTGTATGGCCTGAGGTAGTTACTAGGTAGGTACTACTAGTTACAGGTAGTTTACTATCTCCTAGATGGTATTTCCTGGCTACAGAAGACATAGCATCTGCACAAAATCTTCTGAAATTGGTTTTACTTTTTTCTGATGTAAAGGAGGAGCTTTACAGCGTTAATGCAAGGGGATAGATACTGTGTGGTCTCATGGTGGAAGAGTTTGAGCTGGACATGGAACTTCAGTTACAAGGGTTTGGTTCCATATTTTAGTTGAAAGAGTTATTAAAATACCTAGATACGCAATAGCTCAGGAATATCTGAGGAATATCATGTCACTGTTAAAGTAGGGACATGATTTGTAGTAATATGACAACTGAATATTCTATATGCCTGTGAATCCTTAGTCACCAAACAGGTAAACATCTGTTTCAATGCAGCAGTTCAGTGCAGGACAGACATTTGGCTATAACATTAGCTGTGCCTTTGCTGAATAGAAATGAATTAGTCAAGGTCTAACATTTTTTTCCCATGTGCATCACCATTTTGCATTTCTCTAGTGCCTTACATGATGGATAACATTACTTGCAACATACAGTGAATGAGAAAATCAGTATTGGCAGGAGTTTGAGCCCTAGGTATAAAGAGTATAAAGACTGGTGCTGTATTTATCTCATTTATACAATAAAAGGAAAACTTACTGCAGTGTGTGGAACCTAATTCACCTGGACTTTTGTTTATTTTCTTGTCTATTAAAATTGAAGGGAATAAGCAAGCATATTTACTTGAAATGATAGCAATGTCAGGAATTTCTGGTTAAAGTACAACCTTTTTTTTTTTGGCTTGATGTTAATATAATTACTGATCAGTAGCATCCACTTTAGGGGAAAGGCTTCACATCCATGCCCCGTTTCCAAAGGGTTTGGACATGTGCTGTATTTTGAGGGGAGATGAAAGCTGAGGAAATCTACCTGGGTCTTGCCTATGAGTAATGCAGCTGACCCTGGGCTAATAAGCTCTGCTGATGTTTTTGCGAAGGCCAGTTCCTCTCTAAACAGAGATCTCGCAGCTCTTCATGGCAGATGGGAAGGATGTGAAGGACAGGATAAGTTAAGATGGGAACTGTGTGTGTCTTGTTAGGGTTTCAGTGCATCTCATTCACATAAGAACAGGTATGCAGCCCAGCGGTGCACCTTACCTGCGACTCTGGCCTGGCACTCTTTGCTAGTTTTGGTCTCTCCCATGGTGTCATTGAGCAGCTCAGGCTTTGCTAGGGCACTGCAGAAACCGGGACAGGCCCCCACACTCACCCTGCGCTGTGTCGTTCCTGCAGCTACATTGCTAATCGCTGTCTGCCTACACTTGTCCCCTCCTATGTCCCAGGCTTGGTGCTCCGAGTCCTGCTCCTCCACCACTGGGTAGACCATGTCCCCTGAAGACCCTCTGTCCACCTGTTCTTACAGCAGGGACTAGCTCCAGCTTCTCCATGTGCTCCTGCTACCAGATCCGTGGGTTCCACATAGGAAGCCACGACACCTTTCTTTTATATGCCTCCCTCTATGCAGCTCCCTACAGAAATCTGTACAGATTTCTGGCCTGCAGATTTACTTAATATATACTTATCATTAAAGTACTTTAAGAGAGGAGGTATTATTTAGGAAAAGTATATAATAGCAGGATAGATTCCCTGTTATGCCCACAGCTCCATGTTAAGGTTTCCTAAAAGTGTTGAACTGGGATGTGAAGATACCTAACCACATATAGAAGTGTAGGTGAGGAAGCTAGAGGAGAGGTGCAGCTCAACCTCCACTTGATTTTTAATGAGGATAGGAACCATCACAAAGTTACTTTCCTTGTTTCAAAGTTATTTTCACATGCTAAGTCATGGGGAATAAATATTTCTCTGCTTAATCTTATCCAAAATAATCCACAGAGCATCTTGTGCTTTGCCAAATAGGAGTGTGACAGTTTCTTTACTGAGTTCTCTGTTTTTATATTTCACTTTTCAAACTCCTCTTACACATATGACTGAAACATAAAGAAGGATATGTGCATACACGTGCAAATGGTTTTGAACATCAGTCTTTCTGGGGTGACATTTAAAAAGGTTTCGAAATTGAGTTGTACTGATTTGACTCATTCCTCCTTGATGTCTGCTTTGTTCTAGCAGCACGGGCATACGCATCAGTAACAGTTTGTATCCCTTGACAACTTCCTGAATTAGAACAGCACTTGTGGTCAATTGCAGCAGAAAGAGCAACAATAGCAGGGGAAATACTTTGGCCCAAGAAGCACAATCATGCCATTTGTTGACTACTGAAGTGGGTGCTTATGTCACAAGTGATGGTTTTCAGTTATATCCCTTTGCTTTCTATAATCACTATCAGCTTTTCTGCTGTGATTTGGAAAGATGGTCCATCTGCCACATTATCTCTTGACAGCTTTAATCTCACAAAGGGAATAAGGGCAGGTAAGAAAAACAATGTCAGCTGACCTAACTGCTTCTGAGCTGGGATTCAGATAAGCATTTAAAAGTTCTCTTGTACACAGCTTGTTTTCTGTCACTAACCTTAACTTCTCAGGCTTTAGAAGGAAGATAAATCTGTAGTTCTTACTGCTTGTCTATCTCTAAGTGGCCAACTTCCCCACCAGAACCTGGAAATGCCTGTGCTTTATTCTCACAGGAATCTCTAAGAAGATGCTTCTGCCATATTTCAGCCAATGAGTTTGAAATTCCTCTTCTCATGTAGGTCATGAGTGTTGAAGTTTCTCATCTAAAGCTTGAAATCCAAAGCTTGCCTGGCCCCAGCAGATGAGTTTGAATCATGGTGCAGGGGAGGGAGACCTGTCAGCTTTCTCTGAAAAACAGAGAGAAAAAACCTTGCATTGGTTAGCAATGACTGCTAGGTAAGCAGGGACTCCTAAATAAGCAAGGCCTTCAAGTCCTTGGAAAGGAGGTTACTGAATTTCACGTTAGGCACAAACAGTTGCCTAATTCTTGTCACCTCACATGGAATCTACTTTTTGATCAAAAAGGTTGGTTACAACTTCCTTTGTACTCTTACATCTTAGTGTTTTATAGTTTTTTGCTTCCTTGAAAGCTGAAAACATTTAAACTGACAATTCAAGGTAGGCTGTTTGTCATTTTATTTTAATATTATTTGAATAGGAATTGCAGTAAGTAAAATATAAACAAGCAGCAAGGAAGTGCAAAATTATCTCCACTGTGTTTCGGTATTGAAAGGGAACCTCTCGTAGTTACAGGGATGACGGCTGTCAAAAATCAACAAAACAGAGCAAAATTTAAAATTGTCATAAAATTGATGTCTGCAAAGAGTTTAGAGATCACCTATATGCACAGCATTGTGTAGGAATGCTCATATGAATCACTTAACACTTTCCATTTATAAAACCCCAAGCAGTCTTACTCAGATGTTTAACTATCATCATCCCTATTTACAGATTTGTTCACTTTCACTACAACTTTATGACATAGCAAGGATTAGGCTGTAAAATTGTCTTGTACTGTACTGCTAGAAACTTTCCAGCCGAGCTGGGCTACGTAAAAGGATGGTAACAGCGAATATCCTGCATGAAATTCTGCCACTGTCAATACTGATGATAAAACCCCACTGACTTAAATAAGGCTAGATTTCACTTCTCCTACACTTCACTTTAAATTAGAGTCTGTAAGTAGAGATTTTAAAAAAACTAGTAACACAGATTGCTAAATAAAATATCTTTTTCTGTTGAGCTCTTTAGAAATTTTGAGGGCTATGCTTCTTCTGTATAAACCCCTCTGTATCTTTCCTAGGAAGAGGGAAAGAAAGAGGATGGAGAGGATGGGGGGTGGAAGAAGAGCTCACTAGGCATGGGCTTCTTTTTTTCTTTAAACATCACCTTTTAAACTACTTAGGTGGTGGTGAGTCACAGTTCTGTATATAGCTTTTTTGAAAAAGCTGTTTTTTAAAAGATGAACTTCCTGCGGTTTTTAGGTCCCATACAGGAACACTGGATTTCCTTTGGTTTCCTGGGAGCATGTATAACATCATTAATCATATAGCCCTTTTGAACCATTTGAGGCTGTCTTTTGTTGTTGTTGTTGTTGTTATCTAAAAATAGTGGCATTTTTAACTGACCAGTTTTTCTTGAATTACTGTTTTTGTTTAGTTTTATGCTCTATCTTTCTCTAAACAGTAGGACAATGTGAGTTTTAGATCCAATAAACCTGGCCTGTCCTCATGAAACAGCAGGCAGAGAGAGGAGCAGTTCCTCATTAGGTTTATCCTCAGCTGAGAAAACTGAATCCTCAGCTCTTCGTCATAATGTGGATGTGACACACGGCACACAGTAGCTTTCGAAAATTAAGGTATGCATTACCCCCACTATAATAAGGTCAAGTAATGTTTTATCTGTAATGCAGTATGACTAATTGAGGTCACTTCCCTACCTGTTAATCAGTAGGGAAATTGCTCTCTACTGCAGTAGTTTGCTAAGGTCAAAAGCAAGCAATGTGTGGAACTTACAGTTTATCTCATATAACTCATCTGTGCTCTCTTTATTTCTCCCAACCTTCAGCCAACCTTGATTCCTGTTTTTTCTCCCTCTTTCAATATTTCACACTGAATTTGCAGGTCACTTAGTCAACCTTCCCACTTGACGTCTTCCATTCATCTCCAAATTCCTCCTCCTCTCTCTTCCTTTAACACAATTTCTCTCATCTCTCTGGGGTTCTCAGAAGAAATCTGTGCGTGAGCTTTCCCATGGCCCAGAGAGAAGCTGATTAATGTGAGAGAAAGGTGCTTCTTAGACAGTGAAGCCTTTTGTTAGGTGGGTTCAGCAGAACTATTGTGAAAGAACAAGAAAAAGCTCATTTGTAGGTGACCTGAAAACTGCACAGGAAATAGAGGTTAGGTTTCTTGCCTCAGCAGATAAACAACTTTTACCACCTTCAGTGGGCTTTAGGTTAGTCCTTAGTCTATGTTCAGCTGGTTTGATAGAACCAGAAAGGTCTCACAGACAAAAGTACAATTAAAATCTAATAAGATCTCTGCAATAATTGTAAATAGCCATTACCATACAGTGTTCAACCAGCAAATTTGTTATTGTTCATTTAGTTTTGTGAAATCTCTCTTCCACAATGCTTTGCACTCAGGTAAATAAAATGTTAGACCTCCCCAGTCAGACCATTCTCCAAATAGCTCCCATCTCTCACTTTAAGTTAAGTATTCCAACCTGTAAAAATTTCATGGTATAAAATGAAATGCTCATTCTTCACGTAAATATGTCTGTACAGTTGGTTTATCATGAGCAGTAGATTTTTTTTTTCTCCTGGAAAAAGAATCAGGATGCGGCGTTGTTGCAATTACCAAACTCTTCTTTTTCCTGATAAATATTAAATTAATCCTCCTCTTCAGCTTTTTTGCAAACCTGTCAGAGATTAAACAGGTATACAGGAGATGGCAGAAGCAGTACATGGGATTTGGGTGGTATGCTTGGCACCCTTTGAAACACTTGGTGGAGCAGATGAGAGTTTAAAAAGAATTCGCCATTCGGTGTTACTCAGGGACAGAGGCAGACCCACTCTGAACACTGGAAATAGAGGAAATAGTTTGGTATAGGAACCTTGAAGTAAAAAAAGTGCAATACTTATTCCCTAAGCGGGCAAAATCACCCACTGGTCAATGTCTGCATTGTAATACAAGCACAGATTTAATATTAACATGTAAAAAGGCCCATATGTGGCCTACCTCTCTAAATTGATTTTTTTTTTAGAACAATGAGGCTTCAGTAAGACAGTAATGTATGCACAAATATTTCCTTCTTTTGAAGAAATCATACTGTCATTAGAACTGCCCCTAAGAGAGCAACTTAGCTGGATATTTTCTTCACTTGTTGCATGTTCCTGAAGTTGAGACTCTTGCTTTCACTTGAAAACTGCAAAGAATACCTCTCAGAATGCAGTGGTTGACTGAAAATATGCCAGTATTAAGTAGGATGGGCATTGCATCAAATAGCTGTAGGGGTGATATTTTAAAAAAACTAATAGAGTACCTGACAGCGGAGAGAAAGCATGAAAAGAAATCCATGCTTTTAACAGATTATGAGTCAAAATCCATATACAAACAAGGAAAGCATCTAAGGATGTATAGGAGATGGCAAGAAGCTTGTAGAAAGAGGAAAGAAGGAAGCTGAGCCGAAGCTGCTGCTGCTGATCTAAGAAGAGATGGCCGTTAAGGGAATTGTAGAATAATAAGGGCATGTTCAGACCTAATGTATTGTGTGAAATGTGTCCAATGAAAGAAATTTGTAGCAGGCTCGTGGTCATAGCCAAAAATGGGCTACTGAGTAAACTTTTAAAATCATTTGTGCCCAGCGACAGGACAAGAGGCAATGGGCAGAAACTGAACCACAGGAAGTTCCACTAAACCCGAGAAAAAACTTCTTGACTGTGAGGGTGCCAGAGCATTGGAACAGGTTGCCCAGAGAGGTGGTGGAGTCTCCTTCCCTGGAGATATTCAAAACCCACCTGGATGTGATCCTGGGCAATATGCTCTAGGTGACCCTGCTTGAGCAGGGAGGTTGGACTAGATGATTTCCAGAGGTCCCTTCCAACCTCGGCTGCTCTGGGATTCTGGGATTCTGTGGTTTAAGTGTCTTCCGTTTTACTTTAAGTTAAAACAGGAGTGTTTATATATGAAGGCTACGTAGTACAAGATTGCATGAAGAGAACTCTTTTTATTGGAATACCGGAGCCAATACTTAGGCAAAGAGCTTTTCCTTTTTTGTAACATCTAGCTTTAGTGGCTCATTTTTTAACTCTAAATATGTCATTCCCTGCTGCAGTCAATTACCATCATAAGGAAGGAAATCTATACAGTAGTGTGGAATACAGGTCTTCAGACTTCATCCTTGAGTGATAACTGCAGGCATGGGCGCTGCAGCACTATTGCTATCTTTTTCTGAGACATCATTCTTTAAAAATTTTATTCAGAAACATTTACTTCCTTTCTTTCATTATAACTGAAAGTAGAAAACTCTGACTGTTCTATAATTTCCCAGGCTTTATAATCCTGTTTCATAAAGAAAGCAAATTGTCATTGATGAGTTTGCTATGTGCTTCATTTAGTCATCCATCAGTGAATCAGTAATCAGTAAATATATTTTGATTCAAAAATCTTAGTGCTTTGAAGAAGGATTCCACAAATAGCTTCTGCAAAACTACTCAGGTGACTATATTATTATTTCATGTGACTGTGGGTCATCATTTTAATCAGCCCTTGAAGCTTTTACTGAATTCTATTGGCTCAGATTCATTCCGCAGGTCTTACTATCGAGCAAAACTTATTCTCACAAGTTTGCTTTTTCCCTGCAAAGGTACATAAGAAGCACCTTCCTTTCTGATCTGAAACCTACGCTACCCCTGGCTTTCTCTATTATCTTTTTTCTTTTGTGCTGTTCATTTGCTTTAGCTGTTAAAAAAAAAAAAAAGAAGAAGAAAAAGGAAAAAAACAACTGATCAAAAGGCATAACTAGGAAGTTTAGTGGATGGCTAACAGAAAGAGGAATTATTTGATTTTGACACAGGACATCTGTCTTTTTTGTTAACTTTATTAGGCTTAATTAGGTGGGTTCAGTTTCTTGAGTTGAAGTATGCTCAGAAGGTAATTAGCATATTCTTACAGAACACTTATGAGATTGGGATGCCTTGACGTGAAATATTTTGACAGGATACTTTATGATCCTAGATAATTTTTATAAGACACACATAACCTCTACTGCTGTTTCAAATATAAAACAGATAGATGTAAATGCAATGAGTGAAGGTTAGCCAATGAAATAAAGTACTCAAATGTATTGGGAAAATACAGATAGAGATGCACAATATACAGTTTTAGTAATTAAATAGTATGCTTAAGTGTACAGAAGAACAGTATGTTAAGTTCTTCATAGCTTGCCTTGGATTATACATATTACACTTGTTTCCCCTTCTATATCCATTCTCTTTGGTATGGTAAAAGAATTGGCTAGCGCCACAACTTTTTTTTTTCCATTGCTTTATGATTTTCCATTAAAAATGTTAATTCAGTCTTGATTGATAATGAGGTTTGTGGCTTTCTGTAACTCACTGTGATTGAGTCAAAGCAGAACTAACAGGTACTAAACCTTTTATCTAATCTGTCAGTCAGCTGCTGCCTTTCTTGCTCCACCAGCCACCATATTCCTTGGCCTTGCTCATATATCTCTTGCTCACTGCTCTTGAATGCGTATCTGTCTTCCAGGCATTGCTCATCAGTAGGTATCTGCAAGTGTTCAGCTGCCCCTGAAACTTCATATCTTCTCCACTATTTCTTCAAATACCTATTTTTCTTCAGGTGTGCCTCTGGTTGTCAGAGCGCAAGGAAAAGATGATATCAGGTGACAACTTCACACAATGGTTGGAGCTGGAAGGGACCTTTGGAAAACATCTAGTCCAACCCCAAATTTATGTATGACTAGCTTCCCTCTACTCAAGGATAAGACATATCTTCAATTTTTTTGGTTGCTTCCAGTGCTGCTTTGGTTTCCATCATAGTCTTTACTTCCTTGCATTACCTGTAATAACACACATTGCTGCTTATTGCTCTGTTTTCTGGCTCCTGCAGTTGCTCTGCTCATCAGACTCATTTCAAATAATTCTACTTGTGAAGTAACATTTATTATTTGATTAAACGTTATATAATCAAAACCTTAGGCTTTAGATAAAATTGATGGTGCAATGATTGACTCAAGTTCATTAGTAAAAAGGATTTACTAGGAAAGAAATAATTTTCACAAAGTGAATCATATAAAACAGGAAATTAGTTCATGCAGTATTTGCAAGACAGCTAACAAAGGAATAAAGAATTTATTACATATCACTGGGGAAAAAAAACATTATCAAGCCAGGGCTAAAGGAAAGTAGAGTTTTGAATGTTGCCTACTTTGACATAGGTGGTTCTAAAATTTTTGCTCAGAAACTGTGGTTATACAGAATAAAATAATACCTTAATTGCTGTTATAAATGACTGAAATCAAATATAAAACATCAGAAAAAAATAATTTGTTGACTAGCGCTTATCATGTCTCTTCTGATAAAGCGTTTCTGACATCTCAAACTTCCTATTAACTGGTGTACAATGTTCCATATCCTCTCCAAAAACCTACATCTGTGAATTTTTAGCACAAATCTCTTTGTTAGCATGGGAGCTGAAGGTTGTGGGAACCCATTCTATCAATTCTATCAATTTCTGTTTTGATAACTCTGCGATGAATCCTAAAGAATGCAAATAAACAACTGGACTAATACTTTGACAATTCCTCAGAATACCCACAAAGAACTAGCTGTGCTCCCCAATATATGGATAAGGAAGCCTCTGCCAGCTGCTAGCATCCTAAGCTCTTCTTTTTGAAAGACTGCAGAAAAGACAAGCAGGGAGATCATGGGTATATTTCCGTTGACTATGGACTACTAATAACCAGTACTCTTTCTGACTGCTGAGGCAAACAGAAACTCCCTCAAATATTTCTTTCAGGATAAAATCTAGGTTGCTATGGGCAGAAGTTATTCTGGCTTCCAAAACCTCCCTCACAGAGTATTATAAAATGGAATTGTATCTTCCATATTATTTGATCCCTCTTGGAAGATTTTGGATGACTTCAAGACAGATTTATCCTGATTTAGCAGGACAGAAGTAGTTCGCTGGTATTAAATGCACATAAATCATAGCCACCAAACTCTCACGATGCATAAGTGTGCAAAGACACCTGGACAAAGAACTGATACCTCTAGAGAGGTAAAACAGATTGAAGAAGATACTAGTAAGAAAAAAACCAGCAAGGTAGGGTTACCTACTTGCTCTCATATTCCTCAAACAATGGCATCTGACTCTGCATTTTGATAGTCTGCAGTTCTGATATCCTTGAGCATTCCTCAGTAATGCCATATATCCATGCACCCCCAAAAACACATTCAGAGGCACAAATCTAGCAAGAAAGATTCATCCACCTGTGAGCTCAAACCCGGGTTTTGGCAATTTTTTAGATATTGTGACAGAGTGATAGAGTCTCAGCTCCAGTGGTTACAAAAAACAGCAGCTCACTGACCTTACAAGAGCACTGGGTAAGATTTGACCGTTGGCACCAGCTTTATTTCTACTGAATGCAGTCGAGTTTAAAGTATTGGCCCTGTCTGCCTCCGCGGCTGTTCATCACCATGTTCGTGTCTGAATCCCACACCTCACTGAATGAGTGATGTTCTGAGAGATGGTTTTGTGAGGCAGAGGGATGCAAATCTAGCTGGTGCTAGATAGTAGCTGTGAAAAAAAGACAAACAAAAATTCAGTGTGCCTTTTTCCCATGTACTTTTGATTTGGGGCAGTGAAAACAAAAATAACTAACCCATGCATTTCTTTCATTGGAAGAAAAGGGCAGAATGAAGAGCACTGATTTTTAAACGCTTGGGTATGAGGCATAGGAGGGCTGGATAAGTACCAGAATAGCACAAAACTTTAAAATCCTCATCTGCATGCACAAAGTCTGCATATATTGGCTAAGGATTTTTTTTTAATCACTTCGGGAAATACTTTTAAGACATAAATAGCAGTTAGATATCAAACTTATTAAAAGTCAGTGAGAGCCAGGCTCCTTCCTTCTATCTGTGCCTTTTGAATCTTTCCTTTTTGTGTCAGAACTTTATTCTAAAGATTAGCAAATAAGGACAGATGAAATAGTAATGAAAATAGAACTGAGGTCCCTTTGCAAATCTGAATCAAGGTCAGACTTCTGTTACATGACACATGTAATATTTCTTTTAAAAGTTTAATGCACTAACACACATTTTCCGTTGTTTCTTTATAAACAACTAGATAAAGCCGAGTTAAAGCTCTGATAACTATTTTTTAATGTGACCATGGTCTAATAGAAGAGGTTCTGAGCTAATCTGCTTGTATGCTCAGATATTTATGGGAAATCAAAAGCTAGTTCAATATATTTAAATTTTAGTATGTAGCTTAAATGCCTCGACTCAAAATCCTTTGCCTATGGAGAAAATAACTGACTTTTAGTTTTTGATTAACTAACATAAACACAATAGAATTTTAGCTGCAGAAAGGATAATGCAAGTCACCTGAGCCGGAAAGAATAAAATTATCATCAACGTTAAGTTGCGTCCTTCCCACTCACTGTTTTCTCTCATGTGGTTTGACCTGCTGTTTTCCTCTGCTCTTTTTTAAGCTGTGCTTTAAAATAGTCTGTGTTTAGCCAGCTGTGCTACCTGCTGTGCACAACTGTGCTGTGAAACCAGCAGGAATATCACAGGCATTACACGGATTAAACTTGCATATGTGAAGATGCTTTTCTTAATATTCAGATTATGATGATAGCACATTCCTCGTCGAAGTATATTAATGACCAGTGGATAACAAAACAGCTAACACTTCCCATACAGAAGCTAATTTATACAGAGAACACAATAAATTACAAGAAATCAAAATGTAAGATTAAATAGCCCTAAGATAAAATGCTTCCCTTTTTATTTTAGCCTAAGACAGACATCTAAGCTCCTTCTATGATTAATAGAAAGAGAAGGGTATCTGAGAGAGGTGTCCATCATCTGTGAAATGAATCATCTTCTGAATGTGTCTTTCTCTCAGATGATGCAGCTAAGACTGAGGATTAAATCGGAGATGGCTGAAATTAGCTGAGATAAGTCCCACACTTACGGAACAGGCTGTATGCAGGAATTCCCAGGGGTGGTAGTGGTGGTGGTGAGGGGGTCAGTGAAAAGACTTTATCTGTCTCCTTGTGCTGGAAATAGCATCACTTTAGAGCCTGTAGTTCCACATAAAGATGGTATTTTTCCTTGAAATGGAGCATGATTGTCCAGAAGCTTTCCTTAACTATTCTAACCTGGTGCTTTCTGTTGCCTGGCAGACTTGTAATAGTGATGATTTCTAAAAGCAGAGTGGTGTAGTGTAAAAGTGTAGACAGTGCTAACACCGTAGAGACAAGAAGGCTAATACTGGTCTTCATTCAAGGTAGTTATCATGAGCACTAAAATGACCATGATAAAACGGCATAGAAGATTTATATAATGCCTAATACCTTCTCTTTCAGTAGAGCCATTTTTGCCCAGTCAGCCATTCAAATATAAAGTTTATGTGTCTGTTATATCGTAATTAGTACCTAAGATGTTAAAAGGCTGGACTGATGTTTCAAAGAGACTTGGGCACAGGGAGACCCAAACAGGCTTAGGCAGGGTAAGCCTTTCCCTGTGGCAAGGCTCAGGAAAGCGCGTGTGAACACACCCGCGCACAGAGCCGAGGTACCCGAGTACGTTGGCCAAGTAGCACGTAGGCACCGTCCCACACGGTGGCAACCAAGTGGCACTTCTGGGAATGGACACAGGAGGCTGACACCTAAACCCTGCCAAAGCAGGGCAAACATTCCCCAAACTCTATGGGGAATGTGGACTTCAGTTCTTTGGGGCAAATGTCTAGCCACGGGAACCAGCATTTTCCACCTGAACTGGAGCTGCCTTGCTGCTGCATACTAATGATAAACAGATAAACTGACTGGCACTATATTGGTTTCCCTTGATGTAGAATCTGCTTCTAGCTTGCTTTTGTCCGTAGGTCTATCGATATTTAAATAATTTTAATTCTGACAAGACCATATTGCTATTTTCTACTGCCTTATGTTCCCCCCAGTATTTGCAGAAAAAACATGCTTTAATGCGAAGTATGGGAAAATAGTTTCTTTAATTAAAAGGAGAAATATTGTCCTCCTTGACTTCATCCTAAATACCTGGACATATATGAATCAGGAAATACTGCACAGTTTAAATTTGATTGTTGTACTTCTTAAGTTTCAGCAGCTCAGAGGTTCCATTAGGTCTGTAATTAACACCTCCTCTCCTTCAATAAAATGGGACACTGTTGGCTTCCTTCTTCAGCAAGTTTATACGCTTGTTAGGTGATGCTTGCTATTTGCTGTTGCCACAGAATGAAAAGTACTCAGGAGACATTATGTATTAAGGTACAACATCAAGCATATTAAAAAGCAACTCCCTTTTCACTTTTTTAACTGTTCAAAGCAGTCAGAATGTTGCATTCTGATCTAGTTTGGTCAGTTCTTATTTGGGGTGATAGGTACTTAGTGGCAAAATCTACAAAAACAGTGGGCCTACACAAAAGAGCTCCTCAGGCTTTGGGGTGCATTGTCTGAATCTCTGCATGTCTCTAGCATCACTAATGTATCGAGCAAAACTTCATTAATCTTTATCCACTTCAAATACATGTCATTGAAAATGTAACTTTCCCCCTTTATGTAGAGTTTGGAATTAAGGGAGCCGAATGAGTAGGTTAAAGGAACTCTGCACCATAGCCACAAGGAGGGTGATAGACGTCTTAGTTAAAAATGCCTCTCAGTGCCATAAACGGCATTTTTTCTGAATATACTCTATTAGAAATGACTGGTTGACGCCTGCTGGTCACATGTGACTGGTCACATGAGCTCTGTAATGCTGCTACTTGATTTTTCACAACCTCGGTTTTAATTCTGCTTTATTCAGCTAAAGCCATTCTAAGGGCAATAAACCTCTGATGTGAAGTGGAGCGTAGGGATGCAGAGACAACCTTGGCATGCACATTGGACAACAGTTCTGAGTGCTTTAAATCTGCATATTCCCGTTGGTGAGTGGTGCTAACAATTTAAATGTTGCCAGCAGTTAAAAATTTTTGCCCTTTGAATTATGATGAGAAATCATGTCAGGGATTTACATAAATTTACTTAGTTACCTCATTCTGATGTTAAAATGGAATATGCTGGAAGATACTACTACTTTTTGCTTCCTCTTCAGAAAGAAATTAAATTACAGGCAGAGCCCATGGGCACAGTAGACCCTCTATGCAGTGAAGCTCAACAGTGGCTTGATAGTCGAGTGCGTAGTTTGCCCCAAGCTGTGAAGACAGAGAAGGCAGGGACAAGCCTGGGCATTTGTCAGGGTGGATAGATATATTTTGTTCCTTACACCAAGATACGCGCCGAACTTGCTACACCGCTGCTGCATGTTAATCTGCATAGGCTCATCAATTTGTGGGTGGAGGCTGTAAGAGAAACCTCGTATTTCCTCTGAGTGTTGCTGTGAATTTTACATAGGAACACAACATTACTTGCTGCAGCAATGTTGTTTTATGAATCTTATTCATATGTATATGAATGTTTTATATTCTTTTAAAGATCCATCAATTGGGCTGCGCCTTGGATTTAAGACATACTTACAGATATTGTGCCTAGGGGTTGGACAACTGCCTGATGTTCAGCCAGGATAAAAGGGATGCTGAGATAAACAGCACATGGGCACATGCTCCCTATAATGTCTAGTGAGAACTCCACCTTTGTAAGCCCTTAAAGGGGAGAGGAGAAGGTGTGGAAGCAGATCAGGCCTTTTCCTTCCTCTTCTAGGGGGAGTTTTAGGACAGCTGCAGGGACTCAGTGCACCTCAAGACAAGAAAACAAAACAAAAAAATTCTGAGGATTTCCTGAACAGGCACAGCAGAACCCACTTGCTGTTTTACCCCCAGCTATGAAAACACCGTTTTCTGCTCATGTTCATCTTCCTTGCTTCTCCTCCAAATGCAGTGATGTGGAGGGTCTGTTTCCACTGAGCCTCGATGAACCACTCCACCCTCTAGTTCTCTTTTCTGTGATGACAAGAAGATCCTTGCACACAGCTACAGGAAGCGTATAAGGCTGCAACCTTTTTTTAAGTCCCATCATAGCATTATACTGACATTCTGGCTATACTCTTTTCACCTTTTCATTTTATATCCCTAATGACTTTGTAGTCACAGAAATTCCTTATCCAGCCTCTTTCAAGTTTGTAAAGAGCAAGCCCTCATCCACAATATCAAAAATCTTGGTGGGAATCTCTGTGATCATATCTGTTCTAGTAAATAGACCCTGTTGTCTGGCCCTGAGGGCAAGCAGCGCAGTACAGCTTCCCATTGCTAAAATCCCTTCCCTGATCCAAACAGCCCAGCTCACCCCAAATTGCATATTAGAAATAATCCCTGGTTGCTGCTGTTCCTCAAGCCTTTCTTGAGCATTGTGTGATAGAGCAGTAGCTGACACAGCCCTAAAACATGCCTGGAAGCAAGCAAGGAATTAAACAGTATGGATGATAGGAATGGTGCTGAGCTGGTGTCCTGGCCCTGTTATTTTACTAATTTGCATGTGGCTGTGGGGCCTAGCGCAGGTCCTTTGTTCTGTTCTGCCTCCAGGCTAGCTCATAGTGCTGGCTGCTTGCGTGCTTTTGCAAAAGGATACGTGCAGCGTAGATGCCTCTCTGATTTTCCTGTCTCAAAACTCTAACCTTTTTCCCTTCTTGTTTGTTGCCACATAAATCATGTGGTTTAGTCCTGTAATTCCTCTCAAACCAAGAGGGTTTTTTTTTTTTTTCCTGATGACCCATTAGTCAGAGGTGAAGGGTTAGGGAAAGATTATGAAAGTACTATGCATAAAACAATTTTTTTTTCCCCAGAAAACCTTTTCAGCTCTTGGTTATTCAGGGACATTCTGAGTTGGAAGTAGCACTGATTTCAGTGCTCAGCAATTGACCTACCTTCCACGTATTTACCAAACCCCTGCTTGATTCCGTTATGATGCAGGCTCTGTAATATCCCCTGTCAATGAGTTCTACATTCTATTACTCATTGTGAAGAAAAAAAGTAATTCTTTTTAGCTGTAAATCTGCTAGCTCATCATTTCATTAGCTATCCCCCGGATAGTGTGACAAATTGTGGATTGGCCACCCTACTCACTTCCTCCAAATCTTTGCTGTTTGTTTTCTAGAGCTTTATCATAATCTTCATATCCCCGTTATCCAAAAGGTTTTAAGCTTTTTAGTAGTCCTTCAAGCTTTTTCACACCTTCAGACATTCTTGTTACCCTTGTGATTAATTTGGAGATAGATAGTCAGAATGGTATCTTATATTTAAGATGCGTGTGCATCTTACATACAAACCGGCAAAAAATGATGAAATTTTTGTTTTGTCCTCACTTCTTTTTTTAATACTTCTAACATTCAATTTACCTGTTTTTGACTCTTACCGAGCATTTGACCTTCCTCCACTCAACCTCTAGAATATAATTACTTTCTAATTATTTCTGTTCTGCGTTTTTGCACACAGGAGATATGAAACGATGAAACAATGTTTTACTCCTTCCCACCCCTTTTTCAGTTCTACTGGGATCTTTAGTCATCACTTGCTCAGATGCTTCTCTTAGCTCAAAAACTGAAGATGATATTTTTCTGATGCTTTAGGATGAGGTTGTGCTTATTCTAGTGCTTTGAGAAATAGTCATAGCATGTGCTGAAGGACTTAGTTAGCAACAAAATTCAAATTTCACTCCTTCGATTTCACAATTCTGAGAAATAACACTTGAGTGTTGTCTGAGGTAGCTTAATTATTCGACTACTTTGCTATCTTGTATAATCCTCAAGTGGACAGTTTTAAGGATTCTCAAAATTGATTGCATCTATTTTCTGGCAGTGTCAGTCTATCACAGCTTACAGCCCAAAACCTAGTAGGTGCTACGTTTCCTTTTTCTCTACTCTCATCTTTTTTTTTTAATTATAAAATTGTAACTACTTTCTTTGGCTTTGTATGCAAATGTCAGCCTTCCTGCCAAGTGCTAAAAAGATTTCACAATGAATGGAGAAGAAAGAAGTGCCTGAAGCAAGTGTTGCCCCAATGCCTGCTATGGTTACAAAGAACTATACAACATTCAGCAGGGAGAAACTACCCTTTGCATTATATGTAGTAGGATATATTTTAGTAATCATTATTCTTTACCCTGCCTGTATATTTTCTTCTTTTTAATGAACTGCTGAGATGTTTATTGTATGTGCAACGATTGATAATTAAGAATTTGTAATTAATTTTAATGAATATAGTTCAATACCTTAACTTTCAATGCTGCTATGGGCAGAATGCTGTATTCACAAGCTTCTGCAGGTATGGCATGCTAGTGTAGCTTGATTTACATGCTGCAATGGTTCCGATGAGAACAGGCATGAAAAAGGAAAACTGCCAAGATAGATATTGCAGGCAATCCCAAACGTGCTGATGCTCAACCAAACCTGGTCTGACTATATTAAAACCTTGTTTTTAAATTCTGAGTCTTATGTCCTCTATGGTTTTTCTAAAGATAGAAAGTTTGATTTAGAGAAACTGGAAAGACAGACAATGTCTAGAACATGTTAAAGTTCTCAGAAACATTATCTGATAATGATAAAGACAGTGATTTACTTATTCCAGGCAATAAGTAGTCAGCTCATATCCCGAGCCAGCCAGGTGGATAGTGTTGAAGGTTGTACCTTAGGCCTTCTCTGCTCATGTAATAGGGCCTCTTGAGGCATGCAAAGGGTTTTTTAATGCTAGTAGTTTCAAAATTCACACGAAGTAACTGGTCTTTTGGGTCATGAATCAATAGAGATTACGTTACTTTTCCTGGTACAAACACCTACTGCTGCAGAAAGGGATAGTGAGGAAAACACCATTGCCCTGCCTGTGCTTTTTAAGAAGGAAGAGCAAGACAGGGAGAATGAGGAGCTGTGAGCAGCAGTGGCTGTAAGAGTCACATTTAGTGGAGTTTCTTCTGCCAGGCTGCCTCTTCACATCAAAAGTGTTTTCATTTTAATGTTCCCCTAACTGCCAGGTGGAGGTTGGCCTTAGCTTGCTAGGAAGCATCTGTGATTATGAGATTAGACTAACCTGGGGTTCATGCTTTTTTTTTTTTTTTGCTAGACTGTGTCCCTGTTACTGTTTCTCTTTCAGGCTGAATGCCATCTACATTGGTAACAGCTTTCATGAGATGAAGTTTACAGCATGCGGCTGTTTTCTCAGTACATAAATGATCCAGAGACCAGTACACTTTTAATAAAATTTAATTTTCATAGGCACTGAAACAATACAGATAAAATGAAATGTCTTGCTTGTCACTGGTCTTGTTCATAGTCTTTGCTCACAACAGCTAGTATCTGACTAGAATTTCTAATCTAAAGGAATGACACTTACAGGAAATATTTCTAACCACTTGTAAGATGTGTCCTAATGGAAAGATTAAATTATATGAATTTCCATTTTCTCTCCAGGCCAGGCTCCCTGATGGGACTTATTTATCTGGCTCCTGTAGGAGAATGAAAAGCCTTCATTGTGAGCCTCCTGTGTATTGCAGGAGCAGAGTTTAGGAGCCAGCATACTGAGAAGCCAACACAGGAGGTTTCAAGGACAGTCTCCCTGGAACATTTACTGCCTCTTTGCCTTCTGATAGAAGGTACCTCCTGCACTCCAGGTTTATAGTACAAAAAATCTCTTCTCTTTCATTAAAGCTTACAATTTATTAATTTCTCTCAAAATATGTCAGGAAAAGTTATCTTCTCCTCTGGTAATATATAAATGTTCTAAAATTTAAAATCATCATCCAGAAATGAGAAGAATTCTTGCCTTACCCTAAAGGGGTCTAAGCCCACATTTTCCACTTTGCAATTGCAGCCTGTCCTGAGGGGAAAAAAAGCATGCCGGTGCTGAGGACAAAGCTTCCTACTGAAGCAGTGCCACTTCTCATTACAGGAACCCAAGATCCATGGGGAGGGGCTAACACTAAAGACAGAGTTTGGGACCCAGGAAATCAGTTCACAGGCACAGCGTTTGCTGCCAGGGTCTTGCATGTATTTTTTATATTAAGTATTTGCTAGAGAATGGACTTGGCACAAAGTTGAGGAGAGGTGAAGGCAGAGGTGGCTCAGGGAGCAGCAGTGTGGACAGCAGGCTGTGTGCAGGGCGGGCTGTCTGCTCCAGCCCTGCCTGGGGAGGAGACCTGTGCGGGTTCCCCGTCCTCCCCAGGTGCCCCATCCTCCCTGGTTTCAGCCCAGCTGCCATGGGAGTTCACCTAGATGTGCATGGGTATCAGCGGGAGCAGACTTCCTCTCTCCTCACTCTGCTGTTTCACTCATCTCTTCCTCCCAAAGGAAGCAGCCCTGCACTTCCCAGTATGTTCTGAAGGCCCAAGAAGATGATTTGCATTTGCTTCCAGTCCAAATGGCATTACAGGAATGGTAGGAAAAGAGTAAAGGTGTTCAACAGCAATGTTCTTACTCCTCAAAAGTGCAGGCAAAGAGGAAGCTGATGAGTCAAGGAGGGAAGAAAGAGCATCCTCACCTTCCCCTCTTCCCTCAAGCACACCCAAAGCCTTCTACAGAAACCTCCTTCTGAAACTATACTGACTCCTCTCTTCCACCCTAGACCTCTGGAGATCCCTGGACCCTTTCTAACTCCTGTCACTTGCTCACTCCCATTCAATTCTCCTCTGTCATCCCTTTCCCTTCATGTAAGAGAGCCATGACCCCTGCTAACTCTTTCTTTCCTCACCCAAAGCTGCCCAAAATATCCCATACTTCTCCCAGACCTCTCTCTACCCTCCCACACATAAATATGTTCTTTCCAGTCTCCTCTTCTCTTCTAGTCTTGGTATCCTTTCAGCTAAGATTGCAGCAGGAAATATTGATGGCCAGTACCTCCTGGAGAATGGGGGCATGAAGTCCTGCCTATGCTCTGAGGAGCCAGCTTGCACAGACCTCAAATTGGTGAAGATATGGGAGGTAGGCTATGTAGCACGAGAAGTGGGGTGAAGTAAATTAGAAAGGGGTAAAGCAGGAAGGGATAAAGGCAACCCAGCTTAATTCTGTGCTGAAGGACCAGACACTGGTTGCATCAGCCGCTCTCTTAGCAGAACTGTGACTTAGCAGAACTTCCAGCAGACAAGAAAAGAACAAATAGTTCGGAGTGGTGACATCTTAAACTACTGCAGCTGTCTGCAAACTGAATGACTACCCACAGCCCCAGGAAAAGGCATTTTTGTTCCATTGACACAACTATGTCACCAAAATATACAGAATTGATTTGGCAATAAAATCCTTACCTTTTAGACTAGCATTTAGTGAGCTGAGTGAAGTGAATACTCAATTTTATGTTGGTTCTGCCTTAAAACAAACTAATTACAACTGTAGATTTAAGCTTTTTAAAATTAGCAAGTGACTTCAAAGGAGATATAAGTAACACTTAAGTTTAACCACTTTTCATATAAATGCACAGGTGTTTAAGTTTTTGTTTTGTTTTACAAAACCTGGGATAGGCATGTCATTTTGTACTACAGACAGAGAAAACCTCATACAAAATGTAAAGTGACTGTAAAAAGGAAGATTAAAGTATGTTGTTAATTGAGAAATGTATGCAAAGGAGCACACTTCTGTATGGAAAATTTAGTGTTCGATTATTTTTGAATGTTGAACCAGTAACTAACCTTAAAGTTAGTTTAAGCTAATTCTAAATGAATTTCCTATGTGATATAGTGGTCAACAGAACACAAGCATGAATCAGCGGGCTGTAGCTATTTTTTTCTTTCTTCTCTACTTCCTTCTTTTTGGTATTTTATAAAACAGGCCTTTTTTTTCCTAAAAGACTCAGAACCCTTTGATTTTTATAGTTGTGCATGGAATTCTGCCCTGTAAGGTGCAAAGTGAACAGGGAAGAACATAAAATGTGGTAAAAGCTCCTGTGGAGCTCTAATTAACTCTAATTAACTGCACTCCTGAAGGATCACCAAGAGTTTAGAAAGGTTCTTGTTAAATGAAGCAACAGTTTCTATGGAAATGGAAAATAACCGCTCTCTGAAACTTCCTGCACAAAAACAGTTAGACTGGTCGTATTCACTATGTTGTACTTGGTACACCTTGCCAGACAGAAAATGGCTACTTTCAGCTTTAGTGACATAGGCTGCTGTTATGCAAATTAGTATAATCTATTTGTGCAGCATTATTAGCTTAAGTTGTAAAAGATAGATGGAACATAGTAGTCTGTTTACGTATGTGCAAAAGAAGCATGTTCAGCTAATTGTATTTAGACATATTGCTGTTTTTTGCATATAGTTTAGTTATCATGTGAGTTATTTGGTATTTTACTTGTCTAGTGATCAATAAAAGTCTGACTTTTTGACACCAGGTTGTGCAAACTGCTGTTACACAAACTACTCTGTAGCGTAGTTGTGAAACACAGGGAGCCAGTGGCCAATGAATTCAAGTTCAAATACCAGTGTCCCACCTAACAGCCATGAGGCCTTACCAAAATGGGGGAAGTTCAGATCACTGAACACTTAAAAACAAGCTCAAAATACAAAAGAATCTGAAATCACTTTATGGATTTTACAATTACAATTTGGCAAAAGCAGCAAAGTAGGATGTTTGAAGCTGCACAAGGTCTGTTAACTTGAATGGAAACCAATGAGCTGTTAACCGAGAAAAATAGTAAATATGAATAGAAAATGTCTCACATTCAACTTAAACAGTCCCTTTTCTGTTGAACCTCTCTAAAATTAATCTTATTGTCAGACAGAGCAGACTGTTGTCTGAAAAAGAGTAAGTAAGCATAAAGATTTGAACTGTAATCTCATCTTGATGGAATTCTTGAAAATTAGGATGAATTTCTAGCTTCTGTGTTGTTGGTCACATAACTTTTGCTCCTTTCAGTAGGCCATGACTTTCAGAACTAAATCCTCTCGTTCTATTAAACTAGTAAAACACTACATTTCTTCTGTTACAAAAACAGGCAACAAGTTAGAAACACCCTATTCCTGTCTTCAAAAAACACTTCAATAACATTCTTTATGTTAGCATCTAACGTATTTAAGAGGAGTAGGCTAGCTGCAGAAAGGCCACAAAAATACTCAGCAGCTTGAATTCACCATAACTTTTGAGAGTAGCTCTCGGAAATGACTCCACTTAGTGCTGGCCTATTGGAAATATTGGAAATAGTGGAGGGAAATAACAAAACCAAACCTCAAACCCCAAAATGCTTCATTTGCCATTGTGCCAGGATGATTTCCTGGAATTTCAGCAGTTCACCTTCAGGTTCCTCCTGTTTACAGAATTTCAACCACTTACAAAATATATAGCACAACTCCTATTTCTACAGCATTTATTTTAATCAGAACTTGCAGGATGAAACTTCAGCCACATAGAAAAGCTGGATTTTGTTCACCTTTGAACATAGTGTCTCTTGCTGAAACAAATACCTCTGTGCAAATCAAGTCTGAATTGATACTAACCTCTTACACGCTGTTAAGAGGAAGAGATGAATAAACCAAGCAGACCATTAGCAGATCTCCACTGATCTTGCTCACTTGACTTGAGAGCAAAAATAGCACATTTTTATGACAATTACTAATCACACAAGTTAAAAAATATTTATTGAGTAGTTTTCAGAGGATGAGACATTTTGGTTTACGTCCAAACCTTCAGTAGTAGTCAATGTGGCAAGGGAGGGATGGATTTTATTGTCTACTTTTGTATACTAAATAAAATCTTTAGATACTGGTCAAAGGACTGTAGACCTCAAAGAAAATTAATGCTCTGGAGTGGCTGAAAGGCTAAACAATATCACCAGAGAATGATAGGTCTGCAAATTAGTTATCAATTGTGAGTAAAATGACAGAAGGGCTGATACAAAGCTTTGTTAATAATAAGCTAGATGAAGATAACTTATCAAGACCTACCTATTGAAAGCATGTCTTGTCAAACTAACTAAACACCAGCACAGCTATGCAGGTTTAGTTTACTTGGACTTTTATAAAATACTTCATTTGTATTGCATGATGTTTTGATGAACAGGCTAAAGCAATTGCAAGCTGACAGGATATGTGTTGACTAGATACTTTATATGTTTAAACTGTAATTTTTTTAAGGGAAAACTCTTTATTACTTTTCTGGTGAGTATTTCAAGAATCATTTCTTGGCTAAAGATTACTGAATGTTTTTATCAGCAACTGGAATGAGAACACTTTTCAGTTCACTGCCTCTATATAATCAAATTGCATGCTCAGCGTCTTTTATTAGAAATACTGTTATCAGATGTAGTGTCTCAGTATTGTTTGATTGTAATAACTAGTATGGGACCTACTTTTAGTAAACAACGGCAGAGCTGCCCCAGGAACAGAGGCCCTGCCTCTGCTTTGACCCATAACCTGAGAGCCCATGAGGTCCTGTCTCTCCTCCTCCTCCCATAGCATTGGCGCCACTTTTATGGGCTAAAAGTAAGCCAATCACTTTTAATTTTAAGGTAATAGGCAGTGAACATGGGGAACTGAACTGCTACAGCACATATCAGTTGGAATTAGTCGTCTTGTTGCGCCTTGTGTTACTGATCAGTTAAACTTAATTACTGAAGGAAGCGGATCACTGTCAGACTGTTTGGCTGTGTATGTGCTTGTAGATACAATATGCAAGAACCTATTCTTTGGTCCTGAGAGCAAATCTTTACAGCTAAGAGCTCTTCCTCAAGAACACCCAGTTTGTCCACATGACAGGGAACATGCTAGCAGTAAAGCAGTATGGACAATCATGTACCAGAGCTTGAGCTCCTGTTCGGGCCTCTTTCATTTCTAATACATGTTGACTCAGGAAGGCACACTAAGGTAATTAAAGGGAACTAAAAACCTCCTTTAGTGGATCAATAAAAAACATTATTGACATTCTCTGGAAACATGAAGGACCACTGGTGGACATTTAAACAACAGTGCATGTCATAACTGTAAAAGGTGGGTGCCAGCCAGTCAGAAGTAATCTTACTTCTGACTACAAATGGCCTTATTCTCAACAATATATAATCAACCATCTATCCTTGTGTTAATCGTGAAACTGCAGATTAGAAATATTTGGGAAGTACAACATTCTGTGCAGAATTCAGGATTTTTTTAAAAAAAGATCAAACAAAAAAAACCCCATAAAGCAGTTCATCTCTCATCGAAGGCAGCAGATCCAGTCTTACCAGCTTTTGAGTTTAATGGAATCTGTGATAACAGGATAAATCATGACTGGGTTACAGGCCAAAAACTCACAGATATGCTGAGGAAACCCAGCGTTAATAACTTAGACTAGGAGTTAGAATGTGCTGAGCAAAGAAAATTACCAAGTCTTGATTGACATGTATTCTTTGAACACAAGACCGACATTGAGAATAAAACTACTGTGACCAGAAGATTGAAAGTCATGAGTAATTCAAATCTGAGTCCTCTGTAAAGAGCTACAGAACAGCATATTCTGTGGAAAACTTCAGTCAGATTTGAGCACTGCAATGATTTGCCTCAGGTGGGGAGATATTTGAAAGACTTTCAGGATACATCATAGTCAAAGAGGATGACAGCACTGTTGGCTCTCACGATGTCTTCAAGGGAGAGCTGATTTCAAGCAAAGAATAAAATAGTTGTCATGAAATCAAATGGTGTTTATTTATTTTAAATTGGCCAGGCATACATGCCACTGTTTTAGCAGAAATAGCAGGACTTTTACTAAAGGAAGACATAATGCTAACAGAGGTTTCAGGTAACTTGATTATTCAGAGTGGATCATCTAAATTGTGTATTAACCACACCTTCACCATTCCTTCCTCTCCCATGCACATATGACACAGAACTGTCCATAAAATACAAAATAAAGAGGGTTTGATACTCCTAACAGGTCCCACTCTGCCTGTTGATATGCAAAAGTACCCCCCCTCTTGAGAGAAAACTGGATAAACAGGACTTTTTAAGGTTTCAGAACAGAATGTGCTACGTGTACTCTCACAGGGTAATTAATGTATTTGCTATTATCTGTACTTCTGTTTTATCCAGGTTTCCCACTCCTCCATTACCCTGATTACTGAATGATGACTGTGTACACTTAAAACTCATGACTTAATGAGAAAAGTTATTTTCACAGAAGGTGTAAAAACCTAAATGCATACCTTTGTGCAAAATGGAAAAGCTATAATTATGATATCACTGAAAAAAGAGAGTGCCCAGTGTTGGATTAAATGGGTGCCAAGGTCTCTTCAAGTCAAAGGTCTCATGAAAAAGTGGTGAATCAAAACAAGAAGGAACCCGAGGAACTGTCAAGGTGATGGAGAATCTCTCAGTGGAGATTAGATTGGAGGAGATTTATAAAAAGGAATATACGTTTCTAAACAATTCCACAATTTCCTCTCGAGCAGGACCTTGACCACTGTATCTCAGTGGTACTGTAGGAATCTGGAGCAAACAGCATTTTTCCTCTCAGCATTCATAGAGCATGCTATCACTGTGGACCTGTTGACTTATTTAGAAGGAGAACTTAGGACCACGAATCACCTCTGTGTTGGGCTCAGATCGTCATCAGTGTGTTTGTATACCTCTTTACAACGCAGCTCTGTTAGCCAGAACATGAGAGAGTGAGAAGAAGAATACAGAAAGTTAACCATAACTCCACTAAAGCATAAGTGAACCAAAAGTTGCAGTGAGCAGTAGTTAATTCTCAGTGTCTGTGTTTCGCATTGCTGCAAAGATTTGGAAGGGTGCTCTATCACATTTTGATTGTGAGAAAAAGCTGAGATTGCTATATTGAATGCAAAAAGAGTACATGAGCATCTTTCCGAAAACAAAGTACAAAGTGGAATATGTCACTGTTCAGGATTAGCATGCTCGCATGGTGGCTTTCACTTTGATAAAATATGTATCTTTATCTGTACTCCTGCTTGTTCCTCTGCAGATATAGTGAGAACTGGTTGAGCACCCTGTAGCATATCAATGAAAACTCTTTGCTACTGCAAGCCAGAACTAGCAAGACACACCTTGAGTGGCATGAGAGACTAGTAGGCGAGCAACATGCCTTTCACACGTTAATATGCATGGCATAAACTTAGAACGTGTTGAGGATAGAGCTGATACGTCTTGGAGGTCAAGGTTCTGCCCAAGAGGAAATTGTTACAATTTGGAAATATAGTTGAGTAAGGTACTGTAACACAACCTACTCTTCATCTAATTGTCCTTAGCATGCTAGTTAATCATGTGTGGGAGGAACTTCCAGGCAATTTGCAGAGTATCATTAAGGAAAAGTGAAGAGAACAAGGCACCCTGTGCCAACATTGCTAAAACTGGCTTTTTCTTAAACACCTCCCACATAGATGATGCTGGGGGAGACACTTCAGCTTGCACATTCCACCTGTACTGCTGAGGCTCATCTCAGATTAACAGTTGTTGAGAGCAAGATGTGTAATTTATGAGGGATGTGAATTAGCTCTCATTTAGCATTTCTGCACAAACTTTTAGTGCTTAATCCAGGTGTTCAGAAAAATCACACCAGTAATTCAGCTCCTCTCAGGGCCAACCATAATACTTTCATTTAGGGATCCATCATAATGGAACGGAGGGTTAATGCAAGAAGGAATCATCATTCCTTATTTGAGTCTCATCTTTATCTTCTGATTCTGATCTAGAATGAAAGGGTTTTTTTCTGAAATAAAAAGCTTAACAGAAAAAGATAACTGTTCTATAAAAGCTCATACCGTATAATTGTTCCACTACCTTTAAGGGATGGCCTAAACTGTAAATTAAAAATCTATCAGTTTCTTAAATTCCACAACATTTTCAGAATTATTTGTAAAGGATGCTACTTTTTCCTGTCTTTGTTAAAGGTGTGTGTAACAAGATTTTGCATTATGTGCTGCAAATTCTAGGATTTCTAAATTAACTTTTAAATGGGCTGACTTCCAAATCTGAACTATTACCAGCTTTCTATTATATCTTACTTGCTTGGACTTTCCCCCTGACCTCAAGCCTTCAGGCCATTCCTTTAAATGATTGAAATAAACTTTCCAAATGTGGGATGATAGTTTCTGATAGTTTTGAAAATTAAGTGAATCGATATGGAAGGTTTTCAGAAAATGTTAGGCAAGGATTTTTCAGGAATAGTCTAGACCATAGTCCTAGTCTCAGAACAAAGAGATATATCAGATAACCTGTTGATGTCTCATGTAATTCTACCCTTTCATGATATTTTAAGTAGAAGCAATCATGGACAAATGGTGTCAGAAAATTATCTTGCACTGTTAGCTGAAGTATATAATATGTGAGGAGAGAAATTTAAAATTAGGCTGTTCATTCTTGCAAGATTAAAGAAATATTTTTAAGGAGTGAGGGGTTTTGCAACTTGAAGAATTACAGTTCCATCCTAGAAAACCTCTTAAAATTCACTATTACTTTGATAGAAAAATATAATTCATTCTAAGATACATTTATGCTATGTTATTACATGAAAATTGGCATATCTGAACTGCTTGATACATGAGAATCCTTCTGGGAATTTTTGGTGCTTTATAAGCATTAACTTATTAACTTGACAACACTGTCTTGTAGCAAGTGTTACCTCAGCAACAAACAAGGGGAAAATGGTAAAGAGCGTTACTGGAATGCCAGAAATGGAGAAAGTCTGTGGCTGAGCTGTTAAAAGAGCCCTAGCTCCACTGCAGCAACACAATTTCTCTGCATCCTATCAGGATGTAAGGAGAACCAGGAAGATACACCTCTCTCAGAAAAGTTTATATTTGTCTCGGCCTAGCACTTAAAGGTGGGAATGTTGAAGGCAAAAATGAAAAGTTTACATGGTTTACAGGTGGAGCATGTTGTTTCCACTGAGCTTTCCATTCCTGTGTACCTACTGATACAGTTTGAAGTAGCCTGGAGACCAAGAGCAGAGGATCAGGGTGTTATAACTAAAAGCTGGATATATGGAGTCCAATGTACCATTCCCATTTTGACCCACAATTATGTCATCATGTTTTTTCTAAGATACTAATTTTAAAACATAATTTAAAGGCTAGCATCATTTTATGTGAATATTTCTAATGTGAGGAAACAGTGGAGGGTAGGGATGCCATTTTCAGGAAGGGGACGTTAGAGTTATCTTTTCTTTCTCCAGCTGCCTCTGGAGCACAGATTTTCTTTAGATGGGATGGTCACCTGCCTGTTTTCTCCCAGGCAGTCTGGAAAGTGAGAACCAGCTGGTATCTGGGCTAACTTATGAGCAGGTTACTAAATACAAACAAAGTGAGGGTGACACAGGGAAGGAGCTGAAATGTGCACCAACTCATTCAAGTAGCTTGCCTGGTCACTCTGACCCCAGTCTTTCCTTGTTAAGCCTTTCCAAACCCTACACGTTCACCATTATGACTGTACGAAACACAGTCATCAAATCAGTAATCCACACCAGTATGACGGATAGTCTTCTGCAGTATTGCAAATGCACTGCAATCAAAAATTGTGTCTGATATGCCTTCTGTTCATGATGAAAACCCTAACGAAATGGCACGAACAACTAATTTTATAACAGGAGATCTGCAGGCAAATTACAGGACAGAGACACTAGTTAGAACTTGTATTATATTGTTTTCATTTTACCCCATTCTATATTTTGCTTATTTTCCACATTTTGACTTTTTAAATGGCTATGGGAAGTAAATCTGTCAAATAGTTCTCCAATTTATATGAATTAAACACTGAATGAGGGCCATAAAACCAGTACATAAATATTTAAAATAATTAGGAAAATATTCACAGACAATGGCATAGAAGATACCATAAAAAAATTGTGTGCTTCACCCTCCATCATGTTGGAGTCAAGGAGGGTTTGTAAATATAAAACAAAACACAAAAGTGCTCTCACATAGTGAGCAATGGAGGTGGATGCTTAGATTAGCTAATACTTTGTAGAGTTAATCAGGGAGGCACATTTGTCCCTCCACACAGTGAATATTTTCCATCTCTATACAGAGCCGGTATGGAAACATCACATAGTTTCAGTGTGAAACTATGTGTTTCAGTTTTCAGTGTGAAACAGGGTAGTTTCAATCCCGTTTCTCTTACCTCTCCCATTACAGGCAGACCTATATTTATTTAAAATTTCATGCTATTCTTTGTCCCTTTCAAACTGAGCAAGCACAAGAATTGTTGTTTTTCTTTCGCAAATGCACAGATATTAAACAAAGTTAGCTAGTCTGAATTACACCCTGGTGAAATTGTTTTGACGTATATATATAGTTATCTTGTTCTCCGAAAAATAAACAGTGATGAAACACTGTGATGAAAATCTTGAACAGTGATGAAAATCTTGAACCAAATGAATAAATGAATAGATATTTGTTAGTTGTCAGAACTCATTCCCGAATGCAGGAGGGGAACCTCAGAAGAGCCTTCCCACAGAATTCTCTTGGGTATTTGCTCATTTGTTTAATCTGAGCAAGAAACATTTATTAAATGCTTCCCTGTTTTGTAACCATCAATAGCAGAGGTTTGGTGTGTGTGGAGGGGGGGAGAGGGCTCCCTCAAACAGAATGCCAGTTTTTTGGCATCTCTGTTGTAACAGCAACGAAACTTGAGCAAAGCAAGCCTAGTATTATCCAGAGGTACCTCAGGGATATTGAGACAGTAACAAAACTTGCTTAACCTGTTTGCTTTCCCATACTCCTAGGCTTTACCTAGCTGCCTTATGCCAACTTCTCGGTTAATTGTTTGATTTAATGGTTTCTCATAGAATAATAGTTTTTTCAAACCACATCAACAGCTCTTATAGAGTTTTGTTGTTTTTCTTGCTTTCATTTATAGTCACTATATTTTGTTTGCTTGCTTTTGATATTCAGGAGCTTTTAACACATTCAGTACTTAATTTAGGGTCATAGTGTTTCTCCTTGGCTCAGCTGTTGTAGAAAGAGATTAGAAGAGCCAGAAAGTTTCATGAGATGAAATTCTTTCATATGCATCTTCTCAGGGTCTCCAAAGGCCAGCAGCCTCAAAGTTCTGCTTTGAGAAAAGCCACAAAGGCATTGGGATGGGTCAATTGCTATGCAACATTGCTTCTTTGAAAACATGGGCATTAAAAGAGCAGTATAGCTGTTGGAAAATATTGCAGGCAAATACTCAGCTTCCCTCTCTTTTGGCAGGTGTCAAGTGTCAAGCATGAAAATTTAAACATTTGTGTAACTTCTATGATTTAAAATGCAGATAGTGAAAATCAGTGCCTTACTTGTAAGGGTCTGCTTTTAAAATGCCACTGTAAAACTCCTTCAGCTGAATGATGTTTTCTCTTACGCCACATTCCATCACACAGATCTGGTTCCACTGGCCTTTATTCAAAAATAGAAACAACCAACATATTCCTATCACACATCCCATCAGATATTCTACTGCAGTGCTTCTTTGAGGGACATCTCTTAACTTGTCAGAACTTGATTGTGCAGAGGCACAGGATATTGCATGTGCTTGCTTGTTTACTGCTAAATAAAGGTCTTAATTGCTATATTTTCAGATTTTCTCTCGCTTCCCAGGAGTCATTGCCTGTCTTTTAGAGCCCAGCAGAGAATTGTTATTCTGATCACATTTTATCCTATCAGGACTTTCTCACTTTCTGCCTCACTCTGCAAACTCTTCAATTACTAATGTCAACTTTTACAGGTTTTGCTGATACCATGTGGAAATGCCATTATTTTAACTCTGCCTTGCTCACATGGAGTGATAGTGAAAGCCTGCACTGTAAGTACATTGCACATGAGGAGGCAAACGCAGGGGTGCGGGGGGGTGGTGGTGGTGTCTGAGCTCCCGCTGCGTTGGCATCTGCTGGCATCCACCACCCAGTGTTAGGCTTTCTGTAATAACCTTGTCCTAATCTACTCACAAAAGAACTTTGACATTTTAGCTCAAAGCCACTCCTACCGGCAGTTAAAGCTAGAACGCCAGGCCGCAGATTTGACCGAGTGACGTACGCATACGCGCTTTCTACCACTCCAGTGCTAGCTTTCTAGATGCCTGGCTTTGCCCTGAAAAGTCTCCATTTTAGGGTGTTTGTCAGCGGCCTTGATTGCAGTGCCACCAAGCTTATGAAAGGATTGCGTATGCTCAGTTTTCTGTGGTTTCAGTGTGGCTCATGCAGGGCTGACACCGCTTTGCTGTTGGGCCACTGGGCTGGTGCTGGGCTAGCTCTCTGGGCATGTCCAGCCCGCAGCCAGAGGACAGTCCTGAGGGGACACGTCCCAGCCATGGCTCTGGCAGTGCCAGTCTTTGCATACAAACAGGGCTGCGCAAAGTCTGCCTAGCATGGGGGAACTGCCCCTTAGGAAGGTTAAACAGAGAGATCTGGTTAAGCTCTTGCCTTCCTCAAGGGCCCAGACACCTAATACTAGACTGCAGAAAGTAGCTTTGCTACTTTCAGGACTCAGAGCCTTTACCCCTCTTGCAATTAGTTACCTATGCCAGTCCCTCTTCACAGAACTACGGCTGGCTTAGCTCATCTGTCAAAATAAACAGACAAACAGATTTTTTTTCTTTTTTTCTGGAGCTATGTAATATGGCTGTAATGCAGCCAGTTTATGAAATTGGGATGTTTTCATCCTGCTTTTCATCCAGTAGTTTTCATACTACACAGCTGAGTACTTCTCTCCTGCTATGCTGGTTGTCCATCCATCTCAGATATATTCTAGGGATCTAATTTTAATTAGCTGTTTTGTCCTGTGCTGCTGTGCTTTCTTATGTTTGCTATGAGTTGATGCTCTCTTAAATGAAGCAAGGGAGAAGAAATACATTTCATTAAACCAACTGAGATAGCTGTGAGTTATGGAAAAGGTAGCCACAAATGAGTGTGAAACGGACTCCTCCCTGAAAAGATCTTGCCTACCTGAACAAATGCATTGTGAAACTTCCTGTTTCAAGCTATTTAGATTTTCAGATTTAAAAGGGGAAAAAGATTGCCATGATAACAGCAGTAATGACCTTTAACATGGATATTTTGTGAACATAATGCTGATTATTAAGGCGCAATTAGATTCAGCATTTTGTCACTAGTTCTGAAGATGCATTTAGGAAGGATGTTGTTCATGCTCTGAGAAAACTGCAGTCAGTTTATTAACCACCATCTGAGTCATCTGCTTAAGAATGCAGGACCTAGAGATGAGCTCCATGAAAAATACTAAAACTTTACTTTTAATGCCATGGGTTCTGATCCAGGCTTCTTTGGTCTGTCAGGTATCAAGCATTACGATGAAGATAGCCGGATCCTGTCTCATTCTCCTTTTCAGCTAGGCATATGCTCCACTTCCTTATATTACCACATTGTGAGTCTTCTTAACCCCTTCCTAACCCCTTCCTAACCTCAAATATTTTGGTCAGTTTGATCTGTTATTCTGCAAACAGCTATATATTGCATATTGCATCACCAGACTTCACCTTTGCTAATAAATTTTACATTGTACTCAAAGAAATACATAAAGGATCTAATTCTTAGCTTCAGTTCTTCCTTAACATGCCATCCGTTCTGCAACTAGATATTTCAGGAGAGAAAAAGCTGGAGAGATCTGGATTCGCCTACTCATAATGCTGTAGCTTTGAAAATAAATATAAAATATGGTTGCTAATCAGCAACAGCACTGTACCTTCTGAGGTTTCTGTGAAGTTTAAGAAACTGGAAAAGTGCTTAAGAACATCTTCTGTTAAAATCGAGTCATTCTGTTGGAAAAAAATATTTTATGATGTATCCAATGATATTAGCATAATCTTTTCATCCAGAAAAGTTCAAGCAAATTATTTTCCCCTTTCTAGATGAGAAAACCCAGAAACTAAATAAAGAAATGAATGAGAACTCTGTGTAAAATCTAAACAAGAAAAATTTTGAACATAAATGGTGTAATTAGGTTTGTTTGTCTTTTGATATGAAGTTATTAAGAAAATCTTTCCATTGATTTCCAATTGAAAGGTATTCTCTATTTCAGCTGAAAGTTATGGAGAAAATGCATGAACTCTCTTGATGGATTTCTGAAATTTGTCATCTTCCTACGGCAAGAGAACTTCTATTATCATACTGTACATCTTTTACCATAAAATTTCAGTAATGTCTCCAAGGGCTGATTGTTGGCAGAGATAGGAACAGAACCTGCATCCAATGGTTTCCAGGCCAGTGCCGTATCTGCTGGGCTACGCAGAAGAGAAGAATCCTTTAAAGTTTATGAAATACATTACAGATGTTAGAAACATATTTATTTGACACTCATTACTGTTCCCTAAGCTGGATAGCTGCCCTCACTGCCCACAGATCATCCTTAGGATCTGAACTTTATGCTCATAATCTTGCATATTGGAGAAGTATAGTTTTAGTAACATGTATTCAATAAATACAAACAATTTTTCACTATTAGAGATAGTGAAGAGTCTTCTGTTGGTGGAAAAATCAGTTTTACCTAAATGTAAGTGGCTTTTGGTCACTCTTGAATACATCTATAGGGCCAGATTGTTTTGCTTCCTCATTTGCTCCAGGGCTCAGTGATATGACTGTTTACACAGCAAACATGTTATTTCACTCCCAAGCTCCAGTCTATAGCAATTCAATTAGTTCCCTTGTTGAAGGAACCTTTGGTCAAAAAGAGAAACGTCTGCTGACTGTTGTGCTCCAGCGGAGTCAGTTCTCTGATACTATATGAGAAAGACACATCCCGGTTTCCTATGACATAGCCTTATACATAATATAAATACCCAAGTGTAGTGGATTGTGAAACAACCATTTCATTATTCACCTGGTTGTCTCTTTACAGCATCTTCTGCTGAGGACAGCGCATGCAGCTTATCACAGTCTCTTGTCCCAGCCTTGTGCAGAAGAAAGGCTAAGCAATTTGTGAGAAAATTGGCAAGCCTGCTGCTCATACTCTCAGGCATACTGGGAATTTCACTAGTGAGAAGTTGAAAAGTGCAAAAGCTGTCAATCAGTGTTTCAGTGTCAATCAGATTCATTTCATTGTTCAAGGCTGATTCTGTTGGAGGAGACCAAAGACTTTGTGAGCAGATAAAAATGAACACGTTTATTAAAGAATTTATTCAATAGATATCTCATTTTTTTCCAACTTTTATGGCAACTTACACGGTCTATCTCAAAGTTGCCATAAGACCTGATATGCAATGTAATATAAATTTATATATAGCACAGTCCGTCTCGATGTTGCCACAAGACCTGATATGCAATATAATATAAATTTATATATGACGCATACCAAAAAGTGCACATGTAATCCATTATCTTTATATTTCTGGATAATATATCTAACCCAATTTTCCTGTCTTCACATAAAAATGCCAAGATATGTTTGAGAGCATTTCTATTTAAACATGATATCTACCTGCCTAATGGAAATTTCTATTTAAAAGGCTACCACTTTGTCCTTTTCTTACAGTACTTCTTACAGAGAGATTTGGCTTACTCTTCAAGACTGAACTTTAAATGATCTTGAAAGTAGTAAGTCTTTTAGAAGACTGTGCAGTTCGTCCTATCCCGGCTGTTACTCAATTCATTTATTTTTGTCTTTTCACTCTACCATATTGCTATCTGCTCATTCCTCATCCCATATACCTCACTGAACGGTTGCCAGTATAACTACTTGTAGGTTTTCTTCCAGTCATAATACAGGATGCTTGCTGTGACATTCCTGTCTTTCCACTTTTTCTGTTTTACACTTATCAGAAATAAACCTCAGTTCTACTGTCCTAGAAAAAATATCAGGAAGGACAACAGTGTTTGCACCTGGTGATGACAGGTTTTATGGGAATGAATATAATACTATTTCTCCTCTAATTCTTTCAACATTCTGAAAGGAAAAAACTCTGCTTTTTAACCATATTTTCCTATCCTTGATGTTCATTTATCACTTATCATTTTGAGGTGTTTTTTTTTCAGATTTTAGCATTTATGCTAGCAATAGAGACATTCATTACACATTATATGTCTTAACATTTTAAAACTTTTTGAATTTATTCAGCTTTCAGGCTCAAAAGGGATAAGTTTCATTGTGCAAAACCCTCCCTTACCTCAGTTAGAGAACAACAACAACAAAATCTAGGTTATCTACGTCTCAAATGTAAAATGTCTTTGAAAAGAGAGCTTAGTCACAGAAGCTACTCTTCAGTTATAATCATCTACCTTTTCATGTAGAAAATGCACTTAGAATTATCTTTATCGGGGAAAACACCTTTTCTGCTGTATCTAATTCTCTGGAAATATTTCTATTGAAACAAGGAAAAAATAAGAAGATGATTTTAACATATACTTTTCATCAGAGTAACACCTTAACCCAGCCCAGAGTAATAGGGTGTCTGCTATGGATTTTCAATATAATACGCTACAGTTTTACTCAGTTGAAAAAGAATCAAGGGAGAGAGATGAATAAAAAGAACAAAGAATTAAATAAGTTTAGCCCTGTTGCATCATGACTTTTTTTCTGAGTGTCTTACTTTGAAATCTGTTTTCTCTATAGGCCTGAATTTCAGGACATCTTCCATAACTTCTCTAAGATTTTACATTTGTAAATCACCATCAAAACTGTTGTGTTAATTTGACTGACTGACAAACCATTACTTCAGGCATTCTTATAGTTTGAGCTTTCATAGTGTTTAAAGCAATCAGTATCCAATGTTAACAGAATCTTTTGGATACTGCAATATCAGACATAATGAATTTTATAGCTTATTATTATTAGTTATTCAGTTAATGCTTTTTTTCAGCCATATCTCAGGCTTGGTTGTTCATCAGCTTGTATACGCAGCTTAAAATGAACGGCCTTTTCCCACCTTCTGTGTTGTTTTACAAACCCTTGCTCTAACTGAGGAAATTGAGGTAGCTGAGCTTGTTTAGTTTAGCAGAGAGAATGCTACGGAAGCTCTTGTAGCAGCCCACAACTACTTGAAGGGTAGCTAGACAGATGACAGAACCAAAGTCTTCTTCATCTTGGCAGTATTCTTGGTACTGGCAAGCAATTTTACAAGGACAAAGAAGACATATTAAAGCTTGAGAGACTGAGGTTGGAAAGTAAGAAACACTTTTTCACCAGCAAGATAATGCAGCACTGGAACAGGATACCTGGAAAGGCTGTAAAATTCCCATTATAGGATCATAGAATATTTGGGGTTGGAAAGGCCCTCTGGAGACCACCTGGTCTAACTCCCTCCTCAAGTAGGGTCTGCTAGAGCAGGTTGCTCAGAACCATGTTCAGCCAGGTTTTGAACATCTCCAAGAATGGAGATGCCACAAACTTTCTGGGCAACCTGTTTCAATGTTCAACCACCCTCACAGTGAAGAAGTGTTTGCTTGTGTTCAAGTGGAATTTCTTGTACTTCGGTTCATGCCCATTGTCTCTCATCCTGTCACTGGTTACCACTGAAAAGGGTCTGGCTCCATTGTCTTTATATGCTCCCTTCAGATATTTATAAACATTGATAAGATCCTCTGGCATCTTCTCCAGGCTAAACGGTCCCAACTGTCTCAGCCTCTCTTTGCACGACAGGTGCTCCAGTTCCTTAATCTTTTTGTGGCCCTTTGCTGGACTCATTCCAAGGAATCCATGTCTTTCTTCTATTGGGGAACCCACAACTGGATGCAGCACGCCAGATCACAGAATCACAGAATCACAGAATCGTTTAGGTTGGAAGGGATTCTGTGATGTGTCTCATAAGGCTGAGTAGAGGGGAAGGATCACCTCCCTCCACCTGCTGGCAATGCTTGTCCTAATGCACCCCAGGATACCGTTGGCCTGTTTTGCAACGAGGGTGTATTTCTGGCCCACGTTCAACTTGGTATCCACCAGGATTCCCCAGGCCCTTCTCTGCAGAGCTGCTTTCCAGCAGGTCAACCCCCAGCCTGTACTGCTGCGTGGGGTTATTCCTCCCCAGGTGCAGGACCCTGCACTTGCCTTTGTTGAACTTCGGGAGATTCCTCTCTGCCCATTTCTCCAGCCTGTCGAGGTCCTTCTGAATGGCAGCCCAGGCCTTTGGTGTATCAGCCACTCCTCCCAGTTTAGTATCATCAGCAAACTTGCTGAGGAGGCACTCTGTCCGTTCATCTAGGTCATTAAAGAAGACATTAAACTTTCTCTGAAGGTTTTAAAAACTCAGTTACACAAAATCATAGCTGACCAGATCTAGTGCTAGTGATAGTCCCACTCTGAGCAGGAGGTTGGACTAAATGTAATCTAGAAGTCACTTCCGATTAACATTTCTATGATGCTAGGATTCTATAAAATTTTTGCCCAGCCATGCAGCCAAAAGGATCTCTGCATTACCGTGAATTGGTTATTCTATACCATACAATGTTGGTTTTGTTTTCTAAATAATTTCTTTCTCTAAGCAATAACTTCCATCATATTCTGATTAATCATTTTTTATTTTCTATCCATGTTTCCCTATGCCCCAGGCCTTTTCAAACTTCTGGTGTGTATAGGTGTGAAACTTTATGTTTCTTTTTGCTGGAGACTCTGACTAGCTTAGTTCTGAAGAGCCATGTCCCTCTACAATACAAGGTTTTAAGAGTTGAATCTGAAACTGTTCGCTCTGCAGTGGTGAAACATGGCAATTGGTCCTCTTATACCGAACTCTAGTACAGGAGAGATCTGTGATTGTTGGCTTGTTACAGTGAGCTGCACTGTTCTAATTAGCACATTTCACACCTAGTCAGAAAAGATATTAACAAACCCTTCCAATAGCCTTCTTTCAGCTGCTTAGCAGAGATAGTAAATTGGAAAGCATTAACCTACTTCTTCAAAAGAAAGGCACTTAGTAATAACTTTTTCAAGAGCAGTCAGGCAAACAGTGGTTTCAGATATAATGGTTTTCCTGTCCCTAAGAAACACTTAGTATTTCTAAGTTGTCCCTGTTTTGAAAATTACCATGCTTCCTAAAATTCCACCACAGCTATGATAAAATCAACAACTTGTGAATTTATTTCTACTGGCTAACAATGGAGATCTTTGACAGATCTATTATTCCTGAAAAACTTCCTAAGTACTTTGTACTTTTGGCTGCATAGTTGAGGGAAACTTCTGAAACAGTCTGTAGTGAACTAACTTAGGCTTGTGTGTTGAAATCTGTGTAAGTAAATAGACTAGTATGAAGCTCAAGAGCTTTGCCAAATTCAGCTAGTTCCAGCCAAATTTTGACATCGTTCTGTTTTGCCTTTTTTTTTTTTTTTGAAGTAAATATTGCATTAGACAGCAAAGAGTGCCATAAGCTATGTAACAAAACAGAAAGTGGCTCTAAAGAGTTATATTCTTCAGGGCATGATTGAATATCTGCAGATATTCTCAGCTTAGCTGAAAACTCCTTTCTTAGAAATGACTAAATTCTATCAGATTTTCCATAGCTCATTTTAGGTCTGACAGTTGCATGGACCTATTCTTAGACAGTCCTATAGTCTCTTTATAGCTAATTTCTCATGGCTGAAATGTATTCAGGGGTAAGGCCTGGGTTGTTTTTTTGTCCTTACATTATAAATTGAGGTTACCTCATTGTAAAGTCTGAGAGAAGAGAATTGGACTTTGATGGTTTTAAATTCAAATGATTCAAGCTCCTCTCAGTACCAGTTTGTGAGGACAAGTTCTGATGTGTATACAAATCTGGTATTTATTCTAACAAAGTAAACTAGTCATTGTACAATATAGGATTCATTTGAAAGCATATTTTGACAAATAATGCATTATTCATGATAAAACTAACAAAAGACTATCTCTAGCAAAATGGCTAAAGAGCCAAAATGATAATCAGGAGAGAAGAAAATCAGAAAAATAAATGCTGGTAAAGTAAATAAAAATAATTTTTAAAGAACTGGAACAGAGAGATTAGAAAAACTGTGGAAAAAATAATAAAAACTGAATAATTGAAAGGAAACAATATTCAGCATCTTTTTAAAGAAATGGTGTAAAATGATGGCAAATTACTTCAAAGGAATCATAAAGTAAAGACGGCATGAAAGAATGAAATATTCTTCTACTAAGCAGTGAAATATTCAATTTTCTATTACACACAATTTTGACTAGAGATAAAACAAAGTAGTACAAGGAAAAACAATATTTATTTTTCAAGCATTAAAATATTTTTGGGAATTAAGTCTCAGAGCTGCGAAAGTAAGAATTCTCCTTCAGCTTTCCTTTCAGACTTATCTAGCTACAGCCTCCTAGAGTGACATTTCAGTTCATTGCTTTTGTTAAATAAAGAACAAGAAGAACAGTTATATATTTGTGCGGCAAACATACTTGACATAGCCCTGGAGAACACACCAGTGGACAGCCCTACCAAACTACAGTATTAAACTACGGTATTCCAATCTGAAGCTCCAGGGTGAAAACATTTAGGTCTGCATTCACCTCTTAACTCATTATCATTCATTGACTACCTCTTCTTTTCCCACCTCCTCTGTCTCTCCCTCCTCTCACACCCCTTTCACCAAAGTGGTATTGAACTTGTAGCCCAGGAGAATAGGAAAGGAGGTGTCTTTAAGCAACATTCACAGTTTTCTGATTCTGAGTGAGTCCAAGTGCTGGATATACTATGGGAGTATCATCTAGTAAAATTTCTATTTTTTTTAAAAGATCTCCCTCAGGTGTTACCATCAAAATCCCTGTAGAATAAGACAGCCTTGCTCTTAGATTTAAATCAGCAAATTTACAGAGCAGATAAATACCTGTCTTCAGCAGACCATCTATAATTGGTCTAATAGGATGCTTTTATTGTGCTTTGGACCTTTTACTTGGTGAAAAATAAACAATACCAAACATGAAGTTGTTGATGCCTGAGGACCACCAGGATTACAAAGAATTTGTGCCTTTCTCTTGCATCCCAGCATAGATGTAACATTGCGCACATGAAGACTTCACAACAAATAAATATTTAATCTCATGCTGATGAGTCTGATACGAAAGCAGTGACATCAAGAGGTAATTAGGGAAGTCCTGCTAGGTCTTTCTTATCATGGAAATGAAAACACAATGGTTCCATTGCACATATTTCTTGTTGGCCACTGCTATGCGGCTTCCAAGTAGAGGGAATCTCATCCATACTAACAGGTATCACTGACATGGATTCATAGGGGACTGAGCTGAGCTAAATATTGGTTGGTTGTCAATGTAGTATAAAGCAGAAAGGATATATCAAACAATGCATAGTTATATGGAAGCTAGACCAAAGAAAGCATGATTATGTGGATTATCTAGAAAAAATTGCAGAAAATGAACTCAGAATGGTACAATAAATCTAAAATGAACAAAATGGAAACTGGAAGCTATGAAGCAGATGCAGTCATTGGTAAAAACAAAACTGCAAATTTCAGTAACATTTCTGAAAGCTTGGTAACATTCAAAAAAAGTGATCATATAAGGTAGTTTTTAATCTATGCACAACTCAATAGGTATATTCAAATTCATTTTTTTCTAGCTGTATATTAAAACTTCTTTTTACTGATATGCAGCAAATGCTATACTAGTTTATACATCACTGGGAAATTCATTAATGAAGCACCCGATCTAATTACCATTACATTCAAAAAGGAATTCAGATTAGGTCCCCATATTCCAGTTAACAATTATTTCAATCATCATTGCCAATATGCAAACCAGAAAGAACTAAGTTTTATTTTATATTCTCATTTGACTTCAGAGGGCTGAATTTATGTTTTGTGAAAAAGCAAAAAAAAATGAAACAAAATAAGACATTTCCATACAATTGTTTGCATAGATCATTCCTCAAGGGGAAAAAAAAACATTTTCAACATGTGAAATATCCCTGTTAGGGTCCTTTCTCAACTGGCCAGCTCTCAGTTTAGTGTTTGATCCAAATATAAAACTTTATTATTAGCATTAGTACTTCGGGGCTCTTTGTTGCAAAATACCTTTGTTTTGAACAGTAGGCCTGCGACAACTATGATTAGACTGTTTTATTGCTCAGCAAGCATCTGAAGCCCTTTCACCACGTCCCGGAAGGCAAATATATTTTTATAGCAGGATAGGTGACCTGTTCAGTTGTCTCAAGTCAGATTTGCACTCTCCTCTCCTGCTTTCTTAAAATAGTCTGACACAGACATATGTAGGCTGGAAAATATTAAGTGAAAAGCGGAGTATAGGGTGACCTGTACAATTTTCTAAAGGTGGATTTGCACTCTCCTCTTCTGCGTTCTTAAAATTGTCTGATATAGTCACATATAGGCTGGAAAATATTAAATGAAAAGCAAAGCTAAAACCTCCTAAAATATAAGATTACAGGGGAACAGCTGAAAATATGTTAGAGTGGATTTCATAACTGCCTGGAAAGTCATCTCATCCTAAAAGTTAAAATAAAACTTGCAGCAGATAGGAGCTGAAACTGCATCACACTGATAGGAAACGCTCATTTCAGAGTATGTTAGAAAACCTGTAGGAATCAAGTTACAGCAGGGTTGCAATTAGGCCTAGTCATCACTTTTTAGAAACCCTTCAGGTGTTCAGTGTAATTATGCTTTGTGATTGTGTATTTGCTGTTGATAATCACCACATTTACCCCTTTTATTGCATTATGTAATAGTATTAGTTTGGCTCACATGTATCACTTTGTTTTACTCCATGGGAAAAATGAGAAAAGAAAGCACCCAGATGGATGTGGCCTGTCATTTTATGTTTCTGGACAATACCAAGTGCAACAAACATCTGACTGTAAATCTTGTTATATTTTTTCTGCTCCATGAGATAAAACAAAATTTCCATAAGAATTAAATTCGTGTGTAGAACAGGTGATTTCAGGTAATAAAACTGGTTATGCTCTACTAGTATAAAGAGATGATACAATTTTCTTAAAACAGAGAAAGCATAAAAAAAAAAATTTCCATAAAAACAATTACACTGTTTTATATGTGGGAGTATTGACCATATGTGGAAAGATTTTGTTAGAGAGCAAGCCAATGAATTTAAAATAAGATACAGAACGAAAAATAATAATTGTTTCAAAGTTGTGGAAACTTTAAATGTTGCCAGTGTGTGCATTTTTAAACAGGGAATTTTTATTTTTAAGCGTAAGTATGCAAAATAATATAAAACATAAAATAAAAAAAAATCTTGAAAAGAGTATAAAGTATCAGGATAAGTGTAGAAGACCCAGTACAGAGATAATTTAAGAAAATACTTATCTCCAAATGAAGTATTAGAAAAGCTGAAATTCTCTTTGTTTAAATAATGAACAGTATAATGGCAAAGGTATTTAACATGAAGAAAAAACCACAGTATAATTTTCAAAGAAGCTTAAAGGGAAAGGGTTCCAAAGGTTCCTTTGCATATTCTGCATTTCATAAATGTGTAACTATCAGAATCGTCTCTTTATGACTGCTTGATGAATGGGTCCTTTTGTCAACCTGGCTAGTAAGTTAAAAAAAAAAAATCATTTCATCTTTACACCTTCAATTCTAAAATAAATAAATATAAAGAACATAACCGTTTTTTGAACTCAGCATCCAAAGGTAATATCTTATGAGTTTCTAATGATAAATGTGCATAATGAGTACTGACTCAGAAAATAGGAGCTCAAAACATTTTTGAGAACATAATAAACTCGATATACATTACTATCATGTCAATAGTCATGTTTATTATATTTATGTGTATGTGCAAAATATATATATTTACAGACAAATTAAAAAATAGCTGCAATTACAGCCAACAGACACTACTCCTAAACATGTAGTTCTAAGTACACTGAAAGCTTCAGTTTTATATCTCCCAAATGAGACACCCCAAACTGATGGACTCCTTTGACCTTAATCTTCTTCTATACTGGTTTTCTTATTGAAAAATGGGATTAATCTGAGTTGTGTGAGACTAAATTAATTAATGTTTGTGAAGCGCTCAAAAACTCTAGAGGAAATAAATAATTCCACGTTACAACAGTGTTTGAATCACGTAAGGCAAATAAGGCCATGGGGTACACAGTGAACAGCGAAGAGGCAAATATAATATACAATTGCTCACTACTGGAGTACTAGATATTCTGTGTGTCTAATGAGGCAGGGGTCCTATGAACCAAAGTATTTACTCGTGTATGTAATTACAGTGTCATAGTGCATGCAGCAAAGGAGGGCTGAATTAAAGTTTCCTGGACAACCTTAATTCTGGCATGTCCTGACTTTTGAGTACTTGACTCTGCAACCTTAATAATGTCCTTTTGTACGCAAGATTATTTGGGTTTTAAAGGCATCAATCATTACAGTATCTAGGCAACACTACATGAAGTAGAAATATCAAATTCTTCATCACAGCGGAACCGGATTGCTTTCTTCTCTTCCTCAAGAGGAAATAATCCACAGCACAGTATATCCCACAGCATGCTTTCAGGAGTAACTTTGTCATTAGCAAGGCGCCTGCAGAAAATGGTGTATTGCTGAACGCTCCATTCGATTCGAGGACAAGCTTAAACTCTGGTGGCAGTATGTTCCACAGGGGTGAAAGCTTTCACTGAAAATTGAGTGCCTCCACCTCCTTGGAGTTAAAGCTTTTGTGAATTGCAGCGTCACCATCAAACGCAACTGGTGCAAGAAATCAATGCAAAGGAGCAAGCTGGAGAAGGTAAGCTGAAGGGATATATGACCAAACAGGCATTTTAGGGTATTGCAGTGAATCCAGTGTTGCGTAAGTGGCCACTTGAAAGCAAATTATGATACAACTTATTTTCATCCGTCCTTGGTAGCAGCTGCGTCGCTGAGGAATAACAACCTGTAGTTTCTGATGAGTTTTCAGATTTTATTGGAGTACATTATAACCCATTTTTATGGTGGTTAACTGCATGCCTTGCTTCCGTTGAGACCTCTAACAAAAAATTGATTGATATAAACAGGGTAAGGCAGGGCTTCTGAAGAAAAGAAGTGCATAGCTAGCTGAAGTCTGGGAAGCCCTTTAATCTATAATATATCTCAAAATGTGTCTTTAGAAATGTTCATCAGAAGAGGCATGGAGAAAGATATTTGCAGAGGAAGACCTCCTGAGTCTATCTCAGAGAAAGGACATGGGCAGGAGGGCTGCACAGTCACGTGCCCGCTGTTGGGTTAAGTGACTGGAGAGTGTCCCTCTGGCCAATGTGGACTGGAAGGAGGGAAAGTTTAAGTCCTTTTGCTTTCAGTAGAGCTGTGCCTAAGACATAGTCACACAGACCTACCAGACACACTGAGGTCAGATAAGAAAACAACACCCTTTCCCAGATCTTATAGGCTGATTATAACCTGTGAGAAGGAAGATACTGTGAGAGCTCAGCTTTCTTTTCAGTGAGGCTGATTTCAGCTGAAGAACAATGCAGAAGTTCAGCTTATTGCATTAATTTTTATTTGAGTGCCTTCAGAAAAGGCACTACGTCATGTATCTTCTTCCTACTTCGTGTTACAGCTCCACTTGTATCTAGAGAAAAAGAAATCCTCCATACCCTCATTTTCAAATAATGTTTTCCCACTAAATGAAATGATTACCTATCTCCAATATCATCTTTCTCTTGTTAGTCTCCATTATAACTTTTCCTGCATTCTGAACATGAGAACTGAGGTTTTGGGGAAGGAATTTTAGACATGCAAACAGGTATCATTCTTAAAATTAATTTCTTGCTTGCTCTTCAATTTCTATTAAGTGCTTGGAACCACCATCAGTCACTGCCCACGTACCTTTGCTATTGAGAGAGATTGTTTGCAAAGCAAGAACAATTTTTTTTATACTACTATCTGCTACTTCATAAGGAAATACAAAAAAAAAATCTTACTGTTCTTTTTATTGCTTCATTTTAAAATTTGAAATATTAAAATGGCAGTGTAAAAATCAGTATTATTTCAGCTTCCACTTCCCTCACCTCCATCACTGTAATGGATGACTGCTGCAACACGGTATCTCAGGAGAATTTGTAGGAAGATCTGGTTGTAATCCCTTATCAAAGAGAGACTCTGATGTTTCTAATGAAAAGTAAATAGAAAGATATGAGTTTTTCCCTTTATTAAGGGCTGAAGGGGTGACAGAAAGTCTTCTTAATACAAGGAGCATTACAGTTTAAGACCAGGTTTATTTTGCTATGCTACTGCTCCAAGTGATAACTGTTTAAATAGAAGTGCAAGAAATATATTTTGTTATTTACTTAGACTTCTCCAGAAGGGGGAAAAAAAACCAAAAAACAGTCTCCCCATTCCAGAAATACTTCATTAGCTCATTAGCTCACCAGTAATTCATTCAATCTCTTTCCTGGAAAGGATTCAAGTTAGAGCCCAGTAAAGTCATCTGGAGTCGAATGAAACGCTCCTGTAGACTTTAATGGGAAGTAACGATTCAGAATTTTCATTGCCGACATGTGCTGAAGCTGAAGCTGAAATAAGGCTGATGATGAAAGTAGAGAGAGGTTTGTATGATAATGCAGCCTCTCACAGCTATATAATGGGAAGTACTAACATATCAGGCAGTGCTGGTGGATGGGCGGAGCAAAAGCCACTCTTGTCTCCCTCTGCCCTCTACATCAGTCTGCACTTGGTCTTCACCAGGACAGATTCCTTGTCATGCACGTACCCTCTAGGAAGAGAACAACTTTATACATGTTGACTAAAGTTCTCAGACAATACAACGTTAGCTTGCCATAGTACCACAAAATGCAGACAAGAAAAAAGATGTCACATATTCCTACAAAATACATTACACAAATACATCCTTCCTCCTGATTCAATGGGATTTTCCAGCAATGCTGATAAGGTTGACTACTGCATAGCTGTCTCCTGATATAATTGCCATGAGTAGCCTATAGAGCAGATTGAGAAATAACTTTACCATTTCTTGCAAGGCAAGAATGAAGAAGTATCAAGCAAAACTGAAAAGTAATAGGTTCAAAATGACGAATAGGGGAAACTTCTTCAAAGAGCATATAGGCTCAGAAATGCTTTTCTCAAAGATGTTGTGGGTTCATGGCAATGTGTATGGGTTCAGAAAGTGATTGTAGTTCTGAAACTGACACAGTCATAGAAGAAAAATTCATGACGAATTAAAAAGCCCCCAGGTTATCAAGCTCTGGAGGCAGTAAGTATCCTGGGAAAGGACAATTCTCACTTACAGTATTTTCATATACCTCATAGGCATCTACTGCTGATCTTCATTGGAGACAAGATGCTAGGCTAGATAGACTTCTCACCTGGCTGAGTGCTTCCATTCTGATGTTCTTATGACATTATATAGTCAGTTCCTCAAGATTGTAATGCCATTCATTCTCTTCCTTTGGCCTGAAGTCACTCTCATGTAGCTACAAAATGCAGTGACAAAATGCTGATCTATTAATCTTACATGAAGGAAATCTCTCTGAGAAAAGCTGTGTGATGGCTAAAAATTTTGAGTGGAATTTATCTAATTTCAGCTATTTAAGAGTTACTAATCTGAGTCAAAGATAGTCATTCCTGGATCCCCTTATGGTCAGTGGGAGCTCTTACAGAACAGCCCGTTTCATCTCTTTGAAACACCTACATTAGGATAAACTGGGTAAGCCTTCGGAAGTGTAACTTTTCTTTTATTGACTGTATTCAAGAGAATCTGTCTAAGGTGATTGTCTTAGATAAATAAGATGCCTTTTAGGTGTCTAAAAGATGTCCGCTCTTGGCTGCCTTATGAATCTGATGAATATGATGCCTGACTAAATATGGTGTTACTAGGGTTCTAATAAGGCCCAATGTGATTTACCTTAGGTGTTATGTCTGCCCTATTAGGATTAATCCGCATGTAATTTGAAAATAACGGCAGGGTATTAACCTTTGTTGAACATTCAGGGTGCTACAACTCTGGCTGAATACAAAATGAGCTTGCAAATGTTCTGACCTAATGTAAAATCTCATTTGATGCGCAAGCTAACACTGACATATTATTTGCAACATTAAATGCAAAAAAATCATTACTATTTTGCTAACACAAGAAAGTTTAATCCTAAAACAAAACACTGCAAAGCCAAACCCCGACTGGCTTATAAGGTACTATTTATGATTTGTATCAAAACAGTACTTAAAAAATCTCAATTAGGCCTCCTGTCCTACCATGATTGGTATTGTATAAACTTAAGAAAAAAGATTCCCTGACTTGCAAAAACTTAACTCTAAGGGAGAATAATATTAATGCATTTTTTTCCTCATAGCCTCATCACAGGAAGATTTTTTTTCAAATACTTTCAGACTGACAGGAAGAATTATATACAATAAATACTGTGAAGCCAGTATCCTAATCCTTTTTAGCAACATTCTGGAAAGTGCTGAGCACTTTCAGATTTTATATTCCATACCTGACTTTGAAGTAATTTTTTTTTTTTTTTCTGGTCACATAGAGGCAAACCTGGAAGGAAGCATGTCTCATTTTTATCTTCCTACCTCACTTGAAACAGAAAGTGGAGGGGTAAGAAAAGACTTTGAGAGGTTAGTTTGCAAGGCCTCTCTGTTTTGGGCACAGAACTGCAGGATTACAGTTAAGGTTGGTTACAGGGTTTACTAGCTTGCTGGTGAAGCTGATGGAGCTTTCACGACATATAAGCCAAACAGTACATGAGCAAGGAACAACCAGTTAATGCAGAAGAGTTCCACAGACAATTGCACAACTTCCAAACTCTCTACTTAAATCTGGAACAAAGAGGCAAACAAGTGAAACATTGTTGTATAGCAAGTAGTTCCTGCACCCTTTTTTTTTGTTTCTTGGAAGAAAAAGGATTGGAAGGAGAATGATAAACAGCCATGTAGCTGAGGTTGATGCAATACTGATTGACTTAAACCGAAATCACAGAAATTAAAAATATCCCATAGTATTTAACTATCTTGATAATTGCACATTAAAATTATATTTAATATTCATCTTTTCTAATAATTGTGAAAGAAATATTTCTGTGTATCTTAAAATATATCCTATAAATAAAAGGTTATTTCTGAATTTCTTAGCCTTTAACCTGATGACACCAAAATGTTTCAGTCTTTACTACAGATGAAGGAACAGGTTTGGTTTAATTTAAACAATATGAACAAAAAGTTAATCAATGGTGTCATCATTTTGTTTTTAAAAATTGCCTCATTGTCACCTTGCTGTTGAAATAGAATTGTGAACAATGATTAAAACACCACAGTCTCCATAATATGACAACGAAAAAACTTATATGACAGAAATGCTTCAGTTGTTTTGTTGTTTTGATTTTAAACAGAGAAAATGCTATTAGTGGATGGAAAAGGGTTAACCCTGAATTCATTTTTTTTATATTAAGTAATAGTCAAAGGCATTAAAGGTAAAGCGGTATTAACCATTTAAAATACTTTTTTTCCTGACAGTTACTGGGTGAATAGCCATTGTGGCTTTAGCACCTGTTATATGTTCATTACTGGATGGATTCCCAAGACTTGCCATGTGCATCAATGCGATATGGCAAACTTTCAAATATATATTCTCAAAACTAAGCTCAATGATGCATAATACAGAATACTGTAGTCCAGTCAAAGAACAAAAGGCAATGAGAAGAGCATAATAACCTTTAACAATTCAAGATGTGTTAAAAAGAATGATATCAACTTCAGCTAGATTAGTCATACAGTTATACTTCAGTAATGAATGTTTTGCTGGGTCAAACCTAACAACTATAATATACTGATACCACTGAGATTAGGTACCCAAATATTTCTTTCTGTTGACTTAAGCACCCAAATGTATAACCTGGCAGACTTTATTAAGGTAATTCACTGCCTTATATCTTCTTCTTCCACGCTTGCAAACTATGATAGTGGATAAAGGATTTTGTTTGGCTGATTTTTTTTTTTAACTTGGCTTCTTTAACTTTAATACTGCAATAAGTAGTCTTTTAATACTTGGCACTCTATTAGAAAGGTAAACGCCACCTTCCTTAGAAATGCCAAAACCCTATAGGCTCTGGCTGCATGCATACCCAAGATATTTCTTTTCACAGGAATTACATTTACAGTGGAAGCAGATTTACAGTTTCAAATTGGCAAAGAGCTCTTATGCAGAAGGATGACAATCAGGTATGAGAAAACTCAATTGGAAAAGTACTGATGTTACAGAAATATTTTTTCCATGTTGTAACATGAATTTGAGGATTCTTTACCTAAGTATGAGTTACGTGTGAGTACGCTGTGAGACAGTCACCCTGGAGGCATAGTACAGCTCAAGGTGCAGAGGAGTGAACTCCCCAGAGGAGTCATGATTTACTGCTGACCACACCTATAGCATTTATAAAATGTCAATACAGCACATCTTGGTGTGGGAGAGAAAAATACAGCTAAGCAATGCTTCCTTTAAGAGTGAAGAGTTCTTGTTTCCCAAGGTTTATGCCTTAGCTGCACGTTTTCACTAGGTTTGAATGCTTTTTTTTTTTTTTTAAATCAGAATCTATCACGCTAATGATATTTACAAACCAGCTACTGTATAAAACTCCTCAAAATGAATTTTGTGCAAAGAATCAAGTTTCTTTCTTTCTTTCCTTTATATACATGAAAGAAGTTCCAGTGTTTGTGGATGAGATGGAGATGGAACTGCGTGGATCTAGATGCCCTTTACTATCCACAAGGCATTCCCGGGCAAGCACCTAGGCCTCACCACTCTGTTTCACTCCTCTTCCTTATACACTAGTGCAGATATCCCTTTCAGGAGGGGATCTGGTCTTAACTAGCACTGGTATGAAATCATACTAAAGTCAGCAGGGTGTTGTCATTCTGTGTGCTAAGCCTGCAGACAAAAACTTCTAGTAAAGCCATCTGTGGCACGGTCTGTTCAGGAATATCTGACTGCCAAGATATCATGAGGAAGAACCACGTCATTTTGGGTAAGCTTCTAATCAGTTCCTAGAGGTAGCAGCTTTTTACTACTAACAGCATGAAGGATGAAATGTTGATCAGGAGGTGAAAGGAGTACGTAATTTTTGCTGTATTTCTTAGAAAAAGAAAAAAGCTTGGCTTTCACAGAGCACCTCAAATGTATTTCCTGTAAGCAAGTGGTGGATATTTCAAAACAAAAAAACGTACAAGAAAGCTGTGATAGCTCAGGAGCATTTTTACGTACTGAGCAAGTTCATTCCTTTGTCAGAAACAAGCATTGAGTTTTAAAGGTATTCAGCGAGGATGTGTATGAACATGTTTGCAACAAGCAGAGGCACACCCTGCTGCATGAGGTTCACAGCATACCTCCCTCACTGTGAATCAGAGAAGGAAACACAGTTTGAAAGTTTGGCCTGTTTTTTTGCAGAGTGCAGAGGTCCCAAAGTAGTTGGAAAAATTGTGTAAACTTTACCTGAGAGCAGAACAATAGGACATTTCCCTCCTTCTTTAATGCCCAGCTTATTAAGAAACATTGTCTTTGGGAGGCAGCTCTTCCAATTAATAACTTCCAAGACAAACATCGAAATATTATGAAGGGTCTATTAAGCACACTATCAAGGGAAGAGTATCAGCAGGTGACTGACCATCTGCAGCAGAGGATGAGTGAGCTGAAAGTTTAAACATTAAACATAGAAAGTGAATAAAGAGAAAATAATCGTGAATTACTCAGAATCATATTTTAGCCATTCCAGAGTTGATTTGTAAGCCCTCCAATTAGATATCTGATTGAATGCTTTGGATAAAAATTACACTTGTGTTACTGTTCAAATGCAGAAATTTTGAGGAATAAGTTTATACTAAAATCCTTTTTTTCATGTGATTCACCGTCTGACATTCATATATTCATATTTATATCCTGGGTTTATCTATTTGTTGAACAGCTGCTCATAAATGACTCCTTGGGTGAAAACTTGGGATCTAGAATATAACTAACTGTCCTCATCCTCTCAGTGTTAAAAAAAGGAAACCAAATATCCCTGATAAACCTGGCCAGGAGTGCTTACAAAGGGAGATAAGTATACCAATAAACACATTTGAGGATGACAAAATCAAAACATGAAGTGGTGACACAATCTCCCCAAGGTAGATAGGAGGCCCAAAGCAGAATGGAAAATGGGCCTCAGCTTCGTGGTTCAGGGGTTTGTCTCGTTCCGTAGTCTGCAAAGCTTTGAACATTACCACAGATGAAGATTCCTCTGACTTGCCCTTTGAGGACAAATAATGAAATTCAACAAGGACATACAGATGCAAGCAGCCCCTGGCAACAACCTAGGCTGGGGCCTGACTGGTGGAAGAGCAGCTCTGCTGAAAAGGACCAGGGGTTCTGCTGGGCAACAAGCTGAGAATGAGCCAGCAGCATGTTGGCAGCAAGACGGCCAACAGCATCCTGGGCTCTGTCAGCAGGAGCACGGCCAGTAGATCGAGGGAAGGGATTATCTCCTTTTACTCACCGCTAGTTAGTCCACATCCATGATATGATGTCCACTTCTGCCCTCTGCCAATACAAGATAGATGGTGAGAAACTGGAGTGAGTTTAGTGCAGGCCACCAGGATGGTCGGGGCTGGAGCATTTACCTCATGAGGAGGGGTTGGGGGAGCTGGGCTTGTTCAGTCTGGAGAACAGACAGCTTCGTAGGACCTAACAACAGCCCTGCAGTGCCTAGAGGGAGATTATTGAGGAGACAGAGCCAGGCTCTTCAACATAGGGCATGGCAGGAGGATGAGAGACAAAATCATAAGCTGAAACAAGAGGTGTTCAAACTGGATATAAGGAGAAACTTTCTCACCATGAAGACAGCCGAGCAGCGGAGGAGGTTTCCCAGAGAGGTTGTGCCATCTCTGTCCATGGAAGTCTTCAAGCCCCAACTGGATAGCACTCTGAGCAGCCTGGTCTGATCTCACAGTTGACCCTGCTTTGACAGCGGGTTAGACTAGAGACCTCCAGAGGTCCCTTCACACCCGAGCTATCCTATGATCCTATGACATTACAAATATTCATACCTTATACACACATTTATACACTAAAAGTCAGCTCTCCTACAGAATATAACATCAGTGTCACGCACAGGATTCCTGAATGGGTTTTCAAATTTACGCTTTCAGACCAATTCAAGTGAAAATCCAAGCTCAAAAATATTGTTCACGAAAATGGGTGTCTTCCAATGGTTAGCATTAGAAAAAGGTATAGTAAACATTAACCTAATCATTCCTAATAAACAATAACCTAAATCATTCTATTAATGACATTGTAGGGGTACCCTTCTCATGTCACTTATTATAGGTACTGAATACCTCCACTTTAGAAAAACAACATTCTTCACTGTAACTGCAGTTAAAAACAAGCTTAGTGACTGTACGTAGAGTTCAATAACATCCAGTTACAAAATATACTAGGGATTGCTCCATGTAATTATGGGTGCAATATTGGTAGTATGTATTTCTGTAAATGCTCAATTATGTTGGCATTGTTAGTAAAGACCTGTTGTTTCTAATAATTTTGTTGTTGCCTTTTTTTTTTAATTGGAGCAACACGTACAACACGTAAAAAGTGATGGCAAAATCCTCTTGGGTAGTTTTAATTGCTGCTTCAAGGGTAACACAGAATTTTTTTGATAGAAATGAGAATCATTCTCAGGCAGCCAGAAGCTGCTTCTAACTAATACCGAGGTCTGTTATCAGGGATAATCCCTTCAGAATTCTGCAGCTGACAAAAAAGCTTGAATTTGTGTACCATCTGTGTTGTACTGCAGTTCATGTTGCACAAGCTTCTAATTCCAAAAACTGGCCATTGCAGCCCTCTTTCAAGGTACATCTCATGATGATGTGCATAAGCAAAGACAGACAGTACTGGTTCAGATCTGCTAGATGGTAATTCAGACACACAGTCCATTCACAAGCTTTGTACTTTGTACAATTTTCTTGTGGCACAATGAAACCCTTTGCCTTGATGAAAATAGTGGCTCACTACTAAATCTAGTACTTTGCAGGCATCTTCTCACTCTTCTACTCAGCATAACTGCATGACTTTCAAGCTAATTGGACCACAGAGTAACCCTATACCATATTTTTAAAAATTCACAATAAGCTGTTGGTTCCAAATGTGTTTATGTACAAATAAGACATAACAGCTTAAACACAAATTTCTTTTTACCATCCTCATGTGATTACCTCCTCTTTCTTTTTGCTTTTCTAGGAGTTCCAGAGAGCTGTTAATAATGGTATAAAGGGGAATCCTAGTGATACAAATGCAAGACTGCTTTTAACCTGCGGCTCCTATCTTTTCACTTGTTGCTCCTGTGTCTTTGCTATATCAGGCTATTGCATACTCTACTGCTTAAACCTTTATCTGTCTTCCTGAGTTGACCTCCAGTGCTAATATCTATCTGCTTTTGCTTCCATTCAGTCAGCTAAATCAAGAAGATCAGTGGTGAATATATAATTTTGGGTTAACGATAGCTTTAAAACTAACCTGGCTGGAAGAGCTTTAGATTAGCTAGAGGAGATTGCACACTCAGGGAACTTAAAAATGAAACGGCTGAGTCTTAAAATTGTATTATTCCAAGTGACTCACCTCAGAATCAACCCAATGTTTAAATAATATTTTATTGTTTCTTTCCAGACCCCTTCCGAAAATTTACAATGTCATTTTAAACCCTGGAAACAAAATTCGTAGTAAGTCTGTTCCTTTTCCACTTGCAAGAAGAGAACAAGTTGCAATATGTCTAAATTTAACTCCTTTCCTTATGTGTAAACTAGCATAAAAATTAAGTCATCTAAGCGTGAACACAGTTTTACTAATAAGGGGATTCCATGAACCTCCAAGCTAGGAAATGTCATATCCTCTGTAGTCCCTAAATGCAAATACACTGCACCTGACAACCTATGTGGGGACTCTCTGAAGCTCCTCCCAGGTTCAGTTAGTGTTGGCAGAAATGCAGGCTATGGTCTCTATCAGTATCCCAGAAGACGCTCTGATAGCGATGACTGGCAGAGTAGCATTGCATACATCTTCTCAGCAGACAGATTTAGCTCACGTTCCTGGATCCAGAGGGCCAAATGCTGCATCAGAAATAGTGATTTAGGATTTAAAGCACCACAGGTTTTGTCTACATCCCATCCTGCCTGTTGACGAGCACAGGATGCTCTGATACAGAGATTTCTCCTGAGCAGTAAATGAGAAGGAATATACCAAAGGCTATCTGCACAATACTGTGCAACAGTGTGCCAATTGCATAAGCATATTTTATGTTTTACTCCAAGAAAGACCTGCCTCATATCTGACACCTTTATCCACTATGGTTGTCAGAGTATATGTACTTGGTTTAAGTTGCTGTCCTTAGCCTTGTTTGTGTTCTCATCACTCTTACCTGTGGCTCCTTCAAACTTCTAGCACTGTGCTTATCCAGGAAACGATGAGGTGCTGATATAAAGACGTGCGTGATCATCAAAACCCTTGTAGGTTCTTCTGGGATGTGACAACACAGTGCCCTCCCTCAGCCTGCCTTCTTGTCAGTGCTACTTGGAAACAATAGTGTTGACAGGACCCCTGTGCTATTCCTAGCAGTCCTGTTAGTTTGATCACAGACATCTAAGATTTCATTGTGCAATACACGACTGCAACTCTGTTGCTTAATGTTTTCCTCCTTGGATCCCAAAGATTCTACAATTGGAGATAAAACAGATTCTATATATAAGTGTTGGTTAATAAATAAGGAACGTTTTTTTGGCTATCTACTTGTAATCCAAACAACCAAAATACAACAGTGTTAAATGGTCAAATTACGCCTAAGCTGTGCAGCCATGTCTCTTTACATATGCTTTTTTTAAACAGAAAAATTTACTGGGGCTGATGCAGCCTGCCGTGTAATGGAGGTACTTACCAGGACACACATCTCGGAGAACAGTGTAATTCTCATCTCTGAGAGACAAGCCCTGTACAGTAGGGAACAGGGTACACGTTTGTACTGACTCAACCCCTGAAGCGAGAACAGTAAGAAAGTTTTGTTTTTATTGTTCCTGGGGGATTGCCTTGCTGACAATCAGTAGAGTGAGTGTTTAGAACGAATGTTGATAACTTAAAGCTCTTCATTATTTGTATTCACAAAAGTAATCTCGATAGGGATGGCAAGGTATCCACGGATGTAAGAATCTGTGCAGAGGGGTATTCTCAGAAGCCATTGTAAGTATTTATTTTGATTAGCATAAACAAAGTATTAAGGTATTATGGTTTTGAACGATTTTAAACAGATTTTGGCCTTGGAAGCATTGGGATACAAAGAATTTGTATCTGTTCATACCAATTTTTTGAGGTTCCAGCGTGTCAAGGTGTTTGTTTATTAAGTCTTAATAATAATTATATACATATTTCATTACAGGTCTCCACCAAAGCCATGAAGTGTATATCAAAGGAAACGGGAAACTCTCTTTCCTGATGTCACACACGTCACACAATATTCAGCAGACACATTGCTAGAATAAGAAATTCCCTTAGGAAATGAGTCTGGAGAGATGAAACAAAGGTGGAAGATGAAACAGGGACAAAGGGGAAGAAGAAAGAATGCCCTCCTTGCTATTTAGATACCTGTTGTGAGTTTGCTCAAAGCAGAAATTTGTGGATAGTTCCTTAGACTTCCAAAAAGTAGTATTTTTTGCCAAGAAAAACATGAAGATCCCACAGTGAACCATACCTACATGGGAACTTGTTCTGTAGGCCACTGAAACATCGTCACCGTTTCATTTCATGGAAACAGTCAGCTATGTTGAAGATGACATGAAAAATTTGTACATGTAAAACAATTCTAGCCTGCACAAATATACATATAGTTGTCATGTGAATAGTCCCGTTAGCACCAGCTGGGCTTCCTGGGGAGTGGAAGTGTCAAAGAATAGTGGATTGGTGAATTTTAGTAATTGTGTTTGCAACAGAGGCCACAACTGTAACGCTGAGTCCAGCTGAAGTTCTCACCACTTGAGAAAGGGATTCATTAATGAGAAAAGGTTCAAAGAAGCAGGCGGCTTATTTTTACTGAGAAAGAGTAAGGTATAGAGCAGGACAGAGAGACTAAAATATTCAGAAGATACAAATTGAGAGTGTATTTATCAGTATGGTGTCAGACCTCCTAAGATGCTAGGTCTCCTGAGCTCTTGCTTCCTACCTCTCTGCTAACATTTTGGCAACGCTGAGGCCAAAGACAAGATGCACCTTAGCCCAACAATTGTGTCTTTCTGTGAAAACATGTCCCTCTGCCCTCCGTTCCTACAAGGCTGTGCTCCAGATTCAACCCACACAAGGCACTTGGGAGATGTAGGCAAGGTGCAGATGACGAAGATGGGATCGGCCTCACAGCTGCAGATGAGCTGCATTGACATATACAAGCAAAATGAAAGAAGAGCTGTTAATTCAACTTAACACGAGTAGGTAAAACAACCAAATGGGAAAAAATGATGGAAAAGGAAATTTAGAGATTCTGCAGGAGAATCCATTTGAATGTAAATGTGGAGTACTCTTATGGGGGAGCAGAAAAGTTACATTGCTTGGCACGTGTAAAACCAGCCATTCTCGTTTAACTGATAAATACATGGTAAGGCTCTCCCTGCACTGCAGGGAGATGACAAGATGACCTAATAACTTCTTTCGGCTGGTACATTTTTTGGCACTAATCTGTACTACTTCACACTAATTTTACACATCAGTGAAAGCTATTGCTCATTCCGACGGTTTTAAGTCAGAGCAGAACTGAACATCCTGACCCTCTGACAATCCATTTGCTAATATGGATTTATGTGTGAGATTTTCTGATTGCTTGTTTTCTAGACAGAAGGAAGACATTTCTTGTTAAAGGGTCCAATGGATGCTAAAAGTGGATAACTCATATCACTATATCAAAACCAGATGTCAGTTACCAAAAAAAAAAAAAAAAAGAGCAAATGCCTTGACAGACCAGAATGATGTCCAAATCTTCACCTACCTAGGTCAAATGAACGCTTCAGAGCAAGTGGGGGGGATCAACACACCAGCTCATGGGTGGTTCTGCGTTAAGTCCTTCACCTCGTATTTGACATAAGCTGAAGGAGTCTATGTTATGCTGTAGATGTCTAGGAGACTCAGGTGCACACATATTTCCACACCCTGTACCTCCAAGAGGGACTCCTTGCCTGGTCTTGATGCCTGGAGCCAGGCCTGTCTGTGGCTTCCAGAATCAGGTAGAGATGTGGCAATGGGAAAGAATGGAATAACCTTGACTGTGCTTACCTTCCACTTTCTTTGGTTGACTTATCCCCAGGGGTACCGTGCAAGTGGCAGGTGTAATCTCCCCTAATGTTCAGTCTGCTACAAGCAGCTGTTTGAAGGGATACTGTAGGAGTGTATGAATCAGACAACCCCAGCTGAACAACCAACAGAAGTCAGAGCTAGCCGACCATTTTTAATTATCATTTTTAGCAGGAGCCTGTTTTTTCAGCAGCAGTTTGTTGCTTGTCGCAAATAAATCTGTTTGTATCATGCAGATTCTTCCTGATGGATTTTCTTTCTCTGAAACAGATAGTTTCATATTCTTCACAAGCATGTTGAAAACACACCAGGATATAAACTAAAATTGTCTTCAGTTAATAACGTTATATATACAGCACAAACGAAAGACAAATTCTCCTTAAAGCTAAGTATCAGAGCCACCCCAAAATTTTGTGGCATCCTATATTATATATAATACATGGCAAGTTGAAACATTTTTTCCTCGTGCTTGGTTCCTTCCATATTTGCATTCCTACCTCAAACACAGTAATTGCCTAGAGCCTTCCTCACATGATGAGGACTCTTCAGTCATTTTATGGATTTCTTCGGTCTCTGGAGATGTCCTACCTGAGGCCAGAAGCGAGAAAGAAGATACGAATTTTGCATTCAAACTCTGGGATGGAAAGGGGAGGAAGATGGATAACTTTCGCTGCTATTTGCTGCTGTTTGAGTAAAAAAAGTCAGGCAGCACAGATGTGAAAACAGTGTGGGCCTTTGCAGTGCAAGGGACCTCTCTGTAGCCTAAAAAAGATATATAGGATTAGCACCACTGCAGGTTGCCCCAGAAAAAGAGGATGACATCCATCAAGGAGATCATAGAGTAAAAGGTGGTAGAATTCGGTTTTATTTTTACACTTTCACGTTTCATATCCATATTCACATTTTCACACTGGCATGGGAGATAAGGAAGCTTCATTTAACAGCTGAGTCTGATCTCAGAGATACCAGAGATGTCTGTTCAAGAAAGAAACTTGAAAATCAGATTGAGCTGACAGCAATTATATCCACAACTATATCATCTGTCTGTATAGTAACACGATTTTCCTGACATTTTCCCTTCTCTTTGGTCTCTGTTCGCCACAGCAGAGCAGAACTAGAAAACTTCTCCTAATTAAACAAAAATTAGAAAAAAAAAGCTAGAATTTTGTTCAAGCATTTGTTTCTGCTGAAAGATTAAAGCCTCATGTTGGAGCAGAGGGAAGGGTGCGAAAAGTCAGATTTTAGTTGTTAAGATCTGAAAACATTTTAGTGTTCTTAGTGGAACATCAAAATATTGATGTTTTTCTAGAAAATATTTCTTGTTTTGCAAAACTATATTGAAAATCCAACTGAAGTCATTCAAGTAGATCTACTGTAAATATGAGGATTTTATTTAATTTTTTGGAGGGTGGAGGGCTATTATTAATCACAACTTGTAACATCTTCATTTATAGAACACTGCATATGTTCTGTTATATTTTTAGACTCTTGGGAGAGTTCTGTAACTTCATATTTCTCCTCTATTTTTAAACTGCGATGGATATAAAGCTTCTAAGACAGTAAGGCATATATACTGAGAAAAATGACCCTAAATTTCAGAACTAGTCAGAATACGAATTGAAGTAATATCTGACTAATATTAAACTTACGGGCATAAGCTATTTGAAATATTGCAAAAATATGCCGACGGGCTCACTTGCCAGGTCCCGAGCACATTAAAAAGGCCAAAAGTAACTCTGAATGTTCATTTAATAGTAGTATGTTTTGAAGACGATTATAGCCTAGAGATTACCAAATCAACACGAAAAGAAAGATTATAGTTTTCCAACCATTTGTGTCACTCTTGCCAAACAAGACAAGTGCTACCGTCACAATCTCACAATTGAATCACAAAAGTCTGGATCAACTGTCTCTGACTACCTCCCATAAATGAGATTAATACATTTTGCTCATGATGGGCATACTGGCTTTTTCTTTATGAATGATGCAATTAGGAGATGATTTCAGGAAGAAAGAACGAAGCTCATAATTATTTTTAACAGAAATAGAGTATTTTTGTCAGATATTATAAAGAACTGTCTTCACCAGCTAATGTCTCAGTAGTTTCTTCATGTAACAGTTGGTTTTTAAAATAATTACCTGAGTTCAGGTTATATTATGTTACGGAACAGGAAAGATAAGTATTGGATAAAAAAAAATTCTGCGCAAGACCAATTTTGTTGTTGTTCCAAAGTTTCTGTAGGGAGTTGTGCATGGTACTAGTAGATAAGGCATTTTCCCGATCCAAAAGAGCCAACAGCCTTAATACAGCAAGCCAAAACATAGGATTAAAGATCAAAGCAGGTAAGGGTGTGGGATTATTAATGTGGATTATAAAGAAGAGAGTTAGCTTGGAGATAGATGTTTGGGGGAAGAGTGTAGAGTGAGTGAGAAGAGGGTCTGAAAGATGAAAGCAGAAAATGTATTTTAGCAGGACAGAAAGAAGGAAGGAAGCAAAGCAGATAAAAGGAGCAGGAAAATGAAAGGATTGGGAAGAACAAAAAGAACAAGAGAAGGAAGATAAAAGGAGGGGTGAGGTGATGAGATATGCAAAAACTCTACGCAGACACTTACAAAATTAAAAACACACCCTGGTGTGTACAAAATTCAGCCACACCTTCTTTTCACCAACACATCACTCTTATGCTGCATGAGAGCCCCGGAGATATATGCGGTCCATTTCACAAATATAAAAGAAGGTAAAATCCATGTCCAATTAACTCTCAGTCTAAAACCGATACAATCCTCAGTGGGGGAACCACTCATGTACGCACTGAACTCACTCCTGTGAGTCATCACGCTCATTAATAATGGGGCTATACACACTGATAAAGCTTGATATGTAAATAGCTACGAGTTGAGAACTCTTTGTGTACGCTTCCCACTTTATTCACAATCTAGTGGTAGGCCTATTACTAAGATCCTAGCTACCAATAAAAAAACAAATAGCAGTGCACTGATGGAACCTAGAATGACTCAGCACATGAAGGTGTCATCATGTGAGATCTTTGGCTGGTGAACAAAGTGAGATGATAAAGTCGGGTAGCAATGTTTAGGAGACATTGTTTTTGTGTATACTCAAGGTTGCAGACCTTAACGACTGGGTGAGGGGTCTTCTTTTTGCTTCGTTTGCTTTAATTATCAGTCCTATCTTGCCCTCAAGGCTAACTGGTGCCAGAATACTAGTAGGAAAGAAATACGGGCTTTGAGATATTTGAGATGCAACATGACAGAGGGTTTCAGAGTTTGAGGGTGGTGTAAGTCACCTATTGAAAGAAGATGCCTTGAGCAAGAACCCAGCATTCTTGCTGTGTGGATGTGAAGTAAAAACTGAGGAGGGATTTGAAAGCTTATGTAAATGAGTATGGTGGATGTAAACACAGACACACGTCCATGTGGGTGTACACAGTCTTCTAAGCAGAGAGGCAAACACGCATGTAGATGTAATAGTTAAAGAGGGAGTGATAGCCATAACTAAACTGCCCACACATTTCAGTCCTGAAAACTTTTCATTAGATGCTTACAGCTCTTTGAGACTTCCATTCTTACTACTGGTGCATGTGCTGTTTGCAGCAGGGTGATCTTGCACTGAAAAATTTTATTCTGACCTATCATATGCACACATACAGGATGTGATTGTATGAACAGGTAATATCACTCCCTAAGGATTCTGCCTCGTTCAGAATACCTGTTTCCTGGCTCTCAGAATGAGGAAAATAAAGTGTAAATAGAGATCACAGGTCATGAAAATCTGCCCTTTTGAGGAAAAAATCTGAATATATTTACAACATAGTAAATCTTTAGCAAATTGAGTGAAGTCAAAGTCTCATTTCTCAGTTTTGAGAGGTGACATTTAGGAGCACTGATCTTCCAGTGCATAGCCATGCCTGCTTTACAGGTCAGGATGGCCAACTCCTCTGCACTCAGGGTCACTCATTTTTCGTGGGTCTGATCAATACAGACACCGTTAACAAATCTGCTAAATCCTGTCACACACAACTCAGATTTGTATTTCTCTCCCAGCAACACAAACACAGTGTATCCTCAATGTCATTGGCCTACTGACTCACTACCAAATAAAACCGCCATGTTGGACAAGTCCAACCCTTGGACCGCTAGCTGGTCACCTCTGCTTTAGATAATACAATTTTATTGAAAGTCCTGATTTCTCTACAAAATCCTTCTGTAGCTGATAAAGAAGAGAACAGGAGAACATGTATTCCAAAGAGCAGGACACAGAGAGAGTCTCTCACACTTGCCATACGGCGACTTCTGGCTGCCGCTGAAGCCCTGCGCACAGAGCCTTTGCCACAGTCTGGTTGGGACAGCTGGCTGCTCTGGTTGCCTACACTACGGGGAAAAGGGGAGAGGAGAAAAAGTAGTGCTGGGAAAAAGTGTTGAGTGAGGGAGCCCTTACAGACACATGCTTCTGAGGGCTGCAATTCTTTTCTTCACAGAGCAGGGGAGGACACATGGTTAGTCTTTTCTACCCTTACTGCGCTTTGGTCCTGCTCTGGACTTTTTGCCCCAGATACAGCTTAGTCAGTCTAAGTCATGTCTTTACTGCACTGAAAACAAGCACTTTAAAGATGCCAGTATTGTGTACTGTTGCTATAATATCTTCCCCAGCTTTAGAGCTTTTCTAGCAATTACAAGGAAGTGCCTATCACTCTGCCTGCAGGCACTGTCAAGTTTGCCACTTCCTTTCATTATGTACTTCTGCTCTGTTACCCTGCCACCAATGACAAAGGAGACATCACACATTTGTTCTCCTTCTTCTCACCACATACCAGATTTTTACAAGCAGTTCAGCGTGCTTAGAAGTGCTGGTGGATAAGTTCTCTTTAACAGTAAGAACTGCAGCAGCAGAAGACACTGAAAGGAATGATTGCAGGAGTAAAAGGACTCTTATTTTAATCTGTGCCAGATACTGGTTCATATGGACAGGCTCACTACTTGTTCTGAAGTTTTAAATATGTCCAAAATATTTACTTGGAGATCAAGAAGACATATGTGGCAGATAAACTTATCTCTAAGCAAGTAAGAGATGTAGGAACATGAGATGTCTATTCAAGAAATAGCAAAATTGGACTGACCACAGTGAAGAGCTTGGTACTAGAAGGCAGGAAGAAGTGCTTCTACCATAACACTCATAAAAGTTCCTTATTATAAGTTCAAAAGGGAATATGGACAACTTAAGATTCAGACAGTTGCTCCCCTTTGAAGAAAAAATTTCTTGAAGGCTTTGTGGTATCTTTTTAGTGGTAGTGGTTACACCACTGAAAAATGACAAATACATTTGCAGATCATTCACACTGCAGCTCACGTTGTCATCCTGCATGTCCAACAGGTTTCATGTAAATGCTGAAGGAGGGAAGTTTATAGGTCTCTTTAAGTAGTATTTTGTCTGTCTATTATCCATTGCTTCTCTGCTCTGTGGGAAGATTTGGCTAACATTGCATCATCTTGTTCAAGTAATATCATGTTGCTGGGTTAGTATCTGAAATCAGGAGGATTAAAAGCTGCAGTAAAGTCTAATAAACAAAATTATATTGTCCATAGCTAAACAATGTTCACTTTTTCATGCTATTAATATTGAAATCCATGACTTAGGTGAGAGTCACCTCCTGTTGGAATTCAGCACTTTTTACTTTCTGTGCATTTTGCTTATGAGTCAAAAGCTCAGTAAGACTTATTGGTATGAGACAGGCTAGTTCTAGGGTTTTTTTGGAACATGCAGTTCTGCACTTCTCAAGTTTATTGGCAGCTGAACTTGCTGAAGAAAGCATCTTTTTAAGGATTTTACTTTTAAGGACAGTTTCAGGTATATTAGCTAGGACTGTATAGTACAATTGCAAGGGGAGAAATCATATATCCATAGGATTTAAAATAAAAGTGAACCTGACTGATAACACATGTTCCATTGGTATATGCAATTTACTCCCATTTAATCCAGGTTCTATTGTAACAATGTACCAGAATGTCTCCTCTGTCTCCTCTTTCGAATCCAGAACAATTGCTTTAAATGTAGATCTCTAACAATGTACTGTTCTAAAAAGTATTAAAATAGCTGGCATTATACCTAAGTCAATATATGATACCTTCAACTTAATAATTTTCAGCTAAAATCTATTATTGCTATATATTTTTATCCTCCATATGAAAATACACAATTTAATGGGCGATAATTTTTTTTTTTTTTACATCTTATGACAAAACAGAATTCTCTGTTTCTGTGAGGCAGTGAGGTCTTCAAAGCATCAAGGAAGACATTTTAGCTCTTTATTATTGTCTATATTTGAGTATACAGCTATCTAAAAATACTCTAGTGTTTCTACTTTCTTAAGTTGAATTTGTTTTTCTGAGCAGAATAGCTTACACAATGTCTCATAAAACAGTAAATATTATATATTATGTCCTGGAAGCCATTATTATAATCGTTACTGTTTAATTGGTTAATGGACAATTTTACTGAAATAATTTGCTGACTAAAAGGTAATGTGTAAAGCTTATCTGAGTTTGTTCATTTCTCAGTGTTAAAGGCTCATGACCCATAATGTGGCCTGTCTTTCTTTTTTAATAATTTTTATATTAAAATTAGTGACACTGACTCCTCTCTTTCCCACTACTAATCTTCATTTTGTTACAAATCTTGAGACGGACTTCTATTAATGGGATGTATATGCTAAATGGATGAAAACACATTTTTTCTGCCCAGGAATTTTTCCTGTTTATTTTTTGAAAGGTTACCTGAGTGAAAGCTCCTAGTAGTCTGTTTGAGAATGGGTACTCCATTGTCTCTCTGATAGGAGTGGCCATGGGAGAGAATTTCATCTTAAGCACACGGTCACAGGGCAGTTATAGCTGTGATTGATTGCAGATGGTGTAGACATATCTGAACTAGGCTGCAAAATCCACCAGGAAAGCCAAATAAATAGTCCAGAAGTCAACCAACAGAAAGCTTCATGCTCCTGCACTACACTGCTACTACCTGTGTGAATACCGACCTAGTCCATGTAAAACTAGCTCAGGTATGTCTTCAGAGCATGCAGTGAGCCTTCAAAGTCAGTGTTTTGCAGGCTGACCTTTGGAGGAAGTAAAACTAATTCAGGAACAAACATGCCCATGAGCTTGGTGAAGTAACCAATAGGGTTCTCAGTGCAAGAGCGATGGGCGCTGCTGCGACTGAAGCCTCTGAATCAGAAGTTAAGCGTCACATAAAAGTAAGAAGCAGAGAAAGCAGTAAGGCAATTTTATAGGCTCTAGACCGAAATTGTTAACCCCTATTTATTGGGAAAGAAAACAACAATAATTTATATTATATGATTCCCTAATTGCAATGGGATTGAGCTGACATTGCTGCCTAGACTAGTAGCTCAGATAACTTTTGTCTGAGGTCCTCAACAGATCTCAGCTAATAGTCCAAGTCAGCTAATATGCCAGACTGACTAATCGATTAATTACATAATTCTGAGTAATCATATGCCATTCACATAGTTAGTCTTTTGCCGTCATGGATTACTGGAACCTTATTGCATGCAGCCATGTATTTGTATGCCTTGACTTGCGCACGTCCCCCTCCTTTACCTCTAACATTAAAAATTAGGGATGTGCTGTAAATCAAATTCTTTGCCTAAAAATATTTAATAGAGATTTTTTTCTGTCATCAGGAGGGTGTCTTCTACATTTTTTAATCTACTGAAATCAGAAAATTTAAGAAATATGAATGGTAATTTCAAAGTTCAAGGAAAATGGTAGCTAGCTCTTCTGATTTCAGAGAAAATCTAAAGCCTGTGCCAACTTTACACAATTCTCTCAAACGGCAGAGTAAACTGGGAATGTGCCAGAAGTATTCTTTCTCTGTTCTTTACTTCACACAATTTTCACTTGCAGAATAAATTTACTTCCTAATAGATTAGCAATACCTGAACACTATTTCAGCCTTATACCAGCAATAAAAGCAATGTAAGTTTCTGCTAAATTAAAAATGAAACAAAACAATGGCATCTTTTAGCCCCACACTGTCATTGGATAGATCACACATTGGCTTTGGAGATAGAATAAAACACAAAGATCCATTATATTTAAAACAGCATGACTTCTCTGACTGTATTAAGCTGATAGTGAACTGCACTTTTTATCAGTTTTATTACCACTCATAAAAGTAGTTCTAAACTCCTAAAAACATCTAACTGCCTTTGTGCTATTTGCCTTTCAGACACTTCAGGCTTTGATTAAAATCCTTCAGCTTAGACATGCTGCTACATTTGAGATGTTTCTTCTGGTTTAAATCAGAGCTTGTTTCTTAGTTTATAACCTTGGGTGAAAGGAGAATTTAAAGCTACTTACTTAGTATTTACAACAGAGAGCACAAGTAGGGGAACAAGTGATTTCTTCATGCTTAGTGCCAAAAACATTCATTACCACACCACTGAACAAGACAGACTTATCCTGGGTCACACTGCAGTATACAGTCACCTTTCAGAGGACAATTGGGCATGAAGCCACAGGACCTGATGCAGGGATTTGGTCAGATTAATGCTTTTATTTTAGCTTGATGCCAGATACAAGAAGACAGGATGACATATGGTGAATATATACATTAACTTCCTTATAGCATTCGATCTACTATCAAACATTACATAGTGTTTGTTCATTACTACGCTATCATAGTCAATTAGAACACAATTTCATAAATCTCTGCTCTCAAGAGCAGCCCCTATTCATGTTGACCTCATCCGAAGTTAATAAGAACATTCATCTTGTTTGGGCAGGTAATATTAACTTTATTTCTCTGTGGCCTTGTAAGAACTGAGCAAATAAAAAGATCACAGTAATCAGTCGATCAATGTAACTCAGAATTTAGTATTTTCAAAATAACAACTAATCAGCATTCCAAAATCATCACAAATAGGTCTCTGAATGAATGTTATAAAACATTTCTACAATATGTCAAGTTCTTCTTAATAGTACCCCTATTTTAGCTTTTACCAGTTCTGGTGTAAATCAAAATATCAACCTGAAGTGGGGCAAAAAGGCCAGTCCTTTTTACATGCATTGAGAGGATATATCTGAGAATTCTAACTATCTTCCAAAACTTCAGAATTCTCCAGGAGTTCAGTTCACAGTGGGGAAAAAAAACCACCGATAATGCTCAAAGTCTTAGTGACTGTTATCTACTGCCACTTACCCAAACTCAGAGTTGTTTACTCCCTCTCTTTAACTGAGATCACCAGTTGCTACTAATGAATTATGCGATTATCAAGAATGCAGTGGAGTTGTACATCTATAGATCTGTAAAAATCTATTTTTATTACATAAACCAGGAAAACATTATATCCCATAAACCAGACCCAAGTGTCAGAAGTTAAAGATATTTACACAGGGAGGGAATGATTCAAATAAAAATTCTATCCTAACCATTTTACCTGAGCCCTGTCAAAAGGCTCAGATTGTAACATGTAATAATAAGTACCATAGTAAGAAGATACGGGGCTTTTTACAGAAACTCTTTTTTGAGAGGAAATAAAAAAACTTTGTAGCTGAGTGAAAATCCTTTCCCTCAAGCCTGAATTCATTCATTCATTCCAGAGAGAGAGAGAGAGAAAAGTTTTTCCTTGGTGGAGTTTTCAATTAAAAAGATATGTTTCTATCACTTTTCCTTGCAGTTACAGCTTTTCTGTGAATAAATTTGCCAAACAGAAGACTGCTTCCAGGCAAATCATAAAACCTGTGAAGGTATGAATATCTTTCATAGCAATAAGGTTTTCACAGCTCAAAGTAATTGAGACTGTTCAGGTGCTAACGTAATTAAGGAAGTCTGTTTCCATTTAAGTTTAGGCTGGATGCAAGTTGAGACAACAGTTATCAACAGATTAACATCTTTCAGATCAGTTACTTTGGTTTCCATTTAAGGCTGCAAAACCTCTTTACTAATTTATTCAGAAAGGATTCTCCATTTATCCCATTTACCCCATTTCCTTAGTAGGAATTTCCTGATACACTGCTCTAAGTTAGAAAAGGATTGAGACATCTTCTTGGCTTTTCCCCCTTTCCTTTTTCCCCCTGGTAGTGTGACTACACTTTGCCACTACAAACACAGGTGCCAGCACATACCTTGTACAAATTGAGCTATAGTCTAAAGGCCTAGACTTTAGGTATCATCTCCTCAAAGGCTGACCATAACAACTGAAAATCTAAATTCATGGAAAGCTTTTGCTTATTTCCTTTGGTGATCCAGTTTTAATCTCAAGTATCTTTTGAGCCTAGTTTACTTAAGGACTGGGCTGTCTGTGATTACTGTCCGTTAGTCTATCTGTTGTCCTCCTCCCCTCCCTGCCCCTACACTACTTTTAATTCACGGGTGAACTGTACACAAACTTGCCAAAAATATCTTATTAAATTGGTATGAATTTCAGGAAAACTGGTTTCTGGGCAGGGAAGAGGAACCCATGTTAATGGTCTTTCTAAGCTAAAGCCTTCGGTGTGCTCTGTTTGGCCTGCTTGAACGACCTGGAAGGAGCACGTGCTGGTCTTGCCCCGATGGTATGCAGGGTATGGTAGAAAAACTGGAAGCATGGAGCACTGAGAAAGGAGCTGGGATTATTGTGTAAGATGGAGCATCACTGAAAAATGAGAACCATTAGTTCTGTTATTCGTGGAACTTCATTTTGATACATGAAGAATTTTTCAGGGTTAGTCTACAGACTCTCTGGGGAAGAACTCTCTTACGTAGCCTATGCACAGGTTCTGTTTTCACTGCTGCTATCTTCAACATAAAAATTAAAGGACATAAACATTGTGATTGAATCAGTTGTCCAAACACTGTGTAATTCTGAAGTCTTCATTAGAGATCTCATAGTGACATTGCTGACTGGCATCTCCCCTGAAAAGACCCTAATTTCTGTTGCTTGTAACTTTGCCAAATGTTAATGGTTTGACTGGACTCTCTTATCTCAGATATCTGCCCTGTGGATTATTTTTTCCTTCCTGTCTCTCTTCTTGCATTGCCTAACAGAGAAAGACGCATCCCTAGGATTTACAGAGATATAGTAGCATGTTCTGAGGAGGCTGTAGCTACAGGAAGAAATTGACTCCCTTTTGTTCAATCCACATGCTAGCTGGCAGGTCAAGCAGAAGGAAACTGAGTAGAAGCCAGTGGGCTGTTTCAGAAAAGGAAGGGGAAGGAATTTGAGTTAGATTCAGAAGGAATTGGTAAGAAGGGATAAAAGAGGGAAAAAGTAGGCAGGAGGAGGACTGGGCTTGGTTGCACCACATGACTGGAGCAAGAAGCCAGGAAAGATTAGTGGAAGACTGAGACTAGAAACAGAATAAAGCATACTGAGATCAGATAAACCTATGGAATTCTGATTGTAACGGTAGAGGCTGGACTGAGCTCTGGTATTGATGGAAAATCGACTCAGACGTGAAGCTTGCAATGAGGAACTGGGAGGTAGCACTACAGACACTGGTGGGAGAAGACGGAAGGAATCGGGTAGCATCGGTCACAATTAAGGTACAGCGGACGCAGGTATTTCTGTGGGCTGGCTACTTTGCTAGTGGAGCGTGACAATTGAGCTGGCTCCAAAACAAAGCAACTATGCCATTAAGTTACTATGCAGGAGCTAATTAGTCCATCTGAAAATCAGGGCTTGTTACTGCAGGTGTGGCATCATGCTGATGCAAGGATACCACTTTCAGGACCTGTGCTTATATTTCCTGATGCTGTAGCATGATGTGGACACTTCAGCTCAAGTGGTACTAGCTTAGGATCTCTGTAACCTTTTCCATACCGACAAATGTATGCCCAAAACAATCAGAGCATATTCCCTTCCAAAGCATGGAACAAACTGAAGCACCGCTTTCCTCTTCTGTTAACACGTATTTGTGACACTTAGCATAGTTCAACTCCCAAATGCAGATCCGTAAATCCATTTTCTGAGTCCTCAGACCGAGAAACAGTAAAATACCATTCTTAAAGTTGATGCACTTGAAGTTAATTAAAGCTGTGCTTTGAAGATAAAAAGTGTGATAAAAGTATTAAGTACTCTGAAAATGAAGCATTAGACGTCTCAAGTTGGGCATCCAAAACTAGGGGATGCTTTTGACAATTCTGACCTTAATCTTTGTGTGTCTCAATTTCCCAGTTATAAAATGAGGATAATAATGGCACTTAATTTTGTAATCTGTGGTTTGTAAACCACAGATTAGCTAATTTTATGAAGCACTCACATGCTATGGTGAGAGCACAGCCCGATCACCCATGAGGATATTAGACAATTTTACGTTCAATGTAGGACTTGCATTTTGGATGCTGAATAAGATCTGATATCAAACATTTAAAGAAGAAGATAAAAAGAAGTATTGAGTAAGGTAGGATTTCCCAAAGAGGGAAAAGCCTATAAATTATGTAATTAAAAGCTGTCTGATAATCTGTATGCCTGGAGCTTTTATTTTCACTTTCCTCACATATTAAGCACCTGATTTTGCAGCTCTAATGCTGCTTTCGTATTGTTTCTCCTTGTTGGCAACTCTATTTTAATTACATAAAGAGTTTATTGTATAAACTAGTTGAGCAGTCCTCTTTTTTTCCTGAGCAACACTCAGGGACGTACGGGGATTTAAAAGCTTTGGCTTTCATACTACAGTGTCATTAAAATTATTTTCATTGTCCTTTTCATCTTTACCATGTATTTCTGATTCCTTTGTAAATATTTTTGTATTGCGAGAAAATTATTATTTTCATTATTGTTACTGAAATGTTATCAGGAAGTTTAGTAGTTCGTTAAATTACGTAATGCATGAAGTAGGTGGAATCGATTAAAGGAACGGAAAAATATACTTCAGACATTTTATTAAAATAACACATTTCAATCCAAAAAGATCTAACTTGTAAAGGAGGCTTGTTGTTCAAAATAATGCTCTTATGTAATTATCCGCACAACAGTCCAACTTTTCACATAAGGGTAGAGTATGTCTGCAGGATAGGAAATTTTTTGTAGGTTATTCCAAAGAGCGTGACATGATTTTTACAGAAAATAATAATCATTGCAAGTTTAGCCATTTGTATGCCTAAATTTCTAGGAAAAACAATTCAGTTTGTTCATTTCTCTTTTAAGCCCCTGAATTCTTCCCGAGAAAAATCTCACAAAACCAAACACTATAAAATGTAAACAACTCTCCCTCTGAGAAGAGAATAGGAACAGAGTAAACTCTATCTGCTGCTTAATATACCATTGATAAAGCTTAGTCAGAACGTGCTGGCATAATGGATAAAGTGGTGAGGGACAAGAAATAAGATCTGCATAGACTAGCATAGGGTTTTCACTAGTTAAAACTATTTAATGGAGATTGTAGTATGTATACATTTAGAATCGAATATACCTACTAGTGCTAAGTGTCACTGAATATAGCAGAAATCCCACTACAGTCAGTATACAACGAATGGAGTAAAACGCTGCTCAGTGTAAACAAATACATGAAAACAGTGTCCGTACGTCATTACAATTTTGGCTTCTTCTATAACAACTAACCTTAATTTGAAGAAGAATTATATTCCCAGTATGAACACCAGCATGTACTGCACAGTTGTCTTCAGAACAAACTGCTAATAATCACATGAAAAAGCTCATTAATTTTTCTTATGAAATAGAACTTCGTTATCTGATTTTATTTTTCTTCCTTTTTGCTGAATGTGTTAAGCGCTTTATTTCTGTGTTATTTTTGCTATTCACGTCTACCCTGAATATTTTAACCTCTATATAGATCATCTGGATTTTCAGCTTTATTTCCATTTAGTATGATGCCAATAATTCACTGGAGTCATCTTCTCAGTTCCACTGTGAAGTCTGTCCTGAAAGTTGCCAGCTGCCCTTATGCCTTTCTCAGCATCCCAGGCAACGAATGCTCATTCCGCCCTTATTAATGGAACAGCTTCCAGGAGTTGCTATGAATTATAACATTGTATGAGAACTTTAATTTCACACTATGCGGAATTAAAACTTCTGTGAATCACTTTTCTCACTACCTTTGTATCTCTAGTCTCAAAGGCCTAGATTGCCCTTACCATCAGGCGTTTGCAGAAGTCTCTCCAGGCTTGTTCTGGGGATAGTGAGGCTCCTCTGCGTCAGCTGACATATTTTCTCTCTGTCAATGCATTAATTAGAATTGAGTCAAACACGTAATCAGTCAAGCACTTCTTATCATTAAGATCATCGATATTTGTTGTGACCAGCCTTTTGCAACAGCTAATATGAAATCATATCAAACCAAAACTTATTGAAAGTCTACAGAGCCTCAGTACTATGTGAATTTTTGTACTTTAACAGGATATGGAGGAATATCTTGTTAACAATAATGGAGAAACCAATAGAGGAAAGGAGAATGAAAATTCAGTTTTCAGGAATAGCAGGCTTTATCAGGAAACTGACGGAAGATAAAGTAAGGAAAAGTACAAAATTCTGACAATGAAAACCGTGCTGCTGAGAAGATATGATACAACAATATGTGTGTGCACATTTCAGGTGAGGGGATAAGGGAGATTACACAGGAGGATATTAAGTCACTTGCCTATAAAACAGCCCTCAAAGAACACTGTTGTTCTTATCACATCTGCAATTACTTGTATTGATATTTCTCCTTCATCCTTTCACCTCCGTTTTGCTCTGTTATTTTTGACATAGGTACTAATTTCCCAAATTCAGACCATGATTCATTTATGACCCTCCTTCATGAAAACATTTCTGCTATTAATGGTACAGCAATTAAATGTATAATGTAGCTGCCAATTTTGAGGTTATTTCTCCTATATATTGATCAAAATCAAAGCGCTATTGTTTACTTGTTTTCCATTTCCACTATGCTTTTATTGCTTCCTACTACCAGGACATACATAATAGCAACTGGGCATGACCTTGTATTTACTGTTCTTCCTGTGGGTGTGGACATTTTGCATGCTGGTTCATGACCCAGAAGGTCATCAGTACTGTATGTTTCTGAATATACCCAAGCTTTTCGTACTCAGGATAGTTTATGCTTGTCTTCTCTGACACGTTTGGTTCATCAAAAGTCTCCACTGAGATTTACACTGCATATTAAGGGCCTGAAATGAAGCTCACTGAGGGAAATCAAAATGGAACTCTTTTCCTTCATTTTCCTACAAACCAGACGGCAATTGAAAACGGAAATATAGCTGAGAGGACTAGATGCAATAGATGACCTAAATGCCTAAAACCCTTTTGAACGGAGCATCATGTGGGATGTAAGCAGAGAAATGCAAAGTTTCTCAGTGTTGATGAGTTGTATGAGCTGGATGTGAAGGTGCCCAGAGGGGCCAAAATTCCTGTGTGCACAGACACAGAGCCACAGGCATCTTGGAGCTTTACAATGGAAAAGTAAGACCCTGTGGTGTCTGTTTAAATAACAGTTGAGCAGGGCTTATTTGCTGAGCAATTTTCCACACAGGTGCCTGAGGTCCTCTGTTTAGTCATCAAAGTCTCTTGTTAGAGCTGAAGTCATTTTAACTACTTTATTCAGAAGTTGCTTAGGCTTTGATAAAAAATGAAAGGAAAACATGTATTTTGAGAAGGTTTTTATGCTGCCTTACATTTTTACAATATTCTGCCTCATCCTAACTTGTCATACATTTATCATTCAGCATGACTGAACTTGTCAGATATGCATTTTTTTGCAATACAAATTATTCCACTTTAAATCCAATTCCATTCTCAGCAAGGGCAACTGCCAATTTCTCTGTTCATAACACAGCCATTTTTACTAAATGACTCCTAAATCTATGGATTCTTCGTTAGGAGCTGAACCACCTGTATCACTTACTGATTGAGTACAACTCAGATTAGGATTGCCACTTAAATGTTAACACATTTCTTTGAGCAAAACAAATTGCAAGTACATGATGTCTCATAAATGGTAAATGTAAAATGATAGCTTGAATCCACCTCTGGGCTTTTATCACACAGGTTAGCAATTTTCCATTTCAGATAGCGGAACGGAATGGAGGGAATCCACACATGTTTGAATTTATGAGCATATTTTGTCCAAGATATTGCGCGGGAACTTGATTATTCCAGATTAACCATCAGAGCTCATATAGGACTCAAAGTGATGAATTATTTCAAGGTTTGATGCCCAACAAAATCTCTTGCAGCCATATTAATGCTGTTGATAAAGTACTGAAACCTTTCAACTTGTCTCTCTGTAGACATCTGACACACAAATTTGTTTCTGACATGAAATGGTCCAATAATGACCAGTAAAACCTTGCAGTATTTGTTTTGCTAGACTTGCAATTTCATAAGAGATAATCCTATATAGTCCATGTACAGGCAATCTACATATACCATAGACTCATGGTTTCAGATCTAAACTTGCTTTTAGAAATAATATATATTTCTGAGCTTCACGATATCAAGATAAGACTTGAGGACATCATCAGAGCATAAAACTGAGCTAACTGAAGACTCTAGCGTTAGATAGAAGGTAGGAGTGAACAGTTTCTATTACTCTTGATGTTTTAACTCCAAAGCCAATTTAAGCATCAGGGAAACTAGCCATTTTGTTCTTGATGATATTAGTAGATACAATCAGGTAATGAGATTATTTCATAATCTCAAAATATTACTCCTCACCATTTCTCTGTTGCTTCTCTTATTAACTGGCAACATCACCTCCCCAGTTTTCTAGTGGTAGCTTCTACAATGTTCTTATGCTAACAAAATAAAACTCTTTAGCTTGTGAAATCAAAATTTTGATTATTACCTGATAATTCCAGCCAAAACCTGGGGACTGTGATTTAACACATAGTGGATGACAGTGTAAAGAAAATTCTTTTTTGAGCAGAAGTCTGTGGAGAACTTTACTATTCTAGGTATGGAGTAAACTCTTGTTAGAAACATAGGTGTTATAAGAAGTGGAATAAATATAAAATCATGGTGACATAGAAAAGCAGGTTGGAAGGGTCACCCTCAACTCATGTACACCTCTAAAAAGACTGGCAACTGAAACATTCTAAGACCTTGCTTATTTCTACAGAGCATGATTTGAGTATGAGGATAGAAACTCTTGTCCAGTAATCTGGGCTGTGGAAAGGTCATAGGATATAATGGAAGACTGCGTACTTGCCCAAATCTTTTAATCTAACCACTTCCTAATAGATTCTGTCAGATGCATGGTGTTGAATTAGATGGACGTAGTACAACTACTCCTATACCTGTTTGTTCTTTCTCTTCTGGACTTGAGACATCTCTAATCAAACTCAAAGCAACTGTTCACAATTTCTATTTGTACTTGAGGTTTGCTGCTTCTCTTTCAGCTTGAGTGTCCATAAGCTTGTCTGCTTTGCATAACAGTATTAGCTGATGTGATGAAAGACATTACCTCTACTTAAAACACTGTATTGTCTACATCCTTACTTTAGAATGGTCACAATAACACTACCAGTACAACAGTTCTGAAGACAGGGCAATAAATGGAGTAAACAATGGTTGTATCACTAATTGCACATATAACTTAACTTCATACTTATTGTAAAACCCCAAATCTACAGTAAGGCATTTGCTAAACTCACGTATGAACTCCAGCACCTGCTCTGTTTCATTCAACTAATAAACGATCCCTAATCATAGCTCATTTGTGTTTTCTGGACAGGTATGTGGACAGTGAAAAAAAAAAAACTTGTATTTGAGGATGGAACATTTTCAGGACTTCTTTACAGCTTATGCCATTGGTTGTAGCTTTCTAGGCTATAACTTCTTTGACAGTTGATGAATCTACACAGGAAAGAAGCAGCCTGCCATGTCCAGCACCTGCATTTGGACTTGCAATGCTGTTGATACATTTGAGGACTAGTAAGCCTCTCTGTGCTGCTGAGACCTTTTATATGATCTTATCATTTGAGATAGATAAACCTCCCTGGGCAGTTTATTTTCCTTCTCCCAGTATTACTACTGATGGCTAGAGACCTCCCAATGGGATTGTGAAAGCTTTATTCCATCCCCAAATTTTAGCACTATAAAAAGGTTACAAGAAAGATGGGCTTGGGCCTACAAAGCTTTTTAGGACCACAAGCCCCTAAGTAAACGCTAAGGTAATATCACAGGCTCCAAGCATCCACTGTAACCAGCATTGGGAGGAAAGCTAGCTTTAGGCACTTCTGGGATTTGAAGGAGTCCTTTAATCCCTTTGCCAGCCTCACCTCCAAGCACAGAGGTGAATAGCAGGCCAAAAGTGAGTCGTTATAATGCCAACAGAGGCCTATCAAAGTGGTCATAGCTTTGAAAATAAACCATGTGCAAGTGGAGTAGTAATTTATTTGGGGGGGGAGGGGGGCCACAGTTCATTTAAAAACATTAACAAGGTGCCTAACTGTCTCACTAAAAAAAATTGACCAGCTGGGAAGGAAACAGAGAAATTAGGCTATCTACTGCTAGTTACGCAGGAGCATGGACACAACAGGACCTATTTAAGGGTATATTAGAAGTCTAGAAGGCTGTAGGAAGATCAGGAGGCACTGCCTCCTAGAGCTATGTATAGAAAAGTTAATCTGAATTAAGGAAATTGTATTCCTCCCCACTTTTTATACATTGGCCATAGCATGCTTTGAAAGAATACAAGAACAGCTATACCTAAGTCAGATCAAAGGTCCATCTAGCCCTGTATCTTCCCACTCAATGACTAGAAGAGAATGTCCAGGGAAATGGGGAGGAACAAAGCAAGTGCGTGCAGAGTATTTTGTCGTCCTCCACCAATTTATAACCTCTTGTCTCACAGCCTCCTGAGACAGAAGCGTTGTATTCGTATTAGAGTAGACCTCAGTGGAGTTTCCTTCTCTGTATTTGCCCCTGTTTCACAACCTAACTAGATGTTGTGAGGAAGCAGATCAGACTGCCTCGGGCACATCCACTCCCAAGCTGAAGAATACTAGTCTGTGTGGTTCTTCCTCAGACGGAAGCTGTTCTGCACCTTTGATCATCCCTCTCACCCTGCTCTTTACCCTATCGCTAATCTATATATTTTGGCAGCAGCAAATAAAGACTAATGGATTTTTATTTATTTACTTGTCTTTTAAAAATAAGATGTTTTGAATAATTTTACTCATCTCTTATCAGAAATTCCTAAAAGGAAACCCATAGGTTCTCTTTGCAGTTGAACCTTCTGAAGTCATTTCACATGGATTTGCACAAGGCTGTGACACAGGACCTAACCTAGGACAAAAATCTACTACATAGTATATATACCCACACCACGATATATGCATTAGGAACCTTTTCTTAGTCGCTCATTGTAAAAGATCTTGACTTTAATTCTCCATATTTTAAATGCTGGGCACTTCTCGACAGAAGTAGCTGGGATGATTGGTAAACTAATCAGTATTTGGTCATTGTCAAGTGTTTCCATCGACTCACTAATACCAAATTTATACATCATCTTTCTTACCTTCACTCTAATGCTAGCACTTTCCTGCTCTAACAATATGGTACCAAACAGAGTCGGAGATGACTATTTAATTTGGAAAAAACAGGTACTGAGAGTAGGATACCTGTTTCTCCGTATTATTTGTGCTCTTCTGAACCTTTTCTTCTGCTCTTTTACTTTGTGAAAAGGGGTGGGTAATTTTATCAGTACTAATCAGGCAGTACAGCTGTTTTTATATTCATATCTGTAATAGCATATTTCTTCTAAGATTCATGTTTAAAGTCTCCGTGCTTATGCTTTAGAACAGATGGCCTTTGATTTGTAAATATTATGAATCTTCAGAATTGTATTCTGTCTTCAACTGTTTAAAAGCTAATAAAGTTCAACTTATAAATGTCATGAATTGTATAAACATCCACTACTTCCAAATCAAAGCTGTTTCTGGTAAGTCTAAAATAAATTTTATTATGTATACACCAGGACTATAAGTATCATTCATGCAAATATTTATTACTAATAATTATTTGTATCAGTCCTATGGACTGATGTCACTGTAGATGTGATGATACTCTCTTATCTTCTGCTGGTGGTCAGCCAGACCTGTACATGGCAAGGCATTCTGTCGGTAAAAAAAGACTCTCAGCACTAAAAACTGGAAACTGATGGAAGTCACAGAGATGACCATTCATCAGCACCTTTGTCAGAGTTTCCAGATCGTTTAAGACAAACTGTGCTCTTTTTAATAATAACCCCAATGTGGTGATATAAAATATATGGAGTCATTTCTTTTCTCTGCCAACTGTTTATCCCGTGAACAAGCTATGCCTACAATAGGAACCTTTTGTACTTCTGAGGCCTCATGAATCAATAGGATTCCAGCAACAAGCTTCCAATCAATAGGATGCCTCACTGGGTCTTGCCCAATATTCTGTCTGCGGTCACTTTCCACAGTCCATTCCCCTCAAACTTCTCCAGCATTCACAAATGTATGATTAAGGATGTCAGAATGTACATCGCCACCTAGCCCTTTCAGTATCCATTTTTAGTATCCATTTTTAGGCCCAGTGTTCATGAACTTGTCTTACTGCGTATTAAGTTTGCTGATACTGCCTGCCTCTACCACCTGCTGTGGCTGCAAGCTCCAGAAGTTCAGTACCTGCTGAATAAAGAAGTTCTTTATTTTAACAGTTGTCTGTGGATAGCTAGTTTCCAAAACATGTTATCCTAGGTGGGTTGTGTGAAATACCTAGTCTTATACAGCTATTAAAGGGGTGCAGTTGATAATTACAGGCAGACCCCCCCCAACTGTTTGGAAGAATCTCCATCCGTCATCTCTTTTTCCTGTCTTCTCTGCAAGGACTTTTCTCATTATGTGCAAAGATCTTAAGTTTCCTTCATCCCTTTTCTCATCACTCTGTTTACCCATTAACTTTAAAGTTGGCACAGTGTATTTAGTGGACATAATTCTCCTTAGTAGCAACAATAATAGCAACGCTTCATTATTAGTGATATTGTTGTTGTTGTTTTATACGGTATTGTTTGGTGTGTGTGCACGTGTGTGTGCGTGTGCGAGAGTGCAAGTTGCTTAGATCTCTGATACTAGGTCAGTACCCTGAGCTGGGTACTGCAGAGGTACTGAAAAAAACCTTTCCTTATACATATAGCAATGTGGCAAAAAAAAAAAAAAAAAAAGGTTCTTTCTTCATGCAGATTTCCTTATACAGAAAGCTGTTACTGGTCTCATTACTGCTTTTTGTTTATGCTGTGCCTGTACTCAACCACTGACTTCTCTAACAGGAAGTCCCTATAATACTTCTGAATTTTAAATCATAAAAATCTAACCAAATCAGTTGAGGTCAGAAGTGCTTTTGTGAGCTTCTGTCCACCTTCCTACCCTTTCTAAAATAGACCTGCTCTTTTAAAACTTTGCATGGTCCCACCTCTTTATGGACAAGTTTCCACAGAAACAGGTTCTCCTTCCTGACCACATATTTTCAAAGGATACAAAGATCTGTGTACTAGCTAACTATTATATACTAAGTATATTTTAAAAGACTGTTTATTTTTAAAGCAGTGCCTCCCCTTTTCAATGAGAACATAGAGAAACTCTTTTTCAGGTTCAACTGAGAAGAGTTTAATCATTTAATCCAAGTGATCCTCTGTCTGTAAACAGTAGCGCATGAGTATACTGACACCAATTGTATCTTCTTGCATGTTTCAGTATCTAGAGTCACTATTTAGCAAAAGTTACTGCCTAGTAGCCACCAGATACACATACACTTTTATATACATATATTCTCCTGTAGATATTGGATTTCTTTTCTCTTAGAGAACTATCATCCAAAAATTACAGTAGAGCTGTGCTTAGCCTCAGACATGGTATACCCTACATTTACTAATGGGTGGTGAAGGTTGGAAGAAAAGTTTGTGTTTAAAGCCAGACTGGATGAATCATTGCTGATAAATCATCATTGCAGCATGACGCTGTATTGCCTCAGACTGCCAATGAATGAGCTGCGTGCACTAATGTACCACAGGGTGCACAATTGTACATAAGGACAGAGCTTATAAAGAGGTTTCTATCTGTTGCCATAATTTTACACTGGAAAAAAAAAAAAGAAAAGAAAAGAAAAAAGAGCTGGTGTCCTTAAGCCATGCACACATGCAGCACGCTGTTCTCTTGGAAGTTACATGATCCCATTAAGAAGATGATAATATTTTGGAAAAGTCCTTTGGAGAAGGCTCTCAAACATTTTCCAAACATGAAGCGGCCGTGTCAGCATACCCCAGGCTGCAGAAAGGCCCGGTCAGGGGTACGGACCGTGGTGGGGCTCTGCCTCGAGGTCTGCTGTTCTAACCCAAGCAGAGCCGGTCATGAGCAGAAGAGCATCTGAAAGTAACTAAGCCGTGAGAAAGGGGCTCGCCTAAATAATTTAAATATCTAGGTACAGATGGGAACTGCTCCCTCGATGGAAGCTGCTCCTCGCAGCAACCTGAATTTAAACTTCTTCACCTGGAAGCTGTGACTCTTGGCTGAAGGGTTTATTTTGTGTTTGCATGAAGGTTCACCTGTAGTTTCATCTCCCCCAACCACGCACTTGCACACCCTTTCCACATGCCTGCTCCAGGCGCCCCCAGTGCAGCTGCAGATCCCGAGAGCCTCCCCGAAGTGCCCAACTCCAGGCCGGACAGCGGGGACCTTTGGGACGGCACCCGCTCACGATGGGGCGGCCCCCCCCCGATGGGGCGGCACCCCCCAGGCGGGACGGCCCCTCCCGACGGGACGGCCCCCCTCCAGGACGGCCCCCCTCCCAGATGGGACGGCGGGACGCCCCCCCCCCCCAAATTGGACGGCCCCCCCCGGGGGACAGCAGCCCCGGCGGCCGCGGGACGGCGGTGCGCGGCGCTCCGCGGGGGGGGGGCTTCCCCAGCCCAGACAAGTTCTTGCCCCGTTTCTGCGGCTGCGGCGGGTTTGGCGCGACACCGTCCTGACATGTTGTAACTGGTTTCCACACCCACCGCGCGCCGGAGAGCGACGGGAAATACCTGCGAGGAGCCGTGTTTCGACTCGACTCGCCGCAGCCCAGGTCGCAGGAGCGGCGTCCCGCGCTGGGAGAAGCTGCCCGGTCCCCAAAAGCAGGCGGGTCCCCACCGCGGGGCAGCGGCGCTGTAAGTGGGGGCTCCCTTCGGCCCCCCCCGTCGGGGCCGGCGGGGTCGCGGCTGGCGGTCGGGGCCGGGGCGCTGGGCTGGGCTGGGCTGGGCGCCCGCCGCCTCCCTGCTGGCGGCGGCCGAGGGAGGGGGGCCGGGAATCAGCGGAGGGCGCCGCCGGGCCCCGTCCCGTCCCCCCCCGCCCCGGCCCCCCGCAGCCGGGACGCGCAGCGGCGCCCGGGGGCTGCGGCCGCGCCCCGGCCCCCGCCCCGGCCCCGGCTCCGGCCCGTCGTGGCCGTAGGGGACGCGTGTGCCGCTGCCGAGGCACGTGGCGGCTCCCGCGGAGGGCTTAGTTGGGTTGGGCTGGGTTTGTTTGCCCGGGAAAGTTGACTTTCCGGCCTAAAAAAAATAAATAAATAAATAAAAGAAGTAAGGATACTTGCAGTATCCTGGATCTCGTGCCCTTTGCATCCGCATAAAAATGCTGTAGTAATAATGAAATAATTGCCTGTTGCTGCTTGATGTTAATAATTATTATTTGTTACTGATACAGTGTGGTAATGCAATGACTGATAGAAAGGAGCTTGTCATAAAACGTCTGTGTATTCTGCCACAGGCAGGTGAGACCAGGCCCTTAGGCAGTCAGATCGCTCCCAGGAGGAGCGGTGGGTCTAAAGTGCTCAGGTGGATATCCCCAAAGCCACTCACGGCCTAGGGGGAAGTGGGTGCTGTGGCCAGGTGGCCACATGGGCTCAATCTCCCTTTACGGCAGTGGCAAGATTGAAAATTTTGCAGAAGCTGAAAAAGTGATCGCATTCCCTTCGGAAAAGAGATAAGGCCATCCCAAGCAGAGCACCGTGCCCAAGGCCTTCCCAAGGTCTGGCCAAAGGAGCTTGAGGTTCCCCAGAATAATGTGCTGAATGGTGAATTTTGGAAATCCTGAGAACAGGAGTAAGGCAGGGAAGTTGCTTGTCTTTAGGTCAGGCCTGGAGGGTTGTGCTTCTGGATGTTTTATCATTTTCTTCAGTGGGCATTTGCCATCTGTCGCTTTTGTGGAAGCTACTGCATGTATCTTCACAAAAAACCTGCGCTGACTCTTCTTTCAATGCAAAAGCTTTCTTCTGGCTGGGTTTGTGACAGTACCATTGGAAAGATCAGAGCATACTGTTAATAAAAGGACAGGATGGGTGCGTCAGGGCAGGGGTCAGATTTTGCTTTCTTCCACAAAGGATTCAGTTGTAGCAGCTGCTTTGGAGTGTAAATTCCCTGTTCATTCAGTTGAAGTCCATTGTACTTTGTAAAAAAGTTTTAAATTATTGGTCTCTGTGTCCCTCAAGATGGCTGATACACGGGACATTATGTGCACCCCCAAAATACATAGAAAGGACTGGAATTAACAGTTAAGGTTACTTCTCAGAAGATGAACACCAGCTTTCCTGGCGCTGGTAAAATTTAAACTCATGTACATGAAATCTGGTAAGGTGTAGATGACATCTACAGAAGTGGGAAGAGGATTTTAGTCAGGCCACTGGAAACATCCCAGGATGGGTCAGATTCTGCATATCCTTACTCATATGAGTAATAGAATTGTTTACCTAAATCCTGAACTTTGAAGAATCTGGTTGAGCATGCAGAACTCAATGTACATGCTTGAGGAAGACACCAAAAAGTTTATTTCAGAATTTTGTCTGAGCCTCTATTTTTCTCTTTCTCTCTGTCCATCAAAAATTATATCAGTGCCATGCATACATTTCTTACAAAATAGCTCTCACTTTCTGAGAAGGAAAATAGCAGCTTCAAGACATCTAGAGGTTTTGTCAAAAATACCTGGAGCCACAATTTTACTTTGAGAGCTTTCTTTTGTTTCTTCTCATCTTCTTAATCAGTATTGCATGCTGATGTCCTTAATTCCAAAAAGCAGAATTGGAATTATTCTCGTCTGTCCTGTGATTTGTTTCTGTGCTGACAAATGTTACATTTATTTTCTTTAATAAATGTATACTGCTTTAAACATCCTTATAAGCAGCACTTGTGAATCAAAGATCGACATCACAGATATTCTGTGTAAAATAACTATTCTTGTTTGGAGGAGACTGTACTAGTGTAGAAGTCTCACCTTTCCAAGATTATATTATATCCTGCTTTCAGTATGTGTCTGAGCATAAGTAACTGCGTTTGACCCGTGCCACACTTAATTAATTCATTGTCTACAATAAAAAGTCAAACAATATACTGTATTATTCCAAAAAATAGACAAATACAAAAGAACAAAAGAGATATGTGAGCCAGTGTACATGCATACATACACACAAAATTTTCTGCATTTCACTTGTTCAAAACATTCAGTATTTTATATTGCACAACTTTATAATTATGTCTTGTTCCATTTTTTAATTTTCAAAGGAAAGAGAGAGAAGAAGAAAAAGGGATCTGGACAAGCTTTTGAAATCAGCATCTAGATGTCTCTCTCAACTATATATACCCAATAAATGGCAAAATTCCTATGCTAGGAGCATATACCTGCCAAAGTGATAATCATTTTAGAAAAATCTTTCATTTGCCGTAGTAGAATCAGAATTCAGCCTTTAGCGCCATAATAACAGTTACAGTGTTTAGAGTGAAACGAGTCCTGGAAACTCCTACAACAGAGGTATATTAGATTTTCAGTTAAGTAACCTATACTAGTGTTACAACTCTTCAGGACAACTCATCTGAGTAACTCCTGGTTATTTTTTCATTCTTCATCTCCAGTTTCTTGAAAAATTGTTCCAGATAGTTGGCTCTCATGCGACATTGATTTGAAAGTTTTGATTTCACAGCAGCGTTATATGAGTTTGACTTTGCAGTTGACGGGTTGTGTCTGCACCACATGCCCGGTTCTCCACTGCGTTACACCGCAGGTTGTCTGTCATTTCCGTCTGGACAAAGCGCGCACATAAATGCTACCGCTGCTATTTTGTAACTTTTTCTTTCTGCCTTTTTATGGCCGTATACAACGAAGCCCAGCATATCCGTCACAGGGATATATGTAATTCTCAATCAATGGAGAGCAATTGGATCCCTTTCACTTGCTGCTTTACAGTTCACCACAAAGAGCTACTCTGGAAGCAGCCAGAAACACTCCTTTCCCCCAGGCTCGAAAGCAATCCTATCTGGGAAGATCTATCCTGCTACTTGGCTGAGAGACAAGATTCAAAGGGAATTATTTCATATGACATGCTGATGCCAGCCTCAGATCTGGATTTTTCTTTCTTCATCTTTTTTTAACCTCAGACTTCCCAGAAATCTTCTCAGAAATCTTGGTTTAATTGAACACTTGATTGGATTTTAGAGTACCGGGAGTATATAGAGATTTTGATTCCTTCAGGTTAATGCAGCTAATTTAAGTTTCATTTCAAGAAGGTTTAGACTATTTCTGACAGACTGGGGAACACAAATATACTGATTGCAAAGATATCTGAAAGGTCTCCTCGTGAAGAGAGAATTATGTTATACTTATATGCCAATAAATAAAATCAGAACTCTGTAAAACTATTCCTCGCTGTCACACTGCTATGCTATTCATTAGGCTTGTAAGGAAACCTAATGTTAGCCTTCGAACAATACTTTGTATATACCTACCATAATTACTCTGCCCTTGCTGCCTGTTTTCCCTACTTCTGCTAACCTCCTCTAAGCTGCTTTATGACGTAGGCTTTATGTTCTAGCCATTAAAGATGAAACAGTGCTACCATGTTTCATCTTTCTATTTTACATGGCCGTGTTTATAGTATTCTCCTGAAAATTCCCCTTTTTCTTCTGGCTTACCTCCCAACCATACAGTGCAGAAGTTTACGGAAGGTTCAGTTTTTAGGCAGACTGCAGAGTTCCTGCAGTTCTGGAGGGCTGCACAGACATAAAGGTAGGAACGGTGGCCATTTGTCCTCTGTACACCTTGAATCCCAAGCTTATGCAGCAGGAGCCATCCCCCTCAGCCCCTGTTACATGAAATAAAAAGATAATAATAATGAATTTATAAATCATCAGCAGTAAACACCTTATTTATTATTAATGTTTTGAACAAAAAAGGTGAGATTAAAGCAGCCACTCCTTTTGACAAAAGGAGTGAGCAGGGTGGAAACTAGGCATCAGATTGCTGATTCAGAGTTTGATCCCAGATGTGGGAGGAGAAATCTTTCTGGAGTTCCTCATAAGTCACTGAAATGAGATAGGCTGGTCCTGTTTGGGAGCAACAAATGAATTAGATCAGCATGGGAGAAGAGAGAGATAAGGAGAAGGGCCTGAATGACTGTGGTTTCAAAGAAGCCAGAAGGAGGGTATGTATTCAACAGAAAGCCTAATGTATCAAAAAGTAGAATATAAAACTGCTTTGTGAAATGTTTCTCTTAATATTATTCTGCCAGTGACCGTAAAGAGAGTTTTGAAATACAATCTACAGTAGCATATTGGAATATGAATAGGGCATATATTGCAGTTACTGCTAGAGGTTTTCACTGTATAACAATACAGCTCTGTGGTAGCTTTTAATATAGGAACTTTGCTAAATCACTTACTCTCCTATGTGTTTAGTCTTGCCTTATGTAGAAGAGGCTCTTTAAGTAGCTCCTCAGTATTCATTTGGGAAGATAAATCCTTGGGCATTTTCAAATCATTTCGAATTATTTGGATGGCGCTAGCAAAACATACAGTAATATTACTCAAAAAATATTTTGAGTAATACTTGTGTGTCATAGACTGCTATAAATATTCTGATTGCTTTCTTTCTTTCCTCTCCTTACAGGTACATTTCATCAGCTCGTGAATGGAAGTTTAAAAGACTTTATACAAAATATATGTGAAAATGGAAACTTCATCTTTGCTTTCATCCTTACATGATGAATGCAGATCAGACAACTACATTGAACCTCATTACAAGGAATGGTATCGAGTAGCTATTGATGCTCTAATTGAAGGAGGTGTAGAAGCATACAAAGAATTTCTTTCCAAAGAGAGATGCTCAGAGTTCCTAGCAGATGAGGAAATTGATTATATTTTGAACAATGTCCATAAACTTCCCCAGAACACAGTTTATTCTTCCAACCATGCCGCTGATGACACCTCTTCCTCGGGAACCTACTGGCCTATTGAATCAGATGTGGAAGCTCCAAATCTTGACTTAGGTTGGCCTTACCTGATGCCTGGAATTTCTGGTGGCACAAACATTGATCTGCTTTTTCATCCACCCCGAGTGCAGCCTTACACAATAAAGGAGACTGTTCGGAAGATGATACGAGATGCAAGAAAGGTAAATGTGAAAAATACTCAAAAAAAATCTACCAATAATAATCTCATTGTTGTTTTACAGAGAGAGGCTTTTTTTTCCTCTATTGGCAGGAAAAAAATGATCTGGCTGCTAACAGTTCAAACTAAAACCTTCTCCTGGGCTGAGATTGGTCCCTTGCTAGCATACACAACAATGTTATTAACCTTATTTACAAGGGATCAAAGATTAATTAAAGGGTTTAATGAAACATATTACCATTTTATTTTAATGCTGACCAGTCCATGAGAAATTTGTAGGTAATCGGCGTACCTTTTCTTTCATCTCAGCTGAATGGACCTCAAGTGATATAATTCTGCCTAACTTAAGGGTATGCCCTAAGATTTCTCTCCTGTTGCTGGGAATATACATGCAAGGGTTTGTTGTGCTAGCCTGTTGTTATAAGAAAATAACATTTTGATGTATATTGGAATCATGTACCTTAGGGTGTCAGCTTTTGTGATTTTGCATGTCAGCTGTTCTTGAAGAAATTAGGCGGGAAAATATTAGAGACCTGAGAAGAAGCATGGAAAAAAAAATTAGATTTAGAAGACAAGAAAGTAAATTTTGGTTGCTTACTTTACCTTCATTTCTGGCTAATGCCTGATTTAGGAGAAATGTGAACATTTTTTTGAATGTATTTATCTCTACTCAGGAGAACTTGGATCTTGCAGACCACATTTATACCTAGGTGACAAGAGTGCTGCAGTAAAAGTGCCTGTTGCTTGGTAGATTCAAGTTAAAAAAAATAATAATTGTATCAGTATGTAGTTCTGTTTGAGCCCGGGCAATATTACCTCTTTAAACAGCTGCTACAAGGTTTCAAAAGTATTGCTAGGAAGTGTATCATTGATTGTCACGCTTTCTTCCCAGAGAAAGAGAATAATCTTTGCTTCAAACCTTCTCTTTATTGAAAGAATAGAGGTGATGGCACAAGAAGAAGTGTTCCAGGGACATGCACACACTCTGTCTTCCTGGTACCTTCTCCAAACTCTTCCTTCCTATATTCTTTCTTCCTTCTTTCAAGTTCCTTGCGACTTGGTGCTAGCTTTAAATCCAGAGAACGAGCTTTGGAGTTATCACTTGGCCTTTATTATACCATTTACATTCAAGACCTACTGTATGCTCTCATAGCTAAGAGGAGGAAAATTACTCTTCTGCCTATTGTCCCTTTCAGAATGAGACGGAATTTAATTTGGTGTCTTCTGCTTTTCTATATAGTAAGACTTGGCTTCTAACATTAACTTGGTCAATGTACTCTGTGATCTTTTTCAGCTGGAGCTCCTGAGCTGTCTTTGAGGGAAAAAAAGATAACGCAGCCACAGCTCTGTTGCCAAGACTAATTCAGTTTTGTGATGAGATCTTGAAGTGCCATAAAGAAATTCAGTTTCCAGTCAGTGTTCATGTATTTTCTGTCTAGCTGTCTGTTTACATGCAATCCAGGCCGTTTCCAATGGCTCTTTTGCACACAGGGCACTGTCTCATAAAACAATCTTTTAGGAACTATGCATCCTCTAAATGCTCTTATGCAGAAAAGTTAAATATAATTCTTACCTCTTTTTGAGAAAAAAGTTTAGCTCTCTGATATGCTATAGCACTTCTACGTTAATAAAGAGAATGTTAACGTATGTGTCACTGTCCAAATGATGTGACAGCTCAAAAGTTTGTTTAGCTGATCTGTACAACCTCAAGAGCAAAAACCATAACACTTCTGATGCAGTGATGTGGCTTGGTTGCTCAAGGAAGCAAGCAGTTAAGTCTGAAAGACATAGTGCTCTTTACTTCTGCCTGCAAAAACCAGTGACATGCATAGAAAAGTTTAAAGGGTCTGTAGGTAAGGTAAAGTAAGGTAAAACACGCTCACAGTAGGCAAACATGCTGTAAACAGGCTAACTTACTTAAGCCATTTATAAGTATATAGCTATATTAAACAGGGTTCTTTGTTATGTAGTAGTGCAAGCGTGTGGTGCAATATGAGGATTGTCAAAGGAAACAGAAAAAAAAATAACTCATGGAAAAAAAACCTGTGAAGAATAAACAAGTTCTCCAACAAATCTCATTAAACCGATACAGCTCTTAAGTAAGCTCTATGGGAATTTTAGCAAACCTCTGTGAGAAAATAAACAGACTTTTGGAGACAGGAGTATTCATACCACCTAACTTTAAGCCCTGAACTAACGTACATGTCCACCAAATGAATGTATCTGAATTCAGAGGCTGGCTTCCCTGGGTTACCTGAACAGTTTGTAGAGAAAGAAACCCACACCTTCCTGCAAGGGCAATTCAGGGAATATAAGCTTCTCCACTGATTCACCCAGTGAAGGAACTCTTCAAAGTCTATGAACTAGCCCAAAAACTCATGAATGAGATGGAGCTAGTTGAAACCTGGATTCTCTTAAATATCTAGAGATATATATGGCTAAGATGACCTTATTAATGGACTCCCTCTTGACCTCTTTCATGCTTGAAGCATCAAAGTGTCGCTCCTTATTATGTATGTTAATTTTGACCTTAAGGAGATATGTAGTAAACAATATAAGGCAACTTGCTATCTGACAGTGATTATTCTTGACTAAAGGAGAAAAATCAATTGTAAGGCTCCACTATATGAGAGTAAAAATGGTGGCTAGGAAAAAATGTCAGAAGAAACTCTTACCACTTATATTTCGTAAATGCATAATCTATGAATAAAAATTATGCACATCAGCTTCATTGTGAATACCTTTAATATAATAATGGAGTTTTTCTCACAGAAAAGCATCAATATTATTAAATCATAGAAAATGAAGTAGCCATTTTAAGAAGTACAGATTTTGCTTAAGATGAATCCATGTTTGGGCGCCCCTTCTGAAGACCTATTAGGAGAGGGGAACTGTATATGGTACATGGGATGACATCGCAGCCTATGCTACAGCACTTCTGCTGAGTTGGTATGCGGTCACAGCAGAGTGCCTTAGGTCAAACCTGACGTGCCAACAGAATGGGTTTACTGTTGGTGTAGCTAGACCGCATCTCCAAATGATACAGCTTGACACCCGCCCTCTTCTGTCAACATAACCTGTGTTCACACAAGGAGGCTTTTTGACATGACTGTGTTGTCTGGGGAGATAAGAGTCTTTTTCAGATGTTGATATAACCATCCCGGAAAAAAAGCACTGTGAGGTCAGTCTGACCTTAAAGATGGACAGACTTTTGTGAACAAGCCAGCAGCCTTATTTCTTGTGTGTTTTTGAGGATTTTACCTTTAATCGTTGGCAGATTTCCAGCTTCTCTGAAGCTTGAGGGGTTCCTACAGCCTGACTCATCCCAGCTGGAGTGTCTGAACCGCAGCTGATAGTGTTTAGCAGTTTCTCCTGACATGATTATTCATCTAGGAAATGGTATCAAGATGACTGCTGCTCTGTGCCACGTTAATGTGAAACTTCCTTCTCCTACTGTAAAGTAACATAGAGATTTCAGTAGTGAAGTGTCCTTTCCTTGTATGACTTTTCGTAATAGTTGCCTTAAAACTGTCAGTTAGGAGGCTTGTACATGTGTGCAAGAAATAGCTTGTGCTGTCTGCTCAGGTGTCACTGACATGGTGAAGCAATGGGGAAAGGACAGGACAGAGCAATAAAGGGTCCTTCTGGCCACACGTTTTTGTCTTACCTTCTTAACTGCATTCCTCTCTCTACCAGCGAGCTGTTCCTGCATAGTTTTAGAGAGAACCCATAGCTCAGAGTCTTTTAGACTGGTATCCACATCAGGATAAGCCCCTCCTGGAGAGAGTTCAAGCCTGTTTTTTAAAGAACCATGTTGTTTAGACAGCCCAAGGATTACTGTTTTCCAACACAAGCCAGAAAACACTGAAAGACTTCCCTGCCGTACTTTGGGGATTTATGATAGAATATATTAAGTTACCCACTACACAAAAAATATGCAGCATTTTTCACTGATTTCATTTCATTCAAATAGACCAGAATTCTTAAACCTGGACTCCTAAAATCAGTGATAGTTGTGGAGACTTTCAAAAAAAAGTTATTTGTTTGGAGGAGTAAGTAGAAAGTTAGATGGTTAACATGTTACCATTTGGGGTAAACAAAAAAGGCAGTTGTTTCCAGTGAATTACTTGTGTGATTAAGCATTTTAACCTGACAGAAGATCACAAATCTTGGACACTTAGAAAAAAAAATGAAGTTACACTTAAAAGCGATTGCTATTAAATCTTGCTGAACCTGTTGGAGATAGGCCTTTAGAAAATCTTTCTTTGATTCTCATGAGAGAGAGTTGTGTATAAAATGTGTTGTCTTTTAGCTGACTGGACTTAATCAAATAAACAAGTACAGTTGACTCTGTACTTTATAAACATATAAAAAGGAAAAATATTTTCTTCTGATTCGATTTATCATTTTGTTTGTTTGTTTTGTTTTTTTTTCAGGGAAAAGTGAGACGTTTTGTGTTACAGGAAAAAAATTATTCACTATTGTTCTCCTTGCTTGGCCCCGGCTGTATAAGTACAGTAACAGCGATCTAATACAAGCTACATTCTAGTATGGAAGAACATCAGCTTCTTTGCATGCCTATGTGAAGAGAGATGTTTCTATGCAGAAAGAAATTTGTAGAATATGGGTGTGGAAGACAGTGTTGAGCAATCTTTTTTCACTCTCTGAACAATACTCTTTGCCAACTGTTTTGAATATAATTTGAACAGAGATGGGAACAATGATAATGAACTGTGCTTGAGGCAATGCTTGTCTTAGCTCATTAACTGCCACAGTAGATGAGAGAGGGGGGGCCACATTTTATTGTTCATAAAAGCTAGAGAAATCTACTGGATTCAGGGAAAGATGATAGATAAATGAAATAATAAACCCACTGAAAAATTTTGTATATTTTTTGTAGAGTGTCTGATAAACAATGGATATCTTTTTTAAGATGAGAGTAACACGTAGAAAGACTGTTCTCAGCTACAAATGCCTTTCACATGAGCTGGAGATGTGAAGGTGACGTTCTCCCTGCCCAAATATTCTACCGTGCAAGGATTTCAGCAGGTGCTTTTTGGTTCAGCTGCTACAAAATAAGCATGTTAAAAGGTGAATTGATCATTCACTTCTACTCATCTTCTGTTAAATGACTTCCTGTTATTTGCAAACCAGCATGCCAATCGTGTGTAGTTTCCAGGTGAAACATAATTGTAAGCTTTTGATAGATGTATTAGACAGAGTGAGGTCGTGTCCCAGCTTTTCTAATCACATTGGGCACATGCCACGCATAGGAAGAGGGCATGTGACGTGTTCTTTGTGCTGTTACTGTGTGACTCAAATGTCTCCCCCCCCCCCTCCCTTTTCATCCTCTCACAGCGAGTAATTATTTCAGGTATTTTGTCTGCTTGGATTTGCCTTTGGAGTCCTCACACTGTTTTACTTGCCTGTCTCCTTCTGCTGCTGCCCCCAGAAGTGGCAGAGCAGTCACAATGATAAATTTACAAAGTATACAAAGAAAGCAGGCGTTAGTGGGGCAAATTTGCAAGTACTTTCATTCTTTTACGTGACCATTCAGATTTCAGAGGAGCAAACGGCAATGATTTAATTATAAAGCTGTTCTTAATATTGAAGTTTGGGGAAATGCTGGTTTAATTGCCAATATGAAATCATGTTAATATCTCCTCAATTTATGACTTACAGGAGAGTTCGTAAGGTTGCTGGAGAAGAGGTTTAAACTGATTCAAATGGGAAAGTTTATTTGACCCACCTCTGATTTGACAGGACTTGATCTGGTATACCTGGCACTTCTGCAAAGTGCATTTCTTATACAACAAATGCTCTACACACTGTACTCACAATTTTTCCTGATATTTTTCCTTAACAGGTAGGAAGGATCTAAAACTGAAAAGCAGAGAGAGGCTAGGGCTAGAATGGGGAGTGTGAATCTCTGAAAAAATCATGTCATTTCTTGGTGCAGTTTTTAACTCATACGTTTATATCAGGTCAAGGTTTTACAAAACCGCTTAGCAATGTTTGGTACTTGTATTTTATAGCAAAAGATATCATGAATTAATTTATAAGTATTACCATTGTCATGTCACAACTGAGCTAATGTGTTATCAAAATATTACACATCTGTGATGCTTTTAAAAATAGAGAAAATTAAAGACCAGATCTTACAGGCAGGTGTATTTCTTTGTTATTATGTCTGTCTAGTTCACATTTATAAGAAGTAAGCAAATACATATGCTTTGTAGCAGTATTTTGTCCTTAAAACTTTTTCTCTCGTTGGCATAAAACCTTGTCAGTCAAAACAAAACAGTGCTATTAAAAGGTCATCTAGGCTTCTTGCACATTTGGTAGATTAAATATGTTTCTTTGTTATGTTCAGCAGAAACTTTATAATAAAATATGCTGAAATGATTATAAGTAAAAATCTGATTTTAATATGAACCCGGTGATTTAAAATTATTTTGCCCAGGGAGAATGCTTCTTCTGATACTCAATCCACTGGGTTCTGGGTTTTTTGCTCCCCTTTTCTTACTTGGTGAAAGAAGATTGAAAAAGCTGAAGTGCTGTTTTTGTTCTTCTGAATTCCTATCCTCAAGAGGTCTGAGTTTCATAATTTTTTTCAGCCAGGGAACAATTTTGCCTGAAGAACTATAGGCTTAATCACTTCACATTTATTATTGCCATAGGCCTTTTTTGATCTCTTATAGTTTTAGCACTGATCTCTAATATGATCTCTAATAGCTTTCCAGCATAGCCGGTGATGCTCTGAGCAATGGGGGCACATTTGGGGCAATTTTGAACTTTAAAATTCATTTGCTGTGTATCAGAATCTAGAAACTAGAATACTATTCTACGTAAGATAGGATTTAAAAAGAACATAGCCTGGTACAAGAGATCCTACCTCACTGCAGCAGTATTTGCATAATGCAATACAATAGAAACTTTATGGAAAGTGGAGAATTGCTGAAGTGGACCAACACAGTCCTGAAGCACAAAAATGTAAGGAGAGTTGCCAGTTCAGAATCCCCCATTCTTCTGTTCCAAAGCAGTGGGATTGAAAGCCATTGAGTTACTTGTATTAAGCTTCCTACCATATCAAATGCAAGTGCAACTATCTACTTCACTTGAAATTATTTCAGAACAATTTGCTTGAGGCTCTGTCGTTTTCCCCAAAGTGTACTGTATTCCAGGGCAGGTGATAGAGGAGTCAAAGTACACTCCAGAACTTCCCTCTTCTTTAAAAGAGTGCAGACTTTGCCGTTGATATCAGTGCGACCAGGATTTTCCTTTTAGCCAGCTGTTAAAGTATGTCTATAATCATTTACTAGGAAAGAGCTGCTATTCTGTACAATAAAAGTTAAAGTCCATATTTTCAAAAATGCTCTCAGTATGCTTTCAACTGGGACATGAGAGGGCTTTGCACTTAAAAATCCCACCCTAACTTATTTACCTTAGAGAGGAAAGACCTGATGGTTGTCAGGACAACCAGATGGTGTTGTTAGAACTGAGCTTGCTACTTTGTAGTCGGTTCTGCTGGCTTCCATAAAATGATTCGTGTCAGTAGAGGAATTCAAAATAAATAATTACAGTATCTAGCTACAGCTTGCTTGAGCAATGAAGTTAATGATTTTTCAGTGTAGAGTCCACAGATCTGTAAACCAGTTGAATTTGCACTCATGTTATTTACATCATAAATATAGAAGTGGCAGCAGCTGAAGAAGCCGTCTGTGCTTTCCTTACCTTTGTTTGAATTGTCTTCCAATATCCTGTGCAGTTGTTTTCTTAGGCTGCAAACATCATTATGTTTCGCGACATGTCCGTATAACATATATTTCACTGGCATCTTAGTCTTCCGGAGTGGTGCCAATCACCAAATAACACTGCTACAGCATAAATAGTAGATTCAGAATTTATATACTCTCCTTTATCCTTAGCTACCAAAGAACATGACCAAAGTGTTTCCAGTTTTACAGATGAGAATGTTGAGCCACAAGGACATTAAATTAATACATATCACCGTCAAAAAGAAACTCGATTATAAACCAAAAGCCTGAGAGTAATATGCATTAGTAAACAGTACTCCCAGCAAGTAGGGACTAGGTTTCAAGTATTTATTTTCATGTTTCTTTGGGTTTAGTTGATATAAAATCTTAGTTGTGCGTTTAGTGTTATAGTTATAAAAACTAACTTAGGAGAAATGTCTGTGCTTCTCCATGAATGTTTGCATTAGTACATGCCTACAGCTTTATATGCTTACTTTTCAAAAATATTTGTGAAAGCATGAAGTCCTTCCTTATCTTCAGATAAAGAGGGTGTATCTTCAGGACATGCACAGGGTGTTCTGGTACTTAAGTAAGAGCTGATTATCTTAACTGCTTCTGTCTCTGGGTCTGGAGTGCTTGCACTTACTGCCCAGAAGAATAAAGATATGAGAGAACCGGACCAGAATAGTCAAAAACAGGATCACCAATGACTTCTGCGCCGGTCAGCAATGCCGGTGGGCACACAGCTGTCTTTGGAAAACTTTTCTAGTGCATCTTTCATTTAGAGCTTTTTGCTAGCCGTGGCACCAGATCTCCTCAGGCCTTTTCCCTGCAGCAAGTCATCTTGCTATAAGAGAGATGAAGCTCAGCGATAGGGTAATATGGAAAGATTGTGCGCTAGATCTCCGACAGATGAAAAGAGAACTTTGATATCTGCCTCAGGCACCAGCAGTGAGGCTTGAACAGTAGCACCGGATTCAGGTGGCCCAGTGGGTGTGCCCTCAGTTCAAACAGCAGATATAAAATCTTAGCCTTATTTTCATGCTTTCTCCGGGAGCTTCGGGCACTATTAGCCAAGCAGGCTGTGCTTCAGCTCAGTAAGCTTCCTTTATGGCTTAGGCACAAGGTAAAGCGCTAGCTTAGCACCTTCTAATTCAGGTGAATCTGAGAGGCATCAGCCTGCAGAAGGTATTGTAGTTAGTGTTTTCCTACTATGCTTTTAATGCTCCCCAGACATCAAAACACCAGACATAAAAATGAGGATAAGATGAAATAACTAGCACAGAAGAGTAAGTGCCCGCTGCTGCTCTGTAGGACCTTTATCATGAAATAGAAGCATAGCCACCGAAGGACAGCCACTTTTAAGCCTTTTGGAACTCACTGGCTAGTGAACTGTGCTCCTCCATCACAGATGTCACAGACAGCCAACAGGAGTGACAGCGTCAGCCAGCAAATCTAATTTCCCTCAAATGCCAGGAGGATGCTGCCTGTCAAAGCATCCAGCTCTGCATCCAGCGTGATGAAGCATAATAATATCTGAAGCTATCTACTGCTCTGATAATTTCTTGGCACTGCCTAATGGTAAATTTGCACAGGCACACAATAATTGCCTGCAAAGTCACTGTCAGAGAGTGTTTTTTTTTTTTTTAATAATAGACAGTATATGTGGCTGCCCACAGACTATTTGATAGAATTTCGTAACCTGTCTTCTCTACGGATGAGGCTAAAAATATCAGCCATCAGTGGTTCAGTAGAATATATTTTTGTGAGTCTACAGAAAGGCGCTTTAATGTGTACCAAAAAACCTTTATTATATTTACCAAAAAACTATATTATATTCTTCAAAGGAAATGCATTTGAAATGAGAAAGCTATGCAGAGAGATGAAAGTGGGAATTATGACCAATTCTTCCATTTCTTATTTATTTGCTCTTACTTTATTTCATGTCTTGGTGCTATACGACCACCAGGCTGACATTTTAAGTGGCTGACTGAAACTAAATAAAGCTGGAATAGTATTTTTGCAGTAATATCATTATCTATTTTGTTCATACATTCTAATCTTATTGAATTACAGTAATAGTCACTTGTGCCAGAAACCTTATTAATCAGATTATTAGATTTCTTATGCATGAGTTAAATTTAGTGATGGGGTGGCAGTTCTGATCTCGAGTGCAGTGATACAGCTTTGCAATCTCCTGTCCTAGGGATTCTGTCTTAAGTAAGGGCTTGGTACTTCCACTTGACATTCAGAAGAGTTAAACGGTATCTTTGCAATACGCTCTCAAGAGGCCAGGAAACTCTTCTGTATAAACTTCAGAGCCTTGTAAAGTCAGGGCTCTGAGTGCTTTCTGAGGAAATAAAAAGGAAAGAGGAGATGTGTCTTGCATGTTTCTGAGGCTTTGGACCTAGAAAAAGGCATGTCGGAGGAACAGAGATCTCTGCTAGTCCTTTCAGTTGCTGGAAGGCTTCTTAGTGCAATGACTAAATGCTAGAAGAAGTCAGTGCAATGACTAAACGTTATTTAGACCCCCTGCAGGAGCAGAACACTCTGGAGCCAGCATACAGAGGGAAATCACTGGCAGCCTGGGAGTACTTACAAATTACAGTGTCATGTGGAAGAGGACTGTTTAAGAAAAATGCAGATGGACCATTATTCCCTTTAGCTGGGCTCTGCTCTGTTCTGCCTCACGTTGAAATCGGGATGAACTCAATGCGAATTAATATGAAGTGGGTGTGAGACAAGAACTTTGTGCCTAGGGTCTGTAATACGCAGACACATCGTCTACTCTTCCCCCGAAACTGACCGTGCAGTATGATAGGAAGGCTTGTACGTTTCTGTTTGTAGTTTCTATTCCCTTCCTCTCCCTCTCCCTTGCCTCCATCTCTTCCTGTCGTGCAACCCTCCCTCCTCTGCCTGTTTTCCCTCTCATCACGCATCTCAGCCAGAGGTGAGTGTGCACTGTCTCCTGAAGGTACTTTTGACATCTTTCTTGAATGCAGTTCGGGGCATGGACGTTAGGGACTTGAGCTGCCTCTTACATCAATAAAGAAATGTCAGTGCCTTGGAGGGTACAAGTCAACACACCTGAAGCAAGTGCTGGTTTGAGTCTTTCCACCATCCTGTGTCTTCCCTGGTGAGAACTGGTGAAATGTCATCATGACATCAGAACGATGCTACTGCTTCTGAATAGTTAGTCAAATCACTTGTCTTTGGCAGATTTCTGAATATTTATTTGTAGATCAAGTAAATTAGATGTTAGAGGAGATATATGTTCTGAATCAAAAAGGAGCATTTTATTTTCCATTTCATTTTGCAGTAATTGAGGTTTAAAATGTTATTTTCAATTTCTCTTGCAACAAGGATAAAGTTTAGAGACAGAGCATTTATGTAACAGAAGTTACAATAGACTATTTCACTACAAAAATAAATTCCTTAGGCAAATGATCTTTATCTAATTGTATTAAACAACACCTCTAATAAAACTTGAAAAGAAATTTTGTAGGTATTCAGTAAAATGTAGAGAGAAGAAAATAGTACTTGCTCAAAGAAAACACTTTTTTCTTCTTAAAACAAAATTAATTTCATAATCCAGAGAGGATTTAAAGACATAAATTTATGTACATGAGAAATTCCATTAGCTTAATATGCATCTCTGTTTGCAAGGTGAGGCCTAGGGATCTGACCATGTGTCATTAAGAATCTGATTTTAAATATTTAAATAATCTCCTTCTCTTAAATTTTGCCACAGTACACTTGTGATATGAAAAGAGTATCTATCTGCAGTTGATTACATCCACTGTGAACCACTAAAAAAAGAATTACAAACATCTATGCAATGAAGACGCAAACATCTTCATTTTCTTTGCAAGAGAGCCATGTGAATAATTGCAACCCAAGACCCTGAAACTAGGTGAGATGTTTTCCACTCCCTGATGCCATTCCAGCACTCTGTTCGTTTCTGCTGATACAAGCAGGCAGGCGCACGCCCGAGTCCCACAGTACTCTAAACTGATGGAATGAAGACACATGTGAAAGTTGTAGAAAATAGGCTGGTCCCTTAAAAAAGGTTCAGTTCTAAGAACAAGACTTAATTTCCCATGCGGATGCATAAGAGCAAAAAATATATATATATGTTTGCCAAGGGACAATGAATGTCAATTTTTCTTTCCCTCCTCTCTTAACTATGTGTAAACGACCTGAACCAAAATAGTTGAGTTTTGTGCTAGCAGACTTTTAAGAGTTTCTTCTTGGGATAGAGGCTTGATTATCTTATGCCATGTTACACAGGCTTCCTTTTCTTACATATATTGCAAGGACAATTCCACAGAGTTTCTCAGTCTGTGCTCTGTGGCTTTTGAGAAACAAACACGTGTACTTTTTCATACATGCTGGCATGCAAGCAAATATTTCAACAGACAATTATGACACTACATTATTAGAAAACTTGAGTGCATAAAGATAGGCATACTTAGTTTTGAATTTTATTAGTGGTGTTTCAAAAAAATTCAAGGGATCAGAATTTCATGATCTGTTATATTCCATGGAGGGACATGCATTTGTACTAACTGAGAAGGTGACTTGCTATATTTAATTATACAGAATAGTCCCTCTTGAGATTTAAAATGTAAAAAAAAAAAAAAGTATTTCAGTTTAATGTGTTAATCTCTAGTTCATAACATAGCTATGTTTTTAAAGGAGTAAATTATACATAAAAAATATAGAGAGATTTAGAAAACAGAAAAAATTTAATTTCAAATAGTATTTAATCAAGTGCAGGCATGCAGGTTAGGAGTCTGAATAGTGTATCTGATATCAGAATTGGATTTTCATCTTTGATAGACTTTTTCATAGAATGCAATTAGTTTAAAAACAAAACAAAAAACTAAACATTTAGTAATTCTTTCTGATGTCTAGCAAAATATATATAGTGTTTTATGATATGAAAACATTATGTTGAGTGAGAAATGAAAAGTTGTGAGGGTTTAATTCCACCATATTGTTTTAATGTTATTCAGAAGTACCAAAGACATTCTGCTTGGGTGCATTTCAGCTCTCCATTAATTTTCACTTTGAATTTCTAGTGTTATGAACCAAAAGGAAACTTAGTCAAAGCTGCTCATTTTCACATAGGGGAATCTATAAAGTTCGAAATATGCAAAAAGAAATAATTTATCTTTGCTCAGTAGATGTGAATTTTGGCAGACTTTTTGATCACTCTTGGCCAAATGCAAGTTTGCCACAAAGTTTATGGAAAAGAGAACCTGCTACTGTAAAAAATACACAAAAGCTTCTTAATGATGCCCATTTGTGGAGATTTTACTGACAATTATGCTAAAACATTTCCTGTTTGGAAATTTGGAAATTATGCAAGAAAGCACTCTTACCAAGGTTAGGAGTTGCTTCTGTAAGGACAATTTCAGAAATAGTAAGTACCGTAACATATAAATTAAAAATAACCTAGTATTGTAATTTTTGTGAATGAGAGTCTTCCACTGACCTCCAATTCTATAGGATTGAGCTATAGTAAAAAATACACTGAATTACATTTTCACATCATAAGATATTTACCTTTTCAATAGTTATTATGAATAAATAATGTCTATAGCAATTGCAGTATAAGTAAAGGCTCTAAGCTGCCCTGTTTGTGTTCTTAAATTGCTCATCTGTGCATCTGGATGGAATTTTAGCCAAAAGCAGTAAAACATAAATAAAATTGCTGACTTAATCTTGTGACTATGAACACTTCTCTATAGGGGAAAGCCATTTACTTAAAAAAAGGGGGAAAAAGTGACATTAAATAATTTTCAAGTGATCTCTGTAAACAGGTTATATATTTACATAAATAAATATAAATACACACACACTGGAATTTACTTGAAAAGCTTACTATCAGCAGCTACCGCAATAAATATTGCAGCACACAGGCTGCAGTGCAGAATACTGAATATGATATATGAGAAAATGCTTTCATGGTAATTGTCAACATATTGTACTGTTTTAATGCATTATGAAAAATAAGAATGGCATTTCACTCAGGACATGTTTAATTCATTTCAAAGTCATGATTGGATCTTGAAGGTCAGCAGGTTGTCCAGGAAGGATTTTAATATTAACAAACTACATCATCTTTCTCCTTCTTTTCTCAAATTTGTTGAAAACCATAAAAAACAAGAAAATATCAAATATTTTATTTTTTTCAGGTAGCCAAACGTTCCTTAGTGTTTCACAGAATCATTCAAATTGCAGTTTTGTCTGTTTGCTTTCTTGTTTTCAGGTATGTTTTCAAGCAACTCTGACTGGGATTTTGAAGGGAATGAATCTTCAAAACCATATTCAGCTAAAACCTCCAGTGCTAAAAATTCATTCCCCTCAAAATCACAGTGACAAAGCTTTAATTTTGCGCTGATCATGTAGCCACCATCTCCCTTACAAGGCAAGTCATGACTGTTATTTTACTGAATGTGGTTTTTTGCATGAAATTAAAAGTAGTCTTCTTTACTTGTGAATTGTATGCTGCTGTTTATACTGTATTCATAAGTGCTTTCCATAGGCCCTATTATTGCTTTTCTTTTCAGCTCTAAGTAATAATTGACCTTATTGTAAGCCATTTTTGGAACATAGCTGAGTAAACATGATCCTGCAGTCAATATTTTTATCCTTTAAAATCTCAAAAGCTTGGTTGCAGTCTTCAGTGCCCTCCCTATTAATCTTTCCAGTTGTTTCCAGACTGCAAAATTATCGGAGGTTGATAAAACTAATAGATTCACAAATTTTGATGCCAGAAGAGGCCATTATGATAATGAAATCTGACCTCCTGCATAACACAAGCCTTAAACTTTTGCATCTTCAAAGAGCTGATACTAAGAATAAATTTGTCCTTGAACACTTGTGTACGAGTCTCAGAGTCAGCACTTCTGGGTGCTCAGTTCATAATTACTCGTGGGATTCGATTTTTTTTTTTGTACTACCGCTTTTCTCCGCATTACGGAATCTGCCTGAAGAAATCCATTTGCAAAGCACAGATCGCGTCTCCATGAGCATCTCCTCACTCAACGTGGGAGTGGATGAGGAAGAGGAGGTGCAGAGCATTTCTAAGCGTAGGTCTGGAGGCTGAGGCTCAGCTCCTTGCTGCCGCTGGATACCCGCAATGATTACGTTCAGGGGACTTCAGGGTGCTCAGCATCTCTATAAATACAGGCCGCTAGCCTCTGTGGATTTGTTAACATGGCATAGTAAACTGCAGTGAAGAGATTCATGAGAAGCAGGGTGTTTTCACCGGGTCAGAACATCACATTCGCATGACTAGACTGTTTCCAGTCCTGTTTCCAGTAACTAAACTAATTAGTGATGGGCTGACTCAGATGTCTCTGCGCAGGACAGAGGTGTGACATAAACACACCCTTTTATATTTTCAGTTTCCCAGATAAAAATAGATGTAATTAATTACGTTATTCCCACATGTATGAAGTGGCTTGAGATTTACATATGAAAAGCTCTGTATGTGTGCTTAAGTGTTGTTATAAATAAGTTAAGTAGTTTAAAGATCTACCTATTTTTCTGGTAAAGTTCCTAAGCCTTTTACAACTAAGAAGTAAAGTAAGAATCTAAAAGCAGACTTTAATAAGCATTAATTTTTTTTAGTTATACTATGAACAGGTCAAAAGGCCATATATAACAGCAGTCCATTTAAAAATGTATTTCTATGCTAATATCCTCTAGAACTAGCTAAAATTCTTTTTTTGGAGTGATTCACATACTTTTTTAGTTCCATGAATTCAAAGACCTTTTTCATCCTTTAAAAAAAGAGGAAATGTTATTCTTTGTATCTTTTTCTTGTTGTTGAATATAAAAGTCCTGTAATTTAAAGCATTGGTCTAGGACTTGGAAGACTTACATACAAATTCTTCTCAGTCCACAAACTTCCTATATATCTTCTGCAAGTTATTGTTACTTAGTTTCTCAAAGTTGTTTGTGTTCTTTAATCCCACAAAAACTAAATGCTTAGGGTTCTCCTCTATAAAATGTGAATATTAGCGTTTCCAAATCTCAGAGTGATTTGTGAAGACAAATGCGTAGTCTGAAGTAATCATGAGCTAGTATCAAGCGCTTAAAATGGAGTCCACCTTCTCGAGTCCACCTTCTCAAGAATAGCTTAAAACTTTACATTTTCCGTCAACCATTTCCGTGTTTGTTCTTGTCCAAGAGATTGTTTGTTTGTGAGTTTGCTTTAGTGTGCTCAAGCAGAAATATTTCAGTCACATCCAAATAGGAAGTAGAGAATTGTGCACTTCATTGTCTGTCTGTGTCCTGCTGTTATTTTTTTTTTTTTCAAATTATTCCTTCTATGCCACTAAGAGAAACAAAGAAATATTTTTTGTTGTTTAGTCAAAATACTGTTTCTGATTTAGGTCACATTTCAGTGAATGCTCAATTATCCCTGTAAATGTCGTGAAAGTCATACTGCTGCATACCTAACAGGTGGTTCATTGCAAAAACTGTTTACTGACCAATTAAGATAATACAGGTTGTATTTTTTATGGAATCCCTTCCTGACAACTGTACCTCAGGTACTGTAGCAAATGTGGATTGTACCAACATCTGAAACCAGATTCAGATTTAGGAGGACTCTAAAGAACAGTAAAGGCTATATACCTTTTTAACTAAGCAAGAAAAAAGGGATAAAAGCAATCCTATTCTTACACCAGAAATAAGTATTGTTTTTCCACACCTTTCACTAATATAATGATGTTTTGATCTTTTTTATCTGAAGGAAAAAGGCTAATATTAGAATTTTCATATTTCTTTTCCAGTCAATATGTGCATTCTGTGCAATGTGCTTGCATTCCTCTACATTCATACTTGCACGCTGTATTATAGAAGATGTTTTTAGGTATGCACACATATACAGAATGTATAAGAATCTAGTATGGAGAATTCTTATTGGCATGAATTCAGCATGAGCAAGTTACTCAAGAGATCGTTCCTGAGATCAGGAAGGTACTTCAGAAGAATAAGCGTTTATTTGAAAGGTACTAGTTTGTATCAAAAGGCAGGTATTTTCCAAAGTGTTCTTGGAATAAAATTTTCCACTCTCCACCACAGGGATATCACAGGTTCTCATCTGCATCTTTACTTCAAGCAACACAAGTCAAATACCATGCTACGCTATTAGCATACTTGGTACATTTTTCAGGAGCAAGTTTTCCAGCAAAATGTGGCTTAATGTAAGTCCACATGCTCAGTAGTGTTTCTGCCTTTGTTCCTTAGAATTGGGAGATTGGTTTTCTTTTTGATGGAAAAACAGGTGAATTGATTCTTCAATTTCTCCACCCCTCATGTTTGCTGGCATATATACCCCCGCGGTATACATCTGCTCAGCATGGGAATGTTTTGTGGCTGTGAATCCCTCAAAGCAAAACTACTTTAGAAAGTTACTTAAGAGTTGCAGTAGGTGCCACTGACACTGTTTTTCTTTTTCCTCCATTTTTAAATCTAGGTGCCTTCTATAATATTTTAAGAGAGACTAAAATTCCGTCACTCCTTTGCCCTAATGGGAGTTTTCCATTTTTTTGCTGGTGTTCAGCATGCTTCAGGATTAGTTCTTTAGTTATCATTACTCAAATGTGCGTAGGAGGGGTGTAACGGGCATATAATGTACATCGGGGGAATATTTTATAGAAGGGGGAATGATCTCACATAAAGTTGTACAATGGAAAACTTGAGATAACGTTTCTTTTCTATGCACTGATAAAACCCCATTTACTTACCATGTTGGTCGCTAGCTCAACAGAGTATAAAGGGTTCGGTTACTTGCACAACGAGAACTCATTTATTTTAGTAACTGTTTTGTTCATTTTATTTATTCATGAATGAATGCTCCACATTAGCCTTGTGAGAATGAGAGAAATGAGAGTAGGCCACGTGCGTGAGATCCCCATGCCAGTCCGCGGCTGAACAGCAGAGTCTGGATCCAAGAACTCCGTCCTGTCCTTCAGCCATGTCTGCTCTTCCCTAGCTACGTCCCAGAAATAGCCTACAACTTTGAGTTAAGAAAAGACTGTGAATGCATTGAATATACTTTTAAACATTAAAAAGAAACATTTGTGTTTAAATGAAAAGGCTAGTAGATGTCAAAGATGAAGCATTGTGATTATCTGATCTTAGTGTATCAAAAAGACTAAATAATCTTTCTGAAAATTTTGCATAATTACAGTATCAAATTGCAGATGATGAATTATTTCCTGTGGCCTTGCTGAGGAGCTGTGTGCAGATCAGTGAAAGCTCATGCTAATTGCATGTACAAAAAAATAATGCAGGTGTCATCAAGATCATTCTTATGCTGTATGGCTTGTGATCTGACAAAGATGGTCAATCAAAATTCAGCTCACATTGAAACTAGAAGATCAGTTCAGGAAAAGCCTGGCAGAGTAAGAATTATTTTTCAATTGTTTTTCTTCATTTTCTTTGTCCATTTATTTGCTACTCCCTCACTCTCTGAGGAAGATTCACCCTTGGACAAGATTTCCCTTAAAAAAGCTTTCAGAGGGTTTCACAATTGAAATTATTTTTAAAATAAAATATTTTAAAAAATAATAGTAGTACTAAAATTATAACTGCTTCAGCTAGGAGGAAATTTAATTGTAATTCTTCTCTTTTTCTTTTTTTTTAATTGCTGCACTTGATTCAGGAATTAGATTTGCTTCGTACCTTATTTAGTTCCAATTCACTATCCACTCCACTGCAGTCTGCAAGAATTCTAGAATTTCGTATCATCTGCTTCATTTCAGTTTGCTTCACTGGAGGTTTGAGCGTTTTTTTGATTGCTTCCCTACTATTGCAAACATCTTGCTCCATTTGGTAATGTGCATAAAATTTTAAATTTGCTTTTTTTCTGAAAAGTTGCACATAATTACTTATTAACTGGATTAACCTTTTCTTATCTTTAGGACATTCTGCTGATGCTTTTAGACAGATCCACGATTATTTTTCCTTTTTCATCTAATGTGTAATAAATCATCTAGCATGCCAGGGAAATGTATTTCACCCAAGGATCTCAACATGATTTGCAGACAATGATTAATTAGTTTCACAAACAGTCTTTAAAATAGGTGAAATTAAAATGCAGCCTACTAGCACACCATCATTAACAATATATTGCAACATTAACTGTAGCTGCTTTGTGAGCAGGGAGTGTAATCTGTTTCTCCCTGATATCAGTCGAGGTTCCTAAAGCAAAGCAGAGCAGAGCTCTGCTCAAGTGACACCATGTTAACAAAATAAATAGCTAAAATCATCTGGCTGGCTTGGTGCTTTACCTAGCGTTCAGAAGTAGTTATGTGCCATACAGACATATACCAAGATATGCCTGTAATACACGTTGCAGAGTTCTGATCAGGTTTCGTTGCTGTTGCTTTTGTTAGCAACGCAAATATTGCTGTGAGTATTTGTCCACGCACGGTATTTTGACTTGTAAATGCATCTTACTCTGTCACGTTTAGCAACTGTCTAACCATTAAATGAACTGGAAAAATTTTAAAGGTGAATCTACGGGATATATATAAGGGCCAATAAAGAACTGTCAGAGTTAAACCTTGAGTTAAACTGTCTTGTTGTTCATCCTCTTCCATTTGTATAGGAGGATCATTGCCTTTCCTCGTGGCTGACCCGTAACTGACCTGTGATCAGCAATTCTAAACAGCCTGGATTATGTATTTTCTGGTTTACACTAACCATATTATTGACTGAATTGAGCTCCTTAAACAAAATTAGATAAATCTATAGGGCTTGAGGTGGCAGTGAAGTTAATAGCATCTGCAGCAAAAGATAAAAGCTTTTTTTGGTGAATTTCATGAAGATACTGTCAAAAAATGTGCAGTAAAAAGTGGCTTTATTTTGAAGTTTAAGCCATTTTTTGTGAAATGTGTATGAACACAGTTTAAATTCACATCACTATCCAAAATCTGAATTTTTTTCATTCTCAGATGTCACTGAGTTTGAAGTTCTTAAGAGAGGTTATGAAGAGAAGGAGGAAAGGAAGGAGGAAAGGAAGGAAGATAATTCTGTTACGGTGATTTTGCATGCACTTTTGTGTCAACAATATGGATATCTTTAATATCCCTGAGTTCTACAAATTCTGTTAGAAATACCCACATTCAGTCATAACGTTTTCAAAGGACAATTGCGTTAAACACCCGTTCTTAAATATGCATACTTCTGATGTTTATTTCTGACTTTTTAATCAGATGTATGAAGCTGAACACTTCACAAAATCTGTAATCTTGAAAAAGGATAAAATAAGCAATATTTGAAAAGAACTTTTTCCCTCGTATCCTTTCCTCAATATACGATTAGCCTTTCATCCATTTTCCTTTCAGAAGTCAGGCCGAACAATCGATTGGTTCATGGTCATCATGCTGGTTTTGTATATTGAGCATGAGCGCTGTTTTGTGCTTGTGGGATTTCCCTGACACTCAAACTTTTATTAAAAATGAACAACAGCAGAACAGAGAATTCCTTAGCTGTTTTAGGTGCACACTGTCCAGGTCTGCTAATTTTTAAGTATTTGTCCCTAGCAGATGTCAAAAATCTTACTCTGCTGCTAATGGACTGGAATGTTCCTTATTAACCTTATGAGACAAGGATACCATCCTACTTGTTCCCAAATACCAACAGAAACATCTTTGGAGGACTACTTTTTCCACTTTGGTATTACCTTAATTGTGCCGTGAACTAGGGACGGTTTTTCACCAGAGTTGGTTCTGGGTCTTGATTGTGGTTCTGCGGGCGTTTAATAAAGCCTTCCGAAAGATCTCGCAATTCTTTATTCACTTTTTTTTCCTATATTTTTCTCTGAGACAGTTTCAACAGCGGTGTTGCTCAGGATTAAGAAATTTATCCTTTTGAAAAGCAAGTTGTGTATGTCTACAGAGGACTGACCTCCAACAATTAATTATATAATTAGTACTTGCTTCTCAACATTAAGTACAATCAGGTCATGCTCATTGGTCTGTAGGCTTCCACTAATTTGAAATCCAGCTATTACGTATATTTTTTAATTGGGCACTGAGATCCAAAATAAGAGTTGCTTTTCTTTGGATGCAGTGCTTTTTGTGCTATAACATAATCATCTTTAATTTTTAGAATTTCTAATGAAGTTCTGTTGCTCGCTGCATGGGCCTCCTTCTTTAAGGCTCATGGACCTCCTGGTGCGTAGCTTAAAAGTCCCCCATAATGCTGTGTTCTCATTTTCCACCTACTAAAAATGTGCGATAGACTCTCGTCAGTACCTACCTGTGGACTGCAGTTAAGATGTAGTATGTAGGCATTGAAGAGTCCGTCTTTTTAAATTGTAAGAAACAAGTCCAGTTTGTGTGCTGACTTGGATCTGCCAAATCTTCCTGCTCTTAGAAACGATAACAAAAAGTATTGTTTTTAATGCACTTCATTTCACCTGCCACCATTATTTTCTAGGGTCTACTATTGGAAGCACTTTTTCTACCTCTGCCTCAAATCCCCTGCCTGTCTTTTTTGATCCGTTTCTCATATGTTCAATGTACCTGTAGTACATTGAGTACATAGAGTCATTCCTCCAAGTAAAAACAAGAGATTTCAGGTAGCGATATACAACTGAACCTTATAGTTATGCCTTAATGGATTTTTTTATCTGTATTATAAAAACACTAGCAGCAGCATTGAATCCTGTAGATGATAATTTAAGTATGTTGTTTATTAATAAAATATGAATGTTAGATATTCAGTTCTTCCCATTTCATTTCAGAAACATGCTGACTATTAAAGGCCTCAAAGGTGAACAGCGTGCAGCTCTTGCATAAGCAAACTAAGAACAAAATTATTCTTCACAGTCTAGAAAAATGGGCCTGAATCATCTCTTCTTCCTCTAAATCTACCTTTAATAAACTAAGAGACTCTTTCATTGTTTCCAAGTGGCTAATTAACAAATGCTAGCAGAGTTGTCTGTTTTAAAGATATACTGCTTGTTTCTGTAGTTTGTAGTCTATAGCCTACAAATGTTCATTAGTACTGGGGTTTTATATACACTGTCTAGATTTTTTAAATACGTAAACTTTCAGCAAGTGGGGTTCACTGTTGACAATTTGTTTATGCAAGATTTTTAAGGAAACTGAATGGAGCAGTGGAAAGGCAGACTGGCAAACCTTGGCATACAGACTATTTGTAAGGAGGTACAATTTGAATGGAGAATTTTTTAATGTTTATATCACTTTGCATTTTTTTTCCAGAGTTTAAGGCTGCTTTTTCCCTTGGACTTAGTTGTGTATGGCAAAGCATGGCAGCCGTTCATAGTTTAAGGTATTGAAAGAGTTCTTAAAAGTGCTTTAGTAAAATGCAGTCTTCCCAGGTACAAGCTAGCCTGGAGCTTTTACTGCTCTGAATAGTGCTCTCTGGTTTATGGCCGAGGTCTCAAAAATGAGACTGGTCTCTGAGACTATCAAATGACAATTTTAATCCTGCATGGCAGATCAAAAAGTACAAATTATTAAGAGCTTAGCGCAAAGCATGCTTCATACTGTTGGCACTTTTAAAAAATAATTAATGCTTATCACATGGTCATGCATTGTTTTGTTTTTAGGTAGTCACTAAGTAATGCACGTGTGTATAAATGAGTACCTCTACTTACAAACAAATTTAAAACAGAAAGTAAAACATTATAATATTAATTCCAGGAGACTGAACATTCCCTAAATATTAAGGGGATCCGGTGAGAACCCACATGTTAAAGCTCTTAATACTTTTTTAAATAAAATATTATTTCTAACTAAGCAGCAAGTCTTTGAAATTCATCATAGAGAAAGCCAGAGGCTAGAGAAGTGCATTTTATTTTTCTCATGAATTTCCATTCCGGTATAGCTGAGTCTTAGGCTGTCAGAAAATCCTGGCATTTCCTTTCCTGTTTGCTTTCCTTAGGAAAACCTTGGCAGCTTCCCAAAATAGCAGCCGAATAGGAACAGTCTGAAGAGCTAAATGCAAATATTACAATTCTGCTACCGAACCAGCTGCGGCACACATGGCACTGAGAATGGGATCTGATGGTGCAACTACATCAATGGTGAGAGTAGAAAGAGTAGAGTGGGCTCCCAGACACTTTCCTGTCGTAATGCCAACTGTTTTCTGCGCAGTGTTAAGTGTAGGATCTCTACCCATGGCTAATCACAGTGACAGAAAACAGCTTGCTTGCTAAGTACCAGAAGTGATTTAGTTATCTACGGGAGCACTGTAAACAGAAAGGAAAGTGTTACGATTAAACAGCGTGCATGCTTGTTGTTTTACTGATGCTTGACCATTCTGTGCAGATTTAGGAAAATCTTTTCTTGCCTGTGATGTGTCAGCCTCAGGGCAGCAGCTGTTTCTTTGCACAGTGTCTTAGGTCTTTCGTTTCTTCCAAAGGTTAGGTTTATAAATGCTTCTTGGGAAGTCCCCACTGCAAAGCCCCAGAATATCCCCTTCCCACCTCTTCTCTCTGCGACTTGCTGAAACTCAGTTTTACCTCCAAGGAAGCAAGCTGCAGAGGAATTGGCACCTCTGTTGCCTGCCACGGTGAGGGAAGATCTCATGGTGCCTGTAATTCAGTCAGCTCAACCTAAGGTAACTTCTTACTAATCCTTCAGCCAGAATAACAACAACCAAACCCATAGATAGAGATCACATTTCGAGTTAATGCGGATCACTCCCATGTGTTTTGCAAGATACTCACCTGTAAAATTAATTGCGTGGATTTGAAGTGATATCACTGAAGGTATCATTATTTTAAGGCAGTAAGTGCATTGTATGCGTCTGGCTAATTCAGCCTGCAATGGCTTTCTTAAAGGTAATGCAGGAGGGTGTTGTACCTTCACTTTTCAGGGAAAACAATCTTATCTGCACTTCAGAGAACTTTTCTTTTGCATTATTTTTTAGTTTCATTTGTAGAAGAGCTAATCCTGATCTTCTGACCTGCTATTCAGAGAGATGATAAGCTGCACAAATATTGCCAAACTGAATAAAAGACAGAAATATCAGTTGTTAGAAGATAGTATATTCTAAAGACTGCATTTACCCGGTGTATTTCAAAATTATAAATCATGCCCTTTTTGAGATCTGCTGTTACCACTGTTATAGCATTCTTTGCTGCCAGAGTCAGAGATTATTTTTGTCATTACTTTTTGCTAGAAAATCACAGAATCACAGAATCACAGCACGGTTGAGGTTGGAAGGGACCTCCAGAGATCATCTAGTCCAACCCCCCCGGTCAAGCAGGGTCATCTAGAGCACGTTGCCCAGGATCGCGTCCAGGCAAGTTTTGAATATCTCCAGGGAAAGAGACTCCACTACCTCTCTGGGCAACCTGTTCCAGTGCTCAAGTCACCCCAACACACATTTTTCTTATATGTTTCTTGGACAGTAAAGTAGCCCATGTGCTTATGGATTAGTCTTTACCAGGTGGGATGCACAGGTAAACTATTTATATGGTGCTTTATGTGTTAATAATTTTCTGAGAATAATTTGCATTGATTTTTCCATATTGTATTAGTAGAGATTTGTAGAATTACGATTTACTTTCTGTTTTCTGGCCAGTGACTCTTTTCTTGGTGTTTTTAGTCTCACAAATTTACATTTTGATTATGTCTCACATCCTGTTTCAGAGACAAGTTGTTACAACTATTGAAGAGTGCTAATGTACATGTTAGAAGTTAATTTTTATTCTATTTAAATTTAGTTTTCATCTGAAAATGCTCGTATTGTGTAGGAGGCATGTGACACGATAAGTTTATCATGTCTGGGTAATATTTATCGTGGGCTGGGGATCAGAAAATGCATTCAGTTCTGAGCTATATACTTTGCATATCTTCAGGACTGAGGGTGCAAACATTCTTTCTGAGCAGTAGGAGGAAAAGAAGGTCGTGATATCAGCTATCAGAGGATAGCCGATACCTCAGCTTGGTCTGAGGTAGTATTGCTGGCTGTTATAGTGAAGTGTCAGACTTCACCCTGTAGTTGATTAAATTGCTTTTAAAGAATGTAATAATGGAAGTATATTAGTGGAAGTACGTTGTGTGGTTATGGTCTATTGCTCTCTGAATGCCGAGCCAATTTAAATACATTGAATACGATCCCAGGGAGTCAATTTTGGTGATAATATAGTACAAGCAGTGACATTAACTTCATGGAAGTTGCAGAAGTGTAAATCATCTGAGTATGTGTTACATTACGTTGCCGCAGTAATTGCAGGAGAGTGCATCATACGCAGATGTTTGATTACTGTTTATATTACTGCGTATAGGCTCTTATTTACAGAGCAGGGCTCCCCCGTTGTATTGCTTTTTGGCATTTCATCTCAAGGTATCTGTTTTGCTAGATTTGCTGTGCGGGACCTTAGCATGTCAACCAGCCACAGGGTGACCTGAGAGGTTCAGGTGCAATTCGCAATGGTTTCAAAGTACTTTTTGCAGTGGAAGGATGAGTTGTGGAAAGCAGTTCAGAACTATGTTTAATTTTGATAATTAATATGAGATTATAGCACTCTGGTGTGAGCAGCAGTAAATAATTTTGCAACAAAATATGCCTTTCGATATCAGATGATTTATTAGGATGCTGCTAATGCTAATTGCGGCAGGCATAAACTGGATCTGTCTGCTAGACCCTCCACTATAAACAACAGCATAACATAACTAAAAAGACTCAACCGTTTGTAATAGAGGTATTATACAACAGACTACTGGAAAAGCTGCCTGCTCCGATCACAAAACTTCTCTGTCTCTTTTTCTTGTAAGGTGCACCCTGTCAGTGTGCTGCCTGCCTCCTCTTACTAGCAGTAAGGTGTCTAATACTGTATCTTATTTCTGCATTGCATCGCGATGGCCATGCTCTGAGATAGGCCAGGTTCAGACAGAGGCAAACCGACGTCACAAGGAGATTTTATCTAAAATAAAGGAATTCCGACTACAGTACCAGGGAGAAGGCCTGGGAAAATTGAGTTTTTTTTCTGTCTGAAACACAGCTCTTTGGCCTTGGGGTGAGGAAAGTCGGTGGCGTTCCAAAAGCTCTGCACAGCAATATGGGGTTTTTGTCGTTGCGTTTGTAAAGTGAGCCTCAGGTAGGTTACAAGAAATAAATGTTCTTGCAGTGCAGGTCAGTCTTTAGCATTATTCTCTATCAGGTTATTGATAACATGATAGGTGCCTCTAGTGAAGCCCAGCCTGAGGAAGCTGTTGAGTTAGAGGATTCCTCTTTTTTACTATTTATCGTAAAGGAAGATTCAAATGGCTATCCATTAAAAATGAAAATTAATGCTTGTGAAAGGAGTGAAGATAGTGGCCAGTGAAAATGGTATACAGAACAGACGTACAAGGACATTATCGGTACAGAGTATTTCATAACATCTGTGCTTTAATTCTACACACCTCCATTGCAAGGGTTGATTTTGGTGTCCTAAAACTGAACTGCCATGCTTAAAATACAGTGATTTTTCTCATCAAAATTCTTACCAAAAATGGGAGGGAGAGAAAAAACCCTTTCCCTTTCATTATTCTTTACTTAGAGTCTCAAATTTGTTCTCTTTATGCCTTATACCAAGGTTGATAATAATTATCGAGCGTGGCAAGATTTGCTTGGATTTTGACAACGAGGGGAGTGGAGATCTTAGAATCATTGAACTGCAGACTGGGTCAGGGTGGAAGGGGCCTCCAGAGGTCTCCAGTCCAACCTTGTGGTCAAAGCAGGGTCAACTGTGGGGTCAGACCAGGTTGCGCAGGGCTTTATCCAGTTGGGGCTTGAAAACCTCCAAGAGCAGAGGCTGCACAGCCTGTTCCACTGTTTGGCTGTCCTCGTGAGGAAAAGGAATTTCCCTATGTCCAATCTGAACCTCTCTTCTTTCACTTTATGGCTGTTGTCTCTTGTCCTCCTGCCACGTCAGCTGTAGAGAGCCTGGCTCTGTCTCCTCAGCAGCCTCCTGTAGGCACTGGGAGCTGCTGTGAGGTCCCCCTGAAGCTCTCTCTTCTCCAGGCTGACCAAGCCCAGTTTCCTCAGCCTCTGCTCACAAGGCATGTCCTCTAGCCTCTGACCATCCTGGTGGCCTCCACTGTACTTGCTTAAGAGGTGTTTAGTGATATATGCGTTTGCACTTTTGGGGTCTGTCTGTGCAACTCCTTTTATATAAATCTTTGAACAAAGTTTATAAAGTTGAAAACTATTTCAGCAAATATGAGACATGTGAATGGGGCTGAAACAACTGTTCCTAGAAGTAATGACTGGCTCTATAACATGATAAATCTGTAGAACCGAGCATCAACCTCCATTTGCAGTCCCACAGCACATAATGTGGTGTCATGTGGTTGTATAGCTAAACTCTTATTTGCCAAGAATGTGCTTAATTTTGCCGGAAATGTCAACTGAAGTTGTTTACTTTAACCTTCAAAATATGCATAAATCTGTCTTTTGGGAGTCTTGTCACTAGGTTTTTATTTAGGAGTCAATCATTTCTTGAGCTCAAAGATTATTGAAAACTATTAAAGAATAAAAAAAACTTTATATTGAAATGACCTGGCACTTTAGAAATAATGAGTTTTAAAATGTTAGTTTACTTGATACTGTATGAATTTAGTAAAATATATTGGCTTGCAGAAAAATAACTATTTTAATATACTTTCCTAAACGTAGTGCTATGCAATGAAATTATACCTTTCTGTCTTAAAAGTATCTAAAATGTTAAAGTAATATGTGAAGCACTACTTTTCTACTGCAAGCCGTATTCTGTTTTGAGTTTCAGGATAGTAATGAGGACAATAGAATATGGCTCTGCTGGTACCTTCATTTAAGTTGGTACAACTACTGATTTTATTAGCAGTAATTTTGCGTTTATTTACTTCAGCAGAGCTTCTACTCCTGTAAGAATGTAATCAAAACCACACTTTAACCTCAAAAAGCATTCACCACTTACAAAAAGATTTGGCAGATGAGAGAAAAAAGATGAGTAGTGAGAACCTAAGCTGATTTTAATTCAATTCTGGGAAGAGAAAATTAGTATAAAGTAGGTTGTTATCTGCATTGGCTTCAATTTTAGTTGATTATTGAAATATTTTCTTCTATTTAATTCCAAATCACTTATTATCCATAAGATGAGTTTTCCTGCTCTGCCAACTGTTTTATCCTCCCTAAAAGTGTAAAATGCTTAATTTTTCCCAGCTGAGGACCATTTTCGATCAGGATGATAATCAGTTTTTCAAGGTTTGGGAAGCTCTCCAGGAATTCTAGTGCTGTTCAGCTGGGAACTACGGCACTCATCCAGTACGCCCTGCGCTGCTGGGTGGCCTTTGTATGTGCTGTGAAGGCATAGGTGCTTGCTTTCAAAAAGACTTCTGGTTTTCAGACAGCAAATACATTTTGGAAAGAAACAGACTGTTTATAAAGAAGTCTCGTATAAGACACTGGATTGTTCTGCTTTAGGGAATTTACTTTACATGGAGTAGTGTTGTTATGCCCGTAAGAACCAGAATTTGTGGAACACGCAATTTTCTGGCCTCTTGTCTGCACTTCGAATTCTATCAGTTCCCTCTTCCTTGCTGGTTTTCAGAGTTATGTGGCTTCTTCTTACAATTATCAGGGCAGGAATAAGCTCTGCAATTTCAAAAACAAATGTAAAACACCATAGTGAAATCTTCTATTCCAAACAGCAGCAAGTAACTCATCCCACAGCTGTTATCAATTAGAGTTTTAATGAAAGTATGTAAACACTATAGAATACCAATTTTAAAGTAATTGCCTAGGCTTGGTCTCCTGAACTTAACAAATCTTGGAAGCCTGAATTCCTTACTGGGTTTCTCTGCCCTCAAGCTCAATACTGCCTTCTGCTGTAAAGTAAAAAAAGGCAAACGTATGGGGAAATGTAGCCAAAGAATTAAAAGTTAAGGGAAGGTTAATACCTTTCAAAGCCAGAATATTCTGTGACAGTTATGGAATCCACTCCCTCTGTTTCAAAGTCTACACTTTATAAGCAAACATCTACTTTAATTAAAGGAAGTCAGTCTACAGAAATGACCTTATCGCTGTGACTGTTATCACTTATCACTGTGTATCATATACATTGGTCAAATTTGGCAATCTTCTTCCTCCAGCAATTCAGTCTAATTATGTTTGTGTTGATTGGATTGACCGAGTGTTGCTAAGAGTGACTGAGCAGGCTTAATGAGGGCTTCCTTCATGAACAACCTTTGGTCTACGGGGGATGGAAAAATAGATGAACAGTCAGAGGTCAGATCATGACCGTGGCTTTGGCTGCATGTCCTCAGATCTGTGAGGATTTTTCAGCTGGCACAATGTAATGCCCATTGAAAGTCTGGGAGTGAAACCTGCTTTTTCTTGCAACGGGAGTTTGCTACTTTGTAGAATTCACTGTAAAATTTCCAAGACAGATAATTTAAGAATAATTCTACTAGTGAAGACAAAGAGGAGTACCCTGTTTATCTCTAAGATATGGTATATCCACATATCTTCAACAGCAGTGATTATTTTTGCCAATAGTGCACATGCAGCACTCTCATGCCACCGACTTAGTGGCCTGCTTGCTTATTGGTTTATTTATGTCTTCCTTTCTTTGTAAAGGTAGATAATGTCAAAGATAGCTATGTCCATTACAGTCAGCTTTGGTTTTTAATTTTATTACTTATTGTTTCTTCTTTTCTGTATCTGTTAATATATGGTTAATGCAGTCTGCTGAAGGTTCACTTCCAGGCTATTAGTCTTTGCAATCACAAACCCTACAGACAAGTTAACATATTAGATTCCTGCCGTAGGAGAACGTTAGAGGGGTTTTTAAAGGCAGTACTGATATTTGAATATTTCATGCCTTCACATCCGTGTACACTGATGAATCTATTCAAAATCTGTCTGTCTATCTCCTACATTTATATGGATACCTGAAAATGATGAGGAACTATTTCCAAAAGATCTGAAGAAGAGGAAAGGTTAAGAAGATAGGGAGTTGAGAAGGAGGGGCCACAAATACGTGGTGAAACAAAACAGTTATTTGAGAATGGACCTTCTTCTTTGATCTTTTTACCTAACATATTTGATCTATTTGGGCAGATTTCTGCTCAGACATAAATGAAACAAAACAGATGAATAAATAGTGTTGCCATGTTCGGTTAACTTTGCCTATTTCAGAAACAAGACCAAGCAGAAGGTGCAGTCTAAAAGTGATGACATTCTTACAGTCAGGATAAACTTTGCTATTTATCAGTCTTGCCTTTCAAATTTGGATTCAGAAATAATTTGCACTTTTAGGAATCGCATTCAGTTTTATTTTCAAAAAGTCACTAAAATGAATGAGGTAGTGCATACGGTATATTATCTCTGGTTTTTGAAGGAAGAATTGAATGATTTCATGCTATTCAGTTCCTTTCCACTTGATGAATTTGTAAATATTCTTTTGACTGCCAGGTGACATGTTATGGTAAAGACCAAGTCTTCTAATTTTTAATGCTTCAGGAGCTGTCAAAGCCATTTTCCTTTTATCTTTCTTAATGACATTGTTTATTCACTTTTTTTTTTATTGTGGGTCAGCTCTCTGGAAGGTATTAATGTTTCCAATGTAATAAGTACATATTTGGCATAAGTGAATCTTTTAGTTCTAAGTAGAAAGGATTCAAAAAGGTAATTCAGATGACTAGCTGGTGACATAGCTTTTGGTGTATGCAGTATTATTTACCTAGTTTTAGGAATGAGATAAATGTTTCAATTCTAGAATAAAATTAGTAATTGTAAGTTAACAACTTCAACATTAAAGTTGAGGTATGGAGAGTTTAAAAATTGATGAGAATGGTAAAGCAAGATTACTGTCAAGCCTGCCTTGATACCTGCGAAAGACTTCATTTGATTTGCATTTGCATGAGCATCCTAGAGCATGTCACATCAAAGAAGCCTCATTAGAACTTTTTATTAAGAATCTAATGGGTAAGAATATTATCTTTAAAAGTTACACAGATACCTGTTCATGTGTTATTTCCTCTGACAGTTCAATATTAGTTCTTCCCAGATTGCTATTGATGAGTTAATAGTCTATTGTCTCCAAAATACCATTAGCAAGATATTTTTTTCCCAGTCAGAAATACCTGCATTATTTGAGTAATTGAATGTAATTCAATTCCAGTAATTGAGTAGTAAAGGATTTCAATGCCTGTGTTCACTCTGACCTTCCTTAACCAAATTCCCACCAGCTAAGGAAGTTTCATCCCGATGAGTATGTTGAGTCAGTATGAATCCTGGGGTCCTCATTTACTTCAGCATCTCCTTATTGATTCCTTCAAACTCTTGCGCTATTAGCTTTATAATAATGACGAAAACCCAGAACAGTGTTTAGATTAAGATGAAACAGTGCCTTGTACAATAACAGTATTCTCTGAATTTTCTTTTCTGCAGTCACACCGCAGTTATATTATGGTGGTTCCATTTTTTTCTCACAGTATTAATATTGAGATCAGTTTCCAGATCTCTTATCTCCCACTGAGCTCCCTTTTTCCCACGTACCACCCATCCCTACACACCCCTACACACAACTTTTTGGCAGACTTCGGTGCTTGTGAATAGCGTCACACAAGCCGTCACCTGACTTCTCAAGCAGAAGATCCAATGATCTTGAGAAGCCTCCAAGGTTACGTTGTACCATATGGAAAATATTAGAACTTTCTGACGAATATTAGTGTGTTAGCTGTGCGGTGCTAACTTCAGTGAAGAATGTTATATATGCATTTATGCAATGCAATAATTTGTATCTTTTCTTTTTCATTCAGGTCATTGCCATAGTTATGGATATGTTTACAGATGTGGATATCTTTAGAGAAGTTGTAGAGGCATCTGCTAGAGGAATTGCGGTGTATGTCCTGCTGGATGAGTCAAACTTCAGTCACTTTCTGAAAATGACAGAGAAACAAGGCTGTCAAGTTCAGAGACTCAGGGTAAGGCTTCCTGTTTTATAGCGCATGCACATTCACTACTCATTCCTCTATAGGCCACTAAAAAGGCATTATTATTTTAAAAATAATTATCAAATACTGTTTTTTCAAAATAGCTATAAGATGTAAATAGGAAAACTCACAGCAGAACCTTCTATACAAATGTTATTCTCTTTGTAAAGATTTTTATCTTTTTTGTGTATTTCAAAAGTGTATTTGGTAGAATTATGTATTTTTTCACATGTTATTTAGAAAATAATTTCCACTGATTTCTATTTAGGGATGCTACAGCTTTGAAAAACTTAGCTTCTTGTTTGTTATGCTCTTCAATCAGCCTGCAAATAGAGTCATAAAGATTATGTAACTTGTTTAGAAAAATAAAATGGTTTACTTCATTTTATGACCATTTGTTTTAAAGTGTTTATATGTGAAAAATACTTTATGCCTATATTATATTTTCTTTTAGAAGTGTTTTCCTGAAAATCCATGTTATCATATATTTGTCTTATATAAAGAGTATATGGTATGATTGCACTTACTTTTATACCTGGAACATGTAATTTTCTGCGGTGAGAGAGGTGATAAGGGAAGTGCTAGTGTTTACATTTTTCACAAGCTCTCCTGTACCACTTTAAATTTAATAGGGAGCACAATCCAAATCATAAGCTGCACTGACCTGACATAAATACTTCATAAATATTTCTAGGTTTACTGTATTGTAGATAACACTGAAGACTGTTGATAATATTCCAAGGATATTTCCACAAAGCTTTGCAAAGCTCTAAGCACTTCCATGCTTGAAGTTCAATATAGTTCCATTCACAGTTCCTTGATTCTCTAAACTAGGTAGGTCATGTTTGCTTCTGGCAAGAAATGTTATAAAAGCTCCTCTTAGCATCAGTATTTTGAGAACACAATCTGAAAATCGGATAGGAGGTACGGTGTGTTTGTGAGCATAAAGAAGGCTTTTTTCTTAGGATTTCCAAGCAAAGCTATTTTTTACTTTTTTTTTTTCTCTGAAGTATTGACTTATACTCTTAAAAGTTTTAACCACACCGTTTTCCATGCTTGCTTCTTGCATCTGAGTGTGTGGGATTGCCCTCTGGTGGCCTAATACACAGAGCTATGGCAACTTTTGGAAAGAGCATCACAAATACGTTGCAGGTCTGTAAACACTGGTAGCGATTGCCTTCAGAAAGTCACTATTTGACAATAGCTCCATACTCTGGAACTTGAGGTACCACCATTTGCTAGTTACTTAGGTTAACTATACCTAGAGGTTGCCAAAAATGGTGTGTGGCTTTTCATGACTCCAGTTTTGTCCTCCCAAAAATAAATGAATTAGGAACAGGCACTTTAAGAGATATCTCGGAAAACTATGCCATAGGATGCATTTTCAAATCAGTTCTGTGCAATGAGTATCTATAGCTGTTGAGGATGGGCTTGAGGTTGCCTAATATGTTTTGGTAGACCTACAGACCTTTATACTGCGGTTGAAAGAGTCAATGTACATGCATTAGAGTGGATTTTATATGGATTACCGTGTATTAGAGAGGTTTGGATTGGGACAGTTCAGTGACATTACATTTTATATGTTTCTGTTTTATGACAGAGGAAATAAAACACATTCATACTCCAAGGGGTTTACCTAGACTGTTTTGAAGCATATCAGAAAATGAAAAATATGTGCCAAAGAGCTAAACAGTAATACTGTTGTGTGGCCTCTTTTTAGTTTAGCTTGTAGTAAAGCTCTTCAAGTTAATGGTCTTCTCGTCCAAGACTCCCGACTCCCAATGGGTCTCACTGGGAGAACAGAAGCCTACTACTCCCACAGTAATCATTCTGGTCCTTTCTTCGGGATAAAGAGAAACTGATGGTAACTATGAAGAAAACAGTCAATACTTTGGAGATACTATGGAGAAGTTTTCAACCTCTTATCTTATTCTCATTGTCTCAAGGTTCACAAAAACAGACCACCATAACATTTTTGTGCTTTTGGCCCTCTTCTTCCACTCAGTGAAAGCAAGAAGAGGACAGAGATGTATGGCTGTATTTCTTTGCCTTGAGAAGCAGCACCAGCCGCGTTGTTCTTGTTATTCTCCAGCATGATTTGGTTCAGTCTTACAGAAGTATGGTAGACATTCTTCTGAGGAGTTTCTGTAAAGCTTTTCTGTATTAATCACAGCTTTCTCTGGCTCTTTTTCTCTTCCTTTAAATTGGTAGTGAAATGAGATGATGCAGTGATGAAACAGATTGTATTTTTGAATCCAAATTTACGATTCAATTGTCTTCTTTATGAAAGAAAATGTAATTTATTCATAGCTCTAACTGCATAAAATTAACTATCTCTGCAGGCAGTTTTCCTTATCTGTAATCTGACTGCTATCAGGGCATGTTTCCCTCCATTGACAGATATAACAAAAAAAAATTATACACAGTACGTTATAATTACAATTATTAGTTATCATGTGAATTCCATATAGAAGAATATGAAGTCAGGGGCTTACTTCTCTTTCTTTTCTCTTCCCTCTCTATTGAAATTTCTTTGGATTAACTTTCTCACCTATCTGATTTCCTGTTCCCAGTCAGTAATTCCTTCGCATAGAAATATGGTTGAAGTGTCACTACAGGTCCTTACTTTTTTTCAGATGATTTTTAAAAAACTGTAACAAAAATTTTTTTCCAAAGATCCTTTATTTCTGCCACTGCAGGAAACTATGACATAGATTTGCACTGCAAAATGCAACACTGAGACAATCCCATGTACCACTAGAGTTCAGTCACTTAATTTTGGATTAGAAACAATGAATCAATGTAGAAAAGTCTAGTGTTGTTTAATGCCAAAGAAGTCAATCCAGTTTCTCAGCAGATGTCAGATCATCATATTTTATTGGATAAAAGGTGAGGCAGATGGCAGAGGCTCCATGTTCTGCAAAAAACTATTTCTTTGGCAATAGGGAAGAATCATCTCACTATAGGAGAATATTGCAAGTAATTTGACAGGAACTATTTAAGTCCTGATACTCCTCTAGATATTTTTAATGAATGGGAGAAATGAGAAAATAGTACAGGTAACAGGAGTTTACTTTGTTTTGTGAAATCCACTCCCAGATATGCATGTTTAGACGCCTAGTAGGAGCTGCTAATGTACCCTTAAAAGCCGAATCCAGCCCATTATTCCTCACCAGTGTTATCAGTATCATGGTTTTCCAGTGCTGCCAAGTATAGGCCAAATTTGTTAAGTCGGCGTGCGCAGCCTATTTGTCATATCTGTGAGAAAACTTGTGTGTGAAGGCCCTGACCGTAGTGAAGTCATTGTGAATTCGACATTGGTGGTCACTGAATCAGATTCTAAGTCAGAGCGGAAGCTAACGCAAAAGCTACTTAGCATTCCAGCAGTGAGTATTATCTCTTAGTAAGAGGAGAGGCCCAGGATAATAAACAACATTAGTAATGAAGAACAATATGAGAAATGTGACTTTTTTTCTTTCAAGCTCTTAGGCTAAATATTAGACATCCGTTTTCTTCTTTGTGCATGTTCTTGACAGCAAGTGTAAGGTGAGTAATTGAACACTAATAAAAACAGACTCTACAAAAATGAAGTGCTGAAATGAAATGCTTGAAACCAGTATTTTCATTGTACTTATCCATCACATTAGAGATTTCTTATTGGTGAAAATAAATGGATAATGTTGAATGATACTTCCAAATGTTAAATGATGCTTGTGTGGCTGGTTCTCACTGGGAAGAGAGTGTTGCAGTCATACATAAAAAGAGAAGTTAGAGCTTGTTTCCCATATATCATTTAGATGACATTTAATTGGATGGCCCTCATGGCCATCCTTAAACTGAGGTTTGGCCATCCAGACACCTCTGGAATGAGAACAGTCCATGAGTCTCCTACAGCTCATGTCTGGAGGAGAAAGAAGCTGCGTCTGGCTTCACAAGCCTCCTAAAATATCAAATCGTCAATTAAATTATACTTCCATAGGTTCCCCCTAGCAATCACTGACAAAAATAGGTTAGAGGACTAGACAGATTTTCAGTTTGACTTTTTACAGCTGATCTTGTGTGCTTTTGTGTGTTTCATCAGGCCAGCCTAATTCCTATTTAATGTGTAGGTTTATTACTTTCCAGTTTGCCCAAGATACTGCTCTGTAGGTTCCTACACAAATCATTGCTTTAAGCGACAGTGGTGCATAACGCTTCTACAGTAATCAGTGGTGTGCTGTTCTTAGCACTGTTATTATACGATTATGTGGCTTGAGGATAAAACCAAGCAGGAAGGTGAAGCCCATGTTTCAGACAAAATGGAGCTTGCGGTTCCATATGTACAGATATAATGCATATCTATACATATGCATCATAATGCATAATGCTTCTACTGCTTCTAATCCTAAATGGAAAACACTAACAGAGTCTCCAAATCAACCCCTTGTTCTTTTAAATCCTCAAAATACTGTCTGCATGTCCAGAGAGTATTCAAAGTGCTCATTCCTAGCACATAGTTAGACGATTTGAAGCAGGTGAAAAATATCAGCTGAGCTGTGGAGGAAAAGGAAGTATTACCTAAAGAAAGTGAGCGTGTTCTGTGGCACGTGATTTTGTAACACCATGTTCCAATCTTTTAGTAAGATAGTGGAGTCAGACAGGGAAGGAGCTGGTAGGATCAAAGAAGCAGGATAGAAAAGCTGCAGGAGTAATGCTGAAGAAGAAAAAGAAAGGGAGAAAAGGAAAAACTCAAGAGAACGGAGGAAACAGAATGACTAAGATTTCAAAAAAAAAATCCAGCGATATAATGTAAATTGTATTCCTTTTTTAGATATGCCTACTTGAAGTTATATTTCAAATTATGAACACCTAAGGCAAAGCTTTTTTGTATATGTATGGTAATTTGCAAGCCAATAGCTTTGATTGTGCCTACAGCATTCCAGATTCCCAAGTGATATTCTGTCCAGTATCAGTCAGGCCTTATCTCAGTCAGATTTGATGTATTCCGTTGACATGGCTTTAGGCCAGCTATAATCTCTTTCAGTTATTTGGAAATATAAAAGCTGTATCTCAAATGACCCCTCTTCAAGTTATAAGTGACATAAATATAAATATTGTTTAATATAGTTAAATATAAAAATGAAATGCAAATATAATTAAATTATGAACAGAATTGGGGAAATCACTTTTAATCATTGAAGTAAATTCAAATTTCATAACTAATTAAACAGTGGTTTAATTTATAGTAAATAAGTGTTTAATATGGTGATAATCTTTAGAGTGGGGTAAATTCCAGTATTTTTTTTTAAGTAATTACTTTTTCTATGCTATTTACCGTTCTAAAGAAAAGCTTTTCATTTAATTACTTTTACTTGCAGTTTGACTAGCTGGTAGAGAAAGAAAAATTTTCTTCATCGGGACTGGTTCGTTCAAAGTTCAAGAAAAGCAGCACTTGGAAAAGCAAGAAAACTTTCTTTCTTCTTCAAGGTTCTGAGTTCAAATCCAAATGAGAAAGGAGAAAACCTGAAGGAAAGAATAGTAGATTGTCAAGGGTGGTTAGCAGTAAGAGATGCAGACAGATGCCTAATGTTAACTTCCCATGCAATAATGCAAATGGGTTGGTTTTGTTTCTGCCCCTTCTTATTTTTGTCTGAAAATAGATCTAAGCATCCATCTGTACTTTTACTGAGCCCACATACTTTCTAAAATCTAATAGCACTACTACATAATACTTCTTTTATTTAATTAATTTGATTTGCAAAATTAAGATTAGGACATAAACTTTGTATCTGATATTTCTAGCACACTTACAAAACATTGAGGTCACTCGCAGAAATATTTTTAAAAATTGTAATAATAAAAGGAATAATCTTGAAATAATGTTTAGCAATAATTATTTTAACTGCTGTCTTCATGCATTTTAATTGAATCACATTTTTTGTTCAAACACTGCTTGACAAAAATGCCAAGTAAAAACTCATCTAATAATTCAGATTTAAGGAACTTGAACAGGTTGATTCAGATCATAATTTGCCAACTGAGCAGCTCTTATGTATGATTCTAGTCATTGCAAATTATCTCTGGGAAAGTTGTAAGCTTCTTTGTGTTGATGTATGTTTTAATTTACAAACAGACCATAAAATATATAGTGATTTAGAAAGTATATACTATTTGGAAAGATGCTTTCATTTTATGGAGATTTTCTTCTAGTCTTTTGAATTTCCTATTTGGAAAAATTACAGTTCATTCATTAAATTGTAGTCGATGCTGCATCATTACAATTTTTACAACCTGTATTAGAACTTTCCATGTTTTAGGTAGACGCATGAGAACTCCCTTACACAATAAAGCCTTTAAGTAACTTTAGGTGTTAGAATATTGCAGAGTCAGTCACATTTTATAGACTGGAGTCCTAACTGCTTTTTTAAGCTTTAAGTGTTTATTTTATCCTGATTTTGCTGAAGCTACAGTGTACACAGTCTGATCCATTTTGCTCCATGAGCAGACCTAATGCATCTCCTGTATCTGGCCTTTGCAGAGCACACTTCTGCCATGATTTCCCACCTGTCCTCAGGGTGGTATTAGTCAGGGCAGATTTTAACCTTTACACTTTTATGATTAGTCAAGTGAAGCAAGGTGTTCAGCTCTGTTCTCAAGTCTTAAATTCCACTATTTGCTTATATACAGTTTATGAAGTAATCATGTAGATTCTGTTTTCTTATTGCCAATGGTAAATTGAATGTCATGCCTACTGGCATACTAGTAAATTGTCACAAATTAAGTGTTGCTAGAACAAATAGTTTTATATTGCAAGGCTGGAAACCACAGTAAATGTTGTGATCATTCACAGAGATATTCCAAGCTGTTTTTGATGTCTTGTAAAGCTTTTTTTCTTCCACCTCCACATGAGGTAAATGCTATAGTTTAGCCTGTGTTGAATATAATTTCTATTTTTCCTATAAATAATCACCTTTCTGTAACAATTTTTGAATTTTTTTTTGCTGTGTCTGTATAACACCTTTTTAAAATTATTATTACAGTCCAGAAGTTTCTGTAACATTTTCATTTCAAATTGCTTTATTCCTAAGAATTAAAAAAAAAAAAGCTGCTAGGGAAAGTGATTTCAGTCATTCAGAAGAGCACATGCGTAAAAGACATTGGCTCAGCTGAAACAATTTTATCCACAGTCTAGGAAAAATAATGACCTTTTTTTTTAGATCCGTCATGGAAAATTTCCCCAACAGAATTTACTGGAGAGTGTTCTCATGAGTAAAAAGTGAAGCTTATGAATAGAATTTGGAATTCATACTTAACTCCTGTGTAGCGCATGCACTACCTAGGCACGCTGCAGTAGCATCTCTAAATTTGTAGCTGTAATAAGATCCTATGCTGAAAAGCCAACTGAGGAATCTTCCTGGAGATCGAACTGCAAGGGATCCTGTGACCACATGGTATTGTTCAATAATCATCCCAGAGTAAGGTGTTTATGCTGTTGGATATAGCAGTCTCATTCAATTAAAAGAACACCACTGCTTTTTAGGTGGTGTTTCTGACTAGCTGAGATGCTTGGGAATCTTCCAAATACTGAATATCAGACACTGAAAAGAATTTTTTTTTGGTACACAATCTCTTTCTCTTGTGCCAGAACCTCAATTCTGGGACTGGTGGCTGTGGAACAGGAGAATTTCACTTTTCCCTGGCCAAGGAAATCTCATCATTCTTTCACACTCCAAGGCAAAGCAAGGGCTTGCCCTTTTGGGTCTCAAGGGGGCCAGTTTGATCAGTTTAGTGCCTTGCACAGCTTACTTATATGCAATAGTACACCTCTTCTCCTACCCATATCTCTAGACTTTTAAACCCTAGGAAGCTAAATGTAGAATATAGTATGCCAATTAAAATATTTCAATTGTCTTTTTCAGAATATGAGGGTGCGGACAGTAAAGGGACAAGATTATTATTCTAAATCAGGAGCAAAATTCCATGGGAAAATGGAACAAAAATTTCTTCTTGTTGACTGTAAGAAAGTTATATATGGTTCTTACAGGTAAGATCAGTTGCAGAGGTGTCCACAGAACACCGGTCCTCTCAATGTGTCTCCTTATTGCAAAATATTTTTTCTGTTTCTAAAAATTCTTGTGGTAAACTCTGTCAGCAAATTTGTTTATTTTTTCTGTAATTTAACAAGTTGTCTTACATATTTATTCATATCTAGTCTAACACAGAGCCAAAATGTGACGTCCTCTCTTAGTTTCTCACAGATGAGAACTAAAGGATATAGCTTTCGCTTCAGCTGAAGACTCAATTAAAAAAAAAAGTTCTCATTTGTCTTATATTGTTTGAATAATTCTTGTTTAACACCCATTCTAGAAAAGGTTGCCAAGAATATATCTCATCTACTCTCCACCTTCTTTCCTGTATATGTGTGCAGAGCATAGGCTGGCAGAACGTACAGCTTTGCAGAGCTGGAAAAAAATAAGTTAAAGCTTACACATTATTAGATATTTTCCTTCTTTTCAAGCTACAGCTCTCTCTTTTGGCCCATTGAGTTAATTTCTACCAGCCTAGTGCCTGGGTGCCAGAGCCATAGCCACTGACTTTCATAGATTTCCACCACTGTAAGCTTTTGACAGTGTGGCTCTTTATTTCCTCTGAGACTCAGCCAGCTCCAAATTCAGACTGATGTGTATAAATGGTAGTGAGGTAAGTGACAAGTTCATAAATGAATCAGTGTAAGTGAGTTCAGAGAGAGTCTGAAAGCTTTAACATCTACAGACAGTGTTAGAGTTTGTGAGAATGTGATAGTTTTTCTCATTTCACTTTGAAAAACAACACTACTTTAAGACCTGGTGCTACGGGGGCTGCAGTCATCAATTTCTGTAGAAATTAAGCTTGCTTGGTATAAGAATCTAGACATTTTTAGCTGGAAAGATGGGTCTTTCTGAATTCCTGCTCTCTGGATTCAATTTAAAGTTAAGGTTTGTTTTAAATATTACAAAATATACTATTCTTGATGAAAATGAATAGAAAAAAACCGTGTATGTAATGATTTAATTAAATCTTGGTACACTTATTTCCTGAAGGATAGAAAACTAACGAAACATAAAATAAAATCGGTAAGCACGAATACAACAAACCTTTTTCCTAACATCTGGAAGAGAAATGCAAATAAAACACATCATTGATTGATTTCATTTACATTTTTTTCACTTATTTTTTGATATGAAAACAGGATAATAAAACAGTTTTGTATTTATTATAAACCACAGATTGCATGGTTGTAACACCATGATATTAGGTTTGTTGGAACTTCCTTGATGTACACGTTAGTGTATTTTATCTCTTTTTTCAGCTATAAAGTAGCTATAAACTGCTTTCTCCACTGAGGCAGCTTTTAGCATGTCTTCAGCTATTTTGAGTACAGTAGAAAAGAGGAAAACCTCCTTCATCTGAATATTGCACATTACAGTTAAAAGAAATCTTAATATCCACTCTGGTATACTTAGTAGAAAATGTAATCTTTTTAACCATTCCAGGGTGCATCTTTTTGCAGATATATTTAAAGTGAAGTATATTCTCAACTGTGGAAACAATTTTGCATATTATTCCAAATACACTCAACGTAACCACATGTCAACATTCTCTGACTCGGGATTGAATACAGTGGGTCTATTCAACTCTGGTTTCTGCCTTTGTAGAGGTAATCTTGTACCATTTGGCAGTTTACTCCAGTGTTCCACATTTGTGAATACTATTTGCAATATCCAGTGTTTATAAGGGCAGTTAAGTAGTTACACACCCATTCCGGCTCCCATTAAAATCAGTGGAAAGTCTCCTACTGAGTTCAAAATGGCGTCAGATTAGACCTTCCAAATACAAATTGCATGAATCATGCCCACAATTATTTATTTATTTAAAAAGTATGCTTGCAAAATCCGAGTTTGAGGGAAAGCTTTCTTATCAAGAAGGAGCAGTGTCATGCATTAGTTCAGAAAAGCTGTTTCTAATGGTCGTTTGTTCTTTTTTCAGCTTTATGTGGTCATTTGAAAAAACCAACCTCAGTATGGTTCAAGTTATCACAGGACAGCTGGTTGAGTCCTTTGATGAAGAGTTCCGGACACTGTATGCCCGATCTTCTGTTCCTAGTTCATTTGCCCCAGAATTAGTGCGGGTAGACAGTCGCAGGACACTTTGGGAGAATGATACATACCAAAATTCAGTGTCTTCCTTAGCTTCAGTTTCTAGCCAAAGGAACCTTTTTGGCAGGCAAGACAAGGTTCACAAGCTGGATCCTATTTATTTGAAAACTCGTGGAAGATATGCAATAAATGAAATCGATAAATACGGCTTGAGAAATCAAGCTTATAATAAACAACCATTTCATCCAGGTTTTAATATGCAAAATCCAATCCAGCAGTATCAGCCTAGTGAAAAAAATGAGCACTGGAAGAGACATAGCTATGCTGGAGAGAAGCCAGAAATGACTCCTTACCTATTGCTCAACAGAGCTATTAATAGAGCCAATAACCCATCAAATACTTGGAAAATGCCATCTGATAGCCTTAGTATTGTATCTTCATTACGAGGAGGATATGCAAATAACTACAATGTACCGCAGCAAAGTTTTGCTGATCAGTTTTCAAGACCAAAAATAAATCTTGTAGAAAGAAATTCAATTGTACGGAGGTCTTTTAATGGAACAGATAATCATATCCGCCATCTGCAGCAAAGGATGCCGACCCTTGAGCACACAACGAAATCATTCCTACGTAACTGGCGAATTAAGTCATACTTAAATGACCAGTCAGATTATCCAGCAGAGTCTAATGGATCCGCCTTGGGTGACAGATATGAGGGCTATGACACAGCTGAAAATATTAAAACTCATGCCCTTTATTCTCATTCTCGCTTAAGATCATCGCTGGTGTTTCAGCCAACTCTACCTGAACAGCAGGAAGTAAGCAGCTGTGCAAGTTCTTCAAATTCAACTATAATTGGCTCAGAAGGAAGTGCAACACCTAAAGGGACATCTAATCATGCCCCAAGTGTGGAAAATGGAACGGGTAGTGTTTTAGAAGAGCTTAGCACAAACGTGCCACTTAAATCAGATGCTCCAAAAAACCACAGAATTCATACTGCAGACAACACAAAACCTAGTGCAAATTCAAATGATATAGGGGGCTCATCTGTCTACTTGTACCCAACACTGTGTGCAGACAAACAGGCAGAAAATCTGAAGAACGTTCAAAATGAAAATATACTGAAAAGGAGAAGTTTTCCCATGTTTAATTCAAAGACTGTATTAGACCCTGGTGCCGGCAAACAGGCATCCAGTTATGTTTACAGCACACTGACTAGGCGTAGACTTAAACAGCCAGTTAATCCAAAGCTTCCCGAAGACTTACTTAAGAGCTCTAAAAGTTTGCACAGTGTGACCAACCACTTACCACAGGAGGAGAAGAATCTCGGAGAAGAACTGAAAACTCCAACTCCTACCAAAGCAATCTCTATGGCTGCTCTAGCTGAAGCCAGCAAAGAGGAGTCAAGTAAGGACTGCACATCAAAGAAAGAGAGTAAGAATTCTCCAAGTTTTCTAAAAAAAGGATCCCAGAAATTGCGGTCACTTCTTAATCTCACACCAGACAAGAAGGAAAACTTGTCAAAAAACAAAAGTCCTGCCTTTTACAGAATGTGTAGTAGTTCTGACACTTTGGTTTCGGAGGAAGAGAATCAAAAACCAAAGATTTCTGAGAATAAGACAGATTCTTCCCCAAGGAGAAAGAGAAACACATCATCAAATTCTCAAGGTAGCTTGCATAGAAGTAAAGAAGATGTCACTAGTAGCCCTGCAAAGTCTCCAAAGTCTCCAAAGTCACCAAAACCACCAAAACCTCCATCTGATGAATGCAATAAAAAGTGTCCCATCCTGTGCTCCCTTGAAAGTAAGTTCATAGAAACTGCAGGAGATGCATCTACCCCAAGATTTAATACAGAACAGATTCAGTATCAAGACGTGAAAGAAATTACAATGAATGCTACTCCTGACACTGTACCCATTTCTACTCTACAAAGAGCAAGTTCAGTGACACCCCAGCTGGCAAGCGCAAAACGCCAAGAGGAGCTAAGACCTCGTTTGAGTGAAAGACGTGTTTATAGTCGCTTTGAGCCATTTTGTAAAATGGAAAACGCTAGCCAGTCTGCAGGAAATGCGCCAAATAGCGGTTCACATCTCTTGGATATCAAAAGCAAGCCCTTAGGGAATAATTATGGCAGGAGTAATCACATGGTCAGCTACAACTCAACTACTTACCATCCACTGCAGCCTAATGAAAATAAACTCAGAGGATTTATGCAGAAGTTTGGGAACTTTCTACACAAAAATAAGTAAAACCTTTTTTGATTGGGGACTGTCTGAAATACAGCAAGAGTAGCAAAGCCGTGCATTCTTAACTGGATAAGACTGATGGGCAACTTTTGTAGAGCTTACTTGGGTTTCTTCAGGGGCTAGGACATTGGAATGAATGTATATATATTTACATAATTATCCTAGAATTATTATACTTAAGTTGTTACAGAAATTCTGTGTCCGTAAGATGTCTCAAGGGAGTTGTTTATAGTGTTTATATTGAAAGATTAATTTTATACATTTTCCTTGTGAAGAAAGCATGTACTCGTGTATTGTAAGATTAAGTGTAAAACAAAAATGTAAGATGTTTTTAAAGTTTAAATAATACTTTTCCAAAGATTTGCCCTTTAAAAATAGGATAACACTAGGAATAGTTGCTTGTGTCTTTTCAGCATTTATGTACTTTTAAAAATGATAAACGCAAATATTAATGCATTACATGTTACTTAGCCTTTAAAATCATCTTGGAAAGCCTCTTTTAGGGTTTACTTTGTTAGTAATTTACCCCATAGCATCTGTTGAATTGTTTGGGCTACAGATGAATCTTTCTTACTTTATTAGATTTTCCATGTAATTTGATATTTTTCTGAAGTATGTGGCACCACAGATCTTAAAGTGACCTTAATCTGAGCTTTCACAGACTTGTTTACAAGGTTAAACCAGTGTGAATGTAGGATGAAAGTTTAAAAAACTGCTTATAAAACAGAATGACTTGAAGAGAAGTTACAACTGGTTTAGATTTCAACTAGTTAATTACATTTGTATTATATGCCAGTATTCTGTAATGTATTCTAAAAATATATCTTTCATTACAATTTTCAATTTGGTATTTCCAAAAAAAATTGTCTGTGAACTTCCATTTCTCAGGTAAGTTTTTGAGTTTCACATGCAACAGTCTTTTTTAAATGTTGGCAGATATATCTGCAACTGTGACTTTAATAACCTAGTTTTTTAAAAAAGGTTACAGGTGTTTAAGCCTAGGTATATGATGGGAATGTAAACTCAATGCTGCAATGCTTGAACTGTTCATTTCCTGCTACTTTGCATCAGGATGGTAGCTACAAAGGCAGGAGTGATTAGCTATCTGTGAGATTCTTAAAACTCACCGCATCAAACAGTGAGACACCTCTCCTAAGCTAAAGAAAGTATCAGTGAAAGGTGGCAGCAAGTATTCAACTTTAGGGAAGGTATTTAGGCACCTAATTACTGTCCAGAGGGATGCATTTGTGTTCATCCAGGCCTCTCAATCATAAAAATTCTCCTGATATTAAGTGCCTAAGCCAGATCAGTTCTTATGAAAAATACAGCCAAGGTGATGTGCTGTGGCAGCAGCATGGCTGCTACTTCTTGTCAGTAGTAATTAGCCAAAACACCCAGCTGAGATTCAGGAAACTATGGCTCATATGTGTCATAGGTAGTTAGGCATGCTTTCAGAACAAACACAGAGAATTAAGTCCCACAGGTGAGAGAATGAAAAATGCCTTATTAGTAAAACTGATTGCGCATTACATCTGCAACAGTCACCAGGCAGCTTAACATTATCAGGATTTAGGCAGTACTGTAAATTTCCGGGAGGGGAAAAAAAAAACAAAACAAAACAGAAATCTAGGAAATTTTATTGCTGAAAGCTTATACAGCTAATGTCTTTGCAACCGTAATGTTTCAGGAGCAAATTTTAAGATAACGCTTGGCAGTCTTAGATCTGAAGGATCCTACGGCCTTCTGTGAAGGGCTTGACTTTGTCCTTCAAATACCAAAAAGGGGTTTTGTTCACCAGCTGGATCAAGTTCTACCTGTATCTGTTCTATGAATGGACTTGGGAAGAGATTTTATGCTGAAATCTGCTTGTCACCCGTAATCTGCTCCAGCTCCCAAGAGCTCACAGTATTATATCTGTGACTTGAGTGAAGCAAGATCAGCTTTTTCTTTAAACAGTTTTTCAGGCAACCTTACTGGCGAACATGACGCACTACAGCAATAACTGCCCTACTGTAAGGATGATATTTATTTTTAAGTCATGTGTCTCAAACCTCTGCTGAAAGTTTCAGTCTCCACTTTACCTGTTATCATAGAAGAGATTTTATGAATTTCTTCACGAACACTAGTCACACTGTTCGCTCCAAGGTGAAATGTCATAGTTGATATTTTTGCCAAGTGGCCAGTCATACTGGAAATATTCTGTCCCAACAGAGGCAGAAATTTCAGGCCCTGACCCCAATGCCAGGAGTGTCCCCTTGCTATTCCAGGAGTATTTTCAATATAGACGTAACATGCTTCCAAAGCTAGCCAGCCAACAGCAAGGCCATTCACACCGTACTCTTAATATTTGTTAGCAGGACAGACAGTTGTTTAGGATGATGTCCAAATTAACAAAACAGCAAAGGAACATAAACAAGGTGCACGCAATGCTAAAAATGGTGTAGATAGATAGGTTTTGAGGGATCTTTAGATTTCCCTCCTACTCATATGAGCTCTGACATATATTTGCAGGCACTGCTATACTTGGGGAGGAAATGAGAGAGAGGAGGGGAAGAGCCTTCTGGCAAGTTTTGAAGTGACAGTTCTTTGTATTTTGTAGTAAAGTTAGGAAATCCATCCTGATACAGACTGGAAATATTTTGCTATTTTTTGATCAAATTAGATTTCTAATTAGAGAGTACTGAGAAAACGAATGTTTTAATTTACAAAGTCTTATGTGTTTATAGATGTACAATGTTATTTTGTATTGATACACTGAAGATGAAGAGCTTTCAGTGAAAAGCCCTCCTATAGACTGAATAATATAAAATATTAGTCACAGTAGAACTAGAGGATTTATTTTTTCCTTTTCAGATATTTCCTCAGAGACACCGCATAAGAATGTTGCTGCATTAAGGCCTGATCCAACAGTAACTGAAATAAATGAAAAAGACTGCCACTGACCTCAGTGGAAGTTGGATCAGACGCTTAATGTATTGGCACCACTATTTTAGAGATGTTACAAGGCTGGATGCTGCCTGAGGACCATGAGGCTCTGATTCCAGGGAATATGGCAGGAACACAGATTCTCCTTCGGAGGTGGGAGACCACAGCAGGGAGCTCTACAGGGCAGCTGCTGCAGGGACCGACTGTATCACATTCCCTCCAGATTTTTTTTTTTAAAGATGGGAAAACACTGCTCTCCCATTCATGTCTGATTTGCCTCGTATGTGGGGAATCCAGTTATTTGACAAGGTAAAAGGGAGAAGTAGAAAAAAGAATAAATGCCTGCTCCTCAACATCCTCATCTTGAACAAGAGAAGAATATGCACATTTTTGGAGAGAAAAATATAATTTATATTTTTGCACAGCATTTTCCCTAAGCTTTTCCTGATGGTCCTCCTCCTTTTCCCAAGGAGATACATTTTGTTTAATTTGCCATAAAAACATGCTTTATGCATTGCATGTTAGTTGCACTCCAGACACGCCCCACGCACTCCCAGTTTTGTAAGGCTGTGAAGTAATAGCTATTACTGTGCATGACAGTCATTTGGCCAAATGGCTTGGAAGTTACGAAATCCATAAAAAAGTGTGTGTCATTTCCACATTAAACGGAGCTCTGTTAGCCTCATAGTGGATCAAAGACAGTGGCTATGGGAAAGCTGAACGGAGTTGTGGAAGGGTGGAGGTGGCCCTCAGGAGTGCAGTGGGCAGCGTAAGGCAGTGCAGCCGGCTGTGTCAGTAGATGCAGACCCTTCAGAGGTGGGCACATTGCATTCATGTCATAAATAAACCACCCCTACGTACAATCATAATGCCCAGTGAATAAATTGCTTCATTTCTTCAGCCTTATAATAAAGTTTTTACCGCCTCTCCAGTTGCAAAATGTTATTATCCTTTTTTAATGAACTTGCCTAAAGAACTGTACTCTTTATTCATGCTAGCAAATATGAACTAGATGTAAAGAGAGGTTAAAAATTAAGATGAATTAAACTTCCAGCTGTCTAATACATGAGGGTAATACTATTTGTTACAAATCTTGAGAGGAAAAAATAAGACTAAGCTTATCAGATGATAGACATTTGTCCATTAATAGCTGAAGAAGTAATATTATTCAGAGAAAAACTGTTCTGCCATTTTTCAGCTTTCTAAAATGTGTTAGGAAATGTCATCATTTATAAAAGGAGTCATGTGAAAAATAATACCAAAATTTGTTGCGAGACTATGTAAAAATAAATTTTAAAATAGCTCACAAGACTGTATGATAAATATTATTTGTGTTCGTCCGTAGCATTCTTTTTTCTTGCTCTTGCTCTGGGATAAGCTGTACAACAAATACGTAACTTTGCAACTGTAAGCAATTAATACACAGAGATGAGTAAGATTATTGTAGTGCTTACTGTAATATATTGCCCATATCAATATTGCGCTGCAGAAATGGGCTAGTTCATGTCTGGGATACTGTGGTATTTTAGTTTATTTCCATTTAAGTTAAGAGAGTTAGAACAACAAGAAGCTGCAGTCTTTCACTGGCAGTTCGGCTGTGTTACTCCAATTTTGTCTTCCCTTGCATGAGTACATATCCCATTAGCACCCCTGTGAGAAGAGAGGAGGCGGCGCTACGCAAAAGGCCGTCATCCTCTGTTTCATACAGGTACTTACAGCTGTCTTAATACCTTTCAACAGAGTGATTTTTTTTCATGGTTTTTAGCTCTAAGCTAAGGGTTATGGTTAAGCCTGCTTTCTTCATGTTTCAACATGACCCCAAAGGGGTTGCGTGTCCTCAGGACTGGGTCCGGTTTTGAGAAGTGAGAAGGAAGAAAAGCTTTGCTCTTGGTTAGCTCAGAACGGAGGGGATTTGCTCTAATCAAAGCTTCGAGGTAGGATTTCTGCTTTAGTAACATTGACTAGTTAATTTTTGCTTGATCCTCTCCTTGCTTGGAGCAGCCCCCCCAAAGTCAGTATTTAAAAACTATTTCCATATATTGCCAGACTTGAAAAAGCAACCAAGTCTTTTTTCTGAAAAGCCAGTACGGTTTAGGGTGCTATATTACCAAATCAATTCTTGGAATGTTTTGAAAATATCTTTGTGTGTTTCTGGAAGAGGATCTATTTTAATAAAAATGACTGGAAATCCCTCAGGAAGAAGCCACTGGATTCTGTGAAGACTATGCATCTTTCTCCCGCCATATATATTAGTACAACTAAAAACTCCATGGATAAATACAAAAGATTTAGGGAGGAAAAACAAACATTTCTGATAAGAGGCCCATGACATATTTATTTTGGTAGTGTTGCTTCTCTATGTAATTGAGGCTGAAAAAATAATTACTTTGTGTGCCTCTGAAGTACACAGAATGTATGGCAGGCAGTCCAAGCAGAAATATTTTAAACACGGCACACAGGTGGCAAGATTTTATTGTGTTTAAGAAATGAATGTAACTCATTGACTAACATTCGAACACAGGACTCCTACAGGTCTGGTGTACAGTCTCTGGTCTTGCCTCATTTAGCAATCAAGGTACTCAAAATTCAGACTGATAGTCTGCAATTTCCTAATCCTTCGGATAAGCCTTGAACAACCAAACCATTGAAGCATTAAACACACACTTACCTTTAAATTAGGCAGTCCCAGGATAAAGTAAAAGTATAATGCCAGGCATACGTTCATGTGCTTTGTTGGATTTTGGTGTAAAAAAGAACCTCAGCAAAGTCTTACAAGAAATAGCTGACATATTTTGGGGAAGGGTTAAGTATATGATTTCGTGGTTGTCTTTAGGCCAGGTCTGATTTTGACACACTATCGCAGACATGTTTCTTTCAAACCTTTCAAGCTGTTGTAAAAATTTGGTTCTGGTTTTAGAGTCTGGACCCTCAGTGTGGGATCCGTGGGTCCCTGGTGATCCGTCCGATTTCGAAAGGTGGCATAGAAGTGAGTTCAGATAACGAAAAAAAGAAATCTACCAGACAAAACAGAAAAGCATTTGCACGTACTTCAGAAGATAAAGCCATACGTGGACATTCACAATGTAGTTTTTGCCTGCTTAAAATGAAAGCTAGTATAGCAACACTGTAGAAGTGGTCTTTGGATTTGGAAAAAAAAATATATATATATAGTCTTTGGTTAAAAACAGCTGAGAAACACTGAACTAGATAATGCAAAAGAAATACTAGGTGTGTTACGAACACACAAGACCCAGAATAAGTATTGTTGACTCCAAAGGAGAAAAACAAGATTTTTAAAACTTCTCTGGAAGAAAAGAAATTCTGTTAAGTTGGCTTTGATACTAACAGATATATAAGACTGTCCTGGTTTCATTAAAAATTGTTACTTAATATATAAAACTGTTTTCTCAGATGGAATTCCTGGATTACATAGTAGCTATGTTATGGATGTACTGTATATGTACAGATACAAACCAAAAATTGTCTTTAAATAATTTATTACTTTTATTTTTTACCAAATAAAATGTTTCTTTTAAAGCTCAGCTCATTTCTATGTTCTTGTTTTCACTGCCTTGCACTATTAGTAACATTTTTCATTTCAAAATGTAGAACATGTCTAAAAGATGCTGACATCAAATATGTTGAGCATGTTATAAATTTAAGTCTTATGGATGCATGTGGATGCATTGATCTTTGCAGAACTACAACATCTTTGACAGTGCCATGTACAGGCTCAACAAACCATCCAACCAACAGAGAAAGGATCAAAACTGACATCACTTTAATGTAAAATTTCTGGAATAGAATATAGGTAGCAGCAAGCTAGATCAGCAATTAAACAGGACAATGTCAACTGCGTTAGCATCCTGTGTTTACTTTCAGGGTCTCGTATCACTACCTTGCTCTGACATGTCTGATTTGTTTGCCTTCCTGTTTATTGTACCTTGCCATTGACATCAGGTTCAATAGTCTTTTCCGTTTCCTCCTTCCATCTCCACCTTAATTTCCTGCTTCTCATTTATGTGAAACATCTGCCAGAAGTCTGCTTGCCTACCTCTTGCCTTGTAAATGCCTCTGAAAAATTCATTTCCATCATATGGCTTACGAGAATTAGCTTCAGATAGCTTCTCTGTGCATGAGTGTATACTACTACTGAATGGCTAATGATGAATGGATTTTGAATCCCAAATATGTGCTTGATACTTTTAAAAAAACAAGTAGGAAAGACGGGAACCTTTCTTGAACAGCTTTCAGTCTGTATTTAGATGTAGTGGATGAAGGAAATGAGTAGGAAAGGAGGGAAGAAGAAAAGGACAAAGATTATGAAACAATGAGGTAGCTTTTCAGCTACCAAATATGAAGACTTTTATGGCTGGGGTTGTGGGGATGTATATGCAGACACACATGCGTATAACTGAATGCATGATACTGAGGCTCTTACTTATGTAGGAGCTTCTACTTACATAGAAATGTCAGTAAAATTCATCTCAGTTAATTGACCTCAAGATTTTTCTCAGTTACCACATACAAGAATATGTTATAATTCCCATTTCTTCTCCTTTCCTTCCTCAATTTCTTTCGTTTATGTCCAACTGAAACTTACTCTGCCAACAACTCTGTCTGAAGCATTTGGAGCTTCACTAAGTAAATACCAGAAAACCCTAACCCTTTCATTTTCTGGAAGTATCGATTAGTTTGAATGGGGAGCCATGCCTATAGCCAAATGAAGCCCAGACCAACGACCACATTAGCTGGCGATTTCAGATAATGAAGTACATTCATTACTGAAAATGTGTCAATTTTTGACTGATTAGGTGGTTTAAAATTAGAGTAATTAGAATGCAATTTATTGTGGAACTACCTGAATGCTGCAGAGCCACGTTGGTGCTGCCGTTTCCATCCCACAGCTGCAAGCCCAAGGCACAGTGGCTGCGCTGAGTGATCCCTTTCTTGAATTTTGTTTAGCAGAAGAGCAAGCATGCTCTAACTGAAAACCTTGCTTCTATTAAAAGCCTCTAAGATTGTTAGTTTTGATGGTGCCGATCTCTGTATATAATAAACAGCCTTTTACTCTGTATCTCAAAAATGACCAACCTTCACACTATATTTGAGACACACAGCTATTTTGTCTAAAACTAACGGCACTTGGTGCACTGTGTTAGGATGAATGTCAATGAGTAGTCAATGCTCCAATAACAAAAAAAGATTAATCATTACTGTTGGCATGCAATGGCCAGTTTCAAATGCATCAGCCGCTGTCTTCACAATTGTTCTGTTCTACTTGCTGCTAAAAATAAAAATATCTCAGTACTTGCCAAGGTAGGGCAAGCTATTACGAGCCAGGCTTGCTGAAGTCTGCATCCACACAACGCTGAGCACTCAAGCAGTGATGGAGAGTCACTGATGCTGCCAGGGCTGGGGGTCTGGGTGTACTCAAACTCCTCCTGAAGGTTTTCCCTAATTAAAAGCAATAAAGTGATCAATATAAGCAGCAGGGTGGCAGATGATTGTAATCTCCTGAGCTTATCACACTAACACCCTTATCTGGCAGAAAAGTGCTGCGCAGGTGTCATGCATGCCTCAGGAGTCACATCCCCTGTTCCCTCCTCTTCGCAGCAGGGCAAAGATTCAGGGGAAAAAAAACATAGGGAATTAGAGGAAAAAAGAATTCGGCAGATCAGAAACTAGATTGTCAGCAAATTTTATTTTCACACCCCACACGAACAGGCTTTATGAGGAGAACATCCATCATTGATTATTGGATAATAAAATAAGTAAAACTCAGTTTTCTAATTATTTCGCTGAAACTCTTCTCTGGATCTTATGATTTGTGCAAATTTCTGGCAGTTTGGAGAATATTCTGGAGAAATATCATTTACACATACTTTTTTTCAGTCAAGTAACTCATGGTAGAGTATCTCTATCATTGTCCAAAGGACAATGCAATTGTCCTTTGATGCTTTAAATGACCAGGCAGAGACAGTATCGCAAATCATGGATCTAAATAGTGTCCTTCTCATTTACTAGGAAGAAATAAGATGCAAGAGAGAAGCATGCCTCCCTTGACAGATTTCAAGAATACATGTTCTGCAATCTGGCTTTTTTAACTTAATTTTCTTACGATTTTGTCATACCCACTGTGCAGACTTGAAGCAGTAAAACTTCCAAAATAGTAAATTATCAAGCCTTCAGGAGATTAACAGACTGAAAGTTTTGCCTGGGGCATCTTTGTACCTTTTTTTTTTTTTTTTTGGAAAGACATGGCCAAGGAGCCAAAAGCAATGAAAATTTTACAAAAGTAAAACAGAGGGCACTTTTGTGGCTCATGCAGTGCTCGCACTGCTTCTCTGCTGCGACCTCTGAGCTACATATTGTTTTTACTTCTCTGCTGAAAACCTGTGGGTTCAAGTTACACCTGTTACACTGGTCTTCCAGTCCCCTTTCCAAAGACTCATATTTAACCCCCTCATTTGCTGTATTATTTCATTCACCCTTCTGTGTGATTTTTAAAACATAATCTATATCAAAATATATTTTTTTAAATTTTCTGAGGAATATCACCTCTTACAGAGCTAATGTGGAACACATTGACTAGCCTTGCCTCATTTTGAGGCACACACTCACACACACGCTTTTTTTTCTGAGCTTGATCAGCTCCAAAGACCCTATTCAGAAGTGTTCTACAATTTAAAAGAGGAATTTTTCAGTAGAGAAAAATTTGCAGTGTTTAATGTTTAGGCTAACAGGTAAAATTGTATTCAGTTTACAGTTCAATAATTTGTTTCAATTATTTTCAGATCAACTACATATAACAATGTTAATCTCATTACCTTGAGAGATTAATACTAAATTGATAGGTGACAATCTAAATTCAATCAACATTTACATCATTTGCATTTCCTTGAGCAAGCGCTATTTAACCTCATCAAAAAAGAGTGAACATTACGCTGGGGTATACCCTTTTTATAAAGCATGGCACAAATCTGCTTGTATGGAACTATTATCAGCAGAGAAAAAAATTAGTAACAGTGGATAGTACAAATCTCCCATACTAAGTTTTGAAGTAAAATATCTAAAAATACGCTAGGGATTATGAAATCCAAGTCCCGTTTTCAGAATCACTGAGATAGATAGCTTTTTGTTTCTGGGTGTTTTTTTTTTAACACTGTCTCCGGGCTCCTTTTTTTTGCACGCAAGCATGACATTTTGAAAAGATTCAACCAACTCTTATCGATTTCTATAGGAGACAGGTAAACACTTTTAAAATCTGTAAAGACTGCAAACTACTTATGTGATTTTTGGAAAAGATTCCCTCAATCACACACTTTGAGTGAACCTCCAGGGGTCTGTGCCAGACAGTTTGTGCCAGGGGTTTGTGCTTTCTCAAGAATCACATACCAAATTTTGGTCACACAGACAACTTGTAGTGTTTATTTTCAAAAGAACTTCAAGAAGATATTGAGCTCTTCAGATGACAAGTCTTAGAAAGTCTGGGTAATAAATAAATTAGATATAGATTAAATTAGAACAGGAAAAATGCATTAGTTTCTATTTTTCTAAATAAATCTTAATTTTTCTTTCCCCAAGATCAAACACCTTTTATTAATGAATAAATACTCTTCCTTTGAATTTTAAATTACTCTGTTCATTACCACAACTGCCTTGAGCTCCAAATTATAAGAAACATGAAAGACCTGACCTTGCAAACTTTAGCTAATTCACGTATCAAGAAGTATTTCATGCAGCATATGTTACTGTGTTCGTTCACAAGTAATTAAGTACTTTTTTTCGTATTACTTGAGAAGTAAGAACAATTATGCCCTTGAACTCTTTAGAAATGTTTTAATGTGAGAAAAAAATACGAGTCAAAGTATTTACATCATAATACTCGAATACATGTCTATTAATCTCTTAATTAAATGGGAAAAAAATCAGAGAAGAGAAAAGGGATATTAGTGTCTTCATCTGCCTGAGGCAGTCAAAGTGTACACTGGCATATTTTAATTCACTGTCAGCAGCAAACTAAATCTGCAGCACTTTGAAGTAGCAAATAAGATGACAACTAAAAACATTATAAAGCACAGGCCAGAATTTCATACTGAGCACCATGATTACCTGCTTCATTAGTCTTAAAGCACAGATCTCAGAAGATTTCAAAAGCTTCAATCATCTGCTACTTGTGCAAGCAAACAGTTGAGTTTGCCCATGCAGAGCACCGCTCAGGTGAGGCAGGTGTGGTGCTGGCACAGCGCTCGATGTATTCACTGAGCAGTGCCACAGGAAAACCTCACTTGGCATTTTAAATGCTTCTTCACAACTGGATGGACAGTTCCTGTCCAAACGGTCTCTGGGCAGGTCCTCTCCTCCACAGCTCCATATCCTCCCTCTAATTGTTTCTAATTTTCTTTTCTTTTCTTCTTTTATGTACGGAGCTCAAATCTAGAGTTGAATGAGTTGCATTCTGTTCTGACTAACGCATCAGCAGGTTCCAAAATCTCTGCTCTTGCTGTTGGTGTTGTGAGCCACACCAGCCTCAGGGGATTTCCACTCCTGGCAGGTGGGCCATTTGAAAAACTGAGACATCTTCCAGAGTATCACATAAAGAGAAGAAATGGAAAAGTGTTCCTCCTACTCAATGATATTTTTGAAGTTCCTTTTTCAACAGGGGCAAACTGTTGTGGCAGGGAGAGGGGGTCAGAAGGGAGCGAGGTCACTTCTCCAGTGGGCAATTCAAAGCAACATGCAACCATAAGAAACAGGAATCTGGCCTTATCAGTAAGGTAAGTTAATAGCTCTACTCATGTAAACAGCTCTGGGAAGTCTCAAACAAGACTGGTCCACAGTGTTGCTCTCTCTGATGACAATTTCACGCATGCAGTCAAGATAAATGACCATGTCTTCAGTTTTGCCGCATTTCCTGAAAGAAATTCCTTCTCACCACACTGCTACCCATGCATTTATGGGTACAACACGTCACCAGAGTGACTGCTGAGAATCATAATGGTATGTTAGATAAATGCTCAAGCTATGCCCAACTTTGCAGTTAAAATGAGAATTGATAAAATATCTAAAGTGTAATAGTTCAATGCCTGCTCAGGTATCTCTATTCTTTTCTCTTGGCACTAGAGAACCAATCACAGAAGAGATGACAAAGCTAGCATTTAGGCCAGCCACAGTTTCCAAAATTTGGTACTGATGTGTTGGTTTGACAGTAGTCTTCAGATGATAACTGATTATGTATATATAGTGTTATGTATATATATTTATACTTATAATACTTATTATAAAAATAATAAATACTAGTATTTATATATTTGACCTGATAGGGTAGTAAAACGCCTCAGAATTAAGAGCATATTAATAAAAAGTCCTCTCTTTTCGGCTATTTCTTTACCGAGCTCCAAAATTTAGAAGAGAGCTTTCTCTGAGGTTTAGTTTAGCTAGTAAACAATTATATTAAGTTATACTTAGGAAACATGTAGTTAATCTACTTTCAGGATGATCATGATACAAGCATAAAAGGATGATCGTCAGATGAAAGGGTATAGAAAATATGAACCTAATGACATGCTCTTTCAAATCTCTTTTTTTTTCCCGTGGATGTGATGCATATTCCCTTTATAAATGAAAAACTGTAGATGAATCATAGAGTAAAAGTAAAGTGAATGAATGGATCTTGCCTCCTGTAGAACACAGTTACTGATGTGTTCATTACCTTCAGCTAATACTACAGCTTACAGCTGCTATATTAAAATAACGCTGAAGCAATTTCCACCCAAGAGAGGGCAGTTCCAAGTCCTGATTTTCGGGATGGGCAGTATTTTAAAATAAAGGACTGCACGAGCACATGGCAGATTAAGATTCAGCAGTTCTTCCACAGGTTTCTTATGCAACCAGTTAAGACCTGATTTCTAAACAAGTCTTGTGACTGCACCTCTGTATCTCCCAAGTGTAATTTAGGCTGAAATAAAGAAGCAGAACTGGTTATAAAGACCAAAACACAGGTCTGTCTATCTTATCCTTATCTAGTGCTTCCTTTGCTATACGACTGCTCATCTTCAGCAGGAAGGCTCCCACGAGGGGCTGCCCGTTCCCCTCGGCTTTCGCAGACCTTTATCCTCCGGTAATACCCCACAGTAATACAGTGCTGACTAACTTTGGCTTTCTGAAGTTTTCACTAAGGTTTCTACATGACTCATTCAACAATCCTTGTATTAGTTTCAATGGTGCTCTTAAATTACCACGTTCAGTTTTGGTTTAAGAAATCTACTGTAGCAATAAAGGGTGTAATTTTTATTTACTTCTTTTTATGCAACATTGCTTAATATTTGTAATATTAATTCCAGTCTGCTGCTTGATTTTTTTTTTTTCCAATTTTCTTTCAAGACCAGAAAATAGGGTGACATATGCTAGGGAAACATGCAGCTCCTCATAGCACAGAGAGAGCACAGCAAATCCAATAGTATAGAAAGGAGGCAGATTGCTGGTGCTTCCCATGGAAGTAAGTAGGATGATGGGGCTCCTGGACAAACGATCCAGAAAGGATGGTGAAAGATGTGGTGCCTTGCAGACCAGGGAGACAGGGAAGGACTTCATCTCGTTCATTTCTGTGAGTCAGTCAGATATTTTTCATTGGCCACAGATAGAGGAAGATTCCTCTATCAAACAGCTTCCAGGTGGGCCCAAATTCAAGGTACCCTGGAAGGGGTCCAGCCCCTGAAAGCAGCAGGTTATCTCCCCACTGACATCTGCATGAATGAAGTAAAATAACCACCGAATCTCCGCCAAGAGCTTCCATACCTTAACCGTTTTCAGGAGATTTTTGTTTAGCCCTGCTAAGGGAGTGGCAGCAGTAACTGAACAAGCAATTGAAATACCTGCTCAAAGCCGGAAGCTAAGTTTGACTATGCAGTGATGTGCTGCACACCCTTGCCAAGAGCTGTGTTAGCACAGACAAATGGTGACCATTGATTCCAGGCCCCAAAATCTGGAGCTTATTTCAAAATTATGAACTTTGCCTTCTTTTACCTTTTTTTGAAATAGGAAGGTTCCTTTGGGTTATAGAGCTGCATATTGTGCCCAGGGTTCTCCAAAGCAACAGAAGTTTTCGAAAATATTTTAAGGCAACCAATAAGAAATGCTTCTGGGAGAGGAAGATTTTCAAAAAGTGCTGAGCATCTCTCTAATAATAACATTCTTTGAAGTACTTTTAACTTAATAGCCAAATGGGACCAGAAATACTCAGAATCAACTTGGTTTTGGCTTTAATGTGTCTTTTTTAGTATTTGGCTGTTTCCGTCGTTTTTTATGCCAATTATCTACTTTTATGCAGCTCCCTCTCTGAAAGTCTAAGCAGCTATATATTTACCAATACATGGCTGCATAAGTGCATCTTTTTAACTTGCATCTTAGTACTTTTTTTGAGAATCTAATCATTCCTTCAAGATCATAATTGTTCTGGATGTGCACTGCACAAACTGTAGCTGATCAAGAATTTTTTGCTGAAAACTTTTTAGAAGGAAATATCAATGCCCTGAAATGAAAGCTTTTTTTCTTCTGCAGTGAACTATTTCATGAATTTTTCAACTTGAAAAGATTTGGAAAAATTTTCCAAAATAGTTTGACTACTTCATTCAGTGATTCTAGAAGTAGAAATTCCAGCCCATCCTGTTCAAAATGAACATTTACTTTCAGATAAGAGCATGCGTACAAAACTGAACATGTAAACAACAGTCAAACACCATTGACCTGAATGACTTTTCAAATATTATTTTGAACTTTATTTTGCTAGTAATATTCCACTTTGCCTCTTTAATTTTGAACTGATTTGTTTTTTCTTCTAAATATCAAAAAAGAGTCAGGTGGAAAATTTGTTTTCTTTCCCAGCTCCAGTATGGTAACTCTGTGGGACAGATTAGAGATCTATTGCAGTTATTGTCCATCCAGCTTGATGCAGAAAGGTGTAAACTGATCGTTACTACCAAATTAGCTCTATTTTGCTTTGCAAATAGTGAACTGGTATATGCGCAGCAATATGCGTGAATTCAGGAGGACAAGAGACAAGGGACATAAATTGAAACAAAAGTGGTTCTGACTGGACATAAGGAAAACTCTTTTTCCCCATGAGGGCAGCCAAGCAGTGGAGCAGGTTGCTCAGAGAGGTTGTGCAGCCTCTGTCCTTGGAAGTTTTTAAGATCCACCTGGATGAAGCCCTGAGCAATCTGGTCTGGCCCCATAGCTAACCCTGTTCAGAGCATGAGGTTGGACTGGAGACCTCCTGAGGTCTCCTCACTCCTGAGTTATCCTGTGCTCCTAATTTATCACAAAGGCTAAAGGAGCTCCCTTCCCACCTTCTTACCAGCACTTAGGCCTGTCTCCTGTGACCATCTCTCTGCTTTTTCACTGTACCATGCATGGGACACCTGTGAATATCCAGCTGCTGCATGACACTCCTGGTGGCTCTGCTGAAGCTGGAGGAACCACGCTGCTGTGCAGCAGCCCAGCATGAGGATCCCAACTCTGCCTACTGCCCACAACCACGGCTTCAGGCGTGTCCCCAGCATGTGACACCATAGGCAAAATGGCTTTATGCAGGGCAGGAGAGAGGGAAACCTTAGTTCTCCCACAGCTGCATGAAGCCTGAGGTGCTACCTGTTGCTGAGCATGGAGCTTTCACTATTCATCTCAAGTGGCAATCTGTCTCCCATGAGAGAATATGCTGAAGGGAGGCATAATATTTATGGTAGTCGTTGGGTTTAACGTGCAAGCTGCAGTGTGCATTTTATTACTTTGTTTTATCTATCTTCTGCAAAACACTTCTGTGTTAGCAATCTTTGTGGGTACAAAGTTTGCACTGGGGCCTTATTTTGACAGATTTAATGTTTCTTGATTTAGTTCAGCATTATTTAGCCTACTGTCTTTGAACTACTGTTGCTCCACAGAACATAAAAGATGTTCCACACAGTGATTGCATACCCCTGCCCAACCCCCCAAAAACTCATACAGTCAATCACAAAGGAAGAAAAACGAGGAAAATCAAACAATAAATAGTATTTGAAGCTTACGCTGTTGTTCTGTGTTGGAAATGAGAGCCATTGTGCCAACGCTACACAAGATAATCCTTTTCCTCCTTCAGATAATAGATGTTCCTTTAATTAAATAAGTTAGTTGACATTTCAGTTAAATGAAAATAATTTAGATTTAGGTTTAGATGCTCTGAAAGGCTTCCCGTGTCTTATTGGAATTCCAGGCACAACAGAGCACCAATTTGGGCAATTAAAATTTCTAAGCATTGCTTTTTTCAGAAGTGTAGCTTGCTAATGCCAGCTATTCTAATAACCAGATTTTTCACAAGTATGTAACATAATGGATAAAACTTACATAATATTCTTTTAATTGCATCTTTAATGTTTCTATAATTGCCAACTCTGATACTGCAGCTGCATTAAATTTTGTTTTCTTAAATAGAAGGAAATGATAGTTCTGTTTCCATTTCATGTTGAGAATATTCCATGGAAACATGTCTATGAATGTTTTATGGAACGCAAGAGAAATGTCATGGACTTATCCCAAAGAATATTTTTGTTCTCAGCTACAGTTTTATCAATACTTCTTCACATAAGGCTCACACTGAGCCCTATATGCAGTTTAGGGCTAGATAGACAGGTGAGCAACCACCCCTAAACGTCGTTCACTCTGCCACTAGTCCTGAAAGTCTCAGGATCTTTTCTTAACTGTATGGCCTCACACAGGACATCTCTAACTGTATAGCTTTCATAGGGTTAAGATCACCAGCAGTTAAGAATTTGTTTTCTTCTAACGAAACAAAGCGGCACGTGCTTTCCAACCTGTGGAGCACCCCTCCGAGTGTCCCAGCTGCACCAGCCTCTCCCTATGTTTCCTCTATATCTCTCCTTAAACTGTTTTAATCACTTGATGTCTTTGAAGTCATTTCAAAGGTCTGTTGTTAAAGAATAATATCCAGTAGCTACTGCTTCCTGTTGCTTTAGGCAGGGAAACTGCCTCAGGTAATGCTCCTGCTCACTTCTTGATGCTTCATTCAGCAGCAGGGTTCTTTCCCTGCATCTTCTTGCCTCTAACTCTGGGCGGTCAATCCTTTGTAACTTCTTAGAAACAGCATGCAGGAAGGAAGAAAAATGCTGAACACAAATATTGTACTGTAGTTAAATATGCACCTACTGTACAAAGTTTACTAGGAAATAAATATTTAGGAATATTGCGTATTAATGATGATCATAGAACCTGGAGGGAACTGCTTCTTCTCCCACTAGTTTTGCATCTGAACAAATCCAATGATATTCATGGAGATACTCTTGTGTTTCAGTGATATGAAACCAGATAGAAGTGTTGTGTATGTTTGTCCCTTACAGAAGAGTGAAATGTGATTTACCTCATCGTTGTGTAAGTGAGGATCACCTGCACTTGAAGTCATTAGTCACAGTCATAATCTGTAATGATTTTTTTATTGCTGTTAATATTATTATTTTGTGTGAAGTTGGACATTATATATAGTCATTTAATATCCGTAATTAAAATCCTACCCAGTATTTTCGAGGTATAGCTGTCAAATCTGCTGAGTGACATGGCTTTATATGAGTAGAAGCTGAGAAGCCTGGAAGCTATCAACCAGTAAGTATGACCAACACCTTGAATGACTCTACAGGGCCAGCAGACATATTTTAGGCCTTAGGCACATCTGTTTTGCCCTAGATAATTGCCTACAAATGCCCAAATGAGGATTCCCTTAGCATTCCTCCCATTGACAAAGAGTACTAACTTTCGAGTTAATCTGATCATCTTCCAACATAGATATTTGGGAGGTGGCAGATTGGAGCTACACTGGTCGAGCTTTTAGCTCATACATACCTCTTTGAATTACAGCTAAGCTACTTACCCTCTTGCTTTCTTCTAAGTGCTAGAGAAAATATGGCCCATTATATGCTAGGAATCTTCATTTTATTACTTCTGCTTGGGAAATGTTGTGCGCTCTGTAATGGCATCTTCAGTTTTCTGAATGCATATTCAGGAAGTGCTCTTACAATTTCTGCTGGTTTTTGTAAAAAGTGATGCATTGATTTATACAGAATCACAGTATTACTTTTAAAAAGAAACCAGTTTAGGTCTTAACTATAAATGTCTGAAAAGGCTAATAAATAGCTAATCTGAAAGATAAACTATTAAGAGAATATAAACTATATCAAAGTGGAACTGATGATAAACTCTTATCTGATTTTTTTCTCCAATTCTTTATTCATGTCAGAAGGTAAGAGTCTGAGGTCTCCTTAGTGCAAAATATTTAGCTTTAAGGAGGGAAAAAAATCAAGAACAAGTTCATAATGATGTCAACACAGTTACAAACGCACTTCTATCTTCAGAACAAAAGAATCATGCAAAAATGACTTTTACTAAAATCACATTTTTATTCATCTAGTCTGCATTTTTTATAACAACCTCAGAGACGGCACGCCCCATGTGGCTATAAAGCGTATGAATCAAGCTTCTTGTTTATGGGCATGACTATCCATTTAAGGATACTCCCTGTTGACTCATCTGAAAGTGCAGCTTACAAAATATCAAGAAAGGCTCTTATTCATCAGAGCAATGTGAACATGCAGAATTTCTCTGGGTTGGTTTTCTTTCATGCTGCACACCTGCCTAATAACAAAGAAGTGGAAGTCATTCAGAGATGAATGCATTAAAAACCTGAATTTCCATGGAAATAGATGCAAGATAAGGGTAGAATAAAGAACAGACCTTCAATTAAGTTATGAGACATGAAATCTGACCTAAGTTATTTTTTTTGCAATGCTTCTCAGGTGTGTTTATAACTGTAAGTGAAGGAAATGCAATACATAAGCATATATGTATCTCCCTCATCCTGCAGGGCTGCTCTACTAAAGAAGGGCATTTATTTTGTGACATCATGAAAGCAGTTATATTCTTTCATTACAAGTTTTAGCTCATACTACAGGTCTTCCTTAACTTAACAGACACTTTTATTGGGTATATTCGTAGGAGTTCTACTTTGGGAAGGAAGGTGTAAATATCGTCCTTATTTAGCATGAAATATTTTCCAAACTATATTATTCAGATATGTTGTGCTATAAGTAGGTAAACAAAATCTGAGAAAAATTTACCTTAATCTGATGTGATAGCTCATTCCAGCTCTATCAATAAAAAGGGAAGACAGAGCACATATAGAAGTCTTGGAAAAACATAGAATATGAAACGGTTCTCCATTTTTTTAACTGCCAGAGCTTTATTACATCTCCAAAAACACAGGCCAAAGTGTGTCATGAGAATAACACAAAGAGAGCAGCCATAACATTCTTAGGTTATTGATAACTGAACCAAATATGACTTTATAAGTAAAATCTCTCAGTCAATACTGTAGGGTAAGAAAGACTGCTTACCACTAGTTGTGTAACTTGTTTGTTAAGCCATATGTCAGGTAATTTAGACAATGAGCAAGCTACCAAGAGAAACTGCTTAATATATTGTTTGTCAGAGACAAAATGTCTTTTGTTCAGAAACAGAAATTGCGAAGGATCTACAAGTCAGGGGTGAAAAGGGACATACATCGTGTTCTACTCTTGGTCCCGAAACTCAGATGTGAGCATGTGTTTCTAGCTTCATATTTTTGCCTCTTTACCTATCTTACCTCTTTGAATGCAAACTGCCTGTTTGTTTCATGTAAGATGAAGAATGAGATTAAGAACAGTAAGACTTGCACAACCCACAAACTTTTCACAGAATCACAGGATAGCTGGGGTTGGAAGGGACCTTAGGAGATCATCTAGTCCAACTCCCCTGATCAAGCAGGATCACCAACAGCATGTTACTCAGGACCCTGTCCAGATGTGTTTTGAATATCTCCAAGGATGGAGACTCCATGACCTCTCTGGGCAACCTGTGCTGGTGTTCAATCACCCTCACAGTGAAAAGTGTTTTCTTGTGTTCAAGCAGAATTTCCTGTGTTTCAGTTTCTGCCCATTGACTCTTGTCCTGTTGCTGGGCACTAATGAGCCTGGCTCCATCTTTTCACCCTCCAATCAGATATTTATAAATATCGGTAAGACTCATCTTTTCTCCAAGCTGAATAGTCCCATCTCTCTCAGCTTCTCCTTATATAAGAGATGCTCTAGTCCCTTAATCATTCTCAAATGCATCTCTGATCCATGGCTCTACTCTCTTTAGGCTAGAGAAGTCACATTATGTTTAGAAAGAGCTGAGTTTGGGTAGCTGCTGGCAGAAATGCTGCTGGCCTCACCTGGGCTTCGTCCATCTATTTACAAAGCGGACTGTTGGACTTGTAATGTGGTGGCAAGTGTTTCCAGCTTCTCACTTTCCAGAGAGCTCTCGACTTGATCCAATCTCTGTACCCTCCTAGAAAACTTGTGCGCAAAAAACTATGGGAGATCAGGAGGTACTGACTGCAAAAGGCTTGAATTCTGGCTTACCTGGCTGTTTAGACGCATTCTTTGTCTCTTTCTGTGTGTCTCTTTCTGCCTATGGTCTAACTCTGTTTGACTCCCTTGACACTACTATACTAAAAAGACATAACTGAAGTTATGCCTATACACAAGTTATTGCAGCAGACTAAGGTTCTAAACTCCTTTACTTTATTTTTATTTTTATGTTTATACTATATTTGTCTCAGATAAGCTCTTTCTTTGCCCATTCTTGAATACTTCCTTTCTTCCCGAAAGATAGTTAGAAGATGAATCAAAATATCGTTTTAGTAGAAACTAATTAGAATTTAATTTGATTAGCACTTCAAACAAGGTCAGTGACTATAAGATAAAATGTTAACAGAAATATTCAAATAACATGCCACCGAATTTAGGAACGTTTTAGGTAGAAGCAAGAGATGCTCTAAATAGCTGTTTCTACTAGACTGTTAAGACTTTTATAAATACAACAGTGCTAATCCTAGAAGGTGTACTTTGAGATAGAAGCTATTTCCAAAGTTAGGATACTTAATGGGGAATGAGTGCATGTTTTGCACAGCGTATTGTACACAAAATGGTAAACTGCACAGACTGAAAAGAGTGTCCTTATCATCTTAAAATACAGCAGTAAAAAATAATGACGGAATTGGGTGCAAATTCAGTGTGGTCCTATAGGCCAAAGTAAATTTGGAAAATGGTGTTTGAATGCTGGAGCAGGTTGTATAAAGAGGTTATGGAGTCTTCATTCTTGGAGATATTCAAAACCCAACTGGACAGAGTTGCAAGCAACATCTCTAGGTGGCCCTGCTTGATCAGGGGTTGGACCAGATGATCTCCAGAGATCCCTTCCAGCCTTGACTATCCTCTGATTCCTTGATGCTGTGATTCCTGTGGCACTGAAAAGATCCTCCCTCACAAATGCAAGAGTACTCATAGGCGATATGAATCTAACACTTGACCTCATCTGGACCTGTGGCCTTCAGTACCCATAAGCTTATGTATTTGAATAACCTTCAGTACCTTCAAAAATACACATACACATCAGAAATAATTCTCTCTTCCTCCTCCTGAATAATATTTAAGGAAAAATAAAAAAGTCCGCATTAACAAGCATCAGGAGATTATAATATCTAAAAATAAAGATACTAGATCTCAAGGTACTGATATAAGTCCCAGATCAGTCACCTCAGGAGTCAAATCTTTGCTCACAGCTACAGCATTTAACAATTTCTAAACTATTATTCTATTATTCTAAAAACAGTCATTAAAAGTCACAATCAATCATAGAGAAAAGGAGAGGCGAAATAATTAAAATGTTCAGATACGAAGTATTAATAATAGCTTCATTTTAATCATTTCCATTCCACTGCTGCCATAATTTTCCTAAGGAAAATCTCCTGCCGTGTGACAACCTTGGATAGTATAATAGATTGTAATATATGGCTTTCTAAGGCAGATGAAAATAAATTAATTGATGTGTCCTGATACTTTTTTTTTAAAAATTTCTGTTTCCCACAGTTAAAGCAAGATCACATTTATATGCACATGTAGAATGGGCAGAAAGAAAGGAAATTAGCAGGAGATTAATAAAAGAATTAGTAATAGAAAATTAATGAAAATCAGAAGATGCACAGGTGTTTACAAGTTCTCCTCTGCTTTGGTCTATGGATCAGTTTTCAGGCTCAGGACTGTGCAGAAGTATCTAACAGTAGCCTGATGGGTTTGAAGGACACTTCATGCCTTCTTTACATTCACTTCAATCCTCCACAGAAAAGAAATCCGAATTCTCTTCAGACTAGTAATTTGGATACATGTGACAGTTTGCATGAAAATTGAAAAGTCATAAGACCTGCATTTTGTGAAGGTAGATGCTCATTGATACAGAAAAGGCATGTGTTCATGCCATGAGGCCATGTGGGGATGGCCTCATACTTAAATTGCTTACCTGTTTTCTCTCATCGTCAATGCAGTATTGAGAAAGGCCCTCTAACACACAATTAGGCATCAGTGAAGCGCATCAAAAAATACTTTAATTCCTCTGCCATATCAGAGGCAAAATTGTGGGACAAAACAAAGATAATATCTCTTTACAGGCTTCAAAGCTTTCAATCTATATAGCATGCGACCATTTCTTATTTGCCCTATGGTTTCTTACTTTACTGCAATGTGCATATGGTGTACTATTTGTATGATGTAATACTGTCCTGGACTACAGATTGCCTAGGAATGAAGGGCTTTTGTTATTGTTGTTGACTCCTGAAGGTTTGGACATAGCTCGTAAACGCTTTTCTAAGATTGTGATCACTGTAGTCTACTATTACATTTTCCATTAAATGTGTTCCAAAATCTAATGACTACATTAAGCAATATGTTGGAATAGGAAGCATTCTTAACAATCCCTAATGTTAATGCACCAGTGCTGGAGAATGACATATCATCTTTCGTGACAACAGGATATTGTTCTCTTGTGAAAGAATAAATATATGTACTAGTTCACTTGAATATGATTTTTACAACTTCCGATGTGACATAGGGGTGTGAAAGCTTGTTTCAGTATTTCCTAGTGAAAAAATACAACCATTTTTGAAAATGGAAATTTTGTCCTGAAAGTGAGTTAGGAGCCTGTTCGTACAGAGCACTGGAGTCTTCAAACCAGCAACGACTGAGCCAGCTCCAGGACTGGAAGCATGAAGGCAACAGTGCACCAGCCTTACTGAAACCGTATTTACTAGCTGGGGTGCAGTGTGGAGCTAATGCAGCTATAGCAGTTTTGAGACAAAATCCACATGTCTCCACTGCCCTGCCTGTATAGTAATGATATAGCAACTGCTTGGGGCTAATATGGAATTCTTTATATAGCACTGCAGTGCATTTAGGCACTTCTGAAAATGTTAGCGTTTGATCTGGCTCCCTATTTTATTTATGTTTCTGTTGGCTTATCTCATTTCATGTAAGTATAGTCTTCCAACACAATGAAGATGACCTTTTGTCAACATCCGATTCTTTCGCCATATGAGAGTGAGATCTCAGATCTTAGTATCCTATTTGGACTTCCTTGTCATTTTCCTCTGTACCTGTGGGCAGCATGATTCCTGTTTTGTGTACCATATAGAAGATAATAACATCAGAGGAGTCAGTGCTTGTAAAACTAAATTAGGTATTTACAAAGGTGGTGTAGCTGCAGTAGTTTCCCATCAGCCCGTTGTGCATAACTTGGTGCCACAGTGGCACCTCCAGCCTCTTCCTTCCTGCAATCTGTGCGCCTCCCTCCAGGTTGCAGAGTGTTTCTACATCCTTCCCTTCCTTTATTTGGTTGTTTTTTGTATCATTTTCTTGCTTCCCGGGATCAAAAGGAACTAGAATTAGTCCCACCATGATAACCTGGCATATATGGTTACCTATTAGTTCGTATGCTAAATGTCAGCACACAGCACTTTGTAAAATCTACCCTCAATTCCTTATCACAGTTCTTATTGGCATGGTTTAGCTCTCAGAGGCTGGTAAATGTGACTGTGCAGTCTTGACCTTACAACTGTAGAAATCTGCCCTGACCTTTTTCAAGAAATACTCTGTGATTTCTTAAGTGTGAAGAATTTTCTCCTATGGGTAATCACAGTATTCTTTGTAGTTTGCACTTTGCACACCTTGCACTTTTCCCTATATGCTTTTAACTGGGTGTTCATGTTAAAACACAAGATTATTCCCTGGCTCATTTCTGACATACTGTTGTCTCTAGGTATGAAACATGCATCCATTAAATCTTATCATCTCTTAAATCTGCTAACATTATCCATCAGAACCTCTTACAGATTCACTGTTCCAGCCACAGTGCATCACTTAGCTGGCAGAAGAAAGTACCTTCATATGAGACTTATCTCTTAGGTTCTGACTAACTGGAGTTTGAACTATTTTACTGCCTGCAGTACTCCATCTTTGATTGGTTGCCTGGAAGTAGTCACCAGAGATGAAAATGTAATGTAGCACATCATTGGTTAATATGCCTCACACAGAGACCCCAGCGTAAAGAAAGCTTTGCCCTGCTCAGAGTTTCTACCACCAATAACAATTTCCTTATTCTTGTAAGTCACAGCAATGAAGCCATTAAAATATGTGCTATAGTCACTTCACTGTATTCAGCAGTGGCTATTTTTTATTTTAATGGTTTGTGACCCAGGCATCTGGCTTCCTTGTGAAGTTGTGGAACTGCCTTATTCCAAAAAGTGTAATCATGAGCTCTTTTTCTACCACAGCACAGCTTCTCTCAGTGTCTGCCACAGTTAAGAAATCCTCAGTTGAAGAAAAATGTTCAAAAAATTCAGAAAATATTTTCAAGTTGACCTAAAATATGTGTATTTTTCATTGGAAACAATATAGTTTTGTTCTCTCCTAGATGTGGAGATTTTTGAGAGGGACTGCTATAGTCCTCTCATTTTTGACCTTATGATCTTTTTTCTGTGTTTTATCAGCATCATTGTTCTGATAATCGGTTTGATCTTTCCCTGACAGTTCTCTTTGCTATTTGGAGGCATAGCTCTCTTTCTCCCAACAGACTCTTCTAGAAGTCAGGCTAATATACCTCACAAATCACCATGTGTCATACTGTCAGGTTTTCACTACTGATTTTCAATGTGGATACCAGAATGCCCAGTTCTGCAGCCTGTCTACTATGTTATCTGCTTCTAGGTTATGTGTTTAAAAGATAAGGCAAAACAGCAATCTATTTATCTCTTTGCAGTCTCAGTCATTGAACATTTTTAGCAGTGTTGCAATGTTTTAAGCCTCAGTCTTAGAACTGTAAAGTTTTTCTTTACTTTTTAAAAATATCATTGTCTGATCTGTATCCTCCATGGGCATACCTGTGTAAAACAGTGATTTCTAGCTCCTACAGCTGTGCAGCATTTTAATCTGCAAAATCAGCAAATTTGCAGTGACCTGAGTCCCTGCATTCTGTCTATTTGCTCTGCTCCTCATACCTGTTTTATCTCCTCATGAACCACACTTTCTTTTTGCTGCAGGTCTTGCTAAACTGAGTGGAGCCTAATGGCTAGTCCATAGCACAGCAGGAATCTTTCCATCTCTGAAAAACAGGTGTCTTATTTAAATGTCTGTTTGATACAGCTTCACTTCAGGTAAGAGCCATAAAGACAAGTCTCTGAATACATTCCCCTTCCTTTTTTCCCTCTGTTAGTGTTTGTGGTGGCCTTCAAGTTCATGGAGGCTGCAGTAAGTCCCAGAGCCAGTTGGACCTAGGTCCACGGGCCAGTGTCACAGCTTGCTTTATGGCTGGTTAGTCCAGTCATGGCAACCATGAATTCCATGTTTCCAGCAATCATCAATTGATGTGCAAGTCTCGTCATAATGTAATTGCAGTTTGATTAACATATATTTTCAGCTATACTCACCCATAGATTAGACTGTGGGCTTGTTCTCTTAGCTAAGCTTTCAAACTGCCTTGACACTTCCTTTTCCAAGTGCAAACTGGTCTATGACAGCTCTGTCAAAGCATGGGGGCAAAATCTGTTTCAGCAAAATGTTTGAATTACAGTAAATGCAATGCAGTGATACAGTTGTAATCCTTTGGGCACATATTTTTCAGAATATGTATTTAATTTAAACATAAATTGACATAATAAAGGAAACATCCAGGCATAAATAAGGATAGACATTTTGAAGGGCAACTGGCAAAAACTATGAGGTACAGCTTTGAAGTGTTTTGCTCTGATGTAACATCAGGTCTACAGATGGTATGAACTGCAGTTACTGCATTTGAGAATCAGTCAAAGACTTCAGTAGTCATTTTGCCTGAGTAAGGATGGCAAAATATGGCCGTTGCAGATATTGTTTACAGAGCTCCATAGTACTTCTTATTTTAGTTTACAATGCTCAGAAAGGCTCTATACTCTGCTCCAAGCCAAAACATATGCTACACAGTTACAAAAAACTCACATTTTATAGGCCATGTTTAATGTTTAAGCCATAAAGTTGTTTTTCAATTTGGCCATTATTCATGATTGCATATTTGCAATATGTAGCATGCCTGGAGGAAGAAATATATTAAAATAGTGAGAGGGAGCCTGAATTTGACATGAACTTGTTTTGGGCATAGTATCACACAGCAAGAAAATCTGAAATTTAGGTAGTAGTATCCCAGTAAAATTCTTTGGTTGGTGGCCTCAGGTTCCAGATAGTGGCCCTGTCTGGATGTAAAACATACATCATTTTATAGTTTTGACAGATAATTATTGCTTAGTTCAGGGAAGTGAGGAAAAGCCACGTCACATGCATAGACCTTGTACACACATCCACAGTGGAAAAGCAGCACACCAAAAGGAAGTCATTGGAGGATCAGTGTCATAGATTATTATATGCAGCAACATAAGGGAACAAACATGAATTAAATAATTAAAAACTGTCTTGAGCAGCAAATTAAATAATTAAAAGCTATCTTAAGGTATTGCAAGAAATTAATGCAATTAAAATCACAAGCAATGCAGACAGGCCGGTTGCCAGACATAAAGATCTAGCAGTGCCTACTCGGCTGCAGTTCAAATTGGTTTGTTTCGTGAGTCCGAAAATGTAGAAAGAAGCACAATAAATTAGAAGCAAATCTCTTCTGCAGTGGCTGTGCCTTGCACACTTGCTATAGTAGTTTGTTTCAGTTACTGTCTGATCTTGGTGATAGCCATGGTCTTTCTCCCAGTTGCTGGCTGACACGGGCTTTCTGCTGGTTCAGATCATTGCTGCTGCCACCTCTTGATCCTCTTGCTCTTCTTAGACTGTGGAAAACATCTTGTTTAGCTACAAATTTTTTTTTAATACTCTTAGACACAGTTTTGTGTCTTTTGTTTTTCTGTATAGTATGAACGTAGCTTTTGGCCCTTCCCTTTTTGCTTTCACCCTGTGGCTTTTTGATACGCCTCCTTCATTTTTTTCAGTCCATCTGTTCACCCCAAACTGTGCGTATGCAGGGTGTGCCTAGTACTGATCTTCACCGTGGAAGAGGCTGTGAAAATTAAATCAGTTATTTTACTGATTGGTACTGATTTGTATAGACAGAGACCTATATACGTGCTTGTGACTTAACCTGGGTTTCTCCAGAGCTCTGGAAGAGGAATTCCCCTTTCATAATGTTCTATGACCTTCCTAGAAACAGGATACACGTGTGAAAGACACTGCCAAATTGTTTGTTCTTGTAGGTTTTTTGGTAATTTTGTTTTTTGTGGTTTTTTTCAAGTAAATAAAACTACAAGGGTGGTTTTGATTTTGTGTCTAGACTCAACTCATGATGGTTTCTTATTTTGTTGGTTTGCTTTTCAAATTCACTGCTTTCAGGACTGTAGCATCTTTTCCTTTATAAACACCTAACAGGTCTCTTCTAGACTATATGTTCAGTCTCTATACTGAGGCTAGAAGTTCTTTATCTGTACTTTATGAGGACTGGAGGAAAGAAGATTTAACCTTAAAATTGATTTTCCGCGAAGCTGAACTGGATATTTAGCAGTGCTTGCTAAAGTATATCTCTAGTGAGCCACGCTGCCTGGCTGCAGAGGTTTCAAAAAAGGCCCTGTAAGTTTTGCACTTGACCTTATAGAGGATTATCCATGCAGAATGAATACCTAAGACTTTTTCTTTTTTCTTCTGTAAAATATATCAATATGAATCTATGAAACTGCAGGTAATATTAATCATGAAAAGCAGGAGAAGGCAATGATGTTTATCATGTTGCTTGCTTTCCTCCATCCTACAAGTCAAGGTACTACAGAAAAGTGCTTTAGCTCCATCTAGGAGACAAAAAGACTGCTACCGCGTCTACCTAAAGTCAGATTCTAGACAGGTTTTTCTCATTTACTGACCACATTTTATAGTCTCTAATGAATTAATCTTGCTATATCTCCCTGAGTCCAACTGACATTTTATCATCATTTTTGTGGCTGAAATCCTGCAATGCAGAGGGCCTGTTTTTTCCCAGGATAGCAGCAGCTAGGTTTGCACTGTAAACAGCTACGTTAAAAGGGATTGAGCTAGTAGGAAATAAAACACCTTTTGGACTGAACAAATTCATCACAGAAACGGGGAAAATCTAATTCTAACTACATTGTGGAAAGGGAAAGACCCATTTTAATGGAAACTGTGAGGAAAGCCTAAAAAGTAAAGTTGGCCCTGAGTGGCTCATTCACGGTTACGAAGAAATTCAAGTGTAGAGACAGACTGGGTCCCTGGAACACCAGTCTGCCTGCGCTCCAGCCAGCAGACACTCCAGTCCTTCCCGGTTAACAGGGGTCTATCACACCGCAGACTGCAGGGAAGAGAGGCCTCGAGCACAATTCCAGCTTTGTAATCTTACAAAGAGATTAGATCTTCCATTTTTATTAAGTTTATTCATCTTTGTACTATCACAGCCCAAACACACACACACATGCCCACCCCCCCACACCCCCTCGTAACACACTTATGTTCTGACATTTGCACCGAACTGATGCTGAACTGCTACTGCTCAAAGGAATGGTAGTTTTTAACCTGTCTGTCGTAGCAGTTATCTTGGAACATTGAACATCTTCTGGCCATCAACAGCCTGTTTTCACTCTTGGCAAAGACAAGAAACAGTTTAAAAATCTAGTTAGTGAATCACAAGACCATGGTTTGTCACTCTCCTACTTCTCCAGTAGTCTTCCTGCTTGCTTCATCGTATTTCTATTTCTACCTGCAAATATTGTCTGCTCCTTGTATATCTGTTTGTGTCTCTTTCATCCCTTTTTCTGCTTTGCACAACCTTCATTTAGCACCTCTTTCTGAGCTTTAAAAAAGACTTTAGAACCTCTCCAACCCCTTTTATACAACAGTGAACTAATCTAAACTACAGAATAATTTTTTTGCCGGTCCAGGAGCATGTCTGCGGTTTTCCAGTGTCTTAATAAAGCGTAAAATATGACTTTTGACATTAAACGCAGACAGAAATAGAAAATAGGAGTGCTACCACCTTCTGCCTATTACATTTCATACAGTAGTTTAGTTAGCCTACTTAATTTATTATCATTCTTTATATCATTACTTGTGCATACACAGAAATACACACACACAGAGTCAAAACATAATCCCCATATCAAGAAGGGAAGTAAGCACCTGCCTAGTTTTAAGAAATGGTATGGCCTCCTTGTTTTTCCTTTTCTCCTGCTTAAAGTTATACTCCGAGAAACCTGTTGACCTGTTGAGCTACAATGTTTTGGGAGCTATAAAGAACTCCTTCTGGACTCTGCTTTTTACATCACGTAACTGCAGAATATTTCCACTGTACCTGAGTATTCTCTCCCAACAGCTTTACTCTGCTATTAGTTACTTCACTGAGTTTGGCGGAGCTGCTTATGATTTGCAAAGACTTCCATGTCACCAGAATTGATCTCTTAATTTCTGATCTCTTCTCTGTTTCCTGACCATTCCAAGGCTCGATGGCAACTTTATTTTGGCAATGACTTCTTTTCACTGCTACTTAGAAATGAGAAGTAGCATGGAAGCAAGTTAAATGTCATATAGGACTAAAAGCAACATTTAGATTTAAGTGATAATTAATCTGGAGTAACTGATTTCCTTATTAATTATTCCAGGTTTTACAGTGACACAGCTGAGATGTTAAGGAGACTTCTCCAAATGGTAAGAGTAGTAGTTTAAGCATAAATACCACTGGGGGAATCAAAGGTACATGGAATAATGGAGCTTTAATGTCATTCTTCTATACAGAATTCAGAGGATAAAGTTAAATCAATATGCTCCTGGGGAGCAAGGATTGCAACTGTAGAAGATTATAAATGACAGAGTATAATTGCTTTGAAAGCAATATGTGTAAGACATACCCAACAGTGATTATACACTACCTAAATAAAATGCACACGGATACCTCAGGCCTCACCATTGTACTGAGCAGCAGCCAAAGTGAGTATGTTTAGAAACGTTTTAGAGGGCTGTAATCACTGCACTTATATGGAGGTTGAAAGTTAAAAAAATATGTAGGGTTTAGGTTAAACGTCTGTTCTAAAGTCTCTGTATATGGCTTATACAATCTATTTGATGTTTGCAGGTTAAATTCTTCGTTACTAAACATATACAACAGCATTTTATTATTACTGTTTTTAAATTGGAACCCTACATTTTTGAAAGATGAAAATACCTAGCTAAAGTCCAAGGTTAAGTTTTGTTTTCCATCATAATCATACTCTGTACCTCTATAATTAATGTCTTCTCATTGCAACCACTAAAGGTTATGTCAGTGTTTGCAGAATAAGACCTCTTCCCAGAGGTTATAACAAAGGTTGCAAGTTCTGCTCTGATACACTATTTAATGCAATATATGCAATTACAAAAGGGTTAGGAGGGATCTAATTGTTTGTCGCGGTTTACTGACAAATATTTGGCCGCTTCAACAAGGACAGTAAATAGAAGCCTTGTTTTAAAATCTTCAGCCCACCAGTATCTGAACAATATAAAAGGCTTATCATTAAAAATGTGACTTTACTATCTTCCCTCATTTGTCTTTTCTCCCAAGACTAACATAAGTATCATAAATTTTTGTTGGCTTTTGTCTTACCTGCTACAGAGGTTGACATTTTTGCAAGTTATATCATACACTTTTAATATCTGTAAGGTAGGTATCCTTACAAATATAGGTACACAAGAGTCTAAGATGCTCTCATATTCTAAGTAAATATATACTTTTCTTCCTCCTCAAAATTGCCATCTTACACGTTTATTCAGGAGATTAGAGCTACCTGTGTCAACACAGCTCTTAAGTTTTTCTATAAATGACAAAGATATGGAAAATTTCTTGAGACTAGATGAAATACATTAGCTAGATTAATCATACAATTAAATATGTGCAGACACAGTTAAATAGTAAAAGATAGATAGGCACCTGTTAATTGATACAAAGTGACAGGTTTTCTTAGTCAGATATGCTGTCTTTCAGCCTTTTAGATTTCCATTTCCAAACAAAGATGCTTTTATTTGCTCTAAAAAGGCTTGATGTAGCCAGCAAGGATGCCAAACCGGTAAACAGAGATGTTAAGAATGGACAAATCATAATAAAGTCAAGGCCATAGGACATATTGCTGGGAAATCACTTTTCCAGTGATGCCATGACCTTTAAATTTGTGCAGCAGGATCTCACATCTATTTATATGCTCGCAATGATCCACTTTACAAGAACAGAAACAAAATTACCAAGTGTAAAGATTTCTTCAGTGGACTGCAGTATCTGCAGTATTAGTTATCTCTATTATATTTATGCCAAATCATTTTATATTGGAACATTTGCATAAACATACATTTTGCCATCTGTGACTCTTTACATTTCCCATACTTGAATAACTTTATAAGATATATTTCATTTTTATTTTGATATAGCGTGTGCTAAGGTTCAGCTCTCTCCACCACAGGACTCTGAAATCTTTACTGAAAATATTTAGCAAAATGTTTGAAGAAACACGTTCCATGCCAAGAGATTTTTGAGGGTCCTGTGCAGATGTTTAAATAGCTGATCTTTTCCAAAGTGCCATGTTTTGCACTTAGTTTAGTGCAGTCACGATTTCTATGATCTCTTTGTTTTCATTGCCATGTAAGATCCCAGGGTATTAATCATAGGGAAAAGCAGCTGAAACTAATTTCAGTGATCATTAGTATTCATACAAGCATCAAAGAGGGCTGCTTCCAGAAGACCAGATCTGGTCAATGCATTCATTTCCTTTTTGTTATTCTTAGTGTAAAAATGCTCAGCCATGTTCAGTCTCCTCTTCTGCAGCTGCAGTGGGAAACTAGAAGCAGGAGGTGTATTTGCTCTTTATCTTCTACTACTGTTTAGGGATCAGCTACCTGAGCATGAAAGAGGGAGTCAGAAGCCCATTAGCAATTTTCAACATAAAGGGAACAGAGGCAGGGAAAAATAAAGGGTGACCATCCCAGCCCATCTGTCTTTGCTCATGTTATCAACAACTGGCAATGGCAGATGCCTAGGATATGAGGGCAAGCATGTCATTCCTTAGGATGCTCTCTAAACTTTCAGCACTCTGCAGCTCAGGAGTGTTTTTTTGTTTGGTTGGTTTTGTTTTGTTTTATTTTGTTTTGTTTTAATCAAGAAGTGGATTTGTATTTAATAAGCATTCCTTGAATCTTTTTCCTTTGAACACATCTAGTCACTTTTTTGGGCCATACGAAATTTAGCATTCTCATCTTTCTGTGACTTTCACAAAGGACTTTCAGAGCTTACATCAGTGATGTTAGAATAACTGCCTTCTACTTGTTTTGAACTAGTCACCTTTTAGTTTTATTTGTTACCCCCTTATTCTTTTATTGGAAAACATAGTGAGCATTTATTTCATCTTCGATCTCTTCATGACTCAAATTCTTCTACCAAATCCCACCTTCCTCCCAGTCAGCTCTTTAACAAGCTCACAAGCCCTGGTCTAGGTGCGTTAATGAGTCATCTGCAACAGGCAATAGCTAGTGCAGCAGTGGTGAGGAGGCATTCTGATGGTTGTAGGAGTCAACAAACCCTTATAAGAGAGAAATGGGCTAGTAAAAAAACCTGCAGTACATCTCTGCTCCGGCTGGTAGTTCAGAACCACTTACGAGATGGTAAGAGAATGGATACTGCACCTTTTACAGGAAGAGTTTCCCTTTCTGCACTCGTTCTATTTTGGGGGTTGGTAGTATTTTATAGCTGCTGGTTTTTTATGTAATAATGCTCAACATAACTTTAAAATATATCATTTATTATGTTATTAGTATCTCTAATTCTAATCCCAGTTTTGTCCCTTTACTCTTCCTCATTTGCTTCAGCTAACCAGCTATGAAGACAAGAACTCCCAAATCAATGCTTCCTTGTATTGCAAGTCATTGGATGTTTCCGTGATCTGAAAACTGACAGTTGTAAGGAAACTCCGGTGTACTGAATCATAATCTTCTGGAGCAAAGTACTATATCACTTCATGATTGATTAAAAATTCATATAAAATTCCATCACTCCCGGGTGGTAAAAAGCAATAATATTCCTCCCAGTGGGAAGTCTAGCACAAATATTCTTAAGAAATCATAGATATTGATTCCACACTGATCTGAATGCATTTAACTTACTCTGTAAGGGGAAATATCAGATTTAATGAATGGAAAATTTTGTGAAAGATTTTAAGGATTTAAGAAGAAATTTATTTCTCATCAAAGTTGACATTTTCCACTGTCCATGCAAAGGTTTCTCCATCTTTTCAAGTAAAGAATGCCTCATTTTTAAGATGATGTAGCAGACGAGAAAACAAGGAATGTGGTCCAGAGAGTGTAAAAGTCTTTTATATTCTCCATGTATCTTTTGCACGTTGCTGTTAAAGAAGCAGAGGTGACTGTGCTTCTGTTTCTACAGCAGAAGTCTGTAGAAATGAGAATGAAAAGCTTCCATCATCCACAAACAGAATGTAATCCACCCTTATAAAAGCAAGATTCAATAACAGACCTAGCTACATTTGGGTAAGGGAATACAAAGGTTGGTCAAGTTTCTTAACTTTTAATTAAATTTTTTATTGCATAATAACATAAATTTTCAAAACTGATCTATTTCTCAGTCTGCCATAATTCCTTCTAGAGTTCCTGGTTATTTGGTTATGATCCCTTCTCCATGCTTCGTTACCTGGGAGAATTATACTGTTTTCTCTGATGTATCTGACAATAGTTTCTAGTACTAGGAGCATATTTCCATATGCTTTTCTGAACTTCTGAATAAACCAATCTGAACGAGGTCATGTACACGGTGAGACAGGCGTTCAAAATATGTCTATTTTTCATCCCTGTTGAAAGCACATCTCAAATATCTCTGGTAAAACCTACTGTGAATAAAAAGATCTAATACAACTGCAGATAAACAAATACTGCTCATGAAAGTGTTGGCAGACAAATAGAAGACATAAATCTGGAATTCTGGTCTTCCCAGTGGTTTTTATTTTAATATTTCACATTCTTTTACTTAAATAAATAAGAATGGAGGCCAACTATATTATGCAGCAATGTCAGGGTAAACATTTGCATAATAGAGGATGACACAGTAAATGCACACATGTTCTCCAATTATATGAGAGTTCTTTCTATGCTAAATGGACTGCTTTAGGTGGTTCTAAAGAAAATCCCAGATACTGCTATTTTTAAATAATTTAATAATTTTTTGTTTTTATTGTTCTCATTATCACTCTTCTAATCCTACATTAATTTTCTATGTCTGTGACCTAACTTATTGAGAGCAGCTGAGCTGGAAATAGCGCACTCGAGTGTGGGGCAGAGATGGGTTCAGGCATTATGTACTATTTGCAATATATAACTTGATCTGTTGTAGATTGGTTCTCATCTCCAGTCCTGGAGCAGTAACTTAACATAAAGACTGATCTTGTTAAAGACACATATTGAAAAACTCTTCAGTTTTGCTGTTGTCAGCCAATGTGGACATTTGATTAAACCCTCTCCTTCCTTCTACTCCTAAAGCCTCTTCAGGACTCAGTTTTAGCATCTGAGTGGACAGGAGTAGAGATGGTGGGGTAGAGAGGAAAAAGTAACAGAACAGAGGCTAAGCAGCAGACCCTGCTTGCACCAGGACTTTGTGGCTTTGCTAGAGGAAGAGAACTAACCTCGCATGAGCAGGAGAAAGGACTAAAACTAAGATACGCGTTCATTGTACATTCATATCAGTTAAGGAAAATGTAGCAAAGATAAATTACTAGATATAAGACGGACAAATGCAGGCTTTTTGTTCATTTCTTTATGACCATGCTGTCATTTATTACTGTTGTTTTATGTTATGTTTTAGTGCTTGGAAGAGCAGGATAAACTGCTTGGTAAGGAGGGGTGGACTGGTCTTTCATTTCCTGCATTTTAGGAGAGAGATTCACCTGGAATATTTGTCATTTTAAACCATATTAATTAGAAATAATCTACCTGGCAAAAGGAATAGGCTTTTGGAAGGAGATGGTAAAAGCGGATTTCTTGGCTTCCTCTAACTTATTGGCATTTGCAAGCAAATTTCTCCTAGGTCATCATCAGTTTTTTAAATCTTCTTGCAGTTATGTGGTAGTCTCCATTTATTCCTTAGCTTGCCCTATGTGTTGTAAGGAAAAGGAGACAGCGACTAATGCTCTTTTATGATTTATATTTATGATTTTTTTGTATTTCACCTTATGTTTAACTCAGAAAGCTTAATTTCCTCTTCTGATCTTGTGACGTGGTATTGTAAAGTATTATTTTAAATATATTTAATAACATCAGCAAACTACTTACTGCCTATGGTTCTCTTTTCTTATTATTTTCTATAGCATATTTGATGATAATATTGACTTTATCAATTTTAGTGCAGATTATGTCAGATATTTTATATATTTATACTATATTTGTTTTAAACTATCTGCTCCACTGTTTTTACCGAACTTCAAAATCTTTCATGGCACAATATGATATAGGTGAGAGCAACCAAGAAAATCTGACAGTTCTTTTCTCTTCAGTGTCTGTACAGTTATGGACCTGATTTCTGGAGCACGCAGAACCGTGGAATAGATATTAAGGGTCTTCCCTGCTGAGCAAGTTGGTGAAATGTTTCCACCAATGGATTTTGCAAAAGCAGTGGGTAATCATCAAATACATTTACTTGAACAGTATCTACTTCAAACACAGCATATCAGAAGGTAGCTTTAAGCTTGCATTAGACATCTCAGTGATTTGAAAAGGTTCAGCATACCCTCATCCTCCAAAATTTGCATCCTGTTTATCTAAGGCACATTCACATCATTCTTGCGGTCCCTACCTCCTCTAAAGTTGTAGTCTCTGTTTCCCTATACTTTAATATGACCATGTACAGGTTCTTTTAACATCTTAAAAATATATTTTGATTAGTCATGATTTTTGCCTCTCTTTTGCTGCTAAAAGGAGATGAAGATATCTTCTATGCAGTGGTTGATCATTTGTTTATGTTTTCAGCGTTTCCATTGCATTTCTTGGAAAATCATCACAAGTGTACTTCAATTTTGAAGAGAATTTGGAATTATTTTTCATGTGGTACAGGTTGGCCAAAGAGGTTACGCATCCTTCCTGCCTTGAGGTTTTCAAGACCTGACTGAAGAAGGCTTTGAGCAAGCTGGTCAAATCTCATAGCTGTCCTTGCTTTAAGCAGCAGACTGGACTAGAGACCTCTTGAGATTTTTCCTGTCTATCTATCTGAGTTATTCTACTTTGTCTACTCTTTCTACTTTATTCATTTTATAGGATTCCAAAGCCCTCCAAAATCTAAAACAAAACATGGGATATATTCAAACTAAAAAAAATTATACAAGTGCATCCTGTTTAGGCTAAAAGGTTTCATCGAAATTATGTATAGCTATATATTTTATTTACCCCATGTCAACAACTAGCAAATATTCTCATATGTAGTAGGTTCGTTTTATCATCTACAGTTTCCATAAGGGTTTTTGGAGGAAGAGTTCAGTTCAGCTCTTATTTAGGTATCTTGTGCTATGTGTGTTGAAATTCCCATTATAGTCAATGGAGTGATTTAGCAGACCAGGCGCTACGAGCAGGATTCAGCTGCCGCTGTGCAGTCCCCTAGTGCCATTTCAGACATGCTGAGATATGCAAGATACCTACTCAGGGACACAGAACATATGGGAGACTTTCATCCTTCTGCAAATACAACTGGATACCAAACATTATACCCCACACGACCTAACATGAGACTTGGCACCAGTGCCTAGGCAGCTGAGTTTCATCCTAGGTCTCTACTGAAGACGGAGGTGAATTGCCTTCCCAAGGTCAACGACAACAATAACCCCATTGACTGTCATGGGAAATGAGACACTTGATTTGCCTTTGGATGCCTAACTTTAGATATCTTCATCTCAAACTGAATCTCTGCATAGACAATTTCACATCAAACTGATGAAACCCTTGGCATAGTTGAAAAAGTATATCTTAGTCTGGGATGAGCATTTATGGTACTCATAGGCTGGCTAGTCTGTGGGCGAAGGTACATAATAATAGTCACTAAGACATATTAACATGATCTGATTTCATTTTGTGATTGCTGGTCCACAGGAAATGTCTTTCTTGTGATGAGTTTAGAAAGATTAAAAGGGAATTTAAAATCTGGGGAGTTGGGAGATTATGAGAAAATATATTTATATTGATTTATATTTGTATTCCTTCTGTTGCTTTGGAAACTCACTAGGAAATTTCTGCACATTGGCAGTGGTTTGGAGTCAAACAGTGAGGTCTACTCTTCCCCTAGTGAGATTTTAAGCTAGTTACAGCTGTCAAATCCACGCCCTTGTATCTGTTCTGCATTTGAGAAAGCTCTCTCCATATATTTGTATTTATGTATATATAAATTTGGTACAGATGAAAAATATCCTTGAAGCACTCTACACATCTGAATTTGACCTCTTTTGTGATTTTCTCCATTTCATCAATGCAGATTGTCAAATAATAAGTGGATGTGATGTAGCCACCTCTTCTTTTGATAACCTCTGAAGCAGATAATCCTTATCTAACTTTCTTATTAGCCATGCTCCAAGCTCCTGAAAGCCCCAAGGGTTTCAGATACTTGTATTCCTAGGTAGTCATGTTTTGCTGGTGTTTTTCAGACACACACAGTTGATCCCTCACACTGATGTTCTGTGAAAAGCATCACTTCTCCAAGACTGACCCGCTGGTGGCCAGACTCCAAACCCTGCTTGTCCAAACTCTGCTTACACATTATTTTGGGTAAAACCTTTATACTTGCTCTGCTCATTTGTGGGTGGCAATTACCAGGCGACCTCAAATCCCCAGTACCCCAGTACTGGGGGTACTATTTATTTACAAAGCAGATGAACTGAAATCATATTTCACTTCTTGTTTTTAATATGGCAACATGGACTTTATTCTTAGCTTTCTGCTTTTCTGATTATTGTGAACTGGTCTATTGGCATACTCTTTTGCAACTTAGGCTCTTAAACTATTTATCTTACCTCTTACAGTGTTGCCTTAGGACCTATGCACTCAGAGAATGGAAGAGAGAGGCAAAAGGAGCAGCTGGGTAGCACTAAAATGTATTCCCACCACATAGTTCACTCCTTGCAAACCAGAATAACATCGTGGGTTTGGGCCCTCTTCTTTCAAACAGAGAAGGTAAGTAGTAAAGTGCTTGTGGATTTTATTACAGTGCTGTAATTTGCTAGAACTGTGTTAACGCTGTTAGTGTTGTGCAGCAGAGATCCTCTGGCTTCTTCTGTATGTGCATTTTAGTTCTGTAGAAGGGTCGATGTCAGATTCAAGCACGGATGTGCTGTTATTATTACCATTAAATTCTCAGCTTTGGTCTGGGCATGGCTGGGTGCAATGGCAGTGTCTCAGGCCCAGACTGGGAGTTAGCCCATGCTGTAGATCACTCCCAGCATGTAGTTTGGACGTATCCACCTGCTGTTTTAGTGGCGAAGATAATTTAACAGTGGGGACATAAACTGTGCTGTGCCTGCTGGCCTTTGGATTACACAGTATCAATTGGTTCATGATATTTACTCTGACAGACAAAACCTTTGTTTGTCAAAACCTCTTCATAAGGAGCCTCAACTAACAGGTTGCTAATGGAGTTAATAATGTCGTAGTGCTGCCACAGTGTGTTGGTGGCTAGTGGCGAGCTTAGCTCTGGGCAATTAAGAAATATATGTTAGATCAGAAGAGAGGAGAAAGGACTGGATTTAGGGATTACATTTCATAATAAGAGGTTGCCTTTTAAATGATTGTTAATGATCCCTTTTTAGTGCTGTCTGCTCTTCTTAGCCATGGTAGGTGCATTTTCAGTCTTATTTTAGTCTGCCAATTGCCAGTCATTTAAAATTCTACAAAAGCATTCAATTTGTGTGGAGGAGGAGGGGTTGCTTGTTTTTTACATACAACCTGAGCACTTATCTTTTGGCCATGTACAACATGGGAGAAAAATAGGAGCTTTTCAACCTGAGAAATCCTTTTGTCCAAAGGAAAATGTGGATGGCAGTGATAGTAGGAAGTTCAAAAGAAGCCTATAATGTTCAAAACCCAAGAGTATTTAAAGTATACAAGAATGAGGCCATTTCAGGTTCACTAGTAGTGCATAAAGCTCCAAAATGGGACTTGTCTTGCTGTGGTGGCTCCAGAGACACAAGCCAGCATTTGGCTCCTAACCAAGATCTGGGCCGAGGACATGACAGGACACACTCTGAGGACTCTGATCCAGGCTAATATGCCATGTCAATATATGAGGGCAGCTCAGCACAGAGAAACTCAAGTGTTACTGCGGGATTACATGGTGTTCTGCTCAGGCTCACAGTGAACACTGCGTACGGGATTGCTCTCAGGAGATGGATCAATGATTGACTTTTAAAAAGAAATTTAATATCTCTTTGAGAACTTGCTGTTTTCCCACCTCTTTCCATGAGTTGTTCCAACATTTAATTCTCATTCTTAGGGAAGTGGTGGGGCTTCAGCTTCCAGCAGCTGCAGCATCTCATCCTCTTGTCTTTGGGAGTGAGACGCTCCTGTATTACCCACATTGCTTTTCCTTGGCCAGTACTTGTAAGCCATGACAAGTGACCTCCATACCTTCCCTCTGACAAGCTGGTAGAGTTTGCTTTTCAAGCCTCACATCACAAGGCTCCCTTTTTTTTTTGCTCTCCTGAACCTACTCTTTTAAGACTATCCTTTGAACCCCTTGCAAGGGTTGAAGTGTGAGTACATACCCTGAGGGTTTCTTCATAAGTTTCAGTCACTCTGTGTTGGTTTGACTTATGCTAATTCTTTGTTGCTAGCCTTGGATTAGCTATTATGTTGCCTAGAACTGAGGCTGTGGTTCACTTTTATTCACCCTTTTTGCCATACATAAATGTTGGAAATTTGTGAATAGTCCTCTTCTGGATCTTTTTGCCATTTTCAAAGTTTCATTCATAATGAATTGTTAATTAAACTATTTGAAGGTCCACAGAGCTGTCTAGCTACTTTCTTTCAGGACATTAGATATCTGGGGCATATGATATGTAAGGACTCTGCTAGATTTTTTGTGTTTCTTCACATAGTAAATTTCTTTTCCATACATAAAAATAAATTCTGTTATATCTCGGATGTAGCAATAGGCTACAGACTCTTTCCTGTTTTTTAGATATTTCTTTGCCATGTTTTCTATTGGAATTTATTTGATCTTTCTACTGTGCTTTCTCAGTCCAATATTGCTACATTTATATTAGGAAATTAAGTAGCACTGTGACAGAGACGGAAACAGCAACTCAACTGTCTAAACAGTTTAACTGTTATAACCATCCCTGGCAGGCTCTTGGTCTTGGCCAGCCAATACTGTCCTAAGCAGTTCCTGAGCACAATTTGGGATTTAGTCTAGTCTAAGAACTGTTCCTGAGAGACAGCTGGGATGCAGTGGCCATCTTCTGAAGGCTAATAGTTTAACAGTGTGCATGTGGCTAGTTATGCTGTGCTGGCCGTCACATGAATACTATTGAGTTTGCTAGTTTAGAGGTAAGTTTTAATTTGTAAATTAAATTAATTTCCCAATTTTTTTAATGTAGGTATGGAATGCAAAGTTAGAAGCGCTTCTTATTTTGGTGAGAACTTACTTTTTCAAAATTAATATAGATATTACTGATTGGTCTAATGATACGAAAAATTCCTATGAAATTAAGAGATGTAAGATATCCAATAAGCATCCTTCACCTTGAGGTCACCAAATCCATGATCAGTTTTCTTCTATACTTCATGTACAGGTATGGAAGACTTATTCTCTATATCTCTATCTCTTTAGAGATATGTTGGGTGCGTAACAGAACCTGGCATTCACTGTAAACTCCAGGTCCTTTTCTGCAGGCTGCCACTCTTCCAGTCACTTCCCAGCCTGTAATTATTATGGGGTTATTCTGCCCCAAGAGCTAAACTTGAAGTACTGTCACTGTCTTCATTTTAAGACCTTCATGCTTATCTGAGATGACGTATTTAAAAGGACCCATAGAAAATCAGGTTCCCTATGTTTGTGAACAAATGCCATCAGATGGGAAGAAAAAAAGAATGGTAAAAAGTATAAAATACCTTTTTTAGTGTCTCTCCAAATTAGCTTGGTCAAGGAAGAAATAATAGCCATTTCTTTAGTGACGACTTTATAGTCAGTGGGAGTGGAATTGCCATGAGTGCTTCCACACAAGGCCAATATGTTTTAAGTACTATGGCAATCACATGTTGCAATGTTGTTCTTAAAAAGAAAATAGCATTTCAGCTGACCACAGCACTCAACAAACCTTGAAAATCACTTCTCTGTGAGTCGTTTTGGTTTTTGTTTTTGTTTTTTTCCTTTTTTCATTCAACGTACTTTATAGAGCAAGAGCCTCTGGTTATAGTTACCTTCATAACGGACTCTTGACTCAGGCCTCAGACATATAAAAATAAGTTTAAAATAGGTCAGGCCTTTCTTGCTGAAACAATATACCTCTCCTTGCCAAGGCCAATGAATTCCCTGACCGGCCTTTCAATGGACCAGTCCCTTGAAGACATTTTCCAGAAAAGTGAAAAAAAGGAAAGTTAAATCGACAGTGCTGGTGATAATATAAGCAGTCCTCCTTTGAATAACCACTCAGGGGTCTTAATCAAGATTTGGGACATCTGGACTTCACTCTTTCTTCTCAGTGAGGGTGTGTTGAAACCACAGTCTGAATTCCCAATAGAATATTGTACCTGTGCTAGTATTGAATGGAGTATCCTCAGTCTCCCTTGTGAACATTTATTTGTAAAAAAAAAAAAAAAAAAAAAAAAAAGTTCTCCAGAGTGGGAGATGGAACTCAGTTACCACAACTTTCTTATGACAATCTTAACCACTACCTGAAGAAGTCATTTCAATATGGGTTAATATTTCAGCACAACATGAAAATGAAGGAGTTCCAGCAACAGGAATTGAGGGTGACACATTGAGGAAATTGAATTGAGGTGACGCTGGCAAGCCTGGAGTTCCTTTGGTCCTACTTCCTGCCTTTTTAGAATACTGAAGTGACACTTGCTTTCTTCCAGTTCTCAGGCACCTCCCTCAGTCACCATGACCTTTCTAAAGACAATCGAGAGTGGCTTCATGCTGACATCAGCCATCTCCCTCAGCGCTCACTGGTGCGTCCCATCAGGACTCACGGACTTGTGGGTTTCCAGTTTGTCTAATTATTCCCTAACCTTATCCTCCACCAGTGAGGGCGAGCCTTCCTTTCTCCAGACTTGCCTTCTGGTCTCAGGGTCCTGGGATTGCTGAAGGCTGGTAATACTGGTAAAGACTGATACATTCAGCTGTCCAGCTTAGACTCAGGTGCCTAGCTTTATATGACTCCAGCTTAATTTTCTATAGTTCTAAGAAATGGCAGCTCTGAATGTTTTAAACTAGGATATCAATACTTATCTGTTCTCTAAATCTGCAGGGAGGCATCCATCATTCAGTAATCTTTCCTGAAAGCCTTTAAGTGCCAATTCCTGTTCTCAGTTAAACAACATCTTAAATGTTTCCAGGACCCTGGTGCTCAGCTCCCCATTCTCCCATGTGCTAAAGAGCCGCACTGACTAAGACCAGCCATCAGAGAACACCTTTACACACACATCCCTGCTGTTCTTTGCTTAGAACAGCCTTTGCATCTCAGAAAAGTGTACTCTGGTAATGTTTGGATGTGCAAGGAAAATTTATTTGAAGCTGCTCATAACAGAAGAGGTCTAGTATCCTGAATTTAGGGATCACTAAACTCAAAAGGATGGAAAACTTTGGTTTAGCCATTATCTTGAAATAACTTTATACACAAGTGAGGCTGAGGTAGAAGTGATTTAAAATGTATTTATAAAATACTGATCTTTTTACCTATAATTATAGAAAAATTACAGAATCCAGTCCTCAGGAATTCCAGACCCTGGGGACAAGAGAGGAAGTCTGGAGAAAGGAAGACTCTCCTTTGGTGGAGGAGGGTCAGGTTAGAGATCTTTTGTCCAAACTTGACATCCACAAATCCATGGGCCCCAATGGGGTGCACCCACGAGTGCTGAGGGAGCTGGCAGATGTTATCGCTAGGCCACTCTCCATCCTCTTGGAAAGGTCCTGGAGATCAGGAGAGGTGCCTGAGGACTGGAAGAAAGCCAGTGTCACTCCAGTCTTCAAAAAGGGCAAGAAGGAGGAGCCAGGAAACTACAGGCCTGTCAGCCTCACCTCCAACCCTGGAAAGGTGGTGGAACAGCTCACCCTGGAGGTCATCACTAAGCATCTGGAGGACAAGAAGGTGATCAGGAGTAGTCAGCCTGGATTCACCAAAGGGAAGTCATGCTTGACCAATCTGATAACCTTCTGTGATGGTATGACTGGCTGGGTAGATGAGGGCAGAGCAGTGGATGTTGTCTACCTGGACTTCAGCAAGGCTTTTGACACTGTCTCCCATCACATCCTCCTAGGTAAACTCAGGAAGTGTGGGTTGGATGAGTGGACAGTGAGGTGGATGGAGAACTGGCTGGATGGCCGAGCTCCGAGGGTTGTGGTGAATGGCGCAGAGTCAAGTTGGAGGCCTGTAGCTAGCAGTGTCCCCCAGGGGTCAGTGCTGGCTCCAGTCTTGTTCAATATATTCATCAATGACCTGGAGGAAGGGACAGAGTGCACCCTCAGCAAGTTTGCTGATGATACTAAACTGGGGGGAGTGGCTGACACACCAGAAGGCTGTGCTGCCATTCCGAGGGACCTGGAGAGGCTGGAGAGGTGGGCAGAGAGGAACCTCCTGAAGTTCAACAAAGGCAAGTGCAAGGTCCTGCACCAAGGGAGGAATAATCCCATGCACCAGTACAGGCTGGGGGTTGACCTGTTGGAAAGTAGCTCTGCCGAGAAGGACCTGGGAGTGCTGGTGGACAACAAGTTAAGCCTGAGGCAGCAGTGTGCCCTTGTGGCCAAGAAGGCCCATGGTCTCCTGGGGTGCATTAGGCAGAGTGTTGCCAGCAGGACGAGGGAGGTGATCCTGTCCCTCTCCTCAGCCCTGGTGAGGCCTCACCTGGAGTACTGTGTCCAGTTCTGGGCTCCCCAGGACAAGAGAGACATGGCACTCCTGGAGAGAGTCCAGCGAAGGGCTACCAAGATGATGAGGGGACTGGAGCATCTCTCCTATGAAGAAAGGCTGAGAGGTCTGGGCCTGTTCAGCCTGGAGAAGAGAAGGCTGAGAGGGGATCTCATCAATGTGTACAAGTATCTGAAGGGGGAGTGTCAAGAGGATGAGGCCAGCCTCTTCTCCGTGGTGCCCAGCAACAGGACAAGAGGCAACGGGCACAAACTGAACCACAGGAAGTTCCACCTAAACCTGAGAAAAAACTTCTTTGCTATGAGGGTGCCAGAGCATTGGAACAGGTTGCCCAGAGAGGTGGTGGAGTCTCCTTCCCTGGAGATATTCAAAACCCTGGGCAATATGCTCTAGAGGATGCTGCTTGAGCAGGGAGGTTGGACTAGATGATCTCCAGAGGTCCCTTCCAACCTCAATCATTCTGTGATTCTGTAATTTTATAAAGAAGCAATTAGCAAAAAGACAGACGTTTAATCCATTTATTCCAAGATCAACTGTAAAAGGTCTTTCTAAAGATTTGATCCACCAGCTCATCTCACAGAATACAGGTTGGAGATGCTTGCTTTGTTCTGTATGTCTCCTCTCTCTTGGATTTTAGTTGAAGATTAGTTAGTTATAGAGAAAATCTAGAAAATGTTCTCAAATTAGGGGCCAAATGTTTGGAACATTGAATCTGGGACTACTTGCTCCATTTTTTAAGTACTCCTTCACATCATAGCAGTAGACATCCCAGGATACTAAGAAAGGTAGCCATCCTGACACCTGGAAACTTTTTTCGGACGGACCTGTTGTACCTGGACAACTGGAAACTAGTCTATGAAATCAAATTAGAAGCAAGCAATGAAGAGAAAAAGGTATATTTCCATGTGATCATTTATTCTATATGATATGTTATTGCAGCAAGTTTTTAATATAATGAGAATCAATGGCGAATGAATTTTATGAACTGTAAGAACTTAACTTTTTTTGTTCTATTTTAGTGATAATTTGTTGCTATAAATCCCTTGTATATACTGCATTGAGGCAATATTTACTTTTGATTAAATAGACATTTTAGAATAGTCCAACATGATCCTAATTAAAGGTTGACATTTCCATTTTCCATAAAACCCCTTTTGTAATTAGATCTGTTCTAGAAAGAATTACTTTTTCTTTCTTACTTACATATATGACACTGCATAATTCTTTCTAAAAATAAAAATTATGTGGACTGATGTTTCTTGGAAAGGTTAAGGACTTTACTCCAAAACTAATTACAGCTACATATAATTTATAGAATACCTTAATATTCACCCTTATTTCTCAAAGTAATTCCGAAAGAGAGGGAAATTATTTCTCACAGATATTAAAAGAAAATTTAATGATCAAAAATTGTCTTATAAAATTGACTGTGGCTATTACAATGGGCTGGCTGTACCACATGTCTACTCCTCACAAGCTTCAAAAGGAAGGACTCCAGCAGACTGAGCTAGAGTTTAGCTCTGCCACAAGGTGCAACATTAATTGCAAAAGCTAAGTATGTATATAATTCACTAGTTCCAAGTATTTTAGTTGCATACAGACACGAAAGGAAGTTCCTGACTGAAAAGCTTACTATATTTAAGTGGGAGATAATTAGAAAAAAATGTTCACTTTTTCAAAGTGGGATTAATCCTTCTATGGACATTCTATACTCAGTGAATGAAGAAGAGATGTCTCCAGAAGACTGTTCACACTTATTCTTAGCTCCCCTAGAGGAATTTCTCTCTCGATCAGGGAAGCATCCAAAGTCTGCATGGCCTGGTTTCGCTCCTGAGGAATGCAGGATTAGAGTTTGCTAGTACATGCTTCAATTCTGATCAGTGGTGACAGAATTTCTCAGTAATCTTATGCTTCCCCATTTACACATGCCCTGACTCAATCTCAGAATGAGCCTTCCTCTTCACTAGATGTAAAAGCAGTGTGACTAATCTCCTAATGTAATTTCCTAACCTACAGTCAGACATTGAGAAAGTTGTCCTCTACCTTTTGCTTAATTAATAATACAGTTTTTATTTGCCACCTTTTGAAGTAGATCATGTGTTACAATCATGTATTCAGGTTCAACATACTGATGATTCTGCAATATTTGCTCTCAGTCCGTCCTGGGGTCTTGAAATAATTCACACCTCTGATATTTCTTGGATTTCATGAGAAGGAGATTAAATGACATGTTAAGGTGAATTGCTAGCTGAGCTACAGAAGTTATACAAGGAATAACTGGTATATGATGGAACTACACAATTTTTCTAGAAGTAACATTTAAATATATGGAAGGTACCTACATTCAAAATTGCAGTTCAAACCTTTGCCTAGGGTACCCAAGCCTGACACTGCCCAAACCTACTGGGAGCCTTTCTCACTTTGGCTGCACAATTTTCAGTGTCTGGTTTTTTAATTAGGGGCATGCTGCAGATTTCATCAATCTAAGAATCTCAGTATCAGCTATCCATGAGGATCCATCCAGCAAACAGGTGAATGAGAGCTTAAATTCAATGAGGGCTCCCATACGGCAATCAATTGAAGTACACCCTTTGGCACATGTTCACAGGATCTGGCTCCCTGACAAATGCATTTCTTGACATTTTCTCTTAAGTCGAGGCTGAGGAAGTGTTATTATTCACCAAAGAACAGAGAGATCTTATCCTCTTCAGCATGAAGATTTTTAACTCTGAGCTACTCTTTGCCAGGATACTATCCCAGAGAAGGATTTTCCTCTCCTCCAGGTAAAACCAGGTCACTGCAGCAGAAGAATACATAACAGAGTGTATCGGAGAGCAGAAGAGCAGAGGAGCATGATTCTATAGCCTAGTATATAAGGCCATCTGAAAAGTGCAAATTGTGCCCTCTGATGTGTTAGCAGGCACCTTCACCGTCACCTGTGCAGCTCTTTACAAGAATAACTACAGATATCTTGTCTTGAGAGAGAAGTCTAGAGTCTGGGGATCCTCAGTAGACAAAGGGTGAATCTACATTAGTGCTTTAGTCGGGGTAAAGAGTATACTTTACGTGAGAATTTCCCAAGTTTCTTCTCCTGGAGTGCTTTAACTCATACTGTGGAGTACACAAACCTGATTTCTTTTAGATGGACCTGAACTGGAAAATGTGCTCCAGGAGCACACCTAATGTACTCCAGGCTTCAACGCCCATTCAATCTAAGGGATCAAGCAGAGTTAGCCGTAGGAAAAACCCTCTGAAATACTTATAGTGTGGATGTTAGATCCTCAGCACCTACTTTTTTGCTCTATGAATCTGCCCTTATTGGGCTGCCCTACTTGCTAATGTACACAAACCCAACAAAATCTAGGATTTGTTTGGGAAAATTCCAAGTGGGATAGGTTTTAAGAATCCCACCATTTCTGATGAATTTCTTCTTGGGTAGCTTCTCAATTTAGGTGTATTTTTTTATCAGTTATCCTGAAGCATCTATGTGGGGGTACAGGAGAAGAGGTGCTGAATTTTGGGTTCCATGCGATGGACATATCTTATAGGGGCTAAAATTGATGAATGTGCCTTGGACAAATAGTATTGGCCCAAGACTTCAATTCATGACTCCTTAAAATGTATTTCTCCATTTTCTAAACAGTGATGGATTTCTATAATCGTTTTTCTAGTTGAACTCAGTGGCACTGGAGGACTGACTTAAATATCGTTCTAAATCGCTTCCAAATATGACGTTTACATATAAAATTTTTTTTTAAATCATAACCTATATTAATATGTTAATAGGTAAGACAAGCAATCAGCTGACCAGAGATATTAATAATCCCATATAAAATTCATTCTATTCTTTCACATTTTTGCAATTATCACCTTTTGAAGAAAAGATAATACAAGCAAGGAAGGACCAAGGTTTTCAATGAGTGTCAGAGTGAGGTCAGTGTATTTTTATCAGAATGTCTGCAATGATTCATCTATCTGCTGGCCTATGGCGTTCTTACTCATTATATGCTACCAGAGGTGTTGCTTCTCCCTTGTATTTATTTTGACATCAAACCAGAATGCTCAGTTCCTTCATTTTCCCAATTCCATTCTGTCATTGCAGGATGAGGGTACATATTAATGATTTCAGTAAGTCTGATACCTAAATAGTCATAATTTAACATAGATTTTTGTTTATATTGATTAAATATTTATAGCAAAAGTACTCAATTTCTCTACCTCAATTTACATTCATTAGTAATGATCCAATTTTGAGTCAAAATTTGAAAGTTACTTTTTAAATGATAGGCTTATATTTTCTTTATATTGCAAACATCTGTTCTATAAAGCTTATCCCGACAAAATGACTACTTTCCTGTCTTATCTTCTAATTTATTGGATTAATAAATCTTTACAAAATGAAAATGGTCCCCTAAGGAATACTCTTGCAAGGAAGTAAATCCTTTCAACATTTGCATGTATTACTTTTCTACTTTAACTATAATTTTCTATTACCAGGAAACCTTTTCCCAGGTATGCGTGTGTGTGTATATAGCTATGCACAAATAGGGAATCTGTATGTGATATTTCATCTTCACATACTGTACAATAGCTTATTCAATCACCGATCATCTAAAATTTAAAGCTATTTAACCACTTCAGATACACAATCCATTCTTCTGGAGACTGTAACCTTCTTAAAGAATGTAGATCTTTGGAACTATGCTGGATACATGGGTATAAAAAGAATATTCAACAAGTCAGATTTCACAAACAGTTTCCAAGGTTTGGTAGCTGTAGTAGAATGCCTTTCTTCTACCAAACATGCCTTCTTCTACCAAACATGTATAAGAAATAGGAGCCAGACATTGACTGGAAGGAGAGTTGTGGATTTTAGCAGTGGATATTCTGAGAACTGCAGCTTCCATTAAGGTCAGTCCATTCTTACTGAAGTCACAAACTCTACTTGCTAACATTAGGTGATTCCTCAGCCCTTAGAAATTCAGTACCTCATGATTTCTTTGACTAAAATATCCTAGCTCTGTATGAATCAACTTCTCTGGCTTTTTGATTACATAAACTTTTAAAAATATAGATACTTTCAATCTTCCTGAGATTTGTCATCTTTGATGTTTTCCTTTTCCTTGAACGCATTGGAGCTGTAAATTGAATACAGTATTTTCGAAGAGTACTATATATTTTTTCATTGACTTTCATATTAAATAACAGAAGTGTTCAGAGTCACATAGTTGCTAGGTTTTTTAACATATAGGAATGTAGTAGCTGTTTTTTACCTTGCAAAATTATGCTGTCACTTGTATCTGTGCAACTCCACGTGCGTTTAACTAAGGTCTGGGTTTCAGTCTCTGAATTAAGTAATCTACCTAATAATCTGAACAATCTGAACACTCCAATATCTTAAACAGTAAATATGTTCTTTTATTAATTATCATTGAAATATGAGGAGATATAATTTTCTAAAGTAGGTACAAAATGGAAAAAAAAAAGCTATATGTTGCTTCTGGAGTTTCTACAAATTAATACAGCCCTCCTACAACTTGTACATAAGCAATAATTTTTTTTTGAAAAAACTGTGGATGACTCTGTGTATGTGTGTGTGTCTCAGTGTGTGCGTGTCTGTGTGAGATTACACTCACCACGTAAGAGCTATTCTCAAAATTATTAGCCCATAGCAGTAACTGTTAAAAATAGCTCCACGATGAAAGCAAAAGACACAGAGTATTTTCGCATAGCCATGGATAAAAAGAACAGAAAAAGAATACACCACTTTAAATAGTTTAATGATATGAGATATTTTAAATTCATGTTGTTAGCAACATCTGTAATTATGATATTTGAATAGTGATGTATGAAAACGCTGGACTTCAGGAGAGCTCACTTTGGCCTCTTCAGGGACCTACTTAGGGGAATCTCATGGGGTAGGGCCCTAGAAGGAAGAGGGGTCCAAGAAAGCTGGTTAATATTCAAGCGTCACTTCCTCCAGGCTCAGGATCAGTGCATCCCTCTGAGGAAGAAGTCCAGCAAAGCGGGCAGGAGACCTGCATGGATGAGCAAGGAACTCCTGGCCAAACTCCAACAGAAGAAGGAAGTCTACAGAATGTGGAAAAGGGGACAGGCCACTTGGGAGGAATACAGGGACATTGTCAGAGCGTGCAGGGATGCGACAAGAAAGGCTAAGGCCCAGTTGGAATTAAATCTGGCAAGGGATGTCAAGGACAACAAGAAGGCCTTCTTCAAATACATCAATAGCAAAAGGAAGACTAGGGAAAACGTGGGCCCGCTGCTGAATGGGGCAGGTGCCCTGGTGACAAAAGATACAGAGAAGGCAGAGTTATTGAATGCTGCCTTTGTTTCAGTCTTCACTGCTAAGGCCAGTCCTGAGGAATTCCAGACCTTGGAGACAAGAGAGGAAGTCTGGAGAAAGGAAGACTCTCCCTTGGTGGAGGAGGATCAGGTTAGAGATCTTTTGTCCAAACTTGACATCCAGAAATCCATGGGCCCCAATGGGGTGCACCCACGAGTGCTGAGGGAGCTGGCAGATGTTATCGCTAGGCCACTCTCCATCCTCTTGGAAAGGTCCTGGAGATCAGGAGAGGTGCCTGAGGACTGGAAGAAAGCCAATGTCACCCCAGTCTTCAAAAAGGGCAAGAAGGAGGAGCCAGGAAACTACAGGCCTGTCAGCCTCACCTCCATCCCTGGAAAGGTGATGGAACAGCTCCTCCTGAAGGTCATCACTAAGCATCTGGAGGACAAGAAGGTGATCAGGAGTAGTCAGCCTGGATTCACCAAAGGGAAATCATGCTTGACCAACCTGATAGCCTTCTATGACGGAATGACTGGCTGGGTAGATGAGGGCACAGCAGTGGATGTTGTCTACCTGGACTTCAGCAAGGCTTTTGACACTGTCTCCCATCACATCCTCCTAGGTAAGCTCAGGAAGTGTGGGCTAGATGAGTGGACGGTGAGGTGGATGGAGAACTGGCTGGATGGCCGAGCTCCGAGGGTTGTGGTGAATGGCACAGAGTCAAGTTGGAGGCCTGTGGCTAGTGGTGTCCCCCAGGGGTGAGTCCTGGGTCCAGTCTTGTTCAATATATTCATCAATGACCTGGAGGAAGGGACAGAGTGCACCCTCAGCAAGTTTGCTGATGATACTAAACTGGGAGGAGTGGCTGACGCAGCAGAAGGCTGTGCTGCCATTCCGAGGGACCTGGAGAGGCTGGAGAGCTGGGCGGAGAGGAACCTCCTGAAGTTCAACAAAGGCAAGTGCCGGGTCCTGCACCAAGGGAGGAATAATCCCATGCACCAGTACAGGCTGGGGGTTGACCTGTTGGAAAGTAGCTCTGCCGAGAAGGACCTGGGAGTGCTGGTGGACAACAAGTTAAGCATGAGGCAGCCATGTGCCCTTGTGGCCAAGAAGGCCCATGGTCTCCTGGGGTGCATTAGGCAGAGTGTTGCCAGCAGGACGAGGGAGGTGATCCTGTCCCTCTCCTCAGCCCTGGTGAGGCCTCACCTGGAGTACTGTGTCCAGTTCTGGGCTCCCCAGGACAAGAGAGACATGGAGCTCCTGGAGAGAGTCCAGCGGAGGGCTACCAAGATGATTAGAGGGCTGGAGCATCTCTCCTATGAAGAAAGATTGCAAGAGCTGGGCCTGTTCAGCCTGGAGAAGAGAAGATTGAGAGGGGATCTCATCAACGTGTACAAGTATCTGAAGGGGGAGTGTCAAGAGGATGAGGCCAGCCTCTTCTCCGTGGTGCCCAGCAACAGGACAAGAGGCAATGGGCAGAAACTGAACCACAGGAAGTTCCACCTGAACCTGAGAAAAAACTTCTTCACTGTGAGGGTGCCAGAGCATTGGAACAGGTTGCCCAGAGAGGTGGTGGAGTCTCCTTCGCTGGAGATATTCAAAACCCGTCTGGATGTGATCCTGGGCAATATGCTCTAGGTGACCCTGCTTGAGCAGGGAGGTTGGACTAGATGATCTCCAGAGGTCCCATCCAACCTAAACGATTCTGTGATTCTGTGATTCTGTGAAAAGGTACAACCATTAAAGAAGGAAGGGATATATAAGACAAATATCAGAGAGTTAAACTACATGTTGAGATCAGACACATTTTAAAGGTCTAATGGTATCTATATGATAATATTGGTTGAAGGACACAAGCAAAATATAAGCTATACCATCTGCTATTGCCTGTATAATGACAGGCCTCTACAACAAAGTAACCTTTTTTAGGTCTTCCAAGAAGCCCCGTCCCTTCCATTTCATTTACTGAAATGTAGGAATCACCCGGACAGAGGCTCAGCTAATCATTCCTGTTGGCCCCAAGATCTAGCCTGTCACCTAAGACAATGAAACAAACTCACTGCCTGGAGGATTTGGAACCAGCATCACCAATAATCATGGCTCCCGTAATTTGCTTTTGGCAAGGACAGTCTGCAAAAGTGATTCCACTGGCAGGGAACTAAACGATGTCAGCTCTGCTACTTGTTTATTTTACCTCTTGCTCATGGATAAGAGCTGACATAAAAGAAAATACTGCACAAAGGGAAATATTCCACACGCACACACAAACACACACACACACAGAGACACACACACACATACACACACGAAGGGAAAAGGTCACATTCTCCAAGTTTAATAGCAGTCCCCACTGAGACAAAACACAAAGCCAGAATGTCTTAGATGGAAGTCTTCTGTGAATGTGGGGCAAGAAGATCAGTCACTGGTGACTTGAGGTCATGAAAACTAAATCTTTCTATGGAAAGATAAAAATGGAAAAACTATGGATCTTTCACATTTTTTAAGCTGTGTTTGAAAACTACCCTTGATTCTGTGTCTTTTCAGTGAGGAATCATCACATTTGAATGCGTATAGCAAAAAAACAGAATAAAAATCATATTGGCAGCCTGCCACACTGGCATAACTACAAGCTCCTGTGTGGGCAATAGAGACATAAGATTTGGTCTTTACCCTTGAAGCAGGGAATGCAATTCACAAAATCACAGATTCACAGAATAATTGGGGTTGGAAGAGACCTATGGAGAAGATCATCTGGTCCAACTTTGCTGGTCAGAGCAGGGTCAACAAGTTGCACCAACTAAGAAATCCAAATTTTCCCAAACTCAGTTCCTGCTCTTGGGAGAAAATTTGGGACGTTATCATCTTTCTCCCCGTGATACTCTGTTCAGAGAAGGTCTCTTGCCCACTCTTAACTGGGAAAAAGTGGGGCCTCCTTTTCTAACATCAGGGCAAAATGGTTCATATTTAATATGCTAAATGTATACTAAACATATTTTAATATTTTAATTCAAGTAGCATTTCAGCATGCATTTAGTTTTGAGGCCTGTATAGAGGAGAAGTTAGACAAGAGAATCTGCTACAACTGATACCCTCTTTTCTACTGTTGTACCATTCAGTCTTTTGTCTTTCTAGAACTTGGGCTGGCCTGTACATAATCCTAGATCTCCTTTTCTCAGCATTCGTCCTTGCCTACTGTCATTGCAGAAGTAAGAATATGATGTATATATACTACTGAGCCCCAGTGTTGTGCCATCTAAAAGACATCGAAGCCCACAAGGTATCTTTCTCGGAACCCAGAGGATAGAAATGCTGCCTATAGGGTCATAAGTCCAACGGTCTTCCCAGCTCCTTGTCATGACACTTATAGTCCTAGCGAAACTATCAATAAAAAGGCACCTCAACATTTTGTCAGAAGTTTTTAAAAGACTCTATAGTCCCCGTTATGGAGGGAGAACATCCTTTTCCAGGATATTTTTCTATGGGGTTATAGGCAGCATCATTCAACATTCCTGCAATGATGAGGAGCCGGGCATGGCCAGACAAGTGTACTGACAAGCCCTGTTGATATGCAGCTGATCCCTTTTTGTCCTCATATCCCTCTGTTTTCTCCCATTTATTTTTCCCCAAATCACCCAGATTTCTCCTTTTCTGCACCTTTGGTTCCACCCTTAAACATCCCACAACAAGTCTTGCACAAGCCCCAAAATGCTCTTCCCTGGGTAACGTGTCCCATACCCACTGCTAGGCAGTAACCTCCCTCCAGACCCCTGTCTCAACCAAACAATGCTGCAGGGACCAGCTCCCGTTGACTTACTTTGCTGGGTTTCACACCTGAGCAGCTCTGGGAGGAGCCTGACAGGGTGCCTGTTCCTCCAAGCAGGTAATTTGGGTTCCCCACCTGCCACTGCGCCTCTGCACTCCTCTGTGCTTGTGGAGACAAGCCCTGGATGGGCTGAACGCTCTCCAGTGATGGGTCTGGGAGCAGCCAGGTCAGAGTAGCATCTGGGTTCCCCTACTGCTCTCTGCGCTCCTTCATGCTTCTGAAGATGAGCTCTTTAACAGATAACCTAGCAGATACGTGTTTACTCTTCCACAATACAAGCTTTCCTCAGTGTATTCTCACAGTATACTGTCTATCAGACAGTCTGCTTACCTACCAAGAGACAATATAGTTAGCACATAAAAGAGTAATATGAGTCATTATCCTGGGCAAGCCTTGAGTAAGTACAGTACTTAGTAAATGTAAATATGCACAGGAAATATGCCTTTGTTGAAATATCAGATCTAAAGCTGTACTTAAAAAGCAAGATAACCTTGTCACAAGAGGAAGGAAAGAGAAAGGTAGAAGAAAGTCTTGTAGTTTCTCTGCAGTTTTGTCAGTTAGCTATGTGGCATTGGATTTATGAAGTTAGCTTTATACAATGGAAAAGTACATCTTATGACTGGTCAGATAAAAATTAACGGAAAAGTCACATCACACTTTTTTTCTTTGTCCTTCTCTCATATTTTTACTTTTATCATTGGAAGAGAGTTGATTTTTTTTCTGTCAAATTAAACAAGGGCTCCCAGAACGGCACTTACATGGGCTCTGATCCCAAGTTTGACCTGAATTGTGTAGGATTTAGAACAGCAGTATATACATGGAAGCACAAGTAAATGCTGTGATAGCTGTCCCTCCATTGAATAAGCTTTGTACCAGATGGGATGGATGCCTTATTGTTCAGGATTTAATTACATAGCTCTAATTGATAAAATATCCTGTACAGAGAAGAACAGAAAATAGGGCTAGAAGGGACCTTGAGAGGTTATGTAGTCCTGTATCATCCAGGATCTGCTATCCCTAACCCTGCCCAGGAGATATTCATCTAATCTGTCCTTATAAGCGTTCAGAGATGGATATTTTTATACACCGTTATAGCATCTATTCTGATGCTCCTCTAGCCTTACTGTAATAAATTTTCAGTAATTTCTACTGTAAGTCTTCCTTGCTATAGCTTAAGCCATTTATTTCTTGTTCTATCCTGAGGAGCATAGAATAGGAACAATATTTTTTTCTCTTCTTTTCTTTGCAGTAGCTTCTCATAAACTTGAAGGCTGTTATACAGTCTCCACTAATCTGCTTTTCTTCCACTAAAGCAACTCTTTCAATCTTTCTTGAGAGGTCACGTTTTCTAGGCCTTTTATTTATCTTTGTTGTTCTTCCCTGGACTCTTTCCAAATTGGACATTCTTTTACTTATGTGTTGTTTGTAACCTCTACTTCTACCTAATTATCCTTTTCTGTAAAAGGAGTGTAAGTCTTCTTTCTTGATATTGCCAATGAGCAATCATCTAGGAAAATAAAGGATGATCATCTGAATCAATAAAACAAGCCTTTTCAGGAGATAACTTTTTTGTCAGATCTCATATTAAAAAAATTCTGTTTGTTACAGAGTCTTCATAAAATATTTGTTGTTTCATCTTTTTGTTTCATTTAAAAATCTACCAAACATATTTAATACACTGTACCTCTTAGAACAAGACAGGGCAAAGAACGGGGCTTGGGACCAGGTTCAGAATAACTATTTCAATTTCCTCAGCAGGACCATTCAGAACTTCTATACTAAATATTTTGGATACCTGTAAAGGCAATGGGAAGGGATAAAGGAGGATTAGAACACAAATTCTCTATCTGAAAGTAACTGTCCTTAAAAAAAGTGAGCAGTGCTCTCTTTTTTGTAGAGTAGTAGAAGAGCAGAGGTAGATCCCACTGTTCCAATGAAGCCTGATGACTGAAGTACTTACCTTTGAAGTGAGAAAGCCGCTTTCAGTTTCTCTTCCCTTTCCCCTTCTCTTCAGTTTCTCCCTCTCTTCAAGGACGTTCAAATCCACATTTCTGACCTCCCAGAGAGTGCCTACATCCTATTGAAACTGGGTTATCAAGCAGACAAGAATATTATCATTAAAAAGGGTATAAAAAGAAGGAATCTGATTGTGCAGCCTAGGCGTCAGCTGGGAGATATGCAAGAATCTGACCCTCCATCCTGCTCCAGTAATGTTTCCAGGAACTCTTCAATAAAAAATGCAGAAACAGCCCTGATGACAAGAACTGGAATGAGAGGTACCTCCTTTGCCTCCTCCACCTGAAGACTCCTGCTTTCTCTTTTTAGCCCTGTGAGTTCTCTCACATGTTCTCCCGTATAGCAGCTTCAACAGGGATAGCTTCCAAATCTGTCAAGCTTTTAACCTGGTGATCATGTCACTCTACTGAGAGGTGAGAAACATGGGTGGAAACCTCCTCAGGCAGAAGGAGGCCTAGAGTGCAAGCCTTCCCTTAAATAATGCTGTTGTATTTAGTAAGGTACGAGTCACTGCCACTTCCTTTTCAAAGAATGAGTTTTTCCTTACTTAAAAGCACGTGAAACCAGGAGGAGATGTGATGTGTAAATTTCTGTCTCACGTAAGCACAAATCTGATAATTCCAGGGAGACAACTAGCCCCAAAGAGAAGCATAAATTTCAGAAACACATCTCAATATTTCTCATTGCTTTGTTTACACATTACCTGTGCTCGGTTTCTGTTTGTTCATGGATCCCAATCTTAGACACCTAGCACTTCACAATACTTCCTACGCCATACACAGGAAATATAGGTCTATGAACCTGTCCTATGGATAATCTGAGGCACTAACCTTAAAATGGATGATAAGCTGATTCAATTTAATGGAAAAATAAATAAATACAAGGCTAAAACTAGAGCTCTTTTTCTCAAGAAGGAAACTAAGATGTGAGTTGATGTTATGAACTTTTAAGAATTTAAGATCTGCTTTTAGTTCCATCCTTCCTTTGTCTAGGAAGTCACAGGATCCTGTCCCTTCCCTCTTCACCTCTTCACAGAAGTTGGAGATACCTGTGCCTTTTAAGGGGGTAATTTACTTTTCTCTAAACTGGATCTGTGAAAAGATCTGATTAGAAGAAAGGACATTTTGTTGTTAGAAGAATAACTGAAGTCAGCTAGGTCAGTTTGTTCAGAGGCTTAACTATAATATGGCATCTGTAATTTCTTTTAAGCTGAATGTAAAACTTTGTGATGCTTGCAGCTCACATCCAGAGGAAAACACACTGAGGTTCCAAGTGTCCGAAAATAAAAAAATCCTTTACATAGAATGTTAGAAATAAATGAAAGCATAAAAGAATTAAGGAGAAAATACTAGATTAATGAAGAAAGGAAGAAAGCAGAATTATATCTTGCAAACCACTGTAAACAACAAAATGTTCATCCAGAAGTCATACAAATCAAAAAAAAACCCCAAGAAATAAATAGAGCTGGTCTTTCACTGAGAATGGGAAAGATAATCTAAGTATGATGCCTAAACAAAGGAATATATTGTCTTGGTTTTCAGTAAAATCAGTGTTGTGAAGTATGGGACTGTTACTGGAAATGAGGCTACAGAAATAGGAACGCTGAAATTAAGGACCAAACAAAACTAAGAGTATTGTATTCAGTAATCTCTGAGCCCTGAAGGAAGTTGCAGGTGAAATCAGTTTTCGGATAGTTATGATTTTTAGCAAATCTATCAATCTGAGATTTATGCCACACAACCATGAATATAAAGCCCATTAGTCCAATATCAAAGTTTTAGAACAAGTTTTAAAGGAAAAGACAGGCTTCACTGAATTTGTTGAAAGTTAAACACCTGCCTGAGCCAGCAGCCTGAACAAAAACAGTCTGTGCTTTGTCTGATCAAAATCCTGATCAGAATTCCATGGCACGAGCCCATCTTTAACTGAGATTGACCTCAACGTGTGTTTAGGAAGGAGGGGGCAACTGAGGCCAATGTGGCCAGTTAAGAAGTATGAAGCAAAAAGATCAATACCCACGAAAAATTCACATACCAAAGATTGCTTATTAGGAAGGGGAGATAGTGTGATCACTGCAAAGATAGAAGCATTTTTAGGGGCATTTGGAGTAATAAAAATTTTTTATTTTTTAAATTTTTAAAATGAAATTTTTTAAATCTTTTAAAATCTGTTAAACGGACACTACCAAGCTACTATTCGAAGCTTAAAAATGTGTTGGCTATGATTAGTGTCCTCTGGAACAACTATTTACAGCTTGTTATCTTGCTATTTGTTACAAGTTCATAAAACAGCTTCTGGAACATTTCTGAGTTGCTTGTTTATGCTTGTTGGTTAGATTTTAAAAAATATTTTAGTGTTTACATGAGGTTCCTTGAAGTACTAATCCCTTATCTGAACACTCTTCTACTTTAGATCACTTTAGAAGATGTTGAAGATGAAGTTGACAGCCAGCTCTGCATACTATAGTGCTTAAAAGCGCAAACATCAAATGCTTGCTGTGAGCTGATCAGGATATGTAACAAGTCTCAGAACCAGCAAAAAATATTGACACAAAGTAATGAGTAATATCAATGTTTTCAGGTATTAAATACATTTTCATTGCCTTATTCAAGCTTTCAGTTCCCCTGGAACTTGTATAAACCCTCAGATTTTTCATTTCACCCCAACATGGCAACCTTTAGATCTTTGAAAGGGACTTGAAGCATCTGTACTATATCATCTTGTTTTAATCTTATTACAGCAGACCATAATGTATGTTTCCTGGTATAATTTAAAGCAGGTCTTTAGCAAATAATTATAGTCTAAGTGTGTGCTAAACTGCAGTGATTTGCCTCCATTCAGTGCACCAACACTGAATAGTCAGCGCTCAGTGGACTCTTCATTGCTCTTCCTCTCTAGCCATGCCATTCTTGTTATGGCAGGGAAAAAGCCTGCTACAAAGCAGTCTAGTTTAAACAAAATTAGCAGTAATTCTATGACATTATCTTCTAAACAAATTTGCAGTCACATTTTTTATCTCCTGTAGATGCCAGTTATGTTGACCTTCTATTCCTTTATTTCCTAAAATAGTCTTTTTTGAAAACTAAAGTTTAGTATGGTCACTACCAAAAATGGTAGCTTTTCCATGTCTTTGGGAAAAAGTAGCACTTATGAACACTCATTTGTCCTATTTTCATATACTGCAGATCACTATTTATGTACCGACTATTTCTTTCCTCAGTTTCTCATTCCTCTTTTTGTGATACCATGCTAACTCCAGTAATTAGTTACATTAAGATGATTCTAAACAAATACTAAAGATGCTAGATGAATATATCCCGGTAATACTTTTCCACATATTCTCAAGGTTTTCCAGCCTCCATGAGGTAGTAGAAAGTAAATCTTCCTTCATTAATACCTATTACTGGCTCAGAGATTGTAATATGTTTGGCAGCCATACTGTATTTATATGTAGAACTTTCATAGATTCTCTGTTCACACCTATACACAGTTTCCTACACACATGTGGGCATCTGATAGACAGGAATAGGACATAAACAGGGCATTTACAGACATACAGTTTTGCAAACCTTTCTGAGTAACTTCACAGTTTTCACATAATATGGAAGGACACCATATCCACGCCCAGAGACAGAGCAGGATCTCCCACTTAAATGGAGTTCTCTCTTTTTGCAGTTTTGTATGGTTTGGATGCATGTCTAATTAAACCAACGTGGACTTTTTAGCTAAAATAAAGTCACTCTTCCTAGTTTTGTAATTCAGGACCATTTGAACTTGACCGTAAGAACATTTTAATGGCTAAGGAATGCCACTAACTGTAACCCATTTTGTTAGTCTGGAAGAACTCTTGTAATTAGAAGCATATTCCCTTTTGCATCCTAAATATGTTAACTACTGAAAACACATATTTTTTTTGATATATATTAATAAATTGCACAAACATAAGCACATCATAATGCCCTTACTGAGTGATCCACATAGCAAAAATTTACTCTTTTAGGTTATTATTGTGGGCAAGTTGCAATTGCTGCATTAAAACAATATTTTATTCATGAGCTGTCCTCATGATAGATCTAAAACAAACAAAAAGAAGTTTTATTTCACAAAATGCCTAGTTAAATTTTGGAAATCCTTGGCCTATGAGGCTGTGCATGTGCAAAAAAATAGAGAGCGTCAAAAAGATTGGACAAAATTACGGAAAAAAATCCAACAAGTCTATTGAATACAAATATACCCATTATAGCTCAAGAATCTCTAGAAGCTGGGAGGTTGTAGGTGGGAAATTTCATTATATACTTGGCATATTTCTTATATTCTTCCTAGCATCTGCTGCAGGCAACTGAGAAAGATTACCATATTCGATGGACCTTTAGCTTGACTCAGTATTGTTGTTTTTATATCATCCTTCGTTTCCTTTGTACTGCATAGACCTAAGTGTGCCATTCATCTCCTTTTTATGTACATCTCTCAAGAGACTAGAAAAATTGTATTTCTTATGGCACTTTTAATTGGGTCATTAGCAATTTCTCCCATTTTGACAATTTACAGCCAACAACTATGTAAGTTACTGTGGAAATCACTCTTCAAAGCAAGAAGGCTTACTAATGGTAGCTACACATGCTATGGCATTCATGTGGAAGCAGACACATAACAATGATGTTTGTTAGCAGCAATATTCAAGGTGGATAGGAAAGCCTGTAGTATGTTGTACATATTTTTGCTCATGAACAGCTAGACCAGAGCTTCTTCCCAAAAACTGGTATATGTGCATCTTGCTGTGGTAATGATGTGCTGTAATTTGTATAACATTTACCCTCATTCTTGGCTCCCTACTTTCTGCATGCAGCTCCAGCGGTTTGCCAGCTGCAGGGATCAGCTCTGGAACCTCACAGCTCAACTGCACAGGGTCTCTGCTGACTGAGTTAGGCGATGCTAGCTGTAGCTAAAGAGGACTGTAGTCCAACAAGGTCAGAATATCATTCTAAAACAATTTATTAGTGATAAAATCTGCTTTCACTCATGTAATTCATTCTATTTGCTTACCTGGGATGCCTAGATATAAAAAAAAAAACTGAATTTCATTCTTGTTCACATTTTGTGAGCCAGTTTCTTCATGTGCGCTCTTTAAGGTATTATACCATAAAAGACAAGCACGAGGTCCAAGTTCCACACATCTGAGAGCCATTTCAAACCGCAGAAAGAGATTTTGCATGAGGAAGGGCAGACATACTATTAACATGGAGAAAACTTGCCAAGCTACAGATGAGTAAAATGGAAATGTTTGCATAAAAATACATTTTAAATATGAGAAAAGGTCAGGAGAATGGAAAGAAAGAGAGGGATCACCTTTCTCTTTTCCTGTCGTTAAACCTACACGTGGTAACTTTGTCCAATTAAAAGATTCAGATAGCATAGTACATGCCAGAAAATATTGGTTAGTCATCAATAAAAGCCCAATATTTACTAACTTTTTATTTTATATGGAAACATTAAAGAAGTAAATATATATATATATATATATATATATATATATAGTCCATATATACCCATATATAACCTTTTTCTTCTTTTTTTACTCTGTGGGCATAATTCACTGCTTCTCAGTGTCACCTTTAACTCACTGTGCTAATGACACACTTTTGGAAAGTAAGTTCCAAAACAGCATACTACAATTGGCACAGAATGGATTACTTTTTCCCCAGTACTTCATCTGAACAGCAGCTATTTCTTGATATGAAAATTTGTAAGGCTAAGCACAAAGCACTGCCTCTGCTGATAAGCCAGGTAGGTATCCTGCTACTCTAATGAATAAAAATAATTAAAGGTTTGCATATGCACTGAAATATTTCTAATATTTTCCCAGATGTTCATATTGCAACTATTTTATTTTATCTTCCTTGCATTTCATTTTTTAAGAAAAAAAAATTTCTTAAATTTTTTAAGAAAAAATTTAGGTACTGCTTTACCTTCAAGGCATTTGGCACATCACAGATACTTTCAAGTGCATTATGCGCCACGGATATGTTTAAATTTATGCAAAACATTCAAATTATTGACCATTTTCCCCTCCTGCTTATAGTAAAAATAATCTTATGATCCAAGTAGAACAAGTTGAATATAGCTGACAAAAATATTGAAGAAAACCCCTCAGACATTTGGGTATCTATTTTTGTTCCCTTAGGTACTTTTTGTTTTTATCCACATTTATGTATGTACTCAGCTGCCATTTATGTTCTAGTATCTTAACTCATTGTCAGGAATATTTGCTAAATAAAAGAAGAGAAAAGACGGAGAAAAGACAGACTGGAAATTCTTATCTTGATACAAGAAATGGCAGTAAGTTGATGAGGAAATAGGAACATGTAGCATCTTATAAGCTACCAAAACAGCTTTTAGCCCTCAGGTATTAGCAACATAAAGCTGAAGAATAAGTTACCAGCTAGGAATACCCATATACATCATTTTACATTTTAAAGGAATAATAAATTTAAAATGATCACAGTCCGCTGAGTCAGTCCATTCATAACAAGGCATACATTTGCGATGTATGATATTTTATCCTAAATGTCAGTTATAAATGTCTGAAGTAGTAGATTTCAGCCATATTTAAAAATAGAATAAGTCCACAATAAGCAATTATGTCTAATGCTATATTGTCAGCTGCAGCTAGCCACTTTCAAACACGTAAGTAGTTTGAAGTCAAATGAAAAAGATAGGGGAAAAAAAGATATTTGTAGTACTTTAGAACCTTAGTGTAAAATACAAAAATTAAATTATAGCTAATTTCAAGGGTTAAAATTGCATTCAGTTATACTTGAGGTGTATCTTGTAATTCTTCAACCCAAAGATCCAAATCTCACATGATGAAAAGATAAGCTAACTTAAAAGGTAATTTTTTTAAACATATGTATAAAGAATTAACAGGAAAAATGAAGGCCATACATTGATATATGTGGATTAAACTGAAGACATTGCAGCTGCCATGCACAGAATGGAACAGCAGAAGTTCTTCAAGGCCCTTCTGCAGTCAGTGAAGGCTTCCAGACTAGCCTGTCTAAGATTTCAGTTCTCTGGAGGCCTGGAGGCTTCACTGTCTTGCTCTGTCTCTTTCCTCTGACCTAAAGATGACGTTCCTGACTTGTGTGTCTCAGCTCAGCATCTGAATTATTTTAGATAAATCTGACCCGTTTTGCAATAGATAAGATAACACATGCTAAGAGAAGACCATCTATTAAATAGGATGTGGCATCTGTGTTCAGTCCTTACGGCTATATGTCATAAATAATTCTGCTATACATTCACAGCAGTTCTGCGGGTATCTTGCATTCAGTGTGGAGCCAATGAATTTGCTGACTCACTCACTCACCTGACCTCTCTCTATTTCAGCACTTAGTTGCTGCTTCTCTGATAGCAACACCCCTTACAATTCTGGGACCATCCTAATAATGAGCCATTTTTTGTATTGCATTCAGTTTGTGGTTACTGGGAGGGTTAGCATTATTAACTTTCGACCCAATACAAGTAAGAGATCAAGAGAGTTTCATGACAGTGAGCTAATGCCCTCACATGCTCCAGACAGCATTCTTATTCTTACTCCACTACGGGCACAGCCAGGTGCCTAGGTGACCTTCAGGGACAGATGGGGTTTCCAGGGTTTATCTGCTGACAGCTTGTGAAGCTAGTTCATATCAAATATGGCTAGCCTGTGAATGAGACAATTAAGCATATTCTTCATGGCTTAGGCTCCCGGGGAGAAGTGTAATCAAGCATCTGATTTTTTAGTTCATATCACTTGTGTGTCCAACTCCTGTTGCCTTACTAAGGATATAATCCAGGATGGCTAGGGTTTGGCAGCCACTGGGTCCTCTAACAGTGCTGATGCGCTATTCTACCAGAAAAACAGTTCTCCTCAGAAGAATTTTTTGCATTTAGCTATCATCAAACTTGCAGTGGCTTTCTTGCATCATGGCTAAGCACAAAATATAATGAGAAACACATAGACATTACCTGTACTGGAAGGTGTAATTGATTTCTGTGAACGGGTCTTTGATTAACAGGCAGTTGCAAACTCAGTTAAAACTGGACATCCTTCAGATGTCCACTTCAGCCGTCTTCTATGTTAAATAGACACAACAAATAATACTCTTTCACATATTGACAGCTAAAAAAATTGTAAAGTCATCTCCTAAAGAGCTTAGCCAAATAATAGAACCAGAACAGAGATGAGCATGCAAATGTGTGGCAAAATGGGTACACATTAAGAGAAAAAGATAGGAAGAAAAGCAGTAAGGCACCTGTTCCTAAGAAGGAGGGAGCTTTGTGGGTGCAAAACTGACTGAGAAGATGACTGGTAGAAACTGAAGTAAGGCTGTTGTTTGTCTTGTGCTCAGGAAAAACAGATCTTGTGTGTAGGACCAAAAAAAACCCCTCATTTTTATCATTCATTTCTTCTCCAAATAGAGACAGTCCTGGGAGTTTCTGTTTATTGACTAGCAGCTCAGAGAAGTAATGAATAATGGAAGTCACAGAATCCTCCCTAGGCTGTGTAGGAAATCAGTTCTGTAAAAATATGTGGTTGTCAATCAGTGGATAAAGCAGATTATTTAGCACATATTGGCAGATGTGCTACTGCTAGATTCTGCCTTTTGAAATACAGTTCTGCTACAGGTGGGAAAATTACAAGGGTTGTTTTTTTATCATACTTAAATGACATTAGCTTGATGATGAGGTTAGAGCAGATCCTCTGATCTCAAGGGATCTTCTTTCCTCAAAGTCTAGCATCTTAACTATTAGCTATCTTTATTATTCTCAGATGCCGCTCACGTATTCATGGGGGATCAGAAGGCTAACTTTTCTGTGTATCAGCACAATGGGGAGATAAGACCAGTTTCTGGATAGAATGTTTAAAAAGGAATCTACATTCATGATATGCCCTGAATGTTGTCAGGTTACGTCTATGTTAGTAAAGTAAACAATGTCCAGATTCGTTCTCTAGATTTGAGGCCAACCAGCACAGTTTGGCTGTGTCTGTATTGTTAAACACTGTCAGTCTCCAATACAGGGGATTGCATTATTCATGTATTCTATTTGGAATACTCTTTTGTCTGTGCTACCTCCTGAATTATTCCCAGGAGTTGTTTGGTGGAGAGTTATTTAGTATGGATGAAAACCAGGTCAAGAACGATTTTAACAACTTAACATTGTGGACACACGAGTTCCAGTGCCCGGGACCGTGCCTTGGTACTGATGACAGGTTAAATATTTTTTGTCATGGAGACTTCAAGTGAGATATTTCTTTGTTTTTTCACGGACAGGTTGTTGTTTTGAGCTGGTATCCTAAAGCACAGGATAATGTTTACTGTAAAATGAGAGGCAGTAGTGTTGCATTTGAAATGTATCTGCCATCAGCATGCTAGAAACCTTTCAAATTTTCTCAAATAGGAACACCTTGTAAAGTTCCCATGAAATGATGGCACTTTCTTAAATCTTTGTCTATATGCTATTTAGACAGCTGAAAGCAAGAGAGAGATACTCTTGCCTAACACAGAAAGCTACTTGTGGGTAGCGAATTTCTGCTGTCACACTGAAATATAATCAGTTCAGGTTCCTTTCCTTATTCTTTTTAGTATCAGTTATCTCTTTTATAAAAAGAAATCATTTGTGCAATAAAAAGAGACATAGAGTTTTTATTTTCTTATTCGCTACAGATAGTTTTGCTGTAAGCCAGTCACTTGCACGCATGCAAGCATGCTCCTTTTTCAGGCTCTGTAGTTTGTTGCCTGAGTAAGGGAGGTGAAATGAAGTGAGGGGGAGTAAACCTGTGTGTGCTAAATGTGGTATGTACACCCATGCCTGGAGCTATTTGATTATGTTGAAGATGTAACTGCTAACAGAACTCCATCTCTGGCGTCTCTTTGGAAATTAAAATACTGGACAACCTTAATGAAGGATCAAAAGAAAATGAGTAAGTTCTTTTTATTAATGGTTTAAACAAGAAACACTAAAATAGAGCTGTTTTTTCTTTGCTGCTGTTTTCTTTCCCTTTTTAAAAGAAGATTCCTGGTAATTTTATTAAATAGGATATTAAAGTTATATAGCCCACAAATACATAGCTGGAATCAGCACCATTTCTGCCTGTGTCAGAGCTTGTTGAGAACGACATCAAGCTTCCAGAGAATACTGGCAGGAGTTGTACACACCCACACATGCCTACGCTTATACTGGTAAATTGAAATGCAGTTGGGATACGGTACCTTGTTTTGGAGGGTAAAAGAGTTTAATAGTATGGATGCAATTGCTAGAGAACTGTTCCTGGCATACTAATTTATTGGTATAGACATAGCCTCACTTCCATGATAAATACCCCTTATTTACTCAGATGGAAGCTCCCATGAGAGGCTGGGAGCTGTTGGCAATGGTAGCTGGCTGCCTGCCTTAAGCACAGTGGGCTTCTGTACCACCACTTATGATGCATTACATTTAAACATCATCCCTGAGAGAACCTGACCTATACACAGTTAACTGTCCACCCCATGTTCCAGGTAGGGAAACTGAGTTTGGGAGAAGCCTTAATAGGTGCTGATTATGAGTAGTGTCTGTTCCAGCTCTTTCAGCAGCCTCCCTTGCATGTAACGCTCAATAAGGATCTGATGCAGGGAATGGCGACTTCGATTAACAGCTGAAACAACAGGGCACACAGTCAAAGCTCTGCTGTGATCAACTGCTTCAAGAGAAGAATCTAATTTCAGACGTAATAAACATGTTAAAACGCTCAGGTTTGTGCTTGCCTAGATTTTTAACAGGCCGTATGGGTCACAATCCTGTAGTTCTAAGGTGCAACGGTCCAAGGTACAAGATCTGAAATCAGGAGACATGAGTTTGATTTCCAGCTGTGTGAATGATTTTCTTTGGGTCATTATAAAAGGTCTGCACATCTATTTGCTTCTTGTTTCCCCTCCCACATTTTGTTTTCTTGTCTGTTGCCACAATAAGCTCTTCAGGGATGGCTGTTTTTTTAATGATGTACTTTTATGTTTTCTAGTCTATTGTAGTTTTCTCTTAAACTCAGCTTTTTGGAATAAGAACAAAGCAGTTGGTCCTGTCTTTCATGGGCTTTTATTGATTTATAACTGCTACGATTTATTATCCGCACTGCCTGATTTCATTTAACTAAAAACTCAGTCCAAACATAATGCATATAGCGCTTGTCACAGAAAACATCAAAAGGCACTCCTCTTCTTCCTAGGAAAATACATCTTCACTAAGTAAATAAAGTGTGCTCAATCAGAAAATAAATATTAAACACAGCAATCTGTGGTATGTGCTGCCAGGACCTGCAGCTGGGATCCACAGGAGAGGTAACAGGCTGTTCCACGCTTACCTTTCAGCTCAATCAGCAAGACGTAGGCCAGGATTCAACCATCATCAACCTAAGATCTGGGTGCTACTGGGTCACCAGCAGTACCAGCTGCATCCAGATGAAAAGTAAGGACATGAATGTGGTTCTGTTGATTTAAAGAGAACATATAACATGTTGTTCATTGTACTTTTATGCTAGCTGTGCAGAACTGATGATTCCTGACCTGGCTTAAAAACTCATGAAAAATTCTCAACGCATTTGTACTAGCAGACAGTATTTGTACTGGTTAAGCATTTCACATCAGAAGACTGTGACCTTTTTTGTCTTGTCTAGCCCTGAAAGCAGACTTGCCACTGTGCTGAACCAAATGAAAAGGAAATATAGAGAAGGTGGAAATGGGGATGGGCTACTTGGAGGACTATAGAGATGCTGCCCGAGCATGCAGAACTAGAGTTAGGAAAGCCTAACTAGGCTAGCTGGAGTTAAAACTAGTGAAGTGCAGCAAGAAGAGCTTCTTAACATATATCAGCAGCAATAGGAAGACTAAGGAGAATGTGGGATCACTTTTTAATATCCTCACCTAGTGACAAAGGACACAGAAAAGGTAAAGGTATTCGACAATATTTTTCTCCGTCTTTACTGGTAAGATTTTCCCTTAGGTCTCTTGAGTCCCTGGACCTAGAAGTAGAGGGTTTGGGAACAGTCCCTTAGTGACCATTAGCTGGTCTCTAAGGAAAGACTTAGAATAATCACATAGTGCATAATAACAGAAAATGATACATTTTACAGAACAGCAAATAAGCTCTATTTCTTCGAATACACGGAATGGTAAAAATATCTGAAGACAATAATTGATCAACAAATTATTTATGTAGGAAAAGGCTCTATAACTTAAGCAATAGATGGCAACCTAATTACCAGCCTGAGTAAAGCTTTTCGATAAAAATTAAAAAGGAGGAAATAAAAAATTCTTCAGAAGTGACATTAGCATTTTATGCTGCCTTCATGTTAGAATTTAGGACATGGCATTCTAACTCACATGCTGTACAATTCAGAAGACTATTTCTGTCTTTTTGTTGCTTATTTAAGTGTACAGTCTACTATAAGCCAGAACAGTTTCAAAATGTATTAAATGACTACGTTCTGTTCGAACTTTCTCATGATTTTATGATTAATGCAGATCTTGCACTACAGACTGAAAGAAAAAGTACTGCAAGTTACAACAAAATACAGTGCAGTATTACAGCAGTACAGTGCAACACAATGCAACGTATTATCAATACTACGTGGTACTACTGCTTACATCAGTACTGATAGCATAAGGAAGCACTGGGAAGCCGGGTAGAGTGTACTCCCTCTTAAATGTGTTTCCTGCTCAGGGAGTGGAGACATATCGTCAGATTAACTTGTCTCTAGTAAAGTAATGGAATAATTTCTGGATAATAAATTAATTACTGGTTGCCTAGGAGATAGACTGATGCACAGGAGGCAGTATCATTCCTCTTCTCTGGAGCTCTGCTTGCTATCCAGTGTGCTCTCAACCTACCACATCAAGCCCTGATAGTGGGGCTGGGAATAGAAAACCTGATTCTGTGCGTCTCTTGAATGTCTTGAATAACCGAAGTGTAATTTAGGACAGTTTGTAGGTTACACATTCTAGCCTCTAATTTTCTCTGTAGAGGGAGAGTCGAGGGAGAACAAATAGAGCATTTATGAATGACTGTGTTACTAGAGCTCTGTGAGGTAATCTTGCCTACATACACCAGACACCTATAATTTTTTGCTGCTTAATCTGCATATCTGAGTAGGAGTTTTGGTGTCCTGAGTTGTACGTTTATACTGCTTTTGCGCTGATGCCTCAACTGAAAGTCAAACCTAACTCCAGATTACAAATGTTATATTCAAGAAGCAATACACTTTTCTTAAATTGTTTTCTTTTAAACGTTTTTGGGTTTGTACTAATAACATAAAACTTGGAAAACACACTTGATTCAGCTGTAATCTGCCATCTTTGCTGTTATTTTGTGTTTATCTGTGGACGTTTTGTGTATGGTGAGGTTAATAAAGACAATAAATTTATCTGGATTTAAGGTGCTGCCTTTTACACTTATTGAACAGATTTCATAGTGCATTAGTCTATGAGCAAGATGATCCATGGTAGTTGAATTTTCCATGGGAAACTTCAGAAATCTCACCTAATTTCTAACACATGAAAGTTTTAAAAACTGAAGATAAAGGCTAAGCTAAAACTTTTGCTATAATTAATATAATTAATATTCTTGTTACCTACAGGAATGACCAGGCCTTTTAAAATGTAGCTAACACTTTGATTTTAATGAATTCTATATTATGTTTCTACCTTGGAATAAAAACTGTTGGATCTAGCCTGTATTTTCCACTGCTAATTTCATTCAGTGATTCCTTCTTGTGCTATGAGTTAGAACAAAAATATAGTCTGTTTTCCTCTTTCTGCTCATTATTTGGCCCACTTTCATTTATATCCTCTCTGATTTGTCTCGTGTGGCAAACTACCACCGCTTTTTTTAGCTTCTTTTCAAAGCTAATGTCAATGCTTTATCATTCTCACCACCCTTCGCCAAAGATCTTCGAAACCTGCTGTGTGCTCTTTGAGTGATGGATTGACTAGTACTGCCAACAGTATTACTGATAAGACATCATCACTGATTTATTTAATGATGTTATTTTTTGTATAATTCTTCACACTGTACTTTCTCACTCCAGATACATATTAATTAGACATTTTCAGTGAACTTTAACAGCAGCGTAACTAATAATTTGCAACACACTCCTTATTCAGTGCAGATTCTCCAGCTTAAAGTCTAGCTCATTCTCTGGCATGAGGAATAGGAAATCAAGACACAATTGGTATGTTCTGTAGCAGCGTACATATATCTTTATATGAGTTATGATCAAATCTATGTCGGCATTTATACATGTGAATAGATATTTTAAAAATAGACTCACCTGTATATACTTTTATGCAAAATGAATCGTTAAGCCAATTTACAGAAAAGGGACAAAATAACATGCAGAGGAAGGGATAGTCTTTTCAAGTTCTGCCATTTGATTTGGCCTTTGTCAGTGCACCAGGTGAAGTGCGAGGCTTTCTGCAACTCCTATAAACTTTAGCATTCAACTTCTCATCCTGCACCTCTTCACTCTTCCCTCTTGAGTCCATCTACTTATATGTATCCATTTTTTGAGTTGATACATTTGCAAAAATACTTTAATAGTATTTGTACTGCCATAGTACCTGCAAGTCATAAATATGGATCAGATTTCTATTACGTAGTTTTGTTCCTCTTCTATTATGTATTGTCATCATTTGGGGGAATTAGAAGCTGAGGCTAAGTGATGACACAGTTTCCTATAGGTTGCAAGCAATTTACTGTGATATGTATAAATATACAGAATCCTCATGAAGTTCATTAATTGTAATCCTGTTTGCAGTGAAAAAGCTAAGAGCTTATCTGTGCTTCTCCAGAGATGACTTTTACACCTAAAGTTAGGAAAGCCAGAATAAAAAGCCACTGACAGAACTGAGGAGGTTTAAGCATTTAAAAACAGGAAACTTGGAAGGAAAAAGGTGAATAATGTTATCTCAAATAAAACTTTCTCAAGATCTCCTCGTGCTTTAGCATGAGATCTTTAGATCTTCAGTTGAAGATCCTGGATAATCACAATCCAGCTGAACTTAAACTGAGATGAAACTGCCTTGTTTCCATGTTGTTCTCTAACAATAAATGAAACGTGCAGACAATATAATTCTATGTTTTAAATTAAAAATTCAGTAAATTAAACAGTATCATTGCCAGCACTGAAGTGTATTTGAACAACTTTTAGGGTAATTTATCTAAAATGTGGGTGATTTAGAAACAAACATATAATTCTGATAGACTTGTTTTATAAAAGCCCATCGCAGCTGCTGTATTCGCTATGCATCCCTTCTTTAATTCCATAACATTTAGACTTTTCTTATGGGGAAGTTTGCTAGCTTTTAAAAAAAGCTAGAGAAAATGCCTAAGTATGCTAAGCCTTTGGAAACAGGTGTGCCTGCAATGAGTTCTTCAGGGTCCCATATGTTTTACTATGCATTTAGATAACAGGCAATATCTATAAACACTATGTTAACAGCTACACAGTTTAGAAGAAAGGCTATCTATGAAAGTAAGTGAAATTATACGGACTGTAAGTGAACACCACGAGTAAGCAATGTCTATTTGCTCTTTTATTCAACCTAAATAAAAAGCTTACAGATGCTGAATGTGTGTATATTTGACAAGACGATTAAACTCAGCTAATCAGTTTATTGATAGCAGTGTATTTTTTCATTTCCTAATACAAAAAGCTGTCTAGAAGTTATTTTTGATGAGATTGTATGGCATTAGAGATCTTTGAAAACCCTAGCTTTGGTTTCTTTAGAAGAGGAAAGAGTCAACAGTGGCACTGAGTGAAAGTATGCTTTCGCTGTAGCCTGAGATACTGAAAAAGTGGCTTACCTATTTTCAGAAAAACACTATAAGGATTGTACAGATATAGACCTTGCCCCAGAAGCGTTTGTGGAAGAGCTCTGAGGTCGCCAGCCTGCTAAGGTCCCCAGGTCCTCATACTCATGGTGGCACACTTTCAATTTCATAGAAAGGTAATAGAAAGGTGCTATTTACGTGTTTGTCCTCTGCAGTGCTGGTGCCCCAAAATGTAACAGTAATGTGAGATATTATAACGATTTATTTACACATATGGCTCTGACAGCTTGCATCTTGTTCGTAAACACAGGTTTTATGAGAGGGTACGGTCTAGCAAGGTTCTAGTGCTGAAGGGTTGCCAGTCCCCTGGCGCAAACCCAGAGCCGTGCCTGAGGCAGCACACCTCTGAGCCTGTTCGAGGTCCTGTCGCTCCCACTGCTTTTCCACACAATCCACAGGCGGAGCAGTCTGCATATACCTGCTAACAGGAGCGTTGTCCTAGCCCTGCTCCTTTCATCATTGCCTTTTCAGGTAGCAGAAGGAGTCCTTAAATGGCTTCCTCCTCCTCCCTTCCATACCTAACAGGCTCATCCTGCAAAGTACACACGCATCTTAATTTAAAATCATAGATAAAAAGAGATTTTAATAGTAGGCAAAAATATAATTATCTGAGGCTCAAACCTGTCTAGTAGAAAAGTGGAGAGAAAAATCTGTCCCTAATCATGAGGACTGGTATTCAGGCATGATAACTGAAGCTAGATTTGACTCATAAAATGCAAGGTGACTTGAATGAGATAGATAGATAGAAAAATATGAGTTTAATTCATTAAAGGACTCGTCTGATATTTATGCTGGGCTAAATTATAGAATTGAAGAAGTTGATCTGTATTTAAGTTTTTTAGTATTTCCTCTCCTTTTTATCTCTGTGATATATTTTTACTTCTTTTATTTTATCATCTTTTCTTACTTTTCCAAGTTGAATCTTTAGTTTGTAGTGTTTAACAGAATAAATATCTGAGCCAGCAGCTGTCTAATGGGAAATTGGATAATGAATAATAATGGCAGTATTCTTTGATGCACAACCAGGCAAAGTAAGACTTATTGAAAGATGTAACTAACAGTAACACATGAATACAAAATGCAATATTCTATATTTGAGGAGCTGAAGAAGACTACTAAAGGTTCTGGTTTTAGTGATTCTGTAGCAGAGGCAGCTTCTATTATTTGTTTATTTTTGATCCAGCATCACCTTAGCACCTGAGCAACTAAGCTTATCACTGTTCTGGTGTTCAGTTTCAGACTTCTTGCTAACAGTCTTCCTCAGTAATTTTACATTTTATGGATACAGTAGCAAACTGCAGACAAAAAAATTGTGCAGTTTATGCAGGCACAAGAGACCGCTTTCATCCTATACACTGAAACATCCTATACACTAGAAACACACTGAAACATGAAAAAATGCCCATTGTTTTCTTCAGAAATTGCATGTCAATATACCTTCAATTTCTAATGCAGAAAGCATGCTCTTATGCCACAAGAAGCCTTAGAACAGTTATGGAAATAACTGCAAAGTTCTTCATGTTTCAGTGAAAAGTAGCGTATAGCCACTTAAAAGCTTTTTGTAAGTATTTCACTGAAAGACTAAGAAAAATATCCATGAAGCAGTTGATTAAAACCAGGAGGAAAATAAGATACCTATTACCTAACTAAAATATTTTTATTAATCTGGAAAAGATAGAAAATATAAAGGAATATACTATCTAGGCAGAAGTACTGTTTTTAATTGCCACATGAAAAATACCAGCATAAACAGATTTTGAAGTTACACTTTAAGAATTAAATAGCGAAGAATAGAATAAAACATGAATCCAGATATTTTTGATGCTTTGCATACTCCTCTCCTGATAAAATACTTCTGTGTTTTTTTCTGATGACAGCGTAAAAATGGAAATCTCAGGAGGTCATATTAAGAATATAGTAGGAACATGTAATATAAATACCTCGAGGGAAACATATTGAGAAATGTTCTTAGTACCACTACAGGGCTAGAGAGAGTGCAGGATGTCCGTATGTGGGCGAGCAAATGGCATAGAGAAGAGCAGAGGAAATTGGGAATGGAAATTAGGAAGAGCAGAGGAAATTAGGAAATGGGAAAACTTTAAGAATAGATGGACTTTATACAGGAGCGAGATAGTCCATCCAAAGAAAATTAAATCAATTAATGATACTAAAAGTAAAAATAGTTATAGGGAAATTTTTAAACTAATGGTCTGAAAGCCAACATGTTGAAAATATACAATTTGAGATGATTCATCCTCTGGTGGTGAAGTTATGTACTCTGTACTCAGATGAAGCATAGAGCAAAAGTCAGCAAAATTCAAACAACTGACAGTAAAAAAAAGACTAAATGAATAGAGTCTCACTTAAACACATATGCAAACACAGAAAAAGCAGGATCATCTGTATAAATACTTCCTTGCAACAGCTGGAAATCTAAAATACAAGATAGATAACCTGAAATGGCTGTTTTAAGTGAGGATTTGGACAGAGAGGCAATTCAGAAGCAAAGAAGATATTCAGTGGAAGTTAGTAGGTATGTCTACAACATACATGTCTACATGTATGTTGTACATACAGTAGGTATGTCTACAAGTTGTACAGGACCATGGCACAGCCTTAAACCTGTCTCTCAAGCTGTTCCCTGGCACAGTTCAGGGGCTGGCTTAGCCTGGAGCTCATTCCAAATTGGCAGCCAGCACACGATCAGGACATTCTGGGGAAAGGAAGGAAAAGGGTTTAAGCAGCACGGACATAGACTGGGTCATACCTGGCTTGTTTCATAGCCAGCAACACCTGTGCCCAAATGATGTAGGAACAGGTATGACAGTATTTGTCACCTCAGAGAAAACATATAGTCCTAAACAATTCCCAAGACCAGTTGACACTAACAACAGGTACTAAAGGAGTTAAGACACTGAATTATTGGCCTAAGAGTTATAACATGTTACTTCTAGTTGAAAACAGTACAGGAACAGTGAAAGGTATCAAACATGTAGCTACACTTCTAAAGGGCCTCCAGAGGAATCGCAAATAGTAAAGACTAGTAAGTCTGTATCCTATATTTTGCAATTTGATATAATAGAAGACAGGAATATACATAATGGAAAGGTATCAAAATGTTTTTGGGAGAGGGAAGGTATGCATCATAGATCTACTGTGTTTCTCTTAATAAGTGTGAAACATCCGTAAGTGTAAAACATCCATGTGATGTTTTATGATGTGTCCTTTTGTTTTCAAAAAGCGTTCTACTTTCACGGTCTTTCAAATACTCTTTACTAAGGTAAAAGAGGTAAAGATACGAAGGTATCCAAGAGGTTCAAGGTGATGGGACAAATATTAGAAAAAAAATGGTTGTTTCACTATTTCACTGTTGCACTGTTCAGTTTTTCAATGAAAAGAGTCTGGCCCTGTCTTCTCTGCACCCTCCAATCAGATATTTATACACACTGAAAAGATCCCCCCTGAGCCTTCTCTTTTCCAGGCTAAACAGGCCCGGCTCTCGCAGCCTTTCTTCGTAGGAGAGATGCTCCAGTGCCTTCAACACCTTTGCTGCTTTTCGCTGGACTCCCTCCAGTACATCCATGTCTCTTGTACTGGGAGCTCAGAACTGGACACAGTACTCCAGATGTGGCCTCATCAGGGCTGAATAGAGGAGGAGGAACACCTCCCTTGACCTGCTGGCAACCCTCTTCCTAATGCAGCCCAGGATACCATGGGCTTTCTTTGCTACAGGGTCACGTTGCTAACATATTCAATTTATTTTCCACCAGGACCCCTAGGTCCTTCTTTGCAGAGCTGCTTTCCAGCAAGCCGGCCCCCAGTCTCTATGAATGCATGGGGTTATTCCTTCCCAGGGGCAGGATTCAGCACTTCCCTTTACCAAGCTCCATGAGGTCAGCATCTGTCGTAAAAGGAGAGGTGAGAGAGCTGGAACTGTTCAGCTTGAAGAGGGGAAGGCTCCAGGAGGATCTTATCAGCATTTATAAATATCTGAAAGGAACATATAAAAGGACGATGGAGCCAGACATTTTTCAGTGTGGCCCGGTGACAGGACAAGAGGCAATGAGCACAAGCTGAAATACAAGAAGATTCACCTGCACATATGGAAGAACTTCTTTCCTGTGAGGGTGACTGAGCACTGGAGCAGGTTGCTCGGAGAGGTTGTGGAGTCTCCTTCCCTGGAGATAATCAAAAGCTGTCTGGGCACAATCCTGGGTGACCCTGCTTGAGCAGAGGGGTTGGACTAGATGATCTCCAGAGGTTTCTTCCAACCTCAACCATTCTATGACTCTGTGATCTGTTGGTTACCTGTTAGCTGTGCTCTCATGTATTTTATTTCTTACAATACATGAACAATCAAAATAAATAAAATTATCCAGCAGCAGGTTTAAAGATAACAAAGCAGGAACATTGTAACAAACCATGGAAATCATTGCTTCTAGTTACTTTGAAAGCCAAAAGTTTGGAGGGGTTCAAAAAACAGTCAAACAACATTATCAGAAGAAAAATCCACAAAGACCTATTCACCATACCAATAACAAAGCTGTGAACTTGGTGACTGCACAAAGATGGGAAACTGTAATGATGGAAAATATCACTGCAAACTTGTCTTACCTTCACGTTGTTCTCTAAACATCTATTCCTGGCCACTGTCAGAGATGTAACAGAGATTAAAGGGATCTTTGACCTCATCCTGTATAGTCTGCTTTTATGTGGTACTAGAGAACAAAGTAAGAAATAGTCTGATGAAAACATAAGCAAAATCCAGTATTTTGGGTCTGATCTAATGTCAGTGTGGTCCAGTAGGTCAGTGAACCTGAATGCAGAAGATACAGATCATACCCTTGTCTCTGTCATTTATCCTCTGTATGACTGGAAGTGATATGTCACTTAAAACAGTCCTTGTGACTGTTTTGCTTCCCACTCTTGATTTTCCTTCTCTGCTTCACGTGTATGTTCTGCAGAATAGAGATTGCCCCTTGCCACATGTTTTAAAGACCCAGAGCTCTAATCTCCATTATTTTCTATAAATAAAACCTTTTTTTTCTAGAGCACTAGATGTGCTAAGTTCATCTGAATGGCACTGATTTCCCTTAAAAAAACAAATCCTTTATCAAAAAGCTCTATGATCCTTCCTTCTAGGTACTCCTCAAAATACTCTAGAATATTAAAGTGTCCATCTTGTCTCAGGTTGGACCAAGATCCTGCACTACCCCCAAATGGGTCAGGAGTAGACGCTTGGGAAAAGAACGTTGAGAAACAGGTTATACTTGGAATTACACTTTCTCTGTCTTCAGGATTCCTGAGTGCAGTGTTTCATCCAAACTGTTTCATTTACAGCTTCTAATGGACTTAAAATTAAATTTTCCTAATCATTTTTCAGCCATTTGTATATGGCTTCTACAATATCTTGCGGAAATGAGTTCCAATATTTACATAAAAAGAATGAGAAGTATTTCTTTCTTTTTTGCTTATTTAAACTTGCTAACTGATATTTTCATTGAATGTGTCTTGTCTTATGAAAAAGAGTAAAAATCCATCCCTCTTTTGGCTTCTGTATTCAGTTCAGGGACATTCTGTGGAAAGGAGTATTGTAATTTGTTATATCAAGATTACATCTGTGCCTTGACCATTAACGATTTGTTTGCTTTTAAATGTTTGTAGACTTGGTGGACGAGTGCATATTGCAAATAGAATTGCCATTTTTTTCTGAACAGCTCTTAGTACTTAGAGGTTAATAAGCAAATGGTCCAGGAAATGGATGGAGAAACAGTGTACTTGCACTGATTTTTGTTTCTTTTTCTTTTTTTTAATAGGAATTGTACCTAGTTGGAAATTGTACCTATAATATGCAGGAAAGGGCACAGGCATTTCCATTGTTGGCTGCACAATAAAATTTTCACCAAGACTCAGATTCTCATATGACTTTTAGATCTTCTGCATTTGCACGACTGTGGAATGTATCATTTTAATTTGTATTACAGCAAAGTAACCTTACTGACATGAATGAAGTTAATTCTAACTTACAGCAGTGTGAATGAGACTAGAATCAGACCTTTTCACTTAAAACACACTGGTGGATCTGCTGATCTTTTCTTCTCTGATCACTGTAGTATTAGAGCACCTCACCCCAGCTGTGCCTCATTTTAATGGGATTAGTGAGCAAATAAATCCATAGAATATAGCTGATATTCTTGATATATTCGTGTAACAGTGCCTTAGCAAGCTCATTGGAATTTTTAAAACAGAATCCTGCTGAACAGGACCCTGTTTTCTGCATATAACGAGAAAAATGCCTAAAGTTGGCTAAACAAGATTAACTGCTGGATGTTTCTTGCATCACCCGTGGTTCCAAAAATTCAATAGCACGTCTGAATAATATCTATCGTGTTAAAACTAGTCTTGTTTTTTAAACTTACAGTTTATTACTAAATTAACACTAAGACAAAAAAGAGCCTAAAGGAAAGGTGGTGCTGCAAGTATGTTGTTTGATGGACCATAGTTATGTTCAGTTATAGCGTTTGCTCATTAGTTCATTCTTTTCTTAAACTATATAGCATTCATTTTCTTTTGTGGCTCCTTCCACCTTACTGACTGGTAGTTATTACCCTTTCCCCATGGAATTTTGTGGCTGTAGAGATTTCCAGATCTGCCTTTTCTATCAGTCTTTCTCTTCTGCTCTTAGCATCTCTCTTCTTAATTAACTTCTTCGCTTCTTCACAGTCTGTTTAGTTGATAATAACCCAACTGCTTTGCAGGAGCTACTTAGCTCTGTTTCCAGGGAAGCAGCAGATCCACCTTGACATGGAGAAAGGAGTCTCCATGACTAAAGGAGAAAAGATACCAGAGGGGCTTCACATCCAAATTTTGGGACATGGCTGAGCAGGATGGCTTCAGCAAATAAACGAGAAGATTGTTTTTCTGCTGAGGCATGGTGTGGCATATTGCATAACAGAGAGAAAGGGGGCAGAGAAAAGCTATTAAATCAGAATAGTCAAAGGAAGATGGGAAAGAAGGGCATATTCACACGATTCATCTGTGCTGCCAACACAGTAGTGTGTTTCTCCCCAGCAGCCGTGCTTGTATGGTTTGCTTCCCAAGAATGGAAGCACTTGCTAAAATGTTCAGCAAAGGTTGAACAGTAACCCTCAAGCTCATCTGCCTTTTCAATCAAAGTCTTCAAAAATTTTAAAAATTGTTCTACTGTGAAAAAAAGGCTCCTCATTTAATATGCTATTGGATTAGTATGGAACTAATCCTCTGAATCAAATAGATTTTAAAATGAAAGGGCTAGTCTCTAACATATGAAGAAATGTGGCCCATTTGTATGATCAGTACAAACGTTAAGTCTGCAACAGAATGATTATTATGGAGAGCTTGATGAAGCAATAAAACTTGGATGTTGAATTAGGGTTGTTTTTTTTTTCTTTTTCTATGAATGCCGGTTCCTTTGAGCTATCAGATGGCATAAAGCACAAATGTGTGTTTGATTTATATTCACATGGTCTAATACCATATAATAAGTGGCATTAAAAGCCCAAGACACATCTTCCAGGACTGATAATTTCATTTCACTGTTTTGGGATTAGCAGTGGAAATTTATGGATTAGAAAATATATTAATGTATGTGAACCTTTTAGCTAAATAAAGTATAAGACATTACTCTACTGAGGTAAAAAGGTTAATAGATATAACCTTGAATTTATCCTTCTTTTAAATGCTGAATAGCCAGTATATTCTTTCTTTCATAAATTTTAAAATCACATGTTAAACAGATTTTGAACTGAAAAACAGTTAACAAAATAAGAGTTATACAGTTTTGAGCATTTACTGTTCACTTACATATACAAGGGACAAATTTAAATTGCATTAGTCTTGGTACAAATATAGTTATAATTATATATATAAATATATATATATATGAGAATGGAATTAAAAGAAAAGATAAATCAGCATTAAAATTCATCAGCTGAATCTCTTTTGCACTTTCACAGATTGGAAAGCCAGAAGGGACTACTGTAATCACCTAGTCTAAGCTCTTGTATATTGCTGGTCATATGACTTTTGTGAATTAATTCCCATTTGAACTAGCTCTTATCTTCCAGAAAGGCATCCAGTCTTGATTTTAAAATGTACAGCTGTAGTAACTCAACTTGATAAGCGTTTCCTCAGTAGTAAATTGTGGTACATGTTGAATACTTTAGCTCGTTAGTCAAGTTTCCCTTATAATGCTGTCTACCTTAATCCACGTTCAAAGGTATACTTATTCATACCATCAGGGATCACATTAACCTTTTTGGCTATGGATTCCTGATGGGAGGTTGTGTTTAGCTGATTCTTCCTGATATTTGTAACATCTGTCAGCTTCGTCAAGGTCATTGAATGTTGAGTGTAGCAGAACCAAGAGTTGACCTGCTTGAGACCAGGAGAAACGCATGGGCTCAGTGATGATTCTTCATGTACCATTTCATTCTGAGACCTGTTAGTTAGCTAGTTTTTAATCTTTATAATGTGTGCCATATTGATTCCTTATTATCCTGTCTCTCTAGTCAGAACATGTTGTACCAATCAAAGCAAATGTCTTACAGCAGTCCAGGAACGACAAATTTATGCAGTTGCCTTTATCAGTCAAACTTGTAATCTTATTGAAAAATAATGAGTTGTAAGACCCATTTTCCATAAAACTATGTTGATTCTTAATATGTATATTTTTTAATTCAGTTCCTTGCTATTGGTGAGGGAGAAGGAAACATTCCTTGACTCCTAGCACTCTATGTTAAAAAAGGCATTACCTGTTGCAGAGTTTATGACAACTTGGAAACAAATATTGAAGTTATGGAACAACATTGTAAAACATGAAACATCTATCACGAGTGTGATATCTGTTACTGACCATGAAATAGTCATGTTCTGTGTCTCTTCACCATTAGTGAAGATCATGACAAGCTCCTTAAATATCTATTTCTGTTGATTACCAGATACATCTGCATTCTTGAATTCTCAGATCACAAATATCTTTCAAAAACTCATAACACAGCTAATAAAATCTTAGATGTTTTCACGTTGTGCAGAGAGTCTAATCTTTATGAAAATCTACCCTTCTAATCTATGTAAGCTAGGTGCTGATCCTACCCTTATATCTGAGGATATCTCAGTCTTTAATGTATTTATCCTAAAAAGTCCTCTCAATTTCCCTGTGGAATAGGAAAGAGATCTTTTCTTTATTTTATGGAGAGGGAACTAAAGCTAGGAGAGCAGATCTATAGAAATAGATAATGGCAACAACAGGTGTGCATATGCTGTGTTGGACTTTGCAGTCAACAGAGCAGGCTGCACGCCTGCAAAGAATGATTAAGTACCGTCTAGAGCTGAACACCAGAGTGCTTCTGAATTTCTGTCTCTCTGTGATGTCTATGTTTTGGAACTAGAGAAGCACAATGGTTCCTTCCTTCTTGTGGAGGTGCAGACCCTCCACATAAATTACTTGATTTAACTGAGCCAGGTGTGGCATTTCACAAAGAAAGTGGTGCTTATACCCTGCTCATTAAATCATTCAGCTAGGAATTACCTGGATAACAAATTATCTGGATAACAGGGTTTGTTTGTCTGTTTATTTGTTTGTTTGCTTTCCAACGAGGAGGGACAAGTCCAGACTTCCCGTCCCTTCACTTTCAGTTCAGTTCCCTTTGACTTTTTGCCCATTGTACACTGGGCAAAATACGAAAACAGTCCAGGAAGCAATGACCAGCAGCCAGGAGTCCTATCACGCTGCTTAAGTAGCGCTTGGCTTCTGGGCTCTGTTCAGTTGCTCTCTGCCAGCTCAGCTCAATTGGGAATAGCTAAATAGTGGGGAGCTGCTCTCCTGAGACCCCCAGCTGGATGGCTGAAACACCCTCAGGGCAGGGTGTTTCTACACACTAGACTGAAGCCCACAACGAGCTCTCCCGATCCTAAAACCCAAGAAAAGCACACGTTTGTCTCTTCAGTGCCCTTCTGGATTTTTCCCCTGGGGTTAATTCATTCCTTTTTGGTCACACACCCAGCAGAACTTTTTAAGGGGCACCCTGAGGAGACAGTCTCGTTAGCCAGGCATTTTTCAGCAGCTGCCCTCAGCCAGCAGCCTGCCCCCGCCGCGCGTGAACTCCTGTCCTTGAGCGCGCAAGCGTCTGGCATTCACGCCCTGTGATGTGCGACGTGTGAAAGCGGGAACAAGAGACGCGGTTGAGGGCGAGCAGCGGGGGGAAACGCACTAGCAAGGGGAACCGGAGCGGGGCAGGGGGGCCCGCGGCAGCCGAGGGCGGGCGTGCGCGCGTGCGGGGAGCGCGCACGGCTGCGGGCAAAGGCAGCGGGGCGCCGTGCGGAGGCGCCGCGGCTTTCCCCGCCGGCGGAGGCAGCGCCCTGCGCTGCGCTCGCTCCCCGCCGCGGCGGCCGCGCGCCCTGCGCGCCCGCGGGGCCTGCGCGGAGCCCGGGCTCGGCCCGCATTGGCTCCCCGCGTTCCCGCGTCATTTTCTGCCCGTCTCCCCAGCGGCCGCCGCCCGCCGGCAGCGGCGCGTCTCGATGGACGGGCTGGCGAGCGCGCTGGAGCGCTGAGCGGCTCTGCTCCGAGCCGGACCGCAACCAGGGATGTCCGGCCCCAGCCTGGAGGATGACTCCCCGCCGCCTTGCAGGAACTGGTCGTCCTCCCCAGAGCTGAATGAAACGCGGGAGGCTCTTTTAACCCCTTCCGCCGACTACGAGGACGAGGAGTTCCTGCGGTACCTCTGGAAGGAGTATTTGCACCCCAAAGAATACGAATGGGCGCTGATCGCGGGCTACATCATCGTGTTCGTCGTGGCGCTCGTCGGGAACGTCCTGGGTGAGTCTCGCTCCCAGAAGTTGCCGTGCAGCCGGCGGGGCGGTTCGCCCGGCGGCTTTTCTCAACGGCTAGAAACCGGGCGAGTTCCTCACCTCCCGCCGCAGCCTCTGGAGGGACAACCGCCTCCGGCAGCCGGGGCAAAAGTTAGGCGGAGGCGGAGAGCCCTCGGCGCCGGACGGTTTGGACGGTTTTCCCGCTAGCCGGCAGCGCCGGGAGGGCTGGGGCAGCGCCGGGGCCGCCGGCCGGCCGCCCCTGTCCGCCGGGCCCAGGTGCTGAACGCCGCCGCCCCCCGGCCCGCGGCGCTCGGGGCCGCCCGGCGGCTGCTGCCCCCGCCCGCCCGGCGGCTGCTGCCCCCGCCCGCCCGGCAGAGCCCCGCGCGAGCGCTGCCCGGAATAAACCCACATATGTTTTCAGGGACAAGCTGGGGGGGGGGGAGAGGGGGAGACGGACTAGCCTCAGCCCGGGGGGCGACGGGGAGGGCGGCTGTGCCACCCTCGGGAGCCCCCGGCCGGCAGAGAGCGCAGCCCGGCACGGCCGGTGCCCCGCGGCCCGGGGAGCGACGACGGCGGCGCCGGCCCCCCCGCGGGGGGGGGGGGGAGGAGGAGGAGGCCGGCGCCCTCCTCGCTCTCATTCAGGGAAGCGAGGGGAGGCGGCGCTTGGCAGCCCGCCTCCCGCTCGCGCCCTCCCCGCTCCCATTCATCCGTGAAGGAGCCGGCGGGCGGGGGGCGCGGCGGCGGCGGTTGGGGAGGGGCGGGCGGCCGTTGAGGCCGCGCGCGCGCAACGACGGGGCGGTTGGGGAAGGGGAGGCGGGCGGCCGTTGCGGGGGGCGGCTTTCCGCACTCAGGGGGGCTGCGCAGGGGCTGCCCCGGGGGAGGCGGCGGGAGGAGGGTCGTTGGCAGCCGGCGAACGAACGTGTGGTTGAAAGGTGCGGGCGGAGAGGAGCGGCCGGCGGGGAGGGGCGGGCTCTGTGCCACGGAGGCGGCGGAGGCTCTGAGCGGGCCGTCGCCGGAGCCCGCTGCCCCCCGCTCGCCCCCCGGCCCCGCGCCCCTCCACGGCCACGGCTGCTCCGAGCGGGCTGAGCTCCCCTTGCGTGAGGCTCCCGCCTCCGACACTCCGGCTATTTTTACCGGACTCTAAGGAAATGTGTTGGTGGCTGTGTCCGTGCGGGCAGCGCACACCGGTACACACACACACAGCCCTGGGGCATCTGCATCCCGACCGGCTGTTTCCTATTACTGCAGACACTTGCATTTTATGTTGCTGATTCTCGCATCAGCTGAGAGTACGTTAGCCCTAATAAATCCTGCATTTATGAATGAACGTGCATGCGGTATGACCGCCAGGGAGCTGGTTACGCCATGAGAATCCACTCCTCCCGGCCATTTGCAATTTTTTTTTTTTTAAATCTACATCATTGATATTTTCATGGAAAGGGTGGCGCACTAACGTACGGAGCCCTGCCTTAAGGGTCTTCCATTCATGTTTTTAAAAAGGATTTATGTATGTCAGGGTTGCTATCTGCAAGCTTTGTGGGCTTCTCTAGCCAAGCTGCGAAGGAGACTGAAGCCAAAGGCAACATTTTGGAAATCTCTTTTTTATTTTAAAGAACCGATACTGCTATTTTCTTTCTGCAGTGGTGTGCTAACTACTGATAAATACCGAATATGCACGCAATCAGTGTGTCTTTAGCGAAAGAGGTTACACTATTCAGAAGCCTGAACACCTGCTTGCACGCTCCATTGCTCGGCAGCGAGCCTGACGGACAGTGCTAATGGCCTTCCTAAGGAAGGTGTACTTAAACTACAAAGAAAACCGTCCTTCGTTCTCATCCTGAGCAAAGACTGTTTTTGGGGGGGATTTTAGGATCTGTCTTTACCTATTTACCACCACCCATTGTGTAAACAGGCGGTCCTCTAGCCTTTAAAAACTCAAGGTCAAATCTTTTCGGCTACAGGAGCTCTCAGCCTGTTTGCACTTCCCCCCCCCCCCCCCGTGAAAGCCACGAGGAGAAACAGTTTTCTCTCTTTGCGCATGCAAACAGAGCCATTATCGTGGCCAATGTGGAAACGTTCCTCCCCGACATTTGTGCACGTTTTCTTTTCGTCGGGGATGGAAGTTGGTGTTTGGCTGTCCACCTCTCCTTTGTGCTGGTCGTGCTGCTGCCTCTGCCAAAGTTGTCTGCCGTTTAAAGGGCCTTCGTGCGTTGCAGGGACCTCACCCACCCAAAGCGCTGTTCCTGTTTACAGGCAAGAAGTTGTTCGTGGGATCTGCAGGTGCAGGTGCTCATTAGCTGAACTCGTCTTTAAGAAATCTCATAATGCACTGACTGCAGGCATTTGGGGAGAGGAACAGATGTGGCCTATGCTCTTTTTCCAAAGAGGTTTTTATGAAACCTTGTTTGTTTATTTGGCGAGTGGCAAAAATACGGTATAAAGCGATACACATTCTGAACTTTCTCAGGGGATAATTTTTCCAATTTGAAAAATCCGTATTCAGGGTTAATCTAGAGTTTACTCATGGACTGCCTTGAACACAAGGCAACAGTGTTTCTAAAGAGAGTTTTAGTGGTTTATAGAGTCATCCTTAGTGATGCAGTGTGTTCCTCTGCTTATGTCTGACCAATGTTGCTGAACTGGTGCAGCATGAGAAGCCAGTGTTGTGGTTCTGCTTCATCCATGTCCTATCTGGATAGCACTTACGAAACCAGGGAAGATTTTTCTCTTCCCTGTATTGATCTGTACAATGATATATCTGCCTCTTATTTTCAATAGCACATTTGCAGGGAATGAGGAAATACGTTGTATCCCCCCAGTAACATCTGTACAGATGGAAGGCACAGCACCTTCCTCAGACATTAGCAATAGCCTGGATTAAAACATTCTGACAGTTAACTAACAGCTAAGGGTAGAATCAGAAGCTTGACCTTTGATTGACATCTACTGGACTTTTGGCTGAGCTACACTGCAGGAATTCTCCCTACTAATAGTAACATATAACAAGGTCTGCATTGCCGCTTTCTATTCAATTAGGAGAATTGCCATGCACTGTCCAAACTGCTGCAAAACCAGCTAAAATGAAAACCATCAGCAAGTCCTTGCATTTGAATGCAAGTCTGATTACTGCTTTCAAGTGCTTCATGTTACTGATTCTCATGTGTGCCCACATTGGCTGCCCACCAGAGATCTCATCTGGAGCCACTGAAAAGAAACATGCCCTTATTGCATAGCTGCATTTTCACTTGCAGTGTAAAACCTCAAGCAATAGCAAATTTTTTTTTCCTGAGAATTACTGGCCGAAGTTTTAAGACGTAGTTACACTAACACTGAAAGAATGTGAACCCTGGGTGATAACATCAGCATGTATCCCTAGAAGCAGAATAGATATTGAGAGTAAGGACTTCCTGTTCTGCACACAAGATCAAAAGATTTTTATGCCACAGCCCAGGAATAGAGCTCTTGCAACTACTTGGCAAGGGTAGTGCAAAGCAGTACTTCTTACCTGGGTACGTATGCTGAGTAAATGTCTATTTCTTCTTTATTTGAAAACATTATTTAAAAATAGAAAACCAGAAAATTAAGGTAGGAAAGGTATTTTTAGGATGCATGGAGGTCTGTCGTCACTGGACTACTACTGGATCATTCCACTTTAACCAGTTGCAGCAGTTAAAAACTGAAATAAGACCATAAGGAATTAATAGTTAATGCCCAAATCCATACATTTAACTCTGTTTACACAGGTAAAGAATGTGAATGGTTCTTGTTTAAGTTATTCATTAGAGTAGGTCAGAAATTTTCTAATTAAATGCTTTCTTTCAGGGAACACTCACTCATTCATCAAAATCAAAACGTACAGCAGAGATCACTTGATTTCGCCAGAGACCCAACACAGAAGAAGGCAGCCTCCTGGTTTCCTGCCAGCTGGCCTGCTGGGATCTCTTGGCAGCCCATCCTGGAGCAGGCAGGAGCTAAGAGTCCTAGGACACACAAACTGCCAGCTCCCAGCTTGACACTCCACAACATTGCTGGCTTCCAAGGCTTGGAGGCCATGCAGCGTGTCAGAGAGAGATCCAAGAGATTTTCTTTACTCACATAATTTGATGATATTTGCTTTTCTTTCCAACTCAGAACCAGATAGGTCTATTGTTTATAATATATTTTATAGTAACTCCTAGCAGCACGTTATGCTGAGGATGTAGAGAACTGAACAGTGGTCCTTTCCTCAGAGAGTTCGCAGTCTGGCTCATAGAGCTCAAGGTGATTTGTTTGTTACTTACTGCAGTTTGATTTTAGGCCTGCTTTCTTCTTGGGTGTAGAAGAAAGGTTTTGTGTAGTTCTAACACCTGAGTTCAAGTTAATGTCTATAAACAGGTAACTGTAATCTCTCGAGTCTTTCTCTAATACGATTTTAAATATATTTGGTGAACTACTGAGGTCTATGTGTACATGCAAGTGTTGGTAGAATAGGATGATTCATGTGTTCTCTTAAATGGTGCCATGATCTTCATGAATCCTATTTGATGGCTGTAAATGAGGCATATTTTATTTCATTGCATTTTGAGGTTTTTTTTTCATTTTGTCCAGAGTATTTGGGGAATCTGGCATTGCAAGGGCTTGAGGTCTGTAATATCAGCATGAGAACCACTTTTATCTCCTAGATTGTGAGTACCTAGGATTGCTTAGTCATATTTAAAAAGATACCACATAGGAAATGATATGGTACTGATATTGTTTCATCTACCTATGATATAGAATATATGAGCTTCATTTATGTAAGAGGTAGGGTTTCAACTGAATTACACTGGTGTTTGTGTAATATCATGAGAATTACTAACAAGAAACAGCCATGCATATCCTTCTGAGATACATCAAGAGCAGAAATGCATTAAAAGATGAAGCTTATTTAAAATTATGCCTATTTCTCTATAAATTTTCATATCCAGATGCTTAAGTCTAGTTCCACTGTATAACCCTTCTGACCAGAGAGTCCAGAGGGGACACAGCTCTATTCTCCATTATCATCCTTTATGCTGAAAGGTTACACCGCGTAGCATGAATAGTGCAGTCTTACTGAATCTGATTCTGAAAAAGGGCAATGCAGGGACTGAGGAGACTAAAGGAAGGTGAGCTCCAAGAGGTCACCTGACAACTTGAACATTAATAAAAATTGTGTTGATTTTTATTTCAGTTCTTCTAAAAGAAATGACAGTTACCTCTGGCTAGAGGCTGCTTTTACAGATGGATGAAAAGGAACGTACTTGAGCAGTTTGATTCTTTGTGTTCTAACACCATTCCAAAAGACACTAGTTCTGCTGTGAACTATTCAGTGACAAAGGAGGAGGACTAGAATTTGGACAAATGGACAAGATCCCAGTCTCAAGGATCAAAAACTATAAAAATGCATTGAAAGAGAAATAAAAATTATATTATTTTCCTAAGACTTCTCATATCCTGTTTAATTCACAATTATCTTTGATTCTGTTGGTCTTACTTCTGGGGCTTGTGTATGTTGGAAACTGAAAATTTAGGACTCCTCTTCCATTCAAGTCTCTTCCTTTCTTCTGTCTATAGAATTGCTGATGAAATATCTCTTATCTGATATATCATAAGCCTCAGACTAAGAGCTGGCTACTTACTCAGCAGCTCCCTCAAAAGAGCTAACTAACACCAGAACATCAGGTGGGGTGGCAAGGGAAAGCACATTAACATGCATTTGGCAGATTAAATAGGAAAAAAATGGCAAACTCTTCAGCCAGTGCACAGCTTCAGTGAGACTGCTAAAAACAGTAGAGTTATGTCTACCAGGAACTGAACAGAGACTATCAGAACTTACGCTTTAGGTGAGTGAAGTACCCTTCAGACAGAGGTGCCTTTGGGGCATTACCAAATGAAATGTAACTGAAGATTGTTGTCACTACTTGATTTCACTCACCATCTTTCCAAAATGGAAAGTTTTGGAATGTGGCTTAGTTTTTCTAAGCAGTGTTTATTTTCTGTGCTGCATGTCAAGTGAAACCTTTTTCTGGATATTTGTTAGCAGCTGATTTACTTGCTTTCAGTGTTGTGCTTGCTCACAAATGGAATTTGTCATAGAACAGCAAGAGAGGGTTGCTCCCCCTGGAAGGCAAGCCAGGAGCTGAGGTAGCCAGGTGGGCAGGGCAGTGCCCTTGCCAGCAAGGGCACAGCCCCACAGTGCCCAAGCAAGGAGAGCAAGGCAAGTCCAGTGAGAGTCACCAAGGTCAGCCAACAGCCCAGCCCAACCAGCTGAGTATGTTAAAACCAGGCAGGTCTGAGGTTAAGCCAAGAAATCAAGTCAGTGGGTCAGCAGCACAATCTGGTTCAGGATGGCTCATGACCGGCCACAGGCGCACTTACAAACAACATGGTCTCTGCCAGAGCTAAAGGCAAGAGCCTAAGCTTAAATGCAGTTCCCAAGCAAATAAGAGACCTCCTCACAGCTGTCACAGCTGTCTCCCAAAGCTCTTTTCCCAGCGGTCTGACCCCAGCTTACCCAGTTGCACCATATTAGAGCTGGCCTCAGGCTTAGGTGGCCAAACCTTGGGCTGGAAGAAGAGGATGCAGGGCTGGGTGGTGCGCTTGGCCCTGGCAAAGCTGTCCTCTGCCTCCTGGTTCTCAGAACAGTAAGACTTCCAATTTTTGGAATATGATGTTAGCAGTGTGGATTTATGATGTAGTTTCAGACATGTTATACTGTGCAAGATATTCATTGTAGCATTCCCATTGCATCGTGAATGGTATTTTCTTTGTATAGTCTAAAGAGAAGGAATTCTTACACCTACATTAGAAATAAACATGGAAGGATTTTTCCTAACTTAAATCCATTTAATGCTGATTGATGGATGCGTTTTGAAGCATAAGGTTTCAAAGTTGCACAGCATTTCAGGCATGAAGCTCACCTTGATTTTAATGAGCCACTCAGATTTTAGTTTGAATCACAGTGAAGTCTGAAATCTTTTCATCGTAGAATCATATGCAGTATAACAGCTATATTTAGGGTCCTTACATCTCTAATGTGAAGTGTATGTAAGGATTTTGTAGGCTTTTTACTGTTACTACAGATAGACAAATAAGTACTTCAAATGCGGTCATGAAATCATTGATCATTCAGCACAGACAGTTCTGCAGAGATGACCAGAAATGTCAACTCATAGTTGTAATAATATGGTGTGTGTGAGTGTGTGCGTGCACACGCGTGTTTCTGTGTATGTACGTGTGTGTGTGTAGGGACAGTTTAAAACTGATCTGTGCTAATCAGTATTGTTAGCTCAAGAAACTGTGTGATGGTACCTCTCAATTCCTCCAGAGATGACCAGAACTGAGATTTTTGGCAAATTGTTTTTATTGAATAGCTGATCTTCTGGTAATAACTCCCATTCCCATTACAGTGTTAATTGCCTAAGATTATGTAATGCGACTAAGTTAGAAAATGAACCCTGTGCCAATTAGATGATTGTGCTATTACTCCCAGTTCTGCTTCATAGAGATTAGCTTCCAGCAAACATAATTTGGTTCTTATGTTCTTCTCTAGCACCATAATAATGAGGAAGTACATACAGTATAAGAGTGGATAGGAGAGCACAGAAGGAACCAATAAACCCCAAGTCACAATTCCTTTTAAAAGTCAGAGTACAACAGAGCACTTGGTAGCTAGAAAGCATGTCAGGAATTACATTGCTGTAAGCAGACTAGTTATTAGGTACCTATTTTTATTTATACAGATTCTCTTTATCTTCTGTGGGAGAAAGTTCCTCATAAGTACATTTCAGTTAGGCTGGCATTCAATAAAATATTTTAAGATTTCATTTGTTCAATATTATTCATCCATATTTCTTACAATTTCAGTATATTTCTAGACTTTTACTAGAAAAAATGAGACTCCCTCTCACATGGACTTTTTTACTTGGGATGCATAAGGGAGCATGATCTAACCATCTACTTCTTTTGTTATACTTTTATGATTTTGCTCAAATCTGTTGATGTGTTTCTAGTGTGTCTTATGAAGAGGAGCTATCACCTCACTGACAGACTATGTGATTCCTTTGTGTATGCAACCAAGGATATTATCCATCTTTTCAGCTGTCACATCACATATACAAGGACAGTTCTTATCTGCTGGGTGTTGTTACCAGCTGTAGGAATTTTTCAATATATTTTTGTTACAACAGACATTGTATAAAAAGTGTCTCTTTTGTGTTACTATTGTATTGTGTTTCTATTTTTCAACCTTAACTTATTTTGTGTTAGATTTGCTTTTTCTAGATAAGATTAGTTATGTAAAAATGAAGTAATGTGTAAGTTAGAACTTAATAATAGGTATGAGATTGAAAGCCTAGGAAGTAGATATCCTCTTCCTCTTCACAGAAGCAGTGTTTGTGTTTCAGATATTTTGTTCTCGCGGCTGGTCTCAAAAACCTCTAATTACCTCTGCAATTTAGTTAAAATGCTTCTTGCTCCTTAATCAAGATCATCGTCAAAATTATTGAAAGGCTCACAGAGTTTATCTAAAATAAAATGAGCTTAGACTTAGCCACCTAATTTTTGGACTCTTAAATTAAAGCAGAAGAATCCTTAATTAGGAATAGATCATACTGACAGTAGTTTCAGGCAGAGCATTTTCCCTTCCAACAGCGTGCTTTCATTCAGTGTTTGAGCAGGGGCTCTAGCACACCAAAATCCCATTTGGTTGCCTATCTACTCAGCTTTTCTTTCAGTGTGATTGTGCTGCTAGACACCTCACCACCGAGACCTTGATTCACAGTAGATAATGTCATTACACAAAAAAGAGCTGGAGGGAAAATACCATTTAAAGAATTGATTATTTGGCGTGGGGAGGAAGGGTGGAGGGGAGGACAGGGTATAACCCAAATGTATTGAACACGTATTTCTTATCACTGTTAATTACAAATCATCAAGAAGAAGTAAAGATCTTTAGAAGCCTTCTATCTCATACGTTTGAAGATGTTGTTGACCAGGGCTTATAACCACAGAATTAGTGGTTATGACTCCGTATGACTCCTCCATATGACTCCTATGTACTAATATACTAATATTATATTTTAGACAATCAATTGTGATATTAAATTAATAGAGCAAAAGTAAGTCATCAAAATTTGTTATGAAGGAGAAAGAAAATAATGGTTCTTTGTTTATCTACATTTGGGATTTAACATTATTCTTACTCATCAAAAAATGAGGTAAGAGATGGTGTCCTTCATTTATATGTGGAAATGTCAGGAATTGCTAGTTAGGGAAATTAGGTTTTTATTTGGACTGAGAAGTCCAACTGGAAGTTCATCCATTGAATAAGAGGTTGATGAGACTTCTGGAGCGTTAGAGAAATGGTTTAGGGCTGTCATGCAGAAAATAATTGACAGCTGAGCCAACTATTTGTCAATGGAAGGACTGTAACATAGGGTTTAATATTCTCAAGACAGCCTAAATCTTCCAGGAGGCAATCAGCTGCATTTTATACCAGCTGAAGCCTTTGTATTATTTTCATATTCAGCTTGAGATACAATGAATTATGCTAAGTGAATAGATGGCATTACAGCCTCTAATTAAAATACCCAAGGACGCAAAACCAACAGGGATTAAATTTATACATGAACAAAACCAATCTAAAGCCCTCACCATACTATGATATTTGAGAGGTTTTTTTTTTTCTACAGGAATATAATGAGGTACCTGAAGCTTTCTTGATGGCCTTCGCATAGTATCTGCCTTAAATTTTATCTCTGATTTGATTTTGTTATATTCAGTCCTTCATGAGATTTGCCTGTGAGACTTTTCTGGGGGGAGATGATGAGCTTTTGGAAGGGTGAGTTCTGAAACAAACTTCACTGTAACAGAACTCTCTTCACTGAGGAAAGCCTCTACCAGTTTTTCCAAACAGAATCAGCCTGGCAATTCAAGCTAGTTTCCAAGCCTTCACTGACACTGTGTGGCAAAGGTAAGAACAGCAATCGTTTTGCTTAAAGCTCCTCTCGCGATTCTGGTAGAAGAAACTGAAGGCATCAGTGGTGAGAAATTTCATTATGAGGAAGGAGTAACGATAGTCTGACTACGTAACCAATGGACAACCAGCTGCTCTTTGTGAAAGCTGGCCTGTTTGTTTTCGTTTCTAAGAAAGTTATTGACTGTGACTTTGAGCATTTTTACAAAATAAAAATTATAATACAGAAAATAATAGAACTGAGCAGGTAATTACATTCAAATAGAGAGTGATAACAATTTTGAAGAACTATACATAATAAAGGAACTTTTCTCAGATTCATTTCTCTCACATTTTTCTCCTACTTTTCTTTGAACTTCTGATTCTTTCTGCTCTGTGTATGTTAATATCGTGTCTCTTGCTTTCTAACTCACACTTATAGCTGGGTACATCAAAGGTCCTGTAAAAGATTTGCATAGAATGTTAAATCATGGGTTTATTCAGGGCTACTTTTACTAGTTCATAGATTTTTCTGTTGAGGTTCAAACAATTTAATTTAAGATACTATATTGTGCCCTAACTGAACAGACACCCTCTTAATTCTGTGATGTCTTCCAGATTTTTTTAGGAAGGCTGATGCTGGCCTCATCTCTTGTTTTATGATTTTGGATTGCTTTTTGGTAAAATCCACTTCCAGCTGAGAATCTTTACTACCTGTTTCTTCATTGCTTCTCTTCTCTAAGCCCAGCAGAAAGCTACTGCTTTCTGCCTTTCACTGTAGGTGGGTAGACAGCATTTCATGCTCTACGAAACTTCCCTTCTCTAGCATGTTTCTTTAAGGTTTATACAGAAGCTGAGCGTCTGCACTTACTTGCAGGACTGGCTGAGATGGAAATAGGAGTGGAAACGCATATTTAAAGGGGTGAGAGAGGAGCAGAGGGAAGACAAAGTCCCCTTGTTCTAATGCTTAACTAGTTATAGTATATTCAGTGGCATATTCAGACTGTTTTGCACTCTCAGAAAAAGATTAGCTTTTGAACATAGGATAGAGACACTTTCTTGATGATCTGCTAGATCACCAGTGTATGAATGAAGCTGTTGTCCTGGACAACAAGCTTAGCACTGTAGTAGGCTCAGAAGAATATGAAGGCTGGAGAGGAATATGTTGAACTAACTTTCTGTCATTTGCATCATTCTATCCTATTCATAGCAAACTCCTGTAGTTCTGTTTAGCCTTACACTGAAAGAAATCATACAGTTGCACAGGTTGAAAGCAGTACTTCAGCCAGCAGAGGGCAATAAGTGTGGGGGGATAAAAGCTGACTGTAATTTTTAAGATACTTTCTCTTCAGAGGTTTTTGTAGCAGCCTCTCTTATACATACTCATTTTCTGTGTACGTGCATGAAGGAAATTGCTGGGAGATTTCTTAATTGTTTTGGCAGTATTTAAACACATAAGTTAGGATATTATTGCACTAAGCACCGTACGAAAAGAGAATGGAAAATTGTCTATGCTGTAAAGAATTTATCAAGTGAAAAGGGGAAACAGTCAAATATAAACAGAGAAACCTAAAGTAACAAAATATCCTACATTTCTATGCTTGTAAATTAACTTCTTCCACCTTTTAGGTGCCTCTAGCCGCTGTAGACTAGAATTCAAAGGAATTAAGAGCTTCTTTCTGTATGACTACACCCTGAGTATCAAGGGGAACAATCTTTTATGTTTCTCTGAGGAATAGCAGGCACTGGAGTTCATCTAAATTCCACTCTCGATAAGACAGTGTGATATGGAAGTCTTAGTACAGAGCTGAGAATTTGGAAGTCCATGTTTCTCATTCTGGGTCTAATTTACTTGATGGCCTTTGCCAGCTTCCGTACTCTGCTTTTCTTTCCTCGTATCTAAGATGAATATTTTCTTAGCTCCCTGGGATATTATGAAGATTCATGTCCTCATACTGATAGAAAGCTTTGAATGCAACACGCAAAATGCTATGAATTCATTTTTTGGTACTGTTTATGGCCAATGAGATTAACCTCACATTTGTTAACTTTTTATGAGTTTTTTTACCTAAAATAATGTTTACAACCAGATTCTTTCCCCAGACATGGCAGCCCAGGAATAAGAATGGACTTTGTCAAAGAGTATACCTATCTGCTTAAATCTGACACATTTAAGCACTGCTATCCTCTGCTCAAAAATAGGCACATAAAAGAATCAGCTAGCAGTCTAAGGCTGTTGAAACTATAGCAGCTGAACCCTGAGCATTTAAAACAATATTTTATTTAACTACTGCCTATTGTTAAAAACGTAACAAGTACAGAAAAACATGGACACTTGATATAACTTCTGCCTAACACAAGACGGGATTATACTTTCAATATGAATTAAATTCAAGGCAAAGAGAAAGCCATCAGTAAAAGCCAGAAGCACTTGCATTATTGAAAGTGAAATGGTGTTTGCAATTTTTTTTCCAGCATTTCCTGTCATGAGTGAAATTTCAAGAGAGGCAGCAATGTATTATCTCCCCTGTTATGTGCTACCTCTACGTTGTCATAAATTATAAATAACTTATCGTTAGTCACTGTTGTAAGTTATAACTGCAGTAGTCCCATGCATCAAGTAAAAATGGTAAAGTCCTGTAATTACCATGTGAAGCTATACAAATAATTACTTCTTTAGGTAACTTAAATCACCCAAATAAGCAGTAAACACAATTAATATGATATTTAAGCTTTGATTTGTAAGCACTGCCTTTTAATTATTTGAGGCCACAGCTAAGAACAACTAAAATTCTGTATTCACAAAGAACACAACAGAAGAAATGAATGATGTGACAGATTTTTCTCCAAAAGCAGTCCAAGGACAACAAAGAGCCTTGCAGGGGGGATTTGACTTGGATTTACAATCCAATAGCATGAAGGATGCATATCAAGGATTAAATTTAAGTAGGTTCAATTATGAAACCCTAGATTTTTCATCCAAGTCTGCATAGAAGACATGACGAGCATTTACTGTGGCACAACAGAGTTTCGGATGAAACTTGGAAGCCTGCATCCTAACGGGGTAGTTGACAAAATCACCTTCTCTTAGCCTCTCTCTACTTGTCTTAAATTACCCGCAAATGTCCAAACTTTGCTTTCATGAAGGAGTGTTCCAGTCTTAGCTCCCACTAAAGCTTTAGTAAAGTTTTGAATCATTATTGTGCCTTTTTGGGGCAAGGCATTCTGACAACTAAGTTGTGATCCAGTTTGAGGAACATCCAGAGAACAGCAACAAGGATGGTTGCAACAGTCTGAAGAGTTGACTGGGAAGAGATGTGATAAAAATCTTTACATATGTACATGTGTGAAACATTGCCTCAAGGAAAAACTGTTCTTCATTGCCATTTGTGTACAGGAAAAAAAAAAGATGTAAATAGCAAAGGAAAAGTAGATTAGAAATAGAAAAACTTTTTTTTTTTTTATAGGAAGGATCGTTAAGCCCTGGAACATATTTAAGATAGGCATGAAATCTTCACCAATAACAGACTTTAAAAATTAAACTTACCGAGGATGTCTTGGTGGTAGTCTTACTGTAGTTGTGCTAGTCTAAAGACTTACGCAAGACAAGATTTGTGAGGTGAAGCAATATTGTTATTATATCAGCTGATACAGCTGTAAGATGGACACAAGCTTTCAGGCACACCATCCTTCTTACGATCTAAAGAAGCATCTGATCTTAACAGATTATGTACCTTAAAGTTTGTCTGTTTTTTTCCAGCTGTGTTTGTTAGTTTAATAAGAGAATGGCTTAACTTCATCTGATTCCGTTTTAGATTTGGACAACCTCCTGAGGACCTTTCTAACTCTATGCAGTAGTGTTCTGTGATCTGCTTAATATATCTTAATTAAGCCTAGTGCTATATCCTGAAAGATGAAGGAGACTTTGAATCTTCTTCCAGATTTGCAGGATGGATGAATTACTCTTTAAAGGAGAAGAACCTCTAATGCACAATATATTGTATTGTTTTATTACAAGAAGTATTGTGGTATTTCAGGAAAATTTTATGCATGAGTTTTTAAAGAGCTTTTAGTGACTGAAATCTAGAAAATTTGAAAGCTATCAAATGTTACAGTCTCTTAGGGTTTTAATTTCCAAGTTATTCAAAATTTATTTTTTTCAGGTTAGTTTCTCAGACTCAATTTTGACATTTCTAATGTATTGGCTTGTGAATTTAGTGTCACCATGTTCAAGGAATGATTTGCCTCATTTATAAAAGCCTTTCAAATTGAAATGAAATGATGCAAAGCAATCTTTAAAGGCCTGTCTTGTAGAATATTTGCTACATGCTGCTTTTGATCACAATAGTCATGATCAAAAAAAAAAACACATTTAAAAGGCTTTGCACTTAATACTGAAAAAATTAATTTACTTACCTCAAATCCCAAATACCTTTTGCCTACACAACTGTCACAGATTCTCTGCAGATACAATGGATAGGTTATGCATAGCAAAATATGTTATAAATGATTGTTGTGTGGATGCCATTTACAAGACGCCATGTGGTAGCATTTTAAATTAAGAATTACAGTATTGTAAAAAAGACAAGCTTTTACAAATGTAGACATATATTTCCATAGAATATAGCCCAATGATTAAAATGGAAATGAAGGCAATTGTGTTAATAGCTACTGAAGTTAGTACTTGCAGTAAAATAGGCAGCCTTGTATATCAGATTAATATTTCTCATGTTGTGGTCTTTGGAGAGCTACTCTTTGGGTATTGAGATTCTCTCCATATACCCTCTTGTTTTCATTCTAACACAAAACATATTTTTTTATGCTAAACTATATATTTAAGGGTTCTTTATTAAGCAAATGACACACTTCCTTAATTCTACAGTGCAAAGTGTTTTCTTGTTGAAGCATTACCTAGGTTATTCGCAGCACACTAACTTTTCTTTCCAAATTCAGTTTGCATTGCAGTGTGGAAGAATCACCACATGCGGACAGTTACCAACTATTTCATAGTAAATCTCTCTCTGGCTGACGTTCTGGTCACAATTACTTGTCTTCCAGCAACTTTAGTCGTGGACATCACAGAAACATGGTTCTTTGGGCAGACTCTCTGCAAAGTGATTCCCTACTTACAGGTATTGTTTTACACTGTGTGTGCATGCACATTACCATTGTTATGAAAAAGAACAAAAGCATATTCCTAACTGGGATTATGTGATGGAAGTTTATCTCAGCTAGAGCGGATATCTCAGGATACCTGCACAGGACTAAAGGACTGTTCCACTTGTGAATTATATGTTTATGCTTAATAAATATTGTTCTTGGTGAAACTGATTGGTAGGCTTGGGCAATACACCTACTGGGACAGTTGCCTGATGCTCTTTACTCTGTCTGATTATCTTAATAATTCAGAAAGGATATAAAGCCATAAAATGTACTTAAGTAGAATTACAGGCGTTTATACTCTCTGTATGTGGACATAAACATCGAGTAAGTGTTCATGACAGAGAATTCAGACCTTCTGAAGAACTCTGAAGAGAGTTTATACCTCCATAGATGTTTAGTGACTTAGTGAGCGTTATTTAGAAATAGTTAAAGTATCCTCGTCCACTGGGAGCTGATCATATCGTGTCCCTTCAGCAACAATTGCCACCGCTCATTCATTATCAGTGGTCTGACTTACTTAGTTATGAGAACATTTCCATCAAAATGATTGGCATCTTTTCTAAGTTTATCAGTTAGATGAACAAACTAGGCATAACAGAATGAAAAGCTGCTTGGTCTTTCAGACGTTATAAAGCAAAAAAAAACTTAGCAGAACTCTGAAAGTATCGCACACTTAACATTTTCAGCCTGAATTTGTATGTTCAGGCCGAAGACCCACATTGTCAAGGGGACTAGTTCTCCAGCAAGTATGTCCTCTACTGGATAGAATCAAACTCACAAACTTCTTTCAAAGACTGCTTTCCGGTGGAAGAAAATCTGAAGAGAAAGTGAAATGATCACCTAGTGTGCAGAATGAAAGAATAAAACCAAAATCATAGATCATTTCCTATATTGAATAGAAGGAAAAAATGACTTAGTTTGCTGTAGGATGATTTTTTTTTTCATGAGAATTTCCGTTCTTCCTGTGAAAACTGGAAAAGCAAAAGGACGATATTGTATCTGAGTAGAGCATAGAAAACCAAAAAACTGTGTTCTACAAAGGAAAAAAAAGGGGAGGGGATCTAATTAGTGGTATTATGTTTTAAAAGTAATTTTTCAGATAATGTTTTGTAAATTCTGAGTTGCATAATTTTATTCTTGCAACATCTGATCCTGCTACACCTTTTCAGCTTGAGTAGCACCTTAATTTGTGAATTGTCCTATTGATCCCAGTGGGACTGCAGCAGATGAAGATATCACACAAAATAAATAGGAGATTTATATATTAGTTTTTAATTCTGTAAGAAGTGATTTAAAAAGGAGTCATTTTTCTATGAATAATTTCTATTTATTAACTGCAAATAAAGAACTAACTTATTAACTTGTTGAAAATATAACTCATTTTTAAAACTCTGATAAAGTTTACATACTATTGTCTTTTCTTTAGACAGTTTCAGTCTCTGTGTCTGTACTAACACTGAGCTGCATTGCTTTGGATCGATGGTATGCAATTTGTCACCCTTTGATGTTTAAAAGCACAGCCAAGCGGGCAAGGAACAGCATTATAATTATCTGGATTGTGTCCTGCATCATAATGATTCCTCAGGCTATTGTTATGGAGTGCAGCAGTGTGTTTCCAGGACTAGCCAATAAAACCACCTTATTCACAGTGTGTGATGAGCACTGGGGAGGTGAGTGTGTCATTGACCATAAATACTGAATTTGTACTGCTATTATGTAATAAAAATACGAGGACATATTAATATGAAGTCAGGCTGTATAAGCATATCAGAACATATTCTTAATTGCATAATCTTTCCTAGAACAACTGCCTTTCAAAAACTCTGAAATTACGTTTTATTTTGTATTGCTAAGACTAAAAGTACATTGGAAGCTAAGTTTAAATGGATGAGGCTGTCTTGTGTCTTGACCATGTTAATGTTCCCCAGAGGGGAGAAATGTTCCCACCCTTCAATGTTTATGTATATGTAATTCTCATTGATTGATGGATATTGCAGATAATACAAAGGCTGCAGTGTTTAGCCTTCAGAAATAACTACATGAGAACAGAATTTCTATTTACCTGGGATACTGATTATGCTAATTGCTGATATTTGATTTAGTCTTTATAGAAATCTCCTGGGACTTCAATGCAAACTGCAGGTCACTACAGATTTTAGAGATGTCCTTAATATGGGGTAGGAAGTTATTCTATAATTTGGAATTTATCATAGACAAGATCATTTAAGTAACTTGGGAGATGTAATCAGTTCCAAATTATTTCATCCAAGAAGCACAATTCTGCCCATCCAGAATAACTATGAATCTAACTTGTTCTGTGTTTAAATTCAGCTTTGAGGATTCTTAAGGATTTCAAAGGAGCAACCGCTTCTGTTTTGTCTGACTTCATCTAGCAAGTAGTGCTAGGTACCCCCTTGAATGGTTCAGACTCCACTCTGGTGGGCCTTGGCACAACTCCAGCGCTAACAGCATATATGAGTTACATGCTGTGACTCTGACACAGGATAAAATGACTTCCAGTAATACCATTATTCACACACAGGAAAATAAAGGCAAGTTTGCCAAAGCATGCAACTAAAAGGTGCTTGGTTAATAGCCTCAAGGCACACTAAAATACAATCAGATTCTCTCTCAGAGCTATCTCTGTACAGAAACACTCTAGTCCTGTGAACAATTAAGATAAAATGCGACTGGATCACCTATATTTAATTATTATTATAAATTGGTTTAAGCTGTTTGAACTAATGAGGTCTCTTCCATGCGCTGCTCTGAAAGCTCCTCCTCTGCTAACCGCCTCTGCAGGGCCAGACATGAATGAGGAGGCGATGGCCATCACATTCCCCTTTCTCTATCTCCCTCATTCCAGCTGGTCCTCTGGAGCAAGGCAATGGCTGGTAGACATGGCCATTAGCTAGCTGGCAGCCATTCCAGGCAAAGATGTGCTGATAGTTTTTAAGGGAAATCTCTGTTAATCTATGAATATGGCACTCGCTGTTTCATTGAAGAGGATACATCTGCTCTTTACTTCTAACATTGTTTTTTCATCTGTGAACAATTTTGTATCCCAATCTGCTGCTGATACGGCAGTATTTATGTGACTATTTTCTTTCCCAGCGTTTACTCTGGGTACAATTCATGTTCATTCATTTTGTTTGAGAGCTAATTATCCATGCCTTCATCACTTCAAGGTTAGATCTGCAACAGAGATTCTTTTAATCAGCCTAGGAAATGAAAATGATGGAAAGCACTCCAGTTAATTAATTAGGGAGTCAGAAGAGCATTTTATCAGGGGAACACAATCCCAAAATTTCAAGATCTGCGTTGGCCACTTTTTGATTTCCAACAGAGAAGTATTGCTTTCAAACTACTGAGTCTGTAGTAGCTCTGGAACGATTTTAAAGAGAGCCTCTTGTTCCTTACTTGACTAGAATAGCTGCAGCCCACAGATATGCTTGAGCTGAAACACACATTATATAAAAGAAAAAAGGCTCCCACATGTGTTTGCAACATCCTACCCTTCTGGAGTGTATTTGTCCAAAATGAAATCTAACGATCTTCTGGTTATGCTGTGAGTCTCAACTCAGACTTTTGGAGAGGTGGAAAGGCATATGACAAGGCAAATGCTTATGCATAGAATAAAGTTCTTTCTATATCTGGCTTCAGAAATAAAGTGCAAACACTCCCAAATGATTTTTTTAATTAATATTGAATATAACATGAAAATAATTTTACATTAAAAATACATGGAAGTTTTCTGAAGTAAGAAGATTTTTATTCCGCTTAAAAATAACAGTTCTACTTTTATACTGCTGCTTTTTTAAGGAATTATTCTTCTAATGATAATGCAATACTATTTCTAATTAATCTGCTGGTGCATTTTAGTTATCTGTAAAATAATAATCCTCTCCTCACTCTTATTAATAATAGCTTATCACCGACTTGAGAGAAGAACCTTTCTATGTGCAGCTACATTGCTCATATCATAGAAGAACCTAGTAACTGTAGTGTTAACCATGTATTACCAGACAGGATAATATCATATAATACATTAACACCCCTTTCAGACTGTGGAGAATAGAGTGTCGTTAACATAAGTAATTTCCTTTCAAATGAAAATGTCTTAAGACAATGAATTAGGTCAAAACATAGACGATGTAGTTTTCTACTGAGAACGGGGGTTTGAAATCAAACAGACCGTCCAACAGGAGAACAAAAGAACATGCGTAACAGGGCAGTAGTTTGAAAAGCCTAGTGAGGCTTGAGGTCAGAGGAAGGAATAAAGAGCTAATGTTTTCAAAGAATAAACTTGCTTTTTTTTTTTAGTGCTTTTTGACTATGGGAAAATATAGGGTCAAAACAAGCTATCTATCGGGGGCTGAAATAAGATGAAATTCATGTTCCTAAGAATAAGTTATATTTGAAAATAGCAAGTAGAGATGTAGAAACTGCACACACTCAAGGGACTCTGAGAAAGTTCTATAGGAGCGTTAATTTGTGTGATGAGGAAAGGGATTACATTTGGGTATTTATTGCTTTGTTAATAACTGCGTATCACTTAAGCTATCTAAAATTAGGGTACTTCTGATGAAATCTTTGTAGAGTATTGCATGTACTTCAACCATCATATGTCCCAAGGGTGCTGAACTGTAGATTACCAAGGTTGGGACCCTAAAAGGGGGTGCCTAATGACAGTTCCTGAAGTGTTTTGGAAGTCTATACTAATTTTGGGAAGGCAATGTTGTTGAAACATGGCATGCTATGGAGCAGTAACAGACAGGAAGCTGTTTCCAGGAAGATGTCAGAGATGTCCAAGCAAGTGACTTATGTACAGCTTTTGGAATCCACATAAGTCTGGTGAGTGCCCAGAAGGAAGGTCTGATCAACACTGTGACACTTGGTTTCCTTAACAGTGAACAAATAGTGGCCACCCTGACTAATAATAAGATTTCAAGTATGCTATGGGAGAGCTGCCAGTAACTGAAAAAAGAGCCATAGTTCAGCCTAAAACAAGGCTCAATATCTTTTTAATTGCTTCTGGCATTCCTGAATATGAAATTCATTGCCAGTTCTGGGCTGAGGCTTTTTTCATTTCTAATACTGCCTAATAATAATATTTTATTTGGGAATGCAGAAGGATCCAACATGTGACCTAGGCAAACTTACTTAAGGAGCCAGTGCTGGCCATAGTTCTATAAAACTTTGTAATTGCTATGTGCTGAAATTGATTAGATAAAGTGCCAAAATAAAAGAAACGTATATTAAAACAAGTTCACCATGTGTCCAAGCCAGCTGTTCATGAAAAGGGTGTTATCCAAGGTGCGTTAGCCAACTCCTTTTGCATATGATGAAAAGAACATGGAGATAATTCTTTCCCAATACTACATGGTTGAATGGAAACAAAGTGAAGACTCTCTGTTTTCCATTTCCTTCTAGATTACTCATGAAATAGCAGAAAAACATATTTTCTTAATTCTGGAGAAAGTAAGGTAGCTGGAAATTGCATTACTACATGAAGGTTTATACATCCTGTTTATCTAAGTATCCAGCAGTTAATTCTATAATACTAATCATTACCTGAAGTGCAGAAAAAAACAAACAGGTTCTAAATCTTGATTCCTGACTCTTCTTTAAGAGTACATTTCAACTATTAAATATGCACAACAATTATATTACATAGTGTGAGAAACTTTGGGAGCTCAGATATGACCTAAAACAGGTTAATTTGAATGCTACTAAGGAGCTCACCAAATTCTGATGCCCAGAGTAAATGCAAGGAATGAGAACATTCTGACTACATAGTTTCAAATGATTTGAAAATGCAGAATTTAAGGCAAAACTTCTGGGACATTTTTATACAGAAGAGGGATTATCGTTAATACTAAATTATGCTTTGTGGTATCATGTATTGATAATACAAGCATAATATATCAGCTTTTAAAATGTCACTTTAATATTAGCAAGCTGTAACTACCGTAACGTGGGGACATAAATTAGAAGGCGCTGTGTTGTGTAATCTAATTTTCTCTGCTGTGGGCACCCACTTGCTAATATTGTTATTCATTAGGCTTTATCCTAAAAGTATGCTTTTTTAGCTGTCTTGCTTCTCCTTATTGGTTACTCCAAAACCTAACAGAGATTTTCCTGAGACTAGGGAACCTGGGACCTCTCTACAGATGCTCAAAAAGCTTAATAGTCTTGTTATTTTTCTCTATTGATATTCTTAGGGAAGCTATCAAGAGTCAAAGAATTTCATTTTGCTTCAGGGGATATTTCATTTGTTAGACATATTAAAGCCTTTTGAATCTAGGTTGTTGCTAATATGTGTGTGTGTTTAATAAAATTCTGGCAAAATCTGGAAGCCATAGTTTCACAGCTCTTCCGCCTTGCTCCATTGAACAACAGGCAGTGACTGGAACACAGTACTGAGAAGGAAGCTTTAAAACAAAATTTTAAATTTAATAATCCCTCCAACAAACAGAAGGCCTGTTTCAGCATATAGATCATTTATCAGGCAGAGTAACCATACTATCTGACTGGTACTGAGTAGGAATGCTGATCTCAGTCCAATCCCTGTGACCATTTGTTTTCTTTTTCTCCCCTTTCCTCTTTTCAGGGAAACAGGGGTCAGTAACACAAGAATCATTCATTTCTTCTTAAAAAGACGGTTACTGCAACTAAGAATGATCTGCCCCTGTCCCAAAGCCTATTAAGTGACCCGTGGAAGGCAAAGATGCTTTTCTCCTCTTCTGCTTGAGAATAAGAGGATCAGAGGTTCCAGTCAGGCAGCTGATATATCACTTAGTTCATAGGCTGATTGATGTTCTCGTTCAAGGAGCCAGCAGCTCACACGGATGATAAATGAACAGTATCCCAAACCAGTCCTTCTTCCTTCTTGCCACTGGGATTATCAAACAGCTTTAAAGCTTTTCTTTGGCTTGAGAAGCTAAACAGAGTCATGCTTCTTAAGGAAAAGTTCTACAAAGTGCTTTGCCCTGGGTGGAGGAGGGACAGGTTTCCTTTGATGTTTCACAGCTGGCACTTTCCAGGTGGCTAAACTTCAAAGGCAAATGTTAGGATCTTCCTCCAACCTGGATCATCCGTCCTTTGTAGATAGCTAGGCTCATTTAATGTTTCCCTTTACTTGGAATGCTGAACTGGAAGCCATAAACTCCAGATGGCCTTTTAAATATGTACTGTCCTTCTACCTACAAGGGGCCTGACTGCCTGCAGAGCACTGATGAGGCAGGTGACACCTCCTTCTTAATAAAAAGAATGTACTCTCAGCTCCCTCATTGACCTCCTGTGATCCAAATAAGACACGTTACTCCAGTTTCTCCTTAATCTCTCCACCTGTGAAGCATGGACAGCAGTATTTCCCTATCTGACAGCAAGACAGAAGTGCAAAAACCATTTTGAGATCATCAGTAAATATACAAACCCAAGTAATTGCCAATTATAAAATAACTACCTAGAAAGTTCTGTCTTCACCAGGGACATTAGCAAGAGCTGGTAGCTGTAGCTGCTCAGTTAAGAATCGGTTTGCTGAGGAATCTCAAAGTAAGTAAGGAGCCCAATCTTGGTCATCTGAATTGTAATTAATATCAACACTTGGTAATACCAAATTACAACTGGTAGTGCAAGAATGAAACTGAGTTTTCCAGGTACACACTGCACATTCTGCTATAATCTAAAAAAAGGACTCTGATATAACATTCTTAAAATCATAATATATTCACAACTCTATTCCTCTCTAACCAAATAAAATCCGTAAGTTCTCTTTTGAAAAGAGATCACATATTAAGATACAAGGTTAAAAAAATCATTGTTCTTAAAGTAGGGTAAAATTCTCGGGATTTTCTTAACTTTAGAACACCTGACTGAATTAATTCTAATTTTAATTCTCCCATGTAATCGTAATAATACATCACTGAGTATAGCTTGAAGATACGTGTATTCCACCACTGAGAAAAACAAAGCGGTTTAAAAAATGCATTCCTCTCCTCGTTGGCATCCTAATATGCATGAATTTCTGTGCTGTAGTCTATGTTCTCTGCTTATGAGAGACTGTACAACTCATTCAGGGATATATAGCAGCCCTTGCAGAAGAAAAACTAAAGCTAGTTACACAGCCTCTTAAACACATTAAAAGGTGAGATAGTTCAAATAACTGGTTAACTACTGTTAGATAGTGACATGTTCTATCTTTCACTGATTTAATACAACAAAAACTTATTGAGTTTGGCTTAAATTTGCTCAAAATGTTCTTAATTTGGCTCAGAATGTTTTAAAAATGTATGTATATTTAAATACACTCTTTCTATTTGAATTCTCTTTCCAGCTGAGGTTTACCCCAGAATGTATCACACGTGTTTTTTTCTGGTGACATACATGGCACCATTGTGTCTTATGGTGTTGGCCTATTTGCAAATATTTCGAAAGCTGTGGTGTCGCCAGGTAAGTCATTTATACTAGCTTTGTTTGCTTGCTGTTATGACAGTGTATCTATTCTCATGTATAACCTTCTCTATGTATTCCATAGTGTCACTTAGGATCTGACTTATATAGGTTTTTATAGCCAGCACTGTTACCAAGTTCTGTTACACTGCTGGGTACAGCCCCCGAGAATAAGAACTGAGATGCATTCAGAAATGAAGACAGTCAGACTGCTTTGCTCACATCTATGCGAGACTTCTGAGAGGGAAATAAAGAGATGAAAAGAGTGCAGAAAGATTCATTTTAGGAAGAAGAAAGCTCTCTCCCATTCTGTTTGAAATGCTTACTGAAAGATAGATGTAGGTGACCTTATATAATGATTTTATACTTCTAAAATCTCCTATAGCAGTCGGAAGTTAGGATTGTCTTTCTCATTTTGTTAGTCTGTTTAACTGTTTTTTTTTATTTTTAATTTTATAAAGTATCAATTTTATAGTGAGTCCAGTCTGAACAAAATTTGGCCTAGAACTGTGAAATTGAAATTGTCTGGTGTGAACCTGGATATTATCAGTCATGTTTGATGTGAATTATTACAAATAATTGCAATAATTTCTAATGTGAACATGTAATTTCTCAAGCTTCAAATTAGAAAGACAGGTCAGAAAACAAATAACAAAATCCGAACAAGCAAGTAATCAGGCTCACAAAGAACATTTGAATTGAAGTGGTAAAAATGATGTGAATTGTTTTCAGGAACGTTTTTCCAATAACAACATTTCCAAGTGGTTTTAGCTTGCTTGAGAATCATTTTCTGGATGCAAGCTATGCTGTAATCAATCATGCATCAGTTCATGTTTCCATCTACTGTCTACTGCTTTGCCCAGGATTTATCAATAGCTGTAGCCTCCCTAGCTGCCATTCTATAAAGGGCAATAAACTCATCTTGTTGAAGATATGATGCAAGATATTTCCTGTCCTTTCCTCTCAAACAGCTCTAACAATGACTGTCATTTACATCAAGACATGGGCATGAATCATTTCTCTCTCACCATTATATTTGGTACTGTTTGAATTTGAGGCTGTCCTGTCTTGGGCATAATACAGAAGCACCACATTAGAAGCATGTTCTGTACAGTTCAGTTTAATCCTTTAGGGAAATCACGAGTATACTTTGAATATCCAAGTGTATGCATGTTAAAAATAAAAATCTATTCTCACACTGACAAAATACATATATCCCACAAATAGTGAAAATATGGGAAGAAACAAAACTGGCTTTAGCTTTAAGGCGTTATGATATCACCTGTTCATCAGAATAGCAATTATTCTCACTTCTAATCATATTAAGTTAAAGCAAAATAAAAATCTCACTGTTTTTCTTTAAATTATTATTATTATTTTAATTCCTTACATTTATAAGATTAATAAGATAGTTTTAACATCAGATTTAACCTTTACAATTTGAGGGGACCCTCTCTCTTCACCAGAAAAGAAGGCTTAGCTCAGTTAGTTTTGAAATTAAATTCAGTCTAACATAGATTTAAGATTTAAGATTGTTGAATAATTATCTGTCTCTCTTTTTGTCCTGTAGGCCCCAATGATCTTGTAACTACTATCCTTCTTAACCTTCTCTGTTGTACAGTCCACTTATTTTCTCAGGCTAACCATTAATTAAGTTAATGCAAAACAATTATTCTTAACCTGTGTGTGGTTTGAAATTTGCTAGTTAAGATTCAGAGCAGAAATGCCGGGAAACTAACTTGTTTTGGTTTTTTCCCCTAGTCATATTAGTTGGCCTGATTAAAGATATTCTACTTATGCGTCTTGCCCACTGAAAAACAATGTTAGGATGATTCTTATATAATTTTTTTTTTCCAGTGTCAAAAAGGCAAATACTGCTATGGCCTTAGAGCTGTCAATGATGGAAAATTACAGGTGTCTGTTTTCCTAGCATAGATAATAGCACTATGTAGGAGGGGCCACACTAAGTGAAATTAAAACCACTTCACATCTATTAACAACTGTAACTTGGCTGCAGACATCAAGCATTTTTCTAAGTGAAACAGGTGTGCTGTAATAAGTCATGTAGAGCAAATTAGTACAGTGGTCTACATCTATTATTTCATAATAGCTTCAATTACGAAATGAGGCTATTTAACAGAATTTTAGTTAAATATGGTGCTTCTCTTGTGAGCGACAATGAACCTTCCAGATGTATGCAACAGAATAAACAGCGAACAGCAAAATCTTGTTATGCTTTACAGTTTTTCTAAAGGTTATTTTTTAAAACGGAGTCTGTAGTATATGCAAATTTTCAAATGACTAAAGGTAAGACAGATTCACAAACCATCCCTACCATACTCTGTGCACTAGCTCTTACAACTGATGGTTATGTCTTTCAAGCAGGTCTTTGCATAAAAGCATAACAATCTTTAAATTATAGATTTGTCCTTGTAAAAGGAAGTACAGTCATGCCACAGATACCAGGGATTTTGAGTAATTTATTTTAATCATTAGCGAGGAAGTAGTGACTTAGAAGACTATGTTCTTCTGTGGATTTTAAGGAGGAGATTAAAAGTAACATCTGAACAAGCAAATAGGACCGAATGGTCTCATGATAATAGTGTTGATACATAATTCATATATTATCTAGCTGCATACTATATACTTGGATATACTGATGTCCAAATGCATTTATGCTAAAGCCTTTTTTTATATTAGTAAGCAGGAACTCTGCCCCTTTTTGTTTTGGCAGCTGAAATATATCCTTGCAATCTTTGGAAGGTGTTTTTACATTTGGAGAGATTTCCTCAGTTCTTCAATAAATCCCTTGATACTGATTTGAGGGGTCAGAGGAAAGGTGCAGAAAGCAGTAACATTGTGACTTTTAGTACATGTCTGGACACAGCTAGGGAGTTTTTTGTGAGTTATAGGCATTATACAAATTCCACATAATTATCTCTATGACTGATTCAATAATAAAAGCAAGTGTATAAATTATGCTGGCATGTGTATACTTAGCAGAATACATATGCATGTATTCACATATAAGCATATTTGTAAACGTATCTGTACACATATATACATACAGGCACATGCTTATGAAGTGTTATGCTCCTTAGAGGATGCTGGTTCAGCCATGCTTCTGTGGGTTTTTTCTTTTTTTTTTTCCCTACCTGAAACTCTTGCTGCATCGCTTACTGGACTAAAAGTACTAAAGCCTAGATATCTGCCAAGTAAAGACAGAGGAGAAGAGGTTTCTGTAGAAACAGTCTCCATACAGACTCCTGAAAGATCCAGTAATTTGATAGGTAGTACAATGAGATCATACATTGTATCACAACCCCTAGCTTTGATCACCTCTTGCTGTTTAAGACTGCTTGAATAGCAGGTAAGACATGTCTACCTGCACAGACACAAACAAGCTGTGTACGCAGTCATGTCTAACGTCTCTGTAGAAACAGCCATTCACAGTCTTTAGCCAAGATTCTGTTTCTTTTCATCTGAGCTGCATCTAGCTACTAAAAAAGTTGCTCACAAAATTCCTAAGGTGAATCTTTGGCATAATGAGGAGGGTGAGGTTAGGACAGATTTGGTCAAGTTTCTCCACTTCCATCTCCTTTTCTGATCAGTTCTTGCTACAAATATGGTAATTCAATGTAACTAAAAAGGAAGGAAGAGCATTTTGGCATTAAAAGAATAGAATATCAAAATACCCCTGAGAACCCAGAATAAGAACCTTATAAAGTATATTATCTCAGTAGTGTATGGCAAAGGCACACTACAGTGATGTACCCTCTAATTGAGTAGGATAAGTTTCCTGAAATGGGGCAGACACGTTAAGATGTGAAACAGACATTATTAATTTCAGCTGAATGAGTGGGAATACTCGGTAGAAGTATTAAGATGCAATATTTTTGCTTTGTGTCCAAAGACACGTTGGTAAAAAATAAATTTTGTTGTGTATCCTCCTGTTCTATGTCATTGATTTCTTGTTCATTTTAATAGAACTTCACCAAAAGGTTCCCACAGTTGTAAATCAGGTTTGAGGGTGCTCATATATACTAAATTAAGGGCTTGTCTGTGCAAGGAAGCTATGCATGAAAAAATGCAGGGTCCAAATTTAAAACATAATAGCAATACTAGAAAAATTCTACATGTGCATACTTTTATTTTAGAACAGGTATTTCCCTTTTAACTGACTTTGTTCCAGAAATAAGTATCCAAAATTTTCTTTTCTTCTTATCAGTTTGTGTGAATGAGCCCTAATTTTTAAAATGACGCAGTGGAAGATCTGTATTCTGCAAGTACTTTTAAATATGAATTATTTTATACTCATGGGACTAGTTATACTGTAAACAATTGCACTACTCATGAATAAAACTATGTTTCTGCCCAAAAGATTTTCAGAAAGTAAGTATAATGTTGAAATCATATTATGAACATCATTGTAATAGGATATAAAGTTATTGGCATCTGTAGTCTTTCACATTTGGCTGCAGACAGGAAATAATTTTGAAGAACTGAAGCAAAATTATTTTATCTGGCTTAGCTTACAGTAGGGCAGAAAAGTAAATACTGAGACTTTTTTTAATAGCCTTGGTGCAGCATCTACCCATAGCAAGGTGTCTTTGGCTGACCAAACTCTCCCTATGCCTTGGCACTTTTCCATGATTCCCACTCTGTCCATCATTGTACACACATTCAGTTTGAAGACCTTTGCAGAGATATCCATATTTTAGCTATGACTTCTTTAGTTGCTTCATTGTCATTTAGGTTGCATATTTGAAAATTCTACAATATTCAAAACTGTGTAGGCTTTAAATCTTTGTTTTCCCTTTACTGAAAAGCTACTGAGTACCTTAAATTAGCAGCATATTAGTAGGATAGACTATTCTGTTATACAAGAAAGCGTTTAATGTAGAACTTTATAGCAGTATTAATTTATAGTAATACGGTTGGTAAGTGTGACAGTCTGAAGATATGAGCAAGGTGAGGTGTGTGGGAAGTGAAGACATCTTTTACTACATGAATTGATATATTTGTATAAAATGCTAATTTTTGTGCACTGCTTCAAGTTTGTCTGAAAGCCAATTTGTTTCTTCCAGCTACATCAATTAATTTAATAAAAAAGAATACTTCTCCCTGTAAGTTTACCTTGTATATGTCAACATGTCTAGTTGTCTTGTTATAGCTATCCACAGTGTTTGTTTCTCAAAGTGCCAATAATGAGGATACCACTTACTGTGTTCTTTTTTAGATCCCAGGAACTTCTTCTGTTGTTCAGAAAAAATGGAAGCCTCTGCAGTCCTCAGCACTGCCCCGAGGGATGGGGCAATCAACAAAGTCAAAGATTAGTGCTGTGGCAGCTGAAATAAAACAGATTCGTGCAAGAAGGAAAACAGCACGTATGCTAATGGTTGTCCTCCTGGTTTTTGCACTTTGCTATTTGCCAATTAGCATCCTCAATGTCTTAAAAAGGTAAAAAATGTAAACACTTGGTAAAGCTTTCTGCTAAAAACAATTCTCTGTGGTGTGATTCCTTTTATGCTGACAGATACTTTTGAGAGTGAAGCCAACATATTTCTTGCTAAAGAAACTGAAAATAAGCGTAAAGTTGCAAAAAATATGTAGCTAAGCTATCCATAGTGCAGAAATCGAAGGTCAGATTGTAGAACCTCTTTTAGCAAGCTCTGATTCATGAAAATGATATAACCTACCTGCATGTTGTTCTTTTTGTCATTTACGTGGGATTACAGCTTTTTTGCTGTAAATGCACACACAAACCAGCACCACCTGAAGGTTCGTGGGAGACTACAGTGCTGTGATATGGTCCTGAGGACTGAGAAATACCACACTCTAGCCTGAGCTCCATCATGTATAGTAGTGAGACCTTAGGCTAATCCTGCAGTTTGTATGTGAAGCTGTTTTTTACATTTTTACCTTTTTCTGCCTTGTTCACTTGAGACAGAAAATTTTTTATACGCTATTTTTTGTACAGTGCCTAGCAGTTTGAGGCCTTGATATACTTACACCTTTAGAGACCTTTGGAATACTGATTATCTTGGAATACTGATATCTAGAAGCCATTTGCTAATTTCCAGAGAAAGATATCTTAAAATGGAAACTCGCTTTTGTTGGAGGCTTGTGATTGAGGAACATTTCAAGTTGGACATGGAGGCTTAAATATATCCCACTCAATTCTAGCACTTTCCTGAGGCATAATTTAAGTGCTTATTCATCTACAGGTCCCTTGGTAGGCAAAGCAGAGAGGGAGAGGTATTTCCAGAAGGCAACCCAGATTACCTGTGAGCATAACCACGCTCCACAGAGGAATTACGAAGGCTGCATAGGCTACTGCAGGAGTCTAGGCAAAAACAAATAGCAAAAATTAGGTGTAAGGAGTCTGGGCAAAGCATGTTTCTCTGGAGGACAGAGGCTGCTATTATGACCTCTATAGCTCAGTTTTGGGCCAGTTTGGTGCCATTCCCAGGAAACTGGGCCCGAAATTGGAAAGCGCAATGACAGGAATAAGACAAAAGCAGCTTGGCTAATCTGGCAATCATTTACTTAAGCTATTTGCAGCAGAATTATACCTCTGCACCCCTAAAAAGCAAAGTGCTTATGGACTGTATGTTGTACAAAACCATTAAAAAAAGAGGCTGATAAATGGGGAGAGCTCTTTACTCTCTCAAGAAAGCTAGCAGTGTTGCATCATCTTTTCTGTGATATTGGAAATAAGTCATCTGAGACAAATGTAGACTAGAAGTTGCCTTTGACTTCTTATATGTTTTCTAATTTTGCCATCTTTCAGGTTTGCTTTTCTTTTCCCTTAGGGTTTTTGGGATGTTTAATCATGCTGATGACAGAGAAACTGTATATGCCTGGTTCACATTCTCACACTGGCTTGTATATGCAAACAGTGCAGCCAATCCTATTATTTATAACTTCCTCAGTGGTAAGTTGCAGTTACCTAAAATTCAAGTTTAATGTATAGCTTAAATGTAATGAGCCACAGCAAAGATTAATGACTGTGTAACACCAGCATAGCTCCTCCAGTGGGAGCCAGATCCTCTTTTTGGAATAAGTTGCCTCATATATTCCATTACCTTCAAGCTAAGTAACCTAAACGGTGCCAAGGCATGGGTCCAAGTGCTTGAATTTGACTGTCCATGCCGTTAATTCGTTAGAGAAGTCTCTGGCATGATTTTGGCCTGAAATAGTTACTATTCCCCCAAAACACTCCCTGGATACAGTTAGTTACAGTTACTGCTGGATGGGAGTTAGCACAGGCCAGTAGCTGTCCCCAGCTGGCATTTTATTTGAGGCCACCAGGTTTTGGAGACTGTGAGGATTTAATAGTGCAGGCATGGCCAGACTATGCTAACTAGGTTTCAGGCCAAAGAACATGCCAGGATGCTATTTAGTTTACTAGTATGTATTTGTCTTAGTTTGGATTTGTATTATTTTGCTTATCTGGAGAACTGTAGTTTTTTATTGTATGTAGCGTGAGAATGACTTGAACAATTTACTATGAGCTCTAAAAGCAGGTTAATTTGAATTTGCTTTTTAAATGTATTCAAGATGAAACACAAGTTAGCCATGCCCTCTCATTTCACATGTCAGATAATGTTTCAGTCATTTAAGCGTACCAGTGCTTAGTCATTTGCTTTCATTACATATGTTATTAATCAACAAACTATCTACAGCATAAATTCAGAAGTCACTGTAGTTTTTCTGTTCTATCTAGCCAAGAATAATAAGGATTCATACCATATGTCACATACGTTCTTGTGAAGGTTATATCTTTTCTGTCTTTCCCCAAGCTGCTGAAATTGGGACTTCCTGCTTCAGTGGCTTGAGAAGGACATTTGCATATTCTAGGTTGATTTTGCATTAGGTAGCTGCTTCTTTCTAATCTATAAGCTTGGTTAAAGTATAGTTTATAACATAATGTTTCTATGAGTCTTTTTTTGTGATTGACAGGGAAATTTAGAGAAGAATTTAAAGCAGCATTTTCTTGTTGCTTCTTTGGCATTCACCATCACCATGATGAGCGGCTTACCAGAGGTCGTGCCAGTACAGAGAGTCGAAAGTCCTTGACCACCCAGATCAGCAATTTTGATAATATTTCAAAACTTTCAGAACATGTTGTATTGACCAACATAAACACACTTCCGGCAAATGGTACTGCACCTATTCTCCACTGGTAGTATACTTGTCTCTGTGTCTTTTGATGCTATGAAGTTAGAATTTAATTGTGCATAGAACAATCCTTGAATCTGAAATTCAAAGATTCAAAGAATCTGAATGAGAGAAAAGTATTTACAATTAAGAACTGAAAGTAAAAAAGTAGTTTAAAAGAAATATTTTATACAGTAAACTACAACTTTGATTATACACTGATGAGTCAAAATTTCATATCATTCATTTCAAAATATGTGTTGCAATTTGGAACAGGGAAGGGTAACTGTATTTCATATAAATGTTTTTCACTGCATTACTCTTTCCTTTAGACGTCTAAGTAAATAGCAGGTACCTGAAAATAAGAAAAAAATTTCCATGGAGTTGCAATGTGTTTATTAATGGCTATATTCTGCTCAGAGTTAATTATTTCCTACAAGTATAGAGCATTCTATAACAAACATTTTAACCGAAGTTCAGTGTATAGATTGTACTATTTGAATGTCCTTGTCTATTTCAAATGATCTGCTCACCAGGCATTCAGTTGTGAGCTGGGCTGGTCAAATAAGGAATTCACATTAATATTCTTTCTTGCATTTCTTGTTCTTTTTCCTATTGGCTGAGCTTATTCTATATATTCAGGAACATCTGGGAAGCCACTCTTGATTTTTTTTGCCAGTACAAATTGATAAACAGGTGAACTCAATGTGAAATGAAAGGCAGAAATTATTCAAGCTTTCCCAATTTTAGGTGGACACTGAAATGATGGTGCAATTTCCTAGCTTCCTGAATAAAGCAAAAATAGTATATAATTTATTATTTGATATTTCTCATTACATTATTTCCCAGCTGGTATTTATCGGGGATTGCAAGCACGGTATTCATCCCTACTCTCCCAGGAATGTGAACAGTGATTGTCTAGAAATTAGCTTAGCCACTATAGACTATATAGGCTGCTTTTATTGATAACAGTGAGAAAATAGTATCTCCAAAGACTGCTAATCTATGCTTAGAATAGGTGTCAAAAAAGGATGAGATGAGTTACCTCTGAAGGTGTCTATTCCCTCCACTTACTATAAGAAGATCACAAGGTATCTTAGACAATTCCATTTCAGATCTTTAAAGCTAGGTGAAATGAATTGCACCGAAAGGGGTAGATTCAGTTGCCCAAACATAGTTTTCTGCTGCTCTTCTGAAGCAACAGCTGACAGCTAGGTGGGACACCCCCTAAAGTCTAAAACTGAAAAGATATCAAAACATAGGCAACCAAATCAAGATCTGTGTGATGTTAGAAAAGGACTTTCTTCCTCAAGGATTGTAGGGTGGGGTATTAGTTCAAGATGAAGATACCTAAATGTAGGTGAAAACAGGTTCTTTAGGTGTATAAGCACCCAACAGAGATCTAGGCTCAATTAAATTGAGGCATAAACAAGCACTTGAGAAGCCTTATATTTAGGCATCTTAATGTTAAACTGAATCTCACCCATAGTCTTAGTGGCAGGCATTGAACTCCTGTATTACTGGTGGTTGGGCATTTGCACTTTAGGTGTTGTGGAACTAGCGATATCTAGTCCCATTAGAAAAGAGACTGCAAAATAGAAGACAGCTATTCTAGAGTCATGCACAGATTGACATCTGCTCCTGACCATGATCTACAGATAGTCCTTTAGTCATGTGGAGCTCCTACCTGAACCTCTTCTTACAGGACTCAGTAGGAAATCCTACATCACTCAGCATTATACTAAGTAAGAAATAGTGGTTGTTTTGATTACAAAATGCCTTCATAAGACTGAGAAGTAAAGTTGCAGTCACACTTAAGAACAACATTTCTAATAAGGAAGACAAAGCTGGCAAAGGAAAGGGGTACAGGCATGCAACTTCTGGCAGAGTGTCAAGATGAGGTATATATGTTATTCATTCTTCCAGCTGTACTAGTATAAGCTTTACAAAATCATTGTAAAACTTTTTTTTTTTCTCAATTTCAGCTTGCTTTCCTCCAGTACTGTTGCCCTTCCTATGTGTGTGGCACAAGCCAGGTTACAACAGTGAAACCCAGATGACAGTGTGGCTGTAGATGATGTTTTACTCTATATCCATTATCTGTCATCATGCTCCTGTCTGCACCTGCCTTGTTTTGACTGGTACACAAAAATCTGTAGTGTTGTACTGTTCAGAGTAGTGTCTGAATTAGGAACCATAGGCTAATTTAGCAGATGACTATTAGATAGGTAATAGAACATGTTTACAACATTTAACAGTAAGAAAAACAAGATCTATGCATTAGAAATGCCCTTAGACTTCAGTAAAGGAGTGTTTGCTTAAAATTTGCCAGTCAGCTATATTTTACTAGCAGTAAAATCACCTTAAAAATCTGTATTTTACGTTACAGGTATCACAGCTACACTGAGCCCATTGAAATCAGTGGAACTGCATCTCCACATACCAGGGATGAGTATGACTTCAAATTTGGATGAAGCAGTGACAGTTTCTGCAGAAGACACTGGTGCAGCAGAGAGTGCAAAGTGGGACAAATTCATCCCTAGCATAACTAAACTTACCTCGCTGGAATTACAGCAAGGCTGACTTTGGCTCAGTACGTTTAAGACCACCTGAAAATGGCACGTTTTTAGCTGTGTTGCAGACTAGAATAACAGGACAAACAGATTCCTTCAAAATAACTGCCTCTTCTATTTCTTCTCAGTCTTATGGAAACCTACTTACCTCAGTATGAGCTAAAGAACATGTCTTTACAAGTCTTTTTAAAGATTAGATTGTACCATACTTTGTAAATACTGTAGATATTTATTTTTATATATTTTAGATGCTGTGGAACATTCTAAATTGTATCATATAAAGAACTACAAGCATTTGAAAGCAGTCTCAAACATCATTTATTTATATCCTGTTTCTATTAATGAGTGACTTATTTGCAAGGAATGCTTACTTATGCACTAGTGATATTCTGGAATTATTTTGCACTTCTTTTCCTGCTGCTTCACTTGCAGTAAATTCCATGTTTTTTATGGAAGTTTCACTTCAGATTGATTTTGTGATATTCCAAGTTACTTTACTAAGCCTCTTAAATATGAACTCAGAGTGCTGCAAGTTGCACATGTTTTCATAACATTACAGTAAATTGCCATTTTTTTTTTCTTCAGACTGGAGTGCCTAAAAACTAACCACTTAAATAAAACTTATGTGATACTCAAAGGTGCTATAAGCTCAAAATTCCTACTCAGGCCAATAGGAATAACTAGTGGCAGCACCCCTGAGGAACAGGACATTTTAACTTTGCTGGCTCATTTTAGTCCATAGTGTCCACGAGTGTTGCTCTAGATCTCTGAGGATCTTTAAAATAGAAAACATTGGTTATCCTGCATTTTCCATCTCATCTGCTATTTAATACTAGCAATCCAAAAAATTAACAGATTTCCAAGATAATGTTGAATTTTCAACAAAAAATTAAAATAAAATATTTCTCTCTGGAAATGTGAAGGAGCTATCTCATTGGACTGGTAGATCACGTACTCACATATCCATTTTCCATTCATGGGATAAGCTCCCTGGCCTGGGGCTTCCTACCATGCATTGTAATTTTTCTTTTTAATGAGAGAAGATGGTGCTTTGCTAAAGACTTAAAATGCTAGGAGAACATGGCTTGCAGGTTAGAAAGAGGCTAATTTAAAAGTACCTAAGCTATAATCCTGATGTGGCGCTATTCTTAATTCTTGCATTTCAGATAAGATTTCAATTATCAGATGAAATTTTTCTTTTCAGTGGGAGGGGTAAAATGGGAGGGAGGACTTGTTTTTCAGTAAAAAAATTCAGCACTTGACATAAGACTTTTTCATATGATCACGTTTTGTTGAAAAAACAATTTCTCTTAGACAAGATGGTATTGATTAACCTATGTAAATATTTTTTCTACGATGTACTTTGACTTAAGCCATGTCATGCAATGTTCTGTCTATCATGAGAACTATAGTTTTATAAACTACTTAATCACTTTATGCTTTAGCCTTGTTTTACCAGACATTGTTATAATTTACACTGGTGTAAAGTGAGATAAAAATCTCATGTTGTTTGTATATTAAAGTTTTCTTTTTCTAGGAAATGATTAAGGAGAAATACGTAAATGGAAATAATATTTAAACATCAAATAAAATCATAGGAATTATTCCTATATTCCTATGTGTAAGCTTAATTTTGTAGTATAACTATTACATCACTGTTATTCAAGGAAATTATTTTACTTTGTCTCTTCTAAGAAGGGAAAACTCAAATAATTATGGGAATGACAGTTTTAAGCTGTGTGGAACCAGATATTATTTTTCTATATAATTTGAAATGATCAGACAAGCAGTTGCTGAATTCAAACATAACAAAAATAGGAGACTGGAATTTGGAAAGTCTTCTAATTTTTTATTATTTTGATATAAGCAAATAAAAATTTGAAGAGCTAAAAATTAGCATAGTAACCGAGCTGCAGAATAGTATTCATTGATCTTTTAATTATGGCATGAAGTGCTCCCCCTCCCACTGCTGAAAGATATGCCGAAGCAATGGTACAAACAGATACTTTCATTTCAAAAAATGTACTTCTGTCTTTTCCTTGAAGAGAGAGCAAGAATGTAAAAAGTAAATGATTATGTAAGAAAACTGTCAGTATCAAAGGGAAGTGTGCACATTTATCAAATATACAAGGTTCACAAGTGACTCTGGAGAAGTCATGCTTGTTGAGGCATGTTGCCCAAATCCCTGTGAGATGAATGTATGGGGAGGGGAAAGGGTAAAATACCTCTAACTTGGGCCAGAGTCAAAATAGCAATGTTCATGACAAAATTGTAAATATCATCTTTCTAGAGAAGGGCTGAATGCAACCTACCAATTCAAGTTATCTTCTCCTTGCTGCTCCCTTAATGCAAGTGAGATAAATTGTGTTAGTTAATTTGGGGTAAGAAGGTAATTAAACCTCACTGGGAGCATTTGATTCTTGCAGATGTTCTGTGACACAGTAGAAAAGGAATTTCTGGCCTTAATCTTCTCTTTTTTACGTTCCTTATTTTCACTTAGATCCCCAAGATTAAAATATTCCAAAATTACTGAAATTTTCTTTTAGTTATAAATTTAACCTAATAATACTTTTTTTGTGTGGAGACTACAAGAGATGAGATTTTTTTCATTAACACATGAATTTGATTTTGTTCCAGCCAAAATTTTATTGCTTAAATAGTATATCTTTCAGACACAAATGATGCAATCAGAGTTTTTCTAAGATTTGAAAATCTAAAGAGTCGTAAAAACTGTAAATGAAAAGGAAACACTTTCAGGTTTTTTTTCCTTACAAGAGAATGCAATATGACATTTAAAAATATATTATCACAGTAAGAGTTGCCCACCTGAGTAGAAAAAAACAAATGCAGTACTTTCAAAGGACATCATAAAACCAGATTAGTTATAAAACCCAGTATAAAATACAGCATTAGTTTTTCAAAGCTAAACTATGCCAAAGTAAATCTAATTTCTTTCTTTGACATGTTAAATCAGTTTCTAGGTTAATTCAATATGATGAATCTCATGTGTTTGGCAATCAGTGAAGCATCTAATACAGTCCCACATGATAAATTAGTACTGAAAATGGGAACAGTAGGCAAACTGTAAGACATGTCAGAATCTGTCTAACAACAGCACAGCTTGTAGGAATGAGATATCAGGCCGAATAGAAACTAATGGTGCCTCAAGGACTAACTTTATTTCATATTTTCATTAATGGTCAGAACAAAAAATAAGAATATGGCCATGAAATTTCATAATAACATAAAGCTATGAGTTATAACAGAAGCAGACAAGGATCAGGATATCACACACGAATCACCAGCTGACCTAGAGAATGAAATGAATTTCATGGTACAAATTCCAAGATCATGAACCTGGCAACTAATATCAAGTCATGATATCAGTGTCATGTGCAAACTAAGGATTCATCAAATGGAAACTACAAACACAGATAAGGAAGGATAATACACATTCAGTTATACAAGGCTTGCAGAGGTGGGATTTGGAGAGAATTACGTACAATCTACTATAACCATCCCATTGCCCGCCTGTCAATGCATTCTAGAAAAAAAGGGAAAATCCTGTAAATGGCACAAACTGTTTTCTGGGCCATGAATAGGAATACTACCGTTCTCTTATGAGGAAGTTTTGCTCAGTCTATAGCGTGAGACAGAAGACTTTACAGGAACTTACAAGAAATAATAATTTGGTGCCCTGAGAGAACCGATAGGCCTTAATTTGCCTTGACGAGCCTCGCCTGGGACCTCCGCCCACAGCCCTTCCAGGAGCCCAAGGGCTCCATTTCAGCTCAGCCCTGTGCACCCAGTCGCTGCTGGAGTTATGCTCTGTCTTCTGCACTGTCTGGATGGACCTCAGCCAAGCTCTGTGGGTCTCAGGCCTTTTCAGCCCGTTCCATCAGTTTGTTTCCGCTGTTCTAAATTCCGAATCAAACTTTGAGTGTGGCTACAGCTTTCCTCAGCCTCGGAGTTACCTGTAAATTTAAAAGGCATATTTAATTAGAAAATGTAACAAGATCCAAGGAAAGACAAGGCTTTGCAACATGGAAGGAAAACGAGCAACAGATGAGGCTGAGGAGGTTGATGGGTTAAATGTCTTTTTGCTTCCCTCTTACCTGGAAAAGCCAACTGCCGTTAGATGACTAATACAATTGGCGTTAGCAACAAAGGGGTAATAATTCAAGCTTCAGTAAGAAAAGAAATGTTTGGAGAGGCCTTTGATAAAGTAAATGTTACCGATCAGGCTGGCCCGATGGTTTTGACCGAGAGGTAATTAAAGAACAAGCTAACAGAATTTCAAATTAATTAGTAATTATTTTTGAAAACTCATGGAATATCAGTGAGACTCTAGAAGGCTAAAAACAGAAAATCGTAAAGTATCTGTCTTTAATAAATGGAAAAAAGAGGAACTCTGAAATTATAGACCTGTCAGCCTAACTTGCTTCCTTTGAAAAATATAGGCTCTTGATAAATGTTATACTGGAGGATATAAGAGGATCTGGAATGGAGCTTGACTACTGAACACTCGATTGTCCACAATTCTTGATAGTTTTCTTGCTTGTTGGCTGAGTTTTGGACCTCTTCAGTTAGTTCTTTCCAAGACAAAGCCAGGACATGATTGGGTTGATATTTCGCTCAAAGGAACATCCCCAAAAGTAGTATAAATAATTCCAAAAGTCCACATAAATGAGGCTGTACCAAGTTAAGCTTCCTGCAGTAGCAGTTCTCTACTAGTACCCTATTAAGTTTTATAGCTTAAATATTCTCACTTTTGATTATAGAGAGCATGGAACACATGCACCAGATATACAGCAAATGCCTTCATTTCCATAACAGAAACTAGTCCATGCTAGTCTGGACATCTGCAACAGAGCCCCTTATTTCAGGCATTTTTCTCTAGAAAAAACAAAACAAAACAAAACAAAACCACAACAATTCTATCTTAAGACTAGAAGGAAACCACATGGAGCCCAGAGAAAATGCATGTCAGCTGCTATGGGAAGTGGACAAGGCCAATTTGATCATTTGATCTAGAGAGAGCTAGCACTAGCTTATATGTTTTTGGAGTGACTTCATATTAAATATTTTTTGGTGCATCTATCATAGTGGATTCCAAATACTTTCTTGCAATTGTACAAAGCTTTCTTTAAAATTGGTGAATTCATACACTTCTTGTTAGGGAACTTAATGTTAATAATTTAGGGAGAGGGTTTCATGGTGATATGCTTTCCAAAATGTCCTGCTTGCTTCTTCAGGCAGCTAATGCTTCAAAAATAGAGTCATGAATCATGGTTTCGATCCTATGATCATTAAAGTTCTTTCCTTCCTTTTTACTCTGTTTGGTTCCTAATTCCCAACACAACAAATCAAAGATGTTCACAATTATTTGGATAGAATTTCATTCCAAGTATTCATTAAGTAGTTCATTCCCAACTAAAAGTCTAAGGAGATAAGAGTCATTGTACTGAATTTGAATCTCAAATGCTTTGAAACACCCAAGCGTATTTTGAAAGTCAAGTGTTTGAAAAGCTTGTCTAGGAGCAACCAGTAGGATAGTTTTAGAAACAGTAATTCTGAAATGACTGGCCTGATGGATGAGGGAAGAGCAGTGGATGTTGTTTACTTGGACTTTAGTAAGGCTTTTGACACTGTCTCCCATAACATCCTCAGAGACAAACAGATAAATTTCAGGCTAGATAAGTGGTCAGTGAGGTAGTCTGAAAACTGACTGTACTGCCAGGTTCAGGGGGTTGTGATCAGTGTCATCAAGTCCAGCGGGAGGCCAGTCACTGGTGGTGTGTCCCAGGGCTCAACAGTGGGACCAATACTGTTTAACTCTTCATCGGTGACCTAAATAACGCGACACAGTGCACTTTCAGCAAGCCTGCAGATGATACAAAGTAGAGAATGGCTGATACATCAGATAGTTGGGCTACCATTCGCAGGGACCTCGACAGGCTAGAGAAATGGGCAAACAAGAATCCCATGAAGTTCAATAAAGAGAAATACCAAGTCCTGCATTCGGGGAGGAGTAACCCCATGCACCGGTACAGGGTAGGACCTGACTTACTGGAAAGCAGCTTTGCAGAGAAGGAGTTGGGGGTCCTGGTGAACAATACATTGAATATGGGACAGCAACGTGCCCCTGTGACAAAGAAGGCCAATTATGAAGAGCGTTGCCAAGCGGGACAAGGGAGGTGATTCTCCCCCTCCACTCAGCCCAGATGTGGCCCTGGTGAGGCCACACCTGGAGTACTGTGTCCAATCCTGGGCTGTCCAAGAGTGGCATGGAGCTGCTGGATTGAGTCCAGTGAAAGGCCAGAAAGGTGATGAAGGGACTGGACCATCTGTCATGCAATTTTATCTCCCAGGCTGAGAGGCCTGGGAGAGTTCAGCCTGGAGAAGAGAAGGCTTAGCGAGGATCTGATCAATACGTATAAATATCTGGTGGGAGGGTGTAAAGAAGACAAAGCCAGGTTCTTCTCAGTGTGGCCCAGTGATAGGAAAAGAGGCATCTGAAATACAGGAAATTCCATTTAAACATAATAAACTTTTTTACCTGTGAGGGTGATCCTGTGAGGTGTGGAGTAGGTGGCCCAGAGGCTATGACGTTTCCATCCTTGGAGATATTCAAAACCTGAGTGGACATGGCTCTGAGCAACCTGCGACCACCCTGCTGTGATCGAGCGATGTCAGACTAGTTGATCTTCAAAAGTTCCTTCAAACATCAACCATTCTGTAATTCTGTGAATATAAAGTGGCGGTTTTGAACTACTAACTCTTGCCCAGGCGTCAGATGTGGTTAGCAAGCTAAAGCTTTGTGTGTTTTAATGAAATATTTTTCACCCCCTAAAATAGCTTTTTTGAAAGAATTAATTTTTCTTCTTTATAATTTTTGAAGAAATATTTTATGTTCATTTTGTTTTAATTCTTTATTCTTAATAAATTTAAAAATATACTCAAATGTTTTCTTCTTTAACCACATTTTCAAGCACCATTTCATTGGAAAAACTTCACGGGCATGTAAAAATGTCATCTACCTGTGCAAAGTAATGGAGATTTTCTGCTACTTCCACTGCCTTTTACTCAAGGGAGAGCCAAATATATGGATACATTAGAAATATTATTCAAATGCATTTATTTTTGAATGAAAATGATCATAGAAAATCTTCTGTAAAGATAAGCCCATTATTGAAAATGGAAAATTCTGTAGGATAGAAGAGTGATAATAAGGCAGACTGCAATGACTGTAAGAGGATAAAACTAAGATTTTGAGTGCAGTACCTTTTGGTGGTGGGAGAAAGTTAAGCATCTTAAGTTAAGTTTCTGAAAGATGGAAAAAACTTAAAATTAATTTTTGATGGAGCTTGAAGGGAGGATGGCGGACTAAGTCATATCAACATTATAAAACTTTACCAGTGTGGCTATTTTGATGTATAGCCAGAACTACCATCAATGCGAACAGGACTATAAAAACCTCTTTACTCCTACCTTCTCACCCATCAAAAAGGAGCAGCTGAGGAATGCACATTTCTTACCCAGGTTGTAAATATTGAAAATCATCTGAGAGCCGAGTTTTAAGCAGGGTTTGTTATCTCTAACTGCTTTGTTGTTCTAATGTTTCCATTAACAATTCAAGAGTCTAGAAACAGCTTTCTAACGCCACCGTTTCTTCTTCGGCACTGTTTTGGTCATATAGCCTTTAGATATAAAGTCTAAAACACAGTACAGTCATTTCCATGTGCATAAAATATTGTGCCACTGTCATTTTGGTACTTTGTCTCTCAACATATTTCACACTTGTGTCCTGGAAGAACAGAGATATCCCTGCCTTCTCCTTCCCTGCTGTCATTGGAGTGTTAGGCTTGTGCTCTGCAGTCACAAAGACTGCAAGACCACTTCTTCCCTCTCCACCTCCAAAAGGGCAATTTTTTCCTTTCCTTTCGCATAGAGGGCAGTACGTCATCCTCTGATATTAGCAAAGTTGGTGTATGTTATTAACCTGGAGAAGAGGCACGAAAATACACTAAACACAAGCATAAGTCAGAACCTTAGTGCATTATGATCTATTGCTACATATTACAGTGGAATTAGGCCAAGGCACCTTTAGCCATCCAACCTAAATTTTATCTCCCAGCTGAACTGATATTCATCTTTCAGGCTACTCCTTTCATCTGACTGTAAGACTTTTTTCTGACTGTTGGATATAGTGGATGAAATAGTATTCCATTTTACTGAACACACTTTCAAAGAATGGCAAGCATTTAGCAATGTTGGCATTGAGAGCTTAAATAGAATATGTAATAAATTATCTAAGATAAAATCTAAGTTAAAAATGAAGAAATTAAATATAAGCCTAAATTTTCCTCAGCTAAACAGAAGATAGACAAAATCTTGACTTCATTCAAGTCAAGAAGTCAAAATCTTGACTTCTGTTATGCCAATGGAGACAGGATTTCAGTCAGTATATCCCTATTTCGCTAGACATACAGAAAGTTTTACGACATCTTTTTGCTCTCGGAATTAAGGAAGAAATCCAATTAAAAATATTCTGTAAGAGATAAGCAGCCTGCAAAAACAACACTCAGGAGTGCATGGAGAAATCAGTACAGATCTACTGTTTACTCGTTCCAGTGCAAAAATAAGAGGGCATCCAATGAAGCTAGCAGGTGGCATGTTCAAAACAAAATGTTTCTTTACAGATACCACTTGTCAGTGTGAATGCTAAAAGTTTGCATGGGTGTGTACAGGGATATGCAGCTTCTTTATGGGAGAAGGTGCCATGGGACACTCCTCCAGCTCAAGAAGTTCCTGAAGGGCAAATGGTTGTCCTCTGAGGATTCAGGGAAGTATCACTTTATACTTGTCTTACACTTTTCCCTAAGGATATACTTTGTCCACCGCTGAAAAAGGATACGTAACTAGGTGGACTTTTCATCTGAAGTTGTATAGCAAATGTAATAGTGTTATGATCCATACTATCTACTCATGCTTCAGTTGGACCTGCCTACTAAGGTGCATTATCCACAGGTTTATCTTCTGAATTGCAAAGTAGCTATGCTGTCCGAGGATTGTTGAGTAGCCAAAGAGAAATATGCAACTGTGTGTAGATCTCAGTTTCTCTTAACCTATTACTTGCAAAGAAAGCTTTGAATTTGGAAAAGGGAAACTTCTGCTGCTGCTCTCATTTCCTACATTTATCTACAGAGAAACAGCCTAAACTGACACATCACTGATTGTATGGTTTATGGTTTGTTTTTTATAAAATATCCAAGTCAGTTGCTGACTCTTACAGCAAGTTTTTCTTGAGGTAACTTAGAGAAAATCCTGAAGCCAGGCAAACAGTCGGTATAGACTGTTTATTTGTTCCTCTCATTTGCTGTTCAACATGCTCTATAGCTCCTATTTCTCATTTTTAATCAATAGACCATGGTCCTGTCCTGCTTATGAGATGAAGACGATCAAATTCACTTCTAAAAGGCAAGGTGAAGTGTTCACATATTAGACAGCAGCTGAAGGTTACATGATTAACAACAGCTAAAGAAGACTAAGGGCTTGAGAGGTTGTCTTCCTTAGAGATTGCAGGCAGCAGCAAACCCTTGCTCTGTCCGTTTCTCCTGAAATCAAATGGGAGCTGAAGGAAGAGGAAGTGCTAGACTGTATGAGAAAGCCTAGGAACCACATCTCCTCTAGACTCTGTCCAGCTTAAGGGCTATTGCACAAAGGAATGTAAGCAAGGACTATAGCAAGGGTAACAAAGGGAGCTCTTGGGTGGGGGGAAAAAAAAAGGAAAAAAAAAAAGAGAGATCGATCAGATGTACCGCTTCTGATCAGGAGGCGGGAAGAGAAAGATAAAATATTTAATCTGAAGTGTGACGGGTCTGCCTCCCTCCACCCTTTGCGAAGGCCGTGCCGGCGCAGCCCCTGCCCACAGCCGGCGCAGCACCACGCTCCGTCTTCCGCGCCCGCCGGAGTCTCTCTGCGAGGCAGCCCGGGGCCTTCTCCGCCCCCGCGTCTCCTCCCGCCGCCCGGGACGCCCTCCCCGCGGGGGCCGGGCCCGGGCCGGGCGGGGCGCTGTCCGCGCCGCCGGTGCTGAAGGGGCGGCGCCGCCACGGCACCTGCCGCCCGGCGCGACCCGCTGGGCTCGGCGCGGAGCTGCCGCCGCCAGCGCCTGCCATGGCCGCGCTCCTCGGCCTCGGTAAGTGCCCTCGCTGCTCCCCCGCGCCGGCCCACCTGCCCTCCCGCCCGCTCCCCCCGCCTTGCCCCTGCACCTGGCCCCGCCAGGCAGGGGGGAGCCCCTACCTTTCGGGGCTCCACACCAGGCCCTGCCTGCGGCGTGGGACAAACTTCTTCAGACTGGCCCCGTCAGCGCGACTGAGGAGGGGAGTAGAGGCAGGATAGCAGGGGCGGCAGGGCCAGCAGCGACAAAAAGTTGAGCCTGCGAGGAGTCCTGGAAATGGGATGCCTTGCCTGAATAAACAGCCACTTGTTTCCTGGGGGGGAAGCGGTAAGGGCTGGCAGCGCTTCAAGAAGGGTTGTTGACATTTCCCCTTGAGTTTGAATGGAAAAAAGGGAAAAATCAACAAAGCAGGCACAGAAGCAGTTGGTAAAAGAGACTACAATGAAAAACACACCCCCAAATATAGACATGTTTTTTATTATTTCTTTAATCTTCCCTTTTCCCTCTCTATGTATATGTGCTGCTTTTCTCTTTAACTCCTCTAAATTACTGTTCCACAGTTAAAAACATTCTGTAGGTAGTTCTGCTCTAGCTTTTATTTCATTAGAATCAAGCTGTCCTTTATCATAACTATATCCCCGAACTATAGTTTACTTTTTCCCTTGAAGCTGGTTGTCTTGCTCCTCTTGAAATTAGGTAAGGAACTATGGCTTGGGAAATCTTAATTTCCTATTACTAATTCTTATCTGCCAGAAAATAGTTCTTTGGTCTTGGAAGAGATACTGCAATTCCTCTGTGCCTCAGTTTCTCATGTGAAAATGAAGGTGTTACTATGCCCCACCCTTGTTTTCATTTCATTTTAGACACTAAATTCTTCAGAAGAGGGAATCTGACACCTAGCCAGTATGTCAGCAGACACCTGTAAAAGCATATAGACGCCTGTAGAAATCTAAATTTATGTGTCTTCATGCCAGACTGGATCCCCTGTAAACTAGCTTTTATCTGTAAATTAACTCTTAGACCCCTGAACTTTCCTAACTAGTATGCAGTCTCTGAGTGCTCCAAACGCTAGAATGAATAACTAGAGTAAATGACTTAAGTAATGGCTATCACCATAAACAACTGTATAAGCAATGCTACAATGCCCTGGATTCTAAAACCATACAGACCAGCCTCTTTTGTGCAGGCTTGCCATGGTAGACCCCTGCGTACTGCTGAGGAAGTTAAAAACCTATCTATAATATGCCGTTAGATGTGGAGGAGACCCTTTCTTAGACTGAAATAGATTCAATCATAGATTGTGCTACTTGATTCTTTATTTTGCAAAGGCAGCTCTTCCTTTTTGTGGGCACTGTTTCCAGATGAGTTCAAAATAAACACAGTGAAATAATCTTATCAAAGGAGCAGGAGCTGCTAATTGGCTGTTTAATCAGTCTCTGCTTTGACTATTCATTTTCAGCCACTCATTCTAGAAAGCTGTCTTAATGGGAGGGAGATAGCACAGCATCTTTCCGCTGAGGACCCCAGTCAGAGGCCTGTATCTTCCTCACTGTTTTAGTAGCTACAAAACGTGTAGATGGTCATCCAGCAAGATATTCTTTCTTAATAAATTCCTGGATTTGCAAATTTGTAGTCTTATATAGTCTTTTTCGCATGTAAGGTATATGCCAAACTTTTTCTAATCATAAAGTGTCATATAAATAAACAGCAGGTAACTTTTAACAATTAGAAAGAACATTTAGAAACAGTCCCAGGAATGACATTTTGTCATAGGGAGCTAAATAGGCCACCTGGACACCCCTCAGTATCTAGCAACAGGGGCTGCTTCTATTGATCAGTCTCCAAGCCTGGTCGATAGAAGGCTAAAAGAGCTGCTCAGGCTGGAGATGACTGACCTCACAACCAGCTCTGCATAGATCTCCTAACTAGGAGGAACATGCACAACTGAGAAAGGATTAGCACCAGTTTCACCATCTTATGGCAAGCGTGTGTGATCTCACACATCTCTGAGGCACACTAGCTGTTACTGCACCTGTCAGTTATAAGTTATCAACTGGTATTGCATCTTTGTCAGTGTGTCTCCGGAAAGGGTTCCCTACAGCAGCACTACTGCGTCACAGGAAAGAGCCATTTCCAGAAGGGATGACATTGTCTCTAAACAGTAGCAGCTGTTTAAGATTATTAAGAGCTATGTCAAATATCTACATTTCATTTCTCTGGACAGGGTATGGACAGGTCCTCAGAGAATATTTTCTGCCCCTTGCAAATGATATTTAAGGATTTAAATAGTGCTGAATGTCCCTCAAATTCCACACAGACTTGCCTGAAGATCACGAAAAATGAACATGGGTCTAGGAGATGCTGGGTGTCCTTCAATATCCAAACAAAACACTCCCAGCTGGTATTTAGCAGCTAGTCTGATGAGGCCTGAAACCGGTGCCTGGAACTTAATTTTACAGAAAATTAAGATATCTGGTTACCAAATTAAAGGCTGTGTTATCATGGGAATGTTGATGAAAGAGCTAAACCCAAACCGATTTCTCTTTTCTTAGCAAAGCAATCTGATTTTCTACTGATAAGGTAGAAGTGATAATGATTTAAAATTCTTTACCTTGAAACTTCCCTAGCAATCTTTAGTTTTAGAACATTTTTATGCAATTAATATGGCCTTTAAGTTCAGTGCAAACAGTGAAACAGATTGATAAAGATATAAACTCGGGGGCTGCTTTCAAGAAACAATGCATCTGCAAAGTAAAATCAAAGAAGAGGAAGAGAATTGTATTATGAAATAAAATGCCATTTATTATCTAACAGTTCTATAACTGTCGAATCTCTTCATATGATCTACTGATAGGAATTCCTGTTTAGTCTCTCACTTAATGAAATCACAGTTGAAATACAGTTTTATATTTCCTTTGAATTTTATACTCAGTCTTCCTTTTCGCAATTTTTTATGGATCTCAGCACAGCAGTCATTTTTATATATCTGTGGACTGATATCATATATAGCCATGGCTGATGTTATAGTGCTGGCGTAAAGTCATTTTTTGTGACGCTTCTACTTTGAAAATTTGAAAGTTAAATTTAAATTTTCAGGAGTGAATTTGAATAAAAGTTTTATTTTATTAAAAAGTGAATCATTAACTCATTTGAAACTCTAGATAAGTTACAGTAAATATATTGTTATAATCCAAACAAATGAAAAAGTAAAATATATGTTGTATTAAATGGTCATTATATTCTATTTTTATAGTGTTGCTCATGTTCTTCAGAAGTATATCTGCTGCCCTGACTACTACTGACTGTGTGCATTTGAGGGAACAATGTACAAATGCTGCAAATGGATGTGAGGGTGTCTGGAATGTCGTGGAAGATGTCTGCAATATTTCAGGTAATTCTTTATGGTGCACACGCAATTATTTTCATAGCATATCATAATATTTCTGGGATGAATGAATGAAGTCAGTGAGATTTCAAAGAGCAAATGACAGGAGCAGGCAGGCAACTTCTAACATCCTTGACAGTGGCCAATATTACCTTCAATAGCAATCACAATGTCCAATCTTTAATGCAATAAATTGCATTTCTGGAACGGAAGTGAGGTCAAAATCCGAACCAACTCAACAAGCGGAATCCAGTGGAAATTATGCTGTTTTAGGATCCTGTTATGCAAACCAGGCATTTAGCTCCGCATGTTCTGAACTAGGAAATCCTCCCTCCCCAACCAAAAAAAAAATCAGACCCTCAGAGGAGCTGATCTTGTATCATATCTTAGGCAATGTAGCAGTTACTTAGAATAATTTTTAAAAATAGCATTAGAACAAGAAATAGATCAAATAAAACATGCGTCCCATCCAGGGAACAATGGCACACTAAAATGCAAGTTATGAGTATTGTTAATCCTTCTTCAGTTGTTAAACAGATTCTTACATAAATGAAAGCAGAAAATCAGTCTATCCATCTTTTCACTGCTATGCTAATAAAGTATGATTATGTTTTAAGTGGGCAAGGACCAAGTATAATTAGTTTGGCCTGAAACCCCTCCTAATCCCTGCTGCAGTCAAATGAAAATGTTTTTTTCTCCAATAGCCTATTTTCTTCTTGAACCTACCATAGAAAATTCCTTGGCAATTAATCACCATCTCTTCCTTTCTTTAAATCTCCCCAAGTCCTTGCTATTAAATTTTGAGTATTCATTTTCCGGGTACCATGAATGTGGAAGGGAGAAGAGTGCCTGGGTAGAGCAGAGTAGGGCAGTGTCATTAGGAGGAGTCTAGAATGACTCCTTTGATGACTGAGAGATGTCAAGGGCTACATCAGTACCAGCAAATAAAGAGGGCAGGGAACTATCTAGCCCTAGGACAGCACGTGCAGATACAACTAAACTTTCCTACCCCAAGACTGGCTGCACCAAACTGCTTTCTTCTCAGCCATGACAAAGCAATAACTGGACAGTGCAGTTTGCTCAGCTCAGACCAGGTACCATGCAAAAATGCAACAGTATATACAGTCACTTGCAATTGGCCTAGTCCAGGCCTTTTTCATAAACGTAGCCAAAGGGATTCAGATACATTACTGCCACATCTAACTACTTAATTCCAAAATGTAGATTCTCAGCCACTGAGAATCACTGAGGCATCTACATTTCCCAGATTTATAAATTCTATGGAAACCCTCCTTCTCCGTATATTGGCACTACCTGAACAAAACTATCCATGTCCTGATGCCATAATCTGTTCTCAGCTACAGCTGATTTCATAAAATGCACCATCTAGCTTGACTTCTGACCCCGGTCTCACATTTGATCTATGTGGAGAAGTCAGGCAGGAGAAGATACTGCCTGACACCATGCTCGGTAGCCCATCTCCGAGAATATGCACCTGCAGTGTGGACTAACTGAATGACTCTGACAGATTTGTTGCAGGGATTTGAACCCAGGTCTCCCAGGTCACAAGACAGCATTTAAAACAGGGCAGAAAATTCTCTGCAGGTTCCTTCTTAGTATCTGCTGTTTCAGATGCATGTGTATTTTGCATAGAATGTCTGAAAACTCCTAAAAACATTAAGACTAATTGAAAAAAACCACAATATTCTAATGGTTATGACAGTCCCCAAAGGAACTAGATTCAGTTCATGTTCTATTGAGTCTTTAAATATTTTATGTAAAGTAGACCAATTTCAAAAGATATGGTTAGTTTTGAAAGAAAAGTACTGGAATAACCAGTACTTCCAAAGTCAAGACACTCACCTAAAGATGAAGCCTCGAGACACAACCCTATTCTCCAGATCAGAGGAACAAGTTGAATCTACATCTGTCATATCCTTCTCAAAGGCATTAGCATTGAGGCTATTTGTCATAATGGGAAGTGACCAGGTGAAGTGACCCAGCATGATGAGTGCTGTGGATTCACTTTTGGATTTGTTGTGTTGTCCCATTTTATTTATGTTTGTGGTTGAAATATTCCATTTCCAGCATATATTGTCCTATGTGCTTATTCACTAGTATTAATGGTATTTGCAACTAGCTCAGAGAAGCCTTCTGAAAATAAATTCTTGTGATTGGTTGGCAGTTTTTTGCATCTGTATATTTCTTTCGGATAGCAGCAAGGATTGTATAGCATTGCAGGACAGTCAGATATTCTCTGTGTTACATGTAATTACTATGTGCCATGGCCTCAGAGGGTATGAACCCAGTCAGATAGCTGATGGTATTTCTCAGAGAACCCACTGGAACAGAAACAGAAAAATAGTATTAATAAGAACAAAGTTATACCATCAGTCAAGAGTACTCTGCATATACAAGACGAGCTGTATGAATGGAAAAAGCGCCCTGAGTGTGGAGCACGAACAGACAGGTTGGTGGCAAACAGGGCAAATATTCCTTTGGCTAGTTTCTTTACAAAAAACTAACTATGGATTACAAATATTCTCCTACTCCATGGTACAAGTTGGATAGCTCAGTCCCTCAAATTGCAACCTCAATGTTAAATGTATGCATTGTGATGAACTCTGTCTTTTATTCTTCAGAGCAGGTCTGGGCACACTCCCTGGAACACCTCCTAAGTTACTCCTTTCTCAGTCAAACTGTTTACCAACGCTTGCCAAATGCAGCAAGTTTTTCAGAAACTCACTTTATAGTTTTCTAACACCTACCTCTAGGTCCCTTTCTGTGCCATGATATAGTGAAAAAAAGGGGTCAAAATGTCTCTGAGTCAACTTTCAGGTCAGGATTGCAGAAGACTAAAATATTTCATTTTGGCAGAATCAAAATTTTTCATTCGGAAAAGGAATTCACCATTCAAATTTCCAGCATTGCAGAATGAAGGTTTTAAGCTTGGGTTTGAGAGTTGTTTTCTTACTGACTTTCTTTTTCTTTTTTTTTTTTTTTCCTTTTTTTTTTTATTTCATGAGAAACAGAAAATGCTGAGGTCTGGTCCAGCCCCAATAATACCTTTTCTTAATTTTTCAAAACTGGATCATCTTCATTCCAAAAAAAATCTCAGGTTGCAATCAAATATTAAGGACTCACATTGTGAACTATATTTGAAAGTATAATTCATTTTTCATAGAATCACAGAATAAGAGAATGAGGTTGGAAGGGGCCTCTGGAGATTCCTAGTCCAGCCTCCCTGCTCACAGCCGGGTCAACTAAAGCAGGTTGTCCAAGATCACATCCGGTTGGGTTCTGAATATTTCCAAGGATGGTGACTCCACAACATCTCTGGGAAAAATCTGTTCCAGTGTTTGATCACCCTCACAGTAAAAAAGTCTTTTCTCACATTTACATCAAATTTTTGTATTTCAGTTTGTGCCCATTGCCCCTTGTCCTGTCACTGGGCAACACTGAGGAGAGTCTGGCTCCACTTTCTTTACTCCCCCTATCAGGTATTTATACACATTGATAAGACCTCCCTGAACCTTCCCAAGTGTCTCAGCTTCTCCTCATATGTCAGATGCTCCAGTCCCTTCATCAACTTTGTGGACCTTTGCTGCACTCACTCCAGTATGTCCATGTCTTTCTTTTACTGGGGAGACCAGAAATGAACACAGAACTCTAGATGTGGGGGCTGGGTAGAGGGGAAAAGCCAATACTGTTATCTGCAGTCTTCAGATGCAATTCCCACTGAGGTGATTGAAGAGCTGACTGTGCAAGAAGAAAGATTATCATAAGATCATTATGGAAGTGTTAGAAGTGTCAGTATCTACTCTGTCCTGCATCTGTTTGTAGTCATATGTGCACAGATTATGTACATATAAATAAATCAAATAATAAATAATGGCTGCTGGGCATTAAGTCAGAGGGTATTTTTCATAAATGCCTTGGTAGCATGTGTATTAGCTAAAATATATTACCTAGAACTAATTAATGATAAAGCAACAATAATTAAAAACCAGCAATAAAATATTTTCTGCTGTTCATCACAGCTGAATCAACACAGTGTACAAACAGACCAACACTGATAATAGGTTATCTCCACACTGGTTTTAAGAGGCCAGGCAAGAGAACTCTATAAATATGATGCGCTTCCTGATTCTGTCTATGCCCTTTGAATGTTCATAGCCCCACAACCTTTATGTCTCAACCCTTGCTTGTCACATGCTGTAATTCAGCATAGCATGTTCACAGTGCATAAGGGCGTTCTGAACAGACAGCCTAGCTGACTAATGAATGCAAAATATTAGTGCCATAAAGGTGGATGAGTAAAGTGGCGCTGGACTGACTAAAAGACACTAGGATCTGTGTTTCTTATTCTGCCACCTCTACCCTTTGAAGGCCATTAGAGAGACACTCATATATTTTGCAAATTAGCTAATTTTTATGCAAGCCCTTTCTGTTTTGTTTTTTTTTGCTCTTTCTGCTCCTGAAATTCCTCCCCCTGAAGTTCTTGCCTGAAATTTAGTTATTATCCCTCACTCATTTGATAAAATATAAGGTAGAATACCTACCCACCTACCTCCACGGACCTTTATAGTTTCCATAGCTCCCATGTCATGACATACTTTCAACCCTATTTTTACCATCAGAGAGCCTTCTATTTTTGTGATCTTCAGTAGCTCCTATTAGACCTCCTGAGATCCTTGGCTCCTGAGAAAGAAACAAAAAAATGTGAGGGCTAAGGTCAGGATCACGATTCTTTTCTAGAGATGCAGATGGCAAGACAGAGATGGGGTTAAAGATGATTCAAGAAAGCCCAGGCATCATGACTTCCTCCTAATGCTGATATAAGAGGTGAAGTCAGAAGACGGACTGAGAGTTGTAACTCTTGCTGGGCTGGGACACCCCCTGTAGCAGTTCTACTTTTTAATACATCCCAAACCCTCCTTAGCTAACAACAGCAACTGGAGCAAGGGTGATGCAGACATTGGTTGAAAATGGATTTTGGGGCAGTTGAATGGGGACATGCACATTCAAATAGTTAATCTTCATGCCTTCAGGCACAGGCAAAATGTACTGTTTCCTCTTGCAGATCTCTGCCTAGAATGCCTTCCACTGTTATTCATGTTAATAATGCATAAATGATCTTAGAAGTCTGTCAGTGACAGGCCACACTAAAGCCTGTCAGCGGCAATGACGACACGTGGCTGCTAGGTTTGAGTTTTACTAAAGCGCACAATCTCTGCTGCTCCACACTGGTCACCTGGGGAGCAGCAAGGCAGGAAGCCAGACATCACCTTTGATGGTGCAGAAAGACAGCATATGCATTTAGTAGATTAAAACAGATCCTTATACTTCCTCATGACCAACCTGGATCTTTTGAGCCACATATTCCTACTGCTACCTATTTTAAGACAATTAATACTCATGAGGCAAAGAGACAAATGTGCTGATTTGGGGAGCTGCTATTTTGACAAGGTAGACTACGACTTTCACAAAATAAAAGTTTCTTAAGTGGTAATAAACTACTTCTTAAGTAACTCTCTTAACTAACTAGTAAGTTCCTTAAGCAATAATAAACAGCAAAATACATGTCAAAACATTTAGTCCATAAAGTACAAGGTTGATCTATTTATCTATTTGCACCACAGATTAGTGCATGCTCTTTATTTTTACTGTTCCTGACAGTCTGCGTGAATGTCCCTGCCACTGAGTTCAAGTACACACACCAACAGCTGACTTGAAGCTGGAGTGGCAAATTAATGCTCTGCATTTTTTGTCTTAACGTTCTAGGTTAACTTCTCCATCATGTTTATAATAATATTAAAACCAAAAATCAGAATATCCGCTTCTTGGACAGCTTCAAATTTGTTCTCATAGTCAAACTTAGACAGTGAAGTTGTTCTGCATGGAAAACCATTAGAGCTGTAAGGGCATATCTAAATGACCAGACATTTGTAGGCTTGCATCATCCTCAAATAAGCTAGGGGTCTGAACCAGAGGTGCTTTCTCTTGGCATGGGGCTAGCATTATCATTATTGTGCGACTGCGTGGGCACTCCTGCATGCCATCTCTTACCCCATTATGTGGAGGTACCTCATTCAACATTGTGATTTCCAGCCTCACAGCCATGCACCTAATTTTTAGACCCAATGTTTAGGCCCAATTTTTAGGCCCAAGATGAGTGTTTCAATGCCTCAGTCCAGGTTATGACCTTAGATTTTGATGCATCTTTTTAGCTTAGTCTCTGTACCTCACCTACCTAGAAAAAAGTTATGGTTACAGTCCAACACTAGCTGTTCTCCTTTATGCTTCACTGCTGTGTAGTGCTAATTTTATCTGCATAACCAGAAACCCACTGAAGCCTGATTGACAGATCCTTGCCAGGGGTGGAGAGGTGGGGAGGGGAGAAATACTGATTTCTCTCATCCCAAGGCTGTCCTGCCTATTTCTGTTTGTCCACTTCTGACAAGCAGCTAGTCTCTCATGTTCAGCTAAAGCAGTCTCAAATCACAGCTATATTGCTCCCCTGTTCTCTTTCCCGGGGGGTATTTCTGTCAGTGAGATTCAGCACAACAGTGTATGCTGACTTATCTCACTGTAGACCCCAGTGAATATGGTCCCTTAAATAAACTCTCTTATAAGCCAAAAGTACACTAATTCTGTTTAATTCCTGTCAAAAGTAATTATTTTCAGGTTTTATGTACTTGGGAAATGTGAACTGAGACAGACATTCTGGCAAGGGGTCAGCTTGAATAAAAGAAGGCAATATTGTACCCACATCTTTATTATATCACTCAATACTATTTTAAAATTGTGAATTATGACACATTTTCAAATACAACTAAGTCCAAACCATCTTCTCTTGGCAAAGCATATTATTTTTGTGCTTAAATTGAATTGTTTTATGTAACCTTATCCCCTAAGTGTTCATAAATGTAATTATATTCTTAACTGTGAGTTCTAGGTAATAGATGCAAGGCAGAAGACGCCATTGGCTGTAATAGAATCATCCAGGTCCTGGCTGACAAATATCCAGTATTTAAAAACTGCATCTGCACTACAGATGGTTTCTGTAGCATCACAGTGCTGCTTGAGAAACAATGTAGCATTAATAAAGGTAATTAATTAAGGATGATGCTTTAATTATGCAGAACAAAAGAAAAGGATAACTTTTTAACTCTCATTTTAACTGGACTTTTTAAAAATTCCATTATAGTCACTGGGCCCAGACCCCCTTTTTATTTAATTCTGAGAACTTTTTTCTCTTGAGAAAGCTTATTTCTACAAATAAGAACTACTCGGGTAGGCTTTTAGTTTCTGATCCAGTGTCTCCTTGAGTAAGGATTAAAGAATCTGACATGAAAGAGGTAAAATCAGTCAATGTATGAGAGTCTGAAAAGTGAGCACAGAGGCTGATTCTCCACTCTGAGCCATCGTTCTGTGTGGACATCAGTCAATGTATATCATCAAGTAGCAAAATATACAGCTTCATTGCAGAGGAAAAAACAGCATCCTGTTCTGAAACTCCTTGCCCCAGACAAGAAGAGTGCGTATCTAAAGCCTGATGTCAATGTCATCAAACTAGTTGCTTTTCCTTCTAGCAAACGGAAGCAATTTTGTATTTTTGTTGATTTAACATGATTCCATTTCTTGCCAGTATAACAAAAAGGGTGAATTAATTGCACCATTACTGCATTTACCTATAAATGAACAACTTTTCATAGCTTATAGTGTTGGTGGATGCTTTCAGGAGTATTTCTCCCTGTCCATATTAAACATGTATTTTACGTAATGAATCATCCTCTGGAATTACCTTTTTCTCCTTGCAGATTATAGAGGGAATCTAGAAGATAATCCGTGATATGTCCAATTTGTAGGTGGCTAAAATTATGTGAGATGAAGCTCTTTATGCAGTAATTTCAATGAGGGTTTTTCATTTTACTGTTAGCTGCTGAATTGCTAAGCTATACTGTATGATGTAGACATTAGGGCACAGCAAGCTTGACAAAGATTCATTACTCTGCAAGAATCTAAAATGATTGTGTACGTGCAAACCACTGAATTTAGTCGTGGTATAGTTACGGCTATTTAATTAATTTTACTGCATTTTTCTTTTTCTAAATTTTGTTTTGAGGTGATTAGGAGAGAGTGATGATGTTTAGTCTTCGGTTTGACTTTTAGCTCTGTTTGCACCTATTTGTACAGAGTATTTGGAAACTTCCTCAAGATCAGATCCTGAACTGACTTTCAGGCAACACAGAACTCCCAAAGACCAGAGACACCCAGATGAATTAGAGAATGACTGCAGTGTTGCAAAGCAAAGCTGCCGAGAGGACCCTTACTGTTTTTTGGTGTATAAGAACTTCCAGCGAGTATGCCAGGCAGACGTGGTGAAATGCAGGCTCCAGACGGCCATGCAGCAGTGTTTGTCAGCGTGGAAAGAGCTGAGGAAAACAGCGCTGGGAAAGTGCAAGTGCTCAGAGCCACTTCAAAAGAGATGTGTTAAAATATGGAAGGGAATTTTTAACAACCCTTGTTTACAATACTCTCAGGAGAATCGAGCTTCAACATCTAGTGAAGATGATGATGATGATGGTGGTGGTGGTGATGGTGGTGGTGGTGATGACGACGACGATGATGATGATGTTCATGATGAGGAAAATCAGGACACTGACACAGGTGAGTGCTGTTCCAGGAGTCTGAACCCCTTCATACATACAGTACAATCGATATGTTTGTGAAAAAACTTTTTTGATAATTTGCAGTTTAACCTTGGAAATATAATAGTTTTATTCAAATATAAATAAATAATCTGATAGTGAAATAACAGCCTGAGTGCAAATAGTATTTTTCTTCAGTGTGTTAATTTGATGCATCCTGATCCCAATCAATGCCTTTTAGTATTGCATTATAAAAAGAAATAATAATAATGAAAATTTGGTAATAATGAGAATTCTCTGCCTGCGTTGAGTTTAAATCATGACATGTGGTTGAAATTTAAAAACTGGGTATACTGATGAACACATTAAGGCCTCTGGCCTTTATTTATTCACAAGATACCTGATTTTATGCAATGCTGAGCATCTCTAGAAACTTACTGAGATCACAGGATGAATAATTATGTAAAGAATGTTACCAACAACCATTGGGAAATTGTGTGCATTCACCTCAAAATCTATGAATATATGTAACAACACTTTTAGAGTTTATGAACAAGCTGATAGTTCTATCTATCAAACTAATTTGTTTTATTCTTGTTTATTTTTGCTCCTGAGTTTATGAACAAGCTGATAGTTTCTATCTATCAAACTAATTTGTTTTATTCTTGTTTATTTTTGCTCCTGACTCTATGCCAGCATCACAGCCAGTACTTTAAAGTTCAGAACTAAGGTAAGACATGATTTATCACTGCTACTTATGCCTATATCCATATCTTTTTGTTTTAGATAATGTTAGTATGGAAGCTAAACTACAATGGAATTTATCTGCCCTCTCCAAGCAAGGTAATTCTGAATTCATTTATGAATCCTAATGACTGATTTGGGGTGTGTTTTAAGATAATCCAGATTAAAATGAATAGCTTTAATTCAAATTATGAAAGAGCAGGGAGTCAATAGATCACAAAACATATTTTCCATTAAGCTTCTGAAAATATAAGAATCCCAGAACTGATAGGTAACAGTGTTAATCCTAGTAGATTTACAGAGGCAAAACTTACCCCCTGTTTAAGGTCCAAATTATCTAGGTCTTTTTGGAAGGTTTACAGCATAGAAGTACCTGAACTAGCTTTAAGAATGCAGAAATGTCATTTACGTTACCTTCTTCGTTAGTTATTGTGGAACCTAACTTAAGACTGAATTTTGGAGATTTCAGAAGACTAAAGTGTCCAGTAGCCACTAGCATTCTAGAAACCATTACAACAAAGGTACTTTCTCCTTGCCACTTTTCACTTTCTTCTCTCCATTTACCTGTCAAGGACAGAAAACCTGCACGGGGGTTGCTTATGAGGGCCAAGAATTTTGAGAGAATTGAGAGAGAGGGAGAACTTTGAAGAATGTGCAATGGGCTTGAAAGGGGCAATGCTGGAAAAGGTGAATCAGAGTTTTGGGGAGTCAAACTTGTCTGTAATGGGAATAATGCAGGCAAAATGACTACCTGTCATCACTTGAGTTAGGCTTTCTTATGATTACATTTTTAAAATCATTATTCTTTGTAGAATACACCGCAAACAGAACCTGTTTGGATGTGAACAAAGAGTGTGTTGAAGACGAAGTATGTAATAAACAGTTGTCCCTATACCTAAAGGTTTGCTCAGTAAATAAAAAGTGCAACATGAAAGAATGTCAAGCAGCCATAAGATTCTTCTATCAAAACATGCCTTTTGAAGTTGCCCAAACCATGACCTTTTGTGATTGTATCCAGCCTGATGAATCTTGCCGTAGAGCTAAAGAACTTCTTCATGGCAAGCCCTGTGCAGTGACTGCAATTCCTGCTCCGTCATGTCTAAATATAATTCACACGTGTGAAGAGAATGAACTGTGCAGGTAAGTAGAAGAAAGTTTACTTTTCCTACATTTTGCCTAGCAATGTGCATGAGAAAAAAGATTTAATCAAAAAATTATATATACGTATACCATTTATCTCATCTATTGCAAAATGATTTTCTGTGCTATATCTATCATATATTATTACTTGTATCTGACACGTGCAAAAAGCTTTTTATGGATTAAAACAGTGGAAAGTTTGCTATCTTTACACTTCAAACCTGATATTTCAGTTAACTGAGAGACTTGGAGCCCAGTTCTAAGCACATCTTAGCCTTCAGTGTTGCCATTTAATTTTTGGACAAAACGTGATAATCATCTTATAACAGTGTTCCGAACTATTGAGATTTCAAAAGTATGTTCTACAACTTTAAAAGTGTTTGCTGTAAATTCCTTTTTCTCTGATAGGGAGAGGAGACAGATCACAACCAGTATTTCTTCCAACGTCTATTCTTTGTGCTGTTGTTATTAAAAGGATCCAGATGCTATTAACAGCAGGAAGCTAACCACATGACACGCTCACTTGTTCACCTGCCCAGCTCTTTCAACACGCTCACCCATCCCCCTCATACCAGTTAAAGCAACAGTTGGGAGGCCAGCTCCAACTGTGAACTTGTAAAAGTAGGGTTATGCTGGTGGGCCAGTGGCCTCCAGGTAGATGTTAAGAAAGTATCTCAGAGGGTCTTGTACTTCAGCAAGTGTTTGTATAATCCTGTGGCCACCGGCCGCATGCAGCAATTGTGGCAGTCAAGTGTGGGTTCGAGCTCCGCAAGCTGTCATGGATGCCAGTGTGCACAGGTGTTTCTTGCAGGTTCAACAGCTCTTCCAGAGCTTATCAGTCCCTAGGAAATTTTCACATGTCGCTGTCCTACTCTTCCTCCCTTTAGCGTGTTGTTTGCTGGTAACTATTTCTCTATCCAAACCTACAGACAGCTACATAACCCATTCTCAGACTCACCCAGAAGGGGCCTCTGTGGCACCTTGTCCAAGAGATGTAATGACCTCACTGAATGTTTACATGAACTGGTCCTCCACCCAAATGTGCTTCAATTTTATTAGGTTAACTTACCCAATTTTAATAGTCAAAAGTTAGATCATCTGTCACTTGGCACAGACATTAGCAATTCCCTTTAAGCATGTTCTCATCTGAAAAGTGACTACAAAAAGGCAGTTTCACCTGTACGTCTGTCACAACTGTCTGTATCAACTGTGGTAATTTCCCAAGTAAAACAAAAAGGTTCTTTTTCAACTAAGGTCTTCAGTTTCACATGGGCTTTTCTTCTGCCTGTGTTTGATGACTCTTAACACCATTTTTGCTGGACAAACTATGTCGTTAGGTATTTTCACTATTTCTTTCTTCAGATGACACCTGCCAGTCTGCACGTTTGCCCTCTAGCAGTTTACACAGATTATGCAGCAGACTGGGCAAAGTGTGGCAGGTTAAAGTAATTACCTGCTCCACCTGAGAATCTGACCCTTTGTATCTAACTGTTGTACAACCAGCTTGGCTTCTTTGTAAAACTTTCGTTTTATTCTTCTCCTCTGAGACGCATTGGCATGTGAAAAACTCTTTTGCTAGCCTGAAACATGCACAGACCATCAAAGTCATGAAGAATAACATAGGTTTCAGATTTTATTTTGTTTCAGAAAACATGCAATAGGATTGATCTATTCTCGTAGTTCTACTTAATTACCACCATTTGTGGATGGTCAGTTGGCTCATTTAAGTTTTCAGTGTGCTCATTGGATTCTGTGTGGATTAGACCTGAAGTTTACCTCATAACTGTGCTTAAATTAATCTTCAGCAAACAAACCAAGAGGCAAAGAGACACTTTCAGTCCTATGCAAGCTGTTCAGATTGACGTCAGTGGGAATTGCCCATTTTTATATCAAGAAGATTTGGGCTACAAATGTATGTCTGTGCATGTGCATGTGTGCACATGTAATATCATAATGGAGACTTGCTGAATTACCCATTATTTTGGGAGCATTAATGTTTCCTGGTATTGACAATAAGTGGATATAATTAGCAAAATTACTCTGTGAATTATGGCTAACTATATCTATAAATTAGGGGGTGAACAAAAATGATTCCATTAGCAGAGAGGTGGCATCTACTTTGAACTCTTTGCCTGTATAATGAAAATACTTATAAATAAGGTCCTAGCTGGTATCGTAACAGTCCACACTTTTCAATGTGACTTGCTTTATAACAGCTACACAATAACAGCACTAAATTAATAGACCAATCTTTATGACTAAAGAAGGAATATTTTAATATATTACTGTCCAATATCCAATAATAGTTTATTTCTATTGTCCTTGAATATTTGGTGTAAGTGATAAATGGTTTTCTAACCATTATCTTTGGTTTTCTTAGTTAACTTTTAATAGACGTTTTCTATTGTCATATATAGTGCATTAAAGGTTAATTTTATCCAACCACAAGAGCAAATAAACTGCAGTCATTTGGGATTATTGAGCTGGGAATGAAATTAATCCTTCCTGCAACTCACCTCCATTACCAATTAATTTTTAAGGTCTAATATGTGTAGCCAAATTCCTTCTAATTTATCTGGATTTTTGGATGTTTTGCATTTTGTTAGTATTTTGGGGTTTTTTTTAGCATTGGATGTAGATTATTTTATATCAAATATCACACTACCTAGCTAACCTTTCCAGTAGAAAGCATCTCTTTTGGTTTCATTGTAATGATCGGTTTTATTCCTTTACCCACATTCCTACTCTGAGTATCCGAGATTGCTGGTACTCACACTGATTTTCACCGGACCATGGGAAAATCTGCACAGGTCCTGGTTTGGAGTACATTTGTTTTTTCTCATAAATTTTTTGAATAAAACTCATTTTTTCCTCAAACTACAATTTTGCAGTTTCATTGAAATCAATTAGGGGTAAATTAGAGCAGAATTTAGTTGGCTGTCATTGAATGTTGTGATTATTAAAGTTTAAATGGCACCTTCAGATACTTTCTCTTTTTCTGATTATCCTTAAATGTCTTTCTGGTGAAATCACAAAATTTTAAAACTGTAATATATATATATATATATATATATATTTTTTTTTTCCACCAGGAAAAAATACAAAACTTTTCGGTCAAAGTGTTGGAGACATGTGACAAAAAGATGCTATGATGATGAAGCTTGTCTTGAAACTTTAATCAAGGATGACATGCCCTGTTCTGCAAATGCTGACTGCAAAGCAGCTTACATTAGCAACTGGGGCACGATGCTGCGCATGGAGTGTACCTGCCACAACTTACCTCCCACCAAGCAGTCTTTATGCAAGCTCTTCCATCACATGCTTCATAGCAAATCCTGCGTCAGTGAGTTACGTGAGTAAGACATAACACTTTAAAGGAGAATTGGTTTAAAGGATTATTAAAATGCTTACTTGCATCAAATTATCTTAACAGTAAACCCACTGATTTCAGTAACATTTATATCTTTAGTTTTTAATCCAAATTGAAACACAATATGCAGTTTTTTTCTCTACTATTGAGAAATATTTTATATAAGTAGTAAATTAGTAAAACTGCCTACATGACTTATTACATGGATTTGCTGGAATGACCATAAACGAATAATTTCTGGGGCCTATAGTATTAGGTAGACTAGAACAGTTCCAAAGCATTTCTGCCATTGGCTTAACATTGTTCTTTGGTACAGTATTTTCACAAATAATATAGTAAATGATATTATTTTTTCTTTCTTTTCTTATTGGAGTCTAAGTATTAGTACAGCTTACTCTGCAGGTTAGCTAATATATATATTCAGGAAATTGTTTAATAAATGTTAACCTTAAAAATATCTGGCATTGTAAGAACAGTTCAATTCTGTTGCAAAACACAACAAAAAACAGTAGCATTAATGGTCTTTTGTCTCCAGATAGTTTCTTAACAGAAATGAGGAAGAATGCTAGACTGAATCGAGAGTTTTCTAGCTTTAAATTCTGAGCATAGACCTTGTTTGCAGTAGAAATCAGGACATACATAACAATGCATTAATTGTCATTTTTTTGAGGAGAGTTAACTTATTAATTTTTTTATTTGCTTTAAATATGGTGGTACAGTATGTTGCAGGCCTACGCAGTTGCTAGCAAATAGTTTAAACTTATGTTCAAAATATTATTAATATCTTTTAGTTTCGTCCACCTGGAATTCATATCTGTGTATCTACCATTATCAACATTAACTGTATTTCTGAGACACTATCCTAACATCACTGAAATATTGCAGGTTGCTACCAAAAGGTGTTAGCTCTCTGTGTTGCGTGCAAGACATCAAGCTAGGAATGAGAGGGCCAGAAAAGTGGCCTTTACCAGGACCTGCATTTATATCTGCACTAGTAAATAAAATAGACCAGGAACTTGCCTCCTCCCCTGAGGGACACTGGCATAGAACAGATTGCAGTCACACCACTGAGCTTCCCTCCTGCCTTCTGCTTCCTCAAACCCCCAAAAAGGAATGGCTGCCACCAAAATAGCTATTGGAAAGGGAGTTGGGGCCATGCAAAATCCAGAAATGTGCCTGGGGTCCAGATGCCTGGGAAAGCGCTGGCTGGCCCCAGTCAGAACTGGGATCCTGCTGGTAGTATGATGATAAATCATTAGATAATTTAATAACTATTAAATTAATAGATAGTTAACTAATGGAAACGTAATTAATATGCACTGATTAAAAATGAAAAGTTGGACTAGGAAGCCCTACACACATTTAGCAACGGCCTTCATTCTGCTGAAAATACTTCAATGATTTAAACAGGACCTCTGGAAGAAAAAGCTGCTATGCACAATGAATAGAGGCTTCGGTAGCTGGCCATCAGCAAAAACCCTAGGATTAATTCAGAGGAGCTATACGTATGCTTTCTCAGAACCATTCAAGCCTTTTATATGCTAAGTCAGTTATTCAGTTTTGTTAAATATGAAAATCCTTGCCAAATCCTACTTTGCCAGGGAATTATTAGTGCAATGAATGGCAATATGGTGCATTTATTAATGTTTTAGTGTGGATCAGAAGTCTGCCTTTGAGGCAAATCCCCTGTTTCTCCCCGCTTCCTGCATTGTTGCTCAGACCACAGGGCGGTTCCCGGGCAGACAATCCCTCTGGAGAAAATTAGGCTGGAAGGTTCATCTGCCGCATCTGTAGCCCTCCAGCTACTACCCGTCCCTAGGACCAGATTAAAGACCAAAGCATCCTCTTCTCCTCAAATTCATGTAATGTGGGACTCAGGTCTATTACACCAGCTCTTTTGCTGTATAAATCCTTTTGGTGGACACTGCTTGCTAATATACCATACCCTATGCGAGTCATCTATATTCCCAACCTAGCTTGGGAAAAGTGACAATTCATAACGGTTTCAGTGAAAAGTGATTGGCAGTAATGACTGTTCCATAGTTCATCTAAAGGACTGCCATTTAAAAATACATCATAGTCTCCAGACTCCCCTGGAAAAGTGATACCATAATACTGTTCGATTCGGGAGAGTGCTAGCTGTGGTGTTGTTGATGAGCATTATTTATTTGCTTGTTTGCTTTATGGCTGCATTTAATGGTCCAAATGAGTGATCACATCATTGGGCTAGTTATTCTTTACCTATAAAGCAAAAAAGATGACCCTCATATCATAATAATCAAATAACTGCTCATCAGCTTTTGCCATTCCCTGAAGCAGTCTCAGGATAAAATGTTTTTCATGATGGAAACTTTCCTAACCCAATTGGGAATGAAGAAAAAACACCTGCTTGCTCCTCTGTTGCAATGAAGTTCCCACTAGTTAGACAAAAATACTTTGAGGATCTAAGGCTTTGGCTAAGTACAAGGTTGGCATCTACTTCACTGAACACTGCCTTGGTGCTGTGAATCTTTTTTTTCTTCTAGATGCCCAGCTGTGATACAACTAAACTAAGAGAGATATGATTATGTTGTTCATTGTAAGGCTGCCACGTTCAATGCCATTACCATAGTTAATTAATGGTAATCACGAGATGTGGAGTGAGTGCTCTATTGCAGAACTCATCCAAGCTCTTCTGCAAACTCGTTTCTTTGGCCTGGGTGTGAACTATGGGAAACTTTCACTGTTACAGTGATGGTGACTTTTTAACATTGAAGTCTTCCTGAAGAGGCAAATGCCCAGGACCAGCAAAAGGCATCTTTGTCTCTAGAACAGAGCTGAAGCTAGACACCTCTACCTTCCTGTAAATGGCATTACACCATCACGCCCTCCTGCTGTCACATGGGACTGCCGTGCTACAAATGTTTGCTCTTGGGGCTCTGCTTACGAGACTAAAGCTTGCAGCACGCTCAGTAAGAGACAAGAACTGCAAATGACTGGCTGCTATATGAGACAGGAGCACAGTGTAAACTAGTATCAGCATAGGATCTGTGTCACAAAAGGGATAAGTAAAAATGCCAGTGACAGAAAGTAAAAAGTTAAGTTTCCAGACTATTTTAACTTTAGGTTGTACTATTGTATCTCACAGAAATAATATGTTACAAGGAGATTTAGCTCAGGGCTATTTAGACGCTATTCCAGACTGCAGACATGATTCTTTATGTCTCACTGTTTTCCTTCCTCTAGGGAATAAAAAATTGTCAGCTTGCTCCTGTTCATGTGAGTGATCATGCATATTCTTGCATATTTTAGCCTCTTAATCTGTAAACTGTTCTACTCAGGTAGATCTTTCATTGGGCCATTTAAATATAAGATAAATATTTTCAGATACATTAGTGAAATTATGGCCACAGAGAAGGGTAGGGCTTTGTAAAAGAGTCGAGGTCTAGAAATCCACTTGGAGAATCAGCTTTCCGAAACTACTTCAAACTACTACCCACTCCTCATCATTTCTATATTTGTTTTCCTTTTGATAGGCCTATTTATAAACTTGTTACTTTTGTTTCTGTGAAAAGAGAATTTAAGTAATTTTGAGGCAGATAATTTTTTCTTTAAAATGCACTTCCCTTATAAAACAAACTACAGTAGAGATACAACTGAGACAAAAAAGGAAGAACTTGTATTTGCTCATTCATCGAGTATCAGTAAACAATGTTTTTAAACGGCTGCCTTTATAAAATCCTGTGGCTCCTATCAAAACAACAAAAAATAACATTCACTTAAGTCACCTTTTAAAAATTAATTTTGAATAAGTATTTTCTGTTCAATATTCAGGTCAAATCTCAATTAAGAAACAAGATTTCCATTGGGTAAATACCGGAAGAGCAGGAGAAAAGCTTTCCAGAGCACAGCTACATTCTTCTTCAATTAACGGTGAGTTTGAACAAATTGCTTCATGTTTTTAATAGAAGTACTCTTGAAATTTCCCTTACATACAACAGGGAAGACTAAAGCTTGGGGCCCTTGGATGGGTTCAGGAAAGTGCACTAACTCTATCTGTAGCTGCTCCATTCAACATTACGTGGACAAGTCTTTCCACCTGTTTGTCTTCGTTTATATAACTACAGAATAAAGATAATGAGACTGACCTAGTTTTGCTGATAAGCGGTTTAGAAATAGATGGCTCAAAATCACTACATTATAATTGGGGAAAATTAAGCTATTAAGCCTGCCAGAGCCTGACTCTCCACACATTCATTAAAAAGCAGTAGTCATAATGTGTAGTATCAGTGATTAACTTTGATGTCACACCTACTTCTCTCTTCGCTCTCTTGACTTTTTGTGCCATAGTAGTTGCAACAACTAAATTAGGAAGACCCAGTAAGTGGCCTGAAAAGGTATTTTGTCACTCTCCGTCTGACATTACCTTCTCATGCAACAGAAGGGCATGCTGTTGTGGATCATGATATCCCACAGGTTGAATAGCTGCATCTAGTTTTATTTTCAAGCACTTACAACACACAGTTGACATAAAGTTAAAAGATATTGAATTAATATACAAATTTTCTCATAGTTGTAAGAATATTGATTTTATGTTTCCTTTTGAAGGACCCCATTACAGACTGAGAACACTAGAGAGCTAATGCAAAAATATTGACTGCAATGAGAATGACCTCTTCTCCTTTAGGTGGAGCAGATTACAATACTCTAGCCATTACTATGAATTAGTCCCCAGAAACGTTCATGCTGAGCATCTTTTACAGTGAAAAAGTAATTCAAGTTCTGTGCATAGTGCGAAATAAAGGGTATTCTGTTGTCTCTATCCTTCAGCTATCCCTGAAGTGGGCAGTCTGGGAAGGATAAAAATAAATCGTCATGACTGGGATTCCTGAGACCTGTATGCGAATAGTTAAGCATCCATTTGTAACTTTAGCATTAACATTACTTACTCAAGACTCACACATGTGATCTGAGTGTTCGGTGTAGTTAACGAAGAAAGTCAGGGACTGTCGGAGGTGGATTCATCCCATTTTAGCTTGTCTCTGCCGGTATCCAGGGTGTCCTGGAAGGGTCACCTGCTCTTTGCTTACTAGAAGGGGAGCCTGAATCTCCAGCTGGAACTCGACGCTAATGTTTAAATAATTAAGGTTAAGTGGGAGGAATCCTACTCTCAACTGAAAAAATGTAAGATGTGAGGTATTTCACCCCAGTGACCACTATTAACTGCATATCCTTTCAGTGGGTAAAATGTATTATGCATTTTCCTCAGAGATCCAGATAAATGTTTGCAAAAAGCAGGCTGCACCTAGTTAATTCTGCTCCCATTGAAGTCTGAATACTTTCCAAAAGCCCTTCCTTGAACTCCAGTAGAATTTTGGATGGCCTTAGAAAAATAAAAAGAATGCTGACGAACCTAATCCTTACAATAAAATATTCCTCCTGTTGAAGCTGTCATGTATGCTAGCTCCAAATTCTTTCAGCTATAAATGTCTCATAGGAAGCCAGATCAAGGGGAAGAATCTGATTCAGAATATCTACCTGATGATAAAAAACATATTGCAAATTGTTTCATAAATCCCACTGCCAAAAATATAACCCAGTATCCTAGATTCATACACTAGTAAATGTGTATTACTCCAGCAGCAAAGGGGATTATCATCTTTACAAAACACTTATCTTTACTAAAATTAAATCCAAAGTAGAATCCCGGGGTACAGAGGCAAAATGGTTCAGTGGTTAACCATAGCCTTTTGTGTATGTGAATATATTTGCCAAACTTGGAAGGCAGGAGATAAAATTTGCAGATATCTTGTCCCTACATCAAAACTTCAGAAGAGTCCTTTATTCAGCTTGCCTTTGAAAGACAGAAGGATGTCTTTCACAAAATCATATTGATGATCAGCTGCAGATGGACATGCTAGGAAAGCAACTCTGGATTTCTTCAACTATCTTATAAAATTCAAAAAGCAATAAACTTTCTGTCATCTATTCAGTGGCAATGCAAGCCATGCCATTGGAAAGGATTGTTTTTAAGTAAAAGGAGTGATCATACTAAGTAATAAACATATATTTTTCATATTTACAAAAAAATATAACCTCGTTCAGTGGAAATACTATTATTCCAGCTTTTGATGGAACCAAAGACACTCTGGTGTGAATGTAGCAGCCAAATAATTTGGGTCAAAAGTATGGGATGAACAAATACATTATTACCATGAGGCACTCAGTTACTGTGGATCAAGCAATCCACAGTCACTGTACAGAGGCACACTCTTAGCCTGTAATAAAACAGAAGCTATTCCGTTGCTCGATGAGAAAGGGGAAAGTGTAGACACAAAAAGTGCAGAGAAGCTGAGGCCTGGCAATTTAAACACTCTAGCGTGTCATATGTCAAAGGCTTTAGTCTCCTAAATATAGTTGTGATGCTTGCAAATGGGATGAGGTTTAAAAAAAAGCACTTGGGTACTCTGGAAAACCTTGGCCCAGTTTGCATCAGCAGCGAAGTACGACCTGGCTAGAGCTGCCAGTGTGAAATAACTCCCTTTCACTCAGCAAGACCAATCACACAAGTAACTGGCTCGTGCTCGGAAACATTGACAGGAATAATGAATGCAATACCAAGACTACCCTGAAACGAAGTCCTCTGTCTCTAGCCCTCTGGTTTGCCAGGTGATAACAGCACCTCTTAAAAAATGTAACTGGATTTACACTCATTTGGATATCCAGGAGGGTACGTGGAAACGTAGTCATCTGTGCATTAATATAACCCAGATACCCAGATGTGATGTAGGCAGAGTCCTGATCTTATAGAAACTAATGAGACTTTCATTGTAGGCTTAGATGGGGCCGGAATTTGATGCCATTGTGAAAATAACAAAAAAAAAGATAAACGGAACAAAAACTCTCCAAACTTCTAAAAGGTTATTGCTTACCTAGTTATGCTGTTTCAGCCTGGTTTTGACTTTATCCTATGCAAATTAACCCCATGATTTTAAAGATTCACAGCATTTAAAAGATTACTTCGTATACTTTAATTTGAAAAATGATTCATGTGTGAAGATAAGTGTTTACTTTCATCAGTGTAGAGCTTTAGAACTAAAATATTTTTTGGCTGGAAGAGGAAGCTGAGAATACAGAACTCTTATCTGCTTCTTGTGAGATAAAATAAAATTAAGCTTAACCCCAAGCTGTTGAAATTAATCTTATTTTCCCCTTAAAGTATAGATTTATTAGATATTTTCTATTGTGGAGTGTTGCTGTACTGAGAATCCAGATAAACAAGTAATTGGCATGGTTTATCTATAATTATACCAGCTGCTGTGGGAACTGAGATTAGTTCAGCTCCAGTGACTTTAATTTGTAAAGTATGAAACATTGTCAATCTCATTGTTTTACAAATATGGAAAAAAAAAGCCTGTGACCACCTGCAGGCAGCCAAGAAACCTCTGAGCATCAACCGGAATTGATCTGCCCAATGAATATTCACAGTATGTATACATAAACAGGTAGATTTACAGATGAGATTAATCCCAGTAATTTTTCCACTGGCTGAGCCCACAGCTATCCCTTACCAAACTTTATCATCCGAAATGTCCTTATGTCTATATAGAGAGCACCAGCTACTGCCTCAGTGGTACCTATGCCACCAGCTGTTGTGTCCCTGCATGTCTGCAGCCTGTCCTGGGAAGGGCAAGACACTTGCCACATGTCGCACTAGCCTGCCCTCGGACCCTATAGAGCTGCCCCTATAGAGCTGCCCCTCGCGTGAGCCACCCAGTGCTGTGGCTGCTCTCCGCCTGGGCAGGTTCACGCTCTGAAGGACTGAGCTGAAAACACCTCGAGTTTTACCCTCTTTCTATTACCAGGCTTCAGACATCAGGTGTGCCTCTACCATTTTCCACCATACACCCAAAATATTTGTAGCCCTTTTTCCGTAAAGTCAAAGATTTGCAAAAATTTGCAGTTTTGCACCTCGATCAGCTGAAGAGAAGCTTAACAGATATAGAAATAGAGATAGCTATTTCTTAGACGAGTAATGAACTAGGCATGTGGGTACACTATATTTTCAACCATTTCTGCTAATAACATGAAAGTACTCCAACTTTTAATTGAGTTTTTAACTCTTAATGATGGATTTGTCTGCTTTCTAGCGAGCTGTGAATGCGGACACAGCATGAGTGCTAAGGCTGTTTATAGAACCACACCTACAAATGTGCTTAATTGCAGCTAGTGTTCTTATTATTTATTTCATGCACTGTTTTTTAAGCTTTATGTCATAGTTAAATTAGTTATGTGATGTACAATATAGAGAGATACAGAGGTAGGTAGACAAGCATATGTACATATATGCATATATATGCATGTGTGTGCACATATGTGTGTGTATGAATGAATATATATGTATGCATATTAAATGATCAATATCATGTATTCAGTGATCAAAACGGGACAATGCAAACTGTTATGTCATACTGGAATTTAAATATGCATTCTAATAGTTTTCGTGGAGAGGATTTGGGAAGAACAGTCAAAATTTCACATCTACACTTCTAAACTTCCACAGCACTATTTTGCATTTCAACAACTGAATGGACATAGATGACTTGTGAAAATGAATGCAATCATTCTTCTCAATTTTAAAAAAAGAGGACAGTGTCCATCATGAAACATACACCCCTAGCAATGTTTTTCACAGAAGGTAAATAAGCAGATTCACTCAGCTCAGCCACAAAGAACATACAAAATGAAGATTTAGCTCTTCTCGCACACAAGTATGCCCTCTCTCTGCTTTACAAATTCACTCACTTCTCAGAAGGCAGGAGAAAATACATGGCCTCTAGCATGTTTTCGTCATTAACATCTTTTCTGTGTTCCCCATAAAACTGATAATATTTTAATCAAATCTGTTTTACCAGAAACTACGTCATCAAAAATGTAGTATTATATAAAGTTTTGACAAAAAATAGAACATTTTGGTTTCATTTGATCATTTTATTTGAGCATTTCTTTTGATCAAAATGCAATAATTTGTCCAACTTTTTAAAGAAAACATTTACTTTAAAATGTTATGATGGAACAATGTTAGCCCATTTTTGGTTAAGTAACCAAAACAGTAGCCCGTCCACAGTTGCTACTGCTTAAAATTTTCCTAATCCTTATGGTAATTTAAAGTGATTTTTAAAACTTCCATTTGTCTGAAATACATGTGAACCTTGCTTTCCACTTTAAAAATAATTACGACCCTTGTAGCCCCTTCCGTGGTAGAAAGTTTTAAAAATTGCCTGAGTGTACAGTTAAGATTCAGAAACCTTATTATTATTTTCCTAAATCTCATCATGTTAAAGAAATGTTATAACTTGAGAGGAGGGGCAATTTCTAACCCATTTTAAAGTGTATGATATTAGACAGTCCTGCCATTGGGCAAAAACAGATCTCTCTTCCTTCAAAGATTCACTACATTAAATATCTTTCAGTAGCTTGCTGCATGATATGCTATGTTCATTCAGCATTACTTGTGATAGTTTAATCATTGTTTTCTTTTTTGTTTTACCTGAGAACTTGACTTTTGGATAACTGTTAGAGAAAAAGTGAGTGCCCTTGTGGAACAGAAAACAGGCAGCTCCAGCTCCCTGCTCAGCTCTTCTCCCACTGATTACCTTGTGGTAGAAAATATATTCACTCTCTCTTACTTGAGCTGTTTCATTATTAATACTCCCTGTATTTGTATTATACTACAGACTACATTCATTGCACATATGTAGTGTATACAGAAATATCTTATTTAAGGCCTATGCACACATACACACACACACATACTACAAATACAATAACTGATAACTGATTCAGAGACCAGCATCTGGCCTTCTCACAGCTTCTTCCAGGCCCAGTGATGGGACTACAGGGTCAGTCTCTTCCTCAATGATTATTTAATTGTCTATATAAAGTGGAGCAGCTTAGGCATGGCTTAAGTCATGTTTTGCCATTCTAAATTTGAGGTTCTGAATCAATAAAATTTATTTACTTGTATATACATAATAGAATCGGTGCCACAGGAAAGTAATAGAGGGGTCTCACGTTTTACGCTTGTGGCTCTGGATTGGAGTCTTGTTGTCAACTAGTCTAACCTCTGCATTTTTTGTTCCCAGATTCTGAGTTATTATTGCACTCTGAACCGACATTTTTTCCTCAGAATATTTTATCAAAACTGATGTATTCCTCTAGGAAAAATCAATTTTCCTTCAGTTTCTGGAAAACAACAGTGGAAACAATTCTCAGGTTTCCTCCATAGTTGGAATTTTTAGCACATAAGGCGCGTAAGTGATTTGCTGGTCAAAAGCCCAAAAGGAAAAGGAAATTCTATGGGCACAAGGCCCAGAAACATGTTAGGTCCCATTTTATATTAGTTTGATTCCAGATCAGGTATTGCTGCACACTGCAGTTATGGTAATATATCAAAAAGAAAAAGAGGGTCTTGAAGATAATTAAGATCCAAATCTTTTGTAATACACAGAATAAAATTAACACCTTAAAAGTCAACCAGGAAAATACACTGAAATGAAAATCAGAGTAAAAAGCTAGTGTAACTCCTCTGGAGGACTAAAAAGTAGTGCTGTGCACTACTTCAAGAAAGTGCTGTTGGAGTTGGTATTTACTAAGCGGAGTCCAACAACTATTTCACATCAACTGGTGAAGGAAGAGTAATTCCTACCGTTGGCATACCATCTAGGTCTTTTTCCTCCTTTTAATGATATCAGAATTGGTTTTTAATTTAGCTTACATTTGTATGTATTCCAATTCAGATCTCAAACCTGATTCTTATTACTAAAGAAATAAATGTTTCATGTCTGCTTTTTGGTTTTGGCTTATAGGTGAAACAGTCTACATTATTGCCTATTCCTCCTGCATAGTTCTCATCCTAGGAATAGTCCTGTTGACTCTCCTAAAGATCAGGTAATTTGATAGGAATATTAATTTTTGGTTCTAGGAAACTGAAAAAGCAGAAAATAAAATAAACTGTTTCAACGTAGTTAAGAGGTTGGCACTGCGATTTTCTTTAGAAACAGTCCAGCACATCCCAGAGATGGAAACAGCCGACATTGCAGGTGTCAGCAGGAAGAAGTGAAATATGATGCGTATCTACAATGCCCTCCATTCATACAGAGATCCTGGGCTTCAGAAGGTTTCATTTCCTGTCCCATGGCAGAGGAAGGTCAAATCTGAATGCACAATTCTGGGAGGTTGCCTTCTTAGCCCTGTAGCAGGCAGGGGCAATGTAGAAAGGAAATGAAACTATTCAGCATTACAGCATACTTAGAAATCGAACCATGAACACTGCTATTGTAGTTAATATTGTTGCCAAATACTATTATTGCTGATAGGATTCTGTAAACATGCCCACACACGCAGTATGAAAAGCTGCTCATTCAACAGTCCTCGGTAAGAAAACAGAAATCTGCGTTCACTTAGTCAGATGAACATGGTCTTTTCTTAAATGATACATTTTCTTGGACCAAATTAAATGGCCAGATTTCAAGAATTACACTGTCAGATGATAGGTAACAGAACATGATGTAGCAGGAGCTATATATAGTGGGAGGGATATTGAGTCAAATTTCATTATTAAATTCAGAGGCAGATCAAAGAGGAATCATGCAGAAAAATGCAAAAGGCAAGTCAAGGATATATGGGAACAGAGGCTTTCTCCTTAGGTTTGCAGTTACAGGAATATCAGCATATAAATAAAACTCAGATTTAAAGAATAAAGCGGATGGAAGAAAGAACAGCACATTAATAATGGTGCAGGGAATTATTTTATACCACAGTGTTCATCATAAATAGAGGGGAATTTTGCCACTGATTTCAATTAAGCCAAAGTTCAACCAAAAGCTGTATAGTTTATTGTTAAATACATGCACATTCTTTGTTTTCAGAGCCTGCAGAACAAAATATGAGTCAAGAAGTCCCTCGCCAGACCATTCTTCTGAAACATTTATGGTCCATTATAAAAGTCACAGATGAACTACTCTGTTGCCTATGCTTTTTAAGGCTATTCTTGAAAGCCAGCCTGTTGTACATATGCGATAATAAAATATATATCAGAAAACCTACTATAAGTTATAGAATTTTGTAGCTGAGCATACAAAAGAGTTTTATATTTATTAACACATATTAAACCTTTCACAAGCTAAAAAAAACCCAGAATTGTATTCTTTTTCATTTGTGTAGATTCACAGATCTGTCCTGAGCTGTACATTTACTTTGTCTTTAGATTTACACAATGGTATAAATACTGTATCAGCATGAATACAGCCTTGCAACATGCCTAGGAGTGGCAAAATTTGAAACCCACCGTTCTGATCTGAACTCATCTGGTGGAAAGGAAAAGATTCTGCTCAGAAACATTTTGGAGAATTTTTTAAAAAAAACCTACATCTTTGGTAGTTTTGTACATTAGGTTCCCTTAATACAGGGAGACCAAACACCTAGTGAGATATTTCTGCGGAAGCACTCACAGGTACGTTGTCTGTAGTATGATGGTAGAGCACTTTCTGGAATAGGAAGAGATCAGAATAATAATCCCTTTCAGTATGAAGAGGAATTAAACTCTGTCTGGTCCAATGCTTTGACCACTATGTTATTGTTGGAAAGGGAAACCATTATCATCACCGGATATTCTTTATCCTCCAGTACGTTTCAATAAAGCAAAGGATGAGCGTTGCTACTTTGAAAATGATAATTTTAGAAAACATTTTGGGATCTGAATCCCCAATGGACAGAGCCACTTGTTTGGGGCCTTATATAAAGTGCCTATTTCTCTAGAAAGAGAGAAGTTAAGACCCATTTCATCATCTGTGTTTCCTATTCATTGTCTCTAGGCAACACCCACAGTGCCTAATTGCACATACCATGCACTGTACCGGGAGTCATGGTCCCTAACATACCACTCTGGATCCCACTTTGTGGCTTTGAATTCTGTATTCCACTCTGTAGCTAAGCTTTTATTTACTATTGACTGGTTGGCTTTGTTATATCTTTGTGACGATCTTTTTCTGGGCAGCACAGAATAATGGATTGGCATTTCTTCTATTACTAAGTTACCAGAAGTAGCATATGCATTATCTTGTTATGATAACATGTGATGAATTAATTTGATTTTGAATTTGATTAATTTCAATTTTGTGCGAATCTCCACTAAATGCAATACACATACATCAAGAATGAAATACTGGATCCACTGAATTCAGTTCCGGGTTTGACCATGGTTGACTCAGATCTAGGGCTAGATATTCAAAATTTCTGACATGATCACAAGAGCAGGAAATACTACTCTTTAAATAGATTTTTGTTTCTGGCTTTGATATCTTGTGAAACAATTTACTGTAACAGCAAAACCTTAGGTGTGCAATCCTACTATGGAAAATTGTAGAGATTTTAACAATTATTATACCATACCTTTCCTCTTTCCTCGGGACATGCATAAAACCAAAAGTTCTTTCTTGTTTGCAATTAAATGCTATCTTATTACTGAAACAGCATTTGTACAGAAATACAACAGAAACAAACAATGGAAAATTGCATAGTTTGCTAATCAAAAAAATCTCCTATATCAGCCCAGCAATTAGCAACATTTAGTATGTCTCTCACCATGTGGGTATTCTGTGACTTAATAGAAATTAATATTCTTAACCTTCAAACCGTAAATAGGAAAACTTATGAAAATACTGTTGAGAATACATTCTCAGTATTGAATAAAAATGTGTCTTTATCACAGACAATTCACATATGAAACAAACTCTTTGCTGGTTTTCAGTCTAACTGGAAAAACCAATGATGCAATGCTGAACAATGGGTTGTGAAATTTGCAGAAGTACTTTTATATTCAGATTTAAATAGACCTCTTTTTCAGCTAAAAGAACCATAAAACTATTCTTGTAACTTTTTACCTTAAAACTTTCATTTTCTAATAGTTTTATGTTTTGATGTTAGGAACATTTTTCATATGTGTACGTATACACACACGCACACGCACATACACACACACACATGTTAAATGTATTTGAAACTGCAGGTAGGTGTGTGACTTATTATGAAAAAATAGAAAAATATTTAGCGGATGTTGTATTACTTTTGTAATTTTATGGGATCTCTTAATTAAGGATGACTTTAATGCTTAATGAAGAAGCATATTTCCTCCGCAATATATGTAAAATGCATCTATATCACAGTTCTTTTGATTTATATTTTAGAGTGATACTGTACTTTGTCAGTTGCAACCAGCCGCTAATTATTAAATAAAGGAATTTCTGCTGTGATGATCTGTATTCAGGTGACTTAAAAATTAGTTAGAATCTAAATTCTAACTGCCTCTTGAACAAAGAATAAGGAACGCTACGCAATGCATACCACTAGCTACATAAGTCCGGTTATAATTCAGTCAATAATATTTTCTGAAGAGCAAGATCCCCCAGTTTGGCTATTTTAGTCTGGCCTCCCAGATACCTTAAGAAACACCTAACAATATCCTATGCCATGCAAAGCAATATCAGCCATGAGTGACATCATAAGTGATCTCTTTTAAACAGCCTCACCATTAAAATCTTTTCCTATGAAGTGAGACATTTGCACCTAATTCCCAGCTGAGGAGAATTAAGGTCACATTGATGTCACTGGGAGAAGGACTTGGGATTCCCAAGATATAAGTCATTTTGAGTAAGGACACTGCCTGCCTCCCTTCCATTGGAGCTGGGACACTGCACAGTGAATAAATGAATGATTGGTCTAGAGGGGGAAAGCATGAATCTTAATCTTATAACACTCTTATTTGAAAGGGGGGATACTGGGTTCCAGCGTTTGCTTTCGAGATTGTTTATACAGTTTACCTAAGGATTTTTTCATATTACATGAAATGTAAACAGCTTTGGGGACAAACACACAGGACTATCTGTTCCTTATGCAGTATCCAAGCTACAAAGCTGTAAAGTCAAGTCTCCACTTCTCTTGTCTTGCCCCAGTGAATCTTGAATTCTTCAAAAGGAGGATTTCCCCCAACCATCTCATCCGTTTGTGAGGTGAGAGAACACACGTCTTGGAAAGAAACATGGACTCAGCCTTTTCAGGCTGTGGAGGGAATTTACACCCTGGCATCTGGTAACAGATGACAGATCAAGCCACTAATACAGAAGATGGACCATCTCCATCCCCAAGATGATGCCCTAAAAGAAGGAACACCATTCAGTTCTTTCAAAAATAACTATGAGTGCCACTCCATCAGAGAAAACTTCTAGCCATTGTATTCAAACTGGAGAAGACAACCAAATGCAGCTCAGGTTGAGGCACTTCAACATTAGCATGGGGTGGGGAATTTTACTATTCACTTTCCCAAGACACTTCCCTGATCAACATGCTCTTTCAGACCACATACTGAAGTAATTCAGTCTCCCATGAAGTGTGTAGAGGTCTTGGACACCACTTACAGGGCACAGATTTCTACTTTGCAGTGGAACATCGAAAGTCAGATAACGCCTCATTGAATTTTCACATTCCCAACTCCATTATTTGATGTAGCTTTTAATGTCTAGTTAATGGAGGGAAGAAGCATGTTTCCCTAGTTACTTAGAAGAGCCGTGTCAGCTCTAAAAGCACACAGGAACAACTGATAAAAAGGTAATCCTAAGAAAATGCACTCAGAATGGATTACAAGGTAACAAAGTCAACACAGGCGTACAGGTCAGAGTGACAGCTTATATTTACTAATGCCATTTGTGTGAGCTGGTTAGTCAGAGCTGCTGAATCTGGTGTATTACAGGAGCATATCAATTTCAATAAACACTGAGATACATTTTATTTCGTCTTTAACATCACACATTGCAAATCACAAATGTATTTAACCAAGAGGGTAGATGACAATTTCTTAACAAATATATCATTTGACATCTGATTCGAAGGACTAAGTTGATTTTGGCTTTAGTCCTTCTGCCAGCTGTGATATTGTAGCAATGAAGACGAACACTACACTAGAGGAGGACTGCAGAGAAAAACAATCTTCAGAAATACAACATGACAAAAGAAAAGCATCTATCAGCAAGTCAAGAACTGGAAAGCAAGTGTCTTTCAGTCAGTTCTCCAGACTGATTTTTCTATTTATTCAGTTCTCTAGATGTTTCAGGTACCTACCCCAACATAAATTAATTATTCTGATATTGTTATATGAATAAGACAAATACAATTTTTTTTTAAAGAGAACTTAAGGCAGTTTGAAAAATCTTGCAAAAATCGAGTGGCTGAGAATCCTCATTTTCAGATATTTTACATAGTAAGCAAACAATATTTCTGCCCCTTAAAAATAACTCTGTGAAAATAACAGGCAGATCTTACACATTCCCACTCACTCTTTCGACAAGTGTTACTCCTTTTCAACAGCACTGATCCCAAGCATAGGAATTTACCTCACAGATTTGCAGTCTTCACTCAGTGAGTCCTTGTTACAATAATAAAAGTTTTATGAACTCAAATCACGCTATTAAGAAAGGAAAATTAGCCACAGCCTCTCTGGACTTATTCATAACACCAGAATATTCACTTCTTATTCCCATAAACCCTGGTTATACATGAAAATGAAATGTTAAAGTGATGGTCCAGAGCCAAGTTGCCCTAATATAAAAATTTTAACTACAAAGCAAGCTGCTGCTGGAAGACATTAGTGCTATCTATGTAAAGGATCCATGTCACTGCTGTCTTGCGAAAGGCACTGAAGAACAATTATGCCATCATTATGAATACCAACTTTTCCTCCAGAAAAAGCACACCAACCATATGCCTTTTGGAAATTATAATTATAGTATCTTGCCCAGCCAAAGAAGCCAGTTTTTGACCTGCTAACCATTGCCAACAGCGTGGGAAAGAACTATTGTGAAAATATTGGAGAAAGTTCCAGTTTTACATGACAGTGGTCCACTGTTGTGGATGCTTCACAGGTTCAGACCAGGGCACAGACTAAAGTCTGCTCAGGGAACACCAGTTTACATTCTCCAAGGCCACGGCATAAGTAAAATGATCTCCATGCTGTTCTGTTAGACCCCTACAGTGACTTTGATACAGTGAGCTACAGTCTTCAAAGTACTGAAGTAAATATCTTCTTGAATCTAATCACTGCTCTCTAATTAAAGACTCACAGAAGGCAAATGATAACTACTCTTTCTCTTCTCTGCAAATTCTCGGAGTGTATGGTATCCCCTTTTCATCATTTCTATGGGACCAACAGCAAAAAGAGAGTTGCTGGCATCACGTCCCCACATTCCCATAGTGTAATCATGACATTCAGCTGGATGCACCTGGATGAAGTCTTTTGGAAACAGAGAAAATTAAAACTCACCTTCAGGGTGAGGTAATAACAATGTACTCACTGGGGGACACTGATAGGGACTAAATGAACAGGAATCACTGACTGTGGGTCACTCTGAAGATAAATATAAAGATTTCAATGGTCAGAAGCACTGGAGAGCAGCAGCACCATCATATCGCTTATTGTTTTGACCATGCTTTTGAACAGATGTAGTCTCAACTGCTTTAACCTGTGCTTAGCTCACTGCTGCCTATGTGTACAACGCATGCTCACAACATAACTACCGGATTAGCCCCTGGGTTAAAGGGCAATATATGTCTATTTTGTGAAGCCAAAGATTAGGTGTTAAAATACTCAGTATAGACAAAACAATATCACCTCAGGAAGGCAGAGCAGTAGAATTTTATGTGCCTAACAAACTTTAGTAGTGAGAACATGAAACATCTAACGATTCTCAGCCACATTATAAGTAAAGAAGGATTTTGTGGGGAGTGCTCACCTGGACCTGCAGACCTAAATGCATCCCAGGTGGCACTTTTGGCACATAAACATTTTTTTTGAATCTAGCTCTATGTTTCTTACTCCTTTATAATGATCTTGACAAACTATCTGTGACCTCCACCCTGGATTACTGTGACTCGCTATGTGGTTGAAGCTGAATGTGAGGGGAAAAGGATGGGATCCAGATGTGACTGCTCATCTTTTCCACTGCTCACATCATTATGGAATAATAGAATTGAACTTAAGTCACTTCACAAGCTCCCAAGTAGTTTCTAGAATAGACTCAATAAAAAACTGAGGCATTTTAAGATGTTCATCCTGAAGATGAAGTAGGCACCCTGTTTCAGTGCATATGGAGAGTCAATACCCTTAGAATGGTAAACTGGATAGCCCAGATACTGAAAAGCCTATCATATAATATTCACAGAGATACATCTGAAAACTTCTCCAGAGTTTAAGGGTCTCCTAGATCCAAAGTCAGGAATCCTTCATGGTAGATTAAGACACAGACATCTAGAATTCCTCTCAAAGAACTGAGCAGACTTAATTCTTTTATTCCAAAGCAAAAGTTGGGTGGTAGTGCAATGTTCGCTTTTACTGAAGATGTTGTAGTTAGAATACTAACTAAAAAAGTGGACAATATCAAATCAGTTCACCGCCATCTTCCAGGACAAAACCCTTATCTGTTACAGAGATGCTTTTTCTCATGATTTTTCTGGTCTGAGGAATTTTTTATTCTGTCCTGCACAGTGGCACAACCTCATCCAGATTTACTAAAAAGTGAGATTTTTTTTTCAGTTCTGTATATAGCTTAGTGGTTAGATCTATTAATTTTGATAAGAAAAAATGCATATGTGAACCCCTTCAGGCTGAGTGGTGAGCCGGTCTCAGATCTTCAATTGTTTAGTCTACCAGTCAGGCTAATATTTACAAGATGGGCTGCACCAAAATTACTTTTTTTTAAGAAGTAGTTTCACTTAACATTGCGTGAGAAGCTCAGTCTTGCTCATATGGGTTAAATACGCTCACAGTATTTTGGATGGAAGAACTCTCATCAGGCCTTACCTGTGCAGTCAATGCTTCAGCTCAGAATGAACTAATTCTTTGCAAACTAAAGACAAAATTGTATTATTAAACAGAAGCGTTATAGTGTGGTTAGGAACCTTCATGGGAAAATGGCATTTGAATTAGGGTGTCTTTAGATGTCAAGTCTGGCATCTCAGTTAGGCTTAACTACTAATTACTGGACTAAGTACTGCATAAGTACTGCTGTGGGTTCCTTACTTTATCAGATTTAATACATTACAGAATTTTCAAGTCTATGGATGGTTCAAGACCCAGTTATATTAAAGTTCACATTTGATATAAGGGCCATAGTGACTGCTAAATCACAAAGTTGCAGTTAAATCATGGGAAAATGAAGGTGGAGCATTTTCTGTGGGGATCTAGCTATGCATTCAGAGCAGATCAAGTGAATTAGTGTTTCCATGTTTTTAAGAGACCTTGTAAGTCTTCTTACTACATGCCACCAGAACGGGTGCAATTTAGTATTTGGGAATGATAGACAAGATCTTCCTGCCTCACCTAAGCAGGATTTCTTTGCTCATTCTTTAACTGTGACCCCAAGAAGGGTGAAACAACATAGTTTATATTGGTTTTCACTATCATCACAGCATAAACAGGGATTGTATTAAATTTCTAGCTTTAAGTCATGTGGCATGCCAAGTCTGACTGTGTTAGGCTGTGCCAATTCTAAGGTACAATACTCGCTAAAAGATCTCAGAAAAGGTTCACTTGGGAATTTCAAAGCCAAACTAAGACTCAGCTGTAACTCGGCAGAGCTGAGTTCCAGACAACTGTGATTCATCCTTTTCCTTCTTTACAGGTTATCTTTCACTTTCTTTCATCTTACCTTTTTCCAGCCTTTCATATTTCAGAGGAAAATGAAGCATCCTAAAAAAGATCATAGTCTGGGGTTTTTGTATTTCCATGTTAACAGATTATTTTCAGAAGAATATAGATCAAGATTAAGCACACAGAGAATTACTAAAGGATACTGCACAAACAGTCAGTAAGAGTACTGATATTTCAGGCTGAAAAATGAAAGTATTTTCATGAAGAATTTGAACAGTTTATAAACACAATCAGACTCTTCTTCGAATTTGTCCATTATTGATCTACAAATGACAATGCACTTCACTATCATCCAGCTGAACATTTAAAAGTACAAAATCTCTACCACAAGAGCACAGAGAAAAACTGGAGGCGCCTCTCTCTGCATAAGCTAGTCCAGGAGAGTATTACCATCCTCAAAAATTCGCAATTTATGAGAAGTGAGAAGGTCAATTTATAGATTACAAAATGAAAAGGCAAAACCTTTGATAAGATTTTGGACAAAAATCTAGTTCATTCTATACTACTACCATGCTGAATGATGGCTGAAAATCTTGCCAATTTTTAGTTGCTTCATATAACTAGGTTTTAACACAGTTGATGAAAAAAGCAACTACAACAAATTTAACATATGTAACAAATAAGGAAACTTGCATTAGATTTGGCAGATCTGGCAGGCTGCCATTCACCACAAAGTCCTGGAATGAGGTAAAGTCATCCATATATTTAACAGATGTTAAGTAAAATAAAAATATAAAAGTGCTATCGCTAAAAATTTCTTATGGTGAATTCAGATTTGGCTCCAGGTTCATAACATGACTGACTTGACAAATGAGAAGTATAGGTCCAGATAAATAAAACACACAATAGAAGGCCACACACAACGTGAGATCTCATAAACTACTGCAAATATTTGTACTGTTCTAAAGTCATCTTGATAAAAATTAACTATGTATTCTCTGCTTCTAACCAATTTTTCTAAATAGGACTTACGTTTACTTTAAATACATGGTAAAGTGTCCTGGTGTGTATACCGTTTCTCATTTGTAGAAGTACCAAGCATATGGTTCTGTACTGCAGTCATTTATTTCTTACTTGCAAATCAGACAACGCTTGACAAGACACTAGAGTACAGCAAGCCTTCCCATAATAAGAAGTTACATCTGGCTTCTATTTGGTTCTCTACTGAAATGGTTTTCTTGAATTTGGTTTCTTCATATAAATGTCCTTGGTCAAGGTATATGACAAACGAAATTCATTTACAAAAATATTTAATTTAATTGATAGTTCCAGTTTTGAAGGAAGCTTGTGCAACCTTTGAGTTTGTTTTCTTGTTCAAAGCTGTACAGATGAAATTCCCAGCTTCCATCACTGTGTAAAGATTTACTCCCTAAAAAACAGAGGTGAAAAATGTTAATAATAAGAAATACACATACTGAAAATGCTTAAACTGCATGTTGTCTGCCTCCAGATTCTAATTTTTGCAAACAAAGGGTCAGATACATAGCACAGGGAAATTACGGAGATCAGTAGAGTTATACTGGCTTACACAATAATCAGTTTCCTATTGTTTGAAGGGTTCTGCCATTCTGATGGTGATTCCTTGTCCTAATAGCAGTGTGTGGAATACTCTAGTGATATATTTCAAATGCAGAAGGAACTGGTATAGACAATTGGAATAACAACCAGAAGAAATCAGAAGAAAAGTGCAGTATTGAAAGACGTACTGTACTTATTTATTAATGAAAACTATGAAATTTCATGCTTATAAGTAAAGTATCTCATTCACACCTTAGGAGAATGGAGGAGACTTACACTTGAATTGGCAACTGACATCAGTGAGAAATGGGATCCTGCGTTCTCTTAAAAATATATAATCTTCTTCTTGAAGAAATTCTTATTTAATTCTTTCAATTTAAAATTACAATTTACATTACTAACACAACTGAGCAAAAAATTGCAGCTGATTGATCTGTCCTTGTTAGAATGATGTTCCTTGAGCAATCAACTGTTTTTTTAAATAACATAAGACATTGGTACCTCTTGATTGCTGAAGTGCAATCAGATCACTTTATCCACTTCATCCACTGATCAAGGAGGAAAAAATACTTTATTATTAGTCTCCTGACCTATTCATATAGAGTTAAAGTTTTAGAGTTAGATTACAAAAATGATATAAGTACTTGCTCCAAAGACTGGGATTTAGAAGCCAGTAAAGTTCCTGCTGAAGGGATGCAAAAGAAGGGATTTTGAACTGTCAATACACTGAGCAGACAGTTACACAAAGCTGGGGGAAGTGTGTCCCTGGGTATTAAAGCATATGAGATGTATTGCACTGGAAATACACTTTCATAACACTTATGGATTTATGCACTACAGTTTAGTAGTGCATAGACCTGATTTAGATGCTTAAACCCTTTATTGGATCTAGCACTTATTTCCATGTTCTGCAGCAATCTTTGCCTTTTTCACCCTTACGGCTAGGCAGAAATGCTAATGAGAATAGAAATTATTTCACGGAAACAGAATCAACAACATTTTTAATTTGAAACAAATGTTTCAAACTTTCTGATCAGCTCTAGTAATTAGCACCATCTAAAACATATTGTTCAAATATACCCTTTTATAACTCTGACATCTTTGCAGATGGGTTATAACAAGGGTGATTTCAGCTCATTTTGTTTATCCTTTATTGGTCATTACTGAGCTTTAGTTTGTACAGTACTGTTGTTCATAATGTCATCTAAAAAATTCTTACAACATCTATCCTTTTTTACTAGGACAAAATGAGAAGCATGCCACCATAGACATACTTGGTAGTTAGGTAATGGAAGATGTCAAAATAAAAAAGAAAATAGCTACAGAAAATTCACATTTTCAGCACTGTAACACTGCATAATGTGATATGTGTTGATAAGAAACATATGTTCACAGTTCATATTCACTAAATGGAATACAAGCATCTCTGCCATTTAAATTTTCTTTCTTATGTAAGTGTCATGAAACCAAAGAGGATTACCATGAGGGCACACAACCCAGTATTTACAAGCATGATTCACAGATGGGGATGGGAAAATAGTGACAGATGTTTGTAAGATTCCTGTGTCAAAACAATATGTCTTCAGATAGATGCTCAAAAATGTGCTTAAATGTGTTTGGTAAACACTCCATACACTCAGAATTATTCTTTGATACCATGAAACACAAGCAAATATATTTCCATGTATCTCCAATAGTGTCTCTAATCTTAGACAAGCGACCTAACTCAGAACCCTGTAAGAAACGAAACAGCTTCTGCAAGAAGGCAAATCCTTTAACTCCCATTGACTTCCACTAATCAGTTCTCATTCAGCATTCATAAATACCAAGTCTATTATCTCTCTGAACTTTGGGTTTGCTGATGGTAATGCGAAGCTAATAGTCGTTTCTCAGAAAGGCTTATGGTTTGCTAAGCACTTTGAAGGCATCATAACCACAAGTACTACTACTGTAGTTGCATAGGTACCATATAGAAAACTGTCTTCATATGAAGTACATCTCCCTACAAATTTTCAAAAGCATTAATGATCTATGACATAACTGTCTCTTCATTTACCATGGTACAACAAATCAATCTCTTTGTAGATGGACTCTGCTAGAAATTCACTTCACCTCTACCCTGCTAGAGACAATGTCACACGCCACTTTTTGGTTACGCCTTCTGAAGAACACTAAAACAAGCATTAATTATTATTTTGATACATCCAGTCAATCTGACCATGATAATGAACACCTAAATGCTGTCCATCCTTTGGCTGACATTCTAAATGACTTCAGTCTTCAGCTGTAAGACCTCCACTTCTTGAAAAATGAGAGCTTTAGTGCATAGCTGAAAGGAACAAAAGAAGCAGCTCCTTGGAAAGGGACAGCATTAATAATTATAATTTCAATATGTGCCATTATACAAAAAGGAACATATAAACAGATGGTTTTGATAATGATTACAGAATTGACCATGGTACCAACAAGAATCAGCATGGCAAGACCAAACCTAATATATTAATATAATAATTTTGAGACTCTACACCTAAATTCAGGAAAATATCTCTTCTTAATGGGACACAAAAGGGTCAAGAAGCAATTGCTGTGAAGTGTGAAGTGTTTTGCTGTTGCATAATTTAAAAATGAAAAACAGAGAGAACTAAATATGTTTGACAGTGGAGAAACGGACATTTATCTTCACAGGGTTTGGTATCAGCCTTTAGGATCAGTTAGATTGCCTGGAGACCAGTTTGTTCACAGTTTAGTAAATCTCATCAACCAACCTGGAACCAGGTACATTTCATTTAATCAATCAGTATCATTTTATCTAATTGATTCCTTTTGCTAGGAATCACTTAGAAAAGTCAACGGGTATTTTGCCCAAGGAAAGAGTATACTAAAAGCCTAAGTCTCAAAGGTGCACAGCAATGTGAACAGTGTGAACTGAAATGCATGATTTCTCCTCCTCATTCCAAAGAATTGTGTTATTTTAAAAGAATAAACATGTTATTTGTGAAAAAGCAACCCCTCAGCACCTCCAAACAGTTCAAAACAGAGTCCACTTGTATAATGGGCACTTGTGATTAAACTTTCCCTATACAGTTATCTGACATCTAACCAGAACTCCCCAAGAAGCACATGAAAGCAGATAAACATTACATTACACTCTGTAAGGTACTGAATACGAGTTAACAGTTTGCAGGGGATGTACGATTTGGAGACAAGTTTTATGATCTTTTATGCCAAGGAAGACTGTTAACATGCCTGCCACACTGAACGGCAAGTAATAGACAGCTCCCCAGTAACTTATTTTTTTGTATGTTGGAAACCAGGTTTTTTAAATTTCTTCCTACACTAGTTTAAATACAAATCAGGTACGTTCCTTTTTTGGTAGTTTTTTACATATTCTCCTTTGAACTTGATTCTCTCAAAATCAATGCCTAAGTTAAATGTAAAGTCATTGCATTGCTTGAGTTAGTCAAAACTCATTATGCCACATTTCTAGAACAACGATGACTAACAGGAAGACTAGAGACCGCATCCATTGGAGGAGGTAGCATTACCAGATTCCCAGGAATACTGAATAATTAACGTGCTAACCAAAGCAGGGATACTAGATTTGTGCTGCTGAAAGGAGGAGGCTCATTGGTAAGGTTCATTAAGTGCAGCTCAGGCAGATTAATTGCCTTGGCTTCTCCTCCAAGAACAGGGTTGGAAATGAAAACGATTTGGAAGCTTGCAGAAGTCAGCACCACTGTTCTAGGCAATAATAATTTTTTACAATATTGAAAGATATTAAGCGGGTATGTGACAAATAGCACCGTCCTGTGCTTTGGCTCCAAAAGCCACTGTCCTTACTTTGAAGATAGAAAAATTTAACAAAATATTAATAAGCACTATGAACCAAATCTAAAGCTCTGTGATCCCCTCTGTCCAAAGCAGGGATCCCCTTTATCTTTCCACTGAAGAGAGTATTAGCCTTCTGGGGCAATGTCTACACTAGCGACTTTTTGTGGTGACTGAGGCAGCACATTGACTGAAAGCAATTGCTACTGAGTTCATCATATCTCTAGCAACGGAGAGAGAGGGTTAATTCAAATTCCCATCAAATAGTCAAATTAGTTTTGCTCTAAATTGCTAGTGTAGAAAACATTAGTCATGTTATCTGTCAAGCATTGTTAAACCACTGAGCTGGCAAAACTTACTGTACATCACAAGCGATTGTCAGTTGTATGAATCCTATGTTTTGTAGAAAAATACTTTTTTTCTCTTAAAGTTTCAAAAAGTAGAAAGTGAGGATGTCTTACTGTATTGATCCCCAAACCATTAAGCATGTATATCACATCCTCTGTGGCCACGTTTCCAGTAGCACCTTTTGCATAGGGACAACCACCCAGTCCTGCAACAGATGAATCCACAACAGCAACTCCCATCTGGAAAATAATAGCACAAAAATGCAATATCACCAAAGATTATTATTTATTATTCATAAATATTAGACTATGCTAGTTACCATAAATAAAATGCATATTTCTCCACAAATGGACATGTTCCTCAGTGGAAATTCCCTATAATGGCCTTAGTCCTGACATCTTTTTAAGGTAAGACTCTTCAAACACAGGAAATGGAACAGAGAACCAATGACCCAATTCATTGGATTTTGGCAGACAAGATAATGCTGTTTTAGAATGAAACACAGTTATATGCTTTCTCTCTATGTCCCTATATGTTGTTTTTAAGTAGCCTGCATCTAATCCTGCAAAGGCTTACACACAACCAAACACAATCAATGTGTTTATTCAAATGTGTAATTTTAAGCATATGTATAAGCATTTGTAAGATGGACGTCTTAATATTAGCATCTGACTGTGTCTTTCAAAAGATTTTGGGACATCTATCCTCTAAAATGTGTTTTATATTAACGGCTATCCTTCCATGAAGAAAGTCCCTCTTAACATTTTCTTTCTTCTGATTTTCTTTGCGTTTCCTCTTTATTAGAGGTTGTGAAACCAGTATGTAAATAATTTTGAGGAAGTTTTTTTTTCTAGCTTTAGGGGGAGACTGCAAGATATTTTCACTCAAGTTAAACACTACAGTTTAAGGAAGAATTATATTTTGACACATCTGTTAAAGAGTTTATGAGTTCAAATTAACCGGAAAAAAGGTTTAAAGAACTTTATTCTGGTGAGTTTGGCCCTTTGCTTTTAGTAGTCACCAATCTAGAGGAGATCCAGTCCCCCAGAAATAAACTTCCTGGCACAGTCTTGGAGAAGTGGCCAAAGGCTCCAGTTTTGAAGGTGCTTGGAATAACTGATAGCTTGGATATCATGTAAGTTCTCTATGGACATAGGTTCTAATCTTCACTTTGAATATTTTTAAGGGAATTCTTGATGTGCAATGTTAAGCCTGCTCATTTAAATTAGGGCTTGGAAAAACAACTGACCAACAGATTAGTTTAGAGACCTCACTGCAGAGCAAGCTGATTTCTGTTGCTTTCATTCTGAGGAACCTAACTGTTCCCGTATGTTCAACTGGGAGCCTGAGTTTCTTTCTCACAGCCATGAATACAACCAGCTGGCAAGGTAGCCAAAAGATTATGATGTGCTGCATGTTGCAGTTGCTAAGCCCCCTTTCCAAATATGCCCATCAGACTCACTTTATATGTGTAGTTTGTTTTGTTTTGTTTTTTTAGTTTTGAAATAATCTTCCCTAAGGCTTTGTTGCATTTGCTTCTTGTTTTAACAGTGCTTTCCATAGTCTTATCATCGGTCTTATAGGCTGCTTAAAGTTCCAGCAGTTTTGGAGGCTAACAGCAAGAGCAGCACAAAGAAGTGTTTTCCCAGGTCCTGCTCTAAAACAGGGAAAATTGTCTTAAGATAGGTAGCTCTAATAATGATCTCAAAGGAGATAAAGTGCATAACTGTGACAGGCAAGGCAGTACTGTTTCCTATTGTTCACACAATGAGGCTCTTTAAGTGGGTATATTGTACTTAAAAGTACACTAATCTGTGAATTATGGAGTGAATCACCAAAGTACATGTTTCACATTTCAGCCACTTGTCACACACTTTGTTTGTGTAACCCACTGGTCAGAACATGTGTCATACAACACATCTGCGTCAATACACAAAGGATATGAATTCATGATAGATTTCGACTAGAAATTCTGTCTCCTTTGCCCTAGCTGCTAAGACTCATGCATTTATTCTGGAAGTCATTGCTTCGAGTGCAAAATGGCAGCTGTCGGGCTTGCAAGCATCTCTGCAGAAACACACCTAAGGCCTCTTACTGAAAACACTCTGGCTACAGAAAAAGATCTGGTGAAGAAATAAGGGAGAGTAATGTGTAGATGTGCTGGTACAATATAAGCATGCATCCCACTATCAAATCTGCTCTTCCAATTAGATTTTTCAGACTTCCATCAGAAATGACAATTTCCATCAGAAATGAGTGTTTCAAAAAGGAAAAGAAGGACTTCACGTCCTTCATGAGTTTCCATCCAGCTGGCAGACTATGGCATAACCACTAAACAGGGAGCATTCTCCTTGATACACTCATTTTCATTAACTTTTACATGGGGATAAAAGTTATAGATAGACAGTGTGCTGAGGTACATCACAGTTGTCAAACTCCCAAGGCATGTCAACAGACTAAGGAACAGCTTCAGTATCACATAAGCAGTCACTTTCTAATGCTAGTAAATTATCTCATGAAACATTTGCCTTTGTGCAAAAATGGGAAAAGTATCAACTGAAAGCTGTATTTGCTGACAATTAAACTGGCTTCTGGAAACAGGCAGAAAAGTATGCCCGTTGAAAGCTGGGGAGAATTTGGAATGGAAATCTTATAATATGGAAGTACATATTGCTTATTAGTATCTACTGAAAGTGTTCACAAATACCTGGTGGGGTACTGGGTCTCACAGCAATGGAGGCAACATAAAAATAACATGAAGTACACATCTTTGTCAAAGCAAACCTAACATTCTCAGGCAGCCTCATCTGAATTAATTCAAACTGCCTTCACTGGAAGCTGGAACAAGCTCAGCCAATTTTCCCTATGTGGATGCAAGAGCATTAATGTGATGCCTTCTGCTGGCTAAGCAGTGGGAGTAGTAATAACATTCATGGTGCTATATACAGCAGCTCAGACTAACCTCCAAATCTGACATATCTTGAAATCAACGCTCTTAATATGTAATGAGTGGATGCCTCTTTACTTTTAAGATATTGTGCTTAAAAGTTCTCTTTACAACAGTTCTGCTAATAAGTCTACTGTTATATACTGCTATATCAGCACAGGCTCAGGTCCCTCTTGCATGAGGTCCTTCTTTCAGTGACAAGCGAATACAGTGCCTTTTCTGATTCATGTGTGGAATCACAGCAGTTCATCTCCAGCGTGGCCCTGTTCAAAAAGTCCTTAAATAATCCATACTCCAAGCTTTATTCTTACAACACTAAGAACAGATATTTGAAAACATTCTTCAGCAGCACTACTAACTAATTTTAGGGTTAATATTACAGCCTAGCTTGTCCCAGCATAGAGTCTGAACTCGCACCTAATAAATAACGTCTCTGAAAGTTTGAGCAGCTATGAATCTGTTTGCTTTTACAGCCCTTGAAAAGCATAATCGACTCTAAAGGAAGAGCTAGAAATCAAGGGAGAGCGTGAAACAAGGCCTCGGACTCCATTACATGCACAATACTTGTCAGGCTTTTAGGGGAGATAATGAGTTTCAAGCCTTTCAGCAGTCTGAGCTCGCAAAACATTCACTGTCCATATGAGATCCTTAAAAAGCCTGCAGTCTCATTGTCACTTTCTGACAGGCACTAAATTACGTTGAGATTCATGAGAATCCACACTGCAGCTATTTCATAGGACATGTCCAAGACAAGCACTCACTGAGCTGCTTACCTATGGTGATGTGTGTGGGTAAACGATAGCTTGGCTTCCAGGACAACTTAAGTGCTCCAGTCTCTTCTGACACTTGCAGAGGTTTGATAGTGACTAAATCCCTGATAGTGCTTTCTGAACACCTTCCAAACTTTAGCTTTGGCTGGCTTTAGCTTACTCTCTGGAGAAGGCAGAAGACTTTTTGCTGCTGTCCCATGTTAACTTCCTAATTTCCCAATGAGAGAGCAAGGAACTAAATTCATCGTTTTTTGTCAAATAATAATAGTCAATTTTAACAGGAAACCATTATTGCCAGTGAATAATAAATGCTTCATGTTTCTCAGTTTGGTTTACTGCCTCCCCTTAACTTCTTGTTGGGACAATCAGACTGCTTCTTTACTCATCTTAAGCGTAGTTTCATCTGACAGAAATGTAACTTCGTTTCCCTCTTAAAAACGGCCAGTTCAGCATCATTAACTACAGGCATGCTTAGCCTATAAATCAGAAACTATAAACAAGGTTTCATATAGATTAAGATTTTTTTTTAACTACGAGATTTTGAAACCTATATTCTAGATTCTTTTGTCTTACTCATTTTTTTTATCATTTGCACTTATGAAGTATCCAGGAGGTCTAGGTAGGAAGCTGTATCCCAGGTATGCTACTGTATATGCACAAAATAGGAACAGGTCTGTTATCCTAGAAACTTTAGGGATCACAGCATTGTGAAGTTCAGTATCACAGTGCCTTAAAGTCAGGTGCATTTAGATATAACAACATACTGCTATATCAGTTCAGCATTTGCACAAGGAAGGAAGAGAGGAAGAAGTGCAAGGAAGAGCAGCACACATTAAGTCAAAGACTGTCCACATAGAGGCTGCCACAAGATTAATAAGTCATATTGCCCAATCTTGCAGCCCTGTCAGTGCCTAACTGTCACTCTTGACACAGTGTGGCACCGTCATATCATCGTGTCTCTGTGGCAACAGTTTGTTACCCATCACCATGTAGTTTACCCTCAGGGAGAAACCCTTCTTCTGGCATCTCTCCTGTAGAGGTATGGATTACCACAGAAATTTAAATAACTATTCCAGTAAACACTTTGTAAGGTGGCTGTGAGACCATTCCACGAGTTATATCGCCAAGTTATCTAAAATCAAGGTTTGCCATTTTATTTCAATATGGCAAAAGCATACAAACAAGTACTATTTAAGTAACTGAGCAATTGAAAGTATATATTTTTACATGTAAAGCAGTAAAATGGGACATCATCTCTTTTTGTGGAAACCCTGAAAGCCAATTGCATTTCTTTGTTGCTTCTTTTTCTCTCTGTGCTTGCTAAAGGGCATCACAGAAGAAAACAATACTGTTCAAAGTAAACTCCATCACTACTGACCACAAGGTGTCACTGTTACATTAACGTCTATAATTTCCTGCTTCATGCATTTACAAAATTAATACATTCAGCAAAAGAAAACCCAAAACCCAAAAACAAAAACCTCTTCTCCTGAAATGTACTGAGATGCAAGCAACTTATGGGCAAATGTGCTGCATAAAATAGGTTAATATAGCATTCCTTTAACTTATTGCACACATCTTTTCACATTGCTACTGACACATTTATTATAAGCAAAGCTGGCAATGACACCTAGAGTTAAAGTTCCCTAACACTTTTCATCATGAGTCCCTACTTTCAGTTGTTTATTACTTTGTCAACCTTTAACTGCTGGGTCTTATACTTTCCACGCCTTGTCCAGGCCTCAGGCTGGAATGTTTCAAAAGTTTCAGCAAAACTGGATGTGGCCACTTCCGAGAACAAGTTTTGGGGAAGAAAATGCTTTTTTTGTGCTAACATTCAAAAATTTTAAGAACAACTTCATGGAAACATTCTTGCAGCTTTACACGCTGAAATTTGGTACAGGAATAGCTTTGTTTTTAAGAGATCACACAGATTGGGCTAAGTTATAAGCTTATGAAAGTTGTACCTCATAAGTTAGAAACTAGTCAGTCAGGGAGCTAAAACGCCTGAGGATCCATCTACTGGGCAGTGCTGCCCAGCCCAAGAGAGCATTGGCTGACCATGTTCTTTCCCTCAACCTCAACAAGGACTATGGAGCAATTTCTTTGAAATTATCAATTATGGGTGTCTACGGCCTACGCTGCAATACCTGCACAGGCAGTAACAGCCTCTCACCAGTTGGCTCCAGCAGTTCAGATCCGTGTTGTGGACCCTGTTTTTTCAGAGAACTTTTGCAGATGTTCTGGGGGAAGCAATATCATTAAGCATAAGAGCGATTTTGGTTTTGATTTTGAGGTTTTAAAAAGCTTAGAAAGTCATAATCAAAATCCTACACCATAACAAAATTAAAATCTGGAAGCAGATGTTTAGAAATCACTATTAGCATTGCCCGTGCAGACCTACTCTGCTCCCTTTTTGACTACGTTCACTCTTTTTTGTCCACAAGACATCATGATTTGCTAATCTAGAGGCGTACACAATTGAAGCTGTGCCCCTGCTAAGGATCACGGAGCCTGCAGGGGGAGCAGGAGACACATTTCAAGGTCTTTTCTAACCGCATGAAGATGAGATGACCATCAGAGCACAGAATTACTTTCCATTCTCCCTCCTCCCCCCTCAAAGCAACCCAGGGCATTGCCAGACTTCCCAGCTCAGCTGCCGCTGATCTGCAGTAAGTAGTTACTGCCCCAGGCGCTCCTCAGCAGAAGTTGCTTCTCTGAAGTAAACCTCTGGTGGTTTAACTGTCTGTCTGCTTGGTATGTGTTGTGAAATAATTCAATTTAAAAATGTACAGTATCCATTTTATAGATACAGGCTAGGACACAGAAGACAAGTTAAACAAGTACAGCAGAGAGAGTAATAATCTTGGGATCAGAAGGGAAAGGGGACCTACAGAGTCCCCAGCTACAGGGTGGGCAGGGAGAGAACCACCTAATCTGGAGACCTAACAATTGCATTAGGTTGTCTGTGCCCTATATGCAGCCACCCTCACATGCTACACACCCAGGTATTTGATTAAAAATAAACCTGAGAATAACCTGAGGGCTTGGAATGGACAGGGAAGGCAAAAAGATTACTTAACTTGATGGTAAAGTTAGTGATGGTTTTCCAGGAGAGCAAAATTTTACTGAGATTGAAGAATGTTTGGCATCGATGGCACTGAAGAAGAAACAAAATCTACCCACTCCGCAGCAGATGTCTCACAGAGGATAAGCTGAGGAGAGAGGTACCCATTAAAATAAAAAGAAGATGTTGATCGTAACTGTTGAACTACAGAACATTAGCTGAGATTAAAGGACAGAGTGCAGTTATGGGGAATCAAGGAAAGGCACTGATCCAGTATCTGAAGTGCATGTGTGAAATATGGAGCATGTGAGTCCACCAGCGAAAATGGCAAATCCGATCTGAGCATCACAAACTCAGCTGAGCCAGTAAGTTTCTGGAAAGGTTACTTTTTCCTAGGGTCAGGGATCATATAACCTAGATCATCTGTCTTAGGTATCAGCTTTATCAGGATCTATGCTTTAGAAAGAAACTACAAATTCTTTTAATCTTGTCTTTTGGTCCTGGTTAGCTTCTGCAAACTCTTAGCTCTTCTAGTTGCTGAAACACCAATTCCTGTTGCTTCACCGAGTGACTTGTGCTGGGTGGCCCATCTAAGCTCTCCCTGGAAGCCTGTTTTCCCTTAATTTGCACAAAAAGAATACTTCTTTTCTGCATGACACACCACGTGGCAGAGGATATTAGCTTGTAACAATGTAGGTGGGTGGCAGAAAAATTAATTCTTATAAAACAAATGTGTAGCAATGATGGTGTTTATAAGAAAGCTGCGAAAGTACAGCAGAACTATTTCATTCCATGTTAGTACAGCAGTATGTCAGCATTAGGGTATCTAAAGGAATGAAATGGTAGCACACCATGTAAAATTCCATCTGATTTTAATTCAGCCGGAGCCCTCACACAGCAGCACCTGACTCCCCTAGAGTCAGGAACATCACCCACCCACAAAAACCACTTTGTTTTGACTTTCATTCCCCAAGTTATCTCTAAAATCACACCCACCTGCCACCCAGTCAGTGAGAAGGGGGACCTCCCCCATGTCCCCAGGGCTCTTCTCCAGATGTGCTGTGAGTCTTCCTGCAAAAGTATCATCGGCCCATGTCTAAGGGCTGATCACCCATGCAACATGTGTGGTCTTCGTAGTCTGAAAACTACCACTGGCTCATTGGTGTGGCAGCTAGGGATTCCTCAAGGAATCAACACGGGTGGAGAGGACGTGCAGCAAGACATCAGGAGTTCTAATGGGATCTCTGGAGGTCTGAAAATGTATCCTAATGCCAGCCTCTTCTTCCTCTGCGTAGCTTTCTCCAAGGGATGCTAAGGCAGATTAAACATGAGGCCCCAATTTACGTTGCCAGACACTAACCCTGATGCATGTTAGTCCTACTACAAGGCCATTTTCTTCCACAAGGAATTCAGCTTCACCCAATACTTCCAGTGCAACTGCAGAGCAGGCTTCTGCATACAGAGTGAAAGACCTTTTCAGATATCAGAGAGTTTTAGTCATGTTCCCATTCAGCTCTTGGCGACTAGACCTACACTTGTTTTTCCTGGATGTGATGATAAATAAGAGCAGTTGGTAAACAGACTTTAATCCAAGTTTCTCTCGTCTCTGCCGTATGTCAAAAGCTCTATCTGAAGGTTTTGGCTGCTACCCCAAACTTGATGGCACTAGTGACATATTAAATGATCTGCTGCTCATCAGAACTTAAGGCAGCTGAATACTCCCCCTCCATTTTAATACTGATGACACCATCCATCACAAGAACACCTTGTTTCAGTTCCTTTCCTTTAGCCTTCGCTAAAAAAATCTCTGTGCAATACAGTATGTGTAGAAAACAGCCCACTGCAAAATACTGTTGGCATTTCTTTTCCAAGAAAAGACAAACCTGCATTATTTTAGATATGCAAGTATCTACTAAAAAAATACGCAAACCTTTAATCATCTTCAATGACTACAGCCAAAAAATTTGGTTCTAGAGACTCGTTAGCTATCAAAAAATTAATTTTTAGTATGACAATAGTTTTAATATTACATCATACATTCACTCAGAAGTTTCTTTTTCACAGTTGTTGTTTTAAGGTGACCAAGAAATAGCCTCCTGTCTAAAGGTGCATTTGCAGAGTGAGGGGCTTATTGCTGAAGCAATAAAATAGTGGCTGCTGAGACAGCTCTGTCCTGGGAACGGCCGCTCTTACATACGTTTTTGTGCAATCTCAGGTTTCCAAGGTTTTTCCTTGGATGTCAGTACCTTTGTCTTTCAGAAAGTTGCTCAGGTTTCTGTTGTAACCAGTATCACCTCTTCTGTTTCATTTCACCTATTTAAAACATATCAAGCTAGGCCAGAGTCAGACTCCCCCTCCCTCCCACCCCCAACAATTGTCCCAGAAATATTCAGCTTAGAAGTGGAGCAGATTCAGCAGTGGAGCTTAAAAACACACACACATATAGCCAATCCATGCACACACATAAATATACCCAATAGTCTTGCAGTCATACTACAGTACTAGGCTTCAGAAACCTGGGCTTCAAGTTTTCTTTTCAACCATTACAGAGAGGAAATTTCAAAACTGCTCACTTTCCTTCTGAATAAATACCCTAACCTTGGGTAATGTGGGACACCCAGCCAGTGAGCCACAAAATTCCTGTCTATGGCTTTTTCTTATTTGAGACCCAACCTGCACTGTGCATAAACACATGGGAACATCTAAATCAAAGATTCTGCTGAGGCTGAAGTTTTCAGCTACTTCAGAAATACTGCGATGTTAGTGAATTCTGTGCATGTCACTGAGAAGCCCCTCTCTGACTTCATTTTTTCCCCTCCACTTTTCTATCAGATTTTCCTGGACTTTCAATCTGCTTATGGAACAGCAAGATTTAATGTCTTGCCAGCACAGTTCTACTTTTTAGAAAAACATATTATTTTGTATAGACCCAGACACCTTGAAATTTCTCAACTACCCAAGGTGGATTGGACTGATTCTTACTTGACTAAAATTATTATTTATTGGGAACTCGCTTGTGTAAGGGCATGGACTTCAAGCCTATATCATTACTGTGAGTGTTTAAACAGGTCTTAATAACAAGCAATGATTCACTGATAAGTGGGCAGAGAGAAAATGACCTGATTGTATCAAAGATCAAAAGTCTGCTTGAACTTTTTAACTGGTTGTTATTGTTTTCATCCTTTTGAAAAACAAGCAAACAAGAAAACACACAAAAGTAACAGTCCTGTTAACTCCTGCGGCTACTTAATTTTGCAACAGAAGATACTAAAGAAACTAAAGGTACTAAAGATTCTAAAGAAACTCAAGTATTTCCAATAGAGTGCATGTGTTATATTGATATAATTTATTACTCAGAACTGGGAAACCACTTTAACTTTCATGAAATCTATAAATATATTATTTTTATGTATTGCTTTATTTATTTAGATGAATTCAAAACGTACTACAAGAATCTGCAAGACTTTGAATTCTAGTTTAGTAGTTTTCTCATAATCCATGTCACTTTTGCATTTGATGTTAACATATAAGCTATATGCTTCACATTCACAATATATGTGATAGATTCCTCTTGCTTCTTATTTCTAGAGATATATCTCATTACAGAAATGAGGACTTATATATTCTACCTAAAGCTGAATAGATATGTATCTGCACCATTCACTCTTATTTCGTACTGTATTTACAGTCCAGGACAAAAATAATACGTACTGTTAATACTCTTAAATAAAAAGCAACACCTTTGAGATTTTTTCAAGTATAACTATAATTTTGATTCTCTTTTAATTCTATTTTCATAATCCCTTGAGTGAAATAATACTTTACTCTATTTTAGTATGCAGAGTAAGAAGAATTTAGAGATATTGCTCCCTAGTATTCACTGACAAAACACACTCACTATTAAGAAAAGTAAATTGCCAAGAGGTAAACTACCCTTGGAAAAAAACTGGCATTTATTACATCATCTGGATAATGCAGGTGCATATCTATCTTCTGCTCTATTTGGAAAATAAGAACTGTGTTCTCCATTCAAATGCTTTTAACTTATTTACAGCTAGATCTGGAGACTTAATATTTATCATCACAAAGCATAAAGCCAAATGTCCTTTTTCTTCAGGAGCACCAAAGATTAACAGATTAGAATGTTTTCCACATGTCCATTTTACTGTCAAGAGAATATTAAAGAAGTTTTCCAGCTTCCGCAGCTCAGCCAGATGTCAATGGATCCCACAGTGAAGCAAAATTGGCAAAGTAGCCTTCTCATGACCCCAGCATTGTTTTATCAAGGATCAGTTTAAAAGTATAGAGGGCCATTTCTTGCTGAGATCTGTAATGTTTTTCAGCCCTTTTCCCCTGCAATTACACAAAAGTGCTGACTTTGTTGAACTACTGATATGCAGTAGTATTTCTTATGACTTCTCTCACACTGTGCTGTAATTGCTGTTTGTGTTGGCAAACGAAAAGTACCAGGTCTTGTTTCCACTGTACATTTCCGGACTCTGCTTTCAGTAACATCAGTGTAGGATATTGTACTGGGCATATGTTTTGTTGTGTAAACATTAGCTGGTAATTTACCCTGTCAATCTCCACAGTATGGCCTCTAATTACCCGAGATCGAGGGACTTCAGATGGGTAATTTCTAAAATGTTTACTGTAGTTATACTGCTTCTTTTTTCTTCATGGTATCTGTGTTCTGAAAATCATTGCAAAGGAAAAAAATCCAACAATATAAAAACAAACGTATTTTGGCATGTATACCCAATTCTCTAGAGGGAATAATGACTATGTTCCCATTTTGTTAAGCAAAAATTATGGTAATATTTTAATAGACATTGTGGTATAATAAAGTATTAGATATTTCTTTTTTTTTTCATGTGATTATTCTCTTCTACACCTTTTGTAACAAAAACCAGCAATTTTTTTCTATCTGTACTTTTTTTTTTATTCCATACCTTCCCGCTGAATAGGCCCTGAATTTGCCAACAACCATGCACAGGCTTAATCTGATTCAGCACACAGCCAAATATATTTAGTAAATGGGAGCAGTAATGTCTTGTTGGAAAATACAGCTTCTACGGCAAAGATTCAGAACGAAGGCGCAACCCCCCCATCCCCCTTTAAGAGCTCTGGAATATATGTTTTATTCATTCATCCATATAATTTCAAGGAAGTAGAACTTTCCATTTTGTGCTAAAATATAATGCCCTGAATAGAATTCCAGCATGGGATTAAACAGCTAATAATTACAGCAAAATGACCAAAGCAAATGTGATCAAATAAAGCATCTTTTTAGAATCCATAGGAAAATGGAATCTTTATTTAAAACAAAGTTCTCTACCATAGTTTCCATCATAATGCAGTAAACTTTAACAGTAAGTGTGACAGTTTCTCATCTTCTCCTACTATTCCATCATAATTGTATCAGTTTTATCATTTTCATCACTGTTATTACAACACCTCTGAAAGAACCTTGCCTTTCAATATACTAATAAAATGCTATTATTATTAGGCAGATTCAGGTTTCTGAATTCACTGTAAATTAATATGTTGGATAGATCTTTGTAGCCACATGAGAGCAAGTGACTATTTTGCATAAGTGCAATAAGTCAGATGACTTGGTCCAGACAGAAGGCAGGCAGCCCCAAAATGTAATCTACCTTGAAAATTTCTCTTCCTTACTCTGAATAAAGTTCCCTTTCTTAAAAAAATCGTTTCAAATTGCTTAGCCAAAACATCTTTCAACAGTAAAGCTAGAACACTGCTTTTGTTTAAAAAAAAAATCAGCTTAGCACCTCATCTTTTGCTAAAAATGAACATTGTATCGTCTACTTGTTTTCATTTGGTTTATTCTTAAGATGAGGAGCTACACTAAATTTAAATTTTTTACCATTTGTTACAACTGCTAGTGCAAGTAAATTCTAAATTTTCTAAAGAGAAAAATGTTTCTTTCATTCTGTAATTGCTAACTTTGTGCATTTAAGAGGACTTTTTGTGTGTCTGTCATTTGCCTCTCAGTCTGTCACTGTATAGCACTTGCACTAAGCAACAATGCAGAAAAATTTAATAAACAGGAAAATATGAAAGTTGGCAAAAATCACAGCGTGTATAAAACTATCACTCATCATTTATCTTGAAAAATGATCTAAATCTTTTTCCTTCTGAAAGCCCAACTGCTTCAATCTACACTATAATATTTCAAAAGAAAAAATAAAACAAATACATAAATGACAAATTAACTATTCAGAAGACTGGTTCAGTGTTGCTTCTGCACAGCGCAGAAAGCAAATATGATTGTTATACCCCAAGTACTGCATCAGCTTTGCCTTCTGTCTTGATCAAGTCATCGGACTTATTGCACTTATGCAAAATAGTCACTTGCTTTCACGTGGCCACAAAGATCTATCCAACATATTAATTTAGAGTGAATTCAGCAACCTGAATCTGCCTAATAATAATATCTCTGAACTTTCTGCGCTTTAATTTACCTCAGGAAACACCCTGAAATTATGCTTAAAGCCACCTTATGTATCTCAACAACATGAAGTAAATCTCCCTCCTTCATTGCTTGCTGGATCATAATAGAGTTGGTTCTGCGGAGTCATAAATATACAAGAATGGCCAGAGGTTTAGGTCCACCCCCTCAGCACAGCTGTTTGTAGAGCTGCCCAAAAAGGAAGTAAGCGTCATCCTGTAAATACTGCTCTTCCCTACTGGAGACACTGGGATTTCTGACCCAGTTGCAGCTATTTCCCAGGACTGTTCCTGCCATGGCAAACTAGCCTCACCCTTAAATGGCTCTAAATGTGAGCTTGCAAGGCAAGACCTTTTTTTCCAGGCATAAACTAAAAGACGCATACTCATAGGGTAAGGAAAAGAAGCACCATTTCTAGCTGGGAAGTGTTGTAGCAATGTTGTCCTTGTTTTACACTTACTATTAAACTTTAAAAAAAAAAAAAAAACCTCCAGGGAAAAAAGAGAGGGGAAGTCATTTTGCCAGAGCAGAAAAATATACACGTCTAAAAGCCATTTATCTCCTTCTAGCTGATGTGTACAGAATTACAGCCTGATCAAAGTGCAATGTAATTTTTAGAGAATTTAAAAAATATATGTCAAGAAGCTCTTATCAAAATAATTTCTTTTGAAAATACAATTAAAAAGATTTTCAGTCTGAGCCCAAGAAACTGATTGAGGAATCAAATCCTGAAGACTAAGAAACTAAGGTACTTTAAATAATTGTATCCTCGCCAAACTTTTGAAAATTGTCTTTCACAGTTACATTGAAATATTATGTTATTTTTGTCATTGCACTACATAACTTTTTAGTGTGCTGCATGTCAGCATGTCAGCTCAAAACCAAAAAAGTGAAAGGAATCAGACTATACCACAGTCAATCAAGAAAAACACTAGATGAAAATATAAAGCAAGATACACAAGTATTAGCTTACTCATGTTCTAGATTACAGATAACCTAAAAATATATGTCCTAGAATCATCGTAAGTACATCTTTATCACAGAAACATAACAGAGATCTGTTAATACAAACCTAGTATGAATCTACAATATATTTTAGATGATTACTTTTTACATACAGACATCAATCTTGCAGTATGTTTAAATTAGAAATTCAATTTAAATCAGCATGTTAGCCATGCCAATTACAGAGAGTGGCCAACCTTTTCCATATTCAGATCCTATGGTGAGTTGCGTACAGCCTTTTTTTACCAACTGAACTGAAATTCTGTGTGATGGATATCTGCGTTGAACAATATTGCTTTAGAAAAAATTAGACAAAATAGTTCAGCTATTCAAAATAACATAAATACACTGGTTTCCTCATATTAGTAAATTATGATATACTCTCTTTTAAGTGCTCAGGTCCCTGTGGCTTGGATCAAGGACTTGTAATTTGGGCCATACAGATGAGATATACACTCTCTACATACACTGTAGAGATGTTTAGTGAAAACTTCTTGCAGCTCTGCAGTGGAAATCTCCAAAGACTCCAGCAGCACAGTATATTCTCAGAGCAGACTAGAACCTCCTAAATCTCATCTTTGGGGACATTGTAAAACAGCCACTGGTAACAAAAGCAGAAAACGCTCTTTTGTGCTTTTATTGTACAGGCTGTGCTCTCTTGTGGCTATTTATATTACCAGTAAACTAAACAGTGTCAGGGAGCACTCCCAACAACTGGAACTCAATTGTCCACTGTCTGCAATTGATAGCAAATTGGTAACAAATTTGGTAGCAATTTGGTTTTGGTAACAATTTGTTTTTTGTGACTCATTCAACATCACACAGGCACTCCTTAGTTCACAGAAGGACAGTCTAGCTCTCCACAGCTCCACAGATCTCCAGAGAGTAACCAAATCAAATTGTTATCTGGCACAACTTCTGGCACGCTGTAGGAACTAGCATAGGTTAGGGACCATTCATAGTTGGCTGTATGAAAGTGGTGACCCTATTTTGGAGGGTAATAATTTGATTTTATGGATGCAGGCTTTTCATATTAATTGGTCTCAGTGCCAGACAAGTCCAGGTATACTTAATTTACTAGTATAGATGTAGCCAATTAACACTTTGCTGGACCTAGGCAGCTCAAAGGAGAAAGGTGACTGATTAAGGTAGAGATATGACAACAGTAAGTGAGGTCTGGGGAGCAGTGTGGAAAAAAAAGGGAAAAATATAACTAGAATAGGAAGGTGAGGAAGTACTGAGACTGGAAACATGTTAAAGGAACGACATAGTGTCTATTCATCTAGTGTGATATCCAAAACTACTGGGACAGCTTATGAGATGGAAATGGATTACGAAATGCAGGTAAGGGGTAGGGGGCTGAAAGGGACGACAGATGGGCTTGCAAGGATGGGGCAGCTCTAGGACGAGGCAATTGTGCAGGAAACTACCTGTTTGCTGAAATCCCATTTCATTTTGTGTAAATTGGATGGTGCGTGAGAAAGAAGCAAGACATTACAAAAACAAAAGAGACAAGTAAAATAGATGCAGAGAACTAGACTGTCTTTGTGAAATAAAGAGTGCCTACGCGATGTTGAATGAATCACAAAAAACAAACTTTACACCAACAAAAATTCCTCCTCTTCCAGTCACCTTGATAATCTAGACTCTGATTTTCAAAAAGTGAATTGAAAACTGTTGCAAATAACAATTATCAGTCCCATTTCTGCTTGCTACCGGCAGGCATCTCATCAAACCTACAGCAAGCCATGTAGTCTCCTGGAAAAAAAAAAAGACAAAGTACTACTTTTTAGGCATGCAATCCAGCTGAGGCACAATAGAAAAATGCATGGGGAATTTGACACCAATGTGCCCTCATTATTTTTTTTATGCATGCAACAGATCAGTGACTTCAGCTTTCCAGTGCGATATTTTGACAACTCCTAAAAGTACTAAATATTTATTTTAAATTGGGCTTAGCATTTTGAAAACTATTTTATACTAATTTGTTCTATAAACACCTGAAAACCTTTTCTGAAAAGCCTTCTTACATTTCCAGCATTTGGAAGTAATTTGTTTCTAGTCCAAAAAAATGAATGTCTGTCTCTAACAGAAAGAGCTGGATTACTGCCCAGTCCACTTCAGAACTGGATGATGCTGACTCTTAGCCATTTAAATAGTCAAGTTAAACAAGACACAGTTGGGCTGATAAAAGGAGGTCTGTAAAAAGGCTATTGCTCTGGCCAGGCGGACTTACAACTACCAAACAATGACTAGGAAAACAGTGAAAGAGAGAAAATTGCCAAGTGCCATGGAAAATTTTAGGGACGAGGTGAATGCAGGGGCACAGGATTTATTCCTATCATTCTCCCTTCTTGTCAGTGAGCTGCCAGCACTGTATTTACTGCTCTTATGCACTGAAGGAGGCAAAGAATGGCAAAAAAGAAAATGTAAAGGAGAACAAAGGACGGGAGAAGTAGACAATAATAGTCTACACAGAGTATTATCCTTGGATGGGCCTACAATCTGCTGGTTAGGTATATCTAAACTGTTTTCTGAACCTAATTATTTGTCTGTAAAGACAAATTTGCAAGCCTGTTATCAACTGGCAAATGGGGAAAAAGATGATTGTCTTCTCATATTCCTTGAACTCAAATTTCTTTTTGTTTTACACATTGTAGTTCCAAATGTGAAACTTAAAAATAATGTAGCAGAGTAGAATCTAATGAAGACCTAATAATCATTTAAAGTAAATTGTAATCTGTGTATTTTTTTACACGGGCAGAAGTGTATCTGCAACACAGATGCACAGATGCGCAATAATGGAAGCAATGCCACAACACTTTTTAGGTGTCAGTCCACTAAATCAGAATGGCCTTAATTCTTCTGGATTTCATGAAACAGAAAACTATCAATGAAGCCGAAATTGCAACATACTACTGACATTAGAGAAAGTGAAATGTGCAACTGGATGTTACTTACAGCATGGGAAACTTAAAAAAGAAATCTAAGATGTGATTAGGAAAGCTACTAAACAGTATTCCAAGAAAAAAGTGTAACTAGGCAAGGAGACACAAGCACAGAATAAGAGAAAACGGCATAAAATATCTGGGCCAAATCCATTCCTTCTATAAATCCACAGCTTCAGTGTTGTTAGTACAGAGAATATATTTGGCTTTAAGATGGAAAACTACTAAAAAGCACTTTAGATTTTATTTCTCTAGTTGTTGCAGTGATTTCTCCATTCATATTCCATTTAGATCTAGAGTAATAAATCTGTACGTAGCTGCAGAGATATATATAGAGATAAGTGGATTTGCATGAGAAATTCTAAGCTTAAAAATGTTTAAAAAGACAGCTGAGGTTTGAGTTTAAGCCAAAGGGAAGTTGTGTCTATTGCTCCAAGTCAGCTCTAGTGGGAGAATCTGGAGATGAGAATAATCTATAACTGATGCAGGATCTCTTTGTCTGATTAGTATCCTGAATTAGACTTAGACTTGAGGTTTGCTGGTTCAGTAACGAGGACTGAAAGCTTCTGAAATTCAATCATCACATTAGAGGTAGCTAGAACAATGAAGTTTTCTATTATTTGTTAATCACTTAGGGTATAAGATTCTTTAAAAAAATAAGGCTACTTATTGATATACTCATGTAAATATATCTTTACCTTTGGACCTCTGGCTACTAATTCAGTATACAGTAACAGATATAGTCCCTCACCTCTCCTAAAATGTTCAAAATTTTAAAATCCTGAAATTAGTTAGAAATTTTATTTAAATTTAAATAACTTATTTAAAATTTATTCCAGGGAATAGGGTAACAGTTGTAATAACAGCAGCGAGGAATTTATTTGTGACCTACCAGGCTATCAAGTTTTTATGAAGCATAGGAAGAAAGGTCAGAAAAATTCGATCCTTCAGAAATTGCATACTATGCACATCCTGTAAAAAATAGGAGATAGCAATAAAAATAGGGCTGCTCCTTCTTTTGTACTGATCTGAGAAAAGAGCAGGGGTGGTACTGTTTGTTCATTTGCTTTCTTCTTTCTTTTTTTTTTTGGAAATTACAGGCAACAGTGTAAAATCAGTACCTTTAAAAACCACCCCTCCAAAAAAACAGATAAAATAGTGCAAAAGCTCTCTCAGATTTTCAGAATGAATGCCTATGCTTTCATTTTCTTCCCACATCTAAGTCTGATGTATTCATTTCTGTAGTATGTTTTTTCACTTATAAAAGTAACTAGCTGACTGCTTATATTAGTAGTATTATTTGAAATTATAATGCAATAGTTTTTCCACTTTCCTAAGGTAAACATCCTCTTTTTAAGTTTTCCTCACAGAAACCTTGCAATCTGGAACCTTTTCACAATTCACCTGCCATTTTCCTCCTGACTTGTCCGCTTTCAGATACACACAGACTCCTTTGACTCTGTTTTGTCACCTATCATCTTATACAATTTTAGCTGCTCTTTCCTTTCTTAATATCATGTATTTCTTCAGCTCAAATGTCTAAACTTTTTAATCCCTAGCATTACCTATGTGTTATGGTGTTTCTATTAGGAACTGGAATAAAAGGAAACAGATGCAAAAATGCAAACTGATGTTTTCTAAGGAATTTTGTTTTAGTCTGCTGACAGAAAATTCAAACGTATTGTTTACATTTTTAAATTCAAAAAACGTCTGATAACTGCCTAGGATAAATTAATTCCTAGAGAAATCTAAAAGTAGAAAGCTGTAGGAAGATATTTTTTTAAAAAGATATGCACATTGTATCGAATAATCTTTTACCTTACCTAAAATTATGCTAATTCCTACTCTTCTGCTTTTACCCCTAAATGCTTTTCTTTTGCTTGTGTGAGAATACTAGTCAGATTTAGTTAGAACAGTTGCCCTTAACATGAGCACTATCATACTGCAAATTATTCATTTGAGCAGAAAAACCTGGGATCCACAAACACATCCTTCTACTACCCTGCTGGTGGGCGCTTTCCAGCTTGAAGAAATTCTGTTTTATAACTCCCATTTGTTTCCTGCCAATTAGCCAACTTTCCACTTATTCCATGACTCCACGCCTTAATATTAACTTCCAGTACAGAACACTGTAAATTGTTTTCTGAAAAATCAAAGCATATGATGGCCACTGTATATCCTTTGTCTTCTTTGGCAGTGACTGCCTCAAAGAATTCCAGCGAAATACTGAAGCATGACCAGCCCTTCCTGAATCCCATACTAGCCATTCTCAGTCAAGCTGTGCTTTTTCTAATGTTTCCCCATCTGAACTTTGAAATCTGGAGCTCTCAGTTAAGTGATTTGCAGTTTCCTAGCATAACTTGATTCTTTTGTAAACAGCATTTTGCAGAAGAAAGTAAACCTGTGAGGTCTACTGAAACCTCTCCACTTCTATGTCTCTTTCAAAACAGGAATGCAAAAATATCAACATTTTTCAAGATCCCCAAATGTCTTTTCCACCCCCATGCTGTATAGCACAAATTCTACAGAATGCCAGCCACGCAAGGGAAAGGAAATGGTGTGTTACAAAACTCAGATAATTTGAAAGGACATGTATGTATTTTGATCATTTGCCCACTCATATACCTTAGCTTTTTAAATCTCAAAATTACACTCTAAACAAAAATTAAATTCTAGTCAGCTTTCAAACTACAAATTCAAAAAAACTTTTAAATCTGGAGTGCATAAAAATAATTTGTACTTGTCCAATGCTCTCCTCCTGTAATTTTTTTATCATTTCACAAAAAAAAAGAGATGAGCCTCATTTCCATTTCACAAATGGAAAAATGAAGACAAGTGATATGCACAGAGATATGGCAAACAGGGAGAAGACAAGCTAAGAACCCCTAATATGGTTCCTGCCTCCTGTACCTCATTCATTCCATGTAACACATCCTTACCGGTTTTAGAAACTATCTTTACTACAGTCTTGAAATTTTAACTGAACCTATCATAAATATTTTTGCTCTGTTAAAAATTAGTTTAGATGTAAATCATTTCACTGCTAGGCTCTGGGTACCCCAGCACGCAGCTGATATTTAAAAAAAAATTGTGGTATTTAATGTATTGTTCAAACAAGAACTTCGGCAGCCCACTACAGATAAATTCATCTCCTGAATTACCGTATAAAGCCTAAAAAGCAGTATGTTTTACTTGCTCAGCTACAGACAAAGTACGGCTAGACTGCCTCTCCCACGACTCAGTTCACAATATACTGTTTCTTGAGAAATTCCTAGCCCAGGTCTCGCACAGTGACTACATGGAGGCTTCACAGTTCTTCGTGGTTGCCGATCTATCCTCCCTACTCTGTAACAGAAGTGTCAGTTGCTCTTTTGGGATATAGAAAATAGGATTTTTAATACTTATTGAAGACTTGTGTATATGCTTTGTTCTCTGTTTTACAAAGAGAAAGTGAAGGAATTCAGATGTTGGTTAAATCCAGACTGTAGGCAGACAAAAAAGCAGTCCTGAATTTTGATCGTCCAACATGGTGACCACTTAGCACATGAATAAAAGTGTATACATGAATTAATGAGTCTTTAATGATATAATCCTACCTCTTTTGTTCTCTTTTAAAGTCTTTGTTTTGTTATCCAGTATGCTGTGGGTTTTTGGTTGCTGTTCGATGCATGCGTGAGCAAGGAACCAAGTTTTAGTTTTATTCCTTAATTTTTACTTACAACATGTCCTCATAATTCTCCCCTAATATAACATTTTGCAACAAAGCTCATCTAGTTTTAAAATCTTCCTTAATGTTGCTCTGTCCAAGCAACTGTATGCAAAGTTTAAAGAGATCATAACCCAGCTATTGTTGTGCATTAAAATCATGAAAAGGGGCAATTTCAGCATGAATCCAGGACAAACCTACCAGTTTTAACTTTGTGTCTGTTTGGAAATTAAACCCAAAGAAGAAATGAAAAAAGTATAAAGCTCAGGAAAATCCAAGAAAAATATGTGTATGAGTTTCTGTAACATAAAGTTTCATAAAGTTTTGCTTTAAAAAATTATACTGTTGATTCTTTTTAAATCAAAAGATTAAACTGTGGCTGTATGCCTGCTTATATGCATAACTCAGTAAAAACACGAGGTAATAATCACCAATAAAAACCCCAGAATGGTTGAATATTTAACTGTCTAGTACACTAATATATTTGCCTTTTTCCCATTTGACCTCCCACCTTTGCTATCCATACCTTCATGCCGTTCTACCATTATTGCTTTTTATTACTTCTCTGGTTTTTTTCTACTCTAACTTGTATAACTTCCAGCTGTACATGCTAGTCATTCACTGGGATACACTAACATATCCCCTGCATCCTTGTAGACACCTACTAAACTAAATTGGATAAATCAAATATGCAGGGATTGACTGCAGGATACAAATGCTAAGGGGATTTTCTAGTACCGAAATAGTCTTACTGATGCCATATTTGTTTGGAAATTCCTCATTATGCCGATACTCTTTTTGGTCAGTTAGTTCCAGAAATACAAGTCTAAAAACTTTAAAGGACTATGGCAGCTAAAGAAGATCTGGCACCTAAAAGAGATGTTTAAGTTCATAGTCATAATTCACAAGCCATATCACTCAAACACACTAATTCCTCAATGAATTCTTTTTTCCTCAGCAAAGCTGCCAGTGCAGATCTGTTAGGGCTTTGCGTACACTCAGACACAGTTAAATGCTTTCTAGATTTAACTGACTGGCAAAATCTTGCCTCTTGGCCTCTGGACAGCAGTGCTTCTCAGTGAGCTGGCCTTGGACTAGCATCTAAAAGGGGAAGAATGAGATGCAGGCCTTGACCGTCTGTCCTGTAGGAAAGCTGAACAGCCACAAACAGTGAATCCTGTATTTGAAAAAGGGCCAGGTCAGGTACTTAAATCTAGAAGACGGTTTTTGGTGGAAAATTCATCTCACTTAAGGCTTCAAGGGTCGGCCCAAAAGCAAAATGAGGATTTCAAACAGTCCTTTTTTCAGTGGTTAGCTCAGGCCATACCATTGCTGGCTGTTGTGAATTTTAGTCCTGAAGCATTTTGATCCTTACGAATTAATACATTGGGAGCTTAGGCATCTCTGTTCTGATTCTCCCTTAGTTCTGCCACTTAAAACACAGGCATATCATCACTAACTGCCTGTATGTGAATCTAGCCCTATTCCATATGCAAACTACATATGGAAAAAAATAACCTACATGCAAGTTGGTTAGAATCATCAGTGTGAGTCAAAGGGCCCTATTTAGTTAAGTGATAGACGGGTGAGTTTAGCGGCCAGACACTTCTATTTGGATTAAAAAAAACCCAAATCTTTAAAGTTCAAGGACCTTAAAGATATTAATAAAACTTTATTAAATATTTTCAGCTATCTGTAAGGGGACATTTTCTATTCTAATGTTGGCAATAAATAATTATATTCATCAGTTTGGATTTTGCAGTGTGAGACACCTTGAAAGTTTAATTATAGGCTTGCTAAATTCCATTTCTGGTACTAAAGTGTGGATTTGGGATTTTTTTTAATTTTCCTCAAAGTTTTCCTTTTCTGGAAGAAGAAAGCACTAATGAAAAAATGTTTTCATTTGGCAAGTCATCAAACTCATTCATCTCAAAGTGCCCAATCAGGTGAAAATGATCACACAAAGTGTTAAAATTCCTTGTTGGTGGTAAGTCATTAAAGTTTACACTAGCTTTCTATAAGTTAGGACCTGATCCCGGTAGTGTAAGTAAGGATCAGTTTATATGAATTAAAATTAACAATTCAAATTTGATAAAATTCTATGAAATTACCATGCAATTGTTTCATTCACGGAACTATCACTGCAGGTCAAAACTCCTTTTTGCCTCTTGAATTATTCTTTCTCATGTTCAGAGATGTGCTAAGAAAACAGACTTACTCAGCTATTTCTGGCAACTACACAAGCTATGCAAGAAAATAGTTCTTCCATTAAAAAACTTCCCCCTTCTTATCCATTCTGTAAATGCTATGGGAGCTAATTGTCAAGGTAACTCAAATCTCCTGAGATCACTGGTTTACCCTTACTGGGGCCTCTCCAAGCGCACAGGTTTCCTGATCCATCTTTTTACTCTTCCTTGGAGGTCTGTAACAATTTCTTATAAATGTTTTACTATTTGTTTTAGCTACATTTTGTATTTGTCACATTAGCTAACCTATATATGAATTTTACTCAAAATATCACAGTCCCTAATTAGATCACCACATCATTTCCCATCTTCCGATTTTGGCTCTTGAATAAATTGTATACTCTGATATTTTAATATTTTCCTTCCCTGATTCAGCCAAGTTTATGCCGGTTAATCAAGAGTCAGACATGTTTCTGTTTAAAATGTTTAACATTTTGTTCTGAAATATCACTTCATTTAAAGGATAAATTAGTTATCCTTTAAAAGTTGGGTTATCTCTCCCCCATCTATCACTACCTATCCTTTTGCTAAAACAACACACATAAAACTGAATACTAAAATTACAAGGCTACTTCCCTGCTAATTTCATATACAGATATAGCCTGTCAGTTCTAGATGACTTTGGATCAGCCCCAAACAAAATAAAATATTTGGGGTAGTATAATCCTGTATGAAACAATGTGATCTGTATAAAAAATCACTTACTGAATCACCAGCACCTCTTTCCACTCCTAGGAGATCTCCCATCCAAGCACTGCCTGATTTAGTATAGAATGATTTGTGGCTTTCCAGCTGTCATTCATTAATTCTTAGAAAATATAATATATAATACAATAGTATTCAGTCTGAGGTTGTAGTCTACAGTGTCTTACGAAGACTGTAATTTGTTTGCTGAATACTCTTTACAATTGTTTTCATACAATAATTGTAGCCTGTTATTTCTAAAACCCCTCAATCACATCTTACTCATTATGAAATACAGTTTCTCTCATATAGGCCCATAACGAAAGAGGGTTAGAAATTCCATCTGTGGAGAATCTGGACAGTGAAAAAATTAGTGGGTTTAAGACAAGAGATTTTGCTCTAGCACCTTAAACCACCCTGCATTTTTCTTTGGGAGACAGGAAAATACAAACAAGCCTGACAGCAGGGGCTAGAAGTGACTTGAGTGTTCTGATCCAGTGGCTTTGGCGCTCTATAATCAAGATGACTAGTAAAAGCTTCCCTGTTTTAGAAATAATATTACTTAGCTATAATTCACTGCTAGCTGCCAGTTTTGTTTGAGTAAAGTCTTTATTTAGAATCAGTGGTAGACTACAGAGATAGGAAAGGATGCTGTGACGTAGAGGCCCAGTTTGAGGATCCAAGAGTCAGGGGACTTGCCTTCAGACTAAGCCAAGAAGCAGCCTGCATAAAGCCAGTCAGAGAGCCTGTGTAATGCCTACCTCATCAAGGACTTTTGGCTAAATCTATGAAAAGTTCAGTTCAGCCCAAAACATAGCACCTTTAGATGTGCACTGTAGCAGAATTTTAGCACATAAGGAAGTTTTCTGCAAGAATCTCAGGCACACCTGGCTTCTCAGTAATCTGAGAAGACTGGGTAGGGAACTATTTTCCAGATTTATTGCTTTCTTGAATTTGCATCTAAATTAGCCTAAACTGCACATAAGGTACCTAAGAGCTTTCTCCCCCATTAGCTCTTGCAGAGTTAATTTCAGAAATACATAAAAAGACAGGAGCATAAGGTAAATGTGAAATGTATCATAACAGATACTGGGGTCAACAAAGCACAGTCATTGTTTCAGTGTTTAATAGGCACCATGACAGCAATTATTTTAAGGAAGGATTTGAAAAACAATGCTTCAAGTATTTTTATGAAGAACTCCTCCCATGCTCAAGGGTTTTCATGCTTTTAGCTATTACATCTGCAACTGAAGCTAACTGTAAAATTAGTAATTTATTTATCCCATGATACATATGTACACAATTGCAATACTAAAAGCAAGTAAGGCTCATCAGTGAACAACACTAGTAAAAGTTAGAACCTTTTTTACTGAATTTTAACATGCAGTATCTAATCAAATACCTGCAGAGACTCCCATACTGAAACATTTCCCTGTTCCTTCTTCTTGCTGATACCATTAAAACTGTTAATATACTGCTGTTCTTTCTAAACAACATTTGTGCCGTATCAAAATATCAAGTCAACACACAGAATAGCTGATTTTGTTGTACGAATTTCAGGAATGCAGAAATAAGAGATGCTCCTAAGCATAAAATAGAACATATAGACCTATAACTTGTAAATAGCTTTTGTTTCTGTAGCTTTTAGTAAAGAAACCCCTCCTTTGGAACACATATATATTTGAAAATATTTTTCGTCAACATAATATCCTTATAAAATGTACACTAGAATTAGTGGTCTGTTTCTTGTAGTAAATATCTATATTATTAAGAAATACAAACTCAAAGGAAAAGATATCTTCTCAGGAAATTAACTCTTTCTTCCTATTTAGCAACAGATTTGAAAGAAGATTAAACAAGACATAAAGTTATTGCTCATCTTACTTGGAAGGTACAATTGCTAAACATGAAATAATACTGAAGGCATGTTAACAGTGGTAGAACTGTCTAAAAAAACACTCATTCTCTGTAACACATTCCTAAGAATTTAGATTTATCAATGTGAAAACAAATTCAATATATGTAATTATGCATTGTTCTATTTTATATTTAGCCACATCTTTAAAGTAGAAATTTTCATTTAATAATCTGTGAATGTGCACAGAAGAGGACTCTGAGACATCAGAAAAAATATATATTTTATCTATCTCCCTCATTCGTCCAAAATCAACAGCATTTAATCACCATCACTGTCTCTTATTGGTGTTGTATGGAATTCAAGGTAATAAGTAGATAAGAATTCATAACTGACAATTTCCAGTTTCATGTGGGATTGCAGAAAGTGTTTTGACATTTTCTTAGCATAAGCAAAGCAGCAATACCTGTAGACAGTCTGAAGCATGGGCAACACTTTTTGAAAGTCTGGTGAGTGCCTGTTTCCTGTTCTGTTGATTTCCTTAAGGGTGAGACTTTTATAAATTGTGTGTTTGAATTAAACTAAGACTATTACTATCATATCTATAAAAGGAGGACCTGAGTTACCTGTATGGCTGTGAGGATATTGGCTAACGCCTGGCCATACGTGTCATGACAGTGAACAGCAAGAGCATTCAGAGGAATTTCTTTCATAACAGCTTCCAACATCCTTTTCATACTTCCAGGAGTCCCCACACCAATTGTGTCCCCCAGAGATATTTCATAACAGCCCATACTGTACAGCCGTTTAGATACCTGATTAGAAACAGAGAAATACAAAGAGGTCAAGATGCAAGAGTGAAAAATAGGGTTCAGACCATACGGTAAAAAGGACATACTTATGCATAGCTCTTAGTGTATTATAGGGTTTTGTCCCACTGAAGTGGACCTTGTATCAGAAATCCTCTTCTTGAAAATTGTCACCCAAGAACAACATCCCACAGACCCTCTTCTTGAAGTTTTTAGTTCTGCTTCCATACATGGAATAACCAACTAACCCTAATCCATCAACAACTTGCTTTTTGACTCTCCAACAGAATCCAAGGAAGCAAGGATTTATTCTACGAATTAAGTTTCTGTCAAGCCCTTTCCCAACATTTTCCTTTCTCTGGGGATGTTCCAGTCATTTGGTTTTCTCCACGTACTTTTCAGCCTACAAGTTGTACAGGGTAAAGACCTGCCCTTTTGTTTGCTTATTACACAGAGCTAAGCACTTGGCTGAACTAATACAATAAATAATTAACTAGAAGCCTGATTTTGCTTCCTCTTGGCACTGAAAGCATCAATGAAAACTGAAGTTTTAACATCATCTAGCTAGTATCAATTTTGTTTGCTTTTCATAAATCCAAATGTTAAAATACAAAAGAGCAAAACTTTAATACAATTAACATTACAGCCTTTATGTCTTCAGATTTCTCTTAGTACCAAAGAAAACCCTATGCAAATATTGCTCACTTCTATAAAGCCCTAAATGTTTCTAGAATTATGCCTTTGAGGAGTTCTTTGTATGAATAAGGGATTTGAGGTTTGGTCCCATAATGTTTGTACGGAGAGAGACATACACTCTGTAAAGCACAAAATTATGTTTGCACTGAAAATACTGCTTCAGAAATTGAATACAGGAACTCTGTATCTTTCTATCCATTTATTTGGAAAAGGTTTCAACCTATTTACAGTTGCCGAGTACGTCTGTCCCCTTTAGCATTCTGCACTGTGTATCAACGCTCCCAAAAGGAAACTCCACTGGCACGGAATCCCAGTCTAGAAATCAACTGTTTAGAAATGAAGAAATATACTCTTTTCCAGAACAACTTCAGTTGCTCTGCATTTTGCTGTTAAAGCAATTTCAGGACTTCATCAGTTGGATTGCTGTGAATATGTCTGCAGAAGCTGATAAAGTGCTGCACCAGCAGTCCCGGAAGTACTGGATTAATATTGCTATTCACTTAATTCAAAGAACAGCTGAAAAGAACTTCAAGTAGTTCGATTGCTCTGCTCAAACCTTGCAAGTTCCATGACTCTTGCAAATGTAGTAAAATTCTTTGTGCTTTAAAGTCACAAAGTCCTGGGTTCATATCACCATAAATTCAATGTATGCTTAAGAAAAGGACATTCACCAGGATTCCATCTTGCAGCATATTTTTATATCATCAATACATAGTAGGTGTTTAAACTGGACTACTGCTGTAAGACAAAATGGATCACCTGCAGTTAGTCATAGATTAGATTACCTCTACATAACCCCCAAACTTTTGTTTAATAGCAGGGTGAAAGAAGCAGACCGTATATTTTTTCTAGATGTTCTTTTTTTAATCCTTGATTCAAAGTATTTCTAAGTGAGCATCTCAGTGATGATTAGGGGACTATGTAAACAGCTAGAAATCATATTGCATTCATTTCTCTCCAGTGCTCAGTGTGTAGGTCTTTCAGCTTTCAGAAAATCAAGCCCTGAAAGGTGAAAGAAGAGAGTACTAACAAGCTGAGCACCATCACTGACTTTTCATGATCTAAACTTAAATCGACCCTTAAAAAACAAAGAGTTATATATTTAATGCCAAGAAGAATGTGCACATTCAAAAGCTGAATGAGAGTTTTTTGTACTGGATTTTCTATCCTACTGTCCTTCTACCCCCCTCTATCTCATCCTAGGAGAAGGCTACTTACTTATATTTTTGTTTTAACTTTTCAGTGTGGACTTTTGCGAGGAGGGTGGGGGAGAAGAGAATACATTATTTTGTCAGTGTAATCAGAAAGTGATGATGAGGTTGCAGCTTGGTTAATAGAACAAGGTTGTTTTGCACTCACTGCTCAACAATTTTACTACACGAGTCTTGTACTACTCCTCATGGGAGCACTGCCCTGATGCCAGCCATTGATCAAAATGTGAGCTGCTGACCCAGTACTGCAAAACCTTAAATTGTGAACAATCTTCCCTATTGCTGGGAAGAAAATCTAAAACTGCACTCTTAAATTGAATATAAATAGGTTGCACTCCAGTTCCAGATGTTTTTAAGTGAATAACAGCATAAATACACACTGCAATCCTGATGATGTAAGGGAAAGTCTGTAATAATCTAAATAATATTGAAACAAGAATATATACATTTTCTGTGGCCTGATCAGCGAGGGCAAATTACTGAATGCTGGATAATATTTATATGAATTCTCTGATCTAGGGTAAAAGGGAGCTAAGGAAAGAAAGAAGCAGGCAGAAAGACAACAGCTGCAGATGAAAACAATTGAGTATATGCCTGAAAGATAATGGGGAACACAACTGGCTTCAAGGATGTTCCATTGTGTTTCCAACAACTCTCAAGCCTTATTTGCCTAAGGTTAAAACTAACAAATTGGAGGACTATAAATGGTTAAAGAGTGACTCCATTTCAGGAAGCAGAGCGATAAAACAGGGCTATACAGTGGTTTATTTTACAGGATGAGAGGAGAACCAGATGGATGTGCTAGATAGATTCTACAAGTCTGAGGGCATCTGAAGTTTAGACACATTAGATCCTTATGCGTAAAACGGTTATGTATCTAGTAAGCCAGAAATGCATATAGGCTGGTTTGTGATCCACCTCTCTTAATTGTTTTTGCTCCAGGTAAAAAACCTTTTGCTTAAAATCTGGTCACTGTCATTGATCCTGGAAGAAACAGTTTCAACCTAAGTCATAGCTGCTGATTGCAATGCACAGCTAAGGGAGTGATGTGCTCCCATCCTGAGAAAGATGACGACTAGCAAGGCAACTCTCTGACAGGGTTTAGCAACACAGCCAGTAATTTTGATAATCCTGATTCAGCAAAGGACGAGTGTATGTGTTTATGTAAAAGCCATTAACAGCTAATCAGATGCTTCTAGATAAGCATCAATGCTTGCTGAACCAGGGACTGAATTAATAACTTAAGGAGGTACCTTTTATTTTTTAAGCACACACAGGATGATGAACAAGTATAAAAGAAAAAACTTACTAGGATGAAAAGAGAAAATAAAACAGCTGTGTGAGTAAAAGGTTGCAGGTCTGGAACACTAAATAGCACTCCCACTGTCAAACTGAAAGGGAACTCTTCTGTGAAAGGAGAGTAGTTAGTTTTAAAAAGCAACACATGGAAAGAAGCCTGTTGGGGAACATGATATTGCAGTAAGCAATTTACCAACAGCACAGCTGAATCTGTCATCACTGCTCTAACTAAAGCTGTATCACTTCTAACTTTCACTTCATATTAAAACCAATTAATTTAGAAATATTGAATACCTTCCAATTTAGCTGTTTTTTCAAAGAGTGAGAGTACACGCGGCTGCCATGGAAGCAGCCCTATCACAAGTTCCATCTGGAACGTAAACTAGAAGATGCAGGAGGACAGGACCTGAAAGCCACACACACTGAGCACAAGATACAAGACAAATGTTGACTAGCTGCTACAGAACAAAAAAAGTGGTTTGCAGATTCTGCTAGGCTGCAAAAAAAAGGTGATTAAATGTAACAGGCACAGTGGAATAGAAGGCAAATCCTCCTCCAGGAGGAAAGTCAGTATGTATTGCATTGTGTGTCTTGAATTCTCTTCCTACTTTCATACCCACTGCCCATTTCACCTTCACTGCCCTCTTTGCCTTCCTGCCTTCCTTCCACTCTCCTGCCTTTTTAGGACCTCATCTCTTTTCTGCTGGAGAGAAAGGCTGGACAAAACATCTTCCTTCTCCTTTATCTTACTGGGAAAAGGGCACAGGAAGGGAGGGTGCATCTTATTCCATCACAGCAGAATAGCAAGGTAAGTAGTAGGAAATGATGTTGTGGATGAGTTTTGGTTCGTGCCTTTATCACATGATGCTTGTACGTCATGTGCCAGAAACACAATGTTTTAGTAGTGGCACTACTGATAGGCAGTGAGCAGTATGCTCGTGCCAGCATAGAATAAATTTTACAGCACTTTCCCTTTGCAGGAGGTTGTGCTGAAAATCATCTCATGCAGCACGGTCCACTGACAAATGTGCTTGACTCTGTTTCTTTAAGCACTTCCTTGATATCTTGTTGAAGGAAATAGCACATATATATATTTTTTTCTTCTCAAGGCTGATTTTAATAAAAATCACATTATTTTCCTTAAATTTGACTGGATATGGTTGAAAAAAATAGGGAGATTATGCCACTAGTTTTAGAGTCAGCTATGTTTTGTGTTTGTTTCCCTTAAATTTTATTCATTAAAGATCTTTTTAAGATTAAGTAGAGAAAATAACTTAGGCACACTTTACAAGGTATATTTTTATCATTAAAAAGACAAGCCAAAAGTGCATTCTTACTTCGGCCACTTTAGCTGGTGTGATGTTTCCTTCATATGGGCATCCCAGTGCACATGACACATACCTACAATAAAAAGAACAACACACAAATATACTTTTGTTTTATATACACTTATCTGTATTGGTCCACATGTTACAATCAAAAAGAAGTAAAGTTTAAATAGAACTTTGAATATTTAAGTGGGTCAATGTAGAATAAAGATTTAAATGAAAAGTTAAAATTGCATCAGATGAAAATAGCAGATTTCTCTTTTTTTTAAATCACAAATCACAGTTTTATAGCTTTATTTATGATCAATAAATGTCACAAATTGTAAAGGATTCACGATGCAGCCAAGTTAATGCTACTGCAGGAAAATTCAAATTTTCCTGGTATTTCCTTTTTAAATTGTAAGAGCCCGCTCAAGATTTTTCTTGCCTGGCCCACACAAAGTATTCAGAGAAAGTAAGGTATCATTTACTTCCTTGTGCCAGCTACCTGGACCATAGATAGCAGCACAAGGAAAACTTATAACAACTCCACTACCCTGTAAGTAGAATTGTGGTGAACGGGGTAGCTCTAATCCTACCCCAGTCAATTTCTCTGTTGGCATTTCTATCCCAGCACCCCACAAAAATGGTAATTCCATTGCTAGCCATAGCTTAGGTATGGCTTGGGACAAGAGGAACTGAGAAACTGGACTGTGTCTCTCAGCAGCTATCTGCTCCATGAAGCACAAAAAGTGCTCCACAGCTGAGCCTTCACAGTCTTAATGCCGTGTTAATGTAGAATTTGATTTCAATTTCCTTTTTTAATGACATTTAAAAGCCGTGACATTCCAATTTAATTTTTAATTGTTTATCTTAAATTGATTAAGAATAGGATTAAACTAACCAGAAACAGGCCTTCAAAATCAAAATAAGTGTGGCTGTAGAGGGATTTACAACAGATTCAGAGGCAGGTAGAGCCCCAGTCTCAATGGGAGGTTGCTCAGCTTCTTAGTAGGAGAATAAGAACCTTCATCGAACCCTCATCACTCCCTTTTCCTCAACACTGAAGGATAAAATGTAAAATTATACACTGTATAATGCAAACTGGATTGAGCAGATGCCAGTTTGCATGTAGCCAAGGTCCAGAAGGTAAGGGGTGTATTGTTTATTTGCAGTTGAAGGAGAAACGGAAAGATAGAATGTGAAATCAGGATGAGCAACAGGCAAAAACAAATTATCAGCATTTTAACACATAGAACGTATTCCATTCCAATAGGTGAAGGTATAGTTTTGCACAGCGGAAACAGCAGTAAGAAAGAAGCAGCCCCTGAACCTAAAAATAATCTGATTAGCCCTGACAACGAAATGGAAATTTATTTTGTTTCCACAAAAGTGGTTGGGTGCATTACATCCTCCTCATAATTTCAGTCCAGACGACTAGTAGGCATGATTTCAATTATCTGTATGTTATGAAAATCAGGGTTTTTTGAGACTTGGCCATAGATTTCATCAAATACCGTCCACCCCAATTTAGATGTCACCATTTAAGTTTCAAAATTCTGAATTTACTTATCTACATTAAAAATAAAAAGGTAGCTACTTTAAGCAGTAAAAACACTGCCTTGCTTTTCAGTGACACATGCTCAAATACAGTACAAGATAATTTCCTTATATTTTACATGCATACAGAGAGATTTTCCAGTGAAATCAAGCACAAAAAATCTCAGACCCAAAGGACTGTTCTTCATAATAGTACGGTGCCTAGAGTCAGAGAACACACAGTCTTTTACTGAAACTATTTTGCAACATAACCCACAACACTCACTATGAAGTGAGCAACAGTACTAAACATGAAGAAAGTAAATGCAAAATGCACAACATACAACTACACGTTCCCTCTAATTAGCTATATCTTGTATGTTCCTAACAGTTATATATATTATTGTCAATAAGATCTGTATTTGGTAGTGATAATGCAGCATGAATGACATCTGGAATGGAGTAGAGCAAACAAAAGTAAAAGCAGGCCACAAGGAAACATTCCCTGTAGTTCATGCTAGCTAGCAGAAACCTGCCTGAGCTCACATAATTCAGCTGGGCCTGCTGCGGTATTAAAGGATGTGATGACCCGAGGAATCTGCCTCCTATAGCGTAAAAATCTGTTTGAGATTATGAGCTCTCTGCATGCTTACATCATTGCGTTTAAGCTAAAATGTTAAACAGGAAAAATACGGTAGATATAATCTATCTGGACATCGATATTCAATATTAAACTAGAGAAAAAAAGATTATTGAAAGAATTAGACAGGTAAAGAACTTCCTAACATAGAGAAAACAAAGTCATGTGGAGAATGAAAAAAGAAACTGCTTTTAGGAGAGTTCATTGAGGATGAGTTTGGCACAAATTTATTTAATCTTTTCATGTAGTGAATTGGCATAAAAAGTAGAAGTGTGATGAAAACATTAAATTTAGTGGTATTGTACAATGAAGATGTACAATGATTCCATGAAGAAAGGACAGGAGCAATAGAAATGAGACTCAGTTCATGGCATTGACAAAGAAAGTGAAATGCCTAAAATGAGGCTGTAAAAGAGTCAAATACACTCCAAACATATATCAAGAGAAACATTTTTAGTACAGATCATAAAATATGAATTCTATTTGACAAGGTCTTGTTATGTTCTCGTTTGAAATAAGAGACACAATTTGAGTCATTCATACAAAAAGTAGTACAAGTTGGAACAGATGTAGAGAAGGGCTGGTACAGCTAGCAGGGGTACAGAGAGCCTATCATACAAAAGGAGAAAATATATGCATCAACATGAATGGGGGAGATAATCAACCATCTGCTCTGAGCATTTGCCAAGACATCTAGACTCAAGGCAGCTCCAGGTGCAATGCTTCATAATTGCATTTGTGCAGTTCCAAATTAATAAGCTTCAGTGAGAGGAGACAGGTTTCAATAGAAAGGTAGATCTTTCATCTACAGATACATTTGGCACTTACATTTTCTCTTTAGTGTTTGAAATAAGCCACAAGGCATAAAAAGAGAAAAGAACACCAGTCAAAGCAGAGCCCCAAGACCACCACCAACACCACTCCAAAACAGGAGACAACTCAGAAGAACATGCTGAAGGAATGCTTAGAAAGAAGATCAAGAAGACAGAGCTACATAAGGCAAGAGAGGACAAAAGAAGGCCCTAGTCAACTGCAGCAAACACTACTGACAAGTCAAGAAGAATGAGGACAGACTACTGTTTCTGAGATCTTGTCATCAGGGAGTTTGGTGAGAGCTGTTGCAGTTGCAAGCAAGGAACAGAAGCCAAAGTGTAGGAGTTACAGGAGGGAATCACAGAATAGGGTCTCCAGACAGTAATTATAAACAGCGCCTTCAATGAGCTTAGGGAATGAAGAAGAGATAGGCGATGAGATATGAGATGAAGAACCGACTGGGGTCAAAGGTGAAATTTTTAAGAGACAAATGCTTGCTTATATTGCAATGGAATAGAGCCAGCGGATAGTGAGAGGTTAAGAAAGAGAATAAGGGAGGGGAGAAATAAGGGAGAGAGCAGAACGTGGGGTCACTGGGGCAAGTGGCAGGGGTACAGACGGAAAGTAGACAAGAAACTTCTGCTGCTTTGACAGTGGAAGAGAAGAAGGAGGAAGGATTATAGAGGGGAGGGAGAACAGAATGACAGAAGGAAGATCATATTGTATCTATTTTTCCTTCGGAGAAATGAGCAAGATCCTGTGTGAAGAAAAGAAGCAGAGGGAAAAAGAGAGAAGAGTTTGAGCAACAAGTTACAGAGGCAACCGGGACTCAATTTTGGGATTCAGTTGAGTTGGAGAATACAGCTATTTTCTAAAAAGATGGTAGGACTGAAAGAAAAAAGAATTTGTAATGAAAAAGGCTGTCCTGATTTCAGGATATTCACCAGAGACACTCCACAGTATGAGAGCAGAAGCAAATTTCTGAGAGTTCACAAAGCAGACTTTGCAATGCAAGTGTTTAATTCCAAATATGTGCTTAAATCTTTGCCGAATCAAGGCCAGAGTTTTTAGTAGCTTAATCACGTCTTCAGTGGACAATCAAAAAAAGAGCCCATGCAACCACAGATGAAAAGAAGGACCTGCAATACATGAAGGTTGTTCTATAAAACTGCTCTAGGAAAACACAGGTAGATGCTGCTTCTCTCAGTCAGGTTCTGTGAAATCAGAATTACTCCCTGTAGTAAAAAGTGATAAAAAGAAGTTCTCTGCTTGTTTCACCAGGCAAAGCTTACCCAGACTCTTGCCTGTTCTCCAGATTTCACTGCAGGTGAGTATCATGTGGTCATCTCATAAGTTTTTTTCTATTCATATAACAACAATTAAAAAAATCCAACAACTTTAGTGTATAACATTTTGAACAAAAAATGCTGAACAGTCTCTAGGGATGGGGAGGGAGAAGGAAGAGGAAAGGAAAAGAGTTTTCGATTTCTTCCAATAAGTCAAAATCAAACTGCAGTGTTCAACAAATGGTATAGGCAATATATGGTCTCTATGATCCAGGTCACTAAGACTGGTGATAATCACCACACCAGTCCAATGACTATGAAGTGCAGGATATAAAATCACAAACAGGGTAAATGAGCAAATTTTTCATAACCAAAGTGTGTTAAAAGCAAAATGAATCCAAGCAGAAACTCAACTCCATGTTGTAATCAGCCCTTTGTCAGCTTGTTTCAGCAAGACTTCCAGAGCCAGATCCACAGCTGCTACCACAGCTGGAAGCCTGAAGCCTCCTGAGAAGCCAGTTGCAGACTCAGATGCTGCTGTTTCCTGTTTATTATTATAGTGTAAGTTCGCATATAATTTACCATGTTCACTGCAGATGTATTTATTTTTATTGGATGTTCGTGCTAAAATGTATATGCCGATCATTTGGTGAATTCATAATATTAAGGTTGATATACTCTGTCTTTTTGCAGAGGAAGCCATTTGTTAGAAGCAGGCAAACTTTACTGTAAGGAAACAGAAAACACAAAGAAGATGGGAGAGAAAGGAGATTCTTTCAGAAACTGAATCTCTGAGCCAAGACCAAAATGTGTAAATAAGGCCAGGATTTTTTTCTACATTTGATTTTTTATTAAAAACCCCTCCTTTTATTTAGTACTTAACTATAAACAATACACATGCTATTCTAAGTGAGAACCTAGGATGATAATAATAATACTTTTTGAGTGCCCAGAAATGCTGTTACAGATCTTGCAAGGTGTTGCAAAATGTAACTTTCTGCTTAGAAATAGAGCAAAACTATTACTGCAATGAAGGGCCACTTAATCACTTCAGGTTTAGTGTATCTGATTATCTGTGCACCAATCAATAACATACTAGCAGACATACTGTATTATTATCTTATAATTTGATACTAACATTCAGAGTCTAATTTTACACTATCCTTTCAAAGAAACAGAAATCATTTTGAATTTCCAAAGGTGTCACATACTAAAAATCAAAAACCACCAGCTCCTTTGGCCCACCAGTATCACCTTCTACCTTTCTGCAGGCACATAAAAATGGCTGAAAAGGGGTATAAAGTTATCGCTAAGGAAAAGCTCTCCTCCTACCAATCATCCAATAAGAGAGAGCTAGTATAATGGCTCCTACATCTTTTTCTTAACCTGTCCCCAGTACAGAGAAACACACAAAATCCCCACATTCTAGCAATCTCTGGATTCTCAAGCTGCGCCAGGGGACTGTGAACAGCTGGCTTAATACAGTGTAAGCATGAAGACTTGTTTACCACTTACTTATACACCAAAACGTGTTGCTTCCAACTCTATTAGAGGCTCGTCTACACCGTGTTGTTCACCTAGTCTCAAGTACAGGCTGACTTAACAGTGACTTGAAGGCGTTAGTTGCTTTTAGTAAATACCTGAAGCGGTAATAACAGTGCAAACACCCTGCTATCAATATAGTTGTGACTATGCTGAAGAACTACACAATGTCATCAGAAAAGGAGAGTTTAAAGCAATACAAAAAAAATGTGTACTCCAGCCCCAAGTATTCCAGAATGTCAGAGATAATTGAGTTCAAAGTTTCTGTCTGTATTCATAAAACACATGCAGCTTTGAACTGTGCTGATTTCTGCAAGACTGCATTGTTGGCGCTTATCTCATGGTAGTTCTAATTACTTATATAAAATACTGTACTATAAGGCCTGCCAAATCTCTCATATTAAAGACATTAATATGAAATGTAATAAAAGGAAAAGGGGAATTATTAAACTGAATTATAAAGATCAGATTATCTTGATAATCATAATTTTCTAACAATATTCAAATTAAATAGCCGATTACTATTTTCCAGAATTATTTGTTATAAAGTATATTAAAATCAATTCGTTCTTAAAAATCCATTTTCAAAATAAATCAGAATGTCACTAGCAGATTCAAGACAATCAGACTGATTTCTGTTATTTCTGTCATTTTTCATCTTATCTTGTCCATTATCACAGAAATAAAGTAATGATTCGTTCCTATCATCAAGAAGGAAGTGTATCTGTAGTAACCTGTACAGCCTTTATTATAGCATAATATAAAAAGTATCAGTTGTGCTATTTAAAGATACTAAACAATACTGCAAAGCAATAATTGGTGTGGTACCTATCTGTCATGGCAAGTATTTTTCCTGTATTTCAAGTGGATCGACCAGTATTTGCATTTTATATAAAAGCAAATATAAGCTAAATATTGATACATTTCAATAGTCTTTTATGTATTGTGAACTTTATTATACTGTTCATTCTTAAAAGTTATAGGTCTACCAAATACATTTTAAAGGAATTACATACATCAACTTAGAATTAATGTATGATTACATGTGCTCTAAGTTACAAGCAGCAGCTTCTTAAATAAAAGCTTTTAGAGTTAAAATAGTTATTTTACAGCAAACATTTCCATCTGTTTTTCTAATACTGAACCGCTAAACATTTGCATGCACATTCACATTTGCAAATGCAAATAGTCCAACTGGCCTCAGAAAAGCTATTCACAAAAAACTTTTTCAGGATTGGGACATAAGTATGCAAGACGGTTTTTATACAATGGTCACGAGGAGGTGCTTATTTGGTACAGAAAAAAAAAAATTCGACTTTTATATTCCCATTAAATTTACATTAGGACTACAACAGTCACATACAGAACTAACTGTTTCAACAGAAGTTCGTCTGAAGCTATTTCACTGTTACAGGACACAAGGCATGTACTGAAGTGCCATTTGTGCGAAAACAGAGACAGAGGACTCCTTACTTCACCCCACCCAAATAACTTGTTCTTCTGCTGCAGTAATTGCAATTTATTTCTGTCTTTCTATGTTTTGGAATACATTCACTTGGAAGAATCTAGTTTAACCAGAATGTATTTGTCTAACAACTTCTCTGTACACTTCACTTAAATTTACATTACATTCAAATTAAAACACAATCCAAGGGACTACTTGCAATTAGCACATGCCACAGCTTTCCACTAATCCTAGCTGTTTGGCTTCATCTTTAAGCACTGAAAAAGTAGTAATATCTGTAATAGTACCTGAATTAGGCATTAAAAGATGCAGTCCTAAAAACAGCAGTATTTTGTGCCATTTCACGTGCAAAATATGCATAGTAGTCATTAGCTGACCAGTTTATAACATTGATTTGGCACAGCGTCTCCACAGAATGTGTCCCAGATGTTATTACAAAGTTTTTATGCATGTACAAAAAATAAAAATAAAAAACCCTTTATGACACTAGTAAATGGTCTAACTTCTATGACCATATGCAAGATTTCAATTCTTCATAAACATTTGAAGTAATTTAGTAAACATTTAGAAAACTGTATACTGTGCTACAGATTTTAAATGTGACAGCTGACAACATAAATTTTCTGGATGATGATAGAATCAATGTTAGTGCAGCTGTAGCAACAGTAAGACATGCAAAAGTTTAAAGTTTAGTTTCAACTGTTTGAGTGCATTTTTCATAAGAATCAAGGATTGCCAATGATTTACACTCATAACATGAATTCTAAATTGCCAGTAAAAATAAAAAATAAAATTTGAACCCTTTAGAATTATTTTTGGAAGTATTTTTCAACTGCACAAGTAAGGAGTTAGGGCAAAGCACTAAATTATCCATTTCCTGCAAATAAGTAACACTTTAAACAATAATAGTGCTTTAGAAAGGAAACAACTTCTGTATTGAAAATAATATAATTTACACATATTAATATTTTTACTACCTAAGTAATTCAAGCAGAATATTTAGCCTACAAAATTTACAAGCCAAACTGTGTAGCTGTGGGACTTTGCCTGAGCAAAAGCTGCAGGCTTTTGCTTTGGTTCTTTAGTAGGGTGATAAAAAATTCTCAGCACACGGAGCGCGTATCATTGTTCACTGCGTTATTCTGTGTTATCTTGCACCACTAAGCCCACTAATGCATTTACTGTATCTATTGTAATTTACATAAATTACAAGGTGCTAACCCTTGGTCTATGCACAGGTACAATGAGGTTCATCTGTTCTAATTTCAGATATCAAAGAAAATCATCTACAGCCCATGACTTAGGCCATCTATAGGATTACTAACAGAGGATAGGATCCAAACTCCTCTACTGTCAAAAGGAAGGATCATCCAGAGGGTGAATCATCTTATCCAAAAGTAGGGATTTAAATACATATGATAAACCATAGCCTGAAGGCTGCCTATCCAATAACTAAAAGCAAATTTAGGATGACAAGCTCAGACTTAGATGGCTCATGTTACAACAATAGATGCAAATAATATATAATTATCATAATTAACACTCAACAAAATAAAACCTGAAACTAATCTTCTCCATGAAATTAAAAAACAATCAGCCAAATAACGAGTGCCAATTCAAAATACTGAAACTGAATGTAAACTGCTGAAGTACTTAACATCTCATCCTTTTATTTCTACAGTGCTGGGTTTGACAGCATTCAACAGAAACTCCAGCTTTTGAAACTGTAAGTTTCTGCCCCTCTTCCTATGGCTGCTTGACTTTCCTACGTGATGCTCACAACACAGATCTGGAAAGCACAGGACATAAAGACAATTTGCCACAAAGCCCTGACTGTTTCAGGGTTTAGCAAACTTTACATGGGATGCACAAATGTTTAGGAAAATGCTGTTTCCCAAATCTGTCACTCAAAACGCCCTTTTCAGTAGCAGCTAAATAAGGGAGAAGATCATAAATTGCAGACTTTGATAGTAGATTTTTTTGAATGTTACCTCTCCAGGAAAAAGTCACTCCTTGATTGCAATGAATATTTCTACCAAAGCTGTTCCTAAGTTTCACTTCCTGATTATCTTTTCTACGCTTGATTTTCACTTGAGAGGGGAAGTCCTGTCTTTTATATAATACACGCTTGTGGAAGTTTACATTGTATTTAAAGCAGATGATTAATCATATTAAAAGTCTCCTAAACACATGGCAATATTTGGGAACCAATAAACTATTTTCGTTCAAGGCCTAATGAATTCCCTATAGTGGCGCAGACTTTTGTTGGGTAGTACAAGAGAATTTACAGTTTCAGTCTTCTAGAATTAAGTTGGAACTCATGGTCCAGTTCTGGGCTCCCCAGTACAAGAGAGACATGGCCCTACTGGAGAGAGTCCAGCGGAGGGCTCTACCAAGATGATTAGAGGGCTGGAGCACCTCTCCTATGAAGAAAGACTGCAAGAGCTGGGCCTGTTCAGCCTGGAGAAGAGAAGATTGAGAGGCGATCTCATCAACGTGTACAAGTATCTGAAGGGGGAGTGTCAAGAGGATGAGGCCAGTCTCTTCTCCGTGGTGCCCAGCAACAGGACAAGAGGCAACGGGCACAAACTGAACCACAGGAAGTTCCACCTGAACCTGAGAAAAAACTTCTTCACTGTGAGGGTGCCAGAGCATTGGAACAGGTTGCCCAGAGAGGTGGTGGAGTCTCCTTCGCTGGAGATATTCAAAACCCGCCTGGATGTGATCCTGGGCAATATGCTCTAGGTGACCCTGCTTGAGCAGGGAGGTTGGACTAGATGATCTCCAGAGGTCCCATCCAACCTAAACGATTCTGTGATTCTGTGATTCTGTGATCTACTTCCATAATGTTCCCCCCTCAGAAATATCTGAAAGTGCTGTAAACGGATTTATTTATTTCCTAGATTTGTTATCCAAAACTGACGCTTCTTCTTTATGGGTACTTCTTCAATTTATAACTAATTAGAAGTTTTAAATCCACCTCCAGAGCTTTGTTCAACTTCTGTGATATCTACCACTAAAAGAAAAGTCCTTCTAGAATTCTGCATTCATATGTTCTTGCTACTTGCTCATGTTTTTCTGGTCTTCAGAATTCTACTCTAGCAAATACAGTACACTGGAGTTTAATAGAAAGTGCTGAGGTAGAAAGACACTGAACAATCCTTTTGATTTTTTATTTCTTAGCAATCATGAAGTCTCAGTGCTTCTTACAGATTCCCACATTTCTGCAACCTATGAGGAGTGCACTTCAGTTAGTATGAATAGGCAGGAACAAGACTCACTGCATCAAAATATTTGGTAACTATTCTCTTGAAAACATATTTATCCAGACTCTAACGCATAGCAACAATTTACTTCTCATGAATAACTATTTTGCCTCTTTTAAAAATCTCTAGGAGGGATATTTCAAAAGCGCACTCAAAGTCCAAACAGTTTATGTTAACCAGTTCTCTTTTATTTTCTAACTTACTAATATGCTCAAAACTTTCTTTTCAGTATATTCCTATATTGAAATCCACATTCAGTCAATGTTTCCGATGCTGAGAATTATTATATCGGTTAGTTTTCTTTGTTATGAAATAAGGATCTCTATTCTACAATTTAGATTCCTAACAGATTTGTAGCAGATTAGCTATGCTGTTATTCAATTACTTTAGACACCCCTGGACAAATACCAGATAGTCTTCTCCTGGTAACTCACTGATTATTAAAACATAACTTTAGTCCAGTATCTCGTCTCTTGATGCCTCAAACTCTAATTTTAGCTGGAATAAAGTAGTTCCCAAGCTAATATCCTGTGGTTAAAATAGCTGTAATATAAATTTAGTTTCTCCTCAATATCCTTATTCTCTCTAATTGAATTCTTGACTCAGCTATAATCCCACAAATCCAAAGATTCTGCTGATGGCTTCCTGCTTCTGAATGATTCACTTTTCTTACACCTGCAAGCATGAAGAAGAAAGCTACAGGTGGAGTGAACTTAAATCAATTTCATTCATGGCTTTGAATGTATTTGCTTTGTAACATATCTGTTATGTTGCAAACACATCAGACTGCACATGTCAACGTATTGCTCCTGGCATGACAGACTCACTGAAAACATCCTGCACATACTGTGTGAAGGTTGCCAAGGTTTGCATACAGGTGTAAAATTACAGATTTCTGTATTAGATGCACAGACTACACACTTTTAAAACATAATTTGACTATATTTTCCCTGCGTCCAATTTTCTCATTTCTTCTCATCTCTGGATTACTGTTTTTTTCTCTTCATTTCATTATGTGGTTCCTTATACCCCTCTCTTTGTGCTCCCTTATCTTGTTTTCCTTCCTTTCATTCTTCATTATTGTAATACTCTTTTCTTTTTTTCTGCTCTGCCTTTCTATCTGACAGCTTTCTGCCTGTTCTTTCTTTCTCTCTGCTACACAGAGTTGATCAGGTAGTAGACAACACACGTATGGGATCACTGCAGAATTCTATCATGGGAACAGTCATTTCCATCACGTCAGTGTATAACTCCCAGAATAACTGCTACTGGGATGCTACAAATGCCTTAGACATACGTTACGTGAAAAAAGCAGCAGGTTGCCACTTAATTAAATATGTGCAAACTAAGGCAGAGAAGGCAGAGAAGACAAGTTACCATTTTACGCTCCAATATCAATCTAGAGTCAACCACAGGGAGCTGCCTCAGCATCAGTAGTTTACATCCTCTGTTGCAAAGTCCATTTGTTGACACCCATAGCTATCCAAACATAAAGACAGTGTAAAAGCCTCGAGGATTCCCTTGAAGGTAGCCTGCTCTGTTGTACCATTTGGTTGAATTTTGGTAGAGAAATACAGGAATATGAAACAGAAAAATTGCCTGATAGGCTTAGACATCTGGGAAAACCAGAAAATAACAGTTTTTACTTAAAACTCTCGTTAGTGCCTAAGGTTATGTTGCTGTCTTCTCTGAATTCACTGCCTGTCTCCTACACATATTTGGGACCCAAAATTTAGGTATCCCTGAGCTTAATCCTCTTGAAGAACCCAGTTTGCTAGTTATGTTCTCAGCATAGAATTTAATTTCAGAAAAACATGGCAAAGAGTAGTGCTAAAGACCTTTTAAACAACAGAGTTCTTGTAAGAGCTCAGGAGGACAGAGCTTGATTCTACCTGAGAGATTAGTACAGTATTTAAATTCTGGTAAAAGTTTTCATCTCTTAATCCAGCGAAAGTTCTTATTTCTTTATCTAGTAACTGTTCACCTAAAACACATAATTAAGCCAGGGAAAAAAGCCTCAAGCATGTATGAGATATGTGTTAAAAACTCCTGACACTGAGGCAGAAATCAGATCTCCCTTTTTCAAGGCAAATGCTCTACCACTGTATTATACAAAAAATGAGTAGTAGCATGATCTCATCACTATTTCTGGAGGAAAGAGATATCCCTGTATTATTCCCAGAAAGATTTTCAGATACTGAGTCTCTGAGGTACCTACCTCTATCCATTTTCAGCTTCAAGTACTTTCTGAGCCTGATGTAGTTTGTCTCACTGTTGAGTTACTCCTTAAATCTTTGTAACCTTTTTTGCATTCACAAGGACTTTCACAAATAATCTTAGATACACAGTTTTGTCTAACGCAAAGGAAAATGTAACTGAAAAAGAGAGACTGCTCAAGGACCAGTATCATTCAGGAGTACTTCAAATTTAAAAGAAAATACTCAGAAAGATAAATACTAGAAGAATTAAGAGCATTATGCACTGTAGACTCCACATACTTAAATGTTTCAAGTTTCCAGAATGAACTTTATCAAGATTTTTTTTCCTGCAGGAATAATTTTGTTCCATCATTTGTATACCTTAATTCTATAGTGAATGAATTGATGCATAACCAATACTACATAAAATAAAAATATGCAGGCTATTTTAAGGTTCAGCAACGAGTGTTACGAGTTCTTAGCAGCACAAAACAAATTTTATTCTGTCATCTTTGGAAATAAAACTGACTAAATTTCTATAATAAAGTGGATATTTATATACAAAACAACTTATTTTTTGTAATTTCCAAACAAAATTAAAGTTACCAATTCTAGTTACAAAATACAGAGCAAAATACTAAACATACTCAAATTTTTATAAAACATTTTCGTAACAGACTATTGTTTCAACTTAAGTGTGAAAATCTGATAGCATACCTTTCTAGGAGTACAGAAAAATAAATCATAATGACAATGCCAGTAACTACAAATTACTTAAGAATCCTTATATTTACCCACGCACTGGAATATTCATATTTCCTGCTGACTTAGCAACTTCTGCAAATTTGTCTATGCTTTCTTCAATTGAACAATTAATATTCATTTTGCTAAAAGATTCAGATGCTGCACCAAATACTGAGACTTCTGTAGCTCCTGCTGCAATCTGAAAGATATATTTCAATAAAACAGAAGAGTAACAACTTATTAAAAGATTATAAGTGTTTAATGCTGTAAGATATTCTAGAATTTTAGTACATTATAAGTCTCACCAATATCTAAAGTATAAGTGCAATTTTAATTCTGAGTGTTCTTTAATCAGTTTGCATGCTAACAAATCAAATCAAATGAATTTTATGAATTCATTTCACTATGGCATATTTACTTCCTCTTCTTGTCAATTGGATAAGCATACATTTTTTAAAAGTTAAATACAGGTATTAAGATGTAGGAAATCATATAACCTCCAGCTACGAAAATAACTACGACTGATATTTATATTTTATTTTTCAGAAAACAAGATCCTACAGACTCTCTGAAATATCCATCCTCTCTATGAATGGCAGTAAGTTACTCTCATGCTTAGGACAAGCTCTGTACCTGCATGTGCCCAGGATGGCAACAATATCTGCTTCTGCAGAATCTAAGCTTCAGCAACCCTGACAAGAACAAGAATCTTTTCCAATGGAATGGAGAAAACAAAAATCAGCAAAAAATAATTCAGGACTCACTTACAACTATTTTATTTTCACTATATCATCAAATAAGGCCTAGAGATACGGCAGATATAATTCAACTCATACAGCTGCCATTGTGGACTAAGGGTAGCACTATAAATCTGACTATATTGTTGTAGTTAAATCTCCCAGGTACTGGTTTCCATCTTAACATAGGTCACATACGCAGCGTGAAAACTGAATCAGAGTAAGCCATAAATGTCCAAAGAGGAGTATGCATTCCAAATATGGCTTGTCCTATATCCAAACAAAGTACAGAAAGCACGAAAATCCTTCAGAAAACAAAAAATACCTGTAAATATTTGATTATCAAGATGTATTGCTTTAAGAAGACTGAAATGCTCCATTCTTGTAAGTTCAAACACTTCGTTTTGAGTTTATTATTTTGAATAAGTTTTGTATGAACTGAAATATTTAACAGCATTTGAACCCTACTGAAATGGTTCAAAATTTAAGAGATCTAATACAGTCCTACAAAGCATTTCCATTTAATTGTCTCACCACCTTCCAGTAAAAACCTATTCTTCAGAAACTCTTCTAGGATCAACAGGTCAAAGAATGAAAAGGAATTTTCTTTCTCTGTATATGGAAGCATCATTCATAGCAACTTGCAAAGACCGACTGATACTGCTATTAAAATATGAATATATGGTAGTCAATGTCATTATGTAAATTTGGTCATTTTTCACCAAAAAAACCTGATAGCTTTGCATTAAAATATAGCTTAGTTCTAATAGGACAGGGTGTATGATATTAAATAAGTAGTTTATGGTACTGAATTGAAAGTAGCTGAAACATGAAAATGCCAATTGCAGATATCTTTCAGGAATGTTAAGACATTTTCCAGGGGTGCACTTACAGCAGAATGAAAACCTTGAAGATTAGGTGTGAGAACAGGATACTGGACTCCAGGATGCCGCTCAATGCCTCTCATTACTTCTTTGTGATCTGCCATCTAAAATAGATAAATATTTTGTACTGATTATCAGTTATTTTCTGATTTGATATGGTAAAGTAGAAATTATCTTACATTGTATTTTTGTCTTGACTAGGTATATAGTTTGCAAAAAAGTATAACAGCAAAGTGGTTAAATAGATATTGTACAATGACTCATTTTTACATTTCTTAACTTTTGAATACTTGAGTTGCAAGCTTTTTAATTCTATGTTATTATAGAACTGGAGATAAAATTTCTAGAGTGTTTATTTTGTATCTGTTAAAAACAGAAACTGCAGTATGTATTCATAAAATTGTGATCATGTGGATCACGTGGATCAATTTGTTATCGCAATTCTAAACCTACCTCAACAGACTCAACCAGCAGAACTGACAGAATAACTAATTCTCAAAACCATCAAAACCTTCAAAGTTTTCCAAAATCTTCAGCCTGATTGAAAATGGCTAAAATGACAGAATCACAATCACAGAATGATGCAAAAATGGACTTTACAAAAATGGACTTTACAATCTTAAATGTAATTGAACCTCAATTGTACTCAATACTGCAACCGGCATGTCTGAAAAGACTAATCAGAATAAAACAATTCTTAAAAAACATAGCAAAATCCAGTTCTTTGCATAGTGTAACTTTTTAATACACTTAGAATTTTCTTTTAAAGAAATAAAATTGTTTCATTACAGAAAACGTGTTATGAACAAGTCAAAGAAAATTACCTTATTCAAGCATTTGTTTTCATTCACCGTATCTTACTGCACAACCTCCCTCCCTCTAAAGAGAAGCCATGCCTTTTAAAGAAATATTTATGCTTTTCTCACTCATGATTAAATATAGCTCCATGTGCTAATCAAGAAGATTAATCAGAGACTTATTCACGTAATAAATTGTAGATTATTTAGACCAGTACACTTTCTTGAAAGAAGTGTAGGAATAATGAGTTTACGTTTTAATAGTGCCCGTATCTGGAAAAAATAAAATTAATTAAGCATATCTCACATCTCATGTCTTTAAGACTCTGAGTTTTAAAAAAAATGAATCTGAACAGTATGCTTTCAATGCTGTTTAAATCAACTCTCACAGGAGCTGATCCAAGCAAATAATACCTGTTCTGCTATTAAATTGCTTTTCCGATTAGTTCTTTTCAAACTGATGAAAAGTCAATTTAGGACTACCTTAGTAAAACAGATATGAACAACAAAGCTTTTGTTACCTCTTATTTACAATGGATAATACATTGACAGCTTTGCAGTACCATAATCCTAACATATGAGATATTAAATTATACCATATTATTAAGTAACAGTACTACTGGTATCCTGGAATCTTCATGTCACTGCTTTCCTATTATGAAAATGAATGTACCAAAATATATCAGAAAAATGCGTGCATGCCAAACATTTCTGTAAAGAAGGAGATATATGGTATGGAAAGTGCCTTATAGCTAGACACAACTAATTTTTCATCAAGAATCACGTGGTGGCACAAAGGAACTTTATAATTGTTTCTATGTAAAGTAAATCAGTGTGACCATCTAACATATGTGATAATCTCACAAAAAATACATTCTATCATGCCTTATTTTTTAAAAAACAATTTTTTATTCCTTAATTTAATAGAAACAGTATCTACATTTCTCAGGACTAGGGAAAATGTTTGAAACCAAATGATTAATTAAATGGCAAATGCTGGAACTAATTCCACACTTTAAAATTATAGTCTAACTTAAAACATACTAGAAAACCAGAACGACAGTGTTTCAAACAGCATAAAGCTGCCAGATCCAAGTAATATTTTATGCGTTACATTTGTCCCATTACTATTTTTCCTGTAAGAAAAAACCCATTTTAGCACATATTGCATGTTATAATTTTTTAAATTGTAATAAAATATTTCTTTTCCAAATATCTTCAAAAATAAGCTTTTAATGGTAGGTATTTATAATTTTTGGCCATTTAGGTTATAGGTGTGGGATCCTGTTTTATATGGCACCTTGCTACTGTGGAACCTTTTTCTTTTAGCTTTTTTCAGCAATAAAATCTTTGCCAAAAAAAATACTGGGTAGGAAACCATAAAAGAGCTTTACAATACTAAAAAAAGAAGTAAGTGAATGAGTGATCTAAACATAACCAGGAATTCTATTCCCATGACCTATGAAAAGAAAAAAAAAAAGGAGCACAGAAAAGACAAAGTCAAGACTGCACTCCCTTCAAAGCAACACAATCTTATCATCTAAATAAAAAGCATTTTAAACACAAATTAAGCCATTAAAATAAAGTACTCAGACTTGAATTTAAGATAAGAACAGATTGTTCTTTTTTTCCAAAACTGACAAACCTAACGTAAATTTGGTACTCCTAATGGCTCACAAGAAAATGAAATAATTAAACAAGAAAAGAAGAAATCTACCTTGGCTTTAGACTTTTCATTCTCATATTTAAAACCCCTAAGTTATTTTCTGTTGCCGTAACTGCCAAAGTGTGATGGCCCTTGGAACAGCCTAGCCTAAGCACTTCTAATGGAAACAATCTCAAAGCACACTGTTGCAGCGCTGACACCAGAGAAATTCTGCATTGTCACTGTTCTTTTCTCCTTTCATTTTATCCTTCCTTTGGGCCTTTCCCTGATGGTCCCGCAAATACGGAAATAAATTGAGAGCCCATTAGAGAGTACTGTACAGCCAGTCTGCTTTGTTAGCTATTGTGCAAGGTAAGGCATGAGCATACCACAATTTTCTCAGAAGAAAGTCTGGAACACAATCCAGTCTCAGGGTGCATTCCTAGTTTAAAATGGATACACTTTTTATATATTTTTACAGAAGACAACAAAATACATTCATTCTTTTTTATCAATTAATTTCAAGTTTTATTTCTTGAATAACATGTGCAGTCCTTACTAAACATACAAACACTCAAATGTTTCTGTGGCTGTACGTGTGTAACCTCTTGAAAATGAGTTTATATGAAATAAACAAGGACTGATTTATTTCTTTACCTGCAGGCAATAATTAAGTTTGCACAAGCAGGAGCTGCATAGTATACTTCAGGACTAGGCCTGAATTTGCAGCACTAAACCTCAAATGAAAACCTGGCACATCTACCAGCAATACAGTTTTGCTGATGACTTCAGAAAGCCCGGGATTTCTGCTGAACCGCAGCAAAAATAGAAATTAATTCTGGAAAAGTAATGAGCAAATTATTACAATTCATCAAAACTCAGCATGGCCGCTGAAAGAGTGCTCGATCTGTAAAACAACTACAGTGCCTTGCTGCTTCATATGCCAAAGAACCAAATTTAGATCTTCCAAACAGATCTCTCAGTATGGAAAATTAAATTTTATTTAGGGAAAAGAAAAAAGTATGTGATTTTTCTGTTTTACATCAATGTTTATTGGTCCTCAAAAGAGTAGGAAAGAGGTAGGAACAACTTTAAATTATATTATTGGCCTATCACTTCAGTTCTTTAGTCCTTTATTCCTTTAGTTCTTTAGTTACAGCTAACTGAATACTTAAATAAATAAAGTATAAAATAGAATGTAGAAGCACTTCCCTTATCTCTATTCCACAAGCACAATACAGCACTGAGCATAAAGAACTTTCTGTATATTAGTGATTTTTGTGAAAAGCCTCTGCCTCTTTGAGAGTAAATTCAAAATCAGTGTAGAATTTGCAACACCGCTCCCTCAGCTGGAATCCTTCAACATGCAGGTGCATGTGTGTTTGCATGTGTGTGACTATTTATAATGTTAGTGTTTGGGAAAGGAGAACTGCACGGTGGATGGATACATGGGAATGACGGAATCACAAATGGTTGAGGTTGGTAGAGACCTCTGGAGACCGTCCAGAGTCCTCCCTCCAGCTCAAGCATGGTCAGCTAGAGCACACTGGTCAGGACCATGTCCAGTTGGGTTTGAATGTCTCCAAAGACGGAGACTCTACAACCTCTCTGGGCAACATGGTCCAGTGTTCAATGTAACAAACACAGTAGATACTCAAGGAAAGTGATGTCTGAGCTCAGGGAAGTGTCACATTTCCATGACACTTCACACAATCCCTAGGCCTGGGGTGTCTATTCATTTAGCAGGTGCCACGGAGAGGATTGCTGTGAAGTTTCCCATGTTTCGACAAATCCCACACACCTAGCCTTCCCCTCTCTGACTGTAGGCTCTGAATTAGTGTTGCTTCCACAGGAAGTCACCTCCACCATGAACGTTTCACAGAGATCATGCCCACTGCTGTTCATTCGGATACTCAAACCCAGTACTCTGTACCCTGACAGCTTCACCTTCTCCAGTCTTTGTCACTGTGTCTACACTCAGCATCCTATAACCCAGCTGCCCTTTACTCCACTGTTCCCACACCTCTTATCCACACTCAGCATCCTGCAACCCAATTCCCACCTTCTCGCTTTATTGCTGGCCTTTGCACATACTCACACACATCCCTAACCTGCTGCCATAGCCTAGTGCTGCAAAAGGGAAATGGGAATCACCTTCAAAATTATTTATGTTTGGAAAGTGACGGCCCCATCCAAGATTTCTCACACTCTATGTAGTAGTCATTCCAAGTCATACTCCTAGCATTTCTGTTTATCAGGGCCCAAGAGTGCACTGCTCCTCTCCTAAGAGTTTAGCTGCCTGTATTCAAGCCCAGCTCATTGATAAGATGGGAGCAGTTTGAGAAGCCTCAGCCAGCCTTGGACCTCTTCAAGAAAAAGCTAGAAGGTTCAGCAGAGGATTCCCTGAAAAGCTCTGATAAGAAGTGTCTCTTTTCACTCAGAAGCCACTCCTAAGCTGGGGCTCGCATGCTTTCTCCCCACCTGAGAAACACTACAGTTGCAACGCAGCCAAGCTCTTGCTTGGCTATGTGTCCTGTTGATTGTACCCTCAGAGACTTGACTTCCCAGCTTGACCTTGGACCTGCCTTGTCACTGTGGACTCACCTACAGATCTGTATGCTTGGCTTCCCTGGTTACCCTCACCAGACCTGCTCTGCTCTTGGGTGGGACTGCCCCTTTGTCAGTGAGGATACAACCTCTGCTCACCTTGCTATCCTTGGCTCCCAGGTCCTCGTCCTTGGTGCAGACACTTGTCCTTGCTGCTCCCTAACTCTATTGACTACATTTAACCCGCTTCCTGCCTAGCTTGCTGTTTTTTCTTACACCAATTTTTGACAGCAACTGTGTCTGCATGACCCCACAGGCACGTAAATCAGGGCTGTGGTAACACTAAATGGCAGAGCACCTGATAATTGGAAAGCCCTCGTGTTCCAATAAACCCTTCAATGGACACAGATGAAGATATCAGAAGTTCTTTCAGTTTTAAAACCTTATCAATATTCAAAAGAACCTGGTGAAGTGTTCAAGAAAAAGAAAGTATCTGTGCTGCAGTATCTTGATATTTTTCACTAGAATTTAACCTGCAGGACAGAGAGATAGATAGAGATAAAGGTACATATATTCTTTGACATCTTACTACTTTTTAATAATTTGTACTACTTTTTAATAATTTGACCAACTGCAGTGGATCTGAATAAAACTGTAAAACTTTTAAACTGTGTAATGGTGTAAATGTCACAAAAAACAACAATTTACTTCTGTCCCATTTTCTCGTATAGTAAAACAGGCTAAGGTATTGGAAAACTCCATTGCATGGAATAGCATTCAAATTTAAATAGTTCTAATGGCGATGATTTTACATACCTGAGGCACCCATTTGGATGAAACAAAACTGGTCACTTCTATTGCAGGCAGGCCTGTTTTGGAAAGCCTGTTGATTAACTCAATTTTGATATCAGTTGGGACTATGACCTATGAACATGGAGACATACTATAGTAAAGCAATTCATGCAGTAAGAAACTTTTGGAAGAGAAATGTTCTTAGTACATACCAGATACTTTGTTTAAAGTAATGAACTATGCTTATAGATTATAGCATATCTATACCCTTTATTGACAGTAGGAAACTATTGTACAAGAAAAGTACTTAGCAGTGTGCATGATCCTATTCCATTTTTTGTCCACCAGAAAAGAATGTGAAAGCATTTCCATGTAATTGCTCATAGATCTGGCCTCACTGATTATTAGTAACCAAATACTAACAAACCAAAGAAGTGACATAAGGAAATAGTAACACAGAATAATCCAGACAGAGGAAAAAGAAAAAAATAGCCTCACAGCTAAGGCACAGTAATTCTCCTATTCTGTTAACACTATTAACACTGTTAACACCTATGTCATCAGTAACAACAAGGCATATAAGCTTAATCTATTTGCGGAAGAGGTGACTGTTTTGATACGTGCACCCTATTTATACAGTCTCTTTCAATCTTCTTCCACGCTTCCTTATTATTTCCCGTTGGGCAAATAATATAAAAAGAGTGCTTTTCCTTCCTACACCCCACTTCAACAGGAAGCATGAAAAAATCTATTACATTATTCCTTTTACAGTAGCACATGCAGCATGAACACTTAAAGAGAGCTAGCATTTCAAGGTGTTTACCAATTATGTCATAACAATGTAATTGGCTAACAAGACAAATTTCAGAGAAAAAATGGAGGATGAGTAACAGTAAAGCTAGTTCACCTAATACCAAGAAACAAGTATAATGTAACATCTGAAAAACAGTAATATACTTTTGTACTAATATGTAAGGTATTAATATATACATAAATAGAAAAATATATTTACGGTACATAATGGAAGACAAATGATTAAAATATTATTTATATTTTACATAACGGCAACAATGCTTATATCCATGTAGAAAGAAAGAGAAAAAGATTACCTTTTCATTTTGCAAGCCATCTCTTGGCCCAACTTCTACTATCTTCACATACTCAGGCAGTCCAGATGTTTCAGATTCCTGAAACAAAAATCAGCACTGAAACACAAAACAATGAAGGTCACTAAGATCAAAGGTACAGCTTGTACATGTCTTCTTATATGATTCTGCGTATGAAGTCATTTTATCAACAGTAAGTTTGCTCACTGCCCTTAAAACTTTGTGAGAATGTGTTCCGCAACTTGACTTGGGGAATAAAAGTTAAAAGCAGAAGTTATCTGCATGCATGCTCCATTGCTCCTCTGAGGCCACAAATGTTTATTATAAGAACGTATATAAAACCATAAATGAGCGTTGTGTTTTACAAAGTGAGAAATAGTCCCATTTGAAAAAGCTTCCAAACAAACGATCCAGTCCTCCAACCTCTAACTGAATGTTCTCAATTTGTGGAACAGTTACTTCTGTGTAAATGTTTGCAAGACGAGGCTATAAATCTGAACAGAGCAGAGAAATCAAGAAATGTTGAAGAGATTATTAATGAAAGATGAAAGCAATCCCTCTGCTTGAAGATGAAGGTTTTAAAGAAGGATTTAAAGGAGACCAAGGAAGGCCCCCGGTAGACAAGAAGAAGAATTTTCCAGGTGTAAGAGCAGATTTGATATGGTAGGAGACTGAGGGTAAAAGGAGGGAAGGAAGGCAGCAGTGAGGTCAAAGGGCTAAGGAGAGCATGGGGAGCTGGAGGGGGAGGAAGGAGAAACAAGAGCAGAAAAGCAGGTGAAGGGAAATGAAACTTCCTTTTTTATTATTTAGCTGGTCTGTTATTGAATCAAGTTGACAGGTGTGGCAGCTAAAGTAACCTGGGCTTTTATGTCCTGAAACAAACAGCTCAGAGCAGTTGCTCACATTGACCCAAAAAAGCTGTGTGCCTTTAAAAACAAATCAAACGGCTAACTTTGGGCGTCCTGCCAGGGCCTATATGAGCAGAGAGGACGAACACACGCAGCCCCATCAGGAGCTCGGGGAGCAGCCCCATCAGGAGCTCGGGGAAACACTTTGCTTTCTGTATTGCACTGCATACAGAATCCAATCCAGTGTCTTCATTCCAATATTTCAAGCCCTTGATGGGATTAGTGCTAGCTACTTGAGAGACTGCTGCTCCCTCTGCAACCATGACCTCCCCTGACAGTTAAATTCCACTGGAACAATGAAACTGTCAACTGGGAGGGAAAGGCACCCGGATGCAGAAGTCGGAGCTTTCACAGAAACCAGACGTAGACTCAAGAAGTAATTTCTGCAGTGCGTAAATAGGACCACTAATCTCACAACATTCTCAACTAGACGAAAAACCCATTTTTCATCCCTTCCTTATTAGCATCACCAGTGTAGTTTCAGCTAAATGGCTGACAATTTCTCCCCACAGTAATGGAAAATGAGCCATCTGCACCATACTTTTACGGTACCTTTGGTTCCGCCCCCACCGATTTCAGTGCCCGTGGATTAAAGTAAGTTCTCTGCAGTAATAGTCACAATACAGCTAAAATACAATAAACATATTTCAGAGCATTTACTGTATATTTATCTAGGCACAGTAAAAAGAATGGGAAACAGCTGCACAGTATCTTTTTGATCACGTGGAACATCTGGTATGTTCAAACTTTGTCAGACTGTGCTAAGCCCACACTCACTGACAGTATAAACCTACTTAAACGTGAAGGTAAAACTTTCACATCTGCTGCATATTGTTTCTCTTTTTTTAAAGTTATTTTCATGCATATGGCACAGCTTCAGCACTAAGGGCATAAATCTAGGTTATTTCATGACTATCAGATCCTTCTTGTTACAAGACAAATGCCACAGCTGTGCTATGAATAAAGCTGTGACTGAAAATAAAGGGAGCTAAAACAGATTATGTGAACTAAAGCCTAATTTAAAGTATGAAAAACGTCCATAAAACTTTGGTGGCAAAAATGTTCAATTTCTAGGCCAAACCATGTAAATCCTATTCGGTTTCTACTGTGGTAAAGCTTCTGCTGAAATCAAAGGCTATATCTGTCTTTACAGAACAGTTTATACAGCTATCTCATGTGCCATAGCAGTGGCCATTCACATAGCCATTTAAGAGGATGTTTGGAGTTGCTGGATTTCACAAAGAACAGAAATTTGGAATGGTTATTGCAGGAAGACAATGAGTATTGACTTCTGTTCAAAAGTATTGATTTTTATTTTCCAGCTGTGGAAAAATTACCGGTGTATAACCTCATTCAGCCACAGTTCAAGTCTCTCATAAGACAGGGTCTTCATCTTGGTTTTCCTTGTAGCTCTTCTGCCCTCTAGTCCCACTTTGAGTTCACCTTTCTCAAACACGACGCTGAGAAGTGCGTACAGGACGATTCTCACAAGGGCCACATAGCAGAAATGCAAGGCCACATTACAGACAAATCCTTACTTTTTTCCAGCTGATGAACTAACAGCTTAGAGTAGACTTCTTGGCTCTTAGTCCACAGATGCCTTGCTTTGCATTGAATTTAATTTACTTTCTATTGCTCCTGTTTTCACAGTCACTCAGTTTCTCCTGTGCGGTATCCAGTGTGCTACTGACAATGTCTCCCGTCTTTCTGTCATCAGCAAATTTTACCACCTTAATATTCCATGGGGAAAATATCTGGACTAACATGACTATTTATTTTAGCACAAACATATATTATTTCCCTAAATTTGGTCTAGTACTATTGAAGAAACATTTTAAACAAAAGGACCTGAGGAACTCCACCAGTAAAGTCTCTTCAGCCTAATAAATCTGCTTTTAACATTATCTTGTTTCCAGCTTCCCACTCACCGCACAATTCCTGTTCTCATCCTCCTCCCCTCTAGCTTAACTAATAATTTCTCTTGTGTTGTACTGCTGAAGCTTAGATAAAAAGCAAGAAAAAGGGATGCAGAATACTTAGATTCAGTCCCCTGTGTACTATTTATGCATTTTACAGTACATAGTCATTGGATAAAACCCAGAAATAAATCAGAGACTATATCACTACATGCTCTGTTTTTGGCTAAAATGACTAGCATCTTTTTCATTCTGTGGCCCAAGTTCAATAACAGAAGGAAAGAAGTACCTGTTTGCCCTAATCTCACCTGTCCCATGACTATTCAGTAACGCAGCAGTTAGGACATCCTCCAGGAAGCTGGAGACTTGACAATGTTTTCAGGAAAAGGAAACGAAAATAGACTTCCTGCTCTCTTGGGAAGTCTTCCCAAGAGATCATAGTGCCACACTTGCAGAACAGTTGGACACCACTTAAAAAGCCAGCTGAAGAAGTGACCAGAGCCATAAGCCCGTTTTTGTGCTGGCCCTAGTGCCATGCATAGCCATTAGGCAAACTCCAAATGCACAGAATAGACTGAAGTCTTTAAGAACTTATGCAGACTTTTAAGCACTTTTCTGCTGTCTGGATGGCATCAGACCTCAGTCAGGACTCAGGCATCCAGGATCAAGGCATCTAATCCCCCTAACTGGAGTAATCCAAAGGTATAAACATTTGGGCTAAAAAGAAGGGTTTTTCAGAACCAACAAGGAAACACACTTAGAGAATTTTAGGTACGTTCAAGTATGGTATTAAACAGTCCACAGAAAATAAATATAAAAATGAAAAATAGTTTGTATATTTTAAGAGAATCCAGAAAAGGTGAATGTTACAGCAACACACAAGTATTCATTACACAAGTCTTTATTTCACTAAACATGTCATGAAGATCTTTCTTGTTGCAGAAAAAAATATTGAATAAAATTATTTTATAAAAAGTATTTTCATGTAACAAAGTATAAAAAGTAGTTATTGTAGATATTTAGAGGTGACTGTTTGTTGAATTATATACTGGCTCTGTTAAAAAGTAATGACTACCAAAGCACAATGTTTGGAATATCAAAAAGGAAATAGTTGACATAAAAGACTAAGGGCCTGGAAAATTTGTTTCTTCCATGTATCAAGCCTTGCCAAGGGAGAACAAAAAGCATAAAAACCACAAAAGAACTGCCTTCAGAATGCAGCCAAAGATTCTTTAAAAAAAAATACAAAAAGGAAAGCCACACTACTCAGCTTCAGACATTGTATGCCAAATTTCTGTACGGAAACATTTTCCCTGAGTTATAAATAGCTGAAAATAGAAGTTTATTATAGAAAACCCTATTAACTCTTAATTAGAGCAGCATAATCTTCTTAATATAACCATAAATGTAATCAAATTAAATAAACACTTTCTTAAGCTTTGTCACTGCTTCAGAACTTCTAGTAAAGCTGCTGACGTTCATTCAGCTTCTGACTTTTATTCCATGCAGCTCATCCATATGGGCACTAATGGCACTGACAAATACTCCCAGAGCTTTTCAGAAGCAATTAAAAGGACCCAAAAGTAAGGGAGAAGAATTTTCAGTCTTTCTAGCCAAGCAAAGATGAAGCTCTGCTTTCCACTTCCACAAGGTGGTGTTCTGGCACAGAAGACAACTGTGCAAAGGTAGACAGATCCATCTTGCAAAAGGAAGAAATGTTCCTGAGAAGGTTTTTAAACTAGCATCAACAGGGAGGTGGCAATGTAACTCCATATGTACGTGTGCGGTGACATGAACCAATGCCTAAAAACTGGGAGAAGGCTCTGAGATAAATAATACAATTGCTGGAAGGAGAACAAAGAAAACAATGGTCAATCTTCTGAACAGATAGATGCCTTTAAACTTTACAAGACATAGAGGAAATAAACAGGAAGAAATTAAAATGTTAGTATATAATCAAATAATAATTGAAGTGGCATTGCAGAGACCTGTTTACACAGTTCACACTACTGGAAGACATATTAAAAAGATACTCATTCTCAAGTTAACTAGGGGAAAAAGAAGGAGATTCACCTGTGAGATACAAGAAAGATACACTGATATTCAGAAAATAGTGGGACATAGACCTGATGAATGTTCCTAGACAAAGACAAGCGGGAAAAAGAAGACTGATATGCTACTGAGAGTTTACTATACCAAATCAGGATAAGCAGATAAATGCAAGCATTTAAGGGTGATATATCCTCGTAGACTGGAGAAGCAAGAACCTTCTATTTTGTACTGTACTTCAGATTGGAAGAGAAAGAGAGAGGACACAAACGGTGCAAAAATGTATTGAATACATCTTTTTGACACAGTAGATAAAGCAATTTCTGGAGTCTCTTGAGCCAGCACAAGCCAGCTTCTGCCTATCGTTTTATCTTTGAGCGACAGGCGTACTCCTGCATCATACATGCAATGAGTATCCATCACAGAACTGCTGTCACATGCTGCTGACATGACTGCTGGGAAAACAGTAGCCAGATATAGGCTGCTACCAGCAAAAAAAATTCATCAGCCTTTGAAAGGCTTTCAGTAAATAAATTATTCTTATGATATTATTGAGTATTTTCATTAATATCTTGAATGATAGAATAGAAATACCACAATCAAAGTAGTTGCAAGTGCGTTGGATAACAGAATTAGAATTCAAAATTCCCTTGATATACTTGAGAAATAAGCAGATGCATTTCAATAAAGACAATACATAACACAACACTTAGGGCTATCCTTATTGTTCCAGGTATTGATGGATTAATTAAGGGAATTGCTGTATGTTTGTCCTTTAAAAATCATACTTACTTTTCCAGTTTGGTAATTTTGACTAAAAAGGGTATTTGGCGAACAGAAAATGGTAAGTAACTGACTAAATTGTTCTATAAAAAAGAACTAGGATGTTAAAATGGATAACAAACTGAATATCAGCCATTAACATCATGCTGTCGAGGTTAAAAAAAAAAAAGAAAATGAAATGGCAAACTTAATTCCAGGATATAAACACCGATGTCATACACAAGACAGTAGCCTGCCACTTGATAGGTAAACACCATGTTTAGTTTTGGGCTCCCTACATCAAGAAAGAATTGAATCAACAGGAGAGCATCCATAAGAGGGCAAAACAGCTATCCACAAAAGACAATGTGAAGCCACACCTATCCATAGGCATCCTGCAGGCAAAAAGTGCAACTCTACCTGGCTCTTGAACAGGTTGTAGGAAAGGCGTAGAAAGCTCTAACACTCCAGTGCCATCCACCCCAATGGAACCCTACAAAATCTTGACATAAAACGTCTTTCAATTATTTAGTCAAGACAAGATGTAAAGTTATCATGCACATCACAAATACCTCCAATTCTAAATCCTTACATAACCGTTCATCTTTTCCATTTCTCTATTAAAGGAACGTGTTTTCTCCATACGTCGTGAACAATCTCAACAAAATCAATAAACAAATATTGATAAAAATCCATTAATATTTGCGAAAAGATAAAATGCAAATACCTCACTATGGAATGAAATTAGTTAAATGCAGAGATAAAATATCTGAAACAAATCATAGAATTGTTGATGTTGGAAGGGACCTCTGGATATTGGCTACCCCAACTCTCCCAGTCAGAGCAGGGTCAGCTAAAGCAGGTTGCTCAAGACCATGTCCAGTCAGGTTTTGAATGTTTCCAAGGATGGAGACTCCACAACCTCTCTGAGCAATCTATTCCAGAGGTTGACACCCTCATAGTTAAAAAGCTTTTTCTTATATTTAAATGGAATTTTCTTTACTTCAGTTTGGGCCCATTGCCTCTTCTGTCACTGGGGATCACTGAGAACTGTCCGGCTCCATCTTTTTACTCCCCTCATCAGGTATTTATAAACATTGCTAAGATTCCCCCCAAGCTTTCTCTTCTTCACGCTAAACAGTCCCGGCTCTCTCAGCCTCTCCTGATATGACAGATGCTCAGTCCATTAATCTTCATGGCCTTTTGCTGGACCCACTCCAGTATGTCCATGCCTTTCTTGTACTGGAGAGCAGAGCCAAAACTACTACTTTAGTCCACCTCTTCAAATTTAATTTGAATGTGCGTAGAAGTCTGCCATTATTTTGTATTAGAGGGCTTGTGCAAGCTCATGAAAGAGTAGTTGTTTAGATATATCAGGAAATTATCTGAACTGACTGGGAATTCACTGTAGAGATTTGCATTGTAAGGTAACAGCGCTAACATTTCTACTGGCATTTCTGTTAATTATGAAATTCTAATATAATCTAGCAGCACACTTACAAAATTGTTGCAAGGCTGTTTATAAGAAAATACAAGTCATTCATATAAAAATAGAAGAAACAATTGTAAATCCAGGGGGAATTCAGCTGAACTATAAATGTTTAAGCTGCTAGAGTGGCCAGTTGCTCAGTTTAACCCTGTTCATCAAGAGGAGTTTAATGGTGAAGAAAAAGGTCATAATAATGCAAATGATATTAACTAATAATCTACAGTCTTAGAAATTAAAAATGAATATTTTGAAAAAGAATTCTATCAGGTGGGTGGAAGTTTAATGAATTGACAGTTCAAAAGGAGAAAAATGACATGAATAGGGAATGCTTTCGAGCTTGTACAAATATTGCAGTGTTAAGAATATAATATTCTTAACACAAAACTACAAAATTCAAGTCACACTCCAATCTATACTACCATGGACATATGGTTATAGATTAAAAAAAAGTTAAATACCATCTATATATTACTATGCCTTTTGAAAATACTTTAGAATCAGACTTCCAAAGCTACAGAAGATTTAAAGTGATATTCAGCTAAAGGTTAAGTTACCTCAGTTGATTTCTATTGCCTAAACATATGTACCCAGAGTCATTCTGGATGACTTTAGAGTGATGGCCTCCGAAGTGCTGTTTAGGAAGGGCCCAGGTCCCATTTCACCCATTTGCTATAGGTCCCATTTCAATTCTGTCATGATGTCCAGACACTGTAGGGCATCTTAAATGGCCCTAGACACATCTCTTTAGGCAACTGAATTGAGCTTCTAAATTGCTCTCTACATGTAGATGTCTAAAGGCATGCTAGATATCTAAACTCCAATTACAGCTATATAATTTAATGTAGCAGGTGGAACACAAAAAGTCCCGTTCATCCTGAAGTTGACACCTAGTGGCTGATGACTTGCAGTCCCAGGTTGGTTTTAACTGTGCTTGACTAGGGGACTGAACGCTATTCCAGAAAAAAAGGGGCTCCTGTACGTGTTGGGTCAGAGCTACCTGCCCCATATGAACATCTCATATACCCTAGGTGTTTCAAATGGGACTAGGCATCTATGTTTAGGCAACTGAGTCCTGCTCTAGATCTCCACTGGCTATCAGAGCAACTTAAAGCTACTATAGACACCTACATGTCTTCATTTAGGTGTTTCAATCTCAAGCAGAAATCTGCTTCAAATGAACTACGTGTCACCTAATGTGGGATCAAGAGAACAAACCCTTTTGGAGTTCCTTCTAGAGCTCAGCTGGTGATATCTTCTTTTTCTCATTCTAAATGAAGTTTTCACACTTCTTTGCTGATACAGTTCCCAGTCTACCCTCCTGCTGCATTTCACCTTTGCCTCAAAGCCCTCCCTCACAGGATATTCATCGAAAACCCTAAGAATTTGGAAGACAGGTAAATACATAGGAGAGAGGAAGTAACCTTCCCCCTCGCAGCAGATCGTTTCAACCCAAAACACGTCCTCATGGACTGCTATCTTACAGGTTTATACAACAGCAGCTTTCTAGGTATAAGAAAGGCAACATGTAGCACGTGTTTTAAGCAGCATCAGTCCAATAAAGAGGATTGTAACTCCTGTTTCAGGGCCCCTCCTTGGAGCAACTGACATGGTTTCTGTCCTGAGCAACTGACATGGTTTCTGTCCTTCTGCCCAAGCTACTCATTCAGAAGCTATTCAGATCAACTGAATTCTTGCCTCTTGTTTTCAAGTAACTCCCCTGTAAATATACCATTCACACGTCAGTTTGTGAAATGGGAGTATAGTAAGAAAATGCTCAGACAGCAGATGTTACTTCTTGTCCTCCCATCAGCTTTACTCATGATTCTGTTTCAGTAATCTAGTCTCCCCCCTGAAGGCCTTCCCTAGGTCTTAGTGGCCCTGACCACCCTCTCCCTAGGACCTCTCCCTGCTCTCCTGCCCATGGACCCAGGGATCCCTCAACTGACTCTCCAGCTTGACCTCCCTTATCGCTACAGACTTGCCAAGGAGTCACTGGGCTGTGGCTGACCCTGATTACCATCAGTGGGCTTAACTGTGATCCTGACTCACTGACTTGCACTCCCAGCTCAACTTCGGACCTGCCTCATCACCACAAATTTCCCTGATGATCCGAAGTCTTGGTTGAACTTGGCTACCATCTCCAGTCCTGCCCTGCTCAGCTCACTTGGGTACTACAGGACCAGGCTGACATCCCCACCCTGCCAGCCCTGTTCACCTTTGGCTCCCCTGCCTTAGGGAGCACCTGGCCCTTGCAGCTTCCTGATAATTAAACTGAGAGAAATCTCCTAGTTCAGTGTTCTTCACAATATCCGAACCTTGCTTCCTGCCATGCAGATCGGATATATACCCTTGAAGCATTTCTTTACCCCAAGTGATCATATATACTGGGAGTTGAATGGAGGCTTCTCCTCCCTCTCTTTGCACCCTTCTGTCAATAGTACCTATAACACAAAGTAACAGTAGCTTCTAATAGCTGTCACTTAAGTATAAGCTTCTCTGATGGAGACCAGTAGCGTCATATGCTCCAGATTAGGGCAGCAGCAGTTGTAAGCTACTTCGGAAAGTTATTGTTTTGTATATTAACTCTCTCTGATCCTGCCTCATCATTTCCTTACATGGAGGATTATACAGTGATCAGTTGCTATGAGAATAATCCCAAAGGATAATGTGTTGTCCAAGCAACAAACAAGGGTCTTCTTACAATCAGAGGCCTCCGACAAGAAAAAACATACCAAATTTGCATCTAAAAGAGTTCTGTCTGTGACACAAGTACAAGTCCACTCATAAAAGAGCAAATTGAGCCACAATATGCATGTGTGTTAAATCACTTCCTGACAGGAGAATCACAGAAATATTACCAAGTGTGCAAGCTGATTTCCCAACATGATACCTCCCAGGTTTTAGTAATATGCAACAAGAGACCTCACGTATTAACAGCTCTAATAAGCAACTCCTTTCCGTATGGAAGAACATTTCTGTTAGGCCAAATACAAAATAACATACTTTCCAAAAGCACTATCGAGTTAATAAATCAACATAATCTCTGCCTGCAGGAGTCAAACAGAGGGAATAAGAGAAGGAATTCCTCTCTTCTCGGGATATTTTTCTTTGTAATAGATCAGAAGAGGTCAACTCTCACATTTCACTTTGTGTGAAACACCTGCTGAATATTGTTTTCTTTGAGTTGGAGTTTACCCTTTCTCTTACAGGGGATGTGCTTAGCTGCTCAGAGATGCAAACAAAACCTGTAGGTGCCTCCAACATGTAATTTGCCTCATATAACCAACTCAAGTGAACTCAGCTTGAACTATGAATATACATAAACTGAAATCCTGACTCTTTCCTTTTCATTTAATGGAAAAGATAGTCTTATATTTGAGTATGGTCTGGAGGTGTTTACTTTCACTTTTATTTTAAAAGCATAATAATAAGTTCTAATACCTTATATATATGTTTTTAAATACATGAAATTTTGAAAGTTATTTCTGTTGTACTTTTCCCATCACATCAAAGACTAAACCAACCTTCATTGTTATACTATTCCTCATTTTCCTTTTTCTTTAGGAAGTGCCAAGTTCAAAAGTAATAAATAGGGTTAAAGTTTCCTTATTGTTTTCTATCATGTTGTGGTTTTGGAATACATTTTGAAACTATTTCGCTTAGTTAAACAAATTATATTTAACTGGGCTGCCATGCTGATCTTGCAATATTACCAAACGTTTCTTTATAATTACATCAGTTTATAAACTGGACTTTTTTCAGATTTCTCCATCATTCGAAGTGAGCACAGAAGGTAACAATATTCCTGTATGCATTAAAGAGCAACAGTGAACTACTAAACCAAGCATGTGTTTTTCCCAGTAGCAGGATATAAAACAACAAATTGCTAGCCTATAACTGCTAGCTTTTTTAAGACTTTTGAATTGTATCTGAACAGACTAGTCAACAATTCCATCACGACCCTGTTGGTTATCTGCTCTGTGATATCATAGCCATTTTCAAAGAATATAATCTCACAGCTTAGTTTGAAAGAAGACTTAATATTTACTACAGCTGCAACGAAGATAAAGCTGCAGTGGGTATCTATCTCCTCCCATCCTTCACCGTTTTAAAAGTCAACAACTAATACTTAAGTACCACGATTTCAGGGTTCCGTTTTGATGATGTTCTTGCTTTATAACTTTTCATATACCATCTCCATCCCCACAGACTGTGAAAAGCAAAGGTACAATGAAGTGACAAAATAAAATTTAATTGCTGGTTACATCTCATATACACAGTAATGGTTATGGTGGATATAAAACTAAAAAAAGCTTTTTCTCAGCCTACGCAATGGGAAACAGCAGCACCTATTAAAACTGCCTATTCAAAACATAAAAATTTATGATAAAATATATGTAAATATTACTACCTAAAATGTAAGTATTAGTATTACTTCAAATATTAGATATACACATATTCAGGAGAAATATTTACATAAAAATAAAACTTTCTAGATTTATTTTTAATTTACACCTTTTAATGTTTTAGAATCTTATTCTTCTTCAGATATGCTGATACTTTTAGTAATTTAAACAAAGTCCATGAAACTATATTGGCAATCACACAGAAATGAATATGGTAAGATAGTTACAGATTCCTAGAAGTTCTTCCCTTTAATAAGCACAGATGAGAAATGTGAACACTGTGGATTACATAAAGTTACGCATTTTAAATTGTAATAATCAAAATCACAATAGTTCATGCTCCATTATAACTACACTGCCAAGGATAATGACTCATTGTCAGTACAGAGTCACACAAACATTTCTGGTGGTCATGCCCTAAAATTTGCCAAATGCAAGCAAGTAGATGAGAAAATTCAGCAAGCTGATGCAGGCCATTGAAACTGCTGCTTTGACAGACAGCCATGAAAAAATGAAATCTCAGGAATTGTGCTCTGAATAGAGAGTGTAACAGACAGAGCTAGTTCTACTGAAGCTAGCTCCAGGAGCAACTGCAAACCATGTCCAATTCCATGCAATATTGCTGGATGTGCTGAAAAAAGTAGTAGCAATAGAGCACAAAAATTCAGAAGGATAAAACCAAGCCCAAAGACTGTTCACAGTCTTTGAAAACCAAGAAGCTCCTTCTCTGATATTCAGGCATGTATTTTATTCAACATTCCTCATAACCTCAAGTCTATCAAGTAACAGGATGATTCTGAACTGTCTGAATTATCACTGACAACTTTGCTTGCCATTTTCTACAAAACATTTGTTCCCATTTTCTACAAATGTAGAGCATGTGCAATTGCAGTTTTGAGTACAAGTGTCAAGCATAGCTAGCAGTTCATACAACCTAAAAGCAGACAGGCATGTGCTGCAGTCACAGATTTTTGATCACTTGAAAAATAACAATTAAGGGAATGTATTGCTAGAGTCAGGCGGTAGCAGAGGCATATACAACCACAGTTAAACCTCCGTTACAATGAAATCATTGTTAACAAAAGGTACTAGAAGCCTCTGTTGTTTGTAAGATCCTAATACAGCTAGCCACTCGTGCAAAAATTAAAAATGTATTTTCAGGACATGGTGTATACATTATCTTTTTCTATTTCCCTAAATGCTTCCCTTGGCTAACAAGCAACGTTTCTCCATTAACCAAGTTGATTTGCAGCCAATTCACTTTCATCCATATCCCTATCTTGGTCAAAGTCTGGAAAAGTAATTATACTTTGCCATCTGGGTTGGATGAAAAGGATACAGAGAACTGAGATCAACAGCATACTGATGACACTGGAGCCAAAACCTCACACACTTTCCTTTACTATTATTTATGGTAACAGTATTATGGTGTGTATGTTGTATGGTGTTTTACAGGCAAGACTAAAGACAAGAATTCTAGAAGGCAGAAGGAAGGGTGTTTTTCCATACACATTGAAAAAGCAGAGGCACAATCATCCTTACAAGACCAACATGTGAAAGTAATTTGTCCTTTACAATGCTTTGGGATATCAGTGGGGAAAAAATGAATACACTGAAGAACCGGCCCATCCATCCTATTAGATATGCCTTGGTAAATACCTCACTGTCAATAAAAACGAATGTTATGAATAGATCTTTTACGAACTCAAGTTAAAAGCGGAAAGTGAATTGACTCTCAATTATTACAGTCATCAAAATCACCTTCTGTGTCAGAAACCAGAGCCTAACAGACCAAGGAAATCTTTAATTCAAGTACAACTGGCCCATCACTACATTTTCCTTAGCTTTCTCTCCAAAAGACACTGATAAAAATGACAGTCGTTTAATGGCTATTTATTTAACCATGGTTGGCAACTCGTCCTTCAGGAGAATTTGAAATTTATAAAGCTCCTCTTTAAAAAAAAAAAACATCTGCAAAGTGTTACCATAATAATTTCCCAGTAGTAGGGAGAAAATTATGGTATCTTGAATGCTACACCATGCTTAATGTCATAAAAAATGTTTCATTTCCACAATGGAACCACTTAAATATATTTAGAGAGTATCTTTTTCTGTCCATTGAACTGATAACAATTAAAGCTACTGAAAATGTTCCTTATTTAAAATCTAGAAATAAAGATAGATAGGAAGCCTTATTTTTAAATAAAAATTTAAAATTTTTAATCAGTTTTCATGAGCTTATTAAAAAGTACACAGATCATAACGATATACCTTAGTAAAGATATCCATACTGTATTTGAGACTTGTGCTGAACTGGTTAAATTTCCAATTTATTAAACTAAAAAGTGATACAGCAAGATTTTAAGTAGATCAAAACGGACTGGAGAACCTATGACAAAGGGAAAAATAGAAGGAGATCATAGAGTTTAAGAATGAGCAGAACAGAGGTCATGGCAAAAGGAATCATGAGATTTCCTAATTGTTTACTGCTACCATTTCTTGACTTTGCAAATGAGTAAGTTTTTTTTTTTCCAGGACTGATATTCTGAGTAATAAGATGTGCAACAGATGAGAAAAAAATGTGCATTTCTGTAAAACTGGTAATAAGATAAGTGGGTAAGTGTTAACCACATGTGAAATTTGTCAAATACATCTAACGGTATTACCATCAGTTGTACTTGCTTCTTACTATGACCAATAATTACAACAATCTTGGCCGACGGATTGTTCTAAATTCTGCTGATCAATCATAATTAGGGACTAAACGGCAGTCCAACCATACCACCAAGTTCAAAATGTTCTGAAACGTCCTTAATAGTAAGATTCAATTGGAGTTTAAGATAACTTGGCCTTATACATATAGGTGTCTACAGGTATGCTAAGTGTCCCATTACAGTCCATTTATATACTGGTATATTCTTAAGGTTTCCAAAATACAGCACATGGGATTGTGTCTTTTTGGGCACCTGAAGGCCAAGACCAGAGCATCTTAAATAGCATTGGCAATGAAGCGTGGGCAGCTGAATCAAGCCATTTCTCTGCATCGTCAACACTGGACCAAGAGCCTCAGAAACAGCTAAGCTGAGTAGTAACGACACAATTCAGTTGGCTAATTACAGGCTTAGTGCTTTTGAGATACATTCCATTTGACCTCCAGCTACCAGTCCAGAGGACCCAGCTCTCCCACAGATCCTGTGTGGTATCTGCAAGACCTTTGAGCTTTCTGTTACCCTAGGGCATCTCAAATGGCACCAGACAACTATGCTTACGCAACTGAAACAAATCCCAAACATCAGAAAGTGACAGGGAGACAAGAGACAATTCCCAATCAGCAGTAGATTCTTCTATGTTCTGGCAAGAGCCAGCTGGCGTAGTAGCTTAACTTTCCATCTTCTTCACGCTACTCCAGCAAAAATGAGACACAGCATGGCCAAGGAACTTGCCCATCCTCTCTCTTCTTTTTTCCAATAAATTCTTCATGTAAGCTGTTTTTCTTTGTATGACTCCAACGTGTAGTTCAACCCAAACTATGTTTCCAGGTTTTTAAAAATTCAGCTGCGATTAGCCATGGATTCTGTTAAATCTTTTTCCTCATCCCAGTGTTCCACATGATATACCTTCATCACTTAGCTCGCTCCCCCATTTCTCACATACTAACACCTATATTTAATCTCATCTTAACTACTTACATTAAAAGTAAACCCTAAAGCCACATACAGCTCCTTTCCAGATGCTGCTGTTGAATTATTTCCCTATGGATTTCACCTAACATTCCACTAATGTCCTCTGGCGCTTCAGTCCACATCTCATGGATTCAAAGCTTTAAAATTTTTTTTCCAAGAAACTCATAAACTAACACCTTTATTCCCACACAAAACAGCTAACATCTGTGGACAAAAAAAACAGCCAAACAAAGAAGAAATGTCTACCCAGCTCAGTTTTCCTACCAATACACCTTTTAGCAGTTTTTGCATGCAATAAATCTACTTTTCACAGTAAGAACTGTTGAGAAGCATTGTCTCACAAGGATATTTAATCCAAATAATAAATTAACATGCAATGTAACAATTAGAGTAAATTACATTACTTTACACTACACCATAAAAAAATCTCTATTTAGCACAGGAATTATCTAAAAATGTACAGGTAAAACAATCTTCCAACAGAAAGTATAATTTTCTTCGCATCACCTGCAGCTTCTTTTTCATGTTTTGCAACATCGGAATTTTGTCCCAAACCATGATCAAAATCTTCACTGTCAGTTACTACATCCAACCCTGCAGAAGTCTGAAAAATCATGAGCTGATTATTTCTAACTGTAATACCTTATGATTAAAAAGCAACCCTTAAAACTATCCTTGGAAGTATTTTTCTGAAACGTAAATCATGCATTTATCAGTTTTGTGACATAAGGTTTATACTCCTTCAGAGTGAGAGATTGATGAAAAGACTGAGAAACTCAGAAAACAAAAGTCAGTATGCGATTCATAATCTCTCGTTTAATAAACTCTTGACTCTCCGTTACAATCTATGTCACTAGCAACATATTACAAGATAGAAAAGGCTTTTATCTCCACTGCATGGCTTAGTTTTAAGGTTAATATACCAGTTTGATAATTCTGCCCCAAAAGGGCTATAGAAGTGTGAACCACTAATAAAGCGGTAATAAAATATTTCCCTTTTGCTGAAGAGCCAAAAAGCTAAATTAGTTTTACTGGTATTTAAAACAGCATAGTATGAATGCCTAATTTTGATCATGGAGCTATAGGCCTTATACTACATGCTCTTACCTCACAAATTCCAAATAAGCCAATAAATCAACTATTCTCAGAATTTCAATATTCTGTTGAGTTTTTCTATATGATAGAAGACAGATGGACTAGACAGCCAAAGGGTACCCTTCCACATAAATTTGCATCTGACAGTTTTTCTTTCTCAAGTCTTAAAATCAGCATTTTTCTGTGCCATTATTTTCTTAAGATCTGTTAATTGATAAGCCTTACTTTTCACAAACATCTGAGTGCCTGGTTCTTCATTACGTTGTAAGTACGTCCAGGTCCACATACACATTATGATGTGATGTGCACTGCTATACATTGTAAGGTGGTATGCATTGTAAGGTCAAAAATAGCACACAACATCTTTAGCATACATTTTCTCTTTTGTACTTCATATATCTTTTTAAATATACATTTGGGGAAAAAGAAGAATGTTAAAGAAAAGAGTGGATCTTTGTTAAATAAATGAAGGAGCTAAACGATAGAAGAGAATTCAACACAGCCTGAAGTACTAAATAACTACTTTTCTGAAGTCACCCACTGTTTCTTTAAAAGTAACATAACTCCTCCTCTACTTGACACATCAAAGACCCTCTTTAACTTTCAATTTTTAAAATTTCAGAGGATCAGCACCTTGGTTAAATGCCTCCAAAATTTATGTTGTGAAAGAGCAGAGGTGACAAACTCACTCCTATCAGCTTTATCTCCGGACTGTACTTCCACTACACCAATTTCTCATTGCATGATATTCAGAGAGAAACTGAAATTCAACCACACATTCACAACCAAGCGAATCTTTCAACCCAAATGCTGCAAGAACTGGAGACACTTTTTTCCTCTGAAAGATGAAAAAACTCCCAGCATTAACACTTAGAGGAAATGAGTGCAACCTCATTCTAAGTACCCAGGACCGTACCTTCTTTGGGACAAATCTGTCTGAGAAACCATGAACTGCTGATCCAAGCCACTATAGAGACTACTGTTAATACTATTTATTAGTCTCCTGTCAGACATTTCAAAAATACAAAATTTGATTAAATAACATTTAGTTAACACTAAATAAACAAGTAGCAATAAGTATTTTGCTTTATGAAAACTTCTGTGTTTGACCAACTGGCAAATCTTATAGTAGATAAAACAGCTTGTGAGATCACCCTAACCAAACGAGAGCAACTAAGATGCTAGAAGGTCCAGAAATTTAAGTGAAATCCTTATTAAGAACGAAAGCTGAGCTAATGAATATATTCTCATTTATTTTGATAGGAACTATATATGGATCTAGTTGACCTTAGGCAAGTCACTTATTTTCATCCTCAACAAAGGCAATGACAAAATGTAGTAGGAAAAATGATCCCAAGACGTATGACCTTCAGTATGATGATCTGAAACAGGGGGTGTCTGAAATTAATCTTCTTCCTTGAGCTGGCAAGACAGGAAATGAACATCACCGTGCCCATACGTAGTCTCTGAAGGAGGTGGAGGTGGGAGAAGTCAAAAACAGGATCTCACCAAAAAACAGATGTTGGGTCTGAGTAGAAATTTCCTGTGTATTTTTTTAATTCCCAAATTTGCAGAGCAAGATCTGTAAAATCCTTTACAACATTTCCAGCTGTAATATAAAGTTCTGAACCCACAAAATAATTCAAATATAACATGAATCTGTATCTGCTAAGAATTTTCAATTATCCTTCCACTATTTACAATCCAATGGCATACAAGAACTAAAAGTCAGTGACTTCACTCAGGTCAAACTTTAACTTTATTATCAGCCTTTTAAATTCCAACACCCTGTTTGGCAACTTTAGCACACTTACTGCTTAGCCTTTTGTTTCTTTCTGTCTTCAACATTCCACCCTCCAATGTTCTTGAGCTCTTACTTCACAGCATGAAGATTATCTGGCGAAAAAATCAAGATGAGTCTAGCGACTTGATCCACTACAGAGAAAACTCTTCTTGATTTCAAAGAAAATGTTTAAAAGAGCTCAGCAGTGAACTCCTATTAAATTCAGTGGGAGTGTCATTTACCTTCTCTTGAAATATTTTTATATTTCAAATAAACTGAATATAAATTACAATGTATTTATTATGTATTGTAATTGCCATAATAACTTAATACATTTGCAGTAGCTTTGACAGCACAATTCTATAGTACTTCTTAAACTAAATAAACTAAATAAAACACAAAAAACAAAAATAACCTACATCTTTAGTTAACAGGCTGCTGGTGTGACCTTACATACCACTTCTCATGTATTTCCAGGATAATTTAGAGGGGAGGAAGACAGTTGTTTTTTTTTTTTTTTAAGAAGACATGGTACAATTTTTGGAAATGATAGTAGAAAAGAAACAAGCACATAAACCACTTGTCTATGTTAAAGCAAATGTGAATTTGTTCCTGGAATATATAATTACATAGAGATAAAAAGAATATGAAATGTAATATGTCTCAAATCAATCTCTCTGAAGCGTAGCTGAAAGATTCAAATAAAAGACATGCCTTCTCATCCCAGGTAGCATGATACCATATGCCTCATTTTTACGTTGCAATTTGAACCAAGCATCAAACTTTGAACACAAGAAGTGGCTAACAGAAATATACATAAGCTTGTTAAATGGACTTTGTTACGTTATTTCTGATCTACTTTAAAAATGAATCTGAGGGATTGCTAACACATAGTTACTAAAATGATAGTATATTACAAAATCTAAATGATCAAATTAGAACTGCAGAAGTAAGCCAACGGTATCTATCTTTTACTCCAAATGTGGTAGCTAGTGAGGAATCAGGGGGTCAGGGAATCTTAGGCTGTGGGTAAGAGGCTAGATTATTCTGTGCATGTTAGGTCCAAATCCTCAAAAACATTTAGACATGTATCATATAAATCAGTGAGACGTAGGCACCAAAACAGATGTTGGCTGTCTAAATTGGAGGACCTGAGCTTTTGCTCAATTATTTTAAAAAATATGTATTTAACACGAAGAGCTTCTGTCCGTCTGCAGTAACAGAACTGATAATAATGTAACTGTGCTATCCAATGGTCACACACTGAACAACTGTTAATAATACTGGGTGCTGCGTTCTACAGGACAGCCTAAATGTGACAGCAAGCCTACAAGACATCACTCACAACAGCATTATTTAGAAAGATTTACTCCTCCAAGAGGCAGAGCCACACCCAATGGAGCAAGAGACTAGAGTTTTGTCTTTGACTCCTATTTGCTTTGCTTGTACTAAGCACAAGCAGCCCTCACCGAACCAGATAAGCCCTAAGATACCCATTTTAGTGCATGTGGCCACTGGTACATTTGAGCACAACTGTTCAAGAGAAAGATGATCATTAATTAGTTATGTTTAGCTGCTGTCCTTTTGCAGAGTAGAGTAGGATGCACTGATAAAGTGCCATTGAAGTTGATACTCTGTCCTCAACTAATCCTATTTTTTCCAATGTACTGTAAGGCATGTGATGCAATCAAAAACTGGATTTGGAATTGCCTCTATTTTAAATCATTTACATGTCTATTCCTACACTTTCTACTACCTAAAAATCTTAAGATTACCTACCTATTTCTGCTACTACAGACACCACATCATAATCCTATTTTTAAACTTAAATTCACAAGTTATTCATCCTCATTATTTTCATTAGAAAGCTATTGAAGTATCTCATCACTAGATATTTAGATTTTTTTAAATTTCTATTCTATATTTAATATGTAGACAGATTTTGTGCGTGTGTGTATGTGTGTTTGTGCGGTAATTTTATACAGCTATTTCTTCTCTCCTCCCTCCACGCCCTTCCCCCAGGTCTTACCACTAGATATTGAACAAGCAAAAGTCATCTTACATTTCATCTTCATTTTTCTGATTATTCTAGCGGTGCAAGACCTGACCTGTTCCAGCTGGAACTCAATTTTCTTGAACATGGCTAACCAAAATTGTACATGCCTCAGATAAGGTCTTTTGCAATGGCACTAACATGTCACTGTCTGACTGAAAATGCCTTATCTGATATATCCTAGGATTTCATTTTATTTTTTAACAGCTGTACTGTATTGGCAACTCACAGTTCTCCTACGATTTGTTAGTATTCCAAGGTTCCTCACTTCCTCAATCACTTCTAACTGATAATCTCACAGTTTATAGTTTATAGCAGAATTTGGGTTATTAGTCTCCAAGTACCTAATCATTTTGTATTCTTGAATTTCATCCCAGTCTTTTACACCACTTCCTCAGCATCCGGTTCTTCCCTGCTGTGTCCTCAGCATATTCCTAATCCATTAAAATTCCATTTAATCTATGTGAAAACATAACGTTAAATCTGTAGGGTGGGACCAATGTCAGTTGTTCTCAGAGCATGTCACCTTCATGCCAGAAGGCAGCCCCTAAACCAGTGCACAGCAGCCAGCAGCTCGTGCACAGCCTTCTCCCTGCTGCTCAGCCCAACTTTTCTACAAAACAGAACGCAGAGTACACAACAAACTGCAAGCAAGTGCCATGTGTTACAATCAATAGCAATCTTGATTACTGAGGAAATGTGCTAATACTGCAACAATTTCCACTGCCATCTACTTCTTAGGTAGATCCTAGCCCATTTTACAGTTCTTACATAAATCCATGTCTTCCTTAACAAACTTCTCAAGTAGCACCATATCAAAAGTACTCCTGAAGTCTATGCATATGTGAACTAAGGTATGTTAATTGCTTAAAAGTGTTTAGTCAGATTAATCAGACTTATTAATAAAAATAACGTACACTGGGGTAACACTACAGGGATGAATCTGAACTAGGATTCCATTACATAAAAGGTAAGAAAAAGAAAGGAAGAAAATGGAGGAAGAAGATGAAGGTACTGCAAAAGGAATAGGGTGTCCCTTTGACCAGTCAAGTGCGCAATAGTTTATCTGCGTAGCACAGAACAGATATACTAAACATGAATGAAATTGAGATATTAGCAAATTTTACTTAATTTCTATCTAGCTGTTAGCCCAATTACCTTTTGCTTTTCAGTCCTCCTTTTCAATAGTTTCACTCCTCAAGAAGCCCTGCGTTTTAAAGCTACATATAGCTTTAACAATCATAAAAATACTGGCTACAGGAAGCAGGAAAATTAAGGGAAAACAAAGATCCAAGACCCTCAGCTACTCACTTTAGGCCCTGTTATTTTGCCTCAGACACAGCTCCTGGTGAATTAACTTGGACCTTTACAAATTACTTGGTACAGTACATAAACAAATTTATAGAAACTGGGGTATTTTTCAAACAAAAAAAAGAATGATTTTACTTTTACAAGAGCACTGGTAGTAACACTCTAATAACACCTACATTTTACTTTGTGTTTACAGAATCTTGAAAAATTTTAGCAGTGAAATCAACTCCCTGTTTTCATTAGATGTGAAAGCACTACATTATTTCTGGGAAACTGTTTTCATACTTCCCCCTTCCCCCATTTTATTTCTTTGTGTACCTGCAAAATTGTGATTACAATGCCCCCACAACTGTCTTGCATGCACTGGTCAAAACAAAAAATTCACTTTTTACTACCTCCTATTGAGCTACAATGAATTCCATTCACATAAAGAGGAACTTTTTTTTTTCCTAAAAGGGTAGCTACAGAATGCACTCAAGCATAAGGAAAATGTAACAGTTTGATTGCTTTACAGGTTGTTTTAGGATCCTTGTGAAAAAAAATGGAAACTGGAACAGATTCATGTAAAGTAAAAAAATTATGAAAATTATCTAATAAAAAATCATAGGGAGGTTATGCAGACGTTGATGCTAGAATACAAACAGTGCCCAACTCTGGACTTAATATGATTAGTGTCAGTGGCCTGAGTAGGCTATGCAGCTTACAGTCACATCAATATGCACGAGGAGGATAAGCAGTAAATTCTCATGTTTGCTACTGTTACTGAGGAAGACATCTCTCTGTATCTTTACAGGAAGAAAAAATTGTGATGAGAAAGAAAAAAAACATAGTCACTGAAGAGCACTGCAAAAATGAAGCAAAAGTTACTGGCATCTATTAAAACAAAGAATTTGATCATTTTTTCTTGACTTATGAATTTTCGGGAAGATTTCACTGTTTGACTTCAAATGAACTCTCTCTTTGTTGCAATAGTCCTTGAACCTTTCAGATCCTCTGTCTGATAGAGGCTAGAGACTCATGCAACTGAAGTGGCAAATTAAGATATTTTGAAGGAATTTTTTAGAAAGCATTCACATGTTTTGAAAGAAAATGATGCACCAAAATGTAGCAAGGGCACATAATGTCACTGAAGAGGACTGTGCTTTACTTCATGCCTAATGTATAAAAAGTCCTTTCATTTTATTTATTTTTACAGTAAGAAAAGGTTTTTCCACTTTTTTAGAACCAGCTGAGGGAACTGCATTCAAACTTTTCCCCACAATTCACTGCTGGATAGACACCATGCTCAGGAAATTATAATAGCTGGAAGTTGTAGTGTAGCTTACCTATACAAAGTTCTGTGCTCACAAGGGTATTTTTAAGGCTTGACAAATTTTATAAGTACATCTCCCACAAGCATTCCACGTGTGTAGCTTTTGAAAAGTCAAGCCCAGATCATCTGAAGCAAAATTACAATGAAATGTCGCCAGCTTTCATGAGACTCAAAACATTACTTTTTTTATAATCGCTCCACCTCCGAAGTTACACTGCTACCCAATAGCATCAGCATTTCAGTTGCTCCTGGTGGAGAAAAATGGAAGATGTAGCCTCAGTATACCCAAAAGGTGTAGAAAACAGAACACAGATAAAACGAACAGCAAATGCATTTAAGACATAATTTTTAAACTAATTCTGTTCTAGACCTGGCTAATCGCTTTTGACAGCTGGAGTGCCTACTGATTACTGGAGTCTAACTCTGTTAAGAATGATAATTCAGGCACAATACGCCTTAAAAATATGTGGGCTATGATACTAAAGCCAATCCCATGCCCCAAATGATTTCCTTCTTTGAAGTAGCTGATATTCCATATTGACATCTTCCTGAGACGTCCTTCCAGATTTATCCAGCCTCTCCCCAAAGCCCATTGGCACAGCTTTCTCCTTCCATCAACTCCTTCCTTCCAAAGCCATGTGCTATGGTGCTTGTCTGCCTGCCCATCTGCCTCCTCATCCAACCTCCTCTCCCACTCCCCAGTATCTCCAGCCGCTTCCCCCAGGTGTTCACAGCTCACAGGCGAGAGGGCAGCAGCTGCCTTCCTTCTCCCCTCCGCGGCAATCCCGTCGGTGCCAAGAGTACAGCAGGCCAGGAGGAGGGTGACAGCGTCCCCGAGGGCCGTCGAGGCTCTCCAGCCGCCAGGCGGGCCGGCGGACGCGTCCGCCTTGGCTGCTCCGGCCGCTGCCACGCGGGTCACCGGCGCGGGCCAGACACAGGGGAGCGGCAGCCCCGGGAGGGCTCAGGCCACCTCTGTGGAAGGATTAACACCAGAGCTTGAGAAACACCAACGGCCGGGAGCGACGAGGCTGCTGTGGCCTTGCCAGCAGTTCTGCCAACCTACAATTTCACAACTTTCCCCACTTCTCACGCACTGGATTACAACGGCGGGGGAGGGGATGAAAAATCCCTGAAGGGATTTTTTTCCCCCCTCAACTCTGCCCCATCCTTGCCCCCAGCTCCGCTGGGGAGGTGCCCACGTGTGCGTGCTGCCAGTCAGATGCTTTCAGATCAGCGGTGCTGTAAAATACCGCATGAGCAAGGGGCAAACCCGTGCGGGGGCAGGCAGAGCCCGGCCGGCCGCCAGCCGCCCCTCGCTCCTCCCAACCGGCCGCCGCGGCGGGGGCCGCAGGCAGGCCCTAGGGGGCCGCGGCGGCCGCCCGCGACCGGACACCACATGGCGGCGGCCGCCGCGCCCCGACTTCCCCCTAGCGGCGGCCGCTGCTCACGCCGGCCGGCCCCGTCCCGTCCCTTCACCCCCCAGCCCGCCCCGGAGGCGCGGGCTGCCCGGCGATACCTGCCCGGGGTGCGGAGCCGCCGCCGCCGCCGCCGGCGCGGGCGGGGCCGGCTCGCCGATCCACAGCTGCTCCTTGAGGAGGTGCTGGTAGCTGAGGCAGTGCTTCAGCGCCGACGGAACCGTGCCCATGGCGCGGCGGCGGCGGCGGCGGCGGCGGGGCGCCCGGCAGCCAGCCGCAAGGTCAGCGCATCCTCCCGGCCCGCCGGCAGCCCCGCCGGCCGCCGCCCCGCGCCCGCCGCACCCACTGGCTGCAGCGCGGCCCCGCGCCGCCCCTGTGATTGGCGGAGAGCGCGGCCAGCCGCAGCCGCCGCCGCCGCATCCCCGAGGCGCCTCGCGCCGCTCCCGCCGCTGCTGCGGCAACCGCCGCCTCGCGCCGCCAACGGCCGCCCGCGGCCCGGCGGCGGGGGCGGCTCGCCCCAAGGCGGCTCCGCGGGCCTCACTTGCCGCCGCTACCAGGGCGGCTCGTCGCCTCACGCCCCCCCGCCTCGCCTCCCTGGGCGCTGGGGGCGCCTGGCCGAGGAAGCCCTCGCGGAAACGGGAGGCGGGAGCGCGGCGGCCGGGGTCGGGGGGAATGGCCAACGCCAGGGCACCCGGCTGTGGCGCGGGTGACCCCTGAGGAAACCCGGGGTCACGGCGGGGCTGGAGCACCGGGGAGGACAAAAATGGGCAGAGCCACCCCTCCTACCCCAGGTTTCTCCTGAAACTGCGCACGCCGGAGGGAAATGCGTCACCCAAGTCGTGCTTTAAATTATTTCTGATGGCTGGGGAAGGAGAAGGGCCAGGGCTGCGGCAAGATCAGGGCAGCTTGCCTTGGTTGGCACCGCGGGACTGAACCAAACGTCTTCCGGTCCCTGGGTCCTGCAGGTGCCAGCAAATCTTTTCCAAGGGGGTTTATATACAGTGTTTGTTTAGGCAGCAGAAATTTAGAAGATAGCAAAAGGAGCACTCTTCACATTTTGACAGCTCTTTCAAAAGCAGCAGGTTATATTTTGTCATCTCCTTCAGCATTCACTGTGTTAGCCAGCTTTCCAAGCTACTCTCCAGTGGAGTACCGTATGCATTTGAAATTATTCCCGGATCATTGCTTTTCCGGGGTATCACAGAATTCTTGTTAAATTCACTAACCTTTCCCTAGGCGTTTTCTGTGAAAGATTATCAGTTTTACAGCCAAGTCTCTGTCCCAGTCCTTTGCTAATGGCTGTAATGCTCTGGAAGCACTGTCTTTTTTACACCTTTGAGTTTCAAGCTTACTGTTCTGTGCATCCAAACCCTTCCCTCCTTTCTGAGTACCATTGTAAACAAAAACTGGATACTGTTTGAATGGCTGGGATTTTTTTTCTTTTTGAAGATAACGCCATCCCTTCAGAAATTATTTAAAATAGCGTTTAAGATTTTTTTATCAAGTCTGTCTAGCAGGCATTTCTGCAGTTTCAAACCTGGGCACAGACAGGTGCCATGGTATTTCCCCACTGACTGAGATTTGAGGCAGGGAGTTTTTTTTTTTCTTTCTTCCAATAAAATATTTTTGCATTCAAAATTCCTACATTTTCAGTTTGAGATTCCACTAGCTGTCCAGTACACACTGCAGCTACTTTCTTTGGCCTTATTACCTGTAAAGCTGTGAAGCTAGGAATAAAATATACAAAGGCTCAAGATAAAATCAAGCCTTTCTTTTTATTTCCATTTGAGTTTTTCTACAGTGCGGTATATATGAAGAGAAAGACGCTTCATCGATACGCTTTCTATACATTTCTTATTTAATTGGTATTAGGATGAAAAATGCTATTAGGTGGGGAAGTTAGAGTATTTCTATGTATAAGGTACACCTCTCTCTCCTACCTACTTAGCCCATTCACTTCTAAACTGCTCCAGTACTCCAGTACTGAAGTCAAGCTATTTGCTCCATTTCATCATCTTAAAAATACTTCTGACATTAGTTTCATTATAACCCTCTGCAGATAGCTAATCCATCAAACTACTGCCTACTTCTTATTAAATCCCTCCTAATAGCAGTGCTTCTCTGTCATTGTTATTATAAACATAACTAAACCAGAAAAGCACACTGCCAGAATTGAATGGCTATTTTTATAGGGCTTAAAGCTTCAACGTGCTCTTCCACCCTAAGTCTACTATGAACGTTTTCTGACACAAACCCACTTAAAGGCTCAGAACGCCACTGAATATCGTCAGTGGAGGAACATTCTTTATCTGAAATCCAAATGTTGTTGGACCAAGAAGGAAAAGGCAACAATGACACATTAAAACGTAATCCCAGTAAACTTGATTCACATTCTACCATTTCTCATTGTTTTTTCTATTACACCTCTTATTCTCCCTGAACTCAGAATTTTGCTTTTCATCCCTACCAATATATAGCAATTTTTCAGCTATTTGTCCTGATTCTAGGTAAAGCAGTTTTTTCAAACTTGAAAGGCATACTTCTGTGAATAAAATATGCTCACTTGTCTGAATTAGGTCTGAAATTCCATGTTTCTTGAGAGAGGCACTTGATCATTTAGCTGTCTAAAAAGCACTATGTTAAAAGCTTTAGAGCTAAACCAAATCATTATTCCTAAACAAGAGTCACTTGGGACAACAGAGTGTCAAAATTAACTTCAGGAAGGGTGCATCTCAGGCAGGCATAATCATGCTAATACTGTTCCTTAATTACAGGGGCTAAAGAACTTATTCTACCCCACTCTGTGCTTTAACATGAAGATAGATATGCTGTTTTCCTTGAATGGTAGTACCAGTATATTTATTGTTAGAAGGTTTGCAAAATAATATAAGGAGTAATAGAAACTTCTGGCAGATCTTCCTGTAACAGCACATGTGCTTCTCATGGTCTAGACCTTGCTATGCCCTGTGCTGTTCCTTATTTTGATTCTGCATATTTTTCATTCAGCAATGGCATTTTGGAACAACTTCAGTTTACTAGAACACATGGAAGGACTCAGATGTGTTTAATGCTACACAAGGATAGTGAATAGAAATTACACATGACTGGCTTTTGGCTTCCCATCTGTCTCTTAAAACTATATATCATTGTGATACTCCTCTGAATCTATCATTCTCGTTGGCTCACACTCTATTCTGGTCAAAGGTTTAAAAACGTTTATTAAAAGGAATGCTTTTCACTAAAGTAAATAATCTCTTGCAGAAATCGTGCCACCAAATCTACTAAATGGGAAGAACACACAAGTTTGTATAATACACAACGAAACTTGAAAAATCTCTCTAAGAGGTACTGCTTGTTGTCCCCATGCGACTACACAGGTAGTTGGCAGTCAGATCATGGCAAGTGGAAACATCAAACCATTGGATTTCCTGCAGCATGACATGAAACCCTGGCCAAGAAAGGCACGGTAAAAATAGGTTGATCATTTACAAGCATCTAAAAGAAAATAAGAAAGTTGTTTAAAGAGTGGTTTGATGACAGCAAGAAGGACAGAATCAGAAGCAAGGGAGCTATTCATGCTGTTGATAATCTAAGTGCCAAACTGGCAAGCAGCCAAGGTGCCTACTAGGCAGGGATCAAAGACACATATGGTGAGTCTCAAACAACAAATAAGCCATAGAATTTTGGCAAGCATTGCAGGAATAATATGCTCCAGCCTTGACAAAGAAGATGAGGGCTAAAGAAAAAACAACTGGGCTACCAACGGTGGATGATACCTCAGGGAAAGCAAAGCTTTCATCATTTCAGTTTTATTGGAGAAAAATGCAGATAACTTCTCACATATGGTGGGTCTGGTTGATCTAAATTGATGGGAAGTGTAACATAATGTTAAAAAAGATTCTTTAAAGTTGTGGCAGTAAATCAGTATTCCATTAACAGCAGCATCGTTCAGAAACAGCATTCCTCAGAGAGTTAGTAATAGATTTACTGTGCCAAAGTAAGGCTAGACCCCAGGTGATAGACACCTGGCATTTGAAACAGAGACAATCAAGAGGAAAGTCCAGGTTACGTCTTGCCAGATGTTGAATTCTGCTCTTTTCTATTCTTTCACCAGTTCAATCAGATAGCAGTTTTTTTGCCAACTAGATAGCAGTGTAGAACATACAAGCAGACAAAAAGAATTCAAACATTTGACGCCATTGACATCTGACACCGTTTTAATTTTACTCTACTATTAGCAGACCATATTAAATAAAAGAAGGAAATTCTGTGAGTTTAGACCTACTTTTGTAATCACAAGAGTTCTACAACTATTCACAGAAACAAAAGAAAAGAACGTATCATAAGCTGCGTAATTTTATATTTATGAAGGACACTGCCTCTTGCTTTTGTAAGAATGGTATTCTGCAGCTCTTTGGGTGGTCTTTAAAGTGCCAAAGTTACATAGCTAAAAATTACTGTTATGAGGCATATCAAAGACAACAGAGAATTGGGGCAGAAAGTATTTATTTATGGATAACATTTCCATGTGAGGTATTTCCATAACTGACAGAAATGCTGATGAACCAACTACGTCCTTTGTCTGACACCATCCTTTGGACTGTAAGGTCTTCATCTCAGTGACCTGATCTGCCACTGGACATTACCATCAGAGAGAATGAGCCAATTCCAGAATAGGTTTTCAAGGTGCTGTTATAATATTTAAGAAAATATTTCCTTTCCAGAGCAAGTATTTTGCCTTGTTAGACAGACTGCATTTCTGTCTCTATTTTTCACATAAATGCGGCTAATATCTCCCTCTCCTTTCCACCCAGTCTCTTCTGCCAATAAATGCTGATGTTATTTCTTATATGGATTATAAGGTGAAATATGCAGTAGCCTCTGATTTCCCTTCTCCCTTTATGCTATTAAGAGTCAACCCAACAGACAGTATTAACTGTCAGTGGGGCCAATTTTCTTGCTCTTCCAGTGAGAGTCCCCTTTACATCACTTAGTAAAAACAGAAGCTATAAATCGTCCTCAGGAAATATTGACTGAGTAAGGAGATACTGGGAGAACTTTTATACCATATCCTTTTCTTCCCAAATATAGAGCATTTATCAGATAATAGAAAATAACCACCTGGCAAGTGTACCTGTGCTATATTCTTGGTATAGTGGTTTCCAGACATAAAACAAAGACCTGCATCATTTCTGTGTTTCTTATAGGGAGCAATTCTTCTGACTTATTTCAGCCACTTATTTTAGGATCAAGTGAATCATATCCTAAGGTATACATTTGTCTCCACTGACTACAGAGAGCCTAAGATAACCACTCAGATGTAGATAGTGACGTTAGCTACATTTAGTTGCATAAATCGCACCCCAGCCAACATTATTAAGTCCATTACTTGGTCAATTCATCTAACTCTGTAACTGATTTCTTCTTAGTTTGTGCAGAAAAGGAAAGTCTCAAACCAATACAATTACCAAACCTAACTGTTTGCTGGCTTCAGATAAAATGGTAACTCACCAAGGAAGCTGGTAGTGGACTGAAATCATAGCAGGACCATGTGTACAAAATTATATTAACCGTCTATGCCAGGTTGTGTGTTCTTGGTAAAAGGTGGATGGAATCAATTTTTCACAGAATCACAGAATCGCAGAATCGTTTAGGTTGGAAGGGACCTCTGGAGATCATCTAGTCCGACCTCCCTGCTCAAGCAGGGTCACCTAGAGCATATTGCCCAGGATCACATCCAGACGGGTTTTGAATATCTTCAGGGAAGGAGACTCCACTACCTCTCTGGGCAACCTGTTCCAATGCTCTGGCACCCTCACAGTGAAGAAGTTTTTTCTCAGGTTCAGGTGGAACTTCCTGTGGTTCAGTTTGTGCCCGTTGCCTCTTGTCCTGTTGCTGGGCACCACGGAGAAGAGGCTGGCCTCATCCTCTTGACACTCCCCCTTCAGATACTTGTACACGTTGATGAGATCGCCTCTCAGTCTTCTCTTCTCCAGGCTGAACAGGCCCTGCTCTCGCAGTCTTTCTTCATAGGAGAGGTGCTCCAGCCCTCTAATCATCTTGGTAGAGCCCTCCGCTGGACTCTCTCCAGGAGTGCCATGTCTCTCTTGTACTGGGGAGCCCAGAACTGGACACACTACTCCAGGTGAGGCCTCACATATGATAAAATTAATTTAAGTAATAAAATCTGATGCTTCATCCAGAAACAGCTTGTACAAATGTGTCATCCTACATTTTTTGTCATCCTACTCTTAGGTAAAGGAGCACATGAAATCTACACGTATGAATATGTTATATCATTGTGTACTCATTGTATCAGTTAAGGAGATTAATGTGGCAAAAATGATCCTCTGAGTCATTCCTTTGTATTTAGTGAATCAACATAAGAGTTGATGCCAAACTTGGTCTATTAAAGGTTATGTGGTCATAGCTTTGGAGCATATAGATAAAGAGATTACTAGACCATGTGTCCATCCTGCAGGCTATCAGAGCTAGATGTAGTTTCAGCTTGAAGGGGAAGGGAAAAGAGCTGGAGTGAAAGAACTGGAGTGTTTCTGAGACCAGCAGATAATCTAAAGAACTGTGTATTTGGGCTATGAAATCACAAGAGAAATAGGTTGATTAGTGGCTAGCTTGCTTTTTGGGGACTTTATGACAAACTCTAGGATCTAATATACAACTTCCTCATTTGAAACTATTTCAATAAGCGAAAAAGAATTAGGCACCATCTAATAAAGCAAAAATATAGATAGACAATGTGAATCCAAAACCTGTATTTCTATGTTATTGGTTTGGTTTTGTTCCCAAACAATACTACTAGGTTAATGTACAAAAAATATTTTGTGGGAGTACCAGGGAAAACTGTATTTGTATTTACTGCTGGCATTTGCTGTATAAACTGTACTTTATAAATGATTTGGTGTACTCAGCTGTTGTGTCCCTGGCATTAAATTGTTCCAAAAAAAACCAGAAACAGTTTAAATTCTGGTTTAGCAGAGGTCAATCTGTGACCTATCTTTAGCTAGAACTTTTTTATTTCTTCTCTGCCACCAGCGTTACTCTAGTTAGGACCAAAAATAAACGAAGAAAAAATCTGCTCGTGCAATATAAACTTACCTAATTAGGCAACCAAAAAGTGAAAAAGGCAGTGGTATAACTGAATGGACAAACATTTTCGCAATGCGGTTGCATCAACCATAGTTGGATAGTGTGGCTAGTAGCAATGTAAAACCAAAGCATCAAAATCTTCACAAGATGACTAATGTAGCATCCTCCTAAAAATCTTGAGTTCTAAATGACCGTTCCTTAAAATCACAATGGAAGATGATAGCTAACTCAATCAGTAAAATGGCTTTTCCAAAATGTGGGTGTCCAAAGCACAGTTTATGGTAACTGCACATATCATTAAAAATATTATTACAGCCTTACATTACTCATACACACTCATTTTTTTTAACTTCATTTTAAATTGCTTTCTCCCTAGTTAAAATAACATCAGTGAAAAAGACAGAAATAGCTCATCTAGTGTGGAAATGTTGTGCTTGCCAAGGTAACTTCCATGTGTTTAATATGCCTGTCTGATATTTTTCAATTTACTTCATATCATTTGTCAAAGCAATGCATAATTAAAAATGCATACCCACAATAACTGAATGCCATTGCTAAATTATCAACATAGCAAGAAGTTCTGGACAAAATACTACTGACTAATGAAAAATAAATTGAAATAATGTGTAATATAGAATAAAAACAAATATCACATGTACCATAATACAAAGTAATCTGTGATCATCAAGTAAATGTGTGCATCATTTATTTCTTTCATTTCTGTTTGTATTTAACTTTAGAGTCAGATTGCAGGCTTCAGCTGTGTCCTGTGATCTAAAATCCTCTTTGGTAGCATGCATAAGTTAGGACAAGGCATTGGATTTTTTGGCTTCAGTAGCAAAGACTGTACCAAGTCAATGAATACTGTAACTCTAGAGGAAACGAAATACTGGAATGATATTGACATTCACGGATTCACTTTTTAGCATAATGGTAACAGCAACACATTAAAATAAAACACTTGGAAGAAGTGTTTTTTTACATCTACTTTTCTATCTTGATCACTAAATTACGATGTAATCACATAGGAATTAATGTACACTACTTCATATTACAGTTGCAAATAAACATTTTCTTGTTGATGTCTACAGCATGTGAAACAAAAGCATATATGTAAGCTTCATCTAGAGATACAAAAAGAGGAAAAATACCTTTAAAGGAAAATACTGATGCCATGTTGCAAAGCAGAAGACTTTCGGAGAGGAATTGTTTTTTAGGTGCCCACAATGTCATGTAAGCAATATTCTGTGAAAAAGAGCTATATTGTTGTTTTTAATAACAAGAATGTCATTTACAGTACCAACCACTCCAAATTTCTTTGTCCAAATTAAGACACAATTCACGTCGAGAGCAGACTTGTACACCCTGACAAGAACGGATTTGTTTCACAAGGCGCCTGGGGTTTTTAAAATCTGTGTATCAGCTCGTAGAATTATGTGACCAGATCAAAATTACCTTTGTTAAGAAAATTAACAACTTTATAGTCTTTCTGAGTGCAAAGAATGGCTTTAGCATGTGGCACTGTGGTCCTAGTACAACAGATATTCAGTCTATCTGCATAAGGCTGCAAAGAATGCAAATAGATATGGTCAGTATTAGGCACTTCAGTGCTGGGCCATAGTCAAACCTCCTTAACTTAGGTGCTTAACTTAGGCATTGCAGCATCTAGAAGACTTTAGAGAGTTTTAGACTGCCTAAGCTGAATTTTTCTACAGAGTAAGGTGAGCTAGGTGTCCAAGCTAGTTGTCCCGAGGCGTTATTCAGAGCAGCTTAGCTACAGTCTTACTTCTCCATTGCAATAAAGGAAGCTAAGGTATCTCTTCTAGACAGTGCTGTATGTCCCCATGTTGAGTGAGTAGCCACTGAAATTTGACCAACAGAAAACATTAAGCACAGAGAAATAGCCATGAAGTTCCTGGCTCAGGGTTTAAGAAGCCTTAAGGGTATTGAACCTACACTTCCCATTTCCTAGGAGAGAATCCTAAATGCCAAACCAAATGTTGACACTGGATCACTATACAGCCAGGAATTTGAGTAATAAGGAATCAGGAATTAAAAACAATGCATAGAGTATTTCTTTAAGTTCTATGGTAATACATTACTATTACAGCTCTGACTTTTCTTTGACCTTTGAGTATTGCTGATCTTAGTGCAGAGAGATGCTTAAAAAGCTATAGCTTCCCTTGAGGACAACAGGTAAATGGGCTTTCAGGATTAAAATTATTCTTTATTATTTTTGGAAAACATTTTTTCCTCTCCTTCACTTCTTCTGTTTAAGTTTCTGAGGTGTTTCATACCATGTTAACATAATTTGACACGATGTGTCAATTATTATAAATCAGATTCATAATTCAGAGCTCAAGGAGAGAGCAATGAGAGATGTATGTGACTGTAGTGTTAATGGAGGTAGATTGAGTTCTTATAGTCTTCTTTCCGTGGGTTTTTTGAGGAACAGGAAGGATGGGGAACAAGTAACCATGGGGCATCAGAAGGCCCAACACAGGCAGCAGAGGCAGTGTTGTAGCCACAGAGGTAGTAGGACTGCTCTGATGCACCACAGCCAGGAAGAAAGGCTTTAACTTTCTTTCACAATTGGTCCCAGAGAGACTTTTGCTCTTTCAGCCTCATTAGCCTGAATTTCCTGCTCCCGGCCATAGCGTTGTCACCACACGTTCTCAGGACAATGGACTTGTGTTCCCATTACCTCTTCTACCGTGGTAATTCTGTGCCTGAAATAGTGACCACTATATTTAAATTGCCAATTTTTTTCCATTACAAAAGTACGTCCAACAAATTGTAAGAACACAGACATCTCCATGTCTTGCAGCAAGAACTTGGAATTTAGCGGTAGGATAGCCTGGAGTCAGGAACACTCCCTCTGTTGTGCCAGTGAATATCTATTTATTTTCTAAAACTATTGAGAAATACAATTTTCTGTCTGTGTTTTGCTCGTTTATATTTGCTGAGGGCTAACAGCTAAGCAGTTTATTATCCCGTTCACTCAGAGCACATTTTGCTTTGGCATGTTGCTCCAGTATGGGAAACAATGCTGAACCTACATCTGGAACCCACACACTACAGTTCCTGCCATTGCTCCACAACAAGCATATTCGCAAAGAATAAAATTTAGTAAGACACTAAAGACGAGTTCTGGAATGAACATAAAACTTCATTCTTTAGAGCTTCAGACAAACTAAGTATTAGGGCTTAGGATGACACCTTCTTAACAGAGAGGTAACCCAACCTCTGTCTACTGTAAGGATTTTGTGCACCTTTCTCTAAAACGTCTAGTACTGGCTACTATCATGGACAGGATGCTGCACTTCATAGATTACATGTCCAGTTGATATGCTTTTTATACTAAGGATAGGAAATTCACAGAATGCTAGTACACAGAATACTAGTTCAGAAGGAATGCTGTTGTACCTGTGGGGTGTTTTGGTTTTACTAAAATGACAATTTCCAGCAAGAGATCATTCTGCTAGTAAATAAGATGCTAATTACGAACGTATGGAAGTACAACAGTACTTGCATGTTTGTTTTGAGCTTGGCTGTATGCAGACAAAATAAAACACAGTCCCTGTCCCAATTTATCAAAATTCCAAAAGAGAGCAGAAATGCAGGAAAGGTAAGATAAATCAGAAAATAATGAGCTCTTAAAAGCCTTCCATTTACAATAATGATACAGAATAGCCAGCACTGTTTCTCTTAGAGAGAAACAGCTAGGAACAATCTGTAGGCAAAAAGTGCTGTTCTCTATGTATGTGTGGTAACTAGACTTTATGAATGATCTTATTAGGTGTATAGGGGTAGATGCCTTGCAGAAAACCTTTTAAGAAAACCAAGAAATAATCTCTGCTTTCCTTCATTAGATATCTTAGCCAATCATTGCTCTGGTGTTTAAAGAGTGCTATGCTACAGAGAGAGTGAGATAAACCGTGCTTAAACAGAAGGGAGATCAAAGTCAAGCTCTCAGAGCTGAGGACTGGGTGGAGCACCCAAAGTGGGAGGTGGACTTCTAACTAGAAGCAACTCAGTCTTAACACTGATGAAAGCTCCACCCGTAAGAGAGTTGTATGGAAAAGGCAAAAACAGTTCAAGCGCCTTTTCTGCTGGAAGATGTGAAGCAATCTGCTAAATTAAGGAGCACATTCACTGCATGATGAATAGTTCACCACCCCTCTTAATCCTCTGGTCTGCTCAGACACTTTTGAGATCTTTCCATCGAAACATAAATGGGCTGTTAAACAAAGTAATTATTGTGTTATTTTCAAAATGTGATGTATTTGAAATGCACTATCATGAATTATAATGCAGCTGGTACAATATACACACATGGAATACAGGAATTAATTACAACCATTAAAGTAGTATGAATCTTAACTGCCAATGGGTCTTATCTGTCTTTCTGTATAGCGAATAAAGTCAAGAATCAATGAGATACACCTTACAGATGAACTGGGCATCATTAAAATAAGTGACCTATTATTTTACAAACTGTATAAGTGATTCCATAAAAAAAGGAATGGCAGAAAAGGTGTTTGAGAAGTATCTTTATGACAAAAAATTAATGTATCCTGCTTAAATAGGTAGTGTAGCTAGCCTGAGAGAAAAAAAAAGGGGGGGGGAAGGGTTAATTGAAAACATGTTTCCTGAGGAATGATATCTGAAAATAGTGATACAGCTTTTAAAAACAAACTGCAAATTATATTCCCATACCATTAAGGAAGCAAATGATTCCTTTGATTCCTAACATATGTTATCATGACAAATCAGAAAAGTATGATTTTCTAAGCAAGGTTAAAATTGAGTATGTCACATTTTTCCCTTAAAGCATAGAAATGAGGATGAATTTCATGGCCGGCTGAACATTTCAGACTGATAAAAATATTTTTATTTCAATACATATTTAGCCAATTCTTAACTAGTGCGGATTGTTATCTTTGCATAAAATATCATGGAGGCTAAGAACTTAGCAGAATTCTAGGAAGGACTAGTGTCCATATGCATTAAAATATAGGACCGCTATAAAACAAAGGTTATGAAATATAACAAGTATTTACGCAGCTGACACTTGGTAGAATTAGATAGTTTCCCCTATGACCAGGTTTCATTATTGGACAATATCATATTTCTTAGAATAATTAATGGATCACAGATCCTGAGATGGGTTACTGTAAAGCTAGACTTTACACCTAATGTAGTTTGTATGTATCTATATTTCATAGAAATATTCATATAAATATTGCCATTCAACCTTCATTTAAGAACACTAATTAGATCAAACTTTTAAAGTAAGGCTTGACTGCTCCCTTTTACAGTGCCATAACTAAGCTCTTCCATCTCTACTACAAAAGATAAGGCTGTATATAGTAGCTGAAAAGACAGTAAGCATGACAAGCAACTTAAACAGTTGACAACAGAATAGCTTGAACATGTTTTCAACTGTGATTTTACGACAGATAACGTGTCCCCTAGCAACAGCAATATAAGGGCATGAGGAATGATGTCAGAAGACAATGAGGTTGAAGGATATGTGGCTGTGATGAAATAAACTTTCTCCTAAAATAGGCTGCCCAGCAGCCACTATATAAGCAGTCTCTAGGCAACATGGGAAAACTGGCTTTATGCAAGATAAGACACAAGACTTTGATAGTAGTGTGTCTTTTTTGAGGCATCATATACGTAATCACAACATCCCATTCCTTGTATCGCTCAGTATTCTGCAGAATGAAGAACTGGGGCTAGCATGATCACTGGCCTTGCTCCCATTCTTAGCCATTACTGGCACACTGGTCTGTACAGAGATTTACCAGGAAAGTCTGTTGTCCTGACTTGTGCTGCCAAAACACAATTACAAGGCAGAAGGAGGCTTCTTGGCCTCAGAAGCAGAATTAGGATTTGCCCCAAGGGAGAAAATGCACTTTATTTTCCTCATACAATGAGAAATCCTGAAGTCCTGCGTAATGACACAGTATTTGGCCTTTGTGCAGGTGTTGCCTGCAGGATCTGGAGGAAGACAAGATGCCAGATGTTCGTTTCTGCTCTTAACCTGGCCTACCCCAATATATCCTCACTGATACAATAGATTCAAAACTCACCTTTCTGTAAAGCCCAATACACTGTCACCCTTACTTTCTCACTCATCATTGCCTTAAGATCAGTCACAGCATTAAGCACAGGATCTTCTTACATGAAACTCCTGGCACAAAAGGCTCAAATATACCTTACAATGATATCAGTGAAACCACTCATATCAACCCTGGAATTTCAGACTGCTAACTATTACTACGGTATCTGAGTGTTTTCTGCATAGGGTCAGTAACAACAGCAATGTCCCTGCTTTGCAAAAAAACAAATTCTTTTTGGACTGGAATTTTTTTTTTTTTGAAAGGCAATAATTTCTTGATTTATTTTTGTCTATAAGGGTATATTCTCAAATATTAATACTGTAGCATTACTGTGACTGTGATGGTCAAAGGATATGCACAACAAGTTTGTGGGCGGAGCCAGTGATGTCTTTCATGAAATTAATCAGTACATTTGGAAAAAAATAGATAATCCCTTTGGCACATTAATCCTTCCTAAATGCTAATGTTTTTTTCTGCTACAGGGACGAGCTGACTAGTTTGGAGATTTGGTATTATTATGAGACGACAGGTCAGGGCTACGAATATTGTTCTACAGCATTAAAGTTGTTTCGAAGAGGGATTTTGTTAGTGGAATGAAAAGGTTAATGTAAAAAAAAAAAAAACCTATTTTGTCTAGTTTTACCAGATTATCTGGTAAGACAAACAGAAAACTTGGTTCCTCTGGAATATGATCCTGTAGATTTCCATGTGTTCCTGTTAATTTAATGCCTTGTATGTACTTTTACAGCTGGATTCATGAGCTGAAGCTGTTAAATTTAATTTCTAGCAAGCTAAATAGCTTATGGTCTAGTTTTATTATTCATATTTCTGAACCTTAAGCAATAAGATGTTGCCTGTAGGGATGTGTTAAACCAGCACATGACTAATTCGCCCCATGAGAGCATGAGTAAAGGAGGGGCCATATATACACAGCTGATCCCCAATGACTTTTTCTCATTATTCTTGCAGACAAAATAGTATCATTTTAAAATTAGTGTAATAATAGAGAATAAAGCTTCGTGACTAACCTGATGAACTGTTCAAAAAGTTTAATAAACCAAAACCAGACTAAAAGATAAAGTGGGCTGGAATGAGTCTTCTTGATATCATTCTTCACATTTGACAGACTCACCTGCTGTGAAAGGAGATGATAAAGGACATTTCCCACTGAGATGTAAACTTTTTAAACCCCGATCCACAAGCCACAGAATGCTAAAACAGGTCTGAGATAGGCCTTTCCCTCCAGCAGGAATCTATTTTAAAACATTCTGGAATTTTGCAGACACATACTGTTTTGGATATCTATATTAATCTTAATGATAAAGTATATTTTGTCAAATAAAGCACAGTCTTTCTTTAAAGCAAGCGTTTGATTTTACATTTTACCTCTACCTGCGTATTTTTCAGCAAAATACCATTTATACATCTTTTCCACATGACAAGCAAACTACACTTATGTTATTTGATGTATGATTTATGTTCCAAATTACAACTGCTTTCAATTTGATACATTTTGTTTAGGCAAAAGCCTCCTTATATGTAAAACCTGCCTCACAACAGATGAATACTTCACAGGCTCACCACGCAAGTTTGACAGAGTTCAGCACATTTGGTAGGCTTTGCTCAAGAGAGGCTCAGGCCTGTAATAACCCTGGTGTGGCCGATCAGAAACAAAGTGCAAAGGGGAAGCTGTGTGGCGATGGCTGCTTAGCGCACGTCTGCAATGCATTTAGTTTTACCAAGGTACTGCCAGTCGTGCAATCTTGTAAACTGGCGTCTTACTGTGAGGCAAAAGTGACAAACCTGAAAACAGCAAACCGCTGTAACATGTGAGCAATATAACATTTATTCCAAATCTGAAAAGTATATGTTTAGTGTTAGCTTAATAAAACGCAACTGTATGACTGTGCAGCTTAAGGACACTGTTTTGGGAGGTGCTGAGCACTCTTAACTTAAGATACTTAATATTTTTGAATAAGGAGGCAAAAAGAAAGTCATTTCATTATGTCATCAGGTCTAATTAGCTAAAATAGCAGTGTTTGAGCAAACACCTGAATGTCCTACCTGCCAGCTTTAAAGGAAAGCTTTAAACTTAAAAGCCCTGAGTCCATCAGTTCATCAAACACCTCCAGGATTTGAGCAGATTCAATGTTATTATCATTTTGTTCTATAAAACAGTACTATATTACACTAATAAACAAGCATTAGCTAAATTTTTTAATGTAAATTTAAAAATATAAATAAATGTAGCAGCTCTTACGTACAAAGAATACCTATTTAGTCCAGTTGGATTTTACAACCATATGACTTGGAGGATGATGCTTAATGCATATTAACAATGCATGTTAAGTCAGAAGAAACGCTTCCTTCTCTGTATGTGTGAAAATGTGTTAAACTAGGATTTCAAAGAATATATTTTCAGAGGAGAAATACACGCGCGCACGCGCACACACACACACACACACACACACACACAAACGTTCAGGTATGCTTTTTATTATTCATATTTGGGCATGAGTTTGCACAGCAGTCACACATATATATGTGAATATATACCAGTATATAAACATCAAGGTAGCTGTATCCACTATATTTAAATCACACACAGGATACTTGTCCACTAGTGAAAGGAGCACCAGGCATAATCAGAGAACCGTCCTTTATAAACGTTTGCTAAGAACGGTCCCCCTATGGCATCTTCATTATTAGTTCATTTGAGGAGTGATTCAGGTTCATAAACAACTGTCTTTTGGACCTGAAGGTAGTGAGACTTTTGGAGGGGGCTGACAGATAGGAAATATGATATGGTATGAAATGATATGATATGATATGATATATGATTTGTGTGGGACTGGCAGATCTATGGGACTGTGACCTGTTCCCTTCCCAGAGTGTCTGAGTATCAGTTATAATTGTCCAATAAATAGCACTAGTTTAAGGTTAAGGATAAAGATAAGCAACTCAAGATCCTCTGAATTGTAAGCCTTGCCCCATGCTCTGCCATTACAGCTTCTATTTGCATTTTCTAATGAGTAAAACGGAGAAGAAGTAAAGGGCATCCACGTATGTCACCACATCTTACTTACGTAGGTATATATTTTACATAATGCAGGAAGGCAAAACAGCTTTTCTCTCTTCATACCTTCCATGTGACAGTGGGGAGTGTTAAAACATATAAGCTTATAAAGATTCAGTTTTCTGATTCTAGGCTCAGCCCTGGTGTTTTCATTTACTCAATAATTAACAACGTTGTTCTTTTGCAATAGCACGTTCTGGGCCGAGAGCTTCCCACGTTGGTACAGTGAGAACAGATTTTGCTGCCTCCCAGCAGTGCAAAGAGAAGCAAATGAAGTCTTCCAAATATAAAAAGATAAACTGTAAAAATACTAAATTTATATATTCCTTTTTTTCCTCCGTTGTTTGGTTTTTGGCAGGGTGTTTTATTTTGGCTATGATTTTCACAGCAAAGTAAAACTAAGCTGCTGAACTTAAGCCATAACTACAAAAGCCTAAATTTTAATTAGCGCACATACAGCAGCAGCCGGTTCAGAAAACTGGCCTTCTAAACATTTCAAAATGGTTGGAAATATCATCTGCCAAAAGCACATGGAACACCTCTTAAACAGACACAGAATAGTATGCTACAAAGGACGCTGAATTCAAATGTCCTTTAAAACAGTTATCCAGTCTTAAATTCAAGCCAAAATGAAAGCCAAAAGACATTCAAGAGACTGAAACACCACAGCTTGGACTTCCTCACACTGTGTGCTGAAGAAAAAGCGGATAGTAAAAAGTCATGAGCTGAGCTTCCATTGACCTTTGCTCTGCCTTCTTAACTCTGAAGAGCACAGTCCTTCATGACTGTAGATAACCATAATCATGCTTCAAGAAGAGATAGTCCAGATTCGGGATACCTGCTAATGTACGCATAACTAGCAGAGGAAAAAAAAAAATTTAATCCTCAAAGGTAATCTATTTCCACTGGGTAATTAACCACAGCAAAGTGGCTTAGGAGTAGCATGTCTTTCTGATAACAGGATCTTAAACACATTTTTTTCACATTCAGTGCAAAGGAAAAAACAAAAATAAACCTTCTTCCCGTCAAAAACCAACATCATCGAAACTCCTTTGCTAGTTCCACAAAGATTTTTAGCCATCTCATGCGAGCTATATCCAGCCACAGTGTAACCTCACTGTTGCTTTAGACAATAACTTTGTCGTTTTGGTTTAGCTGTAATTGTTATGTAACTATTCCTCAATTTTACTGAAAATTTTTGGATATCACTCTATTATCCTCATGAACTGTAGCTTGATGAATTGCCATCTCTACAGAGCTATGTCAGATGTCTAAAAAGAAATAGCTCTGTTTTGTGGCAAGCCAGGCTAACTGCAGTCATTTGCATAAGCAGGTTTACAGTCTTCCTGACCTTACTGCTGCTGATGTCTCTGGAGGGAAGCAGGAGGGAATTATGGTGCTTGTCTCACATCTCCCTTGCCATAGCTAAAATTCCCTTCTTACACAGCACAGCACTGCTCTCTTCACTCACACAAATAACGTTCTTTCATCCAGCACAGGCCAAGGAGATAATAATCCATTAATAAATCAGGCAGAAACAAACAAATAAAAAACCTCACAAATCCTTGGGTAAATTCATTTTTCCAGTGTCCTTGAAACCAGCTAAAGAAACAGAGCATTGGTAATATCGTGTACTGGTTGCTTCATTAGGTGGGTGTTCTACTATGTTGATTTAGCTGAAAAATTACAGAATTGCAGGAAGCTTAAGGGTGGAAAATGATCCTCAGTTTGGCAGACAAGGCTCTTCACTGTAAGTTGTCAGTACAATCTCGTTTTTTCAGAGCTCCTTTTGGAAGTGAAAGGAATAGTATGCTGCATTTCTACCATCTTCTTTTCCTCCCCTCTCTCCCTTTTTCTAATACTTTTTCAATCGCCAGTTGCAAGAAACCTGAGTGTAGCCTACCCTCGTGCTCATCATTGAGTTATTATCTTTCCTGGCTCTCACCAGCAATAGCAGATGCAAAGCTGTAATGATGATCTGCTCTGTGTTACCTAAGCAATGTCTTAAAGTGTCTTCTTCCTAATTGAAGATTTGCAGAAAAAAGTATCAAGTCCTATTTTTTTCTAGCTTTATTATTGATACCAAGTTACCAGATAGGTTCATGCAAGCCGAAGCCTCACGTATTCGTCTAAATGTGTTATGCGTATGTGAATGAGAAAGACTGAAATTTGAAGGCAGTCAGTTCATGTAATCACTGCAAATAAGAAAGCAATAATCTAGTATTTAATAAAAAAATCTAGATTTTTTTTTATTAAAAATCATGGTTTTTTGCTGTGGTGTGGTTTGGTTTTGTGGCTCAGGAAGTTATCAGTTGGGCCTAACTTCTTCCCATAACAATCAGTTTCCAGCTGTTGATGTGTACATTGTTGCTACACAAGTGAAGCTTAGCAACACACTGATGAGGGAGACATGATAGCAGGGGACCCATCTTTTCTACAGAGAGGGAGTTAGGGTAGCAGGTAAAATGATTAAGCTTGGAGAGAACTTTCCTTCACCAGCTGAGAAATACAATTCAGAGATTGATGGAACCAAAACCTTCTCAGAAGGAGAGACTCACAGAAGGCTTCGGCCGCTCCCAGTGGAGCAAAATGAAGCTAAGTGAGCTGGTTTGAGAGATGGGAATAGGCAGCTACTATTCCAGAAGAGCTATGAAACAAGAATCCCACTGGTGTGCACAATAAATATGATTGTTTTATTTATTTCTCAAGGAAGGAGAAGAAGCCTTGGGAGACACTTCTCACAAACACACATCAGATAGAATACTAGTTAAAATTTGTATTCTGGCGGGGAGAGAGGAAGGTATTTTAACTATACGGGGCAAGTATCTAAGCAGAGCTCGGTGCTGTGAACTCTCATCCATTTTGAGTAGCTCAGCTGAAATGAATGTGCCGTTGGCCTGATCCAGGAAACTTCAGTGAGCTTTTGGTCAGCGCCTAAGTGTGTGTTTTTTGGGGGGGGCAGGGGGCAGGGTATGGGCCAGTTTGTTGTTTTGTAACCAGGAAGGTCCTAAGGTTTTTGATTTTGTACTGCAGAAAGATACGAAGAAGTTCTTCCTCAAAAAAAAAAAAAAATCCAATCCTGATATTCATCTCATATCAGAATATCAGTGAAACTATATTTGATCCCCTACAAGTTAGCATGGGGAGAAGTCAACACGTATCACTCAAGAACTGCAGTATATTTTCTTATTTTCCAAAGATGGGAACTTACATGAAACTATCTTGACATTTTTCTAAGGGTGGGTTGTTTGTTATCATAAAGGCATGTTTTTAGAAAAGTTAATGTTACCCAGAAAGTCTGGGAAGAGAAGATAGGGGTATTCCCCTCCTGTCCTGTCCCAGTGTTACACCTTCCTTACATTGTGTCACCAGAGTTGTGAAAGGCTTTCTTCAAGGTTAGAGGGGGAGGATCTGAAGCAGCTATACGTGAAGGTAAACTCAGTACTCAAAGGGAGTGATAACAGTGTCTGCTTTTAACATTCCTCAGCATCCTCTCTTCCCTTGAACTAAGCCCGCCAGTACTTATTATAGCAATGTTCTCTTCCTGTAAGCTAGCCTTAAGTGTTTGATTGCTTCACCATATAGAAGGCAAAATACACACTTTGAAGAAAGCACAGTTCATATTTTAAGATGTTTCATCACTCAAGGCCACAGCTGGTCAATACCAAATAACCAATCAAAAGACTAAGGACTGTCAACAAAGAGCAGTTCTTTACATCACAGAATCAGACACATTTGCACTCAATTAACACTTTGCTTAAAAATAGACAAAGATAAGCAGTAAAGAGCATGGTGCCCCTCAACCCTGTCCTTATATATACAATGGCAATGCTTAGCAGTAGTTATCCTAATGCCTTACCACTCCATTTGCTGTAACAAGAAAACAAAAACACTGCCAATTCCTTATCATGTTTTGGATATACTTGGAGATATTATCACAAAGCTGTCGCAGTGATATGGTCAAAGGGATGATAATCTAGTATTTGTTTAAGAAGTGAAATTTATATAATCTTCTCTTTTACTTAAATTCCTTACTTGGGGCTGATTAAACATAATCCTCTGTCATGTACTGGGTGGCAAAGATGCCTTTATGTCACTTTAGTGTTCTTGAGGTTCAGCAGAAGTCATTTAGAAGTTAGCTCTGCCTCAAAATTATACAAGTCTGTATATAGAACCAAAGATATAGGCAGTAGTGGAGCACAGGAATGCTCTGGACCATCACCTCTTCAGGGAAACCCCACTCCTCTCTTTCATGGCTAAAATCAAGTGGTACTCAGCTTTGCAGTCCTTTTCCATCAACATGGGGATTCAGGCAGTCAGGAGAATTTAAATCTTCATAGGTCAGCTAGCTCAACAGCTGTTTTGCAGCACCTGAGTAGTGCAAAGCAGAGAAAATTAGGCTGAGAAGAAAACTCATGTTATAGCAGGTTACAATTCAGCAAAGCATTCTGCCTCGCCTCAAACATTTCCATCTGCAAAGCTGTATCTGAGGAAGGCGCACAGTACTTGCAGAGCACTCAACAAAAGAGTAAACCCTTTGTCATTCTCTATAGCAGCTTTCTAGTGAAGGAAAACACTTGCAGAGCAACAGTAATAACTTTCCTTTTACAGAAGTATAGTTCTTTAGAGATGGTTCCCACATGGAGAAGAAATGCCTCAAATTTTTTTAGCATTTACTTGGCACTTGGGACCTATTTATTACTTCATATACTTGGATGTAATGGCAGTTAACACACAGTTATGATGGGGAAGTGATGTAGGATTCTAACAGATACAAATTGCAGTACATATTAAACTTTAATTTGCCATCGGTTTCGAGGCCGTTGGCTTTGCTAGGACTGCACAGCCCCTCCAGAAGTATAGTGGACATGAGCTGTAGTAGGTCATAGTTAAATCTGCTGCTTCAAGCCAGCTCATTGGGGGAATAATATCAATATATTCTCTTCTCTGTACACTTCCATGATGTTATAGCGAAGATGTGCATAAGTGATTGTAGTCTTTGTGAAGTGTGAGTGTACAATACCTGGCTTCCTTGGTCACCTTACAAATAGGTGGCTTACAACGTTTGTATTTGTCGCAATGTGTTCTCTATATCCATATAGTTTCACTGACTACAATGGAAATAAAGGAAAATGTCATAATTAATGATAAGATTCAGTGCACGATTAAGACACCTTAAATTTATGTATCTACATGTATTTGTCTACGTGTATGCTAGGCAGCCAGTGAAGACTTAGCCAGCAGAGGTGGAAGAGTAAGTCCCAGGCACCAAGTAAATTAATTCACTCCCTAGGCTACATCAACTAGATGGCCACCAACTATCATGGGAACTTGAACACCCTGATTGAGATTCAGCTGCCTAAACTTACATGCTTGCTTACAAGTGCCCAGTGCCATTTGAGATGCCATAGTCTCCTAGCTGCCAGTCCAGAAGAGTTTCCTGCAGGTCCTGTGATATCTGTCAACCTCCTGCACCTGTCTTGGACTCCCCACAACACCTCAGATGGTCCTAAGTGCAGCCTCATCCCTAAAGTATCTGTAGACACTTGTATGAGTCCCAGTGTAAGTGTTTATGGGATCTAACCTTTTCTCTGTACAGTGCCTCATGCTGGGACTGTTTCTTCAGGAAAAAAAATAAAAAGCAGTAATAGTCAAGTTCTGCAATTCAGAATATTCAGCACCAGAATGCAACTCCCTGGGAGAATCACAGCCACATGTTAGATTTCCGATTCAATACCAGGGCAGAACCTGGGACCCAAGAACGGGATTCACAGAAAGCAGAGATGTTGACCTGGGATCAGAAAAAGTAGTTAATAGAAAATACTGTAAAGAGGAGATTGTCTTCAGCTTCATCCCTTTTAAGGCTTTGGATACTTCATTGCAGATTGGATAGAGATTCTTCTCACCAATGGCATTTCACAGTAGCAGTTCTTTCTAGCAAGAAAACCCGAGCAACCAAGTACCTGCTACTCAGCCAGTAATCGAGTGATTATGGTTCAAATTCTGCCTAAGCAGACCTGAACCCTTCTATTTAACTGAAGAAGATCCCTAGCCACTAGGCTATAGCTTTTCCTGGGTAATACCTTGTCTTAGGTGTCTCCATTTTCTCCAAATTATATTTCATTTTTTTGACAAAGAATGAAATAGCATCTCTTCATCCTTCTGAACACTTTAATAGGCAGGCCATGGAGTCACTGACTTTCTTGATCGCAGTCACTGACTAGTAAGTATTTAACCAGTCAATAAAAAACCCTTAATCAGCCAAAATTGACAGTGTCTATTCCCTGAAACCTCTGAAGTCATGTGATTTATAAACACTGCTAGATTCAAATCCTTTCAGACAAAGGATGGAATTGAAACCATATTTCTCATACATACTGGGTGCACTTTGTCTGCTGGCCTTTCAAATAAAATCTCTATACTCTTTATGCATTGAGAAAGAGTCATCTGTGGATATGCTGAGAAGCAAAATTTGAGATACACAAGCAACTTTGATGTCATAAACTTAAGTTCTTAGGAATTTTATACACCACTAGTGCTAGGAATCAGCAGAGTAAGGAGTTAGAAAACCTACACTTTAGAGTAAGGCTTCTAAAGAGGCATTTAGGTGTATAAATTCTGCTTTAATCTCAGTTATCCTAGGTTTTAAGTAACTAATTTGGCAATAAGATTGTTGTTCAGTTACAGCAAAAAGTTGATAAAAAATGTTCAATATTTTAAAAATGTCTTAACATTGAGTTAAAATAGAATTATCACACAAATTATGTATAAATCTGCTGTGCATTAACACTATATTTTTCTGTCTTATACCTTAAATCATCATACTGCGTGATGGAAAATATGTGAAACATAAAAACAAGCATAATTTCCACCAGTCTACTGCAAGTTAAAGTAACTTTTAGCTTTCACATCTAGAACTTGAATAAATGAATTTATCTTTTATCACACCATAACAGAATGGATTTTTATGTCTGTTAAATACATTATTTAATACTAAAATGTAAGAAACTGCAAAGAAATATCAGTGAGAACTTCCTGGATGAAGTTAACTTATCACTGAGAAAATAAATACAGAACAAAAATGAAAGAATCTGGAAAACAACTTTGACTATTTTTAGATAATGGTATCCTTCCACTCCTTGAGTGATTATAACGTAACCTTCAAGTGCGAAGCATTTAAAATCTTTCACTGAGTCTTACACAGCAAGTATAATCTCAAGAGAGGACGATATATGGAAACATGCATCTGAAGTTTTTATTTTGCCTTTCGATACTACTCACCAGAAAAATACTGGTTTTTTTTTCTTTTGATTCCATTTTTCTTCTCTCTCACTTAAAAATATTTGCAATTTCTGGAGGGCTGATAGAAATCAGGACTGCACCAGCCTTATGCAATATGTACAGTCTAATAGGTGAATTTGGTTTCATGAATACACTTAAGCAGCTAAAGGGATTCCCAGTGTTCAGGGAGCCAGTACGTGCCTCTAGTGAATTATTTTAATTTTACATATTTACACTAGAAACATGCTGTGCTTGAGTGGAAAGGCAAGGATATAACTTACTATCTGAACTGTAATGTACTCAGATTCAAGTGATGAGCATTATCTTCTGGAAAGGAAAAAAAAAAAAGTCTGTTAGCGTTCTTAGGCAAGAATGGATTAATTTTTATCTTAATTCAATTTATATAAAAACATTTCCTCTTCTTTGATGTGGTATATATTAAGTGAAAACATCATACTCTACCCATCAAAATCATGCAAGTGGTCATTCTTTCTTATGCACTGATGTTGCAAAAGGAGATAGCCTGCATGGCTGGAAGGTATCCATGATATTAAACAGTTCATGGGGCTGTGAAGTGCTGAGAGCAATCATGCAGAGCAACAGGCCACAGGAATGCAAATCATCCACAAAGCCAAAAGTGGAGCTAGCAGGTGGCCTCCCCTATTCATCTGATGTCAACACACTGTTCAGATCAGGCCCTTTTAACATCTGGGTAGACCCACCGTTGCTTTTAATTAAATATAATATAGCCATTCAATGTTCTTGCACACAAGAAAACCACATAGTAAAAAGCGTATCTTCTGCACACGGAGGGTCACTATAGTTATATAAATAAATAGTACCATTTAACTCAGATTCTAAGGTAGTTTAAGTTTCATATACTTTCCATATACTGTTCAATATTCTACAGTTAGAGCCTTTTTGACATTTCAGTGACTGACCATATTTCCATGGAAAATGTTCTTGCTCCTTCAAAGATGTTGGGAGGGGAAGCCTTATAATTAACTTTTTCTACCTTTGAAACATTTCCACTGTAAAAGGCTTTGAACAGAAACATTTGTTCTCAAAATTAGTTTACAGAGAGAATTTAACTGTGTTAACTTATAAGCCATGGAAACTGTCATAATATCTAATTAAATTATTACTGACGTTCCAATCAGTAGCAAAAAAACATCTGTAACTGTAATTCTACTACAGACAAAGTATAATTAAATCTAGTCAGTAATGGGTAACAAGACGTTGCAAAATCATACTGCAGTGCTTTAGAAAGCTGGAATGCTTCAAGTATCTTTTTCAAGTATCATAAACTTTTTTTTTTTAAGTGGGAGCATGAATATATGCATTCTTCTGAAGATCCTTTATTAGTGTTTAATTTCAATGCATTTGTGATTACGTTAGTTTTTCTGTTTGAAATAGACTGGAAAAAATAACTCCCATTATTCAGAGCCTCAGACTGAAAAGCACATAAGTATATGTTCAGTCTATTTCTATGGAAAGCAAACAGTAATGGTATGCTTCACTTTAATTTCATAAGATAAGTGCATGCTTAAAATAAAGCATGTAGTTGAGTGTAGTCCTAAAAAGAAATGTGTTCCAGAATAGGAGCCAGAAATGTGTGACAATGCTGAAGTGCGTTAGTGTAAGGTATTAAGAAAGTAGATGACTTGGGAGGAAAGTAATGGCATACGAAGCATTTAAACTAAGGTCACAAGGTCACCTGTTGGTAATGGACTGAGAGTTTTAATGTAAATGATGGCTGTTCAGTAGCGCTATTTAAAGAGAGATAGATGTCCAGTCCCTAATGGGCAGATGTGATCATCCCATAACTATGTCACACTTGCCTTTTTTTCTTCCTTCAGGAAGAAAAGACTGAATCGAACAAGAATCTCATCTGCACAATGCTTTCAAGTCAGCACTAGGTAAGCTGGTAGGCCAGTGTTCGTTCGGCTCAGTGTTTTCAGCCTAGCCTGAAATTACCTATATTGTAATTATATATACATTGTGGATATTTTCTCCTCTTCCTCCAAATTTGAAATTATTAATAAAACTATAACAGACAACAGAGCCAAAAACTCATCAAAATTCCAGCTCAGCCACTCATAGATGTTAAAGATAAATTTCGAATTATAAGGAGTAATATTTTTCTTCTTCCCTCAACAAGCCCTCCATCCCCTAGTTCTATTTCATTCAGATACTCAATAGCATATACTACAAATAGGCAATGTCTATTTTACCTTCATTGTTCTGATATAAAAACACATTTTATCTACTAACAGTCACATACATACAACATACAAGAAAACGGTATCTCAACACCACTTCCAGAGTGGACCTCAGCTTTCAGCTGCATAGCTTCTGCTGATTTGCTGGGGATTATGTGTCTAAAAGCCCTATTAAGCTCTTTCAAAATTTACGGGTATGTAACTTTTCCTAGTGTTAACTTAGTCTAACTGTAGGCACAACTATGTGGCAGACATTGTGCAGATAAGAAGTTTGTTGTCCTGGAAGAAGAAAGGAAGTTTAGAGAGTGTTACTTCTATTGAGATCCTTGGCAAAACTTCCACTGATTCTAACTGAGACAGAACTAGACATTTTGCTTCTCTTCTGTGCAAATTCTCCTATTTGCTTGATTTGAGCTGGGGATTGTTGCCTGTGTTGAAGAGAGGGAAGAAGGAGAGAAACTGAGATACCATCTTTGTTGCTAGCAAGCTCTTGAGATTCTCAAGAGCTTCAGGATTATAATCATCACACACAGTACAGAGATTCGTCTACTCAGTTTGTGGCTATTGAAAAGGAACTATATAATAATAATGCAAATTAATCCATTCTGATTAGCTGACAACCATTATTAGGCAATCAGAGTCAAGGGATTTACAAACTGCATACTTAAGAAAAAACTATAAGCGGTCATGCAAATCAGATACCTAGCACTAAAGCATTTTAATACTGTGTAAATGGGAAAAAGACACTATACCCTTTAATTTCAGTAATTATATAAAATCTCTACAGTTTTCCATGCTGGAAAAAAAAAAATCTGTTCCAAATATTAACAAAATGTTTCTTTTTGGACACAAGGAAATATAAACATATACTCAATGAGATGTCTTATATCTGAAGACATGGATCTTTTTAGCAGATTTTAGTACCTGATCATTCTTTCCATAGTTTATAATCTCTTCAGAAAGAAGATGGAAACCTACCTGGAGTGATCAAATAGAAATAATTATTTCTATACCTACTGCTTTCCAAAATATTGATAACTCAGAAAGACAGTTCACAGAATCACAGATTCACAGAAGTGATTCCAAAAGTTCCAGAATCGTTTTGGTTCTTAAATCAATCTAGCAATTGAAAATCTATTCAGAATTTTTGTATTTTGTCCTGTAATGAGGTGCAGTGCAGTATTTTTGAAAATAAACCATTTACATCATTTTAATAGGCATTAGGAATTAATTCTAGGATCCAATTAAAATAATTCTACCAATCCATATCCTAAAAGTGCTATAATGACATTAAAATAATTGGTGTTTGGAAAGCTGTGTGCTCAATGTTGATTTTTCACCTCCACTTTGTTCCTCTCTTTTCTTGGAAATGCAGTCTTACTTAGGTACTTTAGTCAAATACGTAGCTTTTCAGATGCATTTCACTGAAGCATCTGCCCTTTTCTTTTATTCATTTCATTGTAGAATTAATTATATTTTCAAGGTATTATCTCTGTTAAATACTTCATGACCTATCATGCATCTGTCAAACCTGTTTTTGAAAATATGATACTCTTTGAGGGAATTCTGAGGCACTCATACGGATTTCAGCAGGATTAAGTGTTGTAATGAAAATGCTCCCCAAGTGTATTTTATACTAAGGTAAGTACTTACTTCAGTATTCAATTATACCTACAGGAATATATTCTGTGTCTGATTACCTGGGATACACAGTATTTTGGCAGAATAACTTCAGCTCCGTTAACAATGCTAGTGCTTTTGAACAAGAGATTGGGTGAAAATATTACGTATAGTCTGAATTTCCTCCTCCGGTCTACCAAACAATGGTATTTACTTCAGAGAAGTGAGAACAAGAAGGCTGCTCTCTTTGCTCCCTTTCACATGTGTTCTTCTTAGCTTTTCCCCTATGGCTACATGACTGAAAACATAGCTGCTAGATCTTTTTAAATTGTGGTTTAAGGGAAAAAACAACAAAAAAGCAATGTGGCATGGGCTAGTACACTACTTTGTAAAATCATGGTGTGCAAGAGCTATTTCAGGATCCTTCTGCAGCACAAATAACAAACAATAAAAACAAGAGAAAATTCTGTTAAGCTGAAAGATAGGTTACCAGAATATTTCGTTATGATTGTATTTTGGAAAACAGAAGTCTTAACTTGTTACTCTGAGTTTAATTAACACTGATTAAGAAAAATAAATAAGCAACATTTTGGGTTTGGATTACTAGCTGTTCACATGATTCGCTCCTATGTAGAAGTCATTGATATTTTCTGCCACTTTTAGTTGTAGTGAATTCTTTTTGTGCTGTCTTGATGTGCTTTCAATGGCTGATTTCACTCTTACCAGCTCATTGGTTTACTTGACACATTCAAACAAATTCAGTTTTACAGTTGTTTGAAGTTTGTTATTTTGTTTAGGTGTTGGTGGCACGAGCTGTTTAAGGCAAATTCTATTGCTATTTAGCATTCTTTTTGTCTCCTAAACATTGAATGATTCTCAGGTGTGATTTTGTGAAATAGTTTTACCAGAAAAGAATTTTATTTTCAGTACTAAATATATTGTTGCAATGCATATAAAGGACATAAAATATACAAAGTCATTAGGACCAAGGACTAACGTGTTAGTATTAAATACAATCGTTTTCTTTATAATTTTGCACCTTTTAATTCTTTAGTAGCTTTAGTATGCATTGCTTACTTACTGACCCTTCCTTTTGTCTTTATTAAAAACAAACTAACCCATTCCTTTCCTCAAATCTCCTGTCCTTGTGACCTCTTGATACAGTGAAACTTTTTAAACTTTAGAAAGTTTTACAATGTGTTGTATGACAGTTCCCATATAGAATCATCCATGCCTTATCTTAAAAAGACTTTAGAAAACTCTCTATACATAGCAGATATCCAAAAAGAAGCTACAGTCATGGTAAGAAGAATAGATGTCCGACAGATTCCTTCAGGCTATGATTTTCAGTAATACAGAGCTAGGATTTTATCATGATCATGTATATTTATTAGATCAGTGATATTAGAAATAATAGATATGTTTCCAGGGCCGCAAGGCTTTCTGATCGTCTATTGCAAACTTCAGGCTAACTACAGACTGATTATAACTCGTCTGAATGAGTTAGTTATGTGTCTTAGACAAGTTGAATAAAGGAGGATGTCGGCAACTGGAAAGGTGATGAAGTTCTTAGCCCTTTAAGAGCAAAGGTGTGTTTTTAGAGAAACATATTGCCCTGAAGATTGTTCAGGAACACATCTAAAACTGTTCCTTTTTTTCACATTTCAACAGTCATATTTATACTGAAAATATCCATTTACAAGATAATTATCAAAATAGAGATCCCCTGAGTTTTCACATTCTAGTCTGCCTATTACAGTCAACCACCACTCTCAGTAGATTTCTCTAACACCTCTTTATTTTGTGCCAGCCTACTAAAACAATCTATTTAATCCACTTTGAAATCCAAAAGCAAGGCAATGGTTATGTCAGGCCAGTAGTTAAAGAACCCTTTCTAGTGTATTCAGGATACCAAAATATCAGGGATAAGAAAACAGTTCTTTCGGAAAGCAATATAGGCACAGTGCATGCAGATTGATCTTTCCCCAGTTGTTCCTCTGCACCCACCAGCTTGTACAGTTCATACTACAATACAGCTTAATGTGTGTGCGCTGAATGTGAGTGAAGCTCTCTTGTTTGGGCAAATTCTGAAAAGAGCACTTTGATGAGGCTTAACCACATCCGACTTGTAGGTGCTAGCTCTGGATATGGGTTTCATAACATTCAGTCAATAATCTGCATCCCTATATAATAAACCTGGAAAGTTAGCCACTTTAGGAGCTATGGATAGCATCAGCCTACCTGAGCCTGAGGGACACAGCCGAAGGAGACTGATCAGACTTCTGATCCTCTCACATCCTTCAGCTACTCTGCAAGATGGATTCAGGTGCTAAAATTACCTAAAGCATCACACAAGCATCTAAAGCACCGTGTTTGCCTCATTAGGTACAAACAGCTGTTATTCAGATAAGAAGTGATGGTAGTACCATTAGCATTTGCATAATATCCTGGTGCCTAGGGCATGCACCCAAGAAATGAAAGACCAAGGTTAATTTTCCACTTTAACCCCGGGGAAATGATTTGTCTTCAGTCAGAAAGTGAAACCATGTATTGGCTGTTCTATTGAAGGTGCATCACTGAGCAGTCAGGAGTACAAACTTTGGAATCAGAAGGTCTAGTAGTTAAGATCCTCTATATATAAAAGCAATAATATATGTATTATTGGTCACTGATATGCTTTATATTAGATAGAATAAAGAGACATAATCTTGATAGCAAGGACTGAAATGGATAGTTTATTATTAGATTATGCTGATGGATTAGGCTAGGGAAATATTCCTTAAATCAGTGTTCTGATGCGAGTTAGTTCTTCCACGTGACTATGCAGTGAACTTGACAAATACAGTCAACATTTTCATCTAGCATCATGAAGAGTGGTGCTGTAACAGGAACTGCGGAATGCATTCAAATTAATTTTATTTACATGACCAAACAGAAAATGTGAGAGCATGGCAGACAAAGTTTTTGTCGTTTTCAGATTATTAATATCTTTTGTTTTATGGCTGTCTGTGCTAATTCTGTGGGAAACAGTTTTGTTTAATTAAAGTTCTGTAAGGGTTCAAATAAAAATGAATAAATACATCAATTTATAATGCATTAAGATAAAAATATCTATACAGTTCAGAAATAGATGTGGCAATAAGATATAATCCTTTGAGTAACAGATTTAGGATTTGGCTTCATGATCTTCTCAGCATGTCTCCCATCCAGGCTCCTACGAAGTCCTCGAAATATGTAGAATAGTGTATTGTGCTCTGTTTAATCACTGAGCATGTGAATAGATGTGAGTTTTTTAGATGGGAAAAAGTGCTTAGAACTCTGTTTTTATGATCTATACTTCCTTTATTAATGTCTAAGTGAATACAGACAGTGCCAACAGTATATATTCTCTTAGTAGAGGAGTACTATAACCAAGCTGATATTCTTCCCACTTATATAAGCGTGCCCTTTTTCTCCTATTTTGGAATATTCTTAACTAACATAACCCATCTGTGACAGCTGCTCATGATAAAAGCTCTCCAAAAGCTACTCTGCTTGAAAATATCATGTGCTCTATTTTTCTCTTTCACAACGCTAAGAATTATTAGAAACAATTGACCAGCTTTTCAGTCTCCCATTACTTTCTATTCTTTAATTGTGTTCTATTATTTAATTTTCTTCTTGTATACAGTTACATTTCTTTATAATTATAATTGGATGAATTCTTCATTCATTGGAGCAGAATTCAGGATTCTTAAATAAAGAAAATGTCAAATAAAGTAGGAAAATACCTCAGTGATTAGGTTCATTACTCATGAACAACAAGTTTAGAAAGAAAAAAGGATCAGAGAGGATTTTTTTAGCAGTTGATTGGGAAATCTGTTAAGTAAATATTTTAAAAATTCAAGAAAACTTTGTAAAGTAGACACACGCTAAAAGATTGCATGTTAGGAAACAGAGAATAATGTATATTGTAATAAGACTTTAAAAAAATCTAGGTGTGTTTTAACCTGGTGCAAACTATACAGAATTTCATGCATTTGTTTATATTTTATACAATTAAGTTAGTATTATAAACACTCAGAAGTTAGCAATGCCTTTCATTCTGGAATTTCCTAAATTATGACTATCTGAATATGCTATATGATTATGATTATTTAATGTATGAAAAGGGTCTTGGGTTTTTTTAATAAAGGAAATTCAAAAAAAAAAAAAAAAGAGAATACAAACTCTGTGTAACTGTCCTTTGATCTCCCAATACACCAGAAAAAATTCTTCCACTTGAACAAATGAAGTAACTTGATAACACATGTAGAGCGGTCTTCCTCTTTGTTCACTATCACTAGAAGGGAGTAAGTCACTTTGTTAGTGTTTGCTGATATCCGAGTTGATAGCAGGTGAGGAATGTTGGGTTCTGGACTGAAGAGGAGTAGCTGTTGGTAAGAAAGGACTTTTCTGCCTGCTGAGACCCCTTCTAGTCCATTAATTCTGAACTGCCTTAGTTTTGGCCTCTTTACCAATCTGACTAAATATGAGGTTACCGTGCATCCCGGTTTCACTATAAATACCCCCTCTTTTTTTTGTTTCCGTGCAGAATCTTTGTCCTTTGTACTTTGTCAGTACACTGACATCTGCATGGCTATCCAGATTTCTGACTATCTGGTATTCTCATTGGAGTAGTAGCTCTGGTCGGGCTATTGAATGTTCAGAAATACCAAATGAGTGGCTACTGCACATGTGCAGACGAACATAGTAGCTGTAGTGAATCCATATTACATCAGAGATAGCCATCTCAGTACAGTGATTCTGGTCTGTCACAAACATAGCCTTTTACACTATGCACACATATATACTGCGTTGGCACTAGGCATTGATCATGGTCAGCTCTCCACTGGGCTGGTAGATTCTCCTTCTGTCCTGCAAATTCCCTAGAACATCCTGCTCTTTCTGTTACTCTTCTGCCAATATCCTTGTGACAGTGTTCCTAATCCTAATCACAGTCACAATGTCTCATTCCTAAATGTAATTTTCTTGTGATAACTAGCACTGTCCTGCAAATCTCATGACACTGTTAGGTGTACAGCACACGCCAGGGACCATTCTTAGTCAGCAATGTAGTTCATAAATTGAACCAATCTGTTGTGCAGTCAGTGTAGTCTAGTCTGTCTAGCTAGTTTGCCTTTCTCCATCCTACACAGTCCTTCACTATCCCAGTAGTCTTTGTGCCCAAAAGCACTCCCACGTGCTTTTATGCCACACAGGTAACAAATGTTCATGCTAAAAAAACACAGCTTTAATGGACTGCACCATAGCCCTGAGTACTTCAGACACTTTGAACACATACTCCCTCAACACACACACACACGCACACGCACACGCACACACAGAAATAATTACATTTTAGGGCTAACAGAGAAACAGAGTACTTCATAGGACCCATAGGCAATGCAGGGCCAAGTCTTATGTGCTATGGATGCAACAAGGCCATATTGCTTGGGCTCAGAGCTAGAGGATGGTCTGTGGCCCTCCTGCAGTAATGTCGGTTTAGATTACTAAAAGGTGGCCACAGGCATAACCTCTTATTTACAGTTATTTAATATCTGATGAACACTTAATGCATTCCTAAGGACTTGTAGGGTAGATGTCATTTGTGTGTGGCACATTTGAAGTGTGGCATGCACACACCTGAGTTTTGTCAGCATTACAGTCTAGACCCTTGTCAGCCAAGAGATACGAATGAGAGCCTACAACCAACTCTTGTGCTTTGATGTGGCTGCAGCAACAGCAAACTAAGTTACAATTACAGGGCAGGCTGCAATATGTATAGCTTCAAAGCTGACTTAACTCTCAGCCGGATTCGGGCACATTATCACTGAAAGAGTATCCCTATAGACTAGAGGGCACCGATGTGCCAGCTAAGTTGGCACAATTAGTCATCCCTGCTACTGTTAAAGCAAGATGGATTTTCAAAGAAAAACTCACCAGATTTTTTTTTTTTTTAATGTGGGAGAAATGGATTGCTTGCAAAGAATGTATTGGTCTCCCTAGCTTTCAGGGGATCACTAAAGAGGTTTAGCTGAAATCTTCAAGTAAATGAATATATGTCCAATACAGTCATTTGAATATGAGATGGGCTATTGACTGGGAACATTTCAGCCAAAATAGTTAAATTTCAGCAACTGGAAACAAGATTTTTAGTCAAAAGTGTTAGACAACTTGAAATAAACTGAGCTGCTAACCCTGCCTATAGAAAAACTTCTGCACTTGCACATATGCACACACACATGCGTTTCCTCAAAACACTCGTATGTGCCCTCATGTCTACTTCTGGACAGCAGAGCAGGCAAGACACAGATGGGAAGAGTATACAGTTACAAGAAGGAGCTTGAAATCTCTGAAGTCAGCCAGAAAATGAAGCTGCAGAGTTCTCCACTGCACATGGTGGCTCACAGGTCAAAGGCATGCTGCATGTGTGGGTGATAAACTCGAGAGCTGGGAGTAATTAGAGCAACTTGTAGGTCATATATATGCAGACATGACCAAAGGGCGACAGCACTGGCTGGCAGCCAGTTCTGCTAATGATGATCTGGCGGGTGGCACTCTTCCTTTCCAGTCAGCACTAAATCAACTTCACTTTAGTGTTCCCTGTCTGAATGAATAGCTGTCTAACAGGAAAAGATCCTCCCTAAGATAGGAGTCAAGAGATGTGCAAAGCATTTCGTTGCACCCCTGACATCATTCCCGTTCATCTAGCTGCCATAAGGAGCGGATAGAAATGTGGAATCTACGTGTTAGGAGGGTGAAAATTCTGGGTGGCCTATAGCAGTGTGTGGTTATTAATGTACCCTCTCAAACCAGAGGCAAATCACTAAAGCTGCATGTTAAGGGAGCTTTAGTTTAGGGGAGCTCCAATAGAGTGGCAGCTTCAAGGAATGCTTTACAATAAACACAGGGCCCTAAGGAAAAAAAAAGACATTATTAAAATTAAAAATATATTATTAGAAAAAGGGCTTGATGATAGTATTTTGAGTATTTTTCAGGTTTCTTGGCTGCCACTTTCTTCCCTGCTGTTTCCGACTTTCCCACAAGCATTGTCACAGCTATAGGCTTCAACAGCCCTTCATCTGCTCTTGAGGTTCTTATAACTTTTTTCCCCCATTAATAATTACACTGAGAGGTATTTAGTGGTGCCTATTCTGTTCGCTTTTAATATAAAAAAGTAAGTTAACTAGGCAAGCTTCTTTCTTGAAATGAAAGACATGATAGCAATGAACCTGACATAGAAAGAGAAAATATCAGATATATTCCTTTATTTCTATTGTGCAGACTTTTTTTTCAGGCTTCCAGTAATATTATCTATTGTTAGCTTTTCTCTTTATGCTTTCCTAGTCTTTCTGGTGGTCTCACCTTCCACACCATGCTGACTTTCAATACCATCATTGGTAGCCATGTAATGGAGCTTTACTGTGAAAAAAATGAGAAAAAAAATCTGGACCGGAGTAAGGTTCATGACCGAAAAAACAATAGCGGTCTACTTTGGGGAATTAAGGAGTGAATAGGTACTCGTATGGGCTGTCTGAAAAATGTGTAGGTTCTAAATACCTGAAATTAGGATGAATAAACTCTATTGACCGGTGTTCACATTTCACTAGACCACAGTTGCTCTCCAAATGTTAATAAGCTAAGCAATAAGTAGGATGAAGATCTTATTTTAATTTTGTCCTTAAAAGCCATAAATGGAGCAGAAGACTGTTCTGGTACTCTGGCACCTTGATAAATGCATAAAGAAGGAAAAGAGTTGTCATGTTAAAAAGAATTGGAAGCAATTAGTATTGCATTTTAATCATCAGTAGGCAGAGCTGAAAAGAATAAGTATTTTCACATATTGTGCCCTAATTATAAAACAGGATGTCTTTTTTTGCTTTGAGTCTTTATCTTCTAGGATCGTGACACAGTTAATTTTTTGGTCTCTCTGTAAAAGAAACTACAAAGAATCTTCCACAAGGGTCCTGAAACCATTTAAAACAGCAGCAAACATCTAAGTGATACTTAAGACATTGTTCTCATGAGGCTAACAGCTGTTCTCAGCTCTTATCTTTCCAGAAAAGAATGAAGATATTACATACACAGTGAGCATGTCCAGACATTAAATTTAACCTTAAGCTTAAGTGTCTTAAGCATTAGCTCTGTAATATAATCAGAAGTGCGAGAAGAACATCTTGACAACATTTTTCCAGCTGTAGGAAGGTCCCTTTTTTTCCTTCCCCCTTGAAAAGTTCAGTTTCAGTCACCCAAAAACTGTACATCAATTCCACTGAATTCACACAATAGTTTCATTCATGGGGTTTTTCCCGTGCTAAATATTTAAAAAAGATCTAGTCATGGTGTGAAGATCCTTCTTCTGATCTTTTCATCTGGTAGCTCAGGGGCTGAAGTACTAATGTAGACAGTAGCTAATGAATTTTCTGGGTAAAAGGATTTTAAAACTCACCTTTGAAGAGAAACTTTAAGGTCAGAAAGCCTTCTGAGGGGAAATGGGTAGACTCTGCCGCTTCTGTGGAAGCTATTCTATTTTATGTAAACACGTTCCCACTAGAGTAGGCACTAAAACACAGGCATCCACCAGTTAGGTGAGTAACAGATTTGCTGCCTACCTCTGTCTCAGTATTTTTAAGGCTAGGACTGAAAAACAATCACTTCAGAAGAGTCATATTTCCCAGTATTTATATTGCTAAGCATCAACTGAGAGAAAACTGGCCTTGTTCCTTGCTTTACTGGATGCAGTTCCTCACTCTCCTGCCTTCCCTACCCCAGCCCCAAGACTGCTGCTGCTATTGCCCTGCAGAACTAGAGCTTGGCCCTGGTAACTCATTTGCACTGTGCTTACACTTTATCTTCTGATCTGGAAACCATGGTTCTAAGCTGTAGAGCACTCATTTATGGGAAGATGACTAAATTTGAATCTATCTGATTCAGGGTACACATGTTGAAAGGTGGTTAGACAATGTTAACCCTTGCTTTTCTTTGAGGTATGTCTCTCTTTATCCCTTCTATTAACTAACATTTGCAAAATTTCCATTTTGCAGTACATATTTAATTATTTGCCAAACTTTCTATTTCTTGGTTAGAACACTCAGCTGAGAGTTAGCAAATCTAGATACGCTTCCACTCACAGGGCGTTCAGTTACTCACAAAGTAGAATAATGTGAACTTGTTAAGAGTTAAGCCTTTTAATATAGCATACCTAGTTGCCTTGTGGACAAGCGACTTCTGAGAGGCAGGAGATTTGGAAACTGAGGCAGTTCCATCACTACTTAATAGCACCAGGCTGCTGATTTTCAGATGTATTCCCAATTTTCTTAATGCTTAGACTTATCTATTCTTTACTTTTCTTAAAAAGTAAAGTAAAAAGTAAAAATTTTCTTACAAATTATGTTATGGCACATCAAATGAAATATTCTGACATGAAACATCATGTTTTGGCCAACAAACTGATGGATGCAATTTTACGCCCTCCAGTCCTTTTGTTTTCTTCAGCAAACTAAAATAAATCAGTCACCAGCAATGACCTTCTCAGGACTGCCTTCTGGGTGTGCTGTAGAGCCACTCTTTCTGTTGGTAAGGAGGGGACTAAGAGATGGAGTGGCTCAATGTGAAATTTGTCACTTTTAGGAATGTAGAAACTTTATTTTACTTCACTGCCTATTCACTGGAAGATTTTCCTGTTGTTAACGTGCACCTTCTATGCTGTAGTTTCAGCCTATTGCTTCTTGATCTCTCCTTCATTGACAGAGATCAGATTTTTTCTTCTTTGTTTATTTCAAATTCTCCCATGTGGTCCACTTCTTTAATCCTAATGCTTAACAATTCATCCATTCTTTCCTGGTAGACCATATCTTCAAGATCTCAGATTACTCCCTCTGCTGTCCTTTGGACCTTTTCTGTTTGAGCTACATTTTTCCTGAATGTGATGCCCAAAGCTGGGCAAAGTCAAACTTGATCAGAATGGAAGGATTATTTCATATGCTTCACAGTCTATACTCTCACATTACGAAAGCTGACTTCTTGACACTTCAGACACTTCTGAAACCTATTTGCTGCACTATAGTAAATAGAGTCTGTCTTATACAGGCCTTACAGTCTTCTCCCCACTCCTACCCCAGCTTGCTGCAGACCATGAGAGGATTAATGGTTAATTGAATGCAGACGCTTTGGCTATTTCCTATATTGAATAATTCACTATGTCAGAACAGTCATGGAATTAAAAAGTCAAAACAAAACAGTCATTAGGAAACCAGGTTATAGTATGGAATGGTCGCGTCCTTTATTAACGCAACCTAATGTATCCAGAAGATCATCATTCAAAAATTTAGCATGTGGGCAGTGGGCTGTGCAAATAAATGATTTTTCTACATGACGACAGAACCAAAATATATAATATGACACAATTTTTCCCCCCCTCTCACTAATCAAAATGATATTAATTAATTATTTCTTACAAATATTAGAAGTTTAAACAGGTGTTTATGTGGAGAGAAAGAGTGGTAGAGAGAGTCACCACGCAATATTCTGCAGCAAAAGGTTGAAAATACTCCAAAGAAAAAACAGCCAGAGCACTTGAATAGGACATCTACTAAGCAAATATCCAAACTACTGCATTGTGTCCTAACTACGGGAGTGCCAGCAGTGGTAATCAGGGTTATGAAGGGCACCTTAGACTTGCTGTGAACTGAACCCTAGCATTCAAAGCATTTGGAAATTTCAAATAAAATGTCTCATTTCCAGAATTTGTCTTTATTTTTCACTCAGTAGGAACAATTAAACAAAATATAAGTCAAATCTGCAACTGTTTCTAAATGACTTCAAACTATATTTTAGAAAATTATAAGAAGGGGCAAAGATGTCCCTTACTGGAAGAAAAAAAAATCATCCAACTTCAGTAGTTAGACAATGTAAGCAAAGTACACATCTAAGTCTGTATTCAAAGCAAAATACTGGAAAAAAAGTGTAAATTTGTCATGACAGTGTAATAAAAATTTAGACAGTATAAATCACTTTAAACTACTATAAATAGTGCCTTTTATTTAAACTCACTTGCAGATGAATTTTTCTTAGTATGGAGGGCAGGAGATTAAAGATGTTCTGCCAAAAAAACAGGATTAAAAGATAGAGTTCCAATATGTATTTAGGGCTGGGAAAGATGAGGGATGGTAGTGATTATTTTAGAGCTCCACCAAGCACCTTTGTCCAATTAGCCAAATGCTTTCTTTCTCAGAGCAGCTTGGAGGAGTCCAGAGCTGCTGGCTGGCCTATAAAGGAGACATAAGTACTGCTGCTGAAGATGGTTAATCTTTATTTTGTCTTAAATCCGATATTCTTTAGAGTGAGACAAATACTATCATTCATTCCAAAAGACAGAGTGCAAGTACAAGAACTGCGTAAGAACAAAGTGATTTGGCTTCATAAGAATTTTGAAAATGTGCCCTTTTGTTCCATAATTTTTACTTCTCCCACCTAGACATTAAGCTTGAGAGTCCTCATTCAGACAAAAGTTTAGGTCTTCTCCCGGAGTGGTCCATTGCCCTGATTGCTTCAACGATCTTACCCTGAATGTCTATTTTTCTTAATTTCCTATAACTTCTTACACAAGAGTTTAAATGAACTGAAACATTTTGGTTGTTCTGAAGGGATCTTCAGAATAATGATTTTAACTTTTTTTTTAAATAAAGTGGAGCTTCTTCAAAGCACAAAGCCGAAAATTAGAGGGCTTAGAAATGCTGCACCTTAAGGTTATGGCTATATTAAAAGCTTCTGACAGGAAACCCCTAAATAGTTATTAAACATTTTTTTAAATAGAGTAAAACTGAAGAATAAGGATGATAATAATAATTTGTTAAATTTTCCGTCTCTTTCTCATCAAATATGAGTCAAACTCTCAGGTTAAAATGGGGGTAGACCATTCTCTAACTTTCCTATTGACAGAAGTGCGTGGTTATTTGTATACCTGAGAACACTCAGAGGATCCCAGAGTCTCGTATCTTTTTTTGATGACAATAACTTCAGAGTACAAAGCCCACTGCAGGGGGTATTTCTTTAGCAGTGGAATAATTAACACAATGACAGCTGGGCTGGTAGAACAGTTAGTGCCAACATAATGAGTTGGCTCAGGTATTTGCCTTTGGGGTCCTTAAGAGCCATCCGTGCTGTGGTGACCTCATGGATTTTAGGAATATGGATCTATCCATAGGGAAAACAGCCGCACAGCCCTGCAGTGCTTACCACTGCATAGCATGCTGATAGTAGGGACTTCACAAGGCAGATTAATAGATTCACCAACCAGAAAGGATCATGGGCTCATTCAATGTCTTGTGCTATTTAGCACAGAGCATTGGATTTCACCTAGTTACCATTTGTGCTGAGCCCACTAACGTGTTTGACTAATGTCAGTCTTTCAGGAAGACATTCAGTCTCATTTTGAGAGATATCAAATCCAAAAATTCCCTTTATTGTTTTGTTCCAGTTATAACATCCTCCTGATTAAGATAATGCCATCTTATTTCTAATCCAACTGTGTTTTCTTTCAAAGTCCAGTTGTTGCTAGTCCAGTTGTTACTTCTTTCAAAGTCCAGTTGTTGCTAGTCTATCTCTGGTTGATTTAAGAGTCTATATTTGTACCTGGAAAAATAATGGATTTTCAGTTCAATAGCCAAACTGAAAAACAGAAAGTAGATTTTTTTCAGTTCAAAACAGATCAAATTATTTTAAGTTTTGCCATGAAACTAGCAAACAAAAGGTTTAGGTCAACTCAAAATATTTAAGTTGACTCTTTTATTTGACCTCTTTTCAGTTAGGTCAATTTTTAAATTACAATTTTTACAATTACAATCAAACAACGGAATAAACTTTAGCTTTAAAAGCCCTAAAACAAAAAGCTTTTCAGCTCTTCTCTGAAATGATCCCCTGAATTCATCCATATCTGCTATTCATTTCAATCATCATGAAACTGCTGTTCTAGGTGAGTTTATAATGTCAAAATATTTCACAAGATGCATTTATACACTGTAATCAAGTCACATCTCAATCTTCTTTTTGATAACCTAAGCATGGTGAGGGGTTTTAGACATTTTCTCCAGCTCTCAAATCATGTTGTGACCTCTCCAATTTCTAAATATCCTACGCAAAATGCAAACCTCGGAGATTTCTCTGAGAAATTACTCTTCCTTTTAAGCTTAAGATGAGTATAGGTGACAGGAAGACCATGGCTACATCAATTTTTAAAGCCCAGACAACAAAGCAGCATTTCTGGGAATAAGTTCAGAGTATCCTACAGGTCTCATTGGAAGTGGTATGAAGGCTTCTAGAATTTTAGCTCATCAGAAACCATTTTTACAGCATCAATTTCAAAAAGGTGGTGCCTCAATCACAGAGAGGAGCTGATACTGAGTAGGAATAAGCAGGGTTTCTCCCAGGATCAAACTAGTCTGGATGATAGTGGTCTAACTGATAGAGGAAAGGAAAGATATAGAAATGTGAAGCTGTCCATTCTGTCTCTCTGATCAAGTAGATCTTCTCATATCTCTGTCTCCCTGTGGATTTGGTTCAATACAAAGCACACGTTTGAGGGATTGATGTGCACTTACTTAATTACTTAACAGAAATTAAGGAGATGGCCAGGAAATCACCATAGCTACTGGGAGAGGAGGGAGGAAGAGTTTATCCTTCCGGCAGACACTCAGTCAGCAAGCCTGCCATCAGTCCCATCTCCTGTGGCTCCTTCAGAGAGCAGTTGTGTCACAGGCATGAAAGTAAAACCAGAGTCTATGAAGCAAAACTTTCCAGGCATTAACTTCTCAACTTTTCTACCACTGTAATCCCACTCCATTGATCTTGCAGACAAGCATCCTCTCTGCTTGCCCTGGCCAGCTCAGCAGCTAAGTTTCCCACCGCTGTTGTCAGTCTTGTGTTGGTAATTCTTTTTTTGCTTTGCTTGATTGTTTCTGGCTACGTACCATTAAAACGATCTCTATACCCCTTTCTGCTTATCTTCGCCAGCACTCCCTTCTGCTACAAATCTCCAGAAAAACACATGAATTACACTGAAAAACCAGTTTGCCTTTATTGAGCTGGGATGCTCTGGCAAGTAAAAAAAAAAGGCCACCAGAAAGGAGGAAATAAAAATACATTGTTTCTGTGGTTCACTCTTTCGGAGGCATAGTAGGAATGGCCTGTATATTAAGAATGGGATGCATATTCTTAGACCATGACCTTAACACTGTGTCAATCACACAAGTTCATGGTACTCTGTTCACTGTATCAGAACATCTACATCAGAAATTTGCACTGGAGCACTTCCACACAAGGAGGGGGAAAGCTATGTCTGAGGCAGGACTAGAAGGAGCAACTCCAAGAGCGGTCACTGGAGTGGAAATCTAACCCTATTAAAGTCCATTAACCACAGTGGGGTCAGGATTTCACCCCAGCCTCTTTTCTTCTGCTTTAGGTGTGTGATTTGGCAGGGGAAAAGTTCAATTGAAGGCACACAGTTAGCTTATACATAAAACAAAGAGGCGAGGAGGGAAAAAAAAGTAACACAAAGGACTACTTTAAAATTAGACTTCAGCCCCTTCAGCTTTACACAATGAAGGAAAGCACATAGGTTTCAACAGGATAAAAGCAGACTTTATTTTGTAAAGAGATCTGGAGGTGGAACAAAGGACTGTAATTGTACCTCCTATCTGCAAATCTGAGGTGGTGAAGGAAAAGAAAGTTGGTAGATGGTTAACAAGAATAGCTTGAAACCACGCTTTGTTAAGAGAGTAAAATTAGCTTGCTGAGAACCTTTATTTTCCACATAACTTTTAACAAGAGCATTATTTTACATATCTCCATGGTAGAGAGCCCATTTACAAATTTGCAACAAGTAACCGCTGAACTTGAACTAATTTTTCCCTCTGTTTTCTGTTTCAGCTGCTTAATTAATGGCAATACATTTGAGTTACCTTACTGGCACATCTATAGCTAATGGTCTGTCAGCGTTTCCATTCTATGCATTTTGTGCACTTTCAGTTTGGCCTACTAGCAGCTTCTAAAAACACATTCTAGCTTGATCAACCAAAAAAAAAAAAAGGTTTTTAGGTAGAAGTATAGCTTATTTTTCAAAAAATCATTCATGTGGCTGTATTTGAAATATGGGATGCATCAACTAAAATGAAAAAGGAGTACCAAGTTCAGATGTCCTTGATGTTTATTTGATTCTTGAAAATATGAAAAGCCACATTTGGGTCAAACCAAAGGTCCATCTAGCTCAGTACCTGCCTGCAGCATGAGTTAGTAGCAGATGCTTCAGGGAAAAGTGATACCTCTCCCTGCCTCCACCATACCTCCCAGCTACTGGCATAAGATCACCCCCCACATTTGTCATTATAAATGAGCTGAGATCTGTAATTTGTGCCTGATTTTCTTACAGTTACATTTTAGCAAACATATACTGTACTTGGCGTCATAAAAGCTGCTTCTTAGTACAGATGTACTATTAAATGTCAGTTCATTCTGGCATTTCTACAAACCATCTGTGGTGGAGCACTGCTGATAATACAGGAACGTATTTTTATTCTTGCATGTTTGTATTTTTATGGTGCTTAACACCAAGGAAATGGTGTGGCCTGTCAGTGCCGCTATCCAAAAGCACACTTAGAACTGACCAGTCTATTTTAAAAATCTGGTATCCGGCAACTTTTTTCATTTTCTTTTCTAACCTTTTTCATGATCTTCAAGTCTTTGGCATTCCAAGGCAACAAATGCAAGATATAGACTGTCCCTGTTGTTATTCACTTCAAAACCTCACCAGTTTTTGGCTAAAAGTGTCCTCTACAACTCCACTCCCGAAAAACAGATTTTCCACTCATTTTTTAGGGCTTTTCTAACTTGCAGAGTAAATTTCATTATGACTTATGTCATGGCAGGTGTTCATCTCCCCTCACCTCCTTAATGCAGGAAGCATATGGGGCATTACCCACAAAAGTAACCCCACTGAATGTCTCTACCAGCAAAGATGACAAGAAAGCCAACTGGCCAGTTTGGAGTCCCCTTTCGTAAGGGAAATTCCATGGGAGCTATGGGGCTTGTATAATAATAGCCTTATTCTGGAATATTTTCCTATATGAACTTCATATTCAGGTTATGGGCTTGGGGAAAAGGTTTTTTAAAATTATAGGAAGGAGCTAATATTTCTGAATAACAACTGGAGAATGTGCGGGTTCAGACTGAATTTCAAATTGTCATGTTTTGGGGATTATTGATTCAGACTCTCAATGTTATCTGAATATATTTTTCTAGGGTTTCATTCCTCTTTTAATGCTTAAGTTCACTCAAATTTATTTAGCAGATCCATCTTTGGAGGAGGAAATCCCAACATTATTAAATTCAAGGACTCAAAGAAAGGAAGGTAGAAAAAATATATATTACCTGGAAAAAATGGTTGATTGATGCTGAAGGGCTAACCAATTTAAAATTAAGATTAATCTCAGTATATATAATATATGGAAAACCATTTAAAAATTGCAACTTAAGAAACTATACTTTATTCTTGAAAAGTTTGATTTCTTCTGTTACAGCAAAGTGAGTACATATTTGCACTCTGAATTATATATACGTATATGACTCTTTATTTTCCAAATAATTTCTTTCTAGAGTATTCAGCAAGCCTATAATAATACATTTTGTATATCTAGCATTTTTTGTAATCCAAGAGCTGCAATATACAAATTGCAATGCAAAACCAATTAAATGAACACTTAGCTACAGAATAGATAAATTTTAAGGTTTTTATAGTGCTTCTTTTATCCTCGGAATATCTCCAGATGAATTTTTGCCCTTATCTTCCCTTTTTAACACATCAGTTATTCTTTCTATTCCTTTTTTTTTATGCTGTTAGCCCAGACTGTGCTACCCAGTTCAGACTGTGTGGTATTGTTTGTAGGGTGCTCTCTGTCTGGAATACAGCAATCAGTCTCCCATGTCAGTGGGAAATGCAGAATGTCTGCCACTGAATGGAACTGTTATTCTAAAGCATTCCTTGCTAGGCCAGATAATGCCATTGCATTGCATAGCACCTGATGAAATTTGGCCCAAATGTATAGAATTTGCAAGGTTGAGATAAACTCCTGTGGTAAAAACCAATCTAGCTGTTCCCTGAATCTCCTTCTAGCAATGGTGGAAGTATTTCCCAGCTAAGTAATGAGCTACCACATGAGAACCAGAACGTGAAAGCAACTCTCTGTGTTCCCTTTTCTCAAGTGAAAGAGCAAAAAGTGAGGATGCAGAATAAAAAGTAAATGATTAAGTTGAAAACAAATGTAGATATCTAATCAAAGGCAATAGCTGTTAACACAACTAATAGTCAGAAACTGGGAGCCGGGATACACATACTACAGCAGAAAGGGAGACCATAAGATTCACTGCTAGGACCACACTATCATGTGACTGGGAAGTCTGCACCACCAGGCAGCTCTCCACATCAGCACTGAACTTACAGCCAATAAACTTGTGTAGAGGCTTACTTACATAAGGCTGCCTAAAACTCTTGCTAGTGCTAGATCCTGTGTTTTCAATTATGTATAAGTTTTCCCCCATTATAAATGTCCGGATTTTCTAAGAAAGATTTAAGCGCTCTCCTGCAGGAGGGCTCAAAATACATTTTTATTTCTGTCTTCAGAAAATTAATTTAAACTTCTGTGATCCAGTCTAATTATTTGGAGACAGAATCCTTTAAAAATCAGAGGTAAAAGGGCCTTTGTATATGGGAGAGGGAAATAGTAAACAAATGAAACATAGGGCCTCTTCAACTATACTTTTATATAAGAAGCTCCAGCTTAGTGGTCAGCCTCACAGCTCCAGTCCTCAGCCCCTTCTTCCATCCCTGTTGGTAGTTATTGTGAAGGTACTCAAGTAGCATGTAAGCATATAAGCAGCATATAAGTCCACCAAATGAATTCCACCATCTCTAATAATCAGTGGTCTTATTCCAGACACATAAAATACACAAAATCAGATTATCACCAAGATCAAAAGTTCTGTGACAGTATGGACTAAAACACTGATTGTTCTCTGAAGCCCGAAGCTACTATGATCTGCTAGTTAAATAGCATAACATTGAAACTAACGTTAGGACTCAAGGGATGGGGCAAAACTTTTGATAAAGTAAAAAACATACATCAGATTATAAGGGACTGTCAAACTGTCACACTGTCAGTAGGCTAATATACCCTGTTCTGTAACTATTTCCCAGCCACTTACAAATACTGGTGAAACAAATACGCGATATATCAAAGGATTCTCCTGTAAGCCATCTATTAGAAGCTGGCTTATTTCCTGAAATGTGTGACCGTTTATGTCTCCCAGCATTCTCATCTGTATATTTAGGCTTTACTAGCCTAACTCTAGGGGTTAGAAATATACTGGTAAATGTCCAGCCTTTCTTGGATCCTATCTCAATGAGCTCTTGCAGCAATGAGTTCCACCAGCTCACCATGAATGGCATGAAGAAACATTTCCATATGTCACTTTTGCATTTACTGCCAGGAAATCATTCTGTTTTTCCTGCTGTCTTTCAGCCAGTTGATCTTTCTAATGAACAAGGTGATCCACCCAAATCTAGCAGCTGTGACTTTCTGTGATTCACATGGTGAGGAATGTGGTATTGCATGGAATTTTATGCAGAGGCAAAAGCAGACCCATCCTTTTAGACGGCTGACACACAACGCACGTCACGGCTTTCTTCACAGTCAAATTCTGCAATAACCTGCAGAACTAGTTTACAGTTTGAAAGTGGATGAGTTAAGTGCCATTGAGGTTTTTTTTTTAAGCGCCACAGGTATTTTCAAAGTAATTATCCTTTTTCTTTTGATGAACTTTGCCTGAAGGCCAATGACCATAAACATTCCTACACAATAGCAGTCTTCATTAACAGACTTTCAACAATTGTCTTTAGAAGGGAAAAAAATGCATGAGAGCTGCCTGTGTTCCTATCACTTGGAGGAAATACAAGTTTTCTTCCTTTTTTCTTCTTCTTTCTTTCTTTGTTTTTTGAGTGAAATGAATGTGATGATGCACTGACTGCTAAGATTTTCTATTTAAAAACACTATGATGTGGTTAATTCGTACTCTCCAGTGATGTTATAAAACAATTATGTTTATGTGATACTACGAAGTTACAAGGTTTGTAAAAGATAGTAGGAATAAAAAAAATTTTTTCAAAGTCTCTTGGATTCTAACGTTGCCACTGTCTTTGTTTTACTATCGAATTATTCTCTAAGGATTTTATTTACATTCTACAGATTTGCTGAAAGTTACTGTGAAATCTGGCTTTGTCAGTAGCGTGGACCATTTCAGTCGCTTTCCCAAACTCTGGCCAACTCATGTTATTAGTCTTTATTACGTGACTAATGATGTTTTGAATTTTTATGAGCTTCTACCAGAAGATATATAACATAGGTAAAACGATAAAGTATAGGTTCAGCTTGGAAAAGATGACATACACAGGAAGTGTCTATCTTGTACTTGAGAGGTGAACCAGACATGGATTTATTTGACATGCTTTTGCATATACAGTGTCCACTGCATGACCTTTTTGAAAGCTAAAGGTTAGATAAATTTTTCCAAAATACGTCTTGAATGTTTTGTCCTTTTGTCATTATGGAACATTTGAAAGAGGGAAATGGAATATTTTTTGTTTGTTTATTTGCCTTAGCAATAAATCTCCGTAGAATATAAATTGATGCAAAGAAATTATTGTTCTGTCTTATTCAGGGAGGATTTTAAAAATAGTGTTAAGTGAAAAATAAGTGTAAAATGGAGCAAAGAAATTAAAAATAAATGCATTATAACATTCTGAAAATCGCAAAGGAAATGGAAAAGGGGCTGGAAAAGATTTGAACTCAATTATAAACTCTCTACAGAAAGAGACATGAAGACACAGTACTACCTTTACAAACTATACAAGACATATTAGAAGTTTTTTAAAATGAATTGTGATAGTTATGCAAATTTTTTTTTAATTACTAATTAGTGAGAGTTCAGACAACCCTTTCTCATTGTTTATTATATTTATAGTAGCTTTACTACAGTGTTACAATTGTTGTCATCAGAGGCAGAAAGTACATACAGCTGTTTCTCTCCTAGTGATACTACAGCAGTTATTCTACCTGATATGACCTGGCATTGCTGGATAGAAATTACCTTGGCATGCCCACAAATAACCACTGATTTCACAAGACTGCTTTCTTAGCAATTTGACACTAAGGAATGCTGGCACTCAAATATTTCAACATAGAAAGTCTTTATCACTGAAGTAAATAAGGAAGCTGTGATTTCAGTAGCTACAGCTCCTATCCAGTCAGCTTTCAATTATCTCGTTCTATTATGAGGGGTAATCTTGTCACTTTGAGCTCTGTTTTACCTGTTACTGTTTCCTTCCTGAAAAAGAACCAGAGATAGATCCCCCTTTCCCAAGCCTTTCTTACTACTACTTTCTTCACATTGTGGGCCAATAGTTTTAACTGTACTTAAATGCTACATGTATCTAAGCTCTTGAAGGAGGCTTATATAAATATATATATGTAAACATATACATACATATATATATACAAGGCTTTATCACAGAATCACAGAATAGTTGAGGTTGCTAGGGACCTTTAAAGACCATTTAGACCAACCTCCCTACTCAAGCAAGGTCAGCTAAAGCAGGTTGCCCAGGACCCTGCCAGTCAGGTTTTGATATCTCTAGCGAAGGAGACTCCACAACCTCTCTGGGCAACCTGTGCGAGTGCTCTGTCACCCTCACAGGAAGGAAGTTTTTCCTCATGTTCAGACAGAACTGCCTGTGTTTCAGGTTGTGCCCGTTGCCTCTCGTCCTATTGCTGAGCGCCACTGAGAAGAGCCTGGCCCCAGCCTCTTGAACCCCTCCCTACAAATATTTATGCACACTGATACTCCCCTAAGCCTTCTCTCCTCCAGGCTAAACAGGCCCAGCTCTCTCAGCCTTTCCTCGTAGGACAGATGCTCCAGTCCCTTCATCCTCTTTGTAGCCCTCCGCTGCACTCTCTCCAGTAGGGCCATGTCTCTCCTGTACTGGGGAGCCCAGAACTGGACACAGTACTCCAGAGGTGGCCTCACCAGGGCTGAGGAGAGGGGCAGGATCACCTCCCTCCACCTGCTGGCAACACTCTGCCTCATGCACCCCAGAATACCATTGGGCTTCTTGGCCGCAAGGGCACATTGCTGCCTCATGCTTAACTTGCTGTCCACCAGCACTCCCAGGTCCTTCTCTGCACAGCTGCTCCCCAGCAGATCAACCTTCAGCCTGAGGCTATTCCCCTCCCTGCGTGCAGGACCCTGCACTTGCCTTGGTTGAACTTTTCAGGAGGTTCCTCTCCGCCCAGCTCTCCAGCCTCTCCAGGTCCCTCTGCATGGCAACAAAACTATCTGGTCTATCAGCCACTCCTCCCGGTTTTGTATCATCTGTGAACTTTGGTCCCATCCAGGTCATTAATGAAGATGTTAAACATTCTTCATCCTAGGGGACACCACTAGTGATTGTCCTCTAGCTGGGCTTTGTGCCACTGAGCCCTGCAGTTTAGCCAGTAATGTTTGTATGTTAAAGTAAGTGTAACCCATATGAAGACTTGGTAACCTCTATTTCACTGGCTGAGGCCAATTTTCCCTTAATGAATTCAAAGTTCACTTGCTATTTTAAGAGATTCCAGTAGGATTCTGTTCTGTGAGAGGGCGATGATGTGGGGAAACAATGGGGTTTGGCTTACAAATGGAATTATCTGGAGAATTTCTGATTTTTGGCTGCACCTACTTTTAGCAGATTAGTCTATGCTGAGACATTTACTGGAGCCTGCACAAAATTAGAAAACTAAATCTGCTTATGGTGGAAACTTCTCTGCCCTGTAAAAGCTTACATAGGTATTCTATGGGCATTCCATCACTACTTGCTTTCCTTGAACACCTGATGCTTGGATCATAGGATCAAAGCTATATTAGAAGAATGCATCTTTTGGTCCTTGGATGTGCTTTCTTGAAAATTTGAAAGTTGAACAGTCCAGCAAAGAAGGGAAAAGGTCTAGAACTTCATTCTTGTCATCGTTTCTCCCTAGCCTAACAATTATTTGAGAGATAAGTGCATGAATTTTGATATACATAGCAGTTTTATCTTTCTAGTCTAAGAATAATCCTAAACATTTGTGAATGAGCTACTATTACTAAATGATTTTTCTACCTCTGTCTTTTTTTGCTAAACCTTCTCCAAACAAGCAAATATTTGTCACTGGAATCTGTAATGAACATTTCCTATGTATTTGGTCTATCTATTTGGTCCAAAGACCTTTTATACTGGTTCCACATCAATATAGCTCATTTTTGCTCATGAAGTTTTTTCCTTATTTAAGCAATACATATCTGAGCAGAATCAGACTTTAGATAGAAGAGCCTTTATGCAAATATCAATATTACTGAAAAATGTTTCGTGTCACAATTCTTAGTATATAAATCTTGGTTAAATCTTGGTTTGCTCTAAGGCATCCCAATGTTTTCTCCCATGTTATTTCTTCAGTTTCTTTCTCTCTGCTCACACAATTTGTACATATGTGGTTTACACTGAAAAATTTTTAATAGAGAAAACTATTTGCATACGTAAGTCAAATTTAGGAACCAGAAACCTGAGAAAGCTACTTCATGGATTTCTGGCCTGGTATCAGGAAACTGTGGAGAAGTAAACATTACATCTCATCTACTGACCATGAAGTCATAGTACAGTCCGTTATGAAAAGTCATTTGTAAACTACTACCTCTGCGGTTTTAGTGAGGCGGGTGCTCTTTAGTTTGCACCTGTGAATACCATAAACCCTAAGGATTCACTCCTATAGTAAGAAAGGTATGAGTTATGTTAGTCCAGGACTGGACGCTGCTGCTAAACGTAGAGGTCCCATTATTAAAGAAAAGCCATGCTGGGACAGGAGGAACAAGTTATTTGCACTGTAGCTAGAAATCCTCAGATCAAGCAGCTCTTTTCAAAGTGAGATTCTGGAATGTAACAGCTGCTTGAGATTCTGCTAACTTGTGGGAGATTCATGACCAGTAGATTAATTTGCTTTTCACCAATTATAATTTATCTTACATCAGGACTGTTTACATTTTCTCTGTCATCTATATGCATTAGCACCAGGTTAATGTGCAAACCATGTACTAAATTATGTCCTGTATAAATCTTTCCTGCTAAATACCACAGTCCTTGTCCTTACTTCCTGAGAATAACCTTTGATCTTCACATCAACAACAAAAATAATTACCATCTCTGCCCAACCCAGGGCAAGTCATTTCACTTCTAAATAGCTGCACAGCTGGAGACAGATGTGTGCTTCTCCCTGGATAGACCCTAAAGGGTCTTCCACTAGGCTTTATATCATACTTGTCATTCGTTTATCAGTGTCCAAATGTTGTACACTGGAAATGTGTGTAAAACATTCTCAGAATTTCAAACAATAACAAATCAGAATGGGGGAGGGGAAAGAAAAGGCTGTAGGAAAAAATAGAAGTCTTCCAGCTGTGCAAACTTAAGTAGCTGTATTAACAGAAATTGAACTTCAGAAGTTACCATCTTCAGCAAAAGTTGATTGAGGGAATGTATTAGTGATTCACAAATCCAGTGCAATAATAATGAAAAAAAATGTTTAAAAACTTCTCTCAGCATGTCCAAACCCATCAGGACTGTGGTATTCTGTTCAGAGGAATCATGTAATTTTATTCAGAAATCTGACATTTTTTGACGATGTTGCTGACATAAAGTCCTTCTAACATGTTTCATTTTTTCAGGAAAATAAGATTTTTTTCCTTTCAAGCATAAATCTCAGAGTTTGGTTCTCCTTTTCCCTTAATTTTACTTTCATTTAAATTTTAAGACAGAAGCATTTTCCCTCATCGGTTTCTTTTCTGTTTCTTAATCGTAGGAGAAGAGTTGATTCTGCTACATTAGAAAAGGGAATATTAAATGAGTAGTAGGAATAAGAGGAATGAGGTATTTCCAAACGTCTTTTTATTATATAACAAACAGAAAGAATTTAAAAGAGAACAAAAATAGAAAAGTTAGATTCAAGAAATATGTTTTTACCTTGTGAAATTCAAGCTTATCAGAATTGGGTATACAGCTGTTGATAAACAGGTTAATAAACTGTTTTATAAACAGTTTAATAAAGAAAGCTTTGCATTTTATATAAGCCTTCAAAGTCAATTTAATTGCCCAGATCATATTAAAGAGAATTTAAAAAAGAGAGATCAGATATCATATTGATTTGATCCAATACGGCAAGTGCAACTCAAAATGAAAAAAGAAGATGGTGTGAGGCAGTTTGAAAATCTCTTAAACCTTTTTTTTCTTTTAATTCAGAAATCAGTAGGGTTCAGTCAGAAAGTGTCAATCATCTCTAAATGAGATGGAGAGAAAAAAAGAACTTAATTAGAGAACTCTTCTCTTTACAGCTATTTACATTGTCACCAGTCTCCCTGGATCTCTGCTGGAGGCATGGGTAGTCCTGGGTTGCTGCTCCTTTGTTCACCACAGCAACCCTTTTCACCTGAGTGGCACCTCTCCCATCTCTCTTTATTTAAAAAGTTCCATTGAATTTGAGTGGGGAGACGACCTGAAGACTGAAAAGCAAAATGGCCTATTGTTGAATGGCCATGTTCACTTGAGTCCTGTTGGTTTATTCCACCATCTGAGGCATCTAGGCAGACCTATAGTCTTCTCTAACTGAAACAAAGCCCTTGTCCTTGCTGAACGCCCTTTTTGGTCCTCTAGGCAGGTGTCTACCTCCTAGTGAATAAAACGAGCTAGGGCTCCCCTAACTGCTGCTCTTGCTCTAAGGACAAATGATTTGGCAGGGTACACATCTATACAGCTAAACTGCACTCCAGTGCTCCCAGGCAAGGTGGCCTCATTGGGAGGTCTATTGGGAACAGTTCCCTAGCCAATACGATCCCCAGAAATGAGTCTAGACATGAAAGAGTGCTAGCTAGCATGAGCCAAAACTGCACCCAGAGAGAATACTAACAGTTAGTAACAGCAGTTTGGATGTGAACAGCAGGGTGGATGTGGGCAATGGGACAGACATGGACAACAAGATATGCACCTGCCCTGGCCTTGGTTAATTTATCAGTGTAGACATAGCCAGTGACTAGAACTGCCATCCTTATCCATGAGAAATGCTCCAAGTATATAGATGAAGCAAACGGACAAACTTTTTGAGAGTACTTGAATATCTGTTGTACATGATCTTGCTATTTTATTGTTGTAGACAACTATTGAGCACTGGAGTCACACAAAAGAAAACTTGTCTCGAGTCTTGTGAAAATAAGATTTTAACTGACATTAGTAGAACAGAAGTAGAGCTAACAGTACAAGACCAGGAGAAAAGTTATTGTACCTTTAAGCTATTTGCTGAAATACAGTTGTATAAGCAATTCCCTTTTTTTTTCAGTGAGAACCTCCAAAATAGTGAGCTAAGTCTGACAAAAATTAGATCAGCTACTAGGTAAGGATCTCACATTACATTTCCCAAAGAAATGCAGTAAGCTCTCTTGGTCTACATCTTTTTAACATGTCTGTGAAGGGGAGGCTTCACAGGGACCACAGGGTAAAGAGTCCAGATGACATATCCTGAAGCAACTTGGGAGTATCACATTCTATATTAAACATATTTTAGCTAATATGGCAAGCAATGATACTTTCAAAAGCTTCTAAGTGACTTAAAAGCATAAGTCCCCTTTTCAGCCAGGACTGGTCTGTATACAGTACAGTCATCAAAACCTGAGCACCACAACACCAATGGCTTACATACCTCACCATTTCCATGAATGCTCAGCTGCAGTTGTCCGGTACTTAGCGAGAGCTAGGTGCTGTATCTGGCTATATATATCCAAAGCTGAGTGGAGGAGTGATTAAGCTAAGGAACACATGGTGATAAAGCGATTTTGGAAGATTTGCTGAAGTCTGTACTGCATGAAGAAGGCTCCGTATAGCTTGAATTCATGCCATGAATTCCTTTGCAAACTAATATTTTTGCAATCCTAGGCACAAAATTTGGTATAAAAGCTAATGATGTCAGCATTCCCTTTAATCTAAATAGCTGAGTGTTATAGGCCAGTATATAGTAATTTGGGGTTCAGAACAGCTTGAGGGGATTGGAGCGCATGTCTCCCACAGGAGTTCTCCAGTCGTTAAGGTATTGACCCTCATAATCATAAGCATATTTCCTCTCCTACAACAGGATTTAACTACACCACTGGAAGAATGATTCTGTCAGGCAGTACTATGGCCACTTTATCTCAAAATAGCCTTTGGAATTGAAAGCCACCCTCCCTGACCCAAGAGTCATACCTGTAGATATACACTTAGTGCTGGTATGGCTGAGAACAGGCTGCATGCCACGTACCTGGGAGAGCAGAAAGGATGAGGAGGAGCTGCAGGAACAGTCCATAGGTGAAGATGACAGTGGCTCCCTGTGTTCCCATGGTATGGAGTAGGCTAGGTCCCAGGGAGATCTGGCAGTTGTTGGCTTCAGCTTTTGAGTCACTTGCTGACACAGTGATAATTCCGGATATGCCGCAGCTCACGTGGCACAGTCAGGTGTTTTAGTCTCCAAATGGGAGCCAAACTTAAACTGCTCATGAACAAACAGGGACATAGTAAAGAAAAAAAAAAGTGGAAATCTTCCAGAGTTAATGTGATTAGAAATTGAACCTTCACAACCATTGAGTTGCTAAACAGTTGGGAAAACATCTCTCCTTCCACCTGTGTTTTATGTGTGGCCTAATCCAGCATGCTTTGATGATGAGTTCCCACAGCAGCCTGAGCTGGCCTCACCACTGGTGACGGTCCTGCCCATCCTTTGCTCCCAGCCTTACTGTTCCACCCTTTCCACTACACTGACTTCAACATTTGGCCAGCATCGCTTTACGCTCAGTCAGGGTGCTAAGAAAACAACTGTTTTTTTTCTTTCTCGTTAATTTTCTGTTGGATTTGCATGCTGAAATGACTCATCACAGAGAGGGCCAAACAAACTCTGAAAGAGAGAGGTCAGGACTCTGGCAAAGGGTGGGACGCTGGCATCCAACAGTTAAATCAGGTTAGGCTTACACACCAAACCTTTAAACCTGACAATGAAACCAGTAGGATTGCCTGGGCTTTGCTTTAAGCATAAAGAGTTTAGCAACTTAGCAAGTGTTGCCAGTCCTTGAACTCTCAAGAATAGGCATTTAAGCACTTTTGGGAACTTCACTGGGAGAAATTTTACTTTAGGCAACTTGAGGATTAGATGATGCTTAAATTCAAATTTTGTGGATCTACATTTGGACGAAGGTGCTTTCTGTAGGAGTTAAACAGCATGTGTATTTCTAAATCAGTTGAGTTTTCTAAGTCAGAGTATCACAGCTGCTTCTGAAAATATGATTAAAGTTACTAATTTGCCTAGGTGTCTTTAAGAATTTTAGCCACTGTGATTTCAAACCATTCAAGGGTAAAGTGCCAATGCTTTAATAAAACTAGTATTTTACAAGTGACTCTTGACTCTAGTTGCAGTGTGGTACAAGATGATACTAAGTAGTATCAGCCAGAGCTAGAGCTTCTTGGAAGATTGATTGTCATAATGGTTGTCATACAAACAATCTTTTTGTAACTGTTATTAGCATACTGCTAGAAATACAGTGGTCACTTATAGTGGCTACTTTATTAGCTTACTTTCATACAACCTTGTTTCCAGTGTCTTAAGAAAGAAATTATAAAAACTTGGTCTGTAATGTTTTATTCCCAACAAGGCACTTTCGTCCAAATCCTGAGTAGCTTTTCCTTGCTTCCTCAGATCTTCCTGGAGCCCTGAGGAGTATTCAGCAGTCCCACCAGAGTCTGCCATTCTCACACTTTTATCTACTTCTCCAAACCGTCACGGAAAAAGAGGTTTAAAATGTAAAAGACAATGATCAAAACACAAACACAGTAGCTGAAAAGGAAGTAGAAGCTTATCTTTATACATTTTTATGCATTGTAATTTATTATCTACCATATCTTTGTGTGGGCACCTGAGCCCTGAGAAGTAAGAAATACTCTAAATATCTGGCTAAGAAAAAACAGAAAGAAAAAGAAAAAAGGAGTGATTCTACTGACTCTAAGTCTATTTCAACAGCAGTCAAACAGAAAAAAAAAAGGGAGCCAGAGAGGGAATAAGAGATTACGCTAGGATGCTAATCGCATTTCCATCATGTAATAAAATTGTTGTAAATGCATTTTATCAAACAAGAAGAGTAAGTTTATAAATTATAGAAATTCAAGACTGTTTTCAATTGCTAGAAGAACCCACAGGATTAAAATCTGTGCTTTTTTCTTCTTTCCATTATTTGTCACTGAGATGTATGCCGGCTCTTGGATAAATTCCATATCCAGGTTTCATTTCTGTGTGCACAGCACTGTCATTGTGTGCTGTGAGATGGGAAAGCTTCATTTTTCACTGCTGCAAATGAGAATGTCAACTCTTCAGGTGACGTCAATCAAATATATAAAAGCTACTCTAAAAAACACCAGCTGCAGATCTAGTCCAAAGACTGAAGCTTTATGTGAAGTCATATGCACAACACCTCAGACTAGAGTAACTTATGATAATAACAAAGAAATAGTCTAAGCAATATTGTTTTCATGCAAAGACACCACTGCCTCTTGACAACACGTGTTGTGACAGATATATGTGGACTGAACACCTGTGCTCAACAAACCCAAAATAAGATCAACATTCGTCTGAAGGAGGATGTGAGAGCCCTGAACCATGCACTTCTTTCTGTACAGTCCTTTACGGAGAAAGTTATTGCACTCTGGAACACACTATGCTGCATATAGTATCTGGAAGAAGCCACAAATCAGGCAAGTACAGATTCATAGTCCAGAGAGACCTCTCTTTTACAAGTGATTTTTACCTATCTTCCAGGAATTTTGGAAAGATAAATGCAAAATCTAGAGTTTGAGAACAAACATCGTGCTCTGGCTTTTCTAGTGGGATTCTGAGTCCATAAACCAACTCATTGTGGTCAACAGTACATTGCTTGTTTGAAATCGATGAGTGAAAAAAAGGTTAAAAGGCATTTCAAAGAAAGCCAGTCTGTACCCCAACAGGGGGCATTTTCTGTATATATACATGCAAATAAAGCACCTGAAAAGTAAACATCACACTGAAAGATGCACAAATTTGCAAATGATCAGAAAATTGTACACGCTAACAAATGAATATCTAAAACTGTTTTTCAATGATAGCGGAGAGGAGAATGAAAGGTGACAGAGCAAACAGTGATGCTGAGAATGGTAAAATTAATAAAGGGAGACTTATCATGATTTAGAACTTGTAGCATATCATGAATTAAATGCAAATATGGAACTAGATTTTCATAAAGATTTGGTAGCATTTTATGATGCACTGATCTAAAAGAGCAGATGGTATGGCAGAGAAATGGAGGTTTACATTGCTGCTTTGTATATAGAAAGAGATGATGTTGCATTTCCTCCACCTGGTAATCTCTTGAAGGGTATACTGCCCAAAGAACATTTTTATTTATTTATTTGTATTTTTTACAAGGCTGAACTTGAAGAGCAATTTGAAGGAAGTGGGAGGGGATTTATGGATCAGATGATGGAGGACAATGATTAGAAAAGGTACAAAGACATTAATATGAAAAGCAGGCAGGCAGGCAAGGTTGCCTGCAGGTTGCCATCGTAACAGATAGGATGAAGAGAGATGTGGTAGTGAAGAAGAAGAGACTGGCTGAAGAAAAAAACATTCAAACAGATCTTAATGTGGGAGATGACCATTTTTGATCATCAGGTCAACAAGGAAATGACCTGAGGCATGCTAGTGCAAGACAGAAGCAGCTGGGGCGGAGGGGATTTTGCACTTGGAAGTGCTTAGATATCAAGGGGATATGCATGATGGAATCACTAATGTAGATATATTGAATATACATTACAGCTCACCAGTGTAAACAGGGCTAGAGGCTGGAAAGTTAAGGAGAAACTTAAGAAGACAATGTTTCTGTGGGCATCTATCTTCTTCCTCAAGGGGATTTGGTCCCTCGGGGTGTGTATTCTGAGTATACTAGTGGCTGTGCGGGAGATGAAACAAGTATGTATAGCCAGAAATCAAAACAAGAACTAAACCCCTCTGGGGGTATCACCTCACCAGTATTTTAATTGAGTGCACAGTCTTCTGGCTCCAAGCTATTTTAAGACAGTTCTCCTCTTTCTCATGACCTTTGTGGTCTACAGTTCCATCTACCTTTTTTTTTTCATCTGAGAATAAATGCAGAGATTGGAACAGTGAGTTTTTCTGTCCAGCAAGTTCACCATAATTTTGGAGATCTGCTTCCAAAGTAAAAAATTGTAGATGGCACTGAGTGCGCTAAAATTGAAGCATAAAAAACAATCCTTTTGCTTCTAGTGACACTGAATAAATATCCTAATGGAGATATTCAAAAAGAGCAAGAAGGAGGAGCCAGGAAACTACAGGCCTGTCAGCCTCACCTCCAGCCATCCCTGGAAAGGTGATGGAACAGCTCATCCTGGAGGTCGTCACTAAGCACCTGGAGGACAAGAAGGTGATCAGGAGTAGTCAGCATGGATTCACCAAAGGGAAGTCATGCTTGACCAATCTGATAGCCTTCTATGATGGGATGACTGGCTGGGTAGATGAGGGCAGAGCAGTGGATGTTGTCTACCTTGATTTCAGCAAGGTTTTTGACACTGTCTCCCATCACATGCTCATAGGGAGACTCAGGAGGTGTGGGTTGGATGAGTGGACAGTGAGGTGGATTGAGAACTGGCTGGATGGCAGAGCTCCGAGGGTTGTGGTCAGTGGCACAGAGTCAAGTTGGAGGCCTGTAGCTAGTGGTGTCCCCCAGGGGTCAGTCCTGGGTCCAGTCTTGTTCAATGTATTCATCGATGACCTGGATGGAGGGACAGAGTGCACCCTCAGCAAGTTTGCTGATGATACTAAACTGGGAGGAGTGGCTGACGCAGCAGAAGGCTGTGCTGCCATTCCGAGGGACCTGGAGAGGCTGGAGAGGTGGGCAGAGAGGAACCTCCTGGAGTTCAACCAAGGCAAGTGCAGGGTCCTGCACGCAGGGAGGGGAATAGCCTCAGGCTGAAGGTTGATCTGCTGGGGAGCAGCTGTGCAGAGAAGGACCTGGGAGTGCTGGTGGACAGCAAGTTAAGCATGAGGCAGCAATGTGCCCTTGCGGCCAAGAAGCCCAATGGTATTCTGGGGTGCATGAGGCAGAGTGTTGCCAGCAGGTGGAGGGAGGTGATCCTGCCCCTCTCCTCAGCCCTGGTGAGGCCACCCCTGGAGTACTGTGTCCAGTTCTGGGCTCCCCAGTACAGGAGAGACATGGCCCTACTGGAGAGAGTGCAGCGGAGGGCTACAAAGAGGATGAAGGGACTGGAGCATCTGTCCTACGAGGAAAGGCTGAGAGAGCTGGGCCTGTTTAGCCTGGAGGAGAGAAGGCTTAGGGGAGTATCAGTGTGCATAAATATTTGTAGGGAGGGGTTCAAGAGGCTGGGGCCAGGCTCTTCTCAGTGGCGCTCAGCAATAGGACGAGAGGCAACGGGCACAACCTGAAACACAGGCAGTTCTGTCTGAACATGAGGAAAAACTTCCTTCCTGTGAGGGTGACAGAGCACTCGCACAGGTTGCCCAGAGAGGTTGTGGAGTCTCCTTCGCTAGAGATATCAAAACCTGCCTGATCACAACCCTGAGCAATGTGCTCAAGAGGACTCCACTAGAGCAGGGGGGTTGGACTAGATGATCTTAGAAGTCCCTTCCAACCTTGGCCATTCTGTGATTCTGTGAATCCATGATATGCTGTAAAGAACATTACTGTGACCACCTGTACTTGTCTTTGCATTAGCCACACACAGATATCAATGCCGTCAGGGAAATAAAGATCAGTGCAACTCCAGTTTCTATTTAGGCATTGATTTCAGTTCTCTGCTGCCCTACACCTTGCACCAGCATTTACACCTCTATAAAAATCTCTGTAATGCAGTGAATCACCCCACTCTTGTCACTAATTAGAGAAAATTCCTCTCAGTTCCAGTGAGCCATCAGCTGGGGAATATTATACAGTTCTGCATATGATGTTTCTCAGAAGTTTTTAATAACACGTGGATAATTCAGAGACTAAGAAAATTAGCCTTCAAAGGCTAGAGAAAGTCATTCATAAGGAACCAATACAATAGAAAACGGAGAGCCTGAGCAAATAACCTCTTTCTGGTGATGGCAAAGGAGTTCTTTAAGAAGGAACAAACTATTAGATTAATCTAAGTAAGCATGTTAGAATGAAAATTGGAAAAGAAGGGCCCAGATGAGTAACAGGTTTCGTCATTACTTAATGATGAAATATATCAGATGGTGTGTGTATATAAATAATATAAATGCACTGAAATGACTACTGATATGAGTCCCTCTTTATTAATGTTAATATTAATGTATTTATCCTCATAGTTCTCTTGTGATACTGAGAAATGCTGTTATTACTGTATTACAGATGAGAAATGAATAAGGTGCCAAAGTCCTAATAAGCCAAACATACCTTTGAAAATTGCAACCTGTCACAAAAGATATATAGTGCAAGAGAATTAGGAAACAAACTGGCAATATCTAATGCCAAGAACAGCACTATTTCTGCTCTGCCTTACAGATTTGAATCTCAATATTTGTCACAAATACTAATTTTCTTCAAAGTGCATATTTCCACTTCTCTTTTATAAATGCATGTAGACATAGAATTTGTTTTGCCAAGTTTCATGTTGAACCAGTGACAGAAACAAAGAGACAGCCCAGATCTTCTGAGCCCTTCTCTCTCTCACAGAAGTGAAGCACGACATTCTGTTTGTATGCCCTTGAAACTATACTTAAGCTGTAATAGTAACTTATAAAAAATGAAATGGATATTTGACTTCAAACCGCAGCCCACAGACTTTCTGTAATTAATTAACTAACTAGTTTTGGTAGTCAACAGCCAATCAGTACTGGTTCTTCTTAGCATCCAGACAAAAATGGGAAGGAAGAAGAAGCCATATGTACTAGAACATAGGTAAGAGTTAAAGTACATATAACCTGAAAATTATGCAAATGCAGAGACTGCTCTGGGAAAACAGTGCAGATCAGGTTTTTTTGATCTAAAAGTTTATGCCTTTATGCATACAAAATAAAGGTGAAATAAGGCCATTTTTTGTTATATTAAAACTTTATTAACTGGATTGTATTTATACTGTAATAAATTCTTGAAAACAGAAAATATCTACCATACAATCTTGACCTTGAGAGAGGTTGAGAAGACAAGTGCTGTCAGTGGCTTCTATTCATACACAATTTAGCCAGCATCAAAAATATCAGTGGAACATTTTCTATTTTCATTAAATTCTCTCAGAGTTTTCATTGGAAATATACATACATTTCAATATTAGGCTGCCAAAGTTAAGGAATTCTCAGCTCTGCACAGATGACTGTCCTGCTTAGTATCTGATTCAATTAACCTCTTCACCGCATCTTTGAAGAAATGCATGAAGCAGGGAAGCCGTCATCACCTTTTAGCAAAACCAGGATCCTCAGAGATGCAATAAACCAAAGATAAAAACAGTCAAAAGTACTCTTGACAGGAAGTTAGTCAGAAGATGGTGCTGTTATAACAGAACTTCTAAGGCAGCAGAGACTATAAAGGTACCAAAACATATAAGACATGTAAGAGAAAGGAAAACCCAAGTGTTAATGAAAATTTGATTTCAATGAGAAATGATGTTCAGCATTGTGTTAAACACAACTTACAGAAATGTACTCACTAAAATGAAAGGCTCTTTGATCTTATGCCTTGATCTGCTTGCAATATTCACTGCAAAGAGGAGACACAGAAAAATATAAACTTAACACTGCCATTCACAGGCCTTTGCAAACTCATTTGGATCTTATCAGCTCACCTCAGAGACTCAGAGATGATCAAAAAACAACATTTTAATATGTTTCTACACACCATTTAGTGTACTGCCATGTCAAAATATAGGTTCTGCATGAAATGCTGCTGGTATTGCAAACAGCTTGGAAATATGCAGTAACACACTATACAGAACTGAATTATGTCATATAGAGTAGCCTTAGAAACGTTTCCTCGTCTCTTTCTAAGGGACAAAACGCAAGTTGCCCAACTTTCTGTAAACAGACTATCAAATTTTCTGCAGTGTAAAAAGATTTAAGTATGACTGTGAATAAGAGAAGGCTCATACTGGTGGGAAAAGGAGCATACAGGAATGAAATTACCAAAACATCTGGGTGCCTATAAATGAACATTTTAATTACCTAGATATCTAAAGGGTGATTAGAACTGCATGAAATTGGAGTAGTCCTAATTATAATAACTGATATGATGAGCGAGATGGCTTCTGCAAGCTTTGGACAATCATGGAAACTAGACAAAAAGGCAGAACCATTGAGCAGAGAACAACATAAGCGGGTTTTAATGTGCAGCAGAATTCTCTCAACTGGTAGAAAAGCACTGTATCATTTTTAAAATCTAGAAAATAAAGAATATATTCATCCAATGAAAATCAAACTGGAGACGGATATCTTCTTCATGACCCATGTAAGGTAGTGGAGAAGGTTACCACTCCTGTCTGTGCTTCAATATTCTCCTAAAGGAAGTTACCATGTTTAGTAATCACCAATAGTGAATCAATCTGTTTAAAAAATGCAAAGATCAGCTTGATTAAGCAGCTTGATTAGCCTGACATTGCTTGAAGCACTCAAAGGAATTGTTCTGCTTAAAGACTGAAGGGGTTAATCTGCTACAGTGCTTGGACCAGGGCCAAGGGAGAAGCGTTTTGCACTGCCAACGCTGCATACAGAAAAGGACATCTGTCCTGATCTCATATATACCCTCACTGTATAGGACAAGGTTACACCCAAGGATTTTAGTCTTGGTGCAAACTTATACAAAGCTGTGTATTATATTATATATATAAATGTAACACATGGATCCAATCTGATTCTTGCCCTGACCATTATTATTTGGCTCATTTCTTATAGCTTTTTCAACAGCAGAGGTCAGTTAAGGGCATAGATTCAGAGGAGTAAAGATCTGGCAGAAAAACACTGTAGAAAGCATTTTGCAATACTACTCGTTTATTCTAGAGTAAATTAGGATGAACACTATTGCTTCTAATGGAGTTTGTATTTACATCATGGAAAGAACTAAGAGAATGGTAAAAGTCTGGGAGACAGTCAGTGGAAATGAGGTGTAACATGATTGAAGATAGGGGTCAAATTCTTTCCTGCTAAAAATGATTAAGCCTCTGTGAAAATGTCAGAAAGACTTCACTTAAAAGTATCAGTAGAAATTTTAGCCAGCAATAGCATGGGAACTTCACAAAGTTTTGAGGGGGGGGGTTGTCAAAAAAATGTCAATTTATTGAAATAGAGTCGTATCTTTAAGCACTTTTCTAATGAAATACAGGCATTTTCAGCAGAATCTACCATGCACCTCTCTGTTAGAAACCTCTCCTGTTTGTCTGCCTTGGATACTCAGATGCACGGTTCCCGAACAGCCTTGATGTCTGGACTATGTCAGAGTAGGGAACCCTGCAGCTTCCAGGCTCCTTTCCACGAATCTGGGAACGTGTAGTCCCTAGGAGTCCTGGCTGCTCGTCAGGGTGCAGAGGCGTCCCGCAGGCACAGCTCCTGCCAGGCTGCCGGCGCTTCTCGCAAGGTATGCAAGCAGCCCCGCTTCCCTGCCCAAGGTGACTGCTTCCCCAGCCCTGGTTTGGGCTCTGCAGATCAGTAACGTTTTGATGTGGGTTTTTTTTAACCTTCTAGTGGAAGTTTTTGAATTTCCGCTTTCAATTCCATTCTGAAACCTGAACATTTTTTGCAGAATTTGAAGTCCTGACTTTCAGCTGATTCTCATTGTGGCTACATGAGAGGAAGGAATGAAAGCATAGGATTTTGGTTATGAGGAGAATAAGTCTGAAGATTAAACGGTTAATTATTTTCTAGCACAAATAATGTTCTAATTATGTCACTGTTCAGCAAAAATTAGAAATATATTTATGAATATTTCAAGGCCACTCTTAATTGTGATAGATTTTGTATTGACATTAATGTATCAGAGAATACATATCCGGTCATTGCATATCAATTCTGAGGTAAACAATGTAGATCCTGCTAATCAACATCTCATTAATTTTTGACTAAATTAATAGTTTTCAAAACATGAAATGCAACCTTGCTCAGTATTTTTCTAAAAATTGTCTCCTTAATGGGAATTCCAATTTTCTACCAGCTACATCCGTGCTATTATTAAAGAGGAGACCAAACGTATTTGTTTTTTTTCTCGCTAAATGAAACACAAATACAGTTCACAGGAAGGTTTCTTGGAACGCTATGCGCTTACCTACATGTTTTTACCCACAAGATTTTGTATCATGATAACAAATCAAGAAACTTCTCAAGCGCATGTGAAAATGAAATAAAAAATGAGAAAAAAAGATTTCTCTTAGCTTCACATCCCAATTAAACAAGTAACTGGCTTGGCAGGTCTTGTCTTTGTTCCATCCCTGCAGCACAGTCTAGGAAAGCACATTCCCTGTGGGAGTTGTTAGTCTTGAATAATAAAACAGATAACATGCCGAGAAGGCTGAAAAGAGCTGTTTCAGAGGTTAAGGGAGAAACACTAATTTTGAAAATGAATCCCAGCAGTGGATATATAATTGGCCCAAATAAAAGGGAACACACTTTCTTGTGGCAAGTTAATACATGATAGCTCAGCGATCAAGAAAATAATCAGGCATGAAAAGCTTTGTTTTTCAATTAGATCAATTTAGGCAGTTTGATGTATGTGCCATGTTTCTTCATCACATCTTATGTAACTTCCAGTTTCTATGCAGTTGAGTAGCGCCAGGTTTAAGCCTGGATTTCTCCTTTGTGGAAGGGCTTCTGAGGGACAGAGATGCCAGAAGAAGCCCCCTCAAAATTTTCTCCTCACAATTTCACTGAAGACCTTTCCCATTTTTGCACGTTTCTGCTCACAAGCCTGTTGAAGACCCGGAGGAGACCAGGGCAAGTTATACAGCGATCTTGCTCCCACATCTCTGCTTCAATTTTATTCTCCAACAGAGCTGTTCCCTAGGAAGCATGTTGCCGTCATATCTCCAGCCAACATCTGCCCTGAGATCCCCTGCTACAAAAATATTAACAGTCTTAACTCATTGCTAAACTTTCCACTGAGCAGAAAGAAAATGTAAGGAGAAAAAATAAGGGATGTATCACTGCCCTCAGCTCTACTGGCGCAAATCGTTGAAAAGATGCTCCAAGATCTGCTTCAAGGAGATCTTGGTTGGTTGCATAGGAATAGTATTAAAATATAATTACCTCCACATAGCAAAGCTGCAGCCTGCACCCTGAATATCTCCCAGTTTTATCAGCCACTGCTCATATTTCAGCAAACAACCACAAAACTGCAAAACTACTTGGTAAATGGTACAGGTAAACCCATAAGAGTGCCTATAATCTTTAGAAGCCATGAACGGCAGGAACATGAAGTGTACATATCACTCCGTGAATGCTATGAGGTAGTGGTTAGAGCACTGAGACACAGGGGATCTGGTTGTCTCCCCTGTACTGCCTCTCTTCTGCTTTTATCTTAGGCTAGTCTCTCCACCTTTCTGTACCTGTAAAGCAGCAAATAATAACAGCATTTATCAATTTTATAAACCATTAACCTCCACTAAAGTGATAACATCTTCATTTATATTAATAATAATAATTGATGGTACCCATCTGGTAGCAAAGAAGTGCAAGAAAAGAGTACAAAGTATTTAGCTGGAAATACAGCAGTCATGAGAAGTATCTGTCTGTGCCGTGTGTCATAAATATGGAAAAGTGAATACAAAAGGATCACTTAAATCTCATGAGATTCCTGATCCCTCATGTACCACATTTGGTGCTGATTTATTTGAATTAAAATGGCAAGAAAACCTCATCTTGTTTTTTCCTGGAGTTTTTAGTGTAGTTCTCTTTTGTTTTTAATCAAGCTCTTGCTTAAGCCATGTGAGTAAGAATTCAGTAACACATTGTAAATCACAGTTTGCAAGGCCTGTGACTGCACATGAGATAGTAAAAGATAATGCTATATAATTCACATGTGGCTTGTTCGTCATTCAAGCACCACATGTCAAATTCTCCCTATGCACAGCTGAATGTGTGAGCAGAAAAGCTAGTATGGATTGTAAAGAATATAATTTTAAAGTCTTGGCTATTAGAATCCTTTGGTTATTGCAAAAACAATTCAGAATCTTATGAGTATAAGCCTAAATTTTTTTAACCTTCTTAAAAGCATACTAAGTTGAAGTCAATTTACCATTAAGCTGTTTCAAAAGAGGAAGTGATAAAAACTGGAACAGAAGAAATACCCAGTCAGCAATCCAGGCCACTTCTTCCAAATAAATGGTAGAGAAATATCATATTCCAAAATGGAAATGTTTAACATCGGGATAACAAATAGAGCTTTTACAACGACATAACATTATTTTAAAGTTATCAGGGATTGCCATTTACTATATGTGCTCAGACATGAAAGTCTATAGCACAGATGTTGTCTGGAGCTGTCTTTATTGTCTTTGGAGAGAAATAGGTGACTTGCAATCCAAAAGTGCAATTTCTTTCTATTGACCCTAAAGGAAGTCTAAGTTCAGGTGTCTACAGTATACGTGTAATTCATAGCACTCGTGTAGGTAGTGCTTAGTCAAAAGGAAGACCTAAACTGTCTGACAGTCAGGTCCCATCATAAAAAAACCCCGATACTGTATCATAGTTCTGTAGGTACCAATATGAAAAATATGCAAAGCTGCATATTTTGCCGCGTATATGCAGCTGCAAAGTCCTGTGCAGCTATAAAGGACTTCAACTCTTATTTCTGAGGATTCTTGAGCGCCTCATATAGTTCCATTATATAACCTACCTAGTTCCTCAACGCAAATGCAAATTTATCTAAAAACCTAAACAGACCACTGCAGAAGGAAGAACGATAGGGTTGGAAAGGACATGTTGTTCAGGATGAACTTTAAGATAGATATGAGCAGAACCTTGAGATCATCCTATCTGTTTTGAGGTAACCTATGCTAATATTTGTCAGAGATATCTCTAGCTGAGTTTTGTAGTGATCAGATGTACTCTTATGTCATCAGCTATCAGCCAGTTTTATATGAATTTGATTTTATATCTTATATTTTAAAAAAAGGTTAATGCAGTCATAACAAGCAGATTTTTGACTGTCAGTGAGCCTCTCCCACCCCTGTTCCCTAATTAATGACTTTTAAACCTTTGGCCAAATTCAGAAAAACTGGATAGAGGTCACTGTAAAAACTTTGTGTAAATGGACTTCCAGAGAGAGGGTAGGTGCCGTGAAGGAAAGGCTGTTCTGCAGGTTCACAGCTTATCACATCAGAGAACTTATAAGTGCCTCAAGTTTCCGTCAGAGCTCACCTTCTCTTAAATATCAAAATTACACTCTGAGGACTATATACCTTTAAAGGAAGACAAAATAGTTGCTTCTGGAATACTATTCACTTTTGTACTCTGACTTCCATTGGGTGAGTAGTCCAAAGCCATAAAGAGGTCACTGGTAGCATACCGCAATCACTGGATTTTGGCTGAGATTGTCTAACAATGGTGTTAACATTAGGAGTAAGTTAAAGCCTAAGAGGCTCTCACCCATAATATAACTCTAATTCTGTACAGAGCTTTTTCTGTTTGTCTGTTTTTTAGCCATTTAAACTCACCAGTGTCAGCACTGTTTCCTGTTGTTTAGAATGAGGGCAGCTTAAACAACTTCAAAAAGAACAAAGTTCTGTCATGTGTCCTAAATGATAGTGTAGTGGCATGGTCCTAGCAATTATATATAAAAATATATAGTACAATTTAATAGAATTTAATATAATATAATTATATTTTACTTACTTTAAACACCTATATAAAATTACAGATTTGGTATAGGACCTATCAAAGAATAAAAAGTACTGTGTTAGGTACTATTGGAGAAGGGGATGCCTGAACAAGCTTACATCAAAGCACAAAGGGAAATATATACAATTTTCTGGAGCATGCAGAGGATGTGCTGCCATCATCCTTCCTTTCAAACAGAGGAATAACCAGTTAGCGATTTATGGAGATTTTCTAAACTGTTTATTTGTAGTGTATTTTGACTGGGGTATTAGTAGTTTGGAGATAGTAGTATGACTTTTGTTAATATTATAGATGGTACAATCAGCTGCAACTTAAGAAGGAATAAAATAAAAGTCATTTTGCAAAATGTCTGTATTAGTAGATGAACTGCAACAAAAGCTATCCATAATTATTGGCAATCTCTTGCTTTTATCTTTAAAAGAATATATGAAGCTGGCATCATTTTATCATGTAACTCAGAATCAAAATCACAGTAGCACAAAATAGTATTACATGTTTATTGTGTCTTAAAATATAGAAATATATTCCAACAGCACATTTAAAAGAATAATATAACAATAATCTTCAGTTTCTTATTCTTAAAATGGTACACCATTATTCAAAAATATATTACTTAATGTACCCAAAATTTAGTTTTCATCAGAGTCTATTTAGAATAAATCGAGTTCAAAAAGCATATCCATCTACCCGATTTATACACAAACCAGTACACTTTTTGAAGACAGCCCTAGGAAACTTAACTTTCAATATTTAAGTATTTCGAAATGGTAATTCAGTGGGAGACATTATATTTTGATATACATCATTGTATGTGAACTGCAACCAGACATAAGTATGTAGGGAAAGTAAGTACACAGTAGAAATAGAAGTGTAAAATGGAACTCTAATACTAAGGGGAAAGAGCTCCAGAGACTGAAAACAGAACTGTTAATTTTTCAAAAAACTGAGTGTATGCGTAGAAAAGATTTATGATAGTACTGCAATAGTAGGATAAAATAAATTAATTTCTGCAAAAAACTAGACACTTGCATACACACATTTGCACACACACACTTGCACTGCTTTTGTCTGTCTGTAATAATCTGAGTTTTTCTGAAATATACTTTAAATAACCTCTGAAGTCAGAGTTTAAATGGATAGATTCTCTAAGATAGGAGAAATTGATATGGTCTGTTCATTTTTACCAACACTCTGAGAACTGTATACATGTAGCATTTTTAATCAAGGCAAGTTCTTGACAAAAGCATGTACTATACTTAACTGTGTAATAAAGACAAAACAGAGTTTCTATTTTTCCATTTTCATAATATTAAAATAAAGGGGTGTCCAAAGATATTAAATGTGGTAAATTCAAAACAAGCATATGGGTTGTGGTGGTGAGAACTATTACTATCTGGGATTAAACTGTGCAATTCACAGCCACAGGATTTTGTTTGAGGTCAAGAATTTAGGAATATTTTTAAAATGATTATTTATATGGATTTGAGAATTTTCAAAGTTACAAAACTTAATGCTAAGGGAAGAAAAGATATTAAATTTTATGTCTCATGATTTTGACCAATCTCTAACTGATAGAAAAGAATATGGGGCCTAAAGCACGTGATAAATAATTACCCAATGGCTGCTTCTGAAAGGTGTTTTTCATTTTCCTCTGAGGACAGGCACCACCAGAAATGAGATCCTGGGTTAGACAGGCCACAGGGCTATGCCTGTGCAGCAGCTGCTACATCCTTTTCCTTGCACAGTCAGAAAACACACCCAGAAGTGGGAGCTGAGCCCTCCCAAAAGCTGACCTTCTACATAACTTGGGTACATAGTCAATTGCCTGTATAATGGGAGGGCTTAGGTGTTTGCCTGATTTTACCTTGTGCTGTTATTTATTAAAAAATATTTGCCGCAGTAGTGTCATAGACGATAAACCGATGCGATTTGAGGTAAGAATGTTGTCGTTTAATTTTTAGTGTTCACTTGGAAAGTTATAGATAGAGGCTGGAGTCTGTCTCCACAGAATTCCTGAAGCTTTGAGCCTACATCCCACAAGCCAAGTAAGAACGTACTCCTCTAGTTACACTGATCTTGCTAAAGAAAACAGTTTTAACAATTATGTGCAACCTTTTAACTTCTAGTTTCTATCTACTGTTTATTTACTTAAACACTGTTCAACATTTCACTTTTTCTAATGGAGCAGAACTTCTAAAAGAAAAAATATGTTTAGCCAAGCAGTTTTGTTTAGTTTTTTTTCTGTGCCTTTTTCTAAATAAATACCCACCATAGTTTTCATTGGCACAATATGACCAAACCTATTTTAGTTCCTTTAACATATAAAGCAGTTACAGAAGTTCTGGAGCTTCTCACTTTAAAAAATCTATACAAAGCTTTTAGTTTAAAATATTGAAAATGGAATGAAATAGGTTCCAGTATGTTCAATTGAAAAATCAATTTTTCAAGTTCTACTGTGTAGTAAGGTGACCCATAAAATAAATGGTTTTGAAATTTTGCTCATACAAAAGAAAGTATATACTTTTAAATAAATAAAAGCTACTATATACATTATACTGTACATTTAAATGAGACGTGACATGAAATGGAATAAATTTAGGGTTGCCTTTTCATCAGCAAGGCTCATAACTTGACTTTATTACAATTCTGCATAAAATCCTCTGCTTTAGATTATTATTTTTTTGTTCTAGTGGCAGCCACATGAACGCACCACCATATTCCTGTATTTTTTTAAAATAACATTGGAACTGTCATCAAAGTAGAGCACGGAGATTGCATTCAGTTTTGTTGGTGCACAGCATGGCTTTGGTACATGATCAGGGAACATCAAATGAACCTGAAAGACAGACAAATACATTGCTCATATATCAAACAGAGAGGTACAAGGATCAAGTCAGTGCAAAGCATGGCTACACAATGCAAAAAGTCCTGTGGTCGCAGATTTTCTTCGGTTAGCAACTTTAAATCCTACCTTACCTCCAGAACTTTCCACTGATTTCAGCCGTATGGGCAGACTTATACAATAGCAGAGATAAATTAGGAGGCGCGGCCAAGACAGAAAGTTGGTTTTCAGATGAAATTTAGAAAAGCATCAGCGTTAAGCTGTTCTTTAGGAAAATACTTAAACATATGGTTAGTACCATCTCTGTTCAGGACAATGCTTTTAACATGAAGCACACGCTCAAGTCCCTAGACTCACTGGGAAGTGAGCACGCAAGGGCTAAAATGCTTTCCTGAGCAAGAGCCTGCTCAGCATGGAGGAACACACAAGGTTTGCAACAGAAAGCAGAGGCTCGTTCTGAAACACTGGTGTCAGCCTGTGAAACAGTAAGATGTGGGTTCACGGACAACATCAATGTATTTTTAAGGTCTTATCTGGGGATCTGTGGATCCATTTCTACTTCCACTGAAGTCAAAATCAATTTATAAGGTGGATGCCAGCTGGACAGAAGGTTTGGGGAAGGAGCTGAGACAGAGAAGGCTTTCTGTACACAAGGCTGGAATATATCAATGGAAGGTTAAAGAGAAGGAAAACAGTTTTGAACAGCATCCCAGAACGAACAAGATCTAGTGGAAATATCTGAAAATGGGGGAAATACAAGTTCTTTGTATTTTAAAGAAAGTTGGATGTGATATTCTACGCATGCTGAAGACTTGGAAACTGGGGAGGCCAGAAAGGAGGGAGTTGTAATAGAGAGGGCAAGAGATTATTAAGGCATGGATGAAGACTTCAGCAGTAATAGGTTTCATTTGTACGTTAAGTCTTTGTAAATCTGTTATAGCCATCTGTCTTGCAGTGATATAAACCCAGAGTCTTTGCCAGACAACAGAGAACAGTCTATCAGGAAACGATTTTTACATAACTGTTACCATGAGAAGGTCTTTTGAAATGAACAATAATAAATCCTGAAGTAGCAGTTTAGTAAGGGTTTAGACACACGTTTAAAAACAGTTTAACAAATGAATAGCAAAGCGCTGAAGAATGATTGTGCCTTGCCGAAGCAGATGTTTGCCCTGCCGTAACTTCTGATCCCACCAGCCTCTGCCTCTCCAGCTACAAGCTCCGCAGCTCTGCGAATGCACAGGCATCTCCGATGTTAGACTTGCTGGCCTTTTTCACAGTAGAGATAGCCTGGAAAATCCTGCCCAGTCACAACTTTTGAAATGGGCTACTGTGGTTTTCTCTCTCTCTGAGCTGCCTTTCCTCCACAGAGCCACAGTGAAGTCCAGGCTTGAGTTTTGGTGGTGCTTTTTTTTTTGGGGGGGGGGGGAGTGCCAGAGTTGCTATCAGAGAGGCAAGAGCCCCCCAGAGGGGTAGCTGAGCCAGGGCCGCACCAGCCCGAGGTGGCCACGGGGAGTGGTGGGAAGCAGCGCAGCACTGTGCGCAGGCAGCACGGACCCTCCCGCCGAGGCGCTCAGCCCTGGTACTGACCCTGGAAGGGGCCAGGCGGGAGACACTTCGTCACGGTGCTAACCATCAGTGCTGAGACACTGAGATTAAAGCTCTTTCATTAATTATATTTCTAGTCCTTGTCAGTGCTGGGCAACTCAAGCCAGGGGGTGCTCTGCAAGAACCCTTCCTGTGACTAAAAAGCCTCAGCGGAGGGAGCAGTGGTGAGAAGGAAGAGCTGCTGCTGATCAGGTGCATGGCAACGGCATCGCCTGTGGCTACACTGCACAATAAACACCACATGCGCTTCGGAAGAAAACATGTGGCTTTGCCCTAACAATGGCAATACTGACAGGCAGGCCATGCTTTTAAATAGTACCTTTATTAAAGTGAGAATTTCAAAAGCCTGGAAGCTAGTGTGAGCCTGCCTGCTGATCCACTGACTTCAATGACCATGTGGCTGATTCCACTGCAATACTTTTTCAGAGGCTCATGGGAAGCAAGAGAGGAGAAGAAAGGATATAACTCATTTAAATATGATCTGTCTTGCATGTATATGCATCTGTGTGTTCTATCTAAGTTCAGCCTCATTTCTCCTGCAGAAAAAAAAGAGACAGAGAGGTACCGGCCCAGCATTTCTCCTATGCTGGTTACAAAATAAAAAAAAATGAGTCAGTAATATTTGGAGGGGTACCAAGGAACAATCACTTCCCAACCCAAAGAGCGGGCTTTTTCAGAATGGTGTAATCAGTATGGCTGGGAGATGATTACATTTGGATTAGGGTGGGGTGTATGAATAATTGTTTCCCAAGCCATCCCCATGTGCACACCTTGTGTAAATCTGAATGTTGTATAATTTAAACCAGAAAGCATTCAACTACTGTTATCTCATCTAATTTATGTGCAGTTAAAATTTAATTAGCCTCATGATTTTTTGGCTGCATAACTGAATGCATGTACAGTACATGCAGAGGGAGACACACAATTCCAAAAAGACCATAAAAAGGAAGGAAAATTTAAGTATCCAATTTAACAAAAACATTCTACAGAAATTTCTCAACCATGGGAAATTAACCATTTTTGGAAAGGGTAGTTGCACAAGTGAAAATCGCTCTTTTTATTTCACAGTCCGTAACTGTAGGAGGGAACTCTAACCTAGGGATCTCACTGATATTGGCAGCTCTTCTGAGCAATGTTTACAGAGTGTTAAATTATTGCTTTGCTGACCTATTTCTTTTCATTTCACGGCTGCATATGTGCTGTTCTTCATCATCTCATGGACACCTTATTATATTCCTTCCTAACGAGCATTTTCTCTTCCCCTGCACCTGAACACCTTACCACAACTTTTCTGTTTATTCCCGACCTCTGACTTTTTCTCTTCTTTTTGTGTATCTTGCTGACTTTAATCCTGGGCTAGAGAAATAATGTTGCATCAGTGGCAGGTCTTGTGGAAGTGCATAAATGAGAAGCTGAATGGAAAGGAAAAGGTCTCAGGCCACGCGGTTGTTTAAATATCCCGGTCATATAAGAATACTCGACAATTTTCACAGGCAAAAATTGTTTTTTGTTAGAAAGAATCAATGAAAACCAAGTTTTCTTTGTCTGGGGGAGCGAGAGGTGTTTATTTTTCCCCAGGAGGGTAGTAGCTGAACCCACCTCTGAAGTGGAACAGGCTTCTCAGGATTTTTTGTCAAAAGCAAAGAAAAAGATCATCATCCGGGAACAGACTCATCAGCACAGTCTGGTGGTCAGGATACTTTCCTGATCAACAGCTTAAATTGGGGATAGTCTTAAACCCATGTTCCCTTAGTTGCAGTCGAGTGCCTTGACCTTTTTACAAACTAATTAGGACTGGCGACCATTTCCTGTTCTGATTTCGTACTCCCACTCTCTCCCCGTGCATTTTATCTCATTCCTCTGTTTCTTAATCTGTCTGTAAATATTAACGATGTTCAGAGGCAGTTCTTCAGTTGGCATAGGCGAAAAATTATGACTAGATATCAGACTCAAAGCATTACACTTAGGCCTGTTCTAAGGGCCTTGGTTTTTGGAAGTGCTGTGCTTTCAGAACCATAACAGGATGTTTTGGGGGTAGAGGAGGCCTTGCCAGCTGCTACAATTCAGCTCATCCCTTTGGCTGCTCCAGCTGAAGCACAAGAACACAGGCACAGTTTAAGAACTGGCAGAGGCAGAAAGCTGGCTGCAAATCTCCTGTTACATGTAGCAGGCAGAGCAACAAAGCCAAACACACTTTTTTATAAATTGCATTTGTTAGCCAGGCATGACTGAACATAGTATCTCACATGCTAGCACATCTGCTTGCAGAGCTTCACATTACACTACATTTTGAGCTGCTCTGACAATAATTGACAGCAGAGGTCCACAGAGTGGCCAAGTGTCAACATTTCTGGAAGGTATAGCATGTAGATGTTAACATGGAGCGGTAAAAAAATTCTTGGAAATGGGGGCCCTCCTTTGGTTCATGCCTACAAAATTCTTCAGTGGTATGACATAGGCTTTTCATGTATTATTGAAATTGAAATGGAAAGTAAACCCATCACACAGGCTACTCTGGACAGTTCATTCACTATTCAGTGTAATCATCAAAGCCTATCTTTGAAATGGGTTACCATTTGTTGGAGATATTCAAAACCCGTCTGGATGTGATCCTGGGAAATATGCTCTAGAGGACCCTGCTTGAGCAGGGAGGTTGGACTAGATGATCTCCAGAGGTCCCTTCCAACCTCAACCATTCTGTGATTCTGTGTGATTTACACAAATATAATCAAAATCTAACAGTAGCAAACAGAGAAGAAGAGACAGACCTATGCTTGCAACTGCAAAATAGACAACGATAACACACACAGAGGCATACCAGAGTCTGAACAATGGCATGGTTCGTTGCATTCATGTGGGCATTGAGTGGGAAAGAGCACTCTCCATCGCAATAAAACGCAGCATAGCCTTCTGGTGCAATAATCCAATCCTAAAACAGAAAAACAAGTGAACATACTCTTTTTTTTTTTTCCCCCTAGCTCAGAGAATTTAAAACTATATCAAACTAACTAAGACTTGTCCAAGGACAAAATGAACTTCATAATGTGGCATGTAAAGATACTTTTTTTGCCAAAAAAGAGTATTTGATTTGTTTCTGCAAAACTCAAATGAAAATTAAATTAAACTTACAAATCTGTGCTGAATATGAACTAATAAGACTGTAAGGGGAATTAAAGGTCCAGAACTACTTCTCCCTGATTGAAATTCCTGAGTACTTTTTGTTGCAACAAAAGTAATTAAAATGCATCCTAAATGCATCCTCTTTCTTCAACACATTCAGTTATTAATCCTATTATTGCATGAGACAAAAGGTTACAATTGATTACCCATTGGAAATTGTCATTGAAAGATGCATTTTGACTACTTCTAGCAATAAGGACAGCATACGGAAAAGATCACATGAGGGAAAATATTTTAAAGTTTTAATGATGACTGCATGTTTAGCTTCTTGAATTTCTTCTTTACCAGGCAAAAGAGCTGTGGTGGGAAGAGGGGGGAAAAACAGGTATACATTCCATGGTTTTAGTTTCTTTTTATCTCACTTTATTCCAAGTTTCACTAGTCAAATATTGTATAGAATGCATTTCATTCTCCAACTGAAACATTGAATTATTCTAATATTTTTGTGAAAAAAATCTATTTTCTTTTTTCTATGGCCACCTTGAGTTACTGAAGATTTGAGAGCCTTGCATCTCTGAGTTCTTACTGATATATGCAAAGTTTCAAGGTTATTGATTGCTGCTGGTTTTCTTGCTATTTCTTTGCAGACACACTTTCTGGCCTCTGTTTTCTTTTCTTTATAAGGTCCCACCTCTGTCTCTCTGATCCCTTACCACAAACACCTTATTTTTTGTTATTGTACAGTAGGATGAGTTTTTTCTACAACTGATTAATGCTAGGAATTATATGAACTTAGCAACAGTTTTATCAAGACCACTGAGCAGTAATCCAAGCTCTAGTTCCCTACAGACTCTAACCCAATGAAATCTTTCTGACTTGCAGTAGATAGTGGTGAACCAGGGAGAATTCAAGTGTAAATTTCAAGAAATGTATTGCTCAGTGGGGGGATTTTGGTTTCATTTACCTCATATCTATTCAGATCTTGCCTAATGGTTTGAATTTGCCTTGAGGTGAGTTAATTCAGATCATAAACCTATTAATGTCTTGGAAAAGTTTGAGAGAGCAGTAGCCAAAAAAATTAAAGAGATAGTGTTATCACTGAAAGCAGCAGACCGGAAAGGTGACAAGCTCTATATTTCATCCTAAAGGACTGCAGAGTTTAACAGATTATTGCAGAATGCACTTTAAGAATTGGTGAAATACCACATACCATGAGGAAATATCCAACTATAACTGACGGGAGACTGTAAAATAAATTTTCCTGATTGGAATTGATAGGAAACAGCATTTATAACCATACCTGCCATCCTAAGTCTCGGAAACTCACATAAAGTTCATGTTTCTTACATGCTTGCTTTTGCTCACTTGTATTGTAATCTATAGGAAGAAAATAATAATAATAAATTATTCAGAAACTTTGCTACAAGTGACAGTATTTAGCTGTTTTTGAGCTCCTGATCAAACAGTGCAACAGAAAGGAACAAGCATACTGTCATTTATATTTCTAGCGTTGTCATTCATATTCACAGGGTAGGTCTTAAATTCTGTGTAAACGTGGAAATTCAGAGTCAGTGGTGTCAGCATGATGTCATTCATGTATACAGTGGAAATTATGCCTTCAGTATTAGAGGAAATAAGTTTGCATGACACCTACTTCCTGGCTAAGTAACAGCTTTGATAACATTGGCACAGGTAACCAAAGGAGGACACTGAGAGCCCATCCCAAGGTGTATTAAAGTCATTTGTTTCTTGGCACAGATATAACTACCAGGTAAAGAGAAGATAACAGTCCAGTTCAAAAGATAAATTAACAGAAATAAAATTGTCTTGATACAACAAAACTTACAAAATCTGTTATTTAAACATCCGTACATTTTGTACTCTTTCATTTTTTACCATATTTTCCAGAAATATTTGTCAGCTAATGATTTTGGTTGTTAGTATTAATGTAATTAAGTAGAATAACTGATGCTTTTTAAAGTCTTAAATGTTTCTGCACTGTCAGAGGTGTGCCAGCATAGAAGGACATACAGAGCTGTCCATACATGCCTGTGCAGGACAATCTTAATCCTTGAGAAAATGCACTGCTTGTTCCTTATTGCAACCTGCCTCAGATTAACAGGAAGGGAAGAGAATGGGGTCATAGCTTCATTGCATTTGCACCGCCATAGTTTAGGCTGTTAACTCTAATGATGCTGTCAGTGAGGCATGCAATGGAACTGTGAGGACAGTCTGTCTCCTCTAGTTCCATTTAAAGAATCCTTAATGTGCCTTTTTTTTGGACCAAAATATCATTTCTGGCAGAAAAATATAACATTGGCTGAAATTCACAACATCAACAATAAAGACATCAAGAAAGACACTGAAAAAGAAAAGAAATTTTCAGGAATAAAAGGATTTTTTTAGAAATGTTTTTAACACTAAAAGATTGGAGGCTGGGAGATGTCTATTTAAAAATTCTTGGACTATTAAGAGGGGCTTTTTTGCATAAAATGAAAAAATAGGCATTTTCCCATATATCCTGGAATAATATGGAAAAGATTTCTGTTGACAGGAATAATTCCATGATATAGTATAGCTACTCCAGAACATAATATTCCTCTAGAACTTATACTTTTATCCTTCAAGGTGCCTTAGAGCTTGGTTCAATGAAATGCTTACATATATGTTTAGAAATACTAATAGTCCCGTTATTTAAAGTTCACATTGAAGCACAATGAAATCATAGAATTGGAAGGCTGCAAAAGCTCTCAGTGGTAATTTAGTCCATCTTTCTGCTGTAATATGGAATTAATATATGTAGGCCATTGCTGACAGTTGTTTGCCTGATCTATATTTCAAAATCTTCAAGGAAGCTTCCTTCCTTCAGTTCTACAGTGTCTGAGATAACCTGTTCTAGCGCTTCACTATCGCTGTAGAAAACTCTTTCAAATAGCTAGCCTAAATGAGTTTTTCCACAATTTAAACAATAACTTCTTGTCCTGCAGCAGGATAATCGATCTTTATTCTTGTTCTAAAGAATTGCTTTGCATCTTAAAAATATTGTTAGAATTTCCCACGACTCCCCAGGCTCCTGCTCCTTTGCTACTCTTATAACTTTTCTAAACTAAGTAAGCTCCATTCTCTTAACTGTCCTGGTTTGTGATAGCATTGCTTCTCTGGATTCTCTTCAGTTTGTTGACACCCTTTTGAACTTGTGATGGCCGAAACTGAATAGAGCGCCAAGTAAAGTAAAATAATTATTTCATATGGTTTAAGGATGATTTTCTAGCAATATATCCCAGAGTGGGAATTTTTCAGCAAAATCACACTGTCAAATGCTCTACTACAAACTCCAGATCCTTTCTGAGGTACTGCTGTTTAGCTACCTTAGCATTTTGTTGTATTTATGCATATCCATGAATAAAGAACTGGTTGAGGGTGTGAAGGTTGATGAGAGCTTTGGCTGCAGCAACCATGAGATGATTGTGGAATTAAAGGTTCTGAGAGATGTGAACAAGAACAACTACAGAATTACAGCCCCATATTTCAGGAGAAGAGATTTCAACTTGTTCAGAGATTTTTTTTTATAGGATTTCATGATAGGCTATCCCAGAAGGCATAGGAAGCCAGGAGAGCTGGCTGATCTTCCAGGAGAACATCCTAGAAGCACAAGACAGTCAGTCCATTCTGATGTCCAAAGTGTTGAGCAGGTATGGCACAAAGCCAGCACAGCTTTATAGAAAACTCCTGGTTGAGCTCGTATTCCAAAAGGAAGTAAGTCTAAAGTGGAAGTGGGATGAGCTACGCAGAAGAAATATACAGACATTGCCTGAGCATACAGGGATGGGATGAGAAAAACCCAAGCTCAGCCGGAACTGGTGAGGCATGTGAAGGGTATCTATAGGCACAATGGCAGCAAAAGGAAAAGTAAGAAAAATGTGGATCCATTGCCCAGCAGAGCAGGGTACCTAGTAACAAAAGACTCAGAAAAGGCTGAGGTACTCAGTGCCTTCTTTACCTTGCTTTTACTGAGAAGATTTGCCCTCAGGACTCTCAAGTCCCTGAATGTAGTGACTGAAGCACTAACCCCAGGAAAGAAAATTGAGTTAGAAGCCACTTAAGCAAACTGAAGATTCATAAGCCCATGAAAGCAGAAGGGATGCACCTGAGGGTGCATCACCAAAATAACTGTGAGGTTGCTCCCTACCATTTTTAAATGTCAGTGGTGCCTGAATGATGGTTCTGATGACTGAAAAATGCAAAACGTCGCACCCATCTTCAAGAGGGCAGTGAGCCTAAGCTCATTTTCTGGGAAGACTATGGAGCAAATCCTCCTAGAAGCCAAATCCAGATGCATGAGGACTAAGAAGGTATGGGGACAGTCAGCATGGATTTATCAAGGGGCAACTGTGCCTAACCAACCTGAGTGTTTTCTCTTTTGAGATGATTAGCCTTGTGGACTTTGAGAGGGCAGAGGATATTGTTCATGTTGCTTTTAGGAAGGCTTTTGACACGCTGTCCCATAGTATTCTTATTGTCAAATTGGTGAGATATGGTTTAGATATATGAACAACATAATGGGTGGAAAATTTGGTGGATTGTTGGGCTTAGAGGGTTATGATCAATGGTACAAAGTCCAGCTAGCAGCTGGTTACTACGGCTGTCTCTTAGGAATGAGTACTGAAGCCAATACAGTTTAATGTCTTTGTTGACGACCTGGACAGTGGAATAGCGTACACCCTTAGTAAGTTCGTAGGGGAAGTGGTTAATCATCCAAATTACCAATAAAATATTGGACTGAATCAGATCCAGAAGAGACTCAGTGAGATACCATTCAAAATACTTGCCTAAATTTTACAGTTATTAGCAGCACATTCTTTGAATATGACCTTTTTAACCCGCCAGGTACCCACTTTCTGATGAATGCACCTGAATCACAAAATATCTCCTAAGATTGCATCAAAAGCTGTACACAAGTCAAGATATACCACACGCATGCCTCCCTTTGAGTGTAGCTGCTCATTCACTCACGTTCATTCATTTAGCGTAGCTGCTAAATAATTTGTCCTAATATCACCACTGGTGCTGAAGTTAGGCTTACTAAGCTATAATACCCAAATTCTCATTCCTTTTTAAAGATGGATTCTACTTTCTTTCCTATGGTGTCCTTCTGGTACTTAATGTGCTGGCTCTCAATGACAGTCATTAAAGGCTTGGTTCAGTTCTCTCCATACAGTTCCCTGCTGCCATCTCAGATAGCCTCAGTTACCTCAGAGCACGTGAAAGATATATCCAAATCCAATGGGAGTCTTGTATCTTTCTGGAGTAGCCACTGGAAGCAAGTTAGGATACCCTAAGGATACCTAAATCACAGATTTTTCAAAAATCTGAATTATTTTAATATAATCAAGAGCTCAGTCATTCATTCTTCTGAATTGTCCATAATAATCTAATATGTTCTACAAACACATTAGAAGTAAGGAAAAGGTAGGGGAGAGGTAAAGGTCCTGAAGCTAAAAAATCTGAACTATGTTTCATCGATCGCTTTCTACAAGCATCTATATCATGATTTTGACTAATCTGAATGCTCATAGGAGGTAAATATTGAGGTTTTCTGTTTCAGATATTAACGGGATTTTTAAATCCGGTCACACAGAATGCACGTCATGTTGTAAATGGCTTGCAAAATGTGACTGAAAAATACTAGAAAGGTATGCATATGAGAAAGTCAGGAAAGTCAAAATCTGGTTGTAAGCAGCACCCATGCAGAAAAGCAACTGAAAGCTGATTATTCTTTTGCAAACTTTCCCTCAGTTATAATATTTTCAGAAGTTTTAGCACCAGAAGTCCCTACAGGAGTCCCTAAAGGAGAATGGCAGAATAATGAGCATGTTAGTCATCATTTTGGATATATTCATTATCTTGATACTGTTAATTATTTTAATATAGGTTAACCTGGGATGGATGAGCAGTCACACCAAGACACCTGATACAACGGTCTATGTTTTACGTGAAGATATATATCTGTGAATCTTTTAACCCACACACCTATGAAGAACGTTAAATTCACACAAATCCTTATTCCTTCCTTGAATTCTATCTTTCATATAGGATATATGTTATGTGTATTGTAACATTATATGTAAGTATCAAGCATGACATTTATAACAAAATCTGTTGCCGATGATCCTATTTCACAAACTGCAGCTTTAAGGCCCATATGCTTGTACTGTCAAGAATCAAAACCATAGGATATTGTGACTAAGTAAATGTTCTTGAGCTATCTGAGGACTGCACTTAGGGTTTAAACCTTTATAAAGCGGAAAGACCTTTGGAAAGGGCAAGAAAATATAATTATAAGAAAATGTAACAAAGATTTCGGGAGGGGACAAGGGAAGTAAAGACATATGGATATGTCTATATAAACTAACTCAAAGTGCTCTGTTCTTAATTAATTAGCGTGACATCAACCAATAAAATGAAGGAAATACACAGTTAAGTATTGTTTTCTGTTCTTATCCCACCTCATTATAACCAAAAGATATGCAACTTTGTTTCTGAGTTTCCTAGTAGAAGTCACTATTCAGTATTTAAATATGGATATCCTTTGCTGCCCAATTACATTGCCATTTTATCTAAAAGATAAAGTTCAAAATGAAAAAAAAAAGAAGCCAGTCTTTTTTTTTAAGGAAGAGTTATGCGGTGTACTTTGGGGAAAAAGTTATCTTGTTTTGATATGTTTTAGTTATTTTTCCTTTTATCCACAGTGTGACCAAAACAGAACTGGATAAGTAATAAACACTTCAATCCTCTGAGCATAGCAGGCAGGTGGAGTCTGAATGCTAAGTTTAGTTTTCTGTGTTTTTGCACTGCATTGAGGTCATATTCTCTTGAAGTTCTTAGCAACACAGGGATGCTGACCCCAGATCTGTCAACATTTGCCCAGCTGTTATAATAACTGACAGATACAGATTTTATTTCTCCACGTTGTGTTTGTTTGTGCATATCCTCATGAATAATTCAAAAACATGTTTTTCAGTGATAATATGCTGGAAGGAAAGAAGGGAAGAACTGAGCTGCCCTGCAGAACTGTCCTTTTTGACTTGTTGAGAGTACAGCAAAGCTTGTCCTTGAGGTCCAAAAGGAAAAGAAAAAGAAACAAAAACAAAAACAATAAGAGAAAAGAGAAAAAGAAGGAGTGATTGGAGTAAAGATGGGATTTGCCTTCAAGAGAAGTATAACCAAACTCTGTGACACAAAAGTGATAACAAACCTAGGTGAAAATTTTCTCTAGCTATGTAGACGAGCATCTGTCACTGCCAATGTTTGACTTAGATGCTGTGGATATAAAGTTATGGAAAAAGTTTAGAAGCAAGGAGCTCCATCACACAATGGCTTTTGCCCATTACTGTATCATTTACTTGAGCAGTGTCCTGCATCTGGGGGTAAATGAGAATAGAATATGGCCTACAGACAGATCAAGGTGAAGAAGATGATGGGCAGAATTCTTTGTTGTTTTCTTCGATTTATATATTAAGAGGTGAATTTTACTTTTTAAGCACTGGCTGTTACTGGAAGCCACACAGAACTAGGATACTCAGCCTTCTCCCCCAGCCTTGCAGGGATGCAGCACATCTACTACACCTGGCCAGTTCCTGAATAGGAGGAAAAGGGCATGGCTTTTTCCCCTGTGTCAGTCTCTCCCCATGGAAGATCACGAGGACCGTGCCCGCCCGCGTTCTGCCTGGTCCTGACCTGGGAAACAAGAACGTGTCCTCTCCTTTGCCTCTTTTTGCACACTAGAGCATCTGGATAGAACCTGCACACTACCTTAGTAGTCATCAGTGCGTTCATCTGTAGATTTTAATGAGTATCGTTGCAATAGTTATTAAAAGAAAAGCATCTTGAGTCATTTACAGCATAAAAAGTCCCATCACTGATCATAAACAGCACCAAATAAAAGGAGTTTGTTCATTCATGATGTGGGGACTGCTGACGCAATTGGATCAAAGCCAATTGGTCGTGGTACGGGAGCTACTCCTCCAGGTAGTTTTATTATGGAGGACATTGCTATGATAGCCTGTGGTTACCTGTCAGACTTCAGCTTTGCCATGAGAAAAGGATATCTAGTCCAGCCTGCTGCTATCTTGCTGCCTCTGATTATCAGAGGTCACTGCCCCTACTGTTGACATAGTTGAACATGCAACTACTTTTTAATCTAATTTTGTTTGAACAGTAAGGTTTGCTTAAACAGGATCTTTGTTGACAGACAACTGGAATGGGTCAACATATATAGTTATTTACCTCTACAGTTATGTAGATTGGGGCAACCATTACCTCCCGGAGGCAGTGGTGGAAAAGAGTGCAGTAAATTACTTCCTTACCTTGAATAGTGCCTCCTACCCCACAGCAACTCCCTCTCTTGCTCTCTTTCTCTTTCCTAACCCTAAGTGGCATGTCAAACTGAGTCCTAGGTATCAAAATCGAATGCTTTCCACTACATGGATGCCCTTTGGGTACCTGAAGGTCAGATGAATGCAGTTAATAAATGGGAGCAAGTAGGAGTCCTTTCATGGACTCTCAAAGATAGAGCATTTAAAATTTAAATAGAAGTGAAGAAAAGTAGAATTATACTTTAAATGGCAAAAGACATTAAGATAGTTAATAACAACAACATAAATTATCGCCATTTTAACTTTCAAGACAGAACATCACCAAACACTTATTCTTCAGGGGTCAGCTATTTACCTAAAGAGATCAGGAAGAAATTTTGTTTCGTAAAGCGCTTTTCACTAGAGATGTTCTGAATTTACCTGGTTTACAACAGCTCTGGAGCAAGATTAGATATATAAATGAAGTTGATTACTATTTTGAGATACACAGACAACTTTTCCCTAGGTAATTCCCATGCTAATGCAACTTTCGAGCATGTGCCGTTCACACCTGCCACTATAGTTAGGGCTAAGAAAGTTAAGGTTGGGCTTTTTCCAGGTTAAAGCAGCAGGGAGCTTGTGTACAGCTTTCCTACTATAATCAAGTAGGCTTAACTAGTGTGTTCAACCCTCATTTCCTTATGGACTACAAAGATAGGATTCAGTTTGAAATTAAGATACTTAAATTTAGGTATCTGCGTGTAAGTGCCTACAGACTTGCCAGAAGTTTGAGCTCCCAATGGATTTGATGAAAATCAAGGCCATGCAGTCAAATGAGATTGGGTAGCAGTTCAGCTCACCCTAGTTAGCTGAACTGATCCCTGGACTTCATTGACATGTGTGACAAGATGCAGGATTCAGTTAACAGGAGATGTACATCTATCACCACTTCAGAAACTCTGAGATATAAGAAAATGATATGTAGTTGGCAGATATGACACAGGACTTATGGGAGACCTTTTTGAAATGACAATCATATACCAGGGCATCTCAAGTGAAAACAGACATCTGTGTGGGATCCTCTTAATTAAACCTTAGGTCTTCGCTGGCTGCCTACATCGGTAGACGTCAGTACATATCTATTTCAATTTAAGTTTTCATCTCAGCCTAAAGCCTGTCTAATTGTCTTAGGTACTGCTATCTCTTGGTTTGTTCTGTGTGGCATGCAGTTTGCTTTCCTAAGTATCTTGAACGTGCTTTACGTAAAGGAAGAGGGTGCCTAGACGAAACATAGCGGACTTTGAGATCCAATTGGGCAAGATATTTTTGCCTTAAACTTTTTAAAACATGCTATTTTCTGAAGGTGAGATGGTATCCTTAATGAACAAAAATCTTAATTTTCACTGCATGTGTGATTCAAACAGAAACTAACCCACCACTGTGACTGTTAAGACCATTGACAAAGTGAAGACTTAATTAATAGATGTAAAAATCATAGTGCTGCTCTTCATTCATCAAGACACAAGGTACTTTATCAGCTTTTAGATCAGCTGTCATTAAAAAAAACAACAATCAAATTGTGGGTGTGGAAATAATCTGATGAAGTAGGCCACAAATTATTGGCAAAATCATTCAGAAAATTGTGGAATTCTGTTATGGATATAATGAGCATTTTTTAATTTTAAAATGTGCTTCTTAAAAAGTAGACACAAAAATAAATACATAGCCACTCTGTACTTAGATTATTTCTTTCTAAAATTCTGCTACATAATTCTCAAAATTAGTAACCATTTTCTGGGAAATATGGAAATTTCACCATGGAAGTAAGGGATTGTTTTTTGGAATTAAAGCAGTTACATAGAGTATGTCTGACTACATTCTAAGAAAAAACAGAACACCACAAGAAAAATATCACCTTGTGCCATTCAGTCCAGAGCACTTTTATGAAAATACGGAAGCACATCTTATAGTAGCATTAAAAGGGAGGAAACAATTTCCGCAGAACCAAAGCTGATCATGCTGGAGTTACACAAAGAGCATATTCAATTCCTATATTGAAATCAATTAATTTAGAGCCTGTGTAACCTAGAAAACTTAACAGATATTAAGATCTGAATTATAAAATGCTCAGTCATTTTTTAACCCGCATTGTTTCCAAAAATCTGAATAAGTTTAAACAGTTAATGAAGAGATGCTTAGTCAATATCACTTCATAAATAATAAATCATAAAAAACCTTTCTACTATAGATTATATAATTTTTTTATTTTATTAATAAAATTATTTATGATGGCTTAAAAGTTAACTGTGCAGATGAGCTCTTTGTGGTACAGTCATATAGAATAACAGAGAAATTCACCCAAAAAACACAAACAAAGGAACAGTTATAAATAAAGAACTTCAGTTCCTTAACAGATTTCAGGGGTTTTTCTAAAGCTGGGGTTCTCAGAGGGAACATGTGCATCCCTCCAAGTCATCTACCTCAGAAAAAACTGTATTCCAGGTCCTCAACAGAAACTAGAGAAAGATGAACTGTATTCTCTAAGAGCACAGTATTTTTTCTACCTATAGCTTGCATACAAATATAACTGAGTCCACTAGTGAAGTGATAATAATCACTGCTGTGGATTAAAAACCTTTTTCTTTCTGTTAATATTTTAATACTCACGTTTAACTTAAAAGTGGTATTTTGCTCTAGTAGATCTCCAAGTAAATACTAAATTAATTTAGAAAGATAAATTCAACCGATTTCTATGATTTCTTTAACAATGCAATAGCAGTTTCTGCTGGTTATGGCTAAAATTCATCCTTGTACAGAGGATCAGGGAAAGGCTTATGCATTACATTAGAGGGGTCTCTAATCTGCCATTTTTGAGGTTTCAAGTTGTATTTAAGTAATGCATAATGCTCATAATGGCTCTCCACAAATAGATGAGTTCCACTCTGAGACTGAATTCTTTCCACAACAAGATACCAATTTGCTTGCTTACAAACATTCACTGAGCTTAACAATAGTGTCTACACTGAGTTTTTGATATTCTGATACTAAATCTGTCGTGCTTTTAGATAGGTATATTTTCAGATCATTGCATCCTGTCCCCCAAAAGTAGGAACGTTTATTCAAAAGTGAGAATACCTAGAAAGTGACAGTATCCCTTCAGCTGAAAGGAGCATTTCAGGACAGAAGTTGAGCAAGACTTATTCCAGGTTCCTAATGGAACTAATATTTCCACATGCGTTATTATAAGAACCTTTCCGGTCAATAAGGGATCAATTCACTCCCATTCAGGGATAAGATGTGTTTTTATATCAATAGGTGACAGCTGGTTTGAACTCAGAAACTATTTGCACTTTCACAGACTGGTTAAGCTTCCTTGTTTTCAGTATGCAGATTTCCACCTTACGGTTCAGCTTCTTTAGCTGGAAAACTAGACAAGCAGTTGGTGTGACCCTTCTGTCTACCTCCTTGTCATGCGTGGCAGAGACCTCATCCTGTTGCCTACTCCAGAGGACTCACTTCAAGCTCATACAAAATTTTTTCCAGAACTGCACGGGCATTTCACTTTCTAGGAGCCCATAGCAGACGTAAGCAAACTCTCTCACAGAGGTAGATCGTGCTCGGGGCTCCAAACATAAAGCACGAGGTCTAAGCTAGGCTAAGGGGACAAGTACAAATGGAGCAGGCTTCCAGGAGGATCACAGTTTCTGACAGTTTAGCCGATGAGCAGTGTCCTGTTAAGCAGCTGTGACTCCACTGCAACTGAGCAGCTGCCCGTAACTCCTATAAACAGAAGCTAGTAAATTACGGCATTGTCTTACCCCCAACACTTGGCATCCTTGAAGTTTCCTGATGACTACTGGATTTGTTGCGGTTCTGATTTTTCCTTTTATTGTTGGCTGCCCGGACAGAACGGAAAAGCACTTCACTTGCCTTGAAGAATGCAACCATGAATGGTTGCTTTGACTGCGGCCCATGTCTTCCAACCAGGCCAGCAGATTTAACATTGATACTCCGACCTGTAAAGTAATGGAAACTGTAAGTTAAATTCATGAGGTGAGCTTCGGGTCCTCCTGAAGCCACAGTGGGAATTCTGCCACTGACTGAAGCCCGGCGAGGACCTTGCGCATAATCCTGAAGTAAAATTATCAGAGCTCCTAACCTGATGTTGTTGAACAGAACTTAGAAGGTAAAAAATTCAACCATTTGCAAAAGTTTCGACAGCCTTACAGGCAGTCTGCTGTTGCCTAAAATTGTGTCTCTGTATGCTACATATCTTACTCGATACATGGATTTTTTAGTTCAGTCTCATGTATACTTTTTCAGAACTGAAAAATAAATGAGCCCCTTTCAAGTGTGTAAGCTATTGAAAAGATAACGCAGCGCGGTTACCTAATCTTCGCATCACAAGAGTGTCAGATGTGCAATCTTATATCCCCAAAGCAAATCAGTAGCAGAGAAGTGTAGATAATAAATATACTTCTGCTTTAAAAAATAAATATTGTACAGTGTTACTCCAACTCATGTTCATTCACTAGTAAAGGCATGAAGGCATTCAGTCGTTTGAGAGAAACCTATAACAGAGTTTGAAAAATGTACATTATTGACTCTGGTTCTGTTCCCAAGGGATGTGCATATTTCTTTAAAATATTTGTTCAGTCAGGCCTGTGTGGTAACTTCGCTATATTATAGAATCTAAACCTCGCTAAAAGAAAAGAAAGCAGAACAAGTCACTGAAACGGCATCAGTGACATTTCAGCAAATAAACCCGTGCTCTTAACAGAATTTATTTTGGCAGAATAAACGCTTTTGTGTGTATGTGTATTCTGCAGAGCCCTTCAACCGTCAGAAAATGAGACAGTGTCATGTGAAGCTGTGCAGCTGTGCTGGGTGGGGGACACAGAGGTCCTTCAACCGGGAAGGTACGGGCAGAGACACTGCATGCGCGCCGCGAGCGCCGCGCGGCATCGGGGCGCTCGGGGACTCTCCTGAACCAGACTGGAGAAGTTTGTTATATGGACAACAAAGGAGCATCTGCCTCACAAATGTATGATACCGTTAACTCAGTCCCCCTAAAAAAGAGCTTGCAAATAATCTTAGGAGTAAACCTTATAGAAATGAGCATATAGGTTTCCTTTTCAAACACAAACTTACAGTGGCTGAATGCCAGAGTCTATATTTCTTAGAAAAACTCTATCACTGGCGTAAATGAAAGAGGCAGTTTGATTTGTGGTGAAAGTAGTTTCCATTCTACTTCCACTGTAACAAATGTATTAATTCAGCTCAGACTTCCTCCTTCTGGCAGCCCTTTCGCAGTAAAAAGAGAAATTAGAAGTTCCAGCCAAATACCATACCTTGAACTGACCCACTTCAATACATAAACACTTTTACAACATGTTTATTCAGGTGTAGCACTTTAAATTGGTTTAAGATGTTTCCAGTGACAGAGAGCCCAGCAAAGGCAGAGAAGAACTGAGAAAGTTAGCAGTTATGGAGCAAAGTAATTGGCAACATATTCTGCACAATTTTGATAATTACTTTTTTGACTGCAAGGGAAAAATATGTTTGTTGAAGCTTCTGATTTCATTTTAAATGGCTTTTTAATCCTGTGTTTCTTTAATTCTTCTTTTCATGCATTTATTTAAGTTTCTATTAAATAATTCAGTAACATTAATTTCTATATGTTCAAATTTCTGTAGCAAGTCAGATATGAAAAACTGTACAGACTATTCTCTATTCATTGCAACATGGACAAACTAACCTCTTACCACAAAGTTCCAAGTTTCCCCTCATTTCTAGAGGGAATATTTTTATTATTTTTCTTTATTTTTTGTTCCAATGACTTTCAGAATTTTAATTTTATCTGTAAAAGATTAATACCTTATTGGTGGACATTTTAAGAATACTATTAGATTTATATACTGAGGCTATAAAGATGTGTGCAGGTTCTCTGAATTTAAATCTAGGTTCTCTGAATTTACAATGGTGGATATTGTGTGCGAAGCAAAATATCCTTCAAACCAATGTGAACTCCCTTTAAAATAACTTTTAATATTATTAAGTTTCCTCTGGGTTTCCTTTAGACTTCAGCAATGAGATGACTATTAAGATTCCACAAGTTAAGGCTTACTTAGTTATTCAAAGTATAGAGATATACCATAAAAAAATTAAGCCTCTCACCCACAGTCTCTTTATACACAGAATCAGTTTGTGTGACTTTATTCCTTTATTTGCTTGATCTTTTCAGCTGCCAACATAAGTTTTCAGGAACTTGTTTTTCAATTTCTGAATAGTCTAAGCACTGAAATCTGCTTCCAGTGAAGTCAACAGGAAAACTTTTATTGACTTCAGTGGGTTCATCATTAAACTTTTCTCTCTCGCAGTTTGTCATATACCTTAGATTAACTGTAACTTTCAGAAGACGAAGCAATCAAAATATACACTGCCCTTGAGACGCTATATTTCTTCTGAGGAGGATCTCTGAACTGTTTGGTTTGGAAATTCAAACCACATATGTTGTCTCCATTTTAGGTTGCTTCTGTGCAAAGGAAAGTTGGCGTTTACAGAACTTCTATTATCCTTTACAGAAAAAAAGGGGGGGAGGGGGGGCAGGTTTCCTTCGTACAAAGAACGCCAGGCTTTGCCCCTTGCAGAGCAGGAGGTACGGCAGGGTCCTGCCTCGGCAGCACGCCGGGCCTTCTGCCCCGGCTGCAGCTCCGGCTGCGCGCTACGGTCGTGTTGGGCAGTCCCCACCTCTGCCTGCACTGGGATTGCAGACTACCAAAAGCAGCGAACCCTTACCCTGACCTGGACTGGCCTTTGTAGCGGGAAGGGACCGTGGGCCAAAGTCTAACATTTTCAGTAAGCATTTCGAAAACCTTTCTCTTGGCTTCAGTGACAAGGGAAGAGTCAGGTCTCTCCAGCACACAGTTGTTTCGTACTGTGGTATTAAGGTAATATTTTCTAAAAGCAGCTGAGTGACTCAGGCTGACCTGCTTAACCGCACCATCCCTTTAGTGCTTCACCCACATGAAACGGGTAAAAACAAAACAGCAAAGTGTAGCTCCCTGCCTCTCCTCAGCGTCTCCGGACAGGAGCTGAATGTGGTCAAGCATTCTGAATAATTTGTTTGTTTTTATATTTCTAGCACATCTTTAATCCTGAGGATTTCAAAGACCTTTCTTCAGACTGTAAACACACACAGTATCAATATATTGCTCTCGGCACTAAAGTATAGTGCAAAAAATTAGCAGTCAGCTAGCACCCGTTTTGCTGAACCTCGCCACTGTAATCGCCGCCACACCTAACAAAAACAAGTAAGCGTAACAGATGGACTTACTCTGTACAGTGAGAATCAAGACCCTTTGTATTCCTTGCATTCTGGCGTGCACTTCCCAACCCCACTCTGATAATCTATTGTCTCTTCTCCATATTGACAGGTATATTTGGAGACTAAAGCTTGTATAAGGCACTACGTTCCAAAACTGCTGAACTCCTTACTCCTTATTCATATGATTTTGAGTCTTTGGCGAGACGTATTTGTTTGACTTGGCATTTAAACTTATTTTTGGCTTTTATTCCATTTGATAGTAAACTGCCCTTAGCAGTTTGTACAAAACATTGTATGAAAGTGCTGGTTTGACTGACTGAACTCAATTACTCAATTACTGTCCTCTTACCTTCTGTCCCCTTATAGTTAAGGAAGGACTGCTTTGAAAATGACTATGCAGTTCTGCTCAAAAAAAGATACTACCTCAAGAGTCCTGAAGATTTCATTCTTCCTTTATGCTAGCAGAGCACTCAGGAACGTAACTGTGGAGCTATTTGCTATGTCACTGCACCCTATTTTCTGCTGTCATATGCAGTCATATCATACAATTCGTTTCATGAATTGATCAAGTTCCATCTTAAAAGTTCATTTCTCCCCCAGCTGCTCGAACTGGAAATGCAAGAGCACTTCAAGCTTTGTATAACAACTTGTCTCACAATCCTGACCTGGAGAGATCACCTCATTTTTCATGACATTCAGAATCATGACTTTTGCTGAGATTGCCAGGGTGAATACCAGCGACAGTGGTAAGATTTGCGACTTGGATCTTTCTCCCCAGGCAGTATATATTTTATGTAAGGCACTGAGCAGACACTAATTTTGCAAGAGCTTTCAACCACTATGCATCTTGGCCAAATGTACACTGGCAACGCAGGACAATTAATGATTCCAAGATCCATTATTTTGTCCTGAGTCATCGAACTGTAGCAAACCAGTCATTTTGTTATGAAAAATAAGTACTTATTTACTTTCAAAAGTGTTCAACAAGCCACAAAACACATTTTACAGATTAACCAGTACTTTTGGGTCACAGTAGTTATTGTGGTAATAATTTTATATATTTGCAGATAGAATTGAAAACTCTAGTGATGCTGAGAATTCATTTTTGGTTTGCTGAGAAAAACATTCTGATGCCACATCCATGGTTTCCTTCTTGTGGAGAATAATATCCGAAATGAGAATTGGGAAAAGCCTCTTGGAGAAGGACCCTGAGTGCGCAGGGTGCAATAACATCTAATCCTTGAGCAAAATTTCTCCTGAATCTCTGAGTCTGAAAGCTCACAAGGTATCTTCAAAATTAGACAGAAACTTGTGTTTTCTTATGCCTGAACAGTGCTCTTGAGAGCAATAAGACTTGACAGAAACAAAAGAATTGAGACAGAGCTTGCCTTCCAAAGATTAAATGAAAGTTTGTTTTAAAAAAAGGAAAACTAATGACAGAAATGTGATGGATCCGTCTATAAGGCATCCACAACACTCCAACCCCAAGAAATTTTCTACTATCTCTATTGTATAATTTACACAGACTCCTTTGCAAACCTCCTTTGGTGAACGTATCTATCTATATAGACATAACGTATAGCTTTTGAAACAAGCTTCATGTGTTTTGTTAACTCTTCTGCTCCCTAGAGGAGCAAAGGAATTCTGAAAATCGGGTGGTCTTGGACAGTCTATCTTACATTTCCTAGGCTTCACAGCTTTAGTCAAAACTAAAAACTAAAAATTTAGATTTTGTTTTTTAAATCATTTCTGCTGTTGTTTTCATTCAGTTCAGTGGAATGAGTTTTGCACAGTTTTTCGTGCTGATTTTGATATTTTTAAAGGTCTTGAAGGAAGCAAGTGGGATTATTTGTGAACGTTGTTAGGTACCATGGTGTGCTGTATAATGGGGCAGAACCATGTATCCTTAAGCAAAAAGTAAGATGTAATCATATACAAATACAGCTTGTTAAGTACTTGATTTATTTCTTGAGTTTAATGTACTTAAACAGTGAAGGAGTTTGTGGGAGTCTTAGGGCTTTTCTGCACTGTTAAAATCTGTTCAGCAAGACAATAAAACAGGGAGAGACTATATTAATTGGTCATCCATTGAAGAATAAAATGGATAGAAGCCATCCAAATGACACTAAGCACAAATACCACTTACTGCCTTCATCTGCCTGGGGAGCAGGGCAGGGAGTGAGAGCTGCATAGCCATACAGCCAGGACCAGTACACACCCGTAGGCACTGGCAGCTGGAGGAGGTGCACAAGCTCATTTCACCTCCCTCACACGCCTGTTAACGTAAGTGTGGCCTTACTAAAGGAAGGGCGTGTTCACATCGCCTTCGACAAGCAGATACAAGAAAATACTGACTCTGTTCTGACCCAGTAGGAAATAAGTGATATACCTAGCTGAGTAAATTAAAGAGTGTCCAGGAGTGCTCCCAGGCACTGGATCTGGATCATCGATACTGTTAGAGGAGGAGGAGGAGGAGGAGGAGGAGGAGGAGGAGGAGGAGGCTCTTATGTGCCTTTGGCCCCAGCCACTACCTCTCTCCTGCAGCTCCCAGGCACCTCTCGGTAGCCGGTGCTGCATGGACCTCTCCCTGTGGGCAGTTTGCATACGGTCACCCTGTTTTGGAGGCTGAAAGAGCCAGCTTTCTGGCTTGTTTCACACCAGCAGAGGTTAGTGCCTCTCCGTATTCCTGAGCATGCCTAATTTACTAGTATAACTTTGGCCAAAGTCAGCTCTGAACCAGAACTCATGTAGCTGTACTTAGGCAGTGCCTGAGCCCAAGCTAATAAAACCTGCTGAGGGGCAGGATATATTAGCTTGGGTTCAGCGCTGTGCTAACATGGCTATATGGCTTCCAGATGGTGCAGAACTTAGGTAGAGCTATTGCCTGCCAAAGTCCATATATGTATATAAAATACATACATATATACATATATATATGTATATAGCCTAAATTCCCCCACTGTAAAGACACTCATCAAGGTAAAATCACTCTTTTACTTTGTTTTGTAAATATAAGATCCACCAAGAGACTTAAATGAAACCACCCAACAGCATCCTCTGGAGTACCTGGCAGCTACCTTGTTCTTACAAGTTAGGTGCCAAGGTTGACTGATAACACTTAGTGTTGTGAAGGCGAGGCCAAGGCTGGCTGATATGAAAGGTTAGAGCATCACCACCAACTACCTGAAAAAAACAAGGTGCTGCTATAGGATGTTATAGATTGAAAGCAAGTCAGCCATCTGCACTACATACCCGAAGGAGAAGGTGGGTGTGCTACCACTCTGAAAGTTTAATAGGAGAAAGAGATCTTGAAAGGCCTAGGCTGAGAGAAGGAGAGGGCAAAAAAATCAAGAGTGCGGCTCTTAGTGTCTCCCCACCAGCACTGGAGAAGGAGCTGGCCAATTCCTCTTGCAGAGTGCAGGAGTGGAGCCAAACTACCTTCCAGGGGACGCGCGTAGGAGTGACTCTGAAGGTATGATGGAAACAGAACTGGCCTTCCCCAGGCTTCCTGACTTGCATCAGGAAACCCATTTCTTACAAGTTTCTCTTTGTCCTGAGCGGGGTGGGGGGAGAAATACCTGAAGTAAAAGAGTCAGAGTGAGGGGGCAGAAGATTCTGTTTGTCTGTCCACCTCAAACAGCAAGAAAGCCCAAAGAAAGTCTGCCTCAGGACTGTATGGTAACAGAAATCACCTTAATCAGCTTGGGCTTGTCAAAGTTGCCATCAGTTTCTTTGCCTGTGATGTGCAGACAGATGGAAAATAAATAAGAGCCATAGTGGTCTAGGAAAAGACACAGAAAGATATGGGACATGGAGGCTACCTGGGATGTTGTATTGAGAGCTGTGTGTTTGGGATCTGTCTCATTCTGTGGACCAGCAATAATCAGAGTTAGACATTTTCTCTCTCCCATTCTGAGTAGACAACACCAGGTTCTCTTCAGCATGAACGACATAAACAGCAAAAGGAATATTCTTGCAGCTTTTTATACGCCTCCAGTAAAAATGATGTGCAAACTGTTGCTAACTTCCAATTATAAAAATGTTAAGTGTTAATACAAAGGTGCTGATTCACTGGAACATGTTTTAAGTCTTATGAGACATATGGTATACATACAGGAAAAGTGTCACATGGAGTTTTTCAAATTGATTCTGCATCTGCATTGATTTTGTGCTGCAGTTCATCTAACACCCTTACTTCCATCAGTGTGAAAATGATCACCTCTCATTTTAAACACCATAGAGAGTTTTGGTGTCAAAAGGAGAGAATCGGCCAAAGGGGGATGCAGCAGAATGTTGAGGAGCTATTAAAAAAGAGAATCAAAAAAATCTGATCCTTAATTTACCACAGCCCCAGGGAAACAGTGCATTATATGTTGACAGCTTCCATATGTGTCATGCAAACCTTTATTCTTACTGTTCAAAATAAAATGTCCCATTAAGAGAAAGAGTCTACATTTCATGCTAAAACGATGCGTATGATACCAAATACTGTCTTAAAGAAAAAAGAAAACACATTCCTATGTCATGTGGCCTTTTGTACTTTTTCAGTGTTTTCAAAGGGGAAAATATGAATTGCAACAACCAGAGATTCTTCCAAAGCTGTTTTTATCAAACTGCTATATTAAATAGTTACAAAATTTTTTATCCTTCATGTAGACACATTATTATTTATGTGCCATCTTTAGGGAAAATAAAAATCCCATCTTCAGGGAAATAAAATTTCTTCACCAAAGAAATATATCTACACAAGTAATTGCCTAAAAAGTCACTGAAGGATAACTATAAGATTACAATTAATGCTAATGGTAACAAGATAGTGACACCCCAGAGTCTCAGTAATTACTGGTGTCGCATTTTAAAGATGCTACAGGAATAACTCTAAAAAAATTACTATGCGTCTACAGACTTTATTTCCCAGGGCCCCAGCGCAGCATCTGAATACCTCAAACATAAACCCTCTGACTTAACAGAATCCTATTTAGTTTAATGATCTGTTGCAACAGAGTTGAATGGATCAGATCTTATTGTAAGTGTTCCATTGGCTCCTGGGGCAGAACCCAATCTTGTACTTCCCATAACTCAATGACCAGCCAAAGGCATGAAGAAATGAGCTTCAGAATTGCGCGGCCCAAAGTTCACTTAAGCCAATGGAAGGGTTTTCCGTTGATTTTAATTAATCTCCAAACTTTCATAGAAAAATGATTGGAGGAAAAGTGGGTGGGGTTCTCTGGGTTATAAACAGGATCTGCTACATACTGAGTCATGTATAAAAATTCATGTTCCATCTGTACACAAACATATCATTCAACTGCTGGTGTTTCTAATAGCCTCCAGAAGAAACAGCAACCCAATAAAAATAATCAAAATTGTACGAGCCTGAAAGGATGATTTTCCTTATACTAAGCTGAAATGGCATGGCATAGCTCTTCGTTATAGTTTTGAAAACAGTGATCCCTAAAATGGCCCTCTTCTTCCATGAATAAACTGAAAAGGGAACAGAAACTGAGAAAAGAGGGGAATTCCCTCCTCACTAGAGCAACTACCTTAAGAAATGCGAATAAGTGTGATGCAGAAGGCAAAGCTGTCAGTGGCTTTGGAATTTATGGAAGAAAATTATCTATCACTTTCCTGATCTTGGGACTAAGACAGGAAAAATTTGCATAAACAGTTCTTTTACAATTTCTTCAGTGTATTAATCTAAAGTTTTCCTTCTACCCATACAAACTTTCCTGCTGTTTACTGAACCAATATAATTTCAAGGCTAGAACCAACAAATTGCTCCCACTATTTCTAGTTCCAGGGTTTCTTAATGAATGCCTTTCATGGCTATTTAATTTTTGAGAATTCTTGTATTTGAACCTCCTGGAAAAAAAGGCAGAGATGGAGTTTGTGTTCGAGCCAGAAAACTGGACGGATGCCAGCCCACCTAATTTGGATGCCTGACGGAGGTGCCACCTCTCCAGAATTGTGAGGGCTGAAGACTGCCCAATGCAGTGGTCCACTGAAAGCAGCTACTTCCCCTGGAGCCTGTGCTCAGGTGAGGGCCACTGAAGACCAGCTGAATATAGTAATTATGTGCTCTTCTCCACACTGGTGTCTTCCTTTTGCACTGACCCTATTGGGGCTATATAGGCAATGTTAGGTGAAACCACCCCCCGGGTTGAAGTCTACCAACTCCTTTTCTCACGATGCCTCACAGAGGACATGGAGGCCACAGCAGTTTTTAACGTAACTCCCCAGCACTTGCCAAAAAAGTATGAGCAGCTTTGTTCACAGCCCGGTGGAGCCCGAGGGGGAATTCAGATCAAAACCAACAAGAAAACGTAGCCAGAACAAAACAAGAAGAAAAATGTATATATTAATCCTTACATCACGATTTCTTCTGCTACTCATTAACATTATGTCAGCTAAGGTTTAGATTAACTGGCATCATAGAACCCCTGACCTTTGACATAAAAAGCTTTTTGACAAGAAAGAGCTAAATCTAAAAGTTTGCTTGTAAAGTAGTGTGGATTAAGTGAACCGTCCCAGAAAAAACAGCATATAATTCTCTTTTTATTAGTTTCTAAAGAAGAATAAGTAATGTACAATTCTTCTAAAAATATTATTTTGCATCAAGATGCATTTTCACTTTTTAATGAACAGGATAACTGTGAATACTGTAATACTTTAGTCATTTTAAACTAAAAAAACAACTATGAATCTGATTAATTCGGTAGTATTCTTTCCAATTTTCAGCTAATGAAAATTTTTGAATTTTCAATTTTTTGACCCATTGCAAAATAAAAAAGGTTTGAAATTAATTTTTTTTCAAAGGATAGAAAACAACTCCCACATTACACCATTCTTAACCTTTCTCCAGCATCAGTATCAGTGATTACAAGGTAACTTCTGAACAGTCCTGGGGTTTCTTTATGCTTTTCTCCATGGTCCAGCCCAGAAACATCTTTGACACTTTATAAAACAAAAATTCCACAAATACGCTTGTGTTTCCAGAAAGTATGTATTTAATCATCAGTGGAAGAACCTTAAAATGAAATTTTATTTTTTATATAAGAGCTTTTATCCCAAACTTAATTTAATTTAACTTGATTCAATCTAGTTTTATAACTGCCATATTCTACAGAACTGAGAATATTAAAAAGTATGCTGGCTAGGGCTATGGCAGGACAAGAAAGACTGTGTTCTTCTCTTATAAACTCGCAGTGAATTGTCACCTATCGGAGTTAAAATACACTCTGTCCAGAAAAAGTTCACAGAAACAGGCCACAAGAGCATACACAGAGTTATGATCTATAGTTATCTTACCATCCCCAGTTTCAGCGCAGAGTTGCAAGCCCAGATTGTTCTGTGGATTAATCACCCAGTGATTGCTGGTCACAGTAATGTCAAATACAAACCAGCCCACATCAGAAGCCTGAGCCTTTCTTGTGTCTAACAGGAACAAGTCTGCATCCCTAAGTTAAGGAAAATAGAGAGTTAGGGCATTCAGATATTATCACTTTTTGTCCCTAACTTTCTTGCTGACAATAACTTCCTCAAGTCCAAATGAATAATCCTTTGACATATCCTCATCATGACACAGTACAGCATATGCTGTACCTGACATAATTGTTAATTATAATATAGGTATTTCCCCTTAGAGGCCTTTCTTAAATGGGTCTCCACACACAAAAGCTATAGTTCTGAGAAGTCTGAAAAATCTAGCTGCCTGACATGCATACACAAAATGAATAATCAAGATTGTTCATAAAGGATTCATCTTTCAGCACTAGAATATCTCAGGAAGATTAACTTTTATAAATTGTACAGTAAAAAAAATAAAAAAGTCAAAATCACATTCCAATTTCAACTGAAATTGAAAGGCAAAGTGTTGCTAAAAAAATTGTTATTAATAACATATGACAGCAGCTGTATCATATGACAAAACATGAACATGCGACAGTTTAGAGAGTTTCATATTAGTGCATATGTTTAGAAAATAAGTCTACATAGCAAAGTAGAAATTATATACCTATTCAGTAACGTACTTTAACCCCGAGTTCCCTGGTATATTCCAAAATTTCTTCCCACAAAACTTTCCAGTAATTCAGGAAGACTACTAAAGGGAGCTAATATAATTGTGTTATTAAATGTTTCACATGGATCATTTATATGTCCTGTTTTCATAAATCTCCTGACACAATCAGTTCCAGAACCACATCTGTATTACAAATAATGTCCTTCAATAACCATACTAAAAGCAAGATATTTAACTCTCATTATCACTTTACCCTCCTCCTGCAAAGCAGCATGCATTATTAAAAATTGTTTTCACCATTTAGCCTTCTTAACTGAAATGCATAGCTACAGAAACTTATTTCTTTTCTGCCGTAATCAAAAGACTAGAATGCAAGACGAAATATTTTATTTCATGTTTTGACTGTCCAAGTCAACTATAGACAGACTTGGCTTATACAAACCTTGGAATGGTACCGTTACCTCACAGACAGCATGAATATATACTTAAGGAGGTAAGACAGACAGAGATAACAGACTTTCTGTATAATAAATGAATTTAAAATTATGGTGGTCTTGTCACTGCAGTCTAATGCTGCTTAATCACAATGACATGACAGGTGATTACTTACTAACTACTTTAAATGGACCTAAAAGTTCTCACGCTGAAAAAAATCTTGTGTAGCTCTTGAAACCGTGATTGTTCAGCACTCAAAAAATAAGACCGAAAGAGTTGAGAGAAGCATACGTTTACTTACATGTGAGAAATATCTGAAGCATCAGGTTAAAGAGTACAGCAATGATGAAGGGGTCGTATTTTATGTGTTTTTTTTTTTTTTATTTTTCTATGAAAATTGAAAGAGCTTTCTTTCAATTCTCCTTTTTTTCTTCTGTTGAACTATAATCTTCTGCTGGGATCTTATCATTGCTGTTCTAGCATAACTAACTGTGTCAATGACCACACAAGGAGAAAACATACCTTCTCCCTCTGGAGCTAACATGAAAAGAATCTTACAATTCTAACAGGCCTGACCTGCTATGCTAGCACTGAACAAATTAACAACGTACCACAAGCTCATAAATAGTACTCTCTGGAGTCTTAAATGCCAATTTTTTTCTCTAATAAGCAGTTTTATCAGAACTTTAAACCTGAAAGGTTTAGTTCGGAATGGGATAGTCTTTTAGATGGCTATTTGTAAATATTTCTTGTATCCTTCGGTAAATTTAACAGAAAACTGTAAAATTTTTTGGAATATAAACTTTTACAATATTACAGTGCTATGACTTCATGTTTGTCTTTTCTGCAAGAATGCACAGTTATTTTCCTATACAGATTCATTCAGCTCTACACTTAGCACTGACTGAATGAAATATCCTCAAAAGAGCTATGCCTCCTATGCCAAACTAGAATAGGGCACTACTAATGGGTACAGTCCTGAAATCCTTATAAAGTACAGATTTCTCCTCAGAATCTTTCCTCAGCGTGACTTTATTATTCTGTACTGCAGCTGAAATACACGCTAAACTATCTTTGACATTGATATATCAATATTCTGCCCCACATTCCTAGACTTAAACAAGTAGATTGGTCTCATCCATTACCGCAGAAAATGAACCAAGTATTAGTTGTAGGTACCTACAGAAAAGTAGAACTGATTCTTAAGAACAGGCAGAGGAATAGAAAATGAAGTCTCCAGATGAATGCTAATGATTTAGACCATGTAACATACTACAGAAATTGAAAATATCTGTCAGGAAAAAAACAGTTTTTTTCATAATTCATTATAAACATAGGGCAAAAACCTAACCCCTCACGAGTAACTGATTGCTCTGAGATCAGTATTCCACCATTTGCTGGTTTCAGTCACTGAAATTTGTCAAGATATTTTGTGACATTTTTAATTTCAAAATTCTCCTTTATTCTGTGAAAACCGAAAACTATCACACTTAAAATGAAAAACATCTGTAAATTTTGGCTCTAATTTTAAAAAATATTTCTATTTAAAAAATAGCCCATAACACATAATAAAAAAGTAAAGCATTATGTCGTAAATAGCCTGAAACAAAACAGTGAACACATTCAGGCAGAATACAGCTGATTGACCTTACCTTTATGGAGGCTGTTTAAGTTTAGTGATCTCAGACTGATCCCAAAGGGCCAGTTGTCTACAACAGAACGCTACTCTGGTCAAGAATTTAAGCAAAGAGGCTACGGGCAGAATGTCTAAGAAGCTCCAGATCTCCTGGGTCATTTAAGAAACTGAAGATGGAATAAACCACCTATATGTTCCTTGAAACCTAGCAAAGTTTTAGACCAGATCGAACTGTGATTACTATGTAATAGGCCATCCCCATAATGCTGCTTCACCTCTTGCCTCATTCCAGAAAGCTGCTTTAGCATCTTAATGCCACTTGAGGATTCCCTAATGTGGGAAGAATCCTTGGGGTTTAGATAAATTAGTGGCTAGCTGCCACCAGATCTTGAACAAGGATTTGGCCTGTTCGAATACATTACTTTCGTCACGAGAAAAGATCAGGGTAGGAGTACCTTGGCAGGGCTATGTAGGAAAGTTTGCCTTGCCATTGGCTGCGCTTTACACATTTCCTTAGAATAAATAGAAAACTTCAATCTGAAACACTGTCATTTCAGCGAACTCTGAGTGAATTCAATACACACGCTTAAGCAGCCATGCTGCCACGGAGACAGAAAAATGACTGAGACTACAAAGCAATCCTTATTCTGCAACTCAAAGCCATAAGCCCTGCACAATACTGGTCTAAAAGCATAGCAGAAGTGCACTCCAGATTGCAGAACTCCAGCAGAAACCCAAGCTCCCCGTTTAAAGCAAGAGTTGCGGAGCAGAGTTGAACTGAATGGTTTTGCTGTGGTATCACACTAGTAGGGAGTGTGGAGCATTCTGCAGTTACAGCTTCTGCAGCTTCTGAGAAATTTTCACCTAAAATCTCATATACATATGCACGACAATCCTGAGGAAACAAGTCAAGAATAATGCTAATGAGGTCTGAGTCCCAAAGCAAAAGCTGTAACATTATTGCAAAGACCAATGATAAAGTATTATTGGGAGCTCATCCATCCGGAGGCATCAAGAAGCAGCTAGGAAACCAGTAAAATGTTCCTTACTTCAATATGAACAGTACAGAGCTTGTGGTCTTCTCTCATCTCATCCCTCTAAGGCATTTTTCTCTATATACTCCATATATAAGTAGAGACTGGCAAGACTGCCAATAGCAAGTAAACACTTGACTGTTAGACTAAGTCTGAAGTTTCCTCAGACATACCGGTGAAAAGCAAATGGGTGAAACTACACTGTTGCAGGTGCCACTTTCCAGCATCATGATTCAGTTAGAGGACAGGGGGCTTTTATGTTTATAAATGGAAATTGGTGCTTTTTACTATCCCAGAAATTTGCAGATAAGACTTTAAAGGAATCAGTAGAATTCTTCATTGGTTCACCACCACAGGTTCCATATAGATAATTGTCATTTTAACAAGCCAGCTACTGTTAAAGTTTGATCTTATTTCACAGTAGTAAGCACTTTTACCTTCCTTAAAAGAAAACAGAAACCACTTATTGGGAAAAAATAAAAACAAAAAGAAATAAAAAATAGATTAAAAAACTAACTTTACTCACTAATTCCTAAAAAAAACTTTTGTGCTTACAGAACTTACATCACCCTAACCTTGACTTGTGCCTTTTAAATAAATACATTCTCTTCCTTCCTGTTTTTTTTCCTTCTTCCAAGAAGTTTCTTTTAGGACTTATGTCAACAGCAGTTTTGCAAGGCAAACATAGAGGAAAACAATTTCTGCACTGTGAACCTAAGAAAGCAAAAGGTACTCTGGAAGGATGAGTTCATTCCCTCTTGTTGGTTCTGCTCCACTTAATACAAAATACCTCATTGTTTATTGGGTGAGAAAGAAAAAAGCCATAACAATTTTATATGTTTGTATGTTCAGGGTTCTCACCTGGAAGGTACAAGCTCAAGTCTTTGTGAGCAGAAAGGGATTCGAACTCTGGCCTGGACTTTGAGCTAACTGGTGATGGGGTCTCCAGAGTGCTCTGCAAGTTTAGGCAACCATTTTCTTTGCTTTGGTTAAACACACCCGGAATGGAAGCGTGTTATCTGTTCCAGGATGAGGGAAAGTTTTCATTTATCTCAAAATAAAACTTTTTTTTTTTACCTCCTTGGCTGAGAAAAGCCATACGACAATTTTATTTCAAAATGTTCACCAATCTAGCCGCAAAACTAAACATTTTGGAAGCATATAGCTTTTTTCAGAAGTGCCTTGGAATTGCTAACAGTTTGTAGTAGTAATTTTAGGTATTGAGCTACTTTGCCTGGCCTAATTTGGTCATTTAGTTAGGTTTTGCAGTCTTGAAAATATGTCACATAGAGTGTTCTGCAAACTTAGAATCAGAGATTTGTTCATGTGCAATGTCATACTTGTTTAAATTTTCAGTTTCGGTAAGCAGCATGTGTTAAGTGCGCCTATGTCATCTTAAAGTTTATGCATGACTTGATGTGTTTAATTACATTCTGCAGAATGTTAAACCCATACGCAAAAAAGCCATGCTCCTTCAAAAGCAAACAAAGTCGAATAATTTATTTGCCTTTAAGGAGCTAAATGAATCTTGGCTTGTAGTACCTCTGTGTCAGCAAATGGGGTCTTTCCCAATTCCAGACGCACACTGTGCATATGATTCCACCATTTGCTCTTTGAGAAACTAATCCTCACCCCTCTTTGCATGCAGCAGCAGAGAGCTGTACGGGCAGATTATTCGGTGAGATTCGCTATGTAACTCTCCATAACACCAGAATAAATTACATTGAAGATATGTTTTATTGTTGCTCAATATTTGTTGTTGTTGCCTAGGAATTAATACCACACAAGCTAAGCTGACAGCAATAATACCTTGCAGAGGGTACATTTATGACCAGTTATTGTCTCTCCAACTAAGATAGAAACATGAGACATTATTTGAAACATAACACATGCACATAAACAAGGTACCTGTTTGGATATTCCTTGATGATCTGATATATGCTAATCTGAATTGTTTCATTCCCGAATCGGCTGTTGCTTCTATCTTTATAAATCCGGAATTCAGCTGCTGTCACTGCTTCTCCATGTGGGATTTGAGTAAGGTCAAATCGAAATTCCTTGTAGTGCCTTCGCTGATGAGAAAAGTCTTTGTCTCTTTCAACTGTTAGAAAAAGAGCTGAATTTAAATTAGAGAGGTGAAGTGGACACACATTTCCTACGATTAACAGTGTTCCCTATGCTTAGAAGTAAACAAATAGAACAATACTAAACTGCAAATAATAAAACCACAAGTCCAGACATACTTCCAGTTAAAGGAAATTCCACAAGCCAAGTGTCTTCAGTTCAAAAGGAAAAACTCTCAGTGGCTTTTATACAAATTCCAGAAGTCAGAGTGGAAAGAATATCAAAAAAAGCTGAAAGAGGGTATGATGTTAAAGTAGCTAGGAATACGGGCAAACTAAAATCTGAGAAAGGATTTAGGACTTGAGTTCAATCATAAGTGCAGCAGCAGTAATGTCAGAGACATAAGACAGCTCTGGAAAACAGTGTTGCAGGGAGCAACTGGACAGACAGGAGGAAGGCTGATTATTTCCATTTAATGTAATAAATTCTGAAGAGGTGCTAAAGTGCAACTACTACACATTTAAGAAGCGGTTACATCATGTTAATTAACATGGTGTGATCTAACGGCCTAAAGGTCCTCCTGCCAGCAGTGCAGAGAAGGGTACCGTGAACGAGGGCTGAGTGGTTCGGGCAGCCAGGCTGCGGAGGACGCCGTGCTCCTCAGTCCTCCTAGAGATACGGCAGGGTTGCAGGAGCAGCTTCCAGGGTTTCTGATGCTGCCACAGTTTCCAAAAGATAAGCTAATCCCCTCATTGCTTATCCAGGGTTGCACAGAATTTTAAAGAGGAGAAGACAGACTTTTCCTTGATTTGAATTTACAACTGATTTGGGGATAATTCACCTATTAACTGCAGATCTGATCCAGAATTAGGAATGACTTTCTTAACAGAATAAGTGCTTTAATGTGGCAAGCAAACCTACAGGCCACGATACTGACTGATGACCAACTTTTAGGATTAATACTTTGAATTTTACAGACATGGAAGGGAAAGTGATCTGTAGTTTTCATTCCCGCAGAGTACAACGTGTTTTCGACCTCTGAACAAGGTAGTGCTCCATGCTCTGTGACATTTCAGAAGTTGCTCCATCTTCTTCATGATGTAGGTGTTTTGATTTGTTGAGGATGGACAAAGCCTAAACTGTTCAAACCTGGTATTCAGTTTAGATAACCAACTAAACTCTTACGGCTGTACCCAGCTCCACTCAACATTCCCCCCCAACTAAGCCCCACTCATTTACCCAGCTTTAGTATTAATATTCCTCAGATCTAGGAGAGGATTAATGTTAGTTCTAAAAAAGCACATGTCTAGATTACAGAATGTTACATATATAAATAAATATTAATACAATGCCTGCATATTTATAATTAGATGCACATGCACATATGTGCATCCACACATTTTAGATAGATATAAAATAATACTTGTTTGTATATGTACGTGTGTGTATTAATATACTATGTATGTGGTATTACAAAATAGAAATATATTAGAAGAAACAACTATGTTTTGGGAGGGCCATATAAGGGTATAGTTAGGAACGAATGTAAATGAGTGCTATTGATGCAGAAGTATTTACATTATTTTCAGAGATGTGTTTAAGCCGTCAGTGGCCTTATATCTAGTCCTTTAGAGTACACTTTCAAAAATGTAAACCATCATTGTTTTCATTAGCATAATTCTTTAAAATGTACAGGTTTATGTTGCCGTAAGAACCACAGCAAACAAAATATATAGGCTATAAGAACACTTTGTCTTTAATTCAGTGAAAATGAACTTTCTCCTGGCTGACAAAAGGAAAATTGTCTGCTGACTGTGAAGTTTACTTGGCTCTAATGCCTATTTAGCTTACATGGGTTTGCCATGTTACATGATGTAGAAAAAGTAAAGCAGAAAAGAGGCAGAAGCGTATAAGCTGGCTGTTCTGTATTTGAAGACGAATGGGCTGCTACTGAAGAGAAACAGGATACAGGCTATTTAGCAGCTCCATTGCTAGATTTGAAACTGGGAGATATATACAGACAGGTTTGGAGTTTGCTTGCTTTTTTTCTTAAGCCTTTCATTTCTGAGAGAACCTGGTGAGGATTAGCATATGCAAATGCAGTGAACTGGTAAGGATTTTTCTAGAATAAAGATTTAATTGCAAGTTTCTAATATTACAACATAATTTCTAAATTATAGTGGAACAGATACAAAAGTAATCTTCAGATGTAAAATATATTAAAAGTAGAATTAAAGTAGCAATCACTTCTGATACTCCTTGGTTAATATTTATTCAACAACTACTTACCAGCATTTATGGGTAATTAAGCACTACGCACTATATTACTATGAGTAAGCATTGGAGAATTACACTCTAAATGAAGGTTTTAAAAGCCAGTGCTCCTATGTTGTTTTGTTTTCATTTGGGTTGGAGGTTTTCTTTAGTCTAGTTTCTTACAAGTACATTCTAATTAGTAACATTAGTTTGGAAACAGTAATTCGCTCCATAGATGTTACTGTTTGGACACAAACATCTACAATGCACCATGATAACATTGGTAGTATTCTCTCAGGACCACTCACAACTGCTGAAAGAATACTGATAGCAATTTCCTGTTGAGTGCAAAATTAATTATTACAGCTAAAATAGGTGTTACTTATCTATGTTCCCATGTATACCCCAGGAAAAGACAGCACTGCCATCTGAAAAGGATGCAATCAGCCTCTATTTCAAAATTTCCTTAGGCCTAGACTTGCTAGGACAGAATTTACAGGTAAGTTATGAGTAATAACAGACTATACAAATGAAGGATTGAATAAGACAGTCACTATAAACTGTGAAAAACCCTGAGTCCGAAGAGGTCCCACTGTCCACAGCAAAGCCAGAACGTCAAACTGTAAATTTCTGTAGGCCAATGTACAAAACATAAAAACAGCTTTGGACAGGTTAAAGTTTTGCATTATATAGTGAACTGAAAAAAAAAGCCATTGCTATGATGTTGTAATATTGTCTAATAACTAGAATGACAGAATTAAATCATAAAAGCAAAAGAGAAACTTATTTAATGAAATTAATTATTTTACTACTGAAGATAATACACAAGTCTAGATCACTTCTATATTAGCCAGGGATGAAAAACTGCCTTGTCAGGGGAGACCCTGAGCGTTTAGTCAGGATATCTCCTAGGTTCTTTGTTCTGCTGAAATGACACAAATTCCTGAGGGGCGCTAAGTTTCAAATATTTTTATTTCACTTGCAAGAGCTATTCAACAGTGACAGCCTGTAAAATACAAGTTAAGATTTGTAATTACATTAATTTTAATTTAATACTTTTTTAATTTAATTTTTCTATATTCTCATGTCATCCCAACACCCATTTCACCTGCCAAAATGCATCTATCTCTCGGTTTGATCACAGCATCTATAAAACAGTTGACTAGAAAATGAGGAAGTACTTTTTTAACCATTGTAGGAAAATAATTTTTCTCATTAAAAATAATCTAGAATATCAGGGTCAACAGGATATCGGTGCTGATTACATGAAAGTTCATTTGCTTTCATTGACCAAGATTCTTAGCATCAATTTAAAATACCACTTGAAGCTAATATAGTCAGCCCTATGGTTACATTAGGCAAGTCATAGCTTGGGGCACTATCACAAATGCTTGTTTGTGTAAGATGGTAAAGAATAATTTTTGCACCCATGCAGCTCACTGATGAAATATTTATATATTTACACTAAGCACATTTATCAGAAGAGAGAAGACAAATTTACACCGTAGAGATACTTTAGAAAAAGGATCATCACGGATATCAGGAGAAAATATTTGTATAAATGAATCTGAGAACGGTACAAATTTTCAGTAAAGAAAAGTATGGCCTTCTGGAAAAAACATAAAGCATCCAAATGGATGGGCAGTGTAATAAGCAATCAGTATACTATGGACTCAGCTATAAACGTCTGTTGATAGAGCTTAAACATTACAACGTAAGAAGTGCTAGCGACAACTTTACGCCAAGTGTGTGAGGGACTATGATACATGTTCTTTCACTACCCACTAGTTTCCCACTGCCGTATGTTTTACCTTTCCCGAAGAGGCTGATATGTTGTGACATGGGTGGAAAGTGAAAGCTGCTTCATCAAACTAAGGATCAAATCAAAGCTATGTTGTAATAGGCTGATTTTGCAGTGTAAGATCCCAAGATCCTGACTGGATGCACACATAGTGAAGCCTCACTAATAAACTTAATGTCACTGTTTAACTACTAAATATACATGCCAAGACAAAACCAAAGGTCTTACAGACCATGTGACTGTGAGGGGCCATTTACACTAATCTCACCGAATTTCGCTGTTTGACTCTGAATTCTTTGCATAAGCGCTAAGTAAACTAGGCAGTTTTAATCACTTCGAGGTGATAAAGGTTACAGTAAGCTGATACACTACAAACGACACTCGTTTACATCTTGAATATAATGAAATGATAGTTTATCTGCAGTGAACACTTGTGGTTATCTGACAAAAACAGGTCAAAGGTTCCAGGCGTTTTCTCCTGAAATTACTCAGTGCTGCCTCTAATGACTGATAATTGAAAGCAGAGGCTGGAAATATCAAATGTGGTAGGTGACAGATAAGCAACAGATTAATGCAAGTACTCTGTTACAGGACACTAAAAGGTCAGAGGCCCTAGGAATTAGCTATTGTGCTACTGTGAAAAGACAGACATCAAATAACTATTTACTTCATTCTTGCTCTTCTCTCCAAAATCCAAATTCTAAAAACCCATTGTCTCTTCCAGGAGCAGATTATTTAAAGGGGTAACACACTTAACAAAATATAGCAATAAGGCCTGTAGGTAGCATAAAAGATGTGATCCCAGAGCTGAGTGAAAGCTTAAAAAAAACTTTGCTAGAGGTAGATATCTTAATGAAATGCATCTGAGAGAAGGTAAGAAGCACATTAGACTGAACATCATTCACATTCTGCAGAGCAAATACTTAAGGATGCTACATAACAGATTAAAAAAATGTATTTTTAAAGCTTTGTAACTTTGTACAGGCTTTTACACAGTAGAAAATGAACTTATTTTAACTTTAGAAATTTAAATTAAGCTTAGTTCAACAAGTGCACAAGTGCATCTTCCATTTCTGTACTCTAGAAGCCCTAAAAATACACGATCTGATTAAAAGCCCATTGAAGTAAATGGCAGGGGTTTTTTTCCACCAGTGGTCTTTAAGTAGGGACTGCAGTCCTTCTAAAAGAGGTTTTAAGTAAGTTGAAAGGACATTTTTAAGTAAAACTATTGTAAAAAATATTTTACAAAAGTGATTATTACAAAAAATTATCAGAGATGTAAATACTGGTCTAAGACTTTTACTAGTATAAGATTTAATCTGTGTAAGACTTAATCCGTTTTATGGAATTTTAAAAAACCCTGACCCAGACTCTGAAAGTCTATTTGAAGTTAGACATTGAAATTCATAAAAATAGTTGCCTGTCCTCAGAAGAATGTTTCAGACACCAGAGACATCTTCCTGATACAGTCAATAGAGAGACACTTCTGTTTGCTAAGGGTCAACTGTCTCGAGCCAGCCAGTAAGAAGAACAGAGGAATATATCTGCATTTCCTCTTTAGTTAGTTAGCTGGAGTCTCAGAGACCAGAAACAGGAGATAGCCCCTTCTCAGCCAAAGGGCGTTTCCATCTGTATCAGCTACTTTCTCTAACTGTATCCTAAGGACTGGAATATTGAGTAGCCTGGTAGAGGGGCATCCTGGGCGACTCCACAGAAGAAATGGAAGAACTGGGGGGGGGGTCAAAATGAGAATAAAATAAGTTTTTATTCCCACATCTGACTTTTTATTCATCTGATATTAGGCATCTATTGGATAATTGTTATTCAGCTGAGTGTCCTGCCCTACAAAGCTTCGGAGTCATATGTCAGCTTGCTTGTCCTCCTTCTGGTACCAGGTCTCCTACATATCTTTCTGCACTGTGACCCATGTTGAACAGCAGAGCAGGGGAGGGCTGGTGCCCCTGCTCATATTCTGTAGCTGGTAGTAAGGCAAAGTGGGTGATATAGGCTTCATATCCCTCCTCTTTCCCTCCTCACCTCCTTCCCTTTTCCTCAGTGAGGAATTAAACCATGAAAGGTGTTCATGGAGATGGCATCATTAACACCTGCTTTCTGCAGGAAAATACATTGTGTAGGATTCTGTGATGTCTTAGGCATGTTCAGAATTTACCTTCTGAACTGAGACCTTTTGGGAGCTTATCTCTGGCCAAACTGGATCAGCACATATTCAAGGCCCAAGTTTGGGCATATTAGGAGCCCTTAGATCAAAATGTAGGCACTGGCTGAAACTGAGGGCCCCACAATTATCTCTCTTCCCAAATTACATCCCACTCGTAACCTATCTATCTGAAACATCAAACTCATTGTCAGAACCTTACTCCAAATTCTGACCCCCTCCAACTGAGGCAAAACTATTTCCATAACCAATGAGAGCTTAATTAAGGAGGCAAAGTCTCCGGAAACTTTACCTTTCTCATTGCAACACTTCTATCTCTTTAAAACTACAGTATTGCAGTACTGTTTATGTGAGTTAATCTATATTTGATAATATTAGAATGGTTGTATTTAAAATGACTATAGATTTACAAATGTGGTTCTGAAAGAGTGATGTAAATAGCTTTTGCATTTTTTTTATTAAAAGACAAAGCAGAAAGCTTGGTGGCTCACATTTTGAAGCAAGTTACACTATTGTAAGTTTAGAGTTATTTCACTAAAGTCTTTATTTTCAATCAGTTACTGTCATCAATGAGCAACATTTGGCTATTTTGTTTAACTAAATTAGGGACAGTTTTAAAATCATCTGAAGAAATACTATGCAGTTACTGGCGCTTTCAATATGTGAAAAATCATCTCTTGTCTTCTGAATACAGATTTTTAATAGCAGAATACCCCTTCCGTTATTACACAGAATTACTGAAATGTATGCATTACAAAGTTATTCAAGGCAAGATAAAGTTAATGAAAAAATTTCAGTGACAGCAACAGGTTCTAGAGCAAGAGTAAAAAGCACGAGAAATTAAAAAAAAATTAAAAAAAGACGTCATCTGGACTTTTTTGAAAAGCACATTACTTTTCATTCTTTATAGACTTCAATATCCCATGCTTTATAACAAAATTAAGTTAGAATACTCAAGGATCTTACCCAAACACTTTATAATTACATTGTTTGAGAATGATCAGGAAAGAACTGGTCTATTATTAAAATTTTAAGTTCTTAAGATCTGCTAGATTCTTACCAGTTAAAAAAATACACATTTGAAAACTAAAAATAGTTTAAAACACTAAATTGTTCATCAGGTGGGTTTTGAAATGATGTTATTTCTACTTTCAAATCCCCTCAAAACATATGCACAATATATTCAACTTTAGTAAGTGGTAAACTAGGCAATAAACTAGGCAACAAATTGAAGAAATTGCAAAGGCATGGTAAGAGAATGTAAGAGAAAAGGAAAAGGGATAAATTTGCTTTTGCCTGAATTGTTTTAAGAATCAGAGCTCAGTTAGTAGTTAAAAGTGTTCAGCAGTCACCCTTAGCAGGAACAGTATGACTGTGCCTACCAACAGCTTTTATAAGCACGGGCGTAACAAGATGTCCAGGACAAAGAGGGTTGACTGAGCGCTGCCTTCTCAGGCATAATCTGCCAGATGTTCTGCCCATAATGAGACCATTTATGATGCCTTCCTGTTACCTTACACTGTCTAAAATATCATGGGACAAAATGTGTGTTTTAATGGCATTGCTGGTCTTGATTCATATGCGAGTGGTTTGTTGAAAAGTTCATTGGTAAACGTGTTATTCATTCAATTTACTCCTCTCTCTGTCTTCCCAGCCAAATGCAATTGCTTGACAAGTCAAAACAAGTGCTACACTGCAGCTGCTCCAATAATAATTAAATGCTGGAAAGCTTCAGTTGTTGATATCGAAGAAGTGGAAAAGCAACACCCTGCCTTTCCTTAGGTTAGTTTGATCTTGGCCAGTGCAACAGTAGGAGTAAGCAGCCAGAATAAAGAGATTGGTTGATCCTGCTGTAGCAGGGTTTTGGAACTGAGCAGAACTATGAGACTGTACGTCTGAGTATTATCACAATCCTAATATCAAAGGTAGTTGACAAAGTCTTTCCTCAAAGTCTAGTTTTTTCTCTAGCTTCTACTTTATAATGAGCTTCAAACTGTTGAATGAAAAACTTTCACTTCAGAAGTGCAGCTGTAGCACAAGGCACAACAGAAGATATACTGCAGATAATGGCATTTTGGAATCCTACTTATAGTAGCAGGATGAATCTCAGCTGAATCCTCTTCCTTAAATTAGAACAGTTTAAAGTTCAGCTAGTCACTGTTTCTAGGAGTAACAAAGGAACTTCGTACTTATCTTGTGTTATTAGTAGGTCATAATAATGTGCCATAAGAAGGAAGTACCATAACCAACAATCTGGGGGCAGGTGATGAAGAAGAGGTTGTTTGAAGTTTGCTGTTTTGGAAGTGACAAGTCAGGACTCTAGGATTTCTTTATTATTCTAAGTTACATTGTATGACAGAGGCACAGTCACAAATATCTTTGTTAAAAATGCCTATCCACTAGATTTCTGGTCGTATTCAGTTTCATTAGTGAAAAATAAATCTTTACTTGAATGAAGAGACTGGATTAGAACAAAGACCAATATACTATGTAATACATTATGCAGTTCTGGGCCAATGAATAGATAAATTGGCTAAATCCTTACACCTCATGACTGAAGTTATTAATTCATGTTTTCACTGATGTCTGCTTCACTGGGGCTTTGACATACCCAGTACATTTTGATATTGTCTGTCAACCGTCTTCCATTTTTCTGATATTTAATTTTTTTTTTCTCTAATCACAAATTGTCACAAAGAAAACTAACAATTATTCCCAGGTTTCTAACTGTGTGTGAAAGTCAGGATGTCAGATCAACGCAACCTCAAGGTTAACAAATGACAGAAAAAAAATTCCTCTTGGGTTCAGCGGCAACCGAATAGGAACAAAAGTTATACCTCTGGGATCCAATGGTCAGAAAATAGGTGTAAGTTATAACTGTTTTGACACTGTAAAAGTATACAGATGGAACGTAACTTCTGAGAAGGGCGAAAGGGTACATATCATCATAGGGCAACTGACAGGGGAGTAAAACCTAAACATTAAAGCGTATTCTGTCTTCCCACATCTTCTTTATTCCTTCTCATGTTAACCCTCTACTCACTTCCACCAAATGGTGGCAAGTCACTCTACCATTTAGCATTTGCACACATTGTCTAATAAACCTCATCCATTTCCCACAGTAAAATTTGTCGGAAAAGCTATAGAAGTTGTTTCCACATATCTAACTGGATATGGCTGGGTGCACGCTATTTTGTGTTTAACTTGAACTCCTATTTGAGTATTTTAGTGTTACTAATACTACACTCACTTCAGATTTATAAGTGTATGACACATTACAATAAACTATATTTGACTGAAGTATGGAAGCTGTTCCAGAATATATACAACAACATATCTTTAAGAGACCTGAGACTAAGTAGGCAATTACTATTACCCTGCTGCATTTTCTTTTCCAAATGTTTAACACCGACCGAATATTCAATAAAATCAGTCCAGCTGTAACAACGATGGGGAACAAAAACCCTCAAGAACTTCTCATTCAGAGAACAGAAAAATTCTTACTATATACAATAATTTAAAAATTATTTTGATACACTATATTTTATATAGGATATGAAATACACGTATTTACAGAAATAACTGACCTAAGGCCACATTCTTTGCTGATATGACAGTATGGTTCCACTTAATTAGGAGTTCCTCAAATGTGTACTTTGTGTGCACAAACGTGTACTGGGCTAATCGTCATATTAACTGAATCACGACCTTAAAAATTAAAAATACAAAGACACTGGAATGTCATCCGCTATGTATTTTTACCCCTTATTTTGAAGAAACGCGCTATGCATACTTGCTGTTGGCCGACACTATCCCACCCGCTCGGATGACCCTGAGCAGTGGGGAAGCGGAACGGAGCTGGGGGCAGAGGCAAGGCAGGGGCAGGAGCGCCGGGGCCCTCCCAGACCTCGTGTCCAGGTGCAAACGGGAGCACGAGGAAGCGGTGCCAGGGCAGCAGGCAGTCATGGCAAGGAGGGGCACTTTCAGCAGGCGGGTTTTAACAGCCAGGCTGGGAGCTGGCTGTGATTTTAACAGCTTGTTATACTGATTCAGGCCGAACCCTGTCCTCTACAGCTCTGGTAGTCTGGATTCTGATCAGGATTTATTCATCACAAGGAGAGACTATTTCACCCATGTATAATCCCATACTGAATAAACCTCCTCACTGGGAAGCAACAAACACATGGATTTTCTTTTTCTGAAAGAAACTTAATTTAAGTCTTACCCAGTTAGTTAAATTAAGTCTTACCCACTGTTTCAACCCTCTTTCAGTGCAGAAACGCACTAACTGACAGTGAATTAAAAGTCCTCTGTGCTGGCCACCCAGCATTAGCCATAGGCTACTTGAGAAAAAACCTAGTCTTCTCAAAAAAATATTTGTGCCATGGAAGACCTCAGATTAGCTCTAAGGAACACAAAAACAGGTTGGTGATCCCTCACAATAGGCATGTTCCTGTTACTTAGGACAGACTGGGGGAGAGAGGCACAGAAGTGTCAAAATGACATAGAAAGAATGAAAATCATTTCCAAAGTAGAAAGAAGAAACATGACACTTTGCGTAGAAATGCACATCCAGCAATTGTCCTAACAAGATCATCACTGCATGCACTCCAAAAAAAAAAAAAAAAGGCAAACATTGATGGAAATAACTATAACAAGAGAAAGACCCCCCTCCTCTGTGATGCTTGCACCATTCCTGTGTTTGCACTGTTGTTCCACCTGGAACTGCGTTTCTCATGTGCATGTAAAAATAATGCTTCATAGGTATATGTCTTTAGTTCCTGGACAAATTACTTACACATAGAACATCCATGTTTATTGTAGGAGCATCTATCAATAAAGCAAATCTCTGAAACAGTGAAGATGACTTCCTGAAACTCCACTGAGCTAATAACAACTCACTTAATAACTGAGCTAATGTGTCTCAGACAAAATTTTAGTGTCTTTTTGAGCAGAGGGTAAAGACGAGCAGGGAGTGGGAATGTGGCCACTAACACTGTATTTTTATTTCGCATGCAATTTTTTACATACAGCACTATTAAGAATATTTGGCATTTGTTTTACAGTGTGTGATCAGCCTTTGCAGCTGTTTGCACTAAACCTTTGTTTCTACTGGGGCTAGAAGTGACCGCTGCCCTGTTCTTAGCTGATAGGCCTGGTTTTCTTTATAAAGTAACTCAGAACCATCTGTTGCCCATCCCCAAAATAGAAAGCGTCGCAGTCTCTTCTTTTGGGGGTTCTCTTTCATTCCCATTTTGACCAGGGCACGCTCCAGGGCACACTTCAGGCAAGCCTAAAGACAAGCGGGAGTAGCAAGGTTTAATGGAGGCCATAGCACATCTCATGGGCCCAAAGTCATGCACCATTAGTAAAATGCTGATAAAAGAAGTTTGCATCTTGTATTGCAGCAGGTACCAACCTCAACCTAAGATGAACAGGTCTGGTCCTTTTCTCATAACTTATTCTATGTCCACGGAGCCAAGTTTTCAGTTCATACGCGTGTCTGTTTTGTTCACTTGAAAGCCCTGATGGACCTTTTAAATTAGGTCTCCCCTGTACAGACAACCTCCAAGCACATCCCAGTGACCACAGCCTTTGCAGTCACCCCTTTCTAATGGATGCATGCCATAGTGGAACACAACTGCAAGGAAACTAAAATGGGGGAATATATTGTTAATCTTAATGACACCAGTCCCTACATTCTGACACAGTGAACTGCAATATGAACTCGATATCCTTTGTATTTACTCCATAGCATAAACCGTATCTGAATTTTTCATTTCTTTATATGTATATAAATATAATTTATCTCTTCTACATGTGATCTCATTATGCTACCCAGCCCACTGAACATGATTATTAATTCCATATTTTAAGAAGGGATGAAGAAATATATATATATATTAGTCTTTGAAAAGTAAGGTGATTAAATCTCAAGAGCTATGAAATGACATTCGTAAAGGAGAATACCAAGGAGTCAGAGTAAAAAACATCATTCTGAAATGACACCTAATATCAAACTACTTTGACAAACATTACTATGTTGTGTCACAATACATATACCTCTCAAAACTCTGAAAAATAAAACAGCCCTCCTTCAAAGCCATAATATTTAATTGTGTGATTTCTGTTATACTTACTACTGGTTAAAACTGTAGAGGATTCAAACATTATGATCTTTTCATCTCCTTACTATGATATTCAGCAAATTCTTTATTTTGTTTTTAATCCTACATGCTTATAACTTAAATCAACATGAAAAAAGATTTAGCTATTCAAATGTAATTGTATATAGCTAAACTGTAGGTTTAGCCTTTGCTACTTCAAAGACTTAGTACAGATTTCAACCTGCTGTAATAATGCTGTTCACTTCACAGTGACATTCACGGGCAGTACTGTATCAGATTAGACTCTTACAGCACAGTGCCAAGTACCTGGTCTCTTCTATCTAAACTATGACTAATGCTGGATGACAGACCTTTTACAGTAATGTCATAGTTACGGGTACTACCACAGACCTATTTAATTCTCCATGGCACTTCATTCTCCAGTAAGTCTCATTACCTGTGTTTCGATAAAATAAAATTGAAGATGTTTTCTTCAGTCCTGTGATTCTAGTCTTGAGACTAGATCGTCACCTGGTACTCATCAGCATTGCTCTACCGACATCAACAGAGTTGCATTTTTTACATAAGGATATTTTTTAAATATATATGTTTATATACAAAATAAGAAAGGGAGTTGATGCTGTATAATCACCTCCCTTTTTAATTTGTTGCTTCTATTCCTTTTTTTCCTTCATTCATGTTAGGAAGTCAAGTTTAATCAAACTTAGTTGCGTCAAGTAAGCTATGGAACAATAACAACAGAGGAAGCTTATATATATCATCTTTAGCAAGATGAGAAGTAATATGGGTAACCTGGTGTGCTTCAAAAGCCACCGGCTGTATGAAAAACATTAGAAAATACGAAGCATTTGAAGTTGCTTTCTGAGCATTTAGAACTCCTATTTTGAAGAACTACGCTTGCAGTTCCCCCCCCCCCCCACAGCGGATAAGTGTTGCTTTTTAATGAAAGCTTAGATGTTCCCATACATCATCAACTCCTAGAAAATCTCATACCAAATATTATGCAACTCTCAGTAAGCTCATGGGAACTGGCAAATCTGTGGAAGAAACATAAGGAACTCTGAAGTTTTGGAAAACCACAGAGAGATCACTTGTGGTGACAGAGGCTCATCTCTCATGTCATCGTATGTGAACTTCAGCCCCTGCAATGCTGTTGGTAAGCTTCTCACTCTTTCCCTGATGTCTTTAGAGAAAGCTCCAAGCTTTCTTTCAGAGAGAAGATGCCCTTGACAGAACAAAGAAAATTGTATGATTTTATTTTCAGAAATACCAAGGATCATAAATGGAAGAGGAGGAGTTTAAGGATCTAATTTTGCAGTCAACTGAGCAAGTAACAACTCTTATTGAGCTAACTAGGAGATTACTCAGCACCTCATACCACTGAATTCTGTTGCTGTTTTAATCTTCAGCTCTTTGGAGCAGATCCATAAACTCTCCTCCTTATTTCAAAATGTTACGACAGGATGTAATTAAGTACAATTAACAAGGAGGTCAAACGGTCATCTGATAAACACTGGTCCAAACAGGCAGCTTGGAAAGGTCAGGGCTGCTCAAGCCACATAGTATTGATGGGAAAGCATATTATGATTTAAGGGGGAAAAAATTTGAATGACTAAAACTGAAGAGATTTACATGCTTTCTATATTACATAGACAAAGACATGCTCATGTGCTGATACGCATGCACACATGCCGCAGAAAGGCACAGTTCTGTACTTTGTGAACAAGGGCTAAACCCATCACTTAGTATCTCTTCATTGCGTCAGGACTCCGATTTGAATTTTGGTGCGTGAATTCCAATACTTCTTTTTATTTTCCATTATTTAGCACAACTGTCTGTCTTAAGAACAGTAAATAAACTTGTTGCCCAGGGTTTATAGAAACCCTATAGAAACCTTTTTAAAATAATACTTGAGCTCACCAGAGGGAAATGCAAGGTGCTACAAGGTTCTCAGAAGCTAAATCTTTTACACGGCACACAGCCAGAGAAAGAAGAGGCCACAAGGGAAAAAAAGTCACAGGAGGCGGAATGAACACACAGTTATTCGCCTATCCTCGTTTTACGGACTGAGAAACTGAGGCACATTGGTTTCATTTGCTATACGAATCTCTTTAGGTTGTCTGCACCTCAGACGTTTCACACACTGGCATTCAGGTGTAAGCTACACTGGCAAACTCACTGCAAGACCTTTGCACAGCATTTCACATATGGCGCGGAGAGATTACCTACTCAGAGCAGCAAATTAAACTTCTGGATCACTAACGTGTTACGACTTGTAGTCATTGAAGGATATTCCGGCTGAAGTAACCTTGGGGACAACCTTCCCAAAGCTGGACAGGACAGCAGAACAACCTTCCTGCTGTATCTCGACCTTCATAAATTACTATAAAGACTGCAGTTGTCATGGTGCATTCATGGTTTTCTCATCCACCCCACTATTCGTTCACTCTTTTGCTCTCAGCCAGCTTTTTGGAAAATACACCAGGAGAATCCCATCGCTCTAGGCACCAGGAGCAATTAGGTGCCATTCACCTAGTGCTCCAAAACCAAATTCACAAATCGTTTAGCGTTCCTGCTCATGCTTCTCCTTCTGTTAGCACAAAAATTAGCACATATAGTACAATAACTGCACTAGATCATGGCTATGGCTTTTCCAGATAATATGAATATAGCTTCATTATTTTGACTACAGTTAAATATATGAGAATTAGGACAACCAAAATTTAATTTGATAGATGCAATCTACACAGGGATTTTACAGGCCAAGGTCTCACGGGTTTTGAATGGGTGATATTTCCAAATCTGTAGAAGATAAACCTACTTATTAGAAATTTCACCACATCAAACTCCTATCAGTCATCCTCCTAAGGCCTTCATCAGCCTCCAAAAAAGAGTGGTCAGATGGAATTTTGCTTCTGCAAAGCCACTGGTTGTCAACGATGGAAGTATATTATTTACTATCACTAGCTGTACGAACTGGCTTTCTTGGCTCTGACCCATCAACAACTGCTGCCTCCGTTTGCCCTTCCCAATATACTGGGAAGAAAGTATTGCCACATTCTGGCAAACTACTGCACATACCATTGAATTACAAGAGTGGCTGATAAAGTCAAGTTCTCAATCTATTGCACTAAACAGTTCCCCAAAAAGAGCTGGAAACTGAAAATGCAGATTCACCTTTTGGAAGATCTCTCAATAGTAGTGGCCCTTGGGAAGTTTCTGAGCGGAGAAGTGAACTGTAAAACCTCTTTTTTTCTACTTGGGTTATAGTTATTTTTTGTATAGAAACAAATCTATAATTCAGTACGAGACACAAACCAACTCCTGTGTACCCCACCCACAAACTTAAATAATCTAGTTGTCAGGGTTGACAGGTTCTGCCTGCTGTAGCACTTCTGTGTTTTATAGGAAATTTTAACCAGGGGTGTTATTTTAAGAGATGAGCAAATGGGGAAACCCCATGGCCTAGCCAATAAAATATGAACTTTAGGTGCAATGGAGCACTCATAAATATGACTTAGAACAAGGGGATTCATTGTTTCTCCCGACCCCTTTTAGCTGCTTCTCTGATCTCAACCTTTCTGTGTGCGTCATGGCAGCCCTCATCCTTTAACCTGTGGTTTTTAAAAGCTAGCTTCTACGTTATTTATGGTCTTAAATGTTAGTAGCCCGTCTGTGTACTCCCCACATACACATTTGTTGGGGGGGGGGGGTAGGCGAGGGCTGCATTTTATTTTGCAGAAATGAAAAGATTTGCCCAGGGAACCAAGTGGTTGGGGAGGTTGAAGCAGTTGCTCTGTCAGGAGGGATTATGAAGAAAACTGCTGTCTCCACCTGCAAGGCTTGCAAGGAAAAGAATCCCAGACCCGGATTCATTATATATTTCTCTTTAACTTACTTATCTAACTTCATCTTGTTCTCTCTCACTTGCTCGTAAGTCACTGCATACACCTTCTCCCTACCGTCATAAACTCCCTCTTATGCTCCCCCCAGCTTATGTAACTTTATTGAGCTGGGAAATGCTCTCAGGGTTATAACACCATGCTACACATGCGGCTCGGAGGAGCAGGACTAACACCAGTACCTGCCCAGTGCAAGCCCCCCACCCCCGGTGTGTCTGTGCACTGAGCCTTTCCTGTTCCCACCAAGTCGCCGTCCAGCCCTGCAGCCTGGCAGTTGCCTGCGGAGAAGGCGGCACCCGTTCACGTAAGCCTTGGGCTATGTTTTGCCATTTTTTTCTCATTCCTTTTTTAATTCCCTCTCTGGCCGTCTCCTGTGTTCACTCCTATTCTCACTGCTTTTCTTCCTCTAATCCCTTTTGCAGCCAAATGACATTGACATAAAATCAAAGTTCAATGACCCTGCCTAGGCTGAGGGGGATAAAGACTAGGGAAAGGACAAGCGGGAGAAGATGGGGAAAAGTGTGGGAAATAATTATAAAGTCTGGTAGCAGCCAGAGCTCTCCTGAAGCCCTGGGGGGCCTTTCTTTAGCTGGAGGCTGCAATTGGCACTTCATAAACTGTTCATTCTCAGTTATGTGGAAACACCAGACGACACCTAGAATGATCAGACGATAATCAATCAATTTTCTGAGAAACGCTATTAGTCTGTGGGCCTATGAAAGCAAGCTCAAAGGAACTGCTGTGGCTAAAAAGAGAAGAAAAAAGAACTGCCCCCGTCATAATTGCCTCCATAACTCAGGCAGCAAGTAGACAGGTAGCCATGGCAAAATTCTTTACATAATTTAACATTCAGAGAAAATAATAATAGAAGCAATAAATGTAGTAGACCCCATATGTGCCAAAGGTGTCCTGTTATGTAAAAAAATAAACTGTGGTTTAGGAACAGAACCAACTGAATCTGCATGTAGTCCATGGCAGGCTTATTCCTCCCCTAATATCCTCTGCACAGAGTGAGGCTCCACAAGCCCTTCTCTTTCCCTTTCATAGCTAGCCAGAGTCACTGTGATATTGTGTTTTCCTGGGAAAATATGTACTGTACAATACATACAATCCCCACAACCCCACCCAAAGTCTGTGTTTAGTCTGGAAAGCAACACATGCTAAAGAAGAAGCGGAACTGGGTCAGCCATTCTTCCCAATGGGAAAAATATTAATAATAATACATATTGATACACACACACACACACACACACACACACACACATATATATACACATAGCTTTTCACCATGCACATCTAACCATCTGCTAAATCAGTTTCTCTTCAGTTATCTGCAATTTCTTTCAAATCTGTCAGCAAGGAAAGTCAGACAGTTTTATACCCCAGTTAATGGAGAGCTTGACATTTTCTTGGCTGAGCTGATACCATAACTTACTCGGATTTAAAGCGTTAACTTTGGCAAAAAAATTGACAGTTATAAAAACATTATTTTGTTAGATGATATTTATGGAACACACACAAACCTATTTAGAGGTAGAGCTTTATCGTTCATAAAGTTCATGTAACATGAGAGTTTTCAAAGGAAATAGAAAATATTTTGATATAAAACAACAAACATTGTGTAATTCCAAAAAGGAATATGGAGAAGATTTCATGCTTGAAATCAAAAACAATTCCAAACAACCTGCTCTATCATCGCACAAAAATTGGTTAAAACTGCCTAATGAATTGTTAAGATTAGGTGAGGACTTTTAGGGACTGTTAGCCCATGAGTCAAGCACTTTCGGTCTGGAAATAAATAACCTATTCTGTAAAAAGCTGTCTTAATAATTAATTTGCACATAGAAAATGATTTCATTAGTAAGAGATATTTCTAACGCCTGACTGGGGTACCTAGCATACCTAGGTCACTACAAAATGTTTGCACTCACTGACTGGGTGACTAAAACATTGTAATAGGAAAAAAAATTTAGAAACTCGAGATGCCAGTAAGGTGTACTTTGGATGAAGATGCACTTAATCTAATTTATTTTAAGTATTAAATAAAAGAATGAAAAATACAACCTTATTGACTTTGGGTTGCCAAATCTTCGTAAGAGTTATCTCAATATTTTTTGGTGTTGATCCAACTCCACAAATAAAGACATGATCTATTTGTTATTTAGTAAATTTTCTCTCTAATAACATGCCTCTGTCTAACACAAGATAATAGATAATAGCACTATTTCCATCTCTTCAATTAAGATTACGTGAATATTTTCATTAGAAGTCAGCATTTTATGGGCTAAAACTGTACCATAGCCAAAAAAATTCACTTAAGGTTAAAATTAAGATAGCAGCATTTGAAACTGAGTAGAAAAGAAAGAACGAAAGAAAAGAAGGAAGAAAGGAAGAAAGAAAGAAAGAATAGTGTGGTCATTTCTAAACTTTAAATGAATGGAAAAGCTAATGATCCTGAGGCCTTTTGCGTGTATACATCAAAATCAGCTCCACTTGCGCAATTCCTGACATTTTATAGCTTAGCACTCCATATCCCTCACTGGTGATATGTTAGCTGTGAGTAGGAGGTTGTAGAAACTGAATTAGTTTAATCTAAGAAACTAGCTACTATATACACTCAAGGTCTAAAGGCAGTTAAGAATCCTTTCTTTTTCTTATTCAACAAAAATATATTTGTACAGGTATTCAGTAGGGATTTACACACAATATGTATCTTAAAATAGTTCTAAGAAAGTTGTTCTCTCCTATATGAGCGTTCTCAGATGCAGACAGTGGGCTGTAAACGTTGCAGATTTACGTATTTGGTTAGTGATTTGTGCTTTAAAGAACAACATAATCTTCAAGACAGTTTACAGACTTGGGGTGAAGAAGTTGGAGCAGTATGAGGTGCTTTCTCTGCCCCAAACAAGCAAAAATTCCCTCAATTTCAAGGTCTGATTTAATAACAGATCAGAGTGGGTGAGGTTTGAGAACTGTTTCAATTAAGATTGCAGAATCTATCCCGAAAAGCCATAAAGAAGAAAAGCTTAGTTTTTATGGTGCATTGGATATTTTAAAAATCTTCATGATATTATACCCATCTTCAAATTAGCATGTGCAGGTCAAAGGCACAAACTTTACAGTGACCTTGAAATTCTTAAAATTAATTTTATATGTTAAGAAAGAAAAGCGTAACTGAAAAACACAAAACTTTTCTATCTTTCACCTCAGTTGTATAAAAAGGTCAGATCAATTCATAGGAAAATACGGGGAAAGAAAAACAGTAGCTTAGTAAATGCAGGAATCTGTTTAGAGAAAAATTTACAGATGTGTTGTAAACAAATAAACATATCAAACATTTGAATTGCATGTGAAGGAATTCTTAAGTACAATTAACTTAATGATTACTTTGATGGTACATGGAAAAATCATTCCTAGAAATGTTTAAATGTAATTGTTGAAACTCTCACTGTTTCTCCAAGTTTCAGTCATGTATATACTTTTTATTCAATCCCACTCTTTTGGTGAGTGGTGAAGAGTGAGAACGCTAACATTTATCTTTGCAAAGTCCTTCCCCAGCTCAAGCAGGAAAAGTATATAGGACTACATGAGTGTTACTTGTCTATTCTCTGAGGAACAGGGTATCCTATATATGTCTTTTTTGGAAATGAGCCAAAAAGAAGATGCCAGAACTCTAAGCAGGCAGTGATTTGCAACATTACAATAAAATATAACAACAGGATAAAAAACACCCAGTGAGGAAAACAGAGTCCTGAACTTGTAGGTGATATAATCAGATCTTTGAAAACCCCCGTGTATTTAGTGGAGGATTTATTCTCTGACTGCTGGACCAACCCCAGTTAACTCTTCTGTTACAATCATCAATATTTATGGAGATCCGCCAACGTGCACAGTTTTATACAAAACAGAGGACAAGGCATAGTCTCTGTCTTGTTATATCTTTCAAAACAGAAAGAGTTGGAAATTGTGGCATAAATTCCAGTATAAAGAGCAGGTGTTTACAATTTTAACTTCAGGAGAAGTAAATGCAGTCTTGTTTTTCTCCCTGGTTGCTTGACAGACTTATAATTACAACTCCCTTGATGGTATTTTTAAAATTTATTTTTGAAAGTGAGGTATTTGCAACACTGAGAGGTTGATTTCTATTGAAATTACCATATAAGTTTCAATTTTTATTCTTTAACAAAAATTATTTGTCCTTGCCTAATTTTTCACTCTAATTTTCAGCCGTATTAAGTTTTATTTTCTAAGGGTCATGCTTAATAATTCTTATCAAACATCCCAGAAACGTATTTACTGTTTTAATATCTATGTCTTTATTATTATAACTGGCTACAACTGTATACAGAAGTTTCAATTTAAAATATCATGATGATTAAGAAAGCTTTATAATTACACCTTACATAATTAATGGTGTGCAAGTTTGAACATGGTGAATACTATTTCCAGACCAGGCTAATTTGATACAAGTTGACTGATGCTTCTATTTAAAACCAGTTGAGTTATTACTGTGCTGCATTAGCATTTATTGATTTTAAGGTATGGTGTTAGCATTCACTTACCACTGCATATTTTTCCATCTTGTACATTAAAAGAGCTTGCCCTCATCTGTCATGATCTTATATTGTATAAATCATATAAAATGGTTACCCTTTTGCATGATTTATTTCATTATTATGTTAATTATACTGAAACACAGGATTGTTTAATAAAAATGTTAACGCTAATCTACATCAGTCATCAATATTTGTTATGAATGTTGCATGGCAGAATGTGTGAGAAACTGCAATTATCCAACCTGAATGAAAGAACATTTGAAATGATTTGGAGTTTAGCCTCACTTAGAGCTAAGATGCATTTTAATTTTACAGAGGACAAACAAAACCGGGTATTTACGTGGTATTTTTTAGAAGTTAATTGTATCGATTAACTATGATCACTAGAAAAATAAAATATCTCATCCCCAGTTTTCATAATTTAGAAATGTAAGATGAAATATGCACTCTGGCTTCCTAAAAATACTTTGTTAAGGGAATATAGACTTTCCAACAAAATGAGATACATATCAAAAACTCCCCGGTCAAGGTAAGACTTTCAGTTGAAACTTGCATTCTTCCCGAAAGGAGTTTTGCCTGGAAAAGTGCAGCAGGATCAGGCTAGCAGATATCTGACACTGAGCCTTCAAAGATTTATACACAGGCACTATAAGTTGTTCTCTTAAAATCAAAGACGTTGCTTGAAATTAAAGGTTAGGTCCCATGCAAATGGTCATCAGCACCACAGATAAAATGGTCTGCGACATAAGTACTGAGGGTTTGTCCAAAGACACATGAAGAAAATCTTTGTGGGATCAGGGCCTTGGCTAATGCTTAGGAGATCAGAGCATATCTTATTTTCCTTCATAATATTGCCTTTTTAAGTTCAGCTGACTCCAGATACTATGGGTGAATTGAGTCATACAATTGATAACTTTAAAGTAATACACAGATAATACCTAACTTTTTTTTTAGGGATGAAGAACACATTTTTAAAAAATAAGTATTTCATTTTCTTCTAGTCTTCTATTTCAGGAGTAAGAACAACAACAAATGTATTTAGAGTTGTGGACAGAAGTTACTCTTACAGAAAAAGACCTGGTGTCCGGAATTGAACACCACCTAATCTGCCAAATAATTAATGAAATGTAATTTTATTATTATGACAGCTAAATTCTAGAGAGTCATTTTCCTACAAATTCTAGTTGCTGAGGAGTTTAGTGATTGGAAACATTTGTAATTCTGCTGCAGGGATTACAGACCTGGTAGACGTTAAAGGTATAAAACATGTATGATAATCTGGAGGCATTTCAGAACATGTGCCATTGTTTAAAAACTTACTACAGAAAGTATTATCCTGGAAAGCAAGAGTTTATCACATTTTGTACAAGCTTATTGAGAAACTTCAAGTTTTCAATTCAATCTTTTGCTATTCAGATGAAAAAAGAGGTTTTCCAAATGAAAAAAGAAGTTTTATGAACCCTACAGCACTTGTAATACTTATAAAAATAGTATATACATTTAGTGAAATATTTGCAATGTTCTTAATGAGATTTAACTTGCCTTCTATTAAAGAAATCAGTAACTGCTTTTTTAGCCACAACCTAACTGTTTTAAGCATGTTTACACTCAGAAGCTAATATAATTTGGTTTTACCAGTTTTTTGTATCTGAATTGATATCATTTTCAAAAGCATTCTTTACCTGCATATTTCTGGTGTTTAATTCTCTATTTGTTATTTAATTTATTTATGACACGGAAAATTAGAATCAACGCAGACTCTGGGCACCATGGCAATTTAATAAAACAGTCTGTGGTTATTAAATAGAAATAACAAAGAAACAGCAACAGATTATTTAAAATCCAGCCATCCGGCTGAAAAGATAATAAAAATTTGACTTACCAAGAGAAAAAAAAAAACTAAAAAAACCTAAGAAGTCTCTTTTTTTCGGAAATGGCTTAACTTTTCCCTTTTCATAACATTCTAGTCTTTAAAATATTAACAACTCATATTTGTTCCTGTCTAAGCTTTAAACAAAACAGTGAGGGAAATAACCTAGCAATAGGCATAAGTGTTTGATTTTTTGAGATTTAAAAAAAAAAAAAAAAAAGGAGTTAGTTGGCCTAAGGCTAGAATTTTCATTACATCAATGAAAGAAAGAAAACAGAAGCCAGCGGAGGGGAGTTATAGAAACTGACTTTATATAAACAGTGAGAAAAATCTTTTTCCATGGCCACCTACAATGTAGCTACTTTACCATTAGTACAACTTTTCTTTTACTAGTGGCACAGCTACCAGGGCCCAATCCTGCTGTTTTACAGCAGGCTAAGGTCCAGCTGAGAGCTTTGCCTCCGTAAGGACTTCAAGATCAGACTAGCAGTTTGTCAGACAGAGCAGAAACAAAGAATTTTAGACGTACCTAAGTTGACAAAGCTCATGACCATGTCAGCATCATTCAGAAAGTTGGTGTCGTGCAGGCTGGCTAAGGGAGGATTCTGTGTGGTCAGTGGGGTCATGCGAGACAATTGTATTCTCCGCGAATATCCGTTCGGAGAGGCAGGGTATCCTTTCCGTATCCCTCTGCTCTCCCCTGCCATTGATCCCTTTAGTGAATACTCCAGCTCCTCAGTCTCCTCTTCATTTGTCATGGCATTATACAGGTCCAGCATGAAGAGGGGTGCCGAAGAAGCCTGCTTTCCTGGTGAAAAGGGTCTGGGTCTGTGAGGTAGACCCAGGATAGAGAGAATCTCTCTCTGAATCTCCCTTCGCTCATGGTTCCGCAGCCTCCTGTAAATAAAACTCGAATGGACATGATTGTCTCCTAACCCTCCCTGTGCGTGACCCGCCAGAGCCCAGCAATTCCAGAGCAAGCCCACGAAAGCTCTGAGCGCAGTTAGGTTCATCTTTGAAAAGGAAAAAGAACAACAACAACAACAACAAAAAATCTCTCTCCTACTTGTTCTGAGTTCCTATGAGGTCTGCTTTCCCAGTGGCTGAAAAACAAAATTTACCTATTCTTCATGTCAATGTCATCTCTAAACGTAACATCTTTGGTGATTTCTCTTCCCCCCACCCTGTTTAAATATTATGGAATGTGTCAGGTTGCAGTTATTTCTAAGAAAGCTGAAATTCAGACTTCCAATTTTCCACTGTTGTTATCGTTTTTTCTGCATTTATGGAGCAGAAGACCAGTATTTTGTCAGCTGACCTAGGCATTCCTATATAAACCTTAGATAACCAGGTCTTTGGTGGGGAGCTGTATTAGCAAGAGCTGTTCTTCTGACACATTGTAGTTCCCAGAGTTATCTTCCCTTGGTATTCTGAGTTCTTCGTACACCTTGCGCTCTTTCCAAGATAAAATCCTGAGTCACAGATTTGTCTTGATCTGTACCTTGGTGGTGCAACATATATTTGTCCAGCAGCCTGGTGATAACTTTAACATCTTTTGAATCGCTTTAGTGTAAAGTAATTCTAAAGCATGTACTAATCAAATTAATGTGTTGCCATGAATTTACTTGGAAAAAAAAAAGAAAAAACCTTCTGTAAATCCATTCAACCCTTCGCAGCTTCTTAACTGTTATTTCCAACTCTAGCAGGCACAAATATAACAGCTCTCTTCAAGAGAGATCTAAAGACTAATGTAAGCACAACCCTGCTGGGAAAGAAGAGGCTTCTCATTGTAATTTGAAACGGGTATAGCAAAAAAGTCCTTAACCCTTCTGTTGCCAGACAAAGCTTTAAGCTCCCCCCCACCCCAATGTAGAGTAATAAACCTAATATGGCTATTGACTGCCTTTTTCCTGACAGCTTCCAGAATATCCAAGTAATCAATTTTAGCTTTAACAATTTTAGGATATAGGTAAAGTCATGGCGTAATGTGGAGGATCCTATGAGTCTATAGTTAATAAACTTGAATATGAAACTCTCATAACAGACTAAAATAGCACTCATTAATTCAGGAAATGTTTGTGCTTTAGGTAAGTTTAGCAAATAAAGGTGACCTTTTCCTCCGTAGGAAATTTGGTCTGTTAGGCTCGATTAACTCTTTTCTAAAAATGTTGGGAATGCAATCTAAAAGAAAATAGATTTATTCAGCAAGCAAGATTTCAAGTTGTGCACAGCCAACGATATAATTACAGTTATAGTCACAATTTTCATAAACTGTAATTTGCAATGATAATTTATTCAAAGTACATTTTGACTCATAAATCGCTACACTACATTTCCTACTAAATGTCAAAAGCTAAGATTTAATCCCACAGCCTATTATTAACTGGAGAAAAAAATAGCTTAACTCAAGAAATGAGAACTACTGAATAGATTTTATTTTTTAGCTGTTATGCATGAAATTAAGGTTCAGCTAAGAATTTTATGATAGGCAGCATCTTATGCTTTTCCTCTCACTAAAACAAAATCACAGTGTTAAATTTCATATTGCTCACATTATTTGAGGTCATTTTTCTCACTCCTATAGTTTGCCTTAAGTCTTGCGGAGACTTTCCTTTGATGAAGGAGAGAAAATATGGACAAAAAAAGTTAACAAAATCTGTGACGTTAAGGAAAAAAACAGGTATATAAAATGCATCCCGTCAGGTTTTGCCTGACATGACTAGCACCTACTCAGCAAATCACAGTACTTGAGTAAACTTGGGAGTGGGACAGCAAGTATAATGACACCCTAAGAAGCCAGGAGCAATTTATCTAGTGTATTAAGTACAACGAGTTTTTCTCATATATTGTGAGTCCTATTCTACATTTACAGTCTACTTCAGCTGTCATTAAAACTTTGCTAGTTCTCTCTCATAAATCAACGTGCATAATAGACAGTGCGTCTACCAAGAAAGGATTTACCTCATCGTAAACCTGCTGAATTAACACTAAAATTAGTTAAGAGTAGTTAGCAAAAGCAGTACTACTCTCAGTGGAAGAACAGTCAGGATAAGAATATGCTTTCTTTTTTTAATTGAATTTTTCCTTCTAAATTCGTTTGTTATAAGAAAACTATTATTTCCTGTTTTTGTTTTGCTTTCATTTGTCCTGCTCAAACAGTTGCAATGATGCACGAGAGTTTACTATACATACGTCTTTTTTGAATTAGGCCATCATGTATTTTGCAACCAGGTTTATTTCTCTTTTCCAGCAATATATTTCCTTTTTTCCCTAAGCATTCATAAAAGCCAGTGGATTGATTGCTCAGAGGATTTAAGTCCGCAGCCCATCAGTACGTCCAGCAATAGAAACTTCCTATATTATCCCACTAGAGTGTCTGGAGTCCACATTTAGATAATCTTTTCCCGTTTAAAAAGCCAAAAATGCCCTCGATTTTCAGGATGCATTTTTGCTGTAAACATCTTCCTGGACAGAAACAGAGTAAGAAAACATGTAAGCTAGTAATCACACATTTGAGGAAAGCAGCTCCTGTCATTTTCAGATGGAGCCACAACCAAATCTGTAACCTAAATACAAAAGATTTATTTTTCAGTAACCGAGCCTACACTGAGCCACCAGACGTACTTGACTAAAGCCTCTAAAAATAAGAGTCTTTAACCGGTTTTCATCAATATAAATGCAGTGTGCTTTTGTAATAAACCTCTGTTCCATAAACACTGTTAATGTGGAGATCTTATAAATGCAAGATATAGCCAGCTCTAAAAATGAAAGTCTTTGCTAAAGAAATGAAAGGACTAGCTGATAGGTCCCACTTCATATTTCCAATAGGTAAATTGACTTCTAAAGGAAAATATGATATATAATGTCAGCATGTCGAGCTATTTTATTTGATAATACATAAAAATACGCTGGCATAGATATCTGGATTTAGTTTAGGTTCAGGTTCGGTTTCAAAGTCGCCTTGGATCTAGGTTTCTAGTTTTACAACAAAAAATATTCAGTTGTTTGCATAACACTGCAACTTGAAAGAAATGCCACGTTCATACTGATTTTAGCTGCAGTCAAATTCAAATAACAGTTAAGGTCAGTATGAAATGCTAACCTCGAATGAAAACCAGGGATTTGAATAAGATGACCCAGAGATTCCAGTTTTACCCTGTGTCTAAAACCGAAATTCTGAGATAGAAAATATACACGCAGCTTGACCTGCTTTCTCCCCCAGATGCTCAGCCTGAGCGCAACATAGGAAATCACCTGACCAGTCCTTATCCAGTCATTAGAAAAGAAAACTTAAAACGACTCCGCAAGCAAGCTCACATTAGGGCTGGATACCTGATACAGGAGCGTGTAACCAGCGGAGCATCTGGAGCCTAGGGTCGCAGCAGCAGGAGCGCAGCGCAGCCCGTGCAGGCACCGCTGGAAGCAGGAGGCAGGAAGCCGTTGCACGAATGTCTTAAACAATGTGGCATATACATATATATATATATATGATGAATGAATTCAGAGCTTACTACAGTCGCACTGCCCTAGACAATATTGGAGCCGATAGCATAGGGAAGATGATAAAACCTGGGAATCAGGATCTCACCAATCTCGGATTCCGACAGATAGTAACACTGCAACAGGGGAAAATCCATTATTATCCAGCAGACCACAGCACTCACGGCAGGTCTGATTGATTGCTTTTATAGGCACTGCCCACTACTCCGAAATAAAATCAGCAAATGGCTACTGAAGGCAGAAGTCTACTGGATCCTCAATATCACAGTAACTGTGGGTGATTTGCCATAACAGTGGTTCTCTGTAGCTGTTTACCATACACAAAATAGAAGAAAATACTGACTCGCTCCAAGATATTTACAGTCTAAATCTGATACCTACAAATGCAAGCCGAATGATTCTGCTAGCTCTTTCCCCCTTAACGACCAGCGAAATCTGGCATTCAGATCAATATTATACAGAAGCAAATGACGCAGCATTAAAAACGCACAAGTTTGTCAAGGTTACTTCTCCACAAGGTTGTTGTTGCAAGAGAGACTTTTATGAAAAGGTTTCGTGAAAGAAGGAAAATCATTAGGGGTTAAAACTAGGGATAGTCCAGGAAAAAAAGCAAGTCTTCCATCTTTCTGGGACAGAAACATTGCACAGACAGCACAGTTGTGCTCACCAGTTTATACTACCACCGTCTAAATCGTATTTACAGTGGTATGGACAGCCGGAGGCATACATATGAGTATTCGCACATATGTATACCTATGTGCATTTGTTCCAAATGGCCAGGCAACAAAATTCACAAATATCTTTCACTCACTCCCTTTCTGGTTTAATTGAGTTGGATGTTGTGTGAAAGTTGTATTCCTACCTTCTACACATATAGAAGAGACACAAACATATTCTTCTATATCAATGGAAGATAAGTCTCCTAATGCAAGGGGAATTCCATTTGTAACAGACATAACGTAAAACCTGGTAGAAATAGCTGAAGAAATAGGCAGCTAGAGACATAAATTGCTTACGATATTTTTAAGTAAGTGGAACGTATCTATATAAACTCCCTTTTTTCAGGAAATCTCACAGAACTTACTGATTACTGTATGATAGACAGGAATCATTTCATATGTAGAAACACTGCCACTTCTGGAATAGCAAATTTGTTCAATGGCATCTCTTTATTAAACTTTACAGCAGGATGGAAAGGTAGCTGTGCTCAATTCTTCTCCACCACAGGGGAATTTTAGGATAACCTTTGGGGTTTTACCCAATATCCATACTCTTTACACATATTCCTGGGGATCATTAAGCGTTATATGTATGGAAAGCACTTCTGTTTTACGTTCCAGGCAGAAGACTGCATTGCTACGTAGAAGTGTTCAATACACAGATTATAGGGTTATTTATTCAGTTACCAACCAGCTTCCTGTAGCACAAGGGTTTCTCATCCAAAATTTCAAAAGCTCAGGCAAAATCGCAAATCAGCCTAGGAGGTAAGTCATCAAGCATTTTATAGATGGGGTTTAATAGAACACTTTGTTTAAAATTTACAGAAAGACTTCCAGCTTTAAGTATAATCATCTGTAAAGTTTGTTCTATTCATAGTACACGTACAATGTTGTAAAGCTATCAGCACAGAATAGTCTGCAGCATCAAAAATATACTCTTCTTTAAGAAAGTGGGGAAAATCATTTTGTTATGTGCCTAAAGACTTTTTTTAACCTATTGTGTTCGATGACTAGGAGGAAAAAAAAAAGCTTGTTTCATGCATATTCTTTGGAATATGTGAACCACAAAATATAGAATTAAAAATACAATCCACCATCAGAGTGCTGTCATTTGCATAATTAATAAGCCTAAAGAGCTCCCAAAAATCCCCTTTGGTTTACAATAACCCTCTAATTAGTTTAAAAAAAAAAGGGAGGAACTGCACTGAGGCAAATATGAAACGCCTGCACAACAGCAACATTTGTAAGTAGCAAAGCATAGCACCTTTTAGGGAGCTTATTCTTGGCCAAGCTTGCAGCAGGGTTTTACCATGCCCCAGTTGCACACTGGTACCTGCTAGTCTCATGATGCAGCATTTCCACTGGCCTTGGCTGCTGTGCCAGCACTGTCCCCAGCGCTCTTTCAGGAAACCTCTTGCAGGCTGCCTTTTGGTTTTCTAATCTAAATATGTATAAAACTTTGTTCATAAACTGATGTCCTCTAAGTAGCTGCACTGCAATAATTGTTTGTTTCTTGAAATACTCTATCTATCTAAATTTGGGAATTACTTCTTCCCATGAGGATTTTTCTACTAAATTCTATAGCTGTGACTGTAGCACCTCTACTGGAAATTGTATGATCCAGCAGTCTCTGAATCTCCTTTTGTAAATTACAGTTTTGTTTTTATACTTTTTCCCGTGGCTTGTTTTATATGCTTGCTCCCTCTCTTTCCTCTACTTCCTCCCACTACATCTTTTGGCCTACTGCTTGGAAGTGCTGCTGCCTCTGCTCGCACACGGCCCTTCTTTTCAGCTTTTTAACCTTTAAACCCTTTTCCCTCGCCATCACCATTTTCTTTTACCCCTTTCCTGCCCTTCATATTTCTTCTTTCCCTCCCCATATATCCGTAGACAGATGTTATTTTCTTCTTTTAAAATGACTTCCTTTGTTTAGCAATATGTTTCCCCTTTTGTAAGAGATCAGCTGGCCTCTCCGGCAGTAAAAGAGGAGCTGCTGCTCCAGTACTTTCAGTTAAATGAGTACTACCATGAATCACGCAGTCCTTGAGAGACCAGTCATCTCTTACTGCTCAGAGGATTGCGAAAGAAAACAATATGCACAGGCCCATTGCAAGACAGTGCGTACCCTAAAATCTTTGGTACATGCTGACTACTCTTTCTACATGGACTTCTTCAGGCATGGTCATCCATCCATCAGGGAGGCAGCTCAGATCCAGCCAAGGAAGTGGCAACAACCCAACTACAAAATGCTATAAATTCTTCGCCACAACAGTGTTTTCAGGAAAGTAGATAATTTAGAGTCAAATAAGAGGCAGCAATACAATACCAGATCTTTTCTGAATTTTCCAGTAACATTAGTAAAGGATATTCTGCTGGCACTACTTTCATGCTAGTTCAGTCAGAAAGGACATTATTTGTATCCTTTGTGTATATACTAAATTATCATCACAAGAACCAAAACAAGATAGGAACCGAGCTGCATTGTGACAGGCAAGTATGTGAACACATCATGAGAATCTGTAAACTCTCCAGGGCTGGGTCTATTGAATTAGGCAAAACACAAAAGCAATGCCGTGGCAATGGCTTTAACACAAGTCAAAGAAAATGTTCAAAATAAAATACTGGTTTCCTCAATTTCTCTTATTATATGCCCTTCTAGCACATAATGCCTTTATCCTGCAAAATGTTTACAGTTTGCCACAGTTGATAAAATTCATTTAATCAGCAGTGGGTAATAGTTGCTAAAATTTACTACTACAAACAGTGCAGTTCAAGTCAAAATTCGTTAAGCTGACAAAGCAAAGGAATAAAGTCAAAAGTCAATCTACGCTGCTAGCCTGGAAAAGCCACTTGTTACCTTCCATGCTTTGTTACTGCAGCAGAGAAAAACTGAAATAATAGGAAAGGTATTTGCCTACTTTGCACTAAAATCAGTATATTAAAGTTGAAAGATTGCTTTAGCCACTAACCTTTCCTTCATATAGCCAGAATTCTGAAAACAGAATCTGCCTGATGTTAAATAGAATAAACCATGTTTCTCATGAATCAGGCACAGGCAAGAAGAGCATAATTTACATCAGAAGCTTTGTATCTGAAATTGCACCATAGTCTAAACATGGCATACACAAATAAACCTTCATTTCTGATTCATTTCTGCACAACCGTTGGAGCTTCTTTCTTAGCATTAGGACATTTAATGTGGAATAAATGACATTTCCTGAAGGAATTCTAGTTAAGTCATGTAAATGAGAAGACAACTACAGATGCAGACTGGGACTGTAGGACAATCTTTTCCTTTGGAAAGTTGTTTCATAATGATATTTTCATAGTTTGGACTATTTATCATTCAGTACTACTCATCGAAAAATGTATCTGTCTCTCTAGAAACTTGGCCTTGGAACATAAAAATAAATGAGGTTTTGTTTATTCATAGCTCAGGTTAGAATTGTACACAAGCAACATCATTTACTTAATTTATTGTTACATCTAACACTCAGCAGCCATAGCTTACTGCAGCATAGCCCAAGGACACAGGTGTAACTTCTTAGGGTCATTTTTCAGAGCAGATGCCCAATATTTTATATGCTCATTTTCTCTTATCACTCTTCAGCAATAAAATGTGCACAGGGACAAATTACTGAGAACTTTCTATGGGATAGTAAAATGTGACTTGGGGGCAAATATTCTCCTTACCCTCTTGGGAGCGTAAGGAGAGCAAACAGAGGTGAGAGTCTGCTGCGAAAGCTTCGGCCTTGGCTCCCTTCTCGTGAGACCCGTGAAAGGATGTCCCCTGGGGCTCCTGCCTTGTCTCCCTCCAACATGAGCTGTCCTTTGGGGCTTCCGCGTCATCTTCTTCCACCACAGGCAGTCCCTTGGGGCTCCTGCTTCATCTGCCTCCACCACAGGCTGTCCCTTGGAGTTCCTGCCTCATCCTCCTCCACCATGGGCTGTCTCTGGGAGCTCCTGCTCTGTCTGCCTGCGCCACAGAAAGGTGCTGCTGACTTCTGCTGAGGTCAGTTGCAACAAGCCGGCTCTGCTAGCTGGGTTGTCTTCTTGGCATCTTGCTTCATGTCAAGCATATATAGGATACTTGGTTATAAACAGGTATGCACAGCCAGGCTGTGCATTTTAATGGACAGAGAGCATAACTAGAAGACAGAAACATTTTGCCATGAGTTCTTCTGTGGCCCAGGATTAACTAATCTCTATTTGTTCTCATTTCTGCATTGTAATTCAATGTTAGTCATATTTCACCTCTTCTGTCAGGAATCATAACGTTTGTTTTCATGTATTTATGGATCCTCAAAGGACTAAAATCCTCTGCTTCCAAGCAAGGAAGGATATTCTTGATTCAGATGAAAAAAAGAAACTGTGTTTAAATTAAAGGATGACTAGAAAGCTTCAAAACTATAAAAGTTCTGGCTTGTTTAGTGCTCTCCTAAAAAACATAAAGATGACCAAACAGATTACTTGTATTAAAAAAAAAAAATGAAAAAAACCTTTTTGGTCTAAGAACTTCTTTGCCAAGTTTCAATCTAAAATTATTTTTTATGGCTAAGTTATAAATTGCTTAAAAATGGAGTTTATAATGGAAATGGTGACAGACTTAACTATGGCGGCACTAGCAGGCGCCAGCATAATTACAGTCTTCTCAGGACATAACTTATTACAGGCTACACAGCAGAGCCAGTATTTTGTATTTTAATTAAGAAACCTGGATTTTGTTTGTAATAATTGACTGTTATGCTGCCCCTCTTGCCAGGATACTCTTGTAAAAGAGGCTCTTGCCTCTAGTAGTCTTTCTTTGTTAAATATTTTAAATAAATTTTATATTGTTGACTGAAAGATTACGTGCATTTTAGAGGTCATTATTAACCGTCTTTTGCTGACTTCAATTGTTCTATTTTGTTTTTAACAGAGATTTTTTTCCTCTTATCTGTGAACAGAAAAGGTTTGTAGTCAAGGTCTCTGAGAAGTATAAAGCTATACCACACAGGCCTCAAATAGAAAAGTGTGTTATTTGGCTACATTCTGTTTATAAAGGCATTAGGCCGCTTTCAAAGCACTAGACAAGTACATAGAGATTCTGTTACCAAGTGAGATAGTAACACAAAGAACTTCTCTGCTTTGAAAAGTGTATCTCAGTAGGTTCTGCCATGTGCTGTCTCAGTTGAGATGAATTTCAGTCTTCTACGGAGAATTTCGGTTCCTTGACACTAAACAGTATTTTCGACATGCAGACACTGCCTTTTGTTGTATGTCATTGGGGCAAAATCACAGTACACAGTAGTTTGGAAAGCATCAGATCTAAAGCGTGTTTTACATTGATAAGCTTGAAAAAAATGCGTGCAGTAGGAGTAGCTGTTCCTCGACAATGTTGCATGGAATGCTGCCACCTTTTGGTGCTGCACACTGCGTACAAGGCACGGACATTGCAACCAGCTGAAAGTAGCGCTCGGCTCTAAACCGTTTTCCATTCCATCGGTAGCAGTTTATGTTATCATTAGCATCTGTAATTTTTCAGATTTTACATTTGTTTCTTGATTTATCTTCAGTTAGCTTAAGTGTGTATCTTTCCATAGCCAACAAGTGCAAGAGGCATTGACTCCTTTCATGCACATTCCGTAAGTGCTGTGTACCTAAGCTGGCCAGGAAAACCAGAAGTGGTAACTAAACAGATTCAAAAATGGACCTTAATACGCACAAACTTAAGCAGGTGAGAATAGCACATGTGTAACTCCAAACACACACATAGACAATGTGAGAACAGTTGAAGCGCTTAACATTTCAAACTGAAAAACAAAACATTTCAGGACTAGAACAATATATATCCCAATTCATTTTTTGTATGCCTCGCTTACACTGGGTACAGCAAACACTGGGCCAAAAAAATTCTGCTCATAGCACCTTTATTCTCTTGGTTTGGCCTCAAAACGATGCCATTCTAACAAACACCATTTGGTCATTTTCCCCCAGGGACTGTCTACCAGCTGGGGAGATTATCAAAGTTAATTATGTCACTTCCTTTCTTGTCTCCAGCACACTCCCATGCTAAGAACAAAGATAAAGGAGTCAACTTTACCAGCATATCTCTCCCTGCTCTCGCCTAGAGAAGTTTCTCTCATGCCAAGAGGACCTTCAACAAGTCTTTGCTGCCTTTGTATCTTCCAAGTGGAGCACAAGGAAAAGAGCGCAGGAGATAATCTCCTGCTACATACTTTGAAAAAATATTAGCAGGGAAATATTAAATGGTCATGTGATTTGCTTTTGCATCTTGAAATAACTAACAGTATTACATTACCAAAGAGCTATAATTATGGCCAAATAGCTGAATGAAAATGGAAATATAATATTTGGTTTTATCTTGTGTCCTTGGAGCACAAATGCAAAGCAGAGAAGGAAGGAATACACAGCAAGAAAGCTGGTATAAAACGCATAGAAATTATGGCACAAGCCTTTCTCAAATATCTATACTAGAGATCTCAAATATCTCAAATGTCCCTCTTCATCAGCTATTCATTAGGTGGCATTTATTTCTACTGCACAGGGAAAAATAGTCTGGAAAATCTGCTCCAGTTATAAGTTGTCCTCGATCAGAAATACTGGAGAATAAGCAATAACTCATGGAAGGTCTGGAAAGATTAGAATTTGCCTACTTCTAGCCAGGTTTCTAATGAGACATCGAAGACTAGCAAAATCCAAATGATCTGGTGGTGGATTCTCTTCTGGGACGCAAACTCGCACTCTGCTTTTAATCAGGAGAAAGAGAGAGGCTTTTAAGGTGAGCTGGAGAGAGTGGAAGTGACTCACTATTCTGCAAGTTCCAGTGAGCTGATGCAATGTGAGCGAAAGAGCACCCTTGGTCGGGGGGAGGAGAGACGCTGAGGAGCCGAGCAAGACCAGTCGCCTGAGTGGGAAGTGGAGATGAGGGCAAGGAAATCAGGTGGAGCGCATCCACAGGGAGTTAGAAAAGTCAGTAGTTTTGAAGAGTGATGATGAAGAATGATTGCGTTAAGTGCTGCTGTAGGTTCAGTTCCATAAACTTTTTTTCCCCTTTGGATATATATGCTAAAATGTCTCTTTATCTGAGCCCCAAAATATGGCTCAAGTAACGTTTCATCACTCACATCACAACAAACAGGCTCTGTGTGACAGACAATGGAAAAGAAAGAAAACGCTAACCTCATCGTCTGACTCCCTTATACCAACTGATGGGACTGATTGCTTTGACATCATGTTTATCAGTTCCACATGTTTTTTTGGTTTGGGGGGCTTGTTTTAATTCTCACAAAAGGATGCCTACAAAGGTGAAAGCAGAAACCAGTAGAGTCCATCTCCTAGGAGAACACATTTGACTGCAACCCTTTGTTTTTTTCTGATGTAGAAGGGACGTGAATAAGGACTCTTGAAAATGGATAGCAAAAAGTGTGAAAAGGAGGATGTATTTCAGAAAAAAACTTGCAAAAAAGAAGGTGTGGAAAAAAAAGGAAAAAAAAGACAAGATCGTTCTAAGTCTTCTACAGTCAAGAGAGTGGTAACAGATACAAAGCCCTTGAAAACCAAAAGCTTTTCATTGTGAAGTGTCTGGTAATGTGAACTCGAGTTGTCGCCAAGATTTATTCGACTCAAGAAGAAGGATAACCAAAAATACTCTGAGAAGCAATTGGTAGAAATTAGAATTAGGTATCAGTGTCATGAGAATGATATGCAAGTAGAAAACTAATGAAACTAAATCTCTGCCCCCAGATATCAAGGACAGAAAAAATACAGTAGGTGGAATAAAATATTAAGGGCTTCTATTGGAAATAAAATGTTATTTTTAAAGGAATTGTTGAAACGGAACTTTCTATACAAAATGTACGAGAGCTAAGAGTAAAAGCTTTGCTCTGTTTACCTACTAGGAAACCTTTTCCATCTCATGTCATTGTATAAATAAAAGGGTCATTAAGTCTGAAATCTCAACAGGAGCTGAGCAACAGGATTATGTAGTATCATTAGTTATCATAAGTCCATGTTCAGGTCCTGCAGTAATCCTCCATTTGTTCTCTGAGTGAAAAGTGGAACATGACTACTTCTCAGCTGGAATTATTCTGGTGATTTCTGTCATAGCAGTGGAATGACAGAAAATGTTGGCCAAATCATGCAGGCTTCAGGCAGGCAGTGCACCTAATTAAGTCAGTGAGAGATTTTTTTCCTTCACACAAACTGTGGAAATTGGCCCACTTTCTTTATTCAGGCGCAGATCAGGATTCCTATCTTATTTTTGTACTGCATTGGAGGATGATTTGAAGGCTGTCTGGCAGTTTAATGCAATAACAATCCACAATGTACCAACCCTGTCCTGCGTAGGGAGGGTTTGCCCTGAGCAGGGTTCGAAGATGTGTCGTTTCAGTGTGCTAGCTAACTCATCCTAGCCAGCAGTAAAGTGTACTCTGGCTCTGTTCCAGCAAAGCACTTAATCATATGCTTATCAGTCAAAAGGATGACTTAAATACTTCAAATTATGGACACGCTTTGATACCTTGTTGCATCACACCCAGAATGTTTGCACCATTACCCGGGATTAATATTAACCAGAGACTGAAAGAAATGAAATGGAAAAGAGAGGTTTATAGTGAATTGAAATTCCAAACACTACTATATACAACTCTGATACTCTGATCCTGCTAATACTTTTCGAACGGTTTGCACAACCACCTGTTCAACAGATGAGATCACTGATTAGAAACTTAGAAGTCTCAGATCTTCAAAGGTTTCTTTTTTTAATCTTGTTTTTAAGTCATCCAAACTCATTCCACTTGTATTTTAAGATTGGTGTCATCAGTATTTCAGCTTCCTGAGATGCATAATAAGAATGTAATAAAGTCTTTTCTATTCCTAACATTATTTCTCTTACTTGCTATTGATGACACAGTATTTAAAAAATCAGAAACACTTGCAGTTGCATAACGTAGCCCCAGCTGTGTGTGGGTGATGAACCACGGGAGGTTATGGATTAGAATCTGGCACGTTTTTTCCTTCTGCAGCCACTTGCAGCTTTTGCCTTCTGAACCATGGGTGTGCCCTGTCGTACACAACAGCCGACCGCTAACGAAGCAATACTGGAAGCCTCAGAAAGTTTTGAACTATAAATAGTGAAGAAATGAGTAATTTGTATGCATGATATAAAATAAGCTAATTTTTAGTTACTGTATTGCTTGATAAGAGGTGATAAAAGGTAATAAAATCAATTCCGGTTAACTTCAGGCATCAAGACTCGAAGGACGCTGACTACAGGTAGCTCCAGTTGCACAAATGCAAACACAGACGAGAAACGATGATAAATACTTGGAAATTACTTCCAATGGGAGAGAATCAGAAGTCTGATAGAAGCAAGAGTGGGAAAGCGATGAAAGGAAAGACTCCAAGGCCTCCTAAATGAAAATCTAAGAAGATATTGGATGGGAAGTTTTCCATTGTAACTTATGAAAATGTCAAGATCAGGTAAATAATTGTTCAATGCAAGTTTTTCAGATGGAAAAAACAAAGTTGATATTCTGGCCCAAATTTTTGCAGTTACTATCATTTTGTAAATATGTCATCTTTATGTTAGAAATTGATAATTTTTGTACACCCTTGAAAAAAGTTAGCAATAACTTGTAAAAGCAAGCCCAGCAGTCACTTTTAGTGGTAGTATGAGGCTAATAATAATGAGAGCGAGTTCACTCCCATGCTCAGTAGACATATTTATCAAAAGTGAAAGAAAAATAACTCAGTGTAAAAGCAAAGACACCCCCACACAATCTTAATTAAACCAGTAAATGACAAGTGAACAGCATCTGGCTTTTCTATGCCATTTATATCTGAGAAAGAAGCTTGCACATACACTCCCATTTACATTTCTTATTATACCTCCCATTTACAGCAACTTGAAATACCTGTCATTTTTACTTATATCATTATTAGCCTAATTAAATAATCTATGCCCATTGTCCATTATGTACATCTCCTCTCATTTCACATGGAGGTGACTTAAACAACTTGCAATTGATCTCTGTTATTTTTCTTCCTAACTTTGTCATTACAACGACAGATTTTGCTTCACAGAAACAAACCAATTCCCTCTTAGTGACTACTGTGGTGCAGATGGCAATGCCCGCTGCTCGATAATCTGGAGAAAATGTTATTTTTGTCATTGGACCAACATATGTCTGGAGGTGACCTGGAATCATATCATATCTTGCCTGACTATATGCACTGAATGAGATGCCAAATTAGGATTGCCGTAACCCTAGGCTCTACATAGTCAAAAGAGAAAAATTGGTATACATATTTTATATCTTAGGCATCCTCACATTTCTCAAGTAGTTATAATCCACTAGGATTCTATGTTTTAATTCTACTAAAAGGACAGAACTGCTCCCCAAATGCTCTTTAGCTTTTCTGTTTGACAGGAGATAGACGTGTGAATAACTATATAAAAAAGTGTGGGGGGGGGGGCGGTTATGACATGATTCTTACGTAAATATAGAAAAAAGGGAACTAAAGGCTGAAATATAACAAGTCCACTATCTGCAGGGCTGTGAGCATCCATCTATCTGATTTTATCCAACACATGTAGAGGTTAGTTTCAATAGAGGTGGGACATTTATTCCTCACAGTCCAAAAAATTATTCATACAAAATGCATACCTCTTAATTAAATGTAACTATTGTACACTTACAAACTGGGGATTTCTAGGAAAGGGAATAATACTGAAAACTGAAAATCTGTCATAAAAGTCACTGACAAGTTAATGAAATTCATGGAAGAAATTATTTGCTAAATATTTCAGTGAACTGTACAACCAAATGTATACTTCAAATATCTAAAATCTATAAATAATGAATTTAAAATCTGTCAGGCTATAAGTTGAATATATTGTATAATAAATATCATTCAGTCCCTCTAATAAATTTTCTTAAACAATCTTACTTGCTGGTTTATGCTAGGATAATATATGGCAAAGGCTGGGGTTTTCCTTAGAGTTTGGTTTTGTATAAAAATAGAATTAACTTTTTGGAGAAATGTAGATTTACTATCAAAGAGACAGATATATGACAATCTTGATGGAGAAGCTGGTCATACTGTGGGCAAATTTAATAAAGAAATAAATCAAATATTAAAATAATTCTCTGAGGGAACTTACTTCATTTTAGGGGAGAAATAAAGGTTCACTAGTAACCATAGTGAGTTCATATTATTGCCATTGTTTTTATAAGTTGTTGCCATGACTTTTTTGACTTTTGGGCTAGATTGGACTGAAAACACAACAGCTGGCTACAATTATGTGTCTGTAACTTTTTTTTTTAGAATAACTAAACAGAGCACAATAAAATAAACAGGCTTATATTCCAAAGAGACTCGCACAGTTTAAGAGAGCTATACATGGTTATTAAAAAAAAAAAAAGATTTTTCTATACAATAGGAGTAAAGCATAAATGAGAGATTATTTTCACAAATGTGCTATATTTATTAAGTAGCTGATTCATGCCTATAATCTGATTTCCTCAATTAGCAATTTCAGGAGCATTGATTAAAATAAAAGTATATAATTGTGCAATTATCTGAGGTGCAAGTGCGCATTGCTTTCATCGGCAAAGCTTCCACTAGATTTTGTCACAGCAAGAAGTGCTAGCTTGGCCTTTTAATTTATTAGAGTAATTTTTTAATTAGCACAGTTTAATTGTGATTTTTATTATCTAGAATCAGCGTTAAAGACGACTTTGCATCAAGTGCCTTTTAGAAAAAAAAACTATTTAATGACCTCATGGTACTTGAATTTCTATGTCAATTCATTTAATAAAGGACAAAAAGAGACTTCAAAAAGCAGAAGAAAAAAGAGGAGTGGAAAGGAAGACTGTATTGGTGAAATAATACCACAAAACGTAGTGTGAGGTAAACATTGTTATGTCTTTAAACCATCTAACTTAGTTACTTAACAGAGATAATTTCAATATAAGGTAATGGCCTCAGCCATTAACCATCTAACCTGGAATATCAGTTTAACTGTTGAACTTTCTTGGTTTATGTTTTGCTGTTTGATTATTTTTTTTAATGAGGCTGTTTCTTTAATATATTTCTTCTCCACAGCTTTTCAAATTATTAAGGCATTTGTAATTATATATTTTAGAGACATTTAGAAGTTACTAAAGACTTCAGGTATTTTTAGCAATGTGTTGGTTGTGTTCTGCATGGCTAACTCAGCAAGGAAGCATCAATGACTTGGGACCAAGGCAGTCTGCTCCTTTCACATCCCACATGGCAGACTCATCCAGTTCTGCTGCCAGTCCATGATGGTGGAAGAAACGGTTTTGTTCATTGCCTTTCCTACATAGTAATACCTGCACGATTCATGTGTCAGGCTGAGGTTGTGCAACTTAAACTCTACACTTTTGCCCTCATTTTGCCATATACTCCAGCTGAACTTCACAGTCTGTCCACAGTGGACACGTGCAGAGTAGTAGAAGCTTAGACACAACACTCCGAAGCACCGGTATGATGTGCTTGTGGCCTTCCATCCCTCTATGAGCAGGGGATATAACTTGCCCAATTATACTCCTATGGGTGGATGGAGCCATCATGGTGCAATGTCTTCTACAGGTTTTTGGAACTCTATCCTCATCCCTGAGCATATTTAACATATTTCCAAAACCATTCAATAAACTTTGAGTACCGGAGTACTTGAGTAAACTTTGAGTATCACACCGGAGAAAGTTTATGGCATGATGGTGGCAGCAGACTAAAGAAAACAAGCTTGTCTATGGTAAATTGTCTCCTTACTTTATAGATATCAAAGCAATTTCATTGGTTTGGCCCTGTTGACTCAGTGGTTCTGATCAATCTTGCCATCTTCTCGTCCCCGCTGCACAGAGTTTCCACAGGACACGTTCCTTTTCACATTGAAAAGTGAAACTTCACACGACTCATCAAATGCAAAGAGAATGTTAAAAGTAAGAAATTATGTAAGCTATGAAGGCAAAGGTGACAAGCACAAGAAACTTATTAGAAAGCATAGTAAAAGCACGATAAATTACAAGACACAAGCAAGATATCCAGTTTAGCAAAGCACTCCAGGATATGCCAACCTTTAAACACATGCCAAAATTCACTGAAGCAAATTCATCTGAAGTATTTTGTTGGATGCAAGATAAGTTGTGGAATACAGTAAGTAGTAAAAAAAGCCAACAGATATGTCTTATTTTTCAAGATTTATTTCTATGAATTTACTAAAACTCTATGTACAAAACCAGGTAATTTTACCTTCATGGTGTCCTCACCTTTCAACTTACTATGATATCAGGCTCACGCTTACTGGAGCACTTTAATTTTACCTAGAGTGAGGCGCTTAGTAAATATAAGCAGAGACAATTAATTCAGTCTAGCGATATATATTCAAAAGTGTCAGGGAAACTTGGAAAACATTTACTGTATTACTGATAGTTCTTTCTGAAATGCCATGGAAAACTACAGACAATGATGGAAAGCCAGTGCTGCTCAGTGCCTGCTAGACAAAGACTAAGATGGGCCCTGATTAATTGCCAAAAAACACTGGAACTTATAATTTGACTGACATATTGTGAGCCTGGTTTGTAGTAAAAGCTTTAAGGGTATTCACATACACTGTACAAAGTCCTTTTCTATACTCAGTATTCCCTGAATTATGAAAAAGTATTGCTTTTGCTATGTTTGGTTCATTTTCAATTTAATACTGATTTGTAATGTAAGAAGGAACACATTTTGCTCATCTTCAATAGTTCCTAAAAGCCATCTTTTCATTTTAACCTTGGCTAGTTAAATATTTCCTAAGACTCTTTACAGGTAGTTGAGGACTACACAAAAAAGCACAGAGAATACCACATGAAAAAGAAAACTCAACTCCAGTTCTTTCAAACCAAATTCCATTAGCTTCTGTTGAAATCATGAACTCACCACTTTCTTCACAAGAATAAAGCTGATGCTCTCGAACTCAAAATGTCTCCAAGAGTTTGATTTTTGTAAGAACTGACGAAGGCTGAAACAGTAAGGCCTTAAACTTGCTAAACAGGTAGTGAGATACGACCACACCAAGGGGTAAATGAGAATTGCCAGGTTGGTGCAAAGAGTCTGAGCTCAAACTTGCGGAGCTGTTTGCATGGGACTTCGCTCTCCTACAAGAATCTGATGGGGGAGTTTTCTACAACTTGCTCAAACACTTCAGGGAAAGGAGATTAGTTTGGCTTTAATTTAACCAGCTAAATTGAGTGTTATTACTGGAAACAGCTCTAAGCTTTTCAATTCCCCTAATGAGGTCCAAACTTCTATGGATGCTATCACCTGAGACTACTGTAATATTTTATTTGGATTTAAATCTTCAACTTGGCAGCACTGCTGCGTCTCCGTGGACACCTCTCGTTTTAGTTTTATATTCTCCCAGGTGGTTGATTACTTATCCCGTAACAAGATTCCTTTTCATATCGAGGAAGGCTCTGACCTCCGTTGCAGTACTGCATTGAAACCTTAGCAGTCAAAGGCTGTTGTTTTTCTTTGTTTTGTTTTGCTATCAAGCCCAAATAATATTTGATTTATTTATTTGACACATTTTTCAAGGCACCTTCATTTTCCGAGTTTCTTTGATTCCTAACGTCATTTGGAACAAATCTCTTCTGCTAACATGAAAGCAAACTAAGAGCCAAGATTTTTATGGGAGGCAGGAAACGTATATTTAAAGGAGTGCTGTGTTATCTTTTATAGCATCAACAAAGGGAATATAGGCAAATATACTCCCAAATGACATAGTCGATTTTTAAACTGCTCTCACGCGTAAGTCTTCTTGCAATATTTGTGTAGTATCAGAGAGAGGCAGTAAAACCTGCTTACAACCGCAACCACAAAGCAAAATCCCCAACCGCCTGTACTTCTAGCCAGAGTGCACAGAATTCTAGCTGGTCTCAGATCAGCTAGAAATGTCACAAGAAGAAACTGTTTCATAGAATAAACTATTGACTTCACATCAGTTAACGTTAAACTGTTTAACGTTTAGCAATAGCAAAGCACAGTTATTCAGCTTCATCTAGGCAATCAACTAAATTCCTTTTTCATATTAAAAAAGAAAAAAGCTTTCCATATGCAAGAAAATATATTTCTAGAACATGATACCATTCTCTGTGACCGACCCCACTGGAACAGTTCCCAGAAAAAAACCAGTGTGGAGAGAATGAGCATTACACTGTCTTGAGAATCTTCTTTCAATTTTGAAATGAAAAATGTTTATTTAGCCTAACTGGTCTCTATGAACTGTTGAGGACAAGCCGATTTCTATAGTGCTACTAAGATGTTGGTACAGCAGCTGTTTCTTGAGGTATATGATTTGTGAACTAATATATTTGAAAACTCTAGCTGAGAAGACACGGATGACAGAATTTAAGAAATATAATTAACATATAGCACACTATTGCTACAAAAGAACAAGGAAAACAAGTTTGGCAATGTTTATATTGTCTGCCTAATGAAATGCTGAAAAGAGGAGAGTGTAAAAAACCTCTGCCCAGACTAAAGAGAAATCTCTAATAAGTGGAAAAATATTTTGCTTATGTCTGCACATCATATTAGTAGTTTAAAATAATACAATGGAATTCCTCAAATTATACAGAAGAAAGAAGGTATCCTTTGAAAAGCTGTTTGCAATCTATTGTTCCTCATATGAGGAAATATTTAGAGTCACTGCAGCAGCATTAGGCTAGTTTCCTCAGGCCTCGTTCTACAAGAGATGGTTCTTACTAAAACGTATTGTCCTTCCTCAGGCTTATGACAGTCTGGAGAGGAAAAAGCTTAAAACAGAGTTAAATTTCAACAGTGTATTCAACAGTGTATTTCAACATATTATTGTTCTGGTTTTTGGTAACTTTTACCAAAATGAATATTTAACTCCTTCTCTTAATAGAATAAAAGATACTTATTTTATTCTGAAATAGTTTTAGCAGTTTAGAAATCCTTAAGGAACAGTGGATCGTTATTCGAGATGGACTAGCGTACTCCAAGTTTCCCAGGCAAATTGCTTTTCTCAGGACCTAACGGGTAACGTTCTCGCTTCGTTGCAAAAGCTGCTCTGGGGCCAGCGCCTGATGCCGAAAGCACAGCAGTGCCTTTGCGTACTCTTAGGAAGTGCCCTTTCTCAAGCAACAAAAGATATCGGAAGCTGGAGGTGTCATAACCTACTCCTTTCTCCGCTTCTGGCAGCAGTCCTACGGGCTGGCGTGTGCTCGCCCATTCGGTGACATGTTGCATGAGCGATCCTGGACACGCGTGAGCCGTGACGGAGGGCAGCGCCATCCATGCCGTGGGAGTCCTGTGCTCTGGCCGCCTAGCACAGGGTGACACACAGGACCTAGAGTATGCTTTTTGGAGACTGCTGCTACTAAAAACAGGGGAGGCTATGCTCTTTGTGTGCAGGGAGTGATTTTGCAAAGGCCTGTAACAGATTTTTCCCATGAGCAGCAAAGGTCACGTTCTGACTCTGAGTTGCCTTTTCTTCCCCGTTCCTCCTCAGCGCAAATTCAAATGTTAACTTCAGAGCATCAGACAGCAAGAGTCGTGCAAAGAACAGATCCCAGATTTTTTTTGTTTAACGTGGAATAAATAACTCATTTTCCCTAGGCTTTCTTGGAAATGGCTGTACCTTCTTAGCCAAAAATTTCCAAAAAGTTCAATCTGAGGCAGAGCCAGGATATAAAATACTAGCCTGAAGTACTGCTGTTTAGAAAATTATAAGGAATCAAAAACTGGGTCTTAAAAGTGACAATATTAAAAGCATGGGTGATTCTGTTAGTCTCTGTAATATACAATTTACATAAAATCTAGGAAACATTTCAAGTCACAAGACAAGTTAGCTAAGTATAAGCTAATTAAGGCAACCTAACCAAGCTCCGAGTGTTGTTCCATCTGGAAACTTTCTACCAATATTTAGCAGTTCATCTGTTTTGTGGCTATAAAATGATAGGATAGGTTTTGCTGGAGTTAAGGTCTTTGACATATTTTTGCTTTCCACTGAATGTCTCCGAATATATTATATCACTCTCAGCCTGAGAGGCAGTTGGTTTTTTTCGGTGTTTCAAACCTGGAAGGTGTTACTGAAACTCAACTTGCACAGGAAACATTCACAGAAAACAGTGGCCTTAGCAATTGCAGCATTTATCTGACGGTCAGAGAAGCAGCTAGTGAAAAATAATTCAAAAAATAGGTACTTATGTACATATATGTATGTGTGCTAGAGAGCGGGGCCTTTCTATGCGTATAGGCATTGCACACTTACTGGATTGTTCAGTGAATACCCCAGCTGCTGACCCACACACTGCTCCAGGAAGAGCTGGTGAAACACAGACTACTGCTTTGTCCCAGTGCTCTACCAAAGCCACAGCAACATCAGTGAAAGTGTTAGTGAAAACCAACGACTAGGTAAAACATTCGCCATACTCATACCACTCAATATGCTATCTAATGTGAAAAGCTTAGCATACATGTAGTGCATTATATATAGTCTCAAAACAAGATACACATTATAGTGGAAACCCTTAAAATGATAGTATTTGTGTCAGTTTCATTGCATCTTCTTCTGATTCATAGATTTTTATATGTATATATTTATCATTGAATATTTCTATAACCCATTTATAATTTCAGTCCCACATAAATGCAAGAGAATAACCAAGTCAAGCCATTAAGAGTTAATTTTGAGTAACTATTTGTGATCGTTCAGAGAGAGTGGCTTATACACTCAAAGGAAACTGGCTAAAGCATGACCAGATATATAAAACTCTGGAGTTGTGGGTCAAAACCGGTATTAAATCCAGTAATTTTAACTTTTGTATAAATTTCTCAAAAAGATCCTGGTGCAAAGTATTTTCTGCCATCTAGTGGACAAAATATCTCACAGGCTTTCTTCGTGTAAGCTTGTTCCATGCAGATAACCTTGCTTTGAGAAACAGAAGATAATAAATACTTCTACTCATTGAAAAGCAATTGCAATTGTTATACAATTAGTACAAAAACAGGCCCTCTTCTGAAAAATTCTGTGATATAACTATTTCTTTTGGAAGATTTGCATTAATATTAATTTATATAAATTAAGACTTTAAATCTTGAAGATGCTTAATATCATAACTTAATTTCTCAAAGCACTTCAGGATATTCCTAAACCTAAGTATATGATTCTGAGCTGTCCGTCCAGAGAAGCAATATGTTATTTACAGATACAGTCACAACCCTGGCCTTGAAGTGTACCACAGAAACCTGAAAATCTATGCTGTCCACTCTGGTTGGAGGAAAATGGCAGGAATATGGAACTGCTCTTGCAACTTTCCTTTTTATTGCCACGGCTGAGCCATAAGGAAAATTACATCTTAAATCAACAGAGACACTTTGCACACAGAAGTGCCAATTGCTAGATTCAAGAATTCAGCAGAGAAGAGGTCGTTCTGATCCACATCTGAATATGAAAATCACAATTCAGGTCCACCTAACTCGGATATTTTATCCTCTGTGTGCTATTGACTCTAGATTGACATTTTTACTCTGAAAATTCTTCGCTGACCTCAGGATTACAGGCCAGTGCCAAATTCTGACCACGAGTACAAACTTTCAAGATCAAGGTTTAAGTGACCGCAGTTGTTACAATAATGAGCATTAGGAAAGGGCTTGGATTCCAGGAAAGCTGCATTTGTCTGGGTTTTTTAATCAGTTATTTTCTATAATATTAAAGATCAGCAGGACAGGAAATAATACATCTTTCACGGGAAGATTATTTACAATAGTAAAAACTTAATACTAGAGAAAGTTTAACCATGCAATTGTTTGTTCGTTGTATTATTTGTTTTCCTTCCACTGAGGGTCCTCATAACCAAAGGCATCAGGGAAATATTTATTTATTGTTATTGTCTGGTTCAAAATTACCTTTTTTAAAGGTACATAATGGTCTAAACATTTTTATTAAATCTAGGCAAATAAATGTGAAAAAAAAAAAAAGAAAAACCTTCGCTGAACTCACTTGTATTTGGTGAGAAAAACATCTGTCTTGCATTTGAAAGTAGCTATCCAACCTTCTCCTTCTTTTACCTGTCTGAACTCACTCACTCGTACTGACCATTGGGTGAACTCTTTGTAATTCTGAAATAGAGACAAGATAACCACCTGAAACTGTCCTTCAATGAGCAATCGTGTTTCAAATGGCCAGCTCGGGCCAGTGTCAGGTAGATTGACTGTGGCTTCACCAGAAGATAGTCGTGGTTATCATCCAGCTGTTGAAAGCAGCTAACTTCCAAATGAGGATTAGCCAGCTGCCCTGCATGTCAAATCCACAAACTGATAGCAGAGGTGGAACAAATTGTTTTATTTATATAAACATACATATATACACACACACACATATATATATATATTTGTATTTGCATTAACTTATGTTTCACAGCTGCTGTCATCTCCAGTCACTCAGATTGGTACACAGTCCAGTATGGAGCTTCTGAAGCAATTTACTCTTACTGTCCTTTAACAGATCTAACGTTACAGAAAACACCCAATTCATTAGTGGAGCTCAAACTTACAGGCCTGTTCAGAGCATACTTGCAGCCAAAGGTCAGCATAAAAATATTTGGGAGATTCGTCTGGCATGTGAATACCTGCTACAGCTGGTACAGCTCATGCTTGATTCAGAGCAGAAACTGGACTGCCAATCCTCCAGGTCCACAGCAAGTGTTTACTGCTATTTGCTGTTTTTCACTGCTGAAAAACTAGACACTAGCTACCTTAGCAGCTGGCCTGAGTTAAGTTTTAACTCCAGAAGAAGAAATACAGATGAAGAGAGTGGCACAAGCACAGCAGGTTAAGATCAACACTGCAAAATTAAAATTCCTTAAAAATACAGACCAAGATGAATATACAGCTAACTCTACTAGGGGAACAGAAAAGAGAATTGAAAGTTTAGCGTTAAGGGTGCAAAAAAGATCAGTATTCTTTTCTTTTTAGTAGTATCAGACTCATGAGCAATTTTGTTTGGTTCAAAATCTAAACCTTGATGAACTGAACTACCTTGCCATTCCAGGCTGAATACAAATCATTTGAGAGAAGCACAAATATTCGCATAAGGAAGCGCACATATCAAAACATATAGGATAATAGAAAAGAAAAAAAAAGGCTGAAAAGAATAAAAATCTAGTTCATTCCAGGATCTAGCTTTTTCCCATTTATGCAAGTTTCTATATGGACACATCATTTAAATTTTCTGTGCCTCTCAGAGCCCATTTGTTAAATGGAGGTGTTTTAACCACCTCTGCTATGTTGCAGAGCTTTATTTGATAAGACTTGTAAGGGGCATTAAAACTGGACAACCAAAAAAAAGGTAGAAACAGAAATTAACAGTGAAAAAACAAAATAGAGTTTACAAAAAACAAGAAGAGAGTTTATCTCTTGATTAACTCACCATGATTGCGTAATTGTATTGGAAAAATGCAGACTGCTATCTTATTTTAAAACTATAGTGTGTTCCAAGAATTAAAGATTATGTTCCAATCATCCTGATGAGGAAGCAGAAAGAAAGGTCTGTACTCAATCTTACATTAGACTATTTTTTCTTGATTCTTTTGCCTAATCGGACAGCTTTAGCTTTTTCTTACTTACATTTATAATTAAACTACTCCTGAATTTATAGCATGTTTTTTTCTAGTTTTCTGCTCTCATCAGCAATCAGGTGCACAACAAGGTTTAACAGGAATAAGATAAAGCTGTCTAAGTGAGATGGGGATATAGGGAGTCTTGCTTCTTTCATTGCATTCTTTCCTTAGGAGGTGCAAACATCTACTGTCTTCCCACGCCTGTGCAACTATATCCTCACACACAGCAAGGACTAGCTTCCCTTGAAGTATTAATTATCCCAAAGAGAATGTAGAAAAATCAAAGCAACCCTAGTCGTATGCAGGGTGTGCCAAAGCATTCCTCTGTCCTGAAAATTATTGTCTTCTTAAGGGTCAGTGTTCTGCTATGAGTTTCAACCTGACTGCAACGAGCAACTTTAGGAAGAAAAATGATAAGAATGGGATTCACTATAAATTTACTTCAGATAATAAACTTTTGAAAGGGACTGCGAAAGCTATTTTGTAGCTTTTTATTTGTGTGATGCTTAGTCTAGTACATATGTAATAAATAGTAATAGCTGTGGTAATAGTGTAGACTGACCTTAAAGATCCACAGGAGTCATACAAAGAGTTGGGCATAAGAGTATTTTTAATTACATTCCCTTTTTAATTGTCATTTAATCAAACAAATGTCTTTTATAATACTGCTCACATCCTCTTAAGCAATCAGTGATTTTTTTTTATATATAACCTTACCAAAAAGGTCACAACAAAAGTAAGCCATTAAGTTATCAGAGATAAGCCTGGAAGTAATTATGTAAAGCCAAACAAATCCTGACAGACAAATTAAACAAACCAGAGTTCATTGTTAGAAGGACCAGAGCCTGACCCAGTAACCTTGTGTGTTTGTTCCTCAGACTCCATGAGGAGAGAAGAAGAGGTCCTCAAGAACCCAAGATAAGAAAGAGTAGTATTAAACATGTTTATACCGTGGCAGTCTTTCATGACCAAGGAGAATAGGACCTATTGTGCTAGACCACGTAGAGGCACAAAGCAGCAAGTATGTCAGGATTGTCAGAAAGTCACTTTACCAGTTTACCTAGAATTTACGTAAACCAGAAATCATTTGTTTAAAAAAAAAAAAACTTTTTAAAATCTCGTTATTGTTACTGAAAATTCTTTACACAGAAACATAGATCTGATCCCAAAACTAAGTTTGAAACAGAGACTCCATGCCATTTCTCTTCAGATTGGATGTAATTGTTCGCAGGGAGTGAAGGGACTAGATTTTTTGTGTTTATTATTATTAAGATACTTCAGACTTTTGCTTGTAGTTCAGAATAAAAACAGGCAGTATGCAGGCCTTTCATTTTTTTCAGATTGCCTGTATGACTAGCAGGAAAACCATTGTATGATGCCTATCATGTGATAAATGTAATATTTGAGGAGCCAGTTTTACAAGATTTCATAATACCACAATTAACCATGATCAACTTTCATGGAAGAGCCAAAGGTATATTCTAAAGAGCTAATACAAACTCAAAGTTGCTCATACTATCATCAGATCAAATAAAACTAATTATCCCTAATCCACGGTTAACCATACTTTTTTGGACACAGATGCAACTTAATAAAACTCAATATTAGGGATCAAACCTTTAGTTAACTTAAAATGAGTGAAACAACCTCTAAAATCTACCAAATCTGGGCTGACAATCTGCCCTTCTATTTTTAAACTTTCCTGTGCACAAAGGACAACGAGTAATGATACTACACCTTAGTGCAGTGCCTGCCTTATTAATAAAGCAGTTTATTTTTGTAGGATTAGGCTCACTTTGCTTTCTTAGCTAAAGATAAAACAAGAGATAAATTTCAGTCACACAGGGACGTAGTAGCTCTTAAATGTAACTAGTGTCTAACAATTCAAGTATATTATTTTCACTGCATAAAATCACAAGTGTTCAGAAAACCTTAATGACGCGATTGACGTTGAAAGGTGACCTCAACTGGAGAAACGACTTCCTTGAGGTCGGTAGGTTGATTTCAGGAAGTTGGTTTCAGCTGGTGGAAGATATTCTGCTCAAGGACATCACACTTCAAATAGTAAAGACAAAGTTCAAAACTTTGTACACCAGATGGCAATGTATTCTTAAAAATGGTTGAATGAATAGTTTCATGGAGATCATTAGATCATTGCTGCTTAATTCTGAGTAGTTTATCTTTAGGACTAATACTGACTGATTACCCTGTTGTGGGAAATGGGACCAAGACAGAATACATTGATCCGGTTGATCTGAGGAGCAGATCTAATTCTACACCTGAAATTCTCAGCACAGACCTTTATTTCAACAAGGTAGAATTTTAACGCTTTTTAAGGACTAATGTTGGGACTGGCCATGTTTCTAGATGGTACTGTAAGTACATTTTTATCTGAGAATTTCTAAAACAATCTAACAAAAAAGGATGCTCAAAACAAAGAGCTTGAAAAAAAATAGCATTAATGTTCAGCTGAAAGTCAGCAAGTCTACAGGGGTCCATCTGCTCACATTAAATCTTGTACTGATCCTTGTCTTCTCTAAAAAGTAATCAAAGAAAGGTGCTTGGCAATGTGTAAGAGAAGAAGGGGTCAAGGTATATGTAAAACCCTATCTTATCTGATGTAAAAACAAGATTCCCAAATGCATTTCTTAGATCTTGCTGCTCAGCAGTCACACAGCTAACAGCTAAGCTACACTGTCATAAGCTCTGCATGGTCAATCGTGTATTTTAAAATCCTAGAAATAGAGGCTTAAGCCTAAAAGCCATATTACAAGTATTTAGCTTACCACTATAATAGTCAAACCTATTTCTCATAGAAACTCCTTTCTTCAGCTCTACGGGGTGAATTGTTTTTAACACTGATCTTCCAGCTGGGAGTAAAATATAAGTGAGAATTCAGACTTAGTAATCAGAGCTACACCCTTCTTCTTCTTCAAAAAAAATATATATACCCCCACAAAATCCAAACAAATGCTTGTTCCAGGAATGGATACCTCACCATCTCCAGACACAAACATTCCCGCACAGTTCATGTGATCTTTATCTCTTAGTAGCAGGGACTTGTGCATCATCAGATATTCAGTGCAGATTCAAGCTCTCTTCCAGGGTCTTGATCAGATCTCTGCCTTCTACAGCAATGGCTGGGAAATTTCCTGCCTGTCTCTTCTAAGGTCCCAACTTAGTATTAATCCTGCTTATCATGACAGCACTATCTCAGCGCAATTTCAGGTTCCTGCCTTTCACCACCTTTTGCTGTTCCACCCACCTAGACCACTGCTCTCTTGCCTCAGATTTAGAGATTCTCCCATATCGGGGTCTTGTTCAAGGAGAAAACATAATTCCTGCCTTTTCTTCAAGGGACCACTGTTCAAAGCATCTTGTGTCCAAGATTTTATCCTGATTTATAGCACACTCCACACTTTGAGGAACGGCAGGTCTCATTTTCTTCCTGATTTCTCCTAGAGCAAGTATGAGAAGTTTTTATGGCCACTCCTGCTTTCTGAGGATTCATTGCTCTCTTGTCGTTTCAGTTCCACCTAAAAATACACCTTTTACACAAAAGTGCCCTTGCAGGGCACTATGTATGAAAATTCCTCATGCATTTAGGAATGTAATGGAAAATTGACAGCCACATTTATTTGTCCTTACTTCAGAAATGAAAACATGGGTTTGTGTTTGAAGTTAGGCTCCCTCTGAGGCTGTCTAAAGAGAGGAATTTCCTTTTGAAACTGCTTTTCTAGTAATCAATGTCCTTTTATATCCAGGAGTGTACGGTAACCTTTTTTCCAAAGCCACTGAGAAACATGTATAACCCAAAAGTTGATGGTCACGATTGTGGGGATGTCAGAGGGATAAGCATTCTATTTCAGGTAGTTGATATTAGTACAGGCAACTGAACAATTCACTCACTTGGAATATGACAGAATGAACAACCCCCCAAAAAAGCAATTTGTGCTCAGCTTTAAGTAATTATTTTGAAAAAAGTCTAAATACATGAAAGATATACTGTACTAGTAACTGATAACTTGAAATATTTTTGATTCAGTGGTTGACTTCCTCCCTCAAGAAGGACGTACAGACCATATGTGCACTGCCTGTTTTGGATCACTCCCTGTTTTCTTGCTGGGTTTTGTTTTCCTGGTTGCCCACATTGCTTACGGGCTATACTGTCCTGTAAGCCTTTGAAAAACTAAACACGCTGAAGAGCTAAACCCCCTCACTCCTCATGGGTCAAATCGATCAGCATAGGGACTGCAGCAATAGATTACATGGGCAGGACCTCAGCTCCTCTTTTCCTTTCCATTTCAGGTAACTCTAGGTCACAAGAAACTGTGTTCTTCAGCAAACAAAATATTAGCCAAAACAAAAAAACCTGCTCGGAATGGTGAGGTGCCTTTCAAAATGCAATCAGGTACCCTGCAAGATATAATCATTTTGAGAATAATCTAACTCAGGGATTGAGTATGCCTATAGGGAACTCATGTTCCCTTCAGAAGTCCAAGAGAAATAATCAGGAACCATTATGGAGGTCCTGATGTTCCTCTCTCAAGTTATAGCATGTCTATAGGTGCAGCAGGTTACACATGAATTAACACTCAACTTTTAAAATGAAAAAGCTATACACAAAGAGATCCACTCTTCAAGAAACAAAGAAAACCTTATACTTGAAAAGCATGTTCACTTTCTTCCATTTTTAGCATAAATATTAACAAACATGAAGTTTTCTGTTTACTGTATTCCCTCAAAATATGATGATCAGTTGTTCAAAAACTAGGCTCAAAGTGAGCTGTAGAAGATGCTGTCTCAGTTGTGCTACTGGAGGAGTTGATTCTACCTGCTTAGTTGAGCCAATAAACAAAAAAATTTGGGTTTCACTGCCTAGGAATTATGTCCTACAAATATTGTTGTAAAAATGCGTTTAATAAATAAATTCTGTGTTCTGGGACAGTGGAAATAACATCGTCTTTTCAGTTAGTGTCTACATACGTTCCTCACATGGCTAGAAGATTTAAGCCTGTCCTGAACACTTACAAATATTTTCATCTCAATATACCTATTCCAATAATTATTCTTAAAATAAATTCCCTGTGTTATTTACCCTTCTCACTCCTTCTAACACGGGAACTCCTTGATTTTTATTTAAAAACTAAATATTTTTGAAGTGTCAGTTATACATATGATTCCGTCTGTGCTGTGTGTTTAAAAGGTTTTGGATTCAATTTTTCCTCCACTTAGGAAATCACAACTCTAGCTACCTTCCAGGGGAGTTCAGCTTCTGTTTTGACAGAGGAACTAGTTCTACTGTTTGTAGATTTGATTTTAATAGGACAATGTGTATTGTAATATCTATTTATCCTCGAGGTCATTTTCCAAGCAGGGAAATAAACATCTACTAACAGAACTGGAAAAAAACAAGGTACATGCAGTAAACCTTGTGTACAAATTCACTGGAATTCCGCTGCTTGTGAAGGACATACAAAAAGTTTGGGTCAAAGAGAATGAGGCTGTGAATACTATTAATGCAATTCATCCTTATACACTTGTTATCAGTGCAAAATTAAATTTAAGCAGTTATGCAAAATAGTCAAAGAGTCCAAACAGATGGCATTTTCCTCCCTGTAACATTTCTGACTTGATACCTTTTTTCATCTAGTCCTAGCAAGACTAATTATTGGAATAGCTATATTGAGATGAAAATATTGTATAACACAGAGTGTATTTTGACTATACCTACTTTTGCAGTTATAAGAGTGATGTTCCTAACAGAGTCTTAACCTAATCCACTTGTTATAGTCCAACCACAAAAACAGGGAGCTTAGCTTAGGATGCAAAAACCTGCTCAAACATGGGCAGCTACTTCACACATCGCAGCTAGGCTGTTACCAGTACCAAAGCCAATTAGTCTAAGCAAGCTCAGCTGCATCTACACAGCTGTGGTGACCCTGTAATTGCACAAGAATTTTTAATAGTTTGATCATCTATTTTTAAAGTGAAGAACTGGAGAAACTGCTAAATGAAATTCAGAAAGCTAAGGCTGACAGGTTTATAACTGCTACAGCATATCTCCTTTCTGAATTTTACTCTTTATTCTTAAACCTCCTCCACTGAGCTCTGGTCAGTAAGGAGGCTCTGCCAAAAACAGCAAAATACTCTGACATATAAACCTGGCTTAGGTGACCAACATTTGTAAATACCAAACACAAGACTATCATGAAGTAGCTTGGTGTTCAGAAATGTGCTTTTACCCTCTCCTCCTGCCCCCGCAACTCAATCCCTTTTAAGGATCTTCAATCGGACACAAAAAATTGTTTGTTAGTCTTGAAAATATGAGCTTTTTGTACTCGCAGACGGAGGCTCCAGAAAAGCAACAGATACCCTTGAGAATCTGCCTATATCTTCGTTCTAGAGCAGATTAGATGGACGCATTGGTAGTTGGTGTTTGTACCAGAGCAGTTACCATCACCTGTAATTTACTTCAGCCTATTGTGATCAGCCATAGCCTGTAAAAAGAGAAACATTATGTTATTAAAACACATAATTCTAACACCAAAAATGAAATTATTTACCATGAGGTTAATGAAAAGATTTACATGGGCAGTGCCAATCCTGGAAAATGATACTCAATAGTTTCCTTTTAGATCAGTGCAAATCTTCCTAACTAAAAAGGATTATTTTAATATTTATTTCAGGAATCAGACATTCAAGAAGGATGATGCAATGTATTTAACATTTTAAAAGCCTGTTAGTTCCCTACTTAATTTTTAGGAAATGATTTGAGGACTGTAATGTTTCACATCGTGAGTTCTTGTTTATCTATCATGATTCCTCTGTCAGCTGCATTACAAATTCACAAAAAAAAAATTGTAAACACATTCTAGTGTCCGTGGCACAAGTCAGCCTGTTAACAGTGACTTCACTGCTGAATGTTTTACCAATAAGAGTACTGCTACTGTCCTATGAAGCAAAAGAGAGAAAAAAAATCCCTGAAAGTGATTTTGCATGTAAAATTGAAGTTAAATGGTACTGACTGCCCTTAACGTCCTCTGACCTCCTAAGCTTGCATAAATCATGGCACAAGGTTTAAGTGCTTGAAAAACATCTAGAATAAAGTGAAGTTCATTGTTAACTGAATCCTGCAGTCCACATGAACGCTGTAATTTCCCTCCCTTTTGTTCCTACAATATTCTGAAATCCCCCAGCAACTGCAAAGGAGGTCACAGCGCTTCACTGAAATGAGACCTGCAGGGAAGAATCTCACATCACCGGCAAAACAAAGCTATTTGCCTAAAGTTAACATCTGTACACAGCTCACAGGGACAGCCAGACACCTCCAAATGGAAATTCAGAACAGGAGCAATGAATTACCTTCTATAGCAGTGTCTCTCCCTTTCCATTGATTATACAGTGAGTTTACAAACCTATCCTTCTCACTTTGGCATAGGAGTTGAATTTAATTTATTCAAAATCCCTCTTTGAATACCTTCCTTTCTCTTACTGTTTCCTATACAGGGGAAGATAGGGAGACTAGCCCTCTAACACAGGTATCTGAGTTAGGTACCAAGATTTGACAATATGGAGTAACGCACATATTGCCTGAAAAAAAGACATTTTAGTAACACAGACTACCTATCTGTTGCATTTGCGTGGCCTCAGCTCAGTGCAGTTTCACTGGTTACCAGTCCTGTGACAGTCTCTGTCAACCACCATGTGTAGCAGTAGTTTTGCCTTTACAAGTAAAAGAAGTCATTTTCATGGCAACCTTTTGTCTTTACTAGGTTTTAAATGTGTTCAATTTAATGAACAGTGAAAGAGGAGATCACGTTATCATGCAGTTAAATATGTCCCCATAAAAAATTTATTTTAGTTGGTCTTCAAAATTCAGGTGGAAAAGTTACCTTGATCTACTTCTACAAAAACGATAGTTCTTGAATCTTTCTGTAAAAAACACATAGCATTGCTCTGAAAATGTAAACTCAATGTACAACATTGCTCTGAAAATGTAAACTCAATGTACAAACAACTTTGTACGATTCCAAATTAACACACTTTGCTACAAAAGAAAAGGGAAAGAAATAAAAAAAAAGAACCTATATTTGTCCTAATCCTATGCTGACAAGAATAAGAGGATCTAGGTGGTCAAAATTTTTCTTACCTTTCAGGTGCTAATTTCTTTATTAATACTGATTAAGACTCCCTATATCTGTATTCTACTACATAAGCAAGAAGGTCCGCTTTCAGAATTTCTAAGCAATCAGCAATTCCAATTAAATCAGCATATCTGGAAAAGATTTTATTACCAAATAAACCATGCTTAGTAACAAAAAAAAAGTTATCATGATGCTTGGGGGCACATCTGATAACTACATCAAGTAACATAGCTGCTGGTTCTAAGCTCTTGGCCATAAACAAGGTGAAAAAATTGCCCTGAAGTCTGTGACATATTAGGTCCATTATTTGGATCAGATAGCAATATTATTAAGTTGCAAATACCCATGTTTGGTACTTAATATATAAACTGTGCATCGTTAAATATAGAGTAGTAGAAACTTGCACGTAACCATGTATTGCAAATTTCAGTGTATATTTCAGTTCATTTGCAAAGTAAGGAAAGAGGAAGAGCCTACAATAAACACTTGTCCATTTTGTTAAATATTAGCAATAAATGATACAGCAGTGCAACTTCTATTTAGATGTATAATGTTCTTACATATAGCTTCACGACAGAACAAAGTCACATAAACTCAGGGCGACTGTACAGTTCTTTGTCCCATCTCTCTTCTCACTGATGTCTACATATAACCACACTGGCCTACTGCTGGGAGCACCTATTGACTAGGGTGCGATTGCTTCCCAGAGTAGTAAAGAAATCAGTGTTATCACTCAACAGAGAACACATTTTGTCCATAATAAGTATTTAAAACCAACAAAAGGAAGTACTTTTTCACACAACACATAATTACCTTTTGGAACTCATTTACACAGGATGTGGTTTAGGCCAAAAGCATAAATGGAGTTAAAAAGAGACTAGACAAATTCATGGAGAAAAGGTCCACTACTGGCTATTAAAACATGATGGTCCAGATGCTGCCTCTAGCTCAGGAAATCCCTAAGCCATTGATTGCCAAAAGTTGTGGAGAGAGGAAGGAACATTTAACAGCAACTCGGAAGATAAGGCTCAGTATTGAGGAGTTATTCCTTAGTTTGGGTACTGAAGAAAAAAGAAAAATCTGTCTTACATGGTAGTACTGTCAGTCCTACCCACTAACTTTTGATCTCCTGGGATTGTTTTAACCAAATTTGGCAAAGATACAGATGTCTCACAAAGTTTGTGGAAAAAGGCAGATCAAGAGAAGGCAGAATTTTTAATGCCCCAAAGCCGCAGCATCAGCTCAGCTTTTATTAAGTATCAGCATAAGATACAAATTTATAGAAGACCGAACTGCATTGAAACTGTTCACAGAGCTACTTGGTGTTATAATTTATAAATATTACATAACCTATTGAAAATAATTGCAACAGAATGAAAGCTGTAGCAACGCATATAAATAAAATTTAACCCTCATTGCAGAATTAGGGTCACGTAAAAAACATAAATAAGCCAAAGCCCAGAGTCAATCCAGCTGTCCAAACGCAGACAATATACTATGTAAAATAAAGGAGAAAAATCACCCTTAAAAACAATAAGGAACAAAGCTGTTTACATTGCATAGTGAAAATGTACATTTCGCGTTACCATTCATTCCCAATCGCATGTCATAAAGTCACATCTGCACCAAATGTTCTACTCCCTCTCTTTGAACTCCTTTGAAATGTTTCCTTGGTCTTTTTAAAGGAGAGTAAAAATGGACTCAGACAACTAATTCAAGATCTGTTTTGTTTCTTGCCAAGATTCCTTTCCAGATTGTTAAGAGGGCCTCAAAATTTAGCTAAACAAAATAATTGTGTTGGAAAAAAATTAGTGATTCACTTGAAAAAAATATGCTTCTTGGCAAAAAGAAAGGAAACTAATAGGAGACAAAGGCAATAACTGAAGTACTTCCTTATAGAAATAAGCATGCATAAATGTCAGCACAGATTCCTTATAGTCAGCACGCATGAGATGAAACTGTATTAACTCTTTGTGCACTGTGCAATGTATGTATACATGGTAGACCACTACGGACAAAACTATCTGCAAACGTCCATGTTGGTTCATGACTTAACCTTTTTTCAAGCAAAACATCTTCATGGCATTTCTGAGAGAGCTAGAGAGTCTGTAAAAACAGAGAGAAATAAAAATCTATCTTGTTAGCAGTTATTGTCCATTGGGGAAACTCTAAACCTGAATACAAAGCGTGAGTATAGAAAGACTACAAATGCTTGACTGGAAAACAAACATGCCTGTGGGGTGGCTTTTTGGATTGACTCTGGCTTCGGTATTTTTGTTTCTAAATCTAAGAACTTCTAGTCAGTAACAGCCCCAAACCACAATTTTGTCTTTTAATATTACATCAGCAATGTTTTATAAACTGCCCAACTTGAAGTATGTAGCAAACTGAAATAAATCAATGAGAAAGCCCAGAAGGCCAAACGTATTACAAATGGCTCTATCCTACAGCTTTTGCTTATAGCCTCACTGAGTTCAATAAGGCAGTCCATACGTTCAAGTGCGAAGGCTCGGAACAGCCTAGGGAGAATGAAGAGTGGATGATTGTTTCTTACATACTATTAACATCTTGTGAGCTATTCTCAGTTGGCCACGGAGAAGTTTGCACTGGCTCCGGACACAGAAAGGTGAAGAGTCTGAATACTAATCCAGTGCAAAATTCCAGGGGACAGAGAAAATTGAGACTTGTTTTTAGAGACAGGGGTGCTTGTTTTTGTTTTTGTTTTTAACAAGGTAAAGAAAATAATGACATCCGCAATAATCTATGTCATACTATCAATTTGTCTATATAATTGAAACTATTTTAGTGCAAATACAATACTGAAACTATTTGAGGAAAATAACTATTCCAGTGACTGGAAGGCTCACCGAGCGTATTGCTGTTTATGCACAAGACAGACAGCTTATATGTGTGTCTGAACCAGCTCCCGAGCACTTCTGTCACTGTAAAACTTTCATCCCTGCCTGATTAAGTTAGAATGAGATGTTTGATTAAACCTTAGGTCCATTCACTCCTTAATATTCAGCAATGATGGTACTTAGAAGAAATTACATGTATGTCACTAACATGAATATCTGCCAAGATACTCCCATATCATTTTACATTGATTTCAAAATAACTTCTACTTAAGGTAAAATCTCATCAATTTCCAGTCCTCCAGCAATCAAATTATTGCCTGATGTAAGCCCATTGGAGTCTACTGGAGTCTTTCCAAGTACTTTAATATGTCTAGGGACCAAATATATCAACTGAACTGACTAGGCAGTAATGTTAGGGCAGATTGCCTAAGACTCCAGATGAGCTTCCCTTCAGTTTCCCACAACTCTTCTCCCTGAACAACCCTCTGATCAGGAAATAGCAACAGTTATTCTTGGTTGACTTTGGATAAGGCAATAAGGCTGTGACTACTGTATGTATATGGTCTGTGAGTTGCAGGCTTCCTTTTGACAAGTCTTGGAAGGATATGAGCTTCATTATCTTCCAAGGGCTCATGTTAAGAGCAGAAATGAAGACATAGGAATAAAATATATAAGTCAGAAAGCAACATGCCTTACCTGATTCTGTTTCTCAAGTCAGACATCCCTGAAATAAAGGAAAATATCTTCATTCTTTTCAGTAACATAAAAAATTTGATTCATTTTGTCCTCACACAGGAATCCAGTGCCATTTGAGATATACAAGTCATTGCACGGTCTTGGAGGTAGAAGATCATTCTTCATTTTGGATTAAATAATGCATTCAAGATAATCAAATTCTGAATTATAAAAAAGAACAAATGTCAAAGTAAAGTGTAAGTAACTACTAATAGGTAATATATAAATAGGTAAATCGCAAGATAAATGGCATTAATATAATACTGATATTCCAGAGAAATACGCTGGAGAAAAATGAAAGTTCAGGCTACCTTTACTTTCTAGCCTATTACTACTGAGCCTGAAACACAATGTCTGTTTCCCATAGTGGAGATAGATCTTGTAAACTGCATCTAAAGGCTAGGACATTTCTCTCACTGCTAGGCTTAGCTGGCCAAGTGTTAAATTTTATCCAGTTCGTCTCTATGTTCACATAGAACAGCAGATGAGGTAACACCTTCAACAATTACAGTACATTTTAATTCCATCCTCAAGAAATCTTGCAGGTAATCACTGAGAATGCAACAGAGGCAAAGATTTTTACTGTACAATTTAGGAATGAATATGTCAATAATAAGGTTAAGTCATGTCCAGTGACAGAAAAAAATGTAAATTACAAAATTTTTCAGCATGATGGGACTCCACACAAATATTCAAGCCTATATATTTCTGCAGGCACCTAAACATTCCTTTCAAAATTTGGCCCAATAATAGTAAATGCCATTGAAATTTACACATCTAAAAGTTTATATCCCTTTAGAAAGGAAATAGTATATTCAAAATATTTTGATAGTCCACTTCAACTACCTTTGTAGTTTGCATCCTAAAGAGTGACTTTAAAAAGTTATAGAATATTGATTGAAAGCAAGCTAAGAATTATCTCAAGTCCTTGAAATCTAGTTGGTAAGATATTTTCAAAGAAATAGACCTTTCATCCTCTCAGCTTAAACTAAGAGCCTTTTATTATCAGATAGTCACCATAATCATCCTCGTAACAACAACTGATCAAGATTAATTTTACCAAATTACTAAGTAAATATTGCGTAATACGATACTTCTGAAAAAATAATCTTTTGCTGGCAACCTACAAAGCAAACTGAGAGATAAGGCTTGCATAAAAAATATTTCTCTAGAAATTTCCATCGTGTTGTTTTGTTTCTGAAAATTGCGCTAAGTCAAGTCAATCTTGAAAACAGACTTAAATTTGCAGAAAAGTATTAAATTATCAGGTACATCTATACTACCTTTGTGATCCTCTGTGTGTCTTTTGGCATCTTCCATCTATGCTAGAAGCATCTTCTAAAGTGACCTGGTCCCAACCCCACAGGCACCTGTGCCTGCTCACATCCAAGCCTCTCCACCTTATTCACACTAGGCGTATCATGAACTAGGCGTATCATGAAAGACAACAAGTTGTCTTTTAGACTTTGGGGGTTTATTTTTCACTTCAGGAGCTCTTCCAAGACTGAGGTCAAAACCTTCAGCAAGAAGTCATCCTGCAACATATCTATAGGTGTCAACATAAGGGACTCTTGCAATTGCAAACTCTCCCTCACATCTAGGCCTGCAGGCAAATTGTCCAGGTCTTTGGCTAGTCTATGCAACCTCTCTCTGAGACAGAAACATTTTAACATATAAAATTAAACCATTCCAAATGTTATGCGTGAGAGAACTACATGTTCCACTCCAAAACAGATCCTGCATAGATCTAGCATGTGGACATAGTGTAGAAAATATAGGAAAGAGGATGATAGAGAAATTCATACTGACAGGGTAGACGTACAATATATATGTTTGCCCATACAGGCACAAAAAAATGTAAGATAACAGTATGGTCCTAGTAGAACATAATCTCACTTTTCCAGAAGGCTACTGTACTGCAATGGACCCCTGAACCTTTTTAATTTTATAATGCAGAATGGAACATTTGCTCATTTCACTCTTTGCTTCACCGAAATAAGAAAAAGCAGTTAAACTAGTGCTTTTTGTTAAGCTAAGCACTTCTTTCTTTTTTTTTTTTTCCATAAACGTACACATTCATTGGCTTGACTCCAGTTATACAGAAGGTAATACAGATCCATTCATATGGAGTACAAAACTAGAAATAAAACTCACAAATCCACCAAATTTTGGCTGAATCACAGTAAGTTTTAAATAAATGTTGTCCCAAATTATAAATTAGTCTAATGTTTGAACAAAGTCCAGTTTCCAGAGTATTTAAAACTTGACGCTAACTCTGTGGAACAAGATTGAGAACCACCAAAAGATTGGCAAAACCTGGGGAACCTGGCCTGAGAATATAACAAAAGCCAAAGCCCAGAGCAGTTCATATTTACAAGTTGTTAGTGTTGCTTATCTTAATGTTACTGAAAGAGTGACTGCCACCTCACTTACTACTTTGCTTTCACTATTACTTGTATACACCTGAAAAATATTAATGAAGAAGGGTCATTGAATGTTACCACATAATATAATGTTTCATCATAATAGAGTAAAAGCACTAAAAATAACTTCTGTTGCAATTATGATTATTTTGATTAAGAAAGAGAGTGCCATGTTTTTAGCATAATAAAAACACAAAACATCTGGAATCTAATTTACTTCTCTGTGCACAACACTTAATATAATTTCTAGTCGTATCTGTTCACAAACCCTTGTGCACATGACTGTGACAGACTTGGACACAGACTGTAATGTCTCAGGCAGCTGTTTGCTGCAAGTCAGGTGACTCAGACATCTTTGCTGTGTGACACAAGGCAGCTGGACACAGAAAGATCATTTTCTGTGGGCATGAATTCTATTAATCAGATAATTACCTTGATAACCTATTAATATTAATAAGCAGATCATGAAGACGTAGTATACACATCGTAGTGGCTGTCTAGAATATCTAGCAATTAAATGGCACGTTTTAACTCTTAGATCAAAAATAATCTATAGATAAGTACACCAAGATTATACTGAGAGATGGACAAATTAAAGGTCATAGAATAATTCCAGGGGGATAATTTAACCAGAGCCTCTGAAGTTCTAAGCCACACACTAGCCATGGGACTTGCCTTGCTACGGCTATTGAGAAAGACATACATATAAACAAAGACTTATTTTAAGATAATTCAGTAATCAGAAGGCCTGGACTGGTCAGAAGTACCACTAAGTTGGAAAAGGAATGGAGTTACAGTCATTTTAGGGTGGGTTATTATTACCAGGAGCATTGTAACCTTCTCTTCTTTTATTGTTACGTACATATCCTTACACATCTTTGAAACAAAGCTGATCAAAGATATAGAATCATTTTAATGCGTGGAGAGATCACATAGACTTTTCAAATTGGATAGAGACAATAAAGGGGAGATATGATAGAGGTCTGTATAAAACATGAAATACGTGGAGAAGTTGAGCAAGGAAGCACTATTTACTGTTTTTCTTAGTGTAAGAATCAGGGAGTACCCAATTTATTTACCAGGCAGAAAGTTTAAACCAAACAAAGGAAGTCATTTTTTACACATAATTAAATCTCATGCAAAATGAAATTGTGGAACTCATTATTTCAGGATGTTGTGAAAGTCAAAAGTCCAAAAGGTTCAAAAAGGCATTAAATACAGTCATGGAGAATAGATCCATCAGAGGCTACTTAACAGAATAGTCCAGATGCAACCTACAGCTCAGGAAATTCTTACAAGCACTGATTGTCAGAAATGAAGTTATTCCAGACAAAAGAGCAGGGTAAGCATACTCTTATTTCTAACAAATATATACTAAGTATCTGCTACTGGTCACTGCAAGGCACAAAATAAGAGGCATGATAGATGCTTGATCTGATTCAATATGGTAGCAGTTATGTTCCTTTCTGCTTGTTCTTTATATGGATGAAAAGTAAATACTGAATGACTTAATACTGACATTCTGTTTGGTAGAATCTTAAAAAAAAATGACCTGGATAAATGACCACACAAGGTACACAGCAAAAATCAAATGCTCCCCAGGAGCACTGTGATCAGAAGAGTGAAGAATTCCAGTTTTCCCCTTAGTTAAGAACTCAAGAGGAAAAAATTATGTTCCTTTTGCACTCCCTGAAAGCAGCCTGAATAAGAAACATTTTGACTAACCTCTACATTTCTCTCCCTAATTCTACGTATTCCTCTTCTGAAAGCATTATAGGTATTTCTCACTCTAGTAGTATGGATTTGACAAGTTATCTATATCACTATATATTATATTATTTAAATAATTTTATTTAAAATCTAATTTCCCCAAAAAGGAAAAAGACCTTCATTTATGAAAGACTGAAGCATGCTGAAGAAAGCCAAAAAAATGAAGAAAGACTTTGCCACATATTGTCATTCCTGCAGAGAATGTTCTCACTGCAGATCAGTATATTTATAATTATACACTTTAAAAAGCAGTACAAGTGAACTTGTAGCACATCATGTCAAAATATGGCCCAAGGCTATAACAATGTGTCTTAGCAAGGAAGTTTCCAGTTCTTCGCACCGTGTTTACAGAAAGACGTGTCATGCATTAACATTAGGCAGAAAAGTAAATTTCCATAGGCAATGACCATAGCAACAAGGAACAAGATGCGTTTTGGTAGCCAAAACATGTGGTAGTTCTATTAGCGCTGAGTTTTCAAGTAAGAATCCCCAAAGATCAGCTGCACACAGAAGCTGCTTAATTTTGTGTCAGCTACATGTACTTTTTTCCAACTCAAACTGCGCACATAATTTGGCCAGATATTAGATGGTTCCTGGCAATTTTAAGTGCTTGAAAGAACATATGTTAAGCAACTTTCTAGTTTGTTTTTCTATCCATGTATTTGAATAATTAAACAAAAAAGAGGAAGAGTAGCAAAAATTTGAACATATTATGATAAAATAATCTTCAATGTAATAACTAATAACCAGTTCTGATGGGTAAGATTATTTCCAGCCTTGGAGAACTTGGATCACCATATTGGCGGTCAGAGATCACCTTTTGATTTCAATAGATTTATGATGTTCAAAGGAACGATAGAGAATGAGTTGAAGTATTCTATGACTATATTGCGCCTACTATGTAAACTCTTGCAAATTAGGTAGGATTCACTTTGGTTAATAATTTGAGATCGCAAAAGAAAATCAAAGCTTTATGCTGCTGTGTCACTAGCAAATAGTTGTCCTACTAGAATACTATTGCTTTGGACTACATGCTTTGGACTACAGTAGCTATTAGTGTCAGACTGGAGCAAAACTGAGCACCTTTTTTTTTTTTTTTGAGGCCCTGATCTGAGGGCACTAAAACTAAAGTGTAAGGGAAAAAATTGCACAGAATTCAGTATAACCAAGAGCGTAACTGGTTCAACCAACATCAAACCTGAGCATGTTCCAAATGAGTTTGTACAAGGTCATAAAATACGATGTTTGTAACAGATCACATACCCCATGGCCGTTTTGATGCACATTTTGTAGAGGAACATGTGGTGTGTATGGAACCTTTCTAGTTCCTAGTTTATTTATTACTTGCCCAGGGCTAGGCTCAGTCTAGCCCTTCCTCTTTTCCTCTTCTCTCCCCTCCCTTAGGAATATGACAGCTAGAAAATTAGATTTGTGTGAAGGAATTGTGTAAAGGTAAATAAAAAGAAGCTTTCCCAATCTATCATCTCCATTACTTCTCTTTTGACTGATACACTGAAAATGGGTGGCTTTGCAATGAAGAGCAATAACTCAGCTTTTCTGCTCCTACCCTTTTCTGGTGCTCCTTGGAATTGTTTATGCTTTGGATTCTGTATCCTTCCTCATTGTGCCTTTAACATATTCAGTACTGCAGCATCTCCATGAAAAAATAACAGTCTATAAAACTATAAAAATATATTTGCATACAGAGAATTAATGGAAAATAATAGTTTCTGCCACCACATGAAATAGGAAGCACTGTCTATAGTTTAAGAGGCCTAATAAAACTGCTGATCTTATGGATATAACCTTAAGCAACTTGATCTAGCTTCAGAGTTGGATTTAACTTCAAAGCTGGCTCTGTGTTGAGCAGGGGGTTAGACCAGATGACTTCCAGAGGTCCCTTCCAACGTAAATTAATCTATGTTGCCATGTCCTGCAAAAAGATGCTGGCTAGCAAAAAGATGTTCATTCAATCACCACACCTCCCAAAGAATTCACTCATTCATAATAATTCATAATTATTCATAATAATGTGTATGCATTTCTATAATCACCATCTTGCAGTAACATACTCTCTAGGTTCCAGTGAGCATTTCCCTTTCTATAACCACCTAAAGAAAAACCTGGAAAAGAGGAAAGTAAAGAGGGAGCTCTGGCAGAGGTTCATGTCAGAGTTAAAGAAAAACAATGAAGATTACAAGAATATGCAGGGATCAAAATGATGCAGCCATAATGTTTCATCATAGGCATCACCTCACCAGATCTTCTTCCACTTCTGTGAAAGCTGTGTGCAAAGAGAGATCCCAACAAATATAAGCATGTTCCGGTCAGGATTTTTTAAAGACCAGTCTCACACCCACTGAAAGCCTGGAAGGTGGCGGTGGGGAGGGGGAAGAAAGAAGAAGAAGAAGAAGAAAATCCATTACAAGATTACTGTTTAGTCAAACTTTTCAAGAACAAAGGAAGTAGGCAGGCTGGAATAAATATATACTTGGGTGAAGCAGATTTGAAAATATGAAGGCTCTAGGTTGTCTAGGGAGACCTGAAGCACTTCTATCGAAAGAGAGGGAATGGAGCTGCTCCTCAGGAGGAGATGCTACTGTCTAGCCCTCAGCACTCAGCGGTCAATGCCAGTAACTGATTACCATCTTGGTGACCAGCAAGGAACGTACCCAACAAATAAAAAAAAGGAAAGGAAAGAAGCCACGTACCCTAATGATTCAGAAATGTCATGTATAAGCAGCATTCCAAAGGAGAGACAAAGGGCAGTGTTTCAGGGGCTCAGTGCTGAGGAAGCTGGAAGAATGTATATGCTAACCTTTGAAATGTCAGAGGGTGCCACTGTAAAGGGTCCCTAATTCAGAAAAGCTGCCAGTGCTCATCTGAATCACAGACTACTCGACCATATTACTAACCCACACAGGCACCAATAATTCTTCCAGGACCAAAAGTGAGCAGATCAGAAATGACTAGAGTCAGAGGCTCAGATTATAGTCTCCTCAGTCCTTTTACATGTAGGAAAAAGCCAGAGGATAACTGATCTCTCTTCGATAATATGATATATACATATGCCTCAGGGATAGGAGGACAAAAGAAAAGCAGACACCAGAGGAAAGAAAATGTAGTATGACATATCTATTTCTATAGGACTTTGGCTTCCTTACCTATACTGCAAACATACTGCTAAATAGATTATGTGATACCCAAAAAGATTGGATGCAGTCTTCCTAAACTCTTGAAGGAATTACAGGCAGTGAGGACTGGTGATTAAGACGACTGGGGATTGTCTTGATTATGACAATCAAGAGAAAAAAGTCACATACCGAGCTGCTGAACACCTTACATGGCTTTATACTGAAGAAAGAAGTGCTAGCAAAATCTGGAAGCCTTCATACCACACACATTATAACTTGATTGGAATAACAGACATGCATTGGAAATAGCTTTCACAAAGATTTAGCTTGTTCAGAAATTATTAACAGTAGGTAGATGATCTAGGTGTTACCTGTAAATCATGGGTATATATATTAGTGTAAGATTTAGGATAGAGGGAAACATAGATCACACATCTGATAAGGACAATAGTGTAGACATGCAAAACAGAAACAGATGCACAAGTCTTTCTGTGAGCAACTAATGTAAACATACAAAGCACAAGAGGTGGTACTAATGGGAACTCTAATTAATGGAAGTAGGAAATGAACACTACTTCTGTACCCATAAATCAATGAAATAGTAACTTCCCCAGGCACCAAGGTCAAGTGGTACAGAGTTGCCTGCGTCTAACCTGACGAACTCTCTTAGCCTCTAAAACTTGGTGGCTGCATGCAAATGCCTAACTGAGAATTGTCACTAGTGTTCCCACTCCTGGACTGTACCTAGAGCAGATTTGGGAGAACATCAGTCATCATGCCAGGGAGTTTTCCAGCAATTCACTGATACAAAAATATGCATTGGCAGTGTTTCATTTTATAGCATACACTCAGCCAGAAAGTGGGATTTAAGTTGCCTTTTTTTAGTATACCTCTAAGGTAGATGCTACTTCAAATATAATAACACTTAGTATTCAGTAGCAGAAAAGAGGTACTTTTAGAAAGCATTTAATCTGTCCTAATTTGGACCTTTACTTTAAGATGAGAAAAATTGCAGGCTATTTCTCTCTCCTGACTATGAATTACAAGCTCAGATACAAATGTCTGTATGGTTATGTCTAAATATGGTCAGACGAATTCCACACAGAGGATTCAGGAAACTATTGAAGCGTAATGATAACAGCTCTTGGACAGAAAAGAAATGACTGTTCTGTTATATTGGATTCTTAAAACAGGCAGAAATGAGCCAACTATGAAAAAGTAGGAAAGCAACTATGGTTAGGGTGACCATGAAGTTACAAAGCCGTCATTCACTGCATTAATTTCAAACTATTCCTGCAACGTAGCAACATCATTCTGAATTGCAGTCACGGTTTCCCTAACCTCTCCCAAGTTGCTGTTCCCTGCAAACTTGTCATTCTCTAATGCCACATACGGATCATAAACAAAAACGTAGATCAGCATGAGCCCCAGGAGAGGCTGATTTCAGCTCACTGACATGCCTTCCCACCTTGAGAGCAGCTACAACATCTTTCTGCCCATAGGTCTCCATACCGTTTCATATCTAGCTCACAGCCAACCGTGTCCCCTAACTTGCTCATGACAATTCCATATGCGGAAGACTAAAAGTCTACAAAAGTCAAATTAGGTTACAACTGCTACTTCCCTTTGTTCATTATTTACTTGCTCTGTCAAGAAAGGATATTCATTTTTTTTTGAGAAGATGTTTTTTGACAAGTAGAGTTGCGTTCTTTATCGTTATTATTTTCTCAGTAATTAGCCCCGCCTCAAAACTACTTTCTCTTCTGTTTTAAATATACTATTTTTGCCCTTTGCCAGTTCTCCGGGATTCCTTCTTCTCCTTGAGAAGATTACAGTAATTCAGAGATTGCTTCATCTAGTCTCCTAACTCTATATTCTCATGTTCTATATTAATTTATCTAAACATTCGCTAACTGACTTTTCTTCTATCATGTCGCATATTCTTATTAACATTAAATGTTAAATAATTAACATTAATAAGAATTGCATATTTAGCTGAACCTTCTATTGATATGTGGTTTTTTTTTTTTTTATCTCTTGATAGTTTTCAGTCAACTTCATCTTTCTAATTTTACATCTGCATGTTTATGCCTCACATTTATGTCCTTTCTTGAAAGCAAATAAATATGTTTCTCCTTGCGTTCAGAGGGATTTCTTCAGTTTCCCAGTCACTGGAAACTTTATGTTTCTTGTATTTCCATTTTTCAGTATTTCTATATTTCCATTTTTCCTTCAAGTTAGAATAACCTTTAGCCATATCTTCACAGCGCAGAGAAAATTTATTATATTTAGAGATAAAACTGGCATGCTTTAAATATATCACTATAAATATATCATTTTTTATGCTGCACATTGAAATATAGGAGAAATATGAAGGATTTATTGCTTAAACATTCTCTAAGACACTCATAATGCATTAGGCTTGGATGATAACATTAATATATTATACTACATGTGGAGCATATAACACAGAAGTTTCAAAGCACTCCATGGAGAAAAATCTGTTTACTATTTTCATGCTGAGAACTACAATAATTCCAACAAGTTTATATAACTTGAAGCATGATTTGGGGAAGAAATAAAACAAGATATGGTATTTCAAGCAAAACAAGATATGACTACTTGACTGCCAAAATCTAGTCAGAAAATGCATACAAGGTAAAATAACTATGAGTTTTCCTGAGTAATTCATATGATCAAAATCAAAAAGTAGCTACAGAAGAAAATAAAACAATCACATTGTACGTTCAGCATCCTTGTAGGAAGAAAAAATTCCTCTCTTCCCTCAGATCTGCTTCAATTTAACTTTAGTAAGGGGAGCAGTTTAAGATGATAACTCATTAAAGAAAACCTAAAACAAATGGCTAGAAAGGTTTGCAGGCACAATGGAGGCAATCTAAAGAGCAACTTAGGATCTTAGCTTCAATCCTAAATGAAATAAAGGAAAGAAAAAACATGAGTATAGCTAAATAGCAGAAAAGAAAAATGTTTAAGGTAAGGAAAAAAAATGATTTAAATAATTAAACCAAAGGGAAAAATAGCAACACTGTGAATATAACCATAGCAAGACAACCAAAAATCACTAATAAGTTTGCAGATAAGGATGATCATTACAATACAGTATGCCTGACTTTTCAAAGCCTCTCAGCAAAATCCCTTACTAAGCTAAAAATCAGAAACAATCATGCATAAAGAGAAAAAGTATTTTAGTAGATTAATAACGGATTAAAAGAAAGATAGGTGGGCAGAAATAGATAAATACAATGCGATGGGAAGGATTCATTCTGGGGTCATTGCTGCTTCACCTATTCACAAGTGATCTGGAAAACAGGGTAAAAAATGAGTTGCCAAGTTCATAGCTTACACTGATGCATTCAGGATCATCAAATCTGAATGCTGCTGAATACAAGTATAAAAAGTTCTCACTAGAAGGAGTTAAACTGCCTGAAGATGAAAGTCCAGTAAGTGAAAAGTAATATATGGGGCGAGTGGGAGGTGCCATCGTAAGTATAGTAATACAAAGATGTGTCTGAACTTGCTATTACACCTGAAAGATCTCATGGTCACTTTGGATATCTTTGTGAAAACATTAACTCAAAGCTCAGTCACAGTCAAAAAGTCATATACGATTTTGAACTATTAAAATAAAAATAAAAACAAACTAGAAAGCATAACAATGCCACTGCATCATGCCATGACACCATGCCTTTCAGGATATAATATATCTAGGAAAAGTTCCAGGAAGGGGGCAATGAGCATGATATGCGAAGGCTCCTGTATGGAAGGAGATCATTAAGTAGCTTAGGACCTGAAAAAGAGATAGTTGAGGAAGAGTATGATAGAGATCTACAAAATTGTGAACTGCATGTATGTAAAAGTTGAGTAACCAAAGTTTAACTCTCAGATTTTAGAAAAGGTATGTTCAGTGAGGAATCCACATCCAATTTGGAGAAAGCATGGAGACTGGGTGAGGGATTGAAACGGTCAGGTGGGAAATCAGGCATAAGTAAAACATTCTTCCATAACGCAAACAAGGTATCCGACACTCATGGGAGGGGGACGGGGGGCGAAGAGTGGAAAACAGCCAACTTCACCCAACAATAAGACCCAACTTTTTTCCTTTAATGTAGATTCTTTTTCATAAGTAAAATCTAACATTTATTCATACAATTTCTCTGCTAGTTTTTGTACTCCATTATTTAGCAGAAGTTTTGGCTGAAGCAGAGAATAAAGCTTTGGTCCTTCTGACAGTGTTTTCTGATACCTCCTGTTTTTAGAAACATATGCATTTTATTTGTTTGATTGCAACAGTTTTATCTGTTTTTTTTTCTTTTTTTCCTTTTCTTTCGTATCTTTTTTCTCTAAAAGCTTTGTTCAATTTTTCAGGAATGAAAGAGCGTACCAGATCATGAACCAAAGGAAACATAGTAACCCAATAGCACTTAAGGATGGAATTGCAGTCAAGGGGAATTTTATGGGAGAACAATAATAAATCTCCGGGTGGAGCTTTTTTGTCTTTTATGTGTAGACTAATTTAGCTCTTTTGGTTGCAGGCACAAGGCTAGAAGAGGCCAAACCCATGGCAGAGCTCATCGGATGCTTCGTTTGAAACCTGCGATCCTCAAATCCCTCTTCTCTGGCTAGCCACTCCCCCGTTCAGAAAGCAACTCAATTTCATTGGTGTCTCACGTCTTCTTTCGAAGTTACCCAAACATTTAGACAATATCTATATGGCTTTTTCAAAGTCGACCGGGTGCCTGAACTGAAGCCCTACCTTCTCTGTTTCTGCGTGGACATACAAGGACAGGTTTTGGCACAAAATAGCAACAGACGCTGGTCTCAGCACCCCACACCTGGCCGAGCCACCCAAACACCTGTGTCCCCTGGGGTGACACGCTGCCCTAAGGTGTCCTGCTCTGCCCAAGGAGAGTGGAAGGCAGAGATATCCCCGACCGCATGCACAGCGGAGTTGCAACTTGGCTGTTTCGGAGGATGATAGGAACATACAGGGCCAGGCCTGAAGACCTCAGCAGGCTCCAAGCTATGGGCTAATAATCTTAGAGGACTTACCTGGGACCCTTTGGGCACAGACAGAGCTGAGAAACTCGGCACGTGGCTTATTTCTGTGCCAGACAGGACTCCTGAACTAGGTTTTCCATTGTGTAAATCCTCCTCTCAGCCTCAGTTCAGGACACATCCTCAAGTCAGACATTCATAAACCCTTCAAAATACAACAACCCATCTGTAAAACTCCTGCAGCAGCATCCCTCTCAGCCCAGGCGGTAGGGGAATTAGGAAAGAGATTCAATCACCTTCTCAGCTTGAAGACATTCAAATTTCCTGACTCTCAGAAAAGTGCCCTCAACACCAACCCAAAGACTATCCAGGAGTGCTGTCACCCCTTCTTCTTTAACCTGTGCTACTCTGTACAGCAGATGCTTGCTTCAGGGTGGGAGCACAACACAGTAACCTGAATTATAAGACGTTTTACTGCAATTACTGGAACTGGGTGTCTCTTCAAAACCTGTATCTGTAGGCAACGAGCATTAAAATATGTGTAAACTGTGCAGGGGTAGGATTTGCAGTTTCCAACACAAGTGTTCTGGGTTAGTGCCCTGTTCCCTTGGCTGCAAGGTACTTCTCTCTCACCTCCTCCTTCTTCCAGCCCAGTCAAACCCTTTAGTTTCATGTGGGAATCAGCCAACACTCTCCCTTCTATTACGAATGAGTGCTTTCAAAATTAGCCCATTTTATACGACAGGGATAATACTACCATCTCGGTATGTATTAAGAGAAAACCTTTACGTGCCTAACCTCAGCTTCGGATAAGAGGACAGATGTTTTGTTCTCATCCGCGCCAGATAAGTTTCCTCCGGGCAGAATTTGAGGCTGTTGCCTTCTGAAACCTCTCCCTTCTCAGCTAACGCCAAACAGCTATTTACTAGCTCAGGAAGTCGAAGCACCTCACCCAGGGGTCTGAAGTCAACTTTAGAGGCCAAAGGCTGTATCGCAGCTGGCTTAATTCCCTTCCACCCCTTCTACCACTTCATTTCGGCTCTCAACTTCGTACACACAGTTCAGGGTTGCATGGTAAGCCAGGCTGCTAGGCAATTTTCACATCCTGGAGGAGCTAAATGATGGAAGGAGTTTCAAGCCTTGTCTCCAGACAGTCTGGAAGCATCCTTTTTCATATTAAATATCTTTTTCAAATTAACACCAACCCCTGCCTTCCTTTAGTAGTAGCATCTGATTTATTAATTAGGGACTGAGGCTTATACACTAACTCACAGCATGAAAAGACTAATTCTCATCTGAAAGAAGGAGCTAATATTTTGTTCTAGCTCTGTATCTTCTTATAATTTGCATAAAATCGGTAAGGAAAATCAGCACTGAGGAAAGCAAGCATCCCTTCAGACTTGGAATTTCCCGTTTACTTAACGAACAGCCATTTGTTGTAATGAGGAACCCTGGTACTACGCCTGCAATACCCCTTGCAAATCCCAGCTCCAACTCTGGGAACACTTTAAGCTGTGCTGTTTCTGAGTAACTCTTAACATATGCTTTTCCTCTCCAAATTCTGGGTTAATTTTTAATATGATACAATATACTCTGTCATAAACATCCTCCTTTTTCTCCCTAATTAGAATTTTATTTAATTAAATGGTAAGGTACCATCTCTCAGCCAACCTGACTTTGCATGCATAGATCTGGATACAATTTTGTGTTAAATGAGCTTCCAAATGCGGCTCTGTTACAAAAAGAATTCGATCACTGGCAGCTTGATGCATTTTCACCCTGAACATATATTCTTTAGAGCTAGATGAATATTGCCAAACTACTCAGAAATGTTTGCACTGTAAATTAATCAGCTGCATCTGTTTTCTCTTTCCAAGTGGAAAGAACACTTGGACAAAGCACAGACATAAGAGACTGACATCTATGTAGGAGGGACTTTCTACCTTCTTAAGGAGTTTGAGAAGTGAATTTCATGTCAGAGAACATTATTCACTATGAATATTCACAGAAAAGTGAACATTCAATTAAAACAGTGGAAGCTGAGCTATTAATTCACTACGCTGAGCACAGTAAAGAGGAGACAGAGAGATGAGGTCCAGCTCTACACTTAAAAATGGAATTTGGAGACAATGTGTACAAGTGCTCCTTATGGCATCAAAGCCTCTTGAGAAAAAGATGTATTTTGTCTGAATACATTTTCAAACAGAAGATCAGGTTTTAGATCAGTAAGGAACTTCCCCCACAATCAGATAGGTTGTGACAGCCCATGGCAGAAGGGGAAAGAACTTGCATCTCTGCTGCATGGAAAACTCTCCCTAGAAATTTCCTTCTAGAATTATCCAGAAATGTCATTAAACTAATTCGTGGCTACTTCTGAGATCTACATCACTGGTGATACTTTTGCCTATCCTTCTCATTGTTTATGCTGTGTTTATTGACCTTTAACTGTCAGCCTAAGGTTCTGTGTTAGGAAACATTTTGCTTCTGGTGAAGTGGGACAGCCAAAAGACTGCATCAAAATACTGTACAAACTGCTATACTGGGACTTTTCCTTGCGTCTTAGGAATGCTGCAGTAAATGAAATTTACTTTTTCAGCTTCAAATGCCTTATCAAAGACTGATGTCAGTAATTTAGGGACTAAACTATTCACATAAAAACAAAATCAGTGCTACCAGGCACCCCACGTAGTTCAAATCTGCTCTTTTCAATCTTTTTGTTTCTTAGTTGTCTTTTTCATGGTGCTAGTTTTCTCTACCAATTAGCACGTAAATATGTAAGGAGTAAAAGAAGGTTAAACGTAGACTCATTCCTAAAACTAATTGTTTCTTCTGTATTCCTCAGTTTTGATAGTTGCTTCAGAAACCTTGGCCTGAGCCCAGCAAATTTTTGATGTTTTCTTGATAAATTTGAAGGTGTTCTCTTTACCACTGAAATCCCATTACTTAGCGCTACATGATTTGGTTCACTAGGAATAGGGTAGTGATTGTTCTTTCCTCAGAAAAAAAAAAAACCAAACATCTTTGTCCTTGGTATCTCAAAGCAGTGCACAAAATTTGAGGAAAACAGTTAAGTGTCTACACTTTAACAGTTAGCATGTGAGTATATGAGGCCAGCACCTCGTGCTCTGGTCACAATTATTTTCTTTGTAAAAGCTGGAAACATTCAGAAATAGTCCTTTCAGCTGCAGAATTATTTATTTTCCTATTAGTGATCTGACTATGTCTATAATGACTAAAAAGTTGGGTTTTTTTTTCCTTGAGGAAAAAAAAAAGGGATTTAGCTGCACTGTCTGAATTGATATATTGAAAGAAAAAATATTTTCATACAAAACTGAATGTCCCAGCTACACCTGTAATTAAATATTTTTATATAAAGAATATATATACACAGGTAGAATATAATTTGTTAATTAAGAGCGCATGATAATCTTATCCTGGACAGCCATTTATAAGTTTGATAAAGTTGTGGTTAAACACTAATTCCTACGTACAGGTCCTGAAAATATTTACTCCACCACTTACAAGGCTGTGAACTAGTGAAGAATTTAAACATGCCTAGTTTTAAGCCCATAGGTATTTCTAGGTCTCACAGCCCCAAGAAGTTCATTTGTCTGCCTGCACAACACATGTAGTTCACTAATTCAGTGATCCAACACACAAGTAATAATGAAAATAAGAAATGGAAGTATTTTCTAACTGTTAATGTATCTGAAAGCTCAGTTAGTACACTGTACCTTTAATGCAGCTTTTTCAATTTTCCTCCATAGTCATACCATATAAAATATTTATCAAGGAATTATTTTTAATTTATCTTGGCTTTTTATTCATTCACTTTTTTAAATGCAAACTCTCCCTTTCATGTGTGTACAAGTCAGTAGCTACCACACAGTAGCATTTCAAAATCAGCTCTTCTGTATGGTTCTGCTTTATTAACCAGAATCATCATCTTAATATTTTAGAGAAGTTTTTCATTTCATTTAAAGATACATAATTGACTCCTTCCTTTTATACTTTAGTGCTTATGAAAGCACTAAAGAGGTGCTAAAGAAGATGGCCTTCTCAATTTACCACGCTTGTGTGTCCTTTAAAGTTGTTCTGCCTTGGCCTTGTTAATTTGTTTATGCATATATTTACATTTCTTGGTTATGTTTATACCAATGACTTGCATGTTATGTTTATTTTCCTTTGAAAAAGGAATTATAGAAAATATCTATTATTCTGACTGACAAAACTTCACCCAGACACTTGTATCCAGAAACTTTCACTATAGCTGTATGCACAAAAACAAGAGAACCCAAAATTAGAGGTCTGTGTTAACATTTGTGAGAAATAGTGCAAGTTTTGTTGTCTTTTTTTTTTTTTTTTTTAATTCCCTAGCATTAAAATATGGTCTACTGTAGTTGAGAGGGCAAAAAAAAAAGCATACAGCCTTTTGTAACTTGACGTTAACTGGAAGAAATCTAATTACCAGAGCAAAATACAAAAATGCACTCACATAAAATGAAAAAACAACTGGTTTTATATACAAGTTTCCAATGTAATATCATTTTAACCAGTACAGTAACTTTAGACATGGCACAGAGGCAGCTTTGGAGATGATCTAGTGTAACACTGTGTATAGAACACTTGAATAGCACATGCTTTGTCTTCTTGGGAAAAAAAATTTCAATCATTTTACATTAAATTAACTGTATCTGTGTTCCTCCTACGTCTCTGCTTTCTTGGTGAGATGTCACTTATATCCAGACTTTTTAATTCTCTCAGATCAAATTCAGAGATGAGTTTGAATTAGTGCAAACTATAGAGAAATGATCACAAGCAATTACATTTCTACAACATACCCAGTTTCAGCTTCTCAGGCAAGCGCACTGGCTGAGCTTTAGGTATCTGCAAGGCAAAAAATTGTCTGTGCTGCCATCATACACCATGCCGAGTGGTGAATATAGTCAGTGGAGCCTGGAGAGCATTGCAGCTTTCCATGAATAGGATGTCAAGGGTGGGATGCAGTTATGTAAGCATAGGAGTCTAATGCCCTTATCTGGCAAGTATGAGAGAAGTAAGACCTACCTCTGGGAGACCAAGCCCTTCTTGATCAGCAGCTACAGGGCAGTCGAGATACTCTAGAACATTTCATATATCATTCATATAGACATTGTAGGAGGGCACCTGAATTGAGGCCCAGGTGGTTAGTGACTATATACAGAGCTGTGGCACCTAGCCCACCTAAACCAGATGATATCTGAATGTTGCACTGAATCTCACCTACCTTACTGTGTTGTCTCCTAGCCTCCTGGAAATGGACTTTGCCAATCCCTCTCAAAGCGCTTTAAGACAATCCAACATATTTCTACTGCAGTGGAAGTGACTGATAATACACACTTCACTGCATCAAAAAGCCTTGCCCCCAGTAAACATATTTTAAGTTATATAGTGCTATAAGTTTAGCTGATCTTCCAGCCTGGCTCCCACCCGGAGGTGGTTGCAGAGAAGAGGAAGAGAGGCAGCCCCTTGGGCACACAGGGGTAGCCAGAGCAGGGAAGGATCTGTGCTTTTCCTCAGAGAGCTGCACACCTTATGCTAATTCTCCCTCTGAAATGCAAGTGTACAATCTTTAGGTTTTCCACCCATTTACCAACATGTTATTTCTTTCCCTTTCATTTTGTGTTCTGTATTTTGCTTTCTGAATCTAAATGGATGTGAAAGACCCCCTGCGTCAAGGCTGGTAGACTCCACATGCAGAAGAACTGCAAGAGAGAAGAGACAAGTCACCGAGAGAAGAGAGAGCAGCTGTCCCCAGTTGTCACACCTATGTGTGAGTAGAGAAATCCTTCTTTTTACTGGGAACTTCTCCCATAGTCTTCAGGTAAGTGACTCCAGAATGACCCTGAAGAACCTTTGAAATAAAAACTAGTGGGGTAAAATAGCTCCCTGCTATTATATACACAAGGAAAATGAGCATATGAGCTTGTTTGAAACCAAAGCACACAAGCAGGTGTTTTTCTTTTGATGAACCAACACAGCAAATCATATTACTGACCATCAGGCCATAGAAGAATTCCCATTAGTACACTTATTATAAAAAAAATGAATTTCCATTTGTCAACACCCAGTGTCCAGGGCTCTCTGGGCACTTTAACGGATGACAATTTCTTTAAACATTTGTTTTAAACATTTAGATGGAGGAACATTTTGTTATGTATATATAAAGTTCCGCAGAATCCAAATATTTTTACTGGAAATTGAAATTTCACTTCATCCAAACGCAGTATTTCTTTACTTGGCATAGGGGCCCAACAGATGGAGCAAATATGAGGCATTGCTTTAATGCTGAGAAAAGGTTCCTGTCAATTTTGAAGAGTTTGAGACTAGTGTTAAGAGTTACCTGTTTGACCTGCTTGAAATTAATGGTACTTAAATACATACATTAGATAAACTTACAAGGAATAAATGTTCATGTCATCTTTACCGATGTATGACACAGCACTCTTCAGACAAGTAATGAAAATTTTCTCCTTCACAGGCATTGATATCAGAATTAATTACTGAGCTCGACTTACACAGTCCTCTGCCTTGGGAACTATGCTTGGGTTATCTATCATTCCCACAGTAACCACCTTTTTTTTTTTTTTTTTTTGAGTAGCTCAGTACAGCCTTAGAAAAGGAACAAACCACCCACCATCTCTCAGAAAAATCAGTATTATATGAAAGGAATCTGCATTATCAGAAAGAAAAGCATTTTAGTAGTAGGTTCCTAAAGATTTGTTTAAAAGCAGTAGACCTTAAATACAGGTTTGTGTAGAAAACGTCCTTAATTTCACAGAAATGTAATATTTTAAAGATAAATTGTTTCACCTTCAGGCTGAAATTAAGAGTTTACGAATTGAAGGTGCCAGCCTTTACCCACCTCAGCCTCAACAATACTGCAGGACCGGCATGGAAAAATCAAAGATGACCCTGCACTGATTGAATGTGCTCAGCGATTTCCACAGCCCTGCTGAGACCTCAGTCCCCTCACAGGTGAGGGTTGGTCCCTCTCTCTTTCTCTCTCACACACAGGAACAATAACCACTCTTCGTTCGACTGGTGAATAACTTCCCATTCAGTTTCCATTTTGATAACTTTCCATCGCAATTCACCCGTGGCCAGATTACACTCCTCTGCTTGTGCCGTATGTAACGTTGTCCTTTGACTTAAATCGTTCTTCTTCCTCCCTAGTATTTACCCCAACCATTTTTACACAGAGCAACCACAGCCATTAGCACAGTCTATTCTGTGCTACATGAGACAAGCAAGCCAAAACATTTAGATTTGAAGGGCAAAAGAGACTGCTACGTCCTCTGAAGTCCCACATACTGCAATCCATTAAATTGCACCTACTCATATCTGTAGTCAATTCTATAACTACTTAGTAAGAGAAACATTCAGCCTCAATCTTTAAGCCAGAAAGGGTTTGAGCCTGACATTTGCTGTATGCACAATGTAGGAGCATAAGAAGTTGAGTGCAAATAGGCAGAAAGTTTATTCCAGAGAGCAACCAGCTTTTGCTGCCAGACTCTCCCAGCCTGAGTAACAGCCTCAGAGTGGAAGAGTGCTGTCAGAAAGAAAGATTTTGCATATGTCAGATCTTCTTCCTGCCATGGCAGCTAAGGGTGCCCCACCACGTTGGGTAGGTGAGTCCTTCTGCTAGCACATCTGTGCAAGATCTGCTGTCCTTTCTATGCAGCCCTCTACTCTACTTCCACCTCGGTCACAATTCAGCAATCAGAAGAGTCAGGAGAGACATCATTAGTGGCAGCAGTATATGCACACGGCTCTCAACAGCCAGGTGACAATCCCTGTGCCACTTCTGCTAATGCACTTTGTACCTCATACCCCAAGGGAACGCTTGGATTTTGCGTCTCCTATTCCTAAGAGCGTTCCAAGCACCTCGCGAGAGGCTGAAGTCAAAGGAAGATGTGGGTAGAGGAACACAGAGACAGCAGAGAGTAGCATACCATAAAGAAAGCAGAAAATGCATTAAAAAAACCCCAACAAAATGAACATTAGATAGAAAAAGTATTCAGGAACAAGAGAAAAAAATGCTAAAAAAATAAAGGAGCTATAAGATGAAAGAAATGAAGGGATAGGTTGTAAGGACTTAGCGAACTAACAAGTTGCAAGTTTGTGTCAAAGTGGATATGCCATACCTGTGAGCTGGGTCTCTATTTTGAAATCACTCAGCAGCAGCCAGCAGCATATAAAATTTATAATTTGAATAGAATTAGTCTCTCTCATTTTACCAACATTGGGCCTACTGCCTTCTGCTCTACTCAAAATCTAAAAGATTCACATCTGAAAGAGCTGGTACAGGTAACAGCTCCCTTCTGTCTTTTGTCACATCAATATCTTTTCTCTAATCATATCCCTATGTCACTGTACTCTAGTGGCACAAATAACTAGGAGAGGAGGTGAGAAGACCACAGTTATTTTCTCTCCAGTTGACTGGTCAACATGACACCAGGTGTTTTGTTTCTGGTGAAGTGGCTGGACAATACTCCCACACATATGGGGTCTGTATCTGTTCCTGCTGTGGAGAGAATACTCGTACAAAGTCCACAGGCAGAAAGATAGCCACTATTCCTTAGCTGGTATTTATTTTTCTGTTTGGTTATGCTCAGATGCTGCATGATCAACTACTTCACTAACAATTCAGGATCCAACCCGAATGGTGATTTCCCAGAGAGAACATTATCAAAGACAAGTCTGTCATAAGTCAAACACAATGCACAACTACTTACCTGCATTCTTGTCACAGAGTCATTTTTGTTGTCAAAACCTCCCCTTTTATAAACCAAAATGCTTAGTCCTAGCACCTACTTACTGAGTTACTTCTGTGTTTTTCCACTGTAGTCAGTAACTTAGTTCAGCTGCATTAAATTTAGCAGTAACACCCCTCAGTCTGCTGGGAATTAATCTCTTATGATTCATACCATTTGCAGGCTTTAGTAAGGGCTCCATTTAGCAACAGATAGGAGCAGCGTTTCCCCTTTAGCAGTTGCAACAACTTCACAACCATATTACAATCTCCCTTATCAAATATAGCTCCAAGTTGTGCCTTATCACCTCATCATCAAGAATATGTTAAATATTGGTTTAGTCACTTTTCATCCAGGTTTTAAGAAAGTGATCTTACAGTGGTCAGGGCTGTGCTATCAAGTTCTTTACCAGTAAAACATATCATAATGTACCAATTACTATCAAAGTAATATTCCAAAGTTTCTCAAGCTTTTGCCAGTATGCACATAATGTGAAATAATCCTTAAGGCAATTATGTAGTTGTGAGTAAATGAATGTATATTGTATTCATCTACTTTTATCTTGAGCATTATAAAATCTGAGTAACCTCCTGGATGCTCAATTCCCTGGGTATAACAGAAACTTTGATATAGAGAAAGGATGAAACCATTGGGGATTTTATAAATGCCAGTTTGACCCCTTCCTCATGAAAGTAAACTAGCCTAGTTCCCCAACTCAAATAGCTTTGGATTTTCAGTACAAGATTTATGTACTCATAACCCACAGAGCCAGATTTTTTTTCCTCAGTTCTAGTTTTGGGTTTTATTCTAAGAAATACTGTAAAAGGACTTACTGCATATACCAAAAAAATCTTTTTTAACTTTTATAACACAAACACTGTTTGAGTGTTAGCAGTTGCTTGCCAATTTCCAGAGGAGAAGTTAGATAACAGCGGGCTGGGACAGATGTTATGATCCCTCACGCTTGCATCCAGAACTTTAGCCTTGGCTGCCAGAGATCCCTGATGCTCAGCACTGACACGTTTGTCTTGAGCTTGCACCTCTGGGAGGTCTGTCACTTCATATCAAGTGGGTGTTACTGCCATAGCGCATTTTTTCATTTTTTTTTTGGAGGGGACAGGGCAAAGCATAATTCACTCAAAACATATGTTATATCAGAACGGAGGAGTAAAGCGAGTAACCATTTCCTTTTCCTTCATCTGACATCCAGGCTACTGCATTGCTTACGCTAGTTTTTTCTTCTGGATCTTTCTCGTCCATATTGGAGGTAGCAAGCAAAACCCCCTCCCAGATCAACAGGAGCTTCACATGCCTTGAGGAATCTGGTCCTACTTACACTACAGCTTCTTTTTTTCCATGTCTTAGGGTAGCACTGTAATTTTCAAAACTTCAAAAAAGTTATTTTGGTTGAAACACAATTTCTAAGTAGTATCTCCCTTTTTTGTATGCTATTTCATATGTGATTTTGATATGTCACAGAGATAACATGAATTTGTTTCATACTTTACACGAGGAAAAACTGAAAACAACAAATGGAACACGCCCTGGAATTTATGAGCTTCCAACACAAGAAAGATAATTTTTGCAGGCAATATGGACATACGGTGCCATAACAGTCACATGGGTAAATCTTCTGATGAATTCACACCTACCTTTTCCTTAAGTGGAAGAATACGATGTACTTTTATCAGTAACAAGAGGAAATAATATCAAAAAGTGTTAGAAAACCAACGCAGAACACTTACATATTTCTATAAGCCTGTGGCAGACAACCAAGGAACCTCTGACCCGCCAATATACCTTCTGGAGAGCTAGTCAAGTGGCCGGACACCACTTCTGGAAAAACAGCTTCTAATGCTTGCATGTTTTGCCAAGAAAGGAAAGAATAGCACAGGATAATATAATATATTGGAACATCACTGAAATACTTTGTTATTAAAAGTACTTTATGCAAATACAGTAAATAGTGGGAGGAGGGGAATATGTCTAAAGAAAATCCTGGGAGTCACACAGTAACATTTTGCTTACTGTAAAAAATGGATTTAGATTCTCCAGTATGTATAGAATTGATAGTTAGCTGGCATCCTCTACGAGGAAATATTGTCTATTAACAGAAAAAAACAACCTAAAAATACTTTTTTTTCTGTTAATTCAACTTTTAAACATTTCAGCATGATCCTACAAGCCAATGGTTCCTAAGATGACTTGCTGTCTCCACTGAATATGGATTCCTAAGATGTGCTTTGGTTTATCCTCTGTTTCCCATCTATAGGAAAATATTATCATCTCTTTTCATAGGGGCTTGATTCAGCCTGTGTGAACGAGAAAAGACAGATCCAACACACCACCAGGCCAATCACATGCACTGATAGGAAATTTCTTTTTATTGTACCTTGAGGTTCTTTTGAGAAATGAGATTATTTTCCACTTCACTTCTAGGAGGCTAAGCAACCTGAATTTCTACTGGCTACACCTGAAGCTGATGATGATAACTGGGCTCTGAAGCAGTAGTAGAGCTGTGGCAGTTCAGTTGTAACAGCAGACTTCATTCTTTTTTTTTTTTTTTTTAACTTTTAAGTGGAAGACCATGTCTTTCAGCTAAGCAATTGAAGAAATGAGAATCATATATATATACACACACATGCTATATATGGTATATATGTTTATTTATACATATATGGATATGGTGTGTGTGTGTATACACATATAAGTATATTGTGTGTTTGTGCGGGTGCATGTGTATATATATGTGTGTGTGTGTGTGTGTACACACACGCCAAACAAATCCTGCACATGTGAAAGCCATCTGCGACATCTGGTCTTTTACTAAATAACATATACATAGACACATAAAAATACATATCACTCCATATTTATTTACTCCAAAATTCCCTAAGAAGATCATGATTCTCAGAGGTACGGACTAAACTGCTGAGCTCTGTACACCACTAAGTTTTCACTAAGAAAAAAAAATTCTTATAAGGAACAAGAGTCTAAATCATAGGGTTACTAGGCTATAATATATGCATCTCAAAGGGATGCAGAACACTTACTAATAGTTTCTGGCCATTTGATCGTATAGAACTAGGCTTTCAAAGCATTTGTCTTCATTAAAAGAGCATACATCATTATCCGCTTTCAAAAAGGCCCCTGAACAGGGTAGTGAGCACTACCTTCGGAAAATTCTAACGTGTCAAAAACAAACCTTTTCTGAAGAAATGTGACAGGTTCAATAAACTCAGATTCAGAGAATACCAGGTCAAACATATAGAAGGATGATGTACTGAAGCTCAAAGCATCCAAACAGCCCAGCAGCTAAGGCATTCAGATTCAGTTCAAGTCTACTCCTGTTGCAGATAAAGGGTTTGAAAGCGACTTTTCTACATTCAGTGAGGCCTCTTAAGTTTACAAAGTCAGTCTTTCTCACTGAGTATCTTAATCATACAAAGTGGAATAGCTTCAACATGAGATATACAGCTTTAAAGCTATACCTAGGATTCATGTAGTGCTGTACAGAAATCTGGTAGGTCTGAATGGGCTATCGTAGGTACCAGAAAGAGTAGAGGTGAAGTAAACGTCTCTCTTTCTATTGGTACAGACAAAAAAGTAGAAGATATAGTTTTCCAATTAAGGGAATGATAAAATGAATAAGAAAGTAAGGTAAATGGGAATATTCAAAGGTGTATCAATTAGGATAGGTAAATAGTGGGTTGCTTCAAGAATCGGTCTTTGGATTGACAGCATTATTTTCCTTAGTGACCTTGTCACAAAATGTAGGAGCATGCTAATGAAGGCTGGGGTCACGAGAAAGGAGGATCAAAACAGGAATAATTAGTTTAGAGTTAGAACAACAAAAAAGCTCTGAAACGTAGTGATACAAGGTGCAAGCTCTGCACTTAAGAAATAATAAGCGTATCTATTTTCAGCAGAGGTCGCTTCCAGCCTGAACTACCCTTAGCTTAGTTGCTCATCAGCTAGAAAAAGCAGAAGAGAAAACAGAACTGGGTAAAACCAGTTAATCACAGAATACCTACAGGACATTTGTATAACTTATACCAAAATTAAGAAAAAGTGAAGCAGATGTTTCGAGTATGTATCAGTGCCACTGAGGTACATATGAGCCCTTACCTAGAACTATGGTTACATTTCCAGAATGACTTGTCCCGTAAAGAAGTGGAGAGCTGCGAGGATTATAAGGAGGGTGGGGAGCCTTTCAAATAGGTGGAGAGAAAACAATTTTGCTTGTGGAGAGGAAGCAGAGTTCTGTCTGCTAGCAGAGGCCAGCAAAAGGCTCACAGGGAACAGTGACTTTCTGAAAGGCGTCAAAAGAAAAGAAGTTACTCATGCCAAAGGCAACGCTAGGACGAGAGTAGAAGTACATAAAGTGGCCACGAATAGAGGCAGACCGGAAATGACATGAAGAGCCTCAGTCAGAATAAGAGTTTTGAAGCAACCATCCAATAGGACTAATGGGGTGACTGCAACGCCACTGCTTTTACAAAATGAAATCATAACCTAAGCTCCCAAGAAATCAGATTGGAGAGATGAATCAAGACATTTTTCCTGGTCAAATGCACTATGTTAAAATTTTTATTCCTCTTGATGAAACTGAAATGTTTAAATACAGAAGGAAAATGTTTCTCCCAAACAAATGCATAAAAGTGAAATATTCTGAAGTTTTTTCCCCATTTTTCTGATGTGGAAGAATGTGTGTGTGTTGCTTTAAATCACAATGAAACTAAGTACGGGGATTTTCTACAAGACAGGAATTCTGACTTTCTGTTGCTGGTGATCACTGCAGTAAGAAGTCCTTCTGACTTGCTCTTTTTTCCTTTTTGCTCCCCCCAGAACACCTCCCAGAAGGTGTTAGCGTGGAGGTCCCTTGCCACCCACCTGCCCACCAATCACAATGCTGTACGTTTTCTTGGAAAAGGTGCCTTAAACAGCGACTTAAATTAGCATACAACATGGAGAGGGTCTAGAAACGTGCAGGGGTCTGATTCCTCACTGACACAGCACTCAGAAAATAAACACCCTCAGACTGGACAGAAATGAATATGACGTTTCTAGATTCCAGTTTCCCACAAATTCAAACAATACTTGTTCACGCAAGCAAAGTCCTGCAGCATAGCAGGCGCCAAGCCAACACTGAATAGTTTGAATGACTATTTGGGAGAGAAAATTGCATGCATAACTTCATTTCTCAGTTATTTACTTGACGCACTGAGATAACAGGTGTCTTCCAAGGACTGTCTCACAGGATTTTAAATCAGCTTTAGGGGAAAGATAGGTTTGCACTCTGCCGGGCTTCCTGGTATGGCAGAGGTTCAGTTTGGCGAGGGGCAACGCTCGCCAGGACCCTCCCCAGCGAGATGTGGCAGGCAAGAGCCGTCAGGGCCAGCCCCGGCCCAGGCATCGCTCAGGCACCGCATTGCTCCGTCCTTCTTTGGGGAAGGCCACCAAATAAAAAGCACTGCTGCGAAGTAGAAATACCCGTCAGGGGGAAATACCCTGCCAGGAGGCACTCTTCTCTGCTATATGTAACACAGGCAACTTGCAACTACTCATCTAGCTACCACCAGTTCTGTACAAAATTTTATTTTGCCTTGAATGTCAAGCATATTACCAATTTCTCATAGTATGACAACAGAAAAACACCACATCAGAAAAAGCCACTTATAAAGCTTTGGTTAAGTTCAATACAAGATTCTGCATTAATTTAAGAAAAGGATTTTGGATTCTAATGGGAACTGTGCCTTTGCTCTTTATGTAAAAGCAAGCAATACACCTTATCAGCAAAGCATACAATGAAAATTACACAGAGCTTGCTTAAAATGAACCAGGAAACAGCATAACAAACATTACAGCTAGTTAGCCAGCAGTTAGACCTTTCTTCTTGTAAACCTGCTTCTTCTATGCGACAGCTGCAGTCCTTGGGGAGAAACAGCAAAGCGAATATAACTTAATCCATAATTATGCAGAACTGTTTCATTTTGCTTGTGCAAACATTATTTTTTTTTATTTTTGTCAAATAAGAGCTCCAAGCCATTTATACCAATTTTTAAAAAAGCAATTTTCACATAAGCCAGATCACCCACACGGGACCTTTTTGTGGTTGAACGTATCATCTTCAGTAAAATCTTGGCCCTGCTTGAATCAGTAGGAGTTCTACCCTTGCATTTCATCTTCATTTTAAACGAGGAATTGCATGACAAGGTAGATGATATTACTTCCATAAAAAGTCACAATACTTCTTTTTTTTCTCACTTTTTATAAAAATCTGATATATGCTTTTGCTAATGGAACACTTTGAGCTAAGACATGTGAAAAGTACACAAGCCAACGAGATTCACACACATATGAAATAAAAGCCAGCCACATTCTTTCAAAATCAAATCCTGTGTAGGTAGGCTTCATGTGGAAAATTTCACAGTAATTTACACCTGACCAATAACTATTAATGCCTAATCCTGCTCCCACTGGAGTCAACAGAAGTTTTGTACGTGACTTCAGCGGTAGCAGGAGTATGACAGGACACTTAAATAGTAAACAGCAAATATTATAGCAAATTTTACTCCTATTAAAACTAATCTGTCTTTAAAAACACTTGATATTCAATCAACGCAAGTTACAAAAAATTACTGGAGTGTCTTTTAGAAAGGAACATGTAACCTTTGGAATTCTTATTAATTTATAATATCAGAGGTACTTCTGTTCCTGTTTATGGGATTATTGCTGGTCACCTTCCTGAGACTTTAAAGACCATAAAAGACAAGCACCATACCTATTTCTCTAATGTATCATATCACAAATTAATAATTTGGTCCCTTTCTAAATGGATCTCTTCCCACAATGACACTAAAACACAGCGATGGATCACAGATTCCAGGGGGTCCGACTGGCCCCGGCATCCCAGGACTGCCACGATCTCCGTCTTTACCCGGCTGCCCACGTTCTCCAGGGCGTCCTTCCTTGCTCATACCCGGAGGGCCTTCAGGACCTTAACAACACATATGTAGTAAACACATACATTACAGAAGATACATTAAAATGAAAACAAGAGCAAATACCGACCCACAAAACCCCTGCTCTTTGCTGAAAAGCAGTATCCAGACAAAGAGAATGTCATTCCTTGAAAAAGACTCTTCCCATCACAAAGTGGTGTTTCTATGTTCATACTAATAATGCATTATCTGATCAAGATTTTAAATAAAAAAGCATGGAAAAGTCTTTAAATCTAAATAAAACTTTTACAAGGCAGTATAAAAATCTCCTTTAGTACACTGTTCATACTTTGACACACAATCTGGAATCCCAGGGCATGAATCAAAGTCCTCTTACTTCCATTCAGCTTTGGAACATCTCTTCCAAACACTCAGCTTTGTTTTTGGAAAGAACACACTGCTGTTAGGAAGAACACTTGCCTTCACTGAGCAATGGTTACAAGTCGCATGATTATACTGGGGCTCGGTTTTCCAATAAAACAGGTACTGCTTTGCAAAAGGCAGCTTGGCTGATTTCTAGACCCAGTCTGCCAAGAAATAGGAAACCCTGGTACCAATTCCTACAGGATCTACCTTATATTAAATAATGTGTTCTATGGCAATTTAAAAGGCATATAAGAGATGGACATGAAGCATTAAAAGGTATATGGTAATTAAGATGTGTAGAAAAATATTTCAGTCCTTCCAATTTATATTAACATTTTTATAAACCACATTTTTAAAATTATTCACATGCACTGAATGCACATGCAGAGCTGGACCAACCCTCACCTGGAGGACCAGGGGGACCTTGAATCCCAGGAACACCAATTCCTTGATTGCCTTTTGCTCCGTTCTTTCCTGGCAGGCCTGTGGATTAGTAAACACATGCACGTCTTTGCACACTAGAATATTTTTTTCTGAGAAATTCAGAAGTTAACACTTGAGATGAGTTATTGATTAAAAAATGTAATAGTTCAGAAGCAAACTATGGGATATAAAATAAGCATCTCCTTGTAATCTGCACAACATAATGGGCTCCTCAACTATCCTCATTTCTACTAAATTAAGAGTCAATGCAGCACCTGTTAAGGAGACAGACACTACATAGGGAGGAAATAGATGATGGAGAATTAAGAGAATTTTTTGTGTTCTTCGTAAGCAGTGACACATTTACCTTGCACCATGTGCTCAGGTACCTGCTCTGATACGTTCCCAGCCATTCCCTTACTCCACCCTCCTCTCCCAGCATGCAAAGCCAGAAGCAAGAAACAGCACCGCAGCTCACGAATGCAGTACCTCTCGTCCCACGAGCACCAGGGCGACCCGGAACCCCTGTCAGACCCGGAACACCGTCATTTCCTGGCAAACCGGGAAACCCTCGCGGGCCTTCTGGGCCTCTTGGACCTGGCGGCCCCGGAAGTCCTGGGGAAGCGCTTTGGGACTGGCAGTGATTGCAGTTCTGCAGCCTTCTGCTCTGCAGGATAGCAGGCAACTGGGCTGGGAGAATTCAAACAAAAATTGCTTAGAGCCTTGTGACAACACTACCACTGTGCACACTAAAATACAAAAGTATCAACCCCGCAACTACTATAAAAAAAAAATACGCTTCCTCTATTTAGAGAAGATAAATTGCCTTAAGAAACAAGATAGCTATGGAGGCTGTGGTACAGAAATATATATCTACAGCTATATATACATCAGTGATAAATCAGCACTAATGATCCTACTTTCAAGAAAGCATCTCGATAATTATCAGGAAGCCTCTTTCACATTTGAAATTAGAAAGGCACATTAAGAATCTCTGGAACTCACTTCTTAGTACATCTGAACACACCTGCCGAATAAATTCTTCCGAAAATTCTCGTGCCTGAATTGAACAGAGAAAGGTTATAAAATCAGAGATCGTTTCAAGTTTTCTAGCTGCTGAACATGACAAGTCTGAAGTTCAATACATACAGGTTTTCCATCTGAACCTGGTGGTCCCGGGGGTCCTCTGTCTCCTGGCTGACCTCTGAGACCAGGAGGTCCAACCAAGCCCTGGATACCAGATTCTCCTTTCTGTCCATTGTTGCCTCGAATGCCTGGATCTCCTTTCTCACCTTTCTGAAGTCAAAAACAACAAAAAGTCAATCATGTCTTTCACAGGGCATTTGGAAGCCATGTAGCACCAAGCAAATGCATTCTGAGAAAGTTTTCATTGATAATGTTCATAAAATGAATATGATCAAATTGTCAATGAAAATTAACTTGACACTGATTAGTATACCCATTTTACTAAAATGTATTGAAGCCTTTGGATTCTTTAATAACTATTTCACATACAAATATTTGCCAAATATATCTAGAAGTAAATTACCATTATGGATTTTTTTTTAATCTTTAAAGATTTAAATTTCAATCTTAAATAGATCTAATTTTGCTGATTAGGCAATATGAAACAAAAAGGCCTTCTTTTTTAATATACGGAAGAAAAGGTTTTATTCGCTTTTTCATGATAAATTAGCAAAGTCATTGCAGTACATTAACATTCTTCTTAGAAGGCTGGAAAAATTACAAGTGAAATCCTGGCTCCATTGAAGTCCTTGGCTAATTTCCCACTTACTATAATAGTCAAGAGACAAACAGTCAATAGACAAAGGAAAAAGTCGTTTGATTTCAGTTAGGTTTTTTTTTTTATTGTGACTTCAATTATTCTCCATATGATATGTTAACAACTGTAGTCCATTTGATTTCCTGGAAAAGGTTAAAATAATGTTGAAAAAGATTTTGATGCATCTTTATCAAAGCAATGATTCATCTATGTATGGAATTACCTACTGCAATAGTTGATGTGGAACTCTTTCCCTAAGCCGGAGCCAACAAAACTTCAGTATAATGTAATTTGGTACATGCCCAAGATTAAAGTTAGTATAGTATCTTTGCTCCCTGATGAATTTTTTCCATCCATTTTTGCACAGTTTCTGCATAGTGTTATCAGTAGCGTTAAAATTTTCTTTCATCCTTTCCAACTGCTTTAGATGGAATTATGGAAACAAGACAAGAGGATCGCTGTACATGACAAAGAAAACTTATTGGAGCAAATAACGCAAGTTTAAGAAGCACTTAGGCACATATTCCTCACAGACTTGCACTGGATTTTAAATTATGCAATTTATATTACATTGTACCATTTTAAATAGTACTATCAAAATATTTGACCTCAGAAAAAGATATGGTTCATTCAAAGCTTTCTGGCAGGCTCTGAATTAGTAACAACGCCCAGAGTTCCCCTATTGAATCAGGTACCTAGCTTCAAAACCAGTATCTGCTTACTCAGTTTTATGCAGAAACCTAATGCACAGGAATTTCACCCTGCTACATTTAGATGGCTTGTATCTCCAAACTGTGACGCTTTAACTGATAGCTACATGAGGAAAGACAGGTAACTGAAAAAGAAAGCACTTTGAACAAAAGGACCACAGTTGTTCAGGTTAATCGAGCTCTTTCACTAAGTCATTTAGTTTTGCTGTAAACGAAATTTTAAGCCAGTGGGGAAGTGCAACCCTGCTCTGAAAAGCCTTCACAGAAAAACATATTCAAGAACCTGGCCTTCCATGCATTTTAATTTATTACAAGTTTTTCTTTTTCTTTTGGCTTCCACTACTTTACGGGACCCATACAGCAAAAATATGTACGCACAAAAGACTCCACTAAAACAAGATAGTCACTTTTTCTTCTTAAAAAACTGAAAGAACTGAAATAAAATGTGACAAATGTCAGTTAAATGACTAAGAATACTGCTGGAAAGATGCTCCACCACTAAGATGCCAGGCACAAACTGAAGAGCAGTCTGTACACTCTTCCCATGACAGAAGTTGTGCACTAATTCAGAACTGACTTTCTCCAATGTTATAATCATATTTTAAGTTCTTGATACCGTCAGCTTGAACATAGTAGTCATGGGGACTTGGTGTTCTTAGTCACACGGGATAGATTTGCGATTGTTCATTTCTGTTACATGATTACAAAATGTTTTGGCATTTAACAGCCATTCTTAGCAATATGCTCACAGGCTCTGTGAACCTAGGAAGTAAGGTGTGGAGCACAGCAGAAGTTGTATGAGTTGCCATCTGAAAATCCAAACGATTATAATGATTTCTAACCATGTATTTACGCGGTTATTTCTAGAATTCATAGGCGGACATCTGGAGCAAGAAACTATTTCTAGTAGTTAGAAGCTATTTGCTTTTATTTTAATTATGTTTATAGCTACAGACTATGTTTACACATAGACATCTGACTTGCAAGTTGATTTATTTGGAATTAAATGTTTAAAAGGCTAGAAAGTATTAAGAATCAGAGAAATATTGGGAAAATGGCATCTACTGTATAAAAATATTACAGGCAAGAAGCCAGTGTATTAAAAAAAAAATCAGGAGAAAACACTGCAATCATCAGCACAACTGCCTGCAGAACTTGCCAAAAAGCAAACGAAACTGCTGACAGAACATTTTCTGCAGAGTATCCTGATCTTTTAATGGTCAGCCACGTCCCGTGTGTGGCCTTCTTTGTTAACCCTTGCTATCGGCAAAGAAAATCAAAAAACAGAAAAGAGCTCAATAACTGCTGAGAGTTATATGCTGACAAAAGCTTTCATTAAGGAGTCTGAGTGTAAAAAAAGACAACATATTTTACAAAAATTAGAAAATTAAAGTTATTTTATGATCTGATAAACACAATGACATTAGCTTTTAGTTAAAATATTATTAAAAGGATTTTTCAGGAAAAAAAATATATTATTGTGATGATTTAAGTTTAGAGGGATTAGGTTGATGGTATAAAAGTAACCTTTTAGCAATTTTAGCTATGATTTAGTAAAGCACCTTAGCCAAACTGTAATTTTAAGTATTTAGGACAATTTACAAAGTTAAATGCATAAAAATATTTAATTATTTATCTGAACTGAGCTTCCAAAGAATATGTCCAGTTACTGACATGCAACAATACATTACAAAAGACAGAAAATAACTGAACACAGAAATCTCTAAATAAAGTTGAAGTAGAATGGTACTAATGGGACAGTGTGCACCCTAATTTCATTTGGAATGAATCAAAAATAACTAACAAATTTAATCATCTAAATTCTCATATTTTAAACAACAGGCAACCTGAAGATCAAAAGGTCTGACCATAAATACATAAAATATAAAGCTGAGGCTTGTAGGAATATCCCAGCGATCAACAAATGTAGCTTCTGACAGCCCAAGAAGGACAATGCAGATGTGCTTCTCCTTACATGTAACCCCTCAAGTTTTATGCTGAGTTTAATTACTCCTGTATAAATCTAACAATAGAGAGCAAGGATCCTGCCCAGGATTTTCCGAGCCAGTCGCATGAGACAGAATCCTCTAAAAAAAGATGTTTGTAAAGGCTTCACTATATTCCTTTTTATTAACTATGAAATAAAGCCACACAATGAAAGCTCCTAGTCAAGCTTAAAACACACAGATAAATAGTTCAGCTGTGGAAATCCTTGCCCCAGGCTTTTTTGGAAGCTGCAAGTGCAGTATGTTGACATAGTTCAAAAGGAATGAGACAAGCTCATGAATGACATTAAATGCAAGGCTTTGGATCTAGCCTCTAGCTTACATCACAGAATCACAGAATGGTTGAGGTTGGAAGGGACCTTTAAAGATCATCTAGACCAACCTCCCTACTCAAGCAGGGTCACTGAGAGCACGTTGCCCAGGATCACATCCAGGTGGGTTTTGAATATCTCCAGAGAAGGAGACTCCACAGCCTCTCCGGGCAACTTGTTCAGCCTCACAGGAAAGAAGTTGTTCCTCACGTTCATACAGAACTTCCTGTGTTTCAGGTTGTGCCCACCGCCTCTCGTCCTCTTGCTGGGCACCGCAGAGAAAAGTCTGGCCTCATCCTTTTTACACCCCCCCCCCTTCAGATGCTTGTACACATTGATCAGATCCCCTCTCAGCCTTCTCTTCTCCAGGCTCAACAGGCCCAGTTCTCTCAGCCTTTCCTCGTAGGACAGATGCTCCAGTCCCTTCATCATCTTTGTAGCCCTCCGCTGCACTCTCTCCAGTAGCGCCGTGTCTCTCTTGTCCTGGGGAGCCCAGAACTGGACACAGTACTCCAGGTGAGGCCTCACCAGGGCTGAGGAGAGGGGCAGGATCACCTCCCTCCACCTGCTGACAACTCTCAGCCTAATGCACCCCAGGAGACCACGGGCCTTCTTGGCCACAAGGGCACATTGCTGCCTCATGCTTAACTTGTTGTCCACCAGCACTCCCACGTCCTTCTCTGCACAGCTACTTTCCAGCAGGTCAACCCCCAGCCTGTACTGCTGCATGGGGTTATTCCTCCCCACGTGCAGCACCCTGCACTTGCCTTTGTGGAACTTCAGGAGGTTCCTCTCTGCCCAGCTCTCCAGCCTCTCCAGGTCCCTTTGAATGGCAGCACAGTCTTCTGGTGTGTCAGCCTCTCCCCCCAGTTTAGTATCATCAGCAAACCTGCTGAGGGTGCACTCTGTGCCTTCCTCCAGGTCATTGATGAATAAGTTAAACAAGACTGGACCCAGGACTGACCCCTGGGGGACACCACTAGCTACAGGCCTCCAACTTGACTCTGCGCCGTTCACCACAACCCTCTGAGCTCGGCCATCCAGCCAGTTCTCAATCTACCTCACTGTCCACTCATCCAGCCCGCACTTCCTGAGATTGCCTATGAGGATGTGATGGGAGACAGTGTCGAAAGCCTTGCTGAAGTCCAGGTAGACAACATCCACTGCTATCCCCTCATCCCTCCAGCCAGTTGTCCCATCATAGGCAGCTATCAGATTGGTCAAGCATGATTTTCCTTTGGTGAATCCAGGCTGACTACTCCTCATCACCTTCTTGTCCTCCACACACTTAGAGATGGCATCCAGAATGAGCTGTTCCATCACCTTTCCCGGGATGGCTGGAGGTGAGGCTGACAGGCCTGTAGCTTCCTGGCTCCTCCTTCTTGCCCTTTGTGAAGACTGGAGTGACACTGGCTTTCTTCCAGTCCTCAGGCACCTCTCCTGTTCTCCAGCACCTTTCAAAGATGATGGTGAGTGGCCTAGCAAGAACATCTGCCTGCTCCCTTAGCACTCGTGGGTGCATCCCATCAGGGCCCATGGACTTATGGGTGTCAAGTTTGCCCAAGTTATCTCTAACTCGATCCTCCTCCACCAAGGGAAAGTCTTTCCTTCTCCAGACTTTCTCCCTGGTCTTCTGTGTCAGAGATTGCTAAGGGCTGGCCTTAGCAGTGAAGACGGAAGCAAAGAAGGCATTCAGTATCTCTGCCTTTTCTGCGTCCCATCTTGCCAGGGTCCCTGCCCCATTCAGTAGTGGGCTCACTTTTTCTCTAGTTTTCCTTTTGTTAATGATGTATTTGAAGAACCCCTTCTTGTCCTTGACATCCCTTGCCAGATTTAATTCCAAATGGGTCTTGGCCTTCCTTGTTGCATCCCTGCACACTCTGACAACGTCCCTATATTCATCCCAAGTGGCCTGTCCTTGCCTCCACCTCCTGTACACCTCCTGCTTATGTTTGAGTTTTGCCAGGAGTTCCTTGTTCATCCATGCAGGTCTCCTGTCCCCTTTACTCAACTTCTTGCTCAGAGGGATGCACCGATCTTGAGCCTGGAGAAAGTGATGCTTGAACACTAACCAGCTCTCTTGGACCCCCTCTTCCTTCTAAGGTTCAATCCCATGGGATTCCTCCAAGTAGGTCCCTGAAGAGGCCAAAGTTTGCTCCTGAAGTCCAGGGTTGCGATCCTACTCATTGCCCCGCTTCCTCCACGTAGGATCCTGAACTCCACCATCTCATGGTCACTGCAGCCAAGGCTGCCCCCAGCCTTCACATCTCCAACTAGACCTTCCTTGTTTGTTAGTACAAGGTCTAGCAGCACACCTTTCCTTGTTGGCTCCTCCATCACCTGTGTCAGAAAGTTATTATCAACGCTCCGCAGGAGCCTCCTGGATTGTTTGTGCCTGCTGTGTTCCTCCAGCAGACGTCAGGGTGGTTGAAGTCCTCCAAGAGAACCAGGGCCTGTGATTGTGAGGCTACTTCCAGCTGTCTGTAGAAGGCCTGCACCAAACATCCACAACAATGTCACTCTTGTTAGTCTGCCCTTTAATCTTTACCCATAAGTTCTTGACCCGCTTTTCATCCGCCCCTAGGCAGACCTCAATACGTTCCAGTTGCTCTCTCACATAAAGGGCAAATCCACAGCCTCACCTTCCTGGCCTGTCTTTCCTAAAAAGCATGTAGCCATTCACGACAACATTCCAGTCATGTGAGCCATCCCACCACGTCTCTGTAACTGCAAACGAGATCATGGCCCTGCAAAGGCACACAGTTTTCTAATTCTTCCTGCTTATTCCCCATATTGCATGCACTGGTGTACAGGCACTTCAGAGAGGTATTCGAGCATGCAAGCTTCCCAGGAGGGGTGCAAGAGGATACCCCAAAGTCATGTCTTGTAGGCACTTCCTTGGCTGCATGGACTTGCTGGAGGTATCCCCACTTGAGCCTTGTTTTGCTGTCTGGGTGGTCTCTATAACTCTCCCCTTCCCACATCTTTCCTAGGTTACAGCTCTCCTTGCCAGGTTGGCCACTCTGTTGGCAGACGCGTGTGCCCCGTTTAGTGAGGTGGATCCCATCTCTACCAATCAGTTGTTTTTCAAACAGGGTTCTTCCATGGTCATAGAAACCAACACCCTGTTCCCAATACCAGTGGCGCAGCCAGTTCTTTACTTGGAGAATCCATCTACTCCTCCTCTCACCCTTCACCGTAACTGGCAAGATCGAGGAGGAAACAACCTGGGCCCCCAGACCCTTGACCACCATCCCCAGAGCTCTGAAATCCTGTTCGATAGTTTCCAAGTTGCCCTTGGTATCATTGGTGCCCACATGGAAGAGCAGTAGGGGGTAACAGTCGGACGTATGGACAAGCCTTGGCAGTCTTTCCAGGACATCTCTGATTCGAGCCCCTGGCAGGCAACAAACCTCTCTAGACAAGAGGTCAGGTCGGCAGATAGGTGCCTCTGTCCCCTGCAGCAGGGAGTCACTTGCAACAATCACTCATTGCTTTTTCCGGATGTTCCTGCACGGCACAGGGTCTGTCAGGCCAGTGGCTTCCCTTGAAGCCATGCCCAGCTCCTCCTCAGCTTGCAGGGCACTAAACCTGTTCATCAACTGCAAGGCTTCAGGAAAGGCAAGACCTTTTCTCCAGCCTTCATCCAGCCTCTCCAGCCTTCATCTTCTACAGAGTTATGACTTACTGTTTCACATGGCACAGACCCCACCTGCATCTCCACTGCTGTGGGGAGTTCAGACTCCTGAAGCTGTAGGGTCTCTAAGAATATCCTGTCTAGCTCTTGCTCATCTTCACAGATGCTACACAGCCTGCTTACTTCCTCCCATAACTCCTTGACCTGGCGACACAGCTCATTAACAACTGCATATTTTCTGCAAAAGAGCTGACTGTCAGCCCCAGCCTCACGGAGAGGGCCCCAGGCACTCCCTGCAACCTGAGACCTGCAGAGCTACATCCACTGTCAGAAGGTCAGTCTGGGTGGAAGCCTCTGACACAGCAACTCCAACAGCACTGGGAATGAGCTCTGCAGCATGTTAAAACCATACCTGAGGAAGTGTACACTACTAAGACTGGAGATGACGGGGCCTTCTTGCACCGTTCTGCATGAACTGCTGCGTCTGTTTGCTGCCTCTGTTAGCTGCACTAAAATGCCCCTACGCTGTTGACTGCCAAAAACGGTGACAGTATGCAAGAGGAAGGATCTTCTTCAGGTGTTCTGTGTCTTATGTTTGTATCCTAAGCTGTATTGGCTGCTGCTTAAGAGAAGATACTGGACTAGATGGACCATTTTGACCAAATATTCAGTATTCTTCTATGAATTATTTCATATTTTTAATGAACTTAGAGCCTCTAGACTTTTTTCTTCAATTATTTAGTTTCTTCAGCCAGCATCTTCTTTGTGTTTTTTATTCTTTTAAAGGCAATGTTGGGCTTTAAAATTCTTTTTTTAATCTTGCATTTCATACACAATATGTATTTCACTGTCTCTTTTCAACTGTTACTTTTTTCTCTGCTCTGATATTTCTCAATTCATTTCTCTTCTCTTACTTGGAGTAAGCACTTTACAGATCATATAATGTGCAGAAACAAATAGAATACTTTTGTAATTTTGTGATTACGTATGAAGTACGTACCTCCCCTTGTTCTCCACGCAATCCTTTTGCTCCCTTTAGAAAGTAATACAAAAAAGAAATATTAGCAAAGCAAGTTGAAGCAAATTACTTGGGAACAAAAACATAATATTTTTGTCTTTTGTTTTAAAAATTAATTATGAACATTAATTTTAAAGGTTCTGTGATTCCTATTTCTACAAAAAAAGTAAACTGTATGTAAGGATTAAAAATATGTCATGGTGAGTAAACGCTTTAGTAATACCTTTAACATCACATACAAAAGGATAACTTGGGAATATAGCATACATACTATAAACTATATATTGTATTATTGTACAAGAAGTGCATAGACAAAACATTATTAACTCAACAAAACACAAGAGAAACAAAATTTTGCGGTCTACCTAGAGGAGACTCTGTATTCTATTTGTTCAATACTGTCTTACTAGGCAGAAATCAAGCTCAGAGCCGCTGACGTACAAATGTATTTTGTATGCCAGAGGTTACATTTTAGCAAACAGTTCCAGTGCCCTTTCTGCCAACTGGTTCAATGAAGTTACTGATCCTTCAGTTCCACGGCAAGACGGCAGCTCGGCTCAGGCTTTTTCACTTTTCTGATGGACTCTTATGGACAAAAGAATCTGCACTGTACCTTTGAGAAGTCCTGGAGCCTCTGGAAACCCGAGGAGGACCTACATATAGCACTGTCCATCAAAACTATCTGAATCATTGATTTTTTTTGGTTGTTGGCCAAACTTGATAAGTGTGGGAAAACAGTTTTAGGCCAATCTCATATTATTTTTTGAGCTTCTTCAAAAAAGTAAGCAGCTACAATTCAGGCTGTATCATTCTATCTGAAAAAAATATGTTCTCTTTCACTATCATTTTATTTTACCTTACAATTAAAAAAAATATTCAAATACGTCCATTATTCTCAAAATGAAAAAACAAAAAGTTTAATTTGTAAATGTTAGAGTAGGACACTACATTTGGTTAAAAAATATCACTGGCCTTTTAAACTTTTTTTTTCAAAAATTTCTGCTCCGCTTTACTACCAGACTTCTGTCAAGCTACATACCTCTGAGAGCGATAAAACCAGGCTAATATACAACGTAGACGTTTTTGCCCCTGCTTCACTGGAATTAGCTCCTACTGGCTACACAGGCAGCTGTATCAATGTCGTAATTCTGAAAAGCATAACTATGACTTCCTTCCAAGTCCAGTTTTAGCTATGTACCTCTAACAAATACTTTTCTCTTTAGACATGACATAGATTATGTAGTTAACAAGTATTTATAAATACTAACAGTTATTTTCTGTGGTGTAACAGCATAGCCAACTATGACACAACTAAAATACATTGACCCAGAGTTAAAAGAAAGAGAAACAACTGGATCTCACTGCTTTGCAGCTGAAACAGGAAACATCTGTAATTTCTGAGCACAGAAAAAGTCAGCAATGACTCCCAGTATACTACAGCAAGTAATGAAATGCATAAAACTGTAGCATGATGCATGCAGAATCTTAACATGTTAAGCATCACTCATAACCTTTCCACAAAAGCCACTTTGCACTGTTTTATGTTGTTTGTAATTGTTTCATGAAAATTTTCCATCATGATGAATCTAATTAAATAGTACAGGAAAATGTACTTTCATTCTCTTTCTCCAGACAAAATCTCCCAGAACCACAGAATCATGTTGGTCAGAGAGGACCTCTGAGGTTCAGCCTCCTTCCTGCTTGGAGCAGGTCCCGTTAAAGCAGGCTGCTCGGGGCCATGTCCAGTGCGGCTCTGAGTGTGTCCAAGGATGGAGCCTCCACAGCCTCCCTGGGCAACTGGCTCCAATGTTTGACCCCGCTTCCGGCAAAATGTTTTTGCGTTGCATCAAGTTGGAATTTTCTGTGTTCCAACTCATGTCCGCTTCCTCTTGTCCCTCCACCATGCACCTCTGAGAAGAGCGTGGCTCCATCTTCTCTACATACTTGTTTTATTGGCTATTTTTAAAATATTAGTTGTTTTATTCAGATAACTATAAACTCATGTTAAATATTTTTCATCTGATGTACAGAACTATCCATGCTGATAGAAGCAATCTTAAGCGACCATGAATTGTGGCTCTCTTAAACTGAGATCATTATTTTTAATAGTACCTGCAAGCCTGAGAGTCCTTCTCTTCCTTTCTCTCCTTTTTGTCCCTTCAGAAAAGAAATGCATCATCTTAAAATATACATTTATTTGGGAGGGATAATTAACCTACCAAAAATAATACAGAGAGGTAAATCCTAAAATCTCATCCTAAACCAGCTTCAATCAGTCTAAATACTTATTTTTCAAGAGTTCAGAGTAGAACCTGGGCTGGAAGGATATAGTTTCTACAAGATGGATAGATAATTTTAGAATACTTATATTTTGGAATAATGAGATAACATTCGGATAATTTTAGACTATTTTAAAATATGTAGATAATACCCCTGGTTACAATATCATAGGCAGGCAGAGGCAGGGTGGTGTTAGCTGGGTTACGAAGGTTTATAGGTCCCCTGCGACCACAGGAGGCAGGCAGCCTATCTCCACGACGGACCCAGGATGGGGCAAGGCAACATCCCCGTGACCCACAGCCGGAGCCACCCCAAGGTAGGGGCCGCGCAGGGCTGCCCTGGGTGCAGGCAGCGGGCTCACCCCCGGGCAGATGTACCAAGCTACGGCGCAGCTACCCATCTTCAAGCACGCCTTCCACGGAGCTTAATTTTTAAAATTCTCTTGAATCAACTTTTAACTCTTATATTAATAGCGATGGAAAATGATTTTGATTAGAAACAAAGTTGATATACCTGGATACCACTTTCACCTTGGCTTCCTTTGTCCCCCTGTAAAATTTTAGAAGAAAAGTCTCCACTGTAACACAATTTATCTCACAGATAAGTTATCTCTGTTTTAATTTAATTCAATAAATACAAGAGAAGCACCTACTAGCCTTTATTTATGTTGAAAGAAAACAAATCACTTTATCCCTGTGTACACAAACACTGAAAAACTGATATATGATACAGCAAAGAAAAAAAAGATTTTTTTAAATCAGAAAACATATTTATATTTAAATTTAATCAAAACTGTGCAAGAACTAAGTTTCATTTTCACCTGCTCCTCTTTACTTTGATAGAGATTTTTACTGTAATTAAACCTTGCTGGGGTGATTGGCAACGGAATGGGGCAAAAGGTACTTAAAATAAGGCATCTAGGTTTATCTAGTTGTCTGAATACCATCTAATTGCCAATAGAGAGAAACAGGCAGCTCTCAAAAACAATTCATCCCAATTAACAACAGAGGTATAAAATAGACACTTCCACAAGGGGCCTATCTCTATTACTGAGAAGGAAGCTTAAAGTTATGGGAGGTGGCTCCTGACCTAACTCTGACATCTTAAATCAGTGTGACTCTGCTAACAGATATGAATCAAGATGTTGGGCTTAAAAAACAGCAACTCATGAAACGAAAGACGGATCCATAAGGGTCATGCAAAATTGTCTTTAATAAAGAAAAGAAGCTGGATGGAGGTTTTGTTTTGTCAGTTACCTGGAAAAAGCCCAACATGTATGCGTGGTTTTTATTGGTGGTGGTGGTGATTTTTTAAGAGAGGCTATTTAGTTAAATGGAAACAGTAGCAGAGAGGAGATTTTGGCTACGGCAAATATTTTCCTGATTAAAAATTCCTCAAGATAGGAAGGTATTTATGCCAACTGTATTCGGGTGTATTGTACTTGAACATAAAGTATTTTACTTGGATTCAAGTTTTAAAATCAACTGAAGGGCTCTAGTTTATTGTCAGATGCCCAAACTGTACTTTTTGAGGGGTTTATCATACTTAAAGAGTTGTAACTTCAGTTAACTTCCAACACATATCCTGACTTGCATCTCCAAATATAATGGATGTTTTTTGCAAAACAGACTTACCATCTTCAGTTTTAAATTTAGAGATGTTCCATACTGATTTTAAGAAGGGAGATTTTGAATTACTGCTTTGGTACATACACTCCACATGACCCTTCGGTATTGGAACTACATGTGTTGATAATGAAATTATTTAAATTATTGTTATGATGCTGGCTCAACTCCCATCACTCTTCCATTGGTTTCAGTGCATTAAGTCAGGAAGTCTTTGTCCCTATATGCTCTCGAAATCACTGCCTCAGAAATTGTCAAAAGAATAATTTCTCCACGTTTTGCCTTGGAAAAGGGAACTCAGGCTGAGACATCCTCACCTAGATTTGGATTGCTCTCTAGCCTCCGCTGACTGTATTGACCAGGGACATGCTTCAGTTGGCTTAGCACAGGCACACAGCGCTATTTGGCGCATATGGCAGAGGACATCTGGAAGACCTCTGCTCTTCTGGAGCAGAAGCTAAGGTCTAGCAGAATATCTCTACGTGGGATATAGAAGGGTGGTGGTGTTTAAATACAACACCACCCTTTTAACTTCCTGCTTCACTTCTCCTTTCTATACTAAAGTATCTGATTCAACTGCAACGCCTATTACATGAAGGTCTTCACCTTCATAAAGGGGTCCTCTACGTTTCTGGTGTTTCTACACAGGTGTGTTATCATTTCTGATTTTTGACTAACTGCTTATTCCTCTCTGATGCCTTACCCGAGCTTCCTTTGCCTTTACAGGACCTCTTGCTTATCCTGAAATCTGTAATCTGAATGCAAATGTAATGGGAAAATACTTGCCCTAGCTGACACTCCATTATTTCCCAGAAAACACTGCTAAACTTCTAACACAAGTGTCAGACATAGGACCTAAAAATACCTAATTTACTTTTATATAAAAAATTTCTACAAGCTTAAAGGTTTAATTTGAGCTGATAGCAAATATAGCAACATTTTCAACCTTGACAGCTTGTTGCTTGAATAAATAGGTAGTTTGAAGGGTTTCAGGTAGACCTTGTTAACTATAATAAACTACATCCTAAGGAAACAAATCTGTTATATGACATCCAATTCAAAGACACAGTATAACAGTAAAAGAAGCCTTATACTCATATGCATCAATTAAGGAACGCATTTTTACAAAAATTTTCTTTGGCCAATTTGTAATGTTTTCCCATAGAAATAGAATGAAATACAGGAAGTAATAGCAGTACTCATTATCTTGGAAAACAATGAAACATTTAATTTTCAGGATATACATATTGTTCTATGAAAGTTGACTAGAATAAAGACATTTTAAAGCAAATATATAATGGATACAAATCAGAACTTCAGTTAGAATTAGAATTAATAGATTTTCAGCAATGCAATTATTTTGACTTAAAGTAATTTTAAACCACAAGAGCTGCAAGGTCTTCAACACAGGATTTCTCTCCCCAAATCATGTTACTGAAGATCACAGGGAACATTTTTTCCCATCTATTTCAGATAAACATGTAGTATTTCCTTCTCATAAATTTGCCTAAGAGCATATGAAAAGGAAAAATTCCTGGACTTTCTCTACTTCTTGGTTGAGTTATATAGAAGGAAGGTGCCACCCCTGGAAAACATAATCTAGAAAATGCGACTTTGTTAAATTCTGATAAAAATCTTTGCAGCTGCCCACAGGATGTAGCGAATAATGATTTTCAATTGCTTCTAATTTTTAGTTTCTTAAATCCCATTCTATAACTACTTCATAGCTGATTTTTCTCCTCAAGAGAATCAATTCACACTGCAATGAGTTACATTAAGAAACAAAAAAGTTAGCATTTGAAAACCAGATTTTTCTAGGCCTTTTTCAGCTCCCAATCAAACTAAAAGCATTGCATTACTGGCTGACACAAAACTGAGAAGTTTCAACAACACATCTCGCAGAAGAAAATGTAGGAGGAAAGCATTTAATGTAGTATTCATTATAGTCTTAAATTATTCAAATTTCAAAAATACTAAAGATCTATATTGCCTATAATGTTATCAACCTGAGACTCCTTAAAGACATGTGATTGTCATAAAATTCTGCATATTTAGACTTTAAAAATAAGAGGGACTATTCTAGAATTCAAACATCAATACTAAATTTTATAATGTTTTCACAAAACAATTCTTCAGCGCTGAAAATTTTCAGTATAACCACACGTCTCTAATACTTTTTGACAGATGCAACACTGAACTGAGAGACTGCAAGATCCTGAAGTTATGGCCGCTGTAAGAACTCAGTATGCAAGAGGGAAAAACATAGGTTCTTATTTGAAAAGAAGATGCAATTTCCAACATTGACCATATAAGCGGGATCCATTTCACGTAATTTTTGCCATCTAAAACTTCGACATATAATTTAGCTAATCGTCTAGACTTCTTCTATAGTCAATGGGGATATTTAAGCACTTTCAGATGCATCCCATCCTAAGAAAGGCATACAGTAAAGATGTGAATGAATGTACCCCTGAGGAGCTGAGACTCCCTCAACTAAATATGGAGAGAACCTGGGCTACTTGGTGAGATCAGATATGTAACTCTTAGTGGCTAAGGCTAACTGAAATGAATCTGTCCCAACTGCCTATAGTTAATTGCTCCAGTTCCTAGGGGATCTCCACAAAAGACTGTAGAATAGACTTTGTATATATAGCACTTGCTATAAGGAGATATAATACAAAGTAAATCATAGAATATACCATTATATACTATAATTCATCATTAAAAGTCCATTAATACCTACTTCATAACATTTTATTTTAATAGTTTCTCCCTTTTGGTCATTCTCTCCTCTCTAGGAAAAGTGATTGGTTTTCTAGAGAACGGACCTTCCAAAATTTACCGACTTTTGTCCAATACTAATGATGTATTAAAAAAGACAGGTTTTCCTCTAATAATGTTCACTTATAGGAAAAGCACTTCCAACAAAAGCTGTAAATAATGTAAAACGAGAAAAAATTGCTTACCTTTATACCTTGTGTGCCAGGGATGCCTGGGTAGCCTGGTTCTCCTGGAGCACCAGATCCTCCTAGTTCTCCCTGAGCAACACAATAGCTCCATAAATATTAATGAGGTGTTGAGTGAGAAACATACTGCACATTTTTCAAGATCATTTGATACGTTTTGGCTATGATATTCTGAAATTCTATGACTTACGATGATTAAAATGTCTAGAGAACTTGGGAAGGGATGCTGAATACAGACAAGCTGATTAATGCCACAAAAGGCTCTCCTAATTCTTCACTTTAGCATTCAAGTATATATGCATTGTAACTAAGAAGCAAATCATGCAAAAGTAAATCAATCTCTCCTTTAACTAGAGTACCTCCAGATTCATATTTACCTTGGCTCCTGAGGGTCCTGGTTTCCCCTGTATTCCAGGTTCACCTTTATCACCCTACAAAACAACGTAAGAGTGCAGCTGACGCATCAACATGTTTTGTTACATGCAGGATGAACTGCAAGCATAAACAAACACTGCTGGGAAATCTGCTCTTAAAAATAGTCACAGTGAATGGCTACAGTTCTGTCCCCTTTCAGTAAACCTGAAGTTTGAGCCCTCTTTCAGGAAAGGCAACAAAGATCTGCCTGCCTCTGCTCACCTGTCCCTTCCCGACCTGACAAATTTTCCCTGCCCAGTCATACCATATTTGTGTTGACTGACTTCACATTTGCATCATCTAATTTAACAAAAACTCTCAAAATGCTTGCACTAGTCTGAGCCAAAATATACTTTTATATTTTGCTTTTTACTGAAGTCGACAGAAGTTGCCATGTATTTAGCACGAGGTTTTCATTAAAAATTAAGCATTATGGATTACAGTCTTATGATTTTTCTCTGGGAACAGAGCTTATATTCTTAATGAGAGAAAAATACATCTCTTTCGTCCAAATGAAAGCATTTTTCACCAATGAAAACAAAACTAGTTATTTTTTTGGTCATTTGATAGGTGTTCCGTCTTCTTGATAACAGCAAAATATCGACCGCTTTAAAAAATGTTACCTTCAGCGTGCAATTTTAAATAAGTATGTAGTTTTGGATATAAAATAATGTACATGGAAATGGAGCTAACTGTAGATGCAAAGTTTGGGAAATGGAATTTATATTCCTAACTATTCCCCAGGACTTACAATTCAGTGCTTACTAGTCAAAACTCATCTCAGATTAAATTAAAAGGCTACAGTAACATATATGGATTTATAGTATCTATTTTAGTTTCTGAGAGCGCAGGTCAAATTAATTCTTCCTGTAGCTGCAGTACAATCAATTGCATTACATCTGAAATAATTTTGGCTCCACGGATGGAAAAAGCAACACATAACTTTATTTAACACAATTAAAATATAAATAAATGTAACACAGGCTGAAAGTTCTGATGTATACTGAGAACTGGCTCGTAGCACTGGAGAACATTTTCCAGGACTGTGCAGCTCAAACAAAATCTCACGACTGTTTCTGGAACAGTTCCAAACCTCATGAGATGACAAGCACCATTTGCTAAGCTATATTAAGCTCTCTCGAGCGCAGATACTGGACTATCGTAAAAGGTAATATATGGAAAACCACATAGCTACCTTTCTATATTCAATATATGGAGCAATTAGCTGCAAAACTCAAAATCCTGTCATTTTGTCATCAATAAAGCAGTCATTTATCAATGTCACAATGTCACAAAGTCACAAATGCTCACCTTAGGCCCAGGAGCTCCAGGTAGACCAAATGAACCTTCTGGTCCCATCAAACCCTATTTATTTTTGAAAAGGCAGAGATATTTCTAAAATAAGCTAGAGGAATAATAGCTTTAGTACAGTATATAAATTATTATTTATCATACATATTTCTGCAATGAAATAAATGGAGAGGAAATACAACCTTGCACAGTAGATTAGTTAGGCCTTCTACAGCCAAAGGAAATGTTACTACACAATGGAAAAAAACAACTTTTAGTAGGTCCTTAGCTATAATTCAAAGTGATACAAGAACATGTTTCTTAGTTTCCATTTAGGGTTCCCCAAAACAATGAAAATATAACTGGTATTTCAGGACTGGCTTGTTTCTTTCTGGCAGTATGTCCCTCAAGGTTGTGATGCCTTCACTCTACTTCCAAACTCTGACGAGATTTAGAGATAGCAGTTAACTTCGGGGCCACACCTTCACTTCTTGTGCAGAATCTTCAGGATTGAACCACTCATTCACACACTCACCAGCTTCTGCCATTTCAGGTCATGACACTTCAGCACACATGCATAGGCAGAGCATTGCCACACTCAGTCCCCTGGGCTCCTCTGATGGACATGTGTTGATACAGCCATGTTTAGCTGTCTTTGGTCCACACACAAACTAAGAACTAAAGGATAGTAAACCAACAACTGCCTGGGTTTCTCCTTTTTTTCTACTTAAAGTTACTCCCAAGTATACTTCAGAAAAGAAGACTTATTTTTAAGTCATACTTTCCAAGATGGAATTCCCATGTTTAGTATTTTCCACATCTGTTGTTAATATATGTCTTTCTCACCACTTCATCTCACTTCTCTTTGACTCTAGAACTCCGTGTATCAACAAATATAATGCATTATTATTGTTTTATTTGGACATGCATACATACTTTGAAATATGATCGACTATAAAAGTTTACTTGACAAGATACAGCCTAAAATACAAGCATACAGAAAGCCAAACACTTAAATAAGGCCACGAAATCGTTTGTTAGAGATTAAGTTTGATCAATGTTTCTAATTGTTAAGATTTCCAAAAACCACTGGATTTTTATTATTTAACCTAATTTTTGCTTTCATATATATATATATATAAATATATATATATATATATATATATATAAAAGCAACCACCCTCCATTCTGTAGTAAACATTAGGAACTATTCGGAGTATATTGTCAATGACATTATCCCAGATCTTCTTCAAAAGTGATCTGTGATCAAAAAAAAATAAGTTTACAGTAATTTGTTGCAAAGCCTGCAATTTAATTTTGCCAAAAAACATTGTAATGCTTTTGCTAAGACTGAAAGGATGGCTTTGTTTTTGCAAATACAAAGAAAACAAATTTAAAATATTTGGAAAATGAAGTAGTTCTTTGTACCAGTGCTTTAACAAGTATTTAATCAATTTTCTGGTATTTCACCTGTGCTTTCTGTTAACTGAGGCAACAGAGATAACTCAGGCTTCTTTCTCGCTGTGTTGCAAGAAATTACTGGACACCAAAAACTTTACTTTCCATTGAGAAACACACCAACTCGCTCTTTGGGCCACAGACACAGGGCTGTGAGTACATAGCATAAAAGGTATCAATCACAAGACTAAAGCTCGAGTAACTTTCCTGCTAATTGTCCTGAGGCTCAGCCTTTTCATACTCAGCCAGTCACACATGAAAATGCTCCTATTAAACCTCAATTTCTCTAATATAAATAATAATTTTATATGTGGCATCACTTCAAACACTTTTCTGAACTCCAAAGATTAGATCTGCTTGCTCTTACTTATCTCAAAAATCAGTCATCTTATCAAAGATGATGCCATTAATCTAGTATAACCTATTTTTTCTGTAAAGCAAAGGTTTACTATACCCAATGCCATTTCTTTCATAGTTTTGGAGTAGAAATTATCCGTTCTCCTCCAGCTGGAGTGAGGTCTCCAAGTTCTACTTCCACCCACAGCCTAGAAGATAGTGTTGTCGCATTAGCCATTTGCACATTATCCAGCAGGGAAAAGCAGGCACAAGTTTGGGGAGAGATAGTGTGGAAGACATGAGAAATGAAACTAGGGGATTTTTAGCTTCTTCCACATTACTAGCTTAGCATGGCCCTGTGTTTCAAGTCATGTAAGACGCTCCTGAGAGCCTATCCCCTACTGACACCACACTAGACTCCTACTTGGTGCCTGCATCACTCCCTGAACTGCAGATGTCATTAAGTGTTCATCACAGATATCCTCTGTTCTTCCCCTGTCATTTGTACAGAGGGCAAAAACTGTGTGTATAGCTGGATACTTTTTTTTTGTTTTTTGTTTTTTTTAAATTAGATCGGTTATATGTATATATCCTCGCTGAACTGCTAATGCATACTGGAGAAAGCAAATCAGAAAACAGGCTTAGTGTAACTAAAGGCCAGGAATACATCTACAGGAAACGGAGAAATAAAATGCAGTTGTCCCGAGTTTTACTTTAATTACTTTTACTTTAATTACTAGGCCATATTCAATGTATTTTATTTTAAATAATACAGTAAGAAGGCTACAAGGAATCAGCGTGCTACAAAAAGAAAACTTTCTCATGCAACATAGGAAAAGCTCGAGAACATAATCTGAAAATTATTGCTTAAAACGAAAGAAGAGTACGTCCTGAGCAAAAATAAATAAAAATTCAAGGACATAAAACATAGCGTTCATCACCACCACGACCCCCTACCCCGCATTTTCCAGGCCTGTCACTATTTATGCATCAGATAAATTAATAAATTACTGATGTTGGCAACATAATAGGCAACATAATTATTACTGAAGAAGAACTTGTTACTGAAGAATTTTCCCAAAGTATTAATAGGCCATCCACAAGTTTTCCATCTGTTTTTTCTGGAACAAACATAGTGTGACTAATACAAGGAAAATCCCACCATCTTTTCTGGTTGAAGTTCCCTAATGCCATACAAAATATTCATATATTCCATGCATCAATTTCCTACTTATTTTATCAGGTGAGAAAAGATGCATTAAACTGAGTTGGTAGGAAACATTAATAAATTATTTCAAGTGTATTACACAACCAGATGTTACCTATGAATGGCAGGCGAATTATTGAATAAATAGATACCCTTTGGAATCCCACAAGGTTCTATTATATTTGCATCCTCACCTTGAGCATTTTGTTCAGCTTTGCTCAGCAAGAAATAGAGAAAAAATTTCCACTGATAGGCAATAAAAATGATTAGAGGCACAGGTGAGACACCAAATGTGCAAGGAGTAGGAAATGCTTATACTAAAGATTTGGTGGAAAGGTAGAGAGAAACGTCATGCTTTGAATTGCTCGCCCTTCGGGTAATGTTTCTTCCAAGAGTGATCCAGACAACTGCAGTAACTGGTTCCCAAAGAAATGTATTCTTTCCAGAGAAGATCCATAGGTGGCTGAAAAAGTCCTTTAAGACCACAAAAAGAAAATTCACCGGCGTAGCTGCTTTATACAAAAGAGCTTCTGATGGCTGTCATGCACTGCTCATGCCTATCATAGAGCTGGGAAAGGAAGAGCTGCTAGGTGGATTCAGGGTAGCTGAATGTTGTGAAGAAAATTCGAAATGTGTTGGGTGATAGAGTAGCCCAGAATTTGTAAAATGCCAAAGTGGTTTCAAACTTTCTCTCCATCCAGGACCACACTGGTTTTAATTAACTGTGTATTTTATTAAGGAATTGCAAGTATGAAAAAAGACGTAAGCTCCTCAATACAGTTACAGACTTTCATATGCCTGTATAATCTGTGTTACCTGGAAACCAGGTTCAAGTTTTTTTATCCAGCATTACTCATAGAACGAGTTCAGGGCTCTTTCCTTTGTCTGTGGTTACCCACACAGAAACATGACAAAGCACAAACTGCACGCTTAGTTCCTCTGAATCTTCTGGATGAAAACCAATAAAACAAAGTGAAAAATGAAGAAGAAGAAAGGAAATAGGAAAGTAGGTAAGATCTGTGGACTTCACAACTTTGAGAAGTGTATTTACCACTTAGTAACCTCTTTAAAAAAATCAAAAAAATCCAGAAAAAATCCAGAAACTAAAACTATCTTCACTGGCTAGGTGCAGGCAAGAGCCGCTAAGCTGCATTTGACTCTGTCTTTTGGTGTTCCTTGGACAACAATGGCAACATGGAAAAGGCATATAACATTATCTCCCCCTGTAACATCTACTCTAAAGTTGCAGAATTCTGTAAAATAGATTATTCTTCCAATTGCAAAGATACAAAACTTTGGAAAACCCCACTTGTAAAAATGAACCCAAATGCAAACTTCTCACTCTTAATTCAATATTTGGAAGTAAGATTGTCTGACACCATGCTCAAGGCTCACAAATGACTCAGACGTAACGTTAACTAGGATTTTAGAGTGATTCCGTAAGAAAACCAGAGGATCAGAAGGTCCACAGCAGGCATCCTGATGATTAAGAAATGCAAACCAGTCCCCTTTCAGAGAGCCTCCCACTGTCCCATATTTGACCAGATATAAGCATGGATTTCTTTAAGTTCAGAATGAGCCTCTCCCCGTCTTCCACTTCAATACTGGAAAGCGGCCATTGAGCACCCTTCTTCTTTTGGAATGGAGGTAATCCGGCCTGATGCCTCATGAGATCACAAGAAAGTTCACTACTGATGAAACATCTTCATAAGGAAATATCTTGGAAAATAGATGAGGTAGGTAAATTAGGAGACAGCACAGTTAAGACATTGAATGAGAGAATCTCTCTTAATGATCTCCCAAATCCAAGAATCTGTAGTAATGTTCTCTCATTTGATGCCAAAGCAGCAAGAGGCTTAAGGTGAGAGCAAGGGCAGTAGAGAGAGTAATTTACAGCTTCCACCTAAAATTTCCAAACTTCAAAGTTACCACTGAGCTAACAACCTACATTTGCCATAGACTCATTATTTGTCATTGATGGAAGAAACATAGTGACTTCTAAGCATGGCTTCCCTATTTAGGGATAAAAAGGTCAGTGCCATTTGTACCTACAAAGCAGACATCTGCTTCTAAGCTGCTCCGTCTCTTCTTCCTTTTCATATGCTTAATCCTAAGGATTTTTCTGAAGCTCTGTCCAGAGTATTTTCCCTTTGCTGCTATTTAAGTCTCTCCGCTTAGACCAGCTGACTTCTTTTACTACTTCCTTTGATTTATCCCTCCATTTCAGATAGACTCTATGACTATTGCTCCAAGATTATTTTTTGCAAAATGTTTTATATGTGTTTACATGTTAGCTATGTGTTAATGTTTTACTTTATGCGGTTAGATGTTAGATTCTTTTTTGTCAAAACAATGCTATCACAGTATTCATAAGAATCTGATACTTCTTGTTGGTTTAGCCATTAGAAAACTGATCACTATCATTACCAAAATAAAAATCACAGATACAGTTGGACTCTATGATTACTTATCCTCCATTGCATTTTCCAATCTAAATATGTTATATATTATAGTTTCCCACACTGTGTAGTAACATTACAGAAATACTGAAATTTCCCAAGCAAATATTTTCACTGTAATACCTTCTTGGCTTCCTGAGAAAATGGAGTCGCACATTCAGCCTGGACTGAGCATGCACAGTCCTGTTACACGCACGAGATACAGCGAGTCTCAAGACAAGGCAAGAAAAAAAAAATTATCTTTTTCCCATTGTTGTCATACATGAGAAAATTTGCACATATCAGTGAGCTTCGAATCAAGAAGTGCTCTTATTTTTCCCACTGACAGGTACTATTAATTCTATATCCTGAATACAATGACATAAAATTATTTGTAGTTCCTGATCATAATAATACCAATATTACTTACAGTTTCCCCTGGAGATCCTTTTGTTCCTGGTTGTCCTGGTGGTCCAATTTCACCCTATAATTTTTCATATAAGTAGAATACTTGTATAATTAATGTATATACAGCTCGTTAAAATACCCTTTAGTTATGCAGAAATGTTTAACCCAGACTATTTTTCAAAGTATTAGAAAATTAACTCTTTTTTTTTTTTTTTAATCATGCACTCCTGGAATCACAGAAGACTAAATGAAAGATTTTCAAACATTGCTACTATGAAAACTCTCCTCTCAGGGCAAATTGAGCCCATAGTTTAGAAAGGGTACATATGTGCACAGCTTGTAACTGTGCTTTGAACTGCTAACAATACCTTTTGTCCTTTTGCTCCTTGATTTCCAGGGATTCCAGGAATTCCCTGAGAAGAAAAAAAGAAAACCTTTTAAATATATAGAATAGTTTCTCCAGAAAATAATATATATAAAAATCATGTCCTTATAAATTTAACAGTAGCCATATGATTAGGGTTCAAAATATGGGCAGGAAATAAAAAATTAAAAAAAAATAAAAGAAGAAGGTTTCAGCTGCAAATATGCAAACCATTTCACCCCAGGGATACAGTGAAACCTCCCAGTGCTTTCCTGCCAGGGCTCCAAGCCTGCAGGTGGGCAGGGTCACGGCACCCTGGTAACCCACTGCATGCTGGAGCGCTGCCCTGAAAATCCTAGCTAACACAAGGGAAGAGATGGTTTCTCTTACCCGTGATTTCCCACTGCAGAAACTACAGCATGAGTTTCGCATCTTCAGTCTTAAATAAGCAAGCTGGCTTTTAGAGCTATCATAATACATCTACATAATCAGTACTTTGTGCTATCAGGAACTGTAATTTCAGGCAAAAAATCTTCTTTTACAATATGATTACTTGTAGCTAGCTTCCTAAAATGATTATAAATCTTCACTACATGCTACAAAACATAAAGTTTCCTATAGACAGGAGTGACTTAGAGCGTTTCTCCTTCCAGCAAAGGTCCTGGTCAATAGGATACCGGATTTGATGACCAAGTACAACAAGCCCCATTTCCCATCTAAAATACGGCGACTGTTCACAGAACACAAGAGATGACTATTATCATATGTGAAAGGTGCTAGCTTCCACCCTCATAAATACTTGGAGATTCCTAACATTTACTCAGTGTCCTTGCTCATTTAACTCTGCAGTGTACCTCACACTGTTTGCTTATAGTGATAATTTAAATGAATATAATTCGGCCTTTGAAACAAAACTCCACGTATACTTAAAACACCATTCTAAACTCAATCAAATTCTTCTCTCCGCTAAACCTATTTGTTCTTACTTGTATCGTCATTAATTCACAGTAAATCCATTGCAGAATTTGGCATACTGACTTTACATTTTAATCTAATATTTTAATTAATATGCTCCAGGGAAAATGGTAAGTGGATTGTTCTAGACATTACCTAAAAAAGGCACTTTATGAAAAAAAAAATACATACATACATATATATATACCAACCTGAACGTACCAGATAGGAATAACATGATGGTCATTTCTGTAAGAATTACATTTGTGCAACACTGGCTTGGAAAAGGTAGCACAGTTTTGCAGTTTGCACCTGCCTTCCAGATCCTAGTAACTCTATCAGAAAGAAGCAGTGTGGCGGTCAACGGCAAACGACTTAGCAATGGTATTTCACAAGTCATCGAAATTCCAATTCTTCATTAAAAGAAGAGATCACTGGACATAATACAATCAACTGGAAAAAAGGCCTCGTTCTATGACTTTCACTCAAATTGTGTAAAGAGTCTTCTTGCTAAACTGCTGTTCTTTTGTCCAAACCCGTCTTAGATCTTGTGCACAAATACAGAGATAAAAAATGGGGTATATTTATTACCACATTTAGGATATTCCAGATCTCTTCTTGAGTTCTCAGTACAATTATTTACTAGCTAATTGCTGTAACTGTAAAATATAAAGCTTAAATATAAATTTCTGTAATTGTAATACAAAACTGTGAATTTCATACGCGCTGACAAAAATCTCCCAGTAGGCAGCAACCTTTTTTTACTGAAGGCATGTGCCAAAGCTTTTCATAGCCACATTTCTGTGCTGTCTTCAGGGCAAAGAGGGACCACTCCCCATACACAACACAGAGAATGATTTATGATCATATAAACATGCCAAAGAAGAAAAAATACAATGTCTTGCTGAGCTCTGTTGAACTTTCTTGCCTAAAAGGAATCACTGACACAACACCTTTAACTTTATCTTTGTATCAATGGCAAAGAAGGATAAAATTCAAAGAACAATAGGAAAACTAAGCCATAATTTCTCTTTTTCTTTTTTTTTTAATTGATTGATTCTGCACAACTGAAGCGCACGGAATTTAGGCTCTTATTTCAGTGGGAGCAGGTCCAGATCCTTAAAATTCTTGCATAGCTCACTGACATTCACTCACCTAAGAATGAATCTATCATTTACATCAATCTGAGTGATTCCTAGAGTACATGGGGTGGAGATTTTCAGTTATTCACCACATGTCATCTGGCACAGAAAAAGGAGAATCAAGTGCCTAATTTGGTCATAAAAAAAGTTTTTTCCTCGTGAGGGTTACTTTCCTGTATAGCTTCCATGGTTCAGCAATTGCAAAGACTAATTTCTGTAGGATCAGGTTCAGCATGCCTAAAAAATTAAATTAAATTTCCTTCTCAGTATCTGTTCCCAATCTATTACTTCCTTATATATGGTATAACACCTGGTCATGCCAATTAGAATTACTTGCACTTTCCCAAAGGAGAAGGTTAAAAAGTAGTTTAGCTAGCCTGAGTTTCTTCCCTAACTTCTAGGTTAAAAGCCAAATCAAGTTTTGGAAATGTATTAGAAACCTCATTCCCAAACAGAGATTTCACATGCAGTACAAGTCTTCCGAATATGAGCCATTTTTTTTTTCCACCATTAGTAATAAAACACTTTTAACAGGAAGTTATGTTTAATAGGGTGACATAACACTAAGCCATCAAAGAAACCTTACTGTAATTATCAAAGGATGTATTCTCATTTTAAAGCATGAGCTGAAGCAATTAGTTTTACTCCATTTGTAAAATAAAAATGTAATTTTTGTGAACCGTATATTGTAACTAAAATTATCACAAATGCCTGTCTTTAATCAAAACTTAACATGAAACAGACCCATCATGCAATTTTTCTGCCATTAAGGGAAACACAATGTTTGGAACTACTACAAATGGGAAAACTGCCACCCGCTGGGAGTAACAGAATAAATGCTATGGAATAATTCATGATTCACTGGCCCAGGAAAAAGACTGCCTTTGGGGGTGTCCCTTGCAAAACTATCAGGCAACGTTTTGTTCAATATGAAATACAAAAAAGGGGAAGGCAATTTTCTAGATTCTCTTTTCTCCCTCTTTTCAGAAAGCTTATTTTAAATGGTTCATATTTATCATATATGCAGTTATAATACCAATAAAACACAGCATTGCATTTGTGACCAGAATAGCTGGAAATCAAAGAATCTACTGCACTTTAATGATTTCTGTCCTTACACGTGAGTTAGACCACATTACCCCCCTGAATCAGTTAATTTGTTCCCCTTCTTCTTCTACACCAAATTTAATGTAAGGCTTATTCACTATTGTTCCATCTTTTTTAAATTATATGTATTGCAAGCCTGACTACTGCCTTAGCTTTTCCAGTAGCGTCAGTCTGACTTCCTCCATAACTTAACTTCCTTTACATACCCTCTCTCTTCTCTGAAATTTTCCCTTAAATGGGAAGTCCTGCCTTACACCTATAGCAACCTGAAAATTATTAATTATTTTAACCTTAACCAGTAAGTGATATAATCACACAAAATTTAAAGCCAGCAAGATAGCCTAGAAACAGGTGGTTCACTGGTTTAAAAGTGTGGATATTCAAAAGTTTCTCAACAGCAGCCTTATCACCCACAGCTAACTTCGCGCCCAGGAATTACGTGACTACGTATCAGTTAGCCCAACAGCTAAGCCAGATTATTTAATTATGCAGACACCTCTCTCTTTACCCTTCCTTTACGTGGGCTCCTTTGCCCGTTCAGTCACCTGTTTCTGCCTCCCACCGCGTGTTTCGCTGCCCGTATCTACCAGCCCAGCAGCTGCCCGAGCGCTCGTCGCAGCCCCTTGGAGGCCCCGCTGTAGGTACCCAAAGTGACACCTGAGTGTCACCGAGGCAACCAAAACAGCCGCTTCTGTCTTTAAAAAGAGATGCCTGGCCCCCCTAAGTAGTGTCATACATGCCAGCTCTTTCAGACGCCCTGCGATGCCTCAGATGGCCCCGGTGCCAACGCGTGGGTGACCAAGTCCCACACCTTGACGCCGTGCTCGCTGGAGCAAGAATCACCTCTTCTTCTTCCCTTGCGTGCACTCGCCTCGCACAGCTGGTTAGAGTCCAAAATCTCCTGGTAAAGCCTTCACGTCGGCTAGAATCACAAGACACGTAACTGCAAGGCAGGGTACGCGAAGGTAAAAGGAGCTCGGGGTGTGTTTGACATGTGGGAGACAGCAATGCTCACCCACGGGCTGCACAACTGCACTGCAAAACGCAGCTCGCCTGGGTATGCACCTAAATCCCCCGCCGCACCCTTCCTCAGCAGCTCTTAAATCCCTCCGCAGCTGGGAGTTCAGCACACCCAAAAGCACAAACTTGTTTCCGGTATGATTATGAGCCTCAGTGGTGATACATATACAATCCGGTATAAATATTCAGTTTTTATCTCCATTTTAGCAATTTAAATAAATCTTCCATTCTTTGATAATACCTGGCAGATATAATGGATTTAACTGTAAAAGGAACGTGGTTGCACAGTCCCTGGAAAATCTTTCTGTAGCTTTCATTAATCATAAAGTGTCTATTTTTGTTTTTGGATGATATTAAACAGCTGGATTTTTTTCCATGCTGTTTTACAATAAATCCATTAAGTAAGTGGCCTGAAGCCTTATGTTTTCAAATCAACTAGGTACAAGCATTTTTACTTGAGGCACAAGCTACATTTCTCAATATATTTTTCCCACTTTTTCTAGCCAGTATTATAAATTATTTATACCTCCCCCTCTGCTTAACTTTATATTCATGAACAGTGGAAGAAAGCATGCAAAAAGACTTCTTCTGAACAAAACAAAACAGAAAATATTTTATTCCCAAAATGGGTATTTATTAGCCTATTAAGTTCTTTATTTTCTGTTACTCCATTTAATATTCCCCATCTTTTCAGTACCTAATAGTGCTTTACTCTTTAGTACTGGCACACCAGCCCTGGTAGGGAAAGTGGAAATTTCTAGACTACAGCTAACAAATTAGTTATCATAAAACTGTATCTCTGGAAGATGAAAAATTATGCATAGACGAGTTTCCAAAAGCTTTTCTGTTATGAGTAAACTGTTTTGCAAACTCCCCAAGGAGATTGAAGCAACATCAGTATAATTCTCTCCAAGGATCTTATTTTCTTATGGCAGGTATACAAAACTGTATCCTTTTAGCATACTGCCTTAAACATGCTCTCATTGAATACAGTACATCTGGACTTATTTGCAGTGTGCCAGACATTTGATAAATAAGGTCTAGGATAAATCCCTATGAGATAGTTTTTCAAACCATGCATTCTTCTTTCAACATCCACACAAAAATGCCTGAAATAATATCATTTTTCTCTATTAAAAATGATCATGATTTTAAAAGTTAGGATAAAAAAAATTACTTCCTGTTTAAATTATGAGACCTCCTGGAAAACTGAAAAGAAATAAAATCTAAGCTTAGCTCCTCCATTTTTGAGGTTATTCTTTGGGGGAAAAACCTACTACCTTCTCTACTACTATTACTGAATATCACTAAATAATACGGTTTTATTTTAAGGTTAAAGATGGTGTCTGCTTTCATAGCTTTTTTTTTTTTTATGAGAATGTTCTGCGAAGTTACTTTTAGTGACTCTACTTCTTTAAATTACATCCCTTGTCATACACAGATCCATTAACCATTAATCCATTAACCAGTAACCGGATCCATTAACCCTCTTCCTGTTAAAGGAGGGTCATATTCTAGCCAGCTGCCCATTTACACAACACAAATGAGAGCCGTAGCCTGCACAAGCCGCACAACATAATCCCAGCAAGGCACTAAGAAATTGTAACCAGAGGCTCAGGTTTATAAAGTCCATAGGCCTTCTACAAAAGTTGCCAGAAAGGTGCTAATTTTGACCCTATTCTTTTTGCAACAGTGTTATTGTTACCTAGGGTCAGCCAAAGTATTAGGCTTAAAACACATAAAGGACATGACTACCGTTAAAAAGATGACTTTTCTACTGTATATGAGGTCTCTGAATGATGTTTCAGTTAAATTGCTCCTTCCACTGAAAAATCTGCAGCTCTGATTCTGGGAAGACACTAACGGACATTACATAAGTTATACCAATACATCAAGATTCACAAAAGATATCTATCTACTCAGCTATTCCCATGATCCCTTTAATCACAATATCTAAGCGCCTAAAAATATGACTTGAATACAACTCGAACAAACTTGAATAAACATCCTTGATGCTACGTGAGAGATCTACTAGCAGTCATGGAAAAAAGTAGGAGTTGTATTTTGGATAAAAATACAACAACAGTGCAGGTATTTTTAAAAGATCACAGCAAATCTTTGATAATTCTAATGGAATGAAAGACAAAATCCATGTGGATAATGGATAAATGGATACTGTCCTACTGTGGAGAGAAGTAAAATATATATTAAAAAAATCTGATGAAGTTGCATCTTGCTACTGCTGACTAGTTGGGATAGATGACACAGAAAAATGGGCTAAATTCAAAGAAGCACTCCCACAATCACGAGTATCCACCGGACTAAGAGCTTTAAGTAAAATGCAGGAAAGGAGAAAGCACACTGAGTATTTTCACAGTTATAAGATCAGAGTTTTCAAACACTTCTCTTGGCAAATCAGTTATAAAAAATACAAAATGCAAATGTTTTAAACGTGGAACACAGTTGCCACTGTTGCATTGCCAACAACACAGGACTTGGAAACCTGTATAGCTGGAAAGCTGGAAACATTAATAGAAAATGAAAACCATGTATGTTTTGCCACAGGGTGAAACTGGTGTCTTCTAAAATCTTTGTGAATCCGCATCTGGCCAGACAAAGCCCAAGACCCCAACCCCACTGGTGACACCATGGTGTCCACCCCACAACCGAAGGCTGGGCACCAGACTTATCGAGTGGGCAAACTAGTGACCTCCCTTCTCTCCAAGAAGCTGAGACACTAACCCATGTGTCACAGCAGACACATGGGTATTTAAGCAGTTTTATGCTGCACCTCTGGCTGTCAGCCATCTAAGATGCAAGAACTGCAAGGCTGTTCACACAGGTCACAGCGATGTGGAAGAAAGCAATTTTTGGCCACCTCCCTTTCCTGTAGTAAGGGGCCACCCAGTGAAATCAGCTAGGAGCAGGGAGTTTGTTGAAGAACAGAACAAATCATGCATTTTCTCCACATGGTGCAAATCGTGAAACTTGCCACAGGACGTGGCAAAAGGAAATAAAAATGATTTCAAAAAAAGACTATAAAATTACTACAGAATTGGTCCATTGCTGGCTATTAAATAGTATGATCCAGCATGCACTTTTAGCTAAGGAATTCCCTAAACCTCTGATAAATAGAAAACTGGTAGTAAATATACCTGAAAAAATATTTTTCTATACACTCCTATCCATTGTCAGAGAAAGAACTATGTGATAAAGTTTTTCAGTTGTACCTAACAAAAGTTGGTGCAGGGAAATCAAATCCTTTTAGATGACAAAGAGGGAAAATCATACCTTGACTCACACAGTAATCACTAAGACTAAATCTAATTAGAAAGAATAATTGCTAAAGCAAAAATGAAGTGTGCAATGAGAGTCAGATTCTTTCTTAAATGGTTTAATATTTCTGTACTACACTATATCATTCTTCGTCTTACTGGACTCTTCATTCTTGGTCTCACGGGATGCAACAACCTTGTTCTTGCTGATGTTGTAGTATCAGCACTCACACCGGACCTCATTCCATATTGGTCCAACATGAGTAAAAGATGTTAAAATCCAAAAGGCAGGGGGGTTTTTTAGCTTGACCTAAGAACAGGATCCCACACACACTGCATTCCCTGTGCTTCATTAGCCCAGAGCGCTATTTGGTTTGTGAAATGTCATTTTTTCAGAACAACAGTTAAGCATAAATATATGATATTTTAAAATTATCTATCTGAAAAGAAAAAAATGCTGGTCATAACACACATCTCAACGAAGCTTTCCAATACAATGACATGTGGCACAAATGAAAAATTATATATTTTTATCAAGTTTTTAGAGTTTGGAGAAAAAAAGGCCTTCTACCATCAAAGTATTTTAATCTTGCCCACAGTTTTTAATTCAACTTTATAAATGACTTTAAATTCATGTTGCTGAAAGATTGTTTAGGTTTTCATCACATTTTGAATGGAAAGCCACCCTCTATTCAGACAAGGCTTTCCATAGATTCCATAGCTTCAGTTCACTGGAATTTTGACATGTAAAAATGACAGAAATGAAAACACTGCTGCACCAAATTTCCCCAAATTTGCTAGCACAGTATCTACTGGTTTCAGCACTTTTATTTTTTACAGCAAAAATAAGCAGCTTCCCAGCTGTACATCCCAGAAGAAAGGCAGGATGATTATTCTAGATGCTGGAGCTGCAGAGCAATGAGCTCTACTGCTGAAAGTAGCCAGATTGGAAGGAGTTAAGGGAGCTAAACACCAAAAAAAATGCAGAGACACAAGTCAGAAGAAAGAAACAACATCTCGATTTTGGGTTTTAAGCTCCTTGTGGACAGGGACTGTATTCATTGTTTCCCACGTTAAACCAATTGATTACCCTTTAAAAAAGAATGGAAATCACCCGCTTTCCACTACACAACTTTGTATCCGTTGACCACAAAAGCAAGAATATTGACTATATGCGATGCTAAGGTAAGTTTCTCTTTCTGGTGAAAGTTTGTTAGAATCACAAATACTACAGTTCTTCCCTATTCAACTTCTATCTTTTGCTATTTCTACACTTATGTAGTATGTTATCATTTATCTTGGGCAACCAACTTGTCCCTAATTCAGCACAGTGCACTAGACTAGTGCAATCCTGTTGGTTCTGAGTGAAGGACACTTGGAAGAAGCAAGAAACAAGTTACGTTGACAGACCAGCTACCACCTGAATATGGGAATAACAAAGAACCACATCGCTATTATTTATTTGTTCATTTTTTTCAGATGCACATTTTCTGCTAGGGTTCAGCTAACTTTAACCAACCTAAAAATCTAAACATTTAGTCTAAGCCAGTCTTCTAAGTTAGGCTTCCTCTAGCAATAATTAAAAAAAGGGGCAATTTCAGAAGAAGATTATCCCATCTATCTGAGACAACTATCTCATAATGGGATGAATAGTCCTATTCAGATATTAATCTCTTTCCACTGAGAGCGCAGGAAGCCCAAACGAAGAGTTGGACTAAGTATCTCTACCTGAGATGGCTAAATTTGGTGAAATGAAACCCATTCTGGACAATTGGCAGAGTACAGACCATAGATCTGATGCCCAGATGCAGCATTTAGAGTCCTGAAGGAGTTACAGCTAGACTGGTTTATATTATCAAGCTGATCACAGTTCTCAAGGAGATTGTAATTCAAATCTTCTGAGGACGTACAGCAAATCTTTCCTCTGGCTTGTCCCATATGCTAACAGAGAATGACGACCAGAGGAAGGCTGGCTGTCATATTGCCTCCCTGCTGAAACTGCATCGAAAGAAGGAAACTCAAACCTCCTTTTGGTCACCCTGCTTTCACCTCTGGCTCAGTTCTCTTCCTCAGCAACATTTTGACTTGTAACTTGAAAAATGCTGATTCAAAGCATACTGGACTATAAAATGTTATTGGCCCATGACTTCAGGTCTAATCTTTTTTCTTTTCTCCTCCCCACTATTGTGTTTAATCAGCTATTGAGCTTGCATAGTCAACTTTAGCCTTCTTCAGCTGAAAGACTTCGATTGCTTACCTATTTTTAAATGCAGACCTACTCGTCAAAGTTAATAATTAAAATGTAGTCTTTGGCTATATGGTCATATATAAGCTTAAACAGTATATTCTTCAAATATACTTAAAAGAGGAAATACTTAGGAAGAGTAATAAAATAAAATAAAAAGAGTTCAGTGAGGTGTCCTACAATGTGCGTGCATATGCTTCATGAATGGTAATTTTATGTAGGAAGAAATATTTGTTTCTTGTCAAATCACAGTACATTTAGAAAGAGAAAAGTTATTTGTGTTTGATTTGTAAGAATGCTAAGTCTACGCATAAAAGTGAAATATGAAATTGCACACAAACAGAAATTGCACTGTGAAGAGTAAGCTCCTAAAGCGTTACCTGTGATTTGGTGGAATTACCAACATTCAGTTTAAAAAAACTACTTTGGTTATTGAATTCATACATCATAAACAGGGGGAAAAGGACACATAAACACTTTGCTTTTATACATCATAAATGATAATCTTAGACTTAAAACTTTATTGTCTGACAAATATTTAAAGATTCAAATCATTTGTTTTTTGCGAAATATTTCAACATTGCTAAAACAATGCTGAAAAATTCAGGCCTATCTTAATCTCCTATGCAATTCATCTTTTGACACCTGGCAAAGATGAAAGACCGCAGTAAGCACAATGTACTGCGAGTTGCCACTTACAAAAGGCACACATTCATTACATATTCCTGTAATTTACAGTCTATCATATATGACACTTTCTTCACACAATTTGTAACAGTGATTGAACACAGTTGCTCAGTAAAAGTCATGAATACATCTGCTGTGCATTACAGGTGAAAGCATTACATAAGCGTCATCCTTAAATACTTTCATAAGATTACAAATATGTTCTATGTCTTGTATTTTTGCATAGAATCTACTGTGCAAGTGACTCTCTATCGTTACTAAAAATATGCTATAATCTGAGATATTTCATATCCTACCTCTGAAATAGGTGAAAGTGGAAACTTAGTAGAGACAAATATGCAGATAACAAAGTTAGCATTGCTGCAAAATATTTAAATACGATAAGAAAAAAAATATTTGACATTTCACTTACTTGTAACTCTTCAGCCACCATCCAAGAATGGGATGTTTACTCCACTGGTTGTCATTTTTTTTCTTCTTTACAAAATGACTTTTTTCATTTTTTCCTTTCTTTCTCCATAAACTGCAAAAGTGTTGCTTCAATGACTTCAAATATTTTGTCATATCATATATTTGTTTAAGAGGAGATGCACATAAGACTTAATCAGGCCAAAACCATGTGATGGTACTGCCACCCAATCAGGACTGTTGGGTGCTTCTGTTGTCAGAATATAATTCAAATTCACAAGTATTTCACTATTTATTTATGTGCTGCTGATCTTCCAAATGCTGTTTTATTTTTCTGATTCTAGGCATAATGTTTCTGTTGAGGTACAAAATCCATTTTGTTAAATATGCCATTTCCAGACTGCTATCTAAATTACTGGATGATTAGACAATGTCTGGAATTGTTCCTTGAAACCTAAACTTCCTCGTAAACTGTGAGAGTTAACAAGAAAACTGTAAGCTGAGAATACTGAAAAGACGTTGCTGTTACAAGATTAATCAGCACACCTGAAATATTGTTTACTGGGAGTATAAATGCCAACTTTCCTGGTATTTAAATGGGAGATATCAGCCCAACACACAACGCTGCAAATAGCAGTCCAAATTCTCTCTTCAAGCGTCTCCTACTTCAGCACAGCTTTTCATGTATGAAATTATCAGATAAGTTCCGGAATCCCCTAACTGTTATCATTGACATCAGCTGGATCAAAAAGAACGCAAAACTGAGTCCTTTTTAAAATATCACACATTAAACAAAGTGAATGTTAATCCCTTTAGGCACATATATTTTATACCAGTTTTACTACGTTGCTTTCAAGATCTCTAGCGGTTATTCCACTAGCGTGGTGCATAAACCACTTTTCTCTGGAAAGTATTAGATCAGATTAAATCACATTAAATGCTTAAGCAAACACATAATTTAATACTCTTAAAGGGAAAATAAAGAATGATTAAAGGACTTCTGAACTTTCTAACTTGAATCAGAGATACCCAGAGAGACCTAAAATAGATTCCCCCCTACACACAAATTATATGGTTATAATTTCTGAAATCCAACAGTTCAGCAACCAATCACATTTTAAAAATCAGATTTGGGAGTTAAGAAGTTCTGAGAGAGAATACAGAGTTTATTTGCAGTTCTGTGGACCTCTGCATCCAGCTCCCCAAAAATGTCTGCTTAATTAACTCCAGTAACTTCTGAGAACATCTTATTTTTATTTAAAGCTGAAGCAATAATACGTTGGCTAATATATTTTAAATGCATCTGTTCATCATGTGCTTAAAATAACATAAAGTAACTCATCCGAAATGCTTTCAAATTATAATTAGTTGTATTAAATTGATGCTTTTCCACATCAGAGCAGAACACTAAGTCAAACGGTATAGCTCTAATGTCCAAATACTCACATACTATCTCTTAGGAAGGTGCACAGAAACACCAGTACTAAGAACATCTGGTTTCTGACATTCAGGAAAAAAGTAGTGCTGTTTGTGAGCTTGCGTATATTACAGTTACTACAAATGATAAGAAGGTCTCCAGTATCCTAAATGGGCAAACATATATATGGATTTCGGAGTAATATAACTCCTAAAGGGGATATGTTATGCATTACTGTGTACGTTCATCCTGTCAAGTTGATTCACTCTCAGTTTCACGCCAGATCTCTAAGTCCCATTTCATCCAAGCTGTGTACGCAACAGCTGAATGCTGAAGCTCCAATATGAAGTGAACACGATCATTCCCTCAGTGGGAAAAACCACATATGAAACAGTCTGTCACAGCTCATGACATCATGCTCAGACAGTTTAAGCATATGCCACTCAAAATACTTGATCTAGGAATCAAAGCTCACCTTCTATTACAAGTACACTAATAGATAGAATCTCAGGGTTAAAGTCTTTACTTGAAAATTCCCAATAAACGCATAAAATTATTTTAATGCATAAAATAGAAATGCATAGAAAAAAATTTCACTCTTCCGCTCCAAGAGTTTGTGTTGTTTATGCACATACAGGACTAGCTCATCGGAATCACTAATGGGGTACAAATAAATAAGCTGTACCTACAATTTTGTGTTTTGAAGAGAGATACTGCACATTTTAACAAAAATGCACTTTAAACTGTTAATTGCAGGACATATACTCTTAAGAATTGCAGAGTCACTCTCTTTGACCAAATTTTTTTAATTTATAAAAGATTAATAAATTATTAAGAGACATTGGAATAAGCAGGTAACATCTATCCGTTGTAATAAAATTTAGCAAGTCAATAGGGAGATTTTAATTTGGTACTACATACTTGGCAGAGGTGTTTCCATCACTATGCTTATAAACGAGTTGCAGTGGAGGAGGAATGCTGGTATGTAACCTTTACCAGCGTGAATTAGTAAGAAAAGTGCTAGCATATCCATAAAAAGGTCACTAGAGCCTACAAGCATAAAACAGACCACGCTAAGTACTGCTTAGAGCTATTTATAGCAAATGCCATTCATGTCCATAATAGGCTTACAACAACTACAGCTCTTTAGTATTTCCTTTTAACTTTTAAGAAACTGCCTCTGTGAACGCTGCGTTTACAAAATATTCTTTAATAAATGTCAGTAAGGTATGGCATCTTTTCTCAACTTGATTTTCCAGACTAAGTTACCTGATTTGAAATGTTACTAACTGCAAAATTCCAAAAATAACATATCCTAAGCCTTTGCAAGCAAAATAAAACCAAAAAGATACTATATAATTACAGAACATGAATCTAATTAATCTAATTGCATGCTCCGCAAAGATAGATATTTAAAAAACAGCAATCATGAGGAAGAGAGAGGAAGTGAGAATTAGATGGGAGAGAACTGTTTGACTTTACAACTTTGAAATACAGGCATAATTTTCCAAGCTGCATTAGGTCAGTAGGCCCAAGTCTATCGCAACATTTGCTGTGGCCCCTCTCCAGACTGAATTCAATGGGAATCTTTCCATTGACTTCAAAAGGCTTTGGATCGACAACTATGTTGTCATGTTTTACGTAATTTTTGTCAGCTGGGAATTGCAGAGTAGCTGAGACCTGTCTGCCTGCAGTTCCAGCAGTCTTTAATCACCTGTTTCTTTACAGTGTCATTCTCAAATGTATCTTCTTAATAGCAATTGACAATGCAAGACATTGTCTGCAGACAATGTAGTACTGAATGAATTTAATTAAAATAACTTGTCAGACAGAATGGTGAAGATGAGCAAGCTAAGTATTTTAAAAATACATACACCTAAAGCGAACTTACAAGTAATAAATGAGGGGAAAATCTGCACTCAGTTTAAAAAATGTAGCTCAGCTTACAGCAATCACTGTGTAGTTACAGAAAGATTACTGATATCCTTGTGTTGTCAAAGCTGTCATCCCTTCCGTTTCTCAAGTGGTAACAAAAATTAACAACATGTGTCATAGTAGTTCCAGTAATCAGAAAGTCATCAGAACTCTCACATTTCAGGGAAAAATGACATACATTTGGCGGGGGGAGGGTTAGGAGAAAAGGCTACGCAAATATGAGGAAAACAGAGAACAGGTTGAGAGAAAGAGACAAACAAGACCAGTAAAGCATTCCTGCTTCTGAAAAGACTACTCTTATCTAAAGAAGAAATTAATAAACATCCATCAAAAAATTAATTCAGCTAACCAAACCTACCTGTTAATAAATGATGTATATGATATGTGCTTATTCAAGGCTCAAGAGATGCATCAGCTGTCTATGTCAAAAAAAACCCTAAACTGAAAAAACACTTCATTTTATATATGAAAAATATTTACAGGTCAAAGCCAAATTTTTCAGCAAAGAAATCAGATATTCTTTTTGCATACCAAACTTGACACCCATTAGGCACGCTCTGCAGAGCAAATGCTAGTTCTGCTTGCTTCCCTTATGACTGTAGTATTGGCACCTTTGAAAAGTAGGCCAGCGGTGTTCAGAATTCAGTAGCCACTACTGAACCATCTCAGGCGAGTGGAAAGGCATGAAAATTAGATCTGCAGCTAAGAATTTTGATGGACTGAAACCAACTAGCTGGCCAAGTCTCCTGTGCAAGCTGATCACTTTTTTTTATTAAGGGCTGCCAGGAAGTCCTGTCTTCTAAACACATTACATCTAAAGTGAGTGCTACTTTATAGTGGGCCTATTTAAGGAAATACAAAACCTGACTGAATACTTAGTATTCTATGACATATTTCCAAGAAGCGTATTAAATCTACACAAAGCACGACCCTTCGTGCACTAACACTTACTCTAATAGGATTTTTAAGCGTTAATCTTCTATTGAGAGAATAGAAGTGGAAGTACAACAGTGATCAAACTAGGTGCATTAATCAAAATAAGCTAAGTCACGCATTCAGAGAAAACATTTTTGTCAGAGAAAAATATTTTTTCAGAGAAAAGATTTTCTATTGCATATATACATACTACAGAGTTTTTCGGTCTGTCTCTAACTGCAGGGTCAGAAGTATTTCATAACTCACACTACATAAGTGCAGATATAAAACATAAGTGTTGAATAAATGGTATATTATTGATTAACCAAAACTAGTATAAAAGCATATAGTATCATATCAACACAAAGCGCATCAAGCAAAGAATGTCCTACTGATCACTGAAAAGTAGGTACGTGCATACATGCAGTGCAAATATTTCACTTCCACTTATTTCACTTAGTGGTCATCATCCTTTCCAGTCAATATTCAAACTAAGTGAATAATCATTGAGCTATTCAGTAATTTGGATTTCTTCTTTTATTTGTCAATTAGAAAGAGAGGACTGACAAAGAATTCACACATGATGCAACTTTCTCAAATATAGTCATTATCAGAAACAACTCAGCAAATAATTTTGGTGACTATGACCACTAAAAGTACAAAATTTGAACTATTTTATTAAAGATGAATTGAATAGTACCTTTCTTCCTAAACAGTCTAGTTTAGCTCTAAGACTCTATTGGTATAGTGAATCTATAGACTAAGACTACTGCTGTATTTAATGTATATAGTTAATACAAAGTTAATGTTCCATAAAAGGTATTCCTCTCTACACACCATTTATTTCATATTTTCACTGAAATATGGTATAGTGTTAGGTATTTCTCTTCTCGGGTTTATTCATTAGAATATATGCAAGGCTAGAAGCACAAAAGCGTGCAAACAACTGAGGTGAATGGAAATTTGTTTCAGCAGGTAAATGTATACGGATTACCATTTTTCAGAATTTCCTCAATCCTCAAAATATTTTCTCACTTATGTGCAAGTGAATTTATGAAATGACCGTCAGCGATACAATTTCTGCACAGCTGCGCCTAAGAAGAAGAAAGTCCATTAGAATCAGTCACCTGTACTTTTTAATAAGCAAATTTTATTATTTCCTGTTATCACTATCAGACTGGCAGGAACTTGGCCTGAGAACAAGATCTCTCAGGATTATCAGTATTCAAAAAAACACAACTGCTAGCCGTTCTGCAGTTTGTATTTGCTTTTTCATAGCCTCCTATGCAAAGACAGACAAGGGAGGCAAGACTGAACGTAAAAGAGACTCCATTTAATGAGGCATCTTGCCTCAAGAAGGTGCTACACTACAAGGGTCCCACTAAAGAGAATTTGATGAGATGTGCAAGCCGGCATAGTAAGGGTGAGGGAAAAATATCACGTGGCACACAGAAGAAAGAAAGACTCTTTTGTTCAGCATACTACCATGTAACTAAGCGGAATGCCCCTTTTCGGTCCCCGTTTCTATTCATCTCAGTGTGGATATAGAGGCAGTAAAATTACACTTAACTTCCAAATATACTGGCTACCTGGCTATATGATTTTCTATGTCATACTTAAAAGACCCCTGCTTTATGAAGAAAATATAGTCACCTCTGTGGTATGAGGATTTCTATACCATTAGTGTACCTTGAACAAGAGATTTAGAAAGAATTCTGTTACCATGTCCCAGTATAAATCACACATTTTGTTGATTTTAGAAAACGATAAAAAGTTGACTTAGAGCTGGCATGCCTAATAGTTACTAGAAACAATGAAGAAACAAACTAGAGTATAGGTGTAGCAGCAGCAGTCAGGTCAGGAGCTGAAAGCTGAGTTACACTGCTATCACTGTCACAAACGAGGCCACATCTGAGGCCCTAAGTATAACACGGAAACTCTACCATTTTGAAGTGTTTGCAGCTGTATTTCAGAAAAACATGACTTTTGGAGAGCAAACTTCAGTTGCAAATGTTCAGACCTATTACTTGTAGCAGAACAGTATATGCTAGGCCTGGACAAGTGCAATAAATATTGTGCCAACTGCACTCTGAAACGCTCAGTTCAGAGCTCCCATTGGCAGAACTGCCAACACGAGGCGCAAAGAAGTCCAATCCTGCTTCCACTGAAATCAAACCCCAACAAGACTCACACTACTTATATTAAAAAGGAGAATCAGGCTGAAATTAAGCCGGAATATATTTTGACTTTTTCTACCCTTTAGACAGTTGCTCCCTTTCTAATATGGCTGCTATTTGCATGAGAAAAGCTCCAACAAATGTATTTATCCAAACAGCATGTCATTAGTAAGATAGACATGAACTACTGAAGTGACAATATGACTACGCTTGGAGCATGCCCTATTTCTGTCATTAGTAAACTGAGCTTGATTAGTAGCTTTACTACATGCTATCTCAATTATTCTGTCCATGCTGTCAAATGTTTTTCTTAAATAAAACTGGCCTGCCTAACTTAAGGTCCAGCTAGTACTATTGAGGGAAAACAACCACACCACTTGGAATTACTTACTTAACTTTACAACCTATTTTTTCCTGTACATAAATTTGGTGATTAATAAGAGCAATAATATACCAGAAAGTATATTGTCCAGGAAATAACCACACACAGAGGCTGAAGGCAATGGGAGTTCAGTTCAGCTGCACGCCGTATCCCGGACAGCTGTCTCTTAACTGCTGTCTCAGTAAGCATTCATTTTGCAACCATGCTCCTTGGTTATTTGCTACAGCAAAAAGTACAGTAAGATTGCTATTTTTAACAGGCCAACTTGAAGAATTAGGCCATGTCTAACACTCATGTGCCCAAAAGGAAGAGATAAAGACAGTCTGCATGCATGTTTGTGTGGGCAGAGGTATCCATGCAACTTGCTGAGGAGCCCCAGGTCCCAACTGCAGCTGGCTGTCAGCGGTACAGAGTCAGGCTGGTCCAACAACATCATCCAAGGTCTATATCCAGCTTATGCAGCCTGTTCAGCTATCACAGGTGGGGCATTTCAGAGTCAGACCCTCTCTCCCAGCCCAGCACCCTAACCAGCAGAGTACCCCCCCAGAGGAGACCACACTGAATATTGACGTGAGACATCACGGTGCCAGGAGAAGTACAGAGAGGAAGCACCTACACATTCTCCACCAGAGACATGTGCAGGAACAACAGAAACAACAGAGCAGCAAGTGGCACAAGGCATCCCTCACAGCCCCCAAAATAGCAGAAAGAAAAACTTCTTAGTTACGCCGAAGACTTCTCCCTTTGACTTGCCCAGCCTTTTACATACTTCTTTCCAAAACGGCCCACGTCGCACAGCATGAAGGCCAACTACCCCCTCCTTGGAGAGAGGGGGCCACAAATCCCAGCGGCTCAGGCTGAGGAGGGCTTTCGTTTCCCACAGCCCAAGCACGGCTGCACACAGATGTCCCTGCTCCGGGCTAAACAGACAAGGCTCATGCTGCACACACAGTGCGGTGCTACCCCAGCAAGGGAGGCAGAGGATCACGCACGACTAGGTTTCTAACATCTCCTACTGGTTACCTATATGCACGCAGCCTTTCCACTCTTCAGAAGAACTTCCGCAGATTATAAATGAGGCATATACAGTACAATCTGGCTTGCCCTTTTAGCACTATGCAAATCTTTGTAGATTTCTATACTTTGAAAGTCTTTCCCTATGTTATTTTAAGTGACCCTGCAGTGATTTTCATAGCTTATATCTGCCACTTCATTTCTCTTCAGAAGATATAAATAATGAATTCACATTTTTGTTTAAAATGTTACATTATTAAGCATTTATATTAATTTTAAATAAAAATATATTTCTTTAGTAGATAAAACTGATTTAAACAAAGCTGTCAGATCAAAAAGAGTGCTGCTGAAGTATTAAATATTTAGTAAACTCTAGCTCAGAAATGCCTTCTGCTTCCTGTTTATTAAATTAAGTTAATTTTTAAAATGTTAGCTGCAATTAACTAACATTTCTTCTAAAAATGTAAAGGGACAGTATCAGACTATGTAAAACAACATATGTCCTGCTCCTGTCTTAAATTTGCATACTACAAAACCTTCTTACACTTATATTTTACCGCTTTATTTAGCGCTCCCTTTCACTATTTATTATATTTGAAGATACCGCAGAGTGTAAAAGGTTAATACATTTTAGTAGGTTACATGGTTATTTGGGGCATAAAAAGAAAAAAAACAAAGCCAAGTGAGGAATTATGTGTATTCTTCACTTAAGCCAGCCGAGTGGAAAGGAAGTCTCTTAGGAATGATCGCCCAGTGTTTTGCAGTCTATGAGTTTTGGTGAATAAATAAATATTCTAAGGGAAAGAGTTTGAGCGTACTTCAGTCCGGGTTGTTACTTCCATCTCCGAGCCAGCGGAGTTCTCTACTGGCTTTCAGTACCATGCAATACAAATTGCCTTTCATCATAAGGGATTATACTCAGTATTCCAAAAGTCTGTGAATTTATAAAGCTGTATCTTCTCATCTTACGATTAGCAAAATGTAATTCCTCTGGAAGGCATTGGTTCACCAACTGAGCTCGATTTACCACTTACGGTCTACAGAACAACTACTGGTGGTTTGAAGGCAGCTGGCTCTTTCTTGGCGCTCCAAGCTTTCAGCTGTTTCTACAGATATCTTGGCTCCTCTGCCTAAAGCAAAGCCTGGTGGCCTGAAAGAACAGCTGGAAACAAGGAGGACACAGCCTAGCTACTACAGAAAAAAAAAAGATGTAAAAGCAGCTGCCCTGACGAGTTGTCCAAGCACCAGCAGAGAAGCAATGCCTTGGGAAAGAAGCAAAACAAAAATGCTAGCAGCATTTTCACCAGGACAGCAAGAGCAGGGGAGAAGACCAAAACAACATGTAGAGAGTGCAAGATGCAAGGAAGCAAATGACCAAGAGAATTGAACAAAGGGGAAAAAAGACGGTAGATCGTGAAGGAAACAAACTTTAAAGGTACCACTGGCAAGTTAGTAAAATGACATATCCCACATTGCAGAAAGGATAATTAAAAATACCCAGAATACAATGGAATAACTTTATATTATATAGGAAAAGTGGTGTATAACAGGAATATATTTGAGAATCCTTTCTTATAAGGCACCTTTGACTTTAAAGGCTTCTTGCACTCTTTTACTAAATTGAAATTTAAAGATGAATACCAGAAAATAAAAGCACTTTTACAAAAAAACCACGCAATCAATTCAAAATCAGAATAGGTGAAACACGAAGTGCAGCATCCATTAACAACATCAAAACCAGTATGTAAGGGTATGTCAGGAATTTAATCACTTACAGGCTCTCCCCGATGTCCTTCTAGGCCTGGAGATCCAGGCTGTCCAACTTCTCCCTTTAAAATGAAAAATATTAAATATGTTATTTGAAACAAAAATCTTCCTTTCCATTAAAAAAAATTCAAATGGTAAATTACTATTTTAAAATAATCTAATTAAAATGTAAAACAAATACACATATTAAAGGCTTCATCAAAAAGTTTCTTAAAAACAGTTTGAAACACAGTAAGTTCTGTCATTTCAAAATTCCTTCATGTAGCGTCCAAGAGAAAGTTGTTAAATAGCTTGCAAAAACAGATCAGAGAGAGACAATTTTCTTTTGAAATTTGAGAAGAGTTGAATCAGAAAGGCAATTACTGGTTGAAGGGCAAATGACAACAATAAAATGACAGTATATAAAAGAAAAGAAGCGTGGCAACTGTGAATGGAAAACTATTGATTTTAATTCTGTTGGGAAACGAATCAAACTTTACTCTTTGAAATGATAAAAAACGGGAACAAAATGACTATAAAAGGACTAAGAACACTTCTGCCTTTCACAGCTTTGGCATTTTGACCAAAAATGTATATGTAAGAGAAAAAAAAACCTGCATAATTCTTAAAATCAAGCCCAGAGATTTGGTTTTCAGAAAAAGCAACCTATTGCTGTGTATTCCTTATGCTTTAAATAGGGTTTAGTCAGGATTTTAACAAATCTGTTTATAACATAGATTATGCTCAACTACCTAGGTTGTCCAAACTGTTAAACTAGTTTAAAATCATCCCTAGCAGAAAAATATCAGAAATTTATGGTGAAATAGTAAACTAAACAAAGAACGCTTCAGTACTGATCTATGACCATCCGCTGGCCTAGGCTTAATGCTGAGTGTTTTACGTGCATAGCTTTGCCGGATGCCAACTTGTCCCCTTCCAAGAAACGTCCAGGCATATGACATTTGATGGACGGTTAAGCCAAGCATTGATCTCTAAAGGCTATGTGAATGAGGCCACTTTATTTTGGAGAGGAGGAAAGGCAAGGGGCAGATTTTATCTACAGAAGTAGAAGCCATAGCTTACTGCCTGCCTTCAGGGCCAATGTGCTGGGCTTTTAATTTACTAATATAGATGTAGCCTACGACACTATGCTGACTATTGGTCTGATTGTTAGTACAACTAATAGGCTGAAAACTATTTCAAAACACTTCAGAACTACTGTAGTACTACTAGACATGCTCAAGTCACTATGTCCTTACTCAAAATACATACATTGTCCAAAAAGTTATGAAAAACTGGGAAATACGGTACATAAAGCAAATGCACAGATCAATTAATACATATAATAATCTGGTAATAACTTAAAATTACAAAAGTGGATTGAAGTCATAATGGGTAGCATCTGGGTTTCAAGCCATGCTTTTTTCCCCACATTCTTTCCCAGAACAAATATTGTAAGAGAACAGGAAAGCTGTAGCAGAAATTTCCTTCAAAGACAGCCTGTTTGTTACTGCTGTGAATTTGATTACAACAGACCCCAGAATGAAGCAATGTTTTATAGCAAGCAGATGTTAAAGTCAAGCTGACAAAATGTTTGAATGGAGAATATGGCTTCTGTTAACTATTACGTTCCAAAATGAATAAAAAGTAATGAGCATGGCATATTTTAAGTACATGGCATGTACTTAAGTTAAGAAAACAGTCAAGAAAAAACCTTTTAGTTTGAACGTACATGGACTCATGCAGGTAACAGACTGAACTAACTCTTTATTGTTAAAAAGGGTAAAAACAGATTAATATACACTCCAAATTAATGCTTTATCAGTGTAATACTTCATCAATGATGGTTTAATGCTTTATCAGTGTAATACTTCATCAATGATGGTTAACATTGTGTGTTAAATAACTGCAACTATTATTTGTCCATGTTATCAACTACCAGAGAGGAGAGCATCTAATATCTAATTATTTTTTCTTCTTCCATTAGTACCAGAAAGGGACTTTCTCCTCTCACTTAGCAGAGATATCTGCATACATACATACATACATACACACATATATATGATGAAAATGGAGCAGGATTCATTTCAAATAAAGACATTTAGGTGACATGTAGGCGACCAGGCTCCCAGTACAGCCTACAGAAGTCTAGCCAAGACAGTCTGCAGAGCCTTCACTCAGCTGCTCAGCCAAGAGCTCAATCCATTGTCCACACACAGGCGTTTGGTTGTATCTGAGATACCCAAGGTCAGCCTCCAGCTCCCACTTCACAAAGGCACTGGCTTTCTGTAGTACTTGTGTCATATTTGGCAGCCCCTTTAGGATGCTCTAAGGCATCTCAAAGGGCACTTGATACGTGTATGCAGGCAGCTAGGCTGGGCCCTATGAGTTTTCTTTACGCAAGCTGAATTGCCCTCTAGACACCACTGACTTTAAAGGGGACACAGGTAGCTGCTGTGCCCACAGACACAGTAGAATTCAGGTGTTTTAAAATTTCTCTGATTTCCGTCCTCAGTGTACAGTGTATTCCAGATTTCAAATGGAATTTATTATTCTGAGTGTATTAAGAAACTATGCTAAGCTGTCTTCACTTGATGTATTCAGAAGTGCCAGAGATGCACGCTCTCCTAGATATACATTAACAATGACAATCCGAAAGCGAGTATCAACGGGATTTTAAGATCAGAATGCCACAGAAGTATTTAAAACTAAACTGAATAGCAAATAAAAATACCAAGTCCTTCAGTATCATATAAACAATCTGTTGCTAGTTGCTGAAGTTAACATCAGAAAAACTAGCAATGAGAAGGTTTTTTCCACATAATTAAGATTTATAACTTCTGTTACTAATGTATTCTAAAGGTATAAACTAACTATAAAAAGGCAGTTAAAAAAAAGCAGTACACCCATTTGATACAAAACAAAATTACCTCATTATCTCTTAGCACAGTCTCTAGGCATTCCAAAGAACAAATAAAATGGCAAATATTGAGTTTCCCTTTCCTAGTATAAAGGTTAAATTTTAGAAATCTTTTTTATAGACTGCTATTTTAGATGTGTTCTCTTAAAAGGTTTTTGAACAGCTGGATGCTTAATTATACATCGAAGTTGGGTACTTTTTAGAATAGCGGCGCTGTAGTGACATATACTCTTTAACTTCAAAGACACCTACATGTGGTTTCCCATCCAAAGTTGTGTAGAGAAACATTAGGCCACCTTACAGTCAACAGGACCTTGATCAGTTACCTAAACACAGACACCATTTACACCCCATATTAATAAAAACCTTTTTCCTGCGAAATTAAAACTGATACTGCTAATGCCCATCTTTTCACAAATTAGAAGTACTAACAATAACTGGGCAAACAAAACACCTAGGGAGCTCGCAGACTGTGATATATAACAGGAATATCAGATGCAGTAGTCGTTGCTGCAGTGCACAGATACGCAGTAGCTGGAATTCTACTCTTTCCCATGAAACATGGTTAATTCTTGTGCGGTACTTATCAGCAATTAAGTCAAACAGACAAACTGCACTAAGTCTAACAGGAAAAGTACTGCAGAGTGAAGAGAATAAGGACACAAACGTGAATCCAGTACTGACGGCATTTTCCCTGACTTTCATTCAACCCTCATCAAAAGCAGTAGTAGTAATAATATTACTTCCCTCTTAACTGTACACAATAGGAATGTTCTGCAGCATATGCTTGTATATAAATTCCATTAACAGGATTCAGGGTTAGAGAAATACATGTGCAAATGGGGTAAAAGAGACTTAAGTATAAGCAACCTCTGATATCACTAATACACTCTTAATAAAAGCTATCACTCTTAATAAAAGCTATTGTCTATTCACAAACCAGCTGAAATCAATGAAGTCTGCCCACTGCCTCCAGCAAGCTTTGCATTTACCAGTAAGAGGTATTGCTTTAATTCCCAGTTATTCTCCACTCAATAAACCGGACATATATAGGCCAATAGCAATGGCATTTAAAACTCTAGTAAGATATGAAAATGAAAGAATATTTATATGTTTGTATATACCTTGAAGCCAGGACTCCCTGGTAATCCGTCTTTCCCATTTCTGCCAGGGTCTCCCTGTGGCAACAGTTAACAGTCATCAGTACAGGAATCAATAAACTAAAATTGAAGGCAAATTGTCTTTACAGAACTTACGGATCGCCCAGGCATGCCTGGAAACCCTGTATCACCTTTCTCTCCCTTTGAACCCTGAAAAACATAACAAACCAAAAGCAAATACTGTTCAATAGTTATGTTGCAAATTCAGCATACGGAGTCAATAATTCATATATGCTATTTCCCTGTTCTGAAAGTTTCTGGAAGAGATGTTTTGCTCTTTACATAGATAGTAGTCTATTAATAACTATCATCTGTTACTGAAATATAAATATCCCAAAAGTGTAGAAATACGACCACAGACCCTCTTTCAAATTGCTTAAAACACAAGACCAATAAAAACATGAAGAAAGGATAAGGATGGGTAAAAATGAAAGTGACACACTGGACAACCAAAATACTCTCTCTATACATAATATACATATGCAGGCAGACATTGCTTTAGATAAACGATATATAAAACAGTGTATTTTTTCTAGCATGCTATCATTTTCACTACATTCATATATTTCCTTTCCTTTCCCTCCCCTTCTACCTTTCCCTCTCTCTCTCTCGCTCTCTGTTCTTGGTTATACAATGCATGCACATTTCTATATATTTAAAAGCTCAGACTTTTTTGCAATATGATTATTCCACGTATACAACTTACTTATGGCATAGACATATTTGTAAACAAAAATATATTTATAAGCAATTTGTGTTACATTAAAAAGAATTACATAGATACATTGACAGATGGCACACTTCTCCAGATATCTGAATAAGCAGAGCATGGGAGTCTACTACTGCTAAATAAAATATATGCATTGACTTCAGTAGAAGTTTCTCTGAGTTATGACTGCAGAATCAAATTCTCTATGAATAAGATCTATCATAAAATATGAATGCTGTCAATAAAATGTTGCCACTTTGTTTTCTAATTATTTTTTTTAACTTACCTTTTTTCCATATACTCCTGGCACTCCTTGATCTCCTTTCAGACCCCTTTCTCCCTAAATAAAATAATATGTGTGAATAAATTATTCTAAAAATAGAACTATTTATATACAGACACATATGAAGAATTCACATATAGCAGACATCAAATTAAGTGGGCAAAGAGCTCCATTTCATATTATAAAAATATGCTCAAGATAGTAAAGGCATATCTCGAATTTTCCAAGCTCCCCTAAGGGAGGAGACCAGAATGTTCAATACCACTGGTACAACAATCAACCACTTGATGCTTTTATTCTCAGTGGAAGATGGGCACAAGACACTTTGAATGTCTCATCACTTCACACAGGTAGGTACCTAAATTAAAATTTAGCTCTTTGAAAAGTGCTGTACTCTTCCGAAGATCTTGTCTGAAATGTTTAAAACATAAATTAGAAGAGCAAAAGACAAGGTTGAACATTTTCTGAGGAACACATATGTGAGAGAAATTCATTGGGTTAGATCAAAACAGTCATTCAAAATACTGTCACTCAAACTGAATGACTTCAAGAAAAAATATATAACTAATGATTTTATGATTTTGATACATTACTTGTGATTTATGTAGTAATAAAAACAAAGTTCAGAGTAATTCATATAGAAACCCAGAGAATAGGACAAAAAGGAAAAAAATGGCAATTTCCATTGCTTGATAGGTATTTAATCAAGGTCCATGACCTCTATCACCTTTTAATTTTAATGCAGTGTCATATCCATCTATTTTATGCACTTCAGCAAATACATTGACATTTATATAATACACAAACTTCTTTCATTTTTTATTAAACTACAGAGCAAGGCCAGATATATGAATATCATAGCCACAAAGTTATGTTATTTAATTTCAACCTTTGGTGCTGGCATGCCATGTAATCCAGGAAAACCAGGAAGTCCACGGTCACCCTAAAACAGCAAGCACATGTGAAAACTTTATATCTAAAATAACAGTAACATACTAATATAACATTCATAATTCAAATGCTCAACAAAGAGTGGAAAGACATTAAATGTCAGTATATCAGCTACGTAAAATTGGTAAGTTGACTGATGAGAGTTTGTTGGTCTTCAGGTAAGTTGCAATGCATAAAAGAAAAAAGCAATCATTAGATATCAGTTATTTTTTAAAATAAATTTCACCGTAATGTCTCATTAAGACTTATGGAGGTTCCAAAATGGAAATTTACCTCTGAAAATGTCTGCATGTTTCTGAATTCTGTTCAGAAACGTTTAACTTAGGAAGAATTTCAAGTAAAATCATTTGAGCAGTAAATGAGATAAGCTTGACAGATCTTCTGAGGGTAGTTGTCAAAAACTTCCATAAAATAGGTGCCTGTTCTTTCACATTCCTTTATCAATTAAATTGTGCTAAATTGAATTTGACAAATATCTACTTTTATTTATTTTAATTAAAATTCTTTCACTGTCCCCATCCATCAGCTCAGCAGTGATTACCGTGCTGCATGGAAATGTACAACTTAATTTGGTTTCTAATGTTCAGTAATCTCAAACATGCCATGGGGAGTCCTTGCTTTATTTCCACAAATAGGATTTCAAGGTAATCTTCCATGGATAGGTGCAGGACTGCTTATCAGCTCATATGGCTACTGCAAGTTCAAAACTAAGATTGTATAATCTACGTTTGCGTCATATCTAATCACAAGAAGGATCTAACCAATCCATTTATACATTATGTCTCACAAATCAATACTTTCCCATTGTATAATGGCTTTTAGGAATTGTGACAACTCTAACATCCATTCCTCATTCCTGAAGAGCAAGGAAATTCCCTAAATCCAGGATGGCTTTGCTCCTCTTCATGAAAACATCAAAGGCCTACTGACCTTATCAAATTTCTCACCAGCTTACTCTGGATGAGTAAAGTATTCAATATTAAGATATTAAGTACTTTCTCTAAGAATTAAATAAAATAAAACCAAAATAAATTGATTAAACAACTTCAGGCACTTTGATAAATGAGTTCTTATTTCAGCTGAAGAAAGAATTGACTTTGTAAAAGCAGTTGGCAACTGAAAACAGAAACCAAAAAAATCAGCCCATTTCTTTGGAAAACTTCCTTAAAGCTATTAAAAATTAACAGAGCTATTAAAATAGCTCTGTTTATAATATTGCTCTTTCTATTGTCCTCACAGCTGTCAGATGTCAGGAATCCCAAAGCTTTTGCTATTGGTACTGGACATATTTTTCTGATGATTTGTCTTCCAGCTCCCTTGAGCTATTATAACAGAAGGCTGAATTATAACTTGGCACCACCCGACTCGAAACAATAAAAGCAAGATAAGTTGCTTTTTTCAGTAAACTGAATCTATTTCAATCAGGACATAGAACCAACCACCAAATCATTTTGGCCAATCATGATTTTTCTCTCCATTAATACCTGCTAACTTTATATTGAGCAATAGATTTCAATTTGCTTAACGTCTTTCAAACATAAGAAAAGAATATTAAGTTATGCTCAGGATGTTATTTTACATAGTATTTCCAGTTTTGGGACAAAGGGCAACAGATAAGATCTCTCTAAGCAGATTTAGAGAGGTCTGTCACACATTCAAAGAGGCAGGAACATGATCACAGAAAGGACAGCTTGTCAGTTAATGCTGCAAGACATATCTCTCAACAAGTAAGTACTGAAAACAGGCCACACAAATGGAATGCAATTTAAAAAAGTCAGCACAGCTTATAAATAACGTCATCGTGCTTCCATTGCTCCTTATTGCAAGAAGGATGGAGCCCCAATTTCTGTTTGGAAGTGGTGATTTAATTTTTGGATAGACTGAAACACTTGGCAATGGAAATAGTTTTAAATTAGTTGCTATAGAAACTTTACATGTAACGGGATGAAATCTAGAAAATTTAGGCTGAATCATCAGGAAAAAAATGCTAATGGCAAGACCTACTTTACAGTGGAAGAAGCATTCTAAAATAGTGGTGGAAGCCCCATTTTTTGGCACGCTTTAAACAAGGCTGGACTAAACATTAGGAAATATCTGTCAAAACCCTGCACTGCCAGAAGAATACTGGTTTTCTTCGTCACTGATATCTCACACTCTGCACATGGCCTAGTACGGACTGATCAGTTAGAGTAACATAATATCCCTAAAGCACCGGAAGTCACAAGCACATTTTTCAGCTTTAATCCTGCATTTGAGAATTCTGCTGAACAGTGAGGAATTCAAGGATCTGCTTTTAGGGTTAGGAACTGCAGAGAAAGGGTATTCTAAAGCAAAGTTTGGTTAGAAAACAAGTGTTCTTTCTACAAAGAACAAACAAAAAAACAAGCTTGTATCAAAATCAACTTTAACCTTTTCTAAATATACTTTCCAAAGGGCAAAAGTGTAAGAGAGCATGAGAGAAAAGCGGGCACAGATATTCACATATCAAGGAGACCTGCCAGTAGCCAGTGGCCAGTTTATTCACCGTATATATGGGAGATCCAGATTCAAGTTTATCCTGATCAGCAGACGGGACTTACATATATGAGCTTCCACACCTGTGTGCAGCTCCAAGTCACTGCCTACTCCTCAACAAGAATTTTCCCACAAAACATTCGAGTTTCAATTAGCCAGTATTTTCTGACAAAAAAAATGCCATCCAAAAATTTCTACCTCGCTCATCTGGACGCTCATTAATGAGAAAAAGGGTGAAAAGAGATAGGAAGCAACCATTCTGACAGATGTTTGTATCAGCCTTCCAGGTACCATACTTAGATATGTTCTCTAAATATAAATTATTCAGTGCCGTAAAGGTGTTACTGGCAGTGCTAAAGCCTATAAAAACTTTATTAAATACAGCAGACCAGATTCAGAATTGAAATAACATTCTAAATTTAGAATTCTTCTACCTTCTTTATTATCTTTTTAGTAAACAACTTTTACAGAAGCTTCATGTGGGAATACTGAGATTATTAATTGTACCAACTAAAAATGATAAGAATAAAATCTGTTTTTTTCTTTTTAGTTTTTGTTTTTGTTTTTTACCTTAGCCCCATCTTTCCCTGGCTCTCCCTTGATACCTGGTAATCCACGTGGTCCCTAAGAGAGAAAAAAATGAAAAATAGCTTCAGAATACTAACACACTTTGACAAAGAATGAGGCCACAAATGTAACTATATGGCACAGAGACTGATGTGTCATTGGCTGGTCACAACATTTTTGCAGCTGGATACAAAAGTAGAACCATGCCCAAAATGTACACAGGATGTACAAGGCATGCTGTTATAACCCATGACTGGGGAACACCAGGGCATCTCTCTGCTCTGAGGACTACACCGGGAAAGGAGGAGGTCACATAGTCTCTACTAAACCAGACATGTCCCTTTCCTTTCAAAGGTCCACCACACAGTTGAGGTTGTAGGCCAGCCCTTTAGTCCCAGCATGCTCTCAGACCTTTACTTCAACAAACTAATTAGTCCCTGACCATCCAGTCATGCTGGACCACGCCACACGGAAGATACAGCAAAGTTTTGCATTAACTGTACCAAGAAAGGCTACTAAATTAATACTATGAAGAAAGGAAAAAAAAAAAGTTCATCTCAGGCCACCTGGGCTCTATGTGAAATGTTCTTTTGGACCAATGAATTGTAGGTAATTCGTCACGACGACACAGCTTCAGATCACGGTTATCAATTCAATGAAGAACACAAGGAACTACTGTTCAGCTGCTGGATCAGGATGCAAATGCCCATTCCCAGGTGAGTCCTGCTCACAGGGCCCTTGGCTAGCAATGATTTGATTTCTCCATCTCATCGGAAGCCAAGGCCACGACAGCACAAAAGCGATTCACCTGAGCGTGGCCCCTGACTTCATGACACCCCTGCAAGCCTGCTCATCCTCCACTCCTCAACTCTCAGTGACAAACAGCGGAATTCACAGGCTTTGCCTCAGATTTCCAGACTCTAGCAACGAAACAGGAACTTACTTGAACTCCTGGAGTTCCTGGGATACCGGGATTTCCTGCTGATCCTTGGTATCCCTAACAAATGGAAATGAAGACTTGTAACTTTTCGTATGTTATATTCACAAATTTTCAACATATTTAAGGAAAAAAACAATCCTCCTAGTTATTACAAAACTTTTGTCAAACCCTGCTATTTTAGGGCACAACATTTGCAACAACTGCTATCCCAATCTTATATTTGAGATTTAGATTTCAGCTCCGTATCTGAAATTTCCAGCCTCCAGACTTTATGCAAAGTGATTTTTTTCAGGCAATAAGGAAAAGCTGTTATTTTAGAATTGTTACACGAGAATGTAACATCAGTATTGTTTTATTCTCCATTGTAAGAAAAGAACAAATTGACCCACATACATACTTTTTTTTCTTTGTCTCCACAAAAATAGCTAAAGAATGCCAAGACTTTTAAAGGCTTATTTCTAGGTACAGGAACAAGCTTTAACAAACAACGGATGTTCTAATACATTATACAGCTAGTTTTATAATATCTCTAAATAATAAAAATTCCATTGTGAATACCAAGCACTTCGCTATGAACTTAAAGGTATGTAACAGGCTATATAAGTAAAAAAAAAATAATTTGAATCACTGGGACTAGTAAAGGGTTCCTAGAAATCAGCATAGGCAGAACAAGAGACCGTTGTCAGAACCCAAAATATATGCCCGAGTTGTTTTTGTAGATTGCATACAATGAGTGTTCATCTTTGCAGTGAGCAAAGTGTTTTAGAGGAACGCTTTAATACAGGGAGGCAGTTGAAGAATAGAGGGGTTACTTACACATCCAAACACACGCGATTCCAATAGAAAAAATGAGCCACAAGGAGGGTTTTTTGCAAAAAGATGCAAAACAAGAAAAGGAATTGTCTTTACAAAAAATCCCTGTAAAATTCTGAGGCTATTTGGCTCAGACCCTTCAACAGGCTGCCCAAACTAAATGGAAACTTTATTTCATTTGCTAAATCCCATAAAATGGACTATCTAATTTCAGGAATCCCAGAACTTGATTTTGATTTGATCTGAAAGAATTAATAATCCCATATTTAAACGAGTCTTCGGTCTTTAAAAAAAAAAAAGTATAAAATTTAATGGGGAGATTTCCACATCAGTACAAAGAAGGAGATAACAGTATCATTTTATGAGGAAGGCAACTAGTATGTCTGATTTGTTCCTTCTATCAGTCAAGACCTGACTGGGAATAATGAACAGAGCTAAAATTATCTGCTGGGTTAGATACAAGACAGTGCTTGCTGTACTTTCTTCCCAAAAGACGTCTGAGCAGATGCCCAAAGAGCCAGCTGGTAATGTTCAGCATAGAAGTAAACAGAATTCTAGGTCTCTGTCATACACGGATCCTATATAAAGCATTTCACTTTTAGTGCCCAAGGCAGCTCTAGCAAAATCAGCTCTAGCTGTAAATGCAGTAGCATTCCCAGCTTGCTTATAAGCCTCCTGGGTAGCTGAAACAATTCACTAAGCCAAAAATGCCTTTAAAAGTTTGTCCTTTTATTTCTGCTCCAAAAAAAGCAAAAAGTGTGTACAGCTTCCTGTAGGATATATGCCTATATAAATAAAACTTTATTTCACGTTTTAGAACTCTGAAATGCAATTTCCCTTTCTTTTCCTTCTTACTGAGCAGGGGCAGAAAGAGAGGAGGATAATTTCCTGGACGAACTGAACTTCAAAATTCAACAGATGAATGGAGAATGGCAGAAGACTCTTCAGGTTACGAAACTGTATATTTAGCTCAGAGGTAGATCCTGTAATGTGATTTCAGAGCAAATCAAACACATTGTCAGTGTGCTTGTGAAACGGAAAGTTACAACAGGGAGGACTCAATAGGAAATTCACTACAATTTCGGAAAATGAGAATCAACGTCTGACAGAAATAATCTGTTTTTACAAATTGAAAACACCTTTTATAAATTCTGACAACTTGCTTCCGTAAAAACTGATTACCTTTGCATGATTACCCCTTTTTTCAGATTATCAAACAGGAGCAGCATATTACTATATTCCTATCCATTCACGTAGCTTCCTTCCGTTCCCATACATTAACCTTAACTGCATGCTTACCCGTTGCTCGCTTGACTTAAAAATACTTACATCCTAAATGACAACAGTCTTTCGCAGTACAGATTGTCAGCCTACACGCTCAGGTCTGTTCTTTTTCTTTACAATAAAGTCAGATCATGTCCTCTTTCCTTAACCTCAAAGCCCGCAGCAGAAGGAGATGCAGGACAGATCCCTCCACGGCCAGCCATGCCAGGGCAAACATCTTATGTAAAAGGCACAGAAGCGGACACAGAGCCAGTGTGGGATTGTAGATTCACTTTCAGATGGGGTGAAATCATTAAATTTGCCACCAAATAGATTTTCTATTTTTATTTGGGCTTGGTCTTCTTTCATGAACTCGTCAGACAGATCTACAAACGGTGTGAAAGTATTATAGTTAACCTTGACTCTGATACCCAGTTCTGGATTCAGCTGCCTACGCTTTAGACACACAGACACCTACGCAGTGCTAGAAGATACCGGCATAAAATTTGTGGGAGGCATTCACCCGTCTGAAGCCGCAGCTGGAGGCAAGACAAAGCACCCTACAGCATGTACAATGACAACGGATGCCTATATTTAGGCAACTGAATCCCACCCCTTTTGGAGTATATTAGTTAAATATCTGTTGACGAATATACTCGGACAGCCAGTACCTGTATACACATGTAAACACTAAATGTAGGTGTCTTAAATTGAATCTCACCTATAATGTCTCACAATGTCAACAATAAACAGCAAGACTTTGGGATGCTTAGTTTTGTCCCAGGTGGCCAGGTATTAAAAAATTAGAGACAAAACGTAAAATAATTTGGATACTTAGATAAAATGACAATAATTTACAAACAATTCTAACTGAAAAAATTGTAAGGATTATTTAGGCCAAAGAAATTATAAAAAGGGCATATAGTCAACTCAGCAATACTGATACAGCCAGTGAAATAGGAGTGCGGTTGGAAAATGGAAGTAAGTTTACCTGTAGGGGAAAAGAAATCCAGCAAGAAGGACGTAAGACAAGTATTAATGCCAAATAACTTTTAGGTGCAATAGTAGATTAAACCTCAAAAGTATATCTTCTTTGCCTCTGCAAGGCTGAAGGACAAAATTCAGACAGCATTCATGGGTGCACCACATCAGAGAAATACAAAAGAAAAACAGAGACAGTCCAGGTAAGAGAGTGCTTGTTGCTCTGCACACTTCCTTACTGAAAAGCTGTTGGATTCACTGACCAACACGCACAAATGATACAGGGATGGCAACAGGGATGATACAGGACTATTTGGGAAAGACTTACAAGGAAAAAGTAAACAAACTGAATTTGGGAAATAACCAAGGATCAACAGTAACAGGCAAAAGATATTTAAAGACTGTAAACACCAAGTAAACAGAACTATTCAGGGTGATGTAACTAAGCGTAATGGAATTCAACTGTCAAAGAAAATTTTGACTTGATGTTAGGAAAACATCCTGACAGAGAGGACTACGGACATAAATTGTGAAACAGTCTCTTGTGGAAAATGATGTCTACAGCATAAGAAGAGAAGCTTTTAATCCTTTTTTATAAAATACATTACACCTTTAAGGAGAGAAAGTCTTATAGCTATTCGCCACATACCCACGACTCAAACGCACAGCCATGGTATGACCTTAATCCTCGCTGGCAATACTCCTACAGCAAATAGAATTATTCCTGTGAGGCAACAGAAATGATCGGAAATGTTTGATGTATTCAAATTAAGTGTTTTAGCCTTTCTCTGATAAACTGTTTATCATCTGATCTTTTTGCCTTAAGTCCTCCTTCTTTCTTCTCTCAAGGAGTTTCTTTTCTCCTCCCTCCCCTAAGCCCTCCCTAACACTTTTCCAGGCTTGCAGTCATCTGTCTACTGCTCTTCTTTTTTCCTGCCCCTCTGGGCACACTGAACAGCCAGCTGGTCCTCTCTTTGGAGCGTGTGCCTTCCTCATTTCTCCAGGGTTTTCTACTAGTAACTCAGGTGACTAAACGACGTGTCATCTCCTCTCTCCTCCCTCTCTTACATAGCAGGGGCCCAGTAACAGGACCTCTTGTGTTCATCTGTTCCTGGAGGGTACCAGGACCACCTCTGCGATGAAGACCCTACAGCCACATATATTAAAACATGAAAATGAAGGGCAGACTCAGCATCGGATCACAAAGCTAACTATATGCAGCTTTTTTCTTCCCACTTTAATTTCGGGGAGAATCCTGACAAAAGATTTGCTATCACATGAACATTATTATGGGAATAGTACAGAAAATAGTTGCTAATTGCCCTGTTCATTTTTTTGGCCTGTTTAACTCTCCCCCTTTGGGAGGGGAGTTAAACACTCCTTCCACTGGCCATGCCATCATGGGCCAAGGCTTTCATAGCTCAGCTTTACCAGCACCGTGCTCTCACTGAGCATGAGCTTGTGTGGGAAACATCTGCATGGGTTCAAAAAAACATGCAGAAGAAAAGTCCCATCAAGATTATGAAACACAAAGCCATGAAGTATGGCTTCATAAGCTTTTTCAGAATAGGGAGCACCATTTTACGTGTGCATTATCAACTGTGTTTGTGAAAGTTTCCTGGGGAAAGTAGCTGCAGAGGTTTTATCAACTTAAACCCCCACATAGACCATTTAACGGCCACAGGTAAGCCTATGTACACGTGAAACTATTACCCATTTTTATTTCAAGAGCACTGTTGAAATAACTGGTGATAATATGAAGTTCATTACAAAAGAGTCAATCTTCATTCAGTCAGCAAATATGAATAAACTCTAGGTAGTAGAGCCAAAAGTACTCTACATTTTTTTAAAAAAAGAAATATTGGAATAACCCAAAATTGTTTTATTATGTGAGACTTTTGATATGTTATGAACTGTCCATCTGGATATATCAGTAAAGTCAATCACATCAGATTATTTTAAACTTACCGACACTGTAAAGACAAAGCAAATAGTTCTAAACTATCATGAATGAAACTAGGTGGTATACTGGAAAATTCCCCTGATGTGTCAGTCATGCGGTTCAAAGTTCAAAGCTGACAAATATTTTTCATTTCTTTCAACAAACTGATAACCTATCACCTTTATTAACCACAAGTAATTGCTGCACTTTGTTTTTTTTTTTTTTTTCCTCCTAAGCTAGAGTTTTTCCCCAGTATGTCTAAAGTTTCCTTTGGAATAAAAAATGGCTTTGTGACCACACAGTCAGGCCACTGAGTATCCTCCAGGCCAGTAAACACTCCAGCTGCTTCTTTCTGATGAATAATGCCCATTAAAATGAGTTCCAAATGAGATCCAAATACTATTTTTACCCTTATCCTTATTTACCAGTGCTATTTCTGCTGATAAAACAATTCAATCATTTCAAGTCAGGACTGACATTTTTGACTAAGAGGAAATGTATTTCTACGAGTTATTAAAGTTCTCATTTCTGTACTTCTCTCCAGTTATTTCAACAGATCCTTTGTGTTTATATCAGAGTATGGAAAATAAACAGCTCTGGTGATTAAGCAAAAGAAAAAAAAAAGCCTAAAACCAAAACTTTTTTTTTAATTTAAGAAATGTATGACTGAGTCATGTTTTTGTTCATTTTCCCCAAATATTACAGCAAACGATTTTACTCAGGGAACAAGTAAAACAAGGAGAACAATTATTTTATGGTAATATTGAAAATATTCATGGGAATTGGTTTGAATTTTTCCAGACTAAACTAACTTTCAGTGTCACAACCATCTAGACAGCCCATGAGCAATAAACTTTTTTTTTTTGCTTTTAAAATCAACAACTTATAGTAATATAAATGCATTCCTAAAACCGTTCTCAGAGAGACAAACATTTTCTTCACCAGTTATCCTGTTCAAAGAAAATGAATACCAGATAGACAAAGTGGAATAACTTTAGAGAAGAACAAAAAAATACTTTTGGGAACAGAAAAGATTGACTTTCCAGGAAAAGCTTTTCATGCAAAAGCCACTTGATCAAACAACGCTGACTACAGACAGCTACCTATAAGCCTGTTGTGTTGTTTGAATTGATAGCTTGCTTTTCAGAGTTCCCCAAGGGGATATAGCTAAAGAGATTCAAATCAGTAAAGTCATCTCAAACAAGCAAAACCACTGACAGCATAGATGTGTAAGTAGCATTAGCAAAAAAAAAAGAAAAGAAAGAAAAGAAAAGAAAACACAGAGAGAGAAAGACAGAGAGAGGGATCTGTTTTCCTAAACAGTGTATGAAAAGGGTCTCCCATCATTCACGCCAAAAAGCTAGACTGGAAAACGCCCCAGAATCTACTGTAAGGAACAACAGTACACTGGCCAGAGCTGCAGATGATCTAATAGCTTTGCAATTATGTCCTTACAAAGAACAAGTGCAAAAAACCACATTTGATTTTTCAGAAAGATAAGTCAGTTGATAAAACTAAAGCATTTAACTGCAATCGTTTCAAACATGAACTTCTGTTCAGCAAAACTTAACCTTTAACTTCAGTCTTTCAGTTTCTCCACTAGCAGGGCGTGTTGGTTCTATCCTAATTGCCTGAGATACTTTTATTAATCTTTTCCATGTTCACAGAATGCCCATCTTTGCACATTATGACTCATTTCAGGAAAAAAAAATACACAACTGCCAGATTACAAAGCTACAGAAAGACTACAGAATCAATTCATTTCTCCTCTGCGATTCACGGAGTTATACATTTTAGTGCTTATGGGAAGATGTGTGGCATTGAAGTAGAAACCTGTTTTCACAAAAATACAAAAAATCCATGACAGACTGCTTCTAAAACAATTCCGATTGTATCTTACCTGACACTTTGAAAATAAAGCATCTCTTCTTTTGGAAAAGGAATGGAAGCTGACACTGCTCTACAAATATCCAGGCGATTCTGGTTTCACCCAATGCTGCACATTATCATTTTATTTTTCACAGCATCAAAGTTAGCTAGGTTAAACATAGTTCTGTTATGCTTATCCACACTGCAGCTCCACTTCCAGTATTTTTCATGGTCAAACTGTGATGCGCAATGTCTCCCATGCAAGTCCTGGAGGAGGCAGTCTGCACACCTGTCTCCGTACAGAAGAGCCGTACTGCTCTTCAGAAGCTTAAGTGTTACCAATAAACAACTGAATAAAAAAGTTAGTCTGATTAGATCACATCTCCTTAGCTCAATTGCCACGTATTCCTATTTTAAAACCCCCGTTTTCAAGACTGTCTAGAAGGTAGTATTTTATAGCACTGGCTATAAAACTTCACTTCAAAGATTGCTATCTCTGTTTCTAGGTCCAAAAAAACTTTCAAGATATGGCCATCAAAATCTGATTGACACAGAAGCAAAAGAGTAAAAAATTCTGGGACCAGACATTTTAGAAATTGGAGATAGAATTATATATCATAGGGCGCTAATGGCCAGGTCGCAATATATCAAGACCTATCTTGATACAGAATAATTTTAGAAACAGAATAATTTTATTTTTATTAGAAATAACTACATTTCTTGTTTTCAGTTGCTAATTTTTTCCCCTCGTACTAACTCTGCTTCCAAAAAGAATCACCACAGTTAAATCAACCATCTGCTGTCCATAAGAAAAGGCCAAAATGTAACTAAGCAACAAAATAAGAGAAATGCGAACGCTTTATAACGTGCAGCATGGAGCTTTCTCTTTCTAACTGACAATATTTATTACCCTTACAACATACACACTTCCAAGTAAGTATCAATCTCACTATTTCCATCTTTAGCTTACACAGAAACAATATGTATTAAAAATTCTTAACAAAAATAGAGCGTTAGATGTTTTTATTAAGCCATCAAAGTTGACAGATATTGCCTCTTTAGCAAGAATAACATGCTACAGGCACTACTAACATCGATAAGCAAGGACAGATTTGGGAAAGACCCATGATTAGTTACAATATCCTCATCAATCTTTCTGTGGGACAGAACAATTACTAAAACAGAGAACTAAGTTGAAAGGTCCAATCTAACTCTTTGCTGCCCTTCTCTGAAGTCTGTCCAGTTTGTCAAGCACGATAAGATAGCCCAAAATAAGTGAACCCTGCTAAGTCTCACCAAAAACCATAGAACGTTAGTTCCCCCATCCATTATCCAACATCTCTTTCCTAATGGATTTTGTCTTCTCTGCACATGTCCACTTAAATTTTTTAGTGTTTTGGGTCATCTCACGCAAATCCCTCTTATAAAGGGTGGACAGAGCATCCCCAGAGAATGATTCATCATAACCAAACACTAAAGCACATAAGTCAGCAGAGACATATGTAGCTACTCACTTACACAATATACTTAATTTTTTTTAGCTGTCTAAAGTTAGGTAAGATAAAACCATTCTAGAGACTCAAACGTACAATACATTCCTCAAAATAAGAACAAGAAGGCCACAATAAATTAACAGTTTGTAGTATGTGTGGGCACTTTTCTTTCCCTATTTTTGGTACCCAAGTGCCCGGCAGAGAAATTGTCCTCTTTTCAGAAGCAAATTTTTAATGCTCCCAGCTGTCTTTCACTCTATTTCTTTTTTTAACAGACGACACCGTCTAACGAGTGAGTAGTAAGCCACATCAGGTGCCACATTCCTGTAACAGAAGCATCAATGGGGGAGTCTCTCAGCCGCTGGCCTGCCTTCTTTTGGCACACCTGAGGCACACACAGCATCGCTTTGTGAACACAGAGGCTGCAAACTCTTAATCCAGCCTTGCCCAACAGAGCAGCCTGGGTGTCAACAGCGTAGAGGTTTCCGATTGGATCTGAAGATCTAATATATAGTCTAATATATTTTTAAATGAAAATGTAGACTATTCTTATATACGTATTTATTTTATTACAATTTTATCATAATAAAAAAAATATTAGTCACAAAGACCAATCTAGCCATTGCCAAATTTGTCATTTTTATGTTAGGGACATCTATTATTCATTTACTTTCTTCCAGTCTTTATCATTCATACAAATGCAATGCCAGGTCGAAAAGTACAATCTCAGGTGAGAGAAAAATACAGACGCTTTTATGATGTATGTTTTACACATAATGATGTGTAGAACTGCAAAATATTTGTATGTTTAGCATTGTATATCTACATATTTCTATTGATTACGGCTACAGGGCTCAGACCAAAAGAAATTAAATGAACCAAGCATAAACATGAGATGCAATCCCTAAAACAAAACAGACATGATTTTTCCTGTCCTAAACAGCTTCCTCAGCCAAAAAAATCAAAGCAGTAAGGATCACAAATCAGAACGTGACAACTTAAATTCTGCAAATTGCCACCACAACAAACAGGAGCACTCAGGCTCTGTTTTCGGCTTTACAACAGTGCCTAAACTCATGCTGTCTTGTTTACAATATTTTTAATTGAAATAATGATATTGTTATTAACATATTCATAGCCTCGTTACATTTAGATGGACCTTAAACAACGTTCACAGTTTCACAGATTTGGAACAAAATCACCTGCATTGGAGAATCTGATTTGAATAATGACATGTCTTTTCTCCTGTTAGTTTACATTTACAATATATGACTAAGTTTTTAGTACTCACAGGCTTACCATCTGGACCAGGCTGTCCAGGATAACCATGATTCCCCGGCTGGCCAGGGTCACCCTATGGAGATATAATATGTTAAAACACACAGGATATGAAAAAGCAGTTTAACATTAGCCCAGTGAAACCTTAATTCTAACACCGTAGCTGCAAAGTCAGATACCTGCTACTGGTCCTACAGCAAAAAGCAGCTGATCTTGCCACCCTTCCCTGGGAAAATCCTCCCTAACTCCTTGCGCAGGACGTGGAGACACGGGTCCATGCGCAGGGTTAACTCGCAGATCAGGCCCTTTTGCTCATGTGCTTTCAAGCTTTTTAGCACCCTCAACAAGAGAAGTAAAAACAGTTTTCATCAAAGAGATGAGAAAAATCTCGATTAAATCCTTGTTACTCTAGCAGTTCTCCTCTGAACAAAACTGCCATCTCTTTACCAAGGATTTGGCTGAGCCTAGTTCTTACTGCCAAAACACTGGAAAGTAAGAGTCAGGATTAAAACCTGTTAATAACAAATACCTCCCCACACATTTATTGCTGTTTTAAAAAAAGGTATTCCTTTGTAATTCTTATAGGAAGGACTTTGCAATTATTTTGACAACCTTTGTTACGACCACACTAAAGGAGAACAAAACTCAGTTCCCCAGAAACCATGTGTATGATAAGAACATAACTTCCTATTCAACATATCTCCTTTTAGGGTATTTACGACCGCTCTTATTTATTTTACCAAGGACTTGCTTTGGGCCCAACAAAATCCAGAAAGACTTGACTCATAAAAGCTTTCTTCTCCTACAGGAGCTTTAAGCCTGTACAGCTTTCTTCAGCCTGACCATTACCAGACTCTCAGCCCAGTTACAGCTTCAGCATTGTGACAGATGGGGAAGACATTAGAGGGGAAACACCAGACTAGCTTTTCGGGTAGACTGTGAAAAACATCTTTTCACATATAAACCACAGATATGTAATGATGAGTGAAATGGGAAAGTACACAGAATAATGTCTCTTTACGAGAGTCACAGAGCATAAGCAGTTGTAATTTGCTAAATTAATAGCAAGTTGTCTAGAGTTACAAATATCCAAATTAGGAAGTCCAGCTTTGATATGAGTGAAACTAAATTTGCTTTTAAATACCCAGTATCTAAACTATGCAGTGTTATAGCCCGTGACTTTAAAAGGTTAGTTTAAAAAAACAACTATTTGTATTTTTAAATTGCTTTAATTGAATGAATTTTATTGTACTGCATCAATATCATAAACACACAAATTAAGTTTAAATGCATATGGTTGCAAAGTCCATTATATAGAAGTTAACATATTCTGTAACTAAGATAACCTATGCAATCTTAAATTTGCTCCCTTTTTACTCTTTCTGCAGTCTCTTTACTTAGGCACTATTTTGTCACCTGTCTTATTCAGTAAGCCCAAAACAAACATTACACTGCAATGCAACTGAAAGATTGCTTAGTAAGCAGGGATCTAGTTTAAATTGTATAGATCACTTCAATTCTGACATTTCCTAATCTTTCATGCTTTACAAGCTGGGGGCTGTAGAATATTTTTATGAGGATTTTCTTCTCCATCACTCTCTTTTTTTTTCTGATGTGCTAAAGAAGAAAAAAAGGGTTTTAAAAAGTCCAGAATTCCACTACATGAAATAATAATGGTCTCCATCATTGGGTTTCCAATTCCCTGATTAGACAGACCTGTACAGCAAAAAGCCCTTTAACCAGAGATAGCTGCAGCAAAATTGCTGAACATTATATTACTAGGTTGGTTTTCCTTTTTTTTTTTTTTTTTTGGCAATCATTTGCTTAATGAAAGATAAGCAGTTGGAGTTTTCTTATCAGCCTTTACAAAGAACGCTAGCAATTGTGGACAGCACTGCTTAGCGTAAGTACTATGGTAAAATACTAGGGATTTGAGTGAGCCACATGAGAGATCTGACACCCAAGTCTAGTTGTCATTTTAGTCTTTTAAACCTTCACCAACACTGAAGAGAGGTCATAAAAATCAGATCAGCCCAGGGTGGAAATCCCTCAGTAAGCATTTATTCTATTATTAAACACAGAAAAAAAATCTCCATTAAAAGACTGACTAATTTATTAGCAAACACTATCAAGCCACTATTCATTATCAAGCAAACACTGCAGGATCATTTGCTGAATAATTACATGGAAACACAATTTTACATTGTATACATGTAACAGCATTACATTAACGAGCAGTTTCTTTAAAAGCTAAAAGATGGGGTTTTTTTATCCTCTGGCACCAACACCTGGCCTTTAAGGATACTAACCACTATTCCGACCCACTGCATTTAATGGAGGCAGAAATAGTCCCCTAGTTTTTTAACCCACATGACTATGGCTGACAGTATAACACTTGAAGAACAATAAAAGCACTATACCTTCAATAAGAAAGATTGCAAACTTACTTTGGGGCCTGGAGGTCCTTGTTTTCCTGGCGGGCATATGCAGGGGGCAGGCGTTGAGCCTACATCACTAGGACCATTCATGCACTACCAAGAGTGAGACCGACCATCAATTCACATGCCAAAAACGTTCAGCAAACACAACATTATACCCAGCTGATCTTCCTTAGGCTGCACAAGTCCTGACTTTCACGCACTTGTTCTGTTGGAACTTCTGCTTTATCGCCCCCCCCAACATCTGTGCATGCATGAATTCATCTCTCTACCCAGAAGAAAAATACGTAAATAATTAGGTAACTCGACTGGGCTGATTTCTGAAACGGGCTTTGCTCTTCCACACATATTTTGTCAAATACTTTGACTGACAATTTTCAATCTGCCAACATGCAAAACAGTTCTCCTAAACTAATGGACAGTCATCATTTGAAGGGTGATCAATAACACAAATATCACTATTTAAAACTTTTAAAAAGAGCCTAATAACTGTTACTCAGAGCAAACTGACCACAACTGATAGTGAGATTAGCATGTTATCACGCGTGACAAGTCTGAAAAGAACGCACAGCCCAGCTGCCCCACCTCCTGGACACGTGTCCCAGCTACGGAGCTACCTGAGAAACGATGGGGCATGGCTGCCACTCCCGCATGCTCCCACCAGTCCCAGCCTCGGCCCAGGAGAGCTGCCTCTCCTCCAAAGAGCATTACCTGACCTGACTTCAGACTACCGTCCCCAGCAAACGGCGATAAGCAAAAAAACTTGGCACACTGTGTCACTCTCTACAGGTTTTTTTTTTTTTTTGAGGGATCTTCTTTCCTCCGTTGACATCACCAGAAACCTGGGTGTTTTACCAAGGTCTGTGGGTGCGGCAGGGAGACGCAGAGGAGAAAACTACTAAGGGCAGGGGACTAAGTCCTTTTGCCGAGGGCCAGGCACCCAAAATTTAGATGCATCTGGACTGAATTTATATGCCAAAGTTGGATTCACTGAATCCTCTTTCAAAAGTAAGTAAGTTCTTAGAGCTATGTGAAGGCAAAAATTTAAGAATCCAGGCTACAGAAGAGATTTTGTACTTATTATCAAATTCTTACTCAGACTTTCTATAATAATGCAGACGTTGTACAATGTTCTCGGAATTCAATGCTTTCTCAGGATCAAATGAGTGTTCAAAATACAAATCCATGTTTTCTTTCCAACAGCACCAAACGTGAGTGGAGTAACCAGGGTGGCTAAGGCAACTATATTAAGCTTTCATATTAGCTCCCATTCAGAGAGCTCCAATTCACACGGTGCAGGAACAGCTACCTGACCGTGTATATCCCCATTCACTTTGCAACAGCATCCAGCCCTGCAAATAAGAGCAACTGAATTGAACTGGGGGGACAAAAAAAAAGCCATTTAATCTAACAAACATGGGTTTCTTCAGAAAACTGGTTTTGAATTTGTCTATTGACTAGCATTCCATTAATGGTATTCTAGTATTTTTAAGTTTAGCAAACCTCTGTCCATTTTTCAAAACGCAGCATATGTTCCCTATAATAACAAGTTTATATAAAGTCAAATACTACCTTAAACTGAGTTTGAGCAGTTTAGGATTGAGCCTACCTCTCCATTCTGAAACAAGAAGAAACACAGTTTAAGAACATAGAAATATTTGTAATAAACAAAGTCCATTCATTTGTGTATGCTACCAAAATCACTCATAAATTTGGGGCTGTAACTGTCAAGCAATTATAATTCAAAATTTCACACTTTCTCAAATTTATGTGCAGTTGCTATTGGGCCAGTGAATTTTAGTATCATGTAAGGGTTTTTCAACAGGAGCGACCCGTAGCAACTTTTAAAAGGAAATGACAAGACTAAAATTAAAACTGAATGATGTAAGTATTTATGCACTAAATGTTTAGATTTGTGTCAAGGTTTTTGCCAGGAGTACTTTCTCATAAAAAAAAAATCTTCAGCTTATTCATTCACGTCCAAGTGCGTATCATATGACAGGACAGAAAGGATGAAAATGATCTAAATATTACAAAACTTTCTGATCTCAGCCTGAATCCAGCATCCAGGAAAATAGATGGCAACACAGAGGCAAGGTTGGCTTTTTCCTCACTTTCCTGCGCGACTGCATAAGACTGCTATAAACTGAAGCAAGGTTCCTGGTACCTGCAATATTGTAGAACAATGCGCCCCCACATATTTCAGCACGCCAACCTTGAAATTGTCTTACGCAATCTTTTACTAACCAGCATTACCTGCACCATGTACAGGAGGTTTCTGGTGCAAACAGTCACCACAGACTTCATACACAGCCAGTGGAGAGAGACAGGTTCCTCCATACTCAATTGACATCTTAGGCAACCTCTAGAGAAGGCTATTTTTCTCCATCCTTTGTACAGGGAGCTTAAAACGACTATGCACCCAGGTACCCCAGGTAGTGGGGATTAATTCAGGCCCCAGCTAGTACATACGGGCCCTACTTGGTTTAGAAAAACTCTGACACAAACACAATCCAACAGAATACAACCACAAAGCACATATACCTTGCTGTTTCATTACCTCCCCGGAGACCATCCGACATATTTATTTTCTGTAGGAGTCCAGACTTTTCATGGGTGAACTCCAAAATTAATTTATAACAGCAAGTGAAACTGAACTGGCAACAATCAAGCTTTTTGCTCTGATTTCTTGCCAAATTGCAGAGAACGCAAAATAGGATGGGTTTTCAACTGTTTCCTTTCTATACCCCAAAATGTGTTTCAGTTGTTTACCCTCCGTATCCTACTCCTATTTCGTCAAGAGCAAGAAGATATGTGGTGCAGTTAAATAGCCAAATACTGAGTTTACTTCAGGAAGTAAAGCTAACTTTACCCAAGTGCTCCCGCACCCATGAGGTCCTGGACACACACAGGCAGACCTCACGACAGCCAAGAAGCTAGCCACGTCCTTGCTGCTCAAATGAAAGCTCCAAGTTTTGAAAAAAGTAGCTCTTAATGTGGGTGCTACACTGTACGGAGGCTATTACCATAGACAAACCGGCCCGCATCAAGTAGGAGCAGAACAGACTGGCTGTGGGTCGACGTGAGAGTCGGGCAAAGGTCTGCTGTCAAGCTGGCAAAGTCATCCTAATACTATACCAAATCAAAACATGCTTTTCCATATGAAGACACTGGTGTCTGATTATCTTTAGTGCCATTCTTTCCAGACACCGCATAAAGGAAGGCATTTTCAAGGAAACTGTATATATAAAACAATCCCTTGCTTATATTTTGAAAAGGGAGTTGGATGCTTTTGAAAATCTGTTCACATGTGTTTTACATTTCATTGCATAATTAACGCTAAATAAAAGGGCAAGGAGACGGCCAAAGCAGCCCCTTAAGCTTCCTATTTATGCACATGAGCTGGACTGGATTTCAGTTTTGTATTATCCAAAACATATTTTATGAAGTCTTGGCATCATTTCAGTCAATGAGAGTTTTAACACAGACCTCAGCATAGGTACTTATGATAGGAAAACATAATTTAAAAAATAGTTCTGTTGGTTACACAGAAAAAACCCTGAGATTAAACGACCTCCTAGTGAGTATCAATATACTGGTGAGTATATTAGATAAATGAAAAAATATTTAAAGTATTTTATATTGTAATAACCTAGTTGTTTTATTTAGTCATAAAGTCATGAAGTCCTAAATTTGTGACATAAGATTCTGAGATTCCTCTATAGTGTTGTCAAATTTGCACCATCAAATATCTAAATTTACATTAAAGCCTACTATGCTACATATGACAGGAAAAAAACATTATTTAAAAATACATTTGTGCAAAAATAAGGCCAAGAACAGACAAGTTCTATGTCACTTGAATGATTCTGCATAGGTAACAAGCATTTGTCTGCAGCAGCTGAATCAATGTAGTGCTATGTATTTTAAGAATCCATTACTAAGCTAGCTTTAAACAGTGATTTGGGAAAAAAGCCGAGTAATCCTCAAAAGTTCATCTATCATACTCACAAATCCGGGGATCTCACAGACTGTTTCTCGGTTATTTTGCTCTGGGTCACAGTAGATCCGCAGTTTTTGTAAATCAAACTATAATTCAAATCATAAAAGACTTTTTTAAAAAAAGTGTTAGAAGTCTAACGTGAAGTAAATTTAAACTATATCCTTCTTAAATCATGCCATCCACAGACATAAAGAAAATGAACAAAAATTACAATGCAGCAGCAACTGGAAGCTCTGCAAGTCTAGTACAGTTAACAAGCAATTAAAAGATGTCAAAACATTTTCACTCATGCTACTCACAATGATTCATACGTGCAATAAATTACACAGTCTGTAACAAAATTATTTAAAGGAAAGTAATCAATCCGAGATTTTGTTTTCTGAAATAACGGAAATTTCTGCCTCTAATCCTTGACAATAAATCAAAGAATGCATAGCACAAATAACACTGGCTGCCAGTATCGTTAGGAGACAGCTACAACCCCATGGGCGAAACCTAAACATCTGAATAGTCCTGGGAAGATGTTGCTATACCAACCAGTCTGCACTGGATGTAAGTTTTGATGAGGCAACAAAAAGCATCCCTGATGCATGAAAGGATCTGCCTTAGCGTTCAGATGTAAAACATAACATTTTGAAAAGCAGCTAATAAAAACACTGGCACCACGTCAGTAAGAGTTGTGCCATTCTGGTTTGCCACTGTAGACCAGAAAAATGAAACTCTGCTGAAGTCAGTTTTTCTGGGATGAGACTATCATGACTGAGAGGAGAAGAAAGTCCAGTTATTCTTATGGGAAATCTTGGGACATCAGCTTCACTAATGGAAGGGGTGAAGGGAAGACACAGCCTGTGGAGCCTGTCAATACCAGCAGCCCCAGTAATGTGTGCTCTCAACTTTAAAATGTCTTAGCTGTAAGTCACAAAACTTAAGTAGGTGCCTAAGTTTACCATCACCACTATACTTGGAAAGCACTTAAGCCTGTAGGGTCCTAACTACATGGAGAAGACTTGCAAATTATCGCTGGAAAACATCTGATCCTCAGCACAGGAGAACAACTAAAAATTCATCAGTTTCTGAAGAATTTTTTTTTCTTTTCTTTATTGCAAATTGGTTTCTCTAGTTTATTGTGAAATCTGATTCTTGTGGCATTCTTTGTATCTGACTCCAGTTGGTTTCTTTCTTAACGGATTTCAACATACCTGGTCACTGAAAGGCGTTACACAGATTCATTAAAATGTTTCTCTGTAATAATAGTTTAAATAGATATATTTTGGCAAAATTTGACTGTTAATGGCTTACAGCATGTGTCATAGGGTCTGAGAAACTGAACAAAGAAAATATCTTTTTTACATCATAGAAATCATCTGGAAATACCAAATTGCTCCCTGATGTAGATTTTCTACTTTTCTTCCAGCTCACTAGCAGAAGTGGATCTTTCACAATTCTACATTCCTAAAATGTTTTCATTTTTATTGTAGATGAAATGTCTTGCTAATAACATTCTTTAACTGAGAAACGGAATTACTGGGAATCTAAAAGAGTCTCGTTTCTGTAGCTACCTGAGAGGGAAAAAAAAAAAAAAAAAGAAACCACCAACAAAAAACAACCCAAAACTCTGCTACTACAATGCAGCATATGGGATAATGCCGCACTGACGAAAAGAATGTATGAGATGGCTCATTGTAATTCTGAAATCTCTACTTGCCTGAAGGTCTACCAGAAATCTGCAACAATAATTAATTATTTGTTGCAAAGAGGTGTTTTAGTGTACTAATTACATTTCTACCAGACATGCTGAGTCACAGAAAGAGCGTGTCATCCAAGTTTTCTGTGTATTTTTTTAAAATATGATAACAATACAACTGAAGCCTGGCTATAAATAAGCAAAATGCAGGAGTAACTGACTAAAGACAGCTGAAGAGAGTTAATGAGGATGATGAAAAACATATTAACACAATGTAATGGGAGCAGTAAGGATTACAAAATTAAACAGTAGAGTATGAAAAAAGCATAGCTTTCAAAATGCCTAAAAATAATGCCTATCAAAGTAATTCAGTATTTCTCAGTACTGCCTCCAGGACTCTTTAATTAGTAATGCCATTACAACATTGCTATAAATAAAGAAATTAAAACAAGGAAGTAATCTATTTAGCAAATGTCACTGTCACACTGTCAATGTTATAGTCTTTACCACTTGCATTTACCCAAGCAGCCTGAAGATTTTACCAACCTATCAGTGGCTGCACACAGCCGAAGGCAAAGGGAGCTGAAGGTGCTCGGGAAGAGATAAGAATCTCAGTCCGGCGTTTGCAGGGTCTCTTCCAGCCCTGCGGACTCGCACACTGCCAGCTGGCACACCAAATATTTGCAGTATGACAGAAACTGAATTTATATGTGTCGTACTTTCTTGATGGCCAGTGATGAGACAGAAGCTTCTTGAAAATGTTGTTCTCTCGCTCGTGCGCCAGCATAACCCTTACCCTGATGCAAGGAAGCGACATGCCGAGTGCCAAGCACAGAGCTGATCCCCTGCTTTGAGATGCTACTCCCCAGATTTAGGGGGCCGCGTTGCATGAAATTGGTGCTACAGCACAAACTGATGCCCCTTGAAGTTAGTGAGACCAGTTAAGCACTTCACTCCTGACAACTCCCGTTTTCTGGAGAAAGATACTCTCCTCCTTTCCTGCTAATTACTAAAATGTTATATATTCAGTGTCCACCCACAGTACATTAGAAGAATAACTTCAGGAAAACAGAAGGCTCCAATGGAAACGATAGGCTGCAGCAGAATTTCTGAATTAGTCTGATTTTTAAATTACTGTGTTTTCAATGTATGCTTACCTGTACAGTTTCCTCCTTCCCAGAATACTTTCCTATTTGGGTTAGGCCACTGATATAAATACCTAAAACAGGATGCAATGGCTTCGTTTCGATTTCTTGGTCGTCTATATATAAAGTTACAAACTCTTCCGTTACTAAGAGACGAATTTGATGCCAGCCTTCATCAAACAAACTCTAAGAAAAGAAAACAGAAATGCTTGAAACAAAGTATCTTCAATTTAAGCTACCGTACAACTTCATTTTAACTCCTAATCTGCGCCTGTTTATGGCAGAGATGACCAATGTTTCTGGCTTTGCCATACAAAAAAACCTGTACGTTTAAGCGTATAGGCAAAAAAGTATTAGTCAAGTAATACTGTAATTGCGAACAGGATATTTGCTAATAATTAGTCACTATTTCAGGATTTTTTTTGAACTAGCACAGACTTTTGCAGCCTAGAGTCTAGAACATGATGAAACCTATATCTGTGACACGTATAAAGACAGACACCTCTTTTTCAGCAGTGGTGTAGCGTTTCATGCACTTTAGACCTTCAACCACAGTGAAAAAGAAAGTCTTTCTACCTTACTCGTTACAAAAAAATCTTAAAAGTCGTCATCATATTAGCACAAATCACAAATACTGTAATGAAAAAAAATGAAGCACTACATTCATCTCACAGAACTTGAGCTATTTAAAAGTTTAAGATTTGGTCTAAACAAACCGCCTAGCACACTTCTATAGGTAACAGAGAATGAGGGATACCATTAGAGAAATTTTCATCTCATCTACCTCAGAAATGAAATTCAGCACAGAAAGAAATGCCATCTTTTTGAACCTATCCATTAATTTAAAAAACAATCTAGCTGTTTAGCCTAGATGCTTATCTTTTATACAGCTAAATTTGAGATTAAGCCCACACTAGGTTGGTAAACCTAAGAGTAGCTGAAACATACACCTTCCAGAACACTTTACATTTTTGTCACCTTTTGTAGTCATAATCACAAATTAATCTCACCTCCCTTACTAGTTAGTACACACCCCGGACAGCATCTCTGCCTCTGTGCTATTTTCCTTTTTAGACTGGGGTTTTATGTATTTACAATGGCCCTCATGACAAGGCAAAAATAAACAGCAAACCAGAATATAAAACATTTCCATTTTCTTAACTGAGTAGATGTGATAAATAATCATAAATGTTTGACAAAGAGGTTCATTAAAGCATTAGTGACATTCACAGTGTATTTAGAGGCATGCAGCCCTAAAATGGGCAAAGAATTACTGTTCTTCCTAGTAATAGTAAATCAAAGTATGGAGAAACAGGACAGGAAAAAATGAAGTCTTCTTTGCAGGCTGAAGTTCAGGGATACCTGGGGCTGCAGGAATAAAACTGATTTTTCACTTTGGCTGCCAAAACCATTTCAAAACAATTTCAGACTGACTTGAAACTGAAATTTCTCCTGACTTCCAGTAAATCACATTAAACACTTTTCTTCTTCCAAAAAAAAAAAATAATCACTTAAAATAAGTTTTAAAGGTAGAGGAAATTTGGAAAGAAAAAGTAAAATTCCCCACTTACTAACAGAAGAAGGAAATATCTCCTCTGCCCAAAGCCTAGTAATTAAGACCTTCTCTTGGACAGCCGGGTACTTGTATTTAGAACTACTTCAGCCTGATTTGAAGGATTTGAATCCAGGCCATCACTTCCCAGAAAACTAGAAACCACTCGGGACACTAAGTAATCTAGGGATAAATTTTTCTCATACTTTTTTTGTTGGAAGTGTGCCTCTTAACTTCACTTAAAAAAATACTGCCTAAGGTAGGGACGGGAATCTCCAGGCTCTGCATTCCTATGCTGCTGTATTCCCGTGCTGCTGCTACACATACAAGTGTAGGGACATTCCTTCCCCTTCCCTCTGTGTCTCCCCCATAAGGGAGACAATCTTTCTTACAGAGTTGAATACTTCACCGAAAATTCCTGAAAAAAGGATAGAAAGGGAACTTTCAGATTACACTCTGAGAAAACAAAAATGGTTTGGACAAACAAGGGAAGCCCTCCTTCAGTGGAGATGGGCTGAGAAAAATAACGAGCTGAAAGGAATTTCTGTTCAGCCAAGAACTGGACAAATCTAGACTGAACTCTTGTAAGCTGCTAACTTCTCTTCCAAAGAAAGTAACTTCTTCTTTCATTATGTATTTTTTTCCTTTTATATATTTTTAAGGAATAGATAATATAAAAACTCTCTCTAAACATGGAATATTTTGATTCACATTTTCTGGTCTCTCTCTCTCTCAAAGGCAGAACATACTTTTTGGCTAACGCATATGTTGAGAAATGCGCTGTGTGCAAAAAGTTCTAGGTCATCATCACAATTACCTGCTGGAAAATGCCGAATCAACAGCACCTGCAAGGCATTGACATGGATGAACTTTGTGGACACTCAGGAAAAATGGTTAAGGTACCCTAAATCTATTTTAAAATGCCTAAGCAGCCAAGAATGAGATCATACATTCTTGAAAAACACAAAGGGCAAAGGAAAAACGCGTACAAGTAATCCAGCAGGATGTTGACCTATTCCTTACCTTCACACGAGGCGCAGCAAAAGTAATAACCTGTGTTCCATTTATTAAACTTGTTGTCGTGAATGACAGCGTTTTCTCTTCTCCATTAACAGTGACTGCTATCTGCGGTCTCTTATCCAGACTTAGAATTCTCCACAAGTCCCACGTCTTTTTTACTTTAAATCTTTGAGTGGAAACAAATACATAAGATGGAGGCAGACCTTCTGGAAATACATTCCTAAAAGGAGGAGAAAAAAAAAAAAAAGACAACAGATGTACATTTGTACAGATCTTAAAACGAGTCTATCACACAACACAAATTTTACCAAAATTAGAACTGTATTTATAAAGTTAAATACCTTGTCAATTCTGACAGGTCAACACGTGAGGTTACTTCATAAGCTTTTGCATTAGTAGTTGGTATTTGAATTCTCTTTTTAACCTTTTTCTTTACACCTAATCCTAGCAGAATGTCAAATCCTTTTTCATCTCGAGCTGCCACTGGAATTCTTGTTGGACATACAGACTCTGCAAAGCAATAAATGCAAGTGTAGTTCAAAATACAGTTAAAACTTTCAAAAAAGTAACCCCCACATGCCTAATTTTTTGTAGCTGACTTTTAAGAGGTAAGAAAGAATTAAGAAGTGCCAGTTAAGTTCAGCAAGAGAAGGAACATGCAGAACCCTTAACAGATGTGAAGCGAGAATATTGAGATGTTGTGTTTTTCTGCCATTAGATTTACATACTACTTTGAATTGTTGCTAACTGTAGTAAAAAAGTATTACAATATAAAATACGGGCTTGAATTTCTAAACAAGCACAGTCTCAAAATGCTACAAAACTGTAGCTGTTAAATTTCCTTGATGCACTGACGATTTGGTTTAATTCAGCCTCCCAACTACGAAATCAGACTGAAAGAGAGAAAAGATGAAATTATTTACAACTTTTTTTTTCTATCCTCTTTCACTCAAGATGGACTCTAACCTATTTTGTCTGTTATACTGTAATCCACTTCAAGCTATCCACACTGGACAAATATCGTATGATGTATTTTCTGTGGAAAGTAAAGTTGGCTGAACGTTATCTCTGTTCAATTCCTTTTACACAAAAACAATATTAGGCAGTGGACCTAAATTCCTCCCAAGAAAAAAAAAAAAAGGGTGATAGAGAACGAAACTTAATGCTAAAGCCAACATTATATTAGAGTAATAAATCAACGAAAAGAAAGTAAACAACTTTTATTTCATTTTGTTAAAATTATGTAAACTATTTACAGTAAATACATTTCTATCATTCATTCTCCACTGTTCCTACAGAAAAGTCTCAGCTCACAGAGAGGAAAAGGTTCGGCATAGATCCACAGAAGGGGTGGTGGAGGGTTCTCCCATCTCCATGCAGACCAGCCACCGGCTGGAAAACTCACATTTCTGTGCCAGGGAATTATCAAGGACGGTCTAATTAACTTCTCTGTGTTAAATGTGCAACGCTGCCCCTCTTCCCTTTGTAGCCAAGCCAGCGACAGTCAGAAGCTACCCCTATTCTGGCGAGGGGAGGTAGGATACACCAACTCAGAGAAAACTCGACTAAATCTCTGCCCAAACTGTCTGTGGTGGCAATGGGCAGCCCATCCCCAGGAGATATGTCACAGGTACCTGGGGCAGCAGCAAGAAGTTTCTGTCCCGGATAAAAGAAACTCCAACTTTTTTGGACTCCAGATTCTTAAGGACATACAAGATGAGAAGTGTGCCAAAAATACACACTGCCCATATTTACTAAAGGAGATACGCTGAACTTAGGGCCATTATACTCATAAAGTGTGGGAAGCAGGAAGATAAAAATCTTTAATCTTATTTTTGCAACTTGCTTTTGAGAAACAGAGAGAGTGCCTTCCACTGGGTCTTCACCTATGGTTTCCTTTTCCTCTCCTCAAAAAGTGTCATCTGACTCCCAAATTAAAAAGATATTGCAAATCACCTGTCCGGTTCTACAAGAAAAGACTCGCAAGAACTTGCCCTGTCTACGTTATGCAAAATAAAATATCTACCTTCTGAATGCTGCAAATACATAAGAAAACACAAAGCTCAGTGTAACTGTTCCTCTTACTCATATCAAAACACAGACACAGGATTTAAGTCAACATACTTCTGGTGTTAAGTAAGAATGTTAATGCTTTATTTTTTCAGGTTTCTTGAAAGTAAATAATAAAAGGCACATGCAACAGTATCAGGAGAATATTTTCTAAAGTCATTTATTTCAAAGCTGGGTAATGGTCCTGTTGCCACTAAGATGAATTAAAGATATTCATGTACCTTGAGAGTCAAGGCAAGAATTTCTCTTCAGTTACAGTATTAGAAATTCAGTACAACATCAAAACATAAATTGCAGAAATAGGATCACTCGAGGTGAGAGGGGTATTATTCTGGATTAATGTCAAAGTGACTGTCCCAAGCTAACATAATACAAATAAGCACGAGTAAAATTATACATGAAGAAACTCTTTACTTCAACGGGTGCACTGAAGAATTACATAAAAAGATTCAGCGTAAGGTAAAGCTCCTTTGGGGCTCCTGGACCATCTTCTGGCAGGACTATTCTGATAATAACTATCTAAGCCACTGTACAAGATGCAGACGTCAGTGGCAAAATTCAGAACTGGCTTCCACTGGAAATAGGGTTAAGTTTCCAGTCAACATTATCAACCACAGCAAACCTCTATAATGACGTCTTGTTTCTTTTTAGTATTTTTAATAGGTTTTTTATACTTTATTTTTCCTTACGGAATGCTGATATGAAATCCCATTATCTAATGCAAATTAATTTTTCTCGAAATCTTCTTCATATGTTTCCTTCTGAGTTCTACACTGACTACTGCTTCTAAATGCATTCCTGACATACAACTTTTCTCTATCTTTTTACTACAGAACATCAATGCTGTAGAAACCTTAGACAGCAAGAATTAAAAAATGTAAATATCTGGGTACTCTTTTAGACACTTTATTCTTTCAGACACGACTGTCCTTTCTCCATAGGTTAACCAGCTTTTTTTCATGCTGCCATACTCTAAAATAATCAACAGCATTCCCCAAAAGACAAACGACGGCCCTCCAGCTGCAAGGCCTTCCACAACAGTACTAGCTGCTGCACGAGCCACCCAATCTCAGCCTCCTTCTTCTAAAATGGAATACCTCCACTATGCTCTTACATGTATGTTAATTAAATTACAAACTTAAAAACACCAAAGAGTAAAGGCTCGCATGGTTTTTTTATACCCTAAGACAAGTGTGACCAAGACACAATTACAAAACCTTCAGAAGTTTAATACGGTCGATCATGGCCAATTCATTGGTGCTTTGTCCTTATGGAACTTCCTCTTCCAAGTCAAAATGAAATTTAACAAAGTGCATAAAATAATTCATCACTCAGATATAAAATTTCCAGTTTGCTAGTCTTTTGAGTCTTCACCTGTTAAAGACACTGCAGTTAGAAACCAGGCTGCCAGTTGGCTCTGACTGTTCTTTGAGAAAGGCATCTCAAAATGCTAACGCTAGGAAAGAGCAGGACGTAAGAGGGTGGAAGCCACTTAAAGCAAAACAGTAAGTACATTTAAAATAAATAAAAAGAAACACTATTTTGTATATGTCCTCAGCCTTCACAGTTTACCACTAGAAGGGTTGAGTCAAATACGGCAGCTGAATTTTAAGGGATTCTTGTTAGCTTTATTCTGAAAGTAAGAAATCCATCTTGATGAAATATGATGTCACTTCTTCTAAACTTTATTTAAAGAAATTACTGTGCTTACTTTGGGAAATTTCTCCCTGCCTGTGATTTTATTAAAGAACTCAACTGCATTTAACTGATTTCATTTTTGGATTGGCTTCACATTACTACATCACTTATAAGGAATTATTACGATTTTTGTTAAGTTTATCAAGAAATAAACACTATTAACCTCAACATAAATATCACAATATTTTTTCGATGAAGTCCACGCTCAAAGCGAGAATAAATGAAAACTATTTTTCACTCTTTCAAGTGCAGAAATAGGGTACAACTGAAATATGACTTGCATCATTTCTTGGTAATAAAACAGGTACAAGATAACACTGATACGTACATATTCACTGTCTGACAGAGTCCTTCTGAATGATATATTTTAGAAGCACTTTGCTAAGTTTTTTTTTAGATAGGAAAGTCATTGCTTTACAAAGTTATCAAAAAATTCAATGCAGTAATGCTATTAGCTTTCTAAAATTAAAAAGTCAAGCTTACAATGTTGGTCTTGGCTAATTCTTCGATAAACATTCTTTTAAAAAAGATCACAACAGCTTGTTATAATTTCAGGCACTTTTGCCAGGAGCCTCTCTTCCGGGTTTTTCAACACATATGAGTGGAAGAACTTCTGCGTATAATGATAGGCTACCCTCCCAACTGTCAAGAAGATTTGACAAACTGTATTTTATTGTGCATGAGTATCAGCTGTACCTGGGAAAAGGGCTAAAGAAAGTCCTGTATTCTCAGCACTACGAGAACTGCTCAACTGTTTCCAGTTTCTAAACTTTATTAACGTAAAAAATTGGGACTTAGGACAAACTTCCACATACTGAAATTAAACACATACTGTGTTGACATGCCATATCTTTCCCAAATAATATACCTCTTTGTTTAACAGAGAAACAAACATTTTGGGGAGATTCCCACAAAGAAGATCAAAATCAAGACATAATCATAGTAAAACTTACCAAGTGCCTTAGGTTACATTAACCAACATTATTGTGAAATAATGAAATACGGGTACAGCACTATATGCTGCAAACTTTCTAAAATATTTTAGAAAGATCATTCACTTACCTTCACAGAGTTTCTGCTTTATAACTTCTTTAATTCTTGATATTGCAATGTAATCCTCAACATAGAATACGTAAGTTGATGAAGGCTTGTTGGCGATAGCTTTAAGTTCATCCTCCTCAATTTCTGAGCCAACACCAATAGCAAATAAAGTGATTTTATTTTTCCTTGCATCTGCTGCTACATCTTTGACTTCATCTTGAGACTTTCCATCAGTGAGAACAACTGCTATTTTTGTTAAAAATCTTGAGGATTTTGCAAAAAGATGGTCATAGGCAAACTGAATAGCTCTTCCTGTTTTTGTATTTCCTCCTAAGTAATGTATGGATTCCATTTCCCTGATTAGATTTTCAGTGGATTCATGAGTTCCTAGAGGAATTTCAAGTACGGGGTAATCACTATACTGGACAACTCCAACTTGAATAAACTTTGGCCCTATGTCAAAATTTCGTGTAATATTGACAAGCCATCTTTTGATTATTTCAAAGTTTTCTGGACCAACACTGTAAGAGCCATCTAGGATAAACACTAAATCCGCTGGAGCAGTTCTGCAACCTAAAAAACACAAATAAAACCTTTATTTTAATGAACTCCTCCACTACAGGCAATTGTTTTTCTTATCAATTACTGATTGTGTTAGAGCCATATCTACAAATACATTGTACATTCCGTTAAAAGAAAATCAGTTGAGTTTACCAGCAAAAACAAGATTGTTTCACCAAGCCACACGGCTTCAACTCGGTATCTGAAAACCATGCCATTTTCTGTTTTTTACATTATCACCAGGAACAACTGTGAAAAATTCTGAAATTCCATTCTTTAATTGGCAATTACATTTCATGCAAGCAGCAGACAGGAATACATTTTTGTTTTTTCCATATGTCTATTTGTCTGCAGAGATGATAAGCATAAAACTTGTTTTTGTTAGCAAACCAAGCACACTGAAGAGGAAGGTCATAAGCTGAATGATCCAGAATTCAGCAGTAATATTCACTCCTTCTACAAATATATTTTAATGGACTTCTGACTGCTACATTGCATGTACAGAACTAGTTATAATAAAGTCATGAGTTTCAGTTGAATGTTGCTGGTGGTATAGTCTGTTTTCAGCAGAAGAAAAATGCTCAGTGAATGAGCTCAATAGCTGAAATAAAGGATCGTGTAATCATCTCACAAACGTAATGCATCCTCCTCAGAGAGAACTGCATGATGACACAGGCATGGATTCAGCTCACCTAACTGCAGCCACCTAAAAATTGAGTTTTTAGACTAAATTGACAACTACAGCCAACGGAAGACACAAGCAGTTCTAGAAGACGGTCCTTTCCACTTCACATGCACATCCTTGGATGGAGGGAATACCTCTCCAGAGGTGCAAGTCACTTTCCATTGACTCTAGAAGGGGCGTAGATAACTGGCACACATGGTGCTGGTGAGATGGCCACCAACAGAAGAGGTCAACTTGATCCATTGGCACGTGGGGTCAGGGGTTTGGCTATGTACTGCCATACATTCGGTTTTGTTAAAGCCTGCAGCTCTGCAACAGAAAGGAGAGCTCTGCAACAGAAAGGAGAGCTCTGCTTTGTCCTGACTTCCGTATGTATACTTAAGCTATTCAAAATACGTGACTTCCAAAGAAAAGACAAGATAAGTAATCAAGACACAACTTTAAATCAGGATTGGAGCTTTATAGTTCCATCTGCTCCCTTGGACGTTTCCAAGAGAATGTGATCAGGTCAGTCTCCTAAAAGAAACTAAGATATTCCCTTCCTGAAGGAGAAATAAGATATTGAAGTTACTCCTGCATCATAGACTTTTCACCAGTACAATTATACTGGAAAAAAATTAAGCAGAGAAAGCAGTATACATGTGGACATGAAAATGGACACTACAATTTCAAAGCATGCTTTAAAATTACCCTTATCTGAAATAGAAACACTATGACTTACTTGCTCTTGTTTCACCATCTTCAGCTGAGATGTAATCACGAAGTAGCAGAATTAAAAGTGCCTGAAAAACTGTTATGATCTGTGCCATGTGTATTGTATTTTCAAAGTCTTGAGAGTAAACTAGAAGGGGAACAAATGAAAAGAAAAGCCATTATACTACCAACAAAATCCAAATTTCTAGGTTTTAAAATGCAGGGCACAAAGAACAGCTTTGAATCAAATCTATCCCTGCCTGGGTGCAAGTGCAGACGCTAGGCTAGCCTGCAATGTAGCATGGACACAAGAACTGTCAGTGAGACAAGTAAGTCCCATACTGAGATTTTTCACTCTTACACTCAACATCATCTCCAAGGAAGCTGTTTCAGTCTGAGACATCTCGGTTTTCCCAAGGTCCATTTATAAATTTCTCTACTAGCTATGCACGTGTGGAGGTTTTATTACCACTCATGCCTACAGTCACCCAACCGCTAACCCACCCCGACCCAATTCCAGCTCCTACTCCAAAATACGGCAAGCATTTCTATATCAGGCACTGGTGGGGAGACATTACAGCAGTCTCAACCCATTCGCCTGCCTCCTTCAGGCCAGGGAGGCTGGGAATGGAGCCGGGACCACCACCAGGAGCCCAGGTGCCACGGCGCCCAGCACAGCAGCGCCGAGCCCCTTCCAGCACACCTAGCCCTGCCACCGTGTCCCGTAAATCCCAGGTATCGTGCCCTCGCTTAAATCATACACCTCTTAAATGTCAATATTTTTACTCTGTTTATGGTATCTCCTTTGCTAGCATGGTCTCTGCCTGTGAATTATATCCCCAATAGGGGACTGGACAGCAAATAGACAGTTTTGGCCTCGTATCGATGTCATAAACATTATTTAAACAAATTTACTAGGAGTCAGCCCTATTTATTACTTATCCCATATTTATTGCATAAAAAATAGAATCGCCATGGAAAGAGACACATTTCTGGAGTACTGTATCAGAGATCAATTCATTTCAAGACTCAAAAGAAGACAAAAATATACTGAATCTCTTTTTATTTATGTCTTCTCATCCTTCAAGGCAAAACGCAACTTTTCTAACTATGTTTCGGCCTCAGTTACAAAATATGAACACCCTGACAGACAAAGCGAAAATTTACTGCTGCTCTGATTACATGCATTTCTATCAAACTATGAGAGGTGGAATATGTTCATGTAAGCTGCAGATGCGGTCCGTTAGGTGTCATTAATATAACAGGGGACAGAATTTAAGACTAACTGACATATATCTCATTTTAATACAAACTTTTTCCTCATTAAGTTATTCAGTTTGCACTCGGAACAACATTGCCTTTGTGCTGTTTAGTAACTGGCAAGGCAACTTACCCCTTCCAAATCTCTAAACCGCGAAAAAAGAAAAAAATTAAATTCACAGCTAGTTCAGGGCCAATTCATTGCACCATCACCTCCAGTTTTATTGATGTAAGTATCTTACATCTGGCCAAAAGACTTTAAACATTTCTCTCCTCAGTGTCAGCTGTCTCATCCACATTAGTCTTTATCTGTCACATGTTAGGCTGAAAAAAGAATGCAAGAATGCTAGTGATAAACTATTTCCTACAATTGAAATGCCTTCCTTGAATAAGGCCATGACTCTTTCCCCTTTCATATCTTTTTATTCTAGTCATAAACCTTTATTTATACCCACCTCAAAAAGATCTACATACTCATTCAAAAGGTTGAATGTTAAGTGAAAATATGTACTAAACAATAAAATAAAAGGTCAGTGCATGGGGGGGAGGGGTGAAAGTTGTGTGTATTTGCCCTTTTTTGCATTGCTAGTCTTTAATTTTGAACTTTTCAGGGTAGGCAAGCTGTCTGCCACATTGCCAGTAATAAGGCACCAGTGGACATTCTGAAACTTCGGAAATGCTGGAAAACACTGTTCTCCAAAAACAGGCACGCTCTCAGTTTTGTTTTTGGCGTATTTCAAGTGCCTCTTAGGAGAAGAAACAGGTAAATGGAAATAACTAACCATTTCCTTTCTCAAGAGCAGTCAAGGGAGTAAAGTGAAAAGAATGTCATATATTTGCTATAATACACTGAACAGGCACCCAGCAGTTTGCCAGCAAGCTGTTATCCGTAACTACGTTCAAAAGCAATTCAACATAAATCCTTACTCCTAAAGATACTTATTCCTGACATTATGTTATGAGGAAAATGATAAGGGAAAAAACGGTTTGCAGAGTTGTGGAACCAGAATAATAATAAGCAGAGCAGTAGTAATTCCAAAATCGGGTCAATTCCTGGTAGATTCTTGATCTGTACTTGCCAAATAGAAGATGTGCCAGAAAAGCAGGATATTGATTTACTTTGGCTTTTCCGTCAGCCTTTTGTGCTTCTCCAACTGCTTAGAAAGTCAGTCCATTAAGACAAGAAATCTCCCCACAAAAAACCTCAGAGTTGTTTTCAAGTTCCGGGAAATGCTACTGCTAACTAATGTAATTGAAAAAATATTAATAGTGCAAAAACATAACAATTATGTTATTAAAAAATCTCCTCCAGACTGTCTAAGGCCATACTTTGTCATTCATATTACCTTATGAATGGTTGAGAAATCAGCTGAAGCACTTTGGGGTCTATGCAATAGGAGATAAGGCATACTGTTCCAAAATAAAAACAAGGATACTACACAGACGCTGGGATGAGGATTTCATTCAAGTAGATTACCTAGTAATTTATTGTCCAAGATATTTGAAAAAAGATCTGTTTACACTACGAATTTAAGGGTTTAAATAGTAGGCATGTAAGGTTCAATGCATAAGAAAATCTTATGCCGAGCATAAGTGCATAATTTACATTGATTATTCCAGACGTGATGGCCTGCAAGATTCAGAGTTTTAAAATCACTTTCGGTCTTTTTTGTGGCAAGATTTAAGTGTTTACCGAAGGGTAAAATACACCTCTCATGAGGACAAATTGAATGATACCAAGAAAGAACATATGACACGAAATCTATGACAGTATTTGAATGGCAGGTAAGCAAAGAAAGATGACTGCATTCTTTGAGAATATCAGAAAGCTGTTACTCTATCAGTGAATAAATGTCAGGTTACTGTAGCATTAAAAAGTGAGTTGGTATATACCAGAAAACACAATGCTGGCCCCAAAGAGACATAAAATTCTTTAGATCCCCTCTTCTCCCCCCTCAAAAAGAAAAAAGAACATACAATTGATATGCAATAGCTGTGAAAAAGAGAACAGAGGAAAATAGCAGTATAATGATTCATTTTCTGTATTTTTCATTTCTGTGGTTGTCTAAATGGTTATTTAAGTAAAATCCATAAAACGGGCGTAGGAAGAAAAGGATATTACAGAGTAAAAAGAACTGACTTAGTGACTTCACTGCATCAGTCATCACTAAAAAGAATACAGTGACTGCCAATGCTAATATTTCGCCTTTTTCGGAAAACAGAACTGACTGAGAGACCCAAAGCGAAGCAGTCGGACTCCACCGAACATTTTCAAACGGCGGAAACCCGTCTCGGCTCGGTCGTGTTCACCCACAAGTTCTGAGGCGACAGACCCTGAGAAGAGCGCCCTACGCCCACAGCGGGGTCGTGACGATACCGTCCGTCCTTGCGGCACGAAGCCCGGGCGCCCTCGGTGCCATAAGATAAGGCGTCCTGGGCCAGGCGGGGAGGCCGGAGGCTGCTCTCCAGCTCAGCTGTCGTTTCAAGCCCCCCTGCAGAAGCCATTAATGCCCTCCCGTCACTGCAACAGCTCTTCCCAGAGAGTGAGGGAGCCTGCTTTGGGAGCACAGGGGAACGAGCATAAAATTGGAGACTGGGGATGTTACAGGAGAACTGAAAGTAAGGAGCAAAAAATGCATGGAGATTCTGAGGAAAAGAGCAGAAATGCTGCGGTGTGCAGCAGAAACGCGCTGTCCTTCCATTTTTTCCAGTTCCGTGCTCTCTTTCTGGCTTCTTTAATTTATTTGCAAACTGTCAGTCTTGCTGTTTTTTCTTTTTAAATCACAAGCAAACATTAATGGCACACCCCTCCTAGGTCTCCACTGGTCAACTCTCACCAAGCTGCCTTAAAACTCTGTGAAACAAATGGCTTCGATGAAAACCCCCAAAGAAAAAAGGTGGCAAACACAATCGAGTTCCTCCCCGCAGCCACCCCACGGATCTCACCAGAAAGGGCTTGTGTCCACCCAGCTGCAGTGGCCATCCAGGACAGATGCATCCAAACTCGTTCCTGCCCAACCAGTAAAAGAAACAATACCACAAATGGCTTCCGGAGCTAACAGGCGCTGCAGTGGGGGAGTACGGGAGGGAATTATCTACAGGGCCCGCGTAATGTGTGCTTCACTTCTCGCAGGGAGGAAGCTTCCGTTCTCAACTAATATTTCTAAATGGCCGTAGAGTGACTGTTACAGCAACCTGCAGTACAAATCTTTAATCTCGAAAGACATTAAATTCATTAAACTATTATACCAGAACAAGATTTCCCTCGGCTAAAAATCATGCTCCAACTTAGATTTCTTCAGAAAAAGTCAGTAAAATAATTAGCAAAACAGGTGTATCTGAATTTCTGAATTAAATTGTATTCCCTCAACAAGTCATTTTTTCCATCCATTTACGAGAATCCTTCTGTATTTCATCTACAACAAAAGCTGAAAAATATGGGACAGTAAGCTTGAGAAGTTCGTTGTAAGTATGAAGCCAAATAACTATTCAGTTGTCCGAACTGGACTTGTTAATGGAAACCAAAATTAAAGGGATAAACTCAAGACTTAACCAACCCTGTAAGGATTCCAGGAATTACAGTTTTCAATTTATTCTAAAGAGAATAATTATATAGCACCAACATTTGAATGGTCTAAAGAGATGCCAAACCAACCACTTTGGAGACCAAACTTCTGTCTTCTCTACGTCGTAGTCATAGCACGGACGACTGAAGCGTACTTGACATTGCTTACAGAAAATACTTGCCAAAGTGCCTCATTACTACCACAGAGAGGCCACCATTAATATCAGCCTGGGACCTCTCCACGGACTTTGCCAAAAGACAAAATTCGTCACTGCTGATCGCATCCTTTCTCTCTCCAGGGTTTGTAAAACATACAGAAAAATCTGTCTCTGGGGTGGTCCGTGGAAGTGCCCCCTGCTTCACTCTCTGCCTTTGAGAGCTCGGCTGAGAAGTCCCGGCTCCTCGCAGCAACTTTCTGCTGCTGGAGCTGTAAAGCAGTGCCAGCTCCTCGACATGCTACAGGAGCACGGGGACAGTAACACCTGTCCCAGCACTGAACAGGCAGAGGGACGTGGGGATTCATTTTAGCTCCTTATATCTGCAGGGAGGCAAGCAGCGGCCAGGTAAATCACAACATTTCATGCTATAGCTATGAGAAAAATACTTCATCAGAAAAGAACATTTAAAAAACATTCTTAGCCCCTGTCTTTTTGCAAATTATTTGCCCATGAGTAGTTCGTGGCTTTATCAAATGTAATCAGGAAAACACATTTGTTTGTTAGATTGCTTTCTCACGTCTCACTTATACCGAACCAGTTTTAGTATATGAAAGCTCATGGAAGAAAAGTCTGCGCTGGGTTATCAAATACACAGAAGCTGCATCCAGCTCACAGAGAGGGTTGTGGACTGGCAGAGCATTCATGGGGAAACATCATAGGTGCTTAGCCTGTTACGAAACCTTTTTCTAGAAATCCCCTACAGCTATTTTATTTCTCCAGCACACAGCGGACAGTGCACCCTGCCCAGAGGCTTTGTAATCCTGGTGATGCACAGGGTGGCTGGAGCCAGCCTTTGCCTGTCTCCCAGCTCCACACAACAGCTAAATTTAAAGCAGCCAGGACCTATCAGGCATTAACTGAGACAGGATACTGGGTTGGATGGACCTTCAGTCTGACTCAGTATGGCTGCTCTCCATTCTTAACTGTAAGCTTTTTATCTTGTTATTTCACATGCCACTTTGACAGCAAAAGAGATGTTTAGAGTGAGTGAAAATGATCGCCTGGACTAAAATGGTTTATCTGGCTCAGAAGGATCCCCAAAGAGCTCTACTCTGTAAAGGCCTCTACTCTAAGCCCCTGAAACAAGGAGTTGTACAGTACACCAGATATTTTTTCTCAGTATCTTTGAGACTATAATTTACATTAAAAGCCAGGCAAGTTTCTGTGTATCTCAAAGTAAATGAAATGCAAAAATTACAGCAGAGCTGCTAAGCACCCAGGCCCTGGATCTATGACCCACAGCGCAGTCATCCAAGGTCCTGTTCTCCACCGAAGCAGAGTTAGCAGACTACCGTTTCTATCCTCACCAAGGGGATCAGAGAAAGAGGGTCACATCAAGCTTGCTCGCACCAGCCAATAAGCTGTGAATACATTGTCAGAGACAGGTACATAAGAGTCTTTCCAATGCACATTTGGTCTCTGTTAGCTATAGGAGGAAACATTCACTGAGATTTGGAAATTCATGGCATATTGACCCATCAACACGCTTTGTCATTTCAGGCAGCTTAAACAATTGGACAGTTCCTGCAACATCTTCCTCGATGCATTTTTGAGCGCTGCAAGTCTGCTGTGCTGGAGCATTTGCAGTAGCAGGGTCACCCAGTACCTCAGACCAGGAAGGTGATTGAACTCAGGTCTCCTACAAAGCGGACATCTGGTACAGCCACTAATGCAGCAAATAGCCTATACCGGGTTTTGAATGAATTCGGACACGGCAAAAGCATGCAACTCCCAAAACTGCATTGCTACACAAAAGCGCCTAGAGGTTGAAACGACAACAGCGTCTCCGTTACACGTGCACAGCAAATGAACCTCATATCCAAATTAAGTTTTCAGTGGGAAATTTTAGTGCCAAAGCAGCTCGGGCAGTATCTCCACTCTGCATTTAAGGTGCTGAAAAGCAGCACCTTTTGTGTCTCAAAAGGGTGTCTCCCGATACAGTCATTCCATATCCAGCTTTCCAGTGCCTGCAAAAGTATACTGCTTTACTCTTCCTAGTAATACTTTCTGAAGAAACTTTCCATTTAGAGCAAATTGAAATCTTCCAGAATCAAAAACGTTTGCTCTTCAGTGCAGTTTTGTCACTATCCAAAAACTGGGATAGGGACAAGAGACAGGGAAAGCCCCCTTCTCTGAAAACTCTGGCTTCTCTTCGCTGCATAAAGATTTCTTGCTCAAGAACGACACAGAAGGGTGTGAAAGGAGGAGGTCATTTCTTCTTTTCCCCTCATTGCTAGCTACTGCCTAAGAAGGAAGCTGGGAAGCCTATGATTTTAACCTTTTCCAGCATTCGAAAAAAATAATCAGACTAAAGGTTATGTATATTGTCTCATCACCCAAGTATAAATTAACACTTCTCTCATATTACATCACTGTATAAACATCTCTTAATTCAGCTAGGGATCGTTAGGTTTGGCCTGCAAAGGAACAAATATTAAAACGTTACAGTAATAATGATTCAAAAGACATACTGGAGATTCTTTGCATTTCCAGTACTTATGCAATAATAAAGAAACCGTAAAGCAAAGGGAAAGCAACTCTAGGAACCCTGATTTACATGCATTAAATAATGTGGGAAAGTAATGTAGCATTGCATCACCTTTTCATATGCCATCTCTGTGCCTTCAAAATTACTCAAGATTAAAATATTGGGGCAATTTATATTTATCTATTATTCGTATTTCTACCTAGCACTACCAGTCCTAAGTATTCAAAAAGTCTTTGAGGTTACTTTAAGTCAGTTAATTTTAACAACTAATACATCTGAATCTGTACTTATTTCCACTTGGATTTCAGTCTGCATTCTCGTTTTCCAGCTATTGTTCTCTTTTTTTTTTTTTTTGGTGGGCACAACTGGCTATATTTGCAATCATCTACAAGAATAACAGCATTTCCCAGAAAGGATAAGACTATGAAGATATCATTGAGTTAGGTTTGGTTTACATATACAGAGATGTATATAAATGCATACCTGTACATTAATAGATAAAACGTCCCATGGAAAATTAGCATTCCCCATAGCATTGCCTTCTGTTTCTATGTTGGAATGACCTGTTTTGATACAATCACTAGCATAATTACATTCATACTAGGAGTACTCTAGCATTAGTACTAGGAGTACTACAGCACTAAACATACGATTATAGAGTATGGTTAGGTAAGTTTTTACTACAAGGGGGCAAGAAAGAGAATTGTGTGTTTAAGTTACATATCGTGAGTTTTTGTTCCTGTTTTATTGCAGTTGCTACTAGTGCAACAAGAACGCAAAGGAGCTGTAAAATGGTTCTGTTCTGGCTAGGCAGCATCTATACGTATTTTATATATGTGCACATGGCTATACAGAGGATGCAGTTAAGAGTATGTAGTGAGAGAGATTTTATGCAGTTAGAATATGCAGCGAGCGAGATTTTATTCCCTTACCTTTGGAATTAAGCTGAATGCAAATGCTACCTATGCTCTCTACAATAAACAGGGTAATAGGGATTTCTTTTGCTCCCTTCCTCCCCTACCTCCTTTACTGTCTTTCTTTGGGCAACAGCAACAAAGGGTAGAGGATTTCACCTCCCTCCTTCCATTACGATATTCAGTTGGCCCAAACATCTAAATACCACCTCTAACAATTTCAACAGATATTTGGTGAAGTCTAAAAGCCTGCCTGATAAACACACTTCAAGAACAGAGATCGCCTGGCAGAGCGGGAGAAACTCATTAAAGGAGAAGTCAGGAGGGAGGAGGGAAAAGGGCTGCAGCAGCCGAGTAAGTGGGTACGTCAAATACACGTGTACAGCCCAAGCAGCAAGAGCTGCTGCTGCTGTTGTTGTCCCACACAGCACTTCTCCTGAAGCACCAAATCTCTCCTGCATGCAACAGTAACATCACATCTCCTCACACATTAATCTCATTTAGCGCCACACAAATTTCTGGGGTCCCCCAAGTACGCACTAGCAGGATCTCTTCCCACAGCTCAAACATTATCCAGTCATCAGCTGTCTATTAAGGGCACTAACAACAACTTCATGTTTAGGTTTGACATTTCATTCACGTGTGCCACAGCCATAGTTTAAATCTCTCCTTGAAACTGTTTGATTTAATGGTCCAAAACACACTGCCCAAACTACTGACAAAACAAACCATTTAGATCTTCACCCCACAAGACATTTTACAGATAGGTGAGAAAAAAAAAACAACAGTGGACAGTAGTTTAAATGAAAATATTTTGCAAGATAACTACAATTACCACTATTAGCCATATTCATTGTACACAAAATAAAGCCATAGAAATTAATACTACGTGGTAAGTTTACACTCTGGATTTACAGCTTTGATATAATTGCTCCATAACATATTATTGATTAAGTAAAGGATATAATAGAGGATAAAGGATTATAAAGGATAATAAAAAAGGTACTAATGATTAAATAAAGGAGCAGAGAGGATTAAAGAAATTATCAAACTCTGGCTGGATTTCAGAAAGAAGGCTTTATACTAATAGGTTCTTCAGTACAAAAAATATTGTATTTCTCATTAAGTTGGGTTTGAATATCACAAACGTGCAGCACAAGAGAAGAGGTGAGCCAATATAGTTCATTAGAAACTAATGCTGTACATCAAAGACCAATGTAAGTAGTTGATACTGATTTTAAACCAAGCAAAAAAAAAAGAACAAAACGTATTTCTGAAACCAAAGAACTCTCTTGAGCAGGATGAATTGTTTATCCTTCATCTGACTGAGTAAAGCACGTCAAACCCACAGACTCCTCCAGTCTACAGCAGAGAAAGTTTGTATTTGTGCTCCAACCTCTGAAGTCACAGACAGCCTGTATTTTTAAGCCCAGTTTATTCTGGCACTTTGCAGTTTCTTGGATTTATTCCCACTCCAAGATGATGCTGTGCCAGGTGACGGTAATTAGCTACTATGGGTTAAAGAAAGAAGAAGCCTGATCACAGTATTTGAGATGTTTGATTGATACACATGAATGACTGGAAAACAATATAGGATGGGCAACTTATGTAACCAGTCGTAGCTGGCAGTTCAGCGTTCTGGCTGCAGCAAATGAATTGCAGGTCTCCCTGGAAACCATGATTTCATCCAGTCTATGAAAAGCCCATGCTGTTATTTCGTTCTTTATCAAGAAACTTGAGATTCCACAGAATTTTCCCTCCAAGGCCTGCTCCAAGGAAAACAAAGCAGCTAATCAATAGGATAAAATCTGGCATTCAAGTTGAACAGATGCAACTAACCTAGCATATGATAACATGATTCTGAGTAACAAACATTTGAACTTACTCCTTCTACTGGAAATCCGGTATTTCTAATGCTAAGCATATATGCATGTACACACACACACACACACACACACACGTTTATATTTATATGTGTGTGTGGCTATTTATTTATTTATTAATCAAACACAAAATGCAAAACAACTCAATCCAAATGACTACCTGGAGCAACAGTTTGGGAGACCATTTTGTCTGCGCTCAGGAATGTAGACCTCAACTGGTCCAAAAACAATCCTTGGCAAACAGAAGGAAAACAGTCACTGGGGACACTGTGTAATGATTGGAAATCATAAATAATTTAGCAATGAAAACACTATAGAAATTGGCTGAACTCTGAGAGAAACAACAAATGTTGATAGAGACATAAAGAAGGAGACATTAACTGAACCAGCTCAAGTAATACCTTCTAATGCTACTTAAAGTGCCTGTTAGGACCATGCCTAGCCGGCAAGAGATGTGCAGGACCGCTCATTCATCACTGCCCTGCTCTCAGACAACGCCCTCAGGAAAGCAAGCCAGCAAAGGATTCAGAAACAATGTCACCGCCACCAAATTCAGCTAGGTCTTGAAATGTCAGATAGACATTTCTGCCATCAGCTCCTTACTCGTTTCTTCTTCTCTTCCCCCCAACATTTATTTTCTTTCCATCTTTTTTTTTTTTTTGCTCTCTACTTTAGGTTAGCTAAAAATACATCATTTGCGATTTGAGGACTGCAACTTTTTTTCTGAAATAAGAAAGCAGCAGAAAGAAATACACAAACCAGGTGATTTAACATGTTTGCTATCTCAAGAAAAGAATAAGTCTGTAAACTTTGTCTGTCTCTGGAAAGTAAGAGTCAGCATCAGAAGCAGAAGCTGTATTTTCTGTTTTCCTATCTTTTTCTTCTCCTAGGCATTTGTCTTGTTTATCCCTCAGAGAGGTTCGGACTCCCACATCAGGAACAACAGCTCAAGCCCTTTACGGTTATTCACCGTCTTTCTCCGCAAACGGCAGTGCTCACTTCTGTTCTCAGTGCCATCTGAAGCGGTGTCAAGCGCTGCAGGGGATAGGGATGATGACCAAGAACCTTGCTTCAGCTGAAGATTTCAAAACTTTACCTGAAATCTTACCCCTTTCAAATTATTGAACTGTCTTCCCCCTTTTCCCCTCGTTTCTGGAAGCACTCAGTAAAAGGCAAACCAGGTTTTTGTTTTAATAGCAATCCCCTGCTACGGGAAAAAGCAGGTCAAAGTCTCTGTTCAATCTGTCCAACCCGTTCAATCTGTCCAAAACTGGTTTTCTTGTTTCATGTTATACAGTGAAAGCTTATGTTAACATCTTTGAATTTCTTGCCCATTCACTCCATTGAAGTTACAGCCTTTAAACTGTATATAAAAATAACATGAAGCTGACTGGCCTTTAAAACATGTAATCATATCTTAACGTTATGATGATGTATAAGCTCACTGACATTAAACAAGGAAGAATCATAAGAGATAAACAGGTACGAAGGATTTTAAGTTTTCTAGTTCTACGACGTTTAAGCCATAGGGTTTTTTTAACTGAGTCTTATTTTTAGTGAAAATAATGACAAGTCATTCAAAGGAGGCTATAACTGCTGAAGGAATGGAAATGACAGTAGTGGATTCTAGAGGAATTTAGCGCTTGAACTAGTGAAAGCCTTGGAAGAACTTCAGTTGTTTTCAGCGGCGCTGAGTCAGAACCTCTAGCGTTTTAAATACTTTTGTGAGGGGAGAAAACAGAAATTTAGCACATTCATGTTCAAAGTTGAAAATATCTTTACAGTATAAATATTTACTGTTTCAAGCATACCAAAATGTGGTATTTGGAGAAGCTCAGGCAGTTCCAGAGTTGATATCACCCTAGATAAAGATTAAATTAAGATTTAAAAGCGTAGCTGCTTTTCACCTACAAGAAGGCTAAAGACCTTCTAATGAGTATTTGAGCTCACTTTCTCTTAAACGTGGTGAATCTTACAGCCTACTATCCGAAGACAATTATCTTGAATACGTTTTCAAACTATAAAACTCCTTCCTGGTCCTCTCCATATGTTTGTCCTTCAGTTCATCAAGCAACTAAAGACGGACTAGCTGCAAAGTTCACTAAACAAAAAACAGCCAGTTCACACCAGGAAGGTTCTGCAAAGCTAGGGGGAAAGGCCACTGCCACCCAGCAGGGCACAACCGGTGCTTCAGCATAGTCCATTCCCCTAAAATTCCTGTGTATTCCATTTTTTCAGCTTTACTTCACGCAGGCAAGCAGCATTAAGAAAAAAATATTAAGTAAGCCAGTACATAGCATGCAAACCTCATCACAGATGTTGTAAATTACCTCCTGACATAGCAAAAATACCAGCACTTCCCAACCCCCAGACAGGCAATGGGGCCAAGCACCTGAACAAGGAGCTATTTTAAGTTGTGCATAACAGCACAAACACTCCAAAGAGAAGTGCTGTTTCAGTATCTATACAGTAAAGTGAAAGTTGATCGGCTTTGCCAAAGCCATTATGCGCGATCTTGAAAAGAGAAAGAAGCATCCAGGATATCCTTGTCATCCGGTTTGACTCCTGTATGCCTAGGCTATAAAACATTAACAAGAAGATGGGTTAAACTGCACTCTTTGGTACAGAATCTAAGCTAATTTTAATGACTCAAGAGATGGTAAATGTGTCTCCCCCTTCCCCTTTAATTTTTGCTATGGTTTGATCACTCTCACCTTTAGGAAACTCCATCTTATTTCAAAGTTGCATGTGCCTGAGTTTCCAGCCACTGTTTATGCCTTTCTCAGCAAAACTCAGAGGTCCTCCCTACTCTTTCTACCTATAACTATCTATGCATAATCCAAGCCATCACATAGTCCTGTCTATCATGGACTAAACAACTTCACCCTCTTTAGACTCATATTGCTATGCTTGTTTTCCAAGTTCCTTCTTTCTATGACTTTCCTTTGAACTCTATTTCTGACATACCATTTTTGAGGTGTGGACATAGAACAGAGCACAACATTCTAGTATTCTTGTTATTATATGATTGTTTCCCTGTTTCTGCTCAAAAGTCTGTACTTCAAACATCCAAACGTATTGGTCTACTTTGCCAGAGTAATGTAGTAATAGTGCATTTGGAGGTGATCATCTACTGAACAGTGGCCGACCAAAATCATCTCGAAAGTAACCCGAAAGAAATAAACTTATGACAAAGAATAATTATTCAGGATGATCTCAGAAGCATTCACAGGTATCTCTCAGAACAGCACAGTAACTTCCCGTAACTAAGAGGGAAACGATGGGAAGGTAAGACATCTGGGAGGACTCCACAGGACTCCTGGGGCTCTGGGGAGGCTGCAGAAGGTGACTGCAATCCTAGCAGGGGATTCTAGGGATCCCAGCAGGTCCTGGGGGTGTGGGAGACTAAACGGGAGAGATGAGAGGTCTCTTCCTCTGTCTCTCACTCCCATTCTTGCTAGCTAAATGCAGAGAAAGCTAAGGGGAGATCTTAGTGCTATCTGTAACTACCTGGAGGGAAGGCCTCAGAGCCACAGAGCGGAAGGACAAGAGGAAACGGATGCATACTGGAAAACAACAAATTCCACCTTGATGCACGGGAACAATTTTCTGCCATGAGGATAGTCAAATACTAAAAGAGACTGTGAAAACTCCATGCTTAGAGCTATTCAAATCTCGACTGAACAAGGCCCAAAACAACCTTTGAGCATGGTGCTGGAGGAGTTCACCTCCGGACATCCCTTCCAACCTCCAAGACCATGATTCTGCGAGCCCTCTCCAGGCTCCTCTGCATCTCCTCTTCGGAGTCCAATTTCCAGGGCACATAGGCGGTCCTCCCCTCCCTCTCTTCTCCAAGCTATTTGCTTTTCTGAACTTTTTTTTTGCTGGGAAAGGCAGAACAGGCTTGTGCAGACAAGAAGAGTGCGTTGGAAAGCAGACAGGAGGAAGAGACGGGGCAGGGTGAAGGAAAGCAGTGCCAGAGAGCCCTCCTTGCCCTCTTGCTGCCCCAGAGGGCAGGACGGGGCTTTAGGGGCAACCACTGCCCCCGCTCGCATCTTCTCCTCTTGGCAACACCAGCAACAGGAAGCTGAGTAACTAGGAGGCAAAGGTCTGGGTGTTCCGGGGACATCCCATGCTAGAAGAGCTAATACTTACCCCCCCATCACATGCAAAATATGCAGCCACATGCCTGCACGACATGTCTACCAAACGTTTTCTAGTTTAAAGCCACCAATGATTAAACAGCTTTTCTTCTAATACTTCATAGAGAGATGCTTAAGAATTAATTCATCTTGTGTTCGAAGCAATATGGGCCTCTGCAGCAGATGTCCACCCAGCTCTTTGGCTTTAAACATTCAAAATAACTCCTAATTGCCCATGATTTTTTTCATGAGCAATGGTATCTTACCACATTTCATTAATAACTCTAACTCTTCTTTTTTTGTTGCTTAGGGGGTCAGTATTAGTATTTATATGTTAAAAAATGTTCCTTACGTGTCCTTTTGTGCTTGAATTTTCACACGTCATACTCTGCAGTTGGATACATAGCTCCACATCTGTATCTTAGCTATCATTTTAAAATGAGCTATACCCCCAGTTATGCTAGAGAGCAATTCTCCCACTACTCAGCTAGCAGAACTATAAGCAATCCTCTCTCCGTATTAAGTGGTCCCCACACTCCATAATAATGCTCTAACCACTTACTTCCAATATCATTCCTTCCTCTTTTCTCTCACTCCAGAGTAACTATGCTACGGGCCACTTGTTTCATCTTCAGATGTTCATTAGTCAGCTAGGTTTTATAACCAGAGTGACTCTCCAACGTACTGGGAGGAGACCCACCACCAAGTCTGAGAGGTGTAACTACTACAACTGACAGGGCCACGCAAGTTTGTTATATGCTTGCAAACCCTCAGCAATCCAAACGCTCAAACCGCAGGGCGTTCTTCCTCTGCTGCCACAGACAATTCCTTGCAAGCGGGCGCCGCACGAACGGAGTACTCCCGGGCGAGCGGGGAGGGAGACAGCACCCTGTTCTGTCTTGCTAGGTGCCGGCATGTGGGAAGAGAGCAGACTGCCTCCTCCCACTCTGTGCCTATGAAGAAATCTCTGACATACAGGCCAGAGAGTCATCCAGGCACCAGGGATGAGATTTGCTACTCTATTCCGCAGGGATCCCAGACGGTCACAAACTGGCTTCGTTTGCACACCTCATAGGTCTCCACCAGGGAACCAGAAGACAGACGACAGGTTTTTTCCTCTTTTGAGCAATAACTGAACACAATGTTAACCATGTTACCTGACAATATCTGCAGCATCGTCGTACCTCGTACAGCCTATTCAATAAGTACCTGAGAACTCGCCCGCCCTGCTGCCTTCATCCCACTCCCGCCGCACCTCTTCTGTTCAAAGGCACCAGCAGTTCTGTCCTTTGTCTCTCTTTGTCCTTAAGGAAATTAGGATTTGTTAGTAAGAAAGCTGCATTTCATACAGGAATATCATGTTTCTGAACCACCCAGCTCAGCTCAAATTGGCAACAGGCTAATTCAATGGCCATTAGAGCTTAGAGCAGTTTAGGCTCCGTTTTCCTTTCAGAAGCATTTGCTAGAAGTACCCTGGGAGTTACTGCGACCTTTTGCAAAGCCCGAGCTAAAATTATTCCATGACGTGTAACAGCAAGGAAGTTACAGTTACCTCTTTTCCAGAATCAGGGGAACAAACTCTTTTGCCCATTCTATTGGAGAAGACTTACCGCCAGAGCTCCTACTCGTACTTCTGAACAACTTTCTTTAGTCTTTACGATCCTTCAGGAATCTTTTAGGAAAATAACCACTGGTTTCCTACATGACTCCCCAGCCCCCCCCCTTCATTTCATCTCACACAAAACTGACCCACATGTAACTAACAAGATCCTTTTAGCAGCAAAGTATAAATGCTCCCAGAAAAGCGTAGCTTTCTGAATTTTTGCCACACAGTGGCTATTCCAACAATGTAATATAGGTCTTCAGCCTGATGTCCGTCTCCAAACAATTTTACGTTAATGCCATACAGCTAACTGCACACCACATCTGGCTAAACCAGATGGTATTTCTTAGCACTAGCATAATTTAATATTTAGATAACACACACAGTATTGTGCATTAATTATCCAACTTTGGTCATCTACACTGAAAAGAAAAGGAAAGGAAGAAGGAAGAAAAAGTCTCTCAGCTTTGTACTACATCTGCTTTCCTAACTAATTTAGGCAACTAGTTCTAATGCCTACATATATAAAGCAGTCCAAATCAGAAGCTATTACAATACAGTTGCTGAGTCACCTGATAACTGTGTTAAATTAGATTTTAATTAATTTAAATGTCCTCAGTCAAACAGTTTATAAGAGAGTGAATTCTCTAACACTGCATAAGAGGTCTGATCATACTGAATGAAGAAACCGGAATCCCGTCCTTCCCGCAAAGCTATTAAACAGCATGCCTCACTCCTTATACTTTACAATGTTTTAGTCCATGGGACTAAAAGTGGGAAACCTGGAGATATTTTGCAAAACATTTTATTGCAGATGAATATTGCCAGAGTAGTCACACATCTCAAAACACACAAAATACACGCAACTTCTTTTCTGTAGAGTCCATTAAGTAATGTTTACCGTCACCAATGTAGGTTCCAAAAGAAAGAATAAAATTACACGGCACACTTGCTAGGACCTATGACAAGGTGTTTATGCTGCGTATTGATGCTTTTGGATAGGCATGAATGAATTACTGGTCATTCTTTCCTCCATAAACAGGTGTATAACACACTTTTCAGAGAGCTCTCTACAAACTAAAAAAACAGTTTTTATATTCTCATACATTCTAATGTATGGTTTTCCAAAAAAGTGAAAGGAATACATTATGTTACTCATGCCAGAAGGCTGACATTTCTGAAGATGCCAAATGCACTTTCAGAGTTTATTCAGGTTCAGAAGAGCTTTTTATATTTTTTAAATGTCAGGCTGCTGCTCTTAGAAAAAAGGATAGATTAGTTTAGGAAAAAAAAAAAAAAGCTGCATTTACCTATAGGGGAGAATTCTAATATATTCTGTGTTCCCACTGCTATCCAAGAACACAAACTCCTGAGCATCCCAAACAGTTATGACATTTCCAACACTGATTCTGGCACTTGAAACTGGGGATTACACAGTTGGACAAAAACACGGTGCATACGGCCTTAGGGACTTCACATAAAGATATATTGATTTGTTAAATGACAGTTCTAATTTGTGTTTCTTACACCAAACGAAAGGCCACGGTTTAAAAGCATTATCAGCACAAGCTCTTCAGAGTGTGGTGTTCCACAGCCTCCCTCTTGGGAGTGATCCATCTAAATTAAATCCAAACCTTAGCCTTCTGCAAGAATTTCTAAGAGTTTGGTCATTTACCACAGGAATGACCAAAGATCGTGGAGGTAGTAACAGCAGATTTTTAGCTCTTTCTCCCTGTTAATTATATACTCAGTGCAAAGTATTCACTCACAAGAGCAGGGGCTGCAAGTGCCTTTCCATGGTGCAAAACAGCACCTCCAGATTCATCGAGTTCAGCAGCTACACTCCACCTCTCTTACTAAACATTAACATAATCATGATTTGCTTTATATTTAGGCTCTGCGACCCACAAGATTCATGTTCATTTTATGGTGTTAGTAGAAAGTATCTATTAGCTTTTAAACTGTGGGATTCACAAACTGTTAAAAGCATAGTAACCCACCAGCACGAACAACCATTGAACAGACACAGGACAAGATAAAAAGCAAAACAAGACTTCATACCCAGCTTACCCAACAGATAGCAATAAGTAATTTACGTTAGCTGACACACATAAATAGAGACCAAAATGGATCCAGGCACAGGCAGAGCTTCTGAACTCTGTAGTGCTCTTTGTTAAATAAGCTTCATAGACAAAGTTTTAGTAGACTTAATTAACAAGAATTAAAAAGACAGTTTCAGAAATGCATTGAAGCATTACTTCTATATTACACTCCCTTAATACTCAAGTGGCAAAAACATGTTACGAGAACTAGGCGTCGAGGCTCCCGTACCAGAAAGCAACCCCCGGGGGACAAAGGGTTGCCTGGAGGGAGGCGCGCGGCTCCTGCTGCACCTGGGGTCCTGTCCGCACGTGCTGCACAGCAGCCTTAGTGAGAGTCAGAGACACTTCCCTGTCTGCTAACAGCCTCCTTGGATAGGGAAATCCTCAAGAAGGTACTCAGTGTGCTAATTCTCAAACGACTATGAACAATGCTTTCCTATCTTTTACTTTCACAACTTTGTTTCTAATCCTGCAAAGCCCGTCCCCCCATGTTTGCCTTTACCCTTGATAGAATAAATTACACTTCTCACCCATCTTTCATCTTTGTCTAGTAAGGATAGTATCTGCCATAGCAGACACAGGTACAGTTTACTTCAATCCTATGGAAACGACAAACTCTTACACTGAGTGTCTGGCTTGCTTTCAGAGGTCTATCACCCAAAATGAATGAGAGCTCTCTACAGCTGGTGCACAGTTGCACCTGCTGCAAGGACCACTTCAGCAACTGAAAATGCTGATACCTACACTTATGGCTATCCACGGTGCGGGTAAAAGGGGCTTGACACACACAATACCTCCCATAATTACAGCATGCCTCGTATTTCTCCCATCCCACTCCACCTCTAAACACCCAGAGGCTCATGAGTTAAGCATTTACCACAAACATAAAGGTACAACTCAAACTGCTTCAGATCGGGGAAGGAACTAAACCCAGGTCTTCCTTATTCTGTCTAATGCTTAAAACATGTGACATTAATAATAGAAAAAACTTCTAACCATGAAGCTTGTTCCAAAAACACGTTTTAAAGATTCTTGCTGGATCAGGATCCACAGGTGAGACAGGAATTTCCACCTTGTAAATTTTTCTAGGAATCAGGCTTGGATTAGATATCTTCTGTGCTATACAGTTCTGGGCATGCCTAGCATCAGACGTGTAGGTGTGCAGGAATTTTTATTGACAGAAACTTGGGCATAATGACTTCAGTTACTTCTGGAGCTGCACAGAAGCAAATTAAGACTCTCTACGGCATTTAAATGTTTAATCTAGGCACCTAAAATAAAAGCTAAACACCTAAGTCCTTACACCTTTGGGGAATCAGATAAGGAGACTCATTTGCTGCAACTGAGGGATAGCCTTTTTTCTAAATAAGCCAAAACATATAGTTACACAGAACGCAGACGTTGTGCAGTAGATTCTGTGCTTCAAAATAGGGAAGTAAAGTTTAATTTTTTACTGTGCGCTGAAGCTGCATTTCCAAAAATCCTGATTTCAGTTTTCTCTCCATCTCAGGTTAGTCGTTCCAATAGTTTCTGCGTTTCCATGTGTCCCACGGAAACTCGGTAGTCAAGTGTTTAATACTGCGACTTGGCAAATATCATCCATTTACCTTCAGCTGCAGCACTGCTGTGCTTCCCCACTATCCACCCACACAAGCATGACCAGTTTTTAGAAGCTGGTGTAACCCTTCACCCAAAGCACTTCACTGGTTTTAATTGTTAACAGATTTTGATGCTTCATTTATTTCCAAAGTCAACAGTTACGTTACCCTATCTGCACCAAAGTATATAGAAGAGTTTGTAAAGGAATTAATACTAAATAAGAGATGGGAGAATTCCTTTTCAGGAAAGTTCAATTTATTGTTATACAGTAAAGTGTGTTCAACCCTGTAAAATAAAAATGTAAAATGAACATATAGTGTTTACCCACAAGTCATAAAACTAGCAGTTGCAGGTTTAGACCAAACCAGCCATTGTCTATGTACATAGTATAACTCTTCTAACTTCAAATGACTGGATGACTGCTATTCCACTCAAAAAACAAAACAAATTAACGGTGAACTCAACAGATCTTAATGTCTGCAAGTGGACTGGAATTTGTTGCATTCAGGCCTAAACGATTCCAACAGGAAAGGGACTACTGCCCACATTAGGCTACAACTTTAAATTTTAAATAACGGCTCTTCTATTTCAAGTTATAGAAAGTTTTGCAATGCTCTTACCTCCACCTAGTATTTCTTCCGGTGTAAAAGAAACAACTACAGTTCAAGAAGTATTCTTTGACATTCTATTCCCCTAAATTTCAGTACTATTTAAAAAATAAACTATTGGAATATTCAATACTATGAGAATACTAACTTGATACGTTAAGGTACATATTATAGAAGGCGTGTCTGCCAGTGCATAAATGATAGTATTTGGAGGTACTATAAGAGTGCAATAGTTATGTAACCGGTCTGTGAATTCTGCATGCCCCACACAATAAGCTAATTCATTTCATAAGTTTCACTGTCACTTTAGAATGACTCGGTATAAAACTATGTTGTCTCCCTCCAAAAAAAAAAAAAATCTCATCTAAGGAATCTCTGATATATAACACCTATTTCTAGAGAGGGTACGTAGCACATCATGTAGTGTTCTTCCACGTGAACCATTTTAGTTAGACAGTGGATCAATTTCCTATAGTTTATCTTGCTTCTGAGACTTATTTCAAGATGTGTGATTGCATTCTCTGTTCATATATGGTCTGCATAATTCATCACAATTCAGTTAATTTGCAAGTAACAGAATTAGCTACCACACCTAGCAAATACATCATAATCCATAACCATTGTTTTATTTTAGATCTTTAAAATCAAATGCTATGATGAATGTTTTGTAATTAACTTGTTAAAGATGAACTCTATAAACTTACACTTTTAAGGATCTAGACATACGCCTGTTGGTTCTCAGATAGTATTGACAGTACTAGCATATATGAAAAAAATACATACACGAACACAGAAAGATGATTCCCTTTCAGTTAATACCAGACACTATAAAATACGCTTCTGTTACAGTGAAAATCTATTCAAAACACAAATCAATGAAAATGTAGAAGCAAATAGGATTAAAATATATCTGCCTCAGGAAAAAGGTGGCATAATGTCTATGTCACAACAGACTATTTCATAATAATTATTAATATTTTCTATGATGTCAAAATATTATCTACCTCTTGGTATTTCGAAAAGAAAAAGATCGCCTTCTACCTACTCAAACAAGAAAGTAGGTCAATGCTTCAAAGTGATTATATATTTTCTTCAGGAGTCAAACTCAATCCTTCAGTTCTATTCCAGGATTATTGAAATGGAGTTTTCATCATGAAATCACCATACAAGAGAATTTTCAAACCTTTTCATTTCCGAGCAAGATTTCATTGCATATGTTTGCTGATGAGGGCAGCTCAGCTTTTCAAAGGCATTGTATAAATACATGTACCATACAGACTGCACACACACACTTCTGCATGAGTAGAAGACATGTATTACCACTCCTATTTTAAAATCAGCTAGAATGAACCAGGAAATGAACCCAAAACTGCATGCGGTCTAAGTCTTGAGCAGTAGAAAGAATCAGATCTTCTGCAAAGTACCAAAACTTTTGCAAGACAAATCTTTGGTATTGGACAGCTCTCAGAATAGTTCTGTTGAATGCCTTTTTCTTGCTTCTGTCAGGTATCAGAAAAGCATAAACTACATATTGACTACAGTGATTACTTAACATAAAGTACATGGGCATAAAAAAAGAAAAATTTTTCCTTTGCTAGAAACACCTCTTTTGAGGACAGATATCTCATTGATATCCAGGTCAGAAAAGAAAAGAAGAGAGACAATAAATGGAATGCCTTTATTCTTTAGGAAATAAAAATTAGGCTTTTTTTCCTAATACGGGTTGCCTTCCTAGAAGACAACCATGTGCTTCTGAAAATTAGGTGCAGCTGTCCACTCTTTTGAGCTCCTTAATGAAATCGTCTGCACCGCAGCTTCCCACTCCTTTTGGCAACAGTCTCTGCTGATTTCAGCTGAGTCATGAGCACACCATGACCATGGGGCCCTCTCTGCGCAGCAAACGGACTTAGTCACAGGGACATACAATTACATTCCTTTCTTCTCGTTGCAATTTCATCAGGGAATAACGAATATAAAACTCTATTGTCTAGTATTAAAAAAAAAAAAAAACTTATTATTCCTATTCAACAAATTTTCCTTCCCCTCCCCAATCCTGTTCTTCTTCATGGTACTAAAAAGGCCAAAATTCCTTTATCCCTTTATCTTCTACTATATTTTAGGACTATATTTTTCACAGTTTAATAGATTGCCAGCATTTGAAGACATTTTATCATCAGTGATTTCTCATGGTTTGTGCAACTTCCTTCCACACAAGACCTGAAGGATTTTTGATCTTACTTTTCAGGGATAGTAAGAGTGTCCTGCCAGCCCTTAATTGACTTACTTTATTTCCCAATTCTTCTTTCTCTGTCAACTTAGAGCTAGAGCTATCCATAAAGCTATTTTATTTATTGGTTGGTTTGCTTAGGGTTGCCATTTGATCCTCATTTTCTCCGCAAGTGACAGAATTTCTGAAGTACAAGGAGGACTCCTTCTCAGTAGCTCAAACTGTTAGTGTCCTGTCAGTAAGCAAGGTAATTGGGTTTTATGTTTCTGAAAATTCCCTTGTACATATTAATACCTTTTATTTTTGGAAACTGCCCCTAAAGTTTCCTTTCTTTAAGTTGCAATGAAATAGGTGGCTCCACTCTTTTCATATCAATAGCTCCAATTTTCTTGGCACTACTTTTCTTCATTGCTCTATCTCATGAGCTGATGACGAATCTCACAGTCTCTCTCAGATGTTCTCCTTTCATCTCTCTCACTTTCACCTGCCCAGTCCTGCTTCACTCCTACTGGAAACTTCAAACAAAATGTGATAATTATGTAGATACTGTTCCCCGTGGCAAGGAATTCTGTGCCCTTCTGTCCCAAAATGCTGACGTTCACTTCAGTTCAAGCTTATATTCTGTCAAAGGTAACCTGCTTTATCTTTCAGTCTTGTGAAGGCCAGGATTTTAAGAATTTTAAGAATTGGGGACTCCCATGTCCATCTCCAATAGGCAGTCCTCTGACTAAATGGAAGTTCAACGTTATATAACGTTCCCCTGGCTTTTTGATTTGGACGTAAATCCTAATCTGGAAAAGGCGCTTCCCGTGGAGTGTTTTTTGTTCTAAAACACTTCCTGCAGCTGAGGAAGAAATGCATGCTTGACTCTAATGGTCTGCTCTCACTTTGCCTAACTTAAATTTAGATTTTGTAATTTGAAGAATTCATCCACCTGTTACTCACGTTATTACCCGAGTGTGCCTCTTCTTCTCCACATAGGACACTGCAGCCACATTTAAACTCTTTATTTCCTCTGCTACCTTTTTTTTTTTAACTGGCACTATGATTCTATCTTCTCTACTTGCAACGAGGAGAGGGGGAATAGTGGGAAACCAGGGTCAGATCCCAAGTGCAATTAAGTATGAGCGTGCTGAACTGGTAGAAGAGAGCTGCAATTACAGAAAGAAACATTGATGTAAACAGCCTTGCTTTAGATCTCTTTCAAATGGAGCCTATCTGGGCCAGAGCTCCGAGGGAGCCGTTCAGAAGATCCCAGGGTAACTACGTTTAAAAGAATCAAAAAAAAAAAAAAAAAAAAAGATTAGATGGGACACTCAAGGCAGTAGGTAATTTACTGATTGCACCTTCAGTCCAAACCTTTTAAGTGTTTGAGAAACGCAATTAAAGTACCACTTCTACGTGCATTGCACTATTAGCCTAGGGGGCTCATGGTGGGATCGGGTGACAGCTCTCCTGCCAGCATGGCAAAAATTCACGTGGTCTTGCACTTCAGTGAGGCAAGGGTTACACTGCAAGACTTTAAACTGAGCTCAAGAATTTGATATTTTAATAAATCCTACTGTTGTTAAAACTATGAAATGTTATCTTGACCTCTCCTTGTCAGACACTGCAGGCTGTTTGGGAATTCAAGAACTAATGCAAGGAAAATTGCAGTATCTCCTGCGATCAACAGAAGCACAAGGTAATCTCTGTAAGAAAGACCTGCCAAGTGTCTGCTCAGGAAGGACCTCACAGGTACTTCTGTATATTATAGCAACGGCAGCACTCCTCTTCTCTTACACGTCTTCCAATCACTCACCTTTATACATGTGCTCAAAAAATACAATGTAAAAATGCTGCAACAGTTATGACTAAAGATAAAACTTTTGGAAATCATTAACTTTACTTCATGAAGAAAGTACAGACTGTTATATTTTGGAAAATACAAGAAGGCATGCTTTAAAAATTGTTGGCTTACTCTCAAACTAGACTCAGAGTTTTTTTCAAGTTTCTGTTGATATAAGATATAAATGAGTTCAGGCAAGTTGGAACATGCTTTATCACCATCACAGCTACATAGGTTTACACAAGAGAAAGGGGAGAAGAGTTACAAGATAGTTTGGATAAGGCAAATCAACACAGTACTTTTGAAAACCTGGAATAAATATAAAAAAGACAACAGCTTTGGGTATAGTAAATGATCTTTAAAATATACACAAATGTTCTAAGCTAACCAAATATCAGTGCTAATGCACACTCCAACCACAAAACTTGGGACACACTTCATTCCAGCTACTGAATCCCTCCCTTTCAAAGACAGCTTGGATAAACATATATTTCTAGCGTGTTCCACAGATAAATCATTTCAAAAGTCCTAAAAGTCAAGTTTTGTTACACCAGGAAACATGCAGTATGCTACAGCCCCTTCAGCTATGGATGTTCCATGTTTTGCATAGACACGCTCAGAGCCATCCCAGAAAATCTTAACTTCCAGGTTAAAACATACAAAACCCCAAGGACCATTTCTTTGTTCAGGGTCTTCTGCAGCCATACACAAATATGCACCCAGATAAAGAAGTAGTCCACTACAGCTCGCAGATTTTACCCGTGCCGAAGAAGACGGAGACAGGAGATTGACATCGCACACCACTGATAGCACCTCCTACTTACGCAGTCCCCAACTACTCCAGCCACCGCTGCTGAAGAGAGATTAGTGCACCCGGGCAGCCACGGGAACTGCCAGAGCCCTCTCCCATACGTCTCTCCCACGTCACTCAGGGCAGCAAGGAAAGCAAATCTTACTCTTCCAGGTTCCTGAAGCGCTCTTTGCCCCTGCACAGTCCCGTTATCTTTCTTCATACCTCTTTTTACTACCTTCCCCACAGCCAGAACGAGTGACGCTCAGACCTCAGCCCTTTTCCCAAAGCCTGCGAGGGGCAGGAGAGTTCATAGCAGCCAGAGGAGAGGGAAGGAAAAGTGACAGCTTGAGAAAAGGTGGATAGCTGCAGAGGGGACAAGGGGGACCCATAATGTGGGGCAGCAGGGGAGAAGAAGACAAGGAAAGCTGGTCTGGATGGAAAGTGTGAAGGAACATGAGAGATCCTGCTGGCACACAAAGCTCTCCAAACCCTCTCTGCCTTAAAAAGGTACTGTGTCCTCCTAACGCCTCTGTCCCCTCTGTCCCACCAGCCCCACACCTACAGCCAGGTGGCCCTTCCAGCCACTTCCCAAGCCCTCCTGCCCTGGCACGGCAGCGATTTCTCCCAGCCCGTTCTTGTCTTCCCCCATCATCTCCAGAGCCCACTCATGTTGCCCCATCAACATTTATTGCTGTTCGTTGCCCCATCAACATTTATTGCTGTTCACATTGCTGAGAAGGCTTCAGCTTCTCCGTCTTTGTTATTAGTACAGTGTTTCCTGCCTCAAACCAGAACTTCTAACCAAGCTACTGGAACTAATCATGGGAGGGAGAAAAATCTTGGAATATAAAAGTCTGAATTATGAAGGGATCTTAAAGTACTAATATACAAGGAGGAAATTTCAGTTTCCTATGTGCTAATGCAGTACTCCTTAAAGCATTACTTTGAACTGACAGAGAATTCAAGGAAAACTTTAAATCGCTCACTGGCATGGATGATAGTTTTATTTTTCACCCCATCAAGTTCAAACAAACTTCCCTGCAATTTGTGCATGTTCTCAGTTATAGAGAATGTATCCCATTCCAATGTCTATCTGTTTTGCTCAGAGCAGCTATTAACTTCTCTCTGTTTAAATCCTGTTTTATTACAGTGTAAAACACACTGATAAAAAGATCAATGACTTGATCCAACATTGAAATTATTTAAATCACATAAAATTCCAAAAGGTTGACATGTATTTCCTTTGCACTCTTATTTCCACTCATACTATTATTCAGTACCATCAACACTGCTCATCTTCCTGGTTTCAGTCTGCTCTTAGGCACCAAGAGTGTGCCTGACATCTACCCTGGAAAGCTAAATTAATCAGCACTGCTTTAAAACAATGTCTGTGCAGATTAATGGGAACTCGGAAAGAAAAGTTTCTTTTGTGAATCTCACAGTACCATAGAAACTAGAGAGAGGAAAAAAAACCTCTTAGGGCACTTTGTCCATGCTCCTGCTGGCAAAAGGCTACTCCTATGATATACTGCTTTTTTCCGGGGTCAGCCCTCTTCTCAGTGAAGCTACACAGAAGCCTACCAGTGCTCAGCCTATTTTCCCAGTCATGGACAAAAAGAGGAAATAAATGCCAAGCTTTGATTTTTTTTACTTAACAAAGCAATATTGTTCTAGTGCAATAATCTCCTTAACAATTTTCCGCCTATCCTTAGATTGTACTCAGGGCCAGTAGAAACAGCTACTTACAAACAGGCCCTGGTTGACAAGGCCGTCTGCGATGCAAAGAGCGATGCAGGGCCATTGCTATCGCCCGCGGTCGATTCCACCGCGCAGCGAGGGAGGCGCGCGGGATTTGCGCTGGCGGAGGACGCGGAGAGCGGCACAACCTGCACGCCACAGTGCAGGCAAGCCAAGGACACGCTGGGGAAGGACTAGGCGCTGAACCACAGCTCTCCATTACTGTACCCCCCAGTACAGGCTGGGGGTTGACCTGCTGGAAAGCAGCTGTGCAGAGAAGGACCTGGGAGGGCTGGTGGACAAGTTAAGCATGAGCCAGCAGTGTGCCCTTGTGGCCAAGAAGGCCAATGGGATCCTGGGGTGCATGAGGCAGAGTGTTGCCAGCAGGTGGAGGGAGGTGATCCTGCCCCTCTCCTCAGCCCTAGGGAGGCCTCACCTGGAGTACTGTGTCCAGTTCTGGGCTCCCCAGTACAAGAGAGACATGGCGCTACTGGAGAGAGTCCAGCGGAGGGCTACAAAGATGATTAGAGGGCTGGAGCACCTCTCCTATGAAGAAAGACTGCAAGAGCTGGGCCTGTTCAGCCTAGAGAAGAGAAGATTGAGAGGCGATCTCATCAACGTGTACAAGTATCTGAAGGGGGAGTGTCAAGAGGATGAGGCCAGCCTCTTCTCCGTGGTGCCCAGTGACAGGACAAGAGGCAACGGGCACAAACTGAACCACAGGAAGTTCCATCTCAACCTGAGAAAAAACTTCTTCACTGTGAGGGTGACAGAGCATTGGCACAGGTTGCCCAGAGAGGTAGTGGAGTCTCCTTCCCTGGAGATATTCAAAACCCGTCTGGATGTGATCCTGGGAAATATGCTCTAGGTGACCCTGCTTGAGCAGGGAGGATGGACTAGACGACCTCCAGAGGTCCCTTCCAACCTAAACGATTCTGTGATTCTGTGATTACAAATTACACTGCTAGAGGTGTAACAGGTGGAGATAAACTCTCCAGAATTACACTTTGCGATTCATATCCCTGGGCAGATGGCAAACCTCACTTTCCAGCCTCTGTAGGCTTCCTAAAGCCCACGTATTTGGACACCTTGCTCATGGATGGATTTTGTTTTCAACTCACAATTTACATCAGTGAAGCTTTAAATGTGTCAGGGCCCCGAGGGCCCCCCAGCCCTGCCTGTCCCTGGCCCCATCCCCATGGCCGTTCCTGATGTCCCCCGCTCTGGAGCTGGGGCTGGTCCCAGAGCCCTGCCGGGAGCTCCCCCGGTACCGGCCCCAGCCCTGGGGAACCCTTGGCCGCTGCGGTGCCCTGAGACAACGTGCACTTCCAGATGGTTCAGAAACACTCAGGCAGCTGACCCGACACTGAAATTAGAAAAACTAAATACAAGGCGTTGCGTTTTATAAACGAATGCCTCCCAGTAGCACTGATTGCACAGATATGGTGAAAAGCAAACAAAGAGAGACCCTCTAAGTAGTGTGGGTAAAGGGAAAAAAACAGCAACAGAAGTCTCATTCCAGCTAGCTATTTCCATAATTACTTAGTGAAGTTGCTCCTGAAGCATCCACTTTCGGACACTGTTGGAAAAGAAATACTGGCCTGGGCAAAAAATGTGTTTAATCCAGTAGGTTAAACTACACTTTTCAAAGTAAGTTTAAGAACTGAACCATAAGAGAAATAAGTTCAACAAGAATGATTATAGCTAAGCAGAGGTAAGTTAAACCATAGTGGTTAAGTTTTGCCATACAGGATGCCTGAATCATACCTGTGTTACTGTGGACCACAAGAGAGCAATGGGATAGTTTACAGAACTGTACTTTTGAATTTAGCTCAAATTTCTTAACATTTACCAAGAAGCCAATTTACTGGTTATGATGGTACCAAATAAGTTCTTTAACAGATCATCCACCTTCATGGATCATTCTTAGACTTCCACTGTGAACGTAGTTTGAGAAGAAAAAAAAACGTCACAAGAGCTAGTATAAAAGTTAGGTAATGAAATACAAAAAGGGAAGACTGAGCAGTATTTACCTTTTAAAGCTCCCTCTCTGAAATACATGAGAGTTACCAAGAGCCTGAGTTCCCCGGCTGGCCTTCTGGTAGCCTCCACAGCCCAGGGAGTCTCTAAGGGACCTGGAGAGGTCACGTAGTCTCTTTCACAACCAGAGCACATGGTCACCCTTGCCTTAAGCATTTCTGGCAAATGTTTGCTACATCTGTTTTTAAAAGGCTCCAGTGATGGAAATTCCTACCTAGACAATCAATTCCAATGCGTAATTACCCATACAGTTAAAGAGGACTTTTCCTAACATTTAATTTAATCTCTCTTCTTGCAGTTGAGCATGCTGTTTCTTGTTGCATCTCCATGGGACATGGAGAATATTTTATTTCCCTCCACTCTGCAGCAACTGATTACATATTTGAAGATTGTTATCCTGTCTCTCATCAGTCTTTTCATCCCTAGACTATAAAAATGCAGTTCTTTCACTCTTTCTCATAGATTAAGTTTTCTAGCTCTCTGACCACCTTTGTTACTCTCCTCCTGACTCTGCCTAATTGCTAAAATTTCACTGGAACTGTGTTGCCCTAAATCATATGTAGCACTGATGCCAGATACAGTCACTGAGGTCATAACTAGCACTAGATGACATCACACATCTTCTGTTACACTCCTGTTATACATCCCATAATTATGTTTGTCTTAATTTTTTATCAGTACATATCCATGCATATAGTATGCATATACCATCCATGCATACATACATATAAAAAAAATTGCATGGATTTTTTACTGACTTGTGTTCAGTCTGTAGTCATAACTCTTTAGCCCTACTTTTGCAGATCTTCCACGTTGCCAGAAGGTCACCTCACCTTCTACTTATGAAGTTTATTAATACTACACACATCATACTTTGCACTTATCTTTAATAGGTCATATCCTATCACAGTCTTCATCCTTGGAAACTACGTTTCATAAGGAACATAGCAGATTTTTCAATGTGCTTCAAATACATATTTTGTGCACTTTTTTTATTCAGCATTATATGTTTTTTTATTTCTGGCAACGGGCAGAAACTGAACCACAGGAAGTTCCACCTAAACCTGAGAAAAAACTTCTTCACTGTGAGGGTGACTGAGCACTGGAACAGGTTGCCCAGAGAGGTAGTGGAGTCTCCTTCCCTGGAGATATTCAAAACCCGTCTGGATGTGATCCTGGGCAATATGCTCTAGAGGTCCCTGCTTGAGCAGGGAGGTCGGACTAGATGATCTCCAGAGGTCCCTTCCAACCTAAACCATTCTGTGATTCTGTGATTCTGTCTGTTTGAATATATACTTGGAAAGATACACACTAAGCACCACTGCAATCAAAAGATTTCAAGAAAACTTGCAAGTAAATTTATTAGGCAAGTCTAACAAACCCTAAAACACAATGTCTTCTCAGTGTCCTGAAAAGCTTTGAGATCAACCAGTTGATTGGTTTTCCAGTTTTTGAAATCTTTGAATCAGAGGCCAAGCCCTTTCAGCATGGTGAGTACGATGCACACCTAAGCATTCCATAACTAAATAGTAGTAACTACAAGTGGCTCACAGAGCAGATCTTTCTTTCCAGGTAGTGTGCAGAATTACAGAAACAAGTATAACTGCAGTTATTATAAGCACTTCTATTTTACTCATCACTGTAATGTCTGAGCTGCCATGCTATGCGCTAGCTACCAAAGAAGTTATGGCACAAAGTCAGTAAGTCCTTTTCACCTTTTTCATGGTGAAAACCTTTCACTCTTTTTCATGGTGCTAGAAGAGAGTAGATTTTTGTATGATACAGGATATAACACAATACAAACCATTTCATCTTGTGCCAAGAAAACGAGCCAGGATTGCAAGCCAGTACAATCTGCATGCACGCGCACAAACCGTATTGCAAAAAAAAAAAAAAAAAAAACCCAAAACAAAAAAAAAAACCCCATACATCAGTGACCCACTCCACTTCCAGCTCGCTGCTGAAGGGCCGGTCATAACCACTTAACGTCGGCAGCGGCAGATGTCCTTACGGCAGACGGACACCCGCAGGCGGCCACGGCTCCGCGTCCCCTCCGCGGCCGCCGCGGGGCAGGTCGGCCGCGGCCCCGACGGCTGCACCTGCCGCCCGCCCCCCGCCGCCCCTCCGCTCGCCCCGCCGACGCCCCGGCGCCCGCGCCGCGCAGCCGGCACCGCGGGGTGAAGCCCCCACCGCGGACGCCCGGGGCGCCCGGCCCGGCCCGGCGCCGCTCACCTGCCGACCCGCCAGCCCAGCCCTCCGTCGGCCGCGGCGCCCTTCCCGCCCGGGGCTGCAGCTCGCTGCGCCGCCGCTCTGCCCCTCCGCGCTCGCCGGCGCCCCTGCCCCGCGCCGCCAGCGCGGCCCTCCCCGCGCCGCTCCGCCCCGCTCCGCCCCGGCCCGGCCCGGCCCGGCCCGCTCCGCCCGCGGGGGGCGCTCCCCGCCCCGCCGCCGCGCACAGCCCCGCCGCGGCCCGCGGCAGGGAGCAGCCCGGGAAGGGCATCCCGAGCCGGAGGCAAAGCCCCGGCGGCTTTTTAGCATCGCCCGCAAGGCCGTTTGGTCGCTTGGAGTAACTCGGTGCTGAGGCTCCCTTCATTTCAGAAATGCTTGGTTTGGGGAGTTTACGGCTGATTCTGTATTATTTGGCACCTCACTTCCCCCATTGCCCACGAGGTTTGAAACTTTTCTGAAGTGAAGCTGCCCCCGAAAGACCAACTGGAATCACCACATTGTCCTTTCATCAGTGTCCAGATAACCACCACCGACACCGGGGCTCGGATGCAACAGCACTTTTTCTGATTCTGTTTGGGCCACTTCTATGCAAGTGTTGGCACCAAAGTGCCTCTCTCCCCCGGCACCTTTGGATAACACACACTACAAGGTGCTGCAAGGGAGTAATAGACTAAATCCTGCAACTGCAAAAGCAATGCCCAGATGGACACCTTGAGTAAATTCAAGTGCACGATTTTCAAGTGTGGAGAAGCACTACTGAAGCCAGGAGCTGCTGTCCTTCACACCCCTCACATCCACTTCCATGTACCTACACGCTTGAGTGAGCCCATGACAACATGCTGCCGTGCAACACCCAATTCCTACCAGCGAGTGACTAACAACTGGGCAGGCAAGCCTAGCACAGGCAAAGTATAGTGTTCAAGACCTCTGGGACCATTCTCCAAATGTTCTTTGTTCACAGGTTGTACCTAGGCCATATTGATGAAATTATCCAGGACTTAGACCTCTGTGGATTCTCAAACTGCCAGGCTGTTGACACCGTGTCTTCTATTTTCTTCCGGGCTTCATGAACCACTGAGGAAGGTTTATGAACATCTTCTTAGGCTTAGGACAGTCTCATGACACTCATGTTTTCCATAAATTGGACTTCAGCATCAGTAAGATACTAGCAGCTTTTCTGTGAGAAGGGACAGGACCTTTCATAGTGTTCAGGTCCCTATCTACACTGCGGGAGGTGATACACACCTCCCGTGCGGCTGGGGCAGGAGGCCTTACCCTGCCTACAGCAGTGCTCATGCACAGTCTAACCATGCCTTTTCCATACTGATTAAGTGTCTCACTGCCAAAACCTGGCAGGCCTCCCTCTTATCAACAGATACGATGTTAATGTTCTAGATACCATCAAAATTATGGGTACCTACCATGCCCTCCCACATTAGGATGCAGGAGAGGCTTTTTGGCCAGCTGAACAGTGAGGACAGTGGCTCACTGTCCATGGCCAGCCCCCCATGTCCATGGCATGCAGCCAGGAAACCCAGGACAACGCGCATTTCCATGATGCCATCTGTTCCCTAACTGCTGAGGCCTATGACCATGGTGCATGTCTCAGAGTGAACTGACTGGGACAAGGGTACTGTGCTTAGCAAAGTAAATTCAACGCCTTTCCCACTTCAGTGCTAAGAGTAATTAAAGGAATCATGTTCGCATCTGTCTGTGACATCTTTCACCTAAACTGTCACAGCCAAAAGGTGGCAGGGGGAGAATTTTCTTACCCTCTGCTTTCCTTACCACTTGACCATTTAATTCCTTCACTCCTGCTGCCACTTAGTATACCCACTGTTTTGGGCAAAGCTAGCCTACATCATGCGTATATAACCTGCGTGCACAGGTGCACTTTTTCTCCTTTCCTGGGCTCGTCCCGGTAGCTTTGCCAGATACCTCGGCAGCCCTCAGCCCCCGACAGGCAGACAAGTCCTCGTCCCGCTTCCCAAGTTGTGACTGCTGCTGGCATTTCCCAGTCTCAAAGCCACAAAGCCCCCTTCCCTCTCTGCTTCCTCGGCTCACGATGCTGCACCTTACAGAGCTCACAGCCAGAGCCCTTTGCTTTTCCTCTACCCTTCTTCGAGGGCGCGGGCTGCTGTTTCCAGAGCTCACAGCAAGCAAATCCCTTTCCTTCAGCCGGGGAGGACTTCACGCTCCCAGCCCTTATCCAGCTTTCCTGCCCTTCTGCTGAAGGTCACCGTGGGAGGCTGCCACTTCCCAGGCCGAGCCATGGCAGAAGGCAGCTTGAGAAGGGCTAGGAAGGTGGGAGTCCGGCTACTTGATCTTCAGCAAGCAAATCCCCACGCGTGAGATGTGCGACATAGGGTCTGCTCGTCCCTCCAGAGACAGAACCCATCCTCCTACCTTAACTTGCCGTTCAAGTTTCTCTCCATTTCAGAGAGATCTTGCCCCATGCCCAAGTCTCACTGACAGCCTATCTCCCTCCCTCATGCTCGCTCCTGGAAACCGTTAAGACATCAGGTAAATGCAAAGCTGTCTGCACATCTCCCTCTACCAGTAAACTAGAAGCTACAACTCCTGTCCTGCCCAGCAGTCCCCAGAGAATGGTCCTCAATTTCCCTTCCCTCACCACAGCACTAGGTCCATACCAAGCTGTCTGCCAAAAAAGACCTCTCCCAAAAAAGACCAAAGATTGTCACTCAGAGGGTAACCGTGCCCTACCCACCTCATGCTGGGCAATCAGCATTTCCATATCTCACAGATGCATGCCAATGAGGGTCCCAGATGGCCTTGTCCTCCTGTGAAAGAGCATGTGTGGAAAAAAGCATTAGTTAAATAACATGACTTTCGTTAGGATGACAAAAATCGGTTATGGAAGACAACGCTGTGCAGGTTGCAATTCATATTCCATTAAACAGGAACGAATGTGGCAGCTTTCATCGGACTAGATCCCTGTATCACAGGGGTCAGAGATGCCTGCTGGGGCGCCTGCTGCTGCTGGGCACCAGTGATCACCCAGGCTTGACCTAATGTGAAGACTTCACGAATAAGACATTTTTCATCTTAACTTGCTCAAAAAATGGGATAGGCAGATAAGTCTTGTTAGCCCTTAGGCCAGTCATGTTAGAAGAAGCTATATGTGAAAGCAGATGTGGATACAGCCTACAGCAGCTCATTGTTTTACCCTTAGGATGTTTATTCACCCATGAAAACTCTTCTGCCATTAAATTATGAAAATGGTCAATTTTGGTTAGTTCTTTATCAGTAACATATGACATTATTACCTAGACGCTGAGTATTATCAGGAAGGGAAAAAAAAAATTTAATGTAAACCATACAAAAAGGTGTGGTACCCAGCATGGAGTATCTTATTGAAAGTATCCTATATGAAATAGAAGTTAGTCATATTGAAGTCTCTGCTACATTCCCATCTTGCTTCAGGCAGTTAGAAATTGTCTCATCCCCTTCCCACATTGTGAAAGTTCTCCATGTCCTTCTTTGTGTGTGGATTTTGTGGTTTCAAATGAAGTTTCTGGTTATTCCACAAACTAGTTACAGTAGCCAAGTCTATGCGGACAGAAAACTGTTTTCTTGTAGAAACCCCAGGAGTTGTATTAAACTAAACCCATATTAGCTAAATATATATTTAGATTAACATTTTCTGACTGACTGTTTAAAAAGTACTGTTCTATGCCTATTTTTTTCCTCCTGATATAGGAATCACATTCTGCAGCCCTTGCTCAAGCAAATTTTTTATTTTGCCATTTTTTCCTCAGTAAAGTTTTAAAGGACTGAATATTACAGAGAGAGACAGGAACATAGTTTTGCTATTTTAACTAAACAGAAACATTTGGAGAAGATAAAGATGTCCATTAATATGGACAGTTCTTGATTATAGGTCTGCTTCTGTAAAGACTTTCACCCTACTAGCTTTACTGAGAAGAATCACTTGGTGGGTGTATTAGTGTTTGCAGGGCATAATCTTGAGGATGTGAGTAATGAAGGTAGCATGACTCATCATTGTACAAATCATATAAAGGTTATTTCTCCCAAGACCGATTTCACCAGCCACAAATTCTCCTTCTCCTCCTTCCCTCACAGCAACAACCCATGGCCCTCTCCCATGCCCTTTTGAATGGGACAAATGAACACATGAAGTGGTGGGGAACTGAAAGACTGGTCATGAAACAGCAGCTCTTAAATTCATCATCTGTCCTGCACAACGGTTAAAAAAGACATTTATTTAGATTATTTCCAATGCAGTACCGTGTTAAGGTAGTGTAATTTAATTAGAGACATTTATATAAACTACTCTATTTGTCACTAGCAATCACACATAAAGGATTGACATTTTAATGTACTGCAGGAGACTAGACTGACATATAATCTGTTCAAGCTTAACCTTTTCCACTAGCTTCAAACCTAGTTTCTAGTTTTCAGATTCAGCCAGCCTAAACTTTCAGCGAAATTCTGTGCTGACAATTTCTTTACTTTTGGCCAGGCCTACAACCAGCAATAAACAGTAAGAAGCTAGTCTATCTCTGACCAGTATGTTGAGAGATAAATTGTGATGCTGGACAAGCTGGATTTACATCCAGGTACGCCAGACAATTTTCATGGGACCGGTTCAACTGCTAGTAAAAAACAACACTTCTATTGACCTCAACAGATGCGTAGTAAACGAAGCATATTCCCGCTTCTAGTAAACCTGCGTGTGCCTGTGAATGGCAATATTTAGTAAGAGTTTAGGCTACATTCAGGACATCAGGGTTACAGCTTGCACCCCAGTGAGGCTCCTATATTAGTCCTATGCCTTTTAGACAGATATCACTTTAAGCAGTATACAACATCCCAGTAGCTACAGGAGCTATAGTAATCACACCATTTGGAATTCATGCTGTAGAAATCATTCACTCAAACCTGCTGTCAGCAAGCACACCACATTCTTAAATCATCTCTGGAAGATCAGATTTTTTTTTAAGGGATAGAAGTTTGTCAGCTTTATTGTACACAAGCATTTTTGTATTCTGCATCACTTTTCCAAAAATGTCCTTTGGTTTACCATATTGGCACGGCCAAGATAGTAAAATTAACTCTGCATATCATGAGAGAGCAGGGACTGGGGCTGGGAAAAGACAAACTAGACCTAATGCATGAGAAATAAACAACTGGAAAATAGTGGTTGGAGCCCAGGATTTGCAAAACAGAAGTTTCCACGATCCCTGTCATTTAAGCCATTGCTTAAAAAAAAACTGACGTTTGGAAAGCTGTATTTCCATGGTTAAAGTGATAGCCCTTCATAGCTTAATAATAATAATGAAGGCACTCTGTGCAGTGGATACAGGCACCTAAGGTGGGTGTCCACTTCAGGAACCTTTGGCTCTCTACAAAAAAACCAAAAGGGAAGACTTCTCCAGGATATGACTAAGAACACTTAGATTAGGATCTTATCCTTTATTGATTCTACAGGGAGTTCAACTATGGGCAGAAATTCCATAACGTGAATGTTTCATCCCTCATGGACGAAATAGGTCTTTCAAAAATGGGGTGGCATATTTGATTTTTAACAACAGTGGTAATTAATACAGGAGAAGACAAGAGTACTTTAAAATGCATAGAAACTTTTGAATTTGGAAAAGAAAAAGATTAAGTCCTTAGCCTTTTCAAAATTTTACAGAAATCATACAGATTTCGGATTTCTATTCACAAAAGGGTGAATAAGAGTTAGGCCCTCCCGTCCTTGCTGTGTAACGTTGTATTAGTTCAGTAGGCCCATTTAAACTTTTAGAATTGTTCACAGTGTGAAGGTCAGCATGGTTCAGGATACAGAATCTGGCCTACCATATATCCTTTTCATACAGTCATGTTCTACAGAAAATTCTTCCAGTTAAGATCACTCTGATATGCCGTTAAAAAAAAAAAAAAAAGAGTAAGATTTGTTATGTGTAGAAGGCTGCACATAGCAAAAGTGCTAGTATTCTGCTACATAGTACTGTGTAGAGTAGGGAACTACCAGCTTCACAAGCTGTCTTGTAACTTAGACATCCTGCAGACCTTATCATGAGCTCCTTTCTCCTTTTGTAAATTATTATAATCCACATTGATCAGCTGAAGCTCAGGACTGAGCTTAAGTCTAAGCGTTCCTAATACATTTGTAGTGGCTAACATCAAAGATTTTGTCTGTTACTTGATAATTAACTTATAGCAGCTCAATAATATGCAAGTCTCAAATCTGATTTTGATTTTGTAAGTTATGTAAGAATCATTCTAGGAAGCATTTCCACTGAGAAGTATTTCATTCTAGCAGGGAGTTTCTCTGTTGTTCCTTTGGATATAAGGAGAATGAGAAGGAAGTTCGGTCCTGCCCCCAAACACTAGAGGCTTTACTTGCAGTATCCTAACAAACTCACTGATTTCCATTCACAACTGTTAGAGCTTCTGATTTCTGTAGGGAGGGTGGGGGAGAAGGAGGCACGAGCAATTTAGATAAGCCTAAGATTGCTGACCTAGCATACTCAGGAAGAACTGAGACTTTAAGCAGCATTTAGAAAACATTCCAAATAAAAGTGTTTTTACCTGTTTTTTAATCTTAATTTTTATATACTTCTCAATATAAAAAGGCTATAACTTTAAGAATTGCCTTATTTGTAATCTTTATTCTAAGCAGAAGGAAGGATGTGCAGAAAGGCAATTGATAGAGCAATTCTTGTACAGTCGTGTTCAAAAAATGACCTGAGCATGATAAACTGCTATGCTGCCTGTGGCACCAGTACTGCAGAGAGGAACCTCTGCCCAGGGGCTCCAAAGTCTGAATGAAAAGTCATTTTGTAAATGGCTTGACAGGAATTTTATGACTTCCTGGTGAAGAAAGAGAGCACAGCACATAAAATGGTGGTCCAGAATTACAAGCAGCGAGCAGAACCTGGCATGGAAACTTAATGGAAGCACTTTTTTTTTCCTCAAAGGCAAAACATGTGTGATTGCCAGTATAATGGGAGAATGCTGAGGGACTTCAAAGAAATCTCTCAAAAATTTCACTGATCAGATGAGAGAGAAAATTTGTTTCCTTAGCTGGCTCCAAACCATATGATATTTATAGGTCAAGAGTCATTAAGTGGTAGAACTGCCTATGTTGAGGAACGCCAGCTTATAAGGAAATAAAAATCTGGCACTGCTGTAGGACTGGTGGCAGCCTTTGGAAGGACCTGGGCAATGTCAGAGCTTCTAGGATTTCTGGAGCGCTTCTCTAGAGACATCCAGGGCTGGAAGGTGGCAGAGCTGCTTAGACTGGTTACTGACCTTCAGAAAAGAAACTATGCTCACAGGATTGGGCTGAAGAAAGTGTGCTTAATGTTAATCCTCTGCCACTGTATACCAGAAGACACATCCACCTCACATTTCACGTTTCCTTTCACAATACATTTTTGTGTATTGTCATGGTACTAAAATTTCTAATCAAGGAGTTTGGTAATGGATTTCATCCAAGTCATAAGAATTCCCAGGCCCTTAATAGAACAAGCATATTCCTGGATATTTAGGTGCTTGATATAAGTGTGAAGAACTGTGACCGCTTGAAGCAATGGCCTTGCCTACAGGGTGACAGAGGTAACATTCTCATTAATCTCATTTGGAGCAATGCCTCAGAATACAGTTAGAAAAGCATCTTCATACAAAAGCATCTGCAAAGTTAAGAACCACTGTTTGAAACTGGGATTACTGTTTTGCAGAACTTCAGCTCAAGCTACATGATGGATTGAGCTTTAAGAGAAAGGAATGACTAGGAGGAAGCACAGCTAAAGGAAAAAACAAACCAAACTATGGGAGAGTGGCAATGGAGCTGGCTTCTGAGCTTCTAAGACAGACAGAAGTCAAAGGCTGTGAAACAACCTGGGAGTCAAGTCTAGGAGCTGACTCAACAGAAAGATCTACAGAAAGCAATGAAACAAAGTGAACAGAGCAATTTTTTTGTACTTTATGTTCCCCAAGTATAATGAATAGCTTGGTACATATGATCAGGAGTAGCAGTGAAGCATAACTTGTGGAATATTCTTGGAAGACAGCCTCCCCACCCCCTTCCCCAACTGGATTTTCTAGCATATCACATAGCAGTTAAAAAGAAATTAAATTTCATGCTAGAAGATGGCTTGAAGCAACAATCAGCATGATCTTCCCCAGTTGTAATTGTATTAAAAGCATAGCAGAGACATGAAGGGGTATAAAGATTTCTGTTTAAAGAAGACTTCATTCACAGATAAGTGAAGATCACCATCTTATTATACAAGAGACACTTTAGATACAAAGTGAGGAGCAAAATGTATTCATAATTTTGTTCATCCAATACATGGATACCCTCCAAGTCAAGTATCACTCCAGGGTAGAAGGCAGGGAAGGGAGTGGGGCGGGGGGAGGGGGTTATCATAACCTATGGATTGCTTCAGTGCTGCAGAATGCCTTTTAGACTCCTGAATGCACCAGGGACATTTCAGATGTTTGTAAAGAGTATATAACCCAAGTTCTGAGGATCAGAAATCATCCTCACATACTTAGATGACTTCATCTGTTCCTATAAAACATGGGTGGAACATCTGGTAGAAGTGGAAAGGACTCCAAAACTTTAAGAGCCAGGGTTTAAATTTGTAAGAAATAATGCTCATTTATGAAGAATCACACAATTTTCCTGGGACAAAAAGTCAGTGATAGCGGGCTGGAGCTCTGAGTCCAAAAACACAGGACGTTAATATAACGGAAAGTTCCTGCATATGTGAGGAGGTGCACGCACTTCTACAGGAGCTTCTCATGATTTTTTTCTTCTTCTTTTTTACAGGGTAGAAAGTACAAGCTACTCTTTTGGACCAAGAAATACACAAAATATTAATCCTGAAGGAGGAAGGGACTTCTGGCTGTGCTAGAACCATCCCAACTACTTGCCACAAACCTGTGATAACTCCAAGGTTTAGAGGGATTTTTTTCAAAGTACAAGCTTAAAAAAAATAGTTGGGTTCCAATGGCATAGGACAGAAATTGCTGAAGGCCAAGAATTAAAGCAGAGAGCCACAGAAGTTCATTTGTTTAGTTACTGTGGAGATCCTCCAGTTTTACTATGTATACACTTACTAAACGTAGAACTCACATGTACATAGACCCCACACCTTTGCAGTGACTCCAGGGACGATTGTGAATTCACAGGCTGCCTAAGTATGCATTCAAAGAACACCACAATGCTGGAAAGTGAAAAATGGTTGTTGATATTTTCAGCTAAAGACCTAGTGACCACGGCTTCTCCCTGAGCTTGGGATGGCTTCTAGGAAACACAGTTACTTTGGTAGCATGCCGACAGACCTAATGAAGAACAACTCAGGAGGGATTAGTCCGAGTACCAGCTGCTGGTATTTTAGGCCAACAGCAGGATTTAGCCCATCAAAGCACTACAGAAGTCTCCTTAGGGTGTCTCCTCTGCCACATCAAATTTCCAGGCCATGACAACTCTTAGGAGTAGGTATAACCCACCCCAGTGCCAAAACCTCTTTGTAAGTGACCTGTCAGAGGCACTGGAGAAGGCTTTTAGCTGATCAAGTCAGATGTACTACCTGAATAGTTGTACTCCATCTCCTCTAAAGAAAAGGCCACAAAGCAAATGGAAAAACTCAAGGAATTTCAAGCTGGATCACATAGATCTAGGTCCAACTACAGGCTAAACCTGTAACCAATTACTGACCCTGACTGGACAGATGAACATGGCCACATGTGCCAGATGGCAGGCTATGGGGGCTCCTAAGAGTTACAGAAAAAATTAGTTTGAAAAGTAATTTCCATTAATTTTTAAAATGGTTAGGGAAAGTCAATAAAGGCCTATCTACTAAAGTGATAGTTCAAAAAGTGATAGTTCAAAACAAACTGGGGGCAAGTAAATCAGTGAATCAAGGGAGAGGAAAAAAAAAGAAAAAGAAAAAAAGAATCATGCTATCAGGAGTTATCTTTCTTTCTACAAGAAATCATAGTCCCTATCCTATATCATCTCCAAGAGATATTTGTCTCTGCTGAGAGAAATGGTACTGTTCAGTCTGGAGAAGAGAAGGCTCAGGGGGATCTTATCGGTGGATAAAAATACCTGACCGGGAGCAGGGAATAAAGAAGATGGAGCCAGGATCTTCTCAGTCACGCCCAGTAACAGGACAAGAGGCAATGGGCACAATCTGAAACACGGTAATATAGGAGAAATTTTTTTTATTTTTATTTTTTTTTTACTGTGAAGATGGTCAAACACTGGCACAGGTTGCCCAGAGAGGCTGTGGAGTCTCCATCCTTGGAGATTTTCAAAAGCCATCTGGACATGATCCTGGGCAACGTGCTCCAGGTGACCCTGCTTGAGCAGGGCAGGGTGGACTGGATGATCTCCACAGGTCAGGCCTTCCAACCTGAACTGTTCTGTGATGCTGTGAACATAAATATATCCGGAAAATGAAATAAATAGAGAAATAACTATGTAACGAAAGTTAGATAATGGAGATTTTTGTAAAAGGATGTTATATATTTCAGTTAATTAAAAATGTTGAAGACTGTCCTAAGACTCGAGAGATATTTTCAATGCACATACCTAGAACAACTTCATGATATCATACTTGTGGAATCTCCAGAAACTGTTATTTTGCCCTCTCAGTCTGCCTAATACATACACAAATTCCCACTAAGTAAATGGATTATTCCACCAGTTCTCTCTGAAGAGCTAAAACAGGAACACACAGTCAGGAAAACATGGCAGACAGAGCGGGTAGGAAAGAGATTTAAAAAAAAAAACACAGAAAAGAATAAATAAAATTGAACGGCAAATGAGGAAATTCAGACTCCTGAAACGTCCTGCTGACTCTGTGCTGCAAAGCTTGCCCTGCTGCCCAGCGGCACGCTGCAATGCCTCAGTGACGTGCTGACTCCTTTTCAGTTCTGCTGGACCCTGACTAGTCTTGAGAACAGGCATCAACTTTCTTCCCAGTTCTGTAATTTTAAGTGCTACTGCTCTAAGCATAATCAAGTCCATCCTGTTATTACACAAGGTTAGGCAATAAAATGATGCAATAAAATTGTGATTCTAGCACACCAGCTGATCCCAGTGTCTTTGGGGACCTGACTTCTGGAAACTTAGCGAGTAAAATGACAATAATATTTTTCTTAAAGATTAACAAATATTAATATTTTTGTCATCATGACTAGTTACGACCCTTTGGCATATGGGAAAAAGATGACACAGATCGTTCTGTGTGACACTGAGCTGTTTTTGCTTGGTAGCACATGAATTGTGGTTACAGTGAATTGGCATCAAATAATTACAATGGTGAGGGATGAGAAGGCAAAATACAGTTGAAGAAACCTTTCAAAAAAAAGTTAAGATGAACCACAGAGAAGAAAAGAAGTGAGAGTGAACTTTCCTTTTTGCAAGAGTCTAATTTTAAATCACAAGACACTGAATTGTACCGTATCCCAAAGAAAGGGAAGGGATCTTTTTGCATACAAGCAGCAAAAACAAAAAAGCAAACAAACAAACAAAAAACCCACAAGAAACGTTGTCATGAATGAGCCAAATGAAGATGACACCCTCTCAGCAACTCCAAGAAGAGAGGGAGAGAAGACAAGGTGGGGAGTGAGTCATCCCAGGGCAGATTTTCTGAAAGGTCAGTGGGGAACGGGACAGTGACCAACCAGCATTAGGCAATTGCTCCGTGAGTTAACATTTCCCCCACCTCCACCCTCCAGTCAGGTTTTTTTTCTCAAATCCCAGCAAGTCCTTCCACTCAACATTTTTATTTGGAAAATTTGGGCCATTTCCTTAGGAAATGCATATGTTCAAGTTAATAGAAGCAATTTGGTAAACCAGCACACTTCCAAAGCCCTTGCTGGCAACGTACAAAGGCATTAGGGCTGCAGTCTCCCATGGGCTAACAGCATTAGCCCACAAGTTCTCTGTACATCTTCCGTATAAATTAACGACATGCCATTTCGGATGACTTTGCCTTAAGTTGCTATTTCTTTAAACATCCAAAGGAACAATAAAAAAAGTGCAAGCAAAAGGATAATAAAGATAATTTTATATGCTCCCTAAATAAAAAAATATTTCCACCTCAGTAACTGAATGTGGTGTGTCTAAAGATCTAATTTTCCTTACTGCAGGGAACAAAGGTGAAAAGAATGTATTTGATCACTTGACAGCATTTAAACACAGTAGGGTGTTCCAAGCATCCCTGGCTCTGTGTTTAGAAATGAAAAAAAAAAAAATCTCATATCTCTCTTCTTATATTGATATTTTGTCTTCAGGATTTTTTTCCTCCTTTATTTTTAAATCTGTTAAAGACGACAAGTTCCTTTTACTTCAGGCAAGTTTTATGATGAACAGGTTTTATCTCATCAAAATTAAACAAATACATACAATATATGCTTAGGGTTAATTATTTTATGAAGTATTTTACTAATAATTTCATTTTAGATTTTAAAACTGGACATTTTTCTAAGCGATACCCAAGAAATATGGTGACCTGATGAATGAACCTAGTATGGATTTATTGGACATAAAATATTAAAACTGTATCTAAAAGTATTCAATAAGTCTATTAAGATATATACAGATTTTGACCAATTGATCATTTTCTCAAAAGAAGCAGGCAGGCAATTAAAATGTTAACTTTTTTATGAAAAAGAATTAGGAGGAAGCATCTTTCAGTATACAAGGCTCAAAAACTCTGACCATGAGCCCTACAGATCTCAGTGGAACACGTAGGCCCATTCCTGGGGCAAATTTTGACAAAATAACTGACATCAGTCTCATAAATCTGTAACACTCTCTCCCTCGGCCCCCTCCCTGCTCCAGAAATGGGCAAGCTGCCCTCAGTTTTTTGTCTTACTCAAACTACTGCAGGTGGAAAAGCAGGATGGCAAGAGAGAAGCAGGGAAGCAACAACTCCTTTGCCTCAGACCTTTGCTATAGGGAGACACAACCGACAAATAGAGCTGTTCTAGTGTCTTCTCTGCAGCTGAAGAATTAATGATCCCTGCGAACTCTTATAAAATTTTGTCCGTCGTCATTTCATCTTCTTTAATCTCAATTTTCAGTATTTCCCTGTTTGTCTTAAACTTCATTATTTCTGAAGTGTTATCGCTGTCATGCTGGTTCTAAGCATCCTGGTTCTAAGCATCTTTTGCCTGCTAAAAATGCAAATTGTGGATCCAGTAGAGATGTTGATTTAGGTGAGGGTGGAAGAGAAAAATATACTCCTGGAAATATCCCTCCTGGGACCCACTGCTCCAAGAGAGTTGAGTGGTGCTGTGGTCTCTCCTTGCCACATTACCCAGAAGTCAGATCGACTGGCAGAGGTCAGCCTTTCCAGTAAATTTAGACCTAATTAATGTGCATATCTTCAGTGAACGTGCCAAGAAAACTACCTTATTTCAAATCTAGCATAAGAATATATAGACAGTTAGAAGACATCATTTTCTTCCGCTATTTGTGCCAGGATTATTGTTGTTCCATTATTAACATATACATATATATATATATATGTGTGTGTGTGTGTGTGTGTGTATATTTGCACATATCACATCTGTTTGCATAGCTATTACTTTTATTTACTAACTTCTACTCATCTTCAAATGTGGGTTAAGCATATTGCCTATAAAAATCATATAGGATACAGAATACATAATTCTGTGTATTCTACTATGTGCGTCCACTTATAGCATATCTTTATATTTTAACTCAAATTTTAGATAAAATATTTTTAGGTAAAACAGCTTATAGCTATATATACTATGTGGTTCAGAAAAATGCTTAAACTTGTATATATCTAGCAGTGGTGTTTGAAGTGGAATAATACTTCCAGAAGCAGTTAGTTTAAAAAAATAAACTAAGACCCATGCTAGAACAAGATTCAACAGTTTGTTTCTTTCACCTAGTTCATCGCAGAGATTTGAAAGTGTGCTGTCAAATAGCTTGGGCCTGATATATATGACCTCATTTTAATTATTATGTTCTGGCTTTCTTTGTCCTCTAAAGAAAGAATTCTAGAAATATGTGATTGGGAACTACCCTTAAATTCCAAGAGTGCAAATTAAATGCACTCAGAGTTAATTGCCATATGTACGTGTAGATATTATCTTGCAGGTACTGAGCTCCAACCCCTTCCACCAATACTCTGCCCACCTGTTAGACAATACTTCTTTCAGACAGTCACAACCTCACAGCCTCAGAAAAATAAAAAGTAATAGTAATTAAAAAAATCCTGTACAGATTTCAGTAGGACAAAAACATTCTGGGGCAGACTAACCACACTGCAGGTTTAATCACTATTAAGATTATCAGCTCCCCTCTGAGTCTCTTCACCACTCACGCACGACCTCACAACTGCTCCAAGCCCTCCACTGAGCTGGCAAATCTGCCTCCAGGTACAAATCAGGCAAGACACAGGGATGACTACTGCTAAGAGCAATTAAATCAAGGACCTGGATCACCTGGGGACACCCCAGAGATCTTAATATCCTCAGAATTGACAGTTTCTTTAGGTACAGCGAGAGTGGATAGGAGAAGATATAAGACACATCCTAGTGTCATTTTCTGAAGCAGCAAGTTCCTGCTCAAGGAAGGTGTGGGAAAGCAGCAGCGCCGGCCGAGGGAACAGTGAAGCTTTTTGGCTTCAGCAGCAGCTTTCCTCCACTAAAAGGTGTGGGAAGACAACATGAGAGGCCAGTTCTGGCCCTCTGCCTTTCTGAAAATGCTCTCCTGTAGCCAGTGAGGAAAAAAAAACAAGAGAGGAGAAGGTGGGGAAGCAGAAGTTTATTTTTGCTTACTTATAGAAAGGAGGAAAGAGTAAACAAGGCCTTTCCAATTTATTTTCTCAAGAGATAGAAGTTATTTTCAAAAGTGCACAGTCCAGGTGGAAAATCCATATAGTGCTATTACAAAATAATTTAAATGGTGTCTAGATTTATATGTCCCTGTTATATTCTTTATGCATGGATAATTTTTTTTCTGATGTACTTCTGCCACCCAGTGGATAGCTTATATGACAACTGTTCTTGGCATGTGTTTTGAAAGATGCCCTAGAAAATGGGTTTCCTTGTTTATATGATTGGGAGCAAGTAGCTTACACCAGTATTTTAATGATCAGCCACCAGCTGTGAGCTTCCTGTTCTGAGTATCAGACTTAAGGTCTGAGTAGCATAACAAGGAGAATGCGTGGTATAATGCTAAAAGTACTCTGAAATTTAAATTTCAGTAGATATTAAAGAAAAAAAAAAATCAGACAGATGATAGATAGATCATCTGGTCTCAATAAGAGACCAGTCTATAGACTCAGTTGTTCATCCTCGAGACAGAGAAAATTGAGACGTTAAGACTACTAAACTGTAAATACATATCACTCACAGTGCTGTTCTCCTAAACGAATAATAGAAGACAGCAGTTATAGGAGAAATCACTGATAAAGCTATATTCCGTATATATTCCACCCAGCAAAAGTTTAAATCACAAAAACCATACAATCTCTTCCAGAGATTTCAGCTCTCATCTCTAAGAAACCTGCCCAAAGAACTGGTTCAAAGCTATGAGAAGACAAACTTCAGCCAGGCAGTGCCTCACAGGGGACTTTCTGACAGGGCGCTCAAGCCCTGTTGGTCACCGGCCCCATCGCCAGCCCTCACAGACCTACTCACTCCAGAAACTGGTAGCCACCATTGCAGGCGTGTTGCCTCCTACCTGCAGCAAGGCTTCCTCGCCACAGGGAGCCTGAGCACCTGGCAAGGATGACTAAACCATCCCCTGACATTTCTAGCATCCTAAAAGGCAAATTAGCGTTGCTTATTGGGCCAGTATCCTAATTAATGCAGCTTAATTTATTAACACAGCTTAGTTTTCCCTAACTGTTTGTTATTAGTCAGTCGAACAGGCTGCGACAGTTCTGCGGAGCAGTGGAGTTGCACTGTCCAGCTTCGAGGTGTGCCGTGGCCCATGCTAACAAATAACATTCATCTTATTTTCTTCAGCCCACCGTCACATCAGTCAGCCTGGCTCGTTTGAAACCGGTCCCTCCAAAATGGAAGGAATCGCTTCTGCAGCCTTGCTGAGGTGAGGTTAAGGTAACAAAACACGTTATTCCTGGAAAAACTGCATTCAGTCCTAAGCAGTGCTGGCACACACGCAGTAGTTCAGAGGAGACCAGGCTTTTATGAGCCGCGTCTCTGAGCTGCACTTGACTGAGAAATACAAAAGTCCAAAGCATACCATCAGATAACTTGGAAAGAAGTCTAAAAAATCCTCACCCGCCTCAGGAAGGCAGCTTTAAAACACCTGTGCTCACCAACTGCTTGTCCCTTCCTGCACCTTCCTGAACAAGCTGAGCTTCCTGCCTGCTTGCTCCTACCCTCGTAATCCAGTCTCTCATTATAGAAACGTGCCTCTCATTTGCCTGTCACCCCTCAGGAGAAAATTTGGGAATGGTTGTTCTTCCCACCTTCGCTTGTCCCTTGACTGTCAGGCTGAACAGAGGGATGCCTGCTAGTGGCTACAAGGGATTAAAAACCCCATTTCCCTTTGCACTTGAGAGTAAAAAGAGTAGATAAAAACCTTTCAAAGATATTTTACTTTCCAGTCTCTATTTTGTAGGATCACCAGAATCACAATAAAATCCTTCCAGTCCATGTTACCCATCAATTCCTTTCAACTCAGGCTGGTCCCGTAAAATTGCTGATGTTACCAAAATCCATGATGTTAGTTTCACTTAATTTTTTCTTGTTGCTTAATTGCAATCTGTAACATCAAATAAAATACAGTCAGTGTAACAATGAGAAAGGAAAGGCAATCTAGAAAAAACAAAGCAGTGATATGATTTTGAATAGACATACAGCTTCTTGTTTGTCTTTGTTCATGAATTAGAACCTTTCAAAATGCACTCTTCTTTATGCAGAATGCATAGTAAAAAACAAACAAACAAAAAAAAGCTGTGAAAAATAATCTCAGAGACCTGTAGAACTTAATAGAGAAAATTCTTAATGTGGTTAGTTATACCTATGAGACCCAAGAATATTTTTTCCAGATAATGGTTATGTGCAAATAAGAACCAAAGCATGCTGTAGTACGAATGGTGTTTAAGTTGTAACAGTTGAGAATCAGCTGACATGGGCTTGACCGCAGCTTATTTTCCTGTTGACAAGGACAAGTCGCACACCGGCATAGAGAGTAGAGAGCGAGCCTGGGACAGCACAGTTTACTCATGCGCTATGGGCAGAACTGCGCTCACGCACACCGAGCAACAGCGGTCTCTGTCACGTTCCAGCATGATTATGTGTTAACGCTATTTTTAACAATTTTATTTCCAAGCAAAGATGACACGAAGATGGTAGGAAAGCTGGGAGAGGAATGATTATTTTACTCACAAGTTAGTTAAATTTGAAAAGTGAAGCTAGGAAGGGGTGGAGATGTAGACAGACTTCTCCCTAAGGAGGAGCAAAGAAGAGAGCACGCTGAGGCAGAAGGTGAACAGGGAACACTAAAAATAGCTAAAGAAAATCAAAGGGATTAGGAAGGCAAAGACTGTTTAGACCAAAGAAAGAGCATAGAATAAAGCCATTCAAAGTTTGTTTAAAAAAGCAAAACCAATAAAACCAACAAACAATCACAAAATCCCAGATGTGTGTTTTGGAGCAGAGGTGGAAAGAAAACTGAGATGACACTGTGCTTTCAGTTTAGCACTGCAATCTACACATACTGAAACGTGCATTAGTGGGACTCAGAGCAAGGAGGGAGGACGAGTTATAGACAAGTACTTTAAGCATTAGAAAATTATTTTTATAGTTAGGTTATTAACATATTCTGTGCCTATTAGGTGGTAAACTAAATTTTTTTAAGTGAAACAAGCTTACTTTTGCCTTTTTTCCAAATCTGGCATGCAATCGCTTGCCACTTCATGCTACTCGCAGAAGAGTGTTTTGTCTCTCTCTGGAAAGCGTCACTAAAATACCTCATCATAGCTATGGTATTTAACTTTAGGTTTTGAGAATAAATCTTGCTTTGTTTAGAGTTCACGACATCGTAAGCAGTGGTCAGTAAAAGAGTAGCAAAGATATATGAAGAACTATGAAGGCAAAAAGAAATAGCCCAGAAGTTTTTGCTGGTAACTGTTTAAACCGTCCCTGTTTTTTTATATCATGCAATAAGGCTTTGGCTGCAGCACAGTAATGAACATAGCTAAAAGAATTACTTTGAAAGTTACTCTTTTGTAGTATTCTTTGCTGTAGGTAATAGAAAATACTAATCAACTATACATAATGAAATTACGGTCCCTCGGAAGCCAAGACCTTTAAGATCAGTAGGAGGTGAATACCCTGGTTATGAGTCATGGTTTGCTTTCAGAGCTGTTGAAAATAATGATACCATTAAAGTTTTAGAACTGTTTTATATCATTTGGGAATTTTTTTTCAGAAGTAGTTTACTGCATTATTGTTTGATTTGTAATTGCATTAAAATGGATTTATCTAATCTTATACCATAACTTCACTTCATGTTTCTTTAAGCTCAAGATAACATAATGATGATCTCAGGTTCTTGGTTGGGGCATTTTATGTTGTTTTTTAGCATTCTAACTTCTTCCATAGCTATTCTCTACTTGTTTTCCCTGCAGGAAAACAAGTTCCCCTGGTTTCTACCGAAGTCAATGGAAAACTCACTTTGGCTCGAGTTCAGTGAGAACAAAATCAGCTACAATATCACCACAAAGAAAGTCTTTTCTGTTCTTTACATTTCATGTTCCATGTCACTTAGTGCTTCAGCTGCATTTACATTTGCAAAATGGGCCTATTTTTCTCTCCCGCTACACTTCCCTCCTGTCCAAGGTATCCAGGAATACTCCTAGGATGTTGGGAACCCATAGGCACGTTTCCACAGAAATGTTTTCTGGTCATATTGTTTGCAAATGTTGAAATTTGCTCTAAGAACATTCTTTCACACATTTCTCTTGCACAAATTGCTGGGAAAGGTAGTCCCTGTAGTCAAGGAGCGTTAGAAATACTAGGAAAATAAAGTATGAAGAAACAGCTCCATTAATAGCAAATCCCACTGAAACGCCTCCTAAGTTTCCTGTAATTATCTGGTTAACAATGTCTGGCTGTACTGCCCTCTTCTAGTATCCAGCTAAGGCTAAAATGACATTTATAGTCCAAATATTCAAACATGATTTTTTTTAAACATGGCTTTTACAAAAATAAGGAGAATTTTTACAAGAAAATGTCTACCATGTTATCAGTTTGGATTAATTTCCTTGTAAAGTTAAATTCAGTGAGCCAGAAGTCTTCCCTAATGCATTTTCATTGACCTGTGGAATCCTTTTCCGCCCTTTTGTTCAAAATCTGATGCTTCTGATGTGTGCCTTACTTTGACTTCCTGTTGCATCGGCTCAGTTTCATGTATCTTCTCCTTCTCCTAAACATTTGGTAACTGGGATGATATTTTAGCTCAAAAAGAACAGCAAGCCTCACAGGAGATCCAGTGGATCCAGCAGTGCCAGGTGGGCTCTGGGCTCCCTTCTTCCTGGGCTGGCCTTGGGCTCCCGTCTGTCCTGCTGGCCCTCTTTTACCCTTAGCACCTTCAAGCCCGGGCAGTCCTTTGTCTCCTTTCTTAAACAAATATTTTACTTTTTTAGTAGCACTTCGTAAATTATGGTTTGCAATAATACCCTCTGAACATTTATTTAGATCTTCCTAGTTTTAATCAATTGTTTTCATAAGGAGTTCAGACAGGAGATGGAAGAGAAGTAGGGAAGAAAAAGCAAATGGATCAAAAGTATTATTTATTCACAGGTCCTTCTGGTCCCTTAACACCTTTTTCTCCCTCTTCAGTAAAATATAAATGTTGATATTGAATCTAATTTCATAAAGCAATTACTTCCCACCAGCTTTCAGTATGCATAATTCATTTTTTGCAGTTCATTAGCATCTTCATTCAGATCCAAGCAACCTACAAATTATCCATCCTGGTGATGGAGGGGGAGGATCACCGATATTTTATTTAGAACTCTTGGCTGTACGAGATGACAAAAATAATAAATATGAAAAGCTATGGTGTTGCCAAGGAAAAAAAAAGAAAAGGAAAACAGCCAGTGTGAAAAGGTAGTAAAAATTATAAATATGCAAGGAGTTAGAACAATGCTTTGTGAGTTGAATTTCATTACAAGCATGGGTAACAAACTGTATCTTTTCACCTTTTTTACCGTCTGTACCTGGATGACCGTTTCCCTAAAGCTAGAAGAAAAATGCTCACATATAAAACATTTTAGAAGTCTCCATAGATTCCCAGTTATTTTTTCTGATATAATGAAAATTTGACATAATGAAATTTTTTATATAATGAAAAAGTGAGTGTGCTTCTTTGCCCCGATATTTATTATAATAACTATCATCTTGATGGTATTTATTCACTATGCGTTCTGACACAATACATTTTCCTAACATCTCAATAAACAAAGTACCTAGCTCTTAAGTGGCAAGTTTACTTTGTAAATGTCATAACCCTTTAATAGGAAGGCCAATAGATTTATACCCGTTATATACATGGGAAAAACAAGTCACAAGGATATATTGTGACTTACCCCTATTAATTCTTAATTAGTAGTTCAGTGGCAGAGGCCCAGAATTTTCAGTTCTACTCCATAATTGCTAGGTTACAGCACTATTTCAACAGATGTTTTAAAAAGACAAATGCAGAGCACAGATATAAGTGGACTATAAATTCAATTAACAAACAAACTGCCAAATGCTTAGGATTAGAATCAAGAGGTATCATTCAGCCTCAGACGACAGAATTACACCCTAAATGAGTAAGTTGTTAACAAGAAAATATAGCTATTACCATTTAGGGCTGGTATTAAAAAGCTGCTATTTATTTTAAAGATCTATAGAGACACAGCTATGGGTGCCTGTAGATGCACATGGGTGCAAAAGTCATTTGTAAGAGGGCAGACTCATCTGTTTAGTGATTCTAGCTGGGCAGAAGCACTGGGTAAACTCCTTAATGCCCAAAAAGAAGCAGTTCTGTTTATCTGTCTTCAGCCTCATTTCTATAGGCTTGCTCGTAAATAAACCCGGCATTTTACTTGGCATGCAAGTAAAATAAACCTCTCCACAACTCTTTTCTACCCCAGTTTTCAATTTAGTCTTCCACCCTTGCCTTAGTGCACTGACACAAATGCCAGAAGCTCGCTGCATACGTGTGTGTACTAACAACGTCAGAGGTGTTGCATGCAGACAGCATGCATTTACCAGAATTTCTACGGAAAAAAAATCATAGAAATTTTAAATGTGCACAAGGTTTCTGAACTCTATTTTAGTCTATTTCTCTTCTTGTTATCGTAATATAAATAATAAAACAAGTTTCCCAGTCATTTACAGCAAAGATCTGCGTAATTTCTACACATATCTGTCCAGCAATGGGAGCAAGAAGGTTTCTTCTCAACTGGTCCATGAAAGAGCCAGGAAAGTTAATAGCCTTGGTGTATGGGTAACATCTCAGCTCCACAGAAGTGTATCACGCCCTAAGGAGGTGCGGGGTGGCAAAGTGGCGGTGGGACCTCAGACTGATTGCTTCTGTTCACTGGCCAGCAACACCGACCAGCTCTTTGCCAGACACCATAAGGAGAAGTGGCAGTGAGCATAGCCAGCTTTTCCATGCTTCAGGGAGCAGCAGAATTTACTCCAAACATGCACAATATTTTGGTGTGCGTTGTTCATAAATAGTACATTATAATCACAGCACTGAAAGAGTTCTCTGAGGTTCCAGCCATATTCTGTCAATAACACCACGATGTGTTTCAAATTAAAGAAATTGGACATGTTTCTAACTAGCTGCTAAGTTGTTTTTCATATTTGATTGTCTCAGAAACAGATTTCCTCTTTACTTTAACCCTAATTGCCCTTCGCAATACAGTAATAAAAATCAAAAAAGTGTCTAATCCTCCCTCTACAACAAGGCCTCCAGAGAAAGTGTATCTCTCAGTATATTATATCCATGAGGTCCTCGTAGTCCAACATAACCCTATAAAGAGCAGGAAAAGAAAATGATGATGATATATCTTAGCAACTTGATGCTTATCTGTATTCAGCTAAACCCCATGTCTCAGATCCGTTCATGCGGATTACAAAACTGCATGTAATTAGTAAAAGTGTAAACTTAACAACAGCTCCAGGGAGATCAGTAAGGCCTGGACTTCCAGAAGCTCCTGCGGTTTCTTTTGGACCACTGGTCCCCTGGTCTCCCCAGAGACTGTTTTTGCCAGTCTCTGTCTCACCTCTATTACCATTGATACCAAAGGAAGAAAACCAGAAAGTTGTACGTTAGCACCTTTAGGCGTGACTCCCTCAGCGTGTTCTCATTTACGTGGATTTTGCGGTACACCTTACAAGGCCAACAACCAGCATACAAACCACAATGAGCATCTGCTTCTCTCCGTTCTCCTCTCCACTTCTCTCCTAGAGCACATTCAGCTTGAAGAAGAGCTGTCTCTGAGACCACTTTCAGGGTCCGGTGGCCACCTCCCCTGAGTACAGAATGCTATTAGCAAGGTCTGCAAACACCTCTGGCCTAAAAGAGCACAGATTTAGGCTGACTAGCTATTCTGTATCTGCTGGCACATACACAAAAAATACGGTTTTCAAAATCTTACTGTGCCCCTCTGATCCCTAGTTCATGGTATATGTTATACAGTCTAGAAGTTACAATCCTTATCCTCAAAAATCTCTGCGATCCAGATCAAGTTTAGATTAAAATAAAAAACATATACTGACACATTCCTCCCATGAAAATAAACCAGATTTTATTTCAGAAAGGACAATCCAACATAGATCACAATAAAACAACTCTAAGTTGTGTCTATCACTTTTCTCATGTTTACAAACCTTAAACACATGTGACCATCTGTTTAAGAAAAAGAAGCAACAACAGATAACAAGTGAAAATTAGCCTTAGTTCTTCCTAAAGCAACTACTGTCACAGGAGCTGAATCTACTCAGAGAATTTGCAGATCTGCAAGCCTCTGCCATGAGCAACAAGACCCAGTACAATGCACAGTGGGAAACTTCAGATTTTAGAGACTAGGGCAGAAGTCACCAGAACTTGTTTGCTAATGAGTAGTACGCATAGCTTTTTTATGATCTCGTTTATGATCTTGGAACGCTGGATTGAAGTAAAGATGCAGTTACTCCTGGATTTTCAATCAGTATGAATCATAGAGCTCTGTAGGACTACTTCTCCTTCTCTCATTGAATTTGTAGACTCAAAGATAAATGTTAGATATGGTCTCAATCACTTTCCAATTTGTATTGAGGATAGAGAATTCTCCAGTCTCCTTTCCCGCTTCTTCACAAGCATCAAAATAAGTTGTGTTGAAGAGAACTACTTAAATGATTATCAAATAAGGAAAAGTTAGCTCTGAAAGAAAAGCCCCAAAGACTGGGTAAAGCTTCACTTAATCATTTAAAGAAAGTATTCCTAAGCTTCCTCAGTGTGAAAATAGGTGTGCATGTCCCCAGGGGCTACATTCTTTCCTAGTCACCCACAGCTATGTGGGTGCATATTGATTTCTACTACAGGTATTTCATAAATCATTTTCAGCCATACGAAAGATTGGATACCGCCAGCAGGCTAACAAAGTCTCCCTCCTTTAGGCCTTCTGCTTATGATAGGCAGGAAATCTACTGCCAGCCTCAGCCACAAAATATGAGGCAGTTCTGTTGCCCTCTAGAAAGCACAAATGAAGCAGCAGTCAGGTTTTTATTTTGCATGACCACAGTAGCATGAAATGAGAGAGAGCCAAACAATTCATAGGATGTTCTAATTTCTGCAGCTGTGCTTGCCAGAGCCTCATTTTTAAATCCACCCCCTGCTTTGAGGTCTGTAATGATGGTGGCCACTAAGGGAAAACCACGCCAGGGGACATGGCTCCATGCTGCTGCCACGAGCCTGGTTTCCGCCCCTCACAAAACGTCATTTGTGCAGGATCCCCCAACACACCCCTAAACCCATCACCCACCCTCTCCCTTCAGACACAGAGGGGAGACTTTCTCCTTTGCTTCACTCTCCTTCCCTCAAATCCAACAGCACCAGGACATCGTTCACTCACAGGCAGCCACAAATCCCAGCCTGCCTGGCTCATCTGCCCAGTAGCAGCACCAGCTCCTGCTGCCACGATGCAAGGAGCGTCCCCGACGGCTTCCCGACAGCGTCCTGCACGGAGGCGCACACATACTCGTTGCCGTTCTCTCTGCCTTGCTTAGCTCCACTTCCTCTTGAAGGAAGCAGACTTTGTGCCAGACTTGCACAAAGTATTATAAATGGGGATGCGCTGTATTTAGCTAGGCAAACAAGGTGACTCAGTCTGCGCTAAGCTGTTTTGTTTGGTCACGCTTATACAAGACCCTAAGAGAAATCTCCTAAGAGATTGTGCGCACACAAACAGAACAATAGTCACTGACCTTCCTCTAGGTCCCTCTGGTCCAGCTTCTCCCTGAACACCCTTTTCTCCGCAAAAGGGGCCAAAAGTTTAAGTTTTAGCTACAGTGAGAAACTAATCTTTTGACCGAGTAAGTTTTGCTTGGCAGTCTTCCCCTTTAAGACCAAAACGTCTTGTCCTCCTTCTGGAGATCCTTGATTTGCTTAATGGAATCATAACAAATAGCTAATTCAAAATGCTTTTTTTTCAAAATGCTTTATTTTCAGAAGTGTTTCTTTCAAAGTAGTTTATTTTCAAAAAATGCTTTTTACTTCACAACTCTTTTTCCATACTTACCTCTATAGCAGGATCCCCCTCTCTCCCAGGCAGTCCAGGATCTCATCATATTACCTTCTGATGGACAAAATCACACTAAATATATATGGAAAATCAATGCAAAGTGTGCAGTTTATTCGAACGGACACATAACGTATATTCATATGACATCTTTGGGCAAGACGAACCTTTTCTACCTTGAGATCTGGCAGAACCCTAAGTAAATATTGAATTATAATTATTTTAAATGAAGATTAAGTGAAGGCATTGTAACTCTCGTACAGTACCGCTATTGTTATCACAGAAACCAACCAAATTATTTCAGTGTAGCTGTTTAATCCTATTCTATTTGTATTTTTACAGGGCACTTAAATGACTAAAGATAGATTTAGGGACAATTTAAGTGCCTAAAGCTCAAGCTGTGATCCCAAACATCTTTGTGCATCTGCAGCCCAGTCATTTATCTAATGTCTGCAGATGAAATACTTCCTCCATGCACTAATTTCCTGAACTGCTCCTTTCTACACACATACCAGTTTTGAAACGTGCTCTGATCAGGATCTAGACATTTGTTTTCATCTTGCAAAACCTCTGAAGGTTTTATGACATACAACTACAGACATTTTCAGAACCTACCAATAGAACCAGTTATAGCAGTGGCCGCCTCCTTCTTTTAAGTAGTTGTTGGTGCATCTTCATATTTCATCTAAAAATTCAGCTTACGGTCACCTCATCTAGCTTTAAACTTTGATTACATAGCTAACTATGATTTGGCCAATTATCCAGTCTCTCTCTTTTTCACCTGATAAATAAAAAGAGTCCATTCTAAAGTGTGATGCTTTGGAACTATTTTTATGTTTATCTTAAGACAAGTGGAATTGCTCTCTACTGACTCTAAATGGAGTCAAGATAATTATATTATAGTCATCCATATCTTATGGATATGGATGACTGCATAAGCAGTTACTAAAAGGAGGTTTTGAACAGTGAGCAGCTCCTAGCTCTATAGAATCTGTGATATATATAAAGATTTGGAAGGGAGAGGCATGAATGTACTTTAAGATGAAAAAGAAGCATTGTGAAACCCATTTGGAGTTTCTGCCACCAACTATTCAAATTTCAGCAACAAATTCTGACTGTCTTCCCAGTGTCATCTAAAAGACTTCAGCTCAAGGAAGGACTACCACATATTTTTTGAGCTTTTTTATTTAACAGAAAAGACAACTAATAGCTGGAATAATGGACCAAGGAAAGTAATGCTAATATGTGTTTTAATGACTATTATCCTAATCACTTCTTGACCTGGTAAACCACCAGCCACATACAAACCTTCATCACGCTAGAAATAAAACTACAGTGATTAAAGTTGCAATTAGATACTCAGCAAGTAAAACTGCAACAAAAGTAGAAAACTGACTCACCAGCAATTGGCAGGTACTGTATGTTGACGTTGCTAGGAGCAATGCCTCTATGAGTGGAGAAGACCTCAACCCCTAATGTTTAACGCCACTCACACACCCAGAGTTATCACAGCCTATTGTAATGGAGATACTGCACAATGTTTTTTTGGGGCAGAAATTCTTTAGCAAGCACAGATCCAAGCTGGGAAATCCATTTGGCACAGTGTTGCACTGTATAGACTTAAGAACTCAAGCCCACAGCAGGAAATCTGAGTCGTATGGTGCTGCCCCCAAGCTAATAGATGCTTTTGCCCACAAACTCGATCAGCTTGCGTGCAGCCAACTCACCTATCACTCTTAATTTCAGCATTAACGTCAATGAACTTCAGACATCTCTGCATTGCACTGTAGCTACATCTACATTTTGCGTTACCTCAGTGCTATGATCATTACAATTTGTTTTGCTTCCACTATATTTATAAACAGTTGTCTGAAATCATCAATTAGAATTAGGTTAATTGATATTATACTGGGTTTTCAGTTGTTTCATTTCTGTCTAGGGTTTTCCTGACAGAGATATGCTTGCATGTATGTGTGCGCGTATTTATATATATACACATATATGTGTGTGTGTGTGTGTACATATGTATATGTATCCATATATTGAAATACAAATATTTATGTATGAGCTACACATGCACATATATTTATAATGCATGCATGAGTAGGCCCAGTGCTTCCAGGACACAAACCTGCTGAGTGCCGATTGACCTGTACATGATCTGTACGTGCAGCCCGAACCTGATGCTGTTCATATCTGATATATGCACAGTGCAAAGTGATCTGAGCTCACAGCAGCTGAGGGACAGTGACCTTGCAAGAGCTTTGCCTAGGTTGCAAGCATCAGAAATTCTTTTAATTCTCACCAGATGAAATGTGGTATTGAAAAAGGAGGATATATCTGGATGAACCTGGATGTTATTTACTCTAATTCGGAGTTATTCTTTGTGTACAGATTTAATGATATCTAAGTTACACATTAAAATACTCAGTATACTGCTGAAAGGATGTCATCAACTTTTAGTATACCTTACTGCTTTGTAGTGAATATTATACATTTCAGTATAGTTTTAGTACCTTTATAGCTTGGAATCCCCAAACTCCCATAAACCCAATTTCTCCTTGATCTCCCTAACAGATTGAATAATAACTTTCAATATTAGATACAGATGTGTTAACCTTCCATAGAAATCTACAACAGTAATGTAACACATTGCTATAAAGACCTCAATGTGATTCACATATCTTTACCTTCCTAGATCATTTTCTATGTTACCTGTTGAGTTTTCAGATTCACATACATGCACAAAACGCAACTGTAGCTGGAGTGAGCTAGCAATACAGCACAGAGGTTTGGAAGGGGAATGAAAAATGCTTCTATAGCTAAAGTTAGAGGTAATTTTAGCAGAATAAAGTGGTTGATGCTTCGACTTAGCTTACTTGCTTTTTTCCATATGTCAGACCTTTGAAAATAGACAGAACAGAAATCAAAAACTAACCCATTCATCATATAATCCTCTCAGACCTTTCTCACCTTTAACATCCACTAGCTCCTGAAGAAAAAATGCTGTCTTTTATCAAGGAAGTCAGAACAAAAATTAATCAGAGAGTGTGTGAAAGTAAAAATCTATTAGAAGTATACAATTGTGCCAGAACTCTAATATTTGCATTCTCTCCAGGGTTACCTAGAATGCTCTGTTAAAAAAGAATAATTGCATTGTTTCATTTTAAGGGAATTTATTATCGCAGAATATTTTTGAAATGAGTACCCTGGCATTCACAGTTCTTCTCATTCACATTCTGGTGACATTCTGAGGCAGAATATGTTCAACTTTTACACTCTTGCTCACAAGCGTTTTTAACACAAACCTGGAGAATATGATGCCTTGTCTAAACAGAATATTCTCCAGTTATTCTGTTCTCAACCTCTATAATGATTCTTGCAATAGCATATATCCAAGATAGCCGTCTGGACTGAGAAACATGAAGAATTTCCAGTACGCACTACAAAGCCTGGCAAGCATGACAACCCAGCATAGGAAATTTTCACATGACATGTACAAAACATAACCGCATAACATAAATGAGCTCACATAATGAAGCAGAACCTACCATGCCAACAACGATTAAAACCCCTCAGCTAGCGCCACGTACTTTTAGATCTGGAGCCTAGGATGACGGCTCACTCAAGAGCGACTACAGAAGAGCGATATTTTTCAGCAAATTGTAGGTGTATGCTGATTTCTTAAAAAATGATCACAATCTCAAATCCCACAATACATCTCTTCGCAAGAGCCCCTGGCCCCTGCCTCCTCGCCACTGAGGCTGCAGAGGAGCCAAACGAGTCACTACAAGGCCAAATCCAGGTGCTTTTCCACTGCCAGAGAGGGGAGGTTTGAGAAGCTGTTTGTAGTCTAAACTGGGATCATAGTATGCAGGCAATCCAAAAACCATGCTGACCACCATATTTTCACTCTTGAAGAAAGCAGCAAAACTACAGTTACCAGAGCCCTACACAGACAAAGAGAAGAACCTAAGCCCTGGTGTTAGAGCTCTTTTCTTCCTACCATACTCACCTCAAAGCTGATTTGGCAACAGGGGAATAGTCATGCAAACTGTATGAATGACAATATCTTGTTTCAATATCAAAATTGAAGTATACAATTACAATATTTCTAACTCCCCCAGACTGCCCCCTTCTCCCTTAACAGTTGTATTTAAAGAAAAAGAGGGTGTGGAGGCAACACTTCCATGCAGATATGAAAAACTCTTCATGGACAGCAAGTTGCATTGCCAGGCTACCTGGTGGCTCCTTGCTCCATGTCCTCCCAGCCTCCCATTGGCACATTCACACAACTGGTTTCCAGTAACACAGAGTTCAGTGCTTCCTCTGCACTGGCAAGGAAGAAATGTTATTTATTTTCTGAGTCAGAAAGGGAAAGGGAAAGGCAGAGCTGTGCTGGTAAATGAGTTTCAATAACTCTGCAGGCCGGGGAGGGACAAGCAGTAGAGAGCTGGCAGGCCTTTCCTTCCCCTACATCTGGGAAGAAGATTTCCAGGAGAAAATCGGGGCAGCAGGAAGGAGACAGGGCAGTGGGGAGAGCAGCGCCAGCTGTGCCAAGTGCAGGCAGCCAGCTGCGGCTTCAGCAGCCAGCTCTAGTCAACTGGACTCTGTCCTGGTCCTGGTCATGAAATGCAGTTTTCAGTTCACTGTGTGAGGCATTACAATGCTACTTTTTCTTAGAGCGCATTAGAAAGGCTGTAAAATCAGCCTTGGCAAACACAGAGAGTGTAATCACATAAACTTTATGAGGCGCCTGTATTTTCCGCATCAAGCAGGATCTCTTCAGTTACTGCTGGCTGGGCACCCTGTGCACCCACGCACCCCTTGGGGGGTGGCCTATATCACACCAGGCTGGCTCGTGGGCACAGAGCTGACCATTCCCAGCTAACAGACCCCTTCTGAAGCCTCTGTGCAAACAACACACACATTGAACATCCGCCTCATTATTTTAACAAAAAGCATCTTATTTGCCAAATGCTCCAGCTTGATAAGCCAGAGGAGTGGAGTCTGAGAGAAAGAGAGCTCTCTGTATATAATCCCATTTCAGGTACGGCGTTAATAACGAAACGTTATGTTCTCAGGCAGCGCAGAGAACTAAGGGGAACTAGAAAGTTAGTACTAGAGGAATCACTGAAGAAAGCAGCCATGAGAGGAAACAGGTAGGTTTCCAACCAGGCTTTATCTGCATTATAGCGTATTTCAAGTTGCTTTAAGACTACCTGACAGACAGACAAAAGAATTTCTAGGCACAGTAGACTTTTTTTAGTCTCCTGGACCAAAATACACGACTCAAGTAAACTCTCAAAGCAGACTTCCAACCCCGTTCTGTACCTGTATGCCACTCATCACTATGCAAGCGCAGCAAATGGTGTGCCCATCAGGATTGTGAATGCTCTTCTTTCCCACCATCTCAGATACTAACCCATGGTTTTCCCTCACCCCTCCATTCCCCTGTCGCTTCAGTAGGTTTTCCCCCGCCAAGATTTCAGCTCCTGGAGAAGCTCCAGAGCCTTTCAGTCCAGTACTGGATGTGAGGCAATCATATCTCCGCTGATTTCATTTTTTTTAACACCAAATTAATTTTTTTTTGCAATTAAAATTTTGAAGCCAAGCCCCCACTGTCTGCAGCTTTGTGAGGAATAATACTACTTTTACTAAAAGTCCACCATTTAATTTTCATCTCACTAGCTTCTCCTTAATTTCTTCAGTTTAGAATCTACAGAAGTATTAAAATTAATACAGTAAATTCTAGACCAAATGTTGTGCTTGGTTAGTAACCGTAGTACTGTATTTACCTATAAAGGGCGTCACTGTTATACAGAATTCTGTGACCCTTCAGCTTATAACAGACGCATGAAAACCTCAGTCCTTTCTCAGCCCTGCAGTCACCACTAGAGGGAGGTGTTGATAAAATAATACTGCTTAATGCCGTTAACAAGAAAAATATTGAATACTTGCCAATAGCTCTTACGAAAGATACCTAAGTAATAAAAAAAATGCAAAAACAAGTTAGCAGCAATTAAGAGCTTGCTTCTTCTGCCTCTAAAAAGCAGTTTTATATCTCATTTCTGTGGGATCAATAAATACGGAAAAAATCTACCTGAAGTGTATTAAAAGCTTTCAGTGAAAAGGAAAAGCGCAAATGGAAAGATTGCTTTTGACAGACTTAAAAAAGGGCATACAAACTGCAATTAAGATACTCCATGCTTTAGGAGATTACATAAAGAACAGTTAAAATCAGGAACAGCAGAAAAATTGTTTCAATTGTTAAAAGCTTGTTTAGTAGAAAAAGGTAAGATACACACTCAAAAAAGCAATCCAGTAATGAGTCTCACCGGGGAGGCTCAGTGGTGAAGCCAATCAGCTTTATGCCATCTAGGACCCCAGGAGGAGACAAAGACTGACACACCTGGCTGAGCTGTCTACCACAACAGAAGCCTCATCAGATGATGCTTTCAGCAGTGAAATGTGTTTATTTCTCTAAGTGTTTCTTCCATTGCTTACTGGGATTGAATTGACGTCTTGACAATCCAGCAATCATTTTGCATTATTTTCTTTCATGCTCAGTGCTGTCTTGTGCCAACAACCATCAAAAAGCTTTGTTCACCTTATTGACTGTCCTGAACGTGAGAGTTTTATACAGAGCGGTAAAGAAGAGATCCAGAGATTGCCTGTCTGTTGGGACGCAAATGCCAGCTGAGCCTTTGCCATCAGAATCACTAACTTGCCATAAATCCCACCCAAACTGTAGACTGTCTTTCACAACCTTAAAGGTCTCAAGGACGGAATACTCCGAAGCCCTTCAGGTGAGCCACACAGTAAGAAAAACATACGCGAGGTCTATTAGAGTCTGCCTGCTGACAAGTATAGAAAAGACCCCTTCAATAAATCACATTCCTAATGATTTTCACATAGCTATTTTAATGGCCCTAAAATATAGCAGAGGCCCACATCAAGACATGCTGAGGAATACATTTTAAGATCAGTATTTAAAGGATTTGGCTACATGAGGCTTCCTGATATTAATTAACCACGTGTCTGGGGACTTCAAAGAAGAAAAAGGTCACAAACTGCACTTTTACCTCCAGTAAACGTGTGCTGAAAACAACAGCGTGGGCACTGCGGCACTCCTTCTGTGGGTCTGCACAGCGTTCAGCAGTCCCCTGTGCCCTGCACAGCTGCCCAGTGTGAGACCCAAACGCACAGAGCACACCTCGACCCAGACCCTCGAGATGAGCTGCCTTCCAGCACACCCAAAGGGAGCAAGCTCAATGCACTATTTTCGATACTAACTGCAGCTAAACTCACTGATACAGGCAGCGAAAAGCTCTTGACACTGTATTGTTGCCTACTAATGCTTTTAGATTAATACTAATATAGTTTAAATCTTACCTTCTCACCTTTTTTTTTTTTTGTTTAGCAGTATCCTCCTATATTTTAAGAAAGCATAAAAGGCTTAACTAAAAGCTTAAATAGTGTTTTTCCTGCTGCATGGCAGGATTTATGCAGTCCCCAAGTTTGATGCTTCAGCTACGCTTATCTCATTTGTTTCAGATAATCTGAATTCCCGAAGAAGCTCAAACACTACAATATGAAAATATTTTTAGTAGTGTCACTTGTCAGCACTTGGCAGAAATTTCTGTCCAGTGACGGTCGCTGAGTTGCTCTTTAGAGAGAGTTGCTATCTAGAAGTAGTGGCCATGTTAAAGCTGCCAATGGAAAACATGTTTGTTGCAGGTACTTCTAGGCCTGATCTTTTCAGATCATCAGGTTTGGTCCCTGGCAGCTCAAAGGAGGGAAGATACCGCCCTGCCTTCGAAACAGGCCTGTGTGGTAAGGGCACGCAGCGCTGGTGATGCACAAAGGGGTGTTACCTGCACTAGAGGAAGTAGCACAGAAATTTAACTATGGGCCTGCTTCCTCACTCCTTACTGCAAACCAGAAGGTTGTGATGGTTTTGAGCAGAGAACACGCAATCCCAGCTCCCCACAAGCTCTGAATCTGCACCTAACCCACATCATTTGATTTTCTCCTTTAAGGAAGCTTAATGTGATTTTTAGTCATTTCTGTGTTTTGGCTACCTGATGCATTTTACAATAAATGTACTTGCAAAATGAAAGAGGAGTTGGAAGGAATGAGACGTTTCCTTCCCCAGGTCTAACAATGACTTCTTGCCCAGGGAAAAATAGCTGCTCTTTACAATTGCATATTCATAGGTAATTAGAAATAAAAAGGGAGTGTTTTGTCAGGAAATGTGTTCCTTATCCAGCTACACGAAATACAATGGCATCCACTCACTCGCTTCAGGAGCAGGCTTCAGTTTGGCCAGCTTAGCTGACGTGCCCGACCATGGTTAGCTTTCAGGGTGCAGGCTGTGACAGCACTGTGCCTGCTCTAGCAATCGTGAAGCCAAGTATGCTCAATATGCGTGTTTCCATACTAATTTTCCATACTTATACCAGCTAGAGGAGGTCTAATTTTTCAGAATAAATTGGAAGACCTACTCATAAATGCACAAACTGCTATTTGGTGGCTTACTTTATAAAATAGCATGATCTTTAGACACAGAACACTTTTTTTTTTTTTAATTCAGTCTCACAAGAAATAAGACCATTTTAAGTTTAATGCGACGTTGCGTCCCAAATGAAGGTGCAGGTCAGGTGCTCTTCTAGCTCGGTGTATGCACAAATGAAATAAACACACGCACACACTTCTGAGTGTCTTAACAAAACAAGAAGTGGACCTGTTATAACAGAAGAAGAGATCATTTATCATTTGATGAGCTACAAAGCCATTTCTGTCAGAAGAAAAAACATGTTTTCCTTTAATGTGGTAAGTAGAATTTGTTGAACTGTTTCCATTTTAAAACATCATGGATAAATAATGAAGAAAAAGCATATTTATTTCTTTTTTTTCTTTACTGTAACATTTTTATGTAACAGATCAAAAAAAAATTTTCAATTAACTCTGAATTAGAATTTACCACCTACAGGTAGAAAAGCACATTTATGTTCACTTACTCATACTATTAGTTAAATCTAGGCACAATGAAGAACGGAAGAGTGTCACCAGGATGACTGAAACAACCAGAAATTGCATAGTGTGATCTTGAATATATGTATCTATGAAAGAAACATTTAATAGTTAATTCTCATCACTATTAATGATAATCCACTGCTAACAATCTCTGAAGCATTAGGTTTGCAGTGATTTCACACAAAAAATACATGCATGCAAAAAAAAAAATTAGTTGATATCCTTATAGGTGATTCTTATTTTATGTGCTCCATATCGCCCTCTAGAGATGCTCTACCTCTGTACCGAACAAAAGAAGTGTAAGCGCAGGTGACGTAAACATCCCATTACTACATAAATTCAGGGCCTAGAAATAAGCACTGCAAATGTTTTAAAAATTAGAATAAATAATCATCCGCAATAAGAAATCTTCCATAGCTAGATTGCGCAGCAACTCCTCATATTTGTTGGAAAAATGTAACAGAATGTGAACTAAACTGCATTCACTACATTCAAGTAGCACAATTCAAACCTCCTTTGCTGGGACATAAAGTTAAATATTGAATGGGTCACTTACAGTTAGTTCACTGTAAAGATCTGCTCTAAGCATTCAGCTTTCTGCTTTTTGCAGACCCTTGCTAGATGATTCATGTAGCAATTTATTTATTTTTTCACATTGATGGTTTTCTCCTTCCTGTTTCCTGAATTTAATTATATAGACATGCATCATATTGTCAACATGGGAAGGCAGAGAATTAAACAGATTTACTTCTTACCATTCTCACGATGAGATGCAGTCCTACTGATGTCAGAGGAGTTTCGCTCTTAACTTCATTTCAAATAGGATAAGGCTCAAAAGTACCCATGTTAAAATAAATCTCAGTTTGTTAAATCTGCCCACCCAGGCCAGCTTCATGAAAAACAAACTTTTGCTTCCCTTAGGACTGCAGGGAGATACAGATCAGACCTCTGGTTCGAATGTTTTAAGGTCAGTGAGCTGCACAAATGCCAGTGATCAGTCACTCCTGTTCTTCCAGTTCTGATCACTGTTATCGACCATCTGCAACTACCCCTCAAAAGACTTGCAGCACTGCGTTTGCCATGCTGAGATCCTCACCACAGAGCGCTAACATAGGTGTACATGCACATAACATTCATATCCGAATGCACCTCTAGAAGAGAGTAAGAATGACTGATCAGAGAGTCCTGTGAACATCTCCCAAAATCTTCCTGCAGAAGATACAAAAACAGACCCTTCTTCCAAAGCTAAGCCATTTTGGTATGCTTCCAACCAGTTAATGTGACTTTCACATTTGAGCCCAGCTGTAACTTGTTTACGGTCAAGCCTGCAATCCCTGGGTTTTGCAGCAACCAACCTGCATTTTCATCTGCCACATCAACCTAGCCCTGGCCATAAACAGAAAAAACGCAGGGGAGTAAAGGGATGTATATGTACTGACATACACAAATGCTTATCGAAACAAGGACAGCAACATTAACATGCTATTATGACGTTGCAATAGCAATAACAATATACATTTGGAGCCTCGTACCTTAAACACTGATATTCAAATAAATAACTTCACAACAGACATAAAAATCCCTTCCTTAAATAAAGATCAAAGGACGGGGTCTCTTCTCCAGAGGCATCTTTCAAAACCTTGCTTAAAATGTTCTGTTAGTATACTCAGTCACTTTCATATCTCCATACTTAATCTGGGGAGATGTTTATTGCATCACTGTATAGTTACAAAAAGCTGTTTTTGTTAAATTAATGTAAATATGTATATTTACCTTAAAAGATAGCCTGCACATTTAATACTTGATGTTTTTGAAAAAAGTGCTCTTAAAATTCCTATAGTTACCAAAAATATGTTACCAAATGTTACCCAAAAAAATCTTTTTTATGAACTGCAGTTTAGCCAGCTGATTCTTTTTATATTCCAGTTATTCTGAATATAATCACTTATTGTTAAAATAGGGAGGGAGAGAAAGTCAATGTAAAAGTCCCTTGAACATAGCAAACTGTATCCTGCACTTTCACAGCAACCAGGAAGAATAGCCAAATAAGCCCTCTATGATGGAAAAATCCCTATAATCGGTAAGTCCCTATGATCAATCCGTGTGATGGATAAAATGTTCCGCATACAGGAAAGAAACATTCCAAATACAAGGGAAAAAAAAAGGAAAAGCAGAACTCTAACAGACAGGAAGCAACGTTATCATGGGAAGTAGAAGAAGCCTAAGAGCAGCCCTGGCACACACACGGAAGCAGAAGAAAATGTGTAGAAGTTACAGATGAAAACAGAGCTGTAAAGATCCCTCCCACCAAACGCCTTTTCAGGCCCCTATTACTTTTAGGTACCTTTTTGCTTCCTGCTGCAGTGCCCACAAACCCTGCTTTCTCGCAGAACAGTAGGTTTCACTGTGAGGGTGCCAGAGCATTGGAACAGGTTGCCCAGAGAGGTGGTGGAGTCTCCTTCCCTGGAGATATTCAAAACCCGTCTGGATGTGATCCTGTGCAATGTGCTCTAGGTGACCCTGCTTGAGCAGGGAGGTTGGACTAGATGATCTCCAGAGGTCCCTTCCAACCTAAACGATTCTGTGATTCTGTTTCCGGAGTTGTTGCTCCTCTTTAGCAGGTCCCTCCCCAAACGGAATTGCCTGGAAAGTCTCACCCAGGCTGAATGACATTTCTGGACTGTTCCTCACCCTTCTGCCCAAGAGCTTTCAAATGTGGGACAGATTGCTAGCAAGGCAGTGGAAGTAAGTTTTGTTAATGCCTATGAACTGCTCAACCATCCTTACTGGAGGCTTAGGATTTCTCAATATCCTAGAAGATATCCGTTTTTCCCTTGTTTTACGTGAGGGTGGGGTAGGTTCATAATTTTTCAACACATCACTTGCAGTCCAGTATTTTTCACCATCTTAACTGCATTGTAGCATAGGGTCTTAACATGTAGGTCCCTTTAAATATTAGTATTTTTTACTTATTATTAGTATCAGAAGCTTCATGAAAGCAACACACTTTAATACACATGTTCCTTGGAACCTTCAAGATCACTGTTTAGTCCAGTGCCCATACAACAGGTCAGCTGAGAAATAATCATTGGAACAGTCAAGTAATGAAAAAGTACATATTCCCTGTAAATAATAGGCCCCCTTCCATCAGTATAAGCACAGAAGATGGAAATGCAAGCATTTTTTCCCAATATTTTGCTTCTAGAAGACTCAAAACCTCCAGTTTAATAAAAAATTAGTAGAGTGAACTTTAAACATTTGTTATATTAAGTTAACTTACAAAGTTGTAGTAAAAGATGTCTGTTGAACTAAAATCTAATGAAACATTTCTAACTGCTATTCCTATCTACCATCAAACTTACGACAGCTTGTTTATTATAGAACATAATGTTAATAAAAATTTTAATTTGCTGTGGCAGAACAGATTGCTGCTAATTAAAATATATAGGAAAAACAAGTATTAATTATTCTGCTTGTCTGCAGCAATTCTATTCATACAAGATTTTGCTGGACTCTGTGAAACATTATGTAGTGACAAGGCTAAATATTTTGCAAGGACTTGATAGATACAAGACAAATATGTCAGCTGTGAACAAAATGGTTTTTGGAGGGTTTCTCCAAAGGATGTTGCTTCACTCACAGAAATACCACACAGAAAAAGAAATCATCAATGTCATAGCTGAGCAGCGCATTAGTAACTATTTCTTTATTTTTCCCTTTCGCATCACCTTAAGGAGACGCCAGGTAATATTCTCTTTAGGCTACCCTAAGGCTTTCAGATAGAGGAATGGGAAACTCTGAGGCTGACACTGAAATGAACCCAGCAATAGGCCATTTATGTCCCCTTTTGGTATCATAGCCACTAAGTAATGCTTTGTGCTTTATTTACATGAATACATGGAAACTGAACATTTGCTATTTATCCAAAACATCATTTCTGTGAGTGTCCCCTGGGTTATATTGTATCGGACTGCGTAACAGCTGCAGCAGCTGTGGAATGGGCAACTCTCACTGGTACCGGGGCTCCCTGTGCTCAAGAAACGTATCTCCATGCTCACTAATAAGTTCCAGAAGATGCATGTGCTAGCAATTACTGTCAGCGTCCATCAAGACTTAAAATGCTGAAAATTTCCTTTTAATCCATACTCTTTCTTCCTAGTAGAGCAGATACTTTAGCATGTGGCTTCTAAGACTGTGCTTTCTGTGATAGCTGCCCTCTCTTCCCATATGAGGCAGCAGCAGCATTTGACCAAATAATCCATTAGAAGAATCTCATTTTAGATCTCTCCCTATTCTCTCATCTAAAACAGCAATCTCCCTCCTACCCTAAGTAAACTTAGTGTTAATAAATTTCTCAGATATACCCTCTACGTCAAAACATAAAATCACGAAGCAGAGGGAACAGAAAATTATTATGCTTAACAAAATTAATGCCACATTGAGACTTCTGATTTACAAGCTTGAATTTTGAGTGCTTGACTGCTTATCGTAACCTTGGCAGTTGCACAGTCACAATATGACTTTCATTAATTTCTTGACTTAAAACAATACAATTAATAGTAATTTTTTTCCAGAGTAGTATATTTGTCCATAGGGTTGTCCTCTTTAATGATAAGATATTGTATCTTTTTTATTTCTCTTAAATTCATCAGTAAAGACTTTAGCTTCAGTCTACATTTCTAAGCTTGCTATAAATTTCATGAAACTTTCATTGCAGGAGTGAGTACAACACATTTTCAATAGATTTCTTGGTACCTCAGAGAGAACTCCTTGCAGAAAATTATCAATAGCAAATAACCTCATTTGGCAAGCAGTCAAGTAAAAGTTAAATCAGGAAAGTATTGTCATGCACTGGTCTGATTATCAACTGGGATAAGCTGAATCCAGCATAGTAGCCATTAAGTATCCTTCAAACTGAAATTTCAACCAAAATCAGTTCAGTAGTAATCCTTCCAACTGTAATAATACCCAGATAGCAACCGCTAATTGCACAACCATTAAAAAAACACAGGATGTTCACACGTGGATAGCTACCACCACGTTTCAGGCTTTTTTTGGCTTTGGTTGTCATGTGGTTAGTTTTTATTGTCTGGTAAGAATCACAGCTTGTTTCTTGGGTGGAAAATAAACAGATCAGTCTTTCTTGTTCTTGCTTCTACATCCTCTGCCTCATACTGAAACGGCAGAACAAAATCAGCAATGAAAATATTCATAGCCAAACACAACAACTGCCCCTTGAAGCCACGGTTCAGCTGTGTCTTGGCTTTACATTACAGGGATGGAAACCTCATGACTTTTGAAGCACGGTTCCTAAGGAATTCCACTGCACCATCACGAGTCAACTCCATGGTCGTCAAAAGTCTCTGTTGCCCAGGAAAATCCCCAGCAACAGGTATCAGTGAATATTTATTCAAGCCATATTAAGGACCTGGTCCTCACAAATTCTGTTCCTGGTGTCCATGTTATTCTGTTACTACTTACACTTTTTCGCAAATATCCATCTCTTAAACAGCTGTCCCTTCTCCACTTTCCAGTGAATTTTCTCTTCAACCCCAGCGAATGCCTCAGCTCTCTGTTTGGATAAAGTGGGACAAACTCCTTACAGGAAAGCATAGCCAGCTTCTACTAGCGCTTCCTTGCTTCAAAGCCAGATCAAGCAACGTTGCCTCCCACCCTTACAAGCTCTTCCAGCTGCATTCTCCCCTCAGTCAGAGCAGGCTCCCAAGATGTCTCACATGCTCTCTTTGGACATCTCTGCCCCCTTCCTTGACAGGCGTGGGATCCCCTGCTACATTAGCTCACAAGCACCCTGAGGGCAACTGCAAGAGAGGCTTTAAGGCAAACCTCTCAAACATCATCCAAATATCTTAATAGTAAATGTTTCTAGATTAAAAAAAAAAAATACTAATCCTCTGCCAGGGAATAAAGATAAGTGGCACAAAGTTGCCAATGAATAAATGACAAGGCCAACATGTCATTGTATAAAACATAGACGTTATATGCAATACCTAACCAGAAATCCAGACACTGGAATAGATCCAGCTCAGTAAAACTCTTGCAAAATCCTCATATTCATAGAGGAAAATATTTCAGGAGCAGAGAAAGGAGAAAAACTTTCCTATTTTCAGGTGTCTCTTTTTTACACATGTATAAAACCCATTCTTGTATTGTTCTGCAATTTGTGCTATGGAGAGTAAATCTGTCTGCGATCTGAACACATAACAACTTCAGATTCTCACCTTCACAGATGGCAGTTAGCTCACTAGTCTCCTAGATAAAGCTTTTACATTTTCCAATTTAAAAATACAGAATCTAATTTCTACTTCAGCTAAGACACAGTGCCTCTAATATGTTTGATGTAAAATGATCTTCCTCTCAATGTCACACATGCCAGCAGGGGATTTTCTCTCCTTGGTCCATCGGAGGGCAGCAAAATATTTACTAAAGAGATTCCTCATTTCATGGCCTCCTCACTGAGTTGTCCCAACAAAAGGTTTCATAAAAACCTTGGAAGAGTTCAGTACTACTTTGGCTTGCAAGACTGTATGTATTTATTTATTTTAGTTAGAACTAGGTTTTTCGAATACTTGAGACTATTTTTCACGTCAGAGATTATGCCTTAAAACAAACAAGGCTTCCTGTATAAATAATTTTGTGGTGTTCCCATTCTTTCCAGAGCTAATGACATCCACATTAGGAGGAGGGGGGTAGTAATGCTCTACCTAGCAGCCAGCTATGCTGCTCTCTGGAAAGCCTGCATAAATTTAGCAGTGGTTTAAATCCAACTGTGTGTCTCCAGCTCAGCAGTATTGGCATACTGATCATCTTGCATCATTCATTTGCTATAAGGACATGTTATCTTAGCTTTTAGTTTAATATAAAGGGGAATCAGCAGTACTAATGGAATATTTTGGAGTTCATGTCCTAGGTTGCAAGCTAAGTTAGAAAAGAAAAAATTTTAATACCTCTGTTAATGGATTTTGTACAATTCTCTTCAGTAAATTCTGAATATCTAATATATTAATTTTACACTGAGGTTTTATGAAAAGCTACTGATAGAAGTATATACTGATAGAAGCTACTGATAGAAGCCTTGCATAGAAGAATAGACGGACTACAGAAAGACTGCTGAGAATAAAAGACAGAATGTCAAAATGTCTTCAGCCTCAATCACAGGAGTTGTAAAAGGTCTTTAACCAAGGACTGTGTGTGTGTTTTATAGTCTGTAAAAAACTCACTCTCTCTATCAAATGTTTTGGGTATTCTCCTGGAAATGAGATTTCCTACTGATTTTTACAATGACAATAAAGCAGAAGGCAGAACAAAGAGGCACCACATAATGGTTTGGAGTCAGGAAAGGAGCAAAGCAGGCTGTATTATGCCTCTGGCATCTGTTCGTTTTTTAGCCCAAGCTCGTAATACCTGTGCCTCAGATGGGCTCCAGCAGTGGCGTTCCCACTGGCGGGAGGGGAGCAGATGCCGTCATCCCAAGGGGGACAATTTGGGGGCTTCTGTGGCTGAGCTTAAGCTGGCAGCTCAGGAGCTCCCTGTGCAGTGGCGTGAAGGAGAACCCATGGGGAACAACGCAATAGTTACAGTGAGAAATTTGAATCACACAGGTGATTTTTTTGGCAGGAGTTGGCAAAATCCAATGTTTTAAATTATAAGTCAAGCAAAGAGCTATCATGTTACTAGATGCAGGTCTACATCCGTTAGTGCTTAAATAATGCAGTGAGTGCAGCAGACAAGCCTTCCTACCCCACAAAATGGATGACACAGAAAACACAATGAAACTACTCCCTTTTATACCCCGGCAAACTCAGAAGCCAGTAGCCTGTGCAAATATACCAGCTGGCAGAAATAGAAGGGTTTTTATTAAGCTTCTCACAAACATATTGGCAGCTGCTGGTACTTGCACATACTAGACTGCAGACAGTAAAGGTGTAGAAAATTGTCCTGCAGCAGAATCGCAGTTCAAGTTGCAAAGAGCAAGAACAGCTGAGGGATGCAGCAAAATACTGAAGCTTTCCTGTAGCCTTCCCATACAAAAAACTCCAGATTATTTGCAGCTAATTCTTTATGCCAGGTAAAATTCATTGTAGTTCAGTCAAAATACAAAAGAGAAGCTCTCTTAGTGAGATTTAGGATTTCAAAGAGGAAAGGCGAAAGCAGTGATGTAGGGCAGACTTTTCTGCAGAATTATTCGTAAGTAAATAAAACTCCTAAAGTAGGGATATTATAGTATAAAACAAATCAGCAGCTTCCTCTTGGAGCTGGCTGAACTATCCATACTCAAAACTCACCTAGACGGGATGTCACTACATAAACATCTTGACTATTTACAATGCATGAAAGTACTTGTATGTAGATATAAATTCTACTTCATGCTTGTACTTGGCTCTAGTATGTTATTTTCATTGACACATGCTTTAGTAAACGTAATTACGGAAAATACAATACTCATCAAGCACACACTGGCACCAGAATAGAAATCTTGCTAAAGAAAAGTGCTCTGCTTTACAGTATGCAGAGTGACAGAATAATTTTCACAGATCATGGCACTTTTAGAAGGTCTCATAGTCTTTCTGAAGAGCAAGAGTAAAACCAGTGCAAGTTCCATCCAAAGCCTTTGTTCTAAAGTGGAAAACATTGATATTATTTCTAAAGCATATGGACCTGTCTTCAGTGATTGTTTACAGAGGTATTAATTGCTATGGAGCCCGATCAGATGGAGATGTTGAAAGGAACAGAGCCGGAAAAGGGATACAATAGCAAAGAAGAGGAGTGGCCCAGTGCACACAATAACCAGGTTTACAGCTGCCAAAAAGCGTTTCATGGACTGTGCTCCCTGAAACTGAACTGCTTCATCAAGGTCGCCAGATACCAATGCAAACACTTGAGCCGATCTTTCCTTTCCAGGTTTGTTTGCCTCCTCCTTTGGTCTGGCGGAAACGCCCCATCCTGCTCACTGCATATTCCCACTGGCTTTTGCTGTGAGGCTCCTGTTAGCATCCGCTGTTAGCTCTTGGGTGGCCCATCTCTGCTTGCTGAAATCTGGCCCTTTTTTAGCACCAAGTTCCACTGAAGTGTCAGTAGTTCTTTCTCATCCTTAAGAAAACATTTACATCACCAAGAAGAACATCAACACAAAAGTTTCATCACAGCTGGAAACCTGGCTATTGTATATTGTGGTGTTTGTTTTCTTGGCTGTTGTCCGGACTCTCTCCCTGAAACTTTCCCAGACTTAAACCCCTAAATTTTCTCCCCCTTATGCAAGAATGTGGGCAAAAGAAGTCATCCCTTCTGCTCCTCTAGCTCCTTGGCCCTACCTCTGCAGCTGACTGAGATGCATCGCTTTCCCCTTGCAAGTCTGATACGCTGTCCAATATTATTGTCAAGGACAGCATGTAGCTTGGTTGGAACAACAGCTCTAACTTAAGGATATAGCAAATTGACTGTGCATATGTTTTAAAGTTCACCTGGGAGCGTACAGCAAGTCTGGCAGGCTCAGAACACATAAAGCAAATTCTGTATGTATTAACCATTGTATGTAATCATTCTGACATCATGGACTGTACCTATATTTCTATCTGGGATTTTCCAGACACAAATACAGAATCTACTTTGAGTCTCTCTGGTATAACTATCCCTATAACTGTGGCTGAAGGAAACAAAACAGAACAAAAAGTATTATCAAAGGTAGTACAAGGGTGATTTATACTCTTTTCCTGCAGTGAGAAACTAGGACCACTGAAAAAAATATGCCAAGTGCAGCTGTGTCTTAATAAGCAGTTCCCGGAGACCTAAGAAACAAGCTCCAAATAGTAAATAAGACACAAATAAGATACATCTTGCATTTTTTGGATGACTGAGCAACATAGTATGGTTCTGTCTGGAAAAACAGAGCTTGCCCTTATGGCAGATAGAGGCCTGCAGGGTCCAGCAAATTCAAGGACAGTGGGGTCTCACCAGCGGGTGAGGAAGATAACCAGAGCTCATGCAGTAGTCAGGGCAGCACCTTCCTGCTACGAACTAGATTTCCTGAATTATAAGCAGGAATGGCAAAAGCTGCAGCTGGGGAGAAGAAAAGCAGTTTGCCAAGCATGGGAGTGAATGATAGCTGGAAGGGAGGCACCTTGCAGCTGGGACAAATAATGTGTGTACACGCAGGAAATCGAAAAGCCGAGAAGCCAGAGGCCCTGAGGAATGGAGAGCAGCAAAATGGCACACAATGCCAGCGCTGCAGGGAGCGTGTGCACTAAATTATTGCCCCACTCTAAAGTAGGGAGGGAGATCTAGATGCCTATCTAACTGCTTTTGAATAGGCTTGCAATTTGAACTGCAGAATGGCTCCTTTGTCTCGCCCCCTTGCTGAGGCTAAAAGCCATAGAGGCATGCAGCCAGATGGCCAGGGCAGACTCTGAGGACTGAGAGGAAAGAAAAGAAGGAAAGCTTCATTCCTTAAATCTGTATTGATCCCTGAGGCTTACAGAACAAAATTCCAGGGAGTACACAACTTAAGGGGATGATATAGAAACTAAGGTTCTTGGCTTGGAGGTACCTGCAAGTATGGAGCAGGGATGTGGATGTACCTACCCTACGTGACATGTAAGGTCTTAGCTGCTTAGATCTGCTTTATGAGATGTGTACAACTTCAAAGTGCAGCCAGGGAAGGGGATTTCCACTCGTTCAACATGCCATGTGCGTACAAGGCACAAATTAGTTTTAAAGGAAAGTCCAATAACCTGAAAGTCCCCTGAGAGCAGACGCTCAGGGACCTTTTGGAAATAGAAACTACATAGAGGGTGCCAGAGGCAGTGAGGCAATGTAACTAAGAAAACGGATGAAAAACAAGTGCTGAGCAACAGACTTACTTTTGTATTAACTCTGCCAAATGGATTATTTATACCCTAATCTTCTCAGTTGATATGACTGAGCTCATGAAGTAAAGTTGCAGCGAGCTCCCCCAGGTATTCAATGAAGCAGATAAGCTTCACCTTAGAGCAGCTCTGCCAGCCTCTGGCTGCCTTTCGGAGCATACAGATTCCAGTATAATTCTTGCAGAAAGCAAACGGTGCCTGTTTATAACGTGATATTCTTGGGATGATGAGACATCAGGATGGCCCAAACTGTAAGCAGCCCTCAAGCAGCAAAACTACCTCAAACCCTGAAAGATCATACCTGCTGAAGCAATGTTCTCAGTAGGAAACAGTGATGCAAGAACCCTGGGCCTGGAAAGCTGTGGAGATTTGCCTCAGTGATCTTTGCTGACCAAGCAGTGTCAGTGAAAGGTGAAAGGCTGACAAAGGAAAACACATAAGCAGGACAGGGTGCTTCAGTTAATGAGGGCTACCTGTGCTGAAGTGAACTCAAAAAAGCTGGCAAGAAATTATCAGCGTATAAGACCACAGTTATAATGCTCATTGCTATAGTCTTTTCCCAGGTGGCTGGGAAAAGGGTATATCATATCTTTGCAAACAAACAAAAAAGAAAGAACCTGGACTTGTGAAGTCACCTTGCAAGTTTCAAGGCAAGATCACTTCTAGCTTGAGTATTAGCATTCACACAGCCACAGAACTAACACTTACCTCCAGCCCAAGGCCTGCCTTCAGCTGCCTCCTTTTCCAAAGGCCCTAGAGCCCCTCTCCCGCATTGCCAAAATATGGGTGTCCCTCACTGTGACTGACAAGTAACTATCATGAGACGAGCAGTATCTTCTGCCTTTTCCTTATTAGCTCCCTGCATAATATGGTGGAAGAAAGAATGATTGTGCTCTAGCATCTCTAGGCTCACCACATCTCACCGTTAAACTAAATCATTCCAGTCAAAATTCAGACACACATACACCCACACGTGTGTATATATTTATATATGTATTCACATGTATTTTACAGAATTCCACTGACTGGGTCCAAAACGTACCACCTCCCATCCTGCTTTTCTAGAGCCTGCAGTACTTAGCTTTACTATTAGAACATTTAATTTTTCCTAAAGTTTAACAGAAACATCCTTTATTGCCATTTTAGGCCTGTTGCTTCCTGCTCTTTCCCCACTGAAACAAAGAACAGTTTATTCCCTTCCTCCTCGGAGCATCTTTTTAAATATTTTAAGACTGTTATCACGCCTCTCCTCAGTCTTCTTTTCTCTAGACTAAACAACCCCAGTGCCTTCAACTCCTAGGGCATGATTTTTCAAACCTCTGTCATTCTTTTTGCTTGCCTCTGGACTCTGCTCAACCGGACCACATCTATCTTGAAGTGAAGTGTCTGCATCTGAAACTTTACTAATACTTAAAAAAATTAAAAAGTTACTTCAAAGATCTCATAATATAGCACTCTTGATTTTACATCTCAGTGTTGAACTTATACTCTGTAACTCTTTTTTAATTATTTATTTTTTTAAAAATTGTCCTCAGAGAGAAGTATGGCTTGGGATATTATCAAGATAGTTGGAAGAGACGGGCAGCACGGACTCCCAAGAAAGGTATCTATCTGGTAGATGGTTCTACATAGGAAACCAGATCAGCCATCTGGGGTAGACTTGGGAGAAGAAGTGTTATCTTGCTTACTACATGCTATGGACTTAACAGTGAATTGCAGGTTATTCAGAATAATTTGTACCATTGTTCCAGCACAACTATTTCACTACATCATGAGCAGCAAATGAGAGTATTTTTCTTGTGGCTATCAGGCTTTTTGGTCTGGGTTTTCTTCTTTTTTGGTTCATAGCTCGCCTTTCAACTATTTCTTGACATGTTGTTAAAAATTATGCCAGGGGAAAAGCTAAGAAGAAAGAAGTACAAATAAAATTACTTATACACACTCAAGTGTATCCTGGGACAGATGTCCTGAGACTTCACAATTATTTTGTGAGGAAAACCTCAAGACTGTGAAACAACTGTTACCACTACCATTACAGAGCAGAAAATAATACAATACTTGTTTTAAAACTAAAGTTTAATTGTTTGTTCTGCCTAATTATCTAGTGGACCCTGTGGCAAGACCTACAAAAAGGCTTCACTGACTGACTTTTTAAATACCTCTTTTCAATACTGAGATCTGCAAAATTCCTCCACAGCTTGCAATTTGGTCTACTGCTTTCAGCTTGGCATATTTGTCATCTAATTGCATTTTTTAAGTCCATCTTAGGATTGGCAATTTTTTTCTCAGGGCGGTAGCTGACTTGTACAATACAACCTTGCATCATAATCCCTCCAGAACTGCATGTTTGTCTCAACCTTGTCAGCTCTGTAATAGAAGCTCCGAAGGTTTCTCCTTTTCCTATTTCTAAGTGGACATTAATGAGAAGCCTGAGTCAGTGTTTATAATTAGTAAACAGGTGGCTTAACCAACACTGAAGAAAGATCCTTGTGGGAGGGAGAAGTATGTACCTGCATTAGTCATACTGTTAACATCAACACTCTTTAACAACTAATTTGCACCATACTACTCCGGGGTAAGTTAGATTTCAGCTTTTAAATGATCACATACCTATACGTTCCAGATTTAGAACTTGGCTCTGTTAAAAGCTTTGTAATCTTTTCTTCTAATATTAGTCGTTTCTACTACGTTTTAAAGAAATGTGTTAAGTTCACACAAAGCATACAAAGATCTTCCAAACTCCAAACACATGTTAGCCCACACAGGGGGGGCAGCCCCACACCGGTGGGATATTACATACTGTAGTGGGAAACTACCCAGTTCTTGTATTTATTTCAGAGGAGTTACAATAATCCAGAGGATGTCACAAAGACTAGAGTTTTAAATTCTCAAGACTCAGCTGAATCTAACAGAATCCACAGTGCAACAAAACAAAAAAGAAAAAAAGAAAGCAAATGAACAAAAAGCGTTGTCTTTTTCCTTCAAATTTTATTTAGGGTGTCTACCATACAGAGAAGCTGATATCTATGTTGAACAGGCTGGAAAGCTAACTTCCTGTAGTCAGCACATATCATCAAGCCTTCTCTGAGATTTTGTACAGTTAAAATAAACTTTATCTGAGAAAATGAGAGATTGCTCAGAGGAATGAAAAACCTAGGTAGTATATGCCTAGGTAGAAGAAGGAGGGAAAATCAACGCGCTGTGTAGACACCCAAAAGGGTTGTGGAGCTGGCAGAGCTCAGCTCAGCCAGCCCTGAGCTGGAGCCGGTTCCCTGAGCTGGAGCCGGTTCCTCCAGTGACACTCACATCCATGTAGCCCAACGCAGTCTGGCAGTGCAGGCAAGGCAAGCCCACAGCTGAAAGTGTTACTGGAGCCCTCCCCGGCTCGGCAGGCATTAGCTAGGTGTGGACAGGGTTATTAGCACTGGCTGCAGAGGAGTCGGTTTGGTGTACGCCTCAGTAGTCCTTAAATCATTCTCCCCAGAGGCCCCATGGATGGGAAGCGGTGCCTGGGAAGCTCAGACTGGCACCCAGCTCAGGGTTTATTAGCTTGAATGGGCACAGCACAAAGACAGCTCAAGCACTTTAGGGCCAAAAGTGATCCTGCAAGCAGGCCAGCTGCTCTCCGTGCCGCTCTATCTGTATGAGAAGCTCCTGGCAAGGCAGGCGCTCCAAGCTCAGGCAGTTTGAGTAACTGTATCAATAGCAAAAATTCAAAACCTCCCACTAACACAGAACTGCCTGGACAACCCCTTGGTTGCCCTGTGCAAGCAGTGCCATAGCATGCGCAGTCAGACCATTTCCCAGCTTCTAGTTTAATATTTCTTCCCAGCTTCTAGCTGGTAGGGCGGCCACAGCGTAAAGGCTGCTTCCCAGGAGCATTCCACAATTTAAGCATACAGCTGTACTGCACTCAGTCCTGTGATCCAAACTCTTCGTTATTCTTGGAAAATACACCAGCATACCATGGGAGCAGCTGTTCTAATTGCTTCCTTTCATTACCATCTATGGGTGCTTCTGTCAAGCTAACCTCCTCTACTGACTGGGCTTATTAACAACTCTTGACCTTCAGCCTTGTGAGGGGGTCTGAGACACCAGCTACATTGTCCACTTTCCACATAGTCTATTTTTTCCACTATCTGCACTTCTCAGTCATTCACGGCAGTTACTCTTTTCCAGAACTCACCCTGCTGCACAGCCTGAAATGCTGTTTTTGTGAACAGCAGTCTGACAGGGTATTTGCTGCTTCAAGGTTAGTGGCTGTAGTTTTTCAGCTTTACATGTACTGTTTTGCTGGACAGCCTGGTTTCATGGAACTTGCTTTTAAAATTCTGCATGGAAAATATCATCTTTGTTGCGAGGTAGGGGTAGCAGAGAAATCACTAAGGCCCTAGAAGATATCCACCTTCTCCCTCATTTCCAGTACGCCATACTGCTCTTACTAGAAATCAATCAGTATCTAAATAGTGTCAACATATCTGTGGCACCTTCTGGTGGAAAATCACTCCCCATATCATTAGAAATAGCGGTCACTGCAGCATAGGACCATTTACTGAACACAGACCTGAGTTCAGCAGAACTAGTTTTCTAGACTTTGTAGTTGCCAGCAATTAATAATCAGCCACTTGAATTTGTATAGTTCAATTTTTCTTTCCCTTGAGATCTGTATTTTTTAACCCCAAAGAGAAGATTTATTTCAGAACCTCATTTCAGTAACACTGTGATCTGACTCTAGCAGAAAGAATATAGCAGTCCCATCAGCTGGTGGTGGTGGCTGGTGGCTCCTCCATGACAAAATTATTTTCTTGGTGCTGCAACCCTCAGCCGGACAATTCTACCTAAGTCCAATGGATGCCAAGAGAAAAGTGGCAAAGTCTTTCAAGGGGGCAGATGTTTCAGGTTCATCTGCATGCCCAGTAAATTTTTGCTTAGAAGATACTTTTGATATGCTGGAATTGCTCTCTCGCTGTAACGCTCACTTATACAAACCAGTCCTTTGCTGGACACTGTATGGAACAAGTACACCATACACAGGCAGACAGGACTCCCTTTAACACCTTTGAATAGAGAAAATATAAATAACAGAAAATAAGCACAACTGTTTCGGACTGCTAGAGGACTTCCAGCTGCACTTAGCACCTGACAGTAACACCATGGCATTTTTGCAGTGCTAGAGGTTTTTTAGCTTAGATGGGAATCACACCAGAACTGGACAAACAGATACAGAAAAAAGGCATCAACTTGAAAAATAGAAATAAGAAAGAAATAAAGAAAAGGAATTAAATCTATATTTGTGAAGAAAAATCCTAAATAGAAACACAATTTATTAGTGGTTCCATAAAATTATCTATCTTCAGCATTTTTTACATATTCAGCTAGACAGCAGGTTGCAAGCAAAGGGAGAATTCCTCTCACATGAGGCAAAGCAAGAGGAACTAAATGGGCAGAACCTGAATTTGAATCATGAGCCAATATCCCCTGAAAACAAAAACGTAAGTTTCTTTCAGACAAATATTTCCATTGCTTAGCTTGTAGAAAATTGTTCTATAACTAGAAAAATAATGAACTGGGTTTTTACTATTTATGTCGTAATATATAATTTTTCTGATAGGAACATCTGAGAGAGTTGAAAATGGTTGGGTTTTTTTTTACAGATTTGCAGAGTAAAATAGCCTGACTAATGAAAAAGTATCATAAAATCAGAGGATTTTAAAATACTAAAAATATGCATAAAGCTGAGAAGCCAGACCATCTTGCAGAGCTGACACTCCAAAAGATAGCTTGAGGTGAAAGGCAAATTGAGATATCCAAGAAAAGGACTCTAAGGGCACAAACTATTTTGAGGGTGAAAAATGGAAGCAGATAATTGCAAAAGCTTGGCAGGTTGAAATCATTTGTAATACAGAGTACCGAGAGCATCTCTTACACTATCTGCTGTGTATTATACTATGTAGTATTTTTTTCATGAATGTTAAGCTTAAAGACATATATGTACTACACAGCAGACTGTCAGCTTAGCAGTGCCAAGGGTGACTCTCAGCAAGATGGTCTGGGTACAAGCATCATCAAGCCGAGGCATCTGCTGCTGGCCAGTGTCAGGGAGAGGCTATGAAAACAGACCAGATTTTGCTTTTACATTGTATGGTACATGGGTCTGCACAGAGATCTTAGTGTGGGTCCCAGAAGTAGCTTAATGCAGCTACCAGTGCAAGGCAATTAGTCTTCCCTCTCAGCTGTGTGAATGGGCTCCTGCGTGCCGCTTGCCTGAACACCTGATCACCACCCGCTGCAGCTCAGCGTGCCTCAGAGGAGGCACAGCCCCTCGGTGAGCACACAGTAACCTGCAGAGGCCACAGGCAATCCACCCGCTGCTTAATAAGGAGAAAAAAGGGGCTTTGGGATCTCTCTCTCTCTGGAGTTTAAATTTAGCTAAATTCAGGCAAGTAGGTTAGGTGGAAAGGATCTGCCTACGGAGGCCTATAAAGCTAGCTACTTCTTTCTTTATCCAAATTAGTCAGAGCCACCCTTTTAGGAAGACTGCCTTCGCTACGTGAACTGACTTGCCAAGTGACTATGCAGAGGGCACTGTAGGGAAAGACCTTGGGTATGACAGAAAGTATCAGCACAGCTTGGAAGACTTTTGTCTGTATTAATTATACCAAAATCAAGCGAAACTAAGGATTCTTACCAAGAAAGACCTGCTCTTCAAAACTTGATGGGAGATTTTAGCCAGTGGATACTATTTCTGTCTCACAAAGTGCCAAGCATATGAGTAGTACTTACAGTCAGAAAATGAGACACTGTCCAGAAGAAGGGGGAAATAACAAAGGATCATATATTTGATGACTGCTCACAAGTACCGCACAAGGATGGGAGTGTTTATCCTAGTGCAGCAGGGCAGAACTAAGAACACTGTGATGAAACCAAACAAAGGGAAAATCAGACCAGAGTCCAACTAGCAAATTCAAAACATGTGTGGCCCCCAGCTGAGACCCTTGAATCACTTATGCATGCAGCCGGCACTGCCGGACAACTGCGGAGCACCTTATATGGAACAAGGACCGCAGCAACATGAGCCGTGGAAGCTTTTATATGGGCAGAAGAGCACTATGCGTATCAGCAGGTTTTCAGGAGAAAACAGCATATGGAGATGGAAAAACATATGACTCTCCAGACAAAGTGTAACTAAAACTGCAAATAAACTACAGGTCACTCAGGTGTTTGTGGGACATGCGCTGGGATTTCTGAGATGTTATTCAGAAGGAAAAGAAATTAATAAGTAACATTTTTCACCCAACAATAGGCATAACCTGGTATCTAGCAAAATCTCCTGCACTGAATATTGAGCTCCTTGGTAACAGCTAACCACTGAACGGGACCATTCTTCCGCACTCTGGCCTGTTGGCATCGAATGACTCACATCCACACTGTCCAAAACAGGGGGGGCGACATCCAAAACACATCCTGTGTCTTAGCACAGGACACTGCTCCCAAACTCTGCCCTGGAACCATTTACGAGAGTGAAAGCAGGTTCAGAAAGTTGGCCAGAGACCGTTCCAACAACTTAACGCTGTGGACGATCGGGTACCAGTGCCCAGGAACATTTTTAGGCACTGTGCAATTTGCTTGTATAAACATGGCTAGTGACTCTCAGCAGAAGTCCAATTCCTGCCATGCACTGTATATGCTAGAGTTCATCTATATAGCAAATTATATACAAAGATTACATAAATCTTTCTTGGGAGCTGTTATGTAGGGTCTAACACTGTTCTGTGATGGTAACAACAGAATTCAGCTATTGTATAGAACAGTGACAGGAGTAGAAAAAAGCAGCAAATTCAGGGTTAATTTTCAAGAGTTCTGTGTGACTTGAAGAATTACAAACCAGTAAATTTGACCTCTGGACTAGAGAAATTAGTAGAAACTATAGCAAGAAATAGAATCAGCTGACACACTGCCAAATATGAGAGCCTGAGGAAGAGTGTTTCTAGAGAAGAGGGAAGTCACGTCTCACTAAACTACTAGAGTTACTGAAAGGGTTGAAGTAGTTTTCTTGGATTTCCAAAAAGCTTTTAACAAGGTCCTTCACCAAACCCCTAACAAAACAAGCCTGGCATTAAATAAAAGGAAAGATCCTTTATGCTTCAATATTTGCTAAGGGGAGAAGAGAAAAAAAAATAAGAAATAAAATGCGATTTTCACAGTGGTGGTGATGTTCCTGTAGGGATCTGTGCCTTTCAATGTACTCAAAGATGGTATAAAAACAGAGGAAGCTTAACACAAACAAAATCAAAGAGTTGTGAGGATATCACATAATTCAATGACGGGGCAACAAATACATTGAAAGATGAGGCTCAACATTCAAAAGATAAGAGGATGTCAGGGACACAGTTTCCCACGAAGCAAAAAACTTACAATCAGCGAGTAATGTTAAGCAGTATTATGAGAGGCTGGTAAATAACTACTGAAGACCCAGATAAATTCTGTTCTTGTTTCTCCATTCCTGAGCAGAAGAGACAGCAGCAGCAGAAGGCAGAGCAGAATGCAGCCATACTCTCAAATGAATTACACTTTTCTGTGTTACTAAGAACACAGCGGGAAAAAGTAAAAGTTTTAAACTGGCAACATAACTAATTTTATTTGCAGTCTGTTGTCAAAATATAATGCTTAAAAACATCAGCAGTAACGGAAATCTCTTTATGAGACCCACCTCTGCCCTTGTTCATTAGCTATGTCACTGACTGTAATGAAATGTTTAAATTGACCGAGAATAGTGAGATTGTAATCCTCTTCCTCTGTACTCTTCTCTGGTAACATGCATGATACATCACATGGTCTTATCTCCTTATTGCCCATTATATTTTTGATCCTACTTTTCCAAACTTCTGTTTCATCTCCACAGTCTCTGTTTCCTGCACTGACCATATCTTCCAAAGCAATATTAAATGCTGTTCCTTCTGTATAATCTTTTTAATAAGGGAAGGATTTCTTCTTTACAGGAAACATGACTTTCTAATGGAAAATGATTGTCCCAACTAGTTTTAGGTAACAAAGACAGTCCACCCAGTCAGGTGGAAAATAGGAAATATGCTCTCTTTAGTTTTAAGATGTTTACCTTGTAACAGGATTCCACAGATACCCGAAAGTCCCAACTGTAGGACCACATATAGAACTTCAGTTTCCATAACTATTATTTCTGAACTCTGTTGATATTCAGAACTGTATTGCCAGAAATTACTGTAGGTCGCATTATAACCATGGAATCAGAACAGCCCATCTTGGATAATTTGCAGCTGGATCCCCTTGTTTTTACAAACAGCTGGATCCTTGTACCCCTTGAATTTTGCAAGCTTAAACTACATCCATGAAACATGTGTAATGCAACGACTGCAGAACCTGGCAGGAGATAGAAATTTAAAATGCCACCTGCAGCATTTACTCAATTTGTTTGCTATAATCCCATATTACTCAGTATAGGAGTGTACACAAGGCACACAAGAGTCGAAAAAGAACATTCTCCATTGGCAAATCTGAAAACAAGTGCATCTTTTGTTTTCTGTTGCAACAGAATCCTGATCAGGCTAGTTTATGTTACATTCCTGGGGGGAGTACGTTGTTGTAGCATGTTATATATCAGATCTAGGCATGAACCCATGAAAACTAACACTTGCCACAGGTGTTATAAATTCTTAGTTTTCTGTGTTCCAAGGGATTTTTTCCAGTTTGCTGATAAATATTATCTGACAATGCCTGAAATCTAAAATCCTCTCCACCAAGGGAGGCTACATAAGCCTCAGCAATGTGAAGACCTCCTCATCTCCAGTACTGAGAGCCTTATCCAGCTGGCACTCGTCCTAACGTGGCTGACCAGGCTGTCAAGTAGCGCTAACTGGCATTTTGTTCTTTGTCCTGCAGAACTCTACACTTAGACCAGCAAATCATCTAGTACAAAAGAACAGATTAACTACTTTAACTGCTCTGTATTCAACCTGTTCAATGCAAGCTGAAGGGCACTGTCACCAGCATTCACTGCCTGAGCAATCCAGTTAGCTCAGTTAAGTCTTCAGCATCCCAGAGATGAAGAAAAAATGTGAGAAGAAGAGCTATCCTGCATGCCAGGGAAAGAAGCAGATTCCCTAGTCTGTACCTCCAAAAGAACTGATCTATGATTACAAAACACCTCTGCATGTAGAAGCAAGATGTGACATGTGTGTCAAGCACAAGAAAAATCATCACTAAAATTTGACATGACAGATAAACACAGGAGGCATTAACAATAGTCATTTTTTTCATACCTTGCTTAGATCCCTTGGATAAGAACAGGCACATGATTAACCTTAAATTCTAGCCAATAGCTGATGTTATTTCAGCATTTTTCAAATGCTTCAACTAGAACCTTGTCAAAATAAACGGTGGATTTGTGCTGTATGTGCTTATATGGCAAGGCTGATCCATGCTGATACTATTACAGCGTTGTAAAGCATAAAATCTAGTTAATGGTTTCTGCCAAACCATGAATCAGTTACAAAATAATGACCTGAAGTATGTTCTTTTTTCCATTCTCTAATATTTCTTCACAGCACAACCCAAACAATTGCTCATAATTAAACTGATTGGAGGAGCAGACACTGGCAGGAAATACACTGCTGGCAGTGATCCGATAGCACTTCATTGTACTGAATTTAGAACAATTACATCAGTTCCTTTCATTCTGTAGAAAAGAGGGAGTGCTTTTTTATCTGTTGCTCTGTACAAGCAAAAATTAGCGCTTATCAAACATTCATATATTTTTAACAAACAGCATAAGTACATCCTTTGCTGCCCTGATGCCCTTTCCATCTTGTTTCACCTTCTTAATGGATGCTTTGTGTTATCAGCCAAGATCCATCAGGTTTTTTTTTCTAGGAAAGCATGAGCTGATCAGCGTTTAATAATGGAAAGACAGAAAATGAAACATATCATGCAGCAGCAAGCAAAGGTACTGGGTGAAACTGAAGTCCACATTAAATACACAATGACTTGGGAATTCTTCCATATCTCTGGAGCAACAGTCATGCATACAGATTATAGGATAGAAAAAGATCCCACAGCGCTATAGGAAAGCTAAAGCCAAATTTTGCTTTTGAGTGGACATGCCCAGTTCAAACAAAAACAGACGGCAAAAGGGTATGTTGGTACCTATAGGGGCATAAAGTCAAAAGAACTCTGCCTAAAATCATGAAACTGTCTCTTCCCTTTTTGTGCCCAAAACTAGGCTTATAAGCCAGCTCTTTATAAACTTCCCTTTCTTAAGCAAACCTAAAAACAGTCAATGCTGCTTGAGTACCTGCTTCTCTCTGCTCCATTATATAGAGCTAGAAGCCACCTTTAAAAGGTCTGTTAGCAGAATGAACACATGGAGGTCAGGTTTCAGTTCCCTTGGCTACCTTGAGAGAGCAGGTAGCAGATTTGTCTTCATTCTCCAGTGCCCAGTCCACTGAGCAGCTCATAAAGGGGAAGAAGTGTGGATGGTCCCACAAAGGCTTCTTACTCCAAGCGGAACATGTGCAACTTTGGGGCTTGTACAGCCACTAGGCACAATCTGGCCTTCAGTTACTCGTGCAGTCAGTCAAAGTAGTTTTCTCTCACACATGCTCAGAGATGTAGCACTTCCCATGAGTGGCTGTGAATAGATCTCTGAAGAGCTTCTCACAGAATGAATGTATCTCTGTTTCCCCAAAGCGCGGAATAGAGGGCAAACTTGGTTCAGAAGTATAATTTGTATTACTACATTTATAACTAGTGAGGTCTGTGCATTCAGATCTCACTCATTACTCATGCAGACTTTGAAACAGAATCCAGAGCATACTCTAAGAAAAAAAGAACAGGCTCATAAATAGAGCACTGTGCACGAAATATGTAGCTTGCCGCTTGCCTCTGGGCATTTCACTTTGTTTCTTTGTCCTTCTCTTTCATGGTCCTGAGTCTTGTTTACCTGTACTGACAGCTCCTTGGGAGCCAGAGCTGTAGCTGACGCACTTAGCAGCAGTAGTATTACGTATACCAAGTTGTGTTAAGAATATGAGTAGCTATGTTCTAAAGATAATGGTATAAGTCACAGAACCATAGAATTTTTGAGGAACCCCTGCAGATCATCTTGTCCAACCAGCCTGGTCAGAGCAACTACAGCAGATTGCCCAGGGCTCTGTCCAGTTGAGTTCTGAACGCCCACAAGGATGGCAACTCCACAACCTCTCTGGGCAACCTGCTGCATGTTTAAACACCCTAACAGCGCCCACTGCCTTTGGTCCTGTCACTGGCTACCGCTGAGAAGAGTCTGACTCCATCTTCTTTACTCCCCTCATCAGGTTTTTATTACGCACATCAATAAGATCCCCCCCCCGGAGTCTTCTCTTCTCCGGGCTAAAAAATCCCAGCTCTCTCAGCCTCTCCTCATATGACATAAGTTTCAATGCCTTAATCATCTGTGTAGTCCTTCACTGCGCTCGCTACAGTGTGTCCATGTCTCTCCTGCAGTAGACCCAGCACTCCAGGTCTGACCTCAGTGGGGCTGAATAGAGGGGAAGGATCATCTCCCTCAAGCTGCTGGCAATGCTCTGCCTAATGCAGTCCAGGATACCATTGCCCTGTTTTGTTGCAAGGGTGCATTGCTGGCTCATTGTCAAGTTGGTGTCCAGCAGGACCCCCTGGTCCTTCTCTGCAAAGCTGCTCTCCAGCAGGTCCACCCTCAGCTCCCATGGTGCCTCAGGTTATTCTCCTCCCAAAGGGCAGGACTTGGCACTTGCCTTTGTTGAACATCAGGACATTCCTCTCTGCCCATTGCTCCAGCCTGCCAAGGTCCCTTTGAATAGCAGCATAGCCCTCTGGTGTATCAGCCATTCCTCCCACTTTTGTATTATTTGTGAAGCCCCAGGACCAAATAAACATGATGTGGGTTATAACACAGGAGCAGAACTACATTCTGACTTTTTTTTTTTTTCCTTGTTGGTTGATTCCTAGTTGCTTGATTTCATGGTATGCGCAGCCTCAAAGCTGCTAAGGCCACGTACACTTTTAGATGTATCCACCCTGTGCAGGTTCACCATCAGGGAACCATCAGTTTACATACAAGAGGTATGATGGGGCTACTGTGCAGAAGAGTCATCTGCCTTATTTTTGCTGCATCATTCCATTCTCAGTCAGGAGAATAAATCAATTACATGGGAACATGAAGGAGAAACAACAGCTGCTTTTTACCAAAAGTGTAGCAGCTTTCAGCTACAAGTAAAATGGCACAATTTTTAATTGGATTTTTTCCATTTTGTGTACGCTCTCCTACTGCAGTTTATGTTTCTGCATAACAAGGAGAGTGCCTACTTTCTATTTATAACTTTGCTGGGAAATATTCAGTGTTTTGATTTTATTAGAAAGCTATTAAAACAGAAACATTCCAGAGTTCCAAACTGAAAGATAAATTCATATTCATGTTTGTGTTTCCTTCTACCCTCTGTTCTCTAGCAGAAACACTTGATGGGCACAGTGTAGTGTTATTGCTCGACTTGAACATTTGTACCTTCTCTATCAGATAATCCTCTATGAGTAAACACTGACATCTAACTTAAATTGTGTTTTGGGTTTTTTTTAAACTAATTCCTAACATACTGGGTTCACTGGGTTTATAACGTGATACAGACCTTTCAAACTTTCCAGATAACTCCAGCTGTCTTTTCAAACAAGGAGGTTTAAATTTAGGTTCCTAAACAGACATGTAAAATAATAATGTGCATAAAGAGCAGCGATGTTCTTTTCAGGTTGAGGACTTTATGAGTATTAGAGCATGCCAAACCGGTTTACTGATTTGCCAGCTGATTTTCTGAACGTTCCCAGCCAAATTGCTTAATCTATTTCTCTGTTTCCTATCTGCAAAGCAAGCACACTCATACTTCCCTTTTTCCTGCTCTTTAGCTATCTTGGTTATAAAATCGTAACAGTACACCAGTATTCTGCAGAGGTTACAGTCACTTGAAAAAGGGACTCGCAGTGCCACAGTAATCACAAGTTTGCAATTAGGACACTTCCTACAAGGACAGGACACTTCTAGTCTGTAGACTGTTTTGGTACATTATAGCTTTAGCAAATGTTCAAAGAGTCTCCTGTTTGGGCAACGTTGTTCCAAGGAATTCTCACTTCACCACTTTTCTCCCTTCCTGTCTACTTTTTAAATTTTAAAGGCATCTTTGGAGCAAAGCTTAGATAATATGATGTCTCTAACGTAAGAGAGAAGCAAGCGAAAGTTCTGAAGTACACAGAACACTCATCCCTTTCTACTTCAATTGGCAAGTGGCATCAGCAGAAACAAACAAACAAGGTGAATGTTGTTTGTGATATGCTAGGAAGAGATACGTATGAACAAGAAAAAACCACCTTGAGGCAAACTGCTGAAGATTAAAGTTAGATTTGATTTTATTGGGGTTTTCCCAAAGTATTCACACATACTGACTTCTGTATTGCCGCATTCCACTTCATTTCTTGGTTTTGTTCAGCGCACGAAGCAAAAGTACCAAATATTCAGTACACTTTTTCCACCCAGAACCACAAAATCCAAGAACAAGAAAACCAGCACCCTGTGAGCAAGAAATGGCATTTCTGTTTTTTGCCAACTCTGCTAATCATCACGGAAGATACAGCCTTCAGTTTAGTGAGAGAGGAAAAGAGCTGGCAAAGTGCCATAACCGCTTCTCCAGATCCAGACAGCAAAGAGTTAGAGATTTGAGAGTAAGAGTCACCATGAGAAGCGTTGAGAACATAACGTGGTTTTGTTATACTAATGTTTGTTGGAAGCATCACCAAAGCATTTCTGAGGCAAACCAAGACTAGCCAGGAGGCTACCACATATCGCATTTTTCTGATCTCTAGTAATTTGCTATTTTTAAAATGTAGAATGATCACCAACACAGGTGCTTTATATTGGCACATTTCAAAACTGTGTCAGGAAATACTATCTCAAGAAATGTGTCAGTATCTTTCAGGCTGAAAAGCTAGCCAGCTTCTTTCTGCACCATTCTGCAATGTTTCTCTAAGTAAAGACTCTGCTGATGTTGTACAAACTAGAAGAAACACTGTTTGTCTTCTGCTTTACTGCCATAAGAGAGCCCTGCCAAATAATACTTGTTACAAGATACAATGTTAAATCTAAGGCTCCTTGTTTTCTTTTGGCCGGTCTCCCCGGCTGAAAGCCTCAAATGAAAGAAAAACCTTGACAGAAAACACAACGAAGCATTGACGTGAAAAATACAAACAGAACTTGATTTTTAGCCATCTTTTTGCAGGCTTGATCAAGTCAATCCCAACTTCTCTCCCCCCTCCCCAAAGCTCAGAGTCAAGAACATAGCTTTATCCTACAGTATCATCTGCTTATGCTTTAATTGGCAAGGTCTGGCAGCTATTTCTAAATAAATGTACACAGATTTGAATTGGGAATTATGTTTTAATATGCTTATGCTTTGTCATCCACAACAGCACTGTTTTGTCACTGTGATATGGCATCCTTGGACAGCATACAAAGTAGACAAAATCTTTTGTCATCTGCAAGCACACAGATTTCAGCCTTATTTCTACTACAATAGGTATGAATAAATTATACTGTCATTATCTCTGACATGCATTGTTAACTAGATCTCTACAGCGATAGTCACAGCCGGTGCTCCAATCGGGGACTATGCATGTAAATCTACATAGTACAATTTATGGCAAAAATATTTCCTTGCAAGTTAATATTACAACAACAAAATTACGTTTTCTCTTCTTGGAACTTTAATCCAACTGATCTTATCACTAACTCAACCTTCCAAGGCATCTATGTCTCCATGCGCTGCACTGCAAATGACCTGAGGCTGCTACGTACGCGTGTAAGTGCACATGTGCGCGCACATACACACAAAAATAACCTGAAAAAAAAACAAACTCTCAAAAATTGACACTAAGTTAGAGCAGCTGCCCAAAATATTGCCTATCCAACATGCTTCTTAATGTTTTTGTACCTTGACAATCATGACCCATACAATTATTGCACATTCATGTATTTTTTAAGAGTTAATTTTTTAAAAAACAGTTAAAGAACACCACTTTGCCTCACTCAAACATCATTTGCAAACTCAACTTGGACGAAAATGTTTGCTTTTATTTATTTAGATTTGGAGACCACATCATATACCGTTGAGTTTAATAACACAGAAAACAGTATTTAGGGCCAAAGAGTCTAACTAATCTATTCATTGACTGGGACAAATGAAAAAAATGTAGGACAAACTTAATTTCCGTACTTCTTGGCACACTGCTTCTGGTAGGGTTTTTTGTTGTTTTTGAGAGGGGAGCAAATCTGAGTTTTTTGCTGTATCCAAGACCATCCTGCTGTTTCTCCAGACTGTTTAAGATTGCACGTTTGAAGACAACATGTAAAGAGAAGTGAAACAAGTTTTTTCTTCCCCCTACGCTGCATGTAGTAGAGCAGGGTAGTTTCCCCATTAAAGTTGAATACTGAATTCACTTTTTGAAGCCAAACTCCTGCTAGCAGAAGTTTCTGGTGCACCCAAATGCTCAAGCATGTCTCTTGGCTTCTTATGTCTCTTCACTTCTTATGTCTTAGCAAGACTTCCTTAGTAGGGGAGACTGTGATAGGCACCACACAGGCATGACTAGTCCTGGTATCTCAAAGAATCCTGGATGCCCCTCTATCGGTGCATCACAGATGGCAAAGGACTCATAAATGATCAGTGATTTTCTAAGAAAATAACAGTAATACTTTTATAAAGCTAATGGTCATTTTATACACTATGTGAAGGTCAGTTCCATGACCAAAAATGGTCTAAATACATCTTTATAAGATGAAAAATTGGGATTAGCAGGAATATTTTAGGAGATCTTAAGAACTTCATAGATCCAGACATCGGCTTTAGATTTACATTGTCAATAAGCGCCACCAGCAAGCAGGAGTCCCTGATTCTTGATTACCTCTACCTCAGAGAGGCAAAAAAAAACCTCACAGTTTCATTTACAAACTCATGTTTAGATTAGAAAACCTAAACAAGAGTAAGCCAGAAACAGATGAACTTGTCAGATTCAGGTCCAATGGTTCATGCAGAGGATGGTCCTAGTTCTCTTACCAACACTTGTCCTCACTGCTCAGGCTAACGAGACACAACGATACAGACACGTGATAAACACAGGTAAAAAGGCATCTCTGTGTATAACAGGCCCTGCATCTAAGAAAAGAAGCAGATTCCTTAACCTTTGCCATTTTGTTCGAGAATTTTAATTCCAGCAGGTTCAATCCACCTTTTTAGTTCGCATTGCTGTTTAGGAAACTCCTGACTAATAGTCTAGTACTACTAATGTTTTACTGGACAAGAATAAAATAAAATAGAGGAAAAGTTATGAAAACAAAGGAATGGATCTGCATTATATATGTGACCTAAACTAATTTTATATTTGACCAAAACTAATTTTACTCAAATTATGGTTAAAAAAAAAAAAAAAAAAAAAACCAAACACACACAGCAGACAGTTTCACCCTTTCCAACACAATGGAATTTTCTGCAGGAAGAAAAAAAATCTTTTTCAAAGATAGCTTTTAGGGAAATTCATTCTAAATTTCAGCCAGATTCTAAGAAAAAAGGAAAAGTATTATAGCTCTTACTACCTTCCATTAGAAGGAGAAACTTCAGTACACACTTCAGTATACACTTCAGTAGTATTTTCGATATAAAAAACCATGCAGCTATGCGTATAATGAAGAAACGTTACTAAACCAGAACTCTTCCCTACTCATACGATCCTGCCCTTGAGTAAAGATTAAAAAAGAACAAATCCCATCTTACAGGCCTTAGTCCCACTACTGAGCTATTCCTATCAGGTGTGAACTCAGATTTCAGTAAGTAGCAAAAATCCTGGTCCACCTTTATCAAAGTGCAAGAAACACAAGATGATTGGATTGTCCTACTTTGATCTCCTGTAACAGTTCTTGGAGCTAAGTACTTGTTACCCAGTTACATGAATGCACATCAAGAAAGGAGATCAAGTTTCACAAATTACCACCTACACCAGCCTTTCAGAATCGGCCCCTCCAGAAGATGCTGGGAGAAGATGCTCAGATTCCCATCAAAAAAGAACAGTGAATAGGTACGGTAAAGTTATTCACAACAGTTCATAGCTAAGTAAACAGTTACTCAGTTGCAGGTTTTCAAAATTACTAGGGTAATTCTTGTGCTATATGCTGCCATCACTTAGAGATACAGCAACTAACGGAAAGGAAAAGCCAGCATTCAGCCTGACAAAACAGCCTGGTAGTAGAAAGGAAGGGTGCAATTTGTGCATAACCTTCCCAGATCTAATATGGTTTGGCTGGGAAAATAAGGCTTCTTCTTGTTGGAGGGGAGCAGGCACAGCTGTTGCAGAAACCTTGCTGGCCAAGGTGCTCGCTGTCTCCTGAGCCTGGGCCAACAAGCAGCCGTCGGCCACCCAAGCCTCCCCCTGCAGAGCCACCAGTGCTCCCCATAGACCTTCTGGTACCATGTATATTGCTTTCTACTATGACAGAGCAGAATTTCCTTCTGTGCTCATCTCAGCAGGCAAGAAAACACGATAGCATTGCTCCTGCAACACTGAGAGCGTGTGCTGGTGGTAGCCTTATGCCCTGAGAGCTGATATAGCCCAGCTGAGGATCTGGGCTAGTACTACCTGTGTTTGTTTTACTGGAAGAGATCACTGCAATAGTTTTGGAGGGTTATACACAAATCACTTGAAAGAGTGGAAACTCAGAGGTGAAGAGCCCTCTCTCACATGAAAAACATAAAAGCTACCAAACAGTAAGTACTTATTCAAGGGTTTAAGTTTTCATCAATAATTAAGAAAAGCTTTTTCCATCATGAAGAACAAAAACTCCCTCGAGAAACTGGCAAAAATAAGACCTCATAACCTGGGAGAAGAGGAAAAAAAGAAAATAGAAGAAAATAAAAGGGGAGGGGAGGACTACCTCATACCCCCGGTCCTCATAAACAATCAGCAGGTAAACAGAGCATATGCGAGGCATGATTTTTTGAGGGGGGGGGAGGGGGAAGCAACCACACAGAAAAGTCTGTCTGTATAAGTAACCACATCAGTGAACCTCTGAAGGCTGTGCAGATGCTGCCAACGCTCGTGGCCAAGCCAACCATCTCCCCGAGCATCAGCAGGAACAACGAGCAGCTCCCCTGAGGGAGGATTGCCAGTCCTCTCCCCCTTCCCCCCGCCCCGCCCGGCACCCCGGGAGGGGAGGCCGGGGGTCAGCCTGAGGTCAGCAACGGCCGCGCTCGGCAGCCCAACGGCCGGCGGGGCGTGGCAGCACACAGCCGCGCGCTCTTCTCCACGGCGGCCCGGCAACGCCGTCTGCTCACTCGCGCACAAGACGTTGCGGCGATGCTGCACGGCGAGGAACAGCCATACCCCGTGTTCGCAAGTGTACCCCGGGAGGAAAAAAAAAAATTAAAAAAAAAACCACACAAAAAACACCACAGTGATGCAGTGAGTGGAAGCCACATTCACTGCATGACATGTCTTGAATGAATTTCTGGGTTTTTGTCCTTAAGTTCAAACATAATAAACTGTACTCTGGATTCATTTCTAACTGAAGGAAGAGAGCACTACTCAGTGGAATATTTTTCAGTAGATATTCTTTGCATCCAGAACTTAACAATTATTTTTATTTTTCTTCATTCCAGGCAGAGGGCTGTTTATCAATAGTCACATTCAGTTGTGCTTATTTAGAATGAAAATAAAGAAGAAAACTCAGAGTAATGAATAGCTCGAGCCTTCTGGAAAAAAATCCCTTTCTGTTCTCTTCCCCTGATCCACGGGATACGTGAAAGGAAGAGAAGCATGTCAATGTGCTATTCTTTTCAATGACTTAAAGTTTTAAGCTGTTCGGATCTTAAGGGCGTGCATTGCCTGCCAGCGTCCCATAAGAGATGCACTCGTTTACACTGATGCCAGTGGATCTGCAAAAGCTCCCAGTAGGATGAATGAAAGGGGATGCCAAAGCAAAAAGGAGTCACACATGGCTCGTAGGGGTATATAGTCATACCACAGCCTAGCCAAGGAGCTACACAGCGGGGAAACACACTCGCTTATACCTATCTTTGCTGCTGGGGGATTGTAGGAATGTTTAAAAGTGCCTGAAAGTATTTGAGAGCAATAAAGTCACTGGATTCTCTGCCCATCTTTGCCTTTCCTAAACGTGACTAGATATGGGGGTAAATAGCATGATGCTCCACGCTTCGCATTCAGTGTGCCAGAAGGGTGTGTAAGTGACAAAAGGCAGCAGCAGCAGAACTTTCAAATCACTTGTGGGGGGAAAAAAAAAAAAAAAGAAATCTCACCCCATGTTACACATAGCTAGAAAATAAACTCATTAAGTTGGAATGGGATTTGTCCTACTTGCGTTCGCCATCTAAAAGTTCGTTGGCTAGGTCTGAGCTAGTCACTACAAGATCCTTATAGTCAGTGGAAAGCAATGCATGCTTCCCAAGAGGCGAGATGAATCACAGAGATACAATGATACTTTTTTCCAGAGCGCCCTTCCAACAACGTGTGCTTTAGGAACCGCGAGCCAGCATCTGCAGTTTCGCATTAAAAGCTGTCAAGGACACCATAGCAGAATTTTTGTTAAAACTGACCACCTCCTTCTAATTCCTAGCTTTTAACATGCTACTTACACGATGAGAAGAAAGGTCTTCATGAGAGTAAGTGCCTAGCTCCTTTAATAACTTGTAGTGAAAGACCTTGTTTAATATTTCTTTAAAGCCCTGTGGTCCATCTCGGCTTTGCTGACACTAATTGATCCTTTCAAAGGGTTCCAGTTTGTAAGGCCTGACTCCTCTCTGGAGGTTAAATTGACTTCCATAGTGTATTTACTCAGCTTTCCACCAATATATCCTCTATTATTGCTTCTACCGATTTTTCAAGTACAGACTAATCAGCAGTTCCCCAGATCTTACCAGTGTCCTTTAAAGAAATAGGCATTACGTTAGCCACTTTTCAGGACTCTAAGACCAAGTCCACATGAAATGAGAGGTGGCACTCCAGACAGTAGTTACAATCCAGGTACTTCACCCTTCAGTTTTTTTCAGAACCCTTCGGTGAATACCATTCAGTCTTGATTAATTTGTCACCATTTTGTTTTTGATTTGTTCTATAACCCTTCTACCAGCTCTTTGATTTGAAGCTATGCTACGCTCCTTCTCTTAATCAGCAAATGTTGAGGCTCTCAATATAAATAAAAGCCTGCTTTTGTTCATAAGCTTCTAATTTTACAGACATTTCTTTCTTATATTAACTCATTGTCTGTAAAAACAGCCAAGCAGTGCAACCCCTTCCATAGGTCCCTAGATAATCTTTATTTTGCCAGTAACAAAAGGGCTTGGAAGTGGCCTTCCAAGGCCCCAAAAGAGAAAAAACAGTGTTAGATGTTTTTGTAAGTGCTGAAAAGACTGTAATGACCCCCACAAAAAAAGCTCCAACTCAGCTTTTCCTCTCAGAACAGAGCTGTCACCACTCTGGATGCCTCCTCCCATAGGAACAAAACACACTTTTAGATGTTGACAGGGCCTGATTTATGGTTTGGGGTTTTTACTCATATTCAATCATCCAAGCATTAAGAACGCATCGATGCTTGTACTTACTCATCCAGGATGCCAGCTGAGTTACACAATTCTTCAGCACTCTTCCTTTCAGTCTTCAAATACAGAAGTTACAGAAGTATAGTTTTAGCACAAGCTGCAATTTAGACCATTTAAACAATTTAAGTTCTCAAGAACTATTTTAATTATGAAGCTACACCCTACATGACTCTCTCGGCTTCAGGTCAGATATCACTTCATTTACAACAGTCTGAATAAGTCTTAACAGAAGGCCTTCAATCTGCACATACTTCAATAATACCAGCTACCACATATTTTCATGCAAGTTGCATGTAATTTAAGTTGCTCTCTCAGCTATTATTTCTGAACAGCTTCCTTCTCCTCCTCAGTATTTCCCTTTTTAAACAAATACAACCTCTTTCTTTTTTAGAGGTCTCATAACCTATCTACATTTAATTTGCCAACAGTATTATTTATAAGAGCAGTACTACTGTAAAAAAACAGCAAGTAAACAAACCAACCATCCCTTCAAACCCTGCTGTCTGCAAACAGGCTATTCAAATTGATTAGAGAGAACAATATTCATCCAGAAAGCCCCTTTTCTTTGTTCTACAAAATTCTATTCACCTTGCATTAAGATAAAAACCTCCTAAAACTGCCACTCCCTTCTGTGGCCCACAGTTAGAGCAAACATTTAACTGCATACCACTAGCATCCAGTCAGGCACGATCAGATGCTAGCATATAGATTAAGAACTGGGAACAGCTGTAGGCCATTAGGGCAGCTGTTCTGAGACACAGCAAATCATGTATCTATTCCCCAAATGCTTGTTTTTCACCTCTGTGATTACTTACAGAACAGTATGAAGAGAGCTCAGCAATGTGTTCTTTTGCCACATGCTATGTCTGACATAGGTAAGCACTGCAGCCCCTCTTGTATGAAAGCTATTGGGTGTAAATAGTCTTGTAGTTCCTATGGTAGCCATTAGCAGAGGCAGCTAAGGGTTCAAACGCTGCTGCTGCTGAGCAGTATGGCATAGCTGCTTGCAACAGAGTTTATTTTTATTAAGTGCATTTACCTTTATTTTAAGAACGCATACAAGCTCATCCCTCTGCTTTTGTAAGGTGATGTGCTGCAGGCAAAGCTAGAACTGCCATTCTCTTATTATATTAGCATATAATTAAGAGGCTCACAACATATCTACACCGAAGAAGCTGAAGATGCTTAGGCCATAAGGCATTACTAGCTCTTCTGTTGATGTATTATTTACTTTAAGGTTTCATCTGTAGATTTCTGAATATTCAGTAAATATTTTCCCATTTTCAAGGCAGAGAGACACAAATTCAGAAAGATGAAAATGACTGAAAAAGTAAAGGAGCCAAGAATTGACTGAGCTTTTATAAGTGCTAAATATAAACTGCTCAAGAGATAATACTGTGCTCATAGTTGTGGGCTTCTTTTCAGCCCTTCTTCCCTCTCCTGAACCTCTGCTCCATCACTGTACAGGTGAATCACAGAACGTATAGATCTAATAATCCAGGCCACACTAAAAGGTTGACTCTACTTTTAGTTATCCAGAAAGCTAGATGAAGCCATAGCTTCTGTTCAACTTCTGTTTCTGGACAGGGGATAATAAATGGTGGAAAGGTGCATCTCTGATGATGAGGTTGTGCAGAAAAACTGATGTGACTGCAAGGTTGGCCTTCGGTTATAGGGTTGATCCTCCCTCTCTTGTTTATACTGGTACCAAAGAAGGTATATTTTCAAATTACAGGAAGATGGAAACAGAACACAGCTTTTTGCTTAACTCAATTTTATTAGACCTTTCTTGTAATCTACCAGTTACTGTAGTTCAACGTCCTGCTGGTAGATATCGACTCCTACCAGGGAGAACTTGCCCATCAGCTGAGACCTTGTCGATTTCATTTTCTTCTCTACATGACCACTAGGACCATGTTCAGGTAATCCACATTGTAATGCTCTTTATTAGCGTAAAGGTAATAATTAAGCACGTTCCCAGGAGAAATGTGTGCGCCTAATTCCAGAACAGTTGCAGTAGGACTTCTTACCATGCTTGTTTGCAACGGAAGTCATGCTTCCTGCACTGTGAGCAGCTCTGTCTACTTGGGATACAGGGCCTTGTATTACTAGAAAAGGACACAAGTACACCATTTTCATCAATTTCTGAAGTTCTGTCTGTGGGCCACAGAAGTGCCCATATCCAATATTTATTTTTCAGACTTTTGGCAGTATGGTTTTCATAACAGACACAGGGAACAGTTTTTTAGAAAGCCTCTATTTTTGGAATTCTTAATATTACTTTAACACATTTTAGTCATTTCTGGAAGAAGGTAATTGAGTAAGATTTAATATTTGAGAAAAATTTGGGCTTCTAACGGGATAATTTTGACTATTTAACTTGCTATTATCTTCCTATTCATTTCATTTATTAAACTTACCATTTAACTTATTATTAATTGAGTTTCCAAGATTGGATGATTCCCAGAATTCAAATCTTTTGCAATAGCCAATGAGTTCTCTAAGTCAACTAGTCCTTGAATTCTTTTAGCCTACATCAGAGGTTTCTCAGAGGCTGGTCGCAACTTTAATACTTTTATAAAAATTTAATGTAGCAACACGTAAATTATGTAAAGTTACATAACTCTTGAAGTATTATGACTATGATTAGAGCTAAGACCACAATACACATACAAGGTGCTTCAAAGCATGTGCTAACACTACTGTGGGCAGAGTGAGCTGCTATGTCCAGTTGGGATACAGAGCCCTGAACTATGCACCTCTTCTCACAAACCAGTGATGTTGGTCCCTTGTCAGAATTGCCATCCCTACCCCCTTCTCTACTAGTCCAGGGATTTCAAAATGTACTAAGAATACGCTGCACTGGGCACTGTCTTCTCCTGTGGCCAAGTTAGCCATACAAATGCCTAAACTCTATCCTTTTCCTTTGCTTCAGTTATCATCTGTAAAACGGAGACTACTCCTTATCCAAAGGTATCAGGGTTTGAAAAAACCCTGTGCAGTCATCCGAATTTATTTTAACGTTAACAGGACAGGAATCATTTCAATGAATAGCAGCTATAGGACAGGTGAAACATGGAAAGACAAAGCACCGTAGCAGAAACTGATGCTGCATTCAGCACGTGTGCGTGTGCCTAGCCCCAGACCTGCTGCAGTAGGACTTGTTCCATACACTTTTTTGCAACAGAAGCCACGCTTCTTTTCATTATCATCTGCCCTCAGAGCATACAGATCGCTTCAAGTCAGAAGGGTGCCCCTCCTGCTGTGTTCAGTTACCAGCCAGCAATTAGGACTAAGCAGCACAGCCTCAAGTCTACTGCCTGTGATGTATGTACACCATCTTTTGAAAATGGCTTCAGTAGGTGACTGGGATATAACCTGAACTGTGCAGCAAAATGTGGCTTTTCCTACGTCCAATAGCCTGCAGGCCACTTGTTACAGTGGCCAAGGGAAACCACGGGAAAGAATAGTGGAGTTTTTCCAAGTGTCATCATCCACATTCTCACTAAGGATCCCATTTGCTGCACTTCCCTTGGACTTCTCGGGGTGGAGGGTGGATGATTCTGTCTGCGTTGTGCAAACCCTTGTACAAACATTCTCTGGATGACTCCGCATGTTGGAGAAAATCCTGCCACAAGTGGATTTTGATAGACTGAAATGGATGGAATTAATCTTTTCAATATAATTTTGCTTTTCCATTTCTTACAAACTGATTGCGTGACTCAACTTCTTTATCTGTATAAAGCTCTTGTGACAACTCAGACGACCACCTTGGTAATATTTCCAGTGAGAGCGTAAGCAGACAATGGGGATACCATCACTACCCACAGGTGATCAGCTGAACTTAGACTTCATTTTTAGCATGCTAAGGGACCAGCCACAAATAATTTTTCCCCTAGAATTCCTCTACTACAAATACAGTGTTTTCTGGCGTATAAACAGCCAGATTTAGACTATTTAGTCTAACGTATTGGCCAAATTTTAAGTGGGTCTTTCTGATATTATCAAAGAAAGAGCATTTTGAATTTCTAGGGACTCTGTGACTACTTACTACAGTATCTACCTAGCTGTTCTACAGCACTCCTACTTGAAGCTGCATCTTTTTTCCATTGAAAATAAACTATTATTAATCCTTTTAAAAGGATCCCTGAATGGCAAAGTATTTCACTGACAAGAAGGGTAAGTGAATTACTCTTCATGCCTTTCATAAATTGTATAGAAGTATCAGTTTAATACGGAGAAAATAATTGTCAACACACAATAATTATATATCATTTCATATGATCTGATATGTGCAATTTAGTGTTTTATTAAACAAATAGAGTAGCTAACAAAATCTGATGGCTGATAATTGGAAATTACGTTAAAGTCTATGTTCCTAGGGTAATTATTGGTCATTTAAAATGATTTATGCCCTAAAACATAGTGCAGAAAGTGATCTTCCTGTGAAATAAGAAATACAATAGAAATAAAGTTAAGGGACATGTTTATTTCAGAGCTTTCTGCAAGCAAAATTGCTTTGATACAAAATGAGTTCAATGATACAGTGCTACCATCCACTCAAGCAAAAGAAAACCTCACATTTACATGAAAGCACTTCATACTGATATTCTTACAGAATAATAGTTCAAATATCCAGAATGTGTCTGGCCTCATTGAAAGCAATGGCACAGAAATGCTGCAAGGTATTGGAGTATCATATTACTGGCAAGTGCTTAATTAACTCTGTGAGTTCTCTGAGAGATGCTGTATAAATAAGGGTACTGTGAATGTGTTCTTGTATTCCTTAGTACTTCTGACATACATCCTTTAGTGTTCGTTTAGTTAGATCAAAATGTGTAATTGTGTCTTTTGGCTTTTTCTTTTTTTCTTTTTTTAAAGAAAAATCATGAGGTATTCTTTACTGTTGACTAATGAGATAGTGATAGGCCTATTTTGTTCAGGTTGTAGAGACTTACTGTACATTCAGTACACTGTACATTCGGCAATTATTTTTAGTGTACTTTCTACACATTACTGTGTACAATTGTTAGTTTACATTAAAACTCTTCCCCCTTTTCATAGGATATGGCATAAACAAAAACAAATCTGACAAAAATTATACACAAAATAAGAAGACAAATACACAAATAAGGCCATCTGCAGAATTAAAAATCCACCTCTTGCGATATTTCACAATAATTTCTACATAATATTTTACATCTTACAAACTTAAATACTTAATGCAAAAGGAAAAGACCTTTACGGAGCCAATCATATTATCTCTTCAAGGACTTGTCCAATTTGCTGGCTAGTGGCCTTCTTTGGGGAGTTGGAATTTTAGAAGGCTTGGCTGATCCTGGCCGAGAACCTGCTCGGGGTGTCGGTCTGCTTGTAGCAGGAACAGTCTCTGACATATCTGAGCATACAGACTGGATTTCTGAAATGTCAAAGTCAGATGCATCACTGCCTCGGCGACTACTTGACCTGCTGCCAGCCTTGCTTCCTGCTCGGCTTCCAGGTCTACTTGGAGTTCTTCTGGTTTCTAGAAAAAGAAAAGTATTACAGGTAAGGATATGTTGCATATCTTTGGCAATTCCAGAAGTTCCTCGGTGCACAAACTAAACTGTAGACCTCTGCCAGACAAACTAGATATCAAGGTTCCCCTTGATTTCAAACAACATTATACAACAATGCAGTTATCTCCCACTAAAGAGAAGGAAAGGAGAGATCAAACGCTGAGATGTAGGTAATTCAGTCACTAGCCCATCTCATAAAAAGGTATTATCCTGGCAACTTTTCTTGACCTATGAGATGTGCAGTGCATGTTTACTAAACAGCCTTTCCTCTACTATTTTCTCAGCTATGAATCAGAATAATTCAACACCTAACAGCTTCATGCATACCATTTATGAATATATACCTTTGAGATGCTGATGAAAATGGACTGTGTTTTTAAATCTGTACCCCCATTTTTTTAAATCAAAATTATATAGTTGAAAGCCACAAGTAAAAGAAGGAAGAACATTCTTCAATCAGAGGAATGAGCAAATGAGCTGTCTGCGAGCTTTTTAAAGTGAAAGCCTGTCCAAACAATGTGCCATGAAGGAAAAAACCCACAGGAGTCTTAAACAAAAACACATGAATGTGGTTTTTCATAATTTTCTAATTGTTTATTGAATCTTTTTGATCCTGACAAACCTGGTTCCCTGTACGTGCAAAGAAGGCCAAGTTGAAACTGAAATCTTATGTGGTTCATTTTTTCAAATCAGTAATAACTTAGAAGATGTGTACTATATGAACACGATTTTTCAGTACTGTTCAGTATGCAGTACTCTGCGGAGCTTAAGACTAGCAGGGAAGCCAGTAGTGCTGTCTTCTGTTCTAACCATCTAACCCTCTCCCTTGTGCAGAGCTGCTCTGAGGCTCCCAGAGGAGCACAGCTTCACTACGTCCTGTTTTTTATATACTGTTTAAAAAATCTTGATGGTATATTCTATTAATAAGTCATCTACAGATGCTACCTGCATTTCTTCTTTCAGAAGAAACAGACAGGTTATGATAAGATGACCACTTACTCTCCATCACATTTCAGCATAATCTGGATACTGTCAAGAATTTAACACTTTGTTTTTTAAGTAAATGCTTCTTTCTTAGTTCCCTAGGCAGATACGCTGGACATATCATAGTCAAGAAGTTTGCCGTTCACGACTTGGCATATCCAGGCTCAATATACCTGCTATACAGTGCTGTGAACCATGTGAATGGAGAACCATTATCCTGACTTCACGCATCATCATCAGTACTAACGTGAAAACAGGAGGACTATGATTTCCCCCCCCTACTCTTCTGACACATCTTCCTCACACCCTAACATGCCTCAGAGTATTCAGTGGGAAAAGCACTGTAGTAGCAAGTAGCAGATCAAGCTCTAAAGTCAAGACACTCACCTGCAAACTGAGCTCTAACTCTGGTAGCTGCTGTTGACAGTATGCCGCTGTCTTCTCCAGAGTGGAAACCCTTTCCTGATAGATATCCCGGCAATCTGAGTTTACTCCCTTGAATTGGCGTTCCCTATGCAGAAAAGATATGGTTGTTTCAATTGCCACTACTGAAGCATAAGATCTAATGTTAAGCAGCAGATAGCTTGGAATTACAGTCATCTTAACAACACTAACTATAAAGCTAAAATACTGGTGTGAGTCACTAAAGGATATTTTTTGTAATGTGAACAGTTTTGAACATTCCTTTAGCAGTTAGTGTTTGAAGTAGTCCAAATGTACCAAAAAAAAAAATTGACAGTTTGCTTGGGATTAATATTTTAGCATTCTTTGTGTATGTATCAATTCATATATATAGAAAGAGAAAGGCTGCCCTCTTATAATTAGTCAAGCATAAGATTAGTTGATGGTACATGACTTAAATTAACAGAGACAAGTAGCTGAGATTTTTTGTCTACAAAAACTGGTTCATGCATCATTCTGACTGCAGTTATAAGTGGTGAATACGTTTGTTTCAATTTTACAATTATCTTGATGGTAAAACAAAACTACAAGATTTCAAACCATTTTGCAGCAAAGCAAAAAAAAAAAAAAAAAAAAGCCTAATCCAGAAAGTTCTTGTTGTCAGTACGTTGTCTGAAACATCTCTGCTTCATAGCTTTATCTTGCTTGTTTTCTGGTTTTTGACATAAAATGATTCTTCATTTACTATTAGTCCCAAATGGGAAGATTTCTTCCAAAGTCACTAAAATTAAATCCTCAGCTCTCAAATTTCCTTTCAAAGAAGTAGAAAGCTACAGTAAAAAACCAAGACTGAACACCATGCACCGGGAGCTGCCTACAGCTAAGAACAGAGAGGAGGCCCAACAGACGGCATGCCTGGCAGATGCTTTTGGTCCTCTGCCCAGTAGGGCCAGTTCTGGTGCATCTGGAAAAAGAACGGAGAGAAGCTACGGAGCAGACAAGCTGCTGTTTCTGACAGGGATGGTCACCATACTGAACTCTCTCTTTTAAGGCCAAGTATAAAGGCTTCACAGGCTACAAGTGACCAGGTGGCCATACCTTGGAAATCTCTGCTGTAAGAGATCACTTGGGAGGATAAAGAGAAAGGGAACTCTTTCATTACCCCAGGTGAAGTTGTTGCACATTGTAGAAGAGCCGGGGACAGAACCACTGGGCCAAGGAGAAGAACAAGTTTGTTCTTCAGTTTGGCCCTAAACCCAAAGGCAGTCTACACTGCCATACCTAACCACTCTCTTGGACAGAAAATACTGCTGAATGTCTCAGAAATTCACTAAAACTGACCTGAACCCCACTTGCTCCGTTTATAACCTTAAATCATGGATTCTTTTATGTAAGAAACTCACTGAAACTATACACAGTAGTGACAGCCGGTGAGAAATATAATGTCCCCATCTGAAACCAGTGCCAACCATTTTCAGTTCAATGTAATGCAATGAAAACAAGACAGCTTTCCATGTCTGTAAACCCTGCACATTTCTCATTCATCTTTAGGGTACCATCAATTAACCTTATAATTTAGTTACCACCTGAGAGATCAAAGAAAATAAAGAGAGTATATTAAAAACTGACAATTGATTCAATTTCGTGCTATTGGCAATCATTTTAAGCAACAGTCCTGTGTGCTGGAAGTGATATACAGAGGCCTGCAGTGCACACAAATAATGCACCCACTCACACAGAAAGGAGGAGTGAAAAGTTTGTTATACTTCTTAAAGCCAAGCAGAGGTTATGTAAACTTAGCACTGGAAGGTGTCATGAATAGTAATAGACGTCAAAGTGCACATTTGTGAGGAACAGATGCAAAAGAAGTCATGGCAGAGCAATCTTCCCTGCACTAAGCCGTCTATCTAACCCAGGGCAAGAACAACTTCAACAACTGAAAACTCAGTTTGCAGTCTGACCAAGCTGCAGTCTTTTCACTAATGGCATTAGAGAAGACACTTTGGCTCCAAGCCCCTTCAAATTTTGGTCACACAGTCCTAATCGCTGTGCTAGCAGTTTCTCTGTAACTCATGGGCTGGAAATACGACCAAAGCTCATTTCCTGTAAGTCATCAAATAGCTATCGTATTAGAGCAACAATTGGTCATTACACCCCTAAACTAAGCTTTCAACTGCTGGAAAGATTTATCTACCACAGTCAGTCTTTTGGGCCATCTTGCTCACAGTGACTGGGAATTTCTTCAGTTAGTGATTTTGTATTGAAGATCATATTTATTAATCTCATTCCTGCAGTTCTTGAATGTTATGGTACATTATAAACTCGAAGGAGAATTTTAGGAAAAGACAATCTGTGAAGCATATGAAATGCTATATTAAAGAAAAGGATTTTTCCATATTTATTCATACAGTTCCTTGCATACTCTTACGTACAACTCTATAAATCATTTGTACTTCAAAAATGAATTCACTGGGGCTGAGTTTTCCCGAAAGTCAAAAAACATAACAAACAACATCAAAAAAAGACTGAAGGAAAAAAAGGAAAGGACAGAAATAATTTCAGAAAGGCCTAAAATGAAGGCAATGTACTAATATGCAAGGGACACTGAAGCTCTGAAGCACTGAATCTCTAGTGACTGTTAGTGAAGTGACAGTTTTAGTGAAGCAAGGTCATTAGACTAGGATCTCTGTCCTTACTGTACCTCTGCAGATGACCCTTGATAGTCTGTAGATTCTGGTGGCTTAGGAGTTGACGTTTTGCTGTTTGTCAACCATGGTTTACCATAGTTGCGTGTTAAATGATGGGGTGTCTGTATGAAACAATGGTAAATCAAAATATGAAGGACAGTAGGTGGGAAACAATGTCATGGAGAAGAATACCCATGCTACAGGAAGATCAAATCTCACAGTAGAAATAAAAACTAAGCAGAAAGGGTAGGTGACAAATGTTCTGAAAAATGGTGATGGCAGAGCTTGTTTCTTAAATTAAATGGACAGGTTCTTTGCTCTTTCAGAGCTATTCCCAAATTGCCAGTTAGCTCATGCAGCACCTTAAACGTACAGAATTCTTCTATTCCAGCGCTGAAAAAGAACAGCAGTAGAGGAAGTAAACTGAAAACATTTCTCAGATCCTCCCAGACAATGAAATAAAATTGAGATACTTCCTCCCTATTGGCTAGTGAAAACACCAGTACTGCTTGAGCCAGAAACAGTCTATACCCCTTTGGTTAACCAGTGGAGTTTTGTACGTCTCTCCTTACCTTGGGTGTACTTGTAGCAACCGCTTGTGGGGCTGCTGCCTGGCCAGCCTGACTTGACAAAGATGTAGATCTGTTGGGAGAAGCACCCCTTGAAGACGGTCGTGATCTACGGCCCCTCGGTCGGAAAGCTGCCATGCTCTGACTGGCGCCATCTGCCAAAATGAACTTTTCACGCAGCTCCACATTTGTCCTCCCTTTAGCTGCAGTACATCAAAGAAAAGTGTTGATTTAGTCTGATAATGAAGATTGTTATGAGGCTGTTTATTTACTTTTTTGCCATGCCAACTCCATCCAACACATTTTAACAATAAATAAAATGCATTACTGTGCAATGCATTTATTTTGGACACATAAGAGTTTATGTGCAGAACTTGCTTATTCTAATACTTTATGCCAGCAGGAATGAATCACTGTCAAAGGAGGTCAGCGTGATAATGGAATGCTCAGTGTGCTAAATCACTGTTAATCAATCAACTATCAATACATAGACACAACCTGATGAGCAGTTTCGCTAACTCTACAGCTACTCATAATAAATAATACTTGCTTGGATGTTCCAGAAGAAATTGCTAAGTACAAATTACAGGAGAGCAGCAAATATATTTATTCTAAACTATGAAATTGTGTAGTCTGGCAACATGCAATGATGAACACAAAATCAAAACTATAATGAAGTAATTGGTGGCTAAGCACTCACACACGCATACAAACACATATGAGAGAATGTTCCAAAAGAACAGATGCAAGACATGTTAGCATTTAACTGTCAGTATGAATGACAATTGTTTTTGAAACACTCTTAAAGCGTGTCAGAGAAAAAAAAATTAGCTTGCACAGCACCAGCCCATGTAGAAACACATCAAGCTAAATGTGATGGGTGAAGCGTATTGTTAAAAATATATATATTAAAAAAGTAGGAAGGAAATGAAAAGAAAGGAGAAGAAGAAGAGGAGACAAAGAGAGGGGTTTGCCAACCTATAGTAGGCTGAGTGGTAATTGAAGAGTTTGATTCCGAACGTAACATTTTACTCCCGTGATGATGAACTAGAAAAAATGACACAGGATATGGGTCACATTAAAGAAAATCGTTAGCAGGAGAAGAAATCAAGTACAGCAGCTGCATATGCATGAAACTCAGCACCAGGCCGAAAGAAGAACTCAGAGCAAAGCTGTCTCTAAGTGCTCTGAGATGAGCTCTTAAAGTTCCCCTAAGCAAAAAGGAAATAGTGCTTGAATACAATCAGCTGCAGTCCCAAGTATACTTGCGTAACAGGGACTCTTTATCTGCTGACATAAAGAAGTAATATAAGCTAAAACTGTTTTACATAGCTAGGCCCAGTACATTTTAAGTTGTTTATCACAAGAGTTCTTTGAAATGTGAATTATTTGAATACAGGAGAAGCTCTTGGTGGAAAGGCAGATTTGCTGCGCAAAGTGCTTAAGGAAAAGTCTGAACCTGCATCACTAATAACATCAATGGCTACTTCGAATCACTGCCTTCAACAGGATTATGTATCCTGACTAGAATTATGTACCTATGTGCAACTTCCAATGTCTAGTTTAATAGAGATCAGTATTCCTTTGACCCATTGTGTTGATTTATGCATCTGCTCATGCACTTCCCATGAAAAAGGGGTAAGGTACGATAGCAAATCTTATAGTGATACATAAAATACAAGGTCTGTTAAAGAAGAGGTGAGGGAAGAGCCAGAAAATAAAGTTCTAAAGGACTCTTTATCTGAGGTTAGAGTAATACAGACTTCTAATCAACTAATTAGATGGTTATTAATTACTGTAGCTGTCAATGTCAGCCCAAGTAGGACGCAGAATTACAACAGCCTACCTGCCAATAGAGCTGAGAAAAATGTTTGGGACACATCAAAAATAATCAAGTTAAACCTTTAATGAAGCTGGATATTCTGACATTAGGCACATTTGATTTTCCACCACCTTGCACTTTTGAGGAATAAAGGTAAAAAGCTATAAAGTAAGGATGGATCTGCAGGCATAAATGCCTGTACCATAGTAGCAGGTGCAGAATCAGGCACTAAATTTCAGTTTAGCCTGTGGTCTAACACTAATGTATGTTGGACTAATATATTAAATAAACGTAACAGTACCATTACATAATCCATATATACAATATGTAAGTAAGCAAAAGGATTATTTTTAATACTGGAAAAAATCACAGATGACATCATAGAGATTTTTTCCTACGCTGGTTATGATAGTTCCTTTATGATACTTACAAAAAGTTTTGCGGGTACGTTTTATGCTCGTGGGCAAATGTCTCTAAGCCTGAGAAGCACGCTTTGTCAGTCCTTACAGGGTTCTGTGGCAGCTTCTTTTTTGGTTTAATATCCATACCTTACCATGACAACTGCTACAAATACAAGCTGTCTACCTGCTCAAGGTCTGTATCTAAGTGTTTGGAATCCCAAAAGCTGAAGCTGTGTCAGACAACTGCCAGCAGAATAAGGTCTGTAGGACAAGTGATCTCTCAGTCTTCACCAGTTTGCTTGCCTCTCCCCTTGAACTCTTCCATGCTCTTCTCACACTGATAAAACATTGATTGTATTTCTATAGAACCTTTAAGAGGTAAATCAGAGCAAATTTAACACTGCTAGCTAAGTGGATAGAATTACCTAGTTACATAATGTTAGCTCACTCTCAACACAAATAGTCATTGTATACTTTCTGCATTGTATTTTGCATTGTGTGGTGTTTTTTTTTTTTTTTTTTAACTGCTCTGGTTGTTTGACTTGCATCTCTCCTAGCACCTCTCAATTGGTTTCTTTTCTGTCTCCCCTTGTTCCTCCAAGGATGGTACCAGACAGAGCCTATTTCCACACTACAGAGGTAGGCTGTCTGGCAAACAAAGATCCCTCATTAAGTTGCTGTCTGCTGATAAAACAATGCATTTGACATAACTGCCCTAGAGGGCATGGCGATAGAGCACTCCCTACTTCCCCAGAACAAAAAGTCCTCTTGATCAGAGCATTTTCCACTCATTTCGTACAAGGTTCAGGGCTCTGAAGAGTGATGCTGGGGAGAATGCCAATGAAAAGGCAGGGCTACAAAGGCAGAGCCTGAAAGCCTGCATGCAGCCACTGGTCAGAAAGGGTTGTTGTGGGTTTTTTTTTTTTTTCCTGGTTACTCTTTTTGATTTCATTGCCTTATTTTGATTTATGGCATTAAAACTTTTCTCCTGCTGAGAAGACTTTATTAGACATTTCTGTGCATTATATCTGCCAGCTTCCATGCTGTAAACTCTGGGCTAAGTTCAATTCTTAGTTACATCACTCTGAAACTGGAGGAACTGCGCAGAAGACACTGCAGTTATTCTAGACATACATCAGTGCAGTGAACAGGATCTGAACCATGGGATTTAAAGTTTACAAAAACAGAACACTATGGGACATTTAATGAGTTGGTGTTTACAGGACTGGCATTTTATACAATTCAATCTCTAACTTGCGACAAAACAATACTACTCTTGACAGTGACTGTATCCAAATTATTATCTGCATGTCGATTTTAACAGTCTTGCTACATACCCCTGCAAGGATCATTTTTCACTAAGAATTCATCCAGTGCCATCCAGCCACCTCCAACACGAACCATGACTGTACTTCTTAGGATACGAACAAGCCGCAGTTGTTGAGAGTCACCAAACTGCAACAAGGTCAAACAACATTCTGAGGTTCTCAGTCATTCTTAAAAGATAACAGATGCATTTCAATGCTGATGAGTTAAAAGTCAGACTCTTTAAAAAGTTTATTTTGATATTTAATTATTAGTAAATGCTAAAAACTCAGATTTATGTAGGCAGATTATTAAAGCTGTTAAGATTTAAAATCAAATGCCGTTGCATTAATCCAAAGGATATGGCAGCATGGTAAGAAAGAATCTCAGGTTTAATTCTGTGCTTGATTCTCAAATCTCTGATCTTATGAAGATAGCAAAATTAGTAACACAGTCATTTAATTGGTTATGATCTGCATTAGTAAAAATGAATGAAGACTTATTTGCATTATTTCATTATTAAAATCTTAAGCAAACTCTCTTCTGCAACCGTCTAATTTTTAATGAAGTCAGCTGAAAAGAAGGCAGTATTGCTTTAAATGATCAGTAAGTGGGCAGGAAATTCAGTTCATTACAAGACTTGCACTGTTGCATCAATTGATTCATTATAGAGACATTTTCAGGTATAGTGTTAATACTGCTCACGTATAGCTAGGTCCATGTGGAGAAGGGAACACTACGAGAGCAATGAGTGATCTTCAGCACCCATAATTGTCCTTTGTTATAAACTGCTTGTCACCCTTCTGTCTACAGGCTGAGCTTCTTCAAAATTCAGAGATGTGCCAAAAGCCTGGTTCACACTAACTCTTGAGTTGTACTAGCCAACTCTTCCTTTGAGCTGAAGGCTAGACCTAAGGTATCTTTTGCTCCTGTACACTGTATAACAAAACCTATATGAAGTATCTCAGTTTAAATCTGGATCAAGAAAAAGCAATCAAAATGTTGACCCCATGATCTCACAAAAACTAACCAGAAAAAGTAATAACTTTATAGATTATACCACCAAAACATTTACTTGATATCAGATCATTAGGCCAAGTGTAGCGCTCTGACACACAAGTATGCAGAGCACTCGTGGAAACCAAAGGAGTCAAATACACATATCTGGAAAAATCTTTGACCCCTGGAGAAGGCTGACCATAGTTCAGCATACCTACTTGCTCCAGTGAGGGGACTGAAATGCTTTAAATACAAATCACGCAAACGTGATACCTACTTGTTAAATGACTTTAGTTGTTTGATACTGCTTAAGCCAAGGAGAGAGAGTAAGATTAAAGGAATATTACTTTTAGGAACCAAACAAAAGCAAAGCTTGCCACTTAATAATAAAAAATCTGTTATAAATAAGAAAATTTGAAGGAGCATTATCTGTAAAGGTGTTGTTTTTTTTTTATAATGCATTCAATTTGTGCATAACAAAGAACCGTCCTACCTATGTAGAACAAAGATACAAAAAATGGCACCCAAATCCATGCCATTTATTTTCATTGGCTTGTTTCAAAAGAGATCCTTTTTCTAGAAATCCTGAAGATCCTCTCTTTTTTCCTTTTCTTCCCTCCCACCATCCCAGCTTAATTCTTCATTTAAACCCTGCCAGGCAATTAGACCAAGGGTCAGACACAGTATCCTTTGGAAATTCTCTGGATTGCAGTTAATTCAGACAGTGGGGCTTTTGGAGAATGGTACAGCGGCATCTCCCAAGGCATTTTTCCTAATAGTAACTCAGACCATTTCCCTATTAAAAGAGGCTGGATACCAACTTTCCTTGACCAATATTTACTGTTGTTTCAGAGGACTAAAAATCAGAAGTACAAACACTGGGATAAAAACTTAAAGGAAGTCTAGTTTAAGTTAAAAAAAACTCTGCTCTCGATGACAGCCATGTATCACCACTGTCACTAGAGAAAACTCAGCCAACCTGCTGTAACTGCTTTTTGCAATGATGCTGTTTTGCACCAGTAGAAGTTATATGCTCCCCCAAAATGCTGTATTTTTCCCAGATCTGCGATTACAGATCTCAAGGTAAGAGGATTAACATCACTTTCAAACAGTCTTTTAAAACCACAGCTTTATGCATTGGAAGACATTTTAAAATGTCACTTAGATAGAGAGATGTAGAAAGATTATCCACTGCTCTTTACACTTTCTTCCATACTTCAGCAGTAAGTGAGAATGCAACAGCTGCATTTGCAACATTCCTGGATTTAAAATGGTGAATGCTGCAAACACTGGCATATCCAGAACGGATCCTACATATTGTTGCCTTTAAAATTAAACATGAGTAAGATACTGATGAAATCCGGTACTATTTGGGCAACCTATTTCTGTTCTTACCCCGAAAGCAAGATTTAACAATTTAACAAGCTGAGTATCAGTATATACCACAGGAGTAAGTGAGCAGGTTAGCATTTCTTCTGTGTCTCATTGTAGGGCACTGCAACCTGACTCACTGATGACCCAACTGACAAGCAGTATACAAATAGTATTCTTAAACACAGTTACTATTCACTATAGATTTGCCATAACTCTTTGGAAACACTTTGGAATAGGAAGTAGTCTAAGACTAATTGGAGTATCAAGTTTATCCTGCCTATTTTAAAAATATGTATTTAATAATCCACTTTGTTAACATATAATATATGAACAATAAACTACATTCTTAATCGGACTGCTTGACCGCACATGGATTTTTTTCAAAATGAAAGTTTTTCCACCTTGAGTTGCAGTAAATGAATAGCATGACACTGGGATCTATGTTTACTGTGATGAGACTTAATCAGATAACCTAAAAACACAGCATGGTATCTTGAACTATTCTGCTACAAAAGTGAAAACTGATAAAATATTATTTTTAAACACACAAGATGTTTACTATGTGAATTGCTGCTGACTGTTATCTGGTTCCTTTAAAAGTAATCTCCTTGATGAAAAAAATGGTCAAAGAAAGCAGGGAGGTAGGGATCCTCAGAAAAGCTACGTTCTATAGCATTGAAAGGAATACCACAGCTGACCAGCAATGAATTAGCTGAAGGTGAAAGGATGGTGAGAGGACTGGCCATTGCAAGCTTAAATCACTACACATTAAGGGGGGGGGGGGGGGAAACGTCATAACACATTCCACTGGTTTATACCTGATTTCCCAGGAAGAACTGATAAGAAATGAAAAACGGAAGAAAGACACGATTAGTTTACAGGAAATTCTCTACATGACTCTAAACACATGCAGACTAACACATTAGACATTCTAAATAAAGTATCTAGTTCAGAAATGAGCAGGTAGCTAGCTCTCCAGAGATTTATTATGGAAGACTTCTCAAGGCCTTTGTTTCCTTCCCATTGCTGCTTCTGTGGTCTTTTAAAATCATCTAAGAGTATTTAATAAGCTCTCAGCCAAAAACTACGCCTCTTGTCTGAAATTGTTCTGGTTATTGAGTCTAGGGGTGGCAAAGACTTCTCTACAGTGTGATTTTTTTTTCCTGTGATCTAAATTGTTTTGCAGATATCTAACACATTGCTTGCACTTTTACAGATGAAGGAAGAGCATGCTCCAATAAACTGACAAGTGAGGAGTGAAAGCGGTAGAGTACACTTTGGGCAAACATTTCTGAGGTACAATATAATACCACAGATGAAAATATCAGTCAATGTTTTTATGATACTAAAAGAAAACCAGCTACAGTTTAAACAGTTTAGATAGTCAAACAATAAGTTTGGATTTTAAGGACCTGTTTTATTTATGTATGTATGCGGTTAGCTTTTGAAAATTCCCATACATTGAAAATAGCTTCTATAGTTTCAGTGAAAAATAATAAATGCAACATTATTTATCCATATTATTAGCCTGTATGTTCTAATAAGAAAAATTCATACAAAACTGAGACAAGCTGAAAGTGAGAAAAATGTCATACAAGATTTCTGTAAATGAAAACAACCTAATTCCTTGCATAGCCATGTCATATGGAGAATCTTTAAGCTGAAAGAACAAAGAAGGTCCTTAGAAGACTTACCCTGTACTTGTTATCCCCAATCTGTTCCACCTGAAATCGTTTTGCACATTTACACTTAGCTACCTGCCTTGTAACCTGAAAAAAATAACAATTGGATAATTATTTTACTGCTAATATCACATTTTTGAAAGACTTATGTACCTGCAAATCATATTGACAGGAAAATCAAATCAAATCAAATATTAAAGAATGTGACTCCAGTAGAATAGGATTTGCTATCTAAGAAAGCAGAAAGTGTACCTCATCTTCAATTTTGTCGGCATCTGTGAGAGGCTTGTATGCATCCTTGTTTGGATGAAGAGCTGCTACAAATTCGTAATAGTCAATATATCCATCACCATCTCTATCAAAAATGTCTGCAACAGCACTCATTTCAAGTCGGCTTGTTGGGAATTCTGTAAGACAAAGGCAACAACAGAAGATAAGCTTTTTGGCTTTTCGGTCTCATTACAATGAATGTCTTTATCGCACATCTTAAAGGAAGTAGGTGAAAGATAACGTTTATCAAAATGCCTACAAAATTCAAAGGAGTAAAGGAATCTTTGTGAAAAAAGGAATGTGGATCTCCTGTGTTACCTAAATTTTGTATAAAAATGAGTAGCACAGTGTGGCTTGAGGAGCGATGCACAAGAGAGGGCACAGATGAAACTGTAAGACAGAAATTTTTTATAGCATTCTTGACCTCCAAAGCACATAAAATACCAGAGATAACAAGATAAACTGCTAGTGAAGAAAGGTCATGCAAGAATTTCAATGCTAATTAAATGTGGAATGCAAGGCCTCCCAATTCAGAAACATGGACAGTGTTTCGTGAAACCCTTCTTTAGATCAAGTTCATCAGCAGCAGAATATTAACCTACATAAAGATGCTTTATGAAATGGTCAAAGAAAATTTCAGGATGGTCAACAGGGATTTAATCATGGATATTTGGCAGAAACAAGATGAGACCAGCTGCGTTAAATGAGTAAGCTGCGTACGCTCTTGGTGGTATTAGGGATTTTCTTCTCAACTTTCGTCAGTCCACGTGAAACAGCTAGGGGCATATAGATCGATTATATTATTGCATTTCCCACAGCAGGGGAAAAACATATATTTTGCGATATTCTCCTACTGAAAAACTTTATCATGAGATGTTAAAAGCAACCCAATTCTGCATCTTCAATGCTAAAAGCAAAAGTCTCCATGACTTGAAGGTAAAAGATTATTTTAAATAGTAGGCCCTTTTTTTAGTCAATTCCTAAAGGAGAACATGATCACATGCAGACACTACGCAGAAGGCTTACATTACTACCAACTGTGCATATGTAAGGAATATAAATCCAAAAGGAAAGCTAGGAAAAGTCCATTCCTAGCTCTGATCTGTTGACACTTTGATCCACGATATACAGGTATACAAACATGGTCGTGAGTACAAAAGACAAATAACTGGTTTCAGAGATTATATGGTTTCCTTCTATAATTGCAGCTATTCCATTTAGTAAGTACTTTAATAAAAAAAACACGTGATTCATGAGAAACGCTTCTGAAAACTATCTGTAACTTTTATAAAGTATATTTTACTATTCTGACCAATCAATGAAATGTAACCACTGAAGTGGGCTAGTGCACTGTAGAAATGAAAGTCCAGGAAGCTATTAATTAGACAATAGTGTAAGTGTACCATTTGTTAACCAATTCACAAGAGAAAAGAGTTCTCAGAACTAGAAGGAGGTTCTAGAATCCAGAAATATTTTAAAGTAAAATAATTATAATCTAAATTAATTATAATTAATGACTTCAAAGAAGAAATCTGTGACCTTCTAACACGATAAGCCGTGGAGCATACACTATATAGACAATAAGTCTTTGGGAGATGTTTTGAAGCTTATCATTAAACTTATTTTAAAACTTACTTGAAGAAAGAATTCCATCGATAAATTCCTGCCTCGTTATCTTTCCATCCTGGTCTTTATCAATCCTCCTAAAGAAGTCCATCACACGAGACTTCTTATGGTTCATCCATCGCATATATTTTTTTCTCCAAATATCAAAATCAAAGTTGGCAAATTCCCTCAGCTTAATAAAAAAAGAGAAAGAACTTTTTTTCAGTTGAAATGAACAATTTTTAAAAATCAGTGAGAGAGATGTTATCTGCATTATTTTAAACAGTTGGCTCTTTAAAACATGTGTAGAAGTCTTCAAGAATCTTGACTCAGTTATAACGAGAATGCCAGCTTTTAAAGAGAACGTATCACAGTGTTTTCAGCTAGCCACATCATACAACCAAAACGGGTTTACAGTCCTGCCAATTTGACCCAGGAAATGCAGAGTTAAACAAGATTACGCAGCGTACGTATATTCTGTAGAGTCCTTTGCTCACCTCTTCAAGTCTGTCCAAAGCATCATTAAGTTTTCTTCTTCTTTCTAAGGCCAGAAGCCAGACTTGCTGCCACTTGCTGACTAAAAGGTTTACCCTTGGATTCTTGGTTTCAATTTGCGCCTGGGTTGCTGATGGATATATGCCTGGTGTTGGAGAACGCTTTCCTGTTAAAGCACAGTAATAGGTAAAAGTCTCACCCAGTTCAAACAAAACAAGCACTCATATGAAGGGTACTTGACCTTCCTAAAACTACTTCTTCCTGTCACAAACAATGAGCCCAAATCCTGGTGTGATTCCTTCTAATAGGACTTTTGACATCTCTTGGGTAGGACCACATTGTGGTTAAATTATTTAGCTTTTGTCTAGTTAGTGGCAGCTACTACTGGCTGTACCAGTGAAGCTGCAAAGGTTAAATAAAATCTTAAAAAACCTTTCTGAGACCGCTTTGCAAAGTAAATAGCCTGATTTTAGAAGCAGATTCCAAATACGTGTATCTAAAAATACAACAGGTCAATACATATAAAAATGCAAAAAGCAAATTCCTAACTTGAAGGTTTGCTTTCCATTAAACTTGGCTGAACAGAAGACTTCCTAATATAATTTCCATATAATTTCATAGACAGTAAAAGCAAAATTTTGTCCTTACATCTGTGTGTAAAAGTTATTTGCACTTTCAACAGGTTAACAAGCATGCAACCTGTGCGCTTTTTTAGAAGTTTCTTAGCATAGGAAAGCCTACATAAAATAAAAGACATATTCAAGAAATATAGACAAATTTTAAAATGTTATGTTCTTTACATTTTCAGAATGAATTGATACAAATTTAATTCCAGTAAGTGTCATGGTCATATCTTACCTATCAATATAATTAAAATATACAGACTACATATATGATAATTAGAAAAATCAGCAAAGAGAGAATTTCACCCCACTTCACATGAGTGTTCTGATGCTAATCATACCTGTTAGGTATTCATAATCAGTCATCTTTATAAACAGAGCAATGGTGTATGTGACTTGCCCCAAATACTTCATTACTTACTTCCTGCTCTCCCCTTATCAAGGACGGGGATATGAGATTGTACTGGAGAGGGTTCAAGTGCCTTTCTTTTGTAGGTCTTTGTAACTTTATCCACATCGGGTTGTTTTCTGGTCATTTCCTCCATGAAAGTCTGCAATCAAATAGAGGTGGTTATAATTAACAATACACAGAAGTGACCACAAGAATGAAAAACAGATACAATATCAAAGCATCCAAGTTACAAGACCAGCACTGAAAAAAAGACTCTAATAATGCCAGCCTCACAAGAAAGACAGAGATAATTTTTTTTTTTTGTAAGAGAGAAATATCAGCAATACAAGCTTTTAGTAACACTTCAGAACCACTACAGCTTGTCTGTTAAACAAAGTCTAAACCTAAAAATATTGTGCCAAACTTCTTGATTTCTTAACTGTGTATGGTGAGGTGACGTACAACAGATCTTTGACTCATGAGTTCTCAGCTCTCCTTTCATATGCAGGCTGCAGGTCACAGAAATGAGATAAGCTCTGGTGTGTAAGCTGGGGTATGTTTATGAGCATTCACTGCACCAGCTCATAAAACATATTTTTTTAAATCCAATCAGTAAAGCCACACTGCAGCGCTAGTTCTAAGGCAACACACTAGCATATTTCACGTGTTGTGGGTTTTTTGATTATTATTATTATCCTTGTTCCTACAAGGAGTTCTAGGTTTTCTTTTAGAACAATGCCACGTTGAATGAATTTTTCTGCTTCTTACCTCTTTGTGTTGAATAAACCAGAAGCACATCATAAACACATAACACACACACGAGTAGCCGGAAAATGATTCAAGGATTAAAACAGGAAATAGCTAAGCAGATTCACACTTGATTATGAAGCAAAGGTGAGATGTGAGCATCAGTTGTGAAATGTGTAGGAGACACATGTCATTTAATGTGCCTTACCTGATGCTCAGCTATGAGCGCTTTAACATCCTCAATCTCCTGAGGGATAACCTCTTTATCTTTCTCGTTAAGTGTAGTCTCTGCCCACTGCAACCAGGACAACAAGGCTTCCAGCAGTTCCTGGTTAGCAATAAGTCCAGCCAGGGCTCCCGCCAGTCTCTGTTGATGTTGTTTAGCCCATGCTAATACCTTTATAAAAGAATCAATGCATGAATATTGTCACATCTGGAATTCTTTGAAATTTATTTTAAACTGCCATACTAACTGTAAACACACATCTTCCTCCCACGCTTCTTGATGCTTGATTACCAAAGGTGGCTAGATAGATGGCTGTCTTCCTCCTGGGCATTCCTGAAGCCATACTTTGCTAATACCAGCATTTGTTTTTCTTTAAACTTAACACACACACAAAATGCCACCTTTAGCAGCTGGGCGTGTGGTGTGTCTTCTGAGACCTCCTTGTAACTGCTTAAATCATTCAGAAATCTCCCAGATTAAGCATATGCTGCTCTCAAATACTCCCTAATGCAATTAGAAAATGATGTTTCAAGTTTGCCTTGTATTTTTTTCTTGTATTTTAAGCTTCTCCCTAGAAGCTATCATTTTTCCTCACGTGACGAGTGTCAGGCAATATTTCCTTTAATACATACAAACAAAGAAACTTGAGCAGCTGCTGTAGCTCCTGAAGTCCTTAAGTTTTAAAAGACAACCTATGGAAGCATGGTATTCGCGTCTGTCACTGTGGGTATTTTAAATGTTTACTTCTCAACAGCTGGATCGTTTCCTCTCAATATAACTCTCATGTTAATTGCCAGCTATGTTACAACTAAAGACAGACTGTTTCAATGAAGATGGCTTGAGATATACTGACCTCTTCGAATCTGGCTCTGATGATTGTTATCCAGTGCTTAATGGTGGTGATGGAATCAGGGTGGCAGATAGCCAGGATAGCTTCTCCCATACCTGTTGCTTTGTTCAGTTCTGCCTTTTTCTCTTCCAGTTTCTTCATAAATTCCTAATCAGAAGCAACAATTTGAATTACATGGTGGCAAAAGTTGAAAGAGAAATCTCAGTAACTACTACGTAAATGGGTAATTTGGAAGGTCACAGGCCTCTGAATCACTCAAAGCCTGAACAGATTCAGTTGGCAAGACAAAAAAGTAAGAGGCGAGTTTAATTTTTATGAGAAAAGTTCAAAATATTTAAAAATCCTATTCTACTTAAAGTACTAAGTGAAGCTTTAAAACCTCTACCCCAGCCTGTCATTCTCCGCCGGACATGCTGTACCTATTTGAAATACATATGCCCTTATTAAAAAAGAAAGAATACTGCATCATTTTGGAAGTGCTGTAAATCAGCTATGCAATGGTTAGAATCATTACTGGCAACATTTCAGAAGACTTAGCTTGTTGGTCAGTTATGGTAATTCTTCATACTCCACTATCAAGCTCCTAACAAAAGGCTGGAAATATCCAACTATAGTTACATGCTCAGACAAGGTGATAGTGGCCTTCAGGAGCAGCTCTGCTCACCTAACACAAACGTGAAAACTCAGCAGCTGACAAGGGAGAGAGAGAGAGAGATTGTTAATTAACCAACTGGTTTCAAAGGTACTGTTATGTAGGAAAAATCTTGTAAAACAGAAGAATAATGTTTACAGCTTGAGTACTCATGCTTGTAGCCATTGATGCTCCTAGGTAGTTTCAAAGAGGAAGAGGTGGCAAGATCAAAGTCAAAGTGATGAAGAAAACAAACAAAACTGAAGGACTTAGCAATTCCCATCCTTTCTGTAGTTCACATTTCTATTTTTTGGCTTATTCCAAAGATTTTGCATCGCCATCATTTGTTATAGCGTAACACTTTGTGTAAGTCTGCATTTCTTTGTGACTGTACCCTTAACTCAAACTGCCACCATCTTTCAATGCTCAGTGGAATTGTTCATTATGCTCTAGCATCTTTATTTGGGCTACAAAAGGGAGTCATGTGTCTGAAAGTTTAGCTTAACTCTTCTTCTCTCCCTCCCTAAAAGATTATTTTAGATTCCAGAAATTAAAGACAAGCTAAGTCACATTAGAAAGTCATATTAGAAAATCTAAAGTCACCTAAACATTGTAAAAACACATTCTAAGATAACTCATAATTAGACTATCCAGTTTTAAATATGGAAGTATTAGGAAATAAATGTGAAAAAAGTTATTTTCAAAAAGTATTCTTCAAAAAGCTTGGAATAGGTAGGCTACATGTTAAATGAATTTGACTTAAGTAGAGACCAATGTCAGTTTAAGAACAAATCATAGTACCAGTTCTTCTCTGGTGGTGATAAAACCCCATGAATTCTTGCAAAATCTCAGCTCAAAATGGCTTTGGAAAAGTCAATGTGAGTTGCAGGGCCATAAGCTAGGGCCAGGAAGAAAACAGGCACACACAACGTTGTATATTCCCTATACAACGCTATTAGAATATCTCCAAACTTAAACCTGCAATACATACAGTGTTATGCTTCAGTACTAAGCGTGCTGAAGTCTGCAGCAATCTAGCGATTCACAAGATACATTCACAAGAGAGGAGAGGGGAGGCCAAATTCATCTCTCTCATTAACTAATGCAATGCATTACCCACTGTACCTCAGTCCACAGAGACAATGGTGAGTGGTAGAGAACTACTCTGCCCGAGACAATTAGAAATCATTAAATCATATGCAGTAATCCGGAAAAAAACTAAGTAATGGGCATAAAGATGGACAATTTGGATAAAACATCATAATAAAGAAAGCTTTCAACACGTAGCTTGATCCAAATGCATTAGAACTATTTTAGAGGAATTAAAAAGTGTATTAGAAAAGGAAGACATATTTCATATTTATGTAAATAATGTCACAGCAATCTAGTACTTTTTTTGAGAATAATACCGCAGCGATACAATACAAATAGACAATGAACTAATATCATACACTACCTCGTCCCTTATTTTCTTTTCTGCTCCTTAAAAACTAAAGTTATGGCCATAAGAGAAGACACCACTCATTCCAGGATAATTTTTTTTGTGTACCTCTATTGAGCGGCAAAGAAGCTGTGCTATGACTCTTCCTACACTGGCAATTTCTGTATTCCTATTATTTGTCCTTTAAGAAGAAAAAGTGACTGGCAGAACATCTTCTAAAGTCTACTAAAAAATTTTAAGTATTATGTGGCTATGCTTTTGTACAGAAGTATTTTGTTAATTTATATGAATTGCAGAAAGAGAAATTTAAATTCCATTACCATCAACATTTTTTTCTAATGATTTTAGTGGAACCAAGATTTCATTCAGATAGTTCTTTCCCCTGTACTCGGAAGATCAAAAAAATGAAAGAAAGCTAACGGAGCAGATGTGAAGGAGAGGCAGCTAAAAGGCCAATTTCGCTCCCTCAGAGACACCCGACAGCTACTGCCAACTTCTCCATGACATCATCATATGTTGATATATATGCACATTTGCCAGCTGAAGAATAGCACCCAGTTTCCATGGCCCTAAATTAAAACTGAAAACTTCAAAACTCACGTTGTTAAAGTCTGAGTACCCTGAAAACTCCCAAGTTACAAACAGCTGGATAGCCACACCCTGCATGCATTCCTCTGCGTAATACTATTCCCAAACTCACTTAAAACAAGATGCTTTTTGCTCTTCCATTTCCACGTAAGTTTTGTTATAACTTAAGAGCAGTAACGAACAATATGTTACTATTATCATTTGTTCTACAACATCAGGGATACTTTTGTTTTTACATTACATTATTGGTACTATTACCACTTCATTTTTCAAGAACAGTTTTGCATGGGCACAAATGTTTATGTGTGTAGCCTTCTGTAAGGATAGGGAGGATACAACTCCTAATGTTTTTAGTTATGCTCTTCACTCGGCCATTTTCCCATTTCATTACTACAAAGTCAATTTGACAGCTTGTAATATAGTATCTGCAGTACCTGTGGCACTGCAGTATTTCAATATCTAATGCACGTGAAGCATGACAGCATGGTGTTTCATCATGACAGAAGGTTAATGGATAATAACATCACTTTGCTGACACTTACAGATGACCTTGAAGGAAAAGTATAGGGTGATTTGTTCAGTGGTGTTAAGACGACTTTTGCTACTGTAATGCTTTGTATTATAATTGTCAGGCAGGATGTCCTCCACAGAGATTTCTGAATCTGTCTAAACGCTTACAGCAACTTTCTAAATGTTCATTATTTCCTTAATAAAAATGACTCAAAGGAGAACCCAAACTATGTATGGGCACCACACTCTCAAATCCAGCAAATCTCTAACTTCTCTATAGAAACAGTTGCAAAGACAAACCATGGATGCTGGATTTCAATGCATGAGCTAGATTTTGCTTTATTTCCTTTATTTTCACCCTCTAACAGACGTATTAGAATGAAAAGGATCCTCTCTATTTTCTTGCTTACCCTGTGCTGTTCTATTAGTGTACGTAAAGCCTCTTCATCATCTGGAAGGACCCCATGGAAACGAAGAGCTTGCTCAGCCTCTGCCAGCCACTCCAGAAGAACGTGAACAACAGAGTGGAATTCTTCTGCCTGTTAAAGGCAAAAAGCCATGGTCATTCCTGAGGGGACCTGACAGACACAGTGCAGCTTACACAAGGAGACCGAGCCCAGGTGTGGAGTCACTGATCATGGAGCAGTGCTGGCATGTTAACTTTCCATTAAAAAGTCAATGATATACAGTACTGCATTTTCATAACTCTGGAAACATCTCATGCTTCTCAAAAAATTGTAGGAAGCCTGAAAGCCTGTTCATGCTTTCAGCCATCTGATTTATAGCGCATGTGCAGCTCAGCTGAGAATGTTGACGCCTTTATGTGGACAAATTACACAGGAGGTGCTTTCATGGACCAGCTGGAGAAATGAGAACTATATTTTCTGCATTGCCTAAATCACTTAAGCAAAATTAGCAGAGAGGCTGTTGGTGACCGACACTTTTATGGCTGCAGAAAACAAGAAAGCTCCGCCTTTGGGCACTGCCATATTCAGACACAATCAGTGTTTGAGGTGGCTCAGGATTGTGCCTGCTGAGAGACCAGACACAGTACTCTGGGAAATGCAGGGCAGGAATTTTGTGCACAGTGGATATGTCGCTGTCACAGGAGGAGCCCCAAGCTAGAATCAACCCAAGCTTGAACATCTTCAGAGTGCAGAGCTGTGCAGACATACTCCCTCAGGTTTAGCAACCAATATATATGGACGTATTCCTTTGGGATTTGTACCAGCCACTACGCATATACTGTTCTAGTTCCTGAATGGGCTCAGTCAGCACAACTCAAGGGCTGTCTGCAGTGTGTTTCACTGTGCACTGTATTTGTGCCTGTGTAAACAAGTTTTTAGTAAACAAATTTACTTCTTTCTAATAAAGCACAAAATGCATCGGTATGGAGCGAATCCCCAATTTCCTGTGAAGGGGGTTAGTCCTACCTTTCACACTTGCCTGTAACTTCAGTGATTTCATTAGTGGTAAGGTCTTTGAAACAATTACTTTATATATGTGGTATTGACAAAAGGGGTCTAGTCCATGACTACCACAGTACTGCAAAAACTAACAACCATAATAATACTAAAGAATGCTAAAAGGCCCTATCTATGGGCTGTGGTAAAGGGGTAGAGACAAGGTAAACAATGCATGTGCATGAAAATGAGTATTTTTGAATGAAATCAAATGATATTGAACAAAATCAAAAGAAAAGTAAATGAAATTTTCGGGCAGCTAGCATGTAACATATTTTTCTTTGCTTCTCGTAAAGTGCATGTTGTATCAGTAGTACTCTTTTACCTGCCGGAGAGCCTGTTCCAGTCGTGTTTGCTTGGATACTGACAGGGCACAAACTGTCTCCCAGCGAGTGCTTAGCTCTTGCATTTGGACTTTGACCCAGGAAGAGTCATCGCGACTGCCTTCTATCAGCTCTCTGGCAGAGCGCTTCAGAGCTTGGACACTGCTTGTTCTTTTCCCTAGCTCCTTCTGGAAAACCTAGGCACCACAAAATAACATTTGAAATGTTTAATTTATTAAGACATAATTATACAAAGAGTAACAAAAAAATGGTTATAAGAAGATATCAAAATATGGGCTTAGTTCAGTCGAGAATATCTCCATGTAAGTGATGCAAAATGCAAAAGTTCTGCTCATTTAATACAAAGATATTTACACTCTACCTTTTGCAGTTTTGACAGAATGTTTTGTCATGTTATCTTTGCAAAACTCTTTTAAAGCTTTAAGTTTATGACGGTAAGGAAGCTCATGCAACTCTCATCAAATTACTCTATCCTAAAAAAAACTGTAACGTGGTAGGAAAATGGCAGGCAGGTCCCGAGAACAACTCATCCCAGTACAACGCATGGGAAATCTAGCCTCCTAAACACACTGACTTTAAACTCTTTGTCAAAGCAATTGATCTAACACAGTGATAAAGGTGCAAGATTGCCCCAGCAAGCAAAGATCACATAAAATGCTAACAATCAAGGAGAAGAGTTAAAATGGTAAAACAGAAATAAAACCCCACCTGGGGGTCTGACTGGTAGGGCTGTAGATCTTGCCACATAGTCCTATATTTATGTGCGCCTATCTTCACATTCACAGATAGAACAGGCTTTTAAAAGACAGGACAATTACAGCATATTGGGTCACTGACTGTGACTTAGTTGTGGGATACAATAGGACTTCAGAAGCAATTCCAGCACATTTCAGGCTATTTTTATAGATCATTTGTGTTTCTGTTCCCCCTCCCCCAAATGACAGACAAAATCTCCTCCTCACTGAACAGTCACTGCACAGTCCTCAAAATCAGCCATGGATGAGCTGGGGTCGATCCTTCATCTCCTAACCCTCCCAGATGCCACAGCCCTGACTGCGGGTAGCTTTTGCAAAGCTGTCATCTCTAACAGCTGTTTCTTCTGACATACTCCCTGGTATTACAGCTCTGCAGTTTCAGAGGCACAGTCCTGGATCCCCTACTGGTTCCCATCTCTGAAAACACTGTATCATGCTTCAGTGACAAAATACTGCAGACTGCCAATGTAGGTTCGCTGGGCCATAGTCCAGTTGTGTACTCCCATGCCTAACTACTCCCATGCTGCAACTACTTCTCTACATGAATATATGGCAGCTCTGGAGGTTTGAAATGCTTGTGGCTGTTTTTTCATAAAGGCTGCTGTAGTCAAGACAATTGCACTGGACATTTGTTTAGCAGATGCTCTGAATAAAGCCCCGTTTCTTCTCAAAAGATTTCCAATAACATTATTTTTGACAGTTCTGGTTCATATATACATATTCATAAATGCACATTTGTGATTTCTGATATGATATTCATAATGCATAAAAAAGCAGCATTATAGGGAATATCTCAAAGCTAACTGATGCCAATGAGTTATTAACTTTTTTCCGCCCAAGTACCTTTTATAACATTTTTCACTGTAGCTGCCGTGTTTGTGTTATAAAAACATTCCATGTTTCTAAAATTACAGAATAGCCAAATAAAGATAGCATTAAAATGCTCCACTTATTAGCAGTCTAGTAATTAAAAAAAGAAGGATATTTCTAAAATTACCTTGTGATTGTCAATCAGGTTCATCACTAAATCGATGTCACCATGTACTGGCTGATCTTCTGCTAGCTGAGGCTCAATTTTGTATAACCAGTCAATGAGAGCTTGCAGAGCATCAGTAAATTGTCCAGAAAACAACAGGGCTTCCTCCAGTTTATTTTGCCTGAGGAAAAAGAATGAACACAACCAAAACAGTAAACTTTATAAAGATCACTTACAGGCTTTAAGGAAACCTTTTCAACATAAGGCGGCAACAACTAAGAGCTGTTAATGTTTCGCTTTTTAAATAGTGAAAAAAAAACATAAGCTTAGGCCCACATGGGATGTATAAAATGCTTCTCCAAGCTCCGAACATTTACAGGCAGCACACACATTCTGTTATCTCTGAAAAAGGCAACGTTCATCTCACTTCCCTGGGCTACCCTCAAATAAAATGGCTCCTGGAGGAGAGAAGCAAGATACACTGCTCAAGTGGAAATTAACCAAGTAGTTAAAAGGGCTTTATCCACTCTATTAGCACTGACCAGTACAAAGCAGGTTCCTGAACAGATGAGGGCTGCTCCTCTGGCATTCTCTCCCAATCCTCTTCCACAGCATCAGGAAAGCTGGGAGGATGCGCTTCTAGAATTTTACTGTTTTGGCACTCTTAATTATCCAACAAGCTAGCATTTCTGGTTTTACTCTTACACCACAGAATCCAAAACAGAAGCCAAAAGAATTCTCATAAGCCTTCTTATCTGCTGCACAATTAAACTGGCTTTTCATTTACCTTTCTACTGATTTTCCACAAATTGTATCCCATTTATCTCTTAGTTCACTCAGCATATCATCTAGTTTCAAATTGTCATCAGCCAAAGTGGTTTTCTCTTTCAAGGAGCGTCCAGTCCTGTTTGTGGTATCATACACAGAATGTTTGGCACCAAGAGATTTCTGGAATTCCTATACACACGGAAGAAAAAGAAAACACCCACGTAGCATTAACTCCTTACAGGCTGTAGCTAATTAATCTTTGTCATATTATTTATAATATAAATTGTAAATGTTGCTGTACGTAAATTTTACTACATTTACTACTTACTACAACATTTCTAGTCTGCTAGTGCCATAGTGAAGCTGAAAGTCATAGAAAGTATAAGGGGCTTGACACTTGTGCAGAATCTATGTCTTCTGTCCCTCTCTGGGTGTGGAAGCAGCTCTATACCTGCTGGAACAACTCCTGGAAAATTCCTCCTTCAACGACAGTGGTGATTCTTGTCCTGCCATAATATTCTTAAATTTCAGCAAGGAGATGCCCAAGACAGACAAACATGCTCTTTTGGGAACCATGCACTGGGCAGTCTTCACGCTATACTTATATAAGATTTCAAGCTACTGTAGAGTGCCCCAAAGGCTGCAAAGGTGATTCTGCTTTAGCCCAGTATGGTCAAGCTGGGGGACTTGGATCCATGAGCACTGAATCCTCATAAGATTGAAGCATATCATAACTAGGAAGAATTGTATGCCAAAAGCGTGCGGACTGAGGCACAAGAGGAAGTCAGGTGACATCCCAATAATGTAGTTTAGGTTGGAAGTCATGCTTTTTGGTCACTGTCAAGTTGTTATGATTGAGGGACTCTTGAAGATGATGGTGACACCACAGTCGCATTTGCCTACCAGTGCTGACAGCTCCTTCTATGTAGAGTTTCTGGTAACTTTTCACAGGCGCAAGGGAACGCACAGAAACACACTTCATCTGATACCTCAGAGTATTTAACAGAACGTCACAGTAAGTAATTAAATAATGAGCAGTGCCAAAAGCTAAAACCAGCCCTACGTAGCAGCTTTTAAATGGTAGCAATGTTTAACACTTAAAGGTTTTTATTTCATGCCTTCATGAACTGTTAGTAGGAAACCAGTAAAAAACATTATCACAAGCTTGCTTTATGAACCTCAGATGTTCAGAATCAAATATTCTCATTTGACACACAAAAAAAATAGCAGGCCAAAAGAGGTTTTGTTCAGAGTTTGCTGAAACTGATTTTCATCTGAATCTCAGCGCAACCTTCAATATGATTACATCAGAATGGGATTCCTTACCACTTACAGCTTATAATTCCTCAGAGCACATAAAGATTGCAAGGATACCGCACAGGCATTGCTCGCACATGCATGGCTGCTCACCTCTTACTGGCAAGCCCATGTGAAGTGTTACCAGCTGGCCTGCGCTAGCCTGTGCTGCGCTAGCCTGTGCTGGGCTCACGATTCCTTCACCAGCTTTCCTATGCGTCCTCTTCCTCAGCTGCTCCTTCTAGATGTGGATGCATGTCAGAGAACGGAGTGACTCGGGGTGTGCAAAGCAGGAGGAGGTAGGGATAGGGGTAGGCCATGGGGACAGTAGGCTAACTTCACCTAGGATTTCTTAGGGAAATGTCACCTGATTTTATGCACTTCACTGTCCTTACTTTAGAGTTTTTATGGGATTCAGAGGAAACTGAGGATCAGAATTTATCAGCAAAAAAATAGCATTTATTTTGTAATTCACTATTTCCTTATTGTGCCCTCATTTTCCTCATATAAAACAAGGAATCATATTTTATGAAAGAATATCAAAACAAATATTAACCTTGAACTACAATAAAAAAATGAAAAACAAAAAAAAATCATTTTCAAAATGAAAATAACCAAAGTTTTATAGACCTTCCCTCACCACAAATAGTGCATCTGTTTGTGCCATGCTCCTTTTATTTGACAGGGTTTACAGAGCTACATACTTAGTGTTACTTGATTTGCACAAAGAAACACCAGAGATGGATCATACAGTAGAAAGAGATATCAAGGAGAAAAAAGGGTTTTAGTTAATGCATTCTGCGAGAGCTAGTCTGCACACACTCTACCAAATCTACTTGCATTTGATTTCACAGAGGTGTAACTGAGAGCAGATTTTGGTTTAAGACATCGCAGCTGCCAAAAACAGATAGGTAAAATGAATAAAGCCTCAATAATTAACTATCTGCCTCCTTTCTAAGGCAGACAGGAACATACAGATAAAACAGTCAGGTTCATATAAATGTATTGTAAAGAACATTCAGCATTAACAGAAGAGTGGACTGGATGACCTAGGAGGGGTTTTTCCATTCTTGACTTCTACAAATGAGAAAAAATTGCCAATAAACAGACCATGCATAACCCCAAAAAGTCCCTGGCAACACACTAGATATGAGAGAGAGAGAAAACATTATCTTGGCTTTCCTTTTTCTTTTTTTTTAACTCTTGTTTTTTGGCAGTAATAACCTGGCAAAGAGCGAGCCCAAATTATTGCTTACAGCACACATACAGCACACGCATTCAGTTCAGATATCAAAATCATTAACTAAATAGAGCAAGGAAACCTTCAAGGCTAGACAGAAAAGACAAAGACAGACACAGGGGGCAAATGTGGGAGTGGAAGGAAAAGACTCAAAATACAAGGAAGGACATTGCAGTGTTGGGAGGTTCCACGGCTCATTAAAAAACAATTGAGTTGATTTCTTGGGGAGGGGGTAGTGTTTGAAGCTTGAAGTCACAAAGTTCACAGAACTCCCTCCTTCACAAACATTCATCTTTTCCCTCCAAATCACCAGCTTCAGTCCTAATGTCCCCGTGCCACATACCGTTCTGTTCCTTAAAATAAATGAGATTCAAGCAACTTATGTAGCTATTCTCTGCAGGCATTTTATAGGAAAACAGACTGCAGAAAAGATATTGAGAGAAGTGATGAGTCTGCCAAACAGTGTGAGGAAGTTTGGACTCTGAAAACGTACTGCTGTAGGTAGGGTTGCTGTAGGGTTATCAAGTCCAAATTTCAGGAGAGGAGAAGAGGAGAAAGGTAAAGACTTGAACTGGCATCCAGAAGGACAGTAAGAACCCAAAAGCCAAGTCACAATGTGTAGATCATACTCATGAGGACCTTGAATTTTATAGAAAGAAAGTGGAGTAGTGGAAGTATTAAAAGAGGGATACAGTTAGAGAAGACAAGAAAGATGTTCTTAACAGAAGGATTTTTTTCTAAATTCTCAGAGCTGACTTCAGATTTTGGCAAGAACAGCAATCCCAGAACAAACTGAAATTGCAGAGTTAGCATAACAGAATGTTAATGCATGCTTTATCTAACAATTTTAACGGCAAACACAGGTAAAACTATTTTTGCTTGACTAACAGCCAACCTTCCCAGATTAAAGGAGAATATTCTCCTGTTTGATAAACAAATCTTAAGTCATCATGGAAACTGAGAAATGCTAAGAATATAAAAGTACATTGACACAGCAAACAATCCTTAAGATACAAGCAAAAGACTTGTAAGAGGTAAAAGCAGTCATCAGAAGATACACTGAAAGGGAAAGCAGAGTTACTAAACCTACTCTGTCTCTGAGAAAACTTGTCCAAGATAAATTTTTAGAAACGGCCTATATTTGAAGAGTCTACCATTCATCCACTTCATCCTCAGTAATATGTTCATTGCTCTTTACAAAATTAAAAACAAAGTAAAAATTTCCTCTAGGCTTTTTTGCTCTGTGTCTCATGGAACTGTAGAGCTTCTTTTGCTTTCATATTATCATTGCTTCTTTGAAAAGCCAGGCCAATCTGGAAGTTTTACATTTTTGCCTATAGTAGTTGGGTTTGTGGAAAGGTGGTCCTGGAATTCTGAATCCGATGCAGAGAAAGAATCTGTACACTAATAGCGTGATTGCACTTTCTGGAGTATTTCATTAATGTTTTCACTTAACTGAAAAAGCAACCACCAATCAAAACACATGATTATTTTCCATTTTTGTGGTGGCCCCATAACATGAAAAGGAAAATCCCATACCAAATAATTGGATGGAAATTTGTGTTCTGATGACTGAAAAAAGTCTACAATATGATCTCTTAAGATATTTTCCTTTTCTGAAAGGGTATTACCATGATATTTTTGGAAGTTTCCACGGTGCCATATTATTATGTCTTTCCTCTTCATAATTAACTTTGCCAGTACCTGATCCACATGTGGAGGAGAAGTGTTTTTTTAAATCTAATTTTACCACCTGATAACACATCACCTGTTAGTTGATGCTAATAAGCTTTCCATTGTAGTGAGGCAATAAATCTACTTCCTTTGCTGACTGCATGGTACAAAGTTGACAGGTTTACCTGCCGTCTAACTGGGCATCTTGCATTTCATTAGCCATGACTCACCTTATGCTGTGCGAGCTGCATTTTTATTTTGTCAGGATCATTTGCAATTTCAAGCTCGGAGTCCAAAGATTTCTCTGACTCTTCTAACCATTCCATAAGTTTGTGCCAGGCTTCATGGAACTGCAAGAAAGTGAGAATTGCATAGATTTAAATATATGCTGGTGCATAAAACAGTCAAAAAGTGTTATATCCTGACCAGTTCTCTACAGGCCAAACAAATACTTTGCACGCTTGGGAGAGGTTCAGTGAGCTTTCTCTCCTCGGCTTCTCAAACAAAGACTGGTCTAACTATGTGCTGACTGGACCTAGCCTCCTTTCTTCCAGGCCGATTAGCAACCTTTCACGTACATGATCTGTACATGGAGGATGCGTTTTTCAGAGAAATTTTAGTGAGTTCTGTTGATGTGGTGGTCATTTAAACTCCTACGTCTTTAGTAATGGTTAGCAGGGTTTAGCTATGGCCTGTATGGGACAACAGTAGTAAATTACTCTTGGGGGGAAAACTCTGCTCTGGAAGATTGCCCAGATTTTTCCCTGGGACTCGCTTAAATGCTCTCAGTCTATCAGATGCTATCTTCACGGGCAAGGAGCATATTCTTCATCTTCCTTCCTGTCTCAATACAAATAGTGCTTCAGGGAAGGAAGAAGGGAAAGGCTACAGATTCAAGCATGCCACAGAATCTCACAAAGCGTCATCACTTCAGAACTGGATTTTCCAAAATCCTTCTGGCCAGGGCTGCCTACGTGCAAGCCCTTGTTTTCTTTCTCTGCCAGCCACAGAAAAAGTGAAAGCACAAGAAACCTCTATTTCAGAAACCTCTTAAGTCTCCCGGACCCCTGCTCCTCGGGGCTGTGGGTCAGGCCTTGACATCACTACCCTTCAGTAGTCCTTCCCCCCTATACAGATAGTTGTCTTCCTAAATGAATGACACTCATTGTATTCAGCTTTGTAAATGGACAGACCTCTCTACTGTCCATCTCATTGCAGAACTGCAATGTGTGTGTGTGCACAAGACAAAACGCTGAAAAATAAATAACATCTGATTGGTTTACAGCATAATTTATTGCACAGAAAAATTCTTATTCTACAAGCTGAGTGGTGGTAGCACTGAACATGGGAATGTGGTTTGGCTGTGAACATGGCCAAGACTCCACTTGAATAAAAAGAAGCTAGCATTTCCCTATTGATGTTTAAATGTATTACATTCCTCTCACACATTTTGCATCTTATCATTTATGTTCCTCAGTAAGGGGAACATGAATCTAAGGAAAAAATGAAAGCTCCCTGGTGAGGAAGACTGTGTAATGACCTCTTCAGTTTTTTAAAGAAATAAACAGAGAGGTCTTACCACACAGAAGATAGTGGTTTAGTAACTAACATATTAGACTGGGAAAATGATGAGTATTAGGACACAGTGTAAACCTAAGAAGAAAATACTAAGCAATACTCTCACAGAGCAGGGAAAGGGGTTCATCACATTCTTTCAAATATAAAGGGTTGATTGTGCAACTTTTTTTTAAAGACACTAAAAGGCACTAATATACATCTGGAAGCCATACTGTAACTTCTTTCAGATTATCCTGCACTGCAGACAGAAGTCGCTGCTCAGGTTGAAAATGAAGCTTTCACCTTCCAAATGAAGTGCTCTACGACTGAATCACAGAAATTGCTCCACTAATTCAACAAAGTCTGTTACACTAAACCCAGACTTGCTTGAAAGTGCTTTAAAGCACCATATACCTCAAGGGTCTGGATTTAATTACAGCTAAGTTCAAAGAGTTGTACAATAGCTGTTACATTACCTGTTTGGCCCTCTTCCTTGCGTCATCTAACGCTCTTCCTCTTTCAACTAAGCGTTGAACTACTTTTTCCCATCTACTCTGTACACTAATAAGCAGATTCTTAATAAGGACAACATCCTGTTTCTGGCTGAAATATTTCAAATGGGTTCCAGTTTTGTCCAGCTCTACGATCTGATCCCGATGAGAATTCACTTCTGTGGCAAAAACCTTGGAAAAAAAGGAAAAAATTACTGTGAATATGATGTTGCTCATGCACTGGGTAACACTGAAAAAATAGTCTGATAAAGGATGATGCAGTGGGAAAGACTATAAAATGCAATTTTAAAATAAATTAAACGTTTCTCTGAGTGCCAGCATTACAGGATTCATTTGGACATTGTTAAAGTATCTCCAAAGAGTGGGAGAAAAACATTGCACATCTGTTTCTCTACATACCTTGTGTTCATCAATTTGAAACAAGACAGTATCCAAGATAAGACTTGGCCGAGAAGCTGCAGTTAGAGTTTGCTCAGCCTGAGTAAGCCAGTTGATGAAGTCCTGAAGTGAGTTGTGGAACTCCATTGCTAAATTGAGGGCTTCTTCCAGTTTGGTCTGTAAAGATATGTCATACTTCAATAGCAGTTGATGTTTTATAGGTGCCTCAGCCAAGAAAACCATTCATTCTAGCTTAGCATTTTGAAAGAGTCCTTATTTTTAAACATTTTTCTATCTCAAAGTTTCTGAGTTTTATATTTTAAACTAACAGCTTACATATGAGTATATCAAAGGGGACAGAAAAGTAATAGTAACTTTAGATAGACAAACAGAAAATACAGCATCTATTATCAGATTAAAATTTTCCACATTAGAACATTACATCTTCTGCTACTTGATTGTAATGGAACATGTGGGGTCACCAATTTCAATACAAAACCAATAGAATCTCAGAAATCTAAGGCAGCGTTACGCCTCGGGGAGACTCAAAGAGGTTATCTAATTTATTCTCTTGTACTAAAGAAAAAATAAGTTTGCCTAGATCATATCTTTTAAACAATGCCCAACTGTCATTTTTGTTGCCGGAATCAGCACTAACTTTGGATACAGTTCTGTTTTTTTTTTTGATTACTGAAAGCAGGGGCAGAAAGCAATCACACTGCTGCACTAGCTTAGTACTCTGACCTTACAACTTCCTGCAAGAAGGTGCTCATGTTGTATATTAATTAGTTTGATATTTTTACATTATACAGTTATCTTAAGAGACATGAACATTCTTACTTTAAAGTACAGCTAAGTCGTGAGTTAAATATTTATGCTTTATACAAATTAGGGCTGTACAGAGTTCCTCTCTTTGTGGTTATTGATACTATTCATTGTTTGACAGAGGTAGAACAAATGGACTATACTTCATGAAGGAATAAAAGCAAAATGAAATTAGTAAAATGAAAATGTACGTTGCACATCAGTGAAATCACGCAACTGAGTTATGTTAAAGCAGAAGGTAGTCACTTGAAGCAGGTGGCAGAAGGCCAAGAGTTTGAGAATTAAAAAAAAATGGGTAAAAGCTAGGAAAATTAAAGCAGCAGCTCTGTGCTGAGAGGGAAATAAACTTGAATGATCAAATAAGTTTATTCATTCTCTCCTGTCTACAATCACTATAACAAAAAGCGCAAAAGCCCTTAATCTAGAAAATGAGTTGTGTGTCAGTATCTGTTAACATATTTCTATGGAACATAATTCTTCCTTTCTCACCCCTCCTCACCCACAATTATGGTAAATTAACTTCTTGAATCCCACTGGTTCCTAAGCAAATGCTAAACATACCAATAAATTCTGCGTAACTGCCTCTATAATTAATTCTAATCTGAAAAATCAAGCAAGTACCTATGTATAAAGGGACAGGAGCATAACAGGCTTAAATACATGATTTACACTTCGATCTTTATTTAAAATCACGTACTTTTCTTTCATTGAGCTTTGTTTGTACTGATTCCCATTTTTCTTTTAAGTTATTTATGTCCTGCTCAACGTTCGTTTCAGCAGATTCTGGGCATCTTGCAAGCATCTGCTGGCCTTTCTGCATTAAACACTTATACGTCTCTTCTTTGGCTTCAAAGGCAGCACAAAGTTCCTAAATTAAGAAATCACCAAAAAAAAAGAAGTCAGGTAGAAATTCAATACTCTTTACAAAACGTTAGCATAGTATCTGTTCTTCCCCCAACATTTTGTGGGTACGATTAAGACTAATACAGGAAACATATGTAATTCATAAAAAGCCAAATGAGCAAAGAAAGGGCTCAGTTCTTCAGGAAATGAGAACTTGTATTGTCTATCAGATGTTTTTTTCTGAGATCCAAAGCCTGGCAAGGAAGTATTATGTGCTTATCTCTCTGTGCAAGATTTGCTACAACTCAGTTGGTTTTAAGTCCATCTGTAGCTGAAACACAAAATGTATCAGCATTATACAGCATGCTGAAAGCCCAGAGCTATCCAACACACCTTCAGAAGTGTGCGGGACAACTTGGGAGGGCTGCTTTATTGTACGTTTTCTCTTGTTTTGTCTGTATCTTCCTTCATTTGCTACGCATGAGCACAGAAGACTTTTTACATACACAGAAGAAGAATGGTAGAATGGCTGGAAGAATAATAGTAACAACTGTTTTAGCTGGTAAGTATTCTACTAACTATTCTTTTCTTTCAATCACACTAAATATGAGGTGGCAAGAGAACTGGAACACTCATACTTCCCTCTGATTCAAAAGAGCACTTTCAAAATTTATAACAGATCATCCAAATGCATCATCAGAGCTGATGCAGACTCTCAAATGAGGAACATGTTCAAGGAGATGAGCAATAAATAACTGGCCTGTAAATAGGAGGGAGAGGCCTTTTCCCTCTGGCTCTCACGAAAGGAGTCTAAAACCAACAGTTTCTCTGGGATAAAAGATACTGGCCACAGGGTTGCATCTGATCCCCAAGGAGGACAAAGCAGGAAGTAGGTCAGACCATAAGCTGAGATTTTCACAAGCCAGAAAGCTTCCTTCACAGTCCACAGGAAGGAAGGAAGGAAGGAAGGAAGGAAGGAAAAGTGCTGTCACCTAGTCTGCTTCCTCCTATTTTCCTAACCTCCCTAAAACATTTTTCTTAGGCTATAAAGCTTCATCTTTCTTATTCTCAGAAACTAACGGATGTCGGTTTGCATGTGTGCATTTTAAGGAACCCAATAGCAACAGGTAGGTCCTATTTGGAGACAAAACCAAAGAGGTAGAAGCTAGCTTTAATAGCCTTTTAGAGTATGTATGTCTGCACTGCAGATGAAGCTCGGGCCTTCCCTCTTCACTCTTCTCCCATCCACACTCAGAAGCTCTCCCTTGAAGCTAAATGACCTTATAATTCAAGCTAATTAGCCCAGAGGGAGATGACAGGGAAAGGGGATCCAGCTTCCACTTCCTGTGCAGTTGACATTCCACAATTCCACTACATGCCCAAAAACGCAGACAAAGTTTCCTAGAGTTCCTACAGCAGCTTATTCTACTGCAGCACTGACCACTCAGCAGGACACGCAGGGAGTGCCGCACAGGGGAGAGGTGGCATAGCACCAGTGGCCACACACACTGGAGCAGAGCTTGGTCTAGAGCTGCCAGTCCTGGGGGCTCACTGCAATGGTTAATTCTGCAATAAAATCACATTCTTAAGAGGGCAGGAGGAATTAAAGTAATTTGAAATAGGGGACCTAGCAGAAATGAATTGGTTTTTGGTGAAGGGAAAGGGATATTAGGAGCAGCACTGGGACAACTGAGGAGACCTCTTTTCAAACCCTTTGCTGCTGGTGTCCTGTAATTTCTATTCATATCCTTTGTATTACTGGTGCTGCTTTAGCCGGAAGCACTACCCAGTCTCAACCTCACTGGTGAACTGATTACAATCGTAGGCTCTTCTATTCATAGCTGTAACACTGATGTTAGACTCAAGATGATGATAACACGTTATTTCTAATGACAAACACAACAAAACACAAAGCAAAATTTTGTTCTTTAGCTACAAGTCACAGATTAACACAGTTTATATCACTTAACGGCAAGTTTGAAGTTTGCAAGGTATAATCAATAGCACTCAACACGACAACTGGCCTCAACTTTTCAGCTGCCAAAAAAAATGAGAATTTACATAGATCTGCATGGATGCAGTGAGGTTTAATTAAACTCTAACCAAATCTTTTTTTTTTTCTTAAGGATTATACATTAAACAATGATGAGTCAGCTTCTGTAGTTATATGATAGCCCACAGCATAGTTACAACTTGCTAAAAGGTTCAGTTAGGAAGTTTTTCTAGATATAGAGTACATATGATCAGGAACATACTCACACTTGCTCTGACTACAGTATTAAACTCAACCTAAACATTCTTTAATTCATCAATATATAAATACAATAAATATAGAAAATGGCTTACTGATTTGCACAGTAAAGGCATGTTACTAAAGAAAAGCCTGAAATTTTCCAGGGAAAATTGTTCTGTCTTGATCTGATTCCAAGTCCAGGATGGAAAATGGAAAGAGCTCCACTGACTCTTCTGGATTTTTACTTAGACCACTCCTTCAACATAAGCGAAAGTTGTCTTTTTAAGACAAGGTGAGAAGGATAGCAGGGGGGTAGGGGTATTTGAAAACAGCAAGGTTCTATTGGTGTTTTGTGTTATTTTTCTTTCATAACTGATTTTAAAATTGTAAGAAAGAAAGAAGAACTCTTCCTCCAAAAAGTAAGATTCTCTCCTTTTTGTTCTCAAATACAGTGTTACTGGTAACTTTTGAAATAAACACAAAAAAAAAAAAACCACCTACATTTTTGGGTAAAAACCTTCAGGATCATTCCAAAATAAAATTACAAACCTATGACAACAGGGTATTTTAATGGAAACTGCGTCAGGCATGCTATAGCTCAAGGGCAATTCAGTAAATATCACTCTCGCATCTGAGCCAGGAGGTCAGGAGTTCAGATCACTGGACTTGGGCTTATATCCAGTCCTAACAGCACAGTACGATTTTATATAAATGGAGCACTATGAACTGCCTCCCTTTGAGGTAAGATATCAAGTTAAAGTGTTGTTTTTCGTCAAGCTCAACAGTTCTCTACAGGGGAAAAAAAACGTAGTATTTTTCTTAAAGAGGAAGAAGGCAATAATTCAGGCAGCCTGACCAGCTTTCCATTTCTAATTAAATCAGACTCCCTATATGACCCAGGAGTCCTTATTACATCTCTGTTGATTACAATATCAGCTTTGGTTAGATAAAGAACAGAGGATCAAGTCATTCATTTCAGGATCCCATCCAAATGAATGTGGACCTTTTTTATATTCATCTTCATATCGTAGAAAAAACAAAAATGTAGTTATGGGAACAGAAGGGAAAAGAGGAATATTAATCACTCCGAAAAAACTGTAAACACTTTCTATTTTTCTTTCTGAGAACGAGATTGCAAAAACTTCTTTTATGTCTGTCTCAAAACTAACAACGGTTTAGCTTTGGGCATCTCCCAAATTACTACTTTTGCAACACTGCAAATAACGGTCCTGGTTTGAAGGCCAGTAAAATGTTTTAAGATACTGTACAGACATTGTGATATATAGACCATGCTCTGTATTTACCATAAACACTCATGAAAGATAGTTAGCCCTGAAATGCAATTTACAAAGCATTCTAACCCTGATACTTACCATATGGGTATTAAGCTGCTCTCTTGCTGTTTCTGGTAAGCCTCCAACAGGTTTTGATGCCAACAGCTGACGTTCAGTGTCTGTCAGCCATTGCTGCATATCTTCAACTTCACCATGGAAACCTTGGGCCTAAATTACACGATATCATTTTAGAGCATACTTAAATGTTTTCCATTCTAATATTAGCTCAGATGCAGAAGTATACTGCCAACGGAATCAATCAGATATCTACAATAATCAAAGGAAATTCCAAACCAAAATTTAAACTTGCTGCATTCAATATAAAGGATAACAACAAAAGACATGGAACCCATGAAAGAAGGCTAAATGAGCAACCGAGAGATCAATGTTCTCACTGAATAGTATATCTATACAGAAATTTCAGCCTTCTGAAATGCATAAGCCAAAATCGGAAGTCTTGATTCAGCACTATAAAAGATAGTGCCCAGCTGTGGAAGATGCAGCTGGATCAAAACTTTCTCCGAATTCAGGAGTGTCTGCATTACGGTTTTTGATTTAGGCCAACTTCTGATACATGTATCTAGGTATTTCATGTTAAAAGGCCCTTTTTCTGAGTTGTCTGTTTATTTGATCATTTCCTGTTCACCTGGATCAAGGCACTGTCCAGCTGCTGTTTCCTTTGTTCTGTTTTTTTCAACACGTTTTGCCAGCGCTGATTCAGAAGTTCCAACTTGCTCCGTAAATTACTTGCTTCTTCAACAGCACTTGATTCCATCAGGTCATTTCCTGCTTTCTTTACTGCTTCCACTGTGGACTGATGAGCTAAAACATCATTTTGCAGCACCTACAATTGGAACACAACATGTATGACTGATTATGTTGGTAAGTTATTGAATGAAGGCAACTACGCTAACTGAGATACTTCTAAGCCTATGACAAGGCAAACGTTTAAAAGTAGCACGAGTATTAGCAATTAAAGTGGAATTAATTAATCTCCCTTCAACCAAAAGCAGTTACACTCAGAATGATATATTTCATTTTTATGCCTCAGCAACAACGCAAAATTATGAAAGGTTTCTGGTACTGCTAGTGAAGAATCATGTCTGAGATATCCAGTATCACTTCACTCAACTTACATACTTTTCTTTAACAGCACTTTTATTTAGAGAGTAAGGTGTGAAAACAGTGTTATATACACTATTTCTGATTGCTCACGGAGCAGTAGGGTAAGAGGAGAAGAGAGGGAGGAACAAGAAGAATATGTGCTTGCTGTATTTACAGCAGTCTGACCGCTGTGATGCCTTTTCATTTATTTCAGGTCTACAACTGGTTTCACGTTATGTTAGGCTAGTAGGACACTTCAACTGTCCTAAGAGCTGGAGAACGATTGTAAAACTAACACCCTAAGACCCCCTCCTAGCTCGTTAAAAACCCATTACCATGAACCACAGTAAAATCATAACGAGCAATAAGTACATTTGGGAAAAGGATGCTGTGTTCAGGAAGATTTCAAAAAGATTAAGAAAAGGCTTTAAAATACCAGATACAGAGGACAGAAAAAGAGTACTTGTAAAATGGTTAAGAAGGGATGATAAACCCTATCTGAAAAATTCAACTTTATGACTGCTCTCTTCCAAGAGGTGTGGTTCTAACTCATTTCTCTCAAAATGCTAGCATATGGAAAAAGAAAATTTAAAGCTAACTACAAAGGAACTTTTAAATAAAATATACAGAGTGTTTGACTAAATAGGGAGTTGCAGGTAGTCCTCGTATACAGAAAGTGCACCACATTTGCATTATTTCTTCTAAGCTAAGCACTAAAAATATGTTATTTTATTCTCCCAGCTGAATAAAGAGACATTCACAAAAGCAGATGCATCTTATTCCTTCCTTCCTGCTGAGGCTCACTAAGAACAAGGTCTATTCTTTCCAAAGTTATTCAAGAGATGGATGTTTTTCCAGGCTACCACAGGAAGTGCTACTGTGTGAACTTTCTAACCTCTAAACTCTGTTTTTTGAAAAGGAAGTAGACTGGTTCATGTGTTTGCTGAACTCCTTCAGCACCCAAGGTGGATGAAGTAATCAACGATGTCTGAATGTTCTTCGGTAGTAAAACACTTCCATTCACTGAGAACGTATGAATTTCACAGAGTGGAAGTTGGGTTAGTAGGTTTTTTTTGTTTGTTTTTTTTTTTTGTAAAGGTGTGTTTCTAAAGGTAGTCACAAAGGGCATGTATATATTTCACTCTGCCCACGTTCCAACTGAACACACAAAAGGCTCCAGAAGCTGTACAGAAGCTGTAAAACTGCATTAACATAGAGAACAAAATGCCTAAATTATCTTTATACTGTCAATGTCAGTCTATCCTCTCTAAATCCAGAAAAAACTCTGAACAAGAATCCTTTTCACATGATATGCAAGGCAAAATTTAAATGGCAGATTTGAAGAAAAGGAGAGGATTTATGAGGTTAGTATGAAATCTCCAGCCCTACCAAAAGCTACCTAATCATGAACCTCACTGAGCCACATAAACAGGTAGAGAAGGTTTCTCCCTCCTGGGAGATAATTCTTCAAAATAAAGGAAAAATGGAAGGATTCTTCCAAGGGCTCCAAAGGCACACTAGCCATTAAAAATAAAAAAAGATTAAACTTACATTGTAATTTACAAAGACATATAAAGATGAAGGCAGGGTTATCCCTAAAGTTTGCTGGGAGTTTCAGAGCAGCATCCTCTGTTTTCATTGGTCACAGCTGAGATACAATTTTGCAGATTTCAGAACACATTGCTTTTTCTCTGAGAAGCAAGAAACAAGCACAGCTGTTTAAAGGTTTAAGTGCATTTTGTAAGCCTTGGCCCAAAAAGAACTAATCAAGGAGTTTATTGCTTCAGGGAGAGTAGCAGGTATGACGACTTTAGAGTTTCCTGGGTCAAATGAAGGTGAATGAAGGTGGAGACTAGGGTGAGCTGCTCTTTTTCCATAAAACCTATGCCAGTTGCTTGGTATATGCAAGGAAGGAAGGCATATGGAGGAGCAAGAGGAAAGATACTAGTTATTCACTTTCAAGCCTGCATTTCAGCCATAATCTGCACCTTGGAAATCTCAACAAATAATTATTTATCAACTATCAAGTTTTACAACAACACTCATCACAAAGATAAACATCAAAAGAACATTTCAGTTAATATTCAGTATAATTACATACATGATGTTTGGCAAGTTCAATTTCAATAGCCTTGGGGTCTCCACCCACAGGTTTCTGTTCATTCAGCAAATCTTCTGTATGTGTCAGCCACGTCAGTAACTCATCCAGAGCATGCTGGAACTGCCCCAAAGCTAGCAAGGCACCTTCAAGCTTGTGCTATAGTGAAAATAAAATAAAATTAACAATAAAACGGCTTCATGATGCTGTTGAATTGGCTTAAATAACCACCAGTCCCTGCATTCACCGAGTGGGGTTCAGGCATCTGATAGCATTAAAAAACAGAGAGAAACAGTAACACAAGAAACCGCCTCTATAGTTAGAGCTGATTAAGCACTTCCATTGTAAAGATCTACAATCCAGGCTTAAATTCCTGACCATTACAAATCCCATAACCAGAATAAAGTTTGAAGGTTCTCTCAGCTGAGATATGGTGTTAATTTTAATCATTTAGAATATAATTTTAACATAAATGCAACTTGGTGCATGAACTTTTAAAAACTTTTTCTCCGCAATGAAATGAGTCAATTTAGAAAGAAACACACTTCAAAGCACTGCATCTTTAAATATCTCTGTTTTGCTTTGATAACTGAGTGTTTTGGAAAGAGCGCTACATAGTTTAATATTAAAGTTTTTAAGAGAAAGTGTTCGATTCAGCAGTTGATTTTGGTTTTGCACATATAAACATGTGTTTAACTGCCAATTGAGATGTTATCAAAAAACCAACATGAAATAATGACTTGATGTGACACTGCTGATTGAGGAAGTGACACAAAAATACTGCCACAGGTTTAAAAATCATGAAAGAACTCAGTAAATGGTGAAATTCCGATTTTATTACATATAGTTCTGTAATCTCCAAAACAAAAAAGACTAAATATATAAGATGATGCATACAGCATGCACTAAAAAAGCTTTTCTTGAAAATCTAAGTCATGAATAAAGCCCCCACCTTTAAGTTTATTTACCTGTCTATTGATAATTTTTTCTTCTAGGCTGTCCCACATCAATTTGAGCTCTGAGAGAGGGTCTTGAACAGTGTGCCTGTCACTTTCCTCTGTTACCTTCTTCAGCAATAGTTCTGCCTGGTGGTTCAGTCGTTCCATTTCTATCTGCTGCTGATAAGCTTCTGTCTTAAATTGCTATGATAAATATAAAAAGAATACAAATAAACATACCACATGTAATGATCATTTTGAATATAGCTCAGTATAGCAATGTTTACAATGCTAATGTATCACTGTCAGCTTTCATAAGTTTGAGTGTTTCTTTTCTTTAATATTAGTGCCATATAAATATATTTCCTGGGTCAAAATGCACGCAAGGCACTGATAATCCAGACAATCTCAGCTAACTGAAAATATGCAATAACGTCTTGCTATTCCATCAGATATTGCTAACTGTGAACTGAGGATGTTAAAGGAAGATGCACAAGAGTATTCTCCAATGATCTTTCTGGTTTGTAACAAAGGCAGAACATATCCTGAGTACTTTCTAGCTTTTGTGGTTGTGGTAATATAGTACTTTGATTCATATGAAGTTGCATCATAAAACAGATAAGATAGATTAAACAACCTGCCCAGAGCCAAAAAACATCATACAAGTCAGAACGAAAACCAAGGACTTCCACTTGATCATTACAGTGATCCCTGGTTTTTATTTAAAATTTTAATTTAAAATTTTTATTTAAAATATGTATAATAGCCTGCCAGCGTCAGGAGCGTACCACGTCAAAGATCCGTACGGAGAGGTTTCTAAGTTAGCCTGAGATAGAGGTTTCTAAGTTAGCCTGAGATTTTGATGTACAGCTTACTAGATATATTGGGAATGACATACATGACCCTTCCGAGCATTTAGGTAAAACCTATAGTGGCAGAAGTGAAAAGGTTTGGGGGCATTTTCCTAGTGCCTCAAGGAAGCTGCAAATGCTGGATACAAGAAAATATGAAAGTCATGACAAAAGAATCCTCTTCGTAATCTTATCACCTTTGAAATAGAAGAAATGCTATGACAACTATTTTTCAGCTATCAGTACATATCCACAGAATAAAATGCAATCTTACCAAAATCAATGCCAAAGACTTCAGCCATACATTTTAAAATGATAAGGTTGCAATGAAACATAACTGGAAATTTTCACATAGATTCTTTTTACTAAAAATTGAAAATGAAAATTGCTTTAACTCTTGAAAAACACAGAAAAATACTGAACAACACAGGAAATACAGAAAAATGAAAAATATAAATGAAACACACAGCTAGTTCATACCTTAAGTTCCTCAGTTTGCTGCTTCACTGTCTCCAGATCTGTTCCAACTGGGGACATAGATGCTAACTTGCTGCCAGCAATGTCTACCCAGTCAAATATTGCCTGAAAGTCACAATATGAAATTCAAGTGTGAGCAGAGAGAAATAGTATCATTTTTTAAAGCTATATTATGTAAAGCATCAGAATTTTTTTCACTCCAGAGAACAACATTGCTACCTGCTTTGAAAGAAAAGAGCTTTTTTCAATGAAAGCTAAAATCCTGATGACACAAGGGATCAAGTACTGACTACACTTAAGTATTCCATGCAATAGTTACAAGAACATATGTGCTGAAAAACTGAGCTTTCGTTAGCAGCAATATTCTGCCAGTACTATTCATGCTGAGTAGCACTTTACTTCTTGAATACCCTAAAAAGTAAATACAGAACAAACTCTCCATTTCATAGTCTCTCAGAGCCAAGATGAAAGGCAGTAGCTGAATGATATCACACTTTAAATGATGATTAACTGCATATCATCAACAAAGCAAACTTCCATTGCAGGGCAATGTTAGCTGTGTAAGGAACACAGAACATGACCCCATCGGTATTTATTAGGTAGTGAAGGACCATAACTGAGCTAGACTGCATCTCAGTAGGATAATGCAGTTACAGCTTTAAACAACAAATTAAGTTTCCTCATTTCTGAGACTGTTCAAGTACTTGTTTTGTTCCTGATACAGTGCAGAACAACCTCAAGGGTACTCTACTTACAGCTTACTAACTGCTACAACAATCCAGGGAATTGCATAGGAGAAAGTACTTCTGCTAGGCCCTTTCCTCCCTGCCTTTTAGCCATCATTCACAAAGCAGGAGTGCTTGACAGAGCTGCCTACTGCTACATAAGTTTCCAGAGAAAAGGAAAACTACCCCCAACAAGCTCAACAGGACAAGGCAGCTGCTGTGCAGTTAAGAATCTGCTTGTAATACTTTGCATATTGTTTACTGAAATGAGCATAAGAAGGCATTTAAATACTGTTCTTGCACAACATATTAAGCTTGCACAATATCCAACGCATAACCAAAGGAAATGGAAAGCATTTAAACCTACAGCAATCTTCCTATTGTAACCCTACAATCAACCTCTGTACAGTAGGAGCATAAAAGCATTTAGAGAAAAAGATATAGTGAGGTATCCTGGAAAACAGGCACAATGTATTATTATTAAGGAATGTTTTGCTACTTGATCTTCACAGAATACACCAGCAGCTTGTGTCAGTGCCATGTGAAATTGAAATTGTAAGTTTTAAAGATTTAAAGACTCAAGAAAGACAATAATCCCACTGAGTAAAGCAAAAAAAAAAAAATCTGCCATATTTGATCATGTTTTGAAATGTTTTCAAATGTTTCAATCTTCCAAACATTCATTGACAGATGATATAAGACATATCGTCCAGACAAAGCTATGAAGAATACGCACACAAGTATACAACACATATAATGAAAAAGATATCTTAAAAACCTGCTGGACAATTTACCTATGGATTTAAAAATCTGAATAATCTTCTAAAGTACTAGGATTGGATAAATTGCACTATAAATTAGTATAGTGGTCCAGAAACAGTTTATTAATACTTTTTTTTTTTTGCTTCAAATATTCAAATTTATTTACTTAATAGACTTCTGGAAATGCTAGAATAAAATTAAAGTGATTTGACCTTGTCCTGTACCCCAACCAAACGGCAGCAGTGAGTATATGGACCAGTACGAACATCACAAAAACACGCGAGCAGAATTACCATGCATTTGTGTGGTATTGCTCTCATCATTAAACAATGAGACTTTAATTTGGAATCTAAACATACTGCAATATGTGAACAATTACATAAAGAAAGCAAACTAATACAGTTACTGTGTAATGCAAAAAAAAGAGAGAGAGAGAGAGAGAGAGAGAGAGAGAGAGAGAGAGAGAATGTATGGCTGCTTAAGAAAATAGTTCCTACAATCAGAATGATGCATTACCTGTCACCTACCCAATCACATGACTTTTCTTGTCTTTCCTTTTTTATTTAATACAAACAGCATTAAATCATGCTAACTCAGAATCGGGTTAGGTATATCATACCATCTTACCTGCAGTCCATCTTGGTACTGAACAGCTGCCTGCATAGCTTCCGCAAGCTTGTCTACCCGTTCTTTCCATGTTTTGTTTAAGGCATCCCAGGCAGAATTCAGCTGTAATTGTAAGTAAGTGCAGTTTACTCCAAAGGCCAAAAAGAATTTTACTGCAGTACAACTTGCATTCACTAATTATTCACTAGTCAATAACACCAATAAATTACACATATTTCATATTCATTCCACATTAAAACTCTTGTTCTTCCATGCATAGTTAGTTTCCGTCAGAATACACTAAAGGTTCTGGATTACAGAAGCTGAGAACTTCACTACTGATTGTTGAGCATTTTTATTAACACATGGATTATAGTTAATATGCGAAACACTATCATGAAATCCTGCAGAGCTGCATCATTATAATGAAGGTAGGTTAAAAGAAACTTATATTGCTGAACATGAAAGAAATCAGTACTGCGTAGACGTCCAAACAGGATTTTCTCAGTTAAGATGTCTCACCTGGCACACGAACCATATCTATCTGAAACTTATTCTAGTGTTATTTTTGCACAATTGACCATCTATTCTACTAATCGGGGGATGCTTTTATCATCCTTTACAAAAATTGTAATCCATAAATCAATAAAATTAAATTGTATGTACATAGTAATCTAATCTGAGTCAAGATTTATTTAAGTGAAAGGCAAACTTTAACACAAAGGCTTCAGGGACACCTTACTTTTGCCCCTCCCTCCCATATTCTTCTGATTTTCAAAATATTTGGGGGAAGAGGGAATACCAATTTCAGCTGAACAAGCACCTAACAACAGATTTAAGCATCTCCATTTCCCATACCTCATCTATACTCTTGTTGACAATAGGTTTGTCAGGCTCTCCACAAGCAGCTCTAAGTTCAGAGCCAAGGTTCACAACTGTTTCTAGTTCTTCTTGCAGTCCATCAATTTCTTCTTTAGCAGCCTACAAGGAGAAAAAAATCCAAAGCTGCTAAATTTAATAATCTACATACATCTTGCTTTTAAGATAGAACACTGCAGGCCTTGGCTTTTTTTTTTTTTTAATTGGATGCCTAAAATATAAGCAGCCCTCTGCAGTGTCAGAGTAGAACCAATTGATATTGGTCTGAATTATAAAATGACATCATAAACCACTGGTACATGAGATGAAAAAAAAAACAGGAAGTTTTAAATTAGATTCCTTTAATCAGAATGTTTTCTTTTTCAAAGATTATCATTCTACTTTCAAATTTTAACTATCAGCATAATTACAGGTTCAGCGCATGAGCATAATATATACATCTGTATGTCTTTCATTTAGATGTTACATATTACTCAGGGAATCTAAAATATGTATGACTTTAAAAAATCCCAGTGACATACCTATTATACATATGTTTATAAACAGATATGTAAATATAATGACAGATATAAGTTACATGGCTCAGTGCAATTAAGCATTGATACATATCATTTGCCACAGCCTTTTCAGAACCACTATAGTAAATTTCTATATAATTATCCCCCTTGGTTTCTAAAAGAATTCTCCTGTGGTATTTCATAGTAATTCTGCCTTTTCTCTGCGTACTGAAAATGAAATACTTTAAGTTAACCAAACACTTTCTACTGACCTCTGCAGCTTCTTGCTGTTGCTTGACTACAGAAGGGTCAACTCCAGGTCCCTCCAATTCTCGAATGAAGTCCTGAGTATCTTTAATAGTAGCTACAAGAGCCATGTGATCACACCAAAACTTTTCAGCTAGTTCCATTACATCCAACAATTTTGCCTCTCTTTCCTCAGTCAAGGTCTGGATGTCTCCCCAAACGAGGACCATTTGGTCCAGTTTATCTTGAACAGCTAAACGACAAAGGAACTAGTTTACTACCTTGGCAAACAGTTCTTGGCTATAAGTATCTCTATAGTTCTACGACAGAAACAGTCATATGTATACATTTTAAAGTTTAGATACTAAATTGTTTCTTTACAGGACTCTTTATAATGTTAAGGGGAAACAATCGATACAGCCTTTCAAAATAAAACAGAGATCATATCCAGGACGAATTATTAAACTAGTGCCTTGCTTTTATACACCTTCAGCAGCTTCTCCAGGAGAACGCAATCCCCAAATTAGTAGTAAAAAATGAAGAATTTTATATACTGCAGCTTGCTATATTTCAGTTACATGAAACTTTCTTCAATTTACTACCTTTAGCAGATACATCCTTATCAGCTCCTTCTGAGCGAGCAATCATTTCCTCCCCTCGCTGTTTAAGCGTCTCATACACTGGCTGAAGCTTTTCCAGATCCACTGATACATTCTTGTTTTCACTGATCTGCTCTTTAATCTTCTCAACTTCTGCTGAGATTGAAGGTGGCTGCCTCAGACGTTCAACTATGCGCTTCAGACTCTCAAGAGTTGGATCTATCTTGTCATGGAACTGAGAAGGTGGTAAGGGATATAAAGAAGGAGTAGAGTAGTTAGAAGCAGAAAATGATTTAAAAACTGCATCTCAAAACTATCTTGGAAAAAGGTACTTAAAAATTACTATATTGAACATCTCTAGCTACGTTACCATACCCATTCTTGTGGTTCTTCCTCTCTTCTAACACCTCAATTACAAAGAGGACCTTGCAAAATGATACTTCCTCTCAGGTTTAAGAGCTATGGAGTTTTACTTTGAAGTCTGGGCTTACTCTTGAGAAACTCCATCTAAAGAGACTTTACATATGGTACCATTTATCTGCATATAGTCCTGCCTAACTAATAGATTACTTTGTACTGTATTTTCGAGAGCCGCAGCTCTCTAACTTCATCAGTTTAGAAAGATATGTACCTTACTATTAAATACAAGGCCAAAAAATATACACTACATAAATATTCTCATATCATGACCAACAAATTGCACATAAACACAGATTAAAATTTGAGGCATAAGGTCATTCAAAAAGACATCTGCTACTGCCCAGATGCTGCTGGTCAGCACTGTAATGGCACATTATTTTCTGCAACTAAAAACACACAAGAGTGTGTGTTATGTCCACCCACCTTTGAGTCCAGGTGCCTAGATATTCAACTACAATTGTGTCAATACGGTTCACCCCTTGGTACAGGTCCAAAGTTAAGCTCTAGTATATGCCTTTGGATCTATACAAATTGCAACAAATGACTCAACATCATGTCCCTGTCAAATTATGGAAATTAACTGTGGGTAAAACTAATGATCCACCAGGATCTACCAAGAGCTCTCGCCATGAAACTTGGGAAAGGTGCTAGAAAGAGCACAGCGAAGCAGGGTTACCTGACGTGAAAAAAATGCCACTTCTCTTCCATTCGAAGGAACATAGGCAAAACAAATGTAATTATTTCTTCCCACTGTACAACCCACTTCAAATCAGACTGTGTGACTAATGGTATGGACTCAGTGTTTTTGTTAGAAGAAGTGTGAATACTGCACAAGTAGAGAACTGCGTTAAGATAAGCATCCTTCCCACATTCAAAGCTTCTGAAAAAATCTATTGGGTCAACAAAACCTTACAGAAGTGACGAAAGTTAAATTGGCCATATTCAGGTCTATATTTTAGGGTGTATATATATTGCATTTTAAACTTGTCAGTCATTGAATGAACCTCACTGTAGTCTTACTACAATGAATGAGACAAGGTGTTTTAGACCTTAAAAGGAAGAAAAGGTAGGTCATTGTATCCTCTCATTCAGGCTCCATATTCAGGCTTATATACTGCCTTTGATACATCATGCAATTTAATATAATTTAAAATCTGAAGAGCCAAATAATTATTTTTCCAGAACTGTCTAGACAAACACTGACATATCCACTCTACTACAGAGCCCTGATAATATATAGTTATGTATCTTAGTAAGATTATATACAAGTACCTTCTGGGAGTTAAGAATGTTTTTCTTTGGCATCTGCATATACATTTATGTATATGAAATGAATGTTAAAGTATTTCACAAGTAATTAAGCAATTTCCCAAGATGTGGTTATATTCTAGCTGCTACCAAAGAATGCACTTTTATCCTTGCTTTCTGTACTTAGACAGTACATTGTGTTTATGTCTATCACATACGAAACGGGGGGGCTGGAATACTAAATAACTAACTTGATTTTCAAATATGCAGCTCCAAATGGGGAGAGGACTGAGCATTTATGATAAACACCAAATCTACATAATCAGGCTTATTTCAGAGGTGTGGATAAAGTAGCTGTTTAGAATGGCTGAAAGTATAATATAATAATGCCCATAATCAGTTCAAAAACAGGTTGATCACATCGGATGTCACCTTTTTTTCCTTATGTTCTTAAGCTCAGTTGAAAATGGCTAGAAACATGAGGTAAGTACAATAACCTGTGAAGAAAATTATTTAGAATGCAGACTTCATGAGAACTTTAAGATCTGTTTCTTAATTTAGTATTTTAGCTCTGAGCAGAATATAGAACTAAATTTCCAGGGAACAGGAAAAAAAAAAAAAGAGGAATTTCCCATAAAGACAACACTGTAGAACATTCCGTTTTTTGTATGGGTTCATGTCCACAGTTTTAATGAGTCCTTTCTTGAATTTGAAGTTGAGTAAAAGACAGAATTTCAATTTGGGTTAATTGCTGTTCAATCCAAAATTCGAAAGTCTCTAGGTTCTGATACATAACAGCACACTAATGGACGCTCATGCCACAGGCTGATGCACTTAAAATACATACCTTTTATGGATTTGATCTCAATTTTACGCTTATGATGACACTTTGTGAAGTCTAGTTTTGTTCACAATACTGCTACAGAGTTGATTTGTAAAATGCACATTAACTGTTCAAGCATATGCCATTAAGTTCTTGTGGGCTTACAATGAAGAGTAAATGATAAACTACTACCGCCACAGACAAACTACCCACTAGTTCCACTGGTAAAGGGCCATAACTAAAGTTGCCAATTTCTAGATATAAAAATATGCAAGTTATACACATAACTGATTAACACTGTTATCCACAGGCAAAGGAAACATCAACTAGTAACACACCAGTAAGAGGAAAAAGAATAAGGTAAAAATAAAACTCCACATTTTTAGCCCAAATGTTCCTTTTTCAACTTCAAAATTATAGCTTGAGAAGAGATAACATTTTGCAAATGCAGCAGAGGCATAATACTGACCAATGTATAAAATTAGAACCCCTTGACGGATAGAAAATCAATACCGTGAGCAGAGAGATAAACATTCACAGACCATTTGGTTGAAAAATCCAGATAAAACAGGAGTTTGGTCTTGATATATACATACAAGATGACAGTGTCTGTGTATCTTTCCATTTGAATGAATCCAATTATACTTTAAACTTAAACTGATACCTGGGTACACTGAGATATGGCTTCATCCAGCGCCAGTGCTCGCGTTTTGACATCTTCCTTAATTTTACTGTAAAGGGTGTCAGCCGCCACATATTTCTCTTGGATAGAAAAACCTTCTCCTGGGCTCAGCTCCAGCAACTGAGGCCCGGTTTTGTTCATCTTATCTATATGAGGCTTGTGCTCAGCGATCAGCTCACGCAGTTGCTATAACAAACCAAACAACTTATCAGTTTCTTATGCTTACATCACCGTATTACAGCTGTCCACACTTCTACTAGATCCAGCTGGCAAGAAATCCCAAACAAATACCCTTCATCCTAATGTATAGCACAAATAATATCAAATAAAGACAGTGATTGCTCTGCCAGTGATGGCTCCCTTTCCAACACGGATGGCTATCGAGTCATAAAACATCACAATTAAAGACTGGAAAGGCCTATGCAACAAACTTGCAGAACATATTACGTGTAAGATGCTAACTCGGCATGCGACACTGGCAACAGGCACGCACCCTCTATCATTTTTAGCACCTATAGTGACAGAAATGGCCACAATATTCCAGACATTCGTGTAACGCCAGATATAGCCTTTTCATGCTGATATTTGCTACCTGCCACAAAGCGTTCCGTTGAAGAACCTCATGGAATGAGGCTCTGACATTGCAAGAATATTAATGCAAATTACCCTTGATTTCAGAATAGGAAACTAACCCAAAGAGGAGTCAAAGAAATAAGGGAAAAGGACAGAGGCAAAGGAAGATAGGTCAGCAGATAACACTCAATCCAGTTTAGCAGTTGCTGCTCTGGTCTCCAGATCATACTCGTTGCTCACTGCTGTTGAGCGTCTTCTCAACAGCACTGTTACTTAGTGGACACAAAGGTTAACAAGTAATTAATAAGTAAATTAAATTTGATTTCAACTGCTAACTCCCTCTCATCGCCTACCACCTGAGTAAGTTAAAACTGTGGAGAAAAACGTGGTTGTGGTAGTGAAAGGTCACAAGGTAATCCTTCCACCTTACAATTTGCCCAAGTATTTTACTTTCATTTACTTTTACCAGCGGAGCTGACAAAGTGGAAAATTTGGGAGTAGCCCAATCTTTTCTACCAGTTTTATTTATTTTCTCAGTTCATCCTTTCTTTTTCAAAACAATCCTACTGTCTGGAGAGGCCTTCTCCCTCTCAGGGCAGTCAACTCCATGCACTTCTATCCTATAGCTGCTGTGCAGGAACAGGAGAGGCTAGAGCAGATACATGCTCTGTTCCTCCTAGCTCAGGCTTTGTTTAAGTTAACGAAGGCTGAGAAGAGGGCTTATATCAGTCACAGTGTAAATAAATCCTCTTTTCTTCAACTGAGGTCCTTGCCTTAAAAAGAAATCCTGACAGCTTGCTTATGTGCTCTTCCCGAGAAGAGGAGAATGAAAGCACAGTAACTGCGACTCTCCACTGTCCTCTGATGACCAAAAAAAACCAATGAAAATGCAAGAAAACCCGTCTCTAGCTCCTTACTGAGAAAGCAATTCTATTTGTATATGTTGCAACAAGAAAAATAACGTTGATTAGTAGAGAAGAGGAAAAGACTACACCAAAAATATTTATAAAGTTTTTAGAAAATCATTTTACGTATTTTATCTTTGTTCATGAATAGATCACTTCACACAAGGCCAGAGTCCCCATTTCTAGGGACAGACCTTACGCTAGTAATCTGCCCAAGGGTACATTCCAAACAAATTGACTGCATGTTACTAACACAGAATCACCTTTATGTATTCCACAGCTGTACGTAGAATGAAGCTAATAATCAGTAAATATTTCAGAACAGAAAAATAAGTGAATAGAAAAAAGTCTACACGCATTTTTTTTTTAAATATAACTATAAATGATTTGGTCTTTGCCATGACCAACTACTGGGTAAACAATTCCAGTAAACCAGTATTTCAGATTAGATTACTTGTTAAAATTGCCTGACATTAATCTTCTACTTAACAAACAAATCTTCAGCTAATGGCATAGCCCAAGGAAAATACAAAAATAGAATCTCATATGAAGGGACTCTCATGCAAGTAGAATGATTAAAGCAGATGGGGAACAATTCTGAAAGTAAAGCAAGCATGATCTGGGTCATGATGACTAATAAAGATATTTTGTACAGTTCATATAATACGGCTGGTCTTAACAGAGAATGCTTGCTCACTGTGGACCTAATAGGAAGATAAATGAGTGAAGCCAGTGTTTACCAGTACATATGAGTGGCATATTTTCATTAATTAGCCTCAGAGTAAACAAGACTTTGAAGGTAGGGTTCATCCTGTCTAATTTGAGGCACTTAACTGAGGTAGCTAAAATAAAAAAACTAGTTACTCCATGCTCAATAGAGAGAGACAGGTATCTCCAGTGGCAATTCAGGCTTGGCATGTGTTAAAACTTCTAGGTTCTTGGTGGGATAAATACAGTTCTATATATTACAGGTAGCCATACATGAAACATGCTGGTTTTTTTTCATTCCAGCTGATTGTTCTTCTCTGTAAGAAAGCCCATATGGAGTCCAGCTAAAAAAATCGTAGCCTTTACTTTGTGATTTTATGGTGAATAATTTTTTCTTTTAATTACTACATAATAAAACATATTTTACATGAAAAAGGGCTAAGGGATTCACTGGAACTGAAGCACTGAATTCTTGGCCCCCTAGCTGTCCATCTTCTCGGCTCAGCAAAGTTTAATTTCCATGATACCAGCAAAACTAATGCCAAATTTTTCATGTGTTCATAAGATCAATATATGTGCATATTTAGACACAGATGTACGCATAGGCAGTACTTCACTTTTAGCATGCTCACAGCAGGTACCCTAGTTGTCCTGCTTTATCCTTTTTTATTTATTGCCACAGCTTCCAATCTCCATTTTATCTGTTTACAAGTCCGGTTTGTTCTAACACTGACATTTAAGGGAACTTTTAAACATACTTCTAAGCTATTAACTTTTGTATGCCCAAATATCTCACTATAATGGCAATCTTTCTTCCTTTAGCTCTCTCTTACGCTTACAACATCGTTTGCTGCCTTCCCCTGAGAATCTTGTCTGCACACAGTGCTTGGGAAACAGCATGATTTTGAAAATGTATTTTGTATTATTATTTAAATAACTTTCTTCAACGGAAGTATAATTACTTGGGTTTTAAACACTCAACTGAGTACAGTTCTAAGGAGACCACTACATGGTTTGTGACACTATATTTTTAAAAAATGGCAAAATTCTTACCCGATGCTGCTCTTGTTGTTGCTTTAAAGTTTCATATTCAAGGGCTGGGGCTGGAAGCTGAGAGATGACCATTTCTGTTTCAGTTAACCATGGCCAAAGCTCTTCATAAGTCTCCCAGAACTGGTTAACCAGGGACTGAGCCCGTTCCAGTTGGAGGTTTCTCTCCGAGTTCATTTGACAGACTGTATCATATTTCTGTAAGAGGCTTTCCAGTTTTTTCTATAAAATAATATGAATAAAAAATAGCAATACATGTCTTCCCACATTAGCTGTTTGTAAGACCTCTATTTACTCTCATATCTTAATAGCCTCTGATAATTATAGCATCAAACCATAGTGCCCTGAATTTTAGTTTTTATAATACTTCTATAGTTCCAGAGTGTTTAAAATGGATGGGATCAGTACAGCAGGATATCTGAATCTGGTAAGAGTACTTTTTAGGTCTGATATTTACATAGGGCGTTTTATTCACAGGGCACTATTCAAGCTGCAGATTGTTTGACTGCAGATCTTAACCCCAGCTCTGCACTGAAGACACTCATCTTCAGGGATACTTGGCAGAAAGTGAGCCTTTCACAGCATTTCTGAATCAAAGCACCATGAACAGTGCAAAAAAATCTGTTTTTTGAAGATCTGACAAGAGAATAGGGTATATTGTTTACTTTAAACTTTAAACAGAAACCACGCAACATTATTTTCCAGGTTAGCATATGTTAATTACTGAAGATGTGTTGCCATTAATAATACGATAGTTAGAACTATAAAGTTTAAATATTACAAATCTTCTTTCTTCGGGCATGTGATAATAAAAATAATTATCAACTAGCTATACATTTTTCCTATGGAAAGCTGCCCATGTTATCATTTTTATGAAATATTATATGTGGCAAGGCACATAAATGCTAGCCTTGGAAAAACCAGACATATAAATAAGCCATTGAATGTGAAGCAGGGAATCTGCTTTTGGCAGAACAAGCCAAAATCCTTTCATTTGTTATGTCTCGCATGTAAATTAAGTATAGAGATGCTATCCAAAGGACAAAACAGAGTATAACACACAGATGCATAGTATTTTAACTAATACAAATATTTAATAAAGGCTTACATAAAATTGTTCTCCCTTAATTTAATGGCTATTTTTTAATTGATTGAACATCTCAGCTGTTTTAAACTTAAGAGCAAATCCAATTTATTCAGACATCCTGCAGCAGAGCACAATTAGCGAAGTACTGTTTTTCAAGGAGGGCAGTCATTGGAAGGACCGAAGTGACACAACAAGCATATACACAAGTTCACTATAACCTAGTGAAAAAACAACATTCTTAAATGCTAGTAAGAAAAATCCACTTTACATATACATATATATGTATGTATCATTAATCCATCTATCCATACATGTGTGAAGAGAGAGAGAGAGAGAGAGAGAGAGATGTGCATATGTATATGTGGATATACATAAATGTACACACACACATGCACACACACACCCCCACTCCTCTCTCAGCCCTCAAACTCAGGCCCTCTGCATATACAGAAACACAGGCACCAGAATGCCCTTCATGAGCTGTGCTAGTCAACAGGACGGAATAATCTCTGTAAAGGTGGCCCAAACTAGAAATCAGCAGAAACGCAAGTATAGATTCACAGTGAGATGCATAGCTAGTGGGCAGGTACGGAAGTACATGTGCACAGAGCTTCATAGACCCCAGAGAAACAAGGAAGACAAACAACCAGATTTCACGCACACCACACGAGATGACTACACCTTACTCACTCAAATATCTCATTGGCTAAAATACTATTTACAGTGGATGAAGATGACAATTCCGGCTTCAAATTAATGCCAGACAATGAAGCAAGTACTCACTGCTTGCTCTTTGAATGCCCTGAAGAAGCAATAGTGATACACAACATTTCTTCTAGTATTATGATCCTCAGACTAGAAGAAGCGGTAACTAATGCTTTTTCATTAATATTTAAAAAGATACATTATAGAAATCCTTCCACTTGATACATGGCCTTCAGATCCACCATTGTAGCTGCAATTTACGGAACTTTACCTTCATGGCCTGTTTCTCTTCTTCTGTGCATGTGTTCATAATCTTATCCCCAGATTTTACAAGTTCATCTATAGCATCTTTGTGCCTCAAAATCTCCATGGTAAATGCCTTGAAACACAATAAAAACTGGTCAGCGATAAAAAATTGAGTACATGAAGCAAAAACTATTTTTGAAGTGCATTATGATAGACTGAAAAATTAAATCATGCCAGTACATTTTCTAGATGGAGAGTGTGCTGGCCAATAATTAACATGACAGTTGGAAACGCATTTCTTTTACCTTTTGAACTTGTAGCTGAGCAGTGGTCTGGTCTTGCTCAAGCCTAATATCACCCAGAGACATCAGTTTCTTTTCTGTTTCTGCAATCCAGGCTAATTCAGCATCAGCTGCTTGATCAAACTAAACAAGGGAGACATTAATTAGTTCAGCAATTCTATAGACATGAAATTAGGATGACTGTTTCAAAATTTTCTAAGATGATTAAAAAACATTCTTTTGAATTATTAGAAACATAGCAGTTCACTTTTCATAAGAGGTTTTTACATAAATGAAATAGAGCCCAAAATGGTTCTGAAGGATTTAATATGATCAGCTTAATTCATAAGCATGACAAAGCAAGAGCAGAAAGACGCAGAAGTATAATGTATTTTTCCAAAGCCTACACCTCTCTAACAGACATCATGAGAAAATTAAAAGGGCTACAATTTCAGAATTCTTACTAGACTTTATTTTCATTTTATGCAACTTTCATGTCTTTTGCATCTTCTGATTATTTTTGTTACTATTGCTACTGTTGTAATTACCCTAAGAAATAGTTGTGTGATATTATCTTTTTAATCAGAAAAGCTGCTTTGATATTAAATGATAAAGGTGAAAAAAAATCACAATTCAACTGAAGTCAGTGAAAAAATTCACTGACTTCAGAGAAGATAGGATTTCATTCAAAACCTAGACTGTGGTTTAAATGCAAAAATACTTTCGAGAATTTTGGTGCAGCCAGTCCTTTCCTTAAAGGATCAACTTTTGATTACCATTAGTCAATACCTGGATGTCTCAAAAACTATCTTAGAGCACTTCTATTTTAGGTGATCTGTTCCTTACTAATTTGCAAAGGATTACATGAGAAAAGAAGTACGTGGGGATCCAATTCTTCTGAAAAGTAAGAGTAAATTAAAAAAAAACAAACAAACCTATATTCTCTCTTCACGTCAAGTTTATAGGTATCTATCTTAGGACACATACCTCGCAGCACTGAATGGGGGCAGTCTGGAGTTTAAGCCAAAGCAAAATATTATGTGGGAATTTCACAGGACAAAAATACTCAATTGAAACTATTAAGAACTATTTTTTTTAAACTCTGACCCCACCTACAACTAGCTGAACATTAATAAGGCTCTGAGTTATTCTGAGAGTCTAGCATGATGTATTATGTCAGAATCTATTACCTATCTTATTGACAACTACGCTGTCCTCACAAGTCTCTTCCTGACCACACTCAGTCCTTCTTGTCTTTTAGATCTGATGGTCTTTGCGTTTAAGGCTCTACACCCATGACAGCCTTGCTCCCGTAACACAGCTGGAGTTTGCTTTAGCCACTAAATCAGTCATGTCTTAGTGGTTAATTATGAGTCACACTAAAATAAAAGAAGTAATTTGGAGATTTCATTCTTTATGAGTCAGTCTTTATCAGACTTTTTAAAATCCATTTGTTACATGAAACAGAGCACAAACATTCTTTTCCACTAGATGTCATTTCTCATTTAAAGTAATACAGAAAGCAATTTTTGTCCTAAATATTGTGACTTTCTAACAGAAAGGTGTGTTCCGAATCAATCAGTACTGTAACATCAGTACCAAATACATGCATCAATGCTATTTAAATCCTGACCTTAGAAATTGTACAAGAACATTTCACAACCAAGTTCTTTTGAAGTCCCTCTATTTATGACTCAAGCAAAGGAGATGAATAAGATGATGCCAAATATGTCAGAAGTCCAAATTAACTGCAATGTGACTTGCCGATATCACATAATCATGAGTATATAAATAATACAAATAAGACAAATACTTAATGGAAATAACAAAATCAAGGCATGGCAGTGAAACTTGTAGGTTCTGCAGCACTGAAGTAGGATAGATCCCTAAACTCCATTTACTGGGGAAATAGGATTTTTAAGCTGTGATGTGCGCATGTAATACATTAAGGAATTACAAGTGCAAAATTGGCACTCCTTGCATCAGTAAGTCAATGTATTTTATTGCCCTTGTGCATGCTGTAGTTATTTATGAGCCTTGGATTTCACTGGAGTCACTATGACATCACTGATATGATTCCTACCCAGTTTAAATAACCACACTGTGGTACTTATTCCAGTACCAACCAGGAAAGGCTGTGACTTGTGAATCTGATGACATTGTGATTTCCTCTGCAAACACTCTGTAAAACTCTCTGTGGCTGCCTTCGAATGAAGAACAGCATGTAAGCCAGCTGTAGGACATGACCTGTCTCTACGTAGCCCTCCTTGAACTAAGGTAAGACATTGATCAGTACCTTCAATATTGAGAAATGAAGATAAAAGCATATTTAGGTGAATTAATCCCTAGGATAATTCTATCGATCTGGGAGCATTTTGCTCAGGTAGCTCAAAAAGAGGGTGTCACGTTAGTGTATTACGCCTTCAAGCTTCTGTTCACAACATGAAAAAACATTCTTACCCCTTCATATACCTTACTGCATTTGTCACCTTGGCCCAGTAATGTCTATCACCAAACCCACACTACTGCCATCAAACCTGAACATTCTTGGTGGCTTTGGCCTGCAACCAAAAACTTTTAGCAGTATAGGCACTGGAACTAGCGGCCGCAGGGTAAGCTTATAAAGCATTAGCTTCTCCAAAGGTTTTTTTTTTTTATTTTTCATGCTCTTTGGGGGGGGGGAGGGGGGAGGGAAGCTAATTGCAAAGCAGCTTATCCTTCACTGGAAACATGTTAAGCTGCTTGGCATTTTTCATGGGGTACAGTGCACAGGAGCATACCGTACTGGTCTGCCTAGGGCTGAAGTGGAAGCTAAGGATATGCAGGGCTACAGAGCAACGTGCCCTTACAACGTTAGCCAGAGGAGCAGCAGCTTTGGGACTCTCATGCCAGGACTTGAACCTGTTGAAGCTGTGCTGGGGGATGCAACCTCCTAAACCTAAGTAATTGTGAAAAGTTGAAAGAGAGCCAACATACACTCTCCTATCTCACCTTAAGACTCACTAGAAAATAGCCAATCATTTTTAAGGATTCACTTAATGAGACAAGATAATATTCATAGCAAACCCCTTAAAAAGTTAAACATTAAGTTATTTTTAACCTTAGTTATAAGCAGATCTGAGTTACTGCCAGCCTCTTTTAGTCAGCTTTAGTCAGTGTCATACGTGCTTTCTGCTTGTCCTATTATAGCTGTTTATGGGAACTATTACCAGAAACAAAAATCTCCACTGGTATTTTTATGTCTGAACTGCAGGCAGGCACTGGAAAATTGTGTCCCAATGTTGAATTATAAGCATGGAGCTTAAATATGGGACGATTTAGTGAAGAAATGAGAGCACCAGTTCTCAAAGTGTACCCATATATATACATCTGTGTGTGTATGCGTGTATGCAAGTTTAGAAACTTTCACATATTTAATAGATGAATTTTTGCATCCCAAGAAGCAAAGCGTTCTGGATGTGAATACAAGCAACTGTTATTTCAGTTTCTCAGTACAGTTTGAACAAGATGATCCAGCTTTTAATTGTGGAAAGTACAGAGGCGACTGACAATCAGCTCATGCTAAAAGGTTGGCAACACTAGTGATTTCAATGTTTCATCCAGTAAAATCATCTGGGGATCTGGACTATATTTTACCTAGACAACCAAAACTGTGAAAGATATGGATCATTCAGTTCTTACTCACGTAAATTACCACTTAAGACACCAGGAAATAGTTATAGCCATTTTAGCTACAAGCCTGAAGTTTGTGTCAACAAAAAGGCAGATCACTACAACAATGCACTGATTAGCTGTGCTCTGCTATTCACATCTTAATACAGAGCCACAGTCCGTTCAAACAGCCCTTTTGTTGCTCAGGCATAACACACGTCTGGCAACACCAGAGGACACCTTTTGTTCAGAAACACATTGCCAGAGGTGACTTTTTATTGCCCAGAGAAGAAGTACAGTTGTCAGTACCTGCTGGGATCTCAGGATGGCAGCATCAATCTCATCCACTTTCTGAGAGATAGTGTCGCTCACTAATCTGTACCGCTCATTGTCCTCCGTTATCATCTTGTCAAGCCCCTCTCTGGCCCTCCACGGCACCAGTTCCAAGAAGGCACTGCTGACTTCATTCAGTGTGTCCAGCAAGCCTTTGTTGTTCTTTGCCTCTTTCTTCAGTTCCTGAAAAAGGCCATTTAAAGTAAACATGCCAGCATATGAGCTGAACACATACAGCTTGCACGTGTTTTTTATTCTTCCAACTACTCTGTGAGTCAAGAACTGAAACATTTTCCAAGCAAGCCACAGGGATAAATTAGCGCAAGTTGTTTGACAGGAAAGCAGGTGATTCCTGAAGAGAAATTTGCTACAGCATATATCTTAAATCTTTTTCTCCAGTCAATATGACAGTCTGAAACTCTCTGGAATTTCAGAAGAGTTGCTATAATTTAAGCAAACCACCACAGGAAAGAAAGCTAACACACGGTCACTACAACCAGCAATTCCATAAGAAACAAAATCATCACCAAGTGACATCAGGCACGCAATGAAGCAGAGAGAATGTGCTAAATTCAAGTGCTTGCTTAAACGAACAATAATTGTATTAAATTTCAATCAAAGCATTACACAGTCCTTCAGGAATGAATTTTTACTTTTACAGGAAACTCTGGTTTACTTGTTTTCTTTTTATGTGTACATGTGTGTGTATACACATATTATATATACGTGTGTGTGTGTGTGTGTGTAGGAAATTTAAAGGAAATGTTTTTTATTTAGCTTTTTTATTTTCAACTTTGTTCTCACCATCCAGCTTATGCTACATTTTTTCTTTTGAAATAAGTATTTACTGTTAAACAGTATTAGCAATATACTTTAAATGCTGACTCTTTCCACACTTTACAGGATTTTACTCGTGTCATAACTACAGAACCAGAATAACTTTGTTTGACAATTTAAGAGTTTTCCCAGGATTAGGTAGCTGCCTGAATAAAAAGGAAATGTTGCGCTTCTCTTGTGCTAAAAATAAGCCCCAGACCAATTTCATAAGTGATTATACCAGATGACTCTGGTGAGTGAGTTCGATTCTTAACTACTGTTACATTTAGTCTGCTAATTACATGATCTGATGCTAAAAGTAGCGATTCACAAAACAACTTCCTGCCAAACAGAATGTAACACAAAACCTAGCTGAATTATACAGCAATAAATAACTCACGGATTCCAAAACATACTTTTTGTCTTTCTTGTGCTTGGCTTAATTCTTCACCCTTCGGTATTTGAATTTCATACGAGAGCAACTCCACTTCCACTTTGTCAAGCCACTTGCAGAGTTCCTCATGGGTTGAGTGCAGCTGACCTGCAAGCTGCAGAGCCTGCTCTAAGGTCTTGGATACATCAGAACTCAATTTTGTAATGTCTTTGTACCTTGCTTTAATGCCTTCCAGTTTATCTTGAATTATTACAACTTCGTCACCTACAATATCAGAGGAATGTTATTTCTTATGAACATATATATTTAAAAATGAAAAATCAAAATAAACAAAAAAAATCTCGCTTATTACAGTTGTTTCAGTATTTAATTAAAAAAAACAACACAAACAAGATGGGGGCATATCCTCAATTGTTGTAAGTTATCCTACCTTCACTGAAGTCCACAGAGCCACAAAAGTTACCTGTCCGGTTTTTCACTCTACTAAACGTTCAAAAAGTAAGGACTAAGATCCCAAATTTAATATAAATATTATTTTTAAAAAAATAATCCTTAAATTCACAATACCTCTGATAAAGGCAAAAACAGATTATAAAAGGGCTACCGAAAATGCAAAGAAAAAAATTTAACAAATTACTAATTGGATTTTCATTAAAGTAATACTTTAAATTGTTCTTTGAGCTACATACCCTCTTTACTGTCCATTAGTAACACAACTGAAATGCCAAAATAAAAATAAGCTCTTGAAATTTACTAGTAGATATTCAGATTTCATTATAAAACATAACATTGTAACCAAAAAGGATTCTCCACCCCCAACCATATGCAAGTCTTACAGAGTTCAAAGTTTAAAAGTACTGGAAAATTTGGACAGCTGTTGATCTACAGAACAGACGTGTACAATCAGAATGCAAGTTTTCCCACAGTATTAGCTCCAATATAGAGGACAAAGCTTTCCTCTCGCAGTAAAAGGTAGTCTAATATCTCGTTCATCTGTGGATGTCTCCAGGGAACTGACTGTGTCCACTGCCAAGAAGCCCTCTATTATGAGTAATGTCCATAACTTGCTATTAGGAATGGAATGCAGGTTCACTAAAATAATTTTCCACTAAAAATAATAAAGAATTCAAGGGCCAATTTTTGGCAGGCTTAAATGGACTTTAATGGCATGTTGTTCACTTAAGCTAACAGTAAATTTGGCCCCAAAACAACCTACCTTGACCTCAAACCTTTACTAAAATAAACAACTACAACTCCTTTAACCAGGGAACAAGGACTAATATTTAACAAGCTTCAGTTTAATTTTCTCATAAGCACTTGTAAGTATGAGAAAAAAGCCTGGTGAATCATAGTTTCCTAAAAGCTCTCACCTGTTGTTTGCTTGAGGAGCTCCAAGCCATTTTGTATAGCCAGATCGACATTTTGTTTTCTAAGAAGAATCTCTTCCTGAAGTTCCTAAAAGAACATGCCATTTGAGTAAGCATAGAAATAATGAATCATATTACTTCTACTTGGGATTAATTATTGTTATTTCAAACAAAACATATTAATGAAAAAAATGAAATATGGAAATATAAATGAAATACAAAAATAAAATTAAATAATAAATGAACAGAAATGAAAATACCAGAAGTTCAGAGTGCTGTTTCTCAAGCAAGTCTGTGTGGTAATCTTGGACTGACAGTTTGCTCAGTTTATCATGGACTTCATTCAGCCAGTTCATCAATTCAACTTCATCCTCCCCAAAAATCTGAGCATTGCAGTAAGCTTGCTGGAGAAGCTCAGACCTGCTGCTGCTCTTCTCTTGAATTTCAATGTATCGGGCTTGGGAAGAATCTAGCTTTTCCTGCACCATATCTTTATCTTCCCTGGAGCTCATGGTCTTTAGAGACTGACCAATGCTAATGGCCTGGTGTAAACTCTTATTGTGAGCTAGGACGTCATCTTCTAGGGCCTATATTTTTTAAAGTAATGAAGAATAATGGAAAAGAAAAGCAGAAAAACATAAAAGAAATAAGTGAAACCAAATAACAACTGAAAGAAAAAGGACATTGCCAATTAGAAAAACAAATATATAAAACTCAAATTACAGCAAAAAAAAATCAGTTAAGGTAAAACAAAGGTACACCATAACAGCTTTCCCAGTTGTGTTGTGCTTTACAAGTGTGTTTAAAAAGAACAACATAACTGAATACGTGGTCCGTATCTTACTTTATGCTGAGCAATCTGCTGTTGGAGTTTGGAGGCCTGTGTTCCAATGGGTTCAGCATTTGCAAGCCTTTTCTCAGTGGCCGTCAGCCACTCGACCAGTGGCTCCAGAGCTTCATGGAACTGCTGTGCTACCACGGAGATACCTTCCAACTGACGATTCCTAGAAACGTACCAAGATAAAGATCAACTTTTGTGATGAATTAAGTGTGAAACAGTCAAAAAAAGAAAAAAAAACATAAATCCTTTGCAAACAACAAAAAATCTCTGTGATTATAGCAACCGATCACAAAATGAAATTCTTTTTGTTGAAAATAATCTAGCACTCAATTCAGCAAAACACGGCTTTACACCCAGTTAAGAAAGTGTTCGCAATTCTAGCTGTCTTTAAGCATACAGTTACATCTCCTTAACTACTACATATGTTTTGAAGTTAGGCAAAGACTTTACCAAACCAGAACATACTGTCATGCTTCCTCAGCATTGTAAAATATCTTTAAACGTTTGTTCAACGATACGAACAGGTCTACCTGGCTCTACTTTTGCATCCCTTGTTCCGGGTAAGAGCTCTCAATGACATTAGTGAGACAATGTTAATAAAGCACAGAGAGTTGACCTCCAAAATAAAAAAGTGATATCTGAAACATTCCTCTTTCAGATTATTACATTTTAAGGAGGTTCTTGATTACAGGAAAAGTTTTCTGTACAGCCACTCCTGAATAAATTTCACCCAGGCAGGCTGTTTCTACTTTTAAGAGAGATTTGCCCTATGTGAAAAACATCAGACTATTGTCTTATGACTGGGGATCTCGTTTTGGATAAAAGCTATCCTTATATGTGCTTCCCAAGGCTTATCAACAAGGGACACCTGACAGACTTGGCATACTTAGCCATGAAGTGCTCAGCGAAGTACTCTACATAGTTTTCAAAATCATTCTCAGTTCTCTTCTTCGTTTCTAGAATCCGGTCAACGAAAATAGAGACAAGCTTGCGGCTAACAGATGGCTTGGAAAAATTTGTAATTTGATTTTAAATTAAATATCACCAGACGGGGAGAATAATATTAAATTAAACATGACATTAACATTTCCTCAGCTAATGAGTCAGATTCCTCAAAAAAAAAAAAAGAAAAGGTCTATAATAACGGTCTATTAGTGGTTGACTCTACTAAGTAAATAATCACCTTATTAGTAGTATGAGTGAACAGAAGAGGTTTAGAGTGAAAGAAACAGAAAGAGGCTACCAGAAGAAGTCAACAGAGGCAATTTCCATGCTAGTGTAAATGCCCAAATACCAATCCATTGACCTGTACACTGTAATACTTCCCGGTTCACTTAAACTCCCCTGCTTCAGCCTTCAAAGTCATTTCTCATCCTCAGTTATATGCCTTCTTTAGGTCATCCCTTACGTATATTCTTCTCCTCCTTTCTCTGCTGAACAGTGCCGTCCTTTTCCAAATCTCCACCCTTGAAAACTCACCTTCAGCAAAGCCCTTTCAACTATTTCTTCAAAGACACTTCTACGGTTCATAGCTTTCCATTTATTTTACATATTAACAACTCCCAAAATATCTACACAGATACTGTGTGTACCTTTTTGAACTTCTTTTTCCCTAGAACTTGAACTGGACCACAATTGCTTTAGGAGACGGCCTTCTGTGTTGCTAGAGTATATTTAAGCACTTTGATGGCTCTTTATCGTCTTGAGAACTTATGGAGCTCAGCATCTTGCATAAGCAGATCAGTAAATGGAAGTATGAGAATCAATAATTTCTAAAAACTGATTATATGGATGATGTCAAACAGAAAAAAGGAAGAAGAGTTCAATGTCCCCTCTTTGTAGCAGCATGTCAGGATTTTAAATTCCCAAGGGAACATGATTATTATTTATCAAGCGTTAAATTCACAATTGATTCTACACAAAACAGGAGATATAGTTCTTCCATCAAGACACTCACACTCTAATGAACTAATACAGACAAAAAGTTCAAAAAATACTCGTGCAGTTAATCTTGGTAGATTTTTTTTCTCTACGCTTTTCCTTCAGAATACCTATTCTATCAACATCAAGGTAAAATAATGCAATGTGGCAACAAGAATGATATTTCTTACAAGGTTTCACATTATGGAGTTCCACATGCTGCTTCTAAACATCTATCACCTCCTATGTCCACATTTGCCAAAACTATGAAAGAATTTCAAATACCTTGTTTCAGCTTTACTGAGCAATGCATCCCATCGACTATCCAGGAAACTCAACTGTTTCAAGATTTTCATTTTATCAGCAGGTTCTGCTGACTCTGCAATTTTCTCCCCTTCACGCTTGATTACCTCAACAGTAGGCTTGCGGTCATCCAGCAACCTCTGGAGAAGCTAGAGAGAAAGCAATCAGACACCAAGTTACTAAGAAATACTGTAATAACACAAGCACAAAAACCAGAAGGAGCCAGACTTCTTGAACACCTGATAAAGCAAAGAAATATCAGTGCTTATACTGTGAGGAAAGTAACAATAACATTAACCAAATCAGAGACCAAAACCAATCAAAGAACTAAAGGAAAAAACAGCTGAGATTCACCAACCCCTCATTTCCAAAATGACCTACTTGGTTTCTGTGGGGTGAAGATGTGCGGCAACTCCAAAGAGTGAACATATCGGTGGAAAAAGTTACAATTAACACTCATTGCAGGAATCATGCCATTTAAAGTATTTGAAGCATTTCGTAGGAACATTTGTGAGAAAAGTGCATGCCTTCTAGGTTTGATAACATAAAGGTAATTTTCATATACACAGGTACATAGAGGCAAATAGATAAATATAGAAAACAACTGCATTGCCTACTCAACAGTGGTTTGAGATACTTAAGAACAGAGCTCACTAATCTAGTCCAGTAAATTAATTTCTTCCTCAAGAATAAACCACACTTCTACCTAAAGTGTGATTATTGATGATGCTCCTTCTCATCCCTCCCTTCACTCTGTAAGTGCCATCAGTAAAAATCACCATTCCGCCTCTGCAGAGTTCTCAACGTGACAGTCTGTATTGACCACAACTCCATATTAAATCTCTGGGTGGCAGTGGGCCACACAGTCCAACTGCATGGACCCCTTCATGAGCTACATTATGCTTCCTTCTTTTACAATCGCAAAAACTCACAAGAGATGACAGCGCTGACAGCATTCTTCTGTTAGCACAGGCCATTCCCCAACAATATTCCAACTAAATACCAGCAGCCACCAGATCACAGCCAGCATCAACAGTCAAGTATTTATGTCCATTGTTTGCAATATTACTTTGTAATTATTGCAATGAAAAGCTTATTACTTCTTTTTTCCTATTTTCCAAATGGCCAAATACTGGGTTTTATCCCTTTTGTTTTTCTAATGGACCTGTAATATTTATTTCCTGATAGTGCTAATAATTCTCATCAGAGCTCAGATCACACAGTGTCACACTCCTTCGCGTGTTCCTGAAAGGTGAGTACTTCTCCCAACACTGGACAGACTCTAGAATACAGAATGGATGACTGCTTTAAAGACCTCACTCAGTACGCTTGAATGTAATACAGTGCACTTCAACAGACTTTATGCTGTGGCAATTCATTACCTGGGAATTCATTACCATTGCTGCAGAGCATAGAGAGAGATTCTGAACACATTTCACTTACTTTCTGTTCTTGTATTTGGGCCTTCACAACTTTAAATTCAGCAGATGGTGGCTTCTGATTAGCCACAAGCTCTTCTGTATCAATGAGCCAGCTAAGCAGAGATTCAAGGGCATCCTGAAATCTCCCGCAGTGAAGGAGGGCTTCTTGCAATTGTGCAGCACGCTGGGCAACCTGAAAGAAAGTAGAGCATCGGACTGTACTTACTTATTTTCTTATTTCTGTGAAATAAGCAGCCAAGATTTGTAGACCTGCCATTTGAATGCCTGGCAATTATCATCAATATGTACTTGATATTGATGTACTTGAATGCCTGGCAATTATCATCAATATGTACTTTCACTTTCATAGCTACTCATTACAGCACTATGGCAGTTAGCATGAATTTAGCATTAATCTCTTGGGGCTACGGTCATCCAATGAGAAGCAGCAGCTGACTCCCAGTAAATGAGATAGCTCCAGCACTCCATTGCAAGATATAAGTTTGTTTTGTGTAAATACAGTATTATGACATTTGCTGATAAAAAATGTTTCAAATAGTTTTTATTTTCCCTGTGAAAGGATAGAGCCAAGAATCCAAGGTAGCAGTCCTTATTAAGGGACAATAAACCCCTCAAAGGGAAGAAGAGATAGGAAAGGAGAGCACAAATAGGTGCATCACAAGTATCTGTTGTTCTGCTGCATCAACCCTTCTGCAAGATAGGGTTGATGAAAACGGGCACCGTTTCTGCCTCCCACTGTTACCCTTTTCAGTAGCAGCCACTCCTGGAAGAGAACTGTTCGTAGCATGGAAAAACACCTACAGCCAGTCCAAAGCAGTGGCACCTTCCAATGTCTCAGGCACCATAACCCTTAAGGTGCTATAAAAGAAATGTGCCACTAGTCACACAAAACTAGGCTGCACCCCTGCTTTGAGTACTGCTCAGTATACAGTATACTCTGTACATACAAATACAACAGAGTGGAAAACAATATGCAAAGACAGAGTGAAGAGGAACTCCTTAAAAGCAGCTGACCACAAATGAGAGCTCCCTTTCGCATCGATGTGTCCCAGCTCCAACCTCATTTACTAGGTTATCAAACCTCTCCCTGCTCTGTTTAAGCAGAAAGGAACATACAGTCCTGGGGGGGAATCTTTCCTAAATAAAACAAAAAAACAAAAAAAAAAAAAAAACAGGACAGAGAGCTACAGAAAAGTTTGACAAAACCTTATAAATGATAGTAATACCTCCAGCAACTAGTGATAGGAATCTTATCCTTAAAATTACCAAAAAAGTTATTGTGCAAAACAACAAAATTCATACCCTTACTATTTAATTTCCTGTATTCTGAAAGATGGCAGTAAATAAATAATCAAAATGCAAAACAAGACAAAAGCACAAGAGTACACAAAATAATAACCTTCTTATTAAGAGTCTTCCATCGGGTGTTAACATCTTCAAGGTCATGTTCAAGGTTCTCTGTGTTGGTACTTTTAGCAGCACTTTGAATAAGGCCTTGACCTAACCAATTTACCTCCTGTTGTTTTACTTGCAGTGGTTCAATTTCTTCTTTCTGGAATACCTGCATTTGGAAAGATCAAGACACGTGATATATTGTACTGCTAACATAAAAAACGTAAGAGACACTGATGTATACCTCACAGTACACAGCAAAAAAGGCTGAAAATTGATATCTAGAAGAAAGGAAAACAGACTTTGTGAGCAACTTCCAAAAAAATAAAAAATTAATAAACCTGAAGAGAATAGACCTAATCTAAACAGAATAAATGGAATACACCATTGAGGGAAAATTATGTACTTTTCTATGAGTAGTTTTAGAGAGGAAGGACAGGGAGAGAAAGAACGAGAGAAAGAACAGAGAGAAACAGAACAAGAGAGAGGACAGAGTGAGAGAGAGAGAAAGGATAGAAAGAGAAAAAAATTGTTAATAGAAAATCAGGTAAGTAAACTAGATTCCTTATGCAATGCTCAAAAGAAGAATGGAAAAAGTCAAGAACAGTTTATAAACATAAAAAGAAAGAACTTCTAAGCAACAAAAAAAATCAAGACCAGCAGAACACATCTGTCTATCTGCTTAACTATCTATATATAAAACCTAAAAAAAAAACAGTGCAGAAGGAGCGTAAGTTGTCTACAGGTAAAACAACATTAAATTTTAGAGACAAAAAACCAAAAGCACCAAGGGAGACAGACAATTGGGCAATGTTTTGTCCTAATGTCCAAATTAGGACAAAAGCAAAACTTTGAAGAGGCAATGAAGGAAGAGGTATTTCAGAGTAGGATTTAGGTAAATGGCAACGGTACCAAGTGAGGAGAGAGTATAGATGCTGCTGTAATAGTATCACAGTGGACACCCAAGAGAAGGGATAGTCACTCTCTCAGAGGGATATTCCCGCAAAATGCCAGGCCTCCGACTGTACCCAAACAGCAGTTCGAACAGTTTTCTGTTTGCTTTGTTATACTTCTTCAGGTATTCAAGCTTTTCAGAGCAGAATTATTACCACTAGCAACAGCAATGTAAATCCGCACTTGTATTCAACTGAATTAGCCTGAACCGACACCAGCGTCAATGAGATCAGAAAATGGCCCGAAGCCTCTGAATTAATTACACCGACCAGTGAAAAATAACCAATGAATAAACAATGCTAGAGAACGCTCAACTTTTGACCCTAAATCCTTCAATTTCTACAGTGGCATTCAGTAACAGTTTTGGTGTACATTTGATGTATTCAGAGCAATCTTCCTGAAAAGCAGGAATCACTTCAAACATACCAATGACTCCCTTCTTTGGCACCAAACATGGTACGGCAAGTGATTTTTTTTTAAAGAAGCAGACCTCAGGTGGCTGAGCATGCTTCCGGGAGCTTGACAAGTCAATCTAGAGGCTAGAGCAAATATACTAAACGCAAGAGAGAAAATAAATTAAACACCCCCAAGAGCACTGCTAATATGGACAAGAAAACTGAAAACTCTAAGAGTGTGGTTACACCAAAACTTACAGCGTGCAACCAGCTGGCTGTTCCCAGAAAATGGACAACGCTTTTGCATTTTTCTTGACTTCAGGGTAGGGAGGAGGCAGAATAATCTTTACACACAGAATCAAGAACAAAATTCTTCTTTTCTGTTCAATAAAGCCTCAACTTTTGAAAGCAACATCCTACCACGAGGAAGCCTGATTTCCATAATCTGCCCTTTTTAAACACATGCATTCTTTGCAACGAGAAGCTTTAAAATAAATTACAATTATTGTTGAGGCTAAAGTTTACCAGAACAACTTAGCAACAAAGCCTGAAATAGCTCAGATTTCAACCAGAGCGGGAAGAAAAAAAATTACAGACCTGACAAGCACCCTTTGCTTATTACAAGGCTTCACATTTTACTTTCTTACCTCATCCACCACTCACAAAACCCTGTAAGATCCTGTGCTTGTAAAATACTACTGTAACTTCAGATCTACTTTCTGGCATGCAAATGCAAAAGCAGGTTTTCAGAACACGCAGTGAGTCTTTAATCTACGCACTTTGGAAACCACAACAAGCTGATACTGTTGCTTATACCTTCATGAGTAACACTGCTCAACCTGAATAAATGGGCTCCAACTGCCCTTGAACGGCATTGCCTTTAACCACAGCTTGTGCAAAACCCGAACACTCACATCAATGCACAGTGGAGGCGTTCCAAATCAAGAGTAACAGACACCATCTGGACAATAAATAACCATGCACCAAACAGCTGGAAGTAATCATCCCTGTCAGAAATTGCCCCGATTCATTTTCGAAAGTGGCCATCTCACCTATTTCGGACCTCTTGTACGCGCTATGCAAATGCCACTGATTACCTACCACATTTGCTGAATGAAAGAAATATAAAATCTTTGTGACAATGACAAAATTGTAAAAACTTAATGAAAACTTTAAGCAAAGACATTTAAGCTTGCTTTACAACCATTTCACAGATCTCCGGAATTTATTTTTTTTAATTATTTACCTTGTTAGACAAGAGGCCATTGCAGACTGTATCCAAGCTTTCTATCTGGACGCCAGTAGTCCAGATATTGCCTTTACTTCTCCCTGGGATAGCTTTTGGACAGTTAACAGTATTATCTAATTCAAGCTGTTGAACTGAAAATACCATTTCATTTGAGTCTGTATGTGCCATACTGGATTCCTCTGGATCAGAGGATATCTCATATTTTGATAAATCTATGTCACTAGTATTTACAGCAACATTTGTGTAACAAATGTCTACGTGCTGAGGCGCATCCTCCACATAACCCCCTTGCATTGTTGTGATCAGTGTTTTAATTTTTTCATCAACTTCATTTAAATTCTCTACTTCCTTTTTGTCAAAGGAAATACTTTTTCCGTCACCCCGACGAGGATCTCCACGCGTCAGAGTTTTCTCTTTCGAGCTTTGTAAGTAAGAGTGTTTCCCCCCCACCTCTTCCTGCTCACTTTCGTGTTGCGGTGGGCTGCTTTGTTCGGCTTTCCCAGCGGGGGAAACGTCATGCAAAGCCAAGCTGCAGCTTTCTCTGACAGGGCCACGACTGCCCACAAGCAGTGGGGTTTGCTCTTCTCTGCACAGAGCAGGGGAAAACGGTCTGAACTGCCCTACTGCCTGCATGTCTTCTGCAGAAGACAAACTTCTTATTTGCGTTTGCTCCCCTGCTAAGAGCATATCTTGTTTTTCCTCCCTTTCCGTCGGAGGGCTGCACAAACCAGAATCTTCCTCTTCGGAGGTAAGAGAATTCGTACCCCATCTGCATTTGCTTGATTTAGCGATATCCGATATATCAGAAGTTTCAGTAAACGAGCATTCACTTTTATTTGCATAATCTGAAAAATTGGGCGGCACAAACATTCTCCACGACCGCCTATGCTCTTTCTTCTCGGCGTGAGACTTGGCTTTGGGTAATCCAGCGGTCCGAATTATATCACTGTTCAGCTTGAGTGCATCGAAGATCATCTTTTCATCTAACTTGTTCGCTTCCCGACTTCGGAGCTCAAAAACACTGGAAGAAGTAAGGGCACCGTTGGAGCACAGCGTGCCAACGTCCAGTGTTCTGTGACTATAGGGCAAAGTCCGGTCGCTGAAATGCCTTGAGGAGAGGCTGCCTTTGGACCCCGAATCGATTTGTTCGTTCAGTCTCACCGTGTCGTAGATCGACCTCTGGGGAACGTAACAGTCTTCAATATTTAGATCTTCATCTTCTTCCCCTTTGCCTACACACGGAGGATTCTGACGTAAACAGTCTGGCCTGCTAAGCGGCTTCCCCATTTTGAAAGTGTTTACACAAACAGGCTACTGTGCCTCCACTTTCATAGCTCTAAGTGAAACACTCTCAAAATACTATCAGTCCGAAGAATTATAGTAAACTCGCGTTTAGCATGAGATGCATATATACAAAATATACATCATAACTTATGAGGTGGTTAAGGTCATAATCAGTGCATCAGTGTAAATGCAGCTTTACCTGGATGTCAGGTTTTTTTTTTTTTCCTCTCTCTAAAATATAAAGTGCTTCAGTAAGAAAGGAACAGAAGTCTTCCAATATCACAGAAAAACGAAGTACAGCGAAACCCAACAGTGCCTCAAATACTTAAAACCCTCCGCGGAACGTTCCATTTCTTTCTGCAGGTCAGAACTTGGATGCTGAATCTCCGGATTAAGCCTCCCGGATGAACGAGCATTACAGAAGGCGGCACATTATCTCCTGTAGGTGACAGATTAACTGTAATCCATTTAAACAGTTTGCAGAATTCCATCTCCTTTATAAATAAAACATGGTGCAGAAGCTTAAAAAGACAGAGCCCACAGTGGCTGTGTACAGTTCAGACCAAGGCACAGAGGAAATCTTGAGGGAAAAAAATAAGTTAAATCCAGAAGAGTAAGAATAATAAAATAGTCCTTTACTTTTTTGGCAGTAGCTATAAATAACCTTGATCTGGAAAAGGCTGTTTAGTCTCCTCTTCTACCAAGCTTTTCTGTGGGGCACTGAGAAGTTCCATAGGAAAACATGATTTTCTAGTAGCCGAGCCAACGCAGCCAAAATATCCTTTAAGCAGATAATTAGAAAACAAAGTTGTTTAGACTGCTTTTCCAGATCCCATCCTGGAGAGTTGTTACCCGGTTTAAGGCAACTGCAGAGCAGAACAATTGCAGCGCTTTCCCCCCGAAGGCACAGCAGATTTACATTCAGCTCCAATTCAGCAAGTTCTAGCTATAAACTGAAGCTAGCAGACTGTGGTCACTGTTTCCTCTTCATTTGGAAGTGCAGCTGCGGAGAAGGCGGCAAAAAAAGGGAATCCCACCATGATCGCTCGCGTGTACCATCCAGTGAAGCCGATAAGCCTTCCAGCTCTCCCTGGTTTCTGATGAACTGACAGGCGTCCTCCTCCCAGCACCGAGCTTGAAGAAACGCCCTTTTTTATTCTTTAGGCAACATCTGCTACTGCCCCTTTCATTCGCAGAGTATTACCCTGCGGTCGCGTCGGTAGGTGCCCGACCTCTTCGCGCTCCCCCCGTTATGTTTTCTGCCCCTCCTCACGACTTAACTTCTCGGTCATCTTTTCACTTTTGCCATTTGTCTGATCCGGGAGGCCGGCCGAGCTGGTGCGGTGGGAGGTACGGCGGCGCCGGAGCAGCCCGGCTGCCGGTGACATCATGTACATCCCAGCGCATTCTTTCATCCTGGGGCGGCCGGCTTACGCAGGAGCGCAACCCAGCGCCGCTGATTAGGACGGACTGCCCAAAGTGGCAATGCATGCCTTGGCTAGGCAAGGCGACACCGCTCCAGCCGTAGCGGCGTTCTAAAGAGCCAAAAAGAGCACTGTTTTGCTGCCTTATTTGAAAAGGATCTAGAGCAGCACGCTGACAGAATTAACAGAAACCTGACTTTTCACAGCACTCTGGTGAGAAGGCACGGTGCTTTTAAGCACGGTCTGCATTTAATCCAGCCGTCGGATAAAGACATCGTTTAAAGGAACACTTCCAAAGAAAAAGTTAAATTGAAAGTTTGTGTGTCTGTGTTATTGCTAGAATTTTTTTTAATTCCTCAGGTCGTCTTTAATTAATTAGGTGTTTGAATATATTTTATTGAATATTTTTTCTTAACTTGAAACGCACAGAGATAACGTTCATTCCAGTTTCGTTTCTATTCATTTTCACTTTCTGGCTTTGAGACAATAGCTTACTGTAGCGTTGCCTGACACGGCAACTACTACACAAGGAGCATTATAGATCCAAACAACCCCTTCTCCCCCAGCTTTCACTGAAAGAATAAAGATGATCTATGAAAAAAAGTGAATGCGTATATTTGGATGCTGATTTTTAAAGGCAAAAAACAGGATAATGGGACACAGAATCAAGTTCTGGGTTTTTAAACCTTTTAAACGCTGTTCAACATTTTGTGCCCTATCTCTAGCTCGTAATTATGTAAGTGAGAGCTGGGAGACGCACAAATAAGTCATCAACAGCGTGCAGGGACGTGGTCACGACCAAGCTGCCACCTCATCAGCACAAACCTTCCTACCCTTATTGACCAGAGACCTTATGCTGCTTGCGATGGGAGGTATCAGTTTTAGTGACAGTTTAGACCTCAGTTTAAGGACAGCATATGGCACTTGGTGCTAAAACTTAAGCTAGAGTATTAACTGCAACCAGCTGAAGCTTTCCGAGCTAAGCAGGATACACTTTACGCAGGAAATACAAACAATGCACACTTTCTGTTTATTCATTTATTTGATGTACAATCAGCTATTACCAAAGCATTAAAGTGACGTGAGACAGATTTTCTCTTCCTGCACTCACGTATTCTTCCTGCTCCAGCGAGCATAGTTATTATTTGAAATAAGGCTTCTATAAAATTACAACCATTACCTATTAAAATTAGGCCAAAGAGATACTCGCCTCTGATTTCTCTAATTGAGAATACAGACTATAATGGTAAAGGTGAGTAAGACATTCTTTGAGGTCCAGTCATATTCTCACCCAAAACAACCACAAGCAGATCCTCCCTGAATTCAAAGACATGCTGTACCACTTTATAAGGTCAGGACACAACTGAAATTGGTCCATATGTTGGTTTTCCAAACGTAAAATCATTCTGGAACATTTTAAAAATATTTTATCATATTTCATCAGATCCACTGAAGGCTTTTGTTTGACAGTCACTTTCTCAAGTGATACTTCCAAGAAAAATTAAAACAATTCCTTTTCTACTTTTGCTTTTTACTACGGAGCCTAACTGTAGTGAATCCTGTGGAAGGATAACATCTTATTACAGCGTTTGTAAATCAGTGCATGGGAAAGTCTACACTTTTTGTTTCTTACTTGAGCATACTTGAAACCTCAAGTTATTTTTTCAGCATTATCCACCTTCAAAGTGAAACTCGGAGGACACGCTCTACACAACTAACACAGGCCAATTAAAATCTTAGTTCAAGCTCATTGGCTGGAATAGTCAGGCTAGCTAAAAATTGCTATAAAGTCCAATTAGAAGGCAACTTCCTTAACAACTAGATCTAGTGCTCCAAAAACAAAAGCAAAACCCTAATGAGCCATACACTGATGAAAGCTGTAACAGTTCCATGTATTTTTGCTAAAAAGAAAAGAATGTCTTTTAATAACATTACGAAGAATTAGGCAAAGGTTTCAAGAAATAAAATAATTCAGCTGCTGGAGTTTTGATTTCTCCCTTTCAAAGAGAACCTAGCTGGAAATCCTTTTCCAGCTGCAAACATCCTAACATCATGTGGCTATCCAAAACAGGGGTTTTGCTTCAGTCTCTTTTGTAAGATTCTTTTTTGTTTTGCTTTTGAAGAAAGAAGGCAGAATCAGCTTAATTAAACAGGGCTAGCTGACTGAAATTTCCTGTTAGCACACATCTATGTACACATAACCTACCGACTTGGGGGGGGGGGGCGGGGGGCAAAAATCTAGCAAAGACGAATTAATTAACAGAATGAATTCTGTGTGTTTCACATTTATTGAGACAAATTTCTTCTGGGTGTGTTTTGTGAAGTGACAGTCATGGTCTACTTTCAGATGAACTCCACGGGAGATTTTCATTTTCAGAAAGCAAATTTTATATTTGCATTGTAAATAAATACAGTTTAATACTGGCGACAAGTACTTTCAATTTAACGCTCTATAATGGCTGGAATAAGTGGATTACCAAGAACTAAGATTACCAAATATAAATAAAACAAGTATGTGTATCTAAATAAAAATATAACGCAAAGCTTTTTTAATAACTGCATTTTAATGTCAGATGCCAAGAAGACTCACAAAGCTCTACTCTTTGCACATAAAAATTGGTCAAACCACGAAAACCACAAAAAGCCTATTACACAAGATTCTCCCCTGAAGAAAGTGAAGATGTCATGTGAATAAATCCAGCTTCCAAAGAAAAGCTTCTCTGCTTTCCTCTTGAGAAACAGAAGTTGACTGTACTTGACCACAGAAGCGAGAGAAATAAAGAGCTAGACTGCGGTTTTGTGGCCACAGTCACATTTGGAGGGTGAATGTGGCGGTGTGTGTGTGTTTGTGTGCAGGCACACACATGTGAGCAAATGCACCATCAGTGGAGCACGACTTGCAGGAGCCAGTCTACCTCTGGCTTGCTGACTCAGGTGAATTAACTCTTTGGAAGGATAAAGAGCATCAAGAGGTGCGAGACCTATTGTAATTTTGCTGTCATACAGCCCAGAGGCACTCACACCGACTATGAGAAGAGCTATTGTTGAACTTACTCTCTCCTCCTATCCATCACCCTTTGCTACCTGCCCCTACCACGCTAGCCTAATAAAATGACCTATTTTGTCTCCTTCCTATTTTTCTTCAAGTGCTTCTCACTCTACTACTTCATTCCTGCATTTTCTCCTCACTTATGTCAACAACCCCTTCACTTTTTCATTTTTCGCCTCCTGTTTAACGGCATTGAGTGTTCACTCATAAGCAGTGGTGCAGCATAAACTAGTTGTTTCAAACAAAACACATTTCTAAGCTCAAAATATCTAAGATAAACACAATTCTAGAGGATAATTCTGGATATAAACATGCTGCAATCACTGTTCTCCTTTTCCCTTCTTCAGCTTTTTTTTTTTTTTTGTAACGTCTTTTTCCCATACAAGCCCTTTGGTTTCAGGGACGCTATCTTCCTACAGGTCTTCACTGACTAGCCAAGGATCTCACTCCCGAAAGATTCCTGAATTTTGAAGTTGTTATATTTCTCGTCCAATGATCTTACCAAGTACAGTACCAAGACAAAGCACAGAAAGGCGCACCGGCTATACAGTTCTCTGGATTCTTGTACTGTATATTCATCATCCATGTTTTCCCTTACATGGTGAAAGTATTGTTCTTTATGGCCAGAAAGAGATATATATGGTTTAAATGACCTGAAGCTGCAACTAATGTTTGAAAACATAAGAAACGTGGTAAAATCAGAGATCACAAAGAGCCTGCCACTTAAATCCTGTACAGTCAGTCTAAGCAATAATAACCACAGCGGGATCTTCTGTTATATTCAGATTTCCAAAGTATTTTACCAACCATACACAAAGAAAAGCCATTTGTTTCTATTTTAAATTGAGACAGACTTGTTTGGACAGACCGGCATACAATTTTAATCCTCACAGTGTAACAGAAACTCTTCCTCGTGTAACTATTTGTTCAAGAGTTTCGCCTCTATTTATGCATTCTGAGAGATCACCACAGTTTACAGAAGACAAACTCCCTGATGAAAGTTTTAGCGTTTAGTTTTCGTTTCTAACATGGTTTAGTCTAAACAAGCAAAATGCACCCTCTGTTGGGCCTAGCATGTAATTACTTCTTTTCAGCAACATGGCTTACCAGGGCACGTCATGAAGGCTTTTGAATCAATATTAGATGGAAACGAAACCAAAGCCACACAGAATATTCAGCGCTACTACAGAGCCGTTAGGATATTTCTGATCTATTTCAAACGCTGCTTACATCCGTGTGCTTTACCAGTCATTCCAGTGAGCACTGCCATTTCACTGACTGTAGCCTAAAATACCTGCACTTCATTTCAACGTCAACCGCCACACAATTTATACCCAGTATCACAGCAACGTATTTTTCTGAACTGGATGAGGGCTGCTTACAGAAAGCTACGCATGGAAGCTGCAAAGTGCTTTTTGCATAAGGATGCCACAATAAACTCCCTCTGTGGAAAGATGAATATTTTACCTGAATTCTTCTTACTAGTATGTTTCTAGGTAAGGCTGGGATTCAGCTGAGGTTAAGCTGAACTATGTGTTAGAACAGAAAATAGGGAAAGGTAAGGTCCTAAATCTACCAACACTGATGCCTATGCCCTGGTCAAAAAAATGAGACTATTCAGATGAGCAAAGATGGAAAAAAAATGGAGAGTATTCACGTGAGCAAAGTGAATATGGGCTGGTAGGTGAATATTGGAGTCTAAAACTCAAAGAGCAGTTAAGAAGGAAGCCCGTGAGATAGACGGACATCGGAACAGAGACAACATGCTTCTCGAAAGAAGGTAGGGTAGATGGGCTGCATAAGGAAACAAGATTATGAAGAAAGGTGAAAGAGAGAAGCGGAGCTTAGGAGTTACAAACTGGGATACAAAGAAAGCAAGCCCACCAAGCTGTAGCAAAGGAAAGTCTGGAGAAAGACAAGATATTCCAGTTTTAAAAAAATATATCCAAAAGGCATACAAGAATGACCGACTGCTACGAAACAAGACTTCTCCATGGTCTGCATTTAACCAATCCTTTTCACTATGATTTTTAATTAAATTGCATTGTGGTAAAACACTTTACAGTAGTAAGAAAGAAATCTTCCTACCTTGAATGTATTCAGCTGCTGATTGATAGTCTCCGTTTCCATTCCAACAGGACCTTGCGACTCTTCGTGCTCTTCAGCTCTCCCAAGCAGGCTGGAAAACTCTTTCAGCTTACTGTAAAACTCCTCAACACGGCTAATGGTCCCCTCCACTTGATCTTCCCTGGCTTTTGCTCTGTCGAGTAATTTGTTGCACTGTTTATTTAAAGCTTCCAAATCTCTTTTTATACCAACAAGGTCAGGAGAAGCTTCAGCTTCTGTGGCTAGCATCATTTTACAGTTTTTATTAGCACTTTCATTATTCATTATAAGGTCTTCCAGCTTTTTCAGGAAACGTTTTATATCCTCTCTCTGTGACTGCAGTACGTTAAGGTCTCTCCCCACTGGAGCCATGCTGTCAAGCTCATCATCAAACTCGGCAAACTGAGAGAACATCTCTCGGATGCTGTTCTGGAAATGGCCAATTCCCTGAAGTTTTGTCTCCAAGAACGAGCACCTATCGTCAACCTGCTGGTTCACTGCACTGTACTCTTGCTCCAAGGATTCAGCTTTTAGCAAAAGGTCAGAAACACCTGCTGAATCAGAAGCTTCTATCACCAGTTCTTGGGCAAGCTTTTTTGCCAAATCAACATGGGGCTTTAAAGCGTGTAACGCCTTCTGCTGGGTCTGCATCATTGTCAGGTGTTTGTTACTAAATGACTGAGGTCCAAGCGCATCATGAGCTTCCAGATGCTCCTTGGCACTTTTAAGCTGGTTTTCAGTTTCCCTGGATGATTCCTGAAACTCTTTCAGCCTCTGTGCCATATTTTCCAAGCACTCTCTCTTCTGATGTAATTGTTCTGTGACTGTTTTCACTTTCTGATTAAGTGCCTTAGTCTCCTCTTTAACAACTTCTTTATCTCTTTCACTTGCACTGAGCAAACTTTCAGCAGTATTATTCAATAGCTCCACCATGCCATGATGTTTATCCAGGTCCTTCTGCCAGGCCTTCACCTGAACAATAGAATTCTCTATTTCAACAGGGTTTATGCCAACTTGTACTTCACATAGGTTGCTTTGACATTTCTCTATCCATGGCTGCAGATTTTCTACATGCTGCTTGTACTGGAGAGCTTTCTCCAGACAATCTGTTAATTTATCTTGCCTTTCTTTTACCTGTTTATTCATTTCATCCCAGTTACTTTTGAGTGTGGCAATTTGGGACTGTAATGCTGCCTTGTCAGCACCTTGAGTCTTCTGTAAGATACTTTCTCCTTCTGCAATAATTTTTTCATAGGAACTAATCTGATCGGACAGGGTCTTCTTAAAATCTTTCTGTTCTTCAATTAGTGACTGCAAGGCATCAAGTTTGGCTGATATAGGACGAGCCTGGTTCAGCTCTTCTTTCTTTTTGTCTAGCCAGGTCTGAAAGTCTTCAGACATTTGCTGGAACTGATGAGAAGTGGCATACGCCGACTGAAGCTGCTGAACATGGTTATCTACAAAGCAAAAGACAGCATGAATGTTCATTATCAGAATCAGCTAACACTCACTGAAAAAAATACTACTTTTGATTTTGTTATAAATGATCATTAACATGAGGAGAGCTTGTCCTTAGCGTGTGGGATTTGATCCCTTGCAAGTCCCTCGCAAGGGATAGGTAGTCTTGCGCCTAGAATACAGCAGAACAGCGAAGGCATTTGGATGTCAATCAAATCCAGGAAGCTTAGCCAATCTATGTCTACATGAATCGCATTCAGGCAGATTTGGGGTAAAAGGCACACAGTTGTGTTTCATGATATTATAAAGCGTAAGCGCAGGGAACAACATTAAGTAATCTAACCTGGTCATGCCTAACTCATGGCCTGCAGGCAATATGTTTTTAGGGAGATCTTTTGATGTTCCTCGTGACCAGAGGAAATTAAAAAGCTAAAAATGAGGCTGTTAGGGACAACAAAGTATGACATTGCCTGCAGTGTATTACTCGCTCAGTTCTGTTGTTAACGAGGTAAGGAAAGGCTGCAGACTACTGACCCGCTTCTATCACAGGCAGTTGTATACAATTGCCACTGGTTTTCTGCCAAACTCGTTGGTTCTTAGCACAAACATGACAATTTTGGCTTACGTTCTGCACCTATGCACAGTTAGATAGTTCACTGAACAGCATCCAATTTTCGCATCCTAATTAAGCGAAGATGTATCAGAAGGGAGAGATGAGAAGAGCAGGACTGTTATTGCGCTCAGTCTCTCCTAAAATTCCCATTAGAGATCCAAAGTATTGTTTTTGCCTTTTCAAGGAAGGGGGACTCACTCCTAAGTTCTAACGTACAACTGCTGGGACAGAATACAGAGTGGGCATTCAGCTCAGCTCACTCAACATTTGACTACTGACCGTAAAAATAAATTTAACTGTGATGCTTTACTTTATGCCTTAATTACTATTTCTCTTTAAATAAATACTAACCGGATTTTTGCTCAATATCCTTAAATGATTTTACGATGCCATCTAACTGCCTTGTAAGTTCTGCTTTCAAATACTCTTCTCCAACCAGCACTGATAGCTCTTCACAGAGAGCTTGAGCCGCATTTATGTTCTTCATTTCCTGTTCTATTTCCTCCTTCATTTCTCTAGCAATTTCCAATTGTTGTTTCACAGCATCAGGTTGTGTGCTCACAGCCAGGCTGCTGCTTAGTTTGCTATCCAAGGCACTTAGCTTATCTGACAGACTTCTAAGCAGGCTTTGGTACTCTGTGCTTTTCCCAATGGCTTGGTCAATTCGGTCACATCTGTTACTCAGTTGGCCAGTTAGACTGTCCCACTTTCGTGCCACAGCTGCCAGTTGCTCTTTTACAATTTCATGAGAGGGGGGATGTTCACCAGGCCTCTTCAGAATCCCTTCGCCAGCTGTAGTTAACTGTTCGTATTGTGGCTTTCTAGTGTCAAACTCTTTGAGCAGAATCTGGGAAGAAAGTAAATTTTAAAAAGCATTTACCTTGCAAAAAAGGAGCAAAATGCTTCTGACAAAAATTATATGGAATATGTTGTAGCTATGCTCCATTAACAGAGTAATTAATCTCTGAGTTTAAAAAGCTAGTCAATTAATTTCAGCTTCTACACATAAATGCAGTGTTGTTTCCACGTGTTTACATAAAAGAAACAGGAAAAAATAGTTAAACACCATCAAATGGAAATTCAGTCAGCAGATGCTGGTAAATAATGAATTCTGTCAATATTACAGTAATTAAGTAACTGTACCAAGTAAAATAATCACTGTTTAGGTTCGAGCGGGGTCTTCCTTCCTAGACAGTTTTGAAATTTGCCTTAAGACAGAACTTCAAAGAAGTTGTATAGTGACATAATATTGCAAAGCATTATTAGAGCACAGACAATATTTGGTAATTCATGAAATGACTGAATCTATACAGTAAGATTTGTTAAAGTTTATATTAGTGGTTCTCAGTACTGATTTTTTTTTTTGACAGTAAGTCATAATGCTTACAAAAGAAGGGACAAATATCATGGTTTTACTTTTACGCAACGTTCCAAACCCTTCCTTTTTAAGTCAATGAAGCTTAAATTTTAAGCACTGTTAAGTGATACATAACAGTCTTATGCTGGCTTTACAGATTTTTGAAGCTTTTACAAGCCAATTTTAAGCCAATTTCACATAGTATTAGAACACAGTTCATGTTTTAAACTCTTTCTTTTGATCAATAGGGATACATCAGCTTTAATAATATTTTTGCAAAATAAGAATGTAATTTCTCTTCACAGTTTAAATGAACTAGCAGCAATAGAAATGTTTGAAATTAACAGTCCAAGTTTCTGCTATTTAGCCTGATTTAACTTTGGCTTCTTTTTCACTGTGAGTTTGCAATATTCTGTAAGTAAACTACTCTACTTTTTCCCTATACTTTTCCTTCTATCTTTTGCACTCTTGGCCACATATCTATTCACAGTACTTGCATTTCACTTGCTTTCATATTTTTATTAGCTACTGGCACAGACAAGTGAATAAAATCTTAAAAAGCTAGTCCTACAGCCTAGACCCTCTATGAGGACTGATCATAAAAATCTTACATACACACTCAAATTAATAAAACTTCAAAGGACTGTTTTCATTAGACTACAGAGAAACCACAGCATGGTCAAAACACCAAAACGTATCTGAGGATTAGTATCTCCCCAAGGAGTAAGTCCTGAACATTTTTCCTTTAGTTCTTTTGATCTGCCTTCACTCTCATGAGAATTTTTTTCTTGTAATTACTGGAGTCAAGCATGACTTAAGCTGATATTTACTGATAAACAAATGTAATAGCTCCTCAGGACTGAGCTGTATGCTAAATGCAAAATAATACTTTGCTAATAGCAAAGAAAGCAGAAAAACTTGATCAGTACTGCATGTTGGCAGTCCTTACTCACCTGGACCTGTTGCTTTTGTGTATTCAGCATATTTGGATCAATTGATAGTGGTCCCAGCACACTGACCATTAGCTCCTTTTCTACAAGCCAGTGCTTTAACTGAGCTTCTGCTGTCTGGAACTGGGTCAGGTAATTTGAAGACTCTTCCAGTTTTTGCTGTCTCTCAGATGTAACTTGATTGAGCTCTTTCCATTTGGAATCTAACAATGATAATGTTAACATATTGCACGCATGTTCTAGCAGACGGGTTGTCATACAGCGGATTATATATGAAACATAAACAGCTCTCTAATAAGGCTTCTTGCGGATTAATTCCAGATGCCTTCTTGCAGTGACTAGGCAAATACACTTGCATCTTCTGACAGTCAGACCAATAGATGCTTCATTAAAAGTCTGAAGTTTAATATAGCCACATATGGAATTTTTAGAACAATGAATATACAACATGCAATAAAATTAGATCAGAATATTACTAAAGTGAAATACCATCAAACTTAGACCTGGACCCCAAATGACATGCAAATCAAAGTGCTATATACTCACAGCTTAAGTCTAGTTTGATTCGGTAGACTTGCCTTCCTATTTAGTCAATGAAAAGAAATAGATACCTTTCCAAAAGTGAGTCTAAACCCTAATTTAGGCGTCTGCTCTGAACCGCCCTTTGAAGGAGCACTTCTCTTTCAAATGTTTGTATTAGGTGTTAGTCTGTGACAATTAACTTCCTAATTTAGACATCTGAACCAGGTAGCTAGTGACAGGCGACAAGAAAAAGTGCCTTGTGAACTCAGAAGCCAGTATCTACAGCCTATTCCACTTCTGCCTATCCCAATGGCTTCCAGAGCAGCCATTAACTCTTGGGGTCTTGCTTTCCCTCTTTCAGTGCTTGCTCACTCAGCTCTGCTGTTTTGCTAGATCTCCTCAACTCCCTGAATTTCAACTGTGTTTTTTTCTATTTCTTTTGCCACTTCACTGTCTCTGATCCCTGCTCCTCCTGTACTAATTCCCTTTCAGCACAAGTTCCCTTTGAGACCTCAGCTGCTCTTTAAACTTTGTAAAAACTTTTCAGAGTACATTCATAAAGAGGTCAAGTTAGAAAATTTATCAACTTTAAAACTACTGCGGGTGTAGCTATAAAAATACCTACTGAGTCAATCAGTGTTTCATACTATGATTTATTTTAAAATATGACAAACCTAAGAAGTATTTTTAAAAGCTCATGAAAATTACATGCTGCGCTATCTCAAAACGTATTGTCCAAACATGGTCATTTCCATTTTTCTGGCAAAATTTATAAAGTCAGTTTTAGAAAAAATGGCAAAAAGCCACTAAAACCACAAAATGAGAAAAGCCACAAGGCACACAGAAAAAAAGCATGCAGAAAAGCATTAACAACAACTCAAAAGATTCTTTATATCAAACAAGAATTGACTTAATTTGCTTTCATCATATGTTGTAAGAATAACCAGCATATCTATCAGGAACAATAACCAACCTCTCAAGTTTTAACACATGCTGTTTGAAAAAGATAAATTGCAAAGCCCTCTAAAACAGGGAGTCAAGCTATAGCCTCTCTCAATTGCACGGATATAAATCCAAAGCTGATGGACTTCAGTGGAATTACTCCAGCTCTACACTCTTGTAAAGGGAGTTATTTTGCACAGGATTTATGAGGGAGGAGCGAGCAAGACATTAAAAATATCAGTGACTGATGATATGTTAAAAAAAACCTCATAATAAAGCCATTTCCAAATCAGTCAGAGTTATAATGGGACTGTACTGAAGTACCTATTTTATCCAGCATTTGTCTCCATTTGGGTGCCTCAGGAGAGTTGGGGTTCTTCTCCAGCAGCTCTGTCACTTTGTCCTTTAGCTCCTGCACTTTATTCTCGCTTTGCTTTAACTCAGTTTCAAACAGCTATAAAGTCAAATGGTAAAATTAATAAATAAGAAACCAAAGAAGAAATGTAGAGCATTTTTAAAGTCTGTAATGCTGAGATGCCAAGCACAAAACCAAACAATAAATGCATAGCATTTATACTGCTTTTCTGCTGTGCAGCTCAAAATGCCCTATAATGGCAGATCATGTATATACTGGCTGGTCATAAAATAACAATTATTGCTTAATTTGAGGAAGTGACAGAGAATTTAGAGAATTTACATAAATAAGCTCCACCAGGTCCTATCATACTCACACGGACTTGGAAGCTGTTCTTGTACAGTAGGTAATCTACTAATGCACAAGTGCAGCTCAAAGCAGAAAGAACCCAACTGGGGCCAGCAGTCAGGAGCTCTGCGCGGGCTCATTTAGCTCACTGAAATTCCTGCTATCACAGACAGACAGCTTCCTGTAGATCATCTAGAATTACAGTTCAGAGAGCACCATAGCTTAAAGTGTACACCTACCAGGAGACCTAGATGCCCTAGTAATCCCTACAGAACAGTTCGTGCCATTCTTAGAGGACTGAGAAATGAACAGTCCTTACACCCAGCAAAGCGCTCGTTTGAATATTCTTAAGTAATAGAACTTGCATTGTCGATTTGAGTTTTAACTATCAAAAAAAAACCACTTAAAATTACACTGAACAAGTCTGTCTTTATTTGATTTAGTACTTCTAGTAAAAAGCACAATGGCATCAACGGGATGACTCTGGCCTGAGCACGCAGTCATTTTTCCAGCTGTCTACAAATACTCTCCTATCACTACACTGGAGGTAGGATGGTCTTGTTAGCTTTGAATATACTCTGTTAAAAACTATGGAGCAAATTTTTTCCACATTTAGTTTGAGTTTTAGGATGGAATGTTATCCAAGTCTGAGGAAAAGTCAAACTTACGGAAAGTCAATAGCTGTTCAGGTTAATTTTTAAGGCTGACCAGCCAAATCTGAAAAAAGTGCATCACTTGAATCAAACTCTGTCCTTATTTATCAACTCACAGGCAAGGAAAGAATTTTCCATTTCAAGAGCTATCCATTACTTATCCCTTTAAGGATGAACCTTTACACATATAGATCTTGTCCTTTGTTGCTAAAGAAGCATATATTTCCAGTGCTGAAAAGGGATAGAAGCTAAATGCTGATTCAGTGGTTTTCTTATACCAGTCAAAAAGGGGAAAGGAGACTGTTGAACAGCTATGTAACTTAACAAGCATGACATGGCTGCTGAAGAGAAATGTTGCCTTGGAATAGACATAAGCCTCTGCAGCTGCAGAGTCCGGGAGGTCTGTAGAGTGTCAGTGAACCAGCAGCTGCAGAAACAGCTTTCTGATAGATAAAGCCCTTCACGTCTTACAAGCTGTCTGGTAAATAACTCACAACCATTAAGGATACCAAAAAAGTATATTGTATAATCAATACACCCTTCAATAATCAATACAATTCCTTCTTTCATGCTCCTTTTATTACATAGACAGCTTGCCAGATCTGTTGTGTGCTAGATTGGCACATCTACCAGGATTATTGAAATACTCTCTGCGATATCATACTCAGCTGAGGCATCAGTTGTTCAAACAAAATTCTGTCAATAATTGCAATGGAGAGTAAAGTATCATTTTTTGAAGACACAAAGTACCTTATGTTGCTCAACTTGGGCTTTAACAGCCTCACTATCAGTTGGAGCAGCTTCCCAATCTGATGCGGTTTTGTCCATTTTCTGTAACCACTGCATCATTGAGGTTGATTCTTCCTGAATATTTTTCATTTTTGTAAGCATACTTTCCAGTTCTGAAACCTTTTCCTTCAGTAAAACTCCCAAATCTTCGTAACTGTGATTTACATCAGACATGGCTTGTTGAACAGTTGTCAGTTCTATAAAAGGAAAGATGAATAAAGACTGTGTGAGAAATTACAAGCCCTTCAACGTACTTAAAACTTCAGGAGTGTCTAAACAATACTCTGAGTTACAATATAGGAATGTAACTCAAAGTACTGTTTAGAAGTTCCTGAAGTCCCCCAAATAAGAAGCCACTAAACATGCTACCATTATTTCTAGTTTACTCTAAACATGGTAACACCGCATATAAATGACCTCATTTAAGTTCCCTATTTGCAAGAGCTTCTCATTTCACAGAAACAGTAACTTTAATACAGACAGATATACAAATCGTACCCATTGTTATCTTATTGTTTTAAGCAACAATACTGCAGCAGAAAATTGAATGTACTGGAAAATAGTTCAACTACTACATGTCGGCCTAACATTACTGCAATTATATTTTACTCAAAGCCATTACCAGATGCTGTTATGTTATTGAGACCTTCACAGGCAAACTGCGTACTAAGTAGATTGTAATTTAGGAGAATGAACACTGCAGACCCAAGACACAGTACATGGTTATCAACACTCACATGCAAAGTGCCGATATAAGTTCCTTTGTTTCTCAAAAGGAATTGGTCACATAAAGTAATAAAAATGTATATGAAGTGGATGTCTTCGTACATGTACGTGTATGTATGTGCATGCGTCTGTGTATGTGGGTGGGTATTAAAAGGCTTGAAACCACACGCATACTAAACAGAATTTTCTCACAGGCCATATCTTATATTAAAACAGCTATACCTGTATTTATAAAAATACATACTGATTCAGAAAACAAAGCCAGATTCGATCTGTCTTCAAAGGAAATACTGAAGATAAGTGTTTTTACATGAAATTTCATGTATCATCTTACTAGCCAACATACGTATGTTGTGTGATTTTTCTACTTCTTATGTTTATGTTTTTTATTTTTATTATTTTCTTAATTTTCTTATTTCTTATGTTTCTTATTTCTTACCTTATTTTTCTTATTTCTTAGGTGATGTGAAATTTCCCAGGCTTCTACAGACTCTTCCATGCAGATGTGTAAATAACTTTTAAAATATTTATTATATTTAAGACCAGCTCACAATGGCAATTCTTTATCAATACTGAAATTTTTACTTAGTGGTTACTCACCTTTACTTTTCAGAAAATCCTGCGTACCTGGAGCTCCTCCTTCACCATTTAACATTGTTCCACCTATGGATTGAGAGAGACTAAGTTCTGTGTCTATCAGGGCCTTTTCCCACCAAAAATTCAGCATTGTATTTCCTCTTTAAAACAGAACTTGTAGTTATGATATGTAATTCTCATTATAACATTAAAGCAATACCTACATGCTACACTTGTATAGCTAATATTTTATTTAGATTGTGTTTATATATTTTAAGGTTGTTTTAAGTTTTAAACAGCTCCAGCTAACTAGTACCCTAAGTGGAACCATATATGCATATGTACATACGTAGTGTGTGGGTGTGCACATGCACCCGTATATGTGCAAACAAACACCTGACATAAGCAGTCTTACTGCTTACAATGCTATGCTAAATAAATGACTGCAGTGGACAAAGGTCTATGCCCAACTGTGAGGGCAGCTCTCACTGAGTGCAAATCACTTCCTCTCTTGTCATAAGCAAGACCTGTATATGTGTTCCACAACAGAGATTGCAACGTGGAGTCTTCTTGATACATGGGAAGTCCTTGGTGCTACCCAGAAGAAGCCTTTCACCCAAGAAGCCCACGAATTTTAATAGTATTTCACAGCATTTGGAACCAGGCCTATGCAGGCTTTGTGAAAAGCAGACAAACCTCAGAGCTGGGTAACAGAGCCACTCTGCAGAGAGCAGCAAGGAGAATCCCTTCCAGCTCTCCTACACATATGTATTCCCAGATGAGTAATTAATGGAGAAAGATTAACCGCTGCCTTGGAGAAAGCTGTGCATCTACCCCACAGTACCAGCTGGACAGTGAGGACCACATTAGCAGCAGCTGGAGGATGGTAAGAGAAAATAAACCAGATAAGAACTGTCACAGCCCCCAGCCAGAGCCTTGCAAATCTTTGTGCTCTATTAGCTGGACTCTGGTATTTATAGCTGTGATTAAGTAATACACAGTACAGTTCTTGTCTAGGAGAGTAAATACTCTGGTCCGGAGAATTACAGCTGCTCTTCTATGCTATTTATTTAATTAATTCATCTATCTGGATGTACAGGAAGAGCGAAAGGGGCAAAGGAAGGAGCACAAATATTCTATATAAGGCTCCAAAATGTTCTTTAAATTTTAAATTCAAACAAGAATGAAAACAGAAGCAGCTATTACAAAGAAATGTGAAAAAGAAAGTGCTCTACTCTTGCCAAATAGGTATCCTCAAGCAGTCCCTTCCTCCTGCTGTCCTTTACAGATGACCAACAGAGGCCAACATGCTTGAACTAACTAGGTCAGGAAATAAATTCAAGGAGAACTGACTGAAGATCTATTTCTGGCCATTAAAACACCCTAGGTACCTCCTGACTTAACTTACAGCTTAAATGACACTAAACAGAATTATTGGTTTCTGTAAAACAAGTCAACATTTAAATACCATGGTATAGAAAATCATACAAATAGATTTGCTGACTTTAAAATCAGAGTACAGGGGAAAAGGAGTTAGCTGAAGCTCCAGACTCGAAATACATTTTGGCTCAGGAAAGTCATACTGGGATATAGAACCACTTCCTTTCCACGCTGTTGTTTGGACTGAAATATAGGTTAGCATTAAATATGCTATCGTACTGGGATCAGTATGTTAGTTAGGCTTCACTTTTTAGAAGAACTACATCCTCATCACTCTTTTAACAAAAACTGCATGATTCTGCAAACAATTATGTGCTTGCTTAGCTTCACCAGAATAGTCTTGTGGCTATGAGAAAGGAATTTCTGCGGCAGTAAAGGTGTGCAGGTTCATCAGCGTTTGCAAAATTAGGGTCTGTATTTGTCCTACTTGCAGACTTGGCTGATATGTCAAGAATTGAAGAATGGTGTCATTTTCTCATTACCTGAAGTTTTCTGGGGTGAGGTGAAGACTGTAATACTAATCATTTGTACATAATCTGGGAATGACATACAGAAGTAGTAGCTTTAGGACGTGCTAATCATTTACATCAAGTGCTTTTACACTATTTTGACAGTGTAAAGCAATCAGAATGTGTACTGAGTTATTACAGTAGTTAGACATATCAGTTTAAATGAGAGTCACACCAAACGATGGTCAGAACAGATGTGGCTAACTTACTTTTCACAAGCCGTAATATTCAGAAATCTGATCAACAGGTGAAACATTTTGTCTTAAAGGTTTTAAAAACTCTTTAAGCTTTAGGTTTACCTGATCATACAAATGCATACCTGATTTTGCAGCTGCTCTTGATTTTGCAGGGGAAGTAACAGCAGTAATTAGATTGCATAACATCGTTCCTCTGCTATTCATTTTCTGCAGTTCTGGTGCTTTTAAAGTCCATTCATCTTTCAAATTCTGGTTAGGAAAATAAGTCCGTTACTCATTACAAAACTGATTTCAGACTCAAAATATTTAATGTAAAGAAAGGAACGACCACGCTACTTCAGAATCAGCTGCAATACATTAAAACATGCAAAAGAAGTGGGAATGTAAATGTAAATGGAGAATGCTAGCTCCTCAGTCCCAAATACTGTGCAGTATGCAATGGTAACTGTTAGGCAGGTTCTATTAGTAAACGTGTATAATCACCATCAATAATCACTACTAGTAAATACCTACACATCTAAAAATAGAATATATCTTGCCCTATTGCTTACAGGAAAAAACAGAAGAATCTGCAAAAAAGCCCCATTGAATTACAGTCTGTATTTCCTCATTCCACAAGGCTGTACTTTTATATTATTAATAGATGCCCTACTTCCTTTAGCCATAGTTCACTTCTCATACACAACAGCTTACCAGAGTATCTTCCAAAGGTTTCTTTAACTCCTCCGCATTCAGCGAGGGTCGCGCTGCTGGAATTCTTTCTGTCGTCTCTTCTATCCATTTCTTTAGGGATTCTACAAGGAGCTCAAAAGCATCCATCTGGTTCTGACAAGATGATACATCCTCTTCTCTAGACAAAAACAAGAGAAATTGAGCACTGAATGTCAGTATTCCTTCTGAAAATTAAACCAACAGATATTATCAGTCTGATATTGCTATTCCTGAATTCAATGACAGCTTCACAACGTGCTTCAAAGAGAATACACATAGATCTGTGAATTTTCTGTATATGTAGAGAACATCCATCTTTGTAACATTTTCATAAAAGATGCAGAGACGATTTATAAAGGAGGTAGAGAACTATTAACTATTTTGTGCTTATCAATCCAAGTGGAGATGATAAAGCAGACACCGCCATGTAGAGGCATCCTGTTGTCAAAGCGCTTATTAAATCTACATTGCAACTTGCATATCTTCTGCCCGAACATGAATTGACCATGAGGTAGTATTGCAGCAGTGCTGATGAACTAAGTATACCTAGTCCTGTTCAATAAAAGCAAAGACCACGTGAAAACCAATACTTCAAATATCATCACATCAACCCTGACTTAAGAAACTCCATCCCTAGAACAAGCGGTGAAATACATTTTTCACAGTCGTCTTTGCGTTTATGTGATAAAAGCAATACAGGGATTAAAGAAACTCACAAGAGTTGTGAGTGAATAAAAATTTTAGACAGGGAAATTATGACAGTTCATGTCTCTAAAATACAGCATTTTGACAATCTGGTAAAATAACTAGAGATTTGAGAACTGCTTCACTGCATCATTTTGGATTTTGAATAATCATTGCCTACTACTGTCAAAAATCAGGATCCATTTATCAATTGCTATATAAGTCAGTTCCAGTTTGCTGTCTAAGCATGATGGCTACAGCTTGTGTTGTTACTGTGATTAACAAAGCATGACCGGGAAAGGAATCTACATCTCATAGTTTAATGACTTTTTATTACTTTGTTTTATATGACAGATATCTGAAAGAAAACTGTACGTACCTTAATGATGCAACTGGTTTGGAGATTACAGATAGACCAGAATCAGAAATAGTTTAGCTAATATATGGTCACAAAAGACTAATTTTATGGATATGACCAGAGTTTGGAAAATCTAGATTTGCTGTACAGGTAACTGATACGAAAGCTATAATAAATTCTTCAGTTTTCCTTTGCAGCCTGATTCCAAACATGACTTTAAATAACTTCACAAGCAGCAATTTATATTCTATCAGAGAAGGAGAAAAGTATGTTTTCCTTAGAACTGACAGGACTCTTGCAAATATCACGAAATTTGCAGAGAGTTACTTGTTTTTCTAGCTAACATTAGAGCTCCTGAACCACTTACTCTCAGGTAGACTAAGTATAGAGGTATTTCCAAATAGAAGATCTCTTTTATTAAAAAAAAATTCTCTGCACCAGAGTTATCTGCAGCCTCCTGACATTGCATGAAAGAGGTCAGCAGTCATCATAAAATTCACACTGTATAAAATGTGGAAGCACTGTAATAATTACTCTACTTACTTTTCCTTTAATGTCTCCTCTACCTCCCTGAATTTCTTTGACAAAGTATTTACTTTTTCTAGTACCAACGCTTTATCCCCAGGCAAAGCATGAAACGAAAGTTCTTCAAGAAGCTGCTGCAAAACTTCCAGATCTTTCTTATGTTGTGCCAATTCTATAACAGCTTCCTGCAAAACAAAGTATATTTTTCATATTAGACTTTACAATTGGTTGTTCAAAACTATATCCTTGATTTGAGCTAACCAGTTGAAGTTAGGAAACAAGAATGTCTTACTTATTGTTCAATCATTTAGATGAGTGAGAGTAGAAATGCAGAATATAAATACAAATGGAATAGTACAGTACCTGCATATACTGAGACACTTCACTAACATCCTTTCTTGGTGCCTCAGTCTCACTGAAAGCCTGGTTTTTCTCATCTAAAAACGTCTGAAGTTTTTCTGACAGACCTTCAAACAACTCCACTTTGGTCTTCAACTCCTCCATTTTCACAAGCTTTTCTTTATGCTTGTTACTTGCTTCAGAAAACCGTCCTGCAAGTTCACTCATTTTAGCTTGCAGCGAGGATGCAGTGGATGGATCTGCTGTTTCCATGAACTTCTTCACTTTTTCATTCATAGTGTTTATGCTGCTTTGGCGACCGGCAATATCTTGCTCTAGCATCTGAAAGAAGCAAGAACTATTCTATATTGCTTATAATTAAATTTTAATAAGTGGAACTGGTCTACTATATGAAGCAACAAATCAGTACAGCTACTACATCAGTCTAATTCTATCTGTTTCAGCTACAGAAAGTCCTTATGTGCAGTTTCAGTTCATGCAACAGCCCCTTTTATTAAGTGTTTTGAATCCATTAAAGGTGCCAAATTAAGATCCTAATTCTTTCTTGAAATCAGAAATATTAAGCAAATGTTTTTTTCAGAGAATGCTACTTACAATGCTTTTACTAATGATATCCTGAATAGCAGCAGAATTCAAAGGCACTTGACCTTGTTCTTCAAGGCTCTTTTCAACACCTTCCATCCAATCAAGCATTTCATCCAAACCATCCTGCACACTTAGGGATCGTGTCAGAGTTATCTGGAGCTTCTCATTCCTTTCATTCACAGACTTTGATAAATTGTCGTATCTGTCCACAATATCATCTGACAGAGATAACCAGAAAATAAATTTCAAATATTTCCTCTATTTCTCTTAAAATCACTGGGCCAAACTTTTAACTTATTAACTTAAGTTTTTAACTCATGTTATCAGTTCTTATCAGGTAAATATCAGTTAAAAAATCGCCTATATCAGAACTGAGCAAGAGCATCACCTTTATCCAGTAAAAACACAAAAGCAAGGATCAAAATCTGATATAGCCAAAAAGCCAATAGGACATATCAGAGGAGGGGGCAAAGATGTCCTACAGCTTATGACTGTGTTCCCTAGTTTTCAGGAGTTGGTTCCCAGGCAGCTCTAACTTATGACAGCTGTTGCCGGATCCCAAGAAATAAAGTAGCAGCTGGGCATTTAGACAGCTTCTACAGTTATTTCTCTTGTGTTATTGTTAGAACTGAACAGTTCTTCCAGATGTTTCTTCATTAGACCTTCAACACTTCACTCCCTCCCAGGATAAACTTCTGGAAGTTAATGATAGTCAGAATCCACTGCCAAGGAACCCAAATCTACACACCATACAGGAGTTTCTAGCCTTTTCTGTATCACTGCTTCTAGTCCATCCCACTGCCTGGGTAGCATTACTTCTTAAATAGTACACTTTTATGCCTCATCTCAGCACTTTTGCGTCATATGTATTAAAACAGATATGATAATTCTAGCTAAACTAGTCTGCATTTTAATGTACTTTCACTACAGAAGTTCTTCTGAAAAGCAGAGGATTTTTTTCCCCTTAATTTCATTATATTTTCTCAACTGTAAAGCCTTCCATTATTCTAATTTTTCTTCCTTCTTATTTTACCTGCCAAATAGGTTTAAATAAGGAAATTTCCTTGATCCTTTCTCCAGCTGCTTTGAATGTAGTTCGTTACTCCTATCGCAGCCCAAACATGGATAGAATAAATGAGCTGGGAAAACTTCACTAGTTATGTCTGTCATGACTGACATAAAATTACATGGGTAGAGTTGGTCTTATCTTAAGGCAAGGAAATGAACTAGATGACCTCTTATGGCCAAATAATTAAAACTCCCTGAAGAGCAAGTAGGTCACAACACACTTATTAGACATTAAATGTAAATAACATAGTAATTGTAATTAGATAGGAAATGTTTGTTACTCTACACAAAAAATAAGGAAATATGATAGAATAAAAGTTAAATATATCCCATTTCATCTCTAGTGTCCTTGCATATAGATATCCTTTCCCTTCCCTTCCCTGCCTCTATTCTGGAGCCAAACATTGCTTCCAGAGCATTAGGAGGGTTCTTACTGAATCTAATTCTAAACTGGGATCTGAATCTCAGACAAAACTTACTGAACTGGGAGAATAACATTTCTAGGAATTGAAGTGAGTGAGAATTTCTTTAATTTATCTGAGACTGAGGTTCAATAAGGTAGCTATGTATCACAGACAATTCAGTTAATCAGCATGTGTTCATAGCCTTAAAGAAAACTTTCCAGAAGTCTAAGTAAGAGGTAAATACAAGAGAAGCTGTCCCGAGACATTCCCATACTTGGAAGCCATGACCCTGAGTTCTGCCAAAAAAAAAAAAAAAAAAAAAAAAAGGAGTGTCATTGCTTTCTACTGTCTCATTCTCCCTTAGGTGAGAATATGAAGGACAGGAAGGTAAATGCCTCCAGACTGTCTTACTGCCTAGGAAATATAAAGACAATGTACATGAGGAGAACGGCAGCCACTACTGCTTCAACACTAGGCCTGTGCTGCTACATTTAAAAAAATATAGATATATATCTCACAGATAGGGAGTGTAAATGGTAGTGAGAAGCCTCCTAAAGAGCAAACAAGAAAAAAAACTTAACAAAACTGCACAGATGTACTCCACTGACTTCAAGGTTGAAATCAGGGCATGAAAGGCATACACCTCCACAGCCAGCTTTCTCTTGTGTCTTTATGTTTAGCAATGTGTTCTAATTATCTATTATTCCTTGTTTACTATAGGAATTAATTTTCACTGTTCACTTAAGTCATCATCTGCAGCAGCAGCCTCCTCCTACTCCCCCCTTCACAAAGAAATAACTTTTCATTCATCAAATAAACTGAATGTAACCAACAATTACCAACGTGTTCTCCTCTAACAAAAGTTTCTGTGTTTGAAAATGTCTGTGTCTGCTTCTGTATATTTTGTGCAATACAGTACTTTATTAAAGAGAAGGTACTAATTCACTTTTAGCCTAATATTGATAGACATGATTCAAACTGTGATATTGTATTCTGATACTATAAAGGTTTTAATCTAATTTGAATCTAAGCATGTTTTCAAAGTTAAGCATATGTATTGAGTAGAGCTTTCACCTGCAAGAATGAGTGAAAAGGGAACCGCCACCGCCACCGCCCCCTCCTCTTCCCCCCAAGAAAAAAGGTTTCAATTTGTTTAATATCAAGTTGTTTACAGTTGCAAGATCACATGTATGTTTAGGACACCAGTCTGTATTCCATGTACCTTCTATGGAGCTTCATCACTGACTTCAAAGATGCAAACCCACAACTGATTTACCTTGTTGCTCTGCGAGTTATTTAAGGGACTGCAAAGGGACTGCAATAAGAGATAGCAGCATGATACACATACTGAATCTTCAAGTTTCAGATTGTGGGGAGTGTCATGCTGTCATACTTCCCACAGCCATAGTAAAACTGATAGGAGAGCTCATTGAAGTGAGGAGGAAATAATTTCTTGGCTAAGCAAATTTGAAATCATTAGTTGGAAAGCGATAGCTAGTTCCTTGATCTTGAACAGGTACCTTGCCACTGGAGAATTTATGCTCCTCAGCAAGTCACTAACTCTGATATGCCCATTTGTAACATGGGAATTAAACATAATTCCTATTTCTGGAAAAAAAAAAAGTCAAAAATAAAATAATGACAGTTTTTAACTGAGGACCCTATTATCAAATGTGGGAGACAGACCAATAATAAAGTTACTGTGTTGTAATAGCTTATGATTCAACAAAACACGGGCCTGAACAGTGATATGGAAATGTGGAAACTCTGCATTTTGTCTCTTCCAGGACTTGAGTACAAACACAGGTGATAAAAGCAGGTATTAATAATTTACCCAATGTTTTCTGAATTTTATCTTTGTCTGGTGTCAACTCTCCCCTTGTATCCAGAAGCACTTCAGCAGCTTTCTTCAGTTTTTCTACAGCAATTTGGTGGTTAGACACTTGTCCTTGAAGAACCTGTAAAATTCCATAATTATTAATTATACTCTTCCATACAGCTAAAAATTACACATGCAGGGCTTGTGATATGCATACAGCCTAAACTTAGTGCTGGGAATAAACTAACTCAATTTGTGACCTCTCCATTAAAAAATAAAAAAAAAAAACCTTAATCACTGGCTACAACTACCCTTTGCCTTCTGGCCCTTGTTTTATTTTATTCATCATCTTATTTGTCTTCTCTTTTACTTCTCCGACTCACTAATTTCTGGCAAAGGAACTTGAAAATGTGTCTTTTGATCACTTTTTTTAAGACCATTTGTACTAACTCATCTCTTATCCAAAAGAAAAATAAACATATTTTTCAACTCAGCATCAGGGAACAATTCCAGAGGGAAAAAAAATACAGTGATCAGCAGCAATGACACATTCAACATCAGTTGTGCTGACAAAGGATTAGATTGATACCGTTGTGTAAATATGACTACTGGGAAACATGCTGATCACCTTCACAGTTTTAAACACCTCCTGGAGCTGCATTTTCCCTAGGTTTATCCATTCAGTCAAGGAACACAGATTTAGAGACTACCCCAGCCAAGACTCTCTCCAGCTCCAAGAGAGAGAGATAGGAGGGCTGAATCAACTTCTGAAAGTGGCTTTCTCTCTCCAGTGACTATAGCAATACTTTAGAGTGACTAGTCTCTAAATTATTTCAGGCCCCTGTGCTACTGCATATGATATCTTGATTCACTTGATCTTCACAGAAGTCCCATGTCCCCTCTGACTTTTTTTCTGATATACGCTACTTACGCTATGAGCATACTTTACAATAGATAGTCCTATCTGTCTTGCCAGGACAAAGTCATATTGATATCAAGAGCACAGTAATATGCTAGAACATAGTATGCCCTGCTACCCCAGAACAGTATGTATTCCTATCCCTGGCTATTTGATGAAAAAAGCTCAAATAAACCTGAAGAGGAATTCTCCTTATACTAAGTAGAAATACTCTACTTGCACAAAAAAAGAGACATATCAGACAACCTTGTATGCTGACAGAAAGCAAACAAGCTTATGCCGGAGGCACTGAAGAATATTCTGAAGAACAGTTAATCCCTATAAAAAGATTAGACACCATCATGCTGCCAAGGTCAGTGTCTAGCTGGATTATCAACTGGATGTGTTGGCTAAAAGGGACAGCTTTAACTTGCAACACCTGACTTCTTCAGAAATGCTCTTTGTTTTGCTTCCATTAATTGGCTTTCGCTCTTCAGCCTCCTGTTTTTTCTCTTCTTTTGAATCTTTTGATGCTTTGCACCTTGTCCCTTCTTCCCAGCTCATTCTCATTGAGTGCTCTTTTGTGTGGCAAGTAATCCATGTAGGCATTTCATAAAAGAGCCACAGTATTCACTCCTTTTGTGTTACTTGCATGAAAATTGGCATTATACAGGATATAATTCATTTTGGCATAAGGAACGAAAAGTTTAAATAATAGCTTCAGATTGTAATTGGTGTTATTTGTACTTTTCTACCGCCTAGAAGCACAAATGCAGCTACACTGTTCCAATGCTAAGAGTGCAAAATTTACACTTCCATGTATAAAAGAATAAACAATTTTCTTAAGTCTTGTAACTTCACAGTGATTTATTTTTCTAGTCTGATCTGTCATGTACCAAAATTGTGGGCAAGCCCAGCAGCAGATTTTAAGGATACCTTGTGGGAGATGTACTGTTTTCCAGATTTAATAAGAGAAATGTTTAAAGTACTTATTTGTCAAACCTATCAGACTCGTGCACAGACACTTCATGTACAATACACAGAACAGTGAGGTAATGCCTAACTGATTACCTTGCCCACTGGAAAATAAAGGAAGAATCCTGCATTTTAATTTTAGTATAGAAGACTGAATGTATTCATGAAAACGTAAGAGCCACTTCAAAGATGATAGCCTTCAGGAAGCGTTATACAAATCACCTTATACTTGGGTTCCTAAAGCTTCCTGCCAACTTCCATTCTATGCACCTAACCAGTGTGTTTTCTGGACAAGCTCCATCACTATCCTGTCTTGTCTCTACTAGGATTTATATGAAGCTGTGAGTCACTCCTTCAAGGAAAAAAAAAAGTGTGTGTATATGTGTATACATATACATATATGTACACACAAAATTTTTCTTTGGAGGGCAAATTATGTTATAGTCACTATCTGCAGAGCATGGAGTAATGGATATGACTGCACCAGGCTAACAGATTAATCAGATATCAGAGCTGATGCAGTACAACTCTTTACAAAATACATTGCAGCAGAATAAAAACATGAATAGAAAAAAGCAAAATCACAGACAACAATGGTCGTCCCAGACACAAGCCCTATCCTGTCAGCAAACTGTAAACATTAAATCCTTTCCTAGTTCTCAAACTTTCCAGATTGCAATAGGCTTTCCAAACCCTATCATTTGCTAAGTGATATGAAATGCATCTTGCTTTCACAACAGTACTGGCAACTTGGTGCCCCATTAAATTTCCACCATAAGGCTTTTCAGATAATACTTGAGGCAGCTTAATTTGAGGACTAAGAGTTACATGCACACAGACAAGGCAAGAATGTGGCCTTCAGCCACCTGGATTACATTAGATTATCCTGTTTTCCAGACAAAAAGCAGTTCCCTTTAGGACAGAAGTACTTCTGGTTTTTAAAGCTTTTTACCTTGGTTTCTTCTAGCTGTCTTTGGAGATTTTTGGGATCCACTGCAATTGGCTCAGACAGTTGTTTGTTCACAGCTATTTCAGAGGCCTGGAGACCTGACAAAAGTCCAGACGAGGCATCTTCATAATGCTGGTATTTATCTGCCAGGTCTTTAAGGTTATTTCCAAGGATGCTACACTAAAGGAGTAGAAAATAAACAAACAAATATCCAGGCATTACACTGTGTGTCGTATTTCACGACAGTGTCAAGATCATACTTGCATTTCCTGAAATCCTGTATAATTTTTTCTTGTCATCATTCCATTAACTGGCTTCTTGATTAACCCAAGACAGCTAGACAGATCTTCCTAGTTTGTGTTTCTCAATCATGATTTAGAAGCAATTCACTGATACAGTCAGGAAACTGGAATCTAATCCATTGTATTAGAGCAGGGAAAGCATTAAGATGACTTTTTGGTCCCCCAGCTTAAAGACTCTATCAGCATGTCTGCAGTCTGATACCAGCAACGTAGGTGATAGAAGCTAGAAATTTTCCAAAAATGAGAAGATATTTCTATATTCGTTAAAATACAGACAGCAGGTTCCTGTTACCCTAAACATCTTATATGCACAGCAAATCCAAAATGATACGGATCAGTAGGGCACATATGCTTTGTTTTGGTCTCTTAAGAATGCAACGCTGCAGCTGACCGAGATCCTATTGGTCCTGCACACTAGCATGCTCCAAAACGTGCACAGTGAATTATCACGTAAAAAATGTCAGTGGAACTCTTTCAGTCTCTTTGGAGATAGTTTCACAAACAAAATCTTCTGGTTGCATCAAGTCATAATATTTATCAGCAGTTACTTTAAATATTTATATTCTGAAGGTTACATATAGTTTTTTTATTTAATATTTACATTTGGTACTTGGCCTCCATCTGGTGGACAAACACAGAATGCACTCATTTACATAACCAATTAGCTAAGAACTGATTCAAGATTCCCTCAACAAATTTAGATTAAATTAAGATTCCTACAAACTCGCATGTGCATGTGCAAATACATAGATTTGTATATAAACAGTATTTTGTTAGAAGCAAAAAGTTTTTACAAAAGGCAAAAAGTTACTACAAACAAATTATAAAACCAGAACTTGGAAGGTCTTACTTTTTTAAAGTCTCTCTCCTTTAAGTTCTTAATAAGGCTCAATTTAATATAAAAAGTCCTCTTCGTGTTGATTTTGCTCTGCATACATAGGGTCAGATATTCAAAGCACCTCTATTTTCTCTGTGCTAAATGCATACATGCAAAGGGTAGAATTTGGCAAGTTGATCAATGTGAGATCACAAATCAAGCTGCTGGCACAGGATTTTTATGTGCATAAAAATGACGCTCTTCAAAAAATCTTGCAATGAATGTTTACATTCTCACCCAAACTAATCCAATAAGCCAGTCAGAGGAAATCTAACACGCTGAAGCTTTTGTGGCTTCACTCTTTGTACAAGTGAGGAAATGAAAATGAGCTTCTCTGAATACAGAGTCTTCTCCACAAATCTTTCAAGAGAAGAGGGTTTAACTTGGTTTTGTAATTCAGGGATCAAATCCTTGACTACAGAGTTCACACTTCTGAGCATGAAAACCTTAAAGAGATGAAAATTCCCAGGCAAAGATGGCAACTGCTACAGATCAACAACATATTGGCAGCCACTGAAGCTCTACTAAGGAGTTTGAGCCTGTGATCTTACAGAATTATGAGATGGCTGAGTGAAGGCATACTAAGTCTCTCTGATATGGGTCAATTCATAATTACATATTTTTCATGAAATTTTCAATTTCCAGACTTTTGTCAATATTGGAAAACACTGTTGGGTTGGTGTTTTTGGTTTTGGGTTTTTTTTTTTTTTTGAAAATAGCTGAAGAGTCAGAATGGGAAACAAGCCAGTTATGCTAATCTAGTTCTACCAGTCAGATTCCGTAGTTGAAAGTGGTATGCAGAGTTAAAGTATCTTCCCTCTCTAAGGTACACGGAGGATTTTCAGCTGTTACTTTCCCCTTAATAAGAGATTAATCCCAGGCTGTTAGGGATAACAAGTCTATTTGACACAGTAATGGGAAAGAACTATTCATCTCAAATCAGTAGGTTCTTACCTAGCTGCCTAGTGCCAACAACAAAGGTCACATTGGGCCAAACTATTTCGTAGAAATATAAATCAAATTGAAATTTCAAATGGTAATCTTGCTGTAATCTATCTCTTATTATATTTATTTTATTAGTAAGGAAACAAATGAATAAGCAGTTATGGGAAATATTGCAAGGAAAATGTTATCAAATGAAATGTTATCAATATCAAAATAAATGTTATCAATATCAAAACAAATGTTATCAGTCTAAAAGTATTACAATTTCTTTCCAACCCAGAACACTACTCAGACATTTTGCACTGTCATAAACTCAGAGAGCTTAAGACTAGAAGGGAGAATGCAGTAATCTAGTCTGACCTCCTATATAACATAAGGTATAAAATTCCACCCATTCCATTAGTCAGTCCGATACTTGACTACAGCACATTTCCTAGAAAAGCATCTCGTTCTGTTATCTAACTTTAAGAAACAAAGAATTTACAACTTCCCACAGTAACTTGTTTCATCACTTAATTCCTTTTAACACAAGCTGCTGTATCAATTACAGCAGGCTTTCCTACTCAGTGGTGAGTGAAACTTACCTTCGTATAGAGAGATTTGAAACGATCTGAAGCACTATCCAGTTTATTCTGCACTTCAGTATAAGTAGCCGAAGTATCAATACCATCTTTGTCAACCTTAACACCATCCCTTTTGCTACAAGACCTTGCAGCGTCTAAAACTCTTTGTCCAGAAATTGTAATATACCGTAAATCGCCTTTGTGAGATATAACATCTTCTGAAAAACTCTTTTGCCTCTTCAGTTTGATCATAATACCACTAAAGTCATAAGCACCAGCCTCCATATTATCAAGTTCTTGTTCTGACTGCTGCAGCCAGGTTTCAAACTCTCTGTAGTCTGCATCAAATTTCTCAAGTTCTTCCCTCAGAGAGTGAGTTAACTTCATTTTCCTTTCTGATTCAGCTAAAGCAGACTCATACTGAGCCTTCAGCTCTTTCATGTTCCTTTGCATCTTGTCTTTTTCTTCAGGGGAAAGGTAGTGGCCTTGTTTCTCAAGTAGTGCCTGGGCAGACTGAGTTGCTACTATGACAGCCTGCTGCTGTGAAATAATTTTCTCATGCTGAGCCTGCAAGAAAAAAAATATATATTATGACTGTAATCATCTCAGAAGGTTTCATTAGACCATCATTGTCTTGAAATCTCTGCTGAATCCTGTTTACAAATGAAGAGTAAAGCAAAGTCCACCAAATGAGAGAAAGCTTTTCTTATATTCCTCTCGTTTGTTAAAAAATATTTTTGAGTAATCTAACTCAAAGCTTGACTCCTGGTCATATTTATGTACAGTTTCAAAATTTTAAGAAATATCCAAAGGTAAATTTAGCCTGATACACAGCACATGACCAAACGATGTCTTCATCATCATTGGAATTTGGAGATACTAGGATATATATCACAGAAGCACTTGCTCCTATACTTCTAAAAGACAACTTTGTAGAGTAAAACTTGATATTAGAAACATCTTGAAAAAATATTTTTGGCAAATATAATTTACTTATTACTTAACTCTTATTGCAGTATACTTAGTATAATCAAAGTTTTCCTAGTTGTCTGTCTCAAAACAGGATTTATTAAAACTATTCAAAGGTAGACAGCTTTCTAAATCACAATCATTCCATTTCCTAACATATATATTGCTCCTATTACTTCAAACAAACACACCAAAAGGAGTGAAAGCATCAAACATTAAAAAGAATGCAGATACTTCCTTCTTATGTTCTGAACAAACAAACATTATTCCCCAGTTTTTTATATTTTCATTTTTCAATTTCCAGAGCAGCAATTCTTACCAAATATATTTGTTATGAAACAGGTCCTTTTGAAATTAAAAATCCAAGCACATTCTATGCATGTAGATTGTTTCAACCACATTAAAAAGCAGTAAATCATAGTAACTACAAAGGTATTTCAAACAAATTCTTTCAAAAATCTCCATTCTGGAAGCTCCTCAATTCCCAGGTAAAAATGGCTATGTAAAATAGACTAGTATGCTTTTCAGCCATGTGTATGGTAGGCAATTATCCAAAATGAGATTACAGGTTCTGTTGATTCTGTAGGCGTTCGGGGAAGTGGAGAATTATCAAAAAGTAGAAGTAAAAGCATTACATACAATTTTGCAGTTTTGTTTTCCCTTTTTGATCACATCTCTCAGAAACAAAAAAAAAAATATTTAATTTTTCTTAGAGTTTTTTTAACTACAAAAGTCCAACATAGTAGCAGCTATCAGCATGATTAGCTACATCAGCTCCACCACCAAACCACACCTAAGAGGACCAGGCTGCTAAACTGTAACTAAATAAAGGCTATAAGATTTAGCTCTATTTTTTTTTTAATTCTTCTCATTAATTTACCTACAGAATCTATTTTAAAAATGCTGCATTGTGGCGTTATGTACCTCATCCTGCTGAAGCCTTCAGTTAGTGCTTTGCCTATGGATAAGCAGGGATAGGACATGCAGATTATAATTTCAGTAAACTATTATTTGCAACTATTAGTAATCAGTGTTCAAGGGCAATCACATGATATCATTTTGCTATTACAAAGATTCTTGGAAAAGTCACATGAAAAGTATTAATTTTTGTCACTACTTTTCACATATTGTTTACCTGTAGTACAGCCAATAAAAATTTGATTGTACTGCAACAATTTCTGACTAGAAGAAATTAAGAATAATAGATTCATCATCCAGATTCTCAACATTTGCCTTGGAGAATATCTCTTTTTTCTTATTTTTACCAGGAAATAATGACCATAACTGTTAAGTACTGACAAATCTGCTGTATCTTCTAACTACCAAAATACCTATGAATGTATATCACTAATTTCCTAGTGCCCATTCCAAAGTCTACTGCAGAAAGGATGTGAATGAATTCAGTCATGCTGAATGATGACTAACATGCTTAGCACCTAAGTGTTGAATAGGTCCAGTAACAGTACCTTGACCCTCTGATACTGCTGGTTCAGATTATCTTCTGTGCTTTTTACTAATCCGTCCACCTGAGTTTCAATGCCTTGCTGAAGCTCCAGCAGATTGCCATTGACATCGTCCTCCTCTCCTTCCAAAGCTTTCACATCTCCCTCTTCAAAATGTGTCCCATTCTGTTCTATTGCCTGCTTAAGCTTCCTGCCATGCTCCGCTTCTTTGTCCACATTTGATAACCAATCCAAGAGATTTTCTATCGTATTTTTACTCTCTTCCAGCTGTTCTATGGCTGCAACCTACATTGAAATTTCACAGTTTCAGTTCAGAAATCTTCTTTAGGCACTACATAATATCATATGCAAACAGACCATTTAAGATATGTTAACATTATAAAAGCTGTTAATTGACATTTATGTTACTGTTTTTTCAAATAATATAAAACAGCAAATAGTTTATTAGTTATCCACATGAAATACGATTTTAATCTCTCCTTAGCATATCAGTAAGAAGTTGCGAGACTAATTCACTGAGACTCCTAAACAGTTTGAATAAATAAATAATGGTTGCCTAAGAACCTTTTCTGTTTCCTGCTTAATTGCTGTTGTCATAGCTTTATCCAGTTCTTTTTTGGACTCTTCTGCCTTCTGGCTAAGGAGCAAACACTTAGTTTTAGCTTCATTTAGTTTCTGTTCAAGAATAGTCTTGTCTTCTTGTGACAACTTTTCTCCGTGCTCTTTCAAGAACATTTCAGTATTTTTCACAATCTCTGCCAACGCTTGTGCACTCTCTCTCATGTCTTTTTGTATTTCCTTTTGGGAAAAGAGAAAGTAAATAGGGGTAAGTAAATTATTCACCAGAACTTGCAGATTAAAGTTGTTATAACTGCCTCTGATTTGGGTACAAGCACCACACCGGTCCTTCTTTACTTGAGAGTATATGACATACTATTAAGCTGCAGACTAAGATTACTAAAAATAATCATTAAAAAAAAAAATCAAACATCTGAAAAAGTTTCTGCAGCTCAGTCTGCCCCTATCATCTCCGAGGACAGCTAAGTATTTTTTGAAAAGATTGCAATTTGGAAGTCTCCTGGTTTATACTTCCCTTCTGGACAGAGGTCACTTTTTTCTTCCTTTATTGGCTCAAATATTCTATCTCCATGTACATAGAAAAGAATATAAGTATTCCTTAGCTATCAAGAGATAAAGTAAATCTGCTATACTATATTTACTAAGGTGAATTTCTTGACCAATTCAGTTCTATTCAGTTTGTCTTGTTGTATGATAGTGTCAGATAGAAGATCTGCCTTCCAATTACCTGAAAGGAGTTTTAATTATTAAAACAACTCTGGTTTTGAGTATATTCATCCAATTATTGAAAAAATAATTTTTTTTTCTATATGTAGCATACATAATACTTGATGCTACAAGACAAAAGATCTGACTCTCATTTTAGACTGCGGATTTTGCTGCAATTATACATATAGATTGGCAGGTAAAAGAACAACTCATTTTAACACTTCAGCAAGTATTTTAGAATGATTTTCCTGGAAATATTGTATTAAAACAAGATTTGCTTTCTCTGAGAAAGATATCTATCCCATACAGATCATTAAGGATGAAAGTTCTCCCCAACTCGATCTATAAGAAACTTTCTTTAAGTCCCCCTTCCCTTCCCTAGGCACACTTCTACAACAGTGCCTACAAGAAATCAGTCAGCAAACAACATTTTGCCTGTTACACAGTCTGTTAGGCAGTATATTTATTTATATTAAAAAAAGAAGTATATGCAATATCATTCTTTCACTCACATGGATTATTCAATACCCAGTTAGATGATAAACTCTTCAGAGGTACTCTGAGGGTGTCTATGTCTTTCCACTGACTAGAAAGAGAGCACAGACTAACTCGATGTGTTACTTTGAAGATAAAGTGAGGCAATGTGAATCAGGAAACTTGTGCCTTTATATATTACTGATCCTGATTTGGAGCTCTGTAGTCTTACTACTGTAAACCAATACTACGAGGAGGAGGAGGAGGAGGAAGAGCAATATCAAATCCTTCAGTCCTTTAACAGTCAAAATCTCAACTAACGTCAGCTAGGACAGAGCAGAAGCCTACAGATGACAGTCCCTAGCCTTTAGTTAGGATCCTGCCTGGAGATCCCGGAAAGAGCTTCGGAAACTAAAGGCCTGAAGCTCGGCGGGCAGAGCCCAGCAAACCACCAGCATCCCTGGCTCGCGCCACGAGGGCACTGGGGCCCTGGGAGCCAAGGCAGATCCGCAGCTCGGAGCGCTCCCCATCTCCCCATCCCAGCGGGGCTCCCCACGCGCAGCACTGCTCTCTCCAGCCACCCCCTCCTGCGGGGAGCACCAAGACACTGGGGCCACCGCCCGTGCCCACCCCACCACAGGGCACCCGCACGTCCGCCCCATGCCTCACAGAGGGTGGCCAGCCCAGCCGCCACGCGCCCCTGCATCCGGGACGCGCCGGGGACAGGATCAGACAGGGCAGCAGCCCAGCGACCCCAAGGGCCTCAAAACACACTAAGACCAACTCCTCAGCCCTTCAGTGCCCTTCTAGTCCCCCAAGGCCTTGCAACAGGCACTTCCTCTGAAAAGCCTTTCACAGCCCTGTTCGTGGACAGTGCCCGCCTCGAGCAAGCAGAGAGAAAGGGCTCTCGCTGCAGCTCCTCAGGCCAGCTGCTGCCTCTCTCTTTTGCCTCTGCTTCCCTCAAGGCAGTCACCCAAGGGGTCTGCCTCCTCAGGGGCCCTTCTGGGCTTCCATGGAGGAGGCCGAATCCCTTTGATACCACTCACCCTCTCTCAGGCCTTGCTCGGGGGCTCACAAATGATCCCCCGGGGCCAGACAAAGGCACGGACCAGCACGGACAAGGCCAGCGCACCAGTCTTAGGCAAGCGGGCTTCCAAAGAGAGGAAAACGGGCCAAGGCGGCTGCTAGCTCAAGGATTTGGATGCCCCTGTCTCACGAAAGGCTGGGCTTTCTTTCTCAAGCCGAACCGTGAGCTAAGCCAGGAGCTTGCAGCACTGCACGTGCCACATGCAAAATCCAGTGAAGGCTTGCCTTGCTGAAAGGCACGGTCTCGACAGAAAAACAAACAAACTGAAAGGGCTCTGTTACACAAGGGCACCAAGCAGTCTGCAAACATCACTAGAAAACCAGAACTCATAACAAAACAAGTGTAAGGCAAGAGAAAGCCTCAGGCAACAGAAAGCCTTCTGTTTAAGAATATTGTGAAGAAGAATAAGCACACCCTGACATCAGAGACAAAGCCAGAATGTGATTTTAACATAATAAGCAAGTGTGATTTTATCACACCTGACAGGAACAGTCTTAAGCTGAAGAATCATATAACAAATCTGAGGCCTGCTAGAAGACTGCTTCCTGAAACATTTCGTACACATGCTCTCTATTTTACTGTCTTCTGGTTTCAAAGATTCTTTCCTGCCATTGGTACATAACTTTAGCGTTTTCATGGGCAGCAGTTAAAGACACTCCTTTAAAGCTTTGCTTTGCTAGGCCAAACAAACCTATTTTACTCTCCTCTCACAGGATAGTCGTCTTTTTCAACAAAAGTGCCTAGTCACTTTCCTCTGCACTCATTCTTCACTAATGTATCTGATCAGAAGCGCACATACCTCCTGCGTGGTCTGGTATTGTTCTAACTCGGCCTTGCTGTCTCCAATAACAAGAGACTCTTGGTGTCCAATTATTCGATTTTCAGTCTGTGTAAGCAAATCACACATTTCCTGCAGTTTCTCTTTGCATTCCTGCTGCCGTTCGGCCACATCCTATATCAGAGCCAAATACAATTCAACAATAAAATAAAAATTTCCTCACTGTACAAGTTAACAGACACTCTAATAGGAGCTACCCTTGAAAAACATATCACAAAGCAATAATTTTAAAGGTATGCTGTAAACATGATAGCAGTGGTACAAAGAGCCAGATGAATATATACATATAGAAGTTATGGATAAACCTCAGATATGCTGTAAGTAAAAGAGACCATGTTTGATGGAACTGCCCAATAGAAGTCTGGCCATGCACATTATGTGAAAGATGAAACCTCCAAACGACAGGAGTGAAAATCCAGTCTCTTAACCGCTTGAAGCCTGCGATAAACGTTTATTAATTCTGAAAAAAGGGATATCAAAACAGAGGTTAGTTGTGACTGTAAGTTAGCTCTGTTGGTATGCATAATATGTTACCTGAAGAGAAAATGCTGACTTTTTAAGCAGTAGAAAAGAACAAAACATGCAAGATCATTATTGTTACTAAGTCCTAGATAAGTATCTATGCCCAATTTTATGTTTTTTTGACAGAATATAGAAGAAACAAATGTTCTTAGAATGCAAAATAACACAAAGTCCTCAGAATGACAGAAAACAATTCATTATCCATAAAGTGCGGGACAAAGTGGTGAGTCTGAGTTTTAACTATGCTTTTATGACTAGAGGAGGAGATGCAGTTCCACTACGGTATCTTATCAGCCTCCTTTGACTACAAAAACAAAGGCTGCTTATGATTGCCAACTGCAGCCGTACCAGCTGAAGAGGTAACTGCACCAACGTGACCCATAGCTTCCCCAATGCCTTGGCCTAGAATCTCAAATCTGTTAGCTGATGTACTCATATGCCTGTCCCTCTAACCTGTTTCAGTCAAAACGAGCCATCCTACCAAAGACCAGATTAAACAAATCCAGTTCTTTGACTATACATAAAGACCTAGACAAAGATCACACAGCAGATGACCTAGCGGATCAGGGGGAAAAAAAAAAAAAAAAAAAAACTCTCCAGCAGAACAGAAGTGATGAGCAATGGAAACTCACTGATCAGAAGAGGACTTGAGTTCACTGTTTTATTTATTTACTGACATAGCTTCTAAACAACCAAAGCTTGTCAGGAATCTCAGGTAAATTTCCCTCATTGCTAGAAATACCAGACCTGCTCACTTAAGGCTGTAGAGATCATAATGTCTGAAACTGTACCTGTCTGCAATCTAATATGCTGGTTCTGTGAGCTGTGATTGCACCAAGAAAAGACAGAAATGACAGTTCACCAAATTTGATCAATACAGTCTTTGTAGAACTATGAATGCATTCATAATAAAATTGAGGAGATAGGAATACACTTAATACTGCATGCTGGTATTAAAATTCCTCATCCATAGACAAAAACACTCAGCACACATTTACACAGAAAAGCAAACCTTCTGATCACCCAGTTCTTGCGCTGCCTGTAACTGAGTCTCTAAACTTTCCACTTGAGATGTTATTGCTTCCTGTACTTCCTGAAAAGATTTCTGGGTGATATTTAAGAGCCTCAGCAGCTGTTTGCTCTGATTAGGAGAAAGATCTTGGGCATGTTCAGAAATGAAGAACTGAATATCAAACGCAGTGGAATCCAGTTGCATTTTTGTACAGCCAAGCTCTGCAGCAGTGTTCTGTAAACAAAGAGTAGCAAATGACTAGCAATGAAGACAAATTCAGTAGGGATAAAACACTTAGAAATATTACTATCCTTGTTCCCATGTTCCAAAACGCTTTTCAGAGCCATTTTAGCCACAGTAAAAAGTTTGTGTCAGAATCATTCTGATGCATTCAGATAGGCATTTGAATGCATTTGTGCATGGTTTGCCCTTGTGACAATCCACGTTCGAGTAATAAATAAGATGACCTTGAATCTCTCTGTTTCTTCCCTTTCTCATGGATGTCTGAGAACCGGCTGACCTTCAGCACTGAAAGATTTATGGTGAGCATGTGTTCACCTAAATGGCAGGTTAGCTCTACAAAACACCGGTCTGAAAACTTAGAAACATTAAAAAGTTTATTGAAAGCATTCCTATCCTTAGCCCCACAGTGACATGCCCCGTTTCCAGCAGTGTGGCGAATTCTGCAAATAATTACACCTGTGTATCCCCTATGACATTACCACACCTGCTGGAACCCCATTAAAGCACAGAAAAGTAATTTTGTTTCTATTATTTGTTCATATATATGTGTATGAACATTACTGTAAATTGATTTGATTCATTTTGCATGACTCATTTCAGTGAAGGTTGTAATGGGGAGGCCCTTCAATGGCTTTTAATCTTTCCCCATTTTGGTTTCCTTAAAACACTCACATGTAATTCATTAGGAAGGTAATTAAACTTCAATAAAGAATCTGGATCCCACGCATTAAGATATAATTTTAATAACTGAAATATTTGTAACATAAACTAGATTGCCAAAAACAGCCAGATTTAACATAACAAATGTAAGCAGAATCAATGTTTTTCTCAGTAACCCCAACTCTATCAAAAGCATTTTAAGGAGAAAAAGCAAATCAACAATATTTTTAATGGATCATCAAGCAGTTGTCTTCTTAGTTCTGGCTGTCTGTTTAAGCAACAGAGGTTAAAGAGCAGCTAAGCAGAACCAGCAACACCTGCTATAAAAAAATACTTGCCTTGAGGAGCTGTAAACTTTGCTTCATGTCTTCTATGTCATTAGTGTTCACTATGAATTCATTCACAACTTTACTTTTTTCTGTGATCCAGTCTGAATACCTCTGCAGTTTGCTTAAAAGTTGCTGGTGTAATACTGCAAGCTTAGACTAGAAAGGGAAGTTATATATTTATTTATGCCTCTGCAGTTTAACTACATTTTCCACCATATTGAATAGAATCATATATACATTTAATATTCAGATAAAAGGTAATAAAGCCAAAGCAAAATTTTTCTGTTTAGCTCAATCACTTTGAAAAGAACTGAGCTGAAATACACAAATGGACACTCATAAAAACATACCATTTCAGAGTCAATAGCACAGACTATTTGTTTTGCCCGTTTTGAAGATGTATCAGAGACCACCAAAAACGCTTCCTGCAAATTCTCATAGGTTATCTTTAGCTCTTTAAGTTCCTCTTTGAGAATATCTCTGTGAGAAAGCCTTAAAAATTCTTCTGCCAACTTCATATCTTTTTTTAGGATAATAGCAAAGGTAGCCAGCCCTGATTCAAATGACTGCAAAGAGAATATATACAAAATGCACTGAGTTACTAAGCAAGAAAGACATTTAAATCCAAATTAATTTAATTATATTTGAAATCTCTCTCTTTTAGCTAATGCCTTCTCCAGGCACCCACCACTGAAGTACAAGTATGAAGCACATTTTACTGACCTCTAACTGTTCCAGTTCCTCTTTCAGTGTTTCCAGGTTGGTACTAATAGGTTGCTGATTATCTAGGTAGCATTGCATATCTTGAACCACAGCCACATGCTTTTGCAATTTCTCTGTTAACTTTAAACACTGCTGTACTCCACTGAACTGAAAATGAGTTTTAACAAGAAAAGGTTTTACAAACTGACAGACTTGAAACTAGACAATAAAAAACCCTTGGTTTAACTATACTTGTTTTAAAGTTATTATATAGTTTTTCAGCAATTCTTCTGGTTCAATTACATTCTCCAGTACTTAAAAGGATTCATGCAATTCCTCTAACACAGGGCATATAGCATATACCAGCTGCTGCTACTTACCATGCCAGTGGGGTTGTCTTCCACGACTGCTTCTTCTGTTTTGAAAATGGACTCAGTAGAGCCTTTGGAAAGGCTGTCTGTCCTCTCATGCGCCCCGTCACTTTTCAAAGCAAAAACTATGTCATCTTCTACTGAATTCTCTTTAGGAATTTCTGATCCAAACATTGATTGTTCTGTTGAAAAAAGAGTAGAAAGCCCACCTACTTTGCCTTTACCGTCATGTCCTATGCTGATACCAGCAACCTGTGAGCTTGTAAGCAAACCACTTATCAGCTCCTCTAACTTGTACGTACTTTCATCTCCAGATGAGATTTGAAAAATCTGCCCAAGTTGAGAAGTAATAAGTTTTGGAATGGGAGCTTTTACTCCTTGGTCTATTTGAGTCTTCATTTCACTTGGATCATCCATCTTTTGTTTGCAGGACTCCTGCTTCAGAATATCCTGAAGAAGGTCAGGACTTCTGCAATCAGGTGAAAGCAATGAAAGAGCATCACAGTCCTTTGGCTCTATGCATGGTTTGCTAACCATTAATGCAGTTCTGAGGTCATCATTTGTTTGCTTTATATCTGATTCATAAGATGCATCAATCCCAAGTTGTGTGCTTCTAACCATTGCAAGCAAATTTTGCACTAAAACTTTTGTATCAGAGTAATTTAGGGGTTCACCCTCCTGCTTGCAGTAAACATGTCCTTTTTTCAATTTGCTTTGCAATATATTTTTCAAGTCTTCTATTAGTGTGTCAGACATTTCTGGGGATTGTGAAATATCTTCCTTTATCTGAAAATCTTTGCAGGGTCCCATTTCCTTTTGTAATGACTCCATGGATATTTGTTTTTCAAAACCATTTTCAAAGGAAGAAGGCTCAGTGACCATGACATTCTCTCCTTTTGAGTTCTTTACTGCCTCATATTCTTTCCGGGTAACGTTAAGCAAGTCACTCTCTATGCTGCTCAGAACTACTGAAGAAACATCAGCTCTATGGCTGTGATTCCCAGAAGGTAGCACTTCAATCTCATCCCCTGACTCTTTGGCGTTCCCATTACTTTCTAAAGCACCTGCTTGCATGACGACAAATTCATGATCATTGCTGCTCTTATTTTCTGAACTGTCTTTAAAAGCATTGACAATATTTTGACAGATAACTGTTCCCTTGCTCATGTTAATTTCCTTTGGTTTTACTGTAATTTTCAGGGGAAGGGAGTGAGTGTTAGAATTTAATTCACTTGAATGCATTTCTCCTGTATCAATTATGTCCTTGAGCAGAAATTCCTTTTCATTTTCTATATCATTTCCCCCCTCTTCCCCATCTATAATGCAACAGAATTTAGCTTTATCCAATTCTGAATTACTTTCTGCATTTACTCCTGTTGCACATTCTTTTATAGAGGAGGAAAGGTTAAAAAAACTCTTTGATTCATCTGATTTCACATCACCTCCAGTATCAAGCAAAGCTTGATCAGTATTTACTTTTTCTTTACTTGAAACAGGAGTTTCTCTATCAGCTTTAATTATCAATGCATCAAATATTTCCCCAAGGCTTTCAATATGAATGGGACTTTTACTTAGCTCTTGGATATCATTTTCTTTTGTAATATTTACTATATTTGTATTTTCTTTAAGAATTTCAAAACTTATTTCTGTTTGACTCTGCTTCCTATCTGTGGCTTGTTCTATACGATCAGTAAGTGAACACAGACTATCACCAACACCCACATGAGACATATGTCCAAGGAATTTACTGTCCGTTTGGGATGCACTTTCCTGTACTTGTTCCATACCAGCCATGTCATTTAACATTTGTTCCTCCACAAATACTACTTCTTTTTGTCTTTGTCCATGATTTGAATGCAACATTGGCATGATACCAGTATTGTTTTTATTCATGCTAGGAACAGGTAAAGAGCATTCTAGGAGAAACAAATGTGTCTGAATGTTTTCATCATCATCTGTAGCTTGCTTGGTATTAAGGAAGGCTGTTACTCTGGTATCAGATGTCACAGTATCATCAAGAAGCTGAGAAGCTGGAACTTTAAATTGTGTTTTGTTATCTTCTTCATTCTTACAAGACACCCATTTAGCATCAAAGACATTTTCAGACTGAATACGTTCAGCAATGTCTTGTGACATATGCTTACTTTTGATAGAATTCTCACACTCATTTTCTCTTTCTTGCTGTCTGTCATCTTTGCTTGTAGGTGTAAGACCAAAACATCTTTCCTCAGAAACATCTGATACAGTTTTACATTTTCCAGAGGGCAGTTTTCCATTTCCATGGTTGGACTGGAATTGCAAACAATCCCCTGCCACGGTGCTAAAAGAATGGTAACAATCACCAATATTCTGATTATTTTCATCACTATTTTCTATGTCTCCTAAAGGAGCTAACAGCTGGTCACCTATGTTTTTACATTGATGGTGTGAGTAAAAAATATCTATTTCTTCATCACTGTCAGAATCAGTATCAGAGTCATCATAACTATCATAATCATAATCCATACAGTCATAATCTTCCTCCTCCGGTGTTCCTTCAGATTCATCCTCATAGGAGTCACTTTCTGCTTTCATTTCACATTCCTCATTTCTGTCTCTTTGTACTTCTGCTTCACGCACCTTTAGTAGGGAACTAAGGTCTCCCTCCTTACTTCCTTCACTCTCCAGAATAACTGGCAATTTTAGCTTCTTCTCTTCAAAGCTGCCTGTTCTTTCCCTTTCCTCCTCAGGGCGGGTTTCCAAAGTGCTGGCACTTGTGGAAGTTGTATTTATGCTCTCAGGTAGACCTGTCAGATTTCCATCCCTTGAATAACGGACACCCTCTCCAGCATTTGCTGCAAGGCCTTGAAAAGAGCTGTTCTCTTCTCTCAGATTTATTAGACCACATCTCTCCTCTAGAAAACCTAAGGGAATATCATCAGGCTCTGGCGTATTATCATCATCCCCCAACTGTGATGTATCATAATCATCATCACCTTGAGGAGTGTCATAGGAATCATAATCATCAACTTGTGGAGTATGGTAGACATCACTGTCATCATCATCAACTTGAGGAGTTTCATAGGCATCATCATCATCAATCTGAGAGCTGTCATCTTCAGAGGCTACCTCATCACATTCACGCTGCAAGTGTTTGCCTTCAGACTGTGGAACGTCATCGCTCCCTCCTAGTGATGAATCAGAACTACTGTCAACCAGCAGTAACTTATCAAATGTAAGACTGGCTTCTTCCAGTGTTAGCGCTTGTGCTGTGTTGCTACTGTCCCCCACAACAGGTTCATCACATCTAAAAGTACTGTCATCTAACAAAGGCATGTAGCGCATGTCTCTGCTGTGTTCTAGACAGCCCTTATTCTGCAAATCAGTACAATCCTCCAAGGATGGACTGCTAACATCCTCTAGGAATGGCCTGTTATGTACATCAGTGTAGTCCTGCAGAGGTTGCTCACTATATCCATTGTCTTCAAACTGTAGTGTGTCAACAACTTGACTTCCTAATTCTTTACAAGAAAGTTCTCCTGGAAGTCTGTCTTTGATATCTGCATTGGCGGACAAACCAAGACTTCTCTGAAAGTCATCTTTCTTGCTGCTATCAAGTAACATTCTGCTGTCATCAGCTTGCAAAATGTGAAGCCCACATTTTGTGCACCTTTCCAGGTCTCTTTGGGTTTCATTAACTGACCGCTCATTTACACACAAGGTATTTTGTAAGGTTTTATAATTCTTATTTTCCTTACCCAGACTGTCTGGTATATGTATCTTTTCTTCTTCTATTTCTGAAATGAGATTTGGATTAGAGTCATTTGGAAGATATCCTTCAGTATTTCCTGAATTTGCCTTCTGATCCTTATGCTTATACAGTCCTATTTCTGTCCATGCAGAATACTCCAGAAGACTGTTGAGTGCATTTTGGTTTACAGAATTCTGAACACCACCTACTACATTTCTAACTTCTGTAGATTTTGTTAACAAACTCTCCTGTGCATATTCTGATTGCTCAGTACAAATAGTATTACAAACATCAGGTCTACGTACATGAACATCTTTTCCCTGAGACCCTTTATTTTTCCCAGAATCTTCCAACTGAATTAATTTCTTGCTATTAGAAGTATTCTCAATCCCTGAAATATCAGCCTGGTCATTGCTTGTGATATTACCGAAGTGGACACTGCCAGCTGACTTTAGATTAATTCCTTTTGGACTGTTGTATTGGTTACTAAACTCATTTTCTGACACATCAGAATTATATGTATCACCTTCCAGCAATATATTGATGGCTTCTTGCAGTTCTCCATCATATAATAAAAGTCTTCCTCCAGTGTTTGCATCCATGTAACTATTTACCATCAGATAAGATATGAATAATTTCTTAGCTTGGTCCAAACTATGACATATATGGCCTTCTGTGCCAGAATTTTCATGTTCCTCCTCACAGTCATGAAATAGAGAAGGCTGAAGCTCATAAGTTGATAACCATTTTGCAGCATTTTTACATGGGGATTCTAATTCTTCTACATCAGGCATTTTATCTGGTAAAATCACACTGTTCAAAATGGATACAGTATTGATGTCTATTACCCCGGATTGTGTAGCCTTATCTAGACTGAGTACTTCACAAGTTTCTGGAATGTAAAGCGCAGCTATTTTTTGCCTCCCATTTAGTATTTTGAATGCTAGCTCGTTTGTTATCATCCCTTGATGCAAAGAAGTTGATATGGGGAATATTTCACCAGTATGAGGCCAAATTAGGCCAACAAAGCCTTTTTGTGCTTCTAATACCAGTAATGCACTGGTAGATGTTATTAGGTTACACTGCACAGCTTCATCAACAGTCAAGCGTTTGCCTGAATTTGGACAAAGGATTCCACCAGTCTGAACCTGATGGGTGAGAATCCCACAGGCAGTGTCCTGATCTATCATCCCTTGTTTCATGGCTTCTTCCACAGTTATTCGCTTCCCTGAGTTAGAATCAATTATACCTCCAGACATTAACTGAGCCCCCAGCAGCCTGAACATTGTATCCCGATCAATGAGTCCTTCATGCGCTGCCCTCAAAACAGTTATCTTCCTTCCACATTTGAATGTGATTCTGCCTTTTTCTTGTGGTTGCACAGGTAAGAGTCTTAACCCTGTTTCTTCATGTATTATGCTTCTATTAACCATCTGTTCAAGGGAAATCTTTTCAGCGGAGTTAGGGTCTATGAGATCTTTGCATGTGTCTTGTCTTTCCAGAAGCTTTGCATATAATGTTGGAGGAATCAGGTTCCTCTGGAAAGCCTTCTGTAAAGTCAGATTTTCTCCAGTAGATGGCAAAATCAAGTGCCCAGTTGAAAGCTGATTCTCAAGAATTTTAATGGCCAAAGATTCTGAAATTAGACCTTGACCTAAAGCTGATACAACTGGAAGATTTATTAGTGATGACTCTGAAATAAGCTTCTTTGCGTTGCTTAATTCCTGCAACTGCAACAGAGTCTGCTCATCAATTAGGGCATGAGCTTTAGCTTCTTCCAGATCATAACATACTCCTAGTTCTGGAGAAATGATTCCAGATAGAATCAGCTGATTCTCAAGCAATCTAATTCCAGTGCCATAGTCAATGAAACCTTTTAAAACAGAATGAAAGACTGAAAGGACTTCTCCAGTTGTTTGGTCAATGATACCAGCAATGACTTTATTCACCTAAAAAAGGAATATAAAAGAATGGCTATCACTATTTTCAGACTGTATATTTTAAATTTTATTTTGCTTTTGAAAGCACATTAAGCATAAAAACATGTACTTACCAGGACTGGAGAAATGCTGTGAATGTTAGCAGCTCAAATGCGCAAGTGATCTATGTCAGTCATTCAACAGCACACGATGTGATAAAAGATTTAAAATCAACATGCATCTGTGAATTGAAAACCTACGCTTTGCATACATAAATAGGGTTAGTGAAAGAAGAATAGATGATGGCAGCGTGAGCAAATAGAGCATATACCTGAAAGGCAAATTTTCATGCTCTAAATGTCCGTGAAAAGTTAGACTATTTGGAAACAGTATGTGATACAAAACCACCATGCTATTCATGTTTACAGCATACAGCACGTCTGTTTTTTCACTCAACGATAAGGAATCAAATGTTCTAGCATCAAACACTGCATTTAGTTTGCATGGAAAGCATGTAGTCAGTTCGGTAACACGATTTAAACTGCATTAACCCCCACTGCCTCTACATGTATATGAGAATGTTCCTTTGCAATATATTTTAGAGAATTCCATATTTAAGATTGAGGTCCATTTACAAATGTATTTGTAATATCTCAGAGCTAAACACTGTATGTGCTCCCATCTATATACTCAGTTAATTTTTAAGAAAAATTGTGGTTAAATAACTTCTAGGACATTTCTGAGTGATATATGGGAGAAATTAACATGTTATTTTATGGTGTCATTTTCGCAGCAAAACACAGATTTATCTAGCAGTCAAAGAATGGCTTTTAAGAGAAGAGTTAAGAGATGAATGATTTGTTTATCTTTCTTCATGCAAGGCACACAGTATTAAGACTCTTCACAAAAAAATCTGATGAGTAAAATGTTCATATGCACACTTAAAGGTTACACAGTATACCATACCAAGTACATAAAACCTTTAGTCAAATTAAATCATGTTCTCAAGGTCCTTACACGCTGTTAATTACAGTTTCTTCCTTCACTGCTCATGTATTGTTCCATAATCATGCAGTAAAACTCAAAAGAGCCTGAAATGTAAGTTTTCCATCTTGTTACCTTTCCTTCCATCTTTTCATCACTCAAATACTGTGCTTCCTGCAGTTGTTTCAAAGCTTCATTGGATAATAAGCTGTAGCTCTCCTGGAGGGATCTGACTTGCTTTTCCATTACACTTCTCTCTTCATCTGTCATTCTATTAAAAAAAAAAGAGAGACAGACAGAGAGAGACAGAGAGAGTGAAATACAGAGAAACAGAGAGAAATAGAGAGAAAAGGAAGTATCTTTGAGTATTGCAGTGAGTGATCTGTGAACCTTTATTTTAAAAAAAGAGAAAAAAAATTATACTTCTCTTGACTTAGTATATATTATAAAAGTATGGTATGAAAAAATATAACTTAGTTATGAACATGTTCCAGAAAGCTATAATCTGCTTGTAGCTGTATAGGAAAAGAGGCTAAATTAATAAAAATTTACTTAGAATCATCACTAGAGCCAATGGTCTATCATTTGCATGTGCCTCTGACTGTCTGCTATTTATCAGTCAAGACAAGTAACATAGATGGCAGATTCACAAAAATCTCAATAATTTAGTAACTTAACTAGTCCGATTTCAGATATAGATGAAACAAAGCTATGATACATAGTTCAAGTAATAATTTATTATTACTGTTAATTATTTGGATTTCAAATGAAAGTTGCTATCTAATGTTTTTTAATCTGATCAGAGGTACATAAACCTAATCACATTCTTAAAATAAATAAAACCTAATCAAGCTTTTCCCAAAATGGGAAGACAAAATTATAAAACCAAGGAAAAAATCGACATACTCATATGTAAAATATAATAGGTATTATGAGAATATGAGTTCTTTCTAAGCAAACACTATGCATTGATTCAATTCATTTATATTATTTGAAAAATAATAAGCATAAAAATGGCATACTTGTCACTGTGCTTAGCTAAAAATGACTGAGTAGTCTGCAGAGCTTCAGCTATTTGTTCTTTCTTGGTTGACATTTCATCCAGGGAAATCTGAAGAATAAACAACATATGCTCAAGACTTAGCTGTGCAGACATATTGAAAAAAAAAAGAAAGACACAACATTATGTTTCTACTTAATATAAAACTGTACAGAATAATGTAAGAATTTAAATTTTTTAAAAACATATTGGCTATTCTCAATGCTATATTATTTATTGTGGCAGAAATAATATCTTTTACATATAGATAAGTTACTGAACAAAGCCTTCTGGTTAGATAAGCTGCTTGTATCAGAGAGCCATTGGGTAAGACAAATGGAATTTATTTTAAAATGTTACTTGGCTAAAAGTTTGCAATAATACTTAACTAATCATTTAAAATCATTCCTGACTCTAATTGACACAGTTTAAAGAAGTTTGAGAGATATGAATACAAAAATCATGTTCAAGAAGTCATTCACCAGGATAAGAGATAATAGCTTAAAACCCAACCAGAGGGCCACAAAACTTCATGAATTTCAGTGACAGGCATACACAATATTATAGACTTAGAAAAAATGAATTATTTATTAATATTCTCCTTGTTAGCACTTCTGTGTCATTCCCACTAAGGCAGTAGTTTCAGCAGAGGAATCTGCAAGATTTTCACCTTTCCTTTTGAACTTCTGAGTAAGTGTCCACTGTTTCTTCACACAAAAGGGCTACCTTTGCTTTTGCATGACCAAAATCCAAAGTTTCAAGGGGAAGCCTAGTAGCTAGCTTAACAAGCCTGGAATGAGGGCAATGCTACAGAACCATAAGAAGATGCTTAGGCCCTGTGTTCAAGCAGGTAAAAGATATGACATGACACATTCTGTCCTTGTATTCATAGCACCAAAGGGCACAGTAAGTCTTAAACACAGTCTCCTTTTGCAGACAGCACCAGCTAGCCAGGTTCTCACCATCTGTATGCCTTGGACAGCAGTCAAGAGAGCAAGCACAGTATACAATATAAAAAGATCTGAGCAGGCCTGAGGTAGCAGGTTGAGCCAAGTGCTCCCCTTTGCTATGGGAACACTGTGGCTGCTCTGCGCATCCCTTCACTATGGGCAACAACCTCTCTATCAGCTCCACAGCTATAAGCCACAAAACCCAAACTGGTGTGAAATTTCCTTCAGCTAACATTAGCTATCAAATCACCATTCCTACACATCTCTACAAAACCTGTCAAGGCATCCTTGCTAGTAAATGGAAAAACACAAATAGGCTAGGCACCCTTGGAAGGCTACTAATCCCCATTACATCACCGGCCCATTTCACAACAGAAGGGAACACGACGTGAAAACGTCTGTCTCCCCCGCTGGCAGGGGAGGAAGTCGAGGCAGCTGAGAGAAAGTCGAGGTAGCTAACTCATGGGTAACTTTCTGAGGGCTCAAGCTGGATGGCAAGACGCCATCCATAGCCACTGTAGTAGGCTGAGATGCTCCAAGGAGCTGAGTGCTGGTCCAATGCTCACAAAGGTCTTCACCATCGTCTTTAACAGCAGCAAAAAAAAGGCCAATGCGGAATGTTTTCGCAAATCCCAGTCCTAAACATACTTTCAAAGCAATAGAAACTCACTTCTTCCTATAAATATAGAAAAACTCAGTAGCAGAAGTAGTATTGGAAGGCAGTGGTTCTGTCATACAGAGTGAGTAGAGTTCCTCCTGTAAGAATACCCAGCACATCAGGACTGGTGGCCCTGTCACTACCTGCAGGGGTTTGTCCTGGCTGACAGCATGCTTCATTTCCACCCATTCTGCCCCAGTGGCTCTGACTGGCACCAGTGCGTGTGACCAAAACACACAGAGGAAGAGGCTGCTCGAAAGACGGGCCAAAAATCAAGTTTGTGTGACCACACATCCAACTCTGTATCTGATACTTCCTGAAATCTTTTTAAGTATTTAGTGAGTTATTTTATACAACAGGTTCTAGATGGTGTGCTGTTTGAAGTGATATGGAACTTCACAAACGGAAATTCATGATCAGAATAACAACTGTACACAACAGCAGCATCATATCTGGTAAATACAAGGCAGGAGGCACGGGCCACCCCAGCAGCCTATGGGCGAGGGTGCTAATAAAAGGAGCTCAGTCAACACCCTCTATATTTCCTAAGACAGCAGAACTGAAGAGGAGTGAACAGCTCAACAGCTGTCTCATGAGCCACTGATAAGAGAAGCCCTCGAGATAACTTTTTCAAAAGTCAACAAAAAGAAACCTGGCCCACGGGCCCCTCCAGTCACCTTCCTTCTTCAGGGTGTCTGGGTGGAAGTTACCAGGTTTATTCAATGAACTATATCAGGATTAGGGAGCAGATGAAATGCTGGCCTGCCAGGACACACACTCCCTATACAAACGCTGTGTTATGGTGTGCAGAGTATGCTTTCTCTAAATCGACATTTTGCACTGTTAATAATGTGTTTGTGTTCCTAAACATTGAAGTTCGTTTACCCCACACAGCCCTCGCAACCAAACGTGAAATGACATCTTTAGCAAAACGTGGGTGTTGGTTCGGAGGGAAAAAAACTATTTATGGAATACCTATGCATTTTAATGCACAAAGCTAAAAAGAGGAAGCGGTATTCTACCAAAAGACATCTGTGTACCTGCTGCTTGGGCAAGTCTGTCTTTTCAGCTTTTTCTCCTTCTTCTTTGCTAAGTGTCTTGCTGAGGTTTGACACCCATTTCAGTAAGTCCCCAGCTTTCTCAACATGTTCTTTCTTTTCTTCTTCCATTGACTTCTGATGAGCAACACGAATTGTAAAGAATACATAAATTGTTGGGATATCTAACACTAATGTCCACAGAAAAACAATTCTGCCCCAATGCCAGTATTACCACATAACCATAAAGTAATTTCTTTTTATTCACCACATGCATTACTATGACACTTTGACACAGGAACAAAAATGTCACGCAATTATAGATATTAACAGAATTCCTCCAAAAGATTTGTAAAGATTGTGATTAGAGTGCTTATTCATACACATGTACAGTCGTTATAAAATGACTGATATTACAAAAAAAGCATAGCTTCCCAACCATTACTCAGCAGAGAGAATGTAAACAATGTTGGCATATAAAGTATCTTTGAGTTGCTGCCTTTGCATTACCCTCAGGTGTGCATATGTACAACCAGCACAGGATATCAATATTTTGCCATCTATGCACATGGATTACTAAATTATCGTTAGGAAGAATATACTGCTTTTATCCCTACAGAAACAAGGAAAATAAAAGTGAAATGCTAAAAAATTTCATCTTTTTCCACAGAGGAAAATATATTTTTGTCCAGTAATACAACCTGTTAGCAGTTCGAAATTTATCAGCACTTAGAAAACACGCTTAAGCCCTTCCCTGTATCACAGAGAAAAGTAAGGAAATTTTGTTTCACTGGATTTTTTTTTTAAATTTGACTTGTAATTGTAATTCAATTCCCTATTAGAATATGAAACACTATTCATAATTTTCTGCAGAGGTCAACATGGATCATTTCCCTGACCAGAACAGCTTTTAGATTAGGCCCAAAAATGAGTACTAATATCTTTGTTCCATTACGCAGCGTAGTAAAGACTAGAAATTCCAGTTTTCAAGGGCTGAGCAGCTTCTAATAATCGTAGCCCAGTGTGGCAGTCAAAAATAGCTCTCTCTAAAGCTTCTTTGTAGGTTAACTTCTTTTTTGTTTTTGGGCATGTTATAAACTTAACATACAATTTTTCATCTTTCATCTTTGTAGCTGTGATAGCATCAATAAGATCACTCTTAATTGCCTCTTCCATTGACAATCTGGAATGAGATTTTGGATCTATCAACCCACCAGTCAAGTACTGATACTCCAGGCAGCGAATACCCATTTCTTTGTCTAGGGCATTTACGTTCACAGCTTCAACAGCTGATACAACCGTCTTCCTTACAGGGTGACTGATCCCAGTAAAGACTAGTTCACACTGCTCAATTTGCTTGGCACAACCATCATCGATTAACTCCCTTTGCAAAGCTTCTGAAATACTATACCTTTTCCCAGTAAATGGATCAATTATGCCTCCTGTACTAATCTGAGCTTCAAGACACCGGAGAGCAGTAATTCTATCTACCAAGTTTTTGCGTGAGGCTTTTAAAACTGGAATTCTTTCATTGGTTTCAGAAAGCCAAAACCCTGCAATAGGACTGTTTAGGTCTTTATTTGTTTGAGAACTGCTAACTAAAATATCACCAAACTCATTAGCTGTGATGAGACCTTCCTTATATCTATCAACTAATGCTCTGTCAATTCTACCCTGTTTTAAGGCCTCCTCAATATTGAACTGTACACCAGTTTTAAGATCTGTAAGCAAAAGAAAAGAATTCCCATAGGAATCAAAACATGTAGACTCCTTCCAATCAAATTCCTGTTTTGAAAGTTCAAGATATGTAGTTTTATCAACATAGTTTTTTTGGTAAGCCTCATATGAAGTCATTTCAGCTCCTGTTCTGATGTCTACTACAGAAATTTTATGACTTTTCTCTGCTGATGGGCTGCTTATTTTCCTTTCCCCAACTGGAAGCAGAAAGCATTTACTGTTTACACTGAACACACACATTTTCAGCAAATCATAGTAATACATAGCTTTCCTATCATTTGGATTGTGAAAACATTTTGCATTACTAGAAGGTTCATGCAAAAATTTTAAAATTGTGTTACTAATCAAGCCAAGCTGCACTGCAGTTTCTGGAGGTACACGAACACTTCTTACAGGATCAATGACTCCCCCACTTGCAATTTGGGCTTCAAGGATATTTTTACCTTTTTGTCTTTCTAAGAGTCTAGCTTCCATAGCCTGATACACGGATATTACTTTACCGGAACAGTAATATCCCAAAACAGCCTTTTCTGCCTCAAGCAGTCTACTCTTGAATTCATTATCTGCAAGCCCTCTAACAACTGAATCATCAACAGAGAATTTCTGACCTGTTGTGGGATCAATGATGAAACCAGTAGCTGCTTGGGCTTCTAAAAATGCTAATGCTAATGCTTTTCCTATGATTCTTCTCTTTGCTGCTAAAGCAAAAGAGAGTATTTCTTTGCTGGATTCAAGGTACAGCCCAGCTATAGCTGTAGGTTTAGTTAAAAAATTTTCCAGACTTTTCTGAACCTCATGAACAGTTTTCTGACCTGAATGGAGCTGCTCAACTGTGAGCCTGTCTAGAAGTTTAACTTCAGTTAACTGTTTGGCAGTTACATCATGTCTGAGACCTTGAAATTTAATATCATCATATTCTCCCATAAAATATTCCAACTGAGTAGCATCATCAACAGTTTTCAGAATTTCTTCCCCTAAGAAAGAACTCATCCTTGCAAAGTCTTCTCTCCTAAACCCTTCAGATGTTTTGCATCCCTCAAACATTCTCTCTTCATTACCAAAAGTCTTGTCATTTTCTTGCTTTAATGTTGTAACTTCAACATGCATGTCATACTGCTTGTTCTTCACTATCTGCAAACAGGAATTTTTTGACACAGTGAGAAAAATATCTGTAGAACTATATTGCACATAACTCAGTCCTAAATCCACCACCAGAGAAACAGAAGGAAGAATGTGAACAGGAGTCAGAAATAAGAAATGTTATTAGCACTGGAAAGCATAGAAATATAGTTAGCTAGAGTCTGGAAATGTATTTGCCATTTCAAATATTTATTCAACAACAGGCACGTGGCTAGATGAAGCAACAATAATTCTTCTCTGTTTGTTACTAATATGAACTTAGTGCAGCTAATCAAGGTTCATTTTGACCATTATCAATGTGATGGAGTATTTGAATTTCTATTTTGAACATAAATATTTAAAAATAAATAATGTGCTTGTTATATATTAACAAGCCTGCTGCAAAGGTTTTATAAAAGTCTTTTGGTGCAGTATGACAATGCAGGGGCCTCCTTCACCAAGACAAGAACACAAGAAAGAATACAGAATAGTTATAAAGAATACCTTAAAAAAAAAAAAAGTAAAAATCAGCACTAGGGAGGCAAATGCTCACAAAATGTAGTGTATACCTCCAAGGGATGCAGTTTTACTAATCCTAATTCATGCTTCATATCTTCTCCACATCTAATAGTTTGTCTGGAACTATGTAGGTTCATGTCTCTTAATCTGTCTATTTCTGATACTCCAGTAATTTGGCTTTCTTTATCAAATGTTATCTGGAGCTGTGTACTTCTCTGAGAAATAAACTCTGTAAAAGATTGTGGGCTTGCATCTTCTTCTAATGATTGGTTTATTCTTGACAACTGGAACTGGACCTCTCTTGGTACTGTATCATCAGCACTCACATATAGTGTCTTTTCCTCTGTTTGACCAGATTTAAAACCTGATCTCTCTTGTTTCTGCCTTAACAAAGGTGAGCTAGGTTTTGCATGGGCATGGAGTTGTTCAAAATCTCTAGCCGAGGTGTCATTCACATAATTGAAATCATTTCCTCTTCTCTCACAGCTCAATTTAAATCCAGAATCTTTGATATTATTATGTTGCTGAATTTCATTCTGAAACAAAAGAAATCTGTGTTTGCTCTCCCTGGTCTGCAGGTCCATCTTCTGTTTCAAGTTCTCAACCATGCGCTTCTGAACTTCCAATTCTTCCTCAAGTTTCCTGCATTTCTGGTGATAGTCCATTTCAGCATGCTTCCCCTGCTGTAGTTGCTCACGACATTTTTTAAGCCTTTCTTGCAGATCTTCAATTTGCATCTTGTACAATATGATGCTTTCCTCAGCCATATTCTTTTCCTGCTGAAGAGCAACACATTCTAGTTTTATGCCAGAAATGTCTTTCTCTGTGATGCTATGGGATTCTAGTAATTTTTCAACTTTTTTCCTAAATTCCTCTGCAGAGTGTTTAAACTTAATGGATTCTTCCTGAAATAGAACCATCTTTTTACGTGCCATTTGTTCATCTAGAGTCTTCTGGTGGAGTTCATCCTGTAATTTTTTTAGTTTATCAGTTAGCTCTTGAACATGAGCTTGTTGCAGTCGTATTTTCTGCTCATTCATACTCTTTTCCGTAGTTAGAGCATTCACTTGTGCATTTAGATTTTTAACCTCTAGGTTTATAGTTACGGTGGAAGCACTCTGTTTATCATAATTTTGTTTATATTCACTGACTAACCCTTTTGTTTTTGCTAGCTCATCTTCTAGGCTTTTGACTTTACATATGAATTCTTGCTCAATTATTGTTTGCTTGTGCAATTGTTCATTTGTCGTACGCAGTTGCTCTTTGAAACCATCTGCTAGTGCTTTCAATGCATCGTTTTTCCTTTGAATACTTTGCTTTTCCAGAGTTATCTTCTCTGATTCAGACTGAATTTGTTTCATGAGTAGTTTTGTGTCAGTATTCCATTTATTAAGCTCCTCTATCTTTTGTTTCAATGTTTCTGATGCCTGAATGCTTTTGGCTAATTCACCTTTCAACATGTGAATTTCCTCTAAGTTTTCCTTCTCTACTTTTGTTTTTTGAAGCAATTGTTCCTGAATTTTCTGATATTGATCTTGAAGATTGCTTGCTTCTCCTTTGCATGACTGTGTTCTATATTCAGCTGCCACCTTTTCTTTTTGAAGTGAGCAGATTTGTGAATTTAACTGTTTTATAGTGATTTCAGCTTTTGTCTGTGATCTAGTTAATTCTTCTACTTCTCTTTTCAGTTGTGTCTTTTCTTGCTGGACAGATTTCAGCTCCTCCTGATAGTTCATCTTAACTTTCTTAAGATCTATAGCTTCTTGCATCACCTCATCAGCTTTATCTGTTGTTCTGTGTAGCTGCTTTTCCAATTCTTTCAACTGTTGCAAATATCCCTGCTCTACTTGGTCTTTTTCCTCCAACTTAATTTTTAGGCACTTAAGTGCATTGTTGGCTTCATCTAATTTTTCTTTTAGTAAACGAGACTTTTCTTCTGCTGATGATTTTTGAAGCTCAATTGCATTCAGTTCATATTTCAGGTCTTTAATAGTTTTATCAGCTTTTCTGTTGGTAAGAGTTAGCTCATCTACCTTCTGTTTAAGCTCTTCTACTTTTTTTGCTTCTTGTTTCTTCTGGAAACCTGTAACTTCAGAATCAGTCCTACACTGGCTGCCTTGCCCAGCTGTGTAAGTAGGCAGGACACTCTCTCTAGTTATAGAGTGTCTGCCTTCAACAACCTTCCTTCTGGCTTCAGTCTTCTCTTTTTCTTGCAATTTTATTTCTGATAAATGTCCTTTAAATTCAAGATTTTGTTCCATTTGCTTTATTATTTTCATAAGTTTCTCTTCTCCTTCTGTTTTTTTCTTCAGCTCCTGCATTAAGGATTTTTTTTGTTGCTCTAAGTCATGAAGATTTGTATCTTTTCTTCTTAGATGCTCTTCAAGGTTTCTTCTAGTAAAGGTGCTTTCTTCTATTTGATTTCGAAAAGCCCGGAGGTTTTCTTCCAGTATACTTCTTTGAGTCTCTGCCTGAGAAATGAGCTGCCTCACATGCTCCAACTCCTGCTTTGCCTCTGCTTTCTCTTTCTCAAGGCTCTCTAGATCTATATGCAACTGCTTTGCCTCTTGCTCAGCTTTGGTTTTCTGAAGACAGATCTCTTCCATGTCCTTTTGCAGTTTCTTCCGCTCATTTTCTGCAGCTTCCCTCACTTTAGGGAGTTCCTGTTCCACTTGGAACTTCTGTTTCTTCATATCCTCCAACATGTCCTCAAGTGTTTTAATCTTTCCTATGAGTTTTCTGTTCTCATCAATGGTGCTATTTTGCTGTGCCATTAGATCTGAATATGCTTCACGCACTGATGCTTCCTTATTCTTTAAAATCTGTAAAAGAATAAAATAAGTTCGAATCTACTTTTTGTAATACAGCAAATGAAACATGCTAGGCTCTTTGAAAAGCAGAGTGGAAAATACTTACTCATATACATATGTATGTCCAGAGAGTAGGACGAGCAGATCCCACCACCATCACTTTCTCTTGACACAGCAAGCTTCCAGAAGTAACCATTAGCCAAATATGAAACCCTTCATGACGACATCCACAAAGAGAAGTCCTGAAGACTCTCACTTCAGTCAGATGCCTCTTAGCAGTTAGCAGAGTCAAACAAACAGCTTGCACATGCTTTTTCTCCAAACAAACAGGTAGAGCAAACAGTGAGCCAAACAAAATGTGCAAGGACTGGCAAGGAGAAAGAGATCTAGCATTTCTGGATTAGTTTAGTAGGAATTGGAAGTATTTAATGCTTGCAAGCAAAAATAATACAAAAGGAGCTTGGAAATCCCCTCCAAGAAAATAAACAGTCTCTAGAGCTAGAGTCTAGATGCATCTGTTCCAGGAACAGAAGTATCTAAACCCCAGTACATCCACGCTCCACAGTGTGCTGCACAGTCCCACTCACTCCCCTGCCTCAGCAGGGGGACCTGTAAGAGCACAGCTCCTATGCAGAGCAGACTCAGTCAGAAGTATTAACTTGTGGTAACTAGCATATGGAAAACCTTAGTGAAACCAAGAGGCCAGTAGTCTTCATGTGTTAGCACGTCAAGGAAAACACTACGGGCACGGCATGTATTCACCAACAATATGTTTGAAACTATACATACCTCATCTTCATTAGCACGGTTATGGCGTTAGTTACCAAATGTGAACTACTAAAAGGTAAGAATATACCCTCATTCCTGCGATCATAAGAATATGGCATGAAGGGAAATTATAGCAATTTTTTCAAATAAACAAAATGCTGTTTTAGTTCAAATTTAACAGATTTACTTGACTTTTCAGATGATATGTAAACCTTATTTCCTAAAAGGCTAATGCAAAGGCAGCTTCTTTACTTTGTCCGTATTCCTCTTTGTCCCTCCATATGGACAATTTTGAACAGATTCCAAAGGATATGAAACATTTAGATTAATTTCTTATCACATCTTCTTTTCTGCTCTCATAGACACAAAAGCTAATGCAACATGCTTGAAAAAAGACATCTGAAAATATAGATACAGTCACAAATTTTTTTTTTTTTAGCTTCCATTATTTTAATCACGATGGCTGAGCATTAGCTGGGTGGAGAAAAGGAAGGCAATTAAACAGTAATGTAAAATGAACATATTGATAAATATTTAAGAACTTAAAATCTTTTTAGAATCTCAAGATGTAATTATATCACGAGAATATTCTTTGCTTAAATTATGTTCAATCAACTTTAAATCAGCTTGATTTTGATATATCTTGCGATTCAAATGTTGATTTTGATTGATTTAGAATAATTTTTAAATTGTTTCAGTTGCACTATATAAAAACGCTGGTACCTCAAAAATATCTGTGGTCCTTTTCTCTTCATTATCATTGACTTTTTTTTTTTGTTTTTCTTCTTTTTCAAGTGAGTATTTATTTCCTGTGTTTTCACAGACTGTTTTCTGCAGTTTACCGGTTTTTCCAAGTATGTTTGTGCTATGACCTTTATCTTTACTTTCCATTTCTCCAACTAGCAATAAATCTTGATATTTCTCACCCTGTTCTAAATTGTTCTCTCCACTCAGCTTGTTCTCACTTATATTTATGTTGTCTAAACCATAAATTTTTCTCTGCAACATTTCCTTGTCACTTAATTTCTCATCATGACTCAAAAGCTTTTTTCCTAGTCCATGTTCTGAAAATCGAAAATAATTCTCTCCTCCAGAAACGAATTCCGAGAGGACTATTTTATCATTTCGGTCACCTGCATTTCCCAATAATTCTATACTTAAACTAGGATCACTCTGCACTGGTGGCATTTCAAAATCTAATGTATGTGATTCAGAGACTTCTGCCGTATGCTGATTCTCTATGTTTCCAGAAGAAATATCCAAAATTCCTTGAACTCTACTCTTGGCTTTATTTGGATTTACATTTGATTTTCCTCGGATTTTAATTTCTGTTAAGTAGCAGCTTTCATCCAGAGATGTTCCATGCACTTTCTTTGTATCCTTTTCATCACTATCAGAAACACCTGGATTGCTCCCAGAGCGTAAACTTAGCTTCATTACATTTTCATTTCCATTGTACACCGCCAGTTCTCTGAAAGAGGATGCAACTTTCTCTACAGGAACTGCATACCTCACAGCTGATAAAGAGTCACATTCTTCATCATACGCTTGATTGTCTTCAGAGTGTAAGGTATTGTGGTTACTGCTTTCTGAAAGGCAATGTTCTCTATGCTGACATTCAAAAAGTGTTCTTGCTGAAAAATGTTGCTGCTCGTAAGGGCTGATATCCAGGGCATGCTTCCCAGTTTTTGGAATAACTTCATCTTTCTTTGTTGTCAGCGTAAAATCAGTTTCTGACTGCATCCCAAATTCTTCCTTTTTTGGAACACTGCTCCTTGCCTTTCTTGAAAAATCTTTTACTTTGTTTTTAGGCACTGCTTGCAGTTCAGATAACTTCTCTGATACTCCTTCTGTTTTCTGGGTGACTCCATTAACAATTTGTTGATTTAACATTTCAACAGGATCATCATTCACACTCACCCAGTTCTCAGCTGAAACAAAACCATCTTTTCTACCATTTTCTTTTCCTTCATTTTGATTACCAAAACCCACTATACTCTCTTGCACTGTATGTAGCTTATTATCTCTGTTATCTCTAATGCCACTCTCTTGACCACTGAAATTTAAAAATTGCTTGAATGCTCTAGCAGCTTTGATTCCATCATATGTGTCTGCTTCAAATTCTCCTTTGTGACTTTCTAATTTATTTTCTGTACATTTACATTTACTGCAAGAGTTATCTTTTTGCAAATACTCCACATCCATCAAGCTTTCAGGAGGCGTGTTTTTCTCTCTCGATTCAACTGCTTCATTATATCCCAAATGTTCAAGGACTTCAGCTGACTTCACAGGTTTCTGGAGTTCACTCTCATCTGGTAAACTCTGAGCATGACAGCACATGGATTAGATTGAGATTTAATGGAAAGGACTGTATTTTGTCCTTATTCTTAAATGCCATTACTGAGAGTTAGGAAGAAACACTGACATAGAAGAAAATCTTGAATGATCGCAGGAGATTTCAGAGTTCTGATCCCAGAAAAAATTATTAATAATCTCCCTTTGAAAAGGATTATTCATTTTCAGATTTGCTACCCTGAATACTGTGAAGAGCTCATCAAATCGCGTTGAGACTGGAAACCTATTTAGGTTATCTTCAAAGAAGCTATCAAAGATTTAAGAGCTTTGGGAAGTTTTTGTTTTGTTTTGTTTTGTTTTTGTCTGTCTGTTTTCTTTTTTCAAAAAAAGCAGCCCTGGAGATTCAGAACAGACTGAAACTCAAGAGTTTAAAATATTCCATTTGTTGTTGTGCAACGTGAGGCCAGCCTGTCAGCATTCAAAGGAATCCTGATCCCTGAATGTTTTTTTTCAATTTTCATCCATGACAGCATTAGTATTATAAGCTATACTAAATCCTCAGTTATAATGCTATTTATTGAGAAAGGTTTATGTATTTCAACCTGTAAACTATACCACTTTATGATATACCCCATGTAAGTTATTTATGTTATCAGTTTGCTCTAAGGTATTCACCAGCAAGAAAATGGAATAAAGACAAAGACTGCACCAGAATGACATAACATTCCTTTGAGAATTGAATTTTTTACTGTGAGAATGACGTTAAAATTTATACCCTTTTGTTCTCCAATCTTGTGTAATTAATATAGGTAGTTATATATGAGTAATTAATTTTTATATATATATATATATATATAGTGTACTGATTCTATTAAAGCAGTATAGTCCTTAAAGAATGAGCATGTAATCATTTTCAGAAAGAAACATACTTGCAAACAAAAAGAAGAACTTAAATGTATTTTTCTGATTATTTTGAATAGTGCTTCCACAGAAAGTATTTATTCTGTGTGACTTTTGTCTGCTCAAACTCAGTAACCTACTCCTGTTAATGAGATTCAACATTAAGTATAAATAAAATGTTATCTGATCCCAAAAAGCTAATACAGTAAAAAAGGAAAAAGAAAAAAATCTAAATATGTCAAATAAGCTTAAAAAAATTAATTAAGAGGATACTGCATCCCCTTGTTTCAGGCATTTCCTTATATGCGCTAAGTGGACCAATATGCATATTATGGAATATTAAGGTTTACACAGAATATGTACACTGAGCGTGCCCTCAGCTTAATGTTTGCATTTATCTTAGAGATCAGGCCGTAAGACATTAAAACACTAAAATGTACCGTATATGACTACCTCTCTAGCAGAGTTTAGTGAGTCATACGGCCCTTCTATCTGGAAGGACTGGTAAAATGTAAGGATGGCATGCTTATATGAATGATAATGGTATAATCTAATACTCCTATATTCCCAGATAAAATGCAGGATATAAGAAACTTCAGACTTTTGTATATGCTGCTAACTTTGTAATCAGTTCCAGAAGGTATATTATTCCTGGTTTGCCCCACTGTTCTTTCTGCTTGTTTGGTTGGTTGGCTTTAAGGGGGTGACCTACCTCCTCCTCCTCCAGTCTTTTCAGAGAGTCACCTGCAAACTTAATGTACTGGGTCATCAAGGTCACTAAGGCAGTATAACGAGTCCGTAAATCCATGAACTGCAGAGAAACAAAGGAAGAAGGAAATGGAGAAGAAAACGCTCTTAGTGACGCTGGATGCCTTAAAACGTAAAAACACAGCATCTGATACTATCCTTCAGTGAACTGATATACAGCGCTTTGGAAACTATCCTGATTTTGAATCCAAAGTCACAAGAGACATATAAACACCACCAAAAGGCTGCACTAGCACAAATATATCCTAAGAACAATTAGTTTAACATATAGACTGGTTACAGCCTATATCAGATCTGAAGGCAAGTGCCCTGGTATCCAATGGCCATAACTGGTGGGGAGGAGCTGCAGAATAAAATAATCATCTCAACCAATGGGGATCTTGCATAACTCATCTCCCATAAAGTACATTACAGGATTAGAACTGGATCACAGTATCACAGAAGAGACCAGGTGACATCAGCTGGATTGATGCTCCCGTGCCAAGCAGAGGCTTCAGAAAAAAACATTCTTAAATTCAACTCTGATCCAGTGTTAAGGGAATGAAACTAAAACTACAGACCACAAGGAGAAGAAACGAGACGGAAAAAAAAGTTTTGATTTCACGGTCACTTGTTTCTGCTCTCTACAGAAACATGTTACTGCAGGGACAAGCAGTGCTGTTCACCCTTCCTCTGACAGCGAGCAGGCAGACAGATTTACCTTTCCCACACAAATGAGGCTGAGTGATTATATGCCTCTGAATCTGTCACAATGTCCAGATCTACTAAGTTTTACCACAAAGATAAACACTCCCTCTGTTTGCTGAGACCAAAATCCAATCCAAAGGTAACTATGAACAGTTTTACTGATATACATTTCTCAAACAATTTTTTTATAAGCTGGGGTGAGGGGGGAGCACAGGTCTCTACATCTACAGCAATGTCCTCCTTCTTAATCTGAACACTCCATAATATTCAATAACATATTTATCACAGCATGTAGCTATGGAGAGTAAGATCATGCTTGGGTTACTCTGTTTGAATTATTAATAAATCCTAAATCCCATGCTTGTGTTTCCTCTGTTTTAAGTAAAGACTCAAAAAAATATATTTTTTCCTGCCACAAGAAATCTATTTACCTCTTGAATAATGAAGTCTGATGAGCTTTGCATTCTTCGGCGTTTCACTGGAGATTTTTGCTGGGAGTCAACCATAGCTCTGTAGGTCATCGTCTGCAACTCATAGTCCTGTAAAAAGATAAAATACACAAAACGATCAGTATTCTACATGATACAGGCACTAAGTAAAGGATTCAAAGTATGCAATTTTTTATTACCTTCACAGCAGCTGAATATTGTTCTGAATATTTCTGGCATTCATCTATTTTGCTTTGTTTCATTTCAATCTCAGAAACCAGCATCTGTAAAATATGCGCATATAATCGTCATCAGAAAAAAATATTTTTTGACTGTATGTATTAGCATAATCAGGATAGAATTTACATAGTATGCTCATTTCCATGTGTGTATAGGTAATTATGTGCTCAAGCCTAAGCCCTGGACTTGTTAGGTTCACAGCATAGAAACAGCCAGGTTTAATACTTGGTGAGTGAACTTAAAAAAAAAAAAATTTGGATTGTATCACTTCAGGCATATAATTTTTTATTCAGTCTGTTATTTAAGATGCATTTCCTTCTTGCAAGACAGAGTTGTTGAGTTTAGCCCTGATTCCATGAAAATATTTACATGCCTGTAATCTTCAAGAGCAGTACTGAATAAAATATGAGGCAATAAGAACACTCCAGATTTTTAGGCACTCTCTAAGGCTTTGCTCATTTGCAGATTTGAGGACCAAAACAACCTGGTCTATAAAATGGCAATGAACATTGAATGATATGTTAACTGCTAGCACTATTGTGAACATCGAAACATAAAAGATGGTAATGATCTTGAATTTTAGAAAATTCAAGGTCAAAAAAGATCAAATTCAAATTCAAAAAAAAAGGTCTAACGTCACTGAGTTCAACGGATGTTTTAGTTCTCCTTCAGTCATTATATAATAAGTGCTTTCCTACAATGAGAACCCTTTCATACCTTATGTTGGTTCAGCTGTTTAGCCAACGCTTTGCTATTTTCAGGATGGATTTCTTGAATTTTTCGCTGAGTATCTTCCACTTGCTGAATCCAAGTATCCAATGAATTATAAGTATCTTTGTAGTATTTTAGAGATTTATTAATACCTTCTAAGTCACGCAGCCTGATTTAATATCAGAAGATATGCCAAAGGACAGAAGATAAACACAAAAGATAAGAAGTACAATACTAACCCAAACATAGCCTTCAAGGCTTCAGATGTCTTACTTTATCTAGCATACTAAACATACTAAAATAACAATAGGCAAATAGTAAATTAACTTCTCAGTCACTGTGATCCCCAGCTTGATGAAGCTTTTTCATTTATCATAAATGAAGCCCAGGAGAGATCCTATCACAGAAGAAACCCTGCATATATCCTCCACTCAAGAGCTAAACATCAGCTTGAAAACTCCATGAACACAGTAATCCCCAAGCATGCTGTAGAGGAGGTTTCTGCAACAGCAATTAACTCTGTTATGAGAAGAGGAAGCCTTTCAAATGTGGCCTGTGTGAATCAAGAAGGCAAAACGCTGTGCCGGAGACAAGTAGCTTTCACCATAGTCTCTCTGTCACCCACAGAACAATTGTAGTTATGCTAAAACCAAAGCCTTTAGATATTCAAACATGATAAAGCAAATGATCCTGTTTGGCTAAGTCCCTTTTTAAACCTGTTTTTACTTGAAAAAGACAGTGCTGTGTATTTCTTGAAAGTATTTGCAGTATTGATGAGAATACTGACCAGTTTTTCTTTTATGCTCCTTATATGGTTACTTCCAAAACCATATAAACATAGCTAATCCAAAAGACTGCAATATGGAGGGATATATTTATTTAATAACTTCTTATATTCTGGTTTTGAATATATACTTTGAATCAAGCTAGCATTGTTCTCAAGGTGCCAAAAGGAGAGTGAAAAAGAGCAAGCAAAGGAAATAATATTGCTTAGGTTTCAAACTTTAGCATATTCATAAGCTAATAACCATGAGAGGAAGGAAAGATCATCAGAACTGAAGCCAATATTTGTACATACTTTGATATAATGATAATCAGCATCAAGCTGTTAGGAAGCAGCAGAGTGAGCATTTGCAGAAAGCAGTTTGTTTACAGCTACATACTGCAACCACCACAATCTGTCATATTTATGCTCGAAGTCACTATGTATAAACAGTATTTTTTCAGCACATTCAATACAGAATAAAGTCCTACGGGGAGAGTATTTGATTCCTGTTTGCCCAATGAGGAAATAAGGACACTTTAGTATCTCACAAAACTACTCTTCCGTCATTTAAACCCTATCACACTATCAAATGAATGAAAAATCTCAGGAGGATTTAAAGCTAGGTGTTCTGCAGCGCAATTTTGGTCGTAAAGGCTAGTATAACATTTCAAATTGACCACCTAAAGAGTGGACTCATTCCCACGGTGTTTGGGGAAGCCATTAGCTTATAACCTTATACATTTTTACGGCATTTCCCTTCGACTACCGTTCACCATTAATCAGCCTTTGTCCATCTCCCTTTTAACTTCTGGCAATGTTAAGTAGAGACAATCTAATTAGTTAATTATATGTGAATAACATCAGTATTAGTCCCGAATGGATACTTGCTCCTTAGAAAAGGAGAATAAAAATGCGAAAGGACATTGTGTGAAGTTTTACATAAACAGCACTATACTTGATGCTTCTCTTCAGGTTATCTGTAACGACAAACTAAAATAGATTTTAAAGGAATTAAATTCTGAATACAGAGTACTGACTTCCTTAACTTATCTATACTATAACGTAAACTGAACTAAAGAGACTGAAAAAGGGAAAAGTTATTTTCAGAAGTGTCAAATACAGACACCTCCTCCTTCAGAACTATGGATAGTTGTGTTCTGCTATATGTGAAAATCTGCACAGGCACATGCATTTGGGTAACATTCTCCAGTATCACAACAATAATATTGAAAGACTGAATTTAGAGCAACGTTGCAATTGCATATTGAGACTGCATGAAAACAGTTGCACACAAGAAGAAAACGTTGGCACTTGGCCAAAAGTTTTTACTCTAGTAGTTACTGTGACAAAATTATCACAGAAGTTAAGGGAAGCTAAGGATTTCCAGATTTCACTTTTGAGCCTTTACAAGCAAGTAAACGTGAATCTAATCATAACTGATGAGTCAACTCACCAGTTTAGCCTGTCAGAACTAATTATGTAGGGAAACAGATGGTATTTCCACAGGACAGCAAGACATTTCTGCAGGATTTTTGGAAAGAAAAAGGACAATTTCTCTGTACTGTATCTCAGTAAGTTGTAAGTAATGAACATATTTTGTAAATCTTAAGGTGCTTAAAATGCACAGACACTTTCTGTGGAAAAATAAGACAACAATGACAAGAGCATAGGAAAGATCAGCATTCCTGACCTTAGCACATTTCACAAATACTTCAGAAAACTATTCCGATCTATTTTAATGTTCATTTCTGATTATTTTTCCTCAGAAACAACAAGAACAGCATAAAACACAAATAGATTATAATAAAAAATTATACAAACCTATTTTCAATTTGAGAATGAATATTTTGCCACCTCTCAGCTAACTGATCAACTTTTTCCTTATGCCAGTCAAAGTCAAGATCACGTTCCTTATGCATTTTAAACATCTGATCACTGATCATCTTTGCCTTCTGCAGTTCATCCTCTAAGGCATGGAATACTTCTCTTTTCTCATCTACTTCAGATCTCCATTGCTAGTATGTGAAAAATGATAAAATGTAAGTAATTCCTAAATTATAGTACTCGTTTGTAAATGAGTACTTTACATGACAAAATCCTGGTTGCTCATTCACCAGAACGGTACCAGCATAGCTTTGAAGCAACCAATTAGCTATAAACTGCAAAATAATTCCAAGTAACACCATCCCCCACAACACATGCATCAAATCACAGCCAGAAAATTAGCATTTAGCTTATTTGATAAACTACAGCTCTCAAAAAAAAATCATTATCTCAATCGCTCTAACAAAAAAGCACTACTCATCATTTGCAATATTAAAATGAGGTGCATACAGCACAGGACAAATACTGAACTTCTGTATTACCATTTCTCAAAGATAACTACCAAACCTCACAGGTATCTATGATTAGTATATTTTAGTAGTAGATGTTGTTACAGCCACGTATATAACAATATATTTAGGTTGCCTTAAGCATATGTTAGCTCTCAACAGACAGAAAAATAACAGTCTCGTTTCAGCAGAAACAAGAAGTACTCTGGGAGGTTTGGACCTTGCAAGGCATTTCCCTATAGTAGATATGCACATATCAACTACCCAGCTGCTAACGTCCCAATGATACAATTTTCTTCTGGGTCAGTTTCCTCCAAATACACAAGCCTTCTTTGAAAAACCACATGGTATAGCACAACCTAAACAGCTGCTATATGAAAGATCATTTTCCTATTATTTTTTGATTTGCCCACGAAAAGGCACCACCCAAATCTTACCTTTAATGTACCCATGAGATTCTCAATATTATTTTTGTCAGCAGTCACTGCTTCTTCTTCACAGAGCTTAGTTTCATAAAGTTTTACTAGTGATTCTGCTCCTTGGGTATTCTTAAGCACCAAATTTACAGTTTTTAACCTGAAAAACAGCAACCTCTCATTAACTAAATATGCAATAACAACATGCAAAACACTTAGTTTTTCAGTCCTTTCATGTCATGGGATAACTAGAAACCCTGTTATGCAGTGTTAAAAATCTGTTAACTCCCCTTCCCTTCTTCAGTATTATTCATACTTATACATTTATATTTAATTTAGAGAAAACTGTAAGCTAAAACTTATGTGAGGGGAGATGGCTAATTACATACTTATCTATGTAAATGGAAGACATGGAATAAACTTGGTTCATATTCTGAATAACAACATTGAGTTCAGAGCGCAGAGTAGGGACTGAAGGTGAACCAGCAGCTTGATTGAAAAACTCTTCGCATTTATCTGTGATTACTCCTAAGTCATCCTTGAGTCGATCCAGTTCTTTCTTCAGTTTCTGAAAAATGAAAGGTGATTGACAATGGTTTTATCCTACATCAACCTGATGTGTATCCTATATATCATTATCAGTATAGATATGTTCTCCTGTTTTGTGTGGAGACTGTTGGGAGAAAAAAAAAAAAAAAAGTGTCCACAATAGGGAAACTTGTCATTTACTAGCATCTTTTCCCTCACAAATACAAACTTAATTTTGGACTCTTGACGTTTCAAGGTGAACTGCTCCCTTCTCTGACTACAGTCAATGATCTGGATATGTTTGTTTTAAAACGAAATTCATTCCTAGAGGACTGTCTTTCACAAATGCTCACCTCTTGCTCTGAAATCCTAAACACGCTTTCATGTAGATCATCCTTTTCCATTGGGGTTCTGATCTGCCGGATCAACCGCTCCTCACAGCTCTCCAGGCGAAGTCTGATATTTCTAACTTCTGAGATGTAAAGATTGTAAATAGATTCTTCCTGCTCCTCTGTTAAAGGAAAAAAGGCACGTTTTAGCAAACAAAGCCATACGCACGTCATGTCATTTCCCATTCTGTCTTCTCACAAAAGATTGTATAAAGTCAACATTCTACAAATATTTTCAGGACAGACTGAAAAGCCCTCAGTTTCCAAGAAAAATTTTGGCTACAAGACAAATTTTAGGAAACCTTTAAATTTTAGCTGTTTTTAGATCGTTGCCTTACACTTCCAAAATTAGCATTCTGAACGCAGGCATCATCCCCTATGCAGACATTGCTACACTCAATGACCGATTCTTTCATTCAGGTGGTATCAGGCATAATACTATAGTAAGCCTCAAGGGACCTTTTTTCATCTTCTCTTCCAGATACACAGGACAATACATCTTCCAAAGTGCAGTGAACTGTGCTGATAGGGGTAATCAACTTTGCACTACTTTGTTCCCATAAGTCATTAAGTACTTGACAGTAAATCAGAACAGAGATTTTCAGCTTTAGGTGCTTGTTGTATTTAAAAAACAGAGTTAAGACGACAGTAGTAAGAAACAGTTTGTGGCATAGGAAAACATCTAGGACGCTTTTCTTGCATAACTGTGCAAAAAAATTTTAATTCTGTCATGAACTCAAAAAACTAATCAAGCTGCATTTCAAACATTCAGAAACAACAGAAAAGCATGTCTAAGTGATTAAACTGTAGTGCACAATAAATCTAGCATAAATTATTGGAGGTAAATTTTTTTGTGACACTGTGCATTAAGTAACATCAGTATTTTTACATAGATCAATAAATCTACACAAACTAAAAAATTCTTACACCTTCTGTACAATATAATTCTGCACTATGTCAAAATGATGGCTCTTTATCTATTTAGAACAGCTGCTTTAACAAGATTGACAGAATAAAATGTGTAGCCCACTACAGCCTACATTCAGATAGCAGAAGTTCTGTCAAGAACTACAATCTCTCCGTTGTGGTTACCTTCCCACTTTCTCAGCAAAGTGTTTTACCTCTTTCTGCAGATTTCAGAAGTTCTTGATAGTACTGCTTGCAAATATTAACCTCCTTTTCCAATTGTGCTGTATCAGAGCTTGTGAAGATTTTGGACTCCTGGCTGTCCTCCACAAAGTCATCAAAGCGGGACTGCAGATTGCTTAGAACCTGCTGATGTTCACCTGGCAACATTGTTTTTATCTGCAACAGACAAATTATAAACCCAAGACACAGTTAGCAATGATGGACAACTCTAACAGCTGCCTGTAATGGCTTTTTTGTTTGTTTGTTTTTTAATCAAAGAGCAATATTGACCGATCTACTAACTCATAAAAAAGAGTTTTGTCCATCCTCCCCAACAGACTCAGGAAAATATAGAAACTGTGTGGTCAACCTTGCGATTACGAGGAAAACTGTCAATAATCCTCTGAAAATACTAATGGTAGCTGTACAGTAACATCTACTTTGGTTGCACCAAGCTATGTGGAATTACTAAGATAGTAAAGTCAAAGAATCTGACGTCCTGAGACCTTGCTGTTCCTAGGGTAGGGACCACTTGACGAGCATCAACAATAGCTAATAAATCAAGTTTACTTCAAAATTCTTTGCCATCTTTAAAGCCAGTAACAGTCTGTGTTAGGCCATTTCTCTATCTATGCCATGCAGCAAAAATTGGGCAGTCAGGAACAGCCAGAGAATGGCCATTTCCGGAACGATTTCAGATTGCTTCTTTCAAACAGCAACTGTGAGAAATTTGGAGGGAATACATCATTTGCAGTATTACAGATACTATTGCAACAGTTTGAAGACAGCTATATGCCAATGTTGTATAATAACTTCTTATATTAAATAGTGTTATACTATACATCTAATATTGTATTGTTCAGTGATCTCACTCTTTTAGCCAGACAGAACGATACTTTGATCTGTATCAGTAATTTCTTCCTATCAATTTGATCCTAATTAGCCATTTAACTGTTCAAATTACAGACACGTATAAGAGTGAAAAAATGCATTACAGTATAACGAACATTCAACTCTCTCTGGACTGAAAGACTAAACGTTGCTTCACAGTTGCTCCATTTTTAGGAAAGAAGTTGCAGCATAAATAAATAACAGGGTGGAAGAAAGGGTAGGAGAGGATTCCACAAAGATTAACCTTAGCTTAACGAGTCTCATCTCCCCAGGTATCTTTAACATAAATGCAAAAAGGCAGACTCTTGAAAATAAAGTTCAGAGCGAAGACTAATTTAGTCCCTGTTCAGTTGCTTTCCAGAGATCCTGCCCCTCAACTGAAAACAGAAGGAGGCTAGGCAGATTGGCACAATAAGGCTAAGTTAGTTGTCATGATAGACCCTCTCTGCTCCTTCCTCACATACATCCAAGCATGCTCAGCTCAAGGCAGAACGCTGCAGAGTGGTAACCGGTGTGGTCAGTGCCAGCTACTTCCACAAGCTGAGTGCAGTTGCAAACTGTTGATTATACCATAGCTCTGGGAAGCGTAGCCTATGATTTCCCAGTAAATGGCTAACAGACCCTTAGCAGAAACAGCAGACATCGTACATACCGAAGCCACATTGCCAGCTCGAACAGCTTCAATTTCATTTGTCAGGTAATGCCAGGAAACCACACTCTTCATGTTTACATGCGATTCATGCCAGAGGGCCAGAACATTCTGAAACTGCTGTTCAATCCTGAAATATAGAAAAATTCCAATTTTAGATTAGAAAATTTGTTTTATACTGGAATAACATACAAAATGGGAGAAAAAATTAGACATTTTAACCTGAGTTCTATATAAATGAATTTAAAAAGAAAATTGCTTCCTTGGCTCTAGCACAAGGGGACTGCTGTTTCTCTACATAAATAAACAAAAGCATTTATATTAAAAATATTTTACAGCTACATACTTCCAGCTGTTTTCATTTTGTCCCTACCTGTTGGCTGTATCTATTGCTTCTTTGTTCGGTGGAGGAACTGTAAAGCATACAGACGGAACCATGGCTTCATTACCACTTGGACTAATGACTTTCCATTTAGCACGATGGGAGTTGTTTGCTAACACACATTCATCGTCTTTGTAAATAGTTATCTAGTATTAACAGAAAAGGAGAGTAATTTGATGAGCTAGGCATTACAAAATACTTCTACAAAGCACTTTTGTAAGTAGTGTCACCAAATAAGGAACAGAACAGCAAAAACAACAGCGTGCATCACAGGGATTTGCTCTTGTTTACTAGGGTGGAAGATATTTACAGCCCAGTGTTTTCCAGGAACACGGTAATTAATGGAACTTTAGCTGAATTCTCACGTCTGTAATTGATTTTAAGAAATTCAAGGTTCTAACCTCAATTTGTCTATAGTCACAGATGGCTTTAATTGGGATGGATGTTTTGAGTAGACAGTCAGGATTCCTTGGCTTCAGCTGAATTATTGCCTTTGCTCTCCCCACAAGGCCTGCTACTGTGCTCTTATACTGCAAGAGTTGTTCTTTTTCTTCCTAAAAGCAGTTAAGAAAAGAACACATCATGAGAGGTGGCCAGAACCCAGTGCTGTTTCTTTGATGCTGTTAAGCTTTTCTTCTTCTGTTTTTTTTTCTGTTACTGTGTTTCTTGAAAGTAATGTATTCTACATGAACAGAAGTATCCTTCTGAAGTCAGTGGTTTCTCACAACACCTGCTATTGTAAAAATAAATAAATAAATAAATAAATAAATATTTTAAGGACAAGAAAAGTAGTTATTAAACAAGGACAGACGCAGTTATTCAATCAGAAGTTCTAAAACAGTCTTTTTTCTTTTTTTTTTTTTTAATTCCTTCCCTTTAAGTGAGTAATTTTAAAGCATAGATTTTAAATTCAACTACAATCCATACACTTCTTGGTTAACTGTAACTCATATTAACAGGATCCTTGCATTCTTACCATAGATTCCTGGACAAGGTCTTCCAGTCTATGAAGGCTGCTGGATCTATCACAACTGTATTTTCTGTATATGGCATCTTTTAAATTCTTTAAATAGTCCATGGCCTCTTTGGCATCATTGAAAAACTAGGATGAGATAAGTATTTTGATTATTTTTAAACAACCTGAAAAGTATACAAATAGCTACACTAAAAAGTTTTTTTTCAAGCAGTCTTTTGAAAACTGATTTTTTTTACAGTAGCTTGAAGTAACTGCTGTACCACATGACAGTATTCATTATCTCAAGTCTAAGTGTCCGCTTCAAGGAGGCGCACATTCTTATTGCTTGGAACATGAGTTACTTTCTGTGCTACCTACATCCATAACTCATTCAGCAGTTACTGAACATTAGTTAATTACTGTTCCTGCAGGGTAAGGATTTTCTAAAGTGATTCTTGCTTCCCTGGGAATTATAATTATTTTTATATATAAAGAACAGATAAAGTTTATAAACTGTAGCAAATAACTGAGCAAGCATACTGGAGTGCACATTTTGTGAGAGGGGGGAAGCGAGCTACAACATTTGGCAGTTCTGAATTCCCATCTCCACCACCAAACTAGGGTCCTGGTTAAGGGTGACTGCAGAGGGAAATGTCCTGTGGTAATCCTCATCCCTTCTATCCCTGAAACTTCATTTCTTCTCAGTCCAAAAGGCATCTCACCCCAAACACCATTACCCTTCCTCTTCAACCACCCATGCCAGGAGACACTAAAGATATTTAAATATTAAAAAAAAAAAAGAAAATGTTTCTCTAAATCAAAAATTCCGAATATTTTCCACTCTTGTGTATATTACAGAGTACTGCATCATTGGCTAAGTATGTAGAGTTATAATCAGTAAAGCAATTTGTTGGATACGTCTACTGTCAGGGTATTCTCTGATCTGTTTACTAGTAATGCTGTATGTTCCACTTCTATTTGGGTAGACCGGGAACAACACTAGATGTTCTTTCTTGGCCATCAGTAACCAACTTCTACTCTACATCCATTCACAGAAGCTTTATTCATTGCATTTCTGTATGATACAGAGAGAACTTGGCTTCATTTTCAGACTCTACATCCACTTGCAGCTGTGGCACTTGGGAAAAACATCAAGCTAGATTTTCATCTGCTGTAAACTGATATAACTATAGAAAAAACAATGCAGGTTTGATAACTTACTATGGGAACATGCCTCGTCTAATAACAGTACATGACAGATTTCAATTTTACAACTACGGTGAGAGAGCAACTAGCACTTTCAATTAAACTTTTTGACTGTGATCATTAAGACATTTCACATGTTTATTGATGCATTTTCTTACCTCAAAATATGCAGCATTTTCTCTCAAATGTTGTTCAACACAATGACAGAGCTGTAGAATCCAGCTCCACTGTGTCTGCATTGCAGCTCTATAGGCCTTTTAGGGGAAACAGAGAGATGTTACAGAAGAGAAAAGAAATTAAAACATGCACATGTTTAGAATTTAGGAGATATAAAAGTAATGTTGCAAACACATGCATCTAGACCTGACCTCCTTACCCAGGAAAAGTGAGCTGCCACAGAAAAAATCCCCATTAGACATAAGGAAAAAATTAGTCACTGTAAGATAGTCAAACATCAGAAAACTTGCCCAGAGAGGCTGTGGAATTGCCTTCCTTGGAAAGGCCCTGAGCATGCTGACCAAAGTTGTCACTGCTTTGAGAAGGGGCTGAACTAGATGTCCTGATGTTCCCCCAACCAAAACTAGTCTATGACCCTGTGACTCAAAGTAGCTGGATTTTTGCCTGGACATAAACCAGATATTAAAGTGACACTGAATTAAAAAAAAAAAAAAAAGAAGTGCTGCAATATATGCTTTTGTATAACATTTGTACAGGATTTCTAAAACTGTAACTTTATTAGAAAGATGTCTCTCTCCTACATTGCCTAGGTGGTAGTCACTAGAGATGCACCGCACCAACATTCACCAGCAGAGGGTACTCTTGACCTTGCAAAAGCAGCCAAAAATCTCAGTTTCGGGAACTCTGTGGTTCTCAAACTGAAGTTAAAGGCGTTTGTCTGTTCGCTTTAATGACTCTCAAACTGACCCACTAAATGCATAGATTATTCTGCAAAGAAGGCAATCATTCTTTAAAGACATCCCCGCAACACAGTATTATCGCAGACATCATAATCCGCATATACGCACCTTCATTGCAACGGCCTGGTTTCATAATATATATGTTTCATATACGCATTATATTAAGTATATTATACTGATAAATGCACATTAGTAGCAGCATATACTTTTAAAGAATATCATTCCCCACACTACATAAAACAGTGAGGCAGGACCCAAAACCGAAGGAAAAGGTGTGGGGCGGGGTTCTTCGTCTGTTCTAATTTATGCAGAAATAAACTCTCTGAGCAGAAGAGCCGTAAAATCTTGATATTTTAATTTTAGATTTTTGTAGGATTTTTTATCTAAGCAATCAGAACTTCAAAATGTAACCTTGTAACAGAAATGCTTATACTTTCTGGAAACTGAAAGATAGAGATACATAAGAGACACTGAAGGGGAAAAAAAGGCTTCATTATGCAGAGTCCTGTTGAGTAATTTCCTATGAGTTAGCACTCCCCTTCTTTTCTCTCCAAATCTGAGGCCTATTAAGTCATCACTATTTTCTTGTTTGTGTACTGTGTTTAATAACTTACCTCAATAGTTAGCCTGGCTGGGTGATTTTCAAGAAGCAATTGCTCAGCTATTTCTTGAACTGATTTAATAACTTCTTCTTTTTGATCAAGTTCTCTCATTAACTCCTTTTTTTCAAAGAACATAGAAACATTTTAGAAATATGTTAAAATATTACAGATGACTTAATTATTCCCTCTGGATTATTCTAGCAATACGTACTGCATGATATTCCTTTTTTCTTGCTATATTAGTGTTTCTTTCACTCCAGTCATATGCAACCTCTTCCTCTTCTTTTTCATTCAGCCATATCAGCTCTCTAGTAGCACGGGACACAAAACTGTGAAGAGTATCTAGGTGCCTTTCCTGATTTCTTGAGGTGTTCTTTATTTAGGAAAAAAGAAAAAAGAAAAATTTGCAAAAATGAGAATTAAAACCCATCCCTAATGTATGTTGAAAAGCTGAACATCCAAAGAGATGTGATGAACTTACCAACAGTTTTGAATACTGACTTTCCAGTTTGTGCAATTTTTCTGCATAACTGAGTTTAAGAGGGGCAGTCATTTGGATCTGTATTTGGTACATGAGGTGAAAAAGACAACAAAAAAAGCAGACATGTTAAGTTATTCTCACCATTAGATCTCCTGATTTCATGCTGTAATTTAGAGATCACAAGTAAAAATAAAGTAAGGCTCTGAAACCCATACAGTTCTATAATTCATCCTTACTTTTGGGTCATTCAGTCAAAAAGTAACCCAAGAAATTAAGAATATGGTGCTTTACCTCACTGATTTTAGCTTCTTTAAGGCTGGATTCAAATTCCTCAATAGCTTTCTGGACATTTTTGTGATTTTCTAAATGGCTTTCAACGCTTGGTAAATCTGAACCCCATTCTGCTCGATCAAGTTGCACCTTACAAACAAGAAAGAAAAATCAGGGATGATCTACAAGGAATAAATGTAAGAATTAGAAGCAAACTATTTCCATAAAGATTGTTACCTGCATTTCTTCCACCCAGTTCAATAGGTCCTGAACAAATTTCATGTTGACCTCTTCTTCTGTTAAATTCTGATCCACAAAAGCTGATTTCATAAGAGGTTTTCTGATTTGCGTCAGTTTGAGTGTTTGCAGAGTCCCACTATCTACTCCTGTCACATAACTTTGAATTAACCGTGGTTGGACGCCTGGTGTATAAGCAGGAGTGATGGCTGGTGTCAATCTGGAAGTAAGACCTGATGAAAGGCCAGATGTCAAGCTGGAGGAAGTCAAACTAGGTGTTAAACCTTGGGTCATTGCAGCACTTAATTCAGGGGTCAGGTTTGTTGTAAATCCTGAGTTTAAGCTTTCAGTTATTCCCGATATCATCAGTTTTGTCTGCTCTGTTGTCAGTGCATGCCCCTTTTTGTACACAGAAGAGCATTCAGTCCTTATGGCCACCAGCTCATCACGAAGTTTTGCAACCCTATAAAAAAAAAAAAAACTAATAAAAGAAAATCCTTTCAATGAATGTTTACGATAGCATTTTCATGCTGAACTGAACAACGATATCAGTTCACACAATCTGTTAAAATTTAAGTCCCACCTAAATATTTATACATAAGCACTTACATCAGAAAGTATATGCTATATCAACTTATAAATATACAAATAATAGATGAACAAATCAGGCAATGATCCAGAAAATCAGCACAGTATGGCCTGTAGCATGTACTCTACACAGTACAAAGAACCATCAGCAAAGAAGAAATCTTACAAGACACTACATGTTGCAGTGGATCCAACATTTACAGTTCACTGCTACGGCAGCTGCTGTGTGTTTGATCTCACGCAGTCCAAGGTGAACCCTGACAGACTTTGTTGCCACTTTTTCATAAAATTGCATTTCACTGATAGGTTTTATCTTTCTGCTAAGACTGTACACACTTCCCTACTGATTACCTGGGAAGATACCTACAGCTATCACTAGAAATCTCACCACCATTTGTAAAATCAAAGTTAGTGAATTCTACAATCATTTTAGCTGTAACACATGCTGCATTTCTTATACTCAGATATCTAGTAAACACTACACATTTAAGTCACGTTCTGGGGAATGACTTCATTTTCACAGGTGAGTACAAACAGCTCCTCCTATCTTCAATAAACTTTGTGGGCGTTTTACCCACCAGAGTACCTGACAATCTGTATTTGGGTGCTCAGTGATAGACTGAGAAATTTATCCTTAGACATAAAGACTTGAAAATATTGTCTATAATGCGTATCCATATTTGGGTCACATTTCTTCATATAAATGAACACTCAAAAATACCTCTGAACAAGCTGGTCTGCCTGATAGTATTTTCCATCGATAAGGATTTGGGCATCGATCACTTGCTGGCGGAGAAGGTTCTCAGATTCAAGAAGATACCCAGCTATCTCTGCTTCATTTTGGAACTGGAGCCCTGACTCTAATCGCTTGGCATCCTGAATAAATAAAAGAAAGCTATTAAAATCTGCAGCTTATCCAAAGAGAAATGAGAAATACTATAAGAAAAACTAACCTTTCTCTAAAATCTTTTCCTAATCTTAAAACAACTGTAAAGCTTTCAATCTAATAACTGGTAAAAAAAAATCTAAAGAACTCATTTCTTGGCAATTTTTGGTGTTTTCTTGAGGAAATAGAAAACTAAACGAAACAGTAAACAAAAACGAAAATATCAGCTGCTAAGTACACACTCAAAAATCTTGAAGAATATTTTTCTTGAAGTAGTCATGTGAGTAAGTTCATATACACACAAAAAAAGTCAGTAAGTTCATAAACACAGCGCAGTAAAACATCACCGATGGACTTACAGACTGCAGAGCATTCCGGGCAAGTATCAGTTTGTCCTCACAGCTCAGGCTGTCCCGCTGAATTCTGTTCGCAATCTGCTGCAGCATTTCCAACCTGGGGGATACCAGAGCATTTTGGAAAAAAAACAAACAAACATTAATGCTATTTACTATACATGTTGCATGGCTTTAAAAAAAAAAAAAAAAAGAAGAGGAGGAAGAAAAAAGAAAAAAACAGCATTTTTCACAAAATAATATATATGCCAAGTTACCTAGTTCCATCTAAGGTGCTTTTACCAAAGCTTATACAAGATTTAATCAGTGTGGGACCACAATTAACAGAAACAAAATTTTCATTAGAGTCAGTGCTGGTTCGAGCACTAGTACTGTTGCTAAACAGTGAATCACTGCTATGATAGCTATAACTACTGCTATTCATTTTCACATCCAGAGCACTTGTCCTTTTGGCTGTTTACGTTTGCTGAAAAATGAAAAAGATGAAACTCCTACAAAATGTACAGCTTCTAGGGATGAAATCTCACTACTGGCTCTGGGAACACCTAGCACACCGCCTTTAAATAGGCTTCAGTACGCACATTCAAAACCCAGGAATTAATATTCTGCCAGCTCTTCAAAGGGTTTTCCCTGGGGCTATGCATGCTACCTTGCTTTTGGCTTCCCTACCTTGAGTTAAAGCTTTGCAAGTACAGACTTGGCAGTAGCATTAGGGCGTCTCTAGGAAACAGATGCACCAAATATTTTACTTAAGTGTCACTAAACACCTATAAGCCAAATAAAAAAAATACTAATTCAAATAAATATTTAGTGTTTCTCAGACTCATATACGAAGAGTTTCAAAAACAACTGAGGTTAGAACTTCAACCTCCACTGTATTATATAAACTTCGTGTTAGGCTGATTCCTTTTCTTTCAAATGGGACTACAGAACAAAAAACTACAGTAATATCATGGTTAGTCAGCTCTTAATAAGTTAATTTTAGACACCTGTACACCATCCAACCCACCATCATTATTCTACTTAACTGCCCTGTTCCACTAATCTGTCCTCCTGCAAATTTCCCTTTAACTTCTTCCACACCATAACTATTTTAACCGCAAAACAAATAAGAAAAATCCAATTATGGCTCTTAGGTTCATATTTTAATTCAGAATTTTGTGTTTGGATGATTTTTTTCCAGTATTTCAACTCTTGCTTTTAGCACTCACTGAAGACCACACCCATACTATAAGATGACTTTGTTTAAGCATAAGAGCACAGCAAAGACAGACAGACCCCTGAGGTAATTCTGAACTCTGCTAGTTTTGAAAATAGGAGCTCAGTTTGGTGTTTTCCTCACTGACATAATGTTAATTTGGATCTCGAACACCAGCCTGGCCACACATTGTCTATCTATGCTCATACTTTCAGGCACGAGGGCAAAGTTTTAGTTATTAACCAAATTTCATTATTAGCCCAGGTGTCATTTTTGCCATAACGAAATTCCACCCCAGGAGCTGTACCAAAATAACACCACCACACATCTGGCACACCACTAAGTAATAAGACAAACAGATGGAGCAAGTTCTTGTTTCCAGATCAGACAATAATTTTAACTTAACCACGAAAACAGAATCACTTAATCGACTTCTTTCTCATTTTGCCGTGACCACCACATGCAGTGACTATCACTGCATGATCTCTCACTTTAAGTGTATTTACTGACCCTGAATACCTAAGTTTACGTTTACTTATGTCTATTTGTGCTCAGTCCATATGAATAAGCACCCCCCAGTGATTCAGCCATGCTCCTGCTTTTGTAAGCATGATCAATATTTAATCAACTCTGTCTGCCTTTGGGATCTTCTCTTACCAAAATCTGTCTTTCTGCAGATTTCCTATACAATGGTCTGGATTATTTGCAGCTAAATTCAAGCACCTGAATGAGAGAGCATTATCACCCTATCTTCACTAGAAAGTCAGCGTCAGGATTCTTTAGAAAGTGATTCAGATCTCGGGTGTTCGTTTGGATGCCTGAAGTGAAGCAGAATGAATCTAGGCCCTGTTGTCTATACCTATCTGCAGGTAGAAGTCCAAATTATTATTCAATTAAATCAATTTATTAAATAATAAAAGGATATTTTTTGAGTTACATGAAAGGCCACGTTCTGTTTGAGTTCTGTTTCTGCCACAGAACTCCAAAAAAAAAAAAAAAACAATAAAAATCAGAAGCGCTCTTAGGCTGCATCAAGATTTTAAATATGCTTAATATATAAAAAAAAATCACAGCTCTTAGTGATGTACAAAAAACATTGTGCCACACACACTACCATGCATGAAAGACCACTACGTGCTTTACACATCTAAACACTTTGCGTGCTCTTGAGTACAAACAACTTTGAAACAACTCCAGAACAGGACTTCAGCAACCTTGCCACGCACGAAGTGAAACGTACATTTCACACAAAGGGCGAGGCTGTTGCTTATCTGGGATACAGTCTAAGCAAGACAGTGAAGTGACATAAACCTGGCTCTGACCATTTGCACAAGGGAAGATGTTATATTTATGTTCAAGCACTTTAATGATCTGAGGCACAGATACTATTCATTATGACCTCCTCAGGTAACCCAGGTGACTTGCGTGTGAACCTGCTTCTGTAAAGCAGATAAAGATCTTCAGTCCTGAATAAAGACAGAATTATTCAATCTAGAAAAATAATGTGGATATTATCATGGACTGAAGACATTCAAAGTTTTCAATGTGAGATAAAAGAACAGAAAAAATATTAACTAGGCCTGCCAAACATTCACCAGCATACCTTTCCACTTCAGGCCGAAGGGTTTTCTCTCTTTCCAGCATAGCAATAATAAGCTTTCCCCATTCTTTTTCTATATCGTTTGGATGATAGCCTTGAGAAAGTTTGATGCGTCCAAATTCTATCCAGACCTTTAAAATTCATACATATTTGTTATCACAAGCCACAGAAAGGGAACTTCCATACGTCGCAATACATGTTAAAACTTACCTCTAGCAGTTTATATAGACGTTTAATTTTTGATTTATCTATCTCCTTTGGTGGAATTTCTGTTTCTTTAAACTGCAAATATTGATTATAAAGTGCCTGTAGAAACATAAAAATCATCATCAACTTTTCCTTACAGGGAATATAAACCTACTCCCTGACCCCTCTTCTAACATTCTTCATAAGCTTACATTCTTATATTGCTTTACTTAAGTTCTGTGCAAAATGATCAGCGACGAGCTAAAAATTTGCTTTTGATTGTTCATACGCTAGCAACATATTTCTTGTACTTTCAAAAAAATTAAGGAGTAGATTTTCAAATAAGCTTCAACCTAGCATCTTTTCTGAGCATGAAAACAACTGCCCCACTATTAAAATGTGGGTGACAGTGCTGGAATTTACATAAAGCATGCTTTATTTCTGAGTACCTGGCCTGCCCAAAAGAACCTTTAAAGAACTGGTGATACCATTCTTTCTGCCCTTCTAAAGAATTAAATCCAGCTTACAAAAACATATATGGCACTCTTAAGGAGGGTTATAAAATCTATATACAGACCTGGCTTATCCCATCTCTAACATTTAAAACACCGTATGCCAGAAACACTGTAAAGATCACCCAAACTTTAAAACTACTTAATGAAAACCTGTATTACTATGATGCTATTGTTCTGCTGTTCGTTTGATTGTCTAAATCTACAAGCACTTCATTTGTTCAAGGATGCTTTGAGTAAGTAAGACAAAGTGCCACTCCAATAAGGAGTTTAAGATGCTGCATCTCACCTTCAATTCCACAGGGTTGTTGGGAAATGTTCTGTCAGACATTATTGTAACATGGTGCCTGATCCACTGCATGAGGTAGTTTACCATATTCTGGTATTCAACCCATTTGACTTCAACATCCTACCAAAGCACAACACAGACTACAGATCAAAAGAAAATCGTCCAAGAGCACCATTTTTGCCTTATCTTTGCAGTCTGACATTTATTTTAAAAAAAAAAAAAAGGAAAGAAAGATTACCGAATCCTGAAAGTCCAAAATGTTATTTACTCGCTCATTAAAACTCACTTGAAGTATCCAAATACATCATGCACACTATTAAATAAATTTTGGTTCCAAATATTTCCACTGAAAATAGAACTTTCTAGTTTAATAAACTTCAGATTGATAAGAACCAAAGAAGCACAATCCATAGTTTTAACCACATGACTGAAAAGTAAGAACTTCGACTTTATCTCCTTTCTCTGACTTCAGGTATATTGCTGCCAACTAAGCTCTTCACATGAATATTTTTATGTCCAAAACGTCTGGAACGCTAAACTGTTGCTAAGCTTTCAAAATCATGTCCCAAAAAATCATATCAAAGAAAAGCCTTGAACTGTGTTACTGAGTAGAATTAGCCATGACAGTAATAATATGACAGCAGCCTAAGGAAGATCCAGCTAACACTCTGGAGCTGAAATCAAGAATCATATCAATGAAGCTTACGCACTGCACAAGTGTTTGTCTCCTACTCACGTTTGCACTGATGCCTTCACCACCTTCTGGTACTTTGGGAAATGCATCATAAAGTGATGACACATAAGTTATTACTGACTTCTCATCAGGTGAGGAAACATCAACATCTAAGAAGAGCAAGACAGAACAACACTTTATTACATAGTTGTAAGAATGCCCACAAATATGCTACAACCTGCAGACAATTTGGATTTTATTTTAGCGTTAGGGTTCTTTTTTTTTTTTTTTTTTTTCCCCTCAACACAGCCCTTCGCAGCTATCTTACCTTCAGGATCCAGAAGTCTGGCGACACCAAGTTTTTCTGCTACAAAAAAAGCATGCTCTAAATTTGCAAGGTTGCTTTGAACAGCAACGGTATTCATGTCTATCAGGTCCGGCCTGTTAAACAAAAACAGTAATACTTGATTACAACTTTTTACCAGTTTTAAATTAAAAACATGTGAACAAGCTGAGGTCAGTTTAAATGAGAAATACAAGCAGAAGGCAACTACGACACTGTTGGTTTTTCTTCATCTACCAGGTAAAGTTTCTAGCCACTCTTTTTTTTTTTTTTTTTTTTTTTTTTAACATATCTCTATGTTCTTATTTATTTATATGCATTGTCATTATATTATCTCTCCCCTTGTCATTATATTACGTTTCCTTGCTCTGAGAAGGATCACTTTTTTCTTAGGATCACTTCTTCTCTTCTGCATGGGGAAGTTAATTTCTACTGCATTTACAAACCTTGAGTCATTCTGCATCAAACTCTTCAGTACCTGTTTTTATTCAGAATTCGTAGAGAAAGAAGCTCAGTCACAGTAATAACGCTTTAACCTAAAATACACATATATTCTTATGGGGCTTTAAAGAAGTTCTTTCAAACTGCATTGAAGTCCTGCTTTCAGATGAACGTTCCTGCCACTTCTCTTGCAGGCAACCTTCACCCCCCTTCAATCACATCTTCACACATTCTTCCTTCTAAACTCCATTGCCAGCCACAACACTCTTGTTTTAATGGAACAGTCTTCTTACGAAAATCTTACCTATGAATATTTTTAAGGCCCATAAATATTAACCTGTACCAACATCACTAATTCAATGTTTTAAATTAATGTAAAATTTCAAAATTAACACTGTCCTTTAGGTTTGCTATGTAGTGTTTGGCTTTTAGATCCTGCAGTACTCAGCACAGGCTGTATTAGTCTGCCTTCTGCAGTACCAGGAACCCTGTTAGCTAAAGCAAGTAAAAGGAAGAAGGGATTTTTGAAAGACGCTAAGCAGCATATAACCCTACTTAAGTCAGCTAGAGTCACAGGGCACTGAAAAGCAGACCCATATTGAAAAAAAAAAAAAAAGAAAAGAAAAAAAAAACACACTGCATAAGCTTCAGTGAACAATCCAATCCTAAAATTTTCTCATTTTTGCATTTGTAGAGAGAAACTGGGTTTTTTTTCAGTTTTACCTAGCAGAAGTTTTAAACAATTGCAACAGAAAGAGAATGCAATAAAGCTTTTAGAAGTATCACATTTTTCAAATGTAAAAATAACTTGTCATTTCAATTGTCAACACTTCACATTCCACTGATCCCTAAACATTAGCAACTTTGGAAAATTAACTGCAAGCATGTCTTTGAATGAACTATTTCTTTTCAGCCACTTAGAATTGTATTGCTTTCCTTATGCTTTTTAGAAGGACAGATAATAAAATTGCATGTATTCTTTTTTTGAAAGAACACTTAATAAGCAAGGTAACTTAAGCAGTGTAAAAAGAAATGTAATCCTCTTAAACTAGTGGGAGTTTCCACTTCCAACATACTTGGTGGAAGCATGATCAAGCTTATGCCTTTACTCTTTGAATTTCACTGCAATGAAAGCAATATTGTCTGTCACTCTTAGTAGTACAAAGAGTCCATGAAAAATAAAAGACATTACTGGAAAAGGAAATGGAATACCCCAGTCTCCAGTTTCAGTCACATTCATAGAGACGGTATGAATAATACAGATTATTCATACCTTTCACAACATAGGTCACATGAGAGAAGCAGGTTTCTGCAAATATACACTGTTGGTTTGGTTACTTTTTTCACTCTGCTTTCTTTGCATTTGTTTCACACTTGATAAAAATGGACAAAAAAAATCACATACAATGCCTGTTCAATTGCCAACTTTCAGAACAAGAAAGGACAAGTTGTTATAAAAGCCTTGTCTATCTCAGAAAACAAGCTGCAAGCTGCAAAGACACTGGCACTGTAATCTCCTTAGAATAAAGCTTTCAATTAGATGAATAAGAGGTAAGGTTTCTCTCACAGCGATACAGGTAAAAATCTGTAAGAACAACTGCTGCTGCAGGCACACTTCATTTCACATAGCTGCTCTGACTTCCACCCCACACTTAATGGAAGAACACTCCGTGAGATGCCTCACATTTTAAACATACTTTCCCATCTCTGAAAGTCGGACCAGGGTTATGCAAATTCCCCTTTCAGAACAATGGGAATTTGCAATGAATACCACTCTGTTTTCCACATAGTTATATGCTTAATGCATATCAGACTGACCCAGACTAACCAGTCGATATTGATTTGAAGTCTTCATCTATCAGAAAATATTACAGAAGACAGCATCTGTCTCCATGCCACTGGTGTCTGCCTTTGACTTTCTGAAGCAGAAACAAGGCTCAATGGCTGACTGAAAACAAGCCCACTGAGGGCTTATAAAAGACAGGTGCTGTGGCTCAAATGCCAAAGCACCTGGTACCGGCCAGAGAAAGCGCACACTGCGAAGGGAACTGGGGCCTCCCCCATCCGCAGGTCACCCTTTCCCCTTTCAAAAGGGCCACAGGGATACGTCACAAAGCCGTAGACGAGGAAGCTTGCCTCCCACGTCGTTTCAGAAAAAAAGACTTTGTTTCAATCTCAGAAAATACGTCCAAAAAACATGGCCGATGACAACAATTGCCACGTTGTTCATGATTTCTTTAAGAGTGTTTCGTTACAGGCTTTAAATGCCAAAATGGTTTTGTCTCCTGTAAGCCCACAGAGATACCTGCCCACCAACCTAATACACGGGAATGCGCGCTTGAGCACGCTCACGCCGTGCCGATTCTGTGATCACTGAGAATCGTCCTGCTCTGAAGAGTCAAGCCAATCCAGTACTACTGAGCACAGGTTGTGCGCACCGAGTCCTGTGCTCTGTATGGCTGCACTATAAAGCCCCACATACATTTTCCAATGCCTTTAATATTCCATTTCTCAGATGAATTCTGAAATACTGCTAAATGGTTAAATTGCAGTTATGCCGAGTGTACCTCTAATACAAACTTATTTGTCTTAACTGACGTAAACACTAGATTTAAATATCACCCACCCTGGCAAACATCTTCATTTTTAAAGCTAGAAGAGAAAATATGCAACGTTTTTGAAGGTGACTCTTATTGGCCACAAATATATTTCATACTAATTTGCAGAGCACTATTAAGTGGTTTTAGACATCGTCAAGAACAAATTAAACCAAACGCAGTTCAAGTGAAAGACGATGACTCTACCTTAGAGCAGATTTTCGAGCGAGTTGGGCCCCTGCCATCGAGCAAGGCACATAAACAACCCAAACGCAGGCGGAGCGGGCACATTCCATGCAAAAGAGATGCTGCTGCTACAGCCACACCTCAGTCAAGGTGTTTGGCGTCTAAATAGTGACTCATTAATCACTTCATTTCTGAAATGATCGGTGTCTGCCATTCTAAACCTTAGGGTAAGTGTTAGAAATTAGACATAATTTGTATTAGAAGTGGATTAGAAGTATGATTAATGCCACTTCAACTAGCAAACCAACAAAACTATGATCAGTTCAAGAAAACACTCAAATATATAGCACCACAAAGAGAAGTCAGTGAACAATACTTGTGTAACAGCATAAAGAAACCAAGATTTTATAATGGAAGAGTTACATGTATCACATGTAGGCTTTCTACTCTGCAAAGACTCTTTGAAATCAGAGTAGTTTATAATATATAAAGTTAGACGCATGTAGATTTTCCCATAGCCAGAACCTATTATCTAGTAAAACAATTAAAGATCCAAACTAGCAGCTACAATATTTGTCCATTAAAACAACAGATCAAATAAGAATGGGATTTTATATTTCAAAGTGGGAAAAGATAACTAACTAAACTTTTAGTTTCCTAGTCAACAACTAAAAAAACTACATCTTTCTCTTCACTGCTCCCAGATGACAATTGCCCAATCTACAACAATGTTTAACTTTATTAAAACTATCATCAGAGTAATTTTCCATGTGAAAATATTGTTAATGAGTTCAACAAGGTTACTGACAAGCCTGAAGTTATTTATACGGACAATCTAAGCTGCTTAATCTGCGCAACTCTGCTTTAGTAATAAGTCTGGATGATGCCTGAGTAATACCCTATATTAAAGCATATTTCTTTCTTGGCTTATATTGAGCAGAAATACTAATATAGTGAGCTGCAAGCAGTACTCACAAACAAAACACAACTCAAGACGTAGAGTGAACTGTACATATACGTACAGTCTAGTTAGCTTTTCCATTGCTGTAATTAGAAAATGCGTATAAAAATTAAAATTTCCTCACTTCACTGTTCACAGACAACATGTACCAGAAACAGTCATACATTCTTCAGCGATGGCAGAAGAACTATTGAAGCAAGTTAAAGACCATGCCAGAACATGTGAACATACAGCAAGACTTCTCAATCAGACAGGATTCACCACATATTTCAGAAGGGAAAAACTTATCATCTATCTGAAAAGATTTTGGCTAGTAGCAGAAAGATTGCTAAGGAATGAATTCAGAAGATAGGAAACATCCACGTAAAACAGCTATTGCAATTTTAGCTCCCTCTCTTTTAACATATATCTCCAGTTGTTTTCCCAGGAACTCCGTAGGTGAGGAAGCAACATCTATTCACTATTCAGTCCATATAGTTAACTCTTTCTTTATTCTGCATGTACCACTTATCCCATTCTTAACAGAGTTTCCAAAATGCTAAAAAGTATTTACACTAGCTGATGTGCAGAGTCAGGGCTTGGAAATTTATGAAAGAATTTGTCTCCATACAAATCTAAATCTTGTTCACAGCTTGCCAAAGAGCCTGCACAAAGACTGAGATACAAATGCTATGGGAATGACTCCTGGCCTTCAGATAACCCATGTCATCCTAGTTGCCTATACTTTCCTAATGATGCCTATGCAGTGCTCTGTACATTGTCATTGTCATGACCATTAGATCTAATCAAGGTATTGGAGATATCCTTTGCTAATGCATAGGCCTACCACAATTATTCTCCTGACCTCCTTTCCATCACCATATAGGAGCTTCAATACACAGAGATGTCATCTTGTTTTAAGGAAAAAAAAAAAAAAAAGAAAAAAAAAGCCACATAAGACTAGCGGGCTCAGGAAACCAGTTTCAGGGAACTTGGAAACCCAAGTTTCAGGGAAGAGAATAATCTAGGTTTTCTCCCACACTGTCTGATCACTTATGGAGGAGGAGGTTTTCTGCTCAAAAATGGCAAGCAGGTATGTCTTTGTGGCATTAAGGAGGAAGAAATCTTCTCTATCATCAATATCAAGTAACACAACATAGACTCACAGCACCAGGTTCTGTAGCACATCCTTTGATGTCAAAACCCTGTGCTGAGGACAAGAGGTACAATGTTGACTCCTAAGTCAACACTGTCTTCCAACATACCACAGACTTTCCCCTGTCAGAAGCTTTTGATTCCTTACAAAACTTGTGGGTTTGATCTAAGCACAGCAACCTTGCATGAAGACTTGTTCTAGCTTCACTGAGAGTTTCTCACTCTACGTTTGGAGGGAACTCCTCAATCCCAGATATCAGTACATAACTGTGAACACCAATTTCCACACCAACATCTGAGACTCTCACAAAAGTCAGCTCTGAACCCCAGGTGCCCAAAACAGGCAACTTTTCTTGCCTGCAGATTCTTGGCACTGGTCTTTGGGCTAGGAAAAAAAGCTAGAATACATAACATGAAAGATAGCTCATGGAAGTAAATTTTGTGTCACCATGTCATGCATGACTTGAAGATGTTATTGTAATGTCAAAGGTTGAACAGTCATACGCTAGTCATTTGAGGTTAGATTTAATATTTTCCTTATTTCCCTCAAAATATTTTCTATTTCTGAAAAATAGTAGAATATTTACGTAAATTACTTCAAGTAATCTCTGTTAATTGGGCAATATAAAAGGTGCCCAGAAAAGGAGGTTCATGCAGAATAACATGCAGGCAGGTCTGATCATCAGTAATCAGCCTTAAACATTTACAGGACATGTACACTGCAAAGAGTAACTTTTAGAGAGACTGGTTTGAGTTCTTTTTAAGTTAACAGATTCACCCAGATGTGACAAGAAAGAACAGATAAAGTTTTGAGAGTATCCAGCTTTTATACTTCACTAAGAGACCTTAAGGTCTCCACTATATAGGTATGTGGAAGAGGGTTAATACTGATGTTTGTCTGAGGAAGATGACAATGGGTGAGATTCAGCTCTGAGCCAGACACTTACATTTAGGAGTCTACATGCAAGTATCTAGGCTTGTTTCATTACAGTCAGTGTAAATCTGGTCAACACATCCTGTGAAATCTACCTAGTAAGCTATCCAGAATTTGAATTACTAACTTCAGAGTGAGCCAAAACCCTGTGTAGACTCCACTGACTGTACTAAGTAGAAGTTTAAATACCTGAAAAGCTGTCGTGAAATGTTCTGTCTCACTAAACATGCATGTTTTGAGACTAAGATAGCTCAGAAACACAGGAAATAAAGCATGGTTGTATGTTTTAAATGCACAGTTGCTTAACTGGCTTTCAGAGACTTGATAACAATGATGACTGAAGATTTGCTCTGGGCTTGCTGAAGGCTTTCTCATTCAATTAATATAAAATAATTTCAAAAAGGCTTTCAAAATTTTACCACCAAAACTGACCATAGTGTGTCATATCTCGTAGCTCATCACTTAGTACTCGACTGGAAATTTAAAACCAGAAAGCACGTGAAAAGTACTTTATGAAATCCTTATATATTGGCTATATTTTTTTTCAGAAATAGACTATATTTTGAGGGAAATATGGAAAATATTACATCTGAACTCAAATGTGAGACTAACGTACAACTGTTCAACCTTAGTCGTTACAATAACATCTTCAACTAACACAGGACATGGTGACACAAAAATTACTCCAACTCATGAAACCACTGGGCCAGGCTGAGTAGTGTCATTACTAAAGTGAGGCAACCACAGAACATGCAAACAATCTCCTACTTGACAACTGTAAAATTATCTGCCATTATAGAAAAGTTTTATCCTAAGTGTGATGTACCAAAAAGCATGCTGATGAACAGAGCTCTGTCTGCATATTCAGTTTGTTCAAGTACATGGCAAATTATCTGCTCAAGCTCAAAAGGTCCCCAGTTTCAATGATATTTTGTGTTAACATATTTCACATGATCATTGTGTCTTGTACTTTCTTTTTCCTTTTATCTTCTCTTATGTTGGAATGACAGGAATGCCTGTTCTATTCATTATTTTATATGCCTCTATACATCTCATTCATTGCCTCTTTAAAGATGGACAATCATGTCTTTTCATTCTCTCCTCCTGGAGTTGAAAAATTCTCATGTGGTCTGGACTCTTTAGCTTCCCTTTGCGTATCTGTTTTTTTTATGTCATCAAATAGGATGAACAATTATGAAAAAAGGATTGCAAGTGATTGATAGTCAGCTGCAAATAATGTAACAAGGGCACACTATTTACAGATGCATTTCCTGTCCTGTTCTTCAGACATCCTAACACTCTGTCAGGACTTCCAGTGGAAAACGAACCGATGTTTTAACTGCATTAAAAATAAGAGCACCTGGGGGCTTTATTTTCCTGACTTATTAATTTGGCCCTCAACAATATACGGCTAAATCAGATTATTCCTTCTGTTGTGCGTTTCCTTGAACATGCAAGCCTCGAGTTTAATAAACTGGTTTGAAGCCTCACGCCCCACCTCTTGTTAGCTCAGTTGCACTTTAGCAGTAATTTGCCCTGTCAATTGACTTCGATAAAGACACAATTGCGGCTTTGTCACACCAAAGACCTATGGGTTCGACTTTACCACAGCCTAACAAACCCTACTCAGAACTTGGCAGCAGGTTTTCAATACAGAATTCAGGCTCACTCTAGACATGAATGATGCTAGAAAGAAGGAAGATCTTATTCCCTTCTTTCACTAGGTTCAAAAACAGATTTGACATCCTCTTTGTAACAGGAGATAAACATTAATACAGAAAAGTAACAGTACAGTAACTTTGTCAATTTTTGCCTATCATAAATATTTAAAAAGGAAAAGGCTCATCACCACTAACCTGAATCCACATCGTGCAATTTGCAAAAACAACAATAAATCATGTATCTCTACTTGGAGTGTCTGAATACCAAAAAGAAAATGAAGAAACCCAACTAAATGATGTTTTGTTCTGCTGTGAGAAAAGTCTTTCCAGACTCCAGCAGTGACCAGCTGACATGCTAGCATTCCAGTTGGCTTAATACAGTTATCAAAAGGAAGGAAGGGTGAGGTACCACCATGAGTTCAAACTCAAGATTTCCCAAAGGTTCCATGGGCCATCCTGCCTGGGAGGCAACTGCTTCTCCCTGTGTCACAAATTTCTCGAAGGCATTGCCCAAAGACCTCTCCATTTTGATCATGAACACATATACCACCACTGCTCAGACAGCAACTCTTACACAAAGGCTTCTGACACCCTAAGGTGTTCTGGTCTTTACTGATCAAAGAATAAGAGATGCATGAAACATGAATGAAAATTCAGCCTTTCATTTCAAAGCTTTATTTTTCATATTACTCCCATTTTGCCAAAACAAGAAAAAGGCTTTGATGTCATCCCGAAATGATTTTCTCCCCATCTCAGTTACTACAAAAAGCAAACTGTTATCCTTCTTTCAGCTCCTACTTCGCAGAAGGACCCAGCCAAATATTCAGAGGGATCATTTTAAATCCAGATCTGAAATTAATCAACTCAACTACCTGGAAGTCTTCCATCTAATACCCACTAAGGCTAACCATCACCACAACATAAGACGTTAAAATTACAGGCCAGCTTCCAATACTATTTTAATACAGTCTTCTTTACCAATAGCTATCACTTTTTTTTTTTTTAAGTGCACTCAATTAAACTGAAGCTGAAGTTACTTGCTATTTCTAAACACGGTTAACTAAACAGATACTCAGGTAAATAACATTAGCATTTTTAATCATTCTTAACGCTGTTTATCTTTTCCCGAATTGCCAAGCAACCAAACTGACATTTTCTTTTTGTTAAAGCTGGGTAACAATAAATTACAAGCTACAAAATGGCAAGCCAAAACTAGCAGACGCAAATAATCTCTTTCTTTAAAGCGTATCACCTAGCATTTTAAGGCTTGACACTGTGTAATATTTAGTTTCTTTCCCATTCGTTCCCTAAGGGTGTTCAACACGTTGCTGCAAATTGCGGTACCATTAACGCTCCCCTTAAGGAATGTATTCATGTCAGTACCTGATCACCTGCAACATGTTTTAACATCAGAGGGATGCCACATGCACTGCTGTCCAGAAGCTTAATGTACAACTACACATATATGGCAAATCTGTCCTGTGCAAGGTTGAAATAGCTTGTTAGAAACCAGAACAGTTATTTATGACACAGCAATCTAGCTTGTTCAGTGCTATACCACACTCCTAAAAACATCCACTTAGTAATTTTGAAAGGCTACAGAGTTACTATAGCAATATTTCAAAAGAAACGTGGTGCGGCCCTGCCAAATTAATCTCTCTCACTTTATCTAGCATTTATTGAGCTGTCACACTGCTGTTTCTTTCTGGGACACATTCTTTGTTGCAGCTTCTGTTCCCCTTTTTTCCACATGAAGCACTCATTATATACTTTCTGTGCAGCGTTCACTGTTAACTTCTGCTCCTTTTTCATCCTGGGATAATAGTCATTCTTCCTCACTCTCTCTAAACTACATACTACACGAAGCATGGGGGTTGTTAAACACTTGCACAAAATGTAGCAGTGCCAAAGCCCCTTTTGGATCAGATCCTCATGTTTCTTCAATAGTATAGTAAAACACTTTTTTGTGTGCTTCAAAATGTATCCCTTCGAACCCTTTATTAACACTTTCCCTCTCTGCAGCATTTCTAATACTTATCGTTCCTGTTATGCACTGCCAAAATTGTGTGCAACTGTCTGCATGTGGTCTCAGCAAGCTTTTGTATAGCGTTATATTACATAAACTTGCTTTCTGTGGTCTCAAAGCCTTTGTGTATATACTACAGTGGTGTCTGCTTGTCAAAGGGCTGCCTGACCCAAATGCTGAGCTTTAAGAATTCAGTTGATCCAGGTTTTTTTTTTTTTCCTGATCAGTGTCTTTCCCTTTTGTATGATTGAGAAATTCACCTAAGAGCAAAACTCCAGGCATAACTGGGTATGTCTAAACCAGTAAGGCAAAGAGGGCCAGATCAAGGACCCATGACTGTTCATACTCTTTAATTGCTAGTCTTTTCCTTACCACGACTGTGGACTGTGCCAAACTGCGTCCTCCCCAACAATACCTGGGCCCGGCTCAAGGGACAACACAGACTGAGAACTGCTCTCAAAAAACTGCCCCTGTTTGGGGGATGGTGGGAAGAGTTTAGCCAAACATACACGAGCCACGCTGTGCCACTCACCCACAGGGCCAGGGAACAGGGGCTGGACCATTTGATTGACTAGAATAGACCTAACTCTGGAGCTTAGAACTAACTTTGAAAATATGACTTTATCAGGGAACAGACTTTGCGGTGCTTCCTGAACATGTACTACTTTTCACCATACAGGTACCTCTGGGGCTACTTACTACGTGTTATTATCTAATTATCCAAGAAGGTATTATTCTTTCCGGAACTTCTTTTGTAACTATTAAAAATAAAAAGTACTTCTTCATTATAAAATGTGTAAGAATACAAAAAAATATATATAGGAAAGAGTGCACACTTATTCACAAATAGCCTGCATGTATGACAGTAATCTTTTCCTATCCTCCGTATTTATTTTTCCTTAGACTGTAAGATCATCTGGTCTGTAACCAAGTTTGTGTTTTTTGAGTACCAGTGGCCACTGTTCTTAAAATAAGTGTCTACAGGGGCTAGCAAAGTGTAAATCCTATATAATTCAGCTATTATTTTTGCTATTTCTTAATTTCTTCCATTCTCTGACACTTTTTGACTGAAATTCCCTGCATTCCTCGTGTACCAAAGGCTCAGAACAGTCCAAGGTTAAAAAAAAAAAAAAAAAAGAAAAAAATAGTTTGTTATCGCTACTGATGACTTTTCATTAGCATTACCTTTACTTTGAAACAAATGTATCTGCAAAGCATAATGCAGATCTGTCATTTAGACTATTAGCTCCAATCTGGCACACAACTTCCCAACGAAAAAAGAGCAGCCTTCGTTCTCCGTAAGCACCAGCTGTTTCAACCTGCTTTAATGATGGGATACAGCTCTACCAAGTGAGTACTTCTTCCTGGGAGAAAGGCATGCGCACGTGAAAATGAAACACAAATCAAGAGCAGCTGCCGACAACACACTCTAAGGATGGGAAATACAGGAGGCGATAAAACTGCAAGATGAAGAACCAAGCGCGCGCATGGCAGTATCTCTGGGGAAATCTGGGCACTACGTGCTGATTAAAGTCAGTCTCCCACTTTGAAGTCTGGCCTACAGGTTTTTGCTCCATAGGATATGACGGTATGAAAGAAACATCGTGTACTTTTTAGAACTGCCTGAAGTCAGATTTCTCCCAGCACAGTACACTGAAGCAAATAACACACGCCTTCAACAAAAAATTTAGCTGTAAAAGGTCAATTACGTAATAGATGAGGCACGTGGAATATTCCAGAATTTCCTGGGCATATATGCAACTTTGACTCACGTGCCTGATCATACATCCAAAAAAAAAGCCAATATATTTAAATAAAACTGCACAATTAACAAACATGGCAATGGTCAATACTAAAAGCAGCTGATTCTTTTCATTTGATAATTTTATTCGGTCCTACTCCAGAACAAACGTTAACACAGAAGGACAAGACGAAAAGCCAAACCCAAGGCCTGCGGTGGAGCTCCCTCAGGACGCCCCGGATGCCCGCGTGGAGCCCTGTGACTTTCTCAGGGATTTAATCACATAAAGGATGTTTTAAAATGGAAACTTTATATAGTGTTCAACAGTCAGGTGAGTAAACGTTAAGCTTAACCCAAAAACACCAACTACTGGAATCTTTTGCAAAATGAGCATCTTCTTCACGCAAAGAAAGGAAAGAGAGCAAATACTGTGAATCTGCCAGGAGTACTGGTGAGTAGCACCAAGCGTGCGGGCCGTCCGTGCCCCCAGGCTCCCTGCCACCCCGGTGAAACAACACTCTGTAGTGAGGAACAGCAGACCGGCTCTCAGTCCTGTGGAGGGAAGAGCCTCCCTGCCCATCGGCGATTCACAGCTCACCTCCTCCTCGCCCAGCCCTCGACTGCCCCTGGAATTTCTTGAAGTATTAAAGCTGGAGCATGCTAGCAATGAGGAAAATAAGGGAAAAAAGAAAAAAAAGTGGGGGGAAAGGAGAAAAAAGGAAAGAAAGAAGGAGGAAAAAGGAAAGAAGGAGGAAAAAGGAAAGAAGGAGGAAAAAGGAAAGAAGGAGGAAAAAGGAAAGAAGGAGGAAAAAGGAAAGAAGGAGGAAAAAGCAATAAAAAAGAAAAGGGAGGAAGGAGGGAGGGAGGAAGGAGGGAGGGAGGAAGGAGGGAGGGAGAAAGGAGGGAGGGAGAAAGGAGGGAGGGAGAAAGGAGGGAGGGAGAAAGGAGGGAGGGAGAAAGGAGGGAGGGAGAAAGGAGGGAGGGAGAAAGGAGGGAGGGAGAAAGGAGGGAGGGAGAAAGGAGGGAGGGAGAAAGAGAAAAAAAAAAAAAAAGCCCCCGTTTGCAAAGGAAATAATTACAGCCTGCCGCTCCAATCCCCTTTCGCCACCTTTCCTACAGCCTCGCCAACAACCACCTGCGGGGACAGTGTCTGACCTGCACGGTTCCTGCCCTCGACAGCGCACCACGGGCCTGAGGGCGACTCACCCCTGCCCGCTGGGGACCGCGGGCAGCGCCGCAGGGCGACCGTGCCCCTGCCTGGCCCGGGGCCTGCTGATCTCAGCTTTGACCCCGGCCCCGCGGCAGAGCCCGTCACTGCCCCCTAGGGCTGGGGCCGCCCCCGTGCCCTGCACCCTGGAGCCGGGGGGACGGACAGGCCCTGACCACGGCCCGCCTCCGCCGGCAGCACCCAACACCGGCCCCCGGAGAGCAGCCGGCCAGCGCGGCGCCCCAACACGGGGTAAAGATGTGCTCTCTACACCAACAACCGAATGGAGTTGGCGCAGCACAACTGGAATCCCAGATACCGTTAACAAGCGCGGGTATTTCTGAGCCTTCTGTGTATTACTGCTCTAGCACTAAGTTTCATCCCACCAAAATTACGTCTGGGCTTCACTTCTGCCATCACCCATTTAAAACCCTCCCAGGAGCAGCAGCCGTGTTCCCAGCGAGGAGCCCAGCCCCGACGCTGATTCACCCAGCGCTCGCCACGAGCCGACCACAGACCCGCTCCCCGGCGTGCCCCGCGGCGGCCTCCCCCCGCCGCCCCACCAGGCAACGCCTCGTCGCACGCCGCGGCCCGTTCGTAGGCCGTGGCGCTACGCCGGGGAGCGCGCCGGCCCGCGCCTCACCCCACCACCCAGCGATCTGCACGCCAGCGTCGGGCAGCTACTAAAACGCACGGGGCACAGGCAGAACCGCTGCGAGGAGCACGTGTGTTTTTATTAGCACTTAACCTACTCACTGGTACAAACACAAGCTAAGTCTTTTTTAAAAGAGTTCTCTGGAATAAACGGCTGCAGTTAAAAATATCCAGCGACTGTTTGGGAAGACCATTCCTATCCTGTGAGCAATAGCTGGAAATTATTGTATTTATTTTGATGATACAAAACTGCAAAGGAAAGAAACGCAGAAGCTCACTGAAATCAGTGGAAGGATCTCATTGACTTCATCAGCAAGAGGACTCTCACGGCAAAGAGACATTGGATAGAGACTATAAACATCCCTGGAAAGGACACAATATCCTCAGGTACAGAAGATATGTTTACAGGAAGAGGATAAGCTAAATGAAACTAGTAGAGGCACACACAAAATGGGGGCTAGGTACTTACTGAAGGGCCTCTGAACCTCAGCCACTGAATCATCTGCCTTAGGAAGTGCACTTGTGTCCAAGGGTCCCGTTTTATCCAGCTAAAACGCTCTAGGCAAAATAGCACTGCCGAAAACAGCGTTCCACCAAAGCAAGTACCAGTAGTCAGCAGTACCCCAAGGCACCAACATTTGTACAGTCGGAGGGCAGGATTCAGGTTTTTAATTATTTATTAATTGATCCGTACTACAACTCCTAGTTACCAAGCTGTAAAGTCTACACTGCTCTGTGTAGAGTCCTAGTACGAGCCTCTCAAGTTGTTCAGGGAAATATTTTCCATTACTACATCTCATTAAGCTCCTTCCTCTTATTCCTCTCTCCATCTGCATCTTTGAAATCATTTATGTTTTCACATACTTGCCTATACTATGTTCATTCCTCTGGCTGCTCTGTCCTGAAGTAAACAGCCTAGTCTTTTGCTAGTTATTTCCCCTTATCTTGCCAATATTACTAAAATAAGGCCTTCTTGTTGGCATTCACCACCTCTATAGCTGACTATCCAGCTAGTCCAAAAATAACTCTGATTCAGATGTAACTTCAAATTACCAGAAAGTTATGGCTGCCACAGCCAATTTGTCTGGGTCCCAGCACGCTATGTTAGGCTTATAACCTACCTATACAGTGCACGGCAAGAAGGCTTCATCTGCATCTTAGCCTCCCATTTTACTCCACTGACCTAATCCCCACACTGCATGCACATTGGCTCATTCCTAGGCTTCCTTCTGCAGTGGGCCAAGCGGTCCCTACAAGAGGAAATCCAAGCACAGAATAATTTGCTCTAGGGTCTGTTCCCTGGAGATGCATTAAAACACATCAAATTTGAGTCTCTACTCGGGAGATTCCTCCAATATTACTCCAAGAAAGTCATGTACCCTCAAGCTTCCTTATGATATGCCTCAGAGCACACAACACAAGCCTGCTGGACTTTCGGGGTACACTTAATTGAAAATCCATGAAAAACTATAATTATGTATTATGGCTACAGGGTGCATATGGCTGTATGGCTACGTGGGCTAAACGTTATGCTGAATGGGTTGGTCTGTTCCAGAGGTTTCAAGCCTCAAGCAATGAGGGACAAGCCAGTTCACGCTAATCAGTCCAGTGGCCAGGACACTCTCCCCTGAGTGCTTCTCAAAGACGAAAACCCATCCCATCTGTTCAAGCTACAAACCAAAAAATGTACAACCACAGTGAGCTGCTACCACTCACAACCAAATGGGAACAATGCACAGCAGTGATCTTAAATCTTGTTCCTTTGCTGAGCTTTGACACCAGAATCAGCTTTGTGAAGAGAGACCTGTTCTTACTTAGAATCCCGAATTAGAAATCTTGTCAGTCTCTCTTTAAGAATCTCTCTTGTCAGTAGAGATCTTCAACTGCATTTTAAGCAAATTAGCATAATATACCCTTTAGTTTCTAGCCACAGCCAGTAGCGGTTCTACCAATGCCTGTTTTCCTTTACAAAATTGTGGTCACAAAAGCATACAAACACAGAGAAAGAAGCACAATGCCCTTCTCACACTGAGAGTTTTCAAGCCAACCAGTCCCATTTTCCAAGAAAATACCCTGACATTTCACAGGAGACACATTTTAGAGTAGATCTGGGCTCGAAGCAGAAACAGTTCAGAAGCCCTGGGCTCCAGGGAAACGGTAAAGTCAAACAGGGAAGAACATGTGGAATATAGGCATCTCCCAGGTTATGCACTAGTTGATGGATCTCATCAGAAACACAGTTTTGGACTTTGGCAGTCAGCTCTGCCTCTACCCTGCCTATACTTTGAATGTCAGTACGGCACAAGAGCCTGTAGAGAAGACTGGAAATTAGAAACACAGGGACGTTCTTCCTAGCACCCCAGAGGTGACCCATGACAGACGCCCAGGATCCCTGGGGATCCTCTCCTGAGGGAGGAGCGACACACAAAAGCTAATGAAGGACCCCTGTGTTGCAAGAAGTAGGGCCTTGCCCAAAAGAGGAGAGCCTTGCCCATGAAGAGCTAGTTTCATCTCCACAGCTGCAGTGCTATTACAGAACCCCCTCTACCGACATAAAATACCAAAATAAATATTTTTCAAGAGAATAAATGGAGCAATTACCTGTATTTATGAATGATGGCATTAAATAATTTTCCATCACGCCAGCAGGTAGTGAAATTTTCACAGCGGATTCCAGCATAGCCCTCAGTTGTCTGCTGCGACCACAGGAGCAATCTCTCTTTAGCAGACATGTCCTCTGACTCTCCAGTAACATGGATATCAGATATCTAAAATATAGTTAATGTAAGCATTACAATTACATCTAACATAAAATAATGTTTAAAATACTGCAGAAAAACACTGTTCATTACCGAAGATTTTTCTTTGATATCTGCAAATATGCATGTGATAAATGATTATTCATATACTAAATTAACATTCTTTTACGTCATATCCTTATGCATTTTTAGTGTCCTCAGTATGAGATACAGAATTGTTAGTCTCACAGTTTTCTTCAGCTGGTAAACTTTCAGCCACTTAAATTCTGGGAATGATATAATACTGTTACATAATAAAAGATACTTAAATATGTATATTTTATCCTGAGAATGTAAACAATAATCTATTTTACATAACTATTTACATAAATGTTACATATTTACACATAAAATGTATGTTATACACACACACATCTATATTATACCTACATTTATATTACACCTACTATATTAAATTGTAATGCAGCTCTTATAAAATAGGTTGTCTTATAATATTCACTGTTCAGGAACTCAGTGACAACACAGTCATTTACAATGAAAATTGGCAATAATGATTTTAGGACAAAGCTTTCCGAGCAGCATTTTAGGAATGATTGAAAGATCATAACTGAATACTTTGCCTCAGATACAAAAGGTTTGTTTTTGTATTATCAAAATGTTACTAGCCTGGTGCCAGACAGAGCATGAAAGCAATAAAATATTGGGAATTTTACATAAAAATATCATTTTCTACTAGATTGAATTATTCCCTAATGAAGTCCCATCAGTTTTTTTAGAAAATTATTAGTGTATAAATATGAAAGAGGCATTTCCTCAGTTTGCATATAGAATAGGGTGCGCTCCTGGAAGCTCAGAGGGCGAGTTGGTGCCACAGCCGGCTGCAGAGAAGCCTCAACTCTAGAACTGCATCTACCCAAGCAACCTTCCTGAGGGAAGCCAGAGCGGCCAGGCTGCATAGCAGAGCTCCTTTCTTGCATTAGAACCACAGAAAATGCAATGGTAGGAGCAAAGAGACGTGGCCACGCTAACGGGTAACAACAGGCGGCAGGATGCAAGGAGACAAAAAGACAAGCCTTAGACATAGAAAATTTTTTTGTAAAAATCTGTGGAGCTTGTCTCTGGTGTAAGGCTTCCTTTCTTTTGGTTATCTTTACTCTTCAGCACTTCAAAGCCAGAAAGCAAAGTATTTTTCCAGTAGCTTTAGTTTCCATTCATAACAGACCAACCAGATCACAGCATAAATGAAGTCAACCATTTACCACTTCTCTGGATAATGTTTCTGAAAAAGATCATGTCATCTGGGAGTACCAGATGTCTTGCAAAAAAAAAAAAACCAAAACAAAACAAAACTGAATTCTCTTCCTGTCACTTTCAGCAAGTCTTCTATGCACAATCTGTATCACGCTTTAAAATATATTCTAACATAAGCAAGGTGACAACATAGTTTGCATGTGGCCGTTCCTTACCGCTAAGTTGAAACTTTTAGCCTCCTTCATGGTTAACTGAACTGTGATAGCTATGTACATTTCAAACTGCAAAGAGTGCAAACACAGCATATTTGAGTGCACATTTGATTCCTCTGACAACAAGTGATTTCAGGCATCACGGCAATTTCTGAAGGTCATATTTGTATCTGTTGTTACATACAAAAAAAACATTTGTAGCTATGGTCACAAAGACAAAGAGAAAAACATTTCATATTCCCTAACTGACCGAGATGCAAGTTTCCAGTCCAAATTCTGGATGGCTATAATATGAATTTATTTCATTTCCCTAATACCAATTGGATTTTTGATCAAAAATCCTCTGGGCACCATGCAGCACCATAGTCAGCCATCTGAAGAAAAAGGAAGAGACTACATCGCCTTCAAAACGTTAAATTCTTTTTTACTGTGGTAGCCCTCTTCCATAAAGGCTAATACTCGTGTTCCTTAACCTAAGGACTGTAACAGCCTGAGCTGTGCTGTTCTCTAGATAAAATATTTCACATTCTAAGGCTGAGATTTCAGGCTTCTTCATAAATACTGAATTCATATAAAAAAGGGTAAAAATACAGTAGGTGGAAACTGTTAAAGAGCTGTATTTTACTCTGCTTACAAATATGAATTCTGCTTTATTTTGTGTCCTATTAACTTGCAACTACTTAACAAGTAAAACACTACCCCCCACAAATTAAGGTGCCAGAGAGAGAGCATAGCTTTCCTTTGATAAACCCATAAGAACAGAAGTACAGATATTCATCTTTCAACTATGCATTATCATCAATATTTCTAACATTTTGCCATAGGAATGAAAGACAAGGAGTACTAAATTAAGAACACTTGAACAGAAAATAGTTAATGGGGCAATCAGATTTTTTACTGTTTGAATTTTGTTCTTGAAAGCAAACAGCTCATGTGACCCTTTCATTTGTATATCCCACAAACCCATCACTTACCCACCACAATCCATTAGTAGATGAAACCTGTTCCACAAGCATGGAACAAATACTGAATTTGCATGAACTTAAGCAGTTTTTTGTTAGAGACTCAGTTCTCCAAAGTATCTCAGAAAGCCTGCGAATTTCAAGTTATGCAAAAAAAATTGACAGAGGTAATTCCTCTGCACAGCCCCAGCGTCTCAGGATCAAAGCCTTAGTGGGCATTGAATAGTCTTATTCTTTTTTTCTAATTGGAAGAACTGGTTCACCCCTACCACTGTAAGTGTTTCTAGCCCTGCCTCTAAGTCCTCTCTGCACCACACAGTACGCACAATCTGCACACCAAAGGGCCTCAGGCTCCCAAGTTGCACAGACTTCAGGGATTCGGTTTCAAGCCCAAAGAGAAGAGCTGCTTTGGAAGGGAACATCTTCCAAAGGAGATCTAAGTGGTGCGGGATGTCTGTGGCCCATTTTTCTCCCCCTCTTTTTTTTTCAGTGTAAACAGGAAAAGAGTAAGCATTTGACAATAGACTAAGAGGTATATATAGAGAGGAGTCTTTCCTCTGAGTCCATCCTATCCCAAATGTTTTGAAGTAAGTCTAAACTTCACATAGTGTGCTTACTATACCAAAGTACATAATGGGCTGGATATCTGTGCTGCACAGAGAGGAGTAAAAATGTGTTCTGCTGTAGGCTAACCCTCAAACAGGAAGTCTGAAGAAGATAAAGAAATAAGACAAAAAGGAATATAAGAATTAGAAAGAGATTTTGAAATGTTTGCTTGCACCAAAACGTTCCTGAATACTGAACACAAGGAGGCACTATTTCTGCCTTATTTTCCATCTAAACTAAGCAGTAGCGTCACGTTTGAAAAGGATCGTCTGACAGCGAGATGATTTGTGTTGAGGGAAGCAGAGTTATAGGAATGGAATTTGAACTTGCATGTGATCACAAGAACAGCCTCATCTCCCCTGATGTTACAGTTGGACCTTGTGAGTTTCCATCTGGCCATAAATTCAAATGCTCTTACTCAGCTTTTGTAAGGCCTCAGATGGAGTTATTTCCAGCTTCAGGCAACGCCCTTCAAAAAATATTGGATTGGTTGGAGGAAATCCAAGGAGAAAAGCAAGAGTGGCAAAAGTCTAAAAAGCTGTGACTTGTTAGGAAAGACTGAAAAAATTAGCTTTATTTAGTCTAAAGTCGGGAAGACTGAGCGGAGACATGACAACAGTCCTCACATATATAAAATGTGGCCGTAAAAAAGGTAATAAATCAGCTGTCCTGGGAACAGGAAAAGAACTAATGAGTTTTAAATGAGCGTAGATGTTTTAGGTTAAAACAGTTTATAATACAAAAGATATAAGCACTGGAATTAACTTAACTCCGGAAGGAAGTGAAACCATGAGTGCTTGAGACATGGAAGAACAAGCTAGACACATCAATCAGGAACAGTTAATCTGGCCTTCAGGTACAGAGATGACCATTTTCTGTGGTTCAATCAATGATTATAAACCTCCTTCATCTACCAGCATCCAAGGAGCATTGAGCCCGCTTCTTGTGAGGGTTACAAGGAAGCAGACAATAGCATGCCAATAAAGCTAACCTCCTGACTTTTGCACCTTGCCCTGCAATTCACATCCTGGAAGAACAACTGGCATTTTTTCCTCCCTTCATTGTAATACATGAGTAGATAACACAAAATTATACAATGGTGGACATAGTTGGAAGGTGTCTTGTCACCTTACAAGTATGTGCAATGATAACTGGAATAATAAACAGATGACTACATACCCAGAAGTAGTCTGCTGGATACACTGGTCACAAATACAAACACTATTTTTTTTTTTTTTATTTAAGACCAAAGGATATTGCCTCTAACCTGATTCATGTTTTTTCTTGCAGATTATTAGTAGCACTGCAGATGAGGTAACAAATCCACTGCATCAGACACTATGTAGGTGCATGGCATAAAGACAGCTGAGGAACTCACAGCCTAGACAAGAGCTGAGTACTGGAAGTAGATGAGTGATTCTGTTTATACACTAGTTTACACCTTTATATTTTGTCAGGTAAACATTCACATCCATAAACTGGAACTGAAACTACCACAGATTAGATGGGAATAATAATGGTGATCCAAAGAAATCACTGATTTGTACACTAGTTGGTAATGACCAAAAACTGATGCTAACGCCAGCTGATACCAATCTTTGGCTGATACTGAATGAAAATCATGGCTTGTTTCAACACAGCAGACATCAAATATCACAGTTTTGGCTTCTCTGTAGGGGCTGCCACCACTGCAGCCTTCATTTTCTGCTCTACCCGCACTATGCTAACCTGTCACTGAGGAGGGGGCTGCTGCAGAAAGCCGGCTTCAGCCTTGCTTCACAGCTTCAGGACCTACATGCAAGCTGCCACCTGCTCTAGGACAGCCCAAAGTTAGGACAGGATCGCAGCAGAGCCTACTCGTGGAAGTAATCTTTCTGTATTCAGGAATAAAGGCTGTAGAAATTAGGCCCAGGCAGAAAGTGAAAAACTTCTGCCCCAAAGTTTGCAATGAAGAGTCAGGAATGAGATTTCAGAATGTCCCACTTAGGCGAGCTTTGCAAATGGGAAAATGGAGGTAATGAGCTAATACATATTTGAACATAAAATCATAATTGTATCACATGCATAAGAAGGAAAGGCGTATTAATGTAGCACAGAAAAAGACTTGAAGGATCTATTCCAGTAGAGAGTACTATGCTGCAAAAGGGGTAAAATGTTATATTTCAGTTACAGTGCAAATTAGCTGTACCAAACAGTTTCCTCGGGTACCTGTTTTCAGTCTGAAAAGCTAAACTGCTCTGAAATATCAGCTACGCCTGAGGCACTCTGAAAGCTGAGTAACAGCACAGATAAGCTCACAAGGTGAGTAGATGCTACTGATCTCTGTCATTATGGCAGTGAAAATGGTAAAAAATAAATAAATAAATAAAATAGTGAGACTGGTAACTGTAAACCTTGTGACTGTAAAATCTGTTTGGGCTGGTGATCAGGAACTCTGTGGATTTGTATGCGTAACAGCTGTAGTGTTTTATACTGAAATACCAGACAATCAATTCTCAAAACTAATCAAAAGGAAAATGGTCACAACTGTAAAATAAGCTAGAGTTTGGAATCTAGGTTTCTTTCTGGTTTTGTTTTCAGGTCAAAGCTAGGTGCTCCTAAAATTATTTGTAGTCAGACTCTTGGGTGGAGAAAGGGCACTATACTGAAAAGCAGATATTTCAGCAACTGTGGTGCTTAGCCTTCTCATATTGACATAATTATACAGTGTTTCACTAAAAATCCCATCACAAGCCTTAGTGTACGAGGTAGGTGCTCAAGAGGAGCCTCGTTATTCCCTTCCCCCGTGGTAAGAAGAGGTATTAGTATATGCCTTATTAGCATAATAACTGCCGCAGCATTTAGAAGTTGTATCACTTAGGTTACGCTGGAAAAAGTGGCCATGCTTGGCTGTACTGACAAGGCCTCACGCTCCTCTGCTCAGTAATGATGCTTTGCTCAAAGGACATCCCTAAGCTGCTCCCAAATTCCAGCTCAGATTAAGAGGGCAAAGATCTCTGTGTGGATTAGGAGCTATTTGTACCAGGGTGTATTGTTCATTGTAGTTGGATGTGTTATGTGTATGTGAAAATTGAGCTTGAAAATAATTTGATTCTGTTAAAAATCACCAACAATCATCTTCTGTTAAAGATCATATAAACAACAGAACTGTATGTAGTTCTTTGCTGGAAAGAATACCTTTGGCATATGCCCATTTTCTGCACTCACTCAGCTCGAATCTCAGATGTCTCTGCTCTGCAAGAAGAATTAGTTTTGGACCAAATCCTGGTACTGGCATTCGACCTTCACTTAAAGATTTCAGTTGTACTGAAAATGAGCGGGGCAGAGTCGGTAACACAGTAACATGGATACCCACAAACAAAAATTTGCTTTCCCTTAGGCATTCTGCAGCTAAGCTTGCACTTTGGCTTCTCTTATTGTAAAATGAAAGTATTCCTACCCTCAGAGGAAGAAGGAATCTCAGTAATTAATACCAACAGATCATACAGACAGCTTTGGAGGAAAGATCTTTTAGAAGTGTAGCTCATTATTATGTAGCACATTTTTTCTATTTCAAGTTGCCAATATTTTTTCTCATTCTTCAGTTCTTATTCACCATAACAGAAAACAATTAGAAACATTCTCATCCATCTGATAGAAGACTTGCAGGAATTACAAGATTGTCAAGAGCTGATAAGAAGATTTACTGCAGATACTGCAGATACTAAACGTGAACTAAAACAACTCCCTAAAATTCACTGCACCTTCTATTATCGTTTTCACATAAAGATCTATCTTTTCTAAATGAGGAAACAAATCAAAAAACTACAGACAGCAAAACAATAGAAGGATAGATAAATACTGCTCAAATATAAAGGTATTACTTAACCTATAGAAAAGACCAAGTAATGCGATCTATAGCATCCCTGCATGTGCCAGAGGCTTATAAACAGCAATGCGAAGATATTTTTGCAATATAGCAAAAATACTGCTCCAATAGTTATTCTGGGCTAACTTTCAGCGTTGATGTACTGTGCCAAAATATTTACCTTGCTCCTGTTTGGTGGAATGCTATAAAATGCCTTTTCTTTTGGCACTTGGGGAAGCACAGGATCCGAAAAATAAAATCTCGTTTGTTCAAGCTGCGGATCACTTTTGCTCTCAGAGAGAAAGCGCTGCAACTTTTCATGTTTATTGCTTTCTGGGACATCTTCGACAATTCCACCAGAAATTTTACTTAACCCAGTTTCTTCGTGCTGTCTGCCTACAAGGTGGACAACAGCACTCAAGCTAGCTGCCTTTTCAAAACAAAGACCGCTAACTTTCTGCTGGAATGTGAATTCCCCTGTGTTGCCATCGTCCAAATATTTCCTCTTCCATGCACAGTGTTTTTCTGAACTTGTCTTCTTGCGTTCTTTTAACCATTTTTCTGCTTCATCAGACTTGGTGAGCTCCTGATTATCACCATGAAACCTGTCCCCACAGAGAGATTCCCTCTTTGCTTCACTCTGTAAAACTTTTGCTTTAACAAGATCAGCCGAAAGGTCTGTACTCACGGGCAGAGCATTACCATCCACTGTTATTCTCCGTGGCGAGGAATCAGCGAATCCCATACCCTTTGAAAGAGCCTCGATGTTTTCTGATATCCCCGCTTCTTGTTGGTTTTCTTCTTCATTTTCTTTAAGCTGTTCTGAATCTGGTCTCTCCTCAGTTGATTTCTTTCTCGTTTTTCTTCTAAAATATTTTCTTCCAGGGGAATGTTTAGCTGGACTTAAAGGAGCTCTGGCAGGATCTAAACACTGTTCTTCCTTTTCAGCCCTTACACATCCACAGACGTTCCCCATTTGGCTTTCAGGAACTCACCGTCACACAGCCTCATTCATTTCGGTATATTTACATACACTTAAATCCTCCTCAGAAACTTAAGAACTGCCGTTTGCACCCGTAATTTCTTCCAGACTTCACTTCCATCCTCCTCAGTACGTAGCCATTTTGCTTATGAGAAATGCACACGCAATAAATGTTGTGGCACAGTGCCCAGGCAGGGCCTGTGTCTGATTAGACACCGTGGCTTATTTCTGGCCACCAATCCTCTTAAATAAACATCGTTGCTACAGCCTTAGACTGTACTGCTGATGGCCTTTCGCAGGGATGACATAGCACTCATGAGCAATATTCTCACATACATTTTAACTTCCTGTTTCATTTTTAACTCGCGTAAGATAAACGGGAAAAATATGCAGCAACCTTTGAAACTATTAGCTACACTCCAAAGCCAAAAACAAGCAGTACAGCAAACAGCAGGAAGGATTTAGTTAGCAAACTTGTTTTTCACTTCATACTTTTTCCTAACGTATCCAGTGATCCATAGAGAGGGAGATTAAAGTGAACGATCAGAGATTGCTCTGGCAGGGTACAGGGCATCAAACCTTGTTTGCATGTGGCGTTTTCACAGTAGCTGATGAGATTTTCACTGACTTGTCAGCTATAAATATCTTGCTGCTTCACTATTATCATAAAAGAATAACAGTCTGCTCAGGTCAAGAGTGCTGCGTACTACATATGGGAACTTTGCAGCAGATTTAAAACATCTGGCAGGTAAAGGTGAAACAAATTGTAAGAGTCAGTCTGTCTAGAGAACTGTCCATAAAGTGATGGCAAAACAGATCATATGAATAGAGTATGTTCAAATTACACTCTTCTGGAGTTAACAAAAAGCGAGTACTTTCCTCCTCCCATTCCTCTGTTCCGTGGACACCTCCGTGTAGCTCTGAATAAGATAGCCATGAGGTGCCTAATTACATCTGAAAACTGGCTAGGAATGTAGGCTATTAAAACGCAAGCAAGTCTAAACACCAACGTACTAACGTTTGGAAAACATCTGCGTTTTCAAGCTTCAGGTTCGTTTACATTACCAACATGCAAAACCTACTAAAAACAACACACATCAGCAGGGGTAGACGCCTATGGCTTCTCACATCATGAAAAGAACTACCCAAAAAATTACAAAGCATTATCAGGTGTTACCATCGACTCTCTCCCATTTGTTTTAAGAGGAACTGCAAAAATAAAGGCCAGAGGCCTTATCCCTAGGAGCCAGTCCCACTGAAGTATTCTACAACGTTTTCCCGAAGGAACCCGAAATGAATCATACGCCAAAGAGGGGCTTTCAGTGTTCACAGAGCATCCAAGAATATAGACGCTCACTTCCGACTACTCTGCAGGCACTGGCGTAGAATTTGACAGCAAAGCTTAGGAAATTTGCACCTTAACACCTACGGACTAGCAGGGGGTCACAGAATAACGTATACCAGCTGCCAGCCAGCCAGCTACACAGAGATGCAGTGCCAAGTCATTCCTTTTCAGAGAGGATGTTTATGCAATGACCATATTTTCTTACATGGCCTTGATTTGTATTTGCATTTGTAGTATGTTTAACATATAGGTGGGGTTGTGACATTTGCTCCGTTTGCTCCCGTTAAAGAGCTGTATTCTAATCAGCTTAGAAAAGTGACTTCCAGCCAGGGCCGAAAAGGCCCAGAAGACTCACTAATGTAAAAAACACTTCCACACGGGACCGAGCTGGGTCCTGACTTTGCCCCCCTCCGTTAATAGGAAAGCACACTTGGGAAATAAAAGTATAGTCTCTGTAAATGATGTTGGTGTGGTTGTATAAACAAATAGTATTTCTGCTTGAAAATATATCTTTCTTCTCTGTTATCAGAAAAGAAGATTCAGGGACTGACTGCAACTGATTTAACTTCACACAGATAAAGCTTCTGGTTTAATAATAATGTGTATAATAATAATAAATAAAATATGATGATCATATGAATAATAATATTGAACTATTACATAATGCACTCTTATTAGAAAGTTTTATTTTAATGAATACCCTGAGAAAGAAGATATAATATAAAAGATCAGCGAGAACAGTATCCATGACTTGAATGAACAACTGGAAGTTTCCATGTTATAGCAACTATCTAATCAAAAATATATTGAACTAAGTATGCGGTCAATCTTCTCCTCCTCTATGAATTTTACAGGAGTAAAGAATTTGCTTAGGAATACATCAAATTCAAATTATGCAACACAAATACATATTTAAATTAATGCACATTGGCACTGAAGTTTCTAAACAATACTTGCATTAAACTAATTGAATTTTAACAGAGTGTGATTTACTATGGATTTATCTTGCACTGCTTAAATCTGTTTAACAATCAGCATGACACCACCTTCTTTCACACAGAAAGTGTCCCTAAGCACTGACTGTCACCACAATGTCAAATCAAATCTATTTCAACATAAGTAAGTCAGAAGAAATGAGTATGGTTATTTGACAGCATCAGGAGAGCCCACTGAGCAATCACTGTTTTGCAATGTGATTAGTGATTTGGAATGTCTCTGATTTTGTGCAGCCTCTTTCCTGCATCCCTTAATTTTGACTATTTTTTCCTAAGAGTACATAATTCCCATTTTCAGGAAATCAGGTACTTCTAAAGTGGAATTAAAAAACTGAGGTAGCCAAAATAGAAGAATTACTTTTGAAACCCTATAAATTCAGTGCTCCCAACAATCTTGGCTTACTGCTGAGCATTGCACGTACATTTTAGCTGAATGCAGCCGGTATATTTTTAGCTATGCCTAGAATTTTACCATTTTTAAATATGAGCTAGGAATAAATGCACTGCAAAGATATCTGCACTGATTGTTCTTAATATTTGTTAGTCTCTATCTTCCTAGAAATAGGTAAGAAATAGGTAACTTTGATACTTTATAACCAGCCCAACAATACTTACCAGCTGTTCCTGAGACACAGGGCTATCACCTATTAACAATTCTTTCTACTGTTCCTTGTTTCTCATGAACAAAAAAGTAACTTTAAAAGCACTCACTTAGCCCCATGAACAAAAGAAAAGATCATAGACAAAAGGAACTGCAACTGACAAACAGCTTTTAGATCAGTCTTTTTTAAAACTATGAAAAATCATATTCTGTGCTAAGGGAATAAATGGAAGTGCAAGTAACTAAACACAAAATGATCACTTTTAACTAACTGAGTTACTGAAAAGTAAGTGATAACTTCGGTCTCAGTAAGTGAAAAGAGACAGAGACAACAGGGTTAAATGGGAGATTTTGAAAAGGGATATGAAAATTTCTTCCCAAACCTGTCTGCTAAAGCAAAAAAATTATGATATTCTAAAGCATCAAAAGAGACTACCACCAAATCCGAAGAGAACCACTACAACCTACTGAAAACCTGAAGTGTGCTGGGATGCTGGCACCACCAGGTGCTTTGTCTTAGACATTTGACTAGACCTAAATGAAAGCTGAGCTTTAGTTAAAGCCAAAGATCCATACGATCAAAGCTGTTAAAAATACTACCACGTTTTGCTGTGTTTCCTTTCTTCCCCCTTGTCCTTTTTCTTTTCTTCCCCCCCGCCTTTATTTTTTTTTTTTAAAGAAAAATCCAAAGATCCAAATTCATACCTACCAATCGTTGAAAGTTTTACGGGGAGATTAGTGCAAGACTTTTTCTGGAACATAAACCCTTAAGAAGTGTAACATGAATAAAGGATTAGGCTGAGATTTGTCTGCAATTTGATCTGTCCTACAGAATGTCTAAGAGGCTGTCTTAATCACAAACAAAAGGTTAACATCAAGACGTGGCAAACAAAAGATTAACCTCAAGACATGAAATAGTTCCTGAACATTTGTACTTTTCCTGTGCATTTAATCATAGATTTCTATTACTAATGGAGCACGTGTGTGATTGTGAAACGCATTGTGTTCTTAACATTGGACTACTGTATTACACATTAAGGTGGCATCCTTGTGGAAAACCTGTGTACTTGTTAGTATGCAGAACGCTGAGGTCAATCATCCTTTGTACACTGCTCATTTATCTTGCTCATTTGTTTCAGGTAGTTAGCAAACGTAACCAATCAAACTGAGCCTGGGGTCTTTTATCCTGAAAGAACATGATGAAAACGCTACTTGGTACCCACTTCAGGTAGTTTTTGATACATTTAAGTTCTTTTTCATTTCTGCAACACAGCAGAAGCAAAGGAGAGTTCAGCATAAATGGTACATGTCATTTCATGCTACTAAAACAGCATAGCAGATAACCAGCTAGTATTTTGTTGCACAGCCCAAAGGTTACATGCAGAATGACACAAAGAAAGATAAACATAAGCCAAAGAGAAAGTGAAAAATAAAACAGCACAAGCTAGAGAATAAAGCAAGAAAGAAAAGCTTTCGAGCACAAGCAGAAGATTATATCCAGAGCTGTTTGAGCTGTGCAGGCAACTACTGCTCAAAATCTGAAAGAGCTGTTCAGCTTTCAGGCACCGCTGAGGCACCTAAAAGTCACTACCCTGAACAGCAGAAGATGTGTCAGGAAAGAGATTCTTTTATCTAGCTAAGTGACTCCAAGCAAAGTGAGGAAGGAGAAATTTGTTCCTTGTAGGTGGTTTTATGGGATTAAGGACAAAGAATCAACTGGATGAGGTGACTGCTCATAATTCTTATCCTGCTACAGACAGCACACTGTTCTTAGAAGCGAAGTCTAAACATGATTTTGCAATGGGCTCACATGGCTCTTGTCTTTGCTGTGATCCAGACGGGTCCCAGAAATTCCAAGAAGTCCTTATCCACTTTCCTAGCTGAAGTTCAGCTATTTTGTTAAATTGCTGAAGAATTATGGAAGAGAAAATTAGGAGCTAAACTGAGGAATAAAATACAGAAAAAGTATACCCCAGCAAATGCTGAATGACAGCCCTGCCACAACACCTAAATCAAAAGTCTCAAGGGGAACTATGACCACTTATAGTCAAGCGATTAGATAGTTGGCCACATAACTCCATCTTTAAATCTTTGAGAAGATCAGTCCTTCAACTGTTCCAGCTATTTTAAATCAAAGGCAGATTAAATCTGAATCCTCAGCATCCAAGACCCACAGCTTGGACAGGGCACAGAGGCGAGCCTCGGAGCCAGCTGCTCCTGGAAGACTAGAAATAGGTGCCAGGGAGAAGGGCAAGTGAAGCGCTATCAATTCCACGTTGCCATTAAAGGAAAGAGAACAGAAAAGCAAGCAGCATTGCTCTTCTATGACTATTATCATCATCATAGTTTTAATGTTAGAATAACCGAAGCAGGGGAAGTTGGACAAATCCTGGACTATCCCATTATTCCTCTACCTTCTCCAAGACATTTACTGGAATGGGCAGCCTCAGCTGAGTTCTCTCCTTCTCTGGCCACCTCCTTAAGACACTCTATGGCCTTCACCACTATCGCAAGAGTGCTTCAAAATTATCATTGTACTTCAGCCTCTAAGCACCTAACTGAGGTAAGGAACATCAGGAGTTTCGGAAAAGGGTGGATAACTGTCCTCTATCCCAGCCAAGTAATCTACAAATAAATCCACCCTTCTTACCTTTTTCTCCAATGCAGGTAAATGTTTAACTGTTGGTCTGCTAGTTAATGGCCTAACAGACTCCTTTGTGGAAGGCTGATAAAGAATCAATTTAGCTTGAAGGCTTACCTGGGACCAATAGCAAAAGTATTTGCTGGCTGACAGGAAGAATGTTAAGAGGAAACACTTGCCCTAAGTAGGCCTGAGAGAAAAATAACCATGTGCCTAGAGACTGAAGGGCACTGCAATGTCTGCACAAAAAAAGTTTTGGACTTTTGTAAAGTTGCAGAGTAGTATTCGGTAAAAAGGCCTGAGATCAGGGAGTTGGGAAAAGTGGAAGAAGTAGCGTTTCACAGGAATTACTCAGTTATATACTGACAATGAAACAGAAACAAAGAAGTCTATTGAGTCATGACCTGGATGTTCAGAAATTTTTGAAGGTCTGAATTCAAAGCCTTGAATTTTGGGGGCCAGAACGTTGAAGGTTTCAGGTTTTGGTTTTTTTTTTAACCAATTGCAAATTACTCTAGACATTCGTTAACTTAAAGAATGCTTGCAGTGGTTTGAGAATGAATGGTCACCAATTTTCACAGAAGATACCCTACTAAAATTACAACTATTTTCTGAGGTCCAAATTCTGCCTTTATTTATAGTTGCTCATCTCCAACGATATCAATGAAAAAATATGGGTATAAAAGAAGCAATTTATTCAAATATTAATTTGGATATTTTTATATACAGTATATAATTATAGAAAATACTGCAATCTCATTTAAATTGTTCTACAGATACCATGAAAATAACTCACAGTAATTACTGCACTGTGAAACTAAACAAAAAAAAAAAACCCTACATAATATTAAAAGCATGTGAAAGGCATATATTGAAAGCTTGCCAAAATCCTAATAACACGCATGTCTCGGGCATTATCCATACCCGAAAGACAAATTACTTTGTAACATACGCAACCCAATAAACCACTGGATTTCTCATTCCACTATTTCTATATCTTATACGTAATCACTTGGGCTACAGAAGAACACACAATTTCTGAACTTACGCAGCTGTAAAATCCAGTGGCAAGACTCAGAACAAAATTTGCATTCATTTATTTTTGGCTTCCAAATCCAGATGCCATAACCATCTCTAGACACAATTCAGATGCAAGAGAAATTTAATCCTCAAATGCACATTATCTCTTATTTTTATTCATCAGGTCTTTCCCCTAAATCATTTCTAAATTCATTCTAATACTCTGAAGGGGTTTCTATTTTGAGGAAACATTATCCTCCGGATAAGTGTCATCACTCAGAGAAACAAGATGCCACGAACAACAGGCAAAAAAAATCCCTGGCATCTTCCAAATCTCCCAGCTTGCAATGCTACTGGAATACACATAAGGACAAAGCACAGGCAGTAACTGCTTTACATAGAAGATAGCTCTCTATACTCACCAAGAAACTATTTTGCAATTGCTAGAAAAACTTAAGGGTTAGTTGAGATCAAGGCACCTAAGTGTACATGTCTACATTATAGGTGTTTACATGCAAGCTAGCTATCTAACAGCCCATTTCAGTCAGTGCAGGTAGAACTTAGCTTCCTACACATGGGATCATAAAGCTCTTTGAGTTACCCTACTATATCCCACCTGGTCTCCAGCTGCAGATTTAAAAGCGTGGACCTCTCATAGATCTGCTGTCTCATCAGTGAACCCCTCATGCATGTCCTGGATACTCTAGGGCCTCTCAAATGTCACCAGAAACCTATGCTTAAGGCAACTGAATCAAGCCCTGGAGATCTAGTCAGTACAGTCAATGGATCTTGAAGGGCAATATACCTACCTAAAGCAGAGATATAAGGAGAAAGTCACTTGCCCATCTAGAGCATTTGAGACACCTAAAAGCATCAGAGATAACTAAATGAGGATAGCAGATATGACACAGGGCCTAAGGGAATCTCAGTTCCTACTGAGCTTGCTGCTAGAGATGAGGCAGGATATGCTGTGAACATCTCAAATAGCACTAGGCATCTATGTTTGGGCAACTGAGTCTCTAGGCACCTACTGTGGAGTGACCTGAATTGCTCCACAAGCCCCACTGTCTGTACTGACTAGCCCTCCAGGGCTCCAATCAGTGGCCTAAACATATTTACTGCTATTTAAGATGCAATTTATCCCGCTTGATCTCAGTCTCTTCCCAGATGACAGTGAATTTCCTATACGACCTGTGTCACGTTTGTGGTGCTTACGTGGGTGTCTCATACATCTCCAATGACAACAGATGTTTATGTTTAATCAAATGGAGTGAGCCTTTAGTATAATCTCAAGACTGATTCAACTAACTACTAACTGTAGAGACTAAATCTTACTGATTATAGGGAAAAATAAGACACTTAATACACATGCACAGAGCTCCATGTAAACACTCAGAACTAGGTGTCTTAATCTGAATGTGAATCCCACCAGAAGTTTCCCTACATATGCAGTTACTCCAGGCATAAACACTCCCACTATCATGAAGATTTATCCACTTTACAAAAAGTCTGCTGCTACGCTTTGATTCAGACATTTTCAAAGCCTGTTTTAAGTGAAGACGAACTTTTAAACAATTATGTGTTAAGGTGTAAGCAAGCATATTCTCCTGAATTTCCTTACACATCCTGAACCTGGATCAGTCATACACAGGTGTCAGTCACACCAAATTACCATATACTTCACAGAAGTGGCATGAAGGCAAATGCTAGGGTAACACAGATTCACGTAAAGGGTTTCTCTTCTATCACCTTACAAATCACTTTTGTGTTCAATGTAGGCACTGCAGCCATTAATATATATTAAAAAAAGGAAAATAAAAAAATAGATTTTTATTTTTCAGTTATTTTATATTTACTAATGTGATTTAATACAGATTTAGTCTAAGAGCTACTTTAAGCATTCTTAAAATTATTTTAACACAGGCTTTTTCATATATTATATTGAAAAATGTAAACACAAGCTGGTAGATGTATGGCCCTGAATTGTATTGGTGGAGATGTACATTGCCAGGACTGAGCAGAGTAAGGGCGTCTGTTCAGCTGATCTTCAGCTACAATTTATAACGCTCCCACACATTTCGCATGAAGTCGGCTACCTCACAGAAGAAAATCCTTGTCACGCTAGCTCATATAAATTACTTATTTCATATAAACTTTTTTCTTCTTTCTCTCTCTCTTTTTTTTTTTTTAAACAGGTAAAGCCAGTAATGCCAACTTTCATCACTTTTTATAAGCACCCAAAATTGTACCAGGTGCCCCATGATTCAGATAACAAGAGATATTAACAGCTTCATCCAGAAAAAAGCCTATTCCAGCGCACCTTGCAGGATCAGGCTTCAAGAGATAAAACGTATGGCAAGCTAAGACTTAGATTCCATGAACAACTTCTGTTAATAAATTTTTAATAATTTTTATTTCTTAAAATGCTGGGACATTCAATCACTGCCTGTTCTCTGGGCATGCATGAGTAAATTTAAGCCTAGCCTTCTTTCTCCATATAAACACGTGGAAGCAAAGACCAACACAACAGGAAGGAGCTTCAGGCCCCCTGACGGTGAACAGTCAGTGTCTTCTCCTCTGTCACGAGCAGTGGCCTCCGCTGAGGTGCCGGGGCCATGTCTGCCCGTATTCACGTTATTTTCTGTTCCTCCCTAGGATTCGCGAAATGGCAAACTAGACTCTAGCAGCCTTTTCTTTAAGAAATAAATTGTTTTCTAAATCACAAAGCCAGTGCAGTATATTCCTAAGTGAACTATGTTTTTCCGTACGATAATGTAATTTTCGACCATTTACAGTGCCTGCACAGCAAAGAGTCTATGGCTAACAATGCCGCAGTCACACTAAATGGGAATTATCTGTCATCTGAATTACATCATCGATAGCCACGACCACTGTGAAACCCTCAGCTTGAGGAGCAGTTTAATACCACATACTGTAAGGATGCATTATACTGTATACAATCCATCCACTGTACAACAATTACAGTGCCATCTAGTGTGACCCCATATTACTATCACGTTTATTGTACTAAAAACAAATGTCCGAGTGTTGCAGATTGCTTGAAAAAGCTGAAAGTAGTGCTTGCTAAAACACTCAAATGAGCAGAGAAATTCAGATCCAGAATCAAAAAAAAAAATTAAAACATTTTTAAAATCTTAATATTCAACAAAGGTAGCCTTTATAATAAAACAATACCTTTCTATCCAAACCCTGAAAGAAATGCATCAATCATTGTCCTTAACAATGTTCCAAAAAAAAAAAAAAAAAAGCTGTTCTGCACTCATTCTGCAAATAGGAAATTAGATAGCAAATAAACTACATGATCTAATCCAGTTTACATCACCATATACAACTCATCAAAACCTTCATATATGCATTAGAGAAGAGACATACTCGTATTTTTGCATGGGTTACATGGAGTTTGGTTTCATTTGACACATTCATGGTAACTATATACAAAAATCTGACTGAAAACACATTATCAACAGAAATTAGACTTACCTGAAAGTGCAAAATTATGGTCCATATCAACCCCAAAGTCAATTTGGGATTCCCGTCTGTTATGTCATCGTTCCTAATGTTAACCAGTTTCACCTGCAAAGCAAATAACATAACATATTGAAATAAATATGTCCAAATTATATACTGTACTACGCAGGCATGTCTCCAAAGGAAGCATTACTCACTTCCTAAACCTACTCTCTTTTTTTTTTATTCTCAAAAGCAGGAAGGGATTGAATTCTGGCTGTAAGCAGCCTGCCAGGAATCCCTCTCTCCCACCCACACCGAGCTGCGAAGATTCCTCAGCTGTCATTAAGTCGGCAGATATGTTCCCTTTGCAAATACCCCTTCATCTCACTTTTTGTCAAAGAAGGAAGGTATGATAGACGGAGAAAGAATATGATGATCTGTAACTGTTGCGTATCATTCTCATGGCAACGCCAAAATTCAGGAAGCTTTATCATTAGCTTTGGCTTTCCCTATACTCTTCTGTACCAAAGAGCATTCAGATCAGCCCATTAAAAAACAACCATCTGGCCTGACAAAACCAACAAAACCAACAATTTATTGTCACATTTAAAAAACCAATGGCATAATAATGACGATTAATAACACTGCTGCTATTGTACTCATCTACGACGTTGTAAACACGACAGGGTCAACAGGAGTAAAACAAAGGCTGACGTTTTTGCCACTCCAATAAACTCAAATTCAGAGCGAGTTTAACAATTCTACTATCTTTGTCAGATTTTATTATTCCATTTAGTATCTTTACATGCATTATTGTCTGTGTAGCCTAGCAATTAAAGACGACTCAGATAAAAGGTATTTTATGCTTATGCTAGCAAAGTTATTATGGACGTGCTTTTTAAGATATACCCTGTTATCAACACTGCACAAGCAAAGGAACATTCTCTTCTCAGTCTGCAGACAAAATTTTAACTATTATTAGGAAAACACCCTCTGGAAGAGTGAGTATATCCCACAGTTCTCAAAAGAAAATGAAAGATAGATCCAAATGTTTTCCTACCGCTGCACTGTAAAAGTCGTTAGCTTTTGGCAAAACTCTGCATTATAGTCAAATATGCTTCCTCTTCGTTTTTTCCTGTATTTTTTTTTCCAAGTTAGGCTTCAAAACTATCAATGTATGAGATCACTCTGCCTTAAATCACAATAAAGCGTCAGTACTTGGAGGGTATGCAGACAGCCTGAGCAAGTTACCTCCTAAAACATCCTTCACAAAGGAGTAACAGGGGCACTGCACCTCCTTTGCTCTGTCCTTCCCTCCTCCGAGATCCCCAGTCTCCACAAAAGTCCCTTTGCTCTCCAAACCCGAGCGCCAGGCTAGGAGCTCCTCTCCTTGGAAGTACTGCAACCTCACCCAAGCGCAAATCACGCTGGCAACTTGCCAAGCACACCAAAGCCATGAGGTATTCTGTAAAAGTGAGTACCGCTATTTTCACGTGACTAGGAGGCTGAAGAGAGCGCAGATGCAGGCCCACAGCAGGCCTCCATGATCCAAGCGGCCAAAAACCCTCAGATGCAACAGAGCCGTACGATGAGACCTGCCGTTCCCACCGCCATGTGCGCGCTCACAAACACGAAGATGGCCTGATTCTGCATGTCCCCTGATTTAATAAGTAAGGGCTGTCATGCAGAAACAAGGCATGGCGCTGTAAAATTCCCAGGATCTCACTGCGTACAAACACCATCACAATTGTCAGCTTAAGTAGCCATTCGCTTACTTAGTAGCACGTTTGTTCAATGGCTTGCTATAAGTTAACAGGAAAATTTTTCTCTGAACTCGGAAGCAGGATGGAGTTCTCCGGGCACAGACATCATTCAGTGACCCAAAAGATACTCTGTAATCCGCTCACAATAAGAAAAGACATTTGGTTTTAAAACTAAATTAAACATCTGTTTACGTTTTGCTACCTTATCTGGTTTTAACCCTTTCAGGCAGCAAACAAACAAAAAAAAAACAACCAACCAGAAAGCAGATTTCCAGTGCCAATTCAAATGGATGAGATGGATAGGAAAGCAGTTTCTCCTTCCAGCATTTTTTGGACATTTTTAAGTATTGCCATTTCACAAAGGGAGAAAACAAAAATCCGATAAGCTTAAAAAGAAAAAAAAAAAAGAAAAAAAAAAAGGCAGAAAGGAATTCATCCCACAGCAGTGGAAAACCAACCAGCAGTGTGGTTTTCAAGTGCTCGATTTAAAGGAAACTCAGGTTAAAGTAAATCTGAACCTTCCACAGTCCAAGTGACTGCGCTGCCTTTCTAGGGCATCAGTTCTGGTTTCATCAGAAAGGATCAAGGCTTGAGAAAGCTTCTCCCCTGCCTCCCCAGAAAAATCATCAGAACAAGCAACTCCCACACAAATTTCTAACTTCTTTGAATCTGCATTTCCACTAAAAATTATTTTGTCAAAAAAGCATATACCAGCTCTGAAGTTAGTGTTTGGCCAGGATTAAAAATGATTCATGAGGCTCTTCCTCACAATTTTCTGCTCGTTAACATCTTATACTACATGGAGCGCGTTTACTCTACGTGTAGAAAAGATATCAAAGGTAGATGTTACTATTCTTGGCTGTCAGCATGGTCGTTTGGGACTCAAAACACCTGGATGCAAGGGCACCAACAGACGTTGCTGCAACCGCATCGCCCATCCTCCAGATGAAGAAGCCGGACAAAGTTCCCTCAGGCACACACCCCTCACCATCGTCTCAAGCACCAGTTCAACCTGGGCCTGGATCAGCAGCTGTTTTACAACGTGTGTAAAAGACCAAGCAGCACAGATTTTTCTATTTCTTAGGTGCTGGCAATGCAAAGTTCATGAGTATTTTTTGTTCAAACTTTCACCACACATACCTGGCGTTTTTTCAAATAGTCAAGTGCAATTTGGACGTTCTGGAGCCTGTGAAAACGCATCCGACCTTTTTCTCGAGGCTAAAATTGGAAAACAGTAGTTGTGAGATCTTTCTGCCAGACAAACAAACAGCCTGATCTAAAAGATACCATGTATATGTTTAAAGGATTACTGTTTTAATGAAGGTAATGCTTTGGTAAAAAAACAAAACAAAACAAAACAAAACAAACCCTGTGCTTTAACATTTAACGTTTTTTTGTTGTTTTTTTTTTTTTTTAGCTTTAGTTGAAATTTTTTAGCACAATAGAAGGAAAGACATATCAATGGTCCCAAGCTGAAGCTTTGATCCATGCAGGCAGATAGCTGTATCCCTGGAGGAAACGACTTAGGCCAAGAGGGCTAAAAGCGCCCCACACGAATCTACCTACAGAAGGTGAATTGCAGAATCAAAGCCAGGAACCGATAATACATTGTTACAAATCTTACAGTGTATTAGGCAAAGTAAAATATAAATAATGACATGGACCTTTATGTTGTCCTGGTAAGCTCTCTCACAAAAGACCTTGCCTCTATATGCAAATACAACTTTAGGATTTATCATTGCTTATTTGTGATATGACTGCATAATCATTTTAATTTTAATATTTATTTAGAAGCATATAATAAAGATAATACCTTACTCCAGACAGAAATAATGTGACATATACAGCCCTAAAGCATATGCTTAATCTCTCGACTCGGGTGGAAGCATGAAAAAAACTTTAAAAAGAAAAAACACTCTTCTCAAAGTAAAATCAAACTAGCAAGAAAAAAATATAAAATGAGCGGTGTGTTAATAGAAACATGGCAAAACTGCATGCAGTTAGTGTAAAATTACCAAGAAGAAAGATCACACAGAAGAGGAATATTTTACTTAGCTGTCATGGCTCAAAAATGGGAAAGCAGCTAAATTTATGTCATCATAACAATATCCAGGTCCTTATAGTCTTCTTCCTTGTTTCAGATTTTTCCCAAACTTTTCACAGTAATATACAGAAACATACTATAATTGCTAGGGATCAGCCACGAATATGAGTATTTCCTCAGACAATCACTGTGAAACACACAGATAAGCCAAAGTCTTCCTCAACTGACTTTTTTGCTCTGTGAAATATCATGAGTTTGCCAAAAGGAAACATGAGAAAATGTAGCTGAATAAGAAGCATAAACTAAAATACGAAGATGGAACTTTAATTTCCAATACAGAACCTTGGATTTAGTTCTCTCTCTCTCTCTTTTTTCTTTTTTTTTCCCCACACTGATAGTTCAGGATCATTCCCTACAGCCCTTGCTAGAGAATAACTTCCACGGGTTGAAGGAAGGACTGCAAGCCTGGAACTTTTATTTTCCAAAACAAAGAGAGTGTAATAAATCCCAAATTGTCACAAAATAAAGGCATCTCAGAGGGGAAATATTTTCTTCAATGTACAGCTACGATGCAGCATTTTGAGGTATGTCATACCTCAGGAAAAAAGCATACGTTCCACTGAAATCACAACTGCAGCTCAACACACGTGCAGCCAAGAACATAACTGGGTCCTGTAATACCAAGTTGCTTTAGCAAACGCTAGTAATGCAAGTTCTACAAAGGCATGAAACAACTTACTCGGACTAACAAGCACTCAGCATTTCACACTTTACAAGTAGATATTTCCCTTCTGGATGGTAAAATACAGTGAATTATCATTATAATTCAGCATTTGCTGCCAGAACGATAAACCCTGCAAACAATCCATATGCTTACCTGCCAAAGCACTACACATAGTTGTCAGACTCTCTACTTTGACTATCTGCTTTGAAAAAGTAACTATTAGATTTAACAAAGTCTAAGAAATAGATCTAAATCGCACATCTAAATTACCTCATTCCAAAATATTTTTGAATGTTATATCAAACACACTATGGTTAAGGTAGACTGGTATTTCTAACTAAGCCAAATTAATTTTTTATCATTGACTTCAGTAAGGAGTCCAGCCTCCATTTATGTTACCTCTTCATGTGCAATATTGACTGCAAGTTTAAAATGTTGGTTTAATGGAATTATTGTATTTTCATATTTATTATAAAAACAGACTGTTCTACAAAACTTTGATAATATTGCCCAGTACACATTTGTGCCACAGTTTTGTACAGCATAAAGGAAACAAACAGAAAGCTTAAACTTTTGCAGGTTAGCTGTTTGCAAACAAGTTGGATCAAAATTTGTCTTTCCATACCTCCATTATAAACACACACATTCCGGTTTATCAACATGAGTTCTTTTGATCTTTCTACTGAACTACTGCAGAACACCAAACTAAGAATTTGCTTGTACATTAGCAGCCACCACACTTCAAACACTACGTTAGTACAGTTATGGGGGTCGGCACCTACCCCCTTATCCTCATCCTCCACATCCTCATGCTGTTCATATGCGCATGCTTCTGTTGAACTCACCAACCGTAAGGTCTTCAAAAAATCTCGCTCTCTTGGCTAATGAATATAACAGACAAGAGACAGGACAGCAAAGACACAAGACAGACCACAAATGAAAAGAAGAGCATGAAAAGAAGAACATAATGAAGAGAACAAATACCAAGCAAGGGAAGTAATGCTCACAAAGAAAGGAAATGACACCTGAGGAGCGTGTTAGACATTTTCAGGGACATTTTACCCTTGCTGTTTGTAAGTTATTCCCTTTAATGTGAAGGAACATTAAGCATCTAATACTTGTTAAAAGAAAAACTGTAAAGAAAAGGGAAGAACAGAAAAAGCTTGTGCACTACCCTATTAAGACAGGAAGTCTCACCAAGTACAAGAAAAGAAGAAAATACGACTGCATTCTCCCACAGAGCTCATGGAGGAATATTTTACCAACAGAAACACAACTTGTGCCTTTGGTATCAAGCCACAGATTGCGGGAAATATCAAAGAAATCCCCAGCAGTCAACATCCAAAGAGTTAAAAAAGCAGAGTAAATATGCACGTATAACAAACTGGATCACCGCATTCTGATTTGAAAGCTCACCAAGGTGTCTCCAGAAAGGACTTCTAAAAGAGAGATCAAGTTATGTCCATCTCTTAGGTCTTCATACAGGTCATTCACATGCTTTCGAACCTGCAAAGATAAATGCAAAAATACAATTTAAGATCCTGATTTATACCAAGGAATTCACAATCATATTAACATAGTTATCTTTTAATGTTCAACCTCAGACATACCTCAACATGGCACCTGAAATGTATCCACTTTCATCACAAACCTGCAAACCTAAATTTACTGTAAACACAAGCAAGATTCACAACCTTGTCTGCACTCTCACATTTCCATCCCGTTTTATTTCTTCTATTGAAAAGGAAAACAGTTTGAAGTTAGAGGCAATGAATGGATATAGCAACTAATAATCAGTACCTGACTATTTAAACAACGCTATCTATTTCCACCTAAATAATGATCACTTACAGATGACCCTAGCTAGACTCACAGTAGCCAGCTAAACCCAATGAACTGTGAGAAAACGTGCAGAACAAAATCCTGTCCTGACATACATGTTAGCCTCAGCATACAAGTTCACTGGATTCAGGCCAAAAGTTATCACACTTTTAAGTTGCTACACACATACCTTCACTCCTTTACATATACATAGCTTTGCACACTCACAAACAAAAAATAATTGAATTTTAATTCTAGATGTTTATATAAAGTCCTCTGTGCAATTAATTTAAAACATTTAAAAAGAAAAATACTCTAGTAATATCGAGGTATTGCTAAGCCAAACAAAGAAACAGAACAGACGCTCTCCTAGCATATCTATGGTCAAAAAAAGAAAATGGAAGCCTAAAGATATCATTAAAAACTTTGACATCAGATTTGATTACGCCAGATGCTTAACAAATGAAGAGTGCAAAGATTTTTTTTTTAACCCAAAATAACTGTGACTTTTTATTCTTTTATTCAAAGAACCATGCCAAACTGAACCATGTCAATCGAGGACTGAATTCTTTTTGACAGGAGCAGGTGGGTTTCCTTCCAACGAAACGCAGCAGCAGCATTCCTCCTCCTCCTCCTCCTCCTCCTGCCTGCCCCTCTGGGCCAGCCCCACGACGCTTCAGCTCCCGTTAAGAAAGCAGGAGTCCAAGCCAGAACAGATCCACGGGGGAGCGCGGCAGCCAGAAGAAAGGGAGGACGTCAGGTGAGAGCGGAGGAAAGGGTTGTACATCTAGAGGACACAGCGCTAGCACAGCTTTAAAACTACCTATGAAGCAACAAGTCAACACCGACACTCTTTTCAACATAAAACTCACGTGGACTGCCCAGCGTGCAGATACTTGAATGATGGGATGAGAAAATGCTACAAGTTTCCAATCTGTCTTTATTTTCTCACCGGACGCAGGATATTTGTGTGGCTTCAAGAGGATTTATTCTGACGGTCTCTCACATCATAAGATTGTTTACCTTCTGTTTGTTTCTTACAATGAGGTTTCCCAAGTATTACAAAGAAAAACATTTCCCTCAACTTATCTTTTTAGGTATCACAGACGTTTCAGAGATGAATTCAGACTGTTTACAGAGAAAGCTGCTTAGAGCTGTCAAACCACCCACTGGGAAACCACCAATAAGTCTTAACCTTCTTTCTTAATTCTGCCATTGACTGACAATGACTGTGAGGGTAAGTTATTTACGACACACTGCTCCTGCATGCTAGCACAGGACTAAGTACTAAGGACAGTACTAAGAAATTTCTTCCACAACAAATGTGCACCTAAAAAGATGGAGCTGGGCAAGCAGGGTCTCTCAAAGCAGCAAATCACTTCTTTTAAAAGAAGGAGCACCTTGTGCTTCCCAAGAGATCCTGCTCCGCATTTCAGGAAAAAGCTTTGCAAAACTATCTCTCTCTGCTATTGGTATAGGGCAAGCTATGTCTCTCAACATATACAATGAATTCTTAGATCTTTAAAAGCACAAGGAACAAATATTAGTGTTTTCTTGCTGTTTTGCTGCCACATTCAGATTCCATCAGAACCTGTGGATCTGCGGGGTCTGCTGGGCTGCAAAGAATTTTGTTACGAATTTTAGTGGCTTTTCTATAAAACAGCAGAATTGTCAGCCCTCTGTTCTGCAAGGTCCATGTGCAAAGTAGGTTACGTGCTGCCTCAGGCAACCTTGTGCAACAAACTTATGTGAGTGTAGGAGACTTGATAATTTGGGCATGACAAGAGATTCTCTAAGGAAGATGTAGGAGGCATTTAGTGGCTAAGGGGCATTTGACAAAACTTAAACAAGAGAAGCAAAATGGCTTCATCAGCCAAAAGGAGACAGGGATGATTTAAGGCACTGTTTCAGAGGTGATTCATCTTTTGATCTTCATCTTCTGGCATATATACTACGATGGTTGTGGCAAGCCAAGCGGCATTCCGCCTTCATATGAGCATCAGATGTTTTCATATCATACATTCCCAGTGAGCTTTGCATGCTGGTGCCTTGGGGAACCTGCACCGCTACTAGTAAAAACAGCTTTTAAAGCTGTAGTAGTCATACAGCTGCGATCTTGATCCAGGATCCCACCATGTCAGGCCCTGTAGCCACCTCCAAAAGCTAGCAATCTAAATAGTCCATGTAGCTTGCATAGCTTTATCATGCTGTTCAGCTGACACTGGTAGTCCTTACAACAAACCTACAACCTAGTGTACTATTCTGCTTCTACAGTTAAAGACCCTGGTCCAGTAGGCTTGATTTGCTTTTTGATTTGCTTGGCTCTGATATTCGCTGACAGAAGATGAAGACGCAGTTCAGCCACCTAGACGCAGACCTAGAGGACCATGGTAGTAGGTGGTGGGGACATGCCTCCCGGCCTCCAGCTGCGCCTCCAGAAGGACAACGGTTTGCCCAAGTCCTGCCTACTAGTCCTATGCAGACCCCTGAATACCCTACGACATCTCAAACAGCACTAGATATCTATGTGTAGGGAACCCACTCCATGCATAGTGAACTCCGGTTTTGCCACGGTCAGAGCAAGCGCAAGCCATCTTCTTCATCTTCCATATGAAGCAGCTGAACCACACTGCACATAGGTTGCACCTGGGTTACTCCAGGCTATTAGCAGTGGAGTCACTTAAAATCTCTTTCACAAAGCCACATTCAGGTAGGGGATCTTACCACAGCACTACAGCAGAGAAAAGCTGAATGAAACATATCCACATCTTACTTTTTTACGTGTTATTTTTAGTTGTGTCAGGCTGATACTGGAACAAAATCTGTAGTTTTACAAAATAAAACCACAGCTTGCTTATGCTTGAATAGGTAACAGAGGGAAAGAGTGTCCCGTCTGCTTCTGCAAGCAAAAAATGATTTGATCTTGAAAGTGGAGGCTATAAAATGCACAGGCCGCAGTACAGTGGGAAGGTCGCTGCCCCTCTATCAGAATAGTAAAGAAACTCCCATGCTCGTTTGTTCAGGTGTAAATCTGCCATGAAAATAGTGTTGTGGCCCTTTCTGTGTATACAGCGGGTGCACACCTGCCATGCACATACATGGAGGAACGTCACAGATGTTAATGTTATGGTCCAGTGTGTACCTAAAATGCAGAGTTTTGAGAAAGTTTTGGAATTAAATTCTAGATTGTAGGAAGGAAAGGGAATAAAGATTAATGCACAGCAGATTCTTGTGTCAGGGCATTAAGAAGCATGAGAAAGTATGCAATCAGATAAGGCAGGAATAACTGAAAGCAACTCCCATGTACCAAAGGCAACTAGAAACTCCCTCAAGGAAGTGACACAATTACAGTGACCCTGCCAGTCTGAAGGCCATAGAATCAAGATATATTTTTGGGTTGACACACTTGCAAACTTACCAGTTTTTACAGAGTAAGAGAAAATAGTCTATTGTAATTAAGTATTTTTCTTAAAATATCAGGACTTTCCTTATCTGTGTTATAATTAAGCAGAACTGACCATTAGCAGAACTGACCAAACCAGACCTTTTCTTATAGCTTCCCAAACAGGGGCTCTGGAGAATGACAGATTTAGAATAAAATCTAATTCACATTTATTTTGAAAAACAGAAGTGCTATTAGCTGACAAGCCTTAAAAATTAGTCTAATCCCCAGCCACTAACAAGATCTATTACATTAAACGTCCACTAGAGGCTTTTGAAGATCATAAAACTTGGAAAAGTCTTTTCAAATACCGTTCTCCTCTCTTCCAGAAATAAAGTTAATTAAATGCACAATATAGATAGAAAGCATTACCACTACTCCAAAGAAAAATGGGATGGGACCCAATAATTCGGACTGTAATGAGGTGTGTTGGGAAAAAGCAGTCGGGCCTTAATTACCTGTGAGGTCACGGACAGAAGTCCGAATGACAACTGGTACAAGGCCACCAATAGTTTTATAATAAACTTCAAATTCATTCCTTCAGAATCTGATTCAGGGTCCATGGAAAGATGACCGCTTAAGACTCCCATTCACTTCAGTAGATTTTGGGTCATGTTTAGGGCCTCAGCTCTTCAGCTATAGTGAGACACTTTTTCGTGAGATAGCAGCCACACAGGCATTGAAAAGCTACTATAATTACACGGTTGCACAGAAAAAGTCATCAGCATTCAGACCTCTGAAAAACTGCTGTGGCCGCTGCATAAAGATCCTTGACATCCTGATGAGTTTCCCTGATTTTTCAGCTTCTTAAGAAGGCACTTAAAATTCTTTCTAAAAGACAAATTTTATTACAAGAACAAGTAATGTGAAATGAGGAAACAGCTTTATGTAGGCTTTGAAAATGACTGTCTTTTACTCTGCTCGCCTTTGAAAATTAAGGAATCATACTGGCATTTCTAAATAAACAAATAAACTTATACCATAAAAAGAGCAGAAAATCTTTCATACAAAGAGCTTTCTTTTACTTTTATACAAAAATGAACATTTAATATGTCAAGACATAGAGCATGATTTATGTGAATCTTTCTAAAAGTGCTTAACAGGTTGCAACACGATCCCTGCCTTCAACGCAGCCTGTACCTGTCAGAGTATCAGATTTGCCAAAATTTTCCCACGTGACTGATTTGCCGAACAAGGCTGCTCCCTCAAATGTCTTTGCTGCTACTTATTTTGCTCCCCCCCGGATAAGGCACGTCGCTGTCGCTCAGCACGCCGCGGCACCATCCCGCTCGGGTGACTCCCACCCCGCTCGCCCCCGCGGCGCGGCGCAGGTCCTTGCTGTGCTCCACGGCCACGCTGACGGCACGCCAACAAGGACGGGGAGCGGAAGCTCTTACACACGTACAGCCTCTCCCTGTCTTGTGCTCCTCAATCTTCTCACTTTGACACCAAAATTTATTTTACAGAAATTCCTGCGAGAAGAACAAACTGTAGATATGTATCCTGCGTGCGATCCTGGCTTTGCACTGTATCCTACCAGAATCCGTAAAAACAAACAAGCAACAGCTGCAGCGCAGTACACCCGCCGGCACTGCTGCAGGAGCGGAGGCCAGGCACAGCTTTCCCGGCGCAGCGGCAGAGGCGGTGGCTGCAGATGGTGCTGTTGCCCCGGGCTCCACGCGCACACGTAAGGCGGCCCCAAGGGCAAACCTTGCTCCGTCTCATCCCTGCGCCGAGAGGCTTGCAATCGTGAATCCGGTTTTAGCCCAGTGGTCTCAAACTCACTTGCACTGTTTTACTTCGCCCACCAATCTGTTCGTCTGTTCCACCGTGAGCGTGCAGTGTAGTTACAGTGAAAACAAATTGTTTTTTATTTCATACTCGGGAGTAATATTCTAGCTGTTTGACTTGGTTCAAGGCTGTTAACTTCCCCAAACAGCAAATGCTATTCCATTTTATAAAATCCATTTATGATTTCAAACACTTTTAGAAGTCACCTTTAAACTAGTCTCCCATACTGAGTTCAACACTCCTGACCTTTCTTTATGTCAGATGTTTTCTAACTTAAAATCCATCCTTGGTTGCCCTTCACTGTATTCATCTGGCCAGTGCTCTCTACATTAGCAGAAAAGTGATTTACTCTAAAACGTGGCTGCTGTAACTAAGCTTGGATAAGTCAACTTTTTTTTTTTTTTACATTAATCTTCATATATCTTCCAGAAAACTATATCATCTGATTAACTGTTGTTTTTGCATATCCTGTTTTGCATTTTTACCCCTCAGCCTTTCATTGTTTCGCCTGTCTCTGAAAAACTCTTAATAAAGTAACATCATAAGAAGGACACACATATTGCTTTCAGGTAAACATACTGTTGCTCAATTTAAAAAAAATTCAGGCCATTGCTAAATCTTGTCCTTCCATTTCTGTTGCTACGTCCCTATATTTAGGTTCATGACACGCATTCCAACATTCTCCTAAACCACAAATCAGCAAGCATGCAAGCAAGCGCATAATCCTATGCATATACAAATAACAGGAGACAAATATACACACATATAAGTCCTTTTCTGAACTTCAGTAGTTGTGCAACATCTAAAACATAATTATTACCTAGAGCACAAGTTTATCAAATGGTTCAAATCCTTCTTTCTGTCTCCAATGGAAGAACCTTTTTATAATAAGGGGATGGATGGTTAACAGATTTAGGTTCTCTTCAACCCACAGGGGCAGTTAATACTTAAAACAAGGTCCAGCCACTAAGAACACCGCCACGAATCCCACCGCACTTATTCATCATCATTATCACTTCTTTATGACTATAACATCTGACAGTTTTAGCCAGAGCCCCACTTCTCCTTCAGAAAGTGTGCAAGCCACTACACAAGGTGGGCAGATGAACTCAGCTGCCTTGTACCAAGGAAGCAGACGCCTCTGAAGTCACCAGAATTCAAAGTAAGGGCTGGCTCATAAGCCAAAATAAGCCCCATGAAGATCACAGGGAATCCTGAAGGCCGCACTAGAAAGAGTCAGCATGCTTTCCACTTACTAGGGTTCTCAGCCAAAGGATTTAAAAGAATTATAACAAAGTTGCTAAAATCAACCAAAGATACTGGTTTAATGTTTATACTGAAAGAATTCCTTTAGTTAAATTAACCATGAATTGTTTTCTGAATCTGAGATCTAGATTTTGGCTTTGTTTATTTAAAGAAGGGTTTCACATCTGAAGATGAAAGACGAAAAGGATTACCTGAGCCACGTTTGGCTCTGGCAGGACACTTCCCTCACTGTTTTCAAGACTTTCACAGCACGGACTTTGTGGGCTGCTAGTATCTTGGCATCACTGGGATCAGAAAATCCATCTGCATAGAGCCCGTGCTGTATAGATTCACAGGCTCAATGTAAATGAAGATCTATTAACATGAAATGGAGCTCTACTTCCCTTATTGCTATCATTTAAAGTCCTAAAATATTCATTTACGTTCTGGAGATACACAGTCAGCATTAGTATCTATTCCACCACAGCATACTTCATTATGCAAACAGTGCTCAGGGAACACCAAGAAGAGCTGAAGCGTGTTGACGTATGCTGAGGGAGATCCTCGTGCAACTCTCCAAAGCTGCCAGCTCACTAGCAACTGCTGCAGCAGCTGCGATCAGCACGTCCACCTGTCTCCCATTCTGCACCTCAATAACACTTTATGATTTTTCCTCTGAGCAATACTCTGTTCAGATGCCTTCTTGCACAAGATTATTTAAAGATATTTATAAACCACAAAGACTCATAAAATACACTACAAAATTCTCTCTACATCTCTATCACATTTCTAGCCATTAGGAGATACATCCTCTGCACGTATTAATGATGATAATTAAGTGTGACTCACAACCTGTTTAAAGACCAATATGTGACATTTATTCCGTTTCTTTTTTTAAATGTTTTGCTTACAAAGGCATAAACGAATATAAATATAGATTAACGAGGAATATAAAGCAAACATCACCTAGTTTCACTTTACACGGTAGCCCACTGCAAAAGGGCATTCTCACTGCAATTCCAGGACTGATGCAGGATGAAATCATTAATGTGATGAAAACCCCAGCTTTGGTAAAGAACTTGGCATCGATCAGCTCTAAGAATTTGAAGTTAAAAAAATATTTTGCCAGAGAAGGGTTAGGCTGTATTAGGCCTGTCATTGTCACAGAATAATAGAAACATAATGCTAAAAAGGACTAAACAGATCATCTCACCCAACCCAATGCCCTGGAGCAGGACAGAGCTTGGCTAGAGCACTCCAGAGATGCTTCTCTAATTTACTCTTGAAAATTCAAATGAAGGAAATTCTACAATGTAATGCATACACTTTAGGGCTTTGCAGTGCTTACTGGCTTTGGGGTTTTTTTTTCTGCCTTCCTAATCTTCAAAATAAATCTTCTTCTGTAAATTAAGCTGAATTTTTTGCCGTCTCCTCTGTAGACCCCAACCTTGGAAAACCCTTGTTCCCTGGCTTCTGCATAACCACCTTCTGCACACTGGGGACATATTATCGTGTCTCCCTTCAGTCCTCTCTACTTTAGACTAAACAAACTCAATCATCACAACTCGTCCTTGATTTTCAAAAAAACTTATCTTCTTACTGCTTCATTACAGACAAGTGCAAACTCCTTGTTGTGGTAAAGAGCAGGAGGAGCACAGCTAGGCAGAGGGGTCTGGCTGAAGTTTCACATCTGTGCGCCCACCAGCACAACTGCCAGCCACCTCTCAACCTCTGTCGCCCACGCACCCATGAAAAGGCAGAATTAAGAGCTGTCCCCTCGTGTGCTCAGCACTGCGCGAGCCCATAGGCAAAGAGTGGAGCTACCGTGCAGCTCCTGTAGCTACCTGGGCATAAGCAGACGCAGCCAGCACCACTGACGGCAGCAACCACAAGAGCCACCAAGCCTGGACCTGCCTCCCACGGCTGCCTCCTTGCAGCTGTTGCTGATGATGGCATCCTAGTAAACTAAATGACTGTTTATTAACTTGTTCCACTGTCTGACGCCTACCACACCGCAGACCACTAGGAGTCCCTTATCCTTTTCAAATTCGTAAATATAACGGCAACTGACTTCAGCTGCCAACTCCTGAGGGAATAAAAGCTGTGCAACTAGAAAGCAGGTAACTTATCTAAATAGTCTTCACTCTTCTTTCCTTATCTGACTTCTACTCTCAACCTTTTAAGTTGTGTTTCATCAAGGCAGCATTTTTGTAGTTTGAAGAGGACTGAATACTTCAGCCTTCTCTATACGTTTTAATAATATTATCTCTTCTTTTTCCCCCTCAGTAATGCATCTATATTTCTCCTTTCTTCCTCATACTCTGACACAATTACAGAATCGTTCCCGTGTTGACTTTTATGTCATACTCTTATTATAACTCATTTTGGACCTTTGTCTGATTTTATCCCATCATGCTTTGCTTTACTACTCCTTTATATTAATCTTTAGTCATGTTGCCCTTACTTCCGCTATCTGCATGGCTCCTTTTGATTTGTCACAGCTCTTAAAAGCAGCAATACATCGTATACTGTGCCTGCTATATCTGCCTTCCCCATCCACACCCTGCCATTGTGCCTTCAACACAGGCGCTTTCAGTAACTGCCAGGTCTCTTGCGTCCCCTTCGCTCCTGGATTACTTCCCCACCAGACCCTGCCTATCAATTTCCCCGAGTCTGCTGAATTTTGCTACTTCAGCAAGCAATTCAGGAGACTGCTGCTGCTCATGTTTGCTGTCCTTCCTTTCTGCTCCTTCTCTCTTTTCTTGAAAGGTGAGTCTGATTTTGTGTTCGAAGTATCTCCCCCCTTTCAGATTTTGAGGTAGTTCCTCCCAATCAGTCAGGACTAAAACTAGCAGTGTTGCCAGCACCTCTCTTCACCCGATAAAACACGTTACTTCCAGCACGTCCTGAGCGCTTGAAGGTCTCTCTGAATGTGACTCACCTCACAGGACAGATGTCCCCACCTTAGCTAGCCACTCTTACCCCTTCAACAGGCAGGGAAAGGATGTAAAATACATCTGGACCTATTCTGCACACCTACTTTAAGAAGAGCTTTTTCTCATAGACTATAAAGGGCATCTAGATGACCAGTTTAAAAGTTGACCCTGACATCCACTTTTCCTGTCAGTGATGAGGATAAAGGATCTCCCCCACTGCCAGAGTCCTGTCCTTTTAACGCCAGTTAGTGACCACAAACGTGTCATCAACCACCTCGTTCCACGGTTCCAAGGTGGTCTACAACCGAAACCGCAACAACCGGGGTCACCTTCTCTCCTGTTTTATCCTTAGTTTTAGACACTCCACAACATTTCTGTTGTATACCGCAACCAATTTTCTTCACCTTTCCCTGCTTTCAAACAATTTGGCCTTTTCTTTCCAGGCCTGGACCATGTGGCATCAAATCTACCTGATCAGGAACGAGCTGTTTAAGATATTAAAATGTAAATAATATCGTATCAAACTCAGCCAATGAACCTGGCTTACATAGCGTAAAGCTACATGGATACTCTAACTCAGGCCAAGGGCAGTGCAGTGCAGGGTGACTACCTATGTGGTTACTCTGCACCTGCCTAAAGGAATTATAAACAACCGATTTATTCTAATAAGCGCCAAATGGGCGCTGGCAGACATAACACTGTTCTGATTGAAGTCAAGATACTTTATCTCACTAGACAGATGAGAGTTTTAAATAATATGCTACTATCTTTAAATGAACCTGTACAAAGCACCATAAACACCTTTAACAGACGATGCATGTTTCTTCACGGGAAAATCAGGTTTCCTCTGACCTTCTCTTCCTATGCAGTCACACACCTACATAATCTACCTCAGGGCGAGATCGGGTTTCCAAAATATAGAAGATATTGTTGCAGAATGAAGTATTTTTGTAATGCTTCTGACCGAACGTTTGAGGTTGCTTTGCTATTTGGAGTTCACGTACTGGGAAACATACTGCTCCCACTGGAGTCAACGGCGCAGTTCATACTGGCCTCGGTGGGAGCAGGATCAAGGCAGAGTATTTCTAACCTGATATATTAATGACTATTAAATGTGGACACATCAAAAGTATACAGATAAAATAAACCTATGAATAATTTAACAATCAATTAAAAAGCCAACATATAATTGCAAATGGTACGGTTTTATCTCTTACAATCTCTAAGGATTAAATAATGAAATATTAAATAAAATCTATGCTAACTGAGAGCTAATTGCAAACAATAAACCCTCAAAAAGAGAATGAATTAATACATGAATATATTAGCCTACTATAGGAAAGCTACTAGTGCTAATGGCTCTATTTCATTTTACAGTAATCTTATGGTAGACTTATATTTCTTATTCTTTCATATATGCACACCTGTACAAAACAATTGAAGAAAATCACAGTAAAAAGGATCATAAAACCACACACTCACCTGGTTCAAAAGTGTTGCATGCCATAAAAATATCAATGTACTTAAGCCATCACGTATTTCATGTATATTTAATTTACTGTTTTCAATTATCCTCTTTTCTGCTCCCCATTAGTCATGAAGACTGCATGCATTAGAGCAGATCAAATAAACCTGAAATCTGTGGCACAGTTTTTATTGACTTGAATTTATTTATTTATTTACTTACTAACTTACAGAGAGATTTCGTGATACAGGTTATCATTAACCTCTTTATATAGTCTCCTCCTCTTCTATCAGCTTTTACTTCTGGCATCCTGCTACTAATTTTCATCACAGTCTCTTGGTTTCCAGCCTCCCCCACCTAAACTTCTATTAAACACTAATAAGAGTCCTGAGTTTGCTTGCTGATTTGCTCTGCAAGCAGATATAGATTATGCTAAGCCGACTGGAGATGGCAGATTTTTTGAAAAATTTATACACAATGTGGGATGAATAAACTATAACCATGCATATTTACAGGGATAATATCAAAATGAAATACTCTTTTCCACCTTCAACAGCAGGTTCTTTCTCCAATAGCTAACTTCTTACACTTTTCTGAAGGAAGATGGTTCAAAGAAAAAACATTTCTACTTAGGCAAGATCTTTAAAAATAGTCCTAAGCACACAACAGAAAAGTTTTCAGGAGAAAAACTGAAACTTTCTTCTGTCTTCCAAGAAGGCAATAGGTCCCACTGATAAATTAAAAAATAAAATAGGAGGAGGAAATATTGATACCTCGCTACATCCAATGACTAAAGTGCCAAGCGCAGCAAGCTGTTTGCTGCGTTTGAGGCAGAATTTTACAGGGCTTGTTTCCCAACACAGTTTACAGCAGCTGTCAGAATCAACTATGAGGAATCTATGAGATTCATTTAGATGCACTTGCATAGTAAATGTTCTTCTCAGTATATTCCTTAAATACAAAAGAAGTCAAACCATGCTCTGTCAAAGTATGTTGCAAAAACAAAGGGTGTTGAGACTTTAAAAAAAAGTCACAGAGTGCTTTACTACTCCTTAAATAAACATAAACTCCTTTTAACTTTAAACTTTATATACTTTATAAACTTTAAACTTTAAACTTTATACTTTACTTTACACTAAACTTTAAACTTTATAAACTTTAAATAAACTTTAAAACTCCTTTTAAATAAACATATTTAAACCTAGAGCTAAGAAGTGTTCATTTTTAAAAGAAGAGGTGGGGAATTTTAAATAACGGATTAACTGCATAGCTGAAAAGACGATAGTGGGGAATAGTGCTGTTATGATGATAACCACAGGTGTCAATAAAGTGCAAACTTTCAGCAAGACTGCAGCGTATCAAAACGGTTCCTCTGCCATTAAACGCATACCTGAATGTTTCACGAAGCCATTGATCCAAGTGGCCATTTGCAAGTCATGTCCTGTCTGAAGGACTCACAGGAATCAATAACCTCAGGTTTCTATTCTGAATTATTCATTTGGTCTTTGCAGGACAAAAAGCAGTTTTGTCTAATGCACTATCACTACATCCCTGTAGCACAGTGATTTTGAACATAAGAGTTTCTATGGAAAACAACCACGGAGTAGTTTTAAAAGCATTTTGTCCAGCTGCTTATAAAGCCTTCTTGCCCCAAAGACCCTTATACTAGGGACTTCTGGAGCAGCTATTCACCGTACAGGGGTGCTGCTGCCCCTTGCTCTGTTAGCAGACACACATGACCTTTCCTGACACAAAATATGAAAAAAAGGTTCTCCCTTGGAGGGAAACTATTTTTATGTTCAAATATCGTGTATTTCTATTTGTCATTAGAGCAGTGATTCAGCCAATCTCTGCTTATCTTGCCTTCAGATCCATTTTATATACACTGTAATTTCTAATAAAGAAATCTCAGTACAAAATATCTTCTTTAACCTGTCAAGACTAAGCTTTGGTACTACAAAATATTTTTAAACTGGCTTGAGAAAGGAAGCAAAGGAGAAAGAAGAATTTGTCTGCTTTTACTCATTTTTCGTCATCACCTTCTCTGTTTTCTCCTCCTCCCACTTGTATCTCGATTTCCTCCTTCGTCTCACACTTTTCTCATTCTGTCCGTAGATATCCGGGTCTGGGATTCCAACGAGTGTAAGAGGAACTTCTGGGCGTTAGTGAAAGAAGGATTTCACTTCAGGTTCTTTTAAGATCACGTGAATGAAAACCTCTCCTTCCACAAACGTACCTGCTTTTGTTGAGTCAGGGGTTACTTCCCGCTGTAAAAAGTACTACCATTTAACATACTATTTTGACAGCAGCGAAGTCAAATACCTGCTACAAGCAGATGCGTGTTTAGAGAAGCTGCGAGAGGAGCTCCTTACCCGAGCGCCCCACTCACCACGCCAGGAATGTGACCAGCACCCTGGGAGCACATACCGCAGCACCCGCCAAGGCTACCTCCAGTATCTCGCCTCTCCCGGCCGTATGTCAACATCCAGCAAAAGATAACGTTTAAACTAGAGCTCCACCATCAGACGTTACACCGTAGCCTTAGCAAGCGCAATACAGTAATCAGCCCTGAGAACGATATTATTCAAAACGAAGGAACGTCAGCATTTAAAAAAAAATGTAGTGACGATCCCTTTGGCCTTGAACCGTGAAATATGAACGTAATTTGAACAACTGGATTTTGCAAACAATATAATTATGTTATGTATCTCTACATAAAACTTCGTATCTCAAGATTGTTTACAGGAAATATTTTTGCAATGACTACGCTTCTGCTGCAGCAAAGCACACAAATACATGCTCAGCTAGTCAGCTGGACTGACAAGGGATTAACCTTACACACTAAAGTTCAGCATCCACTTGCACAGTTTGAATCCAACAGAAACAAAGACGGGCACAGGGCAGAAGGGTAACTATTTCTCATCCACATTGTAATTTGTGGTTACTCAGTGAATCCCGCATACACAGAATTTAACTAAAAGAATGGCAGCAGACTTCCCTGCCTTCCCCCATGAACAACGCTAGCCCGTAAAAGCATTATACTGCTGACCTAGAAAAAAACTCTTTTGAATATACTACTATAAAGGGACAGAAGTCCGGTACTTCCCTGAGGACATTATGTTATAAGAGAACAAGAGATTAATTAAAATGGGCAAGGAGTGGACTAAACAAGGAGGGAGAAGTAGGGGGAAAAATAGAGGGGAGGGGAGGAAAGGAGAGAGGGAGGAGGCAGAAGAAAAGAGAAAAAAGAAAAAGGAAGAAGAAATGGAAAATGGAAAAAAAAAGAAAAAGGGGAAAGAAAAGAAAAAGGTAAAAAAGATGATAAAAAATACATAGGATGGGGGGGGGGGGGGGGGGCAAAGCGGCAAAGCACAATCTCCCCTCATGGCCGTAGCCATAGCTGGGGTTCCCCTACATGCATGGTCTGGTGCTCTCCATGCTCTCACCCCTTCCTTGGTCACGTTCATCCCTTCCACACCTAGGTGTGACATGGCGCAGTCAGAGGTAAAGTGCGCACGCTTCCTTCCCTGTCAGTGGAAAGGAAGTGCTTCCTAGACACACTTCATCTCCCCCTACGGTAGAGGTCTAAGACATCTAGAAGGCTTGTTCTCGCTACCATCTATAAAAGGAGTCTAAATAATTAGCTCAAACATAACTGTTGAGATGCCTGAAATAAGCCGTTTTCTACCTTATTGTCTGCAATAAGCTATGGCAGTCAGTAGGAGTTGCATGTATTTTGTATCAAATTCAAGGTAATAAAGCTGAAAACTATGGGTCTAACAACTTTAATGCGTACACCATGACAATTCTAGTGACCCTACAAGAAATTCACTCATTTATGACGCTAATTTTTTCTACATTCACTCCATTATATAGTATTTTCTAAATAAGCCCTTCTGTCTGGTATCTTAAGAGACAGGGCTTACGGATTGTTGTGATTTTAACTTCCACGCAAGTCGCCGTCGTAGAAATAATGCCATAAGAACAGAAGTTTGACAACTGTATCGCTGACCGCTTTCAGGCTGATTTATTTCCAAAACAAAGTTGAGTTGCTACTAAAGTTTCAAGGTAATGGAAGATATACAGTCAAATTCTATTTCTGCAAATTAACAGTCTTCTACTTGAATTGTAAAGTGAGCAAAATCTGAGACGAAAACCAAGGCCAGCAGTACACATATGTATAGTCACTCACAGAGAATGATTCAGAGATGAAGGCCTAAGGCCACTGACCTTGGCAAGCAAGCCAAAAGGATTTAGACTGACCTGCTCACCCCTATTTTCTTACAGGTTTAGGGCCCAAATCTTCTTTAAGCTGCTCCCAAGAGGCTGAGTGTATGGCAACAATGACTGTGCACGTTTTAAAATCATGTAAAATAATAGTGCACATGAATACCATTTTCAATACACTGCTCTTCTGTAAACACAGGCATAGTTTGTATTAAAGGATTGCTCTCCAAAAAGCTTCAGACAGGCTTTTCCACTTTGAACAGAAAATTACATCTATTAAATGCATCTCTAATATGAAAACAGATTAGTAGCCTTTGCAAACACAGTAACAATTATCTTAAATCATAAGGACAAATGCATGACAGTTAATCTAGAGATTGCATTTTGCCAGATTACTGGCAGTCATCTTGTACACTGTTTGTTTTTTTTAAATCTAATTTGCCTGAAGTATTGGACAACAGATAAATTTCTTACACTGTAAATATGAAGTAAAATCCGGAGAACAAGGAGAAGGAACAGGTTTGCAGTCTACGGTCTTTTCTCACTAACAAGTGCAAACCCTCTGCAAGGACACGAGGTCATTTGGGTATTCCAGGACAAAGGTGAGGACGTGTCCGACTAGATGGGGCACTTGGAGCAGCTGTTTTACACAGCTTACCTCCTTTGTGTCCAGCAGATCTACAAAGGAAAACCTATCAGCGTGATCCGCAAGTGCCATTTCGTGAGTCCGAACCCACCCCACCCACAGAAAGCTGCGCACAAATGCGGTGCATAGGCCAACGTTAGGATGCTCCTGGTGGATCTGTCATTGCAGGACGGACGGCAAGACCACGCTGGAAGAGAGGTCTCCTCCTAAGCCACGAATGGCGTCCACAAAACTGTGACCTATTTCATGGAGTATCACCTGGGCTTTGCTAGCTTCCTAAAGTCACTTCTTCTTCACCAGGTAGCCTGGTTTACAATTTTTTAAAGATATAAAACCAGAATTCTGCATCTTCTAAATGTTCTAGAAGCCCCCACAGTGCAGCAAAGCAGCAAAGAGAAAAATCATTAAATCATTACATCTCCCCGCTAATTGTATTTTGCTCTAAATGTGAACACATGCAAATCTTTCCAACAGCATCTGAACATTATACTCATCAATTAAATCTCAACTCTGACAGTTTGCAGATACAATTTTATTTAATGTGACTTCTGCATGAAATCAACCTCTGGGAGAAAAAAAAAAAAAAAAATCAAAGGAAGTTATGTTAAGTAATTATACAATCTGTTTCTCCAGAGAGATGTCTAGGTTAGACAGCGGGGCTGAAACAGCAGATTAAATTTAGAACTGAAGGGCCATGCAGTGAAGGTGAACTCACAGCCTTTAGTTCTCTGCTGACTAAAAGCTGCACATGTTGTGAAAATGATGTGTTGTGCCCCTGAGGCAAAGTTCACTGTTATTCAAAAGGAAGATGTTGGGAAATGATTTTCCTCTCTAGAAAGCCTCTATTTCTAATCCATGAGCAGCATACTGATGCCACTGGATGACCTAGCTGCATCCTTCTCAAGGTTATTTCCTCATCCTCATACTAATACGGTACTTCAAAAAAATTTTTTTTTTTTAATTTGCCTTCGCAGTGTTGCTACAGCCATGACAGTCTAAAGCTATAAAAGAGTCACGCTTTGCGGAAAGAAATAACGTCCCTTAAATTTAGACTCAATTTCATTTCAAATGCAAGCATTCAAAGAGATCACTTTGGGATTTCAGACAGCAGTATTTCAGCTCCCCCATGACTCCTCAAAGACAAAGTACATCCATAAACCTTACAATTTAAGATCTTCCTAGTTTGAGTTCCTTATTACATACAAGGCTACTACATTCTGAAATCAAACATTTAGTAAAACGCACAATCACTGCTGTAATAATCAGTCATCCAGATATCACAGAAATATCAACTGACCTTCATAAGATGCTGATTTATCCATTTTGTGAAGGTCTTCTTTTGTACTTTGTCCCGTTCATCTAGAGGAAAAAAAGGTGAAAAGAAGTGTTTTCAACAGTTCTATAAACAACACAGAAGATTTCTGCAGACAGCTTTATATAATTAGCAGTCTAGCAATGTTAAAAAAAAACAGAATACCATGTGAAAGTTCTGAAACGTCTAATTAAAATAATAGCGTGCAAATGTTTTTCCAGTACATCACAGCATGTCACACACAAGTTTCTTGAACTTCCAAGTGAGTTCCTTTGCTGTAAAAGCTAGAGCCCTGCTGTTAGAAGAGTAAAAATACTAATAGAAAGATAACTTCCTAGAAAAAGTAAACCATTTCCTAAGATGTACTAAAAAGATCAAGGCTGACTTTGCACGAGCTACAAATACTACTTCCAGCCTCTAAAATCTAATTAATTATTAAAGCATTTACCAGTAGAAAAACCTCTATGTGAAAGCCTGTCTTTTGGTCACTAGGCTATTTGACTACAACATCACTCTTGTTCCAAAATGCAAGTCTGAGCTACAGCTTTACTCAGAGAGAGCACCCTCTTTCCTTTGATCTTTTATAAAACAGGGATGTTCACTAACCAGGTATGGGGCCTAGCTATTGCCAACAACTCACTCTTTGGTGCAACAGTTAGCGTGAATGCTTCCCAATGAAACATTGGGAAGAAAACAATAAGAATAGCCTGAAACAGAGTAAGAAACCATCCCTCTTACAGATAGCAAGTATATATATGCATTCTAGAGCCAGGTTAAAGAAATAGTAACTACCACTCCAGCCCAGAAGTTAAATAACCTCTGCAAACCTATCTGGGGTCGTTACGCAGTCAACGTCCAGCACAACTGCTCCAGAGCAGATGCCTTGGCCCCATTCAAGCCCTGGAGCTCCCCGGCGGCAGGAGCCACGGTGCATTAGGACAGGTACTATCTGCACAAGCCTAAAACAGCAAGATCCCTTAAGACCCTGCACAACAGAACTGCAGCTGTTTCACTGACTTGGGCTACTTGTAGGGTGGCTGGGAATTAGCAGGGAGCCCAGGTAGCAAAACAAGATCTCTTCTTCAGCTACCGCCATCACTACAAGATTGAATCATAGCCTGTGTTTTACATCAAAAATGTTATTTTCACATTGGTCAAAGGTAGAAGCAGCAAAAAAAAAAAAAAAAAAAAGGGCAAAAAAAAGGTCACCCGAAAATTTCAGGGAAGTCCATATTCGTGGATTTTCAAGTCTCTGCCGTGACACTGAGGTCTTTCAAAATGACATGAGATCATAAGATAGTCCATCCTAGGCCAAAATGAGCACTGCACCATGTTTCTGACTGCAGCGAGACATGAATGCTTCGGGAAAGAACGTAAGAACAAAGCCAAGCAAAAGCATGCAATGCTTTCCTCTATATCATCTTCCAGTCCGCAGCTTACAGACTTTATAAACACAAAGATGTGTATAAGTGTGTAAGAGTCAAAGATGAATTTTTTTCTAGGTATTTTACCCTTTTTTAAATACACCTATAATTTTGGCATCCACGGTTCACTGTGGCAATGAGTTCCACAGTTAGTGTCTGCTCTGTACACGTTACGTTCAGCTTTCTGCAGGACTGTGACTATTCTTTAACCAGCTTTCTCCTGGCCACACAAGATCTTATGAAGTTCTGTCATGTTCCTCTCCCTCCTTTACAGCTCCGCACTCTTATCCTAGCTGAGGGTCCTAAAAGAGGCTTAAGGGACAAACTAAAGAGCAAAGCAAGCAGTATTGAAGAGGAAAATCTGGCAGATTAAGACATACACCTTTTGCTATATATACACCTTTTCTACAACCTTCATTTAGCAATATAGCATTTCCAGTGTAATTTACCATAATAAGTAAGCAGCTCTGGTTCAGCAGATGTAAAGAACAGAAAAACTCAGTAACTCAGAAACGAAAGAAATTCAGAAATGCTTTCACTTATAACTGTTCTGTCATGGATAGCTGTTTAAAAGGTTTTCCAAATTCCAGGATTTAATATTCCCGCTCACAAGTGTATAATTCTTTTTTTTTTTTAAGGTAACCTCAGCTTGTTTTGACTAACTACCTTGAAAGTTTACATCTGGGGAAACGTTATTGTGACAAGAGTAATAAAAAAAAAGTTTAAACAAAATCCACTTCCTTTTCTCTTTTTAGAATATGTAGTGACTATTAATTTCAACTCTATTTTCAATTAAAATGCTAACCTAAGTAAAAGAGTGATGCTTACTACCCCATATTCCTTTTATTTTTATATATATATATCTATATCTATACACACACACACACACATTACACGTACACTCAGAAAAATTTTTACCTATGACAAATACAAGTGTAATAAGGAAGAAAACTGTCACCTGTTATGTTGTGAAAAACACAAGGATTAAAAAGTGTTTTTAATCAAAACCAAACTCCTCCAAGAAGAGAAAACGCACGTTAGAATCAAAGCACAGTGGAACAGTATCTAGCGCGCTCAACTTCAAAGCGACGCACCAAATCAAAAACACCATTTAAAATAACCAGAGAACATGGCAACTTAATCTCTGCGACAGAAATACAAAGCTGAGCAATGAAACCCAGTGCAAGCCTCTGAGGAGGGGTCCGCCCTTCCCATTTCGTGAGAGGCTTCTCCCCGCTGCGCGTCGGCTCTCTGCCCGGCGCAGCTCCAGGGCAAAGCAGACACCGCTGCAAGCCAGAGCCCAGCAGTCAGTCCCCTCTTACTGACCCATACAGCACATTTGCTCCACCAGCTTGGGGCTCCAGTCCCGCTCCGCCTTAATAAACTGTCTCATTCTTCACTTCAAAACTTCAGAGTTTCTTTTCTTTTCGGGAAAAGGAGAGCAAAGTAGTGGCTAGGGCTTCTCCTGGCTGACAGAAAGTAGCAACTCCCCTTTTTAAAAAAAAAAACACATGAGCAAACAGTCCCTCTGCTGTTACCGCAAGCACAACACAAACCCTCTGGATTTAACTCACAAGAAGCATTAAATTAAGCCTATACATGTGTGTTTGTTTTTTTAAACTTTAAGCACACTAATACATATCTGAGTACAAATATTAAGCTTTGCAAACAAGGAAGTCTCTTCCCTTGCTTCTGCGAGCAGCGCGCAGGAAGGTAAGGACGTCATCGCGAAACGAGCAGTAGCAGCGCCATGGCAGCGGAGGCATACAGGTGAGGCCGCCGTTGCAGAACGGAAACGCATCTCGTTAGATCCTCTGAACTGCAGATCATAACGACAGACCCTCAATGGCTAAATAATCATTTTGAGCCTCTGTACCTTCAGCTGCTATTGCAGGCACATTCTGATATATCAGACCGATTAAAAGTCTCTCTTATGCTTTATATACCCAGACAGTGCCTCAGGAAAATGTCTGTAGCCTCTATCTATCATCTTAACAGATGTGAAACCTACTCTATGAATCTACACTGCAACATCAGGGCAAAGTGTCAAGCACCTAAAGCGGCTGCAGACTAGAAAATTTGTATTTCAAAAGCAGTGGTCACAACTTAAGTGTCCCGTTGTGTGTTGCTGCCATTCACCAATCCAAATTACAAATTCAGAGGCCACATCCTTCTAATCCAGATGCCCTCTTCCATGAGTCTTTATTGCTTGTATGGAGCGCAGCATGAGCAAACAAGAACAATTTCTCAGGAAGACACTTCCCCGACCAGGACGACCCCAGCGCCTCTCCTTGGGATGCTGTCCTGGGAGGAGCAGCTGGGAACTCCTCCATATCACAACTGTAAATCACCTGGCAGCAACTACCTCCCGGGCCATCAGCTTGACAGAATAGAAAAGTGCACTTATGTCTCGAGACTGACATGAGGAAAGGCAAAAAGAGTGAGAGTTGTACAAGAGACCAAATCTCTTAATTTTCTAGATAAGCTGCCAATTTCTGTACTTCTTTCTTAATTCTAATGGTGAAAAGATCAAAGTTGGAAGTTCCTCCACCAGGGACAGATTTGCAAAATATATCCATTTCCTGGCATCTTCACGCACTGCTAAGTTAAGCTTGCTTCTCCTCTGATACTTGTTTACCTCCAAGAGTGATCAGCTAGACAACAGGTTTTTCTACATTCACCCAGGTGTTTTCAAAAGCCCTGATATCCTTTACTCCTTACTGATGTACAAATTCACTAATTCTTCTGCACCTATTGCTTCTATTTACAACACTGATTTACATTAAACTCAAAAAGCTATATTAAAAGAACATTATTACGGTTGTAAAATGAAGCATTCAGAAATGGAGTTAGAACAGGAATGAAAACTTGCACTGAAGCCTTAATATAACTCTTTCAGGAATAGGCACTATGATATTTAATTAAATGATCATTTATTATTTTTTCATAAGACTCTCCATTGTCTAGTGCATAGACGGGATGCTACTCATTTGACGAACACTTATTCAATAACATATTTGCTGTTGCTGTTGAACCACCAGACCCATCCGTTGCTTGCCTTCCAAACTCTGCTTTGAAGAATAAATTTGTTTCATTATAGGTTTTCCTCTGGTATTCCTAACTATAGTGAGTGAGCACATACTACAGAATAAATTAAATTTTTGTTCAAAACTCCTATGAGAGGGGGGTGCCGTTATTCCCATCCTATACAGAAAGAACATAAAAAGAACTGTATTAACAACTAGGTGCTGAGACACTGAAAAAATCCAGCTTTTCAGAGAAGTCTTATGTTCAGAAGTTAGTTATTCTCTCCAGGTTCTGGTGTAGGCCTGAGCGCTCAGCGCTTCTGCAAACTAGACCTTGGCATCTCAAGCAGACATGGTCAAAAAATAATGCACAACTGATGCATGACCTCTTGGGAAAACATCTCTTTTACGATACTTACCCAGAATGACATAACAGTACTGTGGAAGTAACAGAGGAAAAATCCAGTTCTCCAGGCAGCTCTCAAACGCCTCACCTAGGAGACCTTCCTCTCTGCTTCTGCAAATTCAAACTTAACTTTCCACATGCCTTCCAAGGGCTACACCAATTTATTCATTCTCTCTCATGACTCAAGAACAATGAAACACCCAGCAAACCTATCAGAGTCTGAGCCTGTCTCCTGGAACCTACAATTTCAGTTTAAACAAGTCTTACTTGAAAAGTTAGCAATACAGAGTTTTGGATAGGGAAGTACAGAACAACCTTAATGATAGGGAATTCACCAGCTTTCATGTAATACATTATTAAATATTCTTTATTATAGCTGTTTTTAAAGAATACCTATTTGTAAGCCTTTTATATCAATGTGGACTAACTATCTAAAATAATGACTCAGTGAAGGATACCCCTGTTACAAAGAACTGAGATTACCTTTGTTACTTGTATGGTCTCCTAAACTCGATCAACTCAGAAATGAATAAAAGAAAATTCAAACATAAAATCAGTAAAGCGTATGAGAACAGATCTATGCTATGAATTGTGTGCTATCACATCAAATTTTCATTAAGACACACAGCATACAAAATCCTACATACTTCGGCAATGACATACAAAAATCAAACAGTATATCCTTCCTGCTATTAAGATATCAAGGCTGAATTCGCATTTGTGTATCTATCAAATTGACAGCTGTGGTGAGGTCTTGCAGAAATATTTAAAACATTTTGGGGGAAAAAAAAAATGCTTAGAGACCTGATATGGGGATCTTTGCATTCAACCTCACTATCAAAGTTGAGAGAAACACTGAGTCTGTAACTGCTATAGTTTCAGGACCTATTTCAATGTGGCCAATGTTTGCCATTAGAAAAGAACTATGGGAAAACAGGGAACTCAAGTTATTTTCAAGTGGTTTCTAACTTAAAAAAAGAAAACTGTGAATAGTTAACAATTTAGTCACTCAAAGCTAGAATGGCAGTAAAAACTTAGTGTTTGTCAGCAAAGATTAGATTCTCAACTAAAGGATTTCCACTGTCGGTTCTTGCCACCCTCCCACCCCACCCCACCCCAAAATCCTGGGTAAATATCACAGGGTTTGGGGGGGGCAGTAACAGGCTCACTTGACAATCCAGCTTTTTATTAGGTGTTTGCATTCTCTAACAGTGTATTTTGCTACATAGTGCTTTATGTTTCAAAAGACTACTTCATACGTAATATTTTCATATATAAAGTTACCATCCTTAAGTGGGCTGCTCTTGAAGAGCAAGAGATTCCTGTCAAGCTTAAAAGTAGTATTTTATATTTGAACACGTTTGCCATTTATTATTTGATCAGCTTCCCCTTGGATTTATGAAGTCAAAACTCACAACGTTACTCGTTCGCGTCCCTGTTGGTGTTCACACATCAAGACAGCCTGGGGAACAGCGCTAGCTGTTTGCAGTAGCTTGCCCTGGAGACAGCATCACATTACTTCTTTTTTTAGAAAGACTGAATAGAGGCCTTGTCAGCCAAATACAAAATAAGAGGGTATCTGGAGACAGACTGGTAAGGTACAGAGTTTAGATAATACAAAGGAAGAAAGACTGAGGACATGGAGCAAGAAAGAAAGATGGTCTGCATGTAAAGAGAAATAATTTTAAAAATATATACACATATACAGTCTATGAGTCTAGACAATGAAATCTGGATAACAGAATTCAGGACAGACAAAATGATGGGGCTCACTCCGGTGGAAAATCAAGCTGCCGGAAAATCAAGAGACAGTAGACTAGGCAAGGATTCTTATACAAAGCATGTATCTTACTATAAAAAAAAAAATGCAAGCAAAAATGAATACTGTTAAGTAAGGCACAAACTCTTAAAACGTATAGCCTTACAGAGACGCACTTCTTAACAATGGAGACCTAAAGTGTCTTTTAAAAAAAATCTTATTTCAGTCACGTAAAAATTCCTTTATTTCTCTTTCCCGCTTGTTGCTTATTGCCATCACTGTCTCTTCTGACAAGTTTAAATTCTCCCTCCGTTGGCTCACAGGCGTGAAGCTTCAGTCACCAGTGAAGGGTCCTACGCATCCATAAAGGTGCACGAATCGCCATACCGGTACTTATACATAAACGTGTCTTTTCGGACAGAAAGATGAGGCACAAAGTGCTCCTTTCCTTCTCAACATATTACTCCCAAATGTCTAAAAAATAAAACTGATGTAATGATATGAGGGAAAGTTAGGTTACGCCGGAAAAATTTCCATCAGTCACCAGAAAAATCTAAGGAAAGTGCTCACACCCCTAATAGTTATTACTTATATTTAAAACCTAGGAGGAAAACTTGCACTACCCGCTGGAGTTCCCATCGCTGTCCTCAGTACCCTTGGGTACAAACCATCCAAGGGTGGGAAAAGCATCTCCAGATCCTTCTCCTCTTTCTCCCAGGGCAGTCGCTACCAGCTGCTGTCGGAGGAGGACACCGGGAGGATGAATCTCAGGGCTGCCCCCGCGCGTGTCACAATCAGCTGCTACCACCATCACAAAGGTACCATCACAAATGCACCTATTTGGCAACTGCCATCGGCTAACGTGTATTTTCCCAGAAAAGGTACTCGCTGTCTTACTGCCTCTTCTGCTAGAGTGCGCATTCATATAAGTTTCTTTCAAAATAGTGACTCCTCTGTATTCCCATTAGATGAGCCACGAACGCTCACAGGGCTTCATTTTTTATATGTCCTATCAGACCATATATGCACATCACTATGGAAATGATTCAAATTTACTCCTACCCTGGGCTTTGCACTGTTAATTGGAATAGCAATGAAACACGAATCTCAATTTAGGTCTTCTCCCAAATTCTCTGGTTCCTCCAATTATGTTGTGAAGAATTTAAATATCTTTCCCCTTACTCTCCTCTCCTCTGAAAAGCAATCAAATTTCTTACATATTAGGGTAAAAGGTCACATACACAGTTGGTCTGATTACAAGCTCTGCCTGTTTATTCTAAAATCTGATACCCCATCACACTCTGCATGTATTACACTGTGGACTACATGGATCAATAGCTGAGGATGAACTAGAAATTTTGTGTTGTTCCAGGAGCTACAGATATTATCAAACATATTATCAAATAAGATCAAATGCAGACCTCACTGAAGTTAACACTAAAGCCCTCACTGACTTTCCTGCGATTAGGGTCCAACCTTATGACTTAAAAACACTTAAGGATCTCTGATAAAATTTTCAAATAGGATATCTTTACCTTTCACAGGGCAAAATATTACTGTAAATTTTACTCATCAAATCATTTTTATGGATATGTGTTTAGCTAAAAAAATACAACTGTTTTCTGAAAAAATGATCTTTAAAAAAATGAGTGATGTCATTTATAGGTAGAATGTGAACTAAATTTGATGACAGGCATAAACGCACCAGACTGTGAAGTGCTCAAATATTACAAAAGCTCAAGCAAATACCACGCTAGAAAAATATAAGGATTGAAAATAAACCGGAGAACCTGACTACTTTTATTTTGTGCTACATTCAGTCATCCCGTAAGCGGGACTCCCAATGAAGTTGTCTTGACTGCAACAGCTGCAAACAGAATCCAAAGATATCACCCTTTCATTCGGATTTAATGCACGTTTATCCACTAAACTTCAGTGATCGACTTTAGCAGCTTCCCAGCCTTACAAGCACAGCAGTGACACATTACTGCAGATTAATTTGCCGAGAGAAAACTAACATACTGCAGGAGTTTAAGTGTTTTGATTTGGGACAACAATACTTATCTTTGGAAATCTGCAATCCTCCACGACTAAAGACGACTACTAACTCTTTTAATAAAATGTCTATATTTCTGGATAGACTAGACCACTCAATTTTAAACGACTTGCTTTGATATTTTAGCAATATACTTGCAATGAAACAAAACAGTTTGTAAAAGTATGCCTTTAGTCACATGCAAACTGTTCCATTTGCTGTGTCATCCGCTCTGGTAAATGGCTTCACAAATCAGAGCTCCCTATCTGTAAGATAAATTGCTATTCCGTTGTAAATGAAATGTAACACTTTGATTTTTATATCCCTGTAACAATCTGTTAAGTGATTTGATGCGCCTATTAGGATTCAGCTACAGAGCAACTATAAAACCGAAACATTAGCCGCACCTTCCCTCCAGCTAGTTGTTCCTGCAGTGCTTCTGAACCACAAGTCCCAATCCTAGATGCACACAAACAAGCAGAGTTTCCCTGAATCTGTACGCGATGAAGATCCAGACGAACCCCACGTACTCAGCCAACTCTAGAGAAGATGCAATGGAGCCCAGGCAGCTCGAGCTTACTGCTTTGGCTGGGATGTCCCTCTTGGCCCAGCAGCTCCTGCTGGCACACTCCGGACACCCTTAAACTAGCCTCATAGGGTAACAGCAGCAACACAACTATCTGAATTAGCACTCTGAGCCCCAGACAGGTTTTTCAGCTCATGGAGACCTGGCTGATTATGGCTAAACTTTTACCAGTATCCACACTAGCTACTTCCCAGATCATGCATGACAGCCTGAACATCAACATTCATCATCCGGATTAATATCAAGAGAGATGGTAACTGAAACAAAGACATAAGGCGTAACATGGAATAGTGGTCTATATTACCACTACAGTGTGCTAGAAACAAAAGATGACTCTGCTCCTCCCTCTGAGATTAGGATTAAGCTCTCACCTCCAAAAAATATCAGTCACAACACTTCCACTGACTTTGACAGAGCTGTGATCCTCGTTTGTCAATGTGTACACAGAGATGTACAAAACCTGAAGTACAGAACTGACCAGCTCACCATTAGGCTTGCGATGCTCTGTTATATATAGTACCTAAACCTCACAAATAAAGGAGAATACCGTACTACAGTAGATGGCAAATAAATGCTCTGTGACCTGGAAATATTCAAAAATTTGCTAATTGCACACCCATCTGGCCCAAAAAGAAACTGCACGCATCAAATTCTCAACTGGACCTTATTCTGCCACTGCTTTCCAAGCAGAATAAAGAATTCAGCTGGTCTTCTCCCAAAACACATGGGGATTACTCACTCGCATAAAATCCGTGCAGGTTTGCCTGCGTTTGCAACTCTACACAGAGGATGCTACGTAAATCTGTAATTAGTGGAACAAGAACTGCCCTTGTGATGTGAACTACAGGTGCTTAAGTTAATAACACCCATACCTGTATGGATGAACTGTTGTCACCCAAGTGTGTGCACAGAAAGGTAAACCAGAGGAATCCCATGGAATCACTTCATATTCATAGGATCTAAGCCAGCAGCACTTTGTAAATAGCTACCTCACTCCTAACCTGCAATGACACATGAAACAAGCTCAAAAACCGTTATTCTAGCCATGTTGTAAATGGCTCAGAAACACAAATCAAATAAGGGTCCCAGCCACTGAAAGTATACAGCTGAAGCATACAGCGAGGAATCAACAACAGATACAAATAGATTATGGGAGAAATACAAGGAAATAATGAGATAATACACTGTCACCTGTACACCTGTTCCACTTTTTAAAAAGTTAGTGTAACCTACTACCCTCTTATTGCAAGAGCTGATTCGATTCTTACTCTTCTCCTTGCTTACTATGCCCATACGCTTCTTCTTATATATAACTTCTTACCAGTTAGGGTCTCCACTCTCAAGATTTGCGTTACTAATGAATTCAGTCTCTCTCGCTTTCCTGCACTGTTCCAAATAATATTCCTGTTTTTATTCAATTTCCAACTTAAAACCATTTCCGGACGAAAACATCGAGAAGAGAAATAGAATACTGGTTGATCCAGATAGCAAAAACCCTTTTAAAAGTTACACATTAGTATATTTACTTGTTGCAGAGACTTACGGAGTGGAGATATGACATGATCAGCAAGAACACAATTTTATAAAAAAAGCATTTAGGCCTTTTTTTTTTTTAAGGGAATTAACCAATTTGGATTAATTAAAATTACGTAGAACAGTCTTATCCAATAGTGTGTGATAGATCTTCACGTCTGGTGCTTTCAAGACTGGAAAAAATCACTACAGCCTAACTGCTGCACTAGCACAATATGCTGTGTGCAAAATTCCTAAAGCTCAGTGACCCTCTAACGTATTTCTTTCTGTGTGGCTCTCTCCTTGAAGCCCTATAGTTGGACAGGTTTTTGACTCTATTATAAAGAGAGCAACAAAGCAAAACTCCAGAGATGGCAGTGAGCACCACTGAAAAATTGACATAAAATATCTGCTTTCCAATTTTATTCAGCTTTCAGTGTTATTTGATTTCTGCCTTTTACAGAGAGAACACCCTTGCGAAAATGTCACATCTAGCCATCAACACACACAAAATCTGTATATAGTTTAAAAGAACATCTCAGTGGACATTGCACTATCCTGCATGGTTTGTCATAGCATCTCTTGACTTGTGGCTGCATGACTTTCTCAGATCACCACCTCAACAAGATTTTAAAGTCAATTTAAAAAAAAAAAAAGATTTTGTTTTTTAGTGAGGGATCAGGAAGCTTTGATGCAGATTAAAAATGGGTTTGTAAAATACCAGATGATAGTTTATATACTTTAAAATACTAAGGTGAATCTTTTTAACTGAAATCCCCTACTGGAGTGACGTGACTAAACCAAACAGCAAAGGTTTGCCAAACTGCTGCCTATCTTAACCAGTCTAGTGCAAACTGAGGACACAATAACTAGAAACATTGTACTAAGAGAACAGAATTGTGACCATTTTTCCCAAAAACCCCAGAAGTCAGCAGAGATTTACACTGACTCTGTGCTTTTTCTGCCCTTTCACTCTAGCACCTATGGAGTCCTGCTCCACTGTTTACTCTCTCCCTTTGAGAAAAAGTAGAGGGATAAATTCCGAGAAATCCATGGAAACGTCCTGAGAGAGGAAAAGACGACCCAGAATAGTGGTGTTCCCCTCACAAAATGAGGCACCATCCTTTGAAGTCCTATGCTTGGAGTGGATATGCTAACTCCAGCCAGCCACAGAGCATGAAAAATCGGAAAAGAACAGCTAGGTTTCCATGTAACACAACGTATCTCAAAACGACACAGCTTTACATTGCCATTTGCTCAATACAAGCTAACGCTAGGAAGTTTCCATGCAACGTGCAAAGTATACCAATACACCCACCAAGAGAGTCAAGGAAATGACGGAGCTTGAAAAGAGAATAAGGCTAGAAATCTGTCATCACAGTTTTGGACAAATACATCCAAATCAATTCGGGCCTTGCTCTCCCTCTGATCTTCCCATACCCTGATTAATTCAGTCTGAGCACAGTGTCAAGATAATTAAAATAAGAATCACAATCACCGGACATAAAATCTCCCCATCTGATGTTGACACGACAGAGACGTATATTATAGGGTTCCTGCTTGCTGTCCAGCATCACATTCCCGCTTTGTTCTCCTGTCAGTGTCACGAACAATCAAGGATTCTGCTCCACAACAAAGAAATTGGTAAAAACAAATATGGGAACATTTTCAGTGGCACAGGAAGACAAAGAGCACATACACTCTGAAACTATTATCAGACTTCTAAAGATTTAATATCAGCTCACCCAAAAAATACAGTAGTCTAGCCAACTGGAGGACTTCACCTGAGGAACGCACTTTACGTTAAAAACATGCCTACGATGTTTGGGAAAGGCCATCGACCACTCACTTTTGTCGATTACCACACAAAACCAAAGTAAACACTTCCACCGATTAGGAATGTTTCAAATACACGTTGCATTTCACTGGAAACATCTACAAGCTCTTAGGTCATTTTCCAAAGAGTTATCAGCAAAGCAGTTCTTTCACTCACGCAAACAGAAATCAGCTAACTGAACTGTCTTGACAAAACGTGCAGAAAGATGGTGACTAGAAAAATAGGCAAACTGTTAACTCAAAGCATGAGATGAGACTGCTTCTCAAATAGTCTGCTTAATACCATGGTAAAGGAAAAAAAAAAAAAAACAAACCACACCCAGGGAAAGACGTGGCCCCAATTATCGAACTATCTTTCTCACCTCAAATTCTTATTCTAGACTTCAGAGCTCCTAAAATGTGTAACTGGCTGAGCATTTCTCCAGCTTCCAGATCTCCCCATTTAACCAGCACTGTGGACTTACCGCCTACGTTCACGGTCTACATGAAAATTTGCCTCTGCCTTTAGCTTTCCCAGACAGCTGACACAGGAGCCTTTGCATGACCACAAAATTCCTGGTCTTTGTGAAACAAACCCTCTGCAGATGCTAATGAAGGAAGTGGACAACATAATTCGTTTATGTGGCTAAGCTGATGCTGTAAGAAGTTAAGAGTAAGAGCTCAGAGAAAGGAACTACAGCATCAATTTAGTCACATCAAAAATTATCCTGGAATAGTGATAAGACTCTTTCTTAAAGTGAACTTCCATGCTTAAAATAACCAATTAAAATGACATATTTTGTTCAACAATTTGTTTCCTTCTCAGATTCATGGCAGCACGTACTGATTAATGAAATACAATACCATTTGAATCTTCTGCAATAACCATACAAAAATGATTTATCGAGTTCTGTGACAGGACTAAAGCTTGCTGAACACAGGATCAGTGGGGCCTGGGGAGGATGCAGGTAAGGGCAGGTACCTCTTTCCTCATTGGCCTTATTAACTGTGCAATGACCCCCACCCCGGACTCGGCTGTGCAGCCACAGTGGGCCTGCCGGGGATTTGGCCCTGTGGCGCCAGCCCCAGGGCAGCGCTGGAGGAGCCGGCAGCTCTGCGCAGCCACTCAGGCAGAGAAGTGCCACCAGGAAGGACATTATAAGGGTTCAAGAAGAAGAACAGGTCGCTCCGAGGAAGTCGCTGCCATGCACAAAGAGCAGCGCGCAAGGCGCAACACAGGAACAACGGGCACAGGCGGTTTCGAAAACGGCACTGTTGGAAAAGAGGGAAATTCAAGGAATGAGAAATAACAGGGTAGAGAGGGTGATGAACCATCTTCACAGCAGTGACAAGAAATCACAGGAATGTATCAGAAATATTGACTAGGAGATAAGGCCATCACAAGCTCAACAGAATAAGAAAAAGGAGGAAGAGGAGGACCCGCTTCAAGGAAAAATCACCGGAACAGCCAAAGAGGAAGAAAAAGCAGGGGGGGAAAGGGAGTATAAGCTAATTGTGTCATCATAGCCATAGAGGTCAAACAAGGTGAGGAAGGACTTATAAAAGGAAAGAGAATATAAAGCTCTGTACATGCCAAAACATTCCCTGGCATCAAATGAAACAGTCACATGTAAAATCACTGCTAAACACTGGATTTTCTGCATGTAGTATTTAAGTATATTTACAATATTTAATACTTTAAACAAAAAGCTATTGAAAAGAGGCACATTTTTTGCAATTTTTCTTATTTTCTGCCATTTAAAAATGAAAACATTGCAAGTTCTAAAAACTATAACTGAAGTAGGTATAGAACAAGCACAAAGCTGAACTGCGGCACATCCCAGAGCAGAACAGTAAGAGCTGAAACACGGTCCTACGGCGAAGCCCTGCTTCATCAAACCTCCTGAGCTGGAACGATTTCTGGCACCAGTGACATAGCCAAGACATCTAGACTTTCCCTAGGGCAAGCAATATATGTGTTACAGTTGAGGAGCCACCCAGCTTGGTTCCTGGTAAATGTCACCGGTATCACACTCCCTGACATTTTTTTATTGGCACTTCTCAGCTTCCCTCCAGAAATAAAGTCCTGCTTAGTAATACCATTTACATCTCATCTTGTGAGTCAAAGCACAATCTGGAAAACTTTTTTTTCCCCCTCCTCTCAAAATAGAGGCCCAGGATTCTAAGTGAACAGCAGACAGACACAAAGGTATGGCAGTTTTGCTGCCCAGGAAGTCTAACACTACTTTGGGAAATTACACAAAGATAATAAACATGTATTTTCATGATCATTGAAAACAAGGACAGCTGATTTCCTAAAGGTTGACTGACTTTGGTCTAAGAAAATTGAAATTCCTCCCATAGGCTGAGTGTGTCTTCCTTTCTCTCTCTCCCTCCCATTTGTGGAGTCTTTGGTGTCTAATATGTGGAGCTGTCACGCTGCACACTCCATACACTGGTATCTACTGTTATCTCTTTCCTTTACCCTACTTTCAATAAACTTGTAGAGACTTACTATCTTTGAGATCTCTTCTTTTCTGGCAAATGCGATCAAAATCAGTTTTAAAGTTACTGATGGGAACAGTCAAACATCCAAAACAAGAAAACATAAGGCACAGCAAACATCACGAAAGGTACCAGTTTAATTACGCATAACAGTATCTGAGCGATGATATCCTTTAAGCAGAAAAAAAAAGAATAACTAATATGCAAGAGCTGGAATCAAACTGCTATTCACCCCACTGTGAAAATACACATACAGTCCAACAACAGTCCAACACTCCAAATGAAAGAGAGAGAGAGAGGTTATGCCTGCTAATAGAGGCTGAGAATCTAGTCATTTAAAATGCTCTCTATTTTATTTACAAATCTACCTTCTTAAGAGGCACTGTGCATGCTTTAGGGACATACGAACTCTCTGACACCTACACTCAAGTGCTACTACTCAGATTAACTGCAAATCATTTAACAAGGGCTTATGTGGGCCTAAGGAAGAGTATTTATTCATGAAAGTTTCTTGGATACTTAATAAAGCTCCTCACCAAAAGAATCCGGCTGCCACAGGATCCCTCGCCTAGAGAGCGGCTCTAACTATTTGGATCAGGTGCCAACAGCTATTTTGCCTGTGCTTCTATTTTACGAGGCCTTTCTGTCTACATCATTTTTGGAAGTTCCTCCGTTCAGATATTCTTTTTTAGAGCATAAACACTTTTTGAGCTACATCACGACCAAGATCTTTTTCACAAGTCTAGAAATAAAACCTGAGAGACATCTTCCAGCAAATGAGCAAAAACGTAGTCTTTACAAAGTCTGCCGGGGCGTGGGGAAGACAGCATATGCACAAATCTTAGGGCCACTAGCTAGTGACAAAACTCGTCTTGACTTCAGAGAGTTCACAATTTTCTTCTCTAGTTAAGTAACTCCTTGCAAAGCGTAAGTTACTGAAACAGTATCAACATTTCTGATGCAACTGAAAAATGTGGGAACTCAGGAACCTGAGGAACCCTACCTAACAGGAGAACTATCGCTAAAAAGGGGGATAAAATAGGTTTTAAAATAATGTTAATGTATGAATAATAACTGCAAGTCCCAACAGTTTTTCTAAAAGATCCAGAGAGTTTCCAACTAAGAACAGAGAGGCAAAATTATCAGTAAAAGGTATGTTTGTATACTTAGAGATATCATTTTACGCATGGCCATAATCTTCCTGCCAACTTAATCCTTGGCCTGGTGAGTGACCAAATGAGTCTGCAAAAAGCAAGTGTCAGGCCGATATTCTGCACTCTAAACTTTAGTAGGGGAATTCTGAATGTCTTTAGAGGTACCATACCTTACAGCAAAAACTGAAGTAATATATCTAAAATAATCTTCAAAATTATATTATCCTAATTGATCCCCACCCCCAATAGGCACAGTAAAAAATTAAGGAATTTTCCCTCAGAAGACTTCTCCTTCATTCCTGAATACCGCAGACAATTTTAAAAAGGAAAGCAATAGAAGCACAATTCATCTCACCTAACTGCAGATGTCTATACTGTGGATCTATCCAACTGTAAGAGTCACAATAGGATTTCTTTACGAACAATGGAGAAAAGTAGGGCCTTTCAGGACCTGACTTCTTTCCGTGCTTTTACATAAGAGAAATTCTAAGAACTTTTTCTCCCTTAGCCACAAAAGCAATCTACACTGCTATGAACCCACATGAACTATGAACTATATCAACTATGTTCATGAGAACAAATGGAAATATGAACCTAACCACAAACCCAAAGGACACTCCTTTAGGAGTGTCCAAACTGGACTGAACTGGACACCACAAGCAATTAGACACTGTCTCTGTATCAGCATAGTCCAATCGATTTTCTGGTATGCACCTATAAAATGTCCATAAATGACCATTTACATTTAACAGTGATATGGGAAGGAAATAATATCACCAGGCAAAGATATCGAGTTAGCCTGGAAGAAAAACATTTAACTCTTTATAAATTTTTGGTTTTGCAGTTTGTACAGTGAACATTTTTATCCATTTCATATCCTTTGTTACCATTAGTCTTAAAATATTAAATCATTTGGCCATTTTTAGTAAAAGGGGGAAAAAAAAAAAACAAATCAAGAAATATTTGGTCTTCACAAAAGACAACGTATACAGAGAATACATTCTTTCAACTGCAAAGCAGCTTCCATTATCTGAAATGCTTGTGCCCATAGGCTGGGCATGAAGCCAGAGTTTGAAGGGGCTTTTCCAGCATCCTTTGGATCTGCGGAAATGAAAGTATACAAAAGGCTTGTGAATCTTGTCATATTCTTACTCTCCCAAATTCTGGTACAAACTGTACTAAGACGCTGGCTAACATAAGCTTGCTTCTCAAATACCACTGCACCAACGAATCCTCAAAGATCCTTTTTTTTGGACCTAGCTACCTCACCAGAAGTTAAAGCTACAAAGATTTCATACCAACTAACAGCAAATGAGCACATGTGTCTAATACACACTGCTTTTCTGGAAAGTGACTATATTAATTTATGAGCTCTACCTCCTCTTGATCTGAGGTCATTAAGCCTTTTGAGCCTTACAATCCCCAAAGGCTTCACAAGATTTCTGTAGTCACATTTTTTTTTGTTACACACACTTACTCCCATGTTTTAAAAACCATACTCTGTATTCTCAAATTCAGCAAACAAATTATTCACTAAAATCTTGATGCCCAACTTCTGTTCTCACAAGATTAAAGAATATACGCATGTGCTGACTTCAGTGGTAGCTGATTTTATTCACGCCTATAATTCAAATTTTTGTGATATTTAATCTCGTGGGAGGATGGAACAAAACACTGTATGGCAGAACACAGAACCGCTATTTTCACTCTGAACTCTGAAACATACAATGACATACTTTAAGCCTACAAATAAATGACTTCTTGGGTAGAGAAAAAACATGAAAAAACACAACTAAAACACTAATATTTCAGAAACTTTTGAGCATGGAGAAGAACAACAGATCAGAACAGAAACTAATCTGTAACTTGATTATAAAAATCACCGCTAAACTAGTCACTATGATGACACTATTTCATTCCTACCTGGCTCTCTCTAAATCTTTAGTGATCTATAACCAATAAAATATTTGTTCTATGAGAGAACAAGCTGAAAAAGGCTAAGACAGAGAGAGAGAGGAACAGAGAAGGCATGAAAGCCCTCAGTTCAGACGGACCCGTGTACATGCCATCTGTTTATTTCAGGCAGAGGGATTGATTACTCCCAGTAGGACTGCCAGACCTAAAGTTGAATCTCTGTCCAAGTTAGGATATATTTTTAGTCTTTGCAAATATTACTGATCTATAAATGGATTTTGTTCTAACAGCTTTTTACTATTATTGCAGTATGGAATTAACAATGCATTCCTACATAGAGACCTAAAGAAAATCTTGAAAATGGAGATTTTACGCTAACTGAAAGACAGAGATCACAAGATTTCATCAACCTTAGAAGAATTATTACTCCCCAAACACAGACCACCTGCTAGTTCACGGCCTGAAGAATTTGCATGCTACAGTAAATAAGACAAACGTTAAGTCAAGGTCTGTAACACAGAGAAAGAAAGAACATCATAAAGCAGGAAACTGCATGCCAGTTCGGTACCTTTGGCAGTGGGAGAGGTTACGTGACAGAAATGATTAAATGAAGAGACAACAGAAATAAATAAACATGGAAAAGGGGCCCCTAGAAGAAGTATTTGAAAGTTCACTGATAGTATTGTTTAAAAAGAAACTGAACCGAACGTTCACCAACGAACCAGATTTGCCTTTTCCCTTAAGCTGCTGTTATTAAGTGTTATTCAATTCCTAGAAAAAGAAAGATCGTCCTAAAATAGCCAGATGGACAAAGTCACCTCCAGTGGTAGGGCCATACCTCTCCCCTGAAATCAAGGGCAAAACTTGTGCTGCGGTTATCAGCAGGGAGACTAGGCTGAATAGGTCTGCCTTAGCTTTGGTCTCTCATCACTGTATTTAAGGACAAATCAAAGTCTTCCTATGTATATGTATATGTATATGTATATGCCACAGTGCGTGCAAGAAACCTCACATGCAAGTACAGTTCATTAGGCCAAAATGGCTGCTCTGCAGCTTACAGAGATGGTTTGGCCAATTCAGCCCAAAGGGTGAAGCAAGTCCGTGAAGCAAGTAAGACTTAAGGCACCAAGTCAGAGATGCCAACCACTGAGCACCAAGTTCCCTATCTATCTGAGCTGTTAAACGCCATTAAAGTCTAGTTCAGGTGTCCCCCAGGAGATTCCCTAGAAGTCCCCCTGCCCTTTAAAGGGAGGAGCTAATTTTTTCCTCTTTCTTTGGCTAAGAGCCCAAATCTTGGCTTGTAAGCCTCAAATAGTTACTGTCCGAGATAAAAGGATCAAATGAATTACTGTCTGAAATTACTGTAACGAAATAAGATACAGGCTGCCCAGTCACAAGATGCTGACAAGATATTAACTACTTGATTTTACAGTATTGCTACCTTCAGACAGAGTCACATGCGATATTTTCAAAACTTTGCAACTGTAACTTTGGGAAGAAAACAACCCTTTCTTTTCAAGTCAGTGGGGTTTTCTTAACAACTGATTTGTTCCACAAATCTGGCTAATTCTATACTCAGTGCAGCAAATTCACCCTGAAGTAATTTGGGCTCTTTCATGTAAGGTGCAACTACGGAGAAGCAGGAGCACTGATTAAACGATCCAATAGAAAATCAGCTGGATTTTCAACTAATAAAAATTAAGAAGGTATGAACGAACCTCATCTTTGGCAAAGATGCTCCATAAGCCACATACAGGAACTGTCCAGCAAAGCCCTTTGCAGAGGGCACACCATGCCTGGCACCATTATCTTTGCAGAGGCCAACACTGTATAGGCTAATGGCTTACCGTGGTAGTACACCACCCAAGGAAAGCAAAAATACTATGTTCATCATTAACATTACAAAGCTTAAAGGCAAAACCAGAGATCAGTCACCTAGGCCTCTCAGCATTTTATTGGATAATTTCTACACTGCTCAGGACTGCCTCGGAGACCCAGGAGGGGTACAAGACAGTGACACGGAAGGAGAGGAAGTTCATTCAGAAAACTTGGATTTTGCAAAACATGATTTAGAATGACAGTCACAGGAGCAGTTCTGGCTTCTGTGAAAGTATGATGAATTTTGAAGTCACAATTTTCAAAAGAATAGCTCTGAAAATATTTCTAGGAAGACTAAAAACAAATGAACCCATATTTCCCCATTTAATTCTTTGGTTCAGTCAGTCCAGTGAAGCTCTGAAGCAATCCACAGGACTATGGATGTGCTGAAAAGCAGAATTCTGTTCCCAAGTTTCAGGGATATGCCGTTTTTACTGTACAGCCTACAGCAGAGACATCCCTCGTTTTCAGGGACTCAGAGGCGTTGCAGGTGTGATGGATTTGTCTGCCCAAATCCCCCCAGGAACAGCTGCACAAAGCCTACTTACTAATAAAGGGCAAGAATGTCACCCAACATTAACAGCTCCAGTTACAACACAACAACAGTAATTGATAAGATATTCATTCCCAAGCAGCTCACAGAAATATAGCCTAGGTTTCCAGATTTAGGGTTAATAAACTAAAAAATTCAACTGAAGCAAAAATATGTAGAATCATTTGCAAAAAAATATATAGTCATATTTGCAATGTTAAACAACAGAGACAAGACATGGTTACCAACAGCGAATAGGAGCTCGTGCCCTGTTCAAAGTGGCTAGCTTAGACATCATTCAGAAATAAAATGTATAAATACACAAACACATACCCACACTCAGAAGGTTTTCCTTCCAAAAATAAGCCCAAAATAAATATAAATAAATCTGAAACTTCAATCAGGAATAAAGTGATGTTACTGACCTTACTGCTAGTCAGCTACTTTAGAGAAAAGCAGTGACATCCCCATGGGTCCTTAGCTGTAAAAATTCAGGAAACCACCAGTGCAACAGTACTAGCTAGTGGCTATAGTAAGTGGTTTTTTAACAATATTTTGCTAATACTTTGGAAAATATGCATCTCATATCAAATGCAGCTGAAAAAAAATAGGTAGTTAAAACTAAGCAGAGCTATTTTTCTATGAAACGGAATGCTAATAAAAACCCCAAAGCTATTCGTGCTTTTGTACAAGCAGCGGGTCCTCCATCCGTGCCCACCGGCTCCGGCAAACTGCCCCTGCACCTCTGCCATTGCCTTGCTGGGCCCTACGCCTGCGCTCCAGCAAGAGTTGCGTTTAACTTCTCTATCTGCACATCTCATTGGGGGGAGGTAAAGTCGGGAAAAGAAAGATAGGAAGAGATTAGATAATATTAATGTATTTCTTTGTTAGTTTTTTTTATACCAGAGTAGTCACTGACCAGTGTCCCATTGTGCTAGGTATGGCAGAGACACAGAGCTATTGCAAACATTTTTATTTCCTTTTTTGCCTTTGGGCAACACTTGTGAAAGAAGTGTTTCAAACCACAGCCCCCACAGAGGAAAGGTCAAATGAACTAAATAACAAAACATCTTCCAGCTCCAATCTGTACTTCACCTTCTACCACCCAACCCATCACTACTGAATATGGAAAGCAAAGCAAAAGGAAGCAACACAATTTCCTAAGAGCCAATATGCATATTTAAGCTCATTCCGCTACAAAATGGACTCACCGGAGAGAAACGGAAATCCAAAAATGAAACAGCTGAGCCCCTTCTCCAGAAAAATTTTCAGAGGAACCTCACTCTCCCATACTGAGTTCAGTGTAAGATTTTATAAATCAAATAACCATGGTGTAAGACCCATAAACAGAGAGGGGGGAAAAAAAGAGGCCGATTTAGGAATGTACCGAGGCATTTCAGATCAAATGTAATTACATTAGTGTAATAAATGCATTATATAACAGTATACACAGTATATGTATATAAAAATTAAATATTTTTAAAAGAGATATGCCTAATTTTCACAGTTGCAAAATAAATTGAAAACAGGGAGAATCTGTACCTGAAGGAGTCAAAAAAATACAAGACAAATGTTTGTCTTAAACAAGCCTTAGAGGCCTAATTCCAGATTTTTTAATGACAGTAGACTATATTGGTAAACAGAATAAAAGCATAAACATCACCACTTTATTTTATTCCAGCTTAAACTGGACAGACCAACTAGATTACACTGGAATAAGATCAGCAAAAACAAAACATCCTTGCTAGAATCGGCCCGTTCACCCAAAGATTCCTGAATTACACGTAGATAAGCCCTTTAGATCCTGCAGTTAAGTTTTAATGCGTGCCATTAACACCTAGTTAGCCTGTTTCAAAGGCTTGCAAGCTTTTGGTCAGATCTAACTGTAAATATTTGCTGAAATTCTTACCCTGTACTTGCAACTTTAATACTCCCAATTCCTATTCCAATTCAGAGTGCTTGATTTTGAAATGATATCGTTTTTTAACAAGGATTTTTCACTTAAAAACTGAAAAAAAGCTGGTGACTGGGGCCAGGCTTCTCTGCCACTGCCCTAATGAAGCAAATGAGAGCAATAAAAAGGCTCGTACCTTCTACACAGAAAAGCCACTAAAAGAGGATGAGACACACACTCTGCCTCCAGTTTCAATCTATTTGTGCATCAAACAAGTGTGCACAGACCAAGTATTCTTGGGTTCAGCTTCAGGTTCCTAAGGAGCGTGGACCTTTCTCTTCAACACCTATCTGGCCCTTTGTGTCTCTCCTTTTTCCAGACTCCTCCTATCCATCTTCTCACACCTCCTGCCCCTGAGCGCCATCTCTTCTATCCTGTTATCCTCCCGCTGTTCTCCTCCAACTCGCTTCCCGACTCTTCTCCTTTTTAGGTTTTTGCCTGTAAATCTCCATTCCTTTTTTTTTTTTGTCTTTCCACCCTTCTGATGCCCCATCCCTATGCTCTCACTGCTGCCTTCCTCTCATTCCTACATTAAACGCTACATCCGCTGCACTGTTGATCCTTTGGTATTTCCAACAGGAGGTGTCCCTTTTCCTCCGTGTTACATGGAAGTCGCCAGGAGAAGGAATGGGTACACGAGAGAGAATCTCACTGTCTGTGCTCAGCATCTCAGTGCCACAGCTCCACCTGTGAAATATTTTTAACTGCATCTCGCAGACATGTGCACGTGAAAACAGTCTTGTTGTGTCAAAGCCAACCTCGAAGCTCTTGGAGGCAGAGATCACACCTTTGTCCTATGTTTTACAGCAACGACCAGCTTGTTAATGGTCTTTAAATAACTCCTCAATTAATTTTTAATTGATTGCTCCACAAAGTGTTCTTCCCTCCCCATTCCGAGAGTCAGTCTTCTTCTGTTTCTTGTAAATGGTTTAAATGTTTCCTGTAAGCTAACATAATCTATTAATTATAGTTTCTTGTAACAGAACGTCATCTGGCAATTCCTGACCTACTGTTATTTAAGATTACCACAGCAGTTTACTAGTAGCATAGCGGATTGGTTTATATCAGTTCTTTGTCACAAAAGCTTGACTAGTTTAAATTATTATTAGTCAGGTTACACAACCTCTCTAATCCTTGTTCTCCTGTTTGTAGGACAGGATAGTATGTTCTTTGCCTCTCTCAACAGCTTTGATTTTGGAAGTTCATTTGTGCAGTTCTCTTGCACTTTTTAAGCCATGAAAAGAGCCTTTATTAAGGGCCAGCTTCTGCCATTGCTCCCTACAGTTGCCACATCAGAGGATTAAATGAATGCCCTGATACACAGTGTCTGCAACAGCGCTTGTCCGACAGTCTTAACATGTCAGCTGCAAGGCAGGAAAGAGTTATGAACACTCATCCAAATAAAAAGGAAAAAAAAAAATCAAGCCAGATCAGATCAATATTTTGCCTACATGACTTGAACTTTCAGAGAGAGACTAAAGCTTAGAATTACATATGAGGACCTAACCTAAAGGCTTAAGATGGGGTTGCTGCCAGGCAGGATGGGTTGCGTTACTCAGCAGCGGAGGAGGGCCTGCACGTGGTCACTCACATGTGAGCACCAAGGTGGCCATCTGGGAAGGGGGCTCTAAAAAGGTAACAGCCCTACTGGAGATCCAGGACTGAGGGAGTGAACAGGCCACACAAAAAAGAGTGAAATGTTCAAGTGACCTTGTCTCATCACATCTGCAAGACAGATCGTGTCTGGCAGGAGAACTTCAAACAAAGGGAAACTGAGAAAGGGCATGGCTGAAGCAGTCCAAGCAGGAGAAATGACTTCACTTTGATGCCAGAAAGGAATATAAGGGAAGACCAGAATGGTCATACTCATTTTGAGCAAAAGAAAAAGGGAATCCAACAACATTATGGCATGACTCTTTACCAAAGAAAAGAAATTTAAGGGGCTTTTCTGGATTTGAGGGTTTTTACTTTTTTGATGTCGTGGAGTAGCACGGCTGGGGGCTCCTGGGGCCGGGGCTGGTGGTGTTGGGTGCTGCCGGTGGGACCAGGCTGGGCCAGGCCAGTGCTGGCCATCAGGGCCCATCCCTTCCACCTGAGGGAGCAGGGCCCAAAGGCATTGGGAACCGCTGCAGGGCCAGGGCCAAGCGGGCATCTGCTGGTCGGGCTCGGCAAGATGTTTCCCCAACAAGATTCAGCTGCGAGACTGAGTGCATTGTACAGTGATGAATCCTGCAGGCCTGTCATCTAACCTGAACAATTTTGATATGCCCAAGTACAGGATTCAGAATGAGACATTACAGGAAACAGCAAAATTAGTACATAAAATAGGATGTAATAAGATAAGGATATGATAGAATAGGATATAATAAGATAAAAATAAGATAAAAATATAAGCAGTTGTGCAGTAAAAATGAACAACTACTCAGGCAACTTATATGACATTAGCTTTAGTTATGCTAATCGGAAGTTATACGTCTGGAAGCGTCAGAGACAAGAGTCAGAAATCAGCACGGGACTTCCGGGCAGGGAGTCAGAGCAAGCTCAGCTGCAAAGTAGTCTACACATATAGTCATATATGGATCCTTCTCTTCTTATCATAACCACCAATGCAAAATAATCTGGACTTGTACTGGCACTGATTCTGTGCTACCACCTGTACATACTCCAACAGCCTCCTTGAACTTCACTTTCTTAAGTAAAACTTAATTTAATCTCTGCACAAAACATATTAAGAGATTAATAAATTAGCCCACAGTCCCTGAGGGTCGAATAATATGTCACTGTTAATCTGAAGATACCACTGGATTATCAGCTTGGGCCAAAGGTCCAGACAGAATTACTTTCAAAATGGTAGTCAACGAGTGAAGAAGCATCATCGCATGCACTACATTTCTTATTTATGATAATCCAGCAGTAAGAAGGATACACAGATACATTCAGAAAGTTGTTTTGCTACAATTTATGGAATCACAGTACCTAGAAGAACAACATATATTCCTGAATCTGGAGATCGTCAAGAATTACGGCAGAGATTACTTCTCTTTAAAAATCTACAACTAACTTTCAGGTCCTGTCTGTAAATTAACAAAACGCAGACAATGGAAGGGAGATTCTGGCAAAGAAAGTGGAAACAAAAGGAAGTCAAACAATGCATGTGCTGTAAAATATCAAATAAAGAGCAGTCTTTATGAACAGGCCCAAAGTCCTTGGGAATCTGCGTGGCACTGCTAACCCTAGGGTTCAAGTCTTCCCCCAACACGGCACGATGACCTTTCCGTGTTGCCTAGCAGGAAGGCTGAAACTTCCTCAGCTGATTTCAATAAGGCATGGGAGAACTGGGACGTATGGCTCCGCGCTGGAGCCCAGCCAGGGAGAGGAAAAGAGCCCACTTTGTTCAGAGGTCGCTCTTCCACATTCACAAAGACTGTTGTGTTAGAGAAAAGAGTTTCCAGAAGAGCTGCAGTGAGGACAAAGTATGTTCTCCTCATCCAGAAAACGTTATTATATGTTCTTTAGTTAACTCCGAATGATTCTTCTTCACTCATTTAGAAATATAAAACCAATACAAAGAATTGACACAAACTACAAATGAATAAAATTCAAGGCAACATTCTCAAAGAAATAAAGATCATGAGAGAACAGCTTTGTATTATTCAGGGGAGACTACTGTATTTTCCAGCCAACAAATCTTTCAGCTTGGTGGTTTCAGGATGAACTTGGAACAGGCACTTATAACAAATATGCAGAATTAAAAGTCACAGTGCACACCAGAATGGCATAGAGAAATATTTTTAAAATATTTAAAATAAATTAAATATTCTGGATGAGGGTGAAAATGAGAAAAAATAAAACTTCTGATTTATACTGAAAAGTTCACTTAAAAATATTTGGAAAACGAAAATCACCAACTCACTTCTAATGTCTTGCCTAAATTTTAGAAGTGTAAGCATACATCACTCCAAGTACAAAGTTGAGCACAAAATCAAACTTGATTCATTATTTGAATTTTATACTCATTCCCACGCTACAAAGCTGTTACCTGTAGCATCTGAGCTTCATGGCTATTAAAGACAAAGCACAAGATTACTCAGGTCTGAGCAACAGAGTAGCTGATATATGAATACATAAAAATAAAAAAATTAACTGCAAATTATGATGCATACAACAGAGTGGTTTTGCTTGATGAGCCAGATCTAGTTTTTTGGCAATATAAAATCTTGTAAGAAATACTTTGAAGTTATAAGTGAAACATGACATTTTATATAGTGTAGGTATGAATTTGTAACATAACTATCTTCTGTACTGCTTAGTCCCATGTGATAAACAAGTTCTATTGAGGTAACGATAGCTATTAAGAGAAAATGCACCATTTCAATGCTGAAAAGGCATGTACAGAGACTGTAAGTTACAGAGTTAAAATTTTGCACATACATACTTTTGTTTCCATCCAAGAAAGATGTTTTAGTTCAAAAGCTGAATGTGTGCAATTTGCACGAGTAGCCTGCCAAATCTTCCTTGTCCCCTCTGGTTCTCATTCTTACTGAGCTTTTTTTCCCCAATACTCCACACATTCCTTATGCACTTTGTTTCTTTCATACATGACATAGGTACATCCTCCCCTCCCCTCAAAGTTGCACTGTAGTGTAAATATTTAAATAGTAATAACGATCAGTCCATCTTGCACCTCGTTCTACAAAGTTAAATCACCACTGAACTTGAGGAACCCGCATTACTATTAAATAGATATAAAACAATAACAAACCAGGCCAAAAAAAAGACAAAAAGAAACGGACAGTCCTGTTCCAGGTATTATAACTCTGTGCTTCTCTCCATGCTCTCATATAAAAACACTAGTAAGATTAATACTTCTTTTAAGCTATTTTCTGCTTTCCGTTGCACTTCTCCAGCTCCTCGATAAGGTGAGCTATGGCATCAGATCAGGTAGGTCCTCTCCAGGTAATGCAGGCAGCACTGTGTAAGGAACACACTAAATACTCAACTGTGTTGTCTCTTTTAAGACAGGTCACAGCCATAATTTTACATTGTGCATAAGAACACACGTACGCAGAGTAAGAGGAAGCCATATTGTTGCCATTGCTTTTGAACTGTTCTTCCCTAACGTGTTTAGCACTAAACGATTTGCTCAGCACACGGAAGGATCTTTACAGGCCATCACACTTCATGCATCACCATTACACGCAGGGAGCGGTCTGAGAAACGCAGAAGGCCTGAATGTACCTACCTTGTAAAACACTGCAGATTTAAAAGCGTAATAACAATTTCTTCTCAGTGGCAGCTGTCAACTCAGTCAACTGAGGTTTAACAATGAATGTTACTTATGAGCAGGTTCAGTGCCAATTTTAGTTAGAGTCTACTGAGCTGGCCAGGAAGATATTAATCAAGATGTTAGCAGTACCCTCTGCTATTTTACAACATAAACCAGAAGACATTGTTGTGTTTCTAGATGAAAAATAAACTGTGATTGTTCATTTCCATTCATTTTCCTGCAACATCTTTAAAATATTGTACTATAGCTTAAAAACACAGGGCCTAGGTCATGAGATTGATCCAGAGATCAGCGAGAATTTCATCTCTTAATCTCCTTCCAATCATCCGTTGCAAGGTGCTTTCCACATTTTTAATATAATCTAGTTCTTAACCAAAGGCTAAATAAGAAATGCACTGAGTCTATCCTACATTGTCCAGCCTATAAAACTTATGCTTCCCCTGCCATTCAAATTGTTTGTGTAGTAAATTGTAAAGATTGCATCTCATTTTAGATATGACTAATAATATACAAAGGATTAAATTAACTTTCTTACTGTTTCTCTAGTCTTTTCCCACACTGCCAGGTTTAATTACTTGTTATGAAGGGGAAATACAGTAATTTGGGTCCCAAAGTTATCGAAGCAATACCTGACACTGCCAGTACCTTTGGTCTTACTGGTCACAACACCTGTACGCACGCACTCTGCTACACCTTCCCTATTCACCTGACCTCAACCTTAAACTGTCCTGCTGTATAAATACCTACAGAAATATAGGCAATCCCCCTTTTTTATTTAAATTGAACCTATCCTCCTGCAGCAGCTGGTTTAGTAGGATCTTTCTTCTAGTTACTCCTTTCAAGCCATTTCAGCTCCTCATGATTTGCAGAGAATATGGTTTTTGCATTTCAAAAACTTTCTAGATTTTTAAGTCTTGTCTATTTCCAGCACTGAAAAATAAGGAATAGTTTACATTCATTCAGAATCATGGTACTGACTTAAAGGTCACTAGGTCATTTTTATTTAAAAAGTCTCTCTTCCATTGCCTTCAGTTTTTGAAATTTTAGTATTCATATTACCAAATTTTTCTCTCTTATCAACCAAACCAAAGGTTTAGTTTCTTTAAATATAAATTGAGATTCTCATTAAATTAGACAAATCCTGAAAATGAAGCTTCTGGAAGAACTGCCAGTGTTGTAAGATTCAGAATAAGATGATCAGTGAATTTTTTTTGTTTGTTTTTAATTTTAGAGGAAGACATATTCAGAAAGCCCAAAGAATTCTGACCACAAAGGATAAAATAAATAAGCTTCACTTATCCTATCTGTTTGACAAGTACAACACAAGAATAAGATAGTCAGGACTTGGTTCTCTGTTTTATCTCATCAGTTATACTTTGGAATAACTCCTTAAACGTCAGTGACACCATAGTTATGCAAATGTGTTGCACCACTGTGGAGAATAAGCATTTCACTTCGTGACCAAATAGTGAACAGTGGGATTCAAACGATCTCCATTAATACTAAAATATAATGTGAATAAGGAAATCCCTGCATGATTCTATCTCCTTAAAAACTAAGAGTCTGAACAGAAGCTCTTGGAATCGAATGGAAATATTTCTATTAACCTCAGTGAGATCCACACCAGGACTTTACTATGCTACTTGCAAAAAAATACTACTGCATGGGAGGAGTGTTTCAAAAGAGGAAAGTACCACCATCCTTGTGACAACAGCTGCATAACCACCAAGACTGAGCTACCCAGAGGCAAACTCCCACTCCTGCGGCCGTGGTATGACGAGCATTCGAAAATGCTCAGGCATTTTCGGAAGGACCACCAAACTCACAGGCACAGGCTTCTGGGAGGACCTAACCCTGATGAAAGACATGGATTAAGCAGCAGAGATAAAGTAAGAGTCCAAACACCCACCATCTCACTTCAGTTGAAAGGGAACACACAAAACTCCAGGAAAGAGAGAAAGGTATGCTTTTAGTTACAGCAATGCTACGCTTTCGTTATAGAAAAGGCAGATTGTGACAGGCAGCAACGCTTTACGTCAAGAGTCATATACGAACTGAAAGATAGCATCAGTTTTTAGCAGTGCCCTTTTCAAGCAGCTAAGAAATAGAGTGATGGCTATGACAAGAAAAAGCAGTGACAAGAATAAGCTCACAATGGATTTCAGTACTATATTTAAATCATACTTTTATAGCAGTAGAATACTACAGATGCAAATGAAAAGTTTTTGCATTGACAGCTGCGGAGGAAGTTCTCTCTCCTCTGGTCAGGAAATCTGGGGACTTATAAATCTAAAAGTCTCAAGTCCTTCAGCTAGCATTTCTCTGTTATATCCACAATGAATAATGCAAGAAGCAAATGGGAAGAAGGCAGCCAAAATGCCTCTGAAAAAGAGTTTCCCTTACATGCGTATACGTCATCAGTGACAGCACCGACAGTAACTTCGAAAGTAGTAGACCTGGTAGAAAGAGTTTTTTCATCACAAACATTTTTCAGACATTTCTGTTTCTTTCTATCATATTTTTTTGTGAATTATTCTCTAAAGTGTGTGATTCCAAAGCCGTGTTTTCTCCAAAAAAAAGCACCCCATTATCTTTGTGTACCATTACAAAGTGGTATTTGTCTAAATAATCAATTGTACAGTTTTCATAGACTTGTATCACAATGAAACAGTAGCAGTGAAAATGAGAACAACTCACATTACCAGTGTCCTTTTCGGGGGTTAAATTCTCCCCTCTCTTGGGGGAAAGCAGCATTTGGGATTACCTAGAGAACCACTGCAGCTCCTTGATACGGAGTTCGCTAGCTCTGATACATCAAAGCTTAAAGGGAGATATAACAAAGATCAGGAAGAAGAGACTTGGGAATGCACTGCTCAGTTATTCTTCTCACTCACTCCTGTGCACAAATCTAGAGTCTCCAAAAACTATTTTTGATTTGGAGAATTGTATTGGCAAAAATTGCTGACATGCTGGTTCAGGACTTTGCTACCAAAAAATAAAAAAAAAAAAAAAAAAAGCCCAGTTAGGCAGAATGGAGGCATTCCAGTTAGACAGAAAGGGGCGCAGCTAACATCAGCATGAGGACATAACCTATGAAGATGCCCATCCGTTCTTTTGTAATCTCAAGAACCACCAAACAAACATGAGTATATAGTCACCTAACTCATATTAACTCCTAGTTCACATGAGTCTACCTTTTGGATTAGTAGACAGTGAGTAAGCAACATTTGAATGTGACTAATGTTGAATGACGTCACATTATCACAGAATTTATACATATAGTTTTTGCACATCAAGAGTTAATAATTGTTGGGAGCCTCACATTTGGAATCTGCTACAGCAGTCAAGAAGGAAACACAGGATTTGAAATCAATCTTGGACAATTTAGTCTTTAACATTTTTTGAGCCTTTCACTTGAATACCTAAAATTTGGGTGCCAAAGTAAGCAAAATTAATTTTGCAGTTCGGGGAAAAAAATAAAAAGAGCTGAGTAACTACACTTTAATATATACCTGCATACCAATGTAATGCTTAAATCTTAGAAAAGGAGCCCTGAAACGCTTTTGTGAAATAACACAATCCCACTGAAAAAATTCATCTTCCCTTTTACTAGTCTTAACACTGCTCATCTCTCAAACGTATCAAACTACTAACCACTGATAAAAACTTCTTCCCAAAGTTTTATTATGAAGGCAATTGCCAGTACACGTAGTCTTACTTCAGCAGGGAATGACTTGATAAAGCAAATAAACAACTGTATGAAAATTTACAAGAAATTCCCGAGTTTGCTACTATCTAATAACACATTATTCCACTCAATGTCTCTAATTTTCTAGAAATGAAATGCAAAAACATTGCTCAACATTTTCAATGTAGAAACCCATGAAATAGGGTTAATATTATCAGACGCTTACAAGTTTTAATCCAGTGGAAACCTGGCATTGATGTAATATAGTACAGGATGATGGAAGGGATGCAGAAATAGCCAGGGAATGAGATTAATTCCATGTTCAGGAACCTGATCTGAGCCTCTGGAGCCATATGTGAACTAGTACTGCCAGAACACAGTCTGCGTTCCCACCAAAAAAATGGATTCAGCATATAAATAAACCAGAAATAAGTTGAAACGGCCAACTTCAACCTCTCTCTTCCAAGGATGAGCAACTGGAAAAGGCTGAGAGATTTTGTCTCGTTACCTAACTGTGTTTAAGAGGCATCCCATTACAGAGCTTCGAGAACCACAGCACTGGCTTCAGGACACCCCGTTTCTGCAGGAGTCCCCTCGCTAGCGGCAGGACTCCACAGCTGTGCAGTGGGAACAACATGGGCATCTTTTCCCAAATCAGTCATCCTTCTGATGCAGATTCCCTCAAACTGTACCACTGGACCTTCAAAAGCACCAAAGCACCAAAGAGCTGGGCAGATCAAAGAGGAGGTAGTGATCCTTTTAGTCCATGCAGGAAAAAACATGGATGAGGACAGGAAAATGTGGAACAGTTTCTTATTTTATATAGGAATTTCATCAGAAACTGCCTACTTGGAGCACTTCCGTGGGCCCAAAGCAAAAACTTGCTAACTTTACTACCTGAAAGTTTAAAACTCTTCTCTTTTATTAGTATTTTCTAATTTAAGTTGCCTAAAAGGTCACCTTAAAGAAAGGATGCCATTGCTAGAGATTTAGTTCTTCTACTCCTTCTCAGTAAAAAGATATCACAATAAGCACCTGCAATAGCTTCAAGCAGTCCTTCAACGAAACTGTGGAAGAGCAGACTTGGGATTCCTGATATTTTTCATGTTAAAATAAAAAAACAAACAGGGGCGGGGAGGAGACTCAGGCCTTCAGGATTACCACTAACGAAGACCTACCCTATGGTACAAATGTCTTTGGGAAACAATAGACAACTAGAGTTCTAATATCTAGTGTAACGGTGTGGTTTTAACTCCAAGCTTATTTTCACACAGCTTGATTGCCCTAGACAAAAGCTGAAGTGAACAAACGGACTATCCTTGGAAGGTCAGCTGATTCCAGATCTGTCAAAATAGGGAGGAAGCAAGTTCCCCCGTCCTGCAACAAGAATTCCCACCAGCAGCCCCCAGACACTTAAAACCAAGGACAGTTACGATGCCTTGACCAGCTGAACTCAATCGTCACACTGGAGCACACAGAAAAAAGTTGCTCAAGTAGATGTAATCTAAATTATGCTGAGTTTTAATTTCTGTACTCTAAAAACATACCTGTAAGAGTCTGTTCAACCTTTGTAGAGTTAGGACAGCTTTCTCCAAACAGTCAGTTGACAGCTTAGCTAGCTTAACTAGAGAATTAAATATTTCTTAAGCTGTAAAACAGAAAGAAAGGCAGGCAAAAGACTGCTTCTTCACTGTAGCTCAGCCACAAGATAAAAAAAAAAAAAAAACCCACCCACACACACACACGCATGGAGCCACAAATCTTTTTCCTTGAGGAATTCATCTGTTCTTTTCTATATTAATCAATTATATTTCTACAGTCAAACAAAAAATTGTATCACATAGTTAAAAATTACAGCCAATATGGAAAAAAAAAAGCACAGTGATGACAACTAATAATTGTGCTCTGTACTAGCTCAGCAGATTGTTGGTGCTGTTTATTCTGAATTGTGTAAACATGTTCATGTCAAAAAAAAAAATGTAATTAATATATTAGTCACGCTTACAGCGATGTAAAAATGTCAGGACACTTTTTTCCTAACTACTGTACTTCAGTATTGGCTCGCAGTGCATTACTACTCTGTTTAATAGAAAAACAACCATTTTAATGCTTTTTTCCCCTCCTTAATTTCCTGTTTAACATTATAGAATGACTTATAGGAATAACTTCCCTCCTCCAGCCAATTTTGCCTCCCTGATTTTGTGCCCCTTCAGATAAATTGAAAAAATCTGACTGAAATAATAACAGAATTACTTCACCAGTCATAAGATCACACGGTTCTTCCACTATAGCAATAGATACTAGACACTGCAAAGATTTTAAAATGTAGTAATATGAGATTAATAAGAGTACTTTATTTATAAGCCTAAAATGAAAAAACAGAACAAGCTCATGATACCTGCTTTGAACTTTCTGAAAATATTAATCTGCATTTCAGTCTGTGCTGTTACCACATAGCCCAAGAAAACCTCTTGTGGGGTGTTCATCCAGAGCCTAACGCAATGTAAGAAGCCAAGATTCATCTGGAACATGTAGATACGAAAGAAATAGAAAGCAATAATTTGAAAAAAAAAAAAACAGATTTTGAACATTTTACAGAAGACAAAACCCACTCTATGCCTATGCAATCACCAGACTTGCCACAAAAATGGATGGCTACCACTGACGGCTTTCTATGTCGACCTTTTTTTTGGCACCTTGGCCCAAGACGTAAATCAGCTGCAGAGGATGAGGCGTTTCAGCCCAGCCTGATGGTAACAGGCTCCGAACGATATCCCAGATACAATGAGGAACAATTTGGTATCACAGCTAATCACATAAAGTGTTTTTTCCAAAGGTATGAGACAGGTCAACTCTCCTTGCCAGGAAGCCAGGTCTGGCAGTTTCTGTCTTTCCGAGCTCTCTGCTAGCCAATAGTAAGGCCAAAACAAATTTGTCAAATTTATCTGCCAGCCTCTGCCTTCCAATTTTCCTAAACTTTTCATGAGCATACTGAAAACTCATTAGCACAGACAGCATAATGTGAATTTAGAATATCAGTGTCCTCCTCTTTACCCAACAGGAATATTCTTTCAAAGTTTTCCTATTTCTTTTCCACTAGGAAAGAACAAAAACAAATTTTATTCTTTGCTGCCAGGTATCTAGCTCTCTGTCAATCCAATGGAAACACCTCTATTAATATTATCTGATGAACAATACACCTTTTATAATGAAACCCAGATTTTTAGAAGGTCAAAATTCAATTCCAAGAAGGAAAAACATCATACATCCTTTTAGTAGAGAATACGGCCCACCAGATGTTTGTTCCCTGTACAGTGCAACTGCCCTGTAACAGAGCTAGTATAAACACAAGCATGAAGCGCATGAGGTGCGTTACTTATAAGGCCTCAGAAAATTGACTGTTAGAAAATGAAATTTCTTTTTAATAGCTGAAACGTGAAATGATGTGTTCTCATTTCACCAACAAGATTCTCCTCCTTTGGTTATATCAGGTTTTCTTCCTCTGCATGGAAAACTTTTTTTTTTTTTTAAAGAAAATTTATTTTAGGAAAATTAGATATAATTTTGGAATGGTATGACTAAGCACTACCTCCTCATGAAACAGGAGTGAAAACAATTAAAAAAAACCAAGACAATAATGAGCACACATTGTCTAGAGTCTGCTGAACAGTTAACCATGAAAGGCCAGAAGTATTACAGACTGAAAAGGATTTTAGCCACTCATTTATGCTTGTGAAACACACAGTCATGTGATCCCATTAGCAGAAGATTTTATTAGCTGAGAACAATAAAGGTCCTACAACTTTTTTTTTTTTTTTTTGCTGTGACAGCTATTAATGTTTATTTTCAGAAATGAATTTAGCAGCCATCTAACTTGCCGAATCACACATCTACGTAAGGTGAAAAGATGTTTATGGACTCAGCAATCTCTGATTGCATCCCAGAATTCCCTGGGCTACAGATATCCAAGAAGCTCATCTGCAACATCATTTAACTTTTATTAACTCCTCTCACTTCATTGGTGCCTATTAGATTTGCCTGAGTTAACTTCACATCCTAGATAAATTTAAACAGAAAATAATGAAGCATACTGTGAAAATGGTAAAAAAAAAAAAAAATTCATATTGTAAAAAATTGAGAGTGAAATTGGAAACTCTATTATAACAGAAATACATAAAATAAGAAAGCCCAATTCCAGACCATAATTACCAAGAAGCATCCTCTGGTATTTTAGAAGAATTGGCAGATTACCTCAGCAATGGACCACTGGCCATGAGGTACTTCCAGATACTCTACTTTTTGTTCCTGTGCTAAAAACAGGGGTAGGAAGAGAGTATTGCCTGGCCTTCAGCCACCTTCCTGGTTCCTTAAGGTTCTCTCCCTTTTGTACCTGGGTACTGAATTTCTCTCCATCTTCCTAGAGTTTCTCTAATGTACATGACAAGAAGCATTTGCTATGCATTCCTCTTATTAGGCTCATAAGGTGACGTTAATCTGATCCCAAATTAGACATCCACAGCGTAGAGAGTCACATCAGAGCCACCTACCCCAGGATCTCTTTGCAGTCAATGCAAAGGAATAAGCATTTATTGGAGGCAAGTCGTCTTTATCATTTCAGTTATCTCCTGCAGGACGAAGTGATTAGCTCCATTATAGATGTTGCCTTGCAGACATCTGTATTTCATCAGACGACTCACTAACAATTCTTAAACCTTCCTAGAAACAATAGCACATATTGGTAACACATATAACAAGCTTAGTATTCAGAATACCCTTTTTTGAATTATCTTCTCTCTATTGCTACGCTTTCTGTTAGTTTTAGAGGGTCCTCATGTTACGTACTTGACCTCACTTTAAATCACCAACACCAGGTCAGCCGTCCCAGGTCACTTATGTGACTAGGACATCAGCAAAGAGAAACAAAGGCAACGTTAAACGCTGCATACCAGGTGCCAGCCAGACCTGGGCACGCTAAAGAGCCCACATATCCCCTCTGCTGCAGCAGAAGGGCCCTGTACTAAATCTCAGCTGCGGAAAGCAATGCTGTTTGGTGAGCAGGAAAACCCCAGAAGACTCGTTGTTCCTCAGCAAATATAAGAATTTCATTTTTTGCTCATGACAGGGACTGTTTCCATTAATTCCAGTGACGACAGGCTCTACAGCAAAGACAAGTATCACTCTTTTGCTTAGATCAATTTGTGATCTCTTACACCGTTCACTAGCGCTATGGCTAGGATATGGCCAACGGGTTCTGTGAAACTGCCAACAACGCTTGTAACAAACACCACGTATTGAATTATTTATATTAGCATCTAAAATGTGAAAAGTAACGGAAAAGGCATATTGTAATAACTTGTTTTGCTTGCGTGAAACAAAGGCCTTTTTTTTTTTTTTCCTGCCTGCTTGCCCTGCCCCCTGCCAAGCAGCCACTTAAACCATGTGAACATTTTTACATCCTGGTACTAATGAATGTAACCTTGCAGTCAAAGAGTATTTATAAAATTCATGCCACCTACCAGCTGAAAGTGAGACACAGTAAAAGGCAAGTGGTTTGAAGGAAGACTAGCGTAAGTGACAGGCAGGAAAGGTCTCCGAAGGCCTTCCTCACCCGCGCACGTCAGAGATCCCTACCACAGAATCTGGAGCAGCGTTGCAGAGAAAAATAGTGTAAGGTTGTTTCCTTCCAAGTAATCCCTTCCAGACAAGTAAACTGAACTGATACATCCTTTTTTCCCATTAAAGAAACACAACAGTACCTGCTTGCATTGATATCCTTTGGAAATCCCTCAGAATAAAAGTGAATACAAAACTGAAAAGAAGATTCACCCAATTTTTCTGCGTTATTTGGCAAAGCACTCTATGAAAACTCAAGAAACATGGAAAGCTATCACGCTCCGGGCAACTCATACTACTATTAGCAGCCTAATAGAGATTCAGCCTGGAATTTTAGGTAATCACAAGTATGTTTTACTGCTTACATAGTTACATTTTCTTCTGTTTCAAAGTTACCTATCCTAAAGATTCATAATACCATACCTTTTCATGGGGCTTAATTCTGCATCTTCGCACAGGCTCCTGCGTAGAGGGCCACAAGCACGGTACCATAAACTAAGAAAAATCTGGAAGCTCTTTGTGATATTCTAGATATGCCAGTGCAAAAGCCCACACTAACAACTCTTTCCTTTGGAAACAGATGTTCTCAAACCGTAAGAAAATTTCTGGTTGTAAAATAACTTTTTCTTGCTTCAAGACGGAATAATCTGGCATTTTCCGAGATTAACTGACACTAGAGCTTTCTTCACAAAGCATCTCTCTTCTACTTCATATGGCAGAAACAATTGTAAAAAATGAAAATACTGTGTGCAACTCTAATCAGCCTCAAGTTCTTTTCATCACCATCTTACAAACAGTTTTCAGAGAAAGCAGGTCTGTTGGGTTTTTTTTATATATAGAGCCTAAAACATTCAGATCAGCCAAAAACAATATCTTTTTTAAAAGGGTTAAAATGTCATAGATTAAGCAACGCGAATTTAGGAAATTCATGTCAGCTATCAGCAATGACATAAAATCGTGACAAAATCAAGATATTAAAATGTTATCATTTCTGTAACCGCCCTACACTTTCTGTACTTGACACCACTAGCAGTGGCTGATGCTGAACTGACTAAAAGATATGTCAGATCCTACTAGCAGTTATCTCCGTTCAGGTGTCATGACTTGAGTGGTTGTGATGAAGATAAATCGTGGCGACCAGAATGCAAACTTAACAGCTCTCAAAGTTAAATTTTATCCATGTTTTTATCCTGAAGGAATTTATAAAAAAAAAAAAACTGTGAGGACACTGATGGACTATCAATGCTATTCAGTATCTGTAAGAATATTTGGCAATTACAAGTTAACTTATAGCATTAAAAAATGCCACAGGTACTTAAAAACATAAAGTTTCATAATAACATGAACTGCGAACCTTAAAAAGATTTTCAGAAATACAACTCTTCATATAAAAGGGAACGTGAAAATACATATGAGCAAGTAAGAATGATGGTCAGCCTAAAGACGGATGCCATTCATAAGGACTAGTGACAAAATTAACAATCTCAAGAGTTCAGCTACTTTTCTCCCACAGATTTTTAAAACCACAATTATTAAAACTACCAAAGGAAAGACTTCAAAGGGTACGTAGAGAAGTTAGCATTGACAATCATATACAGATTTGTTTCTCAGGAAGGAAGTGAAACCAAGTCTTTTTAGGGTAGGAGAGAAATTTCATCACATTTTCAAGGCTGAAGCCTCCAGTGTTGGGGACTGACTTCTTCATATTACCCTTCTGTAATACGTATCCTGATGGCCTTCGGACATCAGCTGCTTCCTGTGCTTGAAATTCGCCAACACCACCTACTTCTACAGTACTCCTGTTTACATTCATCAGCCTAATGAGATGAGGCTTAACAGACATCTGGTCCTGACCATCCTGTCTGAAGCATAACCACACTCTCACAACAGGCCAAAAATAGTATGTGAGATCACTTCCTCAAAATAAAGATTTTGCTCTTTTGTACTGTAACCAGCACAGTGATACCAAGTGTTTTTCAGCAGCCATTTCAGGACTGTACCCACAGGTTCTAAAAAGGACAGAAAACCCTAAAACGTAGGCACCAAAGTGTGTGGCTACGGAAAAAGGTGAAACAAGGTTTTATCCTCCGCCCAACTCATTGTATTTACCTCCATAATGTTACTCTATCTTAGTCACCATCATTCTCCATTTTCAGTGGAGATCTTGACAAAGAAGAGAAAGAATCAGTAGATCTCCCTGTATTTCAGGCTACACCTACAGTGCAGAGTATCCACGTCCTGCAATGGGTCCTCTCATCACTCAGACTGAGGACCTGATCGTAGCAAACCATGGCTTTTTTCATGCCCATCTTTCCTTCCCTTGGAAACCAGGATTTAGGCTGAAGGGAGCAGCAAAAGAAGAAGAAGAAAATAGTGCAAGCTCAGGGCATATCTCAATATTAAATCTGGTCACAGGCTGTGAGGCAGGACGGGGAAAGTGCTCCCAACCAAGTCCCAAAGTTCAAATATAGCCAAAGTAGGAGAACAGCCTAAAAGTACAAGGCCTGGCTTCATCCCACATAACTTTAGGCACTTCATCTTTAAGCGCAATTGCCTGGCAATTCCTGTTTTCAACAGAGAGAAAGAGGTGCATCCAAAGGAAAGTTCAGAGTTTCAGTCCCATGCTCCTAATTTGGACAGTACAAGGAGGTGGGATTACTCTTGAATAGCACGTCTTAGCCTTCTGCATGTCTCTTGATATCTTCATGATTCTATGGGGTACAAGATCAAGCCCAAAAGTAGAGTCCAAACCCCTCACCCATTTACTTAAGTAAAAAACAAAGGCACGAACACAATGGAATATTCTAGACAATGTTATAAAAGTCTTGATCATAAACACTGACATTAGACATGACAGGGCCTTTAATTCCAGCTACTCGTATTAAAGTAGAATTCTTTTGCATTCTGCCAACAACTTTCATAAGCAGTACTGTACGTATGAATATCTAAGCAACTTTTAAACACACTAAAACATGAATTAAATGTCTTGTGGAAAAACATCTCTGCAATAGGATGATTTAATATAAATTCCTCTGTAACAAGTATCACAAAGATAATTTTTAAAATCTAAGTCTGAAACAGTGCTTATGTATTTTTTCCTGATTATGAATAAGAGCCCTTAAAAGCACACTTCTCAGCAGCACTACTTAACATACCATCTTTGAAAATCTTTTGTTCAAGAGCACTAGCTACATTCTTTACCAAAGAAAAAGTGGACATATCATGAGTATTCTTACCACTACAGATATGAACCAACAAGAATTATTTGAACCAACAAGAATTATTTGCTATCAGATAGAGCAACAGCAATTTTGGGCACCTAAATCTTAAGCTAGGCTTCACAGTAACTCATTGCAAAGCAATATCAAAGACAAATAATTCTTACTTAAGCTCAAATATCAACTGTGTACACTAACTTCCAAACACTTCTCCAGACCGACTTCTACAACGCCTATAGGAAATCAGCCAGCATTCAATGACTAGGCACAGAGAATGAAAGAGAGCGTAATTCAAAATCTTGAAGCGTTCTTGTAATTCCTCATCTGTTTATGTAATCACAGAAGTCCTTTTAAAATATCTAGCAAGATTGAGCTATCAGTAGAGGTATACATTCTCGTAGCCTACTCAGGAGAGAAGAGAGCACCTGTACTTCTCTTCCTTTCCTTTCTGTAACAGCAGTCCACTGTCAGTCTTCACATTTCTAGGCCAGCTAACACAGTCCAGATTCACAAACCTGGACCAGCTCACTTCTCCAGAAAGGCTCCATTCTCCAAACCCAAGAGGGAAGAAGTAGGGGTGAAATATCTCCCTTTCCTTGAAGGAAGAAAAACAAGGTAAAATTTCTAATTCCACTAACCTTCCACATAATCTTCTCCCTCACCTGTACAGCTGACCACAGTTGTTTTACCTTAGCCTAATCAGGCACTTCAGCAATCCAGAGTCACATAAACTTTTCTTCCTCCATGACGCTGGGGAATTTGCCCCACCATATGTACATAAACACACACACAAACCTATACAGGTACGCACGGACATACACACACATAAATTTAATTCTCCCCATTTTTAAGTTCTTGGTCAGTTGTCAAGTCTTTAAGCAGGGATTCTGTTTTTACCTTTAGGGGACTTGCAACAACAGAACTACGATACTTATCATCAGGTCTTCAACTGATGACTGGATATAAAAACTCTACAACAGCAGCGGTCTGTTCAGCCCACAGAACGGGAGGGTATCTAGACTCCTCTGTATGGAGATGGTTCACAACTCCTGCTGAAGCTGAGCACTAGGGAAGCAAAAAAGTACATGCCTAAACTTAGACAGAAACTTTCTCCCTCTGAAAGCCCTCTCTCCATTGACTGCATAGGGAACGAAAGTGCTAAGAGAAATTCAGGTCTATGAGTTAGGTGGACTAGATGCCAGCTACAATTTCTAAAATTAGCTAAGTGGTCTTATTCCGCTATATAACTCTAAAAACTTTTCATTTGAGCAACTGCTATGTTCCTTTTCACAACTTCATTTCTGACAGGAAAATACTCCTATATTACATGGTTATTTTTTCTTAAAAACAAGTTTTCACAAATTAAAAAGAATTAAGTTCAACTCATTTTGCCATTCTTTCTGTGAACTCGTCCATTAATTCGAAGCCGCAAACATACCATAAGAATTTTTCAATTATACAACTTAATTGTAACTAAAAAAGAGGAGAAAAGTCACAAAGAAAAAAACATTCTTTATTTAATAGATTTCTTCTGTCTATTATAAAGGCACCAGCTCTCCTAGAAGTGCTGGTAAGTCACTTTATTATCAGTAAAATGTCAATAGTCAACACTTAGTTGCATGAAGTTTTATTCTTCTTTGGCGCAGTGGTTACGTAAACTCACACAAATGCTTTCAGGGTATCTTGTTTTAAGAAGAGATTAATTGATCAATTAATGCATTCTTCATACTTCAAAAGTTAACCTAACCCATAAAATACAGAGGGGCTATAAAAGAAACTGTTGCGACTTTCATAGAGTAAGCATTGCCTTTGATGCTTATCAGCCACAAAACAAGTCACCCACGAAACTTCTGGAGAGCCTGTTCTGTGCCTCCAGGGGAAAGAGGAACAAGGTATGCATGTGATCTCAACCTTTCAACCAGGAGGTGACCTCTGCGACTTGGTTCTCACAAGCATTTCATGCTATTTCACATTACAGAAACCTACTGAGACGGGGGAAAAAAAAGAAAAGAAAAGAAAAAGAAACACCAACCACACACTCAGCTGATATTAAAAAAAAAAAAAAGAAAACAACACACACACACACACACACACACAAGCAAAGATGTACAAAGTAACGATATAAGCTCTTTTAAGGTTAGACTTCTCTAGTTCATGCATGTCTGCTGTATTTTCAGTACAACATAGTTCTCTTACAATGTTTTCCTGTGCCTGCTTCATATAGCATAATAAATAGTCCATAATAAATACTAAGCTTTTCTGTATAGCATGGTATTCTGAGTTCAGATGTACTTATTTACTATAGCTTTCAGATCTTTATCTGCTCTGTTGGTCTTTTAAATGCATTCTGTTCTGCTCTCTTTGGTATTTACTCTCTCCAAAAGCAATACACTTAAACATTTATCCACATTTTCATTTCCTGCTAAATTTGCTACATCTGTACATTGCTCACCCAGTGCTGGCAATTCCATCTAATTTAGGGCCTCAGTTGCCTTAAAGAAGATTAGTGTAAAAATTTCCCCAACATCAGTAAATCAATCAGCAGCATCTAGAGCTGCAGAAACAGATGTTTCTGCACATGATCAGAATTCCCACTCTCTAGCTCAAAATCAAGGCACTACTGTACTATACATACTTGACGTACTCATACATAATGTACTCATAAAATATGCTCTTTGTTCATCTTTCTTTCTTGCCTTGCCTCTACTGCAAAGTTAACTCAAAATTAAAGAGTCACCCCTAGCTGACACCCTATGCGCTGAAATCCTATCTTCTAGGGGGCTGATGCTTACAACTTAATTTGTCTAATCTGTTGGAGAGGACCGTGCAAACCACTGCAACTCAAACTGCTAACTCATCATCTTCGTATTACAGCGATAACACGGTGATTCTGAGCAGCAACCCAATGTCACTCTGCATCTCAGTTTACCATGGCTGTTCACTTGAGCCAGGCTAACTTGAGAGAAAGTAATTTGAGCAACTTGAATTTGCAGTAAAAATATTAAAAAATTATCTATAATCCCACCTAGGACAAATTATATGTAGCCAAACGACTGGGTCAGAAACTAAAATTAGGTATCTAGAGCAACATTAACGTAAAGAAAGCCTGAATTTCCCACACCTAAATTAGGCAAATATGATACAAAGTACCACACCATATACCACCTGCAAATCAATGGCACTAAACATGCAAATTTAAAAGCTAAAAACCATGCACAAAACAGTTACTACACATATCTAATATAAGAAAAAAAAAACAGCAATCAGGACAAATATACATATCTCACAAATCAAGCTGCATTGAATATATACAAAACTAACCATCATGGCATAAGAAGCAAACTCCTGTATCAATATATATGCAGTACAGAAAGAAAAAAAAAAAAAAAAAATCACCCAAACACAAAAAGGCCCCTTCAGATCCTTTTTCAGCTCTGCCTAGTGACAATACGTTCATTATATACATATGCTTTTCTGGTTCTCTTTCTATAAGAGTGGATCAGCCATGTGACATTTAACCATCCCACTTTCCTACTTCATTAAGCAGAAAGAAATGTGAGTTTGATATTTGTTCCATTATTTTTCACGTGTGGTCCTGACGCACTATACCCACCTGATGAGATGGCACATTGATTCCCAAAGCCACCAACCATTACAGATGGACCACAAAGCACAGAGTCATATCATTTCTGCAGTTTAATATACCTATTCCAAATCTCACTAAAAATAAATTTATCCCAAACTCACAACATGTACTCTGCACACACTTGAAAACAGCCTACTTATTAGACATTTTTAAATAATAAGGTCATTCTCATTACTTCGGTTATCACCATGTTCTCTCCGTCTCAAAAGAGTTCTCTAACTTTCTGACAGAGCCGTCAGCGGCTTGCTTGCAGCCTGTGCCAGCTATCCTTCTCCCAGACAAGTCTCAAGTTAACATGGGTTACAGATCACTCCCACTAAACAGTCTGCCTGCAGCTCCATCTGGAGAAAAGGGGGATTTCATAGTATGGATGCAGGCTGCTCCATGCCAGGGGACCTCAGGATCACAGAAACGGACCTGATCACATTAATTTACTAGTATAGGTGTAACCATATGACAAGTAGCTTTTGCCTCAACTTTTCAATCCAGTTCTCAAAACACCACAAAGACTACCCTAAACTCCTTACGAACTTCAATCATGTTGTCTAAAGCATTCTGGAAAAGTAAATTATGCCTTTCCAAGACAAGTGAGGTATTGTGAGGTCAGACATATACAGCGTACCAGTTGTATCAGGGTCACTCCGAGGCAAATGTCAGATCATACCTGAAAGCATGACCATCACTGAAGGAAGAACATGTTAATGTTACACCACATTTCCTCATGGAGTGAGGGCAAACACAAAAGGCAGTTATTTAATACCTATCAGCTAACGTGCTGTAAGCTCTCATTTTACCTTATTTTACAGTAACTCATCTGATTTTCAACACCATACAGTAATCGCAGCTCTTTCAGATGTAGACAGTAGGTGCATAAACCTGTAGTGCTTATGAGGCTAGGTATTTCCAAACAGCAGAAACAATTACGTGTCCCATGTCTCACTGGGCTCGCACACAACAAGAGAGGCAGGCACATCTGCCATTCGGTTTCTTCACAGCTTGAAGCCCGAGGATGATAAAACGCAAGGCTCGTCGTACCCTATTGCAGGTGATGCAGTACGGCTCCCATTGCACGTGGCTGACAAATACTGTTCTCTCCAAGATAACATGAAAGTGTCATTTCAGCAGCATGGTCAAGCAGCAATTGAAGGGCAGCTCTTCTGAAATTAGCCTCTGATCCAGCAGCAAAGTCCAAAGCATACAGCTTATACTGGGAAGCTAGTTACACCACATTGCTGTCTTACTCACTCCGGTTCTGACCTGCTCCTGAAGCAGGTGGAGGATGCAGCAACTGGACTGAGCCCTGATGTTGAGCTGGAGGGAGAGGTTACCAGACAGCTGATATCTTGGCATGATTAACTAGGTTACCCACTTTAATATTATCTATGAAGACATAGCTTCACCTTCTTAACTTCCAGATACCACAATAAACAGATGAGGCAACAGTCAGTTTCAAAATGTTGGGAACATTAAACCTGCCCCTGTTTTTTCTGTATTAAATGTGGTTCTAAAAAGAAGGCATGTTTTAGATGGAAATCCATTACTTAGAAATGAATCTCGAGAAAATTTCATAGTCCCAGTGGAATGCTGTTATGTGGGGGATCAGGTAGAAATTTGTGGCTGAAACCATAGCTATGAAAAATAGCACAAGGGATATCTGACTCAGGGTAAGGGTCGTGGAAGAAAATCTGAGAAAACGTGAAGAGAGATATCATAAGTTTCAGAATCACTGGATCCCAATCTGATCTCCCAGCAAAGGGCTTTTGGACAGGTAAGAGAAGCTGTCATATATCACGGCTACCCTCACAGGCCTGACCCTGACTCACATCCCCAGCCTGACCTCAGATCTGTTTCGTGACCATGGCTCAGTGACTTGCTCAACGATCTGGATTCTCACATGAACCCGGCCACCATCCCCAAGATTGCCCTGCTGCCCTCGCTCAGGGGCAGTGGGTAGTCTCTGCCTCTGCGTGCCTTCCTACCACACTGGGATCCTGGCTGCCCTGCAAGGGACAGGGAACCAGCCCTTGCTGCTCCCTGACACGTTCCTCCAAATTTCCCTCCTCTCAGCTTGATGACAGGTCAGAAGGTGTTACAAAGAAGGCAAATCAAATGAGTCTTCCAGATCTTCATTATTGTTTTTGTAAAGTCTATTCTAGCTGCTGGCCACAGCCCAGTTCTGTTGGAATATTTATAGTTTCCTACCGTAGATCACTGCGTGGACCCTCTATTCTCAAAGGAGTGGAGGATATAATCAGGCCTTTTGGTTGAAAACTTCACTGAATGGGAGTGTCATAAACCGCTCTTGGTATTCTTGATGGTAACAGCCAGGAGGGTGCATCAAGATCATAGGGACACTAACCCTTTAGCACAGAGTAAGCATCAGTCACTGCTCAGAAGGTCTTCCGAGCTACCACATGGACTTCTCTCACCATCCTCTAACTTCTCTGTGGCATCCTACTGCACTAATATTAGGAAGAATTTCATATTAGGAAGCTGTGATGAGGTGGAAAGTACCTCTTAAACATAAATCCACCTTTTCAAGAACTGTAACCAGGCTCTGTGGTTTTGATTTTTGACTCACTGCTATCCCTGTCAGTGACTCAGGCTTTTCTTGTGTTGAAGCATTGGCAGTAGCCTCAAAAACACTGCTTCAATACTCAGAAAGTCAGCAAATGTAGCAAAAATGAGAGCCAGATCTCAAACTGTGACAGCGGTAGCTGCCGCTGGGGCATCTTGTTTCAGCCAAGCACCTTTGTGCTCGTCTCCCGTGGGGAACCCCGCTGGCTATGCTAAAACCAGAAGGGAGGTGCAGTCACTGTGTGGGAAGCTTTGAATCCTGCAGATACACAGTTTGCCACAGCAGCTGGCACAAGATGCTTCATTCTGTTCTCTATTACAGTATCTTTCTGTTTGGTGCCAGAAACACTTAAATCACATCATGAATTGGAGATGAGAAGGATAAAGCAGTAAGCGAGTGAAATAGTTTTTTAGAAAATGAGCTAAAATATAGGAGAAATACTGCAATGCACTGCAATTTGTCTCACTTTCATAGAATCATAGAATGGTTGAGGTTGGAAGGGACCTCTGGGGATCATCTAGTCCAACCCCCCTGCTCAAGTAAGGTCACCTAGAGCACGTTGCCTAGGACCCTGTCCAGATGGCTGTTGAATATCTCCAGCGAAGGAGGCTCCACAACCTCTCTGGGCAACCTCTGCCTCTGCTCTGTCACCCTCACAGCAAAGAAGTTTTTCCTCATGTTCAGATAGAGCTTCCTGTGGTTCAGTTTGTGCCTGTTGCCTCTTGTCCTGTTGCTGGGCACCACAGAGAAAAGTCTGGCCCCATCCTCTTGATTCCCTCCCTTCCCATGTTTATATACATTGATCAGATGCCCCCTCAGTCTTCTCTTCTCCAGGCTTTATAAACAGGCACAGCCCTCTCAGCCTTTCCTCACAGGAGAGATGCTCCAGGCCCCTCATCATCTTTGGAGCCCTCCGCTGGACTCTCTCCAGTAGTGCCACATCTCTCTTGTACTGGGGAGCCCAGAACTGGACACAGTACTCCAGGTGAGGCCTCACCAGGGATGAGTAGAGGGGGAGGATCACCTCCTTCCACCTGCTGGCAAAGCTCTTCCTAATGCACCCCAGGAGACCATGGGCCTTCTTGGCCACAAGGGCACATTGCTGCCTCATGCTCACACCTGCAGTAGGAGGAAACTGCAGATCCACTCTGCCACTCCAAACTGGCTGCTCTGGTAACTACTGCTGCTACTACTACTAAAAAGAAAATCCAATCTCATCTGCCCAAGCAAACGTAAACCGATAGTGAGACACACACCAGTATATATACACAGAAATATGTACCTATTACTGCAGAGTATTAAGCAGCTTCAGAGACAGTGTATGCACAATCATGCCTGACTGTTGGTTCTCTCTTTAGAGCTGGGTAGATAAAAGTCCTGGATTTTGCATTCTTCAATAGCTCTCTACATTTTACATGGTCTGTCAATGTTGAATGTACCAGTGGAATTTCCTTGACTCTAGTCCTTTGTGGAAGTGTTACCGTATACTAGAGTTCAGTTCAGTTTTTCATCCTACTATTTCAATTTTGTAATTTATATTAAAATAAGAGTGAACAAAACGCAGTGACAGCCTTGGAAGCAAAGACCACAACCTACACTTTCCTCTCCTCTGCACCGGTCTAGAATTAACTATGTATTAATTTGCTTTCCTCTCAGCCTTCTTAAGCCCACGTTTGCACAGTTACTCAGTTCTAGTAGAAGAACAGTATATTCTTACCCAGATACCCCAAAACTTGCAGTGACAGCATTCTGGGTTGCAGAAAACCAAAATACTTCAAGTTCAAAGCGGCATAAAATGCTTCCATGACTTAGGACACTCATTACTATTATTCTTATGTGTACACAAAACGTACACAAAAACCTCACCACAGCATTCAGTTTTGGATTGGGTTTCTCTGGTGAGTCAACCAGAGAAAGCATTTAGGCAGCTTTCTACCTGATGTGGCAGACAGCAAAGCACAGGCAGAGGATGAGAGCCCAATCCCCCTGAATTCCATTCTTTAGAGCAGATGTTGATACTCAAGGGCCTTTTAGGCCAAACACTGGTGCTCCTAGTATATGTAGATGCTTGAAGCGGTGGTAAGCAGCAGTGGTGGTAAGCAGCTAACCTATACTGCTGCATGGAACAATCCAGTGTAGGCACGATGTAGGACTGGATTTTGCCCTTCAACTTCTATAAGGTCTTGTTAAATTAACCCTTAATGCTAAGCTTCAGTCAGTTTGGTCTAAGTCATCTCTCAGCCTTCATTTCTGGGTTGCGTTGGACAAAACAGTTTTCCATATATTGCACGGTCTGAGTGAGCATCACACTGCAGAGCATTTTTTCCAAGGATCGTAGTGTTTTCTGAAAATTAATGAATTATTTTGCCCACTACTGATTCATACGCATGAAGCTGGCAGTAGAGAAGTTCTTAGCTCCTTAGCGTTCGTTGAAGTTACCAGTAACTTTCAAGTAGCGCAATACATTTATTCTAGCTGCTCCATCTCTATCACTGGCTTGCTTAGGCTGAACGCTGAACTAATTAAGCACCACTAATAGCAACAAAAACCATTATCTTCAAACACATGTTCGACTGATCTTCCCTGTCGAGTCCTCGTATAAAGACAATGTCCTTATCTCAGCTCTTCATGTTCCATCGAAGAGTTTTACTGCTTCATATTTTCCTTTATTGCTTCATATTTTCCTAAGTATTTTTCTGAGCTCTGAGCCTTCTGAATGAAACATTTTACTAGTGCTACATTTTTTTTGACTCAGAAATAGGAAAAAAAAAAAAAATCAAAGTCAACAGTGTTTAGCCTATGAGGTTTTAAGAATAATTCAATAATTACTTCAGACACTTCAAAACTATTCCTGCACTACACAAGAGTAAAAAGAGCTACTTACTGCAGCCATACTTCCCTGAACGTTTCCCAGCAAAGATCTGACAGCTGCTGACTACTGGGCCTATCTGTGCCTAGCAAATACTGAAATCGTTGATCAACCCAAAAGCTGAAGTTCTTAATACTCCTTTCTGATTAAAAGCTTAGAAGAGTGACGGGGAGGGGAAAGTCTTTTTTTTTCTCCTCAAATAAACAGGTACCCATAAAGTACTATGCAGAAATTTATCATAAAATTTGATTCAAGCTTATCAAAGCTGTATAACAAATCAATTTTACATTCAAATGAACTGCTTCAACAATGGTTTCCTAGCACATTATTAAAGTGGACTATTTTCACATAGCAGTTTTCCAACGATAAAACCATTTCTAGAATGGCTGATGTTAGACAGGACATGATATAACACAACTAGATACAGCCAACGCTGTTGGAGATGCTAGGAACTGGCAGAAACCCAAGCAGGTGTAAGTTGCACTCAAAATACAAAAAAGGTCAGGGCCGTGGCAGGGCTGTGGCAGGGCTGGAGCCCGCACGGCTGCAGCATCACGGGGCAGCGACCGATGGCCCGGGGCTGGGCAGGGATGGGACCGGGGCCGAGGGAGGGCAGGGACAGGCAGGAGCCGCAGGACCCTGATAGAAACGATGCTAAAAGTAACCATCATACCAATTAAAATAAACCATACAAAAAGCTTTACCCTGATGTCAAAAGTGAAAATGGCCAAATGGGCGAGATAAAAAGCTTTACTTGCAGATAAAAGTGTTGTCATACTAAAAATATCAACAGTAAGCGATACACAGAAATTCCTCTTTACAAACTTCGCAGGAAAAACGAGCTGGATCATGACAGATGTCACTCTCCATGAAGCATTCAGCAGCATCCGTCAGGAAATGCTCCGCGTGAGGAACGCAAGAAGCACAGAGGGAAATACATACTTGTATTAACCCCAGGTTAATAAAAAAAGCAATTAGTGCCTCTTAAAAGCTTCCATGTCAGATGATATATATTCATATGCATGTACATACGGATGTATACATAAAACATTTTAAAAGATTAAATCTTGAAATCATTATTCCATCCTTATTTTGATGATTTGTGTCAAGATATATTTTAACAAGTACAGCAATTACTGTGTGAATTTTGGACAGGCTCAGAGATCACTTATTTTAAACAACAAAGGCACTCCTGACATCATCTTGTTAAAGTTTCAGAAGATTTTCAGAACGCAAATATGAGGCTAGCTAGGTGAAAACCTTAACGCAGTAAGATTTCAAAGGGCAAAACAATGATGCTGGATTTCAAGAAGACAAATATGAGGGTCTATAAGTTATCTATATTACGAGCAACCAAGAGTTATACTTTACTCTGCTTTATATTCATACATCAGATAAGCCATAGAAAACCAGTAGAAACTAGAACTAAAGCAACATTACTCCAATATATATCTTAGCAGCAGAGTGCAAGAAAACACGCAAGCAAAACTTGTGCTTTGTAACAAACTACCATCTATTTTTCTAAAACTTTCTCATTTATACAAGCACTACATGTATGGTTAGATCATAGAGAGATGTTATAAAGCCATAAGGAAAGAGTACAACACTGAGCCCTTTCCACATGAACGTACTGCGATTAACTTCAGTACCAGCAGGCTAATCGTCTGAATGCCCGGTCTCAAAAAGTTAATAGGCGTGAGCTATAAAAGTTTACCACGCCAGAAACGTGTCCTTAGCAAGAGAGAAAGCCTATCCAAGCAAAGCCCAGCAAGTCAGCTTAACAAATGAAAGCAGAGAGACACAAAACCTACTGTAAAGCAAGCAGAATTTTGTTGCAAACAGGACAACAACGCACATGTTCATGGCTCATCAGCACCAGCAAGGACCGAGGAAGCCGCTGCCGTGAGTAACACGGTTATGAAGGACCCAAATAAACTCTTTCCTGAGTGAGGACCTAGTTTTTAAGATGATTTGCTGTTCCTTTCCCCACCACATGCTTTACAGAAAATTTACCGTTTTCCATCACAGGAAGAAGTCTCAAAGAAAAAATTATGGAGCGACACAGGAAGCCTATATACAGCCAACTACAAGCAGCTAATTACAAATTCAGAAAGAATTAAAATACCGGTGAGAAGAGCTCCTTATAAACACATACCCTAAAACATATCACTATTCTCCTGACTATTTTCAAGAAACAAATGGAAAAGCTTGAAAAATTACTAATGTAGCTCATATTAATTCTGGGAGAAGTAAGTGGAAAGCATAATTTAAGACAAAAAAAAATACTGAGACAGATATTGAAATCATAATGCCAAATGCCCATCATCTTTGTAATGATAAATCAAATTCCTCTATAATTTTTTAGGTCATTCTAGATTAAAATCAAAAAATATATAACTGACATGTAACCCTAAAAGCTTTCACAATTTTTTTCTTTAAACAAAAGAACTACGAATGAAGACAACCAAGATACAGGGTGCAATCCTTCTGCAGCCTGAAAAATGACTTAAAGGATAACAGTGTCTTGAATCTTGGCTGCCTTCCAATGTGAAGAGAAGGGTGTAGTTTTCTGGAAATCATCAATGCGTTCTGCAATTATTAAAGATTTGCAGAAGGAAGTAAACAAAGAAATAGGATATTTTCTGATGATACAAATTGTTTCAGACTGGGAGAACTCTAGAATTTTAAGATTCAAAACAACCCATCGAAACTGTAACATTATTAGACAGAATGACAGGAAATGAAATACAATTTAAACAAAAATTAAGCAATTACTGGGAACAATAAACAGAAGCTTAAGTATCTCACAACTGCCAAGGCCATCAGCGGAAAAATGCCTACTAATTGCACAAAGATCAATAAAACCTGAAACATTACAGCTAGCTAAAAATAAATCAAGTTGAATTCTTAAATACACATAGATGATCAGCATACAACACAAAGCAGTAATGCAACACAGAGTACTAGAGACAATCATGCCATCTCATCTCACAAAGTACGTCAGTAGGGAGAATATTAAAGCGCACACAGTCATTAAATGCTTAATGCTGTGGTATGGAGAGAACTTACAACTGTAAAGAGGTTGCAAAAGCTGAGATTTTAAACCACGAAATACAGGCTAAGAGCATTTTGCTGATATACAGAAAATATGAAAGGATCAAAAATGTGGAATTACTGTCCCTTTTTCTTACTTGCTAGCATGACAATAATCAAATTGCAAACAAAATCCACTGTCTCACATAGCATCTAAGCCACTGGCTAATGCTAAGTACTAAAGTAGGTAGGTCATGGAGACAAATGCTGTAATGGACTGCTTATTTATTGAGGAAAAAAAATGAATAATTTCAAGTTGATGTACTTGCCTGTCAGTTGAGTCACTGAGATAATACATGGAAAACAAGTCTTGGGAGCTTACAATAGAGTTAAAATATAGAAGATATTTTCTTTAGTGCACTGTATCATTGGCTAGGTTCCCTACAGCACTGAGTTTGTTTTCATTAGCAGTATGAGGTACAAGCAAGGAAACAAGAGCAACTCTCTCATCCTCACCGGCAATGATTACACAGCCACGTGCGAGTCGAGTGCTGAAACTAAGAGCAAAGAAATTTAATCATTTTAAAAAGAAGTGACAAAGTTAACAACGTTCCCAACTCATGCTTCTGTCCCTTGGACGTTGTTCTCTCTCTCAGCACTTTCACTGACAGGGATTAAACTCTACACCTTAAATTCACTCGCCGTGAACCAAAGGACAAGATTTTTCCCACTTGAGATATTTCTTACTAGGAAAACAGAACGAGATATGCACCTTTCAAGGAGGAAGTATGTCTTGAAGAAAGAGGTAAATAAGAGAAGATCAGAGGTGGACAGATTCAAGAAAGTGTACTGGCTGAGGAAAGAAAAACAAAGAAAGACTCTAGTCTTCAGCACAAAGTACACAAATATCTTAGTCATACAGCTACATCTCCAATGGACCAATCACCACGTTGGTCACTGAAATTAGCAGAATCTAGATATCTACTCATACCAAATTTAAAACACGTATAATGTTTAAGATAAAGATGATCCCTCATTTTGTAATGTTATTTAATCTAATCCATACATTGGTATTAAACTGAAAAATCAATGGGGAGACATGCATGCTCCCATATAGTACACTTAATTCCTTAAATTCTCTTGAGCATTACATGGTCACCAAAGTCAAAAAATGCTTCAGTATGACAGTCAAAACATCAAGACATAAACAATGTATTGTTTCTAGGACGCTAATGCAATATTTATAAACTAGATTATAACTTTGATGATGAATGCTTGATGCTGCAAACTACAGATAACTGTTCAGTACTGCTGTAAAACCCACTTCAAACAGTACGTTGGACTGCTGGACTGATTCAGTGTACAACAGGATCTGAAGCAAAAGTATATCCACGTGAAAGCAAAAAGTAATGTACAATTTAAGTTGAAATACATAATGCTTACATGAAGGAACTCGATCTCATTTAATTCAATTTGCAACAAAAACAAGCAGAAAATGAGAACTCGAAGGTTGGCCAAATTTGGCCTTGGAAAGGAGTGCACAGATTTTATTAGCAAGGGATCTATGTTAACCAATTGAAATTGAACAACGCAAAAGTATCCTGTTGAGCACGACAGAATAAGATAATTTCATCAGGGGACCTAATCAACTTTGGCCTTCTTCCTGTAGCTCATCGGTATCTGCTCTTTTCTCCTTCACAGAGATAGTGAGCCAAATTCCACTCTAACTCTATTGTAAATTGAAAGTCAACAAAATTACATCTGCAAAAAAGAAAAACAAAAAACCTATCCCCAAAACCAAACATTTCTTAGAAGTTGTTTTGTTAAAAAATTAATTCAGAGAGTAGAAGTCATAAAGCCATGCCTGAGGAAAATATAATTGGTCTACAATACAAAGAAAACATCAGTACGCTCAAAAGTGTCTTTTTTCTTCTCTAATCAATCTTCCTTCTGGAAATTGTGAATTTTCCTCCAGAGAAGATTTCATACTAAAAAGCTTCAAAAAATGGGGGGTTTAGCTGCAGAACTAATTTGTAATACCTAGTATTATCACACGGCTTCAAGCATCAGGTTGTAATCTGAACAACGTATAGTCACGGGGAGAGAAAAGGCACAAGCAGCAGTGAAGTGCCTAATTCCAATTGAAAGTCACTGGGGCCAGTAATCTAATCACCATGTGTGCTTTGGAAAATATCTTGCTCTGGTACCAGAACTATCTTAGCAAAAATATCTTTTTCTTGTCAGTTATAAATGACTACACAGCAGTGGCCCTCAAGACAAATGCTTGAGTCACTTCCCAGTTTCTAGGACATAACGTAAATCCTTTATTTCTAGTTTAAAAATGTATCTAGAGCCGAGGTAATTTAAAGCATTAAATATTTATATTTGTCCACAGCTAAGTTCTTCACTCCTACGGAAAGTAACAGAAGTCTTGTCCGACTAAAACCCACAGTATCCCAAGTGACGTTCTGCTCAAAAAAGCTCTTTTGCTAGAACTGCTCAGGACGCGTTATCATCGTTATAATAAAAATCTCGGTCCAAATTACCGCACGCACTTTCCAGTGCGGCTTCTGCTGTGCCTAAGAGACGCAGTCACACGAGGAGCACGGCGACTGCAACCTGACCCGGCGGAACAGGCGTCTGCTCACAGGACAAGAGGATACCCGTTTCAGTACCTAGCAAAACACTGCCAGCGACTTCTCTGTTCAGCTACATTTTCATCCATAAACTGTCCACAACGACTGTCTAAAACATGCACAAAAAGTCAGACCCATTTTGTTCTCCCATTTTGTGAAGCCTAACGTATACTCTCCTGTCTAATCCCAGTATAGAAGAGCTCTACTAATTTTAGATCCAAGTGGTGTAAAGTGTCATAGCTGTCAGATAGCTGGATACCTGAACCTCAATCCAAAGTAATGCAGTTCTCCAGCACAATTTGACCATTAAGCCCCATTTAATGGCAGACTTGTTTTAATATGCATAGTAGAATACATTATCAAATGCTACAATTTCACGTATTAACTATGAAACCGAACTATTAAAACATATTTAAAAGCAAATCAAGTTCAGAAGGGCCATGTGGCTATAATCAAGAGCAGATTTTGGCCTGTGCTGCTGAAAAGCCCATCAGAGGCCTAATCCTCCTTGTCTCACATAAATAGTTACACTAATTGTGTAATTGCAATGTGCAGAACGCAACCCTCACCGTAGTCTCTTAGAGTCTTTGTCCTTTTAATGATTTATTTGCAGCTATTGTCAGTTTAACTGTATTTGCTTAAAAAGTACAAAATTCAAAAAAAAAAAAAGCTGAGTGACTACTTTTCACAACAAAACGATGTGTACTGTACGCAACTATGACAAAATTAAATCCGAAAACACACCTACTTACTTGTAACGCCACTAAGGCTAAATTCTAACGTCCTAAAGGACGACCGATTTCAGCAAGAGCGTGCCTTATTAAAGGCTGAGCTATGACTTGGGCCCCAAACTTGCAAACAGGCTCGTGTGGGTGGATTTCTGAAGCCACAAAAGCACGGGAGTCTGCCTACACAGATCAGCTTGTAAGATCTGGCTATTAACATGCCCTTCAGGATTTGACCTGTGGACTGAAGTGTCTTTGTAAGCATTGTTTCACCTGTTGGAAAGCTGGGTTGACTAAAAGCATTCAGTACATGAATGTTTTCACTCACTACAGAAAAATCAGGCTTTGTTAAATTAAATAGCTCTAATGATGTGTTACAAGAAACATTTCAGGCATGCAGCAATAATCTGCATTCACTTCTGACATTTACAAAACTTTATTCTTTTAAGCCTGAACTTCATAAAATATTTGTACTCAACTTTAAGCACGATAATTATCCCTGTTCCATTTTACAAAGCGCTTAATACTAAATACATGCTTAAATTCAGCAAAATGACACAACAAATTTTTCAGATTAGGCATGTTTTAAACAGTGCAGAGGAAAGAAAAGAATCCATAGGCTGATATTCATGCAAAGGATCACTATAAATTGGTGAACTAGATCACAGAAAACAGTAAGAACTACCACACCCCAAAATATAAACTAAGCCAAAACAAGCCTTTTAATACAATGACGACTAAAGTTTATTTTCCTTTTTTTTTCCCCCTTCGGGCTTCACCACCTCCTGATTTTGGCCGTAATAAAAATGCATACTGACATATTTGTGTAGTCTCTATTTCAAAGGTGTGGCTGACTCAGTAGGATTTGGGAAGTAACAGAAAAGCAATGAAACGAATATTTATTTGATCTGTACCCCAACTCACATACTGAAGATATCTGAATCAATGGCCAAATTCTGCCCGCCTTAATCATCCAAACAGGTATCTTTTAAAGCCACGGACATGGAATCTCAGCTTATTTAAACCATCATACTCGCTCAGAAAGTGCTGGCCCAGTAACGAGGCCTTTACACACACAAAGCCTCACCGAATTTGCTAGTGTTCAGGTTTTCATTATTTTTATCCCAACATAATTAAGCCCACTGCAACTCAACTCCAGCGAACCACTCGTATGAGTGACATGAGCAATATCTGGTCCATGTTTAGGATAAAATGCACTGAAAAAGAACTGTCTACTGTTATCTGTCTACAAAACAAAACAGCAGTGAAAAACTTATCTGTAAGAACATAAGGATGTTATAACAGAATAAAAGTGCAGGTGTTACATGTTTACATGGCCCAAGGAGTCCCTTAGATTATTTTGTCCAACCTCATACAACACAAATGCCATTAAGTTCTTCGCCTTCAGAAGGCTAAACTGCTGTAGGAGACACGCAAAGGACAGGGGAGACTCCAACGTCATCATGCTGAAGACGTGCGTGGTGCCAAAGAAACAATTAGGTGATTTGCAGCCAGATAATCCACAACACAACCTGCACAAGACAGCAGAAACCTTGCCCTATTTAACTGAACTAGAAAGTGATCAATTCCAAAACCAGAAATTGCCAACACCTGAAAACAGGTGGAAGAAAATCATCTAAGATGTGAATTCCTTATACCCTCTGCAGAACCAACATCTAAACACCCCCAGTTCTCGTTATGCTAAAGGAGAATGAAACCAAATTAAAAGCGCCTAGCCAACTTCTCACCTGAATTCAAAATCAGAAGCCCCAAAGTATGAGACGGTTAGTACATAACTGAGAGCAGAGAAGAACAAGACTTCTGCAGGCCATGACTTAAGGCCTCGGAGTTCAGAGTATAAACATGGAGCTTCACAAATCCCCAGACTCCAGGGTCAGAGAAGTCTGCCACAGCCCCTGATCGTTGCTCTATGAAGCCATCTCTGAAGAGTAATATCCCTGAACTAAGTCTGAGACTGAACACACTAATGAAGAGCCTCACAATTCCTAAAATACATCAACTTCCCTCTTCTCAGGTGTCCAAAAACCAGCCTGGGTGAATGGCCCCCCTCCAGAAGACAGCCAAAAGGAGCTGGATGACTGTCATCTACTTCGCTGATAATAATTTAGAAATAGTGTCCAATCAATGTCAGAACAGCTAGGTCCTGCACACTTACTTGCAACTACACTCAATGAGGCATAAGAATACATAAACTACACCATCCTTGAACCCTACACAGGCAACAAAGCACCGCAGAAGACCCACTAGTTCTTTTCTACCTCTAGACTACTTTGCTTCTCAGAGTATAGAAAACACACCTGTTGGCCATGCTTCAGCAGAATATGCAGTATTAAAGATTTTTTTTAAAGCAAGGGAGAAAAAAACAAAATCGAAATGTAAGGTAATGATGAAGTTTAAACAACCCAGTCTTAGTTTTACTGTCCTTTGCCCCAGACTTGCCTCTCTTCCCTACAGAGGCAGAGGCTATGCAGCAAGCCAGAGATATTCGAAGGAAGCAGTAATCAGGCATTTGACCCAAAAAAAACATTAATGTGATACTCTCCTATCATCAACAACAATTTAGTCAAGTCCCAGAGCTGCAAGGCTGTATTTCTCATGGGTAGTCATGTCAAGCTGAATTTTCTGTCAAATAGATCAGTTTCCTACAGAGCCAAAATCCAAAGCATTGAAAGGACTTCATAGGCCAGAAAGTCTATATGTGCTGTAAAGGTTTAAATATAAGCTTGTGAGAATGTTCCCAAATAATTGTGATTTAATACTTAACTTCAAGAATTATCGCTATTCTAGAGATAGCGATCACAGTCATTATTACATGTTCCCATTTCAATAATGATGTCAAAGGGTAGCAACTTTGTTATATAATTGTTCAAAATTTGGGGGAGAAAAGAAGTCTGTTGCAACTGTTATTTAAATATATACACACTACCTGAACTGAAAAATACAACTTTGGAAGGATTCTATGTGCAAATCTTGATTCTTGGTGTATTACTTAAGACATATATCAGAGTAAATCAAATGAAAGCGCTGCACTTAAAGACACTATCTTTACAACACTGATTCTGAAGTCTTCAACACTCAAATAATGTGGGGATGGAACAATGCATATCTATTCTATCTGGTAGAGATGGCATCTAATACCTTAAAAGCTACATGTATATGAAATACTCTTGGATATTTTCTTATTAAGAAGTCAGAAAAAACCACTAGGACACATTTATCAGGAAGCCTGCTAATAACAATAATTTCATTAATTTCTGTTTTCAGGCAAAGATGAGATAATTTAGAAGCAACATGACTAATTTTAACTCAACTACAAACTCCATAAGAAAAGTCAAATATGTTTTTCAGGATGAAGTTTACCTATTAGTAGTTACGTTAACAAGTATTTTGAATCATTTCTCATCTTCCCTGGTCAGTCACAAACAAGACATGTGAAATACGTCACATGGTTCAGATAAAATATACTAGACATTTTATTGCCACTACCACAACAAAGGCGTTGCCTTTGACCATTTCTAAAGGTGCTACTAACAAAGAAGCATTTTTCCCCTGAATAAACAGCTTGTTTCAATACGATTTCTGAATCATTTGAGATAATAGGGCTTGTTTCCCTCCCCCCAAACTGAATGCTTTAGAAATACTGCCTGTGAATTATTATGTGGATCAAGAAAAAAAATACGATGGCCAGTAACCGAGCTGACTGCGGGTCAGAAAACAAGACTCTTTTCTCCCACAGCAAATGCTCTTCTGTGCTATTTCAGATTTAGCAAACAGTTGCCTAATTATTTACTGTCACAGCTAAAGACACGGTCAGCAGACAGAATTTGTAGACATACAAATATCTCGGTTTCATCTGCAACTAAGCTCTTGTTTTCGCATAGTACTGAAGACGTGCGGCTTCATTCAGTGGTACAAAAAGATGAAGATCAAAACTTCATTCTTCTACCTTTAAACAGGACTTTTTTTTTCTTCTTTTTTTCCCTAAATCAAATGGTCCAAATGTCTTAATGATGCGGCATCATATTATTCCAAGCCTTCCAAGACAGGCAATGAATTTTGTACAGCTGACTCTGCTAGTTACAGTATTCAACAGCTGGGACATAGATAATTTGGCACCCTGATAATGCCCTCAGTGACTACAAGAGCATTCTGCAGGCTGTAAAAAGAAAAAAAAAAAAAGACTAGTATTACAATTAACCGTTGGACCTCACCTTAAAAATAGAGAGTCAGCATGGTCCGCATTTGATAAAGAAAATTAACACAGGCAATGTTTTCAAAACTGAGAAATTTAGAGAAATGGCACTCCCTCTTCAAAGCATATATTGTAGCAATTCTTTTCGGATTAGATCAGCTCCCATAGCAAGTCATGAGAGCAACAATCGCTGTAGTGAAGTCATACTGCTGGGACTCTGATGGGAAATCATGACCGGCTTGGAAACACGTTTTGGAAAAATAATGTGCTTTCCAGGTTTCCAATAGATCATAATTAAAATGAGTCCAAAACTTTACCTGCTCCTAGTGATTGAATAAAATACATCTCAAACCGCAAAACAGAGCATAACGATGTAGTGACTACGACACTAAAAATGAAAGCAGCCAAGACTGGATGTCTCTGAACAATTTCAGCATTTTGCTCATTGAAAATAGCATGCAAATGCACCTGATGCTTTCCCCCACAAGTAATGTGATAAACTGAAATATTTTCAGAATTTGCTTTATTTCTCATAATGATAAGACTTAGTTTGAGGAATTTCTTTTAGCTAAAATACTTTAGTCTTTCAGCAGTTAAAAAAGCCAAACGTTTTAGTCCTTATTCAGGTAAAACTCTCACTGAAACGGGAAATTAGGCCTAATACCTTTCCTGGGTTTTAAGTAAGTAGATAAACTGGTGTGAGAATGATCCTTATTAAACATATGAGCCTAGCAGTACATTTATTTTTAAATCAAAGATAATCCAAGGCAGAATAGCAGTATATTGAATTAGAACCAGGACAGAAAATTTTCTCACTGCTTTTAATTCCAGAGTGAAAAAAAAAAGTCTACTCGCTTTAAGATTTTGCAAAAATTAGTTCATATAAAGTATTTGATAGCTTAAAAAAAAACAAAGAACAAATGGAATAAGGATGTCCTTTTCAAGATGATCTCTTATAAGCCATAATTATTTCCCATCTAAAATGCACTAATGCACTTCAGTACAGAGACAGTGCACATGCTCCATAGCTGCATTGACACAATGGGCAACAGACACAAAGGAGTCATTAGTCAATATTGTTAATGACACATGAAACAGCAAATGAAACAGGTATAAAGTAGTCTCACCTGGACAAATTCCTAGTTCAAAGTAACTGTTTGTGAGGGGTTTTTTTTTTCCAGAAATACTACCACTAATAACCAGGATTAAATAAAATCAGCTATCGCTGTCTTCAAATTGAGCTGTCTTAAACTATGCCACTCCCATTCCCATCAATGGGAACCATTTAACAAAAACCTTTACAACTGACTGGAAACATATCGCAGAAAAAGCGTAATCTTTCCAAACAAAAATTTCAGCTGTAAAGTCTAGCCTACCTTTTCCCCAGGCTCAGAATAGCAAATGCTAAATATGCTGTGGCATGCTGTAAGAACTATTTCTGGGATGAAGATTCAATCCGAACAGTCAACTCCACCTCTTTTTACTTTAATTAAAATCAGAACCTTAACATTTTTGATCCGCGTTTTAAGATTTAACACTCAAAATACACTGAAACATAATGAATCACGTCCCCCAACTGTCTTCCATCCCAATTACAGAACGCAACGCAATCTGCAGATCTAACAAAATTACTTGTATGCCTCTGTGCCACGCTAAACGTCTCTTTTCCCTGTATTTTTCCTGCATTCAGTGAAAAAAAAAAAAAAACCGCAGGTGCGACGTGAACTAAAAGCATTCTCTGCCCCGCTACCGAAAAGGAGAAAATAAACGGAAGCTTTAAAGAGCAACGCACGTCGGGACGCGAAACGCCGTGCCCGCAGCTCCCTCGGCAAACACTCGTGAAGGAGCCTCGCCAGCGGGTGTCTCAGCGAAGCGAGGCGCTCCGCGCACCGCGCCGCCCGCCGCGGCCGGTTCCCACGCGCGGCGAGCGCCGCGCGCGCCCCGCCGCCCCGGGCCCCGGCCCGCCTGCGCCTCATCCGTGTGTCCATCTGGGGCAGGCGCGGCCCTGCGCGCCCCGCGGGGACGCCGCGTACCCTTGTAGCGCTCCAGGACATCCTCGTAGGCCTGCAGGTACTCCTGCTCCTCGGCATAGAAGTAGGCGCCCGGGGAGAGGTACCCAGCCATGGCTGGGGCTTAGCGCTGCCCAGTCCCCTCCCAGCCTCCAGACAGACAGAAGCCTTGGGAATGGCAAAAAAAAAAAGGGGGGGGGGGAGGGAGAGAGGCTGCCGGCAACGCCCCCACCCCGCCCGGCCGCGCCGCCGCTCGCCTTGCCGCGGCCCGGCCCGGCCCTGCGGGGCGGCCCGAGGGAGGGACAGACGGACGGACGGACGGATGGATGGCTGGATGGATGGACAGACGGGGCGGAGGGGCCGCCGGCGCCCGCCGCCCCCAGCCCCCATGCTCGTCCCCGCCCGCCCCTCCCCGAAGGCAGGTGGGTGTCGGCGCGGCGGCTCCGCGCTGCGACGGGGCGGGCGGGACGCGGCACTAAAAGCGCACGGACGGAGGCGGCGGGCGGCGCCGCCGCGGGGCACCTCCGCGCCCCCCCCCGGGGCCCCCGTCTCGCCTCGCACCGGCGGCAGCTGGCGCACGGAGGGGCCCCGCTGGCAGCGCCCCGGCTTAGGGTGCCCCCCCTCCCTTCTTCCTCCCCGCCCCCCCCCCGCCCCGCTCCGGTCGCGAGGCCGCGCAGGTGCCGCCGCTCGCCGCGGCCGAGCGCGCCTGCGCCCGCGCACTCTCCGCCCTCGCCTGACCCCGGCCGCGGATCCTCCCCCACCGCCGGGCCGCCCCCGCGAAGCTGCGGTGCCCACACGCCGCCGCTGAGAGCCGTTTTCGCGGCAAGCGCAGGCTCGGGAGCGGGGAGGCGCCCACGCGCGCAGGCGGCGCGCTCGCGTCCGCGGGGAGCGCCAGCGGCCGCTGCGCCCTGCCGGGATTCAGCGGCACGCTGTCAGCGGCTGGCACCGGCGACAGCAGCGCCCCTGCGCTGCCGCCCGCGTCGCTGGTTGTCGTCGGGCCAGGCAGCAGCAGCCCGGACGCGCTGGCAGCCTCGCTGCCCGCCCCGGGCCGCCCGCGACGTGCCCGGAGAGGAGCCGCCGTCTGTGCGTGCGCCCCGGGCAGCCCCGTGCTGCTTCGACGGGGAGAGCCGAGTGCGCCGCCTGCCCGGCTGCTTGGCAGTCAAACCGCAGGCACGGTATGAAATCCCTACAGGGACCGCTGCAGTCTTCATCCCGCTAATGCAGTTTCCCATGAAAGTTTAATGGGCGCACCTGCACGTATTTCGTCTCTTCCCACATGCATGCATTCGCCCAACCGCAAAAAAAAAAAAAAAAAAGGGAAAGAAAAAAGAAAAGAAAACAAACATGGCCAAATAGCTTAGTCACCGCTCCGAGGAGCTGGGGGGTGGGGGGGCTCGTTCAGCGGCTGCGCCGAGCCGCGGCCCCGCTGCGCCCCTCCCGGCCGCGGCCGCGGCGCGCCCTTACCGGCGATGCGGAGCACGGCCCGCTCGGCGGGGTCCAGCACGGAGCCGCCCTGGATCTTCCGCTTGGACCGCTCGTGCTTGGGCAGGTTCCAGGGCAGCGTGTCCCCCGGCGCCGGCGACACCGTGCCCGACTTCTGGCTCAAGTCGTCCTCGTCCGAAAAATCCGCGGAGGAAGACATGGAGCAGCGGTAGGACGCGTTGCCGGAGCTCTGCACAGAGACACAGACAGACACAGACACACACACACAGAGGTTGCGTGGGTGGCGAACCCGCAGGCAGTGTCTGTCGCACCAGCAGCGTGCACCCAGCCCACCCCGCGTGGCTGCGGAAAACATCCCCCCGGAAAACAAAGATAGGGGAGAAAAACGTCGCTCACCATTGCTGCGTATGAGGGGTGCGTGCGTGTGTGCAGCTCCGAGGATGATCCTCCAAAAAATAGCCAGCCCTCAGGGAAAATGCATTTAGGATGGATGCCGGAGCGCCGTGGCCTGCGGCTAGGCAACCAGCTCGCGAATGATCCTCCGACTTCAACAATAAAGCCCAGCAGCAACAAAAACCTTCCGGGCTACAAATCGATAGTATTTGGCTCCCCCGCCAGGACGAGAAAAAGATTTGCCATCAGCGAGCTGCTGGTTAAAGCGTTGATGTGGCTGTGTGGCTCCAGCCCCCGCAGCCAGTGCAGCCTCCGCTCCTTTGTTACCGCCCGCAGGCGCCCGAAACCGCACCCCGCTGCCTGCCGGCCGCTCGCCTCGCCCCGGCTGCGCTCCCTTTCGCCAGCCCTGCTGCTCTCGAGAGCAGCCAGTTCCCGACGTAGTGCGCCTGACTAGCACGGGAAGGAAGGAAGGAAGGAGGAAGGGTGATTTGTCGGAACAGCCTCTTTGGGAAGCAAGGCACAAAAGGGCGGCTTTCAGTCGCTCTTTGCCAAGACGGCTTCAGTCAACAAATGTTTGACCTCGGTTTTTAAGACTTATTCCTGTTTTCCCAGTGTACACAGCCAGTAGCAGCTACCCCAGAAGTGTGCTCCCAGAAACGTAAATACGGACTGATGCACTGCAGGGATAGGACTGCTGCCATTTCTGTTTCCCCCTGACAGTGGGAAACAGATGTTTGATAGTATTTCATCCGAGTTGGTAATTTGGTGAACACGTTTTTAGAATACAGCATCATGCACAGGTCATCAGCACAGCATGGGGGGCTGTTTCTTTTCCTCTGTGTTTTCTCATTGAAGATATTTGTGTTTTCTCCGGGGGTACCTGACTACAAGGCAATGGTTTGAATTTGTGTTTTAAGATGGGGACTACAGTGGCAGTCTTCCAACAGTGTCACCTGATGCTGGACCAGGTATGATAGTGGCATTAATTTTTTAGTGGTATGCTACTCTCAACTTGGAGAGGTGTATGCCTTCGTACACTTTGTTTTATAGCGACAGCCCTCCTCATTCAGCCCATCTCAGTTCCTTTTTTTTTAATACTAAAACTATTATTTTAGGCTTATTCTGTAGCACCCTCCCCCGTTTTTTAGAAGGGCTTAAAGTGTGCCTTTACTTACAGGAGACGTTTGTACTGTGACCGAGATCTGAGAAATGTATTGCTGCTGTCTGAATAATTTTACTGCAGGTTTCAGTTGATGGACAAGTGAATTATCATTAATATTACATTAGGGGTTATTTTTGTACTTTTGTAGTATTTCGCCTATTTTAAAACACAGAAACTGCATAATGCAAAGTTTATATGTTGTGCATAAAACTGCCAATGATATCAGTTAACTAATCCGCTAAATAGGAGGGAATCTCTTATTAGCCGATGCTCCTCCTGACCTCATTCACTTCTATTCCAATCCTCTTTTCTTTCTACAGCACTTTATGATAAAGTTGAGAAGGGGAGGGAGGGAAGGAATGCATAAAAATAATTAATCGAATTTTTTGTTCACAGTATTATGAGACAGAGATCGCATGAGAAAAGTACAGAGAAACAGGAATATCCGAGGTTTGATTCCAGCTCTGATTGTCTTCATAATTAGTTCAGTGCAAGGTATATTTTGTTGCCAGTTTATATAATAAGATAAAAACTTTCTGTAGAATTGCATAAAGCAGGACAGCCACATACAGGTTTCTTCTTGACGAGAGCTGGAAGTGCAAAGCTTGCTACCGAGCACAGAGGACAGCCTGCTCTACCAAGTGGAGCTAACAGGGTCCATGATGTGCTTAGTCAAGGATTAAATTTCTCCTGTGGCCTCTCCTTAGCTTCAGATTCTGCCTTAAAAGAGAAAGTACTCCCTTTAATCCCAGCACTGTGCCTCCTGCTTGGGACCCATATCATCAGTAGATGATAGCCTGTTCAACAGTCCAACAAAATTCCCTTTTTTCAAAAGGTGCCCTAAGAGCCATTCCTTTTTTTTCCTCTACTTCAAAGCCTTGTGGCTTTGTACAATAACAGCTCCTTTCGTAGCGTCCCCTACCCTGAGAATCTAAAAAAACTGCAAAACGGTCATTCCATACACCCCACTGAACGCTCCGTTGAAATGCCACTTTTAGGAAAGACTAACTGTCCTCCTGGTTAGCTGTGCTACCATAATGGAAGATAAGCCATGTGAGAAGATCCTGAGCTCCCATATTTTTGAGAAATTAAACTGAACAGGCAGAGGTAGAGCAATCTGTGGTATCCACATGTATTCTGATTAGCTGTCTTTTAAGTTGTCCCTTCTATCTTACTTCATGCATATATTAACAAAATAAATGAACGAAAACCACTGTAGCTTATTAGCTCTTCAGGAAACCTGTTATCTCATTTTCAGAAAAAGGTAGGATGCTTGGAAAGGAGTTTTTCATAATAGCAAAATTTAGCAAACTTACATTTAAGAAATCATACTAATGCCAACTTCGAACTTAATTACAATCTACATTTTTTGAGTGCGGAGATACTTTCCAACAGACCCTATTAAACGCCTAAGTATTTTTAAGAGTCTGGACTTTGCTATTCCAAAGACACCTACAACTGAGCAACAGCTTTGCTCTATTTGAATAAATTAATAGCTTTGATAAGTCTGTAATTACTCTCTTCTGCGCAGCCACTGCTCGCAACATGCTTAACACTCGTTCCACTGGATTGTTTGTTCCTGGCAAACACATTTTCCATGCCATAGCAGTAAGTCCCAAACAAACATTTCATGATTATAGCAACATATTAACTGATTAAAAAAATCAGAACGTTTATAATATCCTAAAAAGGGTTCCTGGCTGGTTAGGCCGCTATGTGAAAAAATCTGTTACATTCTGTTAAAATCAAGATATGTAAGTCACTTCTGTTATTTTTCTATAAAGCACATCACGGTATGCAAGTGAAAAACAGTAATTGCGAATAATACACAATACTGTTTTGGTCAAATGAGTGAGCTGTCTTATATATCTGTTAAAATATTGATCAGGCACCTCCTTACCTAGCTTACTCTGAGACTTAATGAGGGTCAGGGCTTGATCCTGCTTAGCTTGAAGGCCCATAAGGTCACAGCCCAGATACATAGCTGCTTATTCTATACCTCTGATTAAGCATTCCTCGTAGTCATTAGACTAAAGACTTATCTGCAGTCTCCATCACTGGTCAGTGGTGACCTGCTGAATTTGCATAGTATTTATGCATGTAACATCTTGTACACCAAAGCCTATTGGTCATGGATAAGCAAATCTAAGAGGAGTTTGTCTGCATCTGAGGTACAAGATTAAACTTAATGGATAATTTCACCATCGGTACCACAGGGGGGTGCAAACTGCACACGCAAGCCTCACTGCTGCTTCTCGGGAGGGAAAGTCATTACCCCGGCAGGCGTTTAGGAGAGCAAAACTCATTTCTGCCAGTATCTAGAGGTTTCTCTGTAGTCCGGTGACTTGCAGCAGCTGTCTGAGAGCCAGGCCTGCCACCGTGCTGCAAAAGGAAAATGTTTTTCAGTAACGAGGATGATGTCAAAGAAGTATTAGTATACTTCTTGTAAGAGGGATTTGGCCAGGTATCAAACCATGTTTTCTTCTGAGGGGGGAAGGAAGGACGGACTGTGAGTCATGGGTAGGGCACGGCCGAGGGTCAGGTGGGAGGACGTGGCGCTGGAGGTGGCGTGCAGCGCTCCGGCGCAGGGTGGACTGTTGCTTCGCTTGAGAGCGTACCACTGCACACCACCACAGCATCAGGTTCGGTGTCTCGTCTCGCCTGTAATCCGTCTGGGTTCTGGATATTTCTCCCATAGACGGAAAAGCCACAGCACCATCAGCTACCCAAGGAGGGAGAGCGAAGCTGGCGCGCAGCAGCGCTGTGCATCAGATCCGCCACACCTAAATAGGACCTGAGAGCCTCAAGAAGGCGAGCGAGTTCTGCACTGTCATTCCTCAAGGGAGAAGCATTAGCAGAGATCAGTTTTTAAACTCTGTCAGGCAATCCAGAGGGCAAAAGGCACCAAGAGGCTGATACGGAATTATTGTCATATTGCAAAAACTCCCCAACTTTCGCTTATGACACATGCTGAGATTTTGCTGACCACCTGCAAGCTAATAAAATAGCAGGTGTTATAGGCTTCTTGCACATTCACATCTCATCACTGAGAAAACTTTCTACTGCTGTGAGTCATGCTGGGAAACTTTTGGGCAGTACAGCTCAACATTGCCTCATGTTCCTGACTGAGATTAAATTTTCAATTTAGCTGTTTAGATGTCACTTATATGGAACTAACTCAGAATTCCCAGAACACATTTTCCTAAGTGCATGGGGGGCAATGGATAAACATGAACAGAAATAAAGACATAAAATAAAAATGATTGTGAGATGTGTGAAATCAGCATCAGTGTTTGAATTTTACTAAACTGAATTTTACTGAACTGAATGTATTTCAACAACATATTTCTTAAATTAAGAATATTGGTTGAGTATAATATGTTGTTTTTGTCCTTCTCTAACGTCTCAGATGGAATGATAGTATGTGGATCCTTTTTTAAAATAAAATCACTTAATAAATATAAGAAAACCAAGAGTGACTGAATTTTTCCATTAATAACTCTTTACCACTTTAACCTGATTATATGATAATGCAATGCAGAATACAAAACATTCAATGTATATAATCAGGCTGTGTGAGCCCCTTGGGACTGCATGTTTTCAGGAATTACCACAATTGAAAAAAGACAAAAATGAGAGCTACAAACAAGGGCAATGTTCAACCAACTGCTATGCTTAAAAAAAAAAAAGAAAAAGAAATAAAAGCACCTTCCACTATTAAGGACTGAGCCATGGTATGTGAAAATTCTTCCCTGGTTCTGTGCCAGTCATTTACGAGAACATCCATACCTGAGAGTGCCTACCAGGATACTATATATATTAACAGGATATACAAACGTAACTACAGACTTTCTGCGTTTGTACTTAACGTCATAAAGCAAGACGGAAAAAGCTGGTAGGCAAATACACTAAATCTTAAACTCATGAGCATCAAGGGTCTGAATCTGTGTTAAACTACCATTGTGAACCCTTAAGCTTTTCAAACACTGAGGCAATTTACTGCTTTGTAGAGACAATTTACATTCTGTCTTTCTGTCTAAAGGCAAAAGAGGATGGAAATGAGCACTCAGTGTTGATTGCATCACATGCATAACATGCATTCTGACCCTCTGATTGTAGTTAGAAAACCATTAACAGGCAAATTCAGATATTTTCATGGGCTTTTTAAAGAAGATGGGGTCTTTTCTGTGTGCTAGCAGGTCAACTTCTACCATTCCTCTATTTTGAAAACGATCTTAAGGAGGCAACTTTCACAAAATGGGCACGACACTCAAAATGGACAAAAGGCCAGATTCGTATATGTACTTGGACATTGCAGTACAGTTTGTAACATTGAACCGTGCTCGTTAGGTAACTCTCCAGTTACACATCTAAAAGTCAAGTGATGCAAAATTGAGTTTTTGGTAGGAACAAAGTTATCAGAAAAGCATGATGACTCAGGATGATCCAGTATCTCATTCTTCAGGGAAATAACACACCCCAAAACCTTCTCTTGAAATGGACCTCAGTCTTCTTCATAGCAGAGCAGACACTACTGTTTTGTTTTGAACCATAAAAGAAGAGAAGAAACTGTTTGCCCTGTCCTTAGTGTGTTAAGAAGTTTAAAACCTAGGCTCAGACCTTCACCTCCTGGCAACCAGCCTGGAGACCTATTCTGTGAGGACCTCTTGCTAAAGTGACACCAGTTTAAAAAGGATTCAGCCTATCTTGGTGCAAGATGAGAAAGAGGGAGCAAGTGTAGCATTCTGCACCAGGGCAAGCAGGGTCTCTCCGGAGAGAAGAAAGAGCTGGATGCTGATCCCTGACCATTTATACGTTCTTCATTAAGCAGTAATTGGGTAAAATATTGAAATAGTTCCTGGACAAGTCATCTGCAATGGAGGCAGCAAAAACTTTAATGAACAGTACATGAAATTATTTGGCTTGGGTACCACCTCTCTCTACTGCATAGATAATATAAAATATCAAGTACTTATTGGTCTGAAGTGACACCGTCTTCTAGCAGCTGCTCTCTAAGAAAAGAAATCAGTGACATGTCCACAGAAAGCAGAGTGGCAGTTTCATTTACTTCAGGTATCAGTGATCTCTTTTTAAGAGCAAAAAGTTGACAGAGTCTACGTGTGTACCTGTTAACTGGGAGATGAGCAGATGGGATGAAGTACTGCCAAGATATCTCCACAGATCTTAGCAACTTCCACCAACCAAGATGACCACCGTAAGAGGAAAAATAAGGCAGAAAAATGTTCTCCTGAGTGCGTTTACAGAATGTTGCTGAGCAAGGAAAATCTGCTTGTTGATTTTTGTTGTTCTGATGAAGGGATTGGAAAGCAAGGCATACTTCATGCTGGGTAACTAAGACCTGTTTATAAATGGGACCAAATGCATACAGTTAAAACTGGCCATGTTGTGTCAAACCCATCGGTTCTCTCGAAGAGCTGCTTGGTAAAACTGTGCTAACAAAAATGCAGTTTCTTACTGAACGTAACCTGAAAATGAATCAGCATGACATCCCTGATGTTAATTCCATATTTTAGCCGTTTTATACTTCCTGTATTCAGATTTTCAAGATGAATTGCAGTATTTAATCTTGAAATACCATACCTACATTATAGAAGTAGACAGAAAGGTACGAAAGGTTTTGCAGATGGGAAAATAATATTTTGAGCTCTGATCATCTGGGAAGCTACAGCAGTAGGAAAAGGTAATTTAGTTGAGTTTTATGCTAAAATCATCAGTAAGATAGAAATGTTGCTTCCATTTTAATTATCATTACTTGTTTCAAAGTTAATGCTACATAGATATTAATATGGGAAGTAATCTAAACTGTCAGGGTTTCACGGTCTCAAGATTGTGAATTATTTTTGTAAAAGAAAAGCTTACACCTCAGATAGATAACATCTGTGTATAGCTGTTGCAAAAATTTCCCGCTGCTTGACAACAAATTTTGTATTAATCTTTTAATTGAAGCTATCTTCCATCCTTTCAGATCCCCCTAGTATGCCAGACACAAAGGTGAACGACTAAGGTGTGAGGAGGGCACAGAGTTTTATCTGCTCACTAAACCCAGAAGGCCAATGAATGCAATAGAGAAAGATCCCAGAGTAAGAAATCATCTACCTTCAAATACTTTTCTCAGCTATCTAAACCACTCATTGTAGATTATATATATATATTCTTAATAGCAAATCAAATTACTCCTGCTATAAAAGGTATATCTGATCATCAAAGTACTTTGGACAGAAAAGAGCAAACTGAAGATTTACATAGTTTTCTAACCTCTGATGTGCACAGGTCATTTTCAAGGAAAAAAAATAAAAGGGCTTAGAAAAAATTTAAAAATGACATAATGAAAATCTAAAACACTTGTATTGATATTATGCTTTTAATGACAACTGTTAACTTTCCTGACTGATATGTGCCTCTTCTTTTGGCATTAAACATCCGTTTGTTCTTTGGAAGCTGTTTCAAACCAATGTTTTAGAACACAAGACTTGATCTAGCAATTAATCAACATTAACATTAATGTATATTTGAAAATATACATTTTTATAATCATACAACTGTTAATTAAGTTGCCAGATTTCTTTTTTTCTTACAAAATCTGTTTTCAGTTGCCAAACCTCACATTTGGTTGAAAATATTCCCTGCCTAGGGTTGAATTTTCCTGAAAATTTGCAGTCACAGGCTGACGCCGAAGCCTGAGATCTAGACTAATAAAAATATGCACTATTTTTTGTCAACTCTAAAAATAAGCCTGATGACCTTTTTTTAGAGGACTCTCAGCTTTAGAATAGATGCTTCAAATCTGAATATCATTTATGCTAGGCACAGGCCTTTTGCCACCTCTGTCAAAAATCTGTTTAAATTTGTCAAAATGATAAGCCTTTGAAATATTAAATATCATCTGCTATCCCTGGCATCAGGGAGTATAAAGTAAACGCTCTTAAAAGTTGAGTTTTGATCTCATTACTTTGATTAGAAAGCTGCTCCAGAACCTGATGTTCTCTTGATTAGAAATAATTTCCCTCTAGTTGCCACCTGAAGTTTATTCCTGGCCTTTTGTTTTTGCAGCAATGCTGGTTCATTTGCTTGAACAGCTTTTTTACTTCCTTGATGTGTTCCTAGCCTGCATCGTACCCGCTCTCTGCTTGTTTTGCTCTCCTCGCTGAGCAAGCCAGCTCCTTTTAATCTCTCCTCATCTGTTAGTCTCCGCCATCTAGTAACCCTCCTTGCATCAGGCCCAGTTTGATTTAACTATTTCTAGGATCCTGGTAAGTACCAATGTGATTTTACCAGTTTGTTTTTTTTTTTTTCAAATAAACAAGGCCATGTTTGAATTTATCAGCTAAAATCTCTTTGGCTTGGCACTTGGTAAACCAAGAGCTCCAGGCTCTCCGAGGTCCTCCAGCTGCCAGGCCAATGCCCCACCACCCCGGAGGGACGTGCAACCTCCGCCCTCGCAGCTCTTACCTCCGACCGCAGGGCAGCTCCCGCTCCTGCTGGGGAGCAGGGTGCCATCCTCCCAGTCTGTGCATGTCGGGCCAAAACTAATCTTTCCATCTAACAGTTACTGGCTGCATTTGCAGGCTGGTGGCAATGGGGGCAACAGGAACAGAGAGCAAAGGAGGCCGCCAGGAGACTGCTTCTGCTGTGCTCCCAGCGCCTTGCGCGGTGGTGCTTAGCCAGCAAGAGGAAGAAGCCGTGTGATCCGAACGGAGAGAGAACAAACACAGGAACCGGCACGCTGCAGGAAAGGGCTGGAGAAATACGCTGGGATTGACAGATTAAGGGACAAACCCTGAGACTGGCTGGATCTGGAAGCTAGGTCAGGGAGCTGGAGCGGAAAAGCTGAAGTGTTCAGGAGGGCGACAGGCTGGACAAAGACTGGGGGGAGGAAACGGCCCTGCGGGGTAACGCTGGCACTGGCGACCCTCCTCGCTGGAGAGAGCCGAGCAGGGGAGGGCTACAGGCCTCACACGCAGGCATGAAACTGCTTCTCGCCTCAGCAAAGCGTCTTGAACACGGCCCTGGTTGTCTGATGGGTGAGGAAGGCAGGAGGTGTGAGCAGACGGCGCTCAGAGACAAACCGGGGCCAGGGCAGGCGCACGGCGTGTGCAACCAGGGGCCACCAGGAGAAACAGCAGTGAGGCAGGACAGAGCAAAGAGATGAAGGAGCAGCCGAGCCTGGGCATGGCTACGCTGAGGATGCGGCGTGCAGGAGCGGTACAAGGACTGATAAAGCAAGAGAACGACTGCAGTCAGCAGAGGAGTGAAGATGAGATGCGTGACCGAACAGGCAAGAGAAAGGAGCCAGTGGGGGGCAGAGACAGGTCGGGAACCGGCTGCAGAAGACAGGCCTGAAAGAGCCACGCTTGGGAAGAAGGCGCACAAAAAAGCACATTTCCCTCAGCAGCCTGGCATGAAACCAAAATGTCGCCTCGACTCTGCCTTTAGCGAGTGTCTGAGAACGCCCCTAGAAGGAACGCCTCTTGCCCAAGGTTCGCGATTCCCACGGGGGAATACAAGTATCGTCAGTCTCTTAATTCCAATAGCAGAAAATCCTGTGGCAAAACCTGCTGATGAGCCACCCAACAAAACTTTGTTTCTAAGTTTCTCTTTTTACAGCACTAGGAAATTAAATGCAGAAAGTTCCTGCTAAAATGCTTTCCTTAAGCTTGCACAGTCAAATGCTAAAATGTTGCCAAATGCCAGATTCAAGTTTCACCATACAACCTTAATTCAGCCTCTTCACTAATATATTATGATACAATCATAATGATGTGGTCATATACTATTGCATCCACTATAACTTGCCTGTGTTTTGTGCAAATGATGGGTGATACCCAGTCAATAAACACTTGTTCAATATTTCGTTTGGTCCTCCTTTATTCCATAGGCAGCTGCAGGACTTAAATTATGTCACAGTATTCAGATGTTAGTCTGAAGACAGATTTATTAATTTTTTCAGAAGCTTTTTTGTGGTGCTCATCACTACAGTGGTATCTGACTGCTTCATAAATATTAATGATTTTTCTCATTATACAGGAGAAAAACTGGGATTAAAAGGTCAATTTCGATACCTAGCTCAAATTAGGATACTAGGGATCTGGTTTTTCAGAATTATTAGAATAATTTGTCATTAATGTTCAGACCACAGCACACAGGGAGTTTAGTGGTGAATGGCAGATCCAGAACTTTTGTAAACCCAACTATGTGCTTTTTTGAGCACATAGCTTTCAGGCATTCAGAAAATGGAGGAAAAAATGTTTTAAGCCACTCATTCAGCATCACACAGTGACCCTGGTCCCACCCTTAATTCTCCAAGGCAGCACTCACTGCTCTTTAAAGAAATAAAAGATCCTTTCTCTTACTGTAATCTCCTGTATTACTCATTTACACACTTTATTACTTCTGCCTCAGCTGCCCTACATGGAACAGCCATCCTAAGACCACTTCTATCCTACAGTAAATACAGCATGTATCCTATGGAAGAATAGTAAGCCAGCACACAATTAAATTCTCTGTAACAATGCAGATGCATAACAGGACAGAATTAAAGCTGCATATGTAACCTTAATTCCAACATTCTGTATCTTTGAATATTTGCCTTTGCCAAACTATTCTTTTAACATAATACCCACGTGAAATGTTATTTATAATCACTAATAGATAAGGGAGTCCCTTGCTATACAAAGACATACTGTTTATAAGCCACAGTAGGATGTTGTACAATACAACTCCAAAGAGTGACTCTTGCAGCAATGAAGGAAAAGGAAACATCTGCATATAGAATTGTAATTACTATGCATCAGCGAGACAATTGCTGGCCATTTTAAGTTGTACAAACAACACCATCATAACAAAATCATGGCTAATATAAGATTTTTTTAACCTACCTTCTGGAGAAATTATTGTCTATTTATAAACATGTACAAAATTCTTTTTGGCACAATTAAGACTGCAAGCACATTTTAGCAGCTTGGATCTATATTATTAGCTCTCAAGGACACTGGGATTTAAAAGCCAAGAATTCTGAACAGTTAAAAGCTCAATTTCTCATTGAGGCTATAACTGTATACCTACAGTAGCATTTTATCAGTGAGCACAAAATCCCAGGTGATAGAAGCCATGGCAAAATAACAGCGGCAAAAATGTTCTGGGCATATTTCAAGACAGAATTTTACACATCTACTTATTTAACATAACAGTTCAAGAATATTTTATCTCGTTCACTTCTAATTTATTAGAAAACTAGCTGAGGACCAACTCTGAAAGCAACATGATGCAAAGTCAGGTTCATCATGAAGCAATTGCAATCTGGACAATAATGTAATCTGCAGTTTAGATAAGGCAAACCACCACACTGGCAAGTGATGTCAAAGGTGTCTATCTGACAGTAAGTGCCATTTTTACATCAAAAGAATGTAATTAATTGGCTATGCTGCTTTCTTTTTTTTTGAGATAACAAAACAAAATAGAAGTCAAAGTCATATCCTACAACAAGGACTGCAGTCTTGGCTTCACGCTAATGGTGCGCTTTGATCCCCTTTCAACACTTCTGATCAGACAGAAACAGCTCAGCTTAAGCTCTCATCCTATTTTCAGTAAATAAGAATTTGCCCTGGGAATGAAAATAGAAACAGGCAAAATGGAAATTGCATAGAACTAGTTGGAGTTATCAAGACAAAATCTGTTATATTAGGGGGGTTTGCCATTGCTGACAGGGGCAGGACCATTTGAAGCTGTGTATAGAAAAATAACGTAGGCTTGATCCTGCTTTCAACTATACAAGTGCAAGTCTAAGTAAATGCACTCAAGCCAGGTGTGTTCCCCACCACAGGGAACAATTAATTCAAATAACCTTAACCTTCTGAGTAAGAGGTAGTAGTGAGGAGTCAATTAAAGTGCTCTAAATGTGGATTATGTACAGTCAACACTACTACGTTTATTTCTATGTATTTTTACTTACATGTATCAACAATTATCAGTACTGGTGCAATTTACTATTTCTTTTGTACTACATTAAATAAATGTTATAACTCATCCATAGGAAAAATTCACTGGAAAGACGATTCGACAACCATTTTACCTCTCAAATCTATTTCTGAATATTTTATCATTGTGTTTTAATGAAAAGTATTTTTTTTAAGTTGTGAAGACATCACCTCCCTGGCCTAGTGAAACCCATGGCAATACAACTTTAAGAAATCCCTTCAAAAATCTACACTAGGCAGGAGCTGGACAAAAGGACTGGAAGGAACATGCAATTGCTACAATTGCAATAGATGAGCTGCAGGGTGGAGAGGAAAAAGCAGCCAAGAGGAAATCAGGGGCAAGCAACAAGGGAGGAGGTCACAGAAGCCAGCAGAAGAGCGGAAAAATAAAGTCTTCATGCAAAACTCTTTCAAGAGAAGAGTTTACCAATGAGGAGTCATTTGCTGTAAAAGAAAGCAATAAAGCACAACAGTCCAATAAACAGCTGTAAACATTGTTTGGAATGTATGTTTGGAAATAGAAGAGGTATCTTTGAACTCAACCTAATGCCCACTGAAGGCTTTCCATTTATTCAAAAGATGAGTGGATTTAGAATTTACAGTCATATGTGCAAAGATTTTAGGCCCCTAAAACAGGTGCCTAAAGGTATTTTCAAAATTGTTTAATACGACTAGATGCTTAACTCTTGCTAAAAACGTTAAGAATCAATCACCTAATCAGCTCTCTTAGGTGCTTCTCACAGTCTCCATAGATACCCTTTAGGTCTTAAAGCAAAAATAAAGTCCTTGCTTCCCTTTCCATATTCATGTGTTTCCTGCATTTCTTCACTGTGGTAGCAGTCAGATCATCCTGAGTGTGCATGTGCGTGTACAGGGCGTGAGCGCTCAACGGCTTTGTCATACGTTGTGAGAATGTTAATATAATGTTAATAAAAACGCTCAAGGTGAAAGATGACATTACAATGCTCTGCCATATTTGCTTCTAAATATGATTGACAACAAACATAATCCAACGCAAGCAGATGCCTCAAAAGAAAAGAAGCTAGGAAAGTGATCTATAGATTAAACAGCTTGGAATTAACCATGGTCTGTGCAGGGTGACGAGTAATTTGTATATGAGGATATTTAAATGACCTAAAAGAGACAAGTAAAGTACATCGTAGCGTTGGAAGACTAGTAAATAACACCAAATTAAGAATGAATGGAAATTAGCGAGATGAAATGAACATTTTTTAATGAGACATAAAAAACACCTAAAAAATATCCTGTAGAACAATTTCACCCCTGTGAAGAATTTCATCGCAAGTAAGCTAAATGACAGCTAACAAGCCAGACCTCTTCTATAAAAGATTCAGTATCAGAAGTTTAAAAATTCCCATAAGTGTTTTTCGTATAGAATTGTATTACTGTTTTTCTCAATAGTTTTCTAAATTTCGATTTAAAAACATAAAAGCAAAAACCAGGATAGCTCAATAAGGCTACGGATGGGACAGCTCATGGTTTTAGAGGCATTACAAACCGATTAGCTTTGCTTTCAAATTTGCTTCATCAGAGTCCTTGCAGCGCAAGCTTCACTTCAGTCATGGGAGTTGTTCCCAGTGGAGCTACATGAGGCTGCTCACTTCAGTGTTTTCTTATATGTGCATTTGAAAGTGAAGAACCAGGCTTATTGTGCCCCAGTCTCTATAGTCTCATCTGTCTCATTCCTTATAATGATGCTGTTATGACAAACTCAAGTGCAAATTTTGGTACTACATCCCATGACTTTAAATAATCCTGCTGGTGGCATGATTACGTAAGTCAGGCAATTGAAGAGGCTGTTTAACAATGGAGATGTCAAAAGACGCTGCTTTGACACCATCTGTTTCCAGCTCAGTATTTAGACATAGAGGTGAAATTACAGTTTGGGAGAGTTCTGTCTAACTGACCCCACAGCACAGAAGTCAGATATCTTTACCCCAAAAAAAAAAAAAAAAAAAAAATCAAGGTCATCTTTTGGTTCCATGACAGCACAGGAAAAAGCATCTATTAAAAATTTACAGGCTTCTATACTGTTGCTTCAGATTAGACCACTATTGTACAGAACATTTTTGCAAATGTTTGAAATAAAAAAAATAAGATTTTAACACTCTAAAATTAGCTCCTCAGAAGTATCCCTAGACAACGGTGAAGACACAACGGGAGATTTTTTGCGTATCCTTCAACACCTTCAGAAAATATAACTGCTATCTTATTCTTGGAAGGAGTGATATGAATTACCCCTTTGCCTTGCATAAAACCATGCTAATTTAGAAAACATAGTCCTATTTCTTTTCCAAGAGTTCTCCATTGTATTCAAAAATTCAAAGCAAATGTCACTAACATATATATACACCCTTCTTGGCGTGAAGCTGACATAAGATAAAACTATCACCTATACAGAATGTCAGCACAAGTAATACAGCTGCCATTGGGGAGACGACCCTCAGGACACAAGATTTAACACTATGTCATAAAAGAAGTAAGCTACACAACAACATTTTAATGTTGCATGGCAGTAAAATGAATAAAGTGTAGTGAAAATGGCTAGGAACTCTGTCTGATAAGGATCAGGATTAGGACGAAATGTATTCAATGTATTTGTTAATGACCTGGAAGGTGTAAAAAACAATAAAATTTTCAGAGGAAACGGATGTTATACTTCTGCAAACATCTGTTCACGTAGATTTTCATAAAGAGCAATTATTATCTTCAGTGGGATTATTCCCATACACACAATTATGCATAATTTAGTCCTGACAAGATCAGGGACAAGACTGGAAAGCTCTGAGATTACTACATAGGAAGTGAGAAATAATCCGAGCAAACTGAAATAATTATAATCATGTCTAGGAAACTGCAAAAATAAAATTTATATGGAACAAAATCAAGCAAGTATATGCAGAGAAAACTAATCTAAAATAGCAGGAACAAAAAATCTAGTACATAAATATATGACAAAACTTTTAAAGACATATTTGCGAAATGTTTAAGCATAGAGCTTAATACGGCAGCAAAACAGGCTAACTTGTTTTATGGCTGAAAACTCAAAAATATCCTGGAGCAAAAAAAAAAAATCTTTCCATACGGTTGTTTTACAGTTACTTTGGAAATATAGTTCTCTCCTGACGGAAAACACGAACAAAAAAGCAGCAAAAGAAACAAGGAATAAAAATGATTAGAAGAAGAAATGTTTTATGAGGAGAAATTAAATCTGCTAATAAGCAGAGATCATACATCATTTTTTCAGGTAATGACTAAGCAGGATATGGCCATAGCTGCCTACAAATATTTCCATAATGCAAACATCAAGACAAGAGACGATTTATTCAGAGTGGTTCAAGTCGGTATTACTAGGAGTAACAGGAAAAAATAATGGAAAAAATTTATGCAGAGGAACAAGAGCATTTTTGGCACCGAATCATTACAATATAAAACTGTACAAAGACATGGGCCACAAGTGTCATATTGGAGATATTAAGACTAAGTGGGACAAAGCTCTGCAAAACAGAGGGATGGATGAACCTTGTGATTCTGTGGAGCTTCACAACGCTGCCAAGATTTGTGCATGAACCTTGCTCATACTGTCATCATGACGTCATAATGCCTTCAAAATAACTTAGAATATCCACGAGAAAAGAAATTGGTGAGTTATGTTTTCTCGATTATAGTCTAACAAAGATAATGATTTATTCTTTTTTGTATAACATGTGTCTGTCAAAGAACACACTAAAGAACTAAAGGCTATTAAGTGAGCCATATAACATCGCGTAAAAGATATATTGCAAAAGCAGTCTGGAATTAGTGACATAACGGCGGCAGAACTGAGGGAAGTTTTCTCTAAATTTGGGATTTAATACTGCTTCAGGGGTAGGTCTTACCAAACACAGCACAGATCCATGAAATAAGACAAAAGTTATACAGTAATACTTCCATTTCTCTATTCTTTCACTTTTTTTTCTTTGCTGGTCCCAAGTCCCCAAAAGCAGGGCTTTGATAGCTTCACTAATTCGTTCTTCAAATCCTGTTTTGCTCCTTACGCCATTTCCACTTTGTTAGTTCTTTAATTCAGCACCACTGACGCTCTTTTCCCCATGCTAGTAATCAGTGGCAGTTGAAAATAGTCTCAGCATAGGCACAGAAGAAAATTAAGAACAACCAAACAGAAAAGGAAATCCAAAAAAATGGGGGAGGAGTGGAAAATAACAGAGGAGATGGAGGAGATGAAGGAAGGACAATAAAGTGGGAAAGGACCAGAAGCAAGTAATGAACGGACACGAGCAAGTCATTAGAGGCTGAAGACCTAATACGAATACCAGTTAGACAAAGTAGACTAGAGAGCAAGGTAGGATGGGAGCAAAAGGAACATGACAGAGCAGAAGAGGAAAAGGTTTTAGGAAGAGCAGAAGACAAATCACTGAAATCAAATCAAATGACTGGAACAGGACCAGAGTAAAAGAAATAAAGAGAAGGAAAAGCATGAGAGAAGAGGTGAAAACTGGGGAGCAGTGAAGTAAAGGTAAAGAAACTAAATGTGTCAGCTAAAAAGTAGAAATTCTGGCTGGCATCGGCAGCTCTATCTTTCACTTCTTTACAGAAGTTTCTTGCTCTCTCAGGCAATGACTTCCGCCAGGGGAGTCATCTTTCAAATTGACTTCAGAGTTTACTGATAATTGTTGGTGCTGGATTAAGAGATATCCAGGAAGATTAAATTTGGCTAGAGCAACCTGGAGATGATCTTTATTAGGGTGTGCCTCATAGTACTTTTTAATAGTATTGGCTTAGTAGAAGTCATTCAAGCCGCTTATCATTGGCATTGGTATGTTAGTAATGTATCAAAGCTACCAACTCTCAGTAAGAAGATAAATGCTGTTTACAAGAAGTATCTTTACGTGAATTCAAGTTAGAAATTGTATATGTTGAGCAGAAAGATTGGCAATACTGTATACAGCGGAAGGGACCTCAGAATTGTACCTAGTATTGATTTGGTTCAGTGCATAGAATCACTGATAAATCTAATTGGGAGAGCAATTTCAATAACATACATATCTGCAATAAAAAATCTGCTAAATAATATCGGTGTAAAGCTATCAAGTGAAATATTTGATTTAAATATTGAATATAGACTGAATATTAAATTAAAAAAATGAAAAAAAAACCCTCTTCATATCCAGATTTTTTGAGTCATGCATCAACACTGAATACATTTAGCAAACCTAGACCTACTTCTCACCGAACAAGAGAACTGAGAAGTTTTTTAAATTGAGGAATAGGACATGGATGGTGCAAAAATTAGAATTATAGTCCAGGCCTCCGTAATATATTTTGAGTAGCATTTATCCCCAGAAGCAGGATACTTACAGGTTTTCGTGTTGGGGTAACTTGAACAGAATGATAAAATTCTGGTTGAACTCGGCTGCTTTTCTTGATTTTTCTTTTTCTTACAGAAGTCTCCTGCTCACTTAGGTGGTGAGCTTCCACTATAGGCTGTGTTTCTTCGAGGCGAGCTGCTACACGTCTTCTGGCATGACGAGGACTTGATCTGAAGCCCTGTGACACAGCAAAAGCAATCACAATGATGTTTGACATCTTCCAGAATGCAGCTATGTAACAACAGAAACATCACACAGGATCTTAATGATGACAAGAACTTGAGCCACAAGCATGCTCATTTTAAATTAGTATAACTTTCGTATATACTGCGTGTAGCAATAAAGGGACATTGCTGAGTGCTGTAAATATAACATTTGCTTTATATATCTCAATTATATACATGATTGACACAGCTAGCGGCCATAACTCATGCCGCTTTTCTTTACAAGCCCGTACTTTTAGTTACTTATAGCTAAATAGTTGTAATTTAAAATTTATAATTAAAAATTTCCAGATTTATTCCTGGCCTCATGAGGAATTGTTTTAGGGAGTGTGAGCAAAAAGATGCCTCTTTTTTCTGAGAACAAAAGCAAAGACAAATTGGTAGCTTGCAAGTAATAATTGTGACTAATTGTTCTTTAAGAGTTCTGACACTGATAGATTTGGGAGGACACCTTATCATTTGGAATAAAATAACCAAGACACAGAGCTATCTTTTGCTGTCATCTGGGAAATACAGGCATATTTGGGGAAATGGATAAACTTAGGAAAAACTGCCCTTCACAGATGCTTTTTAGAGGTTTGCTGTGATAAGCTCTGAACATCATCCAGACTCTCTCATAGTCTTACACAATTTCATTCATAACGACAAGTATAATGTCAGCCCTATACTGCTACTTGCAGACCATTTACAACGAGCGTCCTCTCATTTCGCTAAGTTCCCTCCATGCCAGTCATCATGAGCATGCTTAAACCTGCCATGTGTCACTTGTGCTGAATATAAGGTAAAATGTTACTACACCTGGCCAGGTTGTAAATAAGAGTTTCATTCACTTAGTCATACCAGCTTGCAGAATAAAGGAGCCAGACCTATGTCTTCAGTGATACTGTCTGCAATGTAAGGACTAAAACCCTTTCAGAACCAAAAACAGATCCAACAGTTCCTAGTTTTCTACCCTCTTCTCCTTTCCAGTAAAACATCCGTACTAAAGTCCTTATGCAGCATACCCAGCGCTCAGGAATGGCTGGGCCGTAGAAGAATAACAACTTTCTACAAGCTGAGATTTTAGTTAAAACTGAGGCAACTTATGATCTAAATCTAAATGTCCTGAGTCTCTGTCAATTGGAAACGATGTGGGAGCAATATATTTTCATATGAACCTAAGTGTTCTGGTTTTTCCCTGCTTTAGTTTGTTTTTTTTTTTTTAATTAGGAAACTAGTATACAAAAGTTATGTTAACATATTAAGTTCATAGATTCAGGCAATTAAAAGGCAGGAATGCTAGACCTTAAGCTCCCTGTGCAAACTGGATTTACTGCTCTGATGTTCATGACACTGTAAAGGAAGAGAATTGCTTTCTATTCTGGGCACTAAAAGAGACAGCTATTTTAGTTATTGAAAGGATATGACCAAAATTTCCTGAATCTTTAATTATGATCCCTTCCAGTCTACTGAAGCTAAAGAGAGTTGTGCAGGGTACAGGTGGGTGCAGACCTTGATTCCTTGCATCTGTAACGAAAGCAGGACCCTGTCCATATCCACTAACACAAGCAGCACAGCAGAACTCACTGCAGCCAATGGATTGGGTGGATTTAAGATCTCCAAACATCCAAAGATGTAAATCTGAGACATACTCTGACCTACTATTGCAATGGGAAAACATTTTGCCCCATTTTCTTTTCATGCACACTGTGACATAAATAACAAATACAACGTCAAACCATTCAAAGTGATACTTAATCCATTCAGGATGACAGGGAATGATACAATACAAGGAGCCTACTATTATTATATAGCTTACTTGTTGCAGAAATTTTCTTTTTGCAGAAAACATTAGTGTGCATCAGGGATTATTCGATAGTAGAAAAATATTCCGTAACAGAACAAAATAACTGGCAAAACTATTTTATGTTCTGAAACCAGAAGGGGTTTTCTAAATGTTAAACACTATGATTATTATTATTATTTTACAGATAATAGCTATTGGATAAAGCCTGGTTATATACACTGCACTCCAGTTACTCCCTTACCGCATTCCCACCCCCATTAGCTAGATAAAACTCTTTGGGAAAGTATGTTTATGTAACAGAAGAATTTGGTCGAAGCTAAGCAGCTCTAAAAGTGCTTAGAGCCGCATGCCAAATAGGGATTTAAGTATGTGGAGCTCTCTCACTGAATGACTTCACCTCAAAATATTTCAAGGTTTACTAATTGAATACTATGTTTCAATATTAAAAACTCACCGGTGACTTTCAGAAAAGTCTACTTATAGACAATGTTTCTCATTTGTATTTCATGGGGTTTTTCCCCTCTATTTTGCTGTTTATTACTAGCAAGAAAATGGGATCTTTATCTCTTTAAGAGCTCATCTGCTTCTGCTACTGAAGCTTATTCGTCACTTGAAGTCATAATCTGTCTGCTGTATCGCAAACGGTTGCCCTGGAGAGGATTATAACGTGATAAAGGCAGAGGACCATGATTTCAGGTGGGAAATTAATTCCTTATCACAAAGATAATGTAACAAGGGCAGAGTGCTTAGGCCAAAACCTGAAGTGCTTACTCATTCCTGCAGTGAGAGTTTGCCAGAGTAAAAACCCAAACCTGGAAGATTTCACAATCTGGTAATAAAAAATGAAGAAAGCAGTAAAGAGAAACACACTGTCAAAAAGCAGTGTAACGTATGTGAGCTGCGACTAGCATGGTTAACGCAAAACTAGAATGGCCAGTGATTTCTTTGCCACAGTGAAATGAACAGACACCTTTTTTGTCATTACCTATGTTACTTATCCTTCAACCGAACGCAAAACTGAAAACTTGTCATAATAGGAAGGGAATCAAACTACAAATGTAAAAATAGCACAAGTACCTGTTTGGTAAGCAGAACACTATTTTAGACGTTAAGCCAGAGCTCACAGGAGAGCAGAAAATATTACAAAATATTCAGGGACTTCACAGCATACCATCTATGACTACAGCACTGGAGAAAACACTAGCGACGTCACAATCATCCATGCAACACAAGGTTACTCTCCCACTGTTTAGCAACTTGCAGTTTCCTCTGCTGTCATGTGAATGCTGTGTCACCGGACAGTGACAAACCTTTCCTTGTTCTTTAGGTTGAGAGAGTTGCTCAGTCATAGACCCTAGTGCCTGACTCATTTCATCCCTATAAAACTACGACATGAGGCAAACCAAATGAGTAAGACTTCAAATACACATTTTTAAAAACATCTTTTTTCTTCTAAACATTGGCATAATTGCACGAAGACGTACACTGTACGGTATTCTTCCTTAAAGATACAACTCAATCAGCTTTGAATAGTGCAAACCTGGGCGCCATGTGCCAGAGTCCCATACAGAGACACGGGCTGCGATTCCTTTCACTGAACTTCAGCAAGTCTCCCTTTAGAGCCAGTGAAGTCAGCAATGTCTAGGAGAAAACTCATCTATTAGGTCAGATGAGCCAATCTCTAATAGTGCCTATTTCTCTCCACCGGCCATAAACGGAGCCCAGGTTGACTAGCTAACTTGTAGACGTCTATACTGTAAGTGTCCAAAATTACTTAAGATGGATCCCGTGATGGCCAGAAGGTTTTGGTCCACCTTCAATATAGAATTCCTCATTCCACCTATTTTATTATCAGATTTCCTCCTATTTTCTTCTTTCTACACGAAAGAATTCCAGTCTTTTCAGTCAGTTTTTATATGTCCTTATTCACAGGCATCACTCTTCCTAGAATCCAGTAATTCATGTACTGAATACTTCATATAAGGTTGTATTACTGGTACAGATAATAGCATTGCTGGATTCTCCGTTCTACTTCCCACTCTGTTTTCTTTTTTTGATCAATCTGTACATTCGACAGAGACCGTAATGAATTGCCCAGCATAAATGAAATGGTCCTTTCTTGAGACCATATACTAAGAAAATGGATACGTGATTTTTCTCTGCAATATGCCCAGTTGTGCATTTATGAACGCTGAACATCGTGTGTAATCGTCTGTCCCATTCCTCAGGACTTCTTTGGTATGCTCTGGTATTTGATAACCAAGTATGCCACGCTCTGTAAGCTTTGTTACGTCATTACCTATTCCCATTCTTAACTCTTTTTTAAAAGAAAAAGTAGATTTTGAAACTTCATAAACAATCTTTTTTTTTTTTTTTTTACAGGGCCTTTTATTTTACTGGATCCTTTTCCCTGCATTCTGCCTTTTTAGCTATCCCTGCTATCTTTGTCACATGTAATGTATTACTTTATGCTTGCAACCAAAGTGTTATTTTTTTCCAGCATACAAGTACTTTATGTAGAATATATTGCATAACAGAATCCTAGTCTTCTAACCTGCTCTTTCCAGCAAATATGTGTTTTCAGAGTCACTAAACATTAACGTTAAGAGAAGTCAGAGCGCGTTATCTGACGTCCAGCTGAAATCAGCAGATGTCTTTGCATCATCTTCAACGGACTCTGGACTGGAGCCCAGCTCACCTTCTGGCAGAACTTCAGCAAACGACAGAAAAATTGCTAATTAGCAGCAAGCAGTCACAGGTATTCAGGGCACTGGCAGGAACAGCAACAGAACTCAGCTGTGTTTGCAAATGCTTTTACAGATATTTTAGTGAGTCTCTTAGATTAAATGCACTTCTGCAAGTGCACTAATGAATATCAAAGTAAAGGAAGTTCAGGTAGGATATCCAACTCTGTGTGCTTGCTTTTAAGCTTTCTGACAGTGGTTCTGTACACATAAGAATTGTCATCTATTACCACCGTCAATTAACGGCCTCAAGACACAGGCTTTGAATTGTCAGTTACGGCCTGCTTAAAGCTTGAAAACTTTCATGTATATGCAACCTACAAATTCCTAAAGCCTGGAGATATTAGATGCATAGTTTCACAGCCATTCTCAAGATGCCACAGTGCTCAGCTATTCAGCAGACAGACTGAAATAGAATTAAACTCTACAGTTGAAATACCTATTTGAACTAAAAAAGTAGGTGCAATTAAATATTAAATAACTTCTTTGTATCAAATTCCCCTGCCTACCAAAAAGAGAGAGCTTTGAGAGGCGTTCTGCTACATGTATATACACGAGTATATATGCATCTGTACTGCAAGAACAGTTGTATCTAAAAAAAGACCAAAATTGTTATTGTTATTCCCTTTTGTTATTATTTCCTTTTTTCTTCTCCTATAGTGACCTCCATGTCAAACATCCACAGCGTACAAAAAAAAAAAACAAAAACGATGTTTATTTAACTGCCCAGTCCTGGGTACTCAACCCAAAATCTAGGATTCAAGCTAAGTCCTCCAAACTACATAGAGCTGCTCACTAATAATAAAGCTCTCTAATTAAAGCTAGATCTTGTTTTTTTATAGCAGGAAGATTGCCTGCTTTCATTCAGTATATTACTCCATAAATGCACAAGTTGGAAGCAACTATTTTTCTTGGTTCTATTGGCTCTGAAAAAATAAAAGATGATTTTTTGGTGGTTTTATTGATTTTTGTTTCATCTTGGATATGAGTTACTCCTATAGAGATCTGAATCAAAAGTTAAAACACCAAATATAAGATGTTGCATTCAATTTCTCATTCCACTCCCTCATTAGCAAGCTTTCTCTGATGCTTCTTTGCATGCCTTATGTTTATTTTAGAAGATTTTCCTCTCGTCTTCTAAAATTTAAATACTACATAGTGATAGAACCATTCCTCAAATTTTGAAGACTGTGATTGGACATGTGTTGTATAATATTAAGTTTTCCAAATAAGTTCAAACATTGAAAGGCATTACAAGCGATAGTCTCTTATGTAAACTGAACAAGATCGCTCTTCCAGCTGGGGTCATGAAAGACAGTATCAATAGCCTGCTTTCCATTTCTTCAGTGGTCCCTCAGGTGTGTACACATGGCATGCTTTTGTCATCTCAGGGTTTAAATGTGAATTTAGAATATAATTTTTAATAACCCATGCTGAAATGTATGCACACACCCGGTGACACATACTGTATAAAACCCCACTTAATGCACTACACTGCTCTTGCATATAATGCGTTTTTATCACAAGGTTAAGGTTCTTATCAAATCAGGTAAGCTGTAACACTAGCCAAATTTGATGATGTGTAAGCAGATAACAAAACAATGTCCCCAGTCATGCCTTCAGATACTGCTCAGGTACTCTTTCCTATCTGAAGCCACAAAGCACAGAAGCTGGCCTGTCCCATGAGCAGTCCTGTCATTCTCTAGCGAGAAGGCTTACGGTCCTCCACTGCCACCTTCCCTTCGTGATGGCTTGTTCCAGCTCCTGCCCTATTACTTCAGGACACTCCAGGCCTGTATTAGGAACTGGACAATTATTTAAGAAGAATAATAAATATTGATCAGTGGTCTGCAAGGCATAGTTGGCTTTAAAATATCTTAGCACGTTTCCCAAGTGTGTCCCTTTTCTACCTCTGCTTTCTCCTTTTTCCATCTCACCACTTCTTCTCAGCTTTGGAGGTATATGGTATAGATAATGAACCTGCAATGAGGTATTAACTGTCCAAATTGTCCAAAATGGCCTTTTGAAAATTAAAAATAGAGTAGGAAGGGGAATAAGAAATGACACGCAGATTGCTAACCCACATAACTGTTGCCCAACATCTAGTACAAAGAAATGACTCTCACCAGTCTAGTACGCTTATTTGACGTATAAACCGGTGAGAGAACTTACGCCATCCCAGCATGTGAAGATGGGTGTCTGCTTTGTCAAGCATAAAATAAGATACATAACCAATGAGAGATTTAGCGAGGATACATAAAAAATGATAGTGAGACAGGGATCAGATATCTATTAAGATTCCTACTTTCAAATACCAGCAAGGCTCTCTACTTGGGGAGCTGCCTCTAAGCTCCCATTATAGTCAATGAAAAATTCAGTCAACACAGTCAGTGAGGCCTGAAGAGCTACTCAGCCCATCCCGACAGCTACGCTAAGTCAGCTGAAAAGCTCTACAGACTAGAAACTGGAAACGCTTTCGGTGAGCTCATCCTGCTGTGTAAGAGGAGGCTGTTTCTGCAGAGTCACTTTCCCATTCGGGCTGCACTTTAAGGCACACGGAAGGAGCAGCAACACCTCAGGAGGCAACAAAGCCCTGACCTAGTTGTATCATTTTGTTCTCTCTAGAACAAGGAACGAGGATGAAAAAAGTACCTTAATCTGACATGAAAATGCATTTCAGCGTAGTTAGCGTTATCAATTTAGATGTAGACAAATTTTGCAAGACCTGTGCTTCACTTCCAGTTTGCTCTATTTACTCAGCCATCCTCAAGCTGAACGCTGTATTCACACTGCTAAGTGGACAGGGGCGATAAGGAGATTGCCACAACTTGCAAGAAATGTGTCTTTGCCCAAATGTCAGCCGTAGTTAGTTTCTACAGCTGATGTGGCAACTTCAGACTTCAGCCGTAGCTCGTGTTTCGTTCCTACTGATGAGTCAGGAAGAGCAAACCACTAACTCTCCTTGAGGCAAGGAGTGAGGCACAAGGCAAGCGAGGAAGGGCTCACAGACACTTTGGGGAGCAGAAATAGCCAGGCACACAGTGCACAGCTGAACTTGAAGCCCAAGGAGCCAGCTCAACGGTGGCCAGGCTTGCTAGTGCTAGATCAAGATTGTCCATGTCAGCTGGGGGCCTGAAGACCTCCCCAAGCATCTCTGCAACCCAGGGCTGAGCTCTTTGCCAGGACAGTGTGGAGGGGCCTGAGCACTCTGCTACCAGCCCAAGTCCTGGGTCTGATACGCCCTCCAGCCCATGGAGCACTGGGGGGCAGGTTAAAAAGCTGTGGCTCTGGGTGGTATCCGCTCAAGTTGGACGTGGCCAGGCCAAACAAATTCAGCTCAGCTGAAGCTGATTCCACATGAAGATAGTGAGGTGACTTTACCCTGTGCTCTGCATGGTTCTTCCGTAGTACCTTCAAGGTGCTTCTCCTTAGAAAAAGCCTAGCAGTGGAAGAGCGTATGAGTGACTTCTCTGTGCCATAGGAAAACACATGCAACAGCCCAGCAGCTGGAACAGCCCTGAGAGTACTGCTCGTGGGGAGCTTTCTTTCACCTTTCTTTTCAGCCTTTACAGTGCTGAGCTGTTTGCGAATGTGTATCCATAACTTGGTCTGTCACCCTAATAATCCAACCACTGTAACTGAGAACTCGCTGTAGATGGTTGAGCTTTTCTGAGCTGCATATGATCTATGGACCCCCGCACAATCCCTTCTGTTTGTACAAGAAGGTAGTTTCTATAGCTGATTTGGTCATTTTGCAGTAATATGTGCCGTTATGTCTGACCTCAGCTGTTTTAATTTACAGTTTCAATTTAAGGTTAGTTTCAACCAATAAACAACAGCTATAAATTCCCATTCCATACATGGGTGCAATTGCATTGCTAACAGATCCATGCAACAAGCCTTGCTCCACCCGGAGCCCCTTGAAACCAGGGCTCTACCTGCGTGCGTCAGGAATGCAGACTGTAAACTCACGCACAAGATAACTGAATCTGCAATCTCATCTAAAACATACATGTCCAGAGATAACAGCAGATACTGAGAAGCCTTATATCAGTATGTAAATACTTCTATGCTAGCTGTCAGGTTGTTGATATAACTGCATTAAGGAAACTAAATAATACAAAGAACTGTAAATTACGTACCAGATCTTTACGCAGTGATTGTCCCTGTCCTGTGAAGAGCTGTGAGAATACGTTCTTCCGTAACACAGCTCCCCACATGCAGTGCATTGAGACCATGGCATGCACCTTGGCACAATGCCATTACTTTACCAGGTGACTGAAAGAGCTAAGAGATCCCCTCAGCACCTCCATGGTCTGCGTACTGTCAGAAGCCAGACTAGAGACGCTGGCAGCCAGATGGCTGTACAAAGACACGGGGCATTTCTACACTACGCCTAGATACAGAGTAAAGGTACCCGAGTTAACTCATCTGGAGTCAGCTCAGGAACCCAAGTGGTCTGGCTGCATCAACTGGGGGATCACCACACTTTTTGCGATACGATTGCCAAATAAGCTATTTCTCAGCATAGACAAGCGCTCGCTGGGGCACCTATGCGCTGCAGTGAATAAAACTGGCAAACAGCAATGGACAAACAGCACATAGTAAGCAGAGTGTCAGTAGTACCTAATTTACTATATAACAGCTCAGTGCAACGTTCTCTCTTTGGGCCATGTTACTGGATGTGTTATGAAAAATGGATAGCACGATTTGCCCTCATGCAGTATAACCTGCATTTATGTATCTGTATTCATTCCTTCGCAGGAGTGCTTTCATACACCTAAGAAAGCAAATTCTTTTTGTCCCTGATTTATTTTCCCTTGAACCTGTTCCTTAACTCTTAGACAGCTAACGGAAAAAAACAGTTTAAATATCCTGGGGGAAAAGAATGTCAAACACAAAAGTAAAATATTTTCAGGCTGACTCAACTCTGCAAAGCCAGGGAGATATCCTCCGAGTAAGTGAATGAACGTATCTTTGTGGCTAGTCCTGAACATTTCTGTTGCTCTTTGAATGAATTCCCTCGCATCAAACAGAAGAGTACAAGTCAGCTTGGGGGGTCTGCCGATTTTTTTCCCTGGAGCTGTACATATCTTGAGCAGTTTATAAATAACTCTACAACTCCCAGGATGAATTACAGAGCAAGTCTTCAAAGCCTATTCATTGCTGTTTTGTAAGATATCTAGAATTGTATTTTTAGGCATTTGCCTCAGAATGAGACTCAAAAGCAAGATGATTATGATGAAAGTATGCTCAGGGATAAATATATGAACACCCTGTCCAGGTTACAACGGCCTCAATTGTTAGCAAAGGTAATATATACGTGCACTAGGGATTGTTTTCCTGCATTTTTGTATCCACTATACTATAATGGATGATTTAGCAAATTTATATCCTCTTAAAAATTATCATCAGACTTGCCTGACCTATTTTAGCATCAGACAACTGTCTTACCAAAACACTGGACTGAATATACAGACTCCTGCAGTAACTGTTCAGTACTCTAAGCAGAAAATGTGAGCTTTGCAAAATTCAAATGATGAAACGTTAAACGTTACTCCTCTGCTACAGCTATGGCTAATATATGCTGCCGCCATCCTCCGCAGAGTCTTTTAATAAAGGGTCAACTCCTGTTTGCCTTACTCATGTGACAAGTCCCACCAGACATGCACCTATTTAAGGGAAGTCAGAATTTACAGTGGATTGTAAAACTTGCACGGATTTGCTTAGTAGTGGGATCATACCTATAGGTTTCAGTGGAACCATTCCCAGGAAATTTGCCCAAAATATGTTAGTCAAAATAAAATAAAAATGAAAAGATACTGTATTATTCCTGACTATCCGGACACTGATACCAAATATATATATCCCTGCCATCGGTTCTTGAGATCATAGTATTTCTAATTTAAATGGTACGATAAGGGAAACCTGTAAAGCTGAGAGAGAAATTCAGACAAAAGATTTAAATCTATAGATTTTTTTCCCTACAGATATGAAAATCATCAGCTACTGGTTTAGCAATTAGCACAATTATCCCTTCACAATCTCACCAAAAACCAAGTATTTAAAAAAAACTGAATGGGGATCTTCCTATTAAAGAAGTCTTACCCTCAAATCACTAGAGTTTAAAAATTTGGATTGGATTAATTCTGTTAGCCACTTAGTTATAGTGGGCTAGTCTTCTAAAAGCCTTTGAGACACCTCTAGCCTTCATGTGTTTGAGACGTAGGAGCCTCAGGTCTACAAGCTTACTTCTTTTTTAATTGAAAGGTAAAAATCTCACATAATCCCATGACTCCATAGGCTTAGCCAGTGGAGAAAACTAAGAAATTTAATAACAAGAAACAGCAACACAAACACATGAAACAAATGCCTTTAAACTATAAAGTACAGATGACATTCAAAGCTCTTTTTAAAGTGTAAGCTCCTATACATTGAAACGTATCAAGCCCGAGCCCTGAAAGTACTCAGAGAAAATTCTTGCACTTTAGGAAACCACAAACCTCTACAGCGAGCAAGAGAAAAATGAAGTGAATCAGTGATATCACTTGGATTTTTGAATATATATAGAATAACTAAAAAAAAAAATTCACAATGGATCATAATCCCTTATTTCGGTGAGGCTCCCACTGAGTTATATCGCTACTTTGGTATGATTTCAGTTGACCACAGACACTTCATCCTACAATTCATTCGCCGAATAAAGAAAGGAGAGAATAGTCAAAATAACTACATCAAAGTCTGATTTGTCAAGTAAGCGATGAATATTTCTGTTGGAAATTTACTTGTTCTCTTTTTGCAGCGATGGCATATTTAGGTCTACCTCAGTTTAGAAGCATTAACTCTTCTGGGTGTGATTCCTATGTTAGCTCATGGAGCATCTCTAATATCTGTAGAACGGAGTGAAATTTAAGAGCATTTATAGTCAGAATGGATTTAAAGGACTGTAACAATTATGGAGGCCAAAGACATACCAAAAACAGGTCTGAAGACGATAGCAAATAGACAGTAAATGAAAGTTAGTTAGTGGGGCGGTGGAGACAGCACTGTTTTATCTCGTAAACTCTCACATTTTCTTGCTGGTTAATCTTTCTGTTATGAAGCACCTCTAACAAAGACAGCCTTTAACCTACTTTATATTCATAATGATTCATGCAAATTTACTTGCTCTCGAGGCAGCAGGTCAATTGTTCAAGTTTGTTCAGACAATAAGAAATATCTGCATAGATTCTTGCAGCATAATAATGAGATAGATGCTTTGCAGAGATATTCAAAATCAAAATGCACAAAAATGGACAAAGTATTTGTGGATTAAATTCACCGGCAGTATATAATACTCAAAACAGGGCATCCTTCTAAGGATCCTTTTCAAGTTTAGTATTTACCTTTTTGTAATTCATCAGATGTAAAATTAGAATTACTTCATAGTATGAGGTCTTCTTTTTTAATGTGGGGTTAATTTTTCAGTACTAAAGAAAGGAAGGGATTAATAGCCCTCACTAGAAACAAGGACAATGTCAGCATGCACCATGAAAGCTATGGCTCTGGCAAAGAATTTCAACGTAAATTTGCTACACATGTATTTTTCCAAATATAGGGGTTTCCTGGCAGACCGCCAATCATGCAGAAATTGCCAACGGCTCTGTAGATAACGGCAATTATAATTCTCTGTGTACTGCCACTAGACCACCTGCACGTTCACGTGTGATGTAAGACTTATTTGAACCCAGCTCTCAGGAGATGAATTACCAACCCACTGCTATTTGCGATGGACCTATTTTTCATTATCTTTTATCACCATTCAAAACTGTGTCTCACAAATAACTAAGCAGAGCAGAGGCTAGCAGCTGGACCTTGTGCTATAAAACTTGGAGCTGAGATGTGATATTCACTTTTTGGGAAAGACTATGTAAAGCCCATACTTTCATACGTCATGCTTTGCTTTCATCAACGTCTTAGCGGAGTTGGAAGTGCATAATAGTTTGTGCTGATATAGAAAAAGAAGGCCAAATTCTGTTTCAAATGATGCTGCCAATTTTCATGAGAGTATGCCCGTAATTTGTTATTAATCGATTAAATTAGACTTATTAAAATAAGTTTTTTCTTGAAAAAACTTTGGAGAATGAAAATTTTATGATGTCAAATGAGTCATCATTTTCTCTTATGAGTCGAAAGTCTGCATCACTTGAGAATGAATAGGAAAATAGCTCCACCAGTTTCTGAAATGGGCAGTTAACAGCATTTGCTACAGTGTTATTCTATCTTAACAAAATTTAGAAAATGTAAAAGAATATAAAAGTTCTTCTTGTTTTATTCTAATATATGCCAGTAAATGGAAACTGCTAGGAAATATTTTAAATATGTCTATTTTTAACTGGGCGATATACAAATAACCACATGCTGGATTAATATAAAATAAAAGGGAAGTTTGAAAATGACAAATTAGGAGTCATTATACACAGCTATACAGATTTCAACAGCATATAACACATTAAACTTAATTTCTATCCAAGGTCCATATTTAGAGAATTTTACACGGAAATCAAATATATTGGTAGAACTAAATCATCCACATTTTTTGACTTACAGCGGGACACATTTTCTGGTTTACTTTACAACAGCACTAATTGTTTCACTATGAAAACAAGAAAAATAGACTTTTTATGGTCTAAAGATAAGAGGCCTCTCCCACTAACTACACTCCCTAAGTGATCTGCTTTTGGTGCAAATTTCAAAATATTTAGGAGTTTAAAATCTAATTTCCAAAATGAACCATGCTGCAAAAATGTGTCACATGCACACTTTTGAAAACATTACCCATGATCCCCACAACCGGGTAAGGAAAAAATGTGAATTATTTAAAGAAGATCATTTTCATGCAAAACTCTCTAAAAGCTTCCAGAGTAGTAGGCATGAAGACATGCCTTAAATGAGAAGCCAGAAACCTGGCAAGAGATTTAGCTAGACAGGAGCTCTACAGAGCAGCACGGAGAAAAAGTAGCTATTAAAATAATATTTATTTCCCCTATTCCAGCAATTAGGCTCTTCATTTGAAATCACTAGGAAGTGACTCTTTTTTATGTTATATTTTTATCACTGGCGTGTAAGAGTCTCAGTTCCCCTGACCTGTGAAGACAGTCATGAAATGAGGCATCTCTCAAGCTCGAAGCCTGGATCCTTCTGGGATCTCGCCAGGGGCGTTCGAGAGAAGCAGGCAACTTTCCCGGCACGTGAGTGACACACAGGTGAGGACCGGCAGTACAGCAAACAAATGCAAGCTCCGCAGTCGCAAAACGTGCCAGCGCCGCACATAGTTACGGTGCGGTCAGTAACTGGGTTTGGGGATGGTTTTTGGACAGAGGTAGGATGGGCGCATAAAATAAGCCCAGCTCTTCTTAAAGTAACCAATTGCTTCAGCTATAACACCAATCAGTAGGCCAGGTAGGGTAATACGAATGGAGAGCTAACATTTTGCGTGGCACACTTCATTAAAAAAAAAAAAAAAAAGACATTCTGTCTTTCATGCAAAATAAAAAGTTTGTACGTGGTTTCACTAAAAAAAAAAAAAAAAAGACTTTAACAATTTGTACTCAGGTAAAGAGAACAACTTCTGACCTTGAAATTGCGTGCTAAATAAATTACCTCAGAGCGAAAGTGATGAGTTCTCATTACAGCATCTGGAAGGGAAGCAGAGAGACACAGGCTGCATCTCGCTCCGCGTGAGGCTCGCTCGGGCTCGCGGTTTCTCTCGGCCGCTCGCCCTTGGGGCGCGGACGCCGCCGCGGGCTCGGGCTCCGCGGCGCGGCGCGGCGCGGCGCGGCCTTTATATTTAATTCATGGGGAAGAAGTTGAGCATAAAGTTCTGCCGCGCTTGAGAAAACCGGGGTGGTGGTGGGGGGGGGGGGTGTTTCTAGTGCCTCGCTTTGCCGCCTCCAGCCGAGGGATGGGTGGAGACCGGGCTGCCGCAGTCCGGGGCTCGCCGTCAATTTTCTGGCAAGCCCCCGGGCCGGCGGGAGCCCCCCGCGCTGCGCCGCGCCGCGCCGCGGGGAAGGGATGCGGAGGAGGTGGTGGTGGTGGTGCCCTCTCTCCCTCCCTCCCTCCTTCCCGCCGCGGCGGTGAGCAGCACCCCCGTACCTCGGCTCCTTGAGCGCCCCGAAAAGACGGATTTGATGGGATGCCTGCTTTTCTGGAGCTTGCGGTGCCAGCAGCAGAAGAATAAAATCGTGGCGATGGTGCCCAGCAGGAGCAGGAGCAAGAAGAGGGCACATTGGATGCTGTAGGGTCTCAGCAGCACCAGGAAGGCTGCGGCAATCATGGCTCAGGCGTGCGAGTGCCCCTGTGCGTGCGCGGATCTGCGGCGAGCCGGGGGGGCCGGGCAGCCTCTCCCGGCGGCGGCGGCGGCAGCAGCAGCAGCGGGGCGGGCATCGCCGCCGGCCCGCGGCGCTGGAGCCGGGCGCGGGGCGGGGGCAGCAGGAGGCGGAGGCGGAGGGGTGGGCTGGATTCAGGCCGTGACTCAGCAGCGGCGGCGGCGGCGGCGGCGGGGCTTCCCCCTGCGTGCGCGGGCGGCCGCGGGCACCGGCGCGGGGGCGGGGCGCCCCGCTGCGCGCAGCGCCGCATGGCAGCCGGCGTGGGGATGGCTGCGCGGCGCGGCGTGGCGCGGCGCTGCGGAGGGGGGTGGGGGGGGAGGAGGAGGAGGAGGAGGAAGGGGCGCCGGAGCCCGCTGGCGGCCGGGCTGCCCCGGGCGGGCGGCGGCGGCGGCGACATCAGGCGGCGGAGCTGCGGCGGAGGCAGGCGGAACATGGCTGCGGCGAGGTACGGGCGGGAGGGCGGCGGGGCCGGGGCCCGCAGAGCCGCTCCTGCCGCCCGGCCCCGGCCCCGGCGCGGCTGCGGCTGCGGCAGCGGCCGCTCGCGTGAGTTGCAGTGCGGAGCCGCTGCGGGCGGGTCTGGGCGAAGGAGTCCGTCTGTGCGTGTCCGTCTGTCCTTCCCGTGTGGTTGTCTCTCGTTCTCTTATTGCTGCGAGGTTTTCCGTGCAGGCGAGCCTGTAAAGCCGGGCTCAGATCAAGCCTTGTTTTCACGGCGAAGCTATAGCAGTGGGAAAGGATTTGAAAATGTTAGCGTGCATATTAATAGGATACACATTAGGAAGATGTTCAGGTTCCCTGTGTCTTGATGACCCTTCTTGCTGGTGTTGGGATTTATGCTATGACCGATTACAGGAGAGACTGGGCAGCGGTTCTTTCTTAATACGCAGCAGCACCGGTTGCTCTGGGGCTGGTGTTGAAACGCGCACGGTGTATGCTGCGTGCGTACCCGTGGTGCGGAATTTGCATCCTTGCCGAGTCGTTTCCTACATGAAAGCCATTGACAAGTTGCCTGGTGCAGCGGGTTGCTGCAGCAAAATCAGCTATATAGCAATAACATACATACTGTCTTACTGCAGGAAACTGCAACCTGCTTCAGCAAATGTCTTCTTCAGTGTCTTCCACTACGCTGCCTTGCAGAAGCTGATACATCACATATACTACAAAAATACTGGAAAGTGCAGATTGCACGGGAGTTTATCTATGTAGCTGTTTTAGGAGCTGTTACTTTGCTGATTCTTTTCTTTCAAAGACCGTTTCAGAGATGTTTGCAAATACAGTTTTAAGCTCTCATATTATGACCCCAAAAAATCGCATGGTGAAAAGATATCCAGCATATATTTTGCGATATCAATTTGCCTGTATAATTGTAAAAGAATATGATTAATTGGTGACAAAATTCATACCCTTTCTATGTATCTTCAATGCAAACGCATACATGAGAGAAACATTTCAGAAACTTCATAGGAATAATGAAGATCTCTCTGTAAACATTGGAATAACATTGAAATGTTACTGCTTTGTACGTCTGCCCTAAAACTATGTATATACTATATATAAAAACATACATGCAAAGTTAAGTTAAACTAAAAAATACATGTGCTGGAAGGACAGAGACAGAGCAAAATGTATCTATTTGTGGTACCTTGAATAAGAACAGGGAAAATGATCTTTATAACAGTGAGGTGTATGTATCACTGAACTAACTACATTATAACTTCTTTCTTGACCTGTAGTGTTAGGGAAATCCCTTTTCTTTGGAAGATTCTCTTATTATCAGGTAGGGTGGCTAGTTAAAGAAAGAAAGTAAATGTTAGCTTTTATGTCTATGATTTTTTTATTCCAGGAATTTTGTATCATGTCCTAATATATATCAGCATATTGAGAGAGAATAGTGTGTCATATTGCTTTGTAAATGGAAAGTTGATATACTGCAGCATATGATAAAATGCTTTCCTTCACTGCCTAGAAAGTGACAAATGCTATCAGGTTGCGTTGCATCGTGTGATGCAATATTGAAATGTTGCCTAATACCGCAGTACACTGCAGTAGTATGGTTTTAATGCAGATTACCTGGAGGTTATTGAAATGGTCCGTGTTACCTCACTGTAACATAAGGCAAATCAGTGCAATCTTCACAGCAACCCACTTCCCTGCTGCAGTGCTTCACTGCAGTATATTGTAGTAACAAGAAACTTTTCAATACCTTTCACGACACACAGATCTATTGTTTCATCATGGGAGAGTCTAGGAAATGTGTCCTAAGAGTGATGGCACAGTCTGTTGGGAATCGGCCGGCAGCACAGTTCTTCGCACGCTGTTCTTGGATAACAGCGCATAGAAAACAGTCGACTGATGAGAGATCTCTAATATTTGCTTGTTAGAAAGGAAAATCTGTAAACTTTAAACTACGACTTACAGTGAGGATCATATTTTGTCAATGGGCTATGATAGATTTCATGATGACTCCTTGGTTGTTTTTTCCAAATGCAAAACGAAATGCGGTTTAGCGTGAGAAATGCTGACATGCACAATTTGTCAAAGAGCCACTGCTCTGGACTTCTGAGTCCCAGTCAGCAGTCTCCTTTACATCAAGCTGCTGCTATGCATTTCACCGTATTCATTAGTACTCCATGTTTGCCAGGTATTGTGCTTTTCGATATTGTGTGGTTAGAATATTACTTCCATGGTGAAAAAAGTTGTTGAAGTTACTTCACATTAAAAACAATCAAATAATACGTGGGTAGATTTTCCAAATAATGAGAAATGAGAAGAAGTTTTATATGTATAGCATATTTAATATAAGCTTCTTGACAGAATGTTTTTCGGGGAACTTAATAATGATAAAGAGAGACGAGAAAAGGAATGAAGAGATAAGGTTAAAACTGTTGGCTCTCAGCTGCGATTTGACCTCAGAAGGAAAATCCAGGAGGCGGAGAGATATAGGAAGCTATTTCAGAGAACAGGAAGTACAAGAAGGTTTAAAGACTGAATGTGGCAAGAACATGGGGCAGGTCAGAGAAGACAAGTTGTTGGGAAAGGCTGAAGCAAGGCTATAAGGGTTTTATAAACTAAGAAGGCAGCCTTTGACCCTGAAATAAATAAAGGGCAGCGCTACCGTTCCAGGGTATGCATGATGTGTCTGGACTTTATCATAGAGGCGTGAGATGATGGGAGGAAACATCCTGCAGATAGTTGTTTTGATAGGGATCACAGAGAAACAGAACAGCAACGAAGTCACAAGTATAGTTGAGGTCTTCAGCAGGAGGCTTGGAAGCAGCGTTTTACGTGGATAGTACTGAAGGAGGAGATGGTGAAAAACGCCTGGGCAGAGAAATGAAAAGGGAAAGCTCCTCTTCAGAGACTCCCCAAGACAGAGGCAAAGATTTTTGCAGTGGAAAAGCACAGGGCGATGCAGGGGGGGCTGTTTCTGCTCACAGTTACTCTTTCTTGTGGTTAATCTATTTACAGACTTGCAGAGGGATGAGGGCAGCAGCCCTCCGGCAGGAAAGCGAGTCAGCATGGCCTAAAATATTCTTTCACCCACTCTCTCACGATATCCTGTTACCAGCTTAGCAGCGTTGCCTCATGGGCTGAAGGCAGAGATACTTCTTCCCTTGTCTTTGCCCTGTAAGTAGAACTGCAGTACGATCTATGAGCTAGTGCATATTGCTTGATAATTTAAATGAGCCTCAGAAACTTTTTAACAGAAACTAAAAATCTTAGCTGGGTGCAATGGTTTAGGCTGAAAGAAGAAAAAATATCTGCAAAAAGGAAATAGGAGGTTTTAGTGGAGAAACCACATCTTCAGAAATGTGCTGACCTCACGAAATCCAAGCTGTGAGACAGAAAGGCATGCAACGACTCTGAGGAGGAACCTCTGCTCCTACAGATTCAGGCCTTGGGGGCTTCCTTGTACAATAACAAGACCCCCTGTATTGGTGAGCCAAATGAAAACCTCACATGACAGATCCGGTGAAGTAAATGGACGTTTAAGAGATTATGCAGGATATGATTTCAGAAGGGTTGCTGAGTAAGTGAAAGAGTAAGATCATTTCCTTTCACTGATATGTAGATATGCTTTTAGTGTTTCTACTAATTAAATCATCATTAAATAAAATATTCCACTTATATGGCTACTTAACCAGTTAGAAGGACTCTCTAATCATATAATACTTCTTAACAGAGAAAGGTTTTTTAATCAAATGGGAACCCATAGCCAACCAAAGTAAATACACAAAATACTGTCGTGTCTAGGTATTATCAACTTCATTCAAAGCAATAATTGACTTTTCCCCTCAGTAGCCTACTTCACATGTTATTCAGTCCTCAGTATGCTTTCTAGTAGTTTAAGCATGATGTATTATGTTGTGGGAGTTTCTGGTAGTTGATCAAACCTTGTAAAATACATTCTTTGACTGAAAGAATATCAATTTTTAGCTTAACGTAAGCATCAAATTTCAAAAATCTGTGTTATGTGAAACGATATGTTCCAAGTTCAGCAAGGTCATTGCAAGTCTTTGTTCTGCCAAACTAGTGAAATCGTTTGTTCCATACAGTGCTTTGTATGTTTGAAGGGCATGTTAGCATTAATTAATTCTTACAATGTCCTTGAAATTAGGTACATAAGTATTATTATTTCAAATCCTTTGAACAGAGAAGCTAAACTGTAAAAGTTATGTTATTTACCCGAGACTAAACTGTATGATCTCAGCGCTACAGACCAGACCCTTCTGTCACTGGAACACTTTGCAGTCTGCAGGAGTTTTAGGTGATAATGGAAAATCAAATTCCTGCCTACTCTATATATGTAATTGTCCTTGTTTTGCAGACTTCATTAACTCACAGAACTTGCACGTTTTGATCCCCTCTGTTTATTAGATTGTGGGTGTAAATCAAATGGAGTATCAGCCATACATTTGTCCACCTACAGTTTATTGTGTTGCTGGAATAATGCTGGCATGGGTTCTGTGGGCATAAATTGACTTTGCAGACAGAGAGGCTGATCTTGAGCGTAGATGGAAATATACTGCTAAAGCTCCTATGGCATTTTTCATTACAGCAGTGATATGCCCCTTCGTCCTTGAAATTTGAAATTTGCTCTCCATACGTTTTTGGCAGTGCTTAGTGTGGCAGTTGTCAGTCTGAATGTGGCCCTGCATCCCAGAGGGAATTGCACTTCATTAATATAATATGTATATAATTGGAATTTGCTTAAGGATTGTTTCAAACTGATGAGTCACAGTAAATCACAGAATCACATGTGGTTCCAATATGGAATATTGGAATATTTCAATATGGAATATTGGTCTTTCGACGCTTATATTAATTTATAAAGTCAGATTGAACTGTTGCACACTAAAAAGACATTAATTTTACAGGAGGGAAAAAATAGCTCTAATAAGGTTTGAGACTGTTATCTTTACAGAGGAGGAAGATGCCGTTCTGTAAATTCTCCTAAGTGCACCCCACAGTGCTCTTAGTTGCAGTAACATTCCCAGGAGTAAGAGAGCAACAGGTATGTCTCATATTCTAGCTCATGACCTTTATTACGAATGCAGAATATTTTTTTAACTGGAGATCACCCAGTTCATTCCCTCCTACCAACACTGAGCAAAAACAGAGCAATTGAAGAAGAGCCTTGGAGTAAAAGAGCAGACATTTAGAGTATTAACCAGGCATCACTTCTAATCTATCATCACTCGCCTGTGACAGCTAATAAAGACATATGAGTAGAGACAGTTAAGATGCCGCTAGATTATTAAATACTGACCAGAGCTCAAGCTTGGAATTTCCTAACTGTTGTTTTACTTCTATGCTTTTAGAGTTGAAGGCAGAATTTAACTGTTAATAATGCTTTGGGACAGCACAATTTATTGAAAGGTAAGATAGCTTATGCCACCATATCAAAAGAGGAGGATACCGCCACTTATAAATTCCCACACCAGGTTACTGGTGGGTTTATTTGAACCAATCAAATTTGAACATTAGTTGCATACGGAAAGGCTTTCTGATTTTTTTTCAGCCTTTTCCACACATTTTCAGGATACTTCTTAAACTAGGCTTTGTAGGAAAATGGTATTTGATTGCTTGGCAGTTACACAGAGCAAGTGCACAGGTTTTGTTCCTCGGGACAGATGTGCATGTGGTTAAACTTTTCCTAAGGATGTTGTCTTCCCATCAACATCGTCATACAAAAAAGTAAATATGTCGCTGGTCTCTAGCCTTCATAATTTTAGAGCTGTAGAGATACACTGCGTTAAATTACCCAAGCTAGATCTGAATGTGTTAGGCCAGGTGTTGGAGAGAGCTTTCATATGACCATCCAAATTCTAGTAGCTGAGGTATCTCATCCCGTTCAATGAATACACTAATCTTTGTTGATATGTGTAGCAGTATGTTGCAGCATGCATAGAATTTGTGAACAAGCAAATGAAAATAGATATTAGTATTCTGTCAGCTGTGAAATAGCTATTTAATTAAGGTACTATTCTATGATGTAGAATTGAGGTAACTGCCTGCATCTCTATTTGAAATCTTGCTATCTTCATGTGGATCTGTCATTGAAGGTGGGATTCAGTTCAAGATTAAGATAAGTAAGGCAACGTGGTTTACAGGCATATGAGGTATCTAAGCTCCCATTTAAACTCAACTTCATCATTGGAGCCCAGAGAACAATTCACTTCCCTAAATATAGGCATTTAATGCCATTTGAGATGCCTGGAGTTAGTAAACATCCTCATGAGCGTGGAAGAGGATGTAGGCCCCACGGAAGATATGTTCCTACCAGAAAGGGCAGTTGGAGGCCAAGCACAATAATTTATGGCATCTAAGATTGCACCAGACACTTATTTTTAGGTAACTAAATTGAGCCCTAGATTCTTTGAAATAAGCTGAACTGCTCTCCAGGTAACTTTAGTTGTGTTCATTAGAGGCTTGACTCCTTTGACCGCTGCAGATGCTCGAGGCTGAGATGTCTACAAGGGGGTGGCCGTTGTGATAACAGACTTGCTTTTCTGGAGTGGCAGCTAAAGGCCAAGTAGAATGCCACCAGACACCTCAGACGGCACTAGACACCTACGTTTAGGCAGCCAAATTGATCTCTGTATCCCCAATGACTACAATGGGAACTTAGATACCTCGTATCTTAGATACCCAGTGATACCTAAATGTAAACATCTTAACCTTGATAAATTACTAGATAAAACAGAAGTTTGGTAGCCCTAGATATGTTAAATATACCTGATTGTTAACTTCACTATCCTTCCTTCACTGTCACTCAATATTAAAAATAAAAGTAGGTGGTTTGATTCAGAAATCAGAGCATTTCCAGTAAAATTCTTCAATCTTGTAATTTAAGCCACAGTTCATATGAAGGGCTTTGTCTTATTTAGGTATCAATGTTATTTCATAGAACTTATAGGTTGCTGAAATTCACAGCATGCAGCACAGTGCTGCAAAAAATAATTGCTTTATGAATTCCATTGGCCCATCAAATGGATTTTGACATGTAGGAGGAGGTATAGGCCAAATTCTGCATACTGTCCTGTGGATTTCAGATGCTCTTGAGACTCTGAAGTCAGTCAGACGATCTGTGTAAATAAGGCCAGAAGATACTGCCTTACTGTTAATACTATCCCTTCTTAGAGAAGTATCTCAGGTTATTCTATAGCTAGTTACATCAGGATAATGATCTATAGTCAGGAAGTGAACTGATAGACATCAGTAGTGAGAATCACGTAGTTTTATCCTACTGCTATTTCTAGAAAACAAGTGGAATGATTTTGTGCATTTACTTTCTTGAAAGTCTGCAGTAATGTTCTGAAAGATGTTTCTCTAGATCTCAGCTGAATTTGTAACATACTAATACTGATCAGTCTGGAAAATCTGCACTGTGTAGTTCGCAACCAAGAGCTGCAGATTTCTGCTTTTAAGTCATGCTTTCCCATAAAGTGACTAAGATCACACTGTAAATCTTGTGAGCAATAACAACACTTCATTCCTCAGACAGTGTCTAATTCCACTGAAATCATTAGTAAATCTTACACTGGTTTCAGGGGAATAAGATTAGAACCTACAACAGGGCATGTAATGTATTTAAATAAGGTCATATTTTCCAACATAGATTTGCCACAGCAAATCAGGAATTCTAAGACTTTAGTTTAGCCTAAGGGTTTCTCCAGCATTGTTTAATGTCCTAGCAAGTTCAATTAAAAATGCCATAATCAAAGCAACACCAACCAAATCTACGACTACTATTCATTATGCTGAGGCAGAAATATATAGTTCTGAGTGAGATGCATGAAATTCTAAGCCAGTAGAGGGATTTCCAAGGAAAACTGGGATTATCAAAGACTGAACTTAAGAGGACAAACAATATGAAATGTTAGTATTTTATTATGGTTCTGTATTGCGCAGTTGTGGTACAGTTGGAGTCTGATCTTCTTTTGTTGGAATTTGTGGCAAAGCTCCCTCTCTTTTAAGCCGCAGCAAAATCAGACCCATTGAGTGGCCCTGCAATCTCATGTCATAAATTTGTAATACTTTACACTGCATTTACTGAAAGGAAGGAGAAATAATGATCTCACCATGCCATCTGCCAACTCTCAAGCTGAATGGAACAGGCTATGTCACTCCAAGGGCAAGATATGTCTTTAAAATGACTTTTGTGTATATATTTTTTTTTGTTTTGGCTTTTTGGGTTGCTTAGTAACAATATTCTGCGTGCAAATTTGTAGCATCTGTGCAGAATGTGAGATATTAACATGTTTGTAAAAATTAAGAGTCCAATTAGTGTTTCCTCTGCAGTGCTTTTTAAATGACATGTCTTCTTCCTTGTTTTCCTTTTGCAGATTACCTGCTTTTATAAAAAGTAGAGACAGATTTGTGTCTCAGAACAGAGAGAAATCATAAGTTTGGGTTTCAGTACCTTTCAAAAAAGTAGCTAGTCTTTCAAAGGGAGACTATAGCAGGACAAAATAACTTGCAAAACACATAAGTGGCTTTCAAAGGTCGTATAATTCTGCCTCTGTGGTTAGCATATGCTGGGTAATGTCTGTGAACAATTACATGTCTCCCAATTACACCAGCAAACAAAGCACTCAGTGTCAGGAATCTTACTTGACGACTCGCAGAACTGTGTAAGAAAGATTTAAAACAGAGAACCAGATACACATGAAAAGATGTCATACTCCATCCTCTCAGCTCCTTGTAGCAGAAGGTCTACTGGCAGCTACCCTATAGTTTTAAAAGCAGAATAAGCTAGTTCGGGATGGGTTGGACCAAGCCAGGTACCATAAGCACGCATACCGACCCGTATCACTGTATAGTCAGTGACGGGAAATAGGCTCGCCCAGACAGCGAGTCATTTGTTCTCTTTTAGTTACGTGTCTTAGGCTGAGATGAATCACCTCTCTTTCTGCATTGACTGTGAAGTCAGCTAAACATGTCTAACCAACATCACACTTTTAAGAGAGTTGAAGTTTGGTGAGACTAATCCCTCCCCACATTTTTTTTTAATTATTATTATTTTCCTGCTGGATATATATCCAGTATATTTTACCTTCTATCTATTTTGACAGTCCTTGCTCAGACAAGGTTCACATTAACTCCAGTGAGAGAACAGTGTGAGAAAACACTGCAGGACTTCCACTAGGTGAAGTATTTGACTGTTCCTTTTCTTCATTAGAGACATTTTGTCCTCTCTTTCCAATCCTTTTAATCGCTGGCTAGAGATGATGCCAGCAGACAGTTTGGTATTATCCCCAGGGCCCTTGGATTGTCACAATAAATTCTGTGAAAAGATATAGTTTCATTAATGCATGTTGGGGGAGCTGAAGCTGTAGCTCTATAACAGAAAAATACTAGCTATTGCAGTGTTTCTTTTATTTGGCCATGTAACTGTTGCCAGTCACTTTATATGTAAGATAAACAATTGAGCTCGTGCCCAACAAAGCCACAGCAGAGGAGAGGGGGCCTGGCCAGCCTCCATCGCTTCCGCACAGCTGCTTTCCTGCTGTCACCTCTTTGAAAGCAGCGCGAGCATCAGGACTGAGCAGAGGCCTCAGAAAACAGCCAGGAAGCTCTCTCACTCCTAGAAGCTAAAGCGATGGATAGACCCCATCCTTCCTACCATGGCTATTTGTGAAATCCTTGCCTAATTTCTTTCAGCATTCTGTGTAGCTTATATTTTAACTTGGCAGCTGTTAAGACTCTCAGTGAAATCAGTTTAGCTGTTTACTAGCACATCCTCCCACTGCAGGCAAGCATCTTGACAGCTCAACAGTCAGGGATAACTTTGTCGATAATGTAGACAAATTGCTAGACCCCAAGAGTCCTGCAATGACCATGGTAAAAATTGTAACTAGCATGGACTGGTGGAATGGATTTGTCAGCCGTTGCTGTTTGCCTTGCCGTCATGGCCTGGAGCTCTTTTCAGGGATCTAGGTGCATGAGGCCCGTGCTTTTAGGTTTTTTTTTTTTTTTTCATCACTTGGATAATTTGGATAATAGTGTAATGAAGGCTATAAGAGGGATGTCTTTCATTATGAAAGACTAGACTCTACTGACCATGTGCTTCCCAGTGTGCACCAGTAACATTAAGCTACTGTCATGAGCTCCAAACATCCAGAAATCCCCATATCCATTGAGCTTGCTAAGCTGTGAAACACATGCACAAGTCTGATACTTTCAAAAAACTGTTAAACTTACTACATACGTGCTCATGGTCACAATGTGTGTGTGAATAGCCCCAGTGCCTTGGGGAACCATCACGTCCATGCATTGAATAGTTTGTATGTTTGGTGACTTGGTAACCCTATACAAACGCAAACCACAAATATGTCCCATAGCTCAAAGAACATTTGTCTCAATACAAAAGGAGACAACAGAGCTACAGACTGTTAGGGGACTACAGGGAAGCATTAACAGAATATAGAAATCAGTACTATCAACTGTTAGTGTTAGCACGTGGGCAGCTCTGACTGTGTTGAGATTCTGCTGCCATTATGTGAGCTTTTTGGAGTATAATGAAGTAGCTTGGAGTCCCTCTCAGTTGTCAGGGGCCAAACATGGTAAAGCACAAGTGAGCTTGTTTGACAATTGACGAACTGGATGATGGGGGTTGTTGTGCTGGGTTGATCACAGGTAGAAGTTAACAGCTTTATGCATGATGAGAAATGATAAAGTGAATGGCCAGTATACTTGCAAGCAGTCTGAAAATGAAGAAAAAATACTAATGTTTAATGTGATTGCATACGTAGGCTGTTCTAAATCTAGTGGCAGGTGGTTTGGACAAACATCCAATTTCATTTCGGGTCTTACCTGTCCCTATGGAACTCAGTGATGAAACTTTTCTTCCTTTGGGTTGTGTTTTGTCTATATGTTTTCTCATTTGAAAAATTCCTTCCTGTGGTGTGATGATCCACTTAGCAAGAATAGGTGGCAGAATTAGGCCTCCAGTGTTTCATGCTAAGCATAAATATTCAAGCTGCCTCCTCCCTGCAGTTTACAGGGGATGGATTTTTTTTAAGGTCTTTCTAATCCTCTTCATTTTTAGAGAAAAGTATGCAAATTTTTGCAAATGAAACCCCTTTCTTTAGCAGCCCAGTGCAGTTCTTAACAATGCCACTGCTATTACACTAAATGCATTCTGCGAAAAGTATTATTTAATATTCTTCTTTTTAATGGTAACTTCTTATGCTGCTTACCTCATTGTATCAATAACACTTTGACAAGAGCACAGATGTCTTCTGCAAACAAGCAAGTTCAGCTCTGTATGAAAAGCCAGCTCTTTTCAGGCGTAGCATAGACGTGGTGAATAGCGGTGAGCTGGGCTTCTACCAAAGAGTTGACATTGCTCCGTAGATCCAGACTTTCTCACTTTGACATAATAGCCCCAAGTAATTCTCCTTTCCTAGCTCTGAGTTACCTTTTTGACAGCCTCTGCATGAGGCACTAGATTTGCTTCTGACTGATTGAGGCCAAATAAATCACAAATCGCGCTGTCACATCTGGGAATTCATGAGTTTGCAGCTCTGTAAAATCAGTTCACCTCTTATGAACTGACAGGCCAAACCATATGTTTGTTGGAAAGAAGATCAAAATTTAAGAAAAATAGATTTTCTGTTTTTGGTTTTATCTATTTTAATAATTTTAAAGTAGAAAATATATTTTCAGAGTATAATAGAAACATGTATATGAACTGGTAACACTTGAAGTAGTGTTCAGTGACGTATTTCACATTTCATACTTTCATGTATGGCAGATCAGCTTAGTTAGAAAAACAAAATACAAAGTATGACTTGTTCCCTGTTCACAGTGTAGAACCTGAGTGCTTTACAAAGTCCTAAAATGGTCTGAATATCATTTGATATAAGGAAAGGATTTGCCTGTATATTTGGGTCTGGCTTTTCAGTGTTGCTGTTATTCTTCCCAGCTCTCTTCCAGTCCTCAGCCTGTCATTTCTTTTATATATATATATATATATATATATAAATATATATATATATATATATATCAATCAAGTTTTCCAGTGCCACAGTGTGTCATACTTCATCCAGTCAGTTGTCCTGGGTTGTTCTGAGTTGTTTTCTCGTGGCTGCAATTGTACATCTTTCTGCCCACAAGATGATTAATATAGCCCTGGAAGTCATACATCCCTTTTAATAGCATAATAGCATATAGATCTAGTACTTTCTCTCACTGTAGGGAAAGTTTTTATCATACCTGTATCTTTCAGTCTCTGAGGCTGGGGGTTCACTGACACACTGAAAACTTCTGTTGGGGCAAAGGTGGTGATCGTAGACATCCGGGACGGGAGATAGATAGTATACGGTAGCAGTACAGAAGCAAGGACTCTAAATGAAAGCTGTTTTCTGTCTGTAGTTTTGGAGACAACTGTCTTTCCAACGTACACGTGTTGAGCAGACCACCTCCCATCTTTCAGGGGAGATTTAACATGCAACTTGGCTACTTTTCACTTCCTTATCCAGAAGATTTTCATACAAGAAAATTTTCAAAATCCGGGAGTAAGAGGGTTGTTAGGGGCTTTTTAAAGTATTCTTTTAGCATTCCTGTGGCATGACAGAGTAACAGCTATTTTTCTTTTCTGCAGGTAGTGTCTGTATGACAAGAAAACCATTTAACAATGAAAAAATTCACTCTCTTTGATTTTGTAAATGATAATTCACTGCAAATTGGAGAGACTTCATGGATACAGGATCTTCCCAGTGATGGCAATGAACTAGAAAGACTCCTGAAACGAAATGAGCATGTCCTAGTAAACTGGCCTGTGGGAGAAAGAAAGACAGAAAAGCACCTAGTGAAAGTTGTGTACATGAGTGGTGAGTGCAGTTGCAGAGCGTTTGGCTGATGTGAGGTTTTAATCTGGTTACAAGGTACCAGTACTTAATTCTTGCTGCTGCTTCTTTGTTTGTTTCTCTTACCCTTCACTTCAGATGACCCCCAAGAGCTGGTAGAAATGATGCAAAAGATATTGCAGGCAGATGAAATTGCAAAAATACAAGTCCTTGGAAAAGGCAAGAGAAAGAGGATAGAAATGATATTCTCAGAAAGTGAAGACAGTGACCTGGATAAAGAACAGGTGAGTTTCTGTCTTTATGTGGTAAGCCCATAATGTATTTAAGTAGACCATAACTATTGCAGAATCACAGAATGGTTGAGGTTGGAAGGGACCTCTGGAGATCTACTAGTCCAACCCCCCTGCTCAAGCAGGGTCACCGAGAGCACGTTGCCCAGGATCGCATCCAGGTGCGTTTTGAATATCTCCAGCAAAGGAGACTCCACTACCTCTCTGGGTAGTCTCTTCCAGTGCTCACTCACCCTCACAGGAAAGAAGTTTTTCCTCATGTTCAGAAGGAACTGCCTGTGTTTCAGGTTGTGCCCATTGCCTCTCATCCTGTCGCTGGGCACCATGGAGAAGAATCTGGCCCCATCCTCTTGACACCCTCCCCTCAGATCCTTGTACACATTGATGAGATCACCTCTCAGTCTTCTCCAGGCTCAACAGGCCCAGCTCTCTCAGCCCTTCTTCATAGGAGAGATGCTCCAGTCCCTTCATCATCTTTGTAGCCCTCTGCTGGACTCTCTCCAGGAGTGCCATGTCTCTCTTGTACTGGGGAGCCCACAATTGGACACAGTACTCCAGAGGTGGCCTCCCCAGGGCTGAGGAGAGGGGCAGGATCACCTCCCTCCACCTGCTGGCAACACTCTGCCTAATGCACCCCAGGATCCCATTGGCCTTCTTGACCACAAGGGCCACTGCTGGCTCATGTTTAACTTGTTGTCCACCAGCACTCCCAGGTCCTTCTCGGCAGAGCTGCTTTCCAGCAGGTCAACCCCCAGCCTGTCCTGGTGGTTGGTGTTATTCCTCCCCAGGTGCAGCACCCTGCACTTGCCTTTGTTGAACTTCACGAGGTTCCTCTCCGCCCACCTCTCCAGCCTGTCCAGGTCCCTCTGAATGGCAGCACAGTCTTCTGGTGTGTTAGCCTCTCCCCCCAGTTTAGTATCATCAGCAAACTTGCTGAGGGTGCACTCTGTCTCTTCATTGATTGTTCACAGTATAAAACACAAAATATATATACTGAAGGTAGGAATAAAGGCAAACTTCACCTGATGCCCCAGCACAATAATCTGTCGGAGTAATCATTTAGGCCAATAGATTTTCTCCCTTGCTATTTAAAAAAAAAAATTGTTTTTCAAGACTTTGGGTGCTCTGTAGCTCCATTGCATCTTCTCCCATAAGACGGAAATCTGACCGGTGCACAAGAAGGGCAGGGACCAGGTTTTCTGAGCTTTGCATTGTTCTGAGGTCTGCAGTGACAAAACTTGGGGAAATAAAACATGGATCTCAAGACTAACAAAAGGTTGCAAATATATTTTTCAAAAATACTAACAGAGAATGTCAAGGGCAAAGTGAATAAAAGTTTATAGTATAACACAAGATACTCTGATGAAGGGTTCTATAGGAATGCCAAGGTACTATTATGCTCTTGCTTACAGGGGAAAATGATGAAGAGTATAAAAAGGAAGAAATCATTACAGGCATCCACCCCTGCCAACATCCTGAGTCAACTTGAAACATCTTTAATTAACAAACAGGTAAACCTGGAGTAATTTTAACCTATTAAGCACACGGAAACTGAGATGTATTTGTTTAGGGGGGTGTAAAACTTTTGTTTTGGTAAAGTTGTGGTTCTTAAAGATACCATCTTAGAAAATCAGTGAATGCACAACATAAAGAGAAATGTCTAACAGCTAAGTGTTATTCTGATGTTTCATTTTGAATTTAAATATGAACAGTAATATCCATGTTCTGTAGCAGCTATTAATTAACGTACACCAATTCTGTCGATATATTTTGTGTATACAAAGAGAATATTCTGATTTAGGCAGATATTTTAATGTTAGTTGTAATGCTTTAATTTTCTGTATTGTTGCTCTACATAAACCGTTTTATTTTTTTCAGAGAGAACCATACTCAGGAAACAACTGTTTGTACAGTGAAAGTAGCAGTGATGATGAAGAGCCTTTATTTCAACTATCCAAGGTGGAACTATGCGCCAAAATAAAAAGTCTGAAGAGGAAACTATCAGACACTATGAGAGAAAACTGCCGCCTGAGGCAGTCCCTGGTGATGCTTCAAGGTAAAGTCAAGGGAAATGGTGTGATGAAGAAGAGAGCCTGAAAGTTATGAAAAGCTTGATTTATAAAAGACTATTTGAATGGGAATTACGGATGCTCGAGCACCTGACAAGATCAAGGCCTATCATGAACACAAAAGTCTTCGTTACATAACAACATTTAATTCCAGCAGCACTTAGACAAAAAACATCTTAAATGGAGGCCACATGATCTTGGAGTTAAAAATAGAAAAATCTGTCTAACTTCTGTCAGTTATTCCCGAGACAACATTTCTGTTTGCTGTATGTAAGCACAGGCTAAACTTGAATACTCCACTGACCAGTCCAACTAAACCTTATTTATTAAGGAGTTATTCTTGATCTACTAAAACTGGCTTTATTTTGGAATGCTTTTATTTTTAATTTATTTGCTAATTCTTCAGTATTGATAATCATCAGTTACTTCTAGAAACAACAAATTTAATCTTTTCCTAAAGTTTTCCCACCATTTTGTTCTTTTATAAATGAATCCTTAATCACTTAGCAACCATCTCTGAAGTCCCTCTTACTTGTCTGTGACCCTTATTCCGGGGCAAGCCAGAGACTGAATCCAGTACTTCTAAACACTAATGAACAAACAATGATTAAAGAGGGTATGTTACCTCCCTTGCCAGCTACATCACAGCACTCCCGAGGCAGCCTGCTACATCTTGGGTTTTTTATTGTTTTTTTTAAGTGCTTATTAGTTTCGTTGCCCACCTGATTCCATCCCATATTTCATTTACCTTAGTTTGAATTATTCTCCTCCAGCTCTCTGAATAGCATTTTTCCAAGCTTTGTTAGCGTCAAACAACTTTTTTTATACATTTAAGTCCGTTCGCCTTTCATCTTGAGCATCTTTTGCAGTGTTTTCCAATAAGTTAATGATTCTGTATCATGCTGATTCTTTATCCCTCACATCCTTTCTACTCGCTCAATTGATTTTGTTAATGGACTCAATGAAAACTTACCTTTGAAACGAAATGTTAGTCAGAGAAGTGGCCATTTAAAAGACATTCTCTATAAATTAATAAAGGGAAAACATAGTCTATGCATAGGAAGGTGTAGCTCCTTTGAAACAAATGAAAAATCAAACATATCACTATTTGGCCCATATTCAGCATCTCTGAAGGCTTGGTCGGATTTTGAGATAGTAAAAAGAAGAAGAAAAGAAAAATACCTATCTTAGTGCCGTGATGGGCATAACCTAACTAACAGTTGCTCTTAGCAGTTTGCGGAGAACTGATCTAGCATATTCTAAAGACAGAGGCCAGAACTTCACAGGTGAGAGCAGCAGACTGACAGGAACATTTTGAGAACCAAAAAAAAACATGTTAAAGCATCTTTGCTGACTACTTTCACTCTTTTGCTTGTGTGACAGGAGTTTATTTATAAAAAATATACATGCTGCCATAGTCAGAGTCTGGAAGCTTCAATTACCGTTCTTAGCCATTACTTTCTATTTAATTTCAGTGTTGCCGCAGGCAGTCACCCATTTTGAGGAACTGGTAGGGATGGCTGAAGCACTGCTCAAAGGGGGCGTGACAACATCTGCATCCAGCCTTCATTCACATGCTGTTTGGAAAGCGTCTAACAATTCTTTAGCAGATTCCTATGCAACTACGCATAGTAACTCCAACTCACCCATAACTTTGAATGTGGAAGATGAGGAGCAACAGATTGAAAAACAGGTCAGTTAAGAAGCAGTTTCAAGCATAAAAATTAAAGTTGATGTAATACAAGCTTTATTGTGATTGTATAACAGCTATAAAAAGTATCTGTAAAAATCATTTTATCTTCAGTCACTTGATGAAGTGACTAATGAGTCCTTTTGTGCAGAAGAACCTTTCCATGAGACACACTAGACATAATTCAGCATGCTAGTACATCCTTGAACTTGCTTTTATTTCAGTGGCTTTGCACATCTGTGACTGAGGGCTGAATGTGGATGCATGGAGAAGATACTGAGATCCAGGAATAAGTTCTACCCTGATGTTTTGGATACCAAAGTGGAATGACAGCATTTCAGAGATTATCTAAGAAAAATACCAGCAGAGTCTGTTGAAAGTGTTAATAAGTAAAATGGAGAATGGTGTGTTTTCTGCTCTTGTTCCAAACGCCGGCCAGCCGTCAGTAGAAATACATATCTTGCACTCAAGAAAGATGCTCCCATATTCTCTGTAAGAACAGAAGTGAGAAGCCTCAGGCACAGAGGCAGTACAGAACAAATATAAAAATCTAATGAAAAGAATAATTCCAGCTCTCGCATTCACAATTCACATAAGCATTCTTGTGCACTGAGTCATGCCAATCTGTGGAAATCACATGTTGCCATGGGGTTCACAAAAACAAAGACATCTATTAAGAATTTTCAAGGTATGATTCTTTGACTAAACCTTACAGTACACAAAACCTGACCATCCCCAAAGAATTAAAAAGACCACATTTTTAAAGCAACCTAACCTTACCACTAAACAGAAGTAGCTCAGACTTGCACATTTGGTTGTACAACTGCTGTGGGTAGAAATCTCTCCCAAAGCATAGGGCCAGATGTTGCAGTTCTTAGGGCATGCCTGCTCAGAGGCAGGAATATTAGCTTGGGCACGGTGCCATGCTTACAAGGCTATACAGATTCCAGGCCAGACCTGGATCACATCCAGCCTCCGTGGAGTGCAAGCAGAAGGATTTAGATCTGTCTGAACATGTCCTGCTGCCACTGCTGCGCAAGGACTGCTTGCGGAAGTGTTTGCTAGTATGAGCAGGGTCCTTAATCTGCCCCATACTTGCTTCTGAAAAAACTGTTAACCTGCACATATAGTTCCAAACTTTGAGTGACATGCAAGCTCGGCACTGATTTGCAGGACACAGTTTGCAGCGATTACATTTGAAATTGCGGTTAAAAAAAAATACACTTTAAAAGATATTTCAGAGAAATACTGCATAATATTTCCAGAGAACTTCAATAGTTATGTCTATGACCAATTTTGTTTTCCAGTTCAAGATCGAAAAGTGGCAGATTGCACTTTGTAACAAGAGCAAACCTCAAAAGTTTATAAATGACTTGATGCAAGCACTTTATACACATGAATACATGGCTACGCACAGCCTGACAGGTGCAAAGTCCTCCTCTTCAAAGGATAAAGCAGCAAAACCAGCTATGAATCAGAATGAAGTTCAGGAAATCATAGGTGATGACTTGTTAACATTACTCAATATGGCACTGAATTGACAGAGGGCTTTCTTTGGGGGGGGGCAGTAAAATTTACAGCTGGTCTACTCAGGTTATGTGCTGTTTCTTAGTTTCTTCTTTGCACGTTTTTTCAACCCATCCATCACAACACTCTTAGTGAAATGCGAAACAGTAGTATTTCTGTTGTGCAAACTTTGTGTTTTCATTTAACAGTGACTACCAAGGCACAGTAACACTGTCATTTTTTAGCCTTTGAAAGAATTATGTACAATTGTCATACCTGGAACACGAAGGTAACAGATAAAGGGGAGGCAAAGAGAGCGCACACTTGATCAAATTTTAAATCATGCCTGCTCTATTCTGTAGTTAGTGAAGATTGTAAATTCTGACATTTTAAACAGTGCTTCAGCCAAAACAAGAGGAAAAGTGTAGACAAATAGTGATCAGAGAAGCAAAGAACATGGGTTTTGTGCTGAGGGTTAAGGTAGAAAAGGTTTGGTGCACAGAAAAGAGAAAATCATTTCAGATGCAAGTAGCAGCTTTAAAGAAAACTGTTATTTTGTTAGCACTGATTTTATTTGGATTCGCACCTGTAGCTTAATACTTTACCAACATAGCCCCATTTTCTGTACCAGAATCCCTCCCCCATTGCCGTTGCCTCAGTCTTCCCCAACTTAGTTCCAGTTTCTGTACCCCTTTGCCCAGTTTTATTGAATTTGGCCATCAGTTGCAGGATTTATTAATAGGGTCTTGATGGTGTAGCTGCATAAACATGTTTTTCTGAGGAGCCTAGCTAGAGAAAAAGTGCCGAAGTCAAGAAGAAAGACACAGTGAGATGGTGAAAATATATTTAGACAAGATAAGATGAGACAGTTTCACAATGAAGTATCATAAAGGTAAGGGGAGAGGCATGCATTGAGAGAATGGCGACTGGATACATTCAAAAATATAAAATAAAGTTTTTAGTAACTTCACCTGCATCTTGAGTGCCAGCTAAGAAGAGTACACTCCCTCTGCCAGTGCACTATCAGGAGAAAGGGATATAGCCAAAGATCAGACAGATGAGAAAAATATGGAAGGAAAATTCAGCAAGTTAAAGAAAAAAAGTTGTAAGAAATAAAGAGCTAGGGATTTAAGGCACCAGAGACCAAACAGCTTGAGCGTGAAGAAAAATTTTCTTGGTTGAGAAGCTACTAGCAACTTTTCTAAAGTTGCATTCAGCGAATGGTTTGGGCAAAACTGAAAAGGAAAGCAGAGAAGATGATAATCAGAACATAGAGTACAGGCTGCTGCAGAAGAGTTCAGTGGCAAAGGGGAACCTATAGCGAAGTCAAAGAAATTTATTAAGGGAAACAAAAGCCCTGCTGATTTCAAATGGAAAAATGTCAAAATAATACAAGAGAATTATACAAGAGAAGAAGAAAAATAAGAAAGAGGCCTAAGAATTCTAGGACTGTAGAAAATGAGGTAGTAGATCAGATTATTTGAAGAAGATGAAAGTTATGAGACTTCCAGATGAAGTGAAATTAAAACAGACCAACGGAAGTAAATATAATGGAGAAGAGGGGAGCAGGAATTGCAGTCCTGATGCTCAGTTCTGTTAATATTGCTTTCAAAAAAGTTAGCCAGGCAGTTGGTGGAAAAACAGAAGAGAATTTTGTGGAGAAGGAGACATGAATTGCAAATGAATAATAATGAACAAAAACTGCAAGATTCTGAGGTGTGAGAACTATGGAGGACAGAAATAGGAATGTCTGATAAAGAACAGAACATAGGAAGGGAGGAAGATCATATACAAATCACTTATTGCAGGAAGCTCCTGTGACCCTGATGTTCCCTTTGAGCATGCCAAGAACAGGCACAGCAATATGGCAGGCACAGAGGAAAACAGAGCTGGAGTGTGCAGGATCAGGGAAGTAGTGAGTGAAGACAGAAAATTAACTAGAGCTGAAGCTGAAGTAGTTGGAAATGTCAAAGATGCAATAAATGTGTTTTAGATCACGCATCTGTGGTTTCCGTGGTTTGGAGGCCTCATATATGTCATCTCTTTTATTTTGTAGGAATCACAAAGCAGTTGTTTCCAAACACAGATGATGCTTTAATTAGGAGAATGATGGGACAAAAACTAAACAATTGCACCAAGAAGCCGATTTTAAGCAAAGATCTTAACTCAGGTGCTTTTCAGAAGCATGGCTTTTGGTAAGTCTTAAAAAAATTGTAGTCTACAGTATGTCATTCCCTATGTTAGCCTGTGGTAACAAAAACTAAAAGCAATCTTAAAGTTATCTTTAAGATGCATGTTCAGATTTGCATTGCCCAGTAAGTAAATATTTTCATGTCCTTGTACAAAGATTACATAATACAAAAGTAGTCCAGCTTAACATTACAGCACAAAAATGTTGTTTATTGAGCACAAGGTAAGTAAAGTACAGGAAGAGAAGACAGAAGTAAATACATGAAGTTACTTTGATCAACATATCTATTTTAGATTCGACATTATTTACTTTTTTTACTATTGTCTATAGAATCTCCACAGACCAGCTTTTCATTCCATGGGCATGTCACCTACTGTGCCTCAATTAACCCCCATGTGAAAACAGGGAAAAAATCGTACCTGTTCTGTATCTACTGATAAAAGTACTGCAGCAGAGCTAAATCAGCATTCTTCTACCAATAAAAGAGTCTAAGTTATTGTGGTAGAAGAATTCTAAACATCTTTCCTACTATGAGCGTGCTTACCTTGTGAACAAGACTAGCCTAAAATTGCTTAACTCATCCCTATTGTTAGTGAAGTCACCTATTTGCATAATACTGTTTCCATATATATCAAAGATACATATATTTATATACTTAAAAACTTACTCATATAAAATATGACAGTGCAAGTCTTAAAAAAAAAAAAAAAAGCCTCCGTAGGGAAAAATGTCTGATATTTATTTATATATATATTTATATATAAATAAAGAAACCTCTACGTGTATGGAAGGCAACTCTGTGGTATTTTTATCCTGTCTTAAGAAAGCTCTTCTGTAGGAATGCTGAGAGGAACAGAATCAGAGCTTAAAATCAGTGAGAAAGGGAGCGCATTTCTGTCTTTACTTAGACCTTCCATGTCCAGAGGACTTACGGATTCACCAGATTTCAGATTTTCAGTCCTCTGACTGGAAACTACTTCATTCGTGTGTTTTCTGTTATCATTGAAATTATCATGTAGTAGGTTAGCAACTTCCCTGATGGGGAAAAAGAGTCCTAATATTTTCCTTCTTCCTCGTTTAGTTATGGTATGCATGCTTGAAATCCATATTTGCAAGTATAAGATGCTGCATAAGAAAAAGCAAGATATCTGACTATATTACAAACTGTAAGAAACACCACTGTTTGAAAAGTAGCAGTGCTTCACTATTAAAATTCCTTTCTAAGCCACTGGAAGTACTCCCTGGACCACCAGTGGTCTGTGAATTACTACTTGAGAATTACTTGAGACAATATCTATGGGAAGAATCCATACACTCAGGTTTTCCCAGCTGGAAACAGAACAAAAATGCTCCAGCCTGGCTGAAATAGTTTACTACATTAATGCTTTTCTCCTAGAGATGAAAAGACTGCATAAAACAAAAGCCCTCTGTATTTGTAACATACAGTGTGTATTGATTCACTCTAATATTTTTCCTTGTCTTGTGAAAACAGCAATATCAAAGGTAAGAAACATTTGAAAATGCACAGTCATTAGTTGACACAGGTGGTAAAAATAACAACACAGAAAGACAAACTTGGTCTTCTTTGAAGCATTATATCTTAAATATAATGCTATAGATAAGCTTTATAATCTTCAGCAGATGAATCCATAAACTTTGCTAATTCTTGTGTCTTACCTGTTGTACAGACGCAATATTCCCAAAGTCTTGGTGGGGGGGATCTTGAGCACTAGCTCAACAATACAAATACACATATACACAGCAAATACAATTCTGGGTTGCTTTGTAACAGTGCCTGAATTTAAAATTCATATATTAAAATAAAAGTATCTTTACATTTATTATTGGTATGTCCTTATGTAAAACCCAGTCCAATATTCACGGAAACCAGTGCAAATATTGCCTAATTTAACTCTCTTGAATGGATGCTTATTAGAATGTATTTATAATTGATTCATTTGACACCTATTCAGAATTTCCTCAATGTAAAAGCATTTAAACATCTTAGAAGTAATCATCCTACAGATGTTGCTGTTTTCTTTAACTCAGACAACACAAGTTTTCTTTGCAAGAAAATAAAAAAAATTTAGAAGTGCTCACAATATCACAGTTCCTTCAGTTCGCCTCCCAAAGGTGAAGTACAGAGAAGTCAAGAGAAAATCATGTTATGCAGGATCTTAGTACCAACTTACACACAAATTACTAACAAATTCAAACTGATGATACCACAGTTACAAACTCCTCCCTTGCTGCTCCTCCTTCCCTGCCCAACCTCCTCCCCCTTTCCCAGAAAACTATTACAATTCAAAAGAAGGAATTTGGAGTCAAATCCAACGAGATAGACAAATCATCATCTCAGATCCATCAGATTGAGGTGAGATAAAAAGAGAACACGTGACTGTAGGAAACTAGTTAAATAGCTTAATTAACTTGGCTGCTCAGAAACTAAGAACATTAGGGATTGTGTGTCTACTGTTAATACCCCAAGCTTAGTTATAAATTGTCTCAACAGTGGTCCAACAGCTGCTCCTCAGGGCGTCATGCCTTCGGCTCTTCCTCCCAGCACACAAGACCAGCAGGATTATGATTCACCAGCTGCTGCTACTGGACAAATTCAGCAAAGCCACAGCTGTTCGACTCCCTCACCTCCCATCACCCGAGGGCCGCAGGAGTGTTTCAGCCCTACTTCTTCCAGCATAGAGTCTCATCCCTTGAGAAGTTCACCAGCACCCTCTCCCAACCAGGGCTGCAGAAAGGATCACAGGAATTCAGACAAGGAATAACAGAGAGTATTTCATAGCCGTTCAAGCTCCCTGTGGAGATTAAGGAATAGTATAAAGTTAATTCAATAGAAGTAATATTTAATGGGCCTAGCATCAGTGGACAAAGATAGTGCAAGCAGAATAGAAGCCTAGGAACCATTTTCTCAAACTTATGAAAATCCCACAGCATAGAAAAAAATGAAGGCATATTAATTTCTTTGGCTTTAAGATATTACTAAATATGTGCATGTTATACTGTAATTCAAAAAATATAAACTTGTTCCTTAGAACACAAGAAGAGTTCCCCTTAGTTTGACAAACAGCACATTATTTACAGTAATACCAAAATAAAGGATAAGAGGAAATTTAATCCCTTTGCATTCACCTTGGTAGCTGATGGAAAACCACTTTACAGATCACAGAAAGTTATTCCATATTACTACAAAAAAGATACAGAGGTATGAAAATAGGGCAGAAAACTTTCCAAGAGAAATGAAAAAAGCTGTGACCAGCACAGGGTTAGAAATCAAGGAACCACATGAGCAGAGAAGGAATAAAACAGGTATTTAATGATCCTGTTAAACCAGGAAGAAGAAAATACTTTCAGGGCAATGAAAGTGCAGCTCCCAAGATGTTTCTTTCCCAAGAAAGAAACACCTCATTTTTAAGCCCTAAAAGTTGAAAAGTCAATGAAAGAAGCCATGTTCTCTCTTAGCTTAGGGAAAGGTGCTTCAGAATAGCCTGTTTAGTTGGGGAGGCCATGGCTTCTCTCACTGGCCTTTTGCTGCCGGTACTCCGGTTTATCTCTTCCTTCCTGAACATCAGCTCCACACCTGAGAGTGTCTGGTCCCTTCAGTCGCGAAATGGAGGACAGTCTTTAGGAAGCGACTAGAAAAGGACAAAGATGCCAGCTCCTACTCCCTATGTCTAGGTTTTGGAATGCTACTTTTTGGTTAGGGAGTGGGTGGGTAGGTAGGGTGGTCCTAATGGGGTTGGTACCAGAAACCCCTCAGCAACATGCCAGTTCCTTTGGAGACCTGACAGCACTTGTCTCAGTCGGGCAACTGGCACATCCTATAACTGCCTGGAACGAAGAGGACAGGTACCTTTTTCTCCACTGTTGCTTGTAGTCTGACTGATTCCAGGTTTACAGTGCGCTTGTAGCATGGGAAGTAGAGACCATGGCTTTCAAGCTTGAGTGTATTTCTCCTAGAAGAGAGAGTACTAACAACAGTTAAATATATTTTTTACTTGGCAAACAAGCAACTAAGGAATGAAGATGAGAAAAACCACAAAAATGAAGAAATTTAGCTTGATTTGAGGAGACATCTCTGAATTATAGAAATAAATTAGAAGTAGCTTTGGGGTGAATGTCAGGAAAACATTCTGAGGACGAGGTTAGCAGCTGGATACCTTGAGAGAGGGAGGTGCTGCAAGCCTTAATTTTGTTCAATCAATGGACTATAGAGAAGACTTTTGCATGGGCAGGGGTATGGATTAAGTGATCTGTTAGCCTTTTTCATCTCTCATGTCTATAAATTCCTTGTAGATAGGATTAGGATGAAAGCAGATATGACAACATGACACAAGTTCTATTTCATGTTGTTCACTATCATCCATGAAATGTAACAGAAGGATGTTTGCCATTATGTATATTTTGTATATGTACCTGTATGTATAGCATATATGAATGTATATAGTTAATCATATTTTTGAAGCAACTTTCTATCAAATAAAATTAAACATTACTATGTCTTTGTTTCATTCTTATTATCTTCTGGGCTTTTTCTTACATCAGTCACTGCTGCACACTTTCACATGTAAGGTTGCTTTTCTTTCTCACTCACTCCTTTTTTTTAATAATAGTTCTGAAGCCAGCTTCTATAAAACTCGTAATTTTTAACTAAGGAGCTTAAAGTCCTCCCAGTTGATATAGCAGAGCTGCAGCAACCCTGCTGTTGTGGAGCAGTTCAGCGCTGGAGCTGCAGAGCCACTTGGGCACGCAGGCACATTGAGCTAAACGTGAGTAGCTGCTCTCTCTGCCTCTGGGGCAGCACTGAAGATCGTGATGCACTAGGTGCTTTTCTATTCTGCAGATTGGGTAGTTTTTCAAATGAAAACAAGCGGGGCTGGCAGCTCAGCACAATGAGAAAAGGAGGATTTTCATGGTAGCGTGAAGCACTAGAAAATGGGCATGGCAGGGGATGTTCTGAACAAAAAGCAAAGAACATAGAAAAGCAGACATTTTAATGTTCTGCCAAAGGGTAGAAGCAGGGAGCAGGCCGCAAAGAGCCGGTGTCTTCCTCTCTCCCTGTGGAACTGATGTTATCCCACCAAAGAGAAGATTTTACAGAACTGAATGGTTAACAGAAAAGCCATGGTCCTTTCAGTATGATCGAAAAGGAAGAAAATATAACTGGCTTTCGAAAAAGATGCTGACGAGCTCTCTGTGACTACAAAACTGAAGACTAAATAATTACAGATGAGAAACTACAGAAGTAACAAGGCAAGGGGAGGGGAGAGCAGAGCAGCTTAACACTGGTTTTCCCAAGATTTGCGCTAGAAACAAAATTAGTTGGTGACATGTAAACATGTTGTGTCACAAAGCGTACAATTCATCTGATAATAAGTGATAGAGGATGCATTATTTGCATTACTGAAAATCAGAGCAGGCTGACAGCTTACTGTAGAAGAAACTAACAGAGCTATACAACTCTGCAGTATCTAATAACTAGAGATTCAGTATTGAAAACTAAGTAAGCGGTACTGAAACAAATTATTTGAACTATCTGTTTCTATCTGTATTTTAGATTAAATTTGAAGATTACCTTGCAAAAGGATTTGGCCATTGTTTATTATGAATTGGTCAATAAGAATATCTGTTCTCTAAAGAAGAAAGAGCATTATGGTATGTGAAGACTGGGATAAAAAAATTGACTGATAAAAACAAAATACTATTGAATAGATCGGTTTTTCATGTGTCTGGTTCCTGTTCCCTCTTACTAAAAACCAGTATACTAGCTGACTAGGAGTCTAATTAAAAAAAAAATCTACATCTAAATTTTCTAGATTTAGAGTAAATGGCAGTATACAATGTTGACACAAGAGGGAAATCAGTGGTTAAAAAGGCAACATTTCACTCACGATAAGGAGCAAGGACAGAAGGAAGGAAGTTGAAATGTGTTTAAATTTTGTAAAAGAAAATAATTGTTTTCAGGGTACATAATACGTGGAATTGGTTGCAGAGAGTATTATTACTGAGTTTACATAGGAGGGAGGTCTGCTCAGAAATGGCTTCCACATCCTATCTAACACCCAGACTCCTCCTGGAGGTTTGGCCTTTTTTAAGATTTAACTCATGAACAGGCAGACCATGAATACTCCCTGCTCTCCTAGGTTTGTCCGTGGCTACCTTTGGGAGCCTATTGACTCTCTTTTAAAAAATGGACTACTCTCACTGCAAGTGATGCAGTGCAGCAGGCTACATCTTTTCCACGCTCTATGAAAAAAGCCTGTGTAATAACTTTCCTAAGCTGATACAACTTAGAAAGCCCATGTTTTCACAGAAATTACCTAAAATATTCCAGTTTTGGAATCTAGAATTTTATTAGCAGGAATTAGCTAAAATCTTCAAATTCTGGAATTCAGAGTTTTGTTAGCATATTCTAAATGTTGACCAGATTGCAGATATCACTTTTCTTTTACTGTCTTCTTTTCATTAACTGTATTGTTCACTTATGGGGAAGATCTTTGGATGGGTCATCGCAAGAGCAAACAAACCTCCTTTACCTCAGTTACTGCTGAAAAGTTCATACTCAAATGAGCATCATCTTCGTAGAATATCAGAATTTGAAAAAAAAATGCCACCTTGCTATTCTAGAAAGTTATTCTAGCAACTCACTACTATTGGACTTCGTGTTATCTGTCCTCAAGAATCAAAATTAATTAAGTACCACATGCAAGCTACAAATAGAATGGCTGCTTTCAATACTCTATTAGCAAATTTAGGTTATAAATGCAAAATATGAGCAAAGTTTAGGCAGCAACAATGACTTTAATTTTCTAAATGGCAACAAAGTTTCTTTTGTTTTAATAACAAAATAAAACTGTTCTACTAAGTGTTCTTTATACAGTTCAACAACAGTGATTACATTGTACAAACCAGTTAACTATCATATTTTAATTAACAGGCAAATAGTAAAAAAAAGCAAGAATCACATCTCACAGAAGGAGATAATAGGAGCGTTTCACGATCTCAGTACTTCCAAGTTTATCTTTTATCATAAAGCTATTTTTTCATTATGATATGAAGGGAGGCTTAAAACTGGGATTAGTACAGTAACTTGGTGTTTACAGGAAAAATAAATGCACTACATTAATTCTAACATTGCCAAGCACCATGTGATGTATTATTCCTTACACTTCTATTCACAAAGGTCTCATAACATCCAAATGCAACATGTAACCCTGAATTCTCTCTCTCTCCTGTGTATGTGTAGTTTAATAAGCACATACCAGTGAACTGTTTTGGGTACAAGCAGCTGTTGTATATAGGCACACAACTCGAAAGCGACATTCGGCTTACTCAGACTCAATGCACTGAGTAAACGTGATTCTGTTCATCAGTTTTGACCTGGGGTGACTCAGAGCTACAAAGAACAGGATGAAGCAGATCAGTAGCAGGCAAGTATTAAGAATCACAATTACACACCTAAGAGGCAGAGCATAGTTTGAGAAGCTAAAGGAAAGATTAGAATTAGGTGTGTCAATTTATTTCAGGATGCCATCATTTAAACTCACTGTTATTTATCACGTTACCACCTACTTCATTGCCATTTGCAGACCCACTTCGTTTCCCTCTGGAGCTTTCTTCCGCCCAGGAGGCTGCTGCGGGCTTCCCAGCAGGCCGGGAGCGAGCGAGCGAGAGGGCAGCGGCTGCTCCCCAGCCGCGCTCCACCACAGCCTAGCTGCGACCGCGCGTCCCAAGGAAGCCTAGCCGGCAGGGGGGAAGGTGGCCCCAGGACACCACGCCAGTTCTCCTTCTGAGAGCTCTCCCACGCACAACTGATATAGTCTGATATTCAGGTTTTCACTAGAGAGACTCTTTGGACAAGGCGCGTTAGGAAAGCAGGAGCAGAGCGGGATGCTCCCAGCATGCCGGGATTTCTGGAGGCCACCAGCAACGGGCGCTGCGGGGTGACACTGCTTCTGCCCCCGCCACCCCTTGTCAGGTGAGGCCGAGACACGGCCTCTGGGGCAGGGAAGGGCACCAAGGCACCCGGCCGGTCGGGGGGGGGGGGCAGGTGATGGCCTCGAGCAAGAGCTATCAGAAGTGAAACACTTTTTAAGCACTTAAGAAAAATCTTTCCTAAGCCGGGGTGACAACGCCCTCCCACCCCCGCGGGGACACAGAAACGCACAGAAAACCAGGAGCAGTGACCGGACGCCCCGGCCAGGCGCAGCACCCCCCCCCCAAGGCAGCGCCCCCCGCCGGCACCAGCCGTGAGGGGCAGCGGCCGCCGCCTCGGCGCGGCGCTAACGGCCGCCGCCAACGGCCGCCAACGGCCGCCGCGCGCGCGGCCTCCCCGGAGGGAGGGGGTTTTCCCGCCTCCCCTGCCCGCCCACTCTCCATCCCCATGGCGGTGACCCTGCCCCGCCTCGGCAGCGGCTTGAGGGTTTCCCTCCTTCCACCGGCAGCTTTATTCAGAAGCGGGCGATCGCAGAACGAAGGCGAGCGAGCGGGGGCGAGGAAGGTGCTGAAGGGAAAAAAAAAAAAAAAAGAAAGAGGGAACCGAAAAAAAAAAAAGATAGGAAAAACGCCGCCGCAGGGCAGCCGGGACATGACGTTGCGGCGGTAGCGCCGACACCTTCCGCGGGGAAGAGGCGGGGAGGAGCGCGGCGAGCCGGGCGCGAACTACAAGTCCCAGCAGGCCGCGCCCGCCGCGCCTTCCCTGCCCGCCGCCCCCGGTTTGAAGAGGAAGCCGAGGCGCGGGGTGGCGGGTCGGGGGTTGATGCGTCGCGGGTGCTGGTCGCGGCGGCGGCGCCGGCGGGGTGAGCGAGGCCGGGGCATTGTGAGGGGCGGGGGGGGGAGAGGGGGGAGCGCGGCGCCATCGCTTAGCAACGGCGGCTGCGTGCGCGGGGCGGGCGGGAGCGGAGCAGAGCAGGCGCCGGGCGGCCCCGCCGCCGCCTCCTGGCGCACCCGCTCTGTCTCGGTGGGGCCGGCGTGGTGGTGGCTGCTGCCGCTCGGCCTGGTGGCTTCTTATTTTGGCGGCTGCCTCGGCACCCTTTGGGCTAGCGTGGTCAGGCGGGCGAAGAAGGGCGAGTGAGTCAGCAGAGGTGCCCGCCCGGCGGCGCCGTCTGAGGGGCTGGCGGGCGCCTCGGGCCCGGCGATCCGCGCCTGCTGCTGCCTGCTCGCGGGGCGTCTCTCCTTTGGCAAGACGAAACTCTGTCTTCTGGCTCTCCTGCGGTCCTAAAGTGGCCGAAAGCATCAGAAATATCAGTAGCTGCTAAGTATGCCTTAAGTCATCACTTCCAAGACGTGTCTTTGGCTAAACAAGCCTCTGTTTGTATCCTAGTGGGGGTGCGCAGCTGCGCAGGTGCCAGCGCGGGCAAGTTAGGAGCTCTGCTTTTTCTGTTCGTATGGATTTGAGAGTGAAACGCGTTAGTCAACTAGGGTGGTAAACCCTAGTACCAGGTTCCTCTCTGTAGTAAAGCTTGCACAATGAGGAAGTGCTGGAGGAATACGGTGTTGGTGTGTTTTGTAGGTTAGGCTGTTTTGCATATTACTTGGGCAATGTAGTGACATGATTCGAACCAAAATTATTTTATTTCTTTTAGCACTTACTCTAGCATTATCAGTAGTTGTCACTGAATGATACGAAGAGATTTGAATGCAAATTGGTTGTAGAGCCAAAGTAGCTGTAAATGAAACTGAAAACATAATGAGGGAGAACTTTTTAAAAAACGATAGAACATGTTTGAAGCATGTTTTGATTTGTTTCTGTTTAGATAATGGAGTCTCTTAGCTCTGGCAACATTCCTGAGACTAAATCACCAACACAGCATGAAAGTGAAGATGACATTGAGTTCATTGGAGTAAGTAGATCTTGGGCTTGGGAACATATTGCACATAGTAGTGAGTACTTTCTCAGTAGTTGTATAAAATATGAGTTTTTTCTATACTGTATTTATGATCTTGATTATATTTAATTCAAAAATCTTTGTGGCAGGCAGCAAGTTCTTCTAAAGGGACTTTTGACAATGTCTTTGGAAGAGTAGAAGGTAATGTCATGTGGTGCTACAGAGAGAGAGTAGACTTGAGTATCTCAGCAGAGGAGTGGGGGATGCAAAGTGCATCCATGGTCAGTGAGGCATATGAGAAGGCTACTAATCACTGTAAATTTTTTTTTTTTTGTAGTCATGTTGCCTGACATTTTGCTTAATGAATAGTCCCATTAAAATTAATGAAACAAAGTGCTGCTCAATCTGCAAAACAACGTCAAAAAACACTATATGTCTGTAGCTGGAGAAAGGAAAGAAATAATGGAGTAAAGGCCTTTATCAGCAGTGTACTCGAGCACAGTGTAATAGCTACATATTCTAATGCTGACCCGTGGCTTGTGTGAATATAACTTTAAGATATTTACATCTGTTGAATGCGCAGGAAAAGCATAACATTTTTCTTGCTGCCTGTGTTCTGGCCTCAATACATCATCAGTGAAATGGTGCCCTATGGGAGGGATACATGCAAGAACAGAAAGGTGATTTCCGTTAAGGAACAAGTCATTCAAATAAGACCAAGTATAACTGATACCAGGACTGATAATGGCTAGCTCCCTATGAATTTGTCTTATTGTTAATGGTGAGTAGTGATTGACATTTGCACAGTTTTTACGCTAGCTCTCATGTAGATTTTTTTTTCTGTGTGCTGTCCAATGAAGTCTAAATTCAACCTGCAGACTTTCCCTCTCCAGAGGTATTTAAGTGCTCAAGTATGAGAGGCACACACGTATTTTTGCTAAAATTATAAGTACTTGATTATCTCTGAGACTTCTCAGTCTGTTAGCTGAATTTGATAAAAACTGACTAATAAGTTCAAAATTCATTATATATGCAGACAAGTATTCAAGTTTTAATGTGTAGCATAACTGTATAAACTTTCCTTTTCTAATATACCAGGCTAAGAATGAGGAAGCTTTGGATGTGTAATGATTGAAGGGCTGTGGGAGGAACCTGCAGCACCAGTTAAAGAAAAGAGATTTATTAAAATCAACCTTTTTATTGCTTTTGCCTATGTATATCTGATCCTTTCTGGTCCCAGTGATGACTGATGCTGAGAGAGACAGCTATATGTAGGAAGAAGGCTTCTTAGGCTCAGTTCTTAGGCTTGCTCTCCTTGGGCAAGGATATTGCTGCTGCCATTGAATACATGGGGGAAGGATGTCTGAAATTGGCCATTAGCTAATGTTAGCAATGATCCCTCTTTCCGATCTGTCATTTACTCCTACTCTCACACGTCTCTGAAGAAAACTTGCATTTTGCGAAAGGACTTCTAAACTATTTGCCTAGCTTTAAATGAGCCTTCTGGTACAATGTGCGCATGACTAGAAGTGTACAAGCTTTATAAATTTTGTGTATGAATGCTCTCTGATCATTCAAATACTGTTTTCTGCACGTACCAAGAACCCAAAACACCCAGACCACTAGTGATATTGTATGAACTGAGTTAGAGAAGCCCACTTGGATATCTCAACCTATGATCATTTCGAGTAAAAGCGAATAGTTGTAGGCCATATGCTCTCTGTGTTTTTCTCTTTTCTTGAAAGGTTTTTTTTTTCCTATTTTGTTTCATTTTTTGCTATTTTGATCACTCTTTTTGGGGATTGGAATTCTTAACCATTAGACTATGCTCCTTCAAATGAAGGCTTTTCTTCAAAAGCAATCCCTGCCGCTGCCAGAGTTGTCCACCTTCTACAGTCAGATTCACACTCGTTCAGGAAACTTCTGATTGTTCTTTCATGATTTCTTACCCTTTAATTCTGCATTACAACATACCTTGTCTACTTAAAATCATTAAATTCTAACTTTGCAGACAGGCAGAAAAAGGTGGTTTAATCTACAATGCATGCCATGATTGTTAGTGACTTAATAACTTGCAATAGGATGTTCTGAACCTCATCCTTTTTCCTTAGGAAGTATAAGGCAAGAATAAAGAGGTTCACAGGTTTAATATGGTTTGTAGCCTGTATGTAGACAGAGTCATTTAATGAGTAGAACAATTAAAATAGCCCATTTTTGAAAACTGTTCCATGAAGTTGTTTTCACTACTGATAAAAAATAGGGATTTCTACCAGATGTCCTGAGTGGTACCTGTAATAAGAAGCTTTATAGTGAATCCATATAGCGCATGCAGAATATTTACTTTACTAGTAAATAGCCACAAAGTGCTGGTAGTTAGCAGAGGAGCGCTATAGCAAAACAGTGTAATGTGGTATGTGACAGAAATTCACATGACACGTTAGAGAAAAAAATTGCAGCTTTAAAGGCTGAGGATGAAGAACAAGTGCTGTTATAGACTGTGTTTCATCATCCTTACATCAAGGCTATATTGGTTCTGTTTGGGATTCAGAATTCAAGGAGACCTAATATGAACTTCTATGTGGAGATCAAGAGAAGGAATATGGTATGACAGCATGAAACTGTCTTGCCTAGAAAACTCAGAGCTGACCTACTTATCTCCAGTTACTGCTTGAACCTGATTCTAAGTTGTTAATTAGCCACACTCAGAATGGTAATTAGCCACAGTCAGAATGGTATAGAGAAAGGAAAGATACAAAAAATTATTTAATGTTTATATTTTTTCCTTTAATTATTGGGTCCCTCAAAAGTCTAAAGATAGATTTGAAGAGCACATGGCCATCAGATGTACCGAAATCAAGTGATTTGCTGAAAATTAGTAGTTATGATTTAAAGGTTTTATTTTGTTTCCAGGTGAATTGTTGAATACTTGAGTTTTTATATTAATGTGTCTCTCTGGCTTTTAGTTGCATCCTAGTAGGTACTGAAGATGATTTTGCAGGATTAGGAATAATCTGAAGCAGAATTTTTACCTTTGTTCCCAACCCAAGTCAGCCAAGGATTTAGATTTTTGTATTTACTAGACTAGAGAAGTGAAAACTTTCTAAGTGCACATTGGTTTACAGCTTCGATCAGTTACTAAGCTGGCTTAAAGTAGGGAGTCTGTTGGGACAAAGATTTAGAGCATAAATAATACAACATGAGTCAGATTTTATGTTTTAGTTTAAGCTCTACTTGTTCAGCAATAATAAATGTGATTACATGTAGATACACGTGCGTGCTCACATAATTATTTTGTCAAATATACGTTAACTCTGTAGTACTGTATATGGAAAGTAAGTTTCATGCTTTGTATATACTAGTATAGGTATAATTATGCAAATGTTTAATTGTGCTTTTTATGTAAACTGGGTATATGGTCTGAATGTACGTAAAGCTAAAAACTGAACAAACAAACAAAGCCTTACGTGAAATATGAGTGGATTAGCTGGCTTTTGGCTAGGTCTGATAACCGCAGACAGATGAAAAGGAGGGGAAGGAAGTGAGACCAGAATTTAGGACTTTTAGGAAAACTTCTTGAAGTAATGGAGATGATCTTCACAGAACTCCTTGAAAAGAAGTTTTCCTTGGAGACGAATCTGAGGCTTCATCTTTATCAGCTGCTGACTAAACGAACTTGATTATTTTCACTGCTACAGTTGGTATTTTGCGTAGCATGGTGGCATTACAGTTTTGTTAATTTATTGCTAATATTTTCAGCCGAAGCCATGTGTAACAGCAGGACACCAGAGCTGTCTGGAGTCTCAAAAAATACTTTTCTATCAGTTCAAACAAAGAAGTTCTTCTAGTAACTAAAATACCTTCTATTTAGCTATCAGCTTATTGTTCTATGGAGTGGTTGTTGGTGACAAGGCTGGCTTTCAAAGGTTGTTTATAAAAGTAATTGAGAATCGGAACTGCTTTAGAGTGAAAGACCTGCTTATAGTATATGAGGACTGAGGCTCCGTATTTGCTTAGTACCAAGCATTGATGACTTCCTGGGTGCCATATGATGACTATGGTCAGTTAAAGAATCCACAGATTTTCAAGCTCTTCTTTGAGTACTTGTCCGTGTTGGTTTTTACTGCAATCTCGGGCTCATGTGTGCCAAGATACTTTCTAGCTGGTGGAGTTCAACTTCTGGAGAGATACAAAGAGCTGGATGAAGCTAACTATTCTTCAGCTCCTTTATTCTCCTAACACTGAAATGGAATCCTCATGCTTGGCACTCTCTGCCCTATGTTACTGTTTTTTTTTTTTTTTTTTAAACTTTCAGATTGGAGCTGGTCATGTGCTGAGGTGATCCAGCAGAACAAAAGCTAAATTGCTGCTGTTCAAAACTTTCCCTTTATGTGGTATTAGAGTATTAATTGGGAATGATTATTAGTAGTACTTGCTGTGCCTCTGGAAAAAGGGTGTTTTACCTGGCACCGCTTCTCCAAGCGAGCTCAGAAATATAGGAAGTCCCTCTGAAGGTACTGCTTACATCACAGAGGCTTTCTGAGAATTTGAGCTTTTAAAGGGAAGAATAGTCCTGACTTCCATCAGGAAGACTTACGTCCTGGGCCACTACATTGAAAGGCTTTGAACTTCAGCTTTCAATCTGGTACCAATGTCCTCTGGGCAGAGAGGAGCTCTGCTGTCAAAATAAGCCCTGGCTGAAGTCACTATCTCTTTAGAAGACGTATTCCGACTTTCTTCTGTATAATGTTGCTCTGCTAAGATGGATCTAAAGCAATGTTGTGATATTTAATGATGGCTCTCAGTCAAGGATACTCACACATTGACTTAAGCAGCTGCTGAATAGATGTACTGAATACAGGATTACACTGCTTTCCCTGATTCTTATACTTTCTCAAAGTATTGTTGTAGCCTGTTTGAATTTTTGATTTGACCCAGGACAGTAGTTCTTGTATTTTTAATATCAATATATTTTTTGTGGTTTCAGTCACTTTTATAAAAGTTAAGCCACCAACCAATCAAAAACTAACTAGCCCAAAACCTTAATTTGAGGTTTGCCTTATTATTCAGGAGTGTATATAGACAGACGTCATGTATTTTCATATTTTGTGTATATAGTCATGTTTGTTTTTTCCCTCTTGGAAAATAAGGAAGTATCTCTTCTTTGAGAAGTCATTGTAAAAAGTTGTCATATCGCATTCCTGTTTAAATTAGAATACAAACCAAACAAAAAATTGTTTAGTAAAAGGTACACGATACAGAAGGAAAAAAGAGAGAATATATTTCATGTATGCAAACAATATTACTTGTGATTAATTGAACTTACTATTTTGGTCACTAGAACTTGCCAGACTTGAATGCAAGTTTCTCTGTTTTTCAGTTTGCAGCTTCCTAACTCTTAATTAGTTAGTTGCTGAATTGAACTGAGTTAGTCAAATAAACAGAAATAAGGAAAATCTGTATATATTTGAAGAAACTACTGCTTTTATAATCAGACCTGAACATTTCAAAACCACTTATTGAACAGGTTGGACGGTCAGGAGATTTGAGTGTGTCTTTAAACTGTCACCTGCTAACACTTGTTGTTGCTAATAGTGATTTAATTTCTTATAAATTTACAGAGGTTGTCAGTTTCTACCAAACCAAATCTTTATTAGTTTTTTTTTTTTTTTTTTAGATTTCATTTAGAAAAGCAAATTCTCTTTGTTTACTTAAATGTAAAAAGTTAGGCATTCCTTTAAGGTAATTGGCAGCCTGCAGCTCAGTTCATAGAAGCTTTTATTATCTTCTCCAGCATCTGATTCCTCTTCCTCTGCAGTGAGACAGTGAAGACTGGTTAAGCCTGGCCAACTGAATAGCTTTAAAGCCTTAAAAGGTGGAAGAATGGAAAGAATGGGGTGTAGTAAACACAGCAGAGGGAATTGCATGCTGCTGCAGTTGTTTCTGCTACTTTTCATGAGGCAATACATCATCTTAGCCTACCCTAGTTGATATAGTTTTTAAGACATTCAGGACACCGCCAAATATATGGCTGAGACAGTAGATACAGTACTGCACCTCTTAAGATGTTCAGCAGCGTGCTGAATTCTTGAAGTCTGTCGTTTGTGTAGAAAACTTAACTTGCTAGCAAAGAATATCTTTGGGGTATATAACAGTTCTGCTGCATCTGCCAGCATCATTGCCAGACAAATGGCTAGTGCTGCAGTTTAGTGAAAAACTTTACATGCAGTACAGTCTACATAATGTTATACAAACTTAAGCAAAAAAAACCCTAAAACCATATTTGTTCTTGTTTTATTTATTTTAATGTTAGACAATAACTTTCAGCATCTAGCGGAGATGGGAAGCTTCTTAGAGCATGTCGAGATTTTAGTTGACTTTGCATCTTACTGCGTAGTTGCCACAAAAATGAGGCAAACATAGTTACCAAGAAGGATATGTACGTTCCTAAGCAATGATCGTGTATATGAGTAAGGGTAACTGGAAATACTTTTGCTTGGTGTATGTAGACCCGCTCATCCTGTGCCATGTTTGTTGTACGGCTTATTTAGTTGACATGTGATAAGTAGTAGCATATGTGGGTTTTCTGCGTGACATCAGACTATGTGTATATAGTCCTCCTTTTTTGCCTTTAAAAAATGCTAATTTTGATTTTTCTAACTTTAGAATCTCATTAATTAAAGTTTAAAAGTATAATTTCTTAGCGCCTTGCTTTTCTGTGGTTGTGCCAACATTCTGCCTTCTACTGCTGCAGAGATTTGTAACAGAAAATGTTAAAGCTGGTCTGAATGGAGAGTGAATGGGAATATATGGATGTGGTAGCACCAGACAGAATTACATTAGAAGGGATATAAAGGGCTATAAGAACAGCAGATGTTGATACTGTCTAGATTAGAAGGTCATCAGGGTCACAGACTATCAGCATGAGTTTTCTCAAGGAAAACAAGGGACAGCCTTCGTCCAGTCTAAAACCAAGGCTTGAACCGTTAAGATGATGGCAAGAAGATAAAAAGCAGGGTTAGCACCCTAAGACACTTGAGAAGGGGGCAAAAGACAGTGAATAAATCTTAGTGATTCCCAGAGGAGGGACAGGATGGAGAGATGAAAATTCTTAAGTATCCGAGAGCAGGACATTGCTACCAAGCTAGGAAGAGTCTAGAAGATGTGATGTGATAAATACCTGATAGCCAGGATCCTTTGTCCTCCGTGTCACTGCAGGGAGTCCTGACCAAACTGCCTGGATGTATGTCTTGGTGACCAAGTGCCGAGCAGACTGCTTAGGCACATGTCATGGTGCTTGTGAGGTATGCCAGTATTAGCAGGAGTGGATGAAATGTGTTTTCTTTTAAAGTAAAATCACCTTCCCCTCCTTTTATGATTTTTAATAAAAAGAGAATGACCTGCTTGTGGACTCTCTGCTTAGAAGTGAATGGACTTCAGGGCGTACATGTGTATGAAGCTATTTTCTGCTTTCTTAATGTCTGAAGTACATAAGGAGTCCAATGGCTTTTGGAGCTGGCATGTAATTTAAATTGTGTCTCAACAAGCCAAACACATTTGGCCTTGGTTAGTGAAATGTAAGGCTGTTTTTGTCTTGATAGCAGTCTGACGCCGTAGTACCATTGAAGAAATGGCAAGTTGAGCACCTATGAATAGGAATATATCTTCTAAATTGATTGAGAAGGTGAAGAATATAAGGCTATTGAGCAGGCTGAGATTGTTCACTTTACTTTTGCTAGTTGATGTTTGTATGTTAAGTTGATGTTTTTAATTATTTGTGGATATTTATTTATGTGTGTGTTTTACTAACACGTGGTCGTGCATTAGCCTATTAAGTGGAAAAGTTGCACTGCAGGAATCTCATCAATAAACTCTTGAAACCTTGTAGAAATTCCTTTTCAGATGGTGTAATGCTACTGTGTGTTGTAATGCATTTAATGCTTTATCTTCAAGAAAAATAATTTAATGCTTCTGTGTGTGTATGTTTTTAACCCTTTCTCAGGAAGGGCCTTTAAGACCAGTACTTGAATGCATTGATCTTGTAAGTAGTGAAGATGAAGAACCGAACAGCAGTGCTTATACTCATGTGAGTATGTCATAAGGTACCTTGGGATTCTCATTTGAAAAGATAATTACCTTCTGTATATTCCCCCTCAGCTACTCTTCCTGAAATGGCTTGTTGGAGGTATTTTGAACAAGAAATAAGTAAGCCAACACTTAAAATTTTTATTTTTATCTACTGTTGAGTGGAAGGCAAGTAAGCTAAACTTCTTTTTTTACCCCAGTGATGCTTTTTTACCTTCTTGAAATGAATTTACAGCTTTGATTTAGCTTTCAGTGGTTTTCACAAATACAGTGAAGAAAAGGAAAGGAAAATGTCATCGTAGAAGTGACTTGATATGTCAGTGTGTCCGTACTCTAGCCTGCTTCCAGATCTTTTCCTCCTAAAAGGACTCTTAGGGGCAGTTTTGTGCGCTAGAGGAGCTTATTTTGATGAAATCTGATTTTAACCCAGCTTCATCTTTCCTCAGCTGTCCTACGAATTTTTAAGTCAGAAGCAGGCTGGTCATCACCAGAACAACTCACGTATCCCCCAAGCTGATTGTGCCCGCTCTAGGAGGCCTTAGAGAGGGGTAATGACAGGGCATAGGCTGTTTGAATTGTTGTGGCAGCGGCAGCCCTCTCTTGACTTTTATTTTCCAGTGTTGCAGAAGACAACATGTGGAATAAGCCTGATTTTAATGGAAAAGCAGATCTTCTGTACGTGCACAGACTACTCTGCTGTGACACTTACTAGAGCTGGTTGTATGGCAGGAGCAAGCTACGGTGTCTGTCCCGTCCCTCGTGCTGGAATAAGCTAATGACCAGCCTCTGCAAATATTGGGCAGTATTTCTTAGAGGATCTCTAAAGAACTGAGCTGGAGTGGGAATTCTATCAGTTCTCTGTTTTCTAGATGGGCTGTAGGTTGGCTTTGAAATCTTCTGGAATTTACCTACTTGTAAGAAATTTTCTTACCTACTTCTAAGGATTTTTTTCTTTTAATCTGTTGGAGACTTTGTGGAAGCTCAGCACAATCAGTACTGTCTCCTTTGGTGCTTTGGTGAGGCTAACATTGTTGATCTTTAATTGCACTGAATATCTGGGTGGGTGGTTTTTTGTTTTTTTTTTTTAACATAAGTTACAGGTGTTACTAAATTGAAGTTGAAAATCAGCAAGGTAGCTCGTGGAACATAAGACTGGAGTAATGGACTGAATTATGTTCTGATGCTTGGGCATCACTTTTGACTGTATTAGTGCCTGTTAGTTGCCTCACCATTACCAAATAAAAGTTTACCTTTTAAATTGCAGGGAAACGTTAAACGTAAAGATCACTTTGACTATCAGAAGGAAAGGGTTACGTCAACCTTGGATCGTCTGGCACGCCATGTTGAAGTAGAGAAACAACAGAAAGAAGAGAAGAACAAAGCTTTTAAGGTACTGGAGCTATTTTGTTTCAGTAGAAGTGCATAGTACCAGCCTTTGTGGTCACATGTGTTTTGTTTGGTTGGTTTCTACTGTTAAGTGAATTAAAAGTTTGGGTTTTATGTTTTTAATTCACGTAAGTGAGCCAGACCTGGAACTAGCAAGTAGAGACTTTTTTTACTTTTAGAGCATTGATTGAAATATAATACAGACTGTGACTGTTCCGTGATCTTTAATTAATGAATTCACTAGTCTCATTACATTTCTTAAGGAACAAATACTAAACTCATGCAAACCAATAGCAAAAGTTGATTCACTTGTTTGTGTACATTGCAGAGGGACCTTAGCATGAATGATTCTGGTGCTCAAATAATTGAACAGAACAGTAACAGGGTTCATAAACCACCATGCAGCAAATATTAAATTGTCTACCTGCTTTTGGGATTGCATGGGACTGCATACTGGACTAGATCTTTAGAATACTATTTGCCGTATTACATCTCTGTATCAGGAAATATATTTACAATGGGACGGCAGTTATTTGAAAGGCGTGGATTTATTATTTGTGTAGCAAACTGGGAGGTCCAGTCAATACGCTCAAGGGCAGGGCTGCCATGAGAGGAACCTGGACAGCTTGAAGGAGTGAGCTGACAAGAATCTCATGAAACTCAACAAGGACACTTGGGACGGAATTACGCTCCGCATTGATATAGGCAGGGGGCTGACTGCCTGGGGAGCAACTCGCTCAAAAGGACCTAGGTCTCCTGGTGCACAGAAGGCTTGACACGAGCCAGCAGTGTACCGTGGTGGCAAGGAAGGCCAACAGTATCATGAGCTCTGTTAACAAGAGCACAGTCAGTAGATCAAGGGAAGGGATTATTCCCTCTTGGCACTTGTTAGATCACGTGTAGTGGAATACTAACACCCAGTTTTGGGCTCCTCAGTACAACAAAGATGCTGATAAGCTGCAGCAAATTCAATGAAAGTCACCAAAATGATCGGGGCCTGGAGTACTTGCCCTGTGAGGAGAGGCTGAGGGAGCTGGGCTTGTGCAGCCTGGAGAAGAGACAGTTTTGGGCAGCCTCACAGCAGCCTGTGTCCTTGGACGTTTTCTAGACCTGAATGGATAAAGTTCTGAGCGACATGGACTGATGTCATAGATGACCCCTACTTTGAGCAGAAGGTTGAACTAGAGATGTCTTGAGATTCTGTCAAACCTTAATGACTCTGTGGTTTTATAAAATACTAATTTAAAATCTTTTAATTCATGGAATTGCTTTCCAGAAATCGTGCTGACCTTCTAACCTAATTTACTGAACGCTGTTAATAGCCATTGCGCTAGGTCGCATAATTACAGTGTAGTTACAGGCTATTGTCTACTACAGACTATGCATGCAACTGTAATATAACAGAGACAGAAGAAAATGTAAAAGGCTGTCAGATATAGTGCAGTGTAGCCTTGGAGTAAAGACACCTACGCTCCTCTCCTGTCTCTGCCGCTTAGAATTTGGCAGATCTGTTAGTATCTCCAAATACAGCTTTCCAGCTGCAGAGTAGAGTCAGATACCTATGTGGCTTTTCAATAACCCGAGAGTAAAAGATTAAAAACCCTTCTGTAAATGATGAATATTTTAGAGCTGTGCAGCTGCTCACTCCTCAGTAATAAGTAATACAATTTGCAGAGCTGCAACGAAACTGCCACATTATTTTGTCTTGGCAGTAGGAGGAGTTGGCTATTTGATTTCAGTGACCATATTTTGTATTACAGTTTTCTGTATTCTGCAAACCTTCTAGCTCCTCTCATGACAAGAGAAATCACCAGGATGCTAAGTCTGTATCAATCTGCTGTCTCTCCTGCATAGCATCTTGCATGATCTTCGTCTGCATCATGGTCACAGCTAGAGGAGGTGCTAAGAGTAGCAGTAGTTCAGATGCCTCAGACTGAGCTGTGCCTTGAGTCTTGAGCTAGGAACCTTCCCACTGCTCTAGGACTTTATTAGAAGCACGGTGCCTCTAAACACTGGTAGGGAGAGTTGGCTGAGATCATAGGGTTTTTCACAGAAGGAATTATCTTGTAGCCCACTTCAAAGGTTTTTGTCAGACTTGCCCTGACTTTGATTCCCCAAAAGACAGTTATTTTTTTCCCACTCTGAAAAACAAATCATTTGTATTAGTGAGCAAGTGAGCTATAGCAGAAGTTTCCTCTCCTTTGTTGTCCCTTCTTCTTGAGGTGCACCTGTTGCTAAATCTGGCAGTTCAAAAGCAGAACATGTTACTGAGACTCATATTTCTTTCAAGATGCGCATAGGAAAGAAGTTTAAAGAATTTTCTAGAATTGTCAAAATCAAGCAGTTTTTCATTTTGCAGATGTTTTTATCTGCCACACAGAAACAAAGGGTTTAAACAATTTTTTATCAGTTTAAAAAAAAAAAAAAAATTCACCTGAAGTACTTTTCCCTCAGTTTGCAGGATATTTTAGAAATTACTTTAAAGTAAAGTTGCCTTTTTGTTATTCATAAGGTATTCTGCAAAAGGAGAAATGTTATTGCTGCTCAGTTCTGTCATTTGCTTAATCCACTGTGTCAGGCTTGATTATAATGAGAATTGTCTAGTTTTTATAGCTTGTGACCCAAGTTTAAGTGGGGAGCTAAGTTCGTCTAGTTTTTAGAGACAAGAGGAAGTATGTGTGTCCAACCCTGGATCTGTCTTGTTCAAAAAGGCAATTATATGTCCCTCACAGATGCTCCGCTGTGGGATTACAAAGAGATATGGCATACTTTTTCATGTTCATAGCAGATTGAAACCTAGATTAATAGTTGATCACTCTGCAAATACTTGCATGATTTAGGAAGAGGAGGAAGTCCATTTGGATTCCTGGGGCCATGCAGCAGGTTATTTCTTCAAAGGTACCAATATGTTTTAAGTGAAATGCTCCCTGTGCCAGGCTTTGTCACTTTGCTCCCTGTCTGCAAGAGAAATATTCTATGCTTACTGCCAGAAGACGCCAATCTGAACCAAAAATAAAAAAGCAGTCTTTTCAGGTAGGTTGTCTTGGGTCACATTGGATGTATAGTGTGTTGGGGGTTTTTTTTGTCTCTTTGGTTTTGGTTTTTTTTTTTTTTCCCCCTAGAGCTCTTTGTGAGAATCTAAAAGCAAGAACAGTAGTTTTTCTAACAATGAAGAGTAGTTTTGCTTTGGGAGGAGCACGTGCCTTTAAAAGGTGCTGTAAGAGCTGAGGGTAGTCAGTATAGCAATGTAATCTGTAGCCATTGAAGCCCTTAATGAAATGTCTGTAACCAGTAATAGCTTTTTGAATGGAACTGGAGGGTTTTTTTTGTCAAGGTGACTTTAACTGAAGTTCACAGTAAGACAAGTTGTGGTCTTAATACTAACAATCAGTTGCTAGGCAAGTATAGTTGTCTACAGAATTGAAAGAGCTCTTCTAATGGATGCGCTGGAAGAACAAAGGTTTATTCTTGGTCTGAGCAGGAAAGCAGCTGAACTCATTTCTAAAGTGCACAACATGGTTACTGAATAAGGATGCTGCTGTTAACAGAAAACGATACAGGAATTTCTGTCACTAGGATGAATTATCTTGTCCAGTCTAGTATTTATTCTAAACTATTATTTTAAAATATTTTGCATGGTCTAACTGAGCGTCCATGGGTCTAGGTTTTACCAATTCAGTTGAGAAAGTGTCACACCGTAGGAGATTACAGTTTGGCTTATACTGATAGAATTAAGCTGACACTCCTATGGAGCATTCTTGCTGCATAAGAAATATCTACACTGTAGGTACCTGAAGGTGCCATAGGCTGCTGCAAAGCACTGCATGTTCTCAGGGTTTTTTGCAATATACTGGTGAATCTTTATTATGATCTGAAGAATACTTGAAATATGGGATTGGGAGTGACAGTAGAAGTCTTAGTTGTAACCGGCAAATCCTTCTCTTCATGCCATTTGGCGCCATTTTAAAATGGGTAGCAAAATTTGGTGAGTTGTATAATAATGAACAGCCAGTCTTTATTTGAAGTGAACAAGCTCAAAAGGCAGCATACCGATATCTGGAAAAACATACTCATCACCTTTAACTTCATGTGATTTTGCATGAGGATGCTCAGGGTTGATGTCTTTAACTTTCTTTAAGTCTGAGAGGACTCTTTATAAAGAAGCTTTCATGTCTTGTAATTTGTAACACAGACACTGTTTCTTCTTGAAAATATAACCAAAATTGGCATCATGTCAGAAAAGGCATATGTCTTAAAATATATATGAAGAAGAAGCACTGTCTGCTATGTCGTTCAGATGTTACCTAAAATAGGTGAGGAGAGAAGGAATTAGTGTTCTGATTGCTATGATATGTGTGGAATTTATCTCTTGTTTTTTTCAAAGATGTTACTTTGCACCCTTTGTTTTTTCATTATCTGTGGCATTCAGTTCTTGGGATTTAAAGAAAAAATGTTTTTCATGATTTATTAGGAAAGCAGTCCATCACAGTATCATCCATGCGACTGGATATCTCTTAATCTTTTTTTTCCCCATTCTGCTTCAGGTCATCATTTGGCAGTTTCTTGTAGCTACCTTTAACTTTCTTATCCTTGTTTGTCATGATCTCTCCACACAACTTTTTCGTCCTCTCCTGTTTTTGAATGGCAACATTCTCTAGAAAAATTTCTGCTTATCTGCTTTTAGTCCCAGAACAGTCAGATGTTCATCCCCTTACCTGGTGCCAAGCAAATGAAGCCCATAGAGTACAGAAACTGCTATGTTAGCATTGTGGACCTGTAGCACTTCTCTACTGTTTGCAGCACTTAAAATACTTTTTCCTACAACATGCTATCTATCTGTGATTTTCTCTGTAGTACAATAAGTAAATTTTCAATGAGTTGCTGTGCTATAAGGTATCCCTATGTTTACTTATCCTGATGTTAGTGAAAGTGTGAAGATCAGGACCTGAGATGTAACGCAGGCCACATTTGCAAAGGAACAATGATTGCTATTTGATTACTACTACTAGTAATCAAACTCTGGAAAATGTCGTGCTGGTACAAGTTGCCCAAAAAGCAGAACGGAGTCTAGCCAGTCAGATAATTTGCATTGCTGTTATCCTGTATGGTACCACCAGGGATATTGCTAGAACGGAGGGCCCATATACCAGGAGGTGATATGTGTGTTGCCCCGGGAAGTGACTTACTATTCTGCAACATGCATGCCAAGCTGAACACAAGAAGCATGTAGATGTTAGCTGTCATGTGCAAAACGTACCTTAAGTTTTCTTCTCTCTACAAGCACTGCAAGGTGCTAGCACTGGATCCCTTTGCAACACATGAATATATTTTAAGTGTGGTGCTTGCATTTGAGATGTTTACAAATGTTTCTGTTGTGTACTTTCAGGTGCTCTTTCTGATCTGATGTCTTTTCAGGAACTACAAGTGTAAAAAACCCTATAATTCTATGATTTTTCAGGCAGTGACTGGACTGTAGCTTAACTGCCCTGGCCACTAACAGATAGCATACTGTATTTTTGCTGTAGCAGTAAGTACATTTTTTTTAAAGTGAGACACGTTTTTTTTCATGCCATTTTCATACTTTTTGGTTCTTTGACATGCAACATTTGATATGCAGGATAAGAAGCCTAGTAGGTGCCTAATAGGTAGGATCTCAGTGCATATATACAGTATGAATAGAAGGGAGCCAGGAAAATGTTCGTCAGACAAATCTGCATTGTTGCTTCACACAAACTGAGGTTCTGTTCTTTCCCGTAGTCAGACTATCTTATCGTGGCACGGCAGTAAGTAGTTGGTATCGAGGCGGGAAGTGAAAAGGCTCCTGCAGAAATAAGGCCAATGGGTTAAAATGGGATTTAGCCAACTCAAGTTAGTTTGTTTTGTTCGCTAGCTGTAATTAGTCTTGGCATGTTAGTAACACCATAGTTAGCCTTGACCCAACTGAGAAATAAGAACTAAATAAGTCGTGGTAACTCATGAAATTTGGAACTGTCTGCAGTTTCTAGTGCAGTTTTTTCATGTAGACAAATGGCATTTTATGATAGCAAGGACAGTTTGCCGGCAAAATATTAAGAAAAGCCTTTTCTTATTTATTTTTCATTCCGTTATTATGTGTTTCTTTTTTTAATCTTAAAATTCTTCTTGTTTTTGTATGTGCTTCAGAGACTATATGCCTCATAAACTATAGATGTGTCAAAAATAAATTGCTTGACTCTTTTTCTATAAAGTATTTATATGTTATATAAAAATATATAGCTAGAAGATGGCGTTCCCATGGGGTTGGCTGTCCATATGAAAACCCCAAACTGTCTTTTGTTAATTTTCTCAACTAGAATTTGTATGCAAAGAAGCCTTATTTCTTTAACTTCCAGTTTGGCCTGTCTAGTCAAGTTGACTATTAATTGCATTAGTTAGAAACGCCTCAGAAAGTATTCGCTACAGGAGTGCATTTTGTTTGACTGTGATATTACTGCAGATTTTTTTTTTTCTGCATTGTAGGTACCAATGTTGATAACGAAAAAGATCGATGTTAGGACTTCTTCACCTGGCTATTTTCAACAATGATGTTTCAAGAGCTATAGCTTTTACTGAGGACACAAAAATTAGTATTCTATTTTTATTATTTTATTGCTATTTTATTCCATCTGTATTGTGTTATATGAAAGTCAGTCAAATTGTTCTAAGATTTTTTCCTTAAGTTTTTTTTTCCTCCTCAGAGATCCATATGTAAGTTTTGAAAGTTTAACTTCATACGCATACTTAATCTTGATTTTTTTTTTTTTTTCTTAATTTAATCGCCCCTTTGCGTGATATGTTTTCCCCTTCAGGAGAAAGTTGATTCCCAGTATGCTCATGGACTGCAGGAACTAGAATTTATTCGGGGACACAGTGACACGGAAGCCGCAAGATTATGCGTGGACCAGTGGTTAAAAATGCCAGGTAATAACAGGAATGATGAGGTTTCAAATACGTAATAAGGAACCACAAATTAACGATAAATACATTAGAGGAGTAATGAACGTTTACTAAATTACTTTAAAACTAGGTTTCAATGTTACATTTTCTAAGTCAAGTTAAGTTAATTCTAAGTCTAAGTTAATTCTAAGAATTAACTAAAGTTAATTCACTTTATAGTGATTATTTCCAAGTGCTGCATTGCAGAATGGAACATGTAGTAATTGCATTAAGCAATGCTGACATTGAACTTACATGTGGCTCTGATACCTAACAAAATATTCCAATACCAGCTTTGCTTAGTGTAACATTTGAAAGTTCCTATACACTGATTTCCGTAAAAACTATTCTTACAATATCTTATTGTTTAGTAAATTTAATATGCTGAGTATAAATGACACTAAGGTAGTGTTAGCTACTTCAACAAGCAAAGTTGCTAGAAGGAAAAATATTACTGTGTTACTGTTACTCAGGAAAATATGGCATTGAAAGAGGTATAAGTTCAGGAAGTTGAATCAATTTAAAATACTGCCACTGAATTATATGCAATACCTTTGATAGGAAACAGCATTGTCGTACATGAATCTGGAGGAGGGATGTCAAAGTGTTAGAAAACTGATCTTGCTACAGATTGAAAAGACAGATACTTCAACTGAAAGAGCAAACTACTTCTGTTGTAGGATTGCATTACGTATCTTTGCTAGTGTGCTTTTCAGAATCAGTATAACCTGAATTTTAAGTGCTTCAAGGTGTGACTTTTTAAAAGCCTCTATAATTGTGATTCTAGTTAGATGCTTTGTTTTACAATACAGGTCTCAAACCAGGCACCGTTAACAGTGGAAGAAGGGGTATTTATCAGAGGGCAGGTCAGACACCAGCCAGCAGCAGTCCTATTTCTTGTCCTGTGATGAATTGTAACAGAAAGTTTGATAATGGGCATCTTCTCCTAGGTCACCTGAAAAGGTAAGGCCATAGAACAAGATCTCAGTGCAAGAAATAAGTTTGAGAATATTCTTTTATTATTAGGACATTTGCCTCAAATCTATCTTAAGCTGCCTGTAGAAACAAAATTGCATTTGGAGAGAAGATAAATGTGCTATGAATTTTATATAGATGATGTGATTATCTGTGTGCATTTTTTTTTTCTATTCAAAATTAATTTCTTCCTCTTGTTAAGCATTTTTTAACATCTATTTTTTGATGTTAAACTCTGCTCCAGTTATTTCAGTTTTTCATCCAAACTTGAAAAAGAGCAAAAAGTTAACGTATAATGAAATACCTAAATGTTGTGTAAAACTTGATGATAGGGTAAAAAAGATGTCCCTAATGAAGGGAAAGATGAGCAGAAAGTAACTATTGGCAAACCATTTATCCATAGCTGATTGTTCCTAGTCAGCACTTACTGTTTCTGGGATCAATTTCCATCAGGTCCTGTCTTTTGACTAGTAAGCATGAGGAAGATAAGGCGAGAAACTGAGAGGAGGTAAAAAAGATCCATCCCCAGGAAACTGAGGCTTCGTTAGTTTTGTTGTTCTTAAAAACCATTTTAGTCCTCTGCAAATAGACCCTTCAATAGGTAAGCTGCAAAAAGAATCACCTCTGTGTAGGATGTTTCAACTGATATAGCTAATGTTAGGTCAAGTGATGAATTTTACAGTTGTAATTGATAGGCTTTTGTCCAAGAGCTTCAAAAGACACATTTTTTTCCCTTCAAAAATGTTTTGACTATTTAGAGGGGAGCTAATTTGTTAATTATTTCTTCCTCTATAGGTTTGATCATTCTCCATGTGACCCAACAATTACATTACACGGACCTCCAAATAATGCTGTTGCCTGTGTGATATGCTGCAAAAGATTTTCAACCTCTCAGCAGTACAGTGATCATCTTTTATCTAAGGCAAGATCACAAGGATAAGTAACTCACCTGACCGAACGTAATAGAGGGTTTTCAAGACCTAAAATTTTGCACAGATTTTTCTTTTAATATTCTTCCTCTCCCCTCCATTCATTCAGTCTTCCAAACAGTTTTTCTTATTTTGCTGCGTTTCAAACGCTTGAGGTAACCTAACAATACTCCCATTAAATCTAATCGTTAGGTTGTACTCTGCTGTTTACTTCTGAGAGGGCTGTTGTTCCCTCTTGAACGTTTTGTCCCTCTTTGTGGGACAAAAGGTATTGTTGTCAAAAGGTATTCCCTTTTTTGCATCTCTAAAACTAGTAAAGATAAAGGCAAGAAGTTACAGTGAAGTAAGTGACAATGAAGAGAAGATGCAGAAGGGAGGCAGGAAAAAGAGGCAACAGAATGAGAAAAGACTCTGATGCAGATGCAACTTTTTCTTCCCTGTTTCCAGTATCTCCATTGACAAGTATGTCTGCAGCTACTCACTAGTTAACTTGCAGAGTGGAGGAGGATAATGCAACATTTGAGCTTTAATTTGAACGTAAACTAATAGGACTTGCTTTTGTTGTTGTTCCCTCCTTCCATTCTGTTTGTTTCTTCTTTCTTTTTTTATTGTGCTCTCTACCTGTCTTTCCCTTAGGTTCACAACATACCACTATAAAATGTCAGTTCAGTGTAAGATGCTTAGATGTTATCTTCAGGGTGTATGGCTTTATTTAGCAGTCTGGTGTTTAAATGGATAATAGATAGCAGTTTCACAGTTGAGTATTTTAATCACCAACCCACATGTGGACCAACTTAGCTTATGGAATTCAAGGGAAGTTTTAGATACTCTGAAAATCAGGCTGCTTTTAGATGGTACATGTTCATACCTGACAAGCTTGAAAGATTGTGCCATAGTTTGTCCCTGTTCTTTTCCCGTCTCTGCCAGTTATGTGCCTATGGTATGCCTAGGGGCATCAGCAGGAGTTATTAGACAAGTTTGGTGAAAGGGAGTGGCTCTTGCAGCAGTCATAAAGATGGGATAATATTGATATGAAAAGATGAGGGAGATAATCCTAAACAAAGTTGTGGAAGAAAGCTTGTCAGGAAGATTCTATGGAAGACAGAAGAAAGGAGTAAGCAGAAGCAGAGTGCCTGAAGCAAAGCTAAAGGATTTCTGCCCTGAGGGTAGAGATTTGTGGTTGACGTAGGAGGCAAAGGGAGTAGAGGGAGCAAGGGAGAAGGGATTTGAAAAGTACAGGACTTTGATAAGAGTCACAGGCCTTTTCAGGCTACTCTGAGGAGTGGCGTTTTGAGAAGATGGAGGTAAGCAAGACTAGAGAAGAAACAAAACAATGTATCAGGAAAGCCTTGTGTTACAGTAACAGAAAGAGCTTTTACAGAGAGCCTGGATAGAGGGACTAGATAAGAATTGGTGGAAGTTAAATATAGCCTTTAGTTCTGGGAAGTTGTAGTTGCAACCAGCGGTGCAGAAGGAGGGAACAGAAGTCTTGGCAAAGTGGCAAGGATGAGTAGCTGAGTTGAGTGAGGCAGGTTGTCTAGTCCCCTCTCTCACAAGCTGAAGGTGCGTAAAGGTAGGCTGTAGGTGAACATAGATATGGTAGTTGGAAACCTGGGAGGGAAGCATATTGCCATGGGAAAGGGAAAGACATGAAGAGAGATGGGACTGATTTGTTGTCTTCATATTTCTCCTAACCAGACCGTTTTGTGTTCCAGCTAAATGAAAATGATGGACATAAAAAAGATCTCCCTCCTCAGCTTATTCAGTGTTACGCATGCCCAAACTGCTTCCTCCTCTTCACTGTAAGAGATGAATGCTTGCATCATATGTCTGGAAAGAACCACTTCCTCCAGGTTTTTAAATTGAGTGGTATGTCGCAACTTAAGTGTACTGCTTTTCATTCTTTCTGATAATTGATCCTGACAATGTGAAGTGATTTACATTTTTCTGTTGTGTAAGACAAGTTTTTAAGTTTTGTTTTTAATGAATTCATATTTTTCTCTTAAGATCTTACATGTGATTAAGTTCCGTAGGAGATGTTTTTAAATTCATGTTTTTGTGTATCAGTGATCCTCTATTACAGTTGGTTTACCGAGAGGCAGACTTTCCTTTATCCCCGTGCTGTCAGGTATCTCACATAAGCTTCTCATCCTGCAGTGACCCTATCTGATTCCTGTCCTAAATGGGTTTGCACTTAACATATGGAAAGAAACACAGACCAAACCACACAAATATTTCTATGAATCTAGCCAGACGGATTGTGATGTCTCTGCCCTCTGCTCTTCTGTCTGAAGCCTGTTGGAGGTTATTTTCTTTGCCTGCATCCTTAGCATGCCTGGAAAAGATCTGTGAAAATTTCTTCTCTATATCAACGCGAATTCCAGTCAGGTGCCTTGCACAGGCTGCGTTGCTACTGAAGCCTAAACTGTTGGCTCTGCTATGAGCTGGTAGCATCCTCAACCATACATACTAGGTTGCTCAGAAGATGTCTGATCATGATCTTGGAAAACACTGTCATTGACCTGTTGGCCTGAGTTACCAGCCATCCTAGCTGTGCTGACTTTTTGGCTTTGACATAAGCAGTAGGTATGAAAGCATTGATTTTAATGTTAGGTAAATGGTTTAGACAGATGAGACATATGTGGAGCCTACTTTTTATTTGTACGTTGCTGTATTTTAGATACTGTAGCTTTCAGGATAGGCCTGCATGGCCAAAAGGACTGGTATAGTTGATGTTCATAGCAATATGTACTGCTTCCTCCTTCCCTCAAAATACCTGCAGGAAGCGTGAGGTGAAAAAAGGCTTTGAAGGAATCTTCCTGCAAGTTGAGTCTGGGCTGCCCTGTTCACAGAACTGACAATCAGCTGCCTTGTTCTAAGTTATCTTATGTATTTTAAATCTAATGTACTTTTAATCTCAAATGGATTATTAATTCTCAATATGCTTTTACAAATTCCATGAAAATCAGTCCATAGGTTTTTAGAAAGATTACTGGTGACCTATTGCTGTGAAAAGATTAAAAGCACAAAGAGGTCAGTTTTCTTCCTTGCAGATGGGTAGCGCATAGTCACACAAAGAACAGAAAACAGAAGTGCTCTTTTTCTTCCTTTGCATTGATAAGTCTTCATGATTTGATATCATCAACTCAGTCTGTAAGATCTGGCAGTTAAATTAGTTGAAAGACCTCTCTTCAAATTACTTCCTACTGGCCATTACATCTTACGATACATGGAAAATTCAAAGAGAATTTGCCTCTTAAGATGCAGAACAATGATAGCAATATAGCAACATTCATAAGCCGTTTCCCATTCTCTTTTCATTAGAAAACTTCTTATTCTACTAGTACCTAGAGTTAGACATTGAGTATGTATCCTACAAAACGAAACAATCCTGCACCTTTTAAGGAATGCGGGGGGTGTCAAAATATATGGGAACTTTAGGCTTTTGTTTAAAGCAATAGTATATATTTTTTAAGAAAAAGTCTATGTCGTAAGAGCAGAGTAGTGGAAGTATATGGAGAGAAAGTAAGTCAGTAAGGATGTTCCCGAGAGAGACACCTGACCTGACCTTGTAGAAGGAGGACAAGGGAAGTGGAATCGATCACTGAATTTGAAGAAACAAAAACATTAGATTGCTTAACACATTAATGCAGTTTGTTAATTAACAAATTAATGCAGATTGTTAAATTAATGCAGTTTTAAGTAAAACTTGTATTGCATGGTAACTGTGGCTCAGCTCACTCGTGGTAACTTGATGTCTGAACCCTGTGACTAGCAAGCATAATTGTAGCTATGTCCTCTGAGAGCTGAAACGCTATGAAAGGACTCCAATATGTGATTGCCCTTTCCGCTGTTCCCTGCTACAGATGAAATGAAGACTGGCCTTCCTCTTCCTTTTCCATCTTATGCAAAGAAACTTCTGGTATCTCTGTGCAAAGAGGTCCCCTTCCAAGTGAAGTGTATATCCTGCTACCAGATACTACGCTCACATATGGAACTAACAGCTCATTTCAGGTTTGTAAGAGACAATTGTCTTTATGATATGAATGTCCATTGGTAGATAACGGATACCTACATGTTTATAGGGGTGTTGGTGAATTTCAGTGTGTCTAGGACTGTCTGAATGTTGACTTACAGGGGAAACTCCCCAAAACAACCCCTTCTCCATATATTTCCTTATCCCACACAATCCACTGGAGAATACTGAGCAACGTCTATATCCTTTTTGTTACTTTCTGTAACAGAGAGCAGCAGAGCTTTCTTGGTCTCTATTCTGCTATGTTTAGGTTGTCAGCATTTAATTTCTAAAACATACTGAGTGAACGACATAAGTATCCATTTTGGTGGTAGTCTTGCTTAACACCTTATTTTTTTTAAAGTGCAGAGGCTTAGGCAATAGCTAGGCATTACGTATTTCTGTTGACAAGTTAATAGGCCATCTAAAGTATCCAGAGGACGCTATTTCCATAACCTAATTGCTATAGCTACTAGGGAATATTTCAAAGTACCTCTGGAAATTTAGAAAAGTTTCAGGTTACGATAAAAACTTTTTTTTTTCCCAATCCAATCTAGAACACGTTGTCGTAATTCTGGCCCCATGGCACAGTCAAAGAAGAGCATCTCCCAAGTTGCAGAAATATTTAAAACAAAAGGTCACTGTGAGAACTGTGATAAGCTCTTTGCTGATGAAGATCAGATCATTCAACATAAGCAAAGCACTCAACATAAAATTAAAGTTATTTCTACAATGGAAGAGTCCATATTGATGTTCTGTCATATCAATGAAAAAAATAAAAATCCATCTCATTTGCGTCATATTGTGGATCGATCAAGACCACTGCTTAAAAGACCTTTGACTTTGAGTGAATCCACCAATGAAAGTGAATCTACTCCTTCAAAACGGAAGAGTGATTTTAAAGGTAAAAAAGAAGGTCAGGTAGCAAACCAAAGTCAAGGTAGTGCTTGCAAAGTAAAAGCCTGGTTTTGTGAATGCCTTCAAAAGTTTCTTACAGAAGAGTCAGTAGAAAAGCACATTTTATCAGCAAACAGGATCTGTCACAAGTGTGCTGTGTGTGGAAAGCTTGCTGAAAATTCAAGCATTATCCGCCTGCATATGAGTCGATTCCATGGGGGAGCACACTTGACTAACTTTCTTTTCTGGTGCAGAGCATGCTCTGTAGATCTCCTCAGAGAAGAGGATATTATGGGACATGTGACTGAATTTCATGGTGGACATAGTTACTATTACGAGCAGGAAGCTCTAGAAGAAGAACCTATGCCATCTGCTTCTGGCACAGCGTGCAGTTCCTCAACTGAAAGGAAAGAAAGTATTCCTACTCCTGTGGAACTCTCCCCTGAAAGGGGCTCTGTTCTGGGAAAATGGCAATGCCATATTTGTGAGGAAATGTTTGACACTGAAGACAGTGTTAAACAGCATTGCATGTCTTTAGAAAGCCATGCGTTTCACAGGTATTGCTGTGGCTTGTGCAAAAACCACTTTAGGAAAGTAGGAACACTACAGCGGCACTGCCAAGAGCATCATAACCAGGAGATACAGATTAAATACTTCTGTGGCCTCTGTGGTAATCTCTTTTTTGACACAGAACAAGAATTCCTAATCCATTATAAGGAGCTTCATAGCATGGACTATGCATTTGTGCCTGAGCAAATGGAAGTATCAATAAAAAAAGAAGATGACTTTCTGCCAGTAGAAAAAGGAGACTACTTAACCTGTGGTTGCCGGACAAATTATGTCTCCAGAGTAAACAGGAGGAACGATTATGTGAATTGTCAGAAGGTCATGCTCCAAAAAGGAAACTTATGGTTTCGCTGCTGCTTCTGTTCTGCGACTGCACAGAATTTTGCCGATTTGAACAGTCATCTCAATAGCCACACGTCAGTGAAACGTAACGAAGAGATGTATGTTGTTAGATGTGCTGCATGCAACAAAAACTTCCATGATCTTCAGAGTGCCCATCAGCACTATCACATGAAACACTGCTTCTTGCAGAAACCGGATATATCAAATCTTGCATCAGAATCAGAAAATACGTTATTCAAGTTCACGGCCAGTGGAGCTTGTGTGGACAAGAAACCCGACAAACTGAAGCTTCCAGCATATCCATCCAAGGCTCAGGAAAGGCCACAGTCTCCTTCTCTGCAGGGACCAATACATGAAAAGAAAGAAAAAAAGGAAAACTCAGCGCACTTTGAAGAACCTAGTGAAGGTTTGTAGAATTTAGATTTTTTTTTTTCCACTTTAGAAAAATATTGCTATCTTAATACACTCTATTTGAATGTCAGTGCAAGTATGTAACGTACCATTTGTCTGCATCCAGTCTATCTGATATGCATTGTTTCTCACAGTTGCCATTTGAATTCTCAGGATTTAAGTTTCTAGGACTTGAACTCAGTACTTTATGGCTACATGCCTCCTTATGCATGAAGTCTTTTAAAACCAAAAAGCAGGCAGAAGTGAGAGCCTTGGGACTGAAACATGTCAGTCTCAAATGACTTGGGAGCATAATTTGGTGATTAAAGGAGGACAGTCAAGGACCCCAAATGGAGATTGAACTCCTACAGATGCAAAAGCAGTCTATAATACACACACAATCAAGAGAAACTTGCCCTCTTTGTAGGTGTAAATATTTGTGAGACTGATAGGACTGCTCACACAAGAAAGTACTGTTATAACACTATCTTCTCAATTGCCTTTACTTTGCCAAAAAATAATTTCAGCTGAACGCTTCTATTCTCGGTATGTTTTTGCTTTTTTGGCTGCAGCTTTTTTTTTCTTTCTTTTTTGGCTTCAGCTTTTTTTTTCTTTCTTTTTTGGCTTCAGCTTTTTTTTTCTTTTTTGGCTTCAGCTTTTTTTTTCTTTTTTGGCTTCAGCTTTTTTTTTCTTTCTTTTTTTTTTTTTTAAGTTCACCTCCTTTTTAAGAATGACTTTGAGAGAAAGTACCTTATATGTTCAAAAATAGATTTTTTTTTTTTAATTATGATATATTAAGTAAGCTTTTGAGCAAAAGGTTGACATGTTGGATTTACAGAATAAAGTATATTTCTAAACATTTACACACCTTTGTGTCTAAGATGTTAAATGTCGCAGACACTTGCCATAGTAGAGGGTGCACAGTTGAGTGCTAAATGAACTGTTAAAGGCCCCAGTGCAGTGCAACAGCTATGCCTACCACAAAACACCATCCATCTCCACACCATCATATCGCTATATCCTGCTGTGCCTCCTACCTAATTTGTGCATTACTAAATGCTACTTCATTTGGTTTAAAAACAGTGCTGAAACAGTGCGATCACTAAATAGGTTTGTATTTTATTTTTATAACTTTTAGCTTATAGAACAGTTAAATATATGGATTTTTAAAAGCATATCTGAGTTGATGTGTATAGGTTGACCAGAAGGTCAGATAAACTTAAAATGCATCCTTTTTATCCCATTGAAGACAGTGAACTTCCTGATTTTGACTACCTGAGTACCATGACTCACATTGTGTTGGTGGATCTGGACAACTGGGGAAGCTTATTCACGCAGCTGCCAGCTAACCTGAATCAAGGGACATTTATCTGGGGCTTTCAAGGTAAAAAAAAAAAAAAAAAAAAAAAAAAAATGGTTGAAGGAAATAGGAGGAAACGATTGACAAGTTCACACAAATACTTGGGCAGAGATTCTTTGCATCTGAAAGAATATTGAACGGGAGCAAGCAGCCGATAGGACCTGTTAAGTCACAAAGTCATAGGCTGTGTGTAACAGAAGTGTTTTTGAACTTCTCAAATTCAGTCTCAAGCTCTTTTGCTCTTACTGTTTCTCTTAGAATATTGTTCCAAAATTGTTAAAACAGTTTAGGAGTCTTTATAGCTTCCCTGCTGAACTTACTTAGGCTATATCATGCTAGCTTTTTGTAGTTTTTAGGACATCTATAATATTTGGAGCTTATTTTTTTTCTAGCTAGTTTCCAACTCCCAGGTCCTTGTCATAATGTTCTTGTTTTTAGTCCCAAAAGTTATGATTTTACATTCTCGTACTTAAATTTGTTCCATTTCTGACTTGCCATTGAGGAAGCCCTTGGTCACGCTATATTATCAATAAGCGTGTCTCACATTAGGAAGATACTAGTAGCAGTACAAGGTGACTGATGGAATTCACCCTGTTAAGGTTTTCTAAGAAAACTTCTCAAGAAGCTCGCTAGTAGCATCCCATTAACCTGATATTTTCCATTATTTGACTGTTCCTAAGGCAGTCACTAGCGTGCCTCATACTTTTGCCACTGTTTTTCTCTGTGTCTGCCTTTAATTATGTAATGTAATTATTACACTGAATATGTAAGTAAAGCCCAAATGAAAAATAATTCCCAAAGATCTGTTGCCTTGAACATGCATCCTCTTACCAAACAGACCTGTAAGAATTGTCTGGCATGTTTTATCTTTAGCAAGCCCTATTGTGTCACACCTCCTTTTATTTAATTTACTTTATTACTTCTTCCTTCAAAACATGTACTGAAAGTTCACAAGTGGCTGAAGTCAGGAAGTCACGAAAGCCCTGTTGATGCCTGAATTACACTTTTGCTTTTCTTAGAAACGGGCATTCCATGAGCTGATGAGGGCGGTGCGGGAATTGTATGTGTGTTTATTAATGTGAGTTCTTAAAACAACTAGCCAGCTGTGCTGCAGGACCTGTGGTCTAATGTCTGGTTGTTCAGGAGTTTTGGGGTGGGATCCTCTGATCTCCTTAATTAAAGTTTATCTCTGCACTCCTTGACTTTTGACAGTCGTTCTGTGATTCCGTGTGAATATTGTGATTTAGGTTGGTTTTTGATTTTGTTTGCTTGTTTGTTTTTTAGTAATCAATTTGCTGAAGGTTGGCCGATTATTTCTACCATTATTATTCAAGCCAGCTGGTCCTGGAACAATCATTTTTCCTTTTTCTTGAGATAAAAATGCAACAATTATTAGGAATCTAACTTGAAGAAATGTCATGCCCTTTTCACATCTAAAGTCCAAAGCTACTCTGTCTGAGTTTTATAAAGAATTCTTTAGTAAAGAATTATTTTTCATAGTTATGTCAGACTTTGCCCACTTGAATTCAGACATTTGCTCTAAATCATACTTTGTTTGCCCTTCTGTTTCATTTAGCCAAAACCAATTTGTCATTATTTGACCCAAGGTTATTGCCTATGACAAGCTCTTCTGTTCCGTTACTACAAGCTTGATATGCCCTGTTTTGATTTAATAAGGGATTGATTAAACCAGGAATGTCTTCACTGTATTGTTGTCAGAAATGTTTGTTCTCTGCTTCAAGAAAGAGTAATAATCTGTAATGCAGTCTCAGAAACTTATGCTAGGAACCCAGAGGTACATCTGTACTACTTAAGACAATGTGCCCAGGAGCGTTCTTGAACACTCTGCTGGTGCGGAGCAGTCCGCATCAATGCTGCTACTGAACTTTCTTTCTTACCTTCCAAACAGGTTGCTGCATTTGCTGCTGGAGCATTTGAACAAAAAAAAAAAAACATACCCGAGAGGTAGTGGAGGTTAGAGTGGGCCATATTTATATCGGAGAACTTTTTAGAAGTTTGTTACTGTCAACCATGTTTTTACAGAGCCTGGGAACACCAAGTCTTCCAGGCACATCTGAACTTATGATTATAGGTGCCTTTCATAGTAATGGTTTTTGTAATGCATGCTATTCTTGTTTGTTTAGCCTGTGAGCATAGAATGACATCCCCATCTTTTTCATTTTTCTGTATTTCCAAAACAGCTTTAAAAAATTTTTTAATGATTCCTGTTGTGTTACTTCTGATATTCCTATTGTTAATGCAGCCCTAGTTTTGCTTCGAGTTTCTGTGTTGTGTTGCCCAGGCTCCATATTGCTTCTATTTTCAGTCATTCAGTTGTCCTTCACCCATTTATGACCAGAGTCTAGCTCCACTAGAATAAATACAGCTCTGTCATTGTTTTCAGCTGTTGTAGTCAAGCATTTATGTTGTACATTAAACAAAATTCATGTAACCAAACCGCACACTTGGCAATTGCAAATCTTTCCCAAATATTAGTGACTGAGGATGTCACAATAGATGAGAACAGCTTGAAAAGACTAATTTTCTCATGGACAGATACCTCTAAATCTTTTCTCTACAGCACGTTACTAAATCTTGGAACTTTCTGATCTTTTTGGATATCTTCTTTTAGTCATTAGAGTGGAAAGAAGAAAATGGGAGAATTCTATTGAAGATTGCTTGTGCTTCTACTTCTCTGTCAGGCTCAAGGGGAAAAAATGCATGTGGTCTTCCATGGCCTATTTATGTGAGAGTCTTATTTTTTGCTTGTCCTCACAGGAAGTGTAACCACTGGCAGCTTCTACTTTCCATTCAAGCCTTTATATCTTCTGGCAGACAGAGCACCGTTCTTTCCTGACCCCTTGCCCTTCCCCCCACCCCAGACCCACTACTTCTTAGCAATTGGGAATGTCATGACATTCTTATTCACTCCCCTCAAACTGTCCTACAGATTTGTTTTTTTTCTTTCATATTGTTCTAGTAGCTCTGCAGCTTCCTTTGTTTTTCCCCTCTTCTTGAGAGACTTGCTGCCCCTTTCCTTTCCCTTCCTACCTGTTTCAGCCTGTTTTGCTTTTTATCATGTACCAAGCCTATTACTCAGATCTCCTCTATTATCCAACTGTTTTCTCTGCCAGTAACTACATGTTTTATGAGTTATCCTCTTCATGTGTTTTGGGATACTGTTAAGAAAATCTCTGCGCCTTTTTTTTGGTTGTAGCCTCATCTTGCTTATCCTTCATTGCATCCAAGTCTATACTGGGACTCTAGTGTGTTTGTCTTCAGCTGTTTCTCCAGTTCTTGCATCTTCTCTTTTAAAGAGTTCTGACGTGTGATGTGTCAGAACATATATAGGTTTTGTTGGAAATTGTCTCTGGTGTTACATTAGCATGGGATTTCCTGTGTGCCACTTTGCCAGGGCTCCTCTGCTTCTGCACATTAATCATTAACTTTTTCTTGTCTTTGTGCTCAGATGAGTTGTGTTGAAAATGGAAAGGATGCGTACTTGTGTAAAAACATACATGTGATTTCTGGAAAATAACTTTTTCAAGATTAGAAGAAAAATTTGGACAAAAATGAGTGAAAGGCTTTCTGTATGAACACAGTAGATTAAATCAATGCAGCTAGTTTCTCCTTTTTGTTTTGTAATCTGAAGACAAGGGCTTTGGGGGTTTTGTGTATATGTTTCTTTCAGTTTTCACAGTGGTCAAAATAAATTTGTCTTTATAGCCAGACTTACCTTTGCTTTTGACTTCTTAGATTCTTAATTCATGGTGACATTACTGTGCATTTATTTTCTTTGACTGTATAGGAGGATACAGCAACTGGAAACCTCCAGTGCAGTGCAAAATTTATAATTATCTTAAGAAGATTGGGTGTTTCTTCCTTCATCCACGTTGTGGTACCAGAAGAGAAGCAGCAGACTTTGCACTCTGTGTTCATGTAAGTTAGTGCACACTTCATTTATTGTTGTGTTTCTGTAATCAGAAAAGGGTAGCAGATGATGTCAGCCATTGATGTTGAGTGCTATTTACAAGTGAGATTCTTAGATTCTCTACATGTGACTTCCACTGCAAAGAAAGATAAAACTGTCACTGAATAAGTGTTTTTCCCACTGTGAGGGGTCTTGTCATGCCTCTAAATAAACCTGAATATCCAGAGGTCACCTCCAACGTCAGCTATTCTGTGCTGCTGTGATCATGCGTTTCTCTTTGTCCACATGATTGAATTATGGATTGCATGACCATGCAACGCAGAATCAATTGCTAAATACATTAAATGTAGGTATAATCTTTGCTTTTCCCTCTGCTTTTCTTTTTTTTTCTTTAATACAACCATTAGCCTGACCTGGACATCAGTCTGTCTTCACGGCGATGTTAGGGAACAAGGAATGAAAAAAATATAGTTCTTGCCGTTTCTGTTTCAGAGAGTAACATAACTTTTGCCTCTCCCTTTAAGTGGCCCAAGTCTAGAGCCATCTTTAAGATGCATCTTTAAGATGACTTAACAAGTGCCGGTTTCAAGGACCCTGTTGGACTGATAGAGAGCAATGCCCCTGATCAATAGACCCAGGGATTTGGCTGCGCTGGGAGAGGCGGAGATGAATGTCAGAAATCTGGGATGTCGTCGGGACTTCAGTGAAGCGTTCTATCAGTAGTATCTATTAGATAAAACTACTTTAGGATCTAGTTATATGATGTAAACGTGTTTTGCAATGGTATTTATATGTTATCGTACACATTCTTTATGTCTCTTAAAGTGCTCTGCACAAATGACTTGTTTATTGCGGAAACATTTCTGAAATGCTGCTGTTCAGAAATTTATTCTATACTCAACCAGAATTGTTTCTGTATATCCATTGTCATATGCATAGAGTAAATGCAGTATCAAACTGTCCAAATAATACCTTTCTATAAGTGCTATAATATGAATCTGACCAGAAAAACTGAGGTAAATTGCTGTAGATGAAAGCTTTCCTATGAAGAGCTGCCTTAAAAAAATACAAAAACCAAAAAGAAAACAAAAAAACCTAGCCAAACCCCATAATACGAAAACATTGTAGCTGAACATCTCTCCTTTGTCTCCATACAGGCTGGTCGTCTGGATGAGCACCTGCCCAAGCAAATTCCTTTCACTGTACTTTCTGGAGACAAAAGCTTTCTAGAACTGGAAGCTCAATTTAAAATGACTCAGCGGTCAGCTCGCATCCTAAATCCTCATCACATCGAAGGAGACATGATGTGTGCCTTGCTAAACAGCATTTCAGATACCACAAAAGGTAGTAACTACACAAAACATAGTAACTAAACATTAAGCGCAGCCTTTCCAATAAACCAATAGTCTTTCCAATAAAAGAACGGAACACTCATGCTGACAAAACAGTCTAATGGTTATCCTTGTTTTTTCTTTAAAATACTCGTTTTTCAATTGTATATAGATCAGGAAATCAATTTGCCTGTGGCACATTTTGAAACAAAATTTAATTAAGCATTTATGTTCGACATACCAAAACTCTGTCCTCACTGTATCCTTTGCTATAGAGAGAAGACAGTTTGTGTTATTGCAGTCTGTAAATTCCTTCCTGGTTAAAGAAAGGCTCTTTAGAGCACTCTAGTATGCATGCTTGTTGACTTATCCTGAAATCTACTTTACTTGAGTTATTCTGGGTCTGAAACAAATGTGAGAATGTGGCACTTGAGAGAGACTCTGCTAGAGCCAGTGCTGTTTCAAAAAACATCTCTGTGTATTTTAACTCTGATTGTCCTCTTGGCCACTTCCAGTCACTTGATATTTGTTTTCACTGGCCCATGGCGCACATGTCCGTTTGGAGGAAGAATACCAATAAAAGCCTTCAGGTTCTCTGCAATGCTGTATTCTAAAATGATCACACTGTTTTTATACAGAATAGTGGAGGAGGTTGGATACAGAATAATCAAAGATATTTGAACCAGCTTATTTTCAAGGACCAAAGAATATTGAAAGCAGAGATGAGCTTAAATACTTTTTCAATATTTTAAAATATTTTAAATAGTTTTCCTGGAAAGAAATTTTAGGGGTATTTTTAAAATACCTGGAAAAATCCTGATACTTCTCTACAGACATACTGTTGCTACTCCGTGCTTCTGTTATGGCTTTGGGGGCTTGTAAATTGAGCACATGTTACAGAAAGTCATTTCTGAATTAGCCCTAAACTTTTTTTCAGGAAAAATACGCTACTAGTCTTGATGCAGGTTTATGAGAATGACAACATGCTGCTCTTCTATCAAGAAGATTATAGTGGAGAGCTAGCAAGGATTGGTAATTTGGCATCAATTGATTAAAAGAAAGACAGGGTAAAGAAATTGTTTCCTGAAAAAGTGATCTGTGGTGAGCTGGAATTGATTTGCATGATTTTGAAACAGACAAGGTCCTTAGTGTTTTCTGGCTGCGCCAGACGTTTGCTGGTCTCAATCTGCCATCTGAATTATGGAGCTGTGATTCCTGGCCAGAGGTAGCCACACCAGTAAAATTTCGTAATGGAGATAAAAGTTAATCATAGAACTGTTTTTTTTTTTTTTTTTTTTTTTTAACTAGCATAGCTCATTTTGCCAAAGGAGGAAGATTACTTTCCTCCACAGTTATCCATAAAGCTACATTTTGTATCCTTACATTCACACTACGGATGTTTCCTTATTAGAGTATGCTAAAATTCCTAGTTTGATAGAGCTGTTCTAATGTAATTATAGCTATAACTATATTGAAGTAGAAGGTTGCTTTTGTTTTGGGAGTTTTGAATAGTTTTATGAAAAATTGGTAGAAGGCCTGGGAGAGAACTGTAACTTCCAGGAAGTACAGTTAAGTCAATTTACATTAACAAAAAAGACTTTCTTTCTTGTATAGTTTGTTGTTAGGGGATATGACTTAACAAAATGAGATGGCAAGAAGATGAGAGTGACTGTTCTGCTGCTTTAGGAACTATAGTTCCCTGTTAAGTAGGTTTGCTAGTATAGCTTTATTCACCTGGGTATCCTGGCTAACAGATGAGTTTGATCTAACCATTATTTGTGTACAAGTTATACTCATATTTTATATTGGTCTTTCATTCAAAAGTTTCCTAATCTAACCCTTTTTTTCAACATCCTTTACTATGTTAATATTTAATTTGCTATTATGATGATGGGCACCCCAAAATTTAACTTCTGACTTGGTGGCTCTTTGATCGTTGTGCTTCTACTTAAATTATATGTGTGGTCGTGATCAAAAAAATACTTATTTTGGCAGAACAGTGCCAGAATCATGCATGTGTCCTTTGGCACTCAGGGATCCCAGGCAAGTTCGTAAAGAATAAAGTAGTGTTGAACCTTCTTGAGTTCCCTCTCCTGTCCATGTCAGCAGGATGGAACCCAGGTAGTAAGAAATACCTTTGTCTTCTGTTCCTGTATTAAAACAGGACCTTAAAAATTTCAGTTTTGGTACCAGGCCTGTGCACTCTGTGTAGTGGGAAGATGCCATTACAAAGGGTCAATAAAGATTTTTTTGAAAAGGCGTAGCCACCCCAGAATACACACTTAATTGCGTGGCTCACCAGCACCAGCAAGCATTTGCAAGTCTTAGTACAGCAAAATGAATACCAAAGGGCTGAGATGGAAAATGCGGCTATTAGCATAGGCTGGTAAAACCTGTTGTCCTATTACAGCGATGCAGCTGAGTATAAGGATGTCCAAGGTATGAACAAGATTTGCTTACTCTGTGACTGTCTCAAGCCTGCGGGCAATTGATTCTAGTGGGAGAAATAAGTGAGAAAGAGTTACCACAGAGTTGTGTTGAAAAATATAGGACAATTATTGGTGGTGGGAGAACTTCCAACACCTCCAACTTCCAAAATAAAGATGCCATTTCCCTAAATAATCTTCACAGAGCTATCAGTAGCTCCAGAGTAGCTGAGTTGCATCTGGACTGTGGCAATCTCTGATTGTTGCACCTTGTGAACCATTTTGCCATTTCAGCAGAACTTGCTGTTGGAACTGTGGTCCATGCAGTCATTTAAAAAAAAAAAAAAACTGGCATATATTGCATGAGTATATCAACTCTATATTATTTTAGCAGACCATTGGCTGTACTGGATGCATGAAATTCCTTTGAGGTATTAAAACGGTAGGCAAGACATTTATTCTTACTTGCTTTCTGTGCTGCTGAACCTAAGTTTTTAACTACAAAAAAATTTTTTTTTTCTTTTATGCTGTAGGCAGGGCACATGATTTCAACAGTGCTGAGGGCAAACCTGATGGTAGGTTAGGGGTCATCATGCCCATGCTGACACCAATATGAGTGCCTGAACTGCTGGATTGACAGAAGTGAATTTTGTGAGTTGAGGGCTTTAACTTAACTATGTTTTTCACAAAGTCATATTCAAATGAGATATTTAATTAGCCAAGCTCTTAGATAAAACGTATTTTTTTAATATACATATGAAAAAATTACCTAATTTTTCAGAATATTTCCTCCCCTTTCTTTAAGGGGCCAGGCTGCTTCATGAGACTGCATTAATTGCATGGTGATGTCCTATGTTGTCTGTCATATAGCCACTGCACCTCTTGCACTGACCCATAAGGTTCATTTCTGTCATGCTTGAGTAGAATTCTCAGCCTGTTTCTTCAATCTACTCCTATTACATACAGTGTTTTAAGTATCACTGAATTTATCTTCTATGACAGTTCATATTTGAAAGAACGGTATTCTAGTTCATTTTGACAAATGCACCCAAGTTTCCTGGCTCCCACTATCCTCGAGAGCTTTTGGTTTACATACAGACAACAGAAAAATTTAAGAAAAATTAATTTACAGAAGGAATTTAGAAGAATTGCTTACTTTCTCAGCAGCCAGGGTTTTTGTGGGTGTTGTGGTCCAGTATGGATAGCACACCTGACCCCAATCTCTGCTTTTCCAAACCTTCAGCTGACAACAGGCATCAGACTGCAAAGGGCTAAAGATAGCCTGCAGCTCCTGCTGTCCAAACAGACTGAGCATGAAGGGCATGAGCATCTGTAATGTAATGCACGCTAGCTGCACCCTGAAAGAACTACAATTACGCTAATAAGTTTCTACTGCTTTCTTTACACAGTTACTACAATAGCTGTAGCATGTTGCTACAGGGAGTGATAAGAAAGTCACCTCTCTGTGTTTAGCTGCAAGAGAAAGTTGTTATTAGCTTTGGTATGTCAGTGACATCTCCTCTGGGTATGTTTGAATATAGGTATATATGCCTCAGGGAGAAAGCAGTGTATTAAGGCATAAGATAATGAGTCTGCAGAAGAATTTTAGCCAAGTGGATGAACTGGGGAGACCTCATCAGCCAGATCATACAAAAACACCTGCAAGGTGTAACTTAACCTGCCTGTGAATTTTTAGAGAGGTGTCTAAAATGAAGGCTACATGATGGTCACTCAGACTTTCATTTTATTGACCACAGTTATCACAAAATGTCATGGGAGGAGGAGGAGAGCTTGAGATCTCTATTTTTAGTCATGCTACACTTGAATGAACAGGCGAATAAACATCCTCAGAGAGATGCATAGGATGAAGCTTTAGTTTGGGTGGAAGAAGAGAGGTCATGTGTATTTGTGAGCCTCAGCAGGGGATGGCTGCACTTGCATTTACAGATGAAGTTACGTAATGAAGAAACAGAGATCAGGGCAATAAGTAATGCAATAAAAATTTGGAGGATGCTCCAAGCACTTATTGAAAAAGGAATAAAGAAAAGGATTATTTAAGACAGAGAGGAATATTTTAAAGGTAATGTGATGACGTATACTGAACATAACTAAGAAATCAAGGAAGATAAGGATAGAGTTCTGATCCTAAGTTTTGGGCTAAGTGGTCACTGAATGAAGTAACTTTCACAGTATCTTTAAAGTAGGATACCTCTGAAAAACTTGAGACATCACTTGTTAAAGGAAGTGGGGCAGTAACTGGAGAGACAGTGAGCTGAGTGAAATGCTAATGTCACACACTGGGATGGGAGACAGACAGATGAGACTGGGAGCTACTGAAAAGGAGAAAGCATGTGGGTAAGGTAGGAGGCTGCAGGACCTGAAGAACAGCCTGGAAGTACCTTACTAAGTTCATCAGCAAGGGAGGAGGACTAAGACGGGGGAAGGGAAACTCAGCCTTTAGAGAGACAGAGGAAGCTGTAGACTTGGAAATTCTTAAGGGGATGGTAGTAACTAGGGAGGCTGCAAGAGCAGAGGGAAAGAAGTAGGCGGGGAATTAGGTTGTGCTAACGTGGATTGCTAATCTAAATTAAAGTTGTGGCACTTTGATGTCAGGACGGTGGGTGGCGCTTGCATTCTGTGCAAGTTTACCAGTCCCTTCTCCAAAATAGGTTTCTGAGACTCTTTAAATATCACTGTCATGTGTATCTCAGAGAAAAGTAGCATATTTGCTCCTATCTGTAAGGTTAAATCTTCCTGATCTTTGAGCTCTAGAATTTTCCTCACTGTTTTGTTTGCTATGTTTTTTGATTTTATTTCATTTTTTACCCCCAGCAGAAATTTGGCAGTATATTAGGACTATAGTGAGCAATGGTGCCTCTTTGAGAGAATAGGCTAAGTCAGAGCTTCTTAGCTGTTGCATATTTTATAGACTGTACTAGAGAAGAGGCCGTATCTTGACGTCTCCTGGCTGAGAAATTGGGCAATTACTCCTTCTCTGTCTGACTCCAGAAGAGTTGGGCGCTGCAGAGTTTGCTAAGCGTTTAAAACAAGAGAAACAGGACATGTCTGATTTCTGCAAGTCAAATATTCTCATTTACTCTTCCTCTTCAGAAGATGCCAGCAGTACTAGGAGTATATTTGCATGGGGTACATTCTTATTAGAATCCAAGATCTCCTTGAAAGCTGAGTTTGATCACAAGCTACAGGCACAGCACGAGCAATATTAGATGAAACACAATGACCTGTCTAATGAGGAATATCAGACTGGTGTCGCGTGGTTTTAAAATCTATCTCTTTGGTCAGTTGACCCTTCCTTCTCTTTGGCTGGCAAGTGAGTTCCATGCTATAGTTCTTGCTGTCTAGTGCCTAAAGGAAGTAAAATTTTTTTTTTTTTTTTTACTCCTTATTTGTTGAAATGTTTCTGCTTAGGTTGTTTGCTGACAGACCTACTCCTGGTTGTTAGTCTTACTCCTGATTGCCATAAAACCATATCAGAACATCATAACTTTTTCTGGCATGGAATCCTTACTGCTCTTGTTCCTGCCTTACCAGACACCTGGCATGACACCTTTAATCTTTGCTTTTTGTGTGTGTGTGTGTGTGTGTGTGTGTGTGTGTGTGTGTGTGGCAGAGGAGGGCATTATGACAAGCATTAGCAGCCTTTTGATTTTGGAAAAAGAAAGTCAATGCAGTCTGAGATACAAGCTTTTGCCCAAAAAAGTCCGGAATAAGATATGGATGTTTTCTGATCTCTTAGTAGATTAACTTTCACCAGCTCAAAGATTTCAAAAAATCCAGCATCTGCCTTCTTGGGAAGTGGAATACACATTAGTACAGTTAGGTAGAGAGGAGAAAAAGTCTTGCAAATAATAACTGTAGATCATTGTGTGCAAGGTGTAGCTAAAGAGACTTTTAACATGCTTTATATTTGACTCTGAGATGAACTTTTTCCCCTCAAACTAAGTAGAAGATCATCTTGTGTTTTCAAGTTTCCTGGTTTCTTCAAGCTCTTCTGATTGAATTTATCTTAGCCAGTGTCAACTTGTAGTTAATGTATTGTATGAATTGGTACGACTGGACAGCTACCACCAACTGAGTGTGAGCTGTGCTTTCATTGCTAGAGGCTTGCAAACTATATGCACGAATGAAATAGACGTGCTTAAACCCTCTTCAATGCTATAGTGTTCAAGCAAACCTGTTCTCCTTGATGTAACTGTCAAGTAGTGTTCAGTTATTGCATCGCAGTTGTGACAAATCACAGGACAGGCAGTTTGTTTTAAAAATATTTAAATGTTCTGTATGCCCATTTGCACATATCTCTGGTACAAAATGAATGTGTTCCCCATCTTATGATAGTGGTATAATTACATTGATGTGACTAGGTTTGTTTGGGTTTGTGTAGGTTTATCTTTTTTTGTTGCTTTATGTGCTTGAAATAAGATATACAGGAAGGTAGCTCTTCTACCTAGAGATAGTGGGCAGCTCCAAAAAGGGTTCATTGTGAGTCTGCCAAGTGGCTAGAGAAAGAGCATTTCAACTGCAATATAAATCCAGCTATTACTGGCATCTTTGTGGGCTCCTGATCTCTATTTGATACCAGCTATTGGAGTTTGTATTCCTGGAATTAGGAAGGAGTCAGTAACGTTGCTATTCAAGCAAGGTATATGCATTATAAGCTTGAAGACAAAATTTAGAAAGTGTACCTGTCACTTTGAATACCTAACTTCAGTCCTTTAAAATGCCTTAAGTAATGTAATCCATAATTTAGATGTTCGTATCCAGATATTTTTTGCCTCTAAACATAAGCAGAAGTACATTGGTATGTTAATGAAGGTAACAACTTCAAGGGAAATGCTTCTCCTGTTGCCCTGACCCTGGGAGACCTAATTCATTGTGAATATTTTAAGCCCTTATTGCAGAGACTATCTGCCAAAATACCAATTAACCTCCAGCAGGAGAATAAATACAAGATGTAACTAATGGACTTGTTCATTTCTTTTACCTGTAGTTTACTGAGAGTCCATTTGAAACAAATTAAAACACGCACCAGTGCCTGTTAGGCACTTCAAAAGGCAAGTGTCATTCTGGAGGTGTCAGCCTCATGAAGAGCGTTATTTAGAACAGGAAAGGTGACTGAGTTTCAGCTAGGCTTGATTATGATGAATTAGCAGATTGAATTAAGTGCATCCACTTTTTTCTTTTTGTAAGAACTGAACAACATCTGCTGAATTGCAGTGCTCAATTTAGTAAATAGAGGTATAGTACTCTTGTTCAAAATGGATAGGTACTTATGCAGCAAAACCTAGCTAATGTCACATGTAGGCAGCATTCACGTTATAGTAGTTCACCCCATAATGAAATCCTTGGCAATCTGTAGGAAGTGAGTAATCCCTTTTTTTTTTTTTTTTTCAATAACTAAATATTATAAAGCGATAAATAGGGTAACACTAGCTTCTGCAACTATTATTTGTTGTTACTGCTTTAAAATAGTATAAAATTGAAATAGCCTGCTTCTGGATTTGGGGGAGAAAGGAAAGAGGGTTGTTCAAAAAACTCTCTCTTGAGTTACTGTCTTGATCTATTATAATATATTTTATCTTGATTTTCAGGTCACAAGTGCAGTTCTTCAAAACCGACCTACAGTCTCCTTATAGGAAGAGAATTGTACGAGATGACTGTTAATGTTGTTTTGGAGGCACTGTATAATATATGTTTAATTTGTGTGTTTAAGTTTCAGACAGTGAAGAGGATGAAGATATCAAACTGACAGTAAAAAGGAGTTTAGAAGAAACAAAGAAACAGGAAGGTGGGTGCTAGTTTCTACTTTTCCTCTGTTTGCAGGAGGGCTATTAATAGAAAAGATAGAGATTAAATTTTAGGTAATTTTCATGGCCAGAGACATCTCTAAAATACTCTCTAAAATACTATTTTCGTATATTACTGGGCAGCCCTAAGCAGTTAAGAACACTGTGATGAGTTAAAAAGAAAAAATAATTTGCTAGCCTGAAAACAATGCCAGCAGACTCAAAATCTATTTGTATTGATGCACCACAGGAATTAAGGACTTGGCTGAGCTCACTTCATACCCACTTAATGTGACTCTGTTGACTCCAGTAGAACTTCTATTGAACCTCTGAATAAATAGTTCAAAATTAGGTTTTATATCTCACCAAGGCCCTCTGGTCTGCCAAAAGGGAGCTGTAGATTTATGCACAAGTTTAAATCAACAGTACAGCTATCTGCTCACACCATATTTTACCTTATTTGAAATTATTCTCATCCTTTTGCTGTTGTGCTTTTAGTGGTGGCGTTTTACCATGTAGTGATTTATTTTTGCTGACATACTATGATGTTCTTTGAAAATAACGTATTGCTCAAAGCTTGACCCTCCCCTCCCACCTGATGGAAGTATAAAGAACTAAAAAATCATTAGACGCTTTGTACAAGTTCAGTGATTAAAACTAAGATAACTAAATCATATGTCCCCAGAATATATTCAGTTAGATTTACTAACTGTTACTAAACATTGCTGTTAAAGGTCCAGTGTATTCATTTACAGTACTAGAAGTTTGCCGCACTCGGATGCCCCTAGCACTGGGTGTTGCCGTTAGTGACAGCAGTGGCATTTGATGTGTACGAGAGGTCCCAGTTCTGATGCCTCTGTATTGTAGGGAGGACATCTGACCCTATGGAGCCAGCCTGGCTTCCGCTAGCCATACGTGTTGAGCTAGCCATACGTGTGGCCAGCTGTAGTCCTGGGATGGGAGTAAGAGGGAATGAGGAGGCAAAGTAACCCCAAAAAGGGGTAAGGAGGAAAGGGCCATAGCAACTGTTCAAAGAGGAGAAAGCAAAAGTGGGTGGAGGAGATGAAAAAGCTGCTTTGACAAGACAGCCCAGGTATCACTGCGGAGTGGACAGTGGGCCATTAGCAATAGTGTACCACAGTCTGGGACCTTATTCTTGATTCTTGCGCATATTTAGTGGCTTATTGACCACGTTGATGCAAGCAGATATCTGCAATTATAGCTTGCTGCGTCATTTTGATTTCAAAAATTCTTTGTTTTTATGACCAGGTAATATTTTCCTTTTAGAAACAAACTTACAAATATTTGTTTATATTCATACAGAGCGAGATGTAGAATTAGAAGAAGCTATCAAGAGGAGCCTTGAGGAAATGTAAATGAAGATACTTCTGTACACTAATAGCATGTCATCAGTGCTGCTTACAAAAGTGGAAGCTTGTTCACCAATTTACAAAGGTGCAGAAATACTGCTTCAAAAACGTGTTTATGTCTTGAATTGTTAGATTTCTAATCTGATGTTTTCCGTCATGCTGATGAACAGCTGGAGTTTATGCATATATGCTGCAATATATTGTATATGATAAAAATAAATTTTTAAGCCTTTGCATATTCTGTTTCTAATGAGCAATGACTATGTCTCTCCAGTCTAGCTGTGTAAGTTGTTGCCTAAAAAGTAGACTGGTCTTACAATGTTTTTTTTTAATTGGTTCTTGTATTTAATTCTTCTGTCACAAAATGTTATTGTCTTTTTTTTTTTTTTGTTACTTTTTTGTGTGGCTGTTCCAGTAGATTAAAAACAGTAAACTCAAATTATCTCAGACTGACTTGCCTAGCTAATCTTGTTATAAAGAGAAGCTTAGGCCCCAGTTTTACAAACTGAATACGTGGCCTAATTCTTGTCCCTGCACAGAATCTCACCTCATAGACCCCAGTTTTGTCTAGGGCCTTTTTGTTACAAATGGCAGAATTAGGACCTCAGACTGTACGATTAATTTCTGTTAACTTTATTTTTATAAATGTGTATATTTTTAATAGGAGTGTGATACTGTTGGACTAGATGGCTCACAGTTTGACAGGTTCAGTCCCTCTCCTTAATCGGTGGCTGGAACAACTTTATCAGTGAACAGAAGATAAACAAACTTTCAAGTTCCTCTTTGAAATAGATGTGAAAGAATTTAAGTTGCATCATTCTTCTGTGCTGGCTTTTTACTGCCTTCTCTTCATGGAGAGGTGGCCTTGGATACCTGAATGTAGTTCTGTTAATTATTTTTGTACTGTCCTTATTTTTAGGTGAATGATTCTTTAATTTTTTTTCAACTTGTCACCTATACTACCTTTCTCAATCCCTTTTTTAAAAATAACTATGCAAGCTTTCCAGCTTTACCAGCTTATTTCACTTCTGTTGACAGTTATTGTCAGTCAGTAAGAAATCTCAATGTAATAAAATGTCGGCTTGGTTTTTTTAATCATTAGCATGTGAGTTTGCTTGCAACTGCTGTAAATGTAAATATATATTATGCAAAAAATGTTCATTTTTGGAGAGTGAGACAAAGGGAAAGCTAAATTTTACTGACTCAATTCCAGAGTCAGAATAACCATAGGTGTGTTGTTACGGTTAGAAATGTTGGAAAACTGTGGCACTGGATAATTTCAGATCATGCTTGTCATATATTTGCCATTTCTGAAGTAAATAAAATTGATGACAAATCTAGTGAGTTACCTCGGAGCTCACTGACAGTCATACCACTTGAAAGAAGAAACTGTATGACCCCCAGAAAATATTTTTTTTGTTTGTTTGTTTTTTTAATGCACTGAAAACGTTCAAAGCTCTGAAGCCTAAGTGTTATAGAATAAACAGGACCTCATGATACTGTTTTTCCGTTGTCTGTGCTGCTTGCTTTCCCAATATAAATCTCAGGTTAGTAACACTCCTGTTCAAATCTGCCTCTGTAGTACTGTACTGCAGCTGAGGAAGCACCATTTTAGAAGAGTCTGAGTCACCTTTAGCTAATGATACTTGAGCTGACTCAGTTTCAGAATTTCTCACACTGACTAAATACATTCTTCTAGTAAAGGATGAGATATGACAGAAGACAACTTTCATCCCAAAAATTTCTCAGTGCAAATTGTAGTAGCTTTTTGGGCAGGTTTTTTCAGACCAAATACTAAAGGTTCACATTCCTTTCATATGAAAGCTTGCTTCAGCTTAAGAAGCTTGGTTCAAGACGTATTTAAGACCTGGGTATGTAAGCCATTGAATCTTCTCCAGAGTCTGCTATGCTAGATTTTAAACATGTGCTTTATTCCTCATTTTATTCTGTTGTAAAGTCTGATTATACCTGATGAGTCATGACTTAATTGGTTGCATTAAAAAAAAAAAAAAAGCCCCATGTGGACACATTATATATGTTGCATTGCCTTCCTCATCTGCTTCCCAAAGCAAGTAGTATAAATCCCAACCACTGACTCTACGGCTTTTATAAAACAGCTAAATAAAGTTCTAGTCTCTGTATTGTTTTTATGTTAAGAGTATTCTCCAGAATTATCAGTGTATTGAAATTGCTTCTGATTTTTCTGGGTTTCTCTGAAGTTCTCTCACTGTCTGCAATATTTCTTGGCAAAGTTCCCTGTGGTATCTGTTTCCAGAAGAGCAGAGAAATTTTTTAAAACACTGTATGAACAGACATGTGAATTGTTTCACACCAGCATCTCATGACAGTGCACTTTATTCTTTGTCTGAAACAGGTTCCTTGTAAATTGTATTTCAGAATTTAATGTTTCTGGCTGGTGGGTCTTGCTTAACTGGCTGAAATTTTTGAGTTTTGCCATGCGCGTTCTGAAAAATGGGTCTACATTTATAAGCACAACTAACTTGTTAAAAGAGACTTGCCCGTTTACACTGTTAGTCATTTGTCCTGCCCTTTTTAAAGACAATTTGCTTCTATGGTCATGTTTGAATTCGCCCTTTGTTACTGCAAATTAATCACTTGGTACTTCTTCACATTTATCTTTAAAGAAGAAACATGCTTTCTAACTCTACCTGACCACCACCAACCCACTTTCTTTCATTTTAATGTTCTAATTTTCTGTACAGTGCATGCAGAAGTCTTGTAAAAAAGTTAAATGATGATGAGTCAGATCGGTACAAGGTTCCTATCTCTTTGTCGCTTAGTTCTGTGTGCCGTATTGTTTTAGATCCAACAGAATCTCTCTGTTGATCGTATTCAAAGAGGAGATGCTGAACAAATCAGTGTAACAGTTGCAGAAGTCACTGTAGCACTAAAACTTCATCCTTGCCTGGTTGCTTTTGTAGAGTTTAAAAATAATTTCTAAACATGTAATAATTTAAAGGGATGAGATTGGTTTACTGTGAACTACTTGTCTTGCATCATAGTGATATATATTTGGGTGATGGAATAATTTTCTTAGCTCATCAAGATGTACAGAAATGACTACTAGTGGACCTATAGTGGTCACATCATTTAAGTCTTAAGACACCTCCGTGGTAGGTCAATCTGCTAAATATTATGTAACATGCAAACCTTTACTGAATCTTTACCAAATATGGTTAAGTTTATAGAGGTATGAAGTCACGCCATATTCTTTCTTAAAAGGAAAGTGTTCTATCATGTGCTTATGCTGTCCTAACAATGTTTACAATGACTGCTGAAAGTTGGAAGGAGGTGAGAAGGATGGATGATGAATTGTCTTTACAATAATTTAGAAAAATTGGCTGACATTAATGCAAAATCCTTTCTGGCAATTCTTTCCAGTTAAGTAGCAAGACTTAAATGCAGACTATTAAAATCTGCGTTTGCGTGTTTCTTTGACAATTCTAAACTGCCCCCAAGTTTTCTGCAGAAATTTTAATTCAAGAATTAGAGCTCAGTTTTAACATTGTGGGTCAAATAATATGATTCAACATACTGTAAACATGGGTGTAAACAAGCCAGAAAATTCATAGTAAGTGGCAAGTATGTGCAAAGTTTGTGCCCAAATGACAAAGTTCTGTGTGTGCAGAAATTTAAATGTAAAGTTCCCCTTGTAAATCTGTGCAAGTTTCTTTTCACTGACTCCAATATACTACTTTCTGGGAGTCTTCTAGTGGTTTTTGCTGAGAGCTCTTATCTAAAAGCTGCCTAGCATCCACAGCTGTAAAGAATTCACTGGGTCATTTGCTAAGCAATTTTCCTCTCCATGAGGAAAAGAACTACTCCATGCCCTGAAATGGTCGTACTGGCTTTTAGATTGATTCTGAGATAGAGGAATGAGGCTTCCAACAGCCTTGGGAGTGCAGGGCTTGCCTGCACAGTAAGATGATGGTAACGTGATGGGCAAACACAGTGCTAGTGTTAATTAGCGTTAGTAACAATAGCAGAAACAACACAGTAGCACAAGTTTGGCAGGTGCTAAGGGGCCAGTCTACTATAATACTAAGTACAGCTTTTGATAGAAAATCATACCCTAAAACTCATGTTGGCCCGTCTTTGCTGCTGTTGTACTGTGCTTGGGAGACTGAATGCTAGCTGTGGTTGGCTGCCCAAACCACAGCTGCATCCTCATGGTATGTACAGAAGTTGTGTTTCCACAATGCCTATGTACAAAGAAGATTCTCCAGATGAAGTTCCTGTAGAAGGGAAGAAAAGAATCCAACATGGCGTTTCTTGGGTGTGGACTTTCTCTTACATCCTATTCCATGGCAGCTCATAGGTAAGTGTTAGGGTATGTCACAAGGTATGGGGGGTTTGGAATAAGGTGAAACTGAAACTAAGATGGTATTTAGCAGTGTGACAAGTAGTACTGCTTTTGGTGTAGATCATCTGACTTTTACAAATGTCTTAGGTGTCCACGGCCTGGGAAGGTATATCTTTTTGCTACCATAAAAGATCTTGTGCGCATGAATGCGGATTCTCTGCCAGTCGCTCTGTTCTGCAAGGTGCGTGCATCTTTTATGATACCGCCATTTAAATGAGGGACAGCCAGCTACTTGGTCGCTGAGCCTGCAGTACAGAAGGCCTGAGATGCATACTTTCTCCATGTCAATCTCCCCATGGGTGCCTGCAGCTGGAGCAGGGCTGTGCAATCCAGCCGGGTGAACATAGCTGCAGACTAGACTAGGAGAGTGAGGTTGTCGCAGCAGCAGCAATCCTGACCCAGACATCACCTTTCTTTGCCACAAATCATAAGGAGGAGGATGAGATCCGTGCTGTTTCTGACAGAGCTACTCTTCCTCCTCCCGTTTTCTTGCAGCCCTGAAGGACCTAATTCTTGCCTTTTGTGTCCCCTAACTTCTTGTCCTAATTCAACTGTGAGTCACTTCCTTTCTCCAGAGACTTGACTACCATCTTGCTAGCCCAGCCACCTATTATTTCGGGAAAAGTGGTGACAACTGCTCCTTTATGTATCTCGGCAAGGAAGAAAGCACCTGAGGGAAAATAGGGGCAATCTACCCCCCTCTTGGGTAGGAAAAGCAGTTTTTGCAATCCTTTCTAGTTTTTAAATGGCAATTTATTCTCGACTGCACAGGCAGCAATGATGGGTGAGGTTTGTTTCAAACAACTATTTCTGCTTTTGAAACTCATTTTGCTTCCACTGTTTCAGCTCTTCTCAGTTCCTGGATGAAATGCTGTTTTGCCATCAAAAAAGACACAGTCATGTGTGATACAACTGCACACAACTAACAACCGTTGTGCCTCTTCATTTCATTGCACATTCTACCTTCAAAAATTTAAAACCCTGTACAAGGAAAAAAAATCTTTCTAACCATTTGGCTAGTAGCAATTTTGGTTTTTGCTTTTTAAACACGACCTAATTAATACTTCATAAATTAGCATGGGAGGAATAGAAGGATCCTAGGAAAAAAGTTTGCAATTTGTGTCACATTAGTCCCCATGTTTCTGTTTGTATATGTTTGGGGGTAGGAAGTAGTTTTTAATAATTTTCTGAATAAACTATAGTGAGATGGATTGAACAATCGCTGAACAATGAAATTATTTCTATGAGCTCACAGCCATAATCCTTACCTACCCAGCCATGTAAAAAAAAAACAAAATTCAGACAATTAATTTAGCAAGAGAAGTGGGACATGATATCATCTTGAACGGACAAGCCTGAGAAAATAGCTATAACCAGAGTAAGCATTCAAAACGTTATCCCTGTGCAATAAAAACCCTGTTAACTGGATGCCAAAAATTGGTCTGTTAGAGAACTGCAGTATTTGCCCAAACGTGAAATTAGGGATAAGCAAATTCCTTTTTAAATAATCACAGTAATGGCAAGTAAGAATTGCTGGAGCCAACAGGAATCTGCTGTACAGAAGTACAGGTTCAAGAAGTATAAAAGATTTCTTTCTGTGGCTTAAGTTTCCTAAGTTAGTATGATGTGCTCTTGTGAGACAGAAGTTATCTGGTTTATACAGAGAAGTTAAATATGATGTGGAAAAAGTCATTACAAAATGTAGATCCACTACCTTTGCCATCACAAAATAAGTTTTTTTTTTCTTTTGGCACAGCAAAAAACAAACAAACAAACAAACAATTTTCTTTCTAGTAAGCCTTTTTGTATTACCTTGGACAAAAACGTTTAGTAGAACTGTTTTCTCTTCTGTGGCTAACCAGATGACTTAGTGTCAGAAAGATGTACTGTATCGATGCAAGTATCTTAAGTATCTTTTTCAAGACTGCTGTTCAGGTTCTGTTTCTGCTTGTAGCAAGTGCTGTGGGTGCTTTACTCTCATCAACACTTTTTTTCTCCTTAAACAGGCTTCTGGATTTTCAAGGCACTTCTAGCCTTCCTCTTCTCATTTCTTCTTTACGCCTTCAGGAGTTTCATCTTTGTATTTCCAGCTGTCTCTTTTGATTGATATACATATATATATTTAATTAGAGAAAGACCAAACCGATCAACCATATACAATAGTCTTGGAAAGTAAACCCTCATACCATCTAGGTATCTAGGCTACCATCTAGGATCAGGTTAATATAGGTGTTAAAAACCTTACCCTTCCTTGGGCTCTGCTTTAGCGAGAGCCAAGGAAGGCGGGGCTGTGTCGGGGGGCCGCAGTGGCTCCCCAGTCCGCGGAAAACTGTCGGGGAAAAGCAGGGCTTCGGCAGCACTGCCCTGTGCTAGCGTAGGTGGTGACTGGGCAACGCTTTCAGACACCGGTGCAGCACGGCATGCAGGACAGCGTTTAGGTTTCGGGAGGGAAAACTCTTTTCTCTCTGCGGATTTAATTAAAACTCGTGACTTAGCTGTAGCTCCTTGATTCATCAATAAATTACAGCATGCGATAGCCTCCGCGTTTCTGCTGAATGCGCGATGTACGGAACAGGACCCGGCCAGGGGTGCGACACGCTCCTCGCCCCGGGGTTCCCGGGACGAGACGCCCCCTCCCCTCGGCCCGGCTCCTGCGGGGGGCCAGGGCGGGCCCGGGAGGCGGGGAGGGCGGGCGCCCGCCCGCGGCGCTGCGGGGCCGCCGAGGTGAGGCGAGGTCCGCGGCGCGCTGCGTGAGGCGGCGCCTCTGCGGCCGCGGAGGCGGGGTGGCCGCGGGGGCAGGCGGCGGGCGGGCTCCTTCTTTGGCCATGAGCGAGGTGCCGGCATTCGGCCGCCGCCGCCTGCGGGACGCGGGGAGGGAGCGGCCGCGCGGAGGAGCCGCCGGCGAGTGCTATGGCCCAGGCCAAGATCAGCGCCAAAGCCAGCGAGGGGGCGCAGCAGCAGCAATCCGGCGGGCAGCTCCGCGGCCGCTTCTACCGCTCCACCTCCATGGCGGACCGCTCCAGCCGCCTGCTCGAGAACCTGGACCAGCTGGAGCTCAGGTAGGCGGCCGTGGCGGGCCGCTCGGGGTGGCGACGTCCGGCTGCGCGGCCAGCCGAGGCGGCAGCCCCGGCCGGGCCGGGCCGTCCCCGCCGCCGCGGGACCCGGCTGGGGCCCCTCAGGATGCCGGCGTTGCAGCCGTTGGCGCCCCCCGCGAACCGTTGCGCCCCTCCCTCCTGGCGAGCCGTTGGCGCCCCCCGCGAGCCGTTGGCGCCCCTCCCTGCCCCGAGCCGTTGGCGCCCCTCACGAACCGTTGTGCCCCCTCCTCCCTCCCTCCCCCGAGCCGTTGGCGCCCCTCGCGAGCCGTTGCGCCCTCCCCCCGCAGCCGTTGGCGCCCCTCGCGAGCCGGGGAGGCGCCGGGAGGCCGCGGCCCGGACCGAGGGGCAGGTGGTCAGCTCGGGGCGGCGGAGGCGACGCTTTCTGCAATCATCAGTGCCGGAAAAAAGACCCCCCCCCCCGCCCCAAGGTTGAAAGTGACAGTTGGTGCTCGAAGGCGAACTAGCGCGGCCGGACGCTGGTCAGGGAAGGCGCAAAGCAGCCTGTTTTGTTTTGTTTTTCCGCGTGTTCCCCCGCCGAGCCCGGAGCTCGCTGCGCGAAGCCGCTCCGCCGCCCTGCGGCGTGGAGAGCCGGCGGCGCCGGGCGCTGTCGCTGGGGCCTCGGTGCCTCGCAGCAGCCTCCGAGCCGCCGCCGAGCGCTGGGAGGGCTCAGACCGCCCCGGAGCGCCGCTGCCTCGCCGGTCCGGGCGCTTGTTACCCAGGTCGGTGCCGGCCTTCCTGCTGAAATCCAGTAAATACCTGAGCTCTGACAGGAATAGCCATTCTGCAGCTTAATTGTGTGTGTGTGTGTGTGTTTCTTAATTAATTCCGAATATGATCGGTGTTTCATTGTTGTGTCAGGACGCGTCTTGCCTCCTCTTGTTATTTAGCGTTCCCCAAATAACCTATTTAAATTTTTTTCCCGTTTGGTCGTATAAGAGATGTTTCCATGCCTTTGATCAACTTCCTTGTCTTCTCAGCTCTCTCTTAATTATAGTGTCTTTTCTGAGGTGGATAGATCCAGTCGGTAATGTGAGCGTACCACTGATTCACCTAATGGCATTGAAATTTCAACACACCCTTTGTTCATTACAGCTGCATATTGATCAGAGGCTTTCGCAGAACCACCCATAATGTTTCTAGGTCTTTCCCAAGTTGCTGTAATTAAGAGCTCTGTGAGATACAGAACTTATGTTTTTCCTTTTCTATGCGCATTACTTAGCACATAAAGTTCACTCTTGATTAATGCAATCATATTATTCTTTCACGTAGGTTGATTAAATCTCTTTGAAGTTCTTCACAGACTTCTTTGGATTTGACTAACCAAAGTCACTGTCTGCAAACTTTTAGTCTCACTGCTGACGTCCTCATCCGGTGTGTGAATATATAATTACAAAATATTGTGCTAAATAAGCAGTAAAACTATGCCAAAATGTTTTTTTTTACATCTGCTGAGCAACTTAGTGCAATAAAACAGACACTGTGGTTAAGCAAAAATTAAACCCAAAATTAAAGTTTTCAGTTTGTTTTGGGTCTTTCAAAGAGGCACATTTCTAACTGCAAAACTCTTACAAAAAGAGTTAAACTATTCTGAATACAGTCAATTAAGTTTATTTTTGTGTTTTATTTATGTGTAAGTAATCAGCGTGCCTAATTTGAAAACCATGTGAATGGCAGGAGGAGGAGCTTCCATACTTCTTCTCCAATGTGTTTATTTTAGCTATAGTCCCTTGAGATGTTACTTGTAAATATAATAAGTGAAAATTTTGTCAAAGTGAACTATAGTCTTTAATTAACCCCTTTTACATTCCTCATTTGTCAAGTTGCTTAAGCTTGGCTGAACCCCTCAGCAACCCTCATTCCCTGAGTTTTCTGATCTTAAACAGCCTTCTCGTGTCTATGTTCCCATCCACCACGAGAACTTTTTTCCCAATGATAACAAGGTATTTTTGTCCCATATCTGCTGACCTGCTGGTACACCACTGTAGGGGTGTGTAGTAGACTCCCTCTAGGTGTTTGCAGAGTAGTTCTTATTTAAATCCCACTGGAAAGGGGGATTAATGTAATTGGAGTGGCATAGCCCTTATCTGGGAAGGAGGTAGCACTATACCAGTATAGCCGTACGTATGTGGCCATATAACCAGGAGCGTGCATTTCACAGCCTGGAGACAGTGACTGGAGAGGGGCTAAATCCCCTCAAACATTCTTTCTCTGTACATCAGTGCTTGGTTAATTTGCCCTCAGTCACGAGGAGCAAAGTATGACTTTTATTTGTAAGTGGAGAAACATATTTGAACAACGTATTAATTGCTGCTGTGATTTGAACAACAGTAGTGGAGAAACAGAACTGCAGAAGTGTTTGAGCGTGTCATTCTTCACCCCTGGATGGTTTCCCCGTTCACTCGCTGTGAGGACAAGCTCCCAGAGGTGGGAGGTAGCGAACTGAAATGAAGGTCAGAGGCAGAGGTATGGTCGTGCAGGACGAAGCTGCGTAGCTCTCAAGGAGTTAGTCCGACCCCACGAAGCGGCGGTGCAGGGCAGGTGGTATTGTGCTCAGCGTTTGTGTTGTTCCTAAAGGCTTGGCCCTTTCTGTTGCCCTGGCTGCCCGCAAATGCCAAGAAATGTCAGCAGCAGTTGGAAGCAGGACCAGAGTTTCTCTTTATGAGTCACTGTGTTCTGGTGGTTGTATTAAATGAACATGTCGTTCTAAGTGTAATAATACATAAGATGCAAACTCAAGACTTCTGCTTTCTTTTTTTTTTTTTTTCTTGTACTTCTCCTGTCTTCATTTTGGAATAGCCTGACTTTCCCCCCCCCATTTATTTGTATGCCTATTGGACAGTTTACCTGAAAACAGAAACTCAGTTTAAGCTGCTCAGGATACTAAAGTGAAAAACCCTGCTTTGTCTTAGTGCAATGTGTTTAACTCTGTTTCAGGGAAAAAAAAAATGCTGCACAGTCTACAGATGTTTCTTTTTTCCTCTGAAAATTTATCTGCAACTTCGTCATGCAGGCTTTAATAATAAGTTATTTAAGCAAGTCAATAGTTTAAAGTAAAGAGTTATTGCAGCTGCCATAAAAAAGTAGGTATCAAATTTCTCATCTGGAAACAAAAGCAGAGACTGGTCCACCTGTTCCTCAGGGGAATGCTGTACTCATACAAATGGTATGTAGGAAAGAAAGGCTCTGCACTTCTAATCTCTTTCAGACCAAGGAAAATCAGAAATAATAAATACTCTTTATAATTTATTATAAAAAGTAGTAATTACTAGTAGCATTTATTAATATTTAATAAACATTTAATAAATATTTATTAAATATATTAAATAATAAATATTAAATATATTTAATAAATACTACTAGTATAAGATAATGGGATATTAGCTGATATTCAAAACAGCAAATACAAAGTTAAACTATGACCAGGTATTTTCATCTATTGGAAAACTACTGTACCACCACATCAAGATAATTAATAATGCAACATAAATCTGAACATCTTGCATTTTTGTTTGCCTTCTATTTTTTGTTTGGTTGAGTATGTTTTTTGAAATTTGGATTCCATTTTCATACATTTTTCCCCTGAAGTCACTTCAGCTAGAAGTTTACTTCTGATCTTTTTTTGCCCTGCAAAGAAAGTGAAGATTTACACAAATCTATGAACTAAAGGCACTTCTTAAGAAATTGAGAGCTGACAGCAAGGTATAGACGTGGTGGTTATACTGTGAACCAAGAGAGAAAGGTGTAAAAAGTAAGAAGAAAGGTAAAGAGAGGGGCTGCCTGGACCATGTTTTTCCTCACGTGCTGTATGGGATCCCATATGACCAGGGGAGATCTCCACAAATGCAAGTGCCTGGAGGTGTGGGGTCCCCCCATTTCCTGACCTCTTGGTAGAAGCCAGAGGAACAAACATTAACAAAGAGCAAATAGGGCGAGAAGAGGCTAAGGAAATAAGGCAGTTGGGAATATTTGTGAATCTGTAGGTGAGGAATGAAAGGCTGAAGCATGCGCCAAGTCCTCAGCTCTCAGGGGAATGGCATGCTGTAGGCATCTACTAAAATGGAAGTAGAAGAAATGGCTTGTAATTCTCTCCTTTTGTTTGATATCTTTGTGTGAACCTTTCCAGGTTCCATTCAGTATGGTTAAGGTGCACATGTTACCAGTTTAGGTTATACTGAAATACATTAATATGTGGGTGTTTTGTTTTGTTTTGTTTTTTTTGTTTGAAGAGAAGTGTTCAGTTCAAAATCTTACCTTGATGCACCCCACCCAGTATCTTCTCTATACGTAACACTAATATATTTTCCTGACTGTCTTGGCTGGTGTGAGGTTTTTTGTATCTTTTTCTGGAAAGCTGTTCTGAAATCATCCTATTCTTTTGTTTTGTTTGGACCTATATGAAGTCAAGGTGCCTCATAACTACAGCTGATCATTTCCTCCAATCTATTATCTAACTTTTTCAGTCTATTTGCATCCTTCTTCTATTTGAGAATGTACCTCAGACTCTCTTGCTGTATGCTGAGATGCTACCTTTGCTGCCACATTGAAGAAATTAGCCCTCCGTGTTTTTGAATGAATTTTCACAGGTTTTGATGGCCCCGCCCCTTCGGTAATACTGGATGGTAATTTCATCAGAAATAGTACTGGAAACCAAATGAGGATTGAAGTTGTACAGGGCCTTGAAGGTGAGGACAATATACAAGAGGTCATGAAAGGTCCCCAATTAACTGTCCTGGAAACAGAAGTCCTCCCTTTAGACAACAAGTGCATGAGCCACAACATGCTTTGTTACCACACTGCACCTCCCCGTCTTGCCCTGGAGTGGTCACTGACAGTTGAGAAGTTGATTTTTTTCAGTCGTTTAATCCTGGCACACTACTAATAAGCAGTGGTCAAAATGGAAATTTTTAGAAGGGATAACATAGGGGTGGGGAAGTCCTGACATGCTGCTTTCTTGTCCCCTTCCCCCTGCAGAAGGAGCTGGTGCACTTTAATGTGCTGCTACACTACACCAGGGGCGACAGTCATTTTGACCACTGTTCATGGCGATAAATGCACTAAAAATGTTAAAAGCCCATCGCAATGTAGCGTTATGTGGTACTCTATATTGCAGTAGGCTAACATTGTCAATATAATACCCAATAATTCATTATAGGGTTTTATATAAAATAGTAATGTCAATCAAAGCAGTAACTGGTAAATTATATTTTTATGCAGCATATGATGGTCAGTTTTGCTAATTTGGCTTTTAGGTCCTGCGCATTACAGCAGCTCACTACTGGAAGCAATGATATCTTAGGCACTCTTTAGAATGACAACAATTCAAGATGCATCTCTGTTAACAGTTTTCACATTCTTTATAGGATCCAGCAAATCCCACTGGAAATAACTACTTGATCTACTCACTGAAGATAGATCCTTAATTTTTAAATGAGTACAGTGATATACCTAAGTCGATATAAAAATATTATTAACATCAGAATTTTGACACTTCCAGATTTTAATTTTAAGCTTTCCAGGGACCAAAGTGGATTTTTTAATTGTGAAAATGTTAGGTTTTCAAAAGGAATGGCAAGGCATTTATGAAAATATCATTAGACTTCTTAAATGATAAAGTGCAGACATCTGAAGTATGAAATGACTCTACCTGCCTCGTTAGTCTTAATAACCTGTCCAAAATAATAATTAAGTCTATTTACTCTTGGCAAGAATTTGCATTGCATTAATTTTTCACACTCCTCAGAATTAACATTAAAGGAGAGGCCTGAAGCATGTGCTTTCACTGACAAAGATTAGACTAAATCTTTTGTAAAATAGAGCTATTTCAGCAATAGGATGCATGTTTCCTGTGACTACTTATATATTTCTTTTTACTCTGTTCTTCTGCCTTTTTCCACCCTCTTTTCTCTTGCTACTTTTTTTTCTAGAAGCTGTGCTGCTACTAGTCTTTGAGGCAGGAATATTAGCTCCCTGCTTATCACAATAGACAAGCCTGTAACTATACAAGTAGTGATCAACGATCACCATCTTGTGGCTGTGTCCAGTAATGAGTATAAAGCATCCTTGGGGTGGGAAAGAAAGAGAGAGGCATGATTTGACAGTGCTTAGTAATAAAATTAAAGAATGCAAGGATGAGAGAGGAGGGCTATCGGTAAAATGGCAAATGAAGAGCATGCTATAAAAACAGTGCAATGAAGGAATCTAAGAGAATGAATAATATTTTGGTTTGTTTCCCTTTTTTGGCCAGGTTGAATAAACATTTCAGAATAGATGGATTCCCTTGCTGTTTAGAGAGCCTAAGTCTCCCGGACTGTGCTGAAAACATCTAGAACTGTCAACCAGGCTCATGTGATATCCTCATGTGAACTGGTGTGGGATCTGGGAATGCGGAGTTGTTGTTTTTGGCACAACTCTTGCAGTAGTTAAAGCTTGGCAAGTCCTCCGTGCCGCACACCTCCCCTTCCCTGGGTCCCCCAGGTGCTGAGCCAAGGGGAGGGGGATGTTTCCCTCTCTTCCCCAGCCTCCAAACTGGACAGCTCCCTGATGTGCTTTTCCAGGTTGCTTGGTTGAATTGCAATCTTCTCCCTTAAACCATGGCAGGGAATAGGACATCAGTCAAGGAGTCAGACTCAGATTTCTAGTGTGGCATTTTCACATCCCTGGTGGCCGGATCAGCTTGTACATTATGCAGCGAGGAGGAGGGGAGAATATGGGAACACAGACCGTGTAGCTTCAGGTGACTGTGTACTTAACAGGAACAGTGCAGTTCCTGATATGCTCTCCCCTTATCATCGTCATGGCACGCATTAGTTTCAGCCCAGTGAACGGGACTAGGGAAAGTCAGGTTTCAGGATGGATCTAGTTTCATGTTTCGCTTCAAGCCCAGGTGTACGAGCGGATCAGAGAAAAGCTTCCCTGCTGTGTGAAGCGTAAAGGACCTGCCACTTTGCTGCATCACTTTCTGAAATAAAACAGTGACTGCGAGGGCAGGCAGTCCAACTAGTCTCCTAGCAAAGACAGCATGTTACTCAGCAGGGAAGTCCTTACAAAGTGGAAGAATTGTGTTCACTTTGTCTCTCTCTTCCCCCATTTTTCTCCATCTCGAAAGGAGTCATTGGGTTGCACAGCTGCATTTGAGCTCCCCAGCGGTCACTGGTTGGTAGGTGGGTAAGGGCAAGCAGGCTGATATGGCAGGAGCTGTGGCGGCCCCGGGCCCCTTGCTCTCTTGGAGCCTGTACAGGTGCTGAGCTTCGGTCCAGGTTCCCACATGGGAACTTTGTTGGGTTTTCTTTTAGTTCTTTTGGCTGATAATAATTGCCAGTTAGATACAGCAGTTCTGCTATGGGCCTGTAGGAGAGTCGGGTTCTGGGTATGCAGACTAACTGTGGAGTAGGATTGAACAGAACCATTAATAAAGTAGATGCAAGTCAGGTCAAATTACTGCTCCCCCCCTCCTTTTTTTAAATCATGCTAATTCTTAGAAGAAGTTAAGACATGGAATGAAGTCATGAAGTAAGAAAGTCTGGCTCATGATTAATTTGCCCATGGATAACTAAGAACTGACTTCTACAGCTGAAGCTTTAAAAAACGCTTGGTAACTATATATGTGAGCAACTGTCTTATTATTTAAAGACTGTGTTTGGATCACCCATGTTCAGGGTAGAGGCTTTCCGTGACGCAGCATCCGCTATGGAACAAGAAAAAGAGATCCTGTTAGAAATGATCCACAATATACAGAACAGCCAGGACATGAGGCACATCAGTGAAGGTGAGAAGCTGCTTTGCCATACTCTCATAACTGACCTAAAGTCAAAATAGCGCATCTTAGTGAGCAGCTGAGTTTGAGATTGCTTGCAGGTAGGTGTAAAGGTACGGATACTTGAGCCAACTAAGGTTATTGAAGGGTCTTCTGTTACCCTGGGATCCCCTTATTTTTAATTGCTTGTATTCATATGCTTGTTCAGCAGATGGATCTACCATAAACATCCTTACTGAATTTGTGAAGCTCATACTTAGTTCACTGCTTTATTTTCAAAATCATGGCTAATGTATCTCTACTGAGAGAGAGAAGTTAATTGTTGTTACTTTTAGTTGAAAACCATCATTTTAATGGCTTTGATTACTGGACAGGCACGAGTGTTGCTAAGTGTGTATGGCCTGAAAGAACCTGATGATTAATATAGTTCCCATGATTGTGTGACATAGGGGTTTAAATATATTCCTCAAACCTGTATCTCTTATAGTAGATGTCTTAAATTACCAGTTTATTGGTTCTTTCAGAGCCTGTCTGTAAAATATATTGAGTTGGTATTTTAGGGGAAAAAAAACCCAAATGTTTTCACAAAATAGTTTTTTTTTTTTAACAGCCCCTCATTGAGTCTGGTAGTCAGAAATCACTTTTTTTCTTTATGGCCTTTTTGGGGTACTGTATAAATCTCTTTTCTTCCTTAGGATAACGTAGAAGGTCCTTAACATGCTTGTTTTGTTAATGAATGATGTTTGCTGATAAAACTGTATGCTTCACTTTTAGCTGACATAGCAGGCATGGAATGAGCAGTAGAAAAGTATAGCTTACATTTTTAGTGAAGCTAACGCCTCATTATAAACCAAAAGACACTAGCCTCTATGAAATAAGTAGGACTTAGATGCAAAGAACCCCATTTCTGGCTTCTGGAAATGTTGTTCATTGTCAGTTGCTTAAAAACCCACAAACCTCTTTTACCTCTTTTACTCTTTGCACTATTTTGATGATCTTGATGATGATATTTGCACTGCAATGTGTTAGCTGGTAATATATATATTTTTTTCAATTTAGGTGAGAGAGAAGAACTTAATTTGACTGCTAATCGTCTGATGGGCCGAACCCTCACTGTGGAGGTTTCTGTAGAAACTATCCGAAATGCCCAGCAGCAGGAATCCCTACTGCATGCCACAAAGATGATTGATGAAATTGTTAATAAACTTCTAGATGATCTGGAAGATGCCAAAATCCGCTTAATGTCACTTTATGGTGCGTGTACCTCTGATGTGCCAGCAGGACCCATCGATCAGAAATTTCAGTCTGTTGTAATTGGATGTGCTATTGAGGATCAGAAGAAAATCAAGAGAAGGCTAGAGACTCTGCTCAGAAACTTGGAAAATTCTGAAAAGTCAATCACATTGTTAGAACATCAGAAATCATCTGTTCGACAGTCTTGCAACAGCAAACAGGATTAAACCATCCTCATGTTTACTTTTGTCAAATCACCAAATAAAAATTACTTTTTACAGATACGTGCATATGCACGCACGCATGCACACACCAAAGTATCTCTGATTGTGAGGTGCAAGCATTTAATGGGTTTTGGTAGTATTAGCATTCTTTATTGCCGAAATAAAACGCCATCAAGGTTTCTCCTGTAGAGTTGATACTGCTACTGCAAATTTTAATGTGCTTCTGCCAAACTGTCAAAAGCTGGCCTTTCTTTTATTCTTTTTTTTTTTAACTGAAGTTGTTTTTGTCATATACTAAAATGTCACCTATCACAGCTTTTCTCTGCTGTATACATGGTATGGGAAACATGTTAGGGGCAAAAAGACAAGTCATTGCAATAAACCCCTAAAAGTTAATAAACTGTATATTGTATTTTCCTAAACAATATATTGTCCTACTTCTTACCAATTGTAACTTTAATAATTTGGCACTATTCATAAAGTAGATCACAATATTTTCTAGAAAAAGCTAGCTCTAATTTATACTGGGGAAGGTGACAACAGTGACCAGTCCATCCAAAGGTCACAAAAATGACTAGAACTAGACTCCCACTCTTCTGACACACCATTCCATGCTTTGTCTACGGCATAATCCTCTCTCCCACTATTTGTGTGTAGGGTAAGGTTGCTGGGGTTCTCCCACCCCCTTTAAAAAAAAAATAAGGTAATATAAAGGGGAATTGCAATTATCAGTTACTACTCTGCAAGTCCAAGCTCATTCATTGATTTCTGATAATCTTCTGTGAAGCAACAAAGCAAAATGGTTGTATTCTTAACTGGCAAACAGCACATTTGTTTCTTCTTAAGTAAGTTCAGCATTATGCTTTAGGGAAAGGTGTAGTTTTTATTTTGGCTTTTTCTCCCACCTGTTGTCCCTCTTAATTTCTGTTTATTGCTATACTAATTCACCAGCTGTGGCGCCAAAGCTGAAAATTTTAGCATGGGTCTGGGAGTTCACAACCATCAACAGCCTGGTCAGCCTTAAAGTGTTTCACTGAAGGGTAGTGGTCTCCACAAAAGCTTGCCGAAGCAATGACAAAGAAGCAGTGGGCCTTAGCAAGTTGCGAGGGAGGCCAGGCTGCGTGGCTGTGGGCAGCCTTGCCCCTACAGCTTCTAGGCTACTAATCGGAGAGGTGACTTTGGCTCAAATTAAAGCACAGCTGTTGGCAGTGCAGGAGGGCACTAGAAAGGCCAGGGCTACTCAGATGGCTGCAGCTTTCAGACCTACAGCTTCTGTGGCACAAGTGAGCCTCCTTAAATGTGCCTTGGTGTCACCTCTGCTGACTGCAGAGCTCCAGCCCAGGATGGGGCTCTGCCTAACATCAGGCTCCTCCTGCCCAACCACTGCTCCTTAGCTTTAAACTCCTTGTATCTCTGGGGCAACGGTACTGTATGTGGGAACTCACACCTGGGACACTCCAGCAACTAGGTTACAGATGCTACGTTTTTACTCCAGAAACAGCACTCCAGCTTGAATGTTTTGGAAGCACCTCTTTTTCAGCTTTGAGTGAGTTTGTGAAGAGTTCCTAAGAATTTGGAAAGATTAATTTTAGAAATACATTTTTAGAAATATCTAAAAAGAAAATAAAACTTATCATGAATATATTTTAGATATGTGTAGGCTTTGACAAGAGAAGCAAAACTTCCAGCTGTTTAACAAAGCATTGAAGTCCATGATAATGTGTAACACACAGGTTTTTCTCAGAAAGCGCTCTCTGGAATACGGTTCAAGTGAACATAGTCCAGCTATGCTCAGAATATTCCTTCAGGTTAGCTAAAAATAATTCTACTTTTTAGTATAACAAACACAACTGTGATTTTTGAGGACAAAAATGAAGTGATCACAGTATCAACAGATCAGTTAGTTAATAGCTTAGATTAGCCTTACTTTGGCCTCAAATTACTAGAGTTTATGGGGTTTTTTTTTAATTCTTTCTGTTTGCCTTACACTTTATAAATTCTGTATCTGACCTACCAATGCCTCCATCATTACCCTCTCCTAAGCTTTCTTCAGGAAGCATACTGACTTTCCACATCCATTAAATATCTCATAGGTCTGAGCAATCAGTAATTTTACAACAGGTGAAACTATCTTTAACAAAGTTTCATTCATACAGGCATACCTGTAGATAACTACTGAGCATTTTCCTGTAGTTTCAAACTGGCTATCTTAAACATCTGTTACTGCTAACATACCTCAAAATAGCTAAACACAGCTGGCATCATGCAAGTGATGGGGATCAACAAAAAACACGGTGATTTTTAAATATCTGTGTATATATAAAAAAGTAGTATCATCTGTTGTGAAAATCAAAATACAGTAGATCAGGCTCAGCAGGCATACGGCACAACTGGGACAAAGGCAAGTATAGAAAAATAGCTACATTTACACAGTAAAAAATTGGTTCTGGTATCTCCTGAGCAATGAAAAAAGGTTATTCTCCACTTTTCAGCATAATCCAGTCTTGGAAAACAGTCATCTGCAAGCATGGAAAGTTTTCTCAGACCTGACAAAGTACCCAGCTGTTTCAAATGGTTATGTTCAAGATGGGGCAGCAGATGACTGCCCTTCTTAAATGGCCACCTATTTTCCTGCAGGTGAACATGATATGGTGGCACCATACACAAAGACCCACCTAGTGCCAAAGCTTCAGTTTTTGTGAGGTCTTCACTTCATTCAAGTTAAGCACGTACCTGATCTAACAGTACAAAGCACCTACGAAGTTTTCTCACATTCCAAGGTGTTTTTTCCCCCAAAACACTGCTAATTAATCCTTAATGGGATGCTAAGCAAGCAAACTTTTTCATATACAAAACCAGGTGCAAGTAACAGTAGATTATCTTCCGAATTACCTGGGTAGGAGGCAGATCCAGATGTTGTGAGCTCTGTTTTATTAAAACCAGTGGACTAGACATCTGTTTCTTCTCAGAAAATCAATCAAGCATCTTTCTTTGATATATTAGCAATATTTTAATGCCATTTTCAATGTCTACAAACATTCATAGGCTTGGTAATTTAAACCAGGTCACTGTATTAGCCAGACCAGTCATGGAAAAAGCAGAAGCCAACCACGAAGAGCATAACAGAAGTATATGTTTGTATTTGAACTCAGTGGAGAAGAAACCAAGAGGCAAGAGCTCAGAGACAGTGTTTCTATTACATTGGGATGCCCGCACTTGGGCCTTTTAGGATTTCTGTAATGTGCATTGCCTTGGATCCCAACTGTTAGCAACATATGGATTAGAATCAGGCACACAAGTTTCTGAGCAGACTCAGGTTGCACAACCACAAGGGTATAACAATTTCTTGCAATTTAATACACTGAAAATTTAATAAAACCACAGAATTAGTGACCTGTAATCGGACCAGACAGTAATCAAATAAAAACATTCATACACTGCTGTGAAACAACTAATGTCACCTACAAGACAACAGTAGAATTAACTCCTATGGGCTTTACAGGAACAGCATACACAGAATACGTAATTTTAAACATTTATTTTTCCACTTGAGGATTAACTGTAAGTTATATTGACATGTTTTTCTAAAAATATATATTACATTAACTTGAGTGCATGAAGGTGACAAAAAGTTATATACATTATCTGTTTCAACCATTTAGATTCACATGAACTTGCAAATAGAGTAAGCAATTTATAAGTAACAATGCGTCTTTATCTTAGCAATGAGAACAGTACTTCTCCTGGTCCAGATTAATTTTTCTTTTTATTTTTTGACTAACTTGAGTTTGTTCTGCTGAACATTTATCTCAGTAAGAGACAACAGGAATACTCCACAAATTATGTATCAGTATTACTTAATACTACTAGTACCCTGAGAATGAGGCTAGTTTAGTACTGTATAAATAGGACTCAACTGGCTTTGAGATGACTGTCTTAGCTCTCATACAGAACACGATTTAACCCTTAAAATAGAACTGTTTGAAATTTCTCTCATTCTACTCTAGCACCTTTAGTCCTGAATTTATCATTCCTTTTTTTTTTCAGTTTTGATTATCGATTAGGATGCCATATTTAAGAAGTATTTTCTTTTGTAAGCCTCAGATACTATTTGAGCACATAAAAAGATATGCTCAACTGGTAATTCCTGTAGAAATATGCTAAGGTAGTTTTGATGAAATCAAGCTTATTGGACCACGCTTGCTCTCTGTTTGATGCACAATTAGTGTTCAAGAACTACAATTTTAGCCAAAGATTTATGATCCCACTTAGAAAAGCAGCAGGGACTTAGGTGCTGTCACTGGAATACAAGAAGCATGTTTGTTCATTTGCTGTATGATTGAATTCCCACCAGTGAGTTCACCAGTGCAAATAGTGGATTATATTACCAATTAACTGGTAGCTAGCTATCAGCCTGACTAGATGAATTACCAGGTTCAAAGTGCATATTCACTGAGTATTCTGTACGTACCCAGGCAAAACCACTAAGCACTACAATGTGTTCAGCTGCTCAATTCCCTTTAGTAATAACATACATCTACAGAAGTGATGTAAAGGAAAACTGCATGTCAGATATGCTGTAGCCCAACAGCAAAAAATAAGACAATTTTACTTAAGTATAAACAAAAAATTAAACAGGAAAGCAGACGGACAGTATGGTAATTCGGACATTTTGTTAAAAAAGGTAAGCTTTGCCTTAAGAAACACTGAAAATAAGAAAGCTCCAAAATTGTCTTAAATTGGATATTTATAATTTTTAAATTAACCACACACACACACACACAAATTTTAGTGTGACCAATCTTACAACTTTGAGATTTGTTATTTCCAGTTGGAAATGCATCCTAGCATTACTACTTCGCATCAAAAGATGCCCCACTTACTGGGAGAACACCCATTCACTGAATGGATACAACACGGGAGTGACAGATGCTTTAGTGTACAGAGTCTTTAGTGAATGCTTATTTCACTAAGGCAGTAACAATTACTGAAGTTTTCCATCAGTGCTAGTGTTATCAGCTGAAAGCCAAGAATATTGGCAAGATTCCGATAATATATCCCATGCAGCTATTCCAGAGATATTAATAGATACAACAGGAGTGCAATTAGCTTAGTCTCACAGAACAAAACTCCGCGTCTTGTGATAGGAACATCTGTTGCTGACAATACAGTATAGTGCTTTACCACGGGTATAACAGACAGCTACATCCTCCTCCACCATGGAGTCACACAAGATGCACAGAGGAGGGCATTTGTATTATTAGCTCTGCATGTGTAGGTTTTGGTAAATAAACCATGTTAGGATATTTTAATAACAACACTTTGAGTGGGGAATAGGGCAATGTTTATAATAAAAATTATTCACAAGGGACTACGTGAGTGCTAAACGTTTAGGCATATCTTCTCACCCAAAAGTCAAAAACTACTCCCACTGAATAGTGATGTGAATACCTAAGGAATTCTGCAATACGCAGTTCATCTGGTTCACATCTGCATACTAAAACCAGGAGAAAACAACCCATAAATTTCAAAGTAGTGTACATGCACAGTACTCTCCTGGCAAATGCTAATTTGGACAGTTTCCATCTCTATCCCAGTGGAGAATAAGCACTGCAAAGTACAAAGAAAAAGCCACTTTAGAATTAAGATGGGATTAGAATTAAAACTGATTGTTACCCAATGCTGCAAATATATTCTTAGCTTAAAGCCAATTAGTACTAAAGTTTAACATCTCCTAAATTTAGCAAGTCTGTCAAGTCTCCACCTATGAAAATTTCTCTCGAGTTTTCAGTTCTTAAAATAGTGGTTTATAATGACAGACCTTAAATACAAATGGCTATTATGTGTAATAGTACAATGTCTAAAGTATAATATGTAATAGTACAAATGTTCTTTATATGTAATAACAACTTACTTTTCAGTACTCTGTACAAACTTAAACAAGAAAAAAGATGTTTCAGATACTATGTGGTTCTATTTGCTTAAAAAAAAAAACCCAAACTGGCAGACAGACAGTGAAATGTAAAAGTTTCCATATTAAAAACATTTGTTAAAATGCTTCATGCGAACATTCTACCCTACATCCTGAAGTAGTAAGATGGCCTCATTATGTACAGTCATAACTCTCTTTGTTACCAAATCCTAGGTACCTTACTTCTTAAATTGCTAAGACAGGTAGGACTTGACTCCATTTACACATACATACAGTGATTAAATGCACTTGTTAAAAAATAAAGGCCCTTATCCAAGAGAGAATACAGGAAACACATGGTGAAGAACACACGGTTTTGCTGCAATAGCAAAGGGGATCGAGCGCCTTGAAGACCGCCTTCTTGCCAGCAACAGGAAGATGTTGCAACAGCTTGTCAAAGAAACAAAGGTACTCGGTAGAAAGTCTAATATAGTAAACATACAATACAGAGTTCAGAGATCTTTAGTGTTTGTGCATAAGTGTTGACAACCACTTCTCTCCCTGCAGACAGTGGGACAAGAGTACATTTCAGTTTTCATACTCATTGACTTAGAAATAAAATAAGTCATGCTTCCTACATGAATTCACACAGTGAAAAGTCCTTCTCCTTAAAATATATAGGATCAGTCAAGTCTTCTTCAATCTCATACACTATTAAAAAAAATATTAAAACTCTTCATTTTTTTTTCAAGCAGAGTATTTTTGCATTTGTCACTGGCAGGTTTGTTATAGAAATCCTAGAAAGTTAAAATTATATCATACCATAAAAAACATGTAAACAAAACGGATATTTTAAAATTCATGCATGTTTTTGAAGAGGATTAAAAAGTGTTTGTTTTTGGTAAATAAGAGATATCTTGATCAACATTTTTAAAGCACCTTAGTGACTTAGGAGCCTAAGCCTAAATAAATTTAGTTTAGATTTGGGCTCCTAAACGTCTAAATAACTTCTGTAAATTACTTAAGCACTTTGAAAAATTTTTGCCAAGTCTCTGATCTTGCTGATTAGGTTTTCTTTAACCAGCAGCTAGCTCTGAATCTGCAAAAACATTAAAGAAAGTCTCATTAATGTAATTCAGTCATCAGCTGCAATTTCTTGGATGCTCCACAGCCTAGTTTATGATATCCCAGAGGAATTTCTCCAAAGAACTTAAATATTTTGTGGCACCACTTTGCAAGTTCTCTTTTCATAGATGATACAGCATACAGCAATCAAGTTTTGGACAGGAATATGATTATTTTTACAGGTTCCATCTGGATAATTGCTAGTGTCAGAGACTATGTTATTTTTTCAACCTGCTAAGACTGAGAAAAACAACCTTATGAGAACATCTGTAGCAGAGCATTAGGTAAAAAGTAGCAACATTTTTGGCACCATACATTTTTAAACCTAAGCTTTTAGGCCCAAGGTGTAGCAAGTCAAACATACAGTACAAACTGGGAAAGCCTCAACTGAAATGCAAAACTTTTAAAGGAAAAAAATATCTTAAAGATGCTATTTTATGATCATTAGCTGGTCTCCACAATAAGTCAAATAATGTATACACTACAATTTAGCCTAAATATGCATACCTGATGTTTACGCATTTACCTTGACACTCACATAATACAAGTATATTGCACTAACAGAATTGCCAGAATCTATATGAACATAGTCTACCATAAAATGTGATGTCTTCATCATGCTCTTCATTTAACTTTTTAATGTCCTGGCTAATCAATTCTAACATGTTTTCTTTTAAATTTAGTTGGAAGTGGCTACTTCACCTTGGGCCATAATATTGTGGTCCGTGTTAAATGTGCTCCACAATTCAGCAAAACCTAGTTCGTAGCTGTGTAAATAATTCCTTCAAACAGAAGCAGCTTGCCTAATTTTTAGAAAGTGCACGGGGGCAGCCATGGTTCTATGTTTTGCCGCCAGGTGTCTCACTCTACTCACCAAAAAATATTGCAACAGCAATTTTATTTAAATCCACCATCTATCGAAGATCCCATAGGCACAAGAGACTTGCTAAAGCACTGGTAAAATACCTCTACAGCTGGCTGTATTCGGTATTGAATTGCACAACTTCATCCAATTTACTGTCATTCTTTTTCCTCTAGAAGTGGTCTAAAGCATGCTGCAGTTGCTAAAAGGACTTCTGTTTTTCTTGGTCCTCTGTTTGTTTGGTCTGAGGTTGATGACATCTCCTCCATTGAGACTGCTAGAATTCTGGTTGGAGTGACTTCCACCAGCTGTATTAAAAACACCTACGGAATTTAAAGACGAGAAAAATACTTCTGTTTCTTTACATCCTGCAGCATAATACCATGATGCTTAAGACACAACACGTATTAATTAGATAGTGATGCACCTCAAAGGCAAACTGTAGTTTTTGAAGGCTTTAACTATTTTTGTTATCCCTCTTGCAGCTAAATTTGAAGTACAGCCAGTTGGAATTACTAGCCAGGCAGTATTTAAAACCAGTATACAATATACATTTACATAATTGAAGGGTAGCACATGCACTCAGATACTAATCACATGGCAACAAAGTTATGGTTAGTTAAGTAATACAGTAAAAGAACATGACTACTTGAAGTCAGAAACTTTGCTGAGATAAAGTTATGGAAAAAGACTAAATAAAAAGGAAATGCTTTAAGGAAAATAAATCAACTGAGTCAGAAGTGCTTTTACAGAAGGGCGACAAAAGTTCAGTGTTCCTTCACAAAAGGCAAAGTTTACAGAGACTTTCTTATTACATGCCAGGTATTTTCACAGTGAGCCTCTTGTAAATCTGCACCAAGATGAGTAACACTAATTAAATTTAAAAAAAAAAAAATCCTTTCTCAAGTCCTTACACAATGTTCGTTTAAAAGAATTTAATAAAAGGGCACTTGCCAAACACTGGCCAGAAAGTTCAGTGCATGACAATCTTGTAATTTTAGAGTCACAAAGTCATTTTACAAAAGGAAAGGAGAAAATATACTAACATAGGAAGGTGTTAATTAGAGCCTGACTTAATTTTTGTTAACTCCAAAAGGAAATAGATGAGATCACATGCTTTGATGGCAAATAACATTGTCTTTTTTTTTTTTTTTTTGAACAATGTACTTACCAATCTTGTTACTGCTTGTATGGACTAGTTCCGGTTCTTCAGCTGTTTGTTGCTTAAGCCTTTGAAGATATTTATCAGCCAAATACTTAAAAACTGAAATGTTTAAAAAAGTATGTCAGAGTATGCTTAAAAACTAGTCTTCATATCACTAAAAATATTTTTATACCAAAAATTTGCTTGGTGACAGAAGTGCATTTGACAGAATAGGTTTGCCGCAATCTGGTAAATGACTCTCTCTCAGCAGGCCTCTGTATCCGAGCAGAGTCCAGGTTATTTCAATATCTACCCAGACCTTATTGTCTGCAGTACCAGGGTCTTGCACAGCATACTGAAACATTTCAGTACTCTTGTAATGAGGCTGGCACATGCATATTGCCAAATGTTCCAATTCATGCAGCTTGAAACTTTTTAAAATTATGTAGTATCTTCAGAAATTTGTATTGGTACACACACACACACACATATATATTTTTTGTTTTGCAACAAGCCTTACAATAATAGCAATCATGTAAAGTAAGGCTATTAATAAAACTCAGCAACAGCATTGTTCTAATATAGCTAATGCTACACCTATGTGTAAGGGTATAAAAAGGCTATCTAAGATTCTGAAAGGTCTGCAACTATGAGAATTTTCCGAACCTATATAGGTAACAGTTATATACAGTTGTAAATACTAACTCATTCAGAGCCAGTAGACAAAAATTTTACATTTTTCTTACGTAGAAAATCTGTAGAAAATGTTTACCAATTTGAAAGATGCTAATGATGGAGAAATAAGAAGTTAATTTCTAAGTTTCTCTGATTAAACAAAAAATAAGTCCTCAGAGATATAAAATTTCATGCTCATTCAAAAATACTCCACAAAGGATAGGGACTGAAGTACAATACTATTACAAAATTAAATATATGCATTAAAAAGTGACACTTAGGAACTGGTAAGATATTACCAACAGAAACAGGTTGTTTATCCTAATTAATTGTTTATCCTAATTATTTATTATTAACTGAACTATGAACTATTAGGAATTAAGCTGTTCAACAATTGCATATTGCAATAACTGAGATTTTACCTGTAAGTTTTTTTTAAAGCTCAGTGCTTATTGAGAGTCAACAGCACTAAGAAGCCTAAACACAGTGGCACTTTTAAATATTGTAACTATATTCTATTTGCAGAGGAGAAAGGGAAGTTATACATACACAAAGAAATAGGCATAACACACTGGTATCTAACAATTATAGGTATGTTTGAAGCGTGCTGCTAAAAAATATTAAAAGGATGGTGAACAGCACGTAAAAACAAAAATCTCAGACAACAGATCAGCTCCAAACTGCACAGATGTATGACACTGTACAGCAGATGACATGATAGACAGCTACGCCCCTGTATCTCTTACCTTCAGTTACGTTTAGGTCTTCTTTCACAGATGCTCGGTAGAATCTTAATTTTAGCTTTTTTGCCAGTGCTTCTGCCTCTTCACTGCACAATAGAAAAAGACTTTGTCAATACTAATTTGTACCATTTGTCAGCAATTATCAATATTTATAGACGAAACACTTTGTGGTTAGTCAAAAATGGCAAGGTGGGTTAAGAAGCTCTGAACATACAGACATACCTGATCCTTAATTGCTTTACAGCATCTCCACTATGAGAAGAAGATATTTTACATGCAATTTCTTTATGACAAAAAATAAACGCACTTCACTATTTATTGACTTTATTAACAAGTAAAATTTCCCAAGAGTTTTAAGACAGGTGTCAATGAAACCAAAAGGGAGTTGTAATTATATGATATTGAGCAACAGACTCAACAAATACCACAGCAAAGTCAAAACAACCAAATGACCCAATTCTTAGATATATTTTAGTAAAGCAGTACAGATGATGCAATCAAATGTGTGCAGAGGTGAAATCAAGAATTACTTTTTTGTGTGAAGGAGGGGGAAAAAAGAAAAAAAAACTTGTGCTAAATTTTAGGGAAAGTTTGAGGGAAGTTATGCGAATTTCACCAAGGGAAACTATGTCATCAGAAAGATGAAGCTGTTGAGGCAGATGAAGTATTTTGAGGACAAAACCTAAGTGACATACCATAAATAAAGGAGGAGTTCAAATGCAATTTTGCTTTTCCTTTGAAAAATCCTCAGTATTCTGTGCAGAGGGAGTAGAAGCTGATTTATGCCACCAATGATGGCAAACAGAGAACAAGGAGAGCCAGTGCAGGAAACAGCAAAAGGGAGAAATAATTTAAATCTCTCAGAAGATGGTAGAAATAAAGAGGTGGAGAATGGTCAGCCTTATCATGCAGTATTTTCCGCAGTATACGCTGTTAAGCTGATTTTGTAGCAGAAATGAAATGAGGCATAGATACAAGAAGTAAGGCAGAATGGATTGACAGTAAAATCTATGAAGAAAAATACAGTGAAGAAGGATCAGCACAATGCAGTTTGAGAACATTAACAGATACAGATTTCTATAACAGAGTTATGTTTTGATAAAAACGGGCAAAAGAACAAATTCAAGAAAAGCAAAGAATATTACGATACTTCTTTCAAAAAAACTGTTTAATACTTCTTTACCAATTTAGCAAGTGTTCAGTAGCCAAACTGGATTAGCTAACTTCACTAGTGCGCAGCAGAGTTTAACAGTAACTGTAAATTTTATCAGGAAATTCAGTTTTGGAGCTTCCTATTTAAAAAAGGAGAGAATCATACCACGGCACAACCAAACCCTTCATGCCATTCCTCAGTCTGTCTGATTCTTAAGAAGATGATGTGAAGCAAACAAAGTTCCTAGCTCAGCAAGCCCATCTGCCCAAGGAACTACACTCATGTAGCAACACCAATCATCGATGTTTCTAGGGCGTATTTTCATACAGGTTCTAGGTTTGATAACCTAGGCATCACAAGCCTTCACCAGAAATTCCCGTAGTTTTTTTTAAGTATGTATATAGAGGAATAGATATTGTTCTTTAAAAATAACATCATAAAACTCCTACTTCTTTATACAAGAGTCATCAAGGAGATCAATCTTATTCTGTACAAGAACCGTGGGAATGTCTCCAACTTCGGTCACCACTTTTTCCTTCCAGGTGGGGATTGCTTTGAAGGACTCTCTGTCAGTTGTAGAAAACACAAGAACACAAGCCTGGGCGCCTAAAAATATACAAGCCAATTACAAATAGAAAGATATACAAATCAGCCAACAAAGGGGAAGAAAAAAAGGAATCACATCCTATAAAATATATTTGGAATATGAGCGTTTTTTCCAGTTTCTCCCATAAAAATGAACTTTTATTACCAGCTTGTGTCAACCTAATGGCAAGAAAATTCCCTAAAAAGTAATAAATTGCTACGTTATTTTGATCATTGTTCCCATTCTTCACAATGGTTATGGGTCTGTTACCTTTCAAGCTATTACAGCAAGGTCTGTGTATGCAGGGGAAAGGAATAGGAAGAAGAGGGGAAAGGACTAACAAAGGGGGTTGTTTTTTGCCTAGTGTTTTTTAGATAGTTTAATGGAAGCCACATAGCAAATATTTTTCAGTATCTGTAAAACTCACTATCAGCTTTTTTTATGCTACAATAATTTGGATTTTAAAAAGCAGAAGAATTAAAATTTTCAAGGAAAGTTGTGGTTATTTAAAATATGTCATTTAATAGCTCTTTGGAGAAAATAAGTATATTTCTAAGCCACGCTCCTTCTATCACAGTACTATGATAAGTGATAAAGGTCTTTTGACTGTTTTTTGCTAGCCTCAAAAAACTACTTGTCTTTGCATGTTAAACATATGGAGAAACACTTTATTATTTATAAACCTCTAACATATTTCATATTTAATAATAGAATTCTGTATATTTGCCAAAGCAATTGACAGTTGATGTCTCTGAGATTATGCAGTGTCATCTTGTATCAACGTGGTAAACATGACAAATTCCTAATCTAATACATATAGCATGAAAATGTCCTAATCTAATACATATAGCATGAAAAATTATTTCCTTTTATCGGTATGATTTTTCTTTTACCTATGAGTTTCACTGAGTATCCCCCACTCCTGTATTGTTTGCCTTTGTACTTTTTTGACACAAAGCGCTCAATTACTTTTATTAGGCTTCCTCTTCTTTATCAACTCTAAATCAAACTTGGCTTTGTTTTACATAAGTTTTCCTATGTTATTTGACATTCTTTTACCTATCTTGAAGACCTTCCTAGTTTTGCTATGTATGGTTTTATATAGAACAATAAGAACTGCCCTCAGAATTTCACATTAAGCTCTATCAATAAAATAGGAGCAATGTAAAATCTTCCATAATTTTTCCTTTTTTTTTTTTTTTTTTGGTGCAATCAGTGCTTTGAAAAATCCTATTCCTTTATTTAAAGAAGGTTCTATACTGGCTGCACAATCATTGATACAGTACTTACAGCTAGGCTAATTCAGAAAAAAGTTGAGAGTAGCGCTAGCATCTCTACTTAAATCGAAGTACAGCATGAGCTTGTCAGCTGAGTAGGTCTCAAAGATCCTCAGAGAACTGTCCCATTCTCATAGATTCTGTAACCTATTTTCTCCTTTCATAATGGTACAAAGCTTGTATAAGAGAAAATGGGTAAAGAAATTTCTTATCATGGGTAGACTCACGCAAGGCTTTGTACCTGCACATTCTGTTCTTGGACTCAGTTTTTTCAGGCCATGACAAGGAATATGAGTTCGCTATAAAACTGATGGTGGCATGTTCAGCCTCAAAGTGAGATCAGAATCCAAGGTCAATGAAGTCATCATCCAGAAGTTCTTGTTCACTGTCAATGGTATGACTGCTGGGGATTCCGGCTATCTTTCATAGGTTTATAGCAGGATGTCATGTCTCATGAATAATATCCAAAACGTGGCTATCTTGTTTCTGCTGGGGCCAGGACAGTCTTGCGGCCCTCGCATCCTCATAGTTAACATGACTGATATTGGTTGACATGTGTAAGCTAAAGCAATGCTACAAGGCTTGAGAAATACGAAGTTTAACCATTATGCAACAAAATGAGAAGCCTCATCATTTGTCTAATCAGCAACTTAATAACAGACTAATGAGCAAGATGTCTGAGTTCCATCAGAAGACTAATAAGGATCTATACAAGACAGCAGTCATAGTGTACCTACATACACTAGGAGGAGGATGCACGCACTAGGAAGCGTCCAAATTCTGCCTTGAAAGACAGTAAGGTGAACAGAACACATGGCTAATGACAGCCACTTGTAAATGCACTCAGCATATGAATAAAGTACCTAATCAATTAGAAAATGCATGATTTACATAGGATAGAAGAGGATAAACAGCAAGAGGACGTGTGATGCAATGAAAACAGTATACAAAGCTTTCTTCAAATCTTTGAATTTAGGCTGCTGGACAGTTTGATTCTCTGTGTTGTTTGATCACGGGTATGCAGCTACACCAGCTACTTCACGTATTCACCTGCACACAGAAAACCACATGACAAACTCCCTGTCAGCTCCAATTTTGTTTCTGAGTAAGGCTGAATAAATCTGGTCCCTGGACAAGATAATGCTTCACAGTCTGTTTCTACGCCTTAACGTGTGGTCACATACGCTAATAGTCATGGGTGAGTAGCTGATTCCTGAAGAACAGACAATGCATAATGTTCCAGATGAACAAACAGGTCTTAGCGTAATGAGAGCGGTCAGAGGAACAGTGACCTGTGGGAGAGGCAGACCGTGAAGTAACAACCAGCATGTACCTTATCTACCTTGAAAGCATCTTCCCCATATCAGCAATAACTCGCCATGAAATCTTTGCATTCCCAAAGTACACTTGACTTGCTGCTTCTGTAACACTGTTTGCTGATTTTACGCTAAACCAAAATCGCATCCCAGGCTCTTATAATTTCCCTTGCTCTTCATGAGTCAAAGTCCAGTGCAGAATAGTCACCATATCTAACAGCTTGAACTGTTAGATATCCATCATAATTGTCTAAAATGTGTATTTGCGGGCATGATTATGTTCTATTTCACTGCAATCTCTTCAGTATAAACATCTTAAAGGTAGAGTTCTAACTGCAGTAGACTCAGTATGAGTCGTGAGCAAGATTTCAAGATTCCCCAAGCAGACTTTTTTTTCAATCACTAGTTTTGCTTGTGGCAAGTGAGACCATGAAGTGTACGCTAAGGTCCCCTCAAATATTCCATATTTTAGCACATCAGTCTCAGTAATCAGCAGATAAAGGCTTTGGCTTGAAACAACTGAAGACAAACTTGCTTTAATGTTTCAAAAACCCTTCAAATACAGTATACAACCGAGCTGGAGAGCAGGAGACTAAAAAGGAAGCTCAAAGATATTCAGGTACTACTTTCTAACCATTTAAAATTCACTAGCTCAATTTGTAAGCTGCACACTAACAGAACGATCTATTCTGCATAAGGATAAAAAGAAATGGGAAAAGTAGAAGTATCTTTGGTTGAAAAAATGGTAACCATCAATCACCAGTGACAACTAGAAACATTAGGAAAAAAAAATATTGGTTGCTAAAACTCTATCATGACTTATGAAAAGATCAGAAGACCCTGCAACAGTAAGGTATAAGTATTACTTTTGTCTACAAAGAAGGTAATTTTTCTAAGATATACCTTAATAATACATTTTTTCCCTGCTATTAGGTAATTAGTTTATGACATGAAGTGAGTAACATGTAGTCTTTACTATCCAAGTCATTCATGTTAAACATATGAAAAAAATTCACAATCATTGTGAAATAATGTGCAAAGAAAGTCTAAGTACGCAATTCAACAGACTGAATAGATAAACTGCCTTTATATAACTGAATAATGTACTTTCTATTTATGAAGTAAATACACTTTCCATATTCCCCAGCTGTGTTAATGTGCTGAAGGGAGTCTGTAGTAGCAAGTGAACCGTTATGCTTAGTAAAGTATCTTTCCAGGGTGAGTGGCGGATTTTTTTCCCCCCCTTGGATCAATTTGTAAGAGCTTGAACCACAGGTTCTGGAACATTTAGAAGTGTGTCTCTTACAGAAGTACGCAAATACCTTTAAATGAAAATATAAAGGCAGAAAAGTCAGAAACTGCAACTCAAAATTAAGACACAAGAAATTGAGTTCTGATTTCATTTCTCTCTCCATTTCTTCATTCCTATTATCAAGAGTTAATATTCAATATCATGACCAGAAGTTGCTCCTGAAACTTCAGAACCATACCTTAAAATATTTTAAAAGAGTATACTGGATCAAAAATACAAGAAATAGTCATTAACATATTAAAAAAAAGATAAATTAAATCTGGCATTAAGTTTTTTGAATGACTACATACAATTTCCATGCAGATATTAGTCTTACTTGGTTCTATGGTTTTTACAGAGATGTACCGAGTATCCTGCATCTAGTGACACTTAATTAAGTTAAGTGTCTTACATGGAAGAGAAAAACATTCAGAACGGGAAAACCGTGAAGAAAATATCCTTTGCACATACATGAAATAACTAGAATTCTTATTACAGAGATAAGAAAATACCTTAAAAGATGTGCAGACTGAAAAACAAAAAACAAGCAACAAGCACAATATTTTCACCTCTGTAGTAGGCCTTAGTTATTGCATCAAATTCTTCTTGACCAGCGGTGTCCCATAACATTAGCCTGACGTCCTCATCATTAACTCTGAAATAAATGACATAATTTTGTCATTGATACAAAAGCAATTCAGATCATTTGACATAAAAATACTCCTATTTCTACAGTGTGTTTGGATACGAGTAATTTAATTCAAGTTTAACTTGATTTAATGTTATCTAATTTAATACTAATAATGTTTCACCTCCGTATCGCAGTATGGCAACAGACCCTCAATTACATTATGTGCTGTTTTCTGACAATTCATATTACATTTTCCTCTTCCTTTCCACCTTTTCCTCTATGAGGAAAAATAATAAAAGAAACAAAATAAGAGATGAGGTGCCTCAGTAATGATCCGTTTGTCTTTTTAATCAGCTTAAATGATTTACAGAATTGCTTATTTCTCATTACAATAATATTTTCCTTTTTATAAAATATCATTGGCTATTATCTGCTTACATTACATAAAGAGCCTAGATCTGTACCGTATTTATTTTTTCCCACACTTACTTTACCTATATTGATAATAAATTTGTATAATCATTTTATCATAAGCTCTTCCATTTTAGATAAGAGATGACCCTCCCCTCCCCCCCCAAAAATCAGTAAGTGGTAGTAAACACATGAAACCTGTTTTTAAAAAGCTTGATAATGACAGAGCTTCCATATTTTAATTTGTTTTTGAGTTATAATTCTAAATCTTGGATGGAAAACAGAATGGTATGATTTTAGGCTACTGTGCCAAAGATGACACACCTCCCTTTACTTAGCTTCAGAGACAGCAGACCTTGTGTTTCAGGTCTTGATAAACCTTAAGGTTACAAAAGAACAAAGAAATGGAGGGAAGGCAGAAATAAATAGTAAGACATCTGTTTAATACATACTGGATTTGTCTCTCCAGGAAATCTACCCCAATAGTTTTCTTGTAGTCTTTTGTAAAAATCCCCTTGCAATATCTCTGAATCATACTGGACTTTCCAACAGCTCCATTTCCTACTACCACCACTTTGATGGCCACTTCCATGTCTTCTTCCAACATCTTTGCAGCTCAGGCAACCTTCTAGCTAATTCAGGAAACTCTCAATTCTGTAAATAAAGTAAATAGCTACGTTCATAAAAATGTTGTGAACAGAAAGCAAGAGGAAAGATGATCACACATCAGGATACACAAAAACCTTACAATTTATTTCCAACTCTGCCACAGGCTACTTGAGTGACTGTGGAGAAGATATTTAATGCGTCTGTACTTTTATTCACCATTTATTAATCAGAAATGAAAACGACTGTCATTTTGAAAATTTAGTTTATGAACTTGTTAAGAGAGGGATAGTGGTTCTTTTTGCTGTTGTTGTTTTTTCAAACTGCCTATGGTTCCATCCTGGAATCCTATCTCTGCTTTGACTTCTAGACAATAGCATACTACAAATAATATGTTATAGTTGTGATGATAAGTAGCCCTAAGCCTACATTATTTTATTGAAAGGTAATACATGGGAACAGAAATATTGTACCATACCAGTTAAAAAAATAAAGTTATTATTTAGCTAGAAAATAAATATCAATACACAAATAATATTAAACAATATGCTCCATAATACCTGTGACAGCTTTATTATTATCATCACTAAGATGCCACGTGTCAAGGCTTGCTCCAAATTACAGCTATTTTAAATGTTTACCTGACAAAAATAGTACTGGCTAAACATGCAGTCCATGTTATCTCTATGAACAGTTAAACATACATCTGAAATACAGGATCTAAAATACTTTAAAATGCTATAAAATACTTTTAATGAGTTTCTTATTTTCAATTTTTATAGCTAAAGTCCAACCACAAAACATCCCCTTGGTGCCTGCAGGCTAACGGCTGGCTACCATGAACTCTGCGCCTCACAGCTTACGAAACAAATCTTTTGATTTCAGCAGGCTGTGTGAACAGGAGAAATATTCTTCCACCACGAGAACGCGTTGCCACATGTTGATTGTATTGCCGACGCTCTGCTGCTAACAGCTACGCCAACTTCCACTAATCAATCCAGCGTGTCGTTAATCTAAAATATGGCAAGTTGCAACTTCAGCCATTTGTTTCCTTATACTCGCTTCAAGTGTTCTCACCTCACACCAGTGCTGACGCGTTCAAACCGTGAAACCTATGCAATTCTGTGATTATACCCCTTCCTCCCGCGCTCACGCATCTGTCTGAACTTGTCCTTGTGAGCGACGGATAACCAGCATGATGAAGTACATTTGCGTGTGCTGTTAAGTGCTGCTAAGCGCACTGCTATCATTCAATTAATTTTTGGCGCGTGAATCAAGAACGCTACCCTTACTACATTTTATCTGATAACCCAGAGGATGTAGCATTTTTCAAAGGTCATTTAAAAAAAGAGATGCTGAGTAATCCAACTTTCTCAAAACGTTTTAGAAACGCTTACACTTGGAATTCCCTCTTGGAAGAGCTGAAAGTAATATATTAGAGTTACTGTAACGATGTTTCACTCGGGTTTGGGGTGTTTTTTTGGGGAGGGAGGGAGGGAGGGGTGGGACGACACGCAAGCACACACACAAGCTGCGTTTCCCCCGCGCTCGCTCGGCTATCATCACAGCGATCCCTGGCCTCTGCGCGGAAGCACGTTTCGCCCCGTGAGGTCAGGAATCCTCCTTCCGAAGGCGGAGGAAGCGCGGATTTTTTGGTTTTTTTTTTTTTTGTTTGTAAAAACGCCTTGCCCGCGGCGGCAGGCGCCTGGCTGGCAGGGCTGCGCTGCGCTGCCCGCCATCCCGGCCCGGCCTCACCCGCGCCGGCGGCGCTTCGCTCCATCCCCTGCCGCTGCCCGTTAACGACGCACGCGCGCGCCTCGACTGGAAGCGCCGCTCAAACTGCCGCCCAGGCGCCCCCCTCGCCGCTCCCTGGCGCAGCCGGCGCCCGCCGCCCCCCTCGGCGCGGCCGCGCTCATGGCGGAGGCTCCCTAGCCCGGCCCGGCCCGGCCTCGCCGCCTCCCAGCCCCGCTCCCCTCCGGCTCCATCCAGCCGCCCGCAGCGCCCTCCCGCCGCGGGGCGCCCCGCTGCCCGCCCCGCTCACCACCGCCTCGCAGGACCGGCGCGGCCGGCGCTCCGCCACAGGGCGCGGCGGCGGCGGCAGCTCCGCCTCAGAGGCGGCGAGGGAGGCAGAGAGGGAGGCGAGAGGAAGCCGCTGCCCGCGGCCGCCCAACCCGGACGCACATCCCCGCTCGCCGCCCGGAAGAGCTGACGGGGCCGCGGGCGCCGCCCGGGGCGGTGCCGCCACCGCCGCCGCCTCCGCCCCCGCGGCCGCGGTCCCGCTATCTCGCCGGGGTCAGGGTCGGGGTCGGGGAGGAAAGCGGGGGGCGGGCGTTTGGTCAGTGAAAGGTTTCGATCTGAATTCTGGGGAAAAGAGCCCCGAAAGGCACCTCGCCCTAGCGGCCAGGTACATCAGTCCCTGCCTGAGTCCCCATCAGGTGGTCTTTCTTCTTTGCCTTGTCTTCCGAGAAAAACAAAACTTGGGTATGAGCCTCATGGACTTTCCTCAGGCATTTGTTTAGTTATTTGTTTTAATAGATCTGCAGTGTGCACATAGTGCTCTGGATGTTACGGGGTTTTTTTAAATTTGTTGACCAAGGTTTCAGATGGCCTCTGTGAAGCCCATGAGGCGGCTCGAGAGGCACCAGGGCGCTCGCTGCGGGCGTCCCGCCACACGCCCACTGCAGCACGCGGGGCCTGCCGGCTCTCACGCCTCCCAGCCACCTCCGAGCGCTGCCTGTCGCGTGCCAAATTCCTATCCTCAAAGCTCTGTGTAAACCACAACGTGATACGTTTCAGCATGATTGTAGACATGGTAGTCTTAAGATGTGAAGAGGTTTCCTTTATTTCCAGTTACATCGGCTAGTCCGATAAAAGATGCACCCTGTCTTAAAACCTCCTTCTCTTTTCGTATTGCAAAGCACATCTCTGACCTGAGTTGCTCCTCTGAGTGCCCAGCACTTCTGCTATTCAGGACCCAAGTGTTACCAAGTTCAGGTTGTTGAAAACATCTCTGCACAGCTGAGGTCTCGGTATCCCTGTCAGATGGGTCCTGAAGCTACATTTTCACTGCAGAGTTATTAGGCATTGCCTGCACTTGAGTAAATACCTTTTGGATTAGAGCATTTTGCAGCTACAGGTCACAAAAACAGTCAAGCTGTATGGATTGTTTTTATTGCGAAACTTAGGCTTTTGTTTTGTTCGTGATGATCCAGGCTGCTAGCCTCGAATCTTACTGCCTGGCAGGGCTTTTGTGAGCTGAACTAGTTATGCCAGCAATGCTCACTAGCTGAACTTCCCCATTGTCTTGATGAGGCACTTGGGGTGCATGGCTGGGACTTGTCTCACCTAAGATCTGTGCTGCAAACGTTTGTACGGTGTGGTTCGCCATCAAACAGGCTAGACAAGCTGTTCCCTTAAGGTTCCTCTGTTGACTGTAAAGGAAGCCTGTGATGAGTGGTTCAGATGTATCTTTCTGCACTGCAGCTGTGTAAAATTAGAGAGGATGAATCCTGTCCTAAATGTCCTAATTTGGATACTAAGTTAGTGACTGCTGTAAATTATTTTAATTTTCCATCTTCTGTGCCTTAAGTTCCGTATATTGGGCAATGCTTTCACGAAGTTCAAGGCTATAACATTTACTATAACTATTACATAGCGTTACTATGTCTGTAATGCAAAGGATGCTGAGATACTTCTTCATGAAGCCCCAACAATTTAGTGAGGGCAAAACATTCCAGCATATCTTGTGGATATATTGAGCACAAGTCAGGGAACTTATTGTGGCCCACAGAGGAGAGAGAAGAAGGAAGGAGTTGATATATTGACAGATTTCAAGTCCTTAGCATATAGGTGATTTAGTGACTAGATCCCCTTACATAGTGATGGGATCAGACAGCTGTGTGATATGCTTGCAACTAAGAAATCGTATCACTTTTCAAAGATGAATTTGTCTAAATTAAAATTCCAGTCACTGGATCATATTACACCTTTTTCATTGAGGTAGGTTAGCACCTGCTCTTGGATGTCTTTTCAAGTACTAGGACACAGTAATGAAATCAGCTGTGAACCTTCTCGTCAATAAGCTGTAAGGTGTGCAGCACTGAGTCGCAGTCTCAGGCTTTCTCTTTGCTACTCCGCTGCATGACAAAGATATCATGCTAACACTTGCTGAGAGACACTCTTCTCCACAGTTCAGCAACTCAGAATTAGATATGAACCCTCTGGGCTTTGCAGAAGGCTTGAGTTGGAACCCAAGTTCTGCCTTTCACATCTCTCTTCACAGACATTCTTCATTATTCCTGTCTCTTTCGCTTTTCTGTTATTAAGAACCTTACAAACTGATTATTCTGACCTACCATTTTGTTTTATCTTCTCAGATTGTCAGTTTGTTAGAGGACAAATATTCTCAAACTGCAATTTCGCTACTTCACATGTAGCAGAAAATGGAATGTATTCAGTATCTTATCTAGTCTATAGCGTTTCACGTCTTTTGATATTACTTATTTATGTAGAGATTTTCTCAAATCAGTCCTTCAAAGTTTGTTGTATTTCAGTGTGTGCTTTTATGTAGTCTTCTTTATGATATCAGAAGAGCTAATTTTCAAAAAAAAAAAAAAAAGTCTATAAGAAACCATCAGAGTAAGCTAAAATTAAAAGCAACCCAATGTTTTTGTTAGATTCTCAGTTTACATATCATGCCCAATACAGTGTCCTCTCAAGGCAATTTTGTTTCCTTTCTTTCCTTAAGTACAACCTCTGCTGCAAGCTGGAGAGAAAAGCCACCACCCAAACACAGGAACATCTAGGTATGAAAAAGATATGCAGTTTGAATGCCACAGTGTAAAAGTGTCAGTAGCTGTGTGTTTTCTTTTTTAAGGAAAGCCTTTCTGTGTAATATAAAGGCCCATTTTTAAAGTCAAATTTACATCAATATTTACCAAGCAGGCAGAAGTTCTTAGAGGCCGTAATGTTTTTCATTGTTATTTGTTTTTCCTTATCATTTATTTCAATGATATATTTCATTCATTTTCGGTTTTCATATATTTCACAAATATATAATATAAAGATGTTGAATATATGTTTGTATTCTTTGATACCAATGATCACATGATACAGACTGACATTGTCACTTCCTAATCTTAGGGTTGAGGCTATATCATCAAGATAAGAGAATGCAAGGATTGTGTTGCATCAGTGTATTTTTTGTGGCTACTTTTGTAACTCAACATTTTTCTGACTGCAGTTATTAATGAATTATTTTGTAAATCTTAAATATGCCCAACAAAAAGAAATATGTGATGTATGAGTAAAATCTATTGAGTATTGATTTGTCAACAATTCCGAAAACGTAACTCATGCTGAAGGCAATTGTTTTTCTGCTTAGATTCTTAGTTGGGAATAAGTTAAATATAACAGGATAAGTTGCTGAAAGTGGTGCATTCAGAGGTGCTGTTGAATTATCAGGTACAGGCAGTGCGTCATGTAATGACAAAGTAGATTTTCTAAATATAGTTACTTCTATTAACTCTATAAAAGCTGATAAAAATCAAAATACTTGATCTATGTGCTGTATGTTTTTTGAGGGGTAAAAATTTAAAGAAAGAAATAGAAATATGAGGACAATATCAGGACTGAAATTCTAAATATTGGCTAATTCAGTATTGAAGAAGAAGAATCATGTATAGTTTTAGTATTTGCTATAGCTTCATCTAGAAATGAGCTTGCCTGAGGAAAACACTGAAATTGTTTAAAATGGTGTGTATTTAGAGTTACTAATAAATTTGTATTAGCAGAGCTGTTTGTGGTAACGCAGTTGCTTCTCTTTCCCTGTTTGTGCTCGTTTTAAGATATAGCCACCGAATGAAATGGAATAATTGCTTGAGAAAGAGGGAACTACACCAAACAAGAAGAAAATGAAGGCATTAGCCAAAGAGTGGTTTCTTTAAGACTTGACAAACAACAAAGACAAAAGACATAGATAACAAAAGAGGGAAGAAGTGAGTCAACATTAGCAATAAAGACCTTGACATTAGTATTTGCATTAGCACCATATCCCATGGAAAAGCAATCTTTCATATGATGGATCTCCAAATCAAAATTTTAATGACCAGGTGGAAAAACGAGGAGCACTAGAAGCACACGCAGAAATTATTTGGGAATAAGAAAACAAACTAAATACACTTCTGATTAAAATTTACTGCTGAAGATAACTAAATAGAATTTTTAAAATAATGATCAGATAGCTTGAGTAGTCAATTTTTTTATTTTTAATTGCTTTATTTAACTCTGGCAGGATACATAGAGCCTTCTAAAGTATTGCAGAAAACACAATGCTCACTATAGTCAAGCAAAATATCAGCTTTATTTGTGGTTTGTTTTCAGGGAATGTGGCTAATTGGAGCCACATTACATATGATTTTCCAAAGTCTGGGGTGACAGAAATAAGTTTGAAGTTCATAGAGTTAAACAGAGGCACTTAAGTTTGTCTAAAATCATATAACAGAGATTGTATGAGTTTTGGATCCACTGAGGACTTCCAGCTTGCCTGGAAATCAGTGGAGCTGAAGACTCTGAGTAATGTAGAAAACTGTTACCTATAAACATACATACATACATACAGATATACCTTCCTTAGGGTACTTTCACCTCCATATGCAAATGTTGACCAAAATGCATTGCGAAAATACATTTTCTGCTTCTGTGTCTTCTGTGAGTAAACACTTGGCAGTAGTCAGAGTTATTGTGGGAAAATTAACCTGATATTCAACAGGAAAAAGTCAAAAGGTCTAAGCAGGACAGGGAAAAGTTAGACACTTCCATTTCCTGTAGTCTTGAGAGACTATTGAAAATAAGTGCAATTAATCAAAACAAAACTACTCAGAAACCTAAGCTGTAAAGAGTTTTTCTTGCTACCTACTGTCATTTTTAAGTGCTTTTCAGACTTTCTGTAGAGCTATATTTTAATCCTCATGAGAAATTATAGGAAAATGTTCCTATTAAGGGCAAAAGCTCCCTGATGATAAACTAATGCCATTAAGCAGTTGCAGTCACAGCATGTAATAAGTGAGAAATGAGTGAGGTAGTTCTCATATGCAATTATGACTTTTACAAGAAGTTTGCTACTTTTCTGCATAAAAACTGTGTCGTTCATCAACATTTAATTTTCCCCACATTTTTAATATTCTTTTGAGTCTGCAAAGGCTTTATAGAAAATGCATGATTTGACAAAAATGTTGTGTGACCTTTTCTCTGTTTTATGGGCTGATCTTGGCAGTCAGTAGACCTGCTGCTCTCCAGTCCAGTAAGATTTGAAACTTGGTGTGACAGGAATTAGAGAAAAAAACGTACCTGTGTGAAGCCCTGCAGCTAGGCTGGTAACGTACTTGCCTGGTTTTCAGAGTTTTGTTACTGGAGATACTTTTCGGGGAGAGGAACTGTTCATAATTGTCACATAAGGAGAAGCAGGAAAGTTTCATGTACAGTGAATCGTATGTTCGTAAACGATTTTTGAAGGAAGCTAACATCTTACGTTCCACTGATGTAACTATTTAAAATCTGCTCTATTAGATAGGAGCCATTCATTTACTGGATGGAGTACAGTATCCTTATTTTTGGAAGCATTAGTTCTCCATACTACAAATTTTGCGTGCTCGTGGGAGTCTTTGGAAACACCTGTTGCTAGAAAGCAGTTTAAACGTGGCCTGCCACGTTACTGCTGTTATTCCAACTCAGACTGTGAAAACTAGGCCATTTCAGACAAAAAATGCTGTAAAACACATTCAATATAGGAGATCATCAGAAAACAATTTAGTTTGGGGATATACCTTTTTGAAATCAAGACACTGATTATCCCCATCTAAATAACCCATTGAAATATTGCACTACTACTCTCCAAAACAACACAAGTATTTTTGGGGAAAATGTTGCCATGATTTACCACAGTATGAGTCTTGTATTTAGCATGTGCTACAGATCTGTTTATATGATATCTCATCTGGTTTCTGATGTGAAATGCCATCTGTCTTGCACTCAGTCTAAGGAAAAGTAAGTTGTTTGCTGATCTGTGTGACTAAGAGATTGGCAGATAGATATTTTGAGGAAATTAGTGTGAATTTGTAGGTAATTTGTATTATTAACATTACATATTTATATAGATTATGCAGCTTTCTTTTAGCAGAACATATAACAAAATGGAAGTATAAAATTATTAAGATATTACCCTTTTGATAACTGCAGTTAAAGGAGAGCTGTAACATAGTCTTGACGCTGCGACCGGCCGTTGGTTGATTCTGTGGCAGCCAGTGTTGATAAAGTATTCCACCTACAGTTATGACTTAAGCTTCATAATGCTGTGAAATTAAGATGTCCTAGTATCTCACATTTTGTAGATGAGAATGTTTTCAGTATCAAATAGGATTCTTTAGGTAGAGAAAAAAATACTCTATTTATATTCTTGCTGAAATGTGGATTCCCATGGTAACATTTCCCATGGTTAAACCAGAGAAATAGTTTGCAGCCACAGAATAGTTTTGGTAATGTGCAACTTCAGGAAGTTGTTTGCTGAAGTATTTCAGGACTGAGTTTAGATACTTTTGTAAGTATATGTACAAAATGTAACCGAATCTGTTTCAAGGGACTAAACTCCTCTTATTGTCCTTTTTACACAAGTGCAAAGGAAACTGAAATGTAAATGAAGTTGCCAAAAAGGGCACTCTACAGAGTGAAGCAAGATACATTTTGCATTAGAGCAGTCAAGCTCTCAGGAAGAATGATCAAGAAAACTGGTGTAAGGGTACTAGGCCAATTTGCTGTGAAATAAATATAATTAATTTGTATTTACTGACCTAAACTGAATAATTCTGATGCAAATGAAGCAAAATGTTGCATTTTATTAAGAGTGTGCAGGCAAAGTGTTACCAAGTGTTTTGACTTTACTCAGTAAAGACAGCTTTAAAACAAACCACTTGTATTTTTTATAGGGCTACACTGCCCTCCCTCCCTCCAGCCTTGCTTGTGGCTGACAGCCTCCAAAGAAGGCCTCATTTTCTGCCAAGGGCCCTTAAACTCTCACAGTGTCAAGAGCAGAGAACGAAGCTGAAGTGTGTAGTTACTGTGGGAACAATACCTTTAAGTGATAATTAAATACAGTTCTTCACGCAAACTTTATGGCCAGTCCAAGGCACAGCCTATGCAATGATACTTCCGAGCCTCTAAAGCAGGATGATGCTTGGATGATGAAGCTGCCTTTCTGAATTATGTTCCCTCATCAGAGCTGCGGCTTGTGGGTGCTGCGAGGCCACAGCGGGAAGGCATATGGTGATCCTGGGTCTGGGCGGCTGAGGCAGAGTTTGCCCGGGGAGCAGAGCCGTGGAACGAGAGCCTGTAGATAGCACCTTGCCCCCGTCAGCCTGCCCATTTGCACCGCCTGCTCCACCATGCGTGTTTCTATTCACATGATATGTAGCATCATTCCAAAAAGCATATCTTGGCTGCATACAGCTTTATCAAAAGCTTTATCAGACATTTGTGTTTATTAAGCCTCTCATTAACCATAACTTGGTCTGTCTGCTGTTGCAGTAATCACTGAGGGAATCACAGCATAATATAATCCTGCCATGAGTCCAAGCAAAAAAGTCAGATTTTTTTCTCACATTAATTCAACCAAGCAATTTCTGTTTGTTTATCAGGAAATACAAGAATGTATTATGTTTTTCTTCATTTAAATATCAGAAAAAGAGTAGGTGAATCGTATGTGTGATATCTTGGTAGGTCCTTTGAACCTCAATATTTCTACTAATTTCTTGAGGCATTCCATTGTATGTGTGTCAGGTGAGACTTTTCTTTCTCATCTCAACTGGAGTTTGTCTCTTTCTCTAATTTGAAGACAATTAGGTAAAAGCCAGTGATGACAGCATTTCAAATTAAGTAGAAAAGTTACATATTAAGCTAAACTATTTTGTTTTTAGAAGAATATTACATTAGACATTATGCCAACTATAAAGGTTGTCTGAAAAAAATCCCAAATATTAATTTCAGCAGAATTATTACCCAAGTGCTCCAAGCCTAGCAAGTTTTTCATCAAACTAATTTATTGGGACTGAAAGGGCAGACTGGAACAAATGATAAAATGCAAAAATATGCAGTTATTAATTGTGCTATAAACATAATGTATCATAACAGCTTGTTTTCTGAGGTTGGATTTAGTGTTTTAATCACGAATGGCTAAAATTTGCCTATTCTCTGTAGAGGAGGACATTACTACAAAATTATGTTCAAAGATATTACTGCACAAATGGCATGAAATGTACCTTCTTCAGGGTAGTTACGATTCTCTCTACGCCTACATAGTTATTTCTATTGTTCTATATACCCTGTATGTTATACCTTAAAATACTGTAGGCCTATTTTAAATAGCTGCCGGGAAGAGGCACAAATACTAGTTATTGATTGCTCTGTCCTGGTGGCTGACCTGTCATTTATGCCTTCTGCACAATGTAGGATTCTTGTACATTTGCCGTTAAGTAACTACGAATTTCCTGGGATTTTTTATGTTTCGTTGGGAATCATTGTTCTTGGGCAACCCCTATGATTGCACAGCTTTGAGAGGAATTTAGCTATATTAAAGTTGGTGTGTTTTTTTTAACATCAAAAATTTTCATGAAGTAGTAGTTTGCTGTGGGAATGCATTAATTGAGATAAAATGTCATTTTGAAAAAATTTTCCTCTTCCTCCCCCAAATATTTGGACCAATATGCTGCAGGGACACACTGGAGGGATAAAAGATTTCAGTTCAAGTCAGGCAGAAGAGGGATGTGAGCATCTCATTTTTCCAAATTGTAGCTCCAGGTAAGTAAGACTCTACCTGTTCAGGACCACCAACATCCTACAGGCTAGGGCAGACGGGTGGAGTTTGGCATCACAGAGGTCCTCTTCACTCAGAACATCGACTGTAACTAGTACTCTTTCAGAGGCCCTGCCTCCATGAGCCAGCACCCAGGACCAGTATCGCCTGTGGCCAGGCCGAGACTGCATCCCGGGCCAGTCTTCCTATTGTCCGACAGCAGTTTTGCGGGAGAAAGTCAGCACCTGTTCATGGGCCTATATTGTCTTTAGGGGGTGACTAGAGCCGAGTTCAGGATCAGAAGGGGCTTACAGAGCTGGGCTAGCTGCCCTGCAGTGCCAGCACACTTCCCTCAGAGCCACTATCATGTTGCCATGAAAACATGGCAAGAGCCATGATTTTCTAGGGATTCTTGCTAGTCTCAACTTCTTCACTTTAACTGGGAACTAGCTTGGTGTGGGCAAATCCGCTGCTGCTTTAGAGTCTTTGAGCTCATTTGACAGCCCTCCAGGGGCACACATCACCTCAGAAATGCAAGGAAATAAATAGGTAGATAGATAATTAGCAGGCAACGTCTTTGCTGCAAATTCAGCATGTCTTTGTGGGCATGCCCTATTTTTGAGTGTTCCCTTCCTGGCTCCTTCTTGGTAGTAGATGTTCCAAACGGAACATAGAAAACTTCGTAAACTTGTAGTTAAGAGATCTGAATGTTGAGAGTTCAAACCCTGTCTAGCTGCAATATGACTGGAACCCATTGTTTCCCGGATGAATGCTCAAAAATTAGGCCTCTATGTGAAAAACATTCTTCCCCAAAGAAAGCTGTTTTTTTGAGTGTTACTGGGAGTTACTGGGAGTGTAACTCTCTGCCTGACTCCTGACCATTTCATACATCACGTTAGGCAAATACCAAAGTCAGTTTTGCGACATGCTTTCCAGGAGCTAGGTGCTTGTTCGCACCTGTAGCCCTTCGCAACTCTAACGCTGTTCTCCACCTTGCCTGGAAACACAGAGAAATAACTTAACTTTATGCTTAAGGGCTAGTTCAGATGTAGTGACGTTCATTGCAGTGTCTCCAGTTTTACCTGAGCAGCTTTTTTTTTCCTTTTGCTGGACTGTCATTATACATCTAAACTAGATTTTAAAGTGGACTAGGACTGAGAATATATCTGTCCCACTGATTTCAGGAAAATAATCACAATAATGAGCTTCATAAAGTAGAAATTTATAGATTTGTATTCTGTAAGTAAAGTAGATTGTCTAGTGCTTTTGGAAATATCTGTCTAAGGAATCAGAAATCGCAACGGAAGAAAAAACAGCGTGGAAAAAAGAAATTTCAGACTCATTAAACTATAAGTCGCTCCTGAACATCAGCTCAAAGACTTTTCCTGTTTTCTATTTCACATTCATACGTTGCTTATTTATACTGTATGGCCAGTTACAGCCGAGACCGGGTTAGAGGTCTTAACCTCAGTATTTATTTCAGTAAGGAAAGCTCACAAGTGTTTTCCCCCAATGCCCGTTCGAGCTAGTAATATAACTTACCTTTCAGTGGAAAATATACATTGATAAAATTCATGTCAACTCGAATATAATTGAGAAGAGGAGGAAATTATTGCATAGGTTTTTGCTGAGAGCTGTGGCAAGCTGGTGCGATGCTGTAGCTTGTCTACAGAAGTAGGTTGTCTGTAGCACCTGTCAACACCAAGATTGACTTTCTCTGCAGCCGGCTTTGTTGAAATGAAGACAGCTCATGCTTAAATTCATAATGACACAGTAAGCCATTGAACTTCTGTGAAATGAGCAGACTATATCTTCAGAGGAAGCTGTAAGAAACTAATTTGTGAAAATCCACAATTGACTGACATATTGAAATAATAGGGGCCCCTCAAAGTTTCCTCTTCTGATATCAGTTGAGTTAGAACAAGACTGTATTTAGCCAAGTGTAACTATATGATTATTTTGCTAGCATGTAGATGAGATTTCATTATCTTGAAAACAGGAAGTTTTGTACCTTTTGGTATCACCAGATCCAAATTCTGAATCTAACCTGGTATCGTTATTCATTTGGGGATATATCACACTTCATAACTTTTCCTAGGAACACAGGTGGCAAGCACCCAGATTATATTGCTTGTGTCTGGTACTGAGAAATTCACCTTTGTAAATTCTGTTGTCATAACATTGAAAGAACCTGTTCTTGGAGCCTACGTTGTATTTTGAGGCCCCAGTATTATACTAAACCCCTTCCTTCTCATAGGGCATCCTTTCTAAGGCATCTGCCCTACAGGGTGATGAAGAGCCTTGTATTTTTTTTTTCCCCTCTGTTCCACATCCTCACGTTCCTGAAGTGCACTGATTTTGTTGTTGTAGTTACTGGATTGTTTTGTAGATTGTCTTTCTCTTGGTAAAGCAAATGAAGCTTTATAAGTGTCAGTGTGGGTCTGGATAGTCTGAACAGTTGGGGCAACTATTCTACTTTCTGGTTTGGCTTTTATAGCTTTGCTGCTGAATCACCTTCGGTAATAAAAGGAAAGACATATTAAGCTCCATAAATAAGACCTTTGTAAAAATCGGTAAAATGTTCTCCAGGAAAAGACTTTTAAATGGGCAACCCTAAAAATACTATGCTCAGTGTTTCTGGCCACCCTGAAGGAAGAATAAAAGAAAGATATACTAGCCAAATGGCAAGGATAAAGAGTCTGATATATATCTCTTTCTCATTATGTGAGTTTTATAAAAGGTGCCTGAAAGACTAAGGAGTGTGGTTTTTTTTTTTTATTGTAGAGTGGCAGGAGAAAATGAAAAAATAGCTATTAAATATTCTCATTGGCTTAATTAAGAGAGGTATAATGAAGCATTTCATCTGGCCATCTTTTCTAGCCAACAACAATAATCACTCTTAAAAAGAGAATGAAAGAGAGTAAAGGAAATACTACATCTACGTGCTGTCTGGGGAGAAGCTGTGACATAAAGAGTATTGGTACTCTAGAAATTTCATGTGTAGAACATTGAACAGATTATTCTTGCTGGACACTTTAGACTTAGAACTGTGCTATTTTTATAAGAAGGTGACATATTCAGTTCTATGGATAAAGGTATATTGTAGGCCTGTGTCATGCAGAACTATATTTAAAAAGTTGCACTTTCGTAAGTTAAGAGGTCACATCTAGCAAAACATGAGACTAGAAGTTTTTGCGCGAAAGTTACTTGAAAACAGAAAATTTGGTAGACTGCTTCCTTTCTTATTTTTTAAGATAAATGACATGGTAATGTGATATTTTGTGCTGCAATCAGCAGCATGAACTGCAAACTAATCTTTGTGCTGCTGATTTCATGCCTATGTTACTGATATTTGATAACTTCAGATAAATATCAAACTTCCTTGGTAACTCTCTTGTGTTTCCAGAGTGCCAGCCACAATGGCCTCGTCTTGTTTGTCACTGAGACACTGCCCTCTAAACGTACTCTGTAACAATATTGACTGTCGTTTCACAATGATTGTAAGTAAAAAAGAATCTCGGACAACAAAAACAGTATTTACATCTCTGTAAAGAATATTAAATAGACTAGAAGTAGTTTCAAGAAGTTAGGGCAGGCTGTGGCATGTCTGTAAGTAAAGAAACTCAGTTGCATTTATATGATAGATTAAAATGAAGGCATTATTGTGCAGGAGGTGGAATTAGGAAGACACTGTAGGTAAGCCTCCTTTGGATGGGATGGTTCAAACCACTTGGGAAAGGTTATTTTTCAGTGTCGTGAGACAGAAGGGGAAATATGGGATGAAGGAATCCCTTTTTTTACATTAACTCTTACTCCTGGGAATTTTTAACAAAAGGTTGAAAACACAGTTAATGTGTATAGGTAAAGTGGATTCAGATTGTCAAGTATAATTGGCAATTGGAAAAAGACCAACATTTTTAAAAAGGAGAATACAAACAGATTGCAGAAATGCAGAATGATATTGCTAACATGCTAATAAAGTTATTTAATTGGACAAGCCCTTTTTGTTATGTTTATTAGTGTCACTGGCACCAGGGACACTATAGGGTGTATCTAGAAGTCAGTGCGATTATAGCTGTAAGGCTGAGAGGACAAACTTTTTAAAGACTTTCATGTAACGTTTGCCATGGTTCTTAAACCCTAACAAACTAGGCACTTTCCTGTTTGCCTGGGGAAAACTGAAGTATGTTAAGTAAGATACCAATTACAGCATATCCTGCTGCCTCCCATATGCTTCATATTTACCAAAGAGTTTTCAGTTTATTTATACAAACATTATGGAGAGTGTAACAAAATCTTCAGTCGTTTACTTTAGGATTTTCTTTCGGTGCATGCTCTTGAGAAGTGAAGACCATCGTTTTGACAGCCCAGCAGGCTATGCTATGTAGAAGCTTAAATCCTGTCGGGGAGAAATGGCAACCTTTACTCGGTGGGCTGATGCAAATGGTTAAGCCCTGTGAAAGTGAGTGGAAGCCGAGCAGAAAGCCAGTGCCACTGAGGTGCTGAGCTGCCTGCTATGCGTGTGCTTTGGCCCCGGGGCCAGACCCGTCCCCTTCGGCCCATAGACACAGACGCCAGACTCTGAACCTGGGAAATCTCTGCAGTTATTAGAGAGACAGGCACACATAAAGAAGGAGCTATTCCAAGAACACTCAAAATTGTTCTCTAGGGCTACTTATCTCCCTGCATTGATAACAGAGGAAGGATATATCTATTCAGTTCCCCTTTTCCTAAGGCATTCTGAACTGACATTTGTCATATTTATTTTTAAAGAGCTGCAGTAATGAAAACTTTGCAAGTTCCCCCAGGGACTTCCTAATTGTAAGACGGTTTTTCCTAATGTCTGCCCTGATATTTTCCTTGCTGCAATTTAAGATCATTATAACTTTTCCTCTGTGATGGTTTTTGAAAATTGTTGGGTTTCCCACTCTTCCATACTGGTCTTCTCTTTATAAAGCTGAACAGTCCACTTATCTCTGTGATTTTAGGTCTCTGATTATTCTTGTTGCTGGACTCTTCAGGTTTTGTACGTCCTTCTTGAAATACGATGACCAGCTAGCTGCAAAACCATACTCCAGCTGAGACCCTCTCAAAAATAGATAAAAAATGTTACTTCACTGTGTACAGAAGTTTGCGCTTGTTTGTTGTTTGCTTAGATATCGGTCAGTTAAATAGATGCATTGGCTAATATTACTTTATAAAAGTAGTGAAGGGTGGGATTCGCCTTTCTTCAGCAATCTCAAAGTTACACATCTAAGTCTAAGCCTGTTGTCTATGGTCAGTGGAGAGAGGTAGGCTCTTCAAGAGGATGATTCATCCCATCCTGATAGAAGTGTCTAAGATATGTGGGATTAAATTAAAGGAAATTAATTGCCTCCCTTTTCCCCAAAATAATTGCCTCCCTTTTCTGTCTTAAGGAAGCCTAAAAGACTAGCTTAGGCTACATATCTGACTTTCTGAACTTCGTGACCATTTTCTTCCAGAGTTATAAACTGTAGTACTTTGGAGCTATTGTCTTCCATTGTTACTTAACAAATGGTTATCTTAGGGTCTAAATATTTACAGAGAAGTTTGTCTTTAGGTAGACAGATTAGAATTTTCTGAAGATTATTCAAGAAAATTAATCAGAAAAAAAGAACAAAATCTAGTAGGATTATTCCATGTAGCAAGTTCACTGGCTAGATTTTTTCTTATGGCTCTTTTTCAGTGTTCCAAAAAATGTTAGCATACACTAAAATGTAACTTTTCCGTCTGGATGTCATCTGTTTTCATAGGAATGTTAGGGCTTTTGGTGCTCTGGGCAAACTTCCTACTTCTGAGAGGTTCGACGATAAAGCTTGGGAAAACTGTATTTATAGTACAACTACACAAAAATTTCAATTATTTGTGTTTATCAAAACATTAAAATAAAAATTGTATTTTGCAGTTGATATTATATTGTCCCAATTTAGATAAACTTACCAGTTTAACTCATTTATAAAGTGATTTTGATCACTTTGATCATCCTAAAACAGAAAGTATATTAACATCGCCTAAAAATGTGTTGAAAATTATTAAGAGGCAAAATAATCATCTTACAGACGAAAGGAACATATGACAGCATATGGGTAGAAGGACAGTACCAAAGAATGTTATAAGCTACCAGTTTAATACAGTGTAACAACTGATTAAAATGACTCATTCATTATAATGATTTGAAATGATTCTTATTTGATGTTAAATTACTGGAATTTCTGGGCTGAGATAATGTTCTGCCTCTTACAAAGAGTGAACACTCATGTTTGCCAGTTTTTATGTGGGAAAAGTAAATGAGGAAATGTCTTACACACATGTACTGCTTATTATCATGATTATCCTGTGCTTCCCTTTATGTGGAGACAAAAGGCTGATCCAACTATTAAACAACTGCAGCGCATGATCTGAACTTTAAAACATTTCATGCTGTCATTTACACGGACCTACTAGCTTTGTGGGCTGATCCTTTCCCTTTTTCTTTTCATATTAGATATTTTGGATCACTTTAAACACGGCGATCGTACGTCAGTCAGCCTGTCAAGATTTTGAAGTTTAGCTAATTTCTCTCTCACTCCATCTGTTGTTTAAATTTTGAATTTGAGTAATGATGTTAATATGCTAAAAATTTGATAATGCATCTTTCTATGCTTCTTTCTTTTTCTACAAAAAAGAAACTTTGAAGACACTGAATGTTACACACGGAAAGGCACTAGTTTGGGGCACACCCTTTGTTGGTGCTGAGCTGCAGCAGGGAGAAAAGGCAGACAGAGGAGCCTATTTAGGAAGCTCTACCAATACCAGAAACCAGAGGTTCTGGAGCTGCTTAAGATTATCTGACTATCATAAGAAAAAAAAAAAAAAAGAACTGGAAGTACATATTACACACGGCAAAGAGAGGAGGCACAGACACGGATATTGTGTCTGTGGGAGTGATTTTGGGTTTGCTCCTTGAAAGGCAGGAGCAAAACTTTGTGCTTGTTTCGACAAAACTTCCATTCCTTGAGGTGGCCGCATGAAATGAAAGAAAGGCAAAAAATGGAATACTTATTTCTTTGTAGCTAATCAAATTGGCAGCTTCCCACATAGGAGACAGAGGATCTGCAAAGGAGTTTTTTGGCCTTGGTCGCATCTGGTAGCAGAAGATTTAGAAATAAAATAGTGGCAAAACGAGGAAAGTTTCTCTTCTGTGGATTCTCTGTTTGTTGACCTAGGGTAGTGAAGGCTGCACTGGAGCATCTGAAAGGGCTGAGGGAGTTTTTCAGTTGACAAGCTGTGTTGAAGAAAAGGGGAGTAGAACATATGAGTGACTGAAGGAGATGGGAAAATGGTAAGGCAATAGCTAATTGAAGGAGCTGCAGGATTAGAAGAAAACAGTAATGGGTTCATGTAAGGCTACATTTTATTATGATTTAGGGCTAAGTGTTGCATTTTTTATTTTAGATAAATGAGGAAGAGATAAAGGATGCCCTTCACAATTTTTTTCTGCCAACTTTCTTTAGAAACCATTAAAACTGTTCCCTACGACAGCTCTCTCCTGAGCACTTTTTTGGTCAAAAACCCCTATTTTGAAAAATATATTCATTGATTTTATGTAGATTGTCTTCCAAAGTCTTTACTTCAGAGAGGAATTGTTGAGGCAGCCAGATTAAATTCTGTTTATTTACCAAGAGCACATCCCATTTTCTTGAAGGCGTTAAGAACAGAACAAGAAGAGACTGTTTCCCTGAAGTCCCAGCCTTTGGCTAGAGGTCGGTCCTCGTCTTCTCCCACAGACACGTTCTCATGACTTTTTCTGTCTGCTTGACTTTTTGGCTGTTTGCTTTGTGATGTCTCTGCACATAGCCACCTAGGCTTTTTAGTTCCACATGATACTTCTTTCTCTATAAAGCTCAGCTTCTGCCTGGCCTCACTTGTGGTCTAAGTTTTTGGTTTTTTCTATAGAAACCTCCCCTCACAGAAAGCAGAACTACTTTCTGAACTTCCTTGATCTAAATAGTAGCACAAAAAGACTTACTGTACTCATCAAATTCAGTGAAGCTTCATCCAACTTTCATCATAACAGTGCAGAAGACAAAGACCTGGGGTTTTGTTTGGTTTTGAGAAGAAAATCCGAAGCTTATGTCCTATACCTCTAAAATAATATTTATCAGCAGTGATTTCAAGCTGTGCCTTTACAGTACACCTGCCCAGAATTTCACACACACATTGTATAAAATCAAGGGTGGGCATACAGTTTAAGCTTATCATTTTGACTACCTCTGTGCTCCAGCAGAACGAAGTACTCTTGGAGGGTGATTCGTCTTGTGATAAAGCATTAAAAATATGCACTCTGAAACATTTATCTCTCTCCAGTAGTCACTGAGGCAGCCAAGTCAATAAGCTTAAGTTAGACACTTCACTTTTTGATGGCTAAAGTTAGGTGAGTGAGAGTAATTAGCAACAGTATTCTGCTTCAGAAATTCACATTTTTCCATTGCAAAAGACCTTGTGGAATATTATCCGTCATCTGAATGTTTTGTCCGGTGCAACTGAACAAAAATGCTTGTAAAACCAAAATAGGCACAGCTGTGGGCTATTTGCTCAGTAAACCGTACATATATGTTGCAATTAATAACCTGTGGTGAATCTCCTAAAAATGCCAAAAGCTGAATCACTGCAGTATGAACAAATCTAGTGGCATAGATTTGTTGATTTTGCAGGGATAAAAAAATATTATAAAACATGATGTCGGAACAGATTTGCTTCAATCAGGGAACTGCAGCACAGACTCAAAAATGTGCAGTTTCTCTCAATTTACACAATCATCAATGTTTTATAAAACACACAATCCATGAAATTGATTGTTCAATACATTACTGAGGTTGTGTCCAGGAGATTTCAGAAATAAGCACGTATCAATTATTATGGTCCCTGTTTTGAGTTGGTTTGTTCAGGCGTCTTCAGCCAGGCACTAGGAAATGCTGCAAGCAAGATATGCACAACTTACAAAGTACTAAGATGATATTTATTGACTAACACACACAAATGATAGCTTAGACTTAATGACCTGATTGGCTAAGGATTAATACACTCATTACTCCAGATACAGCACTCAGAGAGTCTTTGCTGGCCAGGCGGGCATCAGTCAAGAGGGGAAGGCCTCAGCTTCCTGGAAGGGGTCCTCGGTGCTGCTGAGCTGCCTCCTGCCGCCAGCTCCATCCACGCTCATGACACTGATGATTTGACTCAGAACTCCTGATTAGTCCCTGACTGAGCTGACTAGCTTCCCTATCTTGTTTGACTTATGCTTGCACCATTTAACCCTTTCTATGCAGGTGTTTTCCCTCTTGAATCCTATACCTACTTAATAGTCCTACGTCAACAATCCTACCACTGTCTGCAGTATTTATTTTTCTTATCTCTGTACAGTCTCACAGCAGTCTGAGTAAAGGATATGCAGCTATGGTATCAGAGCTGGGCCTTGGATCCCTGCTACGTGGACTGCTAAAACCCTGGTGACGGGGGAAGGCTGCGCCAGGGCTTCAAAAAGAGAATGAACATCGTTCACATCGTTCACGTCATTATACATCATTAAGAAGACAGAAGAGAGCAAATTTGCATAAGCTGCCATTCTTCAGGGTGGGTACCACCTCAACAGCACAGTTGGGAAGAAACGGGCCTTATGGATCAGGTCTTCCATGACTGTTTACCTTATGGAGTGTGTGGAAATTTCTTTTGCAGCATCTGGTACCATTGTCAGATCGTAATTGCATTAAGCAGATGTCTGAGTTGTTCCAGTATTTGCAACTCCTCTGTTTTCTGTGTGTGTGTGTGTGTGTGTGTGTGTGTGTGTGCGTATAACATATTTGTATCTATGTAAACCTACAAGCAATCTCTGTTTTATATTGCTATGAAATCAGTGAAAAACAATTGATTGCTTTTACTTGCTGATAATTCAGCAGGCAAAACATTAGTGTTAGTATATAGGATGGTAAATTTGGTGCGGAATATTTTTGGTGGTTGTAGGAAGGGACTGTAAAAGGTGTTTCGATGATTACTGATGGTTTTCACCAAGTAGTTCAACATTTCATTTGTCAGTGTTACAGATGGAAAACAACTCAGTTTTACTTCATTTTTAGAAGGCTATGTATCTGTTCACATGTTTATGTTACTCTTTCATATAACTGATGTCCTTGGTGATGGTTGCTATGAAAGAATATTGCCACTTTAGTCTAATGTCCCACTTACGGGGGACATTATGCTAGTGCGTAGTGACTCTCTTGCCTTAGATTTATGTTTTTTACTTTAGAAGGTTTGGATTTTTTTCACTCCAAGGCTCTTTGCCTAGTGACTGATTATCAGTCATCTTGGGATTGGTAGGAGTTAATTTTTATCTTGCCTGTTCATTATGTTGACTTGCTCTTTAGAGCTTGTCTCTCTTACATTTGAGCAATATACAGAACTGATTTCTCTCCTGAAACATCATGTAGCTTGAGCTTTTAGAAAGAAAAATGTCAGGAGGACACGTTTCTGTCACTGAGAAGGATTTGATCTTTAAATATTTCCTTTCTTGTGTGAATTTATAATAGTTAAAGCTACCGCTACCTTCAAGGTAGAATACCTATGGTAATGCAAAAATTATGTTTATGAGAAGCCCCCTGACTGGCTCAAGTTTCCCCTGGCTATTATCCAGGGACCTCTCTTCATTTCTCAAGAAGCCTGTCCTGTAAGTCCAGCTTGATTCCCTTGAAGTATATAAGGGCTCTCCTGACAGTTGCACTGTGCTGCTTCTAGTACTTCTTTTTTTTTTTTTTTTGGTAGATTAAAACTCTTTGTGATAAAGACTCTGGACTCTTATAGATGCAGACTCTTGACCCTGCTTTTCCACCGCAATCCTCATTCTGCTGCTTTGGCACTTATTTGTCTTCAAACTGCTTAGTCTTTCTCCGTCCCTACTTCTTCTCCCAGTAACTCTGGAAACCATTGGCAAACTTTAACCAAATAATATAGATAAACATCTCCAAAATGGTTAACATTTGACATGTTGTCTGAAAACTGGCAACTAAGCAGAGGAAGAGACTTAGATAAATGAATGTGCTTGCCAGAGGCAAGGCGGCAGAAATCATCTATCAAGTTTGATAGCCACTACTTGGCTAATCAGCCTGCAGGCCATACACAGCACATGTACTATCTTTTTTGGGGGGAGGAGGAGAAAGGAAGGTGACCTAGGAAGCAGGAATGGGGACAAGGGCGAGGTTATTGTGTGTGAAATGGAATATTGGGCAGAGGGTTGTTGGCATCCCACGGGAAAGAAACGACAGTGATCTGTAAGAAGCCAAGTTGTATGTGTTTTGCTAATCACAGCAGAAGTGATTCACTTCTAATACCACCCAGAGTTTAGGATTTACTCCAAGTCCTAGATGCTTCAAAGAGATGTTCTTCACTCAGTGACCAGTTCCAACAGCCTGTGTGGATCACTCTGCGTTCCCAGATGAAACAAAGTTATTCAAGAATCCAGTTCTCTACGCCACAGCAGGCATTGCTGACTTTGTATCCACATAGAGCCAGAATTAATCAATTCACAACATCTGTGGGGTATACTGGGGCTGGAGAAGAATAGATAATATGGTTTGTTATCTTCTTCCCTTCAACCTTCTGTTTTTGGTTTATTAAAATTCTCAGGTGGGTCAAAAATTCTAGAAATAGTGTTAATAATTAACACCCGAAACAAATACAGCGCACACTATCTTGTCAAATATGCTCTGCTCAGTTTTAGGTCTACTCACTTACAATCATAATTGCAATGACTAAGCCAAAAACTCAAAGGAGAAAGTGGGCAGCTCTATCATACCTTAATGAGCTGAAAATGTTTTGGATGCTGTATCACTGGCAAAACTTCAGCTTGAATATCTGTGTGCACTGCCTCAAAATGTTCTCCCAAGCCTAGCTGACTGTCAAAGGTTTTTCCTGCATTTAATGAGATCCCCAGTGCTTGATCTGTTTTTTCATTAATTTCAATCCTGACATTTTTCTGGCTCATGTTGTACTGCTGTTGTCATCCTAGCCTCAATGTATGTAGTCCAAAATTGTCTTAGCTTTTCTGTGCTATTTCTCTGGTTTTAAATGTTTGTTTTCATGAATCTTATACTAAAAAAAGAAAAATCCTTAGCTATCTTTTTAAAACTTGAAGAAATTATTAAAACAGAAAGAAAGAAAGAAAGAAAAAGATTCATAGTGAATTTGTTTTGTTTTTCTTTCAATTTTGACAATAAAATTATTGAAGATATATTCACTGTATCACTTGCTCCAGTCTGTGAGGATTGTTTCATTTAGAAGTAACTGTTTCCATTATAATGTCAAAAGAAAGAAAAAAGAAGGATTTGTAGGAGCTTGGTTTATACAATTTGGTTCAAATTTGATATCTAATTTGACAATGTTCTCTAAAGACATTTAAATGTATTTTTCCTTAAAGTACTGTATTATTCATAGGTTAGAACTTCAGTTTTCAGGATGCTGATGAAGCAAGCTTCATAATTCAACTTGCTAATTGAAATAATACCACCTGGGGACTGATACAGTGCTTTTTAAGCTCCTACCACTATAAATGAGTGTAATAAGAAAAAACAATGCTTTGCCTCCCAGGGTCAGGATATGGGGGTTTTTACACATTAGTCACAGAACTTACTACAAAACAAACTACTACTGCATGAAGCTGATGCCTGGACATCTTTTAGATATCCTGGTTTCTGTGTGTGCAGATATAATGAATTGCTTCTCCATGAGCACAGATCCTACACTCCACTGCAATATGAATAACAATGAGAAGGAAGAAAGATAATTTGCTGCCTTTTATAAAAACAAAAGTTCTTATCCAAAAATGTGTTTAGCCTATATACAGCCCACTCCTTTTTTAAAAAGTCAATTTTAGAGAGTTGAACAATTTTGAGAAAGTTAGTTATAGTCAGCCCTGTGTAGAAAGCACAGCTGGGCTCCAGACAGTGACTCATTCTCCAATTACCACTATTCTGCTTTATTTCCAATGGGCTCTCTTCTGCCAATAAATCTTCTAGTTTCCCACAATGTACTGTCAGGCTGAGGTCATGACAATGTAGACATAAAAACTAAATCTATGTCCACACCCAAAAGAGGAAAATAAGACAATAAATTTGGAACTAACTGGCATTAATAAAGAGAACATTTGGAAAATATACAGACAATTTTAGAACTTCTTTGTACAGAGCACAGTGGAAATGAAGTATTCTGCATCTCTGTTTACCAGGCAGCCCTCTCAAATACTTCTGTATTTCCCTTGCAAGCAGGAGAGAGAAGCAATTTACAGTTAAGAAAAGCTACCCTTAGTTAAAAGCAACAGGATAACAAATTCGGACGTTGTAAGATGCTATAGTGAATCTATAGGAAAAAAACACAAATTTTGCTATATGGTAAATCTAACAAAACAGAAGTGGTCTGCACCAGCCCCAGTCTTATTGTCATGTCAATAAATAAAAGTTAATCTAAAGGATCATTTATGAAGTCTTGCTGTGAATTTCAGATATGTATTCCACGTGCTTGTGACCAGAGTTTAGGGCTTTATTAAGTTTTAGCACCAGCAGATCTCCCTTTTGCTTCAATTTTACTGAAGCAGATTTGCACTGGAGTTTAACTGAAAGGTTGTAGGATCCACTCTTTCCAAAAACGGACACATTAGCCAAACATTAGTTGTATGGATCTATGCGGTGGATGAAATTCTATGGCCTGTCATATGTCATATGTAGGTGGTTTAAATAAGTTTTCTTCTGGTTCTAAACTCTTTTTTTTTTTAAAAAAAAGAAGGCAGAAAAAGCATATCGCAGAGAATATTTTAATTTTTCCAACTGTGTGACCCATCTCTTTCTGAATATTAACAGCAAGTGTCCCACAATCAATCCATCATCATCATAGCACAGTTTGAAATAGAGAATTGCCACTGATGGAAATGATCTGTCAACCACAAAAACAGTATGTAAATTTTACTGTTGAATTTGCAGAGCTATCTTATTTTCTAACGGGTTGTTACAGAAATCCAAAGTTTCTAGCCACCTCATTTATTAGTCCAACTGAGCACGGGAAAGATAATACCCTGAAGTAAAACTGTGGTTGACAAAAGGGCTAGCAGAGAATCCTAACAGCAAAAACAAATTGATATAAAAAATGGGTCATTTTTTGAAAATCTCAGCCAGGCTATTTTACAGTCTCTTTGAAGTTCAAAAATAGCAGGGAGAATGAGTTTCCGGCATTTTCTTTGCCTACTACTGAAAACTTGTCTGTATTCAGGCTATTACACTTAATCTTTGAAGCATCTGTTGTAGCAGCCTTAAAAAAAAGTTAATGAGTCCAACCTCAGCTCACTGAGGGAGATAGAATCCTTATAACTCGGTGCAGGTATTTGTATACCAGGCTGTAAGGACAATGTTCAGTAAAAATCATAGAAGTAAAACACTATGAAGAAGGGTAAATGAAATGGAAAAGTATAGTAGTCTTCTGCCTCTGAAACTAATATTCTCTAAGTGTGAATGTATTTGTAATTATTTAAAACATCATCCTAGCTCCCTCTTTGTAAACATCATGTCTCCAAACTTTCAGAGCATCATTTGCCCAATGTAGTCCTTTGAATTTCAGGAGATTGCCCGGGGAAGGTGCAGCTGCGGCATGTTGGCCTACCCTGCCTGTGCCTGCGTTAGCAATGGCAGAGGGCTGGGAGGTGGGAGCTGTGCCCCCCTTTGTAGGACGTTTTGAACCCCTTGGATGGCAAGGCTGAGATGGAGCCCGAATGAAGAATGGAGTTTAGATCCCTTCTGCTGGGATGAGGGCTTTGAATGGGGATGGAGATGCAGAATAAGCAGCTTAGTGAGTATGATGCTGGTGAAAAGTGCAGGAAGAAATGGGACTTGACCATCAGAGTGCAAGCGAGGGAAAGAAGGGACTTACAGTACGTTATGCAGGACATAAGGCTGGTTGCTACTACTGCTGAATTGCTGCTACCTACATATGAGGGAAGTCTGCATATTTAGGGTTGGGGAGGCAAATGAGGAACCTGTGCAGACAGTAACACAACTAATGCCTACGCAGGAGGAACAGGGGAGGCAAACACCGGGGGAAAGGGGAAAATCAGCACTCCTAGTGCCCAGAAACTGTCCGAGTGGACTTGAGAGTCTGTAGGTGAAGTGAGAAGGCAGATGAACAGGACGTAGGGATGGCAATCAAACCTGCGTGCTTCTGAGGACTCCTGGGACTGTCCCTCCCTTTCCGAGACTGTCTGCTGGGTGTCCCCTGCTGCCCCTCCAGCTTTCTGAATTTCCTGGGTAGAATTTGCAGGCTGTTGTGGCACACAAAACAGAAACAAGAAGTTCCCAGACCTATAAATAGAACCACACTTTGTGGCTCTGTTCCCTGAGAGTATCATCTGCTCCCTGCTGCAAGGGAATGAGAGCAGTCAGTTGGATAAAGGGATGAGGCAGGGGCTCAGCTGCCTGTCACCACTTGCCGCCAAAGGGGACTGGCTGCTCTGTCACTGCCGTAAGTCTACATTTTCATAATGTTGTGGAAAAGTCGCTGATCACCTTTGCGCAAGAGTTCCCTAAAGGATGATGCAGTGCAATGTTAAACCTGAAGTGTGGGTTACCATCACAGAAGAATACATTTCCAATTATCTGATTTTCCCATTGTCCTTCTCATTCCATTAAAACTTCAACTAAGTAGATTTTTAAATTAACAACAAGCATAGTTTTTCATTGATTAATTTTCTGATTTATTTAGCTTCTACACCTGCAAATTAAAAAAGAGCTCATACTGTAACAAACATATTATTGTTATATAATACCTGTTTGTACACCATGTAGCTACAGCTTTGTTCTGTACAGTTTCTTGTACTCATCTCGCTCCTGCACAAACACCTTGCAGAGATACATGCAATGCTATGAATTTGTTCCGTGTAGCTGGTTCTTTCTCTTATGCTCTCCCCAGAGGGAGAACTGTATGCGTAGCTCTGCGCTTTGTTGCTGCAAGTTGTTGTTTTATTTTTAAACACTTGAATTTATTTAAACAAACTGCATTTATGTTAGAGAAGGGAAGACAAAGAAATGTCTTGCACTTGAAGTGAAAGCATGGAAAACTGCCCCCAAGAAACCCTATCTTCTTTGTAGAAAGGCACCTTATTCCTGAGGAATAGAATTATTGATCCTAATCTAGGAACTTAAGGTGATCTTTTTAGCCATGGAAGACTTTTTTGTCCTCAAGAGTAAGAGAAAGAATTTGCATTTGATGAGAGCCAATATAGGGAACAAAGAAAAGACAGATTTTTTTTTTTAATTAGTAAAATAGCTAACAAATTTGCTGGAACACAACAAACAGCTCAAACGAAAGCACAAAACAAACCACACTGAGAGCTCTTTGTACTGCATGACTCCTCATCAGTGGAATTTGCAGGAAAAAAGTGCCCTGTGTTGTCTTGAGTCTTTCAGTCTTTAGAATTGTTGAAAAAATCTCTGAAATAGTAGGTGACTGTAAACTGCAGCAGCTGTAAAACATATGAGGTTTTTGTAGATTTTCTCGCACGGAGAAGGCAGCATAGTGTGCACGCTTCTGCCCTTGCTTCTATGCAAAGAGAGGGAGGAATCAAGAGAGTGTTCAGGCTGCTAGAGAGCAGCAAGAACAAAGAGCAAAGAGAAATGATAACAGTGATTTTTACACACGATGACTGCCATTATAAGGCTTGTATCTGCCTGATTGGTCTTTGCTTTGTTCCACTTTCAAAGTCTAGTTTTCCCTAAAGCCTCCACCAGAAGACTTCGGAAAAACTTTCTCCCACTAGCACAGAGCAGCAGGTTATCACAGAGATAATCATATTCATCATGACCGTTGAGATACTCAACCCCTACTAGAATACGTGTGACTATCTGCCTGTCATCATTCGTACCCATGTTTAGCTGTATGCAGTTCACTGAGAAGGCAAAACGACACACACTGAAGCATGTAATAATACCACGCAGATACCCACGTAAGCAGTGGGTCCAGGAAGTCATACAGAGAACATGTTCACTTTTGAAAGCATTTGGGGTAGTAGATACTTGAAAAAATGCTGCTCCCTTTTTTAATAATGCATCAATACCACTTGCAATATAACAATAGCGCATACCAGCTGGATTCATTTAGATTCCTTGTGAACAATCTTTGCAGTTTAACTGTTATCAGATTTGTTATAAAAATTTTCGGGCTTCAAAATCTTCCAGTAACTGTGATTTCAGAGATACTATGTTGTCAATAGTTGCACAACTCTGAAATGCTTGGTTTCTGACTTGAAAAGGTAAACATAATGTTCTCTTCCACTAGCTGTGGCTGCATTGTGGTCAATTTTAATGGTTATTTAAAAGGAATTAGGATACGTCTCAGCTTCTGAAATTTGATATGCAAAAGTACCATGTAGTTTTCCGAGCAGTTATGCGGGTACCAGATTTTTACATATTTGTGTAGGTGATCTGAAGAACATTGCCAAGATATTGTCGCCAGTCATTATTGTAGTTCTATAGTTTGAAAATAAATCACCACTTTTTTTAACAAGCCCTGAATTTTAAGGAGAGTTACAAGAGGAACTGATGTGAACTGTGCCAGGAGATGGAGTCAGAACTGGAAATTCTGAGGCTAGATTCTACCTTCAGTGAAATCAGTGCAGTTTTAGAAAAGATTTACTGAGGAGAGGGATCTCTGCTTGAAGCTCTCAGTGTTACATTGTAATGTATTAGTCAGTGTTGCTCCTCTTGCGTAATTTCCACAAAGCCTCAGCCAAAGAAAATACTAGGAACATGTGGAAGGTGAGGTAATATAAACATTTAGTTTCTAGTAGAAAGGTGGCCAAAGGAATTAATTAATATATTAATATTCTAGGTTTCTGAAAAGGTAGTTCAAGAACTTGATCGTGTATGTCTTGCTCAGGCAACTTTCAATTAATCTGAAATTTTGCTTGCATAAAGAGTGTAGGAGTTATGTTGGTATCCATACCAGGGAACAGAACTAAACCTCTTTTCTTCTAATTTTCAGAAATGCCCAAGTTTTCACTCCTGTGAATGTTAAAAAAAAAAAAAAAACACCTAAAACAAACCTGAGGTAAACAAATGGAAAATAAATTATGCTTACTACCATCAAGTAACATTAAATTCATCTGTGCAGGCATGCAAATTTAGACAGGCTGGATGTCCTTTTGGAAGCCAGCAGGACAGCTACCCCTTTCCAATAATTGCACAGGAAACTATTCCTTTCAAAATAAGAGCTTAAAAGGTAAGTGCAGGTTAGGTGGCTAGTTTATGCAGGCTGGATCCTCCCCCTTAGCATTTTGAGGGTTTTAACTTCTAACAGTGGAGGTGCTTTAAGTAAGTCTAACATAGAGATTTATTAAGAGTTGGAAAGTTCCTGGCCCCTTTGAAGTTGGAATTTTATGAACTGTTTTACACAGAGACCGGGTATTTGAAAACTCAGTGTGTGTCACCACTGAATAGAACATTTTTTCATGATCAAGTCATGGGCTTAAAAAGGGAAATCTGCCTGGTTAAGTCTGTATTATTCAATATCCTTAAATAAACACTGAAATGCCTGAAGAAAATCCTTAAACTGCAGTGGGTTTCTTTTAACGGAGGCAGAACTGCATTTTGGAATTTTCAAACAGAAAAAATATTTTCCCTACAAAAACAAATCTTTCTACCCTTCTTTGCATTCTTCTGTATCCTGACAATTGACTCTTTACATGATTCAAAAAGTTAGATAAGAATCCTAGATACATGGATATGACTAGCTTGTACTAGATAATATATTTTATTTTGGATAAAAGTAGTTCTGGGATTAAATAAATCTTTGCTTACATACAAAATACTTCATCAGAAAGGATCCTATTCTTTACTTGTATGCAAGTAAAAACTTAATTAATCTCAAGGGAGTATAAGAAATGCAGCAAATATTAAATGTTATACATAACAAATATATTTTCTTCTTGTAAATTAGTTTCATGATAATCATTTCCAAGAAAAGAAACATCAGTATCTATATAGATACACAGACTGAAAAATTTCTTTATGTTTCTGTTAGTGCAAGGTTTTCAAGCACCATAATGACATTGACATTCAATATTTTCTAGGCTTTCTGACCGTCATTATAAAATATTCATACTGTGCATCGGCAAGGGTCTTCCAGTACAGACCTCCTACAAGGCACACTTCAGACTGTTTCAGAAGCTCACAATTTAAATATGGTAAAGATAGCCAAGGAAAAAAGAAGAAGGAAGTCCATTTGCAGCAGATTAAATGAAGCCGACAAATTGACTCTTTCTTAGTCCTGATGCTCAATAGTCCAAATCTTCCCCTGTTTGTTTGTTTGGATACTATCAGGCAGAGGCTGAGCTGAAGCTATATTTACACCGATCAGATGGCCAGGATGTTTATGCTGACAGCTTGGCTGCTGCTGCTCCACGCAAAAAGAGGCTGAGTTCTGCTTTTCTTTCCCACGGTGGAAAATTGAATCTCTTGCTCTTTTTTTATCCAGTCTCTATTTTTTCCAATTTGTGAGAACTGTTTATCTTTGAAGCTTCAACCCCACTTTCTAACATTGATCAAGTGTTCAAAAGTTATCAGAGGAAGATCAGTAAGCAAGAGAAACCAGGCCAACCCCTTGCCCCAAACTGAAGACTGCCAGCAAAATTATTTAAAGCACATGGAACATCTTGTCACAAAACATAGGAGTGGCATCATTCTGGAGAAGCCAAGCATAGGGACACGGCAGATCCTTCCTGATACGTAGCCTGAAAAACGATGCTAAGAGACTGAAAATATGATATATAACAGAACAAGGAATTAATGAGGATGTTCACTACAGCAGCCTAAAAGAGGATGCATGCAGTTAGAGGCCAAGGTAATCAGGCAGAAGATAGATCTATCTCTTGGGATAAATTAAAGAAAATTTGGAAGAAGTATCTGGATTTCCTCCACCTGTTCTAGAGTTTTGGACAGAAACCTTCTGAGTAAATCCAGGATTTGAAAACCCTACTCTAATGGAGCCAGTGATTTAGAAAGCTCCAAGGAATGTAACCATCATTACTCCCTGCCGAAATAAATCAACTCTGCGAGATCGAGAAGGCATTCTGACAAAAATAGCTACCTCGACTAGTCTGCAGTGCATGATTCATCCTTTACTCACTTTGGAGCCTGAAGCAATTTAAAGGCCAGCTCAAAACATTTACCATGCTATTTAAGGTAAATACAGAGATACTTGTTCATCACAGTCAGAAAAAAAAATCACAGTATAAACTGGATGGAAAATATTTAATGAAGTAATGCAAAGCACAGAGCAGATAAAGTTTTACTGCAGAACTGACATACCAGGAGAAGGTGAGCTGGCAATAACAAAAATATACTGCAAAGAAATGTGTAAACAAGACTTCTGGGAAAGCCAAATCAGTAAATTTGTTAAGTGATAGAAAAATCTAAAGACTGAACATACAAAAATTTGAAAAGACATTAAAAAGAAATTACTTTCACTTTTAAGAAGTGAAAGCAGGTTATGCAAATAGCATATGGGAAGCCTAAATTATATGAAAATTCAGTCAAGCTGATGATACAAGAAGTAAATAAGATTGCTTGTAAATTAACAAGAGCTGAAAAGGAGCCAGAAGCAGGGAAGGATCATTTTGCAGAAGTGCTAATCTCTGCCATTCAGAGAGAGCCAAGCGTTCCAGATATTTTTGATGAACGGGGCAGCTTCAAAGATAGAGTAGCTATTGGCATCACCATCTCTATCTTGTTATTAGCAGTTGTAGTTACATAGGTAGAAAAGAGCTGGGCTCCAAAGGATTAGCACTGGGCAATTTGCTAGTTAGTATAACAAAAGTGGGAGTAGAATACGTGTAATGACATACATTTGACACAAAATAAGAAATTTATTTTTTGTCAATTAGGTAGCACAATAGTAGGGGTTTGGGCTGAGTTGGATTGGGCTGTTTGGATGGGCTGACGAAGACTGTTTGACAGCTGGCCATATGGATGTTGTCGTGAAACATTTGTGAGGTGGGCTGTTGGAACATCAACAATTTCGTTTAAAAATACTTCTAAAATTAGACCCTACTGGTAATGTCAGGGTGGAAGTCATTAAAATATAAGTGAATGATGCTTAAAGAATGGAACAAAGTGACCAAAACGCAATTGTGAGAAATATTACCATCTACAGGTTTCAATAAATAGGTCACTAAGAAAGTCTGGGTTATGAAATTGTTTGAATTATGAACCGGGGAGTTTCCCCAGAGATGGTACCTTTTCACTTCTTTATCTTTTCTCTTTTCCTAATAAAAGGAGTTGTGTGTGAAAGGCTGACAAACCCCTACTAAGGTTTTGCACTGTAAGATTTAAGTCTAGTAATACAGATGTTAATTTTGTTGCTCAATTTCTGCTGAAGTAATCATATGACTTTTGAAATAAAGTTAGTGTAAATGGGTAACTGAAATTGACAGAAAACCTCAGGATTAGGCTTTACCTAATTTAAGTCAATTAGAGGATCAGTACTCAGCATTAGAGGAAAAACAGAGTATTGAAACAAGTAAAAATAAAAATGTCAGGCATAGATATAACTGCTGACCTAGTAAAGATTAGCAGGACTAAGTTCAAAAGAAGAAATGGTGATGCAGAGCAAACTGCATACCCTCTTTTCAAAAACTGTGGTACCACTTATGTGCCAGTATCGTAAAACATTAATTAAAATTAAATTAAAATTAAAAGCCTTGCTGAATTATACGGAGTGCTCCTCAGCCTTGTCAAACTTCTCCCCCTTCTGTCCAGGTCCGGTACAGGCTCAATACCCAGGTGCGCAAACTCTTCACCTAATCCTCTGACCTTCCCTGGACTGCGCACCACCAGTGACCGACTGAGTAAGACCTCTGGGGTAATAAACAGCACACTGGCCAGTCAAAAACAAAACCTCTGCCTCCATGAAACCGCAAGATGGATTTTGACAGATTCACTTCTAGTCCAGAGCTAATTATGCAGCATCCAGCTGAAGAGAGGAGGAAACTGCAAAAGTGAGCACCGACTGTTTGAAGAAAGTTGCTTTAGTTAAAGATATCGTTAGCATGTTTTTTTTTTTTTCTGAAAAACTACAAGGCATAGACCTGGAGAATGACACTTGACTGTCTACACTGTTAAATTGTTAAAACTCCCTGACACAATTTTGGCCCAGACCCAAAAGCATACTTCACAGTTTGAGAATTAACATGAGCAAAGGACTATTCTCAGTAGGTAAACTGGATGTGGCCACCGGGTTTTGAAGAGTAATATGGAGTGGGGTATCCCATATCAGCTGAACTCAGCACCATGTTTAATTTGTTAGTATAGAGGTAGTCTACAGTTTTAGCCCTGTGCCCAGCATTACTGTTTTTTAAGCATCTAATCAGGATACTCTCCAATGTCTTAGTTGTTGTTCATGAACATGAGAAAAATACGTGCCCTGGTCCAAGGTAGCTTCCCTGTTCTCGAGACCAACTTGCCAGCCTATGTGAGTGGTTCTCCTCACTTCTTGGGTATATACTGCATGTCAGTTCCAATTTTCCATCTCTTTCCATCTCTTTACGCTGAGTTTACTGCCGGATGATTAAGTAGCTTTTCTGGTTGGGAAAAAATGGAAAATAAGTGGCATTTTGAGGCAGGGATACAAAACAGAGCACAATATCAGCTGCAGCAAAATAGTCAATGCAAAAATAGCAAATCCTGTGGCATCTTGGAAAAATGACAAAATTACGCAGCTATAGAACTGTGCAGAGTTTATGGGATCATGGGATTAAAGGGAAGTTCCTCAATGTATGAATACATGCTAAGTATTTCACTTTTGAATTAGTTCAACAGTATCACAAACTTTGAGATATCATGATGCTCTTTTTTGGGTACTGGAATTGCCTAAGACTCAATATTGCAATCACTAATGTGAAGAAGGGTCAGTAGTAGATGACTGATGAAAAACAGCAGTTGTGCCAATTTTGAAGAAAGAGGACTTTGGTGAACAGCAAAAAAGATCAATTACAGTTTACTATCTGGACTGTAGAAAAGCAGGATGAAAATAGTTACCAATTCAGGCCAGTTTTAGAGAAAACAGTGGAAAAAGAAGAATGTGGCTTCAGATCTTCAAGCTCTCAAAACTAATAGGGGACAAGCAAGAATGGAGTTGAGAGACGTTTGTGATTTCAATGACTTTGTTAGGGTAACTGGATAACAGAGCGTTAGGGAAAAGAGGGAAATTATATCATCTAGAGAAATTCAATTCAATTCAATTGTGAAGCTGGCATACAAGTACTACAGTTGTGCTTTAGGAATTGTTGAAAAATTAATCAAGTGTGTTGAGTCAAATCTGGTTGTAAAACAAGAGGGCTGAGAATCACAGTCACGTTTTGCCATGTTCTCAAGAAGGGCATTAAGAGGATTGAATGAATCAGAGGACGTCTAGGGTAGACTCTTTAGCTTTCGGAGATAATATCACAGACACCTCAGACGTACTGAATTTATGCACTATCATTTTGTGCTCTGTCCCTGGTGACAGCCTGGTGTCAGTTGCTGTCTGGTACTACTGATGGACTTTTTACCTGGCACATTTGTTCTTGCTAGTTAAATTTGTGGGATTCATCATGAGTCCAGTTTGACCCCGAGGTATCACTCTACTATACTGACATTCAGTACTGTGAACACGGAGAACGTCTCCAGACAGGTAAGTAATGGAAATTACTGCTATTCCAAGTATTCAAAAGTCATCCATTAGACTCCGCAAAATTCAGAGGCCGAAAAAAAACCAGAAGAATATTTGCTGCATTCAGTGGTAAATATTTTTAAAGATATTCAGTCATGAAACAAGTTGACAAAAAGTTAGTTACAAAATATCAGGCAGGCATGTAATGTAAAAGAAAATCAGGAAAAAAAATAAAGACCCGTCTGATCTATTTATGTATCTGTATAAATTTTCTGGAGAAAACATAGGTCCCTGGAGTTGTTGTATCTTTTCAATTCCCAGAAAAGTGGCTTAAGACACAGGCAATGTGGATGGGGGGCGATGGTGCGGAGACCCCCCAGGTCTGACTGAGGATACAGGCCCACCCCACCTCACCACCACCAAGCGCCCAACCGAGGGCGTCGCACTGCGTGGCCCCGCGAGGGGGGCAGGCGGCCAGGCCCCCTCAGGCCTGAGGTTTTGGGCGATTTTGTCGCTTCACTGATCAGATGTGTTCGACTTGCTGAGAGTTTACTTTGGGCTGAGCACTGTGGCTGCTGTTTTCCAGAAAAAAAACAAAACCAAAAACGTATCAGGTCATTCGCTCTTTTGCTACATGAAGTAATTCGTTAAAGCAGAGGCAGGAGCTGGAGTTGCGAGCCGGGAGCCCTGGGCTGCCGAGGGGCTGGGGGGCGGCAGCTGCCTGTTGTGTGAAAACAAGCCACCTCACCTCACTAACGCTGCGCCCGCGGGCGTTACGGCGGCCTCTCCGGCTCTAACGGCAGCCTCGGCATCGGGGGGGGGGGCGCCCTCCCATCGGGGGGGGGGCGCCCTCCCGCCCCCAACCGCCTTCCCGCCCCCAACCGCCCGCAAGCACACCATAGAGCTCCCTCCGGAGATAGAGAGGCCGCCAGCAACCCGGCCGCATGTAGCAGAAGCCGCCATATTAGCTGTGGGCACAAAGCGCGCCGTTCCTTTTGGACTCTACCTTTAAACGCTTCACCCGCGCCGGCCAATCACAGCGCGGGAGGGGCTCAAGGGGGCGGGACCCAGGTGGGCGGGGATTAGCTTGAGGCCGGCGGGTAGGGCAAAGGCGGTGCTGCTGAGCGGGCGGGGCCCTCGGGGCGGGGCTCTGGGCGGAAGCGGGGCGGGGCTTGCCGTGCGCGGGAAGCTGGGGCGGTTGGCTGGGCGGCGGCGGCAGCGGCAGCAGCAGTTGGGGGGTTTCTCGCGCGCGGCCGTTGCTTGGGGGGGGTCGCGTCCGCCGGCGGCGGCTCTGTCTCCTGCCCGTGCGGTGCCGCTGGTTCCGTCGGCTCCCCGCCGCCGTGGCCCGGGGGCAGCCGTGCCCTGCCCGAGAGCCGGCGGCGCCCCCGCCGCGACCGTGGTTTGACCGTGCCGTCTCGCCGCCAGGCCCGCCGCGGAGAAGATGGAGTTCAGCAGCAGCCGGGCGAGGCTGAAGCACCTGCGGCTGGCAGGGGACCGGCGGGAGCTGTATCCGCACAGCCTGCAGTTCTACCAGGAGCCGCCCACGGAAAACATTTCCCTTGTTGAGTTTGAAAGCTTTGCCGTCGACCGGCTGAGGCGTGAGTAGTGGCCTGCAGCCGTGGGGGCGCGGGAGGGCTCCCGGCGCTGCCCGCCTGCCGCACGGCCGGCCCGAGACGGTGCTCCTCTGGCAAACTTGCCTGTTTCTACGTGGCCTAAATCCGCATAACTTTGCGTTAGCTTACTGTAAACATCTAGTCCGGTTTTTAATTGTTTCCATCATAACTGTATGTTTCTTGACAACCTTAAGATTCCTTAAAATTAACCTTAATGTAAGTTGGCTGCTGCTTGTGCTAATATGAAGCTTTCAAGCCTGTAGCTTTGGATGTTTCAAGGAATTATGACTGATTTCACAATGAGTGTTCAGTAGCAGTCAGGATTATACAGTTTCAGTTTATAAGGTCAGCTTTTATGTGCATGTTTTGCTTTGTAGGTGTTACTGAGGGAATTACTGAGGTCTCAGTAAACGATTCAGGTTGTTGTAGCTGAGAGCAAGGGATCCTGAGAACTCTTGCAAAGCACTGAACCTGCTGTTCCCCTCCTTACAATGAGAACGTGTATTCTGGAGGTGATCCCTCAGGATTAGGTGCCTCCCTTTCTCTAGTGACTGTATCGGTCTCTGAGTTTGGTCTTGGAGACCTGTGTTGCTGTGGACCATGTCTTGTCCTTGATGTTTCCTAATCTTTTTCTCCCTTTACCACTAAAAGCGTTTTTCTTGGCCTTATGCAATTTTGTCTGTTTCCCAAGTGATGTTATGATATAGTTAGATTTCTTTTTGATATGCTGTCTCTCATGTAGGCTTTTTTTTTTCTCCTCTCCAGTGCTTAAGGTAGTTGAAAACCTCGGTGTGAGCTATGTAAGAAGTGGTGATACGTACAAAATTAAGCTGGAGCAGGAGCTTCGAAAACTTAAGTTTCCCTACAAAGTAAGTAAAAATAAAAAGAGGAGCTTTTTTGCACTTTGCTTTCTACATGCTGTTCAAAAATTCTGAATAAGAGTGCAGTTAATGAAGTATTACAACTAAAACCTAATTTCTGACACTTAATCAGAGATCTGATTTGCCTTTGAGAGTATAATTACTATTTTCTTTTAGCCTACTCCCCTTTTTAATAGTCTTGCATTTATAGTCTTAGATGTGAGTATTAGTATTATGTTAAACAGCACTGTTAAATGAATTGTGGATTTTTAATCTGGGAGAGTTTACCTCTTCTTTCTCTGAAATCAATAATATCTTCTCTAGGCTTTGGCTGAGGATGATTATGAGGCAAGAAGGAAAGACCATATTTCTCATTTCATACTACGTCTTGCTTACTGTCAGTCGTAAGTACTTTTTAAATGATGCTATATTTTTTGGGATATTTTTAAGCATATATAGACAGAGACATTACAAACATTATAGAGCCATGTGACTACTAAATAAAGAGGCAGGTTCAGGTGGAGGCGTTTTTATTTTTGAAACTTAGATTAACCTGTGATGAAAAGAGATACTCAGGATCAAAATCAAGTTTTTATCATATTAGGTCAGAAAAATAAACTTGTCACAAATCATTAACTGATGAAAGTCTTTAAGGTAGGAGTCTTTGAAAAGTGTGCTTAAATAGGCTTAACTGCAAACTAGCTTGAATTCAGTTCCCTGCGGCCTGCGAGAGGGTTGTATTGAGACTGTTTCTCGCTATGCCGCGTATTTAAATCTCTAATGCGTCAACAGCGCCACCCAGGGGTACAAGTTTGCATCAACTTTTTCTGTACGCATCAGTCCTCGGTTATAGTTTGGATAGTTTTGTATCTGTTGTACGTGGCCGAATAGCGTTAACTGAAGAGCTCCACTGTTCTTGTCCCTTAAACTTGTAAAGTGGGTATCATCTTTGACTTTCCTTCTGCCTTCTGAAATCCAAGATAGTAAAGCTTATTCGCATATAATGTTGCGAAGATACAGTATGTACTGCCTTAAGGGTGAACAGTCTCATCCATACACTTATTTCACGCCTCTGCTAATGTCATTTATATCTGTCAAGACCAGGAAATGGAGTAATCTTGTTTCGTTCACTTTGATGACAACTGTGGTTCTAAAGAGAATTTTATTAGCTTGCTGGCCATGATCATGCGTTTCTGCTTCTGTGTTGTTTCTCTCTTCACTTTATCAAGTTAGCTATTAAGGAACTTGAAAGTCACAACAGCATAACCCACATGTTACTTACTTAATGTGGAAGAACTAAATCTTGCTTCTGCCCTGATAGGGAAGCTAGCTCTTCTATTCAGTAAATTTTTTAAACATACTTTTGTGCTTGCTTTTTCTTACCTGTGTCATACAATACAGAAATAAGTTCTTTATGAACCTTTTTCCTCTTCTTGCTGTTCTTCTTTTTCTAGACAAGAAATTAGACTCTTGTGCTGAAACTGCTGCCTCTTGCATGGATTTAGAAGTTACTTTTACGTGCTCTTTACCCATGCTCCCTTTGCTATCTAACTTTTTATATTTTGAATTTGAAACTCTAAGGAATCTTCTTGTGTTGGTTGCCTAGTAAGATAGAGTTCTGACCCATGCCCAGGTTTCTACAAACTATTTTGACATTAAGTTGGTAACTAAATTGTCACATTTAAGTTTGGAATGTGAACTAGTAGTCTGAGACCCTAGATTTAGGTGCCTTTTCATATTTTTCCAAAGTACTTCTATATTGGTGCTCAGCAGCAAATGCTTCTATTCTTCCAAGCACTTCCTTTAGGAGGGGATAGGCTTTTTTGTTTTAGGGTTTGTTTTTGAGTTTTTTTCTCTTTTGAGAAAGAGTCTGTTTGCATTAATTTTATGATTGGGAATCTACTGAGCCAAGTTAAGCTCTTGAGGGCTCTGCACAGAATATTAAGTAGATGAGAAATGCCTCCTAGATTTTTTTCCTATTTGTTCTGTTGCCCTTCCTAACTTCTGTGTCTCAGCTACCTGCAACTGTCCTGTTTTCAGCAGCAGACTGGTTAGTCATGTAATGATAGTGACATCACTTTTCTGTTAAGCTTGTGGTTTTAACTTAGTGTTGCTCATACATCTGGAAGGAGGATGTATAATTTTTATGTTGATGATAAGTGTAAGTGACTTGGGTTTGGAAAAAATTTAAAATTTTCCTGTGACATGAAAATGTGAACGTTATTCATGTCCTAATGATGATGTCACTATGAAATTTAGTTTTGAAATATGTGCTAAGCAGGCACAGCTGTATTACTCTTGTAAGCCAGCTCATCAGAACTGTGTAAAGAATCCAGATAGGCATGTATGGTTATAGAGTAGATATTGGAGATAAATTATCAAAACATGGAAGTATTACACTTCAGTGGGTAGGTGGGGATTATAGGCCTTGATTTCCTCTCCTGGAGGACAGGAAGAACTAGAGGTAATTCTTTGGAGATCACCTTTCAAAGCAGCTATACATTCTTGACTCTTGCTTAGGGAAACAAATGCAGTATAAAGCTGTTGGGACAAGAGTAAAATTGTGCAGAGTTATTCTTATGATTTATGCTTTGATCCCAGGATTTTGTTACCATGCAAAATGATCACAGAAGAACTGAAGATAAGTCATCAGTGTATTTCCTTACGTTTTAAGTTGCACGTGTTGTTCGTACATCCTGATCAATGACACTGTCCATGGACTATGCTTTAGGAAAGAACTAGAGCGTGCCTTTCCATCTGGAATTGTAATTTGAATATTGATTACTTTTTTTTTCCAAACCCTATTTCAAGCAGAGCTTTTGCCCCCCCCCCCCCCCCCCCCCCCCACACACACACACACACACAACATTTAAAGGTCTATTACAATTCATTATTCCCTTCTGGGGAAGAAAGCTCAAATATTCTAAAGAAAATAGTATAAGACTACAGAATCTTTGTTCTGTGAATTGTCATGGCAGTAACCCACAGCATAGCTTTCAGAGGGCTGTTTAAAAGAATGTCCCATTATAGCAAGTTACAACCATAAAATGTGGAAGATACTGTATAATGGTATTACTTTGGTAATTAGCATTTTGATACCTGTTGATGACAGCTTTGAGTAACGTGTTGATGCTTAGGAATCTAGCAGTCCAGTATGCAAAGAGTAATACAATGAATACTTGGAGACTGACTTCATCGTTTTTGTTTTATGCTACCTACTGACTCCTTTTCTGTTCTCTTGCTTTTATTCTACTCGCTCACCTGCAGCTGCTAAACCCAATTTGCTGTCTTGTCAAGTGTTGAATAATTTGCTTGTGTTACTCAGCTGAGTTCATCCCCATGTATTTTATCCTCGCCTCCCTCCAGGTTAATTCTTGCCTAGCATAGAGCACTTCTCTGTCATAGCATCTCAGTATGTGTGCGTGTTCCTTTATACCTACAGACATCCCCCAAAAGTGTGATAGTTAAAAGCAGTAGTATTTGTGATGCGTTTGCTTTAGCGCGATTAGCTTCACAGTTAATCTGACAAGAAAAAATACTGTGTCACATTGAAGAGTGGTTGTCCTCTAAACACTGTTGAATATCTGCAGTTAGTTATTCTTAACTGAAAGAAGTTATAAATGGTGAAAAACATTTGAGAGGGCCAACTCTTGATACCTACAGAGCAATTCAAATATTGAGATTGAGTATATTTGTTCTTCCAAAAGATCCACAGTCATGCTTCTTTCTGTACTCTTCTGATTCAGTGATTTTTTTTTTTGCCCCCCCCCCCCCCCCCGAGGGTTTTCTGCCTTCTCTTCCAAGGTTCTCAGTCCCATGCCAAGGTCAGAAGTATATTTAATGCTGAGTTCACTAGGCTTTACATCCAGTTTATGACAGAAGGGAGAATGCATAACCTATAATATTATTATTATTATTATTATTCTGTAGTGAGGATCTCAGGCGTTGGTTTCTTCAGCAAGAAATGGACCTTTTTCGATATCGGTTCAATGAATTGAGTGACGGTTTAAGGCAGAAATTCCTGGAACATGTTAACTTATCATTTGAAGCTGTAAGTATGTTACATCTTATGTTCTGTGTTGTGGTGTGTGTCTAAGTCAGTTTTAATACTTCTATTTAAAAAGTGCACTTGTGGCTTAAAAAAAAAATCAGAATTCCTTCTGAACTTGGAGGATAAGTTGTGCCACAGATATGAGAACCAAGTGGAGTAATTTTGTGCTGCAGCAAGAGGAACTCAGTCTATCTGAGTCAACCAATGTGTAATGTGTAAAAATGTGTAATTAAAAAAAGCTTAGAAACAATATCTACAAAAGCTTACAGGAGGTATCGTAGAATCAAGACTTTATATGGATAGAGCATTTGTATGTTTCAGCTGTTCACCGGTGCAAATAACACTTAGTTCAGACTTACCTTGCTTCCTTTTGCATGTGTTATGAATCGAGTAAAAAATGAAGATTCGCATTAACTGAGGTATTAGTGATAAGAAAGTGATGTTTGTGTTTGGTTCTAACCTGAAGTATGTATTGTGAGATCCATTCTCATCAAATTACTCGCTTAATTTGAAAATAGTCTTTGTGAACATATGTCTTTATTCATAAACTTGGCTCTAGAACTTTTGCAGTCTACTGATCATTTTTAAAGTGTTGGCTTCTTTCTGTAGTACGCAAAGCAAACAACGCTGTTTGATCTGGAAATGCTGTACAGTGTACTATTTCATGAATATTGACATTTGGGAGGTTATACAAAAATTAAAAAGGCGTGTGTAATCAAGGAATACTCAAGATAGCTGTTGAGAACATTGTTAAAATATAATAATCACAATACGAAAATCTGTGTGGATTGCTCAAGAATGTAGTTTACTCCATAGTTGTCACTGTAGGTAAAAACAGTACTACTGCACAATTGTGTTTTTGGCACAGGGTTGTACCTTTATGCATGTTAAAATCAGTCAGTTAGATTTTGCTTGTTTGTGCATTATGATGTGAGTTGCTGGGCGTGTAGATATGTAACCAAGACTATGACTTAGCTAAATAAATGGATATTATATACAATAGTTAAAAATTACACTCTCTCTCTATATACACATACATATACATGCACACACATGTGGGCAAACCTCTTACGTAGTCTGACTTACTCTCTGTTTAATAACAGAAATAAATAATAGATACATTAATAATAGAAAATGAGAAGTCATTTCGGAATAAACTTAATTCAAAAAAAGTATGATCGTCTTTATGCTAAAAATTGTATTTTAAAACACTACTTATTTAGAAAACTTTAGTATTTAAAATATTTGACTGCTGCACTATATGTTGCTTGAGAGATCTGCAACAGTACATGTTGATGACAAAATATGACTTGTGTAGTACCGTGAATGAGTCTGTCTAGATGAATGGTAGCTCTTGGGCATTTGTGCATCTTTGAGAGACTATTAGGAATGTCATTTGTTGGTGCAAGTGGCATGCATGTGTGTGTAGATGTTTCTGCTGCTCATTCCCCAGCCTCTTGTTGCAGATTCAGCTCTCAGGCTTCTGCCAGTAAAATGTAATATTTACAGAAGTGCAAGTAGCTAGGAGTATAGCTTTGTACTATGTTGTTGAGTATGCCTTCAATATGTAGAAAAGATTAAAAAGGTATTACTTTCTTATGCCTCTTGATGACAAAGCATCTTTCCATTGAAAGTCCATTCCCCAACCTTTTACTAGTAGGTGTGTGTGTATGTTTCTGTTTTTGTTTTCTTTTTCTCCATAAGTCTAGTGGGAGTTCAAGCTAAATTGTTCCCCCTTCTGCCTTCGTATATGGAACACTTAAATATTAATAGGGAATTCCAGGTTTTTTATCTCTATGTTATGTAGGTGGTCATTAGAGGGAAAAAAAATAAGACCGCTGTAAGAGCAGTATACTTTTTTTCAGTGTTATATTTGTAAAATGCCTTAAAAGAGAAATGAGCACAAACTATCCTGTTCCTATTTTTATGTCAGAAGTTATAACGCTTTCTTGCTTTGTTACGCATGAAATGAGAGAAAAGGGATTTATTTCATCTTTTTCAAAGATGAAGTTTCACTTTATTACATTTCACTTGCAGCATCAACAGAAGTGAAGCTGAACGCTTAGAATTCCATATTTAACATTTCTTTTCATGTTTGCTTATATGCATAAGACAGCAAGATGTATATTCTTAAATCTTTTTGCAGTGGCTTTGCAGATTTGTGAATCATGGATTGAAAACTATTGCTTTATAGAATCAAGAAGTCTTTAATGCCAATCAAGGATAGTATTTAAACAGCAGTTAAGATTTGCTTTGAAGGCATTATTGCAAAAGATCTCTTTTAGCAACTCATTGGAAAGAACAGAGATGTTAATGATGGGAAGAAAAGATATTATACTTTTTGCAACTGACTGTAATGAAAAGATGGTAGTTCTGATCTCATGATGAAAGAGAATTTTAATCAAAGAGCAAGAACTTTCTGAAAACAAAATGGAAATGAAATTTAATGATAACATTTTCAGTTTAGTGATAGGGCTTCTTATGTACTGTGATTGATGGCTCTATCGCTAATGGAGCGAAATACATGGGAAAGGATTTATTGTAATATGTAAATATTTGCTCTGGGGAGGTTTGCCAGATATAAAGATATCCTAGACTAGCTAGTAAATGGGAGACTATGAAATATTTGAAGTATTCAAATTAAAGATGATATCAGTATAATAGGCCATCATTTGTGCTTGAACATGCATAACATTATGATTTTTAAAAACTCTTACAATATGTTTAAAGAATAAACTCTACATTTAGTATATGATATGTAAGGTAACCTAAAGTATTTAAGGTAAATTATTGTGTAAATTATTTCTACAAAACTGTTACTGGATTGAGTTAGTTCATTTTTAGTGTTTCTGTGAGAAGTTTCTGAAACCTGGAGTTTCTTAGCATTGCTGAGAACTAAAATTCAGATTTGAAAATGATCTTCCTTGTCATCAGGCCTGAGTTTTGTGTGTCTCTTGAAATATATGTTCTCAGGATCTTTGCTTAAAATAGGGGAAAAAAAAGATACTTTTAATCTAGATAAAATTGTATGTGCATGCTGGTTTTCATTTTTCAACTGAAAGCAAAGATAAGTTTTATCGTGAATCAAACTATTTCATTTTATTGTAGAGAGAGGACAGCTTATTCTGATTTGGATGAAGGCATCGAATGACTTCTGCATCTTAATCCTGCTGCTAAATGTAATTTCTTGATATAATTAGAAAGGAGACACTGCAAGTGAAGAGAATCCATTTGTGCAGAATTTTTCAAGATACTGCAGCTGGGTAGTAGAATGAGCAAGAAGGTCATGGCCAATAGGTTGACTGGACCCAGGTTCCTAGCAATTCAGTCTTTACCGATGCTGAAAATAGCTTTTTTTCTTTCAACAGCCCATTGAAATTATAGCGGTGGTTTTCCATCAATTTGGTGTTTGAGAATTCAGTTTGTGTGAGTTATTTTGGTTAGGAAAGCATCTGAATCATTTTTACAGAGCATCAAAGACTGCAAGTTATCACAGAAGACTACTTGTTGCTTTCCTCTGTTGCTTTTTGTGCCACACTGTTATTTAGGTCTTGTTTGTACACTTCAGTACACTTCAGTTCTCTCATGCACAGCTGAAAGTTTGCCTTGAGTATATCGTAGATGTTTGTTGAACAACTAAAAGGTAGATTGCATTTTAATCATTTATAGGAGATAGCTTTGGGCAGTCTGTTTTGACAAGTGCACAAGATTCCTGGACTGGGGGCTGAGCCTGCTGGAACACTGCTTCAGTGCTCAAAATTTTACAATGCTCTAAAAGTATTACTGTTTGTATTACCCTACCGGTTTGTGTCAGCAGGGGCAAGAGGTAGCACATGTGAAATTGAATAAAATCTCAAGAAATGGAAGAGAGTAAAAAGAATAAAAGGCTGGTAGAATTAAAGTGAGGGAGGAATAAAAGGGATGAACCTCAGCTTCACTCCTTTTTGGTGATGGTGAGTTGTAAACTTTACTTGAGCCATGACGTGAAATGATAGCCTCATAGGGTTCTGTTGTTACAACTTACATATTTTTAATTTATATTTTTATGTTAAACTCTGTAAGTGCTTGTAGACTGTTACTGTGATCAAGTTACTGTTGTTGTGACTGCTAATGTGCTTCCAGTTAGCTGTAAATGGTAGACGGGAGAAATGTCATTTAAATGGCAGTAGCATTTTCCTTAGGCTATGTGTTTGTCAGGTTGGATAAAAGCAGGTGGTTAGACAGGTCACTGATGACAAGGACTGTAGTTACGTCCAAGATTAGAGACTGATAAGGTTTGGTTGGAATTGTACTAATTTTAATGCTCAGTTGAAGTTTTCCTTTAAAAAACACACAGACAAAGCTAGAACGCTTAACAGCCTCAAGCAGCTTCTGAAATGATAACACGTCTGACAATGACCTGCTTTATATTTTGATTTTTGGCATCAGTTTGGGACAGTAAGGAAATGATTTTCTTTTTGGTTGAAGCATTTGGGATACCATAAGTAGTACTGAAGCTCAAATGTACTCAAATGTAACTTTTGAACTTTACCTTTAACTACTTATGACTTTTTTTGGGGCATATATAAATGATCATCCTCCCCCACGTTTCAGTAGAAGTCACTTTCACATGCCCTCCTGGGAGGAGTTAGGCTTAAGGTCGGTTTTTTTGCGTCTTCAACTTCAGCATGTTAAGGATTAATTACATGAAAGATTCTAATGTTCTTAAAGCACCCATGTGAAGTGAGGAAGTTTGTGTGTAGTTATACTACTAAGCTACTAGGAGTACGTTTTTTTCTTCTTCCTCATCACTCTATTCTTTTTCTTTTTTTCCCCACCTCTGTCACTTGAGGAAAATTCTCTGTACTTGGAGCAGTGGGGTTTGATTACAGTATGTATGGTTACCAGTGGGTTTTGGTAGCTGTACAGTATTGTATGCAGAATACAGTCCAGGGGGTATGAGCAAATGTATATGAGAACACAGACGGCACGTTTTATTGACAGAAGATTATGCTATTGGCAGCTCGTGAACGAAGGACCCCAAAGCAGACTAACCCGGGGGGGGGTGTTACCTGTGGTATGAGTGGCGTGTGACAGACCTTGCCACCTGTTGTTCTTTACTGTTGTGAGAACAAGTCTTTTTTAATCTGTTTTTTTTCTCCCTTCTGTATGTGGGCATGTGTGATCTGAGACTGGTTTCAGTTTAGTTCTGTATTTTTACAGAATGGGATTTGCTGCTACTTACAGCAAATACTCAAAATCAGGTAGCTATTTAGTGAAGAACAGCGGGAATTGATCGTAAAAGTGGAGCTACAGGAGTCTCTGTGTAGTTTGGTTATTGAACACCTTTGGTGCTGTTGTTTAAAAATGCAAGAAGGACACTGTTGTTAAACCTCGCTCTGACTTCCCTTGCAATGTTGTTAAACCTCACTCTGACTTCCCTTGCAAATTGGCCTGGGAGCAGCATTTGTTACATGATACCTTTACAATAACAACGGTTAGGAAATAATATTTTGATAAAGCATTTTTATGGATCTATATTACCTGATCTAATATGCGATTTACTTAGAGCAATGTCATGTATGTGATGACTAATTATGGGATATTTCTGATGAGATATTGTCTATTCCCTGGGAAAATGGCAACTTGGATAGCGTTTTTGTTAGTTGAAATTCTGCCATCTTGCAGAAAGTGTCTAGCTATTTAAGCTTAGAGTACTGGAGTACAGAAACATTGACTAAACTTTCTGTTTGATAAGTATGCAGAACTCGTGCACAATAATATCCAATTTTATCTTTATTTGGTGGCACTTAATTTGTGGGCCTCAATCTATAATCTTGTCTAATCAACATCTAAGGTAATACTTCAGATAGCTTCTTGTTAAATGGAATTTGTTAAATTTGAGATTTGCCACTAAGTTTTGGGAAACTGCTTAGTGGAGAAAAGATTGGTTAATGCATGTATTGTTGTTTGACACTTCTTTTTTTTTTTTGCTTCAAAATTAAGCTTATTTAAAAAAAAAAAAACACACGCACACACATTGGTCCATGACTTCTTCCTTTTCAGCCCAGTCATGTATATTTGTTATTTTAATACGATTAGTCAGGCTTTGGATATGTTTGCATGTGATATATTCAGATATGAGAATTTCCTGCTTTTGATGTGTCCTTGTCCTGAAAGGAAGAGAGCGCTACATTGCCTTTCCTGACACTGTAATATAGGGCATTCAATGTCTAGGAAGAGAATTCCGTAGTAAAATTGCGCTCCCCCCCCCCCCCCCCCAAGAATCCCGAGAATAAGAAATCCTTACTACTCTATTTGCTGTTTCCAGAGCTTGCTTAGTTTGAATTTATACTTTTTTTAAAGGTTTTTTTTTTTCCACTGATATGTTGAATGCTTATCTATCACAATAACAGAAGACTCCTGGAAGCAGGTATCTCGATGTGTTTTTAGTCTATTGTATACTTACTGTGCGAAACAATGTATGTTTTTTTTTTTTTTAAAGGATAGTACTTCATAATCTGGAAAAATTCTAAAGCATTTTAGCCATGGCTTGTAATTTTCGACTCTCAAGGTGCGTTAAAAAAGATCCTGTGCTCCCAGGTGACTGACTTTGCACATAGAAGTCCTTAAGCAGCACTCAAGAAATAAATGCTGACATTTAAGGTGACAGGGCCCATCAAAGAGAACATGCAAACACAGGTGTGCAGTTGAGATTTACATTAATTTAGGAGATTAAAGCATTAAAATCTTACTAGAAATGAGTAATTAGTTATGATGCTTGACAGTTTCTGGCAGTAAAAGCCACTAATATGGGGTTTTAAAGATATTTAAAGGGAAGTATGAATATTAATTTTAATGCTGCAGTCATCAATGGAAATATTTTAATCTCAAAAATAGTATATTAAAGAGCTATATAATGTAAGTGACACTTGGGTTTTAACTGGGAAATTTTCTTTCTTGCTGAGAGCTGGGCATCTGTTCTACTCCGCTTAATTTAGGAATGCCAGTGGGTTTTTTTTTTTCCCTGCCAGACTAGGCTGTGTAGCCTATTTGGAGTCAGCTGACATTTGCATGCCAAGGCTGCTTTCTGTCATGTAGCTTGATCAGTGAGATTGGCTGTGTGCTTTGTCACATGCCATGCTGGATACATACCTCTTGTTCTTCCTCCTGCTTCTACCCCCAACCTTTTTACTTTTTCCCTTGTCCTTTTCCTCTTTTCTCGTGTGGCTGGTTATTCATGCCCATATCGGAAGCCCTTGAGAAAGCTGACCATGTTTATGCTTTCCTGTTGTGATAGTGCTTTTGAACCCTCATACTGTGAGCCAACTCATAATGTATCGATTAGAAGATATGATAGCCTTTTTTACCTGATCAGGATTGTTATTGCAATGAAGACAAGTAGTTATTGGAAAAGTTTCAATATATCTAAGGAAAAACACAGAATATCTCAACTGTTAAAGTTCTTAGAAATGCCTGAGTTAACGTGTTGAAATTCAGATAATACACACACTTGCTGTTACAGGACCCAACACTGGGTTAGTGATTAATCATGATAATAGTAACCTGAAGATGCAAAAATGGAATAAATTCATTCCTTCCTTCACTCTGTATTGCTGCTTATCTTTTCTTTGTGCTTCAAGGCTGTGTCTTTGCATGACACATAGCACAACAGCTCCTAGATCTTAGACTGGGTTTTACATGCTTCTGAAATATAGATAGATACCTTTAATATATTCTACTACTTTTTGGAGTTGTTTTGAGATATTTCAGAAAAGTGGTGGGTAGTCTTTTTATTTAGAGTTTTATCTTTCTTTTTCTTTGTGCTGTGTACCGTTACTGGGGAAATTGGGTCAAAAATTATCTGATCATGCTGTATTTTATCTTTGCTCAAGGGTTAGAAGTAGAATCCCCTGGACTGGCAGCTAACACATGCCAGTTACTGTAAATTAGTACTTGAAGTTATATTTCTTTATAAGGGAAGTTCACTGGCAGAAGTCCAAATTATCTTCTTCATTCCTTGTGAATGTAAATTGTATGTTAATTACTATACTCATTGACATTTCCTTCTTTCCATGAATTTATCTTTTTCCCCAGCTGTTGCTCAATCCTTTTGTTCCCTAAAATGACAATGATGGAAACCTGCCTCTTTGTTCTTTTCACAGAACTTCCCCAGAACTCTTCACATTCGTACAAGTGCACTGGATAGTGAAGTGACAACTGCCACACATGCTCTAGGGTTTTCAAACTTCTGACTGTCAGAATTGCTCTGCTGTCCTCATTTTGCCACTATCTCCTGTTTCTCACTTCAATGTAGTCATTTCTCTTCTTTGTTACGTGCGCCTATCATAAAGTAACCATCTGTAACTAACCCAGCTTCATTTCCATAGTTTCTTTCATTCCTACTTGCTGTGTACACATATCTATAGAAGTAATCCCTAATTCTGCTGTTAAGCTCTGAGAGACTCCTTCCACACTGCAGTGTGCTTCTGTGCAGCTGATCATTGCAAACAGCCTCAGTGCATTGGCTTTCTCTTTGCAGGATTTAGACTTCAAAGAAAATTTAACAATTCAGGTAGTGAGCTCCCCTGCCAATATTTTACTTCTCCAGTTCATCACTGAATTAAGTGCTTATACCATTTATAGTGCTCCCCTTGCCATCTCAATTTCAACTTCAGGTCCTTCTGGTGTTTGTCAGCTATAGCTTTCTCTACTAAAACTATTTTTAGTCTACTCAGTCATGCTCTGCTTCTCTCACTGAGTATGGCTATGGAACTTCTGATTATATTCTTTTAACTTACCCTTTCTGTTAAAGATGTTCTTTTGTTTCAGTGGTGAGGGCAGTAGGATTCAGTTCTTATCAAACAAAGTAAAAGAAGTTTTAGATTGTGGGGTATCACTGTTGCTGCAGTCTAAATTCTTACCTGATAATTAAAAATGACTTTGCACTATTAGCTTTTTGTTTTCCAGTGGTTTCACTTTTCTGTCATCCTGCTTCCTCTCTTTAGTATTTTCCTAGCTTATGTTTAGTGTTGCAAAGCTAGACCTTTTTTTTTTCCTTCTAAATACCAGTTACTCTGACTTCTTTATCTTTTTTGGCACTGGCAGTAGTATCTCCTTTGAAGCCCTCAACTTTGAAGTTTGACTCTCCTCTGCTTTGCCTTGCATAATTTAATCTAGGTCCAAGGGCTGCTATTTGTCCTTAGAGATCACATGGAAGATCTGTCAGCATTTGTAGATGAAGGTCTTTGTGTCTTGATTGGAAAATATGTTGAACTTCCTGGTTCCTTCCTACTCAACTGTTATGAAAATTTGCCACTAAACTTGTTCATCTTAACTGCTTGAGAGCAGTTAAGAGACTTAAAGAGACTTCATCTGTCTCTTTAAATTATTTCGGTGACTTTCTTTTTGGAACCAAATGTTCTGTGGTTGCTTTCAAAATGCTGCATATTCCCTTTCCTCTACTAGCTTTTGACTCTTTCAACATCCTTTGAAGACGACAGTTTCATTTGCCTTGTGCATGAGAACTTTTTAGAGTTTGCTTGCATTATCCCCAATATCTGTACATTCATGTCTTTATCAGTGATGGTCGTTTCTCATAATGCCTGGCTGATTTGCTTGACATGTAATTAGAATCAAATATAATAGTGCAGATCTTGAACAGACCTCAGAGGCTCATCTCTTTCATCTTCTGTCAAAAGACAAGCTGTATCTCTACTGGTTGTTCTTCACGATCTAGTTTTAAGCATCTCCTTGTTGAGAGATTCTGCAGCCTTTTTAAGTAATCCTTCTACTTCTTTATTTTCCTTATTTTTTTTCTCTAGTGTCTAACCTAAATCCACCTTGCACCATTTTCTACTTATTCTATCCCCCTAAGAATGGGTTATTTCTCCTTCTTTGTGGCTACCTCCTACATACAGAAAGCCTCTAATTCTACCCCCTTGTCTTAATCTTTCCTGGTATATGACGGTTCATTGTTTTCGTGGTTCTCATTTCGTATTCCCCAATAGGTCAGCATCTTAAAGTGCAGTGTTACTTGGTCACAGTATTCTAGATAAACCATTACTAATTACAAGATGACATGAAGTTTATGTATTCCTGATATAGTATTTGCTTCCCCCTCTCCCACTCCAGCAATGTATAGTGAGTCCCAAACTGGAGATGGATCAAAAAACTCACTTAAATCCTTTTCACAGAACTATCAGTTAATCAGCTGTTTGTTTGTTTGTACAGAACTGGCTTAGATGTAGAACCTTGCAACTGCTGTGTTAAACTACAGCCCTTATTTTTAGACCAGATTGTCTTGTCTGATCCTATTTTCTAGCACCCTTACACCCCATGAGGCTGAGGAGACTGCAATCTTAAGTCTTATTTTAATGTGCAGATTATTCAATTAAAATATTAAATAGTGCTGTTCCCAGGATGGATGTCTGCAGAACTTGGTTCAATATATCCTTCTATTTTTGAGTTAATTTTTTTCATGCATGAGTTTCAACTGGTTTTGCACTCAAGGTACAGCAGATTCGCTTGGGCTTCTTTGTTTGCTTATGAGAGTCACTTTAAGGAATTTTGACGTGATATGACTTCTGCTTCTTTTTTGTATCCCTGAGGCCTATTGCACTGTGACAAGAGCAATGAGACTGGTATAACACAATTTGTTCTTGGCAGATCCATGTGGACTGTTTTTTGTCTCTGTTTTCTTCTGAGTGCTATCAAACGCTTTCATTCGTTACTGTATCTTTCCAGGAATTGAACTTTATCCACCAGAACGTGGAATAGAATGTAAAGCTTTATCCTGCATCTGTATTTCAGTGATATTGGTCCTCACCTCGAGTGTTCTGATCTCCTGTGACCCTTCTTTCATCTTGTCTTCAGGCTGTTAGTTCCTTCATACAGACCTAATTCCTTTTTGGTGTTGCTTCCACAAGAAAAGGAAAGTAATAATCACATCTTTGTCTGTGGTATAAGGATGATGTCTAATTGAATTTAGATTCCCCATAATGTCTGTTTTCCATTAACCTTATACAGTAGCCTGAAGAAATGAATTTGGAAGTGTAGTATATTTCTTTCTGAACACGTTTTCCTGTGTTGGTGCTACGTCTCACCAGAGTACGAAAGATTCTGTTTGAATTACCTTAGATGTTGACCTCTGAAAGGCCTCTTGAAACTTAAGAATAGGACTTTTTTGTAATTTGTAGGTTAGATGCCTTATTTGTGAGTGGCAGACAGCTGTTGCAGAATTAACGGTTTTAATTTTTTAATGGTGTTATGCAGCATGTTATTTTAATATGTTTTGTATCATAGTAATGGGGAAAGAAAAGCAGGTCGGAGTAGTCAGTTGGGGGAGCTAATGCTCCATAGTGTATCTGTCAGAGAGGAAAGAATAAGAACTGCAAAATAAGAGGAAAGAGCAAAATACATTAGTGGAGTTCTTTTTTTCCACAGTAGCTCTTCTTTGATGTTGCAGTGAAAGTATTTTTTTTTTCCCCCAAGCTTTAAGTGATAGAAATTAAACTTCTGTAATTTCCATTTTTATGATCAGAGCACTCCTATGAGAGACTTTCTGATATTACTATTATGCTTTCTTCAAAAGCATTTATCTCAGTGGGACAGTTGTATAAATATTTGTAGTTTAGCTTCTTGAAAGTTTTAATGTTTTATGACTGCCTTTGTAGAAGGTACAGAAAATACTAAAACTAAATTTGTATTAATGAGAATGTGACTGATTTTGTGTCCTTAATCTTCATAAGTATGGATATATGTGAAAGGAAGGAACTCAGTGTCGTGTCTGTCTACTAAAAGGTCATTACTACAATTATCTGTTTTGGTGGCAGGTTCATGAATCAAATTTTTTTCTGATTGTGTTTTACAGGCATCAAGTAAGATTTCTTCCTTTCCCAAACAGAATGAGGAAGAATCTTTAACACTAGAAAGTGTCTAGAGCTTACATTTGTCTTATGAAAACTTATGTCAAGCTAAAACAGTTACTGTGTCCAAGTAGGCTGCAGTTTGTGTTTGTGAAAGAAATGATTCTCAGTTTTTAGCTTAGTTTGCTGCTGTCCAAAACTATTATTTGGCCCTTTGCTTGAAAATCAACCATATTTGTCTTACAGATGAAAGCAAAGGTCAGAACTGATGCACGTTTATGTGTAAAGTAGTGCCTTATTGCCAATGTAAGCTTAAAAACACATATTCTGCCACTTTGCTCTACACTTAAAGTCATAATGGAAACAACACTATGTGAAAAGACTTAAGAGTAGGATAGTTATTTTAAATGCTACAGTTTGTTAGATATGGCAATGAAACGTGTGTGTACTATTGGCATTTTAAAAAGCCTTATAGGTTGCTCTCATCCTGAAGTACCGCATTTCAAAGGAAGTAATTTCTCAGTGTAATCATTTAAGTTTTAGGAAATGCATTTAATTTAAGTGGAACCAAGTGGCCTCTATGTCAAAGAGAACACTATTTCTTTTTTAATTGGTTCTTGTCCCAGATAAGGGGAAAAAATAAATAGATCTCTAGGTTTATAGCTACCTCTTGTAGATCACTCTAGTGATGTATTGGGAGAACAAAGATTCTAAGGAGACCTCTTTCATCATAACTATTAGCAGCGTGAGAATCCCATTCAACTGGTAGGTAGTACTCTGTAGGCCACTGTACTGCAATACTAGGATTTGTAGGCCACCTGGCAGGTCTGTTTACCCCACATAGGGCTGGGATAAAACTTGTGGTGCTAGCTTACTTGGCAGCAAAAGAAGGAAGATGGGTTGCTTGACTACTACTTTGCAAAAGGCTCTCTCTTTTGTAAAGCAATCTTGTCAGTGGGCTGTATGCCTTATTCTGAGAGGATCTGAGAGGTGGGAGAGGGGGCGTGGAAAGGGAGGGAGTTGATTCCAAAGGCACTTTTCTTTTCCCCCCTGGAATTTTTTTTAGTGAGTTAACGTTTTAAGGGATGGGGAGATGGGGTGAGGTCGAATTAAAACATTTGGACTTCAAACTAATTGTTGTATTCTGTTATAGGCTTTCTTAATATGTGCTTATATTCTCCTGTAAATCAAGCTCATCTCCTAAATTAATGAGAGGGAAGTGCTGAAAGGGAGGAGAACAAGTACTTGCCCTAGTTTTGCCCACAAACAGGATGGATGGGGAGGAATTGTTATTTCCCTTCTCTAATGGATCCTTAAAACATAAGCACAACTTTGTGATCAATTATGGAGAAAACTAGTATTTTGCTGCTGTAATTCTAGTTGCATGAATGTATTTGCACATATGGTGGTAGTGATGTTTTATAGAAGTGGAATTAAAGTAATAAATGTGATTGAAGAGTAGCTACTGGGGCTGTCCCTTTTCACCTTTATAAACGTAATGAGCAACAGTTCGTAAATTATGCAGAGTCCTAATTAAAAGTTTTAATTTGGTAATCTTCTCAGTTTGATTAGAAGCAGATGCTGATTATCTGCAGAAATCTAAATGGACTTTTCTAAGGTAGCTTTTACTGCTTAAAATCAACTTGTGAAACTAAAGGAGAACTAAAACTGTACAGTAAGTTATTTGTGTCCCTTGTAGTGCAGTAGAGTAGTGTGATTTCCTATTAAATAGCTTTGTGAGGTTTCTCATTTGAGTTATAGCAGGTTCTAAAGGTCTTGCTTAAGGTTGAATTCTTCTGTGCTGGTGTACTGTACATACTTTCTGCTTAGAGGTATACACTTCCTGCTTTGAAAAATTTATCTGCTTTGAAGTAAAAACTTGGGAAAAAGGATGCAATAAAAATGAGGTGACAAATAAAAACATTCTTCTACCTAATCGAGCTGAAAACAACTAGACAACATTCAGAATACGTTTTGAATCCGGAGGCAGATGTTCTGCTGCAACTGTGGATTTCTAAAATCTGAGAACAGTAACTTTACCAAAAATGCAGTGACCTAGTGGAGAATAGGTATCTTCCATATAACATTTTCTTCAGCTTATGATAGAAGAGATGGGAAGGGTATCCACGCTGATTGTATGCTAATATGCTGTGGCAGTCTGTTGGCCAGGTGATGTTTGACTGCTGTATGTCTCATGGCTTGGAAATGATGAAGGAATAGCAAGTCCTAACTTGATTCTTGTAGATCCTCAGTCTTAACTGGTTGTCAGTTTTGGATTTTGCAGAAAACATGGTTTAGACTGGGAGAATGGTGGCATCAAGAGCCCTCTCTTTTTCTATAGAAATAATTCATCCGTTCCCTTTGGGCACAGGGAAGAAGAAAATGGGGAAATGGATTCCCTCCTCCTTCCCCTGGCGCGCCCCCCCCCCCCATCTCTGTTTAAGAAGAAAATACAATCTGTGCACAGCCAAGGTGTTAAGTTCTTCTGTGGCAGTTGACATCAAGGATGCTTCCAAAATGAATGTATTCCTCAGGTGGCAATGAATGCAATAACTTTGGAAAAGTTAACATTGTTTCCTAGTATAGCAGCATGAATGCTGACAGGATAGTCTGTGCAGTGTGTAATTAAACTACTTTCAAAGGTAGAAGACTATTACTATTAACTTGGGAATGAGTCTTCAGAATTTATCTTCAATTGAGGGGACAACTTAGAGAATTCTGTTTTCCCCCAGAACTTGTCTAGCTAGGGTTAAGTGCTTTAAGCTCAGCTGCCTCACTAGGCATTGTAGTAGTTTGAAGTTTGAACGCTGCTGCCTCTGGTATAAATGCAGTGAGGATTCAGCAGGTTCAGTTACTGTTTCCTCAGCTGCTGCTGCATTAACTCTGCGGTATTTCATCGTGGCTTTGCACAGGAGCTGGCTTAGTACACTTTAGCTACAATTGTGATCTATGGCTCTGTGCTTCTGTGTTTGATTAGACACGACCACAGGAACTTACTAGCTGCATCGGATTCTGTATTGCTATGGGACAGACATGGAAAAAAAGGTAAATGTTTGTTTATACCTATGCTAACCTCTCCTTTTGAAGCCCTCCTTTTCTTTCCCTGTTGACAAGGCTCTTAAATAAGAGGAGATTCTCTTCCTAGTGTCATAAAGGGGATTCCCTGCTTGTATCAAGATGGTGGATTTAGGTTAGTGCTGTTGTGTTGTCATTCTACCTTGCTTTGTACTGTGCAGTAATGGTGCAAGTTGGTTAGGGAATGATCATTTTGTCTATTTGATAATTAAAATCGCATATAATGCCGTACTGAGGGACTGTTACCATATGTTTTTGAGAAGGGTATTACGCAGTTTAAGTACCATCTGCTCAGTGACAAAGTTAACTAATGAATTTAATCTCTTAGGAACACCAGTGATATGTTCATAACCTGAAAGGTTGACCTTTGGAAAAGGAATAGTGTATTGAGCTTGGAGTTCTTGTTCCTTATTGTGAGATTTAGTAATAGCAGAATTAAGTAGATATATGCGTGTATAGTATAATGTTGGAATGCATCTTTATCTCTTCATTAAAACAAAGTAGGGATGTTAAATTTATTTTGAAGTTTTTGGACTACCTCATTGCCTGTATTTGTTTAACCAAGCCTTGCGTAATAAATTATTCATATTTTAATCTAAATTTATTTCTTTGTGGCTCTAGGATGATTCTCTGATCAAAATCAATGAATAAATTGCATACAGAAGGCAAAAAATGTAGAAATTATGCAACATGTCCCAAATAAAACATTATTAATTCATCCTTCCTTTTTTGTTGTTTTTTGTTGTCTTGAGTTTTTTTCTCATGTTTCACAAAGGCTTAGGGCAAAGTGTTAAACTGTTTCAAGTTTCAAGCCATATCATGTGACCCATTGTCACTGAAAGGGGAAGATCCTTTTCCTAGTTTTTATGGTCCTAACTTTTCCAGTGGTCTCACTTGGTGGTGACAAGCAGATTCAATTTATTAAACAGGCAACAAATAAACCAAACAAAATCAATGAATTGTTTTCCTGGGGTGAATGATTTGACTTGGTTCAGGGGCAAGTCGGATGAGTACCAAGGCTGGAGCAAAGAGGGCCGCAACTGTGCAGCTGCAGGGAGGCAAGAGCGGGGAAGGGGCATCTCAGATCTTGCTGTTGGGTCACTTTGGGAGCTTTGGGCAACTGGGAGTTCAGAATTGCTCACTAAATGCTTGCGAGCATCTTCCTTTCATAACGCCCTCCACAGAATTGTGCTGATCTTCATCTTTGGGGCATGAGCGTATTTTACCTGACCGACATTCTTGAGTTCTGTCAAAAGTGAAGCAGCCTGCTTATCTTTTTGGACTCTAATCAAGATTTCAAAGCTGTACTTAATTCTGTCTAATTAATGATTGCAGGAATGTTTTCGTGTAGGTTCCGCTTTACATATGAAATTATTAAATATGCAAATTGTAGTGTTGTTAAAAAGTAAGCTCTTCCTGGTTGCATGAGCCAAGGAAAATGGGGTACATGTTTCAAGGTGCCCTGTCTACAGAGGTACATGGCAGTCTGTAACTGAAAACTTGAGTCTGAGTTTAAATATTGATTGTTTTATCACCTAAAATACCATATTAATTTTGCTACTCTTCAGATTTTTGTGAGATAATTTTCATTGTGTTGTCTCTTCAGTCAGATCTACCTTTTACATGTTTTTATGTAAATAAAGTAGGTAGTAATTATTACCTATGCACTTTTCTTTTAATGTTCCAGTCTTTAGGGAAACAAGATTTTTGAACTAGTGTAATCTGGAATCTCCTGCCAGCTTTAGCAGGAGCTAAGGATATCCTTGTTTCCTTTTCTTTTCTCTCCAGTAGCTGAAAACATGAAGGCAACGTGAATTCAGTGAAAAAGCAATGAGCAAAGTGTTTGGAGGGCTACTGAAGGGTGTTGGAGCATACTGAGATGGTTTACCTAACCTGTAAGATACCTGAGGCTGTAGGAAGTAAATTATATAGCAGCTTTATTTCTTTTACTTATTTGACCTTATTGTATTTTCAGTAACTCTGTCCAACAAGCTTATCCGTGTTCTAAGTCACGGCCCATTAACCTGTTTTCCTAGAGGTTTCACTGGGATAACTTTTTACCCGAGTATTAAAAACTTTTTGCTAGTGAGCTGCAAGAAAGTCTAAAGTCGCTGTGACTTTGCATCTGCAAAAACTTTGAGATGGTCAAATTACTAATAAAGAAGGATCTGGACAGCTTGTGAAGTTTAGAATCGGACAGTGTGGTTTTATGTTGATTGTAAAGGATAAGAAATTTTAAAATTAACTCTAATGATTGAGATGATTTTATTGATTAAAATTAGCTAACTGACTTTCAAAAAGCAAATAAGCAAGCAACCTTTGTCTTCCCCTCATCCTTCTCCCACAACCTGCATGCCTAACTAAATTGGTCACTGGACTATGTTTTAATGGTTTTCTGTAGAAATAGTGTTGGCTCAGTGTTTGACTTTCCCTTTCTCTCTTCCCCCGCCCCCTTTGAGATACCATAGAGGAAGTGGTACCATGGGAGCTGTGGTATCTGTATGGTGCCTTGTGCTGCTGTTACTCAGAGTCGGTTTCACCATGGGATTAGGAACACCTGGGAGACTGGGCCCTCTAGAGCAAGCTGTATCCCAAGTGTACTGTATGTTTAGAAATTGTGAAATTATGCTAAATTTGGAAGAAATGGATGTCACTCTTCTAAAATGAAAATTTTAGTGTGTACTAGGTGAAAAGCAAGCTTGCAGTTGGTGACAATTAAGATCATCAGAAGTAGTAGAGATTTTTTTGGGATGTGTGACATTGTGTGTATTTCTAAGATGTGTCTTTAGAAAAGCGGCAACCTGTCCTTGCAGAGACTAACAGAAAGATTATTAATCAAATTATTTTATAGCAAGCATTTTCTTTCATCATTTCCACAAATATATTCTGGAGGTTCTGGTTTTGAGGAGTGTGTCCAGTTTACGCAGAGCTGCTGTGTCACACTATTTGTTATATTTTGGTGACGTCTGCCTCCATCTAAGTTTTTAGGGAAGGCATTCTGTGCTCCCTAGTGTTTAATCCCTTTTTCAGGGACCTTTTCCATAATAAGTTATCAAGAAGCGCAGCCAACAAAGGCAGCGAACAGACGCAGCAGTTTGCGCAGCAGTTCGCGCAGAAGGCAAAGAAGGCATCTCTCCACTTTGCACATTTTGCGCAGTGGTGTGTCCTTCCCCGGGGCATGGTCATGACACGCCGCAGAGCACGTTCCCCAGTGGCTGCGGGAGGTGCTGCATCGGCTGTGTCTGAGGCCTCAACCCAGACAGACCCTCAGACAGCAGATGCAGCTCTGCAGGTGTCAGGCTGCAGGGAGTGCCTGGGGCCTCTCCGTGAGGCCTGGGCTGACAGTCAGCTCTCCTGTGTGAGGTGTGCTGTGGTTGACCAGTTGCGTCACCAGATAAAGGAGTTACAGGAGGAGGTTAGTAGGCTGCGTAGCATCCGAGAGGATGAGCGGGAGATTGACAGGGCGTTCTCGGAGACTGTTCAGCTCTGGAAGTCCCCTGCCCCCACTGCAGCGGAGGTGTCAGAGGGCTCAGCACCATGTGTAAAGGTGCATCATAACACTGTTGAAGAGGGCTGGAAGCTGGTGACCTCTCGTAGAAGGAGAAAGGCTCTTGCTCCTCCTCAAGACTTACCCTTGAAGAACAAGTTTAGCGCCCTCCAAGCCGAGGAGGAGCTGGGCATGGCTCCAAGAGAGGCAACTGGCCTGGCAGACCCCGTGCCGTGCAGGAGCCCCCGGAAGAAACGGCGAGTGATTGTTGTGGGTGACTCCCTGCTGCAGGGGACAGAGGCACCTATCTGCCGACCTGATCTCTTGTCCAGAGAGGTTTGCTGCCTGCCAGGGGCTCGAATAAGGGATGTCGTGGAAAGACTGCCAAGGCTTGTCCACGCGTCGGACTACTACCCTCTGCTGATCTTCCATGTGGGTGCTAATGACACGAAAGGCAAACTGGAAACCATCAAACAGGACTTCCGAGCTCTGGGAATGGTGGTGAAGGGTCTGGGAGCCCAGGTTGTTTTCTCCTCAATCTTGCCTGTGAGGGGAAAGGACAGGAGGAGGAGTAGACGAGTTTTCCAAGTTAACAGCTGGCTGCGCCGCTGGTGTTGGCAACAGGGCTTTGGTTTCTATGACCATGGGACCCTGTTTGAAGATCAACAACTGATGGGGAGCGATGGGATCCACCTTACCAAGCGGGGCACGCGCGTCTTTGCCAACAGATTGGCCAGCCTGGTACGGAGGGCTTTCAACTAGGCAAGATGGGGGAAGGGGAGTGGTATAGTGGCAGGGGAGTCAGTAAAACACCGCTCAAGTCAGGATGCCTCCAGCGGGTGCATACAACCAGGGGAGACAGCATGGGACATGGCTATGGAGGATCCTCTTGCACCTCTCCTGGGAAGCCTGCATGCTTGACTGGCTCTCTCAAATGCCTGTATACCAATGCACGCAGCATGGGGAATAAACAGGAAGAGTTAGAGATCTGTGTGCGGTCGCAGGGCCATGATCTCATTGCAGTGACAGAGACATGGTGGGATAGTTCACATGACTGGGATGCTATCATGGATGGCTATGTGCTTTTTAGGAGAGACAGGCCAGGCAGGCGAGGTGGTGGAGTTGCTCTTTATGTGAGGGAGCAACTAGAATGTATGGAGCTCTGCCTCGGGGTGGATGAAGAGCAAGTTGAGAGCCTATGGGTAAGGATTAAAGGGCAGGCTAACATGGGTGACACTGTTGTGGGGGTCTACTACAGGCCACCTGATCAGGAGGAAGTCGTCGATGAGGCCTTCTACAGACAGCTGGAAGAAGCCTCACGATCACAGGCCCTGGTTCTCATGGGAGACTTCAACCACCCTGATATCTGTTGGGAAGACAGCACAGCTAGGCACAAACAGTCAAAGAGGTCCTGCAAAGCATTGATGATAATTTCTTGACCCAGGTGGTGGAGACGCCAACAAGGAGAGGTGCAATGCTAGACCTTGTACTAACGAACAAAGAAGGTCTAGTTGGAGATGTGAAGGTTGGGGGCAGCCTTGGCTGCAGTGACCATGAGATGGTGGAGTTCAGGATCCTGCGAGGAGGGAGCAGGGCAATGAGTAGGATTGCAACGCTGGACTTCAGGAGAGCTGACTTTGGCCTCTTCAGGGACCTACTTAGGGGGATCTCCTGGGGTAGGGCTCTAGAAGGAAGAGGGGTCCAAGAAAGCTGGTTCATATTCAAGCGTCACTTCCTCCAGGCTCAGGATCAGTGCATCCCTCTGAGGAAGAAGTCCAGCAAAGCGGGCAGGAGACCTGCATGGATGAGCAAGGAACTCCTGGCCAAACTCCAGCAGAAGAAGGAAGTGTACAGAATGTGGAGAAGGGGACAGGCCACTTGGGAGGAATACAGGGACATTGTCAGAGTGTGCAGGGATGCGACAAGAAAGGCTAAGGCCCAGTTGGAATTAAATCTGGCAAGGGATGTCAAGGACAACAAGAAGGCCTTCTCCAAAGACATCAATAGCAAAAGGAAGACTAGGGAAAACGTGGGTCCGCTGCTGAATGGGGCGGGTGCCCTGGTGACAAAAGATACAGAGAAGGCAGAGTTATTGAATGCCTTCTTTGCTTCCGTCTTCACTGCTAAGGCCAGTCCTCAGGAATTCCAGACCTTGGAGACAAGAGAGGAAGGCTGGAGAAAGGAAGACTCTCCCTTGGTTGAGGAGGATCAGGTTAGAGATCTTTTGTCCAAAGCTGACATCCACAAATCCATGGGCCCCGATGGGATGCACCCACGAGTGCTGAGGGAGCTGGCGGATGTTATCGCTAGGCCACTCTCCATCCTCTTTGAAAGGTCCTGGAGATCAGGAGAGGTGCCTGAGGACTGGAAGAAAGCCAATGTCACGCCAGTCTTCAAAAAGGGCAAGAAGGAGGAGCCAGGAAACTACAGGCCTGTCAGCCTCACCTCCATCCCTGGCAAGGTGATGGAACAGCTCCTCCTGAAGGTCATCACTAAGCATCTGGAGGACAAGAAGGTGATCAGGAGTAGTCAGCATGGATTCACCAAAGGGAAATCATGCTTGACCAATCTGATAGCCTTCTATGACGGAATGACTGGCTGGGTAGAGGAGGGGAGAGCAGTGGATGTTGTCTCCCTGGACTTCAGCAAGGCTTTTGACACTGTCTCCCATCACATCCTCCTAGGTAAGCTCAGGAAGTGTGGGTTGGATGAGTGGACGGTGAGGTGGCTTGAGAACTGGCTGGATGGCCGAGCTCAGAGGGTTGTGGTGAATGGCGCAGAGTCAAGTTGGAGGCCTGTGGCTAGTGGTGTCCCCCAGGGGTCAGTCCTGGGTCCAGTCTTGTTCAATATATTCATCAATGACCTGGAGGAAGGGACAGAGTGCACCCTCAGCAAGTTTGCTGATGATACTAAACTGGGGGGAGAGGCTAACACACCAGAAGACTGTGCTGCCATTCAGAGGGACCTGGAGAGGCTGGAGAGGTGGGTGGAGAGGAACCTCATGAAGTTGCACAAAGGCAAGTGCAAGGTCCTGCACCTAGGCAGGAATAATCCCATGCACCAGTCCAGGCTGGGGGTTGACCTGCTGGAAAGTAGCTCTGCAGAGAAGGACCTGGGAGTGCTGGTGGACAACAAGTTAAACATGAGCCAGCAGTGTGCCCTTGTGGCCAAGAAGGCCAATGGGATCCTGGGGTGCATTAGGCAGAGTGTTGTCAGCAGGTGGAGGGAGGTGATCCTGCCCCTCTCCTCAGCCCTGGGGAGGCCTCACCTGGAGTACTGTGTCCAGTTCTGGGCTCCCTAGTACAGGAGAGACATGGCACTCCTGGAGAGAGTCCAGCGGAGGGCTACCAAGATGATTAGAGGGCTGGAGCATCTCTCCTATGAAGAAAGGCTGAGAGGTCTGGGCCTGTTGAGCCTGGAGAAGAGAAGACTGAGAGGGGATCTCATCAATGTGTCCAAGTATCTGAAGGGGGAGTGTCAAGAGGATGAGGCCAGCCTCTTCCCCGTGGTGCCCAGCAACAGGACAAGAGGCAATGGGCAGAAACTGAACCACAGGCGGTTCCACCTGAACCTGAGAAAAAACTTCTTCACTGTGAGGGTGACAGAGCATTGGACCAGGTTGCCCAGAGAGGTGGTGGAGTCTCCGTCCCTGGAGATATTCAAAAGCCGTCTGGATGTGATCCTGGGCAGTATGCTGTAGAGGACCCTGCCTGAGCAGGGAGGTTGGACTAGATGATCTCCAGAGGTCCCTTCCAACCTAAACGATTCTGTGATTCTGTGAAGAACTCACTGTGTTAAGGTTTAACTGTTGCATATAGTTAAGTTGTTAGGTCTAATCACTGGATTACCAGCATGTGTTTTATTTTTCAGAGTGGATGATTTATTCACGATTTTATCAATGATTCTTAGTTTTCGTTTACGACTTATTTTTTTCAGGATTTAAAACCTGAGATTAATCAGGAGTTAAAACAGAGCACTTTGATTTCAGATTTTGATCTTAATCCTTCTCCGTTCAACAAAGCCCCAAAATGATTCATTGGTTGGTAAAATTATTAAAATATGCTAATTTTAAATACAGCTTTTCTGTTATATCTGGTGATAACTAAAATCTGCATTATTAAGCAGCTGCAAAGCATTTATATGTATGCTGTATGTGTGTATATATACACATATATATGCATACATATATATAATTTTAAGGATTAGGGAATGTAGCATTGTTCCTGACTTCTTCAAGCTAGAAATTTTGATTGAGATACTTGAAATGTAAAAAGTTAAATTAGAGCGTTGCTGCTTAACTTACCTGTCTCCAATGTTTGGAGAACACTAAATAGCTCACGGTTCCCCCTGCTCCCAAGTTCCATGAACATGCATCATCTTTTAAAGTTTGGCTTTAAAAATTAGCTGAAGCAAACTTTTTGGTTAAAATCCGACTGTGTTTAACTCCCTGCTTATTTATTGCCACTGAGTTAGGACAGGCGCAGAGCTTGCTGTAACTCATTTTAAAGAGTTTTTTTAAAGAACATGCTTTATAGTTCTTGTATTAGTCCTTTAAAATGTTATGTTTTTATATCTGCACTACTATTATTATGCTTAATTTTTAGTGATCACTTGTGGAATAAGTAGTCACTTAGTTTGTTGTGCTAACTAAAGTGTTGATAAAAATCAAGAAAGCTTTTAGCTCATCAACCACCCTCATCCCCTTTGTTCTGAAGTATTCCTGCAGTTTTAAAGCACGACCTCTTACTTACAGATGAGTGAAGACCTGAAAAATGAATGGGCAAATGATCTGTGTGCATCAACCCCTGGCCTCAATATGAATAAAGTAAAAGAACAAATGTTCTATAAGGTAAGTAGAAATTGGAAATTTCAGGTTTGTGTTCATTCTCTCTTTAAAACTGGAAGTTACTGATGTTAAGTTACTTAGTTCCGTTATTAGCAGTTGATCAAAATATCAGAATTAATTAAGACTAGTGGGCGTTCCTGGTTTTCATAGCAGTATGAGGGTGAAAGGAGGGGCTGGTAAGGATAAAGGAGGTTTTAAAGTATCATTCATGTCCTCTGCCCTCTTCTGCCACCCCATCACTTACCACAAAAGAAGGTCCTAATTGTTAACACTTCCTAGACAGATGATCTAACTTCCCTGGCTGACAGACTGTTTCGGATGGAGTGAAACATCTGTTGCTAAAACTAAGTCTCGTCTGATTGAACTGTTCTTAGGTTTTTTCTGCAAGAAAGCAAGAAGAGAGGCAACAAGCATCTAATTTAATCCACCAGTTCTTCTCTAAGTGCAGGTAGTTGGGTTCTAGATCCATTTCTAAGGACTGTTGTATGTATTTTACCTGAATCAAATATTTCAAGATACAGGGAAGATACATGATACATGCAAGATCAGTGAAACAGAAGGCCAGCAGAAGTCCATTTTCAAATACCAAATCATGGATCCAAGATTGCATAATCAGGTTAATGGTCATAGATACAAATTGTGAAGTACCTTATTTTGCTGATTTGTGTGGCTTTCTGTAAGCAATAATATTTTTCCCACCAAAATAATCAGCTCTTTCAAAGTCATCATTTGCTTTCAGAAGTTTTGCTTTTTGCCTGGAACTCTGTTAACAAACACAAAATGACTTAAAAGGTCTCAGCTTGAATTTTAGGATTGTAAACATTCTCAGTGTACTTATTTGCTAATCCATAGTGGTGCTTTGTTTTGGGTGTTGTTTTGCCCCCCTCCCCCCCCCCACCTTTTTCAGGTTGGACTTTCAGATGCTGTGGAGCTATTTAGAGCCAGAAGAGTGTTTATCAAGGATGGCTTCGCATATGTGCCACTTAAGGACATCGATGCAATTGTTTTGAATAACTACAGAACAAAGTTATCTAAAGCATTGGCGGTAAGGCTGATAAAGTCTGACCTTGCAACTTTTGTTGCATTGTTTAATGACAATATTGTGCAGTAACTTTTTGGAGATTTGAATCTAGGGGCTTCTATCTGTAGAATACCAGAAATTCTACTAGGAAAAAATGTTCATTATGAAAATAAGCTGAGAGTCACTTACTTCTAAAATTCTCTAGCAGAAAGTTCTTTACAATGCATATTGTATGATAAATTCTATTTAAACTACTTCCTGTGAAAAGAATAGCATAACTCATTACAGAAAACATTAGCTTAATATACAGAATTGTTTTCTCTTTGTACCAATCTGTTTTCCAGCGTTTTTTGCAGCAATTGTTGGCTGAAACGAGAAGTAAAATAGTGTGAATGGTGGGTTTTCTGTCTTTTCTTAGTGAGAACTAAGAACTTTCTTAGTAAGGAAGTGTGATACTTGGTCATAGCATGTCAAGGAAAAATGAGTCTTCATTGTATGAATGAGGTACCAAATCTAGTTAGGGCAGCTATGGTAAATGCTGTATGTAAACGTTCTTCTGTTAGTCATTTTAGTAATTCCCAGTGGTCGATTCAGGAAGATTCTAATATTGTAAAAGCAGCAATCCTTAGTTTTAAAAGGCCCTGATCATGTGTAATGCACAAAATGTGAGTTCGTGGCGGGGTGGGGGGAATATAGAAACATGTAAATACAAAGGTGTTTTAAAACCAAAATGTATTCTATAAAAAAGCATAAATGTACACACAAGCATTATCAATTGAATGTTAAGCTTGCAGCAAGTTGCTTTAAGCTTTTAAGAACATTATGCATTGACCGAAAGAGTAATGTCTCTAGCTTCAGTTATACTATAGCGTTCCACTAGAAATGTTCACATAACAGTACTATTTTCACTGCACATTGAACAATTCTGCAGACTCGGGTTATATTTGAAATTAATAAACTGTCAGTAAGCTAATTTTCTAATTTGTTAAAGGAATGCTTTTTTAGAAGTCTTACAACTGTTTTTAGTAAACACTCATGTTCAACCTTGATATGAATGTAACAATATAAGACTTTTAAAACGTTCCTCAAATTTTCAGTGTAGGAAATAAGAGAAATTATTAGTGATTCCTGCCCTATTCCAAAGCTCTAGATTGAAGTTGTGGGTTTTCTGTTACTGATTTTATTTGTGAAACGACATTGAATAAGCTGTTCCAGCTAATTGACCTGCACAGTGTACTGCTGAAGAGATGCTAGGAATATTATTAAGCTCTGTCTTGGAGAAATGAAGACCAAAAATCCAACATATTTTCCAGAAGTCAGTTTAGTATTATTCTATTATACCAAACAAAGCCAGAAGTGGAGTGTGGTGCTTGGTAGTTGAATAATATATTTTTGATGGATCAATTAGTACTTATGAGTATTACTATTTTGGATGTTTTGACTGTTATTTTGAGGTAAACGTGCATTTATTTTGCATATATAATGAGAAGATACTCTTCAGCAATTTATTATACTTTGTGCAAAGCTATGATTTGAAGAAATTTTGGTGAAAATACAAGAATACATTTTTCAAGAAAAGATTGTGAATATGGGATTAAAAAGAAAATCTAAAGATGACAGTGCTTGCTGTTCCACAACATACAAATTAAGAGAATAATCTTTACTAGAGCTCCTTTTTGCTCAGCTTTATCTGGAGTGAACTCACATTTCAATAGTAGTTATGACACAGTGGCACACTTGAATATTGTTTATGAAAAGTAATTATTGAAATGTTACTTGGTCTGGGCTTAAGTTCTGCAAGTACACCTGATTTAGTATTTCTTGGTAATGCTTTTGTAGCGCATGGATGTTTGTGTCTGCTGCAAAAAAGGAAATCAATCAAGAGAAACATGGTGCTGAATTTCGGGCACTATGATGGTACAGAGGTCGTCCTGTCAATGTACAGAGTGCATGATGGCTAAACTTGTACAAAATGTACTAGAGCCTTAAACAGTGTAACTAATCTGCCATTTAATCTAGCTCTTAGTGAATATATTTGATAAACCTGCAGTAAATTTATGCATGCTTTTGGGAGTATATTTTGCTATTTTTGCAGCGTCTGGCTGTTTTATGCTTCCTATTCTCAGTACTTTCTAATAGGCGCTTAATTCTTCTTGTATTAGAATTCAAGAGTTGCGGGTCTTAATATTGTGATAATCCAAACTAGGCTTTAATGCTATATCTAAAGAAGAGGTTTGTATCTTCAGTAGGCAGAGTCATAAAATTAGGTTAAATGTTTGTATTTTCCATGTGGTAGTTTAACTGTGATAAATGGTTTTGGCTTTGACGGTATGTTATAGGCTTTTAAAGGACAAAATACCCTGAATATAGATAGTGAAAAGATGATTGATCTTTCCTTCAGATGCAGAGTTTTGAGGAATCTTTCTGTGCTTACTGTGCAAACCACTGTTTGCATCAGTGGTTCAGTATTCTGATGTTAAAGAAAAGGAAAGCTATCCAACTGTTGGTGGTTTATGAATGCTGTTATCCAGTATTTGTACTGTGCCCGTTTTACCTTTCTGAGGTTCTGCGATGCTACTCTGAGCAGTCATGTACCCACCTTTTAGGAGGATTTATCCCTACACAAGATTGATTTGGTGATGAAGGCCTGCCCTGACTTCTCCAATGGGCTCCGAAGCTGTTCCGCATTATAGGGTGGGCTTGTGCTAATGCTACTTTTTGTAGGGCTCCAAAGCACTGAATGGCTTAGGTGCTGGCTCGGGCTCATGCTGCTCTGTATTATAGAATGGTTCTGGCTGAGATTCTAAAAAAAGAAGAATATGATGAGAACAAATCTGTGTTCATACTGAAGTTTGAGAGAATAGTGAATAATTCATAGTACTTTAAAAAATGTTTTGTATTGACACTGGCACAAATTCATTTTGGTCAGTTGTAGTTGAGCTTATCTGCCACTAAATGAAACAGCTGTGTGTTTTTAAAGGATGAAACAGAATATACAAATTTAGCATCTCTAGTTTGAGTTTATTCCTTGAGGCTTAATAATTGGAGAAGGTAATACTATTCAAGCCTTTCCTACAATTGCAAAGGCAAGTTAATTTTAAGTGGAGAATACACAAAGGACCTTTTTTCCATATGCTCTGACTATTTGATAGTAAATAATTTTATTTCTGCCCTTAACGATGACTAAAGTACGGAAAACAAACATTTTCTGCAGTTCATGTAAGTTGTAATATTAGCTTTTTGTTTTATAACTTAGAGCAAACTTGCTCATTCAAATTGCATTATATTTTACTCATGGGCTTTTGCTGAGTTTACGCTAATATTCAAACATCTCTGCAGGAATGCTATGTAGTAGTTTGGTTATTTCAGTTATGGTAACGCAGAGAACTTAGGTTGCAAATATTATTACCGGTATTGGATCGCTGTTCCTGAGGACAATTGCTCTAATTTTTGTTTCCTGAAAGGATCGCTGTTCCTGAGGACAATTGCTCTAATTTTTGTTTGCTGAAATCGGAAGATTCTCCACTGAACTTTTGGAATAGTATGGCAGATCCAGAGCTGCAGTTCAATATCAGAGCTGTGTTACACTGCGTATTGCACAAAGAAGGATTGCCTCATGAAAAATCTGAAGCAAGACAAAGGGGGAAGCGGGCAGAGGAGGCTGTAGGATCACTGGTTGGGACTTACCTTTATCAGCAGTGTCCTAAAATAACTGAGAAATTGACTTAATATTTAGCACTTCTCTGACTTGTATGAACTGGTATTTGTATTGAGCAATGGTTTGCTTCCAGAATCACAGCTTTATGTGATTAATTGAAGTGGATGTAGAGACAGACCATCTCTCCCACCAGCTGAAAGTGTTTTAGTTTTCAAATGTGAGCTTCCACATAACTTGTCATTTTCAGAATTAACATAATTTTTGAAGATGCATGGAGGTTTTTTGAACTGCTTTTCTTGTAGTATCATTTAGTACTTAACGTCTAGTATAGATAGCCTTCCTGTGTGATTCAGAAAAATCCTTTATATAGAGGTTAAACTTGTAGATTGATCATGCAAAATGCTCATTTTTTTCATTAAGAGAACGTTAGTAGTCTTGACTAAACCTGTTAGTTTTGTTTTATCAATTTTTGTGATTGTAAATACAGTGAGGTTAGATGTGAGAAGAAAGGAGATTCAGCATGTTGCTTGCCAGCAAACATAGTGATGTTAGCTTCGTTATATTATAGTCTCCTCCTTTGAAACAACTTTTTGATAAATCCCAGAGATGGGCGAGACAAGTTTTGTAAAACCTGATTATGATTGGGATGCCTTCCTTCATGTCAGGTGTTTGTATAAACGAGATTGAATCGTTAACTGTTATTCTTAGTGAGTATTACAGTTAGTGTTAGAGTGTTACAGAAGTTTTGTTTTAAAGTTTTAGCACTCATTAAACATTATATTTTTAGGCTGTAAGCAAATGCTTGAGAACGTAAGTATTCTTCTACAGCATCCATGCCTTTGTTGTGGAGCTGGAGTTCATTTTTCAAGGACATAATTATCTTAGGTCATATAACCTAGCTTTAAACTCATAGCCTGGTAGTTTTGCTGCAGAACTATTATATTTGTTTTTAAATCTCTTCTACCCCTACTCCTCTTCCAATCTTGAAGCTGTCAATTAAAACAATAACTTAGCTGCTCATTGTATTATGAGTTCACTGCAAAATTTTGTTTTTGTGAGAATCTGTTGTCAGAACTTAACATCGTATGATACCCTATCTTCTGCAAATGAAACTAATTAAAATTAGCTGAAAATAACAGAGGAACTATCTGGTACTGCAAGAAACCAAAATTCCGATTTTAGTATGTATAATCATGATAGCACTTGTTTATTCTCCTTGATTTGGTAAGAATACACTTTTTTTAAACCTTGCAGTATAACCTGATAATCTGATCAAATATACACAAGTCATATTATTGGCTTTTGAGGATTTGACACAAAAGTAAGATTTCAGTCATCTTTTCTAATTTTCATATCTTTTTGGTTTATTCCTTCCTGTATTTGGGATGTAATCTTCAAAAATTTTAGAAATATTGATCGAACAATGTTTGTAATATTTGTCTATAAAATATTAGTAAAATATGCTGTTTTGGTGAATTTTGTGCTGTGTGTTCCAAGAAGTCATTAATTTCAGAAAGGTGTCAGTGTACCATCTAGCACCATCTGCAAAACACTTTCTTCCTAGAACACCTATATTTTCAATCAGTGAAGTCGAAGGCTGTACGTAGTGGCATTAATGGTGAGAAAGTATGATTAATGAGGGTCTGATCACTTGAAATTCATATCAGGTATTGTCTTCCCAGTGTTAACTTAAAGTAATTCACTGTAACATAAATGGATGATTTTTGTAATATGCACATACAAGGTTAGTAAGGTAATAACTTTGGCACTGCAGTGCAAAACATGATTACAATTACTTTGTCCTTTGAATCTCTGATGTGGAAGTCTGCTGTGAGTTTTGCAGAGCAGCAGCTGGCTTCTGTTGCTAACTGTTATGTAGTTGTAAGGTCATTGTTGAAGCTGCAATACTATTGAATAAAATGGTATTATTTTGAGTGGGAGAAACAAAATCGAGGGAATTGATTTTGTGTGTATGTCAGAAAACTCAAGTCTCATTGAACTTATTCTTTGTGGATCAACTTTTTGCAGTGGTTTCTTAATTGCCCCATTATTGATTATTTGCTGGAATGCATCATAGAGTGTCTTATTTCTTCTGCTAATTGGAGTGCATGTATTTCTTTCAGCAACTGCATAGATTTCTAGCATAAAGTAATTTTGAATAATATTAGGAGGCTAGATGAAATTGGACTTCACATAGTATTATTTTGGTCTTTCTGTTTTCTGTCTGCTCCTTGAATCTTCTGTTAGATTTTGGTAAATACTAAATGTACCTTTTCAGTTTAAACCATTGCTTCAGTCTCTTTGCATGATCCTGATCTGAATGGTTCTTATGGAAACACTGCTGTCTTCAAATTAACTTAAGTGGTTCGTGAAGTTAAAACTAACAGAGGAAGATATACAGAAGCTTAACGGTGTAGAAGGCTTGCTTAGCTTTTGAGATGTTGCCCGTATTTCAGAACAAGTATTTTGAAATAGTAGCAGGAAGTATAATTTTTTAATGTATTACTGTGATAGATGACCTAGAAGTGCCTCAGTTAATATAGTACCTGTTTAATGTCACACGACAGCAATTTTCTAGCGGACTACTAACAGTAATCTTGAAAATTATGCGCTGTGCTCAGAAGGAAAGAAAGGTATGGCGTATGAGGCTAATGAGTGAACAGAAGTGCATGTTTCAGGATGACTCTGTTAGAGATTTCAGTTTTCTTCTAATTGTTTTCTTATGGCCTTTTGTGACCCACAGACAGCTGCTAGGTGGGAACTGTACTGTCTATCTGGAGTTTGCTTACAGCAGTGTTAATAACAGATTACTTTGTTGACAGTGTCTTGGCTTTTCTTGGAGAAAACTAATTGACTTTCCAGAAGGGAGCTGGTGAGTGATCTAGCCCACATGTACTGTGTGCCACCAATGGAGCAGGACACTGGAGTGACACAGGAAGCCAACTAACTATCCACAAAGACATACCTAGTGCCTTCCTCAGCCTTCCAGTGGTTCACTGTGGAATGAGACCAAGTTGGGAGCACGTTTGTTTACTGGGGAAACTTGATTTATCTGTAATGTAATGCCAGCTGTATCCTTTCTACCGCAGTGGGGTTTGAATTTGCACCAGTTTCTATATTATTACAGGCTCATTACTGAGATCTGAATTTCAACTACTTTCTAGTTTTGCCTAGAGGTTTTTTTTCAGGAGCCACAGTTTAGCTAGTGCTGTGATTTACAGTAAATCGTAAACTTCCCTGGAAACAAGTATGTTGAATCTTTACCTATAACTTCTCAGAATTAATTTTTGCGGCTAATTCTGTCTAATAAATCTTAGACATGCTTCATCTAAGCCAATACTTCTGGCTGATGTAGTTGATAAGCTGTTTTTAAAACAGAACAGTTATTCACTGGGATTAATAAATAAGGTCGTTGAAAAGCAATATTGTTGCCTAACTAAAGCAGTATTTGAGCAAACAGTCAAATCCTGTCTTTAATTTCTTATAACATTCCTGAAACGTGCCACAATTGTCTTAACTTCCAAATAGTTTGACTTTAACTTTCCAAATGTTTGTGCTAATTTTGCCACTCCTGTAGAACATACATGATGCTAATATTCTTACTTGCCTTTTTGTGTAGTTGCTCATTTTACAAAATGAGACAAATTGAAATTTCTTGTATTTGAAGGCTCTGTGGAGTACATAACCCTTGGCCAGTTTTTCAAATTTGAGTTTTTCCTGCTCCAAATCATCATCCTCTCTGGTCTGCTAATCTCAATACTTATTTCACTTTGTGTTGATAGAAATACAGAAAGAACATTTCTTCATTATTCTTTAGTGTACCCACTTGAATTTACTCTTTAAACTGTGTGGTGTTTTGTTCTTTTTTTTTTCTTTGCTGCATGCTGAAAGCTATTTCAGAAGTAAGAGGAGGAGGAACTCTTTCGAAACTTTACGCTGTGATCCTCAGAGCTCCTTTACCACAGAAAAAAACCCACATAGTAAAGGAATATGTGTGCCTGCATTCATCGTTGTGATTTTTTTCATTTCCATTGTCTACAACCTTTGTTTTTTAGGTAGATATTAAATTCTGGGTGGCATTTTGCATACCTCTTTGGATTTTTGAAGAGTAGATTTACAAAATATTGCACATCCTTTATAAAGGGGAAATATTTTAATAGCATACTAAATACAGATTCTTGGGTATGTAGGACTTGCTGTTGTGAGCAGTCACAATGAAATCAGTAGATCTTTTCAGTTGAAAGCAACATATACAGTGAGTCTTACATTAACAAGCTGATGAGAAAACTGAAGTCATATAAGCTACCAAAGTTACTTTCTAAATGATTTAAATTAGCAGTGGTATCTTAAGTTTTGGTTACAGTTCAGTTTTATGTGAAGCAAAATGTGCTGGGCAGTTTGGATTAAAAGAAAAGGCAGCAGCACATGTGGAATGCAGAAGGATAAGGAGAGGACATGTTTTAAAATATTTCATGTTAGCTTGTGGAGCTGGCAAAAAGAAGTAGATTGAATCTCTAAAAACCAGTAGTTGCTGCCTTTCCAATTCTGTGAGTCTTTTGCATACATTTCTCCCCAAAATATGGAGAGTGGCTGTTTTCCAGAGTAAAGTTCACGAAATTAAGTGAATGAATATAAGTTGCTTATGTGATGTTAAAATGTTTTTACCTTTCCCACTAGTGATAAAAATCATCCGACTCTAGAGGAGAGGACTAAATACTAAACTTCTTTCGATCTGAAAGAGGAATGGGAAAGGAGTGCCAGTAGGTCCAAGTCAAGCATAAAATAAATTGTGCCACTGATTGTCATATCAGATGACATCTGGGTAACTAAAATATAGCAGCTTTCCAGAGTTGGTAGCACATCTTTAAGCAACAAGTGTAAGAAAAGAATTGAAGTGTGCACAGGTCTTATCTCAGCAATGTCTATGCTAAGACTTGTTTAAAGAAAATTCTTCTGTAAGACTACTCTAAAAGAAACACTAACTGTACTGATTCCACAATTCACATATTTTGAACTCTTAAATAAAAACTGTAAGAATAGACTTCAACTAAATTTTTACTTTAAAACTGTTTTAAATATGGATGAGGTGAATACTTTTAAAAGTGCTTGTCACTGTCAGTATTGCTCTGACTCTTGCCTGTCTCACTGCATGTCTTTCCACTTTACTACCGTTTCCCACAGGGAAGTTCATCTGTTAATGTATTATCTTCTGCAAATAATTGCTAATCTGCATATATATATGCTAGAAAGGAAGTAGACATCTTTGTAGCTCTTGGAAACGAAGAGAGGTTGTTTGCCAGCATAATTTATGCTGGTAATAGAAAAGTAGGGTACGTTTTGTAGAGGCAGTATACTTGAGCAGGATTTCACAATAAAGAGGCAAAGCTTGCTGCTTTGTTGTAAAGTATGCATAAAGCTGTACATACGCAAGACTAAGCCAGTCTCTACCCTAAAAATATTTTGTTTCAAAAATAGTTTGAGAGCTGCGTAGGAGCTCCCGTGTCTTACTAGCAGTCTACACACTCTCACTGACATCATTGGGATGCTGACTTCCTGAAGTATTGGATACATGATTTTAATTAAACTGCAAATATAAAGTTAGGATGGTGAAACTTGATTGTAGCGGTATTGGGCCTGTTGGGCTATTGTCTGGCCTTTCCAGCTGTGACGTGAGAATGGCTTCTCAGGTGTGATTGAATGCTTCCTATTGCAGCTTCCTCCAGGATCTGTCTTGTCCATTGGGGCACAAGGAAAGAAAGCATGAGTTAAACCAGAGGCTGACTGCAATAGTAATATAACCAGAAAGTATGTGGCAGTAACTTAGTTTTTCATATGGTAATCTATCCTGTCTGGTAGACAGCAGCTGGTAAGTTTTTGCTCTGTCAATTAGTTCTAGCACTTTAGGGAAACCTCTCTTCTTACTGAAGAATTAACAGGACAGAAAGCTTGTTTCCTTGGTGCAGCAGGCATTGGGAAGCCTAACCTGTTATGCTGCCTTCAGGGCACACCATTTCTAATCCTTTTGCAATTCCGGTTTATGAAGAAGCAGATCCTTATTCAAACAACTGCTTGTCTCCATGAAAGCATCAGCTGCCTGTGCCTTGTCTACACTCTGCTGCCAGGCTCCTAGTTTCTCATCTCTCTTCCCCAGTAGTGACCAGGAACATATCTGCTTGAGGAAAGTCGTACTTTATTCCTAAATATCTGGAGTGCACAGATATGTTTTAAAGTTGGGTAGTCGGTGTTTTCCACTCAGCTGATATTTAGCTGTTAGTTTGTTAGGTTTCTCTTGGGTACCTGCCAAACAGATTTTGAAAGTGTTTTTTTGTTAGACCTCTGTGACCAACCACTAAACCCCTACAATGGAAGAAGGCTCAGAGGAGGTGGATAAGGGTGAGGTGCCCATGAAGTTCAGGAATAATGTAGGGTGTGACTCATTAACCACAGCTGTTGCACAGAGAGCTGACTTTATTTCAACACAGAGGGGACTGGAGGGTGACCCTTATTTACTGAGGTACACAGCTGTATCTGAGTGGATCAACTGGTATAAACGTTTCTCCCTGAGATAGCCAGACCAGCATGGACAAGAGGCAGTGGGTACAAACTGAACCACAGGAAGTTCCATCTGAACCTGAGGAAAAACTTCTTCACTGTGAGGGTGCCAGAGCATTGGAACAGGTTGCCCAGAGAGGTGGTGGAGTCTCCTTCGCTGGAGATATTCAAAAGCCGTCTGGATGTGATCCTGGGCAATATGCTCTAGGTGACCCTGCTTGAACAGGGAGGTTGGACCAGATGATCTCCAGAGGTCCCTTCCAACCTAAACGATTCTGTGATTCTGTGGGTGGAGTGTATATGTGGCTCAGCCCCACATGGTGTATAAAACCTGAACAACTACCAAAAGAGTTTTGAAAAGAGCAATCGACTTGAGCCAGCTTCAAGTATTCCTTCCTGGCGAATGGGGATGCCTAGCGTCATGTCTGTGAGCGTATTGTAGAGACCGGTAGTGGGAGTCACATTGGTATTGTGATTGGACTGTATATTACAATTGCTATATTTTAAGTGTGTACACTGGTACTGTGATTTCAGTATATTGCTGTATCATTCTGCTAAATCAAAAATCCCATGTAACATCAGATACCTTTGAAGTAAACTTTAATATTAAACATTACACAGATATTCCACACATTACACTCTCGATGTATGGAATATCTGAAAGAACCTGTTTAGCGTATTGGACTCTGACAACCTTCTGCTGGATTATCTCAGATTATTGTACAGTTGATTGTAGGACTGTGCCAGGGTGCCACCTGTAATCTTTTTTTGCTGAATTCCCAAGTTAGTGATGTACGGGTAAATGCTGAGCCACTGTTGCAAGTGTCTTTTATCTAGGGAACATACTTTCTAGTTGCTTTTCAATTCTTTATTGCAGAGCCCACCATTACATTTTCATGAGAAATGGACTGTATTATATCTACATATCCAGTCATCTCACATAATCTGTTCACTTCAGCCTGAAGAAAGGGATGAATCAGAAGTTTGGTGTGCAAACATTACTGAGTTGCCTTTACTCAAAATAGGCCTCCGTATTGTACTTCTGGTGGCCTACCATACTCTCTCAGTGTTTCAAGCCTGGCTATGCTTGCAACCACTGCAGCTCTGAATAAATTAGGGTAGCTTCATGTAGAGCACTTTGTCATGAACTGAAATTTCTGTGTCTGAAATGGCTTACTTTCCTCTTGAGGTATGTAATGGGGGAATAGGCTAGTAACAGTAATCTCCATGCAAGTAGGCATGTTTGTATTGTCTTACCCAGGCTATTTTTCGTTATTCCTGGGATCTTCTGTTACTGTGACTTTCCACTTGTTGAATCTTATTTTTAATTTCTAACCGTTCCGCTGAGGATGTGGGCCTTAATTATGATATATAAGGTTGAGATGGGAGAGGGCAGTTTTCTTCCATGGACTCCGTATGGGTTACGTGCATTTGCTAGTGTGTGGGGTGTGTGTGTCTGTATATATCTAAATGGGAACAGAAAAGTGTCAGAATTTAGTGCTTTTTGTCATCAGATGCTGTTTATGTACAAGTAAACCATATGATAAACTACATGAGCATTGTTCAAGTCCCAAAGACTTGCCTGTGATGGTATGACCATCTTGCTGACCTCCCACTGAACTTGCTCCACTCGATCAACATCTTTCTTGTCCTGGGGGCCCCAAAACTGGATATAGTGTTCTAGATATGGTCTAATGAGTGCCAAGTAAAGGGCCCTTCCCTTGATCAGTCAGACTGTGCTTATGTTGAGCATACTGTCCACCAGGATCTCAAGGTCCTTTTCAGGAGAGCTGTTTCCCGGTCAGACTGAACCAGTGCAGGGGTTTATTCTGTTGCAGGTACAGGACTCTGTGTTTGTCCTTGATGAAATTCATAGTTTCTTGTCAGCCTACTCTAACCCATTTAGGTCCCCCTAAATGGGAGCCCTGCTGCTGACTGTATCCTCAAGCTGATGTCTGCAAACTTGATGGTGTGTTTTGTTTTCTCTAGGTAGTTGGTAAAGATCCTGAACAGGACAAATCCTAGGATAGACAGAGCCTTAAGTGGGACCCTAAGCCCACTTGTAACTGGCTTCCATGTAGAATACAAAGCATTCACCCACTGCCCTTTAAGCCTGCTGATCCAACCAGCTTTTCACTCATCTAGCAGATTAGAAAGCCGCAACTTAGATGTAAGGATGTGAGGGGACACTTAAAAGCCTTGCTAAAGTCAAGGTAGGTGACATCCACTGTTCTCTGCTCATACACAGTTCTTCTCATTTTGTCACAGAAGGCGGTGAGGTTAGTCAAAAATGACTTATCTCTAATAAATCCTTACTGGCTATTCTTGATTGTCTTCTCTGTGCACCCAGAAGTGTGTTTGAAGAGGAATTGCTCCGTGATTTTTCCAGGGATTTAAGTGAGGCTGACTGGCCTGTTCCTCAATCATCCATGTTGCTCTTTTGGTAGATGGGTGCAGCATTTTCCTTCCTCTAGTCATCGGGGTCTCTCCGAGTCTCCATGAACTTTTAACAGTGATTGGAGGGCAGCCTCATTCCTGACAGCTGACATTACTGTAGCTGATGTTAGTCAGCTATCTCAGCATCCTCAGATATGTCCCATCAAGTTCCATGGACTTGCATGGGAGGAATTTTCTTGGGAGATTCGTGATGATTTAATTATATTATTGGCAGTTCCTCTTCTCTTTGAATAATTTCCACAGGCATAAAAGCCTGGAAAACGTCCTCAGTAAAGGCTGAGGCAGAAAATGTGAAGGGTAGAATTGCTCTGAGTTGCATTTGTATTAAGTAATTATTTCTAATTTGTAGCAGTGGTCATGGCTTGGATTTGTTGTATGCTTCCTGCCTGGCACATGATGCTTACAACATACATGTCCCGATATTGACATTAGAGGTTGTAGCTGCACCTTCCGGCCTTGGCCATCAGAGGGCACTGCAGGAGTGCGTAAAGAGGGAATACGAGCATTTGTGTCTGAAGTGTAGCCTTTCTGTATAGCAAGGGTATTCGTGTAGGGGGGAGATGAAGACTGGGGATCGAATTCTTAATTCTGAAGAAAAATGTGTTGTATTTGGTCCAGTACCGAATGACTCTGAGTCGATTTTGAGTCACTTTAATGCCTTAGAATTTATTCTTTTGTTGTACACCTAATGCAACATAAACATTTCAATAAATGCCATTAAATTTTGATTGTGTGATTAATTTTTGTGTCTGCCAGTATATGTAACAGTTAAATGTTCAGCATTCAAATTCTGAAGCTGCTTTAGCAGTAGCCTCATGAATCCTCTTGCCTGTGCCATTCAGAGTTTTTATCTGGCTCTTATCTGTTCGTGATGTGTAGCTCATTCTGTTTTCTAATCCTGTCTAGCAGATATTACCTTGTACGTTTGAAGTTTTCAGTGCCTGAGGTGCAGGTAATACTGTTCTTGTCCAGTTGATGTTATTACTACTTACATTAATGTTCTAATCATGAGAGTCGTTCCATAAGGTTTAGCATCAACTAAATCAAATATAAATGAGCAATTCTGTTTTTCTTTATTTTTTTTTGTTTGGGCTACTTAGCATTGCTTTTTATCAGCAATATCTATTTCTATTTGTTCTCCCTAGTGGCTTGGTTAATTTTGTTCATAATGTCATTGCTTTTTACTAAATGGGCATTTCTTGTTCCTTTTTTTTTTATCTTCTACGTTATAGGCTTTATCACTGTAAGATCAGCAAGCCTTTCTCTCAGATCACTTTTTTTTCACGTTATACTGATCCTACCTAAATGGCATTCTTTTTTATGCATGAAATGGGAAATTGTTATTACCTAGTTACTTGTCCATTTCGGAAACTTTGGCCTCCCTTCTTGGATTTTAGGGTTTCTTAGAGTGTTACTTGGGCATTTTCCTTCAGCATCCTTCCAAGGCGTCTATATTCTATACATCTTCTATAATCTGAGATACTCCATGAGGCAGCATCATTACTGCTCATGTGTCATCATCAGTGGATGATTGTAGTCATTGTGTTACAGCTTTCTTCTTGATGTTGACACTGTTGTATTCTTCTAACCTAAAACTAACTAGAGTTCTAAACCATTTTCTTCAAGTGGTTAATTTGTTTGTGTGTGTACTTGGTTTTCCTACAAACGTAGCTTATTGGCTCCCTGCAGTTGCCGTTTAATCAATTGGCTGTTCAGAGAGATGTACTGCATTTGTTGTATGAAGAGTGCAGACTTTGATGCTCTGGAGTCGCAGTGATACTGTTCCTAATCTCAGATTTTTACTCTGTCAGCACAGCTATGAAATTGCATGTCAGGTTTCCTATAGAGATGTAAGACTGCTTCAGGTTTTAGCTATTATCACGAGGTTGTGTCTAAAATTTTAAAGGAGAGTGTTTAACATTCACATTTCCATTTCTGAGCTGTACCTTTTTTCCTCTCACCTGAACTCCATGGTCCTGTATCTTGACTCATAATGGGTGGGGGTGGGGAGAGGCCTTAAAAGTATAGTTTGCAAAAGCTCTGCAGTTTTAACTGTGTTATATTGAACTAGTCTATCAGCTGGTGACGGTTATTAGAGCTTGGGATAGTTTCTCTATTCTTATGGACAAGATTCTCGTTGAAATGGACAAGATGTTCCTTATCTGTATCTCAAGACTAGATGTTCTCTAGATATGCTTTACTCTCTCACATTAATTTTGGTTTTGGTATTTGGATGGAGCAGGTATCCTTAATGCCTAGTGCAAATCCATACATGTTTTTCAGAACCAGCGATTGGGAGGTTTCCATGGATCGATCTTCCTCTTGCTGATCAGCTACATGTTTTATGGCCTAAGTCTGGAGAGAGGCCTTTTACAGTCTTTTAATGCAGAACAGAGCAAACTTGTCAAGAAGCTCAACAGTCATGGGTCAGTTCAAGTCAGGAATTTGGCCATGCCAGTGGCAGTGGACTTCCATTAAGTCTTATAACTTAAACACTTTCTAGTTGATACCTTTTTAATTTCTACTAACCTCAGGTGTCCTTAATATCCTACACAACTTCATTTCTTTGTTCCAAAACAATTCAGTATTAAAGCCAGTCTATTAATGTATTTCTGTATTCGGTATGAGTGCATACAGGCATTCAACCATATGTTTCAATATTTAACATGTTTGCATACCGATATGATCATCATTCATTGCTCTGATACCTGGACACACACACGAGACTATAACATAACTACCTCCATATAGTGCTCACTTTTATCTTTTTGGCTTTTCTGTTAACCTTCCCATGTTCAAACACTTTATATTGCCTCTGTATCTTTTTCAGCGGTAGGCGAAGGAGAAAACCTGAGGTGCGAGTTACTTGTTGAAGTGGCCTCCCTTATCCTCCATTTTGCAATCATTGCTGCAGTCGCAGTGTTTGATGTACTGTATCTTTAAATAAGCTATCTATTGTTCCATATATTTTATCATCTTCTCTTGACCCACTAGTGAAACTAGGATATTTGAGGGGTTTTTTGCCTTACTAAGGCAACTTGCAAATCAAGTGTTAATAATAGAATCTTATTTCCTAGAGACTTGTGTGCTATTTAAATTCTGTTTATTGTCAGGTCTTAGGATCTATGTTTTGTGTTCCCTGCCTGGCAACAAATCCAATTCTGCAGCAAGCAAAAAACCTAAAACAAAAACAATCCCCAAACTCTGTTATAGAAGTTTACATTAAAAAAAAAAAATCAATTAAATTTTTTTTAAAGAAGCTGCGTTTCTTACTCTTGGTAGAGTCACAGCCTTAAATACGTGTGCTTAGGTCATAACTGTGCAGCTTACTGCAGAGTTAACAGAATTAGCTAATACGGAGAAGAAGGCAATACAGCCACATCAGTGTTATGTCTTGCTGTGCCTGATGACTCTGAAAAGTGGAAGAAAGTAGTAACAGATGCAGTTCCATGCTAATGTGGTGATTTTATCCTTAGGATTTCTGGTAGTATCTCTAGTGAATGTTGTGCTTGTTTAGCTCTCAAGGAGACAGCTATATTTTAAACATGGTTCTAGATATTATGACTTTACGGCATGGGAACTTGAATGTAGTGCAAACATGAATCAGATTTGCTTTTAATCCAACTCAGGTCCACCTGATTTAAACAGCAATATAAATTTGGACTGTCTTGCCCGTCAGGAGTGGGTTGAAACTGTTACTACTGATTTTTTTTAGCTAGTAAACCTGTAAAGTAATAGAGGCTTGGATTACAAAATTCCACACTTTAGAATGTGCTTCTTACTTACTTCTTCAGTTGTCTGCTCTTGTGACAAGATAAAATAATATATCAGCCCTAAAATATATATGGCACTTTTTTTGGCATAATTTGCCTGTAAGCCGCACTGTTGTATAGTTCAGTTTTGTTATTTTCCTCCTGTAAAGAAGCTTTCTCCTGCAGTTTGGGAGGGTCGGTCTTACAGTAAAAAAAGTAATAACTACTACTTCCTCAGTAGTAGAGATCTGATGTTATTATCACTAAAATATTGGGAGATATTATGGTTAATGTTCAAAGTAGACTTTCCTTTGTTTTTAGTTAGCTCTTCTTGTTTGAGCCATGCTTTTGCAGTTTGAGTCAGAACAGGACTGATGTGCACTGCATTGAACTGAAAATATAATCAACTTTTTAAAGGAGAAATGATGCAGCATTAGGTTAGAAGGCCCCATATGTAGGTTCAAATAACATGATATCTGCAGATACTTTGAGCATGTAAAAGGATTTGATTTCTCCTGCCCACTGCTGACCTGTCACTAACCAAAGTAGTGCTATAAATTAATATATTGTATGATTGTACATAGAGGCATTGTCTTTTAGTCTCTAAAACTTGAATTGAGAGAAAATGTTAATTTAGGTTAAAGAAGCAGACCTCCCAGTATAATTACTGAATAGACTATTAAGATAAAGTTGAAGATGGATATCATTGCTGTAGTCAAACTGTCATTGTAGAAGAGAGACTAATTTTGGGTTTGAATGATGAAGTTCTGTATATGTCATTCCTAAGCAGCATTTACCTCACTGAAGAACAAGGTGAATGGTGAGACAGTTTAAATTTCTGGTAGTTTGCTGTGCCTTTTCAAGTTACCTTCAGTCTTGAGTACTTGTCTCAAAAAGATGAGGACTTACCCAGTCATCTTTGTATCGATTAGATAATTGAAAAACCTTTAAAATCTAAGGAAGACAAAACACAAAGATACTATCTCAAACTAAATTTTAAATTCCTGTTTTTTGACAGAAATTTAAATCTCTTAAGTATAATAGACTAATGCAAAATTCCATTTTTTTCTTAAGTGTCCTTATGAAGTGTTCAGATTGACTCTTGGGACTATATGTTTAAAAAAAATTGAGTGGCACATTGAAAGCACATCTGATAATTAATTAATTCTTATTTCTGAGCATTTGGTAGTATACAAAAATTGAACAGACTATTTTAAACATTTTTATTTTAATTAAAAATAACCCTGAGGAAATTCAACGAAGGCAAGTGCAGGGTCCTGCACCTGGGGAGGAATAATCCCATGCACCAGGACAGGCTGGGGGTTGACCTGCTGGAAAGTAGCTCTGCAGAGAAGGACCTGGGAGTGCTGGTGGACAAGAAGTTGAGCATGAGGCAGCAGTGTGCTCTTGTGGCCAAGAAGGCCAGTGGTCTCCTGGGGTGCATTAGGCAGAGAGTTGCCAGCAGGTGGAGGGAGGTGATCCTGCCCCTCTCCTCAGCCCTGGTGAGGCCTCACCTGGAGTACTGTGTCCAATTGTGGGCTCCCCAGTACAGGAGAGACATGGCACTCCTGGAGAGAGTCCAGCGGAGGGCTACCAAGATGATTAGAGGGCTGGAGCATCTCTGCTGTGAGGAAAGACTGCAAGAGCTGGGCCTGTTCAGCCTGGAGAAGAGAAGATTGAGAGGCGATCTCATCAATGTGTCCAAGTATCTGAAGGGAGGGTGTCGAGAGGGTGAGGCCAGCCTCTTCTCCGTGGTGCCCAGCGACAGGACAAGAGGCAACGGGCACAAGCTGAACCACAGGCGGTTCCATCTGAATCTGAGGAAAAACTTCTTGACTGTGAGGGTGAGAGAGCATTGGACCAGGTTGCCCAGAGAGGTAGTGGAGTCTCCTTCCCTGGAAGTATTCAAAGCGCGCCTGTACATGATCCTGTGCAATGTGCTCTAGAGGACCCTGCTTGAGCAGGGGGGTTGGACCAGATGATCTCCAGAGGTCCCTTCCAACCTAAACCATTCTGTGATTTTGCTTGATCACTTGCTAGTTTTTGAAATACATCATCTGAGTTACACAACTGTGTTATATGAAGAATACCTCCTTTCTTATTTTGAATAAGCATCCTCTCTGTACCATTTCACACCCCTAAGTTCTTGTCTTGGAAGATAAAGTAAACAATTCTGCCTTGCTCACTTTGCCCATGATACTCCTTATTAATAATTGTTTCCAAGTACACAGCTTTGGATGTGAAATAAGGATTTTTTTTGTAAGACTGTGCATATGAGTATAAGAATTCTGGAATATCTCCTGTACGTATGGGATAATAATTTTTATTGCTGCATGTGTGAAACTATATTGTTTTTCTATAACTGTAGGGTTTTTTTTAAAGGAGGATTTGAAGATGTATTTACCCAACATTTTTATTTGCTGAGGCAAAAAAGAACTCCTTTAAGGAAGAGGAAGAAAAAAGGAAGAAAAAAAAGTGACAGACAACATGGAAGTAGTTGCAGTGTGTAGGTAAAGTGGTAACTGTCTCTGCCTACGTTGTCTTCCATTTTCTACTTTGCATTGTTGTGATGTGCTGCATATGCACCCTGATTTCTGAATTACCTTTTTAAATATGAATGAACTTGCATTTTGTTGACCAGAAATTTAACTTCTTGTTCTTGTACTTTGTTATCTTTAGACTTGACTGCTCAGTTTGTATAACTTTATTCACCTGGACTACTGACAAACTAGGAATTGCTGTTCTAGGGTTTCTGTTTATGACCCACTCACGTGTTATGTGCAGAATAGACTTGCACCAAACAAAGCTTCTGCCCCTCTGGTCCAGCTATGACCAGCACCATGGACTTGGGGAGCAGGGCACTCTAGCTGATTGAGGGGTCCAAGGCCTGGATGGCAGCCTGGTTTCTGCTCATAGTGGTTCCCCCTTGGGCTTAGCCTTTTACCTAGTGTTGGGTGTTGTGGATATGTGTGTCTCTTGCCCCCCCCCCCCCCAGCTGCTACTTTTCACTATTGTTTTTAATGTAAATACTTGGCATAAGCTGTCACTGGCCTGGTTGGTCATGCTAATCTCTTGAACTTTCTCCTTATCTGAAGTCCGCTTGCTGTTATTACCTGGGTTGCTATCATCTTCTGGCTGTCAGATTCAAATGTGTTGTCAGGATATAAACTTGTAAAGAGTTCATCTGTGCTTCCTTGTTTTTTGTCCTGCACATAGCTAAGCCATTAGAGTAGGGCAGATGTACTCTAGGGCTTTTGGGCAAGCCTTCTCCCTTAACAGTTTTGTATATTTTCTTTGTTTTTCCAGCACATATTAGAATCATATAAAGAATTAGAGCTGGGCGTACATAGTCAAGCTCTCATTCTCTCAATGATACTTCCAGGCAGGCTTCAACCCTTGACAATGTACAACTATTTTCATCTGTCACTTGTTAAATGCATTAGGTGCACAAAGTTGAAAATAAAAAAAAAGTTCTTGTTTTGTTGTGATGTACCCATCTATTTTAACATATTAAGCTGACCTTAAAGAGCAGAGATAATCTTTTAGACAAATAATTTCCCATTAATCCTTGCTTCCTAAACCAGTGTTGTCTGTGGCATGTGGGGTGACTGTAATTGCTCTGGCATTTTGTCAGACCTATTTTTCCTTTTTCCTTAACCTCTTCAATTGTCTTTTACACGTTATTTGAAGACAGTTTTATCTTCTCAACCTCAGAACCTTATTGTCCTTGTCCCAGGTAATTTTTCTCCTGCTTGAATATTTGGTGTGGTTAAGTCTTGGTGAGGTCACAAATTAGTGTGAAAGAGCTAGTTTTCATATGCAAAACGAGAGTGGAGTTTTTCACATGACCCTAACCATTGAAGAAAATGTTACAACAAGTGAAACATAAAGCTTAAGAACAATGCAGTTTTGAAGAACATGTTTTTATGGAGATAGGTATGGTGGAATATTGTGAGCGCTATATATATTTTTTTTCCAAATTTTTTGTACATAGATATCTCTATATATAATGTATTTGATAGGTATTTAGAAAATATTACTCAGCATATCCAATTGCAGTTTTAGTAAAGTTCACCTGAGAGCTTTTCTGATGTTGGAGAGATATGCTAAACCTGCTTTTTAACCCCGCTTGTTCTAGAAAGAAAAGTGATGTCTAGTTCTGATGATGCTTCACTGTGGGAGCTGATGCATTTAGAGCTTTTTCTGCTCTTTAAGAGACTACTGCCAGTTAAATCTTACAGATGCCTGATTTATAAAGGAAAGAGCTTTAGTAAGGTGACTTCTACTTGGAAGTGGTTGTTATTGCTAGAGTGATAACCTATTTTGAAAAGGACCAATTTCATGTTTGGAGCTAGTCGCTTCCAACCTTTATTTGCATACAGGCATTATTTTGGATACCATATATTACAATTGGTTTTGCTAAATTATCTAGAAAGTAGCTCTTTATATCCTCTAAGTAGTCATTTGTCTGCTAATCTTTTCAATTACACTGTCATCTGAGCAGGAAGTTAGTTTCCTGTGAATTTTTCCTGTTTGATAGTCTGAAGTTTACGAACTCTGAAGTTCTTCATATAGTTGAGATATCATAAGACATTTACCTTAAGTCTCTGGTGTTCTAGATTCTCATGAAACATGTCAGAACTTAGTGTATTTCAGATCCTTACCTCTTTCAAATGTGAGATTGGCCAAGAGAGTCAAAAGTTAATAATTATAACATTAGGAGATGAGCATAGATAGGCTCTCTCTATCCTCATTTTCTCTAGTAAAAATGCACAAAATAGTTTTCCTAGTATTTACTTGATTTTGACCTTCTTAACCCATGTTGGCTGATAATTGATTTCCTCTGAAAGGCTGTATTAGTTGTTGCCCTGAGTGAGAATGGAAACTGAATCTGATGTGATTTTATTAAATTTTTCATCTACTTTTCATAGTACTCATCTTAGGAAAGGGTTAAATTTACTTTCATGCTCTAAGGAGCGGATTGCAAGCTTGTATACAAAATTCTCTTGAGGGAGCTCATTTCTGGGTAGTTCTCTGTACAGTTGTCCCTCTTCCCTGAAGTGTCTTTGGCTTTCAGTCCAGGGTGCAGTCTGTTAAATCCATATTTGAATCTAGTAGGAGGTTTATCAGGAAAAGTGTGCGATAGATGAGGATTTCGTGTTGGACACTGAAATAGTTAATGTTCATCCTTGTCCTTCGCTAAAGCCTTATGTAGACAGAGCTGAGGATTGGATAGAAAAGTAACAGGAAGAGGTATACTTCTAATAGATTATATCTGTAAAGCATGAGTAGTACTTCAGTATTGTTACAGGACACAACTGTTTTTTTCTTTATTTAAAAAAAAAACCCAACAACATGAAGTCCAGTTCTCTCCCCTGCCCTGCAAAAACAAAATCAGGCTTATAGGCAAATACGGAAACATGATAGAAAAAACATTAATGAATAAGTATTGGATTTGGTTCAACAGTGTATCATTGCTTTTATAAATTTATACTTTTAAACTACCTTCCTCAGCTGAGTTGCAATATTATTTAGAATTTTACTGATTTAAATCTGACAGCACTGATGGTCATGATAGACTGAAACATCTGTTAATTATTTATGCGCTTATTACAAAATTAATTGGTAGTCTTATTTCATCTTAAGAAGGCAAAATTGTCTCCCTTTTATGTATGCTCAGTATACTATGATGACATGGAAACTACACGTAGATTTTTTTCTTAGTAACAATGAGGGAGAAGAGACCGCAAAAAGTAGAGAAAAAAACTAACATAATACAAAAAGATGCTGAAAAAAATTTCTGTAATTATGTACACATACATGGTACTGGTAAAACCTAGTGAAAATTGTCGGCTTGTACAATTTATTCCTCCATCTCTCTTCTATGCCAAATATCTTCAAGAAGGAAAGGTTCTTGGTGGGGTATGAATATTTGTTCATTAGTATGCTCCATGCTTTACATGTCGTTACAATACTTCTGCGTGCAGGACTAATTTAAACAGGTCAGGCCCTTAGTTCAAGACAAATGCCCTTTAGTTAAAGGATGAGGGAGAAGTTGTTGTCTACAGCTGCTTTTCTAATGTTTAGGTCTTGCTGTACCTCTGCTCAAAGATCCGTAGATCTTTGCCCAACTGGGTGGTGAAGCTGTCTCAGTATGTGTCCTTGTGCTCCAGGACCTATAACTGAGGTTTTTGTATCAGTCTGGACTCAGCTTGCCCAAGGGTTTCTTCCTATTATTTTTGCTCCTTTACCTCATCTATAAACATTCATCTTTTTCACTGGTTCTAATAATGTGATCGTTATTAATGCTTACATGATAAATTATGTGATTTTTTCCTGTTGTTATTGGTTAACATCAAGGGGGAAAGTGCATCTAAACTACCGTATATGGGAAATGCGCTTGTGTAAGGATATGTGTAATGTAAGGCTATCTGCTTAACAGCTATTTAGCATAAGAGACTAGAACAAAAGATTAAACACAAATCCTTTGGAAAACAGGAGATAATAGAGAAGACGACAGAGACCAAAACTGTCAGGCCACTGACTGCTGGGCTACTGAAGAAATAGCTCACAGCCTTGAGGGGAAACAAGATCATCATGGGCAAGAGCAAACTTATGGGATATATGAGGGGGCTTTGTGGGCTTGTAAAAGTTATTACGGAATGGCTAGAGGAAGAGCCAGAGGCAAAGAAAGAGACGGATCAAGGCTGTGGAGGAACAAGCATGGAAAAATCATGAGGGAGGGGGCTGGTCGCAAAAAGCTGCTTGCCGTCGTGCTTGTTTGGCCAAGATCTGCACCTGATCACTCTTGACAATTTAATAAGAAATTCTATCTTATTAAACGCTATCCCTAATGATTTTATTGGTTGAAGGTCCTCTTTGCCATGCTAGCAAACCTCACGCCAGAGTAGCCGGTGAGTAGGTTAAGAGGTTTGGAAGCTAGAGACCATGGGTCTGGGGGCAGGATACTGGAGAGACCAGAGGGTATGAGAGTTGGTTGCCAGTGGGCCAAGGATTCAGGCTGGCCTCAGGAGAGAGCTGGGGCTTGGAGTCAGCTCCTGGGGGACACAGCTCATGCCCAGCTACCACAGAGACCCTCTTGTGTGAAATCAGTCAACAGATGTGGCATGTGTGTGTATATTAGGGATATGTACTCAGCCTTGCTGGAGCCTGGGGACAGCAGCAGCCTGCCTCTAGTGGGCTGGGGAGGAGAACTCCCCAGGGGACCACCGCATTCTTCTGCCCTTTAACAACTTGCTGGGTGCACTTTTGCTTTTGCTCAAAAGCTGTAAGTTATAGACCTTAAAAGAAAGTCAAATGGAGGTCTCACTGGCGTATTTAAGTTCCAAGGCAACCATGTTGTGTTTTATGAGATCCATTCATTTGTTTTGAAGGCTTAGTTTTTCTGCTTCATGAGCTTGGGTCCTGGGGAAACGTTTATGTTAGACTATTTTTATTCAGGATTGATATACTCGTAGTATTGGCATACTCAAATAGTTAACATAAATTTGAAAATTGCAGGTGGCATTCCAGGTGATTTTTCTTAATGTGAGTGTCTTTTTCTCTCTTTTGGAAGAGTGTCCTTTGGGAAAGAAAACACTTAAATGCTAGCTGTAACTCATAGTTTGGGAAATGCCATTGCCGTTGCTGGCAGTTGAGATTAAGTAAAATATTTGAAAATGCTGGTAAGTAGGCTTAGATTAATGCTGTTTTTTAGAAGCATGAAATGTAAGGACCTGTCACATTTTCAGTTATTCACTACAGAGTAACTATGTAAGAATATGATCATTGATACTTGAACTTATGGGAAGCTATGGCTTAAAGCTGTCTTTCAGAGCCCCTCTTGTTAACTTGCAATATGGGATTTTGCTTCTAGGAAAAGATCACTATTGTTAAAGACGCATAACCAAGCAGAGATATTCTTATATAGATATTTTTGTAAATCTTAGCAATATAACCCTAATTTCTAAGCCATACCCAGATGCTGCGAGGATAAAATACTCAAATTTAGATGTCCCCTTTTGATATTTGAACCTAAGAGTTTGGCATTGCACAGACCATTGTTAAAAGGTTTTTCTTAAGTTTCTGTTGTTACCAAATATCTATGAAATCGAGTGTAGAATTCCTGAGGGCTAATTAACTTTATCTGAAGTTGTATGGTAACTTTCTCTAGGAGAAAAAGAGCTCACTAAATAGAGGAAATACTTTGCAGTATGATCTCTTTTCCTGAGATGTTAATGTCTTTACTATAGCGTTTAAAGACTAAGTAGGAGTGTAGGAAGTGTTGGCTGTGGTAAGTAATCTTGATTTCAAACAGCAAGAATTTTAAAGATGATTTTGTTAATTATTTTCTTACCTGAAACCACTCTAAAAGAAGAATGTTAACTTTTTTCTAAAAAACACTTAATTTCATGATCATAATTTCTGTTTAAGGATTTGGCAATCCTATTAGAATTTGTGTCTAACTGTTAATCACTAGTAATTTTGAAAATGTCACCACATTTCAGGTTGAAGTGCAGACTCAGAGGATGCTTAGAGGATGTAAATTCTTGTCAGGGAAACAAGAATGCTGGTAATTGTTCGGAAATATTTGATAATGGAGATCTGTATTGCATATTGTGTATTCAGTGTATTCAGTTTTAAACAATTGCTGTTCTTTTTGGCCATCTTTGATACTTGGGCAGTTGAGGTTGGAGGATTGACAGAACTTGTCTAATCTCCTGTTATTTTTGTTTTAAAAGTATAACTGACAGTTTTCAGTTCTGAGGCTGTTTTCAATATGGTAACATGAGTTTATTTACAAACTGTAGCTCTAATATGTTCTTTCCACTGGTATAAACTAAATTATCGAAAAATTCAGGACTACACTTGCATGGGATCCTCAACATGGTCAAGTTTTAACAGTTATGGAAAACTTAGAGTGCAGTAGTAAGATGCTGAGATTGAGTAACTTTGACTCCTATGAATGAAATCCTATGAAGAAAATGAAACATCTTCTCTGTTAAAAAAAAAAAAAAACAACAAAAAAACCCCCAATTCTATTGTAGATTGCCCAAGTGGCAGACCTGCTTATTTCCTGCAGCGCCTTCTGAATGGCATTTGGCCTTATTAATAAGACTTATCAAGATTAATGATAACTGTGTAACTCCTTCCTTTTTAACTTTAGATTTTCATGATGGTCTACTTTGAAGAACAACGGATGGAGCTACATAGTAGTAATGGTTACTAAGGAAAATGGGATTTTAATTGAGCTGACTGGATGGATATGTAAATGCCACTTCTTCTTTTTGACTGCATATAGTTTCTGGTATTGGAGAAGTTTTGCTAGCATGTTTGTAGCATTGTTTTTAATGCCGTTTTGATACGGTCGAACATAGCATTAGTGCCACACTGGGAGAGAGGTTTGTGATGGAAAACCTGCCATGATTTCTGAGAGTAACTTTGTGAAGGTGCTTAATGATGCAATAACTAATCTTTCATGCTTTCTAGTAATTGTTTTGTCTGTGAGATTGGCTAGTATCTTTTAATAAATTATGCAGGGATGTTGGTCTCTGTAATTTCCTTCTCATGAATGGTGGGAATGGGGTGGGAGGGAAGAGGAAGTGTTTTTAAAAAAAAAAAAAAAAAAAAAAGTCTCAAAGCCTCTGCCTTGCCAGTGCTCTGAGCTTTCTTTCTCTCTGCCTGAATGATGCTAAATTGGAGCAGGTTAATTAAAATGACAATTTTTACATTTGAATTGAAGAACAGAATCCAGGTTATTGGAAAACCAGAATCAATCTTTAGTCTGTGAAAATGGGAGAAAGGCAGAACAAAGAAGAAGCATCTTCTCAAAAATGCCCCTAGAAAAAGAAACAAAATCAGCAGGCAACCTGTGAACAGTAAGCAATACTGAAGTGATGAAGAAATATTTGCATATCTCAGAAGTTGGTAGTAAAAAAGTAAATGATTCCAGTTTTGTAAAGACCGGTGTTTTAGTACTCTATTGACTTTATTTTAAAAATACTAGGTATCTGAAACTAGATACCAAAATGACTGAGAACAAATCAAAGTGTTACAGATTGACTTGCCTTTTACCAGTATTTTTCTCGGTAGTGAAATAGTTAAAGATTTTGGTGAGGCTGTTAACTTCAGTGAAGATCCTTCATTGGAAAAGCAGTATTGTTTAACAGAAGATTTGGATTTTGCTGGCAAGGTAGCTTTCTAAGTGGCTACTTCAATCTACATACAATTAAACCCTGAAAAACATTATACAATATTGCAAGAAAGATAGAATTAATAATCTGTTGTAGGGGAAAAACATCTAATGAGAATACTGGTAGCTGTCAACTCCAGCTTTACATTAGAATGTTAACGAAAAGGTACAAGAGATGAGTTAGTTTGCATACTTTCACCCAAACATGCAAGTGAAATGGGTATATCCACAAGTAGTAATAGTGCCAGAAAAAAGTAATAATAGTGCCAGAAAAAAGCAACAGTTCACTTACCAATTTAAACATGATTTAATTATTGAAAAATTTCACTTTAAAGACTAAATATTAATCTTCAACCTAACTGCTATTCATATATTAATGTGAATATGAAAGTTAGAAATTTAAGTGTGAAAGTCAGTTTTAGAAGCAAATGCCTCAGGAAAATATTAATTATTGTTCCGAATGCATTTGACAGAAGCTGGACTAAGTAGAGTTGAGTTTCTTCAAAGTTCTTGAAAAGTGTCAGGTAAATATCCAGGACGTGGTAGCAAAGAAATTCTTAACAACTGTTAATCTGTTTCTTCTTCTGTGGAAATTTTGTCCCTTGGCAGCTTGAATTAAATGGCCAAGTATATATCTGTGTTTAAATTGTTAAATATAGCACTTAAGCAGCCTTGGTGGTAACTGTATCCCCATGCCCCCAGTTTAAAGTCAAAAAAAGGAAATTATAACGTTATATAATTATAAAATGCATTTTTTATTTTTTGTAATGCATTAAATCCTATTGGCATACTGCAAAAAACATTTTCTAATTTTAAAAACATTTTATTTAAATAGTTTTTAAAAATTCTAGCTCCTTTCGCGTAGATTGTGTGGTAGCACTTCACACAGAATAAGTGTGACTTTAATTGTTTGCTTTGGTTTTTATCGAGCATATTTCCATGCAGTTGCTGCTGAAATAACTTTTAATACCTGAAAAAGCCTTGGTGGAAATTACTTTTAATATTGTATCGTGCTTGAGGCTTCTAACATGTTGCAAAAGGTTAAAACCAAACTTTTTTTTCAGAAGAAAATTGATCAGTACTAAAATGTCAACTGTCTTCTAGGTACAGCGGTATACCAGCATGCAAACGTTCTCCTATTCCAGGTTCCCCAGCTGCACAGCATTTGCATTGTGACATTTTGTTACAACATTAGTGAGGTAGTTGGTGTTTTAGAATCAATCAGCTTGTGTTGGCATGAAGCACTGTGCAACTTAGTTGGACGTTGCAGGCTTTTTATTGTTTTTTTTCTCTGAAATAGAATAAACTTTTTGCTTTTTTGATAAGTATACATTTCATGACTACTTAATGCTTAACTGCTAAATAGTACAGTTTTAGAAATGTGTATAAGACCACTACATAAGGTGGTTATTGTACAAATCTTAACTTAAAAGAAAGCAGAAGAAAACAATATGTGTAAACTTCCCCAAAAGCGCGAAACTTTTATAGAAGTTGTATTTTAATTTAAAGAATATTTTGCCTTGTGGCATTAAAATACAGGGTACAAAAATAGGCTGTTGATTTGGAGAGCTCATATGCTTTAAAACTACTTCTAAAAAAACTTAGGGTTATGCTGAGGATATTTTAAAGCTTGTGAATTCCTACTCATTAGCAATGGTTCTAATAAAAGGAAAACTGTATTAGTAAGCCTTTTCATGACCAATGCTTGCCCCACTAGAGTGTATTCTGGAACAAAAGGCGCAATAAAACTAATGTTCATATCTGAAGATAGATAAAACCTTTATTTCCCACCGTGATCTAAATGATTAATATTTGGAGTAAGAGGTCAAGGTATGGTAGATTGTCTCTTTAAATACCGTGGACTTTTCTTGAAAATGTTCATTAACAAACATGCAGCTTTGCTCAGGAAAAGGTGAAACTTGAGGTTTAAAGGCCTGTTATTTGCTGTAATCAAATTATTAGATATGTACATGGTTCATGTTGATCCTAAATACTATTAATATGAGGAAGAATACAGTACACACATGAAATTATTCTGTGTGTCATGTTTACTACGCATTACTTTGAAGATACATCTTTGAAAAATGCTTGACTAATATTAGAAAGATGATTGGACCAACTGTTGCCCCTTGGGTGTGCCTCGTAATTTTAAATAAATAGCCTGAATCATAGTCTCTCTTTACATATTTGCATCTCTTGAATTTTTTTTGAAGTAGTGTTAGATTACCAGACTGCAACATCATTCTGTGTTTTAATTTCAGAGGAGATGATTTCTAACTGCATAGTTGCTTTGGATGTGCTACTGTTGCAAGTACTGTGATGTTATGTTTTACTCTTATCTTTGTTTCCCTTTTTCTTCTGATTTGCCTCATTCTCATTCATTCAGTACTTGTGTGGAAGCCTGGACTCAGCTGGGTGATGCATTTAGCGGGAATAAATAGACCATAGTCAAAGGTGTAAAAAGAATGATTTTCCGTTTCTAGTAAATGCATAGAGTGTAATGATTTCTTCATGTTTGTGACGTAACTTAATCTTGTAGTTTGTAAGGGGGGATAACATGGAAGTTATGCTAAGACTTATTCAGCAATATCTTGCAGAATTGTTGAGTATCCTAAGAGCAGCCCCTCAGTGCTCTGTCTTTCAAGCAGAATAGAAAGCTGAGAATTAAATGATTTTGAGAGGCAGGGCAATTAGTATCTCCCCCCCTCCTTTTTTTTCTTTTTTTGCTCAAATTTTTGTTATGTAAAGATATTTTAAAATCCTGAAAATGAACTTGTTGTTTAGTCTTTGGAGATAAATCATTCTTATCAGAACTCTTAACAGCAGGTTGGATGAATTTCAGGAATGATTATAGGGATCTGTATGTATGTATCACAAGTGAAAGGGGTTTCCCTCACTCACTTTAAGTAGTCATCCGTTTAGATCTTGTTTTAGTTCAGATCCAATCTAAGTTTGTTTCTGACTGATCACATTAACGTGGCTACAAAAAGTCCCTGTTTTAATAATACTTAAGGCAGGAGGGAGCATTAGCATATTTCATCTTTTTAAAATCAAGGTAATTTTAATGTGACCTTGCGGAAGCGTGGTGGCATAATGTTGAGAAACATCACCTTGGGAAAGTTCTTGCGAAGTCTATATCCATAAAGCTATGCCTCTACCTTTTGTTTAGTTCGTGTATTCATTTTCTATTCATCTGTTAATACTGATTGATAAACTAGATATAATTATTATTGCCTGCAAAAACAATGGTGTCTAGTTTGTTAGCAGCAAGATTTTCACCTTTTTTCTTTTGTTTTATAAATCTCAGAAAAATCCAGTAGAGGTATAAACATTATTAGTATATTTAAAAAAAAAAAAAAGCTAGCATCCTGTAGGCTTAATGTGTTTTGCCAACTGTTTAGAGATAGCTCACAGGTTTAAAAACTTTTCCTTGTCTTCCATCCACAGTTGAAAACTATTCTGTTGTATAACTCTGGCAATGTTTTTATTTTCTTTTAAATTTGGAGTTCGCACTAATCAGAACCAGTTCTAGCAAACAACTTAAAACTTTCATGTTTGTATTTTCCTTTTGGACAATAGACTAGGCCACTGTAGCTTTTTCTGGCTAATAACTAATACTTTTCTGAACCATTGCATTATATATCACATGCTTTTCAGAGCAGGCATGGAAATTATCCAAGTAAATGTTTCAGGGCAACAGTGAATAGGAAAAAATAGTTTAAAATGAGCCAACAAAAAGCACAGGTCAGTATTAAGACATGTTTTAACAAAATGGGCATGTTCTATGAAGTAGCATATTATTAGAAAACAAAATAGAAAACATACAAACTGTGTCTGATTCCTTAGTTTGGACAGACTGACCTAGATTATGTATTTAATCTTTTAAAGCAATAACCATAATTTAATGTCTGTCGGGAGAATTTTTCTAAATCCATGCAGGGTTATTAAGCAAGCATTTTAGCATTTTGTGCACCCTGAACATGTCAAACAAATTGTTGACAGGACACAGACAATGGTTCATTCTTTGAAAACATTCATTAACTTGTATTAAAACAATAAAGAACTACTTAAAGCTTTCACATGGAAAGCTGAAATAGAACTTTTGATGCCCAGTTTTGTTTTGATTGTGTTTGTGTTATCTCCTTTTTTTTTTTTTTTACTGTAACACTGGAGAACAGAAGTGCAGGAAGGGATTGCGTATACTGCTAAAGGCACTGAGTCATAGGAACATGTGTTCACTGATGTGAGAACAGGCAAACATAGTGCAGTAATCTGTGCTTTGTCTGTTTTTAAATAGGTACATTCTAGAGAAGAAATTCCTATTAGCCACCTAATGCTACATCTTTCTTTGCACCAGTATGCATCATGGGAAGGTCCAAGAGCCATCACAGTATAAACCGGATCCTCATAACAATTTTATCTGTAATCCCATAGTATGCGATTCAAAATGTGTAGTTTGTTTCATTTCTGATCTCTGATTTCTAATTTCTATATTAGGAACTTCCTTGCTGCTTGTTTGATTGAAATCTAACATGAACTTAATAAATTATTAGCTACTGCATCAAAATCACTGTTAAAGAAATTTACAGTAGCTGTTTCTCACTACTGCGTTGCTTATATTTAGTTGAAAAGTTAGAGCATGGAATATGGGAAACAAACGTTAGTTCTAAATTCTTAAAATCTGTGCACAATACACTTGTCATGGAGGTTTTTGCTTTGCATTTTTTGTTGCTGCTGTTACAAAGACGGAAACATTTGTAATCAGAAATGAAACTTTATAAAAAGTAAACACTAATTTTGATTCAGAAGCTTTTAGTGGAAGGAATTGTTCAACTTCTATGATGCATCTCAAGTTGCATCATAGTGAATGTTCAAGTGAATATTGAAGATCTAAATTAAAAACACAAAGTGGAGGATTATTTTTCCAATTTAATGCTAATTCTTGCACTATATATATTAAACTTGTAGTCTTCATTAATAATATATTTTGCAGAAAGTTGTCCTTTTTTGTGGCTATTGAATTCGATCAGTTTCCTTGTCTATTTTCAAGTGTAAATGATGACACTGGAAATCACTTGGTCAAAGGATCAACAAGGTCTTTTTTTAGGACAGGTATCTGTGAAATTAACAATGAATGTGTAATTTATGCACAAATATAACAATGAATGTGTAATTTATACACAAATATGAATTCTAAACACTTCAGGTGTAGGTATTTCTTTTCATCTGGCATTTTTTTAGCATGTCATATTTTCATTGCAAATTTCAATATTAAAGAAAATAAAGGAATAATGTGCTTAGAGGTCCTTTTTTATTAGCCTAGTTGATAGATTTGGAACAGGTGAGAACATTGAGGAGGGAGGTCCAGTGAGCTTGGACAACATGATTAAGATTCTGTTTAGCTATGCTCAGCTTTGCCTTGTGGCCAAGAAAGCCCAGTGATGTCCTGGGCTGCATTAGGCAGAGCGTTGCCAGCAGGTCAAGGAAGGTGATCCTTCCCCTCAACTCAACTCTGGTGAGGCTTCACTTGGAGCACTGTGTCCAGCGCTGGGCTGCCCAGTATAAGAGATATGGAGCTACTGGAGCAAGCCCAGAAAAGGGCTTCTAAGTTGATGAAGGGACTCAAGCATCTCTCCTATGAAGAAAGACTGAGACAGTAAGCTGGGCCTCCTTAGCCTGGAGAGACAAGACTGAAGGGGAGAGTCTTATCAATGCATATAAATATCTGAAAGGAAGGGTGTCAAGAGGGTGGGACTAGACTCTTCTCTGTGGTGCCCAGCAATAGGACAAGAGGCACCGGGCACAAACTGAAACACAGGCAGTTCAATCTTAACAACGAGGGAAACCTTTCTACTGTGAGGGTGAGTGAGCACTGGCAGAGGTTGCCCTGAGAGGTTGCGGAGTGTCTATCCTTGCAGATATTCAAAAGCCAACTGGACAGGCTCTTGGGCAGCCTGCTCTCAGTGATCCTGCTTGAGCAGGGGAGTTGGACTAGATGATCTCTAAAGGTCCCTTCCAGCCTCAACTGTCCTGTGATTCTGTGAAGCTACACTTAGTTATCTGGAAGGTTTCACAGAGACAGGCTGAAGTTTCACATTTACTACAGTGAGATAGCTTTTTAATAAAGATAGGCCTATGAGGTTTTAACATGGAGATTAAACACCTTTGCGAACAGTGATATTTTTGAATTCATTTACTTTCATCTGGAGACTTATGCTGCTACTAGAACTATGCAACAAATCTGTTCTTCCTCCTTTCTCGTGCTCTTTCAAGGTTTTGTAGCCTACTGATCTTAAATCTTGTAACAACAGTTGATTGTCTTAACCACAAATTCTTTTCTGATTTCTTTTTCCCTTTGGTCGCTCTTCCGCTTTCTTCTTACCTGTGAGTTTTGCTTTTGCAGTGTTTAGTTATATCTTGCTACTGCTTTATAGTCTTAACTACTTTTAGTCTACCTCAGTTTTTATGTGGGTGGGTAAGTCTTAAACCTTTGACTATTTTTTTAGCAAAACTTAAACTGTTATACTAATGGCATAAAACATTTGTGGATATTATTAAAGATTACATAGTTATTTTGTCCATGTTGTCCCCAGCAGCATTTAAAAACTAGTTATGTTCTTTTGGTACCACTTTGTTTAATTAACCAATTAAAAATAAGCTAAAGAATGAATTAACCTGTATGTGATCTCTCCATAATAAAAATTGAAACCCAGTAATGGAGCAATGAAGTGTAAGAATAGCTGTGCAAGAAAATTAGGGGGAGATGTTCAATTTTAGGAAAAAATTAGGTAACATATAGTATATATTGTATGCACAAAGTATTCGTGCATTTCATTTTGACACTTTTGGGATGGCACCTAAAATGTTTTTGACTAATGTATTATACTACTTTTAGTTATTAAATTTAACTTGTTAGTACCATTTCAAATGGATGTGGTGACTATACTTGTTATTTTTGGAGGCAGCTTCTCCAGGTCAGGTCTCTAGATTACTGAAGAGTTGTTAGGAGTTGGGATTGAATTTTACATTTTTTCTTCTGTCTAGATGGGATTAAGTTTCTATTTATAAAGGTATTTAAAAATCTTCATTTATTGTTATTTTTGACCCTGCATATGTTAGCATCTAGTCAAACACGTGTAGTTTTTGTTTTTTCTAATTTGGATTATAGTTTTGTCATTTTCTTTAACCTTGGCTCTGCTAATAATCAAGAGTTAATTGTATGTGAGAGGAGTTGTTATAATGCAGAGGAGGACCAACAACTTTAGTAGATTTTATACAAACCAGTAGCAACCGTTTTTGGTTTCACATAGGATAAAGACAAATTAATTAAGAAAAATACTATGAAATCTGTACCTAAGTTGAAGTTTTATGAACATCTTATTGGTGTGAAACTAATTCAGGTATGTTAGTGAGGAAGTGGGAAAAATTTTTTACTGAAGCACACACGAGAACCCATTTTGAAAAATTATTTTTGGTACACTATGTGCCTGAATCATTAAGGATTCAGTTCAGTGTCTTTTTGCAGTTATAAACTGTAAGCAATCATCTCTGAGAATTGATTCCATGACAGCAAGAATATTACTCTGGTATTGGAATCTGTGGCTACTTTAACAGTTGGAAGAGGAAACAATCAGTGTTGTGAGGGTTGTATTATTGGTATAATAAAGCTGAAGTTGTGAAACTGGAAAAAAAGGGGGGGATTGTGATACGATGCAATCAGAAGTTAATATACTTCACATCTTACTATTTTTTTTAAGCTAGGTATGTATGCATGAGCTTTCTTTGACCAGTGTAAAAGCAATGAGGACTTTTCTATGTTCTTATATTCCTCCTTTCAAAAATTCTACTTTTGCTGGTGTATTGGTGAATTTATACTAACTTAATGAATTACCTTGTCTAAATTTCAATTTGTAAAATATGAAATTCCCACACGTAACATACTAGCGTTCTTTTATACCTGTTGCTGCTTTGTCAGAATTTTTCTTATTCTGCACCAAAGCAAAGTTACTAGCACATGCTTTGAATAGGATAAAGAGATAAGCAGCTTGTGATCATCGTTGACCATCACAAAACCTTGGTTTTGCTAGAAAACTAAGATGTACGGTTATGTATTTAGTAAGCAGATAAAGGAATGTCTAATTTGAATGTTTGTTCCTGTCGTCCTTCAGGATTTCTCAGCTACCATATGGCAACTGACAGAAAGCATATAGTGGCTTGTTTGAGCTGCATGATGAAATGATCAAACACAAATACCGTTCTTAGAGAGGAAAAAATTGCATATGGCTGCTTTTTCTTTTTAAAAAAAAAAAAAGTCAAAAGCCCTTTAAATATCCATCTGTTTAAGGAAGATAACACATAACTAACTTTTTCAATCCAGAGAAGTTTACATCTAAATTGAATTTTGAGTCAGAATATTTTTGTACAAAAAAGAGGCCAGAAATATGTAGGTTTGCTGGGATACAGGGAGAACTGGTTAAAGTTATGAAGAAATGGAGTGGTGAGTCTTATAACTCATTTTCAAAGAAATCTAAAGCTTTTGGAAAATGCTGGGCCCTGAAATTCATGATTATAAAATAAAAATTGACTGTGTAATAAAGTGGCTTGATATTATTAATCTCATAAGAGATAAGCATAGATTTACAGAGATTACTTCCTAACATAATCATTTCTGGTGTTTATTAGAATACTTCAGGATGTAACTGGTAATGGTGAATGCAGTAGAACTTGTATCTATATTTGGATACCTTTTGAAAAATTCTCCATAATAGGATTTTGCTTATGGTTTAGGTTGTAGGTATTTAAAAAAAAAAACAAAAAAAAACATTTTTTTGAGCATTGGAGTTCACTGAAAAGATATCAAATGATTTTTGGAAATATTAGGTTGTTCAACGGGGACAGAATTTATTTAGAATTTACCTAGAATAGTGAGAATATAATGAGGAAAAAAATGTTGATTTGGAAATGAATTCAACTTTCTTTTCCTATTAAGAGTTCAGAGAGCAGGCTGTTACTCCTTTTGTATGCCTAGTGCACATAAAATGTTTCTTTACATCCTGGAGTTCTGAAAAAATCTTGATACAGAGTTGTCTTGCTTGTTATTGTGCTTAGCTGCACTGATCTCATCTTTTTTTTTTTTTTTAATTTCTAGGGAGTTTGAGTTAACTTTTAATTTGCAAGTATTTTTGCTTTTTATACCTTATTTTTGAGCTTTTAAAACCGTTTAGTTTTTATGGCTTTCTTGGACAATCCCTCTTCCCACCTTATTTCCTCTTTACATTTGGATTAGAGCAATTTCTTGTACACTTTTAGATGTGTTACTTTATTGCAGCAGAAATAAGACAAGATTTTCCTAAAAGTTTTTTTTCTATGTTTTTCTACTGCGGAAGACTCCTAACCTATATCCAGTCTTAATCCCTGCTTTATTACACTGAATAGCGGAGCATGTAAGAATAGGTGCCTGTGCTGGAACTGGCAGTGGAGATAATGGTTAAATAATCGAGGTAGCACCTCTCAGGAGTGCCTGCGTTTCTGAGGGCTGTACAGTGGCTGCTGGGAACTGCAGACTGAGCTCGGCAAGCACTATGTCCTTCTGAGACCTGCTCAGCACTTAGTAGAGCAGTCCTCCATTCACTCTGAAAGTCTTTGCAAGCTTCCTTCAAGTAAACTTTGTTGTGTAGCTTGGAGTTACCTACCATATGAATGAAAAATTTTTTGCAGAAAAAAGCAAGGCAGCTTCCCAGGGACTGGGTGTTCTTCAGAAGATGTGGTCCCTAGGCCTGTTCGTAATGCATTCACCTTCCTTTTTAAAAGGATATTAAATAATTTTGGGTACATGGGTTTGAAAAAAAGTGAGGAGGTAACAGCGCACCAAGCCTGCTTTTAACGCAGTTGTTGAAGTATCAAAGAGAGTATGAACACCAGCACAGGTATTTCTAAGGTGAAAAAAAAAGTGTTAGTAATTGTGCACAGGCAGATCACAAGTTGTGGATGTACATGTGGACTGTATGTCTTGAGGAACTCCTAGTTGCTCTGGGAGTACTTGCCAGTTGTTAAGGAAGTATTCTTCATAATAGTTTACATTTTAGGTTCTCTAATTCATCCTGCTAAAGGGATTTTACTTTCCTAATTAACTGCAGAAAGAGCCTGGAGCAACTCGCTAGCCTGCCTCAGCTCAGAGTAACCTTTGTTAACACCTTTCCTTCTGTGTCTGCCTTAAAGCTTTGCGTGGCACTTTTGCTAAATAATGTCCAAGTTAATGTATTTAAAAAAAAAAAAAAAAGTCATCACATGGCCTGACAACATAGTAAAACCATGGGTAATACAGCTAATTGGGACATTGCATCTAGAAAGTATAGTCTTGGTAAAATAAACATTCTATTTATCTTTTCTCCTCAGAAAAATGTTTAGAGAACAAATAGTTAATTGAGCCACAATAATCTTGTTCTTAATTGATGTATGTAAAAATGTCATTGCTTTCCTGATAACATGTGGAGCTACTGCTTAACTTCAGGCAAGCCACTTTGGTAGCAAGCTTTACTTTTTTTTTCCCTTTTTTTTTTTTTTTTTTTTTTTTCAATGAATAGTAAATCTTCAACAATTTGCTGTTGACAAACAACAAAACTGTATGTGCTAGTTTTGTGTTTGTTCGGGGATTGGGGAAGAAAGACAGACTAATTCTTGGGCATCTACCTATGACTTGTCATCCTTTTACTTTTCTTACTGTTTGAAATAGCCTTGCCCAAATCTTAAATTATTCTGATATCCACGTAGCTTCCCAGTTATTGCTTCCTTCCTACATTCTCAGATCATTATCATCTTAGTGCCGTATGAAAATGTCATTTTGTTTGTTTGCTGTTAGCCAGTAATGTAGCACAGTGCAAGCGGGAAACACGATTGTTGTGTAGAACTCAAAGGAAAAGAAAAACTCGCCTTCTTGCACTTACGCTTCTACAAGATTGCACAGAAAAGATTGCTGAATTCTGTCAAAATTTTAGAGAGCTTGCTTTTGGAAACCCTGCTCGTGTCAAATGTACGAGGGTTCTGGTTTGATTTCTCCCCTCCCCTTTTTTCTACCCTCAGCAATCTGAATTGTAACAGAGGCATCTGGTCGCTCCAGGACTAACCCTATCATGACATTAGACTTAATTGTGGTAGTTTTCGATTTTGAACAAAGCCTAAAATGTTATCTCAGCCTTTGGTTTATTCATTACTTTTCTTCCTTTTATTGTTAAGTATTCTCTCTGCTTTCCCCAGTTCAAATGTTGTATGATACTGGTATGATACTTAGTTTGACTTAATAAGCTACTTCACACAACACAGCTTATATTATCGCAGATCAGTGTGAAGATGTCTGCATGGTTTTGTTTGAGGCTTGCTCTGTCCAGCCTTCACATCATCCAGGCCTCTGAACTGCAAATATCTCAACTCTGCAGTGTTTAACGTTCACTGTGGATTGAACGGCTTCATCGTGATTAGAGAGTTAGAGCTATACTCCTGACTTGACAGTGTTTTGATGTCTTTTATACGTCTAACGTATTGGATAGCATGTTTTTGCTTTTTTCTAATAAGAAAAGATAGGGTACTTGTGTTCAGTACCATGTATAAATGAAGCCTTAGCTTCATCTATACATTGTGTTATACAATGGAGTTTGGCATGGAAGTTCTTATAATTACAAATAAAAACCCTGTACCCAAGCACTGGGCACAGTTTTTGTGGTGTATGTTTCTTTGTGGGTTGTAAATAAAAGTTGAATCCTGCTATTTAGTCCTACTTCAGTGCTTGTCTTTACTTGGGTGTGTGCTCTGTATCTCCAAAATACTTAAGAACTTGATAGTGATTTATACAATGTGAAATACTATGTTTTTGTGGGCATAATTTTCAAAATATGGCCAAATTGTGAAAGCTGTCGAATCATGGAATACATGTGATATTCAGTCTTTTACATTTGGTAGAGGCATGCAGTAACAGTAGAACTTGTAACTTTTACAGGCAGAAGTAGGTATCTGTGTAAAGATACTAAAATAAAAGAAAAATACCTATGTATGAAACTTGCCTGTTTAATACACCATTTGCCTAGTATTCCACAGTGGTGTGACATGCACCTGTTGCTTTATAGAATAGTACGTTTGTTTTTCAAAGAAAAGTGTAATATTTTAAGGAGTCATATGAAACAGTTATAAGAAAAAGGTAGGACTTCAAAGTGTACAGAGAGGCTTGTCAGTATCAAAAGTCGTATGATGCCAAATATTATGTAGATTTATCATAAATGTAAATATTATAAGGCTTAATGGTCTATGTTTACATCGTGCCGTTGCTAGTAGGCTCTCTAGGTAGAACATGACTTCTAGGTCAAGCATGCTTTGAAAAAGTAAACAACTTTCCAAGATACCTTGCTATTTAATTTATGTAACATATTTTAATGTAATAAAATTACCTTTTCACTGTTGACCTATTTAAATTTATAAATGTTTCTGTTAATTTCAGATTCTGAAAGGCTGTACTTATCTTTAATAGAAGAAAGTGTGTCTTATCCAATGCTGTGTAAAGTAGTAATAACATTGAATGCTTTCTTACATCATTCCTACTTTATGCTAATTTTTTTGAAGATAATATTTTATTAATTGAATTTCTGTTTTCTTGTAGCTGACAGCACGATCGCTGCCTTCCGTACAGTCTGATGAGAGACTACAACCTCTGCTTAATCATCTCAGGTAGCATAAGCAGAAAGCATAAATGTATTTTTTTATACAGATAAAACAATTTTATCAATAGAATGTTTTAGCTCTGTTTTTTCAGATGCCTTACCTATGAGATTAGCTTTGGCTGAAAAAAGTGGAAAAAAGTTCTTTCAATTTAACAGACACTTTAATTTACATGAACAAATAATTAACGTAGCTGGTGTTTTCCTGTTACTTCTCAGAAGAAGCAACATCTGTAGCTTTTTTGTAAACTTTTTTAATACTAAGTGCAAAATTGGTAAGTTACTTTATGAAAAACTAAACAAATTCCAAATTGTGCTGCTTAGAATACATGCCTGCCTTGCTGCATGTTTTTTATGCTCTATGCCCTTTCTGGAAAAATTCTCTGTCATGCCATCAATGCTGAGTGCAGTCCTTTTTTCTAACGATGTTATGGAGAGAGCTGAAAACATGAACCAGTAGAGTGCTCTACAACACAGCTGAAAAAGCCTGCCTCTTTCTTAGGAGTGTATAGTATATAAGATCTTTCTAGCTGCTTTGAATATGTTTGGGCATGAAGAGTAGGAAAAAATGCTTTTCTAGTATTTTTCGGGTTACACATAGATTTGATCTCTTTACTATATAGGTAATTGCTTTCTACTGCTTTATATGGACTGAGAGAGTTTACTTCCTAAGGTAGTATGGAGGAGGAAGGCCAGACAGCTAGAGAGAGATATCTATTGGTTGAGAATCGCAGAATAAGTTAATTTGGAAGGAACCTCTGGAGATGATCAAGTTTAACCCTGGCTCAAAGCAGATCTGAGTAGATTTGGTTGCTCAGGTACTTATCCAGTTGAATTTTGAATATTTCAAAGGGTACAAATTTACTTAAATATTGAATGTCAGTAAGGAAAACACTGCTTTAAAACATATACAACTCTTCCTTGAAATCACTGAAATGATATTGAGTGAGTTAGAAACGGAAGCAGCAAAGCTCCATCAGGAGAGCAATACACCTGAAAGCAGATCTGGTGAACATGGTGTTTGTCTCTTGTGGTGCTCTACTGCATGGTGTAACCATGCCTGAAATGTAGCATTTTTATTGTTTCAAAATACAAATAATCTCTTTACCAGCATCTGTTCTGTTTTTTTGTTTGTTTTTTAATACATAGGAGTAGTTTCATGTCTTACTGCTTTTAGTGTAAATCAGAATAGGAAAAATAGCTTTTATTGTATCTCTGTTTATCTGTTTAAGGTTAAACTTTGTTTAAGAACAGTAAATGGAAAAATCATGAATGCATAACTGTTACATAACTGATTAGTGAATAATTCTGAATGCAGATCACATTCTGTGTTTTTATTACCATTCATCATATTGGCATTTTCAAAAATACTCTTCAGTAGCACACCTTTCACCATTTAAAGCTAAAGAGCAATTAAGTTAGCTTTTTATAAATCATTATTTCTGAGTAATTACTGAGAAATTTAAATATTCTTCTAATACACGCTGTGCATCTGTATAAGCAGAACAGCCTCCAGTATCACAGCAAGCAGTCTTTTCTGCCTTCGCTTTTTTTATTCTATGGAGAACGGAAAAGTTGCAAAAAAGGCTAGTTTTTCTTAACACTAGCTACTAAAACTAACAGATACTTTATTCTACGTTTATGCAAAACTGTTTTTTGCGTATTCTGATATTAAATTGGATATATATGTTTAGCAGCTTGCTATTTACATTCATTTTACTTTTGCAGAAATGGAGGGGTTATTCCCAGTGCATTATGTTAGCAATTGAAAAAACTGCATGAGCACTTCCACACTGTCTATTTTAAAGGAACTTGCAAAAAGGCAAATACATTAAACCTTATAACTTGCAAAATGTCAAGGAACAGACAGGTGACCAAGTAGGTCTTTTCTGTTATTTCTGTGAATCTATGATTTGTTTTTACTTCATCGTGCTCATAAAAAAAAAGGAAGGTATTGGTTGCAGGCTTTCCTCCTCTTTTGTGTGACGTTTCTTACAGCAGTATTTTATTTTTGGCATATGTCAATAGAGCTTTATCAGGGGAGTGAAAGCTTAAATAGAAAAGTGTGAAAAGAGCATACAATTGAAGGTTACAGAGCATTGTTTGGCTGTTAATGCATTGCACTTTTGTTGGCAGCTGTTCGTATCTTCTTGTGGCTTTTAAATTAGCTAGTCCTCAAAAAGGTCATTTTGCTGAGGATTATGTCTGCATAGATATTTTAATCCATGCCTATTTTTTTAATAGGCATAGCACATACTTTATATTTGGACTATTCTAGGCTAAATAGTTATTTTTTCTATGACATAGATGTTCTTTTTGTCCTATTTTGTTTCACTGGTGATTTTTAATACTAATTTTACTAGACTAAAAAATAAAGAAATAAAGATTATTAGTCAAAATGTATTTTATCTGATGTAAAATTGTACTTAGGTGTTTCACATGCTCACAGTAGGCTACAAGAAGACTTAACTTGCTAAAACTTTTCTTATTATATTTTTAGCAAACAATTAAAACTCATCAAGGAAGCTGTAGAAGCATCTGTACAGTGATAATATTCTAATATAATTTCATAGAAATGGAAACTTTGTCCAAATGCATGAGAACATTTCTCTTGCTTCACTATTCAAAGGTATTCACCTGGTTTTATGGTGAAATTACAGGATCACGACATTCTATTTAAAATCTGAAGCAGGAATAATTTCAAAAATAGACAAAGTTCTCATGTGTACTCCTATCAAAGTACTATAGGACTGTGCCTGTGCACTGTGCCTTTTTTTCTTGCACTTTTTTACTTGTTTTCTATTTTTTTATTTTCTTTTTTAGAACATGTGCTTATGTCTTTGTGTTTTGTATAAATGCAGTATGTGAAGTTACATCTCAGTTCAACTAACACTCAAAAAGAATGCATATGAGAGATGCAAACAAGGGCAAAAGGATACTGAGTAAGAATTGCTTGGATACTGAGGGCAAAGTGGCTAAGACAACCTGATTTTGTAGGATCGGATTTTTTTTTAATGGGTATCACAGCACCCGTGCAGCCATGTTCACCCTCAGTAATGCTCATAAGTGTGTAAAGAAGAATGCACACCTTGGTACACACTACTGCCACTTCCAGTTTTCAACATCTGCCAAGTTGTAACTGTAGTAGATGGCATGCTATACTAAACACATCTATGAATGATACCGTTTGTCAGAATGATCCTACAGCTGTTTATTTGAAAGACTGAGATCCTATTCTTGGAAATGGGAATATGGTGGAGACTTCTTCATGGTGCTAACAATGTGAATGTATGTATGAGTAATCACTGGAGAAGTTATCTTCCAGCAACTGGAGCATCTTTGATAACTTAGTCCATATTTATTTTTAATTCTGTTTTCCTTCTCTATTTTGGGCACATCTTGATATATATAAATTCAGCTTTGAAATGGCTGTGTGATCATTTGTGTGGACCACTTAAAACAACCTTACTTGGTCAGACTGAAATACATTAACTGTAATGTTCTGATTCTGCTGTTGGTTGTGAATGTTTATGGATCATGAAATATAAGCTGAGAGTAAGCATATATATAGTACTTTCTTCCTCTACATTAGTCTCCTAATGTCCAACCGTTTCCAGCTTCCTTAATTGTTACAGGCACCTTCAGAAGCACTGGGTCTCTCTTCCATGAACTGCACTTGTTCAAGAGCTCTAGTTACTGCACATACACTTTGTCACTACAAAACTGGCATTTGGTAGTCTCACAATTTTATGATTCCACCTTTTTTCTTCCATTTATTGGGAGTTCAAATAGTTTGTCATGCAGTATTACAGGAATTGTAGTTCGGTATTGTAGGAAAATGCTACCATAAAATGGTAGTATTAATTGTGTGTTTTTTTCCTCTCTCAGCTGGTTTATCTTAAATACCTGTTTAACTATAAGGATATAAAGCATGACCATCTTACCATTTTTATGATGTTTTGGCTTTGTACCCTGAAAGTATAATTGAAATCAGGCAATTGTATTCCACTTTCTGTAAACTGTGTAAAATCAAAAAAAAATTTACAAGATTTTCTTCCTTGTATTTTTTGTATTCTTTTGATACTAATATTACATTAGTGGCTTAAATGTCTCCTAGCATTTTTTGCCCAAACCAATGTCACTGCTGTTCTAATAGTCAAATGAATAGGACCCAACTCCCAAAGTCAGTCAAAATGAGAATTTTTCCACTTATCAGGCTGAGAGTGTTTGAGCTGTTCAGAGTCTGAAAAGTATCACTTCTTCCTCTTTCTTTTTTCCCCCTTGGCATTTAGTTTTCTATCCTTACAGTAGATACTTTTTTTTTTTAACCATGTCTGGGCCTTTTAGCAGGATTCAGATCAGTCTTTTTAGCAGCAATGTCTAAAATTTTATTTTGTTCCCCTGCTGTATGGGAAAACTTTTGGGTCCTGTCTCTGTCTCCCCTTCCCTGGTATCCTTTCTACAGATGCTAGGAAGAAGCACTTTGCTTTAGCTTAGCTGATTTTTTCAGCACTGGTATGATTCCAACAAATACCAAATGGTATAAGCAAATGATCTAAAGTGATTGTATTATCTGAGTACTTTAAGAAGTTGCCAGTGCTCATCTTGGGATGTGATAACTGACTTGAATGGTCAAGACTTAAGCAACAGCTGTGTTCTGTTCTGTTTGGATTGTGATTACCTTAGGGACTGAGATTTTCATTTTGTTTGTAGTGTGACTAAGTAAAGGGATACTGATCCTGATACTGATCCATTTTTACTGGAAAATTTGTATACTACTTTAGAATCAGTACCAATAGAAATGTTTAACTCATACTTTTATTTATCCATTGTTGTGGAATGAAAAAAATTGTGTTAACTACAGTAAGCTTATAATGCTCCAGTGTGTGCCAGAAATAAGACTAACGAACCAATGAATGCATTTATAATTAAACAAATGACTTGCACTGGTTGGTGGTAAAACCAACTCTTAACTGTATAATTTTCACAGTACAGTACTAAAGTATCACAAAATAAACAGTGATACAAGTTGCTATTGTTTAGGTAAATTTGTTTTTTCTGCAATTAATCACCAAGTGCCTTCAGAAGTTTTAAGAACTGATCTTTATAAGGTTCTTGCAAAATTCTGCTACCTCAGTGAAATTTGTTTTTACCCAAACTTTGCAGCTTCACTAGGTTAAAACTAATTTTTTGAACAAATGTTCTGTATGCTTTACTGCCTCTTATACTGCCAACCCTTGAATTTTCTTAAATTCTGATTTGGGCATTTGCCTCTTGGATAATGCAACCCCGCATATCCTTACTCAAGAAATCTATGTGCCTAAAAGTGAAATTTGAGAACTAGATGGTTGTATATAGTTTGAAGTGACTTGGATGACAGTGCATGGTTGTCTTTGCTTAATCGTAGGGTTACCTGAACTTAGCTAAGGTAGCATATGCGACATCCTGCGTTGTGTTGGCGAAAAGGCTTCTCTCAGGAGTTAACTTGTCCCTGTATGTCAGTACTGCAGTAAAAGCCTTCCTAGTTTCTTTTTTTCTTTTTTTACTTTATCCTCCCATTGGAGACTCATAGCGATATCTCAGTTTTTTAAAAGTGCTACTCAAGTAGCAAAGTACAGGAGTTTCCTGATTCAGTGAACTACGGGCTGGTCAGCCCCGGCTTGATCCCTGGGAAGGTGATGGGGGAAATCCTCCTGGAAGCAGTTTCCAAACACATGAAGGACGCAAACGTGACTGGGAGCGGTCAGCGTGAATTTATGAAGGGGAAATCATGCTCGACCAACCCGCCAGCCTTCTATGGGTGAAATGACCAGCGCAGTGGATGTTACTTCTCTTGACGTTAGTAAGGCTTTTGACGCTGTCTTTGGTAATGCCGCTGGTGTCCAACTGATGAAGTACAGGCTAGAGAAGTGGTCAGTGGTGTGGACTGAAAAGTGGCTGCACTGTTGGGCCCAAAGGGTTGTGAGGCAGGCAGGCAGTCGATGCGGAGGCCGCTCGGTAGCGGAGGACTCCAGGGGCTGGTCCTGGGGCCAGTCCACGTTGAGATGATCGTCGGCGCCCTGGACGACGGGGCAGAGCGCGCCTTCAGGGAGTTTGCGTTCCACCGGGGTTGTGGGGAGTGGTTGATGTGCCAGGTGGTTGTGCGGAGTTCAGTGGTTGTGTGGTTGAACGCCAGTTCAGAGGGACGTTGAGAGGCTGGAGGAAAGGGCGGAGAGGGGCCTCCTGAAGTTTGGCGAAGGGGAGTGCCAAGCCTTGCGCCTGGGGAGGGGGGTAACCCTGTGCATCAGGACAGGCTGGGGGCTGAGGTGCTGGAGGTGGTGCAGGGGTGGTAGGCGGTCACCAAGGTGGCCGTGAGGCGGCAAAGTGGCCTTGGGGCAAAGAAGGGCAAGAGCCTCCTGGGCAGCCTTAGGCAGAGCCTTAGGCGTTGCCAGCAGGTTGGGATCCTTTGTTTCTGCTCAGCCCTGGTGAGGCCGCAGCTGGAGTGCTGCGTCCCGTGCTGGGCTCCCCAGTGCAAGAGGGACGTGGAGGTGCTGGGGTGAGTCCTGCGAAGGGCTGTGAAGATGCTGCAGTGAGTGGATCGTCTGTCATACGAGGAAAGGCTGACAGATCTGGTACTGTTTATCCTGGAGGAGAGAAGGCTCATGGGGGATCTTAGTGATGTGCGTAGAAGCCTGATGGGCTCGGTCTCTTCAGCCGTTCCCCAGGTTTTTCTCGGGGGTGCCCGGGGAAAGGAGAAGAGAGGCAATGGGCACAAATGGAAAGAGAGGCCATTCTGTCTAAACATAAGGGAAGATTTTATTTTTGAATGATTATTATTTTATTTTTTTAATTTTTTTTTTTTTTACTGTGAGGGTGGTTGAACACGGGGGCATGTTGTGCGGAGAGGTGGTGGAGTGTGCGATCTTGGAGGTATTCAAAACCCAGGTAGATGAGCAACCTGGTGAGGGTGACCGAGCTTTGAGCAGGGGCTTTGGACTAGATGATCAGCAGACGTCCCGTCCAACCTTGACTCTTCCATGTGATTCTGTGATTCTATTCTGAATTACTCTTCCCCGCTCCCTTTCGAGTTACCGTGTTGGCTTCAATGTTGTTTTTATAAATCTAAATTATTTACATACTTGTCAAATACTGTTTTCTTGATTTTTTTGCCAACGTGTGAAATATTTATATCCCTTAAAGTTAGTTAAATAATATCTTCCTGAAATTTTAAACTGATATAAATTTTTTTTGAATGAAGTGATATATTTAAGTGATGTTGTACCGTTTGCTTTGTTTTTCAGCCATTCTTATGTTGGTCCAGATTACAGTGTACAAAAAAACGCTGGAAAAATTTCTCTAGAACACATTGATGCTGTAAGTCCTCTCTTTTTATTGCAATATATTATATGGTGATGCCTACCTCTTTAAAATCAGATACTCTGTCTTTACACAGACAACATTATTTCCTTTTTTTAACATTCAGTGCAAGTTTTATGACTTAAGAACTATTTGGATGAAATTATGATAAACATTAAAATGGAGCAAAATTAATGGAAAATGAGTCTAATCAGGATTTAGAATGGAGCTATAATGAATTGCTTGATTTGCTGCTTAATTTTGTGTGCTTTCGTGACTACCTAATGTAATTATAAACAAAGAGTTTAACACTTTTTTACTTAATTTTGCAACTCATGTTTAGTTCATAGTTATTGCTGTGCAATATTTGTCTTTTTGATGTTTTCTGGACTTTTCACTTAAGACTTTTTTTGAGCAGAGAAATAAATGAAATTGATTGTAAAATTGCATCAAATATGCAGAGCCAATTAAAAACACACTTCAGATTACCTGAAGTTTAGAAGTTGTGTATTTTGTTAGTGTTTCTTAAATGTGGCGTAGTCCCTTTGAAAGTGAATTCAATGGCTAAACTTAGCTGACAAAAATAAAACCCAAATGCGAGTAAATTGATGGATTCTTTCTCTCTGATATCTTACATTATAGAAAATAATACGCTTAATGGAAAAATTCTGCAGATCAATTCCAATGGACTTTACTCCTGCTTGTAATTCTTCAAAGGTGTTAACACCCCTTTAAATCCACCTTGCTGTTCCAGAAACTGAAATAAAGCAGCAGCAGCATTATAGTAGAACTGTGATTATATCTTTCCTGACAGCAATTAAACCTCTTATACTTTGTAATATCGGAATCTCTTCAGTTACAATCTGTGTTACTCTCTTTTGTTTTATTATTGGATGATTATTGGATTTGATAGCTGAAGGATACACTTGTTATCTTCAGTCCAAAGGATCTCTGCACATGCATTTCTTTCCATCTAGCCATTGGCATTTTCAGATGGATCTAATTAGTAATCACAATACGAATATGTCCTGCAAGTAAAGTGGACAATACGTCTTAAACATACATTTTCCTCTTGACAGCTTTCTGTGAAATCATTCCCTCTTTGTATGCGCCAGTTGCACAAAGCCCTGCGGGAGAACCATCATCTCCGTCATGGAGGCCGTATGCAATATGGGCTGTTCTTAAAAGGCATTGGTTTAACTCTGGAACAGGCACTGGAATTTTGGAAGAAAGAATTTATTAGAGGAAAAGTGGATGCAGACAAGGTAATTCAAGAAATGAATGATATCTAAATATATGAATGTGACGGTGTATTTCATGTATACTTTGTGCTACATATAGGAATAGGTACTTGTTAAAAAAAAATGCTAATATCTTAAGTTTTTTTTCCTCATTTTGATTATGATTTTATTCTTTTTTTGTCATTCTCCTGAAGCATGGGAACTCAAATCAAGTCATTAAATGAGAGGCTTTTTATAGATCAGAACTACAAAATCTTATTTTATCACTAAATCACTAGGAAGTCATGTCCTTTATGAAATACAAGTACTATGTGACTAAATTAATTCATTTCACCAAGCGGGTAAGTGGGCCACAAAGTATTTGTACTATCTGATAGTCAAGGCTAGTCTTTTCTGTTAGTTTTATTAATAAAAATTAATTGAACTGCTGGTTGTGAGGTGAGCTTGCCTCAGGAAATTTAAAGTCTCAGAATAAGAGAAGAAACTGTAGATGAATGCAAACAGAAGAATATGTTCAAGAAAACAGTGAGAAAATGTTGTTCAGTGTAATGAACAGTATTATTGACATGTTAGTGGCCTGACCTTTTCTTCTTCATGATACCCTCAAAAATGAAAGGAAGTATAGCATACATGTAGCCTCTCTGCAAGGACAGCATGACAAAACATATGCTGCCTTTTTGGGTGCTGTGACCTGTTTCTTACTTTAAACAATTTAGGTAGAATCAAGAAGGCTTCCTGACTGATCTGCCTGGCCTGTGGTATGTGACACTGTAACACATAGGGTTCAAGAGTGTGTTCTTGGAGCAGATGTTTCAGATCTTATGTCAGTTTCGCTTGAGCTCTGTTTTGCATTTAATGTTGTGAGACACTAGCTCTCCAGAGTACTACAAAGTATTTTGGAGTGTTTAGTAGGCAATTTTTTATTAGCGTAGGTTCTCTGGGACTTGAATGTTTAAACAAGATACAGGGCTAAAAGTAGTACTGGCTGTAACAGATTATGGTATGTCTCTTTCTCTCTCGCTTTTTGCAAGTGCAAGGAGGTAGGTCGACAGGGCTGCAGTTTTTTTTAGGAGGCAGAAAGGGATTTGAAGATGGAATGTGAATGAAGACATAGGAACTTTTCTTAATCTATGCTCCTTTAATAGGACATGATTTAATGGGAAATATGTATTTTAATTTAAAAAAAATCCACAATGCAATCCTTTACAAAGGCTTCAAGAAAGGACTTGAAGAAAGGTAGTAACTGTAATGTTGCATTTGGGTACTAATTAGTTTCTAGCTGAATTCAGGAAAATGTAGATTCTTTCTGTTGCAATTTGCTATATTTAAGGGATATTAAAAGAAAAAGAACAAGCTATCAGAAACAATAACAAAATGCAAATATTTGTGTGTGTGCATGTGTATATATACTTATTATTTCTGTTTAAAAAGATTGTGACCAGGCCTAACTCAGTCTGCTTATGGCTTGGTACAAGGACATAGGTGTATACAAATAGATCAAGACGTGCACATGCCTTGTATCCTGTTTTCAGTTACCAGTTTTTTTTCCCTACAGCATCCCTGTTTCATGCACTGCATAGGTATAGACAGGCCTCTAGAAATGAAGTTTTATGGTTGATGAAAAAGTTGTGTGACCCTGTGCTGATTAGCTGTGAAAGTTGGAAAGCATTTTGTAAATGAAGCAAAGGATTGTAGTTACAGTATTTTTCATGCATAGGTCACTATTTCTATGTCATTTTCATATTTCTTCTGGTTTTCTAGATAGACAACTTCAGTCTCTTGGGAGGGGAGAAGGCTGATTTTTCACCCCTGTGAGTGAAGTCAGTGGTCTGTGGTTTTCACAATAGAAATTTATATAATGTATGCTATCCTGAAAAGTTAAGATGAACACAATTCTTATTTGTGCTTTCTTCTTTTGACGTTTTTATTTCTGAATCTCATGCCATTGTTCCTTTTCTGTAGAATGGGGATGATTATACTGTCTTGTCTTATTGGAGCGCTGTGAAGATATGTGCATGACACTTGATAAAGACTGAGGTTAACTATTCAGTACTGACGAATGTGTTGCAAAGAGGGAGGGTTTGATTTGCTATGAATGGTTACGGTTTCAAGATTCATATTCTGTCTTTAGTGGCAGTAACATTTATATCAGCTGTCAATGCTAAGACTTCTTGGCACGTAACTTCAGTCTTGTGTCCAGCAGGAAGGAACTTACTTGAACTCACTAGTGGTGCACTGGAGTACATAACACAAGACTACGCATAGACACAAGGAAAACTTGCACCAAAATGAATACTCTCTGTTCTAAGTCACTGATGTAGTCATATCCCATGATTGCATGATAAAAACACTGTAGGAGAGTTTTCAAGAAGCAATTTGGCCTTCAGAGAGGGATTTGTAAGTGTATTGTAAATAAAGTATGAAGCTGTATATTCAATGATTAGAAACAACAAATAGGGCTCACAAAGAATGCACTGAAACTGGTAGTGATGTCTGTGTGGAGTAAGTGATCATGTAGTATGTGCTCCCAACAGAGACAAATGCAGAGTGCAAAGTAAAATGTGTTTTTGTTTGAAGCACCATAATTAAAATTGCTCTGCGAATTGCTAGGCTAAGAATGCACAAATGGTAGATAGTTGCTTTGCAGATGATAGGATCAACTGTCAAGTGGTTGTAAATGTGTTACTTCTGAATGTTTATGCCAGTTGACTTCATAACCTTAGTGTGATTTTAAGGTATGATTTGTTTTTGCTCCTGTAAAATGTAATCCTACTCTAAGCAAAAATATTAATTACCGTATTCTTTAACATCCTGTTTCTTCATGTTGCTTAAAAAATAACTTTATTCCTAACTTAAAGTGGTGAAAAGCCTGCCATGTATTTTAAAAAAAATATTTGAAACAAAAAATGTGAAGAATAAGATGAACCAATAGCAAGACGAAATTAAATGATTACAGCACACTTCTAAAAATGCTCTGAGAATTGAAAATGAAATCTACTTTTATAGTAGAAGTCAATGTTTCTTGTCTGTAATTGTTTTGAGATCTATTTGTATGATTAGTCTGTGAATATGAAATCAAAGACTTGAAGATGAGGTGTTTAGAACGAAGGAAAAAATGAAAACGGAATCAGTTTTTTTAAGACATCATTCAATTACTGCTATAGATAATAGCCTCGAATCAAAGTTTTGATACAGATGGATGATTTTTAAGTAATGCAGCCCATCATTTTTTGCTTTCCTTTGCTGCGATATTTGACACACTGTCTCATGAAAATGTTCTCTTCTAGTACTCTTATTAAGTGGCTTTTTACAAAAGAGACAATTGCTAGTTGTGCACTTTGAAAAACTCCTTTGATATTACTTATACAACAATGAAATTATTATTTTGTGTCAAATATGATACTGAAACATGTCTACATACTGTGCCAGAGCTTAATAAATCTCCAAATGTGTTTTAAGGCATTAATTGTTACTGTATTAACAGTTAACACTTTTAATTATGCTGATGACAGTTGTAGCTTATCTCATCTGCAAATGACCTCATCTGTTGCTTTTCCTGCTCGGTTTGCAGAGTTAGTATCTGAGATGATCTGAATGTGAAAAGCCTGTCTTCTTCAGAACAGCTTTTCTGTCCTTGTGACATGACTGAGAGCAAGACTTGGCTCTTCACCTCCTGCATTCTGGAACTCTGTCTCCTGAAGGATATGATGGTGGCATTCATGCTTGGAATGTCTCTTACTCTTCCTGACTTAATATTCCAGATAATCTTCCTCCAGTTTCATACGGCTTGTCTTCTGTAGCGGTCAGTTACGACTAGAAATGAGCTGGTTTTTCTCTAGCTGTCAGATATTTCTATCTGAGGTATGCCTCTTCCTCCCTTCCTGTCAGTGAAGATCTCATAACAGATATTTTCCTGGGAGAAGGAACGGGAAGACTCACCAGACTTAGCCTTGCTCAGGGTCATTATGAAGGGTTTGGTTCTTTAGTAATCACCTGAAGCTCATCAGTAATGAAGTCTAGATATTTCTTCTGCACGTCATGATTGTGCACGAGACTGACAGGCAACTTGCAACCATATGCAGCAACAATAATCAAAGGAGAAACGTATATCTCCTACTCCTTTAAGAAGCGATGAAGCTTTGGGACAAAGATGTATCCCAAGTGAGATAGTTTCAGTGATTGAATTTCCTGGCTTGTCCAGTTCTTTTGGAGATGATCCTAGGAGGTTTCTGTATCTGGATCTGACAGTGAGACTTTGCCTTGATTGGAAGCACCTGGTGGTGAATGTTTCTACCAGGCCCAGCCAGAAAAGCTATAGGGCAGTTCTTGAAGGTGGACTTTGGTCAGTGATCTCCTCTGAATTTACTTTTTACCTTTGTAAAAAGCCTGCGCTATAAATTTCACAGAATGGTTGAGGTTGGAAGGGACCTTTAGAGATCATCTAGTCCAACTCCCCTGCTCAAGCAGGATCACTGAGAGCAGGCTGCCCAAGAGCCTGTCCAGTTGGCTTTTGAATATCTGCAAGGATAGACACTCCGCAACCTCTCAGGGCAACCTCTGCCAGTGCTCACTCACCCTCACAGTAGAAAGGTTTCCCTCGTGTTAAGATTGAACTGCCTGTGTTTCAGTTTGTGCCCGGTGCCTCTTGTCCTATTGCTGGGCACCACAGAGAAGAGTCTAGTCCCACCCTCTTGACACCCTTCCTTTCAGATATTTATATGCATTGATAAGGCTTCAGTCTTCTCTTCTCCAGGATGAACAGGTCCAGCTCTCTCAGCCTTTCCTCTTTACTGGACTCTCCCCAGTAGTGCCATGTCTCTCTCATACTAGGCAGCCCCACACTGGGCACAGGACCAGATGTGGCTTCACCAGGGCTGAGTAGAGGGGAAAGAAAGTCATCTGCTTCTCCTGTTTTCAAAGTGAAGAGAGTTTCTGGTTCTCAGAATGTGGTTGACTTCTGTAATTCTCATCAGTATCAGGTTGGTATTCGCTAGGTAGATCTGTGAAGTGGACTTGATTCTTAGCATGTTTGTTCACCTTATCTTTCCAGTGTTTGAACCCCATCTCTTTTGGGATATCTCTTGCAACTGAAGAATGTGGGGCTTTACTGAAGTTCTTTGAAAGGCCATCTTGCTGACTATCTGATTCACTGGCTTCCCACTGATTTGACTTATGTTTTTTTGGTCTACCACAGGCCCTATGTGTTTGAAGAAGTCTTTTTCAGTTATAACTTCTGTTTCATGAAATAGTTTCCAAATGGGATTTGAATCTACTCAAAGGTCCTTGCTTTAGGCTCTAGATTAATGTTTCTCTTTGTGAAGGTGGTGTTTGTTTGAAAGTAGAAGATAATCAAGCCTTTAAGACTTGTCCCCGTGTACTTTCTTACTCAGATACATATTTTCCTTCTTAAAATCCTCTCTTTTTTACGAAGTGTGGGGGCAGTGGTTATCTCAACATATTCCTAGTTTTTCAGTAATCTTTCCAGATCTTTATGCTTGTAGAGTTGCCAGTAGTTTTTTGCAAATCTGGAGGTGAGGAGGGCTCTTTACTTTTCCATTAGAAAAAACCTGATTGTCATTTGTCAGAAAATTTATTTACCAATTTGTTTGTCACAGTTTTTCCTGAAGTCGTTGTTTAGACATATACAGCCAGTTTTGGATCTACCGCTTAGTATTATTTAATATTGTGAATGGCTTAAACCAGTTAATAAAATTGAGCAGTCTTCCAGATTGTACCAAACTGTGGTGTTAGATGGACATAAATGAAATATTCTGCTGTTTATAAGAAGAGGCAATGTTTGAAAGTTAACAAGCCCTTTATAAGTTAAAGAATATTCTGCCTAAGGAATGTGAAGAATGACATAGTCCTTTTTTGTCAGTGTTGCAGTAAAACATTGAAGTTTTTAAATTATTTTTAGCATTCATACACTGGATACACTCACTTTTGAGTAACAAGAATATTTTCAATACCAGAAGCTTAATACGGCTCCAGAGTCGGACAGAGTTTTTACACTTGGTGCAATTACACACTGATACATATTATGCTTTCAGTGAAACCTGTTTGTGAAACTTTTCCATGTTAATCCCTCATAACTATGAATAAAGTATTCACAACTATATTAGCTATTTCAAAGTTTTTTAGCTGCGGAACAGTGTATGGGCAGAAGGTGATGAAACTTTGTAGGACAATGTTCTCACGGCTGTGAGATGGGTAGCTGTATTCATGTTAATCTTGAATCATTTTATATATCATAATAGCATGGCAGTGCTAACTTTATAGACCATGCATTTTGTTTGTAATTTGAATAGAAAACAGTTTAAAAAAGAAAGTTAAAACAAAATCATGAACAGCAGTAAAATGTAGGTGTAGGTATTTTAAATGACTAAATCAGTCCTTTAATTATTCCATGTATAATAAAATCAGTAAAATCTGCAAATAAACTGCTACTCCGGGGAGATCAAGACAGGCTGGAGGAATGGGTTGACAGAACCCTGTGAAATTTAACAAGGACAAATACGAAGTCCTGCCCTTGGGAAGGAAGAGCACCTTGCAACAAGCACAGGCTGGGGCCTGGCTGGCAAGGGAGTAGCTCTACAGGGAAGGACCTGGGGGTCTTGGCAGGCAGCTAGCTGAGCACGAGCTGGCAATGTGCCCTGGCAACAAAGAAGCCAACAGCAGCCTGGCCTGTTTTAACAGGAGCACAGCCAGAAGATGGAGGGAGGGGATTACTTCCAACCACTTGGGGCTTGTTAGACCACATCTAGAATGCTGTGTCCCCTTTTGAGGGTGTTGCCCCTTCCTCATCCTGAGTACAATATATTGATAAGCTGGAGCTTGTTCAGCAGCAAGCTACTGAAGCAAGGTCAGGGGGCTGGAGCACTTGCCCTGTGAGGAAAGGCTAAGGGAGCTGGGCTCGTGCAGCCTGGGGAAGAGACGGCTTTGCAGGGACCTAACAGTAGGCCTCCAGTGCCTACAAGGACGTTTTTAAAAGAGGTTATTAAGAAGGCAGAGCCAGGGTCCTTACAACGGTGCGTGACAGGAGGACAAGAGATAGTAAGCATAAATTGAAACAAGAATAGTTCTGAACATAGTGGAAAAAATTTTCACCCTGAGGACAGAAGAGCACTGCAGCAGGTTGTCCGGAGAAGTTGTGTAATCTCAGTCCTTGGAGGTTTTCAAGACCCAACTGGGAAAAAAAGCTGAGCTACCTGATCCGATCCCTTCGCTGGTCCCTCTTGGAGCTGGAGGTTGGACTGGATGACCTTTTGAGATCCCTTCCAACCTGAACTTTCCTATGATTCTATCTACTTCTGCGTACAAGTAAAATTGAATTTTTGTGGGGGCCAGCCACTAGAGGGAGACAAGATCATAAGGAATAAACCAATATAGTATATAGGCATAAACGAGATGTGCTTATGTTGTAATGTTTTGTAGATCTGTACATTTATAATATAAAAACAAACCATATGTTTGCATGAAAATCAACATAGATGCTAGATAATCTGCTGCGTAGTGCTTTTAAGCATGCATGCCTCTCCCCAGTGTAATTCGTAACAAACAGATGAAATGGTGGTTTTAAAAACAACAGCCACCTTCTTAAATCCCCAGGAATGTTTTCCTTTTCAGTCAGTTGATTACAGTTCATTCTGGTATTTTATTTCCTTGTTTGTTTGAGATTTGAGGATTGATTTACTTAACTCTTTTATTTTGGGTAATGGTGCCCACTGTTTTGGGAACGTGTTTTGATTGGTAAATCAGAATAGGTTCTTTATTCCATCACCTTTAATTATATTTCTCTAATTAGGTGTCATTTGCTGCTTTTATCCTTTAATTATTTAAACTTTACAAATCTGCCAAATCCTAGAGTGACATGTGGAACAGCAAGCCACAATATTTGGCATCTAAAAAATAAAAATATAAATATAATTGAAAATCGTCTATACAGATTAAAATCTGATCTTGTTTAATTTACAGTAATACTGTAATGCAAATAGATGGCTAAGTTTGAATTCTCCTGAGATGTATAAAGGCAATTATAGGACTTTAGGAAAATGTTTACTCTCATTTAGGGTTTGAAAAACGTAATAAAAGTGCTGCATGTGTTACCTGTAAAACGTTATCCTCATGAGATCTGTGGAAAGTGGAAGAGTACTTCATGGTAACAAAGTATTGATATTAGTTAAGCAAGCAAATTGTCCTTGCTTTCATGGGTTATCAGGGGACTAGATAGTCAAGCTTTTGGCTAAATTATATTGTTGGGTTAAATTCATCATAAAATGAGATACAATTTTTTTTCCTTCTACGAGTGACTGCAAAAATTAGCTTCAGTAGAACCATTTGTTATCTATATTCTTCTCTCATTATTTGGAAATTATTTCATATTCTAGTTCTAGTGAAATAGAGCATGTGAATGTTAGGATTTTCAGTGAATCATTTGTATTCTGTTTTGACAAAAATCACATTCTAGTCAAAACATTCATTACGTATTGAATGGCTACACTTACCTCATATGTCCGAGCGTAAGCAAAGGCAAAATACTTCTGATATGTTTCTAAATGCTTTTTGTATTCTACAAAGAAATTTGGCTTTTGAAGTTGCTTTAATAACAGGCTAAAGATAATTTGATTGTCAGAAGAAACATGAGAGTGCATTTTGATATAACTATTGTCTTAGTAGTAAGTTTGGAAATCAAAATAGAATTTACATTAGCCCTCTTCTTTAAATGCGGGTTTAAAGGGGGGAAAAAAACTAATGCACAATAGTTACATTTGGACACTGACTGTCTTAAAACCCCTGTATCTTAAACATGTAGGCTTGAAGTAAAAATGAGTATTTAATTTAAATTTCAAAATCTTGAGAACTTATGTTGTACGCAGCTATGGTTTTTCATTTCATGTGAACAATTAGAAAACGAACCTAAGCCTGGAAATAAGGAATTTCTTGCGGAACATCTGTGGTCTGGTGGTGGAGTCTAGTCTAAGGAATCATAACATCCTCCTTTATTTGGATGGAAATAAGTTTCACTTGCCATTAAGATTTGATTATTTTTGGTGAGAAGTGTATCACGAGGAATATATGTTGAATCTATTCAAGCTTGTGGATTCTTGCTATCATATATTCTCATTTTTATTTGAAGCTGCAATGTATAGATGGGGCCTTCTCATCCTCCTGTCCTGCGAGTGTTTGTTTCTGCGCTCCAGGATTCTGCTCCATCCTCTTGTGGAGCACTTCAGGCTTGTTGAATGCTTGGAGGAGCACCATTTGCAAATTTCTGACATGTTAGTCCACATGGTTTGATTTCTTCTTTTTGTTTTGTGTACCTATTGAACAAAACAATAGGAGGAGGTCTGATGGATTGTAGAAGATGACTGAGAAAGCATGCACGTGGGGCTTTGGTTTGTTGTATCCTAAGCAGTATGAGCAAATACTGCCTGTATCAGGTGCTGTAGAGAATATTGGCAAAGGTTATAAGTATGCAACCCTGGCTTCTGGCTGGAAGGAATTTGTTGTCACTTGTCAGTGTTGTTTCTCTTTGGTGTTGTGGGCGTCATTCTGGAAAGGCTTCAGAGTTCTAGCGTCAGCTAGTTAGAGCTAGAGATAGCTCTTTGCTTCCTATTTAATTAAGCGTTATGAGATCAAAATAATTTGAAGTTATGTGCATCAGATGGTGATTTTTAGTAGGACTTGTATTTAAAAAGTGGCATAGAATTGCTGTTGTTGAAACAACATGCCATGTTGTATTTATGGACATTGTTGCGTTCTTAATGAACCTATGATTAATAAAACAAATGTTGCAGAACAGTTGATACTGTTTCTAGTTTCCTGACAAATAGGAAATCCTGATGTTGCTAAGGGATTTAGCAGTAGTAATCTACACTGTTCAAAATACTCGCACAAGTACATGCAAGTTTGTGGGTATTGCTGCTCTGGTCTCTTTATTAGACTACTAATGGACATGTGTGTTCTGTGGCTGCTTCTCTCTCAGTCCTTCCCTCTCCCCCCAGATTAGGCAACTAAATGAAGGACATCTTAGCTCCAATTGATATATAAGATGATGAGAAATCAGAATTGAATGTAAGATCCATGTTTACATCCCGCATAGTGTCTCTGTGGTATGTGGTAGGAATCTCTTACCCCTTAGTAAAGCGAGGTGAAAGTAATCACTTTCACTGTTTCTGCCCAGCTACAGTGTGTATAAACATTGAGATGTTACTGTTAACCTATAACCTACAACATATATAACCTATACATTATCTAACTGTATTCAGAAGTCTTTAAAAGTAGAGTAAGAATAATCATACAGGATAATTACTATGTAATGTTGTGGTATTGAATTCAGCAAGTTGATTTGGCTGTTATCTAAATTGACAGGTAGAATATTCAGTGGAAAAGGAGGAAAAAACCCATGAATTAATGAATCCTTTTAGTATCTATTAAAAAAGTTATTGATATTTCCAAGATTAACCATGTTCATCTTTTTTTTTTTTTTTTCCTGATGGTAAATGTTGCATCAGTTGCATATACCTCTTCTTGAGGTGGGATAGGAAAAGAATATAGTAACACTGGAAGTTGCAGATTTTCTTTCTGCATTAGAAGTTGGTTCTGCCTATCACATATTTGGAGTTCTGAACTCTAAAAGGAATAAGACCAGACAGAAACCTTGCATTTTTGATTTGGAATCCTTTTGCTTGTAAGAATATATTTGTGCTAAAACAATATTGTCTGACCTTGTAAACTTGAGATCTTTACTGTTTTTTCATAAAGTTAAGGTTACTAAAGAGAGAGTGTATCTAGGACGTAATTATGTAGACTTGAGGCTGATATGGCTTTAATTATACCCTGTAGCTAATAGAGATGCATATTAAACTCGGTCATGCCTCTGTGTGTTCCCCTCTGAAAATTTCTTTTCTCAAGCTGTAAATTACTAATCAGCATATTAATGCACCCTAAGGTTATCTAAGCTAACTATTGACAGGAATCTGTTTGAGTATTTGTCATTTTATGCTTTAACAATTTTTTTCCACAAAGTGGTATTTTTTGTTATAGAAACTTTGTTTTAAAAAATACTTACATTTTAAAAAGGTAGCAGAGCGTAAGTCTTAAAAGGAGAATTTTAAAATGAAATGAAGCTGAAATAAAATACTCGATATATTAAAAAAAATATATTTTAAAGTGTATTTTTGTTTCATGGCTGTTAGTCAAGACCATGACTGAAAATAATATACCGGGAAAGCATAAAACTTTTTCTTAGATCCTCACATAGTTGGATGTTGTTCTGTGAGGGCGCATAAATATTAGGAATCAGAGTAATAACACTATGATAAGAATGCGTGCTCTTTCATTTTAAATGCATTGCCCTGCGTAGTTACTACAAGACTTCTCAATTCCATTCTTTTAAAGCTGAAATTCTCTGAACCTTGTTATCAGGGCTAAGTTATAGTGAGATTTTGCTATGGGTATATGCCTTAAGGTACTGTACTTTTTTTTTTTTTTTTTACTTTTTAAAGATCTCTTCTTTTTTTTATATTCAGTTTTCATTATGCGACTTGCATTATAAGGGAGAACTTCAGACTGTCTTTCTGCCTATGGCAGCTCTAACTCATATAGCCTCCTCTATCCCAGAGCATTAACTATAGTTTTGGCATTGCTTCAGTGGTGTTTAACTGTACTGGCTATCATACAAAGTTAGAGGATCTATTTTCACAGGTACAGATTTTGGTGCCTAATATATATTTGATGGTAAGATTATTGCACTAACAAGAATGAAAGCAATACATGTCTTCCAGTACTAACATGAATTTAGATGAGAATCTGGTATTTTACCGCATATTTTATTTCCAGCAAACACGCATTTTCCAACATATCTTTCCATGCTGTAGTTTTGTTTTTTGTTTTTAAACTGTATGTAAAAAAGTGGCTGCTAAAACCAGACCTTTAGTTTTCTAAGACTCCTTTTTGTACTCTTGAAGCGCTTGTCAGACTTGCACTTTATTATCGCTTTGGAAAGACTGTGTACTTGTAAGAAGAGGTTTCTATTTTATTAGCCGTCATAGTAGCGGCAAGCTATTAAGTCAGTGACATTTTAAGAAAAGTAATGGAAAAGCTTGTCTGTGAAGGTGCCCAGTTTCTAAGTTCGATGATTGTGAAGTAGCCGAGTATCTCTGACTATGGTTTGTAGACTGCTCTCTTGAATACCTTCCTAACAATCCAGCTCTGTCGTTATAGTCATTTGCTGAAAAATACCTTCTTTACTTTCTCACCCAGCAGTGTGTTCAAGCTCTTTGGATGCTAATTTCAAATTCTAAGACAGAATTGTACTTTGAAAACAGTTAATCTCTATAAATCCATATATCTTAATTGCCTTGCAGAATGAAGTGAATGGCATAGGTGGTCTTCAAGTTGTATTCCTACCCTTTTTGTACAGAAGAATACTCTTTTTGGTAAACAGTTTGCTAATCTTGATATAATTGTTTGAAAGAATTATTAAAATAAAGTGGAAATGTGCTTTTAGAATTATTTTATTAAATGTTCAGATTTGCTGTAATTATGTAAACTGACTTCAGAAAAGAAAGCTAAAATCCTGTGTACTTTATCTTCTTTTGAAAAATCTAGTTAATTGTTTTAACATTACATAACTGTTATATTCCATATGCCTATATTCAGCCAGCAAATCATGGCTATATTTCATATTCAGTCATCCAGAAAAGCAGCGTATTGTATCAAATGTGCAATCTGCTGATATACCACATAGGCTATGGTGTAAATAAGAAAGTATTTTTACTTTCAGAATTGATTTAGCATTCTGCAGCATGTCTTTGAAATGTATTCAATCTCATGAATAGAGACAAGACAGCTCTTTTATTCATGCTATGCACAATTTTTGTTTCAGAAATTTAATATTCTGATCTGGGAAAGCTAAGTTACTGTGATATATTTTAAGTATTTCAACATCAGAGAAGTTGTAATTTTTTTTGAAAAGTTAGGTACTGATTTTTATATTGAAATATGCAACGTTATTTGCCTGAGAAACTGAATTCTGTGCATAATGTGATGTGTTCGGAGCTTTTGCTGTTCCCTGTGTCTCTTAAGCCCACTTTTCACAGGAAGAAAAGCAAAATCTTTTCCTCTAATGCATTTTTTCCTGTGCTGTACACAGGGGAGCAGAGTTTAGTGGTCTTTATGCCATGCAAAAGAACTCTGCAGTATGGTTTCCTCCTAAAACAAGCAAAAGAAACTGACAGTTGTTCTTTGTCTTGTATAAATCTAAAGTATGTAGATAACTCATTTGTCCAGAAGCAAGTCATTATTTGAACATCCTGTCCCTTCTCTCCAGGATTTTACCTTCACCGGATGTCAGAAAGTCACTTTGGATGACTTAAAAAGCAAGTTACGTTATTTGAATTCCAAACTTTTTTTTTCTCTCCTTCCAGGAGTAGGATTTTACTGAGATCATGTTACATCATCTTAAAGGTGTTGGGATTTTGAGCATGAGAACTGGGGTAATAGCAGTGAAAATCTGAGGAAATAATTTTATTTGAAAAGAAATACTTTTTTAGATTTAATTAAAGTACTCAGGCTTTTCTGTAATTTGTTACCAAGGTTATTTTCCTGAAATTGTGGTGATTCAGTTTTTAGAACCATGAAGTAGAAACTGAAAAATCAATGTTCATCATTTCTCCTGAAACAGATCAGAGCAGTCTGCCACTATAGGTTCTTTATTTTTCTATTTGCATTTTCCCTGCAGTTGAGTCCTCTTTTAATAAATGATGAATTAAGTAAAGCAGAAAAATATTTTAAAGATGGGGAAACAGTCTTGCAGGTTTTAGAACAAGCTTTTCTTGTAGTCTATAGAGTTCAAATATTTCTTGATTGCAATACACTCTCTGTATTACATATAATAAAAAGGCCTTTATGGGTAAGTAGTCATGCTTCTTTATGACAGCAAGGGCTAATATTGGTGGTTTCCAGTACTTCCTTCGATCATCATCTTAAAATGTGATTTTTTTTAAATGGTCTCTTGCTCCATCTTCCAGTTATAGCCTGTGTTCACTTGTGTGTCTCACTTACTTACTTTTATATTTCTTGTTCATTGGACTCTTAAGCCTCCAGTTAGAACTGATTTCCAGTTGTTTTTTGTCTGGGATACATTATTTTCTAATATAGATCTAGTAGATCTTGGGAGTCAATGGGGAGAGGGAATGTCACTGTGAATCATCAAGATCCTTAGTCCTTTGCCAGGAAGACTATGATGTTGACATTGATTTTTCCGCCACACCAGAAACGTAGGATCCTCTTGTGGTTATTCCTATGCATTTGCTAATGGGCTCTGCACCTTACTCTTTTCCATTGGTCTGCAATTCTACAATACGTCCAAATTTAGTACAGTGAATTTAAAGGGAGTTGCATATTTTTTTTCTTTTTATCCTTAAAAACTATTTTTACTGAACCTCTAAGGTTGCACTCCTGATGACCAGTAATTGACCACTAGTGAGCTGTTTATAGCCTGAGGCCTCCCATATCATCCTGGATTTGTATATATAAGGCCCCTGCTATCATCCCCATGCTGCGTTTTTAGCCTAGTGTCGTAGGCAGTTCAGTAAACATAGAATAAATACTTCTTATCTACTAGTTACAGCAGTGAATATAGCAATAGGCGTTTTACAGCCCATGCTTGTGCAAAGCTAAGCTGGATCAAATTAGATAATAGTTGCCTGATTGTTAGGTAATTACTATCACAACTAAATAAGATAAAAACAAAACTCCAGGCAGGCCAAGATAAGTCCAGGTCCAGCCTAACAAGTCCTGAGGCTTGTGTCTCTAGCTTAACGCAAAGCCTGTTACAAGCTCATATCCCGGTAAATATGGAGTTTCCTTCTTTCCTCTACCTCTGCAGGTGTTCAGAGCCAGAATTAATGAACCTACCTGTGCTGAGAAAGACAGTAAGCTGCTTGCACTGCCAGAAACTGATACCACTTTCCTTAGAGAATTGAGAGGTCTACCTTACCACACAGTATTTGTATGGCAGATGCAAATATCACTGACTGGTCCATTCCGATCTTAGACGAGGGCTTCCTTGAATGCTTCCAAGATCTTTAGAGAAAGGTATATAAAATTCCTCTTGTACTGCTAATGGAAAAAAATATATATTCTTTTTACAGTGTGGTCCAGAGTTTTATGCTGCCTTTTGTCCTATTGTTCATTGATACCATCATTCTTGAGCCAAACTGTGCTGTTTAGAGGGCTCTAATACCTAGTTTACTCTGTGTTCGGAAGGACTGACAATCATCAAATCTCCATGTACATTTTGTATTGCAATGTTTTGCTTTCTTCATTTTATTACCACATCAAAAAAATAAGTCTACAAGTTTCAAGAACAGACACAGGGGACACTTACTTGTCTGAGGAAACGTTTAGGAATAATGTGATTTTTTTTCTGGATATTATTTTAATTTTCTGAATAAATTGATTTTCTTTATCTGCGCGTACTGAGGACCTGCTGTATCTTGCGATGTTATGTGAGTAAGCATCTTCACCGTTTTTTCTGTCATTATGACCTTGTCCAAGGGGTTTAACATTATCTCAGTAATTGCCAAGTTTTTTGCCATAGTTTTATTCTGTTTTGATAACTTTAACTTGGATTGGTTGATGAAAGGATCTTCTTCAGCACAAATCACTTGTAGTCATGCTGTCATTTCTGCAAATCTGAGGCACATGTTAAAATTGAATGTTTTGGAGTGTACTGTATCTCACGTTAGAGTTAGCTGGGTCAGTTATAGATTTCTAATGAATGAGAATTGCTTTGCTGGCGAACTGATACCACTTAATGGTAACACTGATTTACCACTTGATTTCATAATCAGTGAAGAAGGCTTCTTTTTTTTTTTTTTTTTTGTAGTATCAGCGTGTATTTTGTCACCTAATGCTAAACTTGGCTTCAGATATCTTTCTGGACGGTTATTCCAGAACCTATAAAGTATTTCTGTCACAGCTATACCACAAGAATGCTTGCAATGGAATGCAATAAATTAATGAAGTAATTCAGTAATATTTAATAACTTTGTCAGGCTGGGGAACTTACTCAAACGAACTCCCCATGCAAGTTACCTAGTTTAGAAGGGAACAAAGTTTCTGTGATTTAGATGGTCCTAAATATGTGCAAAACTTCCAGTCTCTGCTTTGAAGGTTGTATGCGTAGGTGGAATGCCAGGTATTCAACCAGAATGTAAAGTATAAACTATTCAGTGAGTATATGATGGTTTCCACTGGATCAGGAGTGGAATTGCCATTTGGAAATAGTGCATAGACAGTGAACTTAAACTGTTGCAATGATCTTGCAATAAACTATTGCAATGAACTCTGACAGATATGCTACATATGAGATTGGATAGTGAGTCAGAGACTTCCTTGGATTCATTTGAATATCCTTGCAGAGATCTTTGAAATTTGGAACACCTTTGCATAGGTGAATTGTATCTCACATCACTAGCAGTGTTTTTGTTCACGAGCTGATGAACATTGTTCTTCTGGACGTGTTTCTGGTACTGTGGGTGCCTGTTATTCAGTTATTCTGATGCCAAGAGTCTTGCTCAAAATGAGGCAAGCCTAACTAATTTTGGTTGGCTGGAATGGCTGGGACAATTTTTTTTCCCAGAACTCTTATGAATTGTGAGATTCTTCTTCTGCTATCGTAGTGCTTAGGTCACCTGAGTCATTACAACCTGTTAATGTTCCAGTCTGCAGTATAGCTGCTTGGACAGCTTTTCTTACTAGAATATTCTTTTTTTCTTCTTTATGAGGAAATTAGAAGGAAGGAGCCTGCCACGAACACTTGTTGAGGTAAATGGTTGAAGCTTTCTATCTAGTATCCTTATAGGACTGTTTTCCATGTAGCAGAAAACATTCCAGATATCTTGAGTATATTAACTGGAGCTGAGAGTAGTGGCCACTGAAGCTCTTCTGAAGTCCATTTGGCTGCCATTTTGGCCTGCTGCAGTCTGGTCTACTGAATGTCTATGCCTTTGTCTTCTCATCCACAGCTTTAAGGTATTGTAACAGGCTAGTAAGAATATACCCTCTGCGAGAGTGCAATTTAAACCTCATGTCCTAATGCAAATTTTTATTATCTCATAAGCTGTTCAGAAATAGAATCAGTCTGGACACATTTCAGGATTCTTCGTGAAGTGGCAACATGATTCCCTGGTGACACTTTTATGAAAAATTAATCTGTTTTTTTTCTATCCCCAGGCTTCCTGCCTTGATGTTAGGAGAATTCTTCTTCTTTTTAAGGTTCAGGCATCTATAGAAATTACCTATCCTGCTTTGTATTTATTCCTGAGAGATACAAGAGAATTTGGCTCTTGCCATGCGCTGACCGTATAAATGAATAGCCAGCTAATGCTAAAATGTTCTGTGAAAAGGTCAAAATGGAGCTGCCTACTTTAGTCAGGACTTTCCTCACTAGAACAAAAATGACATCAGTGATAGTTCTCAGAGATCTATCTCTTCTGGTTGTCTCTTGTTGAGCAACCTCAAACTCGCACCTTCATATAATGCTACTTTCTCTCTGACGGTTTGAGAGCTTGACGAAGCATTTTATAGAGCTGTTCCTATGTTGCTGTTTGTGTGAATGGATCGAGAGACTCAACTTGGTAATTACGGTGCAGTGCAACTCCTTGGAGTTGCTCCCTGTTGGAAATGTATATGTGAACTATAAACCGAAGGAAGAAAGAACACTTATCTGTTACTGCTGGTTTTGGAGATAGTCTGCACATACACAAATTTTTGCTTTGCAGTCATCTTGGTTTCCTGTTAGCTGAGGGGGGGAAAAAAAAGGAGAGAGAGAGAGATCCTAAAGATCTCACATGGAGAGGAGAAAGACCTGCAGGCTTCGTCTGTACAGAGAATACCAAAGATACCTCTTTGGGTACTGCAAAGGAAAAAGTCTCCCAGTATCAAGTTTTAGGGGTATATAGATGCATAGGGCATAAGGACTGTCTTTCAAAGAATGGCAGTTATTGATAAGTAATCTTTTTCTTAACACTTTATTGATCTTGACTTTCCACTATCTGCTCTTGTATTACAACACACTTAATATGCCTTAGCCTATCAGAGGTATAAATTATGTGAAGTATATTTTTAGGTTTTTTAGCTTAAGTACCAATCTGGGTATATGTTAGAGTTTAACAGATCATGAGCTACATGAGACTGTTAATGCATTACGTCCTTATTACAGTGCTTGAAGTAGAACCATAGAATCTCATATGATAGCCCCATGGCTTAAGACACCATGACAGCAGCATGGATAAGCAGTAGAAATTTAATTTTTAGATTTTGCATGGGACCCTGACCAGTTTTCATCCATCTTCTCCTAACACTTGTTTTACATGCTACAGCAATATACATATAGTATGACTTCTCCCAAATCTGATACTCCCAAAATATAACGATACTACCATCTGGGAGTGTGATTACACTCCTCTGACAAGGAGCCAGAAGGCTCTTGAGAGTTTGCAAATAGTGTTTCTTGATTCTTTCCTGTCATTTGAGTTGTCTTAATGAAATTCTGATAAGCAGGTACAGAAAGCTTAGAGCTCTGGGGAAGATTGAAATGGAAGGGCAGTCTGGAGCACAGTAAGGAGGTGGAGGCAGAACTCTATACATGTTTGAAATAGTAGCCAGAGCTTTCATTTGCTACGGTACCTCTAAATGTAATGTTGCAAATGTGTCAGTTTGAAGCTTACTGAATTTCTTTTCTGGTTGGTATATATATTCTTTACACTAGGATCCTAAACTCCCATTATGATCAATAGAGATGTAGTCAATATAGTCAGTAGTGTCTAGAGAATGATTTGTTTCATGATCTACTAGGTGTCTACTTTAGGGTAAATTGAATTGCTCCCCAGGCTCCGCTGATTGCATTGACCTCCACTGACAATAATGGGGGATGTCTAGAGCTGAATCCCATTCCGATAGATGCACACAGTCAGTTGCTATTCTGGTTCTGTTTATCTTTTAGTCCTTTTTGACTGTATTACATGCCAAATTTCTGTCTAATTTGCAACCTGTTAGCATCCTAAAGCTCTTTCAGTGGTAACGCTTCCTGTGTTCTCTGCTATTAACTTTTGGGGACTATTATTTTCCAACTGCCACTGTTGATAAAACTAGTAATGTAGTTAATTTACAACTTACCTTCTACTGAAACATGCACTTCCGAATTATATCAGCTGACTTCTCTGAATATTGAAATATGAAAAACCCTGACAAGAAAAAAAAATCGATGGAAAAAATCAGTGAATGGCATGGTGTGTTTGTAAACAATGGAGCACTAGAAGCATGTCTTTCTTCCTAATTGTATGGAGCTCATTATTTTAGAAGTTTGGCTATTTTCGTATCCAAAACTAAACACGAAAGCAGTGACTTTTGGCAGTAGCAGCCTAACAACAGCTCCAAACCACAGAGGCAAGTCAGACGTGAGCACAATGGAAACAGTGAATTTACTGTCCTGCTACAAGCTGTGCTGATCAGTCAAGGGTTGATTGACGTGGAGTCCTGAAGAGCACTGATCACATGATTTGTAACCCTTCATATTCTTTTTTTCCCCCTTTTCTCCTCCCAGCTGCTCCCCTTTCACCAGTTTCATCCCCTCCCAAACAACCAACCTGTCCCTAGTTACCTTGTTCCCAGTTTTGCTAAATCTATAGCAAAATTTGGTATTTCTGATATGGTTATTTAGATGCTGTTGGCCCTGCACGATTCTGTTTCCCCAAAGGTCCCCAATGTTCCCCCTGAATTATCAATGAGGCCATTTCTCCCATAGTTCCCCCTTAACCAACTTTCTGGTTGGTGAAATCTGACCATTCCTCACAGTGTTAACTGTGACATTTGTTAGCTTCTCTGTTCTTGTTGTATCTAGCATTTTCTTATGTCCAGTAGTTTCTCCTGTCCTTTCAGATGGCTTAGCCTTGGGCCAGGGCACAGTTGTCTTCCTGCAGCCCCTTACAGTTTCTGCGGAGGAAAGACCTGTCGTTGTTCTTCACTATGGTAGTTTGATAGCTGTCTAGCAGATGTATTATTTGAAAAAACCATAACAGATGTAGGCCCTACAGGAAAATAATAAACACCTTCCCAGCTAATACCACCTTTTTATTGCTCCCAAAGTAGGGAAGAACCAAAACCTCAGAGCAGTCTTGGAAGCAGCTGATCTGTGGACTGATACGTTTGCAGCTCTAGGTGTGTCTTGGGACTTGATTATCAGGTGCTGAATCAATAACCACATAAAAACCTGGTTAGAATTGTATAGATATAAACATACAATGTTGTGTTAACCTTTGTCTGAGGGACAGATACAGATCTTGCATGAGAAATTTGATTATTGGATTATTATTTCATCTTCATTTTAAACTTCCCTGAACGGTAGTGCTATGGAATAAATATTTAATAAAAGATTCAAGATGCTTCTCTAAGATTATAAAGACTTTTCTTAAGAGTTTCTTAAAAGCATAGGGAATGGCCTGCAGAAATCTATTGAAAACAGAAAATGCTCACAATAATCAAGTGTTTATTGGGTGTTATTTGAAGGAAAGTACCTATCTGTTTTTAGATACCATGCATTTCTTAAGCAAAGTGTCTGTTACAGAGCTGTCAAATACTGCCACGTTAATACAGCTGTTTAATTCCTGTTTAAAATCAGGTTTAATATTTTATTCTACTTAAAGCAAAAAAATTCTAATCACCTGTGTAGTGTTTATTATCATCCAAAATACTTATTTTCTTACTATAATTTTCCATTTTTTGATAATTTTTCATGATAACTCTTGAGCATGATTATTTCTATATGCATTTGTTTTATTTCAAATGACAAGGAATCTACAGCATGAAACATTCCAAATTTTCAATAAAATTGTCCATTAATTTTTAGTGGACTTCTAATATAGGTGAAATTGTCATCCACAAATTGGTTTTTTTGTCTTAGAACAGTATTTTTCACAGTTTTTGCTTTTTCAGTAGTTTCAGCAAGTGTATAGGGAAAAATAACTATTTGGGGGAATATCAAAACAGTGATATTCATAGATACATAATGCTTTCATCTTTTTAATTTTTAGAAATTGGAAATATTAGTGATATGAGGGAAAATAACTGGTATAACAAGTAGAGAACTACATGAAATGATTTAGGCACTGTAATTCCATAAGGAATGAAGAGACTGCAGTGTAATGTGGAAATACTTCATTTCCTTTAGGTGTAACTATCTTGTGATTGGAGAAAAATGCTATGCATAGATGACTTTATGCTAAGGAGATTGGACGTTATTCTAAGGCAATCACTTCATATTCTGTAGAAATAATCTTTAAACAAAGATTACTGTAAAATTCTATAATTGCAAAGACATTTCAGTTTACTACAAGTAGAAATAAATCAGATATTGCTGAGTGTTTATTTTTATTATATTTTTTCTTCATTTTTAATGCTCTACCATAAGAGAAGTCACAATTTTATATACCCTCAATGGCCATTTAAAGCAGTTTGAAAGTAATATTTACCTTTACGACTTTCACAAGCTGTTATACCCGTGTAAACTCTGTTTTTCTGGCAATGTACAAAGCAGCTGTCTTCCCTGCCTCAGTTCCTTGGTGGTAGTGAGGGAATTCAGTTTGTTTAAAAGCAACTCGTATGTTATTTGTGTCAGTCAATCAAATCTAATTGAAATGTCTCCTCTTTGACCATTTGTTTTGCAATACACACTTTGAATCTGAATTTTCTCAACATAATATACAATGTGAAACATCAGCAAAGTAAAGAATTACTGAGAGTTTAGAAACCAGAAAAAACAGTTGTCCTGAAATATCTAGTAAAATCTTTCATAAATGACCAAACGTAGGCCTAAGAAAAAATCATGTTGTTATAGGAGATGTTTTTAAGATGTGTTTTGCTGGTAATTTGATGCAGTGTCGTAAGGCAGAAGACTGCCTGCTATGGCTTGTCAGATATCATAAAGATATTTTGCTTTTATACTTATTAAATACTTTTCTAGTTCAAATTTTTGGTCCATGTAACTGTGTGGAGAAATAGTGTATATAAATTACATATTTAGCTAAATTGTATTAATGCAAGCTTAGGTTGCTGTAAATAAAAAGTCTACATTGCCATATTTTTGTATGAGTGGTCTGGAGTACGCCAGAAACTAATTCACCATCCGTGCAGTTTACATTCATGTAGATGGTGTGTGAGAAAGTTGATTAAGCAGAACTTTCCTCATTTTGTGGTAGGTGAAGCCACCTCCAGAGCAAAGCAATGCTTGGCTCATCAGGCTGGAAAATCTGAAGTGGGAGAGGAAGAGGAGTTCATTAGTACTTAATCTGAATCATTCTGTAGTGACTCCCACAAAACATATTAGAATTTTTCAGCTCGCTTTTAGCTGTGCCTCTGGTCTGTACCTTAAAGCATAAAAAACTGTGTTTCAGGTTAAGGATGTAGCATAAATGGGAACTGTTTGTAGTTGGCAGATGGAGAAGTATTTATTTATGTTCCTAAATGACAACCATGCTTAGGAAAAGATAATCTCATGCTGAGGTTATTTTTAGAGAGATGAATTAAAAAAAAAAAATTTTGGACAAAGTTGTGCCTACAATGCTGTGTCAACAGTAATGATTTGAGTGACTGCCTGGGAAATGGATGAAAAAGTGAATCAATTATTTCAGAAGCTGCACAAGTTTGTGCAATAAATGTATGAGTTTGAAGTTGTTATCCATACATGCTCATACCATCTTAGACAAGAAATTGCCTGTTGACTGTTTAAAAAAGGTGTTAAACCACTATATCTTTGAATTTTGCAGAGTTGGAGCTAATCTGGTGGCCAGCCAAGAAGCTAGACAAAATTGCTACAGCCATTTTGCACAGTTGTTAGACTTAAATAAATCTTCCAGTACTGTAAGGAATAGATGGGTAAAAATTTGCATGAACATATAAAGATAGTTAAAACTGAAACATGGAAGTTTTGCAGAAGTGTAAACCTGAGCTTGCAGCGCTTGGAAGACTTTGTCAGCAAACTATTTTCCATATATTTTCCACTAGTGCATATGCTGAGTATCAAAATGGATAACCTAGCTAAGTTCTCAGAAAATGAAATTCATGGAGGGCCTAATTCTGTGTTCAGATGCTAATTGCAAATCTGACAAATGATAAAAGCAAAGTAACTCTCAGTGATGATATGGTACATGTATCCTACAGGAATGCCTTGGAAATGACAGTTGTAATTTTTCTGTTATTTTGAAATTGTATTCAATTTTATCTAGCTGATAACTGAGGTACATGTGAACATGAGTACATTATATGCTTAATAAAACACTGTATGTTCTATCTCAGGATGTGAATTATCCAGAGGTTATCTTCTTTCCAAGAGTAAGATCTTTCCTAAATTAGAAAAAGATGTAAATACTAGCAATTCTGTTTATTCCTGTATCTTTGCACTAAGAAGACAGCAGGTAGTATTGCACTAGGTTTACAGTGTCTGTCACCTCACATATTCCTCATAGGCCTTAAAAGTGAGGCCTTAGAGTGTCTGATATGGAAGACAGCTATTGATGGATTGTCTTAGGAAGTAATTAAGAGCTAGAGCAGGAAGTTGTTATGTTGGGAAATATTTAGGAAAATTATAAATTCATCAGATCCATTGGACCTGATGGTATACATTTCATGAGGCTGAGGGAGATAGCTGGCTGATACCATTGCAGAGTTATTATTGATTGTCTTTGAAACCTCATGGTGATGAGGGGAGGTTCCTGAGGACTGGGAGAAAGGAAATGTCAATCCTGTCCTCAAGAAGAGAAAGAAGAAGGATTCAGTGAAATACAGGCTGGTCAGCCCCGGCTTGATCCCTGGGAAGGTGATGGGGGAAATCCTCCTGGAAGCAGTTTCCAAACACATGAAGGACGCAAACGTGACTGGGAGCGGTCAGCGTGAATTTATGAAGGGGAAATCATGCTCGACCAACCCGCCAGCCTTCTATGGGTGAAATGACCAGCGCAGTGGATGTTACTTCTCTTGACGTTAGTAAGGCTTTTGACGCTGTCTTTGGTAATGCCGCTGGTGTCCAACTGATGAAGTACAGGCTAGAGAAGTGGTCAGTGGTGTGGACTGAAAAGTGGCTGCACTGTTGGGCCCAAAGGGTTGTGACGAGCGTCAGGCAGTCAATGCGGAGGCCGCTCGGTAGCGGAGGACTCCAGGGGCTGGTCCTGGGGCCAGTCCACGTTGAGATGATCGTCGGCGCCCTGGACGACGGGGCAGAGCGCGCCTTCAGGGAGTTTGCGTTCCACCGGGGTTGTGGGGAGTGGTTGATGTGCCAGGTGGTTGTGCGGAGTTCAGTGGTTGTGTGGTTGAACGCCAGTTCAGAGGGACGTTGAGAGGCTGGAGGAAAGGGCGGAGAGGGGCCTCCTGAAGTTTGGCGAAGGGGAGTGCCAAGCCTTGCGCCTGGGGAGGGGGGTAACCCTGTGCATCAGGACAGGCTGGGGGCTGAGGTGCTGGAGGTGGTGCAGGGGTGGTAGGCGGTCACCAAGGTGGCCGTGAGGCGGCAAAGTGGCCTTGGGGCAAAGAAGGGCAAGAGCCTCCTGGGCAGCCTTAGGCAGAGCCTTAGGCGTTGCCAGCAGGTTGGGATCCTTTGTTTCTGCTCAGCCCTGGTGAGGCCGCAGCTGGAGTGCTGCGTCCCGTGCTGGGCTCCCCAGTGCAAGAGGGACGTGGAGGTGCTGGGGTGAGTCCTGCGAAGGGCTGTGAAGATGCTGCAGTGAGTGGATCGTCTGTCATACGAGGAAAGGCTGACAGATCTGGTACTGTTTATCCTGGAGGAGAGAAGGCTCATGGGGGATCTTAGTGATGTGCGTAGAAGCCTGATGGGCTCGGTCTCTTCAGCCGTTCCCCAGGTTTTTCTCGGGGGTGCCCGGGGAAAGGAGAAGAGAGGCAATGGGCACAAATGGAAAGAGAGGCCATTCTGTCTAAACATAAGGGAAGATTTTATTTTTGAATGATTATTATTTTATTTTTTTAATTTTTTTTTTTACTGTGAGGGTGGTTGAACACGGGGGCATGTTGTGCGGAGAGGTGGTGGAGTGTGCGATCTTGGAGGTATTCAAAACCCAGGTAGATGAGCAACCTGGTGAGGGTGACCGAGCTTTGAGCAGGGGCTTTGGACTAGATGATCAGCAGACGTCCCGTCCAACCTCAATTGTTCTGTGAAGTTCTGTGAATTCAAGATGTTGTCTGTGTCCTATGAAAAAGTTTTCAGAATGGTGGGATTTTTGGATTACTCATTTAACTCAAAGGCCATGATCAGCTGTTCCACATGTAATTATTTAAGCTGTAAGCCCATTTATTTTCTATGTATCCTTGCATTGTTCAAAGACTCTCAGGAGTGGCATAAACCAAGTGGAGAAAATCAAGAGGATAGCAGTAGGAATGACTAGAGGGCTAGAAAACATGAATGATGAGGACAGATTGAAATAATTGTTCAACATCAAGGAAGAACTTTATGACTGTAAGTAACGTTATTGCAATGAAAAGAGATTTCTTGAGGAAGCTGTAAAAGCTGCATCATTTACTGTTTTTTAAAAGTGATTGGATAGAAATCTGCGAGTGGCGTATGTATCGCTGATTCTGTCTGGGACAGGGAGATGAGTTCTTGAAATCTGTTTTCTCTGAGTCTTTTCAGTGATTGGAATATATGTGTTCCCTTGACTCTTGGAATTCGTTGTTATGAACCAGAATCATGTTGTATTAAATACTCTATAAATAATGGAATTAAAAATTGACCCTTTCCTAAAGATTCCCATCTCAGTGTGGTGGATTCTAATGGCCTAGCAGTTAAGGTTTTTAAATAGGTTTTCTATTTTACAGAAACTAAGCCCTTCTAAGTGGGCAAGAAAACAGATAAAAGTTTTAAGGACTTACTCATATTATGCCATTTTGGTATGTTTTCAAAGAGGGCGTAAACATGTTTCAGAGTATCAGCCATTGTATTTACCAAAGCCAGTAAGATGTATCTAGGTGAGTGAGACTGGACAAGGTTTTTAATAAGCTTTAAATAGAAATTACTTTATCTTAAAGTTGAGAGGAAGAGCAGGAAGGATTAAACAACCTTTGAAGCAAGATGATATGGAGAGGTCAGAGTTAGAGATGTCAGGATTGCAATCCTGAATAATAGCTGGGGTGATGATACTCCTCTCAGTGTCTGAAGAAGGTTGGCTTGAATTTCTTGAGCGAGGAGTTCTTTATAGTGTTGAAATGGAAGTTGTGTTTATATTTTACTAAGGATGTGTGGGAGTTGGACCAGGGCTTAAGGTAGGACATTAAGCTGTTATAATTAACTCAGGTTAATGCTAGAAACGCTTTTAATAATTTTTAAAGTGTTTTCCATAGTTCTTGTATGGATATTATGGTAAGGATGAAGTTTGAAGGCTTTGGGAGATGTATATGATTTCTTAATTTATACGTGCTTTGTCTGTGTGTATGTCATTGGAGGTATACACCATTACCTACCCCAACTTAGACATATGAACAGTTTTACCTGTTGAGATGCCTGTATTCATTGTTGTCTTCTGCTCCAGTAATGTAGAAAGATTGGAGAACACTTACCTCTCTAGCGCTCTCTCACTTTCTGTAGCATGGTGGCAAAATGAAGACTGTTGCCCCCCGACCTGAGCTTAAATTTCTGTCTATGAACAAGTTCTCCTCCATGCCCATTAGGTTATAAGAATGACCTCATCCTTCCTTGCTTTGTTTCAAGAAAATTTCTAAGTATAGCATATACTAGGCAAATGTTCTGTATGATGTACCTTCTCATTCCATACCCAAAGATTTTGTGCATTTATGTGATTAGAATTTATCAAAAATAACATTTTTTTAAAGTGTTACCTGAAATATAGTAGTCTGGTATTCGGCTGCAGCAGTTGCTAATTCATACCTTATATATCTGTCTTATGTATCTTTCTTATCTTATTTATACCTTCAATGTATTTTTATTTATACTTTATTTATACCTTAATTTATGCCTTATGTGTCTTTTAATGAAGTTGCTATAATACAATATGTACCACATCATCACTAACAGTTATGAGGCAAATTAATCTGCATTAGTCTGATAACGTGAACATGCCACATAAAAGCAAAATGCAAGTAGTTTTCTTGCTACTGTACACTCAGCTATTCCCAGCGAAATGTCCCCCAGCCTAGACACTGGCTTAGTTGCACTTAATCAGTCTTAACTGCTCAGCTTCCTGTAGGGAGAAGAAATCTAAAAAAGCTTCGGTATCACTGTTAATGGGTTACCCGGCATCATCATTAATACCTTCAGTTCCAAACACTGGGCATCTCAGTTCATTACAGCAAATCCTGATGCGTAAAAACTCCAAACTGCCCACTTATCAGCAGGGCACCTCAGACCAGACATCATGTGCGTCCTACAAGTATGCCTGGAGCAAAGAAAAGTCAAAAATCTTTTCATCTTCAAGGAACAAGTTAAATTCCAGGCAGTTAACTTTTGCACTCTTTTAAAATAAAAATTAACACTGCTACTAATCCCAATATCTGCACATTCACTAATTGCGAGATTTGTGCATGCTACCACCAAAGTGACCAATTTTGATAGAGGTGTTTTTAATGGGTTGTCTTTGTCTCAGCTCTTGGCACTAGACCTTGCAAACAGGATTGACACGTTCATTAGATAAGTCTGAATCGATTCATTACTTAAATTTCTTGATCTCTTTTCTCCTCGTTAAAGGCATATTCTCCTCCTCTTTTGCCCATCCCTCCCCCCTACCTTTGCACCTGGACATAAATTACAAGTGCCTTGTAGGTTTAGGAAAATTTGGAGAGAGAAACAGAAGATTTTGAACGTGCAGGGCATAGTGTTTAAAAAGTTGAAGAGAATCCCTGTTCTAAAGTATTACTAGCAATAGCCTATCAACCTAAACTGAACACTCAATAATATCAGTGCTGCTTTAACATTACTATTTTATGGTAACTTTGGCTGTAACTTTCCATTGATATTTAGCGTAGACTATTGCAGAGTACGAGTATACGCTTAGCTGCTCTTTCTGTGATAGCAGAATCATTTTTTGTCTGTATATTCCTGAATTTCTCTTAGTTCAACAGCAGCGGTCGCATAGAACACAAGGTAAAGGTACCCAGTCATGGGGGATAATTATTACTGAGCAAGTTCGTATTAGGCTAAAAATAAAACTTCAGCAGTTCTTATGGGACAGATAATTACCAAACAATTTTTTCACATCGCTGAATTGTATCTTGAATTTTCACCTTTTAAAGTTTTCTACCATAATGACATTATAGGAGACTGTAATTAGGTAATACTGCAATTAGGTTATAGTTTTATAGTTTTGAAGTTGTTTTCTGAAATACTTTACAAACACACAATCTATAAGGAGTTAAAATGACCCTAGGAACACCGATGTGCAGGATAAATGTTCTGCACATAGTTTGTTTTATTTTGTTCTAGGAACTTATAAAAAGCCCACCACATCAATTTGGGGGAATAAAATGAGTCGGAAGTGATAATTCCCCACCTCTCACTTCTGCAAATTGCAAATATGTCTAGTTCTACCTTGATGTTTCACTGGCAAAAGGGATTGCTCTAGAGGGGGATTTTTCTCTCTCTCTCAATTATATGTGCATGCTAGAGTAATACTATTAGGAAAAAAACAATCTGATCATTGAGTTCATCCTCCAATGTACATCAGGGTTATTCGTCAGAATGTGTTTTCTGAAATGAAATGCCACAGTTCATGAATCTTTATTCTCTTCACACGGAAGAGTACTGTACAGTCTCTTGGGTTTTGGTACTGCTAAAAAACAGTTATGCTGATCAATGATAAGAAATGCCGAATCATGAGGACAAGAGATCTCTGAGGAAAGCATGTATCTTGGAGTGTGCAAACTTGTACCACATAGCTGTGTTGAATTTTTATGACATCTACCACTGCGAAAACTTGTTGAGAAGCAGTATATGTTATATATTATATACTTGTATAAGCAAACATACAGTGAGCAAGTGTTCGTCATTACGGATTGTCTCCTTTTACAGATGAAAAGTAGTTTTTCCAGCTATGCATTTTAAACCAGTTCCTTTCCCTTCAAAGAAACCAACTATTCGTTGGTGACGGCTCTACAGTTTAGAATATGGATTTTGAAAGGGGTTGTTAAGGAATGTTAAAATGTTTATGGTTAATTCCAAGAAGCGTAATATAGTAAATGTAGTTTAGGAAGTGCAATATTGGTGTTAGACAGCATTAGACAGCTACCGAATAAACACAAAAATAGGTTGTACATGTTTCTGAAATTTAAAATGAATTTTTAAACAATATTTATTTTAGTCAGCTTGTAGCAGCTTCAGCAGATGAGTGTCCCTTACCATTTAGTATGAATTTCAGAATCACAGAATCGTTTAGGTTGGAAGGGACCTCTGAAGATCATCTAGTCCAACCTCTAAGAAAAAGAGCCACTATTTAAAAAACAAACAAAAAAGCCTCTGCACTATTTCTTTCACTGTTCCTTAGGTCTACAGTTCCCATTAAATAAAATTACTGATGCTGATAAAATTACTAATTACTGATACAATTGCACTGAGAAGTTAAAGCTGAGATTTATAAAACTGTTAATTTTTTAAAGTGTTTCATGAGAGAATTATCACTGGAGTATGTAAATGACACAGTCTTCTGATATCTTAGAATAAATTTCGGTTCATGTGCCTTATCTATTGGTAATTCTATAAATTTTAGTTTTTAAGAATGCTGTTCTACTACTCAAAATAAGAAAATAATCTCTACCTTGCCCCAAAGAACATACAGATGAAATGAAACACATAGGAAAGGGCTTCAGAAGATCCAGGCAGGATTACAAGAAACCAATGAGAAAACATCCAACCGATCTTAAGGCCGTGTTGTTGTTATGTATGTTATTATATAGCTTGTTTCTGCTTACTGCAGGAGCTGCTTCTCAGTATAAAATAATGAGTTAGTAGTAAAAGTAATTTCTATGGGCATTAAGACAAGTGATGTGAAAAGTACGGCTCAAGATTTCAGTGTACAGAACTGTTAAGAGGGGTGTTAATTTTCTGGCAAACTAAGCAATACATCCTGAAGCATTCAGGATTTGCTTTTCCCTTACAAAAACCTATTTAATTTTACTGCTTACTCAAATATCCTTTGTTAAGCAAATGCAATGTACATTCACCCATCTTTTACGCAGAAGGAGGAAAAGTTCCCAGGTTGTTGGGGAAAATAATAGGTGGCTAGATCATCACAGACTTTGTCCTTATCTTTGTAGATTCACACAGAGGTTGGAAATTAAAATATGCATGTCTTGGTATTTGGCGTTCTGTTTTTCAGATATTTTATGTATAAGCTAAACTTACTTATAATTTAAGCATGAAAATAAAAGTAAAAAATTTTTAATAGCAAGTATACAATTTTTTAGCTCCCAGTTATGTTCCGTGCAGCTGTAGTACATATGCATTGGCATGTGTGTGTGTGTACGTATATAAATACCATCATCAAGTTTTCAGTATTGCAACATCACTTGAACCATAGTACTCATTGACCTCTTGTCTAACAGAGTATGAGATGCACATATAAATATAAGTATGTCTTTCAGAATATTATTGTAGACTAATACTGTAAATGTATGAAAATGAAATATTTTAAATTGATCCTGTCCTGTGCATTTACTAAAATCATGTAGTTCAGAAGTTTAACATATTATATTTAGAGTGATTACTATATCAGTTTAAAAGATCTTAGGTCTTAATGTAGTTGCACGTATCTTTTCTGATGTGTCTGTAAAATATATATATATATATACATATATATATATATACACGTGTGTATGTGCATGTGCAAGTCCATATAATGTAAATGTTAAAGCTAACACCAAGTAACTTGATTTTCACTTCTGTCTGTTTGAATGGGTTTGGAAGATATTTTTATTATCCAGTATTCTGTTTACAAAGTAGATTCACTGGTATAGCATGTAAGAATATAAGACAGACCTGGACAGGTTGGAGAGTTGGGCGGAGAGGAACCTCCTGAAGTTCCACAAAGGCAAGTACAGGGTCCTGCACCTGGGGAGAAATAATCTCATGCACCAGGACAGGCTGGGGGTTGACCTGCTGGAAAGCAGCTGTGCAGAGAAGGACGTGGGAGTGCTGGTGGACAGCAAGTTAAGCATGAGGCAGCAGTGTGCCCTTGTTGCCAGGAAGGCCAATGGTCTCCTGGGGTACATTAGGCAGAGTGATGCCAGCAGGTGGAGGGAGGTGATCCTGCCCCTCTCCTCAGCCCTGGGGAGGCCTCACCTGGAGTACTGTGTCCAATTGTGGGCTCTCCAGTACAGGAGAGACATGGCACTCCTGGAGAGAGTCCAGCGGAGGGCTCCAAAGATGCTTAGGGGCCTGGAGCATGTCTCCTCTGAAGAAGGGCTGCGAGAGCTGGGCCTGTTGAGCCTGGAGAAGAGAAGACTGAGAGGTGATCTCATCAATGTGTACAAGTATCTGAAGGGAGGGTGTCGAGAGGATGAGGCCTCCGTGGTGTCCAGTGACAGGACAAGAGGCAATGGGCAGAAACTGAACCACAGGCGGTTCCATTTGAATCTGAGGAAAAACTTCTTTCCTGTGAGGGTGCCAGAGCCCTGGACCAGGTTGCCTAGAGAGGTAGTGGAGTCTCCTTCCCTGGAGATATTCAAAACCCACCTGGGTGCAATCCTTGGCAACATGCTCTTGGTGACCCTGCTTGAGCAGGGGGGTTGGACCAGATGATCTCCAGAGGTCCCTTCCAACCTTGGCCGTTCTGTGATTCTGTAATATATTTTCTCTCTCTCTCTCTCTCTCTCTCTCTCTCTCTCTCTCCCTCTTTTTTTTTTAGTTTGACAAAGGATATGCTTACAGCATCCGCCACAACTATGGGAAAGAAGGAAAGAGAACTGATTATACCCCGTACAGCTGCATGAAGATTATCATGTCCAATCCACCAAGTCAAGGGGATTATCATGGTAAGTTCTTAAAACAAGAAGCTTGAAAAAGAGTGGGAGCTACTGGACTAGAGAAGAGAAGCAAGTAAACCTCCATTTTTCTGGTGGCAGGTAGTTGAAGGATGAGGGTAGTCCCTTCTGTACTCTGTTCATTTTCTAGTGATTAGTCTTACTTGCTGAATAATATTGGACAAGAGAAATTCGGTTTTATGCTCAAAGTCTAGACTCTTTTTTTCTCTTACCCTTATTTCCACTTTATGTGTCAGAGAACAGAAAGTTATATTCTTTTTAAACTTTGCTTTCAACCTGGCATATTTATTCTATTAATATTAATCCTTTTGTATTCAGAAGGTTAAGTCACTTGGTGCTCTTTTAGATTCTTAATTTCTGGTTGTAGAATAACATTTTGGCTTTGCAAATTTGTTTATTACCTAGCGATGGCATATCAAACTGAGGGTCTATCTGCATTGAAGTTATCTCTTTGAAAATCATGACTTACGTACGCATACCTGAGACAACTCAGATACCGCAAAGGGAAGCTTAATGTGGACTAAATTTTCCATCACTCTGAAGAAGTAAAACTTAAGCAATTTGTTTTGCTATGATAGGTGTAATGATAAAAGTGTATTGTTTATTCCTTTACAAAGCAGCAGTCATTATAATGACTCTCTAATATACATAGTATTTGAGTTTTTATCATTTATACTGAAATAATTTTAAAAATCAGTTTTGTAAAACTTCTGCCTGTATTCAGACAGAAGTTACATTTGGAATTTACTTCTGAAATTTTCACTTCACAATGAGCTCATATTTTCCGTAAATATTATGGTGCTCCATCCAGAAAGTCTCTGGAGGATTTTTGGGTATGGTCTCTGTCATGTTATTTACTTCTGCAGTCTCTTAAATTAAACAGTTTCAAGGCCACAGCGGTCTTGCACTGCACTGTTCTTTTAGATAGCATTTGGTAGCTTTTGACTTCATATGAGTAGTGTCACCCAATACAAGGAGACTTTAAATGTTTAGATGCTTTAAAAAATGACCAATTAGAGGGAGTGTGAGGAACTGTTAATCCAAAGTCTGTTAGGGTACTTTATGACCTCCTTCAGAGTAACAAAACATGGAGAACCTGCACTGACTGCACCATTGTTATTCTAGCACTAAGTTCGTTCATTTGCATCTAAAAACTAATTTTGGGACCCCAAAAACCTTGTTTTAGGTGATGGAACTTTTTAAGGTAGTAGTTTACAAAGGACTATGCTTTAAGGACTAGTTGACTCTCATTACTTCATTTTTCCTGGGTGTTGTGTGTTCTGATATTATTTGAGCGTAGCTTAATATGCCATAGCTGTTAAAGGTACCAGTGCTATAGTTGTTAGTAAGGAACTAAGTGAAACTCTTTTCCAGTCAGTGAATGAGAATTGTGGTCTGCTTATGTTGGGATATTTTATGTAACTCTTGAGCCTGTTGTGCCCTGATAACTGGGCAGTGGAATAATTATTAAAAAACAAAAACAAAAACAAACAAAAAACTAAGTTATTGTACACATGAGCAGTTAGCTTTTTTTAATTAATAAGCTGTTAGGCAGTCAGGAACAGCACAGCTGGTCTCTTGAGTGCCTTTCTGTGCTAACTCCTGTGTGTGGGCTTGCTTGTGTTTTTGCTGTCAGGGTGCCCGTTCCGCCACAGTGATCCTGAGCTGTTGAAGCAGAAGCTGCAGTCATACAAGGTGCCTCTAAATGGAATAACTCAGGTAAGGTATATTTTGTTTGGAGCTTTCTTTAATGAGGCACTGCTTTTCATTTTTATTTTTCATTTTTATTTTATATTTGTGTAGGAATATTATATTTCACATACATACTAACGAATTGCATACCTCTTCTTATAAAAGGTTTCAACCAGAATCTTGTTTTCTTGTTGTAGTGCTCCCACTTGCGTGTTGACACTTGTCACCATGTTTATTGTTTAATGTTATGAGTTGTTTTATTACTAGTGGATAAATGTAGGATTTTCTTTTACTTTATTTTACTGCACTGTAATAATAAAGCTTAACTGAATCTGGCAATATTTTGGAGCGTCTGTTTGTTAATTTTGTGCGGAATTGTGGAAGGCATTGCTGTGTAGTCAATATACGTGAGTCATTTTCTGTAATGAACTTCTTAAAAAAAAAAAAATAAATAAATACAATTTGTAATTACCCATTGTGCTAACTTTCCATAAACAGTAAAAGGACATGAAGCTTTTAGTGTAATATAGAGATGTCAGCAGCTTTTTAAAGGTAACATAAAATTGAAAACCTATTTTATATAGTAAAGACAATGCAGAAACTAGAACGTTTTGATACCCATACTGAAGGACAGTGACTGCTGTTAATTGTTCTAGCAAGAGGATAAGGAGATGAATGACACTTCCTTCACTGAAGGAACATGTACGGGTTAGAACTCAGCTTGAGACAGTTCAGTAAAAAATAAAGTGTATTAATTGCGTGAGAGCTATTTAAAGTCTGTAGGAAAACATTTTTTTTTTGTTTGTGTGGAATATCACCATTACCAATCAGGCATCAACAGGCTGTTGAACTGGAAAGAAAAGAATGTGAAAGTTTCACTCAAATTAGTCTAATTGAAAGGGATAATTAAGATAGAAATTAAAAGACAGTCACTTTAAATTTTTTATTGTTCACTTGATCATTCTTTGCAAATTCTAGAAGTTCCTAAGCTTTTTTCTAGGAATGATTTTTTTGTTGTTTTTGCTATTTTTCTTTTTCCTGGACTATATAAATAAGCAGTTAAGCAGTCTTTCATATATCTGACAGGTACTGGAGATACTTTCCGTTGGCTTTTTTTCTTTTATTTAAGCATCAAAAATTGATGGTGCTCTGAGATTTTTATCTTGCTAATCGTTGGAAAGATCAGGGAGGATTAACTGATTTAGCTTCCTTGCTCTATGCAGGTAGGATTCAACTGATATTTTTTCAGTACACTTTTCACAGTGGAGCAGTGGCTTTATATTTAGCATAGTTTTTAAGTAGGATCGGGATTCATTAGGAGTTTTACATTTTCCTGTCAAAACTAAATAATAACATGTCCCCATGAGAGGCTGCTTTGCCTGAAAGTGGACTCTGTGCTGTCTCATAATGCAGTGATGTCAGTCGAAGTGCAGATTGGAGGTACAGGGCTCCACAGTAGCCATTCCTAGAAAAGAAAAATGAAAGACTTAAAGTGCTGGATGTGCCTGGATTTGCAGAAACTGACCTTTTACAGCGGAAGTAATGGTGGAATGCTGACTCTAACTGGCACTCTTCCAGGTGTTCAGGAGTAGGAGGAGGGCTGGTTCACATCTATTTCCAAGATCTCATACAGATCTTGTGGCCAATGCTCGTTATTGCTACGTTTGTTTGGTCATGTGTGAGTCTATGTTCAGAATCCTTCAGTTCAGAAAGTGGCTTTTTTGAGTCTTCTCAGATGCTGGTGATAGTTGCTGACCTTTCAGTTGTTATAGAAACAGTTCGACCCTAGGTTTCCGAGGAGCAGTGTCTCACACAGGTATAGCAGCAAAATTAATTAATTATTGATTGGTGGTACAGCAAAGCAACAGCTTGAACTGGGTTCCTCCAAGGAGGGACACCAAACAAAGAAATTCTGGGGTAATTATACCCTTCACAGTCTTATTTTTCTGCCTGTTAGTGAAGATCTCTTCCAGTCGTCTTTACTGAGTCAGTGGTCTCGCTCCTTCTCATTGATCCTGACCTGTGTGCCAGGCTGGTTGCTGTGTCTTTTCTTCCACAGTCCCTTATCTCACTTGAAGGTTAGCCACAACTCGGGTACATCCTATCTTGTCTCCTGCATCCTGTTTTGCATCCTCGTTAGCCAATTTTAATCGGTTTTGTGGTTGCTTTGTCAGCAATGTTTCTTGAGTTCATTGACAGTTCAGCCTTAAGGCCTGTAGGCTTCATCTACTTTAGGTACAACTGCTAAGCAGGAGTTAGATTTATGCTGAGCTGAAGCTAAATCAATTACAGTTTCTTTCTCTAACACAGTGGAGTGTTGTTTTGTTGTGGGAGGAAGTCTATGAGAGACTAGATCTTTCAGATATAGTTGCTTTCCCAGCATCTGGACCTCAGGGTTGATATTTGCGCAAACCATGTCCTTTGAATTCGTTAAAAATTCTGTTAACTCTAGATCAATGAGAGCTTCCTTAGCACCTGAAAGAGATTCCCATCTTTAATAAATGGTTTGGAGCTTGACCTTTCAACTATGTATTATACTAAACAGTACATCTCTCTGGGGACTCGTGGCCTCTTACACTTGTTCCTTGCTTTGTTCCAAAGTTGTTCTGCTGTCTTCAAACGTGACTTCATTCTGTGCGCTGTCTTGCTATACGCTGTAGGCAAGCAAGTTGTCACGGTGAAAAAAATCCCTTCTGTATTGTCAAAACGGATCAATTTATGCACTGAAATGCTTTTTCAGTTCTCTCTGCCTGGTTTATGGTAGCAATAAGTGCTACCCCTTCGACAGAGGGGGGACTTGAGCAGCCATGTACGCAGGCTGATGGACTCTAGGGGAGCAGGGATTTCACATCAGTTTTCCAGAACTCGGAGCGATCTGGAACGTGTTGAAGTCTTGCATCCAATTAATGAAAGACAGCGTATGAAATAGGTGAATTATCAACAAGTGTGTGTGTGATGGTGTCACGGGTGAGACAGAGTAAATGAGAAGCTACAGTGGATCTGCATATTGGGATTTATTTAAGAATCAGTGAGATTAGAACAATTACCCTCCTTGACTATCTCACACTCTTGCTCCCCCCACGGAGATGCATTCACTTAGATCTCGACTTCCTTTTCCAGTAGTAAGATTGCTGCTGGTCTGGGAAGGTCAGGCAAAAAGTTGTGTTGGTTCCTGCTGTACAGTTACTGACAGTTACGAGTCTCCAGTGTTACTGACCACAGTCCCTGGGTATTTATCTCCATCCATCTCTCTGATCTCCAGGATCTTCTTCCACCTCCTGGATCTTTCCTTCAGCCGGGATCTTCACCACCTTCTTTTTGGGCCCCCTAAGTGTGCTTTTTTTCCCACTTCTACATCATCTATCTGCAGAAGCACAATGTGTGATCATCTTCCTAATTGATGGTACTGTCTCATTTTTTTATTAATTAGAAAGTCATGATATGTCACTTTTTGTCCAAACATTTTCAAAATTTAAAACCAGCCCGTACTGGCTGCAGCTAGCAAGTAGCAGGCTTGTGCTTCAGAGTTCAAAAGTTCAGTTGTGGACGTTCAACCCCCATGCATGTATCCACAATTATCTACTGCTTGACAGCATTCACACTTTAAATTATTTTTTGGCTACCACAGATGGGAGGTGCATGATTCTTGTTTTTCTGCCGGGAAGTGATTGGTCTTTCAGACAAGGATATTGCTCTTTTGGCATTGGAATGTAGGACCCACCTGTCAGCAATTCATTATTATGGTTCTCCAGTTATTTAGCAGACAAATTGAATAAATTGCCCATGTCAGCCATGAATGGGAGAGCCAATCCAGGGTCCTTCCAGAGCATTTTTGGAAGTGAGATCATCTCCTGACAGACCTTTTTTTCTCCCGGATCAGTGGGAGGTGTTGACAGATTTGTTTAAGAGCGTGTCAGCATGTCAATGAGAATTCAGCTCATTTGACTCAATGCCTCATAGCTTGGTTGAAATGTAGTGGGTAATGTGAAGATCATATCTGTAGTCTCTCTTTCCAAGGTTCTGCTGTTACTTATTTCCCTCACGTGGCTAAGGAATTCCAGTGTTCAGATTTTCTCACTTTCTTTTCCCCAAACGTGTGCCTAAACTTCATATAGTCAATCTGAGAAAGGTTCTTTTTTAATTTTAGAGGCTTGTAAGTTCGATTACTAATAAGTAACCTTTCTACAATTTGAAAAGTGGATAGCAACAGCTCATCAGATCGCTGTGGAGGTAAAGGAATCATTCTCCACCATAATGTGTATGTGTGTGTGAAAAATATTTAATCAGATTGTCACAAGTGACAGTATGATCTACAGCTGCCAGCTTCTTACCCTATGCAGAAGAAATGGCGTAGTGTTTCCAGACTCCTCTCTCTTGTGTTGCTTTCTGTTCCCTGGGCTTGTATCTTATTATTATGAAGAACCAGATGAGTCTGTCTCTTGCAGTTTTTTAGTCTATGATTGGGTATTAAGAAATCTCATCAAATAGAACCATGTCAAAAGACAGCCAAAGAAATTGAATATACCTGACTTAATCGTGCTTAAATGCCATCTTGGGTGGTATGGGCTCCAATTTCTCTATTGTTCAGATACAACTTCTGACTATATTGGAAGCTATTTCCTTATTTGGGTAAGTTATCACAAATATAGGGAATACTTTACTTCCCCAGATGAGGAAATGGTCAAAAATGATTTGTAAAATGAATCTGTTTTAGATGCAATGAGATGTGGTTTCTGACTTTCTGGAAGTGGCTGTTGGGATGGGATTCATCTCACCTAAATTTAAGTATGTACAAATATAAACATTTACATCTTGGCGAGAAAGTTTTTTGAGTACCCATAGACTTTTCTCAACTATTCTAGGCAATCAGATAAGAGTAAAGACAGAAGAGTTCTGTCTGGCCCGGAGTTCAATGCCTCTACCACAGCTTACCTTCTTCAGGGAGTGGCAGTGTCTTGGTAGAGCTTAGGACAGTTCAGTGCATGCCCAACTGTTTGCATCAAAGTTTGCCTCATGACGCTTAGACATCAGGGGATCGATCATTCTCTCACATGACGTCCAGGCAAGCCTCTATGTGAAGTCTGAGCAAGAGCAACTCAAACTATTTATTTACCTAACTGTTTCCCAGCTCAATTCGCCTTGATGGTGATACCAAGGAAGTCATGAGACTCTCTAAAGTCATGACAGGTGTCAGACCATGTGATTGTTAGAATTTTGCTTTCCACGTTAGCAGTGATACATGTTTCTGTAGCTAAGGAGCTTTCTTCAAGGACTGGGAAGCTCAAGGCTTGCAGTTCCCTGCTAAGTGCAAATTACAGCATTCTGGAAATCATGTTGATAGGAAAATGCAGCAGGCCTTTCATTCCTAAATCAGTTCATCCCTTCAATCTTTTTACAGCAGATATAATACCACTACCGTATCCTATATCAACAAATAAAGATCTGTAAAACTAGTGCAATGAGCACTGAAACCACGTGTATATTAACTGCTGCTGATAGTCCTCAGTATATGGGTATGTAGATGTATATATCTGATGGTACACAAACAATGTGGAATGGTATCTTAGAAGCCATTTCCCATGAATGGGGCACCCCAAAATTGAGCTATTAATTCCAGAATCTAACAAGTGTCAGTATTTCTGGTCCTGCGATGGACAGATTGTGGGACTGCTGTCAGATTCCCTAACTGGGGAAGGTGTTCTGTGCTTTTTCTGTGATGCATCTCTTCAGCAAGAATGATCCTGCTGCCACAAAAAATCCCAGGCAGTTTTAGTGCCAGACTCTTTCACTGTGGAAATGCAGGAACCTGTCACTGTGCTGAGACCTTGTAATTCTAAAATGTGATCAAGTGTGCTCTCCGTATCTCAACCCTGTTTGAATTGCTTAAGAGGATATCTTGATTAACACCAAGAAACATTCTACTGCATGTAACTTGAATGTCTAGGATGCAGCTTTTAAACGTGTTGTATGTCAAAACTCAAACCTCCAAACCAACTAAAAAACCATTCCCCCCCCCCCAACCCCCAAAAGGCACCCCTACTTTGCTCTTAAAATATTTTCCTTCGTCTCTGAAGAGTTTTGCCCTGGTCTCAAGTAATTTCCTAGTAGCGCTTTTGTAAGCTTTGATGATACCATTTAAATAAATAAGAGACATTTTATTAATTAACTATTTTTGATATTCTTGATTTAGGCAAACCTAATGTGATGCCATTTTATTATCATGATGAAATTTTGTGCATCATTAAAGTTCCTTTCAGTTGATCGAATTTTAAGAATTGTTTACCTTTGCTTGTAGCTAAAATAAATAATAAAAAAAATATATAATTGATATTGATATCCTGTGGGACTCTGTATTTATCAGTTTGCCTCTTTTTGAAAAATTTGCCTTTTTAAGATACTTAGAATACTGATCGATATAATGTCTCTTGATCAAACTCAGTAACTTTTCTCATGTGTTTACTAGTGCTGTGCTGTTAATATTACTTACACCATCAATGGGTGGAATACTGTAAAGTAGCAGTTAATATGAAATGGATTAAAAATAATTATTTGAAAAAATTGAGTGACAGTTTTTCAGAGTACTTAATTTTCCCAGTCTTCAATTTATTGCTAATAAGCTGAAGCAAATAGAAGAAAGAAGATGTATTGGGCTATTGTCAAGTGAGATTGTAATAGTAAGAAGGCTGTTTGTAATTTTAATAAGAGTGAACTGTTCAAAAACCTGATTTAAGCACGCTGGTAAGAAAAAAAACTGTAACTGTTGAACTTCCAGGCCGATGAACTGGCTTGTGGCAGTGAAACAAATGAACAACAGGAAAGGAAAAAGAAGCCTTGAGGATGCGAGAAGTATGCAGAAACATTGAAAAGCATAGCTAATATATTTGATTATAAAAGGCTGTAAGAAAACACAGATCTTTTAGACTATATATATGGATTTCATAATATACAGAACAACTGAAAATACATTAAGTATATGTTAAATTGGAAACTATTAAAGGTTGAACTGGAAAATATTCTAAAGTTTGGATTTAGTATTCCAACCACCAAAAGGATGTAATAGAAATGTGTAGTTGGGTGCTGTTGTTCATTAATGTGTCTTTTAGAATAAGATAATATGAAAAAAAGTTAAAATGTATGTAATTTTTTTTCATATTGTTTGTTAAAGAGGTGAATTGCATTAGTTTCAGTGTGTCCAATTTAGTTATTTCCATGAGCAGTTGATTAGAGTAACTGGTTGCTGCTGCTTTGGAAGGAAGTTCCACCCTGTGTTCATCGCTGCCTGTTGAGTTTCCATTCCTTTCCTGATGCTGGCCCTATGACTATGTGGTAAAATGAATCGAAGAGCTGATCCAGTTGTACCAGCCCAACCTGGGAAAGGGTGAGGAGGGAGGAGGTTCATTTTCAGCCTCTCATTACACTGGAGATGGCAGGAAGGAGGGGCCAGAATTAGGGGGAAGACAGGTAAGGGTCTTTATGTTTCCGTAGCATCAATTTATGGTGGTTTAAACTGCTCATGAAACTTGCATTTAGAAGGGAAAGGAGGAGAAAAGAAGCACACACAGGAAGTCACGGGGATAAACACACGATTCAGGATGAGAAAACAGGAAAAAGAAGAAAGAGATAGAACATACGAAGTATGAATGAATGTCTCATTCTTAAAACTGCTGTACTGTAAATTTAGGACACCCATGAAATAAATACTTCAGTTTTATTTATTTTGTAACTTAGTTTTTGATTTTGAAATACTTCAGATGCTTGCTTGCGTACTTGTTTGTGGTCCAGGCTTTGCCTCAGCATTTCCTTATATCATGTGTAAAAATGGGCATGGCCGTCTTTTAAAATAAGTGGCTGTAAACTCATTCAGCATTAGTCAGTTAAATGAAAATGTCGCTGAAAAATAGATGAAACTTTTCTAATCATAAAGTACACATTTTCTGTGCTCTTTTAAGAGTATGTGACATCCGAAAAGGAAGTACTTAGATGCAGGCAGGGTTAATGGACATGATGTTCACACCACTAACTTTTGGCAGTAGAGTGTATAAAATAAAAAATTAAAAAAAAAAAACAAAAAAGAAAACTAAAACACCCCTCTTGCCCTCCAAAAAGCACCCCTCAACCAAGCAACCGAAACCAACTAGCATTAGAGCTGTTTACTTTTAAAATGATCAACGAGGTTTAAATTAACATGTCTGTCTTCATTTAATAAGGTTGCCCAGGGTTTACTGTAGCAAATCTAGTCCCAGATGGACACATTCTTTTTTTTCAAACATTCACTTATTCTTTTGTTAGGTATTTAATGAGTTCCTTGATGACATATTTAAAAGGAAGACTTAAGCCTAGAGGACTTATACATTGAGTGAAAAATAAATGCAGGTATTTTAAGAGACATTAATAACACTTCATTTGGGGGATGATGAGTGCTGCTTATTTTTGTGTTTATAAAGTAGACTTGAATAGAATTAGGTATTGTTGCTGGATGGTGCTTTTCACTGCTGTTGTGATGCAAATCAGTGTCTGTTATGATGACCTAAATATTATCATGTGCAATGTTGAGATCAAGTACTCTGGAAAGTGCAAAGAGTGAAAGAATGTAAAAGTCGCAGGAGCTTTGGCAAAGCTGTAACAATGATTTTCTAGACTACAAGCGAGTCTGAGGGAAGAGAGGAATGAAATCTGAGAAAATTGCACCATGCATGTATACATTATATTGAAATGAAACCTTCTAAAATTCATAGTGGTCACTTTAAAATAAAAATCAAATATCTAAAAGCAGCAAGAAGGAGACATGCCCCATATTAGGCAGGAAGTGAAGGGCATTATGGAACTGTGGGGGAGAAGTTATGCCAAGGTGGTTATAAACTGACGTGAAACAGAGGGAAGGAAAACCCCTCAGGAATGTATTCAAATATGTTCCAGCAGTTGCACCTCAATCATATCTTGAGTCACCTTTGAAATAAAATGAAGGTTAGAGTCACAATTAACAAAATCTACGGTAGAAAGACTTTGTTTTTAAAAATAGAAGGTAATCCAACAATTTTCAATAAAACAAACTAACCTTGAATACGTGAAAGTAATAATGGGTAATTACAGAGCCCAAACTATCAACTCTGCGACATCGTAGCTATATAAGCTGAAGATCTAGAAAGCAGGTGGCTGTGCACAGCTGCCAGACACCATCTTAACCTGATTAGTAGTCAGTAAAGCAAAATCAGAAAAGCAAGTTGCAGATGGCAGTGAAAGAAAAGGTGCATAAGAATTAACTGAAAGAGTACCTCTCAAGCAGATTAGTCCTTAAGTATCTAGTATGTTACTTGCAGAATAAAGCAATTTAGTGCAAACGTCTGAATATATGTAGAGGAAACTGACTGCTGCTGTGAATTAAGGTTGTTTTGAGTGGAAGTCTGTTTCTGGATAACACTAGTGGAAAAACAGCTATAAGCGTGCTTTCATTATGAGCACAAATGTGATAGGAATGATGATCAGTAGTGCCTGTTATGAGTGATAATTCCCTTTTATTTAAATATAAGATAGTTTCTGGTTCTCTCACATAGAGAATCCCTTTCTAGTTGGACTCCATTCTGTGGCAGGTCTTACTCTTTTGTATTTCTTCTCATACCTTGTTCCCTAAACAGCTAATTTAATAAAGTCAATTAATCTACTAAACCTGCTCTTCTCTGAATATGTTTAGTTTGCCCCTTATTCCTCAGCTCCAACATACCCCAGAGAGAAAGAGAGCTGGGTCCCACATGAGGCGGCTTTAGAATTGCATCCGTGCTAGTTACTGTGCTTATTGTTTTTTATTTCTCTCCCAAATTACAAGAGAAGCTTAGCTTTTGGGTTTTAAACTCGGAAGTTGTTCATCCTTATGAAAGTTTGTTTGCTCACTTAAGATTCTCAGTCTCCAAATACATTTACACCTGAAGTTAGAAAGATGTTTATTTATATAATAATTTGTATTAGATGTAATCTTCAATTAAATGAAAAATAACTTCAAGAAAGCCTAAAATATTTATGAATTGGATTGAAGTATTTGACTTCTGCTTGTAAAATTCAATTTAGAAAAGTCTTAATGCTGTGAAACAAAATACTGCAAATGTTCCTTTCAGCTAACTGAGCCATTTAGATTTTCTGATCATTACTCCAAAGAGTATGAAAAATGCCTTAGGATATAACAGCTTTTTGGTATAGTGAAAATTGGTGCAACAATCTGAAGTTAGTTTTTCCTATTAAGATACTTAGAGGAGTAAACTCGGGATGCTAGTTTTCTGTAAAGTACATACAAGCATATGATCTGGTTAGCGTTGAGCTAAACGTAGAAATTGCTCTTTTGCATGGTATGCAAATTTTATTGTAAGGAACAAAGAGGAAAATGTAAGGTAAAACGTAATGGAAGTCCTAGATAGATGTAATGGAAGCTCTAGAATAGTGGAGTTTTCTTCACTCCTTGGCTACTTAATGTGACATTAATTTTTAAGTTACTTTCAAAGGAGTGGGGAAGGTTTAAAAATATATTTGTAACACGAGAGTTCAGACTTTATTGCCTAATTGGCCTTTGCCTTGATATTTTACAGAGAGTTTAACAGGAAGTGGCAAGAGGCGTAGAAATTTAATCAGTTGGGCTGTAACAGAGAAACAATGCAGTTAAGTACTTTCTTGGCACTGTAGTTCTGTTTTATCCATTCAGCAAAAGTAATTTATTTGTACATCTGTCAATAAATACAAGATGGCATCCAGTAATGAGGACAGCAGGGATTTAAGCTGGAACGTATTGCTGTCTTTGGCACAACGGTCAACCTTGGGAAAGGGGCTTTAAATTAACATTTCTTGCAAGTTATTTTTCTGTCCATTGAGGTTATCTCTTAATTCCAGCAATTTTCTCTGTTTGATAAGCAGAGAGAGTATACGTTTTGATTTTTATAAAGGAGGGAGGAGGTAATGAAACTTAAAAATTTCAACTGGCATTGCTTCTGCTGATAAGAATAGGACTTTATGCAGCGCAGAGGAGATTACATGAAGTAGAATTGGGAAGCAAATTGTATTTACAAAAGATGGGATGATTTTGCTAATAGGTGTTCAAAACAGGTTATTCACTCGCATGTTCTGCTGAGCTTGACTAGAAATAACTGCATTTCGTAAAGGACAAATCTGACTTGAAGGTAAAAGCATTCACCTCCTACGGATACTTGTCTAAAGGGTCTGTATTAAATTTTCTTGATTAGAGTGCAGTAGTATTTTATTTTGCATCTGTGTGAACTGGTAATGTGAAAAATAAAAATACAAATAGTGCACTTGATTGCTTCATGCTTCAGCTGCTTGAATTACTAGATTTATATCTGCAGTTATGGAAGAGATGTTGCAACATGATAATTTGCCAATAAGTGTCAGAATTATATTATCAAAATATATGTTCAACTTATTTTTGAATTAAGTGTAGTGAAATTACAGGAAAAGGACCAGACATATCGTCCTGTGTCTTTTTTCTCATTTTTAATGTAGCAAAGGTATATTTAAAGAACTACAGTATCTCTAAATGTTGTCATTTATTAGTATGATACACAAATGTCAAAGACATCATGCATTGTAAAGTTCTGAGGTTTATACATCTGCCTCTTGTGAAATACCTTGTCACAGTAAATCCTAAAATATCAGTAAGATTTAGAATTCTGTGGTTGTAAGTGTGTGCTGTTTCTGAATCCTTGACATTTTTTTCCTCTTTGTATAGATCCTGGAATTAGTGAAGGGCATGCATTACCAGCTGGCCTGTCAGAAGTACTTTGAGTTGACACATGATGTAAGTACCTACTAATTCTTGTTGTACTATGATCAGTGTCTTTTTTTTTTTTTTTTTTTTTTTTTTTTTTTTAGGAAAGCCTTGGAAATCATGAATGAAATTCAGGGACTCTTTGCAGTTTTAACATCTATTATTAGCTCTCTGCCCTGTTTTCATTTCAGTGGTTTGAAATATACTTCAAATATTTTTTTTATAATCACCTGCATTTATATATCAATTTTGTTAATATTCTATATGTTACAAGAGGTGAAAGATTGGCCTTGCTTCCTGAAAAAATCAATACTGTTAAATTTTGTCTTTGTAAATTTCAAGCCATTTAAGTTTTCAATATCCTATTTTTAGGATAATAAATAATAAAAATTGCAATTTTTGACTCATAACACAAGCATGTTTTTGGAGATATGCTTTAAGTAAGGTTGAATGCATCTGTCTAACACAATCCAGACTATAATTTTCCAGTCCTTATGGAGTTGGCGTTGTTAACTTTTGCATGATATTTTGAAAACTTGATCATGTGTGATTAGTTTTTAATTCGAGACAAACATTTTCAGAGCTTTCCTCATTTGTTTAAGAAGTGCAGGCTTCCCTGAAATCTTAAAGTAACATCTTCCACAAAACTGGAAGATATAGAATACAAGTCCATCTCCTACATGATTTCCAGATGGAAAGAAACAGTTTTCACATTGGTCTAAGATTCTTTGTTGTCAAGAAGAAATAATGGAGTGCAGTCTCCTTTTTAGATCTTTGTTCTCTCAGCAACTCAGAAAGTGCAAACATCCCTTTGAAACCTCAAAATGTGGAGGAGTTCTGTTAAATATATGGTTGAAGGTTCGATGATTCATCAGGAGACATTTGCTATTGACTTTTCAATTCGGTTTTCACATTTAATTTAAATGGAACTCTGTCTCCTCGAACTCCTAACGAAGAAGTGTATGCGTGCGGAATAGTGCAGCAGAGGTATACTCTGAACCTATAGCCACTGTTACCTGTCATCACAGCTGTGATCTGAGAGGGACAATCTGTCATTTAGTCTAAGAAAATGACAAAACAGCTCTAATAATCTGGAAGATAATTTTAAAAATCACATATAATATGAAATACAGATCATATACGCCTTATGTAAGGCTAAGTCAGTAGAAATACTATGTTCCCAGGATAACAGTGGAGCTCAAGGTCAACACTAAACAAAAATAAATTGCCACCTAACCGTCTACTGCGTTTTAAGAAAACTGTCTTTGTTGTTTTATGGAAAATTCCAAAAGAATTTTAATTTTCTTAGTCTTGTGGTAGGAACATCTCTCTGTGCTACTTGCACAAATAAAATCATCTGTCTGCTTTGCAGCTGATAGATCTCTCTATTTCAGTGAGAAAAGACTTTGGATTATTTGTCTTATCCCTGTCCTGGTTTTATTAATTTCATTCAGAAGTGAAACTGTCATCAAACAAGACTTTCATCCTCAATGTCACCAAAATGTTCCAGAGGCAATAGGAAGTATTATGATTGTGTCCTTTTTCATTCAACTATAACTTTCAACTCTTCTAATTAATTCTGCATAAATTAGAGGTAAACTTAGTGTCTAGGGTGTAAGGGTATTTATTTCATAGAGGGCTTTTCAAGCCGCAAGCCACAATTCTTTTTAATAACAGGCATTCCTTAATAAGAACCATGATTTTTTTTTTGGAGGGGAAACACATGCCTCTCTAGATGAAGAGCTTTCTAAAAGTACTGCTGTCTCAGAGACTGTATGACTTCATTTTCACCTCGGGTGATAAAACCCTAGGTAGTAAAAATATGTCAAGCTGGGTGCTTTTTCATTTCCAGAAAAGTATGTTTTGTGTGCTTGGGATGACTTACTGTTTTTTAAATCCTCTTGTGAAGACCCTCTGACATGGAGAGGGTTACAGGTGGAGGATTTAGGAACACTGTCCACACCAGTAAACCTGACTTTCCATGAAGGAATACAGTAGTATGTTCAGGGTTGTCTCTGGCTATGGTTTACTTTTTATGGTGGTTTGAATGGCTTGAGGCGATAGTGCTTTGAATTTTTCCTCCTGCTTATTAATTTTTTCTATAGTCCATTAAGTAATTTTACTGAAGCTTATTCGGCAGAAAGCAGTACAATGGCTTCAGCACTGTTAGCGGCAGAACACTGTTGTTATTTCCTGGAACATCCGTCAAAGGGGAATATGAGATGATATAGACAAGATCAACCTCATCTAGCTTCAAGTATCTCCTTCTGAGCTACTTATTCTAGTCTCCATTTTATTTAAAAGAGGATAGTAGTTATGTTCTTAGAACCTCTTCCCCTGTTAGGGGAGCTTACTCAAAGTGATGACAGAGTTTGCTCACCAGTTAGATATGGTTAACACATACTATTTACTGCAGCAGTACGATTGCTCCACGTGGCTTTTCTGTAATATCAGCTATACCATTACCAGCTGTCACTTAATTTAAAAGTTCTTGATTAAAACTCAAAGATACTATAGCTACAAAATAATTGCTTCAGTTTCTTTCAAAGCAGCATTTGTTATAACAGAAATACATAACTAGTGTTTATGTGAAGGTCAATATGTGCAAAATGTGTCGAATCCAAGAAAGGTCTTGTGATAGTGTTACTTATTAGATTGAATAGATGGTTCTGTCCAAAGTGACAAGCTGTTCTATTTGGATCAATAAATGTTGTAAGCTTAAATTTCTGACTGCACAGAAAATGCTTTTTTGTTTGGATATGGTGGATTCCAGGTGGATTTGCAAGTGTGAATGGATAAAACGTAGAAATCTAGTTTCTCTGTTTGTGGTAGTCTAATTTTTAGATGCTTGCACCAAAATTAATGAAGAAGCTTTTAAAGTAGATGTACTTTATTCTACATTACTTACACAGCATTGTAAAACTATTTTAAAGTAGCAGGAACAGTCCAACTTAAAAAAAAAAAAAAAAACAAGGAAATCTGTGTATGCTGCACCTCAATTTTTTTGTGGTCAAATGTTTGCATTGTTACAGCTAGAGCAAATTCTTTCTATTCAGAGAAATAGATTTTGAACCTTGTTCAAAATCTTGCAGAACAGAATTAGTAATGCAGCACAGTATCATAAATGATGATGATTATGAACAAAACTTTGTCTTTCTTCAGGCTCTCAAAAAAGGTGGTAGAATAAACGGGCAGAATTCTCTTAATTAAAACATAGGTGTCTAAACTTCATCCAGCAGCGTTTTTGATAGCATTCAAGTTTGAAAAGGAGAAATGATGCACAGCATCATATTGCGCTTGTAACGAACAATCTGTAGGTAGCTTTCACCCAAGTACCTTCAGTCGCCTCTGAAAACTGCTGTAGGCTCCGTTTATGCAATGAGTAGCCTGTACAGCTTGTGCTAATTTTTTTTGGGGGGTGGGGAGGAGAGGGGGAAGGAATTTAGAACAAATTTATAAGACTCATGGTAAAGTGAATCCTAAGCAGGTCTGAAGAAAACTGAGATTTTAAGGATAAAAAAAAATAGAGCTAATTAAGAGTTTCTTCTGAGAAAGCTAGCTTTTCATTGTACTGCTGATTTTTAAACCGTTTTTTTTGGAAAGAAGTAATTTAGTTCCCATATAATGGAAATTAGAGCATGCATGAAATCTGGATGGGACTCATTCTGATAAGACTGAAATGAAATTCAGTGGGAGTTTTGGGTTTCTGGTTTTGGTTTGTGTACCTTTTTGTTTATTTGGCGGGGTGGGGGTGGTCACAGTCCCATATTAGTGTGCTAGGCCCGTCGCTCATTTTTAAGATTTTGCAGTGATTTTTACAGTTGTTAGTATTCTCTTCATATCTGAATTAGATATCGTTATATATGTGGCCATGTTTTTGATGAAGCTAAGATACATTGTGGTTATGCATTTAATCAGGATTTCATTTAGGAAAGCACATGGATCCTCTGCTTCATGATATTCACAAATGCCTGAAATTAAACTGATGGTTTTTGGTGTATTAAGTCAGAGACAGTATATGTCCTCAAGTGATGTTCTGTGTGTATGCACAGTCATTTATTGTGCTTCAATCAGCCCCACCCTTCCAGGTAAAGGGGAAGATACTGCGAGCAGAAAATTATTGGTATACGGTTCCTAGTCCTCCTTGGCTTATTGCACCCCAGGTTTGGAGATTTTTCCAATGTTGCATGAGAGCAGTATTTTTCTCAAAATTTTTACGGTGTTAATGTGGACTGGTGGGCAGGTATAAATTGTAGGTCACCTGAATATGAGGTGGAACCCCATATTATATTGAGCATTTCAAACTTCTGAGCCTCTAAAAAAGAGATGCAAAGGTTGTAACTGAGATCATGGTGAATATGTTAGAACAGCTGCTTTTAGAACCGAAAGCTTTGTTGGTCTTATATATTTGGTAAGCATTAGTTGAGTTTTCATTTGCTACATAGCTATGGAGCTGAAAGAACGTGCCTGCCTAGTAGAAGGAAGCAGTAAACATATACACATTATGCTAGTATTCTTTTCCCCTGGGGAAAAAAAAGCCTAAATATTCTTTGGTGCTGGTGGTTTGTCCTGTGGAGCTTCAAGATGCTGATCTTGGCACTGATGGAGCAGAGGTGAGCTTGATCTATTGGGCCTCTGTTAGAGCCTGCTACCTTGTAAATATTAATTGCATTTGTGGCTCCTGGGGAACACAGGAAAAGAGGTGAAGTTTTCCATTCACAGCATCAAATTTATATTTAGAATATAGGTTTTTTTCAGACCTAAAAAATTTATTTGTAGTCTCTACTGCTCTTTGCTCTCTAGACTTGTCTCAGTCCCTCCCTTTGGTAGGGAAATGCTGCTTTAAGGTGTAGTTGTCCTGAATTTGTAAAGGAGTGCTTTAACATAAGTTTGCTATGACTATGTTTAATATATATACTGTATATGTACATGACTGTATATGTATGTATATGACTACTATGTTTAATATATTCTGGGTTTTTCGACTTTACTACAGGAAAGAAAACATAAAATGTTATTTCAGTGTGCTAAAGCAGTAGTTTTGTTCGTAGCATGAGCAAAGAAATTTTGTGATGAAAATAAATCTGTGGCGTTATAATATTTATCAGGCTACTAGTATGGACAAACCGAGGCCTCTCTTCAAGTTTCTGAACTTACTAAATCACTAATTTATTCTTGAATGTTAAAAACAACTTTTAGACATAAATATAATAATTTACCCTTTCTTTCATTTTGTGTGCAGGTTGACGACATTGGGTTTTCTTTGAATCATCCTAATCAGTATTTTGTAGAGAGTCAAAGGTTATTAAGTGGTGGTAGAGAACTGAAGAAAGAACCGAGTCATTTAGGAAACTCTCAACAAAAAAATAGTGGTCAGGAAAGCATAAATTCGAACTCTACTCCCACCTCTTCAAATGCAACAGCTGATCCAGAACTGGAAGGACTGGAGGCGTACTTCGCTGAAGACTAAGCAGCTTTGCGGATTTTTCTTTCTTATTCTTTCCCTTCTCTAGCCAGATTCTTCCTTATAATAAGGAATATGCACTTGGATACCTTGAAAACAGAAGCATTTAGCGCTTTGAATAGGCTGATGAAAATGACGACAGATACTGAAGCTGTAATTGCATCCAGTACTTTCTTTGCTGCTTTAGAATACTCTCGTGTAGGGCATGTTGAAGGATGGGAATTAATATTACTTCCTAAATATTAGGTGTTTTTTGTCTGACTTGCTTTTTTGATGGTGTTCAAAGTGTTTAATTTTTTAAACCTATTTTATGGTCACTTTTATCTGTTTCTTCTTAATAAATAAATTGCAAAATGAAAGTCTGTGGTATTTTCTTGTTAGCTATATTTGTATGGTAATTTTGATTATTAAATAGGAGTTCTTGTCTGTGATCAAAATTACCTTCTGGTGGAGCCTCTCTCTATTTTTTTTTTAATGTGGAAGCTGTGGGAAATCAGCTTCCTAATCTAACTACCTTGGCATTAAATTCAGGGAGCCTATTTTAGTATCTGAAACGGAACAGAAGTAGAATTTAGACACCTACATGTAAGAAAGCAATCCAAAAAGCTGACACCCCACCAGCCGACTAATCTTGGAGGAGCTAAAAACTCCTCAAGGGATATTCCTTTTCAGTTTTAAAGTTTCCTCAATATCTAAGCACGTCTGGAGCCTCCTGTCTCCTGCTAAGCTAAACAGCAGCCTGAATGAAGGTTTGAGTCCTTTAAATTTCATCCGCTTCCGAAAAGCTGAAGTCACCTGACAAACAAATGGCATTAAGTCTAGAAGCTGCCCCTGTGGGTCAGATGGAAGTTTAAGTAAAGCTAATGTTTTATATTATACTGTGGGAGTACTGTCCCAGGGATTTGCAGGACCTGAGTTTTATTTTATCTGAAGCTTAAGGAGTTTCAAGTCAATGTTTCACCTTCGCTGGAGAGTGACTTAGCTGCCAGTGTAGTTCTTTAACCAAATAAATACAGTATTGGCTTTGTATTAACTCTGCAAGGCTTCGGTACTAAGACTGACTTGGCTTGCTTTTTCTGGATTTCTGTTGTCTACCTGAAGCTTTGTTTTAGCCTGTTGAGCTGTATCAGCAAATATCAGATAACCGGGTAACTATTACCTAGGTTATTTTTGGTCTAGCTTTGAATAACTGTGTGGTGTAACACTTTATAACAATTTAGATAACACTTCATAACAATTCAGATATATTTCTGTAGCTAATGGATAGTAATAAGTAGATATTCTGCATGGGATGATACCAGAGGCCCCAGGTATAAACAAATCACCAGTGACTGAGGACTGGTCGTTTTTGGGGGGAGGAAAAACAAAACAAAACAAAAAAGCTAAAGCCTGAAGATCTGGATAAAATTGTTTTTAGGGGCTACAGAACAATGAACAAGTTTCCAACATGAGTAAACCATACTATATATAGTATATAGGATATTTAGATGTAAAGTGGAATTGCCAAACCAATGAAGGAAGAGCAGTCTGTAGAGCATTTTGGGGATGGTATAAAATTGCCTCAAGCAGACATTACAGATAGGAAGAAACAACCCAACCACCAGCATCCTCATCTTCCTGGTGAAAAACTGGGGACCGACAATCTGCTGTAACGAGGGAAGAGTGTACAATGACCGTGGGACTCTGCGGAGCAGTGAGTATAACACTGGATGAATGGTTTGATACAGGGAAGTGTTTAAGTATGTGACATATACTGGCTGCATTATTTTAGATATTTTATTTTCTCTATAGTAACTGAAGGATTTAGACTTTTAATGCCATTGTGGCTGGACCAATAACTATTTGATTACTGTTAAGATTTCAGACTAATAAATTCTTGAATTCTCATCTAAATGGTGTTCCTTTAAGTGCATATAACTTATGCAGGGCTCAGTGCATCTCCAAGCTGTAAAAACAAAATATGCCTCGTGTTAAAAGAGGATCTGTAGGGGTTCACTGTTCCTTTTTTGTTCCTTGAATCATTCCTTAATTTAATTTATTTAGTGGCTGCGTTGTGTAAACTATGGAAAACCTTGCTCCCTTTCATATATTCAAAGGAATTGTAGAAATTCAACCTGCAAATGGGTTCTGCAGTCTGGACCGGCAAGGGTAGTTCTAGATCCAAGAATCAAAGAGTTACCAGTACCTGTGGGCCAGGTTTCTCCTGTTGGTTAAACTCTTGGGCAGACCTCTTTTGTGTGGACTTCAGGGATGATTCTGTGGACACGCTTAGCTCCACTGATTGTGTTAGATGCTTAAGAAACTTTAGGGTTTCAGAGTATCCTTGCAAGTGGTAGCTATTGTCTGATTTTGAGTTACTGAATGCCTAAATTGGAGGTACCTGAGTGTCATCACCATGTTTCTTTTTTGTAGAAGTCTAACTCTTTCAGACCTGGAGTGAGGTTTATGCTCCTACTAGAACAGCAGGAGGGAGAGTGAATTGGTTGGGGCACTAAATCCGGGTACTGCTTCCCAGCCAAGACCCACAAACTGTAATATATGGTGGAGTAGAAACGTTTCAGTTATGCCATAATCGTACTAACGCAGACTTCGTCAGCTTCTGTGTGAATAAAACTATTAGCGCTGCATCTTTGAGCTTTGCATTTACTTTGAAATCTTTTATGTTAGGAACGATTGATTGGTTTGTTCACCTGTGCTGCATTGGATTGTTACATTAGCAGAATAAAATTATTTTTAGGAAATCAACCACTGAATTTAAAAATAGGGCTCAACTGTGTTACAGAGAAGGAATATCAAATCTTTCTGTTGAATGAAAAGTGTTAATATGGAATGTAACAAACAACAGTATTTGACAAAACCTATATCTTTCTCCTTCACTGGTTTAGATCATTTTTGTGAGTTTGCTTCTGTTGATTAATAGTACTACAAATTACTTTGAACTATACTTTGCTACCTTTTATTACCTGTCAGGTGGATAATAGTAAAATATATAGTAGAAAAACATACAGATTAGTGCACACAGTTACAAGTAAATAGCAAAGGATTAAAATTAATGCCCTTGTTGCTGTTTAACATATGGCGATTTATTTTCTTATTTCACAAACTTTGACCATTTAATTTTTTCATTGAAAGCAGAATATTTTGTATTTGACAATGTATAAAAAGATAGAATCAGAATCCTCCTTTTGAGCAATTGGACAGTGAAGAATTGTTTGTCTTCTAGGATTCTTGTAGGAATACAGTTAAAGGCTGAGATATGATGGCAAAGCTACTGAAAGCGTTTTCAGAGATAATCATCCAGAAATCACATCCCAGTTATTGCAGACTTTCATTTAAACTAGATGATGCACCTATATAAAACTTTTTCCCTAGTCTCAGTGAGGATAGACTTTGCTGCTCAGATGTGCTCTCAGGTGAGGATAGACTTTATTCCTTAGAGGGTCATGGGGTCCTATGCTTACATAATGATAGAAGGTGTCACTTGAGAGCTCCTTCAAGGCTCTTTATCTCTTCTGCAGAGAGACTGAAAGGCCAGTAGGTTTCATTTCAGTGACTCCAACTGGATTGCGTGTTGCATAAGAATTTGCTGCACTTAATTTAACAAAACATTTTCTCTAAGGATGATAAGTCTTTTGATACCAGCTTATTCCAGCTTTTCTGAACAGCATTCCATTAACAGGTGTGTAATGCTGCTTTATGTTCCATGATGTATGCTTTCTCAGGATGTAGTTCCATTAGGTGAGCTTTGGCAGTGCAAAGTCTTTAGCATCTCAAGTACAGTGTGAGGCTCAGGCACCCAACAGGGACGTTTCTGTGAGTCTTGTGCATAGTGTAATGAGAATGCACGTTGGTACTCAAAACAGGTGAGGCAGTTGACGTACACCTGCTATTTGCCTCCTGCTTCCTCCAGGGTTCTGAATGTTATTTGTATTTTAAAAGGACTAAGATGGAGAGGAGGTGTCCAAGTCCTTTCCTCTAATTAGTTGAAGCTTTGCTCTATGTGTCCTTATGCTTTGTCACTGAATGCTGTAGGCTTTGAGTGAAGTACGGTGTCCACACGTCTTTAACGATATTTATGACAATACCTCTTGAAGGATATTTTGCAAAGATTAGTAACCATTTTATATTATTTCACATATTTTTAGACATACAGATATTCAAACCTATTCATTATTGCCTTATTTTCTTCATCTGTCAGTAGTAATAAGTCCATGTAAAATTTTCCATGCTTAGGAAAGGCCCAGTTGTATTGCAAGCAGGCAAAACTGTTAAGTGTTCACCTGTGCGTCTTTGTTCCTTTCCTGCACAGACAAGCACCATTAGAGCAGGACAGAGGTAGTCTGGAGCTTTTGGGCAAGCCTCCCCCTTAAGGATGATCTGTGCTTTTCAGTTATCCCTGTGCTTATCAGAATCAACTAACGAATTGCAGCAGGACAGATGCAGCCAAGGTCCCTCTTACCTCAGTAATGCTTTTGAGTAGTTTTCATACCATGATACTTGTGAATTAAATTTTTTAGCATATATAGCATATTCTAAAATCTTTACTTTTCAAGTCTCTTAAACAAATCCATGGGAAAAAAACCACCAAACCCTTTTAGATCATTATGGTTTTTTTCCCCCTCTCATTTTCCTACTCTGTAGCTCTGCTGAATACCTGATATCATTCAACTAAACTCTGCTCTGCATGGTCTATTTTGCTCTCCTGTGTATTTCTCCTTATCTGTCATATAATAGGTGTTAGGGTTGATAGTTTTTAGAACTGTTGTGAGAGATCATTACTCTAATTTATGTTAGCTCAGTAACCTGTGCTTGCCAGTCACTGCCTTTCAGGCTTTACTTCATTTGTGTTTGTTACTCTAGCACACTCTTCAAGGAGTTAGCATCCTTCCCTGTTCCTCCTCAATCTGAAGCCTGCTATTTGTCAGTAGTCCCCTGATTTTAAAAGATCATTCTGAAAATACGAATCTATCTCTCCACTTCAATTGGCCTTAGTATCAATACTAAAAGTACTTCATCTCGATATAAAATAGTCTATCTTTGGTATCTAGTTCACACACACACACACACACAGACACACACACGCAGAAAAAACCCTCTTTCACTCCCTAGTACACTGATTTGTTTAAAATTGTTGAAATTCCTTGAATGCTGAAAGATATAGGCATTTGATTCAGACCAAGTTTATGATCAATAGCTGCTTGATGTTCCATTCCCCCCACACTGAACTGAAGTATATAGGTAAATCACAACTGGAAAACAGCTACAAAAAAGTTTGAAGTCATGTCAGAGTGAATTGTACTGGGGAAACAGATGGGAATAGATACTTAAATACTAACTCATTAACAGAGGTGGCAATGAGGAAGCCCTGGAAGACTTTAGAAGTCATTATAGGATAGATGGAAAGTAAATCAATAGCTGGGAGATATGAAGGCGATCTTGACATAAATAAATGTTAAGGAAGAGCAGGACTTAGTTATTAGGTTGCAAAGAGCAGAAAAAGGTATGGACTCAAAATCTCTTAAGAAAAAAATGATAATCACAGTTAAAACATAGCAAGAGGTTATGTTTCTAGCTGAAATGAAAGAACTGAGAAAGGGTGAATGGGTTTTGTCATATAATTACAAACCTTAATCAAGGGAGTTCATGAAAATGGGACAATAAAAAGACATTAGTACAGGAGTACTTGTTATGCCATAACCCTGACATTTGTTTACTTTTTAGAAGAATATTGCAGTTTACTCAGGATCAGAAATGTATTGTGGGAGGTGTTATACAAACAGAGGGAAGGTCTCTGCCGTGCGTAGTCACAGAACTTATAAAGCTAACTTCAGTAAAAATCAAGGTAGACGATTTCGGAAGAAACATTTTTGCTCAATCTGAACTAATCAAATTGAGGTATGAAATGTAATGGTCTGTGGTGTCCTGTTCAGAACAGGTGATCCAGCTGGCCTTTCTTGGTCTTAAAAGTCTATGACACTAAGATTTATTTTTGTGTTTAATAAGAGTCAAATCCTCCAAACTGCAGAGTGTCCTTAGTTCAGAGACAGCTGGTCTAGAGCTTTTGGGTGGAGTAGAGAGGCGTACTAAACAGAAAGGCCTAAGAGGTAGAAATATGTAATTCTGCTGCTCAAAGTTAAGGTCTTTGGAGTGTCAGTGGTTCATCCACCTACAGCATTCAGAGAAATGGCTAGGTGGAGAAAAACGCCATAAAACCTGCTGAATGATTCTGCTCTCATCAGGCATTAAAACATGTTCTATAGGTAAAGAACAGCTATAATAGCTATTGCTGTGTGATTTTAAATGAAAAAGAGAGAATCCACGTCACTGAGTTGGAAAGGAGGTAAGGGTTTTCTTAGACCATCTCTTTGTTAAATCAGAAGGCACAGTTGAATGCGTTTTACGTACAACTGATTAAATTTTTCTCCTAAGTTTATTATAATGCCAAGTTTATTATAATGCCATTAATCCCAAGTGACAGCTGAAAAAAGTCACTTTTCAGGATCTATTTTTAATGGAAATATTTTTAACTATTCGGGAAACTTCTTATTTGGATTTAAATATTCCCTACAATCCTTGCTTCTCAGAATTTCCTCACTATGATAGCATATGACAAATGACGAGTACAAATATGAATCAACATACAAATATCAACAGTAAATTGTATTATTAAAGTATATCTTTCAGATCTTGTTAGTTGTAGGATGTGTAATAATAGTTGAATGTGTTGGTAATGCACATACAGTAATTTGATAAGTGCAAGCATCGGTGAAACAGGATTGCAGCACTCCACTTCCTGTCTATTTCAAGTCGGTATGTGGAGAAATGATCCTTGAAAAAATATTCCTCATCTTTTTAACACTATTTTAAAAGCAATTATGATTTTTGTATTGTAAACATTTCAAACATGTTATGCAGTGGAAAAAATAAACAAATCACTTATTTGTGGGGACTCTGTGTCTATTGCATCCATATTTTGGCTTAAACTGGCTTTTATGAGATATTTAAGGCCTTAGCCCTTGAATTCTTAGGATTTTGTTAGCTTGGGGTGAAGAATGCCATTTAATTCAGCTTTCTCTTCAAGCACCAGTTAGAGAAAAATCCTTACACAATACAAATTTTGAATAACCTCCAAGATCATTTTTAGGGCGTATGAGGTTATCTCCTCTTGTTGACCTTCTAAAATTCTCCCAAAGTGAAGTGATCAATTCATATCGATAAAAGATTTAAATAAAATTTCTTCTAAACACAGTTCTCCCATTGGACCCAGAAGGCCTTGTAACAATATACTTAAGTTAGTTCTAGATGCAATGTGTTTCTTGTGATGTCAAAATTTTTTTTTTTGAGTGTTCCCTTCTAAGGGGGAAAAAAGAAACCAACCTGGCTGTCCTTATCAGAAATATGAACTAACTAGAATATTCAGCCAGCTACTTAATTACTTCCAAACTGAAAGCCAAATCTAATATGAAGCACAGCCATCTGATTAGCATGTCCGACTTGATTATCAAGCAGATTTGATGGGATATTGACTCTTGTTTCTTAACCACTTGGTGGGAGAGTCCTTTTTAGGCTCCTAGCACACTTTAAGTTAGACTGTTGAGGAGAAAAGAGCTATTTGTTTCTTTTAGATTGTTGAAAACTATTTCAAAGCAGTTTACCTGCGTAACACTGACGTAAGGGGCTTAAACAGAGAGTTGGGAGAGGAAAAACCATATCTCTGTATACCAGATGTTTTAGCAGCTGTAATTAATTCTATTAAAATCCTTAAGATAAAAGGTCTTCATGACTGAAAAAATAGTAGCTGTAGAGATAACAGATCTGTGATATTTTTGCAAGCAGTGTTCTTGCCATACGATTGGCTTATTTGTCTACTTTGTTCAGTATTTATTGTCTGTTGTGTAGAATTTAAAACATGCTAAACCCATTTCGCAAGGAATGTTGCTCAAGTGTCTGCGGCAAACCGAGCAGCTAAAACTCTCAGTTCAGATCCCATTCTTCAAAAGGCTAGTGGTTGATCTTATCCTTTAACATGTAGCAAACTCTAGAAATACTTTTTTTCATCCTTGTTATGATTTAGTGCTGTTTGAGCAGCACTATCTAATGCTGCTGTAATGATCTCAGTAATGATCCAATATTTCTAGGTAATGCTAACAAATTAAAATAAAATGCTTTTAATCACATTAAAACCCTGTTTGAATGAACGTTATATTACTTAATGACAGTTTCTTAAAGTCATTTTGAACTATTTGTCTGTGATGAACTTTGTTCCAAAGAAGTCGTCTTTCTTCCCCTCATATTAGTAGACTTAAACCTGAGGAGGAATAGTGACTCTGGCAGGTTTAAGTCTACTAATACAAGGGGAAGATCAATAGCTTAAAAAACCCTCCTTCACAATGTCACTCATTTGGTTGTTACTGTGTTAATGATCAAAACTGTAGAGAATAGTAAATAACTGAGTCCTGACGCTTTCCATTAACCTGGAAGAAATGCCTAAATAAATATATTCAAAGTTCTAGTAAAGGCCAGTTTTGTTTAACATTGTTAAACTGACATTATACGGAAGTAAATAGACTCTACTGAGCAAGATTTACACTGCAATTGGTGTCAGTGATATCTTAGAAAAAGCTGTGATTCTTCATAGTAGATTAAAGCATGTGCTTTTGGTGTTTTTTTTTTCTTTTTCAGTTCAGTACTGTAAACTGAGGTCTGTCAGGCAAGGGAACTGTACAGTGCACGTTGATCAACATTTAGGAAGTTCAGATCTTAGATCCAGATGGATGCTCAATGTATAACTGCAGAAGACCATAACTGTGATCCAGTTGATTGTCATTTAATTGTATTTTTATTTGTATGAACTATAAGTTGTATGAATATACTAAAGTATCCTATTTCCTCTCTCCACCAGGAAGTTAAAGGGCATTTCTTTCTATTCCAGATATCCAAATATTTTAGTTAAAAACAAACATCACCACCACATGCTATTCCTAGGTACTTTTGAAGAGTCTAGAATCTGTAAGTTTAATTTTCAACTGCCAATGGTGGTTTTGGGAAGGAAAATTTGGCTCTTCTCTATCGTGTAAATAAATGCATTCAGCATATCTTTTGAATGTATCGTAGGGTTAATGTCTTCATGATTCACTGTGGTGGTAGTCTTGCATGGAAATACTTGAATGATACTTAACCTGAATCTACTCTCTGGAAAGGGCTCTGTGCTTGTGTGTGTATATGATTTGCAGTGCTTCATTGAGCAGAATCTACAGCATAAATTATCTCTATGGCAGGACTGTGCCTGTGGAGGAAAAATAACTTCAGCCATGGGTTACTTTGCACCTGTCTGTTCTGCCAGGTGGAGACTGAAGTTTAATAAATGTGTACTTCTAACCTTGTCTCTGTGGGTCGCTTGTAAGCGGCTGGTAAAATCTTAACTTCCTAGGGGTTAAGAAAGGAATATAAGGTTTGTTTGGTAGTGGTTCTTGCTGTTGCTTGTGATGCAGAGCTTTTAGCACTGAAAGGAGCCCTGGCTGGTCTTTGGAATAACAAGATGGCTTTGGAATGGGGGAGGGAGGGGTAAAAGTATAATTGTATTAATTTTCTCTGTGGATGAACTGGTTGTAGATAGTAAGTCAACAGATCCGTTGAATGTCAGCTGCATGCAACAGAGAGAACCATCATAATCTTAGAAAACCAGGAATCCTTGTTACCAGCTTCTTAGGAACTTTGTTTATAACTCATAGATGTTAGAAGATTGGCATCTCCAAAACTTTTCCCAAACAGATTGTCATTTTTATGAACCGACAGAATCAGACTATCAAAAGAATTGTTGCATCAAGTTGGGCTGTTTAGTTTTAAAAATTTGAAAAACACCTCTCCCTATAACACCTCCCTAAGCAAAATAGTATGAAGTGATCGTGTTAGGGAATTATTCTAATAGTCATAGGCTGTTGTTGATTTGTGATTCAATCCCAAGAACTTTTCCTTTGGCAGGCAGCAGCGTTTCCATTTGTGTGTGCATTTGTGTTGTCTCTGAGCAGGGTCTGAGTGAGTAACATTGACTAGAGAGTTGTTTGATGATGTTAGTTTTTCTCTCTAAAATAGATTTGGCTTAATGTTCGTAGGAACTTCACGTTGTCATTGTCTGGTTTTGCACTCAGGGGACCTGGAGAAGGGAAAATGTGTAGCAGGAATGTGTGAAGTCCTTTCTGCTTCCTTTATCAGTCTATGGGAAGTTGAAAGTTGTTTAAATGATTACTAGTTGCCAGAGTCGCAACATTTTGGCCAATATATATTGTCTGAATTTATAGAAGGTAGATTCTGTAAGAAGTACCTAAGCAGTGCAAAGAGGCGGAGCACTTGGCATCTTACTCATGTCTGAATGCAAATCAGACAGCAGCTTCCATTGCTCTGCTTAAACAAATTTAAGGAAAAAATATATTCGGAAATGGTAGGGAAATGGTTGGAAGGTTGTAATAATATTACTACGTATGTTAATTTCTACAGGAGCTGTTGTGACAAGGTCTCGTTGCACAAGAATGTAGTAAGGCAGAATTTCTGACCCCAACTGCTTACAGTTTGAATTGAGATGCGGTGATGAGTGACTGTAACAAATGGGAACAGAGGAGAAAAGTGAAAAGGACCGTGATCAGAAGATGTTGTTACATAGATGCCTTGTTGTATAAATTAAAGATTTGAGGTGGGCTGTATAAAATGGACACGTTAATTATATCCATAGTCTCAGCTGGCCACTTGCCTAGCCAATATGAGCTGGCAATTTACCATAGCTATTGTGGTAGAAAGGGGTATTGAGGAGGGAATTGAAATCAATGAATACAAAGCAGGAAAACATAGGAAATCAGATTAAGTGCTAAATAACCCTAAGCTGAACTCTGTGCCTCCCTTGCAGTCTGAATTCTGTTGCTCTTCACAAACTTTTCAGGGTCTTTGACCAGGTGGAAGCTCCTCATTGAATACAGGCCTTCACTCTCTGGCTCTTTATTTTGCATTATTGATGTGGAATTGCAGCAACAACAGAAGAAACAAAGGAACAAAGGCACGTAATCCTAGTTGTTCTTTGAAACTGGCTGGACATTTGCAGATTTCAGGTGTACAGGCTGTTTTACAAACTGTGTGCACCTTTCCAGCTAGTGATAACACCTTTGAGAACATTAACTTGAAGATCTCACTGACATATGTAAATGAAAATAAACCCAGTAGCTCGGGTGTGTCATGCACAATATTGGTTCACAGAGTTGGCTTCTACTAGCAATGTCTAAGCAATGGCTGGAGGAGAATAACTGTTGTCTCTGTTGCTGATCCAGTCATGCATTATGTTGAGTGCAAAAACCTACAGATGACAGCAATTCGGAAGTCACTGCTGTATGAAGCTGTATGAAAATTTTGGTGTCTGAAGAAAGCAGAAAAGATTAAGATGGTTAAGATGGAGCCCCCTGAGAAGGCGGCTCAGCCAGCGGGACATGTTGATTGTTGAGGGAGTAACAGGTAGGAGGAGGTGAGGAAAAAAAAAAAAAATCTGTTTCCAAGTATCATTTCCAAGCATACTAAGTGGAGTATTGCGCTTCTGTTTCATATACGCTTACATGGAAAGAGTGCTCTGGTGTCTGATGGGGCGTCTCTTCACGACATCACTATGCTTGGAGTCCAAAAACCCTTCTTGGCCACTTGCAGGGACCTTATGGAGAAGGCACTGTCTAAGCCTTCTCTTCTTGATTTAGTTTTGTACCTTTTTGGGAGCTTATAGAAGACGTTCTATTAGCCTTTATATTTTGTTTTCTACGGACGCATTTCTGTCGTGTGAGTGTTTTGACACACAGCAGCCCTGTGCAACATTAATCACCCATGCAAATGGTTTATGGATTGCTCCATAATAAAAGTTCTAGTCTCAGGGTTCTCCTTGCAGAGCTTTCAGCTGTGCCTTGCTCAAAGAAAAATCCACAGTAGCTGGCACTTCTAATTTGATATAAGCGAAAATATATTGGCTTTGAGTGACATTGGGCTAATGTGCACAGTGAGATGACATTTCTAATTTGTCTTTTCAAACACATTAGCCCTCAGGAGTCAGTTCATAATTATTTGTAGTGATTATTTTAATGTATTGGTTATTGATGCATTAGGATTGCGTTTATGAGCGATGGCAAGGGCATCTAGAGCCTGTATCCCTTTTATTATTTCGACCCCAATGAAAATAAGTAAATATTATGCTCACAAACTAGTCATAATTCTTTCTATTTTGAATGACTTTCTATTGGAAAGAGGCTCTGTATTTCAGATGAGAAATATTGGAAAAGCATGCGGTCTCTCAATCCTAGGGTCTAATTCTTGTAGTTTAAAATGGCAATAACAAGCTTGATATATACTTATAGGAAACAGATCATACTTAGTATATTGTTTATTCTGATATGCCGAATCTTTAATTTTCATTGTTATTACTGCTGCTTTGAATATAAATGGGTCCCTGGTTATTTTGAGTAGAGATGAGTGCTTTCTACCCAAAGAAGCTAAATTGTGCCACATCCTCCTGCTGTGTCTTATCGCTGATAGGTGCAACGGTTGGGATACTCAGGGAAAGGAAGTGGGCAAGGGGACAGTCATCCTTCTCTCAACATGCTCACCTGTCTTCTGGTGTTCAGCAGGTTATGCGATTCCTGAACTAGACCGTGCTGTTTAATAGCCATCTCCGTACCACTCTTCCATGACTTTTTAAAACCGAAGTCACTTATACTTTTGACTTTCACAGTCTTCTGTAACAATAATTCCCATGCTATGATTGTGCGTTATGATTGTGAAAAAATACTTCCTTTTCTTTTATTTTTAAACTTGGTGCCTGATTATATCAATATGTTGTATGATGAGAAACAGCAACTAGCTGTTCTTTTCACCTTCACAGTTTCACAGGTCCCAACTGTATCTGTCATCAGTTATTGCTTTTATAAACCAAAGAATCCTACTTTATTTAGTATTTCTGCATGTAGATGTTATTCTGTCTCTGATATTCCTTCTTTCTATGTTTTTTTTGAACATAGCTCAACTTTGCTCCAAACTTGCAGTTCTGTTTTCAGTCCCAGGGCTCCAGGGACTTTTGATCTCTGCTGCAGAGTAGATGAGGAGTCTCGCTACACATCCAGAGGCATGAGTTCAAGTGTTGCCTTGAACCTGTGTGAAGGCGGCTGTCAGTTAAGGCAACTGTAGCTGGGTACCTGGTAATTTAGGCTGAGAGTAAACAAAGGTGGCTGAACACAATGCTGAGAAAATGACCCTCTTGTGTTTTGTTGGCTCCTGAAACTGACGTGCCTTAAACAAGTTTGTGTGATGAGGATCTGTGTTTGAGACTGACCTGCTGGAATATTTATTAGGGTTCATAGATCAGTGAATTATCTAGGCAATACAGCAGAAGCAAGTAATTCTGTTACTAAGAGTTTACAGCAGCACGTTTTTTTCTGATTTAATCTCGTACCGTTCTAATTGTTAACAAAAAAGAAAAACACATCTTATAATGAGAAAATATATGTAGAAGGAGGCAGTAAATTAGACAGATATAATAAGAAGGATTTTTCATAATATTGTTTTTCATAACAAATCTAAAGTATTTTAAAGTTTGTCACATTTCATAATGCAAGCTGAGATTAATATAATAATTTATGTGAAGTACAATCTAGGCCACTTCATGGACCCAGAGTGCTCTTTTTCTAACACTTCAAACATTTTCTGTCTCAAACAGAAGCTTCAGTTGTAGTAAGAAATCTACTATTAAAAAAAAAAAGCGGTATATAAATACAAATTCTATCGCTGCTTCTAGTTCTTAGGGAAAGGAAGAATACAGAGCATCTCATGCATCAATTTGTAAATTGTTACATTTTTTGTTTTCATAAAACTGGTTGTAGGCGTGACAAACACAATTTATTATCTGTTTGGACTGCAGACAAATACTTGAATGACTTCAGTTTTGCAAGAGCTAAATCAAGGCCCATATTTTATCATCATATTCTTTTACGAAAGACCTTGAACATGAGAAGAAATGCCCCAAATATAAACTATTTCTTATAATTACTGGACGACCAAGGAATTATATTATGTATACTTTGTAAACACTCTCTCTAGTCCAGATCATCATAAGATATCCTCATGGTCACCAAATGCATGTATTTAAGGTGCGCTATTTGATAAATGTGTTTGTACTTAGAACGCTGCATTTTGCATTCTAGTCTTGTGACAGTCAGAGCTAATCTCTAGCTTCAACAAATTTCATAGACTAGCTTAAGTGCTACAACAAGTGATTTTGGACTGATGCTGTGAAACTGGGCTGTTTTGGTATTTTAATTAATATTTTATGATCAGAAGTAACTATTTAATAAGTTGCATATTAAAAACATATACAGCCAAAGCAACAAATATCTTCCAAGTAAAAGACTTGAATGACTGAAGGATACGAAAAGTCCTGTTCCTGTTAGCTTATCAGTTTAAATGCAACTTGATCGTTTATGACAAATTTAGTTATTGCTCAGAATGGATAAGTGGATACCTGATTCTTTTTTGACATGCTGACTGAACTATTCATTATCTTCCCTTGTCTATATATGTTCCCTCTAATATATTAAGGTTAAAGAGACATGTATAGAGCTAAGCAAAAAGTTTGTGCTGTCTCCCTTTAGCTCTTCCTATCAATAGAAGTTTTTATTCTCCAGATCAACATTTATTTTCCAGTTCAACATGTTCAATATATTTCACGAGCACTGAAAAGTTTACTTTCAAAACAACAATCTCATCACTTTGTGGTTTTTTTTTCTGCCTTTCCTAGATTGCCCTGAAGGAGAGCAACGTTTTAAAAAAAAAAAAAAAAAAAAAAAACAGAACAAATCAAAACAAACCCCCAAAAACCAGTACTTTCAGGGGCAGAAGCTTGTAGGAGAAATGGAGTCACACAAGGAAATTTATGATCGTTTGATCAGGCTCCCAGTTGTTTGGCTTTTACCTTGTGTTTCTGATTTGCCATAGGTGGTAGAAGTATTGCTTTGTGTTACTCCACAGATAATTCAGTAAGCAAATGTTTTTGTTCCTGCCAAAGGGTTGGAGAGAAATAAAAACTCAGTTTCCTGTAGTTGCTTTTTGAGCATTCAGTTCCAATGGCACAGTATCAAAGAGCCTAGAAAGATACCAAATGAGAAAGTCAGAAAGACACAATATTTTTCTTGTTGGAGCTACAGGAAAATGAAGTGCCAGCTTCCCTTATTCCCTTAATGCCCGAATTCTGCCAGTGAGGGAGGGAGTCCCCATTATCCATAAACCCCAGCCCCCCCGGAAGAGGCAGTGTCCTCTCAGCTGCTGAAGGGGACCTGGGCGAGGAAGCTGACATCGCCTCGTTTGGGGCCACTCTTGTGTGCAAAGTCAATTGCTCGCTATTCCTGTCCACAGTAGGCATATGTTCTTAAGGCCTCTCATGATTTGGAAGAAGTCAACTTTATATTTCCCAGAAAATACGCTCTCCACAGTTGTTTAATATACAAAATACATTATTCTCTGTCCATAATCTGTCTTTTGCCTCATACCTTGAATTTTGGTTGTATGGAGAGATGCACATTTGGAAGTTATTCTACAGTTGCTTCTTTTTCTTAAACAATAGGGTAAACAAAAACTATACTAACTGGGACTGCTGAGGAGGTCATACCACCTGTGGCAGTTTTCAGGTTGCATGGAGAGCCACAGATGGTGACTGATATGGTGGGGAGTAACTGCTTTGTCACAGCTAGCTGTGGCCAAAACTTGCTGCTTTTCCATGTTCTGAAATACGTATTTCCCATTAATGCGCCACGAAATGGCACATTTTAGGCAAAAGGATATGCAAAACCAGTCATTAAACATGATCTTTTACTTGTTTCAGCCAGTACTTAAAGCATACTCTGGGTCTTAGAAGGGGGAAAACAGTTTGCTCTACCTCAGTTACAAAAAGGACGTGGAAGGCTTTGCAAAGGGAATGATGGAAACCTGCAGACACATATCTTTTACTTGAAGGCTAGATGTGAGCCAAAAGCCAAATGTTCCCAGAATTTGGCCTGTTTGCAAACCCCTCTGTTCAGAGGCAGTCATGTTTTGGTTGCGGCTGAGCCTATATCTAGAACTCTCTGGTCTTCCCACTAAAACAGTGCGTTTTCCCCAGGAAATTGTGGGGAAGGGCACAAATATGTTGTTTGTTGTCTAAAACTCTGAAATGGTGCAGATGCAGTAACAGATTTTGCTGTTGATACTGGCTTTTCCTGCTCCATTAATCTCTTCATTGTTCCCTGATGCTGTGAGAAAGCGCGCTGCGCTTGTCTTGATGACCTTGACCCATGAGCAAGGGCTGCACCGCTTCCCAAGTTGTTAGGTGTGAGCAGGACACAACTTCTCACAAAGCCAAAAGACTGCTGCTTGCATTTTCCCCAGACCTTGGATTACATGATGTTTTCTACGTAACAAGAGCAAGTGAACAATGAAGGTCTTGCCTTGCTGGAGGCTAGGGCAAGACTGAAAGACTTGTGACTTTGGTTGTGTTTGGAAAGCTGCTAATTTCATAATCCTTTCTAGCATGCCTGTTTTTTTCCATTTGAAGTAACAGACTTCTGGAGGAGCTTGAAATTATTACAAATAAGGAAAGTTGCTTGCAGAGCTGTTGAAAGGAAGAGCAAAATGCATTCTTGGGAGATGAGGGAAAGGAGAGTGACGAGCGGAGCTGCAAGTGTTCGTGTGCCAGGGATGGGCCAAGCAGCTGAGATGAAAATGCTGGGATGGGGTGAGTGACAATGAATTCATTTGCCATCTTGAAAAGTGTGCTAGATTCACCTTGTCTAGGCACAACCTCGTTGCCTTTGTTAGCACTGACTCCTTGAATGTCACCTTTCTGTGACTCCAAGACCGTGTTGTAGAGCTTGGGGAGTTTGTGTTTAATTTTGGATGAGGTCATGGATTTCCCTTGTGACCTACGGTAAATTGCCTAGTTCCTCTCCTGGAAAACAGAGAGAACTACCCCTCCTTTACCACAGTGCTAGCACATCTGTATTAATCTATACCATATGTGCTGTATCTCCTATTTTGTATAGCACATTGGGATTCAGCTGAGCTGGAGCCTCCAAGCTTTCCTACAGTGTCAATGAGCAAATATAAAGGTTCTCTTTCCAGAGCCTTGATGTGCAAATTCTTCTTTTACTTTAGCATTAACTTTGAATTATAATAGAAATCAGTATTCTAGGTGGCCTTTTCTAACACCTTATTGCTTAAAATTCTGGAAGTTTGGGGCAATGCTGGTTGCTAATTCTTTAATATTTGTAATTTTATGTTACTGCTGGCATGCTAGATTTCCATCTGCAATTTGAGTTGTTAAATCCCCTCTGCTTCCAACAGTTCACCTGGAACTATTCGCACTGCCTTCCCTCTCTCTTATCACAAGAGGTCTTCTGCTTTGCTCCTAAGGGCCACATACTGCCTTGGTGTAACTGCTGCAGCATGGTGTAAATGAAGTAGAAAATGAAAATTTCCTTCTCACTATGCTGATGATGGAGGCTATTCCTGTCTTGAATTCACTGCTGTGCTCTGTCATTTGCTGTAAGAGTTGGTTCAGATGCAGCCAGGAGAAAGTCTTAAACGACTCTGTCCCAACCCTTCAGAATGTGAAAACCCTTATTTAAGTTATTTGCAGTGTTGTGAGTATCGAATTATTTTGAATATTCTATTTATCTGTGCTTGCTCTCCCTCCCACTGCAGCTGGCGTGACTGTGTTTAAGCTTAGGGGAAGAGCATTCCAGGTGGATCTTCTTGACCAGCTCAGCTGTTCTATTTATTTCTGTTTCTAACAAAAAAAAGCTCTAGAAGTTGGTTAAATATGTTATGAACCTGTTTGCTAACCCAGCAAGACGCTGCAGGGACATGCAGGGATTTTGGGAAAAAAAAAAAAAAAAAAAAAGGGCTAGACTTTGTGTGTGGATACTACCCCCTCATAAGATGTTTCTTTCTCTACATGTCCAAGATTTAATGGGAAGAAAATGCTCTGTATAAAAGATCATGGGAAAGAGAAGAGTTATATGAATCAGGAGATTAAAATAGTCCTACTGTGGACAAATAGAAACAAATTGAAGAATTGCCTGAGTTATCAGGGTCTCCTGCTATTCCTGCTGGCTTCTGCTCAAACCAGTTTTGACTGGTTTTTGACAGTTTTGTTTGCAAAAAGACAGGAAACCAGATATAGGGGATATACTGAAGAATATAGGGGGCAGCACGAAATTATTCGGAGAAGGGCAGGGGAGGTCAGAAGAAAGCACGAGCAGAAAGTGGTGCTGGTTTATAACAGCTGATTTCTCTGCAGAGCCTGAAAAGGAGCTTTGGACATCTGAACTGGAGCATTATTTTGGCATCACCAAATAACTATGGTTTCTGTGCAGTACAGGTGCAAAACACACTGTGGCCAAACTCAAGGCTGCACTGCTGGTCTAATGATGACCAGACAGAAAGGCAGAACACAGTGACACCCTGCATTTCCTGTACTGTATCTGGGTGCTTTTGTCACTATGCAAAGGGAGGGGTGAGAAAGGATTATTTGCCCAAGTTGGTGCTGGAAGCAGGTTTTCAGGGTGGAGCAACAACAGGACCTTGGAGAAGGGAAGACCAACTGGGGGTAGGCAGCGGGTTAAGGGTCTCAAGGCCACCGAGGTGGTCAGCATTAAACTGGGTGGGCTCAGCCTCCGTAGGTGAGAAGGTGGGAGGTGAGGAGGAGGTGGGCAAACAGCTCTGTCCTGGGGCTCGGGGCAGAGCAGATGGAGCAGAAGAGAGGTTGCTGAGGATTCCTGGTTTTAGCAGCAAGTTTGGGAACCACTAACTAGCCCACAAATTAGATCTGACTGGATTCACAAGGCAGAAAGAAAGACTGGTTTTGTACGGACTGGAGAGAACCTTTTGGAGAGACCTGGTAGCGAGAAAGCACAGCCTGAAAACGTGAAAGGAAATCAGTTTTTTAATGGCTGGTAAATTTCTGAGTCTTAATGAGAAAACAGCACGGCTGTTATGTATGACATCTGTGGTGCACAGTTCAAAGGAAACCGGAACACAACTAGCAGTTCACCCTACTTAGAGGAAAAGGAGAAAAAAAAGGTCAAAATAATGCCACAGACAGCTTCTTAAAATGATGACCTGGAGCCGTTTGGCAGACCTCATGCCTTGGTGCTTCTGCATTTTGCTGATTTTATCAGGAGATGTTGAGTCTGGCCATCATCTTGCAAACTGCATAATACACCCAAATTCAGCTTCGGTCAGGGTCTTGCTTTCCCCTGCCAGACAAGCACTCGGGACATCTTAGAGGTAAAATTTTAACTGGGTTTGCAAGTCTCCCTGGTGGCTCCTGAGCACTGCAGACATGGCATTGATTTGTCCTTTTTTGTCCTGCCTGGTGTCTGTTCTGTGCCGTGTGACAACAGGAGAGTTAAAACGGTTAAATTGCCAGGGTGCTAATAATAAATACAGGAAAGAACAAAACTTTCACCTGTAACTCATGAAAACGTAGGGGAGAGGGTGGAGGAAAGGAAAGGCAGCTGTTTTTTTGGATGTTTTTTCCTGGCAGGTCTATCCGTCAAGAGGAAATCTGCCATCATGTAGTGTTTTTAGTCCAGAAGTTCCCCTAATTGCTTTGCTGAAATCCTTACAAATTGATTTGCAGATTACTTTGACATCATTTCTCTTGCTACTGAAATGTCATTTTTGCTAATAATAGACATTTTGAAACAGGAAATGAATAATGTACAATCCATTTGAAATTTTAAAGGTGAGTTCACGGAGGCAGAATGTAATTTGCCAGGCAGAGCTGGGATCGTTACCTGTGCTCTTCCAGTGAATGTCACAGGATGTTTCGCGACCGCGGGAAGGGAGGCCCTTGCGGAAAACGCAGCCCTGTGGAATCGAATTGATTTTGAGGTGTTTGTACCAGCATTTGTCACATCACGGGATGAAATTTGTTACCCTAAAGTCAATGGACAGGCTTCCCCACCCCTGTCAGGGTTTACTAACATGAGGCTAATTGCTCTGTTCTCTGTTGAAACAGAGAAGTGACTTTTTTTATGGTGCTTCCTGTAGCAGAGTCTTCCGTATGAAGCCTGGAGAGGTCCGATTCTGTCTAATCCCAACGGCGAATTCTTCAGAGAAGTCCTACAGCGAGTACGCGTGGCCAGTCACGATTTACAAGGCCCAAACATCCTAATCGCTTCCCATGGCATGCACGCTTAAAGTATCAGCTTCTACTAAATTGTACTACTTTATAAAATGGATTTCTGAAGGTTAAACATTTTTTTTCATGATGTCCAGTAAATAATTATAAAACTATCAAGACCTCTTAACTAGGCCACAGAATGATTCACCTTTAATGAAATGGAGGTGTACAAGCCTCAGATATCACTTACTTTAAAGAGAGGATCTGTTGGGCTTTTCAGTAACAGCAGCATCAAAAAGACTCAAAATATAAATAATTGGTTGAATTTGCAGACACATGGCTGGATTGCAAGCTAATGTAATTTCAGTGATTTTCCCCAAAGCTAATACAAATTCATGTTTATTTGAGCAGAGCTAGGAAGCCCTTACCTTAAAGTAAATCAGATTTATTTTTACTTAACTCTCTCAAGGAATACTGAATTGTTTAACATGGATTATATCACAGTGATTATGTTGAGAAAATAATTGAACTATTAAAAATAGTCGCTGCTTGAGATTTCTATCTGAGAGTTTGCCTTATGCATACAAAATGGTCTGAACAATAGAAACAAACATATAATTATGGGTTTTTAAGTGCCATTATAATTAAACAGTCGCTTAAATGTGAAATCAGACTTTACAATGTTGAAAATAAATGTACATTTATTCTCACATGTTAATTCTGTTCAGTTGCAGTCTCTTACCACACTTTTTTTCTTCAGTTTTCCAGCTGGATTGTTAATCCTAAGCTTAAGAAAAACAAGGATTGAAATGCACAATTAAGAGGTGCTTTGTATAAACTGTGCATGCATGTGCTTATCACAGCTGATTGGAAAGTTTTTGATATTGGGAAACTCATTTGCTGAAAAGCTTTGGGGAACCACTTCAAACACATATCTGTTAGGAAGACTCCTTAGGTTCTGGGTTGCACGTGCAGTAAAAAGGTTATTGAGAGAGCCCCTATGGGCAATGGCATGTATCATTGGTTTTATGAGACCCCCAGTTCAAACCTCAGAACTTTGGTAATTGCCTTTCTCATTCCTCATTAGCCTGTTTAAAACATCATTTAGAGATTTTCAATTCTGAGCAGTTGGTGGGCATACGAAAAAACAAACAAACAAAAAAAATATGTAGAGCTGGCTTTTGTAATCCCTTTTCCTGGACAACTTAAAATCACTTCATGGACTTCTTAGGGGTCTACAGACTGCAAATTAAAAGCCAGCTATTTGTTTATGCATGCAGGGTGGAATGTTGCCTACACAGTATGGTGGCTGCGGCATTGCTGGGAAACCAGATATCACATGCTACAGTGATTTAACACTGGATACCCAGAATAATTATATTACCTCTGCATTTTTCTCCTGCCCTTTCCAAGCCCAGATAGAGCTGTTCCAGGCCACCCTTGCAACAAGCAAAACTCAGTGGTGAAATATGAAACATTTTGTTAAGCAGAGTTTTCTGTGTGTGTTTTTGGTCTCTTTTTTTTTTTTTTCTGACCAGTCTCATTGTAAATGGTATTATGTATGATGAACCCAGTAACAGGTATGCAAGAATAGGCAATTGCTCATAAGCAGATGTGTTTATTTTAGTGGCATTGCACTTGGGCTGTTAACATGGTTTGTATTCTGGATCACAGCAAGGTCACACTTCCAGCCTGAGTGATATTATTACTTGATTTTTGTTCTAATGAAAAGGATTGCAATATGAATCTAAAATGACGGAGGAAATTGTGATTTTTATATAAATTGGCCACATTGGTGTCTGGAAATTAGCATAGCGGATATGAACCTCCTGCTTGAATTTCAAAAGGTAGCATTCTTTGCAAGCACCCTACGGATCACATTTGAGGTCATTAAGTCATTAGCAAGCAGCAGGGAAATTTCAATTTTGCTTTTTCCATTCTAACCGTTTCACTGCACAATCCCGTTTCTACTCACATTGCCACTTTTACTGAAGTTGATTTACTAACTTGATCTCTGAATAAACGTGCTGGTTATAGAAGAAAAGGTCAGAATCTGAGTAAAGCAGTTAAATCTACGTTAATATAATTATCTATCTGGATTTAATTATCACTATCCTGCTGGATATTCTGATTCTGCACTTGCTTATCCCTTGACTTCATTCTCTTGTTTGGTAATACAACTTCTCCTAATACACATAAGCCTTGCAATATAGTTCACTCACTTGCTGACATTTCACTTTGTTGATATTCATCACTAGGTATCTCAAAAATGCCTGTCAATTAATCAGTCATAAGTCTGCAGAGTGTTACTAGAGCAGAGACTAAGCACCCGGATTTCAAATGAGACTGCATTTATCAATTCATGTGACTCTCTTTAAAAAAAAAAAAAAAAAAAAAAAAAAAAAGAAATCTTACTATGTCATCACCAGCAGTCTTTAGGACAGTTGGAACACAAGGCAAACTTTGGAACAAATCCTACTGAAGTTTTTTGAGAGAGATCTCAACTTCAGTGAGTTTTGGGTCCTTCTACCGTTATCTGCTGTGATTCACAGATTGTTCTGCTCCATGATAAGAGCCTGGAACCTAGTGTGGCCTTTTACTGCTGGCTTAATGTTAGAATTTCAATGAATTTTAAGATTGCGTTGGAAAGTCATATAGAGAATTGGCTGAAAGCAACAGTAAAATATTATGGGTTAACTTTTCTTCACCTTGAGACTGTGCCTGTACTCAGAGCTGGCTCTGCTTTTAATGGCAGATTATTTTAAAATTGTTTTTTTTTTTTTTAACTTAAATGTGAGTTGGCGTTGCTTCCCTCCACGTCTGCTAGCACTGTCTGCTAATACCTCTTATCTCAAGGTACATTAAAGAGTTTGTGGTGGTTTCTTTTTTTTAAGTTTTTTTTTTTTTGGATTCAGTTATGGGGATGTATTTCTCAGAGGAAGTGGGTTGGTTGTTGAAGGGGGAATTAACTCTGATCTCTTGTCATCTGGGAGGCATGCTGTAACTGGGATTGCAGTTGTTTTGTAAAAATATGCAGTTAGTGTGCTTTTTCCCCAAGGTGACAGAGGAAAAAAAGTTTAAAATTTTTTACAAGATAGGAAAATCATCCCATCCAGATTTGTTTAGTTGTTCCACAATATCCCTTGAAGGTCTTTAGAAGATATAATCTTCCATGGTGTACTTTATTTTAGTTACACAAAACAGTTACTCTCTATGGAATTTGAGTAATGATATTTGACTAGTAAATTAGCATTGGTTGCCGTAGAAATGGGATCTCAGTGGAGAAATCAGGGGCAAAAAAAATGCCAGTCATGAAAATCAGAGTGAAGAAAATGAGATGTATGTTTAGCACAGATGCAATCCAGATCCCTGCAAAATCTTCAGTGCTGAAGCCTTCAAGTTTTAGGTGTCTAGTAACTTTTAAATCACTTTTCTACTTTATTGACCTGATTTTAGGCAGGCCGCAAGTACAGAGGGAAAGGGAGGTGGCAATGGGAAATGGACTGACCAGTATGAGGAGCTGCTGGGGACTGTGTGTGTGCCAGGAGCAGTCCAAGGCCACGGCCATGCTTACAACCGGGGCCTCAGAGTTGGGATATATACACATGTGTGTATACTTGTATGCATAACTACATATATAAATACATACACACACATGTACCTATACACATATTAGCTTGTGGCCAAGCTGATTTATCCTGGCAGTGCTCTGCAGCAGGAGCTGCGCTGGCATTGTGTGTCTGCTGAGCCCTGCAATAAAGGCGCAGATATAGATGCTGCTTTTGTTGCATTACTTTCTCAAATAGCCTGACTAAGCTGATAAAAGCATATCTGTACCTACTCTAGGGGCTCTGCTGGCAGAGCTAAGCTGACTTTGAGATAGGATTTTTGTTTTTTTCTGGTAGCATTCATAACCAACATAGCTGTTCCTGTAAAGCTTTACAGGGTAGGCTTGGCCTACATAACTGACCCAACATTTGTACTGTGCTGTGTTTTAGGCATCCCATTGTTAATGGGATGGCTGATATAATGTAATACCGCAATCTGCCAGTCAATAAAAATGCTATTTCTTCCCCAGCCTGTACACGGGCTCACCTGTTAGGACGATATTGAAAAGCTGCCAGTTGCGTTGTGTTTGTAAACAGTGCCAGACTGGGACTGCATGCCTCATTCTGTAGGATCATGTCTGCTGAGAAATGTGGGCATTGCTCAATTAATAAGCGCCCTTTGTTCCCCTGGATTTCTCCTTGGCATTTACTCCTGGGGAGGCAGCTCCCACGAGCAGCTTTATCTTTGGCTCAGGGAAAAGACACAGTGTGGTAGTCTCGCACCATATTTATCATCATCTCAGCTGCCTTGCAAAGGAAGCTGCAAGCATTATGATGAATGGAGAAGACTTGACCAAATTAGCTATAGTTTCGGTAAGCGGCGTTCTCCAGCTTCGGACAGTGTGTGATTTCTGATAGCCGTGCTGCACAGTGGAGCTCTGATCTCTCGTTCTTTAGTCTATCTGCAGATGATCGCTGCCTTTTAAAGGAGTTTTGCCTGGTCAAGTAGTAAAATTGCTGTACCGCCATCTTTGGCAATGGTACAGAATAAAGACTTTCTCTACCCTTGCACTGCCATTTCTCTGGTGGTCAAAGATTTGCAGCATCCCGTTGGGGTCATGCACAGCACAACATCCCCCCCGGTCACTTAGGTGCAAATTAGATGCACATGCAGGGAAGAGGATACTAATGAATTCACTTTAATAGAGGGCTTTGTCACTTAAACTGAGCTCCGGTAACAGTACTGCTCATTTATATTAATATGATTTGAATTGTTTCCAGTGTGTTATCACTAAAGGGGCATATTGTTAGATAAGAATATTAACTTGCCCCTTGAAGAACAGAGTTCATTGTCATCTTCTGATTTGTTATCCCAGTTTGCTTCTCGCTGCTGATTTATTCCTTCCCCGAATACTTCATGTTCCTTTTAAATAAAGGACCACATAAATGATGCCAGGTGCACATGCCTTTGCTCTGGTTTGCCTATGGTGACGCTTCGCTGGTGTCCGTGGTGAGGACGACTTGGTCAGCGGCTCCCTCGCCCTTCCCCTGGAGAACATCTGCACAGAGACTGGCTCAGGCCGTGGCAATTCAGCCCATCCGCTGCCTAAAACGTGGTACTAGAAAGCCGCTCCTTCTCCTTAATCAGATGAATGAACACAAAATGTGACTCTTCCCTACTGGCTGCATTGCATTAAATGCTGAAAAAAATCTGGAGATTAAATAACGGCTCCAGAAATCAATCTCACTAGCTTCCTATCTGTTTTTTTTTTTTCTTCTAATATGCAGTGAAGATATAAAAGCCTAAAACTGCAGTAAAAAAAGTTAGATGATGAATATTCTGCTTTCAGACATTGACTTTCACTACTTTTTTAGGGGGGAAAAATTCTGTATGTAATTTAAAGTAGTATGTGTTAAAAAATAACAATGAAATAACTATAGAAGCAGAAAAGTAACTGGTGTGCATTTTATTTGTTCTCTGCTGTTCCTGGTTAGGGAATGAGTCTTCCCTTTGCACCATGCAGCTGAGCTGTAAGTTTCTGAGCTGTAAGTTTTCAGATCCCACGCTATCCCAATAGTTTGGGATCTGTGTAGAAACTGTGATGTCTGCTTGCGGTAATGAAATGTTTCCTAATCAGGAGAAAAAATCATGGAGGAAATCCTGACCTTTTCCAGCTAGCAGCCTTAGAAAGTCTTTCAAGATATTTGATAAAAGAGGTAAGTCTACAGAATAGCACAACTTCATACTGACATGTATGCAGTACCCCTCACACTTACCAGACCTATATCCTCTGAGTAATCAGTTACCTACATAATATTATAATAGGATTAATATACCATAAATGTGTTCTCTCTCTTTCAGTCCTTTATTTGTGTCCTTTTTTGTTGTTGCCATATAATGATCTTCTAAATCATTAAATGTTCTTATTTCTCTCCTGCTTCCCTAGCATTGCTCAGACTACAGGTAGCAGCAGCAGCAATGGTGTTTCCCATGTAGCTGCAGAAATGGAACAGAGCCATTGTATTTCTGCCCTTTATTAGCTTGTTCTTACCCCAACGGGATGTGCTAGCATGAGTGTCCTGTGGGTGAAATGCACTCTGGATGCTTGGTCCTTTCTTTGTCAATGGAGCAGACCCCATGGAGAAGACATGAAGGATCAGTAAGGGATGTGCATCTTCTTCCCTGTCAGTCCCTCTCCTCCTCCCCCTCCCCATCTTCTCTATGTACTTCGTACATTTAAGTGTACTTAAATGATGGAGGCATTGGCTAAAAAAGCTGGTGTTTCTGGATCAGAATAGCCTCCAAGACTGGTTTAACTGGCGCCAGAATTGAGCAAAGCCCCCTTTTTTCCCCACAGGATGGGAGGTTTAGCCTTTGGATATCTTCATGCCCCAGTGTACCAGGCAGATGAGGTCTGAAGGAGAAAGTCAAAATCAAGCTTTGTCCTATTGGCAGTTAACCTTTGGAAAATATACTTTGCCCCTTTCCCCTACTCCCAAACCTTAAACATGTTCCTACTGTGACTGGTGGATATTAACTATGAGTTATTATTTTTGTTTCCCATTCCCTCAAAAAAAAAAAAAAAACCCAACAACAAAACAGCCCAGGCTTATCTGAAGAAAAGCAGGAAAATGTCAGTCTTATTGTACAGAGAGTAATGTTGGAGCAATTCACTGTTTGGTATGTTTGCTGCACTGTACAGTAGGGCTTGTGGCGGAGACAAGAAGCTGGGATCATCCAGGCGGATATCCATTGGGTTCATCTGTTTCATGTTGACATCAACTCAAGTGCACTCAGCAGGGGCTTGTTGTGCTGAGACTGTCACCTTGAGTAATGGCTGCTCATGTGATAACTCAATGTAGCTGCTGGATAGCGCATGACTTATCGAGGCTTTCGTTGAACCACTGTACAGCACAAATTCAAGTATTTATAAAAGGGCACTGGTGGCTCTTAAAATAAATTAGAGTATTTGTTCCTCCGTGTATTTCTAGCATACTTGATTTAAGCCCGTAATCATACAAATCAGTACGGATTGCAGACTTATTTTTGCTCTTGACCTTGCTTTTGCTAGTGATCTTGCCTTCAAAACACTCCCAGTTTTATCATAGATGTCACGGGACAAACTGGTCAGCCAAGGGGAGGTAGGAATCTGTCAGGGTCCCCAGCAATGTTGGCCAGGCTCAGCATCAGGAGATACCTTGTTGGGAAGCGCTACATGAGGGAGCACGAGCTCAGCAGCAACACCCCTACCCACGTGGAAGGTCTATTGCATCATTATTGCAATTACAGAACAACTCTCGCATTGCACAGATATGGCTGCTGTGCTATGTAAGGTGATATGTTGCTGATTATAGAGTTTTCTCCCCTAGTGCTGGGCTTTGGAAGCCAAAAAGCAACGAGAAGAGAGATTTGTAGTGAGCAGAGTTGGGGAACCGAGCAGGTTTTGTGGTCATGGAGGGATGGAGCAGGCTCAAGCAACAAAAAGACAGAGGCTCTCAAGCAACTTTTTTCTCTCTAGTCCCAATTTCTGAGGAAAAGCTATTGCTTTGCTACAGTTAGCGCTGTTTAAAAAAAAAAAAACTTTTTTTTTTGCACAGTGTTTTCTTTGGGCTGTAACATGGGGCCTTTTTCTAGTTTTACTAATGTAGGCTGGATATATTTCTTTAATAGCAGTCACGATACGTGGGTGTGTGTTCTCCCTTTGGCAATGACCTTTTGGATTCCCTAATCTAGTCTTGAGGGAATTTGCACAGGGTATCACGCAAAGCATTTATTTGGAATAGTCTTCCTGCTGTTGTGGCTGGCAAAGCTGGCTTGCTTTGGAGGTCATAAAATAGCTTTGGTCCCTATATTACGGTGGTGATGGTGTGGTCTTCAAAAGCAGGTAGGAAACCAAGGGCTGCAGTGCTGCTTACTTTGTTTTCTGTTGAAAGTGGCCCAGCACTTAGGCTTATTTGTAGTATTTAAGTATTACTTTTAGCTTGGGGTGTCACATGTTTACAGTCTAGCGTGGCACTGGAGCTAGGTGTGCTGGGTGCAGCCTGTCACCCGTACCACCGTGATGGGGGAGGAGGTGTAGAGAGGTGAGGGACCGAGCTGCCAAATGCCGCTGGTAGCTGTTTGCTTGGTAGCAGTTTTGGGAATAGAGACTTCAATAACCAAACACACGGGACTGTGGTCAACCGATGGAGTCATCTTTTTCCCTCATATGCTTGCTATGTCTCCATAAAAATAGTCCTGCCCACTGGTAGCAGAGTGGGTTATGCAGAGGAGGGAACTAATATTTAATCTTTCAAACTAGTCTATATTTAATACAAATAAGCTCTAAAGAGCGTTTGCTCCATCTGGGAGGTCTTCTCTCACTTCAACCCTATTGTCATATTTTGACACACTGTGGGGAAAAAGACTTTTTTCTTTTCTGATTTAAAATGGTAAATTAAGAAGTCGTAGTTTAACGCTATTTTTCTCATCCCATATCATAGGCTGTAGCAGAGGGATGTTTGCCTTGACGTCAGAATTCCCACTATGCAGCTCACAGACCTGAGATCTGGCAATTTCAGCTTTAGGTGGAACACATTTTCTTTACACCCACGTAATCTTTTTTTGTAGAAAGCTTCACCCATTTCTCTCCAGCGCCCGGACACTCTTGTGGCTGGTGTTTCACAAGTATAAAGCACAGATTTGTTTCAGCTCCTCCTTGGATGATTCGTCCTGACAAGTGATGTTGGTATGCAGTTCGAAGGACAAAGTCTGCATATGAAGTTCATTGACATTTCTGAGATTTATTGATGACTGCCTGCTTCTCAGTCATTTGTTTGACACAGGTAGCGGGGGGCTGAATGACAGCACAAAAGACTGTAAATCAGCGTCCATATTTTAATCTAGCTTTTATAGAGGGGGAGGAGGATTGTTTTCTGGCATTCCTCCACTGCCTGCACAGTTCAAAATTAAATTGCTACAATGCAGCCCTAAGAAATTTTAATTTACATTTCCAATTGCCCAAAGTAGAAGTTAGTAAACCTCCTTGGAGGAAGCTTCAGTTTCTGGTTAGTTGCTCAGTCATCAAAATTTCGGATATTGGTGAGAAGTGTAAATTTAACCTCTTTTAAGGGCTAAAGTGTAATTCCTTTTGCTGTGGAAGGGTACAAGCATAGGAACTCAATGGTTTAGAAAGTACTAGCCCGCAGCTGGCCCTCTATCCCATCTCTGGTCATCTCCGTCCTCCTCCATGGTCCCTGGTCAGTCCGTTCTCCTATGGGACTAGTTTCCCCTCCATGGCTGAGAGGCAGCAAGACAGTTCTGGGTTTAATACACTTTTGACTATTTAAACTGGGACTGTCTGGGTTGCCATATTTTACTGTGAGGTTAGCACAAGCGAAGATGTCGTAGGAGTCGGCAGAAAGTACCGACACCTATTTGTAGCCCGTGGCGTCCCGTCGTGCCAGCTCCGCGGTGGGGGGCTGCCAGGAGCACCGCGGTGCTGGGGTTGGAGCAGGAAAAGGCAGTCTGTCTGGCAGAGCAAAAGCACAAAGTGCTGTAATGAGGAAAGAAATCTGTTTCTGGCTTACCTACACTTAAAAGAAAACACCCTGCTGGTTTCTCTAGATCCTTTTCTCCTTTCATCTTCTTCCCTTTCACAAGTGGAGCCTTCTTAGAGCACCCATACCTCCTCGCAGGCACAGAGAGGGGCCTGCGGGGAGTTAAGTGCGGAAGTGGCGAAGGCTTTTCCTGTCCTTGTCTGTAGCCTCCACGTCGGGTGGGTCTAGGTGATTCTGGCACCAGCTACTGGGAGCGCACAAGGCTGTGGGCCGTGCACTGAAAATATGTGTGAACATGTTGCACCTTTATTTTTAAAAGTCTCCTTTTCATACTGTGGCGCGTTTGGTACTGGTTCCTGCAGCATGAATGCCTGTCCCACGGCGATATCAGTATCTGAAGGTAGTCTCAAAAAACCTTAAAAAGGAGGATGAGGGTATCCCAGTACAGAATCCATCTCACGTTAATCTTACGAATCCCATTGCACAGCCCTTCTGTGGCGTTACTCTTTTTCTGCCTTTGGTGTGATTTTGTTTTCCTTTGGCAGGAAACCTTTTCTGCAATTGCAAAAAACCGAAAAAAAAACAACAAAAAGCCTGTCCAATGAAACAACACTAAGCAGCTCTGGTCTGGCATCAAAAGGACTTCTGATACAAGCAGTTGAAACGTTAAAAGTTGTATTTACATAAACTGAAAGTGCATGCTGGATGGGAGAATAATCATCTAAACATCAGCACAGAATTTTTTCAAGCAGAAAAAAAATGGTAAGCTCAAAGCATCTGTCTGATTAGAAGCTATAAAAGGATCTGACTTTACCATGAAACATGCTGTGGGGTGGATCTTCAGGGTATTTTTCTCTCCCCACCCTGCCCCTTCCCTCCCCTTATAGTTTATCTGTTGTCCTTCATTAAGATGCCTTCTGTGTCTCTTCCTGAAAAAATGAAAGCTTGGAGTCTCATTTCCCAGACCCCCATGTGCACCACCTGCTCTACGAATCTCACAAGATGCAGCTGTGTGTGTTAGACTGAAAAATTGACTGGGCTGACAGAAGTGCACTATGTTTACATTAAAAATAAAACTCAAAGCCCCCAAACCCAAGGGGGTGCGTCATAGATGTTATATGACCTTACAGTAAATGGTGGTACCCTCAGCAGGTTACTGTAATGAAATGCCTCAGCTGCTTAAAAGCATTCATTTTATAGCATATGATTGTAAGAGGCAATCTGTGACCTCTGGTAGTGTGGACCTGACTCACTTAACAGTTGACAAGTGGTTGTAGCTCAACAGCTGCCTCTGAAGGAAAGGAACACGTGCTGAGCCCAGACGTAAGCATTTTTCCAGAATAACGCAGAAGTTAATGTGCTACAATAAAAGCAACTGCTCTATTTAATGACCTGTTTCATCATGTAATTCCTGTCTTTAGCTAGGAAATGGTAACAATTGTCAAGAACGCTGGGAGTGTCCTGGCAATGATGTGTCTTATTATTTATGAATGAAGGGAAGAAACAAATGGGAGTTGTAAATGGTTTCCAGCAGTGTGGGAGGTGTCCTCATCTAACCGGGCTTAGCACAGCGGCTCTCATGTCCGTCCTCCTGTCTGCCCTGAGGCAAAGATTCTCGTTGGGTCACAGAAAGGCCTGAAGCATAGTGGGTCTGACCTTCAATCCTTGTGTTGATGTGCCCCGGTAGTGCCCTGCAGCACCTCATGCCATTTCTTGTAGCTGCTTCCCACCCTCGCTTACCCAGGTTACAGTGGTATCTTCTTCTCTTTGCTTTCCACTGTGTCATCTTATAAAAACAAACCTGAAGAACCCAAGCAGGCAAAAAACAGTAGCAGTGGGCAGGCACTGCTGCTTGCTGCTTCTCCCTTTTGTCCTGCTTTAGCCCAGCCCAAGGTCTCGGAGGTGGCTTGGGACAGCTCTTCCCCTCCACCTACCCTCCACACATCCCGGTCAGTGCAGTGCAGGATGAACTGTGATGCCATTGACTACTGATCTTTTAAATGTGACCACGATGATGTTACAGTAGAAGACACTCATGTGGGCACAAGAAACAGGTATCTGATCCTTCATGACGAAACCTGTTCCATGCCAAAGAGTCCTTGAGGTTTGCAGTATGGTGTTTGTGTTTCTCTTGTATTTTATTTCAACACTACTGATTTACTGCAAGAAAAGGAAAAGAGGAAAACAGATCAGTGGAGACCTGTGAGTAGCACAGTAAAAGAATTTGTAGATGATGCATTCATTTTCTTTATCTTTGTCTATTCTCTGCACAATCCTTACTTAAAATGAGCAATTGGATATTAGGCAAATCATCTCTGGACGGAGCAAACATCTTTTCATGGGAATTATTCTGATTTTTCTGTTGTTGTGAAAAGCATATGTCCCTTTGTACTGGGGGTGGATCAGCACCTACAGGGCACCCACGTGCCACCACTTGCTTTCTGTAGCTCAAGATCTTTTCAAAGATACTGTGATCTCTTTTTCTTCTTTATCTCGTTTATATTTGTCCTCAGTTTCTAGCCTGCTCTTAGAGAGAGTACTTGGTACCATATGGTGCATTAGTCCTCGATGGTCTGATCACGCCTGTCCATTTGAACCTGTTCATTTTTTTTTTAAATGAAGTTGACTGAAATGAGTCCACTACAAATGAAACAGGAAGCAAATACTCCTGCCAGCCGGTGCAGAGAGCTGGGCCTCGCAGAGTTTTATAGAAGTTTATCTGTAATGCTGTTGCATCAGTGGTGGTATTTGATGGGTGCAAAACGAGCCTGTGAGGTGTAGCTCTAAAACTGCACAACATTATGGAAATGTTGCAGTGGTGGTGCATTTGCTCTGCTCCTACCTCTGTCTGTGGCTCTTCAGAAATCCTTCGCTCTTATTTTATTGCAATTAGCATCTACAGCAGGCATGAAGGACCAAATCTCACTCCAGGCAGAAACCTCTTTTCCTCCTTGTTCCTTTCCTTGCTCCCAACCTTGCATCACAACCATGGATATATAGATAAAATGCAAAAATACTTCAGATGATGTCCACTGGTTCCGATTTGTGAATGCTGCGGGGCTGAGCTGGAGTTTTTCTTGTGCAGCACAGACAGAGTTGCTCAGCAATACTGCTGTAACACTTGCCACTCTCATTTCTTTTGCTCTTCCTCTGCCACTGAGGAAGAAAATTGAGTAGCTCTGCTGTTACTGTCCAGTAACTAATCTGGCAAATAATAAATGATGATCATAAATTATGTCTCTTTATGGAATATACCAGAGCAGATGTGACTTGTCTGCAATCACTGTAACACGCTTGCTCTTTACTTCTCCAGAAAAATGGTACTAAAAGAATGAGATACAATAAACTGTAATTATTCAGCAAGTGTTTGTAACTGGAAGATAATGCAATGCAGATGTATCTTTTTTATTTATAAATGAAAACAGTACTGCTTGTTCTCGAAGTCATCAAGTGAATTAAGCTTCTAACGTCGAAGAGTGAAATGTGTTTCCAGAAATGTTTGTAATTTGCACATAAAGCTGATTTTTTCAGTTTTTGGTTGCTCCAGCAGGAGCAATAGCTGACAGCACTTCATATGCTTCTCCAGCTTGTCCTTCATAGCTGCTTCCCTGAGACGCCACTTTATGGTCCTGTGTGGTATGGGGTCAGTTCAAAGGGACCACAGCAGGATTCCCAGGGGCTCCAGGAATAATGAATAAAGCTGCATAAAAGCATAAAATCCACAAAATTACTTTTTAAACTGTAGTTTATTGAAACGGTTGTTACAGCCCTAGTGAAAAAAAAAATGATTTTACCAGATACTTGGAAGTAGAGCTTTCTGCCTGGCAGATAGTTTCTTCAGGGAGGGTTGTTTTTAATCCAGATAATTTCTGCAGTCCAGCTGGTAGCACGGTTCTTTGAGTTGCTGTATTGTGTGAGCAAGGGGGCAGGAGCGGTCCGGCAGGATCAGGGGGAGCACGGTGCACCCAGAGCTCCTGGCCCTGGCATCAGAGGCAGCCAGAAGGATAGGCACCCCTGGAGTCCACTATGGGACATGGTCTGCAGCTGTCCCTTGGAGTCATTTTGAATGGTCAAACCCACACGCTCAGGTAAGCGTACTGATAAAGCTGCATGTTAATCTGCAGAATAAGATGAAGGTTGGCTAAAAATGTTTGCTGACCTCTAACCTGGTGAATCATGCAGGTCTTTATCTGATATGCTTTTTGTAATTTAGGATTTACTCTGGTGGTTTTTATGATGTCCTGTCTTACCACTGTGAGGAAGCAAACTTCTGTTTTTCTCCATTACGTGATTTCTATCCAACAGACAAATATTTTTTTCTTGTATGCTTTTCTCCCAATTTTCTTTGTCTTCCAGCATACTGCAGTCCCCAGGAAAGTCTGTTGCGACTGTTGGATCAAAGTTCAGAGTTGGTTGCTTTCTACCAGAGGCTCCCCCTGGTCACTCAGTCATATGCTGCAGAGTGGTGAAAATAGGCTTACCGAGATAATGGAGACTGAACTTATAACAAAAATGAACTTTTAATAACAGAAACCATGGTGGAGACAAGCGAAGAAGGTGCGTGGCAGTGAGGGAGCAGGCTTGGTGCATCCCAGGAAGGCAGCTGCCCGGCCTCTGGCACCTCTGGCTCCTCCTGCCATCGAGGTCACGAGGACCCTTTCCTGCTTGTGCTGTGTCTCTGTGTGTCCGGCAGCGCATGGCGAAGATCTTGCAGCCGTCGCTCTAAAACAGAAAATTGGCCCACGAACTTGTTTTCCTCCTCCTAGGCACCCCAAGTTAGAGTTGAAACTCTGTGCCAAAAATTAAGCTCTTGTAGTGTTACGGATGTTTCCACGCATGAACTGGGTAAGGTAAGAGTACAGCTCCTCTTTGAAAATAAGAAGCCCAAATCCATTTTTTTTATCTATAACATTTGCTTCAGTAATGACTATCCTGTTATCAACGTTCTTGCAACCCGAGTAAATAGAGCTATACTCCTCTGTATTAACTGCACATCGGCTCCAAGGTGAGGTTGTCCCTACAACTTCATTACAGCTGCAATCCTATAGAAAAAAGTTTTTGTAAATTTAAATGTCCTGGAGGTTAGCTTGTTGAAAAGAACTGGTGATACTATTGTGTTTGCTGTTCTTGTCCATATGGATATTATACTAATACACTACATGGTAGCACTGCTATAGGGAAAGTTTTCTTGATATTTCCTTTCCCATATGTGTTCAGATCTTTTTAAAATTCCAGATATAAGACTTGGTTAAGGTTGATTTGGCTTGTTGGCGTTTTATTCAAATTAAAAATGCAAAATCTATTATTTTTATCTTAGTAGGCATGATGCATAGTTAATGGTTTGACACTCTGTTGCTCTGAAGGCAAATTGAGAAATGAAAATCTCAAATTTTCTATATCTGTTTCCAGTAATTGAAACAGCATCTACAATTCCCCTCACACTGTGGACGTTGCTTGTGTCAGATAATTAACAGAACTTTTACTGCATAGTTTATTGTATTTTCTGAAAATGTTTCTTTTGGTTATAGTGACACTATAAAAATCATGATGGATTTGACAAATGAAAATGAACCAAATTAAGTATATATTTCTCATACAAAACTGCAATGCTAAAGGAAAATTCAGAGTTAGGGTCTCTGTTCTCTCTTTTATTGTTAGAAGCCACGCGTTCTACCAAGCAGTAACTCGCATGGGGACTTGGGACCGTTGTTGGCTAAGGAACGAAGAGCAAAGTAATGCAATGTTTTCAGTTAAAATGTTATATATACTCTCAGAAGAAGCTGATCATGAAATAACGTCATTCCATAAATGCTAAAAGAAGGAGCAATGGGCTGTGAGTGTGTCCTATACTTGTACTACATACAGGGGATAACCTGTGCTCAATTAAGGCTGCTGGTGGGTGCCTGTGTTCATACACTCGTGATGGACTTGCATAGAAGTGCTATTGAGTGTATTTATTTTTTAAGCAGGAACTCTACCTGTCATTACTTTTTCTGAAAGAATATTCCAGCAGCAATCCCTTGCCCGCACAGAGGGAAACCCACCCTCCAGAGCTAATCAGGATTCCTCAAAGTGCGGGACACTGATCAAACAACAGGAGAGCTGCAATACATTACACAGACCTGCATATTGGCTGGCCGCTTCGCGAGCTGAAGATTTATAATATATTTAATATAGATGAAAACTGGAATCATGAGCTGTAAGCTATTAATGGAAGAGCAGACATTTCTGCAGTTGGGTAAGGTCACTTGCTATGCCCCATCAGGAAAGAATAGATTTGGTATCATTCAGATCAATGCGCTTCAGCACAGTCTTTTTAAAACACAACTCTATTTCCAGGCAGCCTGTAAACACAAGTCGTTTCCTGAAGCAATTAGCAAAGTACAGCAGGAAAGCAAAGCAAAGCAAAGATGAAAACAGAAATGAAACATAAACTGTAAAATGTGGAGCAAACCTCATGTGACTTTTCTTAGTCATAGCTAAGTGCTGCTAATCAGCTTACACTCTTTGTGGCACGATCAGGTTAATGTCTGAGATCTTAAGCGGTTTATATGCCTGTTCACTTTGCAATGCAAATGACTGGGGACGAGTGTGCTCAGTCACCTAGTGTCAGCTTGGAGTTTTTTTTAGCTCTGAGAGGATTGCAGGCTCCTCTTGAGTCATTTCCAGAAGGTGTATAACCTTTATCTAATCTGGTCATAGACATCTGGTTGTGTAAGTAACACTGTACTATCAGAAATTTCATTTCTCCGAACGTCATAACGCATATCTTTTGTAATGTAAATATTTATAATAACATATGACCAGGTTCTGGGCTCACACATTTGGTGCTATCGCTACTGGCACTTACTGACTGAATGCTGAACATCAACGTGCAGCTAAATTCAAATGTGTTGTTTCAAAAAGAAAAGATCTGAAAGAAGCGTAAAAGGTGGATCGTGAATTTTTTGTGGATAGACAGGATGACAGTGTGTGTTAAATAGGGAAAGGTTTGAGTACTTTCATTTTTCTTCTTCGAGCACTAATTAAGCACAAATGATTCCCTCTGTGACTTTTTCAAGTGCAGCAATTACCCTAAAGATTGTCTCTCTCTATTTCAAAAGCATTTATAGACAAGCTCAAAACAATGCCCAGATGGAAATGGGGATGTTTCGTGAATGTTTATAAGCCACTGATCATTATACTTAAGTTCAGACTACAAGCAGTCCTGCTGAGTAAAGGGTATTTGACTCTGAAGATGCTGGGCTCAAACCTTACACGGCAATCTTCTGGTAGCACAGAGGTGGCTTAACAATGATTTTCTTCAAGAAGCTAAAAACTTGCATGACATAAAAAAGGCGAAACCTTTAAACTGTAATTATTCTTTGAGTGTGTTGGCTTGCAGTTATGCATATGTCTTACGCAGAGAAATTTCTCTCCTCGTCCAGGGCCATACTGAACTTGTGTGTAACCCCTGTCCTTTCGCAGTATCTTTAATACTAACTCAGTTATTTCTGAATAGTGTTTTGTGAAACACAAGAATGCCAGTAAAAACCCATTTGACCTATTTGTAACTCCACCCATCTTTTTCAACATTATACTTTCCTTAAACTTAGAATAATCAAGCAGTCACTTGGGTAAGAGAGTGATGTGTGAAACTGGTTCTTCAGAGGGGAAATCTGTGCATGGCTCCACTCTCTAGTTTAGTTTAACACTTTTCAATATGTCATCTTTCAAGAGAGGAAGAATAAATTTTCAGAGTTACTTCAGTGGGGTGGATGCTGAGCTGCTCTCAGAAGGAGGTCTAGATTTTCTATTCTTTCGGGGTAGTCTTGTTTCACTGTTATTGTGTCCTTCTTGGGTTGCAGTAAATTATTTATTAAAGGCACTGAACTTTTGGTCACCTGGGATGGGTAGTTGACTAACTGGCTTCATCTAAAAAGAGATGCGACACTATGAAATCCTAAATCCCTTGGTGCCTGGAACTGTGGTGGTAGACAAGAGGTACTTTAAATATCACCTTTTCACAGTTAAATTAGAAAAGACATTATCATTTCATTTTCAAAACTGCAAATTCACATCCCATAGCCCAGTTCACAAATATCCACATTTTATGAAGATTTTTGACAGGTTTCATCTTACCTTTTTGGATTTTCAATTTTCTTAAGCAACCAATGTATAATTACTGTGAGTATCTTGCAGTGAGAGTTGCAATGATTTGAGAAGTAAAACTTCCTGGATTCCTGCAGAGTTCTGTATATCTTTTCAGATGGGATTTTTCCCTTTTGTGAAGTTTTGTTGGAATACCTGAACTTTTTTTATTAGTCTATAGCAGTTTCTCTCTGTTCTTTAATGTTTTATAAGCCTACTTAATCAGTCCACTATGCAGCAGTATAAAAGTCACTTGAATGATACGTTCTCCAATAGTCATAACTTGGCTCAGCACCAACAGGGTAAACAGCTGTATAAATCTTTCTATATCGCTACCTATTTATTCTTTCCTCAGACTTACTTGACTTATGCGATAGAATTTATTTATTCCTCTACATCTGAGCAGCATTAGCATGTACCTCTACTCAGTTACAAGTCTGTTTGACAGTAGAGCTCTTCAGTCATGCTTTGATTAGATTTATCTTCAAGATTTTCAGTTCACATTATCTTATCATGCACATTAAAGGCTGGTTCTAAAGCACATGGAGGTAACTCTGAAGCTTTGCACTGACTTTAGTGAGCATCATTTCTGTCCCTAGGGACACATCCAAACTTTCATAGGAAAAAGAGACATTGGAAATATATTTGCCTTTTATCTGCTAAGTATGTTCATAATCAACATTTATTATTTAAAGTAAAAGCATGTCATCCTGACATTTTGTGAATACTATGTTCTAGCAACAGAACTTTTTCCTAAGATCTCTCTTGCCATTCAGAAAGGTCTCAAACTTTTAAATTGGCTCTAATTCTCCTTGCAGCTTATTGAACTGTAGCAATATATTTTGTGAAAGTATATTTTCTTCACCACTGACTGCTGTGATTCAATGTGGTAACATTAACCCACCATCACATGTTTCAAAACCTGACAAATTCATGCACCATATACAAGGAGACTTTCCCCATTTCACAGATACAGGAGTTCATGTTTGTTCTGCGAGTCATTTCTCACTTCTGAAATTCGTTCCCTGCAATGTGCAAAGGTTGTACTAGGTCTCTGCATGTGGTTTCGGATTTGCAGCCACACTGGTATTGCTAATCATAGGAGGCAAGCCTGAGAGGAAAAAAGGAGTTGGGAATAGTTGACAGATCCCAGGGAAGCTATATTAAGCGTGCGAGAATGAATTACTTCAATGAGGAGGAAGAATAGGAAGTGCTATAAGAGAAAGTTAGTTAAAAATAAATTCTAAGTCAAAAAAGAGCAGTTGTGGAGATTTAATCAAGTTACTAAGGATGATTTGTAAAGAATAGAACAGGAATGAGAGAACAAAATCAGAAGAATTAAGACACGCAAAGATATGCAACAAGGAACAAGCAGTATAAAAATATATCATTGTATTAGTAGAGTAGCAGGACGAAAAACTTTCACTTGGTGAAGAGGGAAAGTTATAGGCAGATGTGACTTAAAATACAAAAATATTTAAACTTTCTTTGCTTCATTCTTCACTAAAAGATATCACTTGACTACCCACTGTTTAGCTTGGCCATAAATGGATGAATGCTCAGGTTAGACCACTGGAAAGACAGGTGAGAGAACACTTAAAAGTGATTTAACAAATTATCTGGACCATGAAGTCTGTTTGACGATTTTTGAAGAACTGGCCAAAGCAATCAAGAGACATCTTTGAGAATCTGTGGAGGGTAAGTGAAATTCTAAAAGATCCAAAACTTGGTACCTATTTTTATCTTCTTGCAGAAAAAGGGCTTTTATTCTTTATTCTGAATAAGAGAAAACCAGTCCTTCCAAATAGTTATTTTTTCTGTTCTCTCTAGATAGGACAAAAAGAAATGGAATTTCAGTATAATAAGGCAAATTTGAATGAGAAAGTAAAACATCAAAAAACCCCCAAACTTTTCAAATGTTGAAGGGGTACTTACTCACGGAAAAAGATTACTTAGAGATGTTAATCTCAGCTCATTACTGAAAAATGGTAGAAGACAAGTAGTTTTCATCTTTTGTCAATGTATTAACCCTTCAGCACTTTCCAGGAGAGCTATGGATTGATATATAGTCTATTTTTTAGTAAATTTTTAACAGAATGCTTCTCTTAGTTTCTTTTTGTGGACCTAGAAAGAGAAATCTCCTGCTAGTCTGCAGGTCACCACAGGAGAATCACTACACTAACTGCAAGGTAAATGATAACTGCGGAGTGCTGTTATTAGTGTCGTTATTTCTGCAATTAATATACATAACGATCCTTGTGTTGTAGAAGACCCAAATCAGAAATTGCAGTTCCATTATGCTAACTATGGAAATACCAAACCTTCTGTAAAAGATGGTCTCTTTTCTGAAGAGCGTATAATCTATCTTTTAAGCCAATGGAAGGATTTGACAAGCAGATAGTGGTCAGTATAACAGAGCTGATTATGTATAATTAATCGAACAGTGACATTCACTGAATGTCTTCTGCTCTCTCAGCTTCTGTTTAATTCTGTGCTTTTAACAATGCATCTCAGATTTTCTTGCCCATCAGGCCCTCCCCCTTCTTCAGTTGCCTTTGATTTTGTGCCTTCTTGCACTGAATTCTGTTGCTTACTAAATCGTTAAAACTCTCCACTGCTCTTTTACTGTTTTCCTATGATAATCACGTCCTTCTTGTTTTTGGTTTGCCTAAGTAAAATACCTTACATCTCAAATAGTTTTTACAGGAAATAATCATTGTTACCCTTTCATTGTATCCCCTCCCTTCTTTGTTTCTAACCTGCTTGCTTTTCTTGGCTGCCTGTTATCTCCTTCAGTTTATAATTCTCATGGCAGAGATAAGGATTTTTTTGTGGAAACTGCTAAAATAAGGTTTCAAAGTACTGGCACCCAGATGCTACTATAGTCCTTTGTCAAATTAAAAAAAAAAGAATCACTGGAATGTTTTTAGTTTTGAATATGCAAAAGTCAATTACTGCAAAAAGAATACAGGGTTTTCGAGTGGGGCGCAGTAGGAGAAAAGTTCTGATGTTGCTAGATGTTGGATAGAAATTTAGGGAGTCATGTTCTTCAGTATTATGAACCATTAAGTTGGATCTGACTATTTAAACAATGTCGACTAATAGTTTTAGCTTCATTTACAAGAGGAATGTCCTCAGAATGGCCAGAGTGCCTTCCAAGACGAATTCCACTGTCAACAATAGGACTGGTCTGAAAATCTTTTGAAATGTTGAATTTGATTCATATTAAGCCTTACACAAGCAACACGCAAAAGATTCATGCCACACAATGCATTTGGGGTAAGACAAAGGTGTCCATGTGTGAAATCATAGATGTGTGAAGGTTTCTTTTTCTCCTTTGGTTTAACTTCTATCTCAGCAAAAACTAAACACAAATAAATAAGTAAAAATAAAGTCTCGCGAATATCCCTAGGTGTCTGGAAACACTACTGCAGTGTCCTTGCTGCCTTGTTATTATCAACTAATAGTTCAGATCTTCTGGGACAGAAGAAAATTAGCCTTTGTTCAAGTTTTAGCAGTGTCATTCTGATTTTTATTCAGAGACTGAGTATATACACAGTTTTCTTTCTTTCATTCCTTTTTATATTCTCTGTTGCTTTTTCTTTCTGTTATTCCTTTTTCTTCTTTCCTTTTTTATTCCTTTTTTTCTTCCTTCTGTTCCCCTTCCTTTCCCCTCCGTTAATATTAGAAAACTTATGATTGAATTAGGTTATTACTCACATATTTCTTACTGAGAAGCATATAAATATAATACAAGGCATGACAGAAGTGCTGAAGTTTAGATATTGCTTCTCCTTGCCAACAATTTATAGCAAAGCAGATGTGCATGCAAATCACACCTACCTTAATTCCAGAGAACACTATCTCAGTCAATTACTTTAAAATAACTTACATTTTTGAAACATAAAATGTGATAAAGAAGCTTTAATCTCACATAAGGAAGGTGTCAGTAGCTACCCAATCAATAGTAAGATCGAAACATATGGTCACATTTTTCAGGCTTTCATTGACCTCATGGGAGCTCTCAGTAACAAATTGATGACAAGGTCTTCTATGTATAAGAGCAGGAATTGCGTGTGTGTGCGTGTCAGAGGTAATAAGACGTGTGTCTCGTACTATGGGTGATTTGCTCTTTGGGCAGGTACATCCCAAGGAGGATGAAAAACAGTGTTTCCTCTACCGAAAAAAGCAGTGACATTTTAACTGAAAATGCGTCAAGAGAAAAAGCTTCTATACAGAGAAGTGCAGACACAGATGCATCAAAGCCCATGGCAGCTTGTACAATTGATTTCTCCTGTTTCCTCTGCTGACTTGTGCCAATTTTATTGCAGTACTGTCTGAGCAAAAGCCTCTTGGATTCCTGTACTCTCACTTCCACCTCCTTCAAAAGTTTGTGCAACCTCCATTACTGTCAAGAGACAGTCTCCACTAAAAAGGCCTGCCAGAAAAGGCACTCCGCAGTTCTGACAAGTAGCTATCGAGACTTTGATTTCATGGAGTGGAATAACTTGTAGTCTTAGCCTTTGATACTATAAGTCTTGTTGACTGACCCCCTCTGTCCACGGTTCTCAAGCACATATACTTGACCCATGATTTCTCATATGGCAGATGGTGTGATTAAAACCATGCCAAGCATTAGCTGTGTTCAGAGATCCCACAAATGCTTGTGGTCTTCTGATATTCTCTCTGCAAGTCTCCCTGAGGGACAGAGAAGTTCTCCTGTGACTAGCAACATTGACTGAGAAAGGATGGTAGCGCATCCCAGCAAAACCAGCTTTTTGAAGTATTGGGCAGGAAGAAGTCACTCTCTCTAGGACGATTTTGCAATAGGAACAATGATATCTGTGTAAGAGCAACCCTTCTTGCACGGACCTGCCAATTACTCAGGCTACTGGTGCAGCGTAGGTACATCATGAGCCTAACAGAGTTCCATCCTTTTTATTTTATAATTACATTTTTTTTTAAGTTCCTGGCTGCTAAGTCTTTTTAATTTGGTACCACCTTTCCCCAGTCCTGTCTCTTTCTTTGTTATCGCAATTACAGATGGTTCAACAACAACAAAATTTAATAGCTTTCCTTTCTGCTGGACATCTAATGTATTGATTTAACAAATGTTTTATTTACATTTCTCTTCTTGCTTCATGTTTTATGTTTTATTGGAAGGCAGACTGGTATTTAAGCCTTTTTTTTTTCTTCTCTGTATGTGAGACTCCGATATGACACATAAACAAGAGCTACTGCTCCCATTCATTTCTACTTTAAAAAAAAAAATCTTACTAGGTCATACTCCAGCTATGTCTCCACCACTGAGTACAATAACCTTTCTAAAGCAGTTCTATTTGTTGGTAAGATGCTTGGGTAGGAAATATTTTCCCCCACCATCTCTTTGTCTCTCCTATGTTCATTTCCTGGGTTTTATTTGTAAGCAGTTTGAAGATGGGTTCTCTTAACACCTAGAATATTGTTCTTATGCTACCACTGTTTTTAAAAAAACACTAGGTTCCCAATGAAAAAGAGATGCATTTAGGGGCCCAGTAAGGTGACCACAGTGGGTCTTTCCACTAATATTCCATCAATCAACAGCTCAACAATGGGTGAAAAAAAGCTCTCAGAAAAAGATTTTTAATAGGAAAAAGTGCAGGATAAATGTCTAATAGGAAATACTTCTGTATTATAAAAATACAGTGCCTGTGATTTATATATGGTATACCTCCTTTGAAGAAGAATATGAACAAAATTATTCCACCATAGCATTAAGTAAACCAGTGAAAACAACAGTTTCACTTTGTTATGGAATATATACACATATAACCTTCTTCTAGTGTATCCGCTCCTCTGCTGTTTGTCTTTAAATTTTTTTCTCATCTTACTATTCTCCGGTGAATTTATGCATGTACTTATGCACTGTCATAATTGCTTTGCCTTGCCCACTCTGTCTTGTTCTCACATTTTATACATCTGAAATGAGTTAAATATAAAAAAGAGAGAAAAATTCTTTGGTAGATTTTCCTTTACGTTATCTGAAAAGAGAGTAATTTGTCGCTATGTTAATGGGGAGCACGTGGCACAGGGTAATTGTTACAAAATATTCTTTGCAGACATCTATCATCTTTTGTTGTTGAACACTGAATGTTCCTCTCACAGTAGGGATGTACTTCAGTCTGGGCAATAAGATGTGAAACTTCATGTGACTCAACCTGCAACAAGCCTCCAACCATAGGGTTTAGCCATGGTGGTGCATGAGTCAAGTTCACTCAACAAACCATCCTGCTGCAGTGCTAGTGCTGGAAATGTGCTTGGCTGAGGAAGGTCGACTGTGGGACCCATTCATAAAACAGGCTGCCCCTCATTAGTACATGTCACAAAAAACTCAAACTTGACTCTAGCACGACTGATTTACTAAATCCATGTGTTTACTGTGTGTGTAACGTGTGTAGCAAAAGTATGGATACAACAGTGCTCTGCAGAAGCAGAAAATTTCCGTATTTAAACTAGAAAGTGTGATCTGTATTACATATGAAGTCTGACTGGTTGATCATAATCATTCCTCAAAGTCATAAAATTTATGAGCAAAGATGTCCATGAAACCTACTTACAACTTAGGCTGGGCAGATCTGCTTTTCCTTGCAAATATTTAGAGGAAGCAGTAATGCATGTGATTTAAAAAAAAAAAACAAAAAAAACCAAAAAAAACCCTCTTGAAACTCCTTTGTAAAATGAAGGATAATAACCATTCTGAGCTACCTAAGGGTGTTTTGTGGTTTATTTAATGCTTGCAGTACACTTTCAAGATTATATTTTAAAATGCACTACTATATGCAAGTGCTGAGTATTACTGTTATTAACGAAGGACCCATATTGGTTCTAAATTCAGAGTTATGGTTCAGTGTGGGGTTGAAGCTCTTTGCCTGGGTTACAGGCATGTGGGTATGCATGTAAGCAGTCCCTGTCAATTACAGGCAATGACATATGTGAGATAGTGCCTGCTTGTGTCTCATTATTTTGATTTGAAGACATCGTAGCAGGAGCATTCTGAATGCTAAAACCCTGGGAGAAGATGAACATGTTGATAACAAGAGCATAAACCTGTCAAAGGCAGAAAACCTTGGGTATGTCTCTGAGCAGGATTTTTGCCAAATCACAAGCTGAATGTGCCCTTTGAACGCTATAACATATATTGTATTATATATATCTTAAGCATACATATGCTAGCAAAACTAGCCCTATAAATATACTCAAAATAATGCTTTCCCTCATATTTTTGTACACTACAAGCTAAGAATAGCCATACTTCAAAAACTTCAAAGGTTAGTCTACTTACCTTGGCAAGCTAGTCTGTTTAGCAGGCAGCATTAGGAATTGCTGTTAGTTTGTAATGAGTTATTAAATAGTTATTAGACCACCTCTGATCATTACTTCTTTGGTCTTAAATGCAATGCATGTAAACATTGATTTTGAAGCACATGAATTACAGAATCACAGTATGATTGAGATTGGAAAAGACTTTTAAAGTCATCTAGTGCAGCCGCCCTGCTGAAGCAGGATCACCTAGAGCACCTTGCCCAGGACCCTGTCCAGACAGCTTTCGAATATCTCCAAGGATGGAGTCTCCACAACTTCTCTGGGCAACCTGTTCTGGTGCTCGTTCACCCTCACAGGAAGGAAGTTTTTCCTCATGTTCAGACAGAACTTCCTGTGTTTCAGTTTGTGCTTGTTGCCTTTTGTTTTATTGCTGGGCACCACTGAGAAGAGTCTGGCCCCATCCTCTTTACACCCTCCCTTCAGATAGATATAAACCTTGAAAAGATCCCCCCTGAGCCTTCTCTTCTCCAGGCTAAACAGTCCTAGCTCTAGCAGCCTTTCCTCATAGAAGAGATGCTCCAGTCCCTTCATCATCTTAGTAGCCCTTTGCTGAACTTGCTCCAGGAACTCCATGTCTCTCTTGTACTGAGGAGCCCAGAACTGCACTGAGAGACCATGGGGTCTCCCCATGCACCCTATGGCCAAGAAGGTCTCTTGGCCACAAGGGCACATTGCTGCCTCATGCTCAGCTTGTCTATCAGCACTCCCACGTCCTTCTCTGCACAGCTCCTTTCCAGCAGGTCAACCTCCAGCCTGTCCTGGTGCCTGGGGTTCTTCCTCCCTAGGTGCAGGACCCTGTACTTGCCTTTGTTGAACTTCAGGGGGTTACTCTCCAGCCTGTCCAGGTCCCTCTGAATGGCAGCACAGCCTTCTGGGGTGTCAGCCACTCCCCCCAGTTTAGTATCATCAGCAAACTTGCTGAGGGTGCACTCTGTGCCTTCATCCAGGTCATTGATGAATAAGTTGAACAGGATTGGACCTAGTAAATGAAATGCCCTGTGGTGCAGTGAGAACAGACGGCTCTTGAGGAAAGGTGCTGTACAGAGCAGGTGCCTGAGGGCAGTGAGCCACGAAGCGTCATCACGTACCAATCCTTCCCATGCATGAAGGATACTTTTAGGGCAAATTTGCCCTGTGGGTATAATTCCCTGTAGTCCTGCCCTGCAGGGCCATGTGCCAGAGGAGGTCACATTCTGCTCAAGGTCAGGTATATCTCAGGATCTCTTCCAGTTATATTTTCTGTAGACCTACTCTAGAATAACTGAGCTGGATTTGAAAGGTTAATTGGAAAAATCTTGAAAATGTGCTCAGTGCTGACTGATGGTCACCAACGTTCCCCTGACTTGGGGGAAGGATTAAAATAACCCTTCCATATTTTTGTAAGGAATCTTTCATTTCATAGGAACTAACATAAACTAGATGTAAAACATACTGCAAGTATACCCTTGGTGGGGAAAGTAGTTTGTGAGTCTATGTTTAGTGGTTAAATTCTTTTTGTGTTGTATTAAGCTCTGGCAAAAGAAGTGATATGTGCCTTCCAGTTCCCTAATTCATTAGAGGAAAAGAAAAGAAGTACGTGAATAATAGAGGTACCCTGCCTTGGTAAGGGTTAGACATGCTGTTAACTTGCTCACGTTCTCAAAAATAAGTATCTGCATTTGACAATTGCTGTTTTTCCCCATAAAAGAAGCATTTGTGCTTTTATTTTTGGAATTCCCACTCTGACTTATTGAATAAAATATAAATAGGCACTAGTGTAGCGTACTCTCACAGCAAGAACAAAATGCTGTCACAAAAGTGATCTAACATGCAGGAGCCTGCTGTTGCCACTTCTTTACTCTGCAGACTTATGCAACTGAAAAAACTGTGAGTCAAGCCTGTGTGTGTGTGCAGTCAGAAAATAGGATGCTTCAATTATTTAGCATACAAGAGATTGAAGTGATAGGAGTGCAAAAGGCCAGCAAGTGAGATCAATTACTGTGTTGAGGACTGTCAGGAATTCCTATTCTCCAGAGGCATTTGCAAATCCTGTATCCATGAAAGTGATACACTGTCCAGCTAGGCTAGGGTGCTAAAGGAAATACGTATTTATAGATCTTCTATTACAGGCTAAGCTTCATGTCAAAAATGTCATCAGCAAATGTGAACAAATATATTGTGAAGGTAGCTGTTAGCTTTGTGGTTAGACTGAGTTTTCCACTTAGTGCTGTTTGATTCTCTTAACTAAACATGCCGAGGACTGCATACCTCTTCAGACACGTGTAGCCAGCTCTGCTGCGGCATGAGGCAAAACTCATATTCAGTTTGAAGAGGTTGGAGTTTTTCTAAAAGGCTTTCTCAAGCCAGGCAACTCTCATTTCCTGAGTGCTTCCTGTACTCCTTCATGATTTCTTTTCAGAAGTTTTAAGGACTGGAAATTGCTCCCATTTTTGAGAGAGATCAAGAGCTTCTGGCCTGGTTTGCCCAGCTTTCCTGTCAGCGCTAAGAGCATTGCAAACAACTCTTTACAAGGGCTTCTTCCTGTAGAACAGCAAACGACAGGGTATTTTGGGAGGAAATTTCAAGATGCTAACGGGATGAAATACATATTACATTAAAATGAATGTCTATAAAGGGGAATTTTTTTTTTTCTCGCATAGGATTAGACCAGGGATGGCAAAAGAGAGTTTTGCCAAGAAATGGACTGGGAAAGAGCCCTATTCTTATTCTATAAGGAATCTTAGCATGTGATTTTCTGCAGATCTTATACACTCTCTCGACAGTCTTGTCTCAGGCTGCAATCTGATCAACTCTCCAGCCTGCTTTGCATCCATAAGCATGAAGACAAGTACCTTTGAAACTTCTATAAAACTTCTGCTGTCTATGCAGAGAGAATAAGCTTTGATGACCCTTCCAAAAATCAGTTACGGCAGTCCTAAAGCAATCAGGAGTGCCTTTGACTTCCACAGACTTCCACAGCCACAGACTTCTCTCATGCCTTTGTCATATACATGTATAGCTTACATCTTAAAGGTCATTAAGTGGCAAAATCACCTAAAAATATAAAGTGCCAAAATTGAAGTTGAGAAAACTGTAAATAAGAGAAAGAACAACTTCCTAGGACAGGGAATGCTGCTGTAGAGGAAGCAGTCCTTCCCCTGACTCTGCCACAGAAATTCTGGCTGTTGCTTGTCCCCAAACCTTTTTTCAGATTGCCATTGACTGTGAAGATCTAATTTTTTATTACATGACTGAATATACCAAAGTCCAATTTTCAGAATTGCTGAGCATGCAAAAGCTGCCACTGAAGGGAATAAAAGCTGTGCTTAGAACATGCCATTATTTTAAAAAATGCATGAGGACTCTGGAAAAAGAAAAGGCTGTAAATGTGGGATTTACCTAACGAGGTATTGAGGACCACACCTTGGCTTCTTTTGACTGTGAGAAGCAGGCACTTGTAGGACATGACTTACCTCATCCTGAAGTAGGTATTTTAACTCTCAGGAATTCCTTCCTAAAACTGCCTCTTCCCTCTTCATTGCTTTAAAGAAAACTTAGATCTCAGCAGTTGATGCCTACAGTGAAGACATCTAACCTTAGGTAAGCTGAGTGAGCCCTTGGAGTTTCATGCTGAGCACTCAGAGTTGCTGCATAGTCTTGACTGATCTTTCTGTGCTGCAGGTCCTCATTTAGAAAATGTGGATAATGCTGTCTTATTTCAAATGGGTATTGTGAAAAAATTAGGTAATATTTAGAATGATTCTGTGTTCAGCAAATGATCTAAATAATGTTGCAGTATATGAGGCCTGGGGCCTCACACTGAACACAGAAAATAAAGTGAGTTCAGTCAGTTGAAAACTGTTTATTTTATTCACTAAATGATGTGTGAGAAACTATCAAGAACATGATGTCATATGATCCTGTAGGTATTGACTGTAGCATAATGAATTTGTACCAAGTCATGCTATCTGTAAAACCTTAGTTCTGCCATTTTTCAGCTGCTGAATCCTTAACTTTGCAATCTTACTGAAACTTCAGAAGAGATGTCTCTATGTATTCCTGGGTTTTTAGAAGTCAAATTAAAAAAAAAAAAAAACCCAGAAGTTTTCTCATGAGACATTGATCATCAGCAGAATCGGAACTTTCTATCTCATAGATCTTTGTCACTTCAGCAGTAGAAAAACTGATCAGACTACCATCGTCTGCATTTCTCAGCAGTAAAAGCGAATGAAAAGTGTTCTTTCCAAGGTACTTTGTAGATCGTGGCTAATATCAGGGGAATGGTGAGATTTAGGAATTTGGAGTTATGCTCTGCAGTTTGAAAGGGAAGCTCCTTTGGTGGTTAGAGACCCTCCTTGACTATGTCTATTACGATCTCTTCCCCAGACCTCTAAAATCGGCCTCCTTTCTCAGCTAGTCTTGGTCTTATCAGCTTCGTCTAGATTCTTCAACCAGGCTCAATTTCTTTATCTTTCTTCCCTTGCCTTTCTTCTCTTTTCTCATATTCCTTGCGCAGGTAGTCAAACATTCCCATCGTCTCTACCTCAGGCTCTCTCTGCAGTTTCCTTTTCCACTGGCTTCTGATCCAAGCCAGAATCTCTCCTCTCCTTCTCCTTTCATCTTTATAGCCATTTCTTGTCCTACTCTAGTCTTTCCATTCTTTCCTTTCTCCCCAGTTTTTGACTCAGGTTACAGTCTTCTCCTTGCTGCCTGGAGGCCAGAAGTGGGAGTCTTTGAGAATACCAAAGACAGCATGCTTAGCTGTTGTTCATGTGTTTTGTGACATACAATTGGCAGCTTAGAGGCGCAGTGGCAAGGGAAGCTGTACGTTTGGAAAGGATGATGCTCGCTTGCTGTGTAAAAATGGAATACCTGCAGGCAGGCTATTTGCAGTCATTGTGAGAAAATCAGCAACTCTCCATGAAGAGGGACACTTCAGCGGACGAGTTCCCCAACTTCAATGAGTGGCTGCCCAGCATGCGTAAGTTATGATTATTTGCAAGTTCTCTCCTGGCATGCCCCCAGACACAGGAACAAGCCCAACCTTTATGAAAAGTCTTCTGTCAGATTTAAATGTCTGCTTCCAAATAGGTGCCATAGCTTATCAATAAAATAACTGGATTATGTTTTACAGGGGAGAACTCACTTATTCTTAAGCACGTTACGGGCAGCACTAACACTGTTCTATTTGATGCTTCTTGTTACATTTTCAAAGTGGTGTAGAAGGGCTGATGATGGTAAGGGGGAGATGCGTGGAAATTGCTGCCAGCTGGCTTGAGATCAGTCCTGTCAATGGACTGAGGAAATGTGGAAGCCTGAGCTGCTGCTTCAAGGAGGGTTTCTATGCTATATCAGAGAGTGAACCTCAAAATGATCAAAGCACCAGTGGCATACTGAAACACAAGGTTGAGCTTGTGAGACTATAGCTGGAAAATTTAAACTTATTTTCTTTAATATAGCAGTCTCAGGAAAAAAAAGTCCATTTAGAAATATGGGAGTCCACAGACTTATCCAGGAGGGTTCTGTGGTTCTCTAATCACAGACGAGTGCACCTCTCTTCTAAATAGTTAATGTCCTTTGACTTTAGTAGTCACTGTGCACAGTACCATGCAAATCAAGCCATTTGTATTTCGCTGCCCACATGCAGACATAGGTACCTCACTCAAAGTGATTTGAGACTGTCTGGCTGAGCAGCTGGACTAGAATTATTACTAGGGCGATGGCATACTTTGCAGCAAAAGAATATTCACTAAGTTTCTCTGAGAAAAGCAAGATACCCTGCTGGTTTTGCAAGCCTTGCAGCTTGCTAGCACTGACACACAAGCAGCCTTCACCCGCCTCTCATCATACTGTCTCTGTTCTGCTCTGTGCCTGCAAGGACGGGACATCGGCCGCAGCAGCCAAAATCTGTGAGAAAACGTGCAACGCACCTGGGGGCTCCTGTCTTAAATGCGATATGGTGCCAAACTGTTCAATTTGGCTAGGAAATGGAGTTGGTCCCCCAATATCAGCTTTCTCAACCATCCTAATGCCTAACGCCAGTGCTGTGCGAGGAAGGACAATGGCAGGGAGGGGAAGTGCTCACAGCCCTGGAAATCAGGCACAGGGGATCTCAGGCTGTGCTAGGTCACACCAAAGTGGTAATTCCTGAAAGCCTCGCTTTAAATGTCCCTTGTGCTGTGCTGCAAAAAGCAGCTGCCAAACCACTGGCCGGCTTGTTGTTGAACGGTAAACTTCAGTAGAGAAGGGGCAGATCATTTAAAAGTGACACCATATAATTTGTTGTTACCGAAGTCCGTATCTATCCTATTAATAAAGAGTTTGGCATTAACATTTTGTGTAAATGAGGATAATTTATTAAGTGGAAGAGAAAGAAACCAAGGGAAACAAAGTGCTCCAGAGAGCAAAGAAATACATCACTGCAAACATACATAATGAATGCAATTTATAAGGCACTTTAATTAAAAGTTTCTAACTTGAATTATTCCATTTTGTTACAAACTATGAGCTTGTTTTAGTAAGCCAGACTTCTTCTCATTTGATCTTTAGACTCTTTTTTAAGAGAAAATGACTATTATGCTTATATCTGTCCTTTGTCACTAAGAAGTTGTTTGTTTATCTTTTAATGAAGTGGTGTAAGTGCAGGGTTCGTTTGTGTGGCTGCTGAGGGCTAAGCTTTTGTTCATCAGTGTTTCCTCTGAATTCACTTCCAGCTACCTAAGCTTTTGGATAATGATAATTATTCTTCTTTATAGGATAGATAAATAACACCATCTTCCTTCTTACTTTTTATAACAGGCTTAAATAACTATTCTCTAGCTTAGGAACATGAATTCTTATTGCTCCACTATTCAAATGTATGATAATGCAGTATTATAAATATACACATGAAAGGAATGCATCTGGTATGATGAGGTATGTGGTGGCTCAAGAAGATTGCTTTGTTTGGGCGTTTTAGTGAAGCAGGTTGTCCCAACTATGTTCTGTAAGCCTTGCTCTTGCACAAGAGCTTGCTACACAGACTGAAGCAAAACTAGGTTCTCAGTATCTGAACACAACGGAGAATAGCATAGGAAGTTGAGTATGAATGGTAAAGAAAATCGTTACCTTGCAATTTTAACTGCTACCAATGCAACACACCCCTCTCAGAGCTATAAAGAACTCTAATTAATTTTAAGGTTCAATATCAACATCTTGGGAAAGTCTGGGGCAAGAAATAGGGATTGGATGTCCAGACAGAAAAGGTCAATCATATTGCTTTGAGATATTAAGCTTTTACAGAAGGAGAAAATATTGTGCTTAAGCGGAGGTTAACACATTATCCGGCTTTTTTCATGTGCATGTGCTGTATAGCCTCACCTTGTGGTTCCTTCTGACCAGTAAAACAAATTCTTTCAGGTTTTTGGGGGGGATAGATAATATACGTCATATTTAATATGCTTGGAAAGTGGTAGGTAAGAAATTAACTTGTAGCACATCTCACTATTAATATTCCCTCTGGATTTCAAGTAGATTTAGACATTTTGGGCTCAGATTGTGGAGAACTCCCTTTTCTCCTCCGATCAGGTTATTTTTTGGAACAGAATCTGGTGAGATGCAGGTTTGAAACAGGGAAGAACTTTTCTCTCCCCAGGCTTAATGGACTTAAAGTCCTTTCTAATCAGATAAAGCAGTGAAGAGAAATTTGCCTGGGTAACTCTTCTTCAGACGATCGAAAAGGGACTGAATTTGTCCTTGGAGTATCATTCTCTATTCCTCACAGAAGTCAAATTCACTCAGGACACATTTTTTTTTTTTTTTAGTGAATGAGGAATTTGGAAGAGTTATCTTTAAATAACTTCTTAAAATGACTAATAAATTGAATAATTATAAAAATAAATGCCTTGCATCTTTGTCAGGGAAAGAAAGGTGCTAACCCTTGCTCATCCTTGCAAGTAGCTCTCCTATTGATGTATATTAGAAGCTGTGTTTGGCCACAAGAAAGCGAAGTGAGCTTTATGTGCCAGAATCTTTTCTCTGAACTTTAGGGGGTGAGGAAATGAGTTTTCTGACCTTCAAAATAGAAGCTGTCTTTGACGATCCCGAGAATGAGTTATTCAACTTTCATGAAATACTGAAGTTTTCAGTTGCCTTCTCAGACATTGAAATCAAGATTTCTCCAAAATTCTTTTTTCTTAGTTTTATTTAAAAAGACTAAGGTTGAATTTTACCTGTCTAGTCTTTCCCATAAACATAAATAGGTTTCAATTTGCCAGTGGGCCGTCCTCCTGCTTACCAGCAGTTCTGTTTGAGTAACCTCACAGCTTGAAAAACCGACATAAGTATAAAATATTTCCATTTGGCACTGTAAGAATTTCTTCAGTTTTGCTTTGCGCAAGTTCCAAGTGTCAGGGAGCATTTTACGCTCTGTTGTTTGCCTCCTGCCTCATCATTTCGCATTGCCAAGAATACAAAGAAACAGCTGGGAAGCTGTCCTGTTCTTCTAGCAGCGCTGATAATCGACTTGCTGCCCATTGCAAGGCCGGCATGCTCATGTGCAGGTGCTTGTGCTTATGAAACTTTTGAAGGAAACTGCCAGCACTTATCTTTGAATTACTTTTTCTCCTTGCTCCAGACAAATGTTGACATTGCTTTTCTGACTTTTTAAAGTAGGCCACAGTCCTGGCTACAGTATGAGCAGCAGCAGCCTTGCTACTGCTGTGATCTGAAGAGTAGGTAGACTAGCAAAGCAGAGAGGTATCTGGGTGTTTTTAACCCAAAGACTGTTTAGACACATTTCAAAACCTCTCTCAGCCATTTACTTTAAAGTTGTAGAGGGCCTTGACTTTTCAGATGATAACATGTGATGTGAGGAGAGCTTTTGGGCTCACTTCACCCTCATGTGTCAAGAACGTGTGTTGGTGCGTTCATGTCTCATCGCGCTCCCTCCCATGGTGCCCTGCATTCATTTAAAGCACCATCCATCTTTCAGACCTTCACTTGCAAATAGAAGGGACATGTCCCAGTACCCTGGGCCTGATAGGTTATTACAAGAGTTGGAAATGTTATCGCTCAGTGTATAGACAGCACGTTTTTGCTGTTTTTCCCACACGGAGATCAGAGCTTCTATTTCCTTCTCCACTTCATTCCGTAAATCTATGGGATTAGACAGCTGCCAGGAGGTGGTGCTAATGCACTCTTCTTGCTTAGAAGCTGTTTGAAGCCTCTGATCATACGTGAAGAGAGCTACAGTTTGATTTTGGTTGGCATGCACAAGCTAGCAGTATTCGGTTTCATTTTTATGTCAGTTACATTTTATGTTGCTGAAGGTACCTACAAATATTGTGCTGTAAAAAATCCAGTGTGAGAGAGATCAGGACTTTAGCCTGTCTTCTACTTCTAAAAAACATTGCATAACCCTTCAAGGTCTCATCTTCCTCTTCTGCAGGATGGCAGTATTGATATCTAGAAATTCTCCAAGAAAGGCAGTAACAATCTTACAGTAAAGGTCAGATAGTAAAGATATGAACTACAAATGCTAAGTAAGTACTCATATCATAAATACACATGGTTTGGGAGAGGGGCTCAGTGATGTATGTTGGTCTGAATGGCGCTGGCTGGGAAAGGTTGCATGGTATTTCCTTCGTATCTCACCATGTTGGCTTGCTCCCACGAGACCTGGAAGTTCTGCAGAGCCCATTTCGCTTAGTGAAGCAGAGAGACAGTGTTTAACTTAGTGTTTCAAGTGGATGCAATCAGGTCCAGCATTATCTTTATTACCCTTTAATAGTCACATCATATTCCCGTTCCAGCTTTGCCCTGGAAAAGTTGATTTCAGCAACACGTGTAAAGTCTGCTTTCTCCATGACCGTCTCACAGCTCCTTGGCTCTCCTCAGGTGTTGTATGCTGAAACAGCATGGTGCTGCTCCAGGCCCAGGTTTTTCTTTCGCAGCCCCATACGTTGTTGCTATGGCTTCAAGCAATATCTGCCTCATTTCAGGCTTCTGGCTGATGAGGTTTTTGAAGGAAGGTTATCCTTGTTCTGGAGGGCTCCCTATGAAATGGCAAGCCCCTTGGTGATGCTGAGACCTTTACTGCTATAAGGCCTACCGTCGTGTGGCTGTGGCTGAAAGTGCTGTGCTTTCATTTAGTACAGGAAATGAACACTGTATACTTTAAAATGACAAAGGGAAACTTGACGAAAACTAGGAAATCTCTGTTCTTCTGTCTCAGTCAGCATGTTTACGCAGAGCCATCAACGCAGCACAGTGTAGCAGTTTTCCCATAATGTCACAGCACTGCTGATGCCTCCCCTCATGTTTCTGCTCTCTCTTCGGATATTTTCCTGCAACAAGAGGCTTCCTTGCGATTTCCCAGGTTGCAGATCTTTTTGTTAATTTTCTGTACGTTCAGCACAGCCCAGGACACCAGTTGGCCACCCGTGCAGCTTCCAGGAGCTTCCTCACTGGCCTTCTGGCTTTAACATTTTTCCTGCTGCTTGGCTGCTGCTTTCCTATTTTCTGCCCGTTTCTTTCTTTAGTAACTGATTTTTAAAAAAATCTCGACTTTTAGAGAATTTATACCCCAGAAACCTGGCCAGCAAGCTATAGTCCCACTGATAGGTGCTAGCTGAGGAGAACTGATATTGAACAGCCAGTGACTGCCTGGTATGTTAGCATTTGGGGTTCTCCTTAGAAGATCCTCAGGTAGATCTGGCTTGCATTTGTTCGTGTACAGTTAAATCACTGCTGTTTCTCTGTGTTGCTTTCCTTCTATCTGTTGTTTACCGCATGGCATGCAATGATTCTTCATCTAAGTACATTTTAGCGTGCATCTTTTCCTACAGCCAGAACTCATGGCTGAAGGTCTGCTTCACACAGTGAAGCTCTGAGGCTTGTTCTCTGTCTTCAGAACGGCATAATCTGTAACGAATGTACCATGTAAGCAAGTTAAAAATACATTGATCTTCATTCCTACTCTGCCTGTGAATGCTTGATAGGCAAAGAAGTATTCAGAAAGCCAGCCTCATAACACTGTTGTGAGCACAAATATTAAAACCTTGCTGCTATGCCACTAATATAAAAGATTGGACCCCGTAAGGACATCTAGATCTGGGTACCGTGTAAGTCTTCTCTCTGAAACTGTAATGCTCACATTCACTGCTTTCAAGTACTTTTACATTTCATATACATATATTTTTCTTTTCATGTTTTTCTCAGCATAGCATTAACTGATATTTAACATCTTCCTTCTGTTGGCTGTGTATACTAAAGGTGATTGTAAATTCAGTCTTGCTAGCTGAATTTAAGCTGCTGAAGAATACATATTCTTCATATAAGTTTATGGTGTTGTGTGAGGTTTAGTTCCCTTTCAAATGGCCTCATATGAAATACTGAGGTGCGGAGCAATCTTGAGCAATCAAATTCATAACCTTTCATGTTTCTGCCTGGATGGAAAGAAGTTGATGCTCTGATTGGTTTCCTGCACAAGCCTCTGGACAGACAAATACTGCAAGGTAAATAGCAGAGATCTTGCTATATGATAAACTGTTTCAGTAAAGTCTGCTCAAAGGTATGGTTTAAAGAACTGTGAGCAGGATCAAGTGAAATATGAGCAAGATCTCTGCCCTAGATATGAGAGGGGCAAAATCACGAAGACTGGGAATTTGCTGAAATCTTGAATGGAGTCACAATATCAGATCACAATATTCACAGCCCAAATGAACGAACTGTTGCAATGACCACTTTGTTTGTTTCTATTCCCCTATTAATTAACTTTACTCGGTGATTAACACCTTCCCCCATCCTTTCTCCAGTAACATTAAAGCTTTTCTCCTAAAGGACTTTTTCAATGAGATTTGGTTGAATAAGTATAAATAGCTTCGTCTCTTTTGTGTCTGACTCACTTACGAACACACAGAGAATTCCAGATAGTTATGTCAGAAAATTTTTCTATTTAAAGAGATTTACTTTCTCTCCTCACAGATCGTCACCAGACCATTTTTTCCAGGTCATCTTCTCAAGCTGTCTCAGACACTCTCAGGTGGTATTGCAACTTTACAAGTTATTCTGAGTCTTTCAGTAAAATCCTAAAAAGAAGTGCTGCCAAGCCTTGTTCTCATTAAGAAATGACTTTCTCACTAAGAAAAAGTTTTCCATTGCTTTCTTGCTGGATTACATTCATGACGGTCCCATTGGAAAACTGCAAGTCTCAAAATGCTTAGTGTCAAGCTTTAGCTTGGAGTCTGACAGGAGCAAAGAGCAGGATTTCTCTGGAAGTGGTAATTTATGTTGTGGTTTACTTTCTGGAGAGAGACCAGAATAAATTAGTTCAATTTGCATCAAAAGATTTATTTTAGATGGTAGGATAAGCTTTCTCCCCAGGCTTAAAGGAACATGCAAAGTTGTGGAATGGCTTGATTTAGGTTTCTGCAAGGAAATTGAATATGTGGTGGTCTAGAGATGGGAGACTGTGTACAGGAGGGGTTGGGTAGATGAGAGGCACTCAGCCCGGCATCTGTATTTGGCTTGTCCAAAAAGCAGTTCAAGAGGGTGCTAGGATGACTTGTTCTGGTGCGGCAGGGGTCTGCTCTAGGCCAAAGTTTTCCTTAGCTCACGCTTACTATGCAGCTCCAGCGCTGTTGTGCCAGGAGGAGGCGTGTACTGGACAGCTGAGGTACATCCAGCGCTCCTGGGCAGAGTGGGCTTTCTGCACATTTGGCCATGAGACAACAGGGGAGGTGTTGTGGCATGTCGAATTCCCTCATGTTGTCATCAGAGAAGGAAGTAAAATGTCTCCCTGGAGGGTTGGCCTGGGTGACCCCTTGTGCACCTTCTTGTTCAGCATTTCAATTATTCCATTACACAGTGAACCAGGAAAAAAAAAAACTCCATAACTACATCACCTATGACCCTGGAAACGGTAGTTTTGTAAAACTACTTTCCTGCGTTTTTCATTCATGCGGTGTTGTGCTGTTCATTACAGTGTGTCAGTGTGACGGTAGCATTATTCTCTTATTTACAGTTCTTTCTTTTCAGCAGTGAAAATGAAAAGGAAATCAATGCCATTAAAGAGAATAATGACAAACTCACCTTCTGCAAGGTCTGTGCTCATATATTTAGTTTTTTCTGAATCCTTGCCTTTGAATGTGCTTGTGTGGATATGATGCGGTTAGGGGGAAAATTCTAGGAAAGCACCACCACAAAAAAGAGAAATACCATGGTCAGCCTCTACATTTCCAAAAAGTTGGGGACAATCCGGTGTCCTGACAGCCATTCCTCCCACCTTTACAAAAGTCTCCTGCATGGTTAGAAATGTCAGGGAAGAAGCTCAAGAAAGATCAAATTACATAATACAAGAGACAAGTGGAGCTAATGCAATTTTGTGGCAATGAAACAACATTCAAACGTCGGCAGCATCATTGTGTCTTTCAGTCAATCTGTGCCTCACTCTGTGAAGCCTCAGATCAAACAGTTGTTAAAACTCCACAGAGGTAGTTCTCCATCAAGCAAAAGCCCATGGCTTCTTGCAATTTATTAAGTTAGAGCAGCACATAACACTGAACTGTGACAGCAGGACAATATTTCATTGTCCTCTAACTGTAATTCTAAACTAAAATCCTTTTATGAGTTTCCAGATTATGAGCAGAGTATACAAGGAAGGGCACTACACTTGGAAATCACGTGGGCTTTTTAAAGTGAGGACCCTGCAGTGTGACACCGTATTTTCTCTGCAAGGGCCGTGTTCCTCTGTGTTGTGTAACTCAGTCAACTATATTTACCTTGCACGTCTTCCTGAGTGTGAATTATAGTAAGGAATGAAACAACAGGGACAGAGGGGGCAGTGCGTATCCAGCGTGATGCCTTTGCTCTGATGAGTGGGGCACATGCAGCATTATGAGTCGCCAGCTATAAAGCACAAAACAAATCCCATTTGCAGACTGCTCACAGGGAGGGTTTTTTTATTAGTGAAGTTCACACTCTTGGTATTGATGTGAAGCAATTCAGATAGATAGTCTCAAAAAATCATTCAATATGCTGAAAATTTTCAGTGGATAATTACCGGGCCAATATTTCATATGTCTGACTGCCTGCTAACTAACATGCATAGACTACATTTGCCTGCAGTCAGAGTAGAAACCATTAAGGAGTGAGCTACCAAATTATGTGATAAATACTTTGAGGTAACTTTGTCCTAAGACAAGCGGAGTATTGCGATATGGCTTGGAGGTACTCTTTTGGCTGCTTGAAAGAAAAGATAAGCTAAAACGGAGAAAGGTGGGGAAGGCAGCTGTGATATGATCGGGGTGGAAAAGCGATGGGGAGAGGAGAACTTTGCTCAGATTGGCAACATCGGGGTGGACAGAGAGATCAGCGTGGGCTGTAATCCGGGGTTAGGGAAGGAGAGCACCTAAAGAAAGCAACAATATTGGCACAAGGACAGAAAGGAACAGGTTTTTAACATGGTTTATAACCGTTATGGCAAGGGAGCTGCCCAGCAGCCTTCTGGCTAGTTGCATTTGCTTGGTGACTCGAGAAGGCTAAGTTTCCAAAGAGAGATAGTGGCAAGTAAGGGGCTATTGTATGCAAAGTGTGTGTGTATGTGTGTGAGAGAGAGAGAGAGAAAGGGCTTTGTTACTGCCTCCTGCTGAGAAGGAAAATTGCTGTTTGCCCTTCCTATTCAAAGAACAGAGTGCACAGCACTCAGTGCAATTAATTTCATTGCAGCTGGTACAAGTAACTGGTGATGATGCTCCCGATGTACAGAGGTTTCACACCTTGCAGGGAGATTGGTAAAGACTTTACGAGTAAGCGCTGCTTCCTATATCCTCAGTACATTTCATACATCATGGCTGGTTTCCCCCGGGACAAAATATTTCTGTTTCAGCTGCATTACACAAGAAATACACCTGCTCCTTTCTGTAATCAGCACTGTCCTTACAGAAGAGTAAATAGCTGCACATTTACCTGACACAGCAGATGCTAAACATGCTTGCAAAATGGCAAGTAACAATTGAGAATTAGCTTTGCAAAACTCTCTGAAAGTGTTATAAATAAATTAAATAAATAAAAGAAACAGCTTTGCGCAAGCAGTTTTCTCCATTACCTTGCATTTGTTTTGGTTATGAATAGCAGTCAGAGTCCTAGATAATCTGTGCACATATAGAAATATGTATGTTTATACATGCTTTTAACTAGCAGCCTTGAACTCCCACAGACCCACTCTACGATGGACATCCATGTACGCATGCATTAGAGAAATAACTTCATAAATGCAAAGGGATATAATCTGCATGTGTGTATATGTGTGTGTGTGTGTGTGTGTGTGTGTATGTGTGTGTGTATGTGGTGGTGAAAGGAGGAGAACAGAAGGTAGATTTGAGGCCATTCCTTTACTGCTGCTTTTAAAGCATGTTTCCTGCAAAATGCTGCCCATTGTTCAGTTTGGTGGAAGATTTTGCTGAGAAGCAAGATGCAAGTCATAAGCTGATGGGCGGTACTGTGTTTCCACGAGGGGTAATGTCTCCAGGCTTATCATATCCGAGGTAAAAAGCTTGAGGTAAAACTGTAGCCCTACCTTTCCATATCCTTGCATACTGCTATCTTCCACAAGTGTGTGATCATACCATACTCTGATTATTTCCCACTTCCTGAAGTGTTCTCCACGTGGGCAGAGGAGAGCTGTGCTTACATCTTAGCTGTAATTTCCCTGGAAACAAACAGTTATCTATTCTCTTCTCACATCCTTATGCATCTATATCATAGACATATGAGATATGTGTACACTGTATGTGATCTTATATGTACAATATATCTCTACATGTGATGTTATAGACATATACCCACAGACTCACGTTTGTGCACACACCTGCATCATTTTATAAAGCATGGACATATAATTATAAAATTATATGCTACAGATGTGGCATATTTAAATAGTACAAAAATTATTCCTGTTCTATAATATATAATGTTGATATGGAATGGTTATGTAGGGTTTTAGAGGTATACGTATTATGATATTTAATGTATAATGTATCTTCACATGCTTACCATCTGTAGCTATGTTATACAAGGCATGATCACATTTTTGTACATATGCAAAATATAATTCTATAATGCCTGAGTATATATACCCTTGCATTTAGACTAAACCCATCCCAGTTTAGGAGTGTAGGCATTACGATAAGTTGTTTTCAGCATTTTTTTGCTAGTTTGAAAGCTTACGCATTGCATATGCTCTTTATGCAACATTACTGCTGTAGGAAGGAGAGCTGATGTTTAAAATCTGTAAAAGGATGCTTCAGCAGCTGTGCTGTCAGCCGGCGAGTCTGGCATTCCCTTGCTGCTTCCTTCAGCCACAGTAGACCATAATTCAATAGAATTCGAATCTTTGACTGCATGAAGCAGCCAGGCAGCAGGCCCAGAGGTCCTCTCAAATCAGAATTTTTACAGTTCTCTCTAATCCACAGGAGATGCTAGCGTTCTCCTGAGCTACAAAGGGAAGTGAAACTGCAGCAACACTAAATTCTGGGAGGAACAGTGAGCTCAGGAAGAATCTGCAGGAGAGGGACGGGGACAAAGAACCTGCCTGTTATATCATGGTTCCTGGAGACTCCAAGTCTCTCACCCTTTCTTTACCATAAGCAGTTAGTGGCCAGCCCTTCCAAGAAGAAAGAGGGTACATACCCCTGCTTGGCATCTTGGCCCTCAGATGAGCTTGTAATTTGTGTCTTGTCCAAGGACATCTGGCAGAGAAGGGTAGTCCTGGCAGCTCTGCTGCCCTGCTGCTGAGGAGAGGGGGGAAGCCACAACAGAAGAAGGCTCAGAGGCAGCATCTCATCTTCATAAGAGCGATGTGGGAAGAAGTCACATCAAGGCAACATTGTAGGAACTTCCTTCTACCTCCGGTATGCTACTTTGAAAAACAGTAATCTCTATCAAAGGTTGCTCTGCTGTAATAGCAGACGTTTATTTCTTTTAGCCCTTTCAGACTGGAGAACAGGTGGGACTCATTTCCTTCCTACATCCACTGTTTTTAAAGGGTAGCTAGTAAAACCTGTCCTATCAGTGCCAGGGACCTCTAACAGAAGGGCCTCATCTAGTGCTGCAGCCATCCCTGGATGCCTTCACAGTTTGTGGAGGGTGGAAACCTCCTTTGGAGTGGGTTTCGGAGCAAGAACCCCAGTGTAGTCCCCGCATGGGGCTCCTGGCTCTCTTCAGGGACCGTGGAAGAAGGCTAGCCAAAGTCCTGACTCAAATCATGCTCTCAAAGCAATGCAGTGTATGAATGCTATCCTGCTGCTCATGACTTCTATAGCAAGAGTTTCTGTCCTCCCCAGTCACACGTCAGTTGTGGGAAGGGTGATGGGACCACAGCACAAGGAGATAAGTAACTCACCTTTCTGGTCAAAGGAGGATCGCTCTCACTGCCATTATTCCTAACCCAGAAACATCTGGGCCTTTACTCTTCTATCGTTTAGGAAGTTCTCTATGGCTGGATAGAGCTTAGCCAGACTCCATTTTTAACCCCCTTATCATTGTCATTGGAGTAAGGAAACACACATTTTTCTTTCACCGTTTCTTGGTTTCTCTTATTTATGTGGTTACTGAAAACTCCCTCAGGCAACATGCTTAAAGCATCTGTTCAGATGGGTATATTTTAACCTAATTTAGCCTTTCTCTTTCAGCCTCTCTCCCCTCCAGAGCGATTCTTACAGGTTGAATTCCCATCAGTACTTAAATGAGCTTTCCAGCTAGACCGGACCTACGTTTTGGGCCGTGTTTACTCGAAGGGGTTAAAATGACTATCAAATACAAAATATTGGCCTTCGCCTTGTCTTGTACAGTAAATGGTTTTTTAGGCCCCAGTCCAACAAAGCAGTAGTGCTTGTTACCCGTTTGGGTAGGTAAGCAGCATTACACTCCTTGCATGCAGCAAGTTATGTGTGTTCCTAAGTGATCTGTTGGATGGGTCCCTCACTCACATCAATGGAAAGTAGATGAGAAACACTGCTTTCAGTGCTGCTGAAATGCTGCTTTCAGCAGCATTTTGCGCATATTTTGTATGGATGTAAAAGATTACTGGATGCAGAGCAGTGCAAAGTCAGAACCATTCTGACTTGTTTTTCAAAATCTTTTCAGTGATTGACTTGCAAGCTATAATGCTCTAGCAGTTGCATAAAATCTGCAAAGTGTATGGTCCTGTTAGTCACATCTGCATTTAAACATGACTTAAAATCTCTCCTCTACCAACTTGGTTGAATAACTGCTGCCATCCATTAGCTAAACTTAAGTATGGGATGATCGATAGAATATGAAATTCTGTAAGTACAGAGTGCTCAGAGCATGTAAGGACATAGCAGAGGAAGCGTTCCTGATAAAATACCGTGTTTTCCAGGGAATATTGGCCTTATAGGAAACAAGCCTTGATTCCTTCATTCTCCTCCTGGTGACTGTTGGATATAGGACTCTGAGCCTTTACAGTTGTTTTTTGGTTTTCGATCATAACTTGCAATACACTGAAATAGTCACACTCTAAGAGCTGGTCTTCCCACTCACAGCACCTTTAGGAAAGACAAGGAGTACTGATCTGGACCAAAGGTAGAGTGATCCATCCATCTGCACAACACAGAGCAGCCTTGTGGGGCTTTCTATATGTTCCTGTAGTGCTTAGAGGCCCCAGCCACACTGCTGTTACACAAATAACAATACATCAGGCTCAAAGGGAAACATCTTTTCTAGGCTCGCTAATGTTCCCTCCTACATTCACCCTAATGCTGGTGGAAAAATCCACTCCTCCTGTTTTTCTAGGGAGGTTTTACTGGGTATGATCGTAGTGTAACTGCTTCTGGGTACGAATATATTGTAACTGCTTCTAGCTGTAGGTAATAGGTCCAGATGTACAATAAGCTTAATATTGCTGCAATGTGCTCCGGTAGTATATTTTACAGGGAGATTTTAAAGATACTCTTCAACTCATTTACTTCACTGGATGATAGCAGACTTAGGAATATGACACCGATTTAGGAATGTAGGTGCTGTGCTCTGTAACACGTTGGCTGAGTAGATATTGCCTGTTTTTATTTCTCTTCAGTAGAATTTTTTTCTATTACTTTTGAATTTGGATTGGGTACTGTTTTGAGTCTGGACTTAAAAAACTCTTCAACAGCAAAATCAAAATACTTAGCAGCTCTTCTGCCTGATTAAAGAGCCACCACAAAAATAATTCTACTATTAAAAATGTGAAATGAAACTACTTATGAGTCTGCACTTTCACTAGTATGGAGGTATATTGTATTAACTGCTTCAAAAATACTTCAGATACGTCTTCTGTAGAAGTCTGGTTAGACACTGACTTTGTAATCACCTTCTCAAACTCACGAAGGTAAATGCCTACATCTTTCTCTGAGATTTCGTTACTTGTTTGAACAGAGAGTAGCTTTTGTTATGTTGGGACGGGCTTTGTGGTGGCATCGTGGAGGGACATCCTGGCTTCAGCGCTTCTCCTGGCCTCACACCTGCAGTGCGCAGGCTCAGCAGCTGGAGGAAGCGCGGGATTTGGGATGGCTGCCGCGCTGGATCCTTGCTCCCCGCCGGCATCGGCACTGCCACTGTGCTGTGAGCTACGCCATGGTAAAGATATGCATTACTGCGGACTGCAGAGCTAAAAGTAAGGCAGATACAATTGCCTTCAGTTCTCACCAGAGCATGCAAGCTGCACCACCACGCGTTGGCTGCTTGGCATTTCCAGCTTCTCCTAGTTAGTTGGAGAACTGGTTTTCAACAGCTTGTCTGAGCATTGATAGCAGGATACTAGCTGCTTGCCTCCGCTCCAGACAGTGGCTTCGTTTCTTTATGCAAGGCTTCGGCTTAATTTGAAAGGCACCTAACACACTCTAGCGGTGTTCTTTCTTCAAAAGTTAAAACCAGCCATGCTTACTGCTTCTGCTGGAATGCAAACCCTTTCCAGGGGAAAGGAAGCAAATTCATCTCTCCTCAAAACTGACTCTGTGCAGTAAATCTAAAAAATGGAAGTGGCTTTGAAAAGTGTTAATTTAGTTATTTCACTTTGCGTTTGGGATATTGTACAGGCCCATCAATAAACAATTGCTCTGTGATTATGATTTCTATTTTATTCAGCTGCACACACTATCCAAACGCCACACACAGCTACGTGCAGTGCAGTATACAACAGGATGCCTCCACAACAGAAAATATGAAGAATCAGAAGGATTAATGTAATGATGAAATTTAATATAGTGCCAAAAATAACAATTCTCTGAATATACATTTGACAGGTGAGGTGCTCATTCTACGGTAGCTCGCTGCATAAGGTTATTTATGCATAAATCACTTAGTTCAGCCTGGCTTCTGCATTGATGGGACATAATTGATCTTTAAAAGTTTTATGAAAGAATCACAGACTGTGAAATTAAAGGAGGTTCTGTTGTTTAACTTTGCATTTCTATCAACTGCCAAGAATATCACAACAGTAGAAAAATACATGTTTTCTTCTCAGGAGGAACATTTTATAGGTAGTATTAAATCAGTAATTACATTAATTTATTGCTGCAAAATATGCAGTACCATGCTATTTTTCGCTTCATATCTGGAATTTCTGGAATAACAGCCAACAGCATTCTGATAAATTGATTCACTTTCAGGAGGAATGATGATAATATTTTATCAGCATCATACCTGAGAAGTAAGGCTCCTCTTTCAGAACTGCATTAGGCAACTAAGGCTTTGAAGAGATCCGGGTTTTGTGCCTATGGGCTAGCTGTCTTGCAGCCTTTATATAGCGTCATTTAGGAAATTGGATCTGCATAGGCAGGGACAAATGGGAAAACATTTTGCTTACTCCTATCCTTCGGGAGCAGATGGACAAGGGAAGAGGAATGAGTAGAATCACGCTGCTTTTGCACCACTTTCTGGTCACTGTGGGTGTGATGATTTAGCCCAAATGCATGTCAGCAGTAAATCACTGTCCTCTGGGAGCTAGGAAGGAAAAATGTCTCCTGAACCGCAGTGCCTATCCTACAGTATTTGTGCTGGTACGACAGCACCTCGCTATTGACTGTGCCGTTGTGAAAGCCATTTGTGGCTGGTATACTAGAGATTATGATTAAGGTGCTAATAGAGCCTGCTGCTACCTGCAGAGGTTTAAGGAAAGCCTCAACTTTCTCACCTCCTTTTGCACCTTAGTTTTGCAGTGATTGCTCAACAACTAATTTTCTTTGCTTTCTAGGTTTTTTTGTAGGAGAGACTGTAATGAACAGTCGCTGCACTCTCTTCATTCCTCCAGCTAGTTATTTTTGAATATGTGTCAAAAACTTCTGCACATTTTAGGAGGTGGTTAATGCTTTAAAACTGGAAGAGCAGGCAGAGAGGTGTGAGCCAGCCTAGTAATGGCATTAGCCATGTATTGCGTACTTTAATGTGTATCAGGGCTGAACAGAAGTGGAGAGGGAGATGGAAATTATTCCCGAGGCCCATGTACTTTCATGGACATGAAAAATAAATTGCTTAACCTTTTAGAAAAGCCTCATGTGCTGCAGTGGCTGGCCTCAAACCTCAGCTGCAGATGAAGAAGCTTTCTCTGCTGTTTGAGCCTGCTGGGCTTGCAACGGCTGTGAATGAAGGCCTCGGACGATACGTTCTTATCCTCTGCTTTGATTCTCCTAAATCCTTCTGGGCCCTCCGTGTGGCCAATGTCCTGACGGCCCTCTGGTTCCTCCTTAGCCCTCAGTGTAGGGACTAGAAAGTCAGGGCTGAGGAGTCTGAGGAGGATTTGCTGTGCAGCTGAAAGGAAGTGTTCTGGGGCTATACAAACTGCAAATGGATCTTGAAGGCACTGCATACAATTATTATAAGTTATTGACACAGAATAGGAAAGAACTACACCTAATGCGTCAAATAAAACAGAATGGAAGGAAAATAGCTATCTCTTCCCTCAAACTCTCTCTCTTACTCCGGTCACAGCCTAACACGGCGTTCTCACTGCACGCAAATGCAGAGCAGAAGGACTATTTAACTGAGACAGGGGTTTGTGTATGCAAGTATTGCAGTGCAAGATGCAGTGTGATATGCTGCAATGGAAATAGTTAATGTACGGTTAACCTTTTGTGGTGTTAGATCGTATTTCCCTCCTCTGCATGGTAGTTGTCTTCTAACGTTGTAGGTGCGTGCAATGCCCAGTCTGATGGCTGTGTGATTCAGAGCACTTGCTATGTCATGCTCTGATGCAACAAGGTAATTTTATTTCAGTAGGATTCCTGCAAAGGCTTACCCGATGCAATGCTCTAGCAAGGCATATGAGAAGCATGCCCTCCACTTTGCTCTCCCAGTGGATCAATGTTCGTTAAAACGAGAATCAGAGGGTTTTGCTTAGGTTTCCAGAGAAAGTCAGAACTGACCTCATATCACAGGTCATACAACAAATATAGTATGAGAGAACTGATACAAAGAAACCCAAAGTACCACTGTATTGGGACTGGTGGCTTGGCTATGGGAAAAAAAGATGATGATTCTGTAGATAAATGGGTTGCATTACACTGAAGGCAGGAACATGAGCTGTATAGGCATTGGCGGACTCGTGGGTATAATTATCATAATTCTGTGGCTATTAACTGAATAATGACAGTTTGTGTCAGGTAAGTGCAGAAGATCATTCCTAAGCCATTGACTAGGATCCAAGTGGCCTGTAAAGACGTGTCCAATAAGGAGAAAATGGATCAAAGAGAACCTCAAATACACCCATTTAAGTGGACAGTTCTGTGTAACACAGTTGTCTGAAAATCTTCTTTCCTCCCCTTACTAAATCCTGTGGCTGTATAAACTGTGGGCTAGTTGTTTGGAATAATTCACAAGAATAATACTTCACAATAATGCATTCCCGCATTCCTTCCAATAACCAGCAGAAAAATGCATGGCCCATTAGTTTTACAAGATCAGGCCATTAAAGACAAGGGCATGGTCAAAATATGTGGCAATGCTCAGGCTGCACACCTTGCTCTCAGATTTTTTCATACCCCATGATGCTTGCAGCTACCCTCCTAATGAAAGCACAGTGTAATACTTTTTGTTGTTGTTTCAGAATAATTCCTCAGTGTAGACAGGTGGTGTTTAAGGAAGCTAATGAGAGGATTGACTTGGCAGAGAATGGCAGAGTCAGAAGACGTATCACAGCTGCTCTGTCGCATAGGGACGGCGAATGAGACAGACATTTTCAATTACTGCCCGATATTGTGGCTGCAGTAATACCTTTTCACCAGCCACATGCTCCAAGCAATAATCATGTACACCCTTCATCTGTTCAAGTGGGTGCTTTAGCATGGAGAAGGCTAAGCTTTATCTTGTAAATGCATCTTTCTTCAGTTGCTGGCGTTGGCACATTTTGTTGTTTGCTGTGGTTGAGACTCAGTTAAAATATGACAGGCTGTGATAGAGTGCCTCAATTGTTGTTTTTTTTTCTCCTTGATAATACCTATTGCATTTTGCACTACTCTATAGAAATGAAGGCTGCTTGGTGATAGTAAGAACCAGGCAGAAGGGAAACATGACATACACAGAAAATTGATATTTTTTATGGATTTGATAATGTTGGCTCAAATGTCTGCATAAAAAGTTCCCTTTTGATTTTTTTTTTCTGTGTGCATCCAATCAGAATCACAGTAACCCCAAATGGCTTTGAAATGCAGCCTCAGGTAAATTATTCACCTCATGGACTTTGCCAAAACTTTTAGATAGGAGTAGACAAAGAAGAAATTATGATTCTCCAGAGGCGGTTCAGTGAATCCCAGAGGAGGTGGTGCCTGTTTGGAAGCAATGTCTCTGCAGGCTCTGTTTTCCAGGCACTGCTTTCTACTTTCTAATTTGTTAATTTCCTCTACACAGATTTAGTTTTTGCTTCACTGAGCCGGCGCCCCGGGAATGAACTGGCTTTGCTTTCGACACTGACAGGCTAAAGTGGCTGTGAGTCACTGACATCACTGCAGCCCACCGGTACCTCTCACAGCATCGCTGCCAAGGGCATGTTACTTTATCGCTTTATAGATGGGGAAATAGAAGCAGAGGAGTGACGGGATACAGAACGAATCAGTTGCTGTGTCAGATAGATTAGTTACAGCCCCGGGCCTCCCTCCTGCCAAGCCGGTGCTCGCCCCACCAGCACACACCAGTACGGTGTGTCCACAGGCACAGGCAGGATCGTATCTGCCCTACCAGTTTAGAAGACTTGCAGGTGGCCTTGTGCATGTTAAGACCAAACATAATCCTGCTGCCAAATACTTCCAGAGCCTTTGCCCTCCTAACAGAAGGTGGCCGCTGTGGAGCGAATGGTTTATGCCCGCATGGGTCTTGACATGGTGAGCTCTGTGTCGTTGCACAGATATTTTAACATGTTAATGACATTTTTCAGATAATATAGTAAGGGTTGACGGAAACGTGCTAGGTGCATGGATGTCCTGGTTTTCCTCCATGTTCTGTCCTCAAACACGACAGAGGAGATGAAGTGTATGTGTTTTGACAAACAAACCAGGTGTTAGGGTAAAAGTAGATCTGCCCATATTATACAGCCTGCGATAGTTAATCACAGCATGCAACTTTAGTACAGAGGCAGGACATAGACCTGTGGTATCATCCTACAGATGCTTCCTACCAGCCAGGTGCTGGGTGCCAGGTGCCCAGACTTCAGAGGGCCGATGCCCAGCGCTACACGGTGCAGCCAGCCGTGCCTGTGTGAAGCATCGCGTCCCTCAGCTACTCCATCTCCACCAGGGAAGCTGTGTGTTTGCTACAGCCCTCAGTGAGGGCCACGGGAAACCCTGCACCTCTGCACCTGAACACGAGAGCGCTGTCGCACTCCCAGCAAGTAAATAAAGTGTTCCTGTTTCGACAAGAAAAGTAATAGCCGGAGTGAAAGCGGGGCTGCCTATCATATGAGCTGCAACACATATCTAAATAGAGTGGTCACATATATCAGGATTAAGGAGGTAGGAGAAGCAAGGAGAAGCTATATGGGCAACAAAGAATATATCTGAAAGGCAAGAAGAGGAAGGGAAGGGTTCACTCCTGCAAGGTGCTGAGCACCCTTTCGCTAAGTTCAGGATGAGCAGAAAAATGCTGCAATGATTTCCAGGTCCAGTTCAAAGTGTGCAAAGTGCTCCTGGGATTTCCTCCTTACAACCTCCTTATAACTGCCATTTCACTGTGAGCAAACTAATGATGTGCACTTTTTTCCACCTGATCTTTGCAATGCTAAATTGTTTTATCTTTCCAATCACGTGATCTGACAAAGACCATCCAGAAGTGTACGGTGAAAAGGGTGACTTTTGCTGATGTCATTTCTATTGCCTCTTTTGCTGATGTCATTTCTATTGCCTCAGTGAATAATATGAGAGGGAATTTTCCATCCCTGAAACCCTGTGTCAGGCCAGCCTGCGTTCCCATGTCAGCTCTGTGATGTTTTGCTCCTTAAGTATGATATTATTAAAATATTCAATGGCTTAAATAGGATCCCCTGCACAGTCTGGATGCACTTTCTTTAAAAGTGCTGGTCTTCAGGTCCATACAAATATTCACTGTTGTTTGTACACATAAAAAATACAACTACTCAGACTGCACAATACCTTTAATACAAATTATCTAGAATATGAAGACGAAATTTTCACCAATGCCCTAAAAGCGTGTAATCACCTTCCCTCCAGACTTTTCACCTCCGTTTCAGCTGGTGAGATGTGAGCGGGGAGGGGGTGTGATTAAGCCCAACAGTAGCTGTGGGAGTGGCACAGCAACCCTCAGAAATTGCATTTCTATTGTTCTGAGCTGTAATGACATGTGTTCCTCAGCATCCGCAGATGAGCAGTTACCCGGAAATTGTCTTGCTACGCATGGCTTTTTTAATAGCTGTCGGATAAGTCAGAGCCCTGCACGAGAAGCAGTACTCTATCACGTCTGTATGGACTTGTGACACTATTGGGACGGCATTTGTTTTGTGAAGCAGCCAATAGATTGCACGGAGGCAAAGATACGTCATTTCTGGCAGATGTAATCTTGCTCTGCAGTCATGTTTTATGCAGAAATAAAAAGTCGTCGTTTCCATTACTGCACCATTACGAAACTTCTGAAGAAAAGCAGCATGAACAAAGCAAACGGATGAAAACTTCATTTGGCGTAACATTTAAAATGTGAAGCCTTGTGGATGGTTTCCTTTTGCAGGGCTGCACATGATTAGCTGAACTATAATGTAAGTAAGTTATTTACTCGAAAGGGAATTGCTGGGCTGTTTCTTCTCCCAGTCTCTCTCGATATGCCCAGGCTTCTGATTTTACATAGCTGGATTGCAACATGCTTTTGCCTGCTACTGTTCTAACACAGTTTAAATAATTTATCACAGCCACTTTCATGGGAGAGGTTCTCAGCCTGTAAACTGGAAAGCATGACTTCTCCAGTATCAGATCTGCCCCCATTAAATACATGATATCAGCTGACACAAATCTTTTTGAGGAAAACGCCTTCTATTGCATAAAGCTGTAGCACATCTTATATACACACATACACACATACACGTGGTAATAAAATGCAGTGTTTGGAAGTAACCTAATTATTATGCTGCTGCTATGTTAAAAATCATGCAATCCTTAATACTTTACAGTAAAAAAGTCATGATGACATAAATATTATGTTTTTTAGATATCCTTTGCATTATATATTATTTTCTCTACATTGCACCTGAAACATTTTTCTAAATGGTGCCAGCTTGTTGTGGGCCATTTCAGTTTATACGTGAAACAGTATTTTAGCCCAAAGCCTCCTTCAGCTAGGGGTATTTGGTAGGAAGCTGAGTAGGCTGCAGGTTCCTAGGGATCCCACTATACGCTTTTTATGCTTTTCTTTTTCATAAAGTTTGATTAGAATTCCTTTTTTAAACACCTGAAATCAGGATTTGTGCACAGGTCGCCTCTTAGTCCCACGCTGGTTTTCTAAAATATGATGTTATGTACCATTCCTCTTGCCAAGTCTCAACATGAATTTCACGTTTATGGAAGGAGATAATCTGGTTGAATGTGGATAACCCTTTAGCTATGCACAGAGCAACTGACATTTTTAGATTGAGCACCTTTGTTTACTTGAGGGTCTTTCACTTACATCCAGAAAATGGTGTGTTTTGCTAGCACAGCTTATTGCTGGGGCACTGTTTTGGGATGATAAAGCAGGAAGGGCTGAATAGCAGTTGAATCACGTGGCTGGAGTGGTGGAGACGGCTGGAGAAGCCGTTTCTCCCATGGGGGCCTCACACGCTTCCCTGTTGTTGTTATTACTAATATTATTATTATTATCAGCAGCAGCACCACAGAAATCTGAGCTGTACCAATGCATTCACTGCTGTACTTTTAGAGGCATTAATATTTCTTTGTCAGAAGTACTTCTACCATAATAACTGCCCTCATGGTGGCAGAACAAGCTGCAATAAATCAGTCTTGAATATTGGACACATGGAAATAACAAAGTAAAGGAAAAAAAGGAATAATTTACGTAGATGGAATGTAGAACTTAAAACTGCAGGAACAAGCTATAACAAAAGCGTGAGTGAACATCACCCACATAATGTTTTAACACCGTATCCACCTGAAAAGACATGCAGACAAGTACGTATACTGTCAGTCGGATATTTATTTAATTATTTTTACACTGTTGCTGTGTTGATACTGTGCCCAGAAGCGGTAGCTTGGTGCCTCCGCAGGTGTGGTAATAAGCTTGAGCTCTAGCTACCCTGCAGCAGAGGGTTTGTTTGTTTGTTTGTTTTTTGTTTTTTGGGTTTTTTTTCCAGTACTGAAAGGAAATGTCAGTGGCCTTTTCTTTTCGAAAGTCAGGGTCTTGAGATGGGTATTATGTGAGGAGTAATCCTCAATAACAGAAACTTTAATTCTATGACAGGAGTATTGTTAAGACTTGTCAAAGAAAGTTAGAGACAAGAAAGCAGGTGGTCCAGAGTGGAAGGCATGCCTGGTAAGTGAGTCAGGTGGCTGGGTACTCAGAGAAACTGGGTTTTGAGAGCAGGAGTTGAAGGATGTCTTCCGGAGAGGAGAAATGTAAGGGATCTGGAACAAGGAAGAAATATATAAAGTGAATCATGCCTTATCCTTTAACGTTTATATCTAGATTTTATATGCTTCAGGCAGAAGACCATTTCCTATTCTGCTCACAATTTCTACCTGTTCGTTCGATTGTTGTAAACACACATTCAGACCTGTAGGTATAATCATTTCCAATCAATAGCTTTTTACTTACCAATGCGTATGATCTTCTTGTGCAAATAGTTGCTTGAAACTGTTTTTATAGGACTGTTTTTGTCTTATTCAGGGCTAAAGTAATTATGGATTATTGCTGAAAACTTCCTAGCAATTGATTTATTGAAAAGTAATGCATTGTGGTTGATGAGATTTTACAAAGGCTATGAGAGATATAAATGAACTTTGAGAGCAGCAAGGAAAAAGCTCAATTTGCATTTCTGCAAATTCCAGCTGCTCACAGGAGAGCTGTTCTCAGTGGTGCAATAGATGTGTTTGATTCTTAAAAAAAGAGTTCACAATAATGCACACTCTAGATTGACATTGGACCCACCTTTCATGTCCAATAGCCATTTTAGGCATCTCCACTAAGAAGTGATAACTTCCATGAACTCCCAGGTTTATTCTAGATATGTGGGATAACCTGGAGCCCTGGAAGCTTTCTCTTGTTGATGGTGTCACCGAGATTGTTACAGAAATGTTAAGACTGGTTAACGCTGGGAATGATGGGATGTGGAAGCATCAGAGGGAACGGTAGGAGAAGGCTATAAGAACAGCATATGTTGATTGTCAACAAGATCCTACCACATATTTGCGTGCAGCTTGCCACCAAGACTGGGAAACAAAGGGCAGTGAGTAAATCCTCATGACTCATAGAGGTGGAGGTGGGGATGCAGAAACTATCAGCCGCTGAAGGGTGCAAAAAGTTATATCTAAAATGAGCATGTGGTCACCATTATGAGAGAAACCCAGAAGATGTGAGGACCGGACAGCTGGTGTCCCTTGTCCTCCTCATCATTGCATCATTGGACTCCTAGACACGCCACCTGCACATATATGGCGTGGTGCCTGACTGTTGAACAGACCGCTTAGGCGCATACACTTTGATGTTGTGAGTGTGTGGGTTATAAGCGTTAGATATGGGAATGATCGAAATTAGTTTTGTTTAAAAATAAAATCATTTCCTCCTCCCATAAGGTCCTGCACTGAACTTGCCTACATAGGTGCTACAATGTTGGGACGTTACTTCCTACAATGCTGTCTGCTGTTCTACAGCATTAATGTATGCTGCAGACGAGAAGAAAATAAGACTCTATATTTAAAACAATGTGCTTCTCATGTCTCCTCTTGCAAATTGCGTAGTGCAGTAAATGTGCAGTGCACCCTTTGTTTTTTGTACTTTGAATAGTATTTATAGAGAAATCTGGAGGAAGTCATAACGAGTGTGGGTGGGTCCTGTGGGAGGTGAATGGAATACATCTGGGTGTGGAAAATGATGGTAGTATTCTTCGGTCCAAAGATAAAGATATAATAGGCAGAAAACAGGGCTGAAAAACAAGAGGGGTCAGCAAGACGTCTTCCTCTGTGCTCCCCAAATCTCTCCTGAGAGTACCTAACTACCCTTTAGGAGAACACTACAATAAAGTTAAAAAGCAGGCACTCAGCAGTTAGAAAATACCAGGATTTTGGTTATCCATACAACCTTTGGTCTATACACAGTGTTACAGCCTTTAATTACATAAACATAGATTAATGCTTCAAGGAGTTGGAAGCTGTTTTGGAGAAAATGCTTGTATTCCTGCCTCTGCCAGAGAGTTGTTACATGACACTGGGCAAGTCACTTAAATCAGAAAGTTTGGAGTAGGCCATGAATGTGTTCCCAGTGTGTTACATCTAGGGATAAATTTTCTCAGGTGGACAATATTTATTTAACATCTCCAGCTACGCCAGCTGGAACTGTGCTTTGACCACATGTAATATATGAAGGACCTAGAGTCTTGTGAAAACCTTTCCAGCTTGATTAGTCCCTATTTGGCTAAACTTGGGAACCGGTGATTAATTAATGCTTTCAACAATTTTGACTTGAATATCAGAGTCTCAGGTTCCTAACCATTCAGTGAAAAAAGAATAGTGCGTATCTCACAATTGTATTGTGAAGAGAAATCAATTAATGCTTCTAAAACAGTCCAATGTAACGTAGCACAAAAGAAGCACCCAGGAGGAAATAAATAATTTTGTGATCAGTGTAAAGCTTTTGTACATATTTTTAATAAAAAAAGGAAAAAAATGAAGATACATGGATCACAAGCTGAATGAGAAGGTTAAAACAAAATACTGCATAGCGGCTCATGTACTGAATGAAGCTGTGATCCCATGGAGAGAATGGAAAGTGATAAGGTAATTAAGAATTAGAAGAGCAGACCAAGGGGAGTGTGCTAAAAGTTTTCAGGTGCTTAAAAAGCTGATGTAAAAACCTATTCTTCATGTTTGTGGCAGCAGGACAAGAAAACAATAATACAAAACTGCAGCAAAGGAGATCTAGATCAGATAGTAGGAAAAATACCCGAAGCATAAATATAGCTAAACTCTGGAATATACAGAGTCACTGTTCTTGATGTTCTTTGCTAGTTTCATCTCTTTTTGTATCTTAGTTTTTTCTCCCTACTTCTCATGCTATAATTTTGTGTTTGCCCTTAATAAGATGATTTTATTACTGTTCTTGTATACTTCCTCCTTGTATTTGAAGTCCATGAAGAGTTCATAATTTAGCTGAATCAGTCTCTTGGCTATACTTCCTATCTTTCTTCTGCAGTGGGATTGTTTGACTGTTATTTGCCCTTAACGTAGTTTCTTTGAGGAACAAGGTCTTGCAAACACCTTTCCAGATTGTTTAGCCTTCCAGGAGATCTTACCCTGAAATTGCTTCAATATGCTCCTAAATACCATTGTTTTTATTCAGCTGTTCTCCATTTCACTTAACCTGAGGATAGCAAAGAGTGTCGTTTCAAGGTCATTTTTTTTCCCAGATGTCCTATTACCTTGGTATTCTCAGTCGTTTCACACTTGTTGGTTAGAACCTCCTAATTGCTTTCTGTTCTTTTTAATTTACAAATAGTTGTCAAAAGAATAATCAAAATGTAAATTTTCAAAAGAAATAATCTTCCAGGTCTTCCTGGCTTGGCTCCCTGGAGAAAGTGTCACCGTCAGAACGTCCGTGGTCTTTTCCCCTTTAATCAGCGCTTTCCAACCAGTCAATTTGCTCGGTGCACTAAAAAGCTAGTGTATGCTCCTTGATATGTTCCTTGAGGAGGAAGATAACATCTTCTGCATTATATTAAATAGTCCTGTGATACAAATTCACCCATCAAGTCTCTTTTATTTCAGGCAAATTATATATAAGTGGAGTAGGTTTGAGTCCTAATTTGTATATGCTTCTATTTTTGGTGAAAATTGTTTTTTTTCTTAGTTCAAATACATTTTGTACTACCTTTATGTTGTCAAGGGTGACCTTTATTCTGCCAAGGAAAGAAAAATTATTAACGGCTCTCCAATTTATTCCAAAAAAAAAAACCCCAAGAATATTAAAAAAAGTGCTGAGAGAATGAAAATATGGATGGCTAGGTGAAAAGTGTGAATGGAGTAAGAAAAGACGGTGATGATTAGATCTTGGTTATACCAAAAATGCACAGGGAATTACAGAAACGTATGTAGTCTGTGCCCAAATTGTTATAAGGAAAACAGATCAAAATAGCATCTGCAGAATCCTTCATTTGAGCTCATAGTTTGAAGAAATGCTTTGAAATCAACAATATGAATTAAGGGCAAAGACCAAGTGCTGTTCCTTGGAAGGAAGTAACAAATACAAATGCTAAAAGGTGAATAAGTAGATGACAGTACTTTTGAAAATGATGGGAGACTATAATGGAAGATATTTGTAAATAAGGGTGAAAAACAATGCGTTTGCAAAAAACGCTACTCTCATTCTGGAATTATTGTCAGGAAGGGTGTATATCAGACAGAGTTGGTAATGATTTCTCTCTGCTTGGCATTAGTGAGGTTATCTGGAGAGCTACATCCAGTGTTGTGTACCAAACCTCAGGAAAGATGCAGAGAAATTGGAGAGGATCCAGGAAACAACATCAGAAATAACGAGAGACTTACTTATAAAACCCAGGCGACAAAAAAAGTTAAAAGAACTACGGTTGCTTTTATCTGAAATAGAGAAGACTTAGGAGAGGGTAGAGAAGTTTTCTGATATATAAAAGGTTGTTATAAAGATGCCTGTGATCAACTGTTTCCCATAGCCACTGGGAAAAAGAAAAGAAGAAAGTAATTTAATGTGGAGGAAAGACTGTTTAAGGTGGATATTAAGAAAATCTTTCTGACTGTTAAACCAGCAAAAGTTCAGGCAGGCTGCATAAGGAGCTTGTGGCGTCAGAGAGATTTGAAAGACCAATGAAACAAACATCTCTTAGGGATGGTCTGGGAATACTGGGTCTCGCTTCAAAACATGCTGTTGGATTTAAGCTCTTTTAAGTCCTGTATTCTTGTTATTTTTGACCGTCTCCTATCTGTAGTAATGATCCGTAACTTTAAAGAAGGGTATGGTATTGAATAACCTGCAAAAAAACCACACTACATCAAACTGAATGAAAATCTCACCATCTCAGCATTAGATGAGATCTTTAAACTCTTAGTTTGCTTTTGAGAAAACTGGAATTCAATCCTTTCTAGCTGGGTTATTCCTACTTTTCATCTAAGGACCCTGAAATACAAAATTGCTAAAGAGTCTGAGGAGAAGGGACTTGAAATCAGAATCACTTTGCCTGTTTTCCTTCGGATTTCCTCTTTTCTGCTCTCCACGTTGTTCCAAAGCTCTTGCATTTTGCTGCAAGTAAGGAATGAAAAATGCCTTTAGCTCTATAGAATTCTGTATAGAGAAGTGTATAGTTTTGTGTGGAGAAGTGCATAAGGGAGAGGAGGTGTGATCATCAGCCCCTTCAGGATGGTGACTGTCAAAGGGGTATCTCTTCTTTTCTCTGCTTTTGCGAGGTGTCTCAATCATGAAACTATAGAAAATGAAAGAGTGGCAGTACTCCTTTTTTCTTCATTCTTTGCCTGTTTTTAATAGAAGTGGTGCAGCACAATACAGGATAAACTTACTGGACACTGAGGGGATCAGGTCCCTTTGGGGTTTGGGGTCGAGGGTACTTACTTTGTGAGACATTCCTCCCAAAATGAGATATACACCAGATCAGTAAAATAACCAGCTAAACCACAATGACAGCATTTCTAAGCAGTAGAAGAAGCGTAGGTATGTGTGTAAGATTTTAGTCAGGAAACTTTTGGGTTTTGTGGCATTTCAGGCATCAATGTGCTGCTTTGGGTGACACTGTTAGTGATTTTTTTTCTTTCTTTTTGTGTATTTTGCAACAGCTAAGACAGCATCTCCTTATGCTATTCTGTGTGGAATGCCTGCTCGGGTCTGCTTTCTAAGGGTTGTTTGGATTTTCTATTTTCTCACTTTTATGTAATGACATGACATGCATCATATATCTATGATTCCAGACTACACTACTTATGTCACCCTGCATCAAACTGCGCAAACATAATCTGCAGAGAAGGGTAGGTGGCAGCTATGAGCAACCTTTTTGTACTGAAGTGCAGATCACTTGGACTATAGCTTCAAATGACCTATCTTAAAGGTCTAGAAACATTCCCAGCTTTCCTTAACTTTTCAGGATTAGTGGGTATTTCATAAGCATCACTTATATGCGGCATAAAATCATTATTTTAATCATAGAATGATTCGAGCTATTATTTTGTGTCACATTGTTGTAAAATTATTGGTATTGATTACAATGAAGGAATGTTCACTGTTATGTGATTTGAGGCTATAACAGGTACTATATTTTAATTGACAAGAGAATCTCTTAATAGCATAAGGAGCTATTTTCTGTTTCGTAACTGAACAGGAGAATTCAATGCTGGAGGATGAAAGGTGCCTGCCACGAGATATCTTTGAACCTGTTGCCTTAATCTCTGCAAGTAGATTTTAGATCTTCAGAAAATACATGCCTACAATATCTCCTAAATTGAATGAATGTAATGTCTAAATATATATTACTAAGAAGCAGAAAAATCATGTGTGTTGAAAGAATGACTTTCAGTTTTGAAAAGCAAATTAACAGCTACAGCAGAAGAGAGAGAAACTGAAACTGCCTTGGAAAATAAGTAAAACTGGTAAAATAAATTGGGTTTGTTTGACTGTTTGGGGAGAGTATAAATACTATACTGTAAAGCTGTAAGGAAACACATACTGAGAGCCAGAAGTAAAAACTGCCAGACTCTGCTCTATTAGATGTAGACTATGGTCCTGCATTCGGAATAGCTGGTCCTAGAAACATTATTAGATTCAGAAAGAACTTCTATTATCAGTAATCTCTTAAAAATCAAAGCTGGCAGTGCAGTATCACAATGGCAAAATGCGTTATCTCTTTTCAGAGCTTGGTCAGTTTTTTCACAAGGCTTAAGGTCTTTTCTTATTAGGTGCTAAATCCAGTGGTTTCTAACTGTGAAATAGTTCTGTGATAAATCCTTACAAGATTAGAGGGGTTGCTCTGATGTGGCACTTTATCAAATTAATACACCGACCATTGTTTCAGTTAACATATTGCATTATTTGCTTCACTTCACTCCGTAACACTTCTTTCCTTCTAGAAGAAGGCTGAAGAGTGTGTTACATCAATTACAACATGGCATGCACTGTAGTCTGGCGTATGGGGTTTGTTTATCTCCTTGTTTTTGATACTTAACCTTATGGCTGAAGATTATGTGCCCAATTAACTTTGGTTTATATGCTCTGTCTTTTAAGTCTGTAGTGCTGTTTCACTAGAAAAATTACTTTACTGCAAAACTGTGATCATTTCAGCGAGTGCGGGCCACACTGAAATCTGGGAGTTTATTACCCTCTCACAGGTCAAAAAAGAACAGATGTAGCTACTGAATATAGGGTCGAAAGGGGACAAATGCAGTTACAGAAGACAGTCATACCTTAGCCTCTTCAGGACTATACCATCTACCTCAATGCTATTCAGGGACCTTTAGAAGGTGGAGATAATCTATATTATTTTGGCCTGGCACCTATAATAATTGGAACTACGTGTTAAAGGCTCTCAAGAAATTCGCAAAGTTTAGTGCCGCTAATTCCTTTTGACCAAGGAGCTGTTGAGATTTCAGACTACAAAGAAGTGCACTGTATATTAGGCTATTTATTTTTCCCTTTTCTTGGTTATCGTGGATGGCATTTCTTGCTGAGATGATATGGTTTTTAAAACATACCTTGTAGGAACCCGAAAGTATAACTTTTGGATTTTTCATTTTCTTGTGTTTGCATGCAGTAGTATATTATAATGATCATTTCAGTGAAAGGGTCATTACTTGAAAAGCAAATGTAACTTCAAAACAGACGTATACTTTGAAAGCTGAAGTTGGTTATGCTCATGGAATTTATGTATTTATTTAGATTTGTAGAAGGCTAAAAAGGCTTTCTCTGCATATGCACCCAGAACTTCTAACATACTATAAAACTTATCCTGGAGTGCAGCAGTGAAAGACACTGCACTTAACAAATTATTTCCTTGTGCATTTTTGGTCTCCTCTGTCCTATTATGTTCAAATATCTGGGAAAAATCAGGATATGCAATGTAATCTGGAGATCGTTAGAGTCAGGCTGTTTCAAGGTAAAGGGAAAATAGGAATTCCAAAGCCCTGGAACTCCCACTCCCGCGCTGCTCCCATGGAGCTGCAGCACCTTCCTTTTGTTTCAGGCAGAAAAGCTCCAGTTTGCTTCCACCCCCCCCACTGATTCTACATGAGCAAAGATGACCGCAGAGAATAAAGAGTCTCCTAGGGTGAACCTATAGTTAGCAGTTAATCTGAGTACCTATTTTAACCTAGAGCACTGCAAAGCCCTACCTCTAGGCTATTCTATTGCCACTGTTTTTGCTTTCGACTAGGTGTAAATAGAGGAATGGCTCTGTGCATAGCAATGCTTTAAGATTCTTTCCGTACAACTACAATAAAATCTCTCTCTCCTTTTGGGAGGAATGGTGAAAAAACACTTGGGGACTGTCAGTACTCAAGTGAATAGGTTTCCGTCTAAAAATAGGTCTATCACCATCAGAGTTAAAACATAATTTGAGTTCTAATCCATAATTAGACATCAATTCAGGAAAAAATAACCAAGTTATAAGGCACCTCCAAACTTTTTTTCCTCTGCATGAAACACAAGGCTATTTAGATCAAAAGAGTCAAGATTATGTGTAATGAAACCCTCAGCTGAGAAGATGATAATCCTTTTAATGTGGCAAAGAGTAAGCACATTAAATGGTGTAATAATTTGTCATCCCAAGAGAATATGTGCAGAAAATCAGGGAAATGTCACAATGAATTCTGATGAGGATGTATGAACCTCTTCCAAATTGTATAACCTTCTCTCTGCCCCACAAAGAGAGAAATGATTATTACATATTCATAAAACAGATGCAAGGATATGCAATAACATGATTTTTGAATTGGGTTAACTGCTTTGTCTTTGTTTATATACATCACGATAGATTGCGTCTTGAATTTATATGAAAAATCTGTTTGAAGACACCATACACAGAAATAACAAAAGTTAGTTGTTTAGTAGAAACTGCTTTCAAGCAAGGACTAAGCAGTATGGTGCCAAGAACAGTGGGACATCCTCCAGTGGTTGTCCTATAAGGATAGTTGTCAAGCAGTGTTAAGCCGGAATGTACTGACGGCCCATATCAGAGGTCTTTGGTCCCAAGCTACGACAGATCTTATTAAAGTTAAAAGAGCTCCTGTGCACGCCATGTACAGCTGGTGTAGCAGAGGATCAGAAAAAGGAGTTGAAAATGTGACCTTAAAAGGCAGCAGGGAGATAGATGTTTGTAGGCAGCGAACCCACTGTTGAGACAAGCCTCATGATTTCTCTGAGGAAACAGCCTTTGTATAGTTTTTTTTTTTTCAGTGTTCAGTGAAACAGGACACTGTGGATTTTTTTCTTTTTTTTTCTTTTTTCTTTTTTTTTTCTCCTGTGGAATGAATGGGATTACATCCAAGAAATCTCCGAGTCAAATAATCAAGTCCTCTTTTTGCATTCAAATGGCTTTTCAAGGCCATGAGTATCAATAAATATCATGGACCAAAGAGACACTTTACTAAATTTCTAAATCTTTTTTTTTTTCCTGATCACAGGAGAGTATTAGAGTTTGGAACCCTGAAAGAGTAAAATTGTCGACATGCTTCTTTCTGCAATCCCACAGTAAAATGGAGGTTGTGGGGCAATTAAAATCCTGTATATGCCTCTTATAGAGGAAGCCATAGAAAAGGAAGGCTATTTTCTCCTCCTTCAGACCTCTCTGGGGTCCATCCTAAGTGATCTGCATCTACAGTTTTGAAAGAAGCAATATATGGAGCGTGGATGCTCGCTAGCATCTTTTCTCAATGAGGCAATAGTGAACTTTCATGTTCTCTGCTTTCTAGAGAAAAGTCACCGGAAAAGTGGAATTTGTCTCAGCTTTATGGCAACCGAGTTGCAACAGGGCAGCAAGAACACATGGCCACTGCAGACACACATCCGTGAATGTCTCAGATCCTTGTGGAACTCAGCTGCTCTGTTCTGGGCTAGAAACCCATACAATTTCCCCACAAGTACATGGAGAAAAAATCCAAAGGAAGACCCAGAGGTCTAAACCAAATTATGAGATGAAATTATAGGTAGACTACAGGTCTAGATCTTATAATAATTGGGCCTCCGGTAAGAATTCATGTTGCAGTTTATAGAACTATTCCTAACACTTATTCCACTTTAAGTCTTGCAGACTTACTTAGCAATGGGAAGCTTCTAAGCTCTCAATGTGGATCATATCTCTTAGCTTTGGAAATATAAAGCAGTGAGTCATACCCTTGAAAAGGAAAGAAAATGTGCCCTTAAACACGTAACATTTCTGTGCTATATGCTGAATTTTGAAGATTGTTTGCAGAATGTTTTACACTTTAATGAACATTCATATGCACAGGAAGACATTTTCTTATTCTAAACAAATAGGCATTTTAGGATATTAAGTATTAACAAGTATTAAAAACCAATTAGCAGTAAATTGAATTAAAACAAACAAGCGTGAACTTGAAGGGTAAAGAGGAGGTTTTGTACTGTGAACAGCCTGCATAGCAAAGTTGGCTTATGCTTCCTCAAGGACTGATTAGTCCTATAAAGATTTTCACAGTAGCAGAACACACATATTATTAGCTGCAGATTTATTTGAGACTCAGCTCAGCTGGTGGAACTTATTTTCCCAAAATGAGTTTTTTTTTTCCTATCAAAAGTGTCTTCAGGGTCTCCTTGTCCAAAACTACTGCAGTGACAGAACAGGTCTCTGAGCATAAAAGCGTATCTGCTGTAACCCAAAGGAACAGAAGGTTACACGTTCAGCACTGAATTTCTATCAAGGCCAACACCGTGGGAATGGGTTTCCACACTCACACAAACGATAGGCTGGTGTAATGATGGCAAACAAACTAAACCATGCCCTTCCAGTGGAGTCCTTTGTCTTTAGCGTTGCGTCAGGAATAACAAGTCTTACCAACAATATTTGCTAAGATCTCCTGCAATGCAGAAATGCTTCTAAATCTATTAATAACTGTACCCACAAAGATAAGGGACATTTTTTTCCCTTTTTTTTCTCATGTTGGAGAGGCGGACAAGGTAAAAACTGTATTCCTAGAATCACAGATTTTGAGGTCATAATTATCTCTATCAGATATCAACTCTACCCTCCTGTGTAACCCAGGGCATACCTTTTCTTTTGCTAATTGCTACAGTGGGGCAAGATATTTTATACCACTTTGACATGAATGTTACTAATCTTTGGTCAGCTGGGTCCATCTTGTACTTTCAGCTTCCCATTCTTGCTCTCTGCTTTCAGACTCCTTCTTCCTTTGGTCTGGGCTAGCTTGAGCATCACTTCTCAGTTCCACTAATTTTCATTGCCCTAAATACAGTGCTTCTGTCAAGACTTGGCTGGCAATGACAGAATGTGGATAATTATGCCCTACTCCCAAAGGTAGCTTAAAACAGTGAATATGTGGAAGTTTCTTTCTCTTTTCCCCTTTTCTTTTCCTCTTTCTGCTGGAAACTTTCTGAACTAAGTATGTCCATCCCTAGAGGGAATGCTTCTCAAAAAATGTAATATATATTATTCATCAAGTTGAAATAGAATAGCATAGTAAAAGTGGGGGAAGAATATACTGTAACAGAATGCAGGAAAGGCAGTGACACGGTGACATTATTCATATAGACAGACACTAGTGAGATGGAAGTTTAAAAAGCTGTCTCTGGCCATAGGCATGTTTCAGTTGGCTGTTCAGCACAGTTTTTTTCCAGTGTTTTTTGTTGTTGTTGCTAAAGAATAGCAACAAAAATAACCATTAAAAACATGGGATAAAAAGATTTTTTTTTTTTTTCCTCAGCACCCTATGACATCTAAACTGGAATAGGATCAGTCAGTCTATGTACCTGACTGTTCACCTTTCTGTTCCAATCATGGTTTATTTGAGTGCCAGCAGGGTTCTGCAAGGGTCACTGCACTTGTGCGTAGGCCTGTAGTGGGTTAATTTTTTTTATTCTTTCAGGTTCCTAGGTTCTAACTTCACTTCTGCTTGGGCACCCACTGAGCTGGCCTCTTAGCCCCTTGTTTCTAGCGATATGTTTTCTGGTTCCTGTGTCGGGTTTCTGCCAATACTGAGTCTAGTATTTTCCCCAGAAGGGAGGTTTTTCCATTTGCTTTTGTAGTTTTCATTCATGCTGTGTGACAAATGTGATAAGATCAAACGGGCTAAGCCTTGTCATCCTGTTCCCCCATCCCTCACTCAGCCTCCTACACTAATTTAGCAGCTGTGGAAGCTCACGGCTGCCAGACACTTCATCCTTACTTCTCTCCTGGGTAAATGACGATAGAAGACCTCTGAACTCTTATTGTGTTACTTCCCCCTCCCGTGGCCTCACAGTCTCCTTTGAGGGCAGAAATTTGAAACTGGGCCTACTTGCAAGTTTTTATTTGAACCTTTTCAGAAAGCTCGATGCGTAAATCTTCCTGCTGCCATGACCACTAGTATTCGCTAACCTTTTTTTAACTTTTCCATTTTGCTAAGAAACTTGGAGGTTTTGCCCTTCCTGGCTTTAAGTGCGTCAACCCTATTTCTATTCTCTGTTTTTTGGGATATTGAGAAGGAGGGAAGCGATAACCAGAAAACGCAACACTTTTAAGCCCTGACTGCCCTCTCCACCCCTCCAAAGGATCTGAGAGCCTGGCAAGACAGCTCTGTTATTTCTGTGGAGATTTGTTTTCCATTTGATCGTGCTAAGATCAGTCAGGGCGAGCAAAAGGTTTTTGAGAAGTAAAACAAAAGTTAAACCATGCTTTTATGTGAGCTTTTTTTCCTCGAGGATTTATTTTCTTTCATATTATGAAGCAGCAATAGTGCTGTCAACTATAAAAGATTGGATTGTGTGGTGCAATGTGCCAGGGTTTATAGGATCAGGTAGGGCATTGCGGGGGCGTTTGTGGTCACATTTTATCTTCATAAATTCATAGCGTTGGCTTTCTGTGCCTCGCTTGAGCAGCAGGGGCTTGTGGCTTCTACTGAATTCTCTCTAGGAGTGGAATATCCTATTCTTTCAGTATCCTTCTCCTGTTTCCTAGTTGACATTTTTAGGAGAAAGACAAGCTCCTGAAAGACTCTATGACCTCTCTTGGTTGTCTTTTCTTTACTAGAATTTGTTCCCATTTGTAGGACTTGTCATCTTTGATTTTGTTTTGTTATTGAAAAGCAAAATGAATTCCAGATTCAATGTGATAGCATTTCTCTGCTTGGAAGTAATACAGTAGCACCTTTGATCAATAAAACTTTACAGAGACTAGCCTAGATGCAGTGGGATGGCTTCTGCTGATTTTAGTGAAGTTTTGAAAACCGGAATGACTTAAACATGATACACATGGAATTTGGGGTTGTGGGCAGAGGAGCTTCAATGAAGTGTCTGCAGATTGGTGGCAGCAGATTACGTGCCATGGCAAGACAACGTTTGTAATCTCAGGTCTGTCCATCTCTCTTATAGGTAACATACCGAATGCCCTCTCCTCCTGACAAAAAGTAATAGTTATGGAAAAGGAAAGAAAGAAAGGATGAGGAGGCATTCTATGCCCGTTGTGTGGGAAGAAGAGACTGAAATGACTTGATATTTCTGGCAAGAATCTGGGGTCATGTAAACACCTGATTTATTGGAGGGGGAGGCCATTCACCCTTTTTATATGGGGAGGGTGCTGGATGTTACTGGATCTGGTCAACTTTATGACTCAGGGGGTTTCTCCTTCATGGTCTGCTAGAGACATATTTGGCAGCCTTGGGGTCTGGGGATATTCCTCCTGGACCAGCCCGGTAGAGCCAGGCTGATGCTATTCGTGTTTGTAAGTAAAGCAAGTAGCAAGGAACATGTTCTTCTGATAGCGCACACACACACATTACTGACATGGCCAGACAGAAAAATCTACACAGACAGAGAGCAGTACCTTTAGTGGCATGCAGATAAACACAAATAGCACTCATGTGGACATGAACAGCACAGAAGGCCCAAACCTGTTCCTCCTCCTTGGCTGATTGGGATTGGTTTACATTGAACGCACACACACACACACACACACACAAACACACACACTATGGGTCTCTTCAAAAGCTGATTTTAGGCGTTTGGCTGTGCAGAGGCTGGTCCCATATCCTGTCTCCTCCGTCTGCTGAGCCCTAGACCCTCAAGCCCCTCAGGCTTGCAGACCCACTTCAGTGGCTGGCATTCAACCCTCTTACCCTGCTCAGTGGCTAGTCTGGCTTGAACCTTGCTAGAGTTCACCCCCACAGGCTCAGGACAGAGTGGGCACCCACACAGAAGACAGAAGTGGGATTTAATAAAAATATAAGATTGACAGCAGTGATCAGGCACAGGGCTCAGTCAAACAAGTTTAATGACCAGGAGCTGGTTTTTGCATGACAGACTTCTTTTCCCTCTGCTCTCCTTTCCCCCATGCTTGCTTTTCCATGGTTCACTTTGGTCCCTTCCTTTTCTTGTTTTTGGACTTTCCCCTGGGCATCCCATAGCAAGTTTCAAATATTCCCACAGTTCCTTTAAAGATATCCCATATCCCACAAGTTTTCCACAGGGCCAGCAGGTTCACCCTCCGCCTCTGGCAGCCCTTGTGCAGCTGACTCCTGATGGCACTGCCCAGGTCACTAGGGTTCCTCTGCCTGTCATTGCTGCTCTGCTTCTTGATGGGCCTTTAGGTATAGTTAGCATAAACTTTAGTCAGATACCCTAACAGAGAGGATACTGGGGGTCCAGTGAGGTAGGAAACACACTGAAAACCATATGGTTTGCATTATGACAGTGGTATAGCTCTCGGTATGGAAAAGTGGTAAGGACACACCAGTAGGGGAGCAGGTAAACTTTGGTGCATGGAGGTTGTCCCTGAAAGAGAGAAGCATGGGGGAATGCACACACGGAATTTCAGTGTGGACGAAAGGAAAGAGTCCCTGATGCTTCAGCAATGACTGCAGCCTAGAGAAGCTACAAAGCTCCTGAATTTTTGTTTACGAAACTTTTATTCCCTTCCCAAACTCGTACTTTTTCTGCCCTCAAGTAGGCTAGGGACTAAAAGGATGCTGCTTAGTGGTGTCATGGTGAATGCTGCCATTCCTGTTGGGATTACACTTGGTCCAGTGTCCATTATATGATATAGCTGGCCAGCTGTAGTCATGCCATTACGACCTCCAGGCCAACCAAGCTCTCTGTTGCTGCCAGTGTTCCTCTGGGGACAAAGCAAGTACTGTGTTTTTCTGAGTGAATCACACTTCAACCTCTCTGCCTCCTCACTCTACTGTCCTCTATGCTCTTCTTTTGCAGAGATGAACTTACGGAGCTTCTAGATGTTTTCCACACAAGGAGTGTCTTCCACAGAGCAGTTTTAGTAGAGGGAGCAGAACGGGATTAAAATTATACTGCCTTTAATCTGTAATGGCAATCACAAATTAATAATGTGATATCAATGCACGGTGATAAAATTCTGTGGGGAGATATGGCAGAGAAACAAAGGCCTTTGTTTTTCATGCAGCCTCCTTTCCTTGAAATGTAAGTAATCACTTCGTATGGACCTACAAAATTAGGAAATGGCTTAATGACACTGTAAATTAGAAGGCATATATGCCTATAAAATAATTATCCTTTTCACAGATATTTACAAGCACTTACTAGCAACACCTCACAATGACCCTTTGAGACTCTTTCACCTCTGCTTGACAGAATGGGAAACAGAGAAGAGAATCTGAAAGAATGGAGAAAAGAACAGAGGCTGGAATTCATGAATTCCTTTACTCCTCTGTTCTGTCTTTCTAAGAATATGACCTTTTCTATGTCCTTCAAAGCAATCCATAATAGTTTCACTTGTAACTTTAATGTCTCATTAAACATAATGTAAGACTATGGATAATAAAGTTTACACTACGTGGGGAGGGTAGCTATTGATTTATACGTGATGTATGTCTCATTTATTAATCTGTAAATACTATGCAAATATATGCACGACAAAAAATTAAATCAATGCCTGTCGCTTATTCTTTCAGTCTTCATGCTTATATGAGTATAAATTTGACATTAATACCAGTTTACAGGAATGTACTTGCTGAGCAAGCAGTGATTTATGTTGGTTCACAAATCATTCATATGGCCTGAAAGAGAGATTTTGAAAACAGGGACATGCTGTTCCTGGAGTGCCATTTTATAAATTAGCCTAGATTAATTTGTTATACAAATTATTTAAGGATTAAGTTTGCTTTTTGTTTACTTTTAGGATTTTAAATCGTTTGATTCTGAGGCATGAGACTGGAGCACTAAACTGAGGTAAGCACCAGCACTTAGCAGTTACCACTTCTCAGATGAACTATCATAAGGGTCTGGCTGTTCTCTCAGCCCATCTAAATGAGAGCTAGAATGTGTTTGCTTGAGGTAATATATGAATCATGAATTAAAAGGTCTACCAGTGTTGTTATCGTGCAAAGTTCCCAAATGAAAGGACTCTGGTTCTTTCTCCCCTTCACATTAAGCGTGAAGACTCTTCTGACATTCAGGCTTTACCTCAGCAGCTGCCCACCTGTAACTGCAACGCCAGATGAGGCAAATCCAAACCATCCTACTGCTTGATACTGGTGTAAGTTCTACCTTACTTTTACGCGGCTTAGGAGTTCTCAGCATTTCTCTGCAGTTTCTCTGTACTTGGAGCTAACAATTTTGGCTTGATATTGGGAAAGAAGTGCTCACAAATTTACTTTTCCCAAGTGGGAAGAATATAGTTTCCTAAACTCAACAGGCAGATTTGCTTAGGTAACTTACTGGTTTGTGCAGCAAGGGAGAGCAAAAACATCCTCTTTAAATCAACAGTAAGAGGAAAACAGCCTTAAGAGAGATGCAGTGATAGAGGAGTGAACCCTGAGCAGAACTTTATTGACAAATGGCAGAAATTCCAGGAGTCCAAAAAATCAAGGAAGGCTCAGAAGTTGGAGCCAGGCTTTTCAGAATGTTGCTTGGTAGAAGGATGCAAGACAGTGGCATAAGTTAAAATGAGAGGTTCAGATCAGACCAGGAAAATGTTTATCATCCTGAGGACAGTCCAGCAGTAGAGCAGGTTGCCCAGAGAGGTTGTGCAGCATCTGTCCTTGGAGCTTTTCAAGACCCGACTGGATAAAACCACGAGCCCTGGTCTGATCCTGTTGCTGACCTTGCTTTGAGCAGGGGGATTGGTCTGAAAGACCTCCAGAGGCCTCTTTCAACCTGAATTATCCCATAATCTACTCTCTACTATGATGTCCCAACAAGCTATTAACAGCAACACAAACCACGCAAAGCACCCACTTGTATGAAATGCCTGCGAGGGCGTATGTGCTGAGAAGAGACTCTCTTGTCATCTGGACTGTTTGATTGTCATCACAAGAAAAGAACAGATGATATAATGAGAGAAAAGGAAAACCCAGCTCCCTTTACAATTCTTTTGGATCATCTCCTGCTGGGAAAGGGGAGGAGATAGATGTTAGGGCTGGACAGGAGAGGTGTCCATTAACTCATGCCAGATACAAAGTCCACTCATGCCAGTGCACTCTGTCAGTTTTCCCATACAGGCTGGGAAATATTACCTGTTAGTGGTGGAAGCGTATAGGTATAAGAAATTCCAGGAGGAGATATTTGTGAAGTTCTTCCTTGCTCTTCGCACACTACAGTGGTACAAGAATGCCTGATGATTTCTTCATACAGGGTGGGACACTGGCAATCCATGACCTGTGTCTGAGTAATAACTTCATAATTCTGAGTATAGTAATTATAGCATATATATATGTGTGTGTGTGTATGTGTGTGTGTGTGTGTGTGTGTATGTGTCTGTGTTTGTATTTATGCATACATACATACATATACATATACATATACATACATATACATACATACATACATACATACATACATACATACACATATATATAGCTTAATAATATATTGAGTATAAATACAGGCATTTTGCATAGTTGAATGCGCCTGAGTTAAAGCAGGGTCTGATACTTGGTTTTGGGGGAGAGAACTAATGGTTCTTCTAGATAGTCTTTTGTAATGGAACATCTGCTAAAGAAGGGCACTGAGTCACCTTGTGATAAAAACAGCAAGAGCAACTTAACAATTTTGTTGTTTAGAAATGTAAGATCTTATTTCCCTCAGCTTCATTGTTCTGTGACTTTTAAATCACGCTTTCACTTTTACCTTTTCTGCACATCCTGAAACAAGCAAGATGAAGAAGTGCTGATCTAGAGATTGTGCTCTGGGAATTTTTTGCGTTACTATGAGGTAGAAGTGTCACAAGAAAAGAAAAAATCCCTGTTCTCAAAAAATACATTTTTAAAGCCCAGCTTTGAAGTCTCCAGAGGTTCAGAGAAGTGAAGATCCTCAGGTGTGAATCTTAGCTATCCAAAATGTGATGAGCACATTTCAGTACAAGCCAGTCTCCATACTGAGCTGGTTGTGGGTTATTTAAAATCAGCCTCTGTCTGCCAAGAGTCCCATTTCAAAAATTCCTACAGAAAAGTTTTCACACTGAATACGTTTGTACCTGTCAATTCACAGGAACCTATCACTGACTTCCAGGAACAAAAACTATCAAAACTAACTGTTGATGGGGTTTTATTACTCACTGAAGCCCAGAGCTAACTGGCTTTAATTTCTAAAAAATCAATAATACTTCTTAAGTACCATGTAATTCTGTAATAGTCTTTCTCTACTGGGGAAGTGAATGCTGCAATATAAAAGGTGAGAATAAATTTTCATTCATTTTAGGCTGAAGCAGTGTTTCTAAATGCAGCTCTGATAACAAAGCTCTGTTTTCTGGTTTAAGGGAAAGAGTTATGCAATGTATCAGAGGCATCTGAATCCACTGGACTGGAGAAAAAGATGAACCTGATCAGGTTTTGGCAAAGGGGCATTATGATTTGAAAGTAAAAATGAAAACTTTTTGGAGATGAATCACTTCCTGATGAGCTGATAATGCCACAAAATGTGTTTGTTTTAAATATTGCCACTCTCTCTTTCCCTAAGATGTATGGAAGCCTTTGTATTTTACAAACAGTCATTTGATGGTATATGAGTCACAGGACAATTTTCTTCCCACTGGAAATCTTTTGTGTCATTCAGAGAGAAGGAATAATAATCTATCCCTGGGTTTGTATTGTCCTGTTTAAATGATTGTCGAAAGCTACAAAATGTGCTGGAAAAAACAGCTGGAATGAAAAGTTTTCTTGGTTTTCTTAGATGCTACAAGCTTTTCACACTAATTCATCAAACAACAACAACAACAACAAAACTATGGCTCTATGGAATAGATTTTCTAGTCTCCCTGTGACAAAAAATACAGCAAAAACTTTTTTTTTAATTTCATGTTTCAGAAGTCTGCATTTGCACTATTCATTTCTCAGCTAAAGAAATGCAGCACATATTCGGTATGCTTCCCTTTTCACATTGTCACACAGTCGATTAACATCCCTGTGGGCTGCTCTCACACGGTGGCTTTCTCCTTGGCTATCTTCACTGTAGCATTCGGCCCTTGATACACCTCCATTAAACCATCCTTCTTGCTTTGATACTGAAATGAGGCTCTCCGTTTGCTTTGCTGTCAGTATTTACTTGTTAGGCTGCCAATAGCTTTAACACTTTTAGTTGATTTACTACTGATTTTTTATTACCAGAGGAGAGAGGAAAGATCACATGCGTACACCGCACAAGCGAGTTGTGCCTCACTTGTAGTATCACCTTCAGGTGGTGCAGAGGTCTGCAGCATGCACTGTTTGTACATTTGGTAGTTAGAACAAGAGTGATGTTAATAATAAAACCTGGTGATCTGACACGAAAGCATCACTTTTGCAAGGTACCTCTGGATTGGTTAGAAGATGTTTAGAATCTTCAAACTGGCTGACGAGAAGTAATTAAAGAAACAGTGAAAAAGGATAAGGTTAAACAATCTATGTTTTTTTTAATGGTGTTTGACTTTGTCTAATCTCCAGATGTCACAAAAGGAACAGTGCTGCCCTAGCAAAAGAGAGCCTGCGTTCGCTACGGAAAAGGCGACAAACAGTTCTCACTAGAGTCCTGTGAGAACGTGATTGCAAAGGAAATTCAGAACCTGCTGAGAGAGTCGGAAGATAGAGTGGATTTGGTTCAGAGTTAATTTTGTTACCCCATTAATATTATTTCTGAGCTTGTTGAGCAGAAGCAGATTTGCAAATGACTTTGAATTTGGCAGGGAGATCATCTTAGTTTTACGGGGCACTTGGAGCTGCCAGTAGGCACTTTGCAGACTAAAGCATATGCTACCAGAATTCGCTGTGTCTGTCATAAAGAAAAGATGATGCCAGCTATTCCAGCCTTTAGATTATGGCACATTGTAGAATTTCTGCACGTAAATAATAGTTTCCTTAGAAGAATTCACCAAAAGATGCCAGCCACTGTGAAAAACTTGTTACTGGATCACAAGGAGACTAATAACTGCTACCTGTAATACTCACCAGCCTCTAATAGCTAATAAGGCTTGATAGCTTTTACTAAGATATACCACTTTCTCAGGGCTTTTAAAATCACCTATTTAGGAGCTATGTGCATTTTTGTTACTGTGGATGAAATACCAAAGATATTCCCTTTAAGTTGCTGGGGTCTGACTTTGCAGAGGTGGAAATACTTCATGGAGCCTCCAGATCTGATCATCAAGCACCATATAACACCTACTGGTTAGTTCATGTTTTTAACAGCAGTCAAGAATAAAAATTTCCTCACAATCATCTCCTTGCCATAATAGCAGACATTTACTATTCTGCTGAAGTAGGAAAAAGCAGGTAGTTTGCACTGGAGGTACTGTGACTTCCTCAGAGACGTGATTGCGAAACAAATTTTTTCTTATTCATATTCTATGTTAAAGCTGCAAAAATAAGATGTGTTGTGTAGTTTGTTCTCCAGTTCTGTATACTCTGTTTTAGTCTGTTCAGTATTGCGAAATATGCACATGACATAGCTGCAAGTTTCTGCTATGAATGTTCCTTCAAACAGAAGTAGAGTGTTAAGATGCATGACCATGGTCTGAATTCACCAAAGGAGCATGTTTTATTGATGTACTTAGTGCTTCATTTATCAGTGAAGAATTCTGGATGCTGTGAGATCTGCAGTGTATCCAGTTTAAAGTTGTTATTAAACAGGAGAATTTGTTTACTTCTCATACCAATATTTAATCAGGCTGAGCTGATTACAGGGTTTTTTTTTCTTTCTTTTCCAGTTAGATATATCTTACCATTACCACTATCTCTCAGGAATGTAATTAAGCTGCACATTTCACTGAGATATTTTGCCATTCTCAAGGAAAATTGATTTTGCCTATATCTACTAACTTTTAAAGTCAGTAGGTATTTTTTATTATCTATCTGTTACACGCCAGTAAAGATGGTTCTATAATTTTCATTAATACTGTTTTTGGTAATGCTGTAAAAAAATGGAGGCACTGAGACACATTTTCACAATTCAAGACACATTTTGTTTTAGCTTTATGGTAGCAAAATTTTCCCCTTTCAACACTAATTACAACTGGTTATTAGTTTTCTTTCTTTCTCTCTCTCTCTCCCTCCCTCCCACACCAATTTTACATGATTAGCACTCAACACTTGGTTAAGAAATGATATAGTATCTTAGATACCGTTGTGCAGCTACTGTAAGTAAGTGCTGCTTGTTCAGTAAACATCACTAGGAAGTAACTGGCTGCTTTGCTTGTCATTCATTGAAGTTTGTGGTGAAGTTTTTGGTTACCAAGGAAACACATCGTGATATGCAAAGGAAAAATTAAATCATAATACGAGAAGTGTCTTTAATGGGAAAGAGGTAAATCTATTTTCTGTTTTGTGACAAAACTAATTGGAGATTAGGAACAGTTACATTACTACTATCTTGTAGTATATTTCCATATTGGATAAAGTAGCCATCCTGTCTTTCTGCCTCTTGCTTACGTGGCTTAAGTAAACTGGATTATGCACCTCCTACACCGATTTCAGTGGCACTGCCTACAAAAGATGTGGCTAATCAGCATGGGAAAGGGTGACAGAATCAAGCAAAAACCCACAGGGTTTGCGAAATTATGGGATTATCCTGCATTAAGAGAGGGTCTCTATTCAAGTTAGATTGGATTTCACATTCTCTCTGTCATTTATACTGATTCGTTGTGTAGAGTGGTGGGTTTTTAAAAAAATAGCTTATTTAAAAAATATCGTGGGGAGTCAGTACACAGTCTGCCATAAGTAACTCCCAGTATGAAACAAACAGAACGCTGTGGGCAGGAGGTGAAGAAATTAAAAGAGGAGCAACTCCTAAAATGACATAAAATGCTGTTTTAAAGCAGTTAGCTACAAATGCAATTTAAGTTACTCACCTGAAATTAATATTCTGCTAAGGGAATTGGAGTAATTTAAGAGATCAGATCATTTTTGGTCATACTAATAGTGTCACATGGTCATGGACCATTCCCTTATCTAATATAGCAACATTCTTTCAACATGAAACACATTTGCCTTTTTAATTACTAAGCTGTTAAAAAAAATTACACTTTTATTCCCAGTGGATGGTTAACAGTTTGTGATTTATGCATTGCTTCATTAGAATTGGGTAAAAGTGACCTTGACATACTTCTTACAGTTTTCTCAAATGCACTCATGACAGAGGAAGGAGTTAAATGACTATGACTTGCTGCGTGAATTCTCCATCATCCTCCCTAACCTCACAGTGGGTAGATGATTTTCTTCCCTATCTGTGTCTGTTACTGATGGTTTTGACTTCATACTTCTGCTTCATATGGGGCAATTCCAGCTTGGGTACATTAAAGGAAAAGGCATGAATAAAATGAGGCATGTTTTCAAAGCAGAGACCATATTACCTTGTGGCAGAATAAGCCAAGCATAGAGAGCTCTTTGCCAGTTCCTGCCTGGAGATGATTCTGAAGTGTACATATTGGCAAAATAAAAACCAAAGAGCTTAGGGTTACCCGGTTTATGACTTTTGCAGTTTGCATAGCCATGTCCCATACAATCCAAATAACAGGAAGTTAAAAAATGCTATGCCCATCTATCAAAGTACCCAGAAAAAGTGCGCTTCCTTCAGGATTTCCTTGGGAAGACCAGTCTAGGTAAATCTATCGCAGATGTGACCATCACATTACTGAGTGTATGTTAACATGCACACCGTGCACTTTATGGATTAACAGAAGAGCACATTTACAGCAGCACAGGTTATCGTCGTCCAGGGCTGGAGAACATACTCCTTGTCCTATGGCAATGAGCCATGTCCCAGCTGCTTCTTACAGTCTCTTCTGGTGGCACCAGCAAGGGGACCAGCAGTGGAGGGAGATTCGAGCTCTGTTCACCAGACATTGACAGGGCATATGCAGATTTGGGGATGCGTTGCAGGTTTGTCAGTGCTGCTGTTACCAAGGTGTTTCTCCTTGGGTATTATCTGACGCCAACAATTCTTCACTGCGCCTTTTTTTTCCCCTGGTTTCATTATAAGCAATGACATTTTCAAATGGAGATTTGTGTATTTCTGACTTCAGATATTTTGTGTTAAGGCACGCATACTGCCTACATGTTCCATGTGATACCGAAAAGATTTAACAAAGACACAGCTCATGTTGGGACACATAGTACAGGCTTTGAGAGGTGGTAGCTCTTTAAAGATAAAGATTGTGTTCCTGAAATAATTGCTGAAGCATTTTTAAATACCTCAACTTGAGAGGGTTTTTTGAACACTGGAAAAACCTCTGTTGCTGGAGCATGCACAATTTCTGCTGTAATAGATGTGAATTTATTTGTCGGGTAAAAACTGTGTAGCAGATTGTCTTTCAGTTTTTAGTAATATCCTGAAAATAGGATAAGAATAAATAGCATAAAATATGCTTACGCTGTCCTGCACGCTACATTTTCTGGGATATATAGAAACTGAAACTACAGAAACACTGAGAACTCCTTGCTTGTGTGCTAAAGGCATATTTTAAAATTCAAAAAGATCTGCATGTCTTTCTGATAATGATTTTTTTTTTCATTTACTTACAGTTTAAGACAGGTAAGAGCACATCTTTAGAGGTCCAGCTCAGCAGTATTCTATCTGCCAGGCAACTCTCCCATCCCGGTAGTAGGTTTACCTAGACCGGTCTTTCCAGGGAAATCCTGAAGGAGGATAAAGCTACAGTCAACTAGGAGCACTTTTCTTCTGTATGTTCATATACAGCTTCCCGTGATTTAGCCTACCTGCATTCATGTCATGAATGTCTCTCTTTAGATATGCCTTAAATTTTTCATTGCTGGACATTTTCTCCAGTTTCTTGACTCATTTGTGTTGATTGCTCTGGATTTTCAACATCTTTAAAAATATCAGGACTCTGATCAAGTGTTCTCAGTGCCCCAAGGACATGTGGGGAGCTAAAATTAATTACTTTGTTTTATTTACCAGTCTTTCATGTGCGGCACCAAAGAGTGGTAATGACTGCAGCTTTTTGTTTGGGCTTCATGGTGAGTAGTGAGCACAGTTAATCTAGATCCTTTGTAGTGTTATTGCTTTCCAGCATCTACTTTACCCGTCTCTAAGAAGAGGCTTCATTTCTAACTTTTATAGTCCTTATGTAAATTTCACTACATTAAAATATATTTTTTTAAGGGACCCAGGTTATTTAAATAGCCAGCTGCCCTCTATTCATTCACTGAGATCAATCAGTGTTTGTCCTGTGCAGGTTTTCTTAGCGTGGACTCTACATTTACTTACACAAGAACTGATGAAAACAGTGAGTAGTGCTGTATGTAATATTGATCTCTATACAACCCAGCTAGATATTTCTGTTGTTACAACACTACAATGTTCTAATTATCTTTCATTGAGAGAATTAAATCTAGTAATGAAGAACAAAGGTAATTTATAAGAATTATGTAACAAAAGCTATATTATAATGATTATGAATGTAAGTTTACCTGAAGTTGTTTGTATGGTCAGTGAGGACTGCATCATAAAATATGAGCTCATGTGCTTGAAGAATGCTTAGAAAATGGATATGTGACATAGATAAAATAAAACTTAAGTGATATTTTAAAGAGGTGAGATCAGATCATTTCGGAGTCACACTGCAGATGCTATGCCACCCATTTTCTGCTAGGCTCTGTTAGGATAAAAATCAACACCAAAACCAAAAAGCTTTGATTTTACGGAAGACAAATGTCCTACCTCTTGATTACTGTTAAAATAAACTAGTAATTTCCTGTACCAATGTCAAGGCTCCATTAGAGAAGAATCTAGCAAAAGAGACAGCTGGGCCCTAAGTAATCTTAACTCAGTTTGACAATTAGCAGTAGGCACCTGCCCATATCACAGACCTGTGATTTATTCATCCCTTTACCTCATAATTTCACTCAAGCCAAAGTCAACTTGTGCAACTTTTGTGATAGGATTTGTGTTGGACAATTATCATCTGTATTTGTTTGAAGTTCTAATATTGTTTCTCACTGGCTGCTTGAGGCCTCCTGCCCATTTTTCCTAACCAAAGTTCCTATATAAACAGTTTTTCTTTTATCTCTTTATAGGGGATTAACTTATCCTCCTCACCATATTGATTTAGTGATCTGTAGCAGACCCCTGTTACTAGACTCTTTTGGCCTTTAATAGCATGCTGATCCATGTACCAATATGTACAGAACCTGCTGCTCAGAGTTGTCATTTGTTCCACAAGAAATGCTTTCTCTTTAATGTAGCTCAGCACACCACCTACTCACCTCTTTTTTTACAACCCTACCCTTGTGATTTTAACATTCCGATCATATGAATTATTCTTGGATGCAGTGATGCCAGTTAATTCACATTTCCCCTTACCACAGGAATTTCTACTTTGTCTTTCTTGTTACCCTAGCATTTGGGATCTAAGAGACTGAAATATTTCTTGTCTTTGAGTTTTTTGTCTTTATAGTTCTGTTGGTTAGTGCAGATTGACTGTGACTTTCTGTCCCTTTGCAGCCCTTTCCCTATGTGTTAGCTCTCCTCCTAACTCTTCAGCTAGCCTCCAGCTAGGAGTATCCTGCTCATATATATGATGCAAGCTGTGCTGTTCATACAGGCCTGCCACAAATGTTTTCTTTTCTTCTCTGAAAGGAAGGAAAATTAAGCATAGTGAAGGCAGGTCACAGCAGTTGTTTGCCCAGTGGCAATTTGTATTGACCATAACATCCTCTGTAAATATCTCCTATATCTCTTTTGGTGTTCCCATTCACCGGCACGAGGGACCCTCTGTGTAAAACTTTATTTCTCATCATTACCAGTCTCATACATTAGCAAACAGTGATTCAGACTCCCCAGATAAATTTTTCACAACTTAAAAAAAATCAAAATACAGAAAACAAGTAAAGATAAGCCTGAATTCTTTCTATTCATTCTGAAGTTTCTAAAGTGTTAGGGTGTTCTAAAGTCCCATTTTCAAACTTTTTCTGGAAATAAAAAGATCTAGAAATGTATTTTTTATATAATGAAAACCTCCTCATCTGAGGAGCCAAGGCTTGAAGAAAAATATCATTATCTTGAGAAAAAAAGTAACATTGAGAAGGGTTGGCAATATTTTAATCCTGTGTGCATCTCAGAAGTTCTAGAAATCATATCACAACTCCTTCTTTAGAAAATTTACTAGCTTACTAGATCTTCAACCTCAGGGTAGCACCTGGAGGCTTGGGGAAATGCATTCAGGTAGGTAAGTTTGTAGCTGTGATGGTTTGTAACCATGTATATACTCCGAAAGTCTCTGAATCAAAATACTAAATCCAGATATTTTCAAACTCTAAACTGCAGTTCTTAGCTCTGGATCTGTATTTCAGGGATGATTCACATCTCTAAAGCAGTTTAAATCATAATTCTAGATATAAACAGTCCTAGATCGATGGGAAAGAGAAAGACATATTTGAAATGTAAAGCCAAATATCATCACTCTAACTCCCTCTGATGCAAATTCAGACCCAACAGGAAAAATGTAATTCCGGTGCTGATGAAGACAGATTCTTCATGAAGCACTGACAAGTTTTTCCCTGGAAGGTTTAACTCAGTTAAATGTTGGTTTGGTGGCAGGTCAAGAAGTCTCTCCAGCTTCTCCTGCACCCTTTTTCATGACCACATAATTCCATTGCATATTCCTACCTCCTTCTTCGTCTGCCTTAGTTTTTGAAAATTCTTTGTTGTGACCAAAGAAAATGTGTTACTATTGCCTGATTCTGACTGATTCTGATCTTAACAAACCAACAGGCAGATTACTTGTGAAAATGCGACAGCTGACTTACCATGAAAAATCCAAAGGCAGTTTTTCTCTGCTCAGGGGCAGTGCAAGAGAAAGAAATTGACGGACAAGATATTGGTCTTATTTTTTTGTTGTGCTGAATACCTGTAGCTATAAGTTTGCTGGCTGAGGGTGCTCAGCTGCTCTGAAAATGAGCCCCGAAGATTTTGCCCTTGGCAAGCTTTTATTGCTCTAACTCTGACTGACAGGTTCAGAGAACTGGAGCCTAAAGATAAGTCTTTAATGGCTCACTAAATTGTGACTGCCAAGGAAATTGTTGTATATGGGCTTTACAAATTGTGCTACCTAGAAGACAGAACATTTCAGGAGTAAAATTTTACACTGGAGGAAATACAATACAACAGTATTTTCAGCAGTGGTTTTAATGGCTGATTTTGGTCAGAACACTGACCTGCCTCCATCTCCTCTCTTTGGTTAACATTTGCTTAAGTGTCTCTCCTCTCTGCTACAAACATGTTGAAGTTGGTAAAAAGACATTTTCTTACTCTTGGTAACAATTTTTTCTTTTACAATTGTTGGATTTTGGGTTTGAAGTTTTTGATGCTAAAAAGAGTACAGATATATTACTTTATAGAAAGCACATCTTCATATATGTCGTATAAGGGAGTTATTTTTTCTTTAAAGCCACTTTCTCATCTTTATTCATAATATGTGCAGATAGATCTTGGACGGTTTAATTCTGGCCTCTTCTTTTGTCACAGTTATCTTCATAAACATTTTTTGTGCTGTATTTAATGGCTTTGTATGGCTTTTCTATGCTGGGGCTTTGTATGCAACACTCATTAAAACAGTTTTCTCAACAACTTCGTTAGTCACTTATCTGGATATGGATCCTGATTTTATGGCAGTATTAGTGCCCAATACCCATTTTTGTGTTGAGCATGTGTTGAATTGCCTTTGGTAAGAACTGCCAGTGATTCAGTCTAACAACTATAATATCATTTCAGATATTGCTTGCCTTTGAATTATTGCCATTAATAACAAATCTGGGAATAATACACACCTTCAAAATTCACAGTCATTAACTGATATGCTAACAAATCTGTTTAAGGGTTCAGAGTAAAGTTCATCATGCTTTCAGTAGGTTAATTTTTTTGAGTTAGATTATGTCTTTGTCATCATTTTTATGAACTAAACTATATATCAAAGATTTATTCAACATTACATGATTTATTCATTTTTTCCTGACATAAACTTGAAATAATAAGAAAAATATGAAATAGGAGTACAACGCAGTTGCTAAAGCAGTTGCTAGCTCTGTTTCAGGGTGAAGAAATGTGTATTAGTGTCCATTGAACTTCGTGCATGACGGACAACATTTTCAAAGAAGCAGTTAAAGATACATTTTAAAATGCATTAATGGAAGGATTAGAATGAGGAAAGGGTAATAAAAATATTAAAAAGGAAAAGACAATTTTACTGTAAAGCATCAGGAATCAGAAGTCAGCATTTGGCAAATACAGCAGAAATCAGAAATCACATATTGTTATAATTCCCATTTTGAGATGAAATACAAACTGCAGGTATAAGTAATGAAAAACATGACAAATTTTGCTTTATGTCATAGCACAGATTTAGTCTTAAAAATGGGCATTTAGTTGACTTTGATTTGTTATGGAAAGAAGCACGTTTTGTTTCTGGACCTCAAAATATGTCACTTTTGTATCACTATTGATAATATCAGCTTAGATGAAAATGAAAAAAATAGAAAATGGGTTGCATATTTGCATTTCATTAAGCCAGCAGTATAGAATAAAATAACATAAATTTTCAAAGCGCACTACAATAGACTTCTGGGCATCTTAGATGAATTTTAGTATAAAGTTACATTTTGCTTGGGTTAGCATTTTGTGATCACCACAAAACCCTCATAGCAATGAAAAGTGCAGAGCGGAATGAGAGTCTGAAATGGAAATCATTAGTTTGCCTGGGATGTCTCCAAGGGAACACAGAGATACTGAGGTTTGCAATATGTTATTCTCCAAATTATGACATTTGCTCATAATAGAGGAGTAATAAGTCCCATTTATAGCCATAAAAATGAATCATTATTGAGTGAACAGTGACAGACAGATATATCCAACATGGTGGTGATTTTAGGTCTCTATATTTTGCACTTTTTGTTAAATCAGTTGGGTCACGTTTTGTCTTTGCTGTGTCAAAACCCCACGATTATAAGCTACTGTTTTAACTGAGGTATGGAGTTTATGAAAGAAATGTTTAAGTTAACTTGCTGACAACAGAAAAATAACACTCCACTTTAAAAACTCTCTGTCTTTGTAATAGCCTTTTCATGTTTGCTTTCTTCTGAGGTAGAATAAAATACATTTTTGGTGCCAGGATTTTAGAAGCCTGCCCAGTATTCAATAAAGACTCTTCAAGCATAGTTAAAGAAAGAAACCCACTTCTTAGGAAGCCTCGGGGAGATGAAAATGTTAGTGTTCTCTCACCAACAGATGCATTTGTGCACTGCAACGCTGACTTGGTTGCTCTAAGTTCTCCCCAGCTTCACATATAGTATATGTAGACAGATGGAAGAATAAAATTATATTAGAGTCAATAGTAGAGAGTAAAAACTGGGAGCGCCAGAGAGGAAATTTTTTGTGAAATTGCACTCCTTTGTTTTTCCCCAAACCATTTTTAATGATGTTGTTGCCATCACTGCTTTAAAGCTGCTAGCACAGACAGCCTTGTTCCCAGAAGGCACAGACAGGGTCTGCAAGTGCCTAGTCAGTAGGTTATATATATGAAATCCAAGGACAAGTAAACCTAAAAAGTGGTATATATTGGGTGCACACCTGTCTTCCTCAGACAGCAGATAGCAGAGGAAAGACAGCAAATCCAAACAATGCCCATCAAGAAAAGTATGGAGTAATATTAAATTCAAATACTCTAGGTCAAACACTCATCTGAGAGGAAGTAGCTTGAATTCTGCTCCACATCCTCTGCCCCAAGACGGACAGCTTAGGGAAAGAGACTTATCCAAAAAATATTAAAGACTGAAGAGAAGGACAGATACAGAAGTGAAGCCTCACAAAATGCAAGAGCAGGATGAGATGACGGCCCTCAGAAATGTCTTTTTAAAGTACAGCCAAAGCAGCTTCTGCTGGAAGAAGGAACAGTATGCCAGGGTGCCAGAGAAAAAGCTTTCCAAAAGCAAGGAAAACTGTGCCAGGATGGAGATGAAGCATAGAAGAAGGCAACTGAACTGACAAATCCATGTCTGCATGTAGCATGCCATAAAAAAGAAATTGAGAAAGCTATGCCAGCATCCTAATGGAGGAGACATCATCTGGAACTTACAGGATGGGTGAATTTCCAAATTTTATCCCAACCAGATAATGTCACAGTGATGAATTTTTCAATCAGTGATTGAAAAAAAAGTGTCACTTTCCATTCATTATCACAAGAACACTAGAAGTTTTTAGTAGAAAATGCATGAAATTTTTGAAACCTTGGTAGGAATGAAACTTAGTACCCATGATATTTTTATTTTACAAACACAGGAGATTAGAATAACGTGATTTAGTGTTAAAAGAAGCTTTGAAACAAGTGCAGCCACAAGTCTAAAATTAAAATCAGAAAAATGTGTGCTGTGAGAAACCTTGTCATGGTAATTAGGATATATGATTGATAAATGTGATAGTAGAGGCAAAACACACAGATGAAATGCCACTGTTTACTAGTATGTCAGAACTTCTGTGGATCTTTGATAAGATAATCTGTAGCAAATTTAGACCTTCTGTTTCCTCAGAAGGCCAAGATCTTTATGAACTACATAAAACAGACTTTATGCTCCTCTGGGATAATCACACAAGCATGCTTTTGAGGATTTAAAAAATGTATTGATCACATCCTCAGCAGTGGCATTTTATACTGTTTTCCAGTCCCCAGGGGGGAGGTGTTATTCCTGTTGCACTGAGGTGACAGGGAGCCCAGAGCACCCTTTTGCCAGTAGCCTGCAGATATTCAGACCAAATATATCCATTTTGAAGACACAGTCTTGTCAATCTAAGGACTTGCAAGAATTTTAGTGAAGCTTTGAGGATGTTATTAAAACATACATTGATATCATGTTAAGAAAGAAAAAAAAGAAAAAGACTCTCCTTAGGATGTCAAAAACTTCCTTAAGAATTAAATTAGATTTAGGCTTTCCGGAAAACCAGTGCCAGTGTAGTTACTACTGGCAACTTACACCTTTCCAAAGAGCTTTATTCATTGCTTCTCTTCCACTAGGAGGTCAGTATGGCACAGAAGCTCGTGTGGCTGCTATTTTGATTAGCTAAGGAAATTTAGTACAGAATTATGGAATAAACAAAACAGTTATTACTGACAACAGCTATCATAGTTTAAAAGCTAAGAGATTGCAAAATACCATATCTAAATGAACTTAAGGCCTTTTGCTTGGCATGTAGTTGGATTTGCATCCAACTTTCAAGCAAAACTTGAATCATTACCTATCTTGAACAACGTTTGAGTGCATACAACTCAGAAGCTAACGTGTCTGAAAATTATGAAGAACTGTAGAAAATAAGAAACAGGTAATATTTTAGGTCTGCACCAAATGTTACTAAATTGTTATGCAAACCTAACGGCTACAGTATTTATCTAGTAGCCTTAATGAAGGGAAGTTATTCCATTACGACGTATCCTGTCTGTTGAACAAGAGTCCAGCACTTTCGGGATTGTAAATGAATGAATTAGATAAAGCTACAACAAATTAAACAAATGTCCAGTTTTAGTCTTCCATAAACAAACTATGGAAGATTTGTCCTGAGGTATGTTATTATTCATGTTTAACCCCCAAAACTTGCTATTACAAATATCAAAATATTTCTGTGTAAACTGTTGGTTTTTAGACACAGTCTTATGTTATCCGTCTTTCAGCAGGTGAGCACAGCAGCAGTAAATTCTACTTTCCCTAGCTAAATTCCCTGAATAAAGATTAACTGCTATGCAAAGCATCCTACTTCAGAATTATTGGATAACTTAGTGGCCAGACTCTTTATTAACTTACAGATAGTATCAGCTCCAGGTATACAGCTATCTGGGAGGTAGCTAACTGCAAAATGTCTTCAGGTGAATATGTCCAGAAGCACTACTCAAAAATGCCATCTACTTCCTAACACGTACTTCAGAAAATGTCATGCAAGCTAGGAGAAGGAGAATAAAAACAGCTATTTTCATAACCTTCACATTACCACCTTCTTTTGCTTTAGCCAGTCTTTCTCCTTTACTCACTCTCACTTTAGCAAGCGCTACATATGTGTGTTTTAGCTGTTAAGGTGAACACACGTATTAGAGAGACATTTGCACTGCACTGCCATGAATCACCCAGGAAAGGCAACTGTAGGCACAATAAATCAGAAAGCAGGATCCTGTCACTTCCTTTTCCTGCCTTGCCTTTAGGAGGCTATTTCTGTTCCCAAGAACCATGTGTGTGAAGAAGTGAGTAGGCTTGTTCTTGAAGAAGGCTAAAGAGATGGGAACAGTGTGAACACCTTAAGGATATGTATGAAGTAATTGTCTTGTTTCACAGTTTCCCATCTATCTCACTCTCGACTACTTCTGCTGTGCTCTTAGACCATCTCAAATCACCACTTCTAGGAGGACGCCTTGGCTATTCCCCTATGCCAAGAGCACTGGTACCTAACAACACTGAACTTCACCAGAGGAGGCCTGGTTGGCCTCCAGCTGGGAGTCGTGTGCCTCAGGTACTCAGGCATTCAGGCAGCTGTCCGAGTTAGAGCGATGCAGCGTAACTCACTACCTTAAGAGAACAGAAACCAACACATCCAAACACTTCTGAGAGCCTATAGGTTTGTTTTTGGCCATGGCACAGCCCCAAAAGCTGTTTCCAATACTGAGTTCTTCTTCTGCTTGCCCAAAGACTGAAGTTAACCTTGGAAGTGGTCCAGAAAACCTGTGAGTTGGCCCAAATGGGCATATACCTGTGTTGAATACAATACCAAATGGCTCTGCTCTTCTCAAACTATTTCCTGGGCAAGTTAGATGCAGTCGTCAGGTTTTTCTAAATGCCGAGGACACCTCCTGTGTCTGTTTCATATAATTCTGCAGTCACTGCAACTACTCGCTTGAAGGGCCCAAGCCAGCAAAGTATTGGTAAGAGTCCCTTTCAGTCACCAGAATGGCAGTCCAAGGTGCTATCACTGCTATTAGTGAGTCTGAGTCCTACCTAGGGTCCAGATGCTTCTTTAGAGAGGAGAAAGAATACAAAAGGAAAAAAAGATGGTTTCAGGAGGGGTTGAGTGTGAGTTTGTATGTGGCTGAAAGGCTCCAAGTTAGTGCCTAGGAACCTGCTAATTAGCAGCAACTAGTCCTGGCATCTGCTTATCTGTGCATTCCCCAAAAGTGTAAATTTGAAGTGTGTGGGTAAGTGTGACCTTGCTGATTACAGGAAAGTATTATGGATGGGTAAATATTCTGTATGAAATGATCCTGTCCTTTCCACAGTAACTCCAGTTCTGAGCAGGCCGTAGGTATTGTAAACGGTGCCCAGTACATTAGATGCATCTCCCTTAGACTCACTGGCGCAGGAGTGGTAGAGTATTTGGGGCAGTGCCCCTTGTTTTAGATTGTACCATTTTGCTGGACTGTGCCCAGGACTCTAGCAGCAAGGGCCCAGCTGGCTGAATGTTTGGTAGGGGGCAGTGACTATGGAGATGACAGGAAACTCTCATTCTCCATATGAGTTCAGTGCCAAGCCCATTCACCTTGCCACCCCAGTGGTACCTCAGTGGCACTATCCATCCCTTGTCCCTGAAAGACCCGCTTCTGAAAAGGAGAAGAACAGGATAGCTAGATCCTTTGAATGAATTGACATATTGCATAGACTGAGGCACCTAACACATCAGGCAAGCAGGGGCAGGCAAGCCTACACACAGCAGAGCTGGGGGAGGAAAGCGGATCAAGAAGATCCTGTGCTGCTCACTTCCAAAGAGAAACCTAAATTACTCTGAACCATGTTTCTGCCAAATGCTTATGGCTGGTCTAGCTAGTGCTTGCCCAGAAGTCAGATTTTCCCGCGCAGGGCCAGGCACTGCCTTACGCCTCGGAAGCCGGCCAGTGCTGTGACTGGCTGAAGAGAAAGGAATTAGTCAGGGAGAACATAGCTGGCATGGAGTATTGAAAGGGCGTCTGGATGCATTCAGCAGAGGCAATATTCTGTATCCAGGGAAAGACCTCTGTTGACTGACTTTCATGTGTTTGCACAGAGGTGGCAGTGCTTATTCAAAATTGTTGCTGTAGTCCTGCCTTGCTTTTGGGTGATTAAGAAATATGATCTCACCTGTGCAAGGAGGGACTCTTAATAAAACAGAAGAAAAACAGCCATTGTGTTTATGTACGTGTTTGTTCATCTCCTCATACAGTGGAAGTCTTTAGCTTCTGCATGGCACATCTGTTACACACAGAGGCTCACAGATGATCTGCATGTCGTGCAATTTTGAATGATGATTGGTCACCTAGCTTTGAAAATGTTAGCTTTAGCTTTTTTGGTTTAAGTCTGTTCATCCACACAGCACATAGACTTTCAATACTGTAAATAGACAGTAACAGGTGATTTGTATACTAAACTATTTTTGAATTACATTTGATAAGCTAAAACCCCATCATTTTTGTTCAGAATTTAGTAACATTTAGAATTGCAAGGAATTATGTACCGTGCTTAGTAGGTATAGGAATGGGAAGAAACAAGTCCTCTTTTTAAGAGGGAGAAAGAGCAGGAAAGGATTTTAGTATTAAATATTCTATTCCTTTGCTCTCAATAAGATAAAATTGAGATAGATAATATGCAAAGAAAACTGTTTTATGCGCTTAGGAAGTATTGAAATACATTTTCAAAAGAATCAAACTCCTGAAGGCCAGCTGTTCTTTTCTTAGGTAAAATGATTACATACATACATGTTGTTAATGGTGGTAACTAACACTTGTAATATGCAGAGGTAGAAGACACCGCTCTGGAGTAAAGTAATTAGATGCTTATTATCTTGAAATCCCCACACTGCAAGGGGAACCCCAGGAACCTTGTGGGGGAGTGACCAGGCTGTCCCAGGCACCGCAGAGCATTGGCCCATGGTGAGGTTCAGGAGGGTGTGGATTTAAGGAGAATTAATAGGCTACAATATGGGGTACTGTGCATGCACTACAGATAACAAGGGAAGCCTTAATTCTTTAGGCATTCAGATAGCAAGGGAAGCAGTAATTCTGTAGGTATACACACATCCAGTCCGGTGCCTGTTTGGCGCAGGTCTAAAGGTCGCGACCTGCTGCTTCTCATGAATTCTGCACACCAAGTGTTTCCACAGCTGGAATAACTGATTGGTCAGCATGCTCCTGTCTATTCACCAGTCTTCCACTCTACCTACTACACATGTATATAAAGAGATAGAGGTGAAAATGACAGTGAAAACACATTTCACCCCAAGATGAAATCACAAGATAAGGGATTTTAGAGACTAATTATTTATAGACAATTTAGGTAATTAAATTGTTTATTTATATGTGCTACTCAATACAGAGGATTAAAATTAGCATTGCTGGAAAGTTTGAAGAAAGCAACCTGCAGCTGTGTGTAAAAATATACATATATAAGTATATAAATATCTACCTGAGTACGTAACATGATTTTTGAGGATGAGAAGTACCTAGGCACACTGAATCCCAAGACCCTCACTCAAGCTATACATGTGATTTTCTTTTATGTGAAGCGCACAGAAAATTGCCTGCATTTAAGACTGAGGGTTTACAGACTAGAGGTCTGTAAGAACTCTGTCTGTAAGGTACCACAGAAACTTTTGAAATGCTACCAAAAATCCTTGCATAGTTGGCAGTTTTGAATGCCAGGTCTCTGTTAGTCCATCACATTATGAACTTGGGAATCTCTTGATCAGCTCTCTTGCTTGAATGGCAAATGACTTCATTTTGGGAATTTGAAAATAAATGAAAGCAGTCTTTAGATAAGACTGAATAAATGTTATATTTGCATTTAGCAAAACCACCTCCTGCTGCTAAACAGGTTGTCTGCCTTGGCTATGCAATGGATGTTTTTCTGGTTCCCTTTTCATTAATGAGCCATTAGATCTTTTTCTGTTAATGTAATTAGAGTGATAGTTGGCTTTGGGTATGAACAAGGAGAACTCAGCCAAAAGGAAAGTCAGGCAATATTTTCATAAGGAAATAACTCTAAATCTGCCTTTTTAAATATAAGTTCATTAGAAAAGGCATCAAGGTGAAATATAAATGTGAATTATGATCTCATCTCAGCTCTTGGAAACTCTCCTTTGACGTGGCGCAGAGCCTTCCAGGCTTCGCCTCTTCCAGCTGCTGGTTTCTAGCAGAATTCCCAGTGTGAACTATCTATGTTTCTGCCTCTTAGATGGGAAGACTGCCATGCTAATTCACAGATTTGTTATCAGTAGATGGGCCTGTTAACAGTGGCTCCCTTTGGAGTAAATCCACTCTGATCTTTTTAGGGTAGAATAAGGCTACCTGCCTTGGGAGGAGAATGAAGCTCACTTCTGCGCAGCTCTGCCTTCAGCTGGATGAAATTCAGGCATTAGTTACTGTTCAGAAAGCGAACGCTTTCCACTGCCTGGACTCTTCACTGCTGTGCTGTTGATTTTTACCATATGCGGAGTTTAGGTGATGTCAGTAAGATCACCTCAATATCATGGGGAATCCTTCAGCGGTGTAGTTTTAGCTGTCCTTCGGTAGTGATCTATAAAAGTATCAGGACATGACTGACTGGTTAGTTCCTGATCTTTTTATTCTACTTTAATTGTTTGATTTAAAGAAAGGGAATTTTTCTCTGTTCCAGTGGATTAATAATCTAATGATAATATACAGATGATGTCTATATTAAAAATGGAAACGATTCTGATGATCACATGGAATAGGAATAAATGCCTACATGCCTCTCTGCCTTTGTGGCTGGAAACGCTGTCTAAAGAAGAATTTGGACAGATTTTGCATTTCAATATGAGATGCCAACCTTTCAGTTTCAGTAATCAATATCTAAGTTTTACTTTATGATGGTGGATGTTATTTTTCCTCTTTTTGTAATTGGAAGTGCTGAAACAGAACAAGGAAAAGAAAGGATTTGTTTCACAGAATCACAGAATCGTTTAGGTTGGAAGGGACCTCTGGAGATCATCTGGTCCAATCTCCCTGCTCAAGCAGGGTCCTCTACAGCATATTGCCCAGGATCCCATCCAGACGGGTTTTGAATATCTTCAGCGAAGGAGACTCCACTTCTCCTCCACGAAGGAGACTCTGGGCAACCTGTTCCAATGCTCTGTCACTCTCACAGTGAAGAAGTTTTTCCTCAGGTTCAGATGGAACTTCCTGTGGTTCAGCTTCTGCCCATTGCCTCTTGTCCTGTTGCTGGGCACCACGGAGAAGAGGCTGGCCTCATCCTCTTGACACTCCCCCTTCAGATACTTGTACACATTGATGAGATCACCTCTCAGTTTTCTCTTCTCCAGGCTCAACAGGCCCAGCTCTCGCAGCCCTTCTTCAGAGGAGACATGCTCCAGGCCCCTAAGCATCTTTGGAGCCCTCCGCTGGACTCTCTCCAGGAGTGCCATGTCTCTCCTGTACTGGAGAGCCCACAATTGGACACAGTACTCCAGGTGAGGCCTCCCCAGGGCTGAGGAGAGGGGCAGGATCACCTCCCTCCACCTGCTGGCAACACTCTGCCTAATGTACCCCAGGAGACCATTGGCCTTCCTGGCAACAAGGGCACACTGCTGCCTCATGCTTAACTTGCTGTCCACCAGCACTCCCAGGTCCTTCCCTGCACAGCTACTTTACAGCAGGTCAACCCCCAGCCTGTACTGGTGCATGGGGTTCTTCCTCCCCAGGTGCAGCACCCTGCACTTGCCTTTGTTGAATTTCATGAGGTTCCTCTCCACCCAGCTCTCCAGCCTTTCTAGGTCCCTCTGAATGGCAGCACAGCCTTCTGGTGTGTCAGCCACTCCCCCCAGTTTAGTATCATCAGCAAACTTGCTGAGGGTGCACTCTGTCCCTTCCCCCAGGTCGTTGATGAATACATTGAACAAGACTGGAATGTATTGAACAAGACTGGACAAACTGAACAAGTTTCGTTCCATCAAGAGATTAACTTCACTGTTTTTTTGTATTAATAACAAAAAGGAAACTATTTCATACATCTCTAAATGAGAAAAGTTAGATGCACAGATAAGGACAGAGACAACTCTCTTTGAAAGGATGCATACTTAGTGTGAAGGTTAGAGACAAGTTTGGGATTTACAGTTTAAGTCTACTCAGGATGATCATTCTTTTGTTGCTTATCTGGTATTCCAGTGATAAATATATAGTGTGAATCAGAATCCTTTGCCTGAGCTCCTTTGAAAGTTGGGGGAATTGAGGTCTACATGTAGGATTCTATGGTGGGATTTAATCCAAAATTAAGACATCTCAATTTAGATGTCTGAAAGCACTCTAGCTGTTCAAGCTCCTTCTGTGTAGAGATCTAGCGTGGGATTCAGTTACCTCACTATACTATCCAGTGCTACTTAGGCGTGTGAGGTTTACTGCCTGGCTCTAGCTGCCTTGGCAGGAGGTGAAGAGTCCTGCCCCGTGCCTGTTCATCCTGAACAAAGGTTTAAGGGGTCCTTTGGCATCTTGGATACCCTCTGGTACTGGCAGCTGGATTCTGCTTCCAGTCGAAGGGAGCTAAACCAAAAAGGTTTTGCAGATATTTAATGGACGAAAGCTGAAGTGCTGGGAAGGAGTGCCACTGAGCTTTAAGCTTTCGTTAAGCCTGAAAAAATACTTAGGAGGCGTTGATACACGCAAAGATAGAAGAGAGAGACAGAGAGAGAGTGTGAGAGAGACAAAGTAGCCACATCACAGGATGTGGTAAGTAGGAGTGGGTTTGTTTTCCCTATTAAGGAATAGCAAATTCAATTTAAGGGGACTTCGGAGAGACAATGTAAAAGGGTAAGACTAGAGCTTTAACATAGAAACAGAAGGCTTGATTCAATGCACCTTATCAGTGACTTCATTGGATATTCCATCATATGTTATCATATGTTGCTATCAGCTTTTGTTATTTGTAGAGCACTTTTGTTTCCTTGAAATTTGAGTCCTCACTGGAAAGAAGCCATTAGCCATCCCTGGTAAATCTTTAGAAGCACATTACTTGGGCCTGGAAAAGTTTTCAATGATTGTATGCTCAGAAGTATTCTATATTATGGATCAAAAATCTGTACACAGTACTTTCTTTCAGTCCCCAGCAATTCTGTCTTTTTACGGTGGGCCCTTTACAGTTTTGCTATAGTTATTGTTTACAAAATCGCTGTCAGACAACAATGGCTTGAAATGTTTTTGTTCACACAGAGCTATACCCTCCTCATTCTCATGGCTGTTAGCTATGAAATTAGCTGAACATAGTTTAACCACAGTTTTCATAGGCAATTATTAATGAATATTTTATTCTATATGTACTGCATTACTTTGCCAAATGGAACTGCTGTGAAATTAATTACTCCGCAAGTTTTTTTAAAGGTGAAAATGAGAGAAATTGCTTTTGCAGCAAAATTCATCTATAGGATCTGTTGTGTCATTACAGGGTAATACCAACAGCATACTTCAGTAAGCAAGCAAAGCAGGTTGGGATCTTGTCTTATTGTTAGGACGACTGGTAAAGCACTCCCAAAGCTGAATTCTGGCAGGGTGAAAATCTGCAGCTTTATATTTCAGACTTCATTCAATTGCATTGGCAGACTTTCATATTCTTTGAAATATCAAGTATTTTTTCATGTTCATATTTTGACTCATTCAACTCTTAACACTTATTTAAAAATAAGTGCTTTCCACACATCTAGCCACTCCAGGTTTGGTGGATTTCGATAGGCAAAATTCAATGGCAGAGGCTCTTTTGTTCTCTGCAGCAGTCCAGGGATTATAGATGTTGACAGCGGCTATTTTTTGGGAACCTTCAATATGCTTTCAGTTGTCTTTTTCCTGAAAGTAATTTGAGTCCACTTTAAAATATATATGTCTACATTAAAATTGACATATATTTTAATTTTAGACTGAAAAAACATTGATTTATCATTTGGCTTTTGGTGGTGTTTCTTAAAAAGGCCTTCTTCTGCTTGCCTGCCCTTCTAGGAGGGGGAGCAGTTATAAGGCACTAGGAGAAAGTAAGGGGGGCTTTGCAATATGCAGGCATCCACTACCAGCGCCTCTGCCAGGGCAGCTCAGCTTTGCGTTGCCAGAAGATGGTTTTAGCTGGCTCTGAACTGGGACACAAGGAAGGAAAATATTCTGACTGTTGTGCAGCTTGCTCAGATAGTGTTTGAGGCTTTCTGTAAGACTGTTCTCTATTTCAGTTCATTTAGCTCAAGGTATTCATCACAACTGAAAAACTGCATACTGTGAGACTTCTCTGTTAGCTAGCTGGTCAGAAGTGAAGCTTTCTGACTCCTTTTCCTTTCTCCAGATCCATTCACACATATTTTGTGTGAATTTTGTGTGATTTTTTGATCCATTTCGCACATATAAACCAGAAGTCTGCTCTCTAAAGCTCATTTGCGGACTGTCCGTTGAGTAAATCTCGGTGCGCTCTCGTTCCCCTAAGCATCCCTGCTTCTCTCCTCTGACTCCTCTGAGAATCCAGAGATTTCCAATTCTGGTTCTTCTCCAGGAGCTCAGGGTCAAGGCTCCTGGTGGGGTAGGGCTGGGCCTCACTGCCAGGGCCTGTCCCACCACCCTGTGAGAGCACTCAGGGCCCTATTGTGAGGCCTTGCATACCCTTCTCCAGCTTTGTTCTTCCTGGTGCCTGGAGCAGCAGTGGCATTTTGGTCTGTGTGGCCAGGAGACAAGGCAATATTTCTCACAGCAAGGCACAGGCTTCAGCTTCAAAACTGTGGCAGAAAACACTTATTAGCAACATACCTGTCGAGGTGGCTTGGCATTAGGGCCAGAGGTGGCCATTACAGGTCCTTATTTCTTGGTGATGCTTCTCAGCACCCAGTTTTCCATCTCTATACCTGGAGTAGCTCCCTGCCCTCCTTGTCTCCCACCACCTACTCATGGGGTTGTGGAGGGGAGGTCCTGGACTTTGTTGGTAGGACAGGTCCTGATCCTTCCTAAGATATGGTCAAATGTTTCTTGGCCTGGCCATGACTGGGATGCAGAGTGATCAAGTCAGGAGTTACTTTTGTAGCTGAGAGATGTGGATGAGATGCTGTGTTAGCTGGGCAGTTTAAGGGAGGGGAAGACAGAACCTACAGCTTAGGCACTGGCAGCCTAGCTTTGACTATACTTTCTTTTGATCTCCTATGTTATTTTATGGCTGTAGACATTAGTGAGTTGCTTCATACATTAATGATAAAATACTAAATTTCAAAAAGCTGTGAAGTGGACTGGAGTGCAAAATTATGACACGTACCTGATGAGCTTATGAAACTGCATAGGGTCATCGAGCTGTAAATTTCTGTATTCACATCTGCTGTTAGCTGCAAAAACAGAACATGTTTGGAAAGCCTTTTCATTGTTTAGGCAGTCTGGTGGGACTTGAGGTTTATAAAATTTATAAATGTACTATCAATGTAAAACTCAAGGTGTCGTGGACTCATGTTCCTTTGTTAATCATTCTGTTTACCTGATTCACTCCATAAAGAATAGGGTCGTTGTCATTCAAAAAATTCAGAAACGGAATTATCTTTTAAATAATATTGCTTGATCATCTGCTACATCCCTTTTCCCATGAAATTATGAGCAGTGTTGGGTAGCCTCCATTCCCATGTAATGGATTGCTTTTGACATCCAAGAAAAATTACTCAATTTTTCTCAGTTAAGAGATACATATATATGCATTTGGTGGTATCCCAAATATCTCCATCTTCCTCTTACAGGAAAGCTTCTTTATCAGTAACAACAGACAGGTTTCTTTCTTAACAACTGGTTTGTGAGGAAGGAACAATGTTCAGATTGATGCCTTTGATTGACAGATGAATTGCAATAATACTGCACTTCTTCATTGCATAACAGACCTTTATAACAGCAAAAGGGACAAACATGAAGTCGATCTGGGCTGTAGGGAATTTGTATTTTTGAATGGCAAACAAATACTGTCATGATTTCGGATTCTTGGCAACACTTTTGGGAAATATAGGTGAGGATGTGGTTGGAGTCTCTCTACTGACAAAAGGTTTCAGAGGCTACAGGGATCTCACTTCAGGAGAAATGCTCCTCACTCCTCTGTGCTTGTTGCTATCTTTGGCTTAGAACAGAAAATCAAGCCTGAAGACTTCAAAAGCTGGGACTATGTCAGGGTACAATGGCAGATTTCGAATGCACTTAGTCAAAGTTCCTTCAGTCATAAAGCACGTATCCCCATTGGTTTGAATTCAGAAAGCATAGCTAGTTAAGAAAATCATATGCAAGCTCAGTCTGCTCTTCACTCTAGACTTTGAATAGCCAATAGACCAACTTCCAGTGATTTCAGACAATTGCTTGGCTCGTACTGGGGCAGAATCACAGATAAATGTTTCCAATTGAACACTTCATTATAACTTTTCAATGCATCTTTAACTTCTTCAAGCTAGTATTCACTGTGCACATTTGATTGCAGCTAGAGTTTGGTGCTGATAAACCCTGTCTCTTGGTGTAAAGATGCTCCGTATAATTAGAGACTATTCATGGCAGTGAACAACACAGATCCTTTTCCAGATGTTGGAGCTTTCACAGCATCATTTGTAAATTTTTTTAAAGAAATGTGTCATGTCTTTCAAAAACTCAGAGATAGTCTTTTACTGCTGAACCTCTGTTCTATTTCAGCAGTCTTTGCCTTATTATAGCATACTTTTAAAGTCTTTTAACTGAATTCTTAAATGACAAACAATTAGGAAAGGAGAGGTGCAGAAAATTCAGTTTAAAACGTTTGCTGATAGCTTGCTGATCTCGTTGCCACCTTTTAACTACATAGCATGTGAGGCAGAGACAGCATTTATGCACTGGACTGAGAGAAATAGGATTTTTCAAATATTAGTAAAAACTTTGCAAAACTTTCCTGACGTTTTAAAACATGGATTATTTCAGTAATTAGTCCCCATGTACTCCCAGGTCTGTTACGATCTATTTTAGTGCTTATGAAAGAAAGGTTCCATATCAGACCGAGACATGGGCAACTTTAGGTACTTCACCTAAGACCTCCTCATTTGTGTGGTGGGTAGTTAGGATAATAAAAGTAAGAAAGATCACTACCTAAAAACTGATAAAGAGTGTTCTGGCTTCTTTAGGCCCAGGAACTAAGGTTTCTCAAATTGATTTTGGGCATTTGTGCTCTGCTGTAAGCAGCAGCCTCTGACTGGGTGCAATGTGTTTCAGTGAGAAGGGTGTTGTCGCATAAGGAAATCATTAAGGTAGGGTACGAATATAAAGCGCCACAACTGTTCTCTAGTAACTGTTGTCTAGACACATCTATTTCTGAAAGCAGCAATATCCGTGTGGTGATCTTTCTTGATATTCCAGAAAACAGCTACTCTGCCATTTTCCCTTTGCAGACCTTGAGTAACAGTTTCTCCGAAAAATCATAACCCTGAATTCCCTGAAGTTTACACAGGGATGGAAACATAACAGATGGTGTATGCAATAGTTATGAACATATTTTAAACAGACATTATTAGATATTGAACCGACTGGTATTTTCCACAGGGACTTTCAGGGCTCTGCTGTTCTTTCATATATGTCAGGTCAGGACTGCAACCTGACATGCTACACTTTGGTATGTTAGTATGTACCCTTCAATTCACTCCTCTTCAGTCTTTCAATTAAATTTTCTTAGTTTCTGTAAGACTTTCATGCTGTGAACAGGTATATCACATGGAGTTTTTGAAGGCTGGAAAGGGCACCTCAGCTTCCTCCTGAATCCTTGGTAATGTTGGGCACTTGAAGCCTGAGGAGCATCACCGCTAGCAGCCTGCCAACATGACTGGACTGCTCAAGCAGCTAACTGGGCACCCTGGTTCCTGTCGAGAAAAGGAATCTGTAGCTTGCCTTGGGGTAATGTGAATTAAGCCTGGTGGCAGAGTGAGATGTAGTGGAAGCCATGAGAGCCATGAGAAGAAGATCAGAATGAATACCACAGCATGATGCAGACAGGGGAATCTGAGCATCAAATAGCAGCTTTGAAATAATCTATCTGACAAAAAAAATATAGACAGAAAGATAAACTTTTGCATTTGCCCAGGCATACGAGCATTTTTGAGATTTCTTTATCAAAACTGATCACAGACTGCTTGTGCTCAACTCCTCAGTGAAACAGCTTGACTCCTTTTTGTGCTTGCAATGTAGCAGGTTTAATAGCAGATATGCTATTGTTTTACTTGGGGTTCTCAGAGAAGAATCTTGCGAATGATATCGCAGAGCCAACCATCTGGGACAGGTGACTCAGGGTTTATTGATAACAGGCTGCCCTTGTTTCTGTCCATGTGCCGGGACCTATCTGAAAGCGGATCAACACAACAAGCTGCCCAAACACACTTTCTGCTCACGGGGCTTTGCCGGGAGAGTTAGTCTGCACATATGAAGTCAGCTCCGCCGGCTGCATGTTTGGAAGCCAGTCAACAATTTGCTCTGCAAAGTGGCCTGCTGCCGAAATGATGCCATTTAATCGCTCTTGTGAGCCTGCGGGGTGAGATTACCCATGGGTCTTGCGATAGGTATCAGGATATTCATAAGTCTTGGGCTTGGGCTTGCCAAGTCATATGGACTGACCACATCCCCGACACTCTAAGAAGAGTGAACATGGTGCTGTGGAACAGGCAAAACAGGTTTCTTACTGACGTCGTGACGTGTGCCAGGAGCACCACCAGCCTGGCTCAGTGGCCTGCTCATGTGTTGGCTGACTGTGGGGGACAGCCACTCTCCAAGATCGTATCTCTCTGAGTCAGCATATGGACTGCTACAAAGAAGCCATGATTTAGCAGTCCATGCAGAGCAATTAATAGGACTTTGGCAGGATATTAACACCTACAGTGCCACTTTACTTCTCTCCTACCATGAGCTTAGTAGCAGCAGCAGCTTATTGATAAAACCGCCTCAAAACTTCTTTTCTTTTTGGACTATGTCAGCTGGCTTTTCAAGTTAGGGAAATGTATAAGAGCTACAAAACATTATCTCATAGGTTTCTGGTTTTCCTTGGGAGAGAGGGGAACAAGGAGCTTTTGGTGAGCTTTCAGATAGTGCAACAGTTCATATGCTGGGCTTGCTGTACAGGTGATTTTTATTTTACCCAGAAAAACAAAACAGATTGGAGAGTTGTTGTTAGCACTGTAATTGTAACTCTTTCGCTTGCCCCACACTCTAATTTGCTCAGCTCTCAAATGGTGACTGTTGGGGACTGGAAAGCTTATTTTTACTAGAAACGTTTTTAGTAGAAGCTTCTTTAGGCTTCAGAAATTGCTAGGGAGTATTTCCGGTAGTTACTGTGGCTTCTTCCCAAAAGCTTCTGCGTCTTCCCTGTGATGTTACCTTTTCTTAGTCATGGCACGCGTGATAAGAAAATAATAGTTTAAATAAAAGTTCTAGGTCTGAAGGATTTATTTTCCTTATTCTTACTCAGCATGACCCAGGGTAGTTGAGTAAAGCATTGTGCTTTTGCCTCAAGAAGGAAGAAATCATCAGCTCAGCCAGGAGATGGGCTGACATGCTAAATATACTGATACACTTCCTCCCAACCTTCAGGAGGTGTTGGGAGATGCTGGCTATGCTGTCTTCAGCTGCGCTCTCTTTGCGTTAGCTAAAATAAGGGCACTGCCCTGCCAACCTGTGTAAACCTGCTCGAACTAAATGCAGCTCTATGCATGTATCTTTAATACAGCAGTATGTCTCCAGTGAACAAAGAAACTCTCTTCTGGCTAAAGAAAATAAATGACTGATGCATTTCCTTTCCTAGCTCTCGATGATACAGGTGTGCTCCCCTGCTGCTGCATACACCACGGCGCAGGATGACCTTATATGGGAAAGGATTGCTTCTCCAGAGAACATATACTGGTAGAATGGAAATTGCTGCCTGTTTGTAAGAAAACTTCATCTGAAATGGCTTACTGCTTAGTGTTTTAGCTGTGTATATAGCTGAGAAGACAGAAGGGATGTAGGGAGATTGTCACCCTAAAAATTGCAACATGAAATGATTCCCTGAAGCAAACATTGCTGTTCTTGACTCTTTAAAATTCATACAACTTACTGAAACAGTAAGAAAGAAAACCCAAATGCAGGCTAAAACTGTAGCTGTAAATCTGCTGAAGTTATCTAAGTCACTTTGAAGCTAATTATGATTGCATGCAAAGCAAATGAAGTGAGAATTGAATTAATGAAGACTAGCTACCTCCCACAAAGTAATGAGGCATGCTTTGTATCAATATTCTTCAAATTGAAAAATTAAACCATGCTGCAGCTAAAAAGAAGAAATAAAAAGTAAAGTTTGTTAAGAATAGTATAGAAGATAAGAAAGTCAGTAGGATACATGCTTCCCACCTGTTTAATGCCACTCCTTGCCACGCTTTTCTGAGAATCTGATTACCTTTCCCTTTTTCTTCTCTGCCTTGATAGGCACTTTAGTGCCACCGGGCTAAGGAAAATAACAAAACCCTGTTGGTGTTGTCTTATCTTTTGCAGTCTTCTTTGGACATGTTCAGTGGGATTTAATTTTAAGGATATGTGCCTAAGAGAGAGTGTAGCAGGAGAGTCAGCTGAGTTTGCTGAGACTGATTCCCTACCTCCCACCATCACAAGCAAGGGTCATTTTCAGCTGGTGTTCTGTGGTCCACTCCACCTGCTCCGCATTAAGTTTATTTCTCCCCTTTTGTAATCTTTTATTTTCATTTTAGCTGTCTGTTGTACTCTTTCACTTTCATAAATCAAAGTCCCTGTCTTATTCTTTTTCCCTGTTGTACAGTTGCAGCCTTACTTTTGTCTGGTGAAATTCGGCACCTTTGCCTCTCACTTGGAGAAGTAATAATAGCATAGTGTTTGGGTCAGTATCTCATCTGTTTACAAAAAATGCACAAATATGTGTTTTAAAGGGGCTACATTCCATCTGTTTATCTGAGCAGCTTACTTATCTACAAAATTTTATTTACATGGTGAAATTTAATTTCAAAAGCAATAGAAGTATTATGTAGTCTCATTTGGTAACACCACAATCTAAATTTGGAACATTTCCTGGAAATATTTAGTACTTTTTAAAGGCTCGTGAATCATTTGGAGCCTATATTGTTACGTTGTAGCATTTGTTAAACAAAACTGGAAATTAAACCAAAAATGCAAAAAATAGAAAAGTAAACATACTTGAAAAGAGATATGTAGTAGCAGCAAGGAGGTGAACAAAGTATTCTTGACTACAGGAATGCTGTATTTTTATATAAATTGGGTAGATCCTAATAATTGGATTAGTTAAAAAAAATCAAATGATTAGTAATAATTAGAGTAGTAAAATAAGCCTCACCTCTCATCATCAATAAAACAGATTTCACCAGCATAAAGTGCTGGACTATGACTTTTTTCTATTACTTTCCCTAGATAACTGCTTAAAATGAAGATAAACTATTTCTGGAATAAATTAAAAGAAAAATAGTGTTGAAAGGGAAGTCAGCTATCTCCCTCCCAGACGCCACAGTGGAACCATCTCTATTTAAACCATTCCCGAAATACTTTTGTTTTAATTGTTTTTAAAAATACAGAAGAAAATAAACCTCCCACCAATGACTTTTGTTATGAAAATGCCCCTATTGCAATGGCAAATTATTCCAGTGCTTAGTTGCTATTATTTTTAAAAAGCTTTCCTAAGGTTTAAGCCATCAATACCGCTTTAGGTAAAATAAGAAGTTGTCCTTTGGTTCCAAATCTTCTTATAAAATACTAATAAAACCTGACTCAGATAGAAAACACACCCATTACTTTTTTCATCTGTTACTGTGCTTGTTTGCTCATTTATGCCCACTACCAACTTACTTTGTGCTGCAATCAAAGGTATAAAGTCCTGGAAATTGTGTGGGAAAAACTGGCCAGCACCACCTTGTTTTGCAGTTCCAAAAAATCTTGCATTTCTGCCATCTGAACAAGACATTTGAAATTTGATAGCTAATGTGAAACCAGTCGGTCCTTCAGAAGCATCTGGCTTACAAATAAAAAGCATTCTTGGCTGGACTTCACTCACTTTGTGGCTGGTGTAAATCCCTACCTGGCAGGAAGCTACCTGATAAGATGGACCTTTGTTCAAGCTTCTTCTCTTGAAATGCACGTGAACTGAAGAGGAGAATTTTATTTCATTTATTAGAACTATATTTAGTTCTTAAATTGCCATATCTTCCAGCAAAAGACAAACCGAAGGGAGCTGCAAGGTTTTTGGAATTAGTTTAAGTACAAATACAATAAGCCATTTCTCTAATCCTGGCCTATTTTTCTTTTATACTTTTAAAAATAATTCGTGGCATTAAGGAGTTAGCGTCCACTGGAGACTTTTGCGTGAAGCCAGAAATGACTGGTTAAAAGGTGTCAAAACAGCAATATTGTTTCCAGATGTTTGTGAGAGTTGTATTCTTGTAATTAAATCTTTCATGATGTGTTAAGAAAAGGTTAAACTCTTCTTCCTGGCTTTTTGAACAGCAAATTTATGGGTGTTGGCGCTGACATGAATATATCATGCAAGATGTACTCCAGCATGTTTCTGACTTTTCATGTTTAAGCTGGTTCAAGCTGTCAGGTTGAACGACCTCTACACTGATAGCCTTAACTCAGTGTAAAGCTTTGGCCTCCATCTACAGAACTCAGAAAATCAGTTTTAGATTAAGATAATCTGGTTGCAAGAAAAATGTACTGCATGGCTTCACACAAATGCCTTTAAATAAAGGAAAATGTTATGTGTCTCCATAGCAGGGATAGTTCTAGTTGTGCACTTTTTCGTGGAACTGAGAACTTACAGTGCAGTCCTACATAACTATTTTTAAAATGAATCCAAAACATTAGCACAGCTTTTTAAGATTTATATCTTTCCATATATAGAAAGAAAACATTTACTATTTAATAGTTCAAATAACAGCTTTCAAATAATACCCAGAGAATGAACATGCTTATTTTTTTATCTTTGCTGATTGCTGATGTATCTGTTTATACATGCATGCACATTATACATATAGACATACATGTTTATATGTCATTAGACTTTCTTCCTAAACTTTTCCCTCAGATAATAACTTGTGTGAAAATACTTCAATCACTTATATATTAAGTGTAATCCAATAAGCCATTTGCCATTTTTCATCTGCTTTAAATGGACTTTATCTCAAAAACAGGATAAATTTCAGTTTAGCCAGTGTAACTTTTGGAGGAAAACCTGTGTGTTGACATGCTTTACACTTCTGAAAGATACCTATCTGATCCAGACAGCTGGCCCTCCTGTATTAAGAAGAAAAAATCCTTTCTAAGGTGTTCAGGAATCAGTCAGGCCTGGATTTACCCAGCGTAACTTCGGCCAACTAAAAGTTAGAAGTACAAACGTTCGAATTAACTCTTGGCTCTGAAGAGAAGCAAGACAGGTGTTTCCACATTCATTCGTATTAAGACTGGCAGGATGAATCATGCTTTGGAGCTGCATCTCTCTCTGAGTGCGGAGGGAGCCTAAACTAGGAGCTTAGACATGATGCCTAACGTTCAGCACTCTTACAGCAGGGGACATCAGCTCTCCCTTGGGAAGCACGGCTGGGGTCAGCTGCACTTAGTGTCGGGTTGGTGTCTGATCATCATTATTTACAATGAGCAACAACACAAGTAGATCCAAATGATCCCCAAACCTTGTTAAAAAAAAAACAAAGCAGTTCAACCAACTTTCTTCAGCTTATTTTTGGACAATCTTCTACTTCAAAAAATACTGGCTCAGAGATGATTCGTATTTCTGGCAAGCAGGGCACTAAGGATGTTTAACATGGTAAGAAACACATATTTTGGTTTATAGCCCTGGTGACCTTGTTTTCTCCTCCAACAGCTATAGAGACAATGTTTGTCATAGCTTTTCACGAAAAGTGGGTGGAAAGGCATCTCCAAAAAGACACGGTTGAATGTCTCCAACAGTAGCCATTGTTCAAGACCACTACCTTCTGATAGTACATTTTTTAAAAGAAAATATTAGAGATTAAAAGTTAGTCTTGGATTCCCCTCCCTCCCTTTAAACTTCAGTTCAGCTAGTGCTGATCGAATGAACTGGTCCACAAAAATAGAAAAAGAATGCCACACAAAAATGCTAAAGATTTTCAGACCTTCTGCTATCCAATTTGAGATATTCCTTGAATTCATTTCTTGTGAAAACTTATCACACAGATGCCCCCACCCAGCTCCCTGAGCTTTAGCTCACTTGCTGGTAAACTTCAATGGCAGGAATTATTTCATGTTTTTGTTACAATCGTGTCTTCTCTGAGCTATATTTTTATACCTTGACCACCTACTGGATTTCCTCTCTGCATACATATTTGAACAAGGATTTAGCAGAAGTGCTTAGGTCTTTCTATAGGCTGTTCCTGAAACTCTTGTTGTGGTCTTTTTTTTTTTTTCTCTTCTGCTTTCTATTTTTCTAGTATACAATTTCAACTTGTTGAAAGGCGCCTTCTTATTTTAAGTTGCCTCCCTCATTCTGTTTAGCCAAGCCAGCGTGGCTGGCCTCCTTCCTGGTGAAGTTTCTAAAAGCTTTTTGGCAAATGGTGTGCATTCGTTTTGACTCTCTAGCACATTGTCTGCCAGCATTTTACAGTTTTGGCTCCCTCTTTTGATTTCTCCCTAGCAGTTTTTCTCATTTTTAATGTAACTCCCCTTTTGGAAATTAAGCACTGCTGTATTGTCTTACTCCTGAAAAGATAATTAATATTTATTCATCAGCGTCTTTGAAAGCAACATTGCAAATCAGGTCCACAAAGCTGTCATTCCTGTTGTCTCAGAAATTATCTTGGCTTTCACACCCTGAAGCGACTTCTTCCAGTCTATATCACAGTAGATGGAAATCTCATTACTATGTTTTTTCCTGTCCTCTCAGCTTCTGATCACCCTCAGCCTGTCACAGTCACTATCACTGCCCTAGCTAAGTAATCTTGATACTATGCTTTACCTGTCTGGGCCTGAAATTTCAATCCCTTTAAGGATTTCATGTTACTTGATATTTACCTGATTTCACTATGATATACAGATGAAACAATCCATAACCAGGATAAAGCATTTTGAAAATGGAACAGGCTGTCTAAGACAAGTCAGTCAAACATCTCAATATCCTACTATTTTTAGATGAAAGGTACTGCTGTTAGAACCTTGGAGCCTCCCAGAAGGGTGATTTTAGACTCTAGTTGCTTATAGCTAGTATAGCTACATATACATGTACCAGTACCATACGCAAATAGCTGTGTTAGTTTAAGATGTAGTTCTGTATACTGCTATTTATTATAATCACTGCTCAGGGTTAGCAGTTCCTTCAGAGCTTCCCCAATAGAAAATAACCAAAATATTATTAATGGTACCTCTATTATTATGCAATATTAGGCAAAGCAGAGGGCAAAGATATTGGGTAGACTGCAACACTAGTCTAGAAATCAAATCAGTACTGTAGGAGACATAATAAAGATATGAGACTGATAAGCAATAGCTTTCCTCCGCCTCACTCTTGCTCAGTCCAGGAGGAAAATACGAACAAGCCTTTGCACCCGGTTGCTCTACTAATTAGAAAAAACATTTTTCCCAGTTTGTCCAGAAATCCCCAGAAACAATGAAATTATATACAGCAAATTACAGAAAAAAATGAGAAACTTAATTTAGAAGAAGGGCAGGCCAATAAAAATTCAATCCACCAGTGGGATAGTTGAAGAGTTTTACAAGCAAGAATATGCTTAAAATCCAGGGGAGACAAGAGGAAAATGGAAAGGTTGAGAATACCTTGAGCTCTCCAGCAGCTAACAGTTAATATTGCCTGCTGTTCCCAGCAAGTGAAATCGAATCGCTTTCTTGCTTTTAAATTTAGCAGTATTAGTATATTAGTCTTAATAAATTGAAGTTTGGATGATGAATCCCAGTGTAAAAGCTAACTTCAATTCCCCATTTATTGCAAAGGAAAAAGTCTTTGTGTAAGACATCTCCATTAGAGTTCTCTGACGTGTCGTACAGCTTTTAATGGAGGTTGTTTAACTCAGCTTAAAGTTCTGCCACTATTTTTGTGTTAATAAGGAAACAAGAGAAAAATAAGGAAAAGAAGTAAGCTGAAAAATATGGCTTTTTTGTTCACATTTGAGAGACTTGAAATGCTTAATCTTTCTGTCAGCAATCCAGAATTTCTGGCGAGACAGTCAGTCAGTTAGTCCGGCAGAGTTCATGTTTTCCGTTACTCTGGACATGGGCTAAATTTGCGCCCCTGGCATCATCTCACTAGTCTTGTCTCCAACCTGTGTTTCAGATGGGCTGGACTAGATGGAGGTTTCATTTGTTTTAGTGGTTCCCTCTAGGGTCCTCAGTAGCTCAGTGGTGATGTTAACATGCTTGCTGGTGTGATGGTGATAGTCAAGGCTTGCTACCAAAGGGTATGCTCTTCAGCAAAATGCAGGTGGCTTTGCTGTTTCTGAGGTAATTTCTTCAATGCCCGTATTTCTACTTGTAAGTGCATCCTTTTCCTAAGGGCGTTAAGAAAAAGGTAATGGGCAGCACAGGGACACGTTCATTTTTCAGAATCTCCTTGCTTAAAACCAAGTTGTCTGCTTAGGCTGCATGCTAGTTCTTTTTCTTATGATACTGTTTCGGGTGTTATTTTCATTAGCGTTTCCAGGTTACCATACCATGTTATAAACTTCTAACCACTTTTCAGTACCTGAACTCACAGTCAGGATAAACCTACTGGACCTGCATTTGCTGTGCATCAGGGAAGCCTGCCAGTCATGGTGGACACCACGCAAGGACAGTGTGAACTTCATGGAGCAAGTCATTATCCTGTACTGCAGGTGGCTGAAATGCCTATTGCTGTGGATCTGCTGTGCTGATTTTGCTAAATGCTATTACAAAAAATACTGTAATTCGTAAGTTTGAGTCCACAACACTTAGAAGTAGAAAATACAGATAGATTCCAGTAGCAAAGCAATATTGTTGTATTTCTTTTACAAATGAGCTATGAATCATCTGTTTATAACGAAACCCTGCTTTCTCTAAAACAATCGATTACCATGAATAAGTTAACTTTTTCCATTCCAGTCTCAGAAACACCAGCTGCACCAAGTCCCTTTAATTAAAAGCGTGAGCAATGGTCCCCTGAAGCAAAACAGAGTTACATTTCTTGATATACCATATAATGACTCAGAGGAGAATGTATGACATCGTAATTCAGTGCTGCGCATTTCCTGGTGCCTATGTATTGTGTAGCAATAAAATCCTCTCATCTCATCAGTAGAGGTAAAAATTTTTTTTAAGCTGGAAGAGATAAAATATCAATAATTTAAGATCTATCTTACGGCTTAATTGTAACGAAATTTAAAGGTAAGTACATTTTGGTGAAAATGATAAACCAGAAATTTCTCAAAAGGCAATAGTCTTCCAGTCTGCTTTGTTAGTCAAAACTGGCTATGTTCAATTATTGTCAAAATAAAAATATATTATACTTTTTTTGTGTATATTCTATATATTTATCAGTAGAAGTAAAGTAAAATTATGTAATAAGCTCAGGGATACAATATAAATGATGAAACATACATCTTTCTAAAACAGGATTATCTGTTTTGAAATTTAGAGACAGACCAATTCATTGGAACAATAAAGTAATGGTTATTCACTGTATAACACTCTTCTACTCCACTTCGTCAATCAAAATTCATCGTATTCAGTAAGCTTCAGAAACAAATTATTAGGTTCCTGCTTGTATTAGGTGAAAAAAACTGATGTTAGTACTCAGATACAAAAAGCCCTAGATTAAGCAAAGGTGTCTAAATTACAGATGCTTGTAGATCTCTGTCAGAGGTGTTCTGCTGAGCTCCCACTTTTCCAAAGCAAGATCAAGTTACAATATCTTTCTTACAAACTAGAGACATCTTAATGGGGCAAGTGGCTGTGGCAGACAATCAAAAAGCACAATAATTTCATGACTCTTAGAGGAAGTGATGCTATAAAGTCACATTTTTAAGTGACTTCTTTGAAATGAAACAGAAGAAAGCAACTGTGCCCCTACTTTGCTGTTCTTCAGGTATTATACAGAGGAATTGCAGCTGCTGGTGTGGCTATAGCAGTTCAAAAGAGGTAAAAGCCCAGTTTACACAAGTTCAGTTTATTTCAGATATCTGAGGAGCTATACGTTAAACATACAAAACATTTTTCTTAACTCCAACGCTATATGCCTGGATGGAGAAGCCAGGAAGTTATCGACAGCACTTGTTTAAATAGGCTTCAGATGGAGAATGTCTAAAACCTTCCTTTATCAACCATGAGAGCTTATTTCATAACAGCACAGACAGCCCCTGGGCAGAGCTTTCTCTCACAGTCTCCTGGAGGTTGTCTCACTGTAACTGCACAGCTTTCCTCCTGGTTTATCCACAGCTTAGAAATGGCACGGGGAAATGTTTCTGTGAAATAGAGTCTAACTGAATGAAAACTAGGACCACTTCTCTGCACTTACCTGAATATTTATTTTCTCTGCATGATATCTCAAAAATGAAAACTGAGATAATGATAAAAGAAATCCAGAATCTTGGGCTTATTTCACTGTGGAAAGCTGCCCTCACACTAAGCAGTAGGAAAACTGTTTTATATTCTGGAAAATATGGGTGATAAGTACAATTAACACGTTTAGAAAGTCTGTCAGAATTGCAAGAGTTTTGAAGTTTTTTCTTAATTTACGGGAACTTCAGAGGGGACCCCTATAGCCGTATCAATACAGCACAGTGCCTAGCTTAATTAGTCCCAGCAGCTGCATCTGTAATGCTAAGCTACGAAGAATTAGGGAATGAGACTGAGTACAGGTGCCCATCTATCCTGCGTCTAGTCCCTGCCGTGGTTTTGCCTGGGGCCAGCTCGCACTCTTCCAGATAAAGCTCAGACTTGCCCTGGGGCTTAGCACAGGTGAGGGAGCAGACTCAACAGACGGTTTGGACAAGGCTACTATGTTTTGGTGGTTAAGCGTGTCCAGCTGTATGGATGCAACCCATGGTGTGCCATTTGCCCCAAAGGCTAGAGGGTGCTTCCGGCCTTTCCTGTTAGACACAGATGGCATGTCCCTACTATGGCTGGATTTTTGGGGCCCAGACCAGTATCTCATTGCTGCACTATGTGGTTTGGCTCTGTTCCTGCAGGCATTGTTTCCTCTTGCCGGTGTCCCAGTGCTGTGCAGACCCAGGCTGAGGTCCATAAATTCTCGTGTGTCTCCTCCCCCCCATCTCAGTTCCTCATCTGCAGACTGTGCACCATAGCTGTGCCGTTCTCCCATGCCTGATATACAGCGTCAAGTCACAGCGTAAATTCTTTGGGCTGAAATGACCTACTAAGTGGGTTTTTTGTTTGTTTGTTTTTTCTTTTTCTTAAAGAGCTCGGTTAATTGGGCAGCAATCTGTTACCTTTATGAAGTTAGAAGCATACACAGGAACATAGTACTAGGTGGGTCCCTTAGGTCACTAAGGCCAGCTCAGAGCAATCACAGACACGTACACGTGTAATTCCTTTCATAAGTTTATGAAGCCGAAAGTTAATATTAGGTAGGTTTGTGTCCCCACGGCTCTGACAGGAATCCTGCCCCAGAACTTGCCTCTCTGGTGATTAAAACATTTTTCTGATTTGAAGTCTGAATTTCACGTGGCTCTTTGCTCTTTCGTGCCTGTGGTGTTTGTTAGCTCATCTAGTTCTCTCTTTCCCACTTGATATTTACTGCCTGCTGTAGTTTTGAGGCAAATCTCCACAGGGTCTTACATCTTGTTGCTTAAATATCCTGAACTGTTCCTTCATCTGGGTCCTGTAGGAATAAAGGATTACTAACTTGTTATTAACTTTCTTTTGTTAGTTTCTAATTTAGATTTATTCACCACCAGTTTATCCCCCCATCTGGACTTGCATAGACACTGCGCTTTAGCTTAAATACTTTTTTCCCTTCATGAGCTATGTCCTTGGTGTACGCAGACATGGAAGTGACCAAAGGCTTGAGACAGCAGTACAGAAAGTTGCATAGTGCTTAGGGAAAAGGGGATTATAGTATTAGCAAAAGGTTTGCCTCTTGTCATCTCGTGTCTCAAACAAAAGCATTTAAAAAGTGTTGACAAACAAATATTATATCTAGGCTGCAGGATAAAAAAAAAAAGTCATTGATAATGGTTAAACATAGTTTCCAGTAATTGTTTACAACTATTGCAGCATTTTTAGACTGTAGGCAATTGAACTGACTGATCTAGTTTTCACTTTAAAATTGTAGCTTAATTTCCCACAAACAGATCTCTGTTCCTCTACTAATTAGTATACGGTAGAACTGCTCCGAATATTTGCCTTTGTTTCCCAACAAACTTCAGAGTAGTGCCAAACTGCCTGAACTTTTCTCAGGAATAAAATAGATAATCTAAGATTTAGGGTTTATTAAAGGTTCAATTAATTTTTCATAAGACTGATAAATGGATTTCATAACCCTCCTTTTGCAAATACAGTGTACTATATGCAAGATGAAGGCAGATCATTTTCTTGTTTGCTGTCTGCTACTCTACAAACAATTTCAAAAATATCCATTTTGATAATATTTCATTTAGCTATAAAACTTCCATATCATCCAGTGAAGGACCCAGGATAACCTCTTTTCTTTAATAATAGAGATTTAACCTAGCAGAAAAAGAAATGGTGGCAAACACCACAATACACAATACATAGTTCCTGACAGTATGTGACCCGCTCCTCACTGGCTGAGCAGAAGAGTATAAACATAATAGACCTCTGTAAATAAAGATACCTAGAAGTAGAAACATCTACAGAGCACAATGCAGTGTTTCACAAAGATACCTGGACTAAGCCTTAAATGTACTTCCTAAGCAGCTGGAAGTGGTGTAACTCTGTTTGGGCATGTCTATACTTCCAGACAGATCCTCTCTTTGTAGATTTGTCCATGATAGTGCTACTACCATGATTACCCTTACTGCAAATATATATTAGTTCATTCCCAGGCACTAATCTGGGCTGAATCAGTTAGTTCGCTGGGATGAGACAACCCAAACAGAGAGGAGAAGACAGTCTGCACCAAGGTTTGCACTCTGCACATAGTGTGAATGTGCGTCAGCCCGCATCACACGCCTGAGGATCGGTGTGTACCCCTACTGAATGCGCGAAAGAATATGTGCAGTGTAGTGCTTTGCCCAGAGGGACTAATGCACCTCAACGGCAGCAGTCCGGAGCTGCTTTGTGATTGCTCCCTGTGCCATGCACCATGTCCTCAGGTGTGGTATCACTCACACTCCCAAACTGGAAACTAGGCAGGGTGCTGCAGCTCGCTCCCGGGTTGGCCATGGGAGCGCATGGCCATGCGCTTTGCACGGCACTAGGAGCTTGGAGTCAAATTCTTTCTTTGGGTAAAAGAACAGAGAATAAGCAACTAAAAGCTCATGTAGCAGAAAAAAGGTGCTGGCTTAGTTATTTAGTTAGTAACCACTTAGTTACTAGTTAGTTCTGCTAAGTAATAGCTAAAAGACGGGGAATGGCAGCCATTTTCTCTGTCTCGGATGTTCTGCCCTGCCAGCTGGGAAGTCAGCTTTCTGCTCTTTCAGTGCAATTTTTTAATTACATTTAAGATATGCCTACAAGGGCTATCGTGTGCAATCACAAGCTTGCTCTGCCCATATGCCAAACCGGCAGGATACTTGCTGGCTTCAGTTAAAAGGGGTGTAATTTTAATTAGAACTTAGTGCCATACTGAGTCAAAGATAATACACCCCCACTTGGCCTTATGTTAAAGTGGCTACCTGCATTTTATTTGCCACGTGGACAGAATGTGCTTGTTATTCTCTCCAGACTCCTCTTTCTCCATCAAGTCCTGATCTGGACAAACTATACTACTAAACGACATAATTCTCAGACAGTGAGTATTGTTCGAAGAATATTACAGGCCTATAACTGAGAAGAAACTGTTGTTAAAACATGAATCAGTCTGCCAAATGTCAATACATATGGATATATATAAACAATAACAAAACAGAATCAGATGCTGGAACTGTTTATTTTAGCACATGGCACTGGAAATTCCCTGGAATATTGCCAAAGGACAAAGAGTGACTTTCGTGATGCAGACGGAAACCATTTCTGAACATTTAACAAATCTTCAATTTAAACATTGTTTGATGTGACAAATAGGTGAAAATAAATGGCAGTTGTCCCTAAGTGAATAAGCGAATCGATGATAATATCTGTCTAGTTTCATATAACACTTTTCATCTCTGGAGCTCAAAGACTTCGCTAAGGGAGGTTACGACAACTTCAAAGGTATCTGGAATTTATTCAAATGTGACAGAATGCAAGATTTGTCACAGTTATTTTCTAGGAAGTGGTTTCTGAAGTGCTGTACAAGATGACATACCTGAGATTTACCAGTGAAAAACACACTACAGCAGACATAAAACCCACAAGAAATGGTGGAAATAATGTATTTTAACGTTGTTTTCCACAGCATTTTTGTGGATAGATCTTTCTTAAGTTAACAGATTATACTTGTACGTATATCTCTATCTGCTCAGAGAGATTGTGCTCCTTTAAAAATGTAAATTAAGATAAATATTCTTTATAAATCAGGTTGAAGATGTTGAAGAGCATTGAATGTACGCATAGCGGACGGTTGTATTTTGAAGAAATCTTACCTGCTGAAATACTTCTTAAATGTTGGGTAATCTAGATTTTAGGAAATGAATCTGATGTTTTGCCATCTCAGTGGAATCCTCACATTATAAATAGTGCTGAGATATTTTTAGTCTTTCCTAAATTAACATGTCTTCCTAAAATAAAACTGATGAAGGCTCCTTGGCAGATAGCAGGTAGACCCCTACTTCTGTAAAATGGACTAAGCAAAATCATTATTTTTCTCTCTCAATCTTTGGATGTAAAACCCTGGTACTGCAGCATGATCCAATGATAAACATTTGCATGAACAAAGAGGTGAAATATGAGAATCACAGTATCATAGAAATGTTTCCTGGAAGGGACTGTTGTATGCCAAGTAATCGTATCTCCTGTTTGAGGTAGATCTACCACAAACACTAGACTGGGTCAGCCTTGGCTTTGTCTGGCCAAGTAATGAACACCTCCAAGGATGGCAGTTCTGGGCAACCTGTTCCAGCACTGCGCTACCCTCCCGCCGAAAATCTGTTTCCTAATGTCCAGCCTGAATATCCTAAGCTGCAAATGTATGTCCTCTGACATACTCTGACATATCCTCTGACACTACTGAGAAGTGCTTAGCTCTGTGATGTTTGTAACTGAGTTTCAAATAACAGGCAAATATTAGATCACCTCTTAATTTTCTCCTCCTGAGAACAAACAAGCTGATCTCCCTTTACCTCTCTTCACAGGTCATATGCTCCAACATGGTCCCTGACTGTCTTTGTAGCCCTGTCCAGCATTCCTAATTTCAGAAAATGGTGTGTTCTTTGAAATTTGACCAGATACAAATGGTTAACTTTCCACTTAGAAGAACAACTTTAGTCAGTTAAGCAAAGACAAGCCACCTGGGTGTGATGAAATAGAAAATCCTTGAGCATAAGAAAGGATGATAGTTATTTATGCAAGTTGGATAGCATACCTAAAGCAAACTTGCATTGAACCAAGAAATGGAAAGTGAACAAAACTCTGTAGCTCAGATGATAATAAACAATCGATTCGGGTGAAGTCAGTGAGTCACTGACTGCCACTGGCTAACGACCTGATTCTACTTCAGTTCTCGAGCCACTTTGCCTGTGCCACTGCGAGAATTTAAAAACGGAACCTCCACCTGTTAGGAAAACACATACTGAATTTTTTAAACACATCACACTGTTTTGATGGACATAGATAGTTAAGAGAGGCAGAAGATATAAACTAATGAGTTACGGCTTTTTCCCCAGTGTATGGCATTAGAAGTTAGGTGCATTATTAGGAGTGACTAAAATTGAGGTTTTCCATCCTGTGAAAAATTTTGCTTTTCAAAATTTTATCTTGGACCAAATCATTCTAAAAGAATGCCATCTGGATTCTCCTTGATCCTTACTCAGTTAAATTACCATCACTGACAGTTGCCAATCATTTCAATATTCAACTGCTGGGATGTCTCTGGATTTTAGCTGTTAGATATTGCTGCTGTGACAATCTTAGACCTTAGGTCCAAAAGCCCTGCCACAGGTGGGAGCCAAGCTTTCTTCAGAGCCAGTGTTTCTAGGCATGAATTAAGGTAAACAGGGGTAGAGTTCATTTCACCAGAGATGAGGTGTTACAAGATAGGTGCGCCAGTCAAAGTTTACATATCCTCATCTCCTCCTATAGTGAGAGAGGACAGACACTTTTAGAGGGCACTTTGTATTCTCCTAACATAGGTATCTAAAATGATGGAGAAGATCAACCTCTGCAGATGCTCTTATTTCTCCATTTGCTAGATTGTTAGACTAGTTCAGGCTCATATGCTTTAGACTGGCAGTATGGATCCCGCTCACAGTGTCCTCTCACACTCTCAGAATCCAAATTTCCCTTTCTTTGGAAAGATCTCACATTCTAGAGAACTCTATCACATTCTATCTCAGATTTTAGAACATAGGTTTTTCCCTTCTTCTGACTTAAGCCAAAACTCTAGAAACGTATCCATTCAAGTAGAAGATGGCAGAAGACAAGCCCCGTCCCAGCAGTGGACTGTAAACAAATAGTTTGCCTGATCACGTGACATGATGAGCAGTCAGGACTGTGGCTCACCATCATCATCACTACCATCACTGTTATCATCATCATCACCAGCAGGTGACCTGTGTTGCCTTGAGAGGGGTACCTACCATGCCCTGGTTTGATGTCTGCACACAAGAAGTGGGTCTCTTGTTAATAACTGAATACAGGCAGCATTCCTCCTCTACCTCTGTTTTAGTCTGGTCAGTTTGGTTTTTAGTCTTGGCTAAGAGGATCTGGAGTATTCTCTGGTCCTAAGCCACTCCAACAGGTGCATCTACCTCGGACACAGACTTGAATTCAGCCGCATAAATTGTGTTTGGGCTGGAGACCACACGCTTCTAATACCCATGCTACAAGGATTGATGTGGTAGGTGGAGTGCACAGAGCCATGGACTTTGTGGAAATTTGGCTGGAATCCAGACCAGAATCTCTTTGGGCCTTACCTTAGATTTGGTGGTGATTTGCTGAGCTGCGAGTTTTTCAGTCAAAGAACATCCTACGAGTTTAATGAATGACATACACACACACAGAAATGGTGTACAACGGTTTCATATTCTCTGAAATTTTAAAGGATCTTCCATAGATTCCTACAGTATATAGTTGCAACTGCCAAAAAATTCTCTTCCCTTTTCAGCAGCAGTGAGCACAGAAACAAAGTGCAGAATTTTAAGGCTTCAGAATCAAACAAAAATTATTGACAGTAATGAGGACACAAGAGTAAACAGAATTGTTAAAAATGGAATAATTTACTTGGTACATACCTGAGCTTTGCTTCAGCAGTCTCTCCCTCCTCAGCTCCTTATCACTTTGCAAATGTGCTTGACAGCTAGTTAACTGTTTGTTTGCTACAGAGAAAACCCATACAAAAAACACAAACTGGATTAAGGGCCAAGATGGGTACTTTTGAATTATAGCTGATATTCGGGTTATTTTCTACCCTCTTACTCTGATGATAGATGGACTAAAATCTATAAACATTGCATGCTCTTTGTTTCAAAACAGCATAAAGAAGCTGGTGCATTTTTATAAGGGGCTAAAGGCTAATTCAAACCCACCATCTGAGGGATGCTGTCAGTTTGCATTTAACAGAGAGATTTCTAGATACCTTTCTCATTTTCTATGCTTGTCAAATAATTCTCTCCACATGCAAAACATTCCAGCCTCCGCCCTCCCCCAAGACTAAGGACAGCGAAACAGCTGAAGTTGTCCCAGATGGGATTGCACTTCACTTCTGTTGGCCAGCTCAAATAGGTCACCTTATTGTGTGAGGCAGGATCTCCTCTGATTCAAAACAGGTCTGTGTTCTGCTTCTCTATGAAATCTTAACTTGGTTTTGTTCATCTTTTTTGATGGCATTTGTCCTTGTGTTGGGTTGTTGGGTGCCTTCCAAACATGGAAAAATTGTCTGTCCCATTCCTTGCCATCTTTCAAACTAGGATGGAAATAAGTAAACAGGGATTAGTAATGGGATGCAGTGGTCCTAATAATATTGCCCAAATTCCAACGGAGATCTCCAGTCAGGTCCTGCTCTGATGACCATGGAGGATATCCCACCCTCTTCACTGAAGGTACAGAGAACTTAGGAATTTATTTTACAGAGACTACCTCATGAAGCACCAAAAATTCAGTTTGCTTAAATTAGAGAGAAAGGATCTTACCCATAGTGCTTAAGTATTTTTAAAATCCTAGCTTTGGGATCTGAGCCTCACATCTTAGAAGTAGGGCTAACTTGAAAATAAATACATTAGAGATTGTGTAACAGTATGGGAACATAAGTCAACATGGATTGCTCCTACCTGGTCATAGTATCCGGGAGCTGTGTGAAGAGGAGTACAGCTACAGCTGCTCCCCAGATGTCTGATCCCTATTCTCAGGGGGGTTGGAGTCCAACGGGAGGGGACATAACGAAACAGAAGTGCCGATGCATGCCTCTACAGAGACTTCTGCATGTGGTGAGCTGAAGAAGCAATTCACTGGAATAGTGACAATGTAGTCCAAGTTGGCATGGCAGAGAAAACAGCCTGATCTAACTTCTTTTGAAACTAAACGTGCTGTGAGCAGATGGTGGGAGTAGGTGACCTCCAGAGTCATCTAACTAAACTGCTCCATGGTTCGAAGACTCTGTGTGCTCCAGTGAGGAGTCAGTGACCACAGGGGCAACCACCTCCCAGAAACAGATGCAGGCCTAGTCCTAGTCCCTTTCCAGTAATGGGAAGCCAGTAAAGGATATAAACAAATACTGGTGAGAGCAAGAACAAAGAAGAGAAATCTTTAGCTATATATTTGGTCCAGGCTGCATTAAATATTCCATTTAGAAATCCTTTTATCCAGTATCACTCTTCAGTATCAGTATTGTCACGTGCAATTAGGCAATTCTAAGAAATTTTCAAGTACGGGCTATGTTAAAGTTGCATATGGCCATTTGGAAGGGCCTGGAGCACTTTTGGCACCTAAATGTGTTAAATTAATTAAATAATTTTTGATGCATTTCATACAAATGCATCTCTCAGAAATTACCGTATCCTATTTACAGCTAGCATTTACATATTCAGATGATCTGTTTGCTGTTGTTTTATATAAAGCTGCAGTTGTACATCTTCAGAAATAGGAGCATTTTTTCATATATCTTACACTGGATAAGGATTAAAATATATTTTAAAATTCAAGGTAGTGAAATCCTCACTTTGTGAGGTCATGAGAATTCTGGGAAATGAAGAAAAGAGTTGTTTTGTTCCAAAAGTTCTTTGTTTCAGGATTGTTCGGGCATCATGTCTTCAATAACATTTAAACTAAGATTTATTGCACATAGTTTTTTATAAAGAAATATATTCACTAATACAAGATACATATCCAATAACTCTTAAATAGACCTTGAGTTATAGGTAAAAAAATCTTAATACATTGAACTATTTGATATACAGTTTTGTAGCACAGAGCACTGTACCTGTACAGCAGTTGCCATGGGAGAAATATGAATATTGATAGAAAAATTGCATTATGCATTACTCAGTCTGCTACACAGCAGTATCACTCATATGAATGGACCTTTTAGATTAAACACTTGATGTGAAAAATTGAACAAAAGTGAGAAAGGCTAGAGAAGATAATTTTTCATTGAGTATCTCTGATGATACATACAGTTCCTAACTTGGCTAGTTCAAACCCACTGAAGTCTTTACAATGGTCTCATTTAGTTTTGGCTTGTAGCAACTGTCTCTGTCCAGTGTGTGCGCAGAGTACCCACGCCATGATGGACAAAATGCACTCTTTGCCTCAGAGTTTTTGCTTAGTTTTAAGCATATACTTCAGTGCTTTCCTCAGCAGAGATAGTCTTGGTGGTAGCAGTTTTTCTTTTCCGAGTCCTATGACTCTTTGGTATTGTTATCTGTTTTTTGACAAATGTAATGTTTAAGAGTTTATGGAAATTTTACAGTTTACAGTTTCAATTTTACAGTTACTTGTAACTGGCAAATTTTATAGTCTTAGGATGGGATGAATTGACTGCTCTCCTCTGAATTCTCTGACTAAATTAATCCTAAATGCTTAGCTTAATTTGGATTTTTAATTCAGTTAGGTGAAATGTCCTGGGGTCAATCAGAGGGAACTTCAGTACTGAGACCATTTTTATGTGTTTCTTAGCAACATGGGGAAATAGAAAATCACTCTCTCCTATCAAACTCCTCAGAGTATTCTCTCTGGGCCAAATTTTCAGATCTATCTGCATTCTCAGACTTTACATATGGCTTGATACTGTTCCTTTCTAATATTCCATAGCCTGATAAGCATTTGAATATAGAACTGAACTCAGTTTTAGACTGTTTCCCTGTGGAAACCTTCAGGGTTTCTTCAGAGCCTTATTACACTTGCAATGTATTTGTTTTTCACAGCTGCCTTAATCAGCATTTGAGACCTTCTTCTCAAAAAAGTCATTTGAGTCCTTGTGCTCAGCTTCTCCCAATAACCTGTTGACTACAAAGTGTGTTTTTCTAATTTTGCCTATCTTAACTTTGAAGTGTTAAGTATGCGTTTTATTTCCTCTAGTGAGTTTTCTTGATACAGCTGGAATGGCCAGTGAACGTGATGACATTACTCCAGGTATGTGTCGGGCCCCCGGGTCCTCCCCGGCCCTGCCTGTCCCTGCCTGCCCCGGGGATCCCGCCGGCCCCAGCCCCGGGGCCATCGGTCGCCGCCCCGAGGCGCTGCAGCGGTGCCGGCTCCAGCCCCGCTGCCGTCCGGCCGTGCCCGCACACGGCACCCCCGGCCCAGCTCCGACCTCGACCCGCGGTGGAGCCCGATGTCCCCCCCGGGGCTGGGGCTGCCCCAGCTGCCCCCGGGCCCTGCTCCCTCGGAGCGGGGGGTCGGACGGGCCCTGGTGGCCAGTACCGGCCTGGCCTGGCCCCGCCAGCAGCACCGGACGCTGGCACCGGGAGCCCCTGACCCCCGGGGCCAGCGTCTCCTGTTCTTGCAAAGCAACCTAGTTCTTTGCTGAGGCCGGAACCAAACCTTTAATGCTATCTCAGGATCTTACCACAAAAAAAAAAAAAAAGTATATTACTGTTTGGAATCTGAATTTTAAACCTAATCATTAGATCCCAGCAACTTCAGAGAGAAATATAAATGACATGTATGTTTGACATATTCATAAATGCACCTAACACTTTTCAAAAATTATAATAGCATTTTAAACATTTCAGCACTTCTTTTTTAATGAACTGTGCTGGTAGTTCAGTTTCAAATGTGTCTTTTTGCACAGAGGAAACATTTTTCTGGCTACAAATTCAGATTTCTGGAATACAACTGCTAACTGGCTAGCATATCAGCTAAATAGCACTCAGCAAATTGTTCACCAATCTTTATTTCAGCATGGCACATCACTTCTCCAATTTTATTTGGAGATCATTTGTAACTTTGGAAAAGCTGTTATATGTATGTCATCTCTGTTCTTTAGTTATCTTTTTGGAATTGGTACTAAAACTCGCATTTAGCATTTCTTAATTCATTCCCAACTAATAAAAAACTGAACTGCCAGCCGTCCAGTGATAGATGTTCATTGTTTTGTGGCATTAAACATAGTTCTGTGTTAGACAGTTGCTAAGCTCAACAGGGAGAACTGACTGTGACAGTGCTGTAAAGGTTCGGAGATGTTAGAAGTCTTTGTTGAGTGAAAGAATCAAAATAGTAACGATGATCAGAAAGAAGAAATTACTAGCCAAAATCTTCTGTGGAAGACGTACATCACCTGTTCTCAGCTTGCATGTAGCGCTCGTGTAAGAAGCAGGATTGGGTAGGGCAAAAGCCTCCTAGGGAGGGAAGATGCTCTTCCCTTTGGGACCCGTTGAGCATGCCTGAGGAGGGAAGGTTGTAAAGATGGCATGAGAAGGACAGGGAAGAAGAAGGACACAGCAAGGAGGCGAAGGCTTGGAGTTAGTACAGACACTGGCAGCTTACTAGAAGAACAAGCAAGGGGGCAGAAAGCCTTCAGGAGCGATGGAAGGGAAAATAAAATCCTGTGGATCAGAGGAGACTGTGCAGATTTTGCTGCATCTCAGCAAACCTTTCTGTTAGTCTGCTGAAACCAAGTTGGCAAGCAGAGGTCCACAGGGCAAAGGTACTGTGGCCAAAAGTGAGTGTTATAAAATCCTGAGTTATTCAGATTTTATGTGATACAGTTCCTTTGAGTAGTCTTTACTTAACAGCTAAGTACACCCGTTTATATTGTAAAAAAAGTATTGACTTTTTCTAATGTAAAAGCCATTCCGATCTTTGAGGATATCACTGTAAGAAAACAGCCCATGCAGAGCTACCTCAAAGCTATAGGTTCCTATCACACCATCAGAGATAGGGGCAGCTCATGCCTCTCAGAAAGGGATATCATGGAGAGGCAAGCTGAATATTGCTTTCACCTGGAAAATGAAGAACTTGCAGAGCCAAATCAGCTCTTTCAGGAGGAACAACAGATATTTGGCCTGCATATCAGCATGATTATGTCAATGATTCTCATCTTCTGAAGAGAAAGGAAGAGAAGTGTGCAGGCAGTTAAGTAGGCAGCAACAAGGTTGATAATATTGGCAGCTTTATCAATTTAGGAGACCACATCGTGTTTTTATGTCATATCACTATTCTTCTAAGAAGACTGAGGAAATTATCCTTAATGCAGATGGTCTTATGCAACTTGCATTGCAAGTGCCGAAAGGGTAAGCAATCTCCCAGATTGCTCAAGTCATACAAGTTTTTAATTATGTTTTACACTGAGGAGAAAGGGATCTTCAAGAAATCTGACAAGCCAGTTAAATTTTGGAATGAAATTTACAGTCAGCTGGTGAGACCATATTGAAATCTGGGTAATCAGAAAAAGAAAGTGTGAAAGAAATAGTTGTGGATGTGGCAATGTGGGGGAAGCTCTAGCTATTTGGGCCCATCTGGCCTATGAAGGGTGACTGCCTCTAAAAATTAGTGTGCAGCCTAAAATGGAGTGGTAGGCTAAATGGACCAGGAGACATAACAGAACAGAGTATGTGAAAGGGCTCAGTGGAGGGGTATGCTGTGGGTGGGATTCAATTCAAGATTATCATGCCTAAATGTAAGTGTCCATTTGTGTTTACACACATGCCAGGTGTTTAAATAATGACATTTTAGTCAGTGGAGTCTGGGCAATACTGTTCAGCCTGGAGTCTGGAGAATGATTCAGCTGTCCACAGTAGGAACCTAGAGAGGTGGTCAGCTTCCTAAAAACTGGATATCTGGCTTCCCCCGTGACATCCTTGGGTGTCTGAAACGTTCAAGTGGGGCTGGTAAGTGTGACCCAGGACCTCTGAGAGCCCCGTCTGCTCAGATAGCAGCTGGAGGTGGGACATAGTAGTACATCTCAAATGACAGTGAGGTTCTGTCTGCATTAGTGTTCTAGTTTGGATAGGGAGTGCTCTTTTGAAGCATATCTCTAAACATTCCTGCTTTCCAAGCTTTGGTTCACGTCACAGAGCACTCTTGGATAACACAAACATGTTTCTTATCAGATGAAATTAAAGTAGAAAATGTGCTTCAAGAGAGGATTGAATTGAATTGAAACTCCAGCTGCTGGGAGTTTAGTCAATGGGCTAAACTAGAGCTAGTCTGAAGTAAATCCCCTGAAAAGCATACAGTATAGAGGTCAGGTCCTTAACACCTACTATTTTTCTCTACATGTCTACTCCTGTTGTGCCACAGCGCTCGTGAAGGTAGACATAGCTTTTGTTTATGCAGCTGCATCTTACCCTTTATGGCTGGTCAGTTGCAGGCACCTAAATTTAGGTGTCTTAACCTCAACCTGAATGTCACACCACCTGACAAGACCAACCAAAGGGATGTCTAATTTCAGACATAAATTTGAATTCAGACATAATTTTGACACAATTATGAATGCCTAATTAAGAATTGATTTGTAAGGATGTTATCGTAAATTGTCCCCCCTCATTCTTTCTTTGAGAGAAGATAGAGCAAAGCCATAAGGATTATTTGAGAACGCAGATGTTAGGCATCCACCAAACTTATTTCATAGTACATGTTACTGACTTAATCTTTGAAGCTTCATTGTTCATAGCTATGTGAACAAAGAATGTTCCCTCTTAGAAGTATTAAATTACACTCTGTATGGTTCAAGAACAGCTAATCCCTGTCAAAATATTAACTGTGCTAAAATCTCAGGTGGAATGATTCTCTTTCCTGTTGTTTAAGAATCCAGGCTGAGTGATGTATAACTTATCTAAAGGAATATTAATGTTACCTACAGAACTAGAGAATCATGTAATTCAAAAATTACATGAAAAGAAATTCATGCAGAAATCATCCTACTCATGCCACATCTTTTTAAAAGGGAGTAGAGTACATAATGTAGCATCTCTGCCCAGGAAATTGAAATCCTTGCAGACTCACATATCACTGAGGTTGGAAGGGACTGCTGGAGATCATCTGGTCCAACTCCCTGCTCAAAGCAAGTTGTCCAGGGCCATGTCCGGTCTGATTTTTGAACATCTCCAGAGATGGGGACTCTGCAGCCTCTCTGGGCAATCTGTTCCAGCGTTTCACCATGTTCACAGTAAAATGTTTTTTCTAATGTTTAAAAATGTATTTTGATTTGTGCTTTCGCTGGAAAGTCTAACTCTTTCTTCTTTATTCCCCCATCAGGTATTTATACACTTTGATAAGATCCTGCCCTGAGCTTTCTTTTCTCCAGGCTGAACAATCCCTGCTCTGTCAACCTCTCCTCATATGGCAAATGCTTCAAACTCTTCATCAGCATCATGGCCCTTTGCTGGACTTGCTCCAGTGTGTCCGTGTGTCTCTTGTCCTGGCGAGCCCAGCACTGGACACAGCACTCCAGGTGGGGCCTGACCAGGGCTGAGCAGAGGGGAAGGATCACCTCCCTCGTCCTGCTGCCAGCACTCTGCCTAATGCCGCCCGGGAGGCTGTTGGCCTTCTTTGGCCCAAGGACACATTGCTGGCTCATGAGCAACTTTGTGTCTACCAGGACCAGCAGGTCCTTCTCTGCAAGACTACTTGCCAGCCAGCCAGTCTCCTGCTTGTCCTGATGCACAGGGTTATTCCTCCGTAGGTGCAGGACTCTGCACTTCCCTTTGTTGAATGTCATGAGGTTCCTCTCTGCCCATCTCTCCAGCCTGTTAAGGTCCGTCTGGATGGCAGCACAACCATCTGGTGCATCAGCCACTCCTCCCAGTTTTGTATCATCTGCAAATTTGCTGAGGGTGCGCTTGGTCGCATCCTCCAGGTCATTAATGGAGATGTTAAATAGTTTTGGCTAGAGTATCAGCCACTTGGGGATACCACTAGCCAGCTGGCCTCCAGCTGGACTTTGTGCTACTAATCACAACCCTTTGAGCCCAGCGGTTCCGCCAGTTTTCAATCCATGCCACTGTCCAAACTTCATGAGTTTGTCAACGAGGATGTGATGGGAGGCAGTCTTAAAAGCCTTGCTAAAGTGAAGATAAACGATATCCACTGCTCTCCCCTCATCCACTGAGCTAGTCATTTCATTGTGGAAGGCTATCAGGCAGGTCAGGCATGATTTCCCCTTTTTAAATCCATGCAGGCTACTCCCAATCACCATTTTCCCCGCCTAGTTACAGCTTAATCCTGGAGGCATCTAAGGTCTGTAGTCACTTTCATTTTTGACCATGAAGTTCCGCAGCTGACCACATCTCTGTTTTGCAAATGCTTCTGGCTTGTTAGGGATTAGTAAGCTAAATACTGTCTCATATGTAAACAGCACTAGGATCTTTTTAAAAATATGCATTCCTCCTATTTTGCCTCTCAGAAGAGTGATAAAGCCAGGTGTTCAGATCACTGGCCTAGGGTGTTAAATACCTTGTTCAGTTCTCTTTGCTACCAAAGAAGATAGAAAACCCCATTTGCCAATTCACAGGAAAATGTGCTAATGCACTGGCTATAGCCGTTACTGAGAGAATATTTTACGTCCTCCCCACATTCCTCAAGGCAATACAGAGGTTTCTAATATTGCCCTTTCAGATTCTATAAGGTGTGTGATTGTGGTGACTCACATACCTAGGAAAGCTAAATTGCTTCATGTGAACTAGATGTCTTAAAAGTATATGCAGGAATAAAGAAATTAAATGCTAGGCCTTATTATCTTCACTGAAGATTGGGAGTTAAATTAGAAATACTTAATTTATCTACTTCCTTTTGCTGAAGAACACAGTTTAAAAGCAGCATATATCAGATAATAGAGGAAACCAAGGAAAAACAAGTGGACTTACTTAGATTTATTTAGGTAAAGAAGTTGCTTAGTTAAGCGCTCCCCTCTTAAACTTTACTGCTCTCAACAGGCAAAGGTAATTTGGAAGCTGCAAACAGTACTCTCTTTAACAGAGGATCTGATACTCAGGTATTTTAAACTTTGCTCCTTGTATATTACATTTCCCATAGATGGAGAGACAGCATGTGATCAGCAGGCTAACATCAGATTCTCAGTGTCATAGGTCTCAATAGATATGTTAGAAAATCTTTTATGTTTGGTTGATTAAAAAAACTCCCTGAGATCTGAGCTATTTGTGATTAAATTTCCCAGGAAAATATATTCAAGGAAGATTATAGTGATCTATTTTCCATTTGGGTTTTAACTAGGGTGGTTGATATTGAACTTGTGTAGGAATCCCTCTGTTTCATTTGGAGAAAAATGTAATAAATTTTTGTTCTAATTAAAGGTGACCAGTTTAAAAAAAAAAAAAAAGGAAGGAACTTAGACTACAGGAGACATTCCTTCTGGGTTGTCTAGCACGACAAAGAACATTCAAGAGTTGGGGGTGGGGGTAGACTCTGTCTGTTGGACCACAAAACTATGGGCTTCTCTGTGTTGGATTTTGTGGCCTTATTCCAAGTAGAAGGCTGGATTGCTGTCTTAGCCATGATATTAATTCCCAGAGTTGTAGTCTGAGTGGGGAAGTTGAGGAAAATTCCAGTACAAAAGGTTACAGAATAAAATCAGAAGGGCTTTCATTGGAATGCCAAGAGAGACTTTGTATTTTGGAGCCATTCTGGTGAAGAAGTTTGGCTACCTCAGTCTCAAATATCTTGTGCAATTGCTATTGAAAATGAGCAGCGTATGTCTGCTCACCAGAAATGTGATTTGCAGAGTGAAATCTCCATCTGCAAACTGAAAAGGTTTAGGACCACCTTCTAGCTAAAGACAACTGAAATATACCACTATCATCACTATTTCCTCCATATCTCGAATTTGCCAACACGAGGAGTAGATTCCATGGGTGTATTCTTTCTGATTCTTCATATTCATATTACCAGTTCCTGAGTCCTAGATGTATTTGAGTATGTTTAACTTTTTGCTGTGAATAGGGCCACTCATATAAGATGCAAAGGAATTTTGCATTTTGCAGAATTGTGATTTTTGCTGGTGATAGTTACGTTTTACATATATAGAGAGATAGCCTTTTAATATTTAGAACTTATTTAACTAATTATATCATTAAGTCCTGGACTGCAAAAAACATAAGTGTCTGTTATCTTCATCCTAAATGTGAAGCAAATGGAAAACTACTTATTTGTTTATGATGGGAATTTTTTTAAGAGTTGCCAATAATGTTTTTCCCCATTGTTTTGTAATAGGGTCTTGAATCTGTTTTAATGGCTGTTGTAAGGATATATTTTAAAAGAAAGTAGAAACAGCACCCTGATGTCCACAGCTGAGTCTTCCAAGATGTAGAAGGTTACCCTTCTGTCCCACTGCAGAAATGAGAAAGTAGTAATCTTGCACTACTTTAAACCTTATAGATAATACATTTCTCTATTCAAATAAATTCGTAGGGAATAGATTGAACCTCTATCATGAAAGTGACTATGCTAACATTTTACTGATTACTGTATATTTTTTCATGGGTTATGTTTATTAGGAAATATTTTTGAATGGAGAATTATTAGCAGAATTAAGTAATCATTAATTTGATTCTGATATTATTTTATCTGCAGAAGAAAGAGCTCACTCTTAGCATATCTGTGTGGAAAAAAATGGTTTTAGTCTATTTACTAGACTGTTTCAGTTTACCATATAAAATATTGCTTTAGGTGAATTCAGTACATCTTTGCAAGCTGTTGCAACTTTAAATTAGGTCTTAAAGACCTAATAACACTTATTACTTTAAATAAACCTAATAAGATTAGGCTATTTCAGTGTAATTTTATTTTAAGTGTGTTAGTTGGTTATCCACAGTTGACAAGGACAAATGAGTTCTGCTCAGGGCACTCTTTCATCTGCATTGATCCATGCTAAAAAGGCTAATATAAGTTCTACTGGAATATGTTGTGGGTCTTAAAGCAAGAAGCAAATATAAGATAAGGAGGTTAACTAAGAACTGTAACTGTTGTGGTTTAGACTTTTTTAAAAAGAAGTAGGTACTATAAACAAACAAATACTAAAATGACACATCGCTTATCTCATAAAATGGTTATAATTTTCTCTCCACTAAAAGAGATTTTATGTCACATGATTCAGCATCTTGAAATATCAGTGGCCAGTTTAGATGGAGAGATAAAAAGCAAGAAGCATAAATTAATTTTGCTTCCTTAAGTCTAGCAGGAACAAGGAGAAACACTAGCAATAATTGATAGTGACGGGATGAGAGAGATAAAAAGAGATGGACTGGGAAGTATTTAATGACTCTTTGTGGTATTACATCTGTCACACTTTCTGTGCTACATTAAAGTTTCATTATTTTCATATTTCTTGTGTTCATATTTTCCCATCTCTTCTTTCTGCTAAATTTACCAAGTAATATCATGTAGATAATGGAGAGCTATTGTTGCAAATGTCATTGAAACTGTTACTGAAATGAATAAAGTATCTCAGCCATGCATTCCTTTTCATAAAACATTTTCAATTAGTGGCTTTGGAATTATATACAATATAGACTCAATGCCTATTTTTTTAATAATCGAGTACAATGCCGTGAGTTCCAAAAAGAATTAGTTAGATTTTCATTATGCAACCATTAATAACCTGAATCAATTTCATTTGGTCAAAGAAAATGATTGCACAAGTCTGTTTACTGACGAAGTCTATTCCTCTACGGGCTTGTCTTCTACAGGCTGTTAAAACAAATGGATTAACTTTGCTCATTTGAAAGATAGCGGATATAATCTTTGGGATTCGGGTTTCTTAGTCTTCTGTCTTCCATCTCTGTTTTTTTTACTCTTTATGGCCTACACATGTAGAGTGTATTTAGTCATTTTTAGTGTGTTTAGTACTAGTCTTTTAGTCATTTTGAAAAACTTAAGTCTGTGCCAAGAAGCTTTAAAACATATATACTTTTTAATGTGGTTTTGACAAGAACATCACACCAAAGTTGGAGGTAAGAACTCTCATGAGTAGGTTGGCTGCTCATACAAAGCTGTGTTCTCCCGGCTGCCTCTGCTTAGGGGCACAGCTGGGCAGTGCCCCAATGACTTGATTTTGCAGGTTAAGACCAAATGACAGTGCAGGAGCTGTATGGAGTTGGATACCAGAACGCTTTAATCACAGGTATATGCAATTTTATGAATTTCACATCTTCCCTGTTCTGTGGAAGAGACAATGCTGTCCAAAAGAGAGAAGCTGGGCGGGTCAGCGTGGTGGTGGTTCCAGCCATGGAGTACATCATCCTGGACAGGGCCATGGGGTCCCCTGGGGTCTCTCTTGATTCTCTCTCTTTCAGTGACTCTGTACACCATCAGTTACACAACTGGACAGAGATGCCTAATACTTGGCTGAGTCGTTTGAAGTCATTCACTGGTGCTCATGCTCTGCTCCTCTGGAAGGTTCTCAGCATGTTCACAGCTTTCACAGTGATTAATAGGTTGTTTATGCTTAAGGAATACTCCTCTATTCTTACAACTAAGCTACTTTACTTATCCTATAGAGTTAACTCCTTGGAGTTCATATGCTTACACTTTTGTCAGCTGGGTCCAACGCGTGCCACACAAACCTGTAGTTGTTCATATAGGAATGTGAATCTACCAGAATCCCACCATTCCAAGGAACACCTGACTCTCCTTTTTGTGGGTGGGTTCAGTAAACATACTAATCTTTTTTACTGCTTCACTGGGTATATGTCCTCTTCTAGCAATCCATTTTATGCCAAGAGTAGTGTATCTGTAGAAGGTCCTTTAACTATACACTTCTTGCTGGCGTGCTCTGCTTCCAGCAGAATTTCAATAACAACTTGACCTTCTTCAGACACTTCTGTTTGTCCCCAGAGAATGATATCCTTGATGTATTGATTCCCTCAGAGAACTGATGTGTGCCAGATCCTCAAAGGTGCTTAAGCTCTCTGCTCCCAGGTGGTCCTGGAAAGAGGTGGAAGCTAAAATACAGTCTTTGCTCTCACCATGCATTTATAGCTTTACTCCCTCCAAGTGCTGAATTCAGAATTGCAGATGTGGCTAAAGGACCAAGGAGCTAAAGGTTAAGTTTCATGATTCTGAACTTTGTAGTGCCTAATTCTTTTTGTATTTTTTTGGCTTGGAAGACCTCTTTTCCTACAGCATTCACTCAGAAGATGTAACAGGGCTTCTTTTGGATGCTTATCTTTAAGACACTTATTCGTATGATTATTCTGAGTCCTGCAAGTTTTCCTATGAGGGCAATTCAGAAACTGTGGATAATAATGAAAGTGGTCTTTCACTGGTTTATTACTGATGCATTTTCATAAATTCTTGGATGGAATTTTATTGTCCTGTGAGAATTCAGGACTTGAATCCTGCTGTGTCATTTTGTATGGAGTCTTACTGCAGTTATATATTTTGTCCGGAGTTCTTAAATGGAACTCAAAAACCTTTTGGGAGAAAATGGCTGATGGAGTAGGCCTGGATCTAGGTTTTACTTCTGCAGCTTAGACCAAGACTGTGTTTGTTGACCTTCAAGGCTTAGTATAAAACTTGTCAGGCTTTTGCCTGAAGATGTCATTGTGAAAGATTCATAGAGCTTTCTCTAGTCTTCTTAAGATTTTAAAATTTCTGAAGAAAAGGTCTAAAATTTTTACAGTGTTTCTCTTAACAGGTTCTAATTGTGGCAGAGTTTTTGAGACTCTAATGAGTTTCTATTCGTTAATGAAAATACCTGGGAAAGCAGAAATCTGATTTGTTGAATAAATAACACTATGTGTTCCATCAATATTTGCTGTGAAACCGGAATGCATATTAAGCACATTCAACTAATAAATGGAACACTGCGCTTCACTACCAACATGATCTGAAACAGCTCAGGATTCTTCACTCAGCTAAATAGAAAGTTGACTGAGATAATAGCTTTGGCAGCTGAAATCCAGACTAATTGTCCTCTGATAATTTTTTGCTTTTCCCACAACGAAATACAAAGAAAAAAGCTCTTTTCTTGTTGATAATTATGAATCATGTCTCTCTCAATGATGGGCTGCGGGCAGTTTGTTATTATCACAAATATTTAATCTAGAGATGCTCTGAAATGTGAAAATACACCCCACATGTAAGTGCCTTTAAAAGAGAGAACAGAAAGCAGCACCCAGAATTTGTGATAGCTATACTAGTCATATTCAACCGCAATAGCTCTATCATTGCTGGCACACACTTCTTTATGACTTTTCGATTATAGCTGTCTCCTTACTCCATTGTCCATTGAATATATTATTTCACTTTTATCCCTATTTTAATCATTATACCCCAAATTATTCCTCTGTCACTGTGCCAATGTCAAGTAAATCATTCCTAATATTAAACAATTTTGGGTCATCTCAACCTACACTCATGCAAGCATAAATAACCCAGATGAAGCCAGGTTTTAAGGTTTGCAAGATTATGTCCACTGATAAAGCTGGAAACCCTAAATTACAGCTACAGTATTAGAAGAAAACAGGAGGCAGAAAAAATGTCTTCTGCAAGATAAGTAGCATTTTAGATTGCTTTATGTGAAGGACATCATTACTTCAATTAAAAGATTTGTTGAAATACAGGCACCGTTACTTTTGTGGAGGTTTCTGTAGATATAGTAAAGAAGTGCTTTTGCATTGTTATTTACAGACACATCTGCTAAAATATTATACTGGCATTATTTGCTTTGGAAATTGTGATTTCTAAATGATGGCTTCATGAAAATAAGAGAAATAAAGCAAAAGTGGTATTTATAATTTACTGAAGGCCTAGGAGTAGAAACGCTTCAGTTCAGCGGGGAGGTCTATAGTAAACTTATCTTTAGAAATCTCTTTTCTCTTGACGTTTAATTTCTTTCCTGTTTCACTCTTTTGTTGATTCTTTCCAACTGTCCTCAGTTGTCCTGTGTGACAAACATTGAGGATTCTGGCTCCGGAAAAACGGTTTTGTAGCAGATGTGATTCTATAGACTGAATGTGGATCTGAATGTATGCAAGGTGGGCAGAAACACTGGCTCCTTACAATCACTTGCAGACATCACGTATAAAAGATCTTCACGCTGGTTTTTATTTTTTCCTCAAAAATAACCTGATATATTTCTCTTACATTTATCTCCATGGTTCAGCTCAGGTCAGACTGAAGATTAAAATCTTCTTCTCTCCAGAAGCCTAACAGTTCCTCTGATTTTCAAAGCGATTATAATTTCATTTCTCTCAGTAATCATTTTTTAGTTACTCAGCCTATTTTTAACAACTACAGATGGAAACAAAATGGATCTGAAGAAGAGACATTCATTAGCAAGTAAGTATTCGGGGATTAGAAAAGTCTGTTTGATTCACAAAGCAGAAATGGCCTTTAGTATCCAAGTCCCCTTCCAGACAAAATTAGCAAAGGCTGCAGTGAAGTTAAAGCCTGCTGGTTGCAAAATTGGAAATTGGTTTCCTGGGGCTCTCTGTAAACTCTTCATTACTTTACTCAATCATGGTTCATTAGCAAGTTAACAGACAGAAGACCAGCACACATTGGGATATGCTCAGAGCCAGCCCTTCCATCTCCTTGAACATCACTTAAAACTTGAATGTCACAGCAGATTAGACATTGTGTCAAACTGCATTTTCTCGTCAGCTGCAATACGGACTGCGCACAGATCACGGCCACTGTCTTGAAATTGTCAGGTGCTTTTTATCATGCATTTCAAGGAGTACCACATGGGTTTTAATTCAAAGTGACTCTGATGGAACAAACAACAAATCCCAAAAGGCATCTGAGAAAGAAGTGAGTTGAAAAAACCTAGTTACCAATTTCATGTGAAATGGATTTAATGTCTCCCATAAACGTAAACCTGATTTACTAGAAGAAAACATCTACAGGTGACATTATTGCAGTTAAACATTAAGGTAAAAATAGTTGTTAGGTCTCTGGGAAATGTTTGTATTTTAGCTAAAATATAATTTTGAATTACAGATGAGTGCCAATTATCTAGAACCCTACCCTAGTGCCTGAGTCTGTGTTTCCTATTAACTACCACTGTTTCTCTCTAGTGTTACCTAGCCTTCCAGAAAAAACATTTACTCTAACTAGCTCAAGTCACTGAAATGAACTGCAAAAAAAAACCAAGATTAGAGAATTAAAATGCTTCTGCAGAGCAGCTATTTGTTCAATATTTTCATGTTAAAATTTTCATGAGTTTTCATGAATTTTGAAAAGAAAAGGTATGCTGAGTGTTAAATGAAGCACACTGCTGGAAATTACCTATGGAGCAGAGTCCCTTTAATACAATTCATTCATGGCTTGCAAGGTTAATGGGAAGAACTAGTGACTGACACTCTTGGTTTTGTCCCAGTGTAACAGGTGCGAATAACGTCTATGGCCTGTATTCAAGCCGCCTAATGATGATGCCTAATGTATGATTCACATCTTTTGTTAACCAGAGATGCCAGACCCTTGTTCCCTACACAGTTAAAGGAAGAAATTAGTTAGCAGCCCAAAACAGGAAAAACAGCTACTTTAAGTGTCTAGCTTGAGCATTGTGACAATTTCTCTCCATTGACTGGATAGGGATCCAGACTGTGACAAGCCTAACAGTATGATTGCTCATTGGTCCCTGGAACATCAATGCTGTAGTAGTCTTATACGTAAGTTAGGCACCTATACCAGGCAAAGTCAATATGTCTACATAGCTGTCTGAGCTGAATTTTTGGTTATCTTTTAGACAAGAGCTGTCCCGCATGGTCAGTCTTTTACCAACAGGGACAAAGAACTGCCGAAGTCCCCTTGCGAGTAGCTTCAGTTTTCTTTTTCTGGCTCTACACAGTGGAATTGCTGTATTTATTATTATTTTCAAGTGCTACGTCCTCTTTTTTGTGGCTCTCTAGACTGCTTCCTCAGTGTTCTGTTGGTTCTTTCTGTGTAATAATGAACAGGGGACTTTAGGGCATCTAGGAGATGAAACTAGAATTTTAGGAAGACTGGATGGGTGCCATGATACACCCCAAAATCTTGACCTTTTAGTGATTTAAAGAGTCCTGGCCAGGACATACCACAGCTCCTTTCCAGCCTGGAAGCGTGGATCCCCTCTGCTAGGGAACAAAGACCGGGAACTTGTGTGTCCCTGGGCCTCTCTCCAGGGATGCAAGAAGGGTGGGTGATGTTTATCGTCACACACGCAGTAAAATGTGGCGAATTGCAGTTCAGCAAAAATATTTAATTCCAGGATTACCTGGTACCTAAAGGAACAACAAAATATTCTCATGCCATCATCTGTATGACTTTCTCATAATCAATTTGTCAGACTACACATGTGCTCATGTCTTTGTGGGTTCTGACATCTGTTCAATGGATTATCACCTAACTTACATTAAAGACGATTGACCTGCTGAGGGTTGGTCTTTTGTTACAAATGCTAACAAAAAAATTAATCACTCTCTAATTTATCACCTAGACTTTTCAGTTCACAAGTCTGATGCAAAGAATCTGTAAGCATTGTAATACACAGAAATTAGAAAAATGGCACAAAACAAAACATACTGAAAATATATGCTATTAGTGGGTTGTGCAGGAATCAGGTGGTCAGAGACCCAGTTGAAAGCTTTGAAAATCCATCGTGTCACATTGCCAGGTCTGATAGACATTAGCGTACTTCTGTGACTATAGCCCACGTTTAAGATAACACACATGATCTGATATCCTATATAAAATCAGGATAAGAGAGTGGTGAGTGAGAGGCAGGGCAGGTGTTGGGACAAACAGCTCATGCAGTGGGAAGTCAGGCTGTTGGGAGGTCATAGGCTGAAAAGCAGCAGCCAGTGAAGGTAGGAAACTAATAGGACATATGGTAGAGAGGGGTGGGATAAAATTTCTTCTGTATCACACATATCAGTGCTGAATGAAAAGCTTTCTTTACACAGTAATCAATGCATTATGTGCCTGAAAATTTCCTCTTGCACATATTGGTTCAATTTTATGTACAAGTCTATATTATGGTTAATACTTTTTTACCTAATTGATTTCCTGATAAATATATTGAAAGGTACTTGATTTTGGTGTTATAAATGTGCATATATCAAAACGAGTTTAAATATTCAGTTCTAAAAATCATAACTTTTTCTTTTTCCCTTGAAATTTGATTCCTTGCTTCTTGCAGTGATTTTAGTGGTTCAGTATTGCACTATTATGAAAAAAGGCGTTTTCTCTTAATTAAGAAATGACTTTAATTAGAATGAAAACTCGGATGCCAAGATGTCTACATTAAGAGGATATTTCCATATTGAATTAGGTGTACAAATCCTATATAGGTTTTTCCTAAAATAAGGTGTAATAATCTAATAGGTCTTTATCCAATGACTGTGAAGAAAATTAAGCGTATTTAGATCATTAGACAGGAACCCAGGAGCATCCATTCTCTGCAGTGTGGGCTACAATAGCCTGGGAAGACTATATGCGTCATTATTAGACACTAAGAATATTATTATTTCCTTGACTGGCATTGTAATATATCTGTTTTCATAGAGTTCCCCAGACCTCTTTAGGAGACTAAGGCTATGTAATTTTGCACAGTAGGAGCACATCACAGGTTGAAGGCATTGTTGGAGGGGCCCTGCCTCAGCACTATTCAGGAGGTTTATTTTGGATTAGATTTAGTCTAGCCACCTGGATTGAATGTCCACATTGTGGATGTGATTTAAAGTTATCTGATGTGGTTTATAGCTATTGTCTTAAACATGTTCTGTATACTGGCAGAAATTATGCTAAACTACAAAATGAAGATGCACGTTATAATTGTCTGCTGACTCTTGCTTAATATTTATGCCTACATATGTCTATAGCCGTAATTATTATCAAAGGGTCATACTGGAGAACAAGCATCATGTGTTCATTAGATAACGCAGTTTGTGTAGGTTTACTTTAGAACAGGACCCTGACAGCTAATATAATAGAATTAATTAAGTTGGCTTTGCCAAAAATTTCTTAGAAGAGCATGGCAAACTAGATTCTTCCATAACCTATCTTAAAATAGAGCTGCTCGAAGTTTATAACAATCTTCTTTGCTAACACTGCTGTTTCTTTAGGATGTGTGCCGGGGTTGTTGTTTTACATACAGCAGTCTCATATAAGTTCTCCCAAAGAGCTAAACTCAAGTAAGCCTAACAGAAGCGGTCTCTCATTTGGTGATGCTGACAAAATCTTCACTATGTGCATATGGCATTAAATAGGGCCAGAAAACATTCTCAGAGGAACATTTACCAGTATTCATATAGTTCATATGTCTCAGAGAGAAGCCAAAAAATTTAATTTCCACATATTACCTGCTATCTCACAGTTACTTCTCTTGTCTACTGTGTTGCTCCACTTTGAATGTGCTGCAAGTGCTCAGGAGACTGACGGACCGGCTAGCTGCTGCTGAAAGGTACAATCCTTCTCTGCTCCTCCAGTTGGCCACATGTTCCCATCACTCTCCTAGCACTAGCACTGCTGCTTAGTGTATCTCTGAGTGAGGCTGCTCTGTTCACTTTTTTGGTTGGGTTATTAAGCGCAGAGATTTCCACTGCTGGCGCAAGAGATGCACAAGAGCATAGCTTTCGGCTGGAGAGATGGGCAGGGCAAGGACCACACCTTCATGGTTGTGGGAAACCTCCTGTTACAGCGCAATCACTCCTTCAGCAGGAAATTGGTTGTGAGAGAGAAGCAACCTGTGCTGAAAACTTGAAACGAATTGTTCTTTAACCTTGGTCATGAGTTGCATTTGAAAGCAGAAACTAGAAGAAAACTTTACTGTCCATTCATGGACAGTATGTTAAAATGAATGGTAAGTCTGGTCTGGAGCTATTTTGCAGTATAGAATACTGTCTTTACAAATGATTTAGTTGTCCTGCTAATCTATAATATTTTGCTAATGTTTAGTTAGTTATATGCAAGATACTTACCTACAATGTTTAGAGAAAATGTCTTCTTATGACACTGATAAAATAAAATATTAGCAGCAATATTAGTTACTTCTGATAGTTGAAATAGCCTTTCAATATCATCTGCTGATGGCTGAAGCATTAAATGTAATATAATAATTGCTATATAAATTACCATAGAGAAGTCTTAAGTCCTCAAAATATACCCCTGCATCTTATCTTGAGCAGGACAGTATCATTTTAAATATATAATAAGGAATTTGGCCTTTTGAGTATAATTTAAAAATTAATTTGCTGAAAAATGTCATCCTAGCAAGGAGCCAGACACTTTATATTCCATTTTTAAGAGATGGCATTTCAACTACTGTTTACTTACTTGTGTGAATAGCTGACAAAATTTGAGAGGCAAGTTTTCGAGTGAAGGGATTATAGGAAAGTTTTGTGCTCACGCTGAAGGAACTGTGTTATTATATAAAAGGAACCATGGTATTAATATGAAGAAGAAAAATAAAAGGAAAAAATGCGCTTGCTTGAAAAATAGTGTGAAAAAATACATGTGAAAAAAATACACAGTCAAGTTTTGAAGTGTATTACGCAATTGGAAGTAATATGTTATATAACATTACCTCATAAAGTTTAAATATATAGCAGCTACAGCAAAAGTTTCCTATGTATTATTGCTGTGTGATGTTCAGTTTCCTGAGAGAATCTGAAAGTCAAATTCCTTCTAAAGAGACCTTAAACCAGCAACTCTGTTTACATAAATCTCTGCTGAAACACTCTGTGCTGTAGGCTGTTTCCAGGAGTCTTGTCTCTGAATCAGCACAGAGGTTCGTTGACAGCACACCATGTTCCCTAATGTTTGAGGAGAGAAGTAAGTCGTGGTCCCTCTTGAGGCATGTGTCCTGTACAACTGCACTTTGAATTCCTATTTGATGTATAATAACATTTTGTGAATTGCTCATAAGAAAATCTGAAACCACTTGGAAATTAGCAGGTTTCGGCTGTCAAGACAAGTCTGCTCACAAAGCTTAAAGGTATGGCAGATTCAGTCTATGCATAGTTTTCTCCTGAGTTCTAGCGAGACGACATATGTAAATGAGGCAACAGGAACGAGTTTGATCACAAATCTTGAAGCAAAACATAGCAAATACTACCCTATGGAAAATGAAATAAAAGTTCCTCATTTTTAATGTGCCCTTGTATATTTCGATTTTCTGATTATGTTTGTTCATTTTTTTATGTAGTGAAACTGCAAATATACAATCATTTGCATTTAATTTCCATTTAATTTCCATTTAATTTCCATTTAATTTCTACAAAGAAATACAGAAAGATATTGCCCTTTTTGAGGAAACATACAGACTGAGATCTATAAAGCATCTTTTTAAATTTAATGTAGGATCCTGATTTAAGCGTTTTCTTTGTTACTGCTTATGGTGATCGCATTGACTGAAGTATGAAAACAAGGCACACAAATATGCATACTTACATAACAGCCAGAAACCAACACTACTGGAAAATTTGCTGGCTTCATTTGGTTTGTTGCTGGTCTTCTATATGCTGTATGTGTAATAATAGTCTGAGAGAAGTGCTGCTTACCAACACTACATAATAAAACTGCATGTGGGAACAAAAATGTTAATAAACTATATTCCTGATATAGGAATCTGGAGAAGGAATTTGGAGCCACTGTAAATACACCTAACTTACAGTTTAACAGCCCAGTGCTTCAGCATGCTTTAAATGAGCCTGACAGCCTGAAATGCACTGATAATGTGCAGCTTGTGCCAGCCTGAAATCTTGTTTCCATATCACTCCTGGTGTAAATTTTGGTTTCTATGGAATAACATCACAGACTGATGTGACCTATTGAACATAAGCTCTGAAAGGATGAGTTATAGATATGTAGCCATTGGACCCAACAGGCTGCTAGTTTTGGTCACTAGACCTGGACAGATGTTCTTGCAGAAAGACCTGAATGTGTCTGGGGAAGAATGGAGGCACAGGGAAATTCATCCTGTCTGCTTACTTAGGACAGAGTGCTTTTCCTAAAGTTCTGAAAGTGGTGCTATTTTTATGAAATCATTGCCATTGCTTTTGTTATTTTCATTTTGCTTTTGACCAAAGTAATAGCAAAAGTTAAGATCACAGAGTAAATAAAATTGGACTAGATACATTTGTTTACTGAGCCTGTGTGCAGTGAGAGATGAAATGCCTTGCCCTAGGGCATTTGTCTGTTTACCAAAGGACAAAAGGTACAGACAAGTTTCAGGACATTGTGCTTTTGAAAGTACACAGACCAGGCTTTCAGTTCTGGGCTGTATAATATAATAGAAATATTATAAATTACTGTTTTGTAGTTTCTATTGTGATATAATTTCCCAAAATATCTTCTCAAATCTGTAAAGGTTCCATTGAGCAGCGTATAGAGGATGTTACTGGGCTTCCAGAGAGGAACTTTAGGCACTATTTTTTTTGATTCTACAGAGTCTTTGTTGGCTGGTGTGTCACAAATTAAAGCGAATGTGTTTGAAATGTTTGTAAAGTGACACTAAAGATACACTAGAGATTAAATATGTTATTGCTATGAATTTATATTGAAGCCACATAAACTATTTGCTAAAAATTATCTTCAAAATGAAACTGCATTTTATATCTTGACACATAATAGCTGATTGGAAAATATAACATGAATAGCTGATTTTTTCTTTAGACTGTGCTAAAGAAACTGTACAGAATAATTCACTCCTTGTTAATTGCATTGTTAGTCCATAGTTTGCAAAATAAAAGACGTATTTATATATATAGGGATCACATCACCTTTTTCACATTGCAGAGAAGACTAATTGCAGAGATAATCTTTTCCTTGATTTATCTCTAGCTGATTAATTTGCCCAGACATAAACAAGGCATAGGAGTGTTGCAGTGGTTGAAGGCTTATTAAAGAGCATGCATATCCTATTCAGTATTGAGGTAATTGGAAGAAAGCTGGTCTTCGGCAGAAGTGACAAACATATTTATAAAAGAGTAATCATGGAATACATCCAGAACAATTTCATAACTATCACTGGAAATATTCAGGCTCCCTGCCAAAAAGTCAGAGGTGCTTGCTAAGAATCTTTATGCTGCATAACTTTGTATGAGACTGACAAGAGAAAATACTCTTTTTCCTCAGCGCTGGACATACTGAAGCTCCTAATTTTGCTTGCAGCTGGGTCAAAACTCATTGACGTCAGTCAAGAGCTTAGCCATCAAGTTCAATGGACTTTGGATTTGGTCTGTAATGTTTAAGTGCTTCAGGAATAATGTCCATACTTTTAGTTTATTGATGCTGTTATTCATTCTAAGCAGACAAGTCTACCATTTTATATCGAATTAAGTTCTATTTCATAGTTTTCTCTATGGCAGTGGCCAGCTTACCTTGGGAATCTTTGTGCTCTTTGAAACATTCCTTGTTGATGATCTTCAAAAGTAGCTACATAAACCTACTTTGGAACTGATGTGCAAATGTAGGTGGAAATTCAAAGTGCACAGGGCCATATAATAAGATTACTGGTGAAGGAGGATGAAGCAAGACTAGCAAAAGCAGATGCCTAAGGCAGACACAATTTAAAGCACCTAGAGAGGAAGAGAAACAGTTGACTCTGTTGAGCTCTGAAAAGCTCTGAAGAGTTGAGCTCCGAAAAGCTTTGGAAGTCTTGGAGATAAGAAAGGCTATCAAAAACTTCCCCATGAACGTTGGTCAGTGTGATGTAGAGATAGTGGGGAGAGTTATAAATAAAGAACGGTTTGGAAGTGGTTCTTCCTTTTAAAGAAAAGTGCTTACTATACCATCTAATAAGCCTCACAACTCTCCCTGAAGTACATTTTATATGCTGACTCAGAAGTAAAAAGAAATTGTCATTGATGTGGGAACATTTTACAAATAAAATCAACTGGGCGAGTAGCTTTACTTTCTTAGGAGAAAGATCTTTAGAAAACAATGCTTTTAATTGTAGCAGAGTTATAAAACAGCAGCCTTCTGTCAATTATAGAGTTATAACAGATAGGTTAAAATGAATTAATTTTCAAATTTGGATCAATGTTCAGATATGTGTCAGCAGCAAAGAAATGGAAAAAGAGAAAGAGTTTCAAACCACATCTCCAAAAAGTACCATATATTAAATGAAATCATTTTACTGGGTCTCAGCCAGCAAGTAACAAAAGGGACTATAAATAAGAAGTGAGAAGCAAGAAGCGCGGAATCAATTCTTATTCTATTCGAAAAGCCTCCTCCTGAGTATGAAATGCCTCCCCTCATGGTCACCATAATCAGTTGTTCTTCATGTCAATCATCATCTAAGCTAAGTCTGCCTACACTCTTTGCTATTTGTACTCAGAGAAATATTATCTTTCTGTTTAGATACTGACGGCTAAAATTAAAATCCAGCCAAAAGAACAAAGGAAGAAGTTTTTTGTTAAAAGCAGTCCTGTTCCCTGAAGTTGAAAGAATGGCAAAGCACCAGTCAATCCCTACTTTTGGTACTGTTAGCTATGGAGAGAAGTAGGTAGAACAAAAGCATCTGATGGTCAAGTTTCAGCATCTAATAGAAATAGTTGCTTTGACTAGTATCATTAGCACCTGATAACCAAATAAAAGTAAATTGGAGTTGGAGCCGCTTTAAATGACAGTTTCTCCACAATTGCTAGTGATACAAGATAGTGAACGCTCTCCAACTAGACAGACAATGGAAGCCAAGTCTCAAATCAGTTCTAAATAGTCAGGAACACAGTTAAATAGTGAGTAATCCACAAGGAAAGAGGTTACACTCAATGATACTTACTGGTGGATGGAGCCTAACTGCCAGTTGAATAAGGAGTGGCATTTCCCAGGCAAAAGGAAATCATAAATCTTTTCCTCCACCTTACCTGGTAAGTCTGAGAGAGAGATTGAACAGGATCTTTTGTCAGGTAAAACTACAGAGTGGTCAAAGACTCAAATGGTATTCATTCTGCACTCATGGCAAACTTATCAACATCAATATGGATGGCCAAGATATAATGAAACCAAGCCTGTAGGCTGGCATATCCCAGGAAACTATTAGCACAAAAGAGTGGATGAGCTAAGAGAAATGATAGATGATAGTTAATCACATTTCCATCTCTCATCTTGTTTATCACTAGGACATTTTTTAGTTTTTATTTTAAATATAAAATAGAACAGAAAGGATTTTCTCTATAGTTTCATGGGAATGTCTCATTCTCCATAAGAACGCTTCAAGACATTTTATTAGTTGGTCTGAATCCTTATTTTTCAAGCCAATGTTGTTCATCTGGGACTTTGATTAGAATTTTTGCCTTGGAAGGACTAGCAAAATCTGTTGCTTCTGTGCTTTCCATATGAACATTTTAGGACAGCTCTGATCCAGTGGAGACTGTGGTGAGAAGCCTCTGGTGTTGAGAAACAGGGAAGAATTGAAGAGGTGAGATAAAGAAGAGAACAATTATTCTGTATTTCAGTCCAATAGCTTGTGATTCCTTCTACTTGGATACATTGGACAAAACCCCTCACCCGGAACAAACAAACTTAAGGTTCAAGTAGTCAGGTTCGAGGTGATCACTGGGTCTTACAGATAGGCTCTGTTTTTGATAATTGAATATATATTCATCTACCTGACTGAGCCTGGGATTGGTGAGATTCAGCTCACCTGATTTATATATCTCATCAAAATTTTAGATGTGAGGCTCTGGCAGGCATCTATGGGGGAAATGGTTGTCCTTATATAACACACCCAGTAAACAGAGAGAGGTATGTGCCTGTGGAGACTATGAAAGGGAAATCCATTTTCTTCAGCGTCACTGCCTCCCTTCTTCCACAACACGGGAAACAGGCTCAGGGTCTGATGTGCGCATAAGGTACTCTCTACTGGGAATAACAGAAAGTGACAGCATGGCCATGTATAAAGGCAGCCTTATCTTTCTTTGATAGAGGTGGTCATGGAAGCATCTGCCTTTTACATAAGGTGACTCACCTTAAAATATGACCCTGGCAATATGAAGTTTATTTAGCCTGAATCCACACCCCAAAAGAAAGCTGAAACCATAAAAGGCTTATCCCAAGAGAGATGGGATAGCCTTCCTCTTCAAATTGAGCTCCTATGCGCCACATATGCAAAAATCACAGAGTAGGAAGTACAGCAAGCAAGGAGGAGGCTGGCTATCCAGTGTTGTAAGACAATGCATTAGATTATCATTGGTTTAAAAAACAGAAAAATGGTCCTAGCACTTTACTCTATCTAGTGTGACCATCACAACAGTGTTAGACTGCCTGATTGCTTTCCTTGTGCTGCTAGTAGACTGTCATGCTGTATTACAGAGTAACTTAATTTTTCCAGGAGAAGTAAGGAGTGCTCCTTACTTCAGGAGCACTGATTCAGGTTATCTCATGGCCTGCCAGTGTCTTGTGATGCAAATGCAAATGTCTGCAAACCTAAACCTTCGACTTTGAGTTCTGCTTCGCAAAACATGAATGATATCGTCTCAAGGATGCTCAGCCACAGCTCAGAAAGATGTATGATGTGATCTGCCAAACCTGGATCACAGAAAGGTTGTGGGTAGGAAATATATGTCTATCTATCTCACTAAAACACACCTTAAGAAACTTCAGTTCCTTGAGTTCTTTCAGTCTGAGGGGAAAGGTGGGTAGTGAATGCAGGACAGTAAGCAGCCCAAAGTGTCTGCGACAAGAGTGAAGGCACGTTAATATTCATAGTTCTTCAGCAAATGTAAAAGGTTAAATATCTCTGCTTTCCCACTTCGTTGTTTTATAACAGCTCATCAAATAAAAGCTAGCATTTTAGACGTGATGGAATTTATTTAACTAGTATGTTACTTTTTCAATCAATAAGGCTACAAGAACGGAGAAAACTGGGAAGATAAGAAGACACTGTGGAAGGACACATTTCTGTATGGAAAACCATAAAAAATTTCCATACGCTTTCTCTGAGGCAGTAACCAGAGTAGTGAGGAAATAGGTGCAGTTCAGAGAAGCAGCAGGAACTTGGGAAGAAATACGTGGAAGCCTTTAAGGGGGAGTGTAGAAAGAGCTCAGAGTGAGGAAGGCAGTTTAAAAAAAGGACAAAAAAAAGAGGGGTGTGGCAAAAGTGAAAACAGGGTAAAAAGGGATAGCACTGAGTACCATGGGAGGCAAAGAGAGCAGGGAAGATCTGAGGGAAAACACAAACAAACAAGGTGTTTTGAAGGCAAAAGGGGAAAAAGATGGGCAAAGTTAGGGAACTACTTTGAGTGCAAGTTTCTGAGAGACCTGGCTGGGGAAGGAACAGAGCTTCTTCAGCCATTCAGGAACAGGAAGAGGAAATTAATTTAAGGGAGAGAGAAGAATAAAGTTATGGCCTGGATAGAAAAGGGAAAGAAAACAATAAACCACTACACTTATGGTTACAGAGACTGGATCCTCTTCGAGACTCAGGGTGGATACCTACAAGATATAGGTTATAAGATACAAGCTAATTACAGATAATAGAAATGAAAAGAGCTGGTGTACATTTGTGTAGACAGAAATGTGGTTTAATGCATGGCCCTAGCCATATGATGAAAGCCATATGCTGTGTTACTCCGCACAGCACTTAAAACAGTAATGCGTTTTTATAGCCGAGAGTATCTTCCAAGTGCAGACAGACTGTTCTAAGTGTAGTTCAATGAATAATGTCAAGGTTACTTGTTAAAAAAATGGTGAGACTAGAAACCACATTGAATCTATGTTTTTTTTTTCTTAAAAAACAAGCAGACAAAAAAGATACTCAAAAGACAAAATTAAAGGTCTGTTTTGTTCTTTTGGAACTGCATTGCAGTTTCTCCAATAGGGAAAACTATATGCAAATACATGTATTTTTTTATTTCTGCCTTTTGGCTAAAATCAAGTTAGTACTTTAATATCTGATCTGTCCCTTGGTTGGTAGAAAGTATGCTGCCTTTGAAGGCATATGGAATTGGCAATCTAAATAGGGTTTTCGCCTTTCTAGCTAAAATAGTACTCCCAAATAAATCTTTTTATAAACTTTTCTGCAGCAATTTGAGTTAATGAACTGTAATCATTTAAGATTAAATGTTAGAAATATAAGGCCATTGACTGCCTTCTGATTTTTTACAGAACTGTATCAGATTCACATTTTTACGCTACTTTCAGAAATACAGGTAACTTCCCAGCTGATATCATGCCTGTTAGTGTGTTATTTTGAGTGTCTGCTCACAAGAGTCTGCCCTCTATAATCTAAAGCTAAAAATTATTTATGGATATTTTAAGCATTATTTTTTTCTGAAGTTTGGGTATCAATGTGAACACACGTTCTTCAGTCTCTCTTGTCCTGGAACACGCTTGAAACATATAAGCCGAACACCTGACACCTATGAGGTGTTTTTTTCTCAGTGGGAATTTACTAGTAAAATAGTTGAAAGAAATATAAAAAGTAAGAACAGGTCTTTTTTTCATTAAGAAAAGATGAAACATCCTCTCCTAGGGAACTAGATGTCCTAGGGTTTGTTGAATGGTCCAGGGCCTCTCATGAGTCTTCTATAAGTGTGAATCCAGACCAGGTTGTTAGACATCAAAAGCTGTCACCACTTACCAATCCATGTGAGATGACTATGGCTGTGTGCTGTCCTTCAGGGTGCAAGCCATCCTTCCTGCGGTCAGTAGGCCGCTACTACTAGGTCAGTAGTATTAAATCCTGAGTAGGACAAACTTGGTGGCCATCTTGGTGGTCAGATGGCTCATACACACACAAAATGCACACATGGCCAGCCACACAGGTCAACACAGAACAAAAACAGTACCTTACCAGAACTCACATAAGCACAGAGCTCTCATACAAGCATGGACAGTGTGGACTAGCCGATCCTGTTCCTTTCCTCTGACTGGTCAGGGTTATAGTCTGCTAGTGGAATACATATATATATGTATGCATATATGTTTATATATCTATATATAAACACATATATATCTACATAAACATCTCTCCAGTTGCTGGCCTTAGCAGCTTAGTGTACCTGGCCCCAGATCCCCTCGTGTGCCCAGTTGCTGGCACCTGGATGTACAAAACCGTCAGGTTTGCACACCTTCTCACGTTGCTTGTACTCAGAACATGCATGCACACACCCACACCCACACACATACACAAACACCCACCCACACGCACACACAGAAACAATCCTGTGTCTCCAGTAGCTGATCCAGACCTATGGTATTCCCAGGAGCTGATTTTTAGCCCCCGGCTCTCTCTGGTAACAGGGTCAGGCTCATGATCTCTCCATTATACAGCCCCTAGATCCATGGTCTTTCCAGTAGCTCCGTTCTAGGTCTCTTATCTTACTCTCTGGCCACTTCTGCTTCAAATTCAATCAGCACCACATGCACCGTCCCTCACTCAGGAAAATAGTTGGGAATAGGGTTTAATAAGAAGGTAGGACAGACTGCAGTGATCAGGTGCAAGGTCTGGATGGACAAGTGTACTGACGAGCAACCTGTTTGCATTCGACTTTCCTCTTTTATTCCCTTTCTGTTTCCCCATGCGCATTCCTCCTTAATTTACCTTGATTGCCTTTCTCCACCTTTGGTCCTTCCCCTAAACATCCCATGATAAGTTTTACACTGTCACAAAATTCTCTTTGCTCCATCCCAAATTGTCTTCCTCCTGCATCCCCCACCCCGTGAGGCAGTGGTCCCCTTTAGTTTGCCTGGTGCTCCTAGCAGAGAGTTTCTTTGCTTGACCCATGTCAGACGGTTTCCTGCGAGGCCAATGGGTTTACTCTCCACTTCTGGCAGCCCTTGTGCAGCCAACCCTGTGCGCTCCTGGTGGCACTACCTGGGTCACTGGGGTTGCCTCCCTCTGTCATTGCTGCTCCACTCCTCACTGGGCCTTAGAGTTTTTGGTGCCTGGCCTTTAATCATGTAACCTACCAATGGCTGAGGCCAGAACTGCTCTTAATTCCTCACAGAGAGTTTTTTGCTCCAGCTTATCAGTGTCTGCCTTGTGCTGAGGGGCCCAAAACTGGACATAGCCTTCCATCCCTGTGTGGTTTAACAAGTGCCAAGGGGAATAATCCCTTCCCTCGATCTACTGCTGTGTCCTGTTATTACGGCCCTGGATACTGTTGGCCGTCTGTGCTGCCAGGGCTCAAGCAGATGTTTCTCCAGAGAGCACCTAGCTTAGATTTCTTCATTAAATCGTTATGTGAAGTCTGCTGAATATGTGTGGGAAACTGAGCAGACTTGTCTCCTAGCTTAGCCAGTTAAATTAAATACCTAGAGCGATGCAAATAACTTCCTTAATATCTAGTGATGTCAATTTAAAAAAGTTCAAGAGCATAAACTTCACCAGAAGCAGATGAATTTATTTTCCATTCAGATATTGGTCATTATTTTTATGTAGTAGAAGTAGACTAGACAAACACAAAAAGAAGGAGCTGGCAATCCGCAAACATTTATTGCAGATAGATAATTTCCTTGCACTCTGAAGTATACTGAAAAATGCGTTTCTCCTCTTTCTCAGAACTGTAATCCTGAGAGTGTACTGAAAAAGTTTCTTCTGATATGGACCCTTATCTTGCTAAAGAGTTGTGAAACTCGGTATTCCGGAAAGCTGCAACAGGAAGAAGATTACAATAACGTACCTATTAATAACGTGCAAATATCTAATATTCAACACAACGATGTCTTGCAAGTCCTTGCCCACAGCTAGGACAACTGAACCATCCTTTAGAGATTAGAAAATCCTATTCTTTCAATACGATGTCTAATTTTAATCCCTGCTACTGGTGAATTTAAGCACATTTTTAGATGTACATGGCTTGCCTATTTGAGTATTCTAAATCTTACTTCTTATAAACACTGTGAAATAAACTCATTTTGAATTTGCATAATGTCTCACAGCAAAATGTGAAGGGAATACTAGTTTGTAAAAAATAAACTTGAACTTGCAGCTTGACTTAAGCAGTATAGTGTGTATTAGGTGGTTTTACATGCTATCACTGTATCGGCCTATATACTCTTTGTTTCCCTCTAAATGGATTTTACCCCAGTAAATTGGATTATGACAGCATATGATTGGTAAGAAGAGGACACCTTATTCAGTTATAAACTCTCTTCTTACATCACTTCAGGCACAGAGAACAGAAACAGTATAAACTCAGTAGGCCCATTTTATGCCCATTTTATCTTCAGCAAATAGTTTACAAGCTGATTACCCTTCACAACTTTTTTTCCTGCTACATGAAAATAACTTGAGAGAATCTGTAATAGGTTAAGACTAACCAGCGGCAAATGACAAAAAGAAGGCCGTTGAATGAAATGCATATTGCCACATTCCATACAGAATAAAGTGTCAGGATTTCTTCTGTTCAGATTGGAGGCAATAATACTCCCATGCTGATATGAATTTTGCTTCAACTATCTAGGCAGCCAATTTAATAGAAATGTGTAAATAATAGGAGCTCAAATGAAAATCTGTTTCTCCTGTTGACTCATTTTGATACAATAATAACATTTTAAAGTTATATTGCAGCTGGGTGTTAAGGCGTGATATATTTTTAGTGATTTTTTTTTTTTTGCAAAATATAACTGGTGTTACAGACATAATTAATCAAACAAATGCCTTTGCTTTCATTTTTCTCATAGAGAAACTGAATTTATTTGGCTTTCACAAGAATGAGATACTAATGCTATCAACCTGTAGGCTATTTTAGTTTGCTTCTCTGCAAATCGTCATATTGGGTTTTGCCCTTAAAAATTTGCAAGAGCAAAGCTGAATTATGAGTGGGTATGATTACTGCACACCAGGGATTTCTTATCATTCTTTATAGCTTTTAAATCAATTGGATTAATTGGAGTCATCGCATAGTCTTTCTCATCCCTTTCCTGCTCCTTTCTATTTTCTGTTTTCTATTTCTTTCCCTATTTCCCCCCTACCTTTACCTATCATCTCTCCCTTCTCTAGTCCTTGCTTTCTTTTTTTCACCTGTTTTACTTTTTATTACTGAGTTCTCATTCTCTCTCCTTATCCTCTGTTGTTCCCCCCGCCCTCTTATTTCTCCCCTTGTTTTGATTATGATTATTAAAGGTCTAGTGATTTTTTTTTTAAAGAAAAGTGGCAGGCAAAGAGTGGAAAGAGATGAAAATCGATGAGGCTGGCTAGCAGCTGCTGGTATGGATCCTGATATAGCAACGGCAGTAACATTTACTGTGGTGGAAGTGTCAGTAGATCTCTACTGCAAGCTGAATTATTATTTGAGATTGGCATATGTCGTTTGGGGGGGATTCATTGTGAATAATTCACCTAATTGCTGTATTTTAGCTAGGCATGCTACAGTCCACCTATCATCAATGGCACAAATGGTACGAAGATACATCTGTCCAGTGATTCATCTTACCCACTTTAGACAGCTGTCCTAGCTTACGAGATGACTAGACAATTTGTGTTCAGAGTAAGGTGGGATGAATCCCATCTATGCTATCAACATCTAGCTGAGAATTACAGCACAGTGTCAGAGCACAATGGCACTCCCCGTTACAAATTTTCCTATGGAAAGAAGTATTTAAGCCAGCAATACTGTCAGTTATTTCATGCACTCTAAATTCAGTGAAAATCAAAGATGTCTTGTGCCCCATAGCATATTCAAGTGAAGATATCTGTAAAGGTGACTTGAATGTATCTAATGCTATGAACAGGAAAAGTAATGCTATCTTTCTTTTTCTATAGTGCTTCCTTACCTGCTCTTTTACTTGCTCTGACCACAGGGCACTATCCTTCATTAGAGGCATTTAAATGCAACTTGTAGCTGAACCAGGACATGCAACCACCTGATCCAAAGTAATGTATTGATCCGTAGGACTACCAACTTTTAACATCCATTCTTTTGCCAGAGGTTTGGAGAGGCTTGATTGAAGCTTGAATCACATTGTAAGAAGTGCTCAGAAAAACTGTTTATTTGCTTCTAGGAATGCACATCAGATCTACTATTTAGATTTAAAGTATCTTTATTTTCTTTCATTTTCCAATTGCTTTTTAATGCGTCAAGAAACTGTATGTAGGGCTGAAATTTATCTGTGGTTTAACATCACATTTGTGCTGGAGGTAGCTGAGCATGAAATAATATAATGTCCAGTCTACCATTCCTGCTTAATAGTAAAAATTGTGTGGTACTATGTGTTGTAAGAATAAAAAAATGCAGAGTGTGATTGTTATGTGTCTGTGTATGTGCATACATGTTTGCGTGACAGAAATCAGTGCCTCTCACGGTGCCTTCTCACAATTTCCATTATAAGGTATTGTTTTAAGTTGCTTTTGTCTTTCCTGAGTTTTAGCTATTTGGACTGCATTTTGCTGCGCTGAACATTACAAATAAGATTTCCCTTCTACTGGAACGATTGACTTCATCATAGGTGGTTGTTTAAATTAATGCATTTTATTTTGCACTGAGGAAGACTAAATTCACACATTTTATGGAAGAGCGACTTCTTACTGGGGACAAATTCAGTTACTAAACCAAACGATTTAATATGTAGCCCTTCTGCTTTTACGGAATAGGAAGCTTACCTGGGTGCATTCCCAGAAAAGAGGCCTTGAAGTGGGTGAATGGAACAGTGGCTTCTGAAAAAATCAATGAACTGATCTCTCTCTCCTGGAAACACTGAAGGCAATAGGTGAAATTCATCTTGGTCCTTTCTTCTATTTACTTGTTCTTGTCATCAATATAAACCTTGCTGTGCAGGCAGTTCCAAGAACATTTGTCTTGGACAAAGTCTTAAAAGATGTTTTAGGAGATGCCAATTTTAGCAGTGGTAGAGAATTTCATTAAAAGTCAAAATTGAGCTGGACTAGATAAGTTGATTTTTGCTATGACAGAGTATATTTCTCACTAGTAAGGAAAATAATATAATTAGAGGGATTTGTTTAAAGGTCTAGCTAAGACAAACATTACAAGGCTCTTAAAGGCAATTAATTTTTTTTTTTACTTAATTCGAAGAGGAAATTATTTGATAACAATCAAAGAAAAGATGCTTAAACTTGCTAAAAGCTATATATAATGGGGCCTAAGAGTGAACCAGATTACTGCAGATATTGCTATTATATATTAAGGAGTATATTGTTCTAGCACATATAAAAAGCAGATGCAGTTAGCAGAGCTACCATGGGCCACGGACCATAGAGAAGCAAGGGGGTCCCTTGCTATGTTTTGGTATGAGGGTAAAGTAAGACAAAACTGTTTAGACTTGCGTTTGTGACTTTTCTAATCTACTCTTTTCTCGTGCTTCTTCCTGGTGGGTAGAGCACAGGCCGCCTCGTCATGCTAGTGCCGGCCGCTCCTGGTGGAGACAACTGCTCGAGTCCGCTTTGGATTCTGAGCAGAGGAGAGCTATTCTCCATGTTAAGGTTACTCCAGTGTAGCTCCAGGTAGTGAAACTGAAGTTACCTGGAGTTCACCAGGGTTGTCGGAGCTGACAGAACTGAGAGCAGGTGAAGGACCATTTTTTCCCCAAAAAGATTTCTAGAAGAAAGCATCAGAACCAGTGATTTGCCTCTGTGATTTCCAGCCTTAAGTCAAGACAATCATATTTATATGGGTAGCTGACACTACCCTTACATCTGTTTCTCAAACTTTTTTTGCCTGTTTGAGCTATGTCAGTAGAATGCATTCGATATCCTTTTTCTTACCGGAAAGGAAATCGGCAGCGTAATCCCAATAGTGTTTGTTGCAGGATTAGATTGTTGCGATATCTGAGTACCGTTTAAAGACGGGCAGAGATATTTGCAATAACTTCTGGTGAGCTAGATTGCTTTGATAAGCAAGCAGCAAGCAAACTTATTAGAAGCAAGCTAGCCATAGAAGAGGAGAGCTCTAATTGGCTTTGCAGAATAAATACTGCAGCATAGCATAGCATTTACACTGCTTGCAATACCTGAGCTAGCTCATTTAAAATGAGGTCAAGTGGTTCCAAAATTACACCGCAACCTAGAGAGAAAACATATGTCTATATTTATATCAACATATAACGTAGATTCTGCTGGCTGGACGTTTTTCTTTAGGATGAATACCTCACTGGACTTTCCGATCTTTTTATCCGCTGAATAGGTCTTTTTTCATCTTTACAGTTTGAACAGTTTCATAGATAGTTTTGTTGATCTCTTGTAAACTTCCTAGGCCGCCTCCAACCACCAGGTGTCTTATTGCATTAAGTTTTGGTGGCATTTCTTATGCCAATGTTCTCTTTTTATGACCATACTCGACAGCATGGCATCCTTCCTCCACTGTCTCATTTCAGGAATATCTGTACAAGTAGATTTTAGTCAAGTTGGAGCCTATGAGTTATTTGCAGGTTCTTTCCCACAAAAAAAATCCACCGCAGCTTATCTCAACCTCCTCTTTTTATCCTATCTTGTTATTCAAACACTGTTGAATCAGCACCTGTTTATCAGCCCGGTAGTCTCTGGAGGTCCTAGACCAATACTTTTTCTCTAATAAACTAATTTAATTTTTTTCCCTCTGCCTCTGTCTCTCTGATGACTGCCGCATCATGTCAGAGTTCCTTAAAAGTTTATCTAAAATCTCATGGCATCTGGCTCCTTTGCATCTGCCATAAAAGTCACAAAACTGTTTCTGGGTCATTATGTATCCTTTTAATATTTCCAGTAAATAAAATCCCATGTAGCCTCTCCAAACCTTACAAGTCTCAATTCATAGAATGACCTTCTTGCTATACAGGAAGCAATTAGTCTGCTGAGCCTTCATCATTCTGAGAAGAAAAAAAAAACCTTCTAAGCCATAATGAAGCTGATATTTTTCATTATAACGAGGAGATATTCTGCTGCATAGCAGGTTTCCATAGCATTTATAGCAGTAAAATTTATTTTTATTTGGGAAGCTGATCTTTGGAGGATTGTCATAGGACTTATGTCGTCCTGCTGAGGGATCAGTGATTCAAAGAGTTTTCGTTTTTAGAATAATGAAAGTGCAAGCATAAAACAAGCAAATTAGTTTTTGAACTACAGGGTCTGCAGCCCACAGCACAAGGACAAAGGGGTCTGTGGACAAGAGTGCATATAAGTGACCTGTGAAGAGCCACTCCTGACCTAACAGTACCTATAATGCAACGAGCTTCATAAACTTGAGGTAGGAAGACTGGCAGAGCATGCATATGTGCTTATTCTCATCTAGTTTGTGCATAGCTTAGTGTGTTGGTACATTGTAGTTAGCTCAGGCTCTGAAGCAGAGAACAGTGAGCTATTTTGGCAGTTGCCTGCTGCTTAGACCAAACCCTAGGTCTGGGGGAGATACTCTGCTTTGCAAGACAAAGCCTGAACATGCTGGAGGACATCCCAGGTGCAGCAGGTGAGACGGACATGGCAGGAAGCAGGCACTCCTGAGTGAGCAGGGAGCTTGCCCATACTAAGGAACAGGCCATTGTGGGCAATTTTCTTGGGAATCCACCGGGGACTCCACAGAATTTGTTGCAACTTGGGAAAATACTGAAATTTTGTTGCTCTGGAAAGCAAGGCTAGCTGAAAGAACTTATTCTGAAGAACTCCAGTGGGCAGAGGGGAGATTTTGTATTTTGGTTTATCTCTCCTAGCAGATTGATAATTTCCCTTTATAAGAGTAGCCTGTTCTAATTTGCTGGAATCTGGGTCTACCAGCATCGTTTCAACCTGTGTTCATGGTCTGCTGGGGAGGGATCCACTCTCTGTGTTCATGTTCTGTGGCAGCCTGACGGACGATAATTTATGTCCAAGATATAATTTATGTCCAAGATACATGCTATATATTTATATTAGCATGATGGTGTGCCTGAGCTTCATCTGTGAAATTGAGATTTGAATTTCCTTCAGTTTCCGAGACTTTCAGGTCCCTCTTACCTGATAGGCTCTCTAATCTCCTACCAGGATGTCACTTTTCTTTGTGCTTAGAATTTCTGAATTCAGCTTTCTTGCACATGTTTGACCCCAGTTAAAAAAATTCATGGTGTAACATGTCAATGAAAGGACACAATTAGCAGCAGAGGATTGTAGGTAGGAAAAGTCTTGTTAGACTTTCCTTCTTTTCAGGAATAGGAGTAGAAGGCACAATTTGCACTTTTTCTAACCCTGACCACTGTGAAATCCGCACTTTCCTTTGCCTATTTATCAGTCATTTTAAAGAAGAAAAGGAAGGTGCTGATGTCTTGTGTTCTTATCTTTGTAGTGATATAATTACAGCCAAAAATAACTGATTATTACAAGCTTTGTAATAGTCAGTATTATCATTGCTTTGACTAACAGGTAGTCTCTGCAAGGAAGGAGGTCAGTTCATGAGGTTAATTTCTATATGTAGTTTTGTGTTTTGCTTATTATACACATAATTAGTATTCTCTAATAGCTTTATTACTACCAGCAAAATTCTAGCTTTTTAGTTGAATATTTCAAAGCCTAGAACCTTTTCTACCTTGTATTAGAACATCCATTAACTGCAGGGCTTTCACGTCTGATATCTGAATGCTTTAATTGTCACTGTCATTGATTTTACCTTTGACTTGGCATGGTGGCTGCTTTGTAATTTGCTGATGATTAACGGCTGTCCTCTGGTTATCCAGCTCAGCTAGGCCTTAGGCAGAGAGTAGGCAATCGATTTGCCTTGACTCCGACTTGTCCTAAAAGACTCCAAAAACTATTTAGATCAAACTTATCACAAGGGGAAAAAAGGAGACTCAACACATTCACCACTTTCTCAACCTCTTAGCTGAGCAGATGGAGGTTTACTACTTTTTTAAAAAAAGATATACGGGGACTTAGATTTCCACACTTCTAGGGTGGGCCATGTAATTTATCTTGCTACAGTGTCTGGCAAGGTGAAAACCAGAACAGTTAGCGACCAGCCAAAGGTAAAAAATTTTGCCTTTTTCACCCTTTTACCTACTGTTCCTGTTTCCATTTTTGCCTGAAATCCAGATGTCAACATTGACTGTGTAGGTGCTGAGCCTGAGCCTGAGATTCAGCTGAGACTGAACTGAGATTGACAATGATTTACTTGTTTTACGTCTGCACTGTAGTGAAAAAGATTCGCTACTATTTACAGAATACTGAGAGTGCACCAGCTGAATGTACGCTTGGGTTTTTACCTACTATCAGATTCTGGGTTTCAGACTGACATCTTCAAGCCCTAAACATAAGGCTTCTGAAGGTGAAAGGTGGGAACTTAGTTTTTTTCTTTTCCAGGAGATTGTAATGGCTTATTAGGTGAACTAGAGTTTCCTCTGAGTTTGGAAGAAGTTCGTGATTCTCACCAGATGCCCCCATTTCAAGCTTTCCTTTTCTTGTATTTCCCACTCCCCTGTGTTTGAATTGAGGAAAAAAAATAATGCCAATATTCTTTGGTGTTTACTCTCTTTCCTTTCATAAGCAGTGAAGTTGGAAACAGTTAAACATCTTTAGTGAAAAGTAGGGGGTAGCTGTAGCTATCAAAGAAGTGGCTGACTGGAAAATACGGATTACCCAAGACAGAGCGTAATTCTGGAATAGCTACTAAAATAAGATCTGCTCAAGCCAACCAAGATATTTGGTAGTTTATTAAGATAGGAAGGACAAATGTGCCAAGTTTGTACGAATGGCTTCCAGGGTTTCACCACATTAACTCTGCAGCTGGATTTTGCACTTTGCAGCTTGGATGGCTCAGTTCTTTCTCATCTCCCTCCTTTCTCTGGTATTAGCTCTCTTTGAGTGAGCTGCTAACAAAGGCAAACGTGGTGCAGGTGCATGTGGATTTGTCTGGAAAGAATCCCAGTTGTTTTATTAACTTGGCAACAAAGCACACAGGGAAGCCTTAAAAAGAAAACCCCGTCCAAGAGTCAGGCAGTGCAAAAAACAAGAAACCACAGGAAAACCAAAACACTTTCATCCATTTAAATCCATTGGTTTGAATTATACCAGTACAGACCCAATGTAATATCTAAAGCACTGAATAAATACAAATCAGAACACAGAACAGTTTTATTTCCGAATTATTTTGAAAACTGAAACAGTTTTGCTGAACAAATATTTAGATTAGTTATAACAAATATTGAAAGTTCACTTATGGGAGCTGTAATAAGCAAAACAGCCACGGGTAAGGAAGCCTTTACAGCTGATTTTTAAATGAACAGTAGCTTCCAGGTGTGAAGTGTTCCCTGAGCAGCCTGTACCACGAGTGCACAGCGGTCTCTGAGCACAGATAGGAAAGCAGAGATATGCAGAAGCCACCTATTCCCATGCAGGCAGATGTGAAGCTGCATTCACACCCACTGGTCTGTCTGCAGCAGGGAGAAGGGGCCATGGGGGTGCAAAGAGAAGAAGTGTCTTAGTGATTAGTCTTATCACTAATATAGAAAGCACACCTGAATAACCTGGTCACGGTATTTTTGTAATGTTGTCACCCGAATACATGGCTATGGCCCCCTTGTTTACACTTTCAGTGACGGCATTAGTTTTGTTTAGCCATAATGGGAACTCAGGTTGGACTGATAATCTCAATTTGGCACTTGGTAACTGTAACCTACATTCTTTCATCTCATATTTGAGATCCTGATTTGGACCTAGGAACTTTTTAGATCAGAAATAAAATAGAGATGCCACAAATCAGACCTCTACATCTAAATACGTGACCTGGTTTAACTGGTATAGGTCATCTCAATTTCCATTAACTACAATCAAAACAAAAGTGGGTTATCACGAAAATTCGAGAAGGTTTATTGTAAAATAGTTTGAAAATGCTTCTGTTATTGCCACGCTGTTACTACTGTGTCATTACCATGTTCACAAGCATGTAAAAGTAATTGAACCTTCTATGTTTGATTATTCCAAAATACACAGAAGTAACTCCATCAGAGTAACTGAGATACATTGATATTAAAATAAAAGCAAACATTGAATCATACTGCTAAGTGATTTTAGAAAATGAGTACACTAAATCAAAATGTTCCTTGTAAAATAAGAAAATCACGGCACTTTTTAAAACCTGTTTTTTTTTTAACTTGTGTTCTAACAACGTTGAAATCTTTAATATCAAATGTCATATCTGTAAAACTGGTAAATTTCAAGACTGCATTAAAAACTTATGGGACATTTGCTTTTGAAATGATGTATGACATGACCTTCAACTTTTCATAGTTTTGTAAGAATGCGAGGCTAACTAATTACACTTCAGAATGACAGATAACTGCTGATTATAATTCCTTTTGAGTAGACAAAAGAATGTTTTAAAATAAATGCTTTAGAAAGGTGGAAGGAATTTGCTACTACTAGCAGCAAGACAATGTCTGAAAAAAATTTTTTATCCTGATTTCACCCAAAAGTCATCCTCAATATCTTTAAAAGAAGAAATAGGTGCAGCTCATTTTAAGTGCAACATTAAATTCTAACAAATACTATAATGAGAAAAATCAATCTTCTTTCTGATTTCTACTTTCCCAGTTAAAAGCTTACACAAAGATATGTTTTTATGGCGATGTTATTAAATCTAAACCAATATAGTTGAATTCCAAATGCAAGGAGTCCACTTTTTCAAAATATTATTTTCAAAATAAGACTCCCTTAAAAAGTATTAGATTAGTTTGTACTTCATATCTCTACAGATAAGCTTATAAAATGATCATTCAGCTATTCACTGTGATAAGAGAGTTTCTTGGCTTTATCACCCAGAAAAATCTTAGGCCCAGAAATGTACTTGTTAAATTTGGATAACTGCGCTTTTAGATTGACTTAAGCTAAAATGTAAGCTATGAAAAAGAGATGTTCAAAAAAGAAACAAAACATTAAAACCTCTCATGTGTACAAGTACATATAGTAAATTCAAAATTAATAAAACGAATTATGTAAAATTTTGTAATTCTACCCTTTTGTTACATATTCTGGGGCAAATGACTTTTTGGAAAAAACTGGACTTTACTACTGAATCATCCTCTGCTTTCTTGGCTTACCATGTTGAAATCCTGAGACAACAAATAAGGCTTTTTTAAGTTCTTCATTAACAAAGTAGAGTTTTTTTTCAAATAGCGGAGTCCAGCGATTTTAGATTGCTTTTTCTTTAATTTAACTTATGTTTGCCTTTGCTTTTATTTTGTCTTACTAATGTTCATGTTTCTAGTGGCTAATTACAGAAGTTCCCTTTCCTGTGCCTTGCTCCATGCAGACTCAGGACTTTGCCAGTCTGAACTGTGTATATAATTGTTTTGCTACTCTACTACATTTTTAGTGCTATTTTCTCCACTGCATGTGTGGGAAGGGAAGCAAAACGGGGAGAATTCAAAACCGGATTTGGGAATGGGCAAGAGGTGGGGTTTGTTCTGATTTCTTTTGTTGCTATAGCACCACAGTGGACATAAATCTGATGTCCTTGGAGGCCCGGGCAGTCCTGCAAATTGGTTCAGCTAGAATGCTCCAGCCTAGTGCCTCCGTCGAAGGTGTAAAGGCTGTGTCTGCTCTAGCCAACAAGCCTCTGTTGTGGCCTGTTCCCTGGCCTCCAGGCCAGCAGGCAAAGCCTCTGGCCCATGCCTCTCCCCCAGGACAGGGTGACTGCCCGCTGCTGGCCACCTTCCCAGCTGCCTGCTGAGGGTCATTGACAGGGGAATGCAAGGCTGGGAACTTAAAATCATGTTAAAAATAGGTTTTAAAGGCCCTGATGATTAAGCAGTGGTGTTTCCTAGAAGAGGATAGCATTAGGTAGGATCCACAAGATATGGCTGAGACAGATATATTATTTTAGTGACACGTCTATTTGTTCAGAGAGTGAGGATCCGGGACTGAGTACCTAGGCAGGGTAACTAACTTAACAATATATGAGAGGTTTAAAGATATATTCTTCAGGAGAATATACTTCTTGTTTCGTGTTCTATCAAAAGATGCATAAGAAAACAGGCATGGCATTAATATAGTGCCATTTCTGTTAAAAAAAAAGCAGCTGAGTTGTCAGTACACAGGTGCAGAAACTTCAGCTTTTGTTGTGAGAAAAAAAAAAAAAGCTACTAGCTGTTAAAGTGACTACCTGAGAGGAATTTACGTCACTTATTCAAGTATGTAGCACTGACACTGGAGAAAATCTTATGTGTGTATATTCCCTCCAGAGTGTCTTGAACAAATAAGGAGAAATACCAGAAGGAAGGAAAGGTTAAATGAGAAAGTAAGGTACTACTCAACAGTGCACATACATTCAAGTCTAAAATTTTTAAAAAATCTATAAAAATATGACCCCACAAACTCATAACCCATTAACGTTTTGCCTGGCTTTATTTTCTCTTGTATATGGCCTTATCTGTATATTTCTGTAGAAATCTTCTTGTTCTTATTAGCGTCTCTCCTGGTCTGCCCATGTTGCAATCCTTTTCCCTTTACCTTCACATTTTCTTCCTTCCTTTTCCCTCTTGTCCAAATATGTGCCTCAACATATACTACTCATTACTTCCAGCTTCTAATTTATCCCTACCATAGCAAGCTTCCAGGTGGAAAGGCCCTCTCTGGAAACCCCTGTTGTTTCCAGAAACTCAGCCCCAGCATACAGAGCTTGCAGGTCTGCCTACACGGTCATATCATTTACTTCCTTGTTTTGCCTCTAATCATCCCAACTTCATATATATTCCATTCATTCCTGTGTTCTCCTTTGGAGTAAATCAGTTAGTTCACTTGAAAAAATCAGAATGTGTTTCTGGAGACAGTTTGCTGACTTGTTTCCTGTAGGGAATACAAATAACATAATGTCCTGTTTTCCAACACTATTTCAGCAGACCTTGCATGCCCAAAGCTCCTCTTTGGTCAAAAGCCCTGAGGGCACAAATCACTTACCCTCAGCCTGATACTGTAATAACTCTGCTCTAGGGACCAGCAATGTGAGTGCCACACGATTTCAAATTCTTTCAAATTTAAAAGCTCACAAAAAATGATTATTAGAATCTTTGGGTGACCGCCTTGGGAAAGGAGACTCAAGCTGAGGGCTCGGCTGTGGGGAAGCAGCCAGCGTCCCCAAAGAGGGTCTGACTCTCAGCAGTCTGTCCATGAGTGGCTCTGTGCAACTTGGCCCAAGATGGGGATCAGTTGTTTGAGTACTTGTATCCTTTACTTTTGTTTGTCTAAATAGAGGCATTATATCCAGAACAAGCTAATAAAGAAGTGGGGTACAAAGAATATTTTAAGTGACCTAAAACCCTTTGATAACAACTCATATAAAGTTAATAAAAATAAAACAGTTTTTCATGTACACATTTTTGCGTGCATCATTGTTCTCCAGGCTATTTCCTCATGTCACCCATCATTACCTAGAATTCACTTTTTTCTCCATATTTTGCCATAGAGCCTTATCCTTACATTTGATTCTAGCATCTCACTTAGCTACAATTAACTACATTCTTCCTACATGTATAAAATTTAGGAAAGAGTGAATGCTAAATTGGAAGTTTTAATCAAACATTTATTTTTCTCTAAAAAGATATTTAAACTGTTTTTTGCAATTAAATATATATATATATATATATTTTCTAGTGTGTCACACAGGAAGAAGTAAAAGGAAAAACTCACCTAACCAATCCCTAAAAAGATCCAAAGATGTGATAGCCCAGAGACATTTATTTTTGTTTGCCTGCAGAAGTGAAATGATGTTCTGTATCTTTTAGGGACATTTCTACAATAAATTCAAGAATATTTTATGTGTAGAAACCCATTTGAGATATAAGAAAATATATAATGCCTTCTCACTTCCAATGAGAGCCAACAACGTGACTAACAATGAAAGAAACATTCCTGATTGTCATATAGGAAAAACATTCTAATGTTTTCATACAGGAAAATATTCTAGTGTTTTCTTCCAAGAGTTTTATACTGCTGGTCACTCATATGCTAAAGATAAAATGAAGGAAGATTTAAAATGAGTGAGCAAAATAAAGTTGCCACAACAGAACAAATAAAGGAGCAACCCCTCTGAAAATTGCAGGCGACGGATGGAAAGAATGCAGTCACGGGTGAGAGATGGGCTGGGTATGAGGTGAACGGAAAGCACCCGTGGGACACTGAATACCGGCAGGGAAACCTGGAATTAGACTTGTGGGTGGCTGGAGTCTGCAAAACGCAGAGACACAGAAAAGATTTGTACCTGATCTAAGTTTGCAAGTTATTATGTAAAACTGTGTTATGCTTTCTGACCTAAATTACTAAATACACAAGCTACCTCAGGCTCAGAAAATACTTGCAGCCGAAATTAGTTAGATGAGACACAGCACATACGGGAGTACTGATCGCTCTTGCTCTGCTCTTACACTTCCCATCCAGGTTCACTAACAGCCACTGCTGGAGTCAGGACACTGGGATGAACAGACCTTTTTGAAAAAAACAATATGCTCATTCCTATGTGTTACAGGGGTGTAATTTTACCGGAAGACACATTTTGTTATACCACTGTGAAGGTGGCTTATACTGGGATAGGTACTCTCCTCTCTATCGGGAGGGAGGTATATGATGCTGAGGCCTCTTTACACCAGGATATCTGCGTCTAGACTGGGGAACATGGTTATACAGTGTGTTTAAACTACCACCAAATGTTTTTTTGTATTTATTATCTGTTTGTAGACCAGCACACACGAGTGTTTCTGTGAATAAGAAATTAACTGGGAAACATAACGTGTGATGTGTCGTCAATAACGGTTTTCACAGCTCACTACATCCACCCACCTCAATTCCTCCTCTCTCATATCAATTAAATCACCTGTGTTCTCTTGGAGATAGTATTTATCACCTCTGATGGGCATCTGCAATCACTAGAAAAGGGGCAGAGAGCACTTACAGCGAGAATGATAATGAGAGGCTTTTGGAGGCTAAAAAAAGCCAGTACCATGCAATTTACTCCACTCTGGTACTGCTCTTGGCTTTTGATGTCTGTAAGCCACTGTAGACCTGCCTTTAATCTCTACGCATGTAGCTTTAGCAGCACTTCTTAGAGGAACATAAATTGAAAGGGGAGAAAAGCAATATGGGGAACAAAATTGAAACTGGTTTACAGGCTCTCCGGAGCCCAGGAGTACTAAACAGGTTGTTTTACATGAAGAAACAGTGCATGGAAGCAGCTAGTCCGTTAAAGGCAGATTCAAGATAAGAATTACAACGTGGGCAGGAACTTGCTTTTTCTGTGTGGCGACGTGATACTGTCAAGGCACTACAGAGCGAGAAACAACCGTTTTCAATTATCATTGCCTGTGTTATCCTAGTACCCAACACTATTGTGAATGTGAGCAGGCAGGCTACGCCTGCCCTGGGTGCTCAGCTGCTCAGAGACCTAAATATAAATGCTCTCGTATAATGGCAGTGGAATAGGTTGGGGTTAATTCTCTGCTGGCATAGCAGATGATTTCTTAACAGCCCCTATGCCATTTGTTGCTGTAACAGCCAGCCTGTCTCTAGTGCTAGGGAATAGCAAAGGCCTACAAAAGCTGAGAATCAGCTGCAGTTGTTAGCCTTTAAAAATTCTAGTGTTTCAAAATCTGTGATTCACTGATTTGTTGAAACTCTGCACTAGGGAATGCATGGAAAACTAATTTTTTTTTAAAATACTAATATGTGACTAATGTTTCGCAAAACTAAAATGGTATTTTGGGCCAAGTCAGGAATGGGGGCACCAACATTTCAATTTCAGGATGTCAAAATATTCTGTCCTGAACCAAACAAGAATAATTTTATTTCTGTTGTTCGCAAATCTTTTTCCCTGGCATAAAATGCCAGAATTTCAAATTCTTGTTGTGATTTTCATGGAAAAAAACAGCTAGAGAAATCCTTTCTCAAAAAAAAGAAAAAAAAAAAGGGTACAGATCTGCCATTTCCATCTGCATTTCCCTCGGAGGCTCACTTGTGGCATGACTGGCACATGAGGCTTATCTCTGTGATGTAGCCCTTGCTGGTATTATGCTGGGACAGGGGTATCAGCAGCCATGCTTACTGGGTACACTGTGGGCCCTAGCACTGTGCATGTTTTTCTGGCCCCATAGATAGCATTAGTGCAAATTACCTGAACTTTACCAACATAAGCCTTACTTCTGGTAAATAACAAAGCAGATTTTAATACCTGAGGTTTCTAATTTTGCTCACATGTTCCTCCAGCAGAGCTGTGACAAAATTTGGGCTTTGGGGACATAATTTGTGGTTTGGGTGACTAAACTATCTCTGGGGTCTCCAACTTGATTGCATGGCCATGATGAAGCTGCAGTCATGTAACCAAAACAGGTGTGAATGAAAAACAAGCCATGGTCATTTTGATTTTGCGATCACTATTATACTAGGATGACTCTCCTTAAGTATTTGGAAGAACACAGCATACACAGTTTTCTTAAAAGAATGTTTGCCGTATTTCAGTGTTGTCTTCTTTGGTTTGTTCTGCAGTAATAAAATTATTCTACTGTTCATTAAAGGAATAGTTACATAAAATGGCTATTGCAAAGTTCATGTATTATTACAAAGCAATTGTTTTTCAAAAAATGGTTTTTGTTTAATCACATTTTATAGTTTATTAAGATGACATTAATGGAATATTTACATTAGGAAATTATTGGAGGGCACCTACTAACTGTACGTATGAGTAGCTCGTCCTTCAGTAAAGAACCTTATGGAGTGGGTGTTAGTTTGCAATGATGCAAGGGCTTTGGGGAATTGCATACTCTTCTGTGGCAGAGTTTTGATAGCATTATTATGCTGTCAACAATTTAAGCTTGACTGCCAAATCTGCTATTTTTATGTTCTTGAGTGGGTGCAGATATCAATGTATATATCTTACTGTTGCTGAAGTGTCAGTCACCAGCCTCATGTTAAAAAACTTTCCTTTAATGGGTGGTTCCAATAATCTTAATTTGAGGGATAAGCAACATTTGTTTGCTTCCCCAGGAACTTCCTGCCCCTTCAAGAGATTTAGTGATAGTAATGTTTTCTATTGGGCAAAGAGAAGTAGGATATAGCACCTAAAGGATGCAAATTATATGCAGCATAGTATGAAATCCATAGCACAGTCTCAAAGAGCTATAAGGGATTCTTTTTCTTCAAAGAATCTGTTTGATTGCTAATGCCCAAATTATAAGAGGAGTCTGCTACCTAAGCTATTAGTGAGAACTGCAAACAGTCAGCAGTCCTTAGCGCTGGGTCTTAAACCTTCAGATAAGGTTAAAAAACCCTCTTACCACTCTGTCTTAAAACATTTGTGCCAAATCCTTCAAGGTACTGAACAGCCTGACAGTTGTAGCCTGTAGAACTCTGCTGGGATTTGCAGCTGTTCAGACTTTTGACTTTCATTGATTTGCTGGGGAATATCATCCATATTTAAAAAAACAATTTAACCCATTATATTGCATTATATTCTCCTAAAAAGGAACTCTCTCTGGCGTAATCATGGCTTGTAAGAGAGGGGTGAGACCAAGGTGTGTGGTCTGCCTCTGCTGCTTCCCTAAGCAGTAAATATTCCAAGTGCTGGTCTCATTCCTGTTGAGCAACAGAAGTGATTGGACAGATGAAGAAGTAGGCTGCGGGTAATATTTTAGTTTAACTTTTCAAGGTCCTGTTAGCTAGACTTCCATTCTCTTTTTAGAGACAAAAATTCCTGGAGTAAATGTACACTCATAATTGCATGTACCTACTGAACGTGCTACCACAGGACAGCTGAGTGACAGCAGCAGCTCAGGGGGAGAGTGTTATTGTCTTCCTCCGACATTACTTGATCATGTGGTTGTGTCTGTTATGACAGGGTGTGCATCCATATCTGCAGCACTGGTGAGCAGAGATGTCTGAGAGGCTCCTGCTCCTCACAGTAAAGCTCACAGCTCTACTTCCGAAAGGCTGCCTTGGCTGCACTAAGATGTTGGTGTCAGGGAGGAGCTAGCGTGGTACTCTGGAAGAACTGCAGTTATTACTCTGGATCACCATGGAACCTTGTGAGGATACTAGGAAACTGAGTTACAATTTCTTCTCTATCCTCATTGCTGGGATAGTGCAGCGATGTCCTGGACAAACCTTTAAGTCAGAGCAAAAATCTTAAATGAGGGGTATTTTTGGCTTGCTGCATTTGACTTGGAACTTCATTTGAATTTTCAGCTATGCCCCAGCTTTTATACTTTTCGGATCAGTGACCAGAAGGAGTGTGATTTTGCGGAGAGGACAGGAACCGATGAGCGTGTTGGCAGACAGGGCGTGCGTGTTGACCTCTGCCTCCAGGCGCAGAGCCCTAGTCCCAGCAGGGGCTCTGGGCTCATTACGGGACAGGATGCCATGTCCGGACCATGCCGCCGTCTGGCCTCCCTGGTGATGAGGCTGACATTTACGTCCAGAGGCAGGCTGTTCTGAGGCTGTTCTGCTCATGGGAAGCTTTTGCAGCTGACTTGTATTCAAATGCTGACAGGTAGGAGCTATGGGGACCATGAAGGTTGTCATGTGTTTGATTTCTCCAGAAGGTGTGACAGTAAAACAATCATGCTATGAAATTTTGAAACAGTGTGTACATTCAAAGGGCAATACTATATTTACTCCTTGTCCTGGTTGTTCATAAAGCTGTCCAGTAGCCAAGCCTCGATATGTCACTTTGCACTGTTACTGACTCACATGCATTAACACTTTACTGTGAAAATTGGTGAAGAATCTAATTTTTACTATATGCTTAGTCTCAGGATTTGAATATCAACTTGAATCAGTGATAGGGTAGAAGGAAAGCAAGTGTGAACAGCCCAAGATGTTTGGAGTTTGCTATAACATCACACTAAAGTCATGTGGGAGCAAGAGGAAAAACTGACAATGAGTTATTAGAAGTGTCTGTTTCATTATTCATTTATTTGCACATGTTAATCTAATAATATTTTTACCTTTTAACTTATTCTTAATGGATAGATTGTTTCTGCTTATGCACTTTAGAAGATGTAACTCAGACACTGTAGACATGCAGTTTTGCCTGTAACTCTGTATTTGTTCTGTTGGGCCCTTACTCATGAATTCCAAATGGATCTAAAAAAATACTCGGAAAATCATCCCTCTTTCGTCTCCCATTCTACTGAAGTGTGAGCTTCGTATTGGATGATTTTACTGAGGAAGTCTGGGACTGGTAAGAAAGGGAATTTGTATTTAAAATGAACTCTGCACTAAATTTTCTAAGACTTTCAACTTTTTGTTTTGCTAGAGAGTATGCTTATTTATTCGTATGTATATATTACAGAATCATAGGATCACAAGACAGTTCAGGCTGGGAGAGACCTCAGAAGGTCTCTAGTCTAACCTCCTACTCAAAGAACAGTCAGTTACGGAGTCAGACCAGGTTGCTCAGAGCTTTATCCAGTTGGGTCATTTAAAAATCGCCAGGGATGGAGATGGCACAGCCTCTCTGAGCAACGTGCTCTGCTGCTTGGCTGTCTTTATGGTGAAAAAGTGTTTCCTTATATCCAGTGTGATCCTCTCTCATTTTGACCTATGCTTGCTGTCTCTCATTCTCCCACTGTGCCTCACTGTGAAGAGCCTGGCTCTATCCTGCCCTCCCCATAGGCACTGGGGGCTGCTGTGAGTTCCCCCAAAGCCATCCCTTCTCCAGGCTGCACAAGTCCTGCTCCTTCAGCTTCTCCTCATGGGGCAAGTGCTCCAGTCCTGGACCATCCTGGTGGTCTCCACTGAACTCGCTCCAGTTTGCTGATGTCTTTCCTGTTCTGGGAGGCCCAAAAAACTGGACCCAGTCTTCTAGAGGTAGTCTCACTAGTGCTAAGGAAAGGACCATCTGAGCAGAGTTGTTCTTCAGCCAGCCTACAGCCCATATCATTGCAAGGGGTTCTTCCTTCCCAGGTGCAGGACTTTCCATTTTTTCTTTTCATTGCATAAAGTTCTTCCAGTCTGTCTAGGTGCCCTTGAATCCTTGAGGCCCTGTCCTCAAGTGTATCAATGGGTCCACCTAATCTGGTATCATCTGCAAAACTGACGAGAGTGCTGTCCTTTGCCTCCTCCAGGCCATTGTTTCGATCCATTAACCACTACCCTATGAGCAAAAACACTAAACAGTGACACCACTGAACCACTTAACACGAATCTCTCTTCTTCATCATTCCTAGTTTAAAGCTTTCCTTACCAGCTTGTCCAGACTGTTGGCATAGATGCTCTTGCTGCAACTTGTCAGTTGGACTCCATTTCTTCCCACCTCAATTTTTCAGGGAGGGTCCTGTGCCCGCTAAAGCCAAACCTTAACTGCACAATCATGTGTTGACCAACAGCATCTGTGTACTCCAACTCAAGCCTTTTCCCTTCACCAATGGGACTGAACGATGTATATGCACTTATAAATAAGTACACTGACTTCTCTAAAGCAGCTCTGAGAAAGGAGAATTTTCTATTTTCTCCCCTATTCAATGCTTTCTCCTTCCTAATGAATACATTTTTCAAAAATATTTTTGTAATTTAGGCACAGAAGCCAAGATTCATTAAAAAAAAAAGTTATTGTCTGTCCATTGACTTTTAACAGAATCCTTCTGAAGATCTGGAGGGTGGCTCTGGGCCCATGTGATCCTGGGCAATATGCTCTAGGTGACCCTGCTTGAACAGGGAGGTTGGACTAGATGATCTCCAGAGGTCCCTTCCAACCTAAACGATTCTGTGATTCTGTGATTCTGTGGCTCTTTAGTTTTGTTAGACGCTTCTGTTTTGACTGTGGTTCCTAAGGGACTAGGATAATTTGGAAAATTTTATTCATCAGATGCCTGTATATATTTTAGTACCTATGGAAATGTCTTTGCATGACTTCATCACCTATGCCTTTCACTTGTATTGTAGCTTGTTTGGGTTTTGGTTAGATCATCAGGTGATTACTGCATGATGACTGCATGATGGTCTCCAGACTGTTTCTTAGCTTTACCCAGTTTTTGTTTCAGTGACTGTCTGTACTGTCACATGTAAGGTTCACATTTTCACTCATTTTCACGTGTAGGCAATAAGGCAATCAGACAATTTCCATGTTTTTACAGACAAACTTGATGCGGATTTGAGCATCTAAATAGGCAATAGTCATGGGTGGTCTGAGTAAAATTCCAGCTAGTAATATTTTTTTGAGAGGGTGTGAGGGTGGATACTAAACAGAGACAAAGTGGATTCAGCTTGAAAACTGAGAACGTTGTGGCATGTGTGATGGCACCTTTCAGAAGGCAAGAATGACACCTTTCAGTAGGCAAGAATAGGTGACAAGATAGGTTATGAGGAAGGATGAGCAACTGCTTTTGTGAAGAAATACTGTAGAAGCTGTGTTCATAATCAGCAATAAAAGGAGCAAAAATTTCTCCTTAAACTTCGTCTTTTGTTTTTCCATGCAAGAGAAATTTGAAAGGAACATGCTTAACATGCTTCATGTGAAATATTTTGAAGCAACAACAGTCGACAATTGTTGATGGTAGCTAGGGCCTTGGGGAGCTCCATGCATACAGGCTGCATGCAAAGGGATATTGGAACACATTCAAGCAAATAGAACGATAGCGGATTGAAACAGAATTCGCCTTCTTTCATCAGGTTTGGACATTTGAAACCAGAGCCTTACTCATTATCAAGCTATTCTTTATATCCACAAGAGACACTCTGAGAACAGAGAGGCCTCTTGAAAATATCCTCCTCATTTTAGTTGCCTTGACTTCCTGCCAGTCGTCACTGTCTCCCTGTCCGGTTTCATAACGGATTTCTTGCTATTTCCTGACATCTCACACTCCTTATAGGTTACTGTAATCTATAAGAAGACAAATTTGTTCCAAGGAGAAGGAAATGTTGAAAGTCAGCTCTGTCTGCAAAGTTTCCTTTTTTATTCCTTAAACTAGATAAATGACCTTAATGTTTACTTTCTATTTACAGAGCAACTCTTCCTCGTTCACTACTGTTTCCACCTACCTAAGACAGTACAAGTAGTACTTACTTGTTAGTATTATTGACTATACTCAATAAAATATTAATAAAGAATTTCAGCATTGATTCTGTTGCTGAAATACTACCTTTATTGTGTGTTAGATATTTCTATGGTCAGTTGCTAGTAGAGTTAAAGTGCTTGATAAACTGAAGGCTTTCTCTGGAAAAATCCTATTTTCACAGAGCAATGAAGATAATAGCAGACCATGATCTTGCCGTGATGAATGCAAATAACATCACTGATATGAATAAATTGCAGTTAATACTTTATGCATAAAATAGCGTATGAGAACACTTAGTAGTCTGCACAAATTAAGTAACATTTGAGGATAAAAGTGAGTCATTCATCAAGGTTCATCTGTGATTATATTCAAAAATAAAAAATATATGCAGAATTTTTTAAATATGGAAACATTTTCATGAAGAGTAATTCATTCTCACCTAAAAAATGGCAGCTTTAAATAATGACAAAACTGTCTGGAAAATTAGCCTATGTTCTTTTAGCTTCAAACTGCATTTTTTTCCCTTGATCTGGGCAACTATTTTCCTCACAGCTGTTCCCAGAAACATCCACAAGGTCTGAACTACTTTAAGTTAAACTCATCGGAAACACACCTGAAGGGATAGCTCCATTTTGGAAAAAACTATAGTTTAGTTTTACCAGATCAGCCTCTCTTAGGCAATCCAGAAAATCACACATGTAAGTAAATAGAAATAAGGATAGACAGGCTACTTTTGTTACTTGCATGTGTTCTTCGGCTTCAAGGTTGCTCTGCCTATTTAATTATTTTTTTTCATTTTAAGGTGCTGGGTGGAAGAGATTTACCTAGAAACCTTTCCCAGGTCACTCTGTCTTGCTTATTCATATCTACCTGTATTTTCCTTCTTGGAAATATATTTTGGCATCATAATTATTACCTATATTCTCTACAGGACAATGTCAGTGGCTGAAGTCACAGAGATTACCTTTGACAGTGCTGTAATCTGCAGAGATACAAACCCTTTTTCATTAACAGAGGCACACCGCCATAGCACATATAGGAGGCGAGAGAGGTCATCTCTGCTCTCTGCATGAGTAGATCTAGTCTAGGCACTTCAAAACACATCCAGTGTTCATGCTGAGTTCAACATACTCTTAAATTCTCAGTTCTGGGTATTTTGCACATCCATATTTTTGCACATTAAAACCCACACTTTCCTAGGTAAACCATTTTGTGCAGCATGTATTAATAGCTAAGTGCTGAAATATTCATTTTATACACTGGAATTGTCATTGTTGCACGTGAAGAACTCACAGACACAAAGAAATGCTGCTTTTAAAGTTTTGTCTGGGTTTTGGGAAAAGTGTAGTTTTCCTGCTCTGTAAGTACAGTGCAAGTTACACCTAGAGAGCTGTGCTGATGTCATGTCTTTCTATTTCTATTTCTTTCTTTCTCTCCTTTTCTTCCTCTAAAAGTATTTTCCTGTAAATCTGTGTAAAATCATTTATATGTTTATTTTAAATAATACTTTTATAAGTAATGGACACAACAGTCTCCAGAAGGCAATGACATTTCCATAAGTAAAAGGTCTTAACTTACAGACAAAACTTCACAATATTGCAAATATTCTGCCTCAAAATTCCGATTTTAACTTGGATTATTCTTGTAAACAAACATATCTGCTTCAATGATATATCATTGTTTAGTATACCATCAACATTTATCTTCAAGATCTAATGTAAGATAATTAAGGTTTCTGAAGAATTGGCAAAGGCCAATCCATAGAGAGGGAGAGAGGGAGAATCCAGAGAATTATGCAGTAGTTAGTCTGTACTTAATACTAGAAAGGTATTGGAACAATTTATTAAACAATCAATTTGAAAGTACCTGGAGGATAAGAAGATGATAAGAGATAGCTAATATGGATTTTCTAAGTGCAAATCATGACAAACCAGCCTAATTTCCTTCTCTGACAGGATAACTGGCTCAGAGGACAAAGTGAGAAGCAGATGAGAGCTTGAGTAAGGCTTTTGAGGGTGTCCCCTATGACATTCTCAGGGAAGTATGGTTTAGATGAAATTCCAGTAAGGCTGATGCACAAGTGGTTGAAAAATTGTAATGAAATAGTAGTTATCAATTGCTTTCTGTCAAACCGTCAAAGTCTATCAAATGCAATATGACAAAACTCTAATATGAGTTCAGTATGAGTCTATTTTCACTAATGACTTAGGATGCTAGCAATGAAGAGAAACCATCTAATTTAGTAGCCAGAAGGGCCTTACAAACACATTCAAAGGCATGAGTAGATAGAACTCAGCCTGAATGAGCAGGATGAACAATACCACCTCGCTCTTCCTCCTTTCCCCATCTCCTCTGCTAGTCAGTCCTTGAGGCTATTGAATATCCTTGAGGATATTGAATACAACTTCCCCTAGTGGTATTTTCCAACTTTCACACACTCTTTCTCAAGAAATGGGTTTCACAAGTTCAGTACCTTCAAGCCCATTAGGGCTTCCCTTCAGAGGCATACCTGGAGTGAACTCTTTCTCCTTTGCCAATGCTTTGCTTTTGCTTTGAATTCACTGGAGAGGTGAGTTGAAATCAGCAAGATGAAATTCAATTGCAAAATACAAAGTGAAGGTAGAAATCAAATGCATAAATGGTGAAAGCCCTGCCAAGCAACAGTGCTAGGTATGTTACAATGGATCAGAAAATGAAAATACGTCAATAAATGTGGTACTTTTCAAAATGGCAGGCAAATAACACTCTTCACTGTATTAATAGAAGTATCATATGCAAGGAGACAATTATTTTGCTTTAGCGGTGAGGGTCCACTTGCATGGTGATAAATCATCTCTCATACAAAGTATTCAATTTACAAAGTAGGAATTCTTTATTAACAGTGTCAGAAATAAATCTCTCATTGCTGTTGCTTGTTTAAATCTTGCTACTGTTTAAACATTGACACTCAATCATGATGCAGTCCCAGCTAAAGTTCCAGTTTTATGACTTATTTTGAGAAGGATGTATGGAAGTTGGAAAAAGTTGAGAAAACAACTAAATTTAGAAAATACAGCCACTAAGTAAAGATGGAAAGCATTAGATTTGATTACTCTAGTACTGAAGAAGACTCTATGGAGAGGATAGATGGGATCATATGTCTTCCTTTGTGTAAAATATTGCTTATTAAAAAGGGCCTTACAAACACATTCAAAGGTATGAGTTGAGAGATCAGTTGATCTCTACATCTGCTGAGGAGATGGACAAGAATCGGGTTTAATTTAGAGTAATGAGAATTAATATTTGGTAACAAGCAACTTTGCTCAAATAAAATTCATCAATCTTTTAAAAACATACTCAGGAAAGTTGGGAAATCCACAAAGCTTCTTTAAGTACACATAATGGGAACCCACAGCATCTAGAGTGATCAGGGTGGAAATCCCCGGCCTTTCTCTTCAAGTAAGTGAATACAAAATGTCAGTAGGGCTGCAACCTCTGACAGTAGTCTTGACTAAACACAGACTAGAAAGAGGAACTCTAAATGAGGAACACTCACAACTGCTTGATAAGGAAGATCTCCTCTTCCCTCTGTCCTTGCAGAGTCCTTTCCTTCAGCCTTGTTCTCAGGCCAGCAACTTCAATAGATACCTGCTTTGCAACAGATTTTGTGCAGTGCCTTCTGGCTCTCCAGGAAAGTGTCCCACTTGCTTCTATCTGAGGCCTGACTGTAGATTTTTTACCTCCCCCCCTTTTCTCTAGAGTCTAACATGATGAATTCATGCTGCATTCTCCTTAATTATAGCATCTTTCACTCTCTGCATGCTCCAGCTACATCCCAGACTGTTCTCCCACCTGATCACCCCCAGTTTCTCAAGTGGGAGGAAGCACCCCCTCTAGAGGGCACCAACTGGCCTACAGCACAGCAGCCACATCATTTTGACAGAGCATACCATAGAGTGAACTGTTCAGAAAAAAATCAATGTCATCATATAATAAAAAACAAATAGATAAGCAGGTGTCAGGAAGGTGCCATGAATTAGGCTGTGAATTCAGTGATCTCCTCCAGGGCTCTGTTTCTGAGTCATCCATGCCACAACAGTTTATTAAGCCGCAGCTGTAAAACTGAAAGCAAAGCAGGTTTGTGTGTGGCTGTGATTCTGTTTTCAGGCTAATTGGCATGGTACAATGTTACCACACAGGTTAGACTGCCACTGGAGCCAAGTTAGTGTTCAGGGCTGTGCACGTAGGGCTGATGTGTTATCTTGTTTGGTATCTCTAACATGACATAGTTTTGTGCTGTGTGGGCACAAACTATGCTTTCTGTGTCAGTTTTGAATACTCTTTGTTTCCTCCGCAGGAAGCCTCAGAGATTGTTTGTCATTTGCTCTTCATTGGTGTCAACATGTACTTTAAGCAAATATGCAAACTGTCAAAATTTCTGATACATTTTATCTTATTTCCCAGTTCAGACTGTTTAGATGATCTGTGTTTGATATGTTGGTGATATGATAAGCCAAGACAGACAGTCATTATGTTTACTTTATTTTCATAAAATTATTGACTTAAGTATAAAGCGCTTGAATACCATTTGTTTCCTACATCAAAGAGGTATAAATTATCTAGAGATATTTTAAAATAGGAATCCTTTTTAGACTAATGAAATAGAGAAAAGAAAGGAGGAAAGGACCATAACAGAGTAAGATAACTGAACAATTTCTTGGTATAATGTGATGAAAAAACATGCATGTGATGGTGGCTTGATCATTTGACTACACTGTTTTCCTCATTTGTTTCAGGTTCCCATCCATCCTGATTTCCACTAGTATTTTGCATAGGCATTTAATGGCCTTGACAACATTTGAAAAATGAAGCTCCTCATGACAGGTGATCAGTAAATATTTAAATACCATTTAGTGTGTAGTTTGGATGAAAACAGCTAAACCGTGAGTTAGGTGATTTGACCAACACTAATGAACATTTTAATGTTGTCCTTGTTTACATGAGGATCTTAAGCTGCTCTAATGAGGATGGCAAAATTAAACCACCAAAACTTCCTAAAGTAGACAAGGTATTTATAATTCTACTTTTATTAACTCTTCTGTCTTTTAATGTACAGATTAGAGAAGTCTACATTAAGCTGCACAAGTAGTGAGAGAAAGAGAGTAAGAGATAGACAGAAAGATTTTGAGCACTTTCAGAGCACTACATGACAGAGCTTTTAAAGATCCAAATTAGTTTAAAGGATTAAAATACGTGCACACAACTAAGTGTCAGCTGCTCTGTGATAACTCTTCATGTGCTCATGCACTGCCATCAGCCAATGGGAGGCAAGTCACGCCATGTTAGCTGGCTTTAATTCTCCACATTGCTGTGTCTCGAGCACGGGCAGAAGAACAGTTATTACTGATTACTGAATGTGCAAGTTCTTGCATAGCAAGTTGTGCAGGAAATTCACATGAGTAGCAATTTTCCAGCACGACCCTAAATCTTTTGTGAAACAAAATACATGGGCAGCAACGATTTGGGAAAACTATTCAGCAAAAGTGTCCTTAGGAATAGGGAGGGAGCCTTAACAAGGAAGAAAGAAAGCTTCCTTTCTAACATCCCTTCTGAAATCCTGCCTTTCCTCAGAGAGCTCTCCTAAAGTCAGAATTTCTCCCTATTCCCTCTCCTTTTACCACTGTAAAGACCACTTGCACTGTTCTTGCTGCCCAGTGAGCTGTGCTATACAAGAAATAACGCATGAGGAGCAAGACTCTGTATTGTCATGATAATACCTGATTAGGAGTAAAGGGAAACTTGACTCTGCATTTGAGCCACTAAGTGCAGACTAGGCCTAAATTCTTTGGCAAACTTTGGATTGCCAGCTTTGGGCACAATTTCTCTCTTGGCTACTTAGTTGTTTGTTTTCACTGGTCTTTGCCCACTGGATGATTTCTAGAACAGAGAAGAATATCCACAGCATGTTCCTTGCTTGAGTTTTACCAGGCTAGACATGTAATATGTATGTCTGTACCTCTTGGAGTTAACAGGCATTATATCCGAAGTACGCATCACTCACTTGTGATTCTAAGAAGGAAATTCAGTAGTATCAGTGCTTTTTCTTTAAATACGGTCCAGAAACTTATCTCCATCAGAATGGACTGGTTAATATCCTGCTGTGATCCGAAGAGAATTCATGACCTTGAAAGACATCTGAGGGAACAACGATTGCAACAGCAATGTGCAACACCTACTTCTTTCTTTAGAGATCTCTCTAAAGATCTCTGTATTTTTTTGTGCAAAAGCCATGCCGTCATTGCTAACCATGATCTGAAAAAGCAATATCTAAATGTTCAATTATATATTTATTACGTATTTATGATCTTCAGCAATTATGAATGAGCTTGGATGAACACATTTTCAATTGGACAAATCATTTTAAAAACACATTTCTTAAATGATTTCCCATCACTACTGAATCTCTCTCATAAAGGAAAAATAGATTAAAAAATCTTGAACATTTTCCAGGGTGAAATGCTCATTTAGCATTTGTGTTGGGCAGTTATATTTTCTATCTGACTGAAGGCAATTAGTTTGAAATTGGTGTGCGCACGCTTTAGCTCACAGATACACACAATGTGGAGACAATGATGCATAAAATGTTTACTTGTTGGTATAGCTATCATTCATCTAAAGCATGCAAAATTATCATGTTACTGTTGCCTTGTGAAGCAGAAATCTATGATGTATGACGTATCTACTTTAAGCATTTTGTATGGACTGTATGAATTTATTTTTCTTCTCTCTGGCAATCTAATTACAAATATGAAAGACTCAAAATAGAATTCTCCTGTAATACACCTTTCTAATGGAATAAGAAGACATCTGAGAATCTATGACCTGCACTGTCTCTATACCCTTGTGACACCTGTAATTAATTATTGTCCTCTATCATCAGTAAGTCTTATGTCAGAGTATAAACAGAGTATAAATAGTGTAAACAGCGGGAGACACTGTGTTTTCCAAAGCACAAAGGCCTTCTTGGGCTGTATCACTGAGTGAATTCAGGAAATAGTTAATCCCTTGTGCACTGCTGCTTTGGCAAACGTGCTGAGAGACAGAGTAGATACACTTCATCTGAAGAAAGAGAGTCACAAACACAGAGATAAGTTGAAACAACTTCATCAGGAATAAAAATTACTGCAGTCTATAGCAATGAAAGGGGAAAAGGGCACAGCACTTTTCCAAAGAAATATATAGAGTAACAGAGCACGGTAACAACCTGATCAAGATCAATAGTTGCCTAGTGTAACACAAAGAAATGACTTGAATGGGGAAGTAGTGTCCAAGGAGAATGAGAGATAACCAACAATATCCACATGTAAGTAAAACAAAATTAGAAAGAGAATAGCTAGTCAATTTAGCTGTCTTCAAAACTGGTCAAATGCCTTGAGAGCAGTAAAACAAAAGGTCAGTTCATTGCTTACGGTAGCATATATGAGTGCCTTTGGGATCTTACGATTTCTGGTGATAGAAAAGGGCAGCTGATAGGAAAGAACGCAGCAACAAGACTGACACACATTGCTGTTGACTGTGACCGCCCTGTGAATGTGTTGAGCTGGCAGGTACTGGGATGTTTTTTAGGTGGGAGAAAAATCCTCTGCTATACCACCCTACTTCACAAGTGCAAATGTTCAGTGCATCCAAGCTGGCCAGTCACAGCCTAATTTTGCTCTCTCACTTCTCCTTCTGCATAGGCTTTGAGGAATGATCATGACGGAGATGAAAGGAACTGATCAGTCTGCTGCTCCACCTCAAAATTTAGGCAGGAAAATGGAAGCTTGGTGCAAAGCACATTCGGGCAGGCATTTTTAGATGTTAAGCTAAGTAGCTAGTGGAACAACTTATTGAATAGTGTCATAAATTGTTAATACAGGCGATAATTAAGAAAACCATCCTGCCCTGATTTTTAAAAGCTATTTCTATAGTTTTGTGAGGAATTAATTCAGGGAACACTTTTGACCTGCCTTAGGCAGGAGACTAGTTTAGATGTCCAGAATCCTGATCCTGTTCACCTTGCATTTGTTATTCTACTTTGAAAGCTTCTAGTTTTAAGAAAGTCACTTTCACTTAACTCACAGCACACATCTACCTGGCTATGTGACTGCCAAGCTGTCTATTTATCATAGCAGTTAAGTGGGGAAACACACTTTTGGCGAGAAGTAACTGGACGTTACCTTTTGACAGGCATTTTCCAAAGTGCTCAGCTACCGCTATCTCTGTTAACAGCACTTTGTTGATATGCTGTGGGGCTACTCCTTATACCTGCTATGGCAGCACTTTCCAGGAGCACAAACTTTTATACAGCTATACTTTTGCTGTGTGCCTAAGTCAGGATGGGCATGCAGAGAGTAGATTTGTGCAGTTCCATTTGCTCATTCTATGTCTTTGTAATGCTTTATCTGCTCCCCGGTGTACCAACTTTGGCAAGCCTGGTTAGGAAACCGGTTTGGTGTGCAGCACCCAGGGCTGACTGCCCTTATGGGTGTCATGCAGGTGTATGAAAGACCCATCAGCTATGCTTGTTGCTGGAACTGGGACCCTAAGACAAACAGGATAATACTGAGAAAGACATGCAGCTTTTCAGATATCTGCCACTGATCATCTTCGGCTCAGATAGTTTCTCCTGTTTCATGAACATCTTAATAATGGATCAGGTACTCTCCCCCTTCACATTCTGGAAATCTCCTTTTAAAATCTCTTTACGTGTGTTTACACTGTATACAAAATGTATGTACGTATTTTATGCTATATACAAAAGCAGGGGCACATACAATAAATACCTGCAATCTGTCTTTTCCTTTATAGTACACAAGCTCCATAGCAACAGCTCAGAGTGACTATTGTGCGTCTTTGGTTGTGGCCTTGAAGAGTTAACTTGACAGAGATTTGGATTTTGTCCCCCTTGGTTATTTCATACCATGATAAAGTAACTTTTATGTAAAAAATAATAATTGTGGGCAAGTTGTATGTTCATATTCAGCCCTTGCTCGGGTAAGTTTCGTAGTGATTCAAGATTTAGTCTGATTTGATGAAAACTGATATTACTTGCCTAAGATAGGAAGGCTCTTTATTTGTCATTCCAGCTGGAGTGTGTATTTAGAAGGGAATCATGCAGGATTTTATTGATGGTAGCAGCGTCAATGTGTGTCACTAATTGTGTGATCTAGGTGTCATCTATTTCTTCAGCATTTCTACCTTAATATTTTTTTCTCCAAAGTATTTTAAAATCAAGATTAAATAAGTCAAGTACCAGTATATTTTGGGTGCCTTGGTATTTTAACTGCTTATTTGAAAAGAAAGTAAAGAAATTGAGTACTGAGATATTGGGCGGTTAGCTCTCTCTAAAAAGCGATGGTTACCTCTCTCTAAAACTCAGATTAGTTATCCATACATCCATAAAACAAGAGTGCTTACAGTCATAGATTATTCTGAAAATACGAGATTTATAACAGAACACTTAAAATGCAATTTATTGTATGGCTATTACTTGAACCCTGTCTGTTAACCATTTAACTGCATCGGCCAGTGCGGTAGTGTACCTCCCTCACTACATATTTATCAACTCTGTGATTAATTTCATGTTTTATGCTTGTGGGTAAACTCATGACCCCATGTGCAATTTTTTTGCCTTATAAATTTCACTGAAATCAATGGTCTGCACATTATTATAATCCTCCTACTCAAGACAAAATTATTTGCAGGAAATCTTTCAAACGTCAGGCTATAATTCAAGTCAAGTTGGAATTGGAGGTGGATGAGCTGGAGAGAGGATTAGTTCTATACCAAATATCTGCAAGAGCAGGCTGAAAAACAAACACAAATCATAGCAGGCAAAATCACAACACACTGCACACATAAATAAAACACCAGACATAGTCTGAAGAAATACAACAGGGAGTCTAGCTGAGCTCAGAATCTGCAGATACATCTTTCCAATTAGGTGCTAGTCTTTTTAGAAAGGCACTAGTCTGACCTTTAGCTTTTCATTTGATCGTTTATACGACATAGATTTTCAATAACACAGCATCTTAAGTGGTGGTGCTGATTTCATATTGTTTACATTGTAGATATACTGGGAGTCAAAAAAAATTTTAAGGAAAAGAAAAATAATAGTCTGGAAACATTCTGGGAAAGAGGGAAATGAGCTGAAGACTGGATTTTTTATTGATGTGTCCCCCATTTAATAGATTTGTTTGGAGTATCAAGTAGGGCCTCAGTATGACAAATGTAACACTCCTTAGTTAAATTTCCATATTTATCCAGTGTAAATAGTTTATAGATGTCTATTTGGATGGATCTCTCAGTCTTTTCTCAGGTCTTTTGTGCATCTCAATTCACTGGCTTACCTAGGAGATTCCCTCCTTTCCTAGGGGATGTCTCTAATCTGCCCCGTTCTGCATCATTTGTCCTTGTATTGCTGCTGAGCTTGGCATGCAATGAATACTTCAACCTCCTTCTCACCTTAGCCCTAAGGAGAAGATAAATTCGTAATCCTTCTGAAAGCTGCAGCCAGCAGCTGGAACCCTGCTCCTCCTCCAGCTGCTACTTCTCAGCTTTCTGTCCCTGTCGCTGTGACCAGCCTGGGCTCCTGCTTCCCTTTCCCGGCTGCCAGAGGTCTACCCCACTCCCTGCTGCCCCACTGGTGGCCTTCAGCAGCAGAGGATGGTTTCCAAAGTGGAGGAATGAAAGGCTTTAGCCCAGTGGCTGGGCCAATGTGGTAATGGTGATGGCAGATGACACAGAGGCTACATGGCTGGTGCTCCTTTATCCCTCCTTGGCTGGAAGTGGGTAATGACTACTTGGTTCCCTTTCACTAGGAGTAAAATCTTTTTCTTCATAAAAATCTCCGTGCTCTCATGATTCAGGGGGACCTGCTTGCTGACTGGGGATTCTAGGTGCTCTTGGCATTGAAACAATAGCCAGAGTAATAACTAGGGAATGAGGAGGCCTGCATGTGAAATTTCTTGCTGGTTATCTACAAGAAAGTATAATTTGACACATACTGTCCAGTTTTTTGCTAAACCATCACTGGGAAATAAATATTTGCAAAATACATGACTGCTGCTTGAAACTGTTCAGGGCTGCTTAATTCCCCCCCCCCCCCATTGTGTTTTCCCACAATTATAATGCAATTATCTATTAATTTTGTGTGTATGTGTGTGAATATTCCTCTTCTCTCACAAACAGCTTTTTAAAACAGTAGGTTTCTCATGTATAAGTAAGTGCCTGTCCTCTGGGTAAGATTGCATGTTCCCCAGAAGTCTATCCATTCAATTATTTAGCCTTGATAATGAGAAAAGGTTGATATAGTTAAGGTTAATGAGCCACTTATTCAAGAATACTAGCCATCAAAGCACTTTCTTCTAGTTGACTGTGCACATTCATTAAAATCATCCCATCCTTTTCTTTTATTGCTGGTTGTATCAATAAGCTATTATCAATAAGAGATCTGATTGTTCAAGAGTCAAAATATCTTTGACCACCTAAAAATATCTGAGTTATGAAGTTGTTCATATCAAGTATTCTTTTTTTCATCCAGTTACCTGATGTCAGCTAACTAATTATGATCTCCTCAGGAGATGGTTCCTCAAGCAGAGAAGAAGAAAAGAAAGTATGTTGGGAATACGCTCCACTTCTCCATAAAACTGGTTGTGTGAGCAGTTCTTCCCCTCACGTCCCCTTGCCTGCTATTGAAAGCTTTTAGCTCTCCCCTTATTCTGCCTCTTGAATACTCCTAGCTACCACCCATCCCTAACCTCAGATCTCTCCTACATCTTCTGCCTCAGCAAGTGGCAGTCCATGCCATAGCTACTTTGTAGAGTGAGTGTGTGTGGACTGCACATGTTCATTGGTCAGACACCTACGGCGTTTGGGCTATGACGTAGGCCAAAGTAAAAAAAGGTAAGAACTGAGGTGTTCCTGCTTTTCCATTTTCTATCTCTTACCTGGCTGCTTGTTTCTAAAGGACTTTTAGAAACCTCATATACTTTGAAATGTCTACTGTGCCGTCATATTAACTTGAAATTGTCTGTGTGTTTAGAAGTCACTGGTAGACACCGAAACAGAGGAAAAGACGTTTCTGTATCACACGTGCTACATATGTACAGACAACTGTGGTTGCATAAGCCTCCAGCTAAAAGAAAATCCACTGGTGAAGTCTTTCACAGTTGTTGGAGGGCAAAGATAATCTAGAAAGTCTACATGGTCATATCATACAATCTTTTAATGTACCATATTTAAGAGGTGTTATAACAACAAGGCTCTCTGTCTTTACATTCTTCCAATATTTCTGCATAAAGTACCCTTGTAAAGCCTAAACTGAAACATATATAACAAATAATAAATAGAGATAATTGAGTAGAAAGTAATGACTAGAAGGAGAATGAATTTTCGTGTAGATGCTGTCTAGATGTTGACTTTTGTCACTGTGGTATAAAAAATACTTTAGAAGAGACAGCAAGAATAAATATGATAGTGGAGACTACCTCAATGTCGATGTATAAAGTGGATGTATCCTTGGATGGACAGAAAATCCATTTTTCAGCAGAAGTGTTTTTCAGGCATATTGTGAGCCAAAGAATACTGGTGCAGGGGTTGATGATAATTTTTGCAAGTATAAGTTTACTACAGTCTTATAAAATTGTCACAAAACATGAAGTACGGGAAACACAATGTAAATCTGCGGGAGCTTGCCCAGAGCTAAATGAAAAATGCAAATTAACTTTAAAGTATTAAATTCTGTTAAATGTCGGTAGTCAGAGTGGTACATTTTTTACAGATTACAAATGTTTCAGTTTGTGTAGTAAAGGTTACTAGTTTTTCTTGTCCAAGGTTTTTAAAAAAATGAAAGTGACCTCATGCATATATTTTGAACTTTTCCTAAATTGTGAAAGTATTAGTCTCAAGCGATTCAAACCACAAGTAGAATAGCTAAAATGAAAATTCCTATATATTCCAGGTTTGTTTACTTCACAGAAATGAAAATACCAGACTAGACAAATACAAAGGGACTTTTGTACAAATAGCTTTATTGATTGCCAAAAAGCAAATAAACTGGAGAGTAGAATTCCCTCCACAAAAAGACAAATGCATTAGAAATCTCAAAGACATTCTTCAATTTGAAAGACTGCACTGTAGCTCCTGGAAAATATCAGAGAACATTGACTGGAGTGTTTTATCCAGGAGCGTGCTATTAAGCAGCAAGCAGATTCCGATCTGCAATAGTTCTAAAACAAATTTTAAAACTACTTTATTGTGGTTTCATCAATAGTCCTTGCTTCTGATTTCTTTCCCTATGATTAGAATTATTGGTGTTTTATAGGATTACTACGTTGTTATTTTGCAATTTTATTACTCTTCTCTTCAATCATTCATTATGCTATTAATTTCTTCTCTACAAATTTTTAGTATTATTATTTTATTACACTGTAAAATGTTATATTTTCATTTGACTGATAATAAATACACTACTGAAAAAAAATTGAAGTTTAAATGAAAAATACTAATGAAAAACAAATGAAGGGTTTTTTTTTGTTTCAATAGTATTTTTCCAATAATATTAATTCCAGCCAATTTTCAAGGACCACTTTCATATCATTTAGAAACCTTTAAGAGGTTTAGAAAACTTTAAGCTATAAGCCCCATGTCATTTTTTGCTATAACTCAATTTCTGGCTAGCTTGACTGTTTGTATTCAGGCCTTCTTGGTTTCTCGGGGTGGACAGTCACCCAATTGTTTGTCCATAGAGTTCACGCTGCTTGTGCATAGTGTAATGGTGGTAAAAGGCTGTAATAGGCTTCATCAAGAAGAAAAATCAGCTGAGAGTAGACTTGACAGAAAACAAAACTTGGGAAGGATTCTAAAAATAAATAGGAATTTTAAAATAAAAATATTGCACTTGAAGATATGAGCAAAATATTAATGGTACTGAACAACCTCAGCTTACTATACCAGATAAAAAATTAAACATGACCCCAGTCATTCTAACGCATATTTGAAACAGCTGTCTCACTGCATCTTTTCTTTGGAATCATTTGTAGTATTCTAATGAACTGCTTAAAATGCAATATTATGCACTGTTTTCTTAAATGTGACATTGAGAAACCTTCTGGAAAACAGAAGAGAGAGAGTAAAAGGATCTCACAATGGCGAAGTTTCTTTGCTGTGGTTACTGCTTGAATGATTTTCAAAGAGAAGAAGCAGGCCTTAAGAAAGAGCCAACCAGTCATTCTTCTTCCGGTCTTGCATATTCCCTGAATATTGCACATGAACATGAGAAGCCTTTCCTGACTTTATGCTTTTACTGCCTATATCTGATCACATGAATCTCAGCTGGTTACATAACCATGCTTGCCATGCATAGAAATGAAACTCCCCCTGCTTTGCTCAGATATTTATTTGTACAGATGGCACATAGAAACAGTTTAAAAATTCCAGTTTGAAGCATTTTTTCATGAATTTAAAATACAATTCTTCATTTAATACAGAGCACAAGAGCATCTTCAGTGAAGTAGTCTTTTCAAAGAAAGTCTTAATCTCGCAGCTGACAGTTGAAGGGCATGTGTGTTAAATAAATTATTTGTCATTTTATGCATATCTTCAATTTCTGTTGTAAAAAATAAGAGCTATGAGAAAGAGTGCTGGGTTCCTCTTGCAAGTTGAGATCCTAAAACACAGGAGTATACTGTATATATGACTAATATAAATGTACTTATAAAACAAGTGGGAACAATTAGGAAATGTTGTTGGGTTTGGAGCTGCTGACTGATAGGGAAAGCAGAAACATGCCTTAAAAAATATAAAAAATGTCCAGGCTTGCCATTCATGGTAACTGTAGTTCATTCAGTGAGTTATCCTAATGCATATGCCCTGATTTCAGCGAGAAACTGCTGGAGAGAAAAGGTACTACTCAGACAAATACAGATTTTAGAATCATGTTCCACAAATCTTCTCTATTTACTAAGTAGAAGGTACTTATTCTTATTGCTTGATTATAAAAGCTGCACATCATAACCATTAATACACCTCCAGGAATTATTAAAGCTGAACTACTTAACGGTTGTTTGTCATTTGACAACTTTATTCAAAAGAAGGTGTGAAATTATTGAAAATCTAAGACGACATTTTCCTCTCTCTCAAATAGTCCATTCTACTTGTACCTCAACTACTATCCAACAAATCCCAGTTTATTTTCACTTTTAAGAGGAGGCCTTCCCTCTAGGATTTTTACCAGGTCCGATGTGTTAAACACGCTTATGAATTAAATTAAAATCTATTAGATTTTTGTAAAATTGAAAGCAGGATGGAACACCTCATGTAGATTATGTATGTCTGATACAAATGCAGCACTCTAAGAGCCTTAATATTTAATGACAGAATTTCCATATATTTTGCTCCTGTACTGTGTGTCTGATACATAGTTAGACAAACGTTGATCAAGCTGTTTCCTAATACTAGTTAGATAGATGTTGCTCTAGATGATTTCAAAGTAGTAAACAAAAGGGTGAGGAAATACTAAATAGACACTTGATCATAGCTAATCTGATGAAAATAACTCCACAAGGAACTGAAAAGAATATTGCCAAAAAGAATATTGAAAATCAGCAATCTCCCTTCAAGACATAGGTGAGGTCTTCTGAGTTTCTTCTTCTGAAAGTTAAAATGACGAAGGTAAGGAAGATGAGGATTGTCCTGTTTTCATATGTCCTGTTACCATTTTAATGTGAGACACACCAGCCAGGAGAACCAAGTTTAAAATTCCAGCATTTCAATGGGATGATCACAGTACCTCATGCTCTGGATTTGTTGAGGAAGGAAGGAAGAATATGGATTGCTTGTGACTTCTCAAACAGCTGAATTCACAAAGTGCTGAGTCAAGTTGGTCCCAGTGACACGGCCACAAAGATGATTAAGGGACTGGAGCATCTCTTATATGAGGAAAGGCTGAGGGAGCTGGGACTGTTCAGCCTGAAGGAGAGAAGGCTCAAGGGGATCTTAACAATGTGTATAAATGTCTATTGGGAGGGTATAAAGAGGAAAGGATGTAAAGAGGACTCTTCTCAGGATGTAAAGGACTCTTCTCTGTGATGCCCAGTGACAGGACAAGAGGCAATGAGTACAAACTGAAATATAGGAAATTCCCCTTTTTACTATGAGGGTGGTTGAACACTGGAGCAGGTTACCCAGAGAAGTTGCAGAGTGTTTATCCCTGGAGATATTCAAAACATAACTGGATATGGTCCTGGGCAAGCTGCTCTAGGTGACCCTGCTTGAGCTGGAGAGCTGGACCAGATGATCTCCAGAGGTTCCCTCCAGCCCCATGTATTCTTCAGTTCCGTGATTCTGTGAAGTGAAACAAATTAAATCTGCTATTTCCTATGTGCTTCTCTTATGGATAATTTTTGTTCCCGGAAACTTTATTTATCTCATTTCTTAGTTGTAAAGATTCATCTTGGCCCCTAGCCTAGGACAAAGAAAGGGCCACAAAGACCTGAACTCTCTTCTCTCTGAGCCTGGAGGATGGATTTTTCTCAGTGATTAGGAATACTGCTTCCCCTGGTGCATGACACCCTGAAAGGTCTGAAGAAATTATATATTTGCCAAGACTGTCTAGTAAAGTAGAGGACTTTTTTTGTCTGATTCAATGTGAAGTCCCTAATCACATGAACTATCCATGAATTCTTATACTTTCTAGGGCTGAGAGAGAGTAAACTGTTCTTATGCTTCCTTAAAACGAATGGAATTGTCCTCATGTCCTGCTTTTGAATAGATGATATTTTCTCATCCTACTATGCTAGCCAAAGTTTAATATGGGATGTCAGTCCCAATCCTGCAGCTCACTTTTTAGCACAAAGCATTATGATTTCTACCACATTCACCAGTAGTTTGCTTTCCTGGTTACTGAAGACATGACCAAATCTAAATATCTAAATACCTTTATATCAGTTTCTGTGAATAAGAATCATTCCTTGCCAATCCAGCTCAAGCTGATGCCACTGGAAATTTGAGTTTCATGCCACAGGCATTGTTATCTCAGTGAAGAGGGTGAGAAAAAGACTTACCTAAAGGCAACTCCTCTTGATATTGTGTAGAGAACTCATCCTTGAGGACACCGACTAATTTCTGATGAATGAATGAATTTTCTCCTTATTCATGCAGGCAGAACATTGATTTTAAAAGGTGACCTAGCTAAGAACTATTTCTTGGCAACCTATTTACAAAGAACTTAACCATTTGAAATATGTTTTCAGTTTTTTTAGAAGTAGTAGAGAAGGTGAAAGTCACAGCAGTTTCCTGCTAGCAACTTTCTAGTCACATCACATACAGATGGGTTATAAGGTAGCAAGATAATGTCCTCTCTGACTATTAGTGGTTGCTAAGAACATATCTGTGAAATGACTTTCTACAGCTCTATTCACACAGTCATAAAACTTTTAGAGCAGATATTATGTCCAGCAAGGTCAAGCACTATCCCCTTAAGAGTTAGGTCATGATTTGGACTTGATTGCATATAGAGAGGTGTCTAGTGCCATTTTAGATGCCCTGGAAGATTAGGAGATGCCTAGCCTCCAGCTGCTGCTAAAAAAAGGCATAAGGCTTCCTGTAGATCCTGTGTTGTATCTGCCAATCCCATGCCAATGTCTCAGATATTCTATGGCGTCATGAATCTAATCTCTGCCAGCTTCAGTCAGCAGGATGTAATAGGCATATGGAAGATAACTGAAGAAAGAAAGAGAAGTCCATTACCGTCATGAATGCTATTCCTTGAGGTATTCACAAGTACATGCGGTGAGCTGTGCTCTACTTTTCTTTCCTCAGACCACTATCCTTCTCAGATCCAAGTATGCTTTTATGCCATTGTGCAAAGCTTTATGCACGGTATGCTCATGCCATAGTAGCAAAAGCCGGTTTTAGCTAAGCTTGAACACAGGGGACTAAGCTTGAACACAGAGGAAACATCAAGTTAACAATAATAGAGCTCACAATTTCGTATCTTTTTTCCCATCATATTTCCTCACAAACCCAATGCATTTCATTTATCTCAGTTCCTCTTGTGCAAACACACAAAAGTTTCTTTGTCTCCAGAAGCAAATGTCCAAACTACCTTTCACTCTTGCTTTATATTCTTTTAGCACTAAACCGCCTTTATATCTTTATCACATTAATTATTTCTTCTCTGTATTATCTTTTTCCTCTGTTGCATGCCCTCTTATTTTTTCTTCCCCATTACACCTATGCCTTTCATTTAATTTTTTTTTTGTTTTAGCATATCTTGTCACCCGAACTTTATTTCTCCTTACTGCAGCCTAGGTTTTTTCCTTAGTATATTGTCCTGTTTTTCCTATCCCTCTTTGCCCCCTCACCCGCATACATTTTCACTGTCCTTTGTCTGCCTTTTTCTGTCACATTATCCTGCTTTTGCACTCCTTTTTTCTCTGGAGTGTCATTTTGGTATAAAAGAAATTGTATTGCATGTTATTTATTCTCTACAATTTTGGGTGAATGGACCTGCCTGTATATGTAGACACATTTACACATAGTATCCTTCAATTACTTCCAAATTGTCACTATAATTTGGAGAGAACACTGTATTTATAGTGGTTGAATTCTCCAATGGTTAACGTACTATAAATCGTTTACTTTTATTTATTCATGCTCTGTCATAAAGAGGCAGCATGTGGATCTTTTATTTCTCATGTGTATTCTTTTAATGTCACAGGGCCAGGCTGCAGCTAGGTATAAGCATGTGCAGGTGTGTAAATGGGGGGCAATTGAGTTCCTAATCACTGAGCTCCCAGAGTGTCAAAATAGGAGGATTGCTGGGCTAGTACCACCAGTGGCACTGATACGTGGGAGGTGCAGTCAGGGTCATTACTCTTCTGCATGAGCTAGCTAGCTGCAGCTGGTGTAGAAAAAGTACATGAAAGGCAAGCATTTGTAATCCTAGCTCTGCTACAGCTACCACTGCCCCCATAGAGAAGGAGAGGATGTCCTTAAGTATCCCCTGAGGCCTTTGGTCAACCCTGCGCTCTGCTGGGAGAAGGTCCCTGGGACCTGCCTCTGGAGTGACATTTGTCAAGCATGACAGGGCCTCAGAGAAGCTCAGAAAATAAAAACACATCAGGATATCTTACCACTTGGCTTTGAAATACAGGGAAATTTTTTTTTTTCCTGATGCTGTATTAGAAAAGTTGAATTCTTTTCTGTGCTTACTTGCTGAAGAGGATATCTAAGACGAAAGCAGCTGATGCTGAGACCAAAATTTCCCTGAAAATATGTAAGAGCAAGGTGACAGAATAGGCACAAGGTATAGTGCACATGCACAAGAGCATGATTTTAAGTCTTACTCTGCCTTCAAAAATTGATCAGAAAGAGACCTTGGAGGTCACCTAATCAACTACCTTTCTCTAAGGTAACCTATTCCTTTTTCATCTCTTGTCATATGAAGTCTGTTCAACTTTTTCTTAAAGACCATAAGCAATGAAGATGCCACAACCTCAGGCAATCTATTCCAGTGTTACACTTCCTCTGTTTGCAGAAAGTTTTTCCTAATGTCTCATCTGAGTTATTCTTGCTTGTAGCTTAAGGTCATTTCTTCTTATCCTGTCAGCTGCATGTGGAGTAGAGATCAGTTCCTTCCTTATTGCTGCAGTCTTAAGGGAACTGGAGACTATTTTCAGAATTCTTCTCTCAGACATCCTTTCTTCAAGCTAAGTAACCTGAGTTCTTTCCGTTTTTTCTTCACAGATTATTCTTCTTATGTCTGATCCTCTGGGGTCTTTCAAATTGTTCTACATGTATGGTTCCTTATTTTTGCTGAAGAAAGCAGGGGTGATATACTAAATAAAATTTTTCCGATGCTGAGCAGTGGGAAAAAGACATCACGTGTCTTTCAGCCTAATGCTTGCCTTTTTCATGACAGCATGATGCAGTTTCAGCATTCAGCATTTGCTATACTGTAACTTCCAGATCCCTTTCCAAAGAACCAATCAGTTGTTCTGCAGCCTGTACATCAGTGGTCAGTTATTCCAGCCTGCAGATGCCAGATTACTTTGTGGGCTATCGATCCACTTTGTCAAGTTCACTCTGAATTGAACCTTATCCTCCAAAATATAAGCAGTCCCAGCAGCTTCCTGGTGGCAGCCAAGATAATAAAAGTGCACTCTAGTCCATCTTTTCTGGTCATGGATGGAATTATTGAATAAACCTAGATTCAAAACAGAGGTCTGTGAAACTCCTCTTCATGTGTCATTTTGACAGTGGACCTATTCTAAAATGATTTAATCTTGGTCATGTTATCTTAGCTTACTTAAAAAGTCTCGTGTGAGAGTCAATATATAGAGCATATACTTCTCTTGAATTCATAAGATCTGTTACAACGATTTACAGGACAATTAGGCTATTTTGACTTGTTTCCCCCCCCTTTTTTTTAAATCAACTTGCAGATAATTTTTTTCACCTGAGAATTCACATTATGCTGAATTGACCTAAAACTCCCTGCTTTCTATTTGCTCAATTTCTGAAGTCAGGCATTGTATTTCTGCCTTTTGTCCTTCATACACAAATTCTTAAAGATATTATTTCATTATTTTTATTAATCAAAGTACTTTACTCTGTTTTACAAACACTATAGACTCCCTGATCACTTCATTATCTAAACTCATAAACATCTTGCAGGCATCCTTTTTTGATATGCAGCATGTCCATGAAGCAATGGGATTAGAAAGACCAATCGGTTATTTCAAGATCACGAATTTAGTAGTGTTTGATTCAAAATCTACCAAAGCCATTAGAAAGATGAAAGACTTCTTTGGGTTTTAGCTTAAGTCACCTCTTCATATATCATAGATAGAAGGATATTGTATTATTTCACTTTCTAATGTATGTAGTGTTGACTACTGAGAAATTAGCTTCCATTTGTTTCCTTATCTACCAGTAATTTTAATCTGGGCACACAAGGCACAAGGCTGACAGCTGTTTTTATATTTAAAAAATGAAATATATTAAAAATAAACATGTCCTTTCTGTCAGTGGGAATATTTACGAAACCAAAAAGATGGAGTAATGTATTATGACCTTAAGTCTGGTTGGTATTCATACCTAATATTGAACACTATCAACTTTTTGTTCAAGTAGCTATATTCTAGAAAATAGAATTCTGGTGATAAGGAGGACAAGATGAAGGAGACATTATTACATTTGCATGATTAAAGATATACTTGAGAAGAAGTGGGTTATCACTTACCAAATGACTTCCTTGTACTCTTTACATTTCTTTAAATCATCCTCTTACTGTTATCTATTTATATTATTATTTTTTATTTATAGTGAATGTTATTTAGGACAAAAAAGGATATTTAGGATAGGTCTGTCAGCAATTTTGTACTAAAATGTTGCTTATGGTATGTATGAGCCATAGCTGAATGCTGTAGGATGCTTGCTTTTAAATACCTTACAAGATATGTGATGTGGCACATCATGTGGCACATTTCCTAAGGTCTGAATAGCTGAATATTGGAATAGGTAGCTGTTACTTTGTTGCTGTTGTTCACTAGAATATGATATTCCTACGCTGTTGTGGAAATACGTATCTCTTCTCCGAAGCCTAAGCATTCAAAAAGCGGTGTTATTTTATTTAATGCCAATATTTCATTTAACTTTGGAAAATATTCCAGGGAAGAAGTTAGTCTGCCATGTAAATATTTGCATTCAAGTCACTTATTTTCTGTTACAACCACTGTGAAACATACAGTCCTTTGTGATGAAATGTGAATGCATTTACAGTGTAGAGTGACATGGGAGACTTTTAAATTAAAAAAGCAAGATCATAAGAAGGCAAAAACAGAAAATGATTCAATTCAGTTTTGTCTGTTTCCTCTTTTTGCATTTTTTACTTTAGCAGAGTGGGAAGGAGCACTTAAGGACTTTGCAGATGCTTAGAAGTTTGAACTATCGAATCAAAAGTATACCTGAAGGGATGCAGTTCAAAAGCTCATATTAGAGTAGCAAGTATATTGCTTAAGCGTGTTAAGCTAATTCAGTTCCTTTATGCATTTCCAGTCTTTCTACATGCTTGTTTATATGTTTGTTGTTTTTATGTACTTTCATACAACATCAGGTTGATAAAGCTTTCTAGCTTCTCATTTCTAACTGATACCAATATTTTCTTTTTTTAGAGATACGATACAGAAAAATTCTGGGTACATAAAGCAGACATTATAGACAGATTTAGTATGTAGTAAGGCTACATGCTGAACAATATATGGCTATTTACACAGAGACTGAATAAAGCAATCTTTGAGCAAGTATGGAGTGATAGTCAAAGGTCTGCACATCTCATGTATAGCGCAATTAACCATTGTATCAGCACTTGTAGTGGCAAACCATGTAGTCCTCGCGCAATGTTTGCTCAAAATGTTTGGACCTTTATAAGAAAGGTTTTTAGTAAGTGACGCTGTCATCATATTGTATGTCATTCTGCAATGGGTCTATGATTGTAGTATCGTCACTTGAACGGGATTGAAAAAGCTCGTGAAGCGCTAACATGAAAATGAGCATACTGAACACTGTATTTAACTAAAAAAGGAAGCTTTTACCAGCTAGCTACAAGTGCATCTCACCCCTCAATTGTTTATTCGAGATGGTACAGAAATAATAGTAAAATTTCACCAGTCAAAATGCTTTATCTTCTGTCAAAAAAGGGAGAAATGACTTCAGCTTAAGTCCTCTAAATTAAAACTTTCATGAGGTTAAATTGCCTGTACATGCACAGCATCACCAAGGAGAGCTGTGAGATCATAATCTTAAAGCTGTCTGGAGGAACAATGATTTGTGAGGGGTTTTTGTTTGCTTGTTTTACCAATTCCCAATTGAATCATCAAACTGAATACATTCTGAATCTTTTTTGTCATAGAACGAAGAGCTCTTTACGAGAATGCATGAAATTCATGATATTTTCTGCATTTACTGTATGACTGTGAATTTTGTCATAATAAGGAGAATAACAATATTCATCAAGAATACCTAAGATATTAAATGTTAGCTATAACCTATTGTGCTAAAGATTGCAGAAGGATCAGGAAATGGCACTCAGTCTAGTCCCAAGGAAATCTTAGGACTGCAGAATGAACAAACCTCTTTGGCCTCCCCTCCCTCAAACTATTCATCTCTTCTCTTGTCAGTGAATGCAATGACAGTGAGAACAGTACAAAAATAACCAATTCCTCTAGCATTTTTAGAAGCGTGATTTCAAGGTCCTTTTCAAAAAACCTTATTGCCCTATTCAGGCCCTCAAAATGACATTCATGTTCACCCTTTCAAACTTTTTTCTCTCTCATGATTGAACTGGGGATTTTACAGATCTGGTCTGCTACTCCATTTTAGTACATTTTCATTCAAGCTGAATTAGTTGTTGTACTGCTCTTCAAACACAGGGTCACCTCACTGTAATTATTTCATGTTCACTGGCTTTGTTTATCTGAGTAAACATACAGTGATTATTTATTTTCATGAGAAAACCACAGATTTGTTGCCTATACGTTTTCATGTTTCCTTTGTAAAACATTAGAAAAAGAAAGAATTTCTGTATGATTACTGCTTCACGCTTTGATAAGCTATTGTATTAAAACCAGTCATCTGAGTTGCCCTATAACATTGTCATATATGACTGTTGTGATGATACCTCCTGTGGTTCCAAACATAATTTTGATGTTGTTACCTAGTTTGCTTGTTAGATAAGAGACTTTAGTGGATATTTGACATAAATAAAACCATGTCTAGAAATTTGATCAGTACGTGGAAAATGCACAGGACCTGATTGGTCTTGTACCTTCTCTTGCAATTACAATGCTTGTGTTGTTTTTGACTATTTCCAGCTGTCTATTGCTATAGTGTTTGTTTTTTACAGAGGACAATAGGATCTAAGCCAAAGCTGAAGTGCTAAAATATGCAAATGATAATTGCTTTTTTTCTTTTTGAAAACAGGAACCATTTTCTGATAATTTGACTCCATTTTAAATGGACATAGATTGGTGGGGCTGTAATCCATTCATTAGTACAGCCAAAGAACAATGCACGATGTATAACAGATTGCAGAAGGAAGCTGTACTGCCTGTATATTGTTTCCCTTCCAAGCACATATACTTTCCCAGTCACAGCATTACAGCAGAACCAGCCCTTGTATTAGGTCTATGTGAATATCTTGAAAGATTCAGGTTTGATTTTCCAGAGGTCCCAACACACAGCTGACAGCTCAGGTTATACATAGAATAATAAATTCCAATACAACATTCTCATCTATTCTTTGACAGTATTATCCCTAACTAGAGTAATTCCTGCTTTAAATTGTATAGACTCTAAGGATGGAAGGAGGGAAAGCTCTTAAATACTTCAGGATACTGCTTAAGAAAGTGCTTACTTTCAGTGAATTTCACTTTATGGGCTTACTTCTTCAGCATAGATGGATTCCTGAATAGCAATCAAAGCAAGAAAAAGGAACCTGAATATAAGAAAAGCAACTTATATTATTTGTTGTGGTCAGTTGTTTTCTGCTCCAGGACAAGATATTTACATGCTGATGAAAAGAAAGTTAGTTAAAGTAGCATTTTTCACATATCTTATATGTACATAATATGAGGTAATTTTGGAACTGACTTCAGCAGGGCTATGTATATACAATAGCTGTTGTCTGGAATTGGTACAAAGATTGATGCTATAATGCGCTTAACCTGCAACTGATAAGTGACTACTGCCAAAAAATCATGAATATTCTCTTTAAGCAGCAAAAGGCCCTTAAATTCAGAAAAAGTTTATTTTCCCCAAATCTCTAATTGTAAGTAGTTCCCTCACCAACAACTGGAAGCCATTTTTTATTCAGTTAAAAAAAAGAGATTATGTTTTTCAAATAATATTTAATTTCCTTATCTAATTGCTTTGGCATAAACAAGATACAAAAGCTTTTTCTGTCTAAAAACTCTGAACAATTTCTATTTTACATCGAATTATAGTAGCTTTGAAAGGAAATAATGCCTCTGCAGATGGTGCTGAATTGCATGAAATTAATTACAACATGTGCAAGTTCTCAGTAATTAATTCCATTGAGGCCTGTAAAATCCATTGTGAGCTGAATTACATGCTTTTTAGTCTTTCCTTTTCTACCTGAAAATTACTGCATCATATTTTAAGGCAAGTTAAAAAGTGACAAGGAAAAGATATTAAGGTCATCCACAAAGATTTTGTCATGCTCATAGTATAAAGAAATCAAGCTCTCACTGAACTTGAGTTACTTGAGTGACCAAACATTTCTAAATTTCTTTCTGGGAAGTAATTATCTGCTGCTGATATGGTGAAAAATTCAAAATTACTAGGGTCAGTGTTCTGTCACTGCATGTGTTTTAATACACTAAACACGAAGGTTGCTCCCTTCATCACTTGTAACCGCCATGAGTCTTTTCTCTCATAACTAAGTTGTCTTACATGTTCTGTAACGTGCCCTGTCATAGCTGTTCAATTGATGAGTTTAGGCTAAGTGACTAGGCTTTTCATGTTCCTATGTTTGGACAAGTTGGGAAGAAGGAGCATGCATTTAGAACATACACTCTCTAAATGTGATGCTACAAGTAAGAAAGACAAAAGACTTAGTCTGAGAGTCCTGACAGAGCACATGCAGAGAAGGAGACATTAGGGAGCTATGTAGCTTTAGAGATACCAGTGTAGTTCCGGGTAGACTCCAGACTTTGAAAGAAATTTTTAAGGATGGAAAATTTGGAAGGACATGGCTAGCCTCACTGATGGGAAACCTTTGAGTTCTAAGCTCTGTGACACTAGGTGCCTTGTCCCAGTTGCCTACCTCTTTCTGGAATCATTTGCCCTATTCAAGATACGTAGCTGTCATAAGAGGCTTGAAGGAAGGGGTCTCCAACCTGGCAAAGGAGCTGTAGATGACATGTGGGAGATGTGACTGTGATAGGCTTTTTACGGGAAGGGAGGCCATAAAAGAAAAAAGGGGTTGAAAAGTTCATGAAGGTAGTCACAATCGGCTTGCTAGTCAGACTAAGCCTGACCAGTCTGGATTCAGTGAGGACAAGTTCACAATGGGTATCATGTTCTGCTAAACCTCTGTTAAGCTAATTTAGCTATACTACTTGTGACACCTGAACTAATTCACCACAGGACAACCTGGGTGCGACTGCACGGCACTGCAGTCTGTTGAGCAGACATATGCTAATTTATATAATTTTCAGCACTAGTCTGAATCAAAAGAAACCTTCAGATTTTTGGAATGTTGTATGTCTCTCACTGAGATAGAAGATTTATGTGCACTGTGGTTGAAAAAAAAAGCAGTATGGAAGAACCCTATTACTAACTGAACAACAATATTTTCAGCCCATTTGTTAGATGATTGTTTGCTGTGTTATTTAATCAGGTAATTTCCTGCAAATCAGAACATTCGAGATAAATATGTGGCTAAAGAGTAGATGGCATTGTTGAAAAACCACTAACCCAAACAATTATCTTCATCAGTTTGAATTAAATTTAAGCTCTTGTCTCAACTCTTGTTGCTTTTTACATTTTACAAAAATCAAATAGGATGGGGGCCTAGTTTTCCAGATGGCACTTCTGATATGCATGGTAGGTGAGAAGTAAATCTCACACGCTGTTTGCTATATTGCACTTAAGTATCTGACGAAAAATGAATAAAATTGTCAGTCTCCAAACACAATAATACAGGTTGATACCTGAAGTCTGACATTCCCTTAGGACAGTACAGGTGGAGAGAAACCAGAAGAGAATAGCATTTTCTCTGCCTCAGGCATTGAAGATACTCATTGGCCTTTCTACTTTTTGCAGAACCAGGGTACGTGTGCTTCTGTAACCTTACAGACCAGACAGCAACTGGACAAATGCCAAGGAAAGCACGATCTACTTTCTAATCGGTGGACAGCCTAGTCCATGAACTAGGCCAGTCAAAAACAGAAGGCAATTTTTGCTTCTGTAACCCCACCTTTTGTCCTTAGAGTGCAACACATAGTATATTGATTCAAGTCCTGGATTTTCTGTGTGCATCAGATACAAGCCCTATGTGAATCACATTCAGATTTTCTTGGCTGAATTAAAGAGTAGTTATGTGGTTGATGCAGATTAGAAGCACCTCCAGAAAACTGCTCCTGGTATTTCAATAGCTATCATGAGATACAGTTTGGATATTTGGCATTCAGAGAGACTTCTAGCAGTGGATTTAAAATAACTCACCACCTATCTGATGTGGGATGAGTTCTTGCTGAACACAAAGCATCTACCTTAACAGCTGTTTACATTAATGGCTATGTCTTTAAACGCGCCTATATGTAGCGATGACTAATACACACTGGGCTTCTCAGCCATCACTGTGTAATTTCTATGCCATGTATGCGGAGAATTAGATAGCTAGAAAAGGGGAACCTTGGAAACTGTGTGGGCACAAAGCTGCTTAGACACAGCACAGGGGCATAAGGAGCAGGACAGGGCTGCAGGTTGTTCCCTGGCCAGGCAGGCATCTCCTTGCGTGGGACACGCCGTGTTGTACTGTCCCCTGGAGCTCAGCCCACTTTTCCCATTCATGAAGAAATCATGAGAAGGCAGGTGTGTTATCTTCAAAGAGCCTTGTGGTTACATCCCTCTGGGAACTTTAAGATAGGGAGGGCTTTTACTGTGTAACTTGGAGGACAGACTGGAACTCAGCTTTGTCTCATGCTCGTGAGACCTACAATACGCTTGAGGCTCAGTTTGAGTCAGTCTTTCTTTTTCAAAATGTTTCATCTTCTAGAAATATTTGATATGCATTGAGACAAATAAAAGAAAATGACTTAATCTTTGACCCAGTTGCTAAAGCACGTTGTTAGCGACGATCTTAGCTTCTTAAATGCCTTAAAGGAAATAAACATGCATGAAGAATACTTTTGTAGATCATTATACAACATTTTGAAAAATGTCACTTTGTACCTTGTTATACTTTCCATTTTTTTCAAGGATTAAGTGGGTTAAACAAAAAATGACTAATTGTTTGCTCATTTTAATTAAAATATCCAAATAGTCATAGCAGTACAAATAATTTTTCAAGCTATACCTTGGAATTAATTATGAGCTAGCGGTTAAAATAAGTTTTTTCTTCTTGGTCCTTTTGTTTGTTTGCAGTATAACCTTGGGCAACTCTTCTAAACACCCTTTACTTTGATTTCTCCATCCACAAAATATTGATGGTCATACTTATCTGGAAGACTTATTTATATTAATTAATTAACATTGGAAAAGTGCTTTGAGATCCATGGATAGAAGCTATGATAAAAGTGCAAAGTGTTATCCACTGTTATCTAGCTAATCTGTTCTGCCAGAATTGCGATGATGCAAGAGAGAGAGCTGGATGCAGATACATGTCTGTGTAGCAGCTACTCTAGCCTCCTGAGAGTAAGTGAACGTTTTTTCTTGAGAGGACTGATCTGTTCAAAGATTAGATAATCAAACACAGACACGTTATACTGGCAAGGTGTTTTAAAGGAGAACCTTGACTAAAAATAAAGATGCTCCTGAGCCAGCCTGAAAACATCAGCATGACATGTGGAAGGGCTTGCTACAGCTGAGGATTAAAAATAATGAGGGGAATGACTATAATGAATCACATCCTGCTACCAGTTACACTGATATAAAGCCAAAAGATGTACATTTTAAATAAAAAATGTTTAGTCCAGGGGAAGCTTTAGAGTGACTAAAGCACATTTTCTAGATGAGGTTTCTGTGCTTTTACACCTCACAAACTTGAAATCAGGATCCTGCCCAGACATAGAACCTTTTAAACACTCTTAATTCTTTCCCTAAGAAGACAGCAGTAAGGCCACAGCTATTTTTTCCAATAGATAATTGTTTCCTGAAAGTGAAATCTAGCCATTTAAACAAATCCCCAAACAAAGCATTTTAAAATATGATCACAAAAACACCTCCACTCACATCTTAATATCACCTTTTCCTAATTATTTCTAACTGAGGCCCCTGCTGCTCATCCACATGGGCACCAATGATATGGCCAGGGGACACCTTGAGAGTATCAAGAGTGACTGCACAGCTTTGAGGTGAGGCTGCAGGCCGTGGGACCCCGTGGGGTCTTCTTGCTCCTGCCAGTGAAGGGAAAGGCTTGCAGAGTAGTTGGATCCTGTGGGTCAACACCCGCTTGTGCAGCTGGTGTCATAGATGGGGATTTGGCTTTTAGAAACACAAGAAAGTCTTTAAAGGTTGAGTGTGGGAGTGATGGGATCCACCTGAAAAGTTGTGGCATAAGCATCTTTGGCAAAAGCCTGGCCAGCCTGGTAAGGAGAGCTTTAACCTTGGAACCACAAAGGCGGGAGATCACAACCGCCTGTGTTGAGTGAGGAAATGGTGATCCCAGTTGGAAAGTGAAGGGTGTAGAGGGACAGGCACAAAAGAGAATCAGGAATGATCAGAGGGTGAGCGATCACTTGCTTCTAACGTGCGCACACAAATGGACACAGCCTGAGAAACTGGCAGGAGGAACTAGAGCTTCATGTGCAGTCACAAAACTGCCGTGCTGCAGGGATAACTGAGATGTGGTGGGACAACTTGCATGGCTGGAGTGCAGTGATGGATAGATACAAGAGATAGCTTTGGGAGGACCTAACAGCAGCTCCCCAGTTCCTACGGGGAGGGTGTTGAGGACAGAGCCAGGCTCTTCACAGCAGGACATGGCAGGAGTATGAGCTACAACACCATAAACTGCGACAGAAGAGGTTCAAACTGGAGATAGGGAGAAACTTTTTTACCACAAGGAAGGCGAGACAGTGGAGCAGATTTCTCAGAGAGGCTGCACAGTGCAGGCTGTGCATCCTTACAGGTTTTCAAGACCTGACTGGATAAATTCCTGACCAACATGGTCTGAACCCTTACCTGACCCTGCTTTGAGCAGGAGGTTGGACTACAGACCTCCTGAGGTCTCTTAATCCCTGAATTATCCTGTGATTCTATAATCCTATGGGTCTAAGAGAGAAATTATAGTGAGAAGGTCAGTTTTTGAAGCTTTGGCATGTTTTATTTTATCTCTGTAGGTTGTTCTGTTATGCCTCTTGCTCTGGAAACCCTTAACTTTCAAAGTGACATGAACTAGGTTCAGGCAGACAGATTCTGCAGAGATTCAAGTGCCTAATTTCCACTGATTTCCCAGGAGACAGACATTTTTTGAGGAATTTGGACCCTCCTCTGGACAAGTGATTTTCTCTGTCTTTCAAGTGTGCTAGGGGAAGAAGTCATTTTTAAAAAAAATTTTTTAATGCACCTGTGTCAATTCTCATTTGCTCATCTTTCCTGAGAAAAGAAGCAGCTGGGAAGAGGGAAATCAGCATCTTAATCCCATGGAACTCCAGAAACAGAAAAAAGAAATACATCACTCCCTCTCCTCAGTACGATAGCACCATACCTCCACGCTCTGAATCAAGTAATCAGAGAAACTGATTCCTGAAAAGAAACTAACTGTTTTCTGTTGATTTTGTATCCTGGTCCCCTGTGCAGAAAGGGGCCCCATGTGCAAATGTGCATATTTGTCAAGGCACAGTCCATCTGTTTGCTACTCCTTCCTCTTCTATAGGAAAAGCATTCAGGCCATTTATTAGGGAAAATAACTAGTTTTCCTTGTCTGCAATATTAACAGGAACAGCTTAAAATATATCTGGCACTTCATGGGAGACCAACGTAAAGAAGATCAGTAGGAAAACTGCAAGATGGCAGTAGGAAGGCAGAGCTCATTTTTAATTGTTACCATGCTGTTACCATAAATGTGTTTTAATTGGAGCCTAGGAAGTACTTTGATGAGCTCAGGGGTCATTATAGACTAGCTTGGCAATTGACACTTTAAATATATTGTCATTTTTGCACTGGAATAAAAAGCTGAAATCTTTAAGTTTCTTGCTATTATCCATGGATTAAATACATTTAAAACTGAGGGAGTGGCATGGGGAAGGGCTTCTGGAAAGGTTTAAGCATGTTTAAGTTCTTTTAGAACATAGCATAAATCTCCATATCAAAATAGAGATGTGATGACTGAACATGAAGGCAAATAGGGACAGGTGCGGAAAGAGGATTCTGCTTTGTCTGCTTTGGACAGGCCAAACAGAAGAAAAATATCTAAAAAACTTTAAGAGGGGGGCTAAAGAACTATCTTAACCATGCAATATGGCCCTGCAGAAAAGCACAAAAAGCAAGATGACTGGTGAGTGGAAACCCTGGAAGTTCGAGATTGTTTTTCTCCGGGTGCTGACTCCTGCATTTAGGTACTCTGCACATTCTTTGTAAAAGCAACAGAATGCAATTGCCTGCCCAATCCTATTTTGATAAAACAGTTTAGGTGTGGGAGGTTACGTTGAATATGTGCAGGTGTAAGCAGAGACTGCTAAGCTACTCTTAGACAATGAATGGACTTGCTCTTTGGCACATCTGAGAGCAGAGCTCTGGCTTGTTTAACCTGCCCTGAAGGTCAGTGATAGAGAGGACAAGGGAAATATCACTGGCTGATAGGTCCTGAAAGACCCTTAGCAGCCTACAATGCAGGAATACAAGAAGGAACCTGGAGCAATATACTCCAACAATGCAGGAATACAAGAAGGAACCTGGAGCAATACACTCCAACAATACATTTCTTTACTAAAATTGAGAAACTCAAACACCTAGTAAGAACGACCATTATTGAAAAAACATAAGCATGCTAAATAGCACAGTATCAGTATTCAAGTTTGGTTTTATGTATACTATGTCAACAAAACTGCCACCTATATCTGACATGAACTACAAATATATTTATTTGGTCATCTTTGGTAACATAATCATTGAGTCATCATAGCTTTTTCTGCCTGAGATTTCAGACACTAGCATAAATGGTGCCAGCACATCATTCAAGAGATGACTAGAAAGGTTCCCATCACCATATATGGCCTAGTAATACAGTAAACCTGTAGAAAGAAATGTTTTCTCTATCAGCTTACGTGCAGCAAGCTTATCCCTAAAGTAAAAATAAGTTGTTCGTATGCCTTGTGATCATATCAACTTGATCTAACCATATTATTTTAACATAGGTGTATTAAGCTTATGCTATCACATATTTATATTCAAAAAATGAAATAAACCCGTAAAATATCTCTCCAAGATGTTTAAATAAAGGCAAACCATTTTCCTTTAGCAAGATCTTGGATTAACTGATGACCTTTACAATCAGTTGATGACCTCCATCCCTGGAAAGGTGATGGAACAGCTCCTCCTGGAGGTCATCACTAAGCATGTGGCGGACAAGAAGGTGATCAGAAGTAGTCAGCATGGATTCACCAAGGGGAAATCATGCTTGACCAATCTGATAGCCTTCTATGATGGAATGACTGGCTGGGTAGATGAGGGGAGAGCAATGGATGTCGTCGACCTGGACTTCAGCAAGGCTTTTGACACTGTCTCCCATCACATCCTCCTAGGTGAACTCAGGAAGTGGGGGTTGGATGAGTGGACAGTGAGGTGGATGGAGAACTGGCTGGATGGCAGAGCTCAGAGGGTTGTGGTCAGTGGCACAGACTCTAGTTGGAGGCCTGTAGCTAGTGGTGTCCCCCAGGGGTCAGTCCTGGGTCCAGTCTTGTTCAATGTATTCATCAACGACCTGGGGGAAGGGACAGAGTGCACCCTCAGCAAGTTTGCAGATGATACTAAACTGGGGGGAGTGGCTGACACACCAGAAAGCTGTGCTGCCATTCAGAGGGACCTGGAGAGGCTGGAGAGGTGGGCGGAGAGGAACCTCCTGAAGTTCCACAAAGGCAAGTGCAGGGTGCTGCACCTGGGAAGGAACAATCCCATGCACCAGGACAGGCTGGGGGTTGACCTGCTGGAAAGTAGCTCTGCAGAGAAGGACCTGGGAGTGCTGGTGGACAACAAGTTGAGCATGAGGCAGCGATGTGCCCTTGTGGCCAAGAAGGCCCATGGTCTCCTGGGGTGCATTAGGCAGAGTGTTGCCAGCAGGTGGAGGGAGGTGATCCTGCCCCTCTCCTCAGCCCTGGGGAGGCCTCACCTGGAGTACTGTGTCCAGTTCTGGGCTCCCCAGTACAAGAGAGACACGGCACTCCTGGAGAGAGTCCAGCGGAGGGCTACAAAGAGGATCAGGGGACTGGAGCATGTCTCCTCTGAAGAACGGCTGAGAGAGGTGGACCTGCTCAGCCTGGAGAAGAGAAGACTGAGAGGCCATCTCATCAACGTGTATAAGTATCTGAAGGGGGAGTGTCAAGAGGAGGCCAATCTCTTCTCCGTGGTGCCCAGCAACAGGACAAGAGGCAATGGGCACACACTGAACCACAGGAAGTTCCACCTAAACCTGAGAAAAAACTTCTTGACTGTGAGGGTGCCAGAGCATTGGACCAGGTTGCCCAGAGAGGTAGTGGAGTCTCCTTCCCTGGAAGTATTCAAAGTGCGCCTGTACATGATCCTGTGCAATGTGCTCTAGAGGACCGTGCTTGAGCAGGGAGGTTGGACTAGCTGATCTCCAGAGGTCCCTTCCAACATTGGCCATTCTGTGGTTCTGTGATTTTGTGACCTTGACTTGAAGAATAATAAATCAATTTTCTGTTAATATGAATCTTCATGGTAATGCAAATGGAACATAGACGTGCTCAAGAAATCCTGCAAACTGATAAAAATGGCCTCTCTTGAGCACAGGTACTTTATTCTTCCTTTGTAAGTCACTTTTTGCACTTACTGATATTTTAACAATCATGAATCTAATGTGATGACGTCGTAAGAACTGTAATGAGATGCACTTTAGACAGGAAAGGTTGTGATGTATTTGTTCACTAATAGCGGTCATTTGGTAATTCTGCAACAGCAGAAGTTCAGGAAAGGACACCCTCTTGTCAAACATTTCTGCGTCAAGATGGGATGACCCCCTCTGTCTAAGGAATGGTTTACTGCTGCTTCATTCCCTAATATTCCTTCTCCAGCTTATCATGGTTACCGCCAGGAGATCTAGGTCTGCTCAGTCCTTCTTTAAAGCACTGTCCTTGCTCTGAAATCAAACTCACAGCACCATATGGGTTAAATGAAAATATGGCAGCAGGTTGAATTTCCTCTGCCTCTTTTTGGCATTACTGTTTAGAGGACGTTGCTATCCTAGTGCTACTTACTCATCCTTCCTCAGTATTCTTGCTAAGTAAGACTCCTGCAGAACACCTGAGGCATATGGTAAAATGTTGAAAACCTTTTCAATCCCCTATCTTCCTTCTGGATTCATCCACTTCGGTACAGATTTAATATTTAATAGTTGTATGTAGCTGAAAGGGGAATGACCTTTGTCCTTCTATGTGAGAAGATGACAACTGGTTAGATAACCAGTGCTGGCAGTCTGTCTTATGGAGGATGATCAAGGGGATGCTGGAGTATCGAAGCCTCCTTTGATGATTTCTTGAGCTAGCAGCCAATTGCTTGAGGGAAGGAGTTAACCTCCCATCTCAGTGAGAAGCGTAATGATTCCCACCAGCAAATACCTCAGAAGAGAATATATTAGCCATGAGGGACATTTGACCACCTTCTAAACCATATGTTCTGTCAGCATGTGCTATTACACAGTAAGGAAAAATTTATGAAGGACGGTAATGTGACAGATGGCTAGCTGATGGCAGAGAGTGGCTCAAATGTTCCGCCACAGCTTAAGGAAAATGAATATGAGAGATCACTTTACTAAAGGAATACCATAAAATACTGCCAATCTAATCATATTTTCAATAAACCTTTTCCCTTTTCTCATGTTTCTTTATTTCATATTTTCTGAAGTTATTAAACAGAGCTATTTTGATTTGAAACGTTTTGGAATAAAAAGTGGAAAAATAGCCACTATTGGTAGAATATTTCTCACAGGATTTATGTTTAGAAATATCATTTTCTTTTGACTTTCAAAAGTATTGATCGGCAGTAGTCCTAGCTTTTATTTTATAAAGCAACTATTTTAGAACCAAGTTAAGTAAAAGAAAATTATTTCCATACCCAAATTCATTCTGGGAGTGCCATGACTTGAGAAAAAGGAATGAGCTTTCATGTAGCATGTTATAGTTGGATTTGCAAGATAGAAATCTGTGTGCAAAAAAATATAGGCATACAGATTACGCTCCACTATTTTTACTTGTGCAATTGGTGGAAGATGTGTTTCAAACCAAGACTGGCTTTATTTATGCCCCTAATAGTTCTTCCTAAAGTGTCTTGGTGACATATGTGAATTAAAGGCCCATTCTGGTGGAACAGGAAGCTCATAAAAAAGCTCATAATAGCAATCTTAATGAGAGGGGGTGAAAGCTGTGCACAGGATAAAAAATTCAGAATTACCATAGAATTGCTCTATGCCTCCTTGCCTTCTTTGGTATGGTAGCTCTCTGGTCTCCAAATGGCAAACAGATTTTTCCCTTTCTCATTATCTCATGTAGGTGTTGTCCAATAGATAATACATTTTCATGGAAAAAATGTAGATAGACTCAAAGATATGACAGTTCTGTTTTTAATATTGCTACTTGAAGAATGACCTAGTGGAGCTCTGTTTATGCATTATTGTGAGATCATATATTCACTATTGAGACACTTTGCATGTTTGTTCCTTCCATGTTTTACAAAAAGGAGTTAAGAGGACAGCAATACCTTCAAGGTAAGTGTACTTAGAAAACAGCCTTTCTGGCAGCATCTGATATTCAGTTGCTGAGCTGTAGTGCCATGTTTCATTACTTCCATCAGAATGCCCAGGAAATGTGCCTAATTAACCCACAAATTAAGAAAACACTATTGCAAACATATGAAACAACAGTATGGGACATTTTGGATTCAGATAAGTTCATATTCTTTTTTGCTAAATTAAAATATGAACAAGTTTCATTTTATCATCGGCACTGAGTGAAAGGAGCAACCGTAAAATTCAGAGACCATATGTAAACTGTCAGTTTGACAGATGCATTCCACCAATCTATTATGATGATAATTTAATTGAGAAATTGAGAAAGTAAAGCTTATAAGTTTGGTTTCCTCGTGACTTGCTGGGTTTCTGTAGTGTGACTTTTTTTTTTTTTTTTTGAGTAGCATGTTCTGTATTTACAGTTCTTAGACCCTGTTCTCAAATCCTGGAATGGAGCTTTTGGGAAACATTGTTAATGCTTTTCTCAGCAGTTTGCCAGTTTAAGCTATACGTCCTCTGATAGTTTCATTCCCTAGAATGACTACAAACAAGTTTGCCAGAAGTGTAGGCTGAGCATTATTTGTTTCTGGACTTAACTGACAAAGCCATCATGAAAATAATTTTGTATCTCATCTAGTTATCTGAATCAGTAACACTGAGTGATCTAAATGCAAAAATAAAAGTAAATTGCCTGTACTTCCAGAACTATTGCTATTATCTGAGTCTATAGGACTTTTATGTAGCCTTCTGTTTTTAGTTCCTTTGTTCCTTTTTATCCCCAGGACTCAATGTTGGCATATTCACATTGACCTCCAAAGGGTATAGGCAAAGTTCCATAGTTAGGAGCAAAAACCAGTCACTAAAGCCAGCCTTTCTAAACCTGAGGCACGACAGAAGAAATTAACAGATGAATTTCACTATTTAATCCAGGTATTCAGTCATATCTGAAGTCTCTTACTCTACTGCTAATGAGTATTTCATTCAAGTTTGGAAGTAATGTTCCCAATATACTCTTCTATTTCTTCATATCCTCTTCTAGCACAACTGAGATTTGCTTCAAAGATGAAATTTGGAGGAAAAAAACAAAAGGAAATCTTGCTGAGCATAGCAGTAAGAATAAAGCCATGAGTATGAATAAGATGCAAACTCCTAGGACCCAGCAGAATTAGATCACAAAATTCTAATTCTTTTGCAGAAGAAGATTGTAAGGAATAAAGAATGATAATATAATAATTAATGCCTTGTTCTAACAATGTTGTACACTAATAGATCTCAAAGCACCATACAAGGAAGTCAGTACTTCCTGCATCACAACTGAGAGATAAAGAGAGAAGTTACTTTCCTCAGGTCATTCACTGGATTGCTGAAAGATACAGGACTGCAAACAAGTTCTCTTTTCATAAAGTTTGCTTTATACTGGTTGGTGTAGCTTTAAAGCAATGCTACAATTTAGCTTAATCTTATCCTGGAAAAGAGAAGAAAAGCCAATAACATAAAAGTTAATTATCATGTTGATGGAAAGACAAGGGAAATTCAGAATAACCCAGTGCTGAGGGGGGACGGAAGGGTGAGGAGGGATAAGGAGGAAATGGCAAACTTCGGTGTTGCTCAACCAGAAATAAAAAGAAATGTCGTTGTCTAGAGCTGATCAAACCCAGCACAGGTTGGATTATGTAAACTTGATTCACATAACTTTTGTGGTAAAAAGTTAAGTTTACTTCTAAGTTTTAGTTAGAAAGCACAACTTGGCTGCTTTACATGGTATATTATTCCCTGGGAACATGTGTCTACAAGTAGGATCCACCATCACTTGCGTACAAGGCTCATGCCCTAAAAATTCTGCTCCACGTTTTCGTAGTCCCTTACTAGCCCATATACACAGTGAACTGCATCTCTGTCTTTAGGATATGGACCTATACTAGCTTTAAGAATGCTATCAATTTACTAAGTATTGTGAAAAGTAGAAAGAAGTCCTTATTTATTTGGGAGGGCTGCTGTCATTGACGCATTTAGATCCTTGTACCTTCTTAGATGCCAGGCAAGCTTAGCATATAGATTTTTAAAAACAAAATATGAGATAAAAGCTGAATCCTGTAACAGGAAGATGCTTTATGGAAGTGTATGTGTTTAGTCCTAGACGTCTAGCAAACCAGCCCCTAATCTTCGGCCTGCTGTTTTAGCAGATCCCATATTAGTGGGCTTACGTATAAATTTTTGTCATCTGCTTCCACTCTCTTAGGCCCCAAAAACCACAATGGTTTGGAATATTTTTGTTATGAGATGTTAAACTCAGGAAGAATTAACCTAAACTTTGGGGCTTTTATCTTTTTCATGCTATTGTTGTAGCTGTGATCATCTAAGGATATAAGTGAGGCAGCATAGATGTTGTATTAGACAAATGGGTATAGCTGGAAATAAAAGAGACCTACCTGTGGTCTTCAAACTATGAACCAGGGAGCTACAATTCTTAGTGCTAGTATATACCACATATCCTGAACTCTGTAGAGAGACTTACTTTTTAATATATTACAATTTTCCCTGCACTATATCCAAAGCTAACTTTGCAGCGATTCATAAGCAACAGTAACCTGTTTCTCTCTGTCATGCTGGAGTTAATGGCCTTGTCACCTCTCTTTCTCTCTCTGCTCCCCAGCATCACCTGGAGAAATCACCTATTTCTCTCAAGTTGTCTTATTATTTAAGATAATTGAGCTAACTTCAGAGCAATTCTTCCCAACCTGCTCTTGGCTAGAAGGCAGCTGCCTCTGTTCCAAACATGAGGAAGGACTTTCCTACCTTCAAGTTGTCTTTTTTTCTCCAACTATGCAGCTTTTGTTCAGTAAAGCGTAATACTTTCCTAGAAAATTTGCTTCTCATGTTTCTATTGCTATATTGAAAATTAAAATCAAAATTATTTTTATTTTTCCCTTGTTGCTTTGTATTAGATGTTTCTTGACTAAAAAAAAAAAAAAGCTTTCCTTTCAGAATAAAATAATCAGTATCCTTTCGCAATAAAATAATGGATACATTTCTCTTCACTTCTTGTTTTTCATTTTGTTCTGCTTTTTAGGGAGGGCAGGGTGTTTTTTGAGGAAAAAATCCAAGCATTTTCCCAATCTAGAGGTAAATGCATCTTAACAAAGGCCAGATAAATTTTAACATCAACCTACTTTAGCATTGCATAGAGTACATAATGATCCTTGAAAATATCACCATTCTAATTGGTATTGCTTCTGGGAGAAACTGGGGTAAATGCGTACAGCAGATTCTTTTACATAATATTGATTAAACCGGTTGTTGTAATAATGGGAAATAAGACTAAAAGGAACAAATATTCTTAAATAGTTTATGATGAATTGCTAACAAATTTGTTTTCAGTGATCTTTACTACTTTGCTTAGTGCAAAGCAGTGCTATTTTGACAATTAATAGCCACTCTAAAATATTCATCTCTAATCAAAAAAGCTGGTTTAAAAGTTGTTAATGCCTTCTTTACTCTTCTTTCATGAGTGGTAACATTTTCTTTTCAAAAGAAAGCTTCATCTGGTCCGTAAGATTTATGACTCTATGGGCATGATGAAAAACTTTAAATCTTTGCAATTGCATCTTTGAAAATAAATTATATCACCAAGCTGTCCACACCACAGAATTTATAAGTTGGAAGGATTATTCCACAGTAGTGTTAAGCGTATAGTAGACATAATCTTGGGTCGGATCTTGAGACACTGAAACCAATGGTACTTTCATCAATTATTTTCAAGATGAGAGAGCTGTTTTATATAAAGGAATTACTTGTACCACTTTCCAGTTAAGAACCCAATACTTTTCAGTCTATTTTAACATCTGTCTTTAACCCTGCCACTTAAGCAAATATGCTCTATATATTTTCATATTGTTCCTTTCTCTTCTAAAGGCCTGATTCTGGAATGATGATGTAGCTGTATATCATCTGCTAAGCATTACAAATTAATCTTGCCTGAATTTTTGCAATATAGTTGTCTCAATGAAGCTTCTGGGTATTTAGTGGGTACCATCTGTCTGGAAGAACTATGACATATAAAACAATGAAATTTCATTTTTCTATTACATCCTATGCAATGATTGGATGAAATTGCAGTTTTCAAAAGCAAGACATATAGATACTTACAGCAGAACTTTTCTTTTTCCAGGAAAAGCGCTGTAATGAAGTGGAAGAGGCAGTAAAACTCGTTGCATGGAGAATTTAGTGTTTTCTGCAAGTCATTAAAAAATGCATTCACTCTCATGCAGTTGTTTAAATAGTTTAAATTGATCCATTTTTTTCGTGTGCTTTAAACACCGCGACCTCCTTCCAAATTACTTAAAGCAGCCAAAGAATTCCTTCTTTTATATCCTGATTTTAATTTTCAAATATCGGTTCTGCAGTTAGAGCGTGAAGATATTCTATGGTACAGTCATTTGGTTAACCATGCAAACAAAGGTGGCATTGTGGGGTTTGTCTCCATCCTTTCTGTTAAGCTGTTATGTAAATGGGCTTGTTTTAAATCAGAGCCATCAAACTTTCTTAAAGAAAAAAAGAATAATTGGTTATACTGTATTAGTCTTGTAACTTGGTCTAAAGATGATTTTACTGAGCACACACAATGTTAACCACCGGAATGTGGAAAGATCCCCCAATGTTCTGCTGCATAATAGACAATATTGAAAGAATGAATTCACCCCTGCTTTTAAAACTATAGATCTCATTCTCATTCCCTGGCAATATTGTATTCATTTAATAGTAAGAGAGTGAATAGAGAATTGGAGTGTTGTCACAGCATGTTGCTCAGGTATAGGTTTGTATCAACATACAATTTGAACTAATGAAACATTTGGAACACAGAAGAGGTTCATACACACATTTAAAAAAATGCCTCAGATAAAAATTATGTACTCCTAGTCATGGAAGTGCCAAGTCTAATGCATTTACTAACTAAAACCTACCTATTTCATTGCATATAGCACATATTAAACCCAGAGAATAGCCTAAGATTTGTAGGAAGATAGTCTTAGTAGCACATACCTTAAAAAGAAGGGAACAGAGAAAGTCTGAAGATATCGGAAAGAAACTGGAATTCCTCTTCATCCATTATAGGTTTCTGAAGGTGAATAAGGGAGAAGAGTATCCTCTGTTTTTCAGTTAGACTACTGGTTTCTCTCCCCTACCCAGTAGCCTTAGGCAACTTAATAGCTATTCGTTATAAATATATTAAATCTCCAGAAGTGATCCTTGAAGAGTTACTATGCTAGCTTTTTCATGCTGAGCTTGTTTCAGCTTATTACAAGAAATGTTTCCTTTTCTTTAAGTGCCAGGAAGGGTCAATTTTAGCTCAGTGGGCAGTTTTAAGTTCACTGAGGAGTAGTTTGGAGGTCTGCATCCTCTGGAGATGCAGAAACTTCAGTGGGCTTGTCAGAGGAAGTAAAATTAAGGAAGTAAGAAATGGTATTAAAATGTCTTAATTCTTACAGCAGAATTGGTCATGCTTTATGGTAAATTATTTTACTGCTAACAGGAATAGAACCTTCTGTAAGTCACAGATAAGTCTCCTAGGGATTAATCTGGGTGCAGAAATAAGAGAATAGAGTTTATGGACAGACAGAAATAAGGGGTAAAGTAACAGAGATGCATTCTGAGTAAAGTAAGTAATATGAATGAGCCTCCTTGGAAATGTCAAAGTTTTCTGTAACTTGAACTACTGATTTTTTAATGGAGAGATTATAATTGTTACAAATTTTCATCCCTTCAGCAATAGCCTGATGATGATTTCTTTTTTCCCTGGTTTACAGCAGTACTGTGCTTAAGAACTCTGTACCCAGTGTATTAATTCGTCCTTGTAAAGCATGAATAAAAGTATGAAAATTAAAATTAAAAATAAATGAGGATTTACGCTTTTAGCAATGAGCATATGATTTCCTTGCATGGACTAAAATGATTTTTTTTACTTGTTACGGCTAAGATAAACATAATTGGCCACTTCAGTATTTTCAATTATTTCAAAGTATAACATCTGGCTCTGTTTGGCTAATAGAGCTATATGAAGTCACATGTTATATGCTGAACCCTGGAAAAGTTTAGTTAATGTTAACCTTCTTCAAAATGACTAAAATATATTTCTGCTATTTCATAAAAAAATCTCTATTACTGTCAAAAGACACAAGAGAGATTCTTAGGAGCTCGAGTGCTATTATATACCTTTTTCAGTGGAACTGTAAAAGCACTTGCAAAAATTAGAATCCGCCAACTCTTTTAGTTAGAAAGTTCTACCAGCTATTTTCTGTCTTCTGAAAATACATTGGTGCAAATGTTAATTCATCCTGTTTTATCTTAATCTGTAGTATAAATATACACAATTTTTGTTATTTCAGTTTTGTTACCTCTTCTTCAAACTCTCTTTAGTTGTTTAGTGACCTCATTCAGTTCCATGTGATGCTCATAGAAGTTTTTGTACCAGGAATTTTCATGGAAATATCATTAGAACCCATGGGCAAAGCCTTGGTCATCAGGAATCAAGGGGGAATAGAAAGGGGTCTATTTAAATGCACAGACAGTTTTCTGAAACACCTGTCTGAGAACATACATATTTTTTTCTAGCTATTTTCAATCTAGAGTGTGCTCTTTTAGTTTGTAAACAATTCATAATTTTGTTATAAAATGGGGTTAGCAGGATACCAAGAAGATCTGACAGGTTAAATACAAATCCCCATTCACATTCCAGTCCGCACACGTTGCTTTGCAGAAGAGCCTTCTTCGACTGCTCCTACGTGTGCGCTCCAGCTGCCTTCTAGGACACTTTCGCTTTTTGAGCATTCAGGCAACATTTTCCTGTTCATCAGAAGAATGAAGTAAACCCGATTAGATTTGTTCTCCGTCTGGGAGCAGGAAATTAACTTTGAAAATGATTTAAATGTCTTGCCTGGGGAGGGACTTTTGCCACTCTGAGTTCAATAGTTCAATTTGACAGAGCTCTCCGCCAGATTTCTAATGCATAATACTTACACGTAAGGGAGGAAAATGAGGTGGAATTTTTAGATTATATTAGCTGAATTCTCATGTTGAGGTTGCTGCTTGCTTTTGTTCTACCATTAGCAGGAAGAGCTGGTCTGAAAGGGAGTATTGCCAATAGAGCTCTGTCTACATTAGCGAGCAGTATAGCAGATTTGAAAAAAGAAACCGTTAGGGATGAAGATCAGATTTTCCACAGATGTTTTGGGGGTTTCACTTTAAACTAGTTTTAGTCTGGTCCCATGGACTGAATGCACATTTGTGCATCAGTTGTGTTCCTGGAGATCATTTTCTGGTTTAGTTACATCTGAAAGGAAACCAAGACAGCTCTGTGTCGTGATCTAAAGTATGGTAAAAATGATGAGGATAATCAGTCCTGATCCAAACTAAATCATGCATATAGGCATACCATGCATAGCCTTTCTCTACCTTACTGCTTATGTAGGGGTTATACATAAAAGCCCTACCCTGGAGTTCAAAAGCTGCTGGACTTTAGCACCTGGGTGGCAGAGTATTTATAGTGCCAAGATAAACTGAAGGAGCCCATGACCAGAATCCATCTCACATCAGTTACTTATCAGAGCCTGCATGGAAAGGGAGGGATACGTTTTGTTACAGTATTGGCACTGAAGCTGATCAGGGATTCGAAGTACTGCTCCACAGGATATTGGAAATTAAATGAATTTCTTTTAAAGGTATTCTGAAGTGGAATGGGAGGAAAGAGGAAGAGAATTCTCATTCTCTACAGAATGAGAATTGCACAGCTTTTTTTTCTGTCAGAATGCCAACGCATGTCAAACTTTTCCCCATGTATCTGTATATCCACCGTAGGCACAGGCAGATAGTCCAGCATCCACTTTTGCTTCATTTCTGTTCAGGTACAGAAATTTTGAGTTTGTCCGGCTCCATTCACTACATTCCCGTGCAATGTGTCAGCTTTGAAAAATAATCAGTATCCAAAGAAAAAGAATGTATAATGGGAAGAAGACAACCCTTTTTTCTATATCTAAATTAGCTGATAGTAGGTAAGATTCTGGTGTATGGGGCACAAGAACAGGTAGCCTGGGTCATGGGACTTATGAAACTGATAAAATTCTGATTGTCCATGGAAAACGTCTTCCTTTGTATCAGCTCTTAATGTGAGAATGTTATCTAGAATAACATATGCCTGAGTATTTTGGGCTCTGTAAGGAGGATATTGTTCCTAGATAGCTTTGGCCAGTGCATGAGATGAGCTAATCTCTTCTGTATGCTGACTTAGTGCTCTGGTCTTCTGGATTAAAAGGTGAGAGTGAAAATCTCCCTCTTCCCACTACCCTGAAACCTCCTGCATTTTTGAAGAAAGGAATAATTCTATTAGTGTTTTTCAGTTGCTTTTTTTGGGAATATAGATATTACCTTCTAGAAAACAAAGATAAGAGGATTCAAAGATATGACTGTGAATGAGTCGTGAGGTGAAGGAAATGTGTCCTCACAGCTCAGTTTGCTTGCAAGTTCCAGAGATGAATGAGATGTAAGAAACACAGCTCCTCACTATTCCTGCTTTAATGCAAATAGTTTCATACATTTTAAGGTTGCCACTCTTTGATATATAATTCTCCAGGTATTGTATATACTTCTCTTTCATTCATTTAATTCTGCAGCTCTTTAGAGAAATGCAGGCTCCAAGAGATGTTCTCAATGTGATCAAAATTAAATGAAAAATATATCAACCAAATGTACAGTCAGACTGCACCAGTTAGCCTCAGGTGCCAATTTATTTACAAACTAATCTGAGACCAAATAGTGTTAGGTACCAAAAATAACAAACCACAGTGGGAAAGATAAGAGTCCAAGTCAAACAGCAGCAACAGCAAGCCAAATTCTGCTATGATAAAGCACTGTGAAGTTCAAACAGGACAGTCGGATTCATTGCTTTCAACTAATAGCAGAAGCAAGAGATACGTAGCGCTGAACGCTTATGCAGAGGGTATGCCCTCATAATGGTAGAAGTATGAGAGCTACAAGGGAGAAAGTAGCCATTAGAGAGCATCTGGAGAGGCATCCCAGAAGAGTAGAGAACAGGAGCATGACAGTGAGTGGCCTTTATCCAGCTGTAGGCATCAAAAATCAGAGAAAGGATTACCAAAAGAATCTACGGGCAAAAAAAATGTCTTGAGGTCAAGAGGAAACAGATTGACTGGAGCCTTAAGAAACTGGAAGAACTCTAAAGCTGCACAGTCATTTGGAAGACTACATAGTTAATTTATTCTATTTCTATTACTGGAAGAGTGATGTTGCTAGAGTACATCATCACGAGGGTGCTTTATGGCAGTATGGATATAAATAGATTTCCAACAGATACTAGTCAAGAATGTGTAGAAAAGCTTCTCTTCTGCACACAGAAAATGGTTTCCTTTGCAAAGGTTTTGAGAGCAGATGTTAAGATGTTTTGTCCCATTAAAAAACCTTTTCCCTGGGGTACTTCTGAATGACTCAGCCAGAATGTGGAGTCTTTCGTTGCTGTACAGCTCTGCTAAATGGTTGGTGGTACTACAGTTACCCTGATTCATATCATGAAGACTGCGCTTATCAAATTACTCTGTAAAGCAGGCAAGATAATAAGCACATCAGGCAGAAAGCTTGAGAACGAACTGAACACAGTAAGGTGAAATCTACGGCAGCACTTTTATACTAAAGAAGAAACCAGGATCAGTGAAATCAGAAGAAACCGGATCAGTGTGAAGCCTTGATTTTGCAAAGAAAGTTTTGACTCAGGGACATCCCTTATGAGTTTTCATAATCTCTTTCAGGACAGAGCTGTTTTTCTCCTAGGTCTTTATTCAGATGGAGGATAAATCCTTGCCTCTGTAATGTGATACTGGATCATTTCAGAATACCTCCAGTTTTTGTGACTGGAATCACTTCTGCTAAGTAAAACAGTTTTTAGATAATATAGAGGAAACGGCACAGATGAAGAAAATGGCTTGGAAAGTGAGAAGTCAAAAAGGTAAGCTGGCCATGAGTAACCAAAGGCAAAGACAGTACCACATATGTAGAATCACTTATCTACCAACACATGAAATACTGTCTATAAAACATAAAGTAACTAAGTGTATTAGTTAAAAGAAACAGGTGTAGGATTCATCTGACCAAAGGCACTTCTACAAACTGACTTATCTTACGCTAAAATAATGTCAAAAATAGACCAGCTACATCTTGCCCCTAAAAAAGCATTCATTGTCTAAATGTATCTCCATTGCCTAAAAAAGGAGCCCAGGGTGCCAGGCTTACACATAGACTAGCTCAGATTGGCTGAAGTCAGATCAGATGAATTCCATGTGCATTAAATCCAGTATATATGTATATTCGTAATTTAATTCAACTGATTTGTTAGCACTTGACGGAGACCCAAAGATAAAATTGGAGTTAAGGTGTAAAAATGTTAGCACTTCAAAAATGACTAAGCTTTGGAAGAGTAGATCTTGTACTACCTTATGACTCAGCCTCATGGCAGGGAAAGAGCTCATTTAGTCGTAATGAAACTGTGCTTGTGAAGCCAGGCAGTTGTATACCAAAACAACTAATCAGATGCCACTTTCAGAGAAAGCAGCTTATTGCTTTGGGACGGTCAGAATGAAATGCAACACTGCCCTTTGACACAGTTTGTTCTGTGACACCGCAAGTCTAGCACTTCATATTTTACCTTTTAAATAAAATCATTTTGCTTATCTCCATTCACCTAATCTATTCAGTAACATTTCCTTTATTATTTAGTCAAAGTTCATCTCCAATTAAACTGATCTGCCTCATGCTCTCACCCCGCTTTTGATAGAGGGCAGTGATAGCAAGGTAATTCCTCAAGGGAGGACAAGCCAGGAGCTGAGTGAGGGTGACACTGGCACAAGCAGGGGATGTCGCTTGGCAGAGACCAGACCAAAATACCTAAGCAAAGCCAGGGTGGTGATGAGGACAGAGTGCATCAGGAGTCCCAAACAAGGCAAAGTAATGAATTTCCACCCAGGAAAAGCTGGAGGCAGGACTGGAGACCAGGCTACAGCAAAAGGCTGATGTCCATGCAGGAAGCCAGAGCCTGGCACCACTGCAGCATCGCAGGGCAGGGACTGACGGCCTCAGGCTGGGCTGAAAAACCCAGCGACAGGGAAGGTTATTGACGGTCCCAGGAACCTGACACCTCAATAGCTTGACTATGCATTGCTGTAAATCAGCATTTTCCATTTTGAGTATGTCTAAGCTATTTTAGACCACAACCTAAAAGGGCATTAGTATTCTCAGTGTTTATGGTCTGAATGTTTCTAGCTGCAGCAGTTTGTATGTGTTCTTACCAGTAATGGAGATGAGACAACATTAAACATTTGATCTGAACTTTCCTGAGCTTTGAAGAAAGTTACACACAGCTCCAGGTCTTGCATTTCAGAGTAATCTTCATTGTCATTAGATTCTGAGATAATCTTGATAGTATCAATATAATGACATAGCCAATAATGTAAACCCCTTGTAAAAGATGTTTAGATGCATTTATTCTATGTTTTATCTGTTTCCTTTCTTGCTTGACATAAATTGTGAGAAGAACACTTACTATAAGCCCTGTACTGCCACCTACTACAGCCAACACTGACAATATTTTAAATATAATGGAAAATTTGGGGCCTAAAGCAGATTTGGGGCCTATGCTAAATCCAGATGCATAGTTCTGAAGCTCTTTGAACTGCTGGTTCTGTACACGAGTCACCCGTCCTTGTCTCAGTGGTGCATATCCTGTCTCCCACCTTACCTAAGTTAAGACCCGCAACTATGCATTGCTCTACCTGATACCAATTTCATACTGGGAATTTGCAGTTCATAGCTGATACACATTAACAAGATTAACAAGATGCTGGTGATACTAAAACTGGGGGGAGAGGCTAACACACCAGAAGACTGTGCTGCCATTCAGAGGGACCTGGAGAGGCGGGAGAGGTGGGCGGAGAGGAACCTCCTGAAGTTCCACAAAGGCAAGTGCAAGGTCCTGCACCTAGGCAGGAACAATCCCATGCACCAGTCCGGCTGGGGGTTGACCTGCTGGAAAGTAGCTCTGCAGAGAAGGACCTGGGAGTGCTGGTGGACAACAAGTTGAGCATGAGGCAGCGATGTGCCCTTGTGGCCAAGAAGGCCCATGGTCTCCTGGGGTGCATTAGGCAGAGTGTTGCCAGCAGGTGGAGGGAGGTGATCCTGCCCCTCTCCTCAGCCCTGGTGAGGCCTCACCTGGAGTACTGTGTCCAGTTCTGGGCTCCCCAGTACAAGAGAGACATGGCACTCCTGGAGAGAGTCCAGCGGAGGGCTACCAAGATGATTAGAGGGCTGGAGCATCTCTCCTATGAAGAAAGACTGCAAGAGCTGGGCCTGTTGAGCCTGGAGAAGAGAAGACTGAGAGGCGATCTCATCAACGTGTATAAGTATCTGAAGGGGGAATGTCAAGAGGATGAGGCCGATCTCTTCTCCGTGGTGCCCAGCAACAGGACAAGAGGCAATGGGCACACACTGAACCACAGGAAGTTCCACCTAAACCTGAGAAAAAACTTCTTGACTGTGAGGGTGCCAGAGCATTGGCACAGGTTGCCCAGAGAGGTAGTGGAGTCTCCTTCGCTGGAGATATTCAAAACCCGTCTGGATGTGATCCTGGGCAAAATGCTGTAGAGGACCGTGCTTGAGCAGGGAGGTTGGACTAGATGATCTCCAGAGGTCCCTTCCAACCTAAACGATTCTGTGATTCTGTGATTCTGTGATTAGTCACTTCTAAAACTCAGCTGTGTTCTAGCTACTAAGTTATTGGATGATAAATGCATTGCCAAAAGGAACTTAGTCTGGATTTCTCTCCAGGGCCGGGACCCTACGGTATAACCATTCTGGTGTCTGAAAAACTTCATCCCACATCAGAACTGGCTGTAGAAAAGGAAGATGACATAGATGGCAGTGGATGGCTAAAATAAACAGATAAGTTCATAACCTTCCACTACGCTTCCCATATAACCACTTGCCAGCTTCAGAAATAACACTCTGATCAAGCAAGTGGTTAGGCTGTATAGTGAGCTTGCTGAGCTACAGTGATAGCACTAGAAAGGGACAAGGAATGCTTTATCTGAAATCAATAACTTTATACCCAGAAGTGTTCCAGCTTACACAGTGCTTTCCTTCAAATGCTAAACACTAGAAATCTCTATTTGCAGAGGTAATTTCTTGTTTAATTCATTAATCTCTTGTCCCTTGACTGGGTGTGCTTTCTGTGGATAATTCTGCCTCTGTATCACTTATTAATTTCGTATATGTTTATATGCTTCATTTTGAAAATATGAAATAAAATATCTTTTGAGATAGACAAATCACACCACTTTATATTTTGTGGCTTCGTGCAACGCTTCTGATATCAGCAGAGGCACTTCGTAGAATTTCTAGGTCATACAGCAGCAAAGACCATTAATAGGGATGAGACTGTAAGTTATACCCTTTTATGTTTAAAAATTTAATATCCAAGCAAAGACGCAGAAGCATACAGCGTTTGGAGGCAGCAAGCATATAAACTGTGATGTTTCCTTTCAGAAGAAACATGGAGGATAATAAAACTCCACTGTTCACATCAGAAAGGAAGAAAGATGGATGAGTTTTTCCCTCTGTATGCACAGAATACAGCTACAGTGCTATCGCACAGCCAGAAGGCTTCTTTTTTGTACTCACACAGAGGATAGGGCTGCCCAGGCAGGCTTTTGTTCTAAAGCAGAAACTTTAACAAAATATAGAGACTGGAAGGAGGGAGGGGGGAGTATTAAAGGCAACACAAGGGAATAAACTAATTATGGCTGACTGGGTCTTGAATATTTATAAAGCTGCTGGTAGCAGCTCCCTTTGGGCCACTTGTTTACAAAGCCTGTTGAATTTATATGCCCTGACGGGACACTGCTGAGAAGAGCTATGTGCAGAACATCAGATATTTGCACATCTTGATTGTAAGACTTCATCTGCTAAAGCTGTGTCTGTCTTAAAAGACATGACTTTGGGGTACCTTTTCTGCTGAAAGTGTTTAGGAGAGGTATCTCAAAAGCAGGATGCATGAGGATGAAAAATGGGACTTAATATTTTGACAGAAATGTTGACCTTTGCTCCCCAGATTATGCCAGGGTTTATTTTAGAACCAATTTCACCAAGCAAGACTGCCATCCTGACAGTCTGTCAGACTCGCATCATATTTCTGTCACTTTGCCTCTTAACTGAAACACAACGACAGAAGGCAGCATTTTGCCTTTGGGGAGTATTACAAAAGCAGGGTTTGCATCAGTCATAATGGCTGAAGCGAACTGAAATCAAATGCTGTCCTGACGTGGGATCAAGCACCAAAAATCTGTGGCCAGAACATATAAATGATTCCCTACCCAGACAGCAACTGATATCCTCTTCCCATCCCTGTACTATCTATACAGTAAATTGCCAACAAATCTTACTCCATGGCCTTTTAAAAGTAGGGAAGATCAAGCAGGCCAAAAAAAAAGTTTTTAAAAATAACCTTTGGGGAAAAAAAAGCTTTGAGAAATACCGTTTGCAGCACAGTTGCGTAATAGAGATTCAATTGGTGTGAGATTGCTATTGGAAAGCTCTTATCAATCACCGCTTGTTAAAAACTGCCAGGCTGGATACTGAGCTGAGGGGGAGTTGTGTTGATCTGAAAGGGAAGGAGTGTTATTTGCAGGCAATGTCACTAACAGCCTATGCTGGTCTCCACTTCGGGGACAGGGGAGGCTAGTGTTCGGGAGACTTTTGCCTCACTGCCCATCCCAGCCCTCAGCTCCAGGAAGGTCGACGAAGCTAAAAATAAAACCTATTTGCAAACCATTCTCTTCATGGTCTCTTCATGGTCTATGAGGAGCCAAAACGCGCTCCAGACCATTTCTCACAGGTAGTGAGTCGAAGAGAAGGAAGAAAAGAGTCTATCCTTCCTTCACCTTCATCTCCTCCTCAATCTGGCACAGTGGGTCAAAGGAGGTCCTTGAAAATTTGGGTTGTCTACCCTATACGGACAGAGTGAGCTAGTGATGTACAGGTATCTGGTAACAGGCATAGACCCATTAATAATGGGTAACAATGTTAACAGCCACTGTTTCAGAGTAAGAGAAGAGTGGGGAGGGATCATGGGATTCTTCAGGGACCACCTAACAGACTGGTATGCTTTTGGGGTGACAAGGTAATGTGCCACTGCTTATCATAAGCTGCAGCCCAAGAAGTGTGCGGATGGCAGAAGCAGGGACTGACTATAGAGCAGTAAGTGCTTTTACTATGGTTTTATAGGAATATTCAATGATTCTGTACCGTTTATATACTTATGGCCTTGGACACGTTATTTTTTGAAGAGCCATTAGAGCAAGTGCTTTGCTATTCAAGGTTTGTATGTTTTTGCTGGCAGTAACAACCAGCCAGCCCTTCGACTGAAATGAATGATAAATGCCTTGTTATAATATTTTATCTAAAAACTGGATGAAATCATGTGATTTTAGGTTAACTTTATTTTTATGAAGTTTAAAACAAAGACAAAGATGCAAAATCTGACACTCTGATGCTACCAGCATTGTGAAAGCAGCATGCAAGTTCCTATTCTTGGAAGAAAGTTCACAAAATATACTTACAAATAAAGAAATAATGCACCACTTCACAGTATGTTAAAAAGTCTGCACGTTCCATTTCCGATTCATCAAGATAGCTTAATGAACAAGGCTATTTGATAGTCCAAGGTATAAGCCTATCTCAACTTAATATGCTAAAATCTAATGTGAGTGGTAGGAAAAAAACTGAACCAAGAGAAGATTACAGACATCATTAAAAGTGATCCATAGCAGAGAAGCGTAGGTACCCAGCACACACATGATGTGAAAGACTTTCGGCGCTATCACTTTTTCTTTATGCTTTATTAATGTCACATCACATTTAAATTCTACCAAACATGGAATGTAAAGCAGTTAATATCCAGCACAAATGCAGACTGACACATTTAGTTGATCACACTGATTGAGGAAATGACCCCAAGATTCAGTATGTATGTTAGCTATATGGAGTTCCGTGCACTTCTCTGATTATCCTGAAAATTGAATTTCACCATCAGCCTGCAACATATAACTGAGGTTGTATCTGAATGGTCATAAAATCTTAACTCTTTACAGAAGACACTTTTGGAATAACTGTTTAGATAGCTGAGCACATTTCCAACTTTAAAAAAAAAATCTTACTTTCTGTTTTTTAAAGGATCCAGACGCAAAGGTAGAATCATAATCGTTAGTTATTGCATTTGTTTGGGAAATCGTAAAGAGAAAGAAATCACACATATCTTCTTAAAGTGAAGAGCAGAAGTATCAAAGATAAAACCCATGTCAGGTTTGCTGTGTAGTGCAATGTTCCAGCACAAAAAAAACCTTCTTCTGCATTTCACTGAGAGCTGGCAGAGACTAGTATTTCTCATGAGAGAATGTGGAATTGCACCTTGTCAACCAACCAGGAGCCAGAGTTTGTTCTCCAAAATTATATTTCAATGCGTAGCAGTAGAGAGCGGTGTGCTGTAATCCTGTTAAAGTGCAAAGGAATTGCAGATGGTAATGATCTTACGGTTTCTGACTTAGAGACAGATGTCTAAGTGGGCAGGGTTGTTGCCATCTGAATCCTCAACTCTCATTGATGGCGGCAGTGCAGAAACAGCACCTTGATTTGCAGTATAACTATTACATAGAAATAGACTATAGCCTACACTTTCACTCGGAATAGGGCAGACATTTTCAGATTTGGAGGAGAAAGCTTGTGTCATGTGTGCTTATTGTGGTTGGTTTGTTAATCTTGATCTCCAAAATTTCCAGTCTATCACCTCTGCATTAAAGTCAGACAATTATTTTTTCATTGAAATGCATGCAAACCATGCATTTCAACTACTATCATATCTTGGCTGCTAGCATTCTAATAAGAAGTTTACTATTCTACTCAAGATTTACCCCCTCCCCAGAAGAAGACTGACATTATATCTCACTGGCTACTCCAGCAGCAGAAGTCAGGCAGAACATGTGGAAGGGTTGCACTTCGTGAAATATCTTCACTATAGATGCATTCTGGATTATAGTCTACAAGCTATATAGGCAAGCTCCTGTGTGCTCTTTAGAGAAAACAAGGCAGAGAAATGCTCATTTCTGAACCATCAAGCATGAATGCAGTGCTTATTTTCTCTCTCATTCTGCATCCCAGGAGTAAAATGAAACTCTTTGATTCATTACTGAACTGTCCAAGATGTTTGTTTACTTCAACTGGATGAAAAGGTGATATTTCAATAGTATGTACCCACATATTCCAATTTCACAGAGTTTCTCATCCTGAAAGAGTATGTGTTGGCTTTGGGAATAAAGTGAATCATTTGCTATCTGCTTAGCTGTTTATCACTCATACGCAGTCTCATTGTTAGGATTCCTTGAATCAACAGTCTAGGTGTTTATAATTGTGCATATGTAAAACTGCTTTTCAGAGTCCTTGATATAGCATATATCCATGTTATGGATGTAACTACTCTAATACATTAGTTCTTGAATGCTATTATGGGTTGAGTGTTTTAAATATGTTTTTTCTTTCATCTTCTCCAGCTATGTCAGCAGTAATTTCAAGTTTATTTTCTAGGGCATATTAGATGACCTACTGAGATAAGACTTGGTGAAGTTAATTCCCATTCTAAATGCAATACAAAATAAAACCCATTTCAGTATTTAAATATAGAAAAAAATAGAAGTTTAGCAATTTCAGATACTTTTAAAATGTAAAACTTCAAGTAAAGAACTCAAAGTGTATCCTTAAGTTTAGGTACAAAATCTCTAAAACAGGAGATTGAGGAACTGATGAGGAGAGGCATCCGCTGGACCGCATACTTGCTAACAAGGAAGACTAGTCAGAGGTGTGAAAATTGAGGGCAGCCTTGACTGCAGCAACCATAAGATGATGCAGTTCAGGATCCTGCGAGGAGAGAGCAGGAGTGGTGACAGGACAAGAGGCAGTGAGCAGAAATTGAAACACAGGAAATCCTGTCTGAAAATAAGAAAACACTTCTTCACTGTGAAGGTGGCTGAACACTGGAGCAGGGTGCCCGGAGGGGTTATGAAGTCTTCACGTTTGGAGATTTTCAAAACCTGACTGGACATGGTTTTGGGCAACCTGCTGTAGGCGACCCTACTTGAGCAGGGTGGTTGGACCAAATGATCTCCAGAAGTCCCTTCCTACCCGAACTATTCCATGATCCTGTGATTTTATCTGAGAGACTGAATTTCAGACTTGTCACATACTTTATTTCATCTAGGAAGTTGGGATATAAAGATTATCCGGATATAAAAGAAAGATGAAATCATCTATGCAATAAGTATAAGAAATTGTGGTAATATTTCAAAGTCAAGAGTAACGTACTTTGTAAGTCTAGTACACCCCCCAAACGCTGCCATTTTTGTTTACATGTTTTTTTCTCATACTGTGCTTATTACATCACATACTTCTTGAATATTCACATAAATGGAGCTTGGCACATTCATGAAGAAAATCATATGAAGTGCCTTCTACTTTGTGTGGTATTGTCATACACTTACCAAGTGAGCTTTAATCAAACTGAAAACAAAACAAAACATGCACAAGGTCCTTTTTTTTATAGCCCAAGCTTCTCACAGGTTCTGAAAAGTAAGACACTGCTTTGTTTTCAGTGGATGAAATACTGTCCAATGAACATGTCAGAGTACAAGAAATGAGTTATAACTCGGTACCCTATAGGAGCTGCAGCCAGTAAATAATTCCATTCTCTCCTGCGTGTTATATTACCTACCAGGCACAAGATCAGATTGGTTGTCATAGCCCTGAATATCCTCTCTTTGTCTATTTCTTGTGTTGCAAAAATGAATGCATTGGTTTTTCTTTTGCTGTTTAGACATTGTGTTTAGGCACGCTGTATTTTCTTGTCATTCAATTGCACGCTGTTCCACACTAAGAAGATTCAAGTTTTGTGGATAATCATTGGAAAACTGGGCAAGGTCACAAAAAGCTCTTTCCTTTCAATGAGAATGTTGTACTGCTTCAGTGGAAAATTCTGAAGCATGATCATGCTGGTACTCAAATGAAATTTTTCCAAAGCCCAGCTCTGCTTTGACAGAACGTGCTGTAACCGAGCTGTTAGGTATTTGTCTGTAATATTTTAAAGAATTTTTAAAGTATCTTTGACATCTGAACACTTCTTTCCATGAAAATTAGTGTACACACTTAACTAGTAATTAATAAGGATACTAGGTACAATAAATATAATCTGGTAAGAATATTTGTGGGTTGTGTGTCTGTCTAAAATAGAAGGAGAATGTCTGCAAAAAGCAGTATGGAAAGAAGAAGAACAGAAGATCTGCTGGTTAAAAGCATCTGGCTAAAAAGTGTCCCATAAGACTGATCACACTTAATTCAGTCCAAAGGTCTAGGTCCATCTATGGCCAACAGCAGATTCGGAAGGAGAGTATTTAAAACACGATGGATATGGGAAGACCTTGCCATTAGCTCACTTACTTCCAGCAAAACGAAGAGTCTTTACCTTAAAATAGGAATGTGTGAAGATGTTGGGGTAAAGTCTCTTTCTGATAGTTACAGGGAAATTTTGGCCGTAGGATCAGGAGCACAAATGGGGTGAAGGGGAGAGATCGTTCTTCAGAACTAGACTTAAGGGTGATGGTTCAGCATAGGAGCAGGCTGGATGAAGGCTTACAGCCTTCAGCACTCTTCCTATCTAGGGATAGTGGCCAGAATCAAAGGTAATTAACAAACTGAATTGTTTCAATATCATTCAACTGACACAGAAGATGACACAGACTAGTGCTGCAATAGCCAAGGAAAGCCCATGAACAGCTCTCTCACTCATTCTTCAGAAACTAACTGAATTTTGATCTTCTAGAAACCATTTGCAGGGTTTTATTCAGAGTGTACTGTTGGCATTGAAGGGGCTTTAATTCAGAGAAAAGTTTGAAAGATTTTTCTGATTTTTTTAAACAAAAGTAGAATCCAGCAGCTCTTTGTGTGGATAATTACATGGAGCATGTCTGTCTGAACTGTGTTTCAGAGAAATAAAATACTCCTCAGATAACACTTTATTGTCTGTGTCTTTTGGCACTTTCAGCTTCTTTAAATGTGATGCTTAATCCAAAATAGGATTATATAAACCAAGTGCTTAACAGCTCCCATTTTAATACATAAATAGAAATTGTTTTGTTTAATGCTTATGATCACCAAATCTGAGCATTACTTGAAGAAATAGCCTTACTGACCTTTCTTCTGTTAAGATAATGAAAGCAAATCTGGCCAGATTTATACTGAGCATTGTAAAAAAATTTTGCTGATCCATGGAAAACAGAACTTCAAAGAATCCACTGATGCCACCATTATCCATTTATTTTGCTTGATATAAGAACTAAGATAGAAGAAAATTGCACCTCTTTTTTTATAATATCCAGATGATGACACTCAGAATATCACTAAGCTACATTTGAAAAGATGCCTGGTGAACTGCATGAATGTGAGGTTCCTGAAATTGCGCAAAACTATAAATAAACTCTTAGAGCTTCTTAAAAACACACATATTTAAGTAATGCTATCAAGACAATGTTAACCTTATTACTTTTAACACAGTGAAAATGTGAATAGATACTAAAATAAAAAATTGTAGCCATTGAGATTAATAAATTTAAAAAAATCTATTTTCTTCATTTCCTGTAAGGAAACATCAGCTCTAGACACGTTAACAACCTGTTCCAGCTCTGGTATGATATAGTCAGGGCTACTGGACATCCTGCTGTGCATCCCAACTGCTAAGAAATTGAGATTTAATGAAGATTAGATCTATATAAATGAAAAATGTAGGTTGGGCGGGGCTAGGTACTATTTAATTTCATTTTTCTTCTTGTGACATGTAGCAAAGGCCCTCCAATCCATGGGCAGGCACTCCTTTTATTATTCTGGACACCCAAATGATTAAGAGATATGGCTGCAAAAAGTTTTGCCCTTAAAAGAAATTGATTCAGTAAGATCAAAATGATATAGTATCTGTCTCCACCCTTCTTCTGCTGATCATGATACTGGCTTGCCATAGTTCACTGATAAATAACTACTACAATTTTAAATATAATTTCAAAATACTGCTCAGGTCATTCTAAATGATAAAAATGGATGGAATGTTGCTGACTGAAAATTCAGATCGGATTGGCCTCTTGTATTGGTTTTGCTCACTGAGACTGAGTTTTTACTGATAGAAAGTATGCTACGGCTTCTGCAGACAACTCTCCTATTTAATCAAAGAAAATTCAGTATTTCATATTAAAATTAAATTGCTGGATGTTGAAGTTAATAACAAGAATAACATTAGCCTCCCTCGTGTGAGGCAGTCTTTGTGGTGGTGCAGAAACAACAGGAAGAAGGAAGAGTGATCAGAAAGTGTCCGAGTTGTTTCTGCATCATATGAACATTGCTAATATTTTTCTCTTTCCTCTTTAAATCATCTTAGACCATTGCTGGGTAATGTAAGGCCCTAATTTCTAACCTGGGACAGAAAGACCTGCTTTGGAAACTGGTGAGGGATCCCATTAGGTGGTGGATTTTCAGCCCCTTACACATGAGCTGTGTTCCTGACTCCCGCAGTTTAGAGTTAACTGAACTCACACCTGTCAGTTAAACTTTACTGCTGTGCTAAACTCCCAATAGAATCAATGTTAACAAGTGCTTAATTTTTTATGTATGACATTTTGCCGGACGGCATTCGTAGGCAAATATTTGACTATTTCATTAGACAGACATTATATCTCTCAAAGTGGCAGACATTATTGTTAAATCAAACTGAATTCAGTACCTTGTCATCAAACATCTGGGATAATGGTTCTGTTTCAGATCTTGTGATACTTGCTGTTCATGATGGAAGATCTGAAAGTACTGACTGATATATTCACTAATTTTGCTAGTGCCCAGCACAGAGTGTGCCGCTAGAATGCCAGTAACTACCTTTTATTAGAAAGAACTTGCTGGGCCAGAATTTTGGTTGGAAAAATAGAAAAGGCTTAAATATGACAAAAGTGAATTAGTTAGCTTTTTGCTGGAGAGCTTAGTACTTCTTAATAAGGATAATAAACAAACTGTAAAAGAATAGAAAGAAATCTAAAATATGAAATATATCTCTGTTTGAGAGACTAACTGTAATTTTCCAAACTTTGAATGATAACTTTCTCGTGACATTATCATGGTTAACTAGCACATTTATAATACATAAACACCTAGGAACAGAGTGGATAATTTGAAAATGTCCGAGGGAGATTCACAGCACCTAGACCCTAGTCATGGTCTTCTCTCACATCCTGTTTATTTGCCATTGAAAAAATAGGGCTGAGTTGGGCTCACTTCAATGAGTCTGGGCTATTGCTAGTCTTACTGGCAGTCTTATCCTTCTTTCCATAACAGGCTTCTGTTTTCATCATCTTTTGTTGTGCCAAAAACATGTAGTTCATGAAGCTATTCCAGTGCTGCATTCTTTACTGGAAGGCTTGGGAAAATATCCCGTGGTTCTGTCTGGAGTTAAGTAGTGAATAAAGAAAATAAGCCTCATTGCAGAGAAAAAAAAAAAAATCTAAGGCAGTCATGGCTTGTTGATTGAGCAAGCCAGGAGGTCTCCCAGGACTGCGACTCAAAGTACGTCTTCAAGAGTCACAGATTAAAAAAATAAAATAAAATAACAAGAGCCTGTTAGCGCAACTCTTTCTCTAGAGCTTCCTCTCTTACTTTTTCGTTGTTGGGAGAAAATGCAGTATGTAGGACTGGCACAGCAAAGCAAGTATTTACAAAATCATTTTTCCTAGCTAAAGCTTCTGGCATTTGAAACGGTAAAAAGGCAAGTGTAGCTTAGCACACAAAGCTGCTACCTCTTAGGAGGAAAGTAAAGAAATATGGGGACATGTGAAATAAACAACATGAATACAGCAATAGCTGGGGAGTGGATTAGGCCAGGCACATCAAGTTTGCTTGTTATCACTCAGAGTCAGAGCATTAGATATAAACAGTGATGCAAGATAATGTCTTCTACTCTCTGCTTGGCTCTAGCCATCATTCAGGGCCATGAGAACAGTGTGGGACGTAATCCTGGACTCCCATCAGGGGCTGGTAGCTGGTCTGAAGACAAGGAAACTCACACCTTCCTCACTAGGGCCAGAGAGTGGTTCCCAGCCTACTTTATTTCTGAGAATAGATAAGTCTGCCAGGTCCACTGAGGCCACAGGTTCCTGACTTCAGATACCTAAATTAGATGCCTAAAATTAGATAGTGGGAACGCTTCTTCCCATTCCTCCCCGTCTCTGTTCTCTCACTCCCAGAATTTTGCTGTGCACCTTGACCTTCTCTAATCTTTCTTACACTTTAAGATCAGCTACCGGATACAAAACTTCATGGCACCAAGTTCTGCTTGTTTTATAAACAGTGAGTTGGCACTTGTCAGCTAACTCAGCAAAGTCTGGATTGGTAAAGTCCTTCATACACATGCAGGTCTCTCTATTCAGAGCAGTCCTGAAAGGGGACTGTGGATGGCTGAAGTGAGTCCTCGGCAAGCAGTCAGGCCTTGCACCTTCATTTGTACTCAGATAATTTGTCTCAAGACACCTTATGACAATACAGTACTTCAGAATAGTCTTACCTTCCCAGACAAGCTATTTTTTGAAAATTAACGTGCAGCTCAGACTGATGGTCCATGCTGCCTTAGTCTGATTTCAGCAGAAGGATTTATCCTGTGTGCTACTACATCTTCCTGTCTTTTTCAGTTCTACCTAGCGAGACTCCTCCGGTAGCTAAAGGCTAGAAGAAATCAGTCACGTATACAGATCTCCTCCTAGCATGCCTCCCCCCCTCTCTCTATCTTTCTCTCTCTCCTTTAATTGGGCTAGAGAGAAAACATTTAGCATTCTCTCTCCCTCTTTCCCCTCATTAGGCTAACGATGACAGATTCTTTTTCCAGGGTGTCTTTAGGAACAGACTACAGCAGCCACTGCTCATTATTAACACTGGAAGAAGCAAAAGCTGGTGGCTTGATCCCAAATCTATGTAGATGCATGTAAATGAGAAGACATTTCACTGAAATCGGACATAATACAGCAGGGAGAGATCAGAATCTGGCTCAGTGACTGTTCCGAGTCACTGTAATTGCTCATGTAGTGTTATGCTCTTATTATCTCTAATGAGAAATAGTCTTCAGGTACACTGACACAGTCAGACAAACCTCAAACTTTTTATGTTATTTTTTCAACCTTTTATGATATATTTTACCTTACTTTATACATCCATTTTAAAATTTTCTCACTTTTGTCTATATACTAACGTGGTCTTGTGCAACAGTTAATTTTTTTTCCACATACATGAAATCAAAATTGCTCTTTCTTTTCTCCTATCTCCATCCTTCCTCTCCTCTTCCCTTCCACCCGAGGTATTAAAATACTTTAAGATATTTCTTAGTTAGAAAACCTCATAATATACCTTAGAAATAGAGTGAGACAAATATTATGCCCATCATACAAGGGAATGACTTGAAGCACAGAGGAGTAAAGTGGTTGCTAGAAGTCTACAAATTCACAGTTGTATCTAAAATCAATTAAAAATGAGAGAAGACTGGGGCAGACTGAAGGCCTGTGTTGGATGTGGGTGGCTTCGCCTCTGCATCACTGTCAGCTGTGTTTCATTGCCTTTGTTCTTCTTCCATGCAAAGCCCCAGCTGCACTGTCTCTTCTGCTGGCCAGCAGCAGTGGGCAGGCTTCAGCGTTCCCAAGATGTGTCTAACCCGTTGCAGGGAGGCATTACTTCTGGAAGTATGTTAAAGCAACGAGCATGCTGCTAGAATCTGCAGACAAATAAGAAGTGTCAGGACCTGACTGCGTTCCTTTGAAATGTGTGCAAAACTATGAAAGATTTCAGTGAAGAAAGAGCTGAGCCTGGCGTCCCTCACCAGTGGAGCTTGCAAGGCAGCCTCCATGCCGATTCAATCACTGGCCTCTCTGCTGAGACTGTCAACAAAGGTGCCAATTAGTGCCAGTTGTGATGATGATTTTTGTGATGTCGACACCTGTCCACTATGAAGTGGACTGTGACCACCATCACATTTCCCATTAGATGCTGAGCAGCTGTCAGGTGGTAGCAAGGCTGAATGATATATTAGCTTCTGCGCACATCACTAAATCAGACAAGCTGTACTGTCTCTAAAATGCCTTTCATGTCAAATTATTTTAATCTCACTTTAATAATGCAACTGACTTCTTTCCTTTGATTTTTAGTGTGTTTTCTAGCTTAGGTATTATGTATCCCTATTATACAAAATAGCATCGATGACAAAACAAAACAAATTCAAATGCAAGTATAGCCAGATTTTGAGCTGCAGGTACAATGAGCACACTTGCAAAAATGTATTTACATAGCCTTTTAACAGCATTTGGAAGTGCAGATTGGGTAATTACAAACCTATCTGACCTTCTGCATAATTCCAGCTTGATGAACACAGAGATATGTATAAATCAGTGTTTGCAATAGACACGTACTATATTTTAATGTGTGTAGGTTTGCATACAAGCACCTTTTAATGTCATTTCTGGAAAATATGTCATCTACATGCATCATTACACTTTGCAGCACAAAAGAAGCTTCTCATATGCAGATGCAAAATAGACATGTATGCATACGTGTGTGTGATGCACATGGTCAGTTGTGTTTTGGTTCATCTGTTTTATGGTCTTGCCTTAACACAAAACATTTCCTATCTTGCACCTCCTTTTTCATCTGTTGTTACTTAATCAATATACTTCATAGAGGATCATGTGAGTCTTTGCTTTTAGACATGACTCTTATGGGTTCACAGGTCCAATATTTTATATTCAGTTTATATCCTTCCCCAACCTCATTAAAGAGAAACTCCATGGAAACGCCCAACCATCACATGATTTATTGAAGATAAGAGAGGAAAGTAGGTGCCTTTTGCAGTTTCACTGCAAACCAGTGTACTAGTTCACAAGATGTACTTGATTATTTTGGTAATTTTTCAAAACAGAATTACTGTGATCACTGACTGGAAAAAAGATCCATTTCTTGAAATGACTAGATAAAGTTGCACAATGGGTTCTAGGTATTTCCCATGCTAAGTAGTGTGTGACATAGTAACAGCATATTGCATCATCATGAAATTGGAACTGAAAAGAGATAACCACTGTTTTCAGCTGATATTTTGGATTCAGTCCCTAAGAATTAGGAACTGATGCAGCTGTTTGTGTGACTACACACTGAGCCTCCCCTCAGTACCCTGAATTCTGTACTCAATCATTCCCTAATCCAGATTTTTTTAAATGAATACAACAGCATATATTTTATTTCTTAGTAGCAAAAGTCAGACCTCTTTTTAATACAAATGATAAAAAATCAAATAATTTCTACTGTAAATAATAATTAGTAACTGAAAAAAAGAGTTTTTCTTATTATTTTGTACAGGCAGCATACTGGATGGCTGACATATCCGGCTAGGAAGCAGAAAAGAGTTATTTGTAGTCATTTTAGTTTCAAGGTATATCAACTAAATCACAAGGAACTAGATAGAAACAAACTTTAAATTGTATGTAGTAGACTTTTGCTAGACACAAGGAAAACTTTAATTTCTGTAGGCACTTATGAAATGAACACCCGTTAGGGATTTTTGTCTATTGCTTTTTGCAAAACCTTTGAAGTTTCAAAATAGGTTGCATATTCTCAATGCATTGAAAAAAGCTATCCTACAGTATAGCTGCAAAACAAAGGATTAAAAATACATTTGCAATTTCCAATGGAAAATAAAATCACCTAAGGAAAAGAAGAAAAATAAAGCAAATATACCTTTTTTTTTCACTCACAATAGTGAAAACATATTTTGGATATGCTCATTTTATCTCTCTTCATCAGAACAAAACGGCTTTTCCCAGCATGATGCTGCATGAAATGTACCATGGAGATAGTTTTTCTCAGATATATTCCCTAATTGGTGCAAAAAATGAGAGGTTCCATCTGATTTCTTCTTGTGAGTTCTTGAGCAGACACACATAGTTCTCTTTCAGCTAACAATAGCTGAAGATAGGTATCTTTTGGAATAATGTCAAGTGTTTTCTTTAATAATATCTTTAATATCTAAATTGTTATATTCTTATGTAAAAGCAAACTCCTCATATCTCATGTGGAATGAATACAAAAAACCAATAAATGTGTATTTCATATACCCTTTTTTTATTTTTAACCACAGCATTTCTTGGGTTGTCATGATCAGATTTAATATGAGGATCCTGATGGTGTAGTTTAGTGCTAAACTATAACATCTCAAGTTCCAAAAGTTTTTTTTTTCTTTCCTCAGAGCTACAGAACCGAAGGAAGAGCGATCATGGAGATAATGATTTAAGTAAGCAAACTGAGGTAGTTCAATGCATTAATCAGTTTCCTATTGCATATACTACAAATTCTTTTACCTTCAAATAGTTCCATACTTCAGAGGCTCTCCATAGTAGAATATATGTAATGATGTGCCTTGCATTGGAGTATACTATCTGTGCTCTAATGTCTATTCAAATGGAAGTAGAAAAATCTACATTTTGAGCAGTGATCATGCAGTGCATTATTTATTATAGTTTACCACAGTTAGTATTTGTCAAAACTTACTGCGCTGTGTGCCTTCTGTTACCATTTCTTCCCATTGTTCAGATTAGAAAATATTCATGTAAACTGGGTCATATAAGTTGGAAAATGTATTGTAAAAGACTTCTACTTCATATGGATATACTTGAAAAGAATAGCATGTGTATGGGCTCTTTGATTAGCTTACATTTTTGAAATCTAGGTAGGATCCACAGTCTGAACATTAAAGCAGGAAGAGATTTATTTTGTACAGTTTCATCATCTCATTACAATCTTTGTCAGAAGAAAGAAAGAAAGAAGGAACCTTGTGCCATTTTCAGTTCTTGTTTAATATCTTCTTCACAGGAAAATGCTGTCAGGATATTACACTCATCTGTTCTTTTGGATAATAAGGATGTAACGTACCATTTTGACCTTTCCAAATGCTATATTTCAAATTGGTATTCATTAGATTTTTTTCCTTGATTAAAGTCACACCGACCTGTAGAAACAGAATGGAATAAGAGCAAATCAAGACAGAGCATATCAAGAACGATCAACATAGAACCATAAGCTTGTATAGTTCAAGGACTATAATAGCTATTAAAGCTTTTTATGCTGTGCCACTGCTGTTGTAGCTGCAACAAAGAATGCTAAAATGATGTTTATTTAAATTATCATAACAGTTCACAGTCTTAAGCTGAGGAGCTTCAATTTGGTTCAAGGTTTAATTATGAGAATATGAAAGACTATTTCTGGGATCAGCAGAAAAGTTTAAGATATTCAGAGAACTGAATTACAATCCCCAAATGGAAATGTAATTAAATGTTAAAATATATATGACTGAGGAGCAGATTCTGTTAACCTTATTCATCTTTGTAGATTTATAGATTCTTAAATTCAGAAAGACATATTAAGAGCAGAAGGAATTGTTCATTATTATCTAGCTGAACCTCCTGCATACTTTGGTCCCAAGATCTATCTGCTTTTCTGTCAACTTCTGTAGCTTTTCTATGAGATGCAGCTTACCTCTCAGAAGGATACAAATTTTCCAGTGGTATAACTCTCATCATCAATTTAGGGGGAAGGGTTCAGAGAAGAATTTTTAGCTTCATATAGAAATACATCCCTTCCTGCTGAATTAGAAAGCTCTTAATTATCAAAAATCCTTTTTGCCTGTAGGTACATGAAGGCTGCAGTCAAGTCACTTCTCAGTCTTGTCTTGACTAAATTAATAGACAGAGCTCCTATAGTGTCTTGCTATTGATGCATTTCTCCTGACTTCTATGAATTTTAAAACTCTTTTCTCCACTTTTTTTTTTTTTTTTTTTTGATTTTCAAGATTCCTTTCAGGTTACCGTAAGTGCCCATTGCTTTCCAGTAAAAGTTTCACAGAAGTTGCATACAATTAATTCCACACCAGTTTTTGATTAATATTTACTTATTTACTCTTACAAAGATTACATTTGTCTTCAAATAGTATCCCACTGGCAGTTCATATCCAACTTACCATCTACAGTGGCACTCTGTCCTTCTCAAAGTTACTATTTTTCTGGCTAACTCAGAAAAAAAATGAGACTAATGACAAAATAAACAACAAAAGAAAAAATTCTCTTCAATGAAATTGGAAACAATAGGGAAGTGGTTGGTTCTGCCTGTTAGTAACCCCTGACCTGGAGAACTGACCGGCGTTGGGACTGATGTTACATAAATATAATTAAATTTACCCTCAATGATAAAATGAGTGGTAATGGTGCTCCTGAGAGAACACAGCTTATGTTGGTGTCAATGTTATGAATGTTTCCTGAGAGACTGCACCATCTATTAAACCAATTTCTTGCTACCATTTCCTACCATTTCTACCTTTGTCGATCAGTTAATATCTTAAAAGCACCAGGTAAGAATCTCTGTATTAGCACTGACCAAAGCAAAAGCTAAACAGGAAAGCTATATGGGTGTGACATAGGAAAAGGAATAGTCTGGGCAGTAAAAAAGGCAGTGAATTTTTTTTATGTGGTTTGTCTCATACTCCGAAGATGTGTGTTCATCTCAGTAGAGATGAACATGGGAAAGCAATAACAGGTAACAATTTCTGTGATTCTCTGTGGGAGAACACATTAATATCATAAAGAAAAGCAACAGCTCAAAGTTCCACGTATAATCTTAAATACTCTTTTTCCTGTGTCTAATGTTAATGAAAACCACATATTCCTAGAAAAGAAGCAGACCTCCAAGGTGCACTTTTAACTGCAGGTTATATCAATTGGTTTGTGCTGTAATGCTGGTTCTTGGGATAAGGCAAGCCATCAATCAAGAGAGGTTTACAAGGAAACTAGATACTGTATTTTTTCACTTTCAATTGTTATAGAGAGCTCCGTACTGAAAGGAAGAGGTGAGGCCAAAGCAAGTAATTTAGGATCCTTTTAAAGATCCAGTGTTCATGTGTGTGCACGTGTGTGTGCCCATGCACGGGCACATGCACACATATAGTGGCTGAAATGGGAACTTATAATCTTCTCTAGTGTCTATCTAGTGGCATATGACCACAGCCCGTCCTGTTCTGGCTGAGGATGCCTTCAAAACGGTACATTGCACTATCACAGTAATAACCTCAGGTAACCACGCAAATCATGAGCACCTTCTCAGGAGCCAGAAATGGCGCTGTAGATTCCCGGGGGGGAATCCTCTCTCTTGATAAACCACAATTGTCCACATGCTTTCCTAAAAGGACAGCACGTGGAAAGGACTGGAACGCCAAGGCACTATGCACTGCTACTTTGCCCATCTACATGAGCAATCTGCGTCTGTTTAAACATCATGGATGTTTTGTTCCACACTGTTGCAAAACCAGCCAGCCATAAAGTGGAGCCATATGGCTCTCCCTCCTCTCAAAATGAGGTTGCTGTCACTTGTTCTTCTTTAAAGTGCTACTTAGAGAACTACATAAACACATCCTATTGATAGCAGGATCAGACACTTTCATTTTTGCCTAATATCAAGCCTACATAAACTTCAGCATCATCGATTTTGCATTGTCTTTTCAAGGGACTGTGAAAAGGCCTAAAGAACAACAAATGCACAAATACCATTCAAAATGAAAAGCGAGAAAGAATACAGGCAAATTAAATAAGTAGCAATAGTTGAGATATGCTATTTTTTACAGCATTAGCTAGTGCCGGCTTAACTTCCAGAGCATTCTGGCTTTTAGTTAGAAAAATACCATTTTGGTAGAAAGCACTTTTTTTTTTTTTTGCCAAGCCTTTGAAGAAAAGATAGAGATTTTACATGCTATGATTGTATATATGAAATATTTATGTGAACCCCCACATGTTTTACCAGCATGTCAAAACCCAGTTAACTAATTTCAATATATCACTAATACTTCTTTTAAGTTTTTATCTTTTTTTCTTTTTTTTTTAGAAAAGATCCACAACTTTCTCAAAGAAATAAGTGGCACAGCCTCTTCACTTAAGACAAGAGCTATATATGTATCCTACAGGAATCAGCTTTCCTGGCACTGGATTACCCAGAAGGACTTTTCTATACTAAATTTTGTTGTTTGATGTTAGATGTCAAACAAGTTTCTCCAGAACTGATTCTTTAAATATCACTGGGTGCTTGACTTCAAACAAATCACTGTTTTCTAGCCATTAGATCCTTGCAGATGCTTTTATCTGATGTAAATTTCCCTTAGTTTTTTTAGGCAGTGAAGCAGTCCATAATCACTTACCCATTTTGAAGGAAGAGAAGCCTTTCTGTCCCTGTACCGCATTTTTAACCTTGCAGCACTCATCAAAGTGGCATGCAGGTATATTTTATGCGTATACATATTAGGACTGCACAACAATAATGAAGTCAACATGGAGACTTCAAATACAAATGGTTACTTTAAATTTCCCAAGTAGATTTGTGAATCTAAGAAGATTCTTCATAGGTTTTTCAACATAAAAATTCAGCCTTTATATTCTCAAGTGAAAATACAAGTGAAAATAAAAGGTGAAAAAGCCCATAAAAATCCTATATATGTCCTTCTAATGGTGGCTGTGACTGTTTACTTTTTTGCATTTTGAGAAATTAGGAATAATTCTCTTCTCTGTGTAAAAATTAAAAATATTCTACAGCAGAAATCCTAACCCAACCTTTGGATGCTCTTTGCCAGTATTCCTACTGGCACAGAGAATCTCCCCGGTCAAAAATCAAATGGTAGTTTTTTCACCCCTATTTTATTCTGTCTGCCTGGCACAGTTCAGTGGATTTTGTATGGATATATGCACACACAGTCATCCACAGACAGGGTAATGTTCTCAACTCCTACATGCTTTCAACAGGTATGATTAAAGAGGCTCAGTTCTTATTTTTTCTGGCCTTGTTCCAGGGGAATAAAGTAACTCGGTGTGACAAAATCTGGAAGGACATGAATTATTTGACAGTGGAATAATAAAATCAGGGATCAAATGTAGTACTGTATAAACTATAAATACAAGTGCACTGTACCAAGTCAATTCTAGCCTCAAGGTTGCAGTCATAATAAAATATGCTTTGCAATTGTTTTCTAAGACCTTTTAGGTATGAGTAAGGATGCAGAAAAATTAGATTTCCCCTGAATTATATCAGTATACAGATTATTTCAAATTATGAACATTAAAAGTCATAACCACTGGAAATAGCTTTTCCTGCTGTTGTAGGCTCAGACTACATGCCCAGCAGCTGAAATTTACACAGCTCATTATTTAACACGGCAATAACCACTTTGCTTTATTCCTGGGTTAAAGCAATGTCAGGTAAAATTACATTATATTTTGAAAAGGGAAATACGCGAATCTTGACATCAGGGCATGTTTTCTATGCTGGCTAGAAAATGTGATTTTTTATGACAGGCTCGGAATGAAAAATAATCTATTATTCGCATAGACAAAAAGTAATTATTTTGATGCTTTAGAAGTAGTATGGGAATTCTAACGCATAACCTAAAGATTTAACACCTTCCCCATCCTACGCATTTTACCAAATAACAAATTTGAAAAGCTCCTTTTCTTTTTATAGAGTATAATGAAATCCAATGTGTTTAGAAATTAATAGAATAAGGAAACAGAGCATGAAAAAGGCTTAATAAAACAATTAAAACTGCACTTGGGTTTTTTAATTGATTTTAATTTTTATCATGCTGTAGTTAATCAGAAGGATTGATCTTTTTTACGTGGACAATCTCAGTGTTCCCTGATATTTGCTTAAAATCGCAGTTGCTTAGGCTTTTCCAACAAAACAGACCTGTGAAATAATAAAAATAAAGAATAGAAGACTAGGCACGGAGTAGTTGTGATGAAGGTGTTTAAAGCTACATTTCCAGTGGAAATGCGACTGTTCTGTTATCTTGCCACTGGCACCCCCAGGTGACCGTCCCACGGCCGACCTTCTCAGGCCCTGCAGAGTGGCAGGTTGAGAGAAGTCACTCTGCAGGCTCCAGTTTGCAGTTGCCAGTGCAGTATTTTTAGGAGCACCAGCTCCAGGGAATGCTGACCCGCACAGGTTGACCTAAAGTGTTTGGTTTCTGACCATCCTGCTGTTAAGCTGGAGCCCAGCAGCTCTAGCAGCTCCCACAATGTTGGGAGCCCATTATGGGATCAGGAAGCATGGCAGGAGCTGCGCTTGGCAGGTGGAGGTTGGGAAGCCCTTAAATCCCTGGAAAGGCTTCAATATGGCATGTGCTACCAGGAGCCACGTGCTAAAACTAAAGCACAAAACAGAACGGGCAGGTCTGCCAGGCTCCTCGCTATCGCCTCTGGGCACCAACACTTGCAACTCAGACAGTGCTTCCCTCTCTGTTCTCCAGCTTCTGAATGTCCTCCACTTCTCTATATTTAATCCCTTGGAAAAAAAATTGTCCAGACATAAAAGGTGCTGGAAAAAGGACTGCAAACATCATTCCTTCAGCATTAGCGTTTAGGCAGTTGGCTCACTATCATAGCTTTGGTTCGTATGACGCATTATTCTGTATACCTGTATTCTGCCTACGTGCACTGCAGATGCAAAAGACGGCAGTTCCAGGTCAGTGTTAAAAAACAAAGATTATTAAACCTTTAGTCTCTGGTGCAGTGGAATATTAAAACTTTATGCATGTAAAAAATCAAATAGATTTCAATGACGGTTCACATATGCTTAAGTTTTATATTTTCTCAGCTTTTTAATGTATCAGGGCCCCTTATGCTCTTAAAGGAATAAAATAAGTATCCTTTTATTTTTCACGATGCTCAAGAATACCAGCTCTGAGCTGCTTCATACTGCATCCTATTTGCAGCAACGAGTTGAAGGCCTGATTTCAAATCTCCTGCAGTCAGTGAGCTTCAGTGAAAGTTTGGATTGGCCTGACCTTGAGCACCGCGGTCCTTTGTAGTTACTATGGCAAATACCACCCTTAATTTCCTGTACAGAATAAAGAAAAGAATGTTAGCCATGCACTTAACACTGAAAGTGGAAAAATACGGATTGGGAGGTCAACAACAATGAATGAGTTTTTCAGGTTTTTGTTAATCCAAACATTTGTGTTTCTGATTTAGGGATTACAGCTTAGCAAATGCCAATTGTTTACATTTCAGAAAATGGTACCTCTGGTATATATGAAGGGCTCATCCTGAAGCGAGTCTGCTTGATCTCTATAAATATTTGGAGGTGGTGTGCTACTTTAATGGAATTAATAAAAATCACGGAGATTTTTATTGGTACACAGACTGCACTCCAGAGAATACTATTGAAATGACTTGATGTAGCCCATTTATTAAACTCTCTTCTGTATTCTTATGTTTAGCCCAATATAATTTTAGAGAAAGATCTTACAATCTTTACAGCTGTTATTAGACCCACTGAGGTGAAGAGGATTTCTCATTACTGTAGTAAGGCATGAATTTTTTCCAACTTTTTTTTTCAATCTGACACTTGGACATTTCCATACAGGTGCCAATTCTTGGAGTTATATCTAGTCATTCAGAGTACTAGGAGAGATAGGAGCACCTCAAAAGCCACAAGAGAAAACTATTGGTAAATGTTGATGATTTAATGACACCTTTATAGCATACAGTAAATCAGTCCTTTGTGGTTTTAGGAAAAAACCTAAATGAGTTCTCATATTTATTTTTCAGGGTCATTACATTTATCATTCTTAACTGTCCTGTTCTTGAATCAGTTTTATTTAGATCTTTAGAAGTATATGCCTAAATATGTTTCTGTTTACTTTGTGTTCCCCCTCACTTTTTTCCTGTCCTTGAAAAAATCAGTTTTGTTGTCCCTTTCCCAGATCCTCACAGAGAACTACTTGTGCCAACCAATTTCCATAAGGTAGACGTTCCTGCTCACAGAACAGGCACAATGCAGTCCTCTGCCTACCTATGTGTGCCTCTGAAACATGTAAGTCATTTTCTTTGAAGTGAATTACTTGCCACAGTATTGTTACATTTAGTATGAGCTGCAGCTCGTTCTGCAAGTGAATTCACAAGCGGAGCACTTCTTCACAGTTCACAGATACTTAGAAAATAGCTGCTCTTCACTCAGCAATTTATACTTATGAGAATGCTGTTAGAACCAATAATATTTCCCAGATACAGAGAGGTAAATAAAAAAGCGGAGAGAGAGACCTAGGGCACAAGAATTATGGATATAAATAGCATTTTTTCCTATCTAAGTCAGGATCCTCTTTCTAGTGTTGTCATTATGTGACACATTAGAAGAGTCTGAAAAAGTCTCATAGCGCTTACAGCTTGTTCTGCAGTGCTTCAGGAAGAAATGGGCTAAATGAAAGATTTATTTCTGATTTTTATAGGCAAACTGGATAATACCTAAGTAGTGAACATGCCTTCCATTCAACTACTGATTAAACAACCAGTCATTATGAAAAATCTTGCTGTCTGTACTATATCATTATTGTCATGCTATAAAAATCTCACTGTACAAAGACAAGTTGTGAGAAGGTAATATATAAAGTCATGTGAAATTTTGATAACGAGGAATAAGAATGATTGGTAAGCCATATTAGAAGACTTACATTGCAGCACTTTGGTATCCATATCAAAACTGATGTTAAATATACATTCATTAAAATAAGAATATGGATGAAAATGAAATGTCAAAATAGGAAGAACATAAAAAAATAAGGAGGATAGATCTAGAAAGGACTGCTAAGAAAACTCAGAGCTCAAATTAAAGTAGGCAACTGAGAAACACATTGCATTTTGACAAAAATGCAGGATAATGTACTTTAGTAGTCTGGATACTAATATACATTCCTTGATTTTAAATTCTTTGTTCTCATGGAAAATATCTAGAAGTCGTTGTGGCCATCCCAATAGAAAAAGCTGCTCAACACACAACGTATGTCCAAGAAACAGCAAATATTTGAATGTAAAGTGCAGTTAGAATCTTAGATTACTTTATAGTCCAAATGTGTGCTTGAATCTCTGTCTAAGATATTTGCAAAAATTCTGTTGACTTAAATGGAAACTATCGTGTCAATGCTTCCTCTTTATGAAAATCCTACTATTCATTTAATTTAAAAAAACAGCAAAAGCAGAAGAATTCAGAGACAGACATCAAAAATACTGAAGTCAGAAAGAGAGATTGAGGTTTAAAAGGTCGATTTGTTAGTTTAGCAAGAAGGTGAAGAGCAGGGAATAAAAAATGGTTATAAAAGGTAACATAAGGCATCTGTTCTTTTGCACAGTCAGATAAGGCAGTGATCCACCAAATCCTTCCTTCCTCCCAGATAAAAGAAGAAACCCACCAAACCCCTCTTTCATGTTCAGAGGAATTCTGGTGCGGAACTCTATTTTTTAAAAGAGAAAAAAACACTAAAGCAATGTGGCATTTTATTTACAAATTTATGAAATGTAAATCCTTATCCTTTAAGGCAGAAACAGCCTTTGAATTCCTGAGATTAGGGAGGAAATTTCCGTGCAGGTACAGTTATTCCTAATGGGGAAGTAGTTTTGGCTTCTGAAGCTCCTAGTTGAGCTAACCCGACAGTGACAGAACCTGGCGGTCACTACTGACTTGGCGGTCACTACTGAGCCACAGTTACAAATCTCTGATGTTACTAAGTTTTTGCCTAGCTTGGGTTTGGGTTCATCTCTCTTCTGGAAGAGACTCTCTGTGTATCAGTGTAACTGCCCTTTTCATCAAGTCCTCTGTGCTGAAGCAGACCAGGAAGCTATAATGCACACTGGAAGTATACACCTTTGCTCCATTTCCTAAGAGATGGAGGAGGTTCATGTTGATGGTTTTAGCCTTTAGCCCCTATTTGAATGCAACTGTGACCTGACTTATCTATTTCTTATTTGCACAAAGGCTACTAATTTGTCATCTGTCTTAATATTTGGCAGAATGATACATACATCACCAGCCTCAACTAGTCCATCGCTTACAAAGAAACAAACAAAAAGCTAAGTTCAGTTTGTAGGCTTTTACTCTATGTAGGCATGGTGTTAAAGCTATGCAGAGTGCAAAATCTGTTGCTCTGGCAAGGAAGATTAATCTTCTAACATTTGCCTTTCTGCAGAGGTCTGAGCATAGAAAATTTTGGGAGATGTTTTAAGTCTATATCACCACCTGGTTTTGCAGTAGCTGATATGACTGAGTCGAATATTTTATGGGTAGTTTCTATGCTGGTGCTGTTAAGGTCCGAACTATATCTCATGTCATGTCTCTTACCTAAGTTTAAGTAGCCATTCTAAGGCATCGTCTGAGATTCACAGTCTTTCCTTCTCCAAAGAAAAAAATCTTCCATCCTCACCAGTTTTTTTTTTCTTACTTTTGGCACCCATCTTGAGATACCTGGCCTTCTAACAGTTCCCTTCACTTTCTTAGTGCACTTACCTAGGGAACTACTAAGAGAATGAAGCTGCTTGTGCTCAAAAACCTCCTTCCTAACTGAAGTCTTTGAAGCGGCAATTATCTTTTGAAAGTCTTTTACTGTACCATATATGTTCAAAAAAGTTCCATTTCTTAAAATGAAAAGTATGAAATTACTTTAGGGGAGTTTCAGAGAGGGCAAATTTATCTGTGGAGATGTATATTGAATATTTCTTTACGAAAGGATGTAAGTTTGAATTAAGATGATAAATACTATCAATTCCTGGTGTAATATTCATCCTATTCCGCACTACCACTCTGCTTTTTTAAGTTGCAAAAGCCTACCTTCATCAAAATTGCTTTAAGGGGTGTATGATGCAAATCTCACCATTAGATCCATGTGAGCAGTGGTTAGCACAGGTAGAGTAACAGCAAGGATAGGAAATTGCAGCTGAAATACTCTTCCATTATGTGGGAGAAAGGGACTTCAGAAGAGCATCTGCAAGGAATATTTGGTTTTGCTGTAATGGCAGCTAGGAAATCAGCTCCTAAATGAAGTCTTGAAGAAAAGGTCTACTTGTTTAACGGCTATTCCACTGTGTAATGCTGCAGACTTTGGAGCTGCATGTACCCAAACTAATGCCCAATTTAAGAAGTTTCTACACAGGGAAGTTCAAAATAGACATTTTAATTCCAAAGTCAGCACACACTCTGTGAGCATTATCAGAACAAGAGATAGAAGGAAAGCAAGCAAATTAACAACAGTAATTGAACTAAAGAAATGTTAGAGAATTGATGAACGCCACACTAAGAGAGGAAAATCTCCATGAGTAGATTGAAAAGTAGAAGAGTAGAAGGGAAAACTGGAGAAAATAGACACCTTTTTTTTGATCAAAGAGGCTGCACATGTCAAATGAGACACTGGAAAAATAAGTTCTACTTATTACTACAGCAGAAAGAGAGGTAGAATTGTGATATCACTTGCTAGGAAGAATGAAGGGACATCAGACATGCACCATTTAATGCAAAAGCTCAGAGCAGCATGTAATTGGCATCCCATCTGATTTGTTAAATTTTAACAAAGTTTACAGAGAATTTCTGGAATTTCTGGAATTTCACTCTTAGGGTGAACTACAAAATTTCAAATACATTCTGTTGGGGCTGTACTGACTGTTTATCTCTGCCAGCTCTGCACAGCTATCACAGCTGTCAGAGGATAATCTGAATCCCCATGGTGACCCTATTTATATGCATTTGTTTTACTTGGATACAATGGCAACTATGTCTGTATGTATACCATCCATACTTTGTGAGTCTGTCATCCCAAGAGCTTCCAAGGAAAGAAGTACAATTCCACACTGGCTGTAGTAACAATAATTTGCTATTGCAACATCCTGCTCTATTTCAACCGCCTTGGCCATTCCTAGAATGAGTGCTCAGCAAGGTGCACATGTAGAGAGCAGCATTTACCAGTTTCTGTATAACCATGTTCAAGTTTAGCAAAAATTTTTAAAAGCTTTTTTTTTTCTCATTTCCCTGCTCGTATATTTAGTTTTGAGGTACAATCTATTCTTTTGGGAACTCTGTACAGATGTACATATACATGAATGGATTATCAGCAGACTTGCCAACCTACACCCATTGCACATCCAAACTTTACCTGTGCAACACTTCAGAAAAGACATAACAATAATAAAAGTATATCTGAGGAAAATTATGAAGACAATAAGGCTGCGAATATACAGGAGAACAACATTTCCGGCCTACTGAAGTGTCAATATTAGAGATTAGATAAGAAGAAAATTATCTGTTCACTTCTAAGGGGAAAAGAAGGTGAATTCTGTTTGGAAGTCACCAAGGGATAAAAACCTGGAGTCCAAGATGTTTTTTTTTTCAATAAAGTCACATTTTGAAGAAAACTATAATTTTTGGTACTTTCAATTATTGCCACTTTTCAAGGCAACGCTAGAAGAAATTCACTCTGTATCTTCCTCAGTAGCATTTATATTAACAAATTCTCAAATACTCAAGCGCAAAATTACCATGATAGTAAAAGAGAAGGGGTTCTTTTAATTTGCTTTGCTGCTTGGAGCATGCAGTGACCTGCAAAAGCTGGATAAAAGTCATTGCTTTATTCATTCACAAGAAGGCGTTAGAAACATCTGTTTGTTTCTACAGGACTGATAACTGCCTGGAGAAGTGCAAGTTGATGATTATTTCAGACGCTAAGAGTAAACAATGGTGCCTCTTGAGTGCCTTGTATACACTAACAAAAAATACAAAAGTTATCAGACTGCATAATATTCATGATAAAACTGCAGCAGATTTAAAACCGTATTCCAGAAGAATAACAGAATGAGTGGGGAATAGTTAATAGGATGAAGCCCAATGTACAGAGATATGAAGCATAAAGCCATGGTTAATGACTCATGATCTTTCGCTCTGCCTGCCCTATGAATGCTGCTTTTTTATTCCTCTTTTCTTGGTATAATTCAGGTATATTCCTCTCATCCAGAAGTGCATGATTTTGTTTACATATCTAGTCCTTGCCTTAAACACTCATTTGATGGTAAGTGGGCAGTTTGGTGAGGCTTGTATGTTCTTGTCGGTAACAGCAATGAAAGCTCCTATTCAGGTGTGAATCAAATAAAAATATTGCTCCGAAATATTATCTCTGTCCACTAAAAATATATAAGCAAATCTAATTCACTTTCCACATCTTTGTTTCAAGCACCTCAAGAGAAGAGGCTACGTTGAAACAGATACTTTCTTTTAGCATGTTTATTCCATCATCTGATATTCTCTGATCTCTAACATCTGCATCAGTGATTTGACATTGCAAAGTAAAAAATGTAGTGCTATTTCCTCAGCTGACTCACTTGCAGAATATTTCAAAGATGTCTAATAGATTGAGACGTTACTTCATTTTATGAATATGAAGCTCTGGAACTTATCTGCTGCTGCAAGTGACAACAGAAACTGTTCAAATGTTTCTTATACTAAAAAGGTTTCAAATTCAGAATCCTCAGATCCAATCTGCAACTGAAGGAAGGACACAGAGGTCAGTTCCACCTGTGCAGTTTACAGAAGTGACTGAAGTCTGCATGGACGGCTAGTAGAGCTGACAGATATGTGGATTTAATCTAGTAATAGTATGCCAAATTTTTCTACTCTTCCTCTAGTTAGGATGAGTTCTCTGATTATTCAGTTGATATCACTCTCTTGGCATTAGTACAATAAAGTGCTGATTTACACCATGAGGAGTTGCTGCAGTAGGAAGTCCTGCTTTCTATGAGATGTTACATTGCTTTGCCAATGTATTTGAAAATACAATTACTTGGTGCGAGGAATGACAACAGTATCAGTAACTGCACCATTGCCTTGATGGTGGCTGTAAAAAGCTTTTTTTTTTTTTCCTAGAAATCATCTTGTTTTCTTTGCTACTGTCCAAAAGACAGGAGCTTCCTTCTTCTGGCGCTGCCACATGATCCTCAATCGTGGAATGCATGCCATGCACGCTATGCATGTGAGTCATTCAGAGGACCTCAGCTTTGCTTACAGTGATGGAAATGAAGATGGCAGTACTCCAGCTTAATGCTTTTCTAACAGAAGCTGGCTCTTTCAATGGCTCTTCCAGAAAACATTTCAGTGCTATATGAAATGAACATCTGGAGATCTATGGCGAGAGGCTTGTCATACAGTGAGAAAATCCTTAATTCACTCATACTCCACTCATCACGTGGTGACAGAGTGAAAAGGGACTGTCTTGAATTTGACTGTAAGTTTGAGAACGGTCCCAGAGGAACGAGGGATGAGCAAGTCCATACACTGCCAACATTAACTGTAGGCAGTAGGCTTATGGATCTGCAAAATGCTTACTATGCAAGTAAGCTGAGGTCTTCTAAAAGCAGGAAGTGGATTTGATACTAAAGGACATAGGCAGCGGCTCTTTCTTTCCTTGGGCTTATGTAAGTGCACACATATGATAGGAGCCTCTGCTTAAAACAGTCACTCACCAAATCTCCTGCTAACTGTAGTGTTTCGCCAGAGATCCTTATTCAATTATTAATGTGTCTACTGCTAATTTTATCATGCAGAGTGTGAATTTGTCTTTCCACATTGAGTTCTAAGGGAAGTTTGTAAGAAATATAGTACTTGTCAGCACACAAGAGTCAACACATTACTGCTATGCTGCAGCCATTTATAATGAAACTAAAATGAGCACTCACTTGTTTGGCATTAATTTAATGTCCCACTTAGCTCCTATCAGACGTAAATAGCTGCTTCATCCATTTAAGCATTTCTGCTCCTGCACATAATGAAGTGCTCTGTACCTGTCAAGTAAGCAGAATTCATAACTGAAATAAGAAATGGATGAGGAAATTCAATATTCTCAATATTAAGCCTCCACAGGGGCAGTGCCAGATTTTTTCTGGTCACAGCTTCTGGCCATTACGAGGTTCACCTTTTATCCCACTCTGCAGAGAGCACACAAAGACACAACATGTATATGCATGTTAGTATGCCAAACACATTTCTAAAAAGGATTATCAGTTCAACTCATGGCACGGTTAACAACAGCTGCAGTTGTCAAACATACTAAAAACAAAATAAATTAGCTAGCCAACCTCTTGGTATTTAAATGTTTTTATACTCTCTATTTTAGAAAAACACAGTTTAATTTTAAATAGTATTCTAGTTGTGATCAGCCTCTCTTGAGGAAATGTTTTTATGAGAATGAATGGAGATAATGACTACCATTAGTCACTGTCATTAGCATAAAGCATTAGAAACTCTACAACACTTATAACAGGCTATGACATGACAATTAAAATATTACTTTCTATCACTTCTGTATGGTTTGGCTACAGCTGGTTGCTATTTTGTAAAGTTAAACTGATAGAAGTCTGGTAATGGTATATTTAATAGCATGTTCATTATCAGATCTAATTGTTTTCCACCACAGGGTATGAAGCTTTATGTCCTCTATCAACCCAAAACAAACAGCCATACTGCTTAATGGCTGTTCAATTAATGTTTATGGGGCTACTTTTATACTCTGAGTTATAAGACAAATAAACTCCAAGAAGCGGTTTAAAAACCTCAGAAACATAATGGGACTACCACCACTACCAAAAATTACTAAAATACCTGTAGAGTCCCATACTTGTAGATGTAAAATAGAAGACATTAGTCAGCATTAGACAGTTCTTCCAGGACGTTGGTGTAATTGCCAAAGGAAGGGAAACGAGACCTTCATGTAGCAAAACCCAGCTGAGCGTCTTCAGGTTAGCTGTCTTGCAATTGCTGTTCATGCCTGGGTTAAAACAGAGAAGACCTGGTCATCTTAAGTTACATAAAGGGCAGACTCTGTTCCTCAAATTGCAAAGTTATTCCTCTGAGAATAATTTGCCCTCAGTAACCTAGATGATCTCCACCTACTCATAACTCTTTCTGCTATTTAGAAGAGCTCATGCTAATTAAAAGGAAAGAACAGTTCAAAGACAGGATTCTGTATTGCTGCCTTGGTGTGTATTAATTTGTCTCTCTCCCTTTTGCACAAAGCCTGTGGAGAGCAGCGTAAAATTACTGTAAATATGCTTTCACTGGAGAGCTGCCATTGTTCTAAATCAAGAAAGTAAATAATTTCTGGCTTGTGCTGTTAATTGTATATAGCAGTAATATATTCATTCGGAGCTTCCCATTTTAATTCAGACTCCCTGATCTCTGGCTTTTAATGATGAACTACAAGCCTGTAGTTCTCCGACACCTAGGCAATTAATCATTGACATTCCTTAGTCTCCCAAAATAGCTGGACACAATTAGACAAGAAAGAACCGTACTTGAGGGGTGCTGAAAATTTCTTTTCAGGAACTATTCATTTTTTCACACCATAAACTCTGCTTGACATTCATGGCTGCAAATGTATTTTAATAGAACTGCTGTTACTATGTCTCTCCTCCCATCCTCCCAGTAGTTTTAGTAGATCAACATGAGGTTCATAAACAGACAAAAATGCTCTGGGAAGTTTAAAGGCTGTCAAGTCTTCTTGACAACTTTCCTCTAAGAGTGCCGTTGAGAAATGACAAACGTATCACCTGACTGGCTGGTGTTTAAAGCTGACTGCTTTTGATTAGGAAGCAATGAGCCTTCCATTTTGGAGTTCATTTTGCGTTTCAGAAGAACCTCTTCACCGAAAATGATGCAGTTGAACTGATTTGAATTTGATTAGTTTAATGCTACAGTTTTATTATTTGTAGTAAATAAAAGCATTTTTTATAGCATTACTGCACATTTAGAAGCATTTTAGGATGGCGACAGACTTTTATTTCTCAAATATTATTACTTGACTTTTTTTTTTAAAATCCGGTTTGAACAAGGCTGTCTTGTGTTTCATTTACACTCTTGTTGTACATGACTCCAGATGCATACTCATGCTGTATTTCCTCTCTGCTCCAGGAGGAAGAGTAAGACAGCAATTCTTTTCTCAAGGAGAGAGTACTGTGTCCTCAACAGGTAGGCTGGCCTCAGAGCTAGCAAGAAAGTCAGTGTGAACCTTAACAGCTAACTTCTTTAATGGAAGAATCCTGCATTAAATTGTATGTTACAGACTTTGTGACTGATGCTTTCAGCAGCTAGTGCTATGGAAGAGCACAGCCACTACAGGGGAACGTATAAAACACTGAACTACTATTTCAGTGACATCTGACTTCATGAGAGGCAATTCAAATGCTCTGGGAAGCTGGATACACTTCTATCTTCTGATGTCCTTTCAGTTTTATGTCCTCTTATATTATTGCATAACAGCCATTGATCTGCACTGCAGGCTTCAGTAATAAAAAGCCATTTCATATCTGAAGAACACAACTTCTTTGGTTGGTCACTTTAGATACACAGAAGGAGAAGTGCATTTAATCAGGATCTAATGTTGAGTGGAGTCAGGTAGACTATAAAGGCCAGGTGTTCTGTCAATGAAGGTTCAAAATAATATAGGACTGAGGGAAGGGAGAATTCAGGACACAGACTAAAGGCTATATACAATCCTAAGTAAGCATTTATAAGCTCTGTATCAGTGCTCTTACTCACTTGGACTTACATGCTCAGGAAGGGTTTCAGATGAACTCACTGGTAAGATCTATGATTAACCAACAGCTTAATGTATTTACTAATAGCTTGGTCAGCACTGTCTTAAATCTAACAGGTTCAAGGTGAATGCTCCCCAGCTATTCACTCTTTCTACCTTTAGATTAAAGTATGTATTTATCCAAATTATCTTCTTACTTGCTTGCCTATTTCCATAGACCATCACTATATTGTATGCATATAGCAAAACATCCCAGCCATTAGGGATGCTTTGAGAAAAATAAAGTAGGTTCACTTCAGCCGCAATGTAAGCCATTAGTGAAATATGAAGATAATAGATATATTTTCAATACTTCTCTGGCTTTCATTAACACCAGCCAGCTGTCTCAAAATTGGTACATTATTAATTTCCATAACATCTATATGAAGGTGCAAGACAATATGTTCAAAAGGTAACGTTGTAAGGGTATTTAGATCCTTATTTGTGTGCCAGTGGTGACTCCTGATTTTTGACATCCTGAAGTGCAGGCTAGTGACAGGACAGCAGCAAGCTACTCAGCACTTTCGAAAACAGAGATATGTCTTTGATGCTCAGATATAGCTGGCAATTTTTAATTTCTGTTTTGAAAATGTTGATGATTATTGATAGAAGTGCCTTCTCCTAAGAAAATCTTATTCCTTCAATGAGCAAAAAAAAGCAAGCAAATCAACAACAAAACTACCAGAGGAAAATTTGGTTCTATTCAGTAGCATCCACTGTGATACAGTGTGAATAGCAACACTGTCCTCCTTCCATTTCCCATATACCAATTGGAAATAATTACATAATTAAAAAAATTAAAAAAAATTTAAAAAATTAAAAAAAATTAAAAAATTAAAAAAATTAAAAAACACAAGCAATGTGTAAGTATTTAGGTTGACAGATTTAGCAAATGTGAGATTTATGTTTTCCAATATAGTTTGATTCTGTCCCTTAGGTATATAGATGAGGACACAGCCTTTAATTATAGGACCTTTTCCTAATTTCTCTCCACAAGAGCTAACTTATTCAGGATATGAGTTTAAAGTAAATACTTAGGTCTGTCCCAAACACTAGTGGTATGACTCTGTTTTTTGTTTACTGTTTTCTATCCAGACTTTCACCGTACACAATTATCTACTTTCTCACAGATTTTCATTGTCTACTGTTACGAGTAACAATGTTATAGTAACTGAACCCTGTGAACACTAATAAGTGTATGTTCGCATCATCCTGGTGAAGGTACAAAGAGTTTTCTATTGGAAACAATACAACTGGACAACAAGTGGGACAACTGGGAAAATAAAGCAAAAACCCCCAGAATTTCCAACATTTGTTTTTTAACATGGTTGTCTCAATGAGTTACCACATCCACATTCAAAAAGGAGATTATTTCTCAGAACACACTTGCCATTTTTAAAAGTATCATTGCTGTGTTCAATTTAGTGCAGAAATAGACAGTTTGATTATTTTATGTTACTTCTGTGAGAAAGGTGGTTAAATATTATCTTTCTTTACTACAGAAAGAGAGTGTAAGAACTTAGATACATTATCAACCTGTCCTGTCTCAAAGTACTATGCATCACCGGTAGCTGTGTAAGAGCTCTCAACCAGTGGCAAACCTAATTAGGTGGAACAGTTTAACATGACCCTCGCTTTTGCACACTGAGGTAAGCTGAATTATCTCACATTTGACATAGACCAAAAACATAGAGAGAGATACTGCAGCTCACCTGATATGCTGGAATGAGTCTGAGTCCTGACATGTCCTAGGCTACAGAGGGTGCTAACGGCAGGTCCTGGGCTGTGGAAAGCCCCAGCCTGAGGCTCAGTCCTTCACATCGCACCAATTTATTTCAAATGATGTTGAATACTCTCAGCTCCCGGAGCACCAGGCAAGGGGTACTGAACACTAGACATTCTCTAAGGAAGGGCCCCAAAATTCTGAAAATCAAGACAAAGTTGGGCACACATATTCAATAGGGAAAACAGAATTAGTTGCCATATAGTAATATTTTAAGTTAAATGGCTTGTGTAGTGTCACACAGCATTTTTGGGACAAAGGGTTAGTCTGTGTGACATTATTAACATAATCCGGTCTAAGAAAGGCTAATTAAAAAGAGCTCTTATTAAAATCAGTGCATCAAGAGGTAATTTGAATATTTAGGCAGAAGAGGAAGGGGTTCATTTAGATGCTGAAGTTAGTCTTCTCAGCTAGCCAATGGAGAGAAGAAGGTACACCTGGAGAGTGTTTTGGAGTACTAACCTTAGGTATTCTAAATTATTTTTCTCGAAGCAAGGAATACCCCATTGAAGGTACAGGTATCCTAGGCTTTTATCTGTGGTGGCAAAAGTTAGATGTTTGAAACCAGCTGATGAATGTTTTGAACTAGCTGACTCAAAAGCTCCCTGATCCCACAGTAATGTAACTCCACATTTAAAAAAAAAAAAAAAAGATCAGTGAGGTTGCAGGGAGTGAGATGGGGGAATATTCTAGGACAGTTTCTAGCAGGTTCACTGAGTTGGTAACGGTCAATTTTTTCGATGGCTTATGACGTATCCCAAAACGAATAGATTTTCATGACAGTGGCAAAAAGCTTTTCTGGGACCTTCAGGAGAATCCCTCTGCCAAATGCAAGTTGTTACAAATGGCAGGAACCCTCAACTTGTAAACTCTGTAAACCCTCCCATAAACCTGAAGACATTTTTGTTGGATGGAAAGTATTAGGTAGGTCTAAGTGTCAATCTTGCAAAAGCAGTGGTTTAAATAAGCCAAACGCTTAGAAGTTAAATAAACATGAATTACAGGTAAGTGAAACCTTAATTTAGTTCTTTTCATATTTTCATTTTGATGTAGTCTTTAAATGGTTGAGAACAGTTTTCTCCTTGATTTTTGTACACAAGAAACTACACTGAAAGAACAACTATTCAATATTTCTTTTATCCTAATTATTCAAAGTGTTTCTTTCTTTATTTTCTTAACTCTACCCAAATCCTTAATTTTTCGTGGCAGAATTACGAATCCCCTACTCATCTTTCTTTGGCTATAATATGAATACTTCAACAGTGTGACTAATTTTTATAATTGTATTTCAGAATTTAAAATAAAACATTAATGGCTGCTACATAATCCAGGATGCCCAAGGCTTGATTTTTAAAATACGTAACCTTATATAGCACTTTGTATATTCAAGCACAACTCCTAATGATAGCACTTGCAATTAGAAGTGAAAATCAGACCCCAAGTCTTCTTATAAGGCCTCAAGAAAATAAGAAACACAATATTAATGGGCTTTTAGTATGAGCTATTTGCCTACCATCACACAAAGAGATTCTGATAGAGAATAACCCATTCCTCCGTCTTCCTCAAACTCAGCTGTGTGACCAAGAAGCTACCTCCAGTTTTCTTGTAATTCCAATCACTGCACGGCCTCCAGCACCTGGAAGTATGCTGGGCAGCAATTCTATAGGTACGAGCCTATCTGGGTACACAACCATTATACATTATCACAGTTGCCCATTTGTGCATTACACCAGACAATGCTGTTAAAAATACAGGCACAGGGAAGGTAAGTCAGAGAGAGTATTATTCTTGGCTATATGTCTTCTAGTGAATTAAATATGACTGGGGCTGAAGATAACTGGCATGGAATAGCTTCATGTCCATATTTTAAGCTATTCTACCCTTTAAAACAGGGTGGTATCACGCAAAACAGTCACTGGTATTGGTTCCTCACTTGTGATAGTTCTCAGATTGTGTCTGGGAATTGTCTCATGGAGTTCTTGATAATCCAGACCAAAACTGTGGCAAGGATATTTACGAGAGTTTACCAGTACAGAGGATCACCTCCCACCATCTAGGAACTTTTCCTGGCATTGTTCAATTTACTAATATAGATAGAACTTATAATGTTCTGCATATTACCTCTCACCCTCCCCGACCCCTCTACCACGTACCCCAAGCATCCATTTCCAGACCTGCTAGAAAAAGGATACTGGCCAGTATGGACTCAGGATCTGACAAAAGAAGGCAGTTCTTGCATTCTCATATACTAGAAGCCAGCCAAGAATATACTGCAATGCATATTTTGCAAGATATTTTCACAGGCATTTGTTGATAAAGAGAAACTTTAATTATTTTTTAAATGACAAAACCCATGTATTTTTCTGAACTGTTTGGCATTTCAGCCCAAGTCTTCAGTTTGAGCAGATATCCATCATGGCAAATTTCATTTGAAGAAAATGCAGTTACATTTACAGTTTGCAGTTGCAAAGTACTGATGATCTTAATGGTAGATAATATTACTAACTCTGCCAAGAGTACATTTACAAAGTAAAGGACAGAAATGGATGCACGACAGATTAAAGCCGTGTAATAAGTTTTGGAGTTCTATATTTTATCTGTGAGAGTTTTGAATGAGTGTGAGTCATCCAGACGAGTCCAAACGAAGAACTTGATATAAAATGATTTTATATAAAAATCTATTTTATAAATCCTTAAATATATTCTTAGGGTTATTTTTAATTGACTCTGTTACAAAGCCATATGTCTTATTTCCATTAATCTAACTGAGCAGAATTCAAAAGCAAACAGAAAAAGAATTAGTCCAAAAGTACCCCTAAAATGGTGAAAAATTGAAGTTGATATTTCTAAAATTGTCAGGACTATAACGTTTCATAATTTATGGGTGGGTTTCTAGGGTCCAATCCTATTGTGCCCATTGCTGTTGGGGAGGTATTAGGTATTATCAAGATTCTCAATGCCCTACCGGTGGTATGATACGTATTTCTTGTTCATCAAAGACATAGACTGTGAGAAACTTACCAGGAAATACAGCTATAATGCAAATGGCAAAATATAATAATAATAATAGGCTTCTTCAATGTAAATTTTTGCATGTGTATATATGTGCACTATATGCACACATTCTACTAGCCGCTTTATCCAGGTGTCTAGTAAAGCCCAGTTCTAGTTCTTAAAACCTGAGAACAAAACCAAAAACAGCTGAAAATATTCACTGTCTAATGTAACTTCTTACCTTCACCTGCTGTTTTCCTAATTACATTCTATTGCATATCTCTAATCTGCTGGGTGACCTTAGTCAAATCACTTAACTTCTCTGCTTCTCAAATTCTCTGCTACCCAGACAGAGATTATAATACTTACTTCCTTCAAAAAGCTTTTTGAGTTCTATGCAACTAAATTTTTAAGTTTTGTAGCATCTATTTGAGCTTTATAAGAGCTACGCAATATCGTTGCTGTTATAGCAATGGTTAGCAGTCTTTCTTTCAAACGAGCACTGGACTCCCTTAAGAGTATATCCCACAGATGTTTTCAGTCTAGCAAGCAGTCCTCTTTTGCTCAGATCTGCAAATGAGTTGAACAACACTGTCAGTAGGGACTGTTTGAAAAGCTGTGTGCCTCATTCAGAAAGTTATTTGCTAGTTCTTGCTCTGTGAAAATAAAGTGGTAATGATCATAAATGGATGAACTTAGTTGCTAAGTTGAGATTTGGAGTCACTGATAGTCCTAGGTGAATATCTTCAACAGAATATCTTTCTTGCACGTGGGAAAATTATTTCTGACAACATGAAAAGTAACATCGTACTATTGCTACTATAACAACTCCATTTTCTATGCGCAACACTTTCAGTCTGGGTTATACTATGATGCCCCTTGCAAAGCTGCATACACTTGCATGGGGGTGAAGGACCAATCACAGTAACCGTCTTTCTCAGAGAGCTGCAATCATTATTTCACATTGACAACTAAAATTAGCAACAAGAAATGAATGAATGCAGCCAGGGACAAGCAGAGGTCATAGGCATCTCTCGGTCGCCTATGACTGCAGCTGGCACAGGAGACAAGTAATCTGTTCTCTTGTAACGGATGGCCCTGCACGGCCATTTCTCACATTCATTAAGTAGCACTGTGAAAGGCTGCAGCTTCTTGAAGTGCTCTTCCCGGGTCAAGGCTGTTTTACATTGCCCACTAAGCAGCACAACAGCTCGAATGACACAATTCAGTCCTTAACAGATACTTGTTCTGTTTAAGTTTAATTAAACAATAAAAATGACTGCAGATCAAATTCTGAATTTCACATTCCCTTTTCACTCCAGCACAACTTTCCTTGATATCAGCATGGGCTTTTAGGGAGTGAAACCTGAGTAAGATTGGCAGGATTGAATTCTCTATCAAAAAACTATCTTGATTAACTGAATCCAACCTAACAGAGCATTCTTGCCAGTTTATATCTTTGCATCCTGGATTCTAATACGGCTGAGGTCTATATTTTATCAGAGAATAGTAGCATTTCATTTGAGTGACAGTGTCTTTGATTATCTCTCTAGCTAAGGTAGCTATATGAACCATCTTCTGGGAAGGAGAAGGGCAGGGGGAAAGAGAAGAAGAAAAAAGAAAGAAGCTGCATGTGCCAGATCTTAACAGTGTCCGTACAAGACTGTTATATCCAAGAACAAGTATAAATTACTAGATGAGTAATAAATATGGAGTCATAAGTGAATGCAGTAAACCATAACACGAAATATCCTCACATTTTGTTCCGTTTACTCTTCAGAAGTAAAGAAAAATCCCCCAGAATGCTAAGAAGTCATAAATGAACAGCTCAGCAGTTTTGCTCTCATCATCTCTGACTTGTTATGGATAACACAGTGTGAAGGTCCTGTAACATGGGGGAGTGTAACAAATGCATCCACTGTTTTCCTATAAGTAAGTCATCCATCATCAGCTAATGCATCTAGCACTGCAAGAACAGGGCAAGACATGATATAAGCAGGTACTCTCACACTTTGTCACCTATATTTTGTCTGCAATAAGGAACTATACCTCAATTAAATCAATGGGGCATTGCACAACAGCAATAAGAAGAAATAAGAAATATTGTTTTCAAAATTAATTCTACTCTTATCAGGGCACTGAAGCATTTCCATTATGCTAATTGTAAATCCAAATGTTGCTAAAAGACATCAGAAAGTTCTGACAATTTCTGCACTGTATCTTGGCAACTTCTCTGGGCACAGGCAGGATTTAAAAAATAACTTTTACACAGCCTCTTCTTTCATTTTTTTTCTTGTAAAATATGAATGCTTGTCCCATAACAAGATAGCATGAGTGTGATCTTCCTCTTATAAACCTTCCTTCTGATTTATAGATTTGAAATAGGAGTGTCTGAAATTGCTTTCTCAAGAAATCTTGTTCTCTGGCAAAAAACCCCTAGATTTCAAAGATGATTCAATTTTCTTAGGAATAGAAGCATTTATGCCTTTCAATAACCACTAAATAAAGCCTTTTATTAGGAATTTTATAAGGAAAGCAAGCCTTTGAAACAGTGGTACATTTTCAGTAGATGTTTAGAAACTGGGATTTCTTATGCTTAAGTTAACATAGTTTCCTCCTGTTTGAGAAAATAACATTTGTTCCATAAATGCATGATTTAGAGACCTATTTCGAAAATTTTAAAATGTTCTACTGCATTATAGTAAATGACTTAGTCAACCAGAGATCAGGAATGGACTGAAAATCTTTTATGTACTCGTACTGGGAACCAGTTTGTCTTTAGATTCCACAGCTTTAAAAATCAAATACTACATACAGCATCTTCACTGCCAAGCATTAACATATTCATGAGCAAAGCTCAACATTTTTCTAATATCTACATAGACCAAAAAATCTACTGGTGGGAATTGTTTTCCTTAATGTCTCCAAGTGAATGTTAGCATCTAACCTACAGGACCAGAAACAAAACCAACTGAAGTCAAAGGAAAGACTTAACGGTTTCAAAGGGCCTTTACTCAGGTCCTAACGGGCAACAATAATGATTGGGAAAATGTAGTTAGATAACGATACAGAGTGGTGTATGGTGACTGTCTTTCAAGCCTTAACTGGTCTGAGAAAGCTACCTGTGTACCTTTTCTAACTTCATAAACCAATATAATAAGACAAGATTGAATACCCTTGTTAATAAATCCTAGGTTCTAATAGCTCATAGAGGTCACAAAATGCATCTAGAGTTTTTTGATGAAAGAAAGTAAACTTGAGTAAATTGGGTTTATTTTTCTGGTGAGCATTCAAATATTGCTCTATTTTTTGTTGTGATTTTGCTTATTTATTTGAGTTCTTTTTGTCCATTGCCTAATATTTTGACAATAGAGGGTTACGTGAAACAGTTATAAGGATGGTGTCATCCTTTTGACATATCTTTAATTGTATCCAGCATTTTCAGTTTCTGTATACTAAAAATTTTTCAATTTCTTTGTAAAAAACTTTGTAATGTTGTCATGAAATTAAGTTTTTGAATTCCTACATTAATAACATTCATTTACAAACGAAGTTTGCTCTCCTGAACCCTAAAAATACACATATTTTGATGTGGGCATGGAATATGATATATTCTTTATAATATAGGATGAATTTATAATCTACTACTCTATGACTCCGATTTTATGAACACTTTCTTAAAGCACTTTGTCTTATTGCATTCTTGAGCCATTTACAAGTTCTACAGCATTGTTAGAGAATTCAGATTATACTGATGGGAGGAAATGTATTACCTTTCAGGTCTGTGAAGTTGATTAATAAACATATGCTGCAGTGAGATTATAATCTTCAGTTTAGGTTTGGGTATTTGTCACAGTGTTTCAGGAAAGACATAATTTTCTGTCAAAATATATAGTGGCTTAGGAAATTTCTGGAGAATCTCTCCACTCTTATCTTTTCATTTTCAATCATATTTTGCATAAAAGATAGGAAATGCAGCGGCTGCTTATAGAGAGCAAGAGGTACTGCTAATTAATAGTAGGTTATATGGAGAACATTGATGTGTAATGATGGTATCCCTATTTATTCTTTATATAACCTTGATTTAGCTTGCTTCGGCATCAAAATACAATACGGGAAGCTTTCTAAGGTTTCTCTGCTTTACTGACTTGCATTCTTCTTTCAAATGTTAACAAATAATTTTTCTCCTCAACATTTAGCTCAACTTTCTATGCTTTTCCTCTGCTGTCTCTGTTAACTTTGCAACTGCATTATTTGACTCTTCCAAAACTTCAGATATAACTTAGAAAGGCAATACACAAAACAACACTCCCACTGCTAAATATAGAGGCAATATATCACTAACATCAACCAAATCTCATTTTATTTGAACAACATAGATCACTTCCTTCTTCTTAACTTTAACCTTCAGACTATAATCCTAGATGTTATTTCACGAGTGCTATCATAAATCCCAGACTATAATCCTAGATGTTATCTCACGAGTGCTATCATAAATCCACATTCTTATGCTAAAATGTCAAGCCTTTTAACTGGTGCACCCACATATGTTCGTTATCCTGATTCTAAAGTTAACTTGGGTGCTATACTAAATTTCAGATACTCAGCTCGATATCTCAGTGTGGTGGGGATCTGGCTGGTTCCCTAGCAATAGGGAGACGTAAAATTTTCCAGCCTGCATTACTTAGTGACTAGGTCTTCACATCCATTCCTTTAGAGCTACTGTAGCCACACTGATCTGTTTTATATGCAGTCACTCACTTCTGCTAACATCCATGTTACTGAATTTGGAAGTTATCACATATTCAAGCATAACAGAGCAATTATTCCAGGGTTATAGACTGAACGGGGCACGTGCAGTAGGGAATGTCTCCTAGCTTTATGGCTATAGTACCATTATTCTGAATGGAGGTGGAGGACCTCAGTAAGCTAGAACTTTCCAAATATCCTTTGAGATGAGATCAGGTGTACCGTACTTCCTAAAGTTCTCAGTTTATACACATGAAGATTTAACATCATGTTCAAACACTGTAAGCTGTATAGAAAGAAAGAGTTACACAGTGCTAGTCCATTTTCTGATAAAGGCTGCTGATTGAGGGATATCTAATTCTTTCAGTTATAATGACTCCCAAGTTCTTGCAACAAGTCTGCTGAACAAAACACTCCAGAAGTGCAATGTTTCCACCTCAGTTACTTTCCCAGAAGACAGCCATTGGTGGTGCAGCTCTGCTGGTTCTGCTCCAGCAGGTGACAATCCCTTGGAGCTTTCTTCTAACTCTGCACCTAGATAGACTTGAACATTACTTCCAACCCTTGCAGTAAATCTCTAGAAAGTGAAGTTGCTTGAGTAGACATAAGGAGTTACAAATTCTATCACTGTGCCATCCACTCCACTATCTGATCACCATTTCAACAATGCAAACATTCAAATGTTGCATATGCCACCTCCATAAATCATCAATTCCAACAGGCTCATTGATTCTATTTAAAATAATTAATTTTTGGAATGTATGTTGCTTGCATTTATGATACAATAGTCTACCTAACTAAGGCAATAAAGATTTCTACCTAGGTGTGCATATATTATTTCTATCTCAAGGAACAAGAGTGTTTTAAAAGGACAGACAACTCAATTTAAAAAGAAAACAATAAAAAGACTTTTTAGTTCAGTGTCTTGGAGATAGAGTTAGGATTATTTTCACGTAATCCTGTAAAATAATATATTTTACTATTTTAAATATTGAAAGATACAATGCACCAATTTCTTTTAAAGATTAAGCTGCTCTATAGACGAGATCAGCTTGGAAATAAACTCTTAGAAAGGTTTTAACAGAAGTTTTTCAGCTCCTGTAACATGTATTTTTATGTGTTACTTACTCTTTGTTTTAACAATTAATACTTGTTTTTCTTCCTATTACAAAGAAAAGTAATCAGTATGCAAATTCATCTAAATAAAACATGTTTGTCTGGTGACTTGGTGTCTTGGAATTACCAGTAACATAAGTGACTTTCTGTGCTTTCTGATGATGTCTGTAAATTTTCAGGACCTCGGGATTATGGCTGACCTGGCTGTTTGGTGGATGTGCGGAATACATCATGTAAGACCTAATGATGACTGCTAATTAGAATAACCAAATTCCCTGGTTGCTCTTTCATAAATTAGGAAGAAGATGGATTTTTTATTAAGAAGATACAGTTGATTAACCGTAAAACTTCTTCAGAAATTGAGATGAAATATACTTTTTAGTTAAGATAGACTACTACATGCAGTCATGGAAATTTTTGATACTAATCTTCTGAGAGTCACTAGAACTCATATTTGCATAAACAGTTGCATGCACTGACTTATTATCCTATTTTTTTCGAAATAATTCTCTTATAAGAATATGTTACAACGTATCATTTTTCTGACTTGTTCTGTACCTCTTTTGTTCTACACAAATAGCAGCTGTTAAAGGGGACTTTGAGACAATGATATTAGAGGACACTGTTCTGCTATAAAACAGTATTTACTGGAGTACATCCTCAAAGAGTTTACATCAGTTACCCTCATACAAAAATCTCATCCACAAGTGAGAAATTTATTTTACATACTTTTCTCTCTAACTTACACTTACACTCACTTGAGTGTAAACTCACTTACATCAAGTGCAGTTTGCTCACAGTTTTGTGTAGATAATCACATTAGTAAGGCATATGATATTTTCCTGCAATACTTATATAATAAAATTCTTAATGTACAACAATGTGTAACCATGGTCATACCAGTATGAAAGCATATTTACACCCAAAGTGTGTATTCTTCCTATCTGTATAGAAGTACAATATGCTGACTAAAGCACATTTATATGACTATACAAACTATACGTAAATGGAAGCTTTTTACTATAGTGGTATACTCAAAATGATGTAAAGGTAAGGTGAAGACAAATCCTAAAGCCATGTTATATCATTTTGGCCTGTAGAGAGGCTATACCACATAAATCAAATCAATTTATAAAGGTTCTTAAGGCAAAGGCAAAATTAAGCCCTTTTTATCTTGTTATATAACGCAGCTTGTGCCTTTTAAGTAAATGTTGAGTACACTGATAGTTGGAAGACTTTAAATCAATCAGGACACAATCACAGGAAAAGATATCACAGTAACAAACGTGTCTGGTGTAATACCATAGGTTTTGTTTATTAACTGTTATCTAGTTTAACAACCATGAGACTACAAGAGAATCTGTGCATTTTGTATTGTGATTAGGTCAACCCTTCCGGGTGGGTGGACAAAGTCTTATCTGAGTTGGAGTTTGATGTTTCCATCAGTGATATTTGTCTTCAGTCCAAAATCGCACACACAATCTGAAGTCCATGTAACAAGGTTATTCAAAATACAGCTTTATCTTTAAATATCTTTAACAGAAAAATGCAGAAAGTTATGCCTTGATCCATGCCATTGGATGGTAATGTTACTAATATGTATGCTGTTCTAAAGTATAACACAGAAATAGCTCCTAAGCAAAAGAATATATAACAAACTCCCTGTTTCTCTATCGATACTTTCGTCATACAAAGAAATGATGCACATTTTGAAAAACAACAGGTAAGCTAGTATTTGTATTTTTCTATGTCATGGGACTTGTTTGCCTCTGAAATTTAGATATGCTTTTAATAAACATGAGCTCTTGTTTTCTCCAAGGACCAGTTATAAAGTATACAATCTTAATATTTCCCATTAAGATGCTGCACTACAGGACTTCTTTCATTAAGCTAAAAGGTAACATACGATATAAAAGCAAATGCTTTGATTTGCATTATGCCATAATCATGTTCCTGTTAGGCAAGGAAACATAGCTGGAAATAATTGTTTTTTTAAAACCTCTAGCTGAACATGTTCCCATGTGTCAGTAAAAACAAATGCACATATAAAATGTGAATTAAGAAAAAAACCCTGAGATGTGGTAGAGCTTACCTGAACACTTCTTAGCAGATCTGCTGCTTAGCTGTCCAAAGCCTGTGAGTCCCTGAAATAGTGAGACAGAATAAACTCAATGTAACCATCATGTAGCCTACTAAATTCACTTTAACATTTCAGATTCAAATGATAAAACATATGCTTCATAAAGTATTCAAAAAGAGTTAGCATGCAACTCCAGCTGGAAGAGATTTTGTTCACAAACTGAACAGTAATAGGCCTCTAGTTATTCTCATCAAAAAAGTAAACCAATCACATTGACAAAAAGCCACTGTAAACAAAAAAACTGTATTTAAAGGATTAACAGTTTTGGTATCCCTGCCATCAAGTCTTCTGTTCTTTCTTCATCAAAATTGAGGTTATATATTTGTTGTTAGCAAGAGTTGCATTACTGTTATTGTTAATTTTAGTTCTGTTTATTACCTTGAGGGTTATGTATTGTAGAATAATTCTGTTGTCACTAGTTAATGTTAATTAGTTGTTTTAATAGCCTATATACCTATTTGTTATCTTTTGGTAGGTTTACTTTTTTAACTATCAGTAACTTAATAACTGAGAATATTTAACATTACTGTTGCATACTCAAAATTACAGAGTTACTATTAGTGTTACCTGTTTAACGTTTAGTCATCCTTTGAGTCCTGCGACATATTTCCTTAATAATCATCAGCCATCAATCTGATAGTCTCAAAAGAAATATCAGCCCTCTAAACTGCCTTCAAGGGCGGTGATATTTAGCACTGAAAATTACAAATAAAGTTTTTGAAGTTGAGTACCAACAAGTGGGCAGTGACACTGATGACTTGTTTATCAAGACAAATTGTTATATACTACGAAAATGCAGTCAACGCACTCCTCTGAGTGAAAACAAATATGTGAATCTATGCAATGCTTACATGTTGAATGGGATATTTAATGTGCGGGGAAACTCAAAGGTTGAAGAACTAGCATTTAGACAGTCTAACAGTGGTAAGTGGTAATCTTACCTCTTTAAACTCCATTACATTCTCACGAGAGACATGCTAATACAAACAAGTCAATCAGAGTTTGTGTTTAGCAAGATCAAGCTTAGAGGATAGTTTAAAATCCATTTATTGTTCTAAAGCATTTTTTTCCATTAACATGTTATACATTAGTGGATACTAACCATGACTCATGTAACAGTTTAGTTTGTTAACTTTTAAATTATTTAACAACCAGAAGTTATTAATACAACTTTTAAAGTCTTACACAAAAAATCTTAAAACAGGCTTGGGTTCATTTTTGTAATTTTTATATATAAAACATTTTAGGCATCTCTTGAAAAAGAAATAAAGCAGGCATTTAAAGCTAGAAAACAAGTAATTCCAAATTTAGTTTGTTACAAAAGGTTTCAGCTTTATTGACAAATTATGGCAAACATATTTGACAAAATTATGGTTTCCTATTTAGAGAAGCTTACACATGGAACTTTATGTGATTTTTTTTTTAACAAATACAGGTTAAAACACTGAACAAATTCAGTTAGCTACATACATACAGTAGCTGCTTGTTTTCAACCCCATTAAAACAGCATTTAAAATTAAATTTACAAACTTAATATCGAACATCTTAATCTGAACTAACATATATTAAAAAAGACAGGTTAAAACATCTTATCTACAGCTTGATTATTGTCTGGTTCAAATAAAAAGAGGAAAAAAAAAAAGAATCATATTACAGTCTTTTAGCAACCCTAAACAAAAACTCCGTCTTAGCTAGTATGTAGAGAGACTCAAGATCTGTAACAGTGTCATGCTTTTTAAGTTACACACAGCAATGAATACAACCAACAAAACATCATCTTTGAATGGTTTATAGACAGTGCTTGCCAAAGATTTTTTGTTTTTGTTTTTTAAGTCCGTGTTATAAAATAATACTAATGCCAATGTCACTCCAATGTTATAGGAAATACAGGTAGTACATAGGATAATAATGAGCAGTAATTCCTAGGATAGAAAAGAAATGGACTATTACTTGTCTTGTTGCTGTTTATGTGGAGACCACAGGCTATTAATTGTCTTTGTGATGAGGTCACAGATGAGGAAGACCTTCAATATCTACCATAGGGGTGTTCCCTGTAACCCCCTCTGGCTGACCTTGGAGGTGGTGCCTTTAGGCTGGAACGGGTTGTGGCCCATTCTTCTTGTGCTAAAAACAGAAGAAGAAAACATATGTTTTGTAAATGTCTCAACTTGAAAGAACAAAGTGATCTCACCACTAATGACCGTAAAAATTCTAGAGGGTTTTGGCTGAAAGCTTAACAAATGAGATGATGTTATGATCCGTTTCTTTATCCTTCCCAAAAAACTTACAGAGAACTATCCTTTTGCTTTTCTACACTGACAACTTGTCTAGCTCTGAATGAAAAAAATTTTTTTTCTTCTTCACTTTCAGCCGAGATCTAGTTTAGCGGTAGTACAGGCAGCTCTGGAAAAATCACTGCACTAGTCTGCCAGTTCAGAATTTATTCTGTATTTTGGGCTTCTAGCATTTAAGCTAAAGCACCAATGTGAATAGCATTTAATGCAGCTGCTATGTTAATAAGATCAGGAATTGAATCATAAAAGGATAATTGAAATATATTTGATTTTCTATTTCAATTTGAGGCAAAAGAAAGAAACTAATGGAAGAAAAAGAATACGTAGAAATGAAGCTACTACATTAAGCAAATAGTTTTGCCAAATAGCTTTTACTCTGCATTTTATTTAGAATACATTTTTTTAATTTGTGTTAATGAAATATGTTGAAAAGAATACATTAAAAATCATAAGACTCATTCAGTTTGTGCAGAGATTTTACAGATAAGATATTTATGGAAGTTAAGCCTTCCAAAGGAGCAAACAGGAGGCTACGTAGAGGAGTAGCCTAGTGGCTGAAGCCAGACCCCCCAAACTTGAACTCTGTCCTAAATCAGCTAGTAGACTACGAAGTAGCTTCTCTCCTTTTGTCTGCTGGTGACATTCAACTGATCACACACAGAGTGATTAAAGTGGTAATGCAAAAGTTGCACTATATCATCCAACTTAGGTCACATCTCAACGCAACATCCAACCTATCAGTCCTACAATACGTCTGACATACATACACACGTTCATCAGTCAGCTTCAAAATCTCAACATATCCCACACGAAGTTATCTGATAATCTACCAAAATTTTTAATGAAACATAGAAGGTATCCAGAAATTTCAGTGTGGCAAATGTTAGTTATTTTTAACATTGTTTCATTTTATTGGTGATCAATATGTTTGCATTACAAATATGTGTAGAAGATTAACGCTTATAAAATCTAGTTGTAGGAGTCAAGCCTTGTGACGCTGCGAAAAAAAAAAGAATGTTTTTTAATGTGCGTAAAAACAGACTGGAAAGAGGAGTTTAAAAGGTTTGAAGGTGTCTGGGAGATGATGAGAAAAGGAAGGAAAGCTGTAAATTGATGATATAAGACTACTTGGTATTGATATCAAAATAAAATTAATTTATTACTATATTAAAATAGCTCATTTTCGCTACGCCTACAGTGGTGGAGATTTTACTTCATTTGTAAGATAGATAACAGACTAATATACCAAACTATCCAGTCTTGGACCTGTGATGAACACTTGAAATATGTGAGGTACTTGTACTCATAAATTTAAAAATCCAAATGTGTCCACCTTTTAAGGGGCAATTACCTATGTGCACTCCGTTTTAGGGCAAAGAAAAAAGGTAGGTTCAAAACACCACTGAAGGTAAATTAATGTTTCACCTTCTGCTGAAATTGCAAGAAATGCTCACGCATTCAGTTGCAGCGGAAAGGTGGATTCACAAAACACTGTCTCAGCTGAGAGGTGGTCAGTGATCGCATTAGTGTAAATAGTCTTATTTTTTAATTCAACGTAACAAACGTCTACCTGAGACAGTGCTCAGTCAGACGCCATATCTTAGCTGAGAGGCAATAGCAAACACCTAAGAGGTTACAGAATGAAACAAATTCTGGCAAATCCTTAATATGGCAACCACTAGTGTTTTCCCAATGCTTTAGAAAGGAGAGTGTGATATTGGTATTGGTGATGGGAGATATTGCCAACAATGAAACACCATTTTTTTTCCAAATTATCACAAGGCAGAACATGGCTGATGTTACCTAGTGGTTGCCTGGGCACAGACTATTTCATAAACTAGAGGCAGAGTGAATTTTGAGTGTGACCAGTTAGTAGTGCTGTTTGATCAAAGACCAGATCCAGGCCAATGGCCTGAACAGCAATGTAGGCACACACCATTTTTTGCATGTTTGCATTATTTTCAACTGTGAATGGGCCTAAATGCATGTAGTAGTAAGATGCTTATCTTCTGCCTTTTATCTTCTAATGAGCTTCATCTGCTCCTTCTGTATAGATGCTACTGGCCCACCACTCCTTGCAGACAGTCCCTCACTGCAATCACGGATATTTCCCAAAGTCACAAGGCGCAAATTTACCCCTCAAACCTTATCAGACTGTGCAAAGACAGTTTATAGTTTTCTCATACAGATTTCTTTCCAGTCTTGGTCAGCCATTACTAACGTACAGATTATTATGCTAGTGCAAGTAAAATATTATATATCCATTGATCTTATTGTCCGAACTGGTTTTAAAAAGGAAAAAAAAAAAGCATTGCTGATGCTCACAAAAAATTAATTCTTCCTGGCCATCTCTGCAGTATGAAAGTCACCACTGTCTGTTATACGTATCATTTGACTTTCAGAAATTCTTCCTCTATACTATACGAAATCCAGCATATATGCATCTTTTTTTTTAGGAAAAAACAATATCCCCCTTAGAAAATCAGAATACCTATCATTTTCTTACCTGACTAATTGGTGTATCTAATCTTGCTACAGATCTACAACCACAAAAAGTGGGTTATATACCAGTGACTCCAAGAGTGAGCAGAGGCAACAGAAAAAAATTTTACTGAACTGAAGCATTTAAGTTAATGAAAGTGGGTATGATTTTGTTGTGGTACCAAGTTTTTGCTAATCACTGCTGACTTTTGCAGTCCAGTAAGGAAATAATTAGCTGGCTCTAGACTAAAATACTGAATGGTTAAAACCGGTATCAAAGACGGCTTTTGTAAAAAAGGAAAGAACGCTCTATGAAAATAGAAAAATGAAAGTATAAAACATAAAAAGCATGTTAAAATTTTGGAAGCTATTTCTTTCTTCTCTGGAAAATGTCTTCACTTCAGCTACATCTCATTATCTCATTGCCTTAGGAGAGGCTGGGGGTGTGCCTGGACAAGATCAGCAGCAGAACTGAAGTGAGGCTTAGGCTGGTACGTATTTGGAGTAGATGTCCCAGAAGAAGAGTTGGTGGAAGCTGCTCTTGATATGGAACCAGAGACATTTCTATTGCAATTTTTTGGGGCATTCCACTTATTTTCTTTTTCCTTGAGTTTCTCAGAATGTTCTCTTTTTGAATAGTAGGGTTTTTTACGGTCAAACGAAACCAAAGTTTACTGTGGAAAGCTATTGCCTAGGGGGCTGAAGAAGTGGCAGCCAATATGATATAGTCCTAAATCCTCAGGTCTCCCATCCCTACAGGGAATCACTTTCCACACAATGAATTTAAAAAACTAGCCTCTGCAGTATGTTTCATTACACCCTTTAAAAATGGCATTTTGCTGTAAATGTGCTGCAGCTTCAATTACCCCTTGCTGAAGTGTTACTGTATTTGCAAAGAGGCCTTGGGGAGAAGTAAGATTTAGATAAAAAAAAGAGAAGCTTTATTTATATTAATGAAAATGACTGAAGTAGTAAAAAAACTCACTAAATATGCAACACAAAGACAAAACAATTTGTTTCTTTAGAGTCTCCTCCCCTAATTCCTGACTGATTTGCCTTCATATAAAGGAGAAATGCAAGGTCTTTCTGTCAGTACTCATATAGTAAAAAATAGCATTGTTTTACGAATTTGAAGAAGCTATTTTTCCTCAGCTAACGGTGTTCTTAAGGTAAATTTCTGCTGTGGCTGTAGCAGCTTCTAACATTGAACAAAAACAGAAACCATAATTTGTGGAATAAGTCTATTAGACTCTTTGTTTCATTAGCATGGTGGACCTATGTGGTTGATTCCTAATGTTAACATGGAAGGATGATGCTCAAAACTTATTTATATCTATTTGGTAATACCATCATCAAAATATGAGAGGATGTTTAATAGCTAGCAGATATTCCTGACATGGCATGATAGACTTTATGGTATTTACAGGTGAATTTGTAGCCAAAACATAGAAAAAAGGTTTGAGATTACAGCCTCCAGCTGTGAAAACCCTGGTCTCTACCACTCAAATTGCAGTGAAGGCTTATATCTCTACTGTGGAGAAAGCCAGATGCTACGAAGCAACACTGTGAACAGTCTCTGAACCATACCATGCCAATATATTGGCATCAGAATGCTGCCCCACCAAAAAAGAAATCAGTTTATTAATGTTTTTATAATGGACTTAATATAATGATTTATAATTTATTTATAATATAGATAGAAGATTAATATATCTGCATGCTAGGTAACTAAATGTTCCTTGAAGTGCAGACAAAGTTGATCTTTCACATCTCAGTTCCAGGATTCTAAGGTTACCTTCTTTTTCCTTTCAGCATCAGTCAGGCCTCCTGACAATGGAAAGCTCCATCTTCAGCCATAGTCTTAAAGGCTGGAACCCATGTAGACTATTGAGTAGATTTGGTCAGATTGTTACCTTTCTACACATGCACACAGAAGGCCTTCAGCCATTTGGGTGCCTAAAATGAGTTTCATTAAGTCCCAATATCATTATATTATATTTTATGCCATGTAAGACAGGCTAAAATTAAGTAATTCCTGTATGCTGACATTGCTATTTTAGACCTCAGTTCTTCTTCAGTTGGTGCCTAAGTACTGTATTAAATGTGGACTAAATTTTCATATATAATGCATGTTAAGTAGTTCATGCATGGCAGAATCAGAATGAAAGCTAAAATTTATTTCTTGGTAGAAATTTCTTTCTACAAGTTTCAGCTGGTAGTTTTGCATCTGCCATTTAGGAAGGAAATAGTGCAAAACCATTTCAGTCTTGTATCAGCAAATTAGATTGTAATTAGCAGTCTTAAGGATGTTGAACACATATACAATTAGCAGCATAGTTGCAAGGGGCTTGCCTAGCGCTAAATGACACAGCCAATGATCTTAGTTGAGCACCTAGTCTAGGTGACTGGCAATCAGCCAAAGGTTGAAACACCAATTAGTCAGCAGGAGAGCATGCAGTGCTCTGTCATGAGAGTAACTAACTGGCAAAATCAAAGATGCTCTGGTATATTCTGCATAGGAAATACAGCAGACGGTACAGGTCACATAAAAAGGTAAGCACACACAAGACTGAACCGCTAAGTTGTGGCCATATTTAGTTTCACACAGCATTTAAGTAGGTTGTGACCATACTAGCATATCAGTCTAACATCTACCCCTCCAGTAAACACTATTACAAAAATTCCAGGTCTGATCATCCTTCTGACCTACTCTCTTCTCAGATTGTATGGGGCTGTCCTTGTTTCTGAAATAACCATCTGTTCATGTTAATGTTTAGTTCAGTTATTTTTTTCCTGTAATTTTCCTGCTTTTTTTTTTTAGTAGTTTAGTAGTTCTCAATCCTCCTGGACCACTGAACCATTTCAAAATTTTTTGCTGACTACCCTGCATCTTTATTATCAAACTTCACCAAAAACACAGCAAAAGCATTTCATTCTACTACTTCATCAGTTTTGTGAACCATATGGAGATCCTACATTTTGACATACAAGGAACAGGAAAGGCACCACATCTCTGGCATCTGTAAAAAGGAAGCAATTTTTTTGCCTACTTTTTAAATAGAAAATAATTTTAAAATACTTCCGCGCTTTAAGGAAAATGAATTGATGACGTATCATATTTTCAGAAGGTTCAGTGGAAAAAAAACCATGTATAAATAAGTGGAAATACACATGTAAATGGATTTTTTTACCAACCATTAAAATTATGCCAGGATGATACACACACACAAAAAGAAAATTACTATGTACAAATAACTACAAAATATTTCTGCCATGTCTTCTCTGCTCTACTCTGATTACTCTGATACTTTCAGATCCAGAAAGGAAGAAAGATTCCCTTTCAACAGCCACATGTGTCATGTCAGATAAACCTTCTGAACAGAATGGTGAGACTTTCTAGCAAAACCTTCTAAGTATATAGCTTTAACAGGGACAGAGCCACCAAAAGGCCCACAGCCTAGGGAAAAGGACGATTGCCCTCTTGCACGGTGAAGCCAAATCTCCCTGTCTCCTTTGGCGTGTATTTGGTTCTAGCCCTAACTGAAACATAGGAATATATCGTTGCCAGTACATGGCGAACGCAATGGAAGGACACAGCAGTCTCACTACTTCCTGTAAATATGTCATGATTTCCAGCTTCCTACTCGCTAGCTGAAACAGTAATCCCCAAAATAGGTTAGAAAGTCTATTTTTGTTATTGCAATTGCATAGTTGGCTATACCGTGGAAGGTAAGACCCTTTTTGTGCTTTCCTTATAAAAAACTGGTATCTTTGAGAATGTGTTATCTAGTTAATATTATTGTTACACCTATTAACAAAAAATGTAGGCAAGAAAACGTTATCAAATAATTAGCTATTCAGTGATTCCACTGTATTCACTGATTGTGACTTCTTTTTACTTATGACTTCACATATTTATCTGGCTACTTCCCTTGCCTATTTTTCTTACATCTTCTTTTTTATGGGAGTCTATAACGGCAGCTTTGGAATGAACAAGTACGTTTACTGCTAAATGACCTACATCCAAATTTGATTCCAAGCCCAGTCTTTGGATCTACAATTTTGATTCTATGAGTTTTACAGATGACCTTTTTTGGGATACAGTACTCATCACAAGGGTGACAGGAGAGAGTAATTTGGCATAATGCCCTTCTAGTACAGAGCAGGGAAATAAACCCAGTATTTGCACTCTATAAAAAAATCTTAAAACTTGGGTATGACATATAAAAATGGAATAAAACAGGGATATATTTTAAAGAATACAAACAAACACACACACACAGACAGGAAAAGAAGCTTTGAAAGAGACAGAGAAGTCACAGAACCACAGAATCACAGAATCACAGAATCGTTTAGGTTGGAAGGGACCTCTGGAGATCATCTAGTCCAACCTCCCTGCTCAGGCAGGGTCCTCTACAGCATACTGCCCAGGATCACATCCAGACGGCTTTTGAATATCTCCAGCGAAGGAGACTCCACTACCTCTCTGGGCAACCTGGTCCAATTCTCTGGCACCCTCACAGTCAAGAAGTTTTTTCTCAGGTTCAGATGGAACTTCCTGTGGTTCAGTTTCTGCCTGTTGCCTCTTGTCCTGTTGCTGGGCACCACGGAGAAGAGGCTGGCCTCATCCTCTTGACACTCCCCCTTCAGATACTTGTACACATTGATGAGATCGCCTCTCAATCTTCTCTTCTCCAGGCTGAACAGGCCCAACTCTCACAGCCTTTCTTCATAGGAGAGGTGCTCCAGCCCTCGAATCATCTTGGTAGCCCTCCGCTGGACTCTCTCCAGGAGTGCCGTGTCTCTCTTGGACTGGGGAGCCCAGAAGTGGACACAGTACTCCAGGTGAGGCCTCACCAGGGCTGAGGAGAGGGGCAGGATCACCTCCCTCCACCTGCTGGCAACACTCTGCCTAATGCACCCCAGGAGACCATTGGCCTTCTTGGCCACAAGGGCACACTGCTGCCTCATGCTCAACTTGTTGTCCACCAGCACTCCCAGGTCCTTCTCTGCAGAGCTACTTTCCAGCAGGTCAACCCCCAGCCGGACTGGTGCATGGGATTGTTCCTGCCTAGGTGCAGGACCTTGCACTTGCCTTGGTTGAACTTCATGAGGTTCCTCTCCGCCCACCTCTCCAGCCTCTCCAGGTCCCTCGGAATGGCAGCACAGTCTTCTGGTGTGTTAGCCTCTCCCCCCAGTTTAGTATCATCAGCAAACTTGCTGAGGGTGCACTCTGTCCCTTCCTCCAGGTCATCGATGAATATATTGAACAAGACTGGACCCAGGACTGACCCCTGGGGGACACCACTAGCCACAGGCCTCCAACTAGAGTCTGTGCCACTGACCACAACCCTCTGAGCTCTGCCATCCAGCCAGTTCTCCATCCACCTCACCGTCCACTCATCTAGCCCACACTTCCTGAGTTCACCTAGGAGGATGTGATGGGAGACAGTGTCAAAAGCCTTGCTGAAGTCCAGGGAGACAACATCCACTGCTCTCCCCTCATCTACCCAGCCAGTCATTCCGTCAGAGAAGGCTATCAGGTTGGTCAGGCATGATTTCCCCTTGGTGAATCCATGCTGACTACTCCTGATCACCTTCTTGTCCTCCACGTGCTTAGTGATGGCCTCCAGGATGAACTGTTCTATCACCTTTCCAGGGACGGAGGTGAGGCTGATAGGCCTGTAGTTTCCTGGCTCCTCCTTCTTGCCCTTTTGGAAGACTGACGTGACATTGGCTTTCTTCCAGTCCTCAGGCACCTCTCCTGTTCTCCATGACCCTTTGAAGATGACGGAGAATGGCCTAGCAAAATACCTTAACTACCTTTTAGTAAGCAATTGAGTGCACTTCTTCTGAGGTTTTCCTACAGAATGAAACAGCAGTTGTGGAGTGAATATTCAAGAGAGGTGATGTGGCTGTCGCTGTGGCCGGGCCATTTGCTGCAAGTCTCTCTACTTCTTATTCAGGAAAAATTATTTTTCTCTGCATTTGTTTTCATTTTTCCCAGAGGCCTTTAATATAAATTATATAAATAAGCTCAGCATCAACAGCACTTCGGATTTTTCTCCCACCTCAGTGAATATCGCAACCATTAGCTTTGAATCACACTCTCTTCACTTATGCTACCTTGCCCCATGAATGTTGCTTTTCTATTTGTTGACTTGCACAACTTCAGCAAGAAGGAAGAATGGGCCATTCCCTCATAAGGAGACGTCAGGCAGCTTTTGCTGTTGCCATTCCGAGAAGAGAACAGAAAGCTCCAGCATGAGGATACTGCATCAGAGATGCACAGCATCTTCCCTTCTGCTTCTTTCAGATGTGTCTTAAAAAAAAGACACCACAGCTGTGTGGTGCTACAACATGCTCATCAGATCAAATTCCCAAGAAATTTAAACGTGTAGGTGAAGCCGAACTGATCTTTCCCAGGTCAGTAAGCTCAAACTGGGATGAAACATCAGGGACTTGCACAACTTTTGAGTCAAATAGGAAGCCCCCAAGTGAATTTGAGAGCCTCAGAGTTAGGCAGCTAATGGGCAGGGACTTTTTGGATCACAGTTTTGAACTGGGTGAACATCCTGAATCTTTGTAAACTATAATTTAATTATTTTTTCTCTGGTTTGGCCTTAAGAGCTTCGATCCTATAAAACAAGCATTTACCTCTAGGTACATGACTTCATTGATAACTATTTGATTGATTAAAGTTAGGCACATGCTTAAGATGGATACTGTTTGGATTTTTGCCAAAGAATATACAAGACATTTTGTAAGGGACACTTACTGTCTTTAACAATGTAGGTGTGAATGAGAAGAATACTGGATGAAGATGAGTTTAAGCATACTTTGGAAAACTTGTTAGAAGTACAATGTGAAAAGAAAGGAAGAAAGAGAGTAAAATGATTCAAAAGCGTTGTCAATGATCTTCAAACCATTTGAAGTAAAATATATATATGTAAAAATGAAAATTTATTTGTGGAGAATTTTCAAGTAGCTAAGGGATATAAATCAACAGATAAATAATTTGCTGTTAATATCTTTAGATCGTTATGGTCAAAGAATCTTATTTTAGTGAAGATGTGGAGAAAGAATTACTTTATGGCAATGATAACAGCATTAAATCTGTATTTTTATCATAAATAACAACAAAACACTATTATTTGGGCTACCATTGGTAACCTAACTATAATGAATGCTGCTGAGTAAGTATGGCATTTTAAGTTATAGAGTTAAATGTTTCACATAGGACCTCTAAACTTACATATCGTAGGATATTTTTATAATACTTCTGTTAAATTAATCTGAAATGCGTTGGTGTAAGATCTGATTTTAGGTTCTAATTACCACAGTTTAACGGCAATAATTATACATTTGTTGTTTTTTATTCTCACCCTCTGTCATAACCCTGGGGTGAGACAGACTATTAGCAGTGTTATTGTGAGATAAGCGTGAATATCACAGTGTGGAGGGAGTTTTATTTTCTTCTTATTTTCATGAGAAATTAATTTTCTATTACTTTAAAGTGATACATTATGAAATGTGCAGTGATATAGTATGCCATGTCTGGAATTATGTAGATGTTTATTTCTATATGAACCTCAATATTACTGGGCTTTTTTTTTAGATTCTCCAAATCTATAGTTCCCATAGTGAAAGGCAGTAAAATGATTGCATGAAATACTACATATGATAAGAAAGTTTTGCATAGTTTATTTATTCTTATTCTGTCGTGTAAAATGATTCATAGTTCAGGAGTAATAGAGGAAGCACAGCAAGCCTCTATAAATTAAAAACACTCTGCTTTCTTGTGCTACATGTGAATTTTTCTGCAGTGTACTACCATAATTCACTAAAGTACAAATGCTTTAGCTTATACAGTCTGTTAAAAGATTGTGACAGGTTTAAATATGGAATTTTATGAAGAGTTATAACCTAATTAAAACAGTGATTTGACAAAACAGCAGTAACTTTAATATCATCCCCACAGTTGCCATCATACCTGAATTTAAAGGGCACTCACTTTTCTTCAGTCTTTCAAAACCATACTCTTACAACAAATCATAAATCTCTTCTGAGGAAATGAGTACTATTTGGGAGACAGCTAAGGTGATTCCTCCAGTAAAAGACTTGAGAAAATTTTGCAGGAAATCAAAAAAATGTTTGTGGCAGTTCACTCTGTCCCACAGATTAGGAACTGAAATATATAGTATCTATGATACCCTAGTAACTATCTATGAGACTGGAATGACTGAAATAGAAAAGACTAAAGAGAGGCAATTTATTTGGTGCATTTCTGTCCAAATTCAATAGCAGTCTTCAATGAATCCTGTTTCTGGTGGGAGAAATGCAGAAACAAGGAGATTAAATCTGTACAAGAGGGTTCAGGAACACTTCTGAGGTCCCAGGGCTGGGTGCAAACCTGGTGCCCACTCAGAGAGAGATCCAGTTGTTCATCAGATGTCCCTCTTCCCAAAAAACAAATGTGGACTCACTGGCCCATGGCACTGACTGACTTCTGGAACAGAACCAGGACGCGTCTGGCAAGGTCAGTAGCCTGGGCAGCTGGAGAGGGAGCAGGACTCACAAACTTCATCTATGTTAGCAGACAGTGGAATATAAACAAGAATGATCTGTAGATGAAGCAGCGGATGCTGAGGACCTGATGTTTGTGCTAGTTTTCTGGATTTTTTTTTTTTTTCCATTTCAGACTGGCCCCAGTTTGACCCTCTGGACTGAATACACACGAGCAGCCTGAGTGCATCCTCTGGTTTAGTTTCAGTTTAAAGAAATCAAATCATATACTCGGAGTGATGTGAACTGAAGTGCAATAAGTGAAAGCAATTGCAAAATCTGCCTCAGAAGCACATTCCTGGTCCTATGCTAGTGTAGCAAGACCCAGAATGTACTAAAGTGCCTGTCTGTTGCTCCGCCTCAGCACAGCTGAAAAAATCTGCCATGCCAGAACAACCGGAGCCCTGTTGCAGCTTGGCATTTCAGCTACTGGTGAGTATCAAGGACTTAACAAAAAGAATATATGAACTTTAACCTAAACTGGAGCTCAGTGTAGTCTTTAGACCTGAAGCAGGCTCAAATGGGATGAAGTATCTTTTCCTGTCAAAACTAGGCCAATCTTTAGCGAGAACTGCACAATTCAAAGTTCCAGAAAGGGAGAAAGCAAAGGGTCTGTCTCAGACACCTACTCAATGCTAAGACGTGTCAAGATCTCAAAATCAGAGAGACTTTTCTTTGGTATGCTGCCAATGATATTTCCTATTAGATACCTTATTTATATGTTCAGATTATAAACATGAACAGTTTGCATTAATAATGCAAACTAAAAATTAATTAAGTAGCATTAGCCTCTTAACTATAATCACAAGCTACGTGAAGTTAAATACAGCAATGGGGAGAAAAGACCTGTCTCTCTTATGTCTGAATATCCGTCACTATCCTATTCGCACACTTAATTTCCTGTGTTTGAAGACTTAAACGCTACTGAAAAACAGAGCAACAAACTCTCAGCACCATGAACTTAATAAGTATTAGGACCAATGACTTACAATATCAACGTTATTAACAGAAAGAAGTAAGAAACTTGGACCTGACAGCTGGATGAACTTATTTTCATGTGAAGACTAAATGCTAAGAAGTACTTTTTCAAAATTTAAAAAATATTTGTACGTTGCAGGGTGGCTTCATCTGGCTTTGTCACTGCCATAGATTAATCAGTACAGGTTTATTTCACACTAGGATGGTAGTCACTTGAGTTTCCCCATGAAATAAGCATTCTCACGTCTCATAATGAAGCTGAAGTGACATCTCTTCAATCAACCTAAGAATTCCTGCTGTAGCTTGAACCCTCCACACACTCTTTCCTCCTCAAATTTCATTAATTTCATACATTTATTTTTGCTTTTACTTATTCAGCAGAAACTGTAATTGTTATTCCAAATAAAGAATGACTGGATAATTAACTCTTCAAAAAACACAAAAACAAGACTATCAAAAAGTAATGGAATATTTTTGTACATTTTTCAGTGTTAGCTGTATAAAGAATTTGTTTATATAGTGCTGTCTGTGCAGAGCATTACTTACTGAAGTAATTATCATCACAATTGCAAATGATTGACAGGGAATTATTCGTGAAATGGTCAGTTAAATCACTGTGGCAGTGTTTTAGAACTTAGATGGCATCTTATGTTATAAAGAATTATATCAAACAGTTACACTCTCCAATTTTAATTAAAGATGGAATTATCCTGAAACCAAGTACCAGTCCTTTGCAAGTGAGTACTTAATGTTAAATTGGAGTAGAATATGCACTATAATGTGGTAATTAAAGAAAGTGCGTAATTTGAAAAAAATAAAAAAAAATCCTGAATAATTGATAGTAAATTTAAAAGCAACCTAACATTGGTTTTCCCCACTATTTTTTTTCTCAGTCCAGGATATCTTTATCACTTCTCATTAAGTAAATCTCAAGATAAATAGTATTTTTTCCCTAAATAGGTGACTAAAGCTGGGCAAATAATGCATTTATTCAGCTTGAAAATCTTTTAAGATTTAAAAATCTGTTTTGTTGAAGTGAATACAGTTTCTCAGATTTCTTGACTAAATGCATGAAAGTACCTCCCAATATTTCATTTTGGTCAACGAAATATTTTCTTCAAATCAAAGTAAAAATGATCAATTAACCCTTATGTTTTGCTTTTTTATTTTTAGGGTATATCTGATTGAAAATAAAACAATCTAACTGAAATATCAAAAAGGGGTTTTTTTTTGGCTGTGATTTTTCTTTTCCAGATATCAGAATGAAGGGTCAGAATGAAATTCTGGGACAAGTATTTCATACATTAATGACTGGCATGGTGAAAGGGACTACAGAACAACTTTCTTTATTACAGAACAAAAGGTTGGAAGCCCTCCGGATCAGGAAGCGGTTTTAAAATAAACAAAAGGAAGTATGTTTTCAGGCGTGTAGAAACATTGTAGGATATGTCTCTATGTACTATTGTGGATGCCTAAAAATATTTTAAAAGTGATTGGACAAACAAGTGGAATAGAATAGATCAGTAACTATTAAAACTGTGATGTTGTTAAGCTTTGGCTTAGGGACTCTCTTAGCAATGAACGGCCAGAAGCAGGGAATGTACAGGCAGAAGTATAACTTTGTACTTGCCCTTCTCTTTTATTTTTCCCTGTTGTTGGTTACCGTGAAAGAAAGGCATGTAGGACTGATGGATTTCTCAGTTTGCACAATTGCATTCTCAAGATACTTAACACGTAGGGGGGGATAAAAAAAACTCTTGAGTCTTTTGGCTAAGACTACTTTGCCAGATTCATAAATATTTCCAAAGTTTCATTTTTGCTGAAGATAATATACACTGAAATAATGTCTCCCAGCTCCAGCTGTAATGGCAGCACATGAAGTGAACAGCCTTGCAACATTTTGCTGTACAGCAGCAGGAATGTGAGTGGAGTCTACCTCTTTCTTGCTTGTTTATATAGGAGACAAGGTACAGATTAATTTTCCTAACTCTTGTTAGGCCTCAGACAGATGGTGGTGTTCTCACTTAATTGTAGTGCTTTAGGAGGTTATAGACTTCAGCCCTCTCCTTTCACCCTCTATCTAAGGTTCCTACTCTGTAGTAGCAACAGGAGTGCATGTATGCTGGGTTCTCAGATCCTGCAGTTCATGACCTGGCACAAAAACATAAATCACCGTCATTTTCAGCTAATACACCAGGCAGTACATGTATCAGGCTGTGAACTATGGCATCAGACAACAGGTATGCTCTTACTTTCCTCCATCCTCACTATGGCAGTGCTAACCTTTGGAAGTAGAGGCAGAAGCCTCCTCAACCTCCTGCAACAGGAATTGGCAGAGCTCATCTGCTGGAGTCCCCAGCCTTTGAAAGAGCTAAGATAGAAACACTGGAAATAAAACCTTGAATTGACTGATCCATTCAGGGGAGAAACAGGATTCAGATGAAACAATAGAGATGCAAGACAGAGATAATTAATGTAGCTTATAAGGAAGAGGTTGTACCTTGCTAACAAGTCATACCAGCTCTTATCTTTCTAGAGCAGCCTAATGAGCAGCACAGTACTTGTATCTAGAATGCTAGTTTCTTCAAAAAAAGGGCAGAAGAACATAGGAGAAGGAAATGAGAAAGCAAATGGTTTACAAAGGGCATTCCCTGTAGTGTGTTCCTGTCCAGGGAATTCATGGTGCTTTTCTCACTTTGGCATTGCATTACAAAAGGGCAAGAAAGGTACCCAGCTGCCAATTTTTAGCTATACATTTTACACTAATCTATTTATAATAAGGCAAGTCATTAAATTCTTGTTTTCACCAGATACCTCCTTAAATGACACCACTGCCAGAAGGAAAATGAAAAATTATGAAAGTATAATGAGACCATAGATACAAACTTTCTGTTCATATATTAATCCAATTTCATGCCTTATGTTATAAAACATAAGCATCACTATCAAGTTAAAAATAGTCACCTTAGTTTAGACTTCTGACTTTAAATTCATATCTGCAAATATCGAGCCCTTCAGTGAGACAAGTATCATAAATGCTTTTTTAGTGTGATCAGAGATGAACATGCTTTATGTTTTTTAAAATTGTCTAATTCTTCAAATGACTAGCCTTTTAGTTTTAAACTACCTTTTCAAAATATTTGTCACTTGCACCAGAAGGCCTATAAGGACTAGTTCCACAATAAAATTTTCGGGCATATGTCTTGAATTTATGTTCTTCTGCCCAAAACAGTGATCTTCAAAATTCTCTACCAGTAGCTGCATAATCCTGAACCTATCTAAAATTTGCAGGCATCTCATAATTCCTTAGGAGACTATTCCCAGGTGCCCAGAGGCCTGCTGCAAGGACTGCTTTGAAGTGTATCTACTTTGATCCTTCTCAGAGACGGGGTGTCAAGCAAAACAAATTGAAATAAAGAGTCTAAGTGTCTAGCAATATGATAGCATTCTGGGCTATGAATTGGCATTCATGAAATGTGCCTAACGCATGGAAAATAGTGGGATTTTACATATATCCCTCTCTGCTGCCTTTGCTATTGGCCTGGGAAGTCCCCTGGTTGGATTTGCAGGCGAACCTAATTCTCAGGAACATAGCTTCACATCAGAAACTGTACAAGGAGTCAAAGTAGTTAACCCAGGTTGTAGCTTCTACAAGGGAAAACAGTATGTAAGAATTTATCTTGCCTAGCCTCAGATGAGTAATTTAGACTGTTTCTTGCTTAGGACTTCCATCTAATATAGAAAAAGAATGATGTTCCTCTAGAGAATGACATGGATCTTAGGTGGGCTCTGAAACATCACTGTGCTTTTGCAGCCCTACCATGAATATTCTATAAGTGATGAATAAATAACTTTTGAGAAAAAAATACCCACAATCAGATTCATCACAGTCTCTTCCAAAAGGAGCATAGAAAGAACCCATGAGACAACAAAACACAACATCTGATACTTCTCAGGAGTTCAAACAGAAAGAAAAGTAATTGCAGAAAGTTTGTATGGAACTACTATAGTGTTGTACAGTACTTAACAAAATAGAGAGCTCTATATTGTATTTCAACGCAAATTTAAAGTACTAAGTAGTACTGTTATTTGAGGGAGTCTACACCAGTGGAAAGAATAACAGAAAACCTTTTCAGGGCTGAGAATCAGCCTCCCTAAAGATAAGTTGGAAGAGCTTATCATGATGAATAGGAGAAAAAGAAATGCCCAAGTTAGTCAATTTTTGATAACAGGGTAGAATAAAGAGGCAGGGACAGGTCCTTAAGCGAAACTTTTAAAAGACATGAAGGAAGAGGCATGGGTTCTAAGTTCATGCACAATATGAGTGCATGAGTCTTATTCAAAGTTTGTGGGAATTCTGAATTCCAGAGGTGTGCTAAAAGGATTATAAAGGAGGGATATAGTCTTGCTGTGGAAGGTAAAGCAAGACGTGAAACTGAATTGGTGGGAACCAAAAAGGTAGTGTTGATTTCTGTGGGATGGCGAGGTATGAAGGGGCAGCTGATTTTATGCAGTGTGATGGATTCAGAAGCCTCATGATGAATAGCGAAACATCCTGAAATAGAAGTAGAGAACTGAGACATAATGGGCAGTGAGGGCAAAATTTTTAGGAGGATGAGAAGGGGAGGTGCAAGATTGCTTATGGTTGGGGTAGGAGGCACTGAAGCAATCAGATAAAGAGAGAAGAACATCAGTGTGTGTACCAAGAATTCAGTCACAAAACAAGAAAGTTAAGCGCATATTCTATAGCTCCATATACTCAATTACCTCCTCAGATAAATTCTGGTGACTTTAGGATGAAGAAGCTCATGCACAGGTTTCCAGAGCACAGAACTAGTAACTTACTAATCTGCTAAAGTAAGTGAACCAACAGGAATACAGACATTTAGATATAAATCTGCCTCTGGTTCCAGAAAGTAGAGAAATTGTGATATTGGAATATTACTCCATTTTTAAGTTTATTGCCAGTTACTAGTAAAACCATTCCAGAACTTTATATTCCAATGTTGGCTCAGAAAACAGTTTAAGCGGAAATGCAAGCCCACAATTCTCAACCTGTTATTGTGAGACAAGTCTAGCAAAGTGAACCCAGGCATTCTGAGTTTGTTTCAGCTGCTTACTGGAAAAAAATGTAGCCTCACGCAGAGCATAAATTTAGCCATGATCCCACTCTTTGAACATTTTGTAAGCCATAGCTAATTAGTCCTTTTCAACCCCCTTCCAGGAAAGCAAGTAATATTCTTCTACTTCCACAAATGAGAGATGGAAGAGTGACATTACTTTAAATGACTTGCTCAAACGCATAGGGAATCAGTGTGGGGGAGTCTAGTTAAGAATTAAACACTGCCTCCAGCTGTGCACTTCTGGATCACCCAAAGCCTTATCAATGCATTATTTGGGGGTAGGTGGGCATCTGCAGAGGGGAGGAAACGTCTTTCACTGCAGATATTAAAAAAATAAATATGAAAAGGAAACAAAATGAAGGGTAACTGATGCACATACATAAATATGAATATGTTACTATTACTTGTTTAGCACTGAAAATGTGCTTGACTGCACATTGTATTATCCAAATATACTGTGAATACTGATTATATACAAAAAACTAAGTTACTTCTGATTACGCAATGCAATCATTTTGACAATGTCCCATTAACGTCTGATGATTTCTGTACAGATACAAAGGAAACTGCAGCTTTGCATCACACTGAAATTTGCTTCATAGCTGCCTGAATAAAATTATTTTTTCAAGCAACAATCCTTACATAACCCGCTAATGTAACTTTTACTAGTAATGTCATTTCCAACAGCTCTTATTTTTCACAACACTTTGGAAATCACCATGTAAAATTACAATACTTTATCAGTAATAGTAAATCAAGCATGATATTTACACTGAACTAGGGCCAGCCTTTAAGCTGACAATAGTCTGCCTTTCCCTATTACTTCAGTGAAGATGTCTGAGAGTCAGGTTTGCTGTGCCATCTGAATGTATTGAAAAATATTGACAGGTAAAGGATGGAACAGATTCTAACTAGTCATCTAAACACACTGGTATCATTAGTATCAAAAAATGGACTTAGAAAACGGGCTGTACACATTGGAGCAATACCACCTTTTCCTCTCATACCTTCTGTTCCTGTGAAGTGGAACTATTCCTGTTCAAATACAGACTCGATGGGGACACGTGTAAATAGTACAGCATGTAAGCAGTACAGCATTCCCTCTGTTTGCACTGCCTGACGTGGTGTGAGAGTACTCCTTCATCACTCGGTGCAGCGTGAGTTCACATGATAGTAGAGCACCCTCTTGTTCTGCTTTGATTAAGCCTGTATTTGGCCCTGCTAGTTTCAGAGTTCTCTGGCATTGTACGAGGGGGGAATTTAGGAGACGATACTGTCTAGTAGATATTTAAAATTTCATAATGATTTCTAGGAAAGTGATTGAGAAGTACACACTCTGAATCATTGGTATGAGCATTTCAAAATCTTATAAAACTTGCTGGTTGAAGTGATGCATATGCAAGTAAGAGATGCATAGTATTGTCACATCAAGCAGACTGAAAATTGACACTGTGAAGTATATTCAGGCACTAATCAGAAACTTCAGTGTTGCTCTTAAAGCTGATCTATGACTGTGATTAACTGGCTTTGAAATTTTGATGAAAACTGATCTGCCCAATTTTCTGGTCCTACTTTAGTAAGTCAAATCTCACCCTAGAACTACATAAATACATTTAGTTTCAGCCTTTGTAAAAGCAAAGAGAGGGGAAAAAAGGAGGTGGAAGTAATTTCTGAGTTGCCAGTGACAGATTTTGTTTTGATTTCACACTTTTGCTAAAGATGGAATAGACCTTACCGTAGCTGTCATAAGCGTCTTCACTTGTTCCGTGACCATAGTCATAATACTCAGGCACGCTGTAACAGATTCAGATAGCCATGTTACTACTATCACAGGTAACCAACTCAGAACAAAAATATAACACAAAAAATGAAATGTACTTTAATGCTGTTACATATAGCACATAATCCAGCTAATTTCAGGTATACTGATAGTTGAAAAAAAATCATGAAGAAAAATGTATCAGTGACAGCGACAGCTATTGTACAGCACATCACATTTCTTATCTACTAGCATAAAACAAAATTGTTTCTAAATATATAAACCTAGGAGATGTGACAAAGGTTGAGGGCAGAAATTCTATTTTCACAAATAAGGTCTAACACCTGACTCTCCACTTTTTATTCACTGTTGTTTAATTACCAAAAGAGGTGCAAATCTCATTTGCTTCCAAATATTTATGCTGTACCAAATTCAACAAAATTTGTTTTCCCTAAAGCTGACTGCATGATATCATATTGTGTGGAAACTGTAAACTACTTGTCTTTACTGAAGACACTGACAGTTCTTCAGCTTTACTCCTTAAAAAGAAAGTATGTTTCCACTGCTTGAAGAGAGAAGACCTGATTCTCCACAGCCTTCTTCCTTAGGCAGTTCTTTAAATCCATGCAAAGTTCATATTCAATGCTAATAAAAGGTATATGTAAAATAACCAAGGTTCAAGAAAGTGAAAAAACAGAGTACCCAGAAAAACTTATAAACTCCTTAGATTTTACTATATTGTATTTCTTCTGTCTGTAGTGAACTAAACAAAAATATAACACTTTCCCTGTTAATTTTTTGTTGTTAGCACTTTTATTTCTTTTTCCTTGGAGACCATCTGAGATGGACTCTTGCAAAAACAACAGAAGCACATAATCAGCTCTATTACACTATTTATAACAATATTACTTTGGCAGTTTTCCATTTTGGATTACTGTTTAAAAAATAAGCATTTACACTTGTGACATAAGCAGAGTGGACAGTGGAGCATAAGTAAAAAAAATTCACAAATATAATAAATAAGCAATATATGGTAATTATTTTCTCAAACAAATTTTAACTTCTTTGTTCACAAACCCCTCATAACACTTAATAGTTATTCATAACTATTCCTGGAATAATTTCTGAGAATAATTCATGTGCTGTAGCTCACTTGAGAGCACTGATTGCACATATTTTGATATCTGACAGTCAAGCTGTTTTGATTTAGGACACATGATTCCCTGACGGGCTAGCCACGGTTCTAATCGTCAGTTTTCAACTATAAATATTTGTGGATTTTGAACTGAAAAATGCAACTATAATTGTTATGTACTAATTTACTAATTTAGCCAGCAGTCATTCACGTGTGCCCATAGTACTCTGAAATACATATCAGGGAGATAAAATTCATTTGTTAAAATAGTAGCAGAAAGTGGACTTAAGAGTGAGCTGAATGTAAGTGAAGTTAATTCTTTTAACGATTTTTCCAAGTGCCATCTGAGCTCTATATGACGTAACCACAGTAGAGAATAACCTTCCTGGATAATGTGAGCATTCCTGTTTGCTTGAAAAATAATTACCTAAATATATGCACCCTCCTACTGAAGCGGTGCAAAGCATTTTAGAAACAGGAAGAATATATCTTTTATTTTGTTGAACATAATAAACATTTGGTAGTACTTTGCAATGATTCTAATAGCCAGTTAAAATAAAATTATGGAATTACGTAAGGTGAAATAGAGCACTGGCAGTGTCAGGATTAAAACATCTATCTAGTCGTATCTAGAGAGCTCATGGTTTAGACCTAACTCAATGTTCAAAATGTGTAAAACAGCTAACATACTACCAAGATCTGGCAGACAGCAGCATGAACACTCTCATGTAACACAATTACAGCACCAGCATTTTGGCATACTGCCTGCTTTTCTGGGTATAGGAGGGTGTTGGAATAGCGAGTAGAATTACAGGAGAAACCCCAGAACTCTCATCTTCTGTCAATGGCTAAGATGCTAATATTTCTTCCTGATATATTTTACGAAACAAAGTGACTGCATTCAAAGGTCAGCTTTAAACTAAGTGCATTTGGGACCCAGTCCAAAGGCCAGTAAATTATCAACAGCTGTCCTGCTTTCAGTGGTCGTTGGATAGGACCTGGAGCTATTACCATCAATATAATGTCCAGCAAAACATAAAATTTGCAAGAGCAGTTAAAAATTTCTTGCTACATTATGGTTGTTGTATATTTTATTGGAGAAAAAATGCACAAACATAAACAATAAGGATGCAAGATAAAAATCCTACACAGTAAACATTCAGAACTTATATGCATTATAAACAATATACAAAGTTAATAGGCAAGCCATTAAAATAAGAAACGAGCTGTACTGTTGCGTTGTATACTGTATATATGACGTTTGTGGGCACAGTACTTAGCACATTGCTGAAAATGCCTGATTCATAGCACAATACATGATTATAATCTAACTTCTCCAACTTTATTTCCCTGAATAATATACATTTTTGAGAGATTTGAGCTGAAATGGTATTTGAAATTCCTTATTAGTTCATATTTTGATAGTGTTTTCAACAGTACCTAAGCGAAGCAAATTTATTTCTTGGAAGGAACCTGATTTACGCTCACATTTTGTGAGCCAGACTGCTCATTCATTAAACTGCTCTATTGTAAATACTGCTGAATATGCATTATAATCTATTACATGCATTAACTTGTAAAAGCTGTCCTCCATTTTTTATTCAACTGAACAATGAATAACATTTAAAAATGTGGGCTACAGATTATGCCTTTACATGCTGAAAGTTATTTTTTATTATTATATACAGAAAAATGTAATTCACTCATATTATGCCCAGCTATGGGAGCAAACAGTCAGCAAATGAATTTAGCATAAAAAGACTTATTTATATAATTTTAAAGTTCTCAGACAGTTCTTGGAAACTATAGTGATCATGAGTTCTAGAAATCTCAGGTTTTCTTGGCAGTGCTAATTGGAAACGAGATACCATTAGGTGTTATTAGCATTCATTACTTTCAAGCAACATGAAGTGTAATTTACTTAAGTACATGCACCCACCTGAAAGCAGGATGCAATGCATTTTATAAAACAGGTAAGGTGATTAATTCATTAACCATTTTTCATCTTTTATTCCTAAATTTTCAAAGCATTGCACTATATTTTATCACTAGCCTTCTGAAACACAGCAGTCTTGATTTGCCAATACTTAGACTTTAGTAACTTTCTATATTTGTGAAAGAATCTGAGATAATTTTTCTCTACCTAGATGAAACTTTCACAACTAAGATATATGATTCTGTCCTCATTCCCGTTTTGCGGGCAAGGAGATTAATAATATATGGTAGTAATTTATTTATGTTTATTTTTAATTTAACTGTTGGATTTGGTTAGTGCTTTTGAATCAGTTATTTTTAAAGACTGGAGGTCAAAACTTCCATAAATTCACGATGTCTTCTTTTCCTGCAGATAAAGCTGGATCAGTTCCAAAAGAACAAAAATGACATTCCTAATTTAAAAGACATCGACCTCCTAAGGTCTCTTCCAGCCTGAATTATCCTGTGTTCCTATGGTATGAGAAGGTCCCAAATACAAAGACTCTCTAATAAACAGCAACTGGCTTTTAACTTCTCATTCGCTGGGACTTTTTCAAGTTGACACTAGCTAAATATAACCAAATTCAAATTTGACTGCGCCAAGATCCAAGGGAAATCACACACTGTGTTAGCGAAAAGGCTTTGGAGAATGGTGCTCTAAGGCGGTTTCAGCAGAGAACCGCAAACAAAAGAATTAAAAGTGAGACCACAAATGCCTGATCTCTTGGTCAACAAGCTGCCCGAGGGAGGGAAGGCTGACATTCACAACTCACAGATCAATGGCTTTAGGTATGGGTAATAACAAAGTTAATGAAGACTACATTAGCCTTCGACCAATCTCTCCCTGCACCTGGAGGAAGCTGCTGGGAACAGATTCAGGGTTAGCAACACTACCATCTGGCTCCTTGGCTGGTTTTGCAGCCCCTAGGCTATAAGCACTAGAATATCACAAGAACTGAAGAGCTTAAGTACTTCTTATCCTGTCATGTCTCTTGTCCTTCTTTTCTTCATTTTTGTCCTTTGCTTTCATGTGCTGGGAGATGTGTCTAACTTTTCATTCTCTAATTGTGGACCACAATATGTGGTTGTGGTCATACAATAGACATGCTACTGACCAAGGTTGAAAGGTATATGACAGGGCTCATCTGCTTTAAACACTATTAGGACACATTTCCATACAGCTGTTTAGCGAAGCGTGTTCTGTAGACTGTCCTGAAGGATCCTAAGAAATGGAAAGCTTTTGATTAAAATCTGTTGAGCTAGAACTTTAATAGATGTTTTTTCCCATGAAGACATATTATTATATCTTATGTTTCTTTCTCAATGTTTGTACTTTTTACCTGGAAGACTATCCTCTAGAATCTTAAAAGAAACTTTTATTAGGTACTATTAAGGAAAGGGCTAGTCAATTCAGGAAAGATAATTTTAGTACATTTGGACTTATAATTCAGTCATTAGATAATAATCAATTTTTTTGCAAAGTATTTGAATCGATCTAAATTAGAAATTCATCTGATGTTAGTGAAGTTCCACAGCTCAGATTCATAGCTAAACAGACCAAAAGCTTCCAAGACAGCTTTTGAAGAAGCAAAAGTGACTCTCAAGATACTTCCCTTTTTGTGTTGTGCTGCTTGCCAATGTGCAAGTGAACCAATGCTGTGTTTTAGGGTTGGCACTCTCTGAAGAGGGATTCCTGGCCTTTGTCAGCTTGCAGTCAGCATCTGTACTTTATACGGATACAGAGAAATGAAACTATTGCATTCCTTATAGCTATAGCCCAGACTGGTACAGCTTCAGATAGCAGAATTTCAAGTCAAGCTAGCATCCAGGATGATTTACAAGGATGCCTAGAGGTGGGATTCAATCTTTTAGACAAGAGTTATTCTTTCTTTTTCGCTTTCCTCAAATGGATACTGTCCTGAACTCCTGTCTCCTCTTATCTCCCTCTTTCTTAATATCCTTTCTGTTGAGTAATCCTTGGAATTTACAGCCTTCAACACTGGTAATTGATACAATCAAATACTCAGCTCCTATGCTAACAGTATCCTGTCAACACTATTTCAGTTGTTTCATGCAAGGCTGCGGTTGTAATACTTCTCCCTCCTAGAAGAGGAGGAGATCAGCTGAACTTAATGTGCAGTTGACCATGAAAGAAAAGTTGTTTAAACAAAGCAGTATGCCTTTTCTTGGAAGACCATGTGAGATGAGAAAGAGTTGTATTCACATGAAGTGCAATATATACAATTTTTATAACATAATATTTCAGAACAATTCATCGCAGAAACATGTAAATAAAGAAATAACCCTTCCAGGAATCTGAAAGACTTCCAGTTGGAACATCTCTCCTTACAGAATGTAACGTCTATAAGAATGATCAGAAATCTTTTGAATGAAAGAACTTCTTGAAAGGCTCAGCCTCAAATCACAAGTAGTCCTCTACTGAATAGATCTTTAGAACTGATGGAATAATATGGTGAACAGTTTGGTGGATTAAGTCTCCCTTTTTCTGAAAGTTCAAGTTTGATACAGTTCATATTTACAGAGAAGAATGTTTCCCTTTACAGTAGTCCCTGGACTTATTCTATAGGCTTGCAACATGCCTGAAGTTAAACTAGATCTCATCCGTCTTCAGTATTTTCCAATGTTTGATTTCATGTTTCTGCAAATCTGAATTTTAAAAAAGTGAAGCCAGTAGAGATACAAGCATAGCAGTGGAGAGACATCAGAATGGTGATATGACTTTGGGATCTGAACCTTTTGCATAATCTGAGGTAGAAAACAATCTGTAATTTATTTGCTATAACTACAGACTACAGTGATTTCTATTCAAGTGTTCTTATTCCCTTTCTACTTCTTTCATATGCACAGAATTACTGCCAAATATTTCAGAATATCATAAGAAATGTCCGCAGACATACTATTTGTAAAGGCAATGAGGCAGAATCCTAGGAACACTATCCGAAGACAGAGACTACAGCAAAGTATCTAGTGGTTATTTCTAGATCTACAGAAATTGCTTCAAAATTTTAAATTTCAGACAGATGTATGGAGGAAGAATATATTCCAAGAATTTTAGGAGGGATGCAAGTGATTTACAGAAAAAAAACTTTTCTCTGCTTCAGAGCAACTAAATTTGATTCCATTTTGCTCATTGATTCAAATAAATGAGAAGTGGCATTTGAAAACAGTTTCTGATGATGAACGCCATAAGTGCATTGCTGTGCAGATGCATAAAATGTCATTTTCTAGGCTTCCTGGCTTGATTGATTTCAACGGTTTGGAAATAAAACACAGGGAAAGCTTTATTTATGAACAGGAGGATGTAAGCACAAAGCCTTATTGAAATATGACAAAGTATAAATACAATGCATACTGATATAAATGGAGAGAGTGCAGAGCAGAGAAAAATAATAAAGAATATACTATTTTCCTAACAACCAGTGTAACCACTCTGCCTATTGCAGTTTGGATTACATCTATGTGTCTATGTTTTACTCTATAGTAATATTCTGATAGTGAAAGAAAAGTCGGTAAACCTGCGATCATGTCACCAAGAGATTTAAGCTATGAGAATCTACTAAATAAATTAATGATTATTCACAGTCCTGCCTAACCATCATTTTAAAACTAAGGACAAAATTAATTCGTTTAACTATGGGTATTTCTCTTCATAATTAGTAAGCAGGAACTTTTTACAGAGTAAGAAGTTGCAAATAGTGGAAATGGTTACAGAGTATTTTGCTTAAATAAGAGTATCTGATCATTGCTTTATGCATTTATTTAAACTCATTTTACAATCGAGATTATAGAGCTCTTTCTGAATTTTCTTTCTGAATGCAGCCAGGACATATAAATCTTTAAAAATGGTTTACTAAAGCTCCTTAGCAAGGCATTAGGAAAGGGAATATGTAAATAGCATTGTGAGTGACTCAGTGGCAACTCTATGTCTAACTCTATGTCTGACTATTCAGAAATATTTGCTCAGTAGTTATTTGGTAGGCAATTAAATGGTCCCAAAATTTATTTTTATCGTGAGCAAATCTTCTGCCTGGAAATGCCTCCACAGCATTGTATCTGAGGATTCAGTTGGAGGGAGGGTAGCTACTTGGACACCAGAGATAGGGAGCACTAGAGACACTGTAAAGAGATAAGAACTTCTTAAAGTCTGCCAGACTTCTCCTCAAACCTGTCTATCATCAGGTAAGGAAACTGATAGGAGAATAAAGTGTCATTTGAATATCTAGTGGGAATTGTGCAGGCTTCCCCATTATCTAAACATGCAAGACAGCTCTCCAAGGCTGAAGACCAAATACAGAAATAGGAACGAGAACTTACCATTTCTAACTGGCAATGGCTTTGTCAAATAACAGTTCTGATTAGTTTTTCAAAAGTTTTGAAATGAAATTTTCTTTCAAAAGGATATAGCAAAAATTATTCTGTTTTTTGTAGGGTTGTTAACATCTGCTTATCCAAAGCCTGAAACAGAATATGAGAGCCATTTCCTTCATACAGGTACAAGCTTTTCAGGGCTTTAGAGTCAAAGGTCTCTGAAATAAGAATAAACTTCTCACTTGTGCAACACAAACCAGCACAATGACAAGTCAATCAGCTACTTGGACTGCTAGGCTTTATGATGCTAATGAATTAATGCTGTTATACCCCTAAAAAGGACAAAGCAAGTATGTAAATGGGGTAGCTCCAAAACAACTACTACACCAGTAAAAATTATGAGTAATCTGAATGGTGCTGCTATGTGTCCCTCAGATCCACAGCAGAAGGCTCTTTGAAGACTCTTTTGAAGAGTCTTGACAGACTTATTTATTCTAATCATGAATACAGATGCCAGAGAAAAGACTGGCAAAACATGTTTTGGCTATAATTTTACATAGTTGTATGTACCCTGACACTGTGGTAAGCAGTCCACTTCAGTATTTGAAACTAAAACGCTTCACATTAGTTGGCTGGTAGGTTAATTTCTTTTGTAGTGATAAATCAGATTAATATAACTCTTCATTCTCTTGATATTCTTGTATCTAAGATATTTTTCCCGCTAAAATTTTAATCTCTTTTCGATGTAGGTAAGGAAAGGGACAATCTAAAACAGAAAGTTCATCCGGTGGTGCACTGTATAGTATTATTGGTTATATTATAATTTTCAGTTTGTGCACGCTTCTGTGTCTAGATTAAAATGCCACCTGTGGAAGATTAAGAGCTGATCATTATGAAATCATACTGAAGGAATTGACTAGAATTACTTACTGGAATTTAACACAACAGGCTAAACATGAAAGTCAGTTCTGTACATTTATTTTTCTAGTGCTTGAAACATTGGATTTACTTTGATTGTTCAAAAGAAATTTCTAATAGTCACACAAATCCTGCAAATTAAATTGGAATTTGAAAATTAGGTTACTTTCTTTATATCTACAACGAAATAGCTTACTCAGTCCAAATAGACTATCATGTATTGTTATCTTGGAATCAACCTATTTATGTATGAACAAAACAGGCAAAAGTTAATAGGAAATAGAGCTAGAAGGGAACTTACAGCGTCACCTAGTTTATTTCACCTACCTCTAAGCAGACACAAATTTATTTTCATCATTCTTTATTGAAATTTATCTAAAATGGTTTTAAAAGCTATAGTGATGGAGATTCCAGAGCCTCCCAAGCACTCTATTACTGAGTTTTCCTATTTTTAGAATGCTTTTTTTCCTCTAACATTTATCTTAAATTTCTTTTACTGAAACTTAAGGCTATCATTTTTTTGCTGAATCTAGAAGGAAGTTGGAGAGAAGAATTGTCCCTTAGATAGTGTCCCTCAAAGGATAGGTATTCCCAGCATAGCTATGTATTGCTACCTTTAGAAGTGTGCTAGTTTCAAAGAGCTATTTTACCTCCAGCACAGTGTTGGAGATGATGACATCTTTGAAATTAGCTATACATGCTGGGTCTTGATATCTGGTGAACAAGTAAGAGTAATCAGGATGAAATGGAACTCAGGTAAATACACACTGCTGATATAAGTAATTCTTGGAGATTCAAGCGTATGAAGTATGCTCTGCTTTACGTCCTAAGCCATTTTTCAGCATATTTCAGCACTGAAATAATTGCACATTAAACCACATAAATGACATGGACTGAGATGTGGTCCATGCTATATTCCTGCATACCAGAACAAGTAAGCGATCCCTAAATCTCCTCTACTGGCAGCCCATTCTGTAGAGAAAGCAGCTGGAAATACAAGCTATACAGTAGGTATGAACTTAATAATAGAAACAAGAATAAACAGGAACATAAAGTCTCTTCTCCAAGTCAGTAACTTTCGGTATATTCAATCTCAGTGGTTGAATGTGCTTTTGAAATTTTCAGTAGATCTGAGTTATTATTAGAATGTGAATCAGAATTGCAGAGCCTATTACAGGTTTAATTAGTAGGTTGTTATGATTGTATATTTATTAATATTTAATACATTGGTATGGACATAGCCATACTATCTATGGCATGTATTTCCCTGAAACGTGTTTTTGTCATTATGTTTTTGTTGCTAACATAGAGAAAGAGAGGTCCAATGGGACTTGCACACGACAGCACAGTTACAGGGATCAACAACAGATAATTACACCTTTATAGTTAGATATAATTCTGTTAGATGAAAGCTATGCCTGTCAACTTGAAGTTCTCTGATGCTGTACTTTCTTTCACTCTTCTTCAGTCCTCTAAGAGAAATTAATGTTGGCAGTTACCTAATGGAATGTGTGCGAGTTTTCAGATCATGTAAAAACTTTAAAATTTATTTCAGACATATCAATGCCATCTTTCTCTAGGTTAAAATTTAGATTTTGCATTGCTATTTAACTTCTTAAAGAAGTTAAAGAAGTTGAGAGGTGACATAACCTGTAGTATATGCATTCCTGCATGAGGAGCAGAAGTTTGGATGTTTGCTTAGCAGACGGAGGATGGGTTTGCAATGTGCATTTGACAGACTAAAAACAAATCATTGCCCCATAACGACCCGTACACCAGCATGGAATGCGTGTCCAGAGGACTGTTGCCTATAGTACTCTGCAAAATATTTGCAAGATTAACAGCAGACATTTTGTCAGGAATTGCTTCAAGGCCCTAAAATGGGGGCTTGTAAGCTTCAAAGGACAATTGTTGATTTCTTTCTTTTCTCCCTGTCAGACATGGTTGTTTATATTGCATCTAGTTGTGTGGGTTATGCACAAGTGGTTTACATAGGATATATCCTTTCTAGTTTGTCCTCTGGCCAGTCAGTCCAAGGTTTTCTCAGCATCTCTCTTGGCTGTGGGACATGGTACCTTTGCAATGAAACTTCTGGTGCTGGTAATGACACAAGGGTCATTGGAGGTGGTAGCAGAGCTGAAGGCTACACTCTGCTGACCATCAGGGTTTTTCAGGTGATTCATCAGCAGCTGATCCCTTTCCGCAAAATTATTCTATTGGTCTTGGCTGAGGAGTTTGGTCACACTTCTCATGCAGCACAATCTGATCCCCTACCAACCTCTGTGTAACCAAAGAGGCAGATCTTGCAGACACTCTCATAAAACATTTCATCCTTTTCTCCTGGTGATTTAGTGTTCTCAGCCCACGAATCCTGGACAGTGGTGGGGGTTCAACACACTGATAAGTTCCTGCAAAGAAAATTAAAAAGTGTATTATATTTCGAAAACTAATAGAATCCTCCCATAAAGTCTACGTTATAGCTGAGTCGGAAATTTATACTTCTACCATTTTAGAGTTCTCTTTTATCACTTGGCTTGTTGTCCTGTTCAAAAATGGCTTTTAATGCAGCAATGCACAAAAAATCTTGTGGTAAAAATCAACAAATTTCTTCAGATCTACATTTCAGTGGGACTGGAAAGGGAGAACTGTTGCCACCAGATGTCCTAACAGTATCTGAAGGTGAGAAGCTACTGGGGATATCAGTATGTTTGAACTACCAAGAAGCACCAAAAAGGGGAAACAAGGCTTGTATAAGAATAACATCTGCCTTAGTAATGGAAATTGGGCATCATCTGATAAAATGGCTCACTGGTGATGGTCGAGTCTACTTAAGCCCCAATAGCACGTTTGATTCATCCCAGAATTCTGTTACTCAACAAAAACATACACCTTGCAAGTTTTTAAGTATCAAGTGCAAGGAGAGTGGACAACTTAGATGAATATTAATTGATTGCTGAGATGAGATGCAAGTGCTTGAGAACATCACACTAATTCTAACCCTTACCTGCTATCTGCTCCCATCAGTATACATGCTGTGAACCAGTAAAACGGGGATGGCCATCATATTCAAAAGGGATTTTACTTTCAAATATAACGTCTACCATTTATATTTATATAAACGAAAGTGGTCAAATTAGAGGTTAAGGAGCCAAATCTAGCTGATAGAAAGGGTCTGAGTGTTCTCCTGGTGTATCTGTGCATGCTCAGATACTTAGCACTACGAGCCATTTTCACACCTGAGTGGGAAGGAGAGGAGAAGAAAAAGAGTTTCCATCAAGCATCTCCAAATGCAGTGCAACATTGCCCAGGGCATATGAGTCAAATCTGATGTCTGCCTCTGCTCACTGACGTGGTTGGTTCCTTGTTCTCTATGGTCTCAGGCACTGCTTTTATTCAAATTGCCTTAAAAACTGCATTTTGACATGAGTGTGAAAACATTTCTAAAACCAGCCGTGTTTCTAAATGTCCTTGCTAAACTTGTAGTCTTTTATTGATTCCTATAAATAACGATATAGACACAGCTGGAAAGGGCAATCAGTCATTTATTTAAATCTTTGTCCTCTGATTCCATCCTGCATTCTGCATAGTCTTTATGGGACAGCGAGATGAGCAGGAAAAAGATGGCTTTAGGAATGTGGCTATTAGACAAACCTAGTGCAATACAGACTGCAACTTTAGCTGTATTTGGCATTAACTCATAATTCTTTCATTCTAAAATTACAGTCTCCCCAAACATAACAAAGATATAGGTGGTACGCTACTTACCACAGTGAGGATTTGCTGCTCCAGGGTCCTGCTGTCCTCTTTCTTCAAGCTGCTTGTTGTGTCCTTTTCGAAGTGATCTTGAGGTGTCTGTTAGCTCATTCAGCTATGCAAACTTATTGTGGGTTTCTGCCATTGCAGTCTGGTACTGAGACTTTTCCACGACGGACCCTATCCCCCTATCTTCAGTCTAAAAATGAGACTGCTGTCATGAAGGACAGAGGATTCTGGAAGGGCAGCGCTGGTAGAGTTCATTGGAGAAGGACCTACACAAAATGTGTTGCTGCGTATGTAGTTCCATCCCTGTCCTTCAGTTTGAATCTTCAGATAATTGTACATAAAAGTACGGACTGCGTTATCTTCATCTGCAACTGGATGATCTTGCAGCTGGGTATTTTTGGTACTTCTAATAAATCATAATCCTACGTGTTAGCACAATAGTATGTCTTCACAGCATGCTCATTTCCTCTGCTATTGGTAGAGATGAAGTTATAAAAAATCTGAATCAGGCCACTCTTGGACAATGAAGGACTAAAGGACCCCAAAGCATATAAATGGGCAGAAAGCCTCTGAGCAAAGGGAAAGGAGATATAACGTCTGGAAGACAAAGTTAGAGGCAACAGTGGTAGTGGTGGCAGGCTATCTGAACACTGTCTTCACACTGTGAATTGGGTGAGTGGAGGAACAATATAATTTCCTATATGCTTTAAAGCATACTGAATTCAGCTTGCATTCAGTTCTCCCCCCAGTGTAGCTGTAAAGGTTTAAAATGAGGATGAGATTAAGGCTTGGTTGGCATGTGTGGTGAGACAGCCACCCAGACCAGAGTTCAGACCTACTTTACGGATTTCCGTATTAGTTCCTTAAAGAGTCATACAAAATGAGTGGAAACAATTGGCCTTAACATGAGCAGAACTCTTGTAGCTCTCATTTCATGCCTTAGGATTTTAGTTAACCCGTGCAGACGGCAGCAACGTTTTTTTTTCTCTCTGAGCACATCATTTACAAGGTTTTGCTGCTTTTTTCCCCACAAACTACACAGTGGATGATCTGGATCAGTATTCTGAAGGGGTACAAATTATCTTCTTTCTTAGGTATCTGTCTGCATTATATGTCTTGCTCAAATGATCACAGTTATACTAATTATGAGATTTGAGATTAGGAGAAAACTTTTTCGTATACACACCTAGTCTAACGTTTTGGTCATACTATTCTATTGTATTATCTTTGGAGGTGCTCAGTAAGGAGGCATTTCTGTGAAACTAAATATCCATTAAGATATAGAAATCTAAATCGCATATCTAACAGTTCATTTGTTCTTTAAATGTCTGAAATCTGAGTAGCGTGTTACTCTGCAAGTACTCTCATTGAAGTCAATAGACTAGTTGTGGCATTTAGTAATACTCAGTACGGATAAGTATGGCTGTATATCCTGCGATATATTACAACAGGAAATGTTTCAGTTGCAGATTTGAAATAGATTAGGCATTTTGAAGGTAGCTCACATTAATAGAAAATATATTGACTACTGAATTTAATAGGTGTTTAAAAGACAAAATTATTTGACTTGTAAGTTTTCTTTCTTGGGTCAAATTATTACTACCACTTGTAGCTTGATATATTACACTCATCAACTTGATAAATATTTCACTTTGTTGTTGGGGACATCAGCTTAGAAAGAAATTACAAGCTAATGCAGACGATATAAAACTATGTCGCAGCAGACAGATTTCTAACTAATTATTATTTTTAAATCATAGACAATATCTCCTGTGACAATTCACTATTGTAGCAAAAAATGGGCTGAATTCTTTTCAAAAAAATTAGAGTAGATTTGACAACAACAATATCTACCTACGCAGTGACATGATGGGTGCAGCTAGTAATGTATAATTACTTAAAAGTGTATTGTTAAAGTGTACTTGAAGGGGTTCACATTTGGGTGCGACAAATCCTTTTAAACATTCTTCACTGGTGGTAAAAATACTTACAAAGAATTTTCGTATCAGCTCAAGTACCACTCACTACAGCAGTTATAGAGCTGAACATAATTCTGAGAGGCATTTTCATCAGCAAAGCATTCAGCAAAAAAAAAAAAAAAGGCTAAACAAAAGCATAAATCAGGTCCTCTGGTCTTTAAAGCGCAAAACTGTACATAAATATCATTTTCTTGTCTGGTAAGAATCACAGTAATTCAAATAGAATCTACTTCTTTTCTTGTTAAAACTTTTTTTTGGCTTTTAATGATTTGACATCTATCCTTAGCGACCAATCAGAGTATTTTCTGAATAACCGGCTGAAGCACTCTTTTAGCCTTCAGTTTAACTGGGGAAAAAAAGGTCATTTTATATTTAGTAAACATGGACCAATTGCAGAGAAAAATACATGTGTGCGCATGTGGCGTATGTGCACGTAAAAAGCAATCATTTTTGCTGCCTCTTTTTAGTGACACGAATCATAAAAAATGTGAATATAATTCTCCCCGTTATCTCACACAGCAAGGACATAAAATAAAAATTCCAACCTTGGTTACTTTTATCAATTTTGAAAGTTGTTGAGAAAGTAATGGACAGAAAGCAGACAGTTTCAGAGTTACTTCAGACATATAATTCCATTTTATATTTTCCTTGAGGGTGAATGCCAACCAGTGGTTGGTAGTTGCCATCATCACTTTTTTTTTTTTATTTGCTTCTGGTTCTGCCCAAACATTATAAAAACTGTGAAATATGAGATGCTCTTGGAGACTGTGCACTACTAAAGGAAAAAATGCACAGATAAGTTCAGAATAAGATCAGATATTAAAATGGTAAAATCACTTTTTTTAAAAAACTACACTTTAATTTACAATGATTTGAAAAGTCTGTCTGTCTGTGATTTTTGCTTCATCTGAATAATTCTGTATATTAACTCTGCCCACCATTATTACTTTTTGATAACTATTTAAAACCTGTGAGATTTTATAAATTTAATGTAGAAAATATAATAGGAAATTTGCCTAAAAAGAAGGGAAAAGAAGTGTTAACTCTAACAGTTTTATTGAAAAGTTCACATAAATTTATAAAAGCTTACCTTTGTGTTTGAGTGGCATAACTGTTGTCATATGCCTCATAACTTGGATCATCATATTCACCCCCATATCCATCATCATATCCCTAAGGGAAAAAATAAAATACTATATCTTAGCAAACTGATAAACCAAATAATATTATCAGGCTGTAGAAGTAATCTATGTTAATGCATAGATGTTATGTTTGCCCAGGGTTTTGTAAAACATGCAGCTTATTGATGAGAATTGTGCACGGACACATGTTAACAGCCACCTGTATGTCGCAAGCGTAATGAAATCAGCTTCTTATTTGACAACTTAGTTTATCTGTTAACAAACCACAGTGTTTTTCCAAGCCACAGTACTTCAGCAGGATCTATTTAGAATACTGATGAATGATAACGAAAACAATTGTTTCCTAGTAATTTGATATATAAATGGTTCCTTAGATCTATAGGTGAAAAATATCCACTAAAATGACCGAATGGCTCATTTGGAGGGATGCTCCATCCGAAACGGAACGACGCTAATAACTCCAGAAGACAGTTCTTGTCCTCTGATATCTGAATCCTACTACTGAGGGAGCCATGGGCAAATACGATCCTTTGTAGCTGCCTCTAGATCAAAGACCATATGGTAACCAGAAGAAAAAGCAGAAATAACCTCGGAAACAACTTTGGATATGCTAGAGAATACGTTCATTCAACTGCACAACAACAGTAGGCAAGAAATGCTCTATGGAAACATGTTCTTTTCCTCTAGGAATTTTGGGAGCAGATATTGGGAGCAGACTCTGTTTAATTAACAGAAACCAAACGCTTCGCAGTCACAAAAGAGTTATTCTGTAACGGAAAGTGCTAGAGCAATTAGGTAGGTTAAAAAAAATTTGATAAATGTTAATTACAGCAGAAGACAATTCAGTCCTTTTCCACAAGCTATCCAAAACTTAGTTAAGTTGGGGCAGAAGGAACGGGATGGGGCAGCTCCAAAATAATAGGAATCCAGTGAACAACCACTACCGGTAAACTATCACAACGATGCAAAGTACAATGTTAGTTTGATACCTCATAATTCTGCATTGAACTAGACTTTACTGATACTCCCAATTTAAAGAAACCATTCAAAGGAGGCGATGTTCAGTTATGTCTCCTTGGGTGAAGCGTATTACGTTTGCCTACCAGTCTACTTTCCTACTGAGGCCTAAGTGTGAGTGTGGACTCCAGGTTAGAGGCTTCACTAGTGAGGGGCTGAGTGGCCTGAAGGATGCCCAGGAGGGTGACTTCGAGGGGCGACTCCATCGCTCAGGCCCCAGTCACTGTCTACAGCAAGGAAAAGCTTTTCTGGGCAGGGGAGGGAGTCCTCTCAGGGCCTGTCCTACGACTGGAGAATGACCTCTTGCAGAAACCACAGTCCACACAAACCCCATCATCTTTCAGTTCAAGGGCAAGTGCACCAATTTGACTTGCCTTTGTTAATATACTCTCATAGCAAAAAATACAGTTAAACACAGATACCGCTGCAGACCACAGTTATATCTTTAACGTTATATCACTAAATACACAATCTTGCTTCTACTTTCTCTCATCTTCTGCGATGAGATAAAAAAATGAACCACATGAGACAGATGTTAGTCACATCGATTAGTACGCTACTGGATGGGATCCAGCTACTGTGAAAACAAGTTCCTTGGGATACAAGTTCCTATATAAAGTGGAATAGCTAGAAGAAAGGTACTTCAGCTTTCTTTGCCACTATATGAGAGAACAGGAAAGGGAACAATTACACATTAACTCTCAGTTTCTTGATGCCTGAGGTGGATCACCATTCAGCACCAATAGGGCAAAGAACACTTGTTAATATATGATACTTTTGTGAGTTCATGTTACGTATTTTAACAGTCTCCCTAAAGGCTCAGAGCAGGTCAATACAGTGCTAATGGTTCAAGCAGAACGGTTGGAAAATAGGGCCAGAGTAAAGAACACAACACATCTTTAATAAAGGAAAAGTATTTTCTAGTTAATGTTCTGTTACTTGTGCTGTTTTGTAAGAGAATTATCTTTTAATCCTACAGGTGAACTAATTATATGTGGTATATATTAAGAATTACAGTGTATTGTCCCCAAGTAACCCTGTCCCAAAGAATCTTTCAGGCATCTAGAACAGCATTTAAAATGACATCAAGCATCTAAACCTGAAACAGAAACCCAGAATAGTTCTGCTCATATTACTAAAGTTCCTGCAGCTCCCTGAGCACTTTTCTTCTGCTTAACCTTCAGTTCCTCAGCCTTGACAGCTTTCACATTTCAAAGCATTTCTTGCACATGCATTTTGAGAAATTAGAGATCCAGCTCCCATGTAGAGCCTGTTAGGATCCAGAAGCTACTGAATTTGAGGACATTCAAATGCACTTATACCATCCTCTCTGTGTCATGAGGACTTTGCTCTCAGGAGCAGTTCTGTATTTTATCCAGAGACCAGGATACCCTCTCCAAACGCACTGAAATCTTTTGCTCAGCAACAGAGTTTGGATCTGTGATGTACTCTCTAGGTCTATTAGTCTTTGTATTTGAAAAAACATTAAATTGATCTAGATAAATATTCTGTATATGCATGCTGAACCCAAAACAGCGTTCTTAGGGAATCTAAGTAAGTTACTAAGGCTGTATCCACAGCTAAATGAAGGTAAAAGAAGAATTACCAGTGTGCTTTGAATTAGACAATTTTTTTCCTATAATTTCTATTATCTCATTTATTTCACCAGAAATCTTTATACATAAATCTATATACCTATATACACATATATACATATACACATGACACTTGGGCCTTCTATCTTCTAATTCAATTCTTCCAAGTCCTTTTAACTGAGGTCTGAGAATTTTGAGCAGAAATACCTCTCAGATAAAGTGACCCTGGGCCTGATCAGTATCCACAGCTTGACAACCCATCCCCATGCTAATCAGAATATTAGAGCACTTGTTTGATAAGCACAAACTGATGGAGTCAAGCCACAAAGTTTCAGTGGAGGAATAAAAGCACCTCCCTAAGCCGTCACAGTCATTTGAAGAGGTTAATGAAGGTGAAGCTAAGCCGGACCTGATGGAAATAGTTTTCTCTGAATTCCAAAAAAGCCTCTGATGAGGTTTGATTCTCAAAGCCCTCCATGCGACTGGGGCTGGTTGTCTGGGAAGACTCCTTCCTTGTGTGATCAGGCTCCTTCCACATGATAGTAACCAGCATTCACAAGAAAAAGCATACTGGAATGAACTAAAAAATAAAATGAAAGGGGAAACCAGTAGAAATATTCAAAGTCGAACTGACTCAGATATGCAAACTGCCATTTCTTTATCATCTAGGTTTTTATCCAATAGTATCTTTATTTTCAAGTATTTATTAATGTAACTCCCTTCCAAACCAGAAGACAACGATATCTTTACTTTGTGGCAGGGAAAGGGAAAAAGAACATTTCTGGTCTTTCAATTATAGGAATTTACTCTGGACTTACAGTGGTGCATCCTGAAGAGGAGAGAAAGGAACAGAAAGGGACTTCTGGAGTTGCATTGGGCTTAACAATATTTATTAACAAAAAAAGATTTTGGGGGTATAGTTCAGAGATTAAAAGACAAAAAAAGGAAAATTTAAGGAAAATTTAAAAATACAGATCAACACAAGAACGACTAATTTGTAACAAGACTATTTTAGTATTACCATCCTTTCCTCACAATGTGAAGACATGAAAAAGTCTTAGAAGACTCTCAGAATAGCATATGAAATTAGTATTTGCGAACACTCACTTCAGGAGCAAGTATGTAGTACTTTACCACTGAAACAGAAAAGTATAGTTGAAAAAAGGGTGTGCCAGAAAAAAGGGAAATAACTGGAAGAAGGTTTATATTCCACTACCTCAGGAGAAGTGAAGTATGAATATGATTCAACATCCAAGACACCCCTGGGTAAGATTCATTTCATTTATTTAGATTTACTCAAATTCTCTCCAAGCTTGACATATCCAAACAAGTATTAAAAATACCAAAAAAAAGTATCATTAATAACAAGGATATTATAATCAATAATTTCCTACTTAATATTAAAACCTCATTTTAAACAACAACAGCCCATACTAAAATGTCCAAAACTTAAATCATTCTTTCTCTGAAGGGCCTTAGAAAATAGGATTTTCACAACATGCTCTGAAAAATGGTAGGCTTCAGCTCTGGGAAACCAAGACAGAAAATAATTCAAATATGTCTAATTAATTAAAACTGCCCTACTAACAATATTGTACATATGTTGATATCCATCGTCCTGGGAATAACTGAGGAAAGACACTTTAAGGAAGCCAAAAATAGTTAGTTTTTTATAGAAGAAAGGCCATACTCTTTTTAAAACAGCCAACTGCAAAATATCCAGTCTTTTTAAAAAAACAGCAGGTCAGAGCAGAGTGAGTTATGTGCTGCTTTGTACTTGGCTTGGCAAATAAGTGAACAAAAAAAAGGTCTGTAAGCTGAGAATGACAGTAGCCCTTACCATTTAGCTGTAGGCCAGAAAGGTACTCCTGGTCATGGAAATCAGTACTGTACCTCAGAGGAGGTGAAGATACAAAAATCCAGCTTTAATTGTAACTCTGAATAAAATCAGTGGTTCAACACTAAAGAGGCCTTCACATAGTTTCCACTATTTTCTCCTAGCTGCCTCCATAAATCTATAGTGTTTCATTCTTTTTTTCTGTTGTGACTCAGGTACATCCACATGCTCGCAGACATCCGTTTCACCTGGCCTTAGAATTCCAAAAATCAGCCACCTACCGCTAAGCTAGCCATTGTGAACTCCCTTTAGAACCAAAGGGTAGAAATAAAACATTTTTAGAGTATAATTCATCCACCGTATTTTGACACCTATTTGACGATAAATTGGATTGCTCTCTAAATGAGGTCTTTTTCTTCAATGACTACCAAGGGAGCCTGGGATGGATGTCTTAAATTTAGATAACTAACATTTAGGTATGTAAATTAGGTTCTCATTTGAAGCAATTTATTGTATTGAGAAAACTGAGCTTGTAAAAATCAGTGCTACTAAGCTTAACTTTGACATGACCAGAGACCCAAAATGAGATCTAGAACACCATGAAATGTGCATGGGGAAGGACAGGCATGTCACAATAGCATCTAAAACAGACAGCATACTGTTCAGAGAATACCTCACGTCAAACAGTTTGGCACGCAGTTGACCACACATCTAGATAACAGGACATGCTAACAACTATGGGAAATTTTAAATCCCACTCCTTTTACTTTATGTTAAACACTGGAAAGAAAACACAGAAACACATCTGGGATGCTCTCTCCTTCCAGATGTACAGCTCATGCCCTTATCTAGTCATACTCCCTGCTTGACTTAATGAAACTTCAATTTCTTTCCTGCATGGAAAAACAGATTGAAGGGAGGAAACAGCAAACACTGCTCTAGTGGTTCACTCCCATCACCAAATTCTGATGCGTATGGCACTCTCCAGGGAGGTGGGAGGTATGTGCTTAAAGGGTGTCACACAGAAATGGTTATTTTAACCACGGCTTCTATCTTTTCAAGCATATCACAACTATCATGCCTGTAGGCCTGTACTAGTGTCACCTCTTTCTCTCTTTGTCCTTTTTTAAAAAGTGGAAAACAGAGCTGTCGTTGCGTGTAGGCAATGATCTATGAATGCTGGCTTGATTGTGCCTCTCTAGAGAGCTATAAGGGGGAAGATTTACCTTCTGATCTGAGTCACATACTCATGAATTTGCTGCTCAGTCCCTAGGTCTTCTCAAAATGGGGGCAGCTTTCTATACGTAGAGAGACAAATCTCAGTACATAGAAAAAACTGAACCAGAAAAAAAAAAAAGAAACCTGTGGAGTTTATTTCATGTAATTTTGACAAAGGGCAATTTCTCTCCACTCACTATAAGGAGGAGTAAAGACGACTACTTTAGATTTGGGCTATCTGCTGTTGAAAACCTGCTGTTAGAGCAGATGAATCTCACTGAAATACCTGGAAAGTTAGTCTGTTGCTGAGCAAGGATTCTCAGAAATTTAACTTCTGACAAAATTCTTCTTTAAACATTTGTGACTGTTATCATTGTTAGCCTCGATATTCCTCAGCTATACCTCCAGGGTCAGAAAAGAGAGACTAGATAACATCAGTTTGTAGAAGATGACAAGTCCTCAGCACTAGTGAGATCTCACCAAGCATTTTGAAGATAAGGTGAAAAATAATTGAGCAGAGTGGCATTATATCCATCAATATTCTACATAGGTGTAATGCTGAAATTAAAATAACAACTGAAAATCACGGCTATATGTTAGGGACTTCAACTCACAGGCTTAAATGCAATATATGAACGACAGTCTACAGCACTAAGACAACCCTGAGTAGATCTGCTTGCCAGAGGCAACAAACTAATCTCAGTACATTGGGCCTCTTAACGAAATCAATTTTTTTCTTCATACACAAGAGTTGGGAAGCATCTTTATAACTGCATAGTAAAATATACATAGCTGAACATCTTTCACACAGTCACAGAAATGCCACTGATATTTCAATGTACTCATAGTTACAGAGATTTTGTGAATACAAAACAGAGAATACAAATTTCCTGTTCATGTCTTCATATTTCAGAGGCTTAGAAACTCAGCACTGAACAATCAGGCTTATAAGAATGAGTCAACCTAAACTAGGTTACTGCCCAGAAGTCCTAAAATTGATTCTACTAAAGATAAAAATAGGGCAGTGGCCAGGGAGGCAAATAACTGTGGGCTGCCTAAGCAGTCACACTAAAACAGAATCTCAGATGCTTCAGCAAATTGCTGTGTACTCCCCAGAAGGTAGGTTTCATTATACTTTGCTCGTTTTTTCCCCCCGTAGTTTTCAACTAAATACAAAATAAATGCCTAGCATTTAAAATACATTTTGGTGTATTAAAAAAAAAAATCAAAATGGGATGAAAATGTAAAAGTAAACCTAATCAATAGAAATGGGACTCTTCTCCGTCTTTCTGTATTTACAAGACCACAGCTTATAGCATAATTTGCTGCTGTAATTACTACATCAGAACATTCACCTCACATCTTTATTTCTTTAAATTTTTTGTCAGCTCTCCTGTGCTTATGGTGCCACACTGAAACTTCTAATTGATGTGTCGAAGCTCTGTATAATCTGCTGCTGCTTACCTCAGTTTAACTGGTCGCACTTTCCCTGCCCCCAACCTCACTGCCATCAACACGCAAAACAGAGTATTTCCTTGCCCATTTAATTTGTACATTTTTTATAATGTTCCTCCTTACAGAATACCTTCCTAACCTCAATGTCCATCCTTTACCCAGTTCCTACAGCACAGGAACGTGTGGCAGAAACGGCTCTTTCTTCCCACATCAATAAAATGAGTCATTTTAGAAAGAAGCAACAAGTGAAAGTGAAAAATAATCCAAATTATCTTTCTTGTACATCTGCAATAAGTTGCATTTTCAGCACTTGTCTAAGATTCTGAGATCCCTGAAGGAAGGATTTTTTAATTATTATTTTTACTGATGCCTTGTACTGCTTTACATAGTACTTTAGTGAAAATATATTATAGTAGCAAGTTGCATTGGTGACAATATATCACACAACAGGCGTTTAAATTAAATTTTTTTTTCTGTTAATTGAAATGAATAGACTAAAAAGGAGTCTTCAGCTGCCAAGGGGGGATGGGCTGTAATACATCCGCTACTGGTTTTAATCTCTTTATCATATTTGATATTTCTTTCTCCAAAATTTCAAGTAAATCAGATAGTGAACTTGCTGAGCATCCTGATCCTCCCCCCACAGGAACTGTATAATCAGGAGATTGATCTGGCATAAAATTTGTCCATGGAGCAGGAAGATTTCTTATATAGTGGATACAGAAATCATTATGAGTATCTATCATTACGAGTATCTACGAGTATCTAAGACTGACAACTGACGCATCTGAGTCTAGCAGCTTATTGACATTTTAAAGCATGTCAAGATGGTTCTTCACAGAAGCCACAATCCCTTAAAAGTAAACCAGTTCAGTCTTAAATAAGCTTTATAATAATCCAGTAAATTAAATTTCATACCCTTGAAAAAATAGTACTATTTGATTACTAGTAAATCTCTTTTTTATTTTCCAGGCCTGAAAACGCGACCACAGGATTGTCTATCTCACACCTTGTAAATGTGCAAGTAAATTCTGAGATGCTAGCAAAGAGCAGAGATGCTTTGATAGGTGCTTTAAAAAACCCTGAAATACATTTAATTTTAAATCAAATTTCACTCTGATGTATTGTCGATGCTGGAAGTAGGCAGATTAAATATAACTTGGCCAAATGCAAGATAGTGTGCACTAGTAAATACATTCTCAAATTTTATAAACTGCCTATTTCTCTGAATTTAAAAAATTCCCTCAGGAAAAAACTTGTGGGAGTCGTCATAATTAACAGCTAAGAGATCTGTCCAATTTTACTGCAGCAGTAAAACAAACAAACAAACAAGCCGAAGTAAGGAAAATGTAGAGGGTACTTCTAGGTGAAATTCCATTGTTTCTGATCTGTTTTTACCCTCTCTGCTTAAGTATGTGTAGCCATTAAAGCAGGCTAAAACAACTTCACTTTGTAATAGTTCTGTTTAGGTCAATCAAAAACTTGCAGTAGTTAAACATGCAAAAAACCTCACTTCTTACAAAGGTTTAGTGAAAATCAGAGGTGATTTTCAGCTTAAAAGGAGAGACTAAAAACTGAGACGGAAAGAGAAAGCAGAAGTAGAGAGGAAACTGTTTAAAGTGCTTAAAACAACAGAAAAGAGGGCAAATAAAGATTTTCCTGTTTTAAATCCTGAAGTAGGTCTAACTGAGCCTCAGACACTTGGAATGTTTGAATCATTAACACCCTCTTCTAGGTGTTAAAACCCTACATACATTTCCATAAGTGGCACCTGCTTGCCCAATCAAATTCCAAAACTCCTAGATTGCTACAAGGATAATTCATCACTGATCTCCTCCCTTATTCCAATATTTAGTAATATAAAATATTTTCTAGAAAACAATTTTATAGAAAAATATTTCCAAAAATAAATTTGGACTAATGAGATTTAATTGATTTTTTAGTTTTGCTTTTTTTGTCTCAGTAATTTATGCATTTTGCATATTTTTTTCATTCTCTGTTTAAATAAATTAACTCTTAAGTTTATTTTTTTCTTTTCCTTTCAAAGAGGATAATGCAGTATTTAGAAGATGTATGAACAGCAATTGTTATTTGCTATTGTTTTTAGACCTGGAACTAAATATTATTTCAGTAGTCCCTGTGGTACCTTTGATATAATTTTGGAAGTTGCAACCTGAGCAGTTTGTATCATCAATTTACATATTTAAATTGATTCAATTTTTTTTTTCTTCCAAACCTAAATTTTGAAGATGTCACATAATCAAGTATTTCTCTTACTGGAAAGACTAAGCATCACATTGATAGCAATTCCAGAAGAGATGAGTCCTAGTTTTTTCTAGCTATGAAAATGATTAAACTTATTATACAGTGCTGTTTGCAGTGTATGCAGCAGTATTTGCATTGCTGTTAATCACACTTGAATAAAAATATTCCTGGAAATTACTCTTGGTCCTATATACTGTACAGGAATAAAGAAGAAAGTGCCTATTCAAAGCATGATCTTAACTGTACTATTTCATACTCTAATGGATTTTTGTCAGTGAATAACTAGAACATATAATTTAGCATGATATATAAAATGCAAAAATTAGAGGTAATGCAGAAATTTCTTACTGGCTTGAAAAGATATGCAAGAAGAGTGAACCAGCACAATCTTGTACAGGAATTATTGCAGAAAAGTCAGGTATAATTAAAAGCAAACATGCAGTGTGTGAAGGGACTTCTCATTTGTGAATATAATAATGAGCAGAACAGTAAAAAAGTATTTAATATTTATGGAGATATTTAGAGGTAGTCTTTAAATTGTTATTCCACCAAATTTGAGCATGCAATTAGAGAAATTAGGGATAGAAAAGAACAGATCACCTATTAGAAGCTCCTATCAAATATGATTGCTTCTTTCAGCACATTTTCAGTGCTTTCTCTAATCAAATTCTAAATATTGCCAGTGGTAGGGATTCCACCATTTCTCTTGGGAGACTATTTGACAGCCTAATAGATCTTAGTGTCAGTATACCATACTACCAAATATATCTCACTGTGCCACCGTCAGAATGCTCCAAGCTCTGTGTTTACACTCCTCCAATATCTTTTAAGAATAATTTAATTAAATAGAAAATATAAAGATTCAGAGTCAAATGCAACCCTCACACAGGGAGAGCTAAACTGATCAGTATGTAACGCAACAACAAGCAAGAACCCTCAAATCTTCATAAAAACCTTACATGGATCCTTACCTCCACAAATCTCTTCTTTTTCTTTGGGTCTCACAAACAGATGTGCCTGAAAAGATGGCCAGTCATCTTAGACTGTATTTGTTTAAGACAAGAAAACATTATGACTAGCCCCCTAAATTGAAAGGCTTCTAACATAAGTGCCTCTCAGGAGGTGTGGCATAAGGAAAGAGATGACATGTCTGGATTAAACATTTAAAGCCTGTCTTTTTTGGGAGGTGCACTAAAGTCACAGAATCACAGAATCACAAAATGGTTGAGGTTGGACCGGATGTCTGGAGATCATCTAGTCCAACTCCTCTGCTCAGGTAGGGTCACCTACAGCACATTGCACAGGATCACATCCAGGCGGGTTTTGAATATCTCCAGCGAAGGAGACTCCACAACCTCTCTGCACAACCTGTGCCAGTGCTCACTCACCCGCACAGGGAAAAATTTTTTCCTCATGTTCAGATGGAACTGCCTGTATTTCAGTTTCTGCCTTTGCCTTTTGTCCTGTCACTGGGCACCACGGAGAAGAGGCTGGCCCCATCCTCTTGACATCCTCCCTTCAGAGACTTGTAGACATTGATCAGATCGCCTCTCAGTCTTCTCTTCTCCAGGCTAAACAGGCCCATCTCTCTCAGCCTTTCCTCATAAGAGAAATGCTCCAGTCCCTTTATCATCTTAGCAGCCCTCCGCTGGGCTTGCTTCAGTAACGTCCACCTAGAAAGCCTCAAGAAGTTAGTACAGAACTCAGAATATGGGTTTCATAAGATATTGGCTTACTCAGCAAGCCTCTGTGCTGTGCACCAGATTGAATTTCTGGACATTTCAAAGTGATGCAGATATGGGTCATAGTAACAAAAGCTGTATTAAAGAAAGGAAGTGAAAACCCTGTTATTATGTATGTCGTCTATTCCTAGACTTTGCTGCAGCCTGACTGTCATGCAGCAAACAGGGATACATCATGTTCCCAAATCCTGGCAAGACACAAGTAGGAGGGAGGAATAGCAAGAATGGTCTCCCTTACTTGATGCTACACTCTTTCTACCATCCAGATGTAATTGCTGTCAGCTGTCGTTCATGGTTGAAAACTCAAAAAATGGACCTGATATTCAATATATTAACTAGGTTGAGTGTATTAGATATAGAATCAGGTAGGACCAACACACTGAAAACACTATGTCATATCTCTGTGCTAATTCTTCTAATGCCCGCTAAGGAACGCAAAGGAAGAAAAAGCACAAGGAAAAAAGGCCAACAGCCCCTTCCATTCTGAAAATATTCGTCCATTAAAGAAGGAAGCCACACAGGAGTATTCTGGCTTTTCCTGATACAGCCTGTCAATGAGTGAAGAACATAAACTGATTAAAATTACTGATGGGCTGCAAATTGGTCCAGTTCATACCAGTGCTGATTTTCATTTACCATATAGAATAAATCTACTATAAACACTGCAGTGGAGACACCACAAGTGGAGTTCAACAAACCTTCACGAGCATGTCAAGGGTTGGAGTCCCAAATCTCTACAGGACAGTCCTACAGACCATCCCAAGCCATGACTGCTCCAACTGCTGTCCAATCTACTTATAGGGTCACAGCATAACAGAGAATGGACCTGAAGGATATCAATATTTCTCCTTGTCTACCTCTTTAGTTTGCAATTTGACTCTCACTGATATACCTCTATTTATTTTCACCGTTGCATTTTAGCATATTTGTCAATCACAAATTAACAAAATGTTGAATACAGGCATATTTTGGCATTCACCGATTCATAGATAGGATAATTATAACATTTTCATTGTTCTACTTAATATTCACTGATGTTTTGGAAAAGGTGTCATTTTAGATTTTGGTAAGCTTCTGCTAAGCAAAAGCTAGGTTTCTAGCTGATCACAGCCATCACACATCTGATTTAGTTATAAAAATGGCTTGCACTGTAGAAATATCAGTGGAGTTTTTTAAGAAATGGGCTCCTCTATTGTACAGCGTAGATTAATACACTAAGGAATATACATATATATTCATCCACACACACAGAGGGACCTGTCTTGCTCTTTGGCAACTGCAGTCCTTTTATCCCTTTCATTCACGCTGTATGAGTTAATGACTGTGGTCTCTAAAAAGGATGGAGAGCAGAAAGTGATGTTCACCATAACTCGCATTGCTGGTGAGATGTAATTTCTACTTCCCTTTTTAACAACCACATTAGATAAACAGTGTCAAATGTGACAGCCTGACTACTTTCTAAAAGGAAATACTGTTCAAAGAAATTACTCTCTGGCCATAGATGTGGAAGCACAATATAGATTGCAGAGATCTTTTTTTTAACTGAGGTACTTGAAATCATGTGTTGGTGTTTTTTTACATGACTAAATTTTGCTGTCATTTTTTAGAGCTTCTCACTAAACTCAGAACCCTTTTAGCTGCATGGCTGGCTGAAAATAATTCTAGGTGATTTTACTTTTTCAACAGTTACATTTCAAAGAAAGCACGGTAAGTAAATCTGCATTAATCTTTTAGGGACTGCTATCTCCCGCTCGTAAACACATATACACACACAGAAGCAGAAACTTATATAATCAGTTCCTCCACAAAACATTTCTATTATCTCTCCAGTTATCTAGAAAAAAAAAGAAAAAACTTTTGTAAGAAGCAGCTTTCCATCATGACCTACCACCCAAGTCATATCCTCTGGTACTTTCAGTTACTCTTGTTCCCTATGTCATAAAAGAATTTTGATGGCCTTTGTCTATTTTTATTGCTGCAACTTTCAGTCAGTTATTTCTTTGTATAGAGGGTTATTTCCATGGAATAAAATTCTTGTTGTAATATATCTTAATAAAATCTATCTCTGCAACAGAGAGTATGGCTAATGAAATCAAAAGAAATACGTTTCTTAATTGTTATTTCTTTTAAAGCATTATTTCAGCATTTTACACACTCATCTATACCTTGTTTATATGATGAAAATACTTTGCCGTGGATGAGATAAAAATCCACTTGTGTCTCAGATCTTTATTTTAAATGACAGCAATTTTACAGGGAGTTTTTGCACTGAATTCAGTGAAGTTTATATCGGGTCTTATGCAACAAGCTCAAAAGCTACTATGTAAGTTTTCAAAGTACTTAAAGAAGGAGTGATAGGAATAGCTAAATAAAAAAGCCACAGTGGAAAAGTCTGCATTTATTCGAGTGGAAAAGGAAGAGCATACGGACACATCTTTTTCACTATCAATTCAGAGGGAAAAGTCAGTTAAAATTTAGATTTTGCCTGAATATTTAAAAGCTGAGCAGAAGGTTACTCTCATCTTACAAGCTGTAATGTCAGAGAGTGAAGATACTGTCGCTCTTAAAAATCTCAACAAATTTTTACAGAGGTGGTTGACATTTGCAGTGTTTCATCACTAACTAGTCAGTATCCCACAATAACAGTATTACCTTTTTATATGCAAATTCTTGTTCTGTTAATATGTTAGAGAAAATAGGGATTGACTTAGCTGTAATTCTAATATCACTGACTCAGGAAAACACATAAAAAACCTCAGTGCTTCACAGAGGCAGCATCAGTACATTCTATAGTGCTTCATTACAGTGTTTTGCTGGGTTCTGAAACAGAGAAGATCCATGAGACGGAGTTTATTTTTTGCTTTTGTTTTACCTAGAACTACGGTCATGCCAGTGCAAAAAAAACATGATTACACGAAACATCAAAAAACAGTTAAATAAAAAAGTAATTAACTTTCCTTAATTAACTCTTCCTACTTTTTTCAGCTCAATAAGCTGTCTGTTCCACATGTTCCTAAAACTCACTGCCAAAAAATGAAAAACTATCATTATAATGAAAATAATGAAATTATTATTATTTGAAAGACTAAAACACGGAAGGAAATAAGCACAAAAAATATACTTGCTGACTCCAACAATCTGCTCACTTAAGGGAATATGAGTTGAAAGGAAGCTGGCTCTTTCAGTCACTGAAACCAAAACATCCTCAAGGTCAGTGATTTTCTGTTTTCAGATTTCAGTGTAAGAAATATCTAAATCAGGCTCATGAAAACATTTGACACCTTTGAGTCCCATCATGCTGAGTCCAAGAACTCTACTTTCAGCAGCCTGGAGTAAATTAGCAAAACAACAGCTGGAAGTTCACTGTCCTACAATGAAGCTGTCATCTCTGCCAAAATTTCACTCTGTTAATGCATCTAAGAAGCAAAAGAAGCTGACTTAACTCTCATGCTTTTTCATACTGCTTCCCTCTAAAAATATAAAAAATTAAACTCTCCTCCTTATTTCCATATTTCTGTATTCACCAGTAGCCAACAAAGGGCATAGATTCTCATCATGTTGAATGACTATTGACTTGAATGTACAGTATTAACATTAAATAGGAAATAAGTCACTGGGGCTAATGGTATTTATTCCCTTGGTAAAATGTTTGGAGCCGTGTGAATTAACAATGCTAGGTAAGCTCCTGAGGATCACCCTGATACATGTAGTAAGGACTTTTACAGCACTTAATTGCAGGCATCACTGAACTAATATTAAATTAATTATTAGTATTCAAATAAACATTACAAGTTGCATCACTGGTGATCAAAAAGCCAGCCTTTGGCTTTTAAAGTGTGGTCACCCCTGCCAACTGAAGAAAGTTATATCATAATTTGCTTGTTGACCTTAAGGCACATTGGTGAATATATTTGCAGTCAATATGGTAGAGAAAATCAGAGCAGCCAGGCAAAACTGAGAACATTCCTTGTAAAAATAAAAGATAAAATTCTTCTTGTCCATCTTTTCATTTTCAATGTCTGAACATCCAAGAGAATCCAAGGGGTTATTTTGTTTCAGGATATGGGGTACTACAGTGCACAAGCTGAATGTAATGCATGACATAAAAATGACTTGCTAATATGGGTAAGCTTATTGTAGAAGAAATTAATATTAAAACCCCAAAGCTGAAGTCCGTTTGGATAAGCAACACAATTTTCTTCTTGAAGTTGAACTTTTAGGGGGCACGTCTTCTGTGTTTGATACTGTAGAAGTGAGCATTTTTCCTGAAATCCTGTTATTTCACTTCAAAATGGACTGGCTCAGAATGAGGAGAGTTATTTCAGGACAACAATTAGAAAAACAATGCACAAATTCCTGGTCTAACACGGTCAACTATACATTATTTTACAGGAGGTCATCCCTAGCTTTTGTTGGAGAAGATCCAGAGTATGAGTGGCACCCTTTCAAGCAGATCTGTTTACCTGAACATTTCAGTTAGTCTAATAACTTGCCATCTCTGAAGCTTTAATATGTGTCATCACAACACTTCTCTTAGAGGCTATTATCTTCTTTTCCTTAAATATATGTGTATATATGTAACATATGTGTGTGTGTGTGTGTTTCTGTGTGTATGTATACACATATTCATACACACATAGCTTTGACACTTCCTGTTGTTATCAGCAGAAGATAGAAGAGGTTAGAACAATTTATCTTTACCCAGGGAAAAATTGAAGCACTGCAGCTGAAATGGATTGTGGGGAGCTAAGGCTTCAAAATACTCAATACATTTCTGTCTGGAACTTATATTCCTGTTTCAGGGCTACTGCAGAGCACTTGCACCCACGTCCTGGAGTTGAAGGAGCTCGTACTTACAATTAGTCTTTCTCATCAGTGCCTACTAGAAGAAAGTACAATTTAGGGGACTTGTCTAGATTAAGGCAATTAGTTTTGGTGTCAGTGGGAGAATTAGGTGCCTCACATCTGACCTTCCCATAAGGCAGACACTGAACTGCAACTCAGTGGCTGCACATAGCTACCTGCTGCCATTTTAGGTATCCTAACATAACCTGCCCGGCTTCTAGCTCCTAGTCCACCTAGAACACAGAACTCTCATAGGTCCTGGGTAATACCTGCTGGTCCTCTGTGGGTGTCTTGGATGCGGTAGGGTGTCTCAAGTGGCATGACAGCCCAACAGAACCTGAATTGTGAGATTTACTTTGAGATGAAAGATGAATCTGCATTAGTGTTTTAAGTCAGAAGTGCACTTCTGTGAATTTGCTGATTGTTCCTACTTACCGTGCTTCAGCTCATATCAGAGAGTGGTCTTGGAGCATGTGAAATGGCTTTCTTTACAGTGTAACTGAACTGGAAGACATAATGCAGGAACACTCCTAGTTCACTCCAACTACTGGACATGAGATCAAACTAGAAGGAGTCTGAGGCAGCTCTCCTCCTCTGTCCCTCAGGCTCAGACATAAATCGGGTGGACTCAGCTCTTCAGCACTGACTCTCTGACTCTGCTTAGAGCAGAAACAGAACTCCTGTGAGGTAAAATTTTCTCCTCTTCTCCACTGGTGGTGTAAAAGAAAGGCTCTTTACTCCTTAGTACTCCAGCTGTAGAAGCTGTAAACCTCAAACATCGCTAATGAACTTTATAGATTCTCCTATCTATTTACTCACAACTGTCCAAGTCAAGTAGGCAATATAAAATTTCCATAACATTGCAATTGGAATGTCAATCACCACATTTTACCTGAGAACAATTTTGGAAATAGCAGTCTTTTAAATCTCTGATTTCCAGCCTGAAAATGCCTTTGAAACTAAGGAATAAATGTTGACGTTTAAGTACATGACATCACTGTAAAAGCTCCCCCTTTTTTTTCAAATTTTCTTCTAATTGTCTTTCAGAATGTTAGTGTGAAACAGACAAAAGCAATACTTCATACTTTTGCTTTGCCTTTTAGTAAAAGCCCTTTCATGCATATTCCCACCTCCTGACTATTTCTCTGCTTTCCATAGAAACCAGCTTCGATCAGAGAACTGAGGGGTAGAAGAAAAAGAAAATATTTTTCTGCACGTCCAGTCTGTCTCCTGAATTGTTCACACCATGTGGAAAAATGCCACTGATATTTTAATCTGTATATTTTCATGACCTTACAGCATGAGAACAACAAATTACCCGCTCAACTCAGTGAGGTGCCCCCTTAACACCAGTGGGAAAACTCTTACGGACTTCAGTGGCAGCAAAATCAAGAAAATAGGTAAGTAGAAAATTTTTCATTTTTAAACCTGGAAAATTTAGTTGTAGAAATTAAATCAGAAATGAAAAAAATGTTATGTTCTTTATTTTAAATAGTGGCAACTTAAACAGTGTATTAATAATATAAATAATTATACTGAGTCTTACTAGGTGTTTCATATATTAAAGAATTCAACTTTTAAGGAAACCTGTGATATAAATCCACGTTATATAGACGGAGAAAACAAGAGACTAGATGTGTTGATGTAATTAACATGCTCAAAATCAAAGTGGAAGTGTGCATCAAAGCAGTGAATAAAACTCAGAATTACTTGGATCACATCATCACTTTTCTAAATGGTATATGTATCAGCTCTTGCTCCCATCAGCATTAACAGTAGCTTAGATATTGCTTCTATTGGTAAGGCTTTTTTATGAACATGTCACGAACATCGGATCTAATAAACAGATTTGCCAACCCAAACACTTAAAAGATCCATGTTTACAAGTCCACAGGCAACAATAAGAGGATATCAGAGTAAAAAATGCAACTTACTGTAGCAAGAAGACCTTTTAAAATTGCACAGAAATACATTTATATCCCGATGACCTAAAGAATGTGGTTTTGTTCATTACAGCCTAGCCTCATGTGACTTTCTCTTCATCTCGTAACAGTTGATGAATAGGCTTTAAACGGTGCTAAGCTAACTTGACTGACGTACTGTTCTTTTGCTTTGTCAAACATTTCCTCCTTTGACAACACTAACATAAAAGGTGTAGACTGCCCTTCATACCATCATTTAATTTTTTTTGACACATATTGACATTACACGTTTCTAATGAGGGTACAGTGAAATCTGATTAAGATTGCAAGATTGAAAGATAGTACGTACACTTACCAATGCTTTGCTGTCCGTTAGTGTGTCTGACACCTGACTGAATGTCTCGCAACAAGTTATTTTTAAGAAAGATTTAATTTTTCTGGTTCTGAGAAAATTGTGATTTACCTAAGCAAGTTTGCTATGTGAAAATAGGTGAAATTTTCTTTGTAAATTACTTGAAAGGAATAATAGTGAAGAGATCTCTGCTGATTCTGTGATTACCTTCACCTTTGATCTTTCCTGTATCATTCAAATAAATCTCACATCACATCATATTCATTCTTTACAATAACTGGATGACTATAATTAGCACTAAGACAGGAGTGCTGATACATATATATGTGTATATATACATACATATGTATGAAATCCAGTTGCTCTGAACACTTACACATACACTTTTACATTACATGTCATGAGTAGGCATATTAAACACAGCCAGAAAATCCAAATGTTTGCCCCAACAGAAACAGCCTGCGTAGACCTTTCAGCTTGTTTCTCAACCTAAAACTTGCTTTTCTGTGCATAGTCTCAAAATTCAAGATATTTTTTAAATACCTTGTTTCTATTGCTACTAAAATATTATTCCAATCTTGAGGTGTTTTTTTCTTTAGAAATATTGTTGGTGTTTCTTAGATTTTGTAATTCTTCTACACTTTTTCTACTCATAAAATTCTATTAAGGGAGTTGATATGCTTTCCAAAGTATGTCCAGCTGATCCTGGTGGAGATGAGTATGACAGTAAACAAGTAACAGAAGAAAACCCAGGGAGCACGGAGTAAAAAACTGGAACTTCGTGGAAAGCTTCCAGAAGTTGAAATAAAACTATACTTTCATTTCTTTTTATTTCATTTTTTTCTATTAGAAACGTGTAATTTTCTCTGGAAGGTAACAGCATTCTGTGAAAACATATGACAGAAATCTGGCCTTTCTTAAGAACCGCTGCTAGATACGTACACCTAAAAGTTAGAACAAGCATTCCTACATATTTTCTAAAGTATTTCCTCAAATTAATTTATTATCTGCATTTGCTAATATCTGCTAATCAAATTTTGTCCTATCAAACTCAACATATCATTGAGAACATTTCATATTTCAGTCTCGTCATAATACAGTGAGCTAGGTTTAAAACACTGTAGACTGCTTGCAGAATACGGGCTCCATAGTAAATATATGTATAAAAAAAAACCCTTATCTAAGAGGTGTGGTAGTCAGGAAAAGCAAGTAGAGATCATATTTATAGTTCAGTTGCCACGTACATTAATAAGAAAGAGAAAATTGAAGGAAGCCAACAAACATTTTAGTTATATTAAGATTAGACTACACAGAAAATGAAAGCCATCTACACTGCAAACACTCACTTTTAGACTTTTCCATAAGTCATTATTACAGTCCCTCTTATTCAGTTTGGTGCGAAATAATTGCAGGGGATGATCTAGACTAGAATTACACCCATAAAACTAAGCAAGACAAGATCTGGAATAGGTTACGCTGTTGTATGGGGCATAACCAGCCGGGCGCGGGCAGCCGGGGCGGCAAGGCGCCCGGCCTGAGGGAGGCCACGGGCCGCCCTGTGCCAGTCGCCGCCAGTTCCAGCCGGCTCTGACCCGTGGGAGCAGCCCCGGGGCCAGGGCTGCGGCCAGGCAGGGAGTACAGCGGAAACAGGAGGAGAAAAGTGAAAAGGCACCTTTTTGGAGAAAATGGAGGGGGAAGGGGAAAAGACACGTGGAAGGGGACGTTGTTGGGCACACGGCTGGAGATGCGCTCTTGGAAGGCGGCACTCTGTGTACCCCGCAGGGACTGCGGCCCGTGGGCGACCCACACCGGGGCAGGGACAGCCCCGAAGGGACAGCAGCCCCAGGAGGACCTGGGGGAGCAGGGCCATCCCCAAAGGGACTGCAGCCACAGGTGGGCCCATGGCGGGGAGGAGGAGCAGTGAGAAGCAGGGGAGGAAACGAGCAAGAAGACTGACTGAAGCTGAGCCTGAAGAAGGGGGAGGAAAGGTGTTTCCCTAAGTGTTTGTCTTTTTGTTTTTCTCAACACCCAGATCAGTAATGAAAAGTTTATGTTAAGTGGCAATAAATTACGTTAAGTGAAATTTCCAGAAATGAGACTTGTTTTGCCTGTGACAGTTGTCTTCCCCCCCACCCCCATCTACTTGGCACCTATGTGAAAATGAAAGTTTCACCTCACCAAGAGAGAAGGGTTGGTATTCATATTCCTAAACACAGGTGGCCTAATTTCATCAACTACTTAAAAAGTTGCAGTGTGACTACATATAGTAAGTTCTTTCTAACTGAAGCAAACTCAAGAGATTGTTTCCTTCAGCATTTCATGTCCACAAAACTCCAGGTAAACCTAAGAGAAAGTTCTCTTCTTATCTTCAAAACAACCAAATGGCTGATCAGCACATTCATTTGTAAATTAATTTATGAATGAATGTTCTTCCAGATTATGCTGCAGCCACCAAAGACTCTTTAAGAAAGTCAGTCATCTTCCTGAGGGGGTGTAAATAGTATTTTCTTTACCAAACATCGTTAAGCTGTAGAATATCTTAAATTTACCTCTCTTTTACACTTTGCTGATATCAGGGTTTACCTGCTTCAAAAACCACCGTGAGTCATTCTCACAGCCTAGAGAGCGCCTAGAGAGCCATTTAAAAATATAACCTACAAATAACAGGTTTGCTAATCAATACAGGTGAGGTGGAAAGAAAACCTTTTTTTGTATAGAATATTCATCACCATCATATGAAATAGAGCAGGCAGGATAAGAAAAAAATGATGCTAGTTCTAAACATACAAGATAGAATAAACAGAAAGATATATTATAATTAAAAAGCCATCGCTTTAAGGACTGTTCAAATAGAAACATCAAGCAGTTAGCTATACTACAGATGAATAGTACCAGTAGCAGTGTCCCTGGTAAAAAAAAAATAAAAAAACCCTATAAATCCTGTTGGTGTCTCTCTTGTACTATTCTACCCATAGCATCTAGATCAGCCTCAAAATGCATCTTTTTGGGGTTACTAGGACATCACATCCAATCTCTTGTTATATTTCTAAAACCTTAAATTATATCCTCCTGTGCTAGGTGCTTTCTATTCAAAATTATTTATCTTGGAGACTTTCTACTGTGTAGAGCTCCTGTTTACAACCAACAACAGGATGCTTGTCTTTTTCATTGCGCATTTAAATTAAGATTTTCTATGGTGAACAAAGCTGTGAAAAGTTTAAAATGCTAATTCCAATTTCAAGACAGAGAATTTAGGAGTGGAGATGAAGATAACCTGAATCTGGAGGAAGCCTGACTCTGCAGAATTCTGGTTTGCCGAGCTGTATTATAGAAAATAAAACAAAAGATTAAAAGATTTGGAAACTGTTAAACAAAGTGAAAAAATGAATAATTTCTAGCCTTTTATTAAAGTAAATATGAAAGGGAAGATTTTAAGAAAACCAGGGGAAAAAGCAAGATCTCATAAACTTAAATGGGGAAAAAAACAGGACTACATCTCCCCCCAAAGGCCTTAGAGCTAGATTTAATAAGATATTTAGGCACTAACACTAATAATCAATACTAGTCACTAATTAATTAACCATCAAAGTGCTTCTGTGGATGTCAGGCTAAAAATTTTCATAAGATGACATGACACTGGACGCATTCTGAAAAACTGGTTTTCTTGAGCATAATAAAAAGTAGCCCAAGCCACAATGTTCTGTGGTACTCAAATCACGTATTTACGTTTCAGCAAAGATAACAGCCACCGAAAGGATACAGTATTCTTTCAAAATTTCTATGAGCCAAGTGAAAGTGCTGCTAATATCTATAGCTGTCACATGTGCTATTCATATTTCCATTTTGATACCAGCTGTCATTTTCTGTTATGCCCACAGGCAAAGCATGCAGAGGAAGTGCTTGTTTGAACATATCATCTTTGTGATGGTACACTTTACTGAAATGTAATAAAATTACTGAGGTACACCAGCTGTGGTCATACCAATTAATCACTATGTGACATAAAACTGTCTGTCCACCCCACATAACACTAGTCATTGTGGACCACACCAAAGCTCCTAGCACCTAGCCTAGTATGCTGCCTCTAACTATAAATAGTAGGGAAATTTTGGGAAAAAAAAACCCCAGTACAGATAGCTAGGCAGAAATCTAGAATAAGCAGGGAGTGATGGTCTCTCAGACATAGTCTTCTGGCTTTAAACCAACAGCAACACAAGGATTTCCTATGTCAGTGGTTGCAAATGCCCATCAGGTGGGCCTATCCGCCATGAATATTTATAGTAACTTTTGAACTAATTTTTAAACTAATTTTTGCCTCTGTAGCATCCTGTAACATAGATTCCAAAAGCTACTTGCTGTGGGACAAAACGCTTCATTCCTATTATCTCAAATTGGAACTAACCGGTTCAAGACATGGGCAAACCAGCACACTTTGCTTTCTACCTGTTATTCAATAATAAAATGCATAATAAAACTTTCCCTCCTATACCATGATGGCTTAAAGAGCTTTTTTTAAAGAATGTTATCAAGGTCTTTTCAGAATTCTTGTGGACTGCCTTGATTATATTCACTTTTTCATCACCTCAAAGAGCTGTAATATTTTTGAAAACACAGCTTTGCTCTTGATAGGCTGCACTGATTTTCCTCAGTACCCCATGCATATGTTTGTGTCAGAGTTCTTTTCTCCCAGCTTCCCTGAAGAAAAAGTCCAGTTCGCTGATTTGTAGTTCTCCAGGTTATTCCAAGTATCTTTTCAAAAAACATTTTATTTACTGTGTTTAATTACCTTGGTATTAATTTAAGTAAAAACGCAGTTATTTATACAATATTATTTAAAATCATTAGTTTGATATTTTTGAGGTGTTTAAGGCCTGTCGGAAATATGCTAGGGATTTGTTATGATCCTTTCAATCTGTTTGTTTGAAAACTTCTCTGTTGATGTTTCAATATGCAGCTCTGACAGAATGTCCCGAACCTCTCTTTAGTGAATATCCAGATGATAAACTAATTTTATATTTTTGCTATGGCTTCATAATTTATCACCGCTCCTTTTTACACCTCAGTCTTCCATTGGCTCCACTGACTGGCAAGCATTCTGCTTCCAGGTTGTTGTAAAGTATTTTGTATTACTTGGTCCACATCATCTTTTTTTGTTTCAGATGTATTATGAGTTTAACTTGCTAGAATTTAGGTTATTCTGTATTTTCAGTATTTAGGCATGTTCCATTCTCCGAAGAACGTAACTTTATTTCTTACAGCTTTTAAGGAAGACAGAGCAACAACAGATTGCAGGAATAATTTCAGATAGTATTAAAGTTTTTAAGAACAGCAGGATCAAACTAACTGAAAGTTAACTTAAGGTTGAATATTGAAGAAAGCTCATTAACAGTGAGATTGTTACAGAACATAATGATCTGACATAATGATCTTCTGCTTATCCTACTAAGGTATTTTTGGCTTTGCAAAAGTACAAATAGGGACAATCTGGCCTTCAAAATGTCGTTGACCTAGGTAAATTAAATTGTAAGTTACTCTATTACCTAGAAAGCTTTAATGACCTTATTTTTTTCATAAGAAAGAGAAGCAAAGTTAGGAAATGTTTAAATTAGAATGCCAGGAATGTTTTTTGGAATTGTTTTTCATTTAGTGACTAAAACAACTGCAGACAGACAGCTCCAGATTTTTTTCCTCTACAGAACTCCCCCCCCCAACCCAAAACTAGCTACAGGAGGGGGCTGCAAGATAATTAATATAAGTATTATACTGTCTCTGCCAAAATGTATTTCAGAACTTCTGTAAATCAGGTTGCTTCTACGTTGCTTCTACGTTCGCATAAATAAAAAGTAATAAACCTAATATAGAACGTTGCAGTAGAAAAAGAGGTCAGTGTTATCTATTAAGCTTTTGTTTGTAATTATTAATAATCTTGCAATGGTGAAAGAGGCAATTCTGCATGTCTTCAGGGATGAATACACATAGATACTGTGGGTGTTCTGTTGAAGCACATATTTCTGCTGCTTCCTCAAAGAAGCATGGTAGTTCAGACTCACGGCCTCAGCTACCAGTGTTACCTATCAGACCTGTACAGAAAAAAGAAATCAATACATGATCCCATTTGAAATCCATAAAAAACTGTCATTCTATTAAAAATAAGAAGAAATATAAGAATTTTATTCTATGTAACACTTTGTGTCATCTGTTGGTCATTGCGTATTCTATGTCATAATTCAGAGGTGATCAATAAGCCAAAATACATAGTTTGAAAAGCAAATGTAAGTTAAAAACTCTGGGTCCTTTATGGATGAATTAAAAATTAAATAAATACTTTAATCATTCCTCCTAGACTGGGTTGGTGAAACACATTTAGGCCAGGGACGAGTTGAGGGGGAAGAAAAAGAATAAATTTTGAGTAGTTTATAAACCTCTTTCTTACAGATTATTTCAACTTCCATCTCTCTGTCCTTTTTCTGATCCCAGAATAACAGCAAACTCAATACCAACACTCTACCAAACTCAATACCAACACTGTTACAATACCAAATAACAGCAGAAAAAAACAATATTTTGTTTTAAGTGTTGAATGAATTGAAGACAAGTGTATGGAAAAGATTTAGCTGTGAAGCAGCACAGCAGTACTAATATACGAGAATTACAGCAATATAGAAATTCTTGTATTTTTCTTGTTCCAATTTTACTCATCTTTCAGGTAAACAGGTATATGCCTTTTTCTGCTCTTATATCTGATTATATTTCCTAATTTACTGTTAGCTACCCCTAGAAGTTCTTTAAGCTTATCTTATGCTATGCATCTTTATGCATGACATCATACATCCCTGCTGTTCAGCAGGGATCACAACAGTGCCTTAAAGCACAATCGAAATATCTGCATAGGTATGTCTGAATACTGTGGACATCTAATTGTGACATATTTATATAGTGCATGAAAAATATTTCTGTCTTGTTTCTGTAACTGCATCTTACATATTTATGCAAATGTAATGTCCTCTTGTTCTCAGAGATAGACAGCTTGAGATCTAATTAAGTCAAATTATGATGCATAACAAAATAAGACAATTTTACAATAGACCTCCATGTAAGTTTCTTCACTGTTCTAATATGGTGTTGCAAGGAATTTCTAACCACAGGATTCTTTCCTGTATCTAAGGTAACTCGATCAGTTCCTTAATTTTACTGAAGGCATATTTATCCCTAAACCTATGTACTAGGTTGGGGGAAATTGCTTGTGAAGTAGATGTAAAAAAGTCAGATGCAATAGCAAAACTTCTTCCTGGGGGATAACACTCTGCTGTCTCCTCCTGACAGGCACGTACATCACCCTGGCATGGGAGGAAGTGGGCAGGTTTCTGACTCTATTCTACTTCTGCATTTTCCCCTGGAGTTGGCTGGATGGTAGCTGGGAAGCTGGCAATCCTAGCCAAAGAAAACTGCAGCTGATCAAAATATATCATGGCCTCAGGTCATTTGAATATGCTATAACTACCTCACAGTATTTCTCTCTCCAAGATTCCCACAAGTTTTAGTTTCAGACAGGAATAAAAAATGTATGAGATTTAAATGCAGAAATGTAACTTAGGAGGAACTCCGTGCAAGTAATTCATGAAACACATACAGATTGCAGGTTATAAAGATAGCAAATGAAGAAACTAAATATAAATAAACAAAATCCCTTCAGGAGAGAGAAGGAAATGTGTTCTCTAGTATAAAATGCAGAAAATATGGAAACATTTCTATGGGAATAACGTATCCTGATTCCATTTGAACAATGCTTGCTTGTCATTCTAGACCCATATCCGACTACTACTAATATCTGAGAAACACATAAGAAAGCAAAAAAAGCAAAAAAAGATGACTCTATCAGCAAAATCTTAACTGACAATACTTTTTCTTAGTTTGTGATTAACTGGCAGAGTCCAACTGACTTAGTCTTCTGAAGCTGCTCTTTCTACCCAGCAAAAGCCCAGGGAGTCGAAGGCATGGCCCTATTTGGAAAGCTGAAGTTGCAGAGTATCTGGAAAGGAGTCTGGATTGTGTCTAGCTGTCATATGACAGAAAAGGCAGTCTGTCATGCATGCAAATTTTTTCTTACAAATTTAAGGCCAAAAAATGTTGGATGGAAACAATTTGAAAAAGGTTTCAGCTGTTTCATTAGAAAAGCAGTAAACCTAAGAGCAAAGTGCTATTTTCCTGACCAATGTACTTCTACAGTTTATGGCTAACTTGCCATTTCAAGGCCTTTAACTATCTAATAATCTTATATTAAGTTCTACATATATAAAGCTATATTTAATTCTAATTTCAAATAGTCAGAATTCATGCTAGTATGTTCCTAAGGAAAAGGTAAAAGTTCATGGTGATACACAGGAAGCAGACGATACAAAACTGGAAGGAGTGGCTGACATGCCAGGTGGTTGTGGTGCCATTCAGAGGGACCGCGACAGGCTGGAGAGATGGGCGGAGAAGAACCTCATGAAGTTCAACAAAGGGAAGTGGCAAGTCCTGCTCCTGGGGAGGAATAACTGCAAGTGTAAGGACAGGCTGTGGGCCAGTCAGCTGGACAGTAGCTTTGCAGAAAAGGACCTGGGCTCCTGCTGGACAAGTGGAGCATGAGCGAGCAATGTACCCTTGCAGCAAAGAAGGCAACAGCATCCTGGGCTGCGTTAGACAGAACGTTGCCAGCAGGTTGAGGGAGATGATCCTTCCCTTCTGCTTAGCCCTGGTGAGGCCACATCTGGAGTGCTGTGTCCACTGCTGGGCTCCCCAGTACAAGACAGACAAGGACATACTGGAGTGAGTCCAGCAAAGGGCTACACAGATGATTAAGGGCTTGCAGCCTCTGTTGTATGAAGAGAGGCTGAGAGCTGGGATTGTTAACCTTGGAGAAGAGCAGGCTCATGGGGAATGTTATTAATGTGTATAAATACTTGAAGGCAGGGTGTAAAGAAGATGGAGCCAGACTCTCCTCAGTGGTGCCTAGTGACAGGATGAGAGGCAATGGGCACAAATTGAAATACAGGAAGTTTTGCCTGAACGTAAGAGAACACTTTTTTACTGGGAGGGTGACTGAACACTGGAACAGGTTGCCCAGATAGATTGTGGAGTCTCCATCCTTGAAGATACTCAAAACCTGACTGGATACAGTTGGGTAACTTGCTCTGGGTGACCCTGCTTGAGACCTTCCTGTTGGACTCGACGATCCCCAAAGGCCCCTTCCAACTGCAGTTATTTTGTGATTCTCTGTAAATGACAGTCCCTTCTATGACTGATTGTAGCTGACATGCTGAGTGCTTCTCTCTGCCTCTTTTGGCTCCTAAGAAACATGACACAAATGTAAGTGCTGATGCTAGAATTGCACCAAAAATTAAGTGACAGAAAAACAGCCCGTTAGTACCTTTTCTATTGATCACAAGTCAGCTTTTGTGTCTGCTTATTCTTTCCTTTTTAAATAAAAACTTGATTCTTGTCAAAAAAAGAAAAAAATCAATATTTTCCCCAATTTTGTAGATGAGTCAAGGTAAAAACAGATGAACAGTACAGGGAAATTAGCAATACAAGACGGTATAATCAAGGAGTTTGCAGTAACACTGTAAAGAAAGCTGCATTTTTTTTGACTAAGGGATTTTTATTATGGGACCTTAGAGCTAAAATTAAATACTTTAGCCCTACTGCAAGTGCAATAAAAAAAGGAACAAAATTAAGTTTTCTGCATTAAAATATAGATTACTCAGGAAACACAGACAAAATAATGGAAATCATGATGGTAATCCTGCCCCTCTTGTCCTCCCATAATCCTCCATGTAAGGCAGAAACCTTCATTGTTCTGTCCAATGGTGCTAACTCTAGTTCAATCTTTATTTCACCTATATTGTACCTATATATTCAAACAAGAAATGCTAACATGATAAGAATATATAAGTAAGTGATATTAACGTTGTCCTTTATTCCAGTCATTAAGCAGTGAATTTGCTTTCAGTTTAGAAATTATTCTAAAGCTAAAATACGCATAGCTTTTCTCCCTAGTTTTCTGTTACCACAGCACTGTACAAATCCCTGGTTTGCCCATATCCCGAAATGTGACAAAACTATGTTTTCTGTATCTTTCTCTATTATATTCCTAATTTTTTTCTCTAATAATAATAAAAATATTACATGGCCTCAAGAGCTGAATTGGTCTTTTGATACCTATATGGTGATTTAATACAATTTAATTGAGCTCTGTATGTACAATTGTTACATATTTTTAAAAATACTAAACACATCATATATTCTTGATCCTTCTATTGACTGTGAAACCATATTTTAGACTTATACCACACTACTGGGCCATGTATGGTTAGATTCTATGATTCCATGCCAGAAAATAGATTTATTAAAGATCTATGACCAGCTAAAATGCCCTGAGTGTACTTGCTATGAGAAACGCAGATTGGAATCATAAATCAGAGATATAATGATCTAAAGGTCTATACTAGAAGAAAAAAATTCATATAGAGGAACTAAAACATACAAAATAAGACTTGTAACTTGAAATAAGACAAATAAGACAATAAGTTTTATCAAAATTAAGCTTCCTCAGTGACTTTCTTTGACATTTTGTAAAGCATTTTAAGATGGCTAGATTTTGATCTGATTTCAAATGAAGCTAAAGTATGAAATTATTGGAATAGAACTTCTGCAAAATTTAGCTCATCATGCTGGGCATTACACCTGCCAAATCAAATGCCAGCACAACCCATATACAATTTTGGCAATGCAAAAGTTAGAGTTCCTGGTAAGTTGTTTAATTAGTCTACCTTACTGATTTGCCTACACCATGCAGTTCTCATATTTTCCACTCACAGCATGGCTTCCAATCTATAATCTTAATCCTCGAACTATGGATAATTCCAGCATTAAATCTATAGTATCATTAAGTTGCATAGTATGACTTTAAAATAAATAATGACAGAAGCCCCAATTAGAAAGATAAAATGTTACATTTTGTAAAAGTTATCACAGATCTGAGGGGGGATCTGATCAATGTATATAAATATCTGAAGGGAGGGTGTCAAGAGGATGGGGCCAGACTCTTCTCCGTGGTGCCCTGCAACAGGACAAGAAGCAACGGGCACACACTGAAACACAGGCAGTTCCATCTGAACATGAGGAAAAACTTCTTTACTGTGAGGGTGAGTGACCGCTGGCACAGGTTGCCAGAGGGGTTGTGGAGTCTCCTTCCCTGGAGATATTTAAAACTCGTCTGGACACGACCCTGGGCAACGCGTTCTAGGTGACCCTGCTGGAGTAGGGGGGTTGGACTAGATGATCTCCAGAGGTCCCTTCCAACCTCAACCTTTCTATGATTCTGTGATATTCAACTAGTAATTTCCAGAAAAATTCTGGATGAAGTAGTATGTTATAGGATTGGATATACAAAATTGTAACTATTTTGACAGGAAACAAATGCTTTCCGTTCCCTAACTCTATCAGTGTAGATTCTAAAAATGAAATATACAGAAATAATGCATGCAGATAATATCCACTGCAACAGCTCACATCATAATATTTGTTTTACACGTACAGTTTTCATGGAAATTTCTGACAAAATATTTTTCCTGGGGAAAAAAAAACAGTTTAATGGGATAAACCCAGCTGAAGTAAATATGAGTAAAAGTGTGAATAGTTGTGATGCTTTTGTGCAGCATTCCTCAGTTGTGGATATACTATATTCTCCTGTGCACAACACAGGTGTAAGACACTGAAGAGGCAAGCCCAAAAGATTACACTGAATTGCAATACAGTACAAAATTTAACATTTTATACATTACTATTGGGCAGTATTATACAGAAGACTCAGATTGAAATGCTTTTTATTCTAGAAATAGCTCTAGAGAAGTATTATTGAGGAAGAAGGGAGAAACTCGTTTTTGATTCATTTCACCTAGGCAATTTTGTGAATATGTTTTTACTTATGTATGAACAGGTCTCCACAGGCTTCACAGAGGACACTGAAGAGAACTGTCAAATCTTAAAAGCTCCATAAAAGCACATATGCCAAGCCTTAAGAAAGCAGTAGTTAACAGCTGGGTCACTCATGTCCTTATTTCATTCTCCACTTCTGTAGTTGCCAGCGGGCCTCTTTCAGCTCACTCACTTGCAGCAGGCAGTCCCCAACTGGTTCCCTATCAGTGTGGGTGCAGAATTTGGCTAGTTGGGCCTGAGAAGGTAGCATCAGCCTGCAAGTCTTGTAGTTATTGTGCCAGAAGAGGAGCGAGAGGGAATCTGTGGATGTATGGTTGGGACGAGGGCCTTGTTTCAGCTCTAGTGAATATTAATATACTTTATATAAAGTGGAACAACTCAAATAGGGAATGTAGAAAGATACCCAAAGTAGATTGGAGACGGTCATAAGCTGCTTTCTGGAAGGAAAGATGCAACAGTCTCAGATCTTTGCTCCAAATAAGTCTGAGTGCCATCCCCACATTATAGATAGGTCCTTTGTTTAGTGTTGATTTCATTATGAAGTAGCATTTTTATGACTTAATCTTGATCTGACATAGATAAAAGTTTCCAGGAAAGTCTTAACAGATGCAACTTCTACACAGACGAGGCACATTCTCCTAGGCCGTAGATCAAGGGCTCCATTTCTTTTAGGCTTGAAACCAAAACACTACTTTACTTCCCTTCTATTTGAGTAATCTAGGTGGCTTCCCATTCTGAGTGCAGCTCCTTGTGATGTTCCTTCTGCAAGTAGCTGTCCCTTTTCATGTAGGGGGAACGTCAGTGCTTAAATATGTTGGGACCTTCCTCTAAAATTTTGCTGAAGACTTCTTAGAAAAGAAGATTTTACAGGGAGTAGCCACCTATTTCCTTTATGATATCAAACAGAAGTGACATAAAGCAGATAGACCGAAGTTCCTGTTTTACATTCCTCTTTGCCATTAATAGTCTTGATGGATGAACCACAAATGATCTGTAACTTTTCTGCTGTAGATAAAAGCAATACTCTACACTGTCTTGATGATTTAGTTAAGTAGGTAACTTCGCTTAATGTTTCAAAATTGTACCTATGTCTAGTCTCCTCTTTGGAGTTCATGTCTACCATTTTAGTAGGCACTATATGTTCTATTTATCTATTAAAATCAGATATATGTGAGTTTACCTGGTGTTCAAGAAACAAATAAAATTTAAATTTTGACAGTTTTGCTCTTTCCATTTGCCATGTTAACTTCTACAGCTGGAATACATGGCTTTTTTTGCTGCAAAAGTCATGAAGAAAACACTAAAATGATATTGTTCACATGCTTATACAACTGTAGAGTATCATGCTGTATCCAGAATTATTCCTGTTTTAATCCCATAACTTTAATTTTGAATTCTCACTTCTCCTCACGATCATTCTTTTCCTTACCTTCTGCTATTGATATCTTTATTTTACAAAGTTCCTGTATCATGAGGTATACTTCAGACGGTAGCTTAGTACTTTAGTTTTATTAGGATTGTGCTTTGGGGCCAAATTTTTCAAGCACGTCTGGCTACTAATTAACTTTGGTAGAGTGGAAAATTTGTATCTAAGGGGAAGAATTAGGTTTTTAGGAGCACAGGGACAGTCGAAACTTTAATCTAACATAAGTCAGGCTGGAGTTGTACAGAAACTGTGGCAAGTATGTTTGGCAGGATTAAGTACATTCCCCATTACAACACATCTAGTATACTGCATGACTGGGCTAAATCATTGCTAAAATCCAAAAAGAGGCATCACATCAACGCAGCAGGTGTCCTATACAAAGAAAATGTTACCTGCATTTAAATAGCTCTTTTTTCCTGTTTTCCTTCCCAACTTGAAACAAATATATCTTACACAAATCCTGTTGACAGAATAGAAAATTGAAATCTGAATATAGTATAAAAATATAGATATGAAAAGTACTGAGTTTTAACTTAAGGATGAAAACTTACCTATCATAAAACAGGTCATCTACATAATGTATAAACAAAATAGCCTGCAATATGCAATACTGCATAGTCAGGGAAAATTCTCTTAGATCTGCACGACTGATCTTAGTTCAGATATTCTGCATGCCCTCAGTATGCAGAGCTCACACTGATATCAGTGGGAGTTCCACAGAGGTTGCAGGAGCACAACAGCAGTCGAAATTCCTTGTGAGCTAAGTAGTCTTTGCTCTAGATTTCCCCACTGGTCTCAGAGGCCTGGGATTCCTAAACGCAAATCTTAACTAGTAAAGACTGAGGCAAAGAAGGCATTGGATACCTTAGCCTCTTCCATGTCCTCTGTCACTATGTGCCTTGCCCCATTCAGCAGAGGGCTAACATTTTCTCAAGTCTTCCTTTTGCTACTAATAACCTTGCAGGAGCCCTTTTTGTTGCCCTTTACATCCCTCACCAGATTCAACTCTAGATGGGCTCTGGCTTTCCTAACGCTGTCCCTGCAATGCTCAAACAGTTGAGTATCACTCTTTACATGCTCCAGGTCTCCCTGGCTGTATCACTGATGCCCATGCAGAAGAGCAGCAAGGGTAATAGTCCAAGGGCCTGAAAAGTCTCAGTAGTCTCTGTGCAAGATCCTAGATCTGGCAAGCAGCAAACCTCCCTAGACAGCAGGTCAGGTTGGCAGATGGGGACCTCCATCCGCCACAGGAGGAAGTCAAAGCTAGTACTTGCGCTTCCTCCTGGTGCTGCTGTGTGGCTCAGGCTCAGCTGGCTCAGATGCTTCATTGGACAGAGCTCCCAGGCCCTTATTTTCTACCAGGGCACTACTGCTGCTCTATAGCATTACAAGCTTCCAACCTTTGCTATCAACAGGAGTCTCCACTTCCCAACCCAATAAGCACTGACTCTGCCTGCCCCTCCTTTAGTCCACTTGGGGGTTCAGGCTTTTGTACCTGCAGGGTCTCAGAGAAGGTCTGGTCAATCTCCTCTGGTCAATCTCTGCTGCTATGCAGTTTGCGGAGCCTTTACTTGGCACCACAGATCCTCCACCAGCACACACCTCCGGCATGTAGAAGCCCACCTCCTACTGCTCCAGCCTCAGCAAGAGGCCCCAGGTACTCCCTGCAGCCTGAGACCTGCAGAGCTGCATCCTCCCTTGAGAGCTGGGTCTGAGCTAAGCCCTCTGCTGTGTCAAGGGCCGTTGTTCCAGTCGGTCCTGGGGATCACACCCTCGGGTGTATCACCACCACTGCTGACCATGTGTACACTCTTCTCAACACAACTTCTGATCCCCTTCTGCACAAACTGCTGTGCGAACTCCTGTGTCTGTTGGCTGCCTCTATTAGCTGTACTTTATCATGGAGTAAAGACCAGAGCCAGAATAATTTACCATGGTAGGGCTGTTGCACTGTAAGTTCGCACTGCAGTTTATATCAGTGCAGCTTTTTTGTCTCTCACATGTTCAGCACTGCTATTACCATGGCATTTTTGACTACACGGAGTTGATCAAACTGCATGGTGGCGCCTCAGCAAAAAGGTGCTATTGCATACCCGGTACATGTAGTAACACTGGAGGAAGGTGAGAAAACTTTTTGGTCTGTATTCTGATTCCACTTTCCTCCTAAATACAGGCCGAATTAACATGGCACTGAAGTCCCACTTACAGTCTATTTTAAATATTCAAGCAGTATTTGGGCAATGGTTATAGTGTACTACAAACTTGGACTTGAGTTCTAGGCTTGGATCAGTTATACCTGACTCACGGTTGTTCAGAAATAGGTAAGTCAGTCACATGAAACTGGGGCCTGACTTGACCTGTTGTTTTTGCCCTCTTCGGCGCAAATTCTGATCTCAGCTAAGCAGCAGCAGCTCGCTAGATTTTCAGTCAACAGACTGGATTGAATCACAGGAGACTCGAGAAGCCCATGCAAATTTTCAGAATTCACCTGTGGGCATTGTAAACTAGAGGAAGGAGACTAGAGCTAGAATGGGAGGCATGTTAGGATTGAAGGTGGGACTAGTGGGACTTCTTATCAGATTTAATACCTAATGGAAATGTTTGTGCTCTGTAAACAGACTGGCCATCTGCATGAAAGTGAATCAGTGAATTTATGGGTAAACTTAAGAACATCACAAAATTTAGCATGTTATGGCTCTGTTAGAAATATGTGACACGCCCATTTTTTCCTTAGAAATCTGTGCCCTTCTGTCAGTACAAGCAGAAGTCAACTGTGGTAACATCTACCTCTGAGCAGTTAAGCTATGGCTTCCTTTGAATACACTGAGAGAAATAGGCATTCTTTAAGCAAGTGATACATCTCATCTTCACATCATCTTTCCTAAATCACAATCTCGGTGCTAGTCACCCTTGATTCCTTTTTTAATCAACAGAGAATAATAAACACTTTAAAGGGAAATTATCTGGCTTGTTGTAGACATTGATGTTGTGTAGACATTTTCACAGTTTCTAAAATATCTTTCTCTAGTATTTCTTCAAATTATATTTTCAATTAGTGTGCATTTTTTCCCCTCAGCTATCCCCAAATTACCAGTTCTCTACAGATACCATTAAGCTTCCAGAAAGGCAGAGAAGAGGATCTAGGGAACTACAGGCCTGTCACAGAATCACAGAATGGTTTAGGTTGGAAGGGACCTCTGGAGATCATCTAGTCCAACCTCCCTGCTCAAGCAGGGTCCTCTACAGCATACTGCCCAGGATCACATCCAGACGGCTTTTGAATATCTCCAGCGAAGGAGACTCCACTACCTCTCTGGGCAACCTGGTCCAATGCTCTGGCACCCTCACAGTCAAGAAGTTTTTCCTCAGGTTTAGGTGGAACTTCCTGTGTTTCAGTGTGTGCCCATTGCCTCTTGTCCTGTTGCTGGGCACCACGGAGAAGAGATTGGCCTCATCCTCTTGACACTCCCCCTTCAGATACTTGTACACATTGATGACATCGCCTCTCAGTCTTCTCTTCTCCAGGCTGAGCAGGTCCACCTCTCTCAGCCGTTCTTCAGAGGAGACATGCTCCAGTCCCCTGATCCTCTTTGTAGCCCTCCGCTGGACTCCCTCCAGTAGTTCCATGTCTCTCTTGTAGTGGGGAGCCCAGAAGTGGACACAGTACTCCAGACGTGGCCTCCCCGGGGCTGAGGAGAGGGAGAGCATCACCTCCCTCCACCTGCTGGCAACACTCTGCCTGATGCACCCCAGGAGACCATGGGCCTTCTTGGCCACAAGGGCACACTGCTGGCTCATGCTCAACTTGTTGTCCACCAGCACTCCCAGGTCCTTCTCAGCACAGCTACTTTCCAGCAGGTCAATCCCCAGCCGGACTGGTGCATGGGATTATTTCTCCCCAGGTGCAGGACCTTGCACTTGCCTTTGTGGAACTTCAGGAGGTTCCTCTCCGCCCACCTCTCCAGCCTTTCCAGGTCCCTCGGAATGGCAGCACAGCCTTCTGGGGTGTCAGCCACTCCCCCCAGTTTAGTATCATCAGCAAACTTGCTGAGGGTGCACTCTGTCCCTCCATCCAGGTCATTGATGAATATATTGAACAAGACTGGACCCAGGACTGACCCCTGGGGGACACCACTAGCCACAGGCCTCCAACTTGACTCTGCGCCATTCACCACAACCCTCTGAGCTCGGCCATCCAGCCAGTTCTCAAGCCACCTCACCGTCCACTCATCTAGCCCACACTTCCTGAGCTTACCTAGGACGATGTGATGGGAGACAGTGTCAAAAGCCTTGCTGAAGTCCAGGGAGACAACATCCACTGCTCTCCCCTCATCTACCCAGCCAGTCATTCCGTCAGAGAAGGCTATCAGATTGGTCAGGCATGATTTCCCCTTGGTGAATCCATGCTGACCACTCCTGATCACCTTCTTGTCCTCCACATGCTTAGTGATGACCTCCAGGAGGAGCTGTTCCAGCACCTTTCCCGGGATGGAGGTGAGGCTGACAGGCCTGTAGTTTCCTGGCTCCTCCTTCTTGCCCTTTTGGAAGACTGGCGAGACACTGGCTTTCTTCCAGTCCTCAGGCACCTCTCCTGGTCTCCAGGACTTTTCAAAGATGATGGAGAGTGGCCTAGCAATAACATCCGCCAGCTCCCTCAGCACTCGTGGGTGCATCCCGTCAGGGCCCATGGATTTATGGATATCAAGTTTGGACAAAAGATCTCTAACCTGATCCTCCTCAACCAAGGGAGAGTCTTCCTTTCTCCAGACTTCCTCGCTTGTCTCCAAGGTCTGGAATTCCTCAGGGCTGGCCTTAGCAGTGAAGACTGAAGCAAAGGCAGCATTCAGCAACTCTGCCTTCTCTATATCCTTTGTTACCAGGGCGCCCGCCCCATTCAGCAGCGGGCCCACATTTTCCCTAGTCTTCCTTTTGCTATTGATGTCTTTGAAGAACCCCTTCTTGTTGTCCTTGACATCCCTGGCCAGATTTAATTCCAACTGGGCCTTAGCCTTCCTTGTCGCATCCCTGCACACTCTGACAATGTCCCTGTATTCCTCCCAAGTGGCCTGTCCCCTTTTCCACCTTCTGTACACTTCCTTCTTCTGCTGGAGTTTGGCCAGGAGTTCCTTGCTCATCCATGCAGGTCTCCTGCCCGCTTTGCTCGACTTCTTCCTCAGAGGGATGCACCGATCTTGAGCCTGGAGGAGGAGATGCTTGAATATTGACCAGCTTTCTTGGACCCCTCTTCCTTCTAGGGCCCTACCCCATGAGATCCCCCTAAGTAGGTCCCTGAAGAGGCCAAAGTTAGCTCTCCTGAAGTCCAGCGTTGCAATCCTACTCATTGCCCTGCTCCCTCCTCGTAGGATCCTGAACTCCACCATCTCATGGTCACTGCAGCCCAGGCTGCCCCCAACCTTCACCTCTCCAACTAGACCTTCTTTGTTCGTTAGTACAAGGTCTAGCATTGCACCTCTCCTCGTTGGCGTCTCCACCACCTGGGCCAAGAAATTATCATCAATCCTCTGCAGGAACCTCTTTGACTGTTTGTGCCTAGCTGTGCTGTCTTGCCAACAGATGTCAGGGTGGTTGAAGCCCCCCATGAGAACCAGCGCCTGTGATCGTGAGGTACTTCCAGCTGTCTGTAGAAGGCCTCATCGATGACTTCCTCCTGATCAGGTGGCCTGCAGTATACCCCCACAACAGTGTCACCCATGTTACCCTGCCCTTTATTCCTTACCCATAGGCTCTCAACTTGCTCTTCATCCACCCCGAGGCAGAGCTCCATACATTCTAGTTGCTCCCTCACATAAAGAGCAACTCCACCACCTCGCCTTCCTGGCCTGTCTCTCCTAAAAAGCACATAGCCATCCATGACAGCATTCCAGTCATGTGAACTATCCCACCATGTCTCTGTAACTGCAATGAGATCATGGTCCTGCGACCGCACACAGATCTCTTAACTCTTCCTGTTTATTCCCCATGCTGCGTGCATTGGTGTACAGGCATTTCAGAGAGCCAGTCAAGCATGCAGGCTTCCCAGGAGAGGTGCAAGAGGATCCTCCATAGCCATGTTCCATGCTGTCTCCCCTGGCTGTATGCACCTGCTGGAGGCATCCTGACTCGAGCGGTGTTTTACTGACTCCCCTGCCACTATACCACTCCCCTTCCCCCATCTTGCCTAGTTGAAAGCCCTCCTTACCAGGCTGGCCAATCTGTTGGCAAAGACACACGTGCCCCGCTTGGTAAGGTGGATCCCATCTCTCTCCATCAGCTGTCGATCTTCAAACAGGGTCCCATGGTCGTGGAAACCAAAGCCCTGTTGCCAACACCAGCTGCGCAGCCAGTTGTTAACTTGGAAAACTCATCTACTCCTCCTCCCATCCTTTCCCCTCACAGGCAAGATTGAGGAGAAAACAACCTGGGCTCCCAGACCCTTGACCACCATTCCCAGAGCTCTGAAGTCCTGTTTGATGGTTTCCAGTTTGCCTTTCGTGTCGTTAGCACCCGCATGGAAGATCAGCAGAGGGTAGTAGTCCGATGCATGGACAAGCCTTGGCAGTCTTTCCACGACATCTCTGATTCGAGCCCCTAGCAGGCAGCAAACCTCTCTCGACAAGAGGTCAGGTCAGCAGATAGGTGTCTCTGTCCCCTGCAGCAGGGACTCACTCACAACAATCACTCGCTGTTTCTTCCGGGGGCTCCTGCACGGCACAGGGTCTGCCAGGCCAGTTGCCTCTCTTGGAGCCATGCCCAGCTCCTCCTCAGTTTGGAGGGCGCTAAACTTGTTCTTCACAGGCAACTCTTGAGGAGGAGCAAGAGCCTTTCTCCTTCTACGAGAGGTCACCAGCTTCCAGCCCTCTTCAACAGCATTATGATGCACCTTTACACACGGTAAAAACTGCTGCGTCTGTTCGCTGCCTCTGTTGTCTGTGCTCAACCTCACCTTAATCCTCGGAAGGTGATAGAAATGGATGGAAATCCTGGAAATGATTTCCAAACATATTAAGGACAAGAAAGTGATTGGGAGTAGTCTGCACGGATTTAGAAAGTCCACATGAAGCTATGGGCTGGAATTTTCATGCTATGTTAAAGGATGGCTTATACATTACAAAACTGAATTTGGCATATTCTCCAGGCAAATCTCATTGAAACTGAAAGCCTACTTAAAACATCTAGTGCTTTTAAAAATCTTTTTTGATCTTTTTGTCTTTTGGAAAATTCTTTCCACTGAATAACAAGTGTTATATTATTCCTCTGAATTTGATAACTCATAATCTATTCCAGAATCAAGCTAATTTTTTTTCTGTAAGATTTTCTTTTCCGACAAAGTTTTATGTATTAATTCCATGCCTTCTGTGCTATGTTGACTGGAAATTTATGATCTGACTCTGCAGCACTGGAATCAGCAAGGCCAAAGTAAATGAGTGAACAAAAAACCCAAATAATAATATGTTCCTTTTTCCCGAATTCTAATGTGTACACCAGCAGTCAAGAAAGATGATAAAAACTAGATGAAATCTGCCCAACATGACTGGTTATGTCAATGAAAAACAAGCTTTTTTCAAAGGTTTTCTTAATATAAATGTAGCCCTGGTTTAGAGTTTTTGTTTTGTTGTGCAACTTTTTACCTTTCTCTGGAATTTAAAAAAAAATCTGCTGATCCAAAATAGTATTAAAGTACCTATTAAATTTGTGATTGCAAAAACATGCTCTTTAGTAAGCAAAAGCAATCTAGCAAAGACCTTTGAATACTTTTTATATTAGGAAGCTAAAAGAAAATGTTGAAAATCTACACATAGGCTTAATTCCATACTTCAGGTAAAAGGAACTTTCTACATGTTGTACTTCATCCTAAGGAACTTTGTACCTGATCGGACCCCTGGGTGTTACTATAACTAGAATAATACCAGCAATAAAATCAGCATAATTATACCTCAGAGATTTGTGTATATTGTATAGTACCTTCAAATATGCAGTGCAGTTCGTGTTAAAACTATGGATGTCAAACCATCTCTAGATGGTTTGACATAATTAAAGGAATCCTTCTTGATAATAGTATTAAATTAGCTTTCTTGTAGTGGGATTTCAAAGAACAAATTAAATTCCAATTCAGTCTCTGAAAAATAATGCTCTAGCTTGGTATAATGTCTATTGAGGGAGTGCTCAGCTCAGTGGGCAGCCCATTCAAAGAGAATTTTGCCTCAAGTAGCTGATTTTCTCCTTTATTTTTTCTGTAAAATGAAATAATGATTTAATAACTAGCATTCAACCTCCAATTAGTTTTAGCTTGTATATATTTGCTTTTCTTAAAGCATCTGTGATTTTCATGCAGCTAGAAAATTGCCCACTTCCTGAATACGTCAGCTTAAAAAAAACCAAACACACACAGAAAGAGAGCAATAAGATAGTGAACAGAAGCTCTTGTTACAATATACATTCATAAGTTAGAAAATTCAAAGCTGCCTTAAATTCAATCTGAGTATTATTTTAGGTCTGCTTTCTGCCTAAAGTCAGTTTAATTGCAATGAAATTCCATCTCAGCAGTCAGTTTCAGAATCAGTATTGACCAATGAACAAGTGTAATCTTTCTTTATGACATGAACCGTTTACTAATAAATATAGCGCTGTATAAAACAGAGCAAAGGATTCATCTTAGTGGCCCCATATTTGTAAAATCATCTCATTAACTGTAAGAGGGAGCAAAATGGTCAAATAAAAAATACAACCTGGTGACTTCCTCAATGTCCAAAATGGCTCATTTTTTCTGACCAGAACCTTTTAATTATTTTATGATACATCATTGTTCTGAACTGATCATTTTCAATTTGTGGGCTTTTTTAAAGTCAAATTATACATGACTATACTTAAACTATACTGTAAGAATATACTTAAGGGAAGAAAGGCAGACATGCTGAAGACAAGAGGATTCCTAGTTTTAAAATATATAACAGTAAATTAAACATGAAGGAAGGTAGTAATGACAGGATTCTTTTTCAAAAAATGCTATGCGAACTTTGTATATGCATTGCTGGCAGTGAATAATTTACAAGTAATAGAGGAAAAAGGAATTTAGAAAAAGGAGATTAAAATCACAAGAGCATCTCTGATTGCCATGTGGTGAAACTACACAATTTTTATCCACAGAGCATCTTTCTTTCACTGCCAATTAGAAGGATGTAGTGCCAGATAATGAAGAAACTTGAGCAGAAAACCATCAATTGATACTCCTAAAATTAATTAAAAGTGTGCCAACACCTCAGTTCTCCAGACTTGCAAACTTGAGGTTAGTGAACTACCATAGAAATTGCAAAGAGCTGGTATGCCTGAATTTTACAATTTCTGTTGTACTATTTACTTGACCAACACTGCGTGGATACCTGAGCAAATAAACTTTGTGTGTGTGTTACTGACGGGCCTATGGAGGACTGATTTTCATTTGCATACTTTTACCACAGAGCCTACATAGACCGCTAACATATAGTAGGTAAATGAAAATCAGTGAAATGAAATTTCACTTCAAGCTTGTTATTTTTTTGTTTACAGAAATGAAATTAGAAGTACATATCTTAGACAAACCTATTTATCTCCCTCATTATTACTTTATGTACAGCTTGTTTTCTTATCACTACATATCACTAACCCTAATTTGGACCATATGATAACATTATTAGTAATAGCATGAGATTTTTAATCTAACTATATATTAGAAGAATCTTTAAACAGAAATACCGTGCTTTGAGCCACAAAAGAAAGCATTAGATGGCTTCTTTGAAGTAATGTTGAATGTAACACAGCTTCTCGTTTAGACATGATTGAACAATGATGATCAGTAGACAATTTCTGCAGAATTTCTTAAATTCACAGATATCACTTGCTCAACTTCCTTGCTCAGACTGGAGAACTACATGTCCTTGATGTTTCAAAAGGTCAATGCAAATTAATGTATGTTCAACCTTTACCTGTCTCAAGTGTCTACTTTTTTCTTTTCAGCACAGTTGATGTATTTAGTAGATAGGGGGCAGTTAAGTAGTTTCTGATTTATACAGTTGACTGATAAGAAGCAAAAGAGTTTAATCAATTGCAGTTGATAGTAGTGCATTCTTTACTCATTTCCACAAATTGGATGCACAGGCTAATTTCCTCATTAACTGATTCAGCCAAAGCTAAGGCTCATGAGAGAAGATTCTGATCTAAATTCCTCTTCAATTTACAAATAAGTTTTTGGTGAATCTCCTGACATTTAGATGCTACAGTTAGCAGTTAGATGTCAGACTATGTCTCTGCTTTGTCAGATTGGGGCAGAACAGGAAAGACACTGTGTTCAAAATATGCTGGAGTCTTGATTTGTCAAATATTTGATTAAAATAGTTCATATCCCTATGTCTGGTTAGGGTACACAAGTAACTTATGCAAATGATGGTTTATCCAGACAGCTCTGAACAATGAAGATCGTTTACTCTATTTTCCATGTAGTGATGATTGTAAAAACTGTAAGACTGTGATGAGCAAAGAACAGGAAACAAGGTCAGGACATTGTTCCACCACAGATCACGGGCCTTAAAGATTTCAACAGAGGAGTAGGGAACAATTTAGAATAAAATAAGGAGATTTTTATTATAATCCATTTCCAAGACTGAGGGAAACTGCTTGAATATATACAGCATTGTACTTCAAAATTCAGAAGACCCAGAGATGAAATTAGGGCTGTCACATATATGTCAGCAGTCATTCATAGGTACTTTGTGCCTTTGCGGATTTTCCCTAGACTTTAGGAATAAAGACCCATGCCCAGTTAATGACTTACTAATGGCACCTAATGGTATGTCTGTATAAAAGAGGAAGAAGTAATCCTTTACAGACATATGGTAGAATGTCAGGAGCACAAAAATGAGTTTGTGGAAAAGAGCACCTCAAAAGACAGACACTCAGGCAGGGATAGATGGAAAAAGGGAGACTAGTTAGGAACAACAATGCTTACCTTTCTTGAGACTGGCCAGAGGAGAGAGCAACAGAAGTCCTTATACTAGGGTATATCCTAACATTACCTTTCAATAAGACTCCACTTTATAGAACATGCTGTAAGTAAATGCTCCCAATCACCAAACAAGGGGAAGAGGAAATGATAATGTTAATCTTTGTTGTGGGACGATTTTTTCTTTATTTTGATTGCATAAAGACAGAAGCCCATCGTTAAGTGTATCCATGCTGAACATTTTTATATTACAGTTTGGAATTTGTCTTATAATATTCTGCTAACCTGCACATGATGCACACTTATTCAAATCTGTTCATTCTTTCACTGCTATTTTTCTTCTTGATAATTTTGAAATCTACAATGAAATTTTAACTCTCTACCAGTCATGCTATAATGTTCTTTCAAATACAACATATATTCTGGAACTTCTTTCTTTCTTTCAGATAAACTGGAATCCAGGACTTATAAATACACAGGTTTTGGTAACACTTAAGCTTCTGCAGTCAGTCTATTCCTATTTCTATCATGCAAGTCCAAGGCATTCGTGTGAGTTAGCGCCATGATCACTACACTTTTTTGTGTCTGTCATCCATCTCCAGCCACCCCTCAGGTGTTTATGAACTATCTCTTTGGGCTATGCTCTGTGAAATACAGCCTACTAGAGTAATGTCATGAAGCTGGGGAGGCAGTCTCTCGGGTAATAAGCCTCCAGATATCTCATTTTCAAGATGCCAAAAGTTATTTCTCTGATGGATTTGATGGTTTAGTAGGTATCACTGCAGTTCTCCTTTGCAAGACTTTTAGAACTACCGTTTCTATCACATTTTTAAGTTATGAGCACTTAAAATGAAAAAGAAGCAGTAAGTTAATTTTCATAGGTAAGACTGTCATCAGAACTATCATAGATGATAATGAAACTGCAGGCTACTACCCAATCAGATGCCTATTCAGGTTCCTCATCTTGAATTCTCTTGGCAAGTCAGATTTTCTGAGAAAGTAAGAGCTACAGCAACTACCCCAAATCTCTTTTCAGTTCAACGAGATGTTTTAGGTACTATACAGTACTTGCACAGTGGTAAAGCAGATTTTCTCATTGCTTTGAAAGCCACTCTTTCTTTGGTTAGGAGAAACATGAGTTCAGTAGATAGTGCCAAAGATCCAGGACCTACATCTGCTCTAAGATCAGAAAGTCAGGGAAAGTCAGGGAAAGATAACCAATTTATGTACTGAAATGGTCTTTCCAATGGTTTTCTAAAAGTTTTTATTTCAGAATCTCATCTGTGCTCCTCTTAATAGAGAAATGGCATAATTGTTTTAGGTTAAGCACTCCACATCCTGCGTAATGCTACAGTACTATTTCTATGTCAAATGAACACCTTTCAGTGAGTGATACAACACTGAAAATAAACCTGTTCTAGGTGAGGGTTGGGTTCTATACTGCCTAACATACCCTGTGACTTGATTCTATCTCCTTTCTTCTTGAATTTATCTTAAATGTGTACAAAGACCTTGTTCCTGCTAAGTGAATCAGAAACTGCTTTATGTCTGGATACTCTGACAAAATGATAGCTAACAATAATATAAGCAGAAACTTCTTCCCGAGGCCAGCCTCTAAAATCAAGGGAATCTTCCTAGTGGTTTCATCAGGCAATGAATCATCATGCATCTGCAACACAGTATCTTGTGCAAAGCCCTAATTACAATTTGCATTCAGTCCTTGTAATAACTTACTCATGGCTTCATTTTTCTGTCCAGAGATTTTATGAGCATCTTCTAGTAGAAATACTTTTTTGGTATTTAATTTCACTTGAGTAATTTTCAAGGAACATTTATTATACGCAAGCTATTGCAGCTAGGCATTTATGACACTTGCATATGACTGAGTGCTTGAAGGTACAATCTTGTCCTTGTTATGTCCCAAGAAAAATCTATGAATGCTTAGCATTAGTTTCTGCAAATGTTTCTTCCATTATATTTTACCTACAATGCAATAGGAATATATAGATTATATAACAGTGTAACGATGTAAAACATTGGCAGTAGTAAGTTTTACAAAATGGAAAAGTTCCCCTTTATGACATTACTAGTATTTATTTATTTCATCAGCATTTTTTCAGATCCCTTACAACAGATTCTTCAATCTACTTTCCTGAAGTGAAGACTGTGGCTGGCAATTGGGAAGGGGAAAAAGAAAGATCTAAGCAAGCCTAAATACCAAGTTATGTTGCAGTGTTTGTAAGTGATAGTCGTATTGTACCTTTGTGGAACAAAGTTGTCAAAAAACACTGAAAATGACAAATGTTCTGCAGTCCTTTCATGTAGGCAGCATTAAAACTGGCATGATAAATCAATAAAACAAATTGTTAGGCCAGTAATATGGCTTGCGTTGTGCTGCTTCTCATTAAATGCCGTAACAATTGAAGAAAAGCTGTTTCTGCATTCAGAATTGTTAATGAGATGTACTACCACAATTAGTTTGTTGACCAACTATGTACTTTGAAATTTGATTACCCGCAAATCAATATTTTTCCATATTATGGAATTCAGCAAAAACAAATTCCTGGAGGTTACCAAACCCTGAAAGCCTTCCTAAAGTATTTGCTGTATTCTGATACAAAAATGACCTTTGAAATCTGGCTCTGCTTTGGATAATCCTAATCAATAGTAAGATCCAAAGTCAGTGTTTTATTGACATTCAAGCCAACGCATTTTGATAAGTCCTTTGATTATCTTCAGCAAACTCAATGTCAAGATCAAGTGTTATGTGGAGCAAGTGTCAGTCTCTAAGCATTTGTTTGACAAGAAAGGATGAAGTTTATTTGGCGTATCACAGTTTCAACATGTTTACATCACACCACAGCTCCTCAGTCATTTGAAGGCTAGAAAGAAATATAATGGGCTATTAATAATCTATAACCTGGATAAGAATCAGGTGCAGCAGAGTAAAGATGAGGGTTTTTTTATACTTTTAAAGGAACATTTTTAAGGAAATTGGTCACAAAACCACATTACAAGATCCTAACCACAGTAAAGCTCTTATTCATAGTCTAATGAAGAGTTATTTTCCAGAGTAACAGAATACAGCTGTCTCGTTGTGGTTACCTATGCAGGATTCCCTTCCATGAATCACATCCAAGAGTTTCTTCCACTAGTACAAAATGATCTAGAATTTGATGTCAGTAAGAAAAACCCTCTGCAAAGGTTCACCTTAAAACTAAGAAACTGCTTTAGAACTTCATTTTCCAGGCAGTTAGAATTCCAGCCTACAGTTCCTCACAGACATTTATACTTACTGCTTAATGCATGTTTTAGCCCTTTTGCCTCTTTGATGTTTACTCACATGTTGAACATGAGACTTGGAAAAGATTTGAGTCACTTAGTCCAGACTCCTATTTTTGTAGGTAATACAATGCATAATCACCTTTTTGCTTTTAGCATTTTTATGCTCACTCACTCTTCCTGTTGCAAGGCTCTTCCAGATCTTACAGCTGAAGTTAGAAACATTTATTTTTAACTGCCCAATGTCGGTTTAAGTCCTGTCCAGCAGAACATGCTCTCCATTGCCCAGTGTGTTCTCACCACTTGAAGAATCATGTGCCATTTTCCCATTCTTGGATGGAGATGATCTGTCTTCCCAAATCAGCGTATACTAAGCTGACTGCTTTTGTTTCCCTGTTGCATGCTGTATCAGTAATTTTATTAACTCATTCTGATGCACTGAGATTTTCTATCATCCTCAAAATCATCTTGACTGAAATATGACGGAATATTGTTATTTTTGTGTCACATTTAGATTCTTTTTTACTCTGAAATGCAGCTCCATTTCCTAGTGGCTACCTTAGTCTACCTGTACTTTGTTTAACCCCCCCAAAAATTTGCTTTCTAAGTACTATTTAGTAATATTTTAGCTCTGATCTGTAACTATGAAGTTAAAGTCTGATAGAGTTTTTCATGATATATTTCTCTGAAGATATTCAGATATCTCTGTCCATATCTGAAGCAGCCTTCCAGCAGATCTAACAGCTTTTAAACTCCCAAATCTTTCCCTGAAGTGATTTTTTGATGTAAATTGTTTGCTTCTCCTTTCCATCCTTTATTTTTGGAGTCTGTCACAGTAACATAGCACACTACATGCCATTCTAACTTTTGTTTCTATCTTTGCTGAAAAGTATCAGGCCCTGAGGGACCCCCAGCCCTGACTGTCCCTGCCCACCCCAGCCCCAACTCCATCTCAGCCCAGCCTGGGGCTGTTGGTCGACTGATGCCCCATGATGCCGCAGAGGTGCTGGCTCCAGCCCTGTCATGACCATGCCCCTGTCCAGCCCCCATCCTGTCCCTGTCCCCGTCCCGTGGATGCCCACCCAGCCTACCACCGTCCCTGGCCTGTCACCATCCCCTATAATATTAGGTTTTACAAATACAAGAATAACTCCTTCTCCTTCATTTTGTTCCTCAGGTTCCTTGTGTTTAACATTAATATTTCAGTGCCTTGCTAGGTAACAGTATCTGCTGATGAGCTTATCAGTTCTTAGCAACATGCCCTTCCAGTCAAGTAAACCTCAGTGCTCATCTGAACAGTATTTTGCATGGGTGTGAAACATGCCTCCTTTCCCTACTCTTCTTCCTTTCTCTGTTCTCACCTATTTTCACCTAACTATCAGCATCATCCTTCCCTGGGCACTGGTCTCTGGCCCAGTTTTCAATTCCCTCTTCTTACAGAGACAGATTCTTTCCTTCCTTGCTGTCCACTCTTCTGTTACCACCTACTACAGAAACGAACTTCTTCCTCAGAAATGTCTTGCCCACTAATGAATTTTTCTACTCATGAACTTCTGCTGTCGTATGCTTATAGTCATGTCCTCACATGTGTTTGTTCCTCAGGAAACCCCTTCTCTCCCTTTAGAGTCATTGTCCGAGCTCCCCAGGCACTGGCAGCTGCATCTCTGTTCCTCTGAGATCCTTGTTTATGGCTGCTATTAGGGGACACCCCATAGGTCATGCTGCCACTTTGCCTAAGTATCTTCACTGTCTCCTCCATTCTCTTGATCATCTCCAGTGTTGGCGTCAAAGCCATTGCTGTCATCTCTTCCTGCTCCTCACTCCTAAAGAAAAATGCACTGTCTGCACAATTTCTCTTAGAAGTATCCACAAAAACTACATAGAATTCTACTCTCCTTTTATTTCCCCTCTACTCAGCCCTGGGGAGGCCACGTCTAGAGTACTGTGTCCACTTACAGTGAGATGAGTACAAGAGAGACATGGCGCTACTGGAGAGAGTCCAGCGGAGGGCTACAAAGAGGATCAGGGGCCTGGAGCATGTCCCTTCTGAAGAACGGCTGAGAGAGGTGGACCTGCTCAGCCTGGAGAAGAGAAGACTGAGAGGCGATGTCATCAATGTGTACAAGTATCTGAAGGGGGAGTGTCAAGAGGATGAGGCCAATCTCTTCTCCGTGGTGCCCAGCAACAGGACAAGAGGCAATGGGCACACACTGAAACACAGGAAGTTCCACCTAAACCTGAGGAAAAACTTCTTGACTGTGAGGGTGCCAGAGCATTGGACCAGGTTGCCCAGAGAGGTAGTGGAGTCTCCTTCGCTGGAGATATTCAAAAGCCGTCTGGATGTGATCCTGGGCAGTATGCTGTAGAGGACCCTGCTTGAGCAGGGAGGTTGGACTAGATGATCTCCAGAGGTCCCTTCCAACCTAAACCATTCTGTGATTCTGTGAATCTAAACGGAACAGTCTTCATAATTATATACTTCCTTATGTTGAACATTGGAGTTTTAAGAAAAAAGTACTATAAGGGAATACTGCAGTCCTTCCATCCATGACATTTGAATCTGTATTCTCTAAAGAAACGGGGAAAATTCCTAGTTTCAGAAGTTTGCAATGTTGGATAAGAATTATACAGAGAAAAGAATATGCTCAATAACAAAGAACATTTGTAATTCTTTTCCCAATTTGAAAAGTGTTAAAAATCCAAATTTATAACTCTATTAGCTTGGCTTAATAATTCAAACAAATAAAAAAACAATTACAAGGAAATATTTGTGCTTTATATGCTATAAAGAATGTGGAAGATATGGAAACAGAAGAACAAAATCACTGTAGGTAGCATTGTCAGCCTCAGACATGATTAAAAACTTAAGTTCACAGAGATTTTATCATAAGAAAGACAAGCACAGCCATGCTAGTAAGAAATTCTTACATTACTTCCAATAAGCTATGAATAACCCGATGTAGTTGTGAGCATATTTAGTGGTGCTGTTCATTTTACAGTGAATGCATTTTTTCAGTGAGTCTCAAATTAAGGAAAAAAGTTAAATATCTTCGCACATTGCCATAAAAATGTATGTAAACCTCTTCCAAAGTATTACTTAGACTGCGAAAGGATGCTTTCTTTAAAAATATATGCTTATTAATCATGGTGTTACTCATTCTTAACCATAGAGGATTTGGCAAATATTAAATAATATGGCCATTATGGAATCCTCACTCAGTCTCTGAAAACAGAACCGCAGATAAAGACTTACTACAACAAGTTTTACTATATATGCAATGATCACCATTTGACACTATTTACTATATACTGCTATTGAGTAATTGAGTATTACCTATTCCTGATATTAAAGAAGCCATGTTGAAATATTTGTGGGAAAAGGGACTGGAATCTATGTTATTACAGGTTTTACTTTGAAAGTAAGAATATTATAAGAGTTCAATATACCACCATAAATATGTTCAAAAAGCTCTAATGTTCTACTGACTAGAAGTTTCCTTTGCAAGCACAAGGCCTAGAGGTGTGTTTTAGACAGAAAGAGGTTCTGCAGCTGGTCAGGACTACAGGAAAACTGACTGCTAAGGTTGCTCCCAGCTGGTCCAAATGAATGAACTTCGAAGACTTGAAAAATAATTGAAACTTAAATAGTTGCCCAGTCTCACATAGTTCATGAGAAACTTTACAACCAATGGATAAATTTCTCATAATCTTCAGATCTGAGAGCAAATTCACTTCCAGAGAAACTAGATACTGAAGTGAAATTACACCTGTTTCTTATGCATCTCTTTTTCCTTGTGGTTTACTGCTAAGTGAATATTTGGTGAAAAAGTGTTGCAACTGATATCTTTCGGTATAACAAGTAAAAACCGAAAGCCCAGAAAAACTAATACATACATACAAGCTCACACAAAACAAAACAGCAAATAAACTTTAGTTGCTCCTGAGAAAAACACAGGTAAGCCCTTATATCATGGTTATTCTTCATTAACTTCATAGGAATTAAATAAAGTTCAAATTACTTGTCAGCTTTGTTTCCTGAATTGCAATATTGCTATTTGAAGCATCACATTACTGAACTGCAACAGAATGTAGGTCATGAAAATAGGAAATGATGATTGGCTTGTGATACTTTGCTATTTGTAAGGTACTCGTGCAGCATCTTTTTAACAGTGGTAAAGGACTCAGTAAAATGCTTGTCCCATTTTATGAATAAAGAAAGTAAACTGCAACAGTGGTGCATGGGCTACTGCAATCCATGCAGTAGATGGGATATTCAGTGTAGATAAACACTGAATATCACATGAAATAAATAAAATGGATTCACCTATTTTACTATGTTTAAGCTTGAGTTTTTTTCAGTTGGCTTAAAATCCACTTTAAAAGAGAAAAGGCAGCTAGGGTCAATTATCAGCTATTAGCTATAATTTGTAAGCAAAACAAACTGATTCAAGTTGTGGTTTTGTACACAGGGCTCTGCAATCTCACCCTCTAACCTTTACATGGATTTACAACTCAGTGGTGCATAATAAGTACAGCCTCCACTTAATGAAGCTGGATCTTTATATTTTTAACACTCATTTGGAAAACCAATTAACTCTGGCTCTATTGAACAACTTGAACAGGAAATAAATCAAGTGTTAAAACATTGGTGAGGAGCCAGACTTTCTGTAATTAGAGTACTGATGTGCCCAAGGCTGACTATGTGGTGTGCAGTGTTGCACATTGGCAACTTCTACTGTCCAGAGCAATTAGAATTTTACATGTTCTCCTTGTTGTTCGTGTCAGAATCCAGAAAAACCACTGTATCATATTTATCCTTCAATTTGGGTAGAGTTCTTTTGATTTATAAGCAGTCTAATATCTGTTCTTCAATCTAGAAAGCTATAGAAGCTCTTTGGTTTTAAATTACATCCTGCCTTATTATTCTGCAGGAGATGTACAATCTGTTAAGTGGGAGACAGCATAAATTTCCTAGACAACATTAACAGGTTCACTGATCACATGCAATGTTTTCAAAGAAATTGGAATTTATTATGGTGGGCCTTACAATGTATTTGTTTTGATTTTCTTTGCTATTCTATATTTCTTGCATGTATAAAAAGAAGAAAAAATACTTTCTTCAGTCTCAGGACTCAAAATTAGCCAGGATGTTCAAAATTTTTCCAAGTATTTATCATTACCTCCTCTAGATTTTCATTATTTGCTGCCTGAAACAAAAAACTGATCTAGGAATAGAGTATTTAATTTTCCTACTTTTTGCATTCAAAGCCAAATTCAGCTTTCCCAGGGAAGTGAAACCTAGGGATGCTAGATATTGCATGCACTTTGTACCTAAGTGCAAAAGAATACCTATTATTCAGGAATCCCAGACCTCAACGTCTTCAGCCAAGTAGTAGAGGTAGCTGGAACACCTGGTCTTAACCATAGCTCCCCTTGTGCCCCCCCATCAAACTTAGACACAATAGCATATGGATGAATAAGGTAAGCATGTATAATGACAGTAGTCTAAATACAGTCCTTATACAATCCTTAACAATTTAAATATGCGATGGCGTCCATGACTTAAACACTTGCTTTGTTCACAACAGTTTTTCTTAGTGTGCATGTGTTTCATCTTAAATATTAGCTAGAAACTTTAGTTAAAGATAAGGATATTTTCTACTAATAAAGTCAAGTCACCTGAGCTAGAAATTGTGTTATAGAGAAAAGAAAAAATTAAAATTCTTATAATGAAGACACTGTACTTGAACACAGTTTTTCAAGTGTTAGAGTTAAAAGGAGTGAAATAAATTTCATAAGAGATAGCTGAACTATTCATTATAAATGACATTCATTACAAATTCAGGCTCAGTCTTGCAGTCACTTCTATGAATAGGGATATATGTGAGAAAGCAGTGAGTCTAGGCACAAAAAGTGTGAAGTGGGTAGCAGGAAGCTCCATCTCCAAGACAACATCATTACCCTGATGTTGTACTTGAATTCTGAGGTGTTCGGGAATAGCCGTGTTGTATTGATGATGACTGGGTTCCAATCGGTTGAATTTCCAAAGGACAGAATAAAGTTGTCAGGCAGCCTTAGCAATGGAACTGTGGAAACAGAGGACTAGTCCACTTCCCTGGATGGAGACTGGATTTAACACGTCTGGACCAGTCTCAAGATTTTGTCCAATTATATCTCCGGAATTCTTGGACAAATTCTACACTAGAATTCTGAAAAAAAATGGAAAATGAATTCTTCAAGACTGGTTACAAGTCCTTCAATAAATCTATCAGGCTGGAGATGGCACCATATGCTACTTATAATAAATAAAAAACTTACTTATATTAAAGAAATTTAATTAGAAGCCCATTTGGACCAGCCTCAATAAGCTTCAGAATACTTTTCAAAGGAAAGTATAATTAAAGTCCTGAAAGTGAGTGGAAAGAGGATAAACATAACCTAGGTCTATGAAGATAAACTGCACTGCAATAGCAAAGACCTAGACTAGATGACCTAAGAAATCCTTTCCATTGCATTATTTCTATGTATTAGACAGACATAGGCCATACGCATAGGCCATATACCAATTACATCTGGTTCACATTCTCAGTATTTTATGTGAAATTACTAGTGTTGTATGCCTACTAGAGCTTTTGTTTGTTTTTTTTTTTTAACAGATCTGGCATAATTCAGAGCAGCATGGAGACAGTCCTGACTTTGGTTACTGCAAATGAATGTGCAAGGGTGTTTCCCTGCTTATATCCTGCCCTAAGGGATGCAGAAACCAGATGGTCTAAAATACGGCTTAATGCCATTCTTGCTGTGAAACTCTCCAGTGGTAGTACCTTTATCACCTGAACAGCCTAAGGTATCAAATTATTTTTTAGAGTCTGGTACGATGATTGCATGGGTAAATCTAGTCAACCTATATCAAATCTGTTGAAGGCACTGTTATATAATTAAGATTAGCACAGAAATGGAAAGACTTTTCAATAGATTATTAAATCTATTCTGTCTTGCAGCTAGATGCACTTCATATGAATAAAGCCAGCTAAATCTAAAAAGAAAACCCCTCTTCTGACCATGCATCACACACACCTATTCAAACCTGAAATGTACTTTATTAATTGTTAGTGGACAAAAACCAGGCTTAAATGGAAACAAGCATTAAAAACTCTTTGTAATTATTAATACTAAGAAATATTTATAAAACATAAGAACTTTGCCTAAGAGTTAGAAAAAGATTTTGTTCTCTTTCTGAGAAGTTTAGATGAATAAAGACAATTAAAATAACAGGTAAAAGCAGCAGTATATGCAAAAGCCTTTTTGCAGCTTACTCTTCTATGTCTAACACTTTAGTGATACAACCAAAGAATCTAAGAGGCAAGGTTTGATTCCACTTTGCGCAATTTATAGCTGAACATCATATACATATATATGATATAGCTGTTCCATATATAGCTGTTTCAACTATGGGAATAAGACCATCAGGTTGTTTTGTTATTCTGTTGATAATTTCTTTTGTTTCAATTGTTCTTCTAGGCACAGAAAAATCATTGTTCGAGGGAACCATGAGGCATTAAGTTTTTTTTTGAATTCCTTGTAGACAAAACTCTTCTCTTCTCACTAATTTTTATAATCAAACTTTATCCATGTCCTTTGCATGCTAAGTGATTTTAGCATATAAGTGTAAATATTTTTGGCACTCCAATCTTCTGAATTAATATTTGTAAGAAATGACATACATTTTCTGGCAGCTTAGCCTACTTTGAACTCACTTTGTTCAGAAACCTTGAATAAACTCTGGGTATCACTTGCTCTCTCAATATTCAAAATTTCCTTTTTCTGATAGCCCAGTCTGCAAAAATATCTCAACTCTCTGCAAGTGAAGAAAAAAAGTTCATTGTCAGCCTTTTACTAACATTCCCAGTGATGCAAGTAAAACTGATTCTTTCATAGACTTTCTATATCTGATACTCATACCGATTTACTCCTTGACTTCTAAGTTCTCTTGTAGACTAAACTCAGATACTATTTACTGAAGCAGCAACTAGTCTCTACAGATTTCATTATTTCTTTAATTTCTTAACTGAAGACATATTTTACATTTATTTTTAGACTTCATTTTTCATTTATAATAATAATCTTTTCTAGTGTTCCACATCTCACTATCACACCTCAGTGTGGTATCTGTCCTGAGATGGTGAAAAGAATTACACAATGTTCCTTATTATTTAGTTGCTTATCTGCAGTCACACCTTGAGCCTGTGCCTGCACACTACCAAGAAATAAGTCAAAAAACAACCTCGTATTTGCTATGCTCTAGAACTCACAATTTCAAGCAGTAATCACTAACATCAAAAATATATTTTCTAAACTTTGACTCATTATACCACTTATTAAAGTCTCTGTCCACTGAAAGACATTTCAATCCCCCTATTCTTATTTTTTAAACTTTTCATTCTTGGTTATTGACATTCATAAATTTTACTTTTGACAAAGGCTCAGAATCTTTCCACGTAGTTTTTGGTACGTGACTCAGATGCTTAGTTTAGGAGCACTGTTGCTTTATGCTTCTTGCACTGTTAACTAAGGAAAATTGGCATTTTCATAGATAATTTGGCCTATCTAAGATCTGAATTGCCCTTCAGTGGAGTTGCTAGGGAAACATGACTGATAAAAGCATATCTAATCATCTAAAAGACGGGTGCAGAAATGCTGGAAAAATCATATTCAAAAGAATAACTATCAACAGTCACTACAGAAAGACGCAGTACGAGCCACAGGGTTTTATCCTTGTTCCAGTGCTATTTAATATTTTAATTAACTATCTGGGTGAATTTATTAAATGTACAGATGACACCAAGTTGGGATGGAGATGCCAGCATGTTGGAAACTCGAATTTATAATTCAGAAGACAACTTGACACGTTGGACATATTGTTTAGAATCTGTTTTCTAAAAATACCTATGCAATTCAGGCTTCTGTAATAATATTTGCTTAAATAAGAGATCATATACATTTGCTGGCATCCAAACCAGTCCAGACTTCATTTCTCTCAAAAACTTTTTATCATGCTTACTATTCACATATTCCCTCCCATCCTATATGTATGCACTGTTTTATTGTCAATTTAAAGATGACCAAGAGAAGCAGACACTTGAAAATGGTTGTAATGTCGGATATGGAGAAAAATAATAAAAATGGTGTGACTCAGAGGAAGAAAAAGAGCTAAAGGGCCAAGGAAGAGAACTTCAGATATGAAGTATATTGTCTTGGGACAAAGATGCAATATAAAACATTATGCTCTTAAAGTAAGGATGAGACATTTCCAATTAATATGAAAGTACATAGAGACAGGGAAAAGATTCAAGGAGGAGGATGATATTGTTGAAGTTGTTGGGATATTTATTAATAGGATTAACACACCAAATCCAATTTCAGCTTGTACTGTATTGCTGAATGAATTAAAACCATGCAGCAAAAATATACATAATATCTGATGCGGAAAATTATTAATTCAATTCACATTTAGCGTACTATCATGGAAAGCTAGTTCAAAAGAAATAAAAATAAACATATAAATCCATGTTCTAAATCAGACTATGCCATTTTTCTTCAGTGTATGTGAAATGACTGGAACATCTATCAAAATTTCCTCCTCTTTCCACGACGAAAAACTTCTGGTAATACTGAAGAACTGCATAGATATACAAGAAAATCCCCCTTCACTTTTCTCCACAAACTGTAGATACATTTGAAAGTACAACAGAAGGATGAGAAGGATATATAAATCTCCTGTGAAGCAATTTCAACCATTTTTCAAGTGGTTAGATTTCACTGTAATGGGTATAACATACTATAGAGGAAAAGGAGCAAAATAAAAATTGAAAGATGAGGTAGGCAAGAAAAAGGAAAGAACGGAAAGTATAAAAAGTATGAGTAGAAAAGAATGAATGAAGAAATGATGTAATTAATATTTACTTTTATTCTTTTAGGATTTCAGATTCATATTTGAGATATCCAAGATAGCTCAAACCTTGTAATATGTAGCACAATGTAAATTAGAGCATGACCTTCTCCCTACCCCAATGAGAATGGCATTAAAAATAATAATTTTTGTCTTTAATATGAAACTAGAAGTGTGTAAGTTGAAGAACATTCAATATTTCATCTCTGTGAGGGCCATCAGGCAATAAGTTGATGTATCAAGGGAAATAAATGAAGCCCTATTACTTAGTGGTATTTTAAAGAGCTAATCAGACACAGTACTTGAGCTGCTGAAGTAGACTGTAAATTTGTTGGAACAGGGAGCTCTAGAGCAAATGACTTAAAAAAGCTTTTTTTATCCACTCGTGATATGACTTTGCTTTAAATTTCTAGTCTACGTCCTCCCTGCCACAGAAATGAGAATGGCTGAAGAAAATCAGGTCTTGAACTGGAGCAAGCGGTTTAAGTAGTAGGAATGGACTGGGACACTCATGGAGCCAACGGTCGCAGTAGCTCCTTCAGGAGACCAAGGAGCTAGAAGAACCTCTGTTGGCTTGTTATTCAGGAACTCTCTGCGAAGAAACAGGTCCACATGGACCTAATGGCAAGAGCAGATTTGCGAGTAGGCTGTCCCTAACCATCCCTGCACAGAATTAATAGTGTCAAGGGAGTTTCCGCATATTAAAAAGACATGGAAGGTCATTCCTAACTATACTTATCAACAAAAAGCCCAAAGGACATATTTGTAGGGATATTTGGAACACTTCTATTGAAATCCAGAGAGAAATGCGATTCAAAATAAACAAGGGCATCAGATTCTGGGTGTGAAGCTTATATGAAAAGCTCATTTCTTTCACAGGCTTATGCCAATGCCTATCTTTTTAAATGAATCACTTTTTCCTTACTCCAGTATATAAAATATGCTTAGAACTAATATTTATACTTAGTAATTATATTTAATTACCAAATTATTGACAGGCCTGTTTCTCACAATTGTGACAGCACCACCACTCACATTCCTGACATGATATTCTGTAAAAGTGTCTTTGATGAACAATGGTCCATTACTCAATTATTTCCTGCTAAGTTATTTTAATGGATTGTGAATATTTAGTTGTTACATTTTTAATGGACTTTAAAAAATCTAAATTCTTAGCTTTTTGGAAAAAAGTAAACTCTCTTTTTTCAATAAATTAATGGAAATATTAAATTATTTGGGCTTTAGAAGTTTTTCTGCTCTTTGGAAAATGAGGTCAGCAATTTTAGGTTGTAGTAATATCAACAACATACTAGAACAGCTTGTCAAACAACCTTTACAACTTCTCTGTTGCAGTTGTTAGTCATCTGTCCACAATGTTCGGCATATCAACTATACAAGTGGAGACAATGGAAATTAAATGGCATTAAATATCAAAACAAAGAATAACCTGAATAAAGCAGTGATTGTATTTGCTGATTTTATGAGTACTGCAGAAAACATAATGTTTTGAAATGCAACTGAAGAAATGAAATAATTGCCAGACTACTGCATCAGAAGGCCTCAGCAGCAAGGAACTCTCACAGAATATGGGGTAGATGGGGTTAGGAAGTTTGTGACAATACCAAGCAAATTTCTACAGACACTGTAGTTAATAACACATTAGCAGCAATTGCTGTATCCTCTGTTGCCTGAGAAACAGAATTAAGATGAAAAACATCAAGAAAGATTTCTTGAAGGAAGATGGAAAATTCTCCATAAGTGATTTAAAAAAACACCAAAAAAAGAGCGACTAGGGTTTCAAGAAAACTTTCTTGAAAATCTCAGTATTCTCCAGCCTAGAGGGACTCTGCTTAAGTTGACTGATACTTCTGTTGAGGATGCATGTGCTGGTAGCAACCTCAGTCACTGCAGTGCTTAGCTGGTCTGAGGCAAAGGATTCATTCATGCTCCGGAGGAGCCACATCTCTCCCCTATTTTCTTTGACATCAACACCTGGATGGACAAGATTAATGTTGCATTATCATAACCAAAGGATTATCAAGATAAGTGGCATATGGGCACTAGGGTTAATAATGAAAATTCCCATACGGTGAAATGAATTCCTCCCATTAAATAGATCTGAGAGCTTGTATTTAGAATGTACCACTAGAAATGCAAAGTCATGAAAAGCATTGGCATGGCCATGCGGAGTTCAAGGGAGTATATCTGGAGCCATAAGCAGGAACAGCACTTTCTATTGCACTGTTCAGGGAAAAGCTACCTAGCATTTAACATGCAAATGCAAGGTTTTCAAATATTCCTAAAGAAATTAATTCTATAAATTAGAATAAATTAGAATTAGAAAGTAATCCTGATCTATGAAAAAGATAACAACAGTGGCAGAGAGTTGTTCAAAAAAATCTGAAAGATGTTAACTTGATCGCAAGCAGATAAATTGAGATTATTTATTTCTGGTTATTAATATCTTGCTGGGCATTAATATCAGTTTTGAAATTGTGGTGATGTTATCAGTTAGCTAACTTTCAATACTGTTGTTAATCTAAACTGCTCAAAGGCAGTGGATAAAAATAAACAGATTATGCAACCTGGAGGATGGACTCTATCCAGTAATAAATGAAATATTTTCAGCTCTATATATCCAAAACCTCATGATTAACCTTTATCTTGAGACAAAAGTTTTATTCAAATGCAAACAAGCCCATTTTTATTAATCAGCAAAATGACCTCACAAAGATATTTGTAAGAAAGCTGCTAATTAAATCTACCATCCTCATAAAATCAAACCTATTATCATCATTCACTGTTGAAGCTTATTTCATGAGTTATAGTCAGAACTGAAAACTACTGAAGTTGGAAAACCATTTATTTCCAAACACACATGAACATATCAAATGAATGAATGCATATAAATACAGCATATTAATAAAGCAATTGAATTTTATCATATTAATGGGCATGTAATCAAATAGAGAATATAATTTCCAAGTCTTTCCAAATAAAATAAATAAAACAGAAACGAAGGTAAGGGATAGAGTATTAAGTATAAATATAATTCCCTTTGATTCTAGTGGCAGGTTTGCCTGCATGGCAGCTGCAGAGGAAGGTTCTCATACAGATAGTTTTGAGATTGCACAGAGTTATGTCAAGTTTATGCACTACCCGTAATCACAAGAGATTTTGGGGAGCTATTTCACAAATTGGCTTCTTCTATGATATATTTTAGGGTCAACGGGATATTTGCTTAAAAAAGGAAATTAAGCAAGATTAACTCCTATTACATAAACCTTGCTTGCTTTATAATGCCTTATTAAGAAGGGGTAAATAGGATTTATGCTAATCCACAGTTTTATACCATTAATCCTACTTTACAGTGCTTTTATTCCTGAGACTTTTTTGTTATTAAATAGGACAGTCCTTTCAACATTTTCTGAGTTTACTAGACATTCATGTAATAAAATGGCAAGGTTGATTGCTTGGATTAAACATCTTGCCCAATCTACACATTTGCAATTTGTATGGTCATTACTTGACACTGGAATGAGTGATGAGCATCTGACAAAGACATGACAATTTGTTAGCACTGCTGGCTGGCCTGAGTGACACTTTTATATTACCTACACTCTCTGTCCTGGAAACTTTTGAAAGCTTTGGTTTCTGATTAAATTCTAGCACAGGCTCTTGCTGCAGCCTCTAAAATATAATACTTCTGAAATAGCTTTGATAATGTTGTGTCATTCATATATTCTGGCACATTCTTTTCAACATATTGTATGTTCCACTCGTTACCTTATACCCCTTTATTCACAAATCACTGTCTCTAATATTGTTGCACATCAATCAAAGAGCTGCTTATTTGCACTGCACATGGTCTCTAAAGTGTACGATACCATCCAAATACAAATTAAACCAAACCTTAGAATATACTCTTCTATCATTAATCATTCAGAGGTCTTGGACACAACAGCTATTAATGATAGAAAAAGCTGCTACAAGGGCAAGTACAAGACCAGATATTTTGGTCTCAACTTGCACTGTGTTCTAGAAATCCCATTGATGCAATATACCCTACTTTCACTTTGGAAAAAATATCTCAGTAAACGAGTTGCATACATCCTGGACTTTGCCCTTCCTCGAGGAGTAGTGTGTGAAACCCAGGTAATGTGCTGATGTACACTCACCTACAGGCTCCTTCCCCAAGGTGCATGGGTATTGTTAGGAAGCTCTAATTCTTCCACAGTTGCAAATTCACCCAATAAATTCCTTAAGACCCTGCACAGTGAAGTATGTCCTTATTTTTCTTGTAGACAGTGAACTTCGTTCTGAAGGCAACTATAATAGCTTAATCAATGTCAATAAGGTAGTTAGAGTTAGTTATACTGGTACAATTCCCTTCCTTTCCATGGACTTTCTTCCACTTTACATTGGTGAACATAAGATTAAAAGCAAGCACCAACTGTCGTCTCTATGGTCTCCTGGCCTTTTCTAATGTTCGCTTTACACTATTGTCTTCGCATCTTAAGATTGGCTTTTGTTATGTTTTAAAGATATCTCTTCAGATTACACTTTATAAGTATAGCACAAAATACCTACTGACATTCTGTCCTGCTAATTTCCTAAACTAGGTTGAGGTTCTAACTCGATGGATAACCTTCAAGGAAAGCTACACACCGTAAAGAAAACGCTTATAATTCATATATGGCACTTTTCATTACTTTGCTCACAGTAATTTCAAAGGCATAACTTATCGCCTAAAATTTTTAACTTGTTAAATTTAATACCGTACTAATACTTTACCTCATGATTATTTCCATGTTTTAGTGGGGCAATGCATGTTTCATAATAGTATGAGAACATCAGGATCTAGCCTATGGCTGTACAGTATGGAGTAACCACGTAAAACTAAACCAACTAGGAAAAAAATGCCTTGATTTTATTAATCTACTTAGCATCTTTGTGCAATGCATGAAATGCTTTTCATAGTTTTTCTGTTAATAATATCTATAGGTGTTTCTCTTCCTATCTTTATGAAAATAATATGTCATTTTGATTTCACTATGGCTTTTTTGGCTTTAATATAAAACAAAGGAGGACTGTTTGTGAAGGTGAAGCCTTTTTTTCCTAACATGGTGTTAATAGATGTTCAACTTGAAATCAATTTAATGATTCTTAGTAGTTCAAATCAGTCTCCTATATAGGTACATGTAAATAAGATAGTGTGGTGGCATACATACTGTATATATTATATAATAAACTATACTTATTATATCTTATATTGTTGTCGTAATTGTGACTCTGACTCGGATTTATGCTATCTGTATTTATCTTATAGTAGTAATTACAGGCTGCAGTCTCCTCTTTTTTGGTTTGTTTTGATGTAAAAAATATACAAATCGAAAATAACTTCATTTTATACTTGTTTCCTCAGAGTAAAGCTAATGCCTAGCTGTCTGTTGTGTTGTAAGGAAAGAGCACCATAATTATGAGGAAATGGAAGAAATGCTAAAGTACAGCTTTTGTTTAAAAATATTTTTATGTATTAGTCATTCATTGAAAACTAAAATCCATAAATGGTTTCAGACTTAACAGTTATGCCTTTTTATATATGTGTTATGATGTATGCCTAGTGTCAACAATGCCTTGCAAAATAAAAAAGAGGTGCAAATTGCACACACAAATACTGCAGATAGATCATATGTGCCAATAATGACAATGGCAGGAGATACAGAGACAATGCTAACAAGGACAGCCACCTGCATGAAGGAAAGAGTTTTTGAAAGACATTTTGAGTAGGATAGGTTGAGCATTCAGTGGAATGCTTATATTAAGTCATAGTAATTGCTCAGGTTGAAAATACACTAATTTTCTACTTTTGTGTCTTTAAAATGCTAGTCAATAAGTTGAGCCCTATTCACCACTTTTTCCACACCTATCATGCAATGATTACTAATTCCAAACAACCAAACTGAGAACACAACCCCATGACAGAGTGCTGAAATGATCAGCCACAGAAAATAGCGTATTTCCTTCACTGGTGATAAAGTTTAGAGCAGCAGCATCCCCTTCTGTCTCCCAAGAGTTTGCAAGGAGCGGACACCCAGCTCTGTGTTAGGTCTTTGCTATAGGTCTTTGCTCCACTTCGTTGATGCCCAGGTAGTCCCCAAGGGCTCCTCAGGACTCGAGAGGCAGCCAAGGGTACCCCTTAGACGTAATATCAGCAGAGCTTAAAACTGGATACTTATCTACGCTGCTGCCCTCATCAGAGGAGACATTTCCTATTTTTCTCAGTGATACTAAGTAGATCTTGCATGCAGCTACATTACTGATTTAAGGTGCTGGAGGGGTTCTTTTCAGGTGTGAATTTGCCTTGCGTCTACGCTCAGAGTCTGGTGGTACTCAAGTAGTACTGTAGACACACTCATTGTGGCAAATTTATTTTGTGTTCTTGCTGCGGTTGAGCAAGTTACTGAAGAACAGGCCATTTTTCTTTAAATTATCTTCAGTAATTTAGGAAGGCACCCCATGTTACCCATATAACCCATGTAACAAAGATACAATATGTGAATTAATTCACTCTTGTAGTAAACCTATAAAAGAACATATTAACACATTGCTTTTTACCACTTTTGAGATTAAACGTTCCCAAAAGTCTTCTTTCATCCCAATCAGATTAATGGTAAACTATTCCATTGACATAACTGCTCTTTAGTGATCTTCAGAGATACCTACCCTTCCCAGATGATGTTATAGAAAATTCATGGAAAGACTAGACCATTCTGCACAACTAGGTACCCGAATTTCAGGCTCACTGATAGCTTTGTTAGGTGCCATTGTGAACTGCATTGGATGTGAGCCTAATTCATGATTTATCTTTAGGCCTTTACATCAGATTCAGTGATAAGGAATCATATTATCATCTGCTATGCAACCAGTTGAAATTAATGCTTATCTGGAATTCTTAGAAGGTTTGCTCTACAGAGCGTCCAAAGGAAATGGAACCACTTAACCTTTACTCACCACCGTTCATGTATCTGAAACTTGCTTTCACAAAGCATTAGTGGGAAGAAGATGCGTTAAGTCTGCAAACAGAAACTTATTTGTACTAGTCTCCTTGGAATTTATAAGCTAAAAGTCTCATTTTGAAGACACAGACATTTTATTACTAACTGGAGCTGATAGCTAGACATAGGGAGAAGTTCTGAATATGTAAATATCAACACATTGACCTCTTGCCCATGTCAATATTATTGTTTTCATTTGCAGCTGTCACTATTTGACCGGTAACTTTTTACATGGGTTCTTATTTTTGACATACGTTGGTATTGTGGCTGTTGATCTTGTAAAACAGACTAATATAAAGCAGTGATTTAGTTTCATTACTGGCAACATCTCAGTGCATATTTCCCAGGACTCTACTATATTATACTGTACATTACCTCAGTTGACAGCGTTGGGGTTGTGTTTTATTAAAATGTTAAAATACCAGCAATTTCTCTTTTAACCATAAAATACCTTGTATATATGGTCAAAAAGTGGTCTCTGTAGAAAACATATTCTTTGCGGAGAGAAAAGACAGTTTAACAATTCTTCGCCAGCATTTTCCCACAAAAGATGGCTTTCATTGAAAAACAAAAAAACAAACACGAATACTTAATAAAACCTATAATATAACTCTATTTACCTCAGGGTAGCGATTAGTATACTGCTAAGACAATATAGGCTGCCTAAGAGACTGTTGCTATTTGTCTGTGGTCACTCCTGCACTACGACATTGCAAAGTGTTTCCCTTCCTGAAAAATAGGATAGTTTGGAGGAATAATAAAAGCAGTCCTTCTTCCCTTTCTTTTTTCTTTCTTTTTTTTTTTTTTTGTGAAGGCTTCAAGACTGTAAATGTTCTGGGATGGAGAGTTTTTTGTAACTATACCGTAAGCATATCACAATGCATTTCTCCAGTCCTTGGGTGATTTATCACCAATCTGTAGGATAATTTTGGTTTATGCAAATATTTATGTGTGAAGGGGAAATGTTTGCTAGAAAAGAAGTAAAAGGGCTGTATGCTGCAAAAGAAAGGTGCTTTGATTGACCTCTAAATACCAGAGAGTGGTACAAACAGGAGTTTGTGATGAAAAGATCTTGCATATTCCTTGTACAAAATGATGACTGTATGAGGTACCTCATTACCACTTAAAAATGCCCCTGATATATCACTACTCCCTAGCCTGTAGGTTGCTTTATACTTCCTTTTATAATAGACTTGTTGAAACAGTTCCCTTAAATGATTTAAGGTTTTTGGAAAATGTGACTTGGGCAATGACTCAGGCTCTTAACACTTTGCCGATGTTTAGGATTACACTTGCTTTGAAGCATAAATCTGCATAACTGCCTCTGAAATCAGTTTCTGGGCATAACAAGAACTGCCTTAGCATTACCCTTCTGTTATGATAGACTCCAAAAGCTAACCACCAGGTGTTTTTGCCAAATCTAATAAATGATTCTAAACAATTCCTAGTTCATCAGTTCCTATGAGGGAACAGGGAGGATATGCACTTAGATTAGATTGGCTATCCAAGATGTAGAATACCAAAATGTTACACTTTCCTGCTTGTGGGGATATAAACATATATTGTTTCACTATTGTTTCACAGGGGTTCAGTGTCCTAATCTCCAGCATCCCGCACAAGTGCTTTACAATCCCACTTGTTGGCTGAAAGGGTGAGTGGCACGCGGCATCCTGCCTTTCTTTTGTGAAGCAAAGGTTACATGCTGAAAACTAGGGTTATGCATTCATACTCAATATGTGTGCATAGTCAGATAAAGGAAAGTCGTCCTTCAGTGGCTCCTGAGTCCCGAAGAGGCATGAGATATAGAAGGGACCTCCTGTTTCAGCAGGCTAATTTTCATAGGCTGTATGGAAAATAAGTGCCTAGCTCTGGATTTTATGGAGCTCGACATACATCCCTCAGCCACGCAAAAATAATAGCCCTTATCTATCACAATAGAAATTAGCATTAACTAATAGTAGAAGCATCAAGCTTTAACAGGTTTAGATTGAACTTCAAAGTTGTGTTTCGTTAGGATGCAAATAAAGTTATTAATTCTCTCACTGTTAGTGGAATATTTTTATCATTATCCCAGTATTTGTCTATCATATATTGACACAAATACTTACACATTCCTTGAATACATATAAAATATTTTGAAACATATGATGTTGCAAGGAAGTAAATTTCTTGGGGCCTGAACATTTTAGCCCAAGTAATACCATTATGTCTGTATAGCCTCCATTTTACTTGAATGAGCATATCATGTACTCTCTTTTTCTCACTTACCCCATATAAATCAAAAGAGGTGCAAATTTGGTCAGACCCTCGATTACTCTGTATGGTATACTGAAACAAATAAGCATGAGAAAATGTAAAAGAATGGCATGAATGATGCTGTGACAAATAAGATGCAAGGCATCTTAGCTGCAGAATCTCTCTAGGAAGACGTTAAACAGCAAAGAGAAACAGGTTTTACTTACATTTTCCCACAACATGGACAATTAAATATAGTCAATTCACATTAAAAATAACATAATTTGGAAGCAAAAACACAATCAAAAGATGCTGAGCACAATCAAAGTGGGAACTGAAGAATCACTGCGCAAGTTTCAGGAGTCCCGTACTCTCTGCAGCTGGAAGCCTGATCTGTGGGGTCATGAACTCATAACATTTATTGCTTTGCTACTCTATTTGATTTAAAATGGCATAAATCAGTTTAGGATTGGAATGGTCTGGAGTCTTGCTTACTGTTACTGTCTATTCACTGATAATTGATGGCATACCAATATCACTGCATGATATTATTTGGTCAGCTATGTGTATTTTTATACATACACATACAAGGTTGGCACTATCTAGAAAGGACTAGAAATACAAGATCGTGCTGCACACTTTTCCACTGCAGATACAACTTCTCAGTTACAGCATGAATCATTAGAAACTGCTAGCATTGAATTACAGACTAAGTATAGTAGCATTTATTAAAAAACATGCTCATTTGGAGCAGTAATTGTTCTGTTACCAGGGCACAACCCTTCATAACATCCCTTTAACAGTTTTTTTATGAAGATGGAACTTTAATTTTTCTAGTAGCTACAAAGTGTAATGCATGAGTACCTTTCCTCATTTGTTTTTCACAATGTATCGCTACCCAGAGGCAATCATTAGCTAATTTGCTGATTTATGGCTGCAGTTTATGAGCTTTAAACAATGCTAAACCATTATGATTCCTTTCCCAGTGCTATGAGAGGAAAGTAACTGTCCTTTTCCTCTAAGCTGCATAAAGAAGTCCCTCAACCAATGTGCTTTTAGCTTCTCTGATATCTAAAATTATTTTTATATTCCCTTCCTGGCCAGAATTAACCCTAAATGGTGTTTATCTTGCTACTTTCTCCAAAACTGCAGAGAATCCTAATTTTGCCACCTATCACAATGCAAGGACACAAAACAAATTTATCATAGGAAGTAACGGCTATTACTTGCACAGTATCCTAGTGACATAGTTGAAAGGTAAATTGGTTCCTGCTGGTTGTTTTTGGTTGGTTTTTCTCTTTTGACAGAAGCCAGGATCCTAGCTGCATGAGATGTTTTCTCAGCATATTGTAAAATGCAAGAGGACAAATTCAAGCACATTGCCTCTGTTTAATTGCCCTGATAAATACTGTTAGGTTAGGTGATGAAAAGCTTGCCTGGGCGTGGGGTCCAGGCCAATGCCCAGAGAAACTGTGGGGCCTGGGGGTGGGCTGAGAGAGAGAGAGAGAGAGAGAGAGAGAGAGAGAGAGAGAGAGAGAGAGTTTGTGTGTGTGTGTATGTATATATATGTATGCATATATATTTATATACATGTATTTCCCACTAACCTCCCTTCATCTGGATGGGCCAGAGAAGGGAAGAGGCTGGGGCTCTTGGTGCTGCTTGTGTTTGTTTGAGTGCTGAGTGTGCCCGTCCGTGTCATCCCGTGCAGCCGGCTGCATGTGTATGTGCATGGTATACGTGTGTGTGCCTGCGCGCCTCCCGGGAATGCATGCTCAGCCTCACGACTGGTTGCACCTCCATGCGTTGGGCGTTGGGCTATCGGATACGGCATACCCCTAATAAGTACATCCTAAAATTTTGGTGATTTAGACATGTTTTCTGTAAATATGCCATGGGGCAGTGCAGAGCCTCTAGCTGACAAACGCTAATACTGGCCATGATTTGGAGAACACACTCTGGCTACTATTAAAGACTAGTATTGTCATTACCTTCCATGTGCTACCTCTAGAAAGACTGCACTAAGCAATTAGGAATTCTGATAAAGTAACAAAGTCCTTTTGTAGATATGACTAAAATCACTAAAATTTTTTCAAAATTTAACACGATAGAACTTTTTACAAGATGGCTGAGTGAACTGCATCTCTGGAAGCAAAACAAACACATTTCTAATAAAAAGAGGCTATTGCAGCTTACATTGTAGTGACTAAAAATAAATGAAAAATCCTAATTATGCTGAGGCAATGAAAGAAGACATTTCTGGAAGTCATAAAAGCAATGCCATAGAAAAATGTCAGATCACAGGCTACAACTGCTTTTAAAAAGTCTTTTGTCATCCTTTTTCTTTGGCCCTAAGTTTGCATAGGAGTCTCTGTTCAGAGATCCTCAAGTCTACATGGAGCAGTATGCAGTAATGTTTGGCAGGTTCTGGCATAAACATTCGTAAGTCAGAAAACTATGGCTTACAGATTCTACAGCTATAATTTTAAACAATTCTGTATGGTGGCAATATACTAATATCTGTCACTGAAGACAGAAATCAAAATCAGACTGGACCTGACTATAGCATCTAGGACATTCTACATGTATTTTAGACTCTAGAAATTGAAGTTGGAATTTCCATTCATAATCTAAAAAAATGTAGTAGGTATGCATTACGAAGCTATACCACCCGAGAGCTAAATTTTACACTGCTAAATTAGGTAAGATCAATTTCACCCTAGGTAACATGGCGTAATACGTTACTTATATCACAGCAGAAACTGCGGAAAAATGGCTGATAAAAACTACAGGGAGATTTGAGATGTTTAAGAATAATCCATCAATAGCACCATATGTAAATTTAACTACAGTTTATTTAAAAAGTGCTCAGGGCTAGACTTTTACTCCAGGTGACTGCTGAGCAGCAGAACAGCATTTGGGGTGTCCTCAGATAACTTTTCTGTGCTGTTAAACGAGAGGCTAAAAGCCAGTAAACCCCAGCTACATTTGCTATGTATTGCTATATCTCTACTTTACTGGAGGACCATTTAAGCTATTGTTCTTGCCCCTCTGTACTACAAACATAATGTGACGTTGCAGCAATGGGACAAAGATCTGGTCCACACCAATTAAATTCTTAAATTTTAAATTAAACACAGCTATCTATGACTATTTTGACCTAACTCTGGGGGACTTTGTAGCAGGTCATATCACAGAATATCCTGTTTGTAAAAGGAGGATTTCCTCTTAGCAGGATGGTTTAAACATGCAGCAAGAAAAACTCATGATTCTGTATACATGAACAATACAATTACTGGTTTCTGCCACTGAAGACATGTATGTAACCCATTCCTGAAAAATTTCAGGACATACACACAGGCATCAGCAGAGTAAAATACGGAAATTCCAAAATGTACATATATAATATGTGCATACAAATGCATGGTCAGCACCTACAAGATGTTGATACGTGGCTTTGCAATTGTGCAACTCAACCTACGATCTTGCGGTACAGGCGTGCCCCTTATTTAGATCTCCTGGCAATATGAGCTCATCTGAATGAACTACATATATTGTAATAAAGCCAAATGCAAGGCTGTATACTTCGGAAATGCCAACTGGAGGACTGTGATTTGTGTCCTGAAATGAATGACTCTGCAAATGATTTTTGAATCACTGTCGATAACCAGCAGGACTTGAGCTTTCCCAGTGCGATACTGTGGCTAAGGGAGTTAATGTGATCACTGAATACGTATGCAGATCAGAATACTGAGTAGGAATAGGGAGGTGGTATTACACCTGTCACTGGCATTAGTGAGACTGCTGCTAGACTCTTTTGTTCAGTTCCAGGACGCATACTTCAAAAAGCGCATTGAAAAGCGGTTCTGTTTACACAAGAGGTCAGACAAGATGATTTTATCGATCCCTATCTATGAACCTGTGAATTTTAATGCAGGCAATACATTCTCCTTCAGATCACGTCAATGTAAATCTTCCTTTGCTTTGACCAAGCAGCTGCATCTTTTTGTTACAGCACAGTAAATATGTCTCCCACTGCAGCTCAATATTGCTCTGGATCATGTGATAAAGTAAACTGCTCACATGAGGCCCACTGGATTTTTGTTGCATGCACTAGAAGTCCCTATGTAATCACAAATTAATCCTCTGATTCTCTGTACCACACAGTCCATCCGTTGCTGCTTAACAGGCGCTTAACTGCGTGTGTTCTGCTCTAATGCTATGCTTAATGGCCTCCAGGGCCAGATTCAACAGGGACAGTGAGAACTGAAATGGGCTGCCTAAGTCAACCCCAAAACCTAGATCTCAGCCTCTGACAGACTGTACACTTCTTTGCAACCACTTTTACAAAGCACAGCAAAAATCTGCAAGCTAAATTTGTGAAAAGTTTCTCCAGAAAGTCCAGCTTTCTCTAGAACTCCAGCTTTCAAAGCCTGATCTAAACCACTATAAATCGTATCTAAACCACTGTAGGATACTGATACAATCATACACAGTCCGCTAATAAAACATGCACCCATCCCCCGCCATGTCTTATGGTCATCGATGATGAAGAGTAGGCACCCAACCAAATGCTTAGACTAACGTAGATTCAGTAGATGTGCTTTGAATGAAGCAGACTTTTCATCGCCCTTTCTTCATTTAAAAACCTCTGTTATATAATTTAGGGACTTGACTTGAAAAATGAAGGGATAAAATAAATTGATTGCAAATGCAACTTTAGGCTGGGAATCTTCTAATTGCCTCACAGAACTTTAGGAAAGAATACAAAATGTACTGGAGAAGGAAAAATAATAACCTGCAAATATATTCTGTTCTTGATGAGGCACAGTGGTAAAGGAAATAATTTAAACTACTCACACTTATACATTCTTACTTAAATTAATTATAAGGAAACAGCATGATTAGTTTCATTTTTGGATAATCCTAGAAAATGGCACCTTTCTGTGACAGCAATATGCAATTAATTTAAGGAACACATGTGGAATGACATTTCATCTAAGGCAGAGATTTATTTTGAGGTTTTTAAACTGTTGTGTTACATTTCCATAGAGTTTCCCAGACAATGTATTAGCAATACCTATTTGAAAATGAAACAAACACCTTTTCTAAAGATAACACTATTTGCTGCTTTTCAAAAGAAGAATTTTTAAGAGTGTAAAGTATTGCTTTGGTCCCTGTTGTTACTGGTGAGGATTCATTTCTCACTATCTCCTTTATCTGACAGCCTCGTACATTTTCTGGACTGTGTCACTCTAACCTTATCAGTTTCCTTATTAGTGCCAGTCTTTCTTAGGAATTACTCTGATATTGTTGGTGTCATGATTCGCTATCTGTGTATGATGCTTCTGTCACCTTTTCTTCACCTGCTAGTTTAAATAATCACTAGAAATTCAGTTAATTTCTTCTGCACCTGTGAACTTCTCTCACCACTTTTATGTTGCCCTCATCCCTGCATCAACACAACACACATAATGAGATCCACCAACTCCTGATGCCGCTTCCTCCTGATAATCTTCTTGGGTCAGTCCTGAATATAATGCTCTTTTCCATAATAATATAACTGCACTTGTGAAGACCTTCCTCTTTCAGATTGTTATAACTTGACAATCAAACACAGCCTTCATCCCAATACATTCCAAAAGTTTGTGCTAACATAATACTTACAGCACTTAGCTGTCATCAGTATAGCATATACTAGACAATTACTAGAAATGAGACGTTATTTGAATATCTAAACACCTTCATGTGCTCCCACATGTATTTTGAAACATGCGTCACTACCTTCTTTAATTCCTGGAGGGAAAAATACAGAACTTTGTTGTGACGGATTTCACTAAAGCTAGGATAATTTTTCCCTTCTATGCATATGATTAAATGGTATTTTGAAAGTAAATGTGAACTCAGTAAGAAATGTCAGGCTGTCTGTATCAGTGGCATACACTAACATGAGGTGTAGTGCTGCACCAAGATTGCCACAGGGCTTCGAATGACTCAGACCACAGGCACAATATTCTCCCATCTGTTCAGAGGCTCCAGAATTTAAAGATATGTGATCACATCGGGATTGGATTTGTAAGTTGAGATGAAAGTATCTAGGATTGCAAGTGGCTGTCAAAACTGAGCACAGCAGAAAAGCAAAGAAGTGCCCACCTTACCTTTCTCTAGTGCTACTTTATTCTACCACTGCTACTGGCTAGTGGCTGGAAATAACCGAAAAACAGGGAGATGCTAGTAGAAGTCACATGCTCCTAGAAATAAATGATGCTCATGTGGCTAAATTGTACGTACAAGAACTGAGAAAAACTGTTAACTGCTCAAAGCATTTCAGAGGCGGAGTTTTTATTTGCTTGCGACTTTCTGTGTGATCACTACTACTAAAGCAATCTAGGAAGAGAGACAGATGTTTGTAATCTTTCTTATCATATCTTGACTCATACTAAACTAGTTTTGTTCTGTCCTTTACCTTCTCCCGTTTGCAATTTTGTATTTGTATTATAGGGGTAGCCTAAACCGTTGTCTGGTGAAAAGTTAAAAAACGAGCATCTCATTCATCTTAACATCACAAATTATAACGCGATGAAGTGATGTATTAGTTTTTAACTGGATGGGATATGACACTTATGGGAAAAGAGAATGAGCTATTAAAATATTCCAGGAAAATTATGAAAAATTTCTGATGCCTGATGAAAAATTATTTTCTAATAATCTGGATTTATAGAACCTGGACAAAATATTGTCCTCAGCTAAAAAGACTTACATCACCAGAGAAAGAATTACCCTGCGTTCCTAACATTAAAAATGTATATCGTATATAGTTTAAGGCTCTGTTTGTTTAATTTTTAAATTTTGAGAAAGATGCAATTTCGGATTTTGCCTATCCTTCTGTCAGTGATGTGACAATGACGAAGAGAAAGAAGTACAACTTCATAATACATCAGGCTTCAGTTTTAGTCATGTCAGATCTGATCTTGCAAGGCATAATTCTTTAACTGGCTTTGGCTGTTAGAAGACAGGCTACACTTCATCTGATTGCCTGAACCATTCACTTTCACGTATTTCAGAGATGCATATTCAGAGGAATTGTGCTAGGGATTATCAGCTACAAACAACTGATGAGCATTATTCAGATAATTAATACGTTTTAAGATACGTATGCAGACGGCCAGCCCTGGCCTGAGGTTAAGCTAATGGGTGAGAAACAGCGTGAGAAACTGCCAGACTTTGCAGATAGTGGAAGGAGAAAAGTGGTTGGCCTACCCTGACCTGCGGCTAGACTAACAAGACAACAGTGTGAGGCACTACTGAACACTATGGACAGAGAAAGGGGAGAATCAGACAAAATAATGAAATCACACCCTTTTCAGGCACAATTCTCCAGTGTGCTAAGTCTCACTGAAATCTTTTAGTACTCAGCGAACTCAGCGTCTTTCGGTGTCCATTCTTTCAATATTCGTAGCGTCTTCTCCTTTACACTACTCCTCCTCAATCTCTCCTCCACTCCACTACTTTGATTCTCATTTTTCCTCATTACAAGCATGCCTTGTTCCCCAACAGAAGCGCAGCAGGTTTTGTTGCCTTGTTCTCAGTCTCTCAGCTGGGCTTTTAGTCTCTCTCTCTCTCTCTCATACAGAAGCATGTTCTTCCATTGTTCCAAACGTTACTCTCTTTCCTTAGACTTCAACCCTTTCTTTGCACAATCATCTTCTCATTTTTCTCTGAAAACTTAGTTTCCTTCCTTTGCTTGCTTTCATTACCTTCTTTCTTTATTTTCTTACTTTTCTTTATATCTCTTCTCCCTTATATCTCTTTCCCCTTCTTGCTGCAAATTTACTTTCAAGTTCTTCCTATTGTGTAAATCTGATTCAGTACACATGTACCAATTCAAACTCAGGATTAAAAAGCTGGGCCATTGTCTACCCAATATATATTCTAGTAATTTTCTTTTAGATGCTATAAAATTGTACAGTCAGGAGGTTTATTCTATTCTTGATAACTGCCTTTCCAAAACTTTTCAATTATCAATGAATACATAATTTATGTAGATACAAAACAGTCTGAGATATTCTTGCAACTGTACTCTGCTTCTTGGAATGTCTGATTGCTAGTGTTTCAGGAAAGAGGACAATATTTTACTGAGAAAAAAACAATACTGCCTCCAAAACCGGAAACAGTATCACGTTCAGCATATGTAATTGCCTGCAAGATATAAATACTGCTCTTGCGAAACTAATCCGATGCACTGCGTCTGTAATTTTTTCCGGTTGATTACACTGCAGAAAAGTTTATGCAATCTAATGTGACTTGCTAATACTACATAAGTCTGTACAGAATACAGTGTGTTTTGTGAGCGAAGGTTGCTAATATAAATAACCTTTATTCTTTGTCACTATTACATAAAAACACTAAAATGATTGAGGAATATACCATCATTTACTGTAGAGATTTCTTTTTAATGACTCATCTAGTGGTCTGTTATGCTACTGATTGAAATATGAGGATGCTAAAGTCTGGGGCTCATACTGAAGACTGTGACATCATGAGCTTTGAACTCCAAATCTTATTCTTTGCTGAAGATTTCACTTCTCAAGATCCAACCTTAATTTCTCAATCTGTTCCTTAATATTACGAGCAATATTTTCATCATTTCCCTTCCTTCCATTTACTTTCTACTTTATTGTATAATTTTAACTACTGACATTACTTTGAAGTCAAATGAAAATGCAGCTGTTCTACAGATTAAAATTAGACTAATTTTTCTGCTAGGCTGCTGCTGCTTAATGAGTTCATCTTTACATATTTTGTTACAGAGAAGTATGATTTCTTTTCTGTAGTTAAGGTGCAATTAGAGGGGAACGGTTTGTGAAATAACTTCAGTGTTGACCTATATTAATCCTTCAATTTCACTGCAAGAAGAGACAATTTCATAGGAATATTCTGAAGGTAAAGTTAGGATCATTCTTACTTCACTACAGCTAGCTTTCTCTTATTAAAGATTTTGACTATAATAAGAGATTTTCAGAACTACAAAAAGCTTCTGTTCAATTTAGATTTAAAATCTGTGAAGGTTCAGGGGACAGAGAAAGTTCTTCCTTTTACTTATTGATTTGTTTTTAATTCAAAACCAAAACACAGCTTAAAATATAGGAATAAAGCAACTTTGGTCCCGAAGTTTGATGAATGGATTCCTTGAAGAGGTACTTTTCTCTTTTAACTTAGTTCCTAGGAGACTTTTTTAAAACTTAAGACTAAAAGTCATGCGCATAAGTTGGATTTACATATTTCTTGAAAGACATCTGAAACTCCTTGGCTCATTTGTTTCAGCATCTCAATCAATCATCCATCCAAAATGACTTCCTAATAGACACAACTCTGATACATATCAATGGCAATGACCTTTCACTTGCTCTTCCATCCTCAGCCACTCTTCCACATGTTGTCTGCTAGAACATAAACATCTCAGCTCAGATTTTGTTTTAATATATGTTCGCAAAGTACCTCCTATACACTTGATGCCATATAAATAATCCATGACAACAACAATATTAATCCTATGGGTTTGGATAGGTAATCAAAAGAATGGAATGTGAAAGGTCTATTGGATTTTTTTGGCTATTTTTTTTCTTGCTGTAAGCTCCTTTGATAACAAAAGCTACTTGTAGCATCTGTTACATATCTTGCTGAAAAAGTCTCTTCCAGCAAGATAAATGTCCTTTTTAATACCACATTCATTACGACAGTGATGACATACTGCCTACAAACTGCAGCTTGTAGATACAAGTCAAGGCTTCAGAGGAGATTTTGGTATCTTATGTTCCACTTCTCAAAGCTTAGATCAAGCATACCGCAGACTAGATAAGCTGAAAGAGGCACTATCTGTAATTTGGAGTAGAAATCTTTTAGGTGAGAATAGATGGTGTGAAACAGGAAATGGGGGAATACAAAACATGGTGTTAGGGGCATGACTGAATTTTTTGCCTCACCCACTATAAGAAATGGCTTTTAATAAAGTCAACAGTACTGAAAACAAATCCATGCCAAACAGATCAAGAGCATCCAGGTAATGTAGTGTGTCGGATGAATCAGCTCTGTTAACAGGGGACGACTGGATCAAAAATTACTCTTGCATGTTTCCAGTCAGAAATCACAGAATCACAGAATGGTTGAGGTTGGAAGGGACCTCTGGAGATCAGCTAGTCCAGCTCCCCTGCTCAGGCAGGCTCATCTAGAGCATATTTCCCAGGATCGTGTCCAGGCAGGTTTTGAATATTTCCAGCGAAGGAGACTCCACTACCTCTCTGGGCAACCTGTTCCAGTGCTCACTCACCCTCACAGGAAAGAAGTTTTTCCTCATGTTCAGATGGAACTTCCTGTGTTTCAGGAAGAAAGAAGAAATCTATGATGGAAAAGTTGCAGTAAGCCTACAATGAGAAGAGTCAAGTATGTATCTTCTGGTTTCTGTTTTGCCTTTTTAAAAATTAATTACAGATACAAATTGTTCGTTATCCATATTGGGGTTATTTGCACAAAAAAGAAAGTCTGTGCACTTAATATAAACACATTTTTTAAATAGTCAGTCATTATGCTAATAACCTTCATGTGCAGAGTATATGACTCACAGAAAGTGCAGGTGCGCAGGAAGCTCCTCAGTGATTGTACAATATTAAGACATTTTGTGACTAGAGACCTGAGTACATTTTTATTGCATTCCCAATTATTTCTGTATATAATACCTTTTATTAAAAATCGACCTTTCTCACAATGGAAAAGTTCAATGGAACTTACGCTTCTGTAAGAACCCTTGTGGCTCTGTTAAAGGCAAGTGTACCTACAGTCTAACATATCCTGTTTGTACAGACAGTCTGTTCAGAGTAGGTCCAGCTGAGAACTTCATATTTTCTAAGCCCCCCCAGCTACATGTAGACCATTAATCTAAACAGGGTGAGAGCAAAGGCCTGAGCACTGGGATGCAACCACTCATCCTATAAGGCTTTAGCACAATTAGTGTGGTTTGATCTCGAGATACACACTGATCTATGTCAGATAATGCCCCTGCATGGTTCAGTGGCTAGCACGATCAAGAGCTGTTCCCAGCAGGTGGTTTAAATTTGGCAACCTTGATCTGGGAAAAAAGTGTAGAAAAGTGCATATATGTGTGGACACAAGGTAAGCTATGTCTTGCCAATTAACCTCAGGTCACACAATGCTTCTGATACTGGTGTGGAGATAGTCTGTGTTTGGGTAGTGACAGATAGTTCTTCCTTACTCTGTGTTTCTCAAGGATGATTCTCTGGACAGATCTCAGGCATGTGATATGATACTCCTAAATGTACTATACTTCTCTTGCATTTGGCCCCCAAACAGAATCATTTTTCATTACCCACAGTACAAATAAATGAACAAAGCTACTCAAAAAAAAAAAATCACCACATAATTCACTGAAAAAATAGATGAAATGTCTTCTCTCTCTTCCATATTATCAAAATTTACAACTTTTTACACTGTCCACCACCCAAGATTTTATTTGAAAAGTTGAGGTTTGAGCTGTATTTGGAATAATCTACCTGAATTGGGAAAAAAAAAAATTCCAAAGAATGATAGCTTTTCACCTCCAGAACAGAGATTCACAGATGTGGTCATTAATGTTATGTTCTCTGCTTTGTTTGGTGAAACAATGGCCTTCAATCAGCTTAAGAGATCTGCAGGCAACCCTGAACCACATGATGAGTAAGGGCTCGATGATCCACTGACAGACCAGGCAGGGGAGGTTTGAACAGAGGAGAATTGCTATGCAATAAGTTTTTCAGCGTTTATTGAGAGCGTTCAGGTCCTGAGGGCACTAGTAGGCCTTAATGGCCTTGACCAGGTCCACACCTGGGACCTCTACCAACACCCCTGACCAGGGGCTTGCTTTCAGCTCAGCCCTGAGGCTGTCGGTCCTTGGGAGAGCTATGCTGGAGAAGTGCTGGTCTCCAGCTCAGTCACAGCTGTGCCCCTGCCTGGCCATGGACCCCACTAATCTGGATCCTGACTGTGGACTGATTCCTGGCTTGACTTGGCCCTGCTTGGTCACTCTGGACCTGTACAGTGATCACGGGACCTGATCCTGACCTGCGGGTTGAGGTCCTGGCTTGACCTCAGACCTGCCTTACCACCACGATATTGCCTTATGATCTGGACTCTCGATTAGACCCGGCCACCACAGCTGGGCTTGCCCTGCTCATCTTGCTTGGGTGCTGCAGTCCTGGAAGAGGCCCCTGCCCTGTTGGCTGTGTTATTCCCCTCAGCTCCCATCTCACCTTCCCTTAGGGAGCAGGCAGCCCTTGCTGCTCCCTGACAGTGAGCATTTGACAGAAAAAAGAATAAAAGCGCTTTGAGCATTCACAGAATTTATAACTAGAAACATCATTTGCTGCTGAAGAAACCTCCTCCTCTTCAAAATAACAAGTCTGACAACACAGAACATCATTTGATGGTTAACTGCTCTTTCAGCTTCCTTATGCAGTTGGCTAAAAAACATCTGCAGTCAAATCTATGCAGGGCAAATACGCTAGTACCAGTGCAATCTATTTCCAGCGGGTTTGAACAAACTGACATGGTTTCTTGCAGAAATTTGGCTATACACAAATTACCTCCATCTGGAAGCAATACAGTAATATTAGCACACAGCATATCAAAAGGGACTCTAAATTAGGTAAGAGAAATGCACCAACAAACCTGCACTTGCTTCACACTTATCCATCTTGGAGTAGTAACAAAGTGCTCTGAGATTATCTGAACCTGCGCATTTAGATCTACTTAAAACTATTTCCTGCATGTAATACAGCAGTTTGATATATCTGGATAAAGGTATTAGTCCTTTAGCAAAATCTAACTAATACAACTTGTAATATTTAAGTTATAATTCCTCTGCATACATTGTGTTTCTCTTTTTCTCTCTAGAGAGCATCAGAGGTCTTGATACTCATATTTCAGATGCTGACTGGACTGAAAAATCTCAAAGATCTTCCACAACTCTGAGTCTGGCAGAAAAGTTCCATTATTAGGAAGAACTGAACTTTACGTAAGGAGGTAAAGCTCTGCAGCTTCTGGCATCAATGGACAGTTTTGTCTGATATTGCAGCTGTAAATCAAGGTAAAGCTTGCCTTGTTACTAAGGCAGAAACTCCTCAGGGACCAGTTAAGATTATGGAACGAACTTCAACGTGAAGCCATGACAAACTTCCTCTCTTGCTCTCTAACCACAAATAAAACTTCTTCATTTCTCTAAATATAAACCAGTTTTCAAACTAATCGGTTAAATCAGATACTATTAGTTTAAATGACATTCACCTTGAAGTAGACATTAATGGAAAGAATGACTTGCATCCAAAAGAATTAGCCTTATTTAATGTATTATTGTAAGGTGCTCAAACACCATGCTGAAGACACATTGGCACATGTGTAGCACTTCAGGAAATTCTTACATACAATGGAGACTCCTTGCAGGACACGTTTTTGTCTCATATTTGTACACTATGTATACAACTTTGCAATCATAAGTAAACATAAATAAACAAAATCATGGCACTCTATAGCTGAAGATGGTTGGCACTCTTGGGTTCTCCATGTCTGAATAAAAATGATTGTGAATCTCTTTAACTCTCACTAAACAACTCGGTTACAATGTCCCATTTCTTTTCCATGTTGCTTATGGGCCTTTGCCAGTTCCTATCTATTTACTTTGAAAGAGATCCAATACATTGCTTTGGACCAGATTAGTACTATATAATATCTATCATCTGTATTATAGTTTAATAGGATTGTTAGTCTTATACTTAAAGCATGGCATTTTGAATCACATCATCATTCTATTATTAAGTAAAGAAATGGTAGTCACATCCTGAAATGACCATCACTGCGAGGCTGACTCAGCTATCTCTAAGGGCTCACTTTACAGCTTCTAGAATTGACAGAGTATTATGTCATAAAATTCATGCAGGGCACGGTATTGCAGCTATACATCACAAGGGCAACTCATACAGCGGCCAGCACTCTTTGGAATAATCTTTACACTCATGTTGTGTTCAATAAACCTCTTAGTTGAAGGATTATGTATGATGCGATTTTTCCCCAGGACCGGGAAAGGGCAGCTCCTGCGTCTTTGACCCTTTCAAGCTGCTTACTAAAACCTAAACAAGGCTTTGTGTTGGACATTTATTTGTACTGTACCCCTTCAAGGACTATAAAGGACAAACAGCTCTAATCCAAAGAGTCAATTTGCCTTTTGTGATTTGCTTTAGGGGCATTTAAATCTAAACTGCTGATCTAAAATCCTAGAAGCACTACATTAATTAATCTAAATGAATCAAGTCATTGCAGCTAGACTGTACTAATATTTAGGCAATCTATTACATTTTCTGGTTTGTCTGACAGACAGACCCTGCTCTTGCTCAGTGTGTCACTTCAGAAAATCATGCCAAAAGAGCAGGTTGCACCACAATCCTGAGGGAACGCCTTTTCTGCTTGACACATACTGAAGTAATACTTTGAAGTATATAGCTTCCATTGCAACCTCACTCTATGCATAGTAAAAGACACTGCACACGTTTCAGATTTGCCCTTCTCTTACCCTTTAGTTACCTACTGGAATAGGGATAGCAAAATCAAGCAGCTTCAGCCCACTGTCCTTCTATTTCCAACCATGAAATCTCCATCCACATCTGTTTTACAGTAATTCCTTGTTGGTTGCCTAAGGCCTGAAAACTGAGGTTTTTAACTCTACTGCTGGGAAGAATAAAATTACAGAGTAATATTTTGGGCCATTTGCTGGGTGGCACAACCAGAAATATCTCAGGAGACCATGGCTTGCTTCAGCCCATCCAGCAGTAATTTTCTTGGAATATTTAATTTTCTATATAGCAGTACAGCTGTGCTCACTTTGATCTCCATCTCATTTTTCAAAGAGCCACTCTCATTTTACAATGATGCATTAATGGATTTTTGACTTCTTATTACATTGCTTGCACTTCTGAACTCCGCTCAGGAGATGGAATACAGACTCACATGACCACCTGCCAACACAAAATGCTGACTGTCCTCATCTCCACATGCCTGATATTTATTTTTTGAATCTGCAGTCTTAGGGACACTGAGGACGAGGCAACTTACAGATCACATATGCAAGCTTGTATGTATCCTGAGAGTCCTGGAGTTTTTCATAATTTGGTGTTTATTTTTATTGCTTCTATATGCTCTTCCTCACAGAGAACGGAGTAGGTTACTGTTACACTTGGTCTTTTCCAAAGCATTTTTTCTGTTGGCTTTTGAAAACGTTTTTTACTTAATAAGGAAATGATAAAGCACTCATAAAGTTCCAGACCTGCATCAACCAGGCTTCAAAAAATAAATAAGCTTAGGTACATAACGCTTTGAACTTAGGAACAAAATGTACCCTTGGATTTTTCGTTACCCTTTTATAAGAAGGTTAGCAATTCTCGGGGCAGTTCAAGGAGAAATAGTCCAGTAATGAAACTCTATGTAAAATTAATCAGCACTTTTAGCGAAGCAAAAGTATTCTTTAAGAAGCAAATTATTACCTCAGAATGCATCATTTTAAGAGAAGCAAAAATAGATTAACAATAACATAAGTTATTTTCCTTCCAAAAATAATGTTCTAGTTTTATACCATACCTACTTAACATCTAATTCATATAGATTCATATATTCTTACTCACAGTGGTAACACAAATGCACTATTTTAAAGGTATGTTCCACAAGATCTTCCCCCCAACTAGGGAAGGAAAAGACTCATGTCAATAAAGTTGGAAAGTTTATGTTATATATAATAACATCTTTCCATTTTCATCAGTTACTTCTATTCTGCAGAATTTTCAGTATTTTCTCAGACTGTATCCATTGATCTATTTGCTTATGCCTAAACACATACATTCTGATCAAGTACAAATAACTTTGCACTTTCCAAACAGAAATGGAAACCTAATTCTTTAGTCAATTCCCTTCCTCCAACACAAAGGACAGCAACTCCTTTCTTTCAAAACTGAATTTCATCTCAACCATACCATCAGGGATTATGAAAAGCGTTGCCTCCTTGGCAGGTTCTAGCCTGCTTTCCTCCTAGAGATGTGATAAGCTTTTCCAAGTAGATAGGTAGATTCTTTTTAACAGCTAGAATCGATTTTTTTCTCATATATTTTCTACAAATAAAATAGTGTGTGATTCCAAAAAAAAGCCCTTCTAAGTTATGTAGACTTAGAAGTAAAAGAAGCCTACTAGAATTAATGACAGCCAATATAGATGTACTTTCCTGTATGACACACACAGAAACTTCAGTACCTGAGAATTATATCTACAGTGGAAATCCTGTATCTGCCCTCTTGCAAAGGCCGGAAACAGAGCTTTGCTTAAACCTTGATCCTCTCCAGGATTTAGGTGCTGTTCTTTGGGTTGCAGGAAGGCAAGTCCTGTTGTATGTTGGTTACAGCACTGAAACCTCTCTGGTAGTTAGGTGTGAATGCTATTTCTACAAAAATTCTAGGAGAGGTAAATTCTTTCTTCTAAAAAGAAATCTAAAAGAGGAGAGTAGAAGTAGTATTTTCACACCTTTTTTATCCAGTAGTGCATTCATCCAAGATATGAGACACAGAGTTTCAGTTCTTCCTCTGTCTTTAGGAATTTAAAGCCTCACTCCCAAACCTCCCTACATAAGTGCATACCTTAACAGTAGGCTGCAAAGCATTCTGCAGGAGGAAAGCACTCTCAATCCCCCTTGGATTGCACTATGCAGGGACCCAGAAAGAGCAGAAGTATAAGCACTGAGTCAGCCATACAGTTACTGACTGCAGCCAAAACTCATGTAGTATAACTTATTAGTTTTACTCCAGTACAGTTATACTCCAACATAAGTCAGATACTCAAATACAAGACAAATCAGTTGTATCAGAGAGTTCTTTTTTATCCCTTAGGAAAAAAACAAATGAAACATGAGGGAAATTAATGAAACACAATGAAAAATATTGTTTTTTTTTTTTTTTGGAGTTAGGAGGAGTCTGAAAGAGAATTACTTTTTGGACTTATTTGTTTAGGGTGTGTTTACATAAAGGGTGTCCTTGCAAGAAAGTGAAAGGACAGTTCAAGGAAAGTGAAAAAATTGCAGAAGCATTATGCCTTCTAATTGATTTGATAGATTCCCTCAACATTTGCTTTTCAACGATTTGCTACTTCCCCCTCCCAGCTACACTGTCCATGTTTAAATTTGGGGAGATTTAACCAGCAATGAAACAAAGGGCATTCTGCCTCTTCTCTACAGCCTGATTTGCACAACCTTGACTTACTTTTATTCATTTATACTCTTTTTCTTTCCTGAGGACTGTTAATTTAATATTTGAACTATATCCACGTTGCAAAGGACTGCACTAAAATCATTACTAGTTTTGTACAATCTGTTCTGCTATGAATTTTCCCCAAGAAAGGAGTAAAAAATACACACTGTCTCTAGCTAACTGACACAATCCCTCCAAAAATACATGGAAATCCAATTTCCAAACTTCTATTTCAGTTTAAAAGCACTTATTCTCTTATTTACATTGTTCATTAAATCACATTGAAACTACATGATAAGCTTTTATATTCCTGAATAATTTTGGCAATAGAAGCAAACCAAGCCATAACAAACTCCGGCTCTGAAATCCTTTCTAGCAAAGCCATTCAAACACTGAATAAAAATGGAATGATTTAGTCTTAAAATAAGATATGTTTAAAAGAAACAAGCATACGTTTTAATGCTATATGTCAGTTAAATAGTACAGATAGTGTTTGTCCAAAAAGGAGAATGACTAATGCTAAATGACTCGTAACACAGAAAAATACATAATTTGAATTTGAATGTCTTTTCTTTTGAATACATGATTATTTCACAAACCTTACAACTGTGGCATGTGAGAGGAATGGTATATGCACACAAAGTATTGATAAAGACAAGTTCATGGGCTACATCTCTGAGGGTTTTTTTAGCTTCAGTTTTCTAAAAATTTGGAACTCTGAAGTTGACAAGGATGTACAGTGAGACTGCACGGCCAAACAATCAGGGCCTGAGGAGCCCAAATAGAAGATAAGGGGATATGGAGTCTCTCACCTTAAGGCTGCTCTGCCCTCATTCACACTTAAATCATTTCCACCTATCTGACAGACATTTAGTGATTAAAAGAATTGGTGACAGTATATTACCAAAAGGACTAATCATCACATATTAGTTTCACCACAGAAACACTGTAGTTGGTTTGAAGAGCTGGAGGATTGTATGAACGCCTAGGTTAGAGCTCAAGCATCTTGTCAGGAACAGATACTCAGTTCTGCCATGAGTTATGTACTCCACTTGGGCAGATTTCCTGAGCTGGAGAAACAGGAAAGTGCAGTTTTACTGTACTTCATAAGGCGGCACTGGGGGGATGTCTGCAAGAGTGTTCTCAGGATACTTAAGTATTCTCACGATACTAATATATAAGAAGTGTTCACCTATCTAATTTCACGTACCAAATGTTGTACTATATGATTTCAAAAGCTACACTCCACACATTTTCATAGCCTACCAATAAGACAAAACCACAGCAGCTAATCAGAGAGAGCTATTAGCCATCTATGAGTAATAGCACTCATAATGACCGTAGAAGTTATTAAAATGCAGGTAACCATAATTTCATTAGGGAAAAAATCAAGTCTTTATGGAGGAAGAACATTTTTCATCTCTAGTCTTCCACTGTATGGTCCTGGAGTCATTATAGTTCATCTCCCTCTTCTAGTGATTTGCTACACTTTCTAAGAGCCCTCTAGGCCAAATGCAGGTGCTGCATTTCATAACGAGATCAATTATTTTCTCAATATTTTTGATACAGTTAAAGAGATACACTCAGTTTGCATCTTTGATACAATGTAACTGAACTGTGTTTCAAACATGAATATATTTAGGAACTCCACTGACCTATTGATCAGCCCCCGAGTGTAGTGAGAACGCCTGCCAAAGAGCTGGCGAGGAATCAATGACTGGCAGAGTGCGTGGTAGCAGGTTTAGCGTGTGAAGCTGCACGCTGACCAAATTCCCGTCGGGGCCAGGCATGCATATTCCGTTCTGTCAACAACGTCCAGCTGCTTCTGGACAGTAGCTACTCAAGGTTAGCACAGCTGAGATACGGAAATAGTTCTAGCAGATTTAAGGAGCCCATAGGATACACCTGGGCGTCCGACCCGTCTATCCAGCAGCCTCCCATCAGCGACCCCTCTGTATGGTTCCCAGGGCTGGCTCCCCGTGCAGCTTGGTGTAAGTCCTCTGTTAAATCTATCCTGCTTAACGAAAATCTATCCTGCTTATCCCTCATCACGAACCTTTAGTGTCTCTCTTTGCCGGTATCCAAACCCCTCTTGCCCACCTTGTGGTCACAATGAGGTATTCATATGAATGGAATGGTCACTTTAATATCAACATTGCTAAAGATGTGAAAGAAGGAAAACAATATTTTGTACTTTATCCAGTTCATCAGATTATACAAGCAGAACTATTCATTAAAATATTTCCTAGTAACTTTACTTCCTCCCACTTTGAAGAGTCCCAGGATATATGCACCATACATTGTATTAAGGTTTAACCATTTCCCAGAAAAAGAAAGTAGAGAGGACAAATATATTTTTCCTAAATTTCATTTGATTATTCCTGCCTAAATGACATAATGCCAGATTACACATACTAATGAGCATCATGGGTAGATGGATAAGAATTTATTGTCCACTGCTTCTTCCAAAACAAGAACTGGGGAACAATAAATGCTCTTTAATCTAGGGTAGTTCTGTACCAGCTTTTCAGTGTCTCAGCAGACTATTTTCCTAACACAGAGCCACAGTTCTGCTCCTATAGTTAGGCTGAGTTAATTTGGGCTCAGATAAAGACAATACTGAGAATCATTACCTGTGTCTGTATCAGTGGTCTATTGAAGATAACTGGAAAACAAATTTCTACCATGTAGCTCTAAAGAGAGAGCAGATAAACATTTTTTTCCAAAACTGTAGGCTTGTAAAGGAAAATACATGCTTTAAATATTTTATTATTCTGATCTTTCAGACTGATTCCTTATGCTAATGCACGTTGTTGGCTGCAGTGGAGCTCTGCATAATATAAAGTCCATAAGAACATATGTGCTGGAAGAGACGGACTACATTTTTCTGTGCTGTAGCTGTGGATAACATATATGCATGTTTATATTAGAATGTAAGTATGTAGCTGTATACAAAGATTTACTGAAAAGGGAAAGGCAATTGCAGAGACATAATACCTTCTCCTTCCTATAGCACTACACATTCACATGCTGCATCACATGAAGCAATTGCTGCCAAGTGTCTGTGCACGGTCTGCATCCACAGCTTAAACCAGCATTGTCTCCGCCAACATACACGCAGGGCATATATATATACATGCCTGTGTGTGTGAAAAGCTAGGCACAGGTATCTATCTGAGCCTCTTTTAAATGCCCAGAAAGCATATGCATACTGCTTCTGCACCCAAATGCATGGGACAATTTACCTACCTTGAGCCTTTTTCTTCCTGCGTATAACTTAATTTCACAGTTGCAAATGCACTGAACATAAAGAAAGAGGGAAAATAAATTATAGGCATATAAGTCCACTTTTCAGGCCTTTTATTGTACCAAACATAAATCTTTTTCAATTAGCCTTAGTAGGCATTATGTGTATGGTTAGAGGAAACTGGTCGGAAGGCCTAAAAATTCCAGTAAAACTACAATACTGTTTTGGAAGAATTTATAAGGGTTTTCATCTAATATAATATGGTTCCTGAACTGTGTATTTTACTGTATTAATAAAGCTCATGTTTTAGATACAGCAAAGGTTCCTAATAAGTGAATATAATACACAGAATGGTAGTACTCTGTTAGATATACTCAAAGTCTACTTATACAAAGAGCACTCTGTTTACCTACTGTAATAAAAAGTCACTAATCTGTTGTTTACTGCAAGGCTACACTGAAATACACAGGAGTAAGACTGGCATGCTGGAGGCAAGGCTGATGTGATGCTGTTAAGTGCCATAGCATCTTGTCATGCAGACCCTTTCCTGAAACCAGGACTAAAGATGTCTGCAATTGTTTGGATTGTTTGGTACAGATAAAGTTTCTGTGCTTACCAGTCTGCAAGAAATAGCAGTCTGCCGTGAGCTTTTCGCATTACCACATAATTGATATGTGTGCCTGGCTCCCCAGGAACTCACCAGTGATGATGAACCTTGTAGCCTAAAATTATTTAACATTTTAGCACCTCAGTGGACTAAATCTGGGTAAGAAATTCGAAGAAAAAACCTTATCCTTCCATCTCAGTTGAAATCACACAGTAACTTAACTTTCAACAACTCTAATAAAATTAGACTTGCCCTAATTCTTTAGCAGCAATCCACTCAATTTGTATGAGTTTTTACACGAACTAAGTTTGTATCTCACCTTTGCAACCTGTCATAAAAATGAAAAACATGGGTGGCACATGATGACATTTAGCCAGTGAATGCCCAAGGAGTAATATTGTACCAACGAAGACTGTTCTCTGTGAGATAAATAGCTAAGTGAGAAGCTGTGACATATCCAAATAAAATTAGAAAACTATTTTGGGTAGTAGGCTTCTCAGCTATCAAACTGTTTCATGATCAAATGGTGTACTGCATGATGTAAACAAATGCTGAATCTATGGAGAATGCTCTACATATATTTTATAGGATCTTATGAACATAAGACCGAACGCTATGAATATTTAAGGGCTAAAGGAAGGCTGGATGATCAGTTGAGAGATGCCCTTCATTTAGATCTGTGTATAATGAATATAAATATTTATTAGGTTGCAGTTGTATTAACATCATGTATAATCCTAAAACATATACAGCTGCATCAGCATTTTCTTTCAAACTCTGTCTAACACAGAAAATAATCTTGAACTGAAAACTTGATAACTAATGTCAAGGAGAGAATTGTTTTTGCAGGATAAGGACAGCAGGAAGAAGAGGATAGTAGAGTTTTTGCTTCGCAAAATCTTTCTGGAGCATTTATAAGCAGATGTTGCAGTTTTTTGTATTTTATGACTAGTGTTTAATCTATTGAATATAAATGATTATTGCATTCAAATCCAGAAAATGATGTAGAAAAGTCTACTTCAGAGCATACTGTCAGCTTGTGAGAAATTTATTGATGGATTGCTCTCAGGACAGTCCCTTTGGTTTCATGGAGTAAGCCTTATTTGTTCAGACTATCATCTGTAAGAATATGACCCAAACCAGACTTTGCACTGGTAAGCAAAAAATCTAAAACTTTAGGTTTTTAGATACTGAAGTTTTAATGCTGGCCGTGATTTTTCTTCTTAGAGAAAAAATAAAAAAGTTGCCACTACTTTAATTCTGTATTTGTGTTGCTAGATTTTTCAGAATGAATATATTTATACCATCAACAGAGCAAATTCACCAGAGTTTGAATAACTAATGCAAAAATCCACTTTACCTTCCTGAGACCATCATTCACAATATTCTTCTAAAGCCTGACAGAGTCTTTCCGATAATATAACCATTATCCTGTTTATTGCTGTTATGGTAAAATACAATTTGATTTTTCAAGTCACAGCAGATGTAAGTTGAATATAGCTTAGCTCTTTATCTAAGTGCCTTGGGCATAAATAGGTAATCAATCATATTTAATCAATTTGTTGTTCAGCCATGCAGATTCCCATGTTTATAATTTCAGCCTTATTCAAATATCTTCAGCCTCAGTATATTTTTCATTGATTCTTTCATCCAAAAGAGACACAGGAATAAAAAAAACCTGTCTCCCCTAAAATTTGGAAATATCAATTCAGAGGGAAAAAAGTATCCCCTTTGAATGCCATTATATCCAATAAACTTCCCTATTAGAAGGTTTGGAACAAGTCTCCTAGTTATCCTGGTCTCACTCTCACTGAAACTGTCCTATTGGGATTATAGGAATTGACTTTAAAAGTAGCAGAATCAAGTACGAGTTCCTTAGTTTAACATATTCATTAAAGCACTAATATAGGTGCAAACACGGCATCAAGCAGAAGTGTAGGTCATTTTATGCAGTTTCTATCCACATTCAAAGTAGACAAGAGAATGGTTTTAAATGCCCTAAGAGTTCCAGCTTAAAATATTAAACAAAGCCTCCATAAGCACAATTTTGGGATCATAGCCACATGTGAATGTTGATTATTCTTTTTAAAATGTTAAAGCGTAACAAAATGCCTCTTATTGTCAGTCTTTTCATTGTTTAGCCTGCTACTGAATAAACATGAGCATAGTTGTTTCGGTTTGTTTGAAAACTATTGAAAAATGTAAATAGCCATTGAGTTTAGAATAAACAGTTGACTGTGACATTTGCTTTCATTTTAAAGAGCTTGAAATGAGAGAAAGAACAGCATGACATTAAAAGCACAATCTATCTTATTGTGTAGTTCTTTTTCAGTGACTTTCTAAAGGCGTTGCTCTTCACATGTTCCAGAAGATAACTAAAAGCTGTATTTGGCCAATTTTATCAGTAAAATGAGAGGTGAGAAAGAATATTTGCATTTAAAAGTGCTCTTTAACCTAGCTGCCCTGGACCTAGAAGCTTCCCAGTGTCTCGACAGACTGGCCTATTTCTTGTAATCAAATTATATATTTCTTTTAAGTACAATAAACTCATCTAGGTATTCATATTAATATGAATACAAGTATCCATATTCAGTACAAGTATGGCTTTCAGTACAAGATGTTGTGGAAAAGTCTTACATATTTAATACGTTAAAAATATTGCAGAGAAGTGCAATATTTCATCCTCATGTCTAATTGTGCTGGAAATATGGCAGAGTAACTTTGTGTTTCATTTTGGCTAAGGTAGTACAACTTTAATTCTCAGTTCCCCTCATTTCATTAGAATCACATCCTACCTATGTAGAACTCCTTTCTTTTTCATCCAGAAATGAAAATGCAAGTACAAGTGAAAATTCAATTTATTAGGTATTTTAGTCTCAAATTTATTCTGTTTTGCAACTGTAACTGGCAAATATTCTTTGAGCTTAGGGCAAGAGGACAACCACTAGATCACTTCTAGACTCATATAAGATCTCTTAGCAAGGCTTACCATAGCTCTTAAAAAAAAGTAAAGAAAAATATCACCACACAACTCATTACTAGTTTCTGATTCAGAAGACAGAAGTACAGCTCCTGAGTCAAATGCCTCGCAAAATATGATCAAAAAGCAACTCTGTTTTTGGCCTATATGTGAGCTAAGCACCCTCCAAATATTTAGCTTTAATCAAGTGGAAACGTCTGGATGCTCAGATTAGAATATATTATTTGACCACTGGATTTATTGCCTCAATAGGATGTTCCTTCCAGTGGAGGATCTATTCAAGCACTTCTTGCCCTCACCCTGCTGTGTAAATCATGAATGTCAATCGGTTAGGTCTATTGTCTTTTTGCCTTCTCGCAAGCTGCCAACAAAACCTTCGTTTTTAAAATTGCTTCTTCTTTTTGAGAAAAGACTCTAGAAGTCTCCCCGCAATTTGTAAAGATGACACCCGTGTTAATTTTCTTTACTATATTTCAGGCAGATGATAAAAGTGGGTGTTCAAGCAAACAAACCCTAACTTTTGTAATGAAAAAATGACACAATCATTCCATTGGCCTTGTCAATAAAGGTGATGATGAAGGACTGAAACAAGGTTTGAACTCAGTTTTATTTACCATCTCCTATCTTGGCACACTTATATAGAAACATTACCAGAGGTGTAGATCAGCTGTCTAGCAGACAAAGAGAGGCAATTAAAATGCAATTCCAGTACTGTTCCCTCTACTCAAAAAGTTTCTGCCTAATGTAATGTAGAATATTAACTTAATTTACAAATTTCATTTGATAAATCTCAAATAGTTCTCTTATCATTAGCTGTAACTGAAGCTGCTGGCATTCCAGCCCTGCCTATCATCCCATTCAGGCTCTTCTTTGAGTAACAAAAAAAGCACTGTACAGCTCAGTGGTAAATCATTGCTCCTGAAAACTCTGTTAGTAAGTGAGCCATTGCTGCCAACTGATACTGTCATGTATTGCTCTGCATGGAAAGAAGTGTTAGGCAATAACTCAGCTCAACTTGTGTACAGTATTAGTGGAAGGATTACGAGTATGATCTGTAATGCATATAATGTGGAACAACACCATATGGTTTGCTGTAAAATAACCAGAAGGCAACGTCCGGAAGGCCAGTTTTAGAACAGTTTTGAATACTTTTCAGTAGCTAAGGGCATCTTATGCGCAACAGTGCTTGTGGATTACAGGTTTAAAATGTGTCTCAGAGGATAATGACAAGGGCTTACTTCAGCTTTGTGAAAGAAGTTTCTTCTGAGGAAAGTTCATAATGACCAATTCAAGCTTCTGCTCTGAACTGTGGTCTAGTAGACCTCTCCTTAAATAGAAAGGAAGCCTGTACAGATTAGTCTCCCTGAACTAAGGTTAGTCATTTTGAATAGTACCTTACAAACTATGCACGAACCGAACCAAAACCACAAAGCCAAAAATACAAACCAAAAACAATCTCTTTGATTCCAGAAGCTGCACAGTTGTTTGTTAGGTGCTCCATCCCAGTTCACTCACAATGAACTTTTTTTAAAACAAGGAAAGTTCATGTAATCATTATTTCTTTCCTCTGCATATACTTTTTAATTCACTTGTTGTTAGAATCCAGTCAGATATGTAACGTAGTGGTTTATTCAGAAAGAAAGACTGGGTTGATTCTTTCATGTAAAATTGAAAGTCTTTCCCCTAAAATATTATTTACAAATTTATATCTTTATTTGATATGACGCTGAAATTTTCATTCCACCTGCACACCAAGAGAGGGTTAATTATTATCTCAGTCCATAAGACATCAAGATGAAATAGTATTTGGATTACACTCATAGTTCTCTTCAAAATGGCAAGAGATTTTCATTGCAAACTGCTGGATGACGGACAGTTTAGGGAGTCCATATATTCTCAGCTGTGGAGTATACATGTTGAAAGGATCTAAGAGACCAAGGGCACTTCAAACATATGAATATGTTTCTTGCTACTACACAAGTACGCAAAATAGAAATGATAAACCATTTGTTTGTTTTAAGAAATAATCTATGATGAACTAAAATGACCCTTTTAATTTTGTGTGTGTTTTTTCGTTCCTGAGAGTATAAGCATGTCAAAACAATGTGGAACTGGCTGAAGGTTTTCCTAACGTTCCATATCCCAGCTGCCTCAACCTCTCCTCCTGCTTTCTGTATATTAGTCTACCAGAAAAAATTACTCCCTAAAAACTGCTTAATACTCTAGGACATTTACTAGTACTGTAGATGAAAAAAAATTTCCTTCATTTATAATTTTAGTCTCAAATTGCAAGGATTCTGTTTTGAAATTTGTCACTCGTGGATTGGGAGAAGATGCAGTTCTGCACAGAACAGGAAGATCTCATACATTTTGAGACCAAGAGATAATATGCTATCTATAAAGGACAGTTATATTTTTTTTAAATTCCTTTTTTCATCAGGGCTTTTCCTTTAAAGATGGAAACTGTGTTAAGGTAAATAATGATAAGGGGCACAACAGAGACTGACTGTTTCCCTGCTTTTTGCTCCTGATGTTCAGTTGTAACTTTTGGTACTAATGCAATTTGTGTCACCTTATCAAACTCACTATTATGTTATAAAACTGTGATAACTTTCTTCGTCTTTGTCTTTGTCACTAAACATAAGAAGGGACTTTTACTTTTAACCTGAATGTTAGAAATTTCATCCTGATTTAAAGTGGCCATGATCTAACCTCTATTCTACAAATACAGGTGGTTGGGTAAAACTTTACCAACAATGAATATATATCTTTTTCAATTTCTTTCTTCTATTCCAGGAAAACCTCTAATTGAATAAAACCTGTATCTTCTCAACGGTTCTCCTAATGATAGTTTAAAACTAGGATTATGGAGTGGATGGATGTTCATCTTAGCCTTAGACTTGCCACAGTTGGAAAAAGTCAGACATTATATTCCACGGTACTTTCTCCTCTACTTGAATATCTGTTGTTATGGTGATAGTTCCAGGAGGGAACATTAATGAGGATCACTTGAAAGCTTTGATGTTTACAGCCCAATTATTTATAACACTTCATAAGAAAAGGTGACAGTTAGTAATACTCCTTGCTAAATATGCATCATTGTATCAATTTTCATGAAAATTACCTGAATTTCTATTTCTGTTATGCATCTAACAACGCACTTAATTTTGAATGCAAGTAAATATACAAATATATCTATTTATATGTCATAAAAAGGATTCAGAAGAAGAAAAAAAACCCCATTTTTTCTCACAAAGGACATAATTTACTCTTCCTAAGAGCTTGCCTAGAGTAAGTAATGCCTTTTAGCTATAATACAGTCTTTAGAGTATCTATATTGCTCATTTGTGATGTACTAAGGGCTAATCAGCATGACCTTCTCATATCCAAAACTAAGCTGTGAAAAACTACAGGAACCCACATTACCTAAAACACAGGTGTGCAGACATTACATCACTCAGGCTCTGGTTTACCAGTATGAGGTATGTCATAGAAAGAGAGGAATTACTAGACTAGAATCTTCAAATTTAGAAGTACTTGAAGTTAGCCATACAACTGGGTCTGACATCTACTATTAATGCATGCAGTTACTTACATATTCTTCGTAAGCCTCATGTGCAGGTGGTGGGGGTGGTCTGTAGCCAGGGACAGCCGGAGCACCCCGTGCCCGTGGGGTGGGAACGCCCCTCGCTACTGGAGGGACCGGGAGCGCTCCACGCGTCACTGGAGCTCCTCTGGGTGCTTGGGCACCTCGTCCAGGTGGGGGCGGAGGAATAGCACCCCCACGTCCCCTAGCGAGAATAAAAAGAAATTAGTACTTTGGCATGTACATGAAGCAAGGACACGTAGGCGTTACCCCATTTTAAAGGCTCGTGTTTTTTTTACTACTGTTTAGAAAACGTGTAACTGGGGTTTTGGCAGCTACAACGTTGGGTGCTTTTAGGCACTATCTCAGGAGGAATTGTATTATGGAAAGGCATTATTTCTAAGCCATCCAGTGGCTTTTAAACCTTCTTCTCTTGTTGCTCGTAGTAGTGAAAGTCTGGATCAATGTCGTTCAGTTCTATGGAGTTACTCTAAAGTAGCGCTAGAGCAAGAAGAGAGCGAGGGCTTTCATCTCCTGATCTCCAACTACAGGAGCAGTCATCTTTCACATCCTCCTTTTTATTGGTGGGTGGGAGGAACTGATCAGCAGAAGAGTATGGTAGAAGGCAGAAATGTACATGGCAAGGCAAAGCAGAGAAACGGCACCAAGGGAGAGCAAGCACTTTCCTTCTTATCGAATTCAGTGCAGCAGAAAGGAGGGTAGCATGCGATTCTGCTTCCCCCACTGTGCAGAGAGATGAGTGATTAGAGATAAGCACAGAGAAGTTCAGCGTCCTCCCATTCTTCTAACTTATACCCGTCATGTTGTACTAATCAGTGTGTCGGAAGGAGAAGCTGTTACAGGTTACAGCCAGGGTCTTGTATTTGTACAACATCCTGAATTAGAAAGGGATAGACCAGGGAAGCAAGCTTTGAGTTTTCCTTCAGACCTTTATGCTCTTGAGTGTGCTGTGCTTTTTAAACACTGTGCAAATGCCCCATGTGATCTTGAGTGACATGACTGACATCACTTAAGAGCCCGGTCCAGAGCTGTAAACAGAACTCCTTTCCCTCATAGGGTGAGCGGCTGTTGGTTCACTATTGAGAAAGTCAAACCCATAGCTTTTGATGTTCATTATTTTACTACAAGTAGACAATTTTATGCTAATATATTTAACTAAATATTTCATTTGCAATATTTTTAGAGTTACACCTCAAGGAACTGCCTTTTTGGGAGGCTTATACGTTAATCCTAGTGAGCAGGGAAATCAGCTGGGAGGAATGGTGCCCAGGGATAGCATCCCCTCCTAACATTTTTAATTTTTCAATCCCATAATTCTTGTTCTTGTAGCTGCACATTGGCCCAGCTTCAACAGAATGTCTTTAAAACCTTCTCCTGGGATTTTGGAGTTATAGGGAGGGCAAGCATCCAAAATTCTACTTTCAATGCAACTGATTGAACCAGTGGGGTATTTTGCTACAAATAGGGGCCAACACTCCACTGAGTATGCTTTGAAGATAATTCAAAAGCTGCCAGTCTGTTGCAGTGATATTCTGAACATATCTATTAAGTCAAGCTCTTCAAAGATCTTAGGTCTAAGGAAGACTGGTTTCTGAACCCAAAAAGACTTGCAGTGGAAGATAAACATTTAGATGGTCAGGAATGCCAAGTGTAAAAAATTCTCTGCATGTGCCTCACAATACAGATAAAAAATTATGATTTAATTCAAGAAGAACTGAAGGGAGACATGATAGACACCTCTGGGAAGAAAAAGGGCATAGGCAAGATCATCCAATTTAATTACTGAAGAACAACCCCTCCATCTTGTATAGAACAAGGAAGCTGCCTATTCTCTCTCCTCCAAAATAAAAGTTGATTCCTTAGGACTCATCTTGAAATGATCTCTGTGGAGGCCTAGAAGTAACAGGATAGCTTAGATGCCTTAGGCAACTAATTTCTCAAGGGTTCACAGTGAACAATGAGTCTGAAAGAGAGCATTAAGGTTATATAAGATTAAGATTATTAAGATTATATATAGGCCTTAAGAACAAAGATAGAGCTATCTGTTGCCAATAAATGAAAAAGTACTTGGAGGAATTCAGGAAATAAATTAATACACCAACATTTTTAGGTAATGTCAGTGTAATTCATATAGAATTGATAACACGCAGAAAAAATAATATATAATGCAATATGTATAATAAAATAGATATTATGCATATAATATACCCAGCAAATACGTAACTGTTTGGCAAATAAAGTGTCTTCCCAGCTATGTAAACTTTTCTGATTGTAGCATAGAATGCTCTCGTATTGACCAATAATTTTATGGTACCCACAAAAAGACTGATTCTGTGCCAGCATAGCATATTCTTTCCTACAGAGAGCCTTTCACTGACTTCATAATCTGATCTGATTTGCAGTCTGATATTTGTGGTATATAAGCTACTATAGCCTGTGAATTGTACATTAGAGGACCTGGAACAATATAGATCAGACAGTTTCTCGGAAGAAAAACATTTTGTTTCACTGACCATGGCATGTATGTGATTTTCTTTTATTCAAACTATGCTTCTTTTGCCAGTGGTTACACTTTCCAAAGCAAGCAGCAGAACAGCTCATGCTAACACACCTTGAAGGAGCGGCAGGTGGCACGCGGATTCCTCTTCCTCGAATGCCCCGTCCACGCGCTGAATCCTCAGAGCCATTCAAATACGACAGTTCTCTCAGCTGCTCCTGACGAATTTCATCATTATAATCCTGAAATGAAACAGGTGAAACTCACTGAAACTTTGTCAATAGGTTGGCTGAGCTGCTAAACCACCCCAAACAGGACTACAGTTTGGCATTTCCCACCTTTCTATGTGGATCTTGTTTGGATGAATCGCTCTATCACCTGTACACTGAGAAATCATATTTTTGTATGCAGAAATGAGATATGAAATTGAGGTGTTCAAGGACTGGACACCTACCTATAATGTGTGGAAAGACAAAGTTATGTGTATATTAAGGTGGCCATAAAGAAGATAGACATACACACAAACTAAAACACACGAGGCACACACACAAAGCAGACACCAAAAACGTATCTGGAAACAAGATGCAAATGGACTTTCACGTTAAAAAAGGTGCCAACCTCAAACAGCTTGAAAGTGGACCAAAAAATGCATTTTATAAATATTTTATATTTTTTGGCAGACATCCCTGGCTACCTTTATGCACTCCAAACACAGATTCCTCCTGAGACCGCACCTTGGCGTGGAAAATTTAAACTGGCTTCTTTTAACTGGATGATTTAATCATAACATACCAATGATTATACTGTTATGAAGTTAAACTCTACATTAGTATCACTTACTACTGAATGTTATCATCACTGAATGTAGCTTTTAGTTTATTCTATATATCCACTAAACAATTTCTAAAAGCAGTTCTTTCTTTAGGACTCATAAGTAACAGTACCATCCTTGCCATGTAACATTGTTAAATGATATAAAATAGGTCTACTGTATGACTGCATGGTATCAGCTCTACAGAATGGCAAGCTTCTCCTGGCTCAGTAAACAGAAGATCAGAGGAATTTCCTTTTCTTATTGATACAAAATACATAACGTTATACAATTTATACTTATTTTATAATCTGTGTCTCAATCGGAATTCCCTTTTTCTTTAGTTTTCTTCTTTTGTATTCAGCTCTTTGCCTCCTGATCATGGTAATAAGAGCCCACTGCAGTAGCTGGCTCTCTGACAGTAGAACTGTGCAACAGCTAATTAGTGTTTCAAAACAGAAAGGATTATTGAATTTCAGCCCTTCAGTTTTTCCATCCTTCAACAGGCAACTGCGATTGACTGGCATTCAAGAATCTGAAAACACTAGAGTGTCTGCTGCTTCTCAGATGGATGAATGGCCGGCATGCATTACAAGTGACACTCCTTTTCAGGCAAATTACAGACCAGGCAAATGGAAGGATGTAACAAGGGCCTCGCTCATTCCTTATCCTTCTCAACTTTCTGAAGTCAGATATATTATACACTTCCTCTATCAGCAAAGTGGACTTCAGAAATTTGTAGATGATGCTACAGGTAGGTGGCTGACATGTTGACCAGCAGAGGTGCAACCTCTGGGGACGCTGAGCAGCTGGAGGACTGGGCCAAGAGCAGCCTCTTGCAGATCACCAAGGAGAAGTGTAGAGTGTTGCACCAGACCTGGAATAACCGACTCTATGCCCTTGTACGGGCTGGGAAGTCGCAGACAGGGTAGGAGCGCTGCTGAAATGACCCAGTGGATGCCTGGTTGAATATGAGCGAACAAGGTGCTCTCATTTGGGAACAAGATAAATTTCATATTGGGCTACATTAGGAGGAGTGCAGCCCACAGACTGAGGGAAGTTATTATCCTCTTTACTCAGTGCTGGTTAGGTCTCACCTAGCATTTTTTCTCCAATTTTGGCCCCCAGATTCAAGAGGCATGTGGAGGGTCCAGCTGAAGAGGGTCCAGCAGAGGACTACCAAGACGGCTGGGGCCCACAGCATATGAGTTGCGGGGAGAGGCTGATGGAGGTAGGCTTGTTTAGTCTGTTGAAGATGAGATGAAGAAGTGATCTGATCGCTACCTACAATTACTTGATGGGAAGCTACAAAGATGACGCCTTGGTAGTGGCAGCCTGAACGACATGGGATGGTAACCACAGCATGTGACTTAGGAGAACCAGGCTGCACATGAGGACGAAGTCCTTCGCTAGGATGACAGCGTAACTCTGGAACAGGTTACAAACAGAGGTGGCGGAGATGCCATCCTTGGAAGTTTTCAAGACTCGACTAGACTCTGACCTAGTGTTGGCAGAAGTGCTAAGACTGCGAGATTGAACTAGACGATGTCCAGAGGGCCTTGCAGCTGACATTTCAGTGATTTTGTGAAGTTCCCATCCACCTTCCTTTGTGCCCAGGGTCCCCCTGTTTATAGATCCCCCTGCTGAACAGAAGCTATTGTTGGAAGGGAGGGCCATTCGGTAAACCTAATTTGTGAAACAAATCAAACTAAGCCTAGAACTCGTGTTGAACAGTTGACAATACTACAAATGATAATTGTAGCACAGCCATAATTAAAAATAAATCCGCAACTCACTAATAAACCAGATAACAGCTTTCAGTTCACACCGATCCCCAAATCTTTTTGCATATTTTTCTGTTGTTCTGACATTAATGATACTATGCCAAAGATACCCTCCTAAATCAATGAGCTCTGTAAAACACACAGTAAAAACAGATAGAATCAATCAGGTCATATTTACAGCAATACCCAAATACGTGTCGTTTATTGTGCCTTGATTAATATTATCTGTTATTCACGCCTGGCTTTGAAAGGATTATGACTCTAAACTTGCCAGCTGAGCTTACCCTTCAGATTATACACCAATGCTAGGAGTGAGCTTCATAAATAATGCAAGTAAGTTTTGTAAAAGAAAGATATATATTAAAAAAAAACTGCACGGTACAGAAGTTGGAACTTTCTGTGTTCTGCTTTAATGTCCTGCCTTTGGAACATTCCCGAATAAATGAACTTCAATAAATTGCCTCATAGCTGCTATTCCTTATTCAGATCTGCATATCATTTAAAATATTAATATTGACCAATAATATAATATTTATAACATTTACAAAATACAGCAAGATCTGTAAATCTGCACTAGTCTGTTATGCAATGCCCTTTGCTTTTCTGCAGGTCACTCACTGCATGCCCAGTTGAGAAATATGTACAATGTATTTTGAAACGGTAAGGAAAAAACAACAAAGTACATGAAGGACTGTAATTAAGATGCTGGGAATGGTATCCTGAAAGAGAAAGATCTCAGTAAAAATTGTAACTCTATATAGCTCATTTTCCTTATATGTCTTTTAAAAATCATAATGAAAATTATAATATTCTAAACCTGAAATCTGTAATTTTTAACAGGAATACTTACTTCAACTCTTTCATTAAACAGAAACATAACACTGAATTAATCTTTCATAACTACTACATCAGTCTAGCTAGAGACAGAGAACACTGCTGAATATTTAATTGTAGCTGAGTTCAGAGCCGAGCACTTGAGCAAAATTATGCTGCTGATGTTTCAAATATATCTAGTCCCCAGAGAGAGCACAAGATGTTGCAAGACATACCTGTAATGAACAAAGTATAATGAAGCAGTTGCACACTGCAGTAATAGTGTTTCAGAAAAAAGCGCTCACTTCTCATATTAAAATAAACTCACGAGTAATCTGTTTTGTTCTGTACTTACTAGTTTTTCTCTAATTTAGAAGCCTCATAGCTGATAATCTACATTAACCTGTACATTCTGCTCTTAAATCCACATTGTTTGTTTCCTTAAATGCATTACTAGCTACAAACAGCTTTTGCAGGTAATGATGATACTAAGGGTGCTGTCTACTCATACCGTGATGGACAATGTTTGCAAACAGCCACTGTGGGGGAGCTAACCACCCACACCCACAACTATTCCCCTAAACATCTATCTTGACTATAGAAATGCCAAGGATTTACAATCTTAGCAAAGTCAGTGGCACCCAGGGCCATCATAATTCAGGATGTTTATGTAAGTGCCTGAAAATAAATTACATTTTCAGATAAAATATTCAGTATTCTAGTGTACATGAACACATTTATCCCAAACTACCACAACAATGTTTATTAATGAGGGTTGGGAATGGTTAATTGGGTCAGTTGCCTTGACTATTTTAGGAACAAAGGAAACCTTCTGTTAGTATCAAAATCAGACTAGTGGCAGCTCACCCAGGGCAGTAATGACAGAAAAGTACAGCAAAGATGAGAATGCACATAAGCTAGAAAACTCAAGTAGCCATTTTTGTAAAAGATGGCTAAGTATGATGCAAGCTGCAAAACCTGATCTGAATTAACAAGAACACACAGTGAGATGGGAGGAGTGTTAATAAAGAAATCAAAGGGCAAGACATAGACAGAGGCAATGGATTTCAGGAATATCTATCTATTATTAGCATAACAAAGGCTCAGAGAAGTCAAGGATAAATGCATCCCTTAAGGGTTGTGATCTCCTGGCCAAATGTGTTTTGTACGCGTAAGTTCTTTCCATGTGCATGAAAGATGTGCACTATTAATAAAAATTATTACTTTTATCAGTGACAGCTGAATTTCATTCTATCTCCATCCTTTAGAGGAAGAGTAACTAGGGTGAACAAAAGCTAACTCAAGAATGCAGATTTACTCAAATCAAACTTAAAATCATAATCATGATATAGCATAAATAGCGCTTGGTCCCTCATACAGACCACACTTCATAGCCTACTCACACTCCTCATACAATTAAGCTAGCTGTGAGGAGCAGACTATCCTCCATGCAGCATATCCTTCATGTTGCTACAGTGAGGACAATATACAGGTATCTTAATACTATGACCAAACAACTATCTGCTAAAGGACAATATACAAGTATCTTAATACTATGACCAAACAACTATCTGCTAGCATTTTCTGTTTAAGCGACCAAACTCTCCTTGATTTTAGCTGCGCAAAAAAGCGGTCGCAAAAATGCATGCTTTTGTCATGGTTACTTCGTGCATAATTCTTAAAGTGCTTCCCCACGTAAAGGGTCTTCAAAGAATACGTAAGACAGATCCTACAGTCAGGAGTCAACTGTGATGGTGAAAAGCTGTCATGTCCTCACAACAAATGTGCACAGCCAAGAACAGAAATCTGGTCCTACATTCCTGAAAATCTCTGTCATCTGCACTGTCTGAACTCTTTCTGAGGCAAATATATTCTTTGAAACTGCCTGCTGCCGACAGAGAGCACCATATTCACGTACATACTTATGCCCCATTCTGTGTTCTTCTGCTCCTGTGCTCAGCCGAGCATGTACCAGAAAGGAAACAGGAGATGGATTTGAACTCCCTTGGCATTTCTACATCCTGCACAGCTTCCAGCATCAGTAAAAGAGCTTGAGGGCTCTGTGTGCTTGCAGAGATGCGTTGAAGCTAAAATATCTCCCCTAAATCCTGACGTTGCTGCCTTGGGGCTATATTCAGGCAGCTTAAATTCCAAATAGCCTACAATTTTCTATCGAACAGATGCTTCAGAAAGCCCATAGCCAGCTAGTGGGACACAGAGGACCCAGTGACTTAGGTGGAGTTAAGGGATGTGAATATAGCCCATTTTTTGTTTTTGGATATATACTAACTAATTTTGGACACTACAAGAGACATTATCCTCATGTGTGTATGTTTCCCCGCTGTGTACATGGGGAAGCATTAAGCTTGTGAAAATAACTGGTCGTGAAGAACTCCCTAGAGTCCTGCTTCTTTTTCCTCTCTTTGGCCTCCTGGCAGCTGGCTGTGAGATGACTCAGCTTCAGCTACATGGTGAGAAGTACTCACCCCGAATCATGGGGTCAGGATCTGCTCTTTATTATACTGAAGAGGCCAAGAACACAGGAATTCCCACTTTCTAGCTGACTGCTTTAAGTATCTGTCACAAAAAAGAAGCCTAGCACTGCCTGCTCAGTATCACAAGAGAGCTTGGTGAACTAAATCCCGATTCGACAGAGGCATTTAGCATTTCCTGTTATTTCCTTAGATTCTAAAATCCAGTTCTAAGATTCTAATGGATTCAAAATGTAAAGGTATTGGATCTTCTTCTGCAGGTGTCTAAAGCCTCTCACTCTCTACCACCTATTTAAAAAACTTAGACAATCGTACCAGCTGGGTTGGAAAGCCTTCTCCGACTCCAAAATTTGGGTGAGGTAGTGCCTCAGCTAAGCATGCAAATTCTGTGGATGGAATTCTGTCCTCAAACTTCATTCTTTGTCTCTCTAATACAAATCCAAAGTTCACTGTAAAATAGGAGATTAATCCGCAGCTGAGACCATGCTCAACCAAGCAACTCATAAAAAGCTCAGCAGAACCGTGGGAGCTGGCTCTAGCCCATCTTATGTGGGTGTCTGATGGGTATGGCATATGTTCTTAACAATATACAGAGAAGTGCAAAAAAGACAGCTGTTTTGATGTTCCTAGATAAGATCCACGTTTTCTGAATCCATATTTAATGTATATGCATGGTTTTCTGGTTACCTACACTCAAAGCCATCTGTTAGGATGGCTTTTTGCCCGTTCACAGATTGGTTTGATTATTCCACTGGATCATAGGTGCCAGGTAATGATAGGTTTAGATGGACAGCCTGCAGTTCACCAGAAGTGACAATTCTTCTGCCAGAAGTTCTCCTCTGTGACTCCAATACTTCATTAGCAGCACATGCCTCTTTGCATTTTCCCATATATATCGGCACTTACTAAGGCCATTTTGCATTCGTGCAGTTCTCTGGCAGACGGTACCCCCAATAAATACATAAAAACATCAATATAATCTCTCTAAGCCCAAGAAAGAAATGTGATTTTCTCCAAGCAATTAGCAATTTAGCCAAATCCGTAGCCATAAACATTTTGCCCTTTCATTTGCCACATATGCAAAAAATAGTTGCCTTTACCTGCTTATAGTCTCTCTAAAATTAAACTTTAATTGTGCGGATCACCATTAAAGATTGAACCACATAGAACAGACCATACATTTCTCTCAGTAACAGTAAACGTGTTGCAACCAATACGGGTTTCAGCTTAGAAACGCCTATGGGCAGAATGCAAACAGACATAAGCTAGAGCCACGCACACTTGCCTTTGAGGTTAGTTGACAGCTGGGGGATTTGTCAGCTTGCCACAGAGAGCACTAACCCAAGCGTGGATGTCATTTTTCTCTTTGAGCATGCACAATTAAATCTGCCTGGCATCATCAGCATGGGGCACTGCACTCTACAAGCAGCGGGGAAGGGAGGGGCGGCATCTCGCTCCTCAGCATCTGACGAGAAGCTGCCAATGCCCAGAATGTAAATTGCGCATAGGCAACTGCCATGAAACTTCAATCCAGGTATTTCACTCTTTGCTACAACAGGGCAAAACAAGCCTCGTTTAATTGTATTTTCAATTTAATTAAATTTTTTCATACTAAGGAGGGCCTTTAACAGATAAGAAGATTATTCCAATTTATATGGAAGTGTTGTTAGCCATACGAAATAACCACGGTGAAACTGGAGTGCATGATGGTTGAAAAACTTTCAAAAATCCATATTAAATTGCAGACATTTGCCCAGGTTTGTTCCACCCCTCCTGCTTGCAGGCCCAAAAACAAACAGATGCCATGGTTTGTAATTCATTCAAATGATGTTTAGGAGGCTGCAGAAGTCACTTAGCTGACAGCTCCCTGTCCCCAAATTTAATTCTGAGCAAATCCTAGCTACCAGAGACTTGTGCTAATAGCTGTCACTTGAAGGGCATACATAAGGGAATCGGTAATATAAACAGAGATCATACAGGGAAGGTGAATAGCACCTACTCCTACAGAAATCTTGACGATTTGCAGTGGATGTTTACAGCGACTCCGAGGAGGGAAGCCATGTGATATGGCCTATTAACCCCTGGGAAAAACCACTGGCTTGAAGGGAGCAGACGCATGACTGCCTCCGCCGCCCTCCCGCTGTTCGTTGAGAATTGGATTGCTACTAAGATCACTAATCACTCTTAAGGTTGGAGTATCTGTCTAGTAAGAGCTGCACAAGACAGAGCACAGCATTTCGCTAACTCCTGCATTAAAGCAGATGAAGCTAACAATTTGTATGCAGTGCCTATGCATCTTTTTTGCTTTTTTTTTAACCATGCCAGGTGGGACCAGTAATGCCTCCTACTAACTCAGTGCTATAGGTTTGCTGCCTCTTGTCAAGGGTAACAGGACTGGCAACAGAAGCCAGCAAAATTCAGACTTTTCACTCTCATTTGGTGTGCCTGTCTCATCCAGCCCTGCTGCAGCTTTACTTTCCCGGTCCCATGTGGCACAGTAAACAAAAGATGGTGCTTGCCCTGAGGAGACTCGAAAGAGCAATGAAGGATGAGAAGTCTGGGCAAGCAAATATCTTGCTGCAGCTTGGTCGAGTGTCCTTTCTTTGACGGTATCTGAATCATTTTAGACCTTTTTAAAATACTATTAGGCAATAATCTGTACCAGTTGATCTTATACAGTACTTTAGGACTGAACTTCATATAGGACACATGAATTATTAATTTTTAAAGGAAAAGTAGTATTCCCTTGATTTATTGCAATACATAGTAAAGACAACACGAGCTGTCCTTGGAGTAAGGTCTGCCCTGGTGAGCACTAAGTCCATTACAAACATTGAGTAGAAATGGTATTAATAATGCTACTAATACATAGTAAAATCTAGAAATAACCTGGGTCTGATGCTAAGTCTGACAATAGAGAATCTCTTCGATTTAGTCACCGCAGACCTAGCTATAAAATCCTGGGAGCGGGAGGATGATTCATCACAGCAACAGTGTGCCTAGACAGAAAAATCATGTGCATGGCAGCATGACCTGTGTCCTTGGTCCTCCATTTTTCCAGAATAAGGATTTGACCAGAACAAGCTGGCTTCCAGTCTAGATCCCTTGATCCTTTCATTACGGAAAGCAAAGCATGGGGAGGGGGATGTGGACTCCCGCCCTCGGGACCTGCTGCACACCAACGACGGGGCTGCGCGCAGGGGGGCGCACAGCCACGTCTAGCAACGCCCAAACTGTCTTGGATCCACCAGTTCGACTATGGCCAGTGTCCAGGCAGATTTCTGGAGGCTCAGAAAAAACGGGATAGCACAAATTGCTGATATTCTAACAAGAACAAAATGGTATATTTTCCGCCTAGCACTGTTCGAGGAGCATCACCTAGCAGCACTGCCTGACACAGCTCCTCAGCAGAGGCGAAACCAGTGACATAGGATCAGGCAGAGAAACCCATCTGAGAAGCCTCAGGCCGCCGTCAGCGCTTGGTTGTTAGAGATACCAGTGCCTCCAGAATTCCCCTTAGCCAGAGGTCAAGGCAGAAAACAACTGTATTTCTCATGCTCTGCTGCACGGAAATCTGACTAACACAAACTAAACAGCATAGCACATTCTCCCCAGAGTCAAGGCTTTTTTGTATACTAAGGAAAAATAAAACAAAATATGCTGGGAGGATGGTGTTTAATAGCACTGTAAAATGCACAAGCAATTTTCACTGTTGGAATCAAAGGTACTTGAAATATGCTTGAACCTGCTATAATCTAAATTAGCTTCAGTATGGAAGATTTATGGATAACCAAAGTAACGATATGGGCAAAAATTAAAGGAGAATAAGCAGGCACGCGAGGGCTCCCCTTTTCCACACTTCACTCTAGGGAGCCCCTTCCTTCTGGGGAAAAAACTGTGCTGCATAATATCTAAATTCTCATCCATCTGATGTAAGAAGACAGCTTTGAATTGTAAACCAGTTACATCGCAGGGAACCTGCTCAGCAGGGAACAGGTCCAACTGCCTTGCAGACAGCCAGGCTGTACTGTGCCTGCTCTAGGCCGGGTTACGTGGCAGGGCCCCCTTCCCACGTCCTCTGCCCCCGGCTCTGCAATGCTGAAGCCAGCTTCCCATCGCGGCGTTAATTCCTTACTGCAGACCTTCTCGCGCTCAGGTAATGTGCTGCTGTCCCTTACTGCCTCCGTTCAAAACAGCAAGACTTTGCAGGCTTTATGCTGAAGATCTGTAAGATCATTATGAAAAGCTGCCGTATGCCAGAGCAGTGAAAATACCAAAAATAAACCAAGAAAGAGAACCAGAGAGAACCTCTTCTCTTGCCTCAGCTTCTGTGAGCCCGGGAAATCATATCAGACCGGTCAGGTGAAAGCAGGAGTTTTGCGTTTAGCAGCAACAAAAATAAGGCAGTCGTTACATTATGGGTTTTGTCATTTTATATTCAATAAGCCAGAGAAAAATAACATGAAAAGATACTGCTATTGAATTTCCAGTTCAGTGTCCAAACTGTCACAAGAAACCAGAAATACTGGAAAATTTTACAATTAGCTTCCTGAAGTTTACACCAAACATCAAGTGAGAATGAATGCATTTAATATGCAAATATAGAAATAAATAAGCAGAAAAGAAAGATGGAACGGAATGGGAAGAAACATATCAAATAGGCTAAAATAATATCTTTGGAACAAAATCAAAATAGAAGACAAGTCGAATAAATTCACAAAAGCACTTTTCCAATACGAAAGTTAAAAAAAGCTGTTATTCTAAATTATATTGGCAGGGATGCATCAGGTATAAAGACAGCCTGTTGTGGGGTTTGTCTTTTCCGAATGAGATTGGATATAAAAGGAAAGATGATTGAGGAAATGATAGACAGTAAAGAAGGATAGTAAAATCACTTACAAAAAAGGCTTAAACAGAGTACCAAGTACAGATATATTCATTCTCAAGTGTCTCCCCCTCTTTTTAAACTACATAGTATAGGAAGGATTCAGGAATGAGGTGCACAAGACTAAGCAAGTGTTGCAATTAATTTATTATAAATCATCTTTTGAATTGTAACCAGATATATATAACAATATTGTCACAGTTTCAGGCTCAGCAATTTAACATATAATATGATAAAAACGGACATCATCAGTTTTGTATTTGCTGTTTATTTAGATCTGAACACCTTCTCTTCTGGTATTACATAAACCCTTGCCAAAAGGAAAATTCACCAGAGATATGGCATCTATATTTATCATATTTTGCATTCTGCTCTGCAGTATACATGAAAGATGTTTCTCGGTATTGTAACGCAATTTTCACTTTTTCTTTTTTTTTTTTTTTTTGGTAGAATACAAGCTAATACCTGCTTACTACCAGATAACAAAAAAATTCTGCTTCTCAGAATCTTTCAACCTGTTACGTTGTTGCTTTGTGACCAATGCATCTAGCGCTGCCCTCCTGACGTGTCTGCCCAAAAAGACTGGCTCTAGAACAAATGCAAGCAGCTGCAGGCTGGGGCGAAAAGTTGGCTCCAGGACAGAAGGGCCCTCACAGAGAGGTATCTGTGCAGAAGCAACCGGTCCAGCTCAGGCATCACTGTTACCTACAGAGTGGCACTGCAGCAGAGATGTGGGCTGCCCTGCAGCACGGCCACAGATAACATTGAAGGCTAAAAATCTATTTTTAAACTACACCTAGATGTGAAAAAACAGCTTTTAAATAAATGCATTTATAATAAGATATTCCATTTAGCATATGAGCTTCTGTGTTCCACCCCAGCTTCCGCATACACTTAAAGTTTTGCTCCATATATGGTATACTGCAGCACCATGTAATCTTGAGGATGATGATATGCATTGGGCACAGGAGAAAACTGTATTCTCAGGAGAAAAACCTGAGACATAGCGGAGGGATGCAAATAGCAAAAAACGGTCATACTTAGCTATCATTTTCCCTGGAAAACGCTAGATTCATTAGCATATATTTTCTTCAAATTCGTTTGTCTCACAAGCCTACCAATGTATTTGCTTTTTCTTACAATCTGGTTTAATTATTTTTATAGAAACATAACATGATAGAATCTAAATTAAACTTTTCAAAAGTTTCATAATGATAATCTTATCATAGAAAATTAGATACTCTATAGTATTTGAGCAAATTTTATCTAAGAAAAGAAACAAATACCATTCAACACTTTTCTGTCATTTCTAAGCAACACAATCAGAAGCTATGGACATACTGACTACACTGAAAGGGGGAAAAAAGGGAAAGATTACGGAAAGAAAGGGAAAACACATGTTCAGTTCCAACGATTTCTTTTCTGAGCTTAGACAAGTAACTTAACAAATCACCTGAAATGGCACTAAGGATTCTAAAACGTATCCGAAAGCCCCTGTCATTGACAATCATAGGCCATAGACATTGCAGTTCTGGCTCGTTGACAAAAAAACAACAATTGCCTTGCTTTCCAGCTGCACTTGACCACATCGCAAGACTGTTGTACATTCAAGAGTTTTGGGCACTCAGTCACCACATTCACAGAGCCATGTAAGTATAAAAGAGAAAAACTTCATCTATGTACAAATAAAGGTCTACAAAAAAGCTGGTAAAGTTACAAGCCTGTTATATCTGTTACAGACACATCACAGTAAAACTGTTTTGGAAAAGCAGCCTTAGGTAATTTCTTAAATACTGCAATGCATACAATTCCTCACTTGCAAACATACTCTTAAATTTATTTTAAAAATTGTTATAATATTTAAATAATGGTATATAAGTTCATCTATGGTGGTCCTCCCTGCTTATTATAAATGCCTATCACTGAATTATACTGAAATGTCTCTCTCTCTTTGGAGCTATTAATCTGAGCCTTTATCAAAGAAAAACCTTATTACATTTAATTCACAGACAAAGATTTATTAAGTTATTTTCCTTTTTATGAGTAGAGATGAATATATTCATTTTTTTTCTTATTGCAATATCAGATAATGCGTGTGAGAAAATTGGGTGAAAGGAATGCTAAAGGAACTTTTTCTAGGGCAAATGCTAATCACCTTTTTATATTTATTTCAGTCTTTCATAAGTAGCTAAAGCAAAAAGATCCCATAATAATTTAATTTTAATAAATTTGTTTGAAAACAATTATAGTTATTTAAAATATAATATATACTAGTAGACCTGCTCCTAAGGGATTATTATTAATTAGTATTATGGCTATCATTACTCTGGTCATAATTCTTCTTTCTTCAACTCCTAGGGTGAATCAGTAAATAAAGCACAGTGAAAATGTGGTTGTATAATTAGGAAATGAGACTTAGAAAAACACGGAAGAAACATTTTTTTCATCGGAGAATAAAAGGCCAGATCCAGGAGGTGTTTTAACATATGATGTTCATATGTACAAAACTGTGCTGAAGTGCATGCACTGATGTACCTCTTGAGCTCAGTGCCTCCTTAAGCCTGGACTCACTACTTCCACTTTGAAAGAGCACCCTAACAGCAATTAACCAAATGCCAGATATACTGGACTTGTCAAGATGATTTCCTGTTCAGAACAAATTTGATAGGTTGATTTAGAGCACATGCGTAAAAGCCACTGCGTTGTGTGTTCAGGACTTCCTGACAGTTGCCCTGTGCATGCACAAACCAGGTATCTAACATCTCTGGCTGTTATTCTAGATTCAGCCCTTGATGATCCCAGCCAGTCCTACCTTCTTCACTCAGAAAAAAGATCCCTCTGAGTTCAGTGCTTTGATGTGAGGAAAAGCTGGGGAAGAGGACAAGTTGTTGGTGAACTATTTCATGGTTGAGATACAAGGCTTTCAGCTAAATAACTCAAAATGCCATAACTTCATGTTTATCTAAAAAACAATAACTAGTGCTAATGAACACAAAATTGTTAACAAAATTATACACTGGCTATTGGTTCCTCACCCATATTCTAATTCTGCTAGAACACCTATCATGAATATCTTAACATCAACAGAACAAACAGCAATCACCTTACATCATATAATTTCCAACTAAAAAGATATATAGACTAATAATAGAAATATCTAGAATAAAATAAAACTGGTTCTGAACTCTAGTTGATGTAAGCTATTATTTAACCATAATTAATCCAATTCTGTCTTACTGATGTTAATAGCATGGAAATCAATGCTAGACATACCACTTGCTTCTTCATTCAAGTAATACGTCCTATATTTAATTCAATGTGACCGATCCGAAAAGTTTAGTATAAAGTTCCTCATCTTCAAATATACCAATTCACCTCATCATAGAAAATATGATGAAAAAATAGCAGTATCATCATCATTATTGTTCTATCAAAGGAAAAAGTTTCACAAGTGGAATTCACCTGGTCCAGTTTATCTCCTTCTTTCAAAATTTAAATGATCAATTTTAATTGAAATGTATTTAATTAAAATTGAAATATATTTAATTAAACTGTCAATAAAAAATAACAATGTCAGCCATTCTTTTTAATGCCAAATCTTGAGAGGTACTGTTTATCAATATCTCATTACGCATTTAAATTCAGCATAGTGAATAAAGGCAAACATATAAGCCTTCATCGCACCTCAAGGTGCTGAGTAATCTCAGCTCCTGTTGCCTACAACTAATCCTACTTAACAGCAAAGGTAGATTATTTCTACCTTTGAATTTAAGCCTTCCAGCCCTGGGTTTATGTGATTAAATTCTCTGTGCCAACTCTCTTCCAGGGAACTCACTCAAAACCGACTATCCTGCACTGTTATTTACACGCAACACCTACTCAGGCTATGTGGTCTGGTAAAAGGGAAATTGGAAAATGATTCTGATGGATTCTTAAAATTTCCTATAAATAACTTTGATTCAAAATTTTTGTCTTGACCAGAAAACTCGAATTCCTTTTTTTTTTTTTGCTGTGATCTCACAGCTTTTATTGAGGCATTCTGAGAATTAGCATATCCAAAGTTGTTGCGGTCAAAAAAAAAAAAATTTCTCATCACATAGCGTAGTGATTTCAGGGTACCCAAACTGGAAAAATTTTAGTTGCTCTCAAGTCTACTCCTGCAAGCCCATTCACCAGCAGCTGAACCATTACCAATTTCTGCACATTATGAAAGCAAGCAGATATTTCTTCTTGACCTGTTCTTTCCTTGCAGCATCCAGTTCCTTACCTCTGCTTAAAGAACAGTTTGCAACTAACTTCTCCAAAATGCTGTTTGGACAGCCAACATCATCCTGTCTGTGCCAGCGTGTTAGACTGCGAAATTAGAGAACGGTTATTTTTGAAATATTTTGCACGCTGTCTTCCGGGATTCTTGAATATAGAGAACTAGAGTAAGCCTATCCCAATCACAAACTTCCTTCTGTATAAAGAGTAGGAGCAAAACAAACCAAGAAAGCTATAGAGATGTATTCACTTTCAAGTGGTTCTGTACTTCCTCTGAAGAGACTCCGGACTGTGCTGTAATAAACTATTTCCCTCAAAAGTCATTTGTGTTCTGGAATAAATACTGACTCCAAATTGCTAAAGACTAGCAGCTGTATGCATGCGAAAAGGGTTTTAAAACAAGAGCAGGCTGAGAAAGCAGCTAAAAGAACCTTTTGAAATGATAAAATACATATTAGTGACGAAGAAAGTGTTTTTCCTTTCTTACCCAACCTATTTCATAGTTTTCCAATATCGGAGAACCCCTAAACAGACTTTCTAAATAGAAGCAGTGCCTTAAAAGCTCCATATTTTCGCAAGTATCTGGGGAGTTGGCTATGTCTTCCTACCCTGAATTTTCTTTTTTTCAGTGAAAACTTCACCTCATTGATTGCCTTCATTTGGGTTCATTTCAGATTGGCAGAGATTAAGCTTCTCAGAGAGCATTTGTAAATAAACATATCAGTTATTGTTAAATGTTTTAGTGTGAACCACGACAAAATATAACAGGATGAAAACAAATGCCACACAAGCCTATTCATTAGCTTTTCAAGCGTGGCAGATTCATTACCTAAACCAGGGCTGCTTTAATTTCCTCCAGGTTTTGCCCAACTGGCAAAACAATATTTCCTCCTCACCTTAGGGCCATTTTCCAGGACCAATTTTGAATATCTGGAATGAAGTAACAAAAAAGGTTATGTATACTACAGAATACAATACATGATCAACTCAGTTTTATGGAGCCGACATTAAATTTAATAACGTTTACCTTTCTTCCCCTTTGTTTTTTAAATGAAATCAGGGAAAGCTCAAGGAGTGGTTCAAAACTCAAGCATGCTTTTTTGGAATATGTCCTCTGTACTTTATTGGGTCTTTTTGCTCCTGGTAATCTCTAAAGTGTCTATTTTACCAAACATCAGCCACATTTATGACAAACTATTCCTTTGAGAGCTACCAACCAGAAAATAATTCTTACTTTTGCTGGATTGTTCCAGCAGTGCAATAGAAAAAATCACTTTCACTCTTTCTCTTTTATTATTGTTTTCAATATCCCCATCTTAATGGATGATCTGATTCTTATTTTGCAAGAGGCCACAATGCCAGAGACATCCAGCAGAAGAACAAGCACATGTCTTGGTGCAAATATTTTAGTGGTAAAGAGTTGCCACCAAAAGGAGGTTGGGAGGATTTTTCCTCCCAAATTTGCTAGTTCTTAAAAGAGGTGTCCTTTCTGTTTCCTTCCTTCCTTACTAACCTGTTATTTAATTATAATTTTGTTTTTTGCTCTTCTAAAAAATGACTTATGCCTTCCTAACTAACCCTTTTTTTTCTGCCAAGGCCATATGTTTGGATGTGAACTTCTGGAAAAATGGAATTTCTGTAAATCATCACAGAAAAAAAAATCTTATGATACTACATTCTCAGACACTGCTAAGTATTTGTAAGTAGAAAATAATCCACAGAAAGATGCCAGGAGATGCACCTAGATTCTCAAGAGTCAAAAACAGGAATACAGTTCTGGCTGGGAACATGTTTTGCAAAAGCCCTCAAAGACAGTTTCAAGGCAGCGCTTTCAACTCTTGAGCTTGGAGGAAGGGATACAGCTTGAATCTTGAAACTCATTTTATTTCCTATCCACTTCATTTCTGTTAGGTTTCTAGAATAGAGGCTGCTGCTTTGATCAAGACGTACAGAAAACTTGACTCAGGAAGTCACTTCTCTGTGATTTATTACTTTCCCAGGGTATGTATGTTATTATTATTAAAAAAGCTCTGTCTTGATGGATGGACAAAGGGTTCAAGCAATAAGAATATGCCATTGTTTAAAGTAGAGCAAAAAGATATGACTAGAAAAGGTCATAAAATTAGTGTTGCAATCTTATTTATAGCACTGAATATTATCATTGCATGTCAGGTGCCATCCTGGCTCCCCAGCTGGGCCTGCCTGCCATGAAATCCGTAGTCAGCGGAAATCACAGCGGAAATCACAGTCAATCCCTTCCCGCCTGTGATCCATCCAAACTAACCCGGTAAGCAGAGACACCTGGGTAACTAAAATAGACCATAACAGCCGAGAAACCTCGGCATCGTATCCCTCCTGGACACCCTGAGGAGCTGGCCGCTGCCCAGCTGTCTGTACGTCTGCGGTCACAGCTCTGCCACACGTCTCCTCCGTCTCACCGGCGAGGGACCTGATCGCTCACGTCAGGCCAAGGCAAGCCCCAGGGACTACCGTTCAAACCACACCCTACAGCGTGAACGGAAACCCTGCGTTTCAGGAGGCAATTACAACATTCGTCAGCTTAAAAACAAGCTTGGGGTTCGTACTAGTAGTCCGTAAAAAACTCCGCAACGGTGTGACTCATTTCTTACGCTGAATTAAGTACTTGCAGAAAGTGGGCTGAAGTCAACCTGAAACAGGATCTGTTCAACTGTCATCACACTCCCCTGCACATGCAGATTAATTCCTACTCACAGTATCACACCCACCTCCTTAAAGACGCAATTCGATCTTCATAGTAGTTACGTTTCTTTTGGGTCTGAGAGGTTCTTGCCACGCACATTTGAGATCATCCCAGCTGAACAAGCCTGCCTAGGAATAGGCAGAGTTTGCCTCTGGCCTATGTTTTGTGGGAGAAGACAGCACCCATTTACAGCCCTCTTGTCAAAGCACGCAGTTGGCGGCCACAAGAAAAACACTGGAAACGCCAAAAACTATATTTCCACAGAGAAATTTGTATTTGAAAATCAACTAGCTCTATGTGTAATTGTGTGTGTCTCGTTTTTCATCCTTCTTGTACTCACACATGCAGATTTTGCAAGGAATTAGTGTTTCTTGCCATGAAAATGCATTTGCATTTGTCATGCATTTTCCCACATGATACACACTTTTTTTTCAGAAGTGTTTTTATACACAGTCATAAGTTAACAACGTACCAAACTTTCTGACTTACTGCAGGATTTTTTCTGGTTATCTAAACTGCATCACTGAAAGAATAAGGCTCCCTGAAGCTGTCTGTGCAGTTCAAAGGGCCAATTCAATGCGCAGAGACGTTGATGAGTGATGTTCTTGAGCATAAAAATTTCCCCTGATATTTTTCAAAGAGATACTTAGCATACACTACTGATGGTCAGAGACACATTTGCACAGACAAAAATGTCTGTCTGCTGTTGAAGGTAAGATTTTAAGAGGAGATTTAGTTTCACCTTTTACTTATAATTGCTTTTAATGATATAGCAGTAGCACACTTGACAAAATCTGTCCCATGACATACGAAATCTAAGAAAGCCTTGGAGAACTCACAATTTAAATGAAAGTGTTTACATTTAAAAATCAAACAACAAACATATTCACTACTGGATTATGGAATTTTTTTCTTGGGAATAAAATTCTTGGATTTTGTTTTTAACTTCTCAATTGAAATGTATTCAAATTGCAATATATATGTATACAGGTTTATTGATTCTCACTGCTGCCAAATATTTCATGTTTTTATTTATGATGGAACTGTTCAGTAGCAATTAGGGTATAATCCTGCATTACAGGGAAGCTTTAGGGGTGTAAAGGTACAACAACAGAAATACGTAACAATCTGTGGGATGTTTCCAATATGGAATTCAACAGGTAGCTTGCTAAGTATAAAGCCAACAAGAGAAGCCTGTAGCTTATTAATACTAGGACAAAGTGTTTTGAGAAATCTAGTGACAAAACTTGATTTTCACAATAACCTAATGGGAAATGTTAGATTCTTTTTTTTCCATGAAGAAAATGGTTTTGTCTTATATCTGAAATATGACACAATAGCTTAACTATCTGCAAAACTTCTGCTTTTTACACTGTAATTCCCCCTCTTTGGATACTGCTTGGCTCCACGACTTGACTTGTTTGCTACTTAATAGTGAGTGCTGGTGTGGTAAACACAATATATTACTCTGGTGGAAATTATGGCATAGTCGTTGCCACTGATGCTGCAAGCTGCCTTCTAAAACAGATGTTGGATAATGAATTTATGAATTTCTTGAATTAAGATAGCAGACTACTGCAACACTCACTGAAAGTTAATATACCAGCTGTAAACACTGTGGATAGATATTCCTCCATTTAAGACACTGATGTGACTAAAACAGGTTTTTAAAGTGTAAGTAAGTAAGGTATAAATCATCACACAATATCAGTTGTCGCATTCTAATGAAAGTACTAAGCCTCATTTAAAATTACAGTTTATATATTTCATATTCATCTGGCACAGACCAAGAAGATGCAATGACAAACCAGTTCACCAGTTCCTAACTGCAGTATCTGCAGTTTCAGGTAAGCAGAATCCATTTTTCTTTAGAAGTCATGAATTGCGCAAGACAAAATAGCCTTTATGGTGTTTTAAGCTGCATTAGCCTTTAACTTTGTTATAGCTTCAGGGAACCTGAATGCCAGATCATGCCTGCCAGAAACCTGAGGAATCAGAATTTGGAGTAACTATATCTTTGAGCTCTAATAGTTGGGGTTTTTTTTATTAAAGCGCTACAGTTATAATTTTTATGTAGCTAAACAAGCTCTACGGTTAGAGCACAACACTCTTCTGAACATTCAGAAGCACAATAAAAAAACATACATTTTTACAGATGTTGAGCTAGATGGTACCAATACCTAGTGATTTGAAACTATTTATGTTTAGGGTTGAGTACTAGTACAATTCAGCTCCACAGAGGCTGAGACAGAAGCAATTAATAACATTTTTATAACATCACAACAAGTTTTACCAAGGTCTACTGTTTCACTCTAAGCGCTGTATACACCTGCTCTGAGGATTTGTCAAGGTTATAGGAAAGATGTAAAATGGAACTCAAACATACTGCCATCCAGAACTGAAAAACCTCACTGCAATGTCTGGTTTATCAGTATCCTAGATCCTCAAAGCCTGTTTTATATACACTGCTGAGTTTTGGAACTAAAAGTTTTGAGCTGTTTTTGGAACTAAAGCATAAGTCGAGCAGGTCACAGCTAAAATTTCTTGGAAAATTCAGCTCCACCTTATTTTTGGGTGAAAGTTTGTTAGCAAAGATTCTCTCTTCTTTAATTTGGACATAATATTTTTACTGAGCATGTGCAAAACGAGATTTTTCAAAGGCTTATTATTTGACCAACTCTCATCCAATTTTCATGGGACAAAAAGGTACATTCCTCATAAAAAGGTTATCCCTGAATTGGCAGGGTTATATTCTCTGAATTAAGAAGTCATACGCTTGATTACAATTAGTTCATGATTTCAAAAAACTAGTAAACTCATTACTAGGCACTGAAGGGAAGTAATCTTTTCTATGTATGAACCATTCTGTAACTGTATTGACACCCATGTAGCAGGAGGACATTTCCTTGCTGCTATGTCTGACTGAAACATTAGAGATTCCACCTCTTCTCCTCTAGCCCTGAACTCTACTGCTATTTAAAATCTGAGATACATCAAACACGCAAGTGCATATGTGTATGTCTATGAGTGTAAATACATATATTCCCAGAAAAATACTCTTATGAGTAAAAGACTTGCAGATGATTTGTGTGTTACTATAGAGGTGCGCTTTTTTACAGAACTTGTCTTGTCCTCATAGTACAAGTACGAAAATTGAAAAGTAAGAATTAATTTTACACGATCTGTCAGCTTTAAGAGAGAATTCTAATCACTTCATGATTAGTCTCTTCTTTTTAAGCAACCTGAAGCATTTTGTTTTAGCTCTCTGCTGCTAATAATATGTCTTCTGTACCAACATAATAGTTTTTTTGCAATTATATTCTTCCTATTCTGCCATCAGTTTTTTGAAGGTCATCATTAAACTGTCACTGCTCTGTGTCAAATACAATAACTATCAGCATTATCTTAATGCCTAGGAATCTACAAATCTTGACTTTTTATGATGATCACTATAAGTTATTCCAAACATCTGTTCTGTGTTTATTTATAGATATATATAAATATAACATGCACATTTAGTCCTTCTTTGTAAGTTTTTCTTTTAATATTTTAATCTCTGTTGCTTTTTTCTGAGTATTTTCCAACTAAACCATCTTGCTTGCGCTGCTCTTCCCCACTTCTTTCTATACATATTCTCATCAGCGCTATGTAAAGATGGTGCTAGGATTGAAGTTTATCCTTTGACTTCTTTCCCCATCAGGTACTGTACACATTCATGAAATTCAAAATCAAGAAAGAATTACAGTTAGGACTGGTTGTGTGATCCCTTCTGTTGCAAGTTTCTGTTTATAATTGTTTATAATTTTGCAGGTATTAAAAATCTCACTGAATCTGTATATGGACAACCCAAAGACGTACCAGCTCAGTGACAGGCAGACTGCACTGTGCAATACCTAGCTCTGCCTCCGTGTGTAAGTTGCAACTGCGTAACAGAATACCCAAAACATGTTAAAATACACGCATGGTTTTGAGATAAACAACACAAAACTGTCCCTTTTAAAACATCTTCACAATTGTGCTAGCAACTGCAGTGCGAACTGAAGGCCCTTTACCTCCCCTAAGCATTTTCAGGCTATTCATACCTATTCCGGTATCAGAAAAAGAGAGAAAAAAAAGGAACAAGCGCTTTTGAGAGTTTTGTTATCCCCTTACTCCTCTCTTTTCTCTCTCTTTCACAACTGAAGAGCGGTGCACCTTAGATGGTAGGTAGTCATGACAGAGACAATCATGAAGAGAAAGCAGAGAAGGAGAATACTTCAAATAAAGCCGAGGACCTTTGGTGAGTCTGTTCCTCCTTATCCAGGGGAACCACAGGAACCGATTCCTGTGACTGCTTTATGCTCTTTGTCTATTTGTGACATGTCACTTTACACATTATAGTCTCCCTGCTAGGGCTGTGTATGTGAATTTGCAGGGGTTTTCTATGAGGGAGACAGGGAAATAATAGCAGGAGCAAAATCTTTCAGGGATCATTCAAGACAGTTTAAAACCCAACTAGATAAGAGAGTCTAGAGTGGATTGGAGACGTTAGGGTAGAGAATATCCTCACACGAGGAGAGATATGCAGTATGTGATCTATCCAGTCATTTTTTGTTTTGTTTTTGATAGTTGTCTGCTTCTGTATAACATCACAGGCTTATGTAAAACAGATTAATCTGTTTAGTGTTTAGTGACAAATCATCTGTGGTGGTTTTGAGTTTTAGTTTTTTGCTCTCCTTTAGTATAGCAAAAATTAGTGGTTTACTCTAGAACAGTGCAGGAGAGGTGTCAGTTATGCAGCACGCCAGGTTTCTAACACAACTAGATTGCTCGTTCATCCAGATCTTTTAAATCTATTAGCCTGACAGGAAAGGTACTTTAAGGCTTTCAAAGGCAGAATTACTAAAATTCAAATACAGTGTAAATTACTGAACACTTTTATGTGATGTACGTGTCTGCCGGGCAGTGGCCATAAAATGACCTCGGCAGAGCTATTTACAGCCATGTTTTAAATGCACAATTTAACCTGAAGCAAATAAAAAGGCATTTATCACATCACAGCCTGCATAAGTAATCACTCTCATTCTTGGGTTTTGGCATGCACTCAGTAAAGTTCACAAAACTGTCACATAGGTTCTGTAATTATAGCTACTGTAGTTCAAATGCTTGGTACAGTGAGGTAAATCATTATTTCTGCATTCACAGAAATGTCCTAATCAGTTGGCAAAAGAAACTGTTTACAATACAGATTTCATAATTATTTTAGGAAGACTGCTACAACATGTGACATCTTATAGGACAAAATATTCTTACTAGTATGTAAGATAGGGTTGTATAAACGTTGACATAAGTGTTTATGTCCCACAGTATTATAACATTCTTTGCCTTTTTTTTTTTTTTGGTGTTGATTCCTACTCTAAGGCTGTGAGTGGAATATTCATCAGGCTATAGAAAAGGCAGGGAAAGGAGCCACTTCTTTCTGTATTTTATAGGAAAAAAAAAACAGGTGGTATTTGCCAGGAAAATATTTCTAATCAATGCCACAGTAAAGGCTGAAAATCAGGTTTCACTAAAAAATGGCATTTATTTTACTGCCTACCAGAAAAGTCTTAGGAAAGTGAAATCAGGAAAACGAGACAGCTGACTTCAGCAAATTCTTTGAGCAAAAATCCAACCGAATACCTTTAACATAAATTTGAAGAATAACCTATCAGAAGTTATTAAATTTTCTTGTAGTAAGTAAGTCAGGTGAAGTCAGTTCCAGTAAGCATTGCCTGGAACATCAAGGAAATCCTGGAGTCATAACTCTTTCTTTGAAATGAAGAGATAACGTTTCTAGGCTTTTCCCACTATAAAGATAGAGCTCACAGGGTAATCTGCTTGCTGCAGAGGCATGCCAGTGGAGAGCAGAGTGTCATTTGAGGATATTCCTCCAGCCCCCATCGAAAGGCTCATGAGAAATCCAGCACAGGAAACCCAGAGGAAAAGGGGAAATATATTTTCCTTTAACTCAACCTTCTTTTGTTCTGTTCCCTCAAACTGGAACCTTTTAGGACATTAATTTCTTCTCTACAGGATCTTCTCTGGGTTCAAGACAGGAGGCTAACTCTTATTTCTTCATCCTGGCCATCTAAAATATGTTTGTGATATTCAGGCCAGGAGAAATTTGCACTTACATGAGCAGAGAAAAGGAAGATAGTCTGGAGCCACTGGAGATCATTCTATAAGGTGAGGTAAAAGAATGAAATAGGGAGGATTATCTGGAGGGAGGAAGACTCTTAGACATCAGGAACAGAGGATTAACTAGGGGAGGGAGGATTCCAGGATAATCTGCTCCTTATATTAGCAACACATGCAACTACCTGCCCCAGAGAGATTGTTCAGATTTTTCAAATTAGCCAGGGGCTATGTCTGTGAAACTACAGTTGTTTATCTATAACCATCAATGAATAACCTTGCAGTATGTCCTGTGACACTACCCTCCAATCTCTTGCTTCCCACATGTTGTCTGGTAGAGGCCTTTGAAAAGTACCCTAACGAAAACAGTAAATAACAATATTGTTGACTTGGTGCATGAACAGGTCCTGTTTGATGTCAAAACATATTGACTGACATTTAATATCTCTTTAATTGAATTATTCTATTTAGTCCATGCTTATAGGAATTATTTTTGCATTACAGGGCTAGGAAATTTTGCGTATTTTAAAAAACTTTCAGTACGTTATGTTGCTGTTTTGAATCGTACTAGAATGACACTAGAAAGAATACATTAGATGAAAAGCAAAATTGTTATTAGTAAACTTGGCACTAAACCTAGAAATTTTCAGTTATAACTGCTATCATCTGTCTCTCACTTTTATTAGCATTAGCAAAAGAGAAAAATGCAAACATGCAAAGCGCTAACACTTGGATTCTGTACTTGCTCTAGTCAATGACAAAATACCTCTGGATGTCAACAGGAGCAGGTTCCCAAACGGCCAGTCTGCTTCCCAGAATTGCTCAGGTGCATCCCTCATCTAGCTCGGTGACAAAATAAGATAACCTACAAGTTTATTTTACAGAGCATAAATATGCTGCTACAGCTGTTGATCTCTGACATACAGGAGGTTTTTTCCCACACTTCCCCCACCCTCCCACTGACACTGTTTCCCTTCAGCATTTCTGACATCTTAAGAAACAAGCTCTTCTGTAAACACTCATCTCAGCCAAGCCCTTGTAAAGGCTCAATGTTCTTTTACCTTTCTGTAGAACACATCACTTCTTCTGACAATGACAGGAAAGTATATGACCCAGGCACAGTGCACCAAAGAAATAACTTGCTGATGTTGCTTGCACAGTTGCATGTCATGACCCTCTGACTATTTAGGGGACAAAAGTACAGACGTTTCACTTCTAAAAGCTGCTATAAAATTAACCCAGCAATACCGTGGAGTCCTCAGCTGGAAAAGCACGTCTGAAGACACTAAATGGATTGGTGGCAGTGGTATTGCTAACAAATATGCAACTGCACTAGGGCATTGAGGCTGGAGGGTCCAAGAAGCCAGGCTAGAAGGATGGTACACAAAACATTGGAGCTTGTACCAATCATGCTGAGCCACCGTACGGTAAACTTAAGCCTGAAAGTGAGCATGAATATTCAAAACAATCTGAAGTTTAAGCTCTGTAGCAAAACGCAGGAGGCAGCTGTGATCACAGTTTTCATAGCCCACCTCCTGCACCCCTCTGCAAGTCATACTGACATAGCAGTGACTCTGGTTGCGGCAAGTATTTGGGCTGTGAGCCTTGTATGGTGTAGAAGAGAATTAGAGCTCTTCCTGAATTGCCATGCACCCGTCTTTCCTAAGACCAGATGGAAAGGGTGTGTGGCCTGGATCTGACTTAAATTATCTTGTCATTTATAGCTGAACGTAATGGAATTACGTTACATTCAACAGAGTTATTTAGGATTTACAATAAGGGCAAGCAAGAGTGAAATCTGGCTATTTGTCTAAAGGTCAAAGTAAGGGTAAGCTCTTAAGTTCTGCAGTAATCAAAAAACCAAGCTAGCTAAAATATTAGGTGAAGAGAAGTATACATACATATTTACACCGAACAGAACTTAAAGACCTCATGAACAGAAGAAAAAAGAGAAAGAGAAGAAACAGATGGCGTACAAAATATCACAAGTGAATAAACAAGACATACGGAACAAAGTTGCCATAAAATCAAGAACTGTCAAGCAGGTACCAACAGTAACAAAGATCAACTCTGGCAGACAGACTCCATCCGCATCATATAGTGCCACTGGGCATACTACTGAGCAACGTGCTTTGTCAGAATGTCATTGTTTTATAATGACTCCAGCAACGCCTGCTGGACTACCTGCATGCTCGCCAGCAACGAGTCTTTGTCAGTACTGCAATCTGCGAAGGTCGGTCTGCCTTAAGTCTGGCCCTGGGTTTTGCAAGGACATGGGTGAAATCTGCTCTGCAAGAACTCATTTCCCTTCCTTTCTTCAGTTGCCACTCACCTTGCAATCTCTCCTTGGCTTTCCCTTCCTCAATCCTGTTTTTTCCCTTCTAGTCTCCATTTTAAACCTTATTTATCATTCACCTTTGTTATTCCAATTACACCTGTCATTCCAATCCTGCCTTCCTCATCAGCCTTATCTCTTTTTCCAAGGAAACATGATTTTTCTCAGCTGAAAATTAGGATGAGCTTGCTAAAGGAAATAATTAAATTTCTTTTCTTCCTTATGGCACCCACAATGGACACAGGAGAGCATCACGCATCATTATCTGAGATGAGTGAGGTCCCACTTATAACCATATAGCCTAGCGTGCTGGTCCATGCTAGGGGCCACCGGCCAGAAATAAGGCATTCAGCTATTTCAACACGGAACAATCATCACATTTGTAAGAAGGAAAAGTGAAAGAAAATGTTACAGAATAAGGATACTTAAGGATAGCCTTGAATCAATATTCATTCTAAAGGTTCCTCTTCCTAAACTTTGCTTTACTCTCCTAAACTAGATTCACCCATTTTCATTTCCTGGGGAAACAGTGCACACCATAAGGATAATGTGTTCAGTTTCTGCCCAGTACTTCTTTTTCCTGTTAACAAAATAACAACCTTTTTTCCCAACATGCTGGATAAATGACCTGCCAATATTCAACATGTAGCTAAGTCTATACCCTTGGGCTACAGATGCATTTTAAGAAGTCTGTTATGTTTAATATAGCCATCTATCTGCCATTCTTCATAGTTCTCCCTCTTCTTTTTCCCTGCCTAACTGGGTCAGCTGTATCATCATCATCACTCACCATGCTTGTCTCATCTAGTCTGCCCATGCACAGTGTTTTCTTAGCAATGAACGTCTGCTGCACTTCAGAAAAGGATGGTGATAATAATCAATGCACCTGTACATATATTGTAGCATATTGCTGAATGATGCAACATTTCAAGAGACATTGCTTATTTTAGCATCTCAGATACAAATGCTATGGTCCACAGTCATCAATGCCCTTACTACTGAAAACTATTTATGTCAGAGTGAGACTGACAACAGAATTATAAGTCATTACAGAGAAAGGAACTCCACATAATTTTCAATTTCTTGCTTTTTCCTTTTGATGCCATATTCTGGGCTGTTTTCATAGATTGGTCTCTCACACTCGGAGAAGACTCTGCTATAGATATGTTATGCCCTAATGTAGTGGAAGAATCACTAGTCAACACACTTCTTTCTCATATTCACATTTATTTGTTGCAGTTTCCTCATTATCAGTGGAGGTCAACAGACTGAAGAAGTGGATTATATTATCCACTTATAAGAGCTTGTAATATAAAAAGCTTTGTAACGAATTTATGCTCGTACTCCCCTATGAAATAGGCACAGTAATTAAGTATGATTATACTGATTTTACTAATTAGGATCAGTTACATCAATGTTAAATATCTCGCATAAGGTTATACAAAAATTTTCACCACAAGAAGAATTCTTTCCCTTCTCCAGTGCTTCACTACAAGTTCACAGAGATCTGATAAAAGCGGCTCATTTGATTTTTCCTTATCAGGGACACATTTAGCTATCAGGACTAAAAGAGTTAAAATAACATTACTATTAGCACCCCATTTAATGTGACAAACATTGCTAGTCCTGTTATACAGAACTCTTCTGCTCCTGTCTCACTCTTTTCCCCAACCAAACTCTGCCTTGTCCATTCCCAAAGGAAAAGAAAACAAGCTGTTCACCAGAAAGTTTCCCACTCCACAAGCAAAATGCAAAGCCTGGAGAAGCTGAAACATATGTATAAATCATTATTCAAAATACATTGTTTTATTCCTCCTAATTATCACATTATCCTTATTTTTTCACTTTTTTTAGCATACTTCTTAAAAAAATAAATGCTCCAAGCCTGAAAAACTTGCAGAAGTACAATTTAAGCACCGTTCTTCCCATGTCAAACGCTGGGTCAAAGATATCATTAGCATAACTGTAGAACAGCCAGTGGAGTTAAAATAAACGTGAATAACAGTGTACATTATTTATGAACTAATTTCCCCTGACCCTGAAAAAAAAGACAATTATAAAAGGCTCATTTTCCCCTTATTCAGTCTTAAAAATATCAGCTCATAAAACACACAAAGTTGCATTTGTTACCACTTGAAAATAGTAAGTACAGCTTACTGTCTTGGACTTTTTCTCACTGGTTTCTATCATCCCAATATTAGGTCTTACAACCAAACTGTGTTTCCAGACTCAGGCTTTGTGTGGAAACTCTCCCAGCTCTCACATGGCCGCATTCTTGCGGATTCCTATCTGACTCATATGGCAGTTTCACATACCACAGAGACGAAGATATTAAGTGCTCTTTTTTAAGAACAGGAGAAAGAATATACCTAATAGTCATTAAAGTGCAGATACAACTAAACATTTTTCATGAAGAAATGGCCATCCTCTTTTCCACATTTCTATTTCTTTTTAAATAAAGGTATGAGTCACCCATTTGTGAAAGGAATGAAAGATCTGGAAGGAAGTATTGAGATATTCAGATCCAAATCACCCACATCAGATATTTCAAACTATTCCAAAGGTAGCTATTAATTATTAAACTGAGTTCAGAGGGCTAACAAATTCAAAGCAGGGTTCTCATTTTTAACAGCGCACCTTAGATGAAAGATTTCAGTTACATCTCAGTAAGATACAATAAATGATAAAACAAATTCAAGTCCAATAGCATATTACAGCCACACTTTTATGAATCAGCTTTCTGTATTAAACCACAGCAGTCAGAGGTCAAAGAAGCTAAGAATATATACCATTACACAACAAAATCCAACCTAAGCCTATTCAAGCCCAGGCTCCGACACTCTTAATTCCCTGTAGGGTCAGTCAAGTGATGACAGTTTTGTCTTGGACATATTTGTAACATGAATAGATCTTCTGCTTTCATGGAGTGGAGGTAGAAGAGGAGGAGAAGGCAGAGGAAGAGGAGGAGGAGGAGGAGAGGGAGTAGAAGAAGAGAAGGAGGAGGAGAAGAGGAGGAGGCATTTCTAAGAGTAGAAGGTATCTCTCAGGGTGGGGAGGGGGAATAGGTTCAGCTCGTGGGGAGGGATCTCGATCCAGCTTCCTCTCCTGCCCCTACCCTCACTAAGTGGCTATGGGCCACCTCAGAGGTGGTGGTGGCAATCCTGCTGCCGCACAGCTCCTGCCACCAGCTGGCAGACATTCATAAGTATTACCATGTCTTCTAATTTATCCCTTCCCAGGAGGCTTACCTATAATTCAGGTACAGTTTTTTTCACTCAGATTCATCATCAGGCAATAGCAGGTTAGAGTAGCAAGATAACTCGCTGATCATCCTAATTAAGCTACCCATTATTGCTAACAATTAGTGATTTAGGCCACCGCTGTATGAGAACTGATTGTTTTTTTCCTCATAAAACCCCGAAAGGTACAGATTTATGGATAGAGCAACCATAGGTTAAGCAGGTCTGATGTTCGTTAATAAAACCTGAAAATAATTAGAAAAAATATTCTCTATGCCAGATTTCTTTTGGCATGAACATGCAGGAAAATTATGCTATGCAGTTTGTGCCAAGCTTTGTACACTAATTCCAGAATGAAGTACGGAGTTTATGACAACCATCTGCTGAGATCTCTTCCCCATCTTACCCAAGTGAAATTAAAATATTGATCAAAACACTTTCTTTGTGTCAATTGGAAAATGTAATAGGAAAGTTATTACCTATACTTGCACATTACAATGTCTATGTTCACTTTGTAAAATCGTAAATAATAAAATAAGAGCTCTGTACATATATTATCAAATCTACCTTTTTATTTTTCACCATTCGCAAATACTGAGAGTCATAGACACAACAATTGAGATTTAGGCAGAGTTAGACCTAAAGTTGTAACTGCAATCCTGGTCATCTTTGTCTGACCTTGAAGGTAACTAAACGTCATAGATTCCCTATACGTTTTTAAAAGTTCACTGGAGCAGAGACTTCTGTGTTGGCAACCACCCACAAATGATGCAGGCTTGAAAGGTACGAGCAATCTGGCTGGATTTTTGAAAACTGCGCCTACCTTTATTCTAGTGTCTTGAGAGTTTCTGTTTAATAGGTATCAACAGATGCAGAGTACAACTGATAACTAAAGGCATCTCCTGAAATGCACCTGTCAATGGTACTTTCTTTAAACTGCAAAAGCAGTAAGAGAAAACACCGCTCGGAAGCGACAGCTTCACAGCTGGAGCCTTTGCTCTGGAAGTCTGACACCGACTTCTTCGTTTGATGGAGTTAGTCATTTTGATGACATCTGGCCATTTCCCAGAAGAGTATGCTAATATTCTAAGCCTGTACATCAGGAAATGGCCAGAAGAACAGTACAGGGGCAAGAAGCCACACTCCACTCTTTCTGTTGCACTACTACAAACTGCAGGTAAGCATTTAAGATCCACTGAGCTAAGGACCACTTTCTGGATATGTTTTAACATCACTATTAAAGTAGCTGCATTAACTGAAATTTTTCTCCTTATTGGTCCGAACTTATTAAAATTCTTCTGGAAAGGGAATTCCTATACTCAAGCATTTGCATTCAGGATTTTTTTTTTTTTTTAATTTACATTCAACTGAGAGCTCAGAGTGCAAGGAGTACCCTATTTATACTCCAGACTTCATGGCCCTGATAAAGCTTCCTTTTCCCTTCGTTCAGGGGATACTTCCAGTTTCCCTAAGCTTGAAATATGGCAAGTAGGATAATGAAATATCTATTTGTATTTTTAGACTACTATGCACACATTCACAGCTTTGAAACATGCAGGTGGGGGTCAAGATCTCCAAATATGACAAGTTTACAGAATAAAAGTGCAAATTAATACTAGACTGGTCATACTAAATTAATAAAAGAGAAGTTACATTAGTTTTAATTTTGTCTAACTAGTTTAATAAATATGGATATATTCAACGATTTGAAATTTATTTGAAAAATTAATAGAGAATAAGCAGTAGAGAACAGTTCTTCATTGACAGAAAGAACTACATACTCCTACAGTTCATCTTATAATTATTTTATTTGATTCAGTTCTCCTCAGAGGATTTCGCAGCTGCCAGCAACGTTTTTGACAAATTCATAAATTAAAAAGTGTAGGGTGACTTCTGTATGTTGTCAATTCAAATGGTAGATATAAGATTTTTTACAGAAGTTTATGATTACTATAACAAATATTAATATATATTCAATAAAGTGTAACATTTAATCACACAGACAAAAATAGACTGCTAATGCAATCTGGGAAATTTATAGACAAAAGCTCTATATTAATTAAATAGCTGTTTTATTTAATTTCTAAGTGCCTTTTTAGTTACCATTGAAAGACATAGAAAAAGTATTAGCCTATATTACTATGCATTATCTTTGATTTCCTGCAGTATGGTGAAACTGCATCCTTTATATTAATTTTAGTATAGCTCTTAAAAGCCAGACCACAGACAGGATGGAAGAAACCACTTTTTCAACAAGAATTCTTCTCAGTCACTGTGCAAAATTAATAGTGCTCAAGGTACATTGTGTACTGGAAAATGGTGTGTGTAGAAGCATTGTTTCATCCACTACGGAAGTTTGAAAATGTGCAGTGAGTAGGCAAGGCGAGTGCAGGGTTGACTTCCGGGCTGGGAAGCCCTGCCCTGCCCTGGAAAAGTTGGAATTAACGTAGACTTTCCTTGCTAGATGGGGCAAGACAACCACACCAACTTTTGTTCTTAGCTGTTTCAGTTCCCAGCTGAGATTTCCAGAGCTTGACTTAATGTCATGCTGCAATGTGAACTGCAATCAAAGTCAATGACCCTTGCTACAACGAACAGAGTTTTCTCAAAATATTTAATGTTGAATTCGCTGGTCAATCAGAGTAAAGGTATTTCAGATTAAGTTCTCCACAGGAGTGGAAACATCGACCTTAATATCCCAGTCAACTCAATGTGCAGTGACAGCCAAAAAAGCCAGAAAAATGTTGAGTATCATCAGGAACGATACTGAAAATAAGGCAGTATCTTACTTCTATATAAAATCTTGAGTACTATTTGCAATTCTTGCCTCTGCATCTCCAGAACGATTTTGTGGAGTAAGGGAAGATACAGAGGAAGGAAACTAAAATGAACCAGAGGATGGAGCAGCTACCTTACGATGTGAAACCTCAGACGCCTGGACTATTCCTTTGGGAGAGAAGGATGTTGAGGGGGTCATGACTGAGGCGCGCAAAATCATGAAATATTTCGACCATGGATAAACTGAATAAGGAATTGTAATGCACGAAATCTCAGAAAACAATTAGCAGAGAGCAGTCCATTGAACTAGCAGGAGCTTGGCTTAAAACAGATGAAAGACAATATTTTGCACAACAGGGAGGGAACTTTTAGAACCTGTTTCCACAGGAATATGTGGAGGCAGATTAAAAATGGGATCAGATCATAATCAACTGCTAAAACTTGGATTTATAAATAACTCCTTGCTGAAAGCCTAACTAGCTTGTAGGATGCTGATGCAAATTCAAAATACTACTGCTTATAACTAAACATAGCAATATTTTTTAACTTTAATCTTCTTCTGTTCCTTAAATGGAACAATAGTTTCACAGGCTACTGCCAAAAACAATACACAAAGAAGGTATACAGATTGTTTTCACAAGAACAAGTCAGTACTGGCAAGGGCATACAGCTCACCTGTATTACTCTCTTCCATCTCTAAATCCCATAAAGGTATAATTAGCATGCCAGTTTTCATGCTGAGTGTTTTCTTATTGACGATATTGCTCAAAAAAAAATTTAAACTAAATCAAATCAGGAAAAACTCCAGATTTATTCTAGGCTATCTTTCTAGAACGCTGGAACTCCTCTGTTTTGCCTTCATAAGTTCCTGTTTTGACCACTATGTTTTTACTCTTCTAAGGGCATTTCTGTTATTTCCCTTGAGTGTTTGCAATTAGTACAGAACTTGGCAGCTGGAATGCTCATAGGAGCCACGACTTTTGAACACTGATGTTTTCTAACATCTAATATAGCAATGAGAAGAATGACAAAATTGAAAAACATTGCATTTCCATACCTTAATTCTATGAGCAACAGTCAAATTTACAGTGGCCCTCAACTTGAAAACAATATTCAAGAAATATGAAAGTTTTTTTTTCTTTTCACTGATTAGTTAGGCGCACACAGCTAAAAGAAACATTTCTATGTTAAACTGCTTTGCACGCTTCGCCTGCACAAACTATGTCCATAAAGATATGGGGACCTGTCTTTTGATACTTGTGCCTTCAATCACTGTAAACTACACAACACATTCAGTTAACAGAAAATTAATTAAATTCTATTTTGCTTCACGAATCTTCAAAAAAAAGAAAATCAGGTAAATATCAGCTGAATGCTAATCCCACACTTCTGAGGATGACACTAAACGTATAAAGTCAGCTTGTTTTTCTCTTCCGACCTGCATAATGCAGTGTTGGGAATTTTAAGGCTAGAAATAAAAAGCCTTGTCTTCTACTTATGAACACAGAAATGCTATATGCTTCAAGTGGATAAATGGAAAATTGATTTCAATTCTGCCTACGTTTACTGCAGTATCAAAGCCATGTGCATTTCTCTATCCAAACTACCCAAAATCTTCTAAAATCAGAATGAAAATTTTAGGTGGCTTCAGTGGCCATGAAGGCCTGAACCATATTAAAAGGCATTTTCTGCCCTGTAAAACAGCACTCATTTTTCTCATACAGGGCCAGATTCTGCCACTCACTTTAACATTCTGTATATTCCACCGCATTCATAAATAAGGCCAATTGTTAGTAGCCTATTTACGAAGCAGGATTAGAGCGGTACCTGTACAGAGCTATCATTTTTACGGCATACATACATCATTGCCAATTCTTATTTATCCATGTTACTCAGGAAGTATTTATTGGAATTAACATGAAATGAAATAACATATTGTTTTACCTTATTCTTTTCCACTGTTTGACCATCTGCAATTGTAACTTCTTTTTCTGGTACAGTGCATGCTCACTGCAGATGAAGTGTCTTTACCCCAATAACACTGGCAGCAGTAAAATTTACTACAGAATTATCCTCTCAGTAAAAGCAGGCTGTACTCTGGACCATAATATATTTTCTCCCTACCACTGTGTTTTTATGAAATAGTGAAAAGAATCTTTTTTTGGAAAATATAAAAATGTAAATTTAAAGTTAATAAGAAATGTAAAATGTTTAATATTGGAGTAGGGAGGACAAAGGTCCTCCAAAGGAAGACATTAAACCTTTTGCAGACTTTCTATGGTACTGCATCCCTAGACTTGTTTTTTGTAGTTTTCACCTAAATCATCTGATACCTATACAATCCATAATCCTTAATAAAAGTGTGCTAGTTTCCAATTCAGATTTTGCATTATTCAGGATTTGATGAACTTAAAAATTTAAGCCAATCCCTGGAGCTGAGAAGCCACAAGAACAAATAGGAATGAAAATATTGCATCTAAGCACGGAAAAAGCGACAAGAGTGAGGTTCAGCTGTTTTCAAATTACATGACAGTGCTGAAGTAGTACTCTAGAGAATTATTATTTTTTTTAAATATTGTCTTACTCAATACACCCCAAGTGAGTCTGACAGAAAAGTCACAGCATAAGAGATAGAAAATGAAAATTTCATTCTGACAGAGAAATGTTTCACTTGGGAAACATTTTCAAGTTTTTTCATTCCCAGCTGGCTAGAGAGAATTATAAGATAACAGAAACCTCTTACGATACAATCTATTGTTAATGTTTTTAATATCTCCCACAGTAAAAACTGCAAAGGCAATCAAGCCAATGACATTCTCTTTCCTTTCTTGCTACTGCTTTTATCTGATTAAAACATAAATAGAGATACCTAAGCCACCCATAAACCAGGCTTTTATCTTTTTTGTGAGACTGTTTACTTCCTGATAGTTGTGGCTATCATTTTTGCACAATAATGTTCCTTTGCTATGTGTTACGCTTTCAGTATTTTAGGACTGATAGGTGGTCTTTTCCTAGGCTAACAAGGGGCTCTATCCCTGTAATGCAGGACTCCTTGCACTGACTGCTTGACCAATCTTGGTCATGGTCTGATAACCATGAAAGAAGATGCTAAAAACTGATAAAAAGGTGCATGGGTGGAATATTTAGAGCGGCAGATATTCACTAGAGCTCAGGTACGTCAGCCAAGGCAACCCTCTTTCTGAGGCATTTGAGAATGAAAGCAGTTGAATGTTTATGTGCTAGGTCCTGGGACTATTTTGAGAACATACATTTTGTACCACAAGTGAATGATGTACGGGATTATGAATAGTCACTATGAAAACCGCTGTATCACTGAAAAGCTCCATGTATGTGTATTTATCATGAGCTGGCAGATTTAGGTCATGCTTCTGCGAAAAGTGGGACAGTGATGGATTCTCCATATTCTGTGATCACCTCTTCAAAGTGAAGCACCTTAGGGTGACCGAGTTTGATTTTGAGCCCATGCTTAGTCAGTGAGAGTAACTGCAGTCACACAGTGCTTCACAAAGGGCTTCAGGCTTTTGGCAAGGATGTGCAAGAAAGTTCAGGCAAATTAACTAAAGATGTCATTTCAAGGCACAGAAAACGTCTAGGTGGAGAATTTTACTCAGCCATTTTACTCCCGATTTGAAAAAAAAAATCCATAGAGGAACTTCACTCCACACCCGTAAATGATGCACCTCCCCTTTCCCAAATTTTCCTCTGTAGTCAAGATTTGAGATTCTTGAATGAAAATCATTATAATGTTATAATTAGCATAGATTAGTAGACATAACATGACAAATGCAATATACCCTAATCTCAGTATAATCTAATCATACGAAAGAAGTACCTTAGGTTCTTAATTCCTTCATGTGTACTTCTCCCCCTTCCCCAAGTGAATTTTACTTTCTTGTTTCATTTGTGTGATTTGAAGTACTAGGGAAAATTGCTAGATACCTCAGTTTCTTGTTTATTCACAGGTCACAGGAAGTATCTGAAAAGTCCTCTGTCAATAAACTAAATCATGCCTTGCAGTAAACAGCACAAAGATTAAAGACATTCCCAGAATTGAATATAATCTAAATATTTTTCATTTGGCAGAGACTAGATGTTTTTTAAAAAAATGCTACGTATTGAAATATATTCAAAAACATGGCCTCATATCTCAGGTCATGTAACATTGCAAAGTTCTTTTGAAATCAAGAAGCAAAGATAGTTTTCATCAACCAAAGAGTTAACCTTGTAGCTGCATCACATGTGAAAGAAATTTTCAGCTCAAGACAGAAAATACAAATACCTTTGTTGCTTTAGTTTACAGATAACACTTTCTTTGCAAGCCCTGCTTAAACTATTAATGTCAGTGGTCCAAATGAATTTTAAATCTGTAATTCCTTAGAATAAAACCTCAAATTTGCCCATTCCTTTTTCTGTAAACATTACCCATAAACCAAATCTTAGGAAAATGGTTTAAGTAAAAACAAAAATAATCTTATGAAAACGCTCCTTTATTAATGCAGGCTGTACTAGTGCATTTCACTTAATCAGGACGCAGATAATTAGGAAATTCGGTTAATTGGGACATTTCCTAGGGAGCCAAATTAAACCAAATGAGTTTTGACTGGCAAGGGACAATGGTTAATTGGGATGATAATTTCACTTAATTGGTATGCCTGCAGGCAGTTAAGTGGCCTGTGAGGCTCAGAGGCTAATAACAGCCTTTCCTCAGTAGACCTGTGCCACTACAAAATCAGTAAAACAAAATGGTTTTAACGCCCCCATGTATACATTAAGCAATGTTCAGAAGTTCACTCTCTTCAAGAGGTCAACATCATAAGACTTTCAAGAAATGTGGTAATGCTACTTTTCCCGGTTATGTTCCATCTGAGATTAAGGAAAGATTTGACCAAGTGCCTTCCTAGTGGTGGAATATTTTACTGCCAAAGCGACTCTAAGTTATCAGATTCTAATATTAGTAAAGTAAAAAAGTAAGAATAGCTATGAGAATTTCTTCTAGTATAAAATTGCCATGAATAGACACCTTTTCTTGAGATACTAAAAAGGAATTTTAATTCACATGCAGAGCTAACCTCTTCCCCCGCAAAAACATTTTTCCCCTAGCAGAAGAAACATAAGGCTTGGTTTACTTTGCTACCTACATAGTTTTGCTGCTATAAATCCCGCCGCGCTGACCTGCATCTCTAATGGACATTTTTCAGTAGGTTCTGACTGACAGATGCTAACTGAAAAAAAGGAGATAAACATTTAATGGTAAGTTAGACAAGCTTTCACACAAAGTTCACATTTTCCATCATTAGTCGCATGGTCTAACAATGGAAAGTCAGAAAGAAAATAGTAAAGCAATCACCATGTATCTGAAAATTAATACATTGGAATGCACATTTATTGCACTAAAGAAAATAATAGAATTATATCTAATAAAAGTAAACTTTCAATATTTAATTAATGCTAGAATTTAATTAAAAAGACAAACTTTAACTATTATGTAATTCACTAATAGCCTGTTGCTGATACACAGTTTTAAAATATCTACAACTCTAAGCATCCCTGTCCATGAAAGAAAATATTATTTTCACAATATTCATTTTATTGGGGCATTTGTATAATCTGGACAATTTGGTGTTGGCCAACTGTTTTCTAGAACATGTTTCCTACATCTCTTTGATACAGTGTAGTGCTAAAACGTGAACATATGAGTCAATATGTCATTGTCTGGCTCTGCTAGTTCAAGATCTAAGTATTATAAAAAAGGTCTAAGTTTTATAAAAAATCCAGACTATTATGGAAAAAATAGAATGCTTTTACCTCCTTTCCCTTTTTCTTCCCAGTGACCTTCTCAGGAAGGGACAAGATAGAAGCCCCTTACCATCCTCAGTCACATGAATATGAAAAGTTATTACCAGCAGTCTCAGAAATCTCTGGAGGATATCATCTCCAAATTATGCTTTCTAAATGGAAGAGACATTGTTCAGTTGTTTGCTAATTTATATATATGGTCCTAGAACATATAAATTTAACCAGCAATTTTCCAAAAGTAGAATATAGCTAAGTAAGTTCTATTAAAATAACGAGGCAAAAAGAGTTCTTTTTATTAACATCAATGCGTTATGGCAATGTCAGGCTCTATCTTTCCACTAATCTAACCTGGAAGAAAACAAATTGCTTTTCTGATTTTAATTTAACTAATAGCTTTCCACTAAAAGTTATCCCTAAAATACCTAAAGCCCTGCAAGAGGTCTTGCCTTGATCTGTAGGTTTGTTCCTTGTAACGCTGAGAGCTTCTCTGAGTGCAATGAGTTATTATTCAGAGTAGGAAAAAATTATCATAATAGATCCCTGACTCCTGGGCTTCTCATCAGTGCTATGACTTCTGTGCATGGACACCTGCAATCACACCTTTATCCCTTTTTCATACACACGCACCTGGAAATCCTGTCCTGCTATACACAGCCCACAATAAAAAGCCAGTGAGAAATAAAGGAGCAGTCTTGCTTTTCCCTGGGACATAATCACATTGTTTCACTTCATTAACCCTTTTGCCCTAGGAATTAGTACTCAGTGAAATTCTGTATTGATTCATTCCAACAAAAACTTTGGCATGATCCAAGGTCCCATGTAATGTAGTTATTCTCCTTCCCACCCAATTTCAACTACATCCCACGTGCTACATATACGTTTATCAACAGGTGGCTTTAAACTGCATCAGCCTGCTTGGAAGGGCAAAATTTTCTTGCTATTTTCCCCAGATTCTCAAAAAGTCAGGATTCTATAACAACCATATCCTGTTATGTTCTCCTTTCTCTTTTTCTGGTAAATATATGAGAGGAGACTACCTTGCCTTTCATCTCTAAATTTTGTTGCAGGTCAAGCTCATTTCAATATTCTCCTTTGACCCTAAAATCATTTCTCTTCTACCTTTCTTTTCAACTTTTACATCTGTTAGCTCCTTTTTCAGTCGCCTGGAAAAGTCTCTCAAGTAATTCCACAGCGGTGAGTAACGTTAAGAGTTGTTTATATACAGATGTCCTGAAGGGACGCCATGTGGAGGTCAGCAGGCTGCTCTTTGCCTATGCCCATGCTACATCTGGGGTGCATGAGGCTTCAGAGCTGCTGCTGCCTACATTATGTGGCCTTTAAGTTTAGAATAGCAAATATGTAACTGAGTAAATAAATATTTCATTTCCAATAACCTTTGCCAAAAGTTACTGGTTCTTGAGTTCAAGTTAGACCAACAACGATCAGAGAATGTTCTATACTCTGCACCCAAGTACGGAACTTTTTTTTGCAAATAAATATCTCATAAAACTGATTACCTGACTGCCATCCCTTACTAAGCTCCAATCCTCCTAGATGACAGTGTCAGAACACTTTGTAATCCTGTGATGTCCCACAGTTTCGGTAAGCAGGTTTTGTTAGCATTAGGGTTTTGAGATTTTTTTTCCACTTTTTTTGGTGGGTGGAATTAAACAATTAAATCTTACCATAAAAACAGATGCTAACATAAAGCCATCAGCTTGCATAGTAAGATCTTTTGTTGTGGATCATCAAAGTCATAGAGCTGATGATGAAAGCCCATCACTGTGAGAGGAAAGCTGCAGGCTCTGATCCTCATACAGGCATTGCCTATAGAGCTCCGGCTGGATAAAATGCAGAAATAGCCATGGGAACAGGGACTGTAACTTAACAATCCATCCTTCAGCAGTGTGCCCTTCTCGCCAGGTGACAGAATTGGCACCTTTGGGGTCATTTTCCCTTTGTCCTCTCAGATCTTTAATTCAAGGTCTAGTTTGAACACCGCAGAAGGGGTATAGCATTAATTTCAATCTTCTCTGCAGGATGGTGGCTATGATTGGGCTTTAAAACCTGATAGCTCCAAGAGTCTCAAATTCTGCCTTTTCCCTTGTAAACTTTCCATTACTCTAGAAGAAATTATCTAGTTCTTCTCAACAGGTAAATCTGCAAAAAGTCTTATACATTCTTTCCTAAAGTTCTTATCATCGTTCACATATCAGATCCACCTTCATTATTTCCTGGGACAAATTTTGGCCCTGACCACAAACCTAGTGATTTTTTTTTTTAATTATTTTTTCTGTCATACCTCAATGATGATATTTAAATACATAGCTGTATGTAACTAATCTTATGTTCATATACTCAAATCAATAGAAGTACTTTATAAGGCATAGTTGACGATGAGTTTATTCAGAGTAATTAACGCATTTGTCATGGCTAAGTCTGCTGCCTCTCTATATTTCTGTCCTGGAGTATAAAATAGTGGGAAAAGCCCAGATCACCTCACGTTACCATGGTAAGAATCATAAATCTGTCAAATAACTTCTGTAGGTTAACCGGAAACCAGCTAACATAAAGTAAAACATTTTGGTGAGGAAAGATCCATTTAAAGGAAGAGCAGCTTTTTAGTTAAGACAGAAAACTATTTTTTAAAAATAGATTAGGAAAATCATTTCAAAGTAAGAGCCCTTGTATTTGGGTCTGCGGGTATCTACAGCTCTGTATATAAATGTGTGCTCAAGAAGCTAATGTTATTCTTCAAAGAAATATTTGCAGCAGAGCTTCCATAGTTTTCTATTCTTGGACAGCCATTAGGAATCCCATACCGAGCATTCTATTAATACTGTTTGAAATGTAAACCGTAGGAGGAATAAATGTTAAATTTTGGAGAGTTAACACATCTTAAGACAAACTGTTGAAAAATATTTGGTAATAGCATTGTGCTGAAAACAATTCAGATTTATTTTCTAGCCTCCACCAGCTATAAGGTATTTGAGTACGTGATTAGCTATGGTCTCACTCTCAACATTGTGAACTACTAAATTCCTATCTTATTTCTGATAAAGTACTTTGTGACTTCCCAGCAGAATTTTCTTCAGAGTAGAACTGATCTGACTTCATTTAATATTGGTATCTCTGGGGGGAAAAAAAAAGCCATTTAGTGCCTTTTTCTCTAAGTCATCTGGTATCTTCTGCTGTGTGTTTGATCTTTGCCTGCCAGCTGTGCTTGTTCCTGACTTTTCACTTTCCCTGCTGTTCTAACTCTCCCCAACGTACCCCCAACCTCGTTCAAGAAAATATGACAACTACTGTATTTCTTTCTTTCTTCATTTTCTTTCTTCCTTTCTTCTTCTTTTTCCTTTTTTTTTTTTTTTTTAATTTGGAAACTTTACAGTTAGGGCCAGTGATTTCTCAGCCAAAATATAGGAGAAATGATGTTTTCATGCTGGCCTTCTCACAACATCTGTGTAGGTATTGTGACATTTTAAGTTCCTTTTTTTGACAACAAGGAGGAAAAGTTCAAATGGGAAATTGGACCAGGTTTGGTCTGTCAATCTCAATGAAATTAAAGCTATTAATATTCCATTAAAAGCATCGGTGTGCTGTAATAACGGATGACTCTTTTTCTCTTTGAAATAAAGAACATGCAATTCTTAATACATTAATGACAATTTGCAGTTTTTACGTGCAGTTGTTGCATACTCTCTCCTATAAAATGCTTCCATTACACTTAAAATGGCAAATATAAAGTGGATATTAGTAACAGTTACTGTTTTCTGATAGACATAGGAAGACATTGTTCATAACTAAACAAATTACAGATATTTAGGCTACACTCTTAGACTACAGCTCTTAAGGAATTTAAAATTTCCATTTACTTTTTATTCATTTAAATTTTTCCACAGCTGTATTTTGTTATTTTTACTTCATTTCTAGTTGCCTAATGTCCACCCTATTTAGCATTAGCTGGAAATATTTCTGTTCTTTTATAAGTTCCTGTTTGCTCTCTCCAAGTTTGGTATTTTATATCAACTTTATCTTCATGATTATATTCAAGAGCATTTATTCAATGCCCTTTTTCCCTTTCACAAATTCATCCTTACTACCATATACTTATTTATGTAATGCAAGGGTATGTCAATCTTACTTACATCTTATCTTCTCATCAGTTCCTGCACTGATACAGTCTAAATGGGAATTCGAGCTCCCACAAACCCCAAAGTTGCAAGGGTCAGGCAAACATGGTCTACACACAAACTGCACTCAGTTTTTGTTTTGGCTTTAGCTGCTAAATATAGTTTAAACTAATAAAAACTCTGTTAAAGTGTAAATTTCTCCCAAATGTAAATCCTCCACTTCGATCAAAAAAGCTCCAAAGAAGACAAATACAACTGCCTGCTTGCCATTAATACTTGTCCTAGCAAGCAGTAATCTTTGAAGGTAATGCCCACAGCCTTAAAAACAAAATAATAGTTTATGTACAATTTTTCAGAATTTACAATAGCTAATTAAGAATTTCAACAAATCATTTTCATTGTAACACATTATATTAGTTATACTGCGCCCATTTGCCCTTTGCTGGGTTATTAGCTTTCAACAGAGAGTACAAAAATGCTACAGTCTCCTGGTTGATATGCTCAGCTTTCCTTGTTGCCTTAAATCTTGCTCTCTGACTCTTATCAGATATAATCACAACTGAGAACTTCTAAACTACTTCTGGTTGCCAGTTCTGTGTGTACAGAGCCAGCAGCTAAATCTGGAGTTATTCTGTACAGTTATAATGGTTAGTGTTGATAGACTTGCACACACACACACACACACACACACACACCCCACCCCACACCACACCACACCCACTCGTATCTTGCATCTAGTATTTCTTTCCTAGAGCTAATGGCCAAACCTGTGATAATTTTAGTCCTTTGATTCTTCACATTTTCTATCCATTTACTATTTATCTAATTTAGTTCCTTTTTTTTTTTAAATTCCTCTTTATCTCAAATCTATTTCAAAAGTTCCATCAGGATTAATTTCACAGCTGTCTAATAGTTTCAGGCTACTTTCTACTCCAATTCAGGTAATTTCTGAGAGAATCAAGTAGTTGAAGGTTTGCTCCCTGAGACAGACTTCACTGGTGATTTAAGTGAAAAAGTTTGTTTTATAAATAAGCTCTTCCATGAGTTCAGATGAAAATTTTAAAATGTTAGCTTTCCGGGCCTTTCTCTTACTTAATGCCTATAAAAAATTGGATTCCTTGATATAATAAAAATAATAAAAATAACATTGTTACATGATTTAAAACACCAGCTCAGAGGATCTGACAGAGCAACCCATGAGGGGAATCTAACAACTGGCACACAGTACATGACAGTATCCAAAACAAAGTGCAAAAAATCTTTCTTTTTGAGCACTGCATAGTGGAGAAGGAGGAGACAGGAAGTTGGTACTTCAAGGACAATGGTTACAAGAGATGATTCAGGCCCTCAGATAATAGAAGTTAGAATTTTTTTCAGGCAGAGCACAGAGTACAGGTGTGCACAAGTGACAGACCACTTCATCTGCTCCAGAGAACACAATGTTCCTTAAGCTTCTGCTCTCACTATACAGGAAAACAAAATAAAACAAAAAAAGCCTCAACTGTTTAATGGGTCTGATTTTTATTTTGGGGATATCTGCTAGATACCATTTTGCACAGCTAGAACAGAATTTCTTTAGTGTCTCTAAAATAAATGAGATTGCAATTACTTAAAGAAAAGTCTGAGTTCAACATGGAGCGAGTCCATAGTGAAACTATCCTGACAAACAATGTAGAATGAATAGCATGATAAATAGCTGATCTTGAGCTGGTTACTGCTATTTTGTATCAAGAATACTATGTAATTTGTAACTTTAAAAGGGTCAGCTTTTTGAAACTCAGAGCTGTTCTTGGCATACCTGTTTGTGAATGCGAGTCTGAAGCCATAAAACTGGGGATTGTTCAAGAATATCCTACCGGCTGCCCACCTAACCCAAATTCCACAGATATTAAAAAAAAAAAAAACAGCATTGACGTAAAAATGACAGTAAGAAGGATAAGAAAATATTTTCAAAGTAGGTGACTGATAATGGAAGAAAAAGGTATCAATGAAATGAAAGCGATCAGTATGAGCAAGGACATGTAGGCATCTGGAAATACCATGCATACTTCCTCCAATTCTCCCCCATCCAACTCCAACAGGTAGGATGGACATAGGTCTATTTCTAGAGGAAGACTGTAAAATTGTAGATAATGTCATACAAGTTACGAATACTCATATTTCAGCGCAGTACTTGGAATGAAAAGTCAGGTTTTAGTCATCCCATTTGATGTGGATGGAACCCAAAGTTCTACCTCAGTTATAGCACAGAAAAAATAAAGTTTTTGCTACACATAATCCTTTTGAGATCAAGGGCCTCGGTTAAACTTGGTGCTACTTAACAACTCAATTGAAAACTCATACAGAATTGGCAGAGATTACACTGAATGAGTTGAAAACTATCATTGTTGTGTATTTAAATTTTTTTTTTTCCCCAAGCAACATGCAGAGCAATTTCCTTAGAAGTCATTTCCTGGCTTGACACTGGTAAATATTCTTATTAACTTTTTGGACAATTGTATGAAACCTTTGTTGGTACTGCTTTGCAGATCAGTGGGTATTAAAAAAATGAAGGCTAAATTACTATTACAAATCTATGTGGCCCTTTTCATTAAAGGCTCAGCATTCAACAGGTGATGTCAGACTGCTGTCAAATACATTTTGAAAACATTTGAGAAAAATACATGTAGGCTGCCTTAGAGATGAGAGATTAGTTTGGAGAGCACTACTTTGAGAAGGATTTAGTCCATATTACGGTCCACCTCCTAATAAAGAGCTGCCTGTGAAATCCTATGGTTAAACAGGTGTACAGAACACTGAATATACAAAAAGGGAATATCAAAAGCCAATAAGAGCTGTTGTTTCTGTGCACAAAACTATTAGACTGTTGTGTCCAGAATTCAGGGAGAGCGTGGACATGCTGGAGAGCTAAGACATACAGGAGAGTGCAAGGGAGGGCTGAGGAAATGATTTCAAAGCTAAAAACAAGCCTTAAAAAAAGAAGCTTAACAACATTCTGCTTACTTAAGAAATGGATAAGAAAAGAAATCTGATTTCTTTCTCTCTCCAGAGACCCAAAGAAATAACAAATAGCTGGAAAGAAGAGGACGTGCTTTTAATCTGGCAGACAAAGACACAGAACTACTGACTGGAAACTGAATTTAGGTGGTGACATAATTTCCTACCAGTAAGGGTAATTAAAGGGTAAATTAAAGGGTAATTAAAGTTTAGCAGGAAGATGATGAACTCTGGCTCATTTGGAGTGACTGGTTACCTTTCTGAAACATGTTTACTACAGCTTCTAGGAGAAATTTTACAGGCTGGGGCTCAAAGGGAATAGTGGTACTTCATGATTGTGGAATGTGTGAATCTATAAATTCTCCCTTGACTTCCTCTCCTCATAAACTTGGGGGAAGGGGAACTTGCTAAATTATCCCCCTCATGCCCAATACATGCCTAAAGAAAACGGACATAAGTAACTTCAACGGGTCAGAAACTTTTCTGACCCCAGTACATTGGGGCAGATGCATTCTTTTCTACCCTTATTCTTATTTTCCCTAGAATTAGTTCTGAATCATGAGAAATTTGCCACACCAGGCAGGACACCAATCTATGGCGATACAGAGAATTTTCTCAGGTGCCTCACATAATGCTTTATTCCTGTGAGTCGCCAGATTTAGGACCAAAAGGGAATTCTTGCTCCCGTGTTCATTTTTTTCTCTGATCATATTGGGAGCAATAAATCACTCGTCCATAAACGCAAGTCCTCAACTTCTCATTCAGATGAACTGCGAACATTTGTCCTATCGGTTTCCCTCCCCTGCTGTGGTGTCAGGCATTAGCAGAGTATCTTTAGTACAAAACAGTTCGATGACCTGAGAGCAGAATGCCTAGGTAAATTTGGTGGTCTCAATATAAGAGTAGCTGGATGAAGTGTAATGGGCTCATATTATATAATAATACACCATATTACAGTATAATGTATTTTCCAGTAAATTTAGGAATGTATTTATATCATTCTATAATATACAACATATAAACTATAGCAATATATAATAACATGTAACAACTCAGCCTAGATTCTCTGATTGTTCCATCTATTTCCTCCGGCCTTAAACTACACAGAATCTCTGCTGGCTCAGATTTGATTACAGGGCTGAAGTATATGGGAAGATTTAGCTTCTGTATAAATAGCCTTCTGATACAGAAATTTGCAAAAGTAGTCTGGGGCTTGACAGAAAATGAACTCCACTCAGATTTTGTTTGTTTGTCATTTCAATAAGGACACGACTCAGACAGGTGTTTAATCTGACATGTGACATATGAGAAACTATTTTTAAGTGATATTGCAATAGCACCACAAAGCAAAACAGGCTTTTGCATTCCAGCAGAAAATATGATTTCTGATCGTGCAAAGAGCTGAGCTCCAAGTAATGACTGATTAACCAGATGAAGACAGAGATCTATAAACAAACTGCAGCATATTCACAGTAGTCGAGAGACAGATGGAGGTGGTTAAGCCACTTTCTTATGCAGGTATGCAACAGCATATCTGGGACTCATACCATTTTATAATGTGACTCACCATATCATAATGAAAATGCCATAGTGAAGGAGCCTGTCAGGATTCCTATTGTACAAAATACTTCCCAGAGGTTTATACCATCTCTGTTTTTAACTGTACCTGGCTTCATTTCAGTATGCAAGCCATTAACCTGGATGCAGTTTGTTTTATAGCCTGATAAACCTGCTAAACTGCTATTCCAAGTAAAGCATTCAGAGAAGTGTGGACAAACCAAAATCCAAGGCACAATCCGTCTTTCTTACGCACATGTAGGCAGAAAACAAATCTCAATTAAAACCAGAGCAGCATCTTTGCTCATTTCAGGCTTGGCTCCTTTCACTGTTTTTCAGCTGATCAATTTAAGGATAATGGCTGGGTGGTGACTTGCCTGTCATGTTATTTAGCATCATGTTACATATGAAATTGTCCTTTTTGATATTGAGAGCATTTTCTCAGCCCTTCTTGAAGCAATAGGTCTGCCTTCCTGAACCAGTACCTCTTGAATGCTTTACCCCCAGTCTGTCTTATCCTGGTGGCCCACTCGTGTTTTGCACCTAAAGAAATCCTACAGTCTAGGTTGTTGTGATTAGATTAAAGCGACTGAGAAATACTGTTCTTAGAACAAAGCACTACTTATTCACTTCCTCAGCAATAAGAATCATGTAAAATAAATAGTGAAAACAATAAAGAACTATTAACTGTGGGTCTACAACTGATTATTTTTTCTCTCTACGAAGTTCTGCAGGACATTTTTAAGCCCTCTCTGGCTGGATAAAACGACCCTCTGTCCTTGTTTCTCTGCCAGTTGTCTCACTCCCAGTTCCTGGATAGTCCTTGTCCGTTCATTCATCTCTAATCTAAGAGCCTCATTAAGAGCCCAGAGTTAGCTACTGTTTAGCATCTTCCTTTCAATTTTTTTTTTTTTTAAGCACGGTTTGTAAAAATGAAGAAAATATCATAGCTGAAGGGAAATTCTGAAAATAAGGACTTCCATTCTTTCAACTTCCTTCTTGGTTCTTTCTAACAGTCCCTCTCACACTAGCCCTGTGGTAAGTATCCATTTTGAACAGAAATGTAGGTACATACTTTATTCAGAAATAGCCATAGCTCCTGCCCAGCTCGTCACACTGCCTCCTTTAAAAGACTCTCACTTCCTCAAGTCTGTCACTAAAATCTCAGATTTTCAGTACTGTTGCAACTGAGCTGTTACTCACTGGGTCATTCAGAAATTTTGCAGCCATGAAAATTACGGTGAAGTGGCATTAATGACCAACAGATATGAATCTTGTTCCAGTATGTCTAAAGGGGATAGCTTCAACTTCTGTCTGTGCTCAGTTAGTGAGAAGTTTAAAAAAGAACCTGGATGTTACCATATTTTTCAAAGAGCAGAGAGAAAATGGTAAGCAAATATGAAGAGAATAATTGTACTAAAGTCATTTAAGGAAGAAATACAAGATATCTTTTCCCAAGTATGCCTTTGTTCCCTTTCACAGCCATCCTCAGCCCTCCTTTCTGAAGGAGCTCTTGCCCCATTCATTAGTGAGATCCTAGCCCATCATTCCCAGTCGACTCATTCACAACTTCTGGTACCAGGTTGCCACACACCTCTTTATTCAGAAATGACTAGACACTTTACGGACCAAACTGATCCCTACATCACATGAATCTTTAGAAAGCGTCAGGTAGACTTTTTTTAAAAAGGTCTTATGCCCCTATTAAAGGCTTATTTTGTTTAAGCCTAAGTGAGTCAGCAACAGTTTTCCTCTGTAGTCAATGGGTGATGGGAAGCTCCAGAGAATGATTCACTCTTCTTAGCTGGTTAACCTAGAGGTATGTATCTCATTTTGAAGTTTATAGACATGTTTCCAAGTTAAGGTGTTTTAACCTATCAGGGAGGCAGGATGTAAGATGCATCCTAACACTTAACATTTTTTCACTTGCTAGCAGAAGCAGGCTAATGACTGGGGGGACATACCAGTCTCGCACAGGAAGTCTGTTCACCTACTTAATGGCTATAGATTTTGCTACCCGGCTATAGATTTTGCTGCAAGCTCAAAGCATTGCAACACCTCTACCCCTTTGTAGATCTAGTTAAAAGTAACCTTCTTTGTTGACAGAAGAATATGTTGAAAGGAAAGAATCTAATACCAAGATGCAAATTTATACCTTCCAGATCTGATATACAAACCAGGTTTGATATACAGCCAGTTTCATACACCAACCCCCTTAAGTAAATTGCTACAAAAAGATCTCTTCAGTGAAGCGTTCTTATTAACAAGAAGTTTTGACCCCTGTGACTTACATCATACACTTTTTTTTTAATGAGAATGTCAGGTATCACTAAAATATCTAGGAAAGGTGGATATATTACATACAAACTTTATCAACAAACTTTCTCACTGAAAATGAAAACAGGTTTGTTAAAATTAATTTCATGAAGCCATAAAAATATAAAATCAGAAGTTAAATCTCTTTCAATTTTTTTACTAGTTGCAATCTTTCCTAATTACTCTGTGAGAGACTAGCATCAGGCTGGCTACCATGTAATTACAGAGGTCATTCTGCTACCCCAATTTTTATTTCACTGGCCATGTTGCATTCTATATGACTGTTTGTCATTCCAATCCAATTAATTTTTGACTTTGTCAGTTAATTCAAACTACATTTCACAGATATGCGGTAGTCCTAAAACAGAAAATCTCTTGCAAGTTTCATGAAAGTGGTCACCCAGATGGGTAGGAAGGATGCTATTTGTGTCCCTACGGAAGAGCAAGTGTCATAATAAGGTCAACCCTTAAAAAAAAAATCCACAAATGAAACAAATCTGTGGATGCCAGGAACATATAAAAGTTTCAGTCAGAAAACACACATTATCTAACCTTGTAAACTCCAAATAGAAGACATGAGGTCATCTGAAATCAGCCTTCATTAGCTCTGCTGCTCATAGAACTATTAATGCCAGCACACTATGACCTTTTTTCCAGTCTCCTGATTTTGTTGCTAGACAAGCTATCTTAAAATTAACAGTAATGTACTAAAAACTGCAAAATATCACATCATTCCTGTAAGATACAAGTATATCATCCTGAATTGAACAGAACAGAATTGAAATTTATGGAGACATTCAGCCTTTTTTACATCATTAATGTTAATTAGAGAGTTAGTATCTTCAGTCATTCAAATCTATACCTTTTTTAGGATTCCTTTTATTTCTAATGTTCCCTGAACTTCTTCCTGTTACCATTGCATTGCTGGCCACATATTTTTTCACAGATATAAATATTGTTGCATATGGAATTTATATTTCATAGATTCCAATTGCTATTGATTTCTGCCTTACCCATTTTCCCCTGACATTTATACACTGGCACTGATTCTTTATGCTAAGTTCTTCCCTTCACTAAGGCTGAACTTTATATTTTTTTTCTGTTGAAGACTGCTTTCATAGTCAAACAACAAATCTTCTCCTTAAAAACTCAAAATTTTAACTTAATTTTTCTTTTAATATCTCTAATCCCTGTGAAGTTTCCTAATAATAGGCCTTGTCTTTAAGGTACTTCAAAACTGCAGCAATGTTTACGAATATATATTCTTTACTCCTTGACACTTTCTCATGCTTGCACATACTGACTGAATGTATTCAGCCTATTGTCACTGGTCTTGAGGCAACCAATGATTTCCATTGTATCAATTAATGTATCCTTATCCTTCCTAAAGGTAACTTCTGAAAAAGTTTATGCCATACGGTATGGCAGAGAGGAAATGAGACACTCATTTTTAAAAGGTCTCCAGGAACGGACATCAAAATTGTCACCAGCCACAGCAAAAGCTGTCAAAAGATAAGAGAGAGCTGCTCACTGATCAGTAATTCTGTCATTGATTAAAACAGAATGGATACAGGTTAGGAATAGCTGGGCTGTTTTTATAATGGATTTTTCTGGAGAAGAGTATACTGGAGTGGTTCCAAAAAATCTGTTTTGTTCATCATATTCAAAAATTACATAAAAAAGCTGTGAAAACTGAAGTGGCAGTATTTCATTTAAAGTTATTCAGGACAATAAAATCTAAAGGTTACTGCAAAAATCGCTTAAAGATCTCATTATACTGAGTGATTAGATATAAAATGGCAGAAGAAATTAAGTATTGATAAATGCAAAATAATGCATATGACAATAATTAAACTTAAGTATTGATAGTCATTAAAATATTAACAGTAAACAGCTCTAAATTATTAGTCATTCAAGAACACTGAATGGTATTTTTACAAATGGCATACTGAAAACATCAAACTGATGCCCAGTTGCAAGCAGAAAGAATGTTAGGCGGTAAAAGAAAAAGGTACTAACACTGAAAATATCAGTCTGCCTTTCAGAAGAATGCTGCTTCTTCACTCACTGAAAAGAGGCTGCTCTGTGCAGTCCTGGCCACTCCATCAAAAAAAAAAAAAGTAGTAATCTAAGGAAGATACAGGAAAACAGTATGAAGGATAATCAGAGGTGTGGCACAGCCGTACACAGACAGAGGAGATAAAAAATCTGTTGCTTTTAGCCATGCATGAATAATACAGGCACTCACATCAAGTATAAGGCAGTTGGTTTAAAACAAAAGGACATTTTTTTTGTTACATAGAGTGCACATTTAAACTATCAAACTCATCACCACCTGATATTTTTGAGGCCAAAAGCTTAACTAAGGTTCAAAAGAAAGCAATAAATAAATAAGACAAGATGGTCTGGATGCAGCTGTGAAAAGATTCAGTTTTTGACTGCTGGAAGCTGAAAGAACATAACAGGGGAGAGATTATTTTGTATGTGTGCTTTTTATTTTATGCTTTCCTAAGCAACTAAAGTAGGCATTGTCAGAAATGAGCTACATTGACCTACGCTACATTACAAAAAAGACAAACAAACAGAGTTTAGAAATGCCACCAGACTTCTTTTTTTCTTAAACATAGTCTGAGTAGTATTGACAGCAGGCTTTTAGATTTGAATTAAAGGAGGAAAATAAACTTGTTATTTGAGTCTACCTCCATGAACAAATTAAACTCAAAAATCCCATTATCATTTTACTAAAACAAGTGAAACAAAGAGATAAAGTAACTTGCATACGCCACAAACCAATTCCCTGAAAGAGCTAAAACAAATAACTTATCTCCTTGCTTCCAGTCTCATGTTTATAACCCCAGGATTTTCCTTTTCGTTCGTCACATTGAAGGCTAAAAAAATTATGGGACTACCACATACAATGACAACACATAACAGCATCTTGCACATCACTTTTTTGTCATCATTATAAAGTAATTCTTTGCATGAAAAGCAATTATTTTAGATACATTTTATGCCTACTTTTATGTAGAAGCATATGGAATTTTATTTTCTGATTGTGAAGACGGAGCCTCTTCATTGTATTCAATACTCAACCTTTATTGCCATTCATAAGCTGGCAACATTTTTACTTCTGTCACCTCCTAATTCTAAAATGAAATGATAGAAATGTAGGAGGTTCTGGTGGTCCCTGCGAAACAAAGGGGTTTACACAGTTTAATGTGCAATGCCAAGTCCAATTTCTTGCTGAATGTTACAGATCTAGCTAATTCTGCGGTGCAGAAACCTGGAGTAATACTTCAGGATTCAAAACTTCAAGGCATGAATTTTATCACTTACAACCAAATCACTGCTTCAGATCCATCACTGGGGAAAATCTACATCCTTGCAACAGTAAACGGTAAAACAAGCCAACAAAATTGCTTAGCAGTACAGACTTGCCAAACTAGTTGTAAATATTTCTTTAAACTACAGCCCTGTCTCAGTAACGTGCTCAGATTAACAGTCTACGTAAAATACCGAATCGGGTTAATCCGAAAAGTAAAGCAATGGGCTGGCTCAAGTAGTAACAACACACCTTTTATATTGATTCCTTTGGGTGTCAGAGAAAGATCACCAAGGGATTGGTCATCACAGACTAAGTATGCCTCTAGGATATCTAAAAAGGTCTTCATCCACTTAAAATAGAAGTATCAACCCTTAGAACAAATGCAGGATTGAGAAGTGGTTATATCACCCTGACGCAGCTAGCGGAAAGGTGTTTCTTGGCCTGGTAGGCAAACAGGCAATGGGCTCATCATGACACAGATTTAAAGACACTTGCACAGAGAGCAAGTGGCTTTTGTTCTCTCAGCCATAGTAAGAATTACAGGCTCTTTGGTTTGTTCTCCTTTTTGTAGCTTCACAGCACAGGTAAGATCAGTAGTCTGTATTGCATACCAGTAAGCACATAAAACTTCTGTTAACTGAGAAAGGCTTGTGTTTTATTTTTAATTCAAAAAGGCCATCTGTGTAAGTTTAGTATATGCCTCTCGCAGCAAACCTCCATCTTGAGGTACAGCCTTAGGATTTTTGGTTTTTGTAATTAAAATGAGTGATCTAAACTATGCATCTTCAACGCTGCACAGCATGCTGTTAGATTAAGCAGTCAAGTATTCCAGAACAACTCCACAGTTCAGAAAAAGTACAGGACCACAAGTTATTAAAACTCTCTTGAGTACCTTTGTGTTGTATTTTGAACATGCCATTACAAAACAATTATAAATAAGTAATGCTTAGAAGAAAAGATGTGAAGCTGTAACATTTTAGGCCTCAACAGAATATCCAACAATTTCTTTCCTCGATTATCAAAATCTGTGTGTAAAAATGCCAGAGAAGTTGTATACTGGGAAAAACAGAGAACTCTTGTCAAAAGCAAAACAGCTGCTGGAATGATATCCTTACCACAGTTTTTAAATAATTTCTTTAGTGAGTATGCAAGTACGTTTGCAGAATGTATAAGCATAAATTATTTACTTTTAAGAAATATAAAAGGCATCTATTCTTAGAAATGGAGCAAGGCCACTGCTTACTGTCACAGGGAAATGTGCCTATTGAGATACCTTTGAAATAGGACAAAAGGACTGAAAATAAAAAAGTAAAAATATAGCCAGTTTAGAAACAAAAGGAAGATTACAAAATCATCGAATGTGAAATAATATGTAAATAGAGATTTCATGTTATACTGTAGCACAGAAGAAATTCAGATCACTAATGAAAAAAAGGTGCAAAATAAATGCCTTATACCTACATATACTTGCTACATTACAGTTAAAACATGGTATTATTCCTGTATGCTGTATACACTGCAATATAGCCAGCACAACATGACACAACAGATCACTGGTAAATTTGGTCTGTAGTATATACAAGTTACCATATATATGATATGTAAGTTTGAAATAGAAATACATCTTTTGAAACATTAGCTAGAAAGCGACTTTCAGAGATTAAATTCTAATTTAAAATTATTTACCTATTCCTGCTGAAATAGACCGGTATCAAAGTCTACTTTCCATTTCCCCCAAATGTCCAATTTTTCATGCCAGCCTTGGGTATGAATAACTTCCACTATGAAATCAGTAACTTTTTACTTTGATGAAAGGCTCTTTTTCCTCAATAACTTTTCATCGCTAGATCGGAAGACTGAAGAGGTGATGTTGAAAGCTGGATCAGGACATTATTGAGAAGAAAACCATTTTTATCAAAGTAGTCAAGAAACATGAAAGGATTGAAAGTTAAATACCCAATAGGGTATCTAACAAGAAGGTTTTGAAGACACTGTAGAATTCACAACAGCAACGTAAAAAAGCCTGCGTTCACCTGCTGCCTAACAGCGCTAGGCATTTCCTTTATTAAAGCATCAGAGATAGCTGGGGCTGCGCTTCTGCAGGTGCAGAACTGCCTGTCTGAGCTGAGCTGAGCAGAGCAGAGCAGCGCCGACGTGCCGCCGACGTGCCACCAGGACGCGGGAAACAGCCTGCAGCCCACCCTGCCCTTCCTGATGGATCCGATCTGATAAACACACTCGGACAATACAGTCAGAGGATTGCAAGCGATCATCCACTGACTGAACCACATTAAAGGACCACGTGTTTCTTCCCAGTTCCAAACATTTGCCAAGAGGCATCAATTTAAAGCAAATATATTGGGCTAGAAAAATGTATGCGGTCAAATAATCTGAGCAGTGGCTCTTAAACTGGTAATTGGTTCAATTTCTGATCATCTGATCACACAGTTGTAAACAATATTTTAAAGTGGTCATGGTGCAGCAGCTGCAACCTGTTCTCTACATAATAGCCTGCTATTAGGGAGCACTCACACAGAAAATGAATGATCAGTAGCTGCTTCCCTCCCCTCCTCTGCCCACCCCAGGGGATGCTAACTATCTCAAATAAAAACACATTGCTTACAGGGATAAACATGATTATCAGAAGGAGATTTTGTGTTAAGAAGCAGGGAAATCCTAAAGACTGTATAACTCCTTCCTATGTGGAAATGAGAAATCGTTCAGCAAATATATTTGCTCTATATTCAGGTATAAACCCAGAATGATGTGATCAAATCTGATGCTGTAAAGCCTTCTTTACTATTAATGAACACGAAATACTGCATTTTAGTGGGTACGGGCCTTTTTAAGTCGGCAGAGCTAGAAAAGACTCTAAGCTATTTTTCCCTAAATTGGTTATTTTAACCTTTTACTTCACTGTCCCTGGTTCCCGTTTGGAGGCACCAGGACATGATGTCAGCTTTAGCCGCCACACCAGCAAGGCGTCAGAAGGGTTCGACATTTCGATACCTAAGGATTTTATTCAATCTGGGTTTGCTGTACAGTTGCTTCTGCAGAACGCATCTCCCCCATCTGTGGGACAAATTGCAGTCATTATATATCACCGATGCTAAAGGTTCTAGTATCTGAGAAAAAAACAAAAAAAAGGAGAAAGAAAAAAAAACCCAAAGAGTCAGGAACAGCTGTCTGGCTGTGACAGAGTAGTGCGTGATTTCCTGTAACGGGCCTGGCAGCTCCCTGGAAGCTGGTAGGGAAGGGGCTGCCCGTTCTCCGAAAGCAGGGCGAGGGGCGCAGGGCAGGGAGCACTAGGAACCCGTGCGGGCAGCCTCTCGGTCGGCCTGAGAGCGCTGCCTGCCAAACTAAGGTGTGAACACGGCCCCCGCGAGTACACGAGCCATCGCCGGACTTCCTTTCCAGCACCCCTAACTCCTGCTCTGCAAATACACACTAGAAACGTAACCTCCCACCAACTCTTAGGCCTTTCTGCTCGTATTTCCCATGGAGCTAACGTGTGATAACGTGCATTACCTGAGTGTCAACTCCCTTATTCCCTTACCAGCTCCCCAACTCCAGTACGGCCCTTTACCTTAAAGCCTAGGCTGCAAGGAGCATTTTTTGGTCTTTGTTTTCACCTTAGTAAGGCTGCCAAAAACCCAGCTGTGGCATTCAGCCGCGTTTCACAGCTTTCAGGTACCAACCCCTAGTGAAGCAGCCCTGCCCCTAGCTCCCCCACAGCCCTCAAGCCACTGGCAAAACGGACGTAGCAGAGGGTGAACCAAGCAGCTTGGTTTTAAAAGTTTGCCCATCCCTGCTGATGCTCTAGGTTCAATCGCTCCTTTAAATCCCTGCTGGAGGGCCCCCGAAAGGCCACCTGAGGCAGAGGCGCTCGCTGCTTTGAAACGCAGCGGCATTTGGAGCACCCGCTGCCAGCTGCGGAGACTGTTCTCTCTTTCCAGGTGTGAGGTGAAACCTTGGCCAGTAAAAGTTTTAATACTGTTCTCGGGCAAGAGCAAAGGTGAAAATTAAGTAATCACATTTGAAAAGAAAGTCCTTGTTTGCTATATTTTTTTCTTCAGCTAACAATTTGTTCAGTTTTTTATTCCCTTTTTTCCTCCCTCCTATTCCATACTCTCATGTTCTTCTCTTTTTCCGTTATTATGTTTTTAGGCATTTATTTTAAAATTGTCTCATTAAAACTTACAGACAAATTATCAATCCTCTATCATACTGAAAGAAGCAGTTTGTGTAATTTCTGAGGGCAATATTTCACTTCTATTTTAAAAAATTCATTTAGCAATGTGAAAACTCATTTGTATAGTTTATTACATCCTTGATTTGGTATAAATTCTACTTTTCCATTCCTATAACGCAATTCTAATATTCACTGCTGCAATAAATTAGCTCTCATAAACAACAAAACATCATAAAACAAATTGAAGAGATGCTGTAAACAGGGAACAAAAAAATTATCTAGTGCAAGCTTTTTGAGTGTAAACCCCTTGACATATGTTGTAACTAGCCAGTTAATAATTGCTTTGTAAATTGTTATAAATCTGAACTGAAGAAGAGAGGGGATAAAACTGACAAACAAGTCATAAATTATGATTGTTACTTGTTTGGAGTGATCATTACTACTGCCAAGCAAGTTCAAAATCTTATAACAAAGAACCTCATTTTTAAAATATTTCCTCCAGTGTAGCTATTATACTTGTGTTGGAAAATTCATATAATCCTCTGAATAAACAACTATATCATACAAAATGTATGTTTGTATAGATTCTGAATATTTAAAACAAACTGTAACTTATTTCACTCTGTTACACAAAGCAACCTTTATTTAGTATTTAGTATGCATAAGCTCTGTATAAATTTTTAGCATAAAAATATCATGAAGAAAATAATTTTGGAGAAAAACAATTTCAGAGGATTGAGAGTGTTTGAAGGAAAATCAATAGACAAGAAGGTAAATATTTCAGAAAGTGATATATTTAGTACAAACAGAAATTAAAAGATTTTTATTCCATTTTGTATTTCTTCTATTTCAGAGCATTTTATATTCTGAAGCATTTAAGGTTCCCAGCTTTAGAAAATATTTGAATGTTTACTTATGTAGTTCCCTAGCTAATGGAGGATTGCTAAACTGTTGTCTGAGTCAGGACTAGCTCTATAAACAGAAATATCAGTTTAAAATCTGAGGAATCTTTTGCTTGCACTGCTCACCCTGCTTGAAATTCATTAACTTCTTTAGCTAGTACATAAATCACTGCGCATACTCAAATGTTTTTACAAATCAAAACATTCAAAAATCCTGGAAGTGTACTCACAGTAATGACTAATGTTTGCAAACAGAAAAATAAATAAATAAATCCACTCTTCCTTCCAAAAAGCCAGGAAGGAAAGGAAAAAGCAATGATAAAATGAACAAGACAAAATGTATCAGATATATTGGGGGATCAACTGTGATAATAAATGCCTGCTCAGCATCTCCCTCAGATAAACCTCAAACAGACCAAATTATTTTTCGCAAGCCACAGATGCTTAAAGAAACAGAACTATACACAGTCAGAGAAGAATGCTATAAGCTACTCACAGGAACGAGGAATTTTTTTATTTCTTCCAAGGCATGACTCATACGAGAATATGCTTCCCCAGGTGGAGCAAACACTTCAATTAACACGTGAAGCTCATCACTCAAGTGTGCATATTTGGCTTCTCCACTTTTCCTTAGTTCTTCCTCCTATGAAAAAAAGGTGGGCTTTTTTTAGAGCTGAGAATCTACTAATTTTATATTGATTTCGCATTTACAGAGAAGATGGCAAAGTGACATAATATAAGGAGACTTTTAAACCCTTTGAAAAATAAGTCTAGTACAAGCCACTTAAAGATTTAAAAATAATTTGTGAGTGTTTGAATGATAAACACAGCATAATTATCACCTACAACAGATTTTAATCAGCACAGTGAAAAATGCTAAATACTCCAGAACTGAGTAGTGAAATAATAACTCTATAAGGTGAAAGATGCATTAGCCTGCCGGAATCTTAGCTGTTCACAAAAAATAAAATAAAGGTCCGTTCACCCACTTTGAGGCATTTCAGCATATCAGACTATTCATTGAAGTCTTTGACTTATTTAATTAATTCCTCTAGGCTGTACAATTTCAGTATCACTAAAGGAAAGCATGCCCTATATTTCTATTTGAGTCTTGATGTTTGAGTTTCAGTACCGGTTCCTGTATATGTTACCTATACACTCTTGTGTACCCCAGTTAAAATGGTGATTCACTTCACCTGGCTTTATTAGACAGTCTTCGTGTCCCAGTTTTCCATAACACAGGCCTAATAATCCTACTTTGCATCAAAGAAATGTTCTGAAACTTCAATCTACTTTTTATACAAGGCTTTGAATGCAAATTGTAATATACAGTCGTAGTAGTTACCTCTGCATAAAAAGCAAGGATATAAAGTAGTGACCGTGTTAATGCTATTGGCTATGGCAACATAATGCAAAATTTATGTCATTACTATACAAGACTATACAACTCATCAAGAAATGCTGAGTTGAAAATTCAGTCTTCAGAAATATTTTTAGAAAGGTAACTTTGAAGAAAGTATGCATGTATATCCTCACTCTATAGACAGCAAACAATCAAAAAAGTAAACTAATTTGTTTAAAATTGGCTAACAAGTACAGCTTCTTAGTATATACTACAATAAATCTTTATCAATATTTTGACATCTTACATACAAAAATTATAATATATGGTAATTGCTAGTCACTTAGATAGAATAATTTCACTTTAATTTACACCATTTTAGTCTTGTCCGACTTAGGGCATTGATTTGTAACACCAAAAATATCTGCACTGTGCTGTTTCATGCAATATGCTCCTACAGCACATAGTTGTTTTTAAGTACAGTAAAGATCCAGCCTGAAGGACTTTCTGATTTTTCCCAGAATATATAATAGTTGCATCCTTTAGCTCCAAAATCCTGGATCTGACTCCATGTTGAGTAAGAATTTTGGAGATTATGATAAAAATTATTACTTAACAAATGCGATCCAAAATTTCATTTTAAAAGTTGAAAATACAGATAATCTTTTTAAATTTAAAACCAAAATGAAGAAAACTGCATAGATGATATAAGCTTGTTATCTTACATTAGAGTTAAAATATCTTTCACATTATAGCTATACCACTGAAAGCTCATTGTAATGTACACAGGAATGACAGTAGAATATAACTGGCTGTCCTGAGATGTTACAGGGTTTTTCAGTTTGCTGGAAAAAATACATGATTTCAGGTTCTAGAATAATTTGATGCCAAGTGTCTCAATAGGATTAAATAACTGTAATTGTAAAATGGAAACCCAGTAATTTCTGTAAACTTCTTTCACGTTGCTTTATTAGGTCTCCTAAAATAAACACCAAAAAACCTCTCAAAATTATCTTTTAGGATAAAACTACTAACAAACTTTGCCAAAAATATAAACTGAATTTCTTCTCCAAATGCAGAAAAGGCAAAATAATATTTAGCTCACTATTTTAATGAGGATTTTGCACAGTTAAGACATCTGTAATGCATTTTAATAATGCACACCTCTCTCACAGAAAACTAGATATATGCTGTTTGGTGGTAACAATGGTGAGAATGTTTCTCTTTTGTTCTCTCAACCAGCTCAGAAATTCTTAAATCCATCATTTTATAACCTCCTTCCTCGGCTCAGAACATGCTTTCTCTGTCACTACTCAGCAGCCGTTTCTACAGCTGTTAGGAATAACAGGCTAGGGCAATGAGATTCTTAACATTTATTTCTGGAGACATTTAAAGATACTTTTTTCCCATGGAACACATAGAGTTAAAAGACTGAATTTTCACATGGTACCTATTCCCACAACATGGTTAAATGTTCAGAATATGGTTTGTCTTTTACTGCAAGTGTGTGTGCTGACAGAAGAGAGAAATTGCAAAATTGCTGAAGGAAAAGCATGGAAGAGTACGAATTCATAGATCATGTGAATGTTGCAGCAAGATCTGTTTCCCTTATCAACGAATGTGATTAAGTCTTCTAGGCCTAAATGTAGCCTTACATTCAATGTTGTCTCAGGTGTCAGGCATCTAACAGATGAAACAATAGATGCAACCTACTGTTGAGGAGACGCTCCTCTGGCCCGGACCCAGTGATACACTTTTCCGCACGGAGTACGGCTGCCCAGGCTCTCCCAGGAACATAGCAAGTTGGACATTGCCTTTTCGTGTCTTCACTAGCAAGTGCCACAGCCCGACAGGAGCAGCCTTGCACAGCAAAATGGCTAGTGCTGACATCCAGACTGTGTATATTTAGCATTATAGCACTGTCTATATCTAGCATTTCAAAGGGTTTTACTTCCTGCTATTTCTTAGGACCCAAGCAGTTTTGGATTTATAAAGTGAATGAAATAGATTCATTCAGCCCAGGGAATCCTGGACTTCTGGATCAGTGACAGCCATCTCTCTAAGTGCTGACCCGCAGGTTAACTATATATTTCTTGCTTACTTCCACTTCTGGTGCAGCACAGCACAGGAAACTCACAAATCACCCTTCAGAGACCAATTACCCCCAACTCCCAATCCTCATCCGTTCCCTTCTGCACGCCAATTCCCTTCAACTTTCCAAACAGACAACGTTATATCCCATATCCATAACCTGCTACCTGCATCAGACTTCCTTCATCCCCATCTATTGCCTTGAAGTCTGTCAACCAGTACTGTAGATCTCTTACCCTTAACCTGATGCGTGGGTCCTTAGCCCACTCCCTCACAAAAACTAACAGATATTTTGAAACATGCAATGTGTTTTATAATTTCCAGTTGAATAAAGCAGGGAAGACGAATTATAAAACTCTATAGCACATATTTGAGTAGTAGTGACCTCTGCAAAAGTGAAGCGTGTGAGTGATACGAACACAAATGCCAAGAAAGATGATGAATTCTCTCTGCATGAGAAAGCAGTCTTACAAATTTAAAAGGATGTTTCCTGACTAATTTCCGACTGGAACCTAGACCAAAACACTTGAGTAAAACTACTAGAAGGAACTTGATGGAATAATTGGAATTTGCATAGCAAACAAAATTACACAATTCAGAATGATGAAAAGAAAGTGTCCTGAGAAAATGGAAATGACAGAAAATCCAAGAATAACAGAAGAGAGACCTGTAGCAGGAATTGTATAGAGATCTATTTCATAAATGTAACACATGAAACTTCCTATATTGTAACAAATACAGCTATGAAAAACAATATGAGAATCGCAGTAGGTTTCGTATCTTGCAAGAATTTGCAAATATAAAAATAGTGCACAGCACAAAGATGATAATCACAGTACTGTTGTTGTTACAGAGGCATTTTTTACAGGATCAACAGACAATGCTACAGAAGAAAATTAATGACCATGCAGTTTGACAAACGCAAACCTATTAATTTTTAATCTGTACACAAATGCAAAACCCAAGATGCTCTCTGTAACATTGATATTAGCAAAAATAGTAAGTGAACTAAACACATGATAGGAATACATGACAGGAAGTTAACCAGAACAGATGTTAATTCTCATTGGTACCTGTTCTGGGGTTAAAAAGCTTTTAGGTCCCAGGTCCTATCAAGGAACAAAGTTCCCCGGGGAAAAAGAGAACAAAAAACATCTGAGGAATGATTTGAGAATGCATGAGAGGGAACAGTTCTCAGCAAAGTACAGAATAAAGTTAAAAGAGCTTAGGCATCCCTTGCTTCCTGCTTTTAAAGAAGCTATTCTTACTTCAATGAGAAGAATAAAGAAGATGAATATGCTCAGTATATGACCAGTAGAGCTAAGAGAAAGGGTGTACTCCAAACATTTGCAACACCTGCAGTCAGCTACAGACAATCCATAATTAAATATAGATATGTAAAACAGAACATTGCTTACAACAGAGTAAATTTGTGGAGATACAGATGGCAACAATTATTTTTGTGTACTTGAGGTGTCACCAAAATTCTAGTAGTTACCTAGGTGAAAAGGAGCAGAGATTTGAGTACATTCAGCACTGCCTTTTGCAATACAGCCTCTACAATTCAAAGGTGTTTTATTTATCTCCTGATACATTTCCTAACGAACTACAACATTTTAGTTGCAAAACGTATTAAGTGGTATCTAGATTATATTTTTGTTTAGATAGGTGAGAAAGAAGACAAAGACAAATAAGTAGGAGAACATGGACATAGTATGATCATCGAGTAATTACTGAAGGAGCCCAAACAGCTGGGATGAATGTTAAATGAGCAAAAAATATAATTCTGTGCAAAGGAAATAAAACGCCTAGGAGAAAGGTTAACATATTAAAGTGATAGATTGTACCAAAATTGAAGCTACAACCAATGACTACAACCAAGTAGTGATCTATGCACAAATTGCCTGCTAGAACAGAGAGCTATTAGTGCAGAGACAGAATTCACAAACCCATTGTGCAAAGATATTCAATGAGTATAATACACAGATGTCAATAAAAAGTTTGAAAAACTCATGCAGTAAATTAAAGATCCTCAAGAAACGTGCGATTGCCATATCTAAACATGCTTCCTATGAAGATTATTTTCACCTTAAAATTTATGATCAAATCTGGTAGCTGCTGCATTCAAGGTGCATTCAGTTCCAGGAAGAAGACCTGGCCTCAATTCATATGAGTACAAAATGCCATGTTCTGATTTATGAGAGGCTAATTACCAATTTGTTGCATCCATGCTACGAAATAAGTTGTTTGAACTCCCACCAAGCTGTTATGCTCTTAGTATGGGCAAAAGGAACATACATCATACGCAAGGCCAAAAATTCATTTTTTGTCTAAATAAAGTTTTAAAAGTCTAATTAAAGAATCATTAGTAGCCTAGTTCCAATGATGCTAGCACTTGCAGTTCAAACTGCATGCAGGTAAAATGCCATATACACACATTTTCTCATGCTTACCCCTTTCTGGTGTTACACTCACCCTCCCACTGCCCCTGGGGGTGCTGAGGTTTCCGGCCTTAGTCTGGGTGGAGGGCATGACTGTGCAGTGGCAGCATCTTGAGTCCTTTGCTGCAAGAAGTATTTATATGGATGTTGATAAATCTCTTCCTCTCTCTAGGAAGCACCTGGGGTAACTTTTAGCTATGTTAACAAGCTACATACGTTGCCCTTTCTCCACTGTTCTTCAAATCCATGTCACATCAAATTCACTATATGCATCACTAGTTACATTCATATTTACTATATGTTTTATTTATGCTGGACACTTGTTCTTTATTGTCTTTGTTACTTCCAAAACGGGTTTTACTCAGCTCCCAAGGTTGCATTCCTTTGATGACCAGGGACTGACCCTGGGGAATTGTTTATTGCCCTGGGATCTTCCACGTCATCCTGTGCCTCTGCTTTCAAGGCCTCTGCTGTCTTCCCACGCCCGTAACTCCTCTACGGTGTGTTTTTATTCAAGGGTCATAGATAGCCCATTCTACACATGATAACTACTTACTATTGCTATCTCTTAGTTACAAATGCGTATTAGTGTTACACCACACTTGTATAAATCTAGGCAAAAGCTAAAGCTACACAGATAATAATCACGCAGTCATTAGAAAATTGCCATTAGAACTGAAGAAGTGAAAGGGAAGCTGCATGGAAGACCAAGGCAGGTCCAGACCCAGCCTGGCAAGTCCCACGGCCTGCGTTGCTAGCTTAACACAATGCCTGTGGTGTCAGTGGAAAGAAAACATAAAATTACTTATTGCCATTGCTGAAAAGGTCTGAAAAATACTCCTGGGTAAACAGAAACTTTTTTTTCCCAGCTACAAATGTCTAATTTTCAATCTAAATACAAAATCTAGAAGTGGTCTGCTGGTTTCATATACGCTTGGTAATTCAATGAAGCACGTTTCAAAAATAGATGTCAATCTGACACGCTTGTCAATATGAGGGTTTTAAAAAAATGATTTGGGCTGTACTCAAATGTGGGTGGTGATTGCCTGAGCTACTGCGTAGGATGAGATTCTGTGCAAAGTAACTAGCACTAATTAGCACAGATTCTGTTGCCAAACCTCATCATTGCTTTAAGAAGGGGTCCTCAGTAGGTTATACAGGATTTTGTTCAACTACACCAGGTTGGTGATACCTAAGGTGTTACACCAGTATGTTCAAAAGGATAAATACAGTTAATTTAGTGTTTTTAAAAAACTAAGAGAAGACTAGAGATATTTTATAATGAGAGATGACACTGTAAGAACTTTAAAAGCTTACTGTGTTTGTCAAAATAAAGTAATGGGCCTGTGGCACAAGAAAAAAATAAGATTCTTTGGAGCAAAGTAGATATAGATTTGTTTACACTGGTTGCAGGAAACATGTTTTCTTCTCCTCTGCTATCATTCTCACTTTCCTGAAATCATCTTACTACCTCTATTACATCTATCTAGCTCTATGTATTTCATTGTACATTGAGCCAAGTTTTCTTGTTTTTTATAAATTTTAATCCCTTTTTCCAGAGACAGAGAGGCTGAACAGTCACCTTAACGTCATAAAACTGCTAGACTAGAAAGTTCTACTAATATTTCAGACAATCCAGTAAGCTGACTGATGATAAATTACCTGACCTGTTTTGAAAAGAAGGTTGCCTGTATTTATGTTAACAATTTAGAAGGTTCTCTATACCAACAATAATAGTAGATTTTCAAAATATATACAGTTCTTACTATTCTGGAAACATTAATCTTGAACTCTAATGATGAACTAAACACAGTGCTCCCCAAACCTGTATTTAATCAAAAAATAATATGTTCCATTTCAAATATACAAAAAGGAAAATATAAATTAAATATCAATATCTTTATTTTTTTTCTTCCATGTCAATAACTGCATCATTATTTCTATTGGTTCTATAAGAATGCAATTTTCCTCTCAAGGAATACATAGACAGAGTATTTGCATCAGATTTGCAGAGGGTATTCTGTCTTTAAGTATGGGGTTTTATGTGAAAAATAAATGTTTCAAGTTGTGAATGAATTCTTTTGCTACGCTTTACACTTCAAACTGAAATAAAAATTAACTTCAGTTGTGCAGTAATCAAGTACTTTGAAGAGTTTACTTTTGGTAAAATGAAGGAAATAACAGCGTATTCCTACCTTAAAACATTTTGAAAGGAAAAATTCTTGCCTAAGCTACTTTATGTGTAAGTAAAATGAAACAAATTGCATTGTATTCCCAAAGGCGAGTCAGCACAGAGTTTATGTCTGCTGTGTACCCTTTGACTATGAAGCAGGCTGAGGTGTCAGTTTGGCATTTCATTTAGTCATATATTTAAATCCAATTTCGTGATGAAAGATTTAAGTGCACACTTAAAGATAACTGCACGCTTAACTATCCATTTGATGAAGGACGCTTCCCCAAATACAGGCCTACAGAATAAAGTCACTGAAGCACTTAGGCATAACTTTGGTGCCTAATTGCTATTTTAGGTGCCTACATAAATAGCTCCAGACCTTGCCTGATCTAACTGCACAACCTACACATTTGATTTATAGCTACAAAAGAACTGAAATGCCCAGGATCTAGGCATGATTTAGATCCTAAAACTCAAATTTAGGCCATTTAAATTCCTACTCAGTAGCTGCTTAGTCCTGAAATCTATAGATACCTCAATTGTCAATGGTAACACTCCTCAGGCACAGAAGGGTGTGATCAGCAGTGTCTCATTAGGGCCAGAAAAACCTGAAACTTATTTCGTGCTTAAGCTTCTTTGGGATTCATAAACTGGGGAGGGGCTTAATAAGATAGAGGTTCTGAATACAATCCTATTGAATACAATAGCAGTGCTGCTGCCTTTTTACTTAATGAGATTGCAGCTAGACCGCTCATCAAGTTGTGCGGTACAAAAGTTAAGAAATAGGTGTTCATTTTAGGGAAGTTGCTACACGAATCCCACAAGAACCCTTTCTGGACGTTTTGTTAAACTCTTCATAAATAATCTAGAAAATGAGTTGAGCAGTGATAAAAATACTGTAGTTATAAAAACAGCTCTATGCACACTATTAAAGATTCTAGATACGTTTATTTCAGGGGAAAGCTCCTGGAGTCATTCTATATAATTCTACAGAAAGAATTAGTTCAGTGCCCGATAGCAATCAAAAGGACAACCTCTATCAGGAATTATTAAGAAAAAAAAAAAGAAATGAAACAGAAAACAGTATTATGCCATTGTAAAACCAGTATTCCCTTATCTTGAATGCAGAACTGTTCTATTGCCTCAATTTTAGAAAAAGGAAGTATTAGAACTAGAAAAGATAGAGATGAAAAGAATGATCATGAATACAGAAAAATTTCCATATGAGGAGAAGTTGAGCAGGAGAGGGTTGGTAACCTTGATGTTTGTCCAGTTAAGGAAGTCCTTAAACAATCAGTTCTGGATTGGAAGACCCCTCAATTTTCAGTTTCTTATGTTCCTTCTGAAGCTTTCACTACCGCTCCCTGCCAGAAATAAAATAGTCAGATCACTGGACCTGCAGGCTGAGCCAGTTCTTACGCTATTCTGCTTCATTCAAGAAAGAACATCTAGCTGGATGTAATGCGCTGTGCACTTAGAGAATAAAATCATTCACATATTTAAGATGCTTTTGCCTTATCATACTTGCAATTCCTTGCTGATACATTAGTTGCACCCTTTTTATTAAACAACATCTGTAACCAAGGCACATACACTTAAGGCAGTTATCATCTTTCAAATACGGAGCTCATTCCTGTTAATGTTTCTTACTATGCTGCACATTAGTTTTAAAAGATGCCCGCTACTAACTAGCACTCACGTGAGCCGAATGTAGCATGACGAGAGGTTCATCCAGAAGGCAATGCAACACCTCAGCCACCCTGCTCATTACAATCACAGCAAGGAGTGTAAAGGAGAGATATTTACAGCCACTTTGAGCTGGACATTCAGGAATCACGACTGTTGCAAGACATGCAGAGGAGCGAGTGCTGTGTTCGCTGCCTCCCCTCCTTTGGTGACAGCTACTCTGCCGACCCACACACGCAGCTAGGCTTTTTGAATGATAGCGTTGCGTCTCTGACAAACCACACGAAGTGCATCTGGGGAGCTAGTGCAGGTACAAGGTTAAAAACCCGGAATGAATCAGCCCATTTAACTCTGCAATGCTTTTTCTAATGAGGTTTCCATCTTTGCGGAGGTTTCCATGCTTTTTCCAGCCTGAAATGTAATGACACTAGGAAGCAGGCAACGTCTTTCTCTAAACAATTAGAAATAAAAACTATGCATCTCTAGGGGGTCACTGTTTTCCCTTCAGTGTACTAACACTCCAAATTTTCTTGGGATGGCTGCAACAAAAACTTTTTGATATTTGCATATGCAAAGACATGTTCTTCTACAAGGCTTTTTCCTTCCTTCTAGGTGCTTCCTTACGAATGGAATTTAGGTGACTTTTTGTTGGCACATAATAGTTATTTGGGGGTGGAAGAGAAAGGGACTTTTTCCTGATTGTCACAGTGGCCTAGTTAGGGGAATGGGGAAGGTCTGGCCTCCAGCATTTGAATACCTGACTGGTAAGCTATATTACAAAGTTCTCCTGCAACTTGGTAGATGTTCGTTACCAGTAATTATTTAATAAAGGCTGTCCCCTGATAAACCACTACTCAGAACATGAAAGTAGAAAATGAGTTTGAGGGTACTAACACCAACTATAGAAAGACACAACTATTTTCTACAGTGCCTTACATGCAATGGTGCTGAAACCCTATCAGTGGAGGAAACTGTCACCGAACTCTTATTTGGTGAAGGGAAAAAAGGGCCTTGAATAATTGGCAAGCACTATATTTCTAATGGTAAGAGCACAGACTAGAATGTTTGAACATCTAAATCACTTCACGGAAATATCATGCCATCTTCAGAAAGTTATTTGAAATAAACAGATCAATCAAATACCTGAAACATACACCAGTGTGTAGAACTCTCTTCACAAATACATCGTTTTTTCTGAGCTACAATTTTAATGTTTCACAAATGGCATTTTATGTCATAGTCACACATGACTTTGCAGGTTCCACTTTCTGACAAGCATGTTTATCTTAAGATAACTTGGCCAAGGCATCATGGCATCTTTTCGGTGGGACTCACTGCTCTAGTGGGAACTCCAGCGTTCCTCACTGCAAATTTTTAAAGAAATTATTCACCTAAAAAGATCAAGGACATTGTACCCTCACTGGGAGGTAAACTGGCCACTTTGACAAGGTGCACAAAAATCCTACTGTCACAGAGAATAACCTCAACCTTAATCAATCTGTTCACAACTATCCCAGTAATGAGGGGAGAGAGAGAACATAATGTCCTATGTGACTGCCTGCAAAAGCTGCACTACAAAACTGCGCGAGCTGGATTTCTCCTGAAGAAATGCTATTTCAAAGCTATTCTTGTGTCCTATTCATGTTATATTCACGATGCTGGTCGTAAAATACTTTCTGCTGTCAGTTCTCGGACTGAAAGGCATAGAAAGGAATAGAAAGTAGCCGGGGGGATGACAACGGGCTCCCTCTGGGTAGTCTGAAAACCTAAATTTTATTTCATTCTTTTATTGCTCCAAAGGAAACGTCAGCTGTTTATTCACTTGAGAGCCGCTTATCCAGGGCTGAAGGGGTCACTGGTGCTGAACTGGCCTTGCCAAGATGTTAGTGTCTAAGTGCAGACACAGCATCTCCTCCAAAACGTCACAGCACACTGCTCCAGAGCTTCCCATGTCCTCTGAGCACCATGCCTGTGTCCAAACCAGAATGCAGTAGCTGCACTATCACATGCACACGAAACAAATATAAAATTACATGAATAAAATAATCTAAAAATTCTGTTTAAAGCAGATCAGTGTACTCGAGAAAAGGATAAATATCAGCAATCTTCAAAGAGTCAGCTAATTTTACTGCACTAAAAATTAATGTTCATTTTGTACTTAAGTTTTATCATCCAGATCATCCTTGGCAATTTAAAGCACTTCTCCGAGCCCCTTTACGCTTCCAGATTTATTCAAGAAGACATAACCTTGTGCACAGGCTTTCAGTGTTGCAAAACTTTCATTATTTGGTAGCCGTATCTCAGATAATCATAAAATATGCAAATTGCATTAGTCAATTATAGTCATGTCTGCTTAATGTCACCACCAGTTTATCACAAAATGCCCTTCTATTAAAACGATTTTCCTTGGGAACACTGTAGCCTGCCTCTGGCTGAAAATGAAACATTGCATTTGTTTTCCAGTTCTTCAGCGCTTTAGCACCTGTGGTCTCCCTTGTTGCTCATTTTCAATACCAGTACAAATGAACATAAAATAAAATTGAACAGCAGCTCTGTTTATGACAGACTTTCTCTATAGCCGAGCTTTTTTTTTTGTTGTTGTATGAACATCCTCAAATGTTCTGACTGATATTAAATGCTGAGAGGCCTGTTTCCCTGCTTTTCTTCCCTTCTCTCCTAAAGTGATAAGAGGGTAAAATCAAAAATAAATCCTAAATCACATGGGAATACACGCCCAACGGAAACTGAGCAGAGTTTCAGCTCCAAGAGACTTAGCTTCTTTTGCTATATTTTCCATTTGAATACTTTTTTTTTTTCTTCACTGAATGCATGCAAAGAAGGAAAGTTTTAAGCCCTCTGAGGACACAATTACATTCCACCAGGCTGTGTTCAACCTCAAGTCATTTCTGGCTTGCTAAACATGTGTCTGAAAAGATAGTTACAGGGTAGCTAAATATTTCAGTTCCCTAACTTTGGTGTTCAAAAGCTAGATATTTAAGCCTAACTAGTCATGTTGAGCTGTCAATGGAAAGACTTTTAGATAGATACTTTTACAGGGTGACCCATCTCATGCTGAGGTAAGCGTTAAAGATACGCTGGATGACTTGGCCTGTGGAGGTGACTGTTTCTCTTCATTGATGAAAAGGGGCCTAACTCACACATTAGGAGGCTAAATGTAGGTGAGATAGATCTTGTTCTGGGCATATCTAAATACCTTCGTATTTTCTAAATATCTTTTTGGCTCTGCCAAAACTATTCTAATAAAGAAGTAATCAAAGTATAATTAGCAAGTGTCCAAATGTAAATGTGTTATGGCCTAGTACTGGCTGGATTCTTTTATCAAAATTCTTAGTATGAGGGAAAAACAAACACTGGAACCATGCTAGACAAATTTAGACATTGCTAGGCATCACTTTTGAAACTGGATGAAGGATTACAAACATCATCTAAACTATTCTGAATAAATGCAACAGAACCAGCACGAACTTGAAACACAGTTTCATACCAGTTTTCTCCTTCAAACACATACTTTGTTAACTGCTTTCATTAGACAAGCTGGATAAAAATTGAACTATTTTACAACTGACCTAAACGTTACACTGCTGGTGACACAGAGAGCAAACAATGAGGTGCCAATCTAAGCAACAGGAGATGCTTGTTGAGATGGACCCATTACCAGCTTCAGGGTAACCTCAGCCTTTACTCCACTCAGAAATAGTGATTTCAGAAGCAATGTTGGGCAACAAATCCTGGTATGATTTAAGAGGGATAATATGTCTAACTATGAGAAACCCCATTTGTTTTATTTTCATTTTACATTTCCGTAAGTTACAGATGGCTTGGACAATGATGAAGTTTCCTAGCAGAAAAAAGCCACACTGTATGCCATGCTTTGACCTTTATTCTGGAACCTGTGGCAACATTACCATGTAATAATAGTTGATTAATTAAAATTCTTATTCAGCAGTGTCTTACCAATTATCTACTCTCCATATTTCTAAATCTGTCATGCGAGGGCAGGCTCAGCCACTCTGTGCCTGGGCAGCTTGAGCACTTGCATAGTTGTGATGACATTACATTACTCCATGCACCCGAGATGCACGGAGCAATCCAAAACAGGAGCTTTAGATCCCCACGCAGTAATCAGAGCACGGCTACCTTCTTTGCTGATACTTCCTAGCTTTTCTGCAACTGGGCCGCATTGTCACGGCTTTTTGCTCCTCGATTCCCGGGCCCTGCTCAGTGCCTGCTGCCTCTCTTTGTTCTCCTTCCTCCATCTCTTGGTGCTGCCCCTCTTCCTCAGTCCTTGCTACAGTTCCCGCACATCCTGTCCTACATTAACACTTCTGCTGCTGCTGCCACACCTCCAGCTCCAGACGGTAAATATGGTAGACCATGGCAACTTGCCATGTTCTTTTTCCCGTATCCTCACAGAGAGCACTTCACCAGTTGGGGGGACCCATATATAACACGACGAGGAGAAAGGAAAGAAGTCTTTCCTCCTTCCTTCATCTGGGGGGAAAGTTCTCCTCCGAATGATTTATTTTTAATATTACTATTAGCAAGCCGCATTTCATGGTAGCTCCCTCAATCACATTCTGCCAGAATGCATTTCCGTGCTAGGAAGTTTCAGTGGCAAAAAGTCCTCTTGGCAATCATTTTTTGCTACTGCTCTTTTTGCAGATTCCATTTGTGTTTCAGCAGACGGCTTTTCCCAGCACTGGCGAGCACCCTTAGGAGACAGGCTGCGGCAGTGCACGCGGGGTGCCAGAGCACCTCCCCATGCAGAATGAGGTCTTCAAATGTCCACCTCCCACAACGACTCTGTATAAGCTTCTCATCTCCTTTCGTGCTGGTTTTCAATCTTTCTACCATTCTATCCTCAGAAACATGGAGACGGAAAAATGGGAAGAACTGTCATTTCTGCTGTAGAGAAATGAAATCATATTCTTCGGTGTCTGTGGAAATACAGATCAGCAAACATAGCAGCCTAGTGTGTAAGAGCAGAAATTAAACGCCACTTTGGGGTGGATAATATAGAAAATAAATGTAACCAACCATGTGCATATAATGCAACCATGACCCTGAACTATCCAAATGCTTCAGACTGTGGGCTGAATTAAAACTACAAAACTGCTGGAAAATCATATAGTTCTGTGCTTAGGAACTGCTATTTTTTTATTTCAATTCCTACAGTGAAAAAAATACTCAACTAAGTGGTGCTAGCACATTCTGTTACGTGGACAACGTGCAGGAAATAAGGGCTAATAAAACAGACTTTTCAACTGAGGGTCTCCCAACTTTCTTTTGCACAGAAAAAATATAATAAAATAAAACAGAAAAAGTTATTTTTTTCAGATTATGCAGGTATTGAGAAATCAGTGGCTGGCTAGATGTTTGCATGTCGTGGGTTCTTCTGGTAAGTTTGGAAAGAGTCCTTTTCCCTAAGTCAGCACATTTTATTGAAATACTTGTCAACTTTGAGGAAGCCCAGCGTGCTTTCTTCTTTTTTACCTTGTGAAGCCATACTGGTAACAACAGCATAGAGTATACTTTTCTATGAAATTAAAAGGAAAGACTGTATTAACTATGTACAGCCAGATAATGTTGTTGCTATCACTACATGTTGTTTACTGGAAAAAAAAAATGTTGAGGTCGACTGGGAAGTACCCACAGCGCAGCGATGGGGAGAAGCATATAGGCTGCCTGCCAAACCTAGGTGGTCCAGCACAAGCCCAGCAACCAGAGCTCACTGAGGCTCTGGCTCTGTGTAGCCAGCGGAGGCCTGAAGAGTTTGCTTTGACAGTGTACCCTTCCCAAATGATGAGATGGCTTGTGTTAGCTTTAAGTTTTATTTTAATTTGTGAACACACAGCACTTAGGGAGCGTGTTGTTATAAAGTGTTAAGCACTAACCTTAAATCTAAAGGATTTTCATTTGTTTTATAACACCCCAAAACACTTAAGATTATACAAAACAGACTATTACAAACTACAAACACTCAAAAAATCCAAAAAGTGTGATATTGAGCATCACTTCCTTTCTAGGCCACAACACAAAGGGCCAGTGCAGAAGCACTGTCCAAGTTAAAATAAACCATCACATTTGCCAGTACAAGAGGCCTGTGACTGCCAACTTTGTAATCTACTCAGGACAAATCTTTTCAGACAGTCGCTCACTATTTTTATCACTTTTTTAAAACTAAGCACAGCACGCAAGTGTTTTAATTCAGATTCAGTCTTCTGCACTAGAAAACCAAAATATTCTGTTTTGGGATTTGAAAAACTGCATCCACTAACTTTACAACCCTTTTTCTCAGCATTATGGAATCTGAATGCTCAATTAATGGCTTACTCACAGCAGCCTTTGTTACTGTGTCCAGCATAATTAATTAAAATACCCATCTAATTAGTATAGTTTGCATATTTCAAACAACCCCTTTCTTGCTTTTTTCAGTAGACTGATTTTATTTATTTTATTTTTCTTATTTCCATTAATTTCCAGCTCCCTTGATAGGTCACAGATACGAGCATAAATAATCCCCAAAATGTATATTTTGAGGAACTTTAAAGCTGCTTGTCCTGCATGTTCATAATAAAAACAAGTGACTTGGAAAGAAAGTTCTTCTGCTCCCTACCAGCAGAAATTCAGCTTTCATTTTGAAGGTAGAAAGAGGGCTTTGGGCTAAAAGGAAAAGGTAGATAAAACGGTATACAGTAATGAAGGCAGAACATCCTATCTGTTCAGATGTCCTTCCTTTTTTTGGTACATTGTCCATTTAGGTTTGTATAAGCTATCTAAAGGCTTGCTTTAACAGTATCTTTCATTAATCAATAAGATCTTCATTGTTGTTCTTCTGCTACTAGTGGATTGGTAAAGGGATATGACTGTGCTCTGTGTAATAATGGTGACTATTTAGAGGATAGCATCAGATTTTCTCACACCTTTTTTTGTCTTTTGTGGAGATAATTGCAGCTACTTTGCTACTGCTTGATATGGGAATTAACTCCGCCTTACTCCAGTTTCTGACAAATTGGAAAATCTTAAGATACCGATCAGACGGTGCAATGCCAGAGAAGCCCTGTGTTGGGCTCAGAGAGCTGCCTGGAGACGGAAACATCAAGGGGCATAAGAAGACAGTGCCATCAGTAGGTGCTACTGCAAAAATTTCACAGAATAGCTTAGACAGTTGTCTGACAAACTATAGTCTGTGCTGGGTAGAGCTCACACATGCTAGGGACTGCACCTTTCCTCTTTTGCTATCAGATCGGATGGGCATGCTGGCCACCATTCACCTGGGCTAAATGAAGGATCATGGCAATACCACTCACATTAATGAAAGGTTAAAAACAGTGGACATACAAGACTCCTGAATGGAAAATGAAATAGAAAGAAAAGCCCAATATTAGCTAACCAAGGAGCAACAGTATCAAGGTCTAGAAGCAGTAGGAGAGTTCTCATCGCTATCAGTGCACGGCTAGATGTTAAAATCAGAGCTTAAAGACTAGCCAAGGAATATTGATAAAAAGTTATGGTTCTACTACAAAAATTTGACTTTCTCATAACTTTAAAAAGCTTAAAGTGCTTTTTTAGAATGGCCTTCTATTTGAATAAGCTTTCCCATCCTTTGCAGCATAGTATAATTCCACTGAATATGATGTCATGGGTCTTCATAAATCTTTAACTATGTTTGACAGCTATATCCATACACTTGCCTTTGTGCTTTTCATCTGAAAAATCATGTTTTAAGTTTCTATATAAAGATTTCCATCACTTGGAAATGAAAGGCAAGGACACAATGAGCTATGTTGCATGCTCAAAGTTTCAAAGAGCAGTTCAGGCTGCAATCTCATGCTTCAAATGGCTTTTGAAGCCACCTGATATCACTGGGAATAAACAGAAATATCTCTTCAGGGTGACCAGAACCCAAACTCGTCCTTCCAGGAGTTATCTTTTCACTTGTCTGAGGAGGGGCTGTATAAGGAGGTAAATACAGGTACATAAGCTCAGCAGCATGAGCTGTGTTGCCACAGGAAGTCCACCAGTGACAGCAAACCAATAACGTCTGCTGGACTACCACAGGCCTAAAAGAATTTACATGGTGCGTATATAGACAAAATGAATACACTTTTTTCTCACCCAAATCACTCTTTTTCATTTCATAGGTATTGCATCTCTGAAAATGCATCTACAAAATGAACCTAACACAGAAGTAAAATTACAAGTGGCACTGGAAAATATAAACCTCAGTACTGGAGTCTGGAAAAGATACATGATATTCTCCTAGAGATATTGTATTCATAATTTGATAGCTTAAAAATAATAGAACTTCCACAAATATTATACCTTATTATATGTAATCTTTTCTATTTTATTCAGAATTTCTAAATTTCTATTCGTGTTCTGTGTAAACTGTATTGTACTGAAACATGATCATTTTTATTTGGATTATCTCTTGTATTTTTGCTGGCATAGGCATTTAGTCTCTTCCTTATGTATAATCTCGCTTTATGTTTCTAAACAAAACCATAAATGAAATCAGTTGCTTATTGGACTCTCTTTTGTGAAGTTTCTTTTTTGCAGAGCTAGACATATTGCACAAAATTCATTCCTTGCAAATATGTACTGCAGCCAATGCAGCATGGATGAATTTAGGATTCAAGCTGAAATAGATTAAAAAAAAAAGACCAGGATGGTCAGAAGCATTTAGACTCTATTTTAGGAGAGGAAATTAAAATATCTTGGGCTTTTTTGCCTAGCCAAAGTCAAGACTGAGAAAGGATATAATGTTCTCTATTAAAAAAAGGAAATATTAAGGAAGGAAAATAAAATTTTAAAATAAAATAAAATAAAAAAGGTTTAAATCTCTAACTATCAGGTAGTGTTTTTGTCTGAAGACAACCTTCAGCCGCCAGTAACGGGAGCAACACTACTAACATGAGTTTAATCAGGTCATTAGAAAGGTTTGATTATATATGATTATATAGCAGAGACCAGCAAGTCCTCTTCTACAGCAGGGAAGTATGATGATCCCTGTTCTGAGAAAGAGTTATGCTCAACCTTAACTTCATCCTTCTTTGGGTTAGCACTTAAGCATTAAATAAATGCTGAAGCTTCATTGCTTTTCTGGAACATACACATACTCTGTTAACTGCCAAGACAGTAAGTCACAAAGCATTTGGGCTTTCAAGCTAATGTATGAGATAGCTACTGCATGTTTTTTTGTAGATGAAATGCATTCCCAGAATGTTGGTGTGTAGGTCAGTAACTTGATTATTTTTACTGATATGTCAACTGGTTAAATATGAAATGCTTTTGTTAGGAAAAAAAAAGTCAAGCACGCTGATTTATTTTGTATTATATATTTGCATTTTTTCTAAAATATTTGTATTTTTATTTCCTCCTATGTTTTTATTTTCTCTAAGATACAAGAAATATATACATGTACTGCTATATATGTAATTTCCTGTCAGCTCAAAGGAAAGACCAAAACAAACTGTACTGCAACAGCAGTGTTAAGACACACACAATGGAGTAAAAGTGGAGAATGATAAACTCTAGTAGGATCTTATGATTGAGGCTCATCATTTTTAAATGTAATGTTAATATCAGAAGCAAATTCTGAGTACTTCCACAAAGTACTTACATATACATGTAGATATAATTATGTATTGCACTGGGTTCAGTACAAGACTATCATATGCCCAGGTTCCTTGGTCATTCTCTTCCCATAATGGAATCCTTTCTTTCCAGGACATTCACACGGCCAACTACCTGGTTAGAGCTACTTTCCACTAACTCACAGCACAACGTCAGATGTTTGAGAGCCTAATACTTTTACAGTGCCTGCACAGATCAACTTCCTGGAGCATACAGAATAAGACCAACTTCACCAGAAGGGGCTGAACTTGCTCAGCCCACAGGCAGTGCGTGCCTGAGTTGTGTGCCCGACACTGTGTCACAGCACGATGGGCTTACTTTATTTACCCATATCAATAACCCAGGATATGCGCGCTGTGATTTAAGGCATGCCACATGCCCAAATCACTGTGCATGTGCTGTACGGATTATTCCCACATTTGACTCCCAATGAATCTGTAAAGCATATGCACTCTCCCTTACCAAGCATAAACTGGACAAAATACGCATCTCAGTAGACTACACACATGGCAGTAAATGCTTTGCTGAATTGCGTTATCTGTGCCAGTTATTTGGCTACCAATTTTTTCAAATATCCATTGTAGTTTTCTATGTTTCTAGTTGGGTAAAACTGACAGTTTTCCAATATTAAAGAATGACTCTTTTAATTACAAGATTACAGTGATTACTATATCATCAAGATGAACTATAATACTCCTGTTTTTTATAGCACATCAGTATGTGTGATATAAAAATGAGTTACTATGCAGCTATGGGCCCACTTTGGTAACCTGCAAAGTTATTCAAGTTTATTGTCCTTCCTGTTTAGCCTCACAGAACTCCCTTGCAGGAATAAGGTTTTACAGTATCAAGGCTAACTAAAAATAAGCTGCTCGTTCCTTTTACAGAATGGAATACAGATGAATTTATGATTAGTATTGGATATACCCGTCTATTTCCAAAATGATACAAAACAATGGAAAATGACCTGATTTTCCAGTATATTGTATCAGGATGTCACAAATGCTATGCTATTACACAAGCTATTACTTAGATTATATACTATGATTTTTTTCATTACCTTTTTGTACATATACAAGATACCTATAGTAAGGAAACAAAACTAAAAAAAATGAAAAATCGAATATGGTTTGTACATTACTACTTTTTTCATTTAGAGGACTTAGACATTACATCCACATATACATAAAATACCACATATTTCATCTTAGTTTAGCTTTGTAAGGAGCAAAAAGTCTTTAGTCCTTTTCAAAAAACTAGCCTGCTTATCCGGTGAAAATTCAGTCTTAAACTTGAAGCTATGTTCATTTTAAAAAATGAAAGACTCTATTTAATTTTGCTACTTGTTTTAGTTAATCCTTCTCCAGTCAACAGGATGAGAAGATAGGGACTGGCAGCCAGCACTTGAAATTAGCAGGAAGTAAAACACTCAAGTGCCTCTTTCACTTTGATTTCCATGGAAAGATGGCAAATCAGAAAAATAAGACAGGAGTTTTAAAACATTGACTTTGAAAAGAATATATTTTCTCCTACTTTAATTTTGCTGATTTAATCACTCTTAACTACCAAAATAATTCACTGCATACTCACAGTAAACTCCTGTGTTTCCTCAGAAGATGACGAAACATCTTTTATTCATAACACCATTTTGTATCATATTTTGAAATACACATTCCATTATATTTACATGGATGTATTCTGTTTTCCTCATTTTCTTGATTGTTCTAATGAAGTTTACGTGAAAACTATGTGCTACTCTATTTCTTGCTTGATTTTATTTCACGTTATTACAGAAGTGAATATCCATAAAAACAATTTTTTTAGAGATTCCCCAGTTTCCAGACCTTGAGTGTGGGACTAAGAGTTAAGAACGTGCTGTGACGCAAACTCCCTTTGCGCACCTGCACAGGTCATTTAGCCATCGATGATGGATTTGGTCAGCTTGAGCAAAGAACGCAGCAACACCAGCTACTTTGGTATAGGAGCAGCCCCGAGAGGATCTTTGTCTGAGACAACTTGCAAGATCCAGTTTCCTTCCCTATTTTCCATCCTTGATTTTGCCCCAAGGAGGAATAGTTAGATGCTACCCTCAGCAAGAGCAAACCACAACAGCTCATATTTCGATGCAGCAGAGCAGCACCTCAGGGCAAGGTGCCCTCCCTGAGCATGGCAGGCCACGCCAGTGCACAGAAGCAGCCCCTCAGAGCAGCCCACAGCCACATAGGGACAGCTCTTTGTCTCATGACCACAAATGTAGTTCACAGAATCACAGAATGGTTTAGGTTGGAAGGGGCCTCTGGAGATCAGCTAGTCCAACCCCCCTGCTCAACCAGGGTCCTCTAGATCATATTTCCCAGGATCGCGTCCAGGCGGGTTTTGAATATCTCCAGCGAAGGAGACTCCACTACCTCTCTGCACAACCTGTGCCAGTGCTCACTCACTCTCACAGGAAAGTTTTTCCTCATGTTCAGATGGAACTGTCTGTGGTTCAGTTTGTGCCCGTTGCCTCTTGTCCTGTCACTGGGCACCACGGAGAAGAGACTGGCCCCATCCTCTTGACACCCTCCCTTCAGATACTTGTAGACATTGATGAGATCGCCTCTCAGTCTTCTCTTCTCCAGGCTGAACAGGCCCAGCTCTCAGCCTTTCTTCAGAGGAGACATGCTCCAGGCCCCTCATCATCTTCGTAGCCCTCCGCTGGACTCCCTCCAGTAGTGCCGTGTCTCTTTTGGACTGGGGAGCCCAGTACTCCAGGTGAGGCCTCCCCAGGGCTGAGGAGAGGGGCAGGATCACCTCCCTCGTCCTGCTGGCAACACTCTGCCTCATGCACCCCAGGATCCCAGTGGCCTTCTTGGCCACAAGGGCACACTGCTGGCTCATGTTTAACTTGTTGTCCACCAGCACTCCCACGTCCTTCTCTGCAGAGCTGCTTTCCAGCAGGTCAACCCCCAGCCTGTCCTGGTGCATGGGATTGTTCCTGCCTAGGTGCAGGACCTTGCACTTGCCTTGGTTGAACTTCATGAGGTTCCTCTCCGCCCACCTCTCCAGCCTGTCCAGGTCCCTCGGAATGGCAGCACAGTCTTCTGGTGTGTTAGCCTCTCCCCCCAGTTTAGTATCATCCGCAAACTTGCTGAGGGTGCACTCTGTCCCTTCCTCCAGGTCATTGATGAATAAGACTGGACCCAGGATTGACCCGTGGGGGACACCACTAGCTACAGGCCTCCAGCTGGACTCTGCGCCATTCACCACAACCCTCTGAGCTCGGCCATCCAGCCAGTTCTCAAGCCACCTCACTGTCCACTCATCCAACCCACACTTCCTGAGCTTACCTAGGAGGATGTGATGGGAGACAGTGTCAAAAGCCTTGCTGAAGTCCAGGTAGACAACATCCGATGAGTTGACGATTTTTTGAATGATATTTTTCCTTCTTATATTTTATCAGCTTTATAATCCCAAAGGGATAATGTTAAATGGTGTGGAAGGAAAAGGAAGGGTATGGAGAGTAATTTAAAATATCGGTATACTTAACGAAAAAATTTTTAAGTGTTTAACTAATATTAAAGCTAAACATTTTCATTTAATTTGGTTATCTTTCTTTAGTAATACTCTACTGGTATCTAACTGGTTTTGTAACCATAGAAGGAACTTGTAAAGAGAAGTATAGTTCTTTGAAATGAATAAATTGGATGCAAAGTTTTCAAGTTTACAGTAACACAGGGAGATGTAATTCATTTTATATTTCACAGTTTCTAATGAAAGGTTCTTTCAACTTGGAATAGAGGAACAATGTCTCTGTAACCTGCTAGGAAACCAGTAAATAGTAAAATATCCTAGGAAATACGGTATTTTGGTAGAGAATTACACTTTTAAGAAATACCTCTGCACTACCTTGTGAATATGGTTATCGAGCTCAATTTCAGCAATGAAAAGCAAGTCAGTAGGACACTTACTGAAACTTCAGCACGAATTATCCTAACCAAAACACATTTTTAACAGTGAAGGAGAAAATAATTGGGGGAAAAAAAAAAAAACAGGAGAAGACTTTGAACCAGAATACCTAATTGTCTATTAATTACATTTTACAGTAAACAACCCAGTGGGGAAAGAAGCATTAGTATCTCCTTCTCTTAATTTTGACAATGAACACTGCTTTCAATTAGAGGCAGCATTAATATAAATACAATAATAATTTATTTCATAACTCTTATTAACACCATTTAAACGGTGTAAGCTAGCATCTTACAAAATGCCCTGAACAAATAATAGGATCTCAGTACTGCGATATATATTGGTATGATGCACAACACAGTACATTGTTATGCATCACTGCAAACCTCTTTAATACGCCAACAGTATTATATGAACAATGAAAGCAATCAAGACCTTTCTCTTCTGAAAGTAATTTTAAAAGCTTATGAAAGAAAAAAAGTAACACGAATGTGAACATTCGCTATTTATTCTTTTCTATTCTGATGATGCTCAGAGACACCATTTGGATTAAATGCATAGGGTGCTGCACAAAGGATGGTCTTATTAATGCAGACACTAATGAATATGCATAACTTTAAATGGACACACATACCTTTGGAGTCTGTAGGATGGCTTGCATTTATAAAATATACAAAATATACAAAATCTCCAATGGGGAGGACTGCCAAGCTATACACACTTCCCAGCTACTTTGTCATTGAAATTCAGAAATCCCTCAGTAACCAAAATACAGAAAAAAAAAAAGTCCAAAAGACTAACCACATGCTACAAATTTAACTCTGTCCACTTTCATCTTTCTACCCAAAGTTTTCTGTCAGGAGGATTACTTTCTCCCAAATATCAATACTTTTTTTGTATTTGGTGTAGAAATTCATCATACTGGAACAAAGCATGTAGGGAAAGATAATGTGTGGAAGATTAATAGAGATGACAGGCTACCATCCTTAGGGGAAGGGAAACTGCTGTAGTACAGTCTGTTTTTTGTTAAAAGGTAATGGGAAAATTTTCTGCTTGTGTGTGGAGAAATAGAACATAGGCACTTATAAAAAGCACACATGGCCTAAGAAAAATTCATGTAGCTCTTAATGCTTATACATTTCACCTTTAAACAATACTAAACTAATTACAACATGTCCTAGGTCAGACCAAAGGACTATCTAACCCAGTACTCTGCTGCCAGTATCAGCCAATCTTCTTCTCAGGGAGGCTCTTAGATTTTGTTAAGGATGGTCTGAGAACTGTCCATAAGGGGCAAATCCAAAAGAAGAGCAGCCAACAGCAGACAATTAAGCCAGTGCAGGGAAATATATTCAATAAATTGTTATTTGATAATGAAAAGATGCAAGTACTACAGAGCACTGCTAGTACTGGGTATGGCCTATCTTAAGGAGCGCTTTTAGTTTAGAGGTTATTAGGAGAAAAGTTTATTATGGACAGATTATTTGAGAGATAAAGTTCACAGAACTGCTGAATGCAGCCAAATCTCTGCATTGCAAATGAATGACATAGGTTATCCTAAATATGTTGGCTATTAACTCTATAATAAGTGATTATGGATTCAATTGTATATATCCTTCTCAGAGACTTACTTACTTTCAGAAGTTGTAGGGAGGAAGAGTGGCCTTCTTGCTCAGAGCTAAATGTCTGTCTCAACAAATCCTATGGCACTCTGCAATGTGCCAGCTTCGGCTGGAACAACAGCGTCCACCCCTCGTGCGGTACCCGTTGCTCCAAAGAAGCAAAAGGGGCAGCTGGCTACGGTTGCAGAGGGTTGACATCTGCCCACCCAGAAAACACCTTGTATTTTTTTTTACTCCTTCATTACGCAATCCACATTGGGAGAAAAACTAGAAGGAAAATGAGCATCAGTAGTACCATAGTGCCATCCACCATAGCACTGATCATCCACAGACACTTTTGCCCTTGACCCTCCATTCTTCTTCCGATCTGAATGCAACTGAGTTGTGCTAGAGAAGGGGTCCTGAGGGGAAGCGCCACCTACTTCGCAGAGCTGTTTTGTCTCACAGTCTACTCTGTGGACATCTCCAGCTCTCCCACATGAAACGGATGTGAAAGGAAGCAGGCAGCCCCAGTCCAACTCCACACTCGGTAAATGAAGGTTTCTCTCCTTTCTCTATTTTATTTACCTTAGGTCCCAGAGAATGTGCGTACTGCAGAAAAGAGTTCACCGGACAGAACGCCAAGAAAATGCCCACATGAGTTCGTAACACATGAGACAATGCAGTGAAGAGCAGGCTTGCCTAGTGGAGGTCTGGATTTAGTCCATCTTCATTAGTGTAGCAGGATTCTGTCACTTGGATGCAAGGCCATACCGACAAAGTTAGACTGTGTATAAACCCAAATGGCAAAAGTCTACATGTCACAGCGTGCTGGGTGGGCTTACGGACTCAGGGTTCTGCTAGTTGAGACCTCATTTCATGACGCTTTTTTCCAGAGGGTAAATGTCTTTCTTTAAATTTTTGTTGGGAATATTTTCCTCCTTTTGAGATGAATCTATACTTGAAAGGTTTTGAAAGGAATATTCCCTTATTTTAAAGGCAAAACCCAATTACTTTCTAAGCACTTAGAAAAGTCTGATGTGTTAACTGCTGAGAAGGTCATAGCAATTTAAATACTTAAAGGATAAAAAACCCCTCTTGAAATGGCTAACCTTTCTTAAGTGGTTTCTTAAATTACCTGAAAGTTATTTGATCAGTGAAAGTGAAAGAAAAAAGGAAATAACATACCAAGCTGCACAAAGAATAATTAAGTAATGAAATCTCACATGCATCTCTTTTCAGTGCAAATATTATGTTGCAGGGTTCACTGTGAGCAGGCTGGACAAAGAAAACCTCCTTTAGACACTCACAGGGCTCAATACCTTTCTATTTTCTGGGAGCATTCTGACTAAAAGGAAAATATTACTGGCTGTGTCCAAAGTGAAATGAAAACAATTGTACCTTATTCCTCTTATTAAGTTGCATACATGAATATGGTTACGTGGCAAGAATGGCACAGATTTTTGGTTTAAAAGGCCTCTGATTGATGGGCATGAAATAGAGCTGTGTAAATAATCTGTAACGAGTATTTAATTTACTGAATGTTGACCTTTGTTCGTTCTCCCAAAATATCTGGCAGTAGACTCGAGCTTTTGCTATCACTGCCTTGTACATGAAATTGCCAGTGTGCTGAATTTGCTTAGCTGTTACTGACCACAATGTTATTTCACTTCCCTGAATGGATGACCATTTTAGGCACAAGGAACTAGCTCAAGGGGATTTCCAGTAGTATTTCTGGGTGTGATTCAAAAATTTTTCAGTAAAACTTTTCCGTTCAATTACTAAAGAAGCTACGAGAGAGGGGACAGATACAGAGCAATGATTAATTCATTCTGTGCCTGACAACCATTCACTGTTTAAATATCCAGTCTATCTTTCTGTAACACTGTCTTACGTTCTGTTTCTCTAAATCTACATGCTCTGAGGAAGATCTCGAAACTCTGCACGTCCGAACTCCCCTTGACCCTTCTGGAGTGCCACTGGCTTTCTGGAAATGAGTCAAATGTGGCCCATGATCATTAATTTTTCTTGATTACTTTGTAACTTATATAATAACTAGTTAATTTTAAAAGGTAAACCCATCTTTTCACATCATATAAGCATTCTTAGCAGATTCATTTCTAGACTTATGAACCCCCAGCTCTCATACCTCATACTTCCTTTTTGTTCCTCATGACTGCAAAATTGACTTGAAAATCTAATAAGAAACGCTACAGAAAATACAAGTTAAACGATAAAACAGGTGCAGTGTTTTAATGCACTGATCAATGAGCTTGTCAGATGACCTGTGGGACAGAACAGGATGACGGGACTAAATTCTACCTGGCAGGTTTGCATTCTTGCATAAAAGAAAATTGATGAGCAGAGGGAAAACAAAAGATGGCATCTTCTGATCGAAATTTGCCAACAGTTTGAGAAGAACTTTCTTTGTAGTTATCTCTTTATTACAATATATTTCCCAACCACCAGAGCAGGAGGGTTAAGAGAGCACGTCTGAGTCTTTCCTATGGCATTATATCTTTGTTGCCAAGACTGCGTATGCCAAATCTACTCCCTGCCGGCTTTCAAACTGCAGCAGCCGTTTACACATGCTGAGTCGGTGCATTAGAATTGCTCTGCGTAACCTTGATGCTCAAGGAATGCGTCTTGAGGAACTGACACCTCGGTTAATTAAGAGTGACTATGATATGGCCTGCAATATAAATACTGGATATCTTGGCATGAAACTTTTCCTCAAACAGAAACAGATCTCGGTATATATCAACAGACATCAAAAATTCTCTTCTCCCACACCCTCATTAAGAGTGAGTGGTTAAAAAACGGTAAGGACTATTACTCAGATGGACACTCTGACTTAGTGAAAAATTATAACGATTTTATCTGTATTACCCAAACTGGAATGACAGTATAACGTTCTATGCAAACTTGAGCAGAAGAATTGTTCAGAACTGAAGCAGGCAGAAAATTTACCAGAAATGTTTATCGGCTATCGTCCCAAACAAGTATCATGGAATTTTTTTTCTAACTACAGTACTGCAGGGTATTCTTCTTCCATGTTTTTTTCCCATTATTACATTTAGGCAAAAGTAATATTAAAAAGCATTTTATAAAGACACAGAAACTTCTGGAATGTACTTGTATGGTCAAGAATTTGTGCCTGCAACACAGAAATGGAGAGTGGCAGACACAAATCCCGCTCTTTTACCCAAAGATCAGCCCTAAATCTTGTTAGTTTGCTACAATTTGCGTTATCTTAATTTTGACCATAAACACAGGGGTGGGATTCAGCTGCAGACACCCTTAGAGGGAAGTGAGACACAGAGAACCTGTGAATACCAAGTCATTCAAGAAGCTGCTACCATGGCTTAAACACAGATCTCATGACTTCTGAGGCCTGTCTAGAACCTTTGCGGCAGGGAAGTTACTAATATTCCCTGGAATTCAATTTCCACTTTTATTAAATGGAGTTAATCTTAGTCTTGGAGACTATCTTAGTCTTGAACAGGATCAGATTGTGTCCACTGAGGAAGCAAAAAAAACCCCACTCCTATTCTGTCTATTGAGACACTGAAACTCAAAATATTAAGAGTTAATCAGTGGCATAACCACAGGTCGGAAGACAGGACTTCTGAGCGTGCTTTGAAAGGCATTTGTATATTCAGTATTTGTGAGACATTGACTTGTAACGTACTGAATTACGTGACTTCAAACCATTACCCACAACTTCCTCTTTCCAGGATTTCCAAAATTTCCCCACGTGACTCTTACAGCATTGCTGATTGTTTGGGAGGTTCCACACAATTATCTGCCAAATTGGCTACCCCTTCCTTACCACAGAAGTTAGTACCGCTCGGTATCTCTTTTTTAAGGCGTCAGCTACTTGAAGGAAACTGCATTCCTCTACGGAATATTATGTTTTAAAAGGCAGCTGTATATACCTCAAGTACCTCAAAGAAATGACGAACTCTGCACACTGAACAGAGACGTCTCTTCTTGTTCAAATCCTGAACGACTGCTGCATCGGCTTTAACTGATATCATGCTTATTGACATTGGGTTTTGCTAATGAGAATACTGTGCACAATGGAACAACGTTTAGCATTGCTTCCTACCACCGGCTGTGTTTTCCACAATACCCTCTTTATGGGACTTACCTACCCTGGAAATAAAGACTGACAGCTTCTAAGAAGGTAGCACCACGCTTGCCCTTTAAAGCAGTAGGCTGCCAGAGCCAACTGCTTAGAGAACAGAAAAGGGCTTTCAACCACAACCAGAAAGGACGTAGCAAGCAAGGCAACTACTGTACACATGGTAGCCGCACTGGTGACCTGAAAGGAATACTACTGAATATTTGGCAAAATATTTACGAGACTCAGGAGTTTAGACGAGCGGCAAAATTGGGGACTGAAAACACTCAGAAACTACAGAATCGGATATTAAAGTAGCTCAGTTTACATAGCCACATAAGTGAGGAAACTGGCCTTCGTACCAGAAATTAGAGGTACAAGGAAAATTTACAAATTCCAGATTGTACTGCAGCTAAACTGCTTCTGAATCACAAAATAATATGAAATAATATGAAAACTTGACGGAAGAAATGAAGAAGAATTAAAGTAATTAGGAATCATTAAGGAGTAACATTATATCCTCTCAGTTTTGAAGAAATACTTGACCCACAATCATACCAATATGCAAAAATCACATTACATGCATGACAGCTAAAGTATTCAGGCTGAATGAGACACGTAAAATGTAGTGTGCCCATTTCACACCAGTGGATCGCTGCATTTTCAGAAACTCAGGAGGTGTGATGCAGGTGTGTGCTAATGTCCAGGTTCACAGCATAGGGCAGGTATGAGATACCCCAGTGTTTGAAATGGTGCTAGGCACTGATATCTAGGCAAATCAGTGCCCTAAACAACACACTTCAAGGAGTCCAGCGAGCTCTTTGGCTTGCCTTAAATAAGATGTCTGTGTTTAGTCAGCTGAAGAGAAGTTTTCTCTCCAGTGACGGTGTTCATTACCTATCTGCTGATTCCAATAGCAGCTTAGGAACTTAGTCCACATACAGATACCGACATGCATCTGAACCTGGAGCTGAATCCACTCAAGAAAGTGGATTTAGCTGAGATGAACAGAATACTCTGTATAGTCAGTGGCAGTGCAGAACACGGACTGGTGAAAGTAGAGCAGGAATTTGATACAAAATCCATTACTAAAATTTGCATGTCCTTGAAGCAGCTAGGATTCATACGTTTTTCCAAATTACACAATATTATTCAAACTCTAGCAGACAGCATTCATTTGCTTGTCACATTCTCAAATAAATACTGATGCATTTGCTAGCTTCGCATTATAGGAGGAAATTTTCATTTTCTTTTTTTTTTCTAGTATTCTATGTCTTCTATTGTATCATATCATGGATAAAACTGCATCTACATTAATCAGTTTATTTGTTTTTATTTACTATGGCTAAATCTGGTGGTCATGATACCTCTTCTTTGTAAAGTTTGTCCTTAGAGAAGAATGATTTTATTAAAAAGCTTATTATATTTTTATTTTTATTTCTTTTATTTTCAGAAACAGCTTCAGTTTCAGAGTTTACATACAAATTCAAAAAATAATTATATGCTGTTCTGCAGAATATTTTATACCACATTGCAATCTGCATATACTCCAGAAAAATGCCACTTTACTTTGTATTTCAGTGTTTTCTTTATATTACATTACCCAGAATACTTGGCACTGTCATTCTCACAAAAGGTACTTGATAAGTCTTTCTTATCTGTGTCAAAACTAAATTGAAATACAATATTTAAAAGATGTTTGCCTAAACCAATAGTCTGCCAGAGACATGCTGGCGAAATGCCTAAAAAGCACACTTCCATCATTTTGAAATTACATTCATATTCATAAGACTTTGGAACAACAGAGAAATAAAGACAGACAAATGAAACAATTAAGAACGTGACAGACAAAAGGAATGTATTTCAAAATATAAGACAGTGAAAGATATAACAAGATATGACGATGAGTTAAGATAAGACACAATTACATAATAAAACAGTTTTGTAAGTTTGATTATGTTCTTTTAAATAAGAACATAATCAGTTACTGATAAGCAGCTTGTTTTTAATTTTTAGATGAAAATGTAGAAAATTATAAACAATAATCCACTATTTATGAACTACTATTCTTGTTCACCTTGGCAATGCTGTTCTTCATGTCTAATTAACATAAATAAAAATGTATCATTTTTCTTTTTTTGTCCAAAACACTTACCCTTTTCATACTCAATAAAGATGTTTTCTCCTGTGATGATCCTATAGTCTGTCAAAATTTATCCCAGCAAAAACATCCTAATGACATTTTGGTACACTTCAGAATAAATTAAAATGCATGGAACACAAAGGAATGGGAGAAAAAAATCCTGGAAATCATAATAACTATCTAAATAGATAAAACTCATGAGCAAAACTGAAAACTATACAACTGAAATTTTTCAGACACAAAATCTGAGACAACAGAGAGGTCCTCCCATCAGCACCTAGTTGAGCAATAACAGTAGAATATAGCTATATGACATTTGAGATGTACTTCTACTCCACCCTGTCCAAAGTCATGGAAGCCACTGGACCGTATCTAGACTTCATTTAAACACGGGCCCAAACACAAACTCAGACTGCAGCATAGGCCTGTGCCCTCTTTAGAGCTTAAGAAAGTAAAATCTTTATGCTCTCACTGTCCTTTAGGACAGACATAAACATTCAGGTTGGATGTTGCAAGCCCAGATAGCATTATGCCTGCTCAAATTAAGTACATTTTTATATATTTCACTATGCCCTGCAGTGATGCCATTTAACTGCTGCCAGGCGAAAGAAGCAGCCTGATCTCATCCCCAGGAAAATTTGGTGTTGTGTACAGCAAAGCAGTATTCACAACACCCCACTGCAGGCACGGATTGTAGCTAGCAAAAGGCAAGGATGGATGTCCCCTGGGTCCAAGCCAGTGGGGACTCACAGCCTCTCCTGGGGACTGGCACAAAGCAGGAGCTTGGCAGCGGGAGATACAAATAGGGATGCAGGGAACAAGGGAAAGTTTCATTTGCTGCTCTACTCGATCTTCATAGACGCACACAGCCGTGGATGCGTATCGTAGAGTCTAGTGGCTCCAGATCATGCCTACCCTGGGGGCTGTGCAGCCATAGGAAGAATTATCATTCAAAGGGTTAGGAATTGTCCTGATTTAAAAACATAACCTCCCTGAACTGATAATAAAGAGTAATAAATAGGATAGAAATACAATCCTAGATTAAAAAATAACCCATGCAAATAACAAGAAGCTCAAAGATGGAACTAATGTCTGCCACAATCCAGACACCAAAGGCATCTAAACAAACTAGAAAAGAATAAACAACACAAAAATATCGCTTCATCTGTAGCCTCAGCATTTTTTTTAGCCCCTGAGATGTCAAAAGCTGACAGGAAAATTTCTAACATTTCAAATCACTCAGATACACTCCTATCAGTCCAGAAGGACATTCATCTTCTTAATGACACTAAACTGTGGCCTATTCAACATATAATGAATGACTTTCCTATATTTAAAATTAAAATGAGAGCACGCGTCAGGAAACATTCACAGAAATAAAGGAACAAACTGTCACAAATATATCACGGTACATGGAAGAAGTTCCAATTTTTCATGCCCCATAATATTTGAGTCTTAAAGAATCAGAGCCCTGAGACTTTCTTGAAGTTTATAAACCCTTTTCCTCAACTTATAGAAAATGAAAGAAATAAACCAAACTCATGACATGGAAACCAGTTAGACTAGTATCACCTGTCAGACTGTCGAGCTTTGTTGCAACTCTTATCTAAACATATTCCTTCTTAAACGTATTTTTTTCTAGTGTCAGGAATCTGTTCTAATATTTGCCTGCCATACTTTCAGTGCTGTATAAATAATCTATTTCAAAGACACAAAGGACTTATTTTACTCATGACATTTCTTGATGCAACGCAACAAGAAATCTTTGCACCAATAGCTTAGGAAAATTTAATTAGGCATGCTGAATGGAGACGCATAACATAAGCTTCTATGCTAGCTAATGTATTATGAAGGGTCATTTGATCTTGTATTTCATGGTATAAGGTGTTAACTTACGCTTGATAGAAAGGGCTTCTCTTCTTGGGTATATTACCATTTTCAATTATCCAGGAATACTATTTGCCCCTACTTCTCTCCCTATCACTTTCTAAAACACTGAATATCATTTCCAGAGCCAGGAAATAGTGCTAGACAAGTTAACAATTTAGTGTACTATGACATCTCCTAGATTCCTCTACTGTACTACACACAACAAATAGCATGAAGCAAAATGCAAAAAAAATGCCCTTATTACTATATTATTCAATAATGTTTTATTGTTGAGACTTGGAAAAGATGAGTTTGGAAACAAAAATCCATGCAACAAATGACCTGGCCTGTGATCTATCACAAGACCTTTCTCATGGAAGCCCATGGGAAGAAAAGTAACTTTCTTGGTATAGAATGGTTTACTGCTGCATTTGTAAGCTACATATATAAAATCCTTCTATTTATTTATCATTCTAGATTATCACCTTCATGAACAAATTGCCAAGTAAGATGTGAGATATATTTCTATGTATGCATTAGAACAAAATTCAATATAATCCTGAGGATGAATGAGACCTTATTCAGTTTACCTAAAGTACTAGATATGGGCCTGCAACCGTATGTGAACAGTTTAAATGTATTTGTGGGTAGATTTATGAACCTTTTTATAAACTATTTTGCTATTTAATACTGATATACTTCCATGTATACTTCAATGAACATAAAGACTTTTAATCATGAATTTGCATTAAAATTATTACCTCTCACTATATGTCAATACATAATGACACTTATTGCATATCTGATAGATGAAGCAGTAAAATACTAAATGATAAAACCCAAGGAAAGCAAATTAGCTGTGACCTTAAGAGAATTTCTTTAAAACAAATAAATTATAAGTTCATATTTTAAATTATTTAAAATTGTATACAAAAGTAATTGCAAGAGTAACGCTTCATTTAAATACTTCATAAATAATAAGCCAGTAATATTTTTACTAGTGTTACTCCTATGAATATGGCCATTGGCATTAAGTCAGAAACATTCACAGGAACTGGAAAAGTATCTAAGTGGTATTTGGGATACCACAGATTCCTTATGATTTTGGAGAAGGAAATATGTGTGGTATGCTAAGCAATTTTGTGGGTATCCGCCAGCTGGCACTGATGCTTCTGCTAACGAATAAAATTTGAAAAAGATAGGACCATATGTTGAAGAGAAATTTTAATTTTACATGCAGAAGTTCAAATTAGCTGCAGTTTTGTTTAGCATCTCAAAAAGCTACTTTGAAAATCTTGGGCACTTCTAGGTTTAATATACCTTGACTGTACATGCAATTTCTTTGATATGGCATATTATCTTTAGAGTCACCACACCAGCTGTGATCTGCTAAACTCTCTTCTTTCATAAGGTATTTTCACTGCTACTTACAGAACAATTCCAGTAACCAAGAAAAGCTGGGTTGGCATTTGGGGAAGCTGTCTTTGTATTTTTTTTAAATGGATTGGAATCCAAATCTATGCACTTAATCCTATGAAATTATATTCACTCTATTTCAATACATCATCTGTTTTGATGTCCACATCTTTTTAAATGCATTGTGCGTTATTCAAAATAGGGGCTGGACAGCACTGAGTACAATTTGACCACAGTTCTGGTGGGGAACCGACAACTTCCTTTTCAAGATAATCAGGCTTCAGAATGCACAGATTTCAGCTAGAAATTAGCATGCTGTTCCATAGGCCTATCTGGACATAAACACACATTAAATATTTCCTGTGAATTCAGAGAGTTAAACAAAGGATGATCACAGTGCATCCAGTCTTACATTCTCAAGTTGACGGGATGTAGTATATATGTAAGAACAGGCAGACGAAATTAATAAAATTCTTATTCACATAAGACAACATAAAAGCTAAGCGGCTACTTAGGCCTTAAAATTCTGGAGAAATGTTGATTCTCAAGAAATATGCTTTCATGTACACTTTGCTTTCTTATTATTAGAACTTGGAACAGAATTGGCTTCCTCAGAATGAAGCAGAAACTTTGAACGGTCCTACTCGCTCAGGGACTGTGGACTGCAGTGGGACTGGGAACGGTCAGCAAGAGTAGGATTCATCTCACCTACTTTTAGCTCCCCCAGAAGTCAGGTGTGGAGCCTAAGCTAGTTGTGAAAGCCAGTAAAGACAGAATAAGAGTCATCTCACATATCCTGGATGTGTAGATGTCCAAAAGGGAAATAAATTGTCCTATGTAGGCAGATAATGTTCGTTATACAGAAGGTCTAGATAGTAACTGACATTAAACATATAGATTTTAGAGAGCTAAAAGATTAATTCATCTCCCCATCCCATATACATTCTGTGACATTTAGAATAAGTAAATTGCAACTAAGAATTTATGAGTATTTTTATGTGGTAGTGCTGGGCAGGTAGTGCCAAAGGACAAGCAGGACAACCAAAACTTGAATAGCAGAAAACTCATTCCAAATGAAGTATTTGCTTTATATAACAAGCAATTCTCCACCTACATTATTAATCAAAGACTGTCTATAATCTAGCTAGCACACTCAGCAGCGTGAGACACTACTGTATTCCCTGTGATAGCTACCTGCATCATAGCATTAGAAAGTGAATCTGCAGATTCATTATGCCGGCTGCTCATGCAGCTGAGAAAGAGAAAGGAGAAAATGGCTGAAAACAGACAAATCTAAAGGTTGCTATTTGCAGCACAGGAGTGGTAGAACATGTAGACTCATACAATCCTCATTATAAATTATCTGGTATCTGAATCATCAAGAGGACAAAACAAAGATTTTGATTCAGAGGTTCAACATCATTTTTTACCATGGGATTAGCCCGATGACTGAGCCTTCTACTTGTAACTAGTAAGAAAGTCTTCCATACTCCATTGTGTGAAGTCTGTAACAGACTCATTTTCATGAAGCATGTTTTAACAATTGCGGTAAAATACTTGAAAGAACAAACAAAAACATTAACCGTATTTGCAACAGTTGGGAGCAACAGTTTGGCCTGAAAACATGTGAAAGAGTAAAGCAGAACTATACATTATTATATAAAGTCAGACTACTCAGGAGTACACACTTGCTACATCAATTCAAATAAATGTAAAACATTATTTTTGGACTTTATATATGTACCTATGGATCAACTGTCTTCTTAATACCCAGAGACTCAATATAAGCCTAACGTCATATTCAAGCTGGAGACAATTATATGAATGGTCAATTATGTTTTTAAATAAGGAAAGAAGCCTTGCTGGCCATTCCCTATACCTCCCTACCCTGTAAAGTGACCTCTGCAGAAGGATTAACAACATAACACAAAAGAAATATCTTTCTTCTTTCCCTCTCATGCCAAATAAAAAGCATTTGGTAACAGACTTCTTCAATATAGCGGGAGATGAAATGCAAACTGTAGATGGACAGAAGAATAGAGCCCTTTTTTGCAGTAACAGTTTCCCACTTCAGCAATGACTCTTAAGTGAATTTATTCCCTACATCATTAATGTGCTGGAGGACCAAATAAAATATACACAACAAGCAGACATTTACTTTGGACTTTCACAGCAAGGGTTTGCAAGTATAGGAAGGGAGGAATGGCCTGTAATGGCCTAAATTCGATTGCTTTGTTGCAAGTGCAGCAAAGCACTTGCACGTTCCCAGGCTAAAAAAACACATGTTCTTAAGTCTTCTAAAAGTGGTTTATGAGATCAAGGTCTAGTGTTACGTGTCAGGGTAAGTTATAAAGACCTGGTTTCAAAGAAGCTTATAAGATAGTGTGAAAGGCAAAGGAAGGATAGTATATAGTGATCAGGGTAAGGCTTTGTATGCATATTTCAAACCGATATCCTTCACCTCCTTCCAGAGTTTTATAAAAATAGAAATTCATTCTTTTTTGGATTATAAATAGAAGCCACCTGATTTAAACCAGGGAAACATCTGACCTTATAAATAGGTAAAATATCACATCAGTAAAGAAAGGGTTTGGAAAAGAACCTGAAAGCCTTGAACGTAACCACAGATTTCCTTAAAAGTCATATGCATTCCGTAGGGATAACATTTCACTCCTAATCTGAATTTAGAAAACTTTGGATTTAATGCAATAACACGCAGCATTTGTAAAGAGATTTATAATTATCAATGAATTAATTCTTTGTAGAAACTTTTAAAGCAAATAGGAAAGTATTATTATCCTTCATTGTGGGGGAAACTAAGTTTCTAGGAAAGAAAGTCACTGTCACAGAGCCACACAGAGACGGGGAACTAAACCTAAAATTTAGACTTCTCCTGACTCCAAATTCCAGGTCCACATTGGATTCAATTCTTATTCACCTCCACGAGGGAAAAAAAAATAGCAATACTGTTTGGCAGGTTAATAACATAGCTTTTGTTTTTGTTGCCTATTCAAAATAATGATTGCCCAGAGCTGCATACTTGCTTTACTTTGACTACATTCAATAACACAGAAATGTATCTCATGATCAAGAGTTCTTGAAAAGAAACTGCTGTCAGAGAAAATATAAAATTAATATTTCTCTTTTTTAGGGAAGATGATAAGAAGGGAGTTTTTTGGTAAAATACGGCTACCAGCTGAAGCAAATGTCTGTAGAGATTTTCCTTAAAATTGTTACTGAGAAACCACAAATTATTGCAGATTGTATGAGAACTGTGCCACAATGAAGTTATAGCTATAAAGTTATATTGATTCAGGGTATATACATGAAGAAGGAATGCTATAGTATAAAAGTAATCAATCAGAAAAATAATCTAGAGACTAATCAATGTCTCTGAATAAGAGAACATTAATTCCTGATGGAGATATTACAAAAAAAATATTATCTAGCTTAGCTATCTAAATTTCACTCACTATCTTCTCCTATTGTGTTTATCACGGAATCGAATTTCAGAGGGCTCCAAAGAGCTGTTGCTCCAAGTCTAATTTTTTTCATTATTCTATTTAATTGTGTGCACTGTAATTTAATTTACTGTAATGCTGCCTCTATTGTGGCAATGCAAAATTCCTTGTAACAGGAGCCCATTAAAGTATATTAAAAGTATTTATCATGATCCTCAAGAGTATAGATAACATTATGCATGGAAAACTGGGATTTAACATAATTGCTGCAAATAATTCAAAACAGTTCTTTCTGCATTTATCTATATGTAAAACACCACGAACAATGATCGTAAAACAAAACCCAGCAAGATCAAACCTGGTCTTTATGCAGCCTCATGCAGATAAATAAAATACTCTGGAATATAAATCATTGCTCTGAAAAAGTATAGATGGAAAAAAACATCAGTGTAAAAAGATCTACAGTCCCCCAAATTGCTTTAAGCCATTTAGTTCATTTACTTCTTTCATTTATACGCTTCCTTTGTCTCTGGCTTTTTCTCTATCATCTCACATAAATGTTCCGCCTTTTCGTTTCAGAGTTTGCTTTATTTTTTTAAGAAAATTTATTGCTTGCCCCAAGGCCACTGAAGTCAGTGTTAGGACTCACACTGATTATGCCATTCAGATTTGACAATTGCCATTTTCAGGAGTGAGGAAACTCCCATTTGGTTGAATGGTCTCATAACCAAACCTTTCGCGCTAGTATATGGCACCAGAGCACCTGCGTGGATGGTGGCAACAGCTGAATTGCACCAACCTGCACCAAAGGATTCTCTGGCCCATGAGTACTAAGTGCCCTGAAATCCCATTACACCATTGGCACCGTTACCAAGGAAGATCACAGCTGAGTTACTGGGTAGCTTGTCTCTAATGCATACTATATGCATATACAGTTTTGATTACTTTTCTGTTGTAATCAGAAAACCTTATGGTATCCCATAAACAAAAAAATCCTGGTTTTAGGGCAAAACTTACTACATGGTTTCAAGTTGGCAAAACAGAAAATATATAATCTTTCACTTCTTTGAATAATTTTTTTTTTCCACTAATGGCCACCTTGACCCTTCCTACATTCCTTTTTTTCTAACATATTTGCTTTGTTTTCTGTAAAGTTTCTAGGTCTATCATCACTTTTAACTCAGAACAGAGAAAAAAAACCTTGAAATACTATCTGTGCATTCTGCTCCTTCGATTAGTTTAATTTAGCAGAAAGAGAAGAATGTGTCCCACCTTTTGAAAAAAGCAATATAAATCTCACAAATATCCTGGCAGAATTAAGAAATATGTAAGTCTGTTTTAACATCAGATGCGAGGGAGGAGATGAAGATTTTTAATATCACCACTGTGATGCATCAGTAATAAAACAGGGATTTTTCGGCAGCTGTTCAAAGTCTGATGTAATTCTTGTGTGAGAACAATGTAATTTTCTTAAGTATCAGCCCTAGAGTATGCAATTTTTAACACAAATTGCCCTCTTGGTAACTCAGTTTTGAAAATGTCATCACTAATTACATGGAAATTTCATACCACTTCATGAATCAATTTAGCAAGAAATATTTAAAGTGATAGAGCAGCTTTTATCTCTGCAAGAGGTCTAACAGCTCACCCTTTAGACTGGGACTTCAAGCTCAGAATTAACAGAGAAATATTTTGAGTTTGCATTTGAATTTCATTCCCTCACTCAGTAAAAGGCTGAGAGTGATTTCTTCCTCTCACTAGTCATCGGCAAAACTGCCCCTGGCTTCAGGAGTGCAAAAACTGTGCTTCTGGGACACTGAGAGTATAAAAGGAAATTTTATAGATTTCCTAATGAGTCAAAGGAGATAATTCCAAAAAATCTCAAATTTTATTTAAATTACAAGCATTACAAGTTAATGTTTAAAGGAGTGTCGCGCTTTCCTGAAAATTTTGTCTTTCCACCTTTGCATGAAACTAACCTACAAACTTTAATTTTTCTTCAATAATTAAAACAGATTAAGGCTCAGAAAAAACAGTAATCCTTATTTTTCTGCAGTCTTTCCAATTTAAAATAAAATATTTGACTTGCATTCCAATTTTCCATGTGTACACAGAAATATGTCTCTGTTATATAGCACCAGATCATGTCATCAAACACAAAGCATGCCAACAATTTCAGAGGCTTCAGTTCAGCTTCCTCCAATAAGCACACGCATGTGCAAATTGTTAGGCATTTGCTTGTGCAAATTGATTCCAAGGAATCAATTTGGTAACGAATGAGAAAGAATGTTTCCAAAATTTGTAATCTAAAATTTATAGTTCAAAAATTTGTTTCTGAGAAACAAAGAGGGCCTTCAAGTTTCTGAATTTGTTTAATTTAGGATTTATCTGTCATGCAGGGGGTTCACTTAGTACAACATCAGCTTAGCAACCTTCACTAACATCTATCTGTTACTGGTGACTCAGGGAGGAACTGACTAAGAGATGATGAAGAAATAAATATGGTACTTCTGTGACCCAGCAATTCCTGATTGCTATAACTTGGCTCTGGTAGTAGGCCAGATCTTGCACCAGTGAAAACAAGGTCCAGTCCTGGGGAAAAACAGCTACCTTGTTATCTGTGTCCCTTCCTCAAGGAAGGGAGACTCGGTACAGGTGAGTATTTACTTACATACAAAATAAGCTGTGTTAACTTGGGCTCTCTCTGCAATATTATAATACTTATTTTCATAAGTAACTTGTAAAAACCTGGTGACATAAGTCTGATTTCTTCACTCACAAATGACTTTCTTTCTTTTTTTAAATGCAACTAAAAAATTTTAACTAACTGCCATAAAGCTAAGAACAGTTTGCTTACGGAGAAGCATAAATGACTTCTCTAAGGGGATGACCAAGTACTGTATGTATATTCCTCTAGTGACCCAGAGGAAGATCCGGAGGAGAACTGGAACCCAAACGGGAATGGCAACAGAGGGCCCCTGCCCACCATCTTCAGATCTAGGTGCTGAAATGTAGGTGAGAGCTGATGGGCAGCACAAGCAGCAAGCCAGATCTGTTAGGGAAGACGTTTTTCTAGAACTTGGGAATGAAGAGACTCAGACAAGGTGGAATTCACTGCAGAGGAGATAAGTAGCTACAATGCCCCCCAAATAGGTCGACAACAATAATTTGGGGGGTTTTGAGGACATAGGATGATACTAAAATCTTTCTGAAGCATAAATGGTGGTCTGCTATTGATGCCTTTCTACAGCCTGCTTTGTTACAGGCTGCATGGATATCAGAACAGAAAAAAAAAGGAGGGGGAGGGGAGCATCATCAACATTTAGGACAGGGAAAGGATCTGGAGGCTTATTCAAACATGTTCTGAGAAGATGACAGGGTTATACCAAAGTGAAAGAACCATTACCGAATAATTTGGCGATAATCCAAAAGTAATATTGCTTAAGGTTTACCAATCTGAAAATAGAAGAAGTGCCATCCAGCAGGAACTGGCTATCAATCTCTAGAAACACTTAGGAAGTGGGTTAAGAAAAGAGCTTCAAACTTCAGAAGCGATTATGCATCTCTTGGAGAAAGAACAGTTGAATGTTAACTAGTGTAGGAATTTCAAACTGTTGACTGAGAAAGATGTTCCCAGCCACTGTGTTGAAGACTTCAAAAGGAATTGGCTAATATAGAATGAGTTACACCCAATCGTAAATTGCAGTTATATATCACACATACGCACATATGGACTGAAATCTTTCGTCAAGTCTGACCCCCTAAAGCAAGGTCAGAATGGCTGATCTGTCCAGCCAAACCAAAGGAAACCTGATCTTAACCTAGGAGGGATCAGGGAAAAAGAGCGTTTTCTCTGCTGCAAGTTGAGTACAAAGAAAAATGGGTCCCAAAACTCAGGAGGAGAAGACAGAGAAAATATCCTAAATCTTCTACACACAGATAAATGACACACCACCTTCAAAGGAAAATATGACACACCACCTTCAAAAGGAAAAATACATACAATGAGGAAACACATAAACTTGGCACAAAAGGAAACAAACAATGAGGAAACACATAAACTTGGCACAAAAGGAAACAAATGGACATTCTCAAAATTTTATAGGACAAACTGAAACAGCCAGGGGTTATTGTGTTGCAGTTCATTTGACACTGCATAACTTGAGGGATAAAAAGTAGCTGTTTTTCTGGCCAGGTTCCAAAATCCAAAGTCATTGGTCAATGATATTCAGGAGGTGCCCATTAACACAGAGAGGCTTTCTGATAGATAATCAACTAAGAATGCAAGATATCTCATTGATTAGGTATGCAGAAAGGAGACTCTGAATATCTGGAAGAAGCTACGCCAATAGGGCCAATTAACCATGTCTTGGCCTCAATGGCCTCACAATTTTGAGGAAAAGAAGTTAGAGCTTGTTCCCACCTCAGCCAGAGAGTAAGTGAGAGAGGGAACCAGTGGAAGCTACAAAATTTACCAAACAAGAGATGCTCCCATCTGCTAGGACTGTGATGCAAACAGATGATCCGAGGAAAAACATATTCTGAAAGAGTGCAGAGAGGGAGGAAGAAAATAACTTTCTCTTAAGAAAAAAGATTCTCTTTTCCCCCTTCCTGCACTCTGGGTAAATGGGAGTCTTTTAGAAGGAAAGAGAAGGAGCTGTTCTCTGAGAATGACCTGATTTGTACAGAAATAGTTACCAGAAAACACCAGGAGAAAGAGTTACTAGAAAACACCAGGACAAGGAAAGGAAAAGTACATGCTGAGTAGGTGGCTGGTAAGCTCTGGAGACTACTAGTCCTGCTGAACCTGCAAGAACTGATAGAACCTGAGAAAAACAAGAGGCTGCTAAGCAGCAGCACACACTGGCATCAATGTCGGGTTGTTTTAACTCGGCCCGCATCCAAGACGGTGGTGGCTGCTATATGCAGATGAAGACTATGGTATTATACACACACCAGATAGTACCTCTGAGGGATTTTCTGCACACCTACCTAGAAGCCATCAATCTGCCAGTATGCCATCCATTCCTGAGTATACAGTTGGAGTTGGTCTCCTACTTGTTGCTCTAATCAGGTAACTATGGATGAGTGTGAAAACGACTTGTGTCACTGCGTAAGTGAATGTTCCACGAGAACAGTTATCTGCTATTAGCAGTAACAGCTTAGAGAACAAAAGATGTTCTAATAAGTATTGGTTGCCATCTGCGTGGCAACCCCAGTTCCATCCTCTGTCAGGGCAAGGGAGTTTACAATATATGGGATATGACAGAAAAAGAGATTTTTCCCCAAGAAACTGCATTAGTTGAGCAACTGAAAGTTGCTACCGTATGAGTAACACTGGAGGAAATAGTGATATTTATCTACAGTCCTTTATTTTAATCTGTGCCTGCCAACAGATTTACGTTTTCACTGTATAAAGAGTTACTCTGTTCTTTAGAATTTTTGTCCAGTTTGTCCAGCTTTAGAGCTTGGAAGCCTCTGGTACCTTGTGCCATGCTCACCTGAAGGAAAAGTTGAGAGAACATAGATTAAGGTAGACTTTAAAGAGTTAACATTCTTTTGCAGATGATCTGCATTTGAAAGACTTCAGTTTCAAATATGGGGTGCTCTGTTTTTTGGTTTTGCTTGCATTTTTCTTTGCTGCTGTTTGTTATAGTTCGTGTGGCCTCACAGCAGTCAGTATGTGGGAAGTGGTGGGATGTAGGAAGAAAAAAAATGAGTTGCAGCAGCAGTAGCGTGCTGCTGTTGCTTCTGCTCATGTGTTGAAGGCATGTTGAGGGTCTAATCCTACTCTTGGTCCTAAACTGGCTGTTGGGGTAGAATGGCTGTAAACTCAAAGGTACCATGCAGATTGTAAAGATAATAATATAAGGTCAATAACACTTTTACACTCAGCAAAGGAAAATCCAACAGAAAAAAATTAAACAGGCAAGCACCAACTTAGTGCTTTAAAACTAGCTATTGATGCTTCTGGATGTGAGTCAGTTTTCTAAACTCAATACCACATATCATTATTCTATCTTTCCCTTAGAGATTTTACAGCTAAATATGACAGAGAAATACTTCAACAAAGTAGAAATATCTTATGTAATAAAGAAACATTTCAGGGGTTTTGCATAAAGTCCAGATCAAAACTCTCAACAGGCTGAAAGTAAACCTTTCAGGGTTTACTGTTTTAAAAGCTAAAATGAATTTAAAAGGGGTTCTGTTTTAAAAGCTAAAATGAATTTAAAAAGAAAACTTCATATTTCTATCTCCACCTGTAAGAGATGAAATCTCATGTTGACAGATTGAGCTTGACTAGCACAGCCATAAATTACAGTGAGCAACTACACTCGTGCAAGTGGAATGACACCAGTGTAACACTTAGTGCTACAGATCACTAGATGATTATTCTACTTCCTAGTGTTTTCTGTAATTTCTTATAGTTGTTCAGAATGTTGCCACAGAAATAAAATATTATATATGTAACCATACTGTTTAAATGCTTATAAAAGGTGTCCAGCAGTGACACTCAAAGGTTCTTGCAACTCAGGACAGAAAAGACACTTTTGTTTTGATGTTTTAGTAAAGCAGAAGGATTAGGAAACATAATACTCAGATCATCATCTCCTATGGATCGAACTTACAACTTTTTTCTTCCCTTTTGAGACATCTGAGCATTATTTATATAGTCTTCTTGGAAAATCAATGAGGTCAAGAGAATAAAATCAAATAATTTTCTCTCCAACATCAGGACACCATGCTCATGGTAGAAACTATCTAATGAAAAAATATATTGTGCTTCAAACCATAAAGTTACTGGGCACTAAGTTGTTTTTCATACGCGGACTCAACGCTGTAAGATACTTAAGTACATACTTAAAGTTTGCAGGATTGCATTCAGGGATCTTACCATTGTAGGAACAGACCAGTGTGCATTGTAATTCCCCCTTATTTTCAAACGTTTCAAATGTTCATGAGGTACTCACATAATATGCCTGTTGAAAACCACACCAAAGACAATACTTTAACCATTGACTCTAGACAGGTTCTCTCTGTGCTGACTTCAGTTGTTTTAAATCATTGGTATATAAGATACATATAAGATCTGCAAGCAGCAAAGGAAGGAAAAAGACATCAGTTGTCAAGAAATTCTTAACCTTTTTGAAAAGGAAAAATGAATGCAAGAAACCCAGTTAAACATGGCAGGCTGGGTGTCCAGTGGCAGTGGAATTTCTTTGGTGAACAGTATTTAATCTATAAATAAATGAAAGGTAGGTAGTTCCACTGCACTTAAAGTTTTCTTTGATAAAACCTTTCTTTAATAACTCTGTTAAATAACAGCTAAAATATGAAGAGGAAAGCACTTAAAAGCTCATCCAACAGCTGACAAAGATTCAGTCATGGACAAGTAGTTTCTTCTGCGATGTTTTCAAAGTTGCAGTGCCAGTTTATTCTCTTATTTCCCAAGTTTTATAGGAAAGAAACAGGACTTTAATAACAAGGTCTGTACTTGTACAAATGAATGTACAATGAAAGCTGTGAATAACAGTTCTGCTGAGTAATCAAGAAATACACTGACATGAATGGAAACTCCAAATGAGTTTATGAAACATCTTGCAAACAACTAGGATGAAACACATAAATGAGTGGAAGTTTAAAAAATGAGAGAAGTGGGTAACAAACAGAAAATGTGCAAAACACAAAGTGATGCTGACAGGGTTGCTCTCGGTAAAAAGTAAGACTTTAAATTAAGGTGGCAGTTATCTATCAGTATTCAGAAGACTTAACCCAAGCACTTATTTTGTCCTCCATGTGCGAATGGCAGCTTGTGTGCCATGTAGTAATTTACATTTTATCTTTCAGGATACATGTTTATTTCCAAATCATTTTTTTTTGTAAGTTCAAAGAAGATGTTTGGACTGCCTGTGATTACTGCAAAGACAACAGTTTCAGTTTAAACAGCTAACCTGCCTTGTAAGCAGTGCCTTGCAGATGATGAATAATGAGTTTTCAGGAAAAAAAAATCAGTTTAATATCCATTTCTCACTTTCTTAACAAATAGAGAAGCAATGAAGAATCTTTCTTTGAGTAAAACTGCAAATGCCATTCCAGAAAAATAATAACATTTTATTGTTCTTATGCTATTCAACTCTTTCAAAAAACTCCATTTAGGTTCATTTTTTAAATGAAAAAGTCCTTTCAAAACAAAAAGCGCAGGTATTTTATTCTGAAAATGTTGGAACTGAAATACTTGCACATTTATAGAGATTGTTTCACAACCCTTCTTTTTCCGAGGTATAACAAATAACTTAAAGATGTACACAGCTTTACAAGAAATAGCTTTTCTTTCACAAAGGACATATACCTGCCATATTCTTTCAAACCAGTCTTCCTCCTTTTCACTGTATATTTTTAGTTTTCTATGCCTTGTTTGCTATTTCAGTTATTAATCTGGGATCCTGAACTTATTTGTTCTCTTTTACTAACATTTTCTATACTAATTAATTCATGGTATCATGTGAAGTACAGTCATTCTAGGTAAAACTCCCTATATATGATCTTACGTACTCCAATATAGTCCACCTCTGAAAAAATATAATAAAAACATGTGAGATAATGAAGCAGACAAGTATTACGTGGCTGGACTATAATTAAAGCCTTTGACCAATTCTTACTGTTGTTATTGTTGCCATTGTTGCATTTGTTAAGCACCAGCAATGTGCTGAAGACTTTAAAAAACAGAATCATTTCCAGGTCTAATCCAGGACATTGTTATAGTAAAATCTCTATCAATCATATACGAAATTAAAGGTGAAGATCCATCACAGATCAGTGTACTGTTAGACCAGTATTTTATCTCCAGTCGATAGGAGATCCTTACGGAAAAGTAGAAGTAGAGCATTATATTGCTGATTCTTCCCTTGAATACACTCCATCCCAAACTCCAGCAAGCTGCAGTTATGTAATCCAGCCCTTAATGAAAGTTCTAATAATATCAGCGTGTTTATTTTATCTCTATCCCTAAATGGTCTTCATTTTCCTATGAAAATATTCTTCCACTGCATTAAATCATTGCCATTCGGTTTTCTCATATGCCATGTTCTGAAGCTGTGCCAAAAAATACAAAGACTAAGCTGGGTGTAATATGATTATTTCATGTCTATGTTTATTACATATTGGTGTATGATTAATCTGAATAAAAATCAAGAACACTGCTCATGCAGGGTGTATGGAGAAAGTGCAAGCCTCAAGATTTTCGAGTCTCCTGCAAAACTCTGCCAGAGAATAGAGTCTTTCTAGTATTTACTTTTGAGTAACTAACTCAAAAAATAGAAGTGCCTAAGGAACAGCACTACATATTTTCCTACTTTTCCTGAAGAGAATCCATGTTCTTTCTGCTATATTTTATGCAAAAGACCTATTTCAGCAAACTGCTTACGTTTTTTTAAAAAGCTGCAGTGAAAAGCATTTATTGTGTGGTTGAAAAGGAGTAAATCTACATCTATGTACGAAGACAATCAATTCATTCCACCTGTAATGAGATTTCTCTTGTCAGCTCAGTTTGATTATTTACTTTTATAACTGCCTCCCATGCTGTGTGGAAAAAGAAGAAAAAGAAATGAAAAAGAATCAAAACCCAAGAAACTTAACATGACTGCATTTAACCTCATCACTGCCTGTTCAGAAGAATGTCTTTGCATATTTATAGCACTACACTACTACAGGAATGAAGCGCTTTAATGGCACCCTATAAGTCAGCAAGATAATGAGAGGTCTCAGTTTGGAAACCTTGCTATTTCCACCTGTCATGAAAATCCACTGGAAACTGGCCGTACTCTTACAACAGGCACCATTCACAGGGATCACGATACTATGATCATCTGGTTGAACGATACCTTCTCTATAATTTAAAAATAACTGGAGTTATTTAGCTATCAAATATTTCAAAGTTTAGCTACTGCCAACGTTAAAAGTATAGTTTTCAGTTCAAACCAAAACTCAGCATCAGTCTAGTGGTAATGTAACTTCCCAAGATAGAGCTTCCTCTCCTGCCAGAATTCTGTAGCTCTTTCCCCTTACGCTGTGTTGGTTGCAGAAAACTGGACTTCCACTAAATGAGCAGGTAGTGTAAGCTTAAGCCAAAAAAGGTTTAAGTGCTCGTGTTAACCATGTTGATCTAGAAGAATCATTGCAATTTTCCTTATATTTGCAAAAACATTCTGCAAAACTGTTGCAGTAACATTTGAGCATCCATTCAGCAATTTCTAGCACAACTCTCTGTGACAAGTATATAATCTCAGTGGTATATAGTGCACAACTGGAGTTGTTCATAATATTCATTTTAAGCTACTTGCATTGCCTCTTCAAATTAATCTATCCTGTTCATGCTCTGTAGGCATAGCTGATACTCAGAAAACTCAAGTCACTCTTAAAAGTAATTTCTGAGGGTCTAGAAAGGAACAGCCCAAATTTTTCAGTCCATGGAATTTACTCACTGATTTCTTTTTCAAGGATAAGGAAAGCCTGAAAAGCAGATAAACCTCCCTTCATAGATTCTACTTTCCAGAATTGGAAACTGCCCCTCCACATGCCCAAAATTACAGAGTATGTCCGGAGTGGTTTACTATAGAGCCAAACATTTGCATACCATCATTTTGGCACCAAAAAGACTCAAATCAGTGGATCAGTTGTTTTTGAACACTAAGAATCTAAGAATTTCAGGCAGAAATGTGTTTAGTCTTTTCCAGCAGGCCTGTCACTGAAATTGTGTCTCTGTTGCTCTGATCCAGCTGAGCAGCCAAAAGCATTGGGCTGGGCAGGGGGAGCACACATCCCTGCCGTCTGTTTGGGAAGGGTTATGGCCTATGGCATAATGTAGACAGCTTTAAGGATATTCTAGTTTACAGAGAGAAATTACACAGAATTTTCTTGAAAATTCCTCCAGAAGGGAGACTCATTAGGTAATGGTCCCAAATTTGTTTCTAGTATGGTACAACAGAACAAGAATAAGCCTCCAGGCTCTGGTAATTTGTATTACAATTGATAAAAAAAAATCAAAAGTGAGATTAATGGGCTTATTTTATGCTAAGAAAACTATTTTAACCAAAGTAAGTTGTACTTGGCCTTGCCATGTAGCAATTTTAGACCATTATTTACATTCACACTCAAAGACCAAGGTCTCAGACCAGAATGTCCTCTCTGAAATACTAATTGTAACGATTTATCCATCACATCCTGTCTCTTTCGCTTGGAACTGGTAAGAGTGATGTTCACCAATCAGATAATTCTCATTTCTCACTCCAGCTGCACAGAGATTTTGTTTTTCTTTCAGTAAGTAGTGTCTAAACTGGATTAAGATAACAGTCACTTACAAGAACACTTCTACAAGAGCTGCTTTAATCACTGCCATATTTAACATCATTTTACAGTGCAACTTAATTTTTTACACCATTCTCATATGAATGAATTTCCATGAAATTCATGTTTAACTTCTGATTGTTCTTGAGGCCTAAATATTCTGTGAAGAGGAAAAAAGACCCCTGAATTCTGCTGACATATTCAGGACCGAATGTAATAACTGGCACATTGGCACTGTTCTGTATGATCAGATGACATTCAAATTAAGATGAGTGACCGATCTCAAAACCAGATGACTTAGTCTTTCTGTTTATGTGATTAAACATCTTTATCCGCTAACAAGCTCTTCACACTTCCTTGCCTGAGCAATTGCTGCTCTTGGCGATAATAATCCGAGTAGGTAGCTGAGAATGGAGCTGGCAGATGCCATACAGATGCACATTACTGCTACTTAGTGGAATACACATTCATTCATCCAGGGAGTCATTTTTTATTGTTCCAGGAGCAAGCCAAAAGTCATAAAATATTTCACTTGTCAATAACTAAGAATAAAACTTGTACTGTAATCAACATTTATTATCTTAAAATTCAGTGTTCAATAGATAATTGAAGTGTCTTTATGTCCAATGTCAAAAACAAACCTCTGCAAAAATGAAATACCCTGTGTATGCCTAATTTGCCCCTTTTTTATTTTTGAATATTGCAGATGAAGATCTCATATTGCAAGTGTGACTGGTGATCACACTGGTGATCATAAAAATGATAACATCTCGATCGGCTTTTCCTTTATTCTGGCACTAGTTTGTATTTCTTTTGCTGTTGTAGCTACTGAGATGAATGATAGAGGTGACAGAAGGGAAAACTGAGTAATGCACAACATTACTAAAGTGCAATATAAAATAGAGTTCAGTGAAATTAGCAGTCATTATTTCTGCGTTGACCGTAATACTGCTGTTCTACAGACTGTAAAGTAAGATGCCACAATACAATCAATGCTTGTTCTTTGACTCTGATTTATATGAAGTCAATTTACTTGGTAAATAATTACTTAAGGTGCAACAACCGGGTAGTGATTTTTTTTATCTGTAGTGCATTTTTAAGTACCATTCAAGGAAAACTTCTATTTCATTGTCTTTTGTAAATCTCTTCTGTTTATTGTTTCTTTAGGGATATGAAAAATTTTTAAAAGATTAATATTTATTACAAGAAGAGAAAACCTATTAATGCACATTAATATTACAGCAGTAATCTTTAAATAAAATTTCCTTAGGATAAATGCAGTTTTTCAGAACAAATAAACTTTAAACTGGTTTCTCTTTCAGGTAAATTAGTCAAGAACAGTGGTATTGTGGCAACTGTGGTGGTCAAAGGTTATATGGAAGCAAGGTTTGTGTACTAGACAAAAGAAGATACTATTCAAGCAATTCATATAATAGAAACTGAAAAAATCAAAATCTTTGGAGTCAGAGTCTATTCATTGGGTCATTAATATGGACACATGTAATCTAATAAAATAGACCAGTTAAAGTAAAAGTGCATCAGCATTAATTACAATCAGAATTCAGACCCAGTACCTTAGCTTTATCCCTCATGGAGCCTTTCCCCAGGATAGACATTTTTGCGCCTGTCTCTTCTTGCAACCTCTTCAAGGAGTTTCCTCTTGGTCCAAGCAATTTCCCGACAAAATTGAACTAGAAAGCACATAAGAGAACTATTTTAGACAAAGAGGCATTTTTTCTAAAACTTAATAAATCTTCGTAAAATCTGCATAAAGGAAAAAGGTTTACTTTCCCTTTAAAGATTATTATTACTGAGTTCTGGGCCGCGCTCATTGGGATACAAGTTTGGAGAACTGAGGTATCCTCTCACCTAGAGCTAAAGGCAGCTAAAGCATTCATGGTTCATACGAGCCCCAGGAAATTCCTCTGTAGCAGAAAAATGGCCGGGGGCTCTGGAGGTGCACATCCATTTACTTCTGTTCCTCCACGGCTTTATTCCTCCAACTCCACTGTCTGTTTGGATCCTAGCCCTTTTTGTGGTTGTTGATTTTTGCAGCTGCAGACCCTTTTGTCTGAATAGTGTGGCTGCTGAGCTGCTGAATGTGGGGTGAGGTAGGAGAGGGTAGGGAAAGTCAGGGTTGGTGACCACCAGGATTAGGAACAGTCGTTCCTGCCCCATCGAAGGGGGCAGAATTTAACCTCCTCTTGAGCTTCATTCCAGTGTCTGTACGATTTTATGACCATATGGATTACTAAATAAGGTGACAACATGTACCCCACAAACACAGTAATACAGATGTGCACAACCTTTGAAATTAATATAATGTACGTTATGCCATCATGTTACAGATATTTTGTGTTAAACACACAGTGGACATAGCGCCCTGCCAAACAGAACATTACCAGCTATTAAGTTCGTTAGACAAAAAGCAGTAAGCGAAAAAGTGGTGCAAACTGCATCGTGGGGCACTCATTAGCAAGGTAAGGAAAATTTTGCTGTATTATTCAAACACTGTATTCTTTACCATGGGAAGAAACCAGCATGTTCAGTTATTTCCACATATGCACACGGCACAGGACAGGGCCATTTGGACAGAACGACCCAGAAAGCTCCAGACAAAACGAGTAGCAGGTCCTAAAAGTTTCCAGTAGTTTACGAATTATTTAGAAAGTTTTAATTCTAAGAAAGGTGCTCAACATGGGACACTCAGTCAAACCAAGCCTGCTCATCTGAAAGCTGACTCACAAAATAACCAAGATGTCATATACTGCATTAATATCTATACATATATACATATATGTACATTAAGCTATTAATCTGTGTTAGAAGGTATAGGCAAAACTGACAGAATGAAGAGAACTGAGAGAATTCTTTTCCTGAGTTAGCCAGGTTTATTGGTAAAATAGCGTATTCCGCAATGTTAGAGCTTTAGATGGATTTTAAAGGACTGATCTTTTACATACTGATTTTAAAATAAGTGCCGTTTGTGTACTGGCTTCAAATACCTGTTTTGCCAGTAAGTGAGCAAATCACACAAGCAATAGATTACTACAGATATTCAGATTATTTTCTGAAATGATTTTGAAGAGCATTGGATTTTGACTGACACGCTGCTAATATTCTTAAGCACTGGAGAGATCATGTGACGCATACCATATATTGCGGCTCTCGTACGAAGAGGAGATACGTCTACATGAAAATTAGAAGGCAGAAAACTAAATAAAGCAGATGCTAACATTATTTCAACACCTAATAGCAAAAAAAGGGAATAGTCTATTGAGTAACAACAATTTGTTTCTTCTGTAATCAGTAATCTCTTCAATTTATCAAGTTCTACGCTTTCTCAATCTTTTAAAAACTGTATAGCATAGTGTCTTCAGAATCAGTTTGGGAACCTTCAGTGCTTGTTTAGTACGTTTCTAAATTACGTTCAAGGCTGAACAGAGAGCTCTGGCCTGTCTTTCAGTAAAGAGTTAGCTTAGTCGAGGAAAGAGGTGTGTAATTGCTTCGGCATTTCCTTGCTTTTATTTTGAGAGCAGTACTAGAAGAAAAAAATGGGAAAAAAAACATGACAAAGAGAAACCTCAGTCAAGCATTCAAGGATATGTTATTGTCAAAAAGATTCCTGAAGGACTAGTAAGATGGCATAACATACTTTGTTTTACCCTACCTCCTATTTTAAATTTAATCTAAAAAAAAAAAAGTAAAGTGGGGAAATATTCTTATTTCCACTTTAGCCAGAAAGAAAATAAGACACAAATGGAAGATTTGATTTATATCACAAAATAAAGATATATCAAACATATTAAAAACACCCAAACTCAGAATTAAGCCAAATAGCCTGGAACCCAGGCTGACTTTCAGTCCTGTGTCTTAATTACAATTTATTCCTAACTTCCTTCAGATATTGGTTAAACCATCAAAGAAAATAAAAGAGACATAGCACTTCTAATATGTAATCACAGGAAAAATAAACACGTAAGCCCAAATCTATTGCCACCTAAATTCATATAACCAATTTCAGCAACACAAAATGTCTAGGGGGAAGTAATAAGTTGTGAAGCTGAGGTAAAACACAGCAACTTTTCAAGCTCAAAAAACATTTTTCAAGCTTGTGTGCTTGCAAATTTTTCCAACTTTTATTTGTTGATTTAATAGACGTTATCAACCCTTCCCATAAATCCTAACTCCTCTGAATTATCATGGCAATACCACTATATCTTGAAACTCCTCCTTCCAGGCCCAGCTTGCCTTGCTAGCTTCAGACAATTGTTAAATTTCACATGAAAACAAACAGACCCACAAACCTAACAATGAGGAAGGAATGGCATGGACTGAGTTTTGACTTTAATCCGAAACCACACGCTAGCCCTTGGACTTAACCCCTCGACTGCACATGGAGGCTAGTAGAGAAGCTGGAGCAAACGCTCGAGCTTCCCCATCTCCTCATCTCTCCAGTGGGTAGACAGACTCTGTTGGACTGTGGCTCTGCACCCCATTCACAAGTTACAGCAGGAATATTTTTTGTGCCACTTGTATTGCCCCAGTGAGAATAGATCCAGACAGAGTTTATGCTGTATCCTTTCAGGGTCTCTAAGCATTAAGAAAAGCTGCCTCTGGTGAAAGAGCAGTACCCTAAGTTTGGAGAAGAACGCTATGAGGAGACCAGCCAGAGCTGGGCCGAGTTTCTTGTCTGACTACAATAAAACTACCAAAAATACAGTCTATGAAGATTTATGCTGAACACTTACATTTAAACACTTCATAAACTATCCAATAATTACCTTGAAATATTGCTGCAAAGGAGCGGTATGGCCAGCATAAACTACGTATAAAGTGGATTTTAATCACTTCATAGGAAATAAGTGGCTGGGGATTTTAATTCTATTGATTAGGTAGCAGACATGCATTCACACTTCACCTTCTCAATACTTTCTGAAAACACACATCAGGAAGCAAGCAGTAACTTACCACTGAATAACTGAATGGCTATTAATTGGGTTTGGCTGAAAGTGCCAGAAAAGCCAGTGTGCTCTGTCAGAAATTCTGCCATTCCACTTGTTCTCCAAGCATCATTAAGTTACAGTGCTACTGGCTATCCTTAGCATCACTTTGCTTTTACAAAACTCCCACAAGGCTGAAAATATTGTTCTGTTATCTTTCAATCAATAATTTATGATAAATGTTAAATGTTTTATGTTTACGTTTGGGTAAAAACAGCATACAAATAACAGAAAGTTTCACTTCAGAAATAATCGTTAAGAAATGTGAAGCACAACTTTATTCCTCCGCTTATTTGTTTATTTATTTATTAAAATATGCTGGACAAGAACCTGAGCAGAACAAATTTTAATATTAGAAATCTTAGCTTCCAAACAAATGTGGCTGTTCTGCACCTGAACTATAAACAAATAGTGAAGGAAAATGTGAAAGCTTACCCAGTTTGACAGGACATAAAGACTACCCTAGCCCACAACCATGCATTACTGGTACAATCACTGTACCTGCAGATCATGTCTTGCAGTCTTTAGTTCTGATCCACTTCTGCCATGTGCACAAACTTTCTCCAAATATTAGGAGCTCTAAGTCTCTGGGATAATGCCAGGTCTTATTAGGAGAGGGTAGCTGAAAAATCATGACATACGGAAGTATGAATAGAAAGCTTTCCTTGCTGGGGACAGGACAGACTTCCACTTGCAAAGTGGAATATACGGTTACTGTTGTGTTACTAGATGTGTTTATAGGTGGCTTACCTTCTCAATGATATTTATGAGTGAGAGTTAGGCACTCTTGCTTTTGTAGGAATCCTTCCCGTTTTATGGCAGAGATTTTGTACATTATTTTCTCAGATTTTTTATCATTTGTCTAGGGAAGACAGATGCATGTCTTCAGGGGGAAATGATCAGGTGATAGCAGGGGATGTTTTCCTCATAATCAAGTGCACATGATGATTCATATGTCAACAGCTGTGCCATAAACTTTCTCCTGTGCAGAATAAAATCTGACAGAAAAGTATATTTCAATAGATCTTTTGAGTATGCACAATCACACTCTCCTCAACCTCTTCCTCAGCTTCCTCAGCATACATATGCATAGTTTCACCAGGTTTATCTTCATCTTGATTACTCTTTCACTCCACTCCCAACAACCAATCAGGCTGTGAGGTGCCCAAAGTCAACACTCTGGCTTGTCAGTCTCCATCAAAGTTTTTTTCTCAAAACTCATTTTATTTTCAAATAGAAATAATCAAAAGTAGTATCACGGTCACAAAGAAACTATTCTCTTCCCCTATCCTGCGCTGCGCCCATCTCTCTGCAAAGCTCTGTGTTTAAACACTGTATTCTGAAGAAGAAACCAACTGGCAGTGTCAGAACTTCTTCTTGAGTATATATGCTTTGACTCAGCATTTAAAACTGTAGATTAGATACTAAAGAATCACACAGAAAATGGAGAAGTCATAAGAACTACTTACATTAAATTTCTTACCAATACACTGCCTATTTTAGTGAAAAGCTTAGTGTCATGCTCCATGCATGAACATATCCATAATCACAGACTTGCTTGTAAGATCCTCCAAAACCCCTCCATAATAGAATATGCTGGACCTCAACACAGCTCATTTGCTTCAGGTTAAGACACAGAGAAAAGAATCCCCCAAACTAGCAAGGTGCTGTTGAGCTGGAACACAGTGCAGGTAATCCACCCCCAATGTCAGCACCTATTTTGCTAATGTATCACATATGGTTTCTACGAAATGGTAGAGATTAATTACAATCTGTGCTGTAAATAAAATGTGAACAATAATTAGTTCTTAAAATATATCCTATATTCTACATAAAATGCTGTGAGAGATTTAAGTGTGCTGCACCTTGAGATGATCACCACGGGCAGTGTTTGCATTGGCATACTCGAACTTACCTTCTTTATTTTGGACATGTTATATATTGTTTTCAGAAGTCGTAATATCAGCAAAATTATAACAAAATTGCTATTAAATATATATATGCATAAATAAATTGATATTTACATCAAATCTGACTTGTTGCAAACTCAAGGAAAAGTTTCTTCAGTATAAGACATATTAAAGCAAATTATCAGGGATGTGAGCAGGCATCCAAAGTAAAAAGATACAGCTCCTCTATTACATCTGCATTGTATAAAAGGGAGGGAGGGGAAGATAATGAATTTGGATTGTAAGGAGTCTGCTGCTAATATTAGCATATTTACATGCTCACTATCTTATTGACCAGTATACTAGCTATATATGTATGCTAACTAATTCCGTAAACTTGCAGTGATAAGGGACAATTTCTTCACAAAGCAGACTAGAAAACACAAATTCCATTAAAATTAACCAACAGAAAGAAAGACAGTATGAAGTCCCCGTTGCACTTCAGCGATTCAATCAAACTTAGGATGTTTCTGTCTAAATAGAGCATTATGCCCCAAAATTTTGTTTTTTATCCTAGAAAGCTAGCTGGCAGGCTGAGATCTATCCTGAGTCAGTTTTCACAAGCTTGTTCTGGCAGGGGACGTACGTTCAGACACGGCCTCAGCTCTTGGATCCCAAACTGACAGCTGTGATTGGGGCTAGGCAGATGTGAGTGATGAGTTTCATCACTACATCATTTTTTGTAACACCCTAACTTTGTATTCAAACATTGAACCCTTACCTTGATTGTATACACTGGATTTACTCTCTTTCTTATCACCTGATAATAAGCTTGCCTTTGAATACGCTAACAAATACACAACGCTCAGTTCTTCTGTGAGAATCATTATACAGGTGTGCTAGCATAGCTACTCAGTGTATATGTGCTAAGATATATATTGTGAATTTCCAAGGGCTGGGTCCCAGAATGCAAAGTCTGGTTTGGCGCTGTCAGGTGTCTCCCCAAAGGGAATTTTCCCCAAAATAAGCACCAAAAAGGCACCCACTGACTGAGAATATTTGCACCTTCTAGAGATGCTATCCAGCCTCTTCAGCGATGTTGCGCTGTAAGAAGTACATAGACAGTTTCGCTGCCATCCACAAGCACTATGAATTAAAGTGCCCTCCATAAAACCACACATCTGTCTTCCTCCCCCTTGCTGCACACTGGGGCAAGAATGCTGGTAATGGATTAAGCAAATGTCCATATCATTTCATGTTATCTTCTGTTGAAACGTAAAGAACTAATCTGCAGTTCTTGCAAGTTAAAAACCTCCATTTAATATTATTAAGGATTTTGACTGCCTCAGGATAGCACGCCATACCTATAAGAAATATAATATCCAGTTTTCAGTATTAAAATTCAAGCTTCAAACTCAATAGAATGATAGACAGAAAATGAATGTTTACATTTAGAAGAATATTTGTTCCCATACTTGACACAGGCCAAACACATCCCTGCTAAAACTATAACATTTCATATTTTTTGAATAAAATTTTAATTGGGTTTTTCAAGTAGAAACAAGGAATATGCCTGTCATTTAGAAAACAGGGCATGTTTCAGTGACTATTTCTGTTTTATTCACACATCATTGCTTGGAAAAGTAACAAAATGTGATGGAGATATAAATCTAGATAAATAAGGAACAAGACAGACAAATGTTTTCAACGCTGTAAGATAAAGCAACACAATGCCCTGACCTAGGATGCCAGATTCATTTCTTGTAATCCTAGAAACAGCAAAAATAGAATTTAATGGCTTGGGCCACATGCAATAGGACTGTTATTCCTCAGAATGTCCTATTCACCACTGCTATCAGCTCGTTTGTGGGGGGAAGGAGAGTCTTTTCATATTCAGAGCTACTTATCCTCACAAAAACCTTTCCTTATTCATGAAATCCAAAATATCTTATTATTTCTTCCTATCTAAATTCAGCCCTGGGCTAAATAAAAGGGGAGGAAACAAAGACATTATTCACTCCAGATTAAAAAAGAGTTACTGATTGAGACTTGCTTAAATTAGTTTTCTTCTGCCCTATTCTAGGACTACTGGCAGTTCAATCATTTTAGAATAGCATTTATTTGATTAATATCTCACCTTTTGATAGGCACAGGGGACCTCCCTGGATGTAAAAGTAGTCCTGGAAGATTATGAAGGCCATTTTTTTCCCCCTCAACACTTTATAAGCATGTAAAGCTGAGCAGATTTTGCAGTATACAAGTTTGTCCCTCTGTGTGCCTCTTCCATATCAGGGATTGGCTTTTCTGAAAGGAACTTAGCTTTCCAGATGAGGGGGTAGTACTATTTTTTATTATAGCATTGTAATGTGTGCTGTCCTTGCAGAAGGGCTTACAAGAAACCTGGTGGAGCAGAAATCTGCAGGGCTTCATTTTACGTGGGCATGTTAGGAGCCGGGAAATAGGAGGAGGAGGAAAAAATGAATGAGCTCCTTTAGAGGTGCTCTGCAGTCCCAATCCAAAGGAGATGTGCTACTGCTCTGGTAAGGTGCTGCACTGCTGAAGCTTGGTTGCTGTGGCTCCGTCACCCAAGGACAAGGCTGCCCTCTCCTGCACAGCTCGCTCTAGCTGATCTCTTCGTTTACGCTTTGGACAGTAATCTGATACTAGGTCATGGGGAGAAAAAATGGACTCAGTGCTCCGAGGAAAAATACAGCTTCTTGAAAACCAGGGCCAAATTCATTTCTGGTGTTATTCCACCAGATCAGTAGAATTACCTCAAGAATAAATTAAGCCTGACTAACAGAGTTAGAATCATTAAAGCCACAGTGTCTCTAAAAGATTTACCTAAGAAATAAACATGTTTAGTACACATTTTTTATATTGAAAAATGCTGGCAGTTCATATTTACGCTGTGCTTGAAGAAGATGGTGCAATATTTGTCTGGCTATTTACTAGCTTATAGCAAGCATCTAAATCTGCAGTGAAAATATATTTTTGGCATAATTCCATGAAACAGATGGTCAGTGACTCTAGACAAACATCTTCCAGAGTACAAGTCCATATGGAGATAAAAATATTCCTTCACTTTTCATTTTTAGCAATTTTCTGTCAGAGTTTGGTAACAAGTTGTGGCATTTAAATTATGGAATTTAAATGAGCCTTAGCACTAAAATAAATTTTATGGTTAAAAAAATAATTGTTTGGTATCTGATATATCTTTATTTAGTTAAATGTAACAACTTTCTTAACTGAGGAAAATTTGAATAGCTACTTTTCTAATACAAGCCTTAGCAATGTGATTTATTATAATCTGCTAATCTGTCAGACATCCGAACATTTTATTTTGTGTGATTCTGTTTTTATCTCTGACATGAGGTAAATGAGAAGAAGCCAGGAAACCAATTAAAGTTTTGGATCTTTATTAAATCTGCAATTAGCAAGTTTAAGGGGCTTATGACTAACTGCTGAATGTCTCAGTGCAGCCACTTACTATTACTTTAATTGCAAAGATATCCAAAAAGAATCATCATACTAGGCACTGTGCACACACATAGGAAGCCATGAACTTTACCCTAAGGAGTTGTCAAGTACACGAAAAAAATCCAATGCATCTTGTCGTATGTATTAGATACAATTGCTTATTTGGATGGTTGGAGAGTGAATGTAGAAATTGCGATTAAAATCACTGGGCTTGCTGATGAAAGTGCATATTACTCAAGGTAAGTGCAGAAAGAGCAGGTTCTATTGACATGAAGATTATGCAGTAGCCTGCTTTTCATTTTCGAAATGGGAAAGAGGATCCTAATATTACAATTTGCCTTTGGCTTTAGTCCTTCTTACAATTCTTCTGTAACTTTAAGCAATTACATATTTGACCCTGTTCTGGCCATCTTTCAAGAATGGAATAAACCACACATATTTCTTGATTTTTTTCCTCCCCCTAAGCTTATCTCTATTTGGTCAGTGGCATGTATGTTTTGCCCACATTGAGATGGTTAGACCTGCTGGCAAACTATTCATTAGTCTGGGCTTATGACTGACCCCAACCCATGTCTATAAAGAGTCAGGAAGTTCCACGAGGGTTGACTGCTCTTTAAGGGAAAGCTGTTCAAAAACAGCAGAATTTCTATAAGCTGCAGAGTGTGCCGAGCTATCAGTGATTTTGCTCTTCTCAAAGGAAAGTCAGAACATATATATATAATAGTCATATTCTATTGAATAGAAGGCAAGGGGCCTCTTTAGGGCAAAACACAACATCTGTCCTCTACCTTCTATCCTGGCCAAACCTGAGGTAGCCAATGTCTACTATTTAGAAATAAATAAAATACAATATGTAATGAAGAACTGTTGTAACTGTGTGTACCTAAGACTAGTTCATTTAAGCTATACTTTGTATAAAAAGATATTTCTAGGGATCCTAAAAATTCTGACTGCAGAAGCGCACCATTAAGCTTTCTCAAAGTGAACAATTAAGTTTATTTTGAACATATGCACAGGTATGGAAAGAGGTACTAAGACTACAATGCTTAAAAGCACAATCAACATTTGGCTAATTGGGCTTATTACACCCACAGATACCCAATTTACTGGTCACAGTAATAAACACCATCTGCTCTTTGCTAACCGGCAGCAACCTACCAACTTTTTTCTAACTCCAAGAGCTTAGAATTTAGAAGGAAGATCTAAAGGAGTTGTGACACAGCGGGACTGATGAGTGCATCATCTTACTTTTTCTGAGCTGAAAATGATTTCATAAGAGGTGAAAGATTTCTCTTTGCCAGATGATATAGTTGCAAAGTTAAGTCCAAAGCCTTCAGGAAATAGGGTAAGTTAAGGCTGAATACTCAAGCAAAAAACCAATATAACTTTCATAAATAGGTTAGTGATACTGGATCAATTCAAATGTAGCAACAAAATTAAATTTCTTTTCAAGGAAATTATGAGAACAGAGAATTTGGACCCAATATGTTAATGGCCTGATTTAAGATACATGCATATAGTATCTAATTTCATAGAAAGCATTGTATTAAAGGACAAATGGTGTGTGTTAATCTAATTTAAAACTGTGATTGTCAACAGGATTTTGCTTTTCATTAGTAAAGTAATTATACTTACAGCAGCATTTATATAACAATTTGCATACAGAAAGCACTATGCAAACATTCATTTTATTTTGAAGTCATGTTCATAATCAAAGCATTACTTTAATTTGATTGACACATGCAAACTCACTCACAAGCTCTATGGAAATTAAAGTAGCTTGGGAAAGCATTCAAAAACATTTTACAAAACTCTGTAATTTTCTGTATTTCCTATGCCCTTTTTCCTGTTCTTTATTACTGAGGACAAATGCACAAAAATACATGCATTCCTCAGAGCTCACTACTTTCTTCTACTTTTTCTATGCTTAGAGAAGAAAACAGTATTCTTCATGAGTAATTGACTGATATGAAATGTTAATGCATTAAAATTTGTTAACAAGAGCAATGCATTCAAAACTAATATTGACAAAGCGAAAACACAAAAGCAATACTGTGTTGACTCAAAGACTTGAATTGGTGCTGAATTCCACTCCAATGTCTGATTCAGGGACAGTACTGAAAACAGTAAGATTTCAACTATATTTGAAGTGTAAACTGTTCAAACGTAAGACCACACAAATTCGTCCTCTAGCCATCCATTAGATCACACGTGGTAGAACAGAATAAAAACCTAGACAATGTAGAATAAATGCTATTGGATATATTGCCACTGTTTATGAGCTAAATTGCCATAAGCCACATATCATATCTATTTGTTTGAAGAGCAGACAGCATACTAACCCTGAATAGCCTTCTTTTTTACTTTCTCTGCTAACTGTGATGAGCTTATAGAAGGAAAATAATCAGCATTAACTCAATATCTTGCACAAAGAGTTTTACATTGGCTTACATAGCAAACACATTGGGCAAGGAAAGAGCCACTCCGTTTTCCACACTGAAACTGCCTTGATTACCTCTATAGCATGTAAAAATGAGGGTCTGCAGAACCTCTCCATAGTACGCATGGCTACTTGTAATAGTAATAACCAATTCCACTGATGCGTGAATTTAGGTTGTGTTTAATATTAACACTGCTGAATGTAAAAACAGGAAGCTTAGCACATACATATAAATATGAACTCTGTAGCTTTATATAAATGTACTTGATTTGCTAACTGTGAAAAATCAATCACTATGTTAATATGTATACAAGCAATGTGACTTTCTCGTTGTCAATAGTTGTCAATGTTCTTAATTTGCCAAGTTGATCGCTCTTATTATTCACTGATTGCTATTTGGAATAACCGCCCAGTCTGATCACAAAACTAGAAATTATTGGGTTTTATAATATTTAGGTGCTAAAATAAAAAAAAAAAAAAAAAGAGAATGATTTGTAATGTTTTGCTGATGGTATGCCTTTGGAAGTACCGTAACTGTGCTTCAGACATTTTTAAGATAAGACAGAGAACAAAGTACTTTCAGGCCAGTATCTTGAAAAAAGAAGACGTACTGCATGTGACAAATGAGTTGCCCAGCATGAGATGGACAGCCAGGGTGGCTTTGAACAATGTAGGCTGTAACAATCAAGCGTATTCAGGAAGGAAGCCTTGCCGTTGCAATACAGCAACTCCAGAGCAAATAAAACTGTGGTTAAGATGCTCCTACCTGATAAAATATTCAGTGATCTGCTAAGTTTTTCACTTGCACCTTTTTTCTTCTACCGTGACCCCGGCTAAGATGTGACTCTCACTTAAAAGGATATTAGACAAGTAATATTGAATTTTCCTCTAACAAAAGATTAAGGAATGCCTCAGGTACATTTAATAACCAGCCAGTTTTACCTTTATATTTATTTCATTGTAATTACCCTGTTTCATCACATCTACTAAGTGCACGAAGCACGAATAGGTTTGCAATATATGCATTGAGCCAATGCACACAAGCCAACAGAAAAAAAAAGCAGTGAATATTCTCCATTCACATTGCTGAGCTAGTACGTCCCCAGCTCCAGCTGCTTAAGGGCGACAGGAGTGTTCTTCTGGAAAGGTCAGAGTGACACAGTCAGCCCTTCCAAAGGGATTGACTTGGTATCTAGGAACAGGGTTTGGGCTTTGAGACTCACTTTCACATTTTTGCCTCATTCATTTCACAAACTACATGAACTTAGGTATCTCGCACAGATTTATGAAGTTCATAAATGCTGGGTCTGGAAATCGGTGTTCAACGCCTAGATGCTGCAATGGTCAGAAGGGAAACTTCTAGTCCTTTTGAGAATTTGAGGCTTGAAATGCTCTTTTCTGTTGCCTCAGGAAATCACTGCATTCAAATTCCTGCAGAGTTTTAAATAATGAAATGTTTTGATCTCCAGCTCTCAAGCATTTATTCCCTGGGTGGTCTCTTGCATTTGCCAGTCTGCAAATGCTGAAGCCACTGAAATGAACTCAGAAGAAACTGCCATGATTAAAAAAAAATAGAAACAACAAGCAAAATTAAGTTTCAGCAGAAACTAGGGAAAAAGAAAATGCAACTACATGTGGGACATTATATTCTGTGGAAACCTCAGAAGCCCTTTGAAGTTTTTAATTTAAACAGATCATATCTGTGTTAAAGTACAGGAAACAAAATGATACTTTCTCAAAGATTAAAAAACAAGGATTTTTTCCGCATTTGTAAGTTTCTGGAAACGTTTTCACATTGCAAATTGATTTACAAAACAATCCTATTCCCCTTAATACTGAATATGTCTGTAAATAGCAGCGCACCAAGATAAGAATAGACCAGTACACTTCAACCTGCCACAACAATGAAGTTAGTAGACAAACACAGATTCATGTAATTTTAGATATATTCCTTCCCCTATTAAAAGTCTCTACAATATTGATGACTTTACAAACGTACTCCTATATTTAGGTCCTATCCATAAAATTACAATTGAAACTGCATACGTTTTCATCATTAGATTTGGATGAAAAACGGTCTTACGAAAACAGATTCTTTTATTTAAAAGGCACAACATAACTTTAAGCTTCATTTAGAGCACTGAAATTCATAGACATTTGCTTCAGATGACAACTTTCATCGTTGCTACGTCTTTTCTTATGAAATACAGCATCCTGTGTTTTGTTTATAATTGGTCTTACATCAGCAAATAGGTATCTCTGAATATATTTTAAAAGTATATTATCCAGACTAGGATTTGTAAAATCGTTGTACATGTGCAGTATGAACCATTCATATTGTTTTGCTATTCTTAGGTTTCTCTATTTCCCACTTACAATAATAGAGAGAATAACTGGCTCGTTAATCTTTACAAATACAAAACCAATGAACTCCAGACATGCTAGTGAACATGGATGCCCAAATCCCAGAAGAGCTTTCAACTTATGCATTCTAGTTTCACACCAGTCAGGCCTCATGAACCTAGAAAGTTAAATTTTTTAAAGAAATATTATAGAATATCTAGCATATGAAAGTTTCTGATTCAGTACATCCTATATACCATGACTACATGAAAAGTGCTACAAAAAGCAAAATGGAATGGCAGAAGAAATAAGATTAGCATATTCAGAAGATATTCATTCCATGACAATCTTATTTCCAAATCACGGAAGAGTGAAAAAAGTAGAACTGAGAGGCGATTATCTTGGAGGTCCTTCCATAGACTTCAGTAGGAAAGAGGACAAGTTGTACAGGGCAACAGCGAACCAACTGCATCCTCTCACGCTCTCATAGCAGGGTAGGTGGGACACATGAAGTGACTATGTGGTATATCCCAGCTATCATGATGTAGGGATCTATGCGGGAGACCTCCTCCCGAAGAGGAGAATATGCAGCTTACGGACCTCACAAGAAATCTGCGCAGATTCCAAAGAAGAGCCAGTAATTTGCACTTCTTGTAAGTAACGACTATTGGGGAAGGCTGAAGAGAATTTCTGGAGGCAAAACGCAGGTAGCCTGGGAGTTGAAAATCGGGACCTTTACAGTAGCACTCTTTGCAATATTCTCATGACACCATGTGCAGAATCAGAGGGAAAGAGATGCAGAGAATTAAACTTTCAATGAAATATGAAATAATGGTGTTAGGACGAAGAATTAAGATTTATCTGGAACTGGGAACACTTCTAGGTTAGAGAAGGGCTGTATAGAAAGAGTACAAAAATGTACTTCATTCGAGGTATAAGGGATTCAGCTGCTGGCATTTAAAATCAGGGACATCATTTAGAAGTTTTTAATCTGAAAAGTGGAAGAAAGCCAGCAGTGCAGAAAAGCAAATTGTTTTGGATGATGTATCTACTAGGGAAAAAGCCACAGGAACCCTACGTTCTCAAACACATGATAAAACCAAAGACGGTGATAAAGAAAAAGAAATTGGAATAAGGAAAGTGTCATTTAAGCAAGGTTCAGAGAAAAAAATCAAAACTCTGCTATACACGTACACTACACATGTTAGAAATTTTAATAAATAAGACGAAGACTGGAACTTGTAGTTAAACAGGATGCTGGAAATATAGCTGAAGGAGGGCAGATGGTGGGACAATGAGATACCTGGATATCTTTGCTCAAGGAGGAGCGGTGTTGTATGTTAAAGGAAGTAAAATCTGATTAAAAAGCTAACTCACTCAATAGGGAAAAGTCTAAGCAGACAGACTGAGAGTCTGAGACTAAAGAGAAAAATAAATTACTATTAAATCTGAAGTATGAACCACCTTACCAGGACTGTAAAATGTGGCAATATGCTTAAAAATCAGAGATTACATGTGCAGGATATAGAACAATTCAATTATGCTCATGGAACAATTTGCATCAGAGTATAACACACTCACTGACTCCTTCATGGACCAGCTATAAGAGGGAATCCACAGCAGAGAAAGCAGCAGGTCTGGTCTCGAAATACTCAGTCTCTTGAAATGTAATATTTAACAAGCTACTCTGCAACAGTGGCTAAGACAAATTTGTTATACAAGAACAAAAGAAGCTACTCTTGTGTCTTTTTTTTTTTTTTTAAGGAACTTTATGATAAGGAGGTTGCTAATTGAAAAGATGCTATGAGGTACAGTTAAAAGAGCAATACCTCTGCAGATGACATGAAGGGCATTTAAAGATATCATAGTAAAGAAAGACAAATATGCATGCCAGCTATCTAAAAAGACTTGAGAAAGTGCAACAAATAAGATAACTTCATTAAATACCAGGATAGGGAAATTATTGGAATCAAGAAAAGCATCCTTTAAAAGCTGAAGCTGTGTCCAAATAAGGAGAACAGAGGGCTACAGAAGGACTATTCAAAGAAGATGAGGTCGGAGCAAAAGATATAATGCTTTTTTTTCCATCTAGGTTCTTAATGGAGATTCATAACTGTGACAGGTGGCTTGGGGAAGCCAGTGTGACACAAATCCCTTAAAAATTTCCAATTAACTTACTAAAAATTAGAATGAATAATAAAATTAGCGAACAAAAACACAAACACAGCAGAGAGGTAAAGAGCTAACATGGCTGTTGTAAAGGGAAATCAAGCCTCATGAACCTATCCGTGTTCTCCAAAGAACAAGCAAACGTGGAACAGTTGTCATTCCCTAGTTTCCAAAAGACATTTCACAAGGTCTTTTATCAAAGGCTCTTAAGGAAAATCAGCCTGAGAAGGGTTTAGAAGAAAGGCCCTCTCCTGGTTAAAAAAAAATGGTTAAAAGATAAGAAAAAACAGAGTAAAGGGTGAACATTCACACTGGGAGGAAATCGCTAGTCGGGTCCTGCAGGGATCCAGTCTGAGGCCCGTGCTGGAAGAAAACAGTGACTAGTGAAAAGACAAACTTTGTGGATGATCGGAAGGTAAATTAGTGCTCTGAAGGAAGTGTCTATAAAGAACGACATGTTATGAAGCTGGGTGACAAAATGGCAGATGAAATTCAACGTAAAATGCATTTTTACTTAACTGGTTTTTACTTAAATCACACTGTTTTCATCAGGCATACTGTCACAAAAATGTTACATGCAAAAATTATTAGCGGTAAAAACCATTTCGTTCGGATTGTATGGTAATACAAAAGTAATTACATATTTATGCAACATTTTAATTTGAGATGTGACACAATATGCTCCTTTCTTACTCTAGGCATGTATACTCATTTCTTCTATTTTAATCCAAACATAATATATATGGTGAAAAATACATATTTGGAATATGCTTTGGTCCAAATATTAGTCTCTGAGGAGATCACATGATTTTTGAAAGTCATTTGGAGCTGCATCCTCAAAATTTTGTTCAGACACAAACAAAGTATTTTACAGCAGTTAAATTAAATTCTTAATTTAAATTCAATTATATTCTTCATTTAAATAAATTATCATCCCTGAAAAAGGAATTACATCCATCTACGGCTGCATGTTTCCTTCTGCTGTTCAGCTGGAGCTGTCAATGCATAATTTTTTTTCTTCATGTAGTATAAAATCATCAGATTTTATGTTTTTTCAGACAGTAACATAAATAATTAGATTATAGAGCTAATGCCACTCACGTTTTTGCCCAGAGTGACTCTATTTTGATGAACATTCAATGGAGAACATTCGGACGCTACTCTGCCACAGAATTGTTGTTCAGCACTCATGATCTTATGTAACTTTCACACTCTCATCGCTCTGTTTCAGGTGGAAAAAAAGAGGAGACTAGGGAATGAGATCTGCCCTGTTTTTCTTATTTATTCACTAGAAATATAGTGATTAATTGATCTGATATATATCTGACAATAAATAATTTAAAAAGCTATTATTCATCTTCTCTGAGCATGATTTTCAAAGATAGTGGGTTTTGGCTATTACAGTCTTGCCATGTAGGCTAGGAATTAATAGCCGATCTGAAATAAATATAACACACACTTCCAAAATAACCTTTTTAAAGTTGTAACATTAATGACAATTCCTTACTTTTACTTTTTCTTTGAGAAGCATCAACTGTATTCAGATCAAAAGAGAATACACCTTGACAGGATGAAGAAGAGATAACGTGTTTGCTAGTGGATGCAAACATTAAGATTTATTTGTAAAATATTGATTTTTGTATTCATATTATCATTACAAGCTTTTGGAGCAATTATAAGCTCTAGGCCTCAGATAGCTGGAAAACTCCTTAATGCTTATTTTTGAAAGGTAGTTGCAATGTGAGGAAGAAGTCAATATAAATGCAATCAGATTGTTTTACACAAAATTTAAGTAGATGGAGAAGATGAGTAATGACTCAAAAAGAAAGTGATTAATTCAGGGATTTTTATAGCAGGAGATTTATGGCAGGTCTTAAAGAAAAATGAAAAATTGTCCTTTCAATATCTTAATTACTCTTAATTTGCATAACCTGAGCATACTGTATATTTTTGAGAAAAATGTATATCATACAAGAATATTAATGAAACATTTAATGCTGTCAGTTTCTCCTTATTTTCATGTAAAAGATTTCAAAGAACTCGATGCAAGCTGCTAAATGATAGCTTTCAGCGATAACATTTTTTATTTCATACTAAAAGGAAAATTTTTGTTGTCACTGTCAGAAAACTTGGATGTATACAAATAAGTCTGTGTATTTTAAATGAACTCCATCTAAAAATCCTTTACTGTAATGTCTTATTTCTTTGTAGGCAGTGCACAGTCTCCATTGACCTGAAAACTAAAGGTAATCAATGTGCTAGTGTCTCCAAGCAAAATTTAGTACACCATCTTTGAAAATAAATACTGTAAATCAAGCACTAAGCAGCAACAATAATTTATTAGGGACCATAAATGTCTTTCCATTTTATATAAAATGGTTCCTTATAACTGAGATTTCTCTGTGCTTCTGGAAAATGTAAGCCAGAAAAAAAAAATATATTGGTAAAAAAAGCACTGGGAATTTTTCCTCTTTTAAATAGTTTCTTTTTTAGCTCTTTGTCTTAGCCTGTATCATTAGCAATTCTAACACAACTAGCTAATTACTATGAACCTTTACTTGCTTTAAAGTGAGTGTACAAAGCTAATCAGACCAGCTTCTTTTTCTTTGTAACTTCAAATTCCATCCCATTATCCCATTAAAAATAAAAATCACTAAATATTAAAATTATTAGAATAAAACACTGCACATAGGACAAACATCAGGAATAAAGACTGTTCTAGGCTTGGCAAGCAATCAATTTCTGTTCAATTTTATTAATTCTGTTTTGGCACAATCCAAATTAGCTCATACAGACGTATACAAGGAAGCTAAAAACTGTCAAAATTTAGTGAACTACATTACAGCGGGGAGTAGTGTCCCAAGGGAAATTATATAAGAAGCGTAAAATAGTAAATTTCAATATTAAGGGAGATAAAGTATATAATATAGAGGATATTATATACAAGCCAGGACTGTTTTCTGTTTCAAAGATTAGTGTTGATGGGTTCCAGCTCCTTTGATTCAAAATAATTGCAATGCAATGACCATACTGTGATTTGGATTGCGATCCCATATAGACAGATTTGCAAAACCCAGGTTTAGAGTCCACTGCACTGCAGCAGGAGGGTAGAGCACTGTTCTCGGTTTCGCCTTGGTTCTGCCTTGGCGAGACTTTAGAAATCACTAGTCATAAACCACCCAGCAGACTAGGGCACACGGACTGCATAAGTACAAGTAAACGGGGCCAGGAGACAAACACAGCACTGTGCTTGGCCATCTCTGCTGTTAAAATTGTGAGACCTGTGCAGGTGAGGCTTTGGACCACTTCAAATAGCGCTCTCTCAAGCAATTTGCAAGCACGGCCTGAGAATTAACTTGGGCCAGGATTCATTTCCAAGATCTATTTTTTATGACGCTATCCTGTTACAGAGGATAGGGGGATTTTAATGCTAAGGATGTGGCTAGACCATAACAGCTGGCCACAGAGCCTAACGGGCATTGGCACGATTTAATTTGCTAGGGTAAATGTAGCCATACGCACTTTGGTTACGGTTGAAATCCAAGAGCAAAATGTATTTATTGTCTCTGCTGCACTAAAGTTTCATCTTGATTAGATTAAAGTTATCAGACTCTTTAAACCCTGCAAAATGTTTGCATCAAAATAGAATTTGTTATATACAAAGCAATTCAGTGTTTAAAGTATTAGCCATAAATATTAATCACTCTAAATCTCTCCTCTCTGTAAGCTGTAGACAAGATTATCGATTACTATCAAACCCTTATGAGAGAGAAGGCATGAACTCATCCTAAAGCACTTTTATATAACTATAAAATAGGAAGCATAACATTTCAAATAAATGTAATGGAAATGTTTTGACTGAGGAAGAACAAAATATGGCTTTCCCTTTTCTGCCCAGCTAATTCAACCAGCATGTTACTGTAAGCTCCTACAGCTTACGGTAAACATTTCAAAAATCAGATGGGAATGCATCACTAAGCCCAAGGAATTTTGCCAGATTACATTTTGCACTCCCTTCGTAATAAAGTGCACTATCCCATTAAAAATAGGCACTATGTGGAATGAAAAACATGTAGTTCAGTACAAAACACAAACAAAGAGAAATACCAGGAATTCTATGGAGAAAATGCATGTTCATTCATGTATTTTGTGAAAAAAAACTGAGTAACATTTCACAACGTCTGAATAACACCTAACACCTAATAGAAAGAAACAAGTATTCAACTTATTAGAATTCTGTGAATGATGCCAGAAAAGTGTGGATAAAGGTGAGTTCATTTAATCCTTCTGAATGTGCGAGGTGTACGCACTCTCAGGAGGCTAATCAGGACGTTCAAAAACACTGAATGGGAGGTGAAACTTCCAGTCATGACTACAACCAGGTCAAGAGTAGGGAAGAAAATAACACGAAGAGATGGACTGCCACATGTCAGCGTGCACAAACATTAATACTGAGGTTTTCAGTATAGATTTTGTGTTTTATAAAATACTTAGGCAAGGGACAGTTCCTTTTGAAAAATTCTTTTGGAATTCGTACAGCTAAGAGTCTCACGTTTTTGCAGAAGAGAAGGGAAAAGAACAGGCACAATGCCCCTTAAGGGGGGCTGCACCTTTACGCTGAGCTGGATTTCCAAGGGAACAGAGGGAAACTTTGGCTGAGCCTGAATACGTGAAGCAAGTCCAGCAGCTATGGAGACTATGGTTTCTGTTGTGATAAACCGACGGTAGCTAACTGCAGAAAGCGTATAAATGGGAAGCCTGAAAGTAACTGGCAAATAAGACGGATAGAAGAGCAGATGTAAAACATACTGATAATATACTGCAGTTGGAAGGCTTAATCCAGCACATACAAAGGTATTTTAGATAGTTTAATCTGTCACTGATTTAAAGCAAGCGAAGACAGCCTAAGTATAGCTTGTGCTACTGAGCTACATAGCCCGGCTAGCCAGTCTCAGGACACCTCAGCTAAGTATCATGGGTTGAAATCACATCTGCTCTGTATCTACAAAGGCAAATGATACAGCATAAACAACTGCAAGATACTCTGTCAGAGAAAGTAGTTAAATGACTGGGGCTTTGTTTACATGATGGCATTCAGAAAATATATTTAAAACAAATTATGAAGTAGATTAGTTGAACCGCTTAACTGATTAGTGAAGCTCATCTGAAAATTGACGTGGTCTTAATTTGAATTAATTGCAAAAACAAATAAAGATAGAACCAATTAGGATGACAAAATTCTCTTCACTGAATTCTCCTGAAGATCCCAGTGCAAATGAGCCCCTTTCACACCAAGAAGTTTAAAGCTCTGAATCTGCTTTTATACATTTAGGACAATGAACACCTTCCAACAATGAAATTAAAGCTGTCTACATCCCTCTTGAGTTTTTTTTTTGCAGTACTGACTCATAAATTAACAACGCTATTTCAAAGAGAAAATATTACCTTTGCATCAAAGCTAAGTGGTGAATTTTTCAGCCAGATGGTATAGCTTTTGGAAAGTTATGCTTTGCAACAGATAATACTTGGAATATTTAATTATAGCAATCACTGCTCCATCAACTGTAGTATTAGTCAGATTCTTTAACATATATTTTATATTCACAGTATTATGCTTCCTCCCACCTCAATTCTGCAGCATCAAATATTTTGTTTAAATAATAAATACTTCTGCTGCCAGTGAATATAACTAGATTGTTCATTTTAGTGAAACAGCATAATCACTGAGACGAACACACTGCAACATAAGGTAAACACACTATGAGGATATCAAACAAGTTATGCAATTTTTAAGAAGGAAAATTTATTTCAGTAAACAACCTTAATGAAGCAGCACAGCGATTTAAAGTTATGATATCTTAAGCTTCAAAAACATGCCTTGTCTATTACACACAGAGTATATCTTACTAAGAACCTGGTTACATTTATTATATTCCTTATAGAGCAATGATTTTCATTACCAGTCAGATTATTATAAATGTTTGTTTTTTGCATGATAAAAACAGGTGTCTCATGAGATTTGGAGAAAAAAATGTTAAAACTGTAAGTGGGAAAGAGATCTCCCCCCCAAGGAAATACAAAGTAATAGCTAAAAATAAGCTATTCTGAATCCTTAATATTCACATGTTTAAAAAATCAAAATATTTATGAAGTTTTTCTCTTGTTGCTTATCTCTATTCTACAAGACTTTCGGGGAATTTACTTTGTGTTTCAATTGTGAGTCTTTCTACCTTTCTTTCTACCTTCTTTCTCCAAAAGAAGTTGGAAATGGAACCATTCAAACCGAGGAATTTCTGCTTTATGAGAAATTTTGATTTTTTGCTTCAGATCAAAGGGGAAAACAAATAATGAAAAAGACAAATATTAAAATATGAAGTAGCATTATAATTTATGTTTCATAAATATCAAACATTTTCATGATTTCAAAAATTATTTCAAATTTGATTTTGTTTTTCAGGTTTATGTTTTTATTATTTCATATTATTTTATGATGTCGTGAATGTCAATTAAGTGTGTGATGTGTTTCATTAACAAAACTTTATCTTCTTCTAAGGAAGAGATGTTTCAACCAGTATTAGAAGTCATTCATAATATGAAAATAATAACATATTTCAACTATAGCTTTGTTTGTCATGCTCCAGATAGTGGTAATGTAGTGCCATGAATGATCTAAAATGTTTAAAATTCAATTATAAAATCAACCAGAAACCGATTTTTCAATTTAAAGAAAAGTAGTATAAGTGGTCTCTGAAACAACAAAATAACTTCAGAATGACTATCTAACACATATAGGCTCAACTAACTGAGGCTTAAGGACTCTTTGCCTTAACAGTATTAATGGGATGGTGCCTTACTCCTATGGTTTCTAGTCAGGTGATTGACTCAATATAAAAAATTAACTATGCTCTTAACCTTACAACTTTTCTCTTTCTTTTCTCATTCACGTCATACGATGCTTCCTATGAGCCTTATCTAATTTGCATAGTTATCATTTTAGCTTCATCTTGGTATTGTAGAGAACGTCATTCCATAAAACTGATGAAGAATAACATTTATTTTCTCATGCTGTCATATTCTGTTTCCCTGAAGTCTTGCACTGCAACAACCCCAGTTCCTAATTATGTCTCTTACTATGAAAAGAAATTGCATATGTTTTTGCAAATCAGGACCCATACTCATACTGATTGACCAGCCAGTATGTATGTACTGACCTGTCAGTTATCTCTTGAAAAGTGAAATATATAGGAACAGAGTTCTGCTTCCCTTCCTCTGAACAAAGTCTTTATCCTATCTCCACTTTCCACAGAACTTGCAAGAACTTAGTGGTCTTTAAGTTATCTGCCCACATTCAGATTCAACTGTAATCAGTTAATACGTTCAAAAGTTATCGAGTGGGATGGCAAGCAGAAAGATAAATGTACAGATGGACAACATTTCCTCCCTTAAAATACTCACTGGGGAAAAATAAAAACAAAAAATAGAAAACCCCCAAACCCAAACTCTACTCTCCCCTCTTTGCAGACAGGATTTTGTTATTATTTCAAAAGAAGGAATTTTTTTTGGTTAATTTTGGCTTTTGTCTTTCACTTTCATGTTTACTAATTGAGGAAGGTTCTATGAGAACAATATTAGGCTTTGATTTTCATATTCAGTATATCCTGTTCAAATCTCCAGTACTCATGAATTCCTGTCTTTCAAAACTATTTTCAAAAAAAATTGACTTCATTCAGACCATGGCAAAAGAAACCAGTTCCTGAGGAAATCAAGTCTAGGACAGCTTAAGAAAGACATTCCCTGACCTTTTGCCATTTTTGACTTCCAAGCCTTTGCAGCTTTAAGTCTCTGCCCATCATTACAGAGTTCCAGGACACATAGAACAGTACTGATACAACTTTTAGGGGAAAAAAACGGTTTCACTGAAAGCTTTTTTGTCAAGTTTTTTTTTTTTAATAAAGAGCTATTTGAGAGAAATAAAGCAACCAGTCTCAGCCATGCATGTTCAGAGAAATCAGCGATCTTTCAGATGATTAAGCAGAAGTACTAAGCTGTTCTGTAAGATCATTTCCTCTGAAATTTTTCAAATAAATGATTGGAGAGTGAAACGCATTAAAATGCAGAGCAGAGAAAGGGTCACTGATATCTGTAGTAATATGACTAGTCAAAGCATAGAGGACAACTAACAGATCACAGTCACCTACTTTTATGATTTAAAAAAGAAATCCAAGCAAAATTAGTTCCTTTTTGGCAGTGTATTGAACGTCCTCATGTCTAGTCAAGTTAAAGATGCTGCATACGCCTGATACCTCAAGGTATCGGATCCTTCCTTTGAAAACTGCAGAGCAGTTAGTCTTGCCACTCAATAATGCTATTTCATTAAACTCTTCTTTCTTTGTACGAAGGAATTTCTTTGATAACTTTTTGAGTATTCTTGAAAAACTTGTTAAGCAGAGAGCAGACAACATAAAGGCAAATAATTTGTGCAAAAATTCCTTTCTTGTAATGTCAAAGATTATGTTAATACAGCATTTCAAGATAAAGTTCCGTAAGATAAATGCACATAAAACAGGCATTCAGCTATTCATAGCCATCAAAATGAGTTCATGTTAAACAAAGATCTTTCATAGGAGAGCTTGAAAGCAAGAGGACTTTTGTAATAATACACTAAGACTCTTTTTAAAAGAACAGTAACTGTTTATGCACTCTTCTTGCCAATATTTCACCTTCTCTTTCAAACTAACGCTGCACTTAAACCTGTGCTATCTCTGAATACCAGCTGGTTGCTAGTATTCAGTTCTGAGGTGATTACTTTTAAATGGCGCTGCAGATTTCCATAGCACACACTGGTTCACTCTAAATCTGCTTTCCACTGGCTTAATGACCTCTTCTGAATCATTACTGGTGAAATCCTTTGTACATTACAAAGTGAGTGGGAGGGTAAGAAAAGTACCGAACAGTAACCTTTGCCGCTCCTCCAATTAGTCCTCAGCAAAGCCTGGCAGAGCAAGATGCTGGAGGCACTGCTTGTAAAGTATTTGCTGTCCATCAGCAAAGCAGTGCTATCTGCCACGTTTTATATATTATTAGAAAACTCTGTGGCTTCAGTGCTGATAGTGCTACACAAGAATTGCAAAAGTACTTCTAGAAATTCCAACGAAATGATACCAATATTCTAGCAATATGATGCCAACTCTAGCTGGCAAAGTGTTCCTTAATTAAATACTCACCAATCCTGACATTATAGGGATGCTGTTGAATCAAGACACGATTGCTGTGGCCTATTGACTTCCACGCTTCATTATTCCTCATGGTGAGTTCAGTTCACTCTCCTTGGACTAGATAACTAAAATTCAATAACTGAATGACTGCTGAAATAGTTACAGCTTTCAGACTTTTGAAATTCTAAATGAGGCATAACTGAACTTTATATTGACTAGAAATGTATCTGTCATTACCTGGAAATGATGTAATGCGCCTAAACCCTGTGCTTCTCTATTGCATAATCCCTTAAAATTCTGCTCTTTCTTTCACAAAGCTTTTGGAACACCATTACTAAACTGAATCTAGTTTCTCTCTATAAACTGACTTGCTGCCAACTCATCTGCAGACTGCCGTATTTTTAGAGAGGACCTCACAGTGAAACGTATAGCTGTCCATAATCTTCTCAAAATCAGTATATATAAATTTTAGGATATACATATCATATAATATTTTGCTTACAACATGCTTCTAGTAGTGTTCTATTGCTCTTGATATGCACTTCTGACTGTTTTGTCAGTGGGACATCTACAGGAAATTTTCAAGATGATCATATTCTGTGGCCATATCAACTTACACAGTATAATTACCAGGCTGATTTATCCAGTGAAGGGCAAAGCATTTTACAGCATTAGCCCTACCAATTCATCATTCCTTCATCATTTTAGTCAAAGTGTCTTAGTGGTATCTGGTTAGATTTCAATGAGATGTGTTATTGTTCATAGTCACACAAACATACATAAAGAAGCTAGGGACCAGCGAGTAAAACTAGAGCGTGCTCTCTGGGATACTACACTCCAAACTTACAAAAAGGATACGTAGTTTGGTAAATATCACAATTATTATTACTCTTAATAATACAACTATTTAAATATGTGATCTAAATAGTTTTGAATAGTATTCCCATTGCAGCCTCAAGTGAGATACTTCACCCCTTCTCGTGTTAAGAGAACTAGCAGCTCATAAAAGGTTTTACTACTTACAAAAATGTATCATCTATGCCTCAGTCTTTGAAAAACACACACAAAAAAGTGCTCCTTATGCTTAGAGAAATTAGTTTTCTATTGTGAAAACTAACTTTTCCCTTGGTGCAATATCACAGGTTTCTTGGTGAAGTTGAATACACTAACAATGAAGCACGCTGTCTTATATATTTACTATGCATATTTTAGCTAGAACTTTGATGGATCCACTTAACACTTCCTGGGACGTACACTCTCAGAGACTTTACATACAGATTCAGGCGCACAGCTTAAACTAAAGATTTATTTGTGTTCTCATGACTGTGTTGGGTCTTAGTGGTGCTATTCATAATATATAGTACTGTATTACAAAGGCATCAATTTTATTCTTTTTCTATGAATCCACATTTAAGATCACGAACTACTGTTTAAGTTGCAAGATAATCTACATCATGTCACAACTGAGTTTCTGCAGTCATCAAACAAGGGCATATCAAGTGGGAGAAGATGGCAAGAAGGCTAACAGCAACATGCTGATTAACACCTGCCATTAGGGACTTCCAGTGGCTGAAGGCCTTATTCAAGTGTCACTGGAGCAAAGCATGTGCTTAGACCACTGCTCGGTAGTCTAGCAGGCCTCTGCACTATATATGGATATTCTATAAATTCTTCTACTACTGTTAAGCCTTCTATTTTTTCTCAGGAGCAACACTATTGCCAACAAAACAAACCAGTGATTATCAGAGTACGAAACGTAAATTGAATAGAATGCAAATAATTCAACCAGTATTTTCTTAGTCTAATATACTATTAAATGGATCAACAATAGAAATAAAATTACTTGCAACTCTCTGCTCTAAGGAAAGTGCATGCAGACACACACACAGAGGTAAAAACTGTGGAAATTAGCAGAATTTTTAAGCCTGCTGCTTTAGGCATGTGACTAAAAAATAAGTTAACAAAAATATGTAAATATTGGTAAAACTATAAATCAGTGCTGAATTTCCACATACCTAAATTACTTAGAATAACCATATAATCACTTTGAAAGCATGAATTTCTTCCATTTACACTGAAGAAGCAGTTTCATTCTTAATATAAACTGAGATTAGAAGTTAAAGCCTTGTCAGAGAAAGCTTTTAATCTAATAAAAAATAAGCAGTTTTATGGAATTTGCATAGAATGCCAAAACAATAAATCTTTCAGTATTTATTGAATTCGTATCTAATAGAGTTTAAACTTCAGTAAAATATTATCTGTTATTAATACTTAATATGGACATTTTCTTCATATATATACACACATACACACATATATATATATACACACACACACACACATAATCTAAAAATCAGATTGTTTAGTTTACATTCTACTTCACAAGGCATATATTAATGCTTTAAATTCTCCAGTAAGGATAATTATGAGAGCTGACAAAACAGAAGATCAGATTTTCAGGAAAATGGTTGTAATAATTCTATTGGAATATGTGTATATTAATTTTTCTGGGGAAAATGGTGGATTTGAATGTACATTTAATTACTAATATTTCTAACGTCAGTTCACATAACCAATCTGTTAAGTGAAGTAAAAACTAGAAGTAAAATTCTAGGAAATCTGTGAAAGCTTGCAAAGAAACTACCAGGAGATTGTAGAGGGAAAAATCATGGGCTACATTATAAAATGAACAATCATTTAGTATTTTTTCAGGAAACTTCTTAAGAAATAAGCATAAGAATATATATGTGTGTGTATATATATGTATATAAAAATATATCAAATGATTATAAATATAAAAATTATGACATATATTGTATACTTGAGTCAGGAGTATCTAAATCTAAGAGAGACTATACTCTCACGTAAATTTTTCTGTATTTTATTAGAGTTCATCCTGCTAAAGCAACAGAATAGAGACTGAACAAGAGGAAGAATGGGCATACTTGGAGCATATCATCATTTATCAAACCTTATCTCTCTGTAGTCTCTATAGCTATATTTCTACTAGTAAATTAAATGTACCTAGAATCATTTGCTGTCACTGAGGTCAAGTGACAATCTCTTGGCCTTCTAAATAAGAGGAGCCTTAAAAAAAAAGAGACTACAAGCAAACTTTCAGCTGCTAATTGCTGCTGATCCATGTTAAATCTTGGGAAAGACTGCCTTGGAAATTTCTGGGAGAGTGAAAGTTCGCCAGGCCAAACATAGATCAGGGGTCATTTGACAATTTCGCAGTATGGACAATTCAGCTCCCGTGCCAGGGACTGTTCTCCAGCACTTGTTAATTTATCAGATCATTTCTAGCCCAAAGGCCAATACCTACTGTTGGGGTTTAAGGGAGTCTTTAAATTACTCCAGTGTTCACTGGCTAGGGTTGATGAAGGACCAAATTCAGAATGAGGAAGCTGAAATCAAACATTTAGAAATTTCCCTGCCTAATCTTCACTGACCTTAATCAAAATACACTTAAGAATCTAGACTCTCGTTTAAAAAAAGAACCATTTCTTGCAAAAGACATTTTAATCACAGGAAAAAAAAATTATTATACAAACATACACAAAACACTGAGATCATTGCTAATACTCCGCTCCTCTATGAAATGCAGTCATTCCTAGGTTAAAAAAATTCAAAAATGTTCTCCACCAACAGCACCTGAACCTCATGACTACTGCTCGTCCTAGAGCATTGACCAATTCTGAAAACCAAGGCAGGTGCTCAGATAAGAGCTCCTTTATACTCATCTTCTTTCTGTACCACAACAATAATTTTCTCCTCCTATCCAAAAGGTGTCACACTCAGAAAAGACATTGACAGGTAAATGTGATTAAAAATGGAAGATACCGGATAAAAAAAAATTAAGTGAGCATCTGCAAATAGCACCAAAGAAGTTCAGCATAATCCCAAAGTGCCCAAACATACACACATCCCAGCATCAGTTCAAAAAGAACTGAACAGTTCTTACTGAAAATTGAACGAAAGCATTAATCCGTTAGAAATTAAAAATAGCAGACCTTTCTTTAATATGGCTCTTTGCCCACTTCATCAAGGAATATCGAGGCAAACTCGATATCGGTGTACGACATGGTTGACATGTCCACAGATAGTCAGTTCAAGGTCTAAAACACTACACAACATATGTTTGTTCATATCAGCTCCTAAATATATGGGGCACATCTGCATTAAAAACATATTCCACAGATTTTTTGATTTTGGTTGGTGATTCTCTGTCTTTACACCTGAGGACAAACTGCCACCATGTGAGTGAGACCAAACACAAAAAAAATACGGTTTGATTTTCTTGATAAACCTTGTAAACAGTGCTAAAGGAAAGACAGGCCAGGAAGGCGAGGTGGTGGAGTTGCTCTTTATGTGAGGGAGCAACTAGAATGTATGGAGCTCTGCCTCGGGGTGGATGAAGAGCAAGTTGAGAGCCTATGGGTAAGGATTAAAGGGCAGGGTAACATGGGTGACACTGTTGTGGGGGTCTACTACAGGCCACCTGATCAGGAGGAAGCCATCGATGAGGCCTTCTACAGACAGCTGGAAGAAGCCTCACAATCACAGGCCCTGGTTCTCATGGGAGACTTCAACCACCCTGACATCTGTTGGCAAGACAGCACAGCTAGGCACAAACAGTCAAAGAGGTTCCTGAAGACGATTGATGATAATTTCTTGACTCAGGTGGTGGAGACGCCAACGAGGAGAGGTGCAATGCTAGACCTTGTACTAACGAACAAAGAAGGTCTAGTTGGAGAGGTGAAGGTTGGGGGCAGCCTTGGCTGCAGTGACCATGAGATGGTGGAGTTCAGGATCCTATGAGGAGGGAGCAGGGCAATGAGTAGGATTGCAACGCTGGACTTCAGGAGAGCTGACTTGGGCCTCTTCAGGGACCTACTTAGGGGAATCTCCTGGGGTAGGGCCCTAGAAGGAAGAGGGGTCCAAGAAAGCTGGTCAATATTCAAGCATCTCCTCCTCCAGGCTCAAGATCGGTGCATCCCTCTGAGGAAGAAGCCCAGCAAAGCGGGCAGGAGACCTGGATTGATGAGCAAGGAACTCCTGGCAAAACTCCAACTCAAGAAGGAAGTCTACAGAACGTGGAAAAGGGGACAGGCCACCTGGGAGGAATACAGGGACATTGTCAGAGCGTGCAGGGATGCGACAAGAAAGGCTAAGGCCCAGTTGGAATTAAATCTGGCAAGGGATGTCAAGGACAACAAGAAGGCCTTCTTCAAATACATCAAGAGCAAAAGGAAGACTAGGGAAAACGTGGGCCCGCTGCTGAATGGGGCGGGTGCCCTGGTGACAAAAGATACAGAGAAGGCAGGGTTATTGAATGCTGCCTTTGCTTCAGTCTTCACTGCTAAGGCCAGCCCTGAGGAATTCCAGACCTTGGAGACAAGAGAGGAAGGCTGGAGAAAGGAAGACTCTCCCTTGGTTGAGGAGGATCAGGTTAGAGATCTTTTGTCTAAACTTGACATCCATAAATCCATGGGCCCTGACGGGATGCACCCACGAGTGCTGAGGGAGCTGGCGGATGTTATCGCTAGGCCACTCTCCATCATCTTTGAAAGGTCTTGGAGACCAGGAGAGGTGCCTGAGGACTGGAAGAAAGCCAATGTCACGTCAGTCTTCAAAAAGGGCAAGAAGGAGGAGCCAGGAAACTACAGGCCTGTCAGCCTCACCTCCATCCCTGGCAAGGTGATGGAACAGCTCCTCCTGAAGGTCATCACTAAGCATCTGGAGGACAAGAAGGTGATCAGGAGTAGTCAGCATGGATTCACCAAAGGGAAATCATGCTTGACCAATCTGATAGCCTTCTATGACGGAATGACTGGCTGGGTAGATGAGGGGAGAGCAGTGGAGGTTGTCTCCCTGGACTTCAGCAAGGCTTTTGACACTGTCTCCCATCACATCCTCCTAGGTAAGCTCAGGAAGTGTGGGCTAGATGAGTGGACAGTGAGGTGGCTTGAGAACTGGCTGGATGGCCGAGCTCAGAGGGTTGTGGTGAATGGCGCAGAGTCAAGTTGGAGGCCTGTGGCTAGTGGTGTCCCCCAGGGGTCAGTCCTGGGTCCAGTCTTGTTCAATATATTCATCAATGACCTGGAGGAAGGGACAGAGTGCACCCTCAGCAAGTTTGCGGATGATACTAAACTGGGAGGAGAGGCTAACACACCAGAAGACTGTGCTGCCATTCAGAGGGACCTGGACAGGCTGGAGAGGTGGGCGGAGAGGAACCTCCTGAAGTTGCACAAAGGCAAGTGCAAGGTCCTGCACCTAGGCAGGAATAATCCCATGCACCAGGACAGGCTGGGGGTTGACCTGCTGGAAAGTAGCTCTGCCGAGAAGGACCTGGGAGTGCTGGTGGACAACAAGTTAAACATGAGCCAGCAGTGTGCCCTTGTGGCCAAGAAGGCCAATGGTCTCCTGGGGTGCATGAGGCAGAGTGTTGCCAGCAGGTGGATGGAGGTGATCCTGCCCCTCTCCTCAGCCCTGGTGAGGCCTCACCTGGAGTACTGTGTCCAGTTCTGGGCTCCCCAGTCCAAGAGAGACATGGCACTCCTGGAGAGAGTCCAGCGGAGGGCTACCAAGATGATTAGAGGGCTGGAGCATCTCTCCTATGAAGAAAGATTGCAAGAGCTGGGCCTGTTCAGCCTGGAGAAGAGAAGATTGAGAGGCGATCTCATCAACGTGTACAAGTATCTGAAGGGGGAGTGTCAAGAGGATGAGGCCAGCCTCTTCTCCGTAGTGCCCAGCAACAGGACAAGAGGCAATGGGCAGAAACTGAACCACAGGAAGTTCCATCTGAACCTGAGAAAAAACTTCTTGACTGTGAGGGTGACAGAGCATTGGAACAGGTTGCCCAGAGAGGTGGTGGAGTCTCCTTCGCTGGAGATATTCAAAAGCTGTCTGGATGTGATCCTGGGCAATATGCTCTAGGTGACCCTGCTTGAACAGGGAGGTTGGACTAGATGATCTCCAGAGGTCCCTTCCAACCTAAACGATTCTGTGATTCTGTGATTCTGTGAAAGATGACTTTGAGTTAACAGGGCATCTGACATAGCACACTGCACGTTTACCCCTTAGCAAAAATAAGAGCCAGTTTCTGACTTGTCTGAATTACTTAACTTAGTTTTTCTTCATATCTAAAAATATAGTCACCCTTTCTTCTGTCAGACTTATGCAAAGGCAAAGCTTAGTTCAAAAATAAAAATTCATCCAAAAAACACTGACATGAAAACACTGGAACTAATGACTCCACGCACAGGAGAACACTTTCAAAAAATATACATTACTGCTGAGTTGGCAGACTACATTTTTCCTCACTTTATCTTAATTAATACATTAGCTGTGGTCTCCTTTTGTCTTAAATTGAGCCTGCCTAAATGTCTCAGTTTTAAGAAAGTTCAAAATAAAACAGGCATTCCACTAAGAAGAATAGAGAATAATTCAGAACAGGAGGGCTAATTTCCCCTTTTCAAATAAACAATTATGTTGTACATGCAGACCTTACATCTTTCTATTTTTATAATAATTTTTCTCTTAGCATTTGTAGTTTTTTACTGATGACTATTTGTATTCTGCATAACATTGGAAGTAAGAGAAATCACTTCCAGAAATGATCTTAATAAATCTAAAAACAACTTTCATTAACTCTGTATGTTTATTTTCTAGAAAAAGAGAATAAAAGAAGTTAGACAAGGCAGAGACAGAGTTGTTACGCATTGCTGGGAGAGCACTAATTGATCTGAACCAAAACCACATTTGGGACTTTTCTATCAATTTATTAGGACGAGTGATCAAATTCTACTGTCTGGGTCCACGCTTTGGTCTTGTTTAGTCTTCTAAACACAAGTAACGAGAATGGCAGAAACGAGGTAGGAGGCAGAGATTAATGCCAGGGAAAGCAAGGACTACATGAGAAAGGCAAGGCAATAGAACTGAAGAGCAGGAAACGGAAGTGAAGAGCACAGATCAGCCGTTTTTCTTGAGCACGCTCCCCGCCACCTGGGAGCACTGTATTTAGGTCTGGCTCTGCTCCCTCCCTGGGCAGTCCCTGAAGAAGGGAGCACAAGTCCCAGAGAAACTGGCATTTAATACCCTTTGCAGAACAGGCACTCAGCCAGCCAATGGAAAAATGCTGCTCCAGCGCGTTCAGCACCTTTCATGCAATACACTATCAATTTCATGTGATAACAATTATATGCTATTGATTTATCTGTTCTCTTTTTCTGTCCTAGATTTTTAAATTGCAGTTTACTAGATCTGGAACTTATGTTTCTGTAAATTCTCCAGTGGGGTATAGGGCAGCTTATCCTTATGTAGGATAAGGAGAAAGAAACCCTCCAAACATTTTGAATAATTTTAAAATGCTGTATACTGGCATTCTTTAAAGCGTTATGAGTATTTTATGAAGGGTTCTTGCATACTGATTTCTTATTTGAACAGCAAACAAAGCTTAAGAGGTCACTCTTAAAGATCCCAGTTTTGTTAAACAACTTGAAAAGAACATTTTTTAAAGTTCATTTGACTGCACTCGTCACTGAAGCAATTTAATGAGGATCATGGCCTGATGAGATTTACAGTTCTAATTTTTGTTAGGGCTTTTTCTGTTATCTAGAATCTATGAAAATATTAATTACAGTAGGTAATTTACCTCATCTTCTTCCCATGCCCTCAACTTAATATGTTATTCTATTTATAGTCCAACCTCAAACAATCATTTTCCTTTATGCAGAATATTTTTACGGTAAGGTATAATTTATCAATTGCAGAGGAGTCTTTTTTTTTTACAATTAAACTAGAACTACAGGCAAGGTCTCTGTCTTCAAATTGTTCGAATTTTTAGCTTCTATCTTTAGATAGATATTTGCTGTCCGATTGCCATGCTTTTAATATATAACTAATTAAGTACTCCACATTTGCAAAAGTATGCAACAAAACAAAGCAGTTAGTACCTCTTCAGGCAGTACTGGTTTCAAGGCTTTGAGACAAAAAATTCCAAGCGCGTTGCTGTTTTTATTAACTTACAGTAGTCAACAAAAGGAAAGAATGTAGTGAGGCAGCTTTTCATTTTAATAGCATTTAACAAAACTTTCATTTTTCTATGATAAACTATTTCTGAGTACAGTGAAAGAAGAGTCCTCTCTGCCAATCAAGCAATATGTCTAGTTACTGACATAGCCCTAAAAATATTCCCCACCTATGCAAAAATCCTCACACTAATAATCAAAGCAGTTTCTGCATAAAATAACAATTCTATGAAAACCTTTCCAAAATGATTTGTTTACTGCTATGATTATGTAAATAGTTCTGCTTTGATTCATTAATGATTGTATGCTAATTCTTCTGTTGCTGTAAAGAGTATTTGTAAAACATTCTTCTGTCATTTGATGCGCTTCTCGTCCCAATCAGACAACTGTGTACAGTGCCTCACAGTTCAGGCAGAATAAAAGAAAAATTCAGATTTAATTAAATAAAATACACTGAAAAGTGAATGACTGCTAAAAGTACATATTGTTGCTAACTCTAAGTGGAATATATTTCAGGCAATGTCTTCCTCCTAAACAACCAATTTTACAATCATTCTTATATTCCTTTTACTTATACAGGCTGGAAACATCTTATACAGAGCCCTAAGTAGCAAAGTTAGGACATAAGATCACAGATATCTGAGATGCTCTTTACATTACTAGAGAGGATATGAGGATTTGAAAACTCATCTCTGCAGACGCTAGAATAGTACGTGGTGGGTGAAGCTGCTGAAGTCAAAGGCAGGAAATGAAACTGGGTGATCATGAACGAAAGATTGTTCCTTCTTAACAGTTACAACAGAGCAAAAGAATTATTCCCCATCCATGACTTAGAACTACCCAACACTTAGAAATCATGTGCCATGATTAAAGAAGAGGCAACGGTACACGAGGAACTGTGAAAGACAACAGGGCAGTTCTGACCCTTACTCTTCATCTACCACAGTTTTACCGGATGATATGAAGAAAAGGAAATATTAAGTAATTAGAATATCCTTTAAACACACAATTTACATCCTGTGCATCAAAGAAGACACGACAGGATTCAGTAAAGCTAGACTATTTTTAAGAGTAGATTAGGCAAACATCTGTCAGTATAGATTAAGGCATAGCTGATGCTGCCTTGGAATAGGGGGACAAGACTGATCTCCAGAAAAAGGAATGCGGAGACTTAAAAATCCATTCATAGGCTCCAGAGGCTCTCATCCACTTCTACCAGCTCCGTTTGGACGGTTATTTTCTCCCACACGGCCTACCCAACCACAACTCGATTCCTATTTCTCTGTTTAATGCCATTCCATCTTCCCACAGATGCGTTCCAGTTCCTTTCAGGGCCTTCTTGCAGGTTCCTTCACTTCCCCCCAATCCTCTCACTCTTTTCTGTTCAAGATAACCTGCTTTTCTTTCTCCTCTATAAGAAACAGGAAATAGATCATTTATTCGTAAACTTCTACATTAAAAGTATACACATATGTACTAGCTCCAACTAAAACTCTTTTTCTTATTCATGTTTTCCCAGTAACTGTTTTCTTCCCCCTCCTGTCTGTGTGGGCAGATGGCTGAGGGAATATAAAAAGGCTGATTTTTCACGTTCTTCTTTGTTCTATATAAATTCTTCTAGAAGCTATATTGCAGTTTCAGAAAATATTGGAATAACGTGTTAAGTTTCTGAATTCTATTTGTTTCTGATTTAGACTCAATACTGCATTGTAATACACTTTCACTGTCAGGTGATAACGAAGTGGATGAACCTTGTTATCGGTGCATTTATAGCTCCGTTGATTAAGACTGCAGATCCATGACCTTAAAACATAAGTATTTTAGAAAAGGAAATACCTGTATGACAGAATATGTATGAGAAACAAATCAGTAAAGATAATTTTCTGAAAGACAATATCACTTTTTTATTTTAAGAAAAACAAAGGAAAGCAGACTGAGTAATAATCAGAAAGCATTTAAGCAGAGGCAAAACCCTGCAGAGTATGCGGTCTGAGACTAAAATTGCCCATTATTTACTTTCATATGCTAATCTTTACATCTTTGACGTAAGTTGTCTTTACATGTGCATGCGGATCATTACAGGTAAGAGGAAAATGAATTTTCAGCTTCTAGAAAACAAGTTACTGGTATAGCAGCTCACTACAAACTACAACGGCAATAGTTGTATGCTGCTGGAACTTCTAAAGGGAAGCTACCTCACAAAATTCCAGCAAAAAAGTCGATTATATTTTGAATGAATAGTTTACAAGAAACTATGAGAAATGTTTTATAATATCTTAATACATTGCAGTACTCTGAAAATCATATTTTTTGTCTGAACATACAACAATATGACAATATGTAATGTGCCTTTCTAGCTTGACAGTTCTATACTATTTATTTCCATTCTAAAACAGCCTATTAAGTAGTTTAATACCTTCTTTGTGATAAGGTAAAGAGATAGAAAATTGATATGGGTTTAAAGTATGCAGTTGTTTTTTTGTAAACAAGCTGCCTAAGGACAAGCTCCCAGTAAAACACTAAGTACATAAGTGAGTTCTTTGCTAGACATTAAAAAGTAAAAGAAAAAGAAACCACCTGAACAGGTGAAAACATATATGCAAAAAATTAATTCTTCTCATTCTTATGCTCTGGCTGCAACAGCAGAATATCTCCTATTCAGTGTACTGACCCTAAAAGGAAATTTTTTTTTTTCTAAAAAGAAAAAATTCTACCCTAAATGAGTGATTATGAGATAGACAAGGCTGATGAGATTAGAGAAAGAATAATATCCAAGTCTGTTCAGTTAAGATTTCTTTTTCTTTGTTATTCTTTCTTTTTATTTTTTTCATAATTAAGGCACCGTTATTGACATTGGTTCTTTCTTTCAGAATCAAAGATTTAGTAGACTAGGATCCACCTGACAGACTGAGTCCTTTTCTGCAATGACAACTTATGAAATGTTGCAGATTCAAGTTGTATTGAAAGAGACTACTGAGCAAACCCTGCTGCTAATGGCTTTTAAATGAAGGTGTACATTAAAGATGACATAACATTTATGAACAGATTATTAGCCACTGTTTCAATGTTTTGATCTACAAATGATGAAATACAGAGTTAAGATGTCAGTTAGGTAAAAGCCTGTCTTTTTAAAGGAAAACATTTGTGATCTGCAAGTTGCTGAAACTTCTAAGTCTTTTACATAGCCGTCAGTGTCTAGGATACCAACCAAATATATCTTAGGATTTGTTAAGTTTGAGGTTTCTAATGTTAGGAATCTCTAAATGTGCGTGCGCTTTGAAAAGCCCAGAAGGATACCAAAAATCTTCACTGTTTAAAGTCAGAAGAAAAGCAGGATCTGAAAAGGAAAGAGTATGGCCATTCCCAGTCTTCGAGGCACCACGTCAACTTCGCTAGCTGAAATTTTCTTCTGCCCCCATAGTGCTGTGTCTGGGGCACGTTTTTTTTTCCTGGAAGTAAGAGCAATTTTGTCTTAAATAACATCCTTGGGGTCTACCTATTACAACAAAGTCTCGTTCTACATAGAGGCCTGTAAGAAAGGGGTCTGATTCTACCTCTTTAACCCTGAAAAACAACTTCTAAAGAACCCTAAGGTAGTCTGGTGTACCACTGCCACACTCCCACAAAATGATACTGTCACACACAAACACACTACCATTCAAAAACAACTGGCAGTTATTAGCCTATGAACAGACAAAACCTGGTAACCTTGGTGAGGGGAGTCTGTGGGTAGGTGGGACTGAGCTGCCTGAGCATAGGTACCTACAGACTTTTAAAACACAGAGCACAGCAACCTAACTGGCCTCAGGCTGTCTCTTCCGAAAGGCAGGGATTAGTCTGGCTTGTCCCATCTGTAAAAATGTCTGGAGTATCTACAATGGTACCTAATGCCTATGGTTGGGCAAACCAACTCCATTACAAATTCCTTCTTCTTAGGAATAACAAGTGACATTCAAGCAATGCTAGTTCCATTTCTCACCGTCAACAGAGAAAGATTAGCCCAGTTCCCTGAGCTGTACAAGAACAACGTGATAAACATACTTTTGACAGTAACATTCCTAAAAAATGCTGTCCTAACCTCAGGATTTTACACGGAATTTAACCTGGAACCCATATAGTCCATTTAATCCTTATAAAGTGAGTGCATAACTACAAAGAAAAACATAGTGTAGCTATGGTGTAGCATTCGTATACTACCCCTTATTTTCTCATGGCACGAAATTTAGTTTTCAATGCTAGAAGTCTAATTCAGCATAAATACACTATATTTATGAATTATTTAAAAATGCTGGGCTTTGGTTTCTTTCATGTTGGAAATCTAATTATACTTAGAGTTTCCTCTTTGGTTAGATCTGCAAAATCTTTGCTACTAGACAAAAAACCTAAGTTGTTTCTAAAATTCTACAGAAATTTTCTGAAAGATTGAGTTCCTGTAGCAGTAAGAAAATCTTGAAACAAAACTGGGGCCTGCATTTGAATGAGGATGAGTGAGCTGAAAATATAGGAGAGAATGTTGCAGTGCTACTGGTTGATTTAAAAGATCATTTTTGCTTCCGATACATTTCTCTGAGTCTGGAGCCAGAATCCCTGTGGACTGGGAATGTCTTTAATAAATTCAAAAAAAGAGAAATCTCAACTCGGCTGAGATGCAGAAAGCAACCAACAGAATCTGCAATGAATTCTTAATGGCATTCGGGTCCCATACTCCCATAATTTCTGATTTTGAGTAATTAAAAAGAAAATCTTTGCCTTTACTTTTTTGAAATAGATTTAAAAGGCTTTATTTAAGATATGTTCTTACTTAAATATTATCAAAAAGACATTACAATGCATCTGGTATCTGCACTACAAGAGTAATGAACAAACTTATATGAAAATTGGCAGGCACTTACCAAATTGATTGCTTTTTGGAAACTCATTTGGACTGAGAAAAAATTATTTTTGCACATTGATAATACTAATCAGTTTAAATAAAAACATTCCTTTTTAAAACGTGCATTGCATCAAAGGTCAAGTTTAACTATTGTCAAATATTTTTACAGTAAAAAGTCTGATGCTACTCTGTACTGAATTTTATTATACAGTATCACCCTCCTGCCAAGATGACAGGCAGCCCTTGGAGAACTGAAATGTGTATGAAAAGCAGTATTTGTCCTTGCATTTACTAGAAAAAATCAGACTGTCAAAAATCCCTGCAAGTTTAAAAAACAACAGAAAACAGCCTTAAGGAATTTGCTTGATTGAGCTGCAGCAGAGATACTCTTCAAGGTCAGCTCAAATGCATGTGAAGATCACCCTTGCAGCTCTGCACTGGTCAGTGCCAGCTGAGATGAACAACCTAATGCACAGAGTGCCAGCAGCACAAACGAAAACAGCTCCAGAGAGCGATATTACTTGAACTCTTCTCATTTTAAAATACTGTCATGTCTTTTTAAGTAACTGGAATGACTTAACTGCTGTGCTAAATTCCTGCATTTTTTCTTTCTCTTCTAGTGAAAAATTCAAATTTGTTGTAACCTATTTTACATAAGCTACGTTTTATGATTATTCTATTCAAATAACGTGAAAATCAGTTTTACGCAAGGTTTTCTAAGTAAGCTTAATTATGAACGTGTAAGCATCACCTCTGCTATTTCTTTACGAGCAATCTGCTTTCAGTATTTTTTCCTCTATCAGCTGCACTAGGTTACCTACAGAGTTAACAGCGGGTAGCAAAAAACTGACAGGATGAAGAATGTATTCACTAACAGGGAATTTACATACCCCTAGCTCATGCATCACCACAGCTTACACAAGTTTTAATGACTCTTCTGAACTGACAAGATGAGGATGCTCCCACTCTGTGGGACTAATCAGAAGCAGTAAAATGCTTCAGTGACCAAAATTGGAGTGAAAGTTGCATAAGTGGTTATCTTGCCTTAAAGACAAATGGGGATAGTGGGGTTCATTTACTTTCTCTCAATTACAATAGCCACTGAAACAGAAATCCCTGTAAGAAAAGGCAATGAAGGCATGAGGAATTCAAATGGAGCAATAAAAGAAGGAAAATAATCTTAGTGGAAAAGGCATCTGAACTTTACACAGACGGACTAAATATTATGAAGCAATGTCCTGCTGCTTCTGCATTCCTCATCCCGTATTAACAAGTCATTATACAGGATGAAATTTCCTATGAAATGACAGAATGCTTACAGTGACAGTCTACCTGTCAGCAAAACTTTCCAGATTCAAAGTTAAATGAAGACAGTTTATTGTTCTTATATGAGCTGAGCATATCAAGTGCCGAAAATCATATCTTTTGTTTCTCCAAAATGAAACTATAATGTAATGTGTATTATATAACCAAGAAGAGACTAAGAATGAAGCCAAACTAAGAGAGAGTCCTAAAAATATTTAAAAAATCATTTTCAAGGTTAGTGATGGCTCAGTGGATTAGTCTACTTGGGAGAAAATTATTTTAGCTGGCTTAAAAAGCAGGAATCACAGGCTCTGTGACCAAGAGTCATGAAACTGCTCAGAGGATGGGGAATTCATGTTAATGGCTTCTCTCTACCGTGCATAATATCCCTATAGCTGCATCCTCCTTTTATCTTCAGTCTGCTCTGCTTATAAAGGCAGGCACCTTTTAAATCACAAAATTTTCATGGGGCACTGAACCAAATGTATAATTTTTGGGTCACTTTTTAGTTTCAGGGACCAACCTCATTCAGGTACCTCCTGAACACACATCAGCGCAAGATGCAGGTGCAGTCCAGAAGTGGCATACGGCCCCTAACTTTCTCCTCAGACATGCTGTTACAGCTATGGCAATAATAAATCTTTAAAAGACATTGCTAACTCTGAGATCTTAGATGTATCGATTGTTTAGAAGTCTATAAAGTTTGATAGAATTAAATATGCTATTGTTCTAATCTCCAACCCACAAACTACTTCCTGTTGAAGCAATATGATTTCTTTTCCCAGAATTATAATAAACTTATGAACAATAAGTTATATCAAAATTTTATGCACAAATTTGAAGGCTTTTTTGTCCTTATCTCTAACACATAAAGAAGCACTAGTAACCTTTTTTTCTTGCTGGGAAAACATAGTACATCTGCCAAATGACATTTTTTTTAAGCATGTGGCTAACTGGGGAAAACATAAAGAAAAAACCAAACCAAAAAATCCAGACTAGTTAAATAATGAAAAACTAAGGTATAATTAGAGCACAGCTAAAAGGGGCAGCAAATAGATGCAGCAGTTTGTGCAGCAGTGTCTAGGCTCTGCTTGGACCTTTGTAGACCTTGCTGGAAATTGTGGAGGCTTTCTGGGGACTGCCAAGGAACTAGACAGTGCTTGCTGCCAGCAGGAAAGGAGAGCTGGGCAAGGACAACTGCAGGAGGCCTTAACTTCTCCTGGGAAGCTCTAGCTAGGTGTAGTTGCTGCTAACGAGCTCTCTGGGTTGCCCCTGATCAGAGGGAGTTGGGGCCTTTGATCCAGGTGGCCCTTGATTAGGGTGGGTCAAGCATGCTGGGAGTCACTGCTAGGCGGAGGCCTGTATAAGAGCCAGGCCCAGAGTGCAGTGAACAGAGGTAGTGATTAGATGCAGTGGTTTGCACAGCAAAGCAGTGAACAGACACAGCAGAAGGGTGTAAGAAGGCACCTTTATTTCTCGTAGCAGCGTATGCTTCCTCGGGTATGGTCATAACATGCTGCAGGGCACATTCCCCAGTGGCTGCTGGAGTTGCTGCATCAGATGTGTCAGCAGCTTTGACCCAGACAGACCCTCTGACAGCAGAGGCAGCTCTACAGGTGTCAGGCTGCAGGGAGTGCTTGGGGACTCTCCATGAGGCCTGGGCCGACAGTCAGCTCTCTTGCAGAAGGGGTGCTGTGGTTGATCAGTTGTATTGCCAGGTAAAGGAGTTACAGGAGGAAGTCAGTAGGCTGTGTAGCATTGGAGAGGATGAGCAAGAGATAGACAGGGTATTCTCAGAGATTGTGCAGCTCCAGCAGTCCCAACCACCCACAGCAATGGAGTTGCCAGAGGGCTCTGTGCCATGTGAAACGGTACATCATAACACTGTAGAAGAAGGCTGGAAACTGGTCACTTCTCATAGAAGGAGAAAGGCTCTTGCTCCTCCTGAAGACTTGCCTCTGAGGAACAGGTTTAGTGCCCTCCAGGCTGAGGAGGAGCTGGGCATGGCTCTGAGAGAGGCAACTGGCTTGGCAGACCCTGTGCCATGCGGGAACACCCAGAAGAAGCGGCGAGTGATTGTTGTGGGTGACTCCCTGCTGCAGGGGACAGAGGCACCTATCTGCTGACCTGACCTCTTGTCCAGAGAGGTTTGCTGCCTGCCAGGGGCTCGAATCAGAGATGTCGTGGAAAGACTGCCAAGGCTTGTCCATGCATCGGACTACTACCCTCTGCTGATCTTCCATGCGGGTGCTAACGACACGAAAGGCAAACTGGAAACCATCAAACAGGACTTCAGAGTCTGGGGATGGTGGTGAAGGGTCTGGGAGCCCAGGTTGTTTTCTCCTCAATCTTGCCTGTGAGGGGAAAGGATGGGAGGAGGAGTAGACGAGTTTTCCAAGTTAACAACTGGCTGCGCAGCTGGTGTTGGCAACAGGGCTTTGGTTTCCACGACCATGGGACCCTGTTTGAAGATCGACAGCTGATGGAGAGAGATGGGATCCACCTCACTAAGCGGGGCACGCGCGTCTTTGCGAACAGATTGGCCAGCCTGGTGAGGAGGGCTTCAAACTAGGAAAGATGAGGGAAGGGGAGTGGTACAGGTTAGTCAGTGAAACACTGAAGGAGGTGAAACACTGAGGAAGTTAATGAGGCCTTCTACAGACAGCTGGAGGTGGTCTCAAAATCACAGGCCCTGGTTCTCATGGGGGACTTCAACCACCCTGACATCTGCTGGGAAGACAGCACACCTAGGCACAAACAGTCAAAGAGGCTCCTGAAGACGATTGATGATAATTTCTTGACTCAGGTGGTGGAGATGCCAACGAGGAGAGGGGTGCTGCTGGACCTTGTACTAACAAACAAAGAAGGACTAGTTGGAGATGTGAAGGCTGGGGGCAGCCTGGGCTGCAGTAACCATGAGATCGTAGAGTTCAGGAACCTGAGAGGAGGGAGCAGGGCAATGAGTAGGATTGCAACGCTGGACTTCAGGAGAGCTAACTTGGGCCTCTTCAGGGACCTACTTAGGGGGATCTCATGGGGTAGGGCCCTAGAAGGAAGAGGGGTCCAAGAAAGCTGGTCAATATTCAAGCATCTCCTCCTCCAGGCTCAAGATCGGTGCATCCCTCTGAAGAAGAAGCCCAGTAAAGTGGGTAGGAGACTTGCAGGGATGAGCAAGGAACTCCTGGCAAAACTCCAACTCAAGAAGGAAGTCTACAGAAGGTGGAAAAGGGGACAGGCCACCTGGGAGGAATACAGGGACATTGTCAGAGTGCGCAGGGATGCGACAAGGAAGGCTAAGGCCCAGTTGGAATTAAATCTGGCAAGGGATGTCAAGGACAACAAGAAGGCCTTCTTCAAAGACATCAATAGCAAAAGGAAGACTAGGGAAAATGTGGGCCCGCTGCTGAATGGGGCGGGTGCCCTGGTAACAAAGGATATAGAGAAGGCAGAGTTATTGAATGCTGCCTTTGTTTCAGTCTTCACTGCTAAGGCCAGTCCTCAGGAATTCCAGACCTTGGAGACAAGAGAGGAAGGCTGGAGAAAGGAAGACTCTCCCTTGGTGGAAGAGGATCAGGTTAGAGATCTTTTGTCCAAACGTGACATCCATAAATCCATGGGCCCCAATGGGATGCACCCACGAGTGCTGAGGGAGCTGGCGGATGTTATTGCTAGGCCACTCTCCATCATCTTTGAAAGGTCCTGGAGGCCAGGAGAGGTGCCTGAGGACTGGAAGAAAGCCAATGTCACGCCAGTCTTCAAAAAGGGCAAGAAGGAGGAGCCAGGAAACTACAGGCCTGTCAGCCTCACCTCCATCCCTGCAAAGGTGATGGAACAGCTCCTCCTGAATGTCATCACTAAGCATGTGGAGGACAAGAAGGTGATCAGGAGTAGTCAGCACGGGTTCACCAAGGGGAAATCATGCTTGACCAACCTGATAGCCTTCTATGATGGAATGACTGGCTAGGTAGATGAGGGGAGAGCAGTGGATGTTGTCTCCCTGGACTTCAGCAAGGCTTTTGACACTGTCTATCCTATCACATCCTTGTAGGTAAACTCGAAGTGTGGGCTAGATAAGTGGACAGTGAGGTGGATGGAGAACTGGCTGGATGGCAGAGCTCAGAGGGTTGTGGTGAATGGCGCAGAGTCCAGCTGGAGGCCTGTGGCTAGTGGTGTCCCCCAGGGGTCAGTCCTGGGCCCAGTCTTGTTCAATGTATTCATGAATAACCTGGAGGAAGGGACAGAGTGCACCCTCAGCAAGTTTGCTGATGATACTAAACTGGGAGGAGAGGCTAACACACCAGAAGACTGTGCTGCCATTCCGAGGGTGCTGGACAGGCTGGAGAGGTGGGCGGAGAGGAACCTCCTGAAGTTCCACAAAGGCAAGTGCAAGGTCCTGCACCTAGGGAGGAAGAACTCCAGGCACCAGGACAGGCTGGGGGTTGACCTGCTGGAAAGCAGCTCTGCAGAGAAGGACGTGGAAGTACTGGTGGACAACAAGTTGAGCATGAGGCAGCGATGTGCCCTTGTGGCCAAGAAGGCCCATGGTCTCCTGGGGTGCATCAGGCAGAGTGTTGCCAGCAGGTGGAGGGAGGTGATCCTGCCCCTCTCCTCAGCCCTGGGGAAGCCTCACCTGGAGTACTGTGTCCAATTCTGAGCTCCCCAGTCCAAGAGAGACATGGCACTACTGGAGAGAGTCCAGCGAAAGGCTACAAAGATGATGAGGGGCCTGGAGCATGTCTCCTCTGAGGAAAGGCTGCGAGAGCTGGGCCTGTTCAGCCTGGAGAAGAGGAGAGTGAGAGGCGATCTGATCAATGTGTACAAGAACGGAGGGTATTGAGAGGATGGGGCCAGCCTCTTCTCCGTGGTGCGCAGTGACAGGACAAGAGGCAACGGGCACAAACTGAAACACAGGCTGTTCCATTTGAACATGAGGAAAAACTTCTTTCCTGTGCGGGTGAGTGAGCGCTGGCATAGGTTTCCCAGAGAGGTAGTGGAGTCTCCTTCGCTGGAGATATTCAAAACTCGCCTGGACACGATCTTGTGCAGTGTGCTCTAGAGGACCCTGGTTGAGCAGGGGGGTTGGACTAGCTGATCTCCAGAGGTCCCTTCCAACCTTGATTGGAATGAACAGCACCATGTCATATTCCCATGCTCCATCCCCATCAAGTGTTCTTGGTTTTTAGTTTCCTCTTCTGTTCTGTCAAGAGGTGCCTTCTGGTCTAGATCTACATACATCCACATTGTACCCATGTTTCCCTAAGCAAACTGGTCTAATCAGGTTTCAGAAAAAGAGTTCTTAAGTCAGCTATTAGACTATGAGCTAACGACGCAGGAGTATAGCTCTTTCTTTCTCTGTGTGTGCAACTCACTTGGACAATAAGCATACACAAGCCAGAACAAACCTCCTTGTACATAATATTTAAAAAAGCAGCTATAGGTTATCATTCTGTGGTATAACTTTTTTGTAATAATTTAAGACCACATAAGTGCATTAGAGAGGCTTATATCCAGATAAACAGACTCAAATGTGTGTACCATATTGTCTAAATTAACGTAACACTAAATATGTCGACCACAAGAAGTAAAGAAACAATACAATAAAGTAAAATACTTACTATGATAGTAACCAATCCCACCTCCAAAATATATAAATTTTTTGGCTTTCTAATTGTTTGGTCTAATGTATATTTAGCAATAAAACAGCACTTATGCAACAAAAATGCAACAAGTATATGAAATTAGGTAACAGTTAATACCTTCCTGAATACTCATTATTTGCATGAAGTTAAGTGCATGTAAGTTTCTTCCATTGCTTTTATTTTATTTCCCGTGTTTTAAATGAATGACTGTCAGTTTAGAATGGCCCGCTGGTGTAGACCCTCTGCTAGCAACCTGATGAAGTCAGTGTTCTCTTAAGCAACTTGTTAGCACTAACATAAGTAGCAGAGACACACATTCGCTATCTACAAACAACACATCAGTGAGTGGAGGAAATCACCCTTAGGACTTGGCACCTGCTTGGATGAAAGAATTGTGTTGTCTTGATGTGCTCATCTGGCATAGCATGAATAAGCCAAAAAGAAAGTAGGATATCTTGAGAAGAAAAGAACGTTTCCAAGTACGTAGCATTTCAGGCCTGAGGATGGGATGCATGTGATACAACCTCAGTGGCCACAATGGCTGCTCTCTACATCCAGAACCCGATACGTTCCCTTGTGCACAGTCTGGCTGGAACCCTTCATAATGACAGCTCTGCAAGGGTTGTGTTTACCACATGGTTCTAGTACCTTTTTAAAATTAAATTTTGAAGAAAAATTATGTCAAACAAACTGACATTCTGACAGTGAATACTTAACTTCCATTTCTAATTTATACAGTTTACTTTGTATACGAGTGGGAAGTTGATTTTTGAATAATTCAGTGGTGAAATATCTTTATGAGAAGAGAAGGATGAGGGATGTGAGGAATTAGTAAGAAATAACACAGGCCCCATCTCTCAAGGGACTACGAATGACAAATCCAGCGACGCGCAGAGTTCAGGAGCCCACCAAAGAGTCGTATGGACAGGAAACGAGAAACAGTTCCCTAAGAGGGTATACATAAAACACTACAGTGATAAGACACTGAAGCACAGTCAGGAAAAAAGATTTATGTTGTGTAATTTCAATATACATGGACATGCATATCTGCATCCATGGATTAAGAAATTCTTCACTCCATAATTCATCACACATAACCAGATACATGAACCCTCTTGCAGAATCAGCATTATCAGTCCCTACATACCACAACTGCCTAAGAACTAAGAACTAAGAATTTGTAAAATGCCCGCTTCCGTTTTCTGTTACAATACATTGTTAAAATACTAAAATAACAATTTCAGATTTTTCTTCATTTCCACAGGAAGAGAAGTGTACCTAAAAAGAGTGAAAATATGCACGCTTAGATCAGATATAAAAACTAAGGTAAGACACAGATATAGACAAGAGTCCATATAATCTGCTGATAAGGGAACACATAAAAGAAAAATTAGCTATTATACAGAGGTAAACTGGTGTATCTGAAATAGATGGGAAGATAACGTGTGATGAGCAACAGACAAATATAGGGACAAAACAAATACATAATCAACTGTGAGTTATATAACGAATACAGAAAGAATAGGGCAGTATCTATTACTTACTATCTGTAAAGTGTTGCAGCTAGCAAAAAGCCAAGACACAAATAGTGCCTTTGATATTTTTGGGACTGCATAAGCTGAGGACTTGGCACTTCACATATAATGTGGAGCTTTAAGAGCATACATTTTGTATATGAGATTTGCTATGTACAGATATAGACAGGTGTCTTGCAGATTTTCCAAGGTATCTGAGGATGCAGGGAACAATCTCCCTTTAAAATAGAAGTAAGTTAATTATCCATCCCTTTAGGCACTTTAAAACGCAGCAGATGCCTACCTATAGCCACCTAACAGCTCTGAAAACCAGTCATACTCATGATAGCTACATCCGAACAAGAGCCAGAGCAATACAACAGTTACCAGCCTGAACTGCACTATGGGCACCTAAGCAAGGGTAGAGAAAGATATGCAATGTGAGAGAGAGCTAGTCTTGCACTGGTTAACACTCAGCTATTTTATCATAGAGAGGATGACTGCTACTTTGGTTTGCATGTCCTGTAACTCAAGACCGCTAATAAGAAGTAATTCATTATGTATTTCTCGTCATATATAAATTATAATTTCAGCTCCAGTTGAATTTTAGTTTACGGTCTTAAAAATCACTCCCAATTAATTTCTTACTAGAGAAATAAATGGCATTAGCAGTGGCCAATGGCAGATGAATGTGTACTCCTGTTTCCGTGCAAATGCAGAGGTGTGACTGCCCGAAGTGTAGCAAGTCAGAGCCGCTTTCTCTTGGTGAAAATTCATGCAAGCCTGATGTTCAAAGCTGGCTCCACTCAAAGGCAATGACAGGCTTGGAGAAGAAGAAAGGTGATTTACAATTTCCAGGTCTAGATTTCCCTAACAAGCAAGAGATAAAATGTAGGAAGAGCTTTCATAATCATGTGGCAGTGTGGAAAGAACCACACAGATCATAAAGCTGAATCTGACTGCAGACTTTTAGTTCTGAGCAGCTCTCAGAATTTCTACTTCCCCCACACCTAAAAAGCCACAAAACAGTTGTCAGCACCCTATGATTGACTTAGGTCCTAAGAGAAAAGGCCAAGAGTCGGAAACATCAACATGTTGCAACAGGCAGAAGAAAAAGATCTCAAAAATATAATAGAACTATTAAACAGGCTTAAGAAAGCTTTAAAAGGAGGATGAAGAGGACGTTGCCAACATTGCTGTACCATATTTTACCTTTCCATTTTGTACTAAAGCCGTTTTCAGCTCTATGGGCTGAAGTCTGCCACCCTGCCATGCATACTGATGACTCTAACCTACAGTGGAGAGTCAAACTAAGTTAGGGTTAGAAAGACTTTATTTCTACAAAATATAAGGCTTGCCTACAGTTCGTTTAAAATAACAAAAGAGAAAAGACCAAGTACTTTTGATACTTGCATACCGTGCCATCCATATAGCTTAGTGCCTGTCCATTTTTATGGAATGTGGCTTTAAAGAATGCCCTGTTACAAATCTAAGAATAAGACACTGACATGCTTCAGTGCTTTTAAGAACTCCAAAAAGGGAGCATGGAGTAGAATTAAAGTATTACCACTCTTCTTTTTGCAGAGCACAATAGCATGAATAGCAGCGTTACAGAGGACACCTTGAAAACAGATGGGAAGCTTTAAAAACATGCTTAAATTCAAGCTCCATAAGACTTAAGGATGCATAGCAGTGGTTTGTTACCTGCGGAGAGCTGCCTGCTTTAATGTTCTATTGTTCCTTCAAATTCACTTAAAAGTCCAACCTGTGACTCTGATTCTGGGTAGGCTGTTTATTTCAGGGAGACATGGTCCCATAATTTCAACATTTAAGATTGTTTCCGATACTTACAGAAAAACTTTATCCAGCAATAAATTATGCTGAACGCAATGTTAACGGAGAATAATGGAAAGACAGCTGCAAAGAAGGGGGGGAGAACAAAATTTGTCTTATGCTAGAAAGTCATCTTATTTATGCAGTCAGCTCATCAGAAGGGTAAGGATTTGAACTCTTCCTCCCTTCCTTGAAGAAACAGAAGCAAGACTTGAAGGCATACATGAAATATGCAGGAATCCCCCATATCTGTGCATACCTGTGTACAAGATAGGGTTGTGTGGAATGCACAAACTGGGGCAGCAAAACCAAATAAAGTTAACCCATTTTAGGTTTAAGGAAGAAAAAAGATAAAATAAACAAATAACAAACAGACCATAACTGAAATACGAGGCCAACGTCATTTTATGGCAGCAAAAATAAGGATCCTGCAAGGACTGCCAGGCCCCAAGAGCCCCCCCCCCCCCCGAGGCCTTTTCCCCCACCCCACCCCAGCCCTGGCCCCATCCTGGCCCAGCCCAGGGCCGTTGGTCGCTGCTCTGTGCAGCTACAGCGGTGCCGGCTCCAGCCTCAACACGGCCCGGCCCTGCTTGCACATGGCAACCCCAGGCCTCAGCCCCACCAGCAGCACCCGACCCGGGGAGCCCCCGGCCCCGGGGAGCCCTGGCGCTGCTGTAAGCAAGGGAGAAGGCTTTGGCTGGTGCCTGACATCGGCAGCTCTACGCAGCGACTCTGTGTTTGTGCAACTGTTCATTGCAAAACAAGAATCCAATAAAAATCTGATTTGCAAGGTTCAGTTGCTCATCAAGGCTTGCTGTGTTTGCTGTTTCTAATGCATTGTTTCGGGTGAAAAAGTCATTAGATTATTATAAATCCACTAAGATCATAAAATGATGTCATCTGTGTATCAGAATGGCAGTAAGGTAGTAATGACTTCTGTTTTTTTCTTTTTTTTTGAGGGAGGTATATGAGCAAGGTCAGATTGAAAAGTCTAACCCAGAAGTGAAGATTCTGCATTTCCCACAAAATCATCAGGTATATACCAAAAATGAGTTTATCTAGCAACTAAGTAATAATAGAGCCCGCCTCATATACTCTGACTATACATGTCAACATCCTATGTTGATTCCAGAAAATAGTGTGATATTGAACTATTGATAATTTATAGCATTAAGTATTCATTACAAATACTGTTTCTGTATGCTTGCTGCACGCTGCCTGTACACTTTCTGTTCTGCCGGTTGCATGAGTACATGTGATATTGCACATCAAGGGTATAAATCTCCTTAGGTTGTTTTCAGGACATTGAGTTAACTATTGCTCACCTATGCATTAATGAATAACATTCACCACTTATACACGTTAATATAAAGATAGAAAAAAAATGTTTAAGCTTCTATACAAGTTAACTGTATATTGCATATTCTTGACTTTTGTTCTGCATAATTGCTAAGCATTTCCTCAAAACATTAAAAAGAGACAACTCATTCTCTTACAAGAATGATAAATACAATCTATGTGACTCTATCACCCCATGATTAATAGGGTCTTTTTTATTCATGAAGTTAGATGTCACACACAGCTGAAAAATGTGTATCATCATATATGTATTTATTCCAAAGCCTAGTAAAATTGCTTTACATTGCTACAGATGGATACTAGAACAACCACTTTTCACTGTTTTACAAATTAACACAAGATGTATGTCAAATGATGACCTTAAACTTCCTGTGTTGGAAATTTCGTTTAAAACTTGACAAATGTACTGGATGCCAGAATAACATATTAATAACAATTCACATGAAGTCTATTACATCTTCTAACCACACTCCTAAAAAAGAAATCCTTGAAGCTTCAAAATAATTGTTAGCTTTCTATATGCTGGAAAGAAAGATGGCACAGTATTTTTTTTTCTTGATCATCCTCTCAGTCCTCCTCTGACTAGACTGAGAAACGTATTTTCAATTTAAGACCAATAAACTCTTTTCTTCTAAGCCATACTGTAAAGCTAGTTAGTAGCAAGTACTGGAAACAGTGCTACTGCTGCTATTACATAAGTTTCAGAGGATGTTCCTCTTTTGATCCAGAAGACTTAGAAAGTGTCAATGAGCAACACCTTCAGCTGATACCCCAAATAGGAACCTAGATCACTTGTTTTAAGTGGTGCCCACTAAAACAGAATATTTCACTCTCCCTACAAAATACATGACAGAGTAATATGGACTTAACAGAAGTAGTTCCCTAAAGGGACATTAATAAGTATCAAGAATAATATAACATCTTCTGAGTCCTGTGCTTGCTGTTTTTCATCATAAATCATTATGCTAGCTGATGAATCTCCAACCTTATCTTACTTCATTTCTTTTCCAATTAATAGACTCCAAAGGCCATGAAACCAATTAATATAAAAGTGAAGAAAACTGAAGTTTATATTAGTGAATCAAGTCTCATATATTTTCATTGTTCAAGGCCTGAAAGGAAGATCTGATTTCTGAAACATCTGCTAAAATACAGCCGTAGTACTGGACTGAAATAGTCTGGGTTTTCTTTTATTTTCCTGTTTTTAAAACCACGAGGTAGGCAACTATTCAGAAAATGAGAAACAGTGTATTAATTGCAGAAAAAAAACCTTTGCACAAACCAACCCAAAGACTTAGCAGGTAGTGCCTGAATACAGAATGTAGGTAAAAAACAGAATGATTTAAGGACTTTTTGTGGTAAAGAAGTAAGTAAGTGGCACATTTTACTTATTAATATTAGAGACTATATTTTTCAACAGATTTCAAAAGTAACTTGAGGTAGGAGAAGAAAGGTCTTGCTGCTACGGTTATTTTTTCCCAGGTAGAACCAACCTGTTGAAGATAATATGTTTAAGAGAAGCTTGAACAGAAATAATTTTAGTGTGTTTGGCTTAGGAAAGCAGTTTGTTTAGATATTTTCGAAGCATGACACACTCTATGGTATTAATTTGTTCTTACTCTCTTTAATATAAGCAAAGTCTTTATTCTTGAAAAAAAAGTCCCATATTTGTGTATCCTACAAATACTTCCATCATCTTCACCATAACTAATCAGAGTATGTAAAATTTTCAAATATATGCAAGTCTGTGCAAACCAACCATCTAAATTCCTAGCATTGGTTTTATGACATTAATATCAAGCTCTTATACCATTTTTAAACAATAACTGCTTATTTTTAATGTAACTTCAAACTATTATCTATTTCCAGAGATCTCATTTTGACAAAAAATTCTAGCTTTGGTACCATAAAGGTCTCCTCAGTTGTTTGTTTCCTCATTGTATGACACAGATTCCATTTTCGTTACAAATAAATGCCTACAATGTCAGTATTTCTTTTCTTTAACACCATATATTTTAAATGTAACAGTGTGATAAATGAGAAGAAAGTTATTTTTCTGTAGGCTAATTATTCAACTATCAGACCTAATCATTCCCCACAAAAACAGAGGAGCAGTCATGCCTGAGGTGGTAAAGCAACTGATTATGGTTAGCTGGCAGGAGAGTATCAGGAGCAGAGGAATCACCGCCTCCCCTTGTGCAGAGAGCTTGGAAGCTGCCAAGCCTTGCTCCAAGGTAAGTTCTTAGGATGCTGCTCTCCAAGCAGCATGTATTGAAAATGCTTTGTGTACTGGAATGAAATGTGTCTATCATAGCTGTGAGCAATACAATTCCAGACGATAATGTAAAGAACCAGTTGAAAAAAGAGGAAAAAAAAGTATATTGGGTTTGGATATGAAAAAAAAAAAAAAGACTTGAGCACAAGAAAGGTGTACTATGCTCATAGAAAACAATGAGTCATTTAGACGTACTAAAAATACATTCTCACTATTGCCATTCAGAGCATCATTTTGCATTCTTATGTCTATCTAATTACACTTGACCTTACTGATAATGAATATTACAGAAGAACATTACACCCTAAGGTGAAGAAGAAGCAGCTGGTTATCAAATCATTCCCAGAATTCTATTACATACAAATCTTAGCTTACACATCTGTACAACACTCTGGTAACAGCTTTAAACTGATAGCAGTTAACATATCAAAAAAAAAAAAAAAGGCCATTTGGAACTGCAACTTGACCCTTAACAGCATCAAAGTCACTTTTGCCACAATACTGAAGACATAACGGATAAAGTTAGTGGTGACTACTAGAAAAGGCTGAGCCCACTTATGAGTGCTACTTATGCAAGAATACAGTTATTTGAATTAACAAACATCTCTATACCCTTTATTGCTCTGCTCCAAGCCTTGGGGGTAGCAGCTGTAATATAGCTCAAATTTCTTCCTTTAATACAGGAACAAAGCTTGTTCTGCTCCCATCGGTGTAACTGTCATTTCTAGACCAGAAAATTAACCTGTATCAGTTAAAGTGAGTTTTGTTTTCCCACTATCACAAGAAAAGAACATATACAGCCTTTCTTGGCTAAGATAGGGAAGCAGGGAGGGGTAGGGAGCAAGTATTAACCTAGCTCTCAAGGTATAACGATATTTGGTTTTATAACAAAAACTTAAGTGTGTATGTTTTTTTCTAAAAGAAAATCTGCCTTGTTTTAAGACCCTAATGTTATACCTAGTCTCATATGAATTCTTTTTTTGATACAGGACAGTATTAGCCATGACTAAACTATTTTTTTTCATGCTGATCTATTGTGTAATTTGTGCAGCCTTTGCATATTGTCTCTGTGTAATACATTCAGAAAATCTTTCCCATGCTGGCAGCAGTAAAATTAGCCTTATTTTGTCAGTTGATGTCATATGAATTGCTGATCCTAAAACGTGGTGAGGGCGGGGGCACATGTGTATTTGTTCTGTAACAAACATCTTGTTTTCAGTATCTTTTATCACATAAAAAATAACGGTAATGACATTATAGCCATAGTATTGTATTCTTAGCAGTTCTAGTACTGTGTAGTACACAGTAGTATTACTGTGTACAATAATTAGTACTTTATATTTATCAAAAGAAAAAGGCTAGCAATGGAGAAGGAAAGCATATTGTAAAAAAAATTCAGAAGTAACCTGTTAAAAAAGTATTATAACTTTTCGAGGCTGCATGCCATTATACAGTAAATATAACTGTGCATGATGTAGTATAAAATTACTGGAATACACTTCTATTTTCAAGATAACAGAAGACCAGAGTTTCACTGAAGTATTCTCCTATGGGTAAAATGTTTTTGCAATTAAAATATCTGTTAATGTTTTAGCATGTTTAGTGATGTTCAGTGATCACATTAAAACTCAGTCAGTTGCCTGTAATAAATACAGTTACCCCAGTATTTGCTGTAGTCCCTGTGTATGCCATATACTAATTATAAAGAACTGTGGAGAATATTCTAAAATGTGGTCATGTTATCTCTTTAGCAGGGATGGATTAAAAACCGGTAGGCTTTAAGAGTAACTACTCTGCCAAAGGAGGTAAATCAGTTACTTCCACTGTTGATTTAGGCTGTGTATAGTACACTGTTTGTATATAGAATAGCATATAGAAACTGTTGTTTCAAGTAAAGACAGTTTGCTCAGCTGATTTATGGAAAAAACATCACTCGTTTATACTGCAACTGAAGAAACCATGCAAAAACTTTGATACAAAGGATTCATTTCAGTGGCTATTGTATGAGGAAGATGATATGAAAACATACGAGCATGAATAGCCTCATCAAAACCTCTAGAACCGAATATAAGCTTCTGATCCATCTTAAAATATGTGCATAAGATGATCTCCATCTGCCTATATATTCTAAATATGGAAAACAAACAACATTTTAGAGATCATTTTTTGAAGTTATATAGAACTCTTGAAAGAAAGCTGAATCAATGAGGTGTTGCCCTGAGAAGATGTGCAAATACAAGGGAATTTGTTCCCAAAGGGAGAAGGTGTAAGAAGACACACTGCTCGACAGAGCTAGGACCTTCAAAAGAACATCCTGTAGAGAAGCAGCTGAATTAGAAAGGTCTTTCCAATGCCTTTCAATGTTTTTGATGAGGGTCTATATTTAGGTGGTCCCTCCAAGAGTACCGAAACCACCTTTTCTTAGGGCGTGATTTATTTCACCTAAGCTTAAGAGTTGAGATTGTCTCCTTTCCAGTCAAAGGAGACGAACTGGTGCTTTTAGGACACCTATTTTATATAGGTACATTCAGGATGAATGACTGATGACCCTGGAAGGGTCAATTTCTCTTCTTGTCCTTCAAGGTAGACTTCATCTTTTACAAGGCTGGATTTTAACCCTAGTCATCTACAACTAAGGTGCTCAAGATTTTTTGAGTACAAGATGCTTCCTTCTAAAATTGTACATCATAGAGTGTGTGGGTAGATAGGTGGTTTGCATGGGAATGCAGGTCACATAGTTGAGGTAGGACACTTTTTAGGGGTAAAGCTTAAGCCTCCCTTCTTCACAAATATTTTCAAAAGTTACCTTTCCCCATAGTGCTGGATTTTGTGGATATTATTCTTTGGAAATAAGGAATGCATTTTCCACGTGCAGAATACTAAGTATTTTTAGTGAGAGCTGCGGAGTCCAACAGGGGCTCAGGCCTCTCTTTTGTAAATGTAGGTGTATGCATCTCTCAGATAGCAGAGAAAAATTTTTGTAGATCAGGAAACTGAATACAAATATCTGTACAACAGAGGAATATCTTACTTCTCCAATTATTCCTATGCAGAATATTCCACCCTATATATTCTGCTCTTACACGTCAGAAAGGTTTCTAGAGGGATCCTCTGTTTAAGGCAAAGTTCTTCCTAAAACAGCACCCCTTGACTAGGGTTGTGGCTGCATGGCACAAATGGGTCTAATTGTCTAAAATAAACTATATGGCATCAATAGCATTGGTCAGGAATGGCATCAGGTCTAAGACTCACATTCTTTGTACCTTCTTGCTTGCTGTTTGTTAAATCTTAATTGCTATATATTATTTACAATTGTCTTAGTTCCATTCAATAAATAGTGTCTGATTTTTAGAATCACTTATTATTCTTTAAACTTCCTCTGTTTCTCTTCCTCTCTCTTCTTTCCTTCCCTCTCTGACTGAACTAGAGTAACTTGTCCCACTGGAAGTCTGTTGTTGTGTCATTACCATTAGCCAAATTTGACAAGCATGAAAGGTCAACACATTTGTAGAACTTTCTGCAGTTTCCAAAGTGCTTTAATAATTGATCACTTTGTTCAGTAATAGGTTCAAAGTCAAACTGCTATCACAGAAACCACTTCTCAATCTCCTCTTTCTCCACAACATAACTATATTCCTCTGTGGTACCAGTTAATTCATCCCTTATGATCCTATTTGCAATAGAAAGCTCATATGCATAGATGCCTCATGTTATTAGCATTCATTTTCTTGTCCAACTAAATAGGCATTTTGAGATTGCAGTACTCCTAATACATCAGAAATACAAATAAAAAAGTTATGTATTATTTAAATACAGTCTTGTTACTTCAATGCACTGAATATGCCACTACAAAAAGTGATTTATTCGGCAGCTTTCTCTTGCCAATTGTTATACGAAGGCAACTAAGTCTCTGTAACTGCTCATATAATATGGGTCTTTTATACTGGACTTACTTTTATTAGTTCCCCTCCCTGTTTTGGATACTACTTTTCGATAGTAGGAGAAAATAAAGATTTCTAAACTACACTTAACTTCATTAATCCTTTACTAATAGCCATGAAGATACAAAAGCACAGATGCTGGCCAGAGCTACTTGGCCTGTCCAAAAATCTGTTTGCTCTCTGTTAATTAGGCCATGCTGAACTCTGGGCTACTGCAGCTAGCCTACTAGAGGAAAGAAGAAAACCTATCAAAAAAACCCAGCAAGCTAGTTTAAAGACAGTTCCTATGTTTTAATGGGCTGCAGTTAAACACAGTTTGAATGGCTTTTATTCGGAAGGCTTTTAAATGATATTAGTATAGAATTTCTACTGAAATGCACACTCCTGAAGTTGCTCTACATCCAGGAACATTGAATGGCTTTAAAGTATTCCAGTATTATGAATTATGAAATGAAACAGAATAACCTGATAAAATTTTCCAATTCTGACTTATTTTTTCTGCCTTGTTCCTGAAAATTATATGGAAGCCAGGGCAAAGTGTGAAAATGAACTGCAAAATGGCATTACTCAATAAACTATAGGTTTATTGTTTAATATAATACACCACATCACACTTTCTAACAATTTACATTTTCATGGTTTAGGACCAATACATATTTCAGTGAGACTTCTAACACTGTGGATTTGTCCTCAACAGGGAAGTCCTAAAGATGTTCCATCACTTCAGTCATGTAAAACTGACTAGAAGAAGCACTGAAAGTATAATCACTGAATAATTGAGGTGGAAAGGGACCTCAGGAGGTCTGACCAGTTTGCTCAGGCCTTTATCCTGTTGGATCCTAAGACTGCACGGTCTCTCTCAGCAACCTGTTCCAGTGCTTGACTGTCCTCATGGTGGAAAAGTTTTTCCTTATATCATCTCAATTTCTTGTTTCAACTTATGCCCATTGTTTCTTATCCTCCTACCATGTCCCACTGTGAAAATCCCCAGAGGCACTGGGGGGATGCTGTTAGGTCTCTGCAAAGCTGTCCCTTCTCCAGCCTCACAAGCCCAGCTCCCTCAGCCTCTCCTCAAGGAGCCTGTGCTCCAGCCACCGACCATCTTCGTGGCTTCTGCTGAACTTGCTCCAGTTTATCAATGTCTTCCTTGTATCAGGGGGCCCAAAATTGGACACAGTAACCTTGGTAATCATTTTGTATTGGTAGCAGATGGACAAGTTGATTAACAGATCTTTCTGGACTAATTTCCAAAAATCCTTTACCAGGTGAAATTTTTCTCACTTAATCAAAATTATTTTGCTTCCACAAGGACTAGGGGAATTGGTGACTAATGTTTACACTTCATTGAGGAAGAGCATTTAGTAGAAACGGCATCCCCAGGCTATTTTCTACAAGGTGAAACTCAGCTGACTGCAACTTAGTAGTTGCAGCTTAGTAACCACCCATCGCCCCATCATCATTCCCTTCCCATCTCATATATTACTTATCTTAAAAGTAAAGATCTTGGCATTTTGACTCTAGGACAGATTGAGTCAACTTGCTCACTAAGCAAATTCAGCATCATGGTGCACTGACTCGCACCTATCTCTGACCCGGCAAGGAATATAGATTCAACTGACTAATTCCATCTGGTCTGTGATCTTGAGCCTAAGCCTAAGAACAACTACCACAGCATGTCCTTGCAGACATATGGCATGTTCTGGTAAACAAATCCCAGGAAAAAAGGAATTGTTTCTTTTCATTGAGAGAATAATCATGAGAGGAATTGCAGAAATTTCCTCTTCCCTGTATTTTATCATTCAGGTATATCCATGGGAGAATATATTTTCTGTCCTCGCTATTCTATAATCTCTTCTGAAAAAAGAAATAGAAGAACGAGGACAGGAGGTGGAGAAATTATCTAAAAAGTAGAAAGCTCTGTTTTCTACTTTTTTCTCTGTCATCTCCTCCCTCTAATGGTATTACGAACAACATGATGTTAAGTGCTCTGAAAGTCATTCTTCCTTTTTATGCTAGTATGATTTTTGCAATCTCAGAAAATGTGACAAATGTAATTATGCCTGAAAGAAATAAACCATCTCTTCTTGCAGAGGCTAAAAGAATACTAAAACATGATCTGTACTAGCTGTAAGCTAATTATAGTGACACCATGCATGCCTCTAGAATTCTGTTTGTGTCAGCGCTTACATTACGAACCCCTAATTTCAGGGTTTTATAACTCTGCTCCACATGATGTGGCTACTTTATGGACATGCATAATACAGCAGCTAATGGCTTTATTAGTTACTTTTTCCTAAAAATGGCTTAAATTTTAGTTTGAAATTTTGTAGCTGACTTGTTTGTTACGTGGTGTAGGTCACGAGCAATTTGTGACTAAAGTAAAAATTTGAAATTGTCAGCGTCTGTGATGAAGTAAGACAATGCTCATCCAAAATGTGATCTATATGCTGGGACTGAAAAATGTATCGTGGCCAAATTAGAGAAAAAAGAGGTGCCATACATACTAATCATTTTCAACATCTTCACACTCAGACTTTAAATTAGGGATTTTTGTAAAAGAAGTGAGGTTGCCATGAAAAAAAAAAATCATACACAATGAGACACTTTCATGAACACTGGGTACAGAATGAAGTTTTGTCAATATAGTCACCATATGTCAGTGTAATAATATTCATTACATGAATACATTTATCTAGTAAAAGTCTGATGTGCTCTCCGGTGTCTGCAAAAGTCCTTAGATGCTCTGGAAATATTCAGACAATCTATCTAGTTAACTATGTCAATAATTTCAGGTAATACGACAAATTCACTGGAAACGCTTGCAAATGCATACTCCCAGAAGAAGACTCCCCGACTTCCAAAAACACCACTATCTTGCATCATACTGGGACATCCCATAAAATGTGACAAAAATGACACCACTTAGTTTTGAAACAGAATGCTCTCCGTAAACGAACCTATCAGGAGCAAGTTCTTCTAGGTGCTCCAGAGAAAAACAACAATAAAACAAGATATATAGAAGAAAGCTACTTTGTATCTTATTTGTGTGATTGTTCTAAAAGTAATAACATTTTACTTTAAAGAAGCTCTTTAATCTTGGTTTCTTCCTATCATTTTTCCAGAAGATCCTAATTGCAAGAGTCTGAGTTTTTTCAGTTTCTGAAAACCTTGTCACATTTGACAGAAGGTGAACTACATGTTTACTGTCTGAGAAACAGAAGGCAGCTTGTGAGGAGGCAAAATCAGCAAAAACCAAAGAGTCAAAGGTGCAGTTCAGACAGAAAAGTGACAAGTCGAATACAATAAGACAGCCAGCCTCATAACCGTAACAGGGCAGAAATTCATCAGCAATAAAGACGAAAGTTCAGGCCATGTCTGCCCACTGTGTAATATTATTGCATTTTGCTTTCCAATGCTTCTCTTATGCACAGGATAGTAGACTAGCTCTGCTACAGATTTATTAATTATGGAAATTCCTGTCCTTTTGACTCCACATTTTTCCCATCAAATTCCCACTACCTATTCAGAAGTGGTTCAGTTATTCATACCACTGAGACAGTCAGACTCCTGTCTGTCAGCTCCGTGTGCTGCAAGCACCATTCCGGGCTTGTAATAAAGCTAAGAAACTATAGCATCTAGTACCTACAGGAGGAACTGAGCTAAAGTTTTACCACGTAGAGAAAAAAATAATCTATGTCTTTCAGAGACCATTCTCACTTAGTCATAACACCAGCATTTAAAAGAGGGTAATAAGGTAAGGAGTAGTCTAAGACAGGGTTCTTCTCTTTTACCCACTCTGAAACAATATAGCCAGTATATCAGAAAAAGGAAAAAGATGGAAAGTATGTCTTGCTAGTAAAAAGCAGTAACAAATTACTGTCTTTCAAAAAGTTGTTGTTTCTGGCTGTAGTATATTTCTCAATAAATCAGGGTGAAATAGCTCATTCAAGACTCAGCCTAAATTTCTTTAAATTCGATGAAGTGGGTTTATTTTATCATTATTTAATGATTCTCTATACCTTACATTGTTTTTCTTTTAACATGTTGTTAAGCATTTAAAGAAAGCATATTGAAAAACATAAAAGACAGAAGTATGACCAAAGATAGGGAAAAGCTGACTGTTTGGAAAGATAATATAAATCTTATCATTGCTCCACTGTAAAAATCTCTGTCGGTTAAAAATAACCGCCAGGAGAAGATTTAATTCCCTCTTGCTGAGCTCACATAAACAATAAACAGTTTCTCTAATTAGACAGTAGATGGTCTATCAGCTTGGAAACCAATGATTAGAGAGCAAATGGTGTACAATCATGCTACGTATGCCATGTTGCATACACTGTTTTTTTTCTCTAGAATAATTCCTGTGTGATAGTATTTACAATGGTGTTACTTATTCCTAACCTGGGTAACAGAGCTATCAATTCAGCAGGCAGATGGAAATATATTTTTGCTATATTCACCACCAATTCTAAATGTACTCTGTTGGAACATAACTACAATTTCATATCCAGGAAAAGAGATGGAAGAAGCCCCTTCCCCACTGCTGCCTTCTTCTAATTTATTAGTGACAGTGAGTGACTGAAATGGAAGAGGTAGGACATGTTTTGCTCCTAGTCTGTAGTATTTTCTTTCTGACTCCCAATTGTGGAATCACAAATTTCTGAGTGAACCTGTGGTTCTACTCTTTCCTTTTTGTGAGCGATCCAGCTTTTATTCAGTTACTTAAGTTTCTTGTTCTATCAAACGTTATACCTATGACAGACATCTGTCATTCCAAATCTTCTGATTCTTCCTCAGGTACTTAAAAGACATTTTTAATAGAATATAACAATATGACAGTGGTTTTCTGTTCCACTAAACAGAATATGCAACATTCTCTTCTATTCCAGTACTAGAAAGCATATTTACAGCTTAACACAGCTTAAAACTGAATTAAAATATCAACCTTAAAGATACGAATGATAATGACCTTTACGGAAGAAAACATCTGTTATTTCTAATTTATAAATTCTATTCAAAATAAAGACATGCACTTGTGTACTCTCAAACAGACTCTCACCTCACTCTATGAGCTAATGCCTTAAATTCTAAGAATTATTTCTAACTAACTTAGTTGAACGTAACAAAGACTGAAAAATTCATCAAATTAAAGAGACAGGTAGTTTTCAGCCTATACAAAACAGAAATAAACACTATTCAAAATATAGTTCTTTAAAGGTATTAGGAAAAGCACAGACCCTGGAACATTCATTCCCTAGGAGTCCTGAAAACCCTCGACTCCTGTTGGGTTTCATGTAGCACACAATAAAACCCATCTGAAGCTTTTAAAAGAAAGAGATAGTGGCAGGGAAAGAAGTAGTAGATTTTTGCTCTTTCTTTCTTCTAAAAGACCAGAACCAAAAAAGACTGTAGCCAAACTGTATTAATGACTAATGAAATGTTATGCTTAATTTTGGAATTGTCTTATGTTTTCAGACTTACGTTGAACATACCTAGTAATTTAGAAGCAGAAATTTAAGATGCAACTCTGTAAAAGAGATAATCTGGGGCCCTGCCCTCCCATATGCAAGCTGTTTGTCTTTGCATTTGAAATAATGGCATTTCCTCCCTAATCTCCTCAACCTTCTGAAAGGTTCTACTAACTAAAACTGCAGAAAACTGGAAAAAGAGCTTCCATGCTGCTCCTTACCATAGCTGTCCACAGGTTATCTAGGAGGCAGATTGGCACAAAATAGCCCAACCAATAGCTTCTAGAATTTCCTCTGAATTCCCTCTGTGGGGTTGACAAACATTATTGTGGACAGGTGGATATTTACATTGGTTTAATTGAAAATATTAATTTCTCTATCAACTGAACAGTCTTCTCAGTGCCTGAGAATTCTTATATACTGATGCTTGGCTATAAAAACAGACAAAAGGGATACATATTTTTAATAAATTGTAATAAAACACCTAACAAAAATATGTTAAAAATAAAATCCTGAAAGGTATATTTATAAAACATAGTTTTTCCGAGGTAGCACAAATTTTGTGTGTGCTCATCATACGAAAGAATCACTTCTTTATTTTGCTTGTTCAACGTGATAAAAACAAATTAGGAAGGAACTAGGCTGAGGTTAGAGATACTCTAGGCTAAATATCTACTACTCAGTAAGAGACGGTTTTGAATCTAAATTTGATCATCATAACGCTCTATTTTAGTAACACATAATGAAGTTTGAAAGATCTCTGATGATATGTGGGAACAGACAAGCCTGAGAAACGGAGAAAAGCCACCAAAATCCATGGCAAGTTGCAATGGTGTTACAAAACCGTTCAAATGGTTTTGGGACAGTCTTGAAGAGGGAGGAAACCCTTTCCACTGAACTAGCTGGTACAGATTGTCTCACATTCACACTGCTCAGGGGTAGCATGCTCCGGAGATGACTGCTTGTACATAGGCTGCATTGAATTTGGCCCAGATTTATTCTGTACCCTGTGTGATGAGACACACAATGTGCGGGTTTTCAGCCCAGAGTGTTCTTTCTGAGCCTTTCTGAAGGAAGGAAGGCTATGTGACTGTGCTGTGTCTCTTGTTCAGTCTCATTCAATAGTAACTTTTGAAATCATAGGTTGAATTCAACTATATTTGAAAGAGAAGTGGCTATTTCAAAGATATGTAAGTTCTTAGAAGCTTGGGGAAAACATGCTGCTGGATAGAAAGACACGTCTAAAGTAAGAGGAAGGCTACAGCATAAGCTCACATGTCATAAGAGGGCTGAAGATCCACAGATGAAAAAGCCTTTATCAGCTTACAGCCAGAGGAAAAACTCCAAATCAGAGCTCACAGTTAACCACAAGACACAAACCTGTAGAAATAGGTTTCATTAGCTCCAGAATTCAAGGAATTACTTGTTATTTAGGTACTACTGAACACTGAATCTCTCATAGCAGTTCTATGATGAGCTGTGTTACTTCCTGCATTGTAATGATTACCTCTATGAAAAGAGGATCAAGGCAGAGCATTAGCTTTTGTGTTAATATTTTATTTTATAACTAATTTCTAGAATTTTTAGCTAACGGCATGAGAGAGCTATTATAAGTTACATTCACGACTACTTTGAAGTGACCTTGCAATCCTGAAGAGACACAAAGAAAAAAGACAAGAAAAACCCTGAAGAGACACAAAGCATTTCATATTTGGATATAAGAGGGAGAAACATCTTCAGGAGTGTTTGTGCAAGATAAAACAGTACGTTAGATTTCAAGAGCTGACTAGCTCATGCAGATTCTGCATTTATAACATATTTGATCTGTCTAGACTAGAACAGCAGAGGCATATGACCAGCAATTACCTGTTACAGTAATTCTGAAGTGCACCTTCGGATTTTGCTGATTATAAGCCAAAGACTAAAAGTAACAGAGATCAATTCAGTGCTCTGTTCCATTCTCTGCGATCCTGTCATCCACTGTAAAATATCAGTTTAGCATACAATATATCCCATCTTTTTAAATCAGTGGTCATACAGTATTTATTTCACAATGTTAGTGTTAAGTATATCACACTTTGTCACATTATTTACTTCTCTTTGAAACTGCTGTGGTCATTAAAATACACTTTGGAAAATGCTACAGATGATAGATCTCAGTAAATTGCTAGGGCACTGCTTATAACCTTACTAGTTCAGTTACAGATATCAGTATACTGTTCTTTAATTCTATACTAATATCCATATTATTGTCTATGACAGAGGAAAAGTTTATTATAAAATATTCAGGCTGCACCAGATTTCCACATTATAAACCTGTTATTATAAAGAACAGGATTTATATGAAACTCCACCACAATCAAAAGAAAGAGTAAATCTCATATTCTATATATAATAGCAGCATTCCCAATTGAAAAGGGCTTCCAGCTGTTTTAAACACCTTGCAATAAGTAGCTAGTTTTACACCTATAAGCAAACATTCTTCCCTTTCATTAAGATGCGGTATAACTTAGATCTTACACATTCTGATTTTACCTAAGTTACCATATTAGACAAGCTCTTGTCCACATTAAAGATAACATTTCTTTATCAATACCTATGAAATGATAGTAGACTTCTGTACATCTTTTAAAATTACTTTTTAAAGAATCTAAAAAAATAACATAAAAGAACCATTTAACAGAAAGTATTTTTTCTCTTCCTCTGCAACTTTACGGTATTTAACATTACACATTTTGGTAAGTGTAGCTTAAAAGCTAGACAGGGAAAAAGGAAATTGCATGAAGCTTGGTAAAATCACGCAAAACTGATCACAAACCAAGCGAGCTTTTTGATGAGTATGCATCCATTGGCTTAATTCTGCTCCTACTAAAGTCAACGGTATCTTCAAAAATCTCACTCTAACTATAGGTTTGTTTAATTTTCCCCTGGAGCACAGGTCTAATCAGCAATGTGACTGGAAAATTCTTCACTAGATCCGATTCATTGTGTATTCAAAGAAAATACGTAATTCTCACTGTTTCTACCCTTTTTAGTCCTTAAGCAGCAACACAGGTAAGCGGATGTGAGCTAGATTCTATTTCTTATCATGAATCCTCAATAGACTTGCTTGCTGAACTCCCCTCAGTTTCCTGAAGTTACAGCCATTGAAAGTACTAAACTTGCACTGATGATCCTGAAAATAGAATTTAGTCTAAATCCTCCAATTAATAGTAATAGCACAGGAAAAAACAATAGCGCTTTAATTGCAAACAGAAACCCAAACATCTTTAGTTGCAAATGAAGCACATCTGTTAGTAAAATCAATAACGCACAAACTGTATATCATTAATACAATGTCATGTTCCTGATTAGAATTGTCTTTTAATGCTCTTGATTGAATTCCTGCCTAACCTCAATCTTACTTTATGAAGCTGATTTTATGAAACTATTTTTTTCTTCATTTTCTTCTCCCAACATGTATAATAAATGACGACTAGAGAGGAGTTGTGGTGGCTTAGCAGACAACAGACATGACCTATGTTCCTGCTGGTGAGTGGCGAGGAATTGTCTGTATTCTACTCATCTCCTACCAGCTCCCAGCTCTCTCTTGCTGACCCTTTTATTTATCTTATTTACTAGTTTTCTTGTGTTTTCCAGACTGTCAACTCCTTGGAGCAAGAACAGTTTATTATGCTGAGCACAAGCAGTGTCCACCTTAGTCTTGGCCTTTGAGTGCTCTGTGATATGAAATGTTAAATGATAACTACTCTAAAAGTCCATCTTGAAATGTTGAAGGCAATACTGATTTCCATCATAATAGCAGAGACAGAGAAAGTCCTTGTAAATCACAGTGTAGCAATTTAGTTCCCCTGTTTGTAATTTTAAGGATCAGCTCAAGGAAGAAAGCAGTACATGCTGGAGGCTTAACTCCCTCTCTCTATAAAAATAAAGGAAAGCTACCCTGCAAAGAATCTTCCAGCGATCATACAAGCAAAGGAGAAAAAAGCCCTCTAATGCTGGGTACGTTTTTGGTGCTACTTGTTTTTAATTATGTTGATGTTGTTTTAATTACATTGCTGAAGACTGATACAGCCATGGATAGGTGAATGAAACAGAGAAAGGCAAATTTCTAAAATGTTTTCTGGAATACATGCTATTGTCTGCAGTGAGGACTAATTTTGAGAAGCTATTTCTAAAGGGATCTGCACAGAACAGAATTTCTTAGCATGACAAAGGGTTAGCTAATGTAGTAGCAGCAAACACACAAATCATGAACAAAAATGGGAGCCTGTTAAAATGAAGCTACTTTCTGCATCCACTGAATAAACCTTTTAAGACTGACACTGGTGATGAAAAGAGCAGAATCAGGGTTTCTTGATGGAAAAATAAGCACAGATAGAGGGATGACAGGTCAGGCCTTAAAAAAACAAGAGGGAAAACAGAAAAGAAAAATGTTTGTGTGCTATTTTATTTATGTATCCTACTAAAGTAGAGATAAGAAAATTATCTAAATTTTCCAGATACCTTTGGTAATCAAATGCTGGGCAGAAGATTCATATGTATTTTGATTTTGAGTGCAGCTAGAAACACTGAAAAACAGTACTGAATAATACAGATTGAAGTCACTCCCTCACAAGAATATTTTGGAGAGGAGAAATGAGGTTTGGGAAGTTTTCTTGTATTTTTTCTCTTCAGTTGCAATATAGGATGATATCAGGAAAAATAAAAATGGAGATACTGCTTTCACATTTTGGCTTTTGTCAATTCTTCACACATTTGATTCTTCTTTTCAGAATTAATTTGACAGTTCATAGGGAGATCATTTAAAGCAGATACCTTGGTCATAACGGAGCTATTTATTTGCAGGAAAGAAGTCCACGGTACTGAGCAAATGTAACATGAATTTTGAAATATTTCTGACAGTTTATTTAAAATAATGTTAGTTCAGGGCGGAAAATCTAGATCAATATGAAACTTAGTAGAAAGCAGAAATGAAATAGGATACAACTTAAAGCTACTTTTTTCTAGTATCTGAGCAGTTTAATCAAGGCCTGATTACTGAATCATTTTTCATCAGGTATATTTTCAAGAGTTTTTTTCTGAACCTTAGGTACTTTACTTGATTTTAAAATTGAAATTTTCAAGATAATCAGTGATAATCAGTGACGCCACAAACTGCAGATTTAATAAAAGCATCAAATACTATTAATTTCCAGATTAAACAGAGAACATACGTAAGCAACTTCTTTCCCCTAATACTCCTATTATTGTGTGAGTGTGGGTGACTATTACACTTGAATATGAAAATTAAAGTGTCTTAGTTAAAAAAGAAACTTGAATTCTCCCATCAGTTTATAAAATAAGAAGTGACATTTTGTTACAAAGATGTAAGTTCAGTTACTTTATCAACAGCTGGTAGGAATGAAAGTCTTTCAGGAGATATGAAAAAGCAGTCTTTATTTAAATAACTTCTCATAGCAACAGTTTAAGTGCAGTATACTTTATCTAAATTAAGAGTATTCTATTAAGAGTATACATGGTTAGCCACATAGTTTTAGGGGTTTTTTTATCATTATTATTAAAAATACTGATTTTTTTCCAATTTACTGAAACATCTCTAGGCATGAGTGACAGATCAAATTGTTCTGTCGCCTTACACATTAGCAAGGCCCTCTTTTCACTAAAGTGATACAAACTGAAATTTGAAGTTCTGGCTACTCACTGAACTGACAACTCAGGTCCCATTTTCCTTGGAATTTTAATATTCTCTTGCCTATCTATCTAATAGTGATATCATTGACTAGTTCTTTTTCTTTCTGCCTTACTTAAAAAGGAACTAAACACAAAAATCACCTGGAGATGATTAATATGACAACAATTACTTTGAAAGCAGAAGAGCTAACTGTCAGATTTGAGAGGATCAAAACATAAAAGAAAGAGAATGATAAAAAGAAAAGAATCACTATATTCACCGTCTGAGCTCTACTTTTATGACAGAACAAGAGCAGAAAAGCTCACCCTTCAAAATGGATTATTTAGCACCTAGTGAGTTTGTATGAGTTATTTGCTTGAAGCCATGAGTTTATGAACGGTAAGAGGATATAAACAAATATTATTCAGCACTGCGACAAAATTGTTTTGACTGTATTTTGTATCTTTTAAAATAGTAAAAGAGGTACTGCAATATTAAAGAATTTTTTATATGCTCACTGTACATTTTTCTGACTTGTCAAACATTTTATGTTTTCTCACTTCCAGAAAGCGAAAGTAATGAACAAAGCCAGTCATCCCTTAAAGGCTGAAATCCAGCTAACTTTAAGCCAAGGACAAAAGGGGCGGAATTTCACCAAAATCAACATCATTGTAACTTAAACTCTGCACAAGCTTGCAAACAAAGGCATTTTTACATCGTGTACTGCATAAAGCCAAGGTTTTAAAAAATGTCTCATATTTTTAAACTGTACAAAGAAACAAATTTGCAAAATAGGCTTTACAAGCTTCTTAAGCATGCTATCATAAAACAAGAAGGTGACTTTACAAAACAATGGAAAACCAAAACATCAGTAAATGTAAAACATCCACATCAAGGAACTGCATAGCTTGATCTATGAGTATCTAGACTCCTAGGTGTAAATAGCTGCTTCAGTCATATACGAATTTTAAAAACAGAACACTTGGATGAATTTATCTTGGTTGAAAGCAATAAACGATCATACAAAATAGATTCTTAATATACATAACAAAATCATACACATTTGAAATATTAAGAGAGAACGGAACTGTCTCCACTCTAGAACTTTTTTCTCTTTGCTCACTCACTTTCTTAGGGGTTAATGTCTATAATAAATCTTGTTTCCTACTTAAAAAATAATTCACAAAGCCATGCTAAGAGAAATGGTATTCACTTTGATTTCTCAATAGCCTTTGTACAACGAACCAAAACAAAAAACGAGTGAGGTCCAATTTATTAGAAATTGAGCTTAACAAGTTTTGTTTTTTTTTTCCAGAGTAAAAGTAAAAGTGCATGAAATGCCACATTTGAAGGTGGCACTTCTGTACTGCAAGCCAACAACGCTTCCTGTGTCAGAAAAATAAAAGGTGAATGGAATTATACGCCAGCTTCAAAGAGCTCATTTAAAAGAGGTACGTATGCAGTTCTAATTTGAAATAGCTGAATGCCGGTTATGTATCTGCATCACTGTAAGCATATGCCAGCATATGACTCATGATGACAAAGTATTTCTTGCACAGGTCATACTCTGCATATCTTGCCCTAGCAAAGATGTGGTAGGGGAAAGGCAGTTTGAAATCTTGTTTGTCGTCTTCTCCTACTCAATAAACTTTTTTAAACCTCATCTTATAAACTTGGCTCTAGAAGAGTCTGTCAGGCAGCAATACTTTCAAACAAGTTTTCAAAACAACCCTGGTATTTCCCAGAATCTTCAGAAATAAAAGGCTACTATCAGTAAAGTAGAAACAAGTTAGCAACCCCCAACACCACCACAGAATTAAAACTTTCCTCTTTTTTTTAGGTTGCTTGCCTCATGAAACAAGGCATATGCAATCACACTGCAAGTCCACCTGTCAGTCGTTTTTCCCCAGTACTATTTTAACAAACTGGACAATGTTAACTAAACAGGTGTGGAAGTGTGAACGATACATACGCTACTACATACTTCATAAAAATTACTGTCGTGGTAGAGATTCACATTTACTCAGAGGAAGGATGTCAGTACTCAGCTATTTATGTGTTTGGCAGGAGAGGTCAATCAGTATATAAGCACGTGTCAGAGAACCAGCATGCACAACACTTCAGACTGGCCCCCACGCTGCTGTCTCTTTCCTCTTAGGAGTGTTGTAAGAGAAAGCTGGGGGACAGGGGAGCTGATTTCAGATTATGGTGGTGGTGCTGGAGGTCAACATACGACGAGTGAAAAAACAGTGGAAATCAGGTTTCTTTAATTCTGCTCTTTCCTTTTTTTCCTATCACTGACTCATGAATGTTCTTTTAATGTTGTCATGAATTGTTCTTTTTGCCTTATCTTTGAGTTCAATCATTTCATCTCACTCTTACTCTTTCCCATCTCTTCTTCTATAATTACATCCCTAGGTAATGAAATATCACTGCACATACAGTATTTTCTTTTTGTGAATCGAACCTTCTTTCCCACCGTCCAGTCTATTTGCTCTTCCCTCAGTCTCAGGCATGACTATCCTTTTTCACTCTCCCCTCATTAATAGGTTGTCTTCTACAGACACTGTGACTGTGGCTTCTCTTCACTTATTTCTATTCAAAATCTTTACGCTGGGTTTTTTTTACTTGTCTTCCTAGCTTTTGACCAGTCTGTAACATCTTCCTCGTACTATCAACTATATTTTTTATTTTACCTTCACTCCTGTAATTAAACTTCTGAATATAATAAACAGAAATAGAAACAGAAGTTGCTCTTTTCACTTTTGGGGAGAGGAATATTCATAGATGTCCTTCTGCTAGAAGTCTCCTGAATTAATTTGGATTTTTTTTTGCTTGTATATTTTTAACATGGAACTGACATAATACAAAATATAGCAGTCAATTAACTAGAATAATGGTTAATTAATTAGATACAGGGGAAAATTTAGAGACAAATCTCACCTGAGTTGATATATAACTTCTTCCTGCCTTCCTGACAAATTTATGATATACTAACTTAGACAGCCTCTTATTTATACTCATATTCCAGTCTAAGTAACAACATGTAAAATATATCCCCCCATTATCTATGTATGTGTGTGAAAAAAGAATTGGTTACTGAGTACCAATTAATTTTATCTCAAGGTTTACTAAAGTATCTTCTTGGTAGAATTGAGAAATGACTGACCAAATGTTGACAGCTGCCATACTACTGCTACACAGGCATAACTTTCACTAATACAGTCTCTGTTTTCAAGCTTGTTGGAATTATTTGTAGTGCCTTAGGGGACACCACTATTTAAGACAAATAAAATACTCACATTGAGCTGTGCTAAATTTATTATAAAGTAGAAAAGTACAGACCCAGTTCTCCTGCAAATGGTTATTTCATCCCAAATCTATTTCAAATGCCCCATATGAAAGTTTTTAGCAGAGAGATCCACTCTGAAGTATAATATATACGAAAGAGATATAGTATTTTGTTGTCCACATCACCTGAGAATTGTTTTATTGTTATTGTATATCACAGAGTTGTAAATACTTTGCAAGATTATAGGTGAACAAACCCATTTAATTTCAAGAGCAGTGAATCCAACCTGACATGTTCTGTACAACACAACCAATTTTAAGAATGACAAAGAATGAGAGAGGTGATTTCAGTCTGGTCATTCAAGAAAATATCACGAGACAGGCAAATCAAAGAATGTCAGGAATCTGGAATTTAACTTAATTTACCTTATTTATCAAGGTTACCTTAAGTCTTTTCCCTACAAACACATGCTCTAAAAAAGGATGTCAGTCTCCTCTCAAGGGGTAGTTTTCCCAAAACAGTAGTTAAACATCCAGATGAAAATCAGCAGGAGCTAGAAAGCTCAGCTGGAGTTAAGAGATCATATTTCTCAAAGGGACCATTACTGCCAATCAGCTGACTTGGTATCTTGCCTTTGTGCAGGGAAGAGGCTTTATCACACTGCTTCCTCTGGAAAACACTGTGGCTTTCAGTTTGCAACTCTGCATCATGAAAGTCATTCAGAATCGACCTGTTTACCATCTTTGTCACTCCTGGTATAAAGTTGTAGATCCTTAGTCTATCAGTATAGCAGTTAGGAGATACTTTCCGCACCTTGTATTTTGAGAATTTTCATTTTCCAACAAAAATAGCACAGAAAAAAGGAAAATATCATTCTTTGGTAGCGTTTTAGCAACTTTATCTCATCCCTAATAGAGTCACCTGGCAGATACCATCATATCGCAGTTGAAAATGCCTAAACGTGGAAGTTGCTGCTCCTCACATAGATGTCAAGGACAATGAAGCAAGTAGACTGTGATGGATGTGTTTTATGGCGTATACTGCTGCTGAAGTTTGGGGATATAAATAAAGTGTGCCATGGAGTACTCAATCTGAAAAGACAGTACATGTCTTATCCAGACTTTACTGAAAGGAGAGAAGGCAGCTCTCTGAGGAGCGGTCCAGGTTCACAGACGAATTGGTGTCTCCCATTCCATGGCACAATTCTATTGCGGACTTCTCTTAGTATATGCACATACAGTAAAACGGCACACGTACAGCCATGTCATAACTGTCTTTAGTCTTATATCATGAAAGCTCCAAGAGATCATCTTTAAAGGTAAAAATGCAACTCTCCAGGTAGGGTATTTTCTGAAATGGTCCTTTACATCTTACTACGGCAACATTCTGAAGTACCAATAGTCTTTACTTAAAACAGAATTCTAAATTGTCTGAATTTATTTCAAGATTGGACTCTTGTCTATCCAGCTGCAGCAAAGCAGAAGTATTTCAAGACACATTTCAAGATAATTTAATTTCCTAATAGAAATAAAAATTTGTACTAAAAGTGATATTTTGTTTTAGAACTTCATTTTCGTAACTCACTCTACCATCAGATGGTCCTGCTATATTTCTAGACAAAACTTTTCTTATTCAATAATCATGACATTAGGAAATTATGAAATAAAATTCTTTGTTCAGAAGGCATGTGATTGATGATTGAATTCTGTACCTCACTGGGAAAAGGAGATTTTCATTATTTCTAAGTGTCCTCACCTGGAACTATGGCTCCCACTCTTCAGCAACGGAGTAACTTTGAAAATTTCTTCTTTAACTGCAACTATTTTTTTCCAGAATGTGACGCAATTGAAATTTGATACAGACCTGACAATTGTTTATCTTGAATGTGAACTATTATACAGTTAGTTAGATAACTTAACTCAGCATTTTTGGCTCCAAATTTGCCTCAGTTCTACCAACTCTTTTAGATTTAGACTAGTTTTCCTGCTGATGGATCAGAAAAAAAAGAAATAATCATAAACAGGCTTACCCAGTAAGAACTTAATTTCTAGAAAGAACCACTGAGAAGAAAAAATTAAATCCTTATATTTAAGTTCCTTCATCTTTAACATACAACAGTGATTTTGTGAGTTGATAAAGTAGTACCTGGAACCGAGGTAACTGTTGTAATTCATATGCAGAAAAAAATGCTTATTGAAATATGATAATCAAAGTTTCTCCATAAAGACTTTCACGACATTAACTCAATGTGGGAATCACACTTATATGGGTGTTTTGACCCTAAGCCCTTACAGAAACTTGGGCTCTCTTAGAGCTAAGTAGTGGCATGCAAATGACAAGCTTGCACATCAAGCCTCTGAATTGTGGCTGCCAGGCTTTCCAGCAACAAGATCATTTTCACAGTGTTTTTTTTTTTTTAATAACCCACTCTTTTTTCCAGATTTGATGTAATTGAAATATGACATGCAACTGATAAATGACTAAATCTTTATGAAAACCCTCCTGGGTATTTTAGCACAGATTTTAAATTGAACAGCTAAAACTGTTGAAAAATGAGAACGCCAATTATTTCTTCTGGCTATTTTCGATGATTTGCCTTTCTTGGTCTGCCTTGGAATTTACATACCATGGAAGTAAAAACGCTTGTGTGAAAGAAAAAGGGCGTTATAGGACAGGAAAAAAAAAGGATCAATAATATAGGACTAGACCACTGTTTTCAGAAGAAATTGTGAGGGTATTAAGAATATCTGTGGCATAGAAGAGTATGTGTAAATGAGACAGTGGTTTCACTTGGGCTGCTGAGATTTAAAAAGTGATTCATCTTGGAAAAGATAGTTGTTGAACTACCTAGTTATACTCTCTTCTCTTTTTCATATTTCTGTTTTCCAGAAAAGGAGAAAGGTCTGTATCTTTAACAGACATGATAAAATTACAGAGCTGTTGCTAATCACAGCCTTTGTTTTTTTTTTTTTTTTCTGTTGTCTGCACCAGCAATTTCCGAAATCAAACTGTAGACACTTGAGTAGGGACAATTTTATAATCCTTATTCTGTAACTTCCAGAGCTATTTAGCTACTAGAAGCCTTTTGTGTCCAACTTAATTTTTGCTCAGAGCTTACAACGCTGCTTATAATCCTAAAGCTGTCATTGACAGGATCTATCATCATTGCAGGTTAACTTACAGACTGTACTGAGCCCTTATGCTAAGGGTTCTCTTAGAGCAATTCATATTTCTATGTGTAGTTAAAATAAAAGCAAATGTCTTTAGAGGGCTGAATTCATCCCTAGTTGATTAGAGAATCTGTAAACAACGTGAAATTATTATTTTTGCAATCTGGTCAGATTTTTTTCCAAAGTTTTACACTTGTGGACAGTGCTGCTCATTTAGCACTGCTCAGAAAAGCTTATCAGTAAATGCTGAGTGAATTATTTAAAATAATGTTCTTTCAAATATAAGTACCTGTTGGATTGAATCATACAGCATTGTCTTAACTGTTTATCAACATAGGTCTGATCAACAGCTCTTATTACCATGTTCTGCTAAAGATATAAAATTAATGTCTCTTTAGTCAGTTGCTACTTTTTGTGGATGTTTATAAAGCAATCTTCAACCGTGTACCGATTTTGATTCTCCTAAATTATACATTTCATCAACAAAAAAAACCAGACCATAGCGATTAGCAGTTTGATCCAAACAGCGAATTTAATCCATGAAGAGAGTGATCGCAGAAGAAACTCAGAGATCTAAGAGCTATTCCATTCTGAATATGGAATATTGCTAGGAAATCAGCTACAGAAACTTTCTAAGCATCTTTTACATTACTGAAAAAGTATTTCAAAACCACTACACTGATGATTTGTTTGACTGCTCAAAACCTGTAGAAATGTTTTATATCTTTATTTCTCATTAATATAACAAGCTCATTAAAGTAAATGAAGGTTAATTTAATCATATTCGGGCCCTATATTGAATAGATTATTGCATTTGTCTTTCAAATAGCTTGTCTTTCATTCTACTATCATCAAATAGTATTCTGAATAATTAGAATATTATAATATTGCCATTATAAAGTTACAGCACTATTATAGTCTTATTAAGAATTTCACGTCACCTATAGCATTTATGCAAAATGCTACAAATCTAAGCAAAGTACCTCAGGCTATGCAGCAAGAAAGTAATTCCTTATATCACTGTGTGCATTTCTAAGGTCTTTACCATTTGGATGATTACATTATCTCAGTTTTATATTCACTAGTCAGGAGGTAAATGTCAGCTTGAATCATTGAATCTCAATTTTTTTATACCTTTCATTTTGTTTGATAGGCTTTTCACCCATTGTAATTTATTGCTATTACTGATGAAAGTATAAAGCAAAAAGCTGAGAGTGTAATCAAGGCTAATGGTGAACCAAATACCATGTGATAATAAATCAGTAAAAAAAAATACTCTAGAGATAAATGGAGATGTTTACCATTTCAATTTGAATACTATTACAACAACTGTTTATGTAAAATACAAGGCTGTATAAAGAAAACTGCATTCTCCTCTTCTATGTAAAATACTACATGCAGAGCTATGCGAAATTAAAAATTAAAACTTATACTGAATTTGTGCTTGTGATGTAAACTTTCTTTTTTAATCATGATGTGTAGCAGAGAGGAGAAGAAAATACCATAGGAAGAAGGTATATGCAAAAAGATGCTTGAATTTTACAGATAGGGGGACGTACATTGTCAAAATCATGGATTGCAGTGATCCTGTTTCTTTGTCTTTTAGAACTTATTACTCCAGAGAAAATCCCCCAATTTTTTCATGAAGAAGCTGAAGCACATCTGGGTTGATTTCTGGCAATTATTGAATCATTTTTTATTTATTCTGCAAGAATATTTTGTGCCGAGATTGGTCCTTTATTTCTAAAAAGAAAGTATCTTGCTATTTTTATGGGGGGGAAAAAACTAGTTTAAGAAAATATATCAGCAGTTTGCCTAAGGATGAGCTACAAAACCCACCTGAAGTGAAAGAAAATATTCTCATTCACTTGACTAGCTTTTCTGAAAGGTCTCAAGATAGAAGTTATAGCAAATAATATCTAATAACAGCTAAACACAGATCAAAACTGCATTTCGAACTTTTTACATATCTTCAAGCCTGGATATTTATAGCAGAGAAAAAAATGGTTAAGCATTTAAAATCATAACTTTTCCACTAGTCTATTATGAAAGATAAAAACACGTTAGACTATATTTACAGTACCTTTGGATACTGTTTGACAGGGATCAGAACTCTTTCTGACAGCTTTATGTTTTTGTTGCTGATAACATCAAGGTATTTCTTTTCTTCATCTTCCTTCTTGCCTTCAGAACCCTGAAATTTTTCAATTTCTGAAAAAAATTAAAACAGAAAGCAATCGGTGACATGCTATTTGTCATCCTCAGAAATTTTACCTTCTACATCCTAATACAGATTTTGCATTGAATACCAGCCCTGTTTGCACTCATGTGACCTGTACTGTTAGCTTTGAAAAACACAGACTGTCAGCAATGTTGAGAGATAGCGAGGTGACAGGCCATGGTTCGTACTGCTTGACTAATTCTTCCCCAACAGAAACTGATTCCAAACGATCTCAGTGGGAACAGGAACAGATGAGGCTGAAGATTCAGTCTATCAATCATTAAGAGAGAACCGCATCATCTTAGCTCGATGCAGTTTCGTAAATGTGACCTGCCAGAATTAGTCAGACTCAAATAGAAATGGCTAACATTCAGCAAGAGTATTAAAAATCTGAAGAATCTTCTTGTTTTCACTGACTTTTAATTCAAGTCTGGGTTTTTCTGTGTGCAGGCCACAGTAATTCAGAAGTGGCATACTCTCTTTCTGAAAAAAATTCAAAATACTTTTAAGCAAACAGTACCGAATTATTGAAAGCTTGCACAAAATAAGGAATAAAGATAACTCTTGCACAAAAAGATTTTTCATTGAAGAAATAATATAGTAAGCAATCATTACACAAGATAATAGTGATGATATGTATAACATTTGGCAGAGTTTACAAAACAACCCCAAAATATATTCAGGTTCTATAGCTTGAGTGCTTTCACATATATTCTTCATTTCCTAAAGCTCCATAAGCAAAGGATAACAATAACACTTGAATTTATTACCCTGCAAAGACCATCTAATATAGTGTCTCAGAGTTTCCTGATAGTATGAGTATTACTGAAAAAGTTGCATTTACAGCAGTGTCATTGCTGACAGCAACAAAATGGCAATGCTGATAATGAGTTAGTTAAACAGATGAAAAGGGACAGTTGCGGGTCCGTGAGGCATGCATTTTCAAGGCCCAGAAAGCAAGCACAGGGAGGAGTAAAACACTGAGAACGATCTGCAACACCTACACAGGTATTTCCTTGATTTACAGCAAGCACATGGTAAAGTCTAAGACACCAGTCCATGTCACAATTTGTAGATAAATACTACTGCTGCCTATTCTAGATCAAGCCTTATCTAAAGTCTGCACCAGTAAACAGCACTTGAATGTAACAGTTATAAGAACTTCTAAAACCTTTCGGACAAAGATTAAGATGGGATACATCTCACCTAACATAGGATTATAAAAGTTATTTTAATAAGCACTAAAAATATCAGTAGGATAAGTTTCATTTTCATAAAATATTTTAATATACCTGAAAAAAATGTGATATGTTGCATTCAGTGGGAGGGAATAATCTGGAAAGCAACAAATACCAATTAAGCACGAGCTTACAAAGCCACACTTTGGAGTAAATTTACTCAGTTCTAGCTAGCTTTGAAAGGTAAGAAGTTCTCTTCAGATAGTACCAATGGAACTATATAAAGGCTGTACCCTGGGAAAGGGGAGTGGGGAGAGAAGGGTGAACAAAAGAGCAAAAAGTGTCATAAGTGCACTAACTATTGAAATGAAGTTGAGGAAGGTATTTCTCAGATTTTCATTCCAGAAATGCAAAGAACAGTAGTAAGCTAGGGAATTTTCAAAGGAAATCGGGGAAGGTGTATCAATTTGTGCACATATATTAAACTAGACAAAGCAAAACAAAACAAAAGTGCCATTAGTTTGCGATTAGCAGAAGTGGATAGACATCTCTAATAAAATCAATGATTCTACAGTTTATAGCAGAATTTATCGTCTTCAGTATTTTCATAGACATCAACATAGTAAAGCAATGATGGTTAATTTAAACTTTTTTACTCAGTGTGACTTGAACTAGGTTAACAAAATCAAGCTCAATAGTAGGTGAATTGAACTGGGATAACAACTTCCTGAATTTTAAACATCATTAAAGTTATTCTCTCAACTCCTTAGTGCTCTATTTAAGTGAAAGTTACTATATTCATGTCATCAATAACAAAAAAAAATGACCACAGAAAAGTAAAGGGGTTAACATTTTCAAATCTGATTGTGCAGATTTGAATATTCAAGTAGGCTGCATGATTTTCAGGGCTCTTGAGTATTGCCAGCTTCCACTCATCATTTACCCTCTGAAAAATCCTCATTATAATCATGGCCATCATATCTCATAAAGCATGTTTGAAAAATATTGCTCTCAGTTTTCTTTAGCATACCAGTACGAACATTCGGAAATACTTTTCAATCTGCTTCAGCTGCCAACAGTTTTTGAAAATAACCAATTTAAGTGAAATTTCTTCTGTAGAAATGGATATCTTCCTCAGAAATTGTACAATTAAACTAATTTCAATCTTGTTCCAACACAATAAATCCAGAGACACATCTGAATGGATAAACATTAAAAATGTATTATAACATAAAACATTACAAAAATCTGTATACAGATCATTAACCTGATGCAAAAGTAAAAATCCATTTACAGAAGTGAATGTCTTGCTACTGGTCTCACAATGATGCTACTTTACACCAAAACTGCTGCTACTAGCCATTGCTATACCTATCTCTGAAAATCTCAAGGGACTCTTGTGAAGCTTTCTTGAATTAAAGAACTGTGACTTGAATGATAGTTTTCTCATACAGTTCTTTGTCATACATGCCTATAAAAGTTGTACACTGCATATGATGAAAGTCCAAATTTAACAGCTGGTTGCAAGCCTTTGAATAGCTTGTTTTCTTCTCCTTTCATTCAGCTCTCCATGTAGAAACTTTCAAACTACCCCTAAAGCTTTTACAGCGAAATTTGCCCCAAGTTCATGTTCTGCATAGAGTCTCACATTTAATGCCCTCAGTGGGGTATGTGCTACATACCCTCTTCAGATTAAGTTAAAGACTATCAAAAACAACCCTTTAGTACAGAAAGAACATTGTTGCTTCCAGGTAAAACTGGTGGGAAGGGGAGCTTACTCGAAGACAGAGTAAACGCGTTACTGGATCACGACAAACTGTATTAAATTTCTGTGTTTAACGAAAGCAGCCCTCAACAGTCTTTGTGTCATACCATGATTAGGACTCACGTGGATAAGAAGGAATGGGATCCCATCATGAAAGAATTTGGATCAGGATCAAACCATATGCTGATCACTACTGACTCTCTGGGTTGTGGCAGTGATGTGTAAAACGTTCCATCAATTGTAAATTATGAGCTGCCAGCCAATTCTGAGAACTATCGTTACCTGTTAACACACGCTATGAAAACATAACCACCATCTTTAGATTTTAAAATCGCACGTTTATTCTTATAAAAAAGACCATGACATGTTTTGTGTTTGCTGAAAGCCGGAGTTAGTACAGTATTTTGAGAACAATGAAAAAAGGTCCACAAGCATCAGCACTCTTTCAACACGGAGAAAAACAGCGAACCCAACAGAACATTTTATCCAACACTGATCTTACGAGAAAGACCAAAAGAGAAAGGCAAGCATCCCTCGAGAAAAAAAACACATTTTCCACCCACTTTTCCTCCAAGCTAACTGAATTACAGCAGGAAGACAGATAGCTATTCAATTACCTCCTACAGTACCTGTCAATCCCCAAGCACACTTCATTCTCGCCTTTCATCAGTAACTCAGCACTTTCACACTGCCTTCTGTATAATATACATGTATCCTACCCCTCTTAATTGCAAGAGAACATACATATCACAGTCACGCAAAAGAGGTCACAACTAGAGAGGTGGCAGAGGCTAAGGGCATTCCTTACATTTTTTAGAGAATTTTCTCCAAAGAAAATCCATCTTAAGCTCTCCCCAGACTTGGAACTGTAACGCTCTGCAAGTGCCATGTGCCTGTTCAGATTTTTATGAGGGGAATACCTTCTTCTTCCTTTTCCTCACCACTTTTTAACATAAAATAGCATAGCTGAATGAATGGCTCTTACTTTTTCTAAAATTTATCTGCTTTACTTTTACAGTACCAATAAAATGATGTTAATTATAGTTCACTTCAACGTACTTGACACTTATTACAAAACTTGTGTCATGAATATGGTTTTTCCATTAAAGGTAGGCATCCCACAGTAAAAACATCCTTTTGCTACACTTAGAGTCATGTCAAAACTCATCAAAAAATAATGTTCTTCTTGTCAGCCTGTCCAACCTACCAAAAAATGAAATCTACACATCCCTGTCTCTGCTGTCAACATCTGCTTCCCATTGAAAAGAATCCTGCAAGTTTACCTTGTAACTTACCTACCTCGCCTTTCTGATTCTTGTGTTTGTAGTTCTGGCTTTATCTCATTAAAGAAACATGAGCTGCTGTTGCAAGATGCCCTTTTAAAGCATAGTCTGTTTCCATTAATAGGAGTGATTTCTACAAGGGGAATATCACCAATCTCTTGCCTGTATGTAGTATTACGCATAGCAAGGTTATCTAGTAATCTGTGGAGTACACTTTGCTGCATGTGCACTTTTAGTTAGGTGAATGGAAGAATGTTCAACTGAAAGAGAAAGAACGAGCAAATGCCTGCAAAAAATAATATCTGATACATCACTATCTTAAAGAAAGCTTTTGTTATTTAAGATCATTAAAAATTTCACAGTTGGAACCTTGAATGCTTTCAGTTTTAATTTTAAGCAGGGTTCTTGGATTTTAAGGGGGGTGTGAAGGAGGGAAGATGTCTCAAATAAATACAATTGAGCCAATTAAAGTGAAGTTGATCCATAAGAAGAGAATATTCTCAGAGGTTTTCCAGGCAGGAAAAGGGCATGCAGACCCTTAGGGACAGGTTATCTAAAAGTAAAAAGGTTCAACGTGTAATAGGAATCAGGAGGAGTTACTAAGACAGAACAACCAGCCACAAGCTCTGGAAAATTACTTAGTGGCTCACTCCATTCACCCAGAAACCACAAATATCTGTTAACAACATTTGTCCACAATATGTTCACGTATCCATTCACTGACAGAGATTACAGTCATAATAGCCAGGATGGTTCAGAGAGGATACGGGAGCAATATCTATTACAACAGACACACGTTAAGGTAATATACCTGAGAATGATGAATTCAGTACCTGAAAGGAAACGGTAGGACAAACCTGAAAGGAATGCCTGTCTATGTGGTCTATTGTAGGCTGACTGATACAAACTTGATTTGTCTACGCTCTAAATCACAAGAAGCTTCGTAATAGTGTTAACACAAGGTAAACTATTCTTGGCTCTCAGGCAAGAAAAGGGGCTGTTAAAATAGAAAAAACTCTAAAAGATAAGTCAAAGAGGAAAGATTGAGATCTCTAAAATCACGACTGGCATGTGAAGCTGAACAGGGAATGAGTATTCACTATTTCTCTGAAAGGGGAAGCATTAATTTATCAAGTTACAGATTGAAAACAAACAACCAAACAAAAACTTTTACATTCAGTGTGCCGTTATATTACGGAACTACTGAAAGCACCCAGATAGATAAAATCAGGTCTTCTATGAGGATTTCATTCCATGATTAGATTCCATGATGTCCAGTAAGGTAAGATGTCCTACTGAAGGTCTTTTCAAGTTGGGGACATCCAAAAACATACTGTCTTCTAAAAGTTTCATTCATACTGCAGGCTTTTTTCACTGTGACACTAATACAGTCATTATAATGTTGCCTATTTTAAGAAACTTAGAGGAAACATTGGAAAGTGGCTATACCCTTTAATCAGTACTCATCAGACTGTATCTGGAATGCTGGATCCAGTTTTGGCCCCCCCACAATACAGGAAAGACATTGATAAACTGGAGCAAGTTCAGTGGACACCACCAAGATGGTTGGGGGCTGGAGCACTTGTCCCATGAGCAGAGGATGAAGGAGCTGCGCTTGTGCAGCCTGGACATGGGATGGCTTTGAGGGGACCTAACAGCCCCTTGGTACCTAAGGGAAGACAGAGCCAGGCTCTTCACAGCAGCACATTGTGGTAGGACGAGAAACTACAGGCAAAAGCTGAAACAAGAGAGGTTCATACTGAAAATAAGGAAAATCTTTCTCACCATGAGGACAGCCAAGCAGTGGAGCAGGTTACCCAGAGATGTTGCCTCTGTCCTTGGAGGGTTTCAAGACCCAACTGGATAATGCTCAGAGCAACCTGGTCTAACCCCAGAGCTGACCTTGCTGTGAGCAGGAGGTTGGACTATAGACCTCCTGAGACCCCTCCCAGCCTGAACTCTCCCATGATCCTATGAATTTAATACCTTTAAAACCTATACTACTCTGTCAAATTTGCTACCAAGGACTCAAAGGATTCAAAAGTTTTTGCAGATAAAACTGGACAATGGTATAGAAGCTGCATGATTACTTAAGCCCTGCATCCTTAGGATACTTGCTAACAAAATGTAATAATATAGCTAGAGAAGAAATTAAAGATCTAAAGATATTTGCATTTATAACAGATTAAAACCTAAAGAGAATTAACAAGAAAGCAAATTAAGAAGGAGAAAATGAAATGAGTAAAGACTGAGTAAAGCTCTTATCCCGCCTCTTTAAATAGGCAACAATTTTTACTGCCTTGTTAATATTTTGATTCTATCCATAGAGCTTTTGGCAACTTGTAGAGGTATGACAAAGGGGTTATTTCCACTTCAAATTACCATATTAGTAGAAATGTAAGCATTTTAGGTTGATTTAGCGATCAGTATAGATTACAGGATACTGAAGGAGAATATTATTAGTGTTAAATAACTAGAAAAGTTTTCAAGTAGAAATATCATATCTTGCTAAATTTATGACTATCATCTGCTCAGACATACAGCTTTCTGAGGAGAAATTAAAGTTTGACTACTAAGCAATTTCACAATACAGTATTCCATGTTATTCTAGGTCTGTATTAACTGTAACCATCAAAATATGAGCATTTATGATGAAGCTGACTGTACATTAAAAAGACAAAGAGGTGGAGTTTTGGCATCTCAGTCATTCAAGGCCAGCATCAGTGTGTGCAAGAGAAAGAAAAGATTCTGAATGCCTTTTGACTGCAATGACCTACTAAAATACAGTTGATGAAAGAGTCACAGCAATGTTAGACATGAGATATTAACAATTTTTAGTGCTTTCAGGAGAATATTGCTATTACAAGGACTGAGTAATTACAACATTGATTAAATATATCTTTAATGAGATTTTAAGAAAGAAAGAAAGAAAGAGAAAAAAGTAAGAGAGAGGAAGGAAGGAAGGAAGGAAGGAAGAGAAAGAATGAAAGAACAAAAAAGGAAAGCAAGGCAGCCCCTGAGTAAAATTTTAAAGACTAAGGTTCTTTTAAAAGTGCCTTTGAAGTCAAACGTATCTTTCTTTGGGGAGTTAGTCTGCATAGACCTTGATGAAGGTTTGATGTTACCAGCTGCTGCATTTCCAGAACTACTGTGTGTAGCTCACTAAGTAGCTGAACTCAGTACAGTTCTCCCTTCTTACCTCTTACCTTCAGAGCAGCTTAGACAGTATTACAAATATGCTACCAGTTAGATGAAAGGCAAACTTGAAAGTTGCTAGTTTATTTTTTATTTAATTCTGTTTTTCTTTCATCTGAGGAGACTGGTCATAACAAGAGGAAGTAGAGAGCCTGAGGATTTACTCAGACAAGAAAAAAATGAAAGAAAAAACCACCAAAAACATTGAGAGTGTTTTTTTTTTTGAACATATCTCTAGTTGTCCTTGGATCTAACGTCCTAGAAAGCTGTGTTGCTATGATGTTAAAAAAAAAACAAGTAGTTCTTTGTCAATAGAGATAGTTGAAGCTTCTACTCTGTTAAAGTCCATTCAACAAGACACTTTAATTCAGGAGAACACTTCAGCATGTCTTAATCTGAAGAGAAAATATCAATGCTGTGTTATATATTGTATGGTTTGGAACAGATAAGTAGGGGTTAAAGATGAATCGATCAGTGAAATCACTAGTAAATCCCTCAATGAGATATTCGTTACCTATCCCTTACTATTTCAAAGTCGATAGGTTCTTAAGGAGGTGCTCTGCCTAGCTGGAGCGACTAGCAGAAATGAAGCTTTTCAGTCTCTTCACAGTTTCTGGAAAGGAAGAAAACCTTTCTATTTCTCTCTCCAGTCCTAGAACTTATTAGCGATAAAAAAGATGTCTGCTATTCTGTCCTCAGAGCAACAGATAGAGATGAACAGAAGGCAAGTTTTTTCTTTGCTGCTCTTACTTAGCCTCTTTTTTTTTTTTTTTTTTGGAACTGTGAGGTAGAACAGACACAGAATAAGGCTGACATTTGAAAGTACACAGCATTGAAAATTATGAAAAGATGCCACTTACTGAAGTTAAGAACTAGTATAAAAACTGTGCTTGGATTTCAAGCTTCTCGCTGACATCTCTTGGTCTTCCAGGTAGCAACGCCACTAATGAGCTACTAACCTCTGCTCACACAGTTATCAATTATTTGAAAGCAGTCTATAAACAGTCGGGACAGTAGTATCCATTAAGGATGCGATCAGAGATATTAGGCTCAGAAGGCTGACTGCATCTGAAAGAGTGATGGGAAGACCGAACTTCACTGGGGAAGAGACAACGAAACCCCAAGCAACCAGGAGGAATTGCTGAGAGCTGGAAGAGAGTTTTTTCCTGTTAGAATAGGACCCTTCCTTCCTAACATACTTCTGTCAGCAAGCAGAAAAAATTCTGTACTATAGAGACAGGAAAACCTTGTATGTGTGTGTGAGGGTGCGTTTGTGTATATACACACATGTATATAACGCACATAATTAAAACATAGATAATTTTTATTCATAAGTTGTAATAAAAACATAAAAGAAAGATCAAAAATTCAGTGCTAGTATATATCCTTATATATATCTACCTACATATACTGATGTTATCTCTTAAGCGATCTTTGCTTCATCACAATCAAGCTACATTTAGATGAAAGTTGCATCCAGGTGCTCTGCAAGCTATTAATCTCCAGGATTTCCAGAAACATAATGGCATTTTGCATGCTTTATACTTAAAAGCTGATTCCACTGAAGTTAATAAATGTGAAGTATTTTCCACTCAAGCTAAAATACAGAAATGTGACAGTATCTCTAAAGGAATTTGAACTGAATATTCTCACATTCTCTCACTGTTTTATTGAACAGGTACTTCCACAATATGATTACTGTATACAAAGCAATGTAAATGTCATGATTCCTGAGCATTATTACTACACATTAATACTATATAGCCAACATACACGTTAAGTTTGCTTGTGGTAAACGTCAAGTTTCATGATATTCAGAGGTTAAACACTATTACATTATTTCTCATTATGCAGGAAGATTACTAACTTGTTTCTACTAGACTTCATAATTTCTATTTGCTTTCTGCTGCTGTACATTTTAATTTACCTTATTTCAGACTGAAAAAAACAATTTCAAATAATATGTTTTGGGTAAATTGAATTTTTAATTGAAGGAATAAATTAGAGATATGTAATAGCAAAAAGGTGTGTAAGTTTTTTCTTACAAATCCACTGAAAACTACATCTCTGCTCTGAGCCTCCTCTTGGAGATCGGTGCAAATAGATCCTTGCTCTAGGTAATTTACACTACAAGATGACCTAACTTCCTATAGTGCCTCTTCAGAAGAAATTGTCAGTAAAACCTAAGGATGGGTGGTTTATTCAGCAACATATATTCACCCACTTATTAATGTACAGTGAAAATGGAGGAGGCTGAGGTGGTCAAAATAAATATATTTTTTATTTTTTTAATAGTTTGTAGAGATTTTATTGCATAAAGTCTCTCACATTTTTTTCTGTAGAATTTTCACTGAAATTGCTGGAACACACTTACATATACACCACACGCATTGTCAGGTTTTCCTTGTTGAGTGCAAGCCTATTACAACGATGAAATTTTGCAGCCTGAGGGGTGCATGTTCATCAACACTAAATGAAAGCACCGCTAACGTGAGATGGACATGTCATTTATCTGGATGAACTGCAGATATCCCAGCACCTCCCACATGGCACATGGAAAGTGGAAACGGAGAGTGTCCCAAGAAAGCACTTCAAGGACACCTTAAAAGTGTGTTCAGCAAATCAGTGAGGAACTCCTTTAAGCTCAAATAGGAAGCAATGGACCACCCAGCCTTCTTGAGTAAGGGAATTGTGTGCATCAGCAGAAAAAGCATGAAAGATATATCTGTCAAAAGCAGCAACTGAAAAACACCTACTTCACAGGTAAGTCTTCACTACTGCATGCTCAGTTCCAAGTACGAGGCACTCCTGACAACAGTGTGCATCCATGCTAGAACATAACATCACTCCTCTGACTGTAAAAGACTTTGTCACTATTATTGCTGTCATTATTTTTTTGGCTTCAGCTAGGCACAATCACTAATTAGCAGTAATCATGTAAAAAACATAATAAAAGGGAGATACTGGACCAGAACTGAACCTCAATTAAGACAAGATTAAACTTTTTCTGACTCAAGTAGTTTTTGCATCTAGTACTACAAACTTTTCAGAAGCACCTAAACATGAGATGAAAAGCAGCATCAGAGATGCCTCTATTTGTAACTTATTCATCACAGAGGCGCTTGAGTTCAGGAAGTTCCAATTTTTTCTCACCATCATCACCTTCTCCCTGTTTTAAAAGCCTATGTTCCACATATTTCTCCCTACATTTCTTGACAGATACTTACTACAGCTACAGACGTATATTACTGCCACTGGCTAGCACAAGAATTCCCTTTGCTGCCCTGATAATGTAGGCACCCTTTCCCATTTAAAGCTAAGAAGGTTACATTTTTTATCAGTGAAATAAGCAGTCCAGGAGTCCTTCTCTGGTCCTGAAGCCAGTTGATGTATATAGAGCACCCGTGCAAGGAACAGCATGGCCAACTTCTCTGCCTCTCCTCAAAACAGAGCGCCCTTATCCTAATCATTGGGAAAAACATTCCTCATCTATACTAGTCTTCAAGCCATGACCAAAGATTAACTGCGAAAACACTGATTTGTACAGATGTGATAGGGAGCATGCTACCAAATAAACAATATAAAGGACCAGAAGCCAATACTTGGGCCTGTGCATTGGCCCTGTTCAGTTTAATGAAATAATGCAAGGATCCAGAAACTCATCCAGTTATCATGAAGAAGTAGTAACAAGTGTTATTTGTGGCAGATAGGTTTAGCAACAGCCTATTAGTTTTGGTTGTTAAATGACACTGAGTGTTCTTAGCTACTACTTGCCTGTGCAGGAAAAAGCACTTGGTAACTGAGGCAAGATTAGGGCCACTCTTAAAAGAGTAAAAATAAACCAAGTATCTACAAATTATTCACCAAGCCAGCAGGAATCCTGAGTTTCGCCCGGAAATAGGATTCTGTATGGCAACTCTAGCAAATAAAATTCCCAGTAAGAGAACCTGTATTTGTAGGAAAGAAAACATATTAGCACCAGGTAATCTGATTTCATTGCACCAGGATATTTGACATTTGACAATTAAAACACATCCTACAGTGGTATTACAACTGCATACAGCAACAGACAAGATGTACGTTTTTCACAGACTTGTTACGTAGCCTTAACGGTACTTGTTTTCACTGCAGAGGCCAGAGCAATAAATTAAAATGTATAGATGTCAAGGAGACTGTTTCATTTCCTGCATATACCCTTCTATTCCTTCCAGGATTCTAGGAAACAATTTAAAAAGGTAAAGAACACCTGCTTGAACCTGTCTGCAATTCACTTCATCACTGCTACACATGAAAGGTGTTTTAAAATAGTATCAGTGGTATGCATGCTGCTGGCATACATCCAAAAATCAACAACAGGAAGTCCTTTATTTTCACTAGACCCTTTGCCTCTTATTTGATAACTCTAAATTAAAGTCTTTTTTTTCCTTTTTTTTTTTTTAGGATCCTAATCAGCAGCTGTAATAATCAGATAGATGCATATCATACAAAAGCTCACTGACAAAGAACAGTTAGATGGAACTGAATCCAGACACAGCAGAAGTGTTGAGAGTTAGGAGCTCAGTGAGCTATCCGTGAAGTTCACAACAGTGGTAAAACCTACTTCTGAGGGATCTACACAACTGCTTAATTGTTACATAGTTTGAGAGTAATCTTTGTATCTATGCAGATGCTGAGATCTTATATAACTGGATATCCATAAATTATATCTATGAGTAAATACTTCTAGCTCCGTTTGGCTGGAAGAGCCCACGCTGGCACACCATGGCCTGATATCATTCTTCGCTCTGTCAAAAATTCACATACGCAGTTCTTGTTCTGGACTCCATTTCAAAATGCTGCAGCTATATCACAACATATTATAAAACCAAATATATGAAAAGCCCTCAGCTACGGTTTTTCATAGTTTCAGCTCAAGTTTAAGGCGATGACACATGTCTTCAGGCATTTTACAGCCTGTGGCCTGCGATATCTAAGAGCTATGCCAGATACTACAAGAAATTAGTTAATTCCTCAAGCACAGTGAAACTCATTACAGTACTGGCTTGGAAAAGATAGGGCTCAGCTCTGGGGAGGATACAGACTTCCCAGAAGCCAGTCTTTTCAGAAGCCTGTCATGAATTTTCCCCAAATATCTGACCTCATGCATTGATTTTACCTTTTTGTCACTAACACAAATATACGGTAAAGGAACAAAACTAGTAAATCCCTGTTTACTACAGATTTGTGACCTGCATCGTTCATCATCTTTCCCCACACATAATATCCTTTTTTGCCCTTCATTTTCATCTCGGATTCATCTCAGATCTCTTACCTGCTGAGGTGGGTAAGGAGGCAGCAGATACTGTGGCTGACTCGGACGTTGGTTTAGGCAGCCGTTTGCTGCCGTGTTTTAGACTGGATAAGGGGTTGAGCTACTCTCTTTCCTCCAGATGACCACTATTTGGAATATCTCTCCTAGACAGTTATGGGTCATCCTTCTTAACAACACGTAAGAGCTTCACATATTGTGGATTTTTATTCTTACATCAGATATGGTTGAGATTAGTCATTAGGTTCAAAAGTTATTTATGAAAAAATAGATAGTCCACTTAATTATATAAAGTAATTGTATTTCCTTGGAAATCTTTCCTTAAAAACCCCATATGAGTTATTCCACTACTCTGGTTTTTCTGTTGGAGGAAGGGACGTGAGAAAAATGAATGCATGACAGATGCAGAAGCACACATTACATGAATGGGAGGATTTGAATGGCTATCATTTGAAAAGAAAGTTTTTGCAATGCATTTCAGTTTCTGAGTTGTAATGATCCAAGAATGTGCAGCAACAGTGTCACAAAATGCGGTGCTTCTCCACCTAAGACACATGCCTTATGCTGAGTAGCCGATGAGGCTTTCTTTACAGCTTTCTGTAAAGAAATGTCTGTGATGGAGCCCATAGGCAGTCCCTACACAGGCTCTTGATTGCCTTCCTCCTTACTAGCATATGTGTAATTGAATTCCTTATTGAATAATGTAAAGCAGCCAGCTAAGGCACAATGACCACAATATGAATACTTGTTTAGAACAGAATATAGAACTAGAACAGAATTCAGAAAATTAGGTAAATAAAGGCATCAAATTTCATCTAAAGAGTAGAAGAACCACTCAGCTTGTATTCTCACCAATTTGAATGCCGTTTTATTTTGTTACCCAGAAACTAGCCATACAAATCTGACATATGCCATGCTTTTCTTTAAAAGTAATTCTTTCTTCCAGCAAAGGTAGCTGGCAGACAAGCCTTTGAATCTAAAAGTGAAAAAGAACAACTATCACAGAATTGTCCAACTCCTGAAAATTCTTGTTATACTTCTGTATATCTGTTAACACCTTTTCTTCCTCTCTGTCTCTTCTACTTTATATGCCATCTTTGTGAACTATCTCACTATTACTGCTCATTAATGGGCCGAAAAAGAAATTTCTCTGCTGAGATGTCTTTTTTTCCAGCACACCAGTGAAACGGTAGTAAGTTCTCTAAGGCTGACCAGATTTGAGAAAATGTCCTCCTTCACAACAAATATCCCAATTAACCACACCCAGGTGAAATGCCTTATACGACTGTAGCTTCTACATCATAAAATACTTAAAAAATAGGGAAACATACAACTCACAATGAAAACACTGAAACACATTACTTAGTTTGCCTGCATTTTATGTCTCAAAGCCTGCATTTTATGTCTCAAACTAACAAGCCTTTCATCTGTTTACATGTCTGTCACTGAAGATCTCAGCAGCTGGTAAAAATAAACATCTGTCAATTTGTTCCTGTTTCTCAGAAGGTGCAGGGCAGAAAAAGAACTTGGGCAAACCCATATTGATTCAAATATGCTAAAGAGTTTGTCAGCTGCTTTGATTAGCACAGGAAACAGCCTCCTGAGTTCAGAAAATACCACAGGCTCATTCTTAAAGAAAAAAATTTCCAGCAGAACACAGTGGTGCAAGACAATCTGTTCCGCTGTAAAGCAGTTCTGCTCAGGCTCCATCCAGCACAAGAGCTGTAATTTGATGCTAAACAAATGAGGAATTCAATATTTGTATGGGAATGTCTCTTTTTTCAATAAACTACAACCATTTCACACAAAAATATTCCAGTAGGACTTCGTAAATATACTGATATTTTTAAAATGCTGATAAAAATCATATAGCTTTTCCTTTATTATAGAGTGGATGCACTCACCAATAACAACAGCTTGCAGCACTCACAGATTCATCATTCCAGTTTTATGGAGTATCAAAAATAGAAGGCAGATTTTTCTTTCAGTCAAAATATCCAGCAATCTCAGTACCAGAGAGTTGAAATTGTTGATCTTCACTGGGAGCACGTCAATTTTTACACGCACACAGCATCTTGCCTACCCATTTGGATGACTGAGAAGAATACTAATGACCACTTTATAAACATTTGGTTAAAAGGAAGTTTCCAGGAAGAAATATGAGTCTTTCAAAGCAAAAACAAGAACACAAAGTGTGAGCAATGTTAAAGGAAAAATAACTAACTAAAAGATCAAAACAAAATGGGAGGGTGGTGAGGAAGGACAGACAAATAATATCTGCACTTTGATTTTCCCCTGGTTTGTCATAATCCTCCACCGGCAGAAAGTTCTTTCTTGGCTGAAAAGGCTTTTTTCAATGTTAGTTCCAGAAAGTAAAATGAAGTGCTCTGACAGCTTGCAAGTAATGTGCAAGAGATGACATTAGACACTCTGTAGATACAGCAGATTTTACATTATAAAATGTTTCTGGAAAAGGAGAAATCCAGGACAAACTTGAAAGACGGGGGCAAGAAATCTGAGAATTTGGAAATAATTTTGTCAAGACGTTCAAGACATTCAAGGGACATTCAGGGACATTCAGTAGAAAAGCAAGAAAAGAGATGGCAGGATCAATCAAGGTAAAAGAAGAAGAGGTAAGACAAAAGTTCATGTTATACTTTGTCAATCTTATGTTTGAAGAAGACAGCAAGTTACTGAGCAGGAAACAAGAAATCGAAGGAACAAATCTGAATACTGCGCCTGAGGTGGAGAACAAGCACTGACATCAAATAGGAGAAACAGAATTATTTCTGAAGGAGAGCTGAAAAGTAAAGGGGCAAACTTAGATCCTCTCACGTGTTAAGCATACTCTGAACTGCCTGTTAAAATATACACTGATTTGTGTGTATGTGCACTAAATTTAACTTGCTAATAAATCTGGTTTTTCATTCAATATTCTTAGGGTTAAGTAATGCCTCTCTACCTAAGTACGCCACCACAGAGAAAAAGCCAAGGCTGGCAACTTTCAGGCAGCCAAATGGGAACTATCCCAAACCCTACTTCTTGACAGAAGAGCATGTCAACCCCTCCTGCCTCCTGGATGGTTGGGGACATGTAGTACAGTCCTGAATGGAGGTATATAGCCAGATTCACCAATGAATGTGAATGAAGGAGCAGGGGAGACTGAAGAGTCTGTCCATCTCCTCTCACTGTTTCTAAGGTGAGACTAATGGAAAAAGGCAGAAGAGTGGCTGATATTTTTATATTACAAGATACTCAGTGGTACCTGTAAATTACAAAATTAATGAGTGCCAGGGAGTGTCTGTGTGAACTGAAACTTGACCAACTATATTATTAAATTATCAAAATGGACCTGGTACAACTTAGGCTCACTAGCACTCTCCCAGACAATTCTTGAGCATGACCGAGGACCAACAACCATTTCCAAAAAAGTCTGCCTGTGCTCTCTATTTTGGTGGGTAAAAGTATTTAATGGCATGGATGCATCAAGTTCCACGACACTTGGCTTCAGTGCCAAAGAGTGGTCCCAGGTATACTTAACTTATTTATACAGACATAGCTTATGTGTGCATGGATCAGAGTCAGACACAAAATCACAGTTTAGTGATTTTGAAGTTCATTTTCCTGAGAAAATAAACTGGGGGGGGTTCACTCTGAGACTAGGTCACTTGTGCCTTTCCCCCATGGCCATGTTATTTCCTTAAGAGCCTCTTCTGAGGGATTTTATTTATGAAAGTTTAAAAACAAAAAGTAAAACCTGAGCAGTATAATTTGTATGCTTAATCTATTCCTTTGCATACTCACAGGAAAAGCCCTAATACCTCAGGGATGAAAAAAAAAAAAAATAGAGCAAAGCAGCTGTAGACAAGAAATTCTGCAGAATGCAACCTTGTTCAGTGTTACCGCAGAGAAGCAACACCTGATAAATGAAGCTGTAGAAGACCAACAAAATGAGATCAGATCCTGCAAGGAAATTGCCAAGCATGAAACTAAACAAAAACAATTCATTACAACACATTACATCCTTTACATAAATGCTCTTTAACCATAGGCTACATGTTAAATGCCATTGTGGTTTTTCCAAGGGTATCCATCTTTGATGCCTGAGGCATCAAATTCAAGTAAGGCCAAGCAAATGAACAGACTGTCTCAGCAATTCAGCTATTAACCATATTCTACTCTAAAACACTTGCAAAACTGAAATTCTACAAATAGATATGAAAGTATCTTTCTAAATAATCAATTAATCTCAGCTTTTGGAAAAAAAAGGCCATGTTACACTTGAATCCATGTGCCTGGCTAACAGTAGGCAGGAGAAAAACACCATTCTGTAATCAAACCAAAAATATTAAGAATGGTCTAATAGAAAACATACTTTAAATTGCACCTTGGCAAGTAAAAACTCAGATTTTGGAACATCTTCATCTAAACGAAATTGCATGGAATAATAACAGGCTTGTTATTCTTTCTGCATTGTTTTCTAACTTCTCCCTAGAAAATGATGCTGCTAGCATGAACACTCCAATGACTCAGCCTTCATTTGTCCATACACTTCTAAAGATGTGTGCTGCTACATCCAACATCTCTATTTTACCAACTAAAAATGCAGCACCCAAACTGACAAAGTCTAGTCTATTGTTATAATAGGGAGATAGATTCAAATATATGCAAACAAAAATGTTGTAATTATTCACTCAACCAACTGAGACCCTTGGAATAATATAGCTTGTCATAAGTAAGTGGTTATCTGGATATTTTCCAAGAAAAATGGAAATTGTATAGATTTTCCTTTGAGATTTACACTATATTTCAGGCACTGTCTTTTATTAATCTCCTCTTCCTTATACCATATGGAAGCATTTGATAAAGACAGATTCTAAGGATTTGAAAATGAATGCTTCAAAAGAAACCACACTGCTTCTATTATAGAGAAGGGTCTGGGAAAGCTATACGTTAGATTCAGTAATCAAACCATAAGCAGTGCTGAATGGAGTAAAAAAAAGACACCATAAAGCAGGAAGAAGTAAACTGTAGCAGAATCTTTTCCTTGTGTGACAGAAGCTCTTCTAACCAGTGTTTGCCATGTGGATAAGCATAACAACTGCTGCGAAAGCCCTAAATTAAAGAGAAATATAAAAACGCATTACTGCTAATGCACAGTGTCACGTTTAAGGAAAAATTAATTTAGCCATGGATTTTAAAGACATGTAAGCACTTAATTCTCACTGAAATTTACAGCAGTCAAATGACTAAATACCTTTTGAAGCCTTGTCCTTAACGCTTATGAAAAAGGCCAGGGTTAGATCATGACGTTCTCTACGTAAGCATAGGTATAGCTGTAGATTCAGCAATATAAAACTTCCACATAATTCTCACCATTGTGCCAACATAGTCGCATCTGCAGGACAGAAATGCTCTTTTGAGACCAGATGCCACCAAACATACACAGATTGAGAAATACCCTTCTGCTAGGACCTTTGGGAAATCAGTGGCAATAAGCCAAGAAGAATGTGTGATCCACTTTAAATGAAAATTAAATAATCCATCCCTTTCCTTGTTTTTGCTTGTCTGTTTTCCTGCTATCTCAACAAAAACAGTAGTATTTGAGCAATGAACATACACTAACTACCTTCTTCAGTACTACAGTTTAACGAAAGCAAAGCATTATTCTTCATCTTCTTCATATTGTTATTACAATAAATAGTTGTTGAGGTAGCAAATCTTCCAACATAACGTTTCTTTCTTTTACTGTTGATCTCTATACTCAAACAACAACTGAACTTATACTGAAATCCCCCCTTTTTATCATTTACATTTAATTCTTGTATTTATGGGAGAAGGATACCCTTGTAGACATCTGCTTATTTCCTGAATGAACACAGCGTTCAACCAGTGGATAAACCCACATATGAATCTTGTAGATATCTGTCATGTTTCAGAATGTGTCTCCACAATAGTCAGGTTTCCCTTCACTTGTAAAAAAAGGAACTTTGTTGTTGTTGGTTTCTAACCAGTACTAAATTTATATTGGCACTAAATGAGAAACGTGACACCTTCAAAACCACGGAGTTACTTCGGAGCCAAGTAACTCAGGCTCCATACTCGGGTAGGCATCTAATCCAAACGTTAATTCAACTGACCGGGCACTGAATTCTCAGAGCCAAATTTTAGAAGGAATTAAAATATCTAATAAGGCAAGCACATAATTCACCTAAGTGAATTATAAACTTATACAATATATTTACAAAGTATAACAAAACTCTGAAAAGAGGTAAACTATGCTGGATAGCATAAATCTCATAGGGCAATATTAATATACAGTTGCTCAATAATTGCTATACTGATATCTTAAGATTACAAGTTTGGATACAGGCAGAGCTCTGGTCTCCATTACATTCAGCACAGTAAGAAAGTAAAAAAAAAGACAGTACCAGTTCCTGATAACACACCATCAAGGTGTTATCCACATTCAACACATTAGGAGAACAAAAACTAATAAGCTAATGGAGGAATGGGAATTTGCAGTTATTGTACAACAGCATATTTTGTGTACTGGCGGAAATCTCAGCTTGCCATCTGCCTACAGACTGTCGTTCAGCGTGTTCTGCGGGCACTGAAGTGGAGGTGACACTTCAGAAAGTACTTCCAGAAGGATGAGGTAATGGCATGATGACTTTTAAAGGAATTTCATTGCATTTACTGGACTGCATGAAAAGTGCAATATACAGAAAAACAAAACAGAGATCGTTAGCAAAATGAAGATTGGGAGTCTAGCTGGGAAAGCTTTTCTTCTTAAAAGAAATTTTCCCTTGGGCATTTACACGAATCTGGACCCTATTCAAGCATATGGATTAAGCTCTGAAATCTACACTCAGGGTACATCCTCTAAAGAGGACCCACTCTGTAACAGTGTTAACACTTAAATACTGAATAAACATACTACAACCATTACTATATGCATAATTAAATTAATCTATTCTCTTATCTATTCACAGTAACTTTTCTGGATTTGCAAAATGTAGTTATCTCTTGTACACATTATCAGATTTCATTTCAATGTTATTTTCTATTTTTCCTATTAAATCTTCATTATTAAATATTAAGAAAGAGATACAAATTTAAAAGTTATTTTCTGATACGGAATTGTTCACACAGACGAATTCATTAACAGTGGAATAGATACACACAGACACTGTCAACAAGGACTTTTCTTTTTGAAATAACGTTCATAACAGCATATCCAACTATGTAAAAAGGTAAGCAGAAAGCTCCTCAATTTGAGTTTTCGTGCAGTCTTGAAGTCTTGGATGAAGAATGACATGCTCTAATATTATCTATCCATATTTCCAAAGCAGTCACACTTTTAAATCCTGTTATTATTGATCATATATCATATCTTTATTTATCACCATGCTTTAGTACATTGGCACTCCAGTCCACAATGCTACATAGGCATTAAAAAAAAAAAAGAGAGCTCCCATCCCAGAGTGATAATAATCTAATTTAAAGAAAAGAAGCGATAAAGGACATGTACAGACAGATGTGTGGGGGAGTATGTGGAAACAATGAAATGGTATATATCATCACAGAAAGAAACATTTTAAGCACAACAATGCATCCACTGCTTCTCAGTATTTTGTTACATTACAAATTAGGAGAATTTTCTGAAATAATTAGTGATGTAGGGATTGAGATGCAGTTTACAGATATTAACATGAAGGACTACTATCTGAGAAAGCGTGAAGATATTTCCTTGAGAAATTAGAACAAGGGTGATGAAGGTTTGCTTGGCAGGCAGACCTTACCTGGCAGAAGACATCTCAGTAATGAGTGATGAATGGTTGGGTGGGGCAGGAGATCAGAGAATATGCTATGAAAAGATCTGAAAGCTTAAAAAAATATCATCTGGTGGAGAAGGAAGGTAGAAAATGCATGATGAAACTCAAAGAAAGGATACTACCTCTAAGGAAGCTTATCATTTCAGAAGCATTTTGAAGCGAAGCGAATACAGCAGATTTAAGCTGTCAAATAGAAAGAAGAAAGTGCAAGTAATGAGAGAAGAAAACAGTCTGCATGAGAAGATTAGCTGGATGGATAGCTAAGATACACTGATCTTATATTGCTCACCTGAATGTCTATAGCAGAAAACAGGGGAGTGAACCAGCATTCTCTCCTGATACCCCTGGTTCTGGGTAGCCCTCAAATCACCTCACATGTATTTTGGTAGTGAAAGCAATGTGATATTCTCTTGTCAGAATCTGAGATCAAGCTCATATACCATTAGCAACTGATAAATATTAATCTTGAATTGCATTATGCACCGCCAGTAAAAGCAATTCGTAATTTTAGAAAGTTTCTCTCATATTTGAATAAAGTCCTAAAAGCAGATGGCAACAAATTAAACTTTTTCACAATAGAATTTTAATAACCGTGTTCTGTTAAATAAACTCCGTCATTGGTTTTATTGATAATTCAGGCACATTTTATCATTATCGTAGGCTCCTTTTTCCTGCCAGTAGATGAATATCTTCCATGTATACGATATGGGCAGGGCAGGTAAAACGATGAAGAAATACTTCTATGACATATTTACTTATTTTTTGCAAATCTCCATTGTTCAACATGGAAAGTTGGTTGTAAAAGCACAACTCTAGATTTTTACTGATAATGACTGGAGCTCTCAAATCTGTTTTATATAACGTAAGGTACTGCAGGTATAGTATCAGTGAAAATTAGAAGTGAAGTACATCATCATCCCTTATGCTACTGGGAAATGCTTTCTGCAGTGATTGTTTTAAATTATTTTTAAAACAAAAGATCATCAGGCACAATGGAACTCCTGGTTTCTAAATAAAAGTTAGTAATTTTCAATCATTCAGTATTCTGACATACTTTTACTGGGCTATCAAATCTCTGTGCTTGGCTTGCCTTAAATAATAGTTTGGATTTTTGCATAAGGATTGCTGAGGAACACACATAAATCTGGATGCTCACTGCATCTAAACTCATACTGAACAGAGGCAGAAAATATGAGTACTATGTGTTCAACTTAAATTAATCTTGAATTCAATATTCAAACGGAAAATAAACGAATAGGCTAACGATCACCAATTTTTTGGCTTAGAGAAAGATATTTATTTATAGTAATTGTGTTATAATTTTAAGTGTAAAGAAGCAAGTTGAAGGAAGCATGAGTAAACATTTTAATAGTCCAATCTTGCTATTAGCTAGGCAAGATGCATAAATAAATTACAAGAAGACTAATGCGAACATTATAGCTGTCAGATATACAGCCAATGCTATGAATTTTGCTGAACTGTGTTGCATTTGTCATAGTCTGAAACTGATTAAGTTACGGTTAATGCAGAAAGAAGAAAAGGACCTCACCGCAAATGTTAGTTCCTTCATCAAACAGAGATGAAAGATTCTACAATGACAGGAGACAAAATAACCTAAGCAGAGCATAACCGCAGTCAAGTCATAATGAATCCAACGTGATCATGGCAAAAACTGACAGTCCGCTCAGACAGAAGTTTCTTCTGTATTTTGGTATCTTCTTTTTCTAAAATGTAAACATGCTTTTTAAAAGTCACTCTATATGATCTAAAAGATACTCTAGAATAAAGTAAGACAGCTGCACCATCAATGCTACCTGGTTTTCAGTGAAGAGTATAATCTACCTGTTAAATGGTGATATTCTACAGCCATCTATATACTGTAGTATAGTCTTCCAAGCTTCTCTAAGAAAAACCAGAATTTTTCCCAGGTATTCCAAGCGCTGTATGCATTTTGTATAGCTTCAAGTGATAATGATACTGCACAGAAAAATAACTCTATCTTAAGGTCAATGTCACTAAAATAACAAAGAAGGCTGGAATGCAAACAAATGCAAAATTTAAAGACTCGCATTTGAGCTCAACAGAGGTAAAGAATGGCAATATATGTTCCTTCATATGAGACTCTGAATAACAGATCTGCTGTTTGATCACTGCCTTTATAGTTCTGTTACAAAATACCATATTTTAATCAATACTTTTCCTTATAAACTTTCTTAGTATTCAGAAATGTATTTGTTAAAAGGACATTCACTGCCCGTGTTACTTACAATTTGGTTTCCGAAAAAGCTGACAAAGACATATTTCAACAAAAAAGATCTAGATTTTTCAAATATCATTGTATCTCCATGGAGTTATGGCCCATGATAGATATTAGAAACTCTACCTTCCAGTTAGTATGGATTATCATATTTTTAATGGAACTATGACAATTTACACCCCAATCACAAACAGATGTAAAGAAAATTGAGGATACACTAATCATCAAAGAAGTGTCAAACGACTAAAGATTATACATCTCATCCCTTGTATGCCTACATGAGGGGGACAGCAAGTCGGAACAAAAAAGTGAATTCTAGTAGCAGTTCTGGGATAGCCCGTGCTTAGATGATCTCTAGCAGCACCTAAAAGCTGCTATCTCAGTGTGTCTAGCATCACAGAGGATAAATGAGTGTAAGTCAGTCTACTTCAAAAGTAGTTATGTGTACAATCAGTACTATATAATCCTACTCATTTGTCATCCTACAAATCTCAATTGTATTGTGGAAAAAGTTGTGTTTTAAAAACTTTCTATTTAATAAAATTCCATAAGATTCAAAAGAAAAACAATTTTTTTAAAAAAGCAAAGCAAAACACTGACTATCAAAGTATGAGCAAAAAATGTTAAGTCAAGTCCACTATATCCGTCTATGTATATCTAGCAAGCATCTCACAGTATAGCCAGCAGAATAATAATAGACATTAATAAAGTATCTGTGCATGCTTTATGATCTGGAACCTCCACTGCTCATCACTTAATTTTCGTCTCAGTTCTTGTTGTCAGTCTGAGAAAGTTCAATGAACATAATTTAGCTACTATATGCTTTCCTCTTTCCAAATGGCAGCAGGTCTATGTTTTATTAAAAAAGTATTTACATATGTTTATTTGTGATAAGGTTAAAATAAATTGCATCACTATTTTTATGTACTTCTCAGTCACTAATCTATCTTGATTGCCTTCTGATGAATTCCTTACAGTGTGATGTTATAAATATTTCTTATAAACATTAATATGCCATTTTTCATAATGAATACATGCATTGTTGAATAGATGAATATATTCTGAAATATTTTGGCTGTCCAACGTGAACTAATGCCAAAACACAATGTTAGGGTACTAAATCTGGAATATGATTATTACTCCTTACTATGGATTATGAATCTCATCATCTTAGGTGTATATATCATTATATAAATAACTGAGAAATAAATAACTGAGAAACACAGAAATGTGACATCACACTTATTTCACATCATTTCTTGAGAGTTTATCAGCAACCTTTATATATATTGCTTAAATATATGTGTATATACATGTATTCATGTACATATACAACACAAATTCGTTTGAGCCTATCTTTCAATGATATCAAGAGTTGTGAAGAAACAATCAACCTACAAAATACGTGACCTTAAAATAAATGTCAAAGTAAAATGAGCAGAATAACTGGTGATACATTTATTAACAAGGAGAAAAAATATTTTTTAGGAAAAAAAAAACCCCACAAGTGAATTAAATGCATACACATGCCACAATAACAATAAACAGAAATTAAAAGGCCATGACAGAAGTTAGGAAATTTCCAGCACTTTTCAGTTAATCAAGGATAATGACAAAAATGTCATTATTAACAAATATACATCAACAATCAAACAGTCTGAGGCTAAAGCCAGTCTTAGAAGTAATCCATTCAGCCTAAATTATGGAAATGCACGATAAAGGTTCTCCATCTTCTAATGGCACCATGAAATAGTGATATAGTTAATGAATAAAGCATTTGTCATCTCAAATTAAATTTATTTTTAAACATATTTGTTTTCACGTTACTTATTAGGTATACTGTGGTTCCATCGGGCACAATTAGGATTCAGTTCTCTCCTAAAGCCTTGAGAGAGACTAGACCGCAGAAACACACGGGAAGGACGACAGTTACACAATGATCGAAGGGTACAGGCAGGGAGGTTGAAGGTGGGGTCTGGAGAAGAGAGCCCTGAAAGGCAAATACAGTCGAAGGATCAACACTCCGGAACAAGTCTCCAGACCTCAGGTGCCTTTTCTATTCAGCACTAGTTTTCCAGCCTCATAGGATTCTCTTTTTTTTTTTTTCCCTTCGGCTTTTCTCACATTCCTACTCTTCCTTGCCCTCTTCTGACCCTTACATGCTTCCCTCTCATTTTTCACTCATCAGCTTTCCTGCCACTAAAAACACGTGTAGTGAGGAAAAGCAAGTTGTTGCATGCCTGAAAGTTACACAAACAAGTGAGGATATGATGGAAGGCTTATAATTGATATTTTATCGATTCTAAAGAAGACATAGTTGTCCTTCTTCCCCATGCTGATTTATACAGTAAATAATAAATGTTAACCATTTACGAAAATAATTAGGCCTGTAATTTTATAGTAAATTATAATAATAAATAATTTTTATATATGCATAATAAGTACTTCTTTTACAGGTGTTTTATTTTTAACTATAAAGATTAAAATATTCCTGAAATATCACAGGACAAATTCTGAGGACAAATTTGTCCTCAGATTCAGTTTTAAATTTCTGACTAGATCCTCTTTAACATCACAGCCCAGTGAGGGTACAGCCCTATGCTCCATAAATTTAGCATTGCTAAATGCTAGCAATAGGACTTCAGCTTATAACAATAACTAGCCAGATCAGTCTTCAAGACTTAACTGCTTTGTATTATTTTAGCTTGGTTTTAACTGCATCTGCAAAAACGATTTCAGAAACTTTTGCTGCAACTGGAGCAGGGAGTAGCCAACACCTGCATAACAGCTCTCACTGGCATTTCCCTGGGTATCCCACAGGTCACAGCAACGTGCCTATTGCAACTCAGGCTACGCAAGAAAAGACATGAGACAGGTACAAAAGTCATTCACAAGGCAATGGCCGTTTATTCTGTTTTCCAACATATGACACCTAAGTACTCTCATTTTGTTAGGATCATCTGGATTATGAATAACCTAAACTGTTCTTATTTTGCAGGCTTTCTCCTCTTCAATTTTTGTTGTGTTATATTCATGCACATGCATACATACACACAAGTCTACGACACCATTTTCTGTTGAGATTCTCATCAGCTAAAAAGCATTAGAGCTGTCACTGATCAGAAACAGTACTGGATTGACTTGTCTGGTTTATTTCAGAAGCCTGAATTTTCAAGGATGTTGTCAAGTTCATTTTTATATACAACACATTGGAATTGGATCATGCTGCAATTAATTGGAAATTTATTTAAAATTGCATAAGACTTACAGGAGAAGGATCATGCACATCACAAAGTACCAATTCATTTTATAGAACTAAAATTCTCTCAAGGGTGTCCAAAATCCACACAATTTTTCATTGATGTTTGCAACAGAACATTTTCGTTAACAGATATTCAAATGAAAATATACATGTCCAACCATCTATTTAATGAGTTCATATGCAAAAAGTATGATGCGTACACATTAACCTATCAAAAACTGGAAAAACTAACTCTTAAACCGACCAGTACAGACCACATGTTTGCGGAATAAAGTTTTATAACTGTGCTTTCAGAGCTACACGGACGAAACCAAGCACTGGAAATCAAAGATGCAGAACTAAGAATGAAGACTGAATAAAGGAACGGTAATAGTTTGAAGGTCTCTGCAGAAAGGCTACCACTAGAGAATAAATATTTCTCCAAAATTACAGTGGTATAGATTATCTACGGGAAAAGGCTGTGGAACCTCCACCACCTGCCGTGTTAAAGGTCAAGCTGGACAAACTTTCATAAAGAATCTTATATAAATATAGTTGGTTTAGTTTTGGGCACGGAGATGCAGAGCATCTCTGACTTTCCTAGGAGATCGATTTTCTTGTAATTCAACATATTTTTTAGTATTTTATACTGTTGAGACATTTTTATTTAGGCAAAATTTGCATGCGTCTTTTTGTAATATAATATATTGCATATGCTGTCATTCGACTGGCAGTAACAGCTAACAAATACTGTTCTAAGAGATATGTAAATGTCCTTAATAAATCAATACATTCATAAACTATGCACTTGAGAAATATTAACTTGAAACATTAACGTGTTACGGAGATAAAAGTCAATTTTTCCATGGGGAAAAAATGCAAAACCTAGTGGAAATTCAGAATTCTCCACACGCGAGAATTAGTAAAAACGCACTGCTGAACAATAAAAGAGTATCTGAGCGTTCATTTAGAGAGGCAAAGTGACTTTAACATCTTAATAGGTTGAAGTAATAGTGACTCCTAAACTTTCCGAAACAACATATCACTTGAGAGAATTCCCTTTTATTTAGCTCTTCACAGATCTGGCTTCTGAGCCTTGGCTCTAGTTATTGTCACTGCTTCTTTTCCACGAGTTTTGCTTTCTTTCATTCATTTATTCCTCAAACTGAATTCTTTCCAGTCCTTACCTCAAAACGATATACAAAGTATCCTGAAAGCTTCTTAATATATCTTTAAAATCACAAGCCTATGTTTACAACATAAAAGAATACCTTCCAGAGAAAAATGATTAAGATGCGGTGAATCTAGTACAATGCCTTCATGATGGGCAGAGTAAGTAGCAGAGGAAGAATCAAAGGTATTTTTAATTATATGCAATTGGCTGTGTTGGATAAAATTCTGAGGTAGCCTGGTTAAATGTTTCAGGCTCTGATAATGCTCTTACCACACCCAGAACAGTATTTTGTCATTGGCTCTGGAAGCATTAGCAGTTTTACTGATTACTGCAGTATGCAAACTAGCACAAACCAGTGCCCGGAACCCAACATTTTTTAAACTGTCCACCCTGGAGAAAGTAGTAGCCTTTACTCTGAGAAGATATTAGGGCATTAAGTACATATTAAGGAAAAGTCAAAGACCTATATTTTTCAAAACTGACATGTGTTGATTAACTCTTTGCAGTTAGCGAAGGCCAGATGCTCAAAAGTAAGTGCAGCAAAAGCAATTACTGCTCTTCTATTTAAATAGCTCAGTAATTACAGCATATGCACAAGACATGTAAATCATGGAAAAGGATCCACTCCTTTAAATTTACATTGCCTAATTCAGGCCTTATTTTGTCTAAACTTTAGGTAAGTAGCTCTGGCAGTTAATGTCCTAAATAGGCATCTAAGTTTCCTCTCCAGTCAGTGGAAAGAAGCACATGCGATGGAAGACCTGCAAAAATAAGTATTCCACATAATAATATTCCACAACTCCCTTTCTCCACTCACAAACTGTCTAGATTAACAGGTAATCCAATCCACTGGATTTCTGTGCCTATTCCTCTACCCACTACCTACATCCCCACAGGACATAATTCTGGAGTATGAAGCTAGCACTGGTAACCATTTTTATATAATAGTTCATTAGTGGTAGCACTTGAAGTCAACTCTGCTGAGCAGGGCTTATGTCCAACACCATCTTGAGATATTCCTTGACAGAACAAGGAACCTGGTCTTTCATAGCTGCTGGGCTATCATGCAAAAAGAAGGTACCTTCACCTCTCCCATAACTGATGGCTAGTGGTAGCTATAATCCTGACAACATCTAATTTTTGCACTTAGTGTGCCGCGGTTGTCCACGTAAGCCTGAGACGTGCTGGGCTCTATAGAGGACACAGGTAGTTATTGCCCTCAGGCAGGCCTTTCTGAGCATTTGTGGATGACTACAGTAGTATGATCACACAGCTTTCAGACTTAGCAGGGAAGTGCCCAGTTCAAGAGCTGGGTAAAGCTAGAAAGTAGGTGAACCAAATTGCCATTTGGAGGGTTTTAGGCAGACAAAAGCTCCTTCATAGATTAATTTCCTGTTGAGTCCGAAAGGATATAAACACAAATCTACTAATTCTGCAAAGAGTACGCTCACCACTAGGCTACTTTGGAAAAGCAGAAGGCGTTTCTTAATGTCTTCATGTTGTATAATTCCATATTAAATGATGGAGGGAGAGCACTCTCCTTTGTAGTCTGGTCAATAGCGTCGGGATTACTCACAATGATTATAGCCAGAAAGGGAATGATAAGAAGTAACATTTTTATTCTTAATATAAAGATAAATGTATTGGTTATAATAGTACTGTTTCTCTAAGAAGGTCACAAGAGAGCAACAAAGAGAATAACATTGAGATATTTCCAATTTACTATTTAAGGAACAATCATTCCCAGCAAAACCTATAATGATTTGTGTAATTTCTTTAATTGAACTCTTATGGATTTTTAGGTGCCAGTGACTAAAAAAGCCACTGATATTTCTCCCAGATTAAGTAAAAGACAGACATGAAATTGCTCTGATCTTACAGTTAGCTCAGTTCCTCCCCCTTCTTTCCCATAAAATGCTTAAAAATTACATCTTTCCCATGATCAATCTTTACCGTCATAAACGTTCGCAGGGTAATTTGTTCTGGAGCAGGATGCCTGCATTTTGTTTGCTTTGAAAACCAGACTGGCTCTGAGGCATTTCCTCTTGGCACTAATAGGATCTAAGAGATTTAAATAACATAATATAACACAGTCTTGAGCAAAATATCTTAAAGTTAAATCTGAGCACTATTTCAGCCCATCAGTGATATAAAAACGTCTACAGAAAATTTTAAAAGAAAAATTACTGTATTTACAGGTATTTGGAAACACTGAATTACATATATTGATACACTTATCAAATGTGTCACCAACAACTGATATGTCTCAGCAGTATAATCTACCTTTTAGAAAATGTGAGCTAACAAGAGCATAGGCTGAGAGAACCTTTACCGGAAGAATCAGTCATTGGCTCAATATTTAAGAAAAGCTCATGACTGATTTTCCTTATGTATTAGATGCGAATAAACTTATTCATCCTAGAATGCTGCAAAGTTAATTAATATGCGATTATAAAGCAATTTTCACTCCCATCATGGTGACTGCTGTTAAATACTTACCAATTACAACTGCATTTTATTTACTGAGATATATTCCATTCATATTATCTGTCACTTTAACAAACTTTAATAACGACATACACCTCTGTAAATATGTAAATATGTAAATAAGTTATTACTAGCACAGCCTTTTGATGCTATTAGGAAAGTTTACCAAAGCAACAACAGTGAATGCTTAAGTCAAGGATTGAGAAGAATCCCCTGTATTTTGAAATAGTTATAAAAGCCTGCCCCAAGGTTTTCTGGCCTATTTTTGACATCAAACACAAAGATAAAAGAAACAGATTTCCATAATTTGTTCTAAATTAAAACATTAGTTTTGCAACTCTGTAAGCTCTTAGCCCAGCAATAATAGAATGGCAGCTGAAGTACGGCTATTTTTCACAGATATCTCATTTCTGGTATTTTTGTGGATTTCAGAATATGTGAAAGTCATGGTTAAAAAGTGCTCAAAACATAAGCACAAACCTATGCAGAGAACCCTTTGTTGTCCAAACAATATGAAACCTCACTTAGACTGTTACGCCACAACTGTTATGTCTGCAGAACCTAAAATCTAAATTTAATTTCCTTTTTCATTTTTAATTAAAAATAATTGGGTCTAGCTATGAATTTCAATAAGGCTTATCCATAGCTACTTTTAATTTTATTAAAATGCTTAGTAATGCACTATGAGAACTCCTTATTAAGCTTTTAAAAGTATAAAATTCAGCAGGCCTGTGTGTTAAAGTTTTGCTAATAGAAGAAAGGTTTTAAACACTTGTAAAGTGAACATTAAAAGCAGGGGCGTCCAATGCTCATAAGCTATTCACCTACTGACATGAAGTACAGATAGCCACAGAGTAAGCACAGTTTGAAGTCCAATCCTGATTCACATCACTATGAAGTGTCAAATTGTATTTTGAAGCAATGAGAGAAGATAAATACTTGTCCACAAAATCAGAATACCAAACTCACTCTAATCACACTGTGCTTATCCACAACTCTTTTTCATATGGATCTTTTCTTCTTTCACCCTCTGTAAACCTCCTGGGTGCTATAAAGAGATATCTTCAACTTTGCTTTCTAAACTTTACTGGTGACACAGTGAATGTCATGAAAAAAAGTTGACAAAATTGCTGGTGAACAGCACTGCTGATGAACAAAACTGTTTTGGTACCAGAAAATCAGAGTTGACCTTGAGAAAGAAAAGGAAAGAGGTGTCACTTGAGAAAACTGATGATGAAGAGTGCATGCAAGACCATCGGTTTCAGAAGTTCCCAGGCAGAGGCTGACATGTTACTGGTCAGATCTGAGTAATGATATTTCATTAGTAAGTTTAATGAAGCTACTGATATAATATGGACACAACATTCACTTGATGCTTTTGTTTCAGCAGTGAACCTCTTTTTTTCCACATGACTTGAATGTAAATTGTAATTCTAAAGCTTCAGTCCAGAACTACAGATGGTCTCACACCTCTTAGCTGGCCAATGTCATAACTTTCATACTGTCCAACAATGAACCTTAATAAAATTGACCAGATATTTTTATGTACAATTTGAATACATGCAGGAATAAGCTTAGATCGATGTAGTCATTTAAGAAAAATGTATCTTCCAACAAAAAAATTCAAGTTTAATCTCTACAAAAGAGTCTACAAAAGCAGCCACCAAAATAGTATCATTTTGTTTTTGCACATGAATGTTTATCTTACACTTCATTACTTCATAGACCATAAATTTGCTTTTTTAAAACTAATTTTAATTATGCTATTATTTAGCTAATAATCTTACTAATAATCCCCATTCTTTTACACAGAAATTAAACATTCAGGAAGCAAAGACTGAAAAAAGGCAACAAAACACTTCAGTGCATGATTCCTTTCCTAATCTTAAACTTTCTAGATACAATGTAAGGCAGTAGAGTGTATTGCCACTCCTGAGTTAAGCAGGGCCATTCTGTCTTGCTAACAGCACCCTCTGGGTTAAAAATAACGCAGTTATTTTTCATCTTATAATAAGATTAATAACTCCTTAACAACTGTCTTCGATGTACGCTGCTTATCAGATAGGATGATATCAAATAGGAACCCAAGTTGCATATGATATTTAGTTTAAAAAAAAAAGTGATTTCCCTATCTCGACATGCATTACTAGTAAGTATGCAGGATAATTTGGGGAAAATTTGAAAGTTTCATAATTATTCAAAATGCAAATGAAATAGTATTTCCAAATATTTTAGTATAGATTTCATAATACAGATTTAAAAGTAGCTTTTAAATGAAATAAGGCTTAAAAATCCTGGTAACTGCAATTATGAATTCAGTCTTAGATGCAAGATAAGATTTAAAAGTAAATGGTGCTGTATAAACATTTGTGAGGGAAAATAACTAGTTGAGGGTGGACTGCTACAGTTCTGGAATACAGAATAGCATCAGCGCTCCACTCGCGTTCAGCTTTTAGACTATTGGATTGCAAAGAATTCCCTGGAGTGGAATGACCAAATACTATTTAACTAATTTCACTGATTCTCTTTGTATTATTATCATTTGCATTTTGATAAAATATCTTTAGGAAAGTTACACTGTAGCGGATAACGTGGTCTTCCTTCAGTTGCTTAAACATAAGCATCTAGTGCAATTTGAGATGCCCAAGGATACCTCACCTGTCCTGAAGCTGTCAGTGCAGCAGGTCTCCTGTAGGTTCTGTGTCTTACTTGCAAGTTTTCGATGGATGTCTTCTATCGGGGGGGGGGGGGGGGGAGATTCAGCTTCGTATTAACATACCTAGATTTAGATGTCTATTGGCAAGGTAAAGATTTGATGCAGTTGCCTAAATAGAGCAATTTACCACTATTTGAGATGTCAGATACCCTCTCTGGCCTCCAGCTGCCACTCTGGAAGGTTACAGGTCTCCTGTAGGTCCTGTATCATATCTGTTAACTCTGTGGATGACTCGGATACCCACAGGACACGTAAAACGGCACTGCCTTTAGATACCTGGATCAATCACAGAATCACAGAATGGTTGAGGTTGGAAGGGACCTCTGGAGATCATCTAGTCCAACCTCCCTGCTCAGGCAGGGTCCTCTAGAGCATATTGCCCAGGATCACATCCAGACGGCTTTTGAATATCTCCAGCGAAGGAGACTCCACTACCTCTCTGCACAACCCCTCTGCCAGTGCTCACTCACCCTCATAGTGAAGAAGTTTTTCCTCAGATTCAAATGGAACTTCCTGTGGGTCAGTTTGTGCCCGTTGCCTCTTGTCCTGTTGCTGGGCACCACGGAGAAGAGGCTGGCCTCATCCTCTTGACACTCCCCCTTCAGATACTTGTACACGTTGATGAGATCCCCTCTCAATCTTCTCTTCTCCAGGCTGAACAGGCCCAGCTCTTGCAGTCTTTCTTCATAGGAGAGATGCTCCAGCCCTCGAATCATCTTGGTAGCCCTCCGCTGGACTCTCTCCAGGAGTGCCATGTCTCTCTTGGACTGGGGAGCCCAGAACTGGACACAGTACTCCAGGTGAGGCCTCCCCAGGGCTGAGGAGAGGGGCAGGATCACCTCCCTCCACCTGCTGGCAACACTCTGCCTAATGCACCCCAGGAGACCATGGGCCTTCTTGGCCACAAGGGCACATTGCTGCCTCATGCTCAACTTGTTGTTCATCAGCACTTCCACGTCCTTCTCTGCAGAGCTACTTTCCAGCAGGTCAACCCCCAGCCTGTCCTGGTGCATGGGATTGTTCCTGCCTAGGTGCAGGACCTTGCACTTGCCTTTGCTGAACTTCATGAGGTTCCTCTCCGCCCACCTCTCCAGCCTGTCCAGGTCCCTCTGAATGGCAGCACAGCCTTCTGGGGTGTCAGCCACTCCCCCCAGTTTAGTATCATCAGCAAACTTGCTGAGGGTGCACTCTGTCCCTCCATCCAGGTCATTGATGAATATATTGAACAAGACTGGACCCAGGACTGACCCCTGGGGGACACTGCTAGCTACAGGCCTCCAGCTGGACTCTGCGCCATTCACCACAACCCTCTGAGCTCGGCCATCCAGCCAGTTCTCCATCCACCTCACTGTCCACTCATCTAGCCCACCCTTCCTGAGCTTACCTACAAGGATGTGATGGGAGACAGTGTCAAAAGCCTTGCTGAAGTCCAGGAAGAGAACATCCACTGCTCTCCCCTCATCTACCCATCCAATCATTCCATCATAGAAGGCTATCAGATTGGTCAAGCATGATTTCCCTTTGGTGAACCCGTGCTGACTACTCCTGATCACCTTCTTGTCACCTACAGGGTCACCTACAGCACATTGCACAGGATCGCGTCCAGGCGGGCTTTGAATATCTCCAGCGAAGGAGACTCCACAACCTCTCTGCACAACCTCTGCCAGTGCTCACTCACCCGCACAGGAAAGAAGTTTTTCCTCATATTCAGATGGAACTGCCTGTGTTTCAGTTTCTGCCCGTTGCCTCCTGTCACTCAGCACCACTGAGAAGAGTCTGGCCCCACCCTCTTCACACCCTCCCTTCAGATACTTGTACACATTGATCAGATTCTCCATCAGTCTCCTGTTCTCCAGGCTGAACAGGCCCACCTCTCTCAGCCTTTCTTGAGCGGAGACATGCTCCAGTCCCCTCATCATCTTCATAGCCCTCCGCTGGACTCTCTCCAGTAGTGCCATGTCTCTCTTGGACCGGGGAGCCCACAATTGGACACAGTACTCCAGATGTGGGCTCAGCAGGGCTGAGTAGAGGAATCCCACCTGAGATGTCTTATCAACAGAGGTAATGAAGCCAAGACGGTGGCTCAGCTCACAGAAACAGATGCTCAGCTGAATCCCTCTGGGTTCCACAAACTGCATTAACTAGATCTCTATTGACTATAATGGGTGCCAAATGTAGAGCTTATTAAAGAACCATACCCTCTGTTACAACTAGCAAGAAAAATATTATCCCAAACAAATTATTTTACAAGGCAGAATATGAATATATCATTCCTACTTTGCAGATTGTCCCAGTTTCTGAAAGCATCGTAAAGTGTTTTATCTGTGAGTCTAATTTATTTTCCAGGTCCTATTATCCAAAAGAATGAAAAAACAAGCGCAACACATCTTGTGACATAAAACTCCTAATGCCATACTGGTTAAGACGCACAAGTCTGAGTGAACAGTAACAGAGGAGCACTTACCTTTGCCTTACCACAACTAGAGATCACATCCAGAGCAGAGTCTGGATGCACCATACTCTGTTAGCAAGCATTACTTGCCACCTAATTCAGCAGGAAATTACCATTTTTATTGTATTACAATACAGAGTTTTATGGCTCATGGTTCTGGTGGCAAATGAAAATAATGATCTATTAGTTACTTTTTTCCTGAACTGTCAATGATCGACACAATTTTAACAGTAGGTATTTCTTCCTATTTAGATTATATACGTATGTGAAAAATAGCATCACATTTCTTTGTGATTTAAAGGAAGCATATTTCAGAAGGAAAGTATCTTTCACAAGTTACTATTCTCACCAGTCTAATTTCTGTTCAGGATTTCAAAATTATCTCCTCCAAAAAATATTCATAATTAAGCTGAAACATCAGTAACATTTACTTTGCGATATTAATATCACAGAGACAAATTCCCATTCAGTTTCCTAATATTTCAATTAATCTGAAGATATATTACAGGGCAGTCCTTGTGGGTACTCTTCTGTAAAACAACAATATGTCGCTGAAAGCACAATGACTTCAGCTCATTTTTCATTCCTGCGACATATCAGAGAACTACATCCCCTTTGCACACAAGATGGTAACTCTGGACAGGCGCTGCTCAGTCCCAATCCTGAGATTAGAATCACTGCGTTCAGAAATTTCACCTTTATCTCTGGGCCTAGAAACTCAACCCGTCTCGAGCGTAAGTTCAGCTTTTCACCGCTATCCCCATTTCCGCTTAGTGTGGTTCTCATACAGTCTTCATAGCCTTTCTAATGGAAGAGGAAGAAACATACATTCCCTTGCTTGGCTCGAGGAGGAAAGAAGTCTGCCTTTGCACTACAGAGAGACCTAACACCATTTTCTTCTAAAGAAAAATGTGTTTCTAGCAGCAGGGTGTTCTCCAAACTAACTTAACATTTCTAAATATTTGCTTTTATCACTCCTTGGCCTCCTAGATACTCAATATACATGAAACACTAATAGGACTGTGATAACATAGAGCTCATCTGTCTTCGCCACTTGTATTGTCCCTAAAAGGGAGCAACCATCCACTGCAGATACAAACAGCAGATACACGGCACAGTCAGGCTTCAGGCAGGTGGGGAAACACCCAAGCCAGCAGACTGTCAGACAGACAGTTGGAGAGGTAGGCAACACCTCTTCGTGGATCTGTCTGTCATCAGTCATGACGCAACATACCACGTTTCTTTCCAGTGCTTGACTTTAACAAGAACTAGTCAGCACTGATCTATTTTGATGTACTAAAAGACAGTTTGGCCAATCTATGTATGATGTACATGTTTGTTCTTAATTTTAGCAACATACAACAGATGAACACACATTTTTTCCCATCCCTACCCTAAGAGACAATTCCAAGCTCACAACAATTATAGAATATATAAATAAGTTCAAAAATAAAACATTTTGTTTAACAAAATAGATTAAAAAGATAAAAATATTAACTAAAGAATTAACAGTCCTCAGCAAAATCTACTTCCCTCTACCTCCCTTCCAACTTCTCACACCACTACAAATTACTGAAAGTTTCCACAACAGCTTGTTCATAGTCTTTGATAATTTTTAGGACTTTTTAGGTACTATCATAAAGAAAGTTTTATTCAAAGCTTCACTTCTTAGTCTGCTCAAGATGTCCTCCCAATTCAAGAATGGAGCAAATTAAAAATCTACGTGGAGGGTGACTTCGGCTCCAAGGCAAACTTAGGTATTGTAAACTACTCAGGGAATGGTGTATGAACAGCACATCTATTTGTTTTCAGGATGACGCCATTTGAGCAGCTCTTCAGCTCTCACAAGTGTTGTTCTGGATAGTCTCCATTACCACGTACATCACAGATTTCTTAAAATTGCATCCCTCTCCCTAAACGTTCTTGGAGTGGTTCCAATACAATGTAGTAAATTTTCCACTCAGTTCAGGTGGATAAAAATGCAGTATTTATGTCATGCTTAGTCTTTCAGATGCTATACAAATCTTGATATAAACAAAACTACCATGAAGCAGATTGTGTACAGCATAATACAACTATTATAACTAAGGAAACATTAGCATAGAAAGTGAGGCTGTATTTCTCCAACCTTGAGTATTTAAGACTAGCTTATTGAATCCATATTTAACAAACTTTATTAGATAAACAGCAATGGATAATTAGATATTCAGAAATCTGTGCTTTCAGGATTCTTTTTAAAAATGACAGAGGATACCTAATTTTGTGTATTCCACTTGAACTCCTCTGGTGAATAATTTGATGAAACCAAAAATCGATACAGGTAAAGTTCAGAATTGAGCAGTTGTTGGCGCTGAGCCCTGAGTTGAGTTGAGAAAGAATGATTTTATCTTTTAAGAATCTGATAACATAGGCAGATGCTTTATGGAAAATCACTTACATATATGTTATGCATGTACATTTTGACAGACCTGAAAAGATTAAGAAAAAAGGAAAAGTTAAAACCACGGTGGAGTATGCGTGTAGGGAAGACAGCAAGGAAGAAAATGGGGAAACTAGGAGAAAGATTGTACATGATTTGCTTTCTATATCACTCTTGCAGTAGTTCTAAATAATCTATTAAGTTATGTAAAATAACCAAACATTCCAGCATCAGACTGTTCCCAGTGAAATGACCAACTAAACACAACACTTCTCACAAGTTATGATATGCTGAAAAATTACCAATTTACAAGTCTGTATTTAAACTACTAAATAGATAAAGTGTGAACTTCCATTGATTTTGAACTAGCTTAGTCATTTCCACGCTGCATTTCTCCACCAGTCTTGCACAGATTTAAAAGAATATATAAAGCACTGTGCAATGGATAGTCATCTTTATTGTTGCTAGGTATGCAGTACTAAATATGAATGAAGTACTTAGTATGAAAAATATGAAAATAAAAATCAAGACGCAGCTTTTGATTCAATGCCCTGTAGAATTAATTAGTTCCATGGGTTGATTATGTAGTGCAGAATATGTAATTTTATTAGTTTTAAATGTACTCCTTAATTTTACCACTGTCTGCTTGTTTTATTATTTTTCAAAAGGGTAAAAAGATACAATTGATTAATTCTCCTGAATACCTCACTAAAATATGACTTCAAACCTCCTGTACAATAAATTATAATTGTTTTTGTATAATCCATTGTAAGTAATGTCATGGTTAATTGTATTTTTTATTTCACTAGTTTTTTAAAAGTAAAATGACTAAGTGCACACATTACTTCTAGTAAAATTAATTTATTTTTTCCTATCTCATACTTACCAAATAAAATAGATTTTGATAATGTGTTATCACTATTTTCTCTTATCACCTAGTTACCTAAACACATGGTCCCTTTGTACTTTATGCTGAACTATCTACAGCAAATGATAGCTAGTGTCCTGTCCTAAAAGTCCTACCCATTAAGATATTTACCCAAATGTAGGTGCAACTGACTCTATTCTGCCCAGCTTCTCACAATGCATTTTAATCTGGCATTTCACATGGTTCCTGAACAGCTGTTCCTAATCACAAGTTAAAGATAGAAGGAAATTTTGCCAGCATGCAGCCTGCATCCTCATCAAAATCAGTACCGTTCATTAAATCTGGTCTTACTGCTGTTTCAAAAGCACACACCATCTATGATTGTTTTCAGCATAACCAGCCTTTAAGCCATAACTAGGTTCTGCTCCTTACTTTGTCGCTATTCATTTTCTTTGCAGCCTTCTATGAAGAATCTTATCAAAGGCTTTGTGAAGTTCCTAGCACATTATGTCCAACTGGTAACCTTTATGCACTTTACCACTTTTTCAAAGAACTCTGGTAGGCTGAAAAGGCATACTTTTCCTTAGAGAAAACTCTGACACCTTCAGCTGATCATATTATACAAATGATGTACTGTGTGGCTTGAACTAGAACTTAGTTTACCTGAAATGACAGAGAATCATACCGGACTGTAATTCCCAGAATTTCCCCTGTCTGATTTTACAAGAATAGTATCACATTGGTAATCTTGCAGTCTTCTAGAGCAATTACTGGTTTAAAAAATATGGCATGTTGTGCCAGTTCGTCAATTCCAGAAATGGCTTTGTTCAGAATATTTAAAATTTGCATAATACTCTAAAGTACATATGACACTTTGTGGTCTATGATCACATATAACAGATAAAGTCTCTGCCCTTTGAAATTTATAACCATAAAGGCATTTAAAGGAACACTACCTAGATCTAATTCACTTCTAACCTTATTTCAGATGACTATTTATATGAATAGAAATAATATATTATTCAAGCAGATGTTTTATGAAATACAGTAATTTTGATTCTCACTTAGGGGAGCAGAGAAGGAAGAATTAAAACAATTACAGCATGCAACTAGAAACCCATATTATATATAAAGTTGCATCACCAATATAATTTCCCATAACATGAAAAACTGATACCTACTTTCTTAAAAATTAGGGAATCATTCAAAACAAAAACAAAACCATATGTAGATCTATTCTTAAACTATTGTGCTGCAAATGAGACTATCCATGTCAACAAAACATACTCACAAAGCCATTTGTTCACTATAATTTCATGGCAGTTTTCAAAGGTGTAATTCAAATATCAAGCTTAAAACTGGGATTGATTCCTTGCTGAAAAACAGGTAGCTCAGGATCACACTACTTTCTGTAAGCGCCTTAGGGGTGAGACACACATTATAGTTAAAATGAGCACTCCAGCTTTTTTGTTACTGGCATCTTTTCCGCCTATTGACAGGAGAGAAAGTGGCTTGGAGCAGAGGAAAAAATGACCTGAAGATCCTACTGGACTAGGGAATAGTGGTCTTCTCTGGCAGTCATTTCTGAAACCACTAGTTGGGGAAAATGAACTAAAGCAGCACAGAACAGAAGCAATAAACTGGCAGTTTTATCTTAAAGCAAATAAAAATATATACGTGACTACTGAGGAGGAACTGTTTAGGCACAGAAAGCTACAACATCTGCATAGTTATACCAAGATGTAAGTGCTCACTGGAATCTGATTCTACATTTTTTTGCTGGTGACTGACCACTGCATCATACATACTGCACCAGTTTATACCATCTGCTACGCTGTCTTTAGACAGAAGTGATTTGCTGTGCTCTTTTTACAAGTTGCTTGGCTAACTACTGCTTGTCTGTTGTTGCTCTCCCTACGTACATATAGCATTTTTTATACATAGATACACATATATATTTTATATATACACATGTCTATGTACTCACACACTCGCTTTAGTTTTCCCACACTACTCCTAGAAACAATGGAATAAACTTAAAGTGAAAAAGGAAATAATTTGCTTGCTTTAGAAGAAACCACTAAACAAAAAAAAACAGTTGACCATGTGAAGAACGTACACTGACAGCCCCCTCCTGTGTTCAAAACAGTGTAAAACTGAATGCCAGCCTAAGTTAGTAAAGCTTTAGTAATAGACTTTGAAATGGGAAGGGAAACTAGAGGGGGGAACAGGATGGAAGAATCATGTTTTGTGGAACATGGGTGTTTTTACCCCCACCTCCCAGCACATCACTACTCCTGTGACTAACTGCATTCACTGTAAACCTTTTGTGGGTCATGGTGAACAACAACAGAAACAGATTGCCAGCTACTGCTGTTTTTTGTTTGCAATTGCCTATAAGCCTATTTCTACGTAAACTCTGGTCTCTGAGCTACTCTGATACTTTCTTGCTTCTGAGCAAGGAATGTCTCTGTGCGCTTCTTGATTGCTTAAATTCCTTCATATATCTTCATAGCTCGCTTGTCAAGTACAAAATCTGGACTCTTTATTGGCATTCTTATTTGCTGACTTGAAGACAAGTCCATTTGAGAAATATTTCTGTCTTTTACTTCTCCATCACTGATAATTGCAAATTAATGCAAATGTGATCAGGGTCAATCCTGAAGGAAGAAAGTAATGGAAGGAGTAGGGCAATAACAACATCAGCAGAACAGTAAATGTTTCCATTTCATAAATCATAAATAACCTTTGCTCATTCAATCCTCATAAAATTTAAAATTTTGTTTGTTTACAGGAATGTGGTCGTATCTGGGTGCAAAAATACCTAAAATGAAAAATAAATTATGTTAGTATAATTTTTCTTATTCCTCTTTTTTGTACTGTAATTTAAAGGTTTATAATAATGGAAAGAGTATACCTTAAAGAATGCAATTATCAACACCCAAGAATTCATGAGTATGTCTTTGTCTTTCAAGAATAAATCTAGACTTATTAGGAATGTGTTTCAGAAGTGGAGCTATTCATTTATTCTAAAATTCTTAGTGCCATAAGCCAAGTCACATGTGTAGAGCTTAAGCTGAAGGGTAAGCAAACACTACTAACCACACTTCTGACAAGCAAAAAGGGAAGTCAAAGTTATAAAAGATAACACCAAGACAGCTAAAGCTAATGAGTTCATTTTTTTAATTTCAATCTTTGTAAAAAATAATTATTGCTTTAAGGAATAACACAATAAGACTATCGACAAAAGAGTAAGATCTTGGAGGAGATTTGGGAACGAGCAAGTTAAAGACTACCTAGATTAATTAGATGTTTTCAAATAGGTTGAACCTCATGAAATTTATACTGGACTCATCTAGGTAAAATATGGCACAAAGTTTAAACAAATAAACACAGCTACAGCTGTGCTTGTATGCAGAGCTGATTTCAGTTCTCTCTCTCTGCACCGCAGTCCAGAGACGGCACAGCAGTGGCACCAAGTCTTACGTTGAGTATCTCGGTAGCGCTTCTGGAGCTGTCAGCAGAACCCCTGCAAGTGGGGCTGAAGAGACTGCAACAGCCTTATTGCAGCTGGTAAAGCAGGAGAGGAAAGAAGAGAGGGGGGAGGCAAGGAGGTAGTGCCAGAAGTCTTCAAGGGAGAAAAAAAGGAAAGGAATTCCATTCGGTGGGAAATGGAGCATAGACCCCCCTTTTTTTTTTTTTTTTTTTTTTTCCAAATGCTACCAAATCCACTACTATAGTAAAAACGTGGAATAAGAGCTCTGTCAAGAATACTCACAGACTCAAGCTGAAATCGCATGTACATAAGATATTTCCTATTCAAACTTTTGGGGTATTCTATCGAACTTTCAGTACCATACTTGATTTTTTTTGTATAAAAAGTACTTAAAGTTCCATCCTTTCAAATCCCTTGTTTCCATTATTTCTCTAAAATTTAATCTTTAAACTGTAATTTATCGTTATAACGGTGGACTTAAGAGATGTTCTGATGGGGACTTTTCAGAGCGAAGATCAAACAAAGCTTTATCACTACAGTTTGTAAAACATAAAATAGACATTTGACTTATTCCAAATGCAATTATCTCTTCGACTGCTATGAATACAGGCTCATCGCTGGTCTCCTTTAAAAGCTCAGGTTAAAGAGCCCATATTTATTGGTGTCATTGAGATAATTGCATTTGATTTTCTTGCTGGCTGCAAGAACTTCCAGTAACAATTTTATGATCTGATTTAATGTATAAAAGATTAGCAAAACGTGACTTGGCGAGTGGCAGTTTAAACACTGCCTGCAGCCCATCATGCCTTAAAAGACATAATACGTTTTTTAAATAAAACTCCAGAGATGAAATGCTGGCCTACTTCCTGCAGGGAAAGACTCCAGCATAAAGAAGTCAAGATATTGTCAGGAAAAAAAATAATAATAATAACATATTGAATATGAAGAGCCCTTATGCCAAACAGGAATAGGCACCCAGCTGGCAAATATCATCATCACTAGAGATTAACGCAAGTCCAAGCTGCATTAGTTTTAATGTGAAGCTATTTTTCAACCTTCTGCACTAGGTTAGCATTTTGCCCTGCTGAATCCGGAGATACAGTTCCACCGTGGGAAATGAAGAGAATTACACAACATGGATCTCATCACGAGCAGAAAACTATATGCTGGAGGAGGGCACAGAGGCCACAGAGCAGGCACCCGCAATGTGGAGTCAGCGAACGGGGAACTCCTCCGTGCTGTGGCATCGTTCAGTATGTGAGCGGGGAGAGCAGCAGCTGTCACTTGCTGTTATGATTCTTGGAGCCACAGAAATCTAAAGCTTTTACCATTTCCTTTCTGCATCCATCCATCCATATTAGTATGAAAGACTTAAATGGCACGTGCTGGAGGCAAGAATACTTTATTCGGTCTGCAGATTTGCAGGACTAGCCTACTCCCATCCCACATGTAATGAACAGCCTCTACAGGATGCATTCAGAGGTGTGGAGCTCTCTTGTAATTTAATCCCAGACATCGACCCAGGATGACTTTTTGTCCCTTCCTTTCCCCCCCTTCTCTTTTGTGTTGTTCACCAAGTCCCAAATAAAAGCAAGGAAAGGCAATACAGATCCTTTAGATTAAATTGGCTGTCCAGTTTCAGCCATCACAACTGGCTTTACAATAAATATTTCTGTCACATTTGTTTCAAATATAGAAAAAAAACTCAGAGCTTAAACATGACTTTACAGTTTCAAAGTAACTAATCTGGTGCTGCCAACATCACATTTCTGGAAAGCAGGAAAATAAAGCTAGGCATTCAGGATTCTGAAAAAAATATAAATCTGTAATTATTAAGGAAATTTTTGTACTCTAAACTCTTAGTATGAGGACTCTGCTATCCAGCAGAGCTTCAGGCAAGTTGATATGGTTGAAACAGTCTCTGTAATAATAACTCCTGATCCCAGTAAGTAGACTACTTCTCTGCTGTCCTACACTTTTGCATAAACACTGCTTTCTACTTTTTGCAGAAGAAAGGGAATAAAGAAATGCCTTTAGAGTACCACAGTAACAGAATTTTCAACATTGATCTACCTATTCCTTGAGAATATATATTTCCTATAAACCTTCTATACCATACTACTATTCCAAAGCACTAATAATCTGCTTCTTTTCTGCTTGATTATTCTTCATTCTATGAAAATTTCTGTTCTTCAGAACTAGCATTCTGGTACTCACAAAAACTCCTAACACAATATAACGTTGTAACCTTGCTCCAAGGTACAAACAAAATAGTCTACCCTGGATATGGTAGCCAGACACTACCTAGCTCATATAAAGACAGACCTGTAAAAGCTTTTTTGTTTGTTTTTAAGTGAAAAATAATGCTTTGCAGGTTACATTTTAGGGTAATGTTAAATTAATAACAAACAAGAAATTAAACCCGTACATCTTCCTTTAAGCCATGGTAACCTGATAGCCTGCTATGATAAGATGACTGGCTTGGGGCATGAAGCAAGAGCAGTGGATGACCTCACTTGACTTTAGCGAGGCTTTTGACACAGTCGCCTGTAACACCTTCATAGACAAGCTGAAGAAGTACAGGCTAAATAAGTGGTTAGTGAGCTGGATTGAAAACTGACTGAGCCAAGCTCAGAGGGCTGTGATATCAACAGCACAAAGTCCAGCTGGAGGCCACTCCCTAGGTGTACCCCAGTGGCTGATATTGCACCCTCAGCAAGTTTGCTGATGATACAAAACTGGGAGGAGTGACTGATACACCAGGGGGCTGTGCTGCCATTCAGAAGGACCTCGACAAGCTGGAGAGATGGGCAAAGAGGAACCTCATGACATTCAGTAAAGGCAAGTGTCAAGTCTTGCACCTAGAGGGAGGAATAACCTCATGCACCAGTACAGGCTGGGGGCTGACCTGCTGGAAAGTAGCTCTGCAGAGAAGGACCTGGAGGTCCTAGTGGACAACAAGGTGACAATGAGCCAGCAATTAGCCCTTGGGCCACAGAGGGCCAATGGTGTCCTGGGTTGTGTTAGGAAGAGCACCGCCAGCAGGTCGAGGGAGGTGCTCCTCCCCCTCTGCTCAGCCTTGATGAGGCCTCACCTTGAGTGCTGTCTCCAGCTCTGGGCTGCCCAGTACAAAAGTGATACAGACTATTGGAGCAAGTCCACCAAAAGGCCACCAAGATAATTAAGGGACTAAATCATCTGTCATTCGAGGAGAGGGAGGACTGTTCAGCCTCCAGAAGAGAACTGGAACTGTTCGGCCTCCAGAAGAGAAGACTTGTCGGGAATCTTATTGATACGTTTAAATACCTGATAGAAGGGTATAAAGATAGAAGCAGACTATGCTCAGTGGTATCCAGTGAAGAAACAAGAGGCAATGTGTAGAGACTGAAATAAAAAAAATTCCACTGAAACACAAGAAAAAGGTTTTTTACAGTGAGGCTCATCAAACAGTGGAACAGGTTGTAGAGTTTCTATCTCTGGAGATATTCAAAACCCAATCGAAGGATGCCCTGGGCAAACTGCTCTAGCTGACCCTGCTTTGAGCAAGGGTATTGCACCAGACCATCTGCAGATGTCCCTTCCAACCTCAACTATTTTGTGTGAAATTTATGTGTTTATAGCTCCAGTGCTCCCATTCTAGCCAGCGGATATCAAGGGCTCAACTACTTTGTCTCAACACACGCATCCAGTGGCATTTGAAGCGCCTTGAAGTACACAGGATTATCTGCCTGGGGTGGGCCAGTATGACACAGACATAAGGGAAATCCTTATGCTGCTATCCAGCAGGAGGGCAGGTGATATACTCCAGTGCATCTCAACTGGTAGTAGACACCTATGTTTAGGCAAATTAAATGATGCCCCAGTCAATGCTTAAATTAGATGATTTCAATCTCCCTAGAACAGAAACCTAACGGCTAATCAGCTGAACTTCAAACACTATTCTGTTTGATTCAATGACATCTAAGTGGCTGAGCTTCCTCTTTTTTCATTGGGAGATATTTCAGAGTCTAGTAATTTTAATTGATAGGGATTTTTTTTTCTGACATAACACCTTTTTACTAAATTCATTCCCTAAATTCATCATTATAGCCCATAAACTGGAGGAATAAAGAAAAATAGAGTTTTCTATTGCGTCATATCAGTTTTAGCACCTCAGTGGGCCTCAGACTAGCTTAAGGTGCTCCCCTGAGTAATCTCTGAAGTATTTCAGAGTACTGAATGATACAAAAGATCAAAAGGACAACGAGAATTCATGTCTGCCCTGAATACACTGACAGAAGCTCACCCCTCTGTATCCTGTGGTTGATTTCAACTCCATTTCTGGCTAAAGCCAAGCCAGATCAGACTAGCAGTACTAGCTGAATTAATCTATAGCTTGTCTTTGTGAGAACGTCCAGGAGCACGAGATAGCTCGCTAGAACTGATACACCTGGAATAAACATCATCAGAACTGTTTGTACTGCTTTGTGTTTGAAACAAGAGAAGATTTTTCTCTGCATCTTCTTCTGGCTGCTCAGCTGGGAATGTCAGGAACTGCATAGGTTGCATTCACAAATATTTTCTCAGCACTTAGTACTCTTTTCCAGTGCATAACTGAAGAACTGATGATTTGATTTAGTCCTTCTTAGCACTTTCAGAAATTATTCAACAGCTTGAATACAGTCTTGCATAGATGGGACTTGTTGTTCTATATTGTAGCTTTAAAAGCTTCTAATCTTTCACACCTCTCTTTCATCCTGCTTCCATCAGAAGGCCAAAATTATACTCAAGTCAGCAGAAAAGAACTCCCTAGAGCTGCAAATATCAATGGTCAAGACTAGGAAACAATAGAGCAGGTTTTCAAATCCTTGAATTGCAGGCCAAGTGCCTCTGCCCTTCATGGATTTTTAATTTCTGGGAGTTTCCATGATCAAATCAAAGCCATTAGTCCCCCGGAAAACCTCTGGCCATTGCCTTAATAAAGGGATGATTTGATAGTTCCTTGTGTGATGACCTCCTTTTTAGTAAGTAGGCTGAAGATGAGGCACAAAGTCCAACCAGCTGTAACTGTTGGACCTTTAATTCTTCCCGTCAGTCTTGGGGACCAGCTTAGCCACAGTTTCTTGTCATATCAGTATTCATGCTCTTATTTATTTTGTTGGTCTTTACTACTTGAACTAACATTGCTTGTTCCTTTAGTTCTTCCTCTTAACACCACAGCCAAAGTCAACTGAGATTAATAAGAGCCTGTTCACTGATTTCAGTGCATCTGGTTCTTTTTAATTTATTATTATGTTTCTTAGCTTTTATGTAATGGCAGAGTTCCAGTTAGACATTTCTTTTAGTAATGGACACATATCATAGGTAACGAGGTCAAGGACCCTATAATTAAAATAGGGTTGAATTTCCCATTTTCTACTTATATTTCAAAATTTCTTCCCACTCTTGACAACATTTTTCATCTTCTCCAAGATCAGAACACCTTCTAACACAGTATCATCTGCAAACATTAGCAACGTTTTCTCTAGATCATTAACGATCATTTCAAATAAGGTGGAAACTCCCACAAGCAACATTACACTCCTGGAGAAGAACTCAGGAGGCTGACAACTCATTATCAGCTCCTATTCTGCTTGAGGAAGGCTGAAATATTGACTCAGAACCAAGAACACTGGATGGGTGAGCCTAACACCAGAGAAAAAGGGTGGATACTAGGAAGCTTATGTATAACTATTTTAATGGTATTATCAAGGAGACTTTTCTGTAATAAACAGATAACTGGACTAAGAGCAATAGTATCATTCTAACTGGACTAATAACAAAAACTGTTTGTTGTATTTTGGATGGGATTGTTAAGAAAAGGATTGGATTAACAACAAAGTTTTCGCTTCACATGCATATGGTACATTCTTTATCGTCCGTAATGAGATTTTGAGCATGGCAGCTTCTACACATTAAGATACTTTGGCAAATCTGCTCAGGAACTTGATGTTTTTGAAGTGTCCTAGTCCCAAGTCATGGATTCCTCATGCTCCTGAAAAGCCCTATTTCTAGCTCCCTGCACTCATTCTTTGAACGAGTCACATTAAAAAATGTAATATGTAAAACAGCAGCACATACACAAACAATTATAAAAGACAGAGGTTAAAAAAAAATCAAGGAAAAGCACCCTTAATCTTCTCATATCTAAGCTTAAATCAGAAACACTGTTGTCCGTTCCAGTATCCATCTCACTTGCTGTGAAATTTACTGATATCGCTTGTTTCATACCTTACTCCTTCATGGCATCCAGAAGAAAAAAAGAAAACTTATTTTGGTGGAATACGTTAGCTTTTATGACACATTCCCCCACCTCTTGGAAGTCCTCAAGAGGTTCTAGGAAGCTTTAGACTTTTTTACAGGACTAGTTGGTCAACTGCTTATCTTGGAGTTAGTTTATCCATTCATTGTTGGAGAAATGACTTGGAGAAGGCCCTTCTTCAACGTGGGAGTTGCTGCCCATACTTTTCTGACCAAATAACATTTTCTCTCCTCACTGAGATGTAAAACTCTCCTTCCCTCTGACTGTTCCCAATTGTTCAGTAAGCGTGCTGCCATGAAAAGGTCTCATATGAGCTTTGAAGAATATAAGAATATTGTTGTATGTTAACAAAGGTACTTTGTACAGCTATCTAACCGGAATATCAGTACATAAGTTACCAGCTTTCAACAGATAGCATGATAACAACGGGTTTGCAGTGACCGACCTTCAGCATTTTTCTTCTAAGTAAGCAAACACTATGGCTGGAAGGGATGCATATTTTTTTCTGAACAATACTGACCAATTATAAACATACACTCTGTGCACTGTATTTAATTTTACAAATGCAAAATGAGTCTTTAATTATATTTTAATAGTCTGTGTAAGCAACAGGCAAAGTTTTTTTATATGCTCTCTGAAATATAAACAGGAAATTCAGGTGCATTACACATTTCAGGAAAATCATATCTTTAGAATGGATTCTTAGAGTGAGGCTATGCTGAACACTGGCTTAAAAAAAAAGGCATTGTTTCAAATTATTCAAACAATCAATCACATAGTCAAGGTTTATGTTCAAAGACAGAACCTTTAAATGTCCAAAAAGGCCACTGAGACAACCATGTTTTCCCCATGGTAGTTCTTTTTTTTTTTTTTTTTTTTAATTAACTGTAGCATACTGCTTTTGCACTTGAGGCATGGAATGCATGGGAAATCAACATACTCTTATAATTTAAAGTAATATATGGAAGCAAGCCTACAGGTGCTTTTCTATCACCTGGCAAAGCTTCCAAGGAAAGTTGTATGGAGTGCAAAATAATTTTACGCAATGTTAACAAAAGATGTAGTCAGATATGGATTATACAGTGGAATTACGAAATCAAAAAAAAAATCTTAATCAGAAAGACAGAACTCAAACTGAACCAGTGTGAAGCAGTTATTTAATTTTAGCTTTCTAGTTTAAATGCGTTGAGTAAGATTGACTTCTTTACGATTCCTGTTTCTTTACATTTATGTTTGCAAAATAAAATAATTTAAGCACGAACCACAGAATGGCCAATGTTGGAAGGGATCTCTGGAGATCATCTAGTCCAAACCCCCTGCTCAAGCAGGGTCATCTAGAGCACACTGCACATGCATATGTTATTTTTGAGATGTTACTTTTCAGGTAAATTTTTTTGCAAACACATACATACACATACTCAATTAATGAATGAATATTTCTAAGAAAAAAAAATCTCCAAATCCCTCTGAAGTCAGAGCCCTCCTATAGTATTCTGCAGGATTTTGATCAGACTTTAAGACATTGTTAGTCAGAGGTTTGGGGCAATAATTGTTTTTTTTAGCTGAACTTTATGAAAGTTTTTTTTCTTGCCTTTCATTCTTTTGAGTCAGGAGATCTTTTTAAACAGAGTTACTTTGTTTTTATGTGGACTTCGCCATTCTATGCGAGTCTGATAAATGACGATGGGCTGAACATAGTTGTACTTCAAAGAAAACTTAAGTTAGAAGACAAAGGAGGCTCTTCTTTAGGGTACACTCTGAGAAAGATTATTTTTCTCTCCCCACAATCTCTGGCTCTTGCAAGGACCTCCTGAAACCAACCAATTATGTAGAGTTAATACTATTTGCCTCAATAGTACTGTTTTAACAGTAGGGTAGCGCTCTACCACTATTGTACAGCACAGAACTGCATTCTTTAGTGATGGAGTTTGGTTTCTAAATATAACTACATATGGCATAGTTATGGTATAACTTCATACTACCACGGGATGTTTGTCCATCCGGTATTATATATGCCTGAAGACTTTGTCCTAGTTCACATTTTTGTATAACTCTAGAAGAAAACTGATGTCAAACATAATGGAAAGTGAAGATCCCAAGATTGAAAGAAAACACCCGACATTAACATACACTCAGTTTCCATTGTTCTATGCATGCTCTGCACCAAATTGTAGAGGCAGAATATCATTGCCATGATCTTGCTCCCAGGCTGAGCAGGAGCAGCAAGTTTTGCAATAAAGCACTGCTTAATTCTTAAAGATGACCATGTTTTCAGATTCTGAAAAAAAATATACATTATCTCATGTCAAAGCAAAGATTCCCCAGAGGCAGGCAAAGCTTTAAATGTGGGAGTTGCACAGTGGCAGGACCACGTCAGCCACAGAGAAGTGTGCACCATAGTCTAATGCTAAATGGAGAACCAAAATCCCCGACTGGGTTCCCAGTAAATCTTCCCTGAAATGCCTCCGCTCTGTCCCACTGAAAGGTCAAGCAGAAGCAACAAGACAAGAGCATTGGGAGCAGGTGTTATAAAACAAGCACCCGACAAATCAGTTAATAAAAAAAAAAAATCTCCTGTTATTTTCCAGCATTCTCCGTAACATGTGATCAACAGCCAATAAGGTACAGTATAATAAGGTGACACCAGCTTTAGCTAAATCATTTCATTTATCATGGAGAAGAATTAACGGCAACAAAATAATACTTTTCAAAGAAAGTGTAGCTCTGCCTTTTGCCAAGCATCAAAAAGTCACCTTAGGCGTATATTTGCGTGGCATACCCTGGCCTACCACTGTTACTATATTCTCAATTTGAAGATGCATTTTCACAACTCCACCTGCTATTGATGCAGATAGTTTTTTTCTTTGCAGCTTCCATCACATTTAATGACATCTAAATGCATTTATCTTTTAGTCCTTTATATAATACTTTGCTTAAAACTTTCCTGCTTTGTGACCCGAAACCTTGTTTCTGCCCTTAGACACTGCTGCTACTATCCAACCTTCTGCAGTCTTTCATGACCTCAGCAAATAGCAGTATGAGGTTCATTCCTCCTCTATTCCTCAATTTTCTCACCTGTTCTCACTTTTTCTCCCCTTGCAGTTCATTTCAGCTACGTGCTCTCTTGTTTATGCTTCCTGCATGCTTGCACTTTCATCCTGGTTTCCCTTCCAATTAGTTCCAGCTAAATTATCTAGCTTGTCTCCTATCTGCCTTATGACAACGCTGCTCTATCTTCCCAAGTCATATTAGCTGTTCAGTGACGATTCTGCCCATTCCTTACTGACATGCTGCATCTCTGATCACCAATTTTGGGGGTCTTTTTGGTTTTTGTTTTAAATGTTGCTTAGTCACACACTTCAGCTCATATGGTCTTACTTGCTCTTCAGGGCATTCATTCAAACACCATCACCTTAGACACACTCTTTTGTTCTGTGCTCAAAAACTTTTCTGTTTCCTCAAAGAAAAATTGATATTACCTAGCCAGTGGTCTCAGCTCTTTTCCTCACTCCCTGCCAATCCATTATCATAGTCTTCACTGCAATCCTGTAATTCAATAATTCGAATATGCCAGTGTTTATTTAACTTCAAAAACCAAGATTCTGGTGTAAAGCTCATTTTATAAGCAGGCAGGTTGGTACTGTATCTTAGCTCAACTTTATGAGGTTGTAAAATCAGTAGTACAAAGAGTGATTAAAATGCATGTTTTACAACATAATGTATTTGACATTTAAGCCAAAACATCATGTGCGGGCACACAAAAGGTAGAACAAAGCCAGAAAAAGGCACAAGAAATTTGCTATTTAAGAAGCAAAAAACAAGGAAATGCCTAGAAAGGGATGACAACATGGAACAGGAGGTACCAGCAAAAACGGCTAGGTTATATTCTTTTACAGAAGAAAGAACAGTGCAGTCTAGACCCTGTTGGGTAGGCAAAAAGGCCTACACATCCAGACCTTCAGTAGGAAGCACTGGTTACTGGTTCATATGATTCCAGAGAAGATACTAACTTCCAAAAGATAGTAAAGGAAAGAACAGTTGCAGAGAGGATAGGTTCAATAAAACCGAAAAAGAGCAAAGGTTATCAAAGCTAACAGTTGCAACATCTGTGTCAGTGGAAAGCTGCTTTGTGGACATGTTCAGGAGATGCAGGTTACTGAAGTGAAATTGTGAGTGAGTAGGTAATATGAACACAATATGAGCAGAATAAATCTTTGGGGGCATCTCCAGAACAGACTCCAAACTCTGCCACTAGCATTTGCAGGCACTCCTGCTGCGCAGTAGTCAGTTTCCTGACTGATGTTACACCTATGTATTGCCACGCTAAACTCACACAGCACTTCAAATGCTTCTCTTAGAGCCTGCAATCTAAATGAGACAAGAGCATCATATGACATAGGATAACAATTCAGGAAAGGGAAAGCGCAAGGATCATGAAAGATAAGAACAGAAGAAAGAAGGGCCTTGCTTAGATATATATGACAAAAAGAAAGTTAGCTTGTAAAATTAAGGTTTAAAGGGAAGAATCAGTTAAGAAAGAAAAATTAGATTGTAAAAAATAAGAAAGGAGAGGCCATATGGCATGTAGGAACATAAAGGAGGAGGAGCCATAAGCCAATATACGGGGCACTTGTTACAAAGAGCTCTACAAGAAATTTAAAATCCCTTTTTAATAAAGAACAATAAACAAAAATAGGAAGGAACTAATCATACCATTGGAGGTCAGTCTGTTGTATTGGTAAATCAGCTTTTGAATGAACTATGGGACTGAAATATGTCCATTGCTATGAGGATTAGTTCAACACACATTCCAAATACATCTTCAGGCACGATTCAGTTGCCGAACCATAGGCATCCACTGCCATTTGAGACGCCCAAAGATATCCAAGACATCCAACTGAATCTATGGGACAACAGTGCCTTTCTAGAGTGGCCAAGTAGGACACGTGAGAGCATCTCCCAGACTCCGTTTAGACAAAATAATTAAGCTTCTCGTGATGCAACAGAGTGGTTTACTTCTACCAGCTATGCACAAATTGGAAATGTGAGAATTTGTTTCTTTCTAAAATTTTGGTTTTTTCCTTCTTCATGTTTCGGCAGGACTGTCTGTTGCTATCATACCTGTGCACAATAAGGAGGTTTCAAGGTTTGACTAGATTTGTAATTACAATATAAACAGGTAAATACAGTTCCAGTACACTTCATTAAGAGCAGGACTAGATCTAACAAAATTTATGAAGAAGTAAGAGTAAAATAAGCATAATTGCCATGAAATTGTACTGGAGAGTCTCAGTTCCTCTGAACTATCTTATTTGTACCAAATAACACACAAATAAAAACGGCAGTTCACTTGGAACAGCCAGTGAAGATGTGCGCTTTCAAAGTAAAGCATGAATGTAACTGTGCCCCAGGTTATGGTTCTTCCATCACTTCTTCCAGAGAAAAACTCAAGAAAATCTAAGTTTCTTATATATGGAATAAGATGTGAATCTTGATTACAAAAATACTGGTTGAAATTAGTCAGTTAAGAATTATACATTAGAATTGCATTAGAATTCTGGTATACAAACATCCTAACCCTGCCATGTAGTTTTCTAAAGTTAATACCAGGCTCATAAGAATGCAGGATTTCTTTTAGACTGTATTTATTTAACGATGCACCTAACTTCCACATGAACACAAGGATCTCCTTTCAGCATGGTTCTCAAAACATTTCAAACTCTTGAGCAGATCATTACCTTTGTTTGCCCCCTCCTTTTTTTTTCTTCTCCATTTTCACCAACACAAACAAAGGAAAACAATCAAAAAAATTTACAGCTTCTAGATACTGCACTTCCTGCTTCTTAAAGGAACGTCCTTTCATGACAGAGAGCTACAATCCAGAATTCTAGGAAGAATGATAAACCCACAGTTGTCAAGGCTTTTCACCTGGCTTCTTACGCTTAATGGAATTTAGGGTTTGTCCCCTCAGTTACGAAACCTAATGCCAGTACAAATGGGTAGCATCTCCCTCAGTGTCTTAAGGGTTTATACCATGGTGACAGCTTTTATCTTTGAATAGCTGAAAGTAAAAGCAGAGAAAATTTGAGATGAGACGTACTCTCCTGTATCTGGAGTGCTCAATATCACAGAATCAGCATCACAGAATCATTTAGGTTGGAAGGGACCTCTGGAGATCATCTAGTCCAACCTCCCTGCTCAAGCAGGGTCACCTAGAGCATATTGCCCAGGATCACATCCAGACGGCTTTTGAATATCTCCAGCGAAGGAGACTCCACCACCTCTCTGGGCAACCTGTTCCAATGCTCTGTCACCCTCACAGTGAAGAAGTTTTTTCTCAGGTTCAGATGGAATTGCCTGTGGTTCAGTTTGTGCCCGTTGCCTCTCGTCCTGTTGCTGGGCACCACGGAGAAGAGACTCCATTACGAGGTTATAACGTGTCTCTGGGAACAGTAACAAACCATTTCTACCAACCCAGATTGGTACTTCAAAAACAAGCATAATTTGTACCTTCTTTCTTCTCCTGGTGTGAACAGTCACATTAGAGGGATGTTATTCTACTGTTTTCTGCTGATAACAAAAATATTGCATGAGAAATCAGGTAAGACATTAATGCAACTGGACTTAACCAGAATATTACAAACCTAGGCACTGTCACTTCTAATAAAAGTCTGAGAAAGCTTACTGGTAAACTTGGGTTAAAAGCAAAGCATGTTAGGGAAAATGGACAAACCAATCCATCTATAGTACTTCCCTCAAAGTTGTCAGGTCAAGGGAGAACCCTCTGAAACTGTTAATTAAATTTACAAAGGATAAAATTAGCTGTTCAGTGTTTTTGTTAATATTACAGCATCTTCTCAAAGGTGATTCAGCAGCAGGACTACATTGTGCTAAGTGGTGGTCAAACGTATTAGAAAGACAGGGACAAAATACATGCCCTGTGGGGAAACTGAGGTACGGGAATGAAAGAGACCTCCAATATCTCAGTATCTTCTAAATCTAACCAACGTCTCAAATCAGGTTTTTGGAGCCACAAGATTAACCTGAGAGCAGTAAAAGGGCCATTCAGATATTATTGGTCACCAAATCCCTCGACTCTGAGTTAAAACATTCTTCTCCTGTTCACAGACATCACCTTGCTGTTGAGGTCAAGCCAAAATCCCAGCAGACTGTTTCAGGATAACAGACAGTAATAGCTGAACAACATTCAGGGTTTTTTTTTTTGTCATTATGAGGATTCAGAACAAGCAAATCTATCCCAAGCACTACTTCCAGGGAACTGCAATATGAATTGCCTGCATATATTTGTGTTGAAACAGGGTTCTCGTGCAAACATGTCTACGCACGCTACTAACGGATCACTCCTGCTCTTGTCTGTCCCACTGAACTGAGCCAAGCAGTGAAGGGTGTCACGGAGAATAGCAACAAGCACCTCTTGCGGCAGGATAGTACACCGATATCCTTAGGCATCTTCCATCTTCCCAAGAACACTTCTCTTCACAGGACTTCAAAGGTAATAAATTTATGTAGGCTTGCAAGATCCAAGTCATGACAAAGACCATGCGTATGTTTTACAATAAAGCTGTTTTTCAGTGAGTACAGAAGTGATAAACAGCTACACATAATCAGTTATTTACTGCACCACTACGCCAGCATGTCCCACAGTGTTAGTCCAAATTGCAATCAGTGAAGGGTCAACTGTCAGAAAACCAGCATGTCTTATCGAAATCAGTGACAACTAAAGGAAATAAGTAGCAGTTAAGAACATTTAGGTGCAAGATCCTCACCAAAAGGTAGAAAAGAGTGAATCTTACATGAATATATGAATCAGCAGATACTAGGACTTTTTTTTTCCTGTCCACTCAGCAGCTTGGGGAACGGCCTTCCATACATACCATTCCTGGGCACGGCACGGGGCTTTGGTATTCAGCCGTCCCAAGCAATGAGGCACCATTAGAAGGATGGCACCCAGAAAAGAGAGTTAGCGGGCACAGAATATTCAACCATTTCAAATGAAATTGTATTGACAATCAGAGACATTACATATTTCAGCCTCTGAAGATTATTACTTTTTTTAACCAGTAAGTAATTATGTTCCCTTAAATATGTCCATGACAGCTTTTCTCAAGGAGACATGAGCTGCATCATCTCTCAGTCTGAGGATTACGCAAAATTTGCATACAGCATGTATAAGGTTAATTTCTTACTTCTGCAGGGCTAGTAGTTCATTGACTTGAATGCAAGTCATAACTCTTGTTTCAGCACAAAACAAAAATCTTCAACAATTAACTTTGAACTCAATTGTTGAATCGCCAGTAGCCACGTTTAACTACTGGATTGCTTGTAAAGTTGCACAAAATAGCTGAAAGGCATCTGTATCAGTGAGCCAAAATAGATAGTAAAGATTCTACATTTTCCTCCCAATTGTCAGATTTTTTTTCTTAAAGTAGTGGTAAAATTTCATAATATTTAGGAAGGCAGGAATCCAGAGAAATCTGGATATAAAACACACTATACCAGTAATTTCCCATTCTAGGCATCTAAGCTCATTGAACAGAGATTAGTTAGTGCACCTGAAGATTATTTTTTAAAGGTATCCAATAAATTGCAAATGTAAAGTGATACTACTTTTTTTTTTCTTCAGAAAAACTCACTCAGGGTAAGATCAATCTCTTGGCAGTGCTCTGATATGCATGCCTCTGAACCAAAAGGGGTTTCCCAGTCCATGTGTCTCAGGCTGTAAAATTTTAGATTACTAGAGATGGGGGAAGATTTAGAATTCAGAGGTCAGAGATTTGTCAGGATATCTAAACTATCCAGCATTCAAATGAAGGAATAAATTCTAGATTGTGTTTTGTCAGCTAAATCAAGTACCACCTTATGGAACACCATAAGCAGGAGACATCTCATAGGTTATGAGACTATTTTACCTTACTCACTTGTTTCATATAAAAAAATAAAAAGATCAAAATTATATACAGCTGTTCGGTAACTTTCATTTAAGATGTTTCCCAATAACTCTTAAAATTTGCTTATTAACCTGTGGCCCTGGATAACTTTAAAATTGAACAATTCAAATTTTGATGGCCACCTTGTCACTTAATTTCATTCAGAAGTCTGTATATCAACAGTGATGTCTGCTAAAGATCTGTCTGTTGATGTCTGGGCTACAATTTAATCCATTTTAAGAAAAATCAAAGAGTTACAATTTGGATTGAAAGTTTCTAAGAGAAAGACATGATAATACAGAAAATTTGGTGGGGACGGGGAGGGAGTTAATGAGTGAAGTTCTCTTGCTCAGTACCAAATTAATGAACAAAGCTGGTGCTAGCAATTGGCTCAAAAATTTATTTAATTATAGTCTTTCAAATTCTAAAATCATTTTGGTATCAGTGGCAGCATAATGCCCAGACTGTAGCTGCAAGTAAAAGTAAACTGATAATATAAATGCTTTCAGCAGTTTCAGAGAAAACAGGACTTGCTTTTACTCTGCAGTACTGTGTGTTGTTAAACAAAAGTTTAAGTGGTATGTACATAGAATAATTATATAATTTTCCCATTTAGGAATATATCACTATTAAATACTACTCTTTGGGGAAAAGGCTTTTGTGCTATATTTTTAAATTTAGCGTTAAAAAGTTGTCCTCTGTCTCTACCTGTTGGTAGAGACCCCAGAAACTTTTTAGCACTTCTGTGCAATAGAAGCCCATGTCAAGAATGTATTTTTAGAGACCACCGAGGAAAGCATGACACTTTCACTCAAGTAGCAAACAGAAAAAAAAAAAGGCTGAAATACCTCAGTTATTTTCTTTTTTCATTCATACAATGCATTTTATGCTTGAATTTAAAAATTTAAGTTGATTTAAAAGAAGCAATCGAATAATACACTTAACATTGGAAAATTAATTACTAGGTAGATATTGCAAAGATAAATTGAATAATGTGTGGGGCATAAGTATTACAATCAGTAATACCCAAATGACTGTGTATTGCGCAGTGCAATCTCCTTGTGAGTAGACTCTGAATCCATCACAATATTGTTAGTTTCAAGGTGTTTTTCTTTCCTGATTGCACTGTGGATTTAGAATTGCCTAAATTACAAGAACCCTACTAACTTCATAATTCCACAAATTAAATTAACTATATAAAAAAAGTCTTGCAAGTTACTCTTGCTCGTTCTCTTTCATTCATTTCTCCCACTACCTAGCGCTACTTGTTAGCAGGTGATTTTTTTTTCTCCTCTACAAAGAGTAGTTATTAAAACAATACAGAAATGTATAAAAGCAACAATTGCGATGAAAGAGAAGGTCGTTATAGCAGGTAATAAAAGGAATTTCCATGCAGTTCTGAACTTCAGAAGAAATTTTTGAAGATATTCTTGGCTGCGGAAGCTGAGCCCCTTGGAAGTAACAGATATTAAAAGCGAGATATCTGCTTCTCTGCTCCTGACTAGCTGCATCACAAAATGAACAGTTTGCACAAAAGCAAAAGGGGAAACTAGAAAATCCTGTACTCTGTTAGTTCACTTCTGTCTTTCATAGTGAAAAGGAAGAATAGTCTTCAAGGAAAGGAAGTAGACTCGGACTTGGGAGATAACATGAGAAATCCCCAGTTTGATCACAGATTTCCTCTACAGCCACAGTGCAAGCAGTTTAACCTCTCAGTGCCCCAACTCCACATCGCTAAAATGGGGATATCTCCAATTCTTTTTTCCGTTTTATTTGTTAAAAAATGCACGAAAAATGAGATGATCAGAGTGGTGTCTCAGTATTTAAGAACTAAAATTGTACAAAAATAACATCTGTGCTTATATATACTGGCCACAGAATAACACCAGGGCCTAACGGGATGATCTATACTCCCTTTGTCATATATTAGCCAAAGAAATTAAGAAATGCTTTACAGTTTCTGCAAACTTGTAAATGATCCAAAAAGCCTTAGAGTAGCAATTAGCTACAATAAAAACTTTATATTTTGTATTTGAATGTGTAAACATTTCCCTCTGTTTTGATGTTGTACAAATTAACACAAACAAAAAATGGTGTAAAAAATGCCAGCTGTCCATGTGAAAGTACATAACTATGTTTGCTGTACTGATACAGAATACTTTATGAACAAGTCCAAATAATATTAGACAACTGGAGATTTTGTAAAGAAATACCAGACCTGGAAAATTTTGTATTTTTAATGCTAGAATTGGGTGGGGCAGGATGAACATTTAATGTAGCCATAACCACAACCCAATCAAAGTAAGAACATGTCTCAGATGACATGAATATCATAATCATTTTTGTAATTAATATATTCTTCTTGACTTTTGAATTCCAGAAAGTATCAAAAACCCCTCAAAGCAGGGAAAACGAAACTTTCAAATATGGCTCCATTCATTTCCCCTGACAAACACTACTGTGGATGAGTGAAGTGTAATACCCTATTAAGATTAAACTAACAGTTCAAATCTGCTTTCTCTTATTCTGACTTTAAAAAGAAAGAAAAATAGTATTAAATATTGCAATGGGAAAAGGGAAGCAGCTGAAAAATTCAAATAGAAATTAGCTTTAGAAGAATTACGTTTGATGGCATGACTGAATATAACTTTTCATTCTACAGCTCAAAGTTAAAAAAAACAACAACAAACAACATACTGTTAAATTCTACTCCCAGCGTTAGGGAAGTCTGAACCGAATCCTCCTGCCTCCTGAATGGCTCTTATGTACAAAAGAGCTACAAAAGAGTCAGTGATTTAGGGTACATTAGTCATTTAACTCTGGAGCCCTGATTTAGTTTTTAGCCCATTCTTTTTCCTTATGCACGAACCCTATATATTCTGCTAAAATGGGTATAAGCTATAAAGCAGGAAGTATATAAAGAAGGAAGTATAAACTTCCTTTTGCTTGCACTGGAGGGTATCTGACCCTGGATAACTAGCTTTACACTGATTTTCTTCCTTAGGAATTTTGGTGATATCTCTCAGAAAAGGCAAGGTTTTCCTATTAGCTTCCATAAAGCTTCAAGTTCTCTTATCTATGCCTTCTGTTCTGGGTTAAGCACTACCTGAACTCTTCACTGTTTGTCTTTTCAATTTATCTTCTTAAATACTGTCACACTTAATTCCACCACTCCTAGACTCTGCTAGAACTCAGTGTTTTTTATAGCATAAGAAAAATACCAAGCAATTCTAAGCAGACTTTTTTTCCATAAAAAGTCAGTCAGGTTGTAGCCCCCAAATGCCATCTTCTGAATGTCCTGATGTTCAGACTAGTTTTCATTTAACTTGAGCACAGGAAAGTAAACATGGCGCTGTTAGCAAAAATGAAGAATACTAAACTGCAGTTATATTTTTGTATGCTGTTTAAAAGCAGACTGACAATGTAGAACAACTTGCACGTTATCTAAGGATGAAGAGCACATTTTTCAACAGTAAGAACACTATATTAGGCAACAGAAAACTGCAATGGGAAGCTATGGAAAAGCACTCGGAAAAAAAGAGTATTGCAAGACCCAGTATTAGGCTTTGATGAAACAGCTTGTGTTTGGCACATAAACAATCCATCTGCTGCAGGCTGTAGTTACAAGGTCTAATGCTGCTCTACAGAGAAGCCACATTTCACAAGGGAACAGATCCGAGGTGCAAAGGCACATGATGATTTAAAGAACTATCTAGAACTTACATGCTGCGGAAAAGCACTCAAGCCAAAATACATCCCATGGTGTTTCACAGAAGGAATCGCTTTTGTGAGATTGCGGATAATAAAATCGAGGTAAACTACAGAAACGCCCAGCAAAGTTTCTGAGCATCCCTAGCAAGAGAAAGAGTGCTAGGTTAAGGCTCAAAAAACAAATGTAGCATGTCTGGCACAAAAAATTAACGCAGTAAACTGAGCAGAGAGATCACTGTAAGAGAGAGGCAATAACTAAGCTGTGCCCCAAAAGACAAAAGGGAAGGTACAAAGATGTTTTGGAATAGTGAACAGTGTAATGACATTTTGCCTAATACAGCTGTCTGAAGCAGCAAGTGAAGAGTACTAAGTGATCCAAAGTACATGACAGGCAAGTCTAAATGTGGAGAACAAGGGAAAAAGTATGCAGTTAAAGAGCCTCCATTCTGTAAGTATTATGGAACAAACATGATGAAAATGCCCACATATACCTTTTTGGATAGTACTGGAATAGCCAGTCTACAACAGTTAGGTTGTAGGTAGCCAACTGCTTTTGTATTGTGCGTATAATGTAAATGAATTGTTACTATCCTTAAAAAAAAAAAAAAAAAAGATTGAATAGGATAGATGAATATCAAAATGCAAAGTCCTCATGGCAATTTGAGCTAGAAGTGAATGGAAAAATCAGTCTGGAAAGATCTGGCACTTACAAATACATTCTTTAGAATCCGAGGAAAACATGCAGTGGAGCAAAATCCATGTGGTCTCAGATAAAATCTGAACTCCTACTGCTAGTGTTAGTGAAGAAAAGTAACGCTTATCACAAGATGCCTGGGGAGAAGTAATTTTCAGCTACTATATTAATTTAAGTTAAAGCACTCAGAACAAGATAAGATTATGGTTAAAGTCTCCAAGATGGTGATTTCTCAGAAAAATACACTAAAATGTTTACATGAACAGCACTTTGTGATTGTAAATTTCAACAGATGTTTCATAATCTATCAATTACAATATTTATATTGAGGAAACCACTAAGGCTTGTAGGATGTGTCATAAATAAAGTCAAATTGAAGGGAAAAGCCCTGATTGTTGTTATAGGAAAAAAATGTGCCATGGCAAAATTTTGGTTATGTTGACTGGAAAAAAACCCAAACAAACAACAGCAAACTACAAGACTGCAGTAGCTTTTCTAGATGATTATTCTCCCATCCCTGAAATAATCTAACAAGAAAATGTTACTATGCAAAACATGGTCTTGCACATCAATTCTATTTTTTAAATTAATTTTCTGTGCCTGCCATAGGATGCTTTATAGTAAGCCACAGTCCAGTGGTTCTGTTCAAGTAATGCATGGGGAAGTAAGACTTGAGATAGACCACAAGTCATCAATATTCCCAAATTAATAAAGTAGAAAACAATGTTAAAATAAAAATACGCCTTGTAAAATGGTTCTGGAATCTGATTCTGATCCACAGCTAATACTGTTAAATTAAACAACAGTACTAATAAAGCATAAGTTGTTACGTGACGACATTTTGTTCCACAAAAACTGTAAGCTACAGTAGGGACAGTGCTGCCAGAAATCAATGCAAGAATCCCTCAGGATTTTCTGTTATACAAGGAAAAAAAGGTGAAACAAACACCACAGTATGACTCAAGATGTGGAATGTTGTCAATATTTCATTAAAGGGAAACTGGTTAAGTCTGCACTTTGCAACCTGCCAGCAACTTCCAGCATGGTCTGCACTTGGCTATGATTCAGCTCAATGCTGGGACAAGGCTACAGCGTGTAACACCACTTCTCTATGCCAAATCCTCGTTCCTTTGAGAGAAGGACCACGGCATGTGAGAGGGGAGAGGGCAGCAACACATTTCAGGCAGGTAGCCTGAATTTCACAACCAGGGATAAGTTTCACAACAGGACTGCAAAGCTCACACTGGAACACAGACTAGATGCAGGTTACACACCCCTGCGTGCATCAATGCTAGCAACAGGAGGACAAATATGGTACCTGAAACTCCAGTTACGTCACATGTCTAGCAGCTAGAGCACAGTCTGCTGAGCAATCTGAGGAAAAAAAATCTCTTATTGCATTGCATCTGTTCCTCATTTTCACTGCGCTTCTTTTTTAAAAAAGGAGAGTGAATGATCCTGAACTACTCTTTACTGAGTACTACTGCAAATGCTTGTCAGAAAAGCCTTATTGTAAATAAGCTGTAACATATTCTTAAAAATGTCTTATGAAATTTAGTTTTTTTAAATGACTATTTAGTATATGATACAAAAACTAATCTTTGTTGAAATTTAAATGTCCAATTACTAGGGCACTGCAATTGTTTTCTGTTTTATCACTTTTTGCATCTGACTGTACATGCATAGCAGTATATCAAACCAGTCTTACCTCAGAGTTGACAACTGCAAATCCCTGTTAAGCCACTGAATCTCTTTTACTGTTTGCACTTTGAAACAGTTTTTATCATCTCAAAAACTTAAGTTTATGGATAACGGAAGTTAATTTTCAGAAAGTTTGTTGCTTGTGAAACGGTACTTGCGTCATCGTGAAGGCTGTAGCTCTCTATTCAGCCACAGACTCCACAACTGAATGGTTTGGCAGCATACCCCGAGTGTTCCTCACCTTTCCTCTGCGAAACCCCATAAGCCTGGTAAAAATGTTCAACATCTGTTAATCCTTAGCCCTTCTGAGAAGTACTAGTTAATGCTAGCGCGGTAGTAACTCTGGAATTTTGAACCACATCGCCATTAGAATGAGCGCTAATCTTTAATTCAGGGGACTATGTCAAAATGCTTGGAAACTGAAATTCCTGACTACCTCTCTGGATACAAGACATGCAGGAGTCGTTCTTTCTGGATGAGTCAGCCTTGATGAAGCATGCATCACCCTGAGAACACCATCTCTGTTTCAAAGCAATATTAGCATTGCTACATAGATTTATCCACATACTGGGACACGGACAAAAGGTTACGGCCTGCAAACATGAATAATTAATGATGGAAGTGAAGATTTTCCATGAGATAATGTGCTCTTCTCCTATTCTTGTATTAACTACGGTAATTGCTTAGGTAGGAAGAAGAAAATCTGTGAAGTAGTTATCTACTTATACGGATAAGAATAACATAGTTTATTCTAAGTGTACTATATTGTGTAGTTAAGCATTATGTCCTTTTACACAAAAAAGAAATCCTCAGTTTAATTTTCATTCTCACTTCCTCCATGTGTTCTGTTCTTACCTTCACCTGCTTCTTTCTGCGTTCTTCCCTCCTAGCTGAGCCTCCTCTCGCCTAGGGATCCGCTAGCCAATCATCTCACTTTTTTTCTCACTGTAACTGCTCCTATTTCAACATCTCTATGACATCCCTCTCCAGTAAAGTTGCCAGCTTTACTGCCAGCTCCAGGCTCCACAAAAAGAAGAAAAAAATCCATCTTCTTCTCTATTGAGCTTCTGGGGACAGGAAAAAAGAATAAAATAGAATGAGAGTGGCCGAGGATGGGAAGTTCGCTAATTATATTAAGTGCTTAGAGGAAGGTTGGCCAGATATAAATTACTAGGGGAAGGCAGTGGAAACACACACCCTGGAAGAGCAGCGCTGGAATCACCACCAGAATCCGGACAATCTTTCTGATTTGTAAGGTGAAGACTACAGAAATAAATAAAAGGACTTCCCAGTTCAGAGTTCCTAACGCTGATACACTCCAATGCAAAGTTAAAAGGCTTTATTAATGAAAAAGCAATAAACAAACTATACAACTAAAACCTCAGGTAAGAATTAGCACATGTTAAATTAAACATTATAGGAAATTAAAGAAAAGGCTGTTTGATGATACAGTACTATCTTTTAAAATATAAAGTGTAAATAGAGTAACTATTAACTGTCTGACCACAGTATTCCAAAAGACTGTAAATTTTACCATAAGGTAAAAAATCTCAGTTGCAGTTCAGTAAAAAATTGGCACTATCTCCACAAAACAGATTGTTGAGTTTAATTACTGCATAATTATAAACAGATATACGGCACAGACACCTATAGTGTGTCCCTAAACACATGAAATATAATAGTATCAAAACAATGTAATTGTTCACAGAAGCCGTTCAAGAAAGGCTTGAGCCTCCTCATTTTAATTTTTCTTAAGTAATGGAAACTTTTTAAAGGCTTATCAGCAACTATTTCTATCTTTTCTCTTTAATTGAATAAAACTTAATTGAAATTTCCAGAAGTCCTTTTTAAACTTTAAAGGTTGGATATTTCTAGCTTGCATCATTGTCTTCAAGCTAAGATAACTGAACCTTTTGCACTTGTTAAAAATGTGAAAGATTAAACAAGTTCCGGTTTGTTTACTGTCTCTTTGTTTTCTTCTTTATATCCTTTTCCGTATTGCTACCCTCTTCTCTGCTACGTTCTCTAATACTCTGCTAATGTTCCCTTATTTCTTCTTCCTCTTTTCTTTTCTGTCACTTTCTTTTCTTTGTTTCCCTATTCAACCCTCTCTCCATCCTACTTTTTGATTATTTATAAGAAAAAATCTTTAAAGGCTGTAAGAAGGGTTAGAGGAGAAGAACATCAAGAAGTGGAAAGAAGTAGCTAAACGTTGCTATTAGCTTCTAATTAATTTCTACCCCTAACTACCACCCCTTTTTAGGGTTTGCATGCTTGCAAAATCGCATTAAGCTCACGCTTTGTGTGTAATTCAAACTGGCCTGTCTCTGCTTTTTGTAGTTAGACATCTCCCTCCACTTCTAGCACAAAGAGCACTTGGATAAGTGACAGTACAAATGGTTACTTATACCAAAGTATTATCTCAAAATCTTTGTAACAATGGCAAAGTGAAGTCTTCTATTCTCATAATTTCTTAGCATCAGACATATTTCACATTATTCACGTATTTAGCGAGAGTGTCTGAACACTGGAACAGATGGTTCGTAATGTAACAAGTTGGTACTGGTTGGGCACCTTTTTGTCACGTGCAGTTCAACACAACTATCAAACACCTAGCTTATCCTGCAGTTTAATTCTTCTGGAGAAAAAGTAACACAAAAATATGTAACACAAGCACCTGTTATTCCGCATTTGCTGTTGACTTAGGGATCCCTTTTGCTTTACTGATCACTAAAATATTTCTCCTGGGCTTTTGCAGATTGATCTGTTGGTGTTTATACTGAACACCTAAATCTGCAGTAAGCAAAGAACAAACTAACCACCTTCAATAATGAGACCAACACAGAAAGCATGTGGAGGACCCCTAACAAGGAAAATTGAATTAAAATAAATTACAGGGCACTCTCTTATAGCTTATTTACTGAAGATAGAAAAAAACTTGTCCTTAAATAGGAGCATATAGGATTGGGAAAAGACTCAATAATACAAGAATTTGACAATGGCAGCCTTCCTGCCAATGTCTCTTGACTGCAAAAAATACAGATGTAATATAGCTCATATATTTGTCTTGGCCTACACATATGAGGAGAAAGTTCCTTCCAATTTTAAATGGAGGCTAAAGTAAAGGCTATTCGTGTACAAATAAATACTACGGAAATAATTGCAAAAGTATCTAAACCCAATCTCTTGATAGCTCCACAACCCTGTGCGTACCCCACAACAATAAGCAGCATTTATCCAAAATTAACTCTGCTTTTTCTTGAGGAACAGCTATCTGAAGAGAGGTAGGAGAAAATCTCTTAGAATTATCCTTCACTTTATCATTCCTTAATTTACCCCTCAAACCTCAACAGCAAACTCAATAAGTCATTTAAGAGCTTGGTGCTGCTCGTTTCAGCAGAGCTAGTAGAGACTTCTTTCAGTTACAAACTGGGAAGCCAGAGAGCCCACTTTACAGCTGCAGCAAAACAGCATAGCCATAGGTATTTAAGAAAAATAGTCTCGCTCTTTCTCCAGCTAAGGAGTTCACTCTCTGACCACAGAGAATAAATGGCAGAATTCCCAGAAAAACGGCAAGAAGTTCTTGCCACAATCTTAAAAAGATAAAAAAGTAGAAACAGACTTGCTTAGACATAATTTTTCCAGGTGATTTTCAGAAGCATGGAGCATAAAAGTCTACACCATGAGAGATGAGATGGAAGCTAAGTATTTCAACAGCAAAAGGCCATTTTTTTTAAAACATACACACAATCTCTGATTTCATATCAGGTTCTTGAAAAATATTTCCCCAAAAAACCCCAGAACAACAACAAAAAATACCTTCGACATTCATATCCCAGAGATGCTTAAGCTAAGGTCATATGCCAAGGTGGGATGTGTTTTCTTTCTCCGGCGCTCATACTTCCTATGAAAACCATTTTTTCCCTTCTCATTCCCAGTGCTGCTCTTTGGAAGTTGACTGACTATGAAGCCAGTGGCTCTGATTCCCTCTCCACCCCCTTTTTTTTTTGGCTGAAGACATTCCTGCCTTCACCAGTAAGCATATCCTAGCTGCTTCTACTGCAACAAAAGAGAAATTCTTCCCGATCCCAAAGTAGAGCTAAAGGGAGGAATACTAATTATGTATCAGTCTTTTATGGACTATCGTAAAGTATCACTTTTTTTTTTTTTTTTTCAAAGGCTACATCAATTTCCAGAATTTAAAGTATTTTATAAATCAAAAGCTTTTTAGCTTTACATCTTTAGGTGCAACCTTTCCAACAGGAAACTGATGCTAGACTATTTGATGTATACTCCAGCAGGTGCAGGGAAATTCAAAGGCAGTAGTGACCTGCCCTGTTTCTTTTCATTTGTGGATCATGCTAACTGAAGAACAAACAGAAATGCCCACTGCCAGCAAGCATTTTAGAGATGGCTTTGGTTATAGTACATGAAGCCCTCACAACTCTGGTTATCTTAAAGGTGGATGATTTTCACTATTACTATATTAGCATTATTATGAATTTTACTTGCTAAATTTTTCAGTGCTGAAACTAAAAAGTCCATTTTAACAAGAAAACTTGGGAAATCGGGAACCAGCACATATTATTCTAGGAGGCAAATTTTTTAATTTGATAAAGTTCTATGATAATTTTTCTTCATGTTTCTATTAGCTCTAGTAGGTACTCCTTTTCAGGATAAGGAAATAGCTGTACTTAGTTCTAGCAGAATTCTAATTAAAATATGACAGGGTTTACAGAAGACTGTAATAAGCAGGATTATTTTGGCTTGGAAATTTAAAAAGAATCTTATTAAAAATAATAACAATAATATACGTTTCTTATAAACCTCTTTTCATTTGGAGATCTCACAGTAGAATTAAATTCAGCGTTACAGTCTTACAAACTGAAGTTTTTAAAAGGTATTCAGTACGGTACATAGTACCGGTAAGAAACAAATCAAACCTCCATGTACGAAACACCTCAGATATTTACCCATGTGTCAAGGTTTCTCGATTGTCCAGTTAGACCGCACAGCCTCTATTTGTTTATACTGCCAGAGACACGTCTGTAGCATTATTAATGTTCTCTGCTTTATCCACTTTATTTTAAAACTGTCTACTTCCTCACTTATTCTGGCATGGTGTGCTGATAAGTCTAACTCTGCCACACAAGCGCAATCCAAAGACTGGAAAAAAGAACGCGAACAGCAAAAGAATGTGCGCCTTCCTATGGCTTTGCTAGGCTCAGCCTGCAAAACACCAAATCTTTTATGTCACACCTCCACTCTTTGAGGAAAAACTTTTATTTTTTATTGAGTTTTCCTCAAGAGTATTTAAAAGAAAAATGGATATTTTTAGGCTAAATGATTTTTTCTCCAACCAGCTACTGAATTTGAGGGAAAGAGATTTAAATGCAATGTTTTTAAAAAGATACTCTTACCCTGAACCAAGATGCAGGGCAAATGCAGTGACTCCACAGATCAAGAAACACCGTTTCATCTGTGCAGTACTTTTAGCCTAGGGCACAGCTGCAGGGCACAGAAAAGCATGATGCATTTCCATTTTAATAAAGATTGGGTATGAACTACCCAATGACAGCTACATTTATGCATTCTAAAGTAGGACCCTACACATCTCTTCGAGCCCGAACAGTGTGTTCTCAGACGTCACGAAGGAACGTTTTTGCTCTAGTTATAGCAACGCTTGGCAGGCTAGCTAGGTGTATTACCTGATATGTAGGTGTTTCAGCTTTCCTTAGGAGCCTTACGCACTGGTCATTATGGTTGGTATCAAATCTTATGGACTAGTAGATATCCTAGCACGTTATCGCAAATCTAGTCATCCAGGATATGTTGTCTGCGTACTACTAAAAGGAGAAATGCAGTGCATCCCATTCGCAAGAAGTCAGTACATCTGCTGGGCAAGGCTGGCCCTTCCCCAGAAGGCACCAGGATACGGCGTCCTGTTCTGGCTTGTGGAGGCCAATCATGCCACCTCCTGGCTACCAAGGGCCACGCTCTTCTGAACAGGTATTAAGCACTTGGCAAGTTAATAGTTGACTGAGACTTTCTATTCGGCTGTCCAGGCTGTTCTGTTCTCTCCTGGCACTGACTGCTAATATCACCAATTTCCCATATTCTTAAGTTTAAGAATATCTGCTTTGAGGCTAAAGGAAGAGAAACGGACCGTCATAAGTGTTCCCTGAACAAAAACATTGAATACAATGAAAAAAATTTATTACAAGAATTCCCACAACAAATAAAGGGACTCTTCTCCTTCCAAGAAAAACATTCACATTCCTTAAAAAAAGCACTGTGGCGTGCCAGTGAGGCTCCAGCTCTCCAGATAAGTCTTAGAAAGTGCTTTTGACCTTCTCTTTAATGGTTGGGGCTACATTCGGCTACTTGCACTGAACTGCACCTTAAGCAGCTCAACTGATTCAAATAGCACTATCTGAAGAATGAAGCACTATTTTGTGCGAGTAAGAGCATCAGAACGTGGCCTTCAGCTATTGCATTTATATTGTCCCCTGTTCCAAAGCACACATTTTCCAAGATCACAGATCAAATGGTCCTAACCTGATTCAGGTCTTTGAAAGGAAGAGATTTTTTTTAACCACTTCTGCCTTTTTTCCCCCTCAAGGGATCCCAACTTTTATGATTAACAACTGTGATAGGTCAGGATAAACACTTATCAAGGCTGCTTTACTTAACTTATTCTTCTAAAGTTTTATCCTATTTTGTCTTTCCAAAATCACTTATCTCCTGGGATTCATCTGTGTTATATTCTGCAAGGCAAACGCACTTCCTAAGACTGAAAACATACTGTGTTGTTATATCACAATAAAACAACTGCTTGCCTTTTTAAAAATACGCAGAGTGTAATTCATATACTCATTTTTAAAATTAGCGATACATTCTACTGATAGAATATCCTTTTTCATTATTCCCAATATATTAGCTCCATCAGTGAATATATTATATTTGTGTAAGGACTGCCTGATAGCCCACTAATCCCAATAAAGGATTCCCAATAACTTCAGCAAGCTTCGGATCAAGTCTGTAATGCCTAGCACGTTGCTCTTATAGAAATAGTAGGTAGCTTGTACTCATCTAGAGTTTGCACTGATATTACTCCTTTTTATTGAATATGTTCCTAATGACAGCTGAGATATATAAATCTAGTTTCTAATCACACCCAGATTTCAAAAACATATGCTCTCAAGATTTGCATGTCTCCTAAACCTTCCAGCTATTTACACTGCATTTCTTGGGACAACAAAGTAAATGATTAATACAAACTGTTTCATGAACGCAAAATTTCTTCTCACCTGATGTAAACACCAGGAGAAAAGAAACGCAATAAGCAGAAAAGTGACCACTTATGGATTAATATTAATGTATGAGCTTACATTAACATTTTGTATTGATCTTATTTTAACCCAAACGCTTGTTTAGACAGAATAAACTAATAAAATCTCATTGCTGCTAAATCTGCAAATATCTTTTCACAAGTAGTTTGTTATAGAAGAATAAATGCAAATACAAAACTATCAAAGGCCTGACTTTAGCAGGTCACAGGACTGATCAATAGTCTCTCACATCTTGAGCTTCATATTCTACATTACCAAGACAAACAGTTTGCCTATACTGCCCCTATTACTGCCCCAATTTATTTAATAGAGACATAAAATTATGAACTAAATCCACCTTGCCTTATGAAAACCAAATGAATCTCCAAGAGTCCAAGAAGAAAAAAAGAAACCCAATATATAAGCCAATATACCACCTGAAATCCTGAACATAAAGCAAAATGAAATCACATTATATCAAGAATTCTCAGATTAGCTAGAACAATTATAGCAGGCTTGCAAGAAAGACATTTTAGGCACTAATGTTCATTAAGTGTAGAGGCTAAACAACTATATCCCTTTTGAATAATCATGCCCTGTCCTACAAGGAGCTCTATGACATCGAGCCATATGAGACTAACCGACATGCCTGGAGGTTTCACAAACTCTTAGCATGCTGCATAGAATAATCTGCAGACTCAGGGCTTAACTCGCGATTAAAGTAAAAGACCTGATTCTCGTTGCCTTCAGAACGCCAGCTGAAAATCTGAGGTCAATTGTACTGTCATTAAACAGAGCGAAATTAGCTACCTCATTACCCAAGTAGTGTTGATATTTCAATAGGGAAAGATGCTTTTACTTTGGCTGGCTCTTTTTCCAAAGGGTCTTTTTCCTTTATGTTTCTACTAGAAAACACAGGCAATTGGTTTTAATAATATACAATGTAAGCTATTTCAAAGCCACGCATACATGGAAAATTGCCGACATATTGTTTGCGACAAGTAGCTGACACTCTGGCTTATTAAAATAATGCTGATATAAAAGAAGTTACAAATTATCAGAAAGGTCCAGTGGTTTGTAGCTTCCATGTGTCACCCACATCTTCACAGCTTAATAAGTTAGGCACGTCTAAACATAAAATACATATTTGTGGGAAGGAAAACGGCAGAGTCTAATATTAAAGTTTAAAAGAAACAGAAATATTTTTACAAGTCAATCCAAGTAAACCCAGGTGTCATGAACTGAAACTGTATTTCTGTAATGCTGCTCTCTTGTGTGCCCTTCTACGGTTTCCAACAGGAGCATGTCTCTTCTCAACCTCAGCTCCTAGCAAGTGACATGAAAAATCACAGCACTTTCAAGTCAGAGCTGGAGGCTCTCCACTCTGAAGCAAAAAATCTGCAACCAGCACTTACACATTTTATACTAAATCTACTGGCAATCAAAAAAGCTTAGCACACCACAAAAATAACACCTGACTACTATTGGTATGTATGCAGCTATTCATATATTATTTTTCAAAGAACAGAAATCCATAATCTGGAAGCATTGCTTTAAAGCCAGCATAGCCTAGAAACATATTACTACAGAGATTACGCTACTGCCCTTGCGCTACTGCTCCATGTTCTTCTGGCATCCCAAAAAATTTCCGCCTGTTGTACACATTTTTCCTTCTGCTTATACCCAGGAGCAATCAGTGCATTCACTCCTGTTTCCTTAACTAGTTTGACTCTTACTTTGATGAAACTGTTTCAATAGTTATCATATGTTAGACTCTAAAATGAATCTCTAGAAAGCTTGACAGATGGTGTTTTGAAGGATAATGCCAGGTATCTGGTGTGAATCTGACATTAGCATTCCCTACAGCTTCCACAGACAATTCACCTTCATCTTTTTTAAAAATTCACATACTTAGTCCTAGTTATACTAAGAACGAAGGAGAATGCTAATCACTTATGCAGTCTCACAAGCCACTCAAAATGCAATTTTCGCATGAACTTGAAACTCAGAAACTCTGTCATCCCCCCCCCTTTTTTTTTTTTTTTTAAAAACTTTACTTCACACACTTTGAATTACTTCCTGCATGCATTTTCTTTCTTTCACACACACACACTCTCAGTAGATACCTCCCCCTTCTGGGAAAAGATCAAATTGCAAGGTGCAGAAAATATGCCCCTTTCCGAAATAAACATATGGTACATATAAAGTCCTTAATAGAAAAACAACTATGGGAAGTAGCGTGGTTATCTCTTCAGCAGCAGGAGACCAATTACAAAGGTATACTAAATGTGTCATTATTCATACTGAACTTCCAAACTATCAAACAGGGGCACTTTAATAAAACCTAGACTCAGTACCTTTATTCACAATCAAGAAAACGTGTAAGAAAGAAAGACAACAGAAAGACTGCTGGCTTAGGGAAAGACAAGTACTGCTAGCATAGTAAGTTTTAAGTGGTTGTAATTTTTCCTTAAGATGTTACAGAACTTTGGAAATTATTCACTCCTCTTTGAATGTGAGATAATTGGAATTTGCGACTCTCTCAAGGGCCTAATCATCCATTTCTTTGCCTCAGTCTCATTTAAGGGTTTGATAGCCTCTCTTGATTTATGCACTCTTTACTACTTCGTTTTGATATTTGGATCCAAATTTAACAGTGACTTTAGAAACGAACAATATACACCTCCGAAGGAACAGAGGGAGGGGGCCGTCACAGATTACGGTGCTGTGCAACTGGAAGCGCCGTACTGCAAGGCCTGCGCTCAGTAACCACGTTGAGCGGGTATGGGGGAAAAAATAGGCTAAATTATAAACTTTTAAAAGACTCTCCAGTCAAAAAAAAAAAAAAAAAGGCCTCAACCAAAATGAGGAAAACAGAGCTACGTTATGATAATGAAGAACGAGATGTTATGAGTGTTTTATTCTAGATCGCCCCACGAGTCCAGGAGTAATTCATCACGTCCTGAATGAACTTGTGGCATGAAACTGATAAGCCCCAGCCAATGAACGCCTGACAGAGCGGAGTCAAGGAAAACAGTGCTGCATTGAAGGCGTAACAGCGTTATCATATAAGCCTTATTATTAAGCACGGGAAAGAAGAGGTAATGAGTTCAACGAGAAACTAGCGTCTGCCTGTGTGTAAATAAAACCAGGGGCCATGGCAGCATGCTCCCCGAGCCCAACCAACTGCAACGGCCCGTGGGACCAGCGCGGCCATCCGCCTTCTACGGACAAGCCTCGAGGAGAGACCTTCCCCTTCCCCAAAGAAGTAAAAGGCGCATTTCCCGGCGAGCGGCCGCAGCAGCCCGCCAGGGCGGGAGCTGGCGCGCCCGCGGTTAAACCCGGCCCCAGCGGCCGCCGCCCGACGCGCTCCGCACCTGCGGCCGGCAGCGCCGGTGGCCTCCGCTCCGCGGACCGAGGCTGGGGGGGACGTTGGGGGGGGGGGGGGGGGACGCCGAGCCCGCCGCCCGCCGCCGCCGCCGCGCTTCCCGCCCGGCCCGGCCCCGCCGCACCGCCCCGCTGCCGGGGCCGGGGTCGGGGCCGGGCGCGGAGCCTTACCGTCGGCCAGGAGGCGCATGGCGTGAACAAAGGAGGGATCCAGGCTGTCCTTCTCCGCCATCAGCTCGGGCAGATATTTCTCCTGCTCCATCGCCTCGGGGCCGCGGCGGCCGGGCGCTGCGGGGCGGGCTGGGCTGGGCTGGGCTGGGCTGGGCGGGCGGGCCGGCTCGCTCCGCGCCTCCGGCCGCCTCGCTGTGACCCGGCGCCCCGCCGCTCTCAGGTGCGCCGCGCCCGCCGCCGCCCCGACGGCGCGGCTGCCCGCGGCGGCGGCGGCACCGCCTCCTCCTCCTCCTCCTCCTCCCACCCCCCGCCGCCTTCGCTCCACGCGGGGGGCGCGTGTGTGGGCGCGCGTGTCCCAGCGTGTGCCGCCGCGCGCCTCTGCCCCCCCCGCCCAGTGAGCCACCCGCTCCCACCGGCCGCCCTAAGTAGGGAGGCGGGGCCAGGCACGCTCAGTCCCCCGGCTCCTATTGGTGGCTGTGCCCGGCAGGGCGGGGGCCACGCGGAAACTTCGCCGCGCCATTGGCTGTCGCCGGGCGGTGGGCGGGGCGCGGAGCGGTCTGGGGCGGGGGCGGGGGCGGGGGGAGAGGACCGCGCGCGCGCGCGAACGTGTGTGACTGGTGTGTTGGGGGGGGTGCGTGTGCCGTGTCTCCGTGTGTGAGCGTGCGCCTGTGGCTCTGTCTCTGAGTGCTTCTTTGTGCACGCGTGTGTTGTGTCTGCCTGTGCGCTGTGACTGCGTGTCTGCGTCGCTCCTGTCCGTGCGTCGCAGCGCGCGCGCGCGTGTGTGTATGTGTGTGTGTGTGGCTGCCGCTCCGTGTTTCGGTGCGTGGCTGTGGCTGTGCGCGCTGTGACTGCGTGTGTGCCCGTATATGTGTGTGCGTGCGTGCGCTCAGGAGCGTGTGTAAGCCCATTTGTCCGTGCCCGTGGGCTCCGCGCGGCTGCCCCGCCCGCGGGCCCCGGCGGCCGGGCGCTGTCCGCGGTGCTGAAGCCGCCGCCGGCCGCGGGGCGGGGCGGCGGCCGTGGAGCAGCGGCGCCTCGGCGGCGGCGGGTCGCTCGGGGCCCCGGCGGCTCGGCGCGGCGCGGCTGCTCGGGCCCGGCCGTGACCTGTCCGCGCAGGAGGGGCCCGCGGGCGGGGGCGGTCTCGCGTGGGCAGGCAGCCTTGCGCCTCCTGGCGCAGCGAACTGAAGCTCCTGCACCCGCACCTGAGGAATTACAGCGGCTACGCAATTGAAGTGTCTACAGCTGGAGTAAATAAAACTGATTTTGTTTTAATTAGAATTTAGCTTTAAATATACGTTTACTCTAGCTTATATTTATTCAGGATTTTCCCCCAACAGACAATTTACTAACATGTTTTGATTCTGAGAGTAAACAAAAGATGTTTAGCTCATCTTAAGGCTGTTAAAACGTCATTTGTGGGGCCTCAAGAACAAACTGTCCATCATACAATACTATGTGTGCTATGCTCAACCTCAAGGTGAGATTCTTTCTGCTTTTAACTTAATATGTTTTTCTAATGAAATAAATAGTTACTGCCATAATACACTTTCAAATCACCTACTACTGTTCCTCTTAAGGGATTTTTTTCTATAGTGTTTGGATTTTTATTTGTACTTTTTTCAGGGGATGAAGGAATAAGCAAAGGTAAAAATCAGGACAGAAAGGTGTTAAACAGCCATAGAAAATGGTCTGTGATGTCTTCAAAAACCTGAGATATATGCAGACAGCCATTACTCAATTTCCACTCAGTATGTAGAGTAATTGAGGGCCTCCATGTATTTATAAAAATACATATAGCATAGATGTAGAAGACTGAAGTGCTACTATTCCTATTTCTAGAAAGAAAGGAAGAAAGAAAAAAGAGAAAAAGAAAGAAAGAAAGAAAAAGAAAGGAAAAGAAAGAAAGAGAGAAAGAAAGAAAGAGAAAGAAGAGAAAGAAAGAAAGAAAAAGAAAGAACAACAAAGAAAGAGAAGGTATGAGAACTATGTTCCCCACTGAGAAAGGCAAGGAGCAGGAAAACAGTTTGATTTCAAGACATGTGAAACACTTCAGAAGTAGATAATAAGACTCTGATTATGGAAATGACTGCTTTAATTGGCAATCAGCTTTTGTTACATATTGGATGTGGCGGTAAAGGTGTAAGTCCTCATTTAAAAAAAAACAAATAAAACAAAGACAAACATAGAACTAGGGGCAGTTCTTCTTCACATGGCTCACAATTTAGCAAGAAATGCCATATTGTTTGCGACAGAACTCAGGACTATCTTACCTGAGAGAGAGATCGCCTGTGTCTTCATACCATACTTCTGCAGCTCTACTCCTCAGAATAATTCAGGCTGGTCCCCCTCACTTCAAAAAGAGAAAAGATCGGTGACAGCTCTTGCTCCTGATTCTCTGAGAGGTCTTGCTCCTGATTCTCTGAGTACATCTTCAAAACTAATTTAAGCCATCCTTACTCCGAAGCAAGGCTGGTCTTCTAGCCTTCAGGGCATGCTATGTTCTCAAGTATAGGAAAGAAGTTGTTTGATGGGCTTTCCATCTGGGGTGCTATAAGAATAAGAATATAAGAATATAAGAATAGTGTCACTTTAGTTTGTTTAGTTGCAGTTATCCCACTTAGCTTGTAGAAAGCACCTACAAGAAAGCACCTTGTTCAAACACCTTTATGTTTATTGAGCAGTGGGAAGGGCTACATTCATTGAACTCATTTCTCTGGTCAAGGGAGTACAGAACAGGTTGGCATGCTGATCTTTTTACAGCAAGGTAGGCAGAGACAAGTTTTCTGTAAGTTCCATTTTCAAAAGTTATAAAGTTAAATTGACTTTCAATGATACTTAGGCTGCAAAGCCATTGAGATGCTTTTCTAAATTTTACCTTAGACCTCATTAAAAAAAATCATTAAAATCTGTCAGACAGGAAATATAGACCTCTAATGACATCAAGCATGGCTTCATTGCTAGTTGGAGATTGAATTCTTTTTCATAGCTACTAAAAACCAAAGGCACATTTTATAACTTTTTAGTTTAAAGTGTCAAGCCAAATTAAAGTTTATCCGTACTATATTTTATTATTAAGTCTGATAATGAAGCAGATCACAGCATACTAGATTATAGCTTATTTGAAGATAGACAGGTAGCAATCATTGTGTCTTTTTGCCACTACCAGCTGAATGTATCTCCCTTGTGCTATCATGTAGCACTGAAGTCAAAAGGCAGTGGAAGCATACTGCTGTAGAAAATCTCCAAACTTTCCAAATATATATTTTAAAAACTAGGAAATCCTTTGAGAATATGCAGTAGAATGAATGACAAGTGTGAGCACAATGACAGTTACATTTCTGAGTCAGCACATTAGTCACTGTAATAAGTTAGATGAATTAGATGAGATCACACCTTTATGTGTGTGATTACACCTAGGCCTTCATACACCAGAGACAAGATTAGTCAGGAGTTTTCAATTTCAGAAATCCCATTTGCTTTCAAATTTCTTCTCTGTTTCACCCATTTTTAGCTAGGGATAGAGATTATCTGAGCTCCTAAATTGACTACACATCAGCGTAAACAGCCTAGGGAGTTTCTACCATCAGCTGTGTTAACTATATCCTATCCTTAAACCAGAGTTATTATTCACAATATAAGGAATAAGGAAGCAGCAATACATGCATAAGTATGTCTCCCCCTCCTTTTCTTTAGTATGTTTAATTCCTTCTTGGGACAATGGCTGTACCTGGCTTCTATCCGGCCACTGCCCCCTCATCTGTGAACCCTAGTCCTTGGAGTTCATGCTGCTTTACAATCTGATAACAGGACACCTGGACGCATACCTGGACACAAGTTGTCAATGCAAAACTTATTTCCATAATGAGAACACTTGGCTGAACAACCCAGAAAGGAAATGTACTTCAGCAAATACACCAATCACTGTAGATCACCTTCTGACTAGCCACTTTGCACAGCAAAAGACTCAGGCATTTGGTCCAACTCACAGCTGATTGAATTCAGTGGAAAGATCCTGATATCAGTAGATTTTGGATCTCTCCACTAATACAACTGAATAAACACTGATAGTCTTAAACAGAGACGAATCATACAGATTAGTCTGTAGTCTATGAATCATATAAAACATTTTCAGGTAAAAAGTGCATCATCCCTTATTTCTTTCCAAAACATTACATTATTTGATATATTTCTGCTGTGCCTAGCACTCTGATAGAGTTCAGTGTGAGTTCCAGTTGTACGATGAATGCAGGCTTATGCTATGACTTGGTTTATGATAACCATGTCACAAGCTCTTAGTTCTTCAAAACACACATCAAATAAAATTATGTCTATTACAGCTCTATTTCACATTTAGCATTCTTAATATGTTGCAAAGAAGAAATAACTGAAAAGATGACCTAAGGTAAATACAAAAGGAGGAAATATAACCTCCCTGAAAGGAACTTAGAACAAAAGACCTCCTTTATCATTATTTTGGGATGATTTTAACCCAAAGGATAAATTGTAAAACAGCAGCTGAAGACAGAAAAATTCTTAAATAGAAACCGATTGCAAAGAATAAAAGGCAGCCTAGAATGCCCCCTCTCTTTTCTTTCTTCCCTGTGATGCTACCAAAACTGACAGAGTTGTTGTGAATCTATGGCATAATTACCAATTTCCCCTCTCTCCTCCACATGCAGACAACCACCAGATCTTATATTTTGCTTCCTCATGTTTGGGGCTGTATCTCTGCTGTTCCTTCTGACCTTCTGGACAGCTAATCTACTGCTGATCACTCAAACACTTTCACGAAAGTGTTCCTCCTGATCATACCTCCGTTCCTTCTTCACTGGTTTACTCTAACCTTACTACAATCAATAACTAATAAATTATTGAATTGCCCTTTCATCCTTACCTCCAAGATTTAGAACTGTTCATTTTCATATAAAACCTCTGAATACACTGCTTTTTAATTTTCCTTTCCACAATGCAGAATGATTCCTTTTGTATCCTTCTTTTACTTTCTCCCTTTCTGTTTCGTTTGTGACATCCTTCCTCTCCCAGTATGTAAAATCCCTCTTTAAGACAAATTTCTCTCTTGAAATATAATAATACCAATGCAACACCTACTGACTTATGTATTAGTAGGTATATGCAACACCTACTCTATTAGATAATAACAGTGACTAAAACCTGTAAATCTATACTGCTATATTATGAATTTTGCATCTACCTGTTCTGACCCCTGCATCTTAACTCTCTCTTTGTTCTTTCTAGACTGCAAGTTCCACAGAGCAGGTAAGAAAGAACAGCTTCTTTGTAAGAAGTTTAAGTCCTTCTATTTATTTAAAGAGTGCCAAGGAATTCCACAGAGCTTAAAGAGGTGGGTAAGAATCATTTTGGTGAGATACAAAGTAATAGCAGCGTACCATTATTCTATTAAAGACTACATCTGGAAAGCAAACTTCTTATACCTGTGTTACTAAATCAAAGAATCTCTTTGACTTGTTTGTAAGTAAATAAGCATCACTCTTAAACGAATAATAATAATAAACAGATGGAGCAACTGAGCTACAAAGAAGGTACACAACAGGATGATACATGATTTAGAATAATTGAACTATAGTTTCCAGACTCCTAGGACTCTTCCTGAGCTAATCATTCAGCTTATATTTGAGCCGTAGTTATTCATCACAGTAAGATAGATGCAGATGTTTGCATTCTTCTCATCTAGTGTTAGGCATGCAAAAATCAGTTGTCTAAGTCTACTTCAGTCACCCTGGACACCCTTTGCAATCAGTGGGATGAATCTGGCTCTTCCAGCAGATTATTCTTTTGACCTGCAGGTACCTGTCTTCAGATGAGATGAGTCATCCTATGCAAGATCTGATTTCTCTCCACTGAATATGAAGCCAGTAACAGATTAAACTAAACTTAAACATCTAACTTGTACGTAACAAGATTAGTGCAGATGAATTCCAACAGATTTCAGTAACATAGGACACTGAAGAGGCCAGAAGAGTTTGTCATTATATAACAGATGATGGATCAGAACAATAACTGTTCCAAAAAAGGTCTGTGATATGCATGATAAAATAAATTCAAGCCTATAAAGGTAAAAAGGCAGACCGCACTCAAAATAAAATGATGAAATTTATTTGAGAATTTATTTGAGTAGATATAGTTTTATATATATCTATATATATAAACAATATAAGTCTGTATATACGTATATATGTATATGTATGTATATAGTTTATCTGAGATCCAAGTAAATCTACAAATACCTGCAGAAAGTATTACACCTAAGCAAGTATAGGATTGTTTAGAGGATGCAAAGAATATAAACTAAAAATAATGAGATAAAATTGCATATGGGAAAATGTCAATGAATGTAATAAGCTACCTTTATCATTTCATTTAGGAAGTGAACTTTCATCAGCAGCAGAAACCAAAGACAGGATGCAGCTAAATATAACAAACAGAAACAACAGTGCATTGACTGAGGGAGGCTGGTAGGTGTTTACAAAAGAAAGCTAATAATACAATATAATTCTATTATCTGTAATGCATTTGTAGCTTTTTCTCCAGTTTGTTTGGTTTTAGCTTAATTTTTGTTCAGAGAATATTTATCTGCAATTGACTATTTAGCAACTTGATTTTGTTAATTTTGTTTCCTTAAGAAGGGTTCAATGGAGACAACCATCTTAGCTCACTTAGTTTATTGATTAGGTGCTTTAAAACCCATAGCCAAGCAACAAGGTAAAATTATACTTTAGTAATCCACTGGTCTATTGCAATGTTGCAAAAACTGAAATGGAGGTGATCCAGCATATGATTTAAAACATGCCTATTTATACCTGTGTCATTTACAACATATAGCTCTGCAGAGTTCAGCCTATTTCCACTTACTTATCAGAAGTATAGAAGTACACAAAGAAAACCCAGACAAACCCATCATCTGTGGTAGTTATCCAACTGGCAATCTTAAAAACAGATATATAAGAGTAGAGTCCATACAAATTATCAACGAGTGGAAGAAAACAAAATTCCCTAAAAAAGTTTCAAGATATTTCACAGAATCGCAGAATCACAGAATGGTTGAGGTTGGAGTGGACCTCTGGAGATCAGCTAGTCCAATCCCTCTGCTCCAGCAGGTCATCTAGAGCACATTACCCAGGATTGTGTTCAGATAGCTTTTGAATATCTCCAGCGAAGGAGACTCCAGTACCTCTCAGGGCAACCTGTGCCAGCGCTCACTCACCCTCACAGGAAAGAAGTTTTCCCTCATGTTCAGATGGAACTGCCTGTGGTTCACTTTGTGGCTGTTGCCTCTTGTCCTGTGAGGCAACCAGTGAGAAGAGTCTGGCCTCATCCTCTTGACACCCTCCCTTCCCGTATTTATACACATTGATCAGGTGCCCTTTCAGTCTGCTCTTCTCCAGGCTGAACAGGTCCAGCTCCTTCTGCAGAGCTACTTTCTAGCAGGTCAACCCCCAGCCTGTACTGGTGCATGGGCTTATTCCTCCCCAGGTGCAGAACCTTGCACTTGCCTTTGTTAAATTTCATGAGGTTCCTCTCCGCCCAGCTCTCCAGCCTCTCCAGGTCCTTCTGAACGGCAGCACAGCCCTCTAGTGTATCAGCCCCTCCTCCCAGTTTTGTATCATCAGCAAACTTGCTGAGGAGGTGCTCTATCCCTTTATCCAAGACGCTGAGAAATAGGTTGAACAATACCGGACCCAGTATCGGCCCCTTGCGGACACCACTAGATACAAGCCTCCAATTAGACTGTGCCATTCACCACAACCCTCTGAGCTCTTCCATTCAGCCACTTCTCCATCCACCTCACTGTCCACTCATCTAGCCCGCACTTCCTGAGCTTGCCTATGAAGATGTTATGGGAAACAGTGTCAAAAGCCTTACTGAAGTCAAGGTAGAAAATATCCACTGCTCTCCTCTCATCTATCCAGCCAGTTGTCCCATCATAGAAGGCTGTCCGGTTGGTTAAGCATGATTTCCCCTTGGTGAATTTCACAAGATTAAAAGGTCGTGAAGAGTTCATCCAAGTCTCTTGACTTAAATAGCCGAATATCATGGAATTTTTGCTCGAAATGAAGCTTGGCACAGGGAAGAATATGACACTATAAAAGATCTTTAATAATTTACATACTAAGAAGTATGAGCATATATCATCATTTATTATAAACCAATTTAAAGTATGTAAAATTAGCAACTCAGGGAGTTCTAAAAAGCACTACTGACTAAGGATAGCACTGGAAATAGCTACCTTCCAAGTCCTTGAGAAAGAGAGCTGTTGGACTTTAAAGCCACGTGAGTCTCTCCAGTTGTGATATAAACAAGTGTTTTAGGCAGAATATTTGCATAGGCACCTAAAATGTAGGCACTTGCTAGGTGCCTAACTTAGGATGAAATGCAGGTATCATCACCAGAATGAAAAAAAAAGGCACAACAGACCTCTTCTTTCGCCAGTGCATATTTTTGTTGAGCAGATGGCGGTGACGTGGTGCTCATTCAATACCTAAAGTTATATGAGTTTTTAAAAAATAATAGAATTCAATATATCACATAAATTTCAATCTTACTTGATTATACTAAAAATTTTCCAGAAGACTCATTGAAAGATCTTAAGGGTCTTAGTGGGATAGAAGAGGAGGTATGTAAAAAAAAGACAATTTTCTTGAAGATGGAGTTAGTATTTTAAAATTATAAACCATGACAAAAATGTTATAAATTATTTCATAATTTATGTCAACCAAACCAAGCATGCCTGAGTGGAATTTTTAAATGAGTAAAGGGCAAATTGACAGATATTTTTGGCTCATAAGAACAAAATATTGTGTGACTTAGTTTCCTTTAAAGATCAAATCCTCTGAGAAAATGCTTTTAAATTCTCAATCTCTTTCTATGTAAGAGCATTTCAACTCATAAAATAATTTTAGACCACACTGAGCATTATCTTGGACAGGCCAAACTTATTTCAAAAACGGGCTTCCTCAGGGCTACAGAGAATTTCATGTTTGCCCATTATACTTTGTGACAGCTTGACAACATGCTGCTCAGGAAATATTACTGAACGGAGCTCAGTAGTTGGAAAAGGCAAGTGGACTTGTACTGAAATAATTCAACACCATTATAAATCTGAAGTGTGATGGGCATGTCCTTTCATATTTACCGTAGCTCATGATAGTTTTCAAAGATGCAATTTTAGAAGAAAGTCATGGAGTAAAGTAACAATGAAGAAACGCAACCCTAAGTGTTACCAAGGCAGTTTTGCCTTCCAACTATTATGCCAATATAGAAATTCAAATTCTAATTAAAAGTCTAATTCAATTAGTTATTATCAATGTCCTAAAACAGTTTTATTCAAGCAATGCTGCAATATGTGTTTATTTCTAAATACTGAACTGCCTGTGTGCTATATTTGGCTTTGACATGCATAATTACTGAAGACAAGAACTACAAATTGTTTAAGAGATGTCAATCCACCTAGAAACTGATCATATCATAACACGCCATATTATATTATTGTTGCTAGTTTAGTCCTGGCTTATGTCTGAGATCTTGGTTTGTATTTTTAAAGACTTACTTAAATAAGCATTCTCTCTCTATCTAGCTAAAAAAGTGGGCTCTTTTGTCATTCTCTTTACTATATACAGCAGGAACAGTGTAGCTGACAAGGGCTCAGTATTTTTGGAACAGAATTCTCACCTACAAGATTTTCATCTAGAAAAATCTGTATGAACCCAAATCTTTTAACTTTCAGGCCACAAGAAGTTTCAAAACTTTCAGCAGGCTTTCCCTTTCTTCTTGCTTCTTATGACTGGCAAAATTATTTAATGCTCCCAGCAGTTTCTTTTTGGAGAACTCTTCCCTATGTAGTAGTACTGGTTCTCAGGTAGTAGCTCTCTTAGAGATGTGCATAATAAATAGAGAAGGTCAGGAAACTTTAGAGGAGATGCAATTCAAAAAGTAGAAAAACGTTTAGCGAGTTTGTGAAAAAATATTGTCAGGTTCTGACCAGCTCCAGTTATAAAATAGCAAGAACGAAAATGTTAAAAGCTCAGCAAATGTTGTTAAATCTACTCATAATGATGGAGTTTATTTGCTATTTGTGCCAGACCAAATGGATTTGCTTTATTTCAGGAGCTGTGCTGTATTCGTCTCAACTATTGCAAAGCTCAGTTCACCCATGGAGCAAATGGATGATGAGTCATTCTTTTTCAGAATAGTGCACTGAGTGCAATTTCATCTTACTATTATTTAATTTTCCAGGTAAGTCATTCCACAGCACTATGAGCTCTATGATTATATAAATTTGGGAAGGATGAAATTTAGGGACACATTATACCACAGTTACCTATGTTTAGTCACTGTTCCAATTAAGTCAATATTAATAATTTTATGTAATGATTGAGCAATAATATTGTCTTCTGACTATAATTTTACAGGATTTTGGTTTATTATTTTGCAGTTTTATATTTCAAGTGCAAATTAAACTTACAAATGTATAAAATATTTGTAATAATATATATGCATTTGTATAAATTTAGTGCACTATATAATACTGGAAATCAGCAGTCACAAGAAAAGTTTGTGAAAGGTCTATAATGCAATGATATATCACAGACAGTGCAAATGTCAGCTTCCTAAGAGTAACTAATATATAATTACATTTGCTTTTTAGGCATAGCAAAATACAAAGCATGATGGATTTGAGGAATTGATTTTAAAATATAATTCTATTTTATGAATCATGCAAAACTACTTTTATCTGCTGCTGTTTTTGCAATTTATTTTTTTCATCCTCGTATACCGTATTTTAAATATAACTTGCTCATGAAAGTATCACAAAATATTTATTTTTGTAAAAATAGAATGGACATCTATTGAACAACTTTGGACTAAATTTCCGAAACAGACTGCCCATAATATTAAAAGACCCTTGCAAGCCCAAAGTGCCAATAATATTGTAATATTAATAGCATCCTTTAACATTTCCAAAGTTTTCCAATTAAGTCCACTAAAAAGAAAAACAAATTGCCATGTATGTATTTTTTGTAATGTCAGAATACTAACTCTTTTTTCCTCTTTGACTCCCTCATCTGAATGATCATTGGCTTTAATATAAGTATTGTCATTTCTCAATGGACTTTGAATCAGGCACAAGGACACTGCAGCAGATATCTTCCAGTCTGTTGGAACTGATATCATGCTGTCCAACAGTATTGCCTTCACACTGACTCTAGTTTAAGGTCTAGTTTTATAGTGGTCTTTAAAGATGAAAGATGAAGAGTGTTTCTGTCACAGAAAAAGAAGTAGACTTTTTTTGGAGGGCAGCCTTATTCAGACATTTCCTTTTGGGAGCCTAAATCTTTCCCAAAAGAAAATGGTACTTCATAAGACTGTTTCAGATAGGTCATTTGATTTAAGCTATTTGTTTTTCAAGTAATTCAGTGCAATTTCCATCTCATTCATCCTCTTTCCTTTCCAGTTACATACCTTTCAATTTACATGCTAGATGACTGGTAGTATGGCTGTAAGTCATCCTGGCTAGCGATTTTTATAAAAAAAAGTTTCCTATCTATTTTAACTCTTCGCAGAATAAGAAAGTCCTACTTTGCTTTCTTTTTTTGGAAATGAAATAACTGGACTTCTTGTATTTAGTTTCTACATTGCTGGCTTGTCTTCTGCTGAACAGTACTGCTTTTTATCTTCTTGCGTAAATCTATATTCAGAGAAATTTGTAAAGAACATGTGTTTAGCTGAGAGAAAGAAAACGCTGAATGTTGAATGTGCAATAGCAATGTATCTTTGCAGCTACTTTTCCAGTTCATTTCTGCCATAAATTTTTTTCTTCCATAAACAGTGCTTTCCCTATTTAGTTAATATAAAAGTTAAACAGGAAGATGGGGGTAAAGAAGAAAGAGGAAGGAGCTCCCTTAATGAACTCAGTGCTTAGCTAGGTATGCAAGCATAAACTTTAAGCTGTACCAGGTAACGTACTGGCAGTTACTCTTCGTGAGAGGGTAAATGTCTTACCTAATTAGGTAATTATTCTCCATAAGACAGAGGATTTACTCTCTCTTGGTGGATAAAACAGTTTTCCTAAATCATTTGACCAAAAAAAAACCCCAAACCTTTTTTTCTACTGAGGTTACATGCTTCTACTGAAAGCAAACGTGGATATTTTACCACATGAAGCCTAGCATCTGGCCACATACAACCAGAAGTAAGCATCCATTTGACAGAAAACTAGATATTCCCACAGAAGCAGAAACAGCGGAAGAAACCATGGGAAAAAATCTGTTAAGTTTGGCTGTTATGCTTGTTTCTGGTTTACACATTTCCTGGGATAAGCAAGGAGAGTTATGCTGGCTCACAGACAACGTACTTGTAACAAGGAATACTTTATAAGGACAGATGAAGGCAACTCCTAGTAAGACCAGAGCCAACCGTAGAATTTCCACCTCAGCTTGCTGCCAGGACTGAGGAGCAGCCCTGAGAGAACGTACAGTGGGGGGCGGATGGCATCATCAGCCCCACGTCACTGTCATCAAAGGCCCTGTGATGTCAGAAGGCCTCTCCAGGTGCATCCAGCAGTCAGGGAAGGCGGCGGCAGCAGCATGAGGGTGGGCTGGAGGAGCCAGATTTCTGACCTCATTGCTCCCATCGCTGTGTCCACTGGCCTCTGTGCCCCCACTGCTGGAGCAGGCTGCAGCCCTGCATGCTTGGGGCCCTGCTCCGAAATCCTCAGCGAGAAGGACAGGAGCCAGCGTGGGTCATTGCCCAGCAGCACTCTGTGCCGTGCCCACAGGCAGCTGGGCAGCCACAGCGTTTCTGGCGGCACCATAGGATAGTCTGATGCTTTGCAGAGAGGCTTGGGAGCAGCAAAACACCACTTATGCCACAGCAACAAGGGCTTCAGAGAGCAAAAGGTGTGTTTCACTGCAGAAATTGCGGGAGTAAAACCTTCAGGCACCTCTCCTCTAGTAACATTAGGGTAAAATACCCAGTTTTCCCAAAAACGACAGGGCATTGAAAGCAAAACTTCTGCCTTGGGGGGATGTAGGGCAAGTGCAGATGCCTGCTTTCACCAGCACCTTTGGCAAAGGTGGCCGTTTGCCAAGTAATCTGGGGGGGATTTTCCTAAGGGCTGGCCCACCCTGGAGGTCAGATTTAACTGTGCTCCTGCTGCTTTGAGCCTGGTGGCCTTTCCCATGGGAAGAGCATGCTCCAGCTGCTGCCTTGTAGTCCACAAGAGCCTGACCAAACAGAGCTACAGCTTTGCTGGCACTCACCAAACCCACCTGCGCTCCCCTCACTGTGGGTACGGAGGGTCCTATCTGCTTCTGCTCACCCGGGCACACCTGATGTGTGTGAGTGCAAACGCCCCCACTTCCAGATGCACCAGCACACCACCCTCACAGCTACCCTGAATATCAGCTGGGGATCGATGCCCATCTAATATCCACACGTGGAGGTAGGCCTTCTACCCTGGCCTGGCTCAGACCATGGGCCTCTCCCGCTGCGGCTCTCCCCAGGCATTAGCTCAGCATTTGGTAGCGAATGACAGCCACAGCATTGAGGTTCATTAGAGAAATTTGCCCTCACCTTCCATCTCCCCAGGCGATGGCACCAGCCCTGTGGCCATCGTGTCCCATAGGCCCTTCTCCAGTTGCTGGCACCGAGACCTCTCAGCACACCCACACACACAGCAGAGACCATGCTTACACAGAAATGAGTTAGAAATTAGAGCTTCCTGAGAAGATAAGATAGACTGCAGTGATGAGGCACAGGCGGACCAGCACATGGACCAGCCACTTGCTGGCACCCTGCCAGCTCATTGAGCAAAAATTCTTTGATAGAAATAGAATAAGTTATCTGGAATTCTCGCTTCGGACTGAAGGTCCAGAGGCATGTGAGGGTTGAGAGGAGAACAGCTAGCATATAAGTTGTTCGCTCTAGCTCCATGCAAACCATTCACATGTACCAGTGTTGCTCTACAGTGTGCTTGTAACTGCTAAAGGCTACTCAGAAACTGGAAATTCAGCTTTGAGAGAAGGAATAGGCAGTTCTAGGGTTTGAAAAGAATCACTGTGGGGAGCAGAAAACAGACCTTACCCATAATCTCAATCTGTATGCCTAATCATAGTAGAGGAAAGGAAAATAAATAGGAGCCTAGCAGACAGTAGGAGTCATCCTGCTTTTGTGGACTTTTTTTTCAATGCTTCACAGTTTTTTGCCTTCCGTTCTATGCTTTGCTTTAGATTTAAAAAGAAAATGTTTTAATTTAAGAATTCATTGGTCTGACTGTGCCATTCTTTTGACTTCCCCAGATACTATTAGTTTAGTGAATTACTATATCCAGTTAATGCCCAACTACAAAGAACTGAATAACTATAGCTATGCCAAAATAATTTATTATAGGATCAGATAAAAACAACTCAATTAAAAAAAAAAAGAATCGTCTAGTACCTCACTGAGTCAAAACAGATAAACAGAGGTTTATAGCTAAAATGATGCCATGCCAAACAAAAAAAGGCTAGTAGTTTAGGTCCTAAAATTACACTCCTTTGAAATTACAGCCTTCTTTGAAGGCATTCTATGTACTTTCAGGTCTAAGCCATGTACAATATTGTATAAAAATTGTTTCCTTGGTTAAGCTCTATCTTGGGTTCTGTTATCTTTATTTTTCCAATCAGTTGCTACCAAGACATAAGCATATACAGCATCCCTCATCTTCCTTGTGTGCTTAAAACCATTGGTGATAGATTTCAGTGTCTTTTAACCCTAGCAAAAGCCACTGCCCTGGATCCCATCTTCTAAATATATTTCTCTTTATCCCTTCATTGGCTGCTGCAGGCCCAAATTATTCATATGCTATTTACTAAATTTGTATTCAAAACTTTTGTGCTACCTTTCCATCTACCAATTATCGTAGTAGCAGTAAGAACTATTCCAAGTACCTGGCAGACATGCTTTCTATATGAGAGGGGAAAACTGTAAATACATATGTGTTGCCAGCAACTCGAACACAGTTTGAGACCCCTCATTTTATGAAAGCGAGTTATAGTTCTAAGAATGTGTCTAATGTTGGTGACTGCATAAATCACTTGAAGAGTTGCGTTGCAAACCTTCTACTCCAGCAGCTTGCCAGGTGACAGTAGTACCGCCAACTCTGCAGTATAGTTGAGGAGAATGACCCACTACTGCACAAGCACAGGTTCTTTTAACTGAAGAGTTTCATCCCATAAAGCCAAGGCTAGCCCCTCACATAGCTCTGTGAAAGTCAATTTCCTCATTGAAATTCTGGAGTCATGGTTGATCGCACATTCAAGATGATAAGAGTCTACCCTGCGGAGTGGAACCGCTTCACTCAGAAGTGTTATTGTTAGATCCTGTCAGAGAGCTAGCATTTAATATGTCCTAAGATCCTAGTCAAGGCAAAGCAAGCTTTTTCTGAAGAATATTATGTTGGTGGAATTGAATTGAAGCCTAGGAGAAAAACCGTACCTCAGTCAGTAAAACATGATTAGGAGATTAGCTTAAAGGTAAAAACAATTTTTTTGCTTTAAACCATAGATTATGAGACATTTTTAACTGCTTGGAATCTTAAGCCAGACAGTAGCTAAACTGTCTGTAAGGGATACTGCCAAAATATCAGATGCCTTGAACATTGGCTAAGAACAGAATAGGCTTTAAGTCTGTGGGGACCAGGAGAGAAGCAAAGACTGGACTTTTTCTCTTTGGAGTGGCCAGGCTTCTCACTAAAAAAATTACTGCTGGCTAAAGGTACTCATCTTTAAGACAATCAAAATTTACTTTCTAAAATAAACTGATTTCCCTGGGTCTTTGCCCTTCAGATATTCCAGACAGGAAACAGGATATGTTGTCCCTATATTTCCATCTGTCCTACACACCTTGGATTCCCTGGCCTGTAAACCATCATACAGCAGGTGTATACCTTAGTCTTGACCTGATATATAGATTCAGGATGTAGCTAAGGCAGATGACTGGACCCAAGCATTGAGAAGCACTCCCATGCACCATGATCTAGCTATGTCTTATAACTATAGACATAATAGACGAGTGAGTAAAGTTAGAGTTTTGTTATTGTTTATTTTGTAAAGTATAATTGTTCATTTTTCATGTACATGTGGCAGGAGGAATTGCCTTATTTCCAACATCTAAATCAGTCATCTCAGGGCACCGCTTCTCTACAACATGGAAAATCCCTTCAGGGCATTGGAAAACTAATCTCATCCTCTATAGCAAACTTTAGTGATATCTAGTATTGTAATAAAATAGAAATTGATCAGATCAGTTTAAGCAATATCACATGATCCAATACATCATGAACATGCTGCCATGATTAGACTTACAAAAAGTAATGAAAAAAGACTACTTAAATGAATAAATTTACTACATCAATTTACAATATATGACAAATTAAGATTACTGCAGTATCTCAGAAGCTCTACAAAACTAGGTAAAAATTAATGATGAGCAAAAATGAGTTCCCTTTGTGATTTATTTTCATCCAGCTCCATCCAGCTATGAAAGGGTTATCAGACAAAACACTAATTAGCAGACAGTTCAAAACAGTTTCAGAAAGTAATCCCTTGGTTTACAGTATCTTTTTGACAGTGCTGTAATGTCAGTAAGTGCCTGGAACTGCACAAACCAGTTTGCTGCTTAAGGGCAGAAGCCGGTCATGAGACACACGGGCTTCCCATGCAGCCCACGAAGGGTTAAGCAGCTGCCAATAGCATTCACAAGGAATAGTAATCCGAGTAAGAGCTAACTGCAAGCACTGAAAGTACGTTTTATCCCTTCTCTCCTTGTTGTTGTCTTTGGCAACTAGTTCCCAAACTGCAGTGCAGCCCCTCCACAGCCTTAAAAATCTTTTTGTTGAACAGCATCTGCTTCCCACTGTGTGTTAGTGGTAGTGGCGCTGCTTAGTCCCTTCCATGTCAGTTCCTCCATGATGTGGATTATGGGGTCCGCTTCTTCTTGAGGTTTGCAAAGCTGTATCTACTGATATCTAGGAAAGTGATTAAAGCACTAATCTAGACTTTCCAAACACTTATTGAATTTATCTTATTCTCTTTATTGCCTTCCATGCTAAGGTTTCTCTGGAATCCCTTCTTTTGAAACTTTTTCACTGTTTGGAGTAAATACATAATCACCAGCCAAAAAGAGAGTATGCTTATGTGACCGTAGCCTAGGTAGTAGGGTGCTCACCAGACAAGAAGGCGTGAGTTCCAGCTCCCACACTAGTGAATGTTTATCATCTAACACAGAAACTGCCATTAAAAGAGGGACTGCAATCCACCTTTCTTACCTTTCTGAGTGAATGCCTTAAACTGCCAAATTAGAGCAGTCCAGGGAATACTGAAGCTACATTACTGAATTGGAATATTTGGCAAAGGTGTTCTTTATCCATAAGAGCTTTCAGTCTACTGACTATGTGCGGTGCAAGATGCATGTTCTTCAAATGAAGAATAGAATAAACACTGGTCTTTCACATACTGACTTAGTGTATTAACCACTGAACTACTGAAATAAGGACAGCACTATCATATGTTCCAGTTGCCTTTTAAAAGGCCTGACCTACTCTGCGCTCATTCTTAGGTGCTAAACACAAGGAAAATACTTTGTGCAGTGAACAATTCTGTTTAGTTCAGTCATATAAGTGCACTTGAGAGGGGGCAGAATTTAAAGTATAACCTGCACCCTTTAATATTGGCTTCCTTTCCAACAATAGTAGCTGTCTTGGATGCACTTATAAAGTCTTTACTCATGGACTATATAAGAAATCTAGGTGGACTGAGAAAACATGAAGACTCTGCCATCAAAATGCAGATTAGACTATATAGAAAATAAGTTTTATATTCTATAGAAAATAGAACCAGATCATGCTTTAACACTCTGCAATTCATTTCAGCCCAAACTGTAGATCTCAATGCCAGCTGTCTGACTTTAAGCTAGTTAGCCCTACATGCCTTTATAGTTAATGGAGAGAAATAAGCACCTCCAGAAGGCAATCCATCACATTTACCTTAGATATCTATTTATCTGCATTGACTGTGAAGTGTGCTTCAGACAATTAATTCAGATTTAGGCAACTAACTTTCAGATGCTACCTACCTTAGCCGAGATGAATCCCAATCTCTGTTCCTAAACTCAGTGCAACTTCTTTAGATCATGTGTGATTCATATTCAGAGCAAGATCTATTCAGGTTTCTGTAAGCTACAGTTCAGGTTATTTTGGGAGGAAGCAAGCCTGGCCATTGATGATTCAGACCTAAGACCTTTCTCACAAATATTTGTCCAAAAAACTTAGCGCACCTTCCTCTTCTCATGCAAACCCCACCAAACAGTGATTTCAAACTATGAAACAAAAAAATAACAGTACTAGAGTAGCTCAGGAAAGATTATTCTTTGGCTAAGTGCTCCAAAAGCAGTTTTTTCATTCTTCTTTACTATTCCTCTAGATTTTTAATAGAGAACACTTAAGAGATTCCAGTGATATTGGCGTTATAGCCACTTAAGTCTTTTATCTCTGGATTTTTGCCAACTAGTATAAAGGAAAGAGCGCTCTTTACTTCAGTGGTCTCAAAGCCCATATCAGGCTTTTTTACTGTAAAAGTAAAGAAAGAAATTTTTTGATTTAGTTCTCTTTTCTTTCTTTTCCTCAGCCTGTTATAACACTGTTTTAATTTTACATTGTGAAGCCATGCTAATTCTCAAAAATATTGCTTATACAAATAACACAGACGAGATAAAGCAAACAACAACCCATAGCGGATCTAAATACTGGCGTTTACCTGAGAATCAGCAAGAGTATAGCTTTTATCCTACTTGATTATTTCACATGCTTACTTACTTGCTCCACCCACACACTATTATGTTCACTAGGTCTCCCCTTCCTTCCTAGCAGGGAGATTGCTGCTGGTCTGGGAAGGTCAGGCAAAAAGTTATGTGTGTTCATGCTGTGCTGATGCTTGCAGTTACCAGTCTCAAGTGTTACTGGCCATGGTCTCTGAGCATCCCCTGGTATTTGTTTCTATAAATCTCACTGAAAAAAACCCCCAGGATCCTCCTCACTTCCCTTTCCTCCAGCTAACATCTCCATCTTCTTCTTTCCTGGCCTTATTTTTCAGCACCAGCTCTTCTATCTGGAACACCAAGCCCCCATTTTACCGTATCTAAAAAGTCTACGTGCAGAAGCACAATGTGTGATCAGCTTCCTAACTGATGGTTCTATCATTTTATTAATTGGGAGATTTGGGACCTGCTGCTTTTGTTTAGTCTAGGTCTTATCAAAATTTACAGCCAGCCTGTACCAGTTGCAGCTAGCGAGTAACAGGCTTCTACCTGAAAGTGAAAAGCTCAGTTTTAAACGTTCATCCCCAACACACACACATACACCCAATTACTTCCTATCTGTTAGCTTTCGTAATTTAAGCTGTATTTTTGCCCATGACAACAAATGAGAAAATAAAATACATAGAACTATTTTGAAAGTATATATGATATAGTAGTTAATGTGTCAAAAAGTTCTTTATAAAAATATTAGGGTACTTCTGCATTTTTAAGTTCATTTATTTTCAAATTCTTGGAAAAATAACAGTTTTCGCATTACTCTTACATGTGATTATACAATACCTTTCATATGTAGTATTGAAAACTTTTTATGCAGATAATAATAATTATATCCTAAAGGGAATAGAAAGACATAAAAATTATTTACTGCTACAGTTCCAAGATGGCCCAGTATATTGTCTAGTACTAATAATAATATTTCATTTTTATCATATACATGGTGATCTGATGTTTAAGTTACCTATTAAACACTTTCCGTTATGAAAGATTATTGCAGCCTTTTCCTTAGGTAGCATATATGCCTACATTATTTGCAGCAAGCTCTGCCAAGGGAAAATTTCTGGCGCCAGGAAAATACCAATGGCTGATGCCAGGAAATTATCTTCAGATTTGACTGGGTAATAAACTACTGAGAACTGCTATTTCCTGTTGGGGTTTCTGTTATTGCTTTTCAGCTGGCAGCATACCAAAGCCACAAACTCTCTGAGCATGGAATCCTGCTCCTGCAGCAGCCACATTGACATCTATGGCAGCGAGAAGTACCAGGAGCAAAATCTCAGCCCTCTGCTTCTCTGGGCAAAGGCAGTCATAAGAAAAAGAGATATCAGAATGACTAAAGAGAGCTGGGGTGAATTTCTCTAATCACCTACTTGCAACCTCTTCCCTTCTGAGGAGCAGGAAGGATATGGCCGACATGACTCGAACACAGGCAAATACAGGTAGTAGATGGCAAAGTGTGAATTATAGCTCTAGATCATTGGACAATGGACATGAATGAACATGGATCTTTCCCAACTGTGTTTTTGAAAGGCATTGCATATGCCACTGAATTTTTCCAAGACAAAATTCAGACTGTGTTTATGATTTTATAATATTTCTCAGAAATAATATAATTTTTGTTTGTGCCAAATTTTATAAAGAAGATACTTACGTTTTCAAAACCCTTTTCCAGTGACTGATTCATATCAGATGGCAATCTCTTACTGCTACTTGTCAGCATAGCTAACCCCATATCTTCAATAGTAGCTATGAAGGTTAGTGGCAAGCATTACATCTTAACTGACGATGTATAGAAAAGAGAGGGAACTATTACAGTTGCATATGGCAGAACCTGTCACAGTTACTAATTCTTATGTATCTGCATCAGCCTGTGCTGCTGAGATCTCATGTAGTCATTTATTCATTCAAAAGTTTATAATATATCTATGGATAAAGCACATTTAGCACTGAAAGGACACCGGAACGTTGCTAAAATTGTTTGTAATGTCATCATTTTTCTCTATAGCTTTTCACTGAGCTAGCTATAATAAGGCCAAACCCAGTAGTGATTAGCAGTAGCAGCCTTGGCAGGAAATGAAATATTGGGCCCGGTGGGGAAAAGAACAGTGACCTCTCTTTGACTGCTATTGATCTAGTCTCACTGAGGTCAGCATTTGGGAGCTTTCAAATATTCAAACAGTTTGCATTTATTACATTTGTTCCAAACATGTTGTGATCTGAAATAATTCTGTATCTTAGCTTGTGTGTCCTATAATTTTTAATTGAAAGATACATGAGGTTACTTCACCCTGACCTTTTGCAAACTAAGTCCACTTGTGGAGCAGTAGGGGAAGCTGGCAGCGCTAGTATTTGGCATTTCACTGATTTGTATTTTGAAATGGATCTGTTAGAGAGAACTAAGGCACTTCCACTATTTACTTTCTCTCTTTTTTGTTAGGAGAAACTATATAAAATCGCTACTGCAAGCTGAAATATGATTCATTTCGTTTTTTAAAAAGACGTTTTCAACATGCAATGAGCAGTTTTCATTAACCACTTTTCATAGACTTTTTTAAAGACCAGACAGAACATTCAAAGAGGTAGTCTAATCTTTAGTAAAAAAATTTAATAATTTTACTCATCTGTTGCTTTACAGAGTCCAATAATTGCGTATGGCTAAAGCATGGCTTTCAGAAAATCAACCAGTTTTGGTTTAAGATGCCTAATGACAGGGAATCCATCAATTTTCTTGACACCATGAAACATTAACTGTTATTTTACTGCTAACGGGCTGGTGTCAACATTAAGCTTTTTGTCTCTAAGTTATACATTTTATCTTCCTAATGTATGCAAAAATTAGAGGACAACAGCATCAACTGGTACAAATCATCATAACTCTAGCTGCTTGGTTTATGCTAACTGATGGACAATTTGTGCATGTTACAAACACGGTCCATCTCAAGTTATACTGAGAAGATTATACCATGGTGTGCTGAAGTATGTTTAACAGAAAACAGCTAGCTCTTCAGAAGTAAATGTAAGTTAAACAAAAAGAAGAAACCAGTTAGACATCAAGGCTGGCTATGCTAAGGATACAGGCTTTTGCAAAAAATAACTGATATTAGACACCTATGTTAGGAGAGAGAGCTTTCCTTCCTGCAGTGTCTGCTCTATTGGATCCTTAAAATAACACAACATGGATCTCACCCTTTTTATCTACTCCTTAGAGTAGGTGGGGAGTAGGATTTCGGAAGTGGATCAAAAATTTTGGACAACTCTGAAATACTAAAAAAATAACATGGGATGAGATTGTGCATGTCAAGGCTCAGTGCGGGTCAGGGGCTCCCTGGGGCTGGGGCCAGAGCTGGGTGCTGCCCATGGCTGGGCTGGGCTGGTACTGGCCACCAGGGCCCGTCCATCCCTCCGCCCCGAGGGCGCAGGGCCCGGGGGCAGCCGGGGCAGCCCCAGCCCCGGGGGGGACATCGGGCTCCACCGCGGGTCGAGGTCGGAGCTGGGCCGGGGGTGCTGTGTGCGGGCAGGGCCGGGCAGCGGCGGGGCTGGGGCCGGGGGGAAGCCCCGGGGGGTGGGGGGGAAAGGGACAGGTAGGGCCGGGGTGGGGGGCCCTCAGGGCAATATAGGTGCAGAAGAAGAAGGGATTCACAGTTGAATAGGATTTATTCCTAAAGATTCCTATGGCTTCCTATCTGGAATTTTACATGCCTCATAGATAACTTACCTTGCGGAGATTTAAGCCTACAGTTTCCAGAAATGAGATACGTATTGATCTGAAGGAGCCATGAGAGCTCTCTCGTCTGTTTGACTCGGCAGAGACTGATGGCTTCTGATCAGTACAAAGGCCCTGAGTCACTGCTTAGGTATCCTGCATATCATCTCACTCTTCTTAAAATCTCCGTTAGCGTCATTTTAGTTTTATGACAAGGTAAACATTACATTTGGAAATCTGTAGGTTACGGCACACCATAGCGCAAGGCAATTGTTAGTGCTGTTAAAGCGTTAGAAGGGTTTGGGCTGGAGCAGCAAGCACGGATCAGTGCTTAGCACAGGGCAAACACTTGGGGGGTAAACGTCTAACCACACCATCATAGGCCGTTCCACGCCGGTTGGCCCTCCGTGCCAAGCAATGGCCTAGGCTCATTTAAGTTGCTGATAGGGATACAGCTATACCATCTATGCACTGTATTAATACTCCTCATTCTCAGCTAGGACCTCTAATTTCCTTCAGATGAATTGCAACTTTTCAAACATTTAATATTTTCTGGTATAAATGAGGTTAACCAAGATTAAGTTTAAAAACGTGTCAGCAGCATTATATGTAGTGTTTTCTCTACCTATTTGAGGCAGAGGGCGTAGACTGTCTTTGAAATTGCCATGTAGGTGTTACAGTGCTACTAAGCAGCATCCAAGAACAGAACTCTTCTTCGCAGTGAGTCAAGAAATGAAGGTTATTATTAATAATAAGAACGAGTTTCCGTTACATTTTTATTTTGAAAAAAATATATCCCTGCAAGCACAAGGTCACTGAGTCTCATATTTAAAGATTTAATAGTGGCTCACCCTGTGCACTGGTTATTATTAGAATCTGTAAAATTTGTAGATTTGTAAATCTATTTAAAGGTATTTTTGCTTAAAGCTGTGCTATAGAGATAACTAAACCAGTTTTATTAACTTAAAGTATAGTGAAAAAAGTCTCAATCATTTGAGCTAAATTAGCAATGACATATAATAGTGTTAGAAGTTTCTGTACGCATGTTGCTTTCAAATTTGGTACTGTGAACACTAATTGCAGATGTGTATAAGATATAATAATCACATTAAGGAATCAGTATACACTAAGTTGATCTTTTCTTATTTGAATAATTAACAATAGACACAATAAAATACGCTGCAGTTGTCTGATAAATAATTTTACCTCTCTTAGTAATTACTATGCAAAGGAATACAACAGAGCTGTCTATCAGTGCTGAAATCTCTTCACGATTTGTATACGAGTGAATACAAATCAATAGTTCTGTTGTATCCTTTGACTAACTAAGATAGATTAGAACATGGTGACAGTCTGTCTAGGCAACACAAGACAAATGGAAAGCTTGTCTTTAGTCAGTGACAGGATACACATCAGAATGTTTTCCTTTGTGGGGTCAATCAAGTACATTTCTTTATTGCATTCGGTAATGTTATACATGTTTTTGTTGTGTTATTTTACAACACTTAGTTTTTCACACTATTATTTTACACTATTATTTCACTTAAAACATTACATCATTTTGATTTTACTATAATCTTATATGGTTGAGTTATTTACCTCTAAATATGCACTTTTCTTCAGAAAATTATTCCTTGACAGTACTCCTAATACCAACACTGAGTAGTTTCATTGCATATATTCACATTCGGAAAATGTAAACATCTCCATGAATGTTAGCATTTAAAAAGGAGATTTTTTTTGTATTTTTAGACTCAATATAACGAACTCAAGCAGAATTCAGCCTCTTTTGGTATGCTGACTTGTGGAGGCAATTCTGGAGTTTAGAGACCATAGATTCGTATCAACCCTAATGCTTTTTGATCTGTGAAATTCATGAAATTTTAGGAAATTAACACGGAGTATGAGATTCAGACAGCATTTTAATTATAAAGGAATAATCAATTGCACAGATTAAAGCTGAGGAAACAATTCTGCTTTCTTAAGAATAGTTTTAGGAGGCATATTGGTTCCCAAGCTGAAGTTGCTGTCATACTCTCCTGGAAGAGGTAACCAGGAGGGGTGAGCAGAGCAGCAATTTAGTTGGGAAAGAACGCCTTTGCTCTGCTCAGTAAAAATTCTTCCATTTATCTCAGGCCTCAAATGGACTACGGTGTGCTGAGTCTGAGAAAGAGATGGGCTAATTAAAGAAAGCCTAGAGGACAGCAATGTGATTTATAAGACCTGATTTCTGGGGAAAACAAAATGACCTGAAGTTTTTTTAAGTTTAAGAAACAAAAGACTGAGGATGGGAATAACTTATTAACCGTGTTTATGGAGAGCAGGACAAGAATTAATGGACTCAAAACTTTGATATAAAAGATTTTAATTTGAAATGGAAAATGGAAAAGAACAAACAAGCAAGCCTTTTCTCGTGGAAAAGTGAATGTGGTGAAAGAGAATGCCCAGGGAGTTTTAGGCAATCTCACTGAAAATCTTTAAAAGGTTAGACAAATATCTGTCAGAACGAATTAGGTAGAATTAATTCTATCTCATAGGAGGACAAACTAAATGGTATTTCACAATTCTATCTATTATTTTGTCAGGATTTGATAGGAATGCAACACTTATTCCAAAAGTATGCAAAATTTTCTTTCTAGATATTTTTTGATTAAGCGAAATGGTCATTTTTCTGTATGGAGCATACTATAGATCACTTTAATCAAAATAGCTAAAGTAAACAGCAGCAATTCCACAAAATATAATGAATGGGAAACTGAAATCAGTCACACTGTGACTAATGCTAATAAATTGATCCTGTGTAGAAATAAACAGCGACATCATCATTTTGCATTCAAGTGTCAATTTATTTCTTTATATACCAATAGGTTGCTAACCAATCAAAAAAATTCTTAAAAGCTTAATATTTTTTCAGTAACTGTCCTGGTCCACTGCAATTTTATGCTTCCTATCTAGTTTAAGAAAGTTCAATCTTTCCTGAAAAGACAACAGTGCTTCAATTCATGATACCTTTGCTGCAACTGCCAATAAAAACTGGCAATTACTCTATGTGGTTAGGGGGAACACAGATCTCTCTCAGTACAGAGATAGTATTAGGATAGCTATAGCCTGCTTTCAGGCTCTGGGACTCTTTCTATTAGTCTGACTTCCTCAATAAAACTGTTTAATTGTTGGCGTTTCTCAAGTGCCTTTCCATGTTGAGAGCTAGGTTCATGCATATAAATTACAGAGTTTTTTTGCCTGATTTCCTGATATCATATCTTCAGGATAAACTTCATCCTTCCCCTGTTAGAACCCCCCCCTCCTATTAGGTTTCTCCTCTACCAGACTTTTTGCCCAGCCTTGCTTTCTATAGATCTATAATTGCAGTCTCCTCTAGCTGACAGCTAAAGAGAGCTCCTTCAGGTCATTTCAGCCTTGAATGAATGTCGCTTGGTGTTTACTAACAGACTTCTTTTTCCATGCTTTCCTTGTTATCTCTACCAGTAGGACTACAGGACATTCTTGAAGGGCCATTTTTTTCTGTGGCTTACCTTTTTACTTATAGTCTTGCCTCCTCTGTGAAATTCTCTGTTGTCATTGCATGCACCTCCTGGCACATCCAAGCCTGTTATATACAAAGCAAAAATATAAGCTCACATTGCATAGACTAAATTTCTGTAAGTGAATAGGTAATAACTCTGAAAAGGAATACACACAGAGATACTAGAGTTTTTCATGAAGGGAAAATGTGGTAGATATTTAAAATAATTTAAAATCAAAACAGAAGCAGATACAAAACATCCATTTCAACAGTGCTAGTCAGAAATGTTGCAGATCAGATTTTTAAAGCAAGTATGCAAAATTAGAAATTTGACATGCATTGTACATAGCAACACAAGAGATTTGATTTCTTAGATTCTGAAGAAAGACATCATGTCTCTTTTGTTGTCTACTGAGAGGTTTTGTTCTAGTATAAAAGAGAGCCATTGTCCATTAAGATGATGAAATGTACCTACTGCGTTTCTTCCAATTATTGCTTTGATTTAAATATTTATAAAGCTGGACATTCCCCTCATGTATTAGATGTAAATCATCAGCCAAAGATTAGCTGGAAAATATATCTTCAGGATAAGTTTTTTATAAGGCAAGTCGAACTTTAGGCAAAACTTTTGACGACAATACTTTTCTGAAAGCACACTGCTTGAGTTTGTATTTTGTCAATTGTTCATCAATGAAGTCAAAAAGATGTAAACTGGAACAGTAAAGAAAAATTAATGCAATAAGTATAGCTGAAATAAATCTGAAAAGTATCAATTTTTTTTCAAAAATGAAAAAGCAACAAATCTGCCTAAGCACACAAGCAGATCTTGGAAGATCTTGAATTGGCTATCTTTCTCATATGTGCAGTTGCAATTTGGTTGATAAATAACTGATTCCAAAGAAACTCTATAAGTTCATTACTTGAGGGTGAAGAGTCCTATATAATCTCAGTTTGCTAAATTTGAGTCATACAGATGTATTTGTATGGTTTGATAGAGAGATCACAGAATCACAGAATCACAGAATGGTTGAGGTTGGAAGGGACCTCTGGAGATCATCTAGTCCAACCTCCCTGCTCAAGCAGGGTCCTCTAGAGCACATTGCATAGGATCACATCTAGAAGGGTTTTGAATATCTCCAGCGAAGAAGGCTCCACTACCTCTCTGCACAACCTGTCCCAGTGCTCAGTCACCCGCACAGGAAAGTTTTTCCTCATGTTCAGATGGAACTTCCTGTGGGTCAGTTTGTGCCCGTTGCCTCTTGTCCTGTCACTGCGCACCACCGAGAAGAGTCTGGCCCCATCCTCTTGACACCCTCCCTTCCCATACTTGCATACACTGGTGAGATTGCCTCTCAGTCTTCTCTTCTCCAGGCTCAACAGGCCCACCTCTCTCAGCCTTTCTTCAGAGGAGACATGCTCCAGTCCCCTGATCCTCTTTGTAGCCCTCCGCTGGACTCTCTCCAGTAGTGCCATGTCTCTCTTGTACTGGGGAGCCCACAATTGGACACAGTACTCCAGGTGAGGCCTAACCAGGGCTGAGGAGAGGGACAGGATCACCTCCCTCCACCTGCTGGCAACACTCTGCCTCATGCACCCCAGGAGACCATGGGCCTTCTTGGCCACCAGAGCACATTGCTGCCTCATGCTCAACTTGTTGTCCACCAGCACTCCCACGTCCTTCTCTGCAGAGCTGCTTTCCAGCAGGTCAACCCCCAGCCTGTCCTGGTGCCTGGGGTGATTCCTCCCCAGGTGCAGAACCCTGCACTTGCCTTTGTGGAACTTCAAGAGGTTCCTCTCTGCCCACCTCTCCAGCCTCTCCAGGTCCCTCGGAATGGCAGCACAGCCTTTTGTGCAGGGTCAGCCACTCCTCCCAGCTTAGTATCATCAGCAAACTTGCTGAGGGTGCATGCACTCTGTACCTTCCTCCAGGTCATTGATGAATATATTGAATAAGACTGGACCCAGGACTGACCCCTGGAGGACACCACTAGCTACAGGCCTCCAACTTGACTCTGCGCCATTCACCACAACCCTCTGAGCTCGGCCATCCAGCCAGTTCTCCATCCACCTCACTGTCCACTCATCTAGCCCACCCTTCCTGAGTTTACCTACAAGGATGTGATGGGAGACAGTGTCAAAAGCCTTGCGGAAGTCCAGGTCGACAACATCCACTGCTCTCCCCTCATCTACCCATCCAATCATTCCATCATAGAAGGCTATCAGATTGGTCAAGCATGATTTCCCCTTGGTGAATCCATGCTGACTACTCCTGATCACCTTCTTGTCCTCCACATGCTTAGTGATGACATTCAGGAGGAGCTGTTCTATCAGGACAGGCCTGTAGTTTCCTGGCTCCTCCTTCTTGCCCTTTTGGAAGACTGGTGTGACATTGGCTTTCTTCCAGTCCTCAGGCACCTCTCCTGGTCTCCAGGACCTTTCAAAGATGATGGAGAGTGGCCTAGCAATAACATCTGCCAGCTCCCTCAGCACTTGTGGGTGCATCCCGTCAGGGCCCATGGATTTATGGATGTCAAGTTTGGACAAAAGATCTCTAACCTGATCCTCCTCAACCAAGGGAGAGTCTTCCTTTCTCCAGACTTCCTCGCTTGTCTCCAAGGTCTGCAATTCCTCAGGACTGGCCTTAGCAGTGAAGACTGAAGCAAAGGCGGCATTCAGCAACTCTGCCTTCTCTGTATCCTTTGTTACCAGGGCACCCGCCCCATTCAGCAGCGGGCCCACGTTTTCCCTAGTCTTCCTTTTGCTATTGATGTCTTTGAAGAAGGCCTTCTTGTTGTCCTTGACATCCCTTGCCAGATTTAATTCCAACTGGGCCTTAGCCTTCCTTGTCGCATCCCTGCACACTCTGACAACGTCCCTGTATTCCTCCCAAGTGGCCTGTCCCCTTTTCCACATTCTGTACACTTCCTTCTTGAGTTGGAGTTTTGCCAGGGGTTCCTTGCTCATCCCTGCAAGTCTCCTGCCCTCTTTGCTGGACTTCTTCAGAGGGATGCACCGATCTTGAGCCTGGAGGAGGAGATGCTTGAATATTGACCAGCTTTCTTGGACCCCTCTTCCTTCTAGGGCCCTACCCCATGAGATCCCCCTAAGTAGGTCCCTGAAGAGGCCCAAGTTAGCTCTCCTGAAGTCCAGCGTTGCAATCCTACTCATTGCCCTGCTCCCTCCTCTCAGGATCCTGAACTCTACGATCTCATGGTTACTGCCGCCAAGGCTGCCCCCAGCCTTCACATCTCCAACTAGTCCTTCTTTGTTTGTTAGTACAAGGTCCAGCAGCACCCCTCTCCTCGTTGGCATCTCCACCACCTGAGTCAAGAAATTATCATCAATCGTCTTCAGGAGCCTCTTTGACTGTTTGTGCCTAGCTGTGCTGTCTTCCCAGCAGATGTCAGGGTGGTTGAAGTCCCCCATGAGAACTAGGGCCTGTGATCATGAGGCTACTTCCAGATAACCTTTCCGGATTAGTAGCTTTTCCTAGATGGTTGCTGAAATGAAAATGTATTATAAATGTCATTATAACCATATAATCAGGCTTCAGAAAGTCTATATTTAAGGCACTTCTTAGATTTACAATAAAAAAAAACCTTCCTGCAGAATAATTGGGGATCTAACAGTGCTCATTCTGTCATAACCAAGAAAAAGCTGAAGACTGAAAACTGATCAGAAAGGAATGCTGTTACTGAAAGATGTTTTCTAAGCATCAGCAATCACGGAAGCTTTTACTAGCTCTTTTAGGAATTTGCAGGAATCCACATGTCATCTATATGTCTACAAAAGTGAACAGATATCAGTGAACGAGTCACTGAACTCTTCTAGGCCAAATGAAGTGAAGCTCATTTCAGGCAGCTTCTGGCAAGCAAAGTCTCTTTGTTTCAACGGGGAGTATGGAGATAAATCTCTATGATGTGAACCGTGCTATATCCAGTGAATTACAGGTTTGTATCTAATGCTAGCAAGGATATGGCTGGATCAACATCATTTAAATAATCTTATCCAGAAATGCATCTATAAGATAGGTCAGATAAATTACTTTTTGTTGCATAGTTCTCCAATGATTATAAAGAAATCTTAGGACCTTTTGTAACACAATTTAATCAAGGGGAGGTAATGAGTTGTTTGTTAATGGCACACTTAAACAACGATACATATTTTGGTTTCTAATTTGTGTTAAGGTTCTCTCCTTACCAGTGGATACACAAAGCTTTAGTGCAGTAACACAAAAACATATCTATCAAAAGACAAGAGATATCATTCTTAAGAACATAATTGTGACTAAGTTACCACTACAATTTAGCAAAGGCTGTCATTTATAAACAAAATCTACATAGATGGCTTTTAGAAAAGCATTGTTAGAATTTACTGCCTTAAGTGATAGCTCTAACTTAAATGTCCTGTTTTTAATTCACTGATTACTGGTGTGAAAGAAAAGGTCTTAGGAAGGAGATCACTGAGTAGTATTGTCTTAACAATAAAGACAAGATCCACAATGCACTTGAAAATTAAAGACTGATTAATGAACTTTAAGGCTAGAAGGGATCAGTGTGACCACTTTCATTTTTTATTTTAAGTGATAATTAAGTGCTTATGTTTGTGTATTACACATTTCCACTCGAGATAATTCAAAGGGAGATAATAGCTTTCTATTCATGCATTACTTACATATTTCTAATTCTAAATTATGGTAACACAGAGTTTGATTTTGCAAGAGGTGGTGGAACTAAATGGGAAGAGGGGAACAAATGACTTAGGAGACTGCTGCTCTTATACTTTGCCTTTGACCTCCCTTTTGGTTTGAATCTAGCCAAGATATTTCTGTCATACTAAGCAAGAGAATAAATAACTTGTATTCAAATCTCTCTTAGTACAGAAAATCCCACAGATCCTTAGGTATGGACCAATAAATTCAATACATCAGTTTAAAATTGCCATTTAACCTGAGAACACTTAGTCAGTAGAGAATTCAGGTGGAAATTAGGGTTTTCTGTATCTAACAGTGAGGGAATAAAAGGAGTTCAAGCATCAAGACTTGATGTAGCAGCTGAGCTAGAGACTGGTCACCCTTAAATTGACATTTAATGACAAATTCATGGGTTACTACTAGCCGTTAATAAGACAAATTTATTGTAAGAAAAAGTGTCACACAGAAGAAGATAGCTTAACAGAAGAGAATTTTTATTTCCCAACTTGTAACTTCTTGAAAGGCTTAAAAGTATTCAAATACAATGATCAAAAGCTTCATTATGTCGAAAAATTGGATTTTCTGATTTTGAAATTCAGTTATGATATTTGTAAAGGTTTAGAAGCTATTTACTAAAAGTATCTTTCCTAGCTGAGTAGGTTATGTTGGATTCACAGGAAAAACACTGGAAACTATTGGAGCTCTGGAAGTGTAAAATCAAATTTCTCTGTAATCTCCAAGCATATGTTTCTTAGACTGTAAGTGGCTCTGTTATTAGTACGGTAAAATGAAGTATTTGACATATACATCAAAATTCAGCAGTACTTGTAAACTTTATGGGTATTTCCTTATATAGTAATGTGACTACTTCAGTTATTTAGAGCGAGAGAGTGAGCTTCAGTGACATCTTGTACAATTAAAGCAATTGCAAATGCTTATATACATCTATTGCATGTATTGAAAAACACTATAAAAATAGAAGATGATCAAATATACATATCTCCCATTCACAACTGAATACCGTGGTAAGATATTTTAAATGTAGTGATGCAAATAGTCATCTGCAACAGATTTCTATGTTTTCATGGTACCTAGATCAACAGCTCTTCTCTTCAGAAGACCTAGCTGTGCCACCGAAGAGCAGCTGTGTGTTTCCGTGTTTCAGTATCCCCAAATTGTAGACATAAGGATGCTTTCTTGGAAGCCTCAAAGAACTTTCCAAGATGGACTCTGATTAAGAGTCCCCAAGGTCTCCTCAGCTCAGCTGGAGTGGAAGGCCTATTGTTCCCACCATTTGACTTTTTCATGGCACGATGCATAAGTTAATCTGGCAGCTCTCCACCTGGCATCATTCCCAGTCTTCTTCTTTCTGTCTCTTATTTGAACCAGTTCCTCAAGTTTATTTATTTATTTTCTTACCCTATTTTTCTTAGTATAATTTCTGGTAATTAAATTCAAAAATCAATAGCAAGAAAATATGATTTCTGGTTAGCACAATTGCTAATACATAATTTATTTTAAGGTCTTCAGACATGCTCGGTATGATTTACCCTACTAACTTACGGTTAAAAGATCCTAGTCCTACCTAACAATCTTCAAGGTTAATCTTTAATAATTAAATCCCCCTAAAAAGACTTTAAAAGGCATTTGAAATACAAGTTATTTTCATAAATGCAGAATGTCTACTACATTAATTTTATATACATCTCAGGTTTTGGATGGAAAGTTTGGAAGAAAGAAGACTATTTGAAAGAAACCTGTGAGTTCTGTTCCTGCATAGCTCAGCACCTAAGCCCATTTACAATTCAGAAGATAAATTTCATCCTCTTAAGTCCCCTGAGGAGCTGTCCTTAGTAGATTTTCTCACAGCATACTTAACACAACTCATAGGAGCACGTTCTCTACCGTATGGCAACACCCTAACTTTTTTAAAACATAATAATTTAGTAGTTAGAACACATCTAAAGGAGACCCAGCCTTATAAGAGGGTTCAGCCTCTTTCTGCTATTTCTTAGAGATGCACCTTGAAACCAGTTATAAGCTGTTTTGTTGCAAAGGAAATTATTTGGTCCTTCCACTGAAATTTGGCTACTGTGCAGCAAGGAATTCAATTTTTACTGGAGAAGGAGAAAAAAAGAAAGGAAGCATGACTGAAGTCTATTAGCAAAAGTCATTACCTGAGAGATCAGATCCCAGCTCACATCTTTTCTGAGAAAGTTTTAAGTAAAATATAGTAGTAGTACTAGGAACAGAGACCAGAGATTTCCAAAGTAAAATCTCTATTATACTATAAACTCAAGTTTCTTTTTCTGTTCTCACGCTAGCCACTGAATCAGAAATTTGCCAGCATGACACTGTGTGGAAACATCTGGTCTTTCTGTATTCCAGGTAAAACACCTATACCCATATTTAGTGTTCCCATTTTCCACAATGCCAATCAGAGGCAGGCAGAAAAAGGCAGAAGGCACTGTAATACTTCACATCAAAATGTCTAGCAGACAAGCATCCAGATTCAGAACTGGAATTTGAATCTTGAATTTGGAAATGAAATCATTCACCCAGGAAAAGGAGAGAGAGAGACCACAGGTTGGGAAATACATCAAGAAGCTCTCTAGAGAAAAGATATCTCATCAAAACTGAGATTCACAATCTTAAACTCTCACCCCAGAAGAGGGCCTCCAGACTGAGAATTTGAGAGATTTGGCAAGAAAGACAGGCTGTGTTTTAACAGTGGAATGACTATGCCAAAGTTTAGCCATCGCTGAATGCCCTTTCACTAAAAAATACTTCACTATGTGCTGAACTCAGGGTTGTTTCCTAACTATACTCAGCATGTCAACCAAATTCCTTAGAGGTACTGAGACCCAGAATTTATAAATCTCAGATGGCTTTAGAAGGGAGATAGAAACACTTATGCCCTTGGCATACACAACAACAGAGTTTTAAATGTCTAAGGAACTTTTATGAGAAATACAGGCATTTGGGACATTTAGATGTTATTTTGACTTTTACCCCAGGCACGTAAGTGATGACTAGGTCCTAAAGTAGATTTAGCCTTATGTCTGCTTTATGACTGGCAGATTCTACAGAAGATAAAACAAATTGTTTCAAACTACCTAAAAAAAAAAACCCCAGAAATGTAGAAGGTATAAATTAATATATAATTATTAGCCATTTTTTTTGTCTGGGATTCATTTACATTTAGATGCCTACAGTATTTAGATACTATCCTATTTATAAAAGAATGGCACCCATAATTCAGTGAATGCATTGACAGGAACAATTATCTTGATTCAGAGCCTTGCTGAGTATGCTGTTAATTACTCTGTCAACTTATATTGTTGTATATACTATTATAAATTTTACTTTCTGTAACATCTAATATGGATTGAAAATTTCATTCTTGCCAGTGAAAGACTTTAACATAGTTCTGAACACACCTCAGAGTAAAACATTTAATAATGAAAAATTTTTTTTATATAGAGTTATCATTAGGGTCAGTGTTTATTTCCCAGCTAGTTTACTCACTTTCAGGTTCTTTTCGTTATGTTGAATCCTGACTCCTCATCTTTACAGTTTTACTTTGCACAAAAGTAAGCCGACTTCAGCTGCTTTCCTTACGTTCCTCAAATAAGCTTGCAATTTTTGGTTAATAAAAAATTCTTATGCAGAATACATAACGTTAATGGCATTTGTATGCTAGAAACAGTAATCTTTCAGGCATGCCTAACTAATGTTAAAAAATATAAATGATATTTTCTGATAATCAGTAGTAAAATTCAGAGCTCAGAAGGACTTTTTCATAATTTTACTATATGCAACATTTCTATGATACTCCTAAGTACTGGTCACTTACTTTTTACATTAGCACAGAACATTACATCCAGATGCATTCAACTGAATGCCTTCTAGTTTTTCAAAAGATTATTGCTAAATGTAATTTTTTTATACAAAAGAGTGAACACTGATATATTACCATGTTTTTAACTGTTGCAAATCAATACGAATAAACCCCTACAGTTCAAGTCGCAATATAGATAGCAGTCATATTATGCTCCCAGGTGGGTCACAAAATCAGGATTAATCTGTTTCTTGCAAGATTAACTTCACACAGTGAACTGCCTGCTTTGATTAGTATATGAATCAAAGACTTACCATCTTCTCCCAGGCTTTTTATATATATGAAACCTCATCACATGAAACACTTAGCAGTAGTTGTTAACTTAACTGAAAAGGAAAGAAGAAAGATTCTATTCTTTCAATAATACTTAAATAAAATACATCTTATTTTTAGTACTGACGTGGATATATATAAAGATTTTTAGATTCTAAAACCTTTCTTTAAAAATAAATATGAAACTATACTATCATACTACTACTCAATAAGAAAAGTCGAAAATTAAAGTGGGAGTTTTTAGACAAATAAGATAACTGATATGTCAGGTAACTGATGTTTTGCATCAATTAATTGACATACAGAACAGAGACCTGTGATGCTACCATATTTTTGGTGGATGTGTGCCTAGAGGGTGATGTTCTAATCCAACATAAACAGCACATTCAAAGCCATTTCCTACAACTGAGATTTTAAGACATGACTGAAAGCAAATTCAATTTTTAGTGGAACTCATTGGCAAAACTCCCACTGTCTGTAACTGGGCCACGATTTCATTCTTCACACTAAAGTATCTGGGCTGCTCTTAGTCCTATGAGTTGATAAATACAAAGAAGTGGAAGCCTATTTTAGTAATCCCTAACTTTTCAGCAACATGTCCTCAATATTCTAATTTCCCTTTCCCTATGGATAATTTCACGCTGACACTTTGCCTCACAGCTTATTTTTCTCAAACATCCTGATTTTCTTATAATCCGTACTACAAAATGCTCCTTTACACTGATGATTTGCAGAGAACCAATTAGCTTTACACAGAAAAAAATCTGTGTAGCTGACCTTGACAGCCATTAAGCCAGAGAAGAAAGGAAGGAAAGAAGAACCGCTACATTAATTTATCAATCTAGGTTTTGAATATTGTCTCATTAAAATAGAGGAATTTTCTTTCTATTTTTATCTTTGAGTTCCCTATATTTTGTGGCTATTTCTGTGGTACCTTTATATCTACAACTGAACGTAGCGTCCTCTAGAATGTTTTGCCAGAAAAGCAAAGAGAATAGCTATGTTTGTTTCAGGCTGGGATGCTTCTGAATCCATACTACATAAGGTAAAGTCATAGTCATTTTTTCCTCTAAAAATTTCAATTCACTTTTTGAAAAGTGGAAAACAGTTTAGAAGTCCAGAGTCTTTTTTTCTTTCATTTCTTTGGTCTTATGACTTTCTTAGGCTGGTACCAGTTATCTAAAAATCAAAACTGATAGAGCTTTCGAGTTTTACAAGAAAATTTATTACTTTGATATTACACTCTTGAACTATATCTGGAAGTTAGAATCTAACTGCTGTAAGTGCTTAGTTCAAAAGGATGTATAACTAACCTCAGCCTTTGTAATAGTACTATGTTATGTTTTGACAACCAGACAGTAAAACCTCAGCATGAACAACTTCTGTATTTATTGAAATCAACAGACAGAAACCGTAAATAATTGTTACATGCCCTGCTGATAATACCAATTAGCTAGGATCATACATAAACTTCTGTAAACAAGCACAGTGTACTGTAGCAGGGATTCAGAAGTCTGAACTGCAAACCAAATACACAACTTTGAATGTACCAATGAGAAAAACTCTGTCTTAGGTCCTTTTCAGGGCTAAAAATATCCGTAATGTTCAAAGGCAAGTCTGTCATACTGCTGCAAAGCTGCATTCCTCTGTGCTTGATACTGTCAAGCACGCATTTCCAGAGAGAACTGTCATCTGGATACGGAAGGTGAAATACAGTGGTAGACCCTGAGATACTGTGGTATGGTGCAGCTCATTTAAGACAGGGGAATATAAATGAAATTTCACCTAGAACAGCAGGTTAAGGTTTACATGTTATATAAACCCCAATTAGCATCTCAAAAATAGATTTAACTGTGAAATAAAAGCAATAGATAGCAGTGTGCTGAAAGACAGGTGTTTTTACACATGTTCTCTAACTCTTATTTTGCAAGGAAAAGGAAAGATGGGTACCAGCTCAGAACCTGGGAAACTTGGCTTCATTTTCTGCTCTGATTTCTACAGGCAAGCAGATCATTTAGGTTACATCTACAGAGCACAAGGCATTGCTCCATTCTAATTTGCAGTGAGTTAGTTAGCACAGGCAGTAGATGCAGCATAGTTAAGTTTGAATGGTTCTTCACCACTATGCTGGGTGATCTTTCGTATCTTCAACACTGCGCTGTGCCACGTAGATAGAGTGCCCCGATCTATAGAATAAAGAACAAGTCTTCCCTAGTGCCTAAGTAGTTAAATACTTGTAGTAGGCAGCTACTCATTCCTCCTGTTGTTTCTTTTCTGCATTCCTTTCATAGTAGGTTCAAGGACAATCTCAATTCAGCCTTTGTAGGCTATGGAATAAAAGTAAGCCAACTTAACTTTTCAAAAAAACCCCACAGAATATCAGCATATTTTCCTTGCAGTAAGGGACATATAAGGTCATGACTTCTCATTGGCAGTCAACATTTGAATGACAAGGTCTTTTTTAAGTGTAATGCTACAGAGCAATCTCCTGTATTGCCAGGCTCTTAGAGATAGGCCTTTCACTGAAATCACCAAGGTACACATTTTCAGAAAAGGATAAAACAATCCCTAGCCACTTCTTTTTGCTTGGTTATTAGTAATTCAGCAAGAGAGGGAACTTTTTTCCAAAAATAAAAAGCTGAAAAATTCAGTCCAGCAAAAATATGTACTACAGAAAGATCTCTAACAGTACAAACCAAGTCTGCAAAATCTTAGAAATCTGTTTTGTTTTTTTAAGGATATGTGGAACATAAGATATCTATTTTGTACAGAAATGTGTTACTGGCTATTCAACCTACAGGAAAAAGACAAGAGAGAGGAAAAGTAACAAACTAAACAGAGATACAGAAACCTTAAGGAGCAATAGATACCTGAGACGATAGGAAAGACCAGAGTTCTCCGGTCACTAAGTGATGGGACATTGCAGGAACCAGTTGAGCATAACAGTGGAGAGGTTCAGCCAGAACCTTGCACCTAGCAAAAAAAGAAATAAGATTATCATGGCTGTGATGGGAAAGAGCAAGCTTCTTACCCAGGATATCTGAGGGAGCTTGTGGGGCTGTGTAAAACTTACTATGGGATGTTCTTAGGGGACTGTGGGGATGTGCAAAAATTACGGGAGGTTTAGATGAAGGGCTAAAGGTGGGGAAAGAAAGAGATCAAAGTGGATTGAGAAGGTATAAGCTTGGAAAATAGAGAAGGGGTCCCTAGCTTGTAAGTGTGCTTGTCTGGCCAGTCCTTGCACCTGATCACCACTGTCAGCTATCTTATTAACCTCTATTCCAGCTATTTTCCTGTGTGAGTGTACTCCCTGTTCTGTGTGTATGTGTGTGTTTGTGTGTATGATCCACTAGCAAACTCCAGGCTGGACTATCTGTGTTGATCTGTTAGTAGCTGGCGGGGTCTGTGCAGAGTGTGTGCGTGTATGCATTAGGGATGTACGATCAGCCTGCCAACAAGATGGACCTACGGAGGGGAAACCGCGGCAGCCGCTTCCATAAGATGGGGATGTGGAGATGCCTGTGCCTTGGAGGGTATCAGCTTCAGCTCTAGCTGACTGGGAAGGAGAAATCTCTCAGATCATGAAGCTCACTGGGTTCATCTTCCCTTAATGTTTTTTTCTAACACTGGCAAAATTATCAATAGAACACATAAATGTTAAAAAACAAACAAAAAAATCTTTTCCATTATTGAAAGGAAAATGACAAAAATATTTTCTATATTTTAAAACAAATACTGGGTAACTTAGTGACATCTTGTAGATTTTCTGGGGATACTGCTACTGTTCAAAAGTTTAGAAGCCTCCATTGGACATTTTGATTTTTAGCAAAAATCCAAAGAAAACATCCCAGCAAGTCAAAATGTTTTGGTTAGCTATAAAAACAACACAACACAAAATAGCTTTAGCAGCTCCTGAAAAGATGGCTTATTTTAAATACTTTAGGCATTTTTTAATCTTTTGAAAATGCAGATTTACAACTGTATATAAAACTAACAACGAACCCTTTCAACAGATGGTTATCAAGACAAGAGGTCATCAAAGACAATGACGGCGGCTCATAGCCGCCACTAAAGTCAACAGACTGAGGGAGCATTTCAGAAAATACAGTTGCTTATTTTACAGAGTGAAAGTACTTGAAGCTTGATATCACTGGTAAAAAACTCAAACTTACAGTTCTTAATTTTTCCCATAGTATCACAATATGCGGCTACACTGGCTTTTTCTCAAATCTGCCGTCCTTGTGTTTGGCATAGAAATGAATGAGGGAGTTAGCATAGCTTTAAGCCATCTTATAGTCTACTACATTCATACAGTAGGTACTGGGATAATATAATTTATGATCAATATCCCATTTCCATGGCTCTTTCCATAAACATTTCTATAGGCAGGTTTCCTGACAGTTGATATTACCAGAGCAGTACTTTACAGCTCTACACTGTAAAGCTGAAATTGTAAAGACGGGGTACTGTCATGTCAAAATGGTATCACAGTTATAGCTATCAAAAAGGTAATAACTAAATTCACTCTTACAGAAAAATGTTCACTGGAGACCTAACATCAGCTTTCACAGTCAATACTACTAACTTTGCTAAATTCGGTAACATCATAGAACTCAGTTTCATTTCTTCATTTAAAAACATGAAAATGTGTAGAGGGTTGAGTTCAGTGCAGCAGTCCTAACATTGTCACAGATCAGCACTACCAATAGTCTAGATTAAACTCTAAGAAGGTGCTATTTTTTCAGAATTGTTTTTTATCAATTCTATTTTGTTAAAAATTGGCTTCCTACAGCAAGTAATGCAACCTCGCTATGGTTCTTGAAAAACACTGTAAACCTCTGAGTCCAGCTCTTCGAACATTATGCAATTTATTTTATGATCTTTTCAGTTGAAGGACTTAGGACTGTAAGGTACTGCTCAAAACCTCCGAGTCCAGACAATAATGCTCACAAGGAAGACAGAAAATTCAAGGGAAACCTCATGGAACTTTGGTGAGAGAACTTAAAAGGAAAAAAAATTCACAGGGACAAAAACTTGATTCATAATGATAGTGAGTTATCCTTGTATTTTTAGAGGGGAATATTTATTTAGATTTACTACCAGAGATAGTATATGTGAGTAAAAGAAGCAAAGATAGCATAAATATCTTGGACAGAAGATTTATTATTTAATTTCTAAATGCCCTAGCATTTTAAAGCACTATTCAGACCTACACACACTGCACTCAGAACTATTGAAAATGAATAATACAGTAAGAATTTTGCTTAATACATAACCCATCACACTGCCAAATATTATTAGCAAAACCAGGTCTTATCATTATTCAGAAATATTGTGGCATAGAGCTTACAAACTGTATCTGCTTCCTTAAGTGCAGTAGTCTGTTCTGCGAAACCGGACAGGCATGTACTACCTCAAGTCAGCCCACAGAACAGCTTGAATAAAAAGACTGCCCAAAGTCTGCAGGTCAGCAGGAAAATGTTTTGAGTCAGACACGACTGTAAGGAGTCTTGCTGCTTTCTGTCTCTCTTTTGCTCAGCAAATCAATGTTTTATCACCTTCAGGATATCGCTGGTAGTAGATGATCTGCTACTCTGGTCAGGGCTACAAAATCTCGTGATTTATTGTACAAAGTTCTTTATAAGATTCTTCCTACATATATAAGCAAATGCCTGCAGCACACATCAACAACTCTTTTGATTTCCTTTTCCGTTCGAATCACCTCTGAAGACTTGTTTCTACTTAATGCTTTCCAGTAAGTAACCAGTTTAAAACTGTGGTAATTAGAGGTAGCAATCAACCAAACCTGCACGTCACCTACCACTACTGCAATTTTGGTTGGATTTCTTTTCCTGAATTTTTTCTTTCTTCTGCACTGTGAGCTCTCCAGGCCAGGGCACATAGCTGTATGTGAGGTACTGTTCAGCAGAAACAAATTAAAAGGAGAATAGTAATGTTGTGACTGCAACTCATTGCTCTGTTAAAAAAGTCTGGCTTGTACCCAGGCAAGTTACAAGAACTGGCTATGCCTCTACTCTTCAGCTCTAAAGTAAAGATGATGATAATAGTCTTTACCTTCTCATCTGTCTCCTTAACTTGCACTGTTAGGAGTAAGAACTCATTCTTTTTCTATATTTCTTTAAATCACCTATTAGAATAGGGTTGAGAATTTGGTTGGGATCTTTGCCATGCATTATAATATAATTGAAGTCAAAAACCTGCATCCCTACAGCAGTACTGTTCCTCACACTGGTAGTCAATTATTTTCTGACATTTGTCCTCTTCAGTTTTAGACTGAATAAACAGTCTTCCACCTTCCCCAGCTTCCTACTGTTCCTCACTCTCTTCTTATCCTTGTTCTATTTATCATTTTTTATATTCAAGTTTTAAACATGGAAAGATTTGCATATATATTTAATTCTACTTATTTGAGAAAAATTAGCAGAACTACTATGCATTCAAGAGACCAGCTGCAGGCTCAGATTTCTTGTCAGGTACTCAAAGGAAACAATATTGCAGTATGGGTGCAAGAGACAAAGGTGCATACACTCTAGAAAAAATTGCTCAACTACTTGCTATTGCCCTGTAATGAGGGTGTTTAAACAGTATGCAAACTTTGTACTAAGCTAACTATGAAGTTTAAGATATGAAACAAACCAGGCATTTTCAGGCATTTAAAATCTTATAAATCAATATTTATTTTGACAAAAATTCAGGAAGGCAGCACCATGAAATTAAGTTAATTAATTATTCCCAAGCCAGTAACATCCTTTCAAGCGTCTAAATATTTTCCAGCTAATAGACACAGGAGAACAATTTCTCTAGGGCTGGCAGCTAATTCAGACTTTATTTCATCTCCTCACTGGTATTTTCTCTGAGCATATTTGGCCACCCTTCACTGCATTTGCACATTAGGGAAGTGCGTGGCAATGGAATTACGGGACTGAGAGCCGTAATCACCCCTGCTCTGGTACGGCTTCAGGGAAATCACACAGATCTTTTTCTCATCCGCTGCGAGGTCCTCCTCTTCACATCCCAGTTTAGAGGCTTTGAGATGCCTTGCTGACATTTGTGGCTGCTCTCTCTTCTGGCACCTCTCTGCCTCTCTTCATTCCCAAGGCTTCCCTTTACAGCTGAACCCACTGAGCAGGCAGCAGGGGCATCAAGCTGCTTTCCTGACTGTACTTTTCATGGGAAGAGAGTTGTGACTCTCCCAACAAGGCGATGAAAAGGAATGGTCTGGTGACACCGGAGAAGTCCTCAAATGTCCAGAATGAAAAAAAAAGCAGAGGATTTCTTTGTGAAGAGTTGAATCCTTTGTGAAGGTAACTCAGCGGTTACCTTCAGTCAGATGATGCAATGCAGTCACTTTTACATATAGCAGCTGAAACCTCTTATTTCTGTTTGCTCAGTTTGACAAATGTTATCAAAAATGTTCCACTCTGAAACAAAGGATTGAAAGATGGAATGGCCACAGGAAAGATCAAGACTAGAGTACATTCATTCAAGAAAATCTCATTCAGCGTCATTGCTGAATATTACAAATAAGAATGTCCTGAATATCCTAAATATGAAATCTAGGACCAAGACGGCAATTTATTTGTTGGACAGGTTACAACTGTGTCTTCAAATACATATGTAATTTGATTTAAATTCAACGCTAAGATTGTGCAGTAAATTCCTCCAGTGATTTTATCGAGCTTCTCAGAAAAACAAAACTCTAAAATATTATGTGACATTAAAAAGAATTTTAATGAAATGTTAGGAGTATGAGCTGCTGAAATTAGTCCTATAATGGGAAGCTGGCTTCAACTGTAATTTTATGTTAATTACTATCACTTCAAAACAAAGTTCATGGTATAGCTACCTTTTCGCTAGGCTTAAAGTTTTATTATGTGTGTCCACATTTTTAGATAATTGTCTTTTAGGCTAGTCCAAAAAATAAATTGGACAGTAATACTTCAGTGGAATTTAGTGAGTGTATGCATGAGGAATGTGTTCACAGCATCAAGCACCTGTTTTGTAAAAAGCTGGCTCTGATTTTAATGAAAATAGAAATAAAGCTAAATCTTCATTAAGGATTTAGTCCATAATGAGGACTAATTTTCATAGTTTTGGTTGCAGGAATAGATGATAATAATGATAAAATAATTCTATTTCACATTCATACAGAAATATTTACTTTTGTTTGTAAAACAATGTGATTTTACTTCTTTTTCTGGCCTTGATCTGTGATACAAATATACTTTAATCTGTCTTTATCCTTCTTGAATAATTTTTTTTTAAATTGCTATCTTTTGTGGTCACTTATACTAACATCTGCAAATGTTCAATGGTTACTGAATTCTTCTAACTGACTTCCAATTTAGTCTTTCCTTTACTACCTATCCTTAAGTTTGTGTTTGGTATCGCCCAATTAGCGATTGAATGTCTTATTTACATGTATTTCTCCTCATACAAAGTTCATCTTTCCTGCTAGATTAGGGCATCTGTGCAAAAAAAAATAGAATATAACTCATTTTATTTCTACTTCTTGGAAAAACAACACACTCTGATCCACCAAATACCAGTGAAAATTGAAATCCTTCCCATACTAAACTGGAATTATTGCGAAAGGTCCCAAGACAATAACTGACTATGCAGAGGTCAATAGTCCCAACAAGTCTTCTCTGTGATTACTGGGTCATAATTAGAGATATTTAATTGCGTTACAGGCCCTTATTTTCTCCAGAGCTCTATTAAACTTGGTGCTGTTGCAGTAATGGATTGTCATACCTCCAGTGCAATTTCCAGACCATACAATGCCGAAGCCTATTCATATAAAAATTTTAAAAACATAATTCTCTCAAAGACATTATTTATTTCAGCATTCCAGGACGACTGTTCAATAGGGATGTGTACTCACTGCTGAAGGAGAAGCTGAATTCAGTGAATCTGGGACATAACGACATGTTTTCCAGTGTCCATGTAGCCTTATATTCACTTGACAAACACTTTATTGTGCACTTTGGGTCTCAGAAAATTACCTTTTTTGCCAGAGGACATAATCATATCTTTCTTCACAGACGTAATTGTTTGGTTTTTGTTTTACTAGCAACAGACAAGGACCACATCCAGGACTCCATCATTCTGGGTCCTGTACAGACACCAGACAGAGATATGATTCTTGCCCTAAAGATCAGGAATCCTTAATCTGAACATAAGAAATGATGGATAGAAACAAACAGAGAATGGAAATACCAGGAAACTTGCAAATATCACAACTTTGCACAGTAGTAACAATACCCAACCATTGTGAAAATTCTGCAGGTGTTATGCCAGAAAGAGAAGCTGAAGGGACATTTGAAGGAGATCAGAATAGTTTTTTTGCATGTATTTTCAGAAAATTCATTTTAGAAATGAGGGAAGGAGAAAGGAGGGTATTTTGGAAGAAAATTATTTGAAAAATGAAGTGGATGAGAGACTCATGGATGGGATTGACATCTTCATGGTAAATTTGAAATGATAGATAGGACAGAAGAGATCATGGAAGATTTTGAAAATGAAAAAGCCTATTATGTTTTACATCATAAGCATGGAGGAATACACAGGAAGAGGTGATACGGTCAATAAGAAGGAGTAACAGTGGTCTTTGCAGCACAGTTCGGAATAGATGTGAAAAAGATTTTTTGGTTTTGTGGCAAATTAGAAAGACTTAAGATTTCTTAAAGATCTTGCCTAATGTCTAAACCTTGCAGATTTGTTATATGTAACTTATACTAGGGAAGCTAAGGAGATTTTTGAGTGAAGATCTCTGCATTACAGTCCCAAGTAGATGACCAAAAAAAAAAAAAAAAGCAGTCGTCCACTGACATTAAAAAAGAAGATAATAGAGACAAGTTGGAGCAAAATCTGCTCTAGCTGTTCTGATCTAGCACCCTCTGACTAAACATCCTGCTAAAGAAATATGCCAAGATTTTACTTTAACAGGGAGATATTTAGAACAGAAACAATTTTTAAGAGTTATCCACATATTCAGCCAACTGAATTTGAGTGCTAAAATATATAACTGTGGCCCTAAGGGATTTTCTACACTTAATTACAGAATGTCACAAAGAAATTCAAAACACATTATTGCTAATCCTTGGTTCTTGTTCCTTCTCTGTCTCCACAAAATACTCTTTCAAGTATGGCAACATAGTTTTCTTAGAGCTTGATCTGCAACTACCTGCTAGTGCACCTAGAGTGAAACTAAACTGTATGTAAAATATCAGAAAATTTTAGCCGCTTGGGGGAATTAAAAGGGAGTTTATGGAGTACTTAGACTTTCATCTAGCCCTAGATTAAAAGAGAAAAAGAGAGCTTTTTTATTTTGAACAAAATATTCCTTCTTCTATTTTGTGAAATGCAACAGATGCACTGCATAATATGTTATTCTGAAGGTTATATATAGCATGCTAAATGCATATAGACAAAAGCTTGTCCATGTTTACAGCATCTTAAAAGTATCAGACCTGGATTCCTTTGCACTTTTTGTCATGGAAGTCAAAATCTCATAAAATTGAAAGAGTTTGGGGAAAAAAAAAAGTTTTAAACAATGATCTTATCAACGTAGCTTATTCCAATCATATAATAACCTTTCAGAAGACCTCTGTAGGCTCATTTCTAGTTTTCCATCTCGCTCTCCTTTCATGCTTTGGACTCCTTCATCTATATAATAGGTAGAGTAGAGATCAAAGTTAAACTCAATTCTAGCAACAGATACAGCCCAGTAAGATAAACACACCACTGAGCAGAAGCTTAGCACAAACAGTTGAAAAGTTTGATTGATGAGAAATATATTTTTCTGAATAATGGTCATCTTGCAGGAGATCAAATTGGCACTTAAAGTTATAGCTGAGAAAAGTCATTTATTATGACGTTTCATAATAGAATTTTTTTTTTTCATGAGTCACTGAAGATTGAATTTTGTCAGCTCCTGGAAGAAAACTTCTGTGAAACTAAGTCATTGAGCACCTATTGGCATCAAAGGAGACTCTTAGAAAGTTAAAAGTTCTCCTGTGATGTTCTTGATACCTTTCTCCCTCAAAACTGTGAAATACTCTCGTTTTGTGATTGCCTGACAGTGTCTTCGGGTAAGAAGTTTCCTAGCAGACCTGGGAGAAACATTTAACACTAGACATTACATTCTGTGACATTACTCAGAACACTAATGTGGCAACAAGGGTGTTGGACCCATTTAGACTCTGTCCCTGCAAAGTGCTCCACACACCCAGTCTCCCATGCCCTCACGAGATGCCTCTGACTGCATGAGGGTTCATGTGGCCATAACCTGCTATCTGTCTCTGTGTCAAGATTAGGGTCTTGCGTTTCCTCTGCTCTCTCCTTAGGACATAGAGTATTTCTATTTCACCTTCCCCTCCCTCACAACAATCACTGATGGTTATATTCTGCGTTAAAATATGAAACCGCTTAAAATCCAAATCTCTTGAATGGATAAATGACATCAGTCAATGAACTGGCATGCACTTGAATGAAAGAAGAATTTGGCACACTGGTTATACTTTCTGAGCCAACTTGTTCTTATAGGTTTCCATGGATTAATTCCGCACTGCTGATTAGGTAAATCCTTATTAATCCATGTATTTGAGATAGCCTGACATCTGTGGAGATTCAGAGATTTCCATACTTGGTCTCTGAGTTTACCGTTGAAGACCAGTACAAAAGCAGAGGGAAAAAAAAAGATTGTAAGGCTGATAAAAGATTTAGCAATATGATCAGAAATTCCTGTCACATAATGGCATTTAAACGATATATTAAACATCAAACACTTTAGAACCACATCCTTCATTAACTTCACAGCAGAGTTTGACACTGCCAATTTAAGACAGAGGGTGTGAAATGGAAAGGAATTTAATACAAGCCAAAGGAGGAGGGCAAAAGAAAGACTGCCCTTCTGTGCTTATCACTGAAATGCTTTTTCTCCTTCCTTCCACTCTCCTTTTCCCCTGAGTGATCAGAAAGATCATGTGTGTGTGTCAAATCATTCTGGTTTCAGTTTTCCTCGGCTGTTCTTTTTCTCTGTCCAGTCTGCTGGTCGTCATAGTTACAGTGACCTCAGTCCTCCTCATCTTTCAGGGTCTTACAAGGCTTTTTTTAAGCTTTCTCTTGTAACAGTGTTTTGCAATGCCAGCTTATCTAATTCTTTAGCTGTTATTGCCTTTCTTAATTTATTTGTCCCAGTAGCCTCTCCCTTTACTGTCCTGTGTCTTGACAGATGACTCTTCAGCTGGCAGTGCTCGGTTTTCCTTTTCACCCCACTTTCTTCCTGACAAGACTTCCTGACTTTAATCTTTCCTTTCCTAACTTTTAAAGTACTATTTTGGCCTTGTCTTCATGTAGCTTTAAAGTGATATTTTTACAGGTCTTTTACACTGAATTAGTCCAGACAGTCTCAGAACTGGAATATCTCAAACTGCTTTTGCCATTAGTCCACTTTTACTTCAGTTGCATCCTGTAACTTGTGGCTATGAAGAGTCTGACCAAGAGGTCTTTGCTGTACCAGACAGAGCCAAGGTCAACCCTGAAAATACAGAAACATGATATGGCACTTGGCTTCTCCTCAACTTTTTATAGGCTCTAACAGAGGGTCTCATATCATCTCTCCTGGTCAAGCTACTACCCTTACAACTGCTGCTTTAAAAGGGATTAACCATTGGCAGGGAAGAACAAGTGAGGTGCTAAGCTAGGGGTTAGTGACTGTTAGTGGATGCAGGGCTTCTCTCTGGGAATGTGAATATCATCTCTTTAGTCTCAGAAAACTGTCACTCCATTCTCCCTAAATCATGTGCCAAAATCTGCATGACAGAATAGACCAACACTTGGGCAAGGACTGAGATCTTTACGGTGATTTTCATATTTGGACTCAAGCAAGTTTTGGAAACAACTTTTGCCTGTATCTTTTGTTTGTATTTATTCAGAAATGGACACCACATCTAATGATAACTAATTAATTATACAAATGCATACATTATTTATAGTGTTATCAGTAGAGCTATAGATAGCATGAAAGAGAAAATGAACGTTTAACTTGGTAAGCCTTTTAAAGACATTGTCATCATGATGTAACTATGCAGCCTCTTTCCATTGTCCAGTTCTAATCCACCTAGTAAAGTCACACATATCTTTTCTATACATACAAAAATTTTGGATATGAGCTTGCTTATACATACAGCCATCCTAAAATATTTGAAGTATGTAGCTAGCACAAAAATCTACTTCTTTAAAAACATACAGCTGATATATAAATACATACATACACACATACATACACACACATACACACATATACACATATATATGTATATACATATATATACACATATATATGTATATAAAAATATATCTGAAACTGATATAGTGACAGTCAGTGTACAGAGCCTCAGCTTCAATGGATACCTGCAGCACTCTAGTGGCCGTTCTTCAGAAATGCAACATCACAAGTTAGAAATTATATTGGGCAGTAGATTTTTAAAGGAAAAAAAATAACAGCAAAAAATTAAATGGCCACAGAGTTGGATGTGAAAGTTCTGAAAATGAGCAATAGCATACTGTGTGCATACTGATTAAATTTATTCCGGTAAACCTGTTTTAATTTACTAGCATTCTTGCTCTGCATTACAAATATAGTGAAAGTAGTTTGGAGCGGAATGCACTATGTTTTGCTGTCATTTTGTCTTTTGATGTACTAGCTTGCCAGTTGAAGACAACTTAATTACTGGGAACTTTACATAACTCACATTTCCTTCATCCTGCTGACTGTAGGAGGTGAATAATAGGCATTATGAATGGGGAAAGGACATCAGATAATCTTACTCAGTCCTTTCAAAAAAAGAAAGATAGTCTTTCCTGCAAAATATTTTCTATCATTTTGGGATGTTAGTTTTCAGTGCCTGAAGTAAGAGATTTTCTCTCTCTTCTTTTGGAAGAATAATACAAAAGTTAATACATCTCTCTATGAGGAAAAAGTATTTCTCCTTGTTTTATTTGAGTATTCAGCTTGTTTTGCTTCATTATTTATTTCGTTTGTTTAATTAGCACCCAGAAACTGCAAAAATAGAGGCATGAAAGTGCTTCTATATAAGGAACTGTAACTGTAAAAGTGACAATAAATAGTAAATTATCTCCCTATATGCATATTCATAGACTTCTTTTCATGAGAGCATCTAGATATCAAGTACAAGAATTAGTTATTTGCTTATTAGTTCAATTTTCATCATATTTCTGTGCATATTATCAGTTGGAACATGTCCAGGATAAGGAAAAATATATACAGATATTTTATTCTTGTGATTCTTTCTCTTGGAAGGTTATAAATAAAGTAAGTATGTCACTAATTTTGTGCTAGAAGAGACATTTAAGTATCGAAATGCTGGGCGTGAGGAGAAGAACCAAAACGAGTTAGAATGAGAAGGCAAGCTACAAATGTTAAGAAATGCTGAAAATAAAGGATAATGGAAATGGTATCTGAGGTTGGATCTCTGGGCTCTACTCCACTAAATGCAAAGTCCATATTAATGGTAGGATTTATGCTGTGATATGGAAGAATTTGCTGACCTCTCAGGGTCTCTAAAGTGGAAAATCAATGACTTAAATGAGAACCAGACGTGAACCAGAGGCAAATCTTGAGCACATGAATGAAAAATAGGGCATATATTAGTGCTACGACATGTTCTTCTACAACAAGTGCAGAGCTGATGGATGTTGCAACATTAACATTTCACAGAATACCCAGTTTGAATAACTGCAATGGCGACATCTGACAAAACAAACAATTGCTAGGATGCATATGCTTGCCTCCTGGAGAGGTAAGCACAATTTCTTTACTACGGAAAACTTCAGGAAAATCTGGCTACCAGTGCTCTCTGAACTTCTGGCACAAAAGGAACAGATCAGGATTCTGTGATTTTCCATCACTTTCAGAATTCAAGCCACTAACTGAAGGGATCTGTGCTCCACTCCATATACAAGCTTTGCTTAGACTTTCCAGCTTTAACCTGACTTGCTCCTTTCATTAACCATGATTCTTTTCAGATAGTTTGAAAGACTGCATAGATGGCATCACTTTCATAACAGAAAAAAAAAATTAGGATCCATCCATCCGCACTGAAATTTTGAACACCTAGAAAAGCTGTCCAGCTCAAGTAAGCATATGCAGTACTTACCTATAGTCAAGGGTGAGACACACTGCCTTGAAGTCCTAAAGATCCTGTTTGCCTGAATGACCTGCTTTAACTCCTAAATAAAGCGGAATCATTCATTCTGGAGACACTCAGAGCTTCCTCCTTCCCTTCATTAACTATTTGGGGAAGCACGTTTGTAGCTCCACATACCGTTAATCCACTGGATTGTGGCATACTAGCTTAGTTGTTGACCCCTTACTCCCACCACAGAACCACCAATGAAGCTGTAGCAGCCATTTGAGACTGACTTGTAAGCTAGGTCAGGGAAAATGGCTTGGATGGATGCGTCCACACCTCAGGCACACTAACAGTTGCAAGGGCAGAAGATGAGAGTACCTTTGTCAACAAAGACAAACTGTCAGACTGTAGCTTTTAGCAGTATGGTCAAACAGGCACTGAAATTTGGATAAGGTGTATGGTCAGGACACTGTCACAAACCAAAATTAAGAATCTTGTTGCTGGATGAAAGAAAGGCCAATAGCATTTCCCAATTTCACTTGGTTGCTAACCCGTATGCTGGATACAAAAGAAGACAGTACCAAAACTGTCATCTTTTTGCATAAGGTTATCAGAGCAAAGTAGCAGTTGCTTGTCATGACCCACTAGGGATTATCCAAAACAAATAGAAAACCAATTTTATTTTAATTCTAATAAAGGGCCAGGAGCTCAGTCTTAAATGAGAAGTATGCTGAAAGCACTGGGCATCAAATAGGCAGATCACAGCTCTCTGTCCATGACATACAGCTGAGCAAATCTAACACCAGAGCAATGAATTCCCTCTCTTTGGCTGAAGCCTAAAATAAGTACATCCAGGAAACTGGTGGAGCCCAAATATTGTCAGAGTTGACTGCTGTTTACTCATATATATAACTAAACAATAGCGGCTAATCTCTTCTACTAGTGCTGCTACTTTTTTGCCAAAACTCATCCACACAATTGTATGTTGATGAGTAAGAATAATAAAGATTAGTTCCTCACTTGAGAGATTTAAAAGTGGATCTCTTAGCGGTTTTGGGCAAAGTAAATGAGTGCTTAATACTTCACCTGACAAGAGCATCTGATTCTCACTGGTGCTTCTGTAAAACCATATCAACGCCACGGGATCTATAACCAACTGTAGCTACAGAAAACCTTAGCAGCACAGCAGAGATAAAGATATTGGCAAAAATTTTACAACTGGCCAAAAAGGAAAAAAACAGAGAATACAAGAAGAAGAGACAGCAGGCACAAGAAGGAAACCAGTTTTAAGTAAGGTGTTTCTATTTTTTAAGACCCACAGAAAATTTATTTCTGTCCATCATTGCATCATACAAGGGGATCTTATATACCATTATAAAGACTGTTGAAGGCTCAGCAGAACTGAAAATGAAAGAAATTAACAAGATTCAGGATTTAACTAAATTTCTAAAATCTTAAAATTGGAGTCTAAGATCAATATTAGTGAATATCAGCATAGCACTTTTGGTTTTGATGGACTTATATCTGTTTATACATCTGAAGAAATGAGATTTTCAAAGGAATGTCTTTATTCATTCCATACTTTTCTGTCAATTTCACTGTCTAATGAATAATGGTATTATTTGAAAGATAAACCTCTCATAAAGTTCAACAGCACACAGCATCTCCATTAGTCAATAGGTACGTTAGGAGGAGAATGTGTAATATACATCTCTGATCAAGAGAGAGTGTTACTGTATGTGAATGTGCTGCTGCTTATTTATAAGCAAGATGCTAGTGTGCTAATGCAAAGCAAAATGTCTGTGACAGAAGGGGATGTCTTAATGACTCCAGAGATCCTCTACAATTTTAATTCCTAAATATAGCTATAGATGCAGCACTAACCTTCAAATCTGTGTGCACATTGAAAAGTATACTTGCCTCCCCCTTCCTTTCCCCTCTCTCTTTCCTACAAACTATGAACAATGTTAAATACACTGTAATCAGGGCTTGAAAAATACTCACACTTTAAGAAAACGGAATCTTCCCCTAGACAAACGTCATCACCTCTGTAAAGGCCAGGCTCTCATTTCAAAATATACTTTTCACCCCTTCCAGCTGTGTGAATAATTGTCTGCATGTGAATTAGGTGGAAAAAACTGCCTTCCTAAGAGCATAGACAGACAGTTTCCCAGCCTCTGCTGCTGCCTGGTTGTGTGAGGTTTTGCTGCTTTTCCTGCAGACCCTCCGGTCAGCCCTGAAACTGAGATGGATTGGATCATTTCCCCTCTGCTGCTGCCTGGGAGGCTCTGAGCATTGCGCATGCAAGCAGGGAAACCTGCCCTCCCGGGAGCAGCACAAATAAAGTCGCCTGCCAGGAAAGCACAGCAACGAAGAGCCCATGCGCTACTCTGGCAGCAGCCAAGACAAGAGGGAAGAACGGAGAGGGATTTCTTCAATTTTTTAGCAGGTAGAAATAAAGTGGTTGATGGTACCTACTTGCAGGGAGAGAACATTCTATGTGATTCTGTGTAATGCTAGGATAGTAGGAACCTGCAGAAGTTCAATTTCTGAAATCATTCAAAACATGGATGTTTTGCATAGCTCCATTTTCTCACTATTCTCACTAGCCTCTCTTTCCTCAGCAAGAGAAGGGTGTGGAGAAGACCACAGCTGCACAGGCCCTTCCAGTATATTTTTGTTGCAAATCTCTTTCCTTCAAAAAAAAATTGAGATTAATGACAAAAAAAAAGAAAATAATTCCACTTTAATTCAATTTAGAATGGAAAATCACTTGTGAAAGAAGGGGCAAATGAAACTCTGAAAAAAAATCTAGTCATGTGATGGCCTATTATTTTCATGAAGCAGAAAACAGCAGCTACCGAGGCAAATCCAGCACACAAGTAAATATGTTATATTTTACTTGCATATTCTTGTAATTTTTCTTTCAAAGATCCCTATAGTATAAATTTTATAATGGCAGGAAGTACAATGCCGACTATATCCATACCAATATTTCATCCCTCTCTAGCAGGAAGGGATACTCCTGAAAAGTATTTTGTGTCTTATGTTATATCTTGTTTCATGTATTTCGGTTGTGTTCACTCAAGAAGAAGTAATCTTTTGAGCTATAATTTCTATAAAAAGAAAAAGAAGCTGTATAATTTACCTTGTACTGGAATTCAATCTCATCCAATATACCAGTGCAAATCTCATACCACAGCTTTTTCCTACACTGGTCTCAGATAATCACGCCCAGCTTTCTGTCAGAAAGAATTTTTTCCCCATCTTACAAGGGTTTCTTTTATGAACTTATCCACAGGGTGCCTGGAGAACTTCAGCTTTACATTCCTATCTACAAATCTGTCACACGACATAAGTCACTTTGCTTTGTATATTATCAGTGCAAAATTCTGTTGTATTTCCATATCAGTTTCTACAGAGTTGCAGAAGGTGCTAACGAAAGTGATGGGTGATGGACTAAGCTATTGCCCGTCTCAGCCCACCCCATCAGCCTTCCAGTGCATTGTCTGCAGCCTCAGAGGTGGGTGGAATGACTGAAGGCAAGTGAGCAATGCCTTCAGTTTGCAAAGGGAGCCTAGAGACAATGTCCATGAGGGACTCTCATAACCCGTATAATCTCAGAACCATAATACTGGTTCTGAGAATAACTTCTCAGACTATTGGATTCCTGTGTGGGTTAGAAGAAAGGATTTCCAATGGTCATACGAAAAATTTTTGTCAGAGGCTTTATTCTATCTATTGAGATCTGTCTATTCAGCTCTAATATAGATCTGAATTTAAGAGAGGAATTTTCTTCTGAGAATCAAGTCTTTGTCCAGCAGGAGTATCAGACCACAATAAATTCACTTTGGCCATTTCACAGCAGGCTTCAGTCTTACTTTTAGTTTCCACTGTCACTGCAAAACCCAAAGACTACAGCATGTAGACTAAGCCTACTGCTTTAGCAAAACTGGTAAAATTCAACTTAAGGTGCCATGTTTAAGGTTTTTTTCTTTTTTTTTAAATGATAGAATTCAAGTGAGCAAAAAATCTACCATTTTAGGTACTAAACTCAGATATAAAATTTAATGAGATGAATCCCTCTCCTTACAGCCTATTTCCAGTATAGATACGGAGGCTGACATTTGCTGCTGACCTAAGTCTTTTATAGGTTAGGTAACTTCAGGCATTTAGGTACAGTCTTGGTAAGATTAACAATTTGAGCCGATGAACAGTAGTCCTCAAAGCTCCTAATCCCTAGATGACAAAAATGCTAACTAGCTCTTGTCAAAAGGAAAAAAAAAAGCCTGGAATAATATCTATTGCATCCATCATCTTAACATCTTGGTCACGGAGCCTGGCACCTACATTAAATTGTTTATTGTTTCATCAAAGATTTTAGCAATTATGGTAATGGGGGTATTCAAGCAGAAATTAATTAGGCTTTTGAGGGGCTTACTTAGATGTTCTGATAGTTTCTAAAGTTGACATAGACCTCTCTATTTCATATGGGTCTTGGTCATAAAACATATATAATGGGTTGTTTTCATGTAAGAACAAAGAGTTTGCTATTTTCAATGAAAATACAAAACAACTACTTTTGTACTACATTAATGAGGTTTGAAATGTTTGTTAATAATGAAGTAAAAGTGTTTTAGAATCAAATATCGGGCAATGTTTTTCAGGATACTTACAATATTGTAGTTGGGATTAATGTAATTAATTGTAAAGCTGGAAAATATAGATGTCCTATACATTTCTAAGCTCCCTCTACTTCTAGCATGAAGTATTCTACTACTTCTAGCATGAAGTATTCTAGGAAATAAGCACTTCTAGCATGAAATTTGTTTCACAGTTAAATACTACAGTTAAGTACTTGCATGCTGTATATATAGCATGCTATACATATATATATGCAATAATATTTGATTAGGCATCATTTGTTAATTATAATTGATGCAATTTGATAATTATAAGGAGTTTTATTTCATTGTGTTATTTATCTATGAGTAAATTATTCTCTTTTTCCTTTGAATGGCAAGAAGATATACCTGGACTGTAAATTCTCAATGTTGGAAGTGATTTATATATGTACTCCTGGGAATGGGGGGTGATACATCTAACTGAATATCGACATTTACACTTAGAACATCTACATCTGAGCCAGTCACCTTTTGCATCCTTAAAAATCAACTGGACAAATAAGTACTTTTCAGGTATAATTCATCTCATACTAAAGCAATTGCTGAAAACAGATCAAGACCACTAGTACCCAAAAAGTGCTGACTTCTCTGCACTACTACGATAAGAGTCAAGGGTGAATGGCTCAGACAATATATATAGAAAGCTTGAGGAATAAATCCATGCTATGTGAGAGTGATATTACAATATATGAGTGATGTAAGTGTAATATTAACTAACAGAGGTCAGAGTGTGAAATAAGGCATAAGATACATGCCAAGAGAAATAGTTTGGAAATAATAGCACAAATTAGGTGGCTTAAGAATTTAAAATAATAAAATGTTTACATGTTTACCTATAGAAGATTTCCAGAATCTATTATTTGTTTTATTTTAGCAATTCAAAGGGCTAGGGATATGATAACTATTAAGATTTGGTTTTGATGTGATATTAGGAATGAAGAGTATTAAACAGTTGTCATTACTGTGCAAGCATACAATATAATTTACATTAATGTACACACCCTCCATACAGCTACTTAAAAGGATAAACCAAGCTTCAAAAGGTACATTTGATTAGCCTGTCTTTAACTAAATCTGAAAGTTTTCTTGTACCTTGAGAGTCCATAGTTCCAAAGACTACACGTGTCAAACAGGTTATATAAAAGACTGGGTTATGTTCATCTAATTCAGTAGTCAGCAAGAAAGTGATGTTGAATCTCCCTTGTATAAAAATGTGCGATGCTCTAAAAAAGGGGTTAGACTGCATTTTGCTAATTACTGCACTCTTCTTGCCAGTCTGGTCAAATATAATCTGCTCTGCCCTGTTCCAATTTGTACAGTTCTCTAGGATCTGATAATGAACACATAGAGATGCAAAACTGCAATCGTTGCTGAACAAGGTTGACAGTCTTATTTTCCTGGTGAAAATATAACACTTACCATCTAAATATTCTTTTTTTGCTAAGTATCATTAATACATCTTGAATATATAATATACAAATTGAATCTGTTATTTATGAATAAAAATATCAAAATAACTACAGAGAGCTTTCTTCCCAGTAGCAGAATGAAAAGGATATCTCAGATGAAAACTGCTTGATTGATGCAGCTTTCCATATGGAAAGAGTGGAGAAGGCAACACAAAGGCCCAAAGTGCTCTTTGTCCCTATGTCACATAGGAAGCAAATTGCTGCATGCTGCAAGAATTCCTTTTGCTTTTCAAAGCTTAATACTTTCAAAACTAAATATATTGCATTTCAGTGATCTCTCCTGAAAGCATATATGCTTTCAGCTGTAAGGTATATTACTAAGATGCATCTCCTAACTACTTGAAGATAAAAGATACAATACTCTGAAAATAACGTGGAATTTTTAATTGTAATATAAGGATGAAATCTGATTTTTTTTTACAGGTACTATTGTGGTATAGCTGGGTTATAAAGGCTTGTGCCTCTGTACATAGCTAGTGCAGCTAGGTCAGGTAATTATCCAGCTAGTGTCTGCACAGATGAGACAATGGACTATTTTAAGATAGTGAGCATTATCCTATGCAAAAGATACCAATACATTAGACTTTCATTTAAAAAAAAAACCCAACAATTTGTACAGGAGAGTCTGTGCCACAAGATCTAAACATCAGTGGAGAACTATGCAACATCACAAAGTGCAAACAGTCTTTTTACTAACTCATAGCGTCACAGGATAAGTCATGGTGGAAGGGACCACAGGAAATCTCCAGTCCAATTTGCTGCTCAAAGCACGGTCAGCTACAGAATCAGATTAGGTTGCTCAGCCCCATTGGGGCTTGAAAACCTCCAAGGATGAAGACTGCGCAACTTCTCTGAGCAACCTGCACCACTACCTGGTTGTTCTCATTGTGAAAGCTTTTCCTTATATCTATAATAATGTGCATCTTCAATCAGTGGAGGCAATACCATCACATCGAACTTCAAGATGTTCTCTTTGTGTATTATCAGAATGCCTATTTTATCACACCTTATCGCCAGCTGTTTCTTCTGGTCAGTCATTTTGGATCTCAAACATACATTAGGATATGTGGAAGACAGATAATAAGATTGCAGGCTGTGAACGCAGAGTGGGACTAAATTCAACAAGTGCAGTACAGATACGGCAAAATGTAGAAGCCACACTGTCAGAGAGGCAGCAATTGCTGCGCCAGCTGCAATTAAGAGACTATGTAACATTGCTAAAGTCTTCTCAGCAGCTGATCAATCTAGAGCGATGATCTCTAACAGTTTTGGAAAGCGCATAAGGAAGCAAATACAATATGGCTTCTGTGAGCCTTAAGAACTAGGTGATGTAAATTCTCCTGGAGAAAGACATTTTAACTGGGTTATAAAAGCTGATTTTCTTTTTATTTTAAGAATAGATAAATCTACCCATTAGAAATAAAAGATACCATTCCTTTCCGTTTCTAAAGTACCTGAAGATTTAAGTATAACTTCTCTAGTACTGGATGCAGACAAGCAAAGTTTTTACGTTTGAATACTGGTACGTAATTTTCCAATTTGCCTGAAGAAAAGTATGTTTTCATTTCTCTCCTTCCCTCCCTCTTACTTTTGGAAAAGAAAGGACACACAGAAATTCTGTGTCTAGGTTAGAAACAAAGCACCGTAGAGACGTGACATTATTCCTCATTGGGCACTAGATGTTCCAGCTCATGAAACTTGGAAAAAGAAAATTTCAAATTATAGAAATGTCAGAGACTAAAGAACATCCAGGCTTAATAATAAAATATCTCCTCAGAGGCATTTTATTTGAAACAAGCTGAACTTCTTTTGGGAATTAATGAGCTTTTGATCTGAGCTTCCAGAAAATAATATTTCTTAAATCAGTCTCCACTCTGATAGAAGCTACCAAAAAAAAAAAGTTTGCTATTTTTCACTAAAAAACTTAAAATCCTGAAATGGAACCTCCGCTGCTAGATAGTTACGTATTAGAGTATGTGAAATTAAGTATTAGAGTATGTGAAGTTTTCTAGTTCAAGACCTTTCTCTGCTTGATTCTTTCAAATCTCTACTGATTATACTAATCTGATCCAAGGAATAGTGAATGTTTCATATAGAATGGAATAAGTCACGAGAAGAAATTGAGAGAAAATCTTCCTATGACATTTAGGAGCTTGATGATCAGGTAATCAATGCAGAAGACACTGTGCTGACTATATTAGGGAATGTGAAGCTCCATCACTGCTTCCCAGGATGTTATCTTAATCGTTGAGACATTTTTCTCTTTCATGTTCACCCTTATTCATAGGAACGTCTTGACAGAAAGATATATTCTTGTGAGTAACCTGATCTCAACAAATTGTTTTCTAATTGAAGTCATTTTATTGAAAAATATCCACCAGATCTACTCCCAACAACACCAGAAAATTTTACTTAACTCCCCCCTGAAACCAGCAACTTTTCCACCAATGCACTAAACAGATTTTCTACTTTTAAACTACTTTTTAATGTCATGTCAATTTTATTTTCTCAAGCTTTATAATGGTCAGCAAAGTCTCCCTTGATCTGATTTGTTAATGCTTATATGCAGCTATATAGCCAAATCTATTACAGGATTTGTATATTTTTATCTGTGTACGTACTTTATTACTTTTCTCATCCTATGCTGGGAACATTAAAAGATTGTTCTATTACACTTGAAATATAGTATACTACCTTTTCCTCCCAAAATGTCACAAGTTATCTATTCCCAAAATAAAAGATGTTTTCTTTACTGTGCATTGTTCAGTGCCGTATGGTCTATCATTCAGAAAATTGATGGTTTCAGAGTATATGATATAAAAGCCACTATGAAAAATAAATTGCACTGAATTACATTAATACATTTGAAGATCCTCAGTGCACTGCTACATAAAAAGCAAAGCAATCTGAATCAGAGGAATAACAACAAAATGAATAAAGTTTCAAGGAGTATTGAATTTTATTGAATTTAAAAGATTAAATAAATATCCTTATTTTTCTTCTAGATCCTATAAAGCTCAGATTTTGATTTTCTGGGGCTGCTAAAAAATGCAGATATCCACTCAGTGAAACTTTTAAAGGCACCCGGCTATTAAATTCTTGATTACTTTCTATGGGCTTTTGTAAATCCTCCTAGACTACTATCTGCACCTTGAAGTGTCTAAATGCCTTTAAAAGCCTTGACTAAACTACTACTTGCATTTGTTACAAAATAAACAAGGCAAAAGTATTACATCTAAGTTTCTAATTAAACTGTCAAAATGAGATATAACCCAGATACCATCCTAAAGTCTAGCAGCAAGGAATGCTGCTCTAACCAAACTCTCTTGTGTCAAGTGATTTTTTTGTATGAGAAACAGATGCTGGCTTTTTGTGTCAATAAACATGATTGGGTTAAACCACCTGCAGCCATTTTGTTGTTGATAATATGCAATTTTCTGTGTGGCTTGTGGGATACTGAATTCTTTGTGTTTCTGACAGAGTCTACGACTACTTTCTTCCTTCTAAATAAAAATTTGAGAGAATTACAAAAGAACCCCTTGGTGTTACTTCAGTACTAAAGTATATGTTCCCTGATATTGGCTAATAGATCTGTAGAAATATGTCATACCTGTGCAGTGGGGACACAAAACATAACAGAAATGCTTTATATCATCACTATTTCATTTGCTCTCTCTGTATCAATTTTCCAAATAGCCATCAGCTTTATGACATAGTAGAGAGACCATAAAATGATTGAATGGTGTAACTGTGAACAAAGAAGAAGAGATTGTCATTTCAAGCTGTTTTTAAAATGATAAAATATAATACATCCTCTTAAATTAATTTTATGTAAATGTGACAAATATTTTAATGTATATTATTTCTTTTCAAAGTGTGAATGTATGTGCAGTTTAATGTCAAACTGAAAGAGATTATCTTTGTTTTCTGGAATATTTTCAGGATATATTAATTAGAATTCTATTTAATGTAAATATCAAGAGAAAGGATAAATAATGTTAATGAGCTTAGACTAATTCAATCTAGAATGTTTTGTGAGTACTACTGAGTATTTAGGTGAATCTAAATGTCTATGGCTTTACTCAACTTCACATTTATCTCTTTTTTTTTTTTAATAATGTATGTACACATTGTTTACCTTGAATTTTGTTCATGCTGTGTACTGGCAACTCATTACATCAGGATGGAGTCCAGTTATACAGTCTTTCTGTGCACAGAATTTCTAATAACTACAAAGAAGTAATCACACAATTTGGATTGTAATCTGCAGCTTGATCATACCTGTGAGATCTGTGGTCCTTCAATTAACTAGAAGCTCGCTGGGCAGTTACTACTGTGAAAGTTAGATTTATCTAAAGAGGACACCGGAAAGATTATCCAACACCAAATGGTTTAAGTGAAAGTAGATTCCATCTACTGCCACTCTGTTTCCTCTACTATTCAGTGTGCTACAGATCTGATGGATTCACCAAAAGTGAAAATAAAAAGTGAGTATCACCAAAATCTTAAAAATTTACATCTCTGAAAAATGTAGGGCAGCTCTACTGAAGCTATAAGCTCGATGCTGGAATCATTCAATGTGATCTGTGTTCTAGATAGTGTTGGAATGGCTGTATGTAATTCTACCTTCTGGCCGAACCATCCATGAATATCCAAAAATACCAGAACCGTATTATTGATCACAGCTGGTGAACAGATTATGAGACTTCACTGTATTTATCAATTCCATTCCAGATAATTTATCTGAAGATAACATCTACAAAAATGTCTTCTCTGTTTTGAATCATAATATCAAAAAGATCTTATGCCTGTAAGTTCCATCTGTCAAATTTATGTTCATTGGGCCATGCAATTTGTCTTACATATTTAGCTTTTTGCAGAGACTCTTTTCTTCACATTGAAATCAATCTAATTACTTATTAGTAAGTATCTCATATCTTCTCTGCACTTGAGGTCAGTTTTAATGATACCTCAACACATCCAAATTCAGTATTTTCTTAAGTAATATATTCTGCTCTGCAGGATCCATGGAAAAACACTACAGAAAGGTAAACATAAGACTTCAAAGTAAAGTCTAAAAGTCCTAAGTATTTGCTTTGTGCATGTACAGAAATAGACACATTCCTTTTACTAGTGGTTGCTCACATGCACAGAGTATATACTTAAGTGATTGGCTGGATCAGGATCCAATACCATACAGTTAACATAGCAAAAACTATAATTTTCTCTACTTTTTTTTTAAGCATAAACCTTGCCTTAATCATTTTGCAAATGCCCTGCAAAAATGCAGAATGTTGTTTTTCATGTACATATAACTTTCTCTTGTGGCATTGCAGAGATGTAATTTTCAAATTTTATTACATTTTTACCAGATTTTTAAAGATCAAAAGAAAAAGAAAATAACTCTGAATTCCTTTACACAATGATTTTTTTCTAAAATTACAACCCTGGTCAGATAAAACAGTACGTCTTATTCTTGGTATCCTCCTACAAGAAAAGACAGGGAAAGTAGGCACCATGAGCTGATATCATTCTAAGGAATTCTAAAAACTTCAAGAAGGCAAAAATTTCAAATTCAGAACCCTATTTAAATGTCCTCAGGAGCTTTTTCTCATTCATCTTATATTAACTGAGAGAAAAAGAGTACAACAGGATCTGTCTGAATATGTAAATTACACTATATTAATAACCTTCAGCAGCTCTATATTCTAGGTTTAACTCTTAGAACTCAGCTAAGGCAGTAAGTCCAAATCAGATCTTAGCCATCTACATTTTTATGGTTCTTCCTAAAGCAATCTAGGATTGACTTTTACTGCCAAGAGAGGGCATAAGATAGTATATAAAAACATACTTACTACATTTGGTTTAGGCTTTGCTTTCAATCGTGAGTCTTTCTTCAATTACTTTTAAGAAACAAAGAATATTCAATAGCCAAAATGGTAAAAAGTGTTGAACTGAGAAGGAAATGCAGAAGGAGTTGTAATATTGCTAAGATGAAAGCCACCGAGAAAAAAGGGGAAAACAGCAGCAGATAATTGACAGAGGAGGAAACATGAAATGGCTAGAGGAACAGAAGTCTGGGAAAAAATTTTCTTTAAAAATGAATGCAGTATAGTTACTATATATACAGCATTCAACCTCTCCCACTCAGCTTTTCTAGCACAGAGAGGAGGAAGAGGGAAAAAAAAAAACTTCTATTCCTAATTTGTTTCCTTCTATTACAGAGGCTTCTAAAAACAACCTCCTTTGGGTAAGGATATATGTATTAGTTACATAGGCTTCATTACTGAGGCAGTTACATTTCCATTTACTTCAGTGATTTTCAAGAGACAAACCTTACAAATACGGAATAGTATCGCAAACCATGCAGATGAAAAGCTTTATATAACTCAAACTGAACAAATTCTGATGCTCCAGATAGCTCTGGCAGGAGTAGAGTGCACTTGCACTGATCAGTCCAACAATTGCCATTGCTGGTAACGATAGAAAGATGCCTGCATGGACCCAACAAAAATCTGTGAAAGTTTATGGCAGACATAAATGTTATAGGTTAAAGGATGTTCTTGCACATCTAATATATACAGAAATTGTCTGTCCCCATATGAGGATAGACTTTTGCCTATATAAGCCATTTTTTGTCTCAAAATGTTGAAAAATAATGTTAGATATGTATGGGTCTATAATCTGTCAACTCCTCAGTGTCTTTTGGGGAGGAAAGATTACTGAACTTTGTGTAACTGAGTGCCATGTAGCTATTAAAGACAATTTTTAATTTCCAAAAGAGAAAAAGAGGTATCTAGGCGAGTGCCAAAAGACAATCTCCTCAAATGCTCTTCTTTCAAGAAAAACTCAGCCAGTTCGGAGAGAAAAAAAGAACTGCATAGCTGTTCCCAAACATATGTAGTTTATACGCTAACTTAAAAGGTTCTAAGTCCTTTTTGACCTTCAAGTAAGTACACAGAATTTTCGCTAAAGACCATGGATTATCAACATTGACTCACAGAACGACAGGCATGGAAGCACTTCAAGAGTGAGCTAGTATTGCTCTTCATGATCAACCATATTGACTTTTATGCTTGAAAAAGGTTTGTTTTCTTGTTTCTTCTAAGGCATAAAAGAACAGATTCTTACACAACACTGATGCATGTTCCTCAGCCTACTTAGAAAATCAACACATGTTCCCAATTATTGGAAATATTATCAGCTGTAATGCTTTTTTAGCTGAGGGGTATCTCAGCATAAAATATCATAGTACTTATGTATGAATGCATGCATGAAACAAAACAGGAGTGTGTAAGCACAGTATCATGCAAAACAAGAACAGAATAGGTTATTCATTTTCAAGATAATATTAACATGATAAGAATATTTAGTTGTATACATTAGAAAATAGAAACAAAAAAAAGTCATTAGCTTATAAAGACCCTGCAAGTACCCTCTCCATGCCCCTCCTTGTGCTAAGACTGTGTTGCCACATATCCATCCCTGCAAGTTAGAGGATAGTCAGCAAAATCCCCGCTGAGGCCTACTGCGCAGGTACACGAATTCGTGCCAATTCCTTAACTCATTTACTAAACATTTGTCTTCACAAAAAGTCTATTTTGTTCAGCTTCACCACAGAAAGGAGAGATGAAGCACACAGTTATAAATTCTCATCAGTCGCATTACAAGCAAGATCTCAAAACCGCCAGGATGCTTGGATCTTCCAGCTTTCTCCTATGCTCCATATTTCCTCCTCCAGATGACCTTCCATGCACTCATCTCTCTGACTTTGGGGATAGGCAGGGAAACCCGTGAAGTCCCCACTGGGGGCTGTTCCACAGGCATGGTGTGCTTCAGGCCCCACTATGTACTTACTGCTGTGCTGCGCAGCGGTGCCGGGCTTGGTCCTAGCGTTAGCACTGTCCATGCTTAGCACACCAGGCAAATAAGACTCAGAGAGATTTGACCAAGGGTAAAAAGGTAAAAATTCAAGGCTAAACACTCCCACTTCTGCCAAAATTTTCTCCCTGGTCATGTTTCCTAAACCTCTGATCACTCCCATTGCTCTTTTCCTGATTCTCTACAGTGAGCGCACGTCTGCCTTTAAATCCTAAGGCCAAAAACAGATAGGAATTTCTAGCAGTAGTCCACACAGGGGCTTGTGACAACTGTAAACTACAAGCGCCTTCGTTCAGATATAGCTAAAATTAGCTTACCTTGAATTCAAATGTAGATGTACTAAAATAGTGTAATAAAAACACTTCATAAATATTTTTTAACACCATACTGGCACAGCCAAACACAACTTACACGTATTTTACTTAAGAATGTGAGCAAAGTGACCGCTAAAGGATCAAACAGAGATGTGCAGTTGCATGAAGAAGTCATTGGAAAACATGTAAACAGCTACCCACGTAAAAGAATTTGGAAGATAGCAAAGAACAATAAGACCACCAAGGACTGCAAATAAGCAAGGTATCCTGAGGAATATACAAGAAGAGTTACTGGCAAAATCAAAATCAAGATAAGTAGCGCTGGGATCAGATGATATCCCCCTTCTTTTTTTTAGAGTAGGATGAGCAGCATAGAAACATCAGTCATGAGCGTGGAAAATACAGAAAAAGGCCAATATACTTCACTTTGCAATTCCCTGTCAAAGAGCTCTCAAGCCCATTCACCTTGACCTCTGAGTCTAAGAACCGCCCAGGGCTGTAGCCCTCCCTGCTAACTATATCACATCAGCTCTGTGGTATTGTATACTCATAGCAAATGTGGATAGCTAAGGATTAAGAGTTTTGTAAAGGTAATGGTAAGCATTGAGAATGTACAAAAGCTAAAGTCAGCATGGAGTATATTGTTAATCAGTCTAGGTCTTGTAAAGTTTTGCTTTAAAACTAGCGCGATTTATCAGACTTCTAAACACTCCCATCACAGTGACCTCAAATTCCTCAGCTGTTACATATATATCCATATATTCAGTTGCAACACAGCTGACAGGTTATCAGCTTCACACCTCCTGTGGGTTATGTACAAACCAGGATTGCTTCCTTCACAGCATGGCAATATACAACTCACAGAGCTTTTTCTTAAGAACAGCTGTTAATCTGTTGTTTCTCATCATGAATTTGCATACTTAAGAATTCATGTTTATAAATAGCTCCCGGAATTTACCTATCCTGAATTTCATTCAGTTCTTTTCAAATTATTAAAGATAATTAAATACAAGATGCAGCTAATAAGATAATTTAGAATTCTACAACATACATACTGATCCCTCCAAAATCTTTGGGTCTGTGAGTTTTTGTAAACATTTCTGTGTAAATGTTTTAGAAGAAATCCTCAAAAAAAAAGGTAAATTACTTTGTTTCAACTAATTTGTACAGGGAAATGTAGAAGATGATAAAAAGTTTGAGAGGAATGTATACATTGCTAACTTAGAAGTTTATCTAAAATTAATAATTTGACACTTTAGGACCAGGATATTCCTACTTTACAGATTTTCAGAACATGGCTTGCAGTACAGCTGTAGGCACATGTGATTCTCAAGCACTCTGAAATTATATCCTAATATATTAGCAAAGAAGCAATTATTTTATTGTCCATGGTCATTTTGCTCCCTGAAGGAGGCAGTGTATATGCACTTCACCATACTATTGCAAGTACTACCCACTTCTACCAGTCAGCTCAAGATTCTCCATTACAGCACAATATTTTCAAATTACTGTATATTTCTAGCATTACAATAGTCAGATAATGCACACCATTTTCTTGTCGTTGTTGTTCACATGCAAAATGTTCCATAGGCTTATTATGGAACAAAATACAGTAGTGCCAACACTCATGCAAGAACAAAGAGCACTGCTAAACATATGCTTATACTGTCACCTGCTATAAAGTGCCTTAAGTGCCTTAAGTGGCTTAAGTGATCAGAACAAAGCAGACATTTCCCTTGAATTGCATCAGGCATTTCCATTGCACCATCCTACTTTGTAATGTTTTGCATGACACCTACTTTTTTTGCCATATTTTGGAAATACGTTGTCCAGGGTTCTCCAGTCAGAGGTTATGATGTAAATGGAGGTAAAGTTTGCAATAATAAAAAATAAAAAATCAAAGTTCACACTGTCAACATTTGACTATTTGTAATAAAGACACCTTAAATTTTTTACAAACACCTCAACAAGGTAGTTGACTACTTTTACTGTTATTAACTGCAGGCCAGAGCCAGAACGCATGGATGTCTTCTAGTTCACTTTCATGGGTTTTATTTTGGATCGTTTCATACCTTTCTACCTTTTCAGTGTCCCATAAACAGCAGTCCTGGAAGTTGGTTTCTTTATAGCCAGGATGATCAGGACAACCAACATGATCAGGGCTATTGTCCAAGATACTTTCAGCCCCTGAAAACATCAACTTTGTGGCTCCACCTTCTTTCTTTGCTCCCTTCCTAAAATGTATGAGATGATGCCATTATTCAGGAGGCACTGTTATCCCCGCAGGGGGTCCTGCTATCTGCGTCAGATTGTGCCTAGCCGTAATGGGATGTGTCTCAAAGCTCCTCTGGAATTAAACTAGTAGCAATTTCACTGGAAACTTTAAAGCTGCTTAATGTTCAAGAGGGGTTAAGAATCGTATTTTTCCCTCATTAAAATCACAGAATGCATTACTTCCGTGATAGACATACAGCCCATGTATATATTGTAGATCTAATTCCACCTTTGGAGATTTTACGTATCCCCCACTCAATCAATAATTAACATTTCCTGTCACTCATTTAGGGGAAAAGGATGATGAGAAGAAGGAACTGTCAGTCAGGAGGAGCCAGCTGGCTAGCAGCCATTTAGTGAAAGCCTGTTTCTGTGAAAATTCCCTGATATGAGAGAGAAGACGGGATGCCTCCCTTCAACAGTGAACAAGGCTGGCAGCTGCAAGTAAAATATCAAAACCTCCTTGCAGCTCTACTCCTGCCTATGCTAATACTTTATGCCAAAGCTTCAGAAGCAGGCCATAAGCAGTAATAACAGGAATTAAAGTACTCAACTGTAATACTGACTGCAGTCAGAAATAATAATAACAACAACAATAAAAAATACAACCCTATGGTACAAGTGTTTCAAAAATAGAACCTTTTCCTTTCCATCCGCTCAGTTCTCCCTTTTTAATGAGACGGCACAAAATCTTAATCCCTTGTGTAGAAGTTGTTTCACCTTACCTATAAGAAACAGAAATGAATTGGCCTAAAGACACCTCTCCAGCTTACAAGCCAGGATATTCGTCTGAGAGACCAGAAAAACTAGTTCAAGTCTCTGCTCCTAGGGCTGTTCTGGCTTGGTTTTTGTTTGCTGTTTTTTTAAAAATACAGAAACAAAAATAACCCCAAAGGAAGCTACAACACTTGAAAAGGTTGTCAAATACAAATTCCTAAATTCTATGGTTCAAAGCATGCTCCGCATTAAATTAGCATACTTATGTGCAATCTATGTCTTAGAGTTTTTCTAAATTATAAAGTCATATCTAGATCATACCAGTGTGCAGACATAGTGTGAAATACAGGGAAAGGTTTGATCTGAATTTTTAAATTTTGCAACACTTTGTCTGAACTGCTTTTGTGTTTATACTTGGCTGTTTATTTCAAAGGTGTGATATATATAAGATGCAGGAATTCCTGACACTCTGTTTAAGATGTGCCAGAAGTTAGGCAGTGACATGTGTTGCAAAACCACTGTTGAAATGATGAACCTGGTGTTAGCATAAAGAACTTTACCCTGCCAAAGCAACAAGATCCTCTCACATTGCTAAAATTTGAAAAACAGGTGAATATAGAGGCAGGAACTCTCACGCTTACCCAGTGTAGACAGTTTATCCAGTACATCACTTGTCAGGATCCCACTCTCATAGTTAAAAACATAAGTGACTTTCTATAAACACATTTTGCCTTTCAACATAATTTCCGCGAAACAGGAAAAAATCAGTCTCATTTCCTCCTCGTAGTTCCTTGATAGGAGAGTGTCATGGGTTTACTGTTTATGTGCTGCTTAACACTTCAAGTGTAAAGTAATGATCCTGTTATTTAGTGCAGAAATAGTCAGAGAGGAAAAGAGATGGCATATGTGCCATAATAACCTACTGTGCCCCAGTGTCATTATTGGCACTAACTAGTTGTGCTGTTTTCCAGAATAACTATCTCAACGAGACCAAAGCTCTAAAACATAATATGCTGTGAGAGATAGCTGTAGCTTTCACATCCATCAGCTAACATAGCTGTTTTAATAAAACGAGTGACTCAAAACAATAGCTTGCACTACAGGCAAGCTTACTACGGTAAGCACTATAGGCTTACTTTTCAAGCCTATAGTGTCAACAAAACTAATGGAAACTACCATAATGTATTTGACAGCTCAGTATCAATTTAGACTGAAGTATGACAAGAACTTTAGAGTTATTACCTTAAAATTAAAAATGCTTGCACAATTTTAAATGAATTTAAAAAAATGATAAAAGACTTACAAAGTACATTTATCCATCTCTACCTGTACTTACATTTTTAGTGCAGCGTAAAAGAGAGAAAAGGTTTAGGGAGTCCCATAATATATGAAAAAAATTGAACTCTTCCAATACTACCACGTTTTCTGTTTCTAATGCAAGAACATTGTGTGAATTCTATATTTATTTTCATCTCAAAATTACAACTGAATAGAAATTCATGCCTTTTAAACAAGATGTACATTTGAAAACTTCTTTTGGAAATCTGCCAAGTTTAATTGAAGGGATTCTTGCTAGAAATCATAGGGGACATGCACAATATCTATTGCGACATTAAATATAATTATCTTATGCATGCTGATTAAGTTGTAACTGACAAATGCAATAATGTGAAATATGTTTACTTAAATATGCACTTTAAAGCGCTCTTAAAGAAATTAAAAGCAAAATGAAAGTATAATGTGAGTAAAGTAATACAACAGGTCAAGTTTATTCCAAAAATCTTTCCTGTTAGTGAAAATTAAAAATGTAATTTATTACCTTTAGCAATAAATGGCTAAGAATCCAAACCTAAAATCATTTAGCTTCCCTGTATATCCTTTCAAATATGCAGAAGTTGTCTGAATCAATAAAAAACCTTTATCAGAAACACTTAAGTCACTCATTTCACTGACATGCTGTTCACTAAATAACACACACTACTAATTACTATAAGTCTTTTTAAAAGTCTCCCCTTTCTCTCCTAATTTCAGCTTTCATATTTTTTCAAGAAACCACTGCATTTCAAATGCCAGTACCTACATTATTCTACTGCTAAAAAGATCTCTTTTTTTCAGCTGGTCACAGACAACAAACAGATATCCTAGTGCACTCTCCAAAATAACAGTTTTATTTTGAAACTGAAAAAAAAAACAGTAAAGAGCATAACTTAAGTATAATTTACTAGATCTATGGGAATAATTTGATTCATACCATACTTGACTCTTAAGCACCCTTAAGCTTTATCAACATTACCTATATTGTGTTGCTCTATGCTGTACTCTGCTGTTTTCTGTAAACTTCGCAAGCAATAGATACAGATACGTGGAGTTGTGAGCTATCACCTTAACTACACAGAACATTAGCTATTTTGATGAGGTTGCTCTATTTAAAAGGAGATTTGGACAGGCTGAACACACAAAACAAAACCAAACCAACATGCAGTTAATCCCATTTCTGTGATGCTGGCCTTGGCCCTCCCAAAGCGCACCTCCTCTTTGTTGTACTGCTGTGCAGAGGTGTAAAAGTACAACAAGAGGACAGAGAGGGGGGAGGCACAGCAACAGTTAGTCTCACAACGATTGCGCACGTGTGCAAGAAGCAGAGTGCAAACTTATCCAGGCTTGTGATTCATGTGGCAGGGATCCTGCCGGGGATGATCTTAGTTCAGAATTGTTTTTCCATCCACATAATTCCCACATGAGTACAAGAGAAACATCAGATGATATATAATATAAAAATGTAAAAAGCGTAACTGTTACAACTGTTTTCCACATCCCATGTCAGTTAGTATCTTAAAAGCTGGTGGTAACGTTCTCCACAGCATGAGCTCATAAACTACATCACAAAGTTAACATGGTCTGCGGAAAAATATTCAAATCTGAATTCTCTATAAGGATTATTAAATAATTATCCACATTTTTAAATGAATGTAACTCATTGTGACATCACAAAATAACGGAGGAAAGGTAAATTCACATGTTCCTTAGTCCATTTCCATCATCACTGGTTCCTGTGCGAGTTCCTTCCCTAGTCTGGAGTGAGCACAAAAAGATCTTCTCTCCTGCCATAAAGAGGTTTATCCCTGTTATATATCAAAGAATATCCAAGCTGCTGAGCATTTCTCCATCCTAGAGGCAGCCTTTGGTTAAGTACAAGGCTTCTGTGAAATAAAAGCTGTCATAAGTTCAACATGCTTTTCTTCATTTTCAGCCAGGAACATTTCCTCAGTTATATAATCAGACAGGTGGTTGCAATATTATCACTCATTTCAATGTTACACATTGCTAATGCATTCATGTAGGGCAGCTGTTTGATCAGAAAAGAGAAATGGGGATTTAGAGAGGTCATTGCTATAAAGAAAAAAAAAACAATTCCAATGCCAATAGTACAATGTCTTTGAATATTTAAAACCACTAGAAATAAAAGATTCTTCTCGTGCTCCTGATATTGTATACTTTCTTAAAGTTTGGTTAATGACTTCATTCAACTTTGATTATTGGTATTTACCGAAAACTGAATATCCATGAGTATAGAATGAACATATTCATGGAATACAGACCATGCATTCCGGTTCAAATAATGAAACTGAATTATTTCAATGCAGCAAAAGCAATAGATACAGCAATCACTGATGCCGATAGCCTTGTCAAACAAATGTATAGACTGCTGTCAACTAACACAGCACATGTGTAATGCATGGCACACAGAGCAGTACTATGAAATCACATTGCCGAATTTGTGATCTGTTTCTTTAAACACCTTGACAAGAAAATACATATTCGGACCTACCGCTACTTGTCCTCACAAACAATTGATGTTTATAAGATGCATTTCTCTGAAAAAAGAGAGAAAAGAGGAAAAAGGAAAGAAAAAATAAAAACAAAAAAGAGAAAAATGATAAAAGAAAAACCAAAAAAGGAAAGCCTTGCTAGTCATTTTGAACTGCTACTGGTTTACTGCAAATTTCTTTAATACTGTAGTTGCTATGGTGATTTGCTGCTAGCTGCAAGCAGGTACTTTCAGCACTAGCTATATTCCTACATCTTACCTGTCAAGAGGGTGCCAGCCCAGCATGTTTGGTGTGATGCTCTGCTATTTTTTACTGTGAGCCACAACTCACAGGTAATGCAGTGCTGGCAATACTGTCCCTGTTTTTGCGATATTTTTTCTCTCTCTCATTCCCTGACGACAATAATCATGCTGAAATTATATGCTTTAGAATGAAGGTTATAACCCATCCAAATCCTTGTGGGTTTATTGCTGCTGAGGACGTCAGTGTTTTAATTATTGATTTTTGGTCAACATTCAAGTTCCTTAAAAGACATTCTCTGAAAAATATTTTCCCATGTATGTACAGATATAACAGTGTATATGTGAATCACAGTGTGTTATCACGGTGTTTTTTGTTGGAAAATGTCTCTAACCTAGACGGAGTGCTGAAAATACTGTCCCAGGCTTAATACACTAAAAATAGACAGAGTTTGCAATACCTAACACTGAGCAGATCGACCAGTTTCTGTGATTGTTCGCATTAGTTTAAACTGAGTTATTTAAAGAAGCTTACTAACAACCGCTCATAGGTCGAATATTTCCTTTACGTAAAAATGAGTGTGCTTTGTAGTCCAGTGTTAGAACAACAAGAGACAGAAATTGGATATGTGAGTTACAAATTAAGACAACGAAAAGAATGAGGGGTACCTATCCTGCCTCTGCTGAGGTTAATAGCAGTTTTGCTGTTAAATTCAATGAGAGTGAGGTTAAACCTAACAGTGGAATTGGTGGAGGTGAACATAAAAACAATATCTCACAGCTCCTACATCCAATTTTCATGTCAAGCACAGGGCTTTCCCCCTTCTCCCCCTTTTTATGCTTCTCTATTTCACAACAAAGTTACTAATGACAAAGCTAGTAACCATTTGAGGTACTTGACAGCATCAAAAGGCAAAAAACTGTGGTAGAACCTCAGAGACAAGAATCTGATCTACAGAATTTTTTATGTAATTAATAGAATTATATCCTAAATCTCTGCTCACATACACTCTTACTGAAGTCAAAGGGAGTTCATAGGAATGTGAATTTCTGGATTTGTCAAACATGAAAAAATTCATATAGGCAGGCACTTTTGTGATGAAGTATGAGCGAATATTTCAAGATTTGACATTACACAGTTGAGTAACATAAATCAAACTATGAGATGGCAATTTCCGGATGCTGTACAAAACTCACCCTATCTGATACCCTTTTTATCTTGTCTACCAGTGTCTGGTTGCCTACACGAAGAAAGAATTCAGAAGAAATAGTGAATGTTTAATACAACAGAAGTGAGTTGGCTTCCAGAAAATGTAATATTTTTCTTGGTATTAGCCTTTAATATTATGGAACTTTGTGGCTTAAATCAAAAAATGCACTAATTCATTAAATATTCATTCCTAACACACATATTCATTCATATAGACATAGATATAGAATGCTAACGGAAGTAGAATATCAATATGACTTTTTATTATATAAAGGATTGATGGAGAGAAGTTAGTCTTCCACACCTTTATTTTATTCCCTTTAAAGTGTTAAGGATTAACTATCATGTGTAATTCAGAAGTAGCCTTTCCAGCTGTTTCGCCGTCTCTGGTCTTACTGAAACCATTTACCAGCATCCTTTCCGGTTATACACTTGCAAACAAAAACAAGGGGAAAAATAGAAGCAAAATATTTTTCTTAAAAAAAGCAGGAAAGCAAAAGGAAATTCAGTAATCTGTTTGTTTGTTTGTTTGTTTTCCAAAGAATAACTACTTCTGTGTTTTCCAATGTGTGATTGAAGGTTCTTGAACTTTCTCTTATGGGTCCATGAAAGATGACTAAGAAAGAAAATCTGCATGTGCACTTTTGAAAGGCATTTACAGAGAATAATCTGATTAATCCATTAATTTGAGGAGGTTAAAATTTACTAGTTGAGTAAGTGAGAAGATACAGAGACATTTAGTTACAAACCTCCAGGCAAGTTGCAGAGTCAGAGAGTCTTTCTGGTTGCAGGGGAAAAGTAAAGGCTTTGCAAAATGGGGACAGAAAGACTGGAAAAGAAAAACTGAAAAAAGATCACGGAAAAGCAGGTCAGTAGAAACCAGAGGTGTGCAGAACATCTGTGCCTCGTAGCACCCTTCCTCTCTAGAAGTTCTGCAGTTATTCAGCACTAAAGAGCTGCAATATTTACCATGGTTTTGATGTTTCAGTCTCAGGAACAGATTTCAGCTGTCCTTTTTTCAGTGCCCTTTTAACCAAGGACTATTATTTTAATGAAAGATTAATGAAGGACAGCTATTGTCCTTCAAAGAAAGAAACATCAACAGAAACTAGTATTTCACACTTAATCTATTGCAAGCATACTACCAGTAATGACATTTTCTTAAGGCTATTAAAAATATTTCAGTACAAGTCAAACAGCACGTTGCAAGCTTCACTTGCAGCAGATAATACAAAGCATGCAAAAGGCAGTCAATCTTAAACTCTAGCATCACTGTCCTTAAAAAAAAAGCTGTTTGAGGTATGAATCTATAAGTCAAAATCATTTCCCTAGGCTCATTTTTTAGTTCCTCACTCTAAAAACATTTTGACGCCTACGAGATTATCTTATCTAATAAGATATAGGAACTTTACCTTTTCTTAGTTTTGTGTTTCAACTGGTCATACTTTGGAATATTGTCTTATTCAAACATAATTTTGATGTAGAGAATATAGTTAAAATTGGCTTTCAAAAGGTGATACTTTTGCTAGCTCCTCTAAACAGTTACATGTACAATTTAAGAATGGTTTGTTATTCCCATTAGATTATGATTACTGATTACACCCTTAACTGGATGCCAGAGAATTTCTGTTTACTGCCTGACCTAGTTGTCTGAAATGAGTTAACTGAAAAAAGCCTGAAGGGAGAAACAGCCAATGGTTGTAACTTAACTCCTTTCTTAGCAATGCACTCAAGTCTTTAGCCATCCTTCACAAGACTGTCATATACTCATCAAAGAGATTTAAAGCTTTAGACATAGTTGCTCAACTACGTACTGTGAGAAGTGACAAATAATTCAAATAAGATTTCTTTTTTCATATTTTCCATTTTAGGTGTTTACTATAGGATTATATAAACACCTTTTATGCTATTCCATACAAATGAACAGTTTTACTGGGCTTACTTAGAATCCAGGTAGCACATATTTTGCCGAGTTATTGTAGCTTATCATCTCTTATTTACCAATTAGATATCACAAGATTACTTTCAAAGTTTAGCATTAAAAGTAAATGAACATAGAGTATAAAACTGTACAAGAGTTCTCCTTGATATTGGTTGAATGAATCATGTGCTAAAACCAATAGTTTGTTGCTTATGGGCTATGCTGACAGGATTAGCAAACAAATTGATAAATAAATCTCCCTTGAAATAAGAATGTATAAACTTACAGTACTGTTTTATTAGTCTGTTTCTACACCATATTAACTTCTGAAACTTCTTCATGAGAACCTTCACTATGTAAGGAGATGTTTTGCTTGTTTTTTTAGTGTCATGGACTACTCCATAATTTAAGGTATGTTTGTATCAAAAGCAGAGGACCAGATTTTACAAAAGCACACACCTGTTCCTGAGAGCAGGCTGGTAACCAACACACAGCTTTCACAGGGGCTGGGGATTCATTCAACCTATAGAGCACTAAGGCATAGAAAGTGTAAGAAACATCAAATGGAAGACAAAGTGTTGATATCCATATCACCCATCTCTAGACGTATGAAGAGCAGGCTTAGTGATTTTGATAAAGGCATGTTAAGAATGGGCTACATTTTCAGCTGATAGGACTTCTTTATACAGCTACAACAGTCCACAGAAGGTTTCACACCTTTAATTCAAAGAAATGCAGTCCTTCAGTACCGGGAAAGCCACAGCTTTCCCTACTCCCAGCACAGCCTCATGTTATTTATCATATAATATATAACTGCTAACTCTAAGTCTACAGATTTTCTTGTCCATTGGGAAGGAACAGGAAAGAAAAGTAGCCTGAACTTACTCCCTCCCTAAGCACTTAGGCTACATCCAAGCAGATCAGGACGAAGGCTTGAGCCCTGGCACACAGCTGTCCTCACTGCACAGATGCTCCCCCTCTCCCTACTAGGGGCTTGGCCATTGCTGGCCAGAGCTCCCCTAGACAGTGCCCGTGAGCTCAGCACAGCCCAGGAACTGGTCCCAGTAGGATCTGCTAATCCCAGCAGATTAAGCTGTTTTTGGAGAGAAGCAAACGTTTCACCATATGGATATTTGTCCTCAGAGTGATCAAAGTAGCCTGGCCTGTTCTATTTACTAGCAGAGATGTAGCCCTGCATCTTGTGCTAATCCTTTGGGGAGCATGTCTCAATCTGTGTGGTCAGAAGTAGTTAGCCTCTTTGATAAGGAGTCTTATATAATGTATATATTTTTTTACCTTTTAGAGAGAATGGTCTAGATATTACTCAGCAAGGCAAGATTTTTACCCGTCAGAAATAGGAGAGGATTTAAAATCAATCAGGAATTTCTTCACAGGGACAGGTTCTAGCTAGAGAACAATAAATAGCAATAGTGTTTTGTTTTTCTCCTGAGATAGGCTCTCAGTTAAAGCATAGAGTATGCGGGTAATCTAGCTGTTTAACACCTTCACCATTCTACCTCCATATTCTACAAGCCAGAAATAAAAAGCTGGAGGTCCATAGAATCTTTGAGATCACTAAACAGTCCGCAAAGCAGAACTATTAGCCCATGTTACTATTGCCTTTGAAGTTGCTGCAAAAGTAGTAACAGTATGAGAAACAGCATGAGGAACACTATCCACTATTACAAGAAATTTTTGGCAAACCATAGAAGACCCCCTAAGTTCTCTGAACTAGATTTACCAACCTGCTTGACCAATTCTGTACTGCATGTAACAGACCATGAACAGTGAAAAATTATCCCCTGGGCCAGATAAGTGTTTTATGCAATTATTTCCACATATTTGAGACTGTAATATACATTCAGTTGGTTTCATATAATATGTAATATACATTCAGAGGTTTGCCAGCCTGTATAATGTAACAGCTAACCCTTAAGCAGTCTTGTTACCTTCACGACAATAAAATATATGCAGTTTCAGCGTCCTGGTGGCCCAAATACTGGCACTCAAAGACTAATATGACTTTCCAGCAGAGAAGATAAATAGAGCATACCTACTGAGGAGGGTCAGAAAACTACTCAGAAAACCTGAATTAGATTCCAAGGCTCCTTATTCATCCACTGGACAGAGTTCCACGTTTCCAATGGAAATCTGGAAAATCTTTTTCATGAAAAGGAAGCAATCTAGATTGAGCAAGAAGAAACTGCTAAGCACAGGACTTATCTAATTACCACCCTTCTGAGAGCTTGTGTGTGCTGAATCAGGTACATTTGATACCATCTGGATGCAGCCAGCCAGGCTTTTCTAACTCTTCTACTCACTGGCTAGTACAGCTTGAAGTTTGCTAGCAAATTACACACACGCACGCATGCACCCAGTTAGTGGAAAATACACTGTGAAATACACATGGAAATACACATGGAAAGACAGTTAAGAAAGGATTTCATGAGAAGATAGCATAGACTGGTAATTGGGATCAGGACTCAGTCAGACAAGTGTAGTGACTGGCAACGGCTTACACGCGACCAGCCCCTTTTATAGCGCCCCCTCTCTATTCTCCTCTTTGTTCCTCCCTCATCTCCTTCCCCCAAACATTCCTTAGTAAATTTTGCATAGTCCCACAGGCCTGTTTTGAATATCCAGAAACCATCAGCCTCTGGCTCCTCCAGTGGAGTACTCGGAAGATAGAGGGAACCTTACTTACTAATCCAGCCAGGATGAGCCAGAAGGAGACAACCAAGAAGAGTTACTTGTTGCCCAGTGAGAAAGGCATTCAGGGACAAGGTGACAGATCTGCATCCTAGTCCTTGCTACTAAGAGCATTTGCGCATGTATGCTTGCCAGTCTTGGATAAAGAGCAGATTTGTGAAAATGCTCAACAATAAACTGCATCTAGATTGTGGTACATTACCCTGTAGGCAGTACAGAATTCAGTATGGAGCAGTACATGTAATAGTTACCTGCCTACATTAAAAATATATTCACCAAGTATAAAAAATATCGAGTTTAGTTACACATCAAGCTGGCTAAACCTTATATGATTGACTTTGATGATGTGGTGAAAGTCTTTTACCCCCGAAACGTCAATGTTAGGAAGGGTCAGAAAAGTCTAGATTCTTTTCAGTCTTCTTATCCAAAAGGGTTAAGTGTTTTTAATATCCTTAAATGCAAAATAACTAAAATGTATGAACGTTAATAAAAAGTCATCTTCAAGTAGAGAAATTAAGGCTCAAGAAGTTTGAACAACTGTGACTAGAATAAAGATTAAAATGGAAACCTATATGTGACCCTATTTGCGGTAGTGACTAATACACTTTCTGATAATTAACGCTATTCATCAGATAAGCCACACAGAGAATAACAAGGAGATTTTCCTCTCTGCAAGAAATTTGCACATGAAAACAATCATGCACACATTCTGTATTCAGCTTTGACTTATAGTAGATAACTTAAAGCTTAGGCATTTCAAACTCCTTTCCCTTCCAAACTTAGGATAGCTGGGTGATATTCAGGGTGAAATGCAGATCCCTGTTTTAGCACTTAACATATAATATACATTTCCTTAAATGTCACATCACAGAAGAGGGGGAAAGGAAAAAATGGTAAAAGAATTAGGCAAGAGTAATTATCATAAGCAAATATGGGTCTCCTCACTAACTCATAATTTCTAAATGTACGTTCATTTCAGCGAATTAATTACTCAAATCAAATCGAATGACAAACTCAGTCTGATATAAAACTGCAGAGGAAGGTAGTTTTTAATTTGTTTGCATTTCAGTCTTTTATAGATATTTGTATCAAAATAGACCGACTTCATTTTCCTGTCTTTGTGAGATACCTTGTACGAGGTAGAGATTATACAAAGAAAGAATAAATAATGGTAGTAACTGTTCCTAGACGGGATGTCGTGACCATAATCTCCAATATCAAGTTCTCTGGAAGAACTGGAATTCAGTCTATACACAGTCTTTAGTGATTTTGAAAATAAGGTTTAAAAACAAAGATTATAAGGTATCATGGATTCTTTACGAGTGTGTTACTGCCATGTTAAGTTATTCTGTGGTGTATTGGGCTATGTCATAACCTAGCCCCTGATTTAAAGACCATACAAACTTCCAGTCAAGCTTATTAGAGACATTAAAATCTTCTTATGAACAAATAACTGCTGCAGTATGTATTTGTAAAATTACACACCCTAGATATGAAATACTTCCTGTAGTTTAAAGCACTGCAAAAGATGAGTAGTCTGTATAGCTACTGACTCACACATACCACATGCAGCTACCAAAAGCTCTTCAATATCATTATAAGTCACATCAAAATGCTCTTTCAAGCACTATCCTTTTCCCACCCTAGCATAACATTTTACTTCCCAGTACAGGTCAGGAAATGTTTTTTATTTTAAATCTAAGCAAGTTCGTAAAAGGACCTAGTTCCACCAGGCTAAGCAAGTTACTGAACTGACCTTTCAAAAAAGCCAGAAAATTAGAAGCACAAGCTAACTGGGGTCAGCGTTCTCTTATATTCTGCACACTGCGCAAAAGGTCTTATAAGACTCATGGGAACATGCCTCAGATGCAGTACAACTGAAAATCAACAAATGAAGGAAAGAACAGAGAAAATTAACTATTCTTGTTTGCAGTTTCTTGGAGAACTGGAAGGACTGCTTTAATGAGATATGAACAACTGCTGTCCTTCAGCCTCTTTTAGCTGCAGCTAGGAAGCAGGACAATAGAATATCAGAAAAGAGGAAAGACATTATTATGCATGCAACTAATATCGTGGGAGAGTGATTTTTCAGTTGGTGATGTTTTCTGATTTTTAATTTTCTTCCCACCAGTACCTACGAACTAACAAAGGTATTATTGTTAGGTCTTATATTAAAGGTTAGGGTCTGGCTCAGCAAGCTTTTTGTTGTTCTATAGCAGAAGCAAAGGGTTTTGTTGAAGAAAATGTTTTTCTATCATGCAGACAGCTGACAGAATTTTTTAAACTGTAAAAAGAATCAAAATTCCACAAAACATCTGAGCTGAGATCCAGAAAGCTTAGGTCCCATAGAAGCAGTTTACTGGAATGAAATTGATCTCAACTGATATTTACACTACGTATGTTGCTATTCATGTAACTTTATTAACCTGAAATAATCTTTTTCAATATTCAGCAAAAACTGAAATAAGAGCAAATATTCCATAACTGAATGATTTAACTTGATGCTTATTTCATTTCCACTGTTGTCTACCTCATGCTTTTATAATTAGAAAAAAATGCTTACAGAATAACATATTTTATCTCTTGCATATTTGTGAAATGTGCATCTTTTCCCAAGAAATAAAAGCTAAAAAGTAAGCAGCTGAAATACAACATATAGGCTAACCACATTTTGAGGACCTGTTAGACTTTTGGCTTGGCATCAGAAACAAAATGATCTAACTTCCTCCCTCTCACAATTGACAGAGAAGCTTCACAAGAGTTAACCAGCATTGACTGGTCGGCAGTGCAATCGGTCTCATCCTCATGGCCCACGAGAAAATTAAGATTTGAAGGAAATTACCTTATTGGGAAAAGCACGGTGTGCTAAATGGCAGCCCAGGACGTGGGGCAGGCTGTCTGTGCTCTGCCACTGAAGAGAATCAAATAAAGTCTCTTATGTAAGTGTTGCCTCTTGGTGTGCCGTCAGGAAAAAGACAGGTCCCAATACTAAACCATTACTTTTACACGCCATTCAGAGGCCTGTTGAGGGAAAGTCCAACATGATTTCATTCATTCGTGTTTCTGTTTTATTTAGATAAACATAGAAGTATTTTAATTTACCCAGCCATATGACTTGCATCTGGCCAGTGAGGTGAGCTGCCACACTGCAAAGTCCTCGCAGCCAGAGGCTGACTTAGTGTAATCCTGGCTCTTCCTCTGGGAGTGAATGTGGAGACAAGCACTGTGCTTTTTTCTTCTTCTATCTTCTCTCTCTCACCATCCTCCCCCCAAAATCAGGTTCGTGAAAAAGGATTTGGCCATAAGCTATTAACCCATGAAATTTCTACAAAATATATTGTATGTGACTATTAAGGTGTTTTAAAATTTCGGTATTGCTACTTCACTTTTCCATGGCACAGTCCAGCAAGGAATTAAGCTTATCTCCTAAATATCAAAAAATGATAATCAATAGGCACAGAATATATTATGAAATGGGCATATCACTCTACAGCACATGAATTCACTCGTTCAGATATTACTGCCAGACGCATCTCTGAACTCACTTCTTACCATTTCTAGCCATGGATATGAAAACCGCATTTCCTCCAGCAGGAAAGATTGTCTGCTATATCCACGTTACGACTTTCAGGACACACATGATCAAGAGATGCAGGAATATTTCTACTTGTTTATATTGCTCTTTTGAATGCTTTTTCAATAGCTGATTGTATGTAAATACATGGGATTATTCTTGCATAGGAATTTTGCTTGTCTATGACAGAACTACTATTAATAGAAAAGGAGCAACAGTTAGGCCACCCAGCATGCTAAGTTATTATCTTCATTAACTGAGTAGTCCCCTATTCCAACGTTTTTGCCATGCTAAGCCACCTGTAGCCTGTTGATTACACAGATATTTCTCCACGCAAGTGTAAGGTTATTTTGTCAAGCTGCTTCTAAGAGCAGACATTATTTTGTATACTCCCCTTCCAGCTATTCAGGCTCACAAACAGCAGATTGCTTTTCTTCTGTCCTGCTTGTACAGAAAGAAAATTCCCCAGTGATGCTGCTTGTGCCATTTCCCGGTTGCTTGTCAATAGGACAAATTGTCCTGCCTCTCTCTCTCATCCTTCCTCCCCTTCCTGCCAGTGCTCAAGGTCTTTTTGAATTCCTTTTCTCTTGTCATCGAAGTAAGATTCCAAATATTGCCAGTAATGCAACAACCTCACTTTGAGCTCTCTTTTTGGTTCCCTAGCATAGGGAGCAATTCTCAATTGTCAGAGGAAAGAAGGGCTGCCCATTTTCAATGCTGACAGCATTCATAAAAAAAGTTATAGAGAACAGCCAATTCTTTACACTTTCTTCCCCTTCCCCTACATTTAATTGTTTTGACTCAATTTTAAGTCTTTTCATGATGATTTTATGCCTAGCTGCACTCCTGGTACCAGGGCTGATAATATTATAAATAGGAGACAAGAAAGGTGTTAAATCAAGCAAAACGTCACAGATTCTAACAGTCTTTTTTGGTTCCTGATCTCGTCCGCTTGCCCGGTGGGATGTATCTTTTCTGTAAACACTACAAATTGGGGTAAAATATACAACGTCTAGGCACTATATTGGAACAAATATAAACTCCATTTGATGATCAAAGGCACATGCAGCTTCAGAAACACAAGCTGTCTGCAAAGCTGAGAATAAGTGAAATGTTTGACAGAGAAGAATAGGTGTTGGCAAAATTGCTTGATCCGCATTTTAAAGGGAAAGTTGAAATGATACTTCCATAAACTTCAGATATTAACCACTGCAGGGGTGTTACTGTACACAGGAGCCACTCTTTATTTCCAAGAATTTCTTTGGCTCAAGAACTGAGATGGTTCTTAAAATGACCCAGTTTGAAAATGGCCTGAAGGAAAAGAACTATATCTTTTCTTGTTGAAATCTGCGGGTCCTCCATTCGTTTTCAGAGAAAGAAATACTTAATTAGCTTAAATGTCTACCCAAAGTAGTCACCCTCAGCAGCTACAGCACTGGTGCTGACATCAAATTTAATACCCAGACACAACTAAAAAATGAGGAAGAAACAGGAAATTTAAATTTGCAAGGATGCTACAGCCTGAGCAGAGACCATCTTTGCATTAAACGCAGGACTAAAAGGGATGATTTCTATGTCCACATTTAATTTGCTATGTAATGCTAGGCAGGTTGTTTAACCTCCATATCTCAGTTTTCCCACTGGTAAGCTATGTATAGTGAAATGGAAGGATTAATGTTTGTTTACCGCATTGAGATCTTTGGATACAACAGGTGATAGCACGGAAATATCTCCATATGGGACATCACATGAAATTAATACGGAACACTGCAAAACACATCCTTTGGCCTGTTTGTTTTATTTTTCAGTGTCTAGGCCGGTTAGTGCAAATTTGTCGTAAAATTGCAACCTTTTACATCTTGGATTTTTTTCTGCTCTATCACAAAAGATAAGGAGTATTCTGGATAAAAAACTGCATCAGAAACTTAATGCAGGAATATGTATCTTTCTACTGAAGTTAGTGTGTCTCTCTACGGGCTTACACCTAGTCTTATAAAGTATTCTGTAGGATCAGGGCCAGAAAATTTTATACTTGAAAGGATTTGATCCTATCTATGATGCAGCATTACTCAGAAGTGAACCTTTCTATAAAGATAGTAGTCCATCTTTTATTTCCCACCTATCTGTAGCTTCTTTTAGGTTTCCACTGCCAAGAGTGATAGTGGGTGAATTGACACCAGTCTAACTGGGGTGAGAACATCATGCTCATAAACCATAGCCACCAGCCAGCAGTAAGAAATGGTCTCAAGTTTAAGCCAGGAAACAGAGTTTGCCAACTGTGAGTTCCATCAGTTGATGAAGTTTTGTTTTGTTTTACAAATATAGATATTATTTGCTGAAGCACGGACTTGCAGTAGGAGCTTTAGGTAACCAACAACTGTGTTATTTCAAACAAGCTGGAGTGAGCAGCCAGGGTCTTGGTCACTACCAGCTTCAAACTGTCACAAAGTCAGAGCTCTTTTTGCAACCTATAAGGGAGAACAGGCTTTCAATAAGGGTTGTCTTTGCAACTTTATAATTAGGGATTGCAACTTTATAATTAGGGATTATGTTACCATAGTTTTGCCATCGAGATATTAATATTTCCCAGGCATCTAATATTGCCTGTGTCTGGGCTTGACAAGAAGTGTCTCAACTTGACTAGGCTGGGTAGCTCAGGGTCTGTTTCAAGCCTAAGCTCCATCAGAACTGGAAAATTTGAGTTCCTCCATGTGAATTGAATGAGAATTAAGCAATGTATTGTTAGGATCTACTAGAGGATTGTGCTCTGCACAAAATACTGGCTACTACTTTCCCTTAAAATACTTAGAGAAGGAGGTGGTGCTGTTCTGCCCCTCTTATTCAGGCTTGCAGGGATGTCATGTGTTCAACGGACATGATTTGCACACTGAACTCTTCATGAACAGTCCCCTAACTGCATGTTTTTGTGAGGTTCCTTCCACTTATTAACACAATTTGATTAAGAAGATACCACAAAGAAAGACAGTTTTGCAAGTGAGGACAATCACCTGGCTTTAGAGAAAATCCTGGGTTTTAGCCCTTGATTTATGGCCCATGCCAGTAATATACGTCTTGTACTAAAGTGCAAAAATATAAAAACAGTCCTTGAGTCATGCAGGCACTATTTTAGCCCTCCAGCCACCCACAAGTTTTGAAAGGCCTTGAACAGAAGGGGATTAAGACCTGTAAATCCTGAGTGGAGAAAGATACCTTCTCAGAACGTTTTATAAAGCTCAGAAGCCCTAGAGAAAGCAGGATTTAAAACACTTTTGCTCCATGCATTCAACTGGCAAGCTAAGGCTATGTTTAGCTGTAGTGCAACCTCTAAATCAAACCTCTAAATGCTCTCTTTGGGAATTACCATTTAAGGCATTCTTCTGTATTGTACAAGGAGCGTATACATTCAGGCCTGTGGCTGACAAGTTAGACTACATGAACGTACCTTGAAAAGAATATTCCAGACAACAGCTGTGCCTACACGCTGAGCTCACCAAGAGCTACACACGTCCTTTTTAGCAGTAAGAGAGCAAGTCATTCCGCAACCAACCTTAACCCAGCTTCATTCTATAGTTTGATTACTGATCCTACCTTGAGTTCTCTCCAAACTGTTCAAACCCCACTAGCAGCCCTATTAAAATCCTGTCTAGCAGGACTGATCAGTGCAAATAGCCTAGTTCCTTTCTGTGGGCTGATTTGCCTTCCACTTTGTTTCAAATAGTTTCTAAATATTGCGCAATGCTGATGTTTGAAATAAAAATTGAGAAACACTCAACATCCCTTGATCGATCGAATATACCCCTCCAGATCATCAGCCAGAAAAATGTGTTCATTACAGACAATTCTCTAGATAGATAGCATGATAGTTAGCATTGGTCTCCAGATAGTTAGCATGTAGATAAATCTGTATCTAGTCAGTTTTTTTAAAATGTTTTAAAAAAATATTTTAAAAGTATTATTAGGTATTATTTTATTGCTTTCTACCTACGAACTAGAAAACCATGATAGTGAAGAAAAAAGCAGGAGTTAATAATATATGCTTCTATATTTATATATTGATCTAATTTTTAAATGAAATAACTATAAACATGTTAACAACAGGAATGAGTAATAGATTTGTGCATTTAAGTAACAAGAGAAATTCTTAACATTTCTCCTAATATTGAGGCACTTTTATAGTGACTGAGAGAAACAGAGAGAAATGCAGAACTAGCAAGGCCTGATCTTTTCCCCACCAATCCAAAATTTATTGTTCTCCTCAAGATATGCACCTATGAACCTTGTCCCAGTCTAGATTTCTCTCCCAAATCATGGGATTTATGTACTTCAGGCAGCTTGAATTTGCTTGGGAGGAACGTAGAGAGATGAAACTATAGGTTTTCAAAAAAAGCCTTAAATTGATTACTCCCTTCAATATACAGGCTGAAATGTCACTGACTTCTCTTTTTTCCTTTCTCTTTTTTTTTTTTTGTTTTGGCTTTACTACATTGCTAGTATCTTTCCATATTCCTACCTGTTTTGTGCTTTATGTTCTTATTTGTCCATTCCAGTGACTATCATTGTTTAAGGGCTTTTTTCAAAATTAGAATAATTATTGTATTTCTAAAATAAGCCTTGTAGTTAACAAGACGCAACTTTCCTAATACATTTTCCAAATACAAGCTTCAGTAAGAATTTCTTGCTCTTTTGTGTGCAGCCACACTTAATTTCGTACTGCCTACACATTTTGCTATGAGGTTACTTAACATTTGTTTTATTAACTTAGTTTTTTACTCATCACTTAAAAGAATGGGTTGAATGGTGACAGCCCAGAAGCTTGAATAAACAATTCGTCAAATATGGTGTTGCTCAAAGTGTAGCAGATAATGTAGCCTTTTCTTTTTTAACTTCATCTTTTTATATGTTGCTCCAGTTCATTGTCGCTTTTGTCACTTCCTTGTTATAGGCAAATAATCAATTGGCTATTCACTAACTAGCAATGCTATTCCCCAAGTTTCTTCTCCTTTTCCTTCCAAATTTGCATTCATGTTTCCAGAGTTTTATTTTCTCTTCTAAGTCCCCTTTATTTTTATCTTTTTATGACAAATACTTTGCTGAAATAACTTTGGTGGCCTCAGTAGAACTGCTTTTTTCTGACCTCTCTAGACTTGCCTCATTTAAGTTACTTCTCTACTACTAAGGTTACTAATAAGGTGGAAATTGGAATATCAGTTGGTATGAAAAGAAAAGAGATTTTAGCGTTTTCACAGGGAAGAGCATCCTAATGAAAAAAACGTGCTTATAAGAGCAAAGAATTTTTTTGTCTTTTAGAAGTCCTACTTAAAAAGGAAAAAAGAAAAATCAAAATTTTGGACACAATTGCTAACTACCAAATTGTTCCAGCAGTTGCCAATGAAGTCCACAAATCCCTTACCTTCAAAAGCGCAAAACACCTATAAGGGTAGCAATGCTTTTTTTGATTTTTTTTCCTGTTGTAATAAATTAATTATCATTACAATAACACGATCTATACCTTGAATACAGCAGGTACATTACAAATGCAGAACCCAACAGGACAGTGGTTCAGAACATTAGCATGCCAGAGAATTGTGTCCTTGCACCCATTCAACACCTTGTAGTGAAAGATTTATTTTGTCCCTTTTTGTGTCCTTTACAAAATCATGACTTTAAAGTAAGTTATGATCTTGAAAAATCACAGTTAGTTATGGATTGCTGCTTAACTTGTCAAAACAACTCAAGGTAAATGAAGCCTCACCATGGTGAAATATTGGCTTGCTTCGTCACAGTACAAGCTTATATATAACCACAGATGAAACTGAAAGATAATAATTGAATGCCAGAGCTTTGTGCTATTACACAAGGATCTGCGACTTGGTCTCCGACACAGACTTGATTATCTTTAGCTGGATATGACCTTGATTAATGCCTTATCAAGACACTACTATGTTGTTGAAAGAACCCCTGTGCTCCACCTGGCTCAGGTGTAGGATTCTGAACACAGATTTCATGTCTAAAAGCTTAAATGCATAAGTCCTATTTAGCTATCACCCAACACAGACCTGCTTAAAGCTTGCTCTAGAAGCAGCTCAGTGATGTTGTCATTATTTTAAGCTTCTGCTCTGCTGGATTCACAAACTAGATGTTTCTCTACCAATACTGTTGTATTGGTACTATCTGTACTATAACTAGGCAAGTATTCTCAGAATACAAATTCCACAGGATCTGGTGCGTATTTCATGAAACTAAAGCCTCACATAGTCGAAGAAGTCCCTCAGATTCTCCAGCTCTTTACATAGCTGTTTACTGTGAATGGCAAGCAGATCTCTTACATACTTAGTGAAAACAGTATCTCAATTAGCAAGCTAGAATTTGCATTTTTAAATTAAACCAGACAAGATAAAAAGGAAAATAAGCTCTACTAAGATCGTGTTTTGACAATAACATGTATCCTGTTCTGCTAGATGACGACAATACATTCCACCACGTATTCAAGACTGGAACAGACACAGAGTCTTCAAAGAAATTAACAATTTCTTTCAAAAATTTTAAATAAAGGTGCAGTAACAATTTATTCCTTCAGAGTCTCTCAGCTTACATCTTCACATCTCTCCTTTTTCCAGTCAGATCTCAGAGAGGGAGATAAACATTTAAAAAGACTGATTATAGAGTGAGGAAATAATAGAAATTGTCTGCAGACACATTTTTACTGTCTTCCCATTACGGAATGAAATGTCAGAAAAGAGCCCTTAATATAGCGTGTCCAGCATTAAAAATAATTGTGCCCTGAGTGATAATGTTGCATCTACTGTAAAAATGTTAATGAAGAGCTGCGGCATCAGCATAAAATAAAAGTGATACTACTTAGTATTACAATTAACAATAATACTAATTAATATAAAAATAGTTTTGGTTTCTTGCTTTATTCCCCTTATTATTAAAGATCTCTAAGAGACAAAAAGCTAAAGAAGGTGTTTGGATAGAAACAAGGGCAATCATATTTTGGAGTCAAAGCCCATAGAGCATGTTGAATTATATCGGAGTTCAGTCATATATCTATAGAAATAATATTTCGCACTACAGTAAGGCTTAGATCATTTCATACCTGTTTGTGTAGCTCATATGCAAAGAAAATTAATAATGAATATTGATTTAATGTAACCTGTGGCAGTAGATGCCTATACTCTCTTGTAAATGTATAAAGGAAATTGAATTTTTATCTAAAAAGTCATATTTTTCACACGTTTTGTAGTGTAAAGGTTTAGTCTTCAAAACCATGGGCAAATGTGTGTCTCAGAGTTGTATTTAGGAAGACTGACATCGCTGAAAGCAACATAGTATCTCCTGCATGCACCTAGCTTTGCGGTTCAGGATACTGTCTCATCTTATGCAAGGGTAAGAAGAGGAAGGAGAGGATATTTTCTCCTTCAGTACTCAAGAGGAATCACAGGGAAGCATTTTGAGTGTTGCTGTTCTGCAGAAAGGGCAGAGTCATAACCCCCATATCTCCTGGAGGATGCTGTTATCTGGAGCAGTTGTACAAAGGCTAGGCATAATCTTTCTAATAAAGGCCAACAGCAGACACCAGAGATTTAGCTTTCTAGCAGTTTTCCACACGGAATCAAAGAAAATTTATAACTGGGAAAGATAATGTTAACAAACCATTGTTTGCTTTTTGTGTTGATTCTGGAGGTAGGGAACTTAAATCATCCTCTGAAATGACAGTGCAGCAATCTAACTGAATTGCAACTAGTAACCGTGAAGAGCAGCACTAGCACAATTTTCAGTTAAAATTGTAGTGGATTGTGTGCAGCCACAGAGCATCAGCATTACTGACTACGGTAACGATGTTTAGGCACTGAAAATTCAGTGGGAGCTTTCCATTGACTCCATTTCCTTTCCTGTGGATTCTAGACATGAAAAGCTGTATCTGCACACAAAACATTTCACAGTCTCTTGAATAAATTGATGTGAATTCATAGATTAATATAGGTTGAAAGGGTCCTCTGAAGGTCATCTAATCAAATCCTCACTCAGAGCAGGCCCAGGTTCCCCAGTGTCCTGTCCAGTAAAACTCTGAATGTTTCCGAGAACGTAGATTTCACAACATTTCTGGACAACACATTCCAGAATGTAACTACTCTCACGATAAAAAGACTTTCCAAGTGTTATATTAAAAATTTCTGTATGGCAGCTTGCTTCCATTGCCTCCTGTATTATCACTGTGCACCTCTGAAAGGAGCCTGAGTCCATCTTCTCTACTACTTCCCATTAGGGAGCTGTAGATAACAGTAAGGTCTCCCCTCAGCCTTCTCTTCTTCAGGCTGAACAAATGCAGTTCTTTTAAACTCTACTTGTACGCCACGTCCTCCAGCTCCCTAATCATCCTAGTGGCCCTCATGTGAACTTGCTCCAGCATGTCCATGTCTCCCTTGCACCGGGGAGACCAAAACTGGACACTGCACTCCAAATGGGGTCTTACCAGGGCTGAGTAGAGGGGAAGGATCACCTCCCTCCACCTGCTGGCAATGCTCTTCCTAATGCAGCCCAGGCCTGCATTGAAGCCATTGGCCTTCCCAGCTGCAAAGGCACATTGCTGGCTCTTGTTCAACTAGTTGTCCCCCAGGACCTCTCAGGTCCTTCTCTGTAAAGCTGCTCTCCAGGCAGTTGGCCCCCAACCTGTACTGATGCAGGGGGTTATTCCTCCTCAGGGCCAGGACTCTGCATTTGCCTTTGTGGAACTTCATAAGGTTCCTCTCTGCCCGTTTCGCCAGCCTGTCCAGGTTCCTCTGAATAGCAGCTCTACCCTCAAACATACTCACTCTTCTCCCCAGTTTGGTGTCGGCTACAAATCTGCTGAGCATGTATGCCATCCCACCATCCAGGTCATTAATAAAAGCATTAGATAGTATTGGTCACAGTATCTCTAAGGGATGCCACCAGTTGCCACCAGCTACCAGTTGGACTTTGTACCGTTGATCACAACCCTCTCAGTGCAGCAGTTCAGCCAATTTTCCACTCATGTTATCATCCACTTATCCAGTCCATATCTCGGGAATTTGGAGTAAGGATACTATGGGAGACCTTGTCAAAAGGCTTGCTAAAAGTCAAGGCTCCCTGCATCCTCTGCTCTCCCCTTATTCACAGAGCCAGTTTCCTCATCACATAAAGTTGTCATGTTGGCCAGGCACAAATTATCCTTCAGAACAGCCAACAGGGGTTTACCATTCACCTTCTTGTTTTTCATGTGCTTGGAAATGGCTTCCAGGAGAATTTGCTCCCTTAACTTCCCTGAGTTTACGCTGACCAGCCTATATTTCCCCACATCCTCCTTCTTGCCCTTTTTCAAGATGAATGCGACATTTGCCTTTTTCCGGTCACCAGGAACCTTCCACCTTGGCCTTTCACAGCTGATAGAGAGCAGTCTCATAATGACATTGGCCAGCTCCCTCAGCACCCTGGGAGGCCTCTCCTCCCATAGATTTGGGTTTTCCAATTTGCTTAAATGCTCCCTGACTCGATCATCCTCTGCTGTGGGTACTGCTTCATCTCCTGAGACTGCCTCTAGGCTTAGGGACCTGAGAGAAGATCTTGCCAGAAAAGAACAAGGCAAAAAAGGTACTGAGTAACTCAGCAATCTTCATGATCTTTGCCTCACCCACTGAGCAGTGGATCCACGTTTTCCTTAGTCTTCGTTTTGTTGCAGATATATATTTAAAAGCACTTCATGTTCCTTCTTACCCCTTGCTAATTCAGCTCCAGATGAGCTTTGACTTTCCTGATTACATCACTGCATGCTTGGGCAATGCCAGTGTATTCTCGATATTCTCATCCCTGCTTCCACCTTCTGTGTACTCTCTTTTTGCATTTGAGTTCAGTGTAGAAGTTCCTTGTTCATCCATGCTGGCCTTCTGTCACACCTGCTTGACTTCCTGAATATAAGAATATATTGATCTCAGTATTGACACCTGAGATTGTCCTTAAAAATGAAGCAGTTTTTCAGGTCCCTTTTGCCTTTCAGGGTAGCATCCCAGGGTGTCTTGCCGAGCAGAACCCTTAACAAGCCAAATTTACTCTCCTGAAGTCCAGACCTGTGATTCTCCTATTTGTCACTTTTCACTTCTCTCAGGATTTTAAACTCTACCATCTCATGGTTGCTGCAAGAAGGGTTACCATTGACCTTCACATATTTGACCAGTTCTGCTTTGTTTGTGAGTAACAGGTCCAGCAGAACAGCTTGGCTCATTACCTTGTTGGTCACCTGCATCAAGAAGTTGTCCTCAACGTACTCCAGAAACCTCCTGGATTGCTTGTGACCAGCTTTATTGGTTTTCCAGCAGATGTCAGGGTATTTAAAGTCTCCCCTGGTCCTCCAGTCCTTCAATCATGAGGCATCAACCAGCCATCTAAAGAGAGCTTCATTTACTTTCTTTTCTTGATCAGGTATTCTGCACCAGATAGGTACTCTGACTTCACACAGGTGGGTTTGTCCTCCGACTTTTACCCATGAGCTCTCAGCTGGCTCACCATCCGCTCAGAGGAAAGCTCCATGCATTCAAACAACTCCTTTGCATAGGGTGCAACCTCTTCTACTTACCTTCCCAGCCTGTCTTTCCTGAAGAATCTATATCCATCCATTGGAGCATAGCAGTCATGAGATGTATCCCACCATGTCCCTATAATCTCAAAGAGATCATGTTCTACAGCTGTGCATAGACTTGTAGTTCCTCCTGTTTGTTTCCCATGCTGCACATGTTTGGCATTTGAGACGGATGCCCAAATATGCATTTATCACAAGGGAAGTGAAGCAGCCTTCCCAAACATGCTAATCCCCAGACACTTCCTCACTGTCCTCCACGCCTTCACTTTTCTTTCAGTTTATTGTAACCATTCTTCAGCCAACCTAGTTTACAGTCCTCCTCATTAAGTTTGCAAACGTGTTGGCAGAGATACTCTTGTCCCACTTTGGGGAGGATAAGATCCGTTTGACAGTAGCCTCATTACTCAGTGTCCTGTGGCCATCCAAGCCAAAGCCTTGTCTGCAAAGCCAGCTATGCAGCAAGATGTTGACCTGGAGGAAGGGCCTACTCCTATGCAAGCCTTTCCCCTTCACCAGTAGGATCAAGCAGAATAACACCTGGGTCCTCTTGCCCCCCATTCTCACCCCAGAGCTCTGTAGTCACTTATGACCACCCCGGCAGCATTGCTGATACCAACATTGACGAGCAGCAAGCAGTAATAGCCCACAGGCTGAACAAGCCCCTGAAACACCCTAGATCTGAGCCCCAGCAAGCTGCAAACCACCTAAAACATCAACTTCTTTTATAGGAGGAAGTCTCCAGTGATTATCACCTACCTTTTTCTCTTGGTGCATATACTTGGCTCAGGCTCAGCTAGCTCTGTTTGCTTCTCTCACAGTTCCTCCTCACTTATTCCCAACGCACTATACTTGTTTAATAATTGCAGATCTGCAGACAAAGAACCTTCCTTTTCTTGCTATAAATCACAATTTTCCGGCATCCCTCCTCTTAGGAGTCTCCATGCACTGCTCCTTTGAGCAAGATCCCTAGTCGTCCTCCTTCTTTGCATCACAGGGTTTGGAGCCTGACCTCTGCAGAGTCTCTGCAGACATTCTCTGTCTTCTTGTCCTCCTACCTGGGGGTGCACTGTCTGATCACTTCTTCTGCAGCTCCTGGTGACTCGGTGGCTCAACCAGAGCACTCCTCCATAGGTAGGACAATCATCACTCCCAGCCCTGACATCAGGCAGTGGTGCCAGGCACTCCACGCAGCCTACCTTGAGGACTCCCTCTCGGCTGAGCACCCGGAGCACCAAGGCCAATACTTCCAGCTGGTGTGGGCAGCCATGCTCTGAGGTGCGCCAACACCAACACTGCATGGTCTCAGGCTGTCCCACACTGCCCTGAACAATGTTTCCAGGCTCTCTGCACCCCTTGGCTACTGTGTTGGAGCTCCCATTGCAAAAGCTACAAGGTCTATGTTTTCTGTGTCCCTGCCTGTCAGCTATACAGCTTTTCCCCAAGCACCAAATCAGGAAATAGATAACAGAAGTTATCTGTTATGCTGACAGAATCAAAAGCCTCAGCTACAGGTGAAGCTACCTTTCACCTGTAGCAGTAGCCAACCAGAAGATCCCAGAAGAAGATGCAGCTTCCAGATATTCCCTGATGTCCAAACCTGGAAACTGCTATGGCAACTGGTAATTGGTTTTGTGGAATCTCAATCCCCAAATAACTCGTAAAATAATAATCATAAAAATAGAAAATTAAACTTGGTATTGATGGTGCTGGAATGTTCTTTCATATTCTTATAATAATGGCTTTACTACCTATGATAAAGCTAGAGAAAAAATGCCATTGCTTGATGAAAAGCAAACTATGACTACTTTTGAAAACTTGCACATTTTTTCCTCCCACATTTTATCACAGCCATGATTTCTTAGGGAAAGAAAGTCAGGGATTCAGATGATTTTAAGAAGCTCCAAAACAGGTCAGAATGAATGCAGTCGCTGCCTAAAGAGCAATTTTTGTAGCGTTGTTCAGTTAAAGCCCTAGCTATGACATCTAGGGAAAATCCACTTTGTCTGACACAGGTTGGGCCAAACCTGTTTTTGAAATCATTAGATAGAGATATGCATGTAGAATTGTGACTGTATTTAAAGATAAACTCTTGGAGGCAGGCAAGGCTATTTGAACTGTCTTTAAAATATTTTCAAAGCCAGGAATATTTGCATGTACTAAGTGATAGGCCATAAAAGGTGACTTTGCCTGTGCTGCAACATGGCTTGATGCATATCAGCTCTGAAGCCAATGCCATTTACCTATTTTTGCATGACATTGTGCTGAGCTAAAAATGTCCACTGAGAAAGTAGGCTTAGCTGAACCATCATTCTGTATTAACAGATTTAAACAGTGTCTGGAGCAGTGCTTGCTCACATTCAGTCAGTTCAGATCATGAGAAGAGCAAACTAGAGTTTGTCTGAAAGTAACCATCAAAACAGACCAGAATAAAGTTTTCATTTACGTCAGACTGAAATTTGTGGAACTGTGGCTGTGAAAAGTAACTTGATGGCTGGCAGGCACCCCCATGCACCACTATATATCTGTGCATGTGTCACTGTCACAAACTCAGAAAAGGAGAGGGTACTTTGGCAGAGTTTGTTAAATTGCCTCAGCAGTATTTTATTATTTCAAAATAAATGAGAACTGTGCTTGGCCACTGCTGAACTGTTAAATGTCATTTGAAGGGAAAACCAAAATAAATCAGCCCTAAGTCATTATTTAAATTTTTTTTGTTAAGAATCAGTAAAATACGGGGAGATAAGGATCTCCAGAACATCCTGTTTATACACTGAGGCACACCTCTGGTGTCTGAAGGCACAGAATTACTTGCAATGTATCCAAAATACGCATTTGAAAACTGTGCCACTAAAGCCTACTACTGAATGGGACTAGGAAGTCAGCATAGTAATTTGCTCAGCTTTTAGTGAATTACAGTCATAGGAAGACAGTACTATCTCCCACAGCTATGATCCTACCACTGCCCTTGCTGGGAGAATACTGGCACTGGATTTTATAAAGGCTTTTGCCAGTATATAGTCTGCTTGCTATATAGAGAGAAGATATATATTCTAGCACTGCAAAAACTGAATTCCAGTTTATGTGTGCAGTATTGTTGTCTAATTTGCATTTCCTGCATGGATGAAAGCACTTGGCCTTCAGTCTCTGACCCTGCAATCTACCTAAGAGTGCACACAAAGAACAGCAAGGCAAGCCCTGGAATATCTTTCTGCTATAGTACATGATCAGGCTGAAACAAAGAAATGTCTGCCAATCCATTTTTTATCATTCTTTTGAGAGACTGGGAAAAAATTTTAATGCTAGGGGTAAAATGCTACCCCAGCTATGGAACCTCCAGAATAATGTACTTCCTTCTGAGTCAATATTCTGCCTTCCAGTAACTCTAGAGAAAATCATAATAAAATTTCAAGGACTCAATGTGCAAAAAATATATTAACGATAGAACAGTATATAAGAGTTTGGTATAATTTGATGGCATCAACACACTAGCAAGAATCAATGACAATGGAGCAAGGCCCAGTGTTGATTGCTTCAGAGGTACTGACTCGCAAAGCACAAAAAAATTTACTGTCAGTATTCAAAAAGGGCTTGGAGGCTATTGCATAATTCCAGGAAAATAAATGTTGTGAATAAACTCAGAGTGCTATAAGGATCTTAGCATAGATTTAAAGCCATTGATTAAGACATAGCTCTTTTTGAAGTCCACTTACCGACAATTTATGTATAGTATATGTCAAAATAAAAATTTAGGTTTAGAAATAGTGAACACTGTAACAATGAATAAGACAAACTCTCCATATGGTTAAAGATCTAGGAAAACAAATAAAACAAAAACATCTTCACTTTTGTTTCCTATAGATGTATCTTCTCTTATTAAGGATGGAGAAATGATAGTCTGAATAACAGAAGGAATCAGTACGTGCCAGAAATCAAAAAGATTTTGATATTTTGAGATGTCCTTATGTTACCTCATAATCTCAGGGATGTCCACAGCATGAACCACGGGAGTGGACTGTGCAGGGCTTCGTTCACCTTGCCATGTTTCCCCTGAACTGCTGATCTAGGCAAATCTAAATTTATAAGAAGAACTAAAAACTTTATCTTCCTTTTCCTCTGACGTCATTTTTAAAAAGAAAAGTACAGGTTCTATCTGAATTTTTGTGAAAGCTAAAACGTAATGATAATGAGGAAATTATGATCTTGCAACAGATTCCCCACAGACGAACTTCTGCATCTGTCTACAACTACAGTTAAATTTAATTTGGGCAAAGGAGTGCCCAAAATGTCTTTATACACAATGAACTAAAAAGTTATGCAGTTGTTCTTAGCAGTAGAGACCATCTCTGCAAAAGGAGAGAAGAGGCTTAAGATCTGGAAAGATGCAGCTACGTTGCTAATTTGATTCAGTGTTTTTTCCCTGTAGTTCTGCAATCACTTGTGCTGTGTATGTTCATTTGAGACCAGATTGGAGGAGCTAAAAGTAGTTCACCTTAACGATGAGACCTGGGTGCAGAACCAGGGATATTTTCTGAAGGGTATGCTCCTTACAAAGAACAGAAGCTTGATGAAGTCCTTACTTTTTGGTCTGTGGATCAGCAACTGCTTCCTAATGTAGATCCAGTAGACGTGCCCTTTCCTCTGCCAACCTATACAAGTATATTGAAGCTGAATAACAATCTTCATAACTTTTTGAGATGTTTCCACTCTTAGATAGAACAAATGAACAGGTACTGAAAGCAGTTCTACATCTTCCTGATTCGATTGTGGTTACAAATCTACTTGTTCTGCTTATAAAGAAATTTTTGCACATCCAAACTGAAACTCAGCCCTGACTGGCTTTCATGCAAACACAAGACAAAAAATGTCAATGAGAGTTTTGAATATGGAACACAGTTTGGGAAATATTATGATCTTACTTCACACTTGAAGAATTTCCTTTTAACCTATAAAGTTCTCATGCCTGTGAAGGGTGAGAGCAAGTGGTAAGTTATGTTTGGGAGCAAAGGAGTAAAGAAGGGAAATAATCATGTAGACTGTTAATTATTTTTAAATGTACATATTCAGCAGAAATAAACATCTTCACTTTATACCAGCTCAGTTGTGTTGCCCCAAATGCAACAAGCTATTTTTATTTTAACCACCAGTGCTCTCATTTTTCTGATCTGCAGGGGGCAGTTTGCAACAATACAGCAATCTGCCACAGAGTGATGTACTCGCCCACAGAGATCAGAAGGAGGTGTTTTAATACGAATCAGTGCTATGAAATTCTCTCTGGCAGGCGCAGCCGCTACAACAATAATGACAACTAGCAGAACAGTGCAGTAACTGAACGTGTTTTCCCCATCTATGCAGAGTCACTGGAACAGAGCACAACATAGCCACATTTTCTTTCTGCTTTTTCAACTGTACCGGGAAGATTATTTTGTTCAAAAAACAAAAAGGCAATTACTGTGTGCTGTTAACAAATAACATGTCAATACTCTTATTAATATATTAGGGTTTAATTAAACCAAGGAAGAGTTTTACATTTGTATCATAGGCATCTGGCTGAGTTTTCTCAGCTTTGAGTACTGCTAAGTTCTTCTGGAACTAAATTCTCAATAAGCTTTCCTTCTGATTTACTTAATCAAACACAAAAAATTTGACATAATGACAATGTATCTTTTTCTAGCCTGTTAGATACATTGAGAGAGAACAGCATCAACAAGATAGGAATGAAAATGGACTGGTTACTCCCGCAAGTTGTGTTAAAATATTGTACAAACTATGTCTCTAGTTACTAAGGCATTAATTATATTAGTGCTTCCTCCCATGCTTGTATGAATACACTTGTGCTGCTGTGGTCAAACAGATGCAGAGAGCTTCTGTGTTCTTACTCTCTAGAAATGCTCAGAACATGTTAAACTGGCACATTACTGCTGCCAGTCATCTATCCTACACATGTTTGATAACCCTCGAAATCAAACTGTGCAGCAGCCCAGTCTGAGAGAGTTGCTAGAGAAGAATACTGCCTGCCAAGCAGACTGTGCTACTCTCACTCTCTTTTTACATTTTCCTTTCTGTATTCTAAAAAATAATTTTAAAATATTGCAAAAATTAAAAACTATGCAAAGTGATGCTCTTTAATAACGGGACATGTAAATCAGATTAAATTCAGATTTAACATGAAGAATTAATACATTTATTTTTTGTTTATGGGTACTGGACTATAGCTCATGGCCATCAGCAACCAGAAAGGACAATGTGCTGCTATCCGTGATCACTCTATGGGAGACAGAAATGAACTGCCATTTGTGTTCTTTCCTGTATTAACCTATTTTTGATTCATTGTGGTGTTCCGAAGGAAGATTGAATGCACTTGTTGCTTTTGTCCTGTGTATAAAGCCAACAGGAGGTTTATTTTTATCTGTATTCATCACTGTTTCTAATATCTGTACATATTAGAGAGAGAATAGTCGAGCTTAAATGCATATTTGAAATAATGTTTGTAATAGTCGTGTCACCAGTCATGCTCTGAAGACACAGTATATCTGATCTTATCAAAGAATCCTACCTTCATATAAATCAATATATAGTTGAAGTGACACTTCCAAAGAAAAGCTTCTTCCTGTGTAATACTGAGCAGAGCCTTTTTGATAGCATTTGTGCTCAGATCCTGTGCTGTTCTGTTGTTGTGTTAACTAGGGAGTGCATTTCTCCATAAACCTACATACATAGGCACAAACTGAAAGAAATACGGAAACGGAAATACTTGGACTGTCTCCCAATCCATACAGTTCTCTGAATACAGAAAAAGAAGTGAACGCTGCTGAAAACTACTATTCAAGCTGCTGCAGTGCTGAATTCAAAAAATACTGCTGAAAAAAGTACATGCGTCTTGCTTTCGGGTCAGTAACACCCACACAGAATAATTCTTCACAACCAGTGCTCGTACGGTGTTTACACAATCTTGCGACGGACCCTGGATGACAATTCTCTTGGGAATCCCAACTGCCCCTGCGGGTGGCCCTCTGGGTGTGGTCCTGCTGCGACACTGTGGTGGAAACCACAGGGACATGACAGGACACGTAAATGGTGCGGCTTGGGTAAGCTGCCCCCCAGCTTTCTCTGCTCCCTCCACCAACACGTTTTCCACAGGACTAGGAGGCCTGGCCTCCACCAGGCATGGAGGGGAACATTCAAGAAGGGACAAGCCTTTCCCCCTCCCTGCCACATCAAGGAAGTGTCTTCACTGACAGGAAGAAGGGAACTCACAAGGAAGACAAATTCCTTTGGAACTTGTTACAAAGAGTATATACATTCTGGTCATCAAATCATTTCAAATGAGGATACAATTATACATCTTCTGACTGCAATTGCCCCAAGCGAAGCGCTCTCTTCCCCACCCACTCCTCCCCCCTGCTTCCTCCTGGTCAGAGTTATCTCCTCCGAGCTGCCAGTCATTTCAGTCAGAATTGGCTGCACGGCAAAGACTAACTATTTAAATTGCTTGAATTAACCCAGTTTGTTTTGCCCAGACAGGGCAAAAGTCCCCGTATTATTCTGATGATGCTAGATTACACTGTATTCCTTCGCATGAGCCTCCTTCCTAGTTGCTGTAGCTGATGCCTCTTTCTCAAGCACCATTAATCAAAGAGATGTGGGTCAGGAAGTGTAGGATCTCTCTCTCTCTCTCTCTCTCTTTTTTAGAAAAACTTCTAAGTTTTTAAGTTTCTAGAACTAAAAAATGCTACTTTATGATGCTACCAATTATTTTCTCATGTGCTGCTACTGGGGTCTGCTATTTATGGATCTGATCTGAGAGCATTCAAGTCCACGTCCTAACAGTCCTTAATTCCTATGTACACAGTACGTTCACAATAAGTAAATTATCTTTGATCAGACAAAATTTGTCAAGAAAAAAATGTTCAGAACAGGAGTTTGTTACCACTGCTGTCGAGGTACTTAAGACTTGGTTCCTGTCGTTTGCAGTTTGTTTTGACTTGTTTAGTGAGGAAGAGAGAAGAAGAAGGAAATTATAAGGAGCAAAGAAATCGGAGGAAAATAAAAATCAGGTTCAAAGTATATATTTGTCTGGTTTTTTTTCCTGCAAATTTCTCTCATCATTAGAAATTTATTCTTGACATAATAAAATTTCTTAAATCATGAATGATGCTCAAGGCAGATAAGCAAAGTATAAAACCATATTGAAATAGGTATCCTAACAATGAGAATATTTAACTAAATGGGAGCATTCTGAGATTTATATTTTTCTTACACTTTCTTTATACAAAGCCTAATAGTTTATAGCCATGATTTCATATTTATTTCTTACGTAAAACTTTTGCTGACCAAAGTTTCTGTTGAATCTTTAGATGCCGGAGACCTACAGAACAAAGCTCTTTGTTTATCTTGGTACATCTGTTTGCTTTTCAAAGATTCAAAAAAAGTGCTAATACTTTGACTTCTAGCTTTTGAAAATCAGGCTTTGATAGACTTATCAAAGAAAGGAAGTCTTATCAAAATGAAAAACAGAAGTCGATTCCTCTTTCATTTCAGATGTAATATGCATCATGAAGTAGTAGCAGCTGCGTTGAGATTAGTGGATATTACCTTCCTTATTACATATCTTCCTTATTAAAATTTCTGTTCCTAAAATTTTGTGCTAAATGGAAAATGATAATTGCTTCCTCTGCTTAGTTTATGAAAGTCACATTTGCTTGGTATAAATTTTGCATAATAATAGTCTCAGCAGGAAAAATAGGCCTCCATCCTAAGCATATTATCACAAAGGTAACGTCTTTATTACAAATACTGTCATCCAAATAAATGACTGATGAAGTACATAGTTTCCTTCCCACACCAATGTGGATTCCAACAGTCTTTAACACTACTAAAGTCAGCAATAGTCATTAGGTTAAGCTACTGCAAGACTACATAGGTTTAAGTATGGATGCTATGCAGGGACTTCAGCTCTTTTAACAGTGATCTTCCAATCAGATGACAAGAGTTGACAACAGCTTGTCATTTTGATTCCTATTTTAAATCTGCTGAATTAAAAATACTGAAGTAAAAATACTGAGGGCACCACATGCTACATATTAAATTTCAAATTGATGAGCTGGATTCACAATGCTTTAGGCAGCAGACCTGGTTGAATCACCAGCAGGATGATTCAATAAAAGCAGATAGGAGCCTAGATTATCTATGTAGCAAGAAAAGCAAATGTGGGATGCCTATATAGGGTTCCTATTTCATTCATTGCCTATTGGGGGGCACATATCCAGCTTTGCAGGGCAGTTTGGAGGTCAGTATCTGTGCAGTCACTCAGAACCGTCTAAAAGGAAATTATAGACACACAGCTATGTCTGCCTACCTGCTGCTTAAAATCAGCTGATCACTCTTTTGAGATAAGGCATAAAGGAATAATTAGGAGCATCTAATTAGGAGCAAAGGAATAATTAGGAGCATCTTCTTGCATGATAGCTGAAACGCACTTGGAAAACTCGAGTTTTTTCCGGAGGGGATTTGGACTCTCATGTCTTACTTCCCAATCAACCAGCCACGGCCTAGCGCTTTGTAAAACGAAAGATGCTCCATGTATGGAAGTTGGTCAACGGCTGAGAGAGGAATGCTGAAAACTAGTAGAGAAGAAAAAAAGAAAAGAGTGAGCCTGACTCATCAGCCTGGAAACCGGCCTCCTGGTAAAAAGGTACCATGGGATCTGATTCTGACATTTTATGCATTAATGCAATGACTTGTTAGTGTACCTATACCCTTTACTACTCTTCTACTGCAAAAATCTTTCTCCTGGGAGATGGGGATTCAAACACTCTCAGGTAACTGAAGGAAAAAGTCTCCCAGTTCCTGAACGAGTGTACTAACCACAGGATAAGTTAGTGTGTAAAATGTAACCAATACTTTCTTCCTCCTTGAGACTTACCTACCCCTTGCAACAGAAGCGACTCACTTTGGTGCTGAGAGTCTCACACACTTTTGTGTGTGAGATGACTGCTATTTCTCTGTATCTTTTATGAATTAAGCTAAGGATCTAGAAGGTTATTATGCTTTTCCACCCAGCTTTGATTTGCCACAGAGCTTAGACAGCAGTTGCAGTGTAATTGTCAGAATAGCATGCTTGCAGGAATTGGCAGGAAACCAAGATTTTAGGCTCATAGGAAACAAAAAAGTACCAAAGTGAAGGAAGCAATTGATTTCGAGTGCCTTTTGGGAAAAGGCAATATCTGAGAGTTTGCCATCTGAATCACTCTCTAAGGATGTGGTTACATATTATGTTTTCTTTAGTGGAAAAGCTGGCTCAAGAAATTTCTCTTTCTCTTGTTCCATGCAGATCTTATTTTTAACCTTTACCGTAGTAAAGGACACCCTTCATCAGCTCAGAGTGTATAAACTGAAGCATATGGACAGAAAGAGAACCAAAGTAGGCTTTTCCACCAAGGAAAATGTATTGGGAGACTATAGCCTTATTTTGAGGTTGCTAATTCAAATCAGATGCGGTATGGCCATGACGCAAAGCACAGATCAAATTTAACTCATCAACCTAAAACTATGAATGCATAAAGAAGGAAAAGGAGAGAATTACTAGTTAAGGGACAGCCACTGCATCTAAAAAGAAGTATGTCCATTATTTCCCAGTAGCTTTTGCATTTACAGTTCAGAGGACCCAGTCTGGAAAGCATTGGGTGCATCAGGCTCTGGTTTGACAACATAGTCCATCCAGCTTTAGGGATGCTAGTACCAAGTGAAGTGCTGTATCCATATATATACAATAGGCCAACCTGGTATGAATTAATTAAAACATTTTTGACAAGTTAACTTTTTATTGTCAGACCACCTGTCTGGGTATCTCTTGCTCTTCCATTTGGCATGAAAATACAGGGAAAACATTTCTAGTCCGTTGGTCTAGCTAATCTGACAGAAATATGCCTTTTTGGTCTGGGACACATTTGTGCAGTGAATGATCTGTAAGTAGCGTGAGTGGGACCCACCTCACTTCTTTCTAGCTGTCTACCCTCTCTTCTCTTTACAATCAAGGGAGAGATAAGGCAGTTCTAAGGAGCAACACATTTAATCAAACTTTAAATCCAGTTTACAATGAGATTTACACACAATGACAACTACTTTACTGAACAGTGTAAGGCAACAACCTCAGCTGTAGACATCTACACTGCAGGCGTTTCTCACATTACGGTCTACTTAAACTGGAAGTTCAGTGATACGAATGTCGATGTTCTTATTTACAATTTTCCTTTAATTGTCTCAAGATGCTTTAGTCAGAGAATGACAGCTTCCATCTAGAGGTCTAAACTAGTATTCTGCCTACCTGGCCAGACAAGAAATTTGAAAAAAAATAGGACTTTTGTATTTGATAAAAAAATATATACATATATATGGTTTCCAAGTTTGAAAAGTGATATTTTAAAAACTGTCCTGATTCTTCATGGCCTTTTAAACCCACCTGATCTGGGACTCATTTGACAAATGCTTTTCACTGTTCTGAATTTTTCTGAAAATTGCATTTTCAGAAAAATAAATTATCCTGCTTAAAAAAAAAAAACTAAAAACAAATAGACTGCCCAGTCCCAGTCAGTCCTGCACAAAAGTGTTTGTTCAATTATATCACAACATATGCAACAAGAATTTGTTCACAGAACAGTATCTTTCTACTGGTATAGATACTAATGTAATCTAATCATTTACAGTGTGTATGTCCAGTCGCACATACTAAACAGGCAGTTATTTCATTGAAAAATGTGGTATTATTTGATTTCCCACTCTTAATGGATGCTTAATGGTCATCACTCTTTTTTTTGTTGGATTATTTTGTTCATAGGTAACTTTTTATTGATTTATTTACTATTTATTAGATGTTCTTATTGCTAGCCTCCAGGCACATTCAGAACACAATCAATATCTTACGCTTTAATTGTATAATACTAAGACTCAGCCTTTCATTAAAGCAATCTAGTCATAACTATATCAGGTCTGGTATCTCTTACAGCTTTGATGTCACCTTTAAATATATCCACTAAAACAAAGGAAATCATTAAGATCAAAGGAGTGAAGTAATCAATTTGCATTACATACTGGGAGAATTAAATAGACAGCAGTAGCTACTAGTACGCCTTTGCTGAACCACAGCAGAACTAGGAACACACAAAGACCCTTTTTCACCAGATTTTCACGCAAATATGTACACGGTGAAAGTGCAGAAAGTCCTGTCCAGATTACCTCTAACTGCAACTTCAGAGACGCTTCTAGAAACAGTGCCTCAAATTCCAGTATTTTAGTAGGTCTTTCATCTTAACCAGTTTTTGGCTTGTTTCAGCAGATGCTCCATCGAGACAACCTGTCACCTCTACGGGCTGTCAATCTACTATCCAAGGCACGTAACACCTCTGCCCTCAGAAACTAATGAGGGGAATTGGTGCCTTTTGCAAACTCCACTCTAAGCTTGCAGGAGACAGTATACTGTTGCTACTGTTGTGGTTTTGGACTAAAAGAGTGACTATACTCTTTCAATCTAAAGGTCAACTGACTGGAGAAAGGCAACACTAAGCCTTTCCAGAAGACAGCGCTTCTGCACTATATGCTCTTGGTATGTAGGAAAGCTAGTGTTCCCCCTGCTTTTCTTTTTTTCTCCCTGCCCAGCACTCTCAGCTGAGGCTCAATGGCCTCATCAGGACCATGCTAGTACCAGAAGCTAGATACCCATGCAGATCAGAAAGCCTGATCGTGCAGTGTGGGTTAGCTCACTCACCTTGCAGCACCATGTAAAATCGTAGCTTGCCTGTGTCTGAAGAATGATCCAAGCAGTTGCCCTAGAAAATAGCACTATGAGTTCAATAAATACTGCACTTTTAAGGCCATAAGTATACTGTCATTTATTTGCTTGTTCATAGGTTTGTTTTCATTTTTTTCCTAGAGTTTCCAAAAAGACAGGCAAATTAATCACTGTGACTGATGAAACAGTCCCCTGAAAGTCACATTTATGTGAAAGCTCTCAGATTTGCACTGCACTATGATACCACATGTTCATAGCAGTGCATTTAGTTAAACAACAAATAGCTGAAACACATGCCAACGCATATACATCATAGTGTGGACCTACAGACCCAAGCTACATCCTGGCATAAGCTGGAGGAGTTGTGTACAGCCCTTTGGTGTGGTGCAGACTTGAACTTGTGTTTCTTAACTAAATAACTTGTGTTACTCATTCTGATCGACCCCACTATATTTTCTGAAAAGCCTTTGGAAAAGAAGTATAATTTAAGCTTGACAATACAGAAGTGTTTCAAAATATAAAAGTACCTCAGAATAGCAACTCATGTTTATTTACATGAAAGAATAAAAGAATAAAAATAAGCATATCTTTGCTCACAGTGAAAGTTTCCACAAAGAATGCCACATTCATATGAGAGAAAAATGGAGACTGAGTAAGAGAGCGAGAAAGGCAAAGGACACAGGAGCGCCTGTGCCTCTCTTCAAACGGGAGTCCCTGCATGGGATTGCTGGTGTATAAAGCTGCGCAGGGGTAAAATAGCAAAAGGTCACTGAAGTTAAGGGAGTTAACAGATAAGGAGCTCCCATTGTAGCAGTACTGAGGAAACGTATCTATAATTTCCTCACCTCTTCTCATACTTTTCCTTCAGAGGACCCAGTCTGAAAAGCAGCAGCTGGCTCAGACCATTTCAGCAACCCAGGAAATCCTTTCTGAAGGCTCCTGCTACCAGTTTCAAAGCACTACAATCACACGATCTAAAATGCCAATCTGATATAATCGCTATTCATTCAAGGTTGTTCAAAAAGGATGATGACAGGTTAATTCTACACTAGCAGACTAGCAGACAGATCAGGGATTGCTGCTTTATGCCAGATCAGTTATTGTTTATCCTTACAGCAAATATAAAAGCATAAAGCTGGAGTAAATGCAATGACATGTTCTAGTTCATTCAGTGGATATACGGTGAAGTGGATCAAAAACATACAGCTGTGATGTGGCTGTGCAGAGATCTGGTACTAATGATTGTGGTATCACGGCCTCAAAGGCGGCGGGACTGAGCTGCCTGGCCCCACAGCGAAAGCGGGTGAAAAGTGAGTCTGGAGGTAAAAAAGCACCCAGTTGTTTAAGTTTTAGAGCTCGCTTACATTTGACATGAATATGTTATCTAAGCAGCATGCAGATTTAGAGCACGACAGAAACTGTTCAGTGACTCTGCTTCTTCTGGCATGAGAGTCCTCTGCCATGGGTTGAGGAGAACGGTCCCTCCCAAACGGGACTGTTGTTCACTCATGGCGATACTCGGAAACTGATCTGGAGGGTGCAGAGAATCGCCTTGCTGGGTTGACATACTCTTCAAACTTTAGAAGGTATTTGAAAACATATACACAGATTCTCCTTTGTCTTCCCTCTTGTGTAATCATATGTGTCTGTATAAAATAATTTGGCAGTGTTTTGTCCAAATTACAAAATGCACCTTAAAAACAACTACACAGGCATTTAGAGAATGAAGTTCTCAGGCAGTTACAGTCTTGCTATATAGCTTAGTTAAAATGAAAAAAATCTGTTTCTATGTATTCTAGAAAAACTGTTCAAGGGAATCTGATAACATTCTACATTCATCTAAAAATCATGATGAAATAGGCTGTGCTGTGCCCTAAAAAAAGTCTCATTGGTCTTCTCCACTCACATTTCCTGGTTTTTGTCACTTTTCATAAGGCTACATGTGTAGACAGTAAAAACGGTTTAACCATCTCATAATCTTGCAGAAAAGATTGTCTGCAGAAAATTTCAAGGTCATCTCCATTTTCTACTGAAATAAATCCCATCTATAGCAAAGAGCTTGGACTTACAGTGATATTGTTGTTTCATGACACCATAAAAATTTCTGAAAGCTCCGTTATATCTCAGAATCTTATCCTCCTACTTTAGCAAGTATTTAGCATTTACCATTAGTGTCACTAACCATCCCTGGAGCACAGTGATGTGAATTTATTACTTTGTGTACTTTCGGTATCTTTTCACAAACTAACTTTCAATCATTTCAATGCACTAGTGATTCAAAATTATTTTTAAAGTTTACTTTTATTTTTTAATTTTCTTCTCAAAATCATTTGCCAACAATGGTTATCTACTGAATTTGAGAAATTCTCAAATTTCGATGTCATTGTCAAAAGCCTTTCTTGTAACTGTCAGTATTCTTTTCCTTAACTTTTCCTGTCATCCATTTCTCAAATTTAATATCTGATCATGTATTTAAATGTACTTAGATAAATAAATCCTCTTCACTAGAATGTGCTGATTTACAAATAGTTTGTTTTCTCTTATTTAGTACTACATCAAGTTAACCACTCTTTTCGAGGTCTCAGATATATTTTTAAGTTATCAGCTGTCCTAAAATTATATATATGCTTTTGTAAAATGCATATAGTATTTCAGCATTTTAAATAACAAGCAGTCCAAGTAACATATCAAATTACTTCTATGTTTGCTGAAAATAATAGGTCAATATTTGCCAATCGGTATGCATGAAGAAATATGTTACTATTTCATTTTAGCAGCATGATAGATTAGAAATCTTTCCCATCTTGAAATGTTTAATAGCAATGTGATTCCTGGGCACTTTTTTCCCATTTCTTTTTGTGCAGTGGTAGATTATGCGCATCATTTTTTTAATGTTGACAGATCATTGTAATATTTTAAAACATAATTCCATTCCTACGGCATTTAAATTAAAAAAAAAATCCTCAAGCCTTATATCCCCTGTGATTTGGGTGCCATTGATTTTTTACTGATTATAGACTACAATGAAATTTGAAAAATAAGTCTTATTCAGTTATAGATATGATGACATATTAATGCTTTGATGGACTTGTCAGAAAAATTAAGGATCGGCCACAAAAGAATTGTAACTCTGAACTCATGATCCTTCAGGCTGCTGTGCACAGCTGCATGCTCTGCTCAGATGAAATACCTTCTGGTCTGTGCCTTCTATTCTTTATATTAAATATAGTGTCATGTTTCATTTCATAATTATCCTTCCTCTGGGAAGCTTAAAATTTTACCAAACATTAAATTTCCCAGCAAAAACTCTGAATGCATATATTTGTACCAGAAAACTAGCTGTAACATCTAACAACAGATTATTTATGCTCTATTCTCTTTCAGACAACTAATTTTGGCAGTTCAAAAAGGAAATAGTCAAAATGGTATGTCAAGTTCTTACTTTTCAGCTGATCCTCTCCACATCTAAGCAAAAAGCCAAAATAACCAGAGAAATATTTCAAGTAGATAACAGAATCACAGAATCACAGAATCATTTAGGTTGGAAGGGACCTCTGGAGATCATCTAGTCCAACCTCCCTGCTCAAGCACGGTCCTCTAGAGCATATTGCCCAGGATCACATCCAGACGGGTTTTGAATATCTCCAGGGAAGGAGACTCCACCACCTCTCTGGGCAACCTGTTCCAATGCTCTGGCACCCTCACAGTCAAGAAGTTTTTTCTCAGGTTCAGGTGGAACTTCCTGTGGTTCAGTTTCTGCCCGTTGCCTCTTGTCCTGTTGCTGGGCACCACGGAGAAGAGGCTGGCCTCATCCTCTTGACACTCCCCCTTCAGATACTTGTACACGTTGAGGAGATCCCCTCTCAATCTTCTCTTCTCCAGGCTGAACAGGCCCAGCTCTTGCAATCTTTCTTCATAGGAGAGATGCTCCAGCCCTCTAATCATCTTGGTAGCCCTCCGCTGGACTCTCTCCAGGAGTGCCATGTCTCTCTTGTACTGGGGAGCCCAGAACTGGACACAGTACTCCAGGTGAGGCCTCCCCAGGGCTGAGTAGAGGGGCAGGATCACCTCCCTCGTCCTGCTGGCAACACTCTGCCTAATGCACCCCAGGAGACCATTGGCCTTCTTGGCCACAAGGGCACACTGCTGGCTCATGTTTAACTTGTTGTCCACCAGCACTCCCAGGTTATAATGTCAAGTTAACGATATTTCCTGCTCTACTCCCTAGTGCATGAGGTGCAGCTCAGCAGTGCTGAGTAGCGAAGAGAGCGGGCTCATTTCTCCTCTATGGCCTCCATAGCAAAGAAAAATACTGTGATGATACCATGTTTTGTAAACATTTAGATTCACACAAAAGAAGAGACTGAGCACAGCTCGGTCTCACAGACATCTTTGCTACACAAAGCTAAAGAGAGTAAGAAGCAGCATTATTGATTTTCAGTATCTGAACAGATGTGATGCTAATCAGACACAAGAAACTGATCTGTGGAGTAAGAATTTCAGGGTGCATCATTTTATTTCAAGAAAAATGAGGAAAAAAGGTCCAGCAAAAAATTCAGGGCTGAAAGGAGGAGGGTAAAGGAGGAATGATGAACCTATTAAAAAAAAAATCTTCCTTTTATAAATGCACAGTCACCTTCTCTCCTGGTCTCTGATGTTACAAGGGTGAAAAAACTAATTTCACTCATTCAGAAGTAGCTACAAATGTACTTTTCAGAATTATAAATGTTTGCAACATTCATATACTGGGGGGATGTTATTTTTGGTTTTTTTTTTAATTGTACTTTTTATTACTATTTACATAGTAGTTTCCCACATAAACACTCCATGCTGTCGCTAAGGATCTACTTTTTTCTTATGCCTAAACAGATTAAATAATAACAGGTTTATCTGACTTTAGGGAAAATGTAAATTATTTACAAGTCTGGTTACTCAATGACAATGAACAGAATTGGACTTATATATATATATATATATATATATATATGCATTAAAAAAATCACAGGAGGAGAGACTATTTTCCAAAAAAATCAAAATTGTTTCTTTGAACCATATACTGATTCTAATCTGCATACAATACCGTCAAAGTGAATTGCTTATGTAGAGCAAAGACAGTATATAGCTTTTAATAAACCACTGAAAATAGATTGAGGTTACACAAAGCACTCTATTCAAATACCAGAACAGATTAAAACAGATTGCTTTGACAGTTATAGAGTAGATATTTTTAATATTTCTTTTTCAGCAATGCCTGTTTTTGTAACATGGTTGACTACAGATTTTCTAGTCAGGTTAATAAGTTTAATAGTGATTTTTAAAATAAAGATTTACAATTTGCTGACATTTTAGGGGCAGATGAAACTTGATCTCTTATTCTCTGACTCTCTTATTCTCTCTTTTAGTCTTTTCATTCTATAATTTCCTCTCTTTGTGCTTGTTTTGAAGAACATTGTTCAAGCTCAAGTGTTCATATTACTAAAATGGATCCCAACTAATCCATGGCTCATTGGATTACTATTTGATTATAGAACATATTCTCTCCTTGAAAGAAAATCTAAGTTATCACTGTGATCTGCAAACATTTCATCATATTAATATTTTAGGTTGAATTATACTGGTTGCATAGGAGCATGGAACCATAACCATTGCCAGAGAATTCTGTCTGTGTCTTGCACCTGAGGGCACCATCCCCAAATGAACCCTCAGGAGCGTGGGAAATAGACACCAAAACTGGAATTCCCAGGCTCATCTTGAGTTACAGTCACTCTGATTATTTGTTTGCTAAACAGCTCTATGTGCACTTACTACCTCAGTGCAAATACAAGACTAGATCTATGCTGAAAAAGGAAAGGACTGAATTCTTGACTGCACAACCGAAAACACGGCGTTGCATTTATATGGACCCTTTCTGGAGCCAAAAGAGCAATCGACCCTACTCTTTCAGAAAATCAGGTACAGATGATATGAAGTCAGCCACTGGGCCTAGTTTCTGACTGAGGAGAGGTTTTTGTGCATTGGGTAGTCGTGGCACTCTCAGCCTGGCTCTCAGGGACAGACAAGCAGACCAAGAGGATGTTCAGCAGAAATTACAACTCCCATTTATAGCACACTTCTGTTTCAGCTCTAAGGATTTCTCTTGGCTTCTGTAACTGAGATCTGGCTCAAGGACCAACTCAAAAGCACAGGTCTCCAGACCACCGCTTGTCGGAGATGAACGATTATTGTTCTTTTCACTGGCAATAGGAACCGAAAATCGAAATAAAAAATATTCAGTAACATTTCTGCTCCCACATGCTACATATCAAAGTGCAAACTAGAACAAGAGAGTCAAACATAAGACCCCTCATTTCTCACTCTAGGAAGCTGTTGGGCATTTTCCATGTTTTTTTCCTTTTTTTTTGGTCTTTGTTTAAGATGAACTCTTCCTTTCCTTTTTTCTTCTTTCTTCAAAAAAACTTTCCATTTGTTTCTTGATAAAAATATAACTTTTGTCCTTGCAACAAATTCATTTTTTTTTTACTCCAGGGTTTGGGTTCAGACACTTAAAACGCATTCAGTGAGAGCATCCTCCTCCTAAAAAAGTTTCTTTGTGCTTTCTTTGTGCTTTCTTGAGGTATTATAAAAACATACAAAATAATATTGCCTAACAAGATGTGTGACCACTCTTAAATTATGTGAAATATTTCTGTCTAGATTCTTGTCACAAATAGGACTCCTCAATCAAATTTCAGGCCTGTTGTTCTGTTAAAGAGCTCAGTTGCAACATTTGAAATGCCTCTCTATAGAAGAAATGTAGTATAGTGTTCCAAATTGATTAAAAGCTGAAACTTCTAACATTTCAATTTACTAGTAAGTCTCCAAACTTTTAAATTTCTGTAAAATTGCAGTAAAGTATTAAAGGCTCAAAGAGAACTGCTGTGTAGAGGGACTTGTTAGTGGAGAGAGAGCCCTGGAGTGCTACCTTTCTGATTAAGATAACACTCAGTAGGGAATCTGTTTTGAATTCCTTAGGCTGAAGGAATAAATGCTAGGGGAAGAATAAAATACATTCCTGCTAAATGAATGTACAGCAATTTTAAGAGTTACAGACTAGCATAATAACTGCATGAACTAAGCGAGAATCAAGAAGTGAAAGAGGGTAGAAAGTCCTACTGAAGTGGAGGGAAGAAGTGTGGGAGGTAAAGAGAGTAAGAAATGAGTATGGCATTAAGGCACCCAAGCCAAGCCACAAATTAAGGATGGACTTGCAGCAGAAATGAAAGCATTTTTCAAAAAGCACAGAGGAGGAACTTAAATATAAGATTTAAAAGCAGTGTGCGTAAAATCACAAGCAATGGCTAGAAATGATCAAAGAGCCAAAAGCTGATGGCAGTCAAACAGTCATTACAGATGTCTGATTAAAACTGAGAAAAGAATGTTCAGAAAGCAAAGGCTCATAGACCAGAAATTGCATCAAAACCTCATACTAAGGTTAACCTTCCCTTTAATGAAGCAACTCAGAAATTTTCTCCCTTCCACTCCTGCTGAAGAGAATGGAAAAACTATTTCATTGGCATTTCTGCAAGATTTTTCTCCCCTACCCTATGCTGAAAAGATGTAGCAGTCATTTTAAAGACCTAAGTGATTCTCCAGCGTATCCCTGAGTACATTGAGAAGTATTTTATGAAAATGCTTAACTACTTCAACATTGTCCTCTCAAAACCACCAATGCTGAACTCCAGATGTGCTAATTGAATTTGGCGTGTTAATTCTGAGAAATTGCAGAGAAGCGGAAGGGCTTCACACAGCTCTAGTCAAATGTTTAACTTAAAGAGCACAGCAACGTTTCTTACGATCAATATACACTTGTATTTGTCTTAAAGGAGAAGAAAAAAAGAAGCTTTGTGATGTGGACTATAACAGCCTTCTTCCTTATCTCTTGAAAAATATCATTAGAAGCAGAGGAATTAGCTTTCCCTTGAGACTAGTTGTAAGAGCTGCTAAGGTGAAACGAATCAGGCAGACAGATTAAGGGTATCTTCCTCTTCTTTCTTCCTCTTCTCATAGTCTTCTTAATTTTTTTTTCAAGTTTCCAAGAACTGAACACAGTTTCCGGTGCAGGCCAATAAAATCAGACTTTTTTTGCACTAAGTTTTGAACTGTGCTACAGAAAAGTGATTGTTCCTCCTCCTCCTGCAGTGAAAACTACCAAAGTTCAGCTCTCTCTTAAGGAGGAAGCTTGATCTGCATAAACAGACTCCTAAGAAGGGGCTCTCTCTCTCTCTTGCTCCCTCAGTCATGCTTACATGCAAAACAGATTATTGCTAGAGTTAATACACTTTTTCTCCCGTTTTGAAAACCAGCACAGCTAGCCTTCTGACAAACTTCTGAAGCTCTACAAAGCTCCCCCGAGGCCAGTTTAAAGTTGATTGAAGTCAATGAAGTATTGGTAGCTAGCAGTGAAATAAACATAAAATAAGTATATGAGAAGTCAAATGAATGGTAACAAGCATGAACAAGTTTCCTAGAGAAGATAAGAGTGCCACACATTACAGAAGAAAAGAAAAACCTGAAGAAGGAGGGATTCAAGGCAGAATCAGAGCTCTGAGCTGTAACAAAGCTGAGTGAAAAGCACTTGGAATTTGGTGGTGAAAAAATAAATTCATGAGATAAGTAGGAAAATAACAAAATATATAGGGACTGAGGTTAAACGTGTATAGATAAATAAAATACCTTGCTCTACATTGCAGAATAAGGATTGAGATAAAGTCTTGTTTTCTTTTATATAATTTCACTAGGAAAACATATTCTGAAGCCAAAGCATGCAGAAGAGTGAATACAGAATTTAAATGTCCAGGGTCAAACATTTAAATATAATTTAAGAGTTTGCACAAATGTAATTTAAATCCATGTTCATGCTGAAAATTAAGTAACCGTTCTCTTCATTTCTGCAGTAAAATGAGTTTATGCATAATAGCGGAAGAGTGTAAAACCAAAGACTTACTTTCAGTTTCACGGATATATTTCGTAAAATGGAAGCAAATATGTCTGTCTCTGCACTAATTATCTAGATAAATTGAAAGTCAATATTCATTTAACATTGAGATATATAAAAGTCATATGGTTCCTTAATCCCTTCAAAGTTGCTGTCAGATCACTATTTTCTTCTTCAACAGAGTATCTACTGTAATAGCTGGAGAAGAGCTTGCCTGGAGGATACTGTCTAATGCATATGCCCAATTTGCCAGGAAGCTTTAAACAACAGCTCTACCCTAAATTGAGAGGTTTTATATTCACTGTGAGCTTTAGCAAGTGTGCCAACCGAGCAAGTAAAAATATGCTGCTACTTCTGTTCATTCACATCATAAAGGCACCATGGATTCAGAGAATAAAGCTGAATTTTGATTCTTAAGACTTCTCGGAGAGATTCCATACCAGGTTAGATCAACAAATTTATTTTATTAAACCACAGTGACTGGTTATCCCTCCCTTTTTTTTAGCCTTGCCATATAACATCTTCTCAGGGTGGGTCCTGTTTCTCAAGATACCAAAACAAATGACCAGCTTTAAATACTCAGGTATTCAACTGACCTTAAAAACCATTTCCACGACCGTGAGCATGTATGTAAATGACTTTCTAGACAGGGCAATGGTGATCACTGCCAAGATCAATGCTCAATTAAAGAACAAAAACTATTGGAACCTGTTCTTAAAAGTACTTGTAAAAACTTTTTCCAAAAATTGACAAGTGAATATCCACCACTACTAAAAATCAGTATCAAAAGTCTCATTTAGATTTCATCTACTTGTTTCTGTAACGTGAAGAACCCATTATAACATTCTTTGGAATTTGAAAAGTCAATCTCTATGTCTGTATCTATGTCTTTATATTTATATCTATATCAAATTATATTCTTTATAAAATGCATTTTATATACTTGATAATTCAATATATATCTAGTAAAGTTCCAAAACTTAAGCACTCACACTAGAGAGAGGAAGCAAAAGTTTGAAAATATTCCAAAAAAAGTAGTTGTTTTAAGCTACATATGATATTTTGAAAAAGTGCACAATAAAGCTTTTTCATAGATCTTATTTGATACTCAGCTGTGTTACTCTGAAAACCATAGAGAGTTAGAGGGCATCACTGCCTTTGAGAAGTGGAAGACCGTCTGGTACCTGTGAGTGCAGGGAAGCTGGGTAGCTCTTATTCCTACTGTACAGTTCTGCTTTTTCTCTTCTCTTTGATAAAACCATCCAGATCTGCCAACTGTTATGTGAGGCCATTGATCACTGCCTGCCCATCCTGTCATAATCATTTGATATTCATGTTTCTTAAGAAAGAAGAAAAAAGAACAATCCCAGGGCACCATACAATGCAAGGACTGCAGTTTGTCAAAGTCTTATAATGGCCATTCTCGGTATTCAGTGTGCATTCAAATGCGGGGCAGGCAGTATTTCTCCCTGGCTTTGGGGAAGTGGCCTCCCATACTGCGATATATGAATGCGTTCATAGTTGTAATGTGGATAGATGCCGGAGTCATACAGAAATATTAAAAGCATGTGATAATAAAATTTGTGTGATGATTTTTTTTCATGTTTCCGTCTTTGTTGGTGCAGTTTTACTTGAACTAAAACCTTTCTGCAGAGAAATTTACAGAATGGTGTAGACGCATGGAATTCCGAACAGGAAACCAATCACTTCTTGTAACTGAAAAGAATGCAAAATGCCAGTTGTTCCTTCAATGACTCACATATGACTCCAAGTGAAGCCAGTAGGACCTATATTCCTTTGGGAGAGGTACAAAGATGGTAGAGTCTGAGAAATATAAATTGCATATATTTAATTCTTTGATTTCAAAAAATCATAGACTAGACTATTTTACTTTTTACAACGACATACTAGATAGGAAATGGCTTTTATATCCACTCTGCATGCACTTTAATTGTTCCTTACATTTTCAGAATTCTGAATCCTCCTTTTGTGCAAAGAAAGAAAAAGGCATTGCTCCAAGCTTGTTAGTACTGTGTTTGCAAAATCCTGTTCTGGAAATAGTCTTAAACACAGTTTCAATAAGCTTTGCTTAACTGTAGCCAGTTCAATCACACTGTGCACTGTGCCTTAGATAGTCAGCTGAGGAGTGATAATAATTCTTTTCCTCCACAGGAGCCCAGAATGCACCGCCTAGTGCCAAAACGACTAGTTCCGAAGGAGAGCAGCTGAACCAAGATTTCTTCCAATTTAAAGCACTCATAATTGATATGTGATGTGACGCGGCTGTATTTTCAAGCCGTTTTCACAGTCATGCAAAGAATAGATCTTTATGTTTCTGCTTTTTGCCTATTTTATTCTACATTTAATTAACAGTTAAATAAGCATTTCTTTTCCAGTGGAATTTCACTTCTATTTTTAAATGATTGAAAGCAATGTAGTTGTAAAACACCCAGAACAACACATCCACGATATTCCATGAGCAGATGGCATACTAGCCTGACCTTGTTTATCACTGGACCACATCCTGTGACAAAGTTTTTTTGTGATGACTGCAGCAGTCCCAGGCTTTCCGGGCATCACATTCTTCCCCTCTTCTTCAGATAATACAGTTGTAAGTCTAGTGTGGCATTTCTAACTGTTGACTTAGTATTCTAGTACCAAATTCTATTTGAGACTTTTTACGTTTTGAAATATACATTTCAATCTGTGCATCAGGAGATCTTTTTATTTTCTAATACACCATATCAAAACTGAGCACAGCAGAATGGCTATTAAAAAGTATATATGAAATTTTGACTCCTTTCAGGTTACTAAAAGAATTTGTTTTAAACTGACTCTTTGTTTGGTTTGAATTGTATTTGACTTTATTTGAAATGTATTTGGAATTTATTGTCAAAGTTTCAAGCCAAGGCTATCTGTATCATAGCAGATACAAACACATTATTTTTATATATTAAACACACAAAAATGACTATTTAATCTTTCATATCATATGTTTTATTTCTTCTTAGCGTTTGACAAGCTTTATCCTCCAAAATGAAACGGAAGTATTCTTTGCTACATGAAATGCTTTTTTCCTCTATACAAATATTTTCTGTTCATTTTCAGTGGAAACATTTTCATTTAAAATTGGTATATGTGTTGTTATGGAGTGTTTCTGTCATTCTTGCCTCTTTTGTTAATGTTGTGGGGTTTTTTTATTTTGTTTCATCCTCCTATCAAACTCCTACCAAGTAAGTAGGAGTTCCAACAGAGTATTATTGCTATTCACAAAGGAATAATAAATCTAGGTAGGGGAGAGGAACATTTTTCCTACTTTGTATGGAAAACTTACATTTATAAATCTATAGTTTGGCTAGTCCAGATGCTGTCCTCCGAAAAGAGGGAAAGCTGAAGCTCGAAAGCGAGCAGATCTTTTCACGTAGTAAGGTCAGCAGAAATTCTACCAGATTATATTCTTTATTTTGGCTGTGCTTTGTATGCAGACACGGCTCCAGCAGAAGTTTACACACCTGCACCTTAAAAACACAATATCATTGTTTGTACAACAGCTGGTCCATATAAATGCTAGATGTTAAGCTTTCTGTCAATCCAGAGTGCCTTATTTTGGCACCGGAGTAATTTAATCTCCCTAGCAACTGTGTTTCATGAAGGCTCACTTATCAATTCTCAGGCTAGGAATAATAATATGTAGAGTATAGTTGTTTGATTATAAAGGATGAGTCACAAAAGATAACTCAAAAGGTGACCATAACAGAGATGTTTTAGACAAATTTTGGCAGAAAAGTTTCATATTTAAGATTTGTGCCAACAACATCTAAAGACAAATTGCTTATGTAAAACAGAGACCTTTGAATTAGCACTGTGGAGTGACAGGGCATTTAAATGCTTTTTCTCCAAAATATCAAACTTCTGGGCTCCATCCTGCAGAATACTACCCGTCCGCAGTGGGCATGCAGGCTTTATGCACCTTAGGAAATGCTGCAGTCCCAGGCCCCTTCTTCGACCCTGCAGTGCCTGGCACAACCTGACTTTCCCTACCTTTACTACTGGGCTGTCCTGGCTACGCCCTCAGTGCCCCAGGACAGCGGTCCACAGCCTGTTACCTCCTGAAGTGCTCTCACATTCGTAAGGTTTCCTTGGGTATTGCTCTGCAATATGACTGGAGAAAAATAAATTAAGAATGCTCAGTCTTTATTATGCTCATAGCCTTCAGGTTGCCCCTTGAGTCGCACCAGTGTGTGCCTATCTACTATGTTGATGTACATTTTGGTGACATAATTTAATCCAGAATTCAACTAAAAAGATTGTTGCATATTTCAGGGAAGCTTAGCAGTACGGAAAGGATAATGGCACAAAAACAACCCAATCTGAGCTAGTGCTCTGGAAAGTTAAAAGGAGTAATGAAAACACTGGAGAAAAGAAAATTTCTATCAATGTAAGAAGGAAAGACAAAGAATTGTATAAGCAGAAATCCTCTCTTCCATCTGCTGAATTGAAATATGACATGTTACCATTTGTTTGTGCAATGCTACCTCTATGTTGGTTGCTTAGTTCTTCCCATCACAGCATCCTGTCTTTGGTTGTGCTTTACTTTTCTAACTCTTAACTGTTCAAACTAAAATTTCCTGTGCTGGATATCTATCTTAGGATGGAAAGTTTTAGGAAAACTGATTTAACAGTTTTCCAGATTGATATTAGAAAAACCTGCTATTTTTCCCACATTGACAAATTATTCGGAAATAATTATACTTAAGAAGCTCTCATTTCCCTAGATTTTTTGACAGGAGCTTGGAGTTTGCCCTGGTATAATGATGTTGTTTAATTCTGCCAGTGAAAATCATCCCTATATAGCCAAATTATTCACCTCCGTAGAACCACATTCTTACTATACTTCACAGAGACTTTTCGAAATATGGTTGTTAAATTATCCAAAGATATCTATACTGAAAACGAGTTGCTCTAAAAGGTACAAACTAGCCACGTATAATTGTACTTGAAATATTGCTCATAGGCATTATATTGTGTTTTACAAGTTATAACATAATCTTTAATTATGTGATCTATACTTTTTTTAAAGGGGGATGGGGGCTTGACAGTGTCTCAGATGCATTATGTATGATTCTAGGGTTACTGCCGGGATTGTGAAGGAGGTTGCTGTGTGGGGAAACTAATTTAATACCACAGAGACCATGTTGATAAATGAAGGAGAGTTTTTTCAAAAGAAAGAATAAAGCTAAGAGAAATCTATCCCTATCTATGCCTCAGAGTTGCTGTGTGATGCAGAAAAAGTCATTTAAGCCCAGCTTTTCATAGCTGACCGTTTACTGTTTGTTCCTTATTTCTAGCTGTCCTACATAATACCTTGGACTGTGATTTGCAGAACAGATGAGCTTTCATACCCGCAGGTAATGTCAGCTGGAGCTGTGGTTTAAATCTCTTTATAATCCTGTAAAGATGCTAAGGCCAGTGAGAAAGGGTATCTTAAAGTGTCAGGCCGGTCAACCATGAACAGCAGAAACCCCTGATAATGTGAGCACGTGCCTCTCTCATTCCTCATCCTATTTAAAAAAAAAAAGGATGATTATCAAGCATACAGAGTAGATCTGGTTGAGAATTTCCCCATGGAGTTTTAATTACAAAATCTGACATATCAAAATAGTTGGTGAGAATGTGCCGGTTCCATTAAAACATTAAACAGAAACCAGACAGGCCATCCCTCTGCATTTGATCAAGCCGTCTGTACAATTACATAGAATTTCTTCTGAGAATTTCCAAAAACATTGGGGGAAGTTGGCTTTTAACTAAAATGAACAATACTGGGGCAAAATTATACCATGTCTGCTACAGATGGAAGTGCTGTATCAACATTTCACTGTAATCTGATCCTCATATCTGCAAAGAATATATATTTATAAGGTCATTTTCTTTTTTTCTCTGTTGACCTTCTTGTTTAGATGGCACATCATGGAAAGCAATGCATTATTTTTTTCAATGCGACTTTTGAACTATCATATCTCATGTGACAAGAATGTTCCCTTTCCCTGGCCCAATAGACTGTGTATGGGTCAACAGCCACAAGAAATGTGTCCCCTCCTTGAGACAGCTGAAGGAAGCAGAGTTTCAGCAGCCATTCGAACAAACTCTATCCTCTATAGCTCTCTTGGCAGGACTGAGCTGGGTGTGCAGTTGGGTCCCAAGGGAACTCAGTGATGCTGGCCTTGGTAGCTGCGGCTAGTTTCCTTTCCTGTGTAAGTGGGATAATGATTACTCACTGACTTTGATGCAGATCATGTGATGCAGCTCCAGCATGGGACCTGCATGCAAAACATAGAACTTGCGTCATCTGAGTTTTACTCTTTTTCCTACTTGAAATCACTTGTAAAAGTAAATGACTGTCTTTAATCAACTCTTTGATTCGGAGTAAAGTATACTGAAAATTAGTCCTTTACCGAAAGAAACACGTTGCTGAAGACGTTTCTACACTGATCAGACAATGCACCATTAAATTATCTCCATCTTAAATATTATTATACTGTAGATGATTCCACCTACACATCCTCCCAGTGCATTACTACTTTTACTATACCTTTTTATTGCAGCGCAATACTAAATCAAAGAATTTGTTTGTTTAAGCCCTGGTGATCCACAGAGTAATTTAGTAGGTACCTTGTTTTAGAAATATATCAGAACATAACTTTTACAGTAGAGTAATACAAAAAGTATTGATATTGCTCGTCAGTCTCATCAATGTAACAGCTATACTAGATATTTTTCAAAGGTCTATGTCTCATTTAAAAGCCTGTAGTTTCAGGAAGGTTTCGGTTAGCGGCTATCCAGGTATTTTCAAGTCAGTAGAATGATTACTGCAGCCCTTGGTGATTTTAGAAAAGTGATAGTTCCTTAACTATCCACTTGACAGTGTTTACGATTAAGCTAGTTCTGTTAAACAGTTTGATCTTTCATAAACAGCAGATCATCAGTCTGAAAAGGTTTTATGAAGTGGTTTATTACACTCAACAACAAAAATGTGGGTTATATAGACATTACAGCACGCTCATATACATTTGGATGAAGCCGTATTTTTAGAAAGACAACTTTATTTTTTGCTCTGCTTTATAATGAGGTAGTATAGAGATTTACTAATTACCGCAGCATGTGTTCAGCCTTATTTTATAATAAATGAACACACGATTGAGAATCCTACAATAAATTAGTTTCTATTCCTTTTTAAATGAAAGTATTTGAAAATAAAACAATTTTGTATGGTTAACCCATCTGTAGAACTGCATAATAAATTCACTTTAACAATATATCTTTAATATAATCCCCTACAGTCTGGATATCAGTATGTTATTCTAGCCAATATAGATTTAGAGAAGAGAAAATTGTGCTTGAATGAACTTACCTCCTATCTGTCATGCAAAAGGACTGATCTTAAGATTATTATTTGGTTGTATCTATTTAAGCTCTGTAACTAAAAGCAGGCAAACAGTAGCATCTAAAAAGAATTCTGTCACGCATAAGACTTCACAGAGCAACTGTGAGAAATATTATCTAACTAAGCTCATTAACCTGAGAGTTTTCACAAGTTGCTTTTTTTATAGAATGACTCAAAATCTTGTGTTTGAATAGGTTTTTCAAAAGTTCCCTTCACATGAAATACACAATCAGTCATGCTCGCCTAGGACCTGAGGATAGTTGTGGACATAAAGGATTGCATTACTTTTGCCTGACTTCATGCCTACAGCACTCATCTGCAGCTAATCTAATCACCTTAGCTCTGCTACTAAACAAGGAGAAGAAGAAGCACTTTAGGGGAACAGTTCCTCTCACTGTAAAGTGAACATACAAAATAACTCAAATTTGCTCAGATTAACTTTGCTCACCCAGAAGAGTGCTATGCCTTGGAAGGCATGTAACAGAGGATATAAAGACAGAGATAAGGAGGACAGTTTGTAAAAGCTCAATAAGCAACTTGCATTGTATAGGTATGAGGACCCCCAAAAATATAAATGAAAATATTTAGATTTATTAATTTTTTAGCAAAGTTCCAGCAGTATATTCCCAATGTCTCTTGTACTGGGCTGATCTGGTATTTTTATAGTCAAATAAACTGACACTCATGATTACACTGCCTCATTTTTCTAGTACTTATTAGAACCTCAAGGCCTAATAAAATTATGGACTCTCCTAAGAACTGTAGCCTCTATTACAGGTCAACAGATCATTTTCATTATAATCTGTTCGTTGTCATTTTATTCAGCCTAAACTCAGAGCTGCCTCTGGGGAGGACTACTTAAATTTATGTGGCGTTAATATTGCTCCCTCTAGCAGCCTTTTTGGCTAGAACTCAAATTCTTGGCAAATAATCTCCTTTTGCATATATTCCTAATACATTTCCTCTGCCTAATAGGGACCAGAGGAAGGTTTACTTCAGTTTGCCACTGTAAGTAAAATAGCGTTGAAGAGCAGCAAGATGGACTCCCAGGCTCAGATATGAGATGCATTCTCTATCCAGTACACTTTGGTTCCAGGCTGCAGTCCTGCCCAGGTTCTCAAATCAGGGCAGGAAGAAGGATTACCTTCACCTCTTCAGGGCTCAGGGAAAGCAACGAATTTAGTGAAATAGGTTAGATCTTCTCTGCTGAGCCATTAGTTTATGTGAATATTCCCAATTTTTCAGTAGTAGGACACTAATTATACTATTGATATCACTTCCTTTGGTCCACTATAGTGCATTTTGATCTTTTAATGGAGGCTCTTCAGTTTAATATAGAGGAATGGGAGATATCTTGGGATCAGGAAAAGGTGGGGCAGATATTTTATGGACTCTTCTAGACTATGAAAATAACTATTGGGAAACTTGCAATTGAAAGGGACTGAAACCAGTGATGGGTGATCCCTTTCTTGCCTATTGAAAAAAATATAAGTAGCCAGTAGCTACTTACAGTGGAGTCAGTTTACCAGCTATCTCACCTTGCCAGTGAGTGTTTCCAAAACCAGCTTAAAAAAGTTATTCTGTTTCTGTTCTTTCATGGCTCATTTAATACATAATTATTGATCATAATTTATTGAGAATGATGGTGTTTTCATCTCGTCATACAAATCCTGGCATGCTGAGGGTCCAAAGAGATTAGCTGTTCTTGCAGTGAAACATCTTGTTGCACTGTATAAATAAGCAACATAAATAACTAATACGATTATGAACCTCTCAAGACTTGATATTAAAAATGCTCAGTTTCAAAACTGCTAGATTTCCCAGTACTGCCAGCTCTCTGTTCAGAAGTTATGAAGTTGACTTAAATGAAGAAACTGTAAAAATACTTTGTGTGTTCTCTTTTATTTATGGCTGATTTCTGAGCTCTTAAGTTCACCTGTCTCTTTCATGTTAGAAATTTACTTTAATATACATAAAAACTGAAATTCTCACTTAATACTTTGATTGTAATAGCTGGATCTTTAAAAAAATAACAATATTTCAAAAGCTGTGATAAAATTCAGTTATATGTGAACATTAGTTTCCAATCACCATATACATGCATGCACATCTACTAGTAACCAGGTATTAGTGAGAATGACAGAGGAAGAACACAGGTAGGGTACCTAAAGAAGTTGTCATAATTCTTCTCCTGCTCAATTATAATATATGCCCAATAGGCAAATAATTGTAATAATTACCCATGATGAGTTTTACGTAACAAATTATTGTCTTTGTTGCATGAGTCTTGGTGCTAGAGTTTCCAGAAAAGACTATTTCTTTAGTGGTGGACAGACAATGTACATCACAGGCATGACATTGGCTGTGTTCCTCATCTTCCAGTAAACAGCTTCCAAGTGTTTTCCTAAGTAGATATTTGAAAACTGATGGTTATGGGTTTGGGGTTTTTTTTTTTTTTGGTTCATTATTATTATTTCTATGCTGTTCTTGCCTGCCTGTCTTTCATATGCATTGTACTTACCTGCTGCTATTTTGTGTGTGTCAATATTGTGCTCCATCACAGAGGTCACTGGTGAGGACTGACCTGCCCTGCAGTGAGTTTTGTATTGCTCTTTACCAGCCAAGTCCACTCCTTTGGACCCTGTTCTCAAGTCCTCAACAGCTCTGTACATCCATATCCACACTTCTATTCACCTTAATTCTCTGCTGCAGCTACTAGTTAGGTTGTGTAACTAACTACTGAGTTTCTTTCCTGAGAAAACCTGAGTCCGAGAACAGAGGCAGCAGCAGCAACTGAAAGGCATCTTCAGTTCAGCCCCTCCTCCTGCAGTGCTACTCAGCAGTTGTCCCAATAGCTACTATTCGGCCTTCAGAGACTCCAAAACCAGGTAAGTCAGAAAGCAAAGCAGTCCTGTCTGTTTCAAGTGCATAATCCCAAACACAGGAAGATTTTGAGGGGTAATATAAAGAAAAAGTTTTCTAATGGTGTCAACGGGGACCACAGTTTTACCTTGTGTGCTTCCAGACTCAGATTTGGAATGTACAAACAGAAGTGCAAGGTGGCTGTCATATATCATTTTGAAAATAACATTTATAATGCACTTACAACGGTCGTCAGAATGGCTAAGGGACGCTTTCATCTTAAGCCTCCATTTTTAGGCTTTTATAAACTGAAAATTATTGCTTTTTTGGATGACCTTCCTTCAAGCATGTTTTCAGTGCCAAGGTGATTTCTTTTCTTTGACTGAAAGGGGTAAAATTAAATGTTTCTGTTTTTGAGTTATCTGAGCGAAAAAAATGACAGTTTTGTGCTTTGGAAGAAATGTTCAGATGCTTATTTGCTCTCAGCATTGCAAAATGACTTAATTTTATCTTCAAATTTGTCACTTACAGAAGAATAATTACTTTCTATTTTGAAGAAAAAAATGGTTAAGGAAAAAACTTTCTGGTCGAAAATGGCATAAAGGGCGACAGGGAACAGGTGTCTCAATTTCCAAAAGAAAGCAGATATGATGTTAGTGACATTTAAATACACATATATGCATATGCTCATAAACTGAAATACAGCCTTAAGTTCTTCTGCATATTGTATCTTGGTTTGTTGTCAATCATCTCATTCTATAATTTGTACCTATTCAAGCTATATAGAAGGCAATGCTAGCAGAACTATTTGTATTTAAGGTTACTCAGCTTTTCTCATTATAATTACGTGTCCTCAATTGCATATTCAATTTGAAACTACTTGGCTCATTCTCAGAGCATAATCTACCTCCTATACTAAATGAAGCAGGAATCCAATGACAATTATGATCGTATAATTATGTAGTATACCATCTTATAAAGGCTATTATATTGAATTATGAAGGTTATCAATTATAATAGCTATCTCAGTTCTGGCATTTCCTAACTTCTAAGTTTTCTACTTTGTAATCTTATCATTCTTTTACCTTTGCTTTCCTTTCTTTTGGAATTGCACATTTGATATAAATTTTCCTTAGATTACATTTTTGCCCAGCATTTTTTGGGTTCATCGTGGTCCTTGAGGTGTTCAAAACTTGAAACCGTTGTCTGGAACCCTGCAGTAAATCACGCTGCCTAAAAAGTCTTGTGGTGCTATAGTAAGTGCATGATAAGGAAAATGCTAAGATTCTGGTCTGGTTTGGAAATAAAGTTTTAACACTGCAGCTTTGCAGTGCTTATATTTGTCTCTAATCATGTCATCTTTCCCTATTTGAAGTTCTAATTACATTTTTCTTTGCCCAATCTACATCACTCCTTTTTTGAGCTTCCTATTTTTACTGGACTAATATCTTAATCCTTCATTCTTCACAGTTTCTTACATTCTTTAAAATTCCTCTAAAATTCCTCATTTTTCCATGTCTACCACAGTGACCCACCTTCCTGTTCAAAACTTACTTACCTTCAAGCAATAGAGACGTAGCATTGAAATCCTGTCCCACTGAAGTCACAAGAAGATTTACCATTGCCTTCACTAAGGAGATAGAAATAATCTGTTAATGCATGCAAATTAAAAAACAAGTAACTTCATAATACTTTTTGAAATCTGCTTCCTTTTTGTCTAATTTCACCTATCTCCATGCTCTGTCATGTCTAGTCTACCAAACTGAGAATAGCACAGTGTTAGGGCTAAGTATACAATGGACTTCAAGTTCCTGAGATACAGTGTTGCTTAATCCTGCCAGTAAAGTACCTTATCCATATGCTGTATGTGAGCTTTATAAAGATACTAAATGACTATTCCGTACCTACCACATGCACCTTACAAAATATAAAACTCCACATTTAAATGCAAAACTTCTGTAAGAGGAAAACAAGTTCTACTTTGGCTTTGATCACTCAGATTTCTCTACTAAAACGACTTTGATAAGAGTGAATTGCTTTTCTCTGAGGGAAGTATAATTTTCTGCAGTCTGCTTTGACTTGGAAGTAATGAAAAAAAACCACAAGACTAAAAAAAGAATCATTGTACTCTAGAAAATGATCAGATTCAGCAGATCAGCTAATCACAAGGTAACATTAAAATGCAAGTGGGCCAGCCACCTGCATAAAGTTGAGTTTGTTCAGATACACTTTGCTGAGCCAGGGCCACAGTGTAGATGTCTATATTAATTTATACATTAAAGCTATGAGGGCCAAAGAAAAGATCCCCTGATGGGCTTCATTAGTACAACACAGCTGCAACAGAAAGTTAGCAACAAAATTACAGCTGTAATAATAACTATGAAATATGTAGTAAGGATCCAATTTTGAAATGCATTAAAAATAATGAAGTTCTTACTGGAGAAGGTCTGGCTCATTTTGTCTGTTACTCATCTATTGAGGGTACTGAGCAGAAGAGGAACTTCACTGTGGAAAGCTTTGCCATACATTTCTTGGATAGATAAATATGATTAAAGGATTGTGCCTGCATCTGTGTAAGTGACAGTAGCCAGTTTGTAATCACTTCATTTTTTTATCTCTTTTTTCCATGCAACAAATACGTGCGATATATTGTGATAGTTGTTTTAAGTTTCTCCTTTTCTACATGATCATCAGTTGTGCTTTTAAATTTCCTCATTCTGCCACTCCAAGCTGTATCATATGAAAATATTTTGATATCTGTAATTTAACCAGGACTCACTATAACAAACCGTTTAAAGGAAAAAAACCTAACACCAGATTTAGGTGCTTTTTAAAATAGGTAGAATTTTTCTTTTTTATTAAGAGACACTATTTTTGTGCTTAGTATGATTTCTGTCTTATTTTCCCCACAAACTTATGCCCTTTCACTAGAAACTCTCATAGAAGTCAATGAATGAAGAGTGTTAAGGAACACTGAAGAGGTTCTTAAAGAGTTAATGGAAACACAGGCCTTTTACTGACAGAAAGGTTCAGCTATTTTCCCTCCAGCTGAGCTTAAAAGCAATTGAGAAATACAGGCTTGCTAGTTCCTATGAAGCCTGGTGATACTGGCAACCTAAACAGTGTTGAAATGCTTGAAAGGGCGTGGAAGGGACCATTAAAACAGTTCTGCTTTACTGAACCAGCATTGGCAATAGCCTTTTGAGATGAGACAAAGCATAATCACCTTCAGTCACACCCAAACAAAATATGCCTAAAAATATACCACTAAATCTCCAGCATGGAAGTGTCATCACACTATGTAGCAGTTTTTCAGTTGGTATCATTGGATTGCAATGCTTTTTGTGGGAGAGGAAGAAGGGAGGACCAAAATCATAGAAACTCAGGGCTATGACCAGTTTCTGAGGCATTTTAATAAAAATATCTAGATGACATTTAAACAGGATAGCCTATTTAAACAGGATATTTTGGAGCCACAATATCTCCGTGTATTTCAGCAGAAAATTTCTCTTAAATATAACGAATTGAATTGCTGATCCTCTCTGACTCAGTCTTTTGCCTGAGCAAAATCCGAGGGTGTATTTTAAGGTGCCTAGTATCTCAAAGGCTCTCAGCCTGAGGTGAGAAAAGGGTGAGGATCTTTACTCAGGTCCCAGGGTTAAATTATGACAAAGCTCTACCAAGAACATTAGCTTAAAGCAGGTAAATGCAAAGAGGGAGTACTCACACTGCATAATCTTTAGGCACCTGATTTAGCAACCTGTATTTCTTGTGCAGCCAGTATGAAAGAATCCTGAATGTGTGGCAGGAAGTTAACTACCGCCTGTGTCCTTTAGTAGCCTAGGCTCCAAACTTTAGGTGCCTAATGTAAGTGGTTTAAAAAAAAAAAAGTCAAAGTATCAGCCAACCTTAACTGCAAGTGCTACTGCCATGACCAGGACTAATATTCTAAAGGTACTAGAAGAAGCTATGTTAAAGGTACCAGAATCATATCCCAGACAGATATCCCACTAAATTTTGTATACAAGTTATTGAGATTTTTTAAAGCTATACTGTTGCATCTCTTAGATTTTGCTTTACTGTGTCAATTTCAATAACTACTAAAATAATTTAATATAATAATATTCCTATCTGAATTTTCAAATGTACTTTTTTTTCTTCCAGCACGTCTGAAAGTGAATGTTCCCAGCCATTCAATAATGAGATTAGTCCATCACAGCAAGCAGATCTCCAGGAGACAAGACGATCCACTCAGTCTGAGTCTCTTATGAGATCTATGCAATCAGTTGAGACCAGGAAATGGAGGCAAATAATCCCTAATTTTAGAACCTCACATCTAGAATACCAGAAAAATATCCAGCAGTTCTAATTCATATTCTCAAGTAGCGGGAACCTCTGTTCGTGCATAAAAAACAGAACTGAGGACTAAGAGGTTAAACATTCTCCCTTTGAGCATTCTCCCGTGCTGTTTCAATCATCTGTGATATTAACTGTGGATTAAAAAAAAAAAAAACCACACTGTTTTCACTGGCATATTACGTATTGTAGGCGTTCTGGTAAGATGGGTACAAAAAGGTATACTTTAGTATACGATTGAATTTATACCTCATAACTTTTCTGATGGAGGCATTTAGGACTGACAAATGCATTTAGGATAAGATTTACCATACTAAAAGTAGGTGGAAGTTCAATGAAGACCATGGAACTTGCAAATCTTAGAAGATAACGCTGAATATAGTAGATATAGCATAGACATTTTAAGTAGAAAACTGTTAAATATTCGCAATTATCTTCATGCTGAGATTTCTATAGCAGTATTTCTCCAGAAAAGGTAGGTACCTTTTCTGATGATCTTTTAGCATATTTATTTACAGCTTTACAGGGAGCTGAGTCAGTGCTGCACGCAATACATCTTAATGCTGCTCAGAAATTGCTACTTTTAAAATAAGTATTTACCTTTGTGGGAGTCATCGTGAAAATGCAGTAAAGGTCTCACTTCAGCAGATATCACCTTGTTATAAATATATTTTTGTAAGAAAAATGTAGGGCTTTGTGGTGTTTTCTCTAAATATATTGCAATTCAATTTCAAGCTTTAATCATTTGAATGATAATCCTTAGTAACGTCAATCTACAAATAAGAAAAATCCTTCTGATTGCTTAAATCTTAATATAGCAGCTTCTGCTTTAATGGGTCTGAATACAGGTTCATCCATTTACAAATGTATGTTAGCAGCAACTGGTGTGTGCTAGTGAGAAGTTATATTCTTGTCGCTAAAGACAGGCCTAGGAGTTAGAGCAGATTCTGATAATTTCTATGGGCTTTCTGAGGTGATGGGGATGTCATTTAGGATATATCTGTCACTGGAGATTAACTGAAGCTGTTAAAGTCAAAGTTGTCCATTTGAGGTAAGTAAGAACTACAGCTGGAACGTACAGCAAAATGAAAACTGAGCCGCAAGAGAGTTCTAGTCACACCATCGTGGTACCAGAACAAATAAAGCAATGGACCCAGGAGAATATATGATGGATCTTAGTGCAGCTGCGGTAAGTTGCTATTTGCAATGTTATTGTGGGAAAAGTTGCTGAGCCTTTCTAGCACCCAGTGACAGAGGAACATTATCTCATCACAGCTCATCAGCTCCAACTTCAGTTTGTGGTCTGTGCTGAAGTATACAAAGACTGAGGCTACTTGGGGTGACAACCCATAACAGCGTTCACAGGATCGTCGCTGGGGAAAGTGGAAAGCAGAGGAGGTGACAGAAAGTGAGAAGATGATAATGCATGCATTGGAAAAATGCATGCAGCTGTTTGAAAAAGTGGAGCCATGTGATAGCCTGAGACTAATTTTGGGCTGCAGTTGAACCGATTTTCTAAATACACCTGAGCTTATTTTATCCACTTGGAGAAAAAGTATAGTCTAGCAAGGCAAAGGAATAAATTCTTTATGGTAAAAGTAGAGGCTAGTTACAAAAGAAAATCATAAAAGTAAGAAAATGAAAATAAAGAGCTCAAAGAGCTTGACATCAGATATATTCTAATGCTGGTTGTTACTTAGGCTCCCAGTTATGAGTCAAGCTCTAAAAGAGCACCATTTCTTGAAAGTCCGGCCATTCAGAATTAGCTCCCCAGCCTACATCCCTCTTAGTCCAGTTATGCTGGGGATAATTGTATGTCCACAAACACCGATGATTTTTCCAAACAGTTCCCAGGAATTTCCCTTTTTCCTTTCTCCTCTGAATTAATTGGTAAGAGTTCAATTGTCTTGAGGCCTTGGTTTCATGAGAAATGCAAATGAAACATTGTTTAAACTTTTCAGAGATGGTTTGTCTTCTGATAAAAGATCCTTTGATATGTCTATATCTAGCATTTCTGATGCTAGATTTACGCTCCTTCTTAGAAGCTCTACTGAATTACAATATCTTTTTTCCCTAGACAGTATGATTAGCATTTATTATTCTTACAATTAAATATCATTAAAATTACCTGCATAAATTTGTGATAGTCTTATAATATCTCATCTCCTGCTGTCTTTCTGTGAAGATCATAGAAGACACAGATGACTGATGTGGCATTTGGAGTGGTTTCTTTTAAATCCTTTTCCAGACTAACCTCCCCAGTCACCTCTTGTCAGATTCAGAGATTCAAGCTGCCACAGCCAGGTAGCTATTTAATTGTGCAGTGACTGACAGGCAAATCAATTACTGAAAGAAACCAGAGATCTACTGGGGAACATGCGGGAGAGTTGCTCTGTGGATTTGCCTCACACACCCATTGGAGCTGCTGCTACATGATAAGTTCTCCTGCATTCATTTAACAAGAGGGGACTAAAATTTGGGCCAATATAAACAATAAACTGCAGCAGGATGCAGCAGCGCAGAACCGCAGCAGATGTGTCTTTGCAGCTCTCCCTGTTTACGCAGAATGGTATGCTTCTGAGAGATGTTGCAAATGCGCTGGATTTCATATAGCCAGAGGGTGTGATTTTTTTTTATCTTTGAAAGTTTAGAACTGCCTCTAAAAGCATCAGAAATGCAGTGCCAGTTTCAGAAAAAAAACCACTCTGTTACATATGCACTGTGCAACTAAGCTTGTCCTTGTGTAACCTCTATAGAGATGAAAACTGAACATCCCATCTTTTTCACATTTGGCTTAAGTGCAATTATTCATTACAAGGTGTCTCTAACAGCTGAATTTAGTTGAACTGCAAATAATAAGAATATACATATTCCCTTCTAGTCTCTTTACCAGAAGACTCTGTAAGTCAGCAATGGTATTTCCCTTAATACAAGACTGTTGTTTTTTCACAGGCACCTGGGTATGAGACTCTCTATCCCTGTTGTAGCTTTCCAGCTGTCTCATGTTTTTGGGTGCAATAGTTTAGCAAGGAATTTATTTTTACATCCACAGCCTCTGTTAGTCTTCTAAATAGTCAGTTAGTCTAAGGCAATAAAATGGATCCCACAGAGAAGCAATTTAACCTGTTTAAATATAGGTGGTTTCTGATGTAACGTCAGAGCAGCGTTTGGTCTTTTTTTTCCCAAATATTTAGTAGATTAAATTCCAGGATAACATAAAATGGCAACACGAAACTAAGGAAACAATGACATACACAGTTTTATTAGTAATTAAAACATAAGTATTAGTAATAAAAAAGTTAGTAATAGTAATACTAAGCATAGTTTTCTGTAATTGCCTGCACCTAGCCTGGAGACTGCCTGCATTCCCTGTTCCCCTTCTTACTCTTTTCTACTATTCCTTTTCTTCAGATTTCCTGAGGTAGCTTTATATCTTCTCCTTTGTGTTCGCATATTTGATAGATCTCTTGGAAATCTTTCTTTATGGAAATTCAGCAGGTCTGAAAGCCATCAAGAAGTTGAGGCAGATTAATGCTGGACCCCACGATTAATCGTGGACTGAAAGTCAGGAAAAAAATATCCTTTTTGAGGGAGCTCTTCATTTGTGATCTAGCATTTTATCTGCAGAAGTAGCATCACATCTTTCTATCTTCCTCACCATGTTTTTTCCCTCTTTTCCTTAAGTTATCTTCCCTGTCTTTCTGTTTGTCCTTAGTATCTCACAACACTATTCCTCTTTTCTTGAAGCCACTGCTCATATTATTACATGATAATTACATGACTAACTTTTAATTTTTACAAAAGACATTTCTGGCTGGAAAGCACTGAAGTGTAAATCCAGTGATCTCAAAACCCATATGGCGTATTAGAGAGTACCTTGTTTATTATTTTTCAAATCTTTGAAACCAGAAGGCTGCTCTTGATTTACTCAAAAGATAATTTCCTGACCTTATGATTGGTTCTTTCCCTTCTCTTGATTTTTCATATTTCATCCAGTATTTCTAATCAGTATAAACTTTGTGAAGATATTTTCTTTCTCTTTTACCTAATATTGCTTAGCCTACTTTCACAACCTCTCTCCTCATCCCGTTCCTCTTGTTCTCATTTTGCAGTTGCTTTCCTCTTTCCTCACTGGTCCATTTTTTTCTCTCCTAAGTATTCAGCCTTTTCATTTAAAAAACAAAGAATGAAACCTCTAATCTATTATTTCGGTCATATGACAGCCAATTTGGCCTTTAGAAAGCCCTATTCTCTGAGAAGCTTGACTTTTGAAAATTTTGATTCAACTCAGGTGGTATGTGGTAGTCCTGACAAACATTTTAGATCTAGATGAGCTCAAGAGTTGAATCACTCAAGACTGAAGATCCTGCTCAGCAGGATGTCTTACTGGAAGTAGTTCAAAATAATGTTAAGGGAATACATCATTTCAGACCTAATTAACATGATGCATTAGTTTATTTTATTTGTAAGTTTTTTAGGAAACTGGTTTTCAAGGAAGTATAATATGAATTTGTTAGAAAGCTTTCCGATGGGATATGAGTCAGAGATTTAAAAGTGCAATGACACATAGGAGTCCAATGAAATGCTTAAAACATGCAATGACTTTTCAAAGGCATGTATTCTGAATACTAAACAGTAATGTTTTAGAAACAGTTGTCTAGAATCAGCACTTCTGTCTCTATTGAATGCATTGACTTGAAACAGACAGTATGGGAACTGGTACCATTAGAAAAAACAAATCCCATAAAATTAAATTAAATAATGGATTGACTACAAACTAAAATCAGGTTTTGAAGTCGCTCCATTATGCTGATTTTACATGCCCCTTAAGATCACTAAGCTATTTATTTTATTGCTCTGTCAAAGTTCTCCTTTTATCACTTAGATAATTTTGTGGGTAGGAAATTATGATTAGCGAAGTAGGGTTAAGTTAACAATGGAGGTCAGAAAAAATGCCATCTTGAATCTACTCTTTTGATGGAAAGCAATACTGAATCAGCAGTGTCATTAAGCTCAACATCCCTTATTTGAAACTGTCTGTCAGGTAATAGCAGCGGTCACCTTAACATTTCTTCTGGCACTATTGAGGAGATTCTCTAGTTAAGAGCAGCCAAGGATTTGCATAGGTTACTAGTTTATTTTTTAGCCTTCCAAGTAGCTGACATTTCTGTGAGTCTGTTCGTTCCTTTATACCTAGAAGTTCTTGTTTTGCTTTGGCTATGAGAGGGAGCAATGGAGCTGCAGAAGTGCACGTAGATTGGAAGCAGGCCTCAACAGCTCCCATGCTGACGTTATATTGGATGCTTGACTGTGTTATCGTTAGGACTACCTGAGGGACACCACTAGCGACTGGCCCCCACCTGGACTTTGTGCTGCCGATCAAAGCTTTTTGAGCCCAGTAGTTCAGCCAGCTTTCAGTCCACCTCTCTGACTATTTCTTTAGCCCAGACTCAATCAGCTCGCCTACTTTTAAAAAGTCTAAGTTAGCTACACTGTCATGTAAAATGCTACCATTAGGATTTAGATTTCTAAGCTTATGAATTTTATGGGGGAACAGATTATTTCAGATTTCTGAGGAGGTAAGTTTCCTCTATATTTGACCACACTTCCCCATTTAGTGTTGCAATTTATATGATACATACGTAGTTTGTCTTAAACAATGATGTATGCAGAACCAGCAAAAAGGTAGAGCTAGCTAGGATATGGAAGTCTAAACTGCAGGCTGTGATCAAGTTCTTTGGCCTTCAGATTTTAGTTGAAAAGAACCACGAAGTGATTCTGTGATCAGAGACCAGAAACAGCTAGTGCAATCAGAAAGCCAATAAAAGATTTGAAGTGATGTTTTTTCACAACATGAAAAATAAACAAAAAGCCAAAATCAAACTTCCAAGGACATTTAAAGATATTTATTAAATATAAAAACAAAATAAAACATCATACAACCCAACACTATGTCAATAGCTGCAGAAGCATATATATTTCTCAATTTTCAGAAGGTTTACACTATCCAAAAATGAAATGTTTGTCATTTCAGAAGAACAATAACGTTGGATCTGTCCTGAAATACAAATACATTTTCCCAAATGTTTTTTTTTTCCTTAACTTCTGGCCTCAGTTATTGCAAGGTTTTGAATAAATCAGTCCCTACATGGCCTGTGTGACTCTCTGGCCTCTTGATTAGTTGACTACATAGGAATATCACTTTTTAAAAAGCAGCACACATGAACTCAAAATTGTCCATTTTCTATTAGTTTAGTTTCACATTTTTTATCCAATTTTAACCATAGTAAGCTGTTACTCCTTCACAAACAAATTCAGTAAGAATTAAGATTTTCAATTGCAAATGCTGTCAAATATTTTGAAAGCTAATGGTGAACCTGTCAGTTAAGCTCATTATGGGATCCTTTATTCTACTAGAAATGTGCTCTAGCATGTGAATAATACATGTAATTGAAATATTCAATATTCAGAAACGTTATCATAAATTCAGATAACTACAATTTGAAAAGCTAAAGGTTCTTACAGACATGTGCCTTAGTTAACTAAATATTTGCAATATCCAAATTTGTTTTATCGAATGCTGTGGATACCACAGTAAACGTAGGCATAAAGCGTCTGCGTTTTAAAAGTCCACACTTCTCAGTATAAAGTGACACAGGAGTTATTCTATTTTCTCACTGCAAAAGCAGAAGTTTAGCCTGTGCCAGGGACTAAAGTTTCTGAAGAATTAAAACTGATCAAACGTATAATAGAGGTCTTGTGTGAGCTAAATTAAAATAATATAGTAGAAGGACTCAGCGATGTGTTTGATTAAATTGGTTGCATTAAGAACATACTTTACATTTGTTTAAACCCTGAGGTAACCCCATTTATTACTCTAGCTGGGAAAATTCTGTTGGTACTGAGAGAGTATGTTCTGCAGAAACTGTAATGCATGTTGAATTTATAAGTTATTAAGTCAGTCACCTGGCTGGCTGCAGCCAAAGGTGGCTGACGTGGGTAAGCGAGAGAAAGAGGAGATTGTCTGAGAGTATGCCTTGATATAAATGAAATTCGATAATGACTCAGTGAGAACACTTTCATATCCCAACGGTGGAAGAAATAAGTAGAAGACAAACTGATGGTAAAATTTCCATCTTTTAAGCACAAGCATTTTGGTCAAATAACAGGTAATACAGTAAACCGCAGTAAAGTTTCATATACTATGTCATTTAATAAATCCTATTGCCTGTGGTTAGCTTACATCCAACAAGGGTGTTGCCTGAGTGGCTACAGGGATATAAGAGGAAACAGCAGTCAGACAAAGAAACAAGATTGGAAAGCTAAAGCTGGCAGGCATCTTAATCCTAGAATATGATCCCCAAACCTCTTGCTCAGCTGCCATCCAGTTTTGTAAGTAAGTGCTTTAGTTTTCAGTGTTAAATTTTTAGAGCTGTTCAACAATATGTTGCTTCTCCTAGAACTGTTTGCAGTGTATTAGCCAGTGATTATATCATATTTTGGGAGCAGACAGGAATTGTAATAAAATAACCTAGCCACTTGGCTACAGAGTCATCTAGTTTCTCCTCTCCTCATTGCATCCACAGATGGTGGCTTCCCCAGACTGCTGTCCTGCTGGTGTGTTTGGTCACAGACCAATAGCCTATAATTTGAGATCTTCTGAACCAGGATCTCACATGAGTGAAGGATGTGGTGCTAGTACCTCTTTTGCCTACATTTTATAGGAAAAGCATGTCTTTTACACATTTCAAACTAGCATTTCAAGTTAGTGTGAATACCTCCTGGTAACCCTGACAAAGATAACTTTAGGGATTCACTGAAAACTATGAAAAAAAAAGAAAGAAAAAAAAATATGATGACTCTCTATGATTGGGTGATTTTACTTTTGATCCTGAACTAGATCGCAGTAAGTTTTTGCACTGCATTTGGTAAGTTGGCGTAGACTAAGCATTTTTCACAAGTAAAGCTGGAACTGCACTCCGACAACTAAAAGCTGAGAGCAATATTTTTCTAAACTTGCTTCTGTAACTTGAGAAAGCTGCTGTTTGAAATCTCTTGGGTGATTTCAGGGCAAAATTAAAAGCAATCTAAGAGTGCCCATGTGATAAGGAGTATTAAGAAACAATTTAAAAAGGCGTTGCTGGTTGCCTTTGGGCTGTTGTTACAGAGCGAGAGGTGAGATCTGTGACTTCTCCTCTCCACATGCATCCTCTCAACGGCAGCCAATTCTCTTTGCATCTATAAGACATAAGGGACCAGACTTAGTCTACTGGAAATGCCTTCCAGAACTGCTAGGAATCCCAGACTTCCTTGCCTTCAGTTCTAGAGCAGTTAGTGAGTAAAATATTTTAAGGTATTAGTATGAACTTGAGACAATATTAAACGGTCTGTGTGGAAATATGAAGTGTTCTTCACCCATCATATTCCAACATATTGACTAGCTGTAGGTGCTGGTGCACAGTTTCCTGACTTTCAGCAGCTTTGTGATCCATTGCTGGCATTTTGTGATCCATTTTAGGGCAGCAGTGCTCCCCATACAGTGTGCAGTAAATAGACAGTCTTCAAGAAAAGTCTTGGTGTGTAATTCTTAAGTACCTGAGGACAAATATACACATCGTGAGGTCTGACTCAGTATAGAGAGAGAACTGCTACAATTATAAAAGCAATGCGGAGCCTTGTAGAAATTTTCAGCTGACATTGGCAACAATAAAGCCATGTTAGCACAACTCCTATGTTAATAAACTCTAGCAATAAATTATATGAGAAAGAGATTAAGCCAAGCAGAATGTACACCAAGTAAAGGATGCTGTGTCAGAGCCAAGCCTTTAAAATATTCAGGAATTACACATTTCTCCTGTTGGCCTTTTCCAGTTACTGCTACAACTGCCCACTTAATTCTGAAATCTTTGAGAATTAGAGCTTAGCTCTGATCCCTTAAACTCAACTTGAATTTAATTTTCCAGAACATAAATTGTTTTAGTCACAGGAGTTAGCTACAGAAAGAGAAAGGGGACATTTAGGATATATTTTAGTCCGAATTTCTTAGATAATTATTGGCGTGTGATTCAAGAGAGGTTAGACTCATGAGTGCTTTGGTTCAGGTTATCAGCTAAGTACCTTCAATTGGTTGTCACTGCCTTCTCATCTGACTTTCAGAGGTTATTTTCCCTTCAGTTTTACCAGTTTAAATAGTTCAGCTCATTAGGTAGCTTATTTCCCTATGCTCCTACTCTACACAGGTCACAATGACTGTTACTGCTTTGTGACTGGCTGCATATGACATGTAAGTGACAGCTCACAGTTGAGAAGTTTAAAAAGTTTAAATAAAAAAAAAGATTCTTACCATAAATACCCAGTTTCACTAAAAGCCAGAACAGATCTCAAACTAATCCATTAAAATCTGTTGTAATAGACACTTGTTTCTAGAAAAAGATTTTGGTTTTTGGTTTGCAAACACACTTCAGCTTCCAAAATCCAAAGCTATAGGAAGTAATTATTGCAAAGCTGCTAAAGTAGCACAAAAGCACAATTAACCCAAAAAACCCAGTTTGGAAAATTTTTGCTGAGTCCACGGATTTAGCATGCATAGAGCGAGGGTGAGATAGCCCAAAGCTTTACACAAATCTGATCTGTGGACATTACAGAAGTTTCCTAGCTGAAAGCTATCTAAAAGGCGGTTGTTCAGGCTGCACAAAGCATATGCCCTGGCAGCACGTGATGAAAGACAGAGGGGATTACAACTCAACTTAACTAGGTTGCAACTTTATCACCATAGCTGATGCCAATTGTACAGTAGATCATGCAGTCCAAGTCCTTGTCTATTCCATGCTGTGTGAGAGCTGCTGTCATTCCTTTTTTGAGACTTTGTTTAAGCAAAAGATCTTCAACTGGTCATGATCTGCTAAAAATATCGTAATTATATTTCTGATTTTGTTCATCTCTACCTGCTTACGTACCAGAGAGGATCTGACTTAATAATGCAGCTGTTAAACTCTTTTCTTCTTCATTCAGCAAATCCAAGTAATCTACTTTCTATACACCTCAAGCTAATTCTGTCTCTGCCAAGTCTCTTGAACCGAGTCAAGTCTCTTGAACCGAGTCTCTGCCGAGCGTATTGAACTCTCCCTTTTACTGAAATCCCTATGGATCCTTCTCTTCCCTTCACGTACACAGAACTATTGTGCTTACCACATTATTATAAGTAGAAAATACTATATGTTTTGTGGGTAGTGGAAGGGAATAAGTCAGCGTTTGAACAGGTCCTCATGGAAAAACTTGGGGAAAACTGCGTGCCTTGAAGTCTAATTCTATGTGAGGAATTAATATACAATTATATACTTGTGCACAAAACACTCATCTACTTAAATCTCGGTGCACCTTCACTGAACAGCAAGCTCATTTACTTGAGTAAAAACAAGAACAAGGCACTAGAGCATAGCAAAAGAGAAAAAAGAACAGCACATACTTTATAACAGTAACTCAGCCAATTCAAGCCAATTACCCCTGGAAAAAAGTTTGTGTGAAGTTCTTTTGAAAGACATTTTGTATCACAAATTATACATTTCAGCTTTTCGTCTCCTACTATTCAGGCTATTGGGCTTTCAAAAGATTCCCCTCATAAGACAGTTAAGAAGGACCAAAGACTTACTGTACTTGCTGAATGTTTGCAAATAAAATTTACCTCATGCAAAGGCTAAGAATTTCACTTGAAAATTAAAAGCCTCAGATTATTTGAATAATTAAAAAGAAAGAATTATACTATGAATTGTTTGAAAGCTCTACTGTTAGCTATTTGCAACAAAGGAGAAAACAAAAGGGAAAGTTACAATTTGGGGGTTAGAAGAGAATGTTTATTTCTCTGTGTGCCTCTATGCTCTTGAAATACAAAGCAAAAGCAGGCTAGATAACAATATCAATGAGAAAACAATTCTCTTCTAGTGCAAAAACTTTTATATGGCCTACATTACTGTGAATGCCTAAAGTATTTATTTTGCCTACGCTGATATACAGGTAGATAGATGATGTACATAAACAAAATCCACATCCTTAGCAATTGAAAAATTTGATCCCCAATTTACATTGACTCCCTGATATGTGGAAGGTGTCTAAGTTTGAGTCAGTAACTTCACAGATCACAAAGGTTTTAAAAATCAAAATGAGTGGAGACAAGTGACATCTTTCTAAAACGCAAGTTTTATACACAAACAGGAATGTAGTCTTAAAATCAGAATGGAAACCAATAGTAAACCTCTCATCTATTGACCGAAACAGCATTATAACAGGTATCATTGAGGATAGGCCTCCAGCTCCAGTAACATTAGTTGTTATACAGATTGATAAAATAAAGAATCATATTTTCATTCACATTTGGAATGTATTACATACAGTATGTTTACTTAAATGTGACTGTAAAGAAAGAGAAGAGTTTTTGTTTCTCTGTTAGACTAGTCCCTTCTTTAATCAGTATTTCAGTTACTTCATATTCAGGCACCATTGCCTTCTTTATCAGATATCAAAAACACAAGGCCAAACATGCGAGGCAAATCACATTTCTGTAAATTTTTGGATTATAGGATATTGGATTCTGATATCTTTATCAGAGTAACGAAGAAAGGCTTGCTCAGCCATTGTGCATAAATCATTGCTGTGAGAGAGGTAAAGCAATTGCATTTGAAATTTTCAGGTTTTATAATGCCTACAACTTTTCTCCCTTTGCCTCTAGTCACCTCCCCATTTAATTCCCTCATAGTTATAACTAAATCAATATTTTTGTGGTGAATATTAGTTTTAATATTTTCAATTTTAGAACCAAGGTAGTGTGAATAATTTCTTATAAAAACATTGGATGTTGAGTACAGAACAAATTTTGGTATGTTTGCAACCTTACAGAAAATGTCCAAGGGAAACAACTCACTTTCAGAAGATGAAAGGTGTGGAAACAGTGATTGTGAATCTTTTGACATTCATCTGTATTAGCTCAATTAACCTAATAATTTGCAACAGATTTTGCTTCATAAATTGTGTTCTATTTGCAATACAGCTGCAACCAGTCTTTTCTGGCATCATGGACTGGACTTAGGATGTCAAGCACAAGCCTATGACAAGAAGAAAAATAATCTGGCTCTGCTTTCTCAGAAATTGCAATTATATGGTAAATGTTACAGACAGTAGCGAGAGCCAGAATAATATTAACAACAGAGTAGGAAGACCAGAGACCAATACCACTGAAATAAGCATTATACTCGCACTACCCATTCCAAGTTCTGTTGCTTCATTGAACTCAATTTCCTATACAGACTACCCACAGATGTGATACGTTTGAAAGTTTTGGTAGCGCTGGGTCTACACCCAAAGACTATTAGTATTAGCATTTTTGCTTAACCTACCTATTTCAGTACTGTAAGCTGAAAAAATATAGTGCTTGTCAGTTTGTTTGTTTTTTTTTTGATATATCTATTGTGTATCTAAATAAGTGATCACAACTCAATGAATCCAAACTCAGTTACAGAATCACAGAATCGTTTAGGTTGGAAGGGACCTCTGGAGATCATCTAGTCCAACCTCCCTGCTCAAGCAGGGTCCTCTAGAGCGTATTGCCCAGGATCACATCCAGACGGCTTTTGAGTATCTCCAGGGAAGGAGACTCCACTACCTCTCTGCACAACCTGTGCCAGTGCTCACTCACCGTCACAGTCAAGAAGTTTTTCCTTATCTTCAGAGGGAACTTCCTGTGTTTCAGTGTGTGCCCATTGCCTCTTGTCCTGTTGCTGGGCACCACGGAGAAGAGGCTGGCCTCATCCTCTTGACACTCCCCCTTCAGATACTTATACACGTTGATGAGATCGCCTCTCAGTCTTCTCTTCTCCAGGCTCAACAGGCCCAGCTCTCGCAGCCGTTCTTCAGAGGAGACATGCTCCAGGCCCCTCATCATCTTCGTAGCCCTCTGCCAAACTCCCTCCAGTAGTTCCATGTCTCTCTTGTAGTGGGGAGCCCAGAAGTGGACACAGTACTCCAGACGTGGCCTCCCCGGCAACACTCTGCCTAATGCACCCCAGGAGACCATGGGCCTTCTTGGCCACAAGGGCACATTGCTGCCTCATGCTCAACTTGTTGTCCACCAGCACTCCCACGTCCTTCTCGGCACAGCTGCTTTCCAGCAGGTCAACCCCCAGCCTGTCCTGCTGCCTGCCGTTCTTCCTCCCCAGGTGCAGGACCCTGCACTTGCCTTTGTGGAACTTCAGGAGGTTCCTCTCCGCCCACCTCTCCAGCCTCTCCAGGTCCCTCGGAATGGCAGCACAGTCTTCTGGTGTGTTAGCCTCTCCTCCCAGTTTAGTATCATCAGCAAACTTGCTGAGGGGGCACTCTGTGCCTTCCTCCAGGTCATCGAGGAATACATTGAACAAGACTGGACCCAGGACTGACCCCTGGTGGACATTGCTAGCTACAGGCCTCCAACTTGACTCTGCGCCATTCACCACAACCCTCTGAGCTCGGCCATCCAGCCAGTTCTCCATCCACCTCACTGTCCACTCATCTAACCCACCCTTCCTGAGCTTACCTAGGAGGATGTGATGGGAGACAGTGTCAAAAGCCTTGCTGAAGTCCAGGTAGACAACCTCCACCGCTCTCCCCTCATCTGCCCAGCCAGTTATATCCAAGTTTATGATTAAACTAGCTATATATTAGCTGTTTTATATTAGATACTGAGAAAATGATCTTAATAACACAATGTTCAATACTGGCTATCAGACTGCCCAAGATCCTGAATTCAACACTTAACCCGCACTGAATTCCACTCTGCTGTGACAGCCAGCCAGCAGGACTCAAGCTTATTTGCAAGTATGTCTACATAAATCATAGTCAGCTCTTCAGATTTCAGCTGTAAACTATGGATTTCAGAAATAACAGGAGGAATGAAGACTTACTCACTGTCATTTTTACACTGGAGCATTAAAATAATCATACTTATTGCCAAAGTTTCACTATTATTTTGCTTTTCACACACTGCAATGTGAGCGGCAGTTGACTGTAGGATAGAAACAAAAACCTGGAGAGCTGGTCAAGCCCTCAGAATTCATTCAGTGCAGCTTCTACAGTGAGAGAGGATTAATTTACCCCAGGCATCCGCAGTGAAAAACAAATGAATCTGTTTCCAAAGTTTCCCATGAACAAGATTTCAGAACCTTAGCTTTTTTTTCCGGTAATACCATATGGGACAGTGCCAAAAGCCTTCAAAGACTTCGGTTTCTAAAAGTATAATATCTACTTCTTCTTCCTCTTGCTGTCAAAGAAGGAATTTACACTTATTTGCCATGATTCAGAAAAGCCTATATTTTCTTTTTTCCGTCACTTCATTAGCATTTATAATTTTTTATAAATGTTTGCTCGTTGGTTTAAGAAAATTTGCAGGGACTGAAAGAACATTGGTTTGCACAGAAGTCTTCAGACATTCTTTTCTGCTCTTATAGATACATTTTTCCTTTTTCAGCCCTCTTTATACTTACAGAAATTTTAAAAATGATCTTTGATAGGTGAGGGAGTACTTTGGTTAGTTTGTCAGGCACGTCCATCAGGACCTTTTAAGTTGAATGCATCTATCTGTCTAAACATCTAACTGTTTGTTCTCTCTTTGCCCTAAATTTTTAAGCCCTTCTAAATTAATTTAGTTAATATGGTCACAGTTTACTTTCCCTGGAAATACTGAACCATAAAAAAGGTTCTCTGCATCATTCATTATTTTCTCTTTTATGCTTCTTTCATTTCCTTTTGCTCCTTTCTTACTTCTAATGTATTCTTACTGTTTTTCTTATTACTTTTGATGTGCCTTGTTAGTTGAAAAACTCATTCTATTTTCACTCTTTCTGATGTTATCCCCACCTACTTGCACTATTCCTTTATATGGTCCATAATTATGTTTCTTACATGTGTTGTGTAATCAGCTGTTCCTTACACTTTCTTTATAGGAATGATACCTGCACTGTTATTTACAAAATACGTATTAGTTACACATAATGCTGCAGAGCAGATAATGGAATTTCCTAATTATTTTTTGTATCGTGACATGACAGTGACCTTCAATTTTGTTTATTTTAATTTGTTTGTAATGGCTAGATGAACTTCTAAACTGTATTTCTAATTAGGGTATAACAGCTTAGAAGTAGATGACTTTTACGTTCTAAATAATATTTTACTTGAATTCAATTGGTTTAAATAAAAATATGAAATGTTAATTGCAAGCCAGAGTTAAAGGCTAACTTTAGGAAAGGAAGAACTTGAAAAACATCTAGGAAAAACTGTTCTTTTTATAGGAGAACACAAGCTGATACAGTCATAAAAGTTTCTTTGATGAAGCTGATATGTTTTTATAAAGATTAGGAACAGTTATAGAAGTAGATGAAATATTCTGAGTTATCTACTTACAAAAGAATAGTAAAAAGAGCATTCAGTTTCTTAGAGGCAGAAAAAATAGGTGTACAAAGTCAAGAATAAAATTAAAGATCTGCAGTTGATGATTAGGGCCACATTCTATTTTTCCTTGAATGTCCCTCTCATCTAGGATACCACAATCAAAAAACAGTTATGGGAACAATTATAGCATAGATATGCTCAAAAACCTGATTGTAAAAGTAACATTGTGAGGAGTTTAAATTCCCTTATTTCTCAAGTTGAAAAAATGCTTATTTTTTCTGACTAATGACAAGCTTAGGAAAATCAACCAGAGATACAAAAGACTTTGTGATCTCATTCTTTCTTATGTTTCAATTTTATCACAAAAAATCTGAAGAACAATTTTATGTTATACTGCAGTTATGTAACATCATTTTCTTCTGATATTGCCCTCAGCACATCCTATGCTACACTTTTATTTTTAATGAGCAACTGAATGGCCTTGTAATTACAATTCAGGTACAATTCTACTGATGACATAAGTATTGGAAGAAATAGGCTTTAACTAAATCCTTTCTAAATGTGGTAGCAGTGGTAAAAAGCAACAAATCTTTTTCTTTCAGCAAGGTATACAGGCATAACTTTGGATACACACCAGGAACTGAACTGATGTGTAAGAAAGAACAATTTTTCCTGAACTCCTTACAGAATAAAATGAAATTTCACATGAAATCCTTTTCTAGGACTTAAAGTATGTGGTAAAACTTTGCACTGTTCTCCAATAGGATTTAGGAGATTTATAATTGATTTCCTGGGAAATAGTTATAGGAATCACTATTTTTCACATTGGAATATTTGATCAGAGAAAATAATTCATTTCATTCAGTTGCAAAAATTTCTAGAAATAGTGGATAATTTGAAGTAAATTAATCCAAAATAGTTTATAGACCAATCTTAGCAGATTAAAAAATAAATTTATCCATTTAGATAGTTTTTATTTTCCCTTTCAGTGTTTTCAATCTTTTCAATCTTAAAAACTTTAAAAATTTTCTCTGTATCTTTTCAAGGGAGAGCAAAAAAAAAATTCATAGTTAGAATAGCACGTATCTCCGCGATAAGCATGGCAGGACACCTGCCATACCATGGCTCTCCACATATATAGATTTCACTGGCTGCATGAGCATGCATGTTCGTTTGGAAACATATGATCATTGTTCTGTCAGTCATAGACTTAATATTAATACTTATATATTAGTTTCTTTAGTAGAAAGATAAAAAACATGTAATCTTTTTGATGAGGCAAGGGAATCTCATTTGATTTTTTTAAATTAATAGATAAATTCTCCTGTGGGACTTTATTGTTTAAAAAGATTGTTCCAAATGTACTTGCTTATAACTAGGAAAACAAGATTTCAGTGCCTTTTCTGAAAATTTATTTGCTTTGCTTATCTCTAACTGGTTTTGGTAAAAAGTGTCTCTTAGCACAGAAGGTAAAAAGTGTCTCTTAGCACAGAAGGTAAGTGCAGCAAGAAGACTTCGCTACAACAGCAGTGTAGGATTGTCTAACTCTGAAAGGATAGTAACAGTTGCCCAGATTTTTGTTCCATCGTACCTCAGTGTCAACATCAAAATATTTTATCTGTCTTATATACTGAGACATTTGAATGCATGAATCTAATTTACCATTTTATCCCGAGCCTAAGCCAAAATGGTTATTTACAACAACAGGTATAGCCCATGCATTTGAAAAAGAGGAAAAGGATGAGAGCATCAGTGGGGAAACAATCCATTTCCCCAGCTGGAACTAAGAAGATTTAATGCCATGGTAATGTAGCTAAACAGTTTCTAGACTGAATCTGGCCTGTGTCCAGAAAGCTAAAAGCACAAACAGATTTATGAAAGCAGGATTCAGTATAAGATTAACATAGCTAACCTTTGGAGCAGGATTCAGTTTGAGGTGAAGACACATAAATATGTGCTAGGTGCCTATGCTCCCATTAAAGTCAATGAAGAGCAGGGTCATGATTTAGTCTGCACATGTGCGTGTGCCCAGTGCCATTGAGGGTGCGCAAAGTGTTCAGGTCATCCAAGCAAGAATGGCAGAAATGTCTCAGGGCTCCATTTCTGGAGCAGTGACCGGAGGTCAGGAGAACTAGCCCAGAACTAGCAGCTGGGCTCAGTTGGCACTAGATACTGAGCTCTAGGCAAGAGGATCCGAGCCTGAGGAAATGCAGTCAATGGAGCCACAGTGAGCTCACCTCCCTCTTTGTCTCTCTTCCTCTCTCCCCCTTGCTCCTTCTTTTCCTCTCTCCTTCTCTCCTTTGCTATCTTGGAAGAGCCATATGGTATCTGACTGTGGGGTCTGGCAGTATGCAGTCATTATCAAAGCTCCCTTGTGCTCTCTAAATGAGTTCTAGGTGAGAAAACTCAAGCAGGTCCATGGCAAGATGCGTGGAGGAGCCGTACAAGATAAGAGCAATCCATGGTGTGTAAGCAAGATCTTTTTTGCGGGGGGACTAATACCTGAACCATTTCAGTTCTCCCGTATTTGCTCACAACATATATGTTTTACTTATCTCATGAGCTTTAAGATCCAAAATTTATCACCACATCATTTTTAATCTTTTCACACTTAAATATTTTAGTTCTCAAGGTGAAAGGCTCTCAATACGTCACTGAAAGAAACAGATGTTGGAAGCAGTTAATCTCTAGGATCTCGAGAGCCTGATACTAATTGTACAGGTAGCCATTCATATTTCTTTCCCCTGAAATTTCAGCATTTTAGTAAGAGGATAAAGAACAGGAATTTCTTTCACGTAATAAGCAATATAAGACAAATATTGTGTTCCTCACAGAGCAAAATATATTTCTGTGTCTTTATAATCTATATTGATCCAGGATTCTTCATTGAATGTTAGGAACTCACCCAATGTCTTGAGCACTGCAATTTTCCCTTGGGTGGCTGGTTTAGCTAGCAGAAACATAAAAATGTGTGCTCAGGTTCCCCGATGATCAAAGAGCTGCAGAAGCTCAAGAGCATGTACTAATCCAGCAAGAGCAGTATTTGAGTTACACTGCATAAACATTTCCTTATATTGAGTTTTTTACCAGAAAGTATTACTCTCTCTCTACATCTCTTTTTAAGTGCTTTTGTTCAAGAGACCTTCCTTCCGGGGGACATTTACGCTGTATTTATGGAATATCCTTTCCATAAGATAATATCCTTTCTTGGAGGATGCAATCAAATCAGTGGATCTTCAATTAAATCTCATCTCTAAAACATATAAAGCCAGTTTTCAAAGCCTTCTAGTACTGGTCTGATGTTATCTCACAGCCAGAAGAGTTCATCTGCTCTTCCCTATTATTCCTCACCTGCGGTCATAATCCTGTTTTTTGATATGATAATCATTTTCACAGAAACCGATTTCAATGCCAGAGAGAGACTATGACTTGGATTAGGGAAAAATCACCAGAAGCAGCTCAATTCCCAAGAATTAAAAGATAAATCTTATTTTTATGTAAACATCTCTCTAATAGAAGCAAAATAATAAAAGAAGCATATTTTACCTTCTCTAGCCAAAAGTGGGATCTATCATTCAAAACTACCTTTTTGCAACGATGAGCTTTTGAAGTTATATGCTAATCAAAAGCTAATGTTCCTTCTTTGTCGAATAAATATTTGTAGAAAGTTAATTCTCATTAAAATTAATAATTTCTAATAATGTTGATTAAATCCTTCAGTAAATATAATCCAAAATAAAAGTCTAAAAAAAGTCTACAAAATTGTATATAACAGCAGTAAAAAGGGTAATTTACATGCAGTAACAGATATAGGGATTTTCTTTTAATATTACATAGCACGTATTTTCTTAAGTATGGGAAATATCTTGATAGGGATGCCTCTACGACATTCTAACAGGATAGCCTAAGTTTGTAACACATTTTCTCTACAATTATTCTGATTTTCAGATGGCTTACACATGCAACACTTGAGAAAGTAGGACTGACACAATATGTGATTCTTCAGTACTATACAATAGACATTCTCACAGAATAAACAGCAATAGAAATATTATACCTATATAAAGCATTAGAAAATATAGTCATGGTTGTAATTGTCTTGGATACTGAATCATATGGTAATTTACAGGAATGCAAGAGCTGATTGCAATAGCTACTGTTTTAAAGGAGTAACAATCGAGTTTGTATTGTACTCTGAGACAAAAGCTCTTCTTAATCAATGACCAATTCAAGCAGAGTTGCTTATCAAGAGAAATAATAAAAGATATGATAGTTTTATATTCAGTGCATGAGAGGTGTTTCAGAAGGCAATTCTTTGTTTATCAAAAACAAAAGCAGCACAACACATCTTACAAAATATTGATTGGCTCTCTAAAATAAATTAGGGATTGGCTGAATTAGTCTGGGTATTGGGCTGGAGCAGGCAGATGATACACAAGTTTCTTTCTTTCTGGTAAGGATGGCTTTCTGAGCATTAACTTATAGAAAAACCTAACCCTTCTAATAATTAGGGCGGGAGGGGAATGTGACACAGGGGAGAGCATAGAGCAGTTTTTTTAATATTTTCACAGTCCCCAGAGCATTTTCAAGCCACTTGCAGCGGACAGAACATACTAAGGGGAACCAGTCCTTGGCATGTCACAGGATATCCCTTCAGCTCCCCTCCCTGCATTTAGGATTTCTGAAATATGTATTATTTTCCCCAGCAGAATTGCCTCAGTTAAATGTTAAGCTCCAACATATAATGTCTGCCTGAGTTACTCTATGTCACCCTGGACGTGAGTGTGGAAGACAGTCTCCGGGAAAAAGGTGCATCCAGGAGGGAGGGCTTCCTGTGAGTCACCACGCACCACTTTCCATGGGCAGAAAAAGCACCACATGAGCTCAGTAAAAACTATTGAAATTGTGGACCATTGAGTGGGCAAAAACAGTAGTAGTAATGAATCATAGGCACTTATTCACCTGACAACGGCAGTCCAATTTCAATTATTTATAACACTTCATAATGTGCTAATAAATGTTCTCTAGTATGTCTTGAAAAAGTAATGAAGTCTTAGTAATATAATACCTCATTACAGTATTCAGCTATTCTGTTTTAAGGAGGGGAAAACATCATCTGTTCCTATGAATAATATGTGTCTTGTATCTCAAATATATGTGTTGTGTCTGTCTGTCTCCCTTCTTTATCAGTGTGACTTTTCTGAGTTACATTTTCTCATTATATTTTCCTTATTCTAAAGGATTCTTCATTTCACAAATCTTCCCTCTTGCTCTGCCTACCAAAATCTCTTTATCTGAAAGTGATAAACATGAATTTACAATGTCTTGAATTTCATTTCCTCTCTCCTTTCTTTCTGCTTGCTAGCTCTGCCCGTTCACTGGTCTTTTTTCAACCTATGTTGTCAATGAATTGGAAAGTAGTATGACAAGTAGCTATACATGTTAGTGAGAGGGTAGAATTAAGGTTGCATAGGCAACCATAAATCTGTATTTCAAGCCCTTTATTTCAACACTCCCATAGTTTAAGTGCTTAAGTTAGGATTTATGATGATCTGCTATATCTCAGGTCAATGTCTTCTCTTTCCAACTATTTTTGTGTTACCATGGTCTCACTCTTTCTCTGTCCTGGACTAAGAGAATTTCCTATGTGTGGTGGTAAAAGTTTAGTAATTGTTATCAAAAGGATTTGAGGAATTTTCAACATTTGTCATTTGTGAAAGGAAATTCACCACTGAGCTATTGAAAGAAATTCGATAGCAGCAAAAAAATAAAAATAAAAAAATCCCTTGAGTTCAGGGCATGGAAAGGGCAGGAGTATGTAGGTGAGTCTAAACTTTAGAACGAAGGTGCAACGAGAAAATCTTTTCCTTCCTTAGTAAAGAAGAAGAACAGTCTTTGTTCTTCACCAGCAAAGTAGCTAGTGTTGGCCAAGGACACGACACAGGAAGTAGCCATGACGACATCCAAAACTAATAGGTTGAGCAACAATATAAGATTCCTACAGTATTTTGGATTGTTTCTAAGCAAAATATAAAAGAGAGAGGTCAGCTAAGAGTTATTTACCAAAAGTCTGAAATTGCCATCCAAAAATCTTCATTCAGTTCTTACCTGTCCGAGGAGGCATCGCTGAACAACTTGGACCTCTCTTTTCCTTATTGCAATTTTCCAGTCCCATGGGCTGATGTAATCATGCATTTAGTTAGCACTGCCTCACCTGATTATTATTATTTTTATTATGATTTTGTTTCTTTGGTCCCTGAGTTATCTGTCCAGGTATAATCTGGACACAACCATACAATCAGTGAGAAGAAACGAGTTCTTCAGGGAAGCAGTCTAGAAATCTTTCCCACTCAGTGTGGGACTGCCTAGATTGGGCTGACAGGGAGCATTAAACTGAAAGTGTTCTGCTCCCCGCTGGAAAACCTTAGATTCTTTTGTCTTCTTACAGTCTGAGAGTAGGTACCTACACTTATTTTTCTGGAGAATAAGATCAGATTTCATTTAATTCTTTTAAGCAAACAAACAGTTGAGCAGGGAGGAGTTATGTCATGAAAAAATTTGCAGTTTTGGGAGTCATTCTAATGCATGGAAGTGCAGTGATCTCTTGTATGCATCCGCATTTGGTTGTATCACTCAGTAATTTAGAAGAGGTCTTGGGTTTCACATTGACTCCAGTCCAGGAACAGTATTTTCCTCTTTCTAACTGACAAGAGATCGCATACTATATGATAAGACAATGACTAGACTTCCACAATATTCACCTTTACTCTATCCTCTTTGAAATAGGTTAATGCTTTACGGCTTAGGTGTTAAAGTCATCAGTTTTTAGGAAATATTATCTGAGGTTATGGAATGAACTCCTGCAAGAACAAACTTCAGCACCTTCTACCCCAAGCATTAAGAGCACTTTGTCAACCTCCCATTCTTTTATATAAACATATTAAGAAAATGATTCCCTACTAATGCCAGATATGTTCCCCACCAATAAACAGATGTGAACCTGATAGGATGAGAGAAAATAGAATTAATTAGAGATTACTTTATTGAGGTTGCTTGCTACACAACCAATGAAAAGGGCTTCTCTGAAAGATACACAGAATAGATAAACTCCTTGGTACCTGTAGATCCATCCTCTTCCTTTGAGCTATGCCAGTATATTTCAGTCAGTTCGCACGAGGCCCATGCAAACACCAGATACCTGGTGTGCATCTTTCTTATGCCTTTGACATGTATTTATCAAAAGAGTCAAAGTAATAGACCCTACAGAAAGCATGCCTGCCTATTTATTTAAAAACCACAGGCTAGCCTGAAAACTTAAAGAGCAGGAAAACGAGATATGGATTATAGCCTTGGTATAACACAAAAATATGATGTTAACAAAGAGTTTTTGCATAGATAGAAAATTTTTTACTTAACAGGTAACTTTCATGTCATAGTAAAACAAGGTGTTAGTCCTATCAACAGCAACTAAAGGAGTTTTTGTCAGCCTGAGAAATTTTAATATCACTATAGATTCTTTGTGCTCCAAAATAATATGTAATCAGTCAATTTCACATTCCTAAATTATTTAGTAAATGCGCAGAGATAGATCAGACATTTGATAATACCAGAAGTGCAGCAGTGGGTAAAATTGATTGAATGCACTTTGAGCATGAATAAAAGAGTTTATGATTTATTGACACTTTGTAGATTAATCTGAGGCCACATTGTGCAGTGAAGCAGAATAGTAAGCCTGATTTGTAGGAACTTTAAGGACACTCCTACAGAAAGGAAAAAGAATTATATCATACTTATTCGCATAAAGTATTTTTACTAATTTTCAGTGATCTTATAAATTATCACCTGCAAATAATGGGTGGGAGGGGGGAACTGCTTTTTGTGCCAGGGCTTCTAATAGTTCTACTATTCATTTTAAACGACAAAGAAAAACATTCAAAAACTTGAATGAAAAATAATTTAAAAAACTAAATAATTTTAATTTACTATGTTCTATTGTAAAACAGATGGCTAGAATGCTATGCTATTATTTTCTTTAAATAATTACTAGTTCATCCATTTCTTATGGATAATATAACTATACCAGATTCACCAACCTAGTCTTCCTCAATTTTATGAATGCTCGTTTTATATTTTAGTAGATAATCTGATGTGGATAGATAACACAGATTTACATTGAAATGTCAATGAATGTTGGGATATTTGATATTAGGGTTTGAATTTTGCAACTTGAGTGATTTTTTTCCCACTTTAAATCACAGATCTCTGTTGCTCTCAGTGGACTATGATGAGAAGTTGGATTATTTTTGCGCTGAATACACAGAAGATACTTAGATGGCACTGACGGATTCCTTTTTCAGTTTCCAATTAATCTTAGATTTTAGATAGTTTACTCAACTTGTACTGGACTAATAAAAAAATATACAAGAAAAATCCCTTGTAACTAATAATAACACGAACATCAGGATCCTGAAGGCAGTCATGGAATAATAGTTGTTAAAAATGTTTGTGATAAAAATATATTTTATCTTTCTATGCTGTTGTTGTACGGGCTGAAGCAAGGTTACTCTGTTGTATGGGCTGAAGTAACATTGCTATATAAAGATGCTCTGCTATACAGCAAAAAAATTTTCTTATTTTATATAGATATATATAAGTATATATATAGAGAGATATATAAGTATGTATAAATACATATAAGTGATATCCAAAAATAAGATCTAGGAATTAGCCCCATAGAATACATAGGGTGATTTATTTAGTGTGAATGAAGCTGCAGAATATCATGCCCAAAAATCCAGTCAGCAAAACAATAACTCAGCATAGTTCCTATGAGTCAGTACCATTTTATATACGTTATTAACAAGGTTTGCAGGAGCCTTCTCTCTAGAAAGAAACATTCTACTACAAAATCCTAGATCATATTTCCTTCTACTAGGTCATCTTGATAAATGTCAATTTTCTTTCAGAATGCGGTGCTCTTCATTTGCGTTACCAAATAATACAGGGCAATGTAAACTTTCATTGGTGAAAATGTTGAATGAGTTTTCACTGGAAAAAAAAAAAGGATATCACTAGGTATTGCAAGCTGGTGCAACAAAGTGATCTAACATACTAAGAAATAAACATTACTTTTGTGTGCTAATATGCGTAGAGTATTTCATTATGTTTTATGTGGGGATGCTGTCTGTGAAAGAACAATGCAATATATTTGGAAAAACAGCAGCAAAGGTTGATGTGTTTTGAAGGTAGCGTTTGAACACTGAAAAACTCAGAAGTTCAGAGACTAAGTTTTTATTTTGCTCAGAAAGGTTAGAAAGGAGTCAGACAGGAAAACAGAGATACATCTTGAAAGAAGATATTTTAAAAAGTCAGAGAATCAATCATCCAGGCTGTTCTAAAGGAGAGAATGTTATGAAAGAATAATCTGCTACCAGTTGTGGAAAGGTAGGATGGGAAGAGAGAAGAGAGGACAAAGGAAAACACATAGAATCTGGAAAATATGAATAAACAAAGCTTGAGAGTGAGGAGGGTATCAGAGCAACTTACTGGTAATGACTGTATTCAGATCTAGGATAAGAAGGCCCAGCTCTACTAGCATGCATTTAGTTGTGATCCTTAAACAAATTCTGAATCTGGTTGCTGGAAAAACATCTTTCACTGGATTTTATAAATGAAATAACTGTCTCTTATTCCTGCACAGCTTTCTTTTGGTATTTGGGAACTAGTGAGAAGGGAATTCTTCCCTATTTTGCTTTTTTTTTTTTCTTGTCATCTCTTTAGTATAGAATAGCTGTCATCAATGATAGCAAACTTCTTGTTTGACTTCAGTATTTGTGTCCAAAAGGTATGATTAGAAAATCCTAAGAAAGAAGTGGTGGGGGGAGTATTTCTACCATTTGCTTGAGGCTATTTTAGATAGTCAGACAAAACATAAATCAGATGATTCCATACATAATAAATGAAGAGAAATAGGCATATCAAAAGAGGTTAAATTAAAATAAATAGTTTGATGTTAAAACTAAACTAAATAGTTTGAATATTACTTTTTTATGGAACTAAAATTGTAACGCGACATCTTTGAGTTGCCAGTACAAGAAAGATATTTCCTCCAAATTATGAATTTTTAGGAAAGCTTCAATGAATTACCTTAAGGTCAACTACTTAACATCTACTTAACGCTAGTCAGATGGCCATTGCCACAAAAAAAGGTAGTATCAGCACTGTGAAAGAGGTAGGCAGAGACGCAGGCCAAGACTAGCAGAGATTTCAGATCGGACAAAGATTATGTAACAGGATAATTCTGGACTTCTGTTTTTTTAGTGAGGGAACAGGAATATTAGTAGTCATGGAGCATGAAAAAATAAAGGAATAATGAAAAGAATTCAGAAACGTGTCCTGTACAGCACTAACACCTGCATAGTCAAATTTCAAAGCATCCTATCAACATATATTCTTTAAAATGTCTGCTCCTTTGGAAGTAGAATCAACTAAATTTCTGAGTACAGGCTCAGCTCAGGGGAAATGGCTGATTCACTCACCTTTACCATAAAACCGTAATAGAGCCTAGAACAGTTTACAATCTAGCTGAGAATGGTTCAAGAAAACAAAGCACTACTCAACATGGGTATCTTAGATGGGTACGCAAACTATGGCCTAGATGATCTTTAAAGTTATGAATCCTGCGTGTACAGAAATTATTGCAAACTCTCAAATGGAAAATATTTCTATTGGAAAATCCTGGCATGATGAAACTGAAAAATTATACAGATGAGAGTTCAGTTAGGAAGTTCGAAGGTGTATCAAAACTGTAGTTATTCTACTTAATTTTTTTTTACATACTACCATTGGATTTGGGTACGGATATTAGGGCATAGTAATTACTGAGTGCCCTGAAATCTACTTTCCTGTGATTCTTCCCAAGTTCAAGTTTACTGATTAGCTTTTCTAAGGGTACAACTGAAGACACATTAATTCATTCTATTTCTTTCCTAATTTGTACCCTTAGCCAGAGGGAATTTCATCAATAAACTAGGCAGTCTTTTTTACTAATTGTTAGAATTGTTGATTTTAATTTCTGTAATGTTCTTAACTGTCATGAATATGGCTACAAACTATATGCAAATAAACAGCTTCATTCAAACTTCCTTATAGTTTATTTTTCTCTTATTATTCCATTGAAGTCCTCTGCTAACACTGTAATTGTGTCATGCACATCGTGTTGGGGAAGGATTTTTTCTCCATTTAACATTTTGCTTATCAGTGTTAACAAGTTTATGGGTATCATCCCCCAGTGTTATTATAAAGTTTAATTTAGAAGCAGATGACCATTATTTCACCGTAAGTCTTTCTACAGATTTATAGAGTCATAAACCTGATGGTGCTTTAGGGATGCTTTCAAAAGAGAGCAGCAGAAAAAAAAAAAGGAAAATGTTGGAAAGAAAAGTGTTGCTGGATTGTCTAGAAGTTATCTCAATTTTGCTGGGAGAATCAGAACACCCATACAAGTGACAGATACTACTGGGACAAGGCATATGGTGGGCACCATTAGGACAAACTTTGTTTAAACTTTGGTGTCTCTTGTTAATGTCTTGTTTTTGTGACATACATACACTCTTCTTGCCATACCATGCCTCCCTTTGCCATTGGCAATACTAACAGTGCCATGGTTTTCTGATACACAGAAAAGGCTCAGTGCTGTCTCAGTTCACCACTGGTGGGGGTCACTTTGAAAAGAATATTCTCCCTGTCACACTTTTTCACTTTGTAATATCCATAGGAATTTGAATAAGACACTATTTATTTTCAGTCAGGAATTGGGGTTTTCTTAGTAGATTTTGCATTGTTATTTTGCCTGCTAAGCTAGAATTATTTGCAGGTATAATTGCCTATCTAAAAATTATATTTTTATATTATATTGATTATGTATGTAGTGTTGTGTTTAAATAATGCTGGGGGGGTATATTTAGTTTTCAAAAATTCTCCAAAGGTCAGTAGCCTAGAAACAGAGTAAAAATGCTGAATAAAACTAGAACTTGACAAAAAACATTTTTGTTTGATTTCTAGAGTAGTCATACTTACAGCAGTAGCAAAAATATTATAAATCTCTTTCTCTTTACTAGCGTTACTCTATGATCGTCTATAGTCTATCTCTTTACCTAAAATGTATAGAAAGGACATCAGTCATTATCTGTGAAAAAAATGCTTTGCCAAGCAAACTTTATGATTTTAGAAACAAGATAAAAGCTTTTTGACTGAAAGAAAACAACCAAATGCTTTTTTGTAGCCACAAGCATCATATTTACTTAAAGGATTGTGACTATAAAAGCAAATATCTCTTACAGGAAGCTAGGACAAAAGCTGCCAGAGAACTGGGTAGTAAATAGCTCTGAAATTGTTTTCTCTGCTTCATTTCAAAAGCTTAAGGCTAAGAATGTTTGACCTTTTACAAATGGAACGATTTCCTGCAGGTCACGGCGCTGTACTGAGTGCTGCTGGTTATGTGCAACTTGATGCAATCATTATGAATGGTAAAACTCTTGCTGCTGGCACAGACTGCTGCATAAGGATGATTTCTAAACCAATGACATTTGCTTGTTTCAGCCTCAGAAAAGGTGGAATACTTGTTTTTGCATCTGTCATTCAGTTTTATTCCTAGTGTTTTTTGAAGGGGGGGAGAGGGCAAATTAAATGGTGTGATTGTTCAAAATGACTCAGCAAGTTTAAAGGGGTCAAAGAGAGAAATGTCAAGCAGAAGAAAAAAGCTGCTCTCTAACTTGTCATGTTTGTAGTCTATTAGACATCACCTTGACATATTAGTGAAATATGAAAGATGTTTCTACTAAATCTTATATCAGAACTTATTAATGTTTTTAATGAATTTCATATAAGCTGAAGGCCAAATTTTGCTCCCATTTATAAAAATAGGAATTCTTACCATTAAACTCAATAGAATAAGACTTGACTTTACAGTCAGCTACAGCCAATTTATCTCCTTTGCTCAATTAACAGTTATGTTATGGACACTGTTTTTTTCTAGCATGGCAAAATGTATGTAACATATCTACTAAAGCCACATATTTTTCACTTTCTAGTACCTCCTTAACATTCACTTTTGCTGTGACCACCACAAAAGTCAAGCAACCAGGTTGTGCAACAGTTGAGAGTAAATATGTACCAATATTAGTAATTATAGGCTTGTGCAGTACCTAATCGGTGCTATCAGATAATGCTCCTTTCAACTTTCTCTCCATTTTCTTCACATGATTTTGTTACAACTTCTCTAGAGTTACCGCGGAAACTCCCAACAGTGAGATATCTGGTATTATGTGATCCTAACCCTGAAATCACAGCACTGATGCTGTCATAAAAGCTCCATAGTAGTAAGGATAACAGCAAAGTAAAAGACACATGATAAAAACACAGGGATTTTTAAACATACCACAAAAGATGGATAGTTGAGTCCATACAGGCATGCAGTTTGAAATTTATAAGAGCTAAATAGTGTTGAATTCTGATTCTCTGATATGATTATAGTTTAGTTGCTTTACCTACTCTTTTAGAAAAGGATATCAATGAGACCAGTTTGAGGGCTTCTCCAGTCTCTAGGTGATGGCATTCACAAACTATTCTCTCTATCTAAGTCCTCTAAAAGGCACTATCTAGTAGTTTTGCTCAGAGTACAAGGTTCATCACTAAGCACAGAAATCACTATACCCTTCACTAAAAAACATAGAAGAATTTCTGCTGCAGAAACACACCATTTGGATAATAACAAAGTAGTTAGAGCAGAGTTAAACAGAAGCAACAGAAAAATTGTCTGTGTCCGGTACAAAAGGTGAAATAAAAAAAGGGCACTGTTCTGCTGGTTTGCTCCCTGTTTGGCAACAAGTTATAAATGCAAGTTTCCCTCTGAGTTTCCCCCTGGAGCAAACCAAATGCTTTCTTCTAGGAGGAAATCTGAGTAAGGGTCAGAGGGCGGTTTATATCAGGGTCCATTCCCTATTTGTTGACAACTCAGTCATTGACAGCAAAACTTTAATAAATCCACTAACTATAGTGCAAGTTGACCTGCTGATGACCAAAAGCTCAGTGGAAGATCAGGAAATACATGTGTGTGAGTGTCTCGTAACCAAAAGTGCCCCGGGAAGGCGTCACCACATGATCATGCACATAGATATGTAGACACCAACCATCAAACCTATGCGCATAGAATAAAGATGCAGCATCAGTTTCAAGATGATATTGCTCACTCCAGGAGTACACCACATCCCATGTCTCCACATTTTCAAAAACATCTGTCCTTCCCATTGATATAGCCATGAGACCCATGTGGGGGCCAGCGTATGGCAATCTCATGGGTTTCCTCCCTGCCAAAGGGGAATATGCATTGGATGACTGTTCACACCAAGTCAGTGACTGAGGAGTTGCTGAGGACAAGGAGGTAGATAAGACAGCTTCAAAAATTTGACTGTAATTGTACCCACAGTATATGTCAGCCTTTAAACGGCCGATTGGTAGAAGTAAGGTGTTGGAATACTCAGGGGGGCAACGGCCACCTTGATCATTGTGGAAACTCTCGTTGGCATCTCCCGTACCTGGAGGTTTGAAACTTCTCCAGGATGGCTGTCATCTCCATCATCTGTCTCTTCTCAAAGAATGAGGATAGTGCAGTAATGGGCATCAGGTACTTTTATGGTTTTGCAATCATGTGCATGAGAAGTGCAATAGCAATTTCAGGAATAGCAGAGGCACCAGGGACGGCAAGATTGGAAGTGGCAGTAGCAGTAATAGCCTGCACATTTTTTGCAATTAGGGTTGAACGGAGTTTGCCAGCATGTTTTGAATATGTTAGCCTCAGTGCTGGCAGGAACACATACTGCGTGTTAGGCAGACTAGCATGTAACCCTTCCTCTCTAGGTCCCTTTTGTTCCAGTGACTTCTACTGTTTACAAAGAGACTCTGAAAGCAAGATATGCACAACTGAAGTAAACAGAAATTATTTATTGACAAGTTCACACAGCAGATATGAATGATTGATTCTCATTAAGACACTCAGTGAGTGAGTCAAAGAACCAAAAGTCAGATGAGGTAAAGGTGGCCTCTCCCTTGTACCTTGAAATGGGTTGATCTTTAATGTTGCTGACTTTTCATCTTCCTATTCTGTGCCTTTTTTCTACTTTTTTTATACCTCCTTTTGTCAGTATTTTTTTGTCTTGCATGCTTTATTATCATCATGTCAACAACTACACATTGTTTGTGTTTTGCTTTTCTTATCTTGTACGGCTTTAGCTTATGTACTTTCTTACTCTTTCATGCCAGTTTTCTTAGTAAAACTAAGGCATGGTTGCACATCCAGGCTGTAAGAAGTTAGGCCTTAAAGGAGGGACAGCTGAACCTCAGGGCTGAGCTTCAAAAGGTGAACTGGGTAAATGCTAGAAAGGGCTCCGATTTTGTAGATGTAAGGCTTAATGGAGAGCTGTTCCATCTGTCATGCAGTGTGAATGTGGCCAGTGCAGTTATATGCTTACCTTGAGCAATTTGTTCCTACTTCACTCTGCACCATCAGGCCTGGGAATCAAGGCAATAATGAAGTTATTTACTCAAGGTCTGCCTCACCTTAAGGAAGCTCAGGGTCTTTCATTTTTTCCTCACTTAACTTGCTAGATGCTGTAAGTACACCGGATACTTAGCACTCTCCATTCGCTGTTGAGACCACTGAAGTAGTTTCAGTACTGTGAAGCATCGTTCATGGAGTCTGCTACTCAACTTCTACTACGTGCTTGGTGTGAGAATATGCATTTGTATACACATTTAGAAATTCTTTCATCATGTGTCATGTTGGTGAACATAGACATTCTGTGTAATAATGGGTCACAAAAACAGGATCCTTAGTTTAACTGCATTCTCATTTTGTGGCTTTAGAACCACAACAAAGCTGCTCCGAAGTCCAGGTGACAAGCTACTACTTAATGCCACAGATGATAGTATTTGCAATTATAATCCTGGTAAGATGGAAGAACGCAGAACTCAATTAACAAGCTTGAAATATGCATTCTTAGAAATTGCAATGATTGATTGAAAAAGCAAGGTATTATAATGAATTTTACACAGATATACATTTAATTTACAAGAATAGATAAGGCAGAAACATAGAGTGTAAGATAAAGCCTTAGTTTTCCTAGATGATGGGCTCAGAATATCAAAACTGGAATGTGTTTCTTCTTTTTCTTCATTGCTTCCCTCAAAACCTTAGGCATCTGTGCCCCAAGTGATTTATAACCCCTGCAAATGATAACCTGGTATACTGTGCAATGTCTTTTGCTGTTGCAAATTTAAAAAGTTACAAGGCCTGTATTTAATCTGAATTATTCTATTGATTCTTGTAAAAATAATGCATGCAGATATTCAATACAAAAATTACTATGAAAATTATATTTATTTTTCCAACTGAACAGTCTATAGAGCATAACTCAAGCTTTTAAACAAAAATAGTAAAATAGAAACTATATTATACATACTATCTCTGCAATATTGTATATAGAAAATACAAACCAATCGTGCCTAAAAAAATGATTTTCACTTGAATGTAAATGTACTCCAAAATATCAAGTACTCCAGTTTCACCTCAGTTCAACATACAGGTATAACTCCCTGGACAAATGTTATAATTATAATTAAAGTCATTCGCTGTTGTTTTAATTGGCAGTAACAATATTCTGCATTTTGTGCTCTGACTATCTTCATAAGTTACATCTGCTGCAGGAGCTATGAGAGGAAACATTAACATGGAACTATCTGATAGACATTTTTCTCCAGCTTTCCTTCCAAATGGTATAGTTAGAATAGGTACTTCGGAAAAATATTGTTCCCATATTTAACAAACAAAATCAATTGCCATGTAACACTTAGAAACGAGATTGTTACAGTCACCAAATGGGACTAATAATACTGCCCCAAAAAAGATGAACAATCTGATTACTCTTCTGTTTCTAAAGTTTTGCAAGTACAGTGCCAAAAAATCTCTATATACTTATTTTTTAATTTAGCTTGACATAAAAGTAGCTTTACAGAAAAACATAATTACAACAGCCCTATTACATCTTTGCAGTTAAGAGGCTTTCAGCATTTTCATTAAATATTTCTGTTTTCATGGTTTTCAAAATGGGCTACAAACATGCACTCTGGTCATAATCTACTGCACATTAAGTTTGAAAAAAACTCTCACAACTGCAAGCAAAAATTTCAAGAAAACATTGTGTAAGTAAGCCTTCTTACTTACACAAGACGAAAGAATAAAAATCTCCACTATTCTCTTGCCTTTTATAAGCCTTTATAGTTATTTCTCAATAGTTTTCAAAATAGATTTTTTTTCCAGCTCAACTGTCGGAAATATCATCAAATAATGGAAAACTGTCAGGCCTCTATACCACAAACTTATTTACAAAGAAAGTACCAGGGCTGATATCCCAGGTCCACTAATGGCAGTGACAGTTTTTACCAATAACTTAGTAGTACACTGATTTCATTCAAGAGATCAGTTTACCTGACTGTGGTTAGTATAGGAATTTTATGCATCTTAATGTGCAATAATGGTCTTAAGTAACTTGCTTACGTACAGCTCTAGCTGTAACTTAATATTATGTTCATCTTACCAGCAAATACTATAATAAGAAATAAGATAGGAAAGAAATCAGAAAACAAAAAAAATCTTTCTTTCTGAATCATTGTTCTAACTGCAAACCGGCTTTAGACACATGTATTCCGCTAACTAGGTATTCTAATTTACATTCCTTATGCTGGAAATTTTCTCCTGGCCTTTAAAATGGAACGAATAACCATGATGTTCTTTTTAACAGTTCACTGGTGTACACATAGTTTGCTGTATTTTAATATTTGGGGTGGATTGGTATGCCACTGATGCAAGAGGTGAGTAACTTGGTTTGGAGCTATTACTCAAGCAGAACAGAAGTTCTGTTTTTACAAATATTTCTAAATAGACTGAATAACAAACAACATTGCCTGTTGGTAATTCTCTCACACAGATCTGTGAACAGAGAGGTAAGGGACTGTACACATTTGTATCTGAAGAAGAAGCTCGATGTTAAGGGAAATAATAATTATTGCCTTGTACAGAGCCACAAGACCCTACGTGTCTCAGGACGCACCCCCTTCGTTCTAATCCTCTCCAGACTCTGAGAGCGTATTGCAGCTGATGTTGCTTATTCGGCTCATTGTCAGAAACATCAATAACAAAGCTGGCTTGGCCATGTTTACCCAATTATAACTCCAAGGCCCCAGGAATCATGCCTGCTGTGGGCACTAGTTTTGTACCACCTGTGCCATATTCAGGCCTTATATACTGATGAAATTTCTTCCTTTGATACCTAACATACTCAGTGGGAAGAATTGCACAGAGATCATTGAAGACCTTGCATCGGCATTCTCCACAGCTTGAACATTTCCCTCTTATCAATAATTGTCTGACTGTTTCTGAAAAACACAGATATAAGCCTGGACCCCAGGACTACTCTCTCTGACGTCAGCCTGCTGACTTGGAGGCTGCAGAGCTGTGTTCTTTTTCGCGCTTCCTCTTTCTGTCCCTCTAATCCTGAGTTTTTTGCTGTGCATGATGCAATTTCAACAGGAACACTGAAGACTGCCCCTCCATATCATGGCTGCTAGACCAATGTTTAGGTAGAACAGGAGATCTGGCTTTGGAAAGCAAGCGCTGCAAGTCTTAACCTCCTCAGAAGGAAGGTGTATGGCAACTATTTCAATTCTTTGGCAAGTATTCTAATAAGTTTTTGTATAAAGGGAAGGACAAGCCCCTGCCCTTCAAAAGACTAATCACTTCTAAATAGCATGGGGTAGATGTGTAATTTTGATAGGATTATGGGCTATGAATCAGGCAGACGACTGTAAGTTGTTTCATCCCCTCAGTAAATATTGGAAACAACACTCCTTTCAGCATTACTTTACCGATTTCTGCATTTAGTGTGTTTACTGGCTGTTAACTCTTCTAGCTAGGTTGGTACCCGTATCTAAACAAAGCTCAATAGCCGTCAGCTACTTATCCTGAAATAGTGATCTGTAGCTTTTTTAATAAGTGGTGCTTTTATGTCTTTTTAGAGTGTATTCATCTTCTCTGAAATTCATCACTTAAATAAATGAATAGGGTGACATGGACCTGTTCTTGCAAAGCAATTCATATGGGTAAATTCTTCTGAAATATAGTGTCCTACTGTTCAGGTGAGGTTCAGAAACTTTGCAAGACACTCTACAAGAGAAAATCAAAGGTACTGTTCATTCCTTAATTTCATTTTAAATCCAACTTCTTCTTAAAGCGGTTACTCTATCAGATGCTGAAAACCCATATATGTGTGTGTGTATGCACACACACACACACACACGCACACACACACACACGCACAAGCTTATTGTAGTTGTGCTAGAACTACATCCATCATTCAAATAATTTATCATTAACAATAAAAATTCATTCTAGGGTAAAGATAAAAGAGATAAGTATGGAAAAGAAAGAGCATTTAGCTGAATTCTATATCTGGCTGAAAATTTAAGTTCATTCGTACTTCATCCTTTTCTTCCTCTTCCTCAACATCCATCTAAGCAGAAGTTTTGCCAGGTGTTGGGCCTGGCAAGCCTAAATTAACACTTAAAGTCCACTGATAGCCCATTCTTTATTTAGCAGTAATGCTAGCAAGTGATGAAGAAATAGAAAATGTTTAGGTCATCAGTTGCATGATTACTACCTTCAGTTCAGTCTGTTACTCTACCTGGTATAGACATCCTACCTATAGACCAAATTGTATCCCAACTAGAGCTGGCTACCACCCATCTAAAACTGGAACAGATAGCAGCATGGGAGGCAAAGCTGTCTTTCTAATATAATGTTCTCCTTTTCAGACAGGCAACTAGGAAGATATAACACCCTGGGAAAAGGTCACCATACTCTCTGCAGACCTGGCACAAATTTACATCTTCCTTGGGCAGAGAGGGAACTGAGACTGAGATTATAGCTTTCAAAATCGCAGCCTTTTCTTGAGAAATGCAGTAGTCTTGACAAATTTGTATGCTTGGCTAAGCCTTGATGGAGTCTTGATCTTGATCATTTTCGTATAATGGCAGTAGAAATACCCTAAAAGTATAATAGAAGATTATAAAATATAATTATAACTATATCAAAAATTGGTAACTGGAATGAAAAGAAGTCAGTAAATAGGTGGGTGCTGTGGAGGAGGAGGGAAGGAGCAACGTATGGAAACTGTGGGACAGTATTCATGATAAAAAAGTGGGCTATTAAGAACTCCCATGGACTATTAGGGCATTCAGTGAGGAAACTGTGCACAAAATAGAAAGATATTGACTACTTCATATACTGTGATATTATGAAACTCCATTTAAAACAAATACTGCAAATAAGAGCAGGCATTAGAAAGCCATAGTTCAAAGATGCGAAATTCCTGAACTGAACTGAAATATTTAAATCTTTTTCTGGACAAATAGCTTTTTTTGTCTTAAAGCAATTCAACAGATCTGTGAGATCCTTTAACACCATATATATAGTGTAAAGCCAATCACTACAGACAGAATGTGGGATTAAGACCAAATATATATATATATTTTTATTTTCTTCTAGGGATGGTATTAATTTGAAAATTTATATTAACAATATAGTCGAGTACTGGTTTTAAATACAATACTTGAAGCCAGCCTAGGTAGCACACTATTTTATATAAGCTAAAAAACTATTCTTAATGTTATAAAAATATTTATTTTGGTGGATGATATTTTACTCTTTGTATTCTTCTAATGGAATGTGTTCTGACCCAGATATGCTCTTTTCATTCCTAAGAAACTTCTCTTGGGTTGTACTAGTAGTGCTGAAGTGTAAAATTCTAGTTGGTAAACGCTTGCCAATAAATTAATGTGAATAATGGTGTGGATTGTCTCCTGTACCAAGAATTTTAAAAAAAGACTGGAACAGGTGATATCTTCTAGGGCTGTATTTAGTTTGAGCACTTCAAACCTAAAAACTGAAGGAGGAATAAATAAGCAGAATTTATGCAAAATGTACCCTTCAGACTATTACTGGCTTAACAGAAAAGTTTGGCTGCTCAAAGTTAAAAAGAAATAAATTTAGTCTGATCAGTTACTCCATTAAACTTCATCACTGCTTCATACTAACAAACTGCAGACAGCATGCCTTGACAAAGAAAAAATAGCATTAATAAGTCTTTTAATATTTAAAAAGGTGTTTTCCTGTAATATTTTAGATTTGCCCTCAGAAAAAATTGCAGATAGTTTTAAAATGTCACGTCTAAAGACATGCTGTCAACTCTTAGAAAACAATTTTGAAAGACTACAACTTACCGTGCAACATCTGCTGCCATCAAATGCTAACAATAATTTCATGTTTAAATGTCATTTCAGATATATAATTCGGTTTACTTATTTCAACTTCATAATTAAAAAAAACTCTTTACAGAAAATGAAATATATTTTGTTTACATCAGGATAAAAGAATACATTTTCAAATTACATGTACAAACTCCCTCCTCTATGTAATATTTGAAAGCACAAGCTAAACTATCTAAAAACAGAATCAGGAAGATTAGGAATAAATGGATTGGAATAGTCTCTGTTTTTCCTGAAACAGCTGTATAGCAACTCACTTTTTATTTCAGATCTTTCTTTGATACGTACTTTCATTCCCATTCCCAAACGTCATTCAGAAAAATAAAGAGCTCTTTGCAGTTACATATTGGCCTAGGATGTTAGCCTGCAAATTATATATAAACACTGGGAATTTTTTTTTTTTAGCAGGAACTTCTTCTAAGATAAGCATTTGGATATTGTATTTGCTATTACTCAAGAGGGTGCAGGCAATCTGCATAGATTCACTACTACCTCTCTAAACAAAATGAAGAGACGGATTCAACTGCAATGTCATCAAAGAGACCCCAACTGCCTTGTGTACCTCTATCTTGAATTTATTTTATAATTTTACTTTTCCTCCTTCCTTTTCTAATGTTTTGAATAAAATATGAAGGGAAAATTTGCTATATGATTTGATTTCATTTCATTTCGTTGTTAGATTTTGCCTTTTTTCTATGCCTTTTTGAACCTATGGTAGGATGGATGACCTGTTAGTCTCGAGTCGGGTGAGATCTGTGAGTAGTTTCAGTAGGATTACGTGACAAAAATTGAGGTGGTGATAGTAGCAGGCTGCTTAAGCCTGTTCCACAATGGAGTAGATTGCGCATGATCATTATGTTTGGTCTGTAAGCCTTCTTCTGAGCTTCCTTTCTTACCCTTTCTCTTAGGTAGGGGACACTGTCTTGTGATTCTTGACTATATGTGTATCTCCCATGATAACTCCTGCTGTACAGATATGAAGCTTGATATTTGCCATTAAGCCTCTGAGACCAGAGGAGACGTTTTGGAGCAATGAAGACTTTTGGTGGAGGAGGATTGGGTTAGGGAACATTTAAACAGACTGGACGCACGCAGGCCCATGGACCCTGACAAGATGCACCCATGAGTGCCGAGGGAGCTGGCCAATGTCATTGTAAGGTCTCTCTAAATTAACCTTGAAAGGTCATGGTGATGAGGAGAAGTTCCTGAGGGCTGGAAGAAAGTAAATGTCACCCCTATCTTTAAGAAGGCAAGGAGGAGGATCTGGGGAAATACAGGCTGATCAGCCTCACCTCAGTCCCTGGGAAAAGGATGGAGCAACAATCCTGGATATTATTTCCAGATATGTGAAGGACAGGAGAGTGATTAGAAGTAGTCAGCATGGATTCACAAAGGGGAAATTGTGCTTAATGAACCTGATAGCCTTCTATGACAAGATGATTGGCTTAAGGGGTGAGTGAAGTGGTGGATGTTGTTTACCTTAACTGTAGTGGGGCTGATGAAGTACGGACTAGAGAAGTGGTCAGAGAGGTGGAGTGAAAACTGGATGAACTTCTGGGCTCAGAGAGTTGTGATCAGTGGCATGAAGTTCAGGCGGAGGCCAGTCACAAATGATGTCCCCCAGGGGTCAATACCGGGACCAATACTGTTTAACATCTTGATTATGACCTGGATGATGGGACTAAATGATCCCTCAGCAAGTTTGCAGATGATACTAAGCTGGGAGGAGTGGCTGACACTGCACAAAAGGCTGTGCTGCCATTCCGAGGGACCTGGAGAGGCTGGAGAGGTGGGCGGAGAGGAAGGAACCTCCTGAAGTTCCACAAAGGCAAGTGCAGGGTGCTGCACCTGGGGAGGAACGGCAGGCAGCAGGACAGGCTGGGGGTTGACCTGCTGGAAAGCAGCTCTGCCGAGAAGGACGTGGGAGTGCTGGTGGACAACAAGTTGAGCATGAGGCAGCAATGTGCCCTTGAGACAAAGGTAGCCAATGGTCTCCTGGGGTGCATGAGGGAGAGTGTTGCCAGCAGGTGGAGGGAGGTGATCCTACCCCTCTCCTCAGCCCTAGTAAGACCCCACCTAGAGTGCTGGGTCTAGTTCTGGGCTCCCCAATATAAAAGAGATATGGACTTACTGGAGCAAGTCCAGCAAAGGACCACAAAGATAATTAAGGTACTGGAGCATGTCTCCTCTGAAGAAAGGCTGCGAGAGTTGGGCCTGCTCAGCCTGGAGAAGAGAAGACTGAGAGGCGATCTCATCAATGTGTCCAAGTATCTGAAGCAGGGGTGCCGATAGGATGAGGCCAGTCTCTTCTCGGTGGTGCCCAGTGACAGGACAAGAGGCAACGGGCAGAAACTGACCCACAGGAAGTTCCACTTGAACACAGGAAAACATTTATTCGCTGTGAGGGTCACTGAGCAATGGCACAGGTTGCCCAGAGAGGTTGTGGAGTCTCTGTCCTTGGAGATGTTCAAAACCTGATGGGATATGGTCCTGGGCAACCTGCTGTGGCTGACCCTGCTTGAGCAGGGGGTTTGGACTAGATGTCTTCCAGAGGTCCCTTCCAACCCCGACTATGCTGTAATTCCCCGATTCTGTGAGGTTTGGTGTGGGAGTAGATGTCTGAGTTCTGAGTTTCAGCTTTGGCAGAGCTGCTGCAGTTGCCTAACACATAGGATCTTTTTTTTTTTTTTTTGAACTACGCTGAGCTGAAAGTTGACAGTTTCTTTGTTCTGCATCTGAAACGAATGTACCTGAAGCCATAACCTATCCTAAGCACTTGTTGAAATTAGTAATTAGAGCCTTTTCTGCTCTATAGCCAAATGAGAAATGCTTGTCTGAGTCAGCTTTTCCATACTTTACCTTTCAGTTAATCAGAGATCCCAGCGCTTAAGGACATAACACAAACTTGTGTCAAGGAGGACTCTAGGTCTGCAAACTATTGAACAGAGCATGCGCATCGCTATCTGGAAAATCCGAGAGCACTTAGTTTCCATAATGCATGATTAGAAGCACTTAGGAGTTCAATGTTTCAAAGCTTCATGGAGGCACAAAATGCTTTAGCTATTTTCTTATAAGAAAGATACAGATTACCTTCTTGTATTGGTAAATGCCTGAAAGGTTAAGGGTTTTTATGCATGTCATGATTTTGAAACATAGCGATGTCTCTGATATATATTTTCCCATCAAGAGTAAAATTTGCATTTAAAATTCGACCAGCTACTAAATTTTCTGCATTTTCAAAGCCTGAGGTACCTTTGAGTTTGGTTCCTGCCACGTGTAAAAAGACTGTCATCCTTTAAAACTAAACTTCATCCTTTAAAGTTCTTTTCAAAGCCCAGCACACATATGGTTTAGTAGACATCTTTCTATTCTGTTCTTTGGGACTTAAAATCTGTAAAAACTTCTGATTTTCATTTCATATGTTATGAAGAGAAAAAAAATTATATAAAGTGCTTTAATTTTCAACAGCTTTTCTAGGATATACAATTCCATCCTAGCCCTGAAGTATTACTCTTTCAGAACTCTTCTAGTTTTTCCTATCACTATTCTAATATGTCCAGTACCACTTAAATAACAATCAGTTAAGTTAAAAATATTATTAAGTCACATCTATAGACTAACCATAGGCTTCAAAAAGTGATCAGAAGCAGCTTTAAAGGCACATGATCAAAGGTTAGGCTGTTCACATTTTGACAGTCCAAACCTAGAAAGAAATGTTCTGTTTTATTAGGGACTATTTTAACATCATAAAATATCATTCGGAGAGGGAGAAGGGTCAACTTTGCAGTATCCCTGTGATGCTTCTCAGATAGATTATGTTAACGAGCTGTGTCTAACAAAGTTCTCAATAATTTCAAACAGGAATCTTGGTCACCCTTCTATTTTGTTTTATAGTTTTCAGTAAAGCACCTTTGCGTGTAATAATACTATATTCTATTACACGTATGATAGCTCTTCCAATGCTTCATAAAAAGAGCATTTTCATCTCATTTTTGTGTAATGAAGGAGGGTCTTTACTAACTACATGCAGCAGAGAATGGACTAATTAAAGTTCTGGATCCAGAGGACTGGATATTGATCAGAAACTCCAAAGGAAATGCTGGAAACATCAGCAGTTTTCCAGTATTTACTTCTTCAGCATAATTGGCATCATTCAAAAAAAAAAATTCAGAACTCTTGATTTTGCAGATGCAGCATGTCAGGAGTTAGATTATTACCAAGAGGCTCTGTATGTGGTTTATATTGCATATGCATTTGTAACAGCTGACGGAGTATCAAGGCCAACATGTTCTAGTGCGTTCTATTTTTACAGATTTTCAATTTTATCTATATCTATGCATGAAATGTGAACAAAAGAGTTAATTTTTTATTGAAGAAAAGCTGTTTATACTTTGCTTATAAGTCATATAAAAATAATTAAGCAACTTACTCAACAGTAATTTCTTTGTGAATGCTATTAAAACAGTAGTTCAGAGTTCTCTGTAAAGTACTCTGAAATTTCTTAGGTGAATATAAGTGACATACAAATGCTTATTGTTGAAATGTACAGAAAAAATAGAGGCCTTGGGAAAAAAAGTAAGGCGCTAAATACTGAAATGATACGGCTGTTTTTTCACAAGCTATTGGGCATTTGCAGTAGGATTCATTTCAGCTAACTTAGATATCTAAAAGTTATTTGTCTGAGCTTAAAGAGTCAACATAGAGTCACCATCATCTAAAGGAAATAGTCACCTCCAGGACCACTGAAGAAAACTAGGCACCTTCAGAGAGTGAAGCATTTCCTGCTAGGATCAGTGTACAAGATGGGTGAAGTGAACAGCTTTCTGGAACTACTTTTTCTCCATTAACCGTTCAGGTATTTTACAGTGATTAGCTTACATTTAGGCAAATAACTTTTAGATTTCCAAACTTTAACAAACTTCATCCTTACGTTTTGAGACTGTGCTTTACAGAATGTCACTCGTACATGGTGTCACCTACTAAGTAAAAATGATCAGTCCTGATATCTTTCCATGAAGAATGATGCCACAACAGGAGCACAAATGCCTAAAGAAGTGATCCAGTTCCCTTGACTACATTAATAATGCTCTAGTCTCCTGTGATCTGCAACTACCTGGAGAATCCCTAATGAGACAGTTGATTTTGTAATCTGCTACCAGTCTCGAGTTTTCAGGCATACGGTTCTTGTGATATGAGAACTGAGCTGTTGAAACCTCACTTGCAAACTCAGTCCCTGAAGTAATCCCAGAACCGTGTTATATATACACCAGTGTTCTGTATCATTCTGTTCTTATGCAACTACCATCATTCAGACAACAGCGCTTTCATGCTGTCAGGTGAAGGACAAATGTAAATGGACTGACTACAAAAGTTGTGAGTTCCTACCCATCAAAAAAAAAAAAAGGCATTTGCTCCTTGTGTCAAATACTTGAGAGTGAATTGTATTGTGGTAGGCAAAGCCCAAGCGACCTCTCTGTCCTTTGTGAATTTTCACTCACTGAAAGCAAAATGTCTTTTGCAAGAAAGATAAACAGAGAGAAATTCTCAATTTACTCTTCTTATCCCTTTCTCTCACCACTTTATCTTGATTGGCAGAGCAGACAAAGAACACCTTTCAAAGCCACCAGCTGTTTCAGCAGATTTTCTTCCATGTTACTGGAAGAACAGGGGAAATACATCTTTACTGAAGACAGACACTGACCAGAAAAAAAAAAAACAAAACTGAAGTTAAATGCCATTCTGTCTTTTGATCAAGCCCTGAGTGTTACTTATGGGTTTTGTAACTTTTATTTAAAGAGTCTTGGTAATGAAGGATCACAAAAGAAGGTCCTATAGCACCTCTGTTCCCACAGATATGATGCATCACTGTTCTCCCCGCTGTACCTGAACAGAACAAGCATTGCTCTCTAGTCCCAGCCCAATTAGTTGGAAAGCATAGAAAAAGGTATACAAATTTTACTGATTTCTCCTCCCAAAGTGAGGAGAAAGCATATTTATCTTTCATATTTAAAGATTCATTTCTAAAAGTATTTCATCCCAGGTGACAAGGGCTCTTGAATTAAATTAGATTTTTGACTCTTTCTTCCTCTGAAATCTTAAAGAAAATTAGCAATGTTGGTAAGCAAATATTTTCAACATGGCACAAGCAAACTAATATTTCTAAGATTTTGTTAGTCTGGAAAAAGCAAAGTTAGAACAATTCATATACAAAATTGGAAGGGAATCTTGTAACTATGGTGGCCTTGTTCCCAAAAGTGATCCAATTACCATAGGCTTTCCTAAGAAAACATTCAATTCTCAGAGAAAACAATAAGACAGGAGAAAATCAGAGACAAGTGATACTTCACTCAGAAATAAATTGTCAGAGTTCAGGGATTATTATATTTTTTGTTTTCTTTTCTAAATTATTTTATGCAGATAGGAAAAGCAGAAATAGCTTAGAAAGACAATAGGTTAAGGTTGTATTGTCCCAAGAGCTTCTTATTCATTCACTGATGATTTTTGTATGTAAAAAAAAAAGCTTTATACTTTATTTTACTTACTGTTTCTGCATGTGATAACATGAACCAACCAAAATTAAGCTTGCAGTCCAGGTTAGAGTGATGAGCAAGGTCGAGGAAAACATGATCTGTTAGAAGATATTAGTTTGATAGTAAATTATGCCCTGTTTTTAAAAACTTTTTTATCAAGACTAGAAGAGATAGGAGGACCCTGTGTCTGCCCAGTAGCAGATATTGTTTCCTAGCCCTTATATTTCATAGGTGAGTTCTAAATACCCTTAGATGTGAGATAAAAACTGATTATCTTCAGAAACTGAATTTGTTCAAGGTATGAATAGAAGTGTAACTGTAGCTGTACAGGCAACATGACTGATGAAAAGTGTCTTGAACTCTGATCCCAAATCCTACCAAAGTTAATTACCTGCTTTGAAGATCTCAGTCTCTGCAGATAGATAGAAATTAGGCATTGCAGCACTTAGCCACTAGATGCTGAATGCTACTCTACAGACACTTAGAGGCCCATAGAATTAAAATATTGTATTCTAATTTAATGCAAGATAAATTATAATAATCTATTAGAATAAATAAAGATATAAGTCGTTTTTTCTTTATGTATAGCCTTTTATGTAGGAAGTACAATATGCCAATGGTCAGATAATCCGTTATTTCCACAATTTAAAGAGCTGATTTTTTTCTAAAAATGGGTATGTGTTAAGTTTACGGAGATCTTTTTGTTTCCTTTTTTAAAATAGACACTAATGTAAAATACTGTGCAGGTATTTGTCACAATATACTTAAGATCTGCTAATAGATATTAAAAAATAGGCATGACTTTCTCTTAGCTGCATTAAGTACATTAGCCACTTCACAAATATATATTCTACAAATATCTTCATCTTTATTGAAGATTGAAGCAATCTATCTATAATAAAGGGCTAATGTTTATAAGGTTGTTCTATTGTCCTTTTTTTGTTAATTTGTTACTATCAAGTTATAAATAAGTTATATTTAAAAGAAATGGAAGAATTTATAGATGTCTTTTCAGATAGCCACTGGAATAAAAATAGCAATTCATAATTTTGACTTTTTGGATTTTTATTCTAATTTATATAGAACCTCTAACGTACACATTTTCTTCTGGAGACAATGAGATTTACAGATGTTTCTCCTGACAGAGTAAAGTTATACAGACACTGGTTTATTGTTATCTTTGATAGCTTTCTATCCTGTACTGTTTTAAATGCAGAAGCACAGTAAAACAAGAAACATTGACCATCTTACTGGCAGAATAAAACCCACCAAGTTTTTGTTCTCAGAGTTCTTCAATATGACTATGCTTTCAACAGTACTGGTAATGTGCCTAAAGATAATTTTTTTTTTCATTATTAGTAGCACCTTTGGGGAACATTAATCTCCAGAATAATTGAGAAACACTGTCTAAGCAGTTAGCTTTAAATGACAATTTAGTAGCTGTCGCTTAAATTAATAGTTAGAGCTATAATTGAGAGTAATGGTCAGAAGATAACTACTCTGCCATTGCATTTTTAGTGTTTTATTAAATTATTGTTCTGATGCAACTCTGCACATGGCTGTGGTGTGTAATCATAAGCTGTTGGAATCTTTTTAACATAAGAGGGCAGAAATTGTGATTTTAATCCTTTTTAATGTAAAGCTTCATATTCTGGTTTGTTTTGCTTTTGCTGCTGAATTCTGGGTGGATTCATGGATGGATATGCTTTCTGCTAGTCTGTCTCACTGTCTGTCTATCTATCTGTCATCATCTCTATATAATTTCCTGTATGACCTTCAGTATGGGACTTCCTCAGCTGCTTAGACATCACAATCAATAATACACTTCTTACAGAGAAGGAGAATCAAAAATATTCTATAGACCTCTGAGAATGTGGCACAACTCTCAGTGCTTTTAAAATATTTTCATTGTTGTTTTGCTTTGTTCTGATGTTTTTTAAAGCCCTATATATTGCTTTGAATTAATAGAATTAATTATTATGCTATTCTTGTAAACATTATGCCAAACTGAGGGAAATATACTTACTCCTAAAATTTTGCACTGTTTCCACACACCATTAAAAAGTGACCGGTGGTGAACAGCTCATCATATTTGTTCTTTTCATCAACAATTTACACAGCATAATTTTTAGAACTACTCTCTGCACAGAGTTGTGCTTGTATGAACATTTATAGTGAGTGATCTGTCAATATTTAGTGTTTTGCCACTGTGAGTGCTGTCATTGGAAAGTTTTCACTAAAATATTCAGCTTGACTTCAAATTTGTATTTTCTAAACAGAGGAGCTGCTGTAGAATTCACTAGGTTACTAAACTGACCAAAAAAGTGAGTGCTGCCAATTGTTTTTAGCAGTAATGGCCTGAAATCCCTGCTTATCAATGTATAACTAATTGTTGCTGGGCAGGAGTAGAAACAATAGTGAAATTTAGTTTAATATCCAGACATAATTTTAACATTAAACTTGTACTTCATAGCCCTCATTTCAAACTTGGTTTTGTTTGAGCTCTGTTTCCCCTTCCAGAACATTTAGTTGTATAGTGCCAGACTTTCAGATATCCCCACAATATTTGTAAACAGTTGTTGTGACAGTTAACAAAAAATACCTGTCTAATATAGAGTCTCAAATTAAATGCAGCAATGTAATGTGGTAAGGCTTACCAGATCTGTTCGTGCTGTGACATTATTTGCACAGTGGGCTTTGTTCTGTTTGCACCTGAATAAATCAGGAGTCATTTCTTTTTCCCCTTTGAGTCCTTGGATTTATACCAGAATAAAAAGTGCATAAGTAAAGGAAGATTTAGCTTAATAATCTCTGAAATAAGTGGTATAACACAGGGAATGCTCTAGCTGACAAGGTATCTCAAAATTATTAGTTGTATTTATATTAATGTACCAGACAGAACTATTAAACAAGACCTTTCCTACTCCATGCATTAATCACTAGGGTAGAGTCCTATGCTCTGTGGCACTAGAATTAATGTATCATTATTGCACAATAACAATGTGGCACAACAGTTTCAGTAACTGTGGAACTTGAAATCATAATTAAACCTTTTTTATGGTAAATCTGTTAAGCAGTGCAGTAATCAAGTGCGTACCTCTGAGGGAGAACCATGTTGCTATTTTTTAACATAAAGGAGCTGAATATCAAACACAGTTTTCCTCTATCATATCACATTAATTATATCAGTGGGGAATATATGCCAGATGACTTCAGGAGGAGTTCTTCTGTGTGTTCTGACTGTAAGCTTTCTTCAATGCTAGTAAATGTCAAAAATAAGAGTGAACCTAAGTCTGGGTATCCAAGATAGGCTACAATCTATTTTACATGAACCAGCTTTGTCACCCCTTGGTCACTTAGGGATTTTTGTGAAGATTGTCTTGATGTTAAAGAAGAAGATATGGTCATCACAGTTTGCCAAGGAGGTTTGCATAGAAGTCAAAATATAAAGGAGTACACGGTCATAGTATAAAGGACTGAAGGTGTTCAGGACACTGGGATGTATATTCCTTCTGTTTTTACTTGTTCCTCATTGTTGCCAACATCTGCTTATGTCCTTCCAGTCATCACAGTGATGGATGGGAAGGGAAGACCCTTTTGTGCTTCTGGATCCACAGATTCAGCCCCCTGCTCAGCAAAGCGCCTCTCTTGTCTTTGGAAAGAAAGCTCAGTGTTGACTCCTCAAAGAAGAGACTCAAGAGCTCCCTTCCAACCAAAATTTCAATGATTCTAGCACTTTCTTTTCTTGGGACTGCTAAGATAGTGATAATTTTAGTGGATTTTTTATCAAAAGGGATGCAAAATTCTGCTATCAAAGTGTACCTGAGTCTGGTGCAGATTTCATTTGTTTTTAGCTTTCAGATTAGACTCTTCAAGACATTACAGAATCACAGAATGGTTGAGGTTGGAAGGGACTTCTGGAGATCATCTAGTCCAACCTCCCTGCTCAACCAGGCTCATCTAGAGCACATTGCACAGGATCGCGTCCAAGTGGGTTTTAAATATCTCCAGCAAAGGAGACTCCACAACCTCTCCGCACAACCTGTCCCAGTGCTCAGTCACCCGCACAGGAAAGTTTTTCCTCATGTTCAGATGGAACTTCCTGTGGGTCAGTTTATGCTTGTTGCCTCTTGTCCTGTCACTGGGCACCACTGAGAAGAGTCTGGCCCCATCCTCTCGACATCCTCCCTTCAGATACTTGGACACATTGATGAGATCGCATCTCAGTCTTCTCTTCTCCAGGCTGAGCAGGCCCAACTCTCGCAGCCTTCCTTCAGAGGAGACATGCTCCAGTCCCCTCATCATCTTCGTAGCCCTCTGCCAAACTCCCTCCAGTAGTTCCATGTTTCTCTTGTACTGGGGAGCCCAGAACTGGACACAGTACTCCAGACGTGGCCTCCCCGGGGCTGAGGAGAGGGAGAGCATCACTTCCCTCCACCTGCTGGCAACACTCTGCCTGATGCACCCCAGGAGACCATGGGCCTTCTTGGCCACAAGGGCACATTGCTGCCTCATGCTCAACTTGTTGTCCACCAGCACTCCCACGTCCTTCTCTGCACAGCTGCTTTCCAGCAGGTCAACCCCCAGCCTGTCCTGCTGCCTGGGGTGATTCCTCCCCAGGTGCAGCACCCTGCACTTGCCTTTGTGCAACTTCAGGAGGTTCCTCTCCGCCCACCTCTCCAGCCTGTCCAGGTCCCTCTGAATGGCAGCACAGCCTTTTGTGCAGGGTCAGCCACTCCTCCCAGCTTAGTATCATCAGCAAGCTTGCTGAGGGTGTACTCTGTCCCTCCATCCAGGTCATCGAGGAATACATTGAACAAGACTGGACCCAGGACTGACCCCTGGGGGACACTGCTAGCTACAGGCCTCCAACTAGAGTCTGTGCCACTGACCACAACCCTCGGAGCTCGGCCATCCAGCCAGTTCTCCATCCACCTCATTGTCCACTCGTCTAGCCCACCCTTCCTGAGCTTACCTAGGAGGATGTGATGGGAGACAGTGTCAAAAGCCTTGCTGAAGTCCAGGGAGACAACATCCACTGCTCTCCCCTCCTCTACCCAGCCAATCATTCCATCAGAGAAGGCTATCAGGTTGGTCAAGCATGATTTCCCCTTGGTGAATCCATGCTGACTACTCCTCATCACCTTAGGGATGAGTCCTTAGGTCCTCCGTGTGCTTAGTGATGACCTCCAGGAGGAGCTGTTCCATCACCTTTGCAGGGATGGGGGTGAGGCTGACAGGCCTGTAGTTTTCTGGCTCCTCCTTCTTGCCCTTTTGGAAGACTGGGGTGACATTGGCTTTCTTCCAGTCCTCACGTACCTCTCTTGTTCTACAGGACCTTTCAATGATGATGGAGAGTGGCCTAGCATTATAGTCACATTTTGCTAATATCATAACAAAAAAGCAGAAAAATAATATTTGGACACCTTTCAGGCTCCCAGACTAGAAATGTGAAAAGTCCCTGAATCACAAGCTGCAATATATAAGTGATTTTCCTTTTGAGCAAAGCTTAAGGCATGTTGTCTACTAGTGTCAATACTTCATAGAAATGGAAAAAAAATGAATATTTAGTGTTTTGTAATCAGCATTGTCAGAGTTCCCTAGTTGTGGAGCGCTTATAGATTGGTTCCTTTGTGCATCGGGATATTGAGATGGTGTGTTTGACAGCTGTATTGTTGTACCCTCCATGTTGTTATAATGAGGTACAGCGTAAGGTCCACATCTTTTGCTACTTTTATGCAGGAGTATTTAAACAGTAGGACTGGTGAAATAAGCATGCTAATAGCTGTTACCTAAATTTTTCTGAATATTGTAGTATAGTCTCATGATGTTCCTGTCCTTTCTCACTCAGCTGAATAGAGACCCTAGTTCTGTATCACCCTTTCTGTTTAGGTTAATGATCTCTGTATGCTAAAGCAATCTTCAGAGCTCTGGGCAATATCTAGAACATATTAAAATCTTATCTGCATCTTTTAAAGATAGATAACATATCTCGTGTTCTTTTAATATGAAGTGTGCCTGGATTGCTCTCTGTTAATCAGAGGTGATATCTTAAAGCCATATGGTACTGTGATGATAACTGCCAGGAAAGAATTTGAAATGAATTAATAGTATATAAACATATCCTGGCAGTCTACATTTTGTCTGGCAACCTGGACTCTAAGCACAAAGCTTATCAGCTACTCTGGAGCTAACCATGGTAATACCAAATAGAATGCATTAAATTTAAGTTGAAAGAAGTGTTGGTTCAGCTGTCATTAGTGCACAGAGTTATTTTCTGTTACAACATTTATACATAGATTACTAATATATTACATCTTGGCTCTGCAAAAAGGCTAGCAACTCGGATACAAACATTGCTTATTTACATTCTTGCTTTTCTTTATTTTGAATGATTCTTCTGGCTTTCCAAAATCATTTTTTTCAAAGAAATATAAATACTATGCTAACGTAGTAGATGCCTTGTAGCTGCAAAATGTTGCACAAGCTTACATTTATTACCCACTGTACACTCACCCTTTTCTCCTGAATGTTATTTTCATAATAGGCAAACACAGAGAAAACCTGTCTTGCACACTTTAATGGAACATGACAGTAGCAGTTAAGCTTGCGTAGGAATAATTATCTCCACCCCACATCACACTCAACTTCTTCCTTTAAACTGCAGCTAAACTGATAGTCGTTCTATTCATTTGCAGCAGTATACATTTACCTTGCCTAAGCTATCTCTGTAGCTAAAATGTTGAGGCAGCGTTCCACTTTATATTTTAGTTCAGCTTAGTGCTACATAACATTCTGATTTAAAAGCTGAACCATACAGTAACAAAAGGATGTTGCGATAGCTAAGATTTGTATGGCAGACTGAGAAAAGAACATGTTAAAAGGGATGTGCCCTGAAGTGAGACTGTTCATACTTAGGTTCTGTTGGAATAAGCAATATTCATTGTTTTCAATAATCATTTGAAATAACTTAAAAGTATGATATATTTTCTGATGAACATGAAGGGGTAGCATAAAAAAGCTGCAGGAATGACAAAGAATATTGGAAAAAGATCTGTTATATAGAGTGAACTGGTCCATTTGGTAGTGGATTAAGGTGTATTTTAACATTGCTGTGTGGGCAGTAGCACATCTAGGAACAAGAGTTCATAGAATATAGGGGCTGTGATCACATAACGCAGCATGTGTTTTCAGCATAAAGCTTTGTCAAAAATAAAAGGATCGTAAGATCTCTCCATATAAAAATAGAATGTTAAGATCCAAGAGTTGAGAGTAAGTCTGCTGTTACTTAAAAAAAACAATGATGTTAATATCAGAATGTTACTTACATTGTAAAACTGGTGTCCATGCTTTAAGAGGATGCAGAGAAATGAAAGAGATAATCAAAAAAGAGAAACAGTCATATCTTAGAAATGATGTAAAGGCCTTAAAGCAGAGATGGCTAGTGGAGAAGAAATGACTAGATTACACTATGCATGTATCTTTATAAGGAGAAAAAGCCATGTTATGAAATCTTAGGATCCTTTATGAGAGAAAGGGATAACAAAAACTGAATTTTAGATGCCGAAGCCAAAAGGAAGGAAATTTGAAATTAAGGAACATGCTTTGAATAGCGGAAGTGTAACGTTGCTCAAGCAAAATACCCAGTAAATGGTGAATTCTCTATTCCTTGATGTCTTCAAATCAGAGATTTACCTTTCTGGAAAAAATATTTTGATCAAATTCAACCCACGCAAGTGAAATGTAATGACCTATAAATCTTTCTGGCTTTACAAATTACAGATATGAATCAGCAGGGGGTATGTAAATGAATTTATGATTATATAGGTGTTTTTTTCAGTCTTTAATACGCATGGAGAGTTTTACATTTACCCACAAAAAGAAAGTCAAAGAATCATGATGGAGACAAAACAATTCTCAGTCCCTTGTTGCTGACGTGGTCAAGAATTTCTGAACATAAAATACTTAAGAATATGAAGTTTAACAATATTATCTTATTACAGTGTCAAAATAATATTCTGCATATGCAAACAGGTAGCTGCATCAATTAGTGGACTTCCCAAATTAAATGGAATCCTCTGCTATATGTGCTAAGATTTGGCTGGTCCATTTTTTTGTTCATTTGTGATTGTTAATGCCAGTCAAGTCTGATGCATTTAAAAGTTATTAACAATGAGAGGTCCTCTGATTATCATTCCTTGTCCAAACATACTACACGTGGCTGCATCAGCGGATGCCTCTCACTGACCAGACTGTTCATTGTATCCTGTCCTGCATATGATATTTGTATTTTAAAAGGGTGTTGAATGAATATAACTCACTTAGATAGACTGAGGTACCAAATTCTGCTATGGTATCTATCTCAGGACTGAGGCAGATTTTATTCAGGAATGGCTGTACAATAGAAAGAGTGCCATATGTCTGATGAAAGCATAAGAATAGCCTAGAGCAGGAAGAAAAGATGCCATCCCGAAAACTCTTCTGTTCAGTTTCCATCTAATGCATCAGAGGAAGAAGTACCTTTCTGTTTGACTTGAAACTACTGGTGCCTGGTGTCCTACTGAATTACTAGAACTATCCCAGTCAAATATCCTAATAATGTGCTTTCTGCCTAAGTTTGATTTTGAAATCAGTACTCCCTCCTAAATCCCATTGTGTGGTTAAGGTGATCCTGATATGCATAGCACACATCGGGATATTTTAGAATGTTGCACCAGCAACTTTTTTTTAAAACATACTTAGCAGTGGCATTGATAGGTATGAGTTCTGTGCCACTCCTGCTGAGTGTGATTTAATTTTGCAGCCAAGAATTTAGATTTCATGACGCTTCTAAAGAAAGGTGTCAAATGCTTCTAGCCATTTTTTATCCAGCATTTCTGAATATTAATCACTAAATAATAAGCAGTGAGAAACAATTCTTGGAGCAGAGACAGGAACCCAGAATTCCCTTCTCCAGCCTGGTTGTGTGAATATTAGGGATAGAGAAAATAGTCTTCTCACTTGCCCTTTCTCAACCCTTTGGCTCATGAATCTGTCATCTTCTGCTGTTCAGTGGTACAACTTGAACAGTAAAGATGGAAATTAACCATAATCTGGTATTTAGGGCTCACTCATGAGAGAGGTGAAGTGTTTGATTGCCCTTAAAAATGAAGAAAGCGCTAATGCATGTCTCCTCGAGTGAGTACTCTTCTCCCATAGGCTATTTTATAAAAGATGCATGGCACTATACCTCAGCTACATTTTATAAGAAAATATTGAACCCTGTCTTAATGCTTTTCAGCTTCCATGAATAAGACTCTTCAGCTCTGGGATAAAGTGGCAAAATTAAAAGAAAAGAAAGAAAAAGAAGCAATCACGTATCTTGTCACTAAATACAAGGAGAAATAGAAGGGGAAAGAAAGTTTATCATAACCCTTCCCAAATTCCCCTTCTTACTTCTTTCAGTTAACACAATTGCTTTAAAATTTGTCTTTGTTCAGTGAAAATGGAGGGTTAGTTGTACAACACTGAGAGCTGATCCATCACAAGATAAAATCCAGGCATACAGTGGCAAGAGAGTTGCAGTCTATAGCAAGAGGCAGCTAAAGCAGCTGACGAAGGACAAGTCTGTTGTGGCTTTCTTTGGTTCTAGTCCTTTGTCCTTTCTGTGCCTGTCTAGGAGACGTATAGAGAACCTGATCCTCTGTAGGATATGTGTTACTGCACTCTGTTGCTATTGAGGCTTTGACTGTGGCATACCTTCTCTCCAAGTTATGCAGCCCCTTTGGAAGCCTATAGCCAGAATGTATCTGGACGTTTCATCATCTCCCCAGCATATATTCAGGTTGCTACTGAGATGACTGAATTATCTATATATTTCAATTAGTAATATGTCCCCTTTCTTTGTATCACCATTACTAGTGGTTTCATGGTACCTATCCGGAGCTACACTAGTATTGCTTTGTGTTGTGTCATTAGAATCTTACAGCTGAGGAATCACTTTCCTCACCTCTGCTTATGACATATCTCCTTTCCAGAGCAAGTGTTACTAGAAAATAGTTTCAATACAGCAGAGCAGTTAACATGACAAGGATATAAATCACGCAAGTTTTGCCCCCAGTTATGTTCACTTACCACATTCTGTGTGCCTTACCCTCTGCTCTCTGTTCTGTGACGTGAAGTCAAAGGAAATTGCAAGGACCGTATATCGTATTATACACCACTTAATGTGGCAATGGCTATCATCTAAGAACTATATGCAAAGCTCAGTGCTAACTTCAGTCTTGTTGCCTAATATTTAATGCTTTAAAGGATTAGCTGCACTATTCTAAAATATGATGTTAACATACATTACAGAGAAATAAAATCATGGTTACAACAAACAGCTTAATCATGAAATGCACGTTTTGAAAAAATGAGGGCTATATGAGGGCAGACAGCTGTGCTGCAGAACAACATCATTGAGCCTCGATGCCTTAAACCATCATTGAGTGTTTGTTCACAGTGCATCCCATTTGATGATGGAACTTGAGCTTTCAGGCTATAATGCAACTCTTCTCATTTCTATTGTACTTCTGTTCCATGGAAAAAACTTAAATAGTTCCTGAAACATACAAGGAAAAGTGTAAAGCATATGAGGCAATATCAACATTTCCCAGAAGCTCTATTTATTGTATTACCGAATTTCTTATTCATGAACTTGGCTTTAATTATATTAGTATCAAACTACATTATTTTTACTAATTTTAATACTGCATAAAGGTAATTATATTACTGATTTTATGTATTAGCACAATAATGCTAATTTGTGGTATGACATATTGTTAAAAATAAAAGCTTATAGCAAGTGTGCTTTTCTTATCATACATACATATGCATGTATATGGGTAGTATTCATTTTCAGGCTTACTTTTTCCATTCTAGCATATTTTCATACAAGCCATCTTGCATTCCTTTGGACCCAAAATTCTAACATTTTTTGGGAGGCATAAGAAATGAGCCTCAGAGATAATATTTTTCTTATCTCTATGTATTGTCTTCCAGATTGAATTCAGAACAGGGTGAAAACTGAAAGGCACTCTATCAGTACGCCATTACTGAGAGAAAAGGTAGGTGGAGATAAGGTAGATAGATACGATACGTAGGACTACAAGGAGCTAGTAGCCAAAGCAGGGAGGTGTTGCACCCACAGAAATAGAAACATGCTAAGAGATAAACAATATTTGCTGGCCTTAAACCCAGACATGGGCACAGTAAATTAACAGAGTGTAAGCATTTTATAGCACTGTAATGCCTCCAATATTAAACCAGCAGCAAGCATTTTGTAATACAACTAAGCATAAAAGCATAAATATATGAATAATATGTAATCAAAAAGGAGTGAAAGGAGACTTGTGTCTCCATAGCACAACAGGTACAGAAAAGCATGTTCCTATAGTAAAATTCGCAAGATAAAAAAAGGATGTAGAGCAGGCAGGAAAGATGTCTGGCAGATTCAGAATAATCCTGCAGAACGAGCAGGAAAAACTGGAACAAGACCTCATCTTACAAAATAAGATAAACTTGATTGGAAGCAGTTGAGATCCTTCTCTTTTCCTGGGGGAAGGTGAGGCAGGGAGCATCTTTCATCAATTATAAAAGAGCTAAAATAGGGAAAAAGAATTGACCACTTCACTTCTGACCTCCCTCACTGAAGAGCTCTCCAGCCTGGCCACCTCGACCTCGGGGACTCGGACTATCCGGGTCAGTGGCCATCGATGCCAACTGCAGCATCACCTCTGAATGCATAGCACCTCTGAACACTCATCCCTGCATAGAGCTCTGCATGCACCACATCAGTACTGTACACTGACAGGTAACTTTTTGCCATTACAGTTTGAAGAGTAAAAAGCCAGATGAAGGACACGTTTTGTCCTTCCTCAGCGACCGTATCTAGTATAGGCAACACACTGGACATCCGTTTGTCCACTAACAGATCCCAGAGCAAAATTGTGTCAAGGATGACAAATTTGTCTGCGGAGACAGGCCAGGAGGAAATAAACTCCTCACTTTGGACAAACCACTAGAAAAGATACAGTAAGTATTGTACTGATTGGAGAAACTTCATGATTTTGGGTGTGAATGATAGGTGAAGATTTAGTGACAAGCAAGTCCAAAATAGTAGTTGTTCCACCAGCACTGTGGCTATTGTTGATAGTATTTATGATCACTTGTGTTATCAATTATAGTGTCAGTTTTAAAAAAAATGCAGGACCCCAGTCTGGTTCATCTCTGCCTATCATAATACTGTACTAAATCAAATCTGTTCCAAAGTATATTGTTTTTTAGAAAGACAGCAATTAATCTGAATGATATTTTAATCTAATGCTAAAATATCCACTCTGATAAGCTAATCTGTTTATTTACATCTTGTTTTGCCTTTTGTGTAAAATACAGTTAGTAATTGAAGTCTTTCCACATGGAATTACTAGATAACGTATATTATATTGCATACGATTCTTTGTCAGTATTTTATACCAAAAAGGCTAACAGCATTTATTTTTCTGATATACTATTTTGATACAAACATTATCAGAATACATTATCAGAAAACATTATCAGAATAACTTGCAATCTTAAAAAAAACAGCAGCAATCCAACAGAAAGGAAGCTCTAGTCCCTTGGAAGCTGTATCAACACAAAGTATTATCTGTACCTGCTAAACTAACTAGTTCTGTGAGTAAGAACTGAGCAACCTGCAGTAGGTCTGAGGTACTGAGAAGTTGTTTTACTGAGAAAATTCACAGGCTATACCATAGCTACAAGTTTAACCACAGATTTGAATCAGAGGTTATGGCTCCTATCACTATGCCTAATACGTAACTGGAGGTCATCTGTCATTTTCTTATTAGGCTCATCGGTTGGCTTGGAGGGCACATCCCAAATCCTTTATGTTAGGAATGATATTTGGGGCCTTTATCATTATGGATATATTATCATTCTTCCGTACAGTTTTACAAAATGTGACTAGGTTGTTGTAGGGTTATTGCTAGGGACACAAGTCTGTTTTAGGGTACATCTTCAGAATGAATCGGTATTACAGTATTTCCATAATTCACTTTTTTATTTCAGTGTTTTGGAACTGATATGAAAAAAATAATATTTTCCCCTGGTATTGGAGCTATCAGCAGAAAAAAGGGAACTTTAATGAACTGTGTTCAGAACTAAATGGGGCATGTCAGTGATGGAAAGGCAAAAACATTTTTGTTTGTATTTTTCACCACAGGATAGTAGTATTGACTCAGGCTGAGCAAAAATATACTATGAATATATGTGAACTACTACATTTCAAAAATATTCCAGAATCCTGTCATCACTACGCAGTATGCTGCAACTTGATTCCTTTTGCATGTCTCTTCCGTTACAAGTTATTCTGACAGCAAAACTAGAACCTTCCAGCTCCTGCCTAAGCCCAAATTTTACCTTTTTCCATGGACCAAAAAAGCGAAATGAGTTATGGGGATATGCCTGCCTTGAAAAGCACGATGTAGTATAGACATGCCCACTCTAGCTTTGAGTGAGTTGGCTCCGAAGCAACCCCACTGCATTATAGGGAACGCCCCGGTGCGTGGAGCAAACTATGCCTCCCAGACTTGTGTGTGCAATGCCGGTATTTTCTAGTGCTTGAATGACTCTTAGAGCCAGACTGGTATCTTACACAACACTACTTGCCTGAGGTACCTACTCTTTAGCACAGACCTTGGGATGATAGTGATCGCTGCTTGCTCTCAGAGGAGAGTGATGGTCTCTGACCCATCCAGAGTTATGCCAGGCAAAGAGCAACAAAGGACAGCACTCAACTTTAAGTAGCACTCAACTTTACAGCGCCCACTGTTGTCCCCAAGTAACCATTAAATGAAATAAGGAAAATGAAAAACATTTTCTGATGACAAAAGCCAAGACAGCACCAGTTCTAGGAGGTGGTATATGCTTTTCTTGTGATATAAGAAATGTTTTACTCTGGTCACAAAATACTTAAAGGAAAATCATACGCCATGCAGTAAGAAAAAAAAAAAGATTGTTAAATTTCAAGAAACTAGGACTACAGGACACAGAACTTTCTCTGTATTATTGCGATAGTGTGGCAATAGTCATCAGTCATGCTTTAATTAAACACTGCTCTGATACAAATCTAACTCATTAAGTCACCCACAGATCAGTTAACTGAGTGTTCAATATCACTGTGTAACTAATACAGCTGAATATGATACAATGAAGTCAGATAATAATACTTTCATAATGAAAAAAACAGAATTATCCCTTCTGATTTTTCTGTTTTCCAGTGGTGTTTTTAGAAATGTCTTCTCAATAACCTGCTCTACTCTTGAATGTGTTAAACCTCTATCATTTTAAATAATTACTAGTGTAGTTGTATGGTAAATGTTACTTATATTTGTGCAGGCAATCACCTAAATAAATGCATCTGAAGAAGGTTCATATTTTAAAGTGTTATGTTCTTTGGTTGACTACTAAAATTTTTAAATTATCCTGCAACGGTGAAAATTAGTTATAGTTAATGTGGATTTTGAAGCAAAGCATCCTCTAGGCAGCAGAAATCAATACAGGGCATGAGATTTCAGTGGGCTCATGGTGTGAAGTAGTGGCTAAGAAAGAAAATGTGATTCTTAGATAAAAAGGAAGAAAGAGGAATAAGAAATGGAAGGAGAGAGCTGTTTTTGATTCTCTATTGTATTAGTGAGACCTGTACTGTGTTCTAGGAACTCATTTTAAGGCAACGTTGACATATTGGAAAGGGCCTTAAAAATGCTACAAGAATGATGGAAGTTTTGGAAAAAATACATTTACAGTAAGATATTAAACCAGCTCAATCTATTTATCTTAACAATATGAAGGTTAAGAAGGGATCTGATCATGATCATGATGCTTTCACAGAGCAGAAGCCTCTAGCACCTGAGAGAAGCTTAATCTATCAAAGACACTAGAGATCTAGAGCCTGAATACTGAGGATAGGCAAACTGATACTAGGAATAAATCACAGTGAGTCATTACTAACCAACAGAACATGTTACCTAAATGTTTGATCAGTGCTCAAGTAAGGATTAGATGTCTTTCTAAAGGATATGTCCTAGGTGAAACAGAAATAGCAGGCTTGATGTGCCATTCAGAAAATCCAAATACGTTAACATGGAGTTCTCTTGAAACCTGGCTGTTTAGCTGGTTCTGCTTTTCTTTCTGTAAAGGACCCTGGACACAGTGTGAAACATGCATATATACTATATATTGACACAGCTTTCTTGGCTTGCCTGCACAGTAGCCAAGTCTTTAGGCTGCTGCTGGGGACTGATTTACCCCCTCACTTCTGCTATGGTCTCGGAATTCACTGCAGAACAGGAAAGAGAGAAAAAGATTCACCGATATCAATAAGAAGGGTTGACTAGCTAGTCTTTTGAACTCATAATATATGCTATAAAATTGTCTTATGGTATGTGAGAGGTTGTCGTGCTTACCCCTTAGGCCTGTCCTGGTTAAGTACTCTCAGAGTAAAGGTATTGAGCCTCATGAAGGAGATGATACTGAGCTAAAAGTAAGGGAGAAATATCTAAGAGGTGATCAAACATGATGTAAAAATGATGGAGCCTTCTCATGAGTAAGGCAAAGTGAAATTGCTCTATCTTAAACTCTGTGAAATGGAATTACACAAGGCAAGATGGTGACTGGCTGGGGTGATGGACCCAGCAAAGCTGGGCATAACTCAGTCAGTTTTCAAAGTATACTGAAAATGCGTGAGAAACTAGTTAAGATACAGTGTCAGCAAGCATACGCCGATGCTGAGAATTGTCTGTTGAGTACCTGGTACTCTGAGTCCAGAATAAAACCTTATTCTCATTTATACTCTATGATGTCCATTGCATTCCTCAGATAAAAAGGAGGACTTAAAATGGGATATAAATAACTCCTGCTTAAAATTCCATTTACAATAGTGGGAAAGACTATAAGAGCATTAATGTAAATGAGAACCAGATCTGTATGTTCCAAGCTATAACTTTAAACATAGTTCTTCTTCTGGAATGCTCTTTTTATAGAATGGATAAAGGCAGCTTCCTCTTTAGAATAATGCATCCCATTAGTGTTCCTGGAGGTTTTTTGCTTTGATTTCCCACAAGCTGTAGAGCATTAGAGATATATTACGTATATATGTGTGTGTGTGTGTGTGTATTTATTTATTTATATATATTTAAATTAAAGCTATATCTAAAATTTGAGACCTAAGAACATTTTTAAGTTCTCAGATCTGAGTGCAGCCCAGCTGCCTCTCAGAATAAAATCTAGGCACCCTCTGTTGTTCTCCAATTTCCCTGTTCTATCACTAGGTTTCCAAAAGAAAGAAAACTTGGGCAGGAGGGTCAGGGGGGGCAAGGAGGAGCTGCAGCACCCTCTGGGCAGCCCCTGATCTGAGTGGCCAAGGGACCAAGACGTTAAGTTGCCCCACAGTACATACCTACAGCGTAGGCAAAGTCTCTGCCTGTGCCAGCTGAGTTTGCCTTCTTTCCATGGAAAGGTGGCTGCTTGGTATTTATACGTTGTGATGCTTCACAAATATTCAAACAGGAGCATCACTTCAAATCTGATGTAAAAAAAAAAAGCCCTTTCAGCAATTCTGTATTCAGCTAACTAGCTTATCCGTGCACTCAACTGAAAAAAGACATGCGCTACTACACGAACATATTTTGAAAGAATCTTTATTGAAACAGCCACAGGAAAAAACAGCCCTAATCTTGCAGTTTTTTGGGAGAATTTATCAATATATTTAACATTACTATTGGGAATGTGGAAACAATTTAAGGCGGGCAAAGAGATTCAGTTCTTTTTTTCTGATTTTTGGGGTTTTTTCATGTTTTGATTTCAATTTAGACAATACATGGCATCTTTCAGGGAAACAGGATAAAATTTTAAAGTTCTTATGCAATTACACAGTCTAAATTATTAAGTACAAAAAGATATGATTATTGATTAAATAACTGTCTGTTGCAAATGAATTTCAAGATGAGACTTGCTTTTAAAAACTCATTGCATCTTTCATTTTTGTAAGTACAAGAAATATTAAAACAACTTGCCTAATAGACTTTGTTCTGCAGTGTATTTCCAAAATTGGGAAAGTTGACAGGAGATCACTATGACCCATTTTTAGATAGTCACCATTCATTTGTCTTGCAGATGGAGAAAGAAAGAAAATTGAGGACAATGATGCCTTATTTCTTCAGTAAAAATTCCAAAAAATGTGGGAGATCTCTTGAGAAATGTCCTTCACTATACCGATAGTCTACCAGTTATCATGGCTTTTTATTTTTTTCTGGGATTGCACTAGACTTTTATTTATTTTATTTTTACCATTGCGTTGTTAGCATAGAACTTATAGTTGGGCCTCTTTCTTCTCAGCCACACTGTCAGCATCTCTCCTGCACTTTTTTTAGATCAAGAGGCAGACGAACCAGGCAACTTGAAAAGACAGATACCACTCCAATGCATATTTATTACAATAAAATTGTATCAAGCTTACCTTCTTATATGATTTAGCCAAATGACTCACTTAGGTAACATTATATTAGGATATCTGCAATGTCGGCAAGTTACATGAGTCTGAGGGAAAGACTGGCTTTTGTTTCGCCTAGCAGCAGTGGGATTCAAAATCTATCCCACATCTGTCTTTAAGCTATGTCTTCCTTTTCACTTTACTGGTTTCAATCTCACTAAAACTAGCATTCAGTTTTTTATTCACACCTTCTTCATTCCAATTTCCTTTATGTTTATGTCTTTTGCTTTCCATATTTCCTCTGATGCTTTTCTTTCACCTTGTCTCCTGTCCTACTGACGGCGTCCTCTGGAGTTAACTGGTTCCTTTTCTTTCTACAGTTCAGCCTCCAAACCTTTTAAAATTACTCCAGTACTGCACACTAATATGAATTATTTACATAATATGTAAATCAATGGGTCAAATTAGTTTCCAGGGAAATTCTCTTGATAATATCAAAGTTGTTCCCACATACAAAGGGAAGAAGTGTGGCTTAATATTTTACATATCATAGATACTTTCACCCTGGAGGATATCACAGCATAGAGGCACCGTTCAGAAACACAGGAGAGAAAATGCAAGTTGTATAATGAAGTGATCTTTTTAATAAACAAGCTAAAGGCGCATGTGCCTCTCAGGTTCATTCCCACTAGTACAAACATGAACAAGGCAGAAATATTCTTGACTTGTTATGCTTCTTTTGTTTGCTTCCCCAAGGCTATTATGTCAACAAATTGTTTTCAAGGGGAAATGTGGATTTTAACATGAATTATGGATAAATCTGAAATGTGAGGATCAGCATGAAAAATATATCACTTTAAATTTTAGGTAAGCACAGGAGGAGTGATTCCAGTTTTTTTAATGCACTGTATCATACGTTTGGGTGGGTTGCTGTGTTTTGGAGTGAGACATTCAAGATCTCTCAATAGAGAAGTAAAGAGAGCTGCTCCTTGGCTTACAGCCTAATGTAACTATACTGAGATTGTTGCCTGCACTCCAGCAAAAAAGAGAAGCAGAAAAAAAAATTCTATGTGCATTGTCAAGGGTAAACAGAATATATTTTTAGGTTTTTGTGTAAAGCACCATGTATAACTGTGTTAGAACGGAAATAACAGTTTACTGGATATCTGCACAGTAGATTCATACTACTGTTGTCAAAAGCAGTGCTTGGGAAGACCTCTTATGACTTGATAACACTTCATGCCTCACAGTGCTGTGGGAACTGAGGCTATTGGTACAAGAGTAAGCCTCCATTTTATGCAGAATACTGTGGGATATTCAATGCCATCAGCAGTAGGGACAATTTTGTCAGATCTTCTCCAAAGCCTGTTCTATTTGGCTGACTACTTGCTTCTAGGAACCTCAGTGTTTCAAAGCTCAGGTTTTACCACATCCTTTACCCTGATTATCAAAAGCTCTTTACAGAAAAAAATCATAAGGTGAAAAGGAAGAAAAAGTTAGGATTTAGAGGGAACATTTTTTGTTTCTCAGAGGAAGGGGAAATGGAGTGATACTGCGGTCTATTGGGCTAGCATAAAGTCACATAGAAGTTTTCACCCTTTTAAAGGGTTGCAAGAACAAATAAATTAGTAAAAACAACAACTGAAAACAGTTGCAGAAAAATCAGCAGAAAACAAGTGCTCGCAGTTAGTTTATATTTTATCCTTAGTCTTATGTTTCATACATATATACTTGGCTCCTCTCACTTCTTTCTCTTAGCATAGACAGTGTAGCCAGCCAGGTGGATGTCCTACCACTATCCATCAGACAGTTTCTGATTTCTGACTTTTAGAGTCAGGAGACAGTATGAATGCTGATTCCAAAAAAGTGAATCACACAGGTTTTGTATGTGCTTTTCAAGTGGCAGGTTTTCCTGTCTTTGGCCTTTGGGAACAGAGTGATCTAAAGCAGTGTTTTTCAAGCTGTAGCTTCTGGATCTCAAGATTATAGCTTATCAGTAAATATAACAGGGCCAAGGCCAAGGCCTAAGTACTGGTATATTCTTGCTTGTCTTGTTAAATTGTTAGCAGAGTGTTAGACACGATTTGGGGATTAGCAATATCAGGGTCCATTCCCAGTAGGCAGCCAGGAGGTAACCGTAATATACGGGAGAACGGTGAGAGTATTTTACTTACGGAGGCCAGTCAGCTTCAGGCCAAAAAACAGTCTTTGGATCACTTTATTTATTAGTATAGATTTAGCCTAAAGGCTAAATTGCTTCTCAGGTGTCAACTAAAAACAAGTTTGCTGTCAGAAGACTAAAATTTACTGTGCAAAGATTTTTTTTAGGCGATGTACAAATAAAAAATGTAAGCATACACTAATGTGTAGAAAATCAGAAAGTACACCTTAATATTTTTAATTCTGATGTATTTTCTGACTGTATACAATTCTTATTCCTCACAGCATCAGTATGGTCTACCTCAGACTCATTGTATGACCATAGTGTCTTGCACAAGAGACTTGTGGACACCGAGATAGTACTATAATAAATGTATGCACACATATAAAATAAATAATAGCTCATATTTAAAGATGACATACTAGCAAGACAATCTCTATTCTTTTGTGTTGATAACCAGCCATTTCTGTGCTGGTGAAACAGAGATAATGCTTGTGTTTTCTTTCCCCTCTTTTTACCTTCTAAAGTGTTATTCTATTAAACCATGTAATCAGGAAAGACTAAGGAATCTTACTGAAGATGCTGCAGAATGAAAGTAAAACAAATATGACGTTAAAGTGAGGAAAAAAAGCTATGACTTAAGGATCTAGATCTTGAAGACATTAATTAAAGAGCAGTTCTTCAACAGGGAAAAGTGCTATTCCAATACCTAAAAAGAAGTTTCCTGTGTTTGATCAGTTCCATGGTAGGGAGTTAAAGAGCTTCGTGACTCTAAAAAAAATGAGGTAGGTAGATATAACATTTGAAAAGGGAGGAGAGTGAACGCCAGCATTCACTGAAAGACTTTTGATCATGCTTGGTACAATTAAAAGCTTCACTGAGATCACAGGAAGGGAACTGTGAAGTAAGATTTGAAGTAAAGAACAGGCTGCTGAACATAAGTCACTGAAGGTTTTCATCAGCCATTAACATTTGCAAAGTAAAATGCTTCTGATGTTGCTGGTACATGTAATAAAGACCTTTATCTCCTCACCATTAGATTATGATATTCAATCTTTTGGTGTTGTTAATTATGGTGCTCATCTCAGCTAACATTAGACTGACTCTGTGCTAGCTCCTCTAGTTTCCGACAAGAGGAGAGAAACAGGCCCCTCCAAGTAATGGTTTTATGCTTACACGGTAAGTGGAAAGTATGGGAAGATCTGATGGCATTTCTTCAGTGGCAAGGGAAGTCTTGAAATTGCTGAAGCCGCAGGGAGAGGACAACCCTCCCTCCACGGAAGATAGGCATACACAGGCAGTCCTGTGTTTCTGCCCCACTGCTCCCACTGCATTCCCAGTAAGGGGCCTTCTCCACAGACTGGAAGATGTGTGCTGGCTGAGCACTCACACTGGCAAGGATCCTCTTAGCCAGAGGCAGTGGAGGGGAAAGTCTGACATGTAGAAAGCACTGGAGAGCAAAAGTAAGACTCCTGAGCATATGTATTTCCATCGTCCTTGACATCGCGCTGTGTGGTCCCGTGTTTTATCTTAATCTGGTGCAAGTCTAAAGAGGTATGTAGTAACTTCAACCAAAGTCCACGAACTTTCTCACTCTTCCTTTTTTTTGCCTGTACCTTCTCTTACAACATCTGAGGGCCTCTCCACAGCCTCTAGCAGCTAGGTAACTATTCATTATTTTCATTCTGAGTGTTTGGGAGGAGTGCATCTTGCTCGCAGTGGAAGACAAGACTGCTGCAGATGACCTTTTTAGGGACAGAATGCAAATGTCCATTGTTCTAAACAGACTAACTCTGATAACAGAAATCTATTCCCAGAACTCTTCTCTTGCCATCTCTAATCTTCAACTTCTGATCATTGCACACCATAACATGATTTTGTTCCACTGGAAGAGCTCAAAAGGAAATAGGATTTACTGCACTTGGTCACATATGCCTGTTGATCTAATGCTTGCAGAGTATTGTCACTTTGGCTAAATTCAGTCTAACCTATGCTGTCAAAGCCCAGCCAAAGTCAGAAAAACTCATGGAAGACCATGTCTGTCAGCACTGCTTGTGTTACAATGGCTACCACCTGCTGAAAGTCCACAGAGCTACCCTGAAGATATATAGTCTTCTCAGGGCTAAGGGCAAGTGTGCAATTCCTATGAATCCATACAATCTGCGCTTGTAATGTCTGTACATTACGCACACAGTTATGGCATTGAGCCACTAGTATCTGACCATTGAGCAGAAGCAGTTACAATAAGAAGAGGAAAAAGGCTCCTTTTATGCCCTCCTAACTACTGGCTGCTGCAAAATTCTTTTATGAATAAAGCTCTTCATCATATTTATGTCTCTATCTCCCAATTCTTTTTTCCCTGCCAAGGTTATGTTTAGCCCATAGCTCCTGGCAATGCAGAGGCAATGAGGGAAGGAGCTGAGCAGTGAGAAGGAAAAGGGGAGAGGATGGAGCTGATCAGTAATGTTTCTGGTAGAAGGATGATGTTGGAGGAAGTGACTTTGCAGCAAATCAGGCCAAGATTCGGGAAATTCAGTCTTAAGCTGGTAATAACTTCCCTTCATTCAGTCCTGTCCTGCCTGTGAGCAGCCTCTCCCCAGCAGCATCCCTAATTTCCAAATAACACATGAAATATGGAGACCATTCAGGATCTGTAGTTACTCTCTTTATAGTCACCAGTGTGAGAGCATGACAATATATAAGAGGGTTTGTTACAAGACCTGTGCAGAGAGGGCTAGTTTGAAAACAGAATGAAAATGGTGATCCCGGTTCTCAGATCATGCTGATCAGTTGAACTCTATTTCTGTCTTAGGATAAAAAATTTCAGAAGCTCCTTAGTAGTTTAGAAGCCTAAATATCATTCTCTGAAGTGACTGAAAGCCAAGTTCACAAGTGTTTTGATTCTTAATAAGGCAGGAATACTTACTAGCTGTCCTATTAGGATTTGCAAAAGAAAAACATGATTATTGTTGTATAATCTTATAACTAAGAAAGAGTAACTAGAGAACATTAATTAATTTACGCATAAATACCTGTACGTGCTTTTGTATGTTTATATATACGTAAGTGTGTATATATATATATATATATACCCACATATATATGTACATATATGTGTGTGTGTGTGTGTCCGTGTGTCTGTGTGTCTGTGTGTGAATCTTTTGTTGTATAAAATGTGTATATATCCTGGGCCCAAGAGCCTGCATTTCTTTAAAAGTCATTGGTCTTAGTTTTAAAAGTTACTCAGAAGCTTAGAAACCCTACTGTTTGCTAAGGGTCGATGAATGGTGATAACCATTACATGAGTTGAACTGCATTGTGATGGCTTTAGCTTCACACTTGAATTCTATCCTTATTCTCTTATACAAGTGAAAAGAGGTCAATTCTTTGAGGAACAAACACTTAAAAGTGAAGCTGTAGAAGAGGAAGAATATTCCTGCGGGTTGTACCCTTGAAAATATATCTTGTGGTCTGTACAGGATAAAGCATATAATGTTTTAGAAATCCAAAGGTGGAAGGGTTGGATGGTAAAGAGGTAAAGAAAGGACGAACCTGTAGCATTTTTAAAGAAAGATGTTACATAATTACTTTAGTTCCAGGGCAATAGTTTTATTACATTTGCAGTATTTACAGTCTGAAATTGTTGTAGCAAATGCCACACCATGTGTTAAGAAATTTGACATACAGATTTGCAGAGCTCCATAAATTACCTTTTGAATTCTGAATGTGGCATTCATCAATGATTAAACTGTGCATCTCTTTAAATCACACAACATCGCTCTGTCCTAAGGACCACAGGTCCTCCCTGAACACCCTGGTGCTGCTATAGGAGGAAACAATTTGCTACCACTCTGTCTAGCACATATAAAGTCTCAAGCATGGACTTAGTATCAACATATAAAGTCAGGGGACTGAAGGGCGTTGCAGGATTGAGGTAGCTCTGTTTCAACCAATATCTTGCATAGCATTGTAAACCTGGTCATAATATAGCTCCAGCTTGCCTCAAAACGACATGCTTTCATAGCGTCCATTCAGCTACTGGTATTTTCAAATAAACATTATGTTTCTTTGAATCAGTCTGATAAAACACAACACTTCCATTTGAGCTAAGCAGAGCTCTTCTGAGCATCTCCAATTGTTTTAAAAACATAAATTAATGAAACTTTAAAACAACAAATGTAGACCTTGGACCCTCATCCTGACAATATTTCTACAAGTAAATCGTGCATCATTCCACTCATTTCATAAAGCTGCATAAGGCTGAGTACATACTTGAGTCTTCGTACGATCAAGAGCTGAATATATTAACTTTGATACTTAACATCATGTAAATAGTCTGATTGTGAGATATTCTAGGACTTGCAAATCTTGTTAATTAACTCTTGTTAATATGAATATCTTGCCATAGATCATACTGGAATAAAACAGAATCACAGAATCACAGAATGGTCAGGGTTGGAAGGGACTTCTGGAGATCATCTAGTCCAACCTCCCTGCTCAACCAGGCTCATCTAGAGCACATTGCACAGGATCGCGTCCAAGTGGGTTTTAAATATCTCCAGGGAAGGAGACTCCACAACCTCTCCACACAACCTGTCCCAGTGCTCAGTCACCCGCACAGGAAAGTTTTTCCTCATGTTCAGATGGAACTTCCTGTGGGTCAGTTTCTGCCCGTTGCCTCTTGTCCTGTCACTGGGCACCACTGAGAAGAGTCTGGCCCCATCCTCTCGACATCCTCCCTTCAGATACTTGGACACATTGATGAGATCGCCTCTCAGTCTTCTCTTCTCCAGGCTCAGCAGGCCCAGCTCTCGCAGCCGTTCTTCAGAGGAGACATGCTCCAGTCCCCTCATCATCTTCGTAGCCCTCTGCCAAACTCCCTCCAGTAGTTCCATGTTTCTCTTGTACTGGGGAGCCCAGAACTGGACACAGTACTCCAGACGTGGCCTCCCCGGGGCTGAGGAGAGGGAGAGCATCACTTCCCTCCACCTGCTGGCAACACTCTGCCTGATGCACCCCAGGAGACCATGGGCCTTCTTGGCCACAAGGGCACACGGCTGCCTCACGCTCAACGTGTTGTCCACCAGCATTCCCACGTCCTTCTCTGCACAGCTGCTTTCCAGCAGGTCAACCCCCAACCTGTTTTTTTTTTCCCCATCTCATGAGATCTGCTTCATTTATCAAGGCATTCTGCATTTTCTAAGAAAAAAAAAGTAGAAAGAATATCAGCTAGTCTCATCCCATGAAAGCTGAATAGCTATTTCTTGGGAAAAAAATGTTATATTTTTCCTCTTAGTTCAGTCCCTAATGCAGAGCATATGATTCAGCTTGAGTTTCCTTGGCTTGTTGCTAAGTGTTTGAGAGGCCGTTTCTTTTTCTTGACTGGGAAGACAAGGTACATAGAGACTTTTGTGGTTGGCAGCTCTTTTGTCTGCAACGTTTTTGTAAGAATAAGTGCCTTCCTCAAGGTCTTCTTCTCCCCATAGCTGTTCAGAATCAGGCACTAATTTTCCAATTCCTTAAGAAGGAAAGTGAATTCTTATTTATCTTTGAAAAACTGTTAATAATTTTTTCACATTTTTATATATTTTAATAATCGTCATAATTTTCTTGGAATTGAAAAATTACGCTCACTGTAATAGTTTTCCTGTATTATATATTATGTTCTTATGTGCTAAGGAACAGTAACATGCTTGTATGATGCACAACTAATGACAACCCATGCTTCAAAGGCTTTACAAAATTGTGTCTGTCATTTGTACATTTCAAATCCTTCTGGGCAGGGAAAGTTCCCTATGACCAAGGGACAAAAATGTGTAACATATAGCTTTACCCCAATAAAATCTACACAGAACTTTAATCTTATTTCCATTTCTTTTGCAGCTTTCAGAAGGACCTTCAAATTCTATAGGTTTCATAAAATGAAAGTGGACCCCACAGCACGTGGCTGTCAATATGCATATAATGCCACGTCCAGTCTGCATAAACTTCTCACTAAGAGAATGGACAGCTGCCATTGCATATCTTTGCCAATGAAAACTACATTTCCATGTCTCCTCTAAGTAGCAAGCTTGAAAAATGTCTCTATCAGTCCTTTTGGCCAGACAAAACTTGCAACTTTGTTCTTTAAGTAGTTTACTTTTCAAATAAAACAAAAGACTCATGCTTTCTTATATTAACAGTTGAAGCTTCAAAGTCATTTAGTACATGTCTTTAAGATAGCTAGGTATACTAGATCCAGAATGTTAGACGATTGAAAGTTACTGTGGTTTTGATATCTGCCTTCCTCTTCCCAATGTACGATATATCCTCCAGGAAAAAAATCTGTACACCTTTAAGAAAAGTGAAAACTCCTTAACCTATTGGAGGTGAAAACAGGGCACATGAAATCACTAAAGTTTAATCAAGAATAAGAAAGGAAGAATGGATAAGTAAAGGAAAATATACATAGATTTAAAGTAGTCAAACTTCTTAATAGGTTTTAATGTATTTATTTCACAATGGATGTGGATGCATAAATGCACGGATAAACAGGGACTTTTAACTATTTGCCTATAAGGGCTAATTTTCAAATAGTGATGGATTCATTTCACGAGGAATAATAATAACCATTACTTCATTACTCTGTGTTGCCAGCTTCCTCCTTTTATTGCAAATTTTACCCTTCCTGATATTTGATGTTTCAAAGTATCAGCTCTCAGAACTCCACATATTCCTTAAGGTCAAGTTTTCAGAGCAGTAACTTTGATTTTAAAATGTTGGGTTTTGAAATAACCTCTAATAATGAAGTGTCAGGCCAAACAAGCTGACAGCTAACAAGGTATTCCTTACCATGTTAAACCATTTGAAAGAGATTCATTTGAATAATGGGAGTACCTGACATAGCTGCAGTAATCAAACATACTTAAAAAGTACTTTTTATTTCTCTCTCCAATTGTTTTGACTTCCTGTTTTATCTCCAGTATATTAAAGCGAACAAGATATCACAGCATGTCTGGAGCACTAATCATGGCAAAAGACCATTTAGTTCTTGACGATCTCCATAATATTGGGGTATTCATTCATGTAGGAGTACAGCATTTGGTTCTCAAGAGCATCACATTAAAGCTAAACATCTCTGATCTAGATATTTTAAGTCTTTCCCTTACCATTCTTCTTCAGATTTTCTTAACTCACAAGTATCTTCATCCTAAGTTTTCAAAGGAGAGGAGTAAAAACCTTTGTTACCAAACACTTCTGCTGTCTTCATAGCTGGTTACGGTGTGCATTGACAGCATCCGTAAGATGGGGCATAATGGAGTAGGAAGAAAGCTATGCCTTCACTGAGCTGATCTTCAGTCCAGGAGTATTGGCAGAAAAATAATCTGCACATGAGCAGTTCCAGAGCATAAATCTTCTCCCAAATGGAGGAGAGATGGCATATACTCTTTTAAAATTTCAGAAATGCCTATCTGAAAAGCAATCGTCCTTTTCTGAATGTGGCTGAAGTATCTACTCACCAAGAGCTTTGATTTCAAGGAAATTTTAGAAATCTAAAGGCCCGAATCTTATCTTCATAATAATAGTTGACCATGAACTCTCATATCCTATAAGGAAGTGCAGATCTTAACTGCAGTTGAAGTTAAAAAGGGGCTCTCTGCTTACATGAATCTATAGAAATAAATCACTGACAACCTCTACATCAATGATAACATAGCTGCCCACTTCACTGTGACTGCAGCAGTCTTTGAACTTATCACCCATATTTTAATTTGCTTTATACTTCCTGCTTATGCATAAAGTACAAAAAAAGGTCTCATACCTCCGGAAGTCTATTGTATCTTTGGCATGTATTTTAAAAATCTTACTCCACTTTGAATTGCCTTATGCAGGAAGCAGGCCAGTTTTATTCATAGGCTACAGCAAGGCTAAAAAGGCCTAAAATTATCAAGTATAATCATCGCAGCTTTATAAGTGAGATAACGAAGAGTTTAAGAGTGATTAATCCGCAACTTGATTTTTTGATATCTGAAGTCCATCAAAGTGTCAACAAGAAACCTAAGGTATTATCTGCAGAGCACACAGATCAGCCAGTACTCAGCCATATGATTTAATAAATATAGCTTATTTGAACGTATGGTGCTGATATTGATTTCAGATAATGTGTTGTGTCGGAATCAGACAATCGATTACAAAGCACATGGAACTGACTACCTGTACACAAAGGAGAAAATAAGTTTGATTCTTTGGATTTTGGCTGCTGGATACGTAGCCCAACTGCATAATATTTTAAAGCAGATACACTGCGTTAGTCCTGTTATCTGCAAGTAAAGAATCCAGGGCAATAAAAGTAATAGCAAATGTATATGAATGCCTAATATCAACTGTGGAGATAAGTGAACCCATTGCCTTGTGAAATGAAGCTGCACCTTGGAGTACCACTGGTGGATCATGGCTCTGACATGCCAGCAGCAGCCTCTCAAGTGCCAGTAGAAGAGGTAGACCTTGGAAGGAGCTGCCAACTCTTATCTCTTAGTATCAGAATTGGAGATGACTTACCAATAGCTTCACAGATCTTCCTCTTTGTAAATAAAGGGAGGCCTGTTTTAGGTTTAAAGGTCTCAAAGGCTACAGCATGATGCTAGCAGTAGAATATGCTGATTTTTTTTTTTGTTTTCATGATATTTGATTAAGAAAAACAGACCTTTGGCTTTCTTTCATGCTGCAGTATATAAATAAAGCATGTTTTTCTCATATATCATTCTCATAAATAGCCAAGGAATATGTACATGCAGTGTATTCGAAGTCCAGGTATTGTTATAACCCAGTAAGACTGTGCATAACAAAAGTATAATAATAGTATAGGTATAACAAATATTTGAATACAATTAAATAGATCATTGTCACAGGCTTCTGAGCTTCTGAGTTTTATTAACTGTAGCTTCAGCATGCCTTCAGAGAGAGAGAAGAAATAGAGTTAGTTCTATCTGAAATACAAAATAAAACTTCATTTTAAACCTAGAGTAGAAGATGGAAAGTAATAACACTGTAATTACTTACCACATCACTTACAAATCCTAAAGCTCTTAAAGGCAAGGGAATGCATGGTTAAGAGCATCATGAATTTACACTGTTGACATAATAAATAAAAGAAACATTACTCTTACAAGTAAAAAGGAATGTATATTTCACCACAACCGTATTGTCGGTCCAGTACTAAGCATCTTTGAAGCACTTTAGAAATAATAATACTAATAATATAATGTTCTCTATGGTCCTTCCTTTTCCTTAAAGAAATGTAATGATGTCTTGCATTCCTTTCCATCTACATCATCTTGAGACATCTCTATAAATACTGATCAGACCTCTCCTCCTGTTCATGTAACTTCACAGACCAACAGTTCTGGTTCTGTTTAGGAATGTCAAATAGATTTGGTTTGAACACAGTTTAAGATATGCTCAGTTTTTACATTGGTGGAGCCTGTAAGTACCAGATTTGTCTGGAGAAAAATCAACGTCGAAAAGAGGGGAAACCACAACAGAACTAAAAAGAATACCTCTTTATTATTTAAATATGTAAATTATTTATTATCTCATGTTGCTCCTCTTCATAAAGTAATTTTCAATTTAAAACAAAAAATAGCTTGTTTGGGTCCAGTAAAAGGCTTAAGTTTGGGAAAGGTGGAAAATGCTCGAAGGGATCCGATGCAGTCAGCTCCAGGTGCTCTGTAGCCAGAAGAAAGGAAAAAGTTACTAGAGGAGGGCAGCGCACACTGGACTCTTGGTCTGAAATCTTTCTCTTGACATTGGCTATAGAGAGATTACCCTGCCTATGTTACTGTTCAGCTTAGTAAATACCCCCAGGAGCAGTCTAAGAAAGTTTCAACTTTAATGCACTTAGCCCTTGGAATAAAGTTCAGAATCCTGTGTTATATACCTAGATTTCTGAATCAGCAACAGTCTGGGAATTAAAATCTTCAGTATGCACAATGGTCAACCATTCAAGCAGGATGAGCCAGTACTTTCTGTCCAGAGGGAGGACCAGGGTGTAACCAAAATCCATCATATGCATGGATGTACCGTACTTAGAGCTCCGTCCCTCCCAATAATCAAAATTTATAGCTCAGAACCTTCTCGTGAAAGAAAAATCCTTCAAGTTTTCTATCAAGGATGTGTGGGGCTCAATTCTTCTTTAATGTAAAGAGAAGGAAGAACTGAGTGATGAGTTCACCTTTTCTATCATAACAGATCAAATAGACCATTGATCCAGAGAATGGGAGAACAAGATTTAACTCTCTGCTCATCCTGAGAAGATTCAAAATTTTATTTCCAAATTTGCAAAATTATGGAGTAAATACAAAGGTTTTATTACTTTCTGTATTTCGCATGAAACAACAGTGGTCAAAACCACACAGGCACTTCTTGAAACAAAACCTATTTTGCCAACTTCGGGGTGAGTTTCCTAAGTGCAGGTCAGAAAGAATCTGATCATTCTTCTCTTACTGTCCTCACCATTTCATACGCTGTTGTGAATGTCGTCAAGGTACAATATTTTTCTGACGAGTTTCTAGCCTCTAAGCTACACTTTTCTCCTGACTGATGTGAGGTTTGAGCCCCTTCTGGCTTTAGAGGGTCTAATCATTCAATGCATCTAACCTGGGCATTGAATTCCTGGGTTCAGTGTTGGAGTTACTGCGCTGCAGTATAAAAGGTCTTAGAATCCATGATCTTAGAAATCCATGATCTTAGAATCCATGATCTTAGAAATCCATGATCTTAGATCCATGATCTTTGAGTCTGTAACTCAAAGAATAATTTAGGCTGGAAGGGGCCACTGGAGCTCACCTAGTTCATCTCCCTGCTCAAAGCAGGGCTAGCTTCCAGGTTCAGGCGGGCTGCTAACCACATGGGTTTTGAACATCTCCAAGGATGGAGATCCCACAGCCTCTCTGGGCAGCCTACTCCAATATCTAACAAGCTTCTAATCTGCCATGCTTAAAAATAGCAGCCACAGCTGATTTTGAGGTGAAATCAATTATGTAGGGCTGAGGATGTTTCCCAGCTTAGGTTCTCTTGGGGATCTGGCATAGAAAAAGTGTCTTGTTCTCGTTCCTGCTGAGGCCCCATAGTCATCTGTAAAGCAATGCATGAGCATGGTTCAGGGGTTAGCACAGACCCAGGATCAGCAGTCAGAGAAAGCTGTTTGGATACAGCCACCTGGCCTTGAGAGGTGACTGAGAACTATTGGGACTGCAGTACCCTAATACTCTGGAAATAACTCTTTTATTAGATCATTCTCTTAACCATTGGGGTTTCTTAGGTCATTCTCTTAAACATGAAGGTTTTAATCTTTGTTTTAAACACCCTTTGTAAAACAGGAATGGCTACTGATGTCCCTTAGAGTCATGCCAGACCGAAATTCAAAGCAAGACCAGGCCCCAATTTCAAATTGTTTCTGGATTTTGCTTTTCCTGACATTGTGTATCTATCATGGTATATCTATCTACCTAAGTGTCAGCAGGCCGATTCCCTATGGAACGCATGCTACCACTAACGTTTTCAATGTTAACTAGTAAGTGTCGTTAAAAACACTCTTATGTCTACCTTTGTTTTCATAGTCTTTAGAGAGGTCCTAAAATTATGCCAAACCTCTTTCAGATGTAGCAGACAGCATTTTTAATTTTACTTCATATATAAATACATACTCCAGCAGTCAAGTGCAGAAAAGGATAAAAGTCTTGCCAAAGACATGGGAACAAATGATTAATAATAATTTAAATCAAAGAAATTGTATTAAATAACATACGAAAGTAAACTTAAGTGAGTATGATTTGTATGAAGCTGCACAAAAATTGACAAAGATTCCTAGCAATATACCTGTTTCAATTCATTTTCATTCTATTTTAGGTTTTTAAGCTTTATAGTGATGTCATGTATTTTTTTATTTGTACTCAGATAAGTTTTTTAATGTCTGCAATATACTACTAGAAATAATATGCCAGTACCATGAAAAGAATCATATTTGGCCAAAAAATAGAATGTAAAGTCTGGCAGCTACAGTTAGAGACAGATTTATGTCTTTTAAAATATCTGAAAACTATTTGTGGTATGAGCTTTTCTTAGTTACTTCTTCTTTAGTCAGAAATAAAAATAAAGGATGATACCATGAATATAATGACATTAATGGAAATTGTGTCATTGACTTCAGTGGAGATAGACTATACTTGAGATGGCTTTTGTTTAGGGCTTCCCATTTTCTCCTAAAGCACAAAAAGTAGGAGCTATGTTTGATGTACTTTAACCTTGACAAAAAACGTATTTTCATAACAACTCTAGTTTTAATGACTAGTGTAATCGCTGAACATTCAAGATAAAATGGTAATCTCTACATGATGTATTTGCGTATATTCTACCACCCATAAGCTTACTGCTTTTGCAAAAATCACAGAGACCCTCTTCATTAAAGAGTTTGGAAAGACAACTGGAAAGAGATAGAGACAACAATCGCTTATTGTTAATACTATATCTAATACAACTTAGAAAGAAACAATTTACTGTTTTATTTCCTCAAGAATAGCCTGGAAACAAACTCTAGCCCTGAGGACATGATCACCTGTAGTTACCCACTGGCGTCAAGTGGAAATTGAGTTACTGTAACGCTATGAATGGTGCAGTGTAATTCCCCAGTTAGATCAGGTCAACTGGCCAGAGCTGTGGGCACGTAGAAAAAATCTTCCAGCTACTGTTTTTTTTGCCAGCCTGACCATATCAAGGGATGTGATCTTGGGAACTATGCTCTAGGTGACCCTGCTTGAGCAGGGAGGTTGGACTAGATGATCTCCAGAGGTCCCTTCCAACCTAAACGATTCTGTGATTCTGTGATTTTGTTTTTCATACATGCTTTAATTTACGTGTGAAGGCTTAATCAAGAGATAAGGTGGGTTCAGCATGGCTTTCTGGCATTGTTTTTTTTCTCTCAGGTACTGATTTATATCATATTCCACATTTGTCACTGAGGCCAAAAAAATCAACGTGATTTCATAGAGAAAAATGTGCTTTTTCCATGGGTACTCATAAGTTAGAAGGGATGTTCCAAGACAGAGAAGAGTATTTGAAAAGTTGATAGTCTTAGGATGATTCTTTTGGTTAGAAATATATTTAGCTGCTCAGTTTAGCCCATGTATTAGAAATCTTCCTGGATTCCTCATCGGTGCTATATTTTCATAAAGGAGGTCTGCCCAGAAGTAATGCTTTCTTTCAACTCCAGCTGCCTAGGAAAATCTAATTCATCCTGGCAGATTACAACTTGGCCACAGCTATGCATACCTTTATCTGTCTTGGCAATTGATCCATCTAGGTATGAAGCTTGGAAATTCTAGCTAGCACTCTTTCCAAAGGCATTTGGTGGCCTGATTCCAACTTATCTAAATACTAAAAGGTCATACAATCAAGGCTTCCAATAATGATAAATTTACTTTGTACAGGTTTCTCAGACTGTAGAGAGCCCTCATCTAGAGACTAGGGCCCATCACAAAATAAATAATATTTTATTCTGCCTCATTTTCCTTTGATACTTTTTTCTTTAACTCAGAGTAGTTTTATGTGTTCATGCGTAAGTGTATATACAGAGAGGTACATAGATATAGATATATGTAACGCAAAAGATCCCAAAATACAGTACACCAATCTCCCATCATTCAGGGTCTTAAAGAAAGGATGGAAATATATGGAAGATGTTAATCACATTATTTAATCTATCAATGACAGATTCTTAGATATTACAATGACATTGATGGTAAATGAAGTAGCACAGAGGAGAATGGAATAGGAAGGATGTTAGAACTTTGTCTTTAAATAGGATCCCATAATTTGTCCCAAGCGCTTCAGCCAAGCATAATTCCTCCAGCGCTTCTCCCCTTCTTACTCTGAGTGGTTTGGAAAGGGATGGAAAATATTTCAGAACTCATCACTGAGCGTGCAGGCACAGTAACAGTCTTGAATAAGGGTAAAGACAAGGTTTTGTGGTCTGTATTCTTTTTACTAACCAGCTATTATAGGAAGAAAATAGTAGAAAAATAGTTCTGCACAGATGATACCAAGGACCAGGAAAAGAGCACAAAGTGCTCTTCGAGAGTCTCAGCCTCTCTAGTGTAGTCCCACAATCAGTAATGCAAAATTTAAAACCTGTGCATTCTGTCTTTATGTCACTGATAAGAATGTTTATTAAGTTATTATTATGTTAGATTATTTTAAACATTAAGAAATATGTACATGACAACTATTGCCAGATAAAATATGGCATTTTAATGTATTCTGTATTTATATATGAAATATCTTTTAGTTAACGTTTTTGAGTTGTGGCAGTGGTGTCTCCAGATAATTTTTTGTCTGTGAATAGAAATTCAATAGGCAAAACGGCACAGACCTTTACTACCGACTATTCTGACATGACAGAGTGTTTCACTGTCAAAGAACTATCATTTACAGTAGTAATCATCAGTAATTTTACTAAAATACTGAGGTATTGTAGGCTAAGAACATTTGACAGATTACAGGGAAAAAAACAGTTTAGTGTCTGTTTATGAAAATGAATTGTCCTGAAAAAGAAATTGATTCTTCAGGGTTCATGGTGTTTAATCGGCAGACAAAATAATTTATAGTTTTATTGCCCAAGTAAATTATCAATAGGTAATTTTATATATTGCAAAGATATTCTTAACTCTTCAGTTTCTGCACTTAATAAACCAGAGCTAAAATTAGATAATGTTAAAACCTGCTGTGTCATAAATTACTGGCTCAGTACAGCTGCACACAAGAAATTTACCCAGATGGTTCTACAATAATATTTGACTGCAAGGCCGTGCTTAGATCCGTGTCACTGTAGATAACTGAATTTATTTAAAGGAGAAAAGAAAACCAGCGATGTCTGCAGAATATTATTCTCATTCTTGACTCCTTGCTAGCATCTTCTTCTGTTTCATCCTGTCTGCACAAACCTGCAATCATTGAGTTTCAGGCAGCATGCTCTTTAATGTGAAAATTGAAATAGGCTGAGAAGATTACTTTGAAACTCAGGTACCACAGGATTGTGCTTGGCAGTGTGATATGATGCAATTCAGAAACAGATAGTTGTAGTGCTGCTTAAATTGTGGACGTATGGAATGGGATCAAAACAGTCGAGCAGGCATTGTGGGAATGCTGCCAAGAGGATCTTACAGGAGAGTGTTTCATTGTCACCTTCGCTTCATGGAGATAAAAGCTTAGCGGGGAGCAAGTGAATAGTTCTGGTGCTGATTACAGAAAGCAAGAAGAGCTCCAGGAGGTAGTCTGAAAAACAGTAGGCTAAAGGTCCTAAGTGGTGCTCTGCTACTTTGGAGGCTTTCATCCTCTGTCTAAATTTCATTATTGATAACACCATGGTGAGTATTGCGTTTGTGCGAGGAACTGTCTATTCTTCCTATCTTCACTATGACTAAACGGCTAATGGCACTTAGTGAATTGGCATTCAGATGATCAAAACATATAGATATTTAAAGATATAAATTTAAAATGAAGAACTATATTTACATTTCTTTCTATATTTGAGAGAAGATAATTCTGCTTTCCAGACACTAAACACTCAAGTTACGACAAATGCAAATGTTATTAGGGTAAGTCATCTCTTATGTGCAATGCACATGAATACAAGTATTCTTTTTTCTTTGATATTGAGAAAAAAAAAGAGTGAAATGGACTTTAAACCTTCTTCTTACTAACACATATTATTACTCAGGCTGCTTATGTACTAAATACTAAATACATGTACCTCATGACCTACCTCATTCTCTCATGACATGAAAAAAAGGACTGGAAAGCCCTTTGACAGAAAACATTGAGAGCAGCCACAATATGAAGACTTCCATCTTATCATACCTGTCTTTGCAGACAAAGTAGAGCATGTGCAACTGAAAAGATAACATAGTATTGACCTCCTCTGTAGGCACAGAAAAGAGATGATTAAAAAGTATGATGGAGGGAGAAAGACTTCCAAGGAGTCATTCCTTTAAATATACAAATGAATTATCTCCCTCTAGGCTAAAATCTTACAGGGAATATTTCTCCCTTTCAAGAGTAGCATAGATCTGAGTGAAACTTAAATAAAATGCAGATTGACTAAAAATAATGAAAAGTGATTTAACCAGGAAGAAATTTTTACAGCAAATTTTCATATGAAGCACTGACTCTGAGGGAAAAGGGAATCTTAAATCAAAAGACATTTTTTGGGTAGTTGTCATTCTAATGCACATGACATCTTTAAAAACCATGAAGAAGCAGATCAGTTCATTAAAAATGCTGTACTTATCCCTTCTGTAATATAGCCTTACTGAAAATTTTTTCCCTAAAATTTGAAAATATTGATTTAGATTTTCAAGTAAATTCATATTTCCTTAAAATTCTGAAGACATCTTTTATAGTTGTGCTTCTCACTTTTCAGTCGTAACAAATTCTTATTGCTCTCGAATGGAATGGGACGAATGACATTTAGCATTTTAATTCTGGGGGAATGCAATGACATCTCCACCCTTTCTGCACTCAGATGGCCAAGCTCAAGACAATATAAATGTTCTTAGGTTAGCTAGGGCACTAACATCTAAATTCTGCAGTCCTACATGGATCCTAATTGTTCTAAGTCCGAATCAGGGGCTGCATCATTTTAGGTTGCAGCCTGAAGTTCCTGAGCCAAGTTTCACAGTGCACGTAGCTAAAAGGTACTGGGAGCCCCTATCTTTCCAATCACTTTCAACCACAAATATGAGTTCTTCTTCCTTTGGCAAGAAAAGGCCGTACCTCAATATCAGACTTCTTATATCTTTTCCAAATATGTCCAATTACATGTTAAACATTCCCTCCAGTTTTCTTACAGTTATAGTAGATAGTTCCATGAAAAACTCAGCTAAGGGTTCAGTAGCAGTTAAAAACAGCCAAAAATGCAAAATGAAGGTAAATCGTAAGGATTATTAAAATAGAAATAGGGAACAAATCTGAAAAAAATAATATGTACCTCCTATTTGAATACAGAGGTGGCCTCATCTTACAAAAGGTATAGTGGAACAGGAAAAGCTTCACAGAAGGCTTACAGGAATAATGAAAGTCTCTAAACATTTCTGTTACTATCTACTTTTCTCAGTTTATCAAAGTTAGCTATACTGTAATCCAGCAGTTTTTTCCTGTCTTTTCTCATTGCATATGGTCATTTATTCTCAACAAAATTAAGTTAAAATATTTTCAGTAAATACTTCAAGAGGATAAAATGATCTCTGATTTGTTTCCTAAACTAACACTTAAACCTCTTATGTTCTATCATGCCAAACATTGTAGGCAATGTATATGCCACATCTATAAGGAAAATTCAGGTAAAAATATAAGGGAAAGAGCTGGTAAGATGTTATTTCAAGGACACCCCCATGCACCTACAAAATACAGATTTGTATACCAAATAAATTAATATTAACGAGTAAATGAAGTAAAAATGGTCATTAGTATTTTTTATTTTTAATCAGAGTTGTGCAGGGTGTAGGACTAATGAGTGAGAGTACTTTACCCAAATATATACATCCACAGTATAAACATCTCTACTTGAGCTGGCTTTGAAGGTTCCCTGTATAGCTAGTGAAGAGAACAAAGTATACCTGAGCTATAATTATTCTCATCATTGAATATCTAAAACCGCAAAAGTGATTCTTATTCCAAAATTTTCTGTCTTTTTCCACCGACTACAAAGGGAGCCCAAGATGGCCAGCAAAGATGCAGATGTCTACAATATAGAAATAAAGTGTCGAAATTAGTCCCACCCAAAGCCCTTCTATTTGAAGTCGCTATGAGAATTTGACTATGTCAGTCAGTTTAGGAAAAAAAATGTACGTGTAATTCAGTTCACCTATTAAATAAGCAAATAACTAAGTAGAACATATTGATGAGCACTATGGGAGCAGGCCTCCCTTTCTAGCCACCGCAGTCCTGCTGCCCTCCTGCTGCTGGGCAGACCGGCCGGAGGAAGACTCTGAGGGCAAGTCTTCCTCTTTCTGCTCATCACAAGCAAGCAGATGTCATCGTGACTGCCCGTTTTGTACTAACCCAGCAGATGGGGTGCTAGGTGAGACATGGGTATAGCTAACTGACCAAGAAGCCTTTCTGGCTGTAAGTGATGGCTGAGCTTAGGAAGGAACCTGGTACCCTGATGAGGATGCTTTGAGGTAGGCGGAGGCCATAAAGCAACTCTGATGCACAAAGCAAAGCAATTCGTCAATTCTAGGTAGGCCCAGAGATTGAGAGCGCTGCACAATAAACCTTCAAAGTATCTCTGTCAGACCTAGGCATCAAAATTATCCTTACCTGAAGACATTTAACAGTCTTGAATCCTGATTCAAATAAGTATCTAAATGCTCAGCTATTTCTCCAGAAGAAGGGCTGAAATGATGGAAGTATCTAATGCTGTTATTGAGAGCATTCTTAAAAGCCTATTCAAGACCATGTAAAAGAGATCCACATATTTTAAAACCCAAGGAAAAGTTCACCCTTCTGTTCCAAATGCAATCACCACTGCTTTTTATCTGCCTTTTAGTAATATTATACAAGTAGAGTGAAGTAGTTCAAGTAATGTAAAATATCTCCACATAAATTTCCCTAGAGAACGACCATATAGGGAGGGAAAGATCAGATGAATCAGATAGTCACATAGCTGTGGGTGCATCAGGACATGCTTAGTGCATTATCAGTGCATACAGTAAGAGAAACTGCGTACAAATGACTTGCACCTTCTTCATTTTTCTCTTCTCTTCTTCATCTGTGATATATTCTTTTCCATTATTGCTTTTCATATTCCTGTTTGCTCATACTGAGTTACTGCATTTTTGCAGAGTTTAGTCTCCACTGATATCAGTATGGTTTCTCCAGCACAGTGCTGGTGTAGCACAGAAATGGACTGAGCCATTAATGTTCATTTCTCTCCATCTCTTTCATTTTAGTTTGTTTATTTCAGTCAGCGTTTTCTTTGTTCTTTTCTTTCTTTCAGCTCTTGTGCCAAATTCTTCATCTGTCTCTCTCTGTTTCTCAATGTATCCATCTTCTTCTTTTTCCACTTTCCTGTCCTAGTATTTATCTATGTTCTTTTCCTTGTACACAGAGAGCTCTTTCACAGGTGATTTGTATTCATAAGAATCTGAAAGACCATCTCAGCTTTAGCTTTCTTTCAAAAGAAAGCTTCTATACCTTCCTGTTTATTTTGTTGCTTTTTTAAGATGGCTTGTTCTCTTTATTGAATATATTCGTAAACAGTACCTTTAGTGGCATTAATATAGCTTGCTTACATGTACAGTAGGCTCTTCAGCATATGACTGTTTGAATGCCAAGAAGATTGATGGTAGAATTTGTAAGATTGAAGACACTTCCAAAATACTAAATCCCCCAAAGTGAAAAAATAGATTTATAAACATATAGTAGGAGAAGTAAGTAAAAGTTGAAATAAATTTGTGTTTCAGCCTTCCTTAAAAGATTTTTCACAAATCATTCTAAAACATACTATAAATCCATTTGGTTAGTTGCAATTCAAATGCACTACTTCCATCACTTTCTAAATTTATTCCGAGTACAAAACTAAGTGGCGTATGGATAAGGTCTGAAAACTATAGGTAAAGATTACCTTCAGGTCCTGCCAGCAGTGATATTTTGTGCCACTTTGACAATCAAGTTATGAAATCTCTCCCACTAAGATGCACTTTACTGGAGCTGGAACAGGGACGTCACTTTCAATGAATAATATGTCTGATCACGCAGGATTTGGATTTCAAGATTTTTCCATGCCTATTCTGATTTCTGAAGATTTACACTTTGTTTTCTGAAGATTTACATATTGTTTTAATCTTTCAGTGAAGTCTACCTACTAAAATGCAAATACATTTCAGCTGGTGAGATACTTACAAAAGAGTCACTGTAATTATTCACTGTTAATTATTTGTGGAAGGCAATGATAGACATCTAGTCTCTGGGGAAATTTAGAGTTATAATTAGTTTTGGAAAAATGTGCTATCCATTTTATAAGAAGGATTATGAGGTATGATCATATGTTCTTTACTATGCAGCGGAATTCATCTTAATTGCTGAAGGGTTAAGTCTTTGGTCTGTTATTATGGAGGCAGTGTGAGCTGGTAACGATGGCACTGGGCTGGGAGCCATAGGTTCTAGTCCTAGCACTGCTACTCTCTTACTTCTTAACCGTCAACAACTCACATCACCAGCGTTTACCTTCTTTTCCTTCTTCTATATTTCAAGTTCCTTTTGGGCTAATTACTTATCTCAATTACAGAATCACAGAATCACAGAATGGTTGAGGTTGGAAGGGACCTCTGGGAATCATCTAGTCCAACCTCCCTGCTCAACCAGGCTCATCTAGAGCATGTTCCCCAGGACCCTGCTCAGATGGCTGTTGAATATCTCCAGGGAAGGAGACTCCACAACCTCTCTGCGCAACCTGTGCCAGTGCTCACTCACCCACACAGGAAAGAAGTTTTTCCTCATGTTCAGATGGAACTGCCCGTGGTTCAGTTTCTGCCCGTTGCCTCTTGTCCTGTCGCTGAGCACCACGGAGAAGAGTCTGGCCTCATCCTCTTGACACCCTCCCTTCAGATACTTGGACATATTGATCAAATCACCTCTCAGTCTCCTCTTCTGCAGGCTCAACAGGCCCACCTCTCTCAGCCTTTCTTCATAGGAGAGATTCTCTACATAGTGTCTGCTAAATTCTCATTTTAGATTTTCACATCATGCAACTGAATAATTATTCTCAGATTTATTATATGTGACCACTGAAATCTGAATCTCATATTACAATTTTGCTTTTGTTACATAGCTGATAAAAGAAGTTTTTTATTTTAGCATGATTCATGCTGAAGTGTTCTATTTAAAATTTTCAATTTCATTTCACATATTGCTTCACTGGACTTTTTTTCAGTCATTTGTGACTTACAATTTTATTTTAATGCTTTCTTTTAGGATAGATAGTGGTGAAGCAATTAGTAAGTACATAGTGTTTTTTGTTTAACTTGCATCACCTCGCATCAACTTTTACCAACAGATCTCCCCCAAGCCTGTACAACTCTTGACTTGCAACACTTTTACACGTTGGACCTCAAAATCATTTCTAATGTAATGGTCATATTTTATTCCTTTTCATCCTTCAGCCCAAACATCATTATACATGCAGTGCCCATTTCATTCAAAATAAATGAATAAATAAAATATCAACTAGCTATAAAAGCCCAAATGAATTAATGTACTCTATGAGTATCTTAAGATTTACCATGAGTTCTTATTTGCTAATGTGAGAAGAATTTTGGAAATGAATATGAAATTCAAACCAATACAGAAAGAAAAATAGAAAACACAAGATTGTCATTTATCATACACAAGTGAGTGAAAAGACAGAAAACAAAGTTATTGCATGGGTAAAGATGTGTATATATCTATATATATGTCTATCTATAGACGTGAAGAGCCTGGCTTTGTCTCCTCAGCCTCCTACCTGTAGTCACTGGGGGCTGCTGTGAGGTCCCCCGAAGCTGTCCCTTTTCAAGGCTGCACAAGCCCAGCTCCCTCAGCCTCTCCTTGTGGAGCAAGTGCGCCAGCCCCCTGACTATCTTGCATGGGGCAAGTCTGCTGGACTTCTGCAAATATCAGCTTCTCCTGCTGGGGGTCCCCGACTGGACACAGGATCCCAGAGCTGCTTTAACAAGTGCTCAGTATATGGAAAACATTGTTTCCCTCAATCCTTAACAGTGCTTCTACAGATACAGCCCAGCATGCTGTTATCTTTCATCACTGCAAAAGCATACTGCTGATTCATGTATGGCCTACGGTCCATCAGGACTCCTTCTACTTTTCCTTCGAGTTACTGATAATTTACCTATAGATGCAGTTTTCCAGCTCTCCACATTTTTAGGTTTACTTTTTGAAGAAGGAGGAAAATGAGAGGTACTTTTGTGAACTGACTTTATTAAAGTGAGATGATGTCTTCTTGAATGACTTCGCAGATTTATATTTTCCCACTAAAGTTAAATTTTCTATCTGCAATTTTCTTCTTCTGTACAAACCAATTTTGAATTTTTCTGGTCTTTACGTGAAATTTTTCACACTTTCACATGCTTTATAGATTAATTTATTCCACTTATCACCTAGCAATGCAAATGTAACCGGAAACATCTACTATTCAATAACTTTCACTTGGCTTAGCACAATCCATTGCGCTCTACATCTTTACTGTGACTTTTAGTATTTGATTTTAGTATCTTATCGGTATGGTTGGAACTGCTGCATTAACTTGTGATCTGTGAGTCCGAGCATCTCCAAACAGGCCCTTAGCAAGCTCTGGGGAGCCTGAAGGTGTGTTTGGTTGTTTTATGTGTTCAAAGTTTTTGCATATTCTTGACAACTCTGTATCAATATACTATTTACCTGTGAACATTGATTTTAAGTGGAAGAAATTAATTATAAGGCACTACTCCGAACTAGGCCTTGACTCATTAACACTGCTTGCTTAAAATAAAAACTATGGTTGAATTCAGTTTCTAAGTCACTGGGGGAGACTAAGATTCTTTCCTGTGTCAGCGAGGGACAAATTCCCAATATGGGTCACCTAATTGGAGTACAATCTTGCTTGCAGGGTTGCTAAGGAAGGGAATAGGCGCTAGGAAATAATCCTGGCTGCTGAGCAGTTTTACACTTTCTATTGGGCAGGGAGAAGTGGAAGGACTGAACTGCAGCTGTGTGTATGTGTACGTATGAGGGGAGAGAATGAGATTTCAGTGGGGCGCTAACTTTGCTGCAACCTTTCCTCTTCCCCAACTCTCAATAAGCTTCTGCCTCCAAAACGATTTCACCCTAATACTGCCTGGCTATTGTCTCTTTGCAACAGAGCTTACTCTAGAGGTCTCTCTTATAGAACTTATTCTAAAGATCTTTGGATTCAAAAACTCTGAATCAAGAATTTTTTGCTTAAAACTCACTAAGTATAGTAACACGTCAAGTGCGAAGATGATATGGGCGAAGTGTCTGCTAAAAGGTCGGTGCTCTTGGGAATAAGGATTTTTTAGCGCTGCAAGTGAACAGATTCTCTGTCTATTAAAATTCCCTTTAGTGAGAAATCATCAGCTGGGATAAATCAGAATATCTGCTCTGAAACAGTGAAGCAGAGCTGGGGTTTATGTATAACTGAAGGTACGGTCCCGCATAATTCTTTGCATTTTGCTTAGCATAGGACATGATGTGCATGTCCAGTGAACAATAAGTGCAGGAACTGGTCACTCGTGGATGAATACGCTTTACTGTATCTTTATAAAAACCTGTACCACTTTTTAATCCTAAAAGGAACATTCTTATCCAAAGTATATACCAGTTTTTCATTTGTAAGAAAATTTTAAAGAAATTTCAGGAACTTTATCAACAGTATATTCAACCAATGCATGTGTACATGTATGTCCGCATTTCAGTAGTTAGGATGTGTTAGAAGTATTTTATTACACTTCATAAGGTATTGTTGACATCTTATTTTTATTACTGAAAATTGGATAACAGAATTTTCTGTTCTGGCCTCATTGCATCTCAAATTCTGCCGTCTAGGAATCACAAGACCTGAGAAATCCAGTGAAGTTTCTGTTCTAGTCACTGCCTAAGCTACCAGCACCATGTGTAACCTTGGGTAAGAAACTTGACCTTTTATGCCTCTGCTCAGCTGGAAAATTACTTTAAAGCAGAACTTCAGCTTTAATCAGATGTCTCAGTTGAAATGAGCATATATAAACTATGGACATATGCAAACTATTGTGCTCTTGGAAACTTTCAAGTACAATGACAGAATAAAGATCAAGGCTGAGATATTGAAAGATATTTGGGCATTTCATTGCTCACCTCTGCAAAGCCGAGGAACAGACGCAAAATGAGACTTAGGCAACAAAACTGAGAGTCATCATTTGCCAACGACATATCTTAAAGTTAGCTCTCCAAATCCAGATTAATCACCTTCACTGACCTTTATGGTCATGATGAGGAACAGGGCCTCAGTGTGCTAATTACAACTGCATCCTAAAGAATATTTAAGCACATGCATTTTTCCTGCATATTTAAAATTCCCAAATAATGTTTCTTTCAATCCTTCCCCTTCATCATTTCAAAATAAAATTTATAAACAGAATATAGAGTGAAAGTTATTACAGAAGTAGAAAGACAAAGGCAGATGACAGAACAGAAAACCCAGCTTAAGTTCATCAGCGTGTGGGTAATGACTGTTCCCGCAAAAGAAATTAAAAATCAAACATATACCAGAGGCTAAAAAATATTTCAGTGCTGCCAGCTTTCCTGATTTTTAATAAATCTCACAGCGATTGGCCTTGTTCGTAAAGCCCACATCTTGAAGTACCTGGACTTTGTGATTTGAGAGAAAGATAGTAGTAACTGATACAAGCCTCATTCAGTGACAAAGGGCAAATAAAAAGAAAGACTACTTTTCATTCTCATGTGCTTCAAGCCAATCACGTTATTTGGGAGATTTTGTCTTTCACAGTACTTCAGGTTGACCATACAATGAATGATATCTAACAGCATGAAAGTAAAAAGTAAGAAAGATAAGAGCTCTGGTCACAAGGAATGCCTTGAGTTCCTATGACAACTGAGGACAGTTAGCAGGCTGGAGAAGAATCTCATCCTATATATGTGCTACTTAAACTGATCAAAGAGGAATTTTCCTTTTATTCTTGAATTTTCATTCAGAATTAGTTGCTTGCTATCAAGTGGAATACTAATAACATACAGTACCATAAAAAAAGCTGTGGTTACAGCTTGGGATGGCTTTGTGAATAATGTAAAACTTTCATTCCACAAAAGTAATTAATAAAGCTACCAAAGGGAGAAAAGTTCTGCATGTTTATTCATTTATTTTAGCTTCCTTTGCTTTTAACAACCGTAGATTATAAATAGTTCACTGTACAGAGCTCAGGCTAGGCTGATAAATTTCATGGGTTTGTCATGGTGAAAATATTAAATTTCATGCTTTGTCACAGATTAATAGGAAAACTATATTAAAACTATGCAGACAATTTATATAATTTAAACTGAATTCCAGAGGCATGCTTATAAAAAAAACCAGAATAAAGCAATAATTTAAACAGAAAAAGAAAATGTGTCTGGAGTATAGGTTCGCAGTACAATATTGACACATGTTGGAACTTCTCTGTGGTAAAATGGAGACTAATATGCTGGGCTTGCCCGTGTTATACACACACATTTACTGAAAAGAAGGGGCATTATATCGTCTCATACTTTCTGTGTGATTTATCTCTCTTACATACCTAAATGTTTGTCGTCTAACTCGAAGATTACCGCCCTAGGTTCCTTGTATGGTCAGTAAAGAGAAATACGTATTTCCTGAAAGTGATTCATCTCCCCCATCTCAACCACCAGTTTTAAGGTGATGTGAATTGCTTTCTGGATTTTTCTGGAAGAACCTGCTCTAATGAGGCTAATCACAGAATCACAGAGTCACAGAATGGCCAAGGTAGGAAGGGACCTCTGGAGATCATCTTGTCCAGCTCCCCTGCTCAAGCAGGCTCATCTAGAGCATAATGCACAGGATCGCGTCCAGGCAGGTTTTGAATATCTCCAGCAAAGGAGACTCCACAGCCTCTCTGTGCAACCTGTCCCAGTGCTCACTGTCTCAGCCTTCTCTTCTCCAGGCTCAACAGGCCCAGCTCTCGCAGCCGTTCTTCAGAGGAGACATGCTCCAGTCCCCTCATCATCTTCGTAGCCCTCTGCCAAACTCCCTCCAGTAGTGCCGTGTCTCTTTTGGACTGGGGAGCCCAGAACTGGACACAGTACTCCAGACGTGGCCTCCCCGGGGCTGAGGAGAGGGAGAGCATCACTTCCCTCCACCTGCTGGCAACACTCTGCCTGATGCACCCCAGGAGACCATGGGCCTTCTTGGCCACAAGGGCACACGGCTGCCTCACGCTCAACTTGTTGTCCACCAGCACTCCCACGTCCTTCTCTGCACAGCTGCTTTCCAGCAGGTCAACCCCCAGCCTGTCCTGCTGCCTGCCGTTCTTCCTTCCCAGGTGCAGCACCCTGCACTTGCCTTTGTGGAACTTCAGGAGGTTCCTCTCTGCCCACCTCTCCAGCCTCTCCAGGTCCCTCTGAATGGCAGCACAGCCCTTTGTGCGGTGTCAGCCACTCCTCCCAGCTTAGTATCATCAGCAAACTTGCTGAGGCTGCACTCTGTCCCTCCATCCAGGTCATCGAGGAATACATTGAACAAGACTGGACCCAGGACTGACCCCTGGAGGACACTGCTAGCTACAGGCCTCCAACTAGAGTCCGTGCCACTGATCACAACCCTCAGAGTTCTGTTATCCTGCCACTTTTCAGTCCATCTCACTGTCCACTCATCTAACCCACACTTCCTGTGTTTACCTAGGATGGTTACCATAGGAGTCAGTGTCAAAAGCCTTAATCTCACACTTTATATAGATATGTGGGACAACTGACAAGCCAGACTGAGGATTTTTTTTTATAGAAAACATTTGGAAAGTGCTGAATAAGATACTGGTAGAATACAAGGACCAAACCAAAGTGAATCTATTTTTATTAATCATGTGAATAATGAATTAGTATTTATCTGTATCTGGATACCTTTAAAATTATCAATGACTCAGGAGAAAAACTATGCTATAAGCAGCATAGAAGAACGTTAAATTATTTGCAACAAGGAGTCATGGAAAAGGCCTCGATGTGGCAAACACTGAATTCCATATGACTGAAAGATATATCCCAGTGTTTCCTATGTTGCATGTGTTTCACACAAAATATTTCTCCATAACGATCTCTCTTATTTTTCTTATTGGGATTGGGATTGTATATCAGCACAGCACTATAGCTTTTGCTGTGTTAGTCACTTTGAAGTTATACAAGACATGACATGTATTTTATCTCTACTTTCTGCTATATCCTCTCTTTGTGATATTTAATATTTTCAGCTCTTGCTTTCGGCACTACTGTTCTCAACGTACCGTCAAGCTCAGCCTCATCAGTTGCAGCAATAATCATATCTTCAGCAATTATATCTTCCCTGGAAGTATCACCAAGTGCTTCATAACTCTTTTTCTACAATATTTCACTGACACTTTTAATCTCAAATGGTAATCTACAAAGCCGATAATGTCCTCCCGGAGTGTTAGAGGTACCTAAAAAGAGACATACCTATCTAATTTCACCTGCCAGGCCTCATCTTTCTTATTTGAAGTTGTAACAAGTTGCTTGGCTGCTAATTGATGTTGCAGATCTTCTGATGTCAGTATGAAGTGGTGATATTAGGAAAGGTGGTGTTCAACCTTCCAGTATTAAGCATACTTTTTGATTCCTTTTTTGGTTTTGAGGGTTTTTTTTCTGATCCACTCAAACTGCTGATGCATTCTCTTGTGATATCAGCTTTCTTGATTCTTGTACTGGCTGAGGACCAAATTTTGCCACTCTTCGACTCTTGAGTCATGCTTAATTCCCTAACTAGTCCCTCAACTTTACTCCTGATTATAGTGAAACTACTCATGCAGCTTAACAACTGGATTTTAAGTATTCAAGTACAGCAGAAAGTATCTTACTGCAACCACATAAAACTGATACAACATTTATTTCAACGTAAATGTGCTGAGGCACTCCAGTTTCTTTAAATATATCAAGATAAACTTTGATAATTTCTGCTCTGAGTATTAAATTTATCACTGAATGCCTCACTCACCTACATGCTCAAAGTGTTATAGAGGGTCATTCGGTTATGAAAAATTGTAATTTGCCCTTGCTTTTCTGGTTGCCACTTTCAGCTTCATCTCTCCTTCTGATTAAGCAGGCTAAATCTTCTGCTAATATATGTAGATGAAATATCACTCTGTGCTTTCCCTTATAAACAATTAGTTTTTGTGGCTTCTGAACTGTTGTGCCTTTTTGAGCACGTTAGAGACTGCTGTGCTTGTTTGAACGTTTATGTCCTGTCCGAGTGTGTTGGAAGGGGGATCACAAGGATTTAACTTTAGACTTGCATTTGTTTTATTTTCTCCTTAAGCTCTCCTGGTTTCATTTCTGCCCTAGCATCAGTGCTATGCCTACTCAGATCATGAAGCAAACTTTAATTCTGTACGGGCATGGAGGCTCCAAAGAGCTCAATATTTTAACTATTTGCATTGCTTGCTTTATAAAATGTCTAATCATTGCTTTCCCCTGCACCCCCTCCTAGTTTATAGCTAGGCTTTTCCAACACTATTGCACATGCTAGAAGTCTTCTGACATTAGTATGTTCCGTACTCCTGTTCACATACAGTTAAGATGATTACTTGGGAATATATATTACTTCCAAAGACAGAATGCATCAGATAAGTTAGTACCTTTTCATGAATGAGTAGACAAGATTTTATTAAGAACAGAAGTAACCAAGAGGAAGGAACAATTTCTACAGACAGTAGAAAGTATGAAAATGTCACTTGATAACTACTAGGGATTCTCCCTTTGGGCCTCAGTTAGAAGGATATAAGACTTGAGATCTTTAAATGCAAAAAATAGTCATTACTGATGGTAACAGAGAGCAGGCAACTTTAGCATATTTAGTAAAACAAAGAGTTTCTTTTATACCTAAGCTGTTTTATAAATCGCTATAACACTTGCCTGACAGGTGCTCCATCCACTTGTTTCCGAGCAAGCCGCTGTCTCTTATAAGACTCTCCGGACAATAAGCAGAAAACATTCTCAGTCTTGAATGTCTACTATCCTGGAAAATATCTGGAACTGACAGTTGGTCTATCTGTTTGAAAAATAGAGTAGTGCTGGGAGATCACTTCCCCCAACAATTCTGTAGGAAGCCATATTACAGCCATATACCACTTTCTCACTCATCTACTAATGATAATGATGGCTGTGATTTAAAGATGACGACCAATACACAGAATTAGGTGCTAACAGCAAAGAAGGTTCGTGCAATGGAGTGGTGGTACTTCAGCTGACAAGAGGAGGTAAAACTGAAAATAGAAGACTGTGACAAAACATTGGATGAACAAAGACCAGAACTCTTACAGAACAGATTCTCTTTATTCAAGAGCTAAATAAAGACACATACCCTGGCATAGCTAGGAATATTCGGGAATGAAAAGTAGACATGTTTTTGCCAGGTTCAGGATGACGGAGGACAAGATAAAAGACCATTGCTATGGAAAGGAGGAAGGGAGGCTGAAACAAAAGGAGGATCTTGTGAAAGTGCTGTCAAATGTTTCCCAGGTTATTCATGATTTCCTTCTCCCCAGTGCTTCCACAGAGAGCAGCTTCAGAAATCTTTTTGTACCATTATGGCTTTTTTCTCTGGCATGGAGATGTCCTTGTGTTTATCCTCAAAGAAGAAATTTTTTGGAGCTTTTGATGTCAGCATTCAACTCTGGTTAACAATACTACCCTGGCTGTCATGTGCGGAAATTATTTAGGCAGATGTATGGGATACCTTGGATCTGCTGAGGCTCTGATAACTTTAGAACTCTTTTACCTTTATCCTTTACTTCCTCTTCTTTTCTATGGAAAACTTTGTAGTTTCTGAGCCAATCAAAAGGTTTCTGAAAACTTTCTGCAGAAGATAGTTTCTAAAGGGTTGGATCTTCCCTGCTAAAACAACGAGAGCCAGAAACCATGCTTACAGTGCTAGTCACTCCACAATAAAAGTATAACCCTCCTTGGCATCTTTTCATGAAAGCTCAACTGGCTCTATAAGGATTGGCCATTATAAATCTCTGGGCTTTAAGAGGAAAGGTTAGGAAGGCTCATAAGCAAAATGTGAGTGTAAATCATTCTAATGATTTTCTACAAAAGTGAGAAAGTTTATAGTTTTGCTAGTAAATCGTAATTCTGCAGTAATTTTCTCAGCTTTATTGGATCAGTTTTTCTGTAAAAAGTGAAATTGCTCTCATATGATCTGTTAAGTACAGAGAAGGGTAAGGAGGGTAACCAGCATCATCTAAGGCGGCAAAATTTCTGTCAGTCTGCTTTAGGTGTTTAGTTTAGCAGAAGCCTTATGTTTATTCTTACCACAATAAAAGAATGAATGCTCCAATATTGTTTTTGTTTGCCTGTCTGCTACTACTTGTTCTTATTTTATATGATGCTGGTGATGTGTAATTTACCACACATGCAGTATTATTCCACAAATGTGACATTTATGTTCCCACATATGAGACCACTGGACACTTTTCCATAGAGGATTTCAAAATTTCCAGACATAACAATCAGGTTTTCAGAAGATCCAAGCACCCACTTGGAGGATTCCAGCAGACACTCCTGGAATAGTCACTTGACAGCCATCTATAACCAGTTTCAGATATTGTCATAAATTTAAATGAGAGGCCAGTACAGTGTATTCAGTATCACTGGATGTTCCAGAACATACACACAACGGAAAAACCCAACCCTTCAGAAGTGATTGCGTCAGAACAGCAGCACATTTACTCCAAAAAACAAAAATTCTAAACCAGTGAGACAAGTTCAAAATGACAACACTGTGTAAGATAGGCTATATCTTCTTTTAAAAGAAAATCAACAATTGAAAGAAAAAAGGACTCATTAAGTGCTGATTAAATGTGACTGTGATCTGCAGATATTTAACTGTGAAACGGCACAACAAAGATGATGGACATCAGGATCCCCCTATCATGAACAGAGAGACCGTAGCTGCAAAAGCTCAATATTCCCAAAATAGCTCTTCCATGCACATCAAAGTGAAGAGGACAAATGTTAACAGTGAGCTGATTCTGAGGCCAGAAATGTGCACCACAGCAGGTACAGACATCCATTAACTGTATCAGAGGTGATAACAGTGACCTCTCAGCAAAAACTGTTTGCATCTCTGAAGTACCATGGAAACCAGCAAATAAAAGAAGTGTGGTTGCCTTAAGCTGAGGGGCAACTTTAGAGACGGATTGTACGTGTTAACAGAGGGAAAGTTATCATGTTGATGAATGACTTGGTGATAGATAATCTAGAGCTGGAGATAAAAGTGGAAGTAGCCAGATCAAAAGCTACAAGATGTCTAAACTGTTTTGAAGAAAGCATTTTTACGGATGAAAGGAGGTAGGAAAGACTAAGGTATGAAAGAGCTGTGGCTTCCTTAACCCACAGAACTGAATGTTCAACAGATGGATAGACTTACTTAAGTCTCATGCTTTCTTCATTGTCACAATATCTCTCAAAGGCATTATCACAACAAGCCCATTATCACTCTAAGGTAATGCTCAGCATTGCTCATATGCTGGTGATAAGCTTACAGTATTCGTATGGCTGTGTATGAAATTAATCTAATCCAAAAACACATATCTAAAAGGGTCCTGAAGAATCACATCCTTGCTTCTTTTTTTGCTGAATATGAAAGGAACAATATGATTTGATCAGATGCGGCTATCCATGCCATAGTTGTCTGAAGCTAAATGACGCTGGATAGGTGAAAATGCTTTGTTGAGGCTTCAGTTCATCTGAAGATATAACATATGCAAAGCATGCAGTAGCACATAACAGTTTGAAAGAAGATCTAGACATATTCTTGATTTTATTAACAAGGACTATACATATGAAAAAGCATCTGCAAACCAGACTTCCTTCTGTGAACCTAAGTTCAGGTAGAAAAATCATATGAGTATCCAGAAATATTGAGAAACATCATCTTTTTACCTGGATTATATCAGGTGAATGTAACCTTGAAAGATAAGATTAGTGCTAGGTAAATAACCCTTTCTCTTCATATATGTGTATATATATACATTTAATAAACTTACAAACTATGCTGTGAATTTGAGATTTGGTAAATAAGCACCTTAACTTTTATCTCAATGAGATTAAGTAGTGTAGAGGTTTGAGGAGAAAAAAGTCTCTTCAGCATCAACCAGTAATCAAGGAAGCTCCCTGGAATATGACAAGGTGATGGAGTGATCCAGAGCCCAAGGATCTTTAGGGAGAATGTGATATATATGATGTGAACAGGGCGGAAGCTCAGTTAAGACAGAACAACTGAAATAATTCAGTGGGCCAAAATACTGTGTTGGGCTGCCAACAAACATTCACCCTTATGTGTACACTTCCCTAGACTTAGACAATATTAATGGATTGGAGGAAAAAATAAGTGAAAAAGAATATCACTTGACATATCTGGACATGGTGTTCAGTACGCTCCCTCCACTGGACCACAGTCCAAAAAATTGTAGTCTATGTTGCAAAGACTAAGCAGACAATAGTCACAAATATAGAATTGTTTCTGCCAGATGACAGGGTTGGAAAGGGTTGGCTTGCCTGTATGACTGGTTCAGGAAAGTATGACCAACATTTACATGGAAAAAGTACGGTATTAAGGTTATATTATTTGTATGAATTAGTAAAAATCCTACAGTATTTCTCCTTGTTGAAAGAATATTAGACACAAAATGTGGCATTTGTAAAAGAACAGAGGTGGGGTTCATTTAATCTAACTTCATATAACTACACTATTTGAACTCCCTTAATAATCAGTGGAGAGGAACAGGTACTTTGAGGATCCTAAGATAGATTCTCCTGACCTAGAATAGGTCAGAAGATATATACCTTAGAAGTGTGATTAACAGCATAAATATTTAAAGGTAGGTGAATTTCAGCTTAGACATATACAATAATACCTTATATAAGATAACATATAACCTATAGTATGCATGTGCATATTATAAATGGTTTTATAAAGTTATATATGATTATATAGCATATATATATATACTATATGCAGCAAACAGAGGCAGTGAACAGACACAGCAGTTTGCACAGCAGTGTTTGGGCTCTGCTTGGACCTTTTGTGGACTTCGTTGGAAGCTGTGGAGGCTTTCTGGGGACCCCCCGAGGAACTAGACGGTGCTTGCTGCCAGCAGGAAAGGAGAGCTGGGCAAGGACAACTGCAGGAGGCCTTAACTTCTCCTGGGAAGCTCTAGCTAGGTGTAGTTGCTGCTAACGAGCTCTCTAGGTTGCCCCTGATCAGAGGGAGTTGGGGCCTTTGATCCAGGTGGCCCTTGATTAGGGTGGGTCAAGCATGCTGGGAGTCACTGCTAGGCGGAGGCCTGTATAAGAGCCAGGCCCAGAGTGCAGTGAACAGAGGTAGTGATTAGATGCAGTGGTTTGCACAGCAAAGCAGTGAACAGACACAGCAGAAGGGTGTAAGAAGGCACCTTTATTTCTTGTAGCAGCGTATGCTTCCTTGGGTATGGTCATAATATGCTGCAGGGCACATTCCCCAGTGGCTGTTGGAGTCGCTGCATCAGCGGTGTCTGAGGCTTCAACCCAGACAGACCCTCTGACAGTAGAGGCAGCTCTACAGGTGTCAGGCTGCAGGGAGTGCTTGGGGACTCTCCATGAGGCCTGGGCGGACAGTCAGCTCTCTTGCAGAAGGGGTGCTGTGGTTGATCAGTTGTATTGCCAGGTGAAGGAGTTACAGGAGGAAGTCAGTAGGCTGTGTAGCATTGGAGAGGATGAGCAAGAGATAGACAGGGTATTCTCAGAGATTGTGCAGCTCCCAACCACCCACAGCAATGGAGTTGCCAGAGGGCTCTGTGCCATGTGAAACGGTACATCATAACACTGTAGAAGAAGGCTGGAAACTGGTCACTTCTCATAGAAGGAGAAAGGCTCTTGCTCCTCCTGAAGACTTGCCTCTGAGGAACAGGTTTAGTGCCTCTTTTTTCCAGAAGAGCTGACAACAACGTTAATTGATATCAGTTGTTACGCTTTTAGGAATGGATAGATAACATGCAAATTCCTGAAATTTCTAAAAAAGATCCATGAAATCTCCCATGCTTGCACAAATTCAGAAAAGGTCTTTTGGAAAAGATGCCCTTTCTGCATAAGACTTTTTTCATACAGTCCTAGCCTTTCCCTGGGCAGGAAAAATATTAACTCCATTACATTTCAAAAAGAATACAGATCTATCAGTGCTCTAACTACATCATCCATCCCATGGAACTGACACAAGTTAGATATAGGTTCCCAGGACTCCTGCCCAGATACTTTTGCTAATAGCAATATAATGTCTGTTGTGTCAGTGTAAGAAAACCAAAATACTATTTTTTTTTCAGTTACTGAAATTGCTTAGGGAAACGAGGTTCTTTTTCAAATAGATTTTTTTTTTACAAAAATAAGTAATTACAAAGCATCAAACTGTATATGGCAGATATCATCACAAGCTTCATATGTTTTGTTCCTTATTCAAGGGGATAATATCTCAGGTTAAGAAAGGAAGTCTTTCCCTAAAAGTACCTCATATATGGCTTTATGGAGCCTATATGGAGGGCTATGAGGTTTTCCCTTCATTAACTCTTGTTGATTTCTGCTTCTAAATTCTGTCTCTAATTCTGGAAAACCTGCGTCTTCAAATATTTACCAGTAGCAGATAGAAGATGATTCATGTTGTAGATATGGATACATTTAAATCACCTCTCTGAGAATAAGGTTCTGAAACATTATAGTTTTCTACACAGCTTTGTGATTCCCAGTGCTGGGGTCTTGTGATCACTTGATTTTGAGAGCAAGGACAAAGAAGATGTTTGAGGGGCAGTATGGGACAGGCACACAGATATTTTAATTAATTTGCATTAAATAATGTTGAGGAAAGCAGTTCAGTTTATCTTACAAATGTTTCACCTAGATTTTGAACTGGCTCTGTATCTGAGATTTGCAATAGTATGTCAACATATCACCATAATTTCTCTGGGAGGTTACATGGCTCGTGCACAACACAGCTGATGCTGAATGCATCTATGAAGTACTCAAACCGTCAAAAATAGCGATCTGTTGTTTGATGCTATATTAACAAAATGTGTTATTGAAGAGTTAGTTACAAGTGGTTCTTGCGTACTGTCAGTACCAAAATAGCATAAGTAAATAGGTAAAATTTGGAAGTGTCATGAACAATTTTCGTGCTTGAAACTACAGGATTCCAGCACTAATCTATCGGTTAACGTGTAATGATAAAAAGGAAGTCTCCTATACATACTGGTACAGGATTCAGTGACTGACTGTGCAATCCCTCATCAAACTCAGATTGCACATTTATAGTTTGCTTATTTTTTCTCTATGATTTTTATGAAAATAAAAATTCATTAGTGCTTTGAAAGCCTGACCTTCTAAATCAGTGGAAGATCTTTTCTAGATGGGACATTGATAGTAGCCATTGAATTCTGGAATCGAATGAGTGTGCCACAGAGGATGAGTGGTGAAGTTTAAAAGGCCTTCAGTGTTCAAAGGAGGGTGTGAATTTTTTAATGGGACTGTGTGAGAAGTTCCTAGTATGAGATTCAAGAGAGGTCAGAAAATAGTTGCTTCGCATTTTCATTTTGAATTAGAAAATGATTTGGTCTAATAATCATAAAAAAGACAATATGGAAGTAGCTGGATTTCTTCCTGCATTATTCTGATAACTATTTGGAGTAGACAATAGGGATTTACCTTTCTTTGAAAAAGTAATTCTTATGTTAATAACTGATATAGTAACTGGGTTTATTATTTATGAGCTGTGAGACAATTGATGTTCCGGAGCTGTCAGTCATTTAGACGTCTTTTTCATGTATAATACCTACTGGCTTTCACGTAGTCTGTTTTCAGATTGTTAACTGTAGTTTTCTCAGAATACTGTAGTATACAATCTATGATTTTGCTCAAATTATGCTTAAACTTTAAAAGATTTTAGATTTAGTCATCAATAATAGTTTGTGTATACCTACTGTTCTCTCTCTCTCTTTGCTCTTTGCAGTTTATGTTAGGAATTCAGTTCTGATGAATGTAAAAGCTAAAGTAAAAAGTGATGGGGATCCAGTATAGGTATCTTATTAATAAATAGGGGCAGAGGAAGGGAAATGGTCCAAGGGTTCACTGCTATGGGAAAAGCAGTATAAACAGCCTTTCTTTACAGTGCAATTCCAGAGCTGGGACTTAGAATAGGGGGAAAAAAGGGGAGGGGTGGGAAGTAGAGAGAAAGAGCAAGTGTACTGCTTAAGGTCAAATAAAAGATCCATCGTTACAGTGGTGCCAAGATGAAATATGAACCCAAGGAAAAGCACAGCAAAGAAAGGACCAAAAGTTCCAGTTATCATACCTTTCCCAAAATCATGAGAAGATGATGAGTATTTTCATACTTGTTTAATATAACTGAAAGTATGAGAGTCTGGAAGACTCCTATAGGACACAGGATGAAACCAATAGGCATTTCTGCTACCATTTCTGTCAGCAGTCATCTGCCCGTTTACCCTGTCTGCAGAGATTTAAAAAAAACTTTAAAAACATCCACCCATTTATCCTACAGAGAAGATGGAAAAGTCTTAATGAATAAATTACATACAAAAAGACAATAACAAGTATAACAACTTATAACAACAAAATAGCATTCAAATCATGATGTAACCCAACTGTGGCAAGCAACTGATTTCTGTATGACTTTTCCAGTTGCTGATTTATCTATAGCTTAGATAAATGTATTCTTAGGAAATCTGAGATACAAGTTCCTACTATCCTTTTAACATTTAATCCACTTTACTGTTTCACTTCTTTCTCCTAAATTTACCTGATGTACTCTGAGTTAAATCATATTTTTGGGGCTTGTCATAATGGAAGATTTGTCCATTGGATATAGCTACAGTTTATTAATGGGAATTAAGAATATGCATCTAAGTATTGGTCTAAGCCAAGTTTTAAGCTTTAAAGAGCCAACTTTGTTTTCCTCTGATCAGACTGGGAATGGCGAAAATTGGATTAGTCCAAAATTTGCTACTCCCACTGATTTCTGTGCTTCAGAAAACAGATGTGCTCTCTAGAACAATATTTTGTAGTCATACATAAACCTTTCATGAATATTTGGCCAAAATATGGAAACTAATAAAACCAGAATAAGTCAACATGGAAGAGAGGAAGACTATGTATCTTTTAAAAAGGCATTTTGTGTATTTCACACTTTTTTTTTGCTTCCTGTTGAGCGTATATACCACATCTACAGTAGTCACTTTCTCTAGGTTTTTTTCACAAACTTTTTTTGCTCACCTGCTTAAGTCAGCCACAGAGAGATATTTTTCAGATTAGCCCAAAGACCTCTTTTCATAACTATAAAAACAATTTCTTTTTAATGGGATTTTATCTTTTCTGTTCTTCATAAAACAAGATTTGTTTGTAAAGCTATTCATTACCTTTTAAACAATAGATGAAGAAAATGATATAGATTTAAGTTTATACTTAAAAAAAATTAAGTGAAATGTCAGCATGATAACTCTGTGCTCAGTATGAAAAATCTGAACTATGCATATATCTTGTTATTTGCTCTCAGCTCAGTCTAGCAAGCAGTATTTGACCACAGTGGCAGCACTTGAAAGTGAAAAACAATATCCAATTAACAGAGATAACTGTGCTGTGGAACAGGAACATGAGAAGTACAAATAAAGGAAAATGAAACTGCAGGGTGTTTGAAGATTTATGAAAGTAAAATGAGGAAACCTCACATCAAAACTCAATATTTGGAAAAGCAGAACATAGAACAAATGAAAAATCTGTTTACTTTTGAGAAGAAAAAAAAGATGAGGAAACAAAAATAATCTATCCTGTACAGAAATTTTAGGGATGGTTGGTGGCTTGCACAAACAGAATAAGGAACACATCTAATTAAATGCACCTGCTGTTGGAATGAAAAGAAGGCAGCTCCATTTAATTTTAACTATGTAAATTACAAAAACGTTGATCCTTAAAGATGAAGGAAACATTTTTCAAAAATAAAAACAAATATGGGGATTTACATATAAAAGGGTGTTCAGTTTTCAATCTGCACTTAGAAACAAATAAACCATTTTTATAACAACATGGAAGAAAAATGTGATAAGTATTTGCTGCATTTTGGGAAATGTTTTCTTCTCCCATTCATAAATAAGGCTAGCTTTTATACTTGAGCAGAGCTTCATCAAGATTAACTTTGCCTGAAATCTTACAGGTAGTCTTGTTAAGTTACCCAGGGAGACCTTGACGTTAAAGGAAAGCAACTGGAAGATGAAAGTTGCCATGCTACCTGGATATTGCCAGATATGAATGCAGTGCAGGGAATGGCCCAGGGAAGGATTGGATAGTGATGGGAAGGAGAGGTAAACAGTTTGATGCTGGCTTGTGATTACTGCAATACAAATAAAGATACTCGGGATGGACCACTTAGGAGTTAGTGGTGGTGTGTCTACTGAGGCCTCCTATTCATTGCCTGGTCTTGTGTCATCTCCATAGGAACCTGAACCAACAAAAGAACAACAAAGAAATACAAATTTAGAAAATACAACAGAGAAATACAATTATTTCCTGGTGGGGTTAGATCTGATTTCTCTGTTTATTTAAGCAGATATTTTACAGAGAAATGTGATTTTTTTCAAAAGGTCTGTTGGCCAGGAGGACAAACAAGACAAGCAATACTGAGCTATTATCAAGCAAGTGCAGCAAGCATGTTAGTTAGGACAAAGCTAAAGAGGAAGGGATTAATTGCTACCTAATAATCTACTCTTCAAACAGCACACCTGCCCTGCCCTACATGGCAACCTGGTAGGAAGGGAAACAAAGGCAATATTTCCTTGCACTGTGGGTCAGGCCTCTGATCTAATCTAGTAAAAACAATGTTATCATGCCAAATTTTTAGAAATTTGTAGATTATAGCTTATTTAAAATATGACTGTCCATCATGTCCATGGTTTGAGTTCTTAGGAATGCATCCAGCCCAAATTCCAGTTCCTTCATTAACCTGAGAACAATTAATGAACCGTGCCCTTGTTATGTTAAGGATTAAAAGTTTTTTGATGTGTTGGTGACAATGGCTTTGTTTTTCTGTGTCAAGGCTGTTCTGCAAGCCCTGAGGACAAAACCTTGTTGGTAGAAGATATCTGGCTATAGGAGGGACTTCCAGGATTAAGAGGATTCCAGAGTGTGACTCTGTAATGAAAGCTTTCAAAAAGCTTTTCAAAGCTTTTCAAAAAAGCTTTTTCCAGGATTACAAGTTCTAATATACCTGTTAATGAAAATGAGAAAAGCAAATAGATAATGAAAAACAGGATAAATAAAGGAAAATAACATCTCTCTACATCATGTACTAGACAAATAAGTTAAGTCTACATAGTTTTCTTAAATGACATAACATTCCAATTTGAGGCTTCTGATTTGTTGTATCTGTTTAAAAGGAAATAGAATACAGCATAGATTATTATTTTGTGTGCCTAAGTGATGTAGTATTAAAATAAAAACAGTCATAAAGTACTATCCCTTAGAAGATGAAAGGTGTATAATTCTGTATATCCTAATAAGAAATTCCAATTTAATGTGTTAAAAATGCTTTTAGTATGTTTATACTTTTATAACAACTAATCATTAAAACATGCATTTATTTTCTTTCGTTTCTATTTGGTTAAGTTCCAAGCTGAATACTTTTTGTACAGTTTGGATGTCCACACACTTTTTACTCTAGCTTTTTGGTGCTGATATATAGCAGCAGCTGTGGCTGAAAAGTCAAATTAAAGCATAGCTACTATTTCTTCAAGGGTTTATTTCATATACTATTTAAACATTTTAAACACCTAAGTGATGGCTTAATTCCTTGGAGTGAGCCCAAATGACATAGCACAAGTGTTGACATCAAAGTGAATACCAAACAAACGTTAAGTGAAAATCAGATCATTTAAAATGCAAACACGTCTTGTAGCTGTGAAAGCTGAAGATCAAGCAGTTGAAGTGCACAGACCTACACATGCAGTTCCAAGAATCTATGCTGCAAAGGTAATGTAGCACCACATGTCCATTCTTAAGTGACTTATATGTATATCAGAACAGGCTGAAATACATACCAGACTCTTTGTAAATGACATAATCTAAGTCTGTGCTACAATTCCACTGCTTTCTTAACTTTCTCCTCAGCAAAATTGCTTTTTTATGCTACATTTAATGTCCAGCAATTTGTTTGCTCAAACCTAATTCCTAAATGTGCTCAAACAATTTGTTCTGAACAAAAGTAAGACAAGACAATGCATAGATATTCTCCTTATGCTTATATCGTTATGTTCTCCAGATATTATTAAGATGGGGATAGGGGTGCTCTTGAGGTGAGTAGTACTGATCACCATTCTCATTCTAGATAAAGTGAACAGAAACTGACCATTAATTTTACAGTTTATGACAAGAAAACTGCACAAAGCACTGTGAAGTATTATCTTATTTAAGCAGGCAAAAATGCTGACATAACACGAAATATAACTCTTTCTTTCCTCACCTCAGGCTAGCTCTTTGATGAAGCAAAAGTCAGAGTTCTATCTTTTTGGGACTTTCAGAAGTATTATATCAAGTTAAACCTCAGGCTATTCAATCTAAAATCCAGAATTAAGATTTTAATAGTGCTCAGTCAATTTCATAAAGAGCTAGTTTCTTGTAAACATATGCGTAAGGCACACAGGAAAGAGAGTTAATACTGTTTAAAACTGTATCAAGTTTAACTGTATTTTTGACACAAAAGCTGTTAGGCATTTATTGACATTCTGTAAACTTAGTGATTATTATCCCAGAGTCCAATATAACACTTTCACTTATTTTTAGCACATATGTGAACATGCTTTTTTTTTTCCTCGATAATATCTCAGTCTTTAAGATTTAAGCACATTTCTGTAGGTTTTTTATGATTTTTCTAGCTGAGAAAAGCTTCAGTGCTGATCTTTTCCAGACACTTCAGAATTTTATCAGTAAGCTAGGGATGGGGTCAACAACTGATCAATCTCCTCAGCTCCTGGTAGAGTAAAAATCAAGTCTGTAACCAAAGCCGATAAAGGTGCTGGGATCAGCAGATGAGCTGTAGCTGTAGGTCCATCTGGGGACCACCGTCTTTTCAAAATATGCCCAGGTAAAGTCAATGAGAATGCACAAATACTCACATTACCCGCATCTGCCAGTATTTTTTCTTTAACTGAAACAGAATTTCAATTTAAAGCAGTAAGATAAGAGCTGTTTAGTTACTGAAGATAACAACTTACATTGTTTCCAGCTTTCTATTTTAGTCCACAAGCAGCCAATGAGTACAGAACATAAACGTTATCACAATGGAAGTCTACCCTACTAAATGAAGTTGCAGTCACACTTACCTGTATGCGAAGTCTTGTACTTAGTGGACTACAGGCCTCCTGAGGAAAAACAGCTTGTGTTTCTACATGGTTTAGTCATTGAAATGACAGAACTGTTTTTAACTTATGGGTGTATGGCCTTCCTAATTTATACTCACATTCTGACTCATTCATTTCTCAAACAGAGGGGACACAGCTAGCTTGCAAGCTGAGAGACGTTTGACTTACTTTGGCTTGCGATCTGTACATCTGAACTTTGACAGACCATATCCAGGCTGCAAAACTAGGCTGGGCCCAAGACCAGTCCCACCAAGACCAATACATAGATTATTTAGAGAGCAAACAAGCGAGGCTGGGCTCAGGCACAGTCTCTGGAGGAGCTGGCAGTTGAGAACTACTGTACTATCAGCCATGCCCAGGCAGCCAACCTGCAGTCTCCTGCCACAGTGGTCAGGGAAGATGCTGGGAAGAAGGCTAGACGCACCTTGCTTGATCAGTCCAGTCTTTTTTGTGGCATATATATACATACATATATATATATAATATCACTTTGCAGTAGAAAAGAGCTAAGAAACACACAGTGCCAATTCATGTCTACTCTGGCAAAAGCAGAGCAGGCAACCTGCTGACTCTCACGGTTGACTTTGCTGTGTGACTGCCCTTTTTACCTGCTCCTAAAGTCAGCCAGTCAGTGCTCCTCATATCTTTAGCGATCTTGTGCACACGCTCCGGATGCATCAAGAATTGTTTACTCATGGTGACTGTAAGGTCAGTCTCTTAGAAAACTCTTTAATTAAAAAGACAAATGAACAAATGCACACAGTTTCCTTAACATTTTTTATTTTCTTTTTTAATTTAATATTCTCTATTGATTTTAGCTAAACTCACTCAAAGTAAATCAGGATATGGAGAAATATTACCGGTTGTGAGCTGAGATTTTAAGGTAAATGTCTGTTTTAGATGTTTAAATATGGATTATGTAGCCCAATGGTTGGCACCTAGAAAACGTTCTGTGCCCTGGTGTTTCCTAATGCTTGCTCAACAGGGAAGCAGCAATGCCAAAATATCACCAGCAGGTCTACTTCCAGAAAACTTCACGTCAGGAAGTTGCTGGGTCACAGCTTTGCTCTCAAATTTGTTTTGAGGGGTACCGAAGTCATGCCTACTGTAAAGCACCTTCCTAGTGTCACGTCAAGTATGAATTTAATCTGTTCAAATATGGATTTGAGACTATGCTATCCCAATATGCAAAGCATGGGAGAAAAATATTTAAAGCAGTGATAATTTAATGTATTCATTTCTTTAGATTGCTTAAATATTCATACATCCAAAGCTCTGGGTGCTCATACCAAATATTAATAGAAAATCCAGGAACATAATGAAGTCATATGATACACTTCTCGGAGCTACTTTGTCAGAGGGAAACTGCTGCATTCTAACAGCTTCATAGCTCTCCAGAGCTGTATGATTTTCTTCTTTTTCTTTGACCTAAATGTTAGCAGAAAACTTCTGGAATAGAACTCTGATTTTTCAAATACTCTGAAAAAAAAGAGAGAAGGAAAGGGAGAGGGAAAGGGAGAAGGAAGAAGAAAGAAAAAAGAAGAAAATGAAAAAGAAAAAGAAAAAAGGGAAAAGAAAGAAGAAAAACAAAAAGGGGGAAAAAGAAAGGAAAAAAAAAGAGAAGAATAAAAGAAAAACACGAGGGTCCATGCTTGTTCAATATGCTTAACAGGACGGCACTGTATATTCTAAAATATCACGTTATTAGGATAAAGCTTTATGGTCCATTAGACCAGTGCAATGCAAAGTGCATATTTATTTGAAGAGTCTTCAATCAAGAAATTTGAAAAACAGTTTACCATCTCAAGCTCCCTCAAAAAAATTTTCATCTGACCTGATGAGACAAATCAGGACCACAGTGGTGATTTAATGGAGAAATCAGCAATGTGTCAAATATGATTGATGTGTCGCTTCATAAACGTGACAGGTGATTTGATCCCCACTGGCACAGACAAATCTTCCACTGAAGTTCCTATTGCTAACACAAGACATGGAAAAATTTTTCTAGTCAACTGTCTTCTATTTTGCCCTTGAATTGAGGCTATTTTTTTTCTTGTTGTTCAACCCCTTTGCTTTGCTTTGATTTGAATAGTATTGTCCTGACCTAGAGATGTTATTTATGACAGAACATAGCTCTTACCTTTCAAAATGTCAAACATTTTATCAGGTGGTGAAAGTTATTTCTTTGCTAAAGGTAAGTTAAGAAAGTACTAAATATAATTTTCACAAAACACCAGTTGTAATAGCTATAAATGTGTTTTTAAAATGATGAAATTCACACTAGGTAGAGTCAAGAACGATAGTTAACTTATGTTCTAGGCTTTTAAGTGAGTTAATGTGGAATGAATGCAGAGAAAGGCAGAGGGCAAACAAGAAGCAGAAATCAATTGGGTGCTCATTTTATTTCAAAACAGATATAAATCTTTTCAGACTAAATGATTATTTTATTTTATAAACTCTACATACTTGAAAGCTTTATTGAAAAGTGTCACAAAAATTGCAGTTTTAGCTTGTGTCGATGTTGCCCGCATTGAGGCAACAGCATGAGTTGCCTGCTGCTTCCCAATCTGTTTAATTTACAAGCTCCCTGTCCACACAGCTTTAGAGTGCATTCACAGCCTTACCTACAGAAGTCAGTTTTGTAAATTCGACATAACAGGTCGCAGATACAGTGGTCTTGTGTGTATTAGTAGATGTCATCCCTGCTAAGGCCAGGGACACTGAAGCCATTAGAAATAACTTACTGTATCAATTAACGTTCAATTATATGTAATTATGAAGTTATCATACACTGTTTATACAGTGCTGGGTGCACGATGAACAAAATATACATAAGCAATGGGTGAACAAACATTCTCCACTGTACAAACAAGGACGCCTCAGGATGAGGCGGATTCGAAGATGCAGTGGAGCCATTTTTTGCTGTAGTCTTCCACGTTGCACTGTGTGCTTTTTTTTAGCTGCAAGCAACACTCCACAGAGTTGGCTGTATGTGTATATGAAACTAGAGCGTGATGGATGATGGATATGAGTAGGTAGGGAAGCCAACAGGCAGGTTTGGTAAGCAGATAGACAGACACACAACAGGAAGGAAATGAGAATCAGTTTAATATAGAAATTTTATTTACATAAATTCCTTCTCCGTACCAGGAGAGTACTTTCCATTAAAAAGGCATGAGCTTGTAGGGAGAACTGGGAAAAGAAAGCAGAACGTCATTTCTCCTATAAAAAACTTTGGTCTACAGGATGGTGTTTATTTTTCTTTATGAAGTATAAGAAAAATCTGTTTAACCTCTGAGCAGTTGAATAAGGTAATTATTTGCAATGCATTAGCAGTAATATGAAATTTCATATAAAGTATGCGTGATCTGAATCAAGAGCCTGTAAGGTCATTTATTTTTAATGATGTCAGTTCATAATTAAAATCAACACAAGGGGTTTATTTTTGGAGGATGGGAGCTAATCTTTAAATGTGCCTGTTACAGATCTTGTGTCCAATCCCATTCTGACTGCTTTATTAAAATGTATTTGATGTACTCCTCTAACAAAAATCAATTTTAACACCTTTCCGCAAACAATTTCCTTCCTGTTATAATCATTTTCATTTGTAATTATAAAATCATCAGTGTAACAGGGTGCAATTGGAGTTGGAAGAGTATAGTTTATTTTTTTAATTACATTTAATGAATAATTGAAAATTATATTAATATAATGAAAATAAATTTGAATTTAGTATTGTTTCATTTTAATTTTTATTAAATCTGTTTATCAATTGTTCATCACAAGGATACCTGCCTGTGTTCTACAGCTTAAACTTGCACTTAAATATTCTAAATAGGAACAAAACATTACGATCATTTATTCTTGTTATCTTCTGGATTATAACCACCTGAATTTGATCAGTTAGATGCCTACACTGAAATTCTGTCTCTAGTACAACTGAAGGAAAAATTCCTAATGATGTGAAGAATGTCAATACTTTGCCCATAGAACTGCATAGCATATTCAATTTGAAAGGTCTTTGGCAAGAAATGCTACTTTCATCTCCTTTAGTCTGTACAGCTCCTTGCATTAACATCAGTAAGTCAGAGTGTTCAGCATTTTCTCAGCAGCTTGCAAGTACCATTGCACAACCCCAAACTGAGAGTCCCTTAACGGTGCATGTAAGGTTCTCATCGGCTCTGTGGACATGGGATCAGATTTGCTCTAATAGCCCTTGAAGCCAAAGGAAGACTCAGCCTTTGTCATCCTTTAATGTGGACTAAATAACGCTTAAGATATGCATCTGACCTAGCTCTATTCATCCAGAAGATGAGCATGTAGTCTGAGTTTTCAAATATTGCAGGTTTGGCTGTTGCATCTACCTTACATCTATCATCTTAGACTGGAATGAATTCTGTTTTAACTGCAGAAGTATAGGTAAGTGGTTTATTTTATAAGCTTAATTTTAGATGAGACCAATTCCTGCTGGAGGCAACTGAAATTTCTAAAATAGTTATTTGTATATTATATCAGTGTTTCTTTGTCCAGCTTCAGATGTCACAAAGTCATGTGGGCTGCAGAAAACTCTGCAGGATCTGAGTCAGGCCAGGAGGCCGGAACTACCAGAGGACAGTCTTGTGATATTTTAAAGTGCTGTGTCGAGGAATGAACTGCTGTTCAGGATAGTGAGCTGAAGTACGGTCAAAGCTCTTAGAACAAAATTCATCTCAAAATGAGAGTTAAATCAAGAATCATTTTGATTGCAAAATTGTGATAAAGGATGCATACGGTTACCTCCAAATTGTCAGTAGTCACCATGATAATAGTCATTCTGGGTTACAAAAACACTTCCATTCTGAGGAAGATTATGCAATTATTCTGATACAGATTAAGGAGTTAAACAGCCTGTTTTCTAAATGTTTTTAGATCTATAAATTAGGTCTATAAATTGCAGGATACTGAATTTTCAAACCTGGTCCATCAAAAACTGTCTTTATACATGAGGAAGCCAAGACTATATCCATATTTCATTTTGACTTTAGGGAAAACAGGGTTCAGTTTTTATTAGAGCTCCATTGGTAATGAAGAATGTATATTCCATCGTAAAATTAATGACCTTTCTACATGTGGCTTGAAATTGCCATTAAGTACACTTTTTATTTTAAGAATACATATCTAGTTAATAAACTTGCCTTGGAAAAGCTGTCTGCTTGGGAGAAAAGCTAATAGAATACTAGGAAAAAAAGATTTATTTACAGCTTTGGTAACTAATTTATTATGGAATTTGTAGCAAGACTATATAGCATAAAAACTTCATGGTAATGCAACATGTCTACTCACAGTTCACCACTGCCACAATTTTCTTTCTTAAATTACTTTACTCTCTCTTTTGACGTAGGTGGCACTTCCGCGTTTACCTGTAAACAAAAACATTCTTGTCCATGCTTTTCATAAGGCATTCTGCTCAGACACATACAATTCAAGTGTAGCTTGTTATGTGTGACACCTTTGTGAGGTTTAATTGAGGCGGTCTGAGATGCTTCAACGTCATCACCTCACAGGAAAACATAAAACAGGAAAATAGCTATGAATGACAAGCTAGCTACATAAGTTCATGTCCATATGTTAGGCTCACTCAAAAAAACCCAGTGTGCCAGTTAGACATAGTTAGCAATCACAGTTGTGTAGAAAAATAATTATGAAACACCTTAAATTTTCACTAGGTAAGTGATGCTAATTTTTCAAGTTTCTGACAAGAAATAGGTTGAGAGCTCAGTTTCTCGTATCATTTTACAGGAGACAAGGAGACATTTTTTCCTTCAAGGTTATCATATGCCATATGTTTTGTTCTATGGGTTTGCCAAAAGCCACTTACTGCCGTATGTCCTGTGCCATTTGTTTTTCAAATAATACCTCAACTCTAGTAGGCACTATCTGATTAAAACATCGAAAAAAAGCTAATGTTTGTGCTCTGTTACTGTCAGAAACTCCATCTTTCTGTTTCCATGATAGCCATGCACATTTTAATTCTTGATATCAACTTCTCCATGCAAAAAATGTAATAGTGATGTGCACAGTTCCCCTCCTGCAGCAGAAAGAGCAGGGTTGATAGGTTTGTAGGGCTTGGCAGGAGAACACTAACCCAAACAGGCTAATCTACTTTTTCCTAACAAAACAATGTTTCAGAAGTGGTGTATAATGACAAAATATTTGCAAGTGCAGTGAGTACCAAGTTGTTATAAAAAAAAATCCCACATCTGTAATCATTTCTTTATTGCTCTTTTGAAAATTCATAAAGGCTAATCTTCCTGAAAAAAAGATGTTTCTCTGCTTTGTCATGTGCCACGCTGAACAAGATTCACGTTTCATTGAGCAAGACCTTAACACAGGCCAGAAGTAGTGCAGAGGGCTGTATGATTTTAAGCTACTTTGTGCTGAGTCAGCTTCCATCTTCCTGAAGAACCCAAATTTGGGATTTGTGGAAGCATAAAGGGGAAAAATATCATTAAAAATATCATTAAAAATCCTAGAACTTTACCTTGAAATTGGTAATATTTGAATACATTTTATTAAAGGCTTTATTCTTAATTTTTACGCTATTATTTTTAATTTTTTTTTACATTTCATAATTTTACCTTATGGCTAACTTTTGACATAAATATTTGCCAGTGTTCTAATAATCAGAGTACAACAGAAATCTCCACTTACTCCTAAGTTATAATCCTGTATACTAAGTCCTTTTTTCATTTAGGCAAATCAGTTATAGTCTTTGAATTTGGGAAAGGAGTTGAGATAATGTTACTTACCTGCCTCGCAGGATGCTGTGTGGATTAATTAGTTAACGTTTGTTTAGCTCTTTGAAGATGGAGAGCTCTATTTAGGTACTAAGTACTATTTTCGTGAAGAAAAATATGTTAAGCGCTTACTAAATGGCAGCGCTGTGGCAATACAGCTGTTCAGCTTGGAGTTACAGAATTATTCTTTCCCTCCGCGTTTAGGTCTCACAGCATCCGAAGTGCTGTCTCTGCAGCACGTGAAAGTGCCAGGCCTGTGTGGCAGCAATAATTTGACTAATTTCAGGCTGTATTATTCCTTTTCAGTTTGAACAGAACATCAAATGTTCACTGAAATGCACTCCAGAGAAAATAGTACGATGAGGGTTGGAGTCCCTACTAAAGACGAGACTTTGTACTGAACGTGTGGGCAGCACACACTCTTTCAGCCCCAATATTGCAGTTTTCAGTGTCACAGAGTGATTTTATTTATAAATTATAGACAGAATTCAGTTCTATATCAAAATATCTGAATTTAGAGGCCCTTATGTATGGAAGCTGTCTACCCCATTACAGTTAATAGAAGTTTGGTCATTATGGCCAGCAGAGTCTACAAAGGGATTCAGTTAACGAGGTCTTCAGTGTTTGTTAATTGTTCTTTTGATTTCACTGACTGAAATGACTACATTTTCACTGACTATAGCAGGGATTAAAGCATCTCATGCACTTTTAGATACCTACAAATGTCTCTTGTCTTAATTTATGAATTCATAAATGTATGTGTCTTAAAATGACTCTTTTCATAAGCGCACAAATCAGCTGCCTAAACTTAGATGACTAATGTCATGCGAGACAGACTTGGAGACTCCACTGGACTCCAGATGCTGCCCTAGAATAGTTAGATACCAATGTAAAGGCAAATGCATCACAGTCTAAATGTTCTAAGAAATCAAATCATGAAACTGTAAATGGCAATGAGTTTGTGGGATAGGTCTGCAAAGTACCCACAGCTAATATCAATCATCAAAGCAGAGGTAGCAAAAGAATGAAAGGGAAAACTGCAAATAGATTTCATCCTGAATAAATCTGAATCCTCTCTGAACAAGTCCTAATTTTGGAATAGATAGTATTTTGTGGGTGTTTACATGATAATGTTTCTTTAAGCTTGACATTTCTCTTTTCTCCTCTTCTAATAGGAATGGTCTTCAAGTACCAGCTATAAGTATTTAAACATATAATAGCCCACCTCCCAGACAGTATATTACTGATTTTACCAGATGAAAAGAAATACGCTTCCCTGACCCCGTTTTCTGTAACAGTCTTAGAAGGCAATAAATCTTAGCTATCTTGGTCTTGAAACTGCTACAAGGAGGAAAAAAAGTGATGAAAATTCAGAAATTTGTATTTTCGGTGCTACATTTCTAGTTGTATGAAATCATTGTAATTCTTGTATAAAACTAGAGCCATCAAACTTCAGGAAACGCAACTCTGTCTTCTAGTACATCTTGCTCTATACCAAAAGAAGTCAAGAGGACTTTACAAGGACAAGTCAACAGAAAATTTACTGTCATTTAAAACAGAGGGACACGAAGTCTGCATAAAAAAATCCATCATAAAGCTTGCTGGAAATCTCTGTTAAGTTGCTACAGCTGTTCAAGGATCTCAATCATTTATTCAATTAAAAGTGACAGAACATGTTCATCCCTGTACCGCATAGTGCAGGGTGCTTCCGATATCCCTAAGCTAGCAGACTCCTGACTCACTGACCATGTCTATAGTAGCAAATAAGCCAGTGCCTCACTATCAGCCCAAACGCAAGCAGGTGACTGTCAATGTTTTTAAATTGCTAATGTGCTTCCTGGCATGGGTTTGAACAGCTATCAATCTCTCAGAAAATGCCAGGGCATGCTTCAGAAGTTAGTACAAACCAGAGACTTTTCCACAAATAGGCAGTTTGAATACTTTGGGGGGCAAGACAGTTTAGCTGTACGGATGCCACTTGTGCCATGCCAGATGTCGTCAGGATCAGAGAATGTTCGGCAGCAAATTTATTTACTATTATAAGGAAGTAAATCTATGTAGTTCAGATATTTCCTCTGGCGTTTCTAATTCCAGAATTAGTGTAGATGTGAACTAGCTTGGGTAGCTATGCTTCAAAAATTCATGCAGACATTTCCAGTATATGACTTGTTTGATGAATATTATTGGCAAGAGTCACAGTTTACTACTGACTGAAAATAAATCTTTTTATATAATTTTATATTGAAAAAGTCCATTAAAATTTCTGTTATTAATCACTTTTTCCCAAAAACTCCTTACATAAAGCAATGAGTTTTTAAACTGTCAATAACTAGTTATCAATAATTTAACTGTTGATCACAGGACTATCCTGAACTTCTCAATGTTTTCAAGAAAATTGCTAAAGAAATAAACAGTTGAAGAATCAAAAAAAGCACATACTTTCATAATGGCATAGTCTCTTACCTTATAATTTTCTCTTTCAGTGAGAAGACATAAGACATTATTTCCTCCAGTTAGGAAGGAATTGGCAGGAAGGGAAGATACAAAGCAAAAGATTGGGTTTTATGCTTGGTTGTATACACGTAGTAACATTTGAAATACAGAGAAAAGAAGGAAAAGTATTTCCATAGTGTCTTAGTTAATCAGTCAATCCCTAGAAGAAGATCCTTATTTATTAACTGAAAAACTTTGACGGTATCTTCTAAAACACTCACTTTCCTGGTCACCTAATTTATATGGCTACCTGTAGTAACTGTTATTGAAATATCTTCCGATTATTGAAAGTCATGATTAAGCATGTGAGTCTATGCCAGACTATTACTTTATAAGCCTATTCCACTAACTTATAAGAGTCTCTGTAGACATTTTAAATGTAAATCTATATCATGAAACCAACTAATTTTCTTTCATAAAACTATAGATTTAAAGCTTTTAAAAGATAATTACCAGGATCTGTTAATGAAAAAGAGAAAGAAAACCTGTGGGATAAGAATAGTCCAAATTCAGGTAGAACTTCTTTAGAATTGTGACCAATGGTCAGTAGAAAGAGTTCTAGATTGACAACTTTCTAGCTTTTTCTTTTCTGGAATTTATGTCAGTTAAAAAAAATGTCCAATATAGAAATTAGTGGTCTGACATTTAATTTTCAAGGAAACTTGAATTCCTTTTAGTTGTGAAGCATTTTCTGCCACTCACAAAAGGGAAGTCTTAAAAGAACATTGAGTCAAACATCTGATTAGACATCTAATTAAAAATACAGGACTACGAGACAAGCGTGGTTCTCATTTTAAAGATATACAAAGAGGAAGGAAATAAACAATGCTGAGGCTACAATCAGAAAGGATAAGTCACACAATTTTGGAAAAAAATATGTGAAATAAACCTTCTGATTGAAGCTTCATTTAAATATTTATGTATGCTCAAAAACCATCCTGCAAGAAACTGAAAATAGATCAGAGGAAAAAAAAATGTTGTTTTTTAAGGCATAAAGATAAAACCTTAAACAGCTACAGAACTGCTGCAATTAAATATGGAATCCTGCTGCTTTATAGCACCAGCGAAGCTACAATGAAGGAATGAAGCTCACCTAGAATTGTGTTCTGACTGACACAGAAGACCTTATCATTGAAATCACCTTAAATAAGCATAACTTTATACAAAAATAATCATAACAAATCTCTAGACTTAACTCTGCTGGTGAAGAAAGGAGCATACGGATTGTGGAACAGTACCATTTGTCTATTTGTACTACTGTCTATTTGCACTATTTGTCTATTTTACACAGCCAAAAGCCAAGTAATATATTTAGGAACAAGGAAACAACCTATTTAGGAACAAGGCACGCAAGTTATCTATGGCATCAGGATGGGAAATTCTATCCTGGAAAGCAGTGCCTCAGAAGTATGTTAGAATTATTGCAGACAACTGTTTCACCATGAAATGTCTGTGTAGTATTTTTACTAAAAGGCTAGTTTGGTCCTTGGATGCCTACAGTGGAAACGTCAGGTAGAATTAGAAAGGTGATCTAGAACATGTGCCTAGATTCCTTCGCTCACCAGTAAATTTAATGAGACTACTTCCACTATGAGACTTAAAGACTATGAGAATTTAATGAGACTACTACTTCACTTACTTGGAACCAATAACAGAGCTTAAAGCAGAGTCAAAGGCTGAAAATTAAAGTGCTGGAAAATAAGAATTATTCTTTGTGGTCAAGAGCTTCATTTATTCCATCTAGAAAGACAAGATAGAGATATTTAGAAAGAGATATTAAAAAAGACTTCTTGATGTGGAGAGAGTGAACGCAAAAGAAAAGTAACAGAGATGTTTTGGATTAACAAAGAATAGCACCATAAGATCCCGCTGATAGAAGGTGAAGTTTCCTTCTATCTGATCTATCAGGTCTGGCTGTACTGGGGTTGTCTATAGAACCTTATGATCATAACGAAAAAAAAGCTGCAGGATCGGTTCATCCAAAGGTCTAGTTTATAGAAATTTAAGAAGCAAAACTGAATTGATATATAGCATTAAAATTCTCAGTATGTTATGTCTTACCTAAACTGTCTGATAACATGCAATTCCCAGTTTGCCTTGTTCCCTCGTACCTCATGTTTTTACGATGTTTTTATGAGAATAAGCATTTTTTATTATAGCTTATCATCAAGATCCTGCCTCTGCCATTGCACTGACAGCAGGAATTGAGCAGATGTCAAACTATCATCTGTATTTCTTGCTGACTACTTCCAGTATGGCTTATCTGAATTAATTATTGCTTTCTGGACCTAACTTGACCCTTGCAGGTTGTAAGTCTTTGGAGTCACAAGAAAAGCAATGCCATAACAATCACGGGCAAAAACACGGGCAGAGTGTAGTCACAAGGAGAAAATAGATTTCCCCTGCCAACATTTGCTGCAAACACCACTGGTGACAATAACATATATGAGAAATGGAACCACACTGCTTTGCAATTTTTTTGCCAGGTCCTTTAAAACCAAAGCAGCTCTGATATTTCCAAAGGAAATTTCAGACCAGCTGTTGTGGGAAGTGTTACTGGTGGTTTGGCCCTTGGTGTTCCTATCTGAGCCAGGTCAGCAAGCTGTGGAATCCCTACTGAGGCATGATACTGGGGCACTGTTCACGTTGGAGTGTAACATGAAGCAATGGTCAAGCTATTTTTTGTTAAAATTGAATAGAGGTTTCACAGGAATAAAAAGTACTCTTTGGTCTTCTATTCAAACTTGAGCTTTCTGAGTTTCCTGGTGGTTCACGTAAGCAACTATTCTTTCTTTAAAAAGCACTTCATGACTCTTAGAATCACAGACAATTAGGTGTCTATATAAGATATTTTCTGATATAAAATTTTGGAATTCATTTTCAAATAATCTATTTATTTATAAATACTTTCTATGTTTAAACACTGGAGCAAACCTCTGTGCATACTGCAAGCCTATGCAAGGATAATTTTCAGAGTCAAACTAGAAACACCTAAGACCCTAACTAAACCTTCATATGCCCATCCCTAAACATGACCCTCTGCTTTGTGTGCTGCAAAGTGGTTGTTGTAGAAGTCAAATAAAGAAAGCAACTTGCTTTCCTGATAAAATCTCAGAACTACTCATTTCTAACTTTCATTTCTCTGCATGACCGGTTTCTGCTTTTAGGAAGATTGAAGAAACGTAGTTCTTGCATGCTGAAGCCAAGCTCATTGCTATGATATCACTCAAACAAAGCTAAAATGACAGGAGTAAAATTCCCAGAGAGCTGCTCTAAAGCGGGTAATGTGAGCTGGTTTTCCTCCTCCTGTTGCAACACAGTTCATCATTAATAGCCCCTGAACATGTACGAGGAGGTTCACACATTGGAGAATTACTCTACACTTCCAGCAGAGTTGGCCTGGTTTGGCTGTGCTTCATTATATCTTTATGATTTTCTTTGTAAACAAAGAGCTAGAATTGTTTTTGTACTTATTTTGAATGAGAAGTAGGACTTAAAACGATAGCAAGTTTCTCTTAACGATGAGTCTTAACCGACTTAATTAGCTAAATTTTGCTTTGACTGTGGTGATGCTGTGATGATTATTCTTTGATTCTATGATACATTGAGTTTGAACTGAGTTTAATAGGCAGTGAATATGGGAAGGAATTTTCTAGCCTGAGCAATTAAAATATAATTAATTTCACTGAAGCTTACCCTAGAACAGCCTTAACATGTGACAATGCATTTTTCATTAAGAAGTCTAACCATATATCTATTGCTTTTTTTTAATATCAAGCCTCATTTCTCTATGCCTTTGCAATATTTGAGTTTTATTTGCTTTTTAAATACAAACTCTCTAATATACACCATTTTCAGTAAGCTGTCAGCATTTCAGTATTAGTTGAAACAATTCATATAGCTTTTAGGGGGGAGGGGGAGATTGGACTAGCAAAAACCTAGTCCAGGTTATTATGCTTGAGAACTGTCTAAAGCTACTGAATGTAATTGTTCTTAATATTTTCATGCACTATGTTTATATTAAACCACAATAGCAGATGGACTGTGTCCATAACTGTTTGCATAGCTGCAGTAGTTTCATCCTTTTTGATATTGCAAAGCTTTGCTGACTTTCCTGCATGAGTGTAAGAACATGTGGCTCAGATGTGAAACACTGTTTAGGACTCTGGCCTGTATTCAGGTACCTGGGTCCTGTTGTTTGCTCGAGGAACTAGCCATCTAAATACATAACTGGGCCTGTGCTCCTTGAAGGGTCATTTCAAAAGGGCTACCAGGAGATTACTGTCTGGTCACTTCAAGTCATTTTCCATGGAGACTAAATTGCCTTTAGAACACTTCTGATAAAGCATAGGGATGAAGAGAGATGTAGTTCTTTAGTATAAGTTTCAAGAAGTATAAGTTAGTATAAGTTAGTATAAGTTACTTCATCAAGATCTGCAGCTGGCTTAGCTCAGCACAGTTGGATTTATTCTTCCTTAAGTCTTGTCCGAGCTTCCAGCAGCGTGATGAAACACTTGACTAGTTGAAAGGGTTCAGCTTGTCTTCCTTAACTACAGACCACAGCTAGGGACACAGAGCCCTTCCTTTCCTATGTCATGTCCTTTGAGATTTCTGGTATCACCATTGAAAATCTGGGTCCCCTGGTCCTTGCTTTCATGAGGACTGAGGATACATTTACTTTCAACGTACTCTGAAGGTCCAAGGACAGTGTATACCTGAGACAGCACATCATTGTTCTGTATCAGTATAATTAATCCCTTTGCTACAAAAATGCTATGCATCTGAGATCTCTCACTAATCCTGAAAACAGGAGGCTTCTTTAGGTTGTAAACTCAGTGTATGCACAGTGCCTAGCAGTGCAGTGTCTAATTTATGACAAGGGCTCCATGAAATTACTGCAGTATAAAATAAGCAACAGCTATAATTAATATCCTGCCTAAATAAGAATATTTACTTACTTTTAGCTGAGAATCAATTGTACTGAAATGACAGTGACTTTTTTTTTTAAGTAACCATTGTGTTTCCACAGCAAATAAAATTCGGATGTCATAGGCCATATTCAGTACTAACATGAGACCACTTTATTTCTTCTTGTCCTTATTAGAGTTTATTCTCTAAATGGAGTTCCTGGCTGTTGGACATGAAGATTTTGTTAAGAAATATATTTGAATTAAATTAGACTTCATGCAGACAAAGCTTAGGGTGATATCAGAAAAGACAAAAATCAGTAATTTCAATTTATCTGACTTAAAAAAAAAATCCTTCACCAATCTATTTTAGCAGTGCCATCTTTACAGCAGAGCACAAATTCTATAATTTGTTTTCTATCAAATAGTTTAGGTTTTGCTTTGTCCTACAGCTGTATAAATTAGGCTTTTTGGCTGATGTTTATACAAAATTTATATAAAATCTGTGGCTGACTTGATTTTGGGGGTCCGCATGTGTCTGCTCCATACTGCTTTGGCCTGCTGCAAGCTGTTGGTCTCAAAAAACCATGGGGATCTATTCCTGATCTGCCATTTCCTTTTAAACTAGACAGAGAAAGTGTCCGCTTATCCTGGAACCCAAAGGTAGTAAAGGTTTTTCAAACTTTTTGCAATTTGCAGCTCTCTCACTCACCCCAGATAGTTGGATTCGAACCATCCTCAGCGTGATGATCTGTGTCCCATTGTCTGGGCCTCACCAGGCTCTCGTGACCTGCGCATCCAAGATTTATTTGACCTTATCCATGCTTTCCTTGCCAGGCTCTTCAGCTTGGGAGTGTCTTGGTTTCTGCCAGCTGTTTATCAAGAGAAAGTAGCTTTGTGTTACTGTGTAAATGTGGTGCCACCTACAGTATATGGCCAAGAAAGTCATCCCTCCTCTTTCTGGCTACTTCACGGTCATTCTTGAGACCCTGCAACAACATGGCAAACTTTATGTGACTTGAATTCCTCCTCTCACAAACCTCTAAAAAGCTGGGCAGCTCAGCTAAGATGGGCATTTCTGCTCCCCATTACTAGTAGAAGGAACCAGGTGAGATAAATAACACGTGAACAAATTTAGGAAGGAAGGAATCATCCTCAGGAAGTGTCTGTGTCTCTCCATCAACTATAAGGGGAGTCTAAAAAACTAATATTTAGTCTAGTCACTACTTTTAGACTGCTGAAGTTAAGACGATTGACTTCCATCCTTGCTTAGAGATCCCATTTCACTCACTTTTCTATATTGCCCTCATTGTGACCGATAGCTGATAGCTGAACCTAACAATTTGTGGGAGCAGAATATATCACATTTGTGATGAGTGCCCCCAATCAACCTGGATCAGATGATAGATCATCCCCTGTAAGAAAAAAAAAAAAAAAGTTATCAAAGCATTCTTCTGGAAAATGAAATAATTTTTTGGCCATTTGAATTGAAAGAAATAGTTTTTCATGTCTCTTACATAAAAAACTGTATAAATATAAAAATTTAAAAAATATAAATAACTATGGTAATTATTAACACTGCTTCTACACATCTTTCAGTATGCCTGAGATTTTAGCGAACACTAATATATTTGCACAGTCTATTTTAAATGCATCGTACGGGAGACTCTCCATTTTTTTAGGTGTATATTCAAAAGTGCCTTTCCAATTTTCACACCCCTGAGAGAAGCTATCGTTTTTCAGATAGCTTTTTTTTTAAAAGGTAAAAGACATAAAATATCTTTAGATAGTTTTACTGGGTATTCATGAGAATGCTAATGCATTTTTAAACAAAAACAAAAAATCAAAAACAGGTTCAAGAAAGATATCACAATTTATCTTGTACATAACTATATTAAAAAGGACGTGGTATTTAAAACTCACGTCCTTAATGTGAACATTCGTAAAATTTGCTTATATGCACACAGCTGCTATATCACTGCAGAGAAGTAAGTTTTGCATGCAGTGAAGGGAAAACTGATAGTTTTGGCTCTGACTGGCCTATTTACAGACATCGCTGGGTTCTATGATCTCCAGAAAATTAGAACAAGATATGAATGTCTTATGATACCTGGGAAATATCTCTTCTTAACCCATCCCAATGCAAAACAAAGTATAACTACTGGAATATTCCTTTGTAAGACAGATCACATGAGCAAATGTGCTGTTATTCTTTTCAAGCTATTCAGACTGGCACATGTGAGTAGAATTCCTACTGACTGGTTCACAGCAGAAAAGGTGAGAAAGAATATCTGAGAGGGGAGTTGGGAAGAATGTTTACTGGAGGAGATAAGTGTCTAAAAAATTCACAGTCGAACTGTATACACAGATAGGAGTAAATCATCTGCTGTTTGTAAACAGGTTCAAGAGGCTGTGTTGACAACTAACTTCGTGGTGTGTCTACAGCTCTACAACAAAGGACAATATGGGGAACCACGAGCTCATTTTTGTCCCTGGAAAAGTGATGACATGAGCCCTCTTGGCATATTTCTGGGCAAATGAAGAAAAAAAGTAACTGGGAGCAAACAGCATGGGTTTAGCACGGGTAAATCATGCCTGCCCAATCTGATTGCCTTCTGTGATAAAATGACTGGATTTGTGCATGAGGGGAGAGCAGTGAATGTCGTTTACTTCAACTTCTGCAAGGCTTTTAACACTGTCTCCCCCAATATTCTTGTATCCAAGCTAGGAAATCACAGTCTGCTTGGGTGGACAGCTGGATGGGTAAAGAACTAGTTAGATGATCAGACTCAGAGGTCATAATTAATGGGTTGTGCTCTACTTGGAGGCCAGTAAAAAGTACAGTACCTCAAGGGTCTGTCCTGGGGCCTGTCTAGTTTAATATCTTCATCAGTGACTTGGAGGACATGAAGGAGGGCACTCTCATCAGGTTTGCAAATGACACCAAACTGGAGGACCAGTCAAGATCAGGGCAGCCGTTAAGAGGGACCTGGACAGGCTGAAGGAATGGGCCTGCATAAGCCTCATTAAATTCAACAAGGAGAAATGCAAAATCCTTCACCTGGGAAGGAATAGCCCCTTGCAAGGACTCAGGCTGGGGACTCACCGGCAGGGGAGTAGCTCTGTAGAAGAGGACATGGGAGTCCTCATGGGCAGCAAGTTAAGCATGAGCCAGTGGTGTGCCATTGCAACATAAACGGCCAGCAGCATCCAGGGCTGTATCAACAGGAGCATGGCCAGTAGACTGAAAGAAGGGATTATCTCCTTTATTGGAGATACTCATTGGATGACATCTTACTACTGCATCCAGTTTTCGGTGCCCCAGTACAGGAAAGATCTAGAAACTGGAATAAATTTAGGAAAAGGCCACCAAGATGGTTAGGGGCTGGAGCACTCGCTCTGTGAGGAGAGACTGAGGGAGGTGGGCTTGTTCAGCCTGGAAAAGGGATGGCTTTGCAGAGACCTAACAGCAACCCCCCATTTCCTACGGGGAGAGGTCGAGAAGAGAGCAGGGCATGACAGAAAAGTGAGAGACAGCAGGCATAAAACAAGAGAACTTCAGATTAGATATACGGAAAACCTTTCTCCCCACGAGGACGAACAGATAGTGAAGCAGGTTGCCCAGAGAGGTTGTGGGCATCTCCGTCTGTGGAGATTTTCAAGATCCACCTGGACAAATCCCTGAACAACCTGGTCTGACCCTCTGTGATCGCCAGCTATGGAGCTGACCCTGCTTTGAGCAGGAGGTTGGACTGGAGGACCTCCTGAGGTCCTTTTTTACTGAATTATCCTGTGATCTTATGAACAAGTCCATAATGAAAGTACATCCACCAGGCTTATCTTCTTCCACATGGAAAAGGGAAAAACAAACTTGACATTGGTGTATGTATCTGCATTGCTGAAACAACCTTTATACAATATCTTTCTTGGTTGTTACAAATAATGTTCCACTTTAACCTGGAAAAAAGGGAAGTTTGTTTACTGAACACTACCTTTAAGAGAACACCTACAAAAAATTCCAAACGCTCAGAGCTCTCTATTTACTCTTCAAACAGGTTTCTAAAACCTGACAAATAGGAAGATATGGTACAGAAGGATGAGAAGAATTAAAAGAGAGTCTAAAGAAAGAGAATCACATCATTATACTTAGGAAGCTGCCAGTATATGAATGATGAGTTTAAAAAAATGGTACAGGTAGTACTAAATGCTTTGATGGAGCTTAGGCAATAGCATAGGAAATGAAGGAACTTTGAACTGAAGAATCCTGTAGATTTGTTTCAGTCAGGACTGTGGTGATATACGTGATTTCTAAAGCTAACATGCAACACTAGTCACCTCAAATGTGTATTTAGGTGCATTTGAAAGGTACGAGTCAGAAGACCCCACTGAGATTGCAAATGATGATTGTAGTCCATATTTATTTAAATGGGGATTGAAATTTTGTCATGGCTAGGTTGGATCTATAGCGACAAATATTGGCATATTCTTATGGTTTCATTTTTTAATTTGGCACCCACTCAGACTTCACTGCTCATGCTACAGTAGCAGTATGATGGATTACAGTGTTTTTTTCCATTATTATTAAATTTAATTATTTTTGCTCATGTACCCAGATGTGAACAGCGTCAGGAGTTCTAATCTAATAATACAGACTGTTTGGAAAATATGTGCTGTCAATTAGAGGCATTTTATAATAGAAACGATAAAAAGAGTCATTAGTGAGAAGTAGTTTGCTTCCCTATGTACTGGCTTTAGTTAATCAAAGGTTCTTTGAAATTGAAATCATTAATTAACTTTGCCTGTTTTTGTACTGATCAAGCACTTTCAGAGTTGCTGGGAATCTGTGTAATTAAGTCCTTCTGTAAAAGAAAACAAAATTAATGGACTTTTTAAAAAAATAACAAATTTTATTCTCTCCTCCCAATAAAATATATTAAAAATAGATAGCTGCATTCTTTTGCTAATGTTTAAGTAAACCAAAGGCACAAGAAAAGGGTAAAATTACATTTTTCCACTCAGTTTTTTTAATGGCACCTCATTTATATTTTAAATGATCATGCAACAGATAATGAAATACATCGGTCCAATTTTTTCTTATTTTCTTGTAAAATTTGAACAGGTGCATTGATGGTCAAAACAGATTTAAAATTAAGACTCTTCCAAAAATACACTGAGAAACAGAAAAGTTCTATGACCAAATCCCTAATAGCATGATTCTGCAGATGAATCTTTCTGACAAAGGTATGCCCATCTCTGGTTCTCTACCATGAGCTTTATACCGCAAAAGAGTGATGCAAGTCAGCAGGAAGTATTATATTAGCTCCCCTCCCCGTGCAATAGTTTCCAGGCCAGAATCTCTAGTGACTGAAAACAGCAATGTTTCTGCTGCATGGGTTTTACTTCATTTCAATGAAATTGTATCACTTATTTTTTAATGAAGGAGTTTCTCCTGACTCTTTTTATTTTCTCCTGAGGAATATGAGCTTACACTCTAAATTTCACGAGTTTATAAGTTTAAAGGTTTATATAAAACTCTTTTCTTCTTTGTAAGTTCAGTCCTAGATGGAAAACTTCTTTCTTTTTGCTGTAAAGTGTTCAGTAAATGAAATTAGTCAATATGCCCTAGTTATGAAAGGATATACAGCTGAATTATACTACCCAGGCCTGCTTTTAATTAGAAAAATAAGCAAAAGATATGCAAATTAGTTATAAATATTATAAATTAGAGTAAAATAAAGCTTAGTTGTAGGTAACATTACTTATGGCAAATCAGATATGGGCAAAGAGAAATAGTCACAAAATTGATCTCAGGAGGGTCAGTTATGCATCCCTTACCAGGTAAGGAGTTTTTTCTTGGGTTTATACAGCACAACTAAGGCTAAAGTTAGCATCTGCGGATCACAAAGGTCTTTGTTTAGGACCTGTATTCAAGATGCCAAGAGCCCTTGACTTCCACTGACAATAACGGGAGTTGAAAGGGCTCAGCAGTATGACAGAGGAAATGTGCACCTTTTATTTCTCAGAGAGTCAGTCCTATTTTGCAGAGTTACAGATCTGCAATAAAAAAGATTTTTAAAAGCTTTTAGTAAAAGGGGAGTAGAAAATACTTTTCAAAATTTGTGTTCATTTCAACTGTCATAGCTGCAACGTAGTGGTAATTGCAATCATTTGCTGTATTTCTACTGTGTCAGTAACACTATAATACAAAGGAGCAAACAGTTACACTCTAGAAATGTCCCTGCATTTACTCTGTGTGTATGTTGTCCATCGGGAATGCTCATCCTGTTCTGTGTGGATGAATTAATGTAGGTCTGTCCATAACCTTGGACACTTTCGGAATGAATGATTAATCTTGATAGATTTAAAATGAAATGACAGTTCAGTCATTTTAACTATCTTTTTGGAATACTAACAATTCAGAGTTAGAGTCTTGCTTGGAACCTTAGTAGATGGCTGAAAAAACCTGGATAAATTCTATTCTTGGCCATTAATTTCTTTAAGCAATTTCTATATGCCTTACTAAATTCCTGTAGATGCCTCTTGGCTGCATCACTACTAAACTCTGTAAAATTTCTTCGTAAGGGTATAGAATGTAGTTGCAATTATAAAAGCATATAATTATATGAATGACCATATACACATGCGTGTATGTTTAGCAAGGCTTGACTAAGATCTTAATTGGAGAGAGCATGTTACTGAAAGCCGTAGTAATCTGAGCTGTGATATTACGACCCATGTCTTCTTTCATTTTGCAAAACTGGCCTATCATTAGGGTGACACATCAGCTCTCATTATGTCAGTATGTCAAACTATATAACATAAGTGACTGTGATATGTCAAACCCAGCAGGAATGAATAAGGCAGGACTTGCGTATACGGCGTAAAAGTTTCCCAATCTTTTTCCCCCCACAAACGTGTTCTGTTGTATCAAAACCCAACAAATATAAACATATGCAATTGTTATTTGCCAGCATGTGGCAAGTTACTCTCCACCCTTCTCTGTGCACTGAGAGACCCTGCCTTCGTGGATGTTTTCTGTACTGTGCACAAGGAGGACCAGTAACTCCTTCAACTCCCCCATTTTGTGCTTAAGCAGATACCCCTGTTCTATGCCAAAGAATAGCCTTAGACAAACATCCTCCAGCATTTTCCTCTGCAACTGTTTTAAGGCTTCTTATTTTTGTGTTTGTTTTTTCTACCCACACAGTCCACTCCTCCCTGGGCTTATGCGCGGCAGCAGGCAGGTAGCATATGGAATCCAAACATCCTACAAGGGAATAAGACCAATAGGAAACTTTCTCATCTGAGGCACACTTCCCGGCAGGTCGTCTTCTCCCCAGCACTGCAATGTCAGCAGATACCTAACAGAAGCTCTTTACTTCCCTTCTCACAAGGCCAAGATGTGAAGACATCAGCAGTCCAGGTTACTAGATTCAGCACCTAAATCTAAGCAGAAGGCTGCAGTCAAGACACACTCACAGTCAAAGCAGGGCAGGAAAATAACCGAGAAGCTGGATGCTGTTGTCATACCTCACAGGAATGTTGTGGTTTGCATTTTGTTTATTCCAGCCACAACAGCAAAATGTGCTAAACAGCAACTGCTAAAGACGGAAAAAGTTGTGAATGTGCAGGACCAGAAAACTTCAACCTTAGAGCTTGTGAGGACTCCTGCAAGCTGCTAGAACCCCAGGGAAATTCATGAGAACTAGTGAGAAAATATGAACGCACTGACATTTTGAGAGAAGAAATAAGTTGATTCAGTCAGCTGTACTCCAGCATCTTTGCCAGAAAGATGACAAAAAGAAACTAGGATAGATGTAAAAGATGTAAAAGATGTAAAATCGAATATGGTAGCCTAATACGTTCAAGATTATTTTATAGGCAGTAAGGTATGCTCATTCGAAAAATGAACAAAGCAAAAATAGCGCTAGAAGTACTCTCTATTTCTACCTTTAAATTAAAAAAAAAGTTCTAAAAGAAAAAAACATGCAAATCAGCACAATGCATTAGAATTCTTTTCTAAGAGTTATCTGCAGTTACTTAATCTCCAACATCCAAGTGAGATGTTTCTGAGTGCGTCCTGGACTCTACATCCGCTCTCAGCCAAATTTTATTTAGCAGCTTTATTAATAGTATAGGATGAAAGTGTAAAATTCCTGGCAGTAAAATCAGAATATAGCAAAAAATGGTACGTTAGGAAATAGTAAAGATAATTTTACGAAGAAATATGAGTTGTAAGGTAAACTGGGATCTGTTAAAAAAAAAAAAAACTTAAACACCAGCGAGTACCTTAGGCTATATATCAAGGAATTAAACATATAAGTCACAATATAAAGTATGATCTGTTAAAATTATTAAGAACCCTGGCAAAATGAAATGCACTTTCCTACCTTAAAAATATTAAAGTAATATGGCAAACATAGTCCCCTGATATATAGGCAAGAAAATACCATTAAAAAAGGAAAAAAAAAGATTTTTGTATTATTATATAAAGTCTGAGTAAGATCTCTACTGGGAAAGTATATCTAATTATGATGAACACAAACTAAGGCCCAGATTTATGTATACTTTATGCTATAACTAACCTATCTGAAATTTATCATTTATGCTCTACATATAGTCAGGGAAGAGAGAGATATCACCAGACAGCAAATCACATCCTATATAGACTGAACAGGCCTCTGGAACTGCCTTTCCTCTCTCCATTGACCTTAGTCATCAGTCTAAAACTCAGAGCAATAAATGTGGGAGTATATTCAAGACTGCATTTTTCAGAAAGGCTGAAGTCTTAAGCCATTGTGTCAGGCACTATACAATAACTGAGGCCTCCTCTTGCAAATACCAAAGAATGGCATAAAACATTTTTTTGACAGAATAGCAATTGCTTCCACACTGTTTGAGGTCTGGGAAAAACAGCTTTTCAGTCTGTTGGGTTTATCGCAGAGAATTTCAAGTGCTAATTTTTCCATGGTCAAGAAGTAGCTAAAGAATAAAAGGATTCTCTGTCGGAAAAGGGCTCCTCAGCATAAAAAGAAAGAGGCGTTCTAAGAACCAGTATCTGGAGCCCAAATGTAGATCTATTTAGACTAGACAGAGGGTCCTTACTTTTTAAGTAGAAAGGTAATTATCTACAAAAACTCTCTACAAAATCTATCACAGTCCTAACCATCACTTTAAAACTACAAAAAACCCCAAACCTTTAAATCAATAAAACTTTAAATTAATATTAGGTGTCATTCTTAAAAATGCACCATAATAAAAATTTCACCATTGCTTCAGGAATCCCTGGATAAAATTCTACAACGTGGCTTATGCAGCAGCTCACATTAGATGGTTTTCATTGTCCCTTTCAGCCTTAAAAATCTACAGCCCATCACATACTGTATGGAAAGATCCAAGACTATAGTAAAAGCAGTTAGGCAGAACCACCTGCTAAAAATCATAGCAATTTCCCAAACTGCCTGTTAAATAACACAAAACCCTGCACCTCCTGCAAGCTTATTTCCTCCTCCTGCTGCCCTCTCTGCCAGAAATGGCTTTGCCCATACATGTGTTTTGACAGGTGGCATTTCTTTTTCCACCTTCTTTCTTCTGCTTGGGTTGGCAGTCTTTTATGCTGGCCTGGTTTTAGACCCACTTCATATTCTCTGTCTCTGCCTCCATATCTGCTTTTCATTACCTTGTGACAGACCATTGCAAAGGCGTCTGCACGCAGAACTGCCTTCTTGCTTCTGGCGACGTCGCCCTACTGATCAAGGCTACGCTGCAGATCTTTACAATGCATTTGCGGGTAATGGCAAGCTCTGCCCGACAGATTGTGACTCACTGTTCCGGTATTATAAAATGGTCTGACATTATAAACACATCTGGGTAAATGGCTGAACATTAAACATTTGGATGCGAATTTTAACTTTGACAAAATCTTTGAAGTCATACGTAGGTCCAGCCCAGGAGAAAAACACAAGCATCACTTTCCAAAGACATGAAGGGTCCCGGCTAACCTTTAGTACATGGCTCTAAATCAATGTACAAATAGAAAAAAGTGGAGATTTGAACAACACTATTGCCATAAGCAACATGTGTATGCCTTGTGGCATGGTGAGGGAAAGGCTTCTCAACGGGTGAGTCTTGGAAAACTGTCACCGTCACAGCTCCAAAACTTTGCAAAAGATATTTTTGTTTTCAAAATTTGTTCTTGAGAAAGAACCAAAGGAACTTTCTTCTGTAATGTTTCTGAAAAAGATTAAGCTGCGCTCTGAGCACCTCAAATTACTAAAAGACGTCCGTATTAATCTCCGTAGCACATTTGTCCAAAGAGAATGGAAAATCTCATTTTTTCTATTGCAGCATCCAAGAAATGAATCTTTGCATTGAATGAAAAAATTATGGAAAAAGTCCCATACACTTAGTGGTCTTTGGGTCAAATCTTAAAAGGAAGAGAACATATATCCACACACTAATAGCTTTTCTGCAATTTATATAATATAAAATCAGTTTAGCAGATTTTTAAGGGAATTAAATGATTTCTTTCAGATTAACACTCTCAAAATTTGAAGGTTACTTATTTCTAAAATCACTGTGAATATGACATTTACCAGGACTGCCCTGCCAATCAAATGAAAATAACTTTTTATCTAATGATAGATGAGATAATGACAAGTTTTTGGTAAAGGGTTTTTACTGCTACAGAATAGTTCAAATACACTAGGAAAACAGAGCAAATTAGAAATAAAGTCTTCTCTGGATCTAATACAAAAATTAGAAAATAAAATAAGAGTTTTATGATCTACAATGAAGAAAAAGTGACCCTGGTTTATTGTCAGTTTGCCTATCCTTAACACTGTGGGTTTTTTTCACTGTTATATAGCCTTTCAAGTTCTTGGATAGTAAAAACAACATAGACGGCTGCTACAGTAGGTTAACACTTACAAAGATATTTACTTTGTAAACAGCAAAACTATACAAATGCAGGAAAACAATAATCAGCACAGATATTTAAGGTTCTTTCATTGGTGTAATTTCACTTGGACACTAGTTTGTAGAATAATTTACTACTCACATATATGATCAATGTTGGCACAGTTCGTGGGGGTCCTTACTGTACTTCTCTGATATGTAGGACAGCAAATTATGATATTGAACAGAAACGGATGCAGTGGATGTTGTTGAAGTAGTCTAAGGGAGAGCTTTCTTTTAGCCGTGTAAGTACCTCTGAGACCCTCAATGCTTCTGCTCAGCTGCAACTACATTTTCACAAGTGTAGTGCTGTGATGTCCCCCAGCATCAGAGGTGCTCGTTGTCATAGGATGAGTCTCATAATAATGATTTAAATTAAACCACACTTTCCAAGAAAAAGACAGTTTAAAAGTAAAATCCAAGGTAATGCTCTCCAAAGTAAGCTAATTATTCAGGAACACAGGTCCTACTTCAGAACTGATGCATTTAGACCCAAATTTTCAAAAATTGCCCTCAGAAAATGAAAGTTATGCTCGTTCCTCACTGTCAGTTTATTCACTGCAGTGTCAGAGTCAGTATTGTCCTTGTTTTATTCTCACAATACCTCACCTCTCAGAGGGCAGTGTACCTGCTGAGGGACACGGAGATTAAAACTAGACGTGTACTGTGGCAAACTGGAGCTCTCACCTTGCCTCTGTATTCAGGACCCTTCTGCGTGGAAACCAGATTTTAGGGAAGGTTGGTATCTGCCTGAGCTCTACAGCAGTGCAGGCGCCAGATGCCACCACACAATAATCTGTCAGGGGAATTAACAATGTTCACAGCCACTTCCCTTCCCTTTTATTCATTATCTGCAGCTCTTGGGAAAAAGATATTGTAAGGCTAGCAACATCCTCTGGAGTTTAACAGGTTTTTTATACCATATGCACACAATGATTAAGAGCCAATTCAATTTTTTTCCTAGTGCATAGTACATTAGCCAAAGAAATTCAAGGGGGGATAAAAAGGTATAAATAGTTTGCAAACATTCTTAGCTAAAAAGAGGAACACTGTGTCAGAACACTGAAGAATAAGATGACTTATCTTGGTATTTTTAATGAAAAATTTAATCATTTATATTTAAATATTTAATTTCAAACAATAACTTTTTATTCTAAGAATATCTACATTTAACAATATAGATTTCAAAAAAATAGCTATACGTAAACTAAAAATGGAAACAGGACTGCAACACTCCAAGCACTTTATTGCCGACTATAACAACTATGATTTTAATTTTGCTTGTAGTTCATACCAAAACACAGCATTTTTGCTTTTTTGAATTTTTGGCTTAATACTGAATCAAAGGAAGTTTATTGCCTTTCCGTCTCTGAAAGAGGTGTCATCAGTGGGATGACATATGCAAGAGACTAACTTTATAGAGTGGATAATCTTGCCGTATTTTCTTGCTAGAAGATTAACAGGAAAGGTATCTATGAATACATCAGTGAAACTTAACATATTAAAAGGACAACCTTATGAAAGTGAGACACAATTAAAGACAACAATGATAAGCAAAACTAACATCATAAATAAAACGTCAAACACAACAAAGGAACTACGAAGAGGTATTTTAGATATATAGGAAGCAAATCATCTGCAAAGTCTGATACTTCAGACAATTAAAAGGAACAAGGAGGAAGTATGACAGGTGTTTGTATTAATATTACTAAGCGCTCAAACAAAGTCATTGCCTTAAAAACAGAAGCCTATTATCAACACTTGAAGTTTGAATATAATTTGCTGAAGGGAACAATTATTGTGGTAACACAAAGACAGGGAGCTCAGCTCCTTCAATTCAACACAGATGTCGTTTTCACTTCTGTAAAGCTCAATCACAATGACAGCTTTATACAAATAATAGATCAGAATCTGGGGTCTAAGAAGGGGACAGGGAGTTAGGAAACAGTACTTCTAGGGGCTCTTCTTCGCTGCTGCTTAGTGAGGCAACATCTTGATGCATACTGCATTGCATGAAAACATATGGAGGCATAAGTCAGCCTTCCCCCATATTGTGCTGTTTCTGACTTCAGTCCCTGGAAGGGACAGCTAATCATATTAGATTGACCCTAAGGAGTAGCCACATGAAACAGAGAAGAGCGCATGGCACAGTGTCACTTCCCAGTGGCCAATGTAACAGCGAGAGTTGTACCTGCATACTGGTGACATCACTTGTAATTCTGCCTACGATATAATCCGTAACACAGCAAAAATCAGTACAAAAATTTGAGTGGGTTCCTTTTCACTGGAATGACCTCTTGAAGATATTTTGATGTCACTTTACTATATACCAGTTTAAAGTAATATTACTGTGCTAGTCCAAAATAAGTTATAAAAATCATTGCAGTACAAGCCAGATTTTCTAGAGCTCTACAGACACAGCTGGGGCCAGGTGTTTCAAGGGAGTCAAGCTTTCACTTGGTACATGACAGTCTAGTATTTTTTAAATGCTTTATATTTTGCTACCATTTGTTCTTGTCGGGAACTGTTCAGTACAAAACTCCCTTGACGATCCAAGCTACAACCCTCTTTTACTGGCATCCAAGAATGTAACCCAAAGATTTTCTCAGGATTTGCAAAGTGCACCGTAAAGAACTGTTATCAGTAGAGGAAAAGGGATTACAATTTGTACAAAACCTTTTAGGGCTACAATTTAGACGGGTTTTTCTGAGCACTCACACTGTTTCACAGCTTTTACAAAAAGGAAACCAAACTGCACTTCATTAAAGAAAGGTACATCTCACAAAAACAAGCACTGGATACCCTGCTCTAGAATTCTTACATTTGGAATAAATAAATCCTAACCCTGCAATTTTAACCACTTATGGAGACTAATCATGTACCAAATTTCAGTCAGTCAAGTACCACAAATGGGATTTGCAAAAAATATAGAAGAGGTCTTTTACAGTCATGAATGACTAAATACGTTCTTGATTTGTCTATATCTATTTTTTACTGTGTAAACTCAGAGCCACTTACTGGTGCTGAGATCTGAATTCTTTTCTTGCTGGCAAATTTTCCATCAATGGTCTAGCTTAGATGCCATCACTTTGTGAAACACTCCCTTTTACCATTACATATGAGAAAGAGAAAATACAATTTTAAGCAACGATTGGAAGATCAAAAATGGTAAGTTAATGCTATTGTCTCCTCAGATTATATGATTTTGTTATTAGACGGAAATATTTGCTTTTCTCCCCTTGAAAAATGTGACTTGGATTACTGGAGCTATCTTTTCTTCAGCAATTGCCTGGTTAATGTAGTGGAACCGATCAATTTTAGTAGAGATCCAGCAGATTCTGTGAAAAGTTCCCAATGTATATGGAATGGGAACAGAGTTGCTCCGGCTAGGAAGGACATTTAGAAGGGGTCCTTCAAAACTATTCTTAATCCAACTAGATTGGATTAAATCCACAAAGTCTGCTTACAGTGGGATAGCAGTCACCTATCTTTTTAGAATTTGCCATTGTGGACTCTAGAATATAAATGGCTACTTAACAGCATGAGAGCAGTTGTACCAAACACTTTGCTGGCAATATATAGGACATAAGTAGCTGTCATGTGGTGAGCGTCTACTGAAGGATCATGGCACATAACTTTGTCTTGGCAGAAACTCAAAGATTACATTAGAAGTTTTCTTTCACTCCTACCCAAAGCACCTTATTATCTCTTGCTGAGAAAACAGCACTTACATTTTCAGCAAAAGTTTTTTGATCTTCCATGCACACGGTCCCTTCGATGTCTGCAGCTTGACAACTTTATTCCTCTTTCTGAAGTTTTCCTAGACTGTTCAATGAGAAAACCCCACTACTCTTTCTCTAGACGCTGATCCAGAGAGTTCATCACGTCATTCTGTCCTGGCTGACCTAGCAAAACTATCAGGTACATCCTTTGATTGTGTTCCTATTTTCAATCTTCTCTAGACCTGTTTGGCCGCCTAACATTGTTCTCCAGTTTCTCTAGGAAGATGCAACTACTCTCTCCAGTAGAGTTTCTATCAAGTCCCTACTAGTTACATACCTCCTCCACAACCGTCCAAAGCCCAGACATCTCCTTTACCCCTGTGTATAGGGCCCTAGCCCTTTTTTTCTACATTTACCAGTTCCAGCTGCTACCAGGTTACTAAAATCCAGTTTAGGCACATTACCCCTCCATAAGCACACTGAACCCAATTCACTAGTGGGTAACATCCATCTATTGCATGCTGTTATGGTGATGACAAAACTAAAGGGAGGAGCAGAGCCATGGAGAGCAAAGAGGTCTCTCCAGACAATACTAGTTGCCCTGTAAAAGAAGATTTATGTCAGCAAAAAGAGCTAAACCCAAAACATGTATTACTTTAGCGCAGTCTAAAAGACTAAGACACTAAGACACACCAACTTCAGCAAGAGCCCTGCAAGCAACAAGCCCCTGTGTGATGCTTTCCTGTGGTTTCCCTGTCCCATTCATTTCCTTCACATTTATTAGGAATATGGACTTTTTTTTTTAGTCTCATTTTACTTTTCAGACAAAACAATCTTTGGGAAAGATTTTCTTGCTGAGCTAGCTTTATTGATATAATATATTTCACATTATGCTGTAATGAGAAAAAGCAGTTTAAAACCCATCATCCAGCTTCATAGGAGATACAGACCTACAGGCTCAGTGTGAAGGACATTATGGTTAAATCTGACAATGAATTCCAGGAACCCAGATTCCTGTCTCCGCTCCAGTATGTTGCAGGATAAAGGTCTGTGTATCTGTCTTCTAAAGCTTTCAAACTTATATTAGTACTGGCTTATATTTTTATCATTATTGCCCTTCTTAATGCTAAATGAGATTATCACTCAAGGCTGGCAACAGTGCTTTGTCAAAACACTGTCCAGAGAAAATTACAAGTGAGAAAGATAATATTCTACTACTGTGAGAAGATGCAAGGAGCAGAGACTTATGGCCTCTCAACTCAGAAGCAGTTATTTTCTTTCTCTCTTAGCATGCTTTTGCGTAGAAAACAAGAGTGAATACTGCTTATGAGGCAAAGTATGACAGCTGAATTTCTTCTAAAATTAGTCCAATTCCAAGACTAGTTCTGCTTGATAATCCCAGAGACATATCTACAAAAACAAATGTCAGCAGTGTTTTCCCTTCAGTTGCTTTATTAGGAGACAAGTTTAGGAATGTGCGTTCTGCAGTTTCCAGACAATTACAATCCTATTTGTGTTATATAGCCCCCAATGAGGATTGTTTTTTAACAAGGACTATTGTGAATTTTAAAAGTAGAGTTAATTCAATCCGACATTAACAGAAACCCTTCAGTCTTGCAAAATGGATCATTTTCCTTGCAGGTGTATCTTAAAGGACTAAAAGCTGAGGATATTAATTTGCTGTGCCTGAAGCAACCTCTTTAAATCAAAGCTCTCATTTGAGTAAATCTAAAACTGTTTTTAAAACTACTTAAATTGTTTGCTATGGAGAAATGCAAGGCCTTTAAAATTAGAGATTGTACCGTATGCTTAGTTCCATTAGAGCTTAAGTGAAAAAAAAAAGACAACATGATTTATCAGATGAACAGGCGATAGTGCTAATGTTTTCTGTATAACTCTTTTCCTAAGGCGTTGAAAGACTTATTTTTCATGAAATGTCTTCTAAATAAAGAATTAGACTTCATCACTGATTATAAAAGATTAAGCAGGTTATTACTCAAGCTGAGAAGGCCCATGTGAACAAACAGTCAGCACCACCTGGCACAGAAGATAAAGGTAACAGCCTTTCCCCGAAAACAGGGCAAGGATTTTCTCAAGCAAATCAATCTAATAGTATATCTCACCTTCTATTCAAGGTGTATATTTTGCTATTGAACTTTCAAGAGCTGATGCCTTGTCCAGGTTTGAGATAGCTTTCAGAGTCATCAGTGACATTTAAGTTTGTGACACTGAAGAGTGCTCCTGCAGGGTGCAGGCTGCCTTTTAAAGAGACGACCTGGCCCCTGTCAGACTCAGCCAAATGCTGGTCTGGGTCTCCCCACAGAAGGAGCTCAGCAGAGGCCTGGAGCTGCAAAAAACCCGTGGAAACCTCCCTTAGTGATAGCTAGAGATTCCTGCTCCCCAACCACCTTGGCTCAGGGCTTTCTCCAGCTGAGGTGCAGGAGTGAGCTGAAGTCAGAGGCACAGAGTCCAGGGACATGAGGGAAAGTAGCATCTTAGACTGTCAAATAGCAGTGGTGTGGGGCCCAAGTCCTGAATTTACAGGGAAAAAGGCGGGATCAAAACAATGATTAGGTCTGAATTTTCAGGCTAAGTCTAGTGAGGTGGAGATGGTATTAACTGAGGAGAATCTGACAGAAGGAATGCTCTTCTGTAGGTAAAAGAAACAAAGGCAGGGAATTTCTCAAAATTAATTTAATTCTCTTCCTTCACTATCAGGACACTGATTTGAACAAGAGACGAAAAAAAGATTAAAATCTCCGCATAAAAAAGTCTATAATTTTTAAGTCAAAAGATACTTCATGAAACATATTAAAAGCATAAATCAAGCAGGAGTCTGTTTTCTATTAACATATAAATGCACTGTGTTTTGCGCCCATTCTTTTTATGATTTCTAACCCTAAAAGGCATATTTCAGGAAGGTGCATGCGGGATACTGTCTGAGATTGGAAGAATATAGGTAGCTCTGGAGAAGAATCTACTTACTGCTAAGCTGTAGCCTTACATATAACCATGTAAGGATTCTTTGTTGACTGAAGTCTGAGAAACTGAAATGGTGACCTCAGAGAACTTTTACTTTTCCTATTTTGGCCTTTTCATAGCACATTAAGGGAAGGTTTCCCCTATTATACATGCAAAGGCACTTCTAATGGCTTGAAATTGTCTAAAACTAATGGCTGAAAGCTGGGCAGGCTTTAAATAGTATTTAGTGGCTCAGAATGAATAAGAAAAGTTTCTCAAGACTCAAGCTCAGTACGGACATGGAAATTACCTGTTAGCCATCCTGTCTAATAGATATCTTTATTCATAGGTGATATTCATACACACGTACATGGATATCTGGATTTTACTAATAAGACAATTACATGAGGTCATCAGAGAAACAGGGGATCACTGATCCCTTAGCAAGGGCAAATCCCTGCCTTACTTAAGAGGCCAACAGTTCATGTGCCTTCAAAGACTGCTATTCACCTACAACCTTTCAGATTCAAGCATGGAAGTTCACCTTTTCGTTTCAAATTTTTCCTTTGTGTACGTCTCTACGTCTCTTTTAGGGTGAATTAATGTGAATATTTGTCTCCTGCCACGCAATGTAGTATGAAGATGACAAAGTCATAAAGAACACGCTATAATAGTTTTACATCATCTAAAATACAACTTGATTCTATAACCCAGATGATCTTCAATAGTTTTGTGAATTCCAAACTACATCGGTTCTGCACAGGGTGAAAATTTGCTAGCTGCTTTACTAACGTTGATACGGACAGGATGCTGCCCACTAAGAGTGGGTGCCAAGAGACTTGTGATCTTCTGTTCTGCAGAATGACATAAATCTTTTACAGGACTGAGAAAGCACAATAAAACATCTCACACTACAAATTTCAAAAAGGCTTGCAGGTGTACCTAGAGAGTAGTGCAGGGATTATGCTCCTGATCACTGAATTAATGCATACAATAAGTCCAACAATTAAATTTTTTCAATAATACAGTCACATTTTATCAATGAGGGTACAGCTGCACAGGTTAGAGAAGTTACTACAGTAGCCTACTGACTAATATTTTTTGCGAGTTCAGTGTCTTTTATGTACAAGTGCCACTGTTTTAAACAATCGTAGAATCAGCCATATAAACTACACCACTGAGAAACTGAAGGTTGGCAGCAGCAGTTTAGTGTAGGCAAAATTGAGTTAACCTTCCTCTTCTCGAGGGATGAGGCCAAAATAGCTCATGCTGAAGTTCAGCATTCCTGGAGCAGACAACATACAGCTTTGCAGTAGCAGAACAATACACAAAAGAAACTGGGGAAGAAGGATTAGTGGGAATCTGAGATCGGAAGGGCTAAGGAAGGCTGAGTTTGGAGAAGCTGTGAATGTGACAGGGAGGCTATGAGACCTGCAAGAGTTTCCAAGATGGAATCTGATGGGAAAGCTGGGAACACTGCTGGTGAGAAAGAGTGGCCGTGGCTTAGTGTTGGGCTATTTCCCCCAGCAGCAACCATCACTGCCAGGAAGCAGTCAGAGACCTGTGCACGTGGCTCTCTCTTTGATGAGGGCAGCCAGTCAATACAAGTGGGAGGTGGCAACCAGCTGCCTACCTGGATGTACTTCAAACAGCCCATCCTCACGACCTCCTAGAAAAAAAATATATGCAAAATAAGCAGTGGTTATCCAAGAGAAGAGCTCCCATTGCCCACTCATTCTTAAAACTGGCAATTACTCTGAAATGGAAAATATTCAGTTACGAATATAAAACTACATTCAAGGAACTGATTCTTCTGGCCTCTTGTGTTTTTCACTGCCCTGAAAAAAGATGCATTAAACTTTGTGCGATAGTCCCTTTCTGACTCTTCCAGAGCCTCTTGAATTTAAGATAATTTATTAAAGAAAATTCTCTTCCTACAATATTTGACGGGTGAAAAGGAAGAAAAGAGGATTCTTTTTATTTTTTCAGTTCAAACAGGTAATAAAAAGTAATTTCAGAACAATGAACTGTAATTCTGTTTCATACATAGTCTGGACTCTCGAAACTGTGTACTTTTTAGTACTATGGAAACAGACATTTTTATTTCTCTTATATGGACTGAATGAAATCTTGTCATCTTCTAGGAAATAGCTTAAGATGTGAAATACTGTATTAATATGGAAGATAATTACAGAGAAACTTTGAATAACTCTTATGAGAGATGCCTTTGTGTTTCCTTTTAATATTATAGAGTAGAAAACTCATCCTTTATTTTTTCTCTGCTGTTGATATAAGTGGAATTATTTTTAAAAATCAGACACTAAATACAATTGACCTGAATTAAAACTGTCATAAGGCAAATGTATTCTAAAATAAGAGAACGAAATTAAAGCCAAGACAAGAGACATTGCTTTTTAATAGCATCATTAAACATTTCAGCTTTCCTAATTGGGAAATATATCTCAAGCGCATTTTTACTCTTAGTTGTTAGGATTCTGGAACTGAACAAGATAAAACTTTCTATAGCTCCTTTTTTCTTCAGAACTTTTTTCCTAACTTTTTTCCTCAATCATGCTCTTCCTGAACTGGATCTTTGCAGCCTGCCTCAGTATAAAGCACAAATCTGAATGTCTCTCACTATACTTTGCATTGGCTGCATAATTAAGGTTGTTGGCGTTTTGTCCCAAAGTGATTTCTTTGGGAATCTGAGAGCCTGCTCCCTGTGTGCAGATGCCCCATCCTCTAGCACTTTTGGGCTCTCAGTATCTCAGAATGCTCCTTTGTTTTCCTAAACTATGACTATTTCCCTAGATACGTTGCTGGTTATCCAGAAATCATTGGTAACTTAGGTGAAAGCAGAAATACCTAGCACTGATTTTTATATAGAAAGAAGAAGATGTAATGGGATGCATAAAAATAAACAGATGAGAGGGGCCCTGAAGGCTTCTAGGAAACCTCAGGAAGAAAAATCCAGCAGGCTAAAGGACTCCAGTGAAGTCAGAATTATGGGAGAAGATATATATAGCCTTTCTCTAAATTGAGGATAGAGGACAAAAGCGGACTACAGGAATACAGGGACAAACAGCGTACTGTCTGGTGTTAACTATGGGAGAAGTAAATCTTAAAATAATACACATCTCTGCAGTTTTCAGAGTGAAATGTTTGGGGAAGGTGGTATGTTCTGCTGTTTGATACTACAACCATACAGTCAAAAAAAGAATCTTGAACTCGTGCTATTAGAAAACACTTTCATTTCCATCCAAAGCATATAGTTAGCCTATTCAAAATATTTTGTATGTCTAAAATATCCCTAATTTATCCTAGGTACTGTTTGCTGCTTCCAAACGGTGCTATTGAAGGTGTGTGTATTGTATATAAAAGAGGCCTCTATTTCTAATCGTCCCTTTTTTCACAAAACTGTAGAAAAGCTGAAGATTTTCTGAAGAATCTGCAGCTTTCTGAGAGTCCGATCACTGACAGTCATGTAGAACTGCTGACATTTCCTAACTATCTTGCATGCTACTAGCTTAATCACTCTTTTTAAAGCTGGTAGTGCCAACCCCATCGTGCTCTGCTCCACGACAAACGTTGTAGAGACTAAGGTAGTTGAACGTATTCTTTCAGTTGAACTTCACAGAAGTCAGTAAGAATGCTGAATGTGAAATGATCAACGGAGAGAGGACTAGGACGGTGGTTGTAAGTTGAAAAGGGTAAATAAAAAACAAGTATCCGTTTTGAACGAAGTATTTTTTCCATATAAGCTGAACTTTGAGTAAATCTAACTGAGTTGCACACAGAGACTGAAAAATGAATAATCTGAAAAATCTATTTCTAGAAAATTATGAAATTATTCTATTCTATTTCTTTTACGTATTCTCATGCAGGCTCTTGAAAGTGTTACTTTTATGCTTGAATGTAAAATGAAAATTAATAAATGTCGATTTTCTTATGTTTTGATATAGCTTTTATTTTATATTCTTTTTACTTATTTTATATATACTTTACACTCCATCTTTCTGTGTATTGACAGCAAATCGGATGTTCTCCTGACTGTCAGTCATACTCAAGAGAAAACTGCATTTTTTCAGTACAAAATGAGTTATAATTGCCAGAAACTAGAGAGTAAGTAGTATGATTCACCACTAACAGACAGCATGACTAGATGTCTGGTTAATTTACGATCTTGAATCCAGGAGAAACATTTCAAGAAATCTTTTCAATTTCCGAATAACAAGGTTTTCAGAACGAGGTTTATAGTTTGAATGTTATTTATCTTGTGTTACACGATGACTGATGAAACTGATATACAGTCACTTATACATAGACGCGTCAGGTTTGGAGAAGAGACTGGATCCAAAAAAGAGAACCTTCTTTCCCTAACTAGAATCTGAGAAAAGCCTAAGGTCTCCAAGTGGTGCAAATCTAATTACAACATTTATAGACTGACTAACCTCTATTTGTCTAATTTCTGCTTGCTTCAGAAGATTCATAAAATATAATTTTATTACTTTTCTTAGTGAGAGTCTTATATTTGTTTTCGTAAGAACCTGGCCAAATGCTCCATTGAACTACTTTTCTTATGAGTTCTATTTCACAAGAAACTCAATATCGTCTCTCCAATAAGCAAACAAAAACTGAGTATGATATTATATTTACCACTGCAATAGCCATAGGTAATTTAGCTGCAGTTAATGGAGTTCATTAATCCTTTATAATTCCTTCCACTGCTTCCTAAATGTACTGCACTGAACTGTGTGCACTTTAAAACATTTAGTTAATGAACTTCAGTAAAATTGAGCACTTACACTTCAGCAAAGTTTATACTTTATATAAACTATAGATTATTGTTCAAGCCTACTATACTGAGTATTTACTCTCAGAATAAAAAAAAACAGACAGAAAACAATGGAATCATTCTTATGTTTTGTAAAATAAGACACACTTATTCTTCTCTACTTTTTTAGTTTGAAATATCCTCTGTTAAGAGACTTCTCTCATTCTTTCATTAATTCCTCTCAAATGTAGAGATGCATACTGTACTTTCAACTAAACTTACGCAGATAAACCATTTGCTGAGAAAAACAGCAAACTGTTGTCTTCAAACGATCAGACCAAGGAGGAATTAAAATGCATTTCACATATGTACAAAATTTAGCATTTAAAAACATCTTCACGCAAGTACTTGCATCAATATCTCCTTGTAACAGAATCTTGCACTGGAGAAAGGGCAAAGCACATACTATATTTGTTCCAAGGATTCATCTCACATAGAATTTCCCTTTGGTCTATGCAATCCATATTTCTTCACAGTCTCTACGGCAGTGCCTTTTTCACTGAAGAATTATCTGTCATACTCCGTAATGAGGTGCACTTTCACAAGTATATTGTATAGATTTTTGTAACAGCACTTCATCGGTTTCGTAATCCTTTTTCCTTAAGAGCAGTCACCCCTTTACAATATGTCCAATACTTTGGAAAATAGAAAGGTTATATGGCATTCAGGTTTCTTCTGTGGTCCGTTGGGCTGCAGCATCTGAAAAGTTTCTACAGGTTACTGCTGTTCACTTCTCCACAGAGATTTTCATATTGTACCCTGATAGATACAATTAAAAAATGCCTCTGCTGTGGGTCTCACACCTAAAAATAAATCAGTAAACAGATGTTGCTAAATATAGGGTGGTTTGTTTTTTTTCCCTAAATTGAGTATCCTTAGTGTCAGCTGCCCCATCAGAAGAAGTAGGCTGCTCAGATGATATTGGTCAATGGTAAACAAAAGTTTAGTTTCTGGTTTGAGGGGCGTGGGGGAGATTATGCCATACCAACTCTAGAGACAGGGGAAAAGACTGTTTTACAGGAGCTGTCATCCCTTACCTATGACTCACTTACCATCAACAAAGAAAAAATTTAACTTCCAAATACAGCCTTGTTTCTTCCTTTAGGTTTGTCTGTGCTCTCCCATGAAGGAAGGGGCATAGATAAGAGTTCAGCCTATTGAAACTTGATTACTGAAGATAAAGTGAGATTTAGAAAGAATATATGTTGTCTAATTTTATAAACTGAGAGTTGCAACCACTTTTTTACTTGTAACCTGAGTAAATTTAACTTGAAGTTAACACCAGAACACCATAATTTCATCATAGTTTCAAAATGACTTTGTAGAAAAGAATTGTACAGTAAGGAGTCTATAACTCTTGCAATAAAATCTTGATTTTGTGGACAATATGTCTTGAATAAAAAAATATTTCTGTTCAAGATTTTTCACAACGGTCACCTTCATCAAATGGATTTTTCTTCCAAAAATATAGAGTTATTTAGAAAAACAAGGTGAAGTATATGAAATCGAAACTGGATTTCTACTTAGTTACAGAAGCACCTAAGATTCTGATTAAATGTTTCTAAAGTAGTTTAGATTAGTTTGATCTTTCTATTTTTATTTATTCCTTAGTCTTCTATATGCTTTCAATTACTGAGATTGCCTAAAATATCTATATTTGAGCTTAAAAGCGCCACAGACTTCATGAAGATAACCATCTCTGAAAATAAACTTTGCTGGTTTATAATGCTCGAAGTGGAAACTACACAGTAATGCAGAAAACAAACACCTTTCATCAAGGAATTTATGTCATTTAGAGTTCTCATTTTCTGTCTATGGAATTTTTAGGATCTAAGTGTCAAATACAATGATTAAGTAGAAGAGCTGGTCACTTTGACCTAAGCTTAGAGAGGTGGCATCTGCATCAATTCAACTCCACGAAGATGACAGCAGTTGAATGTGAGGTGGGATGTGTCCTGGGCAAACCAGAAGCAGAGCCATGGTACCACATCACAGCAGGCTCCTGACTTTGTATTTCTTAGGCACTTTATATCTAAGTCTTAAACCAATATTTGCACTTACTGATACAGATGAAGGACCAGGAAGCACGCAGTCCCTCTACTAAACTCAGTGGAATTAAGGTAAAAGGGAAAACAGTCAACAGTTTAGTTGTCATAGTCATTTGTTTTCAGTTCTTGTGGAAAATCTTTCAAATATAAAAGACTTAGGACGACTCTGGAAAATGATCTGAAGCTCAATTTTGCCTCTTTTAATAAATTAATATGTGACCAAAGCTCCCTGAGCAAAACACGTCTGGATTTTATTTCTCAGGAGCTTCAGTATGGTCACTGCAAACAGTATCGTTCAAGCAAGAGGCAGCCTTGCTGAAAAAAAAGGGCTATTCTGCAAAAGATTTGTTAAGCACTTGGAGTTCAGATTTTTATTAGTAATTTTATCAGAGAGATTTCACAAGTCAGTCTCTTAATCTCTATATCCAAAGAACATTTGTCCAAATATCAGATCCCTTAGACTTAATGGGATTTTCCCATCAAAATCACTTGGCAGCTCTGCACCAAGTAAGGTCAGATTTTTTCATCCATCTTCTTGCCTGAAAGCTGGTCACTAGTCCAAGTTAGTTTCTAGGACCCCCCTTTCCAGTTACTAGAGCAAGACAAGGATCTTCTGAGGTTGTTTCATCACACCTACCCTAAAAATATCTAAAAGTAATTGGGCCTTGGAAATGCCCGCTTTCCCTGTTGACTGTGGAGGTGACAAGCCTAAATTAAACACTTAGTTTCTGCCCGATTGAAGTTAGCTGAAATCACTCTACTTCTAGGATATGACAAAGAAAGATAGTCTTTCATATTAATACACTCTTCAACAAAGTTCCTAAATTTCTTGTTTGATTTAAGCATTTATAAAGAAGATTCTTAACGAAGACCAGTGTTGCAGCTATATATGGCTATACCTCTCAACCATGAGTTATTCCCTGCTGAAAACCTGGCATTTTCATTTTTATAAGCTTAATTTACAGAATATTTTGGTGATTAGGCCAGTGAAATATATACAGTACTTTAATGAGAAAAAATACGAATGTGTTGAATTATTGACTATCAGTTTTATATTATTCTAATTTAATGGAAACAAATATAAATTTTGGATTAATTTCGCTTGGCTTGCCTTCCTACTTGGTATGTGCTTCATCATTATCATTTTTACCTCCTGAACACTTTTTGGATGATGTAGCCTGGCTATGTAATTTCTATGTAGTTTACAGATTGCCAAGATTCTCCAAGACATTTTAACTTCAAAGTCCTCTCTGATGGCTAAATGTTTAAGAACTATCTCACCTTTTTTAATAGTATGAACTGTACAGTTAGAGGCTTTCTGTGTAAAACACTGTTCAAAGAACATCCTTTTTTACTACCTTGGTGAAACACAGTGTTGTTCCTTTTAAGACCCCTCTTATTTTCCAAAATTAAAGTCATCACATTTTTGCCATATTGCTGTTTTCTGACCTAAATCACCGAAATGATCTGCCCTTGCTAGATTTTCCTTGTAATTTGAATTTGGTCAGAAAAGAAAGAGAACTAGTTGATTAAGACTCTGTGAGAGACTCCTAGTTTTGACTAAGAAAAAAGAGCCCCTTGTATAGTACTGATCTGTTAATTTGCCCCCTAAAATATGGAAATTGTTTTTCAAATAACATAAGTGCTCCTCAAAATCATCTTGACTTCCACAATTTTTAAAGTCTATCTCTTTTAAAGTATACCTCATTTTCTTTCATAATTAGTTTAATTTGTAATCAGGATTTATTTATTTAGAGATTTGTATACTGCAGAAATAAGACCTCTTTTCTCCATTAGCCATGAGCCTGCTACCCTCAAACATTCAGTCACAGATGACAGATATATCCTGTTCATTGAACTGCTCGGAGGGCAAAGTAGGTATCTCCTGGGCTCTCAGATTACAGAGCATGCAGCTCCTGTTAAACAGATATGATGGACTGACAGATGTATAAATATTCTCAGGGAGGAAGATGCTATATCAGAGCCTTATGGACAACTTAGGCCTTTGGATCTGGTACAGCTGATACACACCTATCCACGGCAGTCAAATGTCCCTCCTACAGGTCTACTCATCAAATAATCCTCATTATTATCTAATTTATGTGTGGACAAATTTCATCACATCTCATGCCTCCATCATTCTTTCTGTATCCTATGACAATAGATAAGTAGGAAAGCAGATATTGGGGATGCACAGGGAACATAGCTGCAGAAAATGCATTATGAGCAGCAATTGAAGCAACGATTCATCAATATCACCTTGGTCAGAACTGCACCTTCATTATACTTTTTCACTCCAAATGCTGGAGTGAGTTTTGCTCTTCTATTATTGTCAATAATGTAGCTTGCCTTGAAATGTTACCGTGTTTAGTGACTACTCATCATCATGACAAAACCTCATGAGATCAAAGCAAAGTATAAGCACAACTATATTACACAATCTCTAAGGTGCTGGCGTAGGATACAAATGTATTTGGAATATCTCTAGTGTTCATGTGGACCAGGCAGCCTGGCAGAATACTACTTAGGAGAATGGACACAGAAAAGAAATAGCAATAGTTTATTTTTTCAGGGCAGTTGCTGAACATGATTTTATTGAAAATACTATCTTTTCATTTTCAAATAAGAAAGGAAATTCTTCCTGGTTACACCTCATCCCCAAATACTGATATTAATTAATCACTGTGAGACAGACACATAAAGGATATCAAATTTAAAAGAGAAATGTAATGTTGGGCAGACTATCCTCTCATCTATTCAAAATTCACCTGCTCTGCATGTCATCTTCTTTCTGCAAGAACTCAGAGGAAATAGCCTTTGAAGAAACTAAACAACAATAAATTTTCTAAGTGGTGAAGCATTGTAATGCAAGCTGAATATCACTAATACAACTTCTGGCAATGTTTAAGCACTTCAAAAGTATTTTCAACACAAATGTGTTGAACACACTTGATGCAAGCGTCTGGAAACATAAAGACCAGTTCTATGAGATAGTTTGCAGGAAATTGCTTGATGGAAAATATTGCTTGTATTAATCTTAAATAGCTTATAGAGCATCAGCATCTAAGAAAAAGGCTTTACAATCTTGAGCTTAAATTGAAGCTCTGCATAGTGTCTAGTATGGCAAGAAAATATGAGCTGTGATAACAATTCAATCAAAATGGCATAAAGTCTAATGGTGCTCTTAAAATGCTGGATGGTTCTTATAATGGCAGTATCCACCCCTGTTGTGAATTTTGTGTAGAACTACCTTCCTGACTGAAAAGAATCATATTTTTGAAACTAAATTTCAGCATTTAAATTTTTATTCAGTAAGGAATGTGATTTCCTTACTGAATAACAATTTAAATCAACAAGAAGGCTGCTAAACATCTGTCTTCATAAACCACCAATTCACAGAATCATAAAATCACAGAATGGCCGGGGTTGGAAGGGACCTCTGGAGATCATCTAGTCCAAATCCCCCTGCTCAACCAGGCTCATCTAGAGCACATTGTCCAGGACCCTGCTCAGATGGCTTTTGAATATCTCCAGCAAAGGAGACTCCACTGCCTCTCTGGGAAACCTGTTCCAGTGCTCACTCTCCCACACAGGAAAAAAGTTTTCCCTCATGTTCAGATGGAACTGCCTGTGGTTCAGTTTCTGGCCGCTGCCTCTTATCCTGTCACTGGGCACCACCGACAAGAGTCTGGCCTCATCCTCTCGACATCCTCCCTTCAGATATTTGGGTACATTGATGAGATCGCCTCTCAGCCTTTTCTTCTCCAGGCTCAACAGGTCCACCTCTCTCAGCCTTTCTTCAGAGGAGACATGCTCCAGGCCCCTCATCATCTTTGTATACCTCTGCTGGACTCTCTCCAGGAGTGCCATGTCTCTTTTGCATTGGGGAGCCCACAATTGGACACAGTACTCCAGGTGAGGCCTCGCCAGGGCTGAGGAGAGGGGGAGGGTCACCTCCCTCCACCTGCTGGCAACACTCTCCCTCATGCACCCCAGGAGACCATGGGCCTTCTTGGCCACAAGGGCACATTGCTGCCTCATGCTCAACTTGTTGTCCACCAGCACTCCCACGTCCTTCTCTGCACAGCTGCTTTCCAGCAGGTCAACCCCCAGCCTGTCCTGCTGCCTGGTGTTATTCCTCCCCAGGTGCAGCACCCTGCACTTGCCTTTGTGGAACTTCAGGAGGTTCCTCTCCGCCCAGCTCTCCAGCCTCTCCAGGTCCCTCGGAATGGCAGCACAGCCTTTTGTGTGGTGTCAGCCACTCCTCCCAGCTTAGTATCATCAGCAAGCTTGCTGAGGGTGCACTCTGTCCCTTCCTCCAGGTCATTGATGAATACAATGAACAAGACTGGACCCAGGACTGACCCCTGGGGGACACTGCTAGCTACAGGCCTCCAACTAGAGTCTGTGTCACTGACCACAACCCTCGGAGCTCTGCCATCCAGCCAGTTCTCCATCCACCTCACTGTCCACACATCTAACTCACACTTCCTGAGCTTGTCTATGAGGATGTGACGGGAGACCTGCCCTCATCTACCCAGCCAATTGTCCCATCACAGAAGGCTATCAGATTGGTCAAGCATGAATTCCGCTTTGTAAGTCTGACTACTCCTCATCATCTTTTTGTCTATCATTTGCATGGTAATAGTATCTAGTTCTTGATGTTCAGTTCTTACTGTTTCCAAAGTTCAGGTGAGAAAGTGCTTAGTCTCATTGCAGTTGAGACCTTCAGAGATTTTGAGGCTTCTTAATTTGTACAAAGCTCTTTCTGCTTACATTCTCTCTTACAGGAGATAAAGTAGTGATCCCCCAAGACTATAAACTTTGTCTCTGTGTCCATTTGTGTAAGAAGATGGATAATCATTTCACATGCTGCACTCATTGAAGAATCCCTCTATTAAAAATTCTTGGCACTATTATTACAAGTTCATGTTTAACTGCCTTCCTTTTTCCTGGCAGCAAACATTGTTTCAGAGGATGAAATGAACAACAAACTTAATCTTTGTTGGATAACACAGAGAACAGAAATATAGAGAAGATTTTTATGTCTATTTTGTATTTGTTGACCTGACATGGGATCTCAACTGATGGTGTGAAGTTGACACTATCCATAGGACCTTTCCTTTAGGATAGGCTTCTTGGGCAATTTCATTATAACGTTCTGACAATTTCCTGATAGAATGAAGGAAAAACTGGTTGAAGTTTGAATATTTTCAATTCGTTTCCTCTAGTAAGGAACATAAAACAAGCTTGTGTCATTTCACCATCACTGTTTAGTACCCTATTTGTCACACTGCTCACAGTTGATTCCTGAAACATGCTTCATGTACTCAGATTAGATTCAGGACTTGATGGAAAGCTGTTAAATACCACAGTAGTGAGCAACAAGGCTGGCTGATCTTTCTGCTGGCAACTGTACTCTGATCTCTCATTCCCAGGAAGCTATGCAAATAGCAGTGGGTTGAATTTCCTCTCCATGTTCACCTTTTGTAATGACTAATGATGCTGAAAACACTACTTTTTCCTGATAAGCCGTCAGCCATTAGTTATCACTAACAGAAGGCATGTGCTTCCAGCTGTACAGAAATTCTTCTCCTAGAATACCTCAGTGGTAGGAACTGATGAAATTTTCAACAAACCACAGATGCCCAGGGCAGCCTTCAGAAAAGAATACAGATATCTTTTTGACAGGAAGGGCCTGCCTTTGAAGATAAAATTAAAGTCAGAAAGGTGTCTGTCAAGGAGCAGCGAGAGTGGGCTGTTCCCTGGGAGGGAAGCCAGGAGCCGAGGGAGACAGCCAGGCTGGCAGGGCAGGGCCCTCACCAGCAAGGGCAGAGCCCCACGATGCCCAAGCAAGGAGAGCAGGGCAAGTCCAGCAGTGGTCACCAGGACCAGCCACAGAGCAGGGATCATCAGGCAAATCTGTAGGGATGAAGCAGGTCTGGGATTAAGCCAGGATGTCAATTCAGTGGATCAGGATCCATACAGCTGAACTGACTACGTAGGGCATGTTTTACACTTTTTTGATGTTTTCTCTTTGTTCTCCTTGTTACCCCTAAAACTGATTTTGTCCAGATCTAGGTCTGCTTTCCTTTAACTGACCACGTGTGAGTTGTTTATAGCCTTGCGAGGGGGAGGGCTCCAATGCCAGCTTGTTCCCAGTTCTCAAGGCCTCTGCTATCATATTGGGCTGGGCCTCTATTCCTCTGCACTGCATCATCATGTTGGTGAGAAATGGTTCAGTTTACACATCAGAATTACTTGTTACTACTGTGTATCTAAAACTATGGCTATACCCTATGAAGATAAACAAAAGTAAAACAAATTAAGCTTAGCCACGTGATCATAAGCAAAACTGCTGTTACAGCTAAACTGAGTGAAAGCAAAGCTGCATGCATGTCAAAACAAGTTCAGATAAAGCAAGTCTAACAAGCTTCAGCCCTGAGGCCTTGCAAACTCCATACATTGCCTGTATCCTGTTACGTACAATGACAAAACTATATTTGCTGGGCTACAGGTTTATAATATAGTAGTCTTCTTGCAAATAAACCCATATTTTCTGCATTAGTAGCTATTCTATGTTAGAATCGACTGCATGTGCTTATTCAAGAATCAGCTTATATCCTGAGTTTAGAAGAAATATTAATATTTTGAAGAGATGAATGAAGTATATGCTTTGGCATGATTAAGCTCATCCAAGTGCATACAAATATACTCGCAAGTATTACTAAGAAATATGTTTGTAGTAGTGCCTTTCAAATTAAGGATCATGGCAACTTATTCCTAAAATTCATTCATATATGCAGGAAGTTATGCCTATAGGGTTGCAAGCTGAAAAGGAGATTTCTTTTTCAGAAAAATCTTTATTTAGTGAGCCACATCTAGTGTTAATATTGATATGTTGTCTTTGCTCCTTTTTTCAGTGGTAGCAGGATGTGTGTGGAGAATAATGTACCTAAGTGTATATGATTCTGACAAGAATTTAGTAACAGCTTCTAAAAGAATTGATGGATTTGGGCTAGGAATAAGCGATCAATCATTTGTGTAAATGCTATATTGCATTATATATGCACAAATATGCCCATGAACACTTACTGCACAATCCTGAGAGGCTTGCTGTTCCCCTCTGACCTTCCACAAGCTTCAAGAGAGTGCTGGAACAGCAACTGTAATATTCTTTATCAAATGTTCCTTGAGCCACAGTGAGCCTGGGTTCAGTTGAATTATGCAGAATGAAAAACAAAAATGAAGGTTTTCAGATGAGATAAACTGTTGATGGGCACATTTCAAAGTGCTTGGAGGCTGAATTCCTTTCTATGAAGAGAGGCACACAGGAGTCTTTGAAAGAAACGGACCAGAGACCTTGCAGTCTTTCTTTGAACAGTATAGCATTCTCATGCCAGATCAGAAGCTGAGTTAGAAACGCTCAGATGGAAATTCACAAATACATGAAAGTTAAACAAAATGTTACAAAGCTCAAAAGTTTCATTTGTGTCTTGAGCTAAAAATTCATAGATTGTGGGTTCTTATCCTGAATCAAAAAAGTTTTCTCAACCCTAATTAAGGACTTGGCGATCTCATAAATGTGTACAAGTATCTGAAGGGGGAGTGTCAAGAGGATGAGGCCAGCCTCTTCTCCGTGGTGCCCAGCAACAGGACAAGAGGCAACGGGCAGAAACTGAACCACGGGCAGTTCCATCTGAACCTGAGGAAAAACTTCTTCACTGTGAGGGTGACAGAGCATTGGAACAGGTTGCCCAGAGAGGTGGTGGAGTCTCCTTCCCTGGAGATATTCAAAACCCGTCTGGATGTGATCCTGGGCAATATGCTCTAGGTGACCCTGCTTGAGCAGGGAGGTTGGACTAGATGATCTCCAGAGGTCCCTTCCAACCTAAACGATTCTGTGATTCTGTGATTCTGTGACTTAGTCTCACCTTCTTGGAAGTAAGTGGAATTGGCAAGCCTGATTATTTATACTTTCCTGAAATAAGACAGTATTTTGCTTTTAGCTAAACAATGGATTGCTTTTTCTAGAAACATCACCACGTCATATAATTTCAAATGTTTTGTTGACAGGTAACTGCTTGTCCTTGATATGCTCCTGCATTAGATACAGAAATAACAAGTTTTCCTGAATGATATCTGGCATGACACTAGAAGTAAAGAAGGGCTTACTAAGAATATTTTCATAGACATCAGAAACTTAGCCCACCAAACAAGACTGCCAGTTAGGAAGAATAACAATTGAAAAAAAATAAAGAATTATGAAAAAGCCCAAAGAAATGCTAGCTTAAGATGAAAGTGAGTTAAGATAGCGTGGGATGACACTGCATTAAACAAGGCTGAAAGATGCATACAAATAGCAGAGAAGCAGTAGGTATATGTACGTAACTGTTTTGTGACCACACCTGGAATGACACATACATTTCTGAGTGCCACGTTATTTAAAATGGATTAACGCTTTGCAGGGACCTCAGTGTAAGTACCAGCAGTAAGGATAAGATTAGCAAGTTAGTTAAAGATGCAGATAACAGCCCTAAAAATTGCAAATATGTTTTGAGATGCATGCGTGTTGCATATGTCATGTTCCCCATTGACCATCATGGTCAATGGGACTACTCACAGGTTCAGTATTCAGTCTTATCACATCCACTTTGCTGGACTGACCATATATGAATGGGCTATGTATTTACCTAAGGCAAAGGTTAAAAAAAGTCTAAAAACACTCAGGGGGTTATTCTTGTAAGGTAATAATATTTTAATGAGACACAAACTAGTATGACTAAGATCAGTAGAATGAAATTAGGAGAAGAAAAAATGAAGGTTATACATTAGATGGAAATATTTTCACTCTGAGATCTACTGAACTGTAGACTTACTTATTACCTGTGGTCCACATTCAAGGAAACAGAAATTCTCATTTCTTTTGCTGTTTCCTGTGATATTTAAAATCAGATTGAAAATGCCTTTAGAGAAAATGCACTTGAATTTTCAGTTCATTTTCTGTGTTAGAATGTCTGTCTAGACCCTTTTTCTGCTGTTGCGAATAGCTTACTGTTGTAAGAAATGCCTCATAAGAGGAAAGGTAAAGGCAGACAAATGCAGCTTGAAAGACACTTGGCAAATGCCTTTCTGCTTCTAATATTAGCCTGGTGTTAAAAGGATAATAGAATATGTCCAAAGTGTCACTGAACCTCTCTCTTCCTCTTGATAAGTAACTTTGAACAAGTTCATAGATAATGCAGACTTAGAGCCTTCCAAAACAGCTTCTTACTGAATGTCCCTAAACAGCTTTTACATGTTCTTAAAAACCTGTAAAGGAAACTAGCTAGTGCAAAGACAGCTGGCTATGCCTACCTAATATTGTAGGCTCTCATCCAGACACATCTTAGAAAAATGCCAAAATTACCTAAATTTTAACCAAAAAAACCTTTTAGAACACAGCAAACTAATAGAACCTGAAATGGAGATTATTAAAGAACATTTTCTTGCATGAAAAAAATCAAAATATTGAAAATTATTCTAGTTTAGGAGCAGTAAGTTTGATTGGAAATGCACATAGGGGTTAGTCATGTTCTAAACTAACCAATGGTTGAGAATTTTTTTGTATTTGATCTTTCCCCAAGACTATTTGAACTTCATTATTTCAGTTTGATGTTGAACTTCAAATATTTCAGATAAATTTGAGATGCCTAGAAAAAGATATTTAAGGTATTTTGGAGCCACTAAAGGCTTTCCTACTATATTCCATTAAAATTTCCCCTTTTAATCTTTATTATCTCGTATAAAGTTAACTAAGCTGCCTATAGGAAATCTTGTACAATAAAAATATAATGTTCCTGTGTTACTAGGTATAGGTACCTTACTAAACACTGCATATGACAGTGCATTATATTTAGTAGCGCTGGATATAAAGTTAAATACAAAGCAAACATTCTTATTAAAATCAGTAACTATTTAACCATTACTTTCAGTATTGCTAGCATTTTATCTATTAAATATATATTCATATATAATAGAAAGCCAGGAATTAATTATATCTTTGTAATCATATCTTGATAAGTCCATAATATAACTCATAGACACTATCTGTGAGCAATTAATAGCAAATTGTAGTTATGGACAAAGCTTTTAATATTGACTAAAATCAATAATATAACTTTGAAATATATCTTGCACTGTCTGCAACACCATCTACAAAGAAAGATCAATATCTGTCACCGTAAAAAGGTACATAGAATCTATTACAATAAAGAAAGAAGTATTTTTAGTCATTAATTTATAATGTACTGCAATTGTATTGATGAAAATATTTATATTGTCTGTACATTCTTACAATGAGAATACCTTAATTATTCTGAATACTTTGGTTTTAAAAGGCCATCTCGCAACCAGTTCTCACTGATACCGGTGATAATGGTTTAAATTAATAGCATTTAAAGTTTTAGAAGCACGTGCTTTGAAGTTCTTATTCTCAAGGACTTCACAATCCTAGGAAGTAAATAATGTATCACCCCCGCTCAGCTTTCTTGCAGTTCTGAGAATATTCCAGTTCAGTTTTCTAGAGTGCTTTGCTCTCTCTACTGCCATTCAAAGTCATCTCTGGATCAGAAATAAAATGCACAGAATATTAAACTGTGCAAAGAGATCAAAAGGTTTGATAGAACAGGATTATCTGCAGAGAAACTGAGGTGGAAATAATCTAGTGTAAACAGAGAATCCATGAGTGATAGCTCAGAATTCTGTAAAGCAATCAGGCAATATCATTAACAACCAGTCCTTGACCATTATAATGTTATTTGTCACAAAGCCTGTGAGATTCTGACCCTGTTTGAGCTTCTGAACATTGTTACATGAACAAAATGGTCGCTAGCAGTTAAGGGGAACCCAGGAGGGCTGCACAGGTTTATGGCAAGTTACCGTTTCCGTACAGTCTCAGACAGACTTCTACATATCCATCTTTACACAGACTGGCCATTACAATGCTGCTCCCCGGTGTTCTTGAGGGGCCAGGTCCGTTTGTGGGCAGGGAGGATCTGAATTACTAATGTGTGATGGAAGATGCAGGGGAAAGGATTCCCCTACCTCTCTGCCCTGTGGTGTCAAGAGAACTATACCTCCCGATATCAAGTATATCTAAGTATTCTTTGATCTCTTCCTTGAAATTAGGTCAGGCTGAGGTGCTCACATGCTCGGGGCAATCATGACATTTAAGGCCAAGAAAGTTGAAAACACTCCCAAAATAATTCAAGCCATTTTTCAGAGGAAGTTCAGAGTTCCTTGATCCTTTGAGCTTCCACAGGTCCTATTTATGTCAGCAGTATGTCAGCACAATGTATCTCAGCCAAGGATCAAGGCACCGTTACCTGCACTGTGTGAACACAGGAGAGGAAAATAGTTTTATATTTAGACGGTATATAATCTAAGGTACAAGATGCAAAGATAGATACACCGATGGAGATGTTACAGGTAAGACAGCAGACAGTAGTCTGCTGCTCTCTTCACATAAGCAGATGAACCCTCAGTTTCTCAGTGCATAGCTAATTTCCTAATCTTTCGCAAATTCATATGGAAAGGAACAAAATAAAACTTACTCTTTCATTATTTTCTGAGCCAGTACAGACACCAATTTTGCCCAGATCTTCAGGTGCCGACTTTCCTTAGAGTGGAATGAAAGGTAAGAATCTGATTTGGTTTGAGGATCTGAGCACGTTCCTACGTTGCTTCAAGGTTTTTCTTTCCCTCCTACAGTTCTTACCTTGCTTTATGTCTCTCTTATGGTCTAAAATCATCGCAGGCCATATTTTCAAAATATTTCTTAAAACACTACATGCCCAGGGTGTCTTTACAAATGGCTATGTGCTACAATAGTTTCATTTGGGAGATGGAAGCCCAGTAGGGTTCCCCTGTGGTTTATTAAGTCTGCAGCATCAGCTACATCTCTCTCTCCTTATTTCAGACCAGGGAAATGACTCCCAGGAGATCCTATCTTGTTTCTTACAGCAGATAGAAATTGGTTTACAAGCTACTATCCTTTAATTTGAACAAGTAATCTGAAATTTAATTAATATTCTTACACCTTGTAATCTTGCCATCGCATGTTGATTATGTACACTGAACTACAAACAGCCCCTTACACTATTCAAAACTAAACCAGTAAAAATCTATTTTTATCAACCTGTGAATCCAGATCTTTCCCACAAAATGAGACAGAGAATTTTTTATGAGGCCCTTCATTTATGATGGAGTACATGTGTACTATTGATATCCTTGTCTTTAAAATATATGATTACCTGGCACTTAAATTTTGTTTTCAGGAACTGAAAAAGCAGGCTGTTTCTCCCTTCTCTTAGAAGATTCTCAAATGAGTTTGAGCAGGAACAAAGAAGGTTGATGTTTTGTCATTTACAGTAGATAAATTCTCTGGAATGTCATAGAGAAAGTATAATATAAGATCTAGAGAAAGTATAATATAAGATCTCTCCTAGCTATACTGCTTGACTTCTTATTATTGACATGCTTGTAGCCCCTTCAATGTTCTTTCTTCTTGCAGTGTTATTTTTAAAATCAGATGGAATCTGCATTTTACAATTGTATCTGAGTATCCTATTAGATACAGAAATTTTGCTTACGGTTTCTGCAAGAGTCTGTATGAGGTGTTCTTAGGTTAAAACCTCCCCTTATATTCATTGCATAATATAATGGGACATTCAGCATTAATAGGCTTTTATTAAGCTGGATTCAGAGGTTGCATCTCTTTCTGTATCTTTCTTGGGGATTAAGGAAATTGTATAATATAGTTTGCTCAATTCAGTGATGCCAGAAAAGATATGATGATCTTCTGGTTGGGAAAAAAGTGATGACTTTCTTCCATATTTAACTAGGCATTTATTTTTCCTGAATATTTCTTCACTCTTACGAGATTCAGGGCCAACAGTCATCTTTCAGTAAAATCAACAAACATGCATGTCCTTGTAAATCCAATAGTCAGTAAAAATTAATTGTTTTAATTCTGTTGGCGATAAATCTTTGCTTTCCTCTGTCATTGTAAGTCCGCTTTAAAATGAACTGGTTCAAATATATCAGGATCAGGTGTAGTACTTAAGATGATGTTCATTAAGCACTGTTCAGCTCAGCTTCTTTTAGTTCACATTTTCAAACCCCACGTAAAACATGGTTCAGTGTTCTGAACTATATCCAGTGGAGCAGTTTAGCCTTCAGCATGATAATCTTAGTTATGCTACCCAGATAAAAGGCTTCGTTCTCCAGAGGGGAGTCTGAAACTCTGTACTGGGCAGCTAAGGTCAAAACCAACCCAGAGAGTCAGAGAAAAAGACAAATAAATCAGCCATTATACAAAATCTCTGCTAACATGATCTCCACTCATCCAGGTGGTGATGAAGTATGAATCACAGATCAGTTCAATGCCTTGGAAAACCTGGGTGCCTGCAGAAAATAAGCTCACTGATCCTCTGATTGAAGTCACAGAAAGAGCTCCTAATAGCTAGCCAACAAAAAGATAATGAATCTTAAATTTTATTTTTCAAGGACTCAGGACTACATGGAGATGGTTTCGTCTACATGGGAACCACAGCCTGGACTCTCCCACTGAAGGTGGATGTTATTTGATGGATAACAAATAATTATTGACCATTTACCATACAGCTGGCACATTTCACACCTTGTCAAATCACTCTTTAAACGACCAGGAGTATAACTGTACAATTAAACTTTACTTGCAAAGTCCTAATAATTAAGAATCTTAAAAGAATGAAGGAAATAGAAAAGTATCAAATGTAATGTTCTTGCTCAGGTCTCCTTTTTAACTTCTCTCTGGGATAACAAGGTACAATGGATGATTTATTAGAAAACCTGTTTTCCTCTCTCCCCAGAATGTGTATCAAAAGGGATTAACTTTTTATAGGGAAGTGCTACTGGGGGGAAAGAGCTGAAGGTTTGAGAAAATTCCTTGTAAAAGGAGTTAAAGTAGGGGGTCCTTCAAAATCAGGGCACATTAGTTTCTTTATAGTGCTGGGAATGTGTCAATAGACAAAGTGGCAGTGACAAAGATTTGATCCTGAGATTTTGATTTCTAAAAGTCTTGGGCTGTGCATTGCCTTTCTGCCCTATCTAAAACATTTAATATTTTTAAGCTGATAAGAATTAAACTATTCTTAATAGGCCAGTTCCCTCTGTCTTCATAACAGCTGGCGTTATATGCTTAAGAGATCATTTACAAATTCTGAAAAAATGTAGGAATTAGATAGAAATACATAAACTATGTGAAATTAAATAATTCATTAACCCTAATAATCAATATCCAGCATAGAATCACAGAATCACAGAATCGTTTAGGTTGGAAGGGACCTCTGGAGATCATCTAGTCCAACCTCCCTGCTCAAGCAGGGTCCTCTACAGCATACTGCCCAGGATCACATCCAGACGGCTTTTGAATATCTCCAGCGAAGAAGACTCCACCACCTTTCTGGGCAACCTGTTCCAATGCTCTCTCACCCTCACAGTGAAGAAGTTTTTCCTCAGGTTCAGGTGGAACTTCCCGTGGTTCAGTTTCTGCCCGTTGCCTCTTGTCCTGTTGCTGGGCACCACGGAGAAGAGGCTGGCCTCATCCTCTTGACACTCCCCCTTCAGATACTTGTACACGTTGATGAGATCCCCTCTCAATCTTCTCTTCTCCAGGCTGAACAGGCCCAGCTCTTGCAGTCTTTCTTCATAGGAGAGATGCTCCAGCCCTCTAATCATCTTGGTAGCCCTCCGCTGGACTCTCTCCAGGAGTGCCATGTCTCTCTTGGACTGGGGAGCCCAGAACTGGACACAGTACTCCAGGGGAGGCCTCCCCAGGGCTGAGGAGAGGGGCAGGATCACCTCCCTCGTCCTGCTGGCAACACTCTGCCTGATGCACCCCAGGATCCCGTTGGCCTTCTTGGCCACAAGGGCACACTGCTGGCTCATGTTTAACTTGTTGTCCACCAGCACTCCCAGGTCCTTCTCTGCAGAGCTACTTTCCAACAGGTCAACCCCCAGCCTGTACTGGTGCAGGGGATTATTCCTGCCTAGGTGCAGGACCTTGCACTTGCCTTTGTGGAACTTCATGAGGCTCCTCTCCGCCCACCTCTCCAGCCTGTGTCCAACTTGACTCTGTGTCACTGACCACAACCCTCGGAGCTCGGCCATCCAGCCAGTTCTCAATCCACTTCACTGTCCACTCATCCCACCCACACTTCCTGAGCTGGCCTAGGAGGATGTGTGATGAGAGACAGCATCAAAAGCCTTGCGGAAGTCCAGGTCGACAACATCCACTGCTCTCCCCTCATCTACCCAGCCACTCATTCCATCAGAGAGGGCTATCACATTGGTCAAGCATGATGTCCCTTTGGTGAATCCATGCTGACTACTCCTGATCACCTTCTTGTCCTCCGTGTGCTTAGTGATGACCTCCAGGAGGAGCTGTTCCAGCACCTTTCCCGGGATGGAGGTGAGGCTGACAGGCCTGGAGTTTCCTGGCTCCTCCTTCTTGCCCTTTTGGAAGACTGGAGTGACACTGGCTTTCTCCCAGTCCTCACGCACCTCTCCTGTTCTCCAGGACCTTTCCAAGATGACGGAGAGTGACCTAGCAATAACATCCGCCAGCTCCCTCAGCACTCGTGGGTGCATCCCATCGGGGCCCATGGGATTTGTGGATGTCAGGTTTGAACAAATGATCTCTAACCCGATCCTCCTTGACCAAAGGAGAATCTTCCTTTCTCCAGACTTCCTCTCTTGTCCCCAGGGTCTGCAATTCCTGAGGACTGGCCTTAGCAGTGAAGACTGAAGCAAAGAAGGCATTCAATAACTCTGCCTTCTCTGTATCCTTTGTCACCAGGGCACCCGCCCCATTCAGCAGCGGGCCCACGTTTTCCCTAGTCTTCCTTTTGCTGTTGATGTATTTGAAGAAGGCCTTCTTGTTGTCCTTGACATCCCTTGCCAGATTTAATTCCAACTGGGCCTTAGCCTTCCTTGTCGCATCCCTGCACGCTCTGACAACGTCCCTGTATTCCTCCCAAGTGGCCTGTCCCCTTTTCCACATTCTGTACACTTCCTTCTTCTGCTGGAGTTTGGCCAGGAGTTCCTTGCTCATCCCTGCAGGTCTCCTGCCCGCTTTGCTGGACTTCTTCCTCAGAGGGATGCATACATTTTTTACTACCACTACCTATGTCAATACAGGGCATTTCTGCCATTTCTTTCAAAGTGCTGCAAGATTTCTGAGGAGGAATAATACCTATTATTAGACTGTATGATGTTGCTAGAGAAAAAGTAGACAAGTTGGCAGAAACGCAAACCCTTCTTCAAATCTGACAAAAGCAAGAACCTTTCCTAACTAAATACAGATTGAGAACACTATGTCCAAACTGCCTGGAAGAAATGGTAGCTGGTAACTGGAGTTTAGAAGACAATATTAGAAAGGGGATAGGTGATAAGGTGGTCATCTTCTATAAGAAGGAGAAAAAAGGTGGTAATTTTTACCTGTGGAACAAGAAGGGATTAACTTGGAAGGCAGGGCAACTACAGTACACCATAAAGCCATATGTCTGTTGAGGCCATCATTTTTTGTATCCCATATAGTTAATTTTAGTTCTTAGGCTTGTCTTTTGTAGATATTTTGTAGGTTCCCCTTGGGAAACGCAACTGGGAGGTCAAAACGGTATGGTTACTTTGTGAGAAATGTTCACCAACCGGTAACTCACTGATTCTGTCCCTTATAAGTTGGTGCATAGTATTACGCTGTAATTTCTATGCAATGTAATAATTTCACTCCCTCTCCTCCTAGCTCCACTTATCTACTCCATGCTGTAAAAAGAAAAAAATATATATTATCCATACCCACAAGCCTTACATCATTTAGTTACAGATATCCAGTACTACCTTCTTTCAGAGAAATGGAGACTGAAGGAAGTTGCTCCTTTTTTTTTTTTTTTAAATTTATTTGCTGGAAGTGTTTCTGGAATTACTGTTGCTCAGAGCACCTATGTAGAAGAGCTTCTTCGTATCACCTGTGATACAGAGAAATGTTTCCAAAAGCTGATTTTAGGCCACCTTAACTAGACTTCTTCTGTGGAAAAGCTATCTCTCTTTACTGACTAATCTACTAATTTAGCTAGCTACATAGCTAATATTAGGTACCAATCCAGCACTGTTTCCTCTCCCTGGATCTGTTCATTCCTCTGCCTGAGGAATTTCAGACTTTCATTCCACAGAAGTGGAAGTCCGTAGACTTTCCTCTCTTCAATCACCTCACTTAGGTTGGATGTGGCCCTTTTTACTCTATTCTCTCACTTGAAGCTATGACACTGCACAGAACAGAATGCTGCATTCACCTGCGTGGAAAGATATGCCATGGTGGAGACTGTTCCAGGCTTGGTTTTTTTAATGCTTTACCAATAATTGCTTACTATAAAGTATAAGAGCAATCCTGGAATCTGGGGATAGATTACAGTGGTGATTTCTAGCTTTCAAGCAGTGATTTCAAGTGGTGATTTCTAGCTGGTGTCCATAACAGGGAGGATATTCTCAAAGACCTTTTCTGCACGTTCAGATTGTTGGGTATGAAGACGCCCTTAGACAGAGACATGAAGGGGTGCTTGAGCTCCAGCACCCTTTTCAGCTCTTGCCAAATGAACCACATAGTTCATTTCCCTGCCTGGATGTATAGTGTTGCTGTGATAGTTGAAGAGATACATGGGGGCAAATTTTGACTGCGTTCATGTAGCCATTTGCATACGTATTTTGCCAATCCCCACTGCAGGTGGTGGTATTCTTGAATCCACAATATGCACAAGCCTAAAGTTTCTCCTCCAACATACTCCTCAATATGCCCACAACCTACGCCCCAGGCCATAGTTTGGATTTGAGGTGAGTTTGGCTACAACCACACCAGCAAGTCATATGGTACAATTGAATTAGATCTGTAAAGCAAAACAGTTAGTGCTGAGGACCTGACTTCCACACTGTTAGTGGCTGCAGTGCACAAGTTATGCTCTTGGAGTGACCCTTTTGGCTCAGTTTCATTGGAAAGAAATCTCATTTACATGCTCTGAGACCACTCCATGACATGAACCAAAGCAGGATAAACATAAATGATTGGAGATTTGCTTCCAACGCACAGTCCTGGTCTTATCTGAAACACTGCCAAAGATGAACGCATAATGTAAATCTTCCACTCAACCGGTTGAACACAGAATACTAAGTAGGTGACAATGCCGACAATATTGAATTTATGGTAATGGAAAGGCACCTAGCTAGATTATGCTGAAGATGACATAGTTCCATTTGCCAAAAATTTTCAAGATTTGAGAGTCATTAGCTTTCCAGCTAATGAGAAGCTATAATGATTAAGTTATATTTATCTCCTATACTTCCAGGCAGTGGTCCAGTCAAGAAATTTTATTCTACGTAACCCAGATTTGGTTACAATCATCCATTCCTCTTAATTTCAAAATGAAAGAAGTTGTGTGTCTTAAATCCAGCTAGAGATAAAGACTATGAAAACTAGAAGTTATTGCTATTTTTGAGTAGACTTTAAAGTTCTAATTGTTAGATCTAACAAACTTCTCTTGGGGCACTTGTCAGACTGCTACAGCTGAGATAAGTAGAGGCACAAATGCTGGATCTGCCTTGGCGTGCGAGACTTTGCTGCCAGAAAAATGCTCCCTGTAAAGAGGGCAATGGGGAACTGTGGGTCCTAAACCACTTCTAGAGGAGACAGATATACACGGATGAGGAGGAGATGTGGACAGTGTGGACAGTGGTCAGAGGTGTTCAAGGGAAAAACACTAAAGAGAAGTCTTATGGCTGCAAAGGAAGTTACTTGCTGTACTTTTCAGTTGGCGCTGAGAGAGGAGTGAGCATCCAGTTTGCCACGTACTCAGTTTTCCCCCATGGATTGATTAAAAAATGCCTGTGGTCAGGAAGTACAGCAGGTGAGGGCATAGCTACTCTCCAATTCTTCACCTAAGTGAAACATTGTGGTTAAATGATGATCACTTCCATATTTATTTCTAATTAGTTACAAGTATGTAAGCTATCTGAACAAGCTTTAATCTAGCTAGTAGAGGCACCCATAGTAGGGACATCGGTTCTAGTGGAATGGTTTTCACCCGTACAGTACATACTCAAGTTAGTGGGACAGCTTGAACAGGCTCTGCCAAAAGACCCTGGCTGCCAGTTCACAATTGTTAGTGGTATCTAGAGCCAGCTAGTCTACTTCTACACATATTGCAATCAAACCCCCTACATGTGACCTAGATGCATCTTTCCCTCTGACGACCCCAGACTCAATCATTCTCTCTGTACTATGAAATTTGGAATCTGAGTTCACTACAGAGGAGTGTTCAATGTAGAATATAATCATTGTTTTTAATATCGTATGCACTCATATGTCCATTTGTTCCATTAGCGTAGAGATTTTGTCATTCTTACGCATTTCATAGAATCTTATCTTTATTAGTGTAAACAAAAAATGGAACTTTTTTGGCTTCCCTTTCCCCTGGTATGTTCTTTATATATTTCAGTGCTTATATTGTCTTTTGTGATTCACAAAATTTTTGCTTCTCTGGAAATCAAAGGTGACATTACAATGGAAAACAGCTAACAACTGCTACATGATGACTGAACAGAAAAGAAGTCATTTTGTATGCCAGGCAAATCGATACAGAATAATTATATTTTGAAAGTTGAGATAACTAGAAACAAAACAAAACAAAACAAAACAAATGTTTTCCAAACATGTCTGCAAAAGTCTTTAGAAAATGTACCAGTTGCTTCTTCTAATGATTCAAAGGGAAGATTTCATTAACAAAATGTGCATTTAATTATGGATATTTTGAATGGCATGATGCACAAGATGCAAAACCATTAAAACTCATTAGTAGGGTACAGATGTTTTATGTACTTTTAAACTGTAGCCTAAATTGATTGTGCCTCTTTGTCTATAAACCAGCTGGCCATTCTTTATTAAGGCATCTGTCAGTTCTCCCGAGAAAAAGAGAGTAAAAATCAGCACAGAACAGCTTTTAACTCAGCACCCAACAAAGACATTGCTTTAAAGGAATTTAAAGAAGAAAAGAAAATATAAACCTGATAACTATAAATAACAAAAATATATGCAATCTATTAAATGAAATCTGCCATATCACAACTAATTTTATGTGCTTTCAGCTGAATTACTGGTCTTAGAATATACTGCTGTTGTTAATAAAAATATGTTCTTGCATGTTTTTTTGATAACAATAAAGATGATAATAAGAAAATATTAACCCCCTCGCTCTTCACTAGGAAGATAAAATTAAAGTATAAGGAGTTACCTTCATCTTGGTAAGAGCCGCCACAAACAAAGCCCCTACAAACAAAGCCTTGCACATCTCAATGTTCATTAAAAAGGGTTAGTGGGTCTTTTTTCTATTCACAAATCTACAGTTAAGAATATGATCCTTCTTTCTTTTCCCAAGCAGTCAAAACTAATTGCAAGTGCACAAGTATAGTGCAATGATTTCATGACTCTGTGCCCCAACAGAACAGTAGGCTGAACAAGGCTTTAGCTTTGATGTAAGAACCTAACTGTAATCTCCTGAAAACAGTGCTCTGTGCATCCTTTGGCTAGACGGAGGAGAAATGGTGGTTATGTGACCCAAAATAAAGAAGGAAGTCTGAAACGTTTTATTTAAAGGCACAATTTTAGGATTGAAACGTAGGTGTAAAACACTTGTTAGCCAAAATCTAACATTTTGTGCTAACCATTTCCTTGTTAAGTGACAGATACCTATTTCGGCCTGATGCCAACTTAACCCTTAAATAAAAAACTGTTTAGCAGCTTTTTATAGTCCAGTTAGAGGAAAAGGGTTTTTTTGTGGGATTTTTTTTTTTTTTTTTTGCCCATATTAAAAAGCCCCTGTTAATTTATAAGCATTTTGCTGAGAAGGTCTGTCTACCCTTTGGGACAAAGGCTTGACAGTAGGCAAGGGTTTATCCAGGCAGGTAGGGACCATATAGCCTAGCCATGTTGTGCGCCTTTGAAAAATTTACCTCCCTCTGTTCAGTACCCCAAAGTCTGCTTCTCTGTTGAGCATTGCTCACGACAAGTAATTTGAAGCAGAGGTATTTCCATACCTTTGTTCAAAGCTTTTTTTATTCATTACAAAAAGACCTACAGGACGAAGATGAGCTCCAGGTCAAGCCTCCTCACCCCCAGTTTGCCCCCGGCCCCATCTCAGGCCAGCCGGGGCCATCAGTCCCTGCCCTGCAACACTGCAGCAGTGCTGGCTCCAGCCCCACCATGGCCCTGGCCTTGTCCCTGCAGGTCTTTTCTTCCCAGAAGAAACCACTGAAGGAACTGCACAGATCTCAGCTGCTCCTCCTATGGTCTCTCAGAGGATAAAGGGAGAAATTCCATAGCAAAAGCCATTTCAAACCTGGACTGAACAAATCCGGACGAAAGCATTGCACACCGGGGGATGAATCCAAGGAAAAGGTACGCATTTGGGGGAATTACACTGAAAGAATGAGGAGCTATATAAGTTCATGAGTCTTTTTCATGTATAATTTTTCCAACTGTATTAACATAAATGCTTTTTAACTGAAAAACAAACCCTAAACATTCTAAAAATGAAATGCTAAAAAAAACAGCTGTTCATATTGTACAAATAATGCATATTGAGGCATTATCAGCATAGGCTGATAACTACTGCCTACTGCTCGAAGGTAAGAGACATGCAATGCTTTTATACCCCTAGGAGCTAACCAGAAAAAGGCTATTTCAGTTTTGCTTATGTTGACAGTTTCATTATTTTTTTTTGTACTGAAGTCACATTTTGATTAAAGTTTATATTGAGCAGGAATTTTAATTTGCCTATATTAAACTTTCCTATCAGTAAGAAGGCCTTGAGAAAGATCTCATTTTGTTCTATTTCATGTCACTGGTTTGTTTTACTGAGTTCCGATATCTGCTTTGTAAGCAAAAGAGTGGAAAAACATCAAGCAAATCAATGCCACTACTTTTATCTTTTTTTCCTTTTCGTTTCTTTAGAACCAAAAATCTTCTGTCTTCCATTAAGGAATGATAGCCAGCTCCATTGCCAGTGTATCCTCTCTAACAGCAGCACGTGAAACTAAATTCACAGTCCCACAGTTTATTGAATATGTATTTTCATCGCTGCTTATTCATATATAATAAAGCAGCAAAGAATACGTTTTTTCACAATGAGTGCTCAAAGGGGAATAGAACAGAAAGCATAAAAAACAATCAGATTTAACTTTGAAATTCTTCACTCATATTATCAGATATGTGATACTGCCACGAACATTTTGAGTTAAACTGGAATGTATGTGAATATCCAAGTTTAAAGTTATACCAATTAAGAAGAAGAGAAGGAAGAAAAAGAGACAATATCTACATTCCTTAGCGTTCAGAATTATCTTACAAGATTCAGCATCTCAGGACCTCAGGGATTTCTTTTAGTAGGGAGAGGGGGCAAATTTAAAACATTAATAAGGAATTAGCATTTCTGCTATTTCAAGATTGAAAGAAACTGTTCAATCTTTTTATTAACTATAGATTTTACCTTAAAACAGCTCTGAAGGTTGTCTGACTCTCAGTGATTTCTAGTGGGACTTAAATTTTCTCTATTCCCCACTGCCTGCAGCTCCACTGAGAAAAAGGCAACATTCCCACTCCATGTACTAAAATATTGTTCCACTGACAAACAATGCTAAAATACCTTTTCAAAATTAATTATCTTTTAATAACTAAGATGTCAGTCCAACAGCCTGTACTCTCGACTTAATCAGATCAAATGCCTGCTAAAGTCAATGGGAACTTAAGCCTGAAGGGAGCCACTGACAGAACCTATGCATCTGATGTTCCTCTTCCATACCGTTGGGTAAATCGAGAATTATTCCATGGAAGCCAACGGAAGCAACTTTGTGTAAGCAAGCAGCGGATCAGCGCGCATACTCCTATACAGTAAATTTGTAAAACAACAGTTTTGCAGTAAGCTATATACTTGACCTTGAAATTTAAAAAAATCCTAAATCTGCATGTCAATGTGCTATACAATAACATCCTGAAAGATTGTTTCCCTGTTGAGGCGTCTGGAATAAATTGCTTGAATATAGTACAGTTCAAACCTTCTGTAAACGCTACATTGCAGAAAGTTGTTCTTATATTCTTTTTGATCAAATGAAAAATTGAAGGGCCCTGAAGTGCATGCAAGATGCTGGTGTACAGTTAGTGGCACTAACTTGGGAATTTTAGATGATGAAAGCTTTCATACATAGAGTATAATGGACCAAAGCATCACAGATATTCGCTCTTCCCAAATTTGAGCCTGAATAGGAATGCTGAAAAGACTCCTTCAACACACATCCTCCCTTCTTTTTCTCTCTTCTGGATCCCAACCAGAGAAAATATGTAGAAGTGTAGGATCAGTGTTTATGTTTATTGTGTATTATTTATATTGTGACAGTGAAAGCTCAACTGATTTTTGGTTGGTGGGGACATCCCTTCTCTCTGACAAATCCTGGGCAGCAGCAGGGCACTTACTGCTCTGGTGTGTGGTCTGTGGTGGTGGGCCACATCTTGGCATGCACAGGAAGGACATAAGACTTGGAAAGAGTCAGAAATTTATAGAGGTGGACCCAGTGCAGGAGCTGCCCCTGCATTGCACTGATCCTCAAGGGCCCCACACAGAACTATGGCCTTGGATCACAGGACAGAGAATAAGGAATTAAAGTCGGCAAACAGAAAACTAAGTCCCCAATTTGTTTCTTCAATCCCATGTTGAAACACAGGGCATGCAGGTTAACAATTATTTCTGGAGAATGAAGACTAATCCTATATGAGTCTCAAGATCCTACTGAAAGTACCAGAGATAATGTTCAATGGAGAGAATATTAGCTATAACGCCAAAGTGAGGGTAGCATTAATAGTGTATGTTACTACATCTTATTAATAAGAATCTTATATTTTTATCATTCCATCTCTGATTGATAAAAAATATAACAAAAAAGTAAGCCAATTATCCGTTTTATAACTGAAAAATGTCCTGTTTTACCACTATACTCATCTTCAAAGATTGTCTTTTTTAATGAAAGCTATTTTAGGCTCTTAACAGAAAAATATTCATTTACACTGTCTTTTTTCCTTTCTCATCAGATCGTTTCTCATTACTTTCTGGAACAATGAAGCTTTCACATATTTAATGAATATATTCCTTTATTAGGAAGGAAATTAAATGTGTACCTCAGTAAGTGGCCTGCAGGGCTATGGCATAACTTTTAGAACTTAAACAGATTATGTGCTTTTTATTTTCCATTAATTTCTAATTTATTTCATCTGATAGAGGCACCATGCATTTTACTATGAATAAAAATTTAATGAAAAAGTGGGCATCCATCCTTGCTTGGTGCTGACTACTTTGTGTCTCTTTTGACTGAATTAAACAACTATTGTGTTTTAGCACTTAAACTCTGTTAGCGAATTAGTTATTGCTGGTAATACGTGACCTTTTTTTCAGTTACTTTTCCTGTTCTGCTCCAAAGCAAATCTGATTTGTCACTGAAATGGAATCTTTTACCTTTTAGTTAAAATAAATAAAGTAATACAGTATAGATGGCCAACTAGACAATTTCAAACAAGTTCAAAACATTTAAAAGTTGAAAATGAATGAGAATAATAAAGACCTAAAGCAGAAAATTCTTTATAAGAAGAAATTCAAAATATTTATGGTTTAGTCAAATTAATTTTAATTTCATTTGCCCCTGCAGTTTCCCTTAGTTTCATCCCTGTGAGGACTTGGCCTGGTGTGGGAAACAACGTGTCTGACTGAGTTAACTACAGGAGTGTGCAAAGAAAATGCGTTAATGCCATGTAAAGTGCTTGAAACTCCACAAAATCATGCAAATCGTCACTTTTCACAAACAATTTTGTTCTAAAATATACAGTGGATGCAAATATCAAGTAAATTTTCAGCTGCCTATTATATATCTATTTTCTAACCTATTTTTAATTTGGGCCTCTTGAGTAAAATACAGAAGAAAAATATTGGTTCACGGAATATTCCATAAAAATTTATTGTAGCTTGATGAAGTGTTTTATTGCAGATTGCTACTATTTTTTCAGTGTAAAGTAATTGAGAAAACCTGTGCCTGAAAATGAATTTTGATGCTAAACATTTTTTGTTAACTTTTACTGCAGATGTTTCCAACCGCAAAGAAGTCATTCAAAACAGGAAACGTCCCAGAAAATAAATAATGTTATCTCAATACAGATAAATCGTAATAAAAATGCAGGCACTGTTCTTCAAGTGTATTTTATTCTTTTGATACCAAAATCAGCTATCTCAAACATAAGAGCTAGAGCAGAAATAGGGTAGTGAAGTGTTTTTTCATGTGTTGCTCTTGTGCTTGTTCTTCAGAATAAATTTCTTCTCATTTAACAGGAGACCAGCAGTGTCTGTAAGCGCACCTTTGCGGTTCTTGGAGGTCACGGTATAGCACAATGCTAGTTTGTCCCGTTTCTAAAGTTATTTATTTCCTGCCTGATTTTTTTTGCAGCAATTAGTAAAAGATTTAATTGATATTTGAGCAATACATTTCTTATCGGTTTTCTTTTATGAAAAATTACTCTCATTTATTTTTAAGGGATAGTTTTTTGTCTTTTTTCTTTTAAATTTTTTTTATGAAAAACATTATCTCTCACACCTGTTTATCAAGTACTACATTTATTACTAAATAGTAATGTTAATTAGGACTGCTAGGAAATTTTCTGATAAAGTGTTTGTCCAGAGAAAATGTCAATATTACACCTAAGTATTCCCTGGGAAAATGACAATGCCAGCAAAGCTCTGAGGAAGAAATGCATCCTTCTTCTGCCAAGAAGGATTTGGAATCACAGTCCATGTGCTACTGGAAGCCTGGCCCTGGTGGCTGTCAGGTCCTCAGCCTGATGCTTGAGGCGTCAACAAGGATTTTGGCTCACTAGGAGCCCTAGCTCCTTCTGGCTATATTTGGCTGGTGGACCATTATGCAGCTGGGACTCCAAACCCAAGAAATTCAAAAAGCTGTTTTCTTAGTTGATAAGGACCCTATGAAATGAGCAACCTGTTCTATGTGTTCCCAATTACCCTACTTCATAAGAAACTGGACACATGTGCTACCATATTCTGCAAGATACTGATCCTGGAAAAATCTCCAGATCTCTGAAGTTTTCCATTCCTCTATAATTTTGATAACACTCCACTTTTTTGACATTTTATGGATTCTGTATTTTTAAAAATTTCTGTAGCACATCAAATAAGTTCTTTGCTAAAAATAAAGAATAACACCACCTTTGATATTTTTCAAGAAATCAGATATTCACATATCATTCTTTCATCCTTTCAAATTACTTATGCACTTTATTCTCTTGCCATCTCATTTTAAATAGCTCAGTTTTTTGCTCTCAAAATATGTTCAACAGTATTTTAACATTTTCCTTCTTTCATACTTGCTTTTTTTAAATTGCTATGCATTGTGCTTATTAATATATTTATTTTACAATTCTAACAAGTCGGCTTATCCTTCTCCCTGGGCTCAGAAGGCTCTGCCTATTTCACAGCACAGCCTCCTTATTCTAGTGCCAGTCCAGGACCTAACTACAGTGCTTTCACATTAGCAGAATTTGCCTTTGTTTTTTGATTGAAAGGTGATCTTCAGTCTATGCATCACCTCTTTTCTCTTTGCAAAGCCGTTTGCATTTTGTTCCCTGGGCAGCTCTGTGCTTGCGTTCCAAGATTTTGCAGCTCAAGCATTTCTCTGCTCTGTGATCAAGAGATTAGTGCATAAAACATAAACATCTCATTTTCAGGTTGTTATTGGCGATGTATTATGTAAATTGGAGGTTAGACTACTGCCTCCAACGGTCTATGCTTTATAGTATTCTAAGGTAGAAGTCTTAAAGATGCAACCAGCCTCGGGGACAGCAACATGTATATAAAACAATCTGACCCTATGACTCTCTGAAGCTTAAATCTTTTGGTGCCAAAAAGCAGACAGGCTCTAGAGAAAGCAAGAAAGTTAACAGGATATTGAAGAAAGCAAATTTAAGATTTAGAGATGAATTAAAGACATTTCTCTGGACTGAAACTGAATATTTGCATCTCTTTCATGATATTTAAAGTAGACTGTTAGATATTTCTCTCAAGATTAACAAAATTAATGCATTTTTATTGCATTTTTAGAAAATACTCATATAAAGTGAACAAATAAGGCACTAACACTTCTTTTATTTATTTTCTTTTTTTTGGAAAGGGGTCTTCTTTTTCACCCTTTACGTGTAAGAGGTTATACAACAAACCTGCGTGCGGGAAGGTGAAGGGGGAAAGGGAAGGGGGAAAGGGATGAGGAAAAGGGAAAGGAAAGGGGAAGAAGAAGGAGAAAAAGAAGGGGAAGGGGGAAAGGGAAGGGAGAAAGGGATGAGGAAAAGGGAAAGGAAAGGGGAAGAAGAAGGGGAAAAAGAAGGGGAAGGGGGAAAGGGAAGGGAGAAAGGGATGAGGAAAAGGGAAAGGAAAGGGGAAGAAGAAGGGGAAAAAGAAGGGGAAGGGGGAAAGGGAAGGGGAAAAGGGATGAGGAAAAGGGAAGGAGAAGGGGAAGAAGAAGGGGAAGAGCAAGAGGAAGAAGGCATCAAAGAGGAAGAGGCAGTGCAGGGCAGGGAAGGAAAGGAAAGGAAGGGGAAAGGGGTACTTTTAAGAAACATTCAGATCATTAATATCAGCAACAATGTCTGGTTAATAAAGCCAAAGGTTGTGCACTCACAGAGAAAGAAAACGCGTCTAAATGTTGTAGCCAACCAGTAAAACAAAAATCCTGTCATTCAAGAGCTGAGACAATGAGAGCTATGCTTATTCTGAAATGAAAGAGCCAGGGATATAACAAGGAAAAGTATCAGCAAAGAGCAGCGCCCTTCTGACTCAGCCTACATCACATTCACAACCACACATACACACACATGCACACACACAGAGATGGTCTACATGCAGATGATTGCGCTCTCAGCTCTGTCCTGAGCCTTACATACTGGGTCAAAGCGCTGAACGGGCGAAAGGAGCTATTTAAGCCATACTGATTGCTGGGGGCAGTGTTTGGGTATGGAGATCCCCTATACAAGTCTCTGCACAGGGCACAGATGAGAGATTGGTACCAAGATCAATTTGCACCATGTTACAAGCAAGGCCCAAGGCAAGCCTGTCAGTCTGCTGTAGGTTTGACAGACCCCTTGGCTCTTTCAGTGAAGAGAATGATAAAAAATCTGTGGACTAAGTGGGTGCAAAGATACCTCCCAGGCAGTTTTGTGGTGCACTTCTCAGAGGCATAGCAGAGAATATCCGCAGCGGCACCTAAATTCTGTTTCCAATTATATGATTGTAACTGACTGAAGCATTTACACTGGATTTACAGCCCTTAAGAGCTTACAGGTAGGTCTGAAACTTCTTATAAATCTGCCTGTGGCAGGAGAACTGAAAGTCCCCAAATAGCATGTCTGCAGTATGCTTGTGTGGGCTCCAAAGTAATTGTTCTGCAGGGAAGAGGACGAAGAGATTCCCTGGGGTTGCCCCTTCCCTGCAGTGGGGGAGCCTTGGCTGGTACGGATGAACCGGCACTGCAAAAAAGGTGATTTGTAATTATTATAACGTTTGCACAGACTCTTGCCTCCCTAGAACAAGAAAGGGAGTGTGAAAAAATGTCTTTACTTTCTTTTCCAGTTTGTTCTTAATGGAGAACATTAATCACTCTTTGCTCAGGCTGAAATTTAAGTCAGCTTTCTATTGTATTATTAAATACTTAGAGGCACTGCAACAACAGTTTGTCACTGATTTTGTTTAGTTTTTGAAAAGGTATCGACAATTTGTGTGTCTGTTATTGTAGACTGTAGTCTTTCAAATTTCAGGAAAAACAAAACAGAGTCACTATCATTACCAGGAACAATGACCATAGACCCAATAGGAAATTTTATTACATTAGCAGGTCCAAGTACAGTACAGCTAACGTTTTAAATTATCTAGAGTTTGAACAATTAAATTAGCTGTGACAACAAGCCTTTCAAAACCTTTCAATTTTAAACATAAATGTATAAAAATATAAAACTTCCTGCTTTATGAAGGTAGGCAGTCCTTGTCATGCTTTACATGCTTTGGAAGAATAATTTTGGCATAAAGCCACATCTTCCAAACTTCAGATCAAAAGCAATATTAAAGTATGCCAAGGTCTTGCCCTCAGTTGTATTTCCTTTATGCACTCTTCCAAGTAGCATATCAGAAGCATCAAGTGGAGAGACCATTAAAAAAATCATTTGTCCATGACAAGCAGGAAATGAAACAACCTCTCTCTTGACATAAGTCAAGTCATTTAGTCTGGCTCCTGACATAACTACATCCAAGGGGGCTCTACAGTGAGTCAAGACATAAAGGATAAAGGGCAATATCAACTATCACTGGAGTTCAATAGAAATGTAAGCTTGCATTCATATTTTATTGTATTATTTCTTTTAATTTGAAAGATTGTTATCAATCTTATTTGCAAAGATTCTTATTTCATAAAACCAAAAATTAGACTAGATTTTAAAAAAAAATTGTGTTGTAAGAAAGCTAAATAAGCAATTCTTTCATCTGTAAATTCTTTCACCAGAGGTGTAAAACTGCGGCTATCACACAAACTGAAAGAACTGCTGCTTTCACATGCTACACAAACCGCAGAAATCCTCCTTTGCTTGTTGCTGGCAAGACACCATTATTGAGAAGAAAAGGAAATAACTTTAAAAAGTTAGTAGGAATTCAGATAACTATGATATCAAAGTCAAAAGTAATAGACTGAACATATGTTCCCCAGTTGGGGTCAAATTCAACCTTGGTTTGGCTCCAGTGATTCTGATAGATTCAGACTTTTTAGCAAATTTACATTTACCTTGTTGATCTCAGCATTTATGTTATTTTGCTGCACGATTATATGGGGTACTCCAAATGGGAATTTAAAAATATCATTACGTGCAATCTGAAGCCTCCTTGCTCTCAGCCCTCCTCATTCCATTTGGTGTCCATTCGGCTTTAAGAGCCACAATGCAATATCAGCATATCCTTGCTCTATCTCACCCTTGGTCATAGAATTTTTCCTTTCTGAGTGTGGGAATTTGCACCTAACCTCTGAAATGGCTGGAACAAGGCGTTGAGATTACCAAAGTGTTAAATCCTAGACCTGCATGTTTTGCTATATTGCTAGCAATCTCTCATTCTGGGAAAGTGTTTGGAACTGATGGGCATTTTACTGCTCAGTTTAATGAAGCTGGAATTCCACCCCCAACTGAATGTGTTCTCTCAGGCTATAGGAGTCCCTAAGCAAAAGGTTTTGATCAAAACCCTGTCACTCAGCCAGATAACATAATGCTGACTAACGCTGGACTGAGTTGGTAATGACCAACTTAGTACTAGTTACTTTTGCTAGATTTGGCAGTGACCATTCATACCAAAATTACGGTACTTCATAAAGCTCAGGGCATTCTTACGTAGAAATAAAAGGTCAAAGTTGAGAACAAAGATGCGCCTTTAATATATAATTCTACTAAACATCATGATTTGATTTACCACCTTTCCACAACCCAAAAGAAGAGATCCTTAAGAGATCTTTGCAAAATAACCAGGAGTGAGGAGCTGTGAGGAGGAGGAAGTGGAGGAAGAGATCTTCCTCTCTCAGCAGAGCAAACAATCAGCTCAGCTTTCCATGCAACTGAAGCCTTAGAAAGCACCATGTTGAAGGTCTTATCTTAGGAAAAGCACTACTAAAATTGTCTTTAAACATACCCTTTTATAACACAAGCCATTTCATCCACATATTGATTTAAAGCTATACATATACACATACACATCCTACAATAAATGACTTTCATCACCTCACTTCATTACACAACGAAAACATTATTAATGTCATCATACCTTACAGATGCCTATACAAAATCTTTGATATCAAAACAGCTCAGCCTCACAAATGGTTTGTCAAAATACATTGATTGTCACTGACCGTCAAAAAACTAGCCACTCCGAACACCAGCGAATGAGTTCATCACCATGTCTTGCCCTTTTATCCTCTCAAAAAAAAAAAAAAATCCTTTCTACCAAAACCAGATAATTGATAGTTTTATCTCTGTTATGCCAAAGGCTCCACCAGCCAGAGTTATGGATAATAAGTTCCTTTTTTCTTACACCACTGCAAATTAGTGAGTCTAAATAAGAGACTTGTTCCAAATATCAGCATGGAGCAAAATGATAAGTATAAAAAAGTTTTGTTTCACTTCTTCCACTGGCCAGGGAGGGAAAGCATCCATGTTTTTATTTGTCCCTGACATACTGCAGGTCAACATCAAGTTTTACCAATACACAGGGGAGCAGCAATAATGGTTTCTGAATGAGGAAGGCATAGAAGTAAGCAATTGGTAGAAGTAAATGAAATAGTGTGACAGAAATCAGAGAGTTTGGAAAGGATGAGGAAACTAAATTGAAAGGCAGAGAGAGATGCTTTTATTTCTCATTTGAAAACTCTGGATACTTCAAAAGAGACTGATACGCTGAAGATATTTCTGGTTTTGGTAACCCTTATTAGTTTCGATCACATGGTCGTATCCAGATGCTTAAACCTATAAATAATCAAATGATACATAACATGAGTCATGTGAATATAGACAGCTATAAAATTATTTTGCACTGTTTAAAGGACAGATCGAGTTTAAAAAAAAAAAGAAATGTGAGAATAAAATTATTAAAGGCATTTATCACTGGAAAAACGGTGAACAGTACATTCAAGTTTCAGCTATATGTTCTGTACTCAGCCTTATCATGGACCAATCTTTCCATAATGTAAATTAGTACAGCACCATTTTAATAATTATATGCCACCCAAAGAACTGTCCCAACAAATGCTGTGTCTGAGAGTGCAATTCTAATACATGACCTATCATCAGCAGAACTACATGTGAAAAAGGTTTTGTCATGACAATTTACTTTTCCTTTTATCCTGAAACCGACAACTTAATGCCTTCAAATGAAACAGGTACTCTCATTTAAATTAATCCAACAAAAAAAATGAAGCTCTATTTGCAAGTACCAGTCACTGAATGAAATTGAAGGAATATCAAGAAATTGGTTTTGAGAATTAAAATAATGTGTTCTTTGCATTTGAAGGAGAAGTAGAAAATCACATACATTGATTTCAGAAGATAAGCTATTCCCTTTATTGTCTGGAGAGTGCCCATCAGAGAACAATAAATTCCAGTCACAATGATCTCCTGATACCTGTGCCGAAAAACAAATCAGAAAATAGTCTTTTTTTTTATAGCTACATTTTCTCCAGTTTTGAGGCTTGCTATATGTGTGCTGGATGTTGTGAAAAAAAAAAAAAGAAAAAAAAGGTTGTGGCAAATAACTTCAAAACATCCACAATTAAATGGGTATACAGACGAGAGTCTATAGACTACAAAAACTATTCTGTAAAACTGTTAAAGTATCCTGTGAAAGTTCAACAGTTTTTAAGCAGATTTTTTTTCCCTTACAATCATTCTTTTCATATAAAGAAATTGGGAACTTATTGGGTACTTCCAACCAGACCTCCATCCCCACATTCTCTTAGTTTCTATTAACTTCGGTAGAGCTATATGATCATGGAAAGGGGCCCCTGTACAGCTGATTGCCTTCATGGTGTGGGCAAAAGTCAAAATTGTCAAATATTCTTAAGTTGAAGATTTAGGGGCTGGGAAATTCTGGATAATGAAATAAATCTGTAACAGAAATATTACCTCTGAGTCTGAGCTGCTTAGGAGTAGAATGGTATAGCCATATCTATGGAGTGCTGGGAGTAAGTTTCCCCAGACTAGAAAACACTGGAAATGCATATTAAACACATGGCAGCTGGCTGTGCACACCCAGAAACTCACAGAATCATACAATAATTTTAGTTTGGAAGGGACCTCTGGAACTGAACTTATTGCTCAAAGCCAACTTCAAAGTTAGACCAGGTTGCTCAGGACCTTGTCCTATCAAGTTTTGAATACATCCAAGGGTAAAGGTTTCACAGCCTCTCTGGACAAACCGTTCCAATGTTTGACCAACCGCGCTATAAAAAATACTCGTCTTACATTTAGTCAGAATTTCTCTTCCTGCAGTTTATCCTTTCACTGTGCAACGAAGGGTCTGTCTTCTTTAAAACCATCTGTTAGGTAGTTGAAGACAACAATTAGATCCCGCCTTATCGTCTCTTCTTCAGGCTGAACAAACGTGACTCTTTCGACCTCTCTTCACATCATGTACACCAGCCCTAAAACCACCTTCGTGGACTCTCTCCAGTTTGTCTATGTCTTTCTTGTACCATAGAGCCCATAAATGGGCACAGTGCTCCAGGTGTGCTCTCACAAGTACTCAACAGAGGAAAATAACTGCTTCTCTCAACCTGCTGGCTATACTTTCATTAATACAGCCTAGAATGTGGTCAACCTTCACAGCCGCAAAGACACTGCTGACTCGCATTCAACTTACTGTATACCTAAACCCTCATGTCCCCTTCTGTAAAGCTATTTTCCAGCCGGTTGACATCCCAGCCTGTGTATCCGCATGATGTTACTCCATCCCAGGTGCACGGTTTTGTCTTTGTCTTTGTTGAAGTTCATGACCTTCCCATCAGCCCATTTCTCCAGCCCATCAAGGTCGGCTGCCTGGAAGCCATATTCTGCAGCATGTAAACCACTTGCCTCAATTTCAAGTCATCTGCAAACTCAGTGACGGTGAATTCCATCCCATTGTCAGATCCTAGCTGTAACAACAACAGCAGAGCACACAGCTAGCCAGGCAGCCCCTGGAGATAACCCAGCAACATCAGGCAGATAGCCTAAAGTCCTGCTAGCCTTGAGCTTCCATCTGTCCTGGAGCTATCATACACACTCTTGCACTCACAGAAGGCTTTATCTACAAACCAAAGGATCCATCCAGAGACTATGGAAGAGTTGTCTGCATTATACTTTAATACAGAGGTTAAACTTCCACATATTTAATTTCATTTTTCCTAGCGTAAGCTTTTTATTACATATCTAAAGCTTTTTTGTATGTGTTTACTGCAAAAATACAACTAACTACATTATTAGCTTTGTGTTATTAAAAATTATCTCTATAAAAGCACATTCCCATAACGTACAACAAAAAACAAAAATTCAGAACAAAAATCTCCATCTATAAAATTATAAGAAATGAAACCTTCTCTCTACTGAACTTCCTTAGATAACTGCCTGAGAAAGCAAGTACCCTAAAACATGATCCAGCCATCAGATATCCAGAGTTCACATTCTCATCTCTACTAACTCTTGGAAATCAATCTGGACCAAACTAAAGCTAGTCTTTCAAGCATAGGAATAGGTCTCAATTTCTGTGTAACTGCACAAATAAGGACGAGATTCCTCCATTATAAGACAAAGGCCCTGAGTCACTAAAGAATTTAGCTGTTTTACAGTATAGAAATGTTAAGACCATAGGTTCTTACGTTTCCAGCATTATGGCCCCATAGACAGTAAAGTAAGGGACTGTAATCATTTCTAAAGAAAGCACTGAAGAATCCCGGAAAAAAAGGGGGCATTTCATCCTGCAGCTTTACCAAAGGGTTAATGTGGTCTCTTAGCAACTTCTTAATGTGATCTGTCTTGAATTTTCTATCCCATGAGTCTTTTGGGTGCATGCAAAATGTAGAAAAAAAAGTTAAATGAATTATGATACGTTTGGCAGAATGTTTTAAGTTTCCATAATTTTATAGTAAAAATATTAAGGGAAAAATCATCAACTTTTTGCTTTATACTTTTAAAAGGAGGTTCATAATCATTCTTTTTTTATTTCCCATCCACAGATGTTAAGTATAATGTTTTAATTTTAATCTGGTCAGACAACTTGCCGAATTGTGAAGTGATTGAACTCTGAAGTGATTGAAGATTTCTTTTGAAGATCCAGTACCTTTGTGAGAATATTGAACTCAAGTGAATAAATAAAACACGAACATCAATAAGGATGAGGAAACTCAAAGTTAAATAAAATGTTATAAGGCAACCACAGGATATTTAAATGTATAAGATAGATTTTACAGTGAAAGAGAGAAAAGAAAGAATATAAATTAATTTATAACCACAGAAAGTGAAGATCATTGCAGCAGGCGGAAGAAAAATTAGTCCTCTGTTTTAGAAAAGTTTTGTGGCCATGGTCACAGGTGACATAGGTTGGCATTGTGCTACAACTGTGCCATCTGATTTGCATGACAGGAGCATCTACTGCAATGCTTTATAATTTCATAGTGCATATCTTATAGAATTATAAGATGCACATCAGTTCAGCTCAGCCTTTAATTTGACAGAATATCTAACTTTCCAGGCTGTCAATTTTCTTGAAGCTCACCACTGAGACGACTGTATGTCTAGGTTATCTGCCCATACAGACAAAGTCATACCAGAGATCTTGCTATTGCAATTTGTTTGTAGTTTCTATCAGCTCCACCACGTATGGGGGTGTCTGTTGGGTCTCATAGGATACTCCTGCTCCAGCCGCATACATTTTTGCAGCTAGATCTATATTTGCTGCTGCTGCTATTTTACAAGCACTCCAGAAATCACTTCTATTTCATTTTCCATGTATGAATTGCTACTTACTATGTGCTGACAACAACCATAAAATATGAATTTAATTAGAAATAATTAAGGGCCTCACATTAATGAATTATAAGTCTGATCCCTTTGGATGACTGGCAAAAGCCATTTCCTGTGCCTCACAGAACATGAGTATTTACCCAGAGAACCAACTAGATTACTAAGTACAGTTGTCCAGCAATTCTCTTTTTCTTTCTTTTGCTAATCCAATTTAATCCAAAATATGGGACAATGGCCAATACTGATATTATATCATTGCAATCACGACTGAGGAATTAAAAAAAAAGACTTGAAATGTCTAATCAGCCCCAGAAATGCATAAGTATTTACACTCTCTGTCATTCTTGCAATGAACAATTCTTGGTGGGGCTGCCAGCTGGAAATAACACGATTCACTTCTCATTTTGGAATTACTTTTCGTGCAACTGCCACTGAAAGTCCCAAAATATTTGATTAGTACAAAGGTTGCAATCAAAACAAAAAAGTTATCTGCAAGAGATGCCTCATACCACATTTAGGTCATGTGGTCTGCAAGAAGAGAGTAGATTTAAGGCAGTAGTAGAACTGATAGAAAGGACTTTTAAGCATGTTACAGGTTCTGAGAAAAAAAAAGAATTTAATGGCTTCATTGCTAACCATCAACTTAAAATATTTCAAGATTCTGTCATAATACAACCACAAATAATAGCTGAAATGTCAAGTTTTGGCTGCCTACAAGAAGCAGCTGCTTACTCATCTATGAGATATTGAGCCCTTTTAGCAGCATTTTGCGCAATACCTATTTTAATATGCATTAAGTATTTGAAAATTGCCTCAAAACAGTTAACCAAACTGTGGGAATCATTTTGATAGAGGAATGTTGCCGAAACAGGTCTTCATAATGGCATGCCAGGGATATGTGGGGAAAACTAGAGGCACATCTGAACTGCACAGCACAGCTCTTGGCTAAGGATCAGCTCTGGAGTAAGCCTTTGTAGACTGAGCAACACTTAACATGCTGTAACTTAAACTAGGGACCAGGCAAGCCTGTAGTGCAGTGAGTGAGATGAAAGAAGAGTTTCATGTCACTAACTCTGGCACCAAAGTTGATTGCCCAAGATGGGACCCTCTGCTCCTTTAATACTTGAGATACAATAGAACAGGGCTCCAGGGGGAATTTAGAAAGTCTAAATAAGGCAGCAGTTATATCCCTAGCTGAGGTAATATAGAACACCCTGTGGAGGCACCCACCTCAAATTTAATAATATAGCAAGCCTAAGCATCCAAATTATGTGCCTAAAGTCAAATAACATGAAAACTTCCCAAAACTCCTTTCCTTTCCATTTCTGCTGAGTGCCAGGAAGGACAATTGATGCTTAAATATGGGGGGAATGGGGAGAACTAGCAAAGCAAGCAGAATTTTTCCCTGCTTTCTCACTTCTTCAATTTTTTTCCCCTTAATTCTCAGGTTTTGTCCATCTGTAGTCACCCCTGGTGAAAAATAGTACTTTGATTCTCCTCTTAGTCTTTGGAGTAAAACCTGGGTCTGTAGATTTTTAGACACAGTTATGTGTGATGTTAACTTCAGCTAGTACTAAAACGGAATTTACAAGAGGCTGTACAGAGGCTTTTTCACTTTCCCAATTTTACCGCAAACAAGTCCTAACAACTCTCCTGAGAGCAAAAGCTGTCTAATACTGATCTTTTTAGTCAATTCATCCCATTACAACAAATGAACATTATCTTGACATTCTGTGCATTGTTCTAGTTATTTTCAGTTGCTATTGTAACCTGCTTTGGGGCATCATGCTGAGCACAGATTCAATTTATAAAGCACCTGAAGGTACTGTCAGTATTAAGGAAGCATGCCAAAGTTGTCGTCACGTAATCTAAAGTAAAAGATGATACAAAGCTGAGCTGCAAGTCAAAAATCAAGCATTCTCTAACATATTTGACAGAAAGTAATGCAACTTTAAGGACTTACTCAGAGTAAAATACGGACTATAGCAGTTACAATGAACATACAGGACAGAAAAAAATATCCTGACCTTGTTCAAGAACTAGATTTTTTTTACATTGCATGATTTCCCTTTTGAAAAATATTTTCTTTTCCATTTTATGAAGGCTGCCACTGAAAGCAGTTCCAGAGCAAACCTGGGGGCCAGCTGACGTACATTTCTGTGACTGCATAGGACTTTACACATTATGTAAGTGCCATGGAGAAACTTTTGGCAGCATTTCTGCTGTCTGCAGGCTACAGCAGCCTCACAAACTGCCAGACTGTAAAGCTGTATTGCAACTGCATTGGTCAGCTCCGATTTGAGCTTTCAAGGCTTTTCCATTTCTATGCTCCTAGACAAACTTTGTCTGTAGCAATGCAAATTCTTAGATCTTATTCACTCTGTTCGTAGGCTACCAGCTCTTTAACACCGTTTTTCAAATATTTAATTTTGGAAGGCATTTGTGGGCCAGAGTTGCAAACTGGATCAGGAGGAGCAGGATCCTCTGAGTTGCAGGATCCACATTTGAACAGACAGTGCTGTTTGTCCCGTGTTTTTGTGTTTGTATCTTCAACAGCCTTCCAGTGTTGGAAAACTGCCTGTTTAGACGGTATGATTCCAACCTGAAGTATATTAGCTTTCTCTAGCTCCTTAGAAGTTATTTTGAGTAAATTACAAATGAAAGGAAAATTGAAAACTTCCATCAATTAGCAAAACCCTACACAGAAAGCACTGAAACATTTCAATTAATTTTGATACTAATGCAGATCTCTGGTAGCACTTTTTCCTATCTTAGCCTTGCATGGATTTAGCACCAAGGATGAAAATATTAAGGTAGAATGAATATATATTCTTTTTCATCTCATCAAGACTTATATGATGAGGTCTTGTCAAAATAGTAGTAAAAAGATCTGATATCCTCACTTCCATTATTGCTTTTATTAAGAGATCTGAGAGAGGTGGGAGGAGGAGAAAGGGTTCTTTGTGGGTTTTTGGATAGCATACAGATTCCTGTTTGTGAGGAACTTATTACATTTTACATTATTCAGAAAGACAGTTTGGCCCAGGTTCTGGAAAAGGGATGTTTTACGGTGTTTATTGCCAAGTAATTATATTTTAAAAATCATTAAACATCTGTAGTCTCTAGAAATAAGTAATTGCATCAGCCAAGGCCTTTGTAATTGTTTTTCTTAATGCCAGTCCTGTAACCTGATAATTACTATCATCTGAGTCACAAGAGATTATTACCTTTTCTTCCAGGAAACAAGATGATTAAAGGTAGGTTACTCAAAGTTCAGAATAGTAAATAGTTATTAATAAAAAAGAAAAGGGAAAAAAGCAAGCAATAAAAATAGTTGCTTCAGAAGTAATCTCTGCATATTTGCCTCTGGAGTCTTTCAACAGACATTATCTTTCTCAGATTAACCTTGATTTACTTTGGGCTGTGTTCTCCGAGTAAGTCCAAAGTATATTATTCCTCAAATCAGCAGTGAGTTCATTTATAGCTAACTGATTCACTATGTTGCTCTGTTTTTCTTTGTGTTTCCGATGTCACTCTGAATCTGTGATATAAAGTAAGGAAGAAAAATGGAAGGCCTATTGAGCTAGGGTAACAGTTTGATGGAGCAAAGTAGCCAAGCTATACTTCTGAATGTACTAGCTCTTCAGGTGTTCAGGCAAAGGACTGCAGCAGAGAGTCAAAAAACAGCTCACAGACTCTGTAGTTCAGCCAGAGCTACTGTCTTCAACATAGCTTTCAAGAAAGACGAGATTTTTTTTTTTATTTATTGTCCCCCATGGACTGGCTCTTTCTCATCTTGGAGCCACTCATAGTTGTCCCTAAAAAAGCTGAAACAAGTGCGTACTGGTACTGGGAATACCTGACAGACTGAAACTCAGGCTGTTTCCTGTCTCGCATCTGCTTTCAGTTAGCTAAGTATGATAGGAAAGTCAAGATCAAAAGCAGATAAACTTCAAAACTGGCATTTTACAAAATGGAAGTTGACCCAAGCAGAAGCATATGTCTAACTGTTGGTATAATTCATGCCTTCATAGAAGATTAGGTCTATGAATCACTGAAGTTTTGCTTAACATTCATTTTGGGGGTTTAAGCAGTACGTTTTGCTCTTCTTCAAAGTACTTTCAGCACCTAACATGTTTCAAGCATCAAATATCAGCTGAAACAAATGCTATACCTACTTGGGGAGGGTTAGGGACTGCTGTGCTTTTAAGGTTCAAAATTTCCCTTTATAAGACCTTATTTTTTACTTACCTAGATTTGAAAAACTTACATGTCTTGAATCAAAATTTTTCATTCAAGGTACCAACCCTGAGAAGACAATATTAACCAAAACAATTAACTGACTTCTAGAAATAAGGCTAGGTAAATTATTTTTCCCAGCTTCCTCCAGTCAACAGAAAGGATGACCAGCTGCTCTTTCTATCAGTTATACCCGTAGATCTACTGATAGGTTACTAAGTTTAATATATTCCCTATATAGACCACGTAGGTGTCAATTCAACTGCACATAATGGAAACTCTAAATAGTTAGTATACAGTGTTTCAAAAACCCATGAAACGACACACACAAACACATACATCCAATTTTATTACCTCCTTCTCAGATCCCCCAGTGCTAGGAAATACTATAAAAGGTTGTTCCTTCACTTAAATGCAGTTCTCTTATGCATGCATTTTATAATTTATCTTTTCATTTAGAAATGACCCTGCACCACTTTCTCCCCGGACTTACTCTGCATTCAGCATATGCCTGCACAATTGGCAAAATCCCTGTGCACCCCCTCACTAGCTGATCATCCACATTGTTAAATCACAAGCACAAGCTGTCACCTTCTGACTTACAGCCTGAAACCCTTGAAGGAGGTCAGGAAAAATCCAGGTGCCACAAGTACAGTGGTGGAGTCGCAGCAAAACTGCACCTGGGTGGCTGTAACTGAAAGCTAAGAGGCAGGAAGAGAACAGCTTCATAAATTGTGGTACAGCTATAAATGAGACCCTGAGCTCTGACAGATAATCTCATTTCAAAACCAAATGTTACCTGAAATCATTTCTGGTAGTTTATATATATGTATTTATTATATACAAGTATACCTCCAATTGACTTTAGTAGCTCTGGATGAGTGATTTAAACTTGTCTTGACTTAGTACTCGACCAGAGCAAGAGTACTCACAGAAACAAGTCTATTTTGGAGGTGTTCTTCTTCCCTTCCCAGTAGACATGGTAGCCCACCACAGACTGCTTGGGCACAAGTCATGCACCGTGCCGAAGGCCTACTACGCTAAAGCCTTAAGGGCAGGTGTGAACCAAATAGGTGACATAGACCTGCCTTCCGTATGGAAGTGTCACAGGTATGAGGAATGATACAGCAGAATGTTGTTTTATTCTCTGTCTGATCAGAAGGAAGAAAGGAATCTGAGGGTACACCATTTGAATCTTGACCTGGAGCGTTTAATTCCACCCTGTTTCCTATGCGCAGACCTGTACAAAAGTTGGACATGTCACCTAATCCAGATTTTTCACAAATGATTGTTCATTGTGTCTTTTGTAAATTGGTAGGAGTTTTACTTGAATATACAGAATGTTGTCATTTTGGTTCTGAACACCCTAAACTGAACATCTAAAATTTAGCAGGTATTTCTAATTGCAAACTCTCTGTGCATCTACTGATCTATAAATTAGAGATAATGCCACTGCCCCACTTCAGAGAAGAAGTCTGATGAAATGAGCTCATTTCTTTATTGAGCAGTAAATTGCAGTAGTAATACTGCAGAAAAGCTTGATGAGATAAAGAAATCTGTTTCACTGCAAATTTAGAGAGTGCCCAATGAATACAGCTTAAGGACATCGATTGACCAATGAGCATAAAAAAAAGTTTAAAGTGTTGCTTATTCTGGTAGCACTGGATATTCTCTGTTATGTGCAAGTACAGCAGAATTATGCCTTAGACCAGTCTGAACTAGTACTGAGTATGGTTTATGACTATTAGCTGTATTACAATGTAGTACCATTACAGAAACAATTTTTCTACTTAAAATTTCTTAACAAGTTTGCACCATAGACATTATTTCAGCCCAAAGGAACATCTGTTTGTTACAGATAATAAAAAAATTCATAAGAAATCACATACATAAGCTCTTGTTATAATCCATACATAGCGAAAATGGCTGCATTTTATTTCTGTGATAGAAGAAACATCCTAGTTTCATACTGAAAGCTCTTCTAAGTGCAGCAAGAAGAGGACTGTTGAAAAATATATTGATCTTACAAACTGTGAAGATGTATAAACAATAATTCAGGATTCCTTTTTGTGTCAACAAGATTCTTCCCCACTTGCAACAAATCTATTCTGCCTTCTGCTGATCCTTGCACTTTGCTCTGACATTCTAAATGAAAGCCTTCCCCTCAGTGACCAAAATGACCACTTTGTATACTGCATGAGTGATGTTTTTAATTTCTCTCTCTGTTACTTCAGACATGTATTAGAAAACAAATGGTTATAACTGTACACTTATGAAAACATAAATAAGTGTGCCACTTCCACAAAGAGCATCCACAGTGAGTAGCATTTAGTAACTTAGGTAGATCTTTGTGACCTTGGAAGCCACTACTGTACCATGCAAGCTAACACATGAAAAATGATCTTAAAACAAAATATATTTCCAGTTCAACAAGAGAGAAAAAGCCAATCTATTTAAAAACCACTCTTTCCACTTTTTTGCTTACACTATCAAAAATGGAAGTGGGGTAAGATTTGTGGGTTTATTATCCTCTCTCCATGCCAACAAAGTCTGACGTGTTATTCTGTTATTAAACATATCCAGTTGCAACCACAAAATGTTGTTGTTATTATTATTATTATTATTATCTTTCTTAAGGTTATAAAGTTTTATATTTTAATATAAAAATGCTTCAGTAAATTCAGTGTGCACACATTTCCTTGACAAAAGTCACGAAAGGTAAAATTATGCACTAGAGGTATGTACCTATATACAGGGATCTCAAAAACTAGCCCAAGAGCCAACATATTTTTTCAGTTGTACTTGTAGTCTGGTGTGAAATAATGATTTTTTTGTTATTTTGAAAAAGTCTCCTAAAGTGTTTTGATGAATCTGAGGAAAAAACATGGCCTGCAAATAGAATCTTTAGTTCAACATATTTGACCAAATTCTACATCAAGTTACACTCTCACAAACTTACACCTTATTGCTGGTGTTGGTGAGGGCAGATTTTGCACCATTATACCGAGAATAGCTCAGACTGGTATCTCACTTGTGGCCCTGAGAGTTAAACAAAAAAGCTAGAGTCTAGATTTCCAAAGTTATTTAGGATCTGTGGCTTACTGAAACTTGTGAAGATTTTCTTAACAGAGGACTAGAGGAATTAACAGATAACTCACATTTTATATTATCAATATTGTGCTGTTCAATTGCAATTTACTATTAGAAAGAGATGCTTCTATTTCCCATAGAAAAAATTCCTTTTAGTCCATTATTTTATTCTTTTTTTAAGGAAAACTGTCAGTAACCCACCACGTTCCGGCACATCCAGGTATACACAAAATTTAGTGGAACTGTCACCATGCATTACTGGAAACTGTACTGTGTTTTTCTTCATTTTCTAGTCTTGTATTAGAGGTGGAAAGACTAATGTCATAATAGAAAGAGAGGAAATCAGAGCAGATGTTTGATTTTAGATGCTTTATAAGGTTATTTTCTGCCTTCTAATTCCATATTATTTTGTTTGTCTCACTAACGTACAAGAGAAATCAGATCAAATCACACAACAAATAACGTGTAAGAATCTGTTTTCTCAGGACTTTATTTTGCCATTTTGAAGATTTACCAGCTCATTCTGTTTTCATCCTTCTTCTTTTCCCCTGCAAACCTTGATATGGCTTTAACAACAGATGCCCTATTTATTGCACATAGATCTGCTTTGGAATGTTTTGAAGAAAGGGTTTTTGGAGTTGGCTGATCAACTGATTTCTGCCTGACTCTTTAAATCAAAATGTGGTGTCCTGCATTGCATATACAGGATGTACTACAACCTGAAGTGTACAGCATATTCAGTAATTTTCATTACGTTTGGTATATACCTCTCCATGAACTGGGAACTACACTATAAGAAGTTCACCAGCACCTTTTGTGAAAAGGTAGAGTGTCTGGTCCTCCAAAAACCTAGTTTTGGTGTGAGCCATGCTCCGTTGCATTGCACATTTAGTTTCAATACCTTTTTACACTTTTCAGTTGTGATTGCACACAAAACAAATAACTATGGAAAAGTTTTGCACAGGTGAGGATTTTGAAATGAAAATAAGCAATTTTTTTATATACTTTCAAAGAGTACTATATAAAAAAATAGGAAAGTCAATTGTGAATTTTAAATATTGTGCGAACAAAAACAGTTATGTTAACAGTTTTATGGAAAACATTTCTAGTAAAAAAAAATCGACTTTTAAAATATTTTTCAGTGATTGAAAAACATTGCTCTGTAGATGTTTACAGTTTGATTTGTATAAACAGTGTATCTTACTAAGAAATGGCATTCCAATTTTAAAAAATAATACTATAGCATATCTTTTGAGCATGCTTTCAGTAATTTATGGAAACCAGACTGACAGATCTCAAAAAGTAGCAGTTAATGTAAAATTATTAAATAATTTCCACTTAGAAAACAAAACAAAACAAAACAAAACAAAAAAACTCACTAGTGATCCTTCAAAGGAATGCTCTTCACTCAGGTGCTGTTCATCATTTCCCATCTGGCAGGACCAACATCTCCTCCTCAAAAGGCTGAATGTCGTTCAGATCTGAGCTGATTGACAGAAGAGAGAAATGTAAGATAATTGACTTTTTCCATGCGCATGCACCCCACGTGAGAATACCCACCCCTCAGCCCTTGCTGCTGCTCTTTGCACCCACTGTATCAAAACCTTAGCCACATAACAAAATGTTCCTTCTTACAGCTTCTTCCTCTTTCTCCACTGTCCTGTTTGCCTCCTGTTCCCTCCTTCCCTGCTTTGGTTCTCCATACTGGAAAGCAATGATCTATTGCAAAAGTAATTCCAAATTTTAGGTGAAAAAATTTGAGAAGCCTTCTGTCACCATGATTTGATAACTTAAAGAATATTTCAGCAAGTTAATTTTTAAACCTGTATTTTTACAGAAAGAAATAGGTGCCTTAGTCTCTCAGGTAACCTTCTGTAGAAATATCTCACTCAGAAGGGATGTTTTAGATGAGTAAATAAAATTGTATCATCAGAATTTCTCTCCTTTTGGCCAATATAGCTTTCCAGGTGCCCTTCAGTATGTGCTGGGCTTTTGAAACTCAGGACGACTCTCAGAAGAGATTTAGTTGCTTAAACTCTTTTGAGGGTCTGAGACTATAGCCTGGTAGTGCAATGTAAACACTTTGGTGCAATATTAATGTGTTGTACAGCGAGTACCCTCTCTTCTCAGTTTTGTTTGCTCATAAAGTACATCTCCCAGTTTCCAAGGCTGAGTGGCAAAGGTATAAAATGGACCAGCAGCATTTTTCTAGATGGCATGCATTACTAGTTTGCCCATAAAGTGAAGATTTCTTTGAGCACAAATAAGCATACATACGTTGTGTAAGTATATCATCTTCTTCCTAACAAATAGTTTAAATGTGTAAGAGAAGCCTTGTGTTCTGAATTAGGCATTATGTATATGCATTATTGACTGAAATACATTTCATTTCCTTAGAAGAAAAAATGTGACGGCAAAGCCATCTACCACATAACAATATTTATTTTATAAGTAAGAACTGAGGAATACATATTTTTGAATAATACATAAAAATAAATATCAAAATCAGTTTTATACTGCACCATTCATAATAGATATTTTTTAAAATAGATCCTGTGATTTGAAGGGAAATTAATGTCTTTGTCTTCATTCCTTGTAAGAATATGATCCAAAATCAATATTCACTTCTTTATATTTACTTCCAGCACGTAAGACTTTAAATACAAACATTCCTTAAAATGAGGCCTTAGGATATTATCTTTTACTAAGCAAGGAAACCACAAGTATTTTTCAAGACCACATCCAACAGATACAGTAAGAAAACAAGGAAAGCCAGAGAAACTGTTTTCTGCATGTTCAGAATACTCATGTGATTTTAATTTAAACCATACCTATGTGGAATTGCAGCTACATGAAATATACCTACCATCAAATCTGCATAAGTTAACTTTTGCACTTAAGCATTGCGTCACTCACTCCAAATAATTTCTCCATGAGTACCTAAGACTGGAATGAAGTCCTACCTACACACAAAAGATGATAGAAACAGACTCAAATCAAAATGGGAATGTGCCATGTTTACAGTCTGCAAAAATCACTGCCTTGCAATGACAAAAGGAAAAGGTCTTAAAAAGCAAAATGGGAAGAATTTTGGACACGTAGTAGTATCAGTAGTTTCATATGAAAAAATGATGGTGGAAAATCTCCTTAATGCTAGAATTAAGAATGTGATTTTACAACCGAAGAAAACATTGGATAATTAAAAATCTTTATCCTTACTTCATTTGTAGAAATTTTAAAATTATTACCTTTTCCCTTCAGATATCCTCCAGGTCCATTGAATCTGCTTTAGGATTTCATTCTCATATCTTCTGCAATTAACCTTTCTTTATTTACAATTCCTCATTACTTAATTCTCTATTAGTGTTCAACGCTAGCAATCCCGTTCTATGTTTTAATATTCTTCAGATAAATCATCAGAGTTCAGATTTTGGTTCTTCAGGTTCTAAAATATATCTTTTCTCTACTCTTTCAGTAATAATTCCGTAGGACGCAGCATCATAAGAGCTACTTTCTGAAATCCAATACATTTGTATCCTAACACATTAAAACTGACAGCAAAATCTGTTAAAAAAAATTGTGTAGTTCATAATCCCTTAGTCAACCACAATGAGTGGTACTCTCATAGAGAATAAAACCTTACTGTGATCCTGGTCTGTGCTTTACTTACTGCTGCTACTATTGCCAGTCATTCACCAGTAGATACTCTAGCAGACAAGGGCCACAAAATAAGATACATGGAATTTACAGAATTTTCATCATTAGCAATACTGTTGCACAAAAATATTTCCCATAACAAGAAAAATCAGAGAAATAGTATTTTGGGCCTCATTTTAGGCAGAAATTGCACCTAAATTCAATTCAATGGATTTTATGACTTCATCCAGTCAATAGGAAAATATAGGCTATTATGGGGCATAATCACCTAATCTATCCTCCAACAAATCATAGACTACAGAATCCCTTGAATTCATTTCTGTTTGATCTCGAGCACATTTTTTAATAAAATATCCAATATAAATTTAAAATATTCTCCAGTGATGGAGAATCCATTAGCTAAATCCTTGCTATAGGCAATTACTTTCCCTCTTTGCTAGTTCTCTGTTATTAGATTTCTATTCTCAGGAAATTATTTATTGATTATGCTGGGGTCACCCCCACAAACTTATGGTTTATTAGACAAATAGCCTGAGCTATATATTTAGCTAGAAGCCATGTTTTTCAGTCAGCTCATCATTCTCAAGGTTCTTCTCTGAACCATCTCCGATTTCTCAATATCCTTCCTGAACTGTGGCTGCTGTATCCTGCGTCTGTGTTCCAGCGGTAGTCACTCCACTGACAAATATAGAAGTAATATGCTCACCTGACATCTCCTCAGTATACCTCTTCCTTCATTTACAAAAGTCACATTGCTTTTAGTAACACAGGCACCAAAATGGGAAATCATATTCAGATTTGTATTTTCCAAAATCCCAAGTTTTTTCAATCATTGCTTCACAATATAGAAACGACTATAAATAGAACATTATTCATTCCCTGTTGTTTGAGTAAATTGACCATACTGAAATGTTTTTTTTTGCCCCAAGCTTATGAAGTGGTTCAAATCAGTTTTTCCAGTTCATTGACCAAAAATAGTAAACTATGTGTAGCCATGACCCCACTCTTCTGGGACACTGTAAGAAGCACGTATCATGTAACATCTCGTTATGCATGTTGCAGAAGTGTAAGCCAGATTCAACAATCCCAACATCTTTTCCAGCTATCTTGCAAATAAGTGGAAAATATTTTGTTAGTGTAACAATTCTATTTCCTTCTACTCATGTTAATTGGTGTTTATTATATTATCCTACTTTGACTATTAATTAATCAAACCCCAACTCAGTCATTTGATTATTTTGTCCAGGTTTATCATCATGCCATACAGTTTGCAATTAGTTCAGTCATTCTTCTCTTCCTTTTTGAATACTGTCACAGTGTTGTCTTTCCACTTCTGTGGAACTTCTGCAATGTTCCAGATCTTTTGAAAGCTGATAATAATGTTCCAAAGAGCTCTTTCTTGAGGGTAGCAAAAGTGGATATATCTGATAATTTTTTATTTCTCCCAATCATTTTAAAAAGAGAATTTTTTTTATCACTAGGATTCAAATTTGGAGAATACTCTCAAAAGTGCCTCAGTTCCCTTCTAAGAGGGTGAAACTGACATCAGTGTCTGTGTGGATGAGTAGAGGTCATTTAAATAGATGGCTAAGATAGACAGTATGAGCTCTCAGTCAGCAGAACTAAAAGGCCTAGAAGATGGACTATGAGTTAAGGTTTCCTGCCTCAGGCTACTGAGAAACCATAGAAGTAGTGAGTGGAAAAGGAATGAATTTACCACTTCTTTTACCGCGTGTGCTACTTTTTGCTAATAGCAATGGATACCAATCATTTAAAACATCAGTTAAATAAGGCAGTCATCTGTGGTACTAAGAGGATTATATTCCCATCTTTCCCACAGCACTCATTTTAAAACCCTTTTTATTATCAAGATGTCTGACTTGCTCAGACAGATAGTTAATTTTAAACATCTTAAAACTGTATCCATTCTCAACACCAGCAAGTCCATTACAAAAAGTTTTAGCACTTTGCCTTGGTATCAATTCTGATTTCAGAGCCCAAAAGAGCTACCCTTAATTCCAAGCAATTGCATGTTCCTAAGAAGCTCTGAAACATTAAGGCTAGCAGGATAAACCCCACCTCTGTCGCTGTCATGGAGTTACCCGTTCTATTCCACATTTCATGGAAAAGCTTGAAGAATATTTTGGCCAGAAAGAGAGCAAGAGAGGTAAACGTAGCAGTGTGGATACTTTCTTGAGAAGAAGACCAGTCTTCCCCCTATCTCAAACAGCCTGTCCAATATTAGACAGAAACGTTCACTGAAGAAAGGACGGGAGCTCAAAGCCTTCTTTCCATGTGTGCGTTGTGGCCAGCAGTGAATGGCTCCATTAGCAGCACATGGGGTGCCTTCACCAACAGGGTGCCCGCTTGCAACAGGCTCCTGAAATCAGGAGGTTATAGCTTTTTTTCTCCTCAAAAAGAAAAGCCAGTTATTTACACATTGGGTGACTGCTTTAGCCATTGAACTATTGTGTAGGAGAGAGCGGGAGGGTGACCACTTGACCTTCTATAAAAATGATTTCCTGGGACTGTGTTGTATTACTTATACAAATCAAAACCTTACTAGCTCTCTTTTTAGACCACAATAAATCTGAGATCCACATGCTAATATTGATATAAGTTCCCAGCAGAAAGCATGGTAATTTATTTAAGAGTGTTTGAAGATCATGAATCTTCAGACACTGTGCTTGGTAAAAAGCTCCTATAATTTGTTTATGTAAGTTTCTGGTCTGAAAATAGTTTTACTAACTCCCTTGAAATAAGCTGTAGCAAAAAGAATTGAATATTAGCAAAAAAAGAGAATTTTTAATTAATCATTCTAACCTATCCAGCTAGTAATATCATCCTTCTCTGTTCAGACGATTCTGGACATAGCAAAAACATAACCTTTTCTGATCTAATTATATCTACAAAGCTGGTAGCTAAATCTAAGTCTTTAGTGCATTTTTCATTAATATGAATATTAAAAATCCCCTTACACTTTCAAATATTTCTTTTTCAAGACTCTTTCCTGAAAATTTTTTGAGCCCTCCAGGCTTTTCTATTTCTGCTTTTAATGTGATCTCAGCAAAATCTGAATGATTTTTATAGCTATTCAATGTCCTGTATAGCTTCTACAGATCCACTTAAATCCATCCGACTGTTGTAGAAGAGTTTGTTTCTGCTAGAAGCAATTCCTGTTTGCACATAATAATGACATCTAGCTATCAAATTATTTTTTATAACATATTAGATATATTGTAGGTCAAATCTGTACTGAAGCCCACAGTTTCAGTTGCCATCCACATTCTTTCATAAAAGTAAAAAGCAGGATAGCAAATAATTTGTTTTGTATTAATTATTGAGGCTTTTGATGTTTCGTTTAAAATGTTTCCAGTATTTCTAAGAACAACATTCAGGTAGTATAGGATGATTAATGAGGGTACAGTGACAGAAAGATCTATACCTTAAATTTCAAAAGCTCAAACAGAGCTCAAAATTTCTTACTGGTTACATCCCTCTGTCATCAACAAGTTTTATGAATCCAAGTGGATAAAGCATGTTTCATCCGTTCCTAGTGAGAGTCCCTATGATATAAAATTCTAACACACTCTTCATTACTTCCACAGACTCACCTAGTAGAAGCTTTTACTGTTGGGCTAAACTTGCAGCCCTCAGCTGAGTTTTTTGCACAGATCTGCATTGTTCACATGGTGAGATATCTTGGAAGGCAGAGGACATTCCTTATTTTGTAATAGGAATATTACACCCAAAATAACACTGTGAAAAAAATCTTTGAGATTGTAAGATTACAAAATCAACCCAAGAAGTTAGAGATTTCTTTGTCATGCTAATATAAAATTGTTATCAGTTAATATTAAAGGGATGTTATATAAATGTATACAAAAACCTAATTTCCGTTAGTGAAAAACTTAGTTGCTCTTATGATAACTCCACAGAGATCCTTTGAATAATTAAGAATTCTATATTTTATGTCCAGTTCAGATAGTATGTGCTAAATAAAGCCAAGATATATACCGGTTAGGAAGACTAAGAAAATGATTAATAGTTATCTATTGAATGAGATCCAGTGGTGAAAAATATAAATTTAAGATTATATTTTCAGGACAATATTAAAATTGCACAAACACTCAACAGTCTCTTCTTTAACATATTTTTAAACAAAGTTTCTTTAAACATATTTATATTTTAAAAAAATCTTGTAGTTATCTTTCTGTCCTTCTCTCTCTCTCTCTCTCTCTCAAATTATAAATATGAATATAAAAAAATACAAAAAAATAAAGATACCTTTTTATAATTGTGTAACTCTTCAATATTCACATGTTATTCAAATCCTGAATGTCATACTATGCCGGAACAGGCATAGTATTTAAGGATTTTTGCAATAAATTCTCCCCTTCTGTAATGGAATAAACACTCCTTTGGCAGCTTAATTTTTAAAAGAGACACTGGCTGTTTATAGCATTTCAGATATTTGGAATGTAAAAGAATGTCCTGCAGAGAGCTAATGAGATAGTCAAATGTAATTTAACATGTCTTTGATTCTCAAAGACAGCTTCACCCCATTAGTAGTATGCCTGTGTATTGGAGCAGAATTTACCTACGTATCTATTTGTAGCCAAGCAGCTAAGTATATCTCTGAGCCCAATACTCAACAAATACTTGCAGTAAGAAGACATTAGAAATGCAGGCCCATCACTTCAGAGGTTATTCCCTCTAATCTCATCCTTAGGCGAAGGGAACATTTCTGTTGTAATTAATTTTAACACTTTGACCAATCAGTTCTGAAGTGACTGTCACTCCAGGCTGTTCTTGTCTCAGCTTGACTGGCTATCTTGTAGCTAGTCATCATTAGCTCTTTCACCAAACTGTAATTTAGCTCCAAGTTCCTTTTTTTTTTTCTCACATTCTGAATCTGTTTTTTTGAACTAGACTAGAATAAAATTTCTTCTTAAGAGTACAGAGGCTGATTTTCCTCATTTCCACCAATACGTCAATGTTAACAGCAGGATAGTCAGTGCTTTCCTTTAGCTGTGGAATCAGTAAGAGGAACAAAAGAATCAAGGCTGCTGTCAGTGGAAGTCAGCACTCGTCAAAATCAAGATCTAATTGTCGGTAGGTTTTTGCAGCAGATTCTGAGTCTGCTATTTGCCTTTTTCTTACAGAAACATTCTACGTAATGTCAGAGTTTAAACAAATGCACTTCAGAGTATGCATAGAGTCAGCTGGTTAACACCTATGAAAATATTTTTAAAACTATAGAAATAATCTTTCCAGCTATGTCACGAAAGATCTTTTGTTGAATGTCAGGATTCACTCTGAGAGCCTCAGTTTTTAGAAATTCATACAGTCACCTATTTATGTGCTTTATAGCATCCATAGGAGGCATCTGAGGTAGGCACTCTGACTTCAATGTGAATTATGATACAGGAGGGCGGTCATTCCTCCCTTTGTAGCAAAGAGAGGCAGAGCAAGGGTATCAACCCGGACTCCGGAACTGAGATGTATGTGGGTATGAAGATTAAATATTGTCTAGCCATAACCTTAAAGTCTATCTTAGAAGAAAAAAAAAATCTTAAACAAAATGATTGCAGCGCTTATGCACTTACTTCGCTATACCTCCAACTTTTATTAAGTGAATTATAAACCTAAAAAAAAATCCTCTCCTGTGTACTCAGCTTGGTCTTTGATCTCAGAGGCAGAATATACTTGATTTCTAAAGAAGACTCCCTGGCTGGGCTGTCAATATATGGGCCCACCCATGATGTCTTGCTGAGCAGCCAAAAGCTGTTTGTCTCAGCTGCTGCAGCTCCTTCCCCTTCGTGTCCTGAGTAGCTCCAGAAGAACCTCTAACAAGAACCCCCTGAGCCAAAGGAGAGCAAAGGGGACGGGGACCAAAAGAAATGGGAAAGACAGCAGGATACTGGACTAAAAGGAGAAGGCAAATGAAGAAAAACAGAATGGTTGAGGTTGGAAGGGACCTCTGGAGATCATCTGGTCCAACTCCCCCTGCTCAACCAGGCTCATCTAGAGCACATTGTCCAGGACCCTGCTCAGAAGGCTTTTGAATATCTCCAGCGAAGGAGACTCCACAACGTCTCTGGGAAACCTGTCCCAGTGTCTCACTCTCCCGCATAGGAAAAAAGTTTTCCCTCATGTTCAGATGGAACTGCCTGTGGTTCAGTTTCTGGCCGCTGCCTCTTGTCCTACTGCTTAGCACCACTGAGAAGAGGCTGGCCCCATCCTCTTGACACCTCCCTTCCCGTACTGTAAACATTGATCAGATCACCTCTCAGTCTTCTCCAGGCTGAACAGGCCCACCTCTCTCAGCCTTCCTTCAGAGGAGACATGCTCCAGGCCCCACATCATCTTTGTATACCTCTGCTGGACTCTCTCCAGTAGTGCCATGTCTCTTTTGCATTGGGGAGCCCACAATTGGACGCAGTACTCCAGGTGAGGCCTCCCCAGGGCTGAGGAGAGGGGGAGGGTCACCTCCCTCCACCTGCTGGCAACACTCTGCCTGATGCACCCCAGGAGACCATGGGCCTTCTTGGCCACAAGGGCACACGGCTGCCTCATGTTTAACTTGTTGTCCACCAGCACTTCCAGGTCCTTCTCTGCAGAGCTACTTTCCAGCAGGTCAACCCCCAGCCTGTCCTGCTGCCTGCCGTTCTTCCTCCCCAGGTGCAGCACCCTGCACTTGCCTTTGTGCAACTTCAGGAGGTTCCTCTCCGCCCACCTCTCCAGCCTCTCCAGGTCCCTCGGAATGGCAGCACAGCCTTTTGTGCGGTGTCAGCCACTCCTCCCAGCTTAGTATCATCAGCAAGCTTGCTGAGGGTGCACTCTGTCCCTTCCTCCAGGTCATTGATGAATACAATGAACAAGACTGGACCCAGGACTGACCTCTGGGGGACACTGCTAGCTACAGGCCTCCAACTAGAGTCTGTGCCACTGACCACAACCCTCGGAGCTCGGCCATCCAGCCAGTTCTCAATCCACTTCACTGTCCACTCATCCCACCCACACTTCCTGAGCTGGCCTAGGAGGATGTGTGATGAGAGACAGCATCAAAAGCCTTGCGGAAGTCCAGGTCGACAACATCCACTGCTCTCCCCTCATCTACCCAGCCACTCATTCCATCAGAGAGGGCTATCACATTGGTCAAGCATGATGTCCCCTTGGTGAATCCATGCTGACTACTCCTGATCACCTTCTTGTCCTCCGTGTGCTTAGTGATGACCTCCAGGAGGAGCTGTTCCATCACCTTTGCAGGGATGGGGGTGAGGCTGACAGGCCTGTAGTTTCCTGGCTCCTCCTTCTTGCCCTTTTGGAAGACTGGAGTGACGTTTACTTTCCGATTTTTTGTAGAAAGTCACAGCAAAGAATGGCAGAAGTACTAGAATGAGTGAACCAAGAAGTACAGTATTGTGCTGGTAAAAAAGAGTTTAGAGAAGGAGAGATGAACAATTGTAAGCTGAGATTTTCTGCTAGCCCCCTTTCTAGAACAGCTGAATGAAATAGAATGATTTTCTTCTTAGGTCCTTGCTAAGGTCCCCTTACATTACAGTGGTAAGGCAGAATAATTTGCAGCCACTTTCGTGTTATAATTTTTTTCTAATAAAATATAATTAATCCTCCTATTGAGAAACAAAATAAGAATAGTATACATTACTATATTTAATTAAATATACTTGTACCAATAATTACAAATAGAAAAAAAATCACCGGAATACTAAATTAAATGTTTTTATAAGCATGTATTTCTGAGATTGCACATTTTTGTTTCCTGGATCTCAGTCTGTGAAAGGTTAGAGTCCCCTGCCACAGAAAGGATCTTCTTAGGTAAATATCACAACAAAATGTCAGTAGAACCTAATCGGACAAATGGTCAGAGTTGTAAGACTTCTTTATTTGTTTTTGTTGAATGAAGGCCTTGAGAACTATAATTTATTCTCTTCTTATTTGAATAGCATTAACATACTAAATGATTTCTTATGGCATGTCTTCGTAAATCTGTGGTTCAGCATGATGGATTTTTATAAGCAAATATATCTATAAGCAGAGGAAAGTTAAGAACTGGCTACCGGAATTGTGAACTGAGAAGAAGGAACTTGAAGCTGAGATGCAGTTCACGAACAATAGCTTCTTCCAGCCTGTCATTCAGTGTTTGTCATATATGATTCATTCCCCTAACAGAAAGCTTAATTTTCCCAATGAGACCTGCCAGTTTTCTTGAACTAGTTTCAGAGATGATATATCTGCCGGGAGTATAGATTGATGTGTCTCAGGCGACATTACAGATGCCATTTTCTGTTGATCTGAGAAAGAAAGATAGAAACAAGACCATAACTTTATGAAAAGCCCATAGATTTTTTGCAGAAAATGAAAGAAATTTCATACTGACCTTTGAGGGGAAAAGAGACAACACTTCAGAGCGTTTGGCTCAGTAAACAAACAGCCTGACACTTTTGCAATAACGCATACACTTTGCAAGCTGAAAGGTTGTTTGATGTTTAAATTGATCATCTGACAACAAAATGTCAGTCTGCTGTTCATAAGCATACAGCTCATTTTTTCTAAGAACTTTATTTAAGAATATTTAAAAATGTTAAGAATCAGATTCGTAAGAGGTAGATGGTTATTGCGCTGTCATATAAGAAAACTATTAGGCTGTTGCATGCACAAATAGCCAATCCATACAAAGACATAGGATGTGGTTTGTTCAGATAAAATAACAAGAAAAAGAAGAAATATGCTGTCATTAACGTGAACATTAGAAAAAAAAATTATTGCTTGCTTTTTACTGTGTTCAGTATACTTACTTGATAAAGATAATAGTCTTTTTGTCACAGAAAAGAAAAAAAACAAGCATGGATTACGGTGAAAGAAAAGTAGGATTTAGATCAAGAAAACAAGAAAATATAGCCACACATTCAATAACATTTGTGCAGGTCCAATTATTTATGCTCAGAATCTACCATTTGTAAAGCTGGACACTGCGTTAACCTATACTGACGCATTTATCTTACAGAGTCCATTAGAATGAGGTTTTGTGAAAATTCTGTCCTTACAAACAGGGGAAATTAATTTAAATATATAATATGAAAGTTAATATAGGTATTTATGTCTGGAAAACTCATACTTCTAAATGCATTATTTAAATTTGAAACTTCAGTTTTATGCAGTTACATTCGTTACCTGTACCAGTTTCACTGTATCGACGAAGCTGATTGTATTCTGGTTATTTAACTCTAGATGTCCAAATGATTACAAATACTGAAAAGTATGCTCATTCGAAAAAGCAATGCTTGGCTTCCACTAAAAAGCAAGCTATTTTGGACTTTGTCATTCATCAGCAACAGAGGAACAAACTGAAAGCGGGAAACGATCATTACAAATAATGATCATTTTGTCTGTGCATGGCCTGTAAACTGAGAAGGGAGCTTACCTCACTGAATACATTAGCTATTAAGAAGTCTTTGCCTATATACAGCATCTTATGTAAAACTAGCATTGGCATTCAGCCGTATTTCTTTTTTTTTGGAGCTATGCACCCAGTGTAGAAGTCACATTTTTAAACAGGCTCTGTCAAACAGGAGGTTTAGACAAGAACAATAAAAATCATTAAAAGCTTAGATACTAAGACCTATGAAGAAAGGTTAATAGGACAGGACCGTTCAGTCTGGTAGAAAGATGGATGAAGGAAGACAGAACTGTCTACAAATGTATAAAGTGAAGCAATAAAGCGAACCAGGATCAATTATCTCTCCAGTCACCAAGGAAAGAAAAAGTAGTAATAGACCTAATCTATAAAGGGGAAAAACTCAATTAAATAAAACTATTTTTCAGGTATTCTTCAGATTGGAAAGCCTTGCCAAGAAAAAGTGCAGTTTCACCATTATCGTAAACTTTGGGCCTAGAAAATTTGTTATTCTTTCCAGATTTGCTTAGAAATGACTAAATTAATCCTGCCATGTTTCAGGGAGTGAAAGAGCACTTCTGCAACGCAAGTGGACCCTATGACTGCCGGATCATACGTTACATTATTACTTCAACTGAATGCCTGTATGTTAATGTTATCTCTGCGTTATGATACCTGTTAGCTCTGTGACTAACTGCTTGAAGGTATTCATTAATTTTACCCATATATGTACAAAATATAATCTTTTCCTGGGACAGGTGCACCTTATTTGATTTTTATAACTGCAAATATATTTACATATAATTGTGATTTGCCAGGTTTTTAGTGCTTCCAGCAACATATTAAAATGTATAAATTTGACTAGCCTTTCAAATAGATTTGACCTGTTTACCTTAGTAGTCATGTATTTCTAAAGTGTGCTCAGAAAACATTAATTACCTCACACACCTCAAATTTATTTACTTTAGACACCGCTTTTAGATTCCTGTGAGAAAACTGTAGCAAAATCGGCAATTATTTCTAGTCCCTGTGTTAAAGGAACTACTACTTAATAACAGAAAAGTTAGCCTAGTATTTTGGCCTAGTAAGTTTATGTCTTAAAAACTCTTTCTGAGACAGTCGCGCCTTCATATGAAATCAATGTAAATTCGCTGCAAGGACGGTAAAGGTAAAGTTTCTGGTAAAACAGCCTGAGCATTTGCAAACCGTTGTGATGGGTATATGCATATGCAAGACTTTCCTGCTATTTTCTCATTTAACTAAGTAAAATTTCAGATATTTGCTCCCCCAAAATTTATAAATTTAAATTTAGATACTCGTGTATGATCTTTTCATTTTGTAGATGACATTAATAATATTCTAATTGCATTACTTTTTCTAAGTAGAAGCTGAGTAGCACTTGAGAAACAAAAATATAATGCATATTAAACTGTTTGAGACTTTCTAGGTTAACTTTGTAAGAACTTACAGCAGTGAATTCCTTCATTTGAAAAATTCTTCCATTCATGTATTTTCTATTGATTCCAAAAATAATAGATTATAAATCTTAAACGTGGTTGTCAATAGGTTATTCTTTTGAATGTTTTCTATTAAACAACAGTGAAGATTAAGCCTTCTAAATAAAATGTTCTTTATTTTCCTATCAGGAAAGTCTTCTAGAATTTGGTAAAGATTAAACTGACAGAAGAAATTCACTCAAATTCTTGATGACTTTTCTTTGCCAGATAGCCATTAAAGCCTTGTCCAGGATTCCTTGGAGCTGTTGGAATCAGAGATACATGGTGATTTAATAACACAGGCAATATTTCAATTTGAACTTACAGCATGTTAAATACAGCTACCCCATCTGAAAGGTTCAGCCACAGAGTCATGATTTCACTTGCAAATGGCTAATAATATATATTTTTAAATTTTACACGGAGGTATTTGACCTACAAATTTTACCCTGTCACTGACACTTAACTGATTTGGCATTTACATATTCTGTATTGTTCCCATACTATATATCAGCATGTAGCATTTCCTCTTGCCACTTTTTTGTATAATAAACTCAAGGGTTGTAGATTATCCAGTTTGGATAAAGCCACTAATATTTTTGCATTTCAGTGATCAGTGTATGAAGATTTTGATAGCTTAGTAAAAGTAGGAACAAGCTGACAAGGTGGAGCTAAATCAGCTGTTGAAGGGAAAGAACAGTAGGATTATTAAAAGGGAATCTTTAAAAACTCTTGGAAAAATTATTTGCACTAATGACACTTGAAAGAGATGCTTTAGTAGATGAAATTAAAAGAAATAATGGTGAATAGAACCCGCTGCTTATGAGAATATGTACTTTCTGAAATGGTGCTGACTTATCTTTAATTAAATGGAAAACTGTTTCAAGTAAATGTTTGCATTAATGTGAGCTTCTCAAATCAAAGAATAAAATACTAAACTAATAATTCTAAGGCATCTGCAGATGTCTGAAATAAAGAAGGAGGAGCAAATGAATATATGAAAGTGATTTGTTACTCGGTCTAATATCACTGACACAGAAAAAGCCTGACATATTTTTAAAACTATTTCTCAACAGCTATTATACTTCTAACAATGTTCTTTTGAAAAATGTATATTAAATGAATTTTAAAGTATTTATTGAATTCACTGTATGCAGCTCTGCACTGATTCAGCTAATACTTCACTCTCTGCATACTTTTAGATGTCATATGAATAATCGTAGCACATTTACTATGAGGAAATAGTATATCACACAGTAATTTAAACTTCTGAAATTTACCACATTTGGACATGTAAGTAGTAGTCTTATTAATGACAGGATCAGGTTGAAACCTTATCACTTATAATACTGCCTTAGGCAGCAAAGCAGTTTTAAATAATAGCATTTCAGATCAGAAGTGCTGTTAATTCAGGATTTGTGTAACTTACTGAAACATCTGATTTTAAGATTATTCAGTCCCTGAGGTGAAAGTTGGCTGGACACATCTAATTCCCAGAGCTCTCCTAGAAAATGCATCTTTAACATTTTGCAATATTTGTGAGACAAGCTGTAATTTAATGAAATATTGGAGATTTTTCTAGTGGACCAACTAGTGGAAGCTTGAAGACAAACACATGAAGTGGCGCCTTCCGTGCACACAGCCTCCATGTCCTCCACCTGCCCACCTGTCTGCCTACCTAGTAAAGTCATCAGTAGAAGGTACCAGGATGCAAAAACCAAGAAGCACACATAACTGTTGAGACCAGTCTATTCAAGTGTGCAGGGGCACCAAGTGCTTGTGGCAATGCCTGTGCCAGACTATGAACAAACTACAGAATCTCATTTAAATATGCACATGAAATTTATTATGGAATATGCCTGTAGTGAAAACCAAATGAGGCATCTACTTTATTCCTATGTAAACCATGGGCAATAAATTCTACTACAAACGTAATACAATCCATTCTTCACCGGTTATTCATTTGTGAATTTAGCTGAGAAACTCTCCATTTAAACGCAATCCTTTCTCATTCAACTTAGTCTCATTGATTTTTGGATCTGTATGTTTTGCATTTTTCCTAATGAGGTCATCTATTTGTCCAACGATTGCTATTGAAATGTGGAAAAGTTTGTAAGATCAGTGTTTGTAGAATATTTTGTTGGTGCTCACCCTGGAATCTGTGGAAAATGCGCCCCTCAGAATATGAATCTTGAACATGAATATGCAGCTTCATACCTGCAGTAGCTGACAAAGTATGGTGATCCATTGTCCTCATGATAGAAGAAAAAAGAAAATAAAAAAAAAGTGGTAATGCAATTCAAATCTAAGCTTTCAATTACCTAATTTTTCAAATAAAGAAATTGCTCAATAGCTGGGTAGGGACCATAAGGCCTATATTTTTAATTCCATTTCTTTAACATTTTCTTTAACATTCTTTAACATTTTCTATAAACAGAAAATATATCCTATTTTCTGTATACAGAAAAAAGTTAAGACTAATGAACTATACCAACCTCGGACGGTGACTTTCATTGGTGCTCATTGCCCATTTTAAGTATATTCCTGCTGGATTAAGTATATACCTGCTGGACAGTGCAGTATATTTACTTATTACTTTTGCATATCACTTCTCTGAAAGCAGAATCACATCACAGTTCTCAGGGAACTGCATGAAATTTAGTTAGAAAAAAGGATAGGGTCAGCTTAATGATAAAGCTGAAAGATTGTTTCTTTGTTCAGGAAAATAAAGATATGTCTAGGGAGAACAAAAATGGCCAAAGAGGGATGCTGAAGTCCTCTGTGGAGAAACAAGCTAACAAAGAAATAGAGCTGGGAAAAGACTTTATGCACCCTGGCTTCTGTTAATAATGAGCACTTTTTTTGCAAGGAAGTAAACATGGTGCTGATGCTTCCTGTCAGGCTCATGCTCCATATCCTGCCATTAATCATGGGTGCACTAGTAAGGGTAAAAGAACTCTACTGACACCACAGCCATGGTTCAGTATGGGGCCTAGGAAGAAATGAAACATCCTTTTTGACTTTCATACTGAAATCCAATCAGTTTTCCTCCTGAGGGATGTCTAGCTTGTCATCCATGTTCCCTATTCTTGCCTTTGATGGCAAATGGTGTTATTCCCTTTCCTATATGAAAGTTACGATTCACATGTATAGGGTGCAGACAATTTCCATAGTATGATAGTATGTTAGATGAAGGAGTAAAGGCATTAAAACACTCTGCATTTCTCTTCAAACCTGTCATTTCCATTCTGTTTTACAAAACAGAAACTTCCCCTACAAACTCAGAGTTATGAGTTCCAGAGACAAGAATCTTAACGTTAGATGAACACTGAATCTAGTTAACATCAATTAGATTTAGTGCAGCTGTATAAAGAGATTGTCTCATAATGTGCTGGGCACCTCCTCAGAAGTACTATTAAATAACCTCAATTACCCCTGAAATTCCCCAAGGTAGTCAACATCTAACCAATGGTCCTCATAATCTCGCAAAAAAAAAAAAAAAAACATATGCTGTAGTAGGCCAGATCTGAGATCTCTTAATCAATGCTTAAAATTATATGTCATGGATAATGAAAATTTGAAAGGAGTAACAATCATTAAAACATCTGAATATGGCTTTTGAAATTATTCCTGTTAGGATGTCTTGGCTGTGAATGTTAGACGTTTTGGCGTATTTCCCAAGGATGTTTCATAATATATCCTTGCCAATATCAACATAAGATGAGAGACAGAAAGTTGAGAAAAACTGAAGCCTTAAATAAAGCAAATGAAATAAAGCTCTCCTATTGACCAGTCCATCTATGTAGTACTATAAAGGAGAGTATCCACACCACCAGATTGCAGACACCTAATGTAGCTGGTCTGTCTCTCTTCATGCCATTTATAATTGAAGGAGAGAGACACCCTCCTTCGAAGAGCAATTCAGGGTAACAAATGCAGATTTAGAGAGCCCAGCTCTGGTTAAAAAATGCCATGGCCGAATGATGCAAAGTGTGAGCTGGCATAAATTCACCCTCTTAGTTGAGATGTGATGTGTTCAAAAGCAACATATAAGATGTCTATTTGAGGTGCTTAAGGTTTGGCAGAATGAATACTGCCCAAAGTAGCCACCTGGCAACATGACATTTCAAAGAAAGTGTGTACTTCAGGTTCTTGCTCCTTAAGCTGTTCTGAACAGTGCCTCAAATATCCAACAGGTATCAGAATAAAGGAACCTCAGTGGGAACCTCAGCTTCCCACTGAGGTTAGAGGAACCAGTGAAAGGAAAGCCATGCTCTTTAAGCACTGGCCTGGAGCTTGGACCCTACTTTCAGCTCTCGCCTTCGGCACAGATCGCAGAACATGAGGCCACAGACTACTCGCTGTCTGTGAAGTGGAAATAATAATACCTCCTTTCCTGAGGTCTGTGAAATCCTCTGAGAGTGCGGTTACATGGACTTCATTGAAAAAGGGAAAGGAGGCTGTTTACGTATATGATTCTGTCATCTGACATGGGAAGACACGGTACTCGCCCGATGCTGGTGGACTACTGAGATCATTTCCCATGCTTCCCCTTCCACGAAGCTGTGCTGGAGTTGCAGAGCACCTAGAAGAGCTGCTTAAAGTTCCTTTCAGCAAATGACTGAAGAAATTCCATTTAGCATAATGCACAGAGGGGAGGGCAAAACACTGAGAGTACATTTTTGTACACTTAGGAGAAAAAAATAGCTTGACGTTTTTGCCTGTGTACTTGATTGTGGGAAGCCATTTGCAGTTAAAATAGGTATTTTAAGATTGTGTATTTTAAGATCACTGATTGTGATCTTATACCCTAACTCCCTTTGGGCAGTAAAAATCTATCACCCAGGAACCTTTTTCCCAGGATAACAGAACTGCAATCCAGAGATGAGTAGTGGAGCTCCCTAGGGGCAAGGGAGGCAAATCCTGACTTGCACAAGATATCAAAGCACTTGTTCAGATTGATATGAATGGTACAATTTCTGCAAAGGAAAAAATGATTTCTAGTTCTCTGCATCTTACTGTGGAAAAAGTCACATTGGAATTTTACTATACTGAAATGATTTATGGTTTAAAGTGAAAACTGATTTTATATCTACATGTGAAGCATAACCCATTGCTAAGAAATGTCCCATGACCTGTATTCATGGGTAAAAATTAATGTCTGATTAGAGTTAACTAGCTCAAAAGGCAAAGAGTAATTATACCAACTTTGTGGACTCCTTCGGTAGCAATAATAGCAAATGGCAGATAGAAGAAAAGAAAAAATGAAGAATACAAGAGACTAATACCTACAAAGTGGAGAAGAACAGTACAACTATGGTGAAACAATCTGACAGGCAAGTAGTCAGTCTCCAAGTGTTATTTTAAAACTTACTTTAAATCTAAATAGTGGTATTTGCCACAATGTTTATGGGCTATGAATTTGCCATTAGGCCATGCATAGCACCTACCACTGATGACAAGGGAATCTGCACATATGTGTCAGAGTGTGTATACAGTCCAAAAAATGAAGTTTGCTAATTTGATTTATAAGATTTCTAAGCTTGAAAGTCAATGAAGAGAAAATAAACTCTGGGAAACTAAAAATCTAATGTGCTACATAATGGAAAGCAAAACAAAAGATGCCAAGCAGACACATCTAAAATGGCTGCAGAGTCTTCATGCTAATCAACATACAGCCTACAACATTTAGTTTTTCAGAGCAATTTTCTTGCTCTGAAAGATTACTGAAGGACCAAAAACTAAATCTAGATGAATCTTCAATCTGGTTTTATGTCGTTACTGCCTAGTCTCAACAACTTAAACCAATGGAAAGTAAAGCTCTAGGCAATTTAAGGTGCTAAAGCAGCACCCTAAAAAAAAAAATCTGTGCAATCGCATTAGCAGAGTCAAATCAAAAAGAGCAGCTCGTTAGTTGATAAAGGCTCAGACCTATTAGGCTAGAAGACCATGTGATTACTAGTGAAACACACAATACTAAGGCAAGTTGCTGCAGCAGTGTCCTGAGAATAGACCTGTAAAGATGACAGACATAAAGTAAAGGTAAAAAAACAAAAAGTAGAAGACAGTGCAGGCACTGTGAAAATAGCGTAATGCACACTTTAATTTCTGACATAGGACAGTGTGAGTTCTTCAGCTACTTAAGAAACATTCAGGACTCTTGCGATTTGGATCATCTCATTATTTAGAGTCCTGATTGTAAGGAAATAGGTATTCTTGGAGTCTGAATACGGTCAAAGTAACGCTATATTATGTATGTATGTATGTATTCTATTTTGCTTAAGTGGGCAGTCATATACTACATTATCTTTCTTTCTTTCTTACTAACCCTATATATGAAAAAAGCTGTAAATTCAGGCAGTCTCTTGATTACTGTGGGTGGAATAATGTAAATAAATATGTGTGAGACAACATACAGAAAACGTTTGAGTAATATTGTGATAAACCAGGTCACTGCAGAAGGACAATTTCTCAGGAAAGATTTTAAAAGTAAAGAGAAATCTGTTTTATTTGGATTTTTCCATGACAAAGACACCTAAGCACAGTTGACCTGATGTTAATAACATTGGAAATAAAAAAATCAATAAAAAAGATGCTTAACACAAACACGGTGTGAATTATAAACTGAGGAAGTATTAATCAAGTTATCAGAATCCTCCTCGTCTTGCAGCCAGAAACCTGGCCAGCAGAGCTGTGAACAAGAAGTTACTCATCCCATATGAATCAAATAACATTCTGTAACTCTGCTTTATTTAATAGAGCACTAAATCAAAATACTGTATACAATTAGAATGGTCTAGGATCTAATTCTTACTGTAACTAATTACACTAACATGTACTTGAGTCAGATGCACAAACAGAATAAAAAGACAGTCCTTGTTTCAAAGAACTTAAGTCTACGTTTTAAAAAAGATGCAACTATGATACAGACAGACCAGTGAAGTACAAAAATTAAATAGGGCAAATAAAGGACTGCTTACTAATTTACTATATGTGAAAAAGAGCCCATTTATTAAGTATGAAGATTGACTTTTCGATACTGAATCATGGATCATGATACATTATGACTTTTGCCTAAAGTATACACAGAAGACCTTGTCTGGACCTGGAAGAGACGCAAAAGATAAGGCTCGTTGCTGATCTGCTGACGGTTTGCTATGATCAGGAAGGATAAACAGATACAAGTAACAAGTTACTCAGCAAAATGTTCGACCTCCTTGTTCTAGATGACCCTGCTTGAGCAGGGGAGTTGGACTAGCTGATCTCCAGAGGTGCCTTCCAACCTTGGCCATTCTGTGATTCTGTGAGTCATCATATGCAGGGCGTGATCACAACTGTGAGTTCTAGATAACTTTTTTTTTCATCAGAAGTTCATATTCACATAATTTTAATTAATTATCAGTGGAATATACACAGTGTGGTCTACTAAGTTAACTAGCTAACTCTTTACAGGGATGAAATAACCTATTTCAGCTACTATAGAGCTATTTAAGAGTAGGTTTGTGTATGTTGATTCACCAAAGATGACTATTTTGCAGAGGTATTTCTTGTTCTCCACCCTTCTGACAAAAAGCAAAAGGTTCCCATCAAAGATCTCCCTGTTTTCTGGCATCTCATACAGTGAGCTGCTTAGGAGCATGAGATGCAGATCAAGAGCTCTAGGACAACTCTTTGTGGGTTGTACCTAAGTCTGGGATCCCAGATGTTTCTCTGTATAGGATTCATAAATGGAACTACTATACAGAGTGTCTCAGGACTTTTCTACTGAAGAACTCAACTGTGAGAGCTTGGAAGTCATGAGAATACCAGTTTGATGTCAAGGCAAAAAGATTTTCCATGTTTCTTACCAGAAACCTAGGAATGTGAAGGTCACAAGGACTATGCCGTACTGCCTTGTTTGAGTGAGCTCATGAAGCCCAGGGAAGCAAGAGTGTGAATCTTTGAATTTCATGCATAAAAGCTCAAATTCTGTTCAGAGACACATCTTTCCTGAAAAGCCTAATTTGTTTTAGCTATGTTCAGAAAACTGTTATTATAAAGTTTTGATAGACAGTTGTCAGAAAACCCTAAACTTTTATGCATCTACATAGGGGACAGAACATCTAGTACATATAGTCATGAAGGATCAAAATGTGATATGCTTTATAAAATAGCTTTGTTGGAAAGTTAAACTCCATAAAATGAAATGTCTTTACTCATTTTTCACACAAAAAATATGAACTAAAATTAAAACAGCTCAAATAAGAGTTTAGTGTAGATTTGTGTTTCCCAATTATGTCACAGACACTCAAGGACAAATCCTAAAACTTATATGAAAATCTTTCTATTAATCACTTTCATTCATCAAATAGGCAGTGTATTCTTGATAACTAACATGTTCTACCTGCTGTTTTTACAGTAACTATTGCCATTATTCAACAAAGAAAAATGCACAGATTATATTTGCAAAGCAGTCTGACCATTCAGTCAAAAAGCCCAGAAGATTATAGTAAGATTATAGTAGGGTAAAAGTTTTCCACCAACTTTTTCTTTAATATTCAGAGCTATTCTGTATGTAAGATCTTCTGGACATTTCTTCATTTCATATTTCTGTACAACTTATTTTGCAGTGATTTAATTCACAATAGCTAATACGTTAAGTAAGTTCTCTTTTATGAATATTTTCTTTTTGGGAGCTGCCCTACCAACAGGACTCTTCTGACGTCCAATCATGTATGCATAGTGTTCTTTTCTATCATAAAATATATGAGATATATAATTTCAGTTTTGATGCATGACTGTAAAAGTGCTAAGATTAAAAAGCCTTGAGGTGATATTGAGTTCATTACTGGAAGCTGGCAGTGCTTCTTCTACCAGATAAAAGAAATTTAATTACTAGCATCTACAGGAGACAGTTGTGTCTCCTTTGAATGTTATGATCTCTTTTATAACCTAGATAGTTGTAATTTCTGAACTGTGTATTTTTCCCAAATGTATCTGGCACTTCAGTCAAGCTTTTCAGCAAGAAATCATCATAACCGGAATGTCTTGTCTTTATTTTTCTATCACAAAAATACATATGAATCTGCTGCTTGAAAGGTTTCTAAAGCCTGATGGCAGGATCTCAAAGGTCTTATTTATTTGAGATTTTTCAGTCAAACTCCCATTGCTTTCTCCCTTCGTTCCTTACTCTATGGCTAATATAGAAGAGAATTAACACCTCTGTGAGACTTTGTTTATTCTATATATATGTAATGTGTTTCATCATAATGAGTTTATAGCATTATAAAAGCTTTTTAAAAATTTGAGGCAACAGGTGTTTGCTCCAAATGAAACAGAAACAATCAAGAAATAGCTGATGATGAAGTTAATAAGCAGAAAATTGTAGCCTAATCCGCTTCTGTCAAGAAAATTTGGTTGACATTGTAATATGTACTTTTAACTATTGAATCTTCTTTCTCTTTCAGGAATAAACCTAAACACTGAAAGTTCAGCCAAAAAACCTCTAAGTGTTGATACTGAGAAAGGAACTGTAAGATAATTTTCTCCCAAACCAGAGGGTAAACAAATAGTAGATCTTCAGTATTTGTCTGGGGACGTGTGTACATATTTGCTTTGCATAAAATCTTTGCAGATCTCAAAGCATTCTTCAGCCTCAGTTCAGCACAGGCTCTACAGGCTGTGAACAGGAATGGATGTAAGTAGTTGCATATTTTTAAATACACTGCTTTTCTGAATTGGACCTTTTGTGACTGCAATGTGAATATTGATCAGACTGAAGTTATTGACAATATCTGAATTGAATTTCTGTCTTTAGCTGTAAGAATAAAAGTGGAATTTAAAGAAAATTAGCTGCTCTGTAACGGTCATGGCACGCATACTGACAGTCTTTGCAGACTGTTCGTAGCTGTATGTCTGATCTGACAAGCCAATGTAGGCAAAATACCAATTGACTTTAATAGGAGTTTTGCTTGTGCAAGAATGTAAAATGAGGCTCTTTATGATTATGTGACATTCTGAATATCCGCTAGCTTAAACCGTTAAAAAAGCTTACAAAAGACTTGCAGTGGCAGCTAATGGAGGGCTAAAATAATCCTTCGTGTAACTTAACTGGATATTTGAATTTAGCTCCATGTCTATTTTAAGGAATAAAAAGATAAGATGAAGGCAATATCTGAAGTAAATATTTTAACATGGAAAATATCTTAAGATGTATTACTGGACAATGCTGAAGAATAGCTATTTGACGGATTAGATACGAACCTGGTGGTATTAGGACACAACTGGACCAAAGACATTAACAGATACAGCACATACTGGAATATTGTGCTTATACGATTCATATTTTGACGAAAAATGAGATTCACCTTTTCTGATATATTATTTACCTAGGCTAAACTGACCACTCATTCTGTGTATCTGAATAATAGATCTCCTAAAACAAACTCGAGGAATGGTCATACGGTATTTAAAAGCCCACTAAATACATGAAAGATTTCAAAAAAGTCTGAAGACTCGTGAATTCTTATGGCATGTCTTACCATGCTTAACTGGAGTCCACAGTTGAAATGTCAGCCAAATAAATTGGGAATAGCTTCAAACCATGGTTTCAGTAGTGTGTTCATTTTATTAACACAGAGTAACAACAGAATTACTACACAAGTATAACCAACAGCAAGAATTTGAGACTAACGTCAGAGGTACAGTCAGGATATGAATTATAAACTTTGATTAAATATCATGAAACACAAATAAAAATCATAAACTTAACAATACATTTCAGAAGTCAAAAATCTTTTCTTTTCCCATTGCGTTAGTGCAATTTCTAACCACCCTAATATAAGTCCTGAGCCAAGCAGCCACTGTGTCTCTTTCAACTTCTTGTTAGCTATGTGTATGTACCTAGGCAGAGTGGCTACTGATCCTGTAACTCTACTCCACAAACTATGCAGTGCTGTGTTCCTACTCCAAGAGTGGGAGAGAGAAAATCTGTCCCTCACCTTTGTGTTTCTACTTACAGCCTACAAATGGTTCAAATTGCAGTCTTTGCTAACCTAGACCGCTATTTTGACTAACACTTTGTAATTCTGGACTCAGTAAGCCATGCTTCCTGTCTTAATGTTCAGACTATAAAGACTGTCAAAGGCTTCTGTACCTTCTCAGATCTCTGGATGATTAGCAGACATCCAGTCCCTAGGACCTATGAGAAAGAGCAGAAATGATTAATACATTCTAGGAGAAAAGAGACTTACGATTGCATCCAGGAAGGACAAAATGTGTGGTATTTATAACAGGAAAAGTAGGAAGGAAAAAACGTTAAATAGTAATATAAAAAACCTTATACAATAATTAAAAACTTGCCAATTTGCAGTGAGCTACAACAAACCCGTGAATACTCTGGAATATATGGAAAGACAAATTTTAAGACAGGAATCATTCTAAAGAGCATCCAGGCATTTTCCTTTAGCCCAGAACAGCAAAATGGTTTTGGAGGGGAAACAGTGAATTCAAAGCAAATTCTCAGATTGCCATAATACTGTAGTCTTCTGTGGAGTCCTTTCCAGTCACAGAGGCCTGCAGGTAGCCTATTTTTTGATGACAATTTTGACTGAAACACAGACATCATCCTCCTAAATAAATTTTGGGTGCAAGCAGAAAGACTCACACAGAATCTATGTGGGATTCTAGGAGTTCAACCAATACCTTATTTTTACTCTTTCAAAATTATCATTAAACTAATGAAATGGTTTGGGAGTGCACAACCATTACAGTATTCTATTTCCAATCTTTTATGATTGCTGAGAGCTGAGGTAACATTTTCAAAAAGCTATTAGAAACCCGAGATGTTGTTCCTGGTTGATAAAGTTAATTCAGAGCCCATCATTGTTTTTGTAAAGTTCAGATTACTTTTCCCATCTGCATCTTTATGTTTATTGATGTTGAATTTTATCACAGAATATCAAGAGAACTTCTCCAGATCTTCAAAGTCAATGCTCATTTTATTATCCTTAATACTTTTGCACCAGCAAGTAAACTTCTTCAACACGCTACTAACACCTTTTCTAAGGTTATGAAAGTACAGGCTGTTACACGGATCCCTGTTGGATTCCAACGGTGTCCTTTCTCCCCTGAAAAAAAAAGAATGTCCCTTCTTATCTGTATGCCAACACTGGATTGTGAGCTTGAAGAAAGTGAGTTTGGAGACTGATACCCAGGGATTTCTGAAACAGAGAGCGTCATTTTGGTCTAGGTCTTGAACTGCAGGAATGACTTTGATGTGATGTCATTGGTGGACATGTGATAGTATTAACATTTGATCCACTACAAAACCTCTGGAGTTGTAATTTCCTAAAGCCTCCTAAAGAAGCTGCAGTAATTGGGGAAAATAAAAGTAATGACGAAACTAGATAGTAGTAATGAATGGAGAGGTGGATGTTAGATAGCAGAGTATATCACTGTTCACAAGAGAAGTTATCACAAAAGAATAAATAACTGTTGAGTTTAATGACAAAAGAAGTGAACACAAAATGTGAACCCATGACGATAGCAGATATAATAAAGAGAAAGCACCTAGATGGAATGGGGAAATTCAATTAAAATAAGAGATACCTAGGGTAGGGGGTTAGGTAAGATTAGGAAGATAAAATGGTCTATGGCCTTTCAGCTTGGAAAGAGGCAAATGAGTGGGAACATGATCAAAGTACAAAAAATCATGAAGTTCATGGATAAATGACTAGGGAACAATTGTTCACTAATTCTCATAACCAAAGAACTACGGAGCAGAGAGTAGCTTTACACTTTACAGAAGGAAGTATTGTTTTCATGCAGTGCTGCATGCAGTTATGAAACTTATTGCTACAAGGTATTGCAGATGCCAAAAGGGCAAGATAGATCTGTCAAGGGTTTTTAAGCATCAGGATGAAGATACAGCCTCTGACTTGGGAAGCTGTAAGCTTGGATGCAAGAAGGTAGCAAGGGGAGGCTGGTTCTGTTCTTTTACTTCTCCCCCTTTTCAGCTTCAAAAGGCTATTTTAGGACATGGGATACTGGGAGAACTAGATTGCCAGGCTGGTGAAAGTACAATGCTTAAGTTTTTAAGATCCTGAAGAGAAAATGCATAGCGGTATTAAAATATAAAGGAACGTACGATGCTATTGTGTATTAGAACAGTCTTAAAACAAAAGAGAAAATTATAACCATTGTTAGGGGAAACCAGAAAGGAAATAAAGGTAAAGCGTGCAAACCCTTCTCTCAAAGGGGAAATTTAATTACACGCACATTCAACTGAAAGGAAAACAGAAAAGAGAATGTCCTTCATGCTGTATGTCCCATCATATTTCAGGTAAGTTCCATGTACATTATACCTCTACCTTTTTGTTTTTGTAATAATTTTTCTTGACTTTTTCCATGTCTTTCATCTGCCATTTCTGTTACTTCACATCTGATTTCTTTCACATTGTCTTATCTTTCCATGATACTGTTTCTTTTCTTTCCTCATTTAAATAATCCATCAAACACTGGTGTTACATGTGACTGCATTTTTAAGTACGACCTTAAATCTTTTTGTATGATTTCAGCTGTTGTAGACACAGTCAGCTTTGCACTATTAGCTCTCTCACTGGCTTCCTCACTAATATTAAACCAGAAAGATCTATTCTTCCTCTCTTGCTGTTTTTCTTTCCAAGACTATAAGTTAGTTGTCAGTAACTAATCAGGAAAAAAGAGTTACTAAATATAAGGGTTGCTATACACAAAGCATCTTTATGTTTAAATTTTGACTGATTTTCAAAAACATAATTTTGCTCCCACAGATTCCCATTAAGCTGGTCTAATTTTGCTGTTTATCTGCTATATCAGTGTTTGAAGAGAAAGAAAGCTAGATTGCTTTTTTCCTTGGAAATGGCTTCTGGCAGTTCCTTTTAGAGGTGAGCAGAAAAGAAAACAAAATGAAATAGGGCAAGGTGAGAGCTGCTTTGCTCAAACTAATCTCCAAGGTACAATAGAAACCAGTTAACTTGCATGACAAAGCACAGGGCAACCCTCTGGAATACAAAAAGTTTGATAAATTTAGCATGTATTCATTTCAAGGAAGGAAGAAGAATGCATTTTGCAAATTACTGCAGAGGCTCATTTTATTGATGTTCCTTGTTCCAAAGGCTCTAGAATATGCATTATATGTATTGGCCATCTGTTGAAATCTCAGGTCTAGTTAAAGAGTAAGAATAGACCAATGAGTTGTTTTATGCCTCAATTATGTGGAAACCCAAGTTTCATCCATCAGTCTCATAATAGACAGTAATAACAAAGGAAGTGCTTTGCTAACCTGTGAGCTATGAGGTTACCATCAAAGAGGCTCTGTGAATGCAGAAATCTGAAAGTCAGACTGAGAACACAATTCTTAGTCTAGCATAGACTAGCACAGAATATAATTCTTAGTTAAGGACTAACCCTGAAAACAGGAAGGTGATATTAAATGCAAATTCACAAATTTTCCTTGGAATAGACTTTGTATATTCTAGTTACTACATATTCCTTAGCTGGGGAACAGAATGATACCTACCTCTTTGATAAAAGAAAAAGTCTTTCAGTTTTGTGCAACTCGGTGCTTGCATTTGCATTGTTGTAACAGCTGAAGGCCCGAAGTAGGCAATATTGTGCTTGATATTGTATATGCCATTGATGTCCCAGAGAATTAACAATTTATGTATTCCTCATTTGAAATAAAAAGAAGGGTGCTGTAAATACTTATCAAATAGTACTTTTGGATGTGCTGTCCACACATTTAAGCACCAGAAACCACAATCAGCCACTCACTCAGATAAAAGTGATCCTGGATCTCAGCGTCTCAGCAGAGAGCAGAGGATGCAACAATAAAATAACAAGGACAGGCTAGGGCTCAAATGATCTGCGGTTGTGAAAACTGCCACAAGGAGGAATTTTCAGAAGATCTGAATCTGTAAAAACAGTTGTTAACATCTGTGGTGTTAACGCAGTTAAGATTGCTGTGGAATGATGAACTCTTGTGGGCTCAAAGTGAATTTTTCATATGCTGTGCTGCTGAGAAGAATGTGGGAAATCAGCGTGTCATGCTTACAGAGAGTTTAGATATCTTAATCTACTAAATAGTATTATCTTGTCCAGTCACATAAAGCTAAATCACAGTAGGTTAATCAAAGATTACTAGCAAGCTGTAAATTGACCTAACCTCATTCTTATTTTTATTCTTTGCTCAGAATAAGTTCAGTCCTTGACAGATGAAAATGAAGCCAGATGGTATTTTAGGCGCTCCTACATCCAAAGAGGACTGTAGCAGAAAACTCAGTAGCGAATGAAAGGGTAGTGAAGAAAGAAGATTAACACAAAGAACAAGGAAGAACTGCTAACAAGCCAATACGCCAAGACTGGTGCCTATCTGGTTGAGAAAGATTAATCTACCTAGGAAGCTCTGGGGATCAATGTGGGTAATAAAAGAGCAAGGCTTACCAAGGGTAGAGAGGCTGATGGCTCATCAGGCATCACTAGAATTCCCAAGGGAAGAAGCAGCATGCCCCAAGCAGTCTCTTTCCCAACCAGAGAGAGTTAGCTGGTTTAAAGGAATATGGTAAAATTTATCAAGGAAAAATTAAGGGGAAATACACATACATAGCAATGTTTACATTCTGTGAACTTGCAGGTGAATAAAAATACTTTCTTCTGAACATGACATTTTTAATCCGTGTCATCAATCACAGATACAATACTCAGAATGAAAGAGATGCAGGTGCCAGGAGGTTATGCATGTCATTAACTTGCTTGGGAAACCAAGCAGCTGCTGCCCAACCACACCAAACTGTATCATTGTGCCTTTCAGGAAGGAGGCATTTGGCCTGTGGGCTGTCACATTTGAAATGAATCTGAGAGAGACACAAAGGGATGAGAAGAACCTTACAACTTCTGCTCACCTTACAACTATGACATTTCTTCCTCCTCCTTTCCAGACCAGGACAGTCCTTTTGACCTTATGAGACGTAATTCTCAGGTGCGTTTTGGGAACCCTAAATTATTCATCTTTATTCTTGGTGTGAGGAGAAGAGAGGGGCAGTAGTTCTTGTTACTCTCTTTGTTATTTGCAGTACAAGCTTAGAAAGCAAATGTGGTGTGAAATAGAAGTACCAAACAAAATTCTAGTATGTAAGAAAAAACTTTGTTCAGAGATGGTCAGAAAGAGTTTAGAAAGTGCTGCCTTAGAGTAAAAACTATGAAACCTTATCTATCATTTGTAAAAATGGTCCAGCTCCCTGAAAATCCCTTGAGTTCAGGGATAATTTTTTTGTATTGAATCGGTTTGCATATTGCTAGTTATAAAACTAGAAATCATATTATCAGCCGTGAAACTATATAATTAGTTTCCTTATGGACCTGCAATTTTTGCTATATAAAATAAAAACTGTCACAAAATGCAGATGCCATTATTAATATGACAGGTCATTTATGGAAAAAAGGTAGCGTAGAATAACATCTGATAATTTGTTGGAAATATTAGCATATAGATGGCTGTGGGATGTGTGAAATATTATCAGAAGAATTCTAATCTAAATTGCTGCAATGTCTAAACAGGATTTAGTATTTTGTTACTATAATGCTCATAGCAGTTCAGACTTACCAATTTATAGACCTAGCATTCAGTTATGAATAGAATCATACATTCTTTCTGCCTGTTAAAATAGTGAGAGCTGTTGAGCTGAGAGCATAGATTACTGCTATTATCCAAAGATATGTGATCAAGTGGTCAAAAGTGACTAATAATTCTGAGGAAAAATGATTATTTTTTTGCTCCTGGCCATTTTTATAGAAGAAGCAACTTTTTTTCTTCCATACTATTTGGCTAAAATTAGTAGGACTGCTTTTAAAACTGCTGCATCCAGAAGATTAGGTAAATGATTCCTGAAAAGGAAAAGAGAAAACAGGTATCTTCCACTACTGATAGCTATAAGGAAAAGAAGGTGAATATCCTATTTAAGCTTTTTAATAACTCTGCTCCATTAGGGATTATGTTAGAAAGTAAAGAAAGAAAACTAATCATCTCCAGAGCCACCTTCTGTGAAAGGAAAAACGCTATACCACTCCTTGTGTAAGTAGAGTGGTTTAAGGCAGGATATATTGATCTATAAATTCAGGCCATTCATTTGAATGAGGACCAGAAATCCTGAGACTGAAATCCCAGATGAGTCCCATGCGAGGAAAATAATCAGATGGGAGCAAAGATGGAATTGCCTTTCTGAGTGCTGAACTCTAATACAGCTTCTGAACGCACTCCACATCTTCCGCTATTATTTGCGTGAGACTTGCAGATCTTCTATGCTTTGAACTCAGTGCTAGGAATCGTTTGTCAGATTGGAGATAACACCAAATTTTTTAGAGAAATGCTTGACATTCTCTCCAAGAACTTCCACAGCAACATTTGTAGCAAAAGTAATACTTTAATAGATATGCAGATATCTGGCTGCACTTGTATACTCTGGCTTGATGTCTTTGTCTTCAATATTCAACATGGGAAAGTTAGGCCCCTTGCTCACATGCCAGTGTCTGCTGAGAAACAGCTAACTTGAAAAATCCCACATGACAGAAAAACAGATATGATCCACATCATTTCTGCTTGCTCCCATTCCTCCTTCTAATCAAATTTTCTCTGCTTCAGTTTGTTTGTATTCTGTGGGCCATGCATTCAATCATTATTCAACTATTATACTTGCGTTTTTCATGTTTTTTAAGTAAACGTACATTCTTTCCAATGTCTGAAAAGATAGGGAATATAGCATGTTTTCCTGCAGCTAATCACACCTTGAAAACAGCCCTAGACTAAAAGCAAAGAAACTAGATTTCTTCCTACTTATTTAAAAAGGAACTTCTCTGTAATCATGTCTTTTAGTAGTGGGAAATAATGGTTAATTCCTCAATAAAATGAAGCCGTTTTACATATTTATATGTAAATAGGTCATACAAAAAATACAGGTAACTCATATGAGGGACAGAACCTGTTGATTTGGGGAAAAAACTTTAAATCTTTAATTATGTATGTAATTTACTATGATAAAATGTAAAAGCACCTTTGAACTTTTTTTGGATTTAAATCATTAAAACAAGTTACAAACTCTTTCATGTTAGTTCCCTTATTTAAGGTAGGAAAATGATTTTTATGGGAGACTTATGGAGAATAAGGGTTCGTTACATTTCTTACTATTTTTAAGCAGCTGGTTAGTTATTGAACTAGGCCTTACAATAAGATAAAAGGCTGTAATCTAACTTCGCAGAACAGACTTCAGTTACAGCCTAGATTTGTGTTCTTGGACAAACATCTACCTACATGACAACATGCAGATCCTGTACGTCATTAATGATGCGTAATGATTTAAGGCCACTACCATAAGTATTTACGGCCTGAACGCTGCACATTCTGAAAACACTCAGTCACATTGCCTATCCTACATGTATGAAGCTGATCATCTCACTCTGGAGTTCTCAATACTTCCTGCTCCAACAAAGCAGGAGCAGGTGATCTTGGACAAGAAAGGATCTTCTCTAGACATGCTTTTGTCTCCGCTGCAGCAGGAGTAATGTCTTAAGCTATGTGTTCCTCTCTAACAAGTAAACTAATACAAGATGAAAAAGCCATACAAATTTGCTATTCATCTGAAAGATATTGCAGACTCCAACTTCCAGACTTCTCATGACGAATCTGCGTTGTATGTGGAGTGGAGGAAAGAGGAACTTGCACCAGTAGCTAGATACAAGGAAGTGGGGAGCTAAGGCCTTCAACACAGCCACTTCAGCAGCTGCTCTTTCCTAAGATGAACTAAAACACTGTTTCACGTCTGCCCTTAAAGCAAGAATATACACCTAAAATGTACCCTCTTGTTCCTCTCTGATAAGGTCAACTAATTGCACCAGTTGATGGTTGAAATGAGTGTTAAATGACTTCTCCTTCAAATTTTCTAGCGCAAGAGAAACACAAAGTAATTCCTGTTAGTACCAACTTCATAATTTGACTTGATTACCTCCCACATAAATTGGTGGCTTGATCATGTGAATGCATTGATTTATTGATTCAATTAGTTGTAACTTTGATTGTCACAGTTATGATCATTGCACTGTGCCAGTTTCAATGCACTCTCTGAAATTGTAGCATATCAGATTGATAGTTTGTTTGTTTAATTTTATTAAAACGATGAGCAATCAAATATAAAATCCATAAAAATTACACAGGATTGTATTTCCTCCAGTAAATTGCCACATGGGTCACAAGCCCAAGGGCAAAGATAATATTAAAATATTTGCAAACTACTTGACTTACCTTCTAAATTAATACCAAGCCCCTTCGTCAATGGAAATCAGTGAAATATGCTTCTTTAATCTAAAGATTATATCAGGTAGATCAAATATTAAGTATCTATATTAAAATATTTCATTTTTTTCTTTGGATCATTTTAATGAACTTGCTTTTAGATCAAAACAAATTTTTTTAATAAAAATTTAATTTTAATCACAACATTTTTCCTTTTTCTGATGAAGTGGAACAAAAATGGAGACACTTTTGGCTAAAAATGCCAAAACTTTGCTAAAGCTTTCAATTAGCAGACATTTAAATGTTTTTACCAGCATGGCATTTGAGAAACAGTATTTTGAGGACTTAGATTTTTCTCAGAAAATATTTCTCTGAACTCACTGATCTAATCATTCTCAGGAAGAAAGAAATTGAAGTTTCTAGCCTCCCCGTCAAAGAATATTTTAACTAATTCATATTATCTTTCTACTTGATGCTTCATCATTATCTACAAGTATGTTATTCCAAAGATGCTAAAAGTTAAAATTACTTCATTGCTTCTTCATGGAGCATGACCGTGATCCTCAGGTGAGGGTCTAACTAAATCCACTCCGGTTGTTGTCAGCAACTGAAGAAAAACCTTCCTAACCAGGAAATGCCTGCCTCCATTCCAGTTTCACAACTGTGGGCAATCTCCCTGCATAGGTGCCAAAGTTCAGTCAGGGAAGTACCCGCTCTGCCTCTTTTCCTAGCACGTTTGTTGGGGAGGTATGGGAATCATTCGAGGAACAGGAAACCAAGTCTGCACCATGCCTGCTGGGTTTGTCTCCAGGTCTTGCGCAAGAACTTCTTAACCATAAGTATAGTAAAAATTTTCCAGGCGACAAGCAATACACTTTCTTCTTTTCCTACACATTTAAATATTATGTTAAAATTAAACAGCTTCAACAAAAAGATTGAGAGTGTTATTTTAAAACATCCTATATCCTGGTAGTTAGAGCATGCTTATGGAAATGAAGATCTGAGTTTTAAGCAGGGTGAGAAATCCTGAATCCAGATCTGAGCCAATGAAATGAGTCCTTTGGTGGGAAACTAAGTGAAAGGAGTGAGTGGTTCATTACTGCTATGTACTTCACTGGCATCCTGCATTCGGTATATTCATAGCACAAATATTACAGCAGGCACCACAAGTAATAGAACAGGCAGGGCTCGTGGAAGAATACTTACCTAGCAAATCCTGTGAAGATTAAATCTGAAATAGATGCCAAGTAACTTAGCCATCAAGACCTGAGTGCTTTTGCACAACTCAGTAATAGGTACTAGCACCCAAAGAACATTATTGATTGAAAGGTCACGATACAGAACGTGTCCTAGATAGATGAAGGGTTCATGACATTTCTGTGGAGCTGGGCACCTAACATGGCGAGCAGCTACCCACGTAGCGCAAGGTGCAGCCCAGTGGCATAATGAGAGACACGAGAGCGCCCAATATTGACGCTTTTCAGGGCGGCTCTAGTTTCTTGTTTCAGAGCTCCTGCAGGAGCTGGGCACCCTGTCTTGTCACTGTGCAAGGGCAGCAGTTCTTCAGTGCTGTCCCCGGCACTGCTGAGACTTGCTGGGAACGTGGGGCAGCTCACAGCAGCCTCTTCCCACCACACTCCCACCTCACAAGAGCTGCCAGCCCTGGCCTGTCACGGAGGCAAACCGTCACCGCTGACAGAGGTGTCTGCTGAAAGTGGAGAAATAACAAGCCAACCTGCTGTGCCAAGCAGGCAGGTCCTGCCAGGCCTTGCCCACACACTTGTGTTTTGGAGGAACACTCTGTAAAGTGTGACCTTACCTGTAATAAGAAAGGCATGAGTGAAAGTCTAGTGCTCCCGCTAGTGGTGAAGAAACACTTGTGGATGTGTTTATTGCTGTCATTCAGGTCAACAAAAAGTTCATCAACTGTAAATGGTGATGGGTCGGATCAAAATCTAGCACAGCACCTCAAGATTTATCTTTTATCAAAGTGCAGCAGAGCTGCTATTTCATTTTTATTCTAAGAACCCTGAAATTTTGCCTAGCTTTTAAATAAGAAACACGGCATCACTACAGCACCGTTATGTCGTAGTCTTGGTTTACAATTTCTGGCTGGATTTTAGAATGAAGATGAAAGTAAAACACTGTTACTGAAGACATTAGCAAGGCTATGTACCTATTTCTCCTTTCCTTCTATCCATTTATATTATTGTATTATGCAGTGTTAAAGCACCAATTAACTCATAGAAAATGTTCCCGCTTCTCATGATTATTAATCTCTGCTTTTCAAAGGGCTAACTGAATTACTGGTTGTGTAAACCCAGAGCATTATTCATGAGGCTGTGGCTGAAACAGCTTTTCTTTCAATCTCCAGCAAGATCAACCATATCCTTAATGAACAAAAGCAAATGGGAAATAAATCCAACAGAGGATTTTGATACTGAATTTGAAAAGACTGCAGTCTATCAAGGACTGACAAGAGGATTGCATAAAAAAGAGAAAAATAATGTTTGAATTATGCATGCTGAAAAGTAAGAAGGAAATGTGCCCTAGTTGCATGAAAATATTAGGATTACTGTGATGATCAACTTTGCTATATAAACCTGGCAAAATCATTAGACACCTTTACTAGTTCATAGCAACTGGATCATACTAGATAAGTATAGATGAGTTTTATCACGGCTGAATGTTAAAAAATCTCTTCAAGTTTCCAGGAAACCTGACTTTACATCCTGGGATAAAGTCTCACTGACTTAATTATTTTACCCTGACTCCCTAATATATTTGGAACAGTTTGCGATGCATCTGTCACTGAAACTGAAAATAAAAATGAGTGCTCCTATTTCAAGAGACAAATTTGGGTATATTTTTGCATTGTGTTGTTTCTATGCAGTTAGTTTCTGTTGAGAGACAGTTCAATACATGGTTCAATCTGAAGATCTGCTTTTTTCTCAAATTCTTAGCTTTAGCAAAGGTGAATTTGCCTCCACGATGTCCATTTTTGCAGTGTATGCACCATAACATAATGCTAGAATGTCCTGCCAACACATGGGCATCAGGTATTTGCATCAAGCAGCAGTCAGGCTACTAGGATCAGTGGCATTCAGTACTGCTCCTCGATGGCATATGCACTTGGAGGTAAACCCTCGCCTCTGCTGTCAGATCAACAATTAAGCTGAATTGCTGCTGAAGCCTGTGGATCTGGAAATGGAATATACTTTTTATTTAGCTGTATGTTGTGCAGGTACCTGATTCCTGGGTAATGTGCAGGAAGCATGTTTCCTTTCAGGGCAATCCAAAAAGACCTGAAAAAACGCAGTGTATGCCTATTATTCGAAGGAGAAAAAGAAGGTAAATGTTTATATCCAGTGCCTTGATGTGGGATCCAATTTGTTACACCTGCACCTGCACTTTCCACATGCTGAGCTAACTCTCCTATGTACAGGTGTCCATACGAAAGCCTTGGAGAGAGAGCTACCTCTACAGGACTGCAGCGAAGGCTTCTGTCCTCCACACTTAGGTGTTTGCTCTTGGGCCGGTTCTTTCCCTGGAGACATGCAAGTGCACACAGTCTCTGTGCTGCCTATATGGGATTCTTCTGTCCTTGCATTAGGACTGTGTCATTAAGCATCCAAACCTGAGGCAAAATTTAGCACCTAAATAAATGGGATCACATCCATCAGTTTGTAAATATCTTTAATTATCACACTCATTAATCAATAGCAGCAGGCTATTCTATGCTCCACTCAGAAGGTATTTTTGGTCACCAGCATTAACATCTCAGGCAGTTTGCTTTTTCTTAGGAAGACTTGCACTTGCTTTTTTCATTGGAAGACCACGCTGGCAACACTCTTCTTTGCTGGAGTTTGTCTAGTAGGGTGTTATTAAAAACATATTTCGCCTCCTTTGCAAAATAAAATCACTACATTTGTTTCTCTTTTGGTTCATTTTTTATATTTTTGAAGGAGATGGAAGACAGTGATGAAACTAACACTCATTTGGAAATGGGTGTCTTCAGTCAGTGTCACTGAATTTGCACCTTTCATTGGAAAATGAAGTTTGGCCCAAATACTTATTCAATTCCATTGGTGAACAGTTAGTTGCCCTGCTCATGGACATGATGACAGAGAAAGTGCTTGTATTTCTCTTGGGTTTATCAGCTAACGCGCATTGAATGACTGTGGTTGCTTTGATGAACCACTGAGGAAGGGTTATTGTCAGAAACGTGCAGTGTTAAACACACTAGAGGCTTTACATGATGGAAAAAATTAAATTTATACGAAACAAAACCAGGAGACAGCATAGGTGCAGAGTTGTCACCAACTAGATTCACTCAGTAGGTAGGCTCTGGCTTCTTATGCACTGTTTGTTTTTAAATGGTCTTTGTTTCTATGCCTAGGCACAGTATGTTACTAAGACACTGTATCACTCTGTATAAGAAGGGAAGGAAAAAGAAAACTCTTGTATAGGGGTTGGTTTTTTTTCCAGCTAATTTGTGTAAGTAATATTACCATATCATTTGTACCCAGTTCAGTGACAAGCTTGTAAAAGGACTTTATCACACTCTGTGCCTGCAACTAATTAAGGGAAAAAACGCCTTTGTTCAGCTAATCATCAGAGTGTTATCAAAATGATCCTTCGGGGCCCCACTTAGAAGTCTAAATACCTCTGGCAGTTGAAGTACAGTGCATGTAAATAATTAAAATTATAAATATAATTAAACAAATGAAATTGTTAGTGATCTGGTAGATTGCCAATAAAATCTTGTTCAGTGAATCCACTGAGCTGAGAACAACAAGGATGCCGCTGTAATCAGACAGCATATGGCAAAGATATGTTTAAAGTTTCCAAGTAGTGTTCGTCTTCCGGACTCCCACTTAAATGACGTGTTATGGAAACAGAGGGTATATAACAGCTCATGGCAAAAGACAGATGTTCCAGCCAATAAGACATTAAAGGAGTATACTTCAAGTATCTCACTTTTATGCTTTTTTTTATTTATATGACCCAAAAGTAGTAGCGCAGACATTGAGAATAGGACTTTAAATAGTTTACCGATAGAAGTTATTTAGCATTCTTCAATAGACACCTCCTGTTTAAGACACTTTAATGAATTTCGTCAATTAAATATCTTGTAACTGTAAGGTCTCACTTCATTTTTGTTTACTTGTACTATAAGTAGTAGTAATATTTTTATATGGAGTAATATGTGATGTACAAACACATCCATTTATTTATGCATCAGAAATAGCCAGAGCTGAGTAAAAATCAAACAAGCAAGGAAATAAAAGCAGTTTATACAAATATTTATGAGCTTATCATTTAGTCTAAAGTGATGATTTACAGGTCTGAAATTTTGTTTCAGTGAAAATTTTGGAAACATTTTTTATTTTTGGTATTCAAAAATGTGAAATATGTCTTTCACTTAAAATGCTTTACCTTTCTTTCTTACAGATGTTTTAAAGCTGTCTGTCCAGAGCTGCATAACATTTTCACTGTGTGTTAACTCTTAAAACTAGATTCCTCTCTTCATTTCTGCCAAACACTATTTTCATTCTCCTAATCTAAATTGAACTGTGTGATGCAGCAAAATACATTTCCTCAATGATAACACCAGACTTACATAATAGTCACACATCCCAAGGTCTAACGTGAAGGAAAGAGCATGAAGTAAGACTATTTTTATAGGTGAGGAAGTAAAATTAAGATAAAAATACCATTACCTTACTTCAGGGGAAAATGTAATTGCAAGATTTGAAACTAATTTGAATATTATTTGAGAAACTGGATGACTGAATCCAGAGCTTTGTGGGACACGGCAGATACGCTGGTTATTTGCTCCCCTTTCAAAGATTCGAAGGTAATAGATGTTAACCTTAAAGTGGAAGGCATCTGTTTTATTTTTACATATCTTTTTATTTCATTCTCCAGCTGAGAATGATAAGAGTGAATGTTTTGCAGTCTTCCCTGGAAAAAGGTCTACTGTCAGCCAAGCTCCGTATGAAAAGAAGGCTTTAATAAAGGCGTTCTAGACATATTAACAAGAAAGGAAGCAGTCAATGGATAGAAAGCTTCAAGAGCTGTCGTTCAGCCACTGACCCATCTGTTTACATAACAAATCCTTATTAGGCTGTCATCACTATAGCCTCTGAAAAAATCAGAACTGTAATATATTCATCCTCTGTACATCTCAGTGAAAATTGGAAGTTGTTTCTCCATATTTCATAGGTAAGGAACTGAGTTACAGAGAGGTTAAAACGACCTGCCTAAGGTCATACAGGGTATATGATTAGGGAGTTTCCCATTGGTCTTCTATTCTTTCTACGTAGGCTACAGTCTCTTTGAATTAGTGATTCTTTTTCCCCAAGTCATACATATGGCCTAATACAATGTGGCCTTAAACTCAGGGCAAGTCTCCGTGCTGCTAACATGGTGAAAGCCTAAATAATGTAATTTGTCAGAAAATGAGACATAAAGAACTGTAGAAGAAAATTAGAAGACTTAATTTAATTTTAAATGTCTCACTTTTTTAATTACTCAAGAGAAAAATCAATTTAGACAAATTCATGCTTATTTGGCTTTGAAACATGTAATTTTAAATGTTTGGTTTTGTTCATTATCTCACTTTTTGTACTACTTTTACTGGAAAAGTATGGAATGAAAGTTAAAAAGAATAAGATAATTACTTAAACTTATGTTACATTGTTTGGTATTTTTTCACGTTCTTCTAAGGAAAAGAAAAAATGTTAGTGAAAACTATTTTTCTTCCTTGCTTTTGTAAGTTTCCCAGAATTTTCAGTGGGAAGAATGAAGGCAATGAAAATTGGAAATATTAGAATTAGAATATTGAAAAATTCTCCCATTATTTTTAGAAATATACTTTTTAAAAAATTCCTTCATCAAATATGAAAAAATAATCATGGTGAAAATGAATCTTTTCCAATAACTCTTTACTCTTTGTTTCAGTTAAACTGTTTCTCTCCTTGTATTTCTTGAAGAAAATCTCAGCTGCATTTAATAATACTCATGATAATAAAAACATTTTAATGTTAGCTGTCTGGCCCTGGGCTGTGCTTCCATGATATAAATTGTTCAGAGAAAGTATAACGTTAAAGCATTTGTCTCCCTTTGCCTCTTGTCTCTTCTTCCCACCTCTCAGTCATTCTAACCCACTCCTGTTACTGTGCCACAAAATGTTTAATAAAGTCATGGCTTGCACTAGATCCCACACCTGAGGCAGACTAAGAAGGCAGCATAACACAGGAGCGAGAGCACAGAAGACACTTTGTGCCACAAAACCAATGCCTAAGTTACTGTTAACAATTTATTGCAAGTACTCATTTTTATTCTCCACCCAAAAGACAGTCTGATATGGCAGGAATTCATTTACCCTAAAACTGGCCATCTGAAGTTAGACATTTAAGTTTGGGCTACTTTTTCTACTCTTTATAGTCAATGGAAAGAAACAGACACTTCTTGAGGACATAATGTCTCATTCTAAACTAGCTTTCTTAGGTCAGATGATTAACTCTTTGGAGATGCATATTCCTCTTTAAAGAAATAAGTTTAGAATTAAATGCTTAAAGCAGGTGAGATGAATGCCATCTACCATATCATTCTTCAGCTCAAGGTTTTGATGGCTATGCATAATCATGTATATGTAAAGTTTATGTATAACCTCAAATGTGCAGACATTTCCATAAAAAAGAAAGAAGAGTCAGTCCTCGACTTAAGACTTTTATTTCTAAAGAGATGATATCTAGATATGAAAAAAGGGAAATGTAACTAACAACTGAACATTGGAGTTGGATACGCTATGTCCTTCATGCCTCTGATCTAGGTTTTTCTTGGCTGAAATTAGCCTCCCCTGTTAAAAGACTGAGTGCTTGGGGTCTATACATTTGAAATACAGATATTTACCCCCAGTGGGACACTGATCCAGTACTGCAGATTCTGTCTTACAGGACATACGCACACAGCGTCTACGCACACAGCTTCTGCTCTGAAGAACAGGACTGCGGCAGCATCCATGGCCATCTGCACAGGACACTGGAGTTATAGAATCAAAACATTATGATTACATGTGGAGCACAAGAAGTAAGATGATCATATTATAAAGCATGGTACAGATACATGAAAATTCAGTTCATCCTTCCTGATCATACTGTAAGGCTAAAACATGAAACAGCGGGAGGTTGCCTTTGGGGAGATGAGGCATATACAGGACACTGAAACCACTTTGGTCAGTGTAATTGTCTGAACGTATCAACCCTGATCATTGCTCAAGATTTTTGTAGGTATTGAAGCAACCACCCCTTATTTGTTCTCGGACTGATCTTTCCTATCAACAGAGGCTGAAACGGTAACAAGTCTCACAATGTCCAGAGCTGCCATGACACACCTGCATAGTGCCTGAGAAGTTTCTCCTAAAAGCACTGAAGTGTTGAGGCAGGTCCTGCCTCCCCAGGACTGCCAGGCTGGTCATGCGCAATCCGAGAACTCTCTATAAAGTTGTAATTCTTTCTGGTGTACAAACAGACCGGTAGTTGTTTTATGTTTCCTGGAGATGATCAGTGCAGTCAACACAAAGATAAATACACATTTATGCCATCCAAGTTGTTCTTCTGCTCAGAGTGGATAATAACAACAATATGAGCTCAGTGTTTCTTGAAAAACTCATTCAAAGCACTGGTCAAAGACACAAAAATCTTGCACTCCAATAAATATTCATAATTCTCAATAAGTCAGAGATGGCTCTGATAAGACTAGAACATATACTTAAGATATTTTTATGAGTATTTTGAGTCCCTAACAAGATTGCCATAAAGCGACTCCTTATGCTTGTCTGCATAAGGGTTGAATGTTTCTCTTTATAATAAAATCTATTTAAATTCAGTGAATACGGGCACATTTTCTAGTCACAATAAAAAAGCTATATGCTAACGTTCTCCTTCTTCCAAGCAAACTGAATGCTTGCCTTCTGAGACATATTTGTACATACAAGAAATTCATGTATCTGTAAATGCAAATAAATTATTCTGCAAACCTATCTATGGCAAGGAAAGCCAGAAAAAAACATAAAAATAATGTGTACATAGATTTCAAACACCTTCAAATTCCAGAATGTTTTGATATAAAAGCACAAGCCATCTGCAAAATACACAGGTGGTGTAATTAGGTGATTGGCTTTGATCAGCTGTACCTGCTTTTATGCCCTCAGAGCATAATAACTCTGGCCAACATACTTCTTGTAGCACCTTTTCTCAACTGCTGGAAAAATACTTCTTGTTTGCATTCTACTAGTTCTGTGGCAGTAAAGTATTTCTTTATAGGATTGTAGAGCCGCTTTTTTATTTACAGGTGCCAGTGGGAGGATACCATATGACTTTCACCAGCAGCTGGGAAATGATGCCACAGTGTGATACGTGAAACACAATTCGCCCTCACGCACAGATGCTTTTCCTCAGTGATCTCAAAAAGAGCCTGCAATGAGGAACGCGCTGACTAGGAATGACATTCTACCTTTTACAATTAAAGTAGAATGTATGTTTTATAAAGAGATTAAGGAAGTGAAATGGTAAAATGTGCCAAATGCTGCTGCTCCAATCTCTGGCCTGAGTGGCCAGGAGGTTGAGGGACACTGGAGGAGCAGATAGGGACTTGGAAAACAACCGAGAAGTAGTTCAAACCACGGTTTTAAACTGAAGAGTAAGGACAAGCCTCTCCCAATTTCAGCAGATTTAGCAGTTCTGATCACTCATTCACCCTTTGTCAGCCAGAGGAGAAAAGATAACCTGAGAATAAACCGTGATCCAGGGAAAATCCTTACCTCTGGTGCAACTAGCAGGAGTTTAAGAAGATCATACTCAAATTTTTTCCCCTTAGGTCACTTTCTGTCTTTCTCAGCATGTGTTCTGGCAAGTGACCCTTTTTGCCTTTTCCACATACTCTACCAGATTCAAGGATAATAGCACTATGTGTGGAGACATGTCTATTTGTCAGTGCCAGTCATGTTGAAAAAAACTGGCTGTCATTAACAACAAATAACTAAATTTCTCTCTCTGTCTGTATAACAAAAAGTATTTAAAATATGATTACATATAGACATAAACATTGATTTTCAAGAGCCTTTGTGAAATGTACTCTGAATAAAAAGTACAATGACTTATGTATAACAATATAACTTATTTTTACTAAAAACATGTCATTCCTACAATAGTACAATTTTAAATATAGCCTAGTACTGCTAGTCATTCATAATAAAAAAGATGAGTTCAATGCTAATTAAAGTAATACAATAAATATTCAGTGTTTTAATGACAGAAAAGAAAAAAGAGGCGGTTTTGTATATTTGAAGAGAATATTGTGCATTTATATGTTTCCTAAAGTCCAAAATCACTACTTGCACTGACGAAATAAGATCTATTTCATAAGTATATAAATGTATTTTTCTCATTATTTTACTTAATAGCTAAAGATGATGTTATTGAAATAGTATATAAAGCCCTAACGACAACATGAACCAATAAATGATAAAAAAAGCATTTACATAGGATAGCATTAAAATCTGTAAATACATGTGATAATTGTGCATTTGTATCGCATTTCTGAATAAATTAAACAGATGCACAAAGGATGAGCAAGTGTGAGAAAAGAGAAATGTTACTATACAAATAAATGCAGACAATGGGGACTTTTCTAACTAAAGTCATTAAGCAGGTTGCACACACTTATAACTGTGGAATTGTGATGGAAGTGTGTGTATATTAAAAATGTTCACATAATTAATTGTGTATTCTCCTCACATTTTAGACAAAAGTATTTGTTTTTACACACCATATTTCTTGAAAGAAGAGACAGGAAAGATACAAACTTTTTGGTACCTTTTATTGAAAACACCTGAGGTGACCAAGAAAGCATAGAAGAAAAAGGCAGAGAGAAAAATACCTGACTCTAAGAAAATGGTAGACCCTCATGTTGCAGGACCTCGCTGGTTCAGCTAAATCAGTAGATTTCCTTCTTGTTGCATTTTTTTTCCCAAATCAGACAATTTTCCTGAATCAATCAAAAGACTTTTCTAATTACATTTCATCCCTCTGTAAACTCCTGTGAAATATTCATTATAGTTTATTAAAATGTAAATTAGAGTTAAAATACCAATCAGAAGAATCATGTATGCAATTTTTTAACATCTTTTACACAGAACACATGTAAATTTAGCAATTAGTTAAATCTAGCTGATTTTTTTTCTTTTAAGACTGAGTTCATAACAAAGATCCCTCTTTCAAGTGATTCCTTTGTCAACTCTCTTTAAAAATGGGGAGGGAGATTCCAAACAAAATCACACAGCCCATTGCCTTTCATTTTTCAAATAAAAATATTCTTTCAGGAGTTTTTAAATTACTGCAAATGTTTTATATCCGCAAACCAGAACAACACACACCCACAGTCACCTGTTCTCCATGTCTCAGGTAAACCACATGAAAAGTGTTCAGATTAGTGTCCTAGCGTTTGATAGATGTGTTTCATTTCGCTTTCCGCTAACATAGGCACTGTTGGTAGTTGTAGCCATAGATAATCAGAAAACTTAATATATATAAAATAGGGAGAAAAGGAAGTGTTTTCTGTCTGACTGGTAGCAAAGTTTTACTTGCAGAACTTGAAAATCTATTTTCTCCCTTTTCCATTTACACTTGCCTCCACAAACATGAACAGAGCAGCATATAAGCTCCCTGCTCTTTCTCAGACCACTTAAGGGTTCATTCAGGACCAACTGCATGATATCTTGTATCTGAATGCCTGTACTTTCTACAGGAGGCTCACGTACTGGTAATTGCTTCTCAGAATGCGTATTTACAAAACACACATGTGCACACAGATCCTAACTCAAAGAAAAAGAAAAATATACAGATTTTTAAAAATAAAAACCCAAGGAAAGAGTAATCAGGGCTTATGTTTTAAAAACATTTTTTTGGAAAACATTTGTTTAAAAAGAAGTCCTTATATGTGTGTGTGTGTGTGTGTGTGTGTGTGTGTGTGTGTGTGTGTGTCTCATATATATGTATGATATCTTTATATTGTGTCCAATAATTTCTTCATCCTTCATAAACGATGAGCTTATTCAAACTGTCACAGCCCATGAAAGTAGACACAGGATACTATTTTCCTCCACAGTAGGAGTTGCAGGTGTAATTGTTTTTCCGAAATGCGAAAGATTCAATTTTTTTGAAACATCCAAGAGAGGGTTTAGATGGCCATACACATCAAAAATGTGTCCAATATACTGTTTGTGGATAATGAAAACGTGGAGACAGACAAGATGAAAGCAAAGGCCAGAGACATGGAACATGTTATAGGTGGTATTTGAAGGTGTAGAGATGTCATATCTATGTATACCAGAATGTTGCTCTATATGTTTCTTTGCATCAATTCCAATGAAGTGAGGAGGGGTTTACATCAAGCAAAGCAGCATTCTGACCCCACATGGCCCACTTTCGGCAAAACGGCCTTGAAAACAGCAACAGATGAGACAGGAGCAAGAGTGTGCAACAGTTTGTGTGATGGGACACTCAGAACTGCCTTGGAGAGTGTTTGCCCCAAACCGATAACGCTAAAGAGGAAGATGACAGCAAGCATCAACCAGATTAACGAATAGCCAGGGAATTACAAAGCGACTTTTAACACAGAGAAGGGGTCATCCTGGGAAGCAGTATAGCAGAAGCATGGGAGATTGTGAAAGGTGGGGGATAGTAGTGCGTGCCTGGACTGGTGACCCTCATCCAGCTCCCACTGGAGCACCCACAGCGCCACGTGAGGGGCTGCGAGAGGCAGCCTGCACGCCCCGAGGGGGGCACCCGCACTGCCGGGGGTGCATGTAAAGCTGGGGGGGCATTAGTTACAGAAGGGTGTCTGGCATTTGTAGGTGTATATTAGCATTTTGCAAGCATCTGCTATTGCCATTTATTTGTTGTATCATACCATCAATACGATTTGTTGGATCATATTGATCCTGAAAGCCTAGTCCACTGATTGCCAGTTAATTGTGTCATTAATAAATCAATAAACTACCTTGATCCTGATTTGATTTAAACCACAGGAGTTGAGCAGTTTTTCCCTGCAATACACAATCCATTATTACACAGATTCAGAAGTGTAAGTCCTATAGAGCAGGAATACTCGACAAGGACAGCACAAAAAATGGCACTCAGCTTAAATGTTTCAGCAGTGGGAAGGTTAAAAATAGTGGAATACGGAGGGCACAATCCTCCAGAAAACAAACCACTCATTATAACACCATTGCTAGGGAGCGCGATTTGAGAAAATTATACCGCACATCTTGCAAAGAGCAAAAATCCATATGCTTAGTAATTACTATTTTTTCTATTTATTGAAATACTACATTTTTCAGCTGCTATTCGCTGGTGATTTATAAAGAAGCTGAAAGGTTTGTGACTATTTTGGCTTTCCTAAGGACAAAATGGGCTTCAGTTACTAGTTCTGTGTTTCAATGCTTTGCTGTCAGGTGTGATTTCAAATACGCACTGGCAAGTTTCGTTATTCACTTCATCGGGGACTGGCAACCACCCGGTAGAATAGATAGGTTAAATGGAAGAGCGGGTATTGCAGCAAGACCTTCATTTTCCTCTTGGGAAGCGTCCCTTCTACAGCAGGGCACAGAGTCAGCCCAACAGAGACATTAATTAGCGGGTAAATCTGAACCACATTTCCCACTTCGAGATCAAATGTATATGGGAAAATTCTGAATGAAGAATTATCAGGCAGATCAATCAAGAAGCCAAGAAAGTTAACTTAGTTCTAGAAACTGAAAGACTTAAAAGTAGCAAAAAAGTACATGGAGAACTTCTGTCCTGAATGCTTCCTAATAAAAATAGAACAATATTTCTTGTGAACAGGCAAAATTTCCCACTTATTCCAAACCACAGAAACAACGAGATCACAGCTGATGTCCCAGATATCCTAAAAAAAGATTCTTGGCAGTTAAAAGATAATTAAAGCTGGTCTCTCAAAATATCTTTCTATTATGCAGTGAATACTAAGAAAAATGCTTGATCACACAGAAGTTGTTGAAATATGAAGTAAGACTATCTCTGCAAGCAAGGTAAAATTTTAAATCTTGAGAGTCACGAAATAGATATGACTTAGATTTGCTTCTTATGTGTATATCTGTTAGCAATCGTAACCCAGAGTATTCTACAATAATATAAGAATATAAGGAATTTGAATTTGGGTATCATTTATTTTCACAACATTGCTCTTTAATAGGTGGAAAAGAAATGTTCGAAGTAGAGATATTAAGAAAGCATTAGTGTCTAACTTTTCTATTGAATAATTAATAAAAATATTTGCTTTTCTTTTGCATGTAACTTATTTTTGATGGTCACAGGAAGAAAATGTATTCTGTAATTAAGATTTATTTTGTGGTCAGTTTAGGTCCAATGCACTGCAGGTTAAGTCTGATGCACTGCAGGTTAGGTCTGATGTACTGAAAACTCAGCCTCATTTCTCAGTTATAAACACCAGCATTTCATACTATCTAAGGTATTATAATCAATTACTCAGTGATAGAGGAAGATAAAATGCTTTGGGGTTCTGGTTACATTAAGATAAGAACAGAAAAGTTTTGGATATTTAATTGAACTTTAACTTAAAAATCCAAATCACTGGAATATGTGCAGCTGGATAGAAGAACTCCTGCAAATAGGGTCCAGCATGTAATTTTAATACTTCTGGCTAACAGCTAAGCTAAAAATACTCTAACAACAGTTATTTTTCTGGGATTTTGACATCTGACCCTTACAGCACTATTTCTTATAGAGTAAGAATTGTAGAACTTGTTTGCTTATTGGGATATATGTGGTACATACATAGTTTCACCCCTTTAGCCTCTATCTCAGATTTGCATCCAGATTAAAATGGAAAAAAGTAAAAAGAGGAAATGTTATTTTTCATTTCAAGCTTGCACTTATTGTTATTACCGTTATTTAAATACATTACAACTTGTGACGAATTTTAACAAAAGATCCCATAGAATAAAATCTGAATAACCATCATCTTCAGTAGTATTATAAGCAAGTCCTCCGTGGCATATCAGCAGGTACTCTGGTTGCTTGCCGCAAACTGAGTCAGGACCTCTGTAGCAAGATAAAGGTGAAAATAAAGTATTAGAAAAGTAGTTAAGTACTGTATGCATAGAAAGAACTGATAACCTGGGGGGGGGGGGGAATCTCCTGGAGTTCAGCTTGGTTGGCTGTTCTACAAAAAGCTCAAGCCAGTTTAGCCCAATTACACGTCACCTTGTTCTTGGCTACAACTTTCCTAACTTTCGCCCTCTGTCAGCACAAGTGCTTAAGTGATCATGTATGTGGCTACATCGGGGAGTTTCTTCTAGCAAAAGCTGTTCTTTTTTTCTGCTCTAGTTTTCAGCAGAATCAGCTCTCCAGCTTGGGTGCCTGCAAAGCCACACAACTGATGCTGGCAGAGGTAGGTAGCAGGAACACACGATCAAAAGCAGGCTGAAGAACGTCGATTGTGAAATCCTCTCTTTAGCTCAACTAGAACCAGCTCTGCTCTTTAGATTACCTCTGTTCTAAACTGTGTAGGTTGTCATACCATCCATATTACACAGCTCTTGAGTGCCTTCCATAGTATGATAAGTAATAAGGATGAGTCTGATGAATGCACTTTGCTCTGTCATGCTCTCTGTAGGAGTGAAATTGTACATGCAATATGAAATTATCTGGGGAGGCAGTTTTCTTTGTGTTGTAAAATGAATCCCTTTTGGAAACAGTTGTTGAGGAGTAATTAACATAGCTTACCTCAGTGTTGCTTCTGTTAAAAAAAAGGAACTCCACAACTTGAAACTTTTTATTTTTATTTTTCTAGTGTCATTGACACATGAATCTGCATCGTAAGGAGCATAAGACAGAAAGGGTTCCCCTTAACTGTCTGATTCAGTTCCTTGCTCTTGCAGGCAACTGTGCTAGATAATCACTTTCAAATTTTACCAAGCTCAAATTTATCAAGGAATTGGTTAAGTTTCTTGACCCTGATACTCCTATGAGCAGATATTTAATGTGACTTTAATGCAACGAGGAATTCTCCAATTACTTCCTCCAAATCACAGAGAGGCCTCTCTCATGCTGCCAGTTTTCTTCTTTCCACCGGCTGCGTAGTTGTTTAACAAAGGCTCTTCTGTTACAATGCTGCAGTGTTTCTTGAGGAAGATACTTTTCTGCCTTTGAACCCCCGCAAGTTCCCCCAGAATCTTTCAACTTCAGTAATTTTCAGTACACAGCAGATAGATAGACTCATTTTCTTTGATCTCCTAGGGGTCTCTCTCTCTCCAAACTCCAACTTTTTACAAGAAACTGCCTTTACCTAGAATGTGACATCATCTTCATCAATAAGGTTTTATTTAGATACTGTCGATATTGACGATTAATTTATCACAGCTAGACCTAAGAGAATTATCCCCATCTCCTCTATTTTCAACTCACATACCACATACATCAAGAAGGTAAATAAAGGTAAGATATAAAGCTACAGTCAGGTCATAAAATCAAACTGGAATTTATAAATTGTTTGATGCTTGTAAAGCACATTGACTTTACTGTCATATCAAATAACAGTATGACATCAGGATATTGCACCATGATGTTTACCAAAGGTTTTGCAAATATGAGTGTAGAAGCACTTTTCAAATAAAACTTTTCTCTATCTTTCTCAAATCAAGTAGTGTATGTCAATGTCTGAAAGCTAAAGAACTGTGAAACTGACTTTTCTTGAAACCAGCGGTAGGTGTGGCTTAATTAAACTTGATTATCCTTTTGATTATCCTTTCATTGATTATCCTTTCGTTTCAATTGAAATAGTAATATATAATATTATATCATTTAATCTATTTTGTAATTTAATGAATCAGCCAAGGATTTCAGTTTCTGCATTGAAACTCATAAACTGCTTGTAAGACCTGCACAAAAATGGCTAACCCCCCCCCCAAATTAGTATATGCTATACATGACCATATATATGCAAAATATTTAAAGTGGTCTGTAAAGCGACTGAAAAGCCCTTAAAGATCAGCAACAAAAAAAGTTTGAAAGCAAATGAGCTTTAGCCAACATATCCAGCTTCTTGCTGGAATTAAAAATGCAACACAAACCTACTCCCGGAAAGAAATAACTATCAAAAATATAAGTATTAGCATAATTTTTGGCATAACATGAATGATAAAGTAAATCATATTTTAATATGCACTACATATGACTACAGTAGTGTGTAATACTCCTTTTCACACTAAGAAGTCACTGTAAAGAAGTATGTGTCTGGAATTTTCTGTCCCAGAATTACTCAGGAGTGTTTTCATGGGAACAGAAATCTGACACTAATGTTACTGACTCCTACAACTCTCTGCTCTGTTTGTGCCCAATCCAGCCACCAAAGTGATTTCTTCTAAGGCTTTGGATTCATAACGTTGTAGTACTGCATGCTGGTTAGAGCTGTCTCACCCACAACACAGTATGGTTCATGTCTCACTTTGTAACTTTTTAGAAGGAAAAATACAGGGCAAGTGGAAAGCAATAACATTTTAATGTAATTTTAAATATGGTAGGCCACGGAAGGACTTCCAGATGAATTCCACGCTCCTAAACCTGTCTGCGTTTGCATGTTCGACAGCAGAATATTGCACATTTACAAGATGTCATTTTCAAAACACTTTCTCTTCATCTTAATAAATTTAGGCAGTTAATTTACTGTTCACTTTATGACAATGATGTTTAAACACTTACAAAGCATAAATCCTAACACAGGTTGCCCTGAGTCTATGCCCTGAATAATCTACTACCTCTTTGCTTCTCTCAGGCACAACAAAACGTCAAACTCTGAAAGTTCGCTTATATGAATTAACAAATTGCTATGAATCCTGACAGAACAAATAAAGCAGGTCATCTGTATGAAGCGCACATTTCAGTCACCTTAAAAAAAGACCTTCAAAATGGGCAAAGCATTTCTCATACTTGTGAAAGAAACATTATACTCACCCTTCATGGATGAAATGTTATATATTTACAATGACTCATTGAGCCATGCTCAAGCTTTCTGGAGTGACAGAGGTAACTGGACTATTTTCTTCCCAAGCCCAAGCTGAAACATGCCAAGCATGAACTGTGACAATTTTAATAGGGAATTCAATACGCAGGCTCCAGTGATGTTCTGAACGTCCTGACTTTAATTAGAGAAGTGCTAACAGTAACTTGCATATTGCATGGTTATTTGGATACCTTCATCAGTTTTTGTTTTAAAGAAAAAAAGGTTAAATTGCACTTTAGGTTTTGGTAGTTTAATTTCAAGTTCTAGTCATTCAGCATAACACGAATACAGATATTAGAATCTGTGTTTGTCAGTGTGTAAGGTATTAAAAATTGAGAGAAGATAGGGTGGAAGTTAAAAATACCTTTTTCTGGCACTTTTCTACACAGTAACATTTTCACTTTCTACCACAGCCTGGACATACTTATCTTGCATTAACTACCACTGAAAAGATATGCATAACCAAACCAAAGCATTCTTTGCTAAAGATCTATCAATCAGCTATGTGATGTCACAAACCATCACAAATATTATAATGGGTTAATTATAATGGGTTAATAATGGGGATAATGGGTTGGTCAGAGCCTTATGAAAAAAGTGCCCTGGCACGCCTTTCCCAAGTCAAAACTTCAGCAACTGGAAAACAGACTGAGGCTTCTCGTGCTGTTGTTGTCCTGTTAATGTCTTATCTGATATTTTGCCAGCAATGCACAGGAGAGTATAATTTAATAGGACATGTATAATTTAAAAAGAAACACACTTTTTTAATTTGGATTACCATTATTGATCCAAATATCAACTCTCTAGTCTGAATATATTTGGGGTTTAGGGGATTACAGGGAAAGTTATAGTATCTTAGATACGTACTGGATAATTCAGTAAATGAACAAACGCTAAATAGAGTTTCCTGGAAGTAAAACAGTACTGGCAGAGTTTTTACATATTGCTTTCAGCAACTGAGTGTAATGGCATTCATTATATGTGGCCACAGCCACATAAAGTATACAAGTAGATTAGATGGGCAGGATTAATCTGTCCAGATGAAGGTGCTTGTAATAGGAACGTCTGAATTTGATCTAGACATTGTGTTATTTCTTTATAGTGGATGGAGAGAAATAAGCACTTTTAGGGTGCAAGTCATCCAGCCTGAAGCTGGAGTCAATAAGAGGTCAAAATCTGGAAGTCTCTAGGAGTGAGGACAGCTAGGTCAGATGTAGACATTAATATTGTGTATATCTAATGTAAGATGAGATAATTTATTTCCACGCATACTTGGGGAGGAAGGACCACAACAAATGTAGTCCAGAGACAGGGATCAGTTCCTTTACTTCCCTGAAGCTAATTGCCCAGCAGAATTAGTTCAATAGGGAAAAGAAACGACTCAGAACAGCTCCAATTTAATTCTGGGAGCTATTTATTCTCACTCATTTTCTGAAGAAAATTACAAATTAATTTTGATCTAGGAAGGAAAACTAAGGAAAGTAGAACTAAAGAAAAGAAGAGGCTAAGAGATGAAATATTCCTCAGCTCTAGAAAACAGCTTTGCAAATCAAAATATGCTGTATGCAAAATTAATAATATTTTCACTGCTGCTTTCTTCCACAGACGCACCAGAAGAATGTCCTCTGAATTAGACAGATTAATAAACTGGAGTTTTATACTCCTCCCAAAATGGGAAAATTTGAAACACATGGAGAAATGTTCTAGATTTTTGAACCTTGTCTGAAGGCATATTTGAACTTTTTTGAAACAAAATAAATGCAAGGCGAATTTCCAGTTCGTCTGGTAAGCGTGACAGAATGTCAGCACCACTTTTCTCATTCAAAACTAGCAATCACAGTCTTTTATGTCTGGCTAGCTGCAGAGAAATTAGGACAGGCAGAGATAGTTTGTCTGCTGAGTAGCATCACTGAAGCCTGCCAGAATTGGTAACATCGGGTTCTGGGTTAAGTCCATGATCAAGCTGGATGGAAATGATACAAATAAATATGGAATTCATTCACTTACAGGAGCATCTCCATTTCAACCATTGAGCAGGGGAATGGATCTGTCACTAATCTTGGCAGTAGCAATTTGATCTGCAGTTAGGACATTCATGAAATATCATTGAGAGCCAAAACACAGACAAATACAAATTGGCTCTTAGAATGGTATGTTTTTTCAATAAATCAAGACAGAAAACCGTTACTCATCTCATATGAGAAAAATGTGAATTACTGGGATAGAGGAAAAAATTGTGCAAATGTCCCTAGGCAGAAACCCTGACTCATTGTTCTACCTGCCTAGTCTAAAGGTTAGCAATTGAGATACTTAGCACCATGCTAAATACTACGCTTTTGGGTTTGAGCAATTTCCGTTATATGTTGCATGTTAATTTGTGCATGCATTTGTGTGTGTATTTGTTTGTCTGTGTGCACACAGGCATGAGGCCCGGTTTTATAACTCTTTCAAGCAGAAGATTTTGCTAAGAACTTTTTGTAAAGGAATATTGCTTTGGCAAGCCCTCGACAGCAATGGAAAAAAACATTTGTATAACAAAACTAAAAAGAATTCTGGTTTATTCCATTCCTGTCTCAGGGTTTCTAGGTGTATTTTGGTGATAGAAGTCAGTGGTAGCATGGTACATGTATTTCCTGGGTTGGAAGGATAGTGTGATGTCACTAAGAACAGAAGTAGACCTGAGACTTAACTTTTCTGTCAAACTTGTTAGTTTGGTTTTAGCAAATATTTACATACGAGAGATCTTGACCCTACAATCTGGAGCTAAGTGGCCATTCATGTTAGCTTTGCTCTATCTCTCTCAGCGTTTCACATTCAAGAGGTGAAGATTGTACTGTAATACATTTTGAAAACATCTGTCTTTTCATGGAATAGCAGAATGAAGCTCTTTTTGTTAGCAAAAGGCCAGACTTCTAGATAGCAGCCACACATAACTTTTCTTTTATGATCATCCAAAATATTGTGTGCAGTGGGCAGAACATACCATGAGAAGCAAGAAATTTTCATTCCTCCTCTTTATTGCAGACATTGGAAAGAGATGGAAATCCATCCTAATTTAGAATCTGCTTTTGTCTTCTCAATATTTTACACTTTGTGCACTGTAACTCTTGCTTTAATGCCTGTCAAGCTTCTTTACAGAAGCATCATCTCTATAGAAAGCCAGATAACCCGAGCTAACCAATCCAGAAGTCAGGAAAAAACTCAGATTTAGGATGATGGGGCTCTGCAGAGTGAGCAAATACTAGGATTCCTTAATGATTTGATATTCTTACACAGAGAGAAAGTTTCTAATCCATTGCTTTTCTTTTTGCTTTCTTCTTCCCCATCACAGAAAGGCTTAGCCCTCCCACCTTCCTATGCTCACCTTTTTCATCTTCTCCACTCAGAAATCTGAACAGAGTTCTGCAAAACACAAGCAGTAAAATCAAAGAAGGAGGGAAAAAGGAAGCAAATATAGGAAAATGGAACCTGAAGCATTTCACTGGTCATTTTCACTCAAATTTCTGTATTTTCTGCTGTCTGGCCCTGGCTGCTGTGATGGCCTTGTTGCAAGCTTTGTAAGAGCCAAAGGACAGGCCAGCTGGCTCCAAAAGAGCCTCACCCCCATCTGCCTCCTGCAGTCTCAGCCCTCCCCCAGAGAGATGGATCGCTTAATCACAAGGATATCGTGCCAGCCTTTCCCTTTGCACATGCAGTAACTTTAGGGAAAATACTGTAGAATATAACAGACAATTACAGCCTCAAAATAGAGTTTTGTTTGAAACATTCTATTTAATTTAATAAAATGCAATAGCAAATGGTATTTTTGTCAAAAAACTTCATAAAACAATATAAAAAAATCAATAAAAATCTATTTCCCTAGCTCAGTTACATCATTAGAAAAACTACACTTTTTGGAGTCATATCTATACGGTTTTATTAGTTTGATCCCAATTCAATTTCATAGCATTCTTCCATCAGCAAAGCAGGAAAATTGACAACAACAATAGAAAAGAAACACTGTCATAAGGTTCAAATTTCACATTCTATTCCCCAAAAATTAAACTCAGAAGATAATGTTTAGTTTCACATTATTATAAAATATTAGGTCACTGCGAAGGTAACAAAATGTAGTAATAAAAAGTATTATTTTAAAAGTATATATTTCAATGGTTAAATTATCTATGTTCCTACTCAAGTCATTTTGTCAGGTAAGGCAAAAAGGTATGTCTCCTTCTAAGCTAAAGTATTCATATTAACATGAAAGAAATTAATATATAGTAACAAATGCATGATGAGAGGATTCATGGCCATAGCCTACAAACGTAAAAATAAAAAAAAAAAAAGGATAAAAGGAGGAAATTACTATTTTTATATCTCTGTCCCCAATATGAGAATCAACATACGGTATAAAATACATAAAATGAGCTTTCAAATATGTTTCTAAACACAGAAACATATACAGCTCTGAAAACGAGCTTGTTTAAATTTTTCTCACAAAAGAGTACCAGGTCTCATGACAGAATAAACAAACAGGGCACACGGAGAACTTTGGGCTGATGTGTGAAGTCCCCGAGCTCTACCTAGTGGATGGAAAGGCGTATAGTCTTTCCCATGGAAGAGCTGCTTTTCCTTGCATATTTGAACACAATATAAAAACCTTTCTCTTTCCAGTGTGAATGTAGTTATACTTTGTAAATATGAATCTCAAGTGATAGCATGGCATTATTTTAGAGGAATACTTGTGTTTTCCTCTGCTTGCACAGTGCCAAAAGTGTGGCTCAATAAATAACAGTGAGGTGGGTTTGCAGGGAGAGGCAGTACTTTCTGTCAGGCTACCGATATAGTTGGAAAAAACAAAATAATTTTTTAGTCACGAGAGTTCTTCTCTAAAGCTAAACCAGTCTTGTTTATGTTTCAAACCAAACTAAATCTTAACCTAAAGAGTATTCTTTTCCTCTTTCTTACCCTCTTTTCTTGCACTATTAGTGTATGGTCATGAATCTTTTCTTTACAAGATACTGCTTGTTTCCCCCATATATACTGTTGTGCATAAATATTATGCCTGTGTCAGTTGTGACAATATAATAAATAATTATTATTATTTATACAATGCAAATATTTCACATTACTAAGGGGTTTTTTTACCTTTTTACCACATTTAAGTATATTATCATCCTTCTGCATGATTTTGCCACATTATACCTGCACGAACAAAATAAAACAAAGTAGGAGAGGAAAATGTTTAGGAAAGTCTGTTAGCTGCTAACACGGTTCCCTCTGCAAACTTAGCTCTAAATCCCGCCAAGACAGCCATCTACCCCTGGAAAACCTTGAGTGGCAGAAGGCTCTGTGCATGGTTTTCCCAGCTGTGGAGCACGGAGGGGCCCGGCAGCACAGCCCGGCCCTCACGGTGGGCTCAAGGGATGGCAAAGGTGTGACGCACCACTAGAGGGGCGTCTGGGATTCTGGATTCTGAGGTTAGCTGCTCTGAACTCGATAGATCATCATTTGTCAGATTTTAGAATTTATTAGAGTTAAGCAGTTCTACACATATGATGGACACCGGACAACATTAAACAGTTAACTCTAGACAACCTACGAATACAATGAAGCTAAAAAGTATAGTATAAACAATTAAATACACATATCAGAGCTCTATGGTTAAGCCGCGGATGCACGGTACAATAACCATTCTAGGATGCACAGTATAGTGACCGTCCTTGCCCTTTCCTTGTCCTTACGGTCACCCCTCCAGCATAGTTTTCCCCAGATTGTTCTCCCTACGCTCGAGCTGTGCCAAGATGATTCAGGCTTCCCCTGGCAGTTGGCATCAGAGGCATCCCTGCTGATGGGTGGGTTGTCAGGTCCGCAGGCCAGCTGACAGTGAGTCCGAGTCCACACCAGAGGTATGTAGCTTATCTCCTTTTATCCTTCCTGGGCTTAGTTCATTATTCAGTTGATCAATGCCAGACCACAGCTGGACAAGAGAACTGATGGTTTCAGTTGATAACAGTATGGATACCAACAGGATGGTCAACAGTTACACTCAGCAGTATGGTCAACAGCTATCAGTACTCATATTCAACAGATAATCCAGTAAGAAATTCCACATTATCTAGATGCTTACGGTATGAGTCTGAGGTGTCACTTCTCCTTTGCTGACTAGGTTTGCTCAGCACTCATGGGGTCACTGGAGGGCTACAGTAACCCCATAGTGTGGTGGCTCTGGCTGTGGTGCACCCAGGGTTCCTAAACTCTTGGGGAGCACCCCAGAGCAAACCCCTCTTCTGTGGGCTGCACCATTCTGAGTCCCACCCTTGTCTGCGTGGTGCCTATTGGATGGCCTGCAAAGGGAAAGGGGAAGAAGAATATGGTGAAGGTAAGGGATCTCCGAATGCCTGAAGGAAAATCACCTTCTTCAATATGTTTGGGAAAGTGAGTGGCATGAATAGTCACCTCCGCTCGCAAAGGCAAGAGGAGTCCAATGAGATTTCATGAGAGGTCCCTTAACGCCTTCCTATGCACGTAAACTTACTTATTTTTTAACATGATACTCACCAAACAGAATAGAGGATACAGGAGCTAGACTATTTTGGGTGGGCACCTTTGTATCCTTTCTTTGCTATTGTCATGCATTGCACAAGTTTCTGCGTATTTGGGGTCTCCAAAATGAACTAATGTGATGTTTGCCACATGGGCTACATCACATTTTTGAAGGCCTACAAGAAATTTACATTTATGCTGAACGTAACTGCCAGCTTGTTTACTGAAGTGAAAAATAAAAGTCTTTCTCTTCTGAGGACCCTTCTTTAATTCTGCACAGTCTGGACTTTTATTTTGATCTGTAAATCCCTCTGTAGCTGAAACTTTGTGCACTGCCACAGCATTGAGCTGCTGAGTATTTTAACTAACTTTCTTTACTTTCCCACAGAAAAGCTTTCAATCTAGAAAACATTTGTTTAAGAATCCATCAAATCCTTGATGTATTGTAGTTTCAGCTAAGGACTGGTACTGCAAAATTCTTGTAAGTGTAACCACAATGAAAGCTATTTAAGTCTAAATAAACCAGAACAATCTGGATAAAGGAAAAGAGAAAGGAAATGAAAGATTGTAGGCCGAGCTGATGTTAGAAAAAGACTTATTATACAGCTGTAGCCAGAAATATTTCTAAGTTAGATACAGCTTTTGGCAGTGTAATGTATCCAACTTCACTTCAACAAACTAAGTTGTACTAACAAAAACCTTTTTCTACATTAAGATTTGCATCTACAAACACTGTAGACAGCTCTACTGCTAACTAAGCAGGAGATTTTTTTAGAAGATATAATAACTTTTTTTGGAATAAATGACTTTGCTTACAAAAAATAACACAAGTTTTATGTGCAAAAATGCATCTTTATTTTTCCAGTATAAAAGTTTACCTACCAATGATATTCTTTCTCCTCCTAGGCTTCATACCCCCACAGCTACAACACTAGTGCCTACAAGTAGCATCACCATATCAGAAAAAGATTCCAGCATTGGAGTACTTTCAACCTGATTTCATGTATATACACTTTAAAAGGTTTTCTGGTGGAGATACTGGTTCCTGCAGAAGGAATTTTACATTAATGTCCTTAATTAACTTTAGCAGACCTTTGTTAGACCAAAGATCCCAAGAGTCCCATGGAACCACAGATACAAAATCAAACGTATCTATTTTAAAATAAAAGACATAGGTATCATGATTTTCATAACACGTAATTTCACCTAGAATCAATCTGAGGAATTGCTAAAGATCAGAGAGCAAGTAACTGGCAGAGATGAGAAGAAACAGCCTGGTTTAGTACTTAGCTCTACCCTACACAAGTCTTATCATTAATTATTGGTTTTGCCTGAAGCTGCACAGAATAAGTGTTAGAGGAAGGTTGGTGGGAGCGCAGAGCTATCTTGGGAGGGAAGGCGTAGAAAAGAGTTGACTACAATAAAGATGCTATTATGCTGGGTTTGGGAACATCTCTGGTTTGTTTGGAGCAAGAGAGTGGTCCATAGGAATCACATGAATACTAATACATGATAGTATTGTTAAAAAGTAATACTAACTCTGCTAATGTTGTTCATGTACTCAGATGTTGTTGAGCTGGCTTTTTTTTCTAAGCCAAAAAGTATATACATATTCATACACTTGAGACTGTATAAGCAACTAATTAATATTAAAAGCTAGAATGAAAAAAGGAATATTATCACAACTTTGCAATTCAATGACTTTACAGCCAAAACTGTACAGCATGGGGAAAGGTTGTAAAACTAGAAGCAGAAACTCACTTTGATGAAAACTTTCAAAATTCATAAGGCTTTCTGTCCATGGGTGAGGTTTTACAGACAATTTGAAACTCTAAATATGTGTAGATATCAGTAATTTATTCTGCATAGACTTCCATTTAATTGAATTGTAACTAGCACGGTTGTTGCAACTACCCCCTTAGGACCCTTTGAAAACAAGAAATGAACCAGTTTCTTCTTGATTAGGAAAAGAAAAGTGTAAAAGCCTTCCACAAATCCTGAATCCTCTTGCTGATCAAGTAGCTGTGCATAATGCATAGGTACTAATTAGACATTTATTTGATTTACTGAAACACTGCTGTTAAGTAGTTTGCAATGCATGCAAACCTCCTGCATGGGGTTCTCGAACTAAGATGTATATGTGCAGACAAGTTTTATCTTCCTTGTGAAAATTTACATTAGGAAACTCCCAGAGAAGTGAAACGGTTTTGGTCTTCAACTGAAACATTTCTGAAATTTCTTTTCAGATTTTATATAACTATTCATTATTTTGTTGAAGGAATCCCATTTCATCCCTACTTTTTTAAATAAAATAAATAGTCAGACAGACTGGAAACCATACCTTTCTGTCTCCAGGTTCTTCCAGACATGCAGTCTCAAATACAGTAAAAAAACAACTGCATTTCTTAATAACACTGCCCTGTATCTCCTACTATCTCTCTGCTTCCAGTTGTAACTCCTAATTTGCAGACTACTGCTGTAGGCAGTCCTGCAATACCAATGAGTCACACAGAGCCGTAAAAAGTGTCTAAGCAAATAGGTGAAATAAGTTACACGCTGACGAGTGCTGCAGTCAATAAGACAACATGTAGGCTTTAGACAGTACCTGTATATTTAAGATACATCAGAAGATATAAGCCCATGCCGGTCAGACCACAGCTGAGGAAGATGCAATTCACTGTGAAAGTCTAGGTGATCCCAAGAGTACAGTAATAACTCCCCCTGTGAATCACTGAGGAATAGCATGCCAAAGGGCAGTCAGATGAGAAGTCCCTATCTCTAAAACACGCTAATAGAGGAGAGCTAGTTTATGGTAAGGAATAAACCCTTTGCATAAAACAGCAAACAGTGCAGCAGTGAGAAGGGAAAAAAAGATATTCTTTCTTTATAAAAAGATATTCTTTCTTTAAGGCTCAATATAAATGCGGAAGGTGTTGTATTGGTAAAGTTCTTAGTTGTAATTTATATTGGCAAAACTGGCCAATATCTGATTTCATCCTCTCTAAGAGGAACAGTTATGTTGGTAAAGGAGGAGAGGACCTAGCAATGCAGCCCTAGTACAGACATGTCTTGAGGGCTGTGTCTAAAAAAGGTTATTGCATGAGTTCTTCCAGGCTCCCACACCTAGGTGATATCTTATTTTATCCTTTATTGGGACAACGTATACTAGCTTCTTCTTATCCTGTTTCCTCTTCTGTGGGATGAAAACCTGGGCATCCTGGCCACAAAGGGACCAAAGCATGTTTTAACCTTGTCCCCACTCTGGGCGATCAGAGACCAAGGACTCAAACACATACACGTACGTATGCAAGAGCCATTACTCATATTCACTCACCTTTTAATGGGGAAAATGCAATCTACTCTGTCGGTAAGTACAAGAATCACTGCTTATCACACCTCTGACCAACATCACTAGGCCAGTAACATCCTCTAAGACTAAAGTATATATTTGCCCAGTGCTGTTTCTGGAGATCCAGAATTACTGCTCAACAGCATAAAAGTCTGTACCAAAAAGGATGGGAATGTCAAAGTCTGTCCTTCCAGATGGTCGTCCATTGCAGCAGACCCAACTGGAGATCTGTCCTTGTGCATCTGTTAAATTTATGTCGAAGGAAATAACTATGTAGCCACTCCTTGAAGATATAATACAGTGCTGAACTGCTGGGTTAAATTCTCTTATCATCATGGTGTAAATTCAGAGCTCTACTCAGATGAGTGGATTTACACTGATATAAAATGAGAATAAGTAAAACCAAGTCACTAAGGTGGTTTTGCACTGTAGGGAAGGATTATGTAAAATGAGGGCATTTGGGGGAGGATTTTGAAATGGAAGAGACTGAAAAACAAGTACAATCTACACAGAGCAGAGAGGATTTTCACAGTATAAGGTCTGACATGCAAGAAACTGAGACTATAGCCTATTGTTCCAGGAAGCATGTTTAAAGCGTCAGATGGGCTAGAATAAGTCTTCTGAATGCTAATTTCTTTCATTGTTATTATTTACACAGAAAACAATGCATTGATTTTGAAAAAGCATGAGTTTTTCTTCTTTCAATTCTATCTTTAAAAACATAAAAACTTACAGAGCAATGGCCCAGGGTTTAAATGGGTAAAAAAAATTAAATAAATTGAATGTTGTGATTATTTGAGCTCATTGCACACAAATACATTCCATATAATCTCACTGGAGCTGAGATTTGCTTTTTGTAAGAATCTTACATTTCTTTTTCTGAAGTCTCTGTATTTAAATTCTTAATTACAGTGTCTGTTCAGACTATTTTTCAGAATTAAACATACATAGTTTGCGTCTACAGTATAACAGATGCAGGCAACATTTTTTAAAAAACAAACAGTGTTTGTACCAGACAGAACCACAATATGTCTCTGCCTGCATGCTGCAGAGAGGGATGGCTAGACAGTAATTCATCCAAAATCCTGAACAAAGATAGAAAAAATGTAGGCAGTTATTATGCACTCGGTTGACAGAACAGTGCTTAAAAGAAGAAAGTATGAAAGAGTAATATGAAAAGTGGATAAAAAATATTAATTTTACATAAACTTTAACAGTATAATTAAGGTTAATTATGATAAAAATGAATAGCTATAGTTGCAATTGGAATAAGAGAAGACGCAAATATTAGAAGCTGATATGCTTGTAGGGGAAAAAAATGCATGCTTAAGACACAGTGAGCCACAGAAAAAAAGACTGTTCTAAGAAAATATTATTTTTATTTTTCTTCTTTCCAAGATCAGATCCAGCCAAACAAAAGGGAATCAATGAGAATAAAACATTCTTGAAATTCTTTTCCTTCTTAGTAGGTGGCAATTACATTTTATGATTGTTGTAGGCTTGGTACTATGCTGCTTAATCATCCATTTCTTCATGTTCCCATTTCCATTTGTAACATTGCTATAGGAAAAATATTTTTATGGTTCTGTTCCAAACATACTCACTTGAATAATTTGGTATTACTAAAAATAGCTATATAGATATTAGTAGCACTTTAAGTTTTGCAAGTCAGCAAGAGATAGTACAAAGTTCAAATTTAGACCAATTTCTTCTATTACCCAACAATCTTTAGAAAGAGAGCATTTTTTGTTTTCAGGACCTCTGGAGATGTACTTGTAATGACTAGATACACGGAGCTGGATACAAACGTGAATGCCATCAAATACGTGCATCTCCCTTGACATCTGAAAATCGGGCCAGTAAAACCAATGAAATACCAACCTTTATTGTCCTCCTCCTAAATCTTACACCTAAGAAGTAGAAGTCATGGGAGCTTTGGGGAAAACATTCTGTTGCAAGTGACAGCTGTTGACTGTCAACTTTGATATGCGTTCTTTGGAGTTTCCTGGCCAAATTTCAATTTAGCTATTTAATAATTTCTTGTCCTTAAAACAAGATATGACTGGACAGGAGCAAGCGATACCGAGTTTCCTTCTACTTGTTTTGTTCTGAGTTCATGGGTGTTTGTCCTGTATATGGCTCTTTAGGAAGAATCTAACTCATTTTAAGCACGAATGATGTGTGCAGGGGCTAGTGCTCACAGAAACTGTTTTTGCATGAGGTCGTCGGCCTCAGAAACTGCCATACTGAGAATGTGTGGAAGCACAGCAAGTTTTGGAATAGTTTGCCCTTGGGAATAGCAAAATCTTTGCCCCCCCAGAAGTTTTTATAAACAGGTTAAATAAACCTCTGCCATGAATCTACCAGTGTAGTCTATCCAGCCCTGGGGCAACCTTTCAAGCCTTTTAAAATGTTATTTCCATGAGCCTGTGATTTCTTGAAGCACCATATTTCCAGCTCACACACTGCATTCAGAGACACAGCACTCCCTCCTCTCACAGGAGGATAATAGCTGACCTCTTTCTTTTCCCAGGACCTGTAGCTTCAAACAAACGGTCAAATGTAGGGCAGATATTGTGCACAAGTGGCACATAGACGGAGACAGTGTATCTCATACAACCAGTACAAGCTGCAAGGCCTGTTCTGACAGCATCAATGGAAAGATCTGCTCCTCTGCTATCAGGAGAGGTGGACAGTGGAAACACCGCATTCTGCTAATTAGAGCAGCAAGGAGAGTGGTGCAGACTTTTTAACTACATACTTACTTTAGGCAAGCAACCCAGATCTACAAAACCAATCCACTGTTACTTTGTGGCACCTCAAGACTTACTGAAAATGATGCAAGATGACTTAGCATTTTCCTGGTCACTTCACAAAGCTGCTTCTGAAAGCAGTACTGAGCATTTGGTTTGAGCGGTTCAACATGAAAAGTGAATATATAGAGATGCCACTGGCATCTAAAAAGCTTGGCACACTGAAGATTATCCATAGTCTCCAAGAAATGGGTCCAGCATAACATTACATCTGGACTACTTTTGTATACTCTAAAATTCAAAATGTATTAGTTTCTTTTCCTCCGACGTAAGAGAGAAATAAACTAAATGATGTATAGATCAGTTGGTATTGTGAGTGAACTTGGCTAAGCCCTGATCCAACTGACAGGCTACACTGTCATTCAAGTCAGTCAGAAATGCAAGGGATGAAAGTAGCATTTCAGCTGCCAGGTAACACCTATGGGACAGGATAGGCAGCTTTCAGCTTCTCAGTTCCATCAGGATGCAGCTGAAATAGCAGCTGAGCAGATGGATAAGTGATATCTGTGAGTTTCCTTTGCAGTACCTACCGTTATTGGTTGTTTGATGTGCTAGTACAGATCACACACTGGTCCTGGTATCGTTCAGCATCTCTTCCAGGGCTTAGAACCAGCCCCTTTTTTAAATGACAGATTAAGTCATCATTATAACTAAGAGAACTCCAGATAAGCCAATGATTAAAACGAGTAATCATTAGTCTCTGTGCAACTCCTACAACTGATACTGGCTATTTCAATGCAATGACACCATTCGTTGATAATGATTGTCACGGTCCGCAGGAGAGGAAGATCATCCAAACCAACTGAAAGGCATGGTAACTTCATTAACCGATAAACTGCAACTTCACTAAGCAGACTCTAGGATGCCACGTAAGAGGAAATAACACTAGTGCTGGATAGATTTACAATGACTCAGGGCGTAATACAGAATGAATACAAACCTTTACAAGTAATAGAAGCAGTTGAAACTATTATTCTACATACAACTATTTACAATGCACACAGGGAAACAAGTCAGCAATGAAAAGGTACAAGAACCTGAGAGAAAGGGTGACAGGTTGGGCCACACCTAAGGGCATGCCTTCCCAGGCAGTCCGACAGCCAGTGGTTTTACAAGAGTTGGGGAGAACCACCATCTGCACCCTCAAAATGGCACATCCACCCAACGAACATGTCTGGTGAGCTGGGATCACTTGCCAATGTCAGGCAAGGTCAGGATCCTACAAAGGCTCAAATCAGGATCCCAAGTCGAGGGGGAAGAGGCAGAGCGAGTCCCTTTTCGTAAGCAGTGACCAGCTGCTTTGGACTGGGTTCCCTTCAGCCACAGATGGTTTCGGCAGTTTGGTGTCTTCAGCTGAAGCAATTGGCCTTCAAAAAGGCTGCCAAGCTTCTTCCAGCCTTGAAAAAGGCCACTTAACTTCTTCTGCTCCAGCACAATTCCTCTTCTTCTTCTTCTTCTCACACCCCCAGAATCCTAAATAGTAGGGAGAAAACACAGTGGGCAGGGTCAAAAGATAGTATGTAATGGTCAGTGGTTGGTCAGTTTTCATTTCCCTTATGCAAATTAGCTTGAGTGACAGCACCAGGTGTTAGCGGCGGACCTGGTTGAAGACTGCTTTACTTAGCTGGGGTCAGCTAGAGGGCAAACTCACTGGTTTTCATTGGAGTGGGCGGGGGTGGAAGCCAACCATTACAATGATACCTACTTCAAGGTCGAAATCATGCTCTGAGCAGGAAGCTCCATCAGGAGGTGGATCCTGACAAAGCTTCATAAGCCATCTCAAAAGGATCTTCCACTTGGAAACTGCTTCTAGGTGCATCCATCCCTCCCGTTTCTTTGTTGCTTCGTCACACATCAGGACACAGGTCACGTTCAGCTGGATGAAGGATGAACTCTGCCTGAAGCAGCCATATGTTTTAGATCTCTCTTCCTCTTCTTCTGCTTTCTCATGATCAGCATCGGTTATTCTTTCTAGTCCTATTATTTTTATTGATGCCTGTTCCTCTGCATTACTTTCCCTTTTCTCCTTCCCACTCCCAGCCTCCTGCAAGTTCTATAAACAAATATCCTTAAGAATATTCTCATAAACTTTCATGAACAATATTATGAAAAGAAAATAATGTTAGTAACAGTGATCTGAAGCTATTCATCAAAACAAAACAAAATTAAGCTTTAAGTTGAACTTTTCACATAATTACCTGCAAATACTATTTGCCGGTATCTAGTGAATACTTCACCAAATGACAAAGTATTCACAGCAGAGAACTGAAAGGTACTTTCAACTTTTTTCTTAATGAATGCTTATGCTGCTAAGGTAGCCTAGATACTCCTGGGATTAGTTAATCCTCAACATGCTGCAGGTCAGCAGTGGTGGTGCAATGTGCAGCGTACATACACTATAGAGGCCACCTTACTCTCCTTGGAAGGTTAACATTCTCTTTGTTAATATGTCCCTGTGTGGTGCAAAACTACTTTGTTTCTTAGCAGCACTGTGAGCATCCCAACTGAAGCATAACTTTGTCCAGACCAGCAAAAAGTGGCCACATTCCATGTAGGTCCTCAAAGTCAAAGTGATTTGCCATTTTTCTTAACTTTACCTGACAATAGCACATGCCTGCATATCACTACAGCAATAATAATAATAGTCCAGATAAAGAAAGGTGCTTGATGGACCTTGCTGGCACTTAGTGATTTATCCTACGGTACGCGGTAGCTTAAAGGTGAACCTTATCGTGAATCTCCATTGATTCAGCATATAGTCCAAAGAAGCTTAGTGGGTAATTCTGTTGTAAAGTCCTGTTGATATACTGCACAATATGCAGCAGCTTATGGTGTAGCTTCACTGTGAGACTCTTACTTGCATGCAGCTGACTGTGTAACTTTAGTGTGAAACACTGATTTACTAGGGGACCCTGAAGATTTCTCTATATAGCTCTTTTGTGAACTTCTAATGATGTGCTCACGGACTCCTGCTGTAGAATGGCCTGGACTTTAACAAACTATTGATGCTGCCATGCGGCAAAGAATATCTGCAGCCAATAAAATATCTAAATCTAAAGAGTAGCGTACAGAGCATATTATGTGGATTAAACCATGTTCACTATTAATCCATCTGATAATGAGATGCTATACAAAAAAGATCAAAATCTCCAAGATAACCTAGTGTCCAGGCACAGATAGTAGCACTAATATCTCTCAGCTTTCAAAACTCTCAGAATTTTCCATCTTTCACACAAAAATCTCTGCTATTAGTAATACTATCACATAGTTATCAAAAAAAATCAAAATTTTTAACCTAATGCATCATCTTTCATCTAGGGTTGCCTTGGCCCGGGCGCACAAGTATTCAAAAAATTTTGCATGATGTACATGGAAAAAGGTTTTGTTCAGGTTCTTCTTGGCTTTGACTCTAATGTCACTACAACAAAACTTTGAAACTACAGCATAATAAAGAATATAACTTCTCAAGTAACACATAAAGGTTAATAGGGGATAAATATATTCTTGCATTTATTATTTCTAAGAAAAAAGATGAATTGGAATTCCATCTTGTATGTTTTTACACTGTCATCAATGTAATATCTACTGCATTAAGAAAAGTAGCTAATACTGCCTTCAGCAGGGAATTTTTAGTTTTATTTTGCTATGCTTAGGTGCTTTTTAATGTGCATGCTGGTATGTTTTGGAGTTGGCCAGCTTTGCACTTGGAGAAGAGGTCTGTGATGGTCTTTTTCTCCTTCCATCAGCTTTACCTATTAACAATGTAAGCTCTGGCTTTACAGTAAAAAGTTTACTCTGCTAGAGGAGTGGAATTACTGATCAAAAGCATCACAGTTAAATATTTTCTTAGGTAACCTGACCCAAATCATTAAAGCCATTGAAGACCAAGGCTCAGATTTATTTTACCTAACTTTAATCACCTTACTGAGTATGAGGATCATCTTAAGTCACTTAGAAGGACTACCAAAGATTTCAATTATACTTTGGAAATGTCTGTCTCTTGCCACTGACCAGCCAGGGATCCTAGGGCAACCAGGCTCCTAACTGAGGTGCATCAACTGCGTGTCTAAAATTAGGTGGGTTTAGTCTGTGCCCAAAAGCTTTGAATTCAACTCAATATTCTGCAGGAAAACACTGTTTACAGTGTTTATGACAGAGGCACATAATAACGTCATGTATTAAATGCAGTTCTGGTAACAGGTTCAGCTTCAGGTGTACCTTACTAGTCTTGTAAGCCAAATAAATAAAAAAGGAGTGAAGAACCAAGGACATAACATTTACCAGGATGGAATATCATAGACTGTCTGAGATGGCAGAAAGCCCTATTTGTGGATGTGATGAGAGCTATGATGAGAGCTCAGTGTCAGCAAAGAAATCAAAAAGTACTCTTAAATTACAGTTTAAATTGAACAATTGTTGTTGTATACCTTCAATCAAAGAAGCTTGCTCTGCAGTTGCAGGCTCTTCCAGGTGGTATCTCTGTCAGCCAGGGTTTTAATCACCTTCAACCCATCATTCTTTATCCACAAGCTGATCTCCTGACTGCTGCCTTGAGTTAGAGCTTGTGAACAGCACTCTCATCTGCTCAGCGCCCTCCCCAATTTTCTCCCCCGTTGAAGTCTAGCATAGATATTCAGTGAAATTGCTTATAAAGCTCCTCTTTACTTCTTTATACTGCCATATCCTGCAACCTGTATTTGCCCGTTCTCCAGAGAGAGTTTATAAAAATGCTTGCAAACAGTACAGTTTCACACTAGCTAAATTAATGTTCTGCGGCAACACTGCAGGATCAATTTTTATTTACAGACTTATTATTTAAGAGTATTTTGTACATAACTGAGCTCTTCTACTTTAGAAAAAAATCATCAAGGCTAGTTATGAAGAAAGAGTAGGACAAAGTAGACCGTTAAGATTTGAATATTGCAACTTTGTGAAGAGATTCAATAGGTGAAAAATATGAGGTTTGGATGCAGACTTGTAGAGTGCAGTTGTTTAAGGCTATATACGTACACATGTAGTCGGTGCTACTTAAATGTTTCTCTCCGTGTGCTGAGTGATAGCTAGACTGCGTAGTTAAATCTCAATAATTCAAATTTTAGAGTAGAGTTAAGTTTCTGTTCAGGTATAGAAAGGTGATTGGAATAGGTGTGTCATTTATTCACTATGCCTTTTATCATTTTCCTGCAGCAAACAGGAACAAAATGGGCTGGAAGGGAAAGGAGTCAGTACAGGTAAAACGGCAGTCCTAGCAAAGAACCCTAACTCTTAAAAATACAGATGACCTCTCTCTGAGAACACACCTTCTAGTCCTTCACAGCCAAAAAAATAATCGCTAGCTCATGTTTGGATCTGATATTTATAACACTGAAAACAAGTATGGTATATAAGAGAGAGGTAGCATGAGGGTATAAAGCTCCAAGATATTGTTTGAACATTATCAAATGAGTCAAATGGGTGCTTATAGTAGCTCTAATTTGAAGACCATGTAGAACAAAGGCTTTATGTGATCTAATTCTCATAAGCGAGTAGACCTTCTACAGCATTTGTAACAAGATGAAAGTATGAATGCACTTCCCATGACAGGCTACATTCAGTTACAAATACAGCATATTGCTGTTAAATGACATTTATTTTTGCTGCAATGTTGTCAAAGAATACGTAAAGATGATACCTATGCACTCACGTACACACACATAAACATAGACATACATCCCTTACTAGAGCGGGATTTATAGAATGCTATTAAGATTTAGGATATTTTGAGGAGTCTGAAATGCATCCTTTACCACAAACTGAAAAGGCTATGGAAATGCAACAGTAAGCTAAGCTTAACTAACTAAATGACAAAGATATGCACTAGCTTCGGGCTGTCTTGCTAGCCTGTTGTAAAGTACTATTCGTACAGGCACACAAATGAAATATAGATATGTATGTTGATGTGGCGTGTTTCCGCATAGCACCGGAGTTGGAGATCCCGACAAAGTTGCGCAGTGCACTGCTGCCCCCTGGCGCAGCTTGATACAAGAAAGACTAAATATTCATTCCTGTATGTAGTGTCGGTGGCTTGACTAATTAGAGAAATGTTAGTAAATAAATCAAATTCAATTTTCGTATCTCACAAATTCTGAAGCCTGCTTAGAAGCGTGGCATTTCCAATATCAAGATGAGCAAGAGTCAGGAGAGAGCACTGTAGATTTCATGTAGTTTTCATGTCGTTTTCTGATGTCGTATCACAAAATTGATCAAGAGATGTATCAAGGGGTGTGAGATAGCTTTGCTATTCACAATACAAAACTTACTTGAGCAGTCATAGCATAGTGATTCACTATATTTTCACTGTGCTCCTTGTGTTTCCTTACCCGGTATAGCTAATAACTCTGAGCCAGTAGTTCTGCTAAGTGCTTGCTGGAGTTTTTCTTCTGGTATATCCTCTTCCCTGCATACCCACATTATTACTAGAACTCCCACTATTAAAAATTAATGTGATTTATCTGTTATTTTTTTATCTTCTAGAAGGGTATTCCGGGCAGACAATAAAGGAGTTGTCTTGGTTAAATTCCAAGCTGATCTCCCTCTTTGATATCCTACTAAATTCGAAAGCATTATATGAGACATATACCCACATATGCATTGCCTATTAAACTTCAGTTTTAAGTTGGAATGTCTGTAGAAAGGCATGAAAACAAAAACATTCCATGTACTCTACGAAAAATACATTTCATATAACGCTTTCTGGCTGAAAGTCAGCTTTCTCTGTTTTATTTAATCTGATTTACTTAATACGAATAATTTGTGAAACGCAAATATGGATCTGAATTTGGACTTTGAAAGCTGCAGTGTGGGAGTGTGTTTTCATTTCACGATCAAGTTCCAGGTAACCTTTAAACCTCTTAAGATCATTATGCATGCTAAAGCTTAATACGTGTTTCAAAGCTATTTCTAGAACAGCTTCAATTACCCAGTGCATTTACTGCCCTATAAAAATAATATCACATTAATACACATCATATGTGCAATGATTTATGGAATCTGCCTATGAAGAGTTATGAATGCTGGCTTATAAACTGATGTTGTACCTACACTGCAAAAGTGAATGATTAGACACTTGCTCATGTGCTTCAGCATATCTCTACCAGATGAAGAGCAATGAACAGTTATTAACTTGTGTGAATGTTCTGACTAAACAGTAGGTACAGTAAGAAAGCTGTCTGAGTAAGGAAAGTACTTTTCACGGCGTTTTCTGCCAAGAGCTTGTGAAGAGGAGAGTGGGAAATAACTAGCAGCAGAGGACAGAAAATAGGTGTTGATAAAGAAAGATAGATTTACAAAGACCCTGAAGAACTGTTAGGGGAGAAAAAGAGTATTTTTTCAAAAAAAAAAAAAAGTATTTTTTCAGAATAGGAAGTTCTATGTTAATGCAAGACTAGACCTAGTCAAAGCAGATCAGAAAAATAATACCATGATCTGGAGGGCTAAAAAACATATCAGGATAGTAAAGGAGAGAAGCAAATTCACCCACCGACCGCAAATGGAGACAAGGGAATACATTTACCATGTTTCCTCAGATCTACTTCTTTCTCTTGTTACCATAGCATAAAGTGATTTCTTCTTTGGAATCCTTCATAAGGTTTTAGCATATTGAATGCCTCATTTGCCTCATATCCCTGAAAATTACACTGTAAACTTTAAGTAGAGGGAAGAATAAAAATCTGAGAAAGGCTGTTCTAAGTTGATGAAGATCATTTCTCTTTGAGACTAGGAAAACTGAGCTGCAGAGCCCCATTTCTGTGAAGAGATAATTGATAGAAAACTGTGCTCAGGAAAGGTGCCAGGGAGACAGGGGCTATACTTTCGGCCAAAGGAAGTTAAAGGGTGTATGAGTCCAGCATATTAGGAAACCTAGTCCAGCAGGCTGGCAGAAGCATTGGCTGAGCCTTACTTTTGCTCCATTGATGACCATAAACTTCTACCCAGAGATTCCTACACAAAGACCGAATATTATAGCTGCAATAAAGAACATCAGAAATTACAATTAATGTGGAGTTTGGGTGTAAAACAAGAGTTGTCTTTAATAACAAAGGATGATAGCAGCAATAACAACAAAAACAGAGAGCAAAGCTAAAACCCTACTCCGGCTACTCCAGACATTTTATTTTCCTTTACACCACCTGTCATTTCTAATTTTAGGCTAGGTCTTCCCTTCTATTTTCCCTTTGTTTGCCAACCTCTGACTTCATATCCTTCCTGGTTTCAGTCTAACTATTTCCATTCCTCTCTCTTCAGTCATCCTCCTCATCTTTGATAATGTCGGTTTCCCAAAGAGGTCCAGTTTAGCTCTTTATCCTCTCATCTTTTTTCCCTTTTTTCCTCATTTACCTTTCAAATCTGAATTACCTCATTAATGCGTCAAAACAGACACAATACCAGCTTCTCTATTACTGCAGTAGCCTGACACTCTTGGCTTTCTATCAGTCATTCCCTCTTCCAGACACCACTTCATGTCTTTTAATGTATTTGTCCCCTACCATTCTTGCAAACTTCATCCAGGAGCAGAATTCTTCATGTACAGATTATTTTATACCCACTTCTCCCTCCTGTCTTTTTCTTTATGTCCATTGATTCAAATACTGATTCCTACCACTCAGGCTCTACAAACGTAATCTTTTGCCCCCCTCTCTACAATGTTCATCGTTCTAGCGTAGGTTTTAAATCAGAATCAGATTCTTCTGGTTTAGCAACCCTTAAGCTACTGAATAGGTTGGGAGAAATCCCATAACCATGCAGAAAGCAGAATTTAGATAAAAACAGGAACAAGAAATTCACCTGTTCCCTCAGTTCTCCTGCCACCTCATTACTTCTGTTCTTTCTCCACATTATATTGTCCTATTACTGTTGTCAAGCTGCTCACTTCCATTGCACCTTCTCTTTTTCTCTTTCTCCAGCAGGTCCATTCTCTTAAACTGAAAAATGTTTTTTTTAAAAAAAGCATGTTAATGCTATTCCATGATCATCAGCTTTCCACTGTGCTGAATACACTCAGATAATAAAATGCAGTCATCATGTGCTATAGGAAGGAGCGAAAAAAAAACCCCAAAGCATCAAAAATACTTTTAAATATGTTTACTAATTTCAAAATACTTAGTCATTCACTGTATGCATTTACACAGCATCACTACAGAACAGTGTTTCTTCTAAATAAAATATCCCAAACATTTATTCCTTTCACCATCCATTTCTTCAGTTTCTAACTCATAATGTTTCATGGCAACAAAGTATTGGACAAAAGTTTCACCTAATGCTTCCTTAATGCATGAATCTTTCTCAAGTGCAACAAGAGCATCTTCTAGTTTCAGAGGGACTGATGAAGGTTTCAGATCAGAAATGTGATTTTCTTCTTGCGGAATATCATACCTGAGTCCTCTCTTTACTCCATCTAGACCTGCAGCAACAGTAGCAGCGAGCACCAGGTAGGGATTTGCTGCAGCAGAACTTAATCTGTTCTCTATGTGAGTGCCTTTTCCATCATGACATTTGACATTAAAGGCACAGCTGTTATCATTATATGCCCATTTTGCATTTACAGTCTCTTTTGTTTCTTTACTGTATTTGGAATAAGGCTTACGGCAGCTGGTGGTAGGAGCCATCAAGCAGCTGATAGCTGCCGTGTGTGCCAAGAGACCTGACAACCAATTTTTTCCAACATCAGTGAGCTCCTCAGCTCCATAGCCAACAGAAAACAAATTCTTCTGCCCATTCAAATCCCACAGGCTATGTGAGAGAATCCCTGAGTTGTAGAATCCTGATTCTGAGAAAAAGCTAGCCACATAGTTATACTTCTTAGCCACCTCTTTAATGCCTGTTCTGAATGTGAAGGCACTGTCAGCAGCATCTATGCCAAACTCTGGATGAAAAGTGATCTCCATTTGTCCAGGCCCACTGGAAGAAGAAAAGCTTTCAATGTTGGCACCAGTATAATACATTCCTTCAATGAGTTCCTGAATGAAAGCCTGATCATGGTTATTTAGTATCGTTGCTGCAGGAAAAGATATTGTCTTCGAATTTACAACCTCAGTAATGCCATAAATACAAAATTCGTAAGTGAAGGCAGAGCATAGAGAAAAGCCGTTGTCCTGAAGCTGGCTCAGCTGTTTCTTGGCAATGTGCCTGGGTGAGGTCATTAGAGGGTTGCCCAGTACAGTGAAGGAATCACATATCACTCGAGCAGTCTGTTCAGTCCAGGGTAGAATTCGAAAAGTCGCTAAATCAGGGCTCAGGATTATATCACAATTAAAATTGGTTGCATTTATGTAATCTATTTCACTATCCTTAGGATTCAGGGTCAGTTCAAGATAACTTCTGGGCATGGAAACACCGTGAATTGCTTTCTCCTAAACACAAAGTCAAAAGATAGTTTATTAAATGAGAGAAGAACTCAGCAGTATTTTTTATAAGTAATATATATAAAACTTAGATTCTCAGAAGGAACAATAGCATTTCTCATAAAAGAACTCTGAAAATGCAGCCATCACTGAAGTCGACAGCAACAGCCGCAACAGCCAACTAATATGTTATTAAGAGTAGTAGGAAAACCCTGGCCTCAAATATCCCAGTGATCATTTTTTAAATTCTCTTAAAGAACTAAAAAATTCTTCAGCACCTAATCTTCCATGGTCTTCATGGGCATCAGCACCAAATAAATGCAATTAGGTGTAAAGCCTTGCAAGTCAAAATTTTATCTCCCATATTTCTATTAGGCTCTCACATCCTCTGTGCATTTGTTTTACATTGATCCAAGTGACCAGAAGACTCAAGGCAGTAGAAAACCAGGCTTGATCTCTCTTTAAGTGCTATAACATATACCACACCAGTTTTCAGATGCAAAGTCTAACCCAAAATTTTCCCTTTCTAGATTTTTTTAGTTTGGCAAAAAAATACGAAGAAGCATTTCCAAGTGCTAAGTTATTCTAATGTTTCAGTGTTTCCCTTTCGTAACGGATAGCAAACTGGATTAACTCATAATTCTGCTCTCCTCTGCATTTGAAGAGAGAGCTTCCACTTACATAAATGAAATGTAGATAGCATCCCCAGGACTTCCTTCAAGCAAGCACTTCTATAGCTTACCTTACAGCTGAACCATTAATTTATGAAAACTGCAATTATGCCAAGTTCTATCAAGCGGAATTTGGATCACGTTTACATCTTTCCTTCATTGTGCTAAGAGAAAGGATTACCATCTGAGTGAAGAGACGAGACAAAATGAACCTAACAAGGTGTCAAGCTCAGAACTGATAAAATGAAATTTTGTCTATTTGAATGTAAATATATTGTCTTCTCTTAAAATAAAAATAAAGTCTGCCTTCTCTTAAACACTTGTCAGTCCAGTGGTCACAATTCTCCCTGTGTAACACGTTTTCAGCCCATAATGAAAACTGCACTATATGGTGAATACTGCTGTAAGATATCTAAGCTCAACACTAAAAAGGCACTGAAGGTGACTACCATGTAGTACCACCTCCCCTCCCTACTTCCATCCCCTCAAAAAGGGTACATCGTTTCTCTTAGAAGAAAGTAAAGGGAATTACTCTCACTCTCTCTCTCTATATAACATGTATATAGACTTCCCTTATTTCAGTGTTCACAGATTTAGACTGTTATTCAAAGCTTCAGTTTGTTTGGCTAGTAAGTAAGGTAAACATAAAAAGCTGACTTTGAACAATCTCAAATAGGCATTTGCAGTTTGATTTAGCAGCTGAAAGAGAAGTTGCAATCATCTCTTACAAACATTAAAATGACAGAGCAAAAGTTGATTTTTATAAAATCCAGATAACATCAGAGAGATTAAATTGTATGGTGATGATACAGTTGAAAGGTGTAGCAAAATCTAGAAGGAAAATAATGAAGACATGGCTTAGACTTCAAAAGGAGCTTGAAACAAAATGTTCTATGTCTTATCATGTCAGTATCTTGTTTCGTGATCACTCAGCAAAGTATGAAATATTCATAGTGGTATGTGAGTGAAAATATAATACAGCTATGCACATGAAGTATCACAGAAGGAATGTGCTGAAATGGGTCAAGGATACAAACTTTGAGAACCGTTTCATAATTTGGTTCTTATTTTCTGAACCATCAATATGACAAACACTGCTATTAAGTCATCACATAACCCAATGGAATTTTCTTATCTGATTAAAGACTATCAGATTTCTCCTATCCAAAGTGATTTTCAGGTAGTCATTTTGCTTTTTTTAGTGTTTGCTCTTTTCCTTTTGCAATTTACTAATATTCAGTAAAATAAAATCTTTACAACTGTGGTGAGCCTGAAAAAATAATCCTGAGGAAGGGGATTATTAGAAGTGAGAAAAACTGAAATTACTAGCCTTACTTAATTAGATGACTATTTCTGTGGAAGAGAGGAATAGATGATTATGCTGATGCAAAAAGCCCACATATCCTTTGGGAACATTAGCAAGGGGAAGGAACAGAACATTTCTTCTAAGTTTGAGTTTCAGCCTCCCTTATGAAAAAAACATACAATATAAATTTAGGATAGGGCCAGGAAAACACACAAAGGTACAACTAGAAGCCAAAAAACTTACATGAAAAAAGCGAGAAGGAATGTTCTTTGATCTTGACACGCCATGGAGGTCTATTGATTCAAATCTGACAAACTGTACATTATCCCTGGCCATCTGCTGCTTAATAAATTCAATATGAGAGAACTGGTGAAGAAGAGTTGGACTTCCAAGGCCGTTTATATCAGGCTCTTTGCTGGACACTATGAATGAAGAGGAATGTTCACGTCAAATAAAATTATGAATGCTGCAATACAAGCTGTTCTTCTAAAAAGTGCGATAGTGGCAAACTGTGACAGAGTTTGTGAAAATAAAAATAACAAAAATACATGAGTCTCAAAACATTTTTGTAAATAAAGATGTATTTGTTCCCCCTGAGGACCACCAGTACAACATCTCTTATATTTTGGAATGGTCTATAATTTGAATGTTTTTTCAAGATGATGGCGAATACAGCAGAATCATGCATTTCTGAGGATACTTAATTGGTTTGTTAGGTGATTTTAGAAGCACAAATAGTTGAAAATTTCCCACTGAAAGCTGACAGAATTCAGACGCTATACTTGACATTAACGCGTTTCAAAATTGGATGGTTACAGGAATATGATAAAAAGAGCACTTCTCATCTACTAAACCTTTCTCAATACCTTCAGAGGAGGCCTGCAGTCTTCTCCACCACAGGCAGAGGACATTTAAGACAAGTTTGTGGATTTGCTGATACTGACCTCTCTTCTTTACTGTATTACAGCTGTAAGACTGTAAAAACTTCTTCAAATGAAAGCAATAATATTTGAGTATATCTTATATAATGGAGCAGAGAACTAGGGACAATTACTTCCTTTCACAAACATCTTGATCTTTCAGTCTACTTTTACTTTGAGTATCTTAGTATTTTTATTCCAATTAAACTGCATAAAGTGTTAATTTCATTTCACTGCAGTGCAAGTGCAGAATTTGATATTAAGATATGAAAAACGTGAAAAAATGTTTCTTTCTAGCTTTCTAGGAGGAAAGTCCACCATTCTTCCAAGGAGCCTGAGAATGTAATCGGATGAACTTTAGCAGATCTTACAGACCGACAGCAGATTTACCAACAGCAGCTACTCATGACCACCTTTCAAGTGGAAGTTACAAGCTTCCTCGCTGAGACACCACTAAGGACGATATGACCGCGCCTAATCTCTCCAATATGAAATCTCCCATATCAGCAGGCATAAACAGATCTTTGTGATCTCTCGTTTGGGGTAGCTAGGACAGCCAGCTGAGAGGCTGCAAGGAATGCCTGAATGCAGTAACCTGTCCAGCTAACCCATCACAAAGTTGTCTGATTTTTCCTTGAGAAGGCAGCAAACTCTTCCACAGTCATAGACTACCTAGAGCCTTTGACGATTTTTTAGAGATATCTTATGTCAGCTTCAGATGCCAAGGAGTTAACAAGGATATTGAAGGTTTTAGGTCAGCAAAGTAAGAAAAGGTAAGTAATAACATTGTTTCTTGAGGAATGGCAGGTAAAGGAGCAAACAAGACGAGAGTTTAAGTACATATAAAAGTCTAGAAAAAAATAGAATAAAAACCAAAAAAGCAGAACCAAGAAACAAAGATGTTTGTCACATCCACTTCTCTTCACGTTTTCTATCTCCTTTTTCCTCTGTCTTCTATAAGCACTAGGACAGTATGTCTATAACAATATGCACATGAATAAGGAAGTTCTGTTCAAATATTTTGTGTAACTGTCACTCTGTTACAGATGCTGCCAAGGCATCAACGGCGAACAGGGAGTACACGTAAACCCGCCTTATCTTATGTATGTCATCCAAGTAATAGCTATTCCACATCAGTCATCCCTTAAATATTTTAGAACTCAAATGTTTACTGACATTTAGTAGACTTGACCTTGTGAATCTGACAAGCAATTAACAGTTTATTAACAGATAACAAACCATGCCTATTTATTAGATGGATAGAATTCAAAAAAAATTCTGAAAGTCTTCCTACAGACTACAGCCAGTGATATTTTCTTCAGCTCCAGGGACAGAAGCCTAAGTTTTTGCCTCTGAAAAAGCAGTGGTCTATCCTGTACTCTACAGGTGTTTAATTTCCTGTGCAAAGATGGTAGACACTTCCTGCTTAGAGATTAAATTACAATTCTGTCACATGGAGCATTTTTTTCTTCATTAGAAAAAAATAAATATTTTCATATTTTCATATTTTTCAACTAAAGTATAACTGGCTACCCCAGAAAGCAGAATGTTTTCAAATTCTCATGTAAATTTTGCAAGCATTTCTATAATGGTCTGAAAGGTCAGGTGTCATATTTGCACCCACTGAACATATATTTTTCAGTTAAAAACATATAACGTAGCAAAAACAACAATTTCAACTCTGACCAAACAATTCTTTAATTCAGTATTCCTAAAAGATAAATATGACAGAAAATCAATTTCAAAGAGTGACATAAATGTGGTATCACTCGTATTAATAAAATATGAATTAGCTTAAAAAGTAAAGCTACAAATTACATAATTTAAACATGTATCAATGGTAGGCAATTTTTCATTTTAAATATATATATATATATATATATATATATATATATATATAGTGTCCTCAAGCTAAAATTATTTGAATAAATATATAATTGTATTACATGAAATAATTAACAGAAATTTCCTATAAGGTGACATTTCTTAAAAGAACAGAACATTAAGCAACCAAAATGATTAACCGAAGAAATAACAATTTTCTTCTTGAATTTGTCTTACAATGATTCATGATAGAGCTTTTCAGATGATAAGACTAAAATTTATTTGTTGGTCTAGTATTAGTCTAAAATTAGGCTAAATACAAGTCCAGAATGGCCACTAATCTACAGACTAGTACTTATTTATTTACAGTAGGCTTAATTCAAAATCCATCAGAATCAATAGAAACACTCCCACACCTTTTACCGTACCTCTTTTACAGACAGATCACCTTTCATGATATCGTTTATAGATCATTTTTCCCATTGAAATGCTAAGTGTTTTAAATTATATGAGAGAGAAAAAAAATAATCATGACTTAATATCTCTAACTAATTTTGGAAGTATAAAAGGGAATTTTTTCCTTAAATATTTAGTAAATAACTAAGAACAGTACTTATATTTTTCCAACATTAGTGTTAAAATATAATTCGTTAGTAGCTAGTAATTAATCACTGGCAAACTAAGTCCATGAAACCAGTGATTACTAAAACTGAAAAAGGTACAGGACTAGTTGGTTTAGATACACAGTCTAGTAGTCTTACATTCTTACAGAGGAGTGTTGTTTTCATAAGTGTAATTGTTTTCATAGTTCAATAGGTATTTAGAAATAATGGCATCTTCACTTCCACTTCATAAAATCGAATTATGGAAATGTAGAAGTAAATTTCACAAAAGCCTCAGATTTGTGGCAAATTATTAAATTTTACAGTAAGAAAGGGAAAGTAAGTTTAGATTTTCATTTTAAAAATCAAAAATAAATTCAGATTGGCCAACATTTTTAAAGCAAAAAGATACATATAGATCCTTGGATGTTTATATCAAATCAGTAGTGTACAGAAAAGCATGTAATGTTTGTTTTTATATGGTTGCATCCGTATTTCTCATTTAAGGTACAACTGAGCAACAACTAATATTACTTTGTTTTGTAATTACTACAGAATATCTACAAGTATATACAAAATATCTATAAATATTACAAAAATGCAAAAATATCTACAAATTAGACAGCTAACATATTACTATTCGAAGAGTGTTGCCATTCTTAAATCATTAGTATTGAAATCATTCCTGAGGAATCTGATTCCTGTGTACGCCTGGCCTCTGGCTAGGGCAAACAGTTAACATTAGTTTTATCTTCTCAGCAACAGAAAAGTACCATGACAGAAGAAAGTACTCATGTACCAGATCAATCTGTCATTATATGCTGTTCAAAGAAACTCTTCCTTATGGTCCCTTATTAAATAAGCACACTGCGTCTAAAGCAAACAATTTCTCAGCTCTCTAAGAGGTGACTGTGTCAATGTGATGAAATGAAAAGAACATGCTACATGTTGCCAGGGGACTTAATGACAAAAAAAAGCTGACCCAGCGAATGTAGTAATATTGAAAAGTCTTTGCTGAGAAATATGAGCACCAATGTAATGCAAAGCAATAACATCAGAAACCGGCAGTAGATATGCATGAGGCATTGGAAAAGGAGATATGCTTCCATCCTTCCCCCACAGTTGCTCCCACCTGCTCCCTTTTCAGCAGCACCAGCTGTGCCAGATATGTTCCCTCCTGATACAGGCCTGCTGCAGTCATGCAGCTGCTCAGCACCCTTCTCCTGCCCCATTTAGATAGGGGCTGCATACATCTGGGTCCCATACATTAGAATACGCAGCCTGGTGCTCTGTTGCACATTATGATATCTGTTATTGTCTCAGAGCTTTAGGGAAATAAAAACCTTAGCAAGCATAGGAATTGTTATGCCAGTCAAGTCAGTGATTCATCAAACTAGTTCTGTCTTTATTGCTGGTTATTACCAGAAAAAGCAAGACATCCTTTGTAAAATAGTTATAATCTATCTAAACAGAACACTTTTTGAAGATCCTCATCAAAAAGGTTGTCTCATGATTAGAAGCAGGAGGGTTTATATCTAAATTTATTTTGATTTTGGATTAGTTTTCTTCTTCATCCTTAGAAATCTAACACTCGGTGCTGTTATGGCCTATGTGAATGTTGACCCGTTTTATAAAAACAGATACTTTACAGTGATGACATCAGGTAGTAATGAGTTTTACAGAGTAATCATACATCTACTGAAAACATCCTCTAAATTCCAAGGAAAAACCTTTACCTACTAATTTAAATATGGCTGCTCATCCTTACGCAGCTCCAGTTTGTGTATTTAAGCCAATGTGCTTTGTTTGTACAACACGTTACTTAGTGTGCTCACATTTGTCCTAAACATTAGCAGCCATTTTTTTTCTTTAACTTCATATGACAGCTTTTCTTGTGTTATACTTTATTCTTCTTGTTAATATCTACAGTTTGCCTTCTCTATGCCCATCTTTTTTTTAACATGGTAAGGAACAATGACTACTGGCTTACATTTGAATAGTACTATAGATTTGAATAGTGATTCAGAAGCATTTATAGTTGAAAATATTACATAACATGTAATTTCCATTTCTTTTTCACCCCAAAATAATTTCACTGAAAATGTTTACAGTTTTGATTTCTGCAGTCAAATGCATAAAGAGGTGTTTCCTACCTTTCATTTTGCTTTCCCGCAAGACCTCTGACAAGGGAAGAAATGTATAAAAATACTAGAAACTTATCCCAGTATAGGAGAGAGTAAAAATTTCTCTGATCAGTTTGATATTGATATTTCCAATGTTTCTTACCTCTGTTTCTTTGTCTCACAATATTCTGCTTTCTTTTTGGTCCTTAAATGTAAAGCAGATGTTTTTTACTGATATGGTCACAGAGAAGCTTAGCTCTCTTTCCTGAGTCTTATAGCTAATTTAGAGATCAGTGAATAGTGTCAATCATCCATGTATTATTCTTTCCAAACTGTACAATAGTAACATGACACAACTTCTTAGAGGAGCTAGTTCATGAAAAGTTGAAATACAAAATATGGTTTTATGTCTCAGCAGATAAAATATAAAATAAATTACCTCTTTTTGCTATCTTGAAGGGTGCTTTATAAAAACGGATCTTATGTATTGAATGAGAAAATGGTAATAGTTTTATAGGAAAGTTAGAGAAGATTCCACCTTGGCAAGAGGATTTAAAAATAAAATATGCAGGCTTCTGAAAAAAAATAAGGTGAGCAATACCTACTGGAACTACCTACCTCATGATCCTAAATATGATGGATCTATAACGGCATACTTTTTTTCAATTTCAGTCAGAAAATTTGGATCTGAGGAAGGGATCCCTAAGAAAAGTCCCATAAACTGAGTTATGCAGTAGTGCAAAATAGATAGCCTCTTCTGGTCTAAAAGGGTTGACTTGATATAAAAAAGCTTGATCAAGTTACAATGTGGGAGATCACCACATTAAGTGGGAAGTAAGATTATTTAGAGAAGATAAGTTTTTCACAGTATTGAAGGTGAGGACCAGAAACTCTCCTTGAATGTGTTGTAGGAGGAGAGGCAGCTAGCAGAGGGATTAAGGAGACGATTTATTTCACCTGCCTTAAGTCTAAACTGTCTAGTCTGCCTTTCACTGTTGCTAGAAAGTAAGCACTGAGTGTACCTCTCTCCCTCATTGAGTTACAGGAAGAGCTTGGATGACTAGCTTACCACAGGCACCAGAGAGAGGTGAGTGCAATCTCATCCCAAAAGGGGACATAATAGATCAGAAAGATAGGATGGAAATGATATCTGAGCATTTTTGCTTTTGTAGATCAAGGAAAATATGGAAAATCATACACTGTCATAGAGCAGGAAGAGATTCTAACCATTAGTATCAAAGATAAAGAACTTAAGGAATCTTGGTTTGCTTTAAAGATTTATATAACTCATCTCAGAAGGAAAAGGCAAAAGACAAGAATGGCAGAAAATATGATGGCTGGTTCAAGAGAAAATAGGGGCAGTTGACAAGGTTTAGAAAGGAGCTGAGCTTGAGCCATATTGAGTTCATGCTGAGTTCAAAACGTAGAATGAGAAACATCAGAGAATTTTTGTTAAAATACAGATCAGGCACAAGGAAGGAACACGAAGGAATAGTATGGCTTTGTATTTTTACTTTAAGAAAGCTGTGAGAAGAGAGCACATTATGTAAAAAATAGAAGTAGAGAAGAGTTACAAGCCAAAACCACAGTCCTAAGTAATTCCTAAATGAAGATATGGTTATTCTGCACCTATGTCCACAGAGGCAATAGTATGGAAGACTTGGAACAGTAACTTATGTACCTTCGCTGTGTTAGTAAATTGCCCACTTATAACTTCTGAGGAGTCTCCGTTTCTATTTCCTCATCACTTACTAAGCAAAATCAATGGAGTCAGACATGCCTCTTGCAGGTGAGCCCAAACGATGGTGAAACCAGAGAGGAGTTGCAGGTTTCATTGAAAGCACGGGGGAAAACTTTTTAATTTCAGTGGAGCAAAAAGCAAATGCTACTTTTCCAGTTCAAGTCGTCGTCTTCTTTTCATATTTCTGCTCCTAAAAACTAGCTACTATCCTTTATAAAAGCCTTATTACCTGCAATTAGAGCTTTGAACAGGTTAAGAATGACATCATGAGGTTATTCATTGTAAAGGAGTAGGGAACTGTTTGCAGGACAGATTAACTCCACTCTAAATAACAAATATAGCCTGTTAGTAGCTACTCGATATATTTTGTTTAAAACAAGAGTTTAGCAAAGGAACTTACAGTAATGGTGTTTGGGGTCTGCACCTGAATAACATCTCATACGACTGTTGGAGGGCCAAACCTTTTTCTGCGCCCCTGAAATTTTAACGGTTTCGAGGTAGCTACTGATATCTACAATTGCAGCTGAAATAAATTTTCTTTCTTCAGAAATTTCCTTCTCCCTGCTACAGTTCCTGACCTGGTGTTGGTCATATTTACATAGCCTCACTTTGATATAAGCTCAAAAATATCAGTCCTGTCAAGAGGACCAGCTCCTGGGGCAACTCAGGTCATAGGGGCCCAGTTCCGCAGTCTACTCTCAGGCAGATTTATACAACAGCTTTTCCCAACTACAGACTGGGATGTATAAAGGGAATTTGATGCCTCAGGTGAATGATTCCAGTGTATTACCCATCTACAGCTGCCTGGAAGTGCTGTGGTCTCATGTTAGTCAGAGGACAGATTTCTCCTACGGCTAAGCAGTGCACCAGGCTGTGCCGAAGATCTGAGTTTGGTGAGATCAATAAACATTAGTGTATATACTGTATATACAGCTCATGCATGCGTGTGTGTGTGTATATATGTACATACTATAATGTGTTATATGTTATGCTATGTCCATACTATAACATTACAGGTAATGCCATAGGTATGAAACTTCACCTGAATTTTTGCTGTTCAGAGGCCCCTCTCTTGATCCCTCAAGTACACAGGCGGTGAACAGCTTTGGAAGCTCCAGATTATTAAGGACTAGATGGTAATTTGCATAAATTCATACCATTATCATATCTGAGTACTTATGGAAATAAAATTCATAAATTCATGTTAGTTCAGTCAATATATTTGCCTAATTAGCTATCCTTGTTAGTTTCCATGTTGCTATGGTAACAAATCAGTTTCAAAGAGCTTTAGCTTCATCTCTAGTTTCACTGACACTGTCCAAGTATTATTTTCTTATTGGCCAAAATATCTTGCTCATCTTTCTTTCTTTCTTGACTTTTTTTGCCATGTCCAAGCATTACTTTTCGCAAAACAACTCACAAGCAATAGAAGGAATGCACACAAGATGCAGAGAAATCCCACACTATTTCCAAACAGAGCATTTTCAAGAAAAAAATGCATGGATTTATCATTTTTGGAGAGATGCTGACAAAGTAACTAGCATGGTTGCATTGAATCCTTTGCACTGAAACACTATAGCTCAGCTACATATTATAGCTCTTCTACTGCTGACCTCTAGAGAGTCTTCCTTAATTGAAATGATGGGATGCGTGCATTTAGAACAATAATCTATATTCCAATCTATATTACCATGACTAAGTAATTACACTGGGCACTGTTTATATAACAATTACTTCCATGTTATAGTCACAGAATTTCAGTTTTCTTGTACTTTGGATTCCATATTTAAAAAAAAAAAACAAAGAGAGGAAGAGCATAATTTTTATGTGTTTTTTTAATCAAATTTTTTGAAAGATTTTGGATCATGATTTCTTATTTGAGAAAGGTCAGGTACTTGAAAATTTGCAGATTACTAGAAGCTCCATTTTAGATATATTCAGTATCAATATATGTTTAGATACAGGACTTTGATTCAGACTCTTAGGTAACTAAAATAGCTAAGATAATATTTTAATCATAAAAATAAAATATTCAAGACTTCAATCAATCGTCATCTAATAAATTACCACTGATAGCAATGAAATACTGTTTATGCAAAGACTCATTAAAGACTTTCTTCTCTTCATTTAAGTTATTGAATGCCTTTGATGAAAATTAAATTTCAAAGTACATAGATTTCTAATTAAGTAGAAACTATTTCAATGCAAAGATTGTTCTTGTTTAAAGTAATCATTTTCCGTATACTAGTGTAACCATAAAAACATATACAGAATTCTACAAGTTGTTTGGTGAAAGCCAAATGGAATTCAAATTTCCTGATTTTCCACAACTTTTATTTTTGGTCTTTGTTTCAAACAAAACAAAACACCGTCTTCGCCCACTTCCCTTCATACTTGGTTTAACCTATAATTCTCTTACAGTCAATGTTATCATAAATGATATATAGTAGGATTAATCTGATGTAACTTTAGGCAAGTCAGTGTTAGGTAAATAATCTAAACTAATCATGTAGACTTCTACCTCTTTGGGAAAGAGATGCCTACCTCAGAAGCCAGTTTCCCATCAACCCCTAATACCTATTTGAAGATAGAATGCCTGTCTTTACTGACTAGATCATGGGCTTGAACAAGCCACTTTACTTTTAAACGGCTAAAATTAGGTTATTTGAAACCTCCGTATGGAGTCTACAATTGATCTCATTAGTTCATTATGGCCTGTAGATGATGTTATGCCAAAGAGTAGTTATTCATTTTATTTTTAAACATATCTGCTAGTTTAACAGACAATCAGAAAACAGTAGCAATCTAAACTCAGCAATGGATTCCGTTAGCCATTCATCAATGTACTTTTGATATACTTAACTTTTTGTACTAACCTTTTTGTACTAACAAAGTAATCTAGAAGGGGAAGAGCACCCAGTATAGGCTGAGGAATAATCCTCTAACCTGTCTGTTATCTTAGATATGAGTACAGAGAGATCTGAGTGCAAAATATCTTTGCAAAGCTTTATATATCGCATTCAGTGGCCTGAATTAGCACTGAGAATGTACATATATTTATGGATATCTCGTTAAAACTTGTTCAAACTGGGTAACACTATGTCTACTCCTGCAGCCAGAAAGGATTAGGTATATTCAGACTACTTGTTTTCAGAGTATCTACAGTAATATTTCTATCCTTTGGAAAGGAGACTTTAAAATTAAAGCTGGATGATGGTAAAATGGTAAATTAAATATTTTATCAATGTGGAGAAAAGATTCATATTTCTTGTATCAGTGAGATAAATCAGAGTGACATATCTACCCTAAAAAGCTGATAATATGATCTGAGTCTGATGGTCCTGGACATTTATTAGCCTTGTATTTCTTCAACTGGCAAATTGTTCTGTCTGTGCTTCCTGGAACAGACACAAAACAACTAACCACTCAAGCTCATTACATTATTACAGCTAATAGTAACTTTCATTTTGCTGATCCAGCTAGCCCAGAAGTTTAATTTTTACTGTTTCAAAGAAACCACAGCCTATTAGTAGGAACTAATCAGCTCTACAAATACTTCAAAAATGGACTTATTGAACAGCATGAAGATAAGTGGAAGTTCTCTGCTTCCTTTGCTTTTCTTCCCCTATAGTTTATATTAGATGTTTTTGCATTCTAGTCTTCTCATAGGACTAATAATTGAAAACATCCTCCCTACATGGGAGCAATTTTCTCTACTGGAAATATTAACAAAAAGGAAATTTCAAGAAGGCCAGATGCCTTCAAAGCTTTCCTGTGTGCAGCAGACCTCTGGGAAATGTTGCCTGTGCTCAGCTTAAATGAGGGAATATTTCAGTTTTAGTGAACACGACATGTAAAGAAAAAGCAGCATAGATGTAGAGTATGATTTCTGATCCATTCCAGTCACATAGTAGCTACGGGTGTCAAATTTCTAATGCTTTAGTTCTGACTACAATTTGCAACTTAAATCCCACAAAGCAACATGAGCATTTTCATTATTGGTGCACTGGGTAATGCTTAAACATCCTTACCAGTCTGGCCTGCAGCAGAGTCAAATTGACTTTCTGAAGTAGAGCTTTCTGCATTTTCAGAAGTTGCAGGTAATCTAAGATTAGGTTGATCCACATCACTTCCTTCTGGTTGTTGCTGATCAGACCCAGCAGAGCTAAGAAACAAAAGAGGCTTGCTCTGCTGCCCCGCTCCCTGGTAGTGAAAAACAGGGTGCTTTTGATTCTCTTCTCCAAAATGGGGACTAAAAGTCTCAAAGGATCTTCCCTGCTTGTCAACTTTCTCCCTTGGCTTCAGAATTTTCTGAAAAAAAGTGCCACCTGCCTTGCCATTGTATTTGGGCCCATGATTAAGCAAAGGACCTTCGCTCAACAGGTTTTCCAACTCTTCCAAAGTTTGTTTAGAAATTCCAGGTGCCCCCACAAAGGGCTCTCCAGTACCGCTTCCTTGCGTTGCTACAGAACTGTCAGGAGAACTTGCCTGTGTCATACAAAACTTGGCTGCTTCTTCTGTTCCCCCACATTCATCCTCTTTATTCTCTGTCTCTGTCCTGTCAGTGTTTCTTTCTCTATTTGGTATGTTGAAGCACTCAGCTTTCTCTTTGTCACTTGCAGGTAGTACTTCCACAGGCAGATCCATTTTAGCTGGCGTATCTATTTCCTTGTGTATTTTTTCATTCATTCCTTTCCCAGTGTCAGCATTTTTCTGGATTTCTGCTGTTCCCCGTGACATGTCTTCTTCCATGTCACTGCCAATATGGCAACTGTCACTACACCCTCTGTCTTTTTGTACTGGAGGAAAACTAGCCAGGTTTTGAAGAGTCTGATCTGATGATGGTGGTTCTGAATGACTAGTGGTTCCTTGAAGATGATACAAATTTAGGATTTTTGAAGAGTTGGACAGCTCCATTTTCTCATTTGCTAATGGAGGAACATGCTTTGCAGTACCTTTGACTCCCTTTTTCTTTCTGAAACCACATATATTGTTGCCATCAGCTTCATCGTTGCCACTTCCAGATATGTTCTGCAATGAGTAAAAAAATACACAACCAAATAATGTGCATGAATGAAATAGAACAACAGGGGAATGGAGTGCCACCACCAACAGCATTTACCCTGTGGAGCTTCCATTATTTCTTGCTCATGGAGATCTCTGGAAAATTACTTACTTAATTCTACTATTTGGATAATATTGCCTTGCAGAATTCTTTTTCTTAAGTTGTAGAAAAAAATAGTAAAAGATCCTTTCTTAATTGAATTTTTAGGTAGATTTAGTAGATCAAAATATAAGACAATACACACCGTGTGACATCATTTGTCAAGCAAATATGCCCTTTAAATGTGGAAAAAATGTACTTCAGTAAATATATTTATTTATATTCATGCTCATATTAAATGCATTTATATTTATAAACGAAACATCCTAAAAACACAGAACACTGGCAATCCGTATGGACACAGGGACCGAAACCTGAAAGAAAAAAGCAGCTTTTAAAAGAATTTCAGATTCTAATTTGGCCAAATAACTGCACATGAACTCTCAAGGCAGTGGTCAAAAAGGCAAACCTGTGTTTGGATGTGTAAACAGAAAAGAATCAGAAGACAAAGTTTATCTTTATCTATAGCACTGATATGATTTAGACTGAAGAGCTAGGACCAGATTTTAAAATGCGTATACAAAAATACAGAGATGACAGTGCAGAAACAAGCTGCAAAAATGAATCCACTTGCATTAACGATAATAATATCAAGAAATGTCCGGATGATCTTCCCTTCCAAAGGTCCTGGAGTGAATAATCTGATGGTGATAAGGAAAAGAAGAAAGGACAGAAAATTAAAACCAGTTATATTCAAAATTTTTAAAGGGCACAGATTTTTAAATTGTGAGTGATTAATTATTCCACAAATTACCAAGATAAGAATTGAATTCTCCATCTCATAATGTCTCTTAATAAAGACTCTGCAATATGGTTTAACCAAAATTTAAATCATTGGATAGCCGATCACAAATTGTTATATTGCTGACATATAGCTACTGAAGTATGTATTTAAGACTCAGCAAGCTAATCAAAAATCCTTTGTTTGATTGGGTCAGGCTGGAATTAACACCTACAAAATCATTGGGAAATCAAGAGATATCCTTGTATCAGCATCTTCAATATACTGATCATTCTTTGCCTTTTCCCCAGAAACACAATCTACACTCTCTCCAATTTCTGAATTTTCAAAAGAAGTACAGATCTGCACAAAAGCAAACGGAATGGCAATCTGGTTAAGGCAAAAGAGATTCTCACTGGCACATAAAAGCATTTAGAAGAAAAGGCAGCAGCATCTAAGGCATACATGGAAGGTAGCAGCCACATGGCTTCCATTAAGATCATTAACACTTTCCTTTTTCTATATTATTCCTCCCTATTTTCTCATTATGTTCACCCATTATGCTATTTTCCATCATTATCTAGTCAAAAAGGCATATAAGTTCTCTCCTAACATAGAGCTCACAAAAATATTTTCTAACTCTCTACCTTGCTTTGAATTTCTGTAATGTGCTGCACTTAATATTGCTTTAGGCGCTCACCTGTGAATTCCTATCAGCGTGGAAGGTAGCTGACTGCCAGCTCTTTAGGTACGGGAAGCGACTCTGCCTAAAACTCCCGTGCACGTATCTCAGTAACCACTTGCTTATGATGTCTACGTGGAATCATATATGGTTACTGTGTCATACAGAATAGAAACTTTTGCTTACCTTGTTTTTAATCCTCACATTTTAATTAATCTCTTTCTTCATCAAAAAGCTTTGGTGTATTCTCATAAAATAACATTTGGTGTATTGCTGACCCCTTTGCACATTCACCTATGCAGAGTAGGCCTAATTCTTACAGCTCTGCATCATTACAGAATATGAATATAATGAAGCAACCCTCCTGAATAATGAAGCAACCAAAAATTAAGAAGCATTTTAACACCGTCATTAGTAATACAAGAAAGTGAATGAAGCTGCAGGAGGAAGAGCGGGAGTAGAGGAAGCAGTGTCTGCGAAATGGAAAAACTCAAATCAATTTGAAATTAAAAAAATGTTTCAAATTAAATTTCTAGATCTATAAAGAAAAATTTTCGAAAGAGAAAGAAGAAAAGAGAGTTCCAGCTATGAAAACTATAATCATGAAAGATCATATTTTTTTAATGAATTTATGAAAATATTTCCTCTAATACATTTCATGGCAGAGATTGCAATCATTAAAATATGTGGATTTCCTCTTTATGAAGACTTCAGAATTCCTTTGTTTTCTTTGAAGAACTTGAAACCAATAACATATTCATAACAACATCTACATTCTGTATTATAATGCATTTCCATATTCTCTGATCAAAAATAACTATTGAAAAATTGGAATGGTAAATAACAGGGAGATGCATGACCCAGCTCTGGCCTTACATCCTTATTGTAGATCTCTGAAAAATATTCAGCATAATGACTGAATGAAAGCTGAGCACACCTTTAAAGTTGTGTATAATACTCACACTCTGTGGTCAGAAAAGGAGTAGTTTGTGTATCAAACATACAATGTCGGAAAACTGCCTGTTTACATAATTAGCCATCCAAAATGCTTTCATGAACACAGGTTTTCTATAGCCACATTATAATCCCTGCCAAAACAAATTCCTTCTGAATAGAAAAGAGCAGGACAAGGACTGACCGCTTGTAAATTTGTTCATGAAAACATTCATTTGTAGTAGAACATTCTAATTGCTAACAGGGGTATGGTACTCTGCAAAGAGCTTATTGTCCCTAAAGAAATTGAGTGTGCTACCTCATTTTTATCATAGATGTGAAAGGGGAACTGTACCTCCTGTGCTTAAGCAAAAACACTGAACATTTTTACCTTTAAAGAATAAAGAATCTTGCATTTATGCAGAGAACAACCTATGTATTACTTAAGATCCTCAACACAGGTCACACTGAAACTTTTTCTTTGCCTCTGCATAAGAATTTCTTCACTTATAAATAAATTTAAACATGTATGGACTTTCACGTAGAAATCCTTTATGGTATTTTCGGCAGTGAATTAAACAGAGCTACATTTGTTGCAAGGTACAAACACAGCATTCTTGCATACGAAAGACAGGCATATTCATGAGTTCTGATTCTGTGATTCTGAGTTATGACACAGGCTTACTGCCTAGTAGTTTATGTGGTGCCTACCATCAGAAAAGGTCTAGTACCTGAGCACAGAGTGGAAAGCACCTGGGTAATTGCAATTGTTTAAGAATTCTCTCTTTAACTTTTTGTTTGTAGAAAGTTCTGTTCACAGAAGAAAGGGAAGATCAAGTAAAGCAGCAGCTTGAAAGGGTTACAGTAGAAGTGAGCTGGATACAGATTGTTCATTTCATGGAGCCATGTGTCCTGCTGCTCAGAAGGAAAAGCAAAACGGTCATGGCATTAACGTGGCAAAGGTAAGTTCTAATTACTTTTTATTTCATTGCTGAATATTGCTACATTTTTGTCACTGTGTGGAAACAATAGCAGGAGATACTTAAGGTACCTGAAGGTTCTTTTTGGTTCTCTGCAAGGTGTGCTCAGGTAAAGCTGGGTAGGAGGATGTAGAAAGAAGCAGGAAAATGGGAAATGGATCCAAAGGGTAGAGGAGTAGGGGATTGTCTCTCCTCCTCCTATACTATGAAGCAATGGAAACAATCTTGGAAATTTTATCCAACATTTGTCTGATGAGTGGCTTCTTTTGGGATCATTCATTTTTTATTTGCTTGCTTTCAAATATTTACTGGCACCCTGAGTCAGAGGTCTTGAAAGCTTTGGAATTTGCTTCTCTTTCCTAGCTTGTGAACATTCAGGTAGTATTTCAAATATTCTTGACAGAAAAATTATGTCGGAAATTTAAACAGTGAAAGCCACATTAATTCAACAAATCTGAAATTTAGATTTTCATTCTAAAACATGTATCTGATGTTAATTGTGATTGATAGGTATTGGTACTCCCCCAAATTCTAACTTCCACCCGAACCTCTTGCCCCAGTGCTGCAATGCCTGCTGGTACACTGATCCCCTGTGGAGATTTGCAGTTGGTAAGGTTTTGGTAGAGGTGTACCAGTCCAAGTCCCAGCATAGCCAGGAAGAGCAAGGATGGAACATACTTAATTTCCCATTATTGACAATCTCAGCTTATATAAATACCAGTTTTGCTTGTGTTCAGCAGATATCTCATGTCTCACTTTGGGTGCACAAGAGTCTGGACGTTTGTGACTATTACCAGAACAAAATCATCAAATTACAGACAACGCGTAAGGGTTACGCTGATGTATTATAGCAGTGTACTAAGGCAGCATGTGAATAACCAGAACACTAGAATATCTTTCCTTTTAGTTCCTTTATGGCAATGGCAGGTGGGAAATTGAAAGAATAGAGGACAATATCAGCAAGCAAATATATCAACACCGCACAGACGAAATTGTTTGCTCTGCTTAACCCAATTACATGCAAGTTCTGGCTTGAGGACATCCTCAAGCTTCTACAGCTGATAGACATTTTATATCTTATGGTAACACAAAAACCATACATATAAAAAAATTTTTCTTAATCAATTTGAGTTTACTTTTAAGCCTTGAACAAGCTCTGAAGTGGAATTAACTATATCATGAAATATAGCACTACAAAAGGTAGTTCATCTGTAAACCTGCCAATCCACAAGCTAAAACAATCAATCTGAGAACATTTGGAAATGTGAAGCATTGCCTTCGGGAGGAAGTGCTGAGAGTTCTGTGTGTGAAAAACAGGTGAAAATTCAAGGCAATTCTTGAACTTTTACCTTAAAAGGATTCTACAGATGACTGAAAATATATCTGTAATGCTGTACAAGACAAACTCAGAGGTTGCAGAGGGATGTTTCTATTTTTCTCCTACTTTTTGTTTGCTTCATGACCTCCGGCAAGACTGCAAACACTACAGGGGTTTATAAAACTCTCTCAGAAATGCATTGACAAAAAGAGATGGGGAAATGAGAAGAAAGCTCACATGATAGCATTTGAAAGGAAAAAAAGGACAAAGAGAAAATAGTTTAAAAGATTCCCTGAGTAATCGTAAATGAATAGCTGCAAAAGGAGTTCTACCACAGCAAAAAAGGTGAAGGAGGCAACTATGCAGTGGTAGCAGGAGCTATTGTACAGCTAATCAACAAAAAAACCTAATGTTCTTGCTACTGGATGCATGCACTTAGCAAAATGCACTGGCTTCTCAATCATGTTCTTGTTTTCTGTTTTCTTTCATATTATTAGCCTATTTAACTGATCTTAACTGAATATTAGGAGGTCAAATTGCGATGTTCTCATTCCTCAGTTGTTGCTAAAGATTTGTCAAGGATAACAGATCCATTTTGCAAAAAAAGTCAAGATGTCAACATCTGGTGTTACTAAAAATTAGAAAAACTAAAAATTCCACATAAATAGACAAGTAAAAAATTTAAGTTTTACTAGGTTGAAATTTTTGTTTATGAACAGATAAACTGTTTCACTTGGGTTTGACTTTGTTTTTTTAGCATATAAAACAGTGTTATCAGGTCACCCTTTACAGCTTTCTCGGGCTGGTATGGTCATTTTTAACTGATCTTTTCTTGTAGCAACAAATCTCAGCAACGAGAAGTCAAGTCTTAACAAGAGATGCTCCTTAAGTCCTTACAAATAGTGCACGTAAAACATATATACCAGCATCCAGTTTCTTTCTTTGACTCTTCCTCTGGCAGATGGAAAGAATTACCCTGCAACTTCATACCAGTATCTAGGCAGCAAAGGAGGAGAGGACATTGGAACAAAATGTCTGCTGCTGTAAATTAATGCTGCTTCACTAAAGTCACTGGAGCTACACAAATTTATACCAGAAGAGAATCTGGCCCACTGAATCATACAGAGCCCCAGAGAACAATACAAACATTTCCAGGGGGTAATTCCAGGCACAGAAAGGGATTTTGACTCTCACATGTGCTGCTAGAACTATAAACAGACACAGGTAGTTTGCAAGCTAGAGACATGGAGATCACAACTCGTTGCCAAGATATTGCTGTAACTAATTTCTCTCTCAGTGACCTTGTTTGATTAAATGGTTCTTTGAGAGTGATTTACTGCTTCAAAAATTTCCCAGTGAAGGACCTGCAAGTGGCATAAATATTAGGTACGTCGACTATTTTGCAGTTAGAAAAGCTGAAGTACATACTTGCTATAGGTCACAGGGAGGTGTGTGGTAATGTTAGGAGCAGAAAAAAAGTCTCCTTGCTTCTCTGAAACTTTTAAATACGCTCCAGATTATGTAATGTCCTTCATGTGAAAATGAATGAATGAGTTTAACTCACAATACCTTGCCATTTATTTTCATATCTGACATCTGCCTTTATCCGTTACTCCCATCCAAAGCCTTCATACTACATATGCAATTATTAGATTAGCTTCTCAAGGTCATTGATTCTCATGCTGCTTCAGAGCAGCAGGGTTGTCTTTGTCATGATGGTGAGGTTACTTGCAAATTCTTTCCCTTGGACTATGCCACCCGCACCACGTAAAAATTGCCCTAAAGTAAGATCCAGTCCTAAAATGAAGAAGCTGATCCTGCCTTCACTGCGATTTTAGACCAGAATAGTACACTGGTGGTGTCATCTCCAACTTGTCGCAGCGTAAATGAGATCTAAGAGCAGAATCCATTTAACACTTGATTAATCCTCTGTCTGAAAAATATTTGGAAGGAAAATGGATTTAATGATCTAAAAGACTTTTATATCTAATTTCTGTGACTCATTTGTTATACAAAGACGGTCCAGGAGGCAGTCAGTGACTCAAAGTAGGTGTATCTCTGGCGTATAAAGTATTCATTTGTTTGCCTTGATAAAAACGTCTAGTAGCCTCAGGAAGTCTGCCTGCACCATTATTCCAAGCCACATTATATCTTTCTCATTATTTTTAATGAGATACTTCAAATTTATTTCATGTTTTCACAATAAGATCTCCTGCACCCTGTTCAAAATAACAAGTAAAAATCCACTTTTACTTTATTAAAAGTTTATATTGCAACTTGAGGATCAGAATCTGTTTTAAAATACACTCATACAGAATCTGAGTAACGCCGTTTAGATCAGTAGAACTACTCAAGAGAGTCACTTTTTAATTCAGATCAAATCCTGGTCCACAAACTACAGTTCTTTCATTTACATTAATGAAGCCAAACTGGTTTCCCACAAGTGTTAATGGGATCACATTTTTGAACTCTATTTCTGTTACTTTTGATAAATTTATAAATGGAAGACATAAGAAGTTAAAATGAGTCAGATGGGCTTTTCTAAATTAAACGTGTTTATAGGCTTATACAATAAGTCTTTCTTTGACCTGCATCTGATTCAGAATAAGAATTGCATGCTCAGTACACATGTATGAAGAGCCTTGCACACAAACTACAATGAGGTATCAACTCACTTGAAATTTTGGAGATGCAAAAAGTATTTTATATCAGTATGTTTGTTTGGAAATCATTCACAATCAATTTCTTACCTGCTGAGAGACATCTTCTTTTTTGTCCATGTCCACTTCATTCTCGTTCAAGTCACAATCAGAAATGGCCTAGTAAAAATCTAGTAAAAACACATCCCATATTTATAGCCAGAGTTACAATAAAGGTTAGTTAGAACAGAATTGCTATAAAGTTCTTTTCCCAGAAGGCCATGGCAGATGATGAACCATAAAGAGCAACCCTAATGTGTCATGGCCAAGAGCACAGTTTTCTGGAACAGTGTTAAAAGTAGTAAACTGACAAACACACATTATTAGCTGACTGCCTGCCTGGAAACAAAGACAACTGAGCATAAAACTGTTTTGCTCAACTTTTTTCCTCACAAAAGGTTTTTGTCCTGTAATGAACCATTTTTATTCTGGAATAGAAGCTATTGTCAGTCTCCTTAGAGGAAAAACCTATATTGGGCATTATAACAGCAACTTATTATTGAGGCACACGGACAGGAATTTGAAAGGCAACACACATTGCAAGGACAGCACATAGCACTAGCCTGTTATTCCACGTGCTTGTATGTTGCTAATTAATACTGGAGGATGTGGTTGTATTAGAATTGGGGGTGTCTTTTTTTTGCATCAGGCCTCTAAAAGATTTCAAAGATTAAATAGCTAAGCTTGGCTTTGTTATACTTTTCTATTTATCAGATTTAGCATGAATTCAAATGATTATGTTTAACTGACATTTCATCTGTTCAAGTCCCTTTAGCTGACATAACATTGGAGGAGGAGTGTACTACGTGCACTTACAGCAGGACCCCTGGCAGCTGATCACTCAATAAATTGATTTAAATATCACATTAAGAATAGCATTTAACCCTGGCAAAACTGCAGCTTCATTAATTTCTTACACTTTTTAAAAATGAAAATAAAAAATTGAGTTTGTTAAAGATAATTCATAAAAAGAATGACTATGGGTTATGAGCTACAGCTCACAAAAATCTTGGGCATCTTCAGTGGAATTTAGAAATAGGAATGCTCAAGTCCACAACTGTCATTCTGAAAATCCTTCATCATCTTGAAGGCACTGAAAGGCCACAGCTCTTAACTTTGTGACCGCAACTGCTTAAGTCCTGTTATTACCCCTGTTCTGAACTCTATCGCTTGTCCCAGACAGAGCAGGTCAACAACTGGTTAATTCCAGAACTGTATTACTATTCCATAAACAGGCTTTCTTTTAAACACCTGACATTCTGTCAAGCAGAAATTAAAAAAGGAACACCTAGCACACACTGGTAGGACTGTGCTCCTGAAAGACAGACGGGATGGAAGTCAGCATTTTGCTTGCAAAATGCTACTCATGACAGTGAAGCCTGTGTTCAGAATACTTTTTCTAAAAAATTGCCCTCAGACTGTCATCCTGCAACAGTTACCACAATTGCACAGATCCCTTTCTCAGGCAACTGATAGATGCTACAGACCTGTAGCTTGTCATGTGGCAGAGCTGCTTGTCACTATGCTTTGATTAGCTGTGCCAAGAAGAGAGCACTTCTCAGTAGGATTGCTTAGAGAAAATACTGCGAGAAACCAGAGGCCAGATAGAAACAGGTCTCCTGGCTCTCCAGCTTTTCATTTTGAATGCAAGCCTAATAAACTTCAGCTCAAAGTTTGAAAAAAGATACTCCTCAGATAAAAAATCTCATTCATCAGAGCAAGAAAAAATTATTCACAATGAGGGTGGTCAAACACTGGAACAAGTGGCCCAGAGAGGGTATGGAATTGCCATCCTTGGAGGTATTCAGCACTTGACTGAGCAAGGCCCTGAACAATCGGATATAACCTCAAAGTTGACCCTGATTAAGGTGGTGGAGCAAATCTGATGACCTCCAGAGATCCCATTCAACCTAAATTATTCTATGATTTTACACCTGATTCATTCATTCATATTTTTTATTAATTTTCACTACATTTTTGCAAGTATGAAGCATCTCTATCATGCTTTCCATTCTATTTTACTCTATTCTGCTAAAAGTCTGTCACAGGAAGACACAGGAAGACAGTTAGGATAAACTATGCCTTAAAGAGAGTACTGTTTGAGACATCAGTCTTGAAAACACTGTGAACACTTGAAAACAGTGATGAATAATGTTTTCACTAGCACGGGAAGGATAAACTGTTCCCATCTCAAGTGCACATTAGATTCTCCTAAAAAATACTATCTCATTTTGTTTTGGTTTCTGGATAGAGTGAAATACGAGAAGGATAGTATTCTCTACCAGTACATGTTTATGAAATGCTGCTGAGTTCTGTAGAGCTATGCTGATCAGAAAAGCTGAGAATCTGATCCAGAAACTGATGGAAACCCATCCACACGCACCATGACACACAGAATATAGCATAGACAGTAGTTTGTTCAGTAATTTCCCCCACATCTCCCACCTTCACAAAGAAAATAAACTCAGCCAATTCTATCGTTTCTGCACAAGGAATATTCTTGTGTTTGTAAAGAATTTGGCATCTATATATGGATTCAGGAATAAATTTTCTCTCACTAAGCTTTTTTCAAAACTTGCTTTCTCACAGACTTTTTGTATTGCTTTGTAAAAACAAACTTCCCCACAATCTTTCCCCCAAAAAAGTTCCAGAGACAAGGGCATCCTCGAGGGAGATGAGAGGGAGAAGTATTTTGTTAGTATCTGGTAGAGGGAAGGGAAGATAAAATGAACAGGATCATGTTTATTTTGAATATATCAATGTGTTCTGCTTGAGAGGCTTTTCTCCTAAAAGTAGGCATACTGTGAATGATAGAAAAGTTGATAATTTTACAGAAATTTGGTATACCTAATTGTAGTTGACTGTGCCTAGAGTGAATGGCCACCATTACATGAGATGTAAAGTTAATTGGCCTAGAAAATGAAGACAGGCAGAAGACTCTGTTTCAGAGTCTCCTATAAGTGATGAATTCCAGATCCTTGGAAACCCAGTGTAGCAGCTACTTTGGCCACCAAAGAAAGAGTCAGTCTGAAGTAATGACTACTGTTAGATCAGGGAAGCACCTATGAGAAACATCCTTGCCACTCCCATGACACTAACACTGATTCCTGGTGGATGGAGAACCTGAGTAGACCTGCCCTTCCAGGTGTTCCTCTACCAGCTGCCTCTCCCATCTTCTCTCTCCTCCCCTTTTTCCACTTCTTTCGATTATGGAAACACCCTTGCCAGGCTTCAACCCCTTATGTCGTAGCAGCAAAATTCAGTTTATCTTTCTTGCTCAGAAACCTCAAGATGGTCTCAGTCCTAACGTTAACAACATAACATTGTGCTAAAAAATGTTTTTCTAGCTTATACTAGCTATGAAATCATGTTTAACATTGTTATTAGTAAATCCAGCTCCTCAAGGGTGTGTACCGGGTAACCTAATATTTTCATAGATACATGTTCTTTGCAGCATCACTGGACAGGGAGCCTCAAAGACCTGCCCATAAGGGGCGTTCTCTGGACGAGGAGCAGAGACTTACACAAAATGTTCCTTTTCTTTTTAGAATGCACTACTGATAGCATAAGTTTGCACAATTCTTTGATTTAAATATCCTGGGCTTCAGCTGTAGTTTATCAAATATTAATCTAAAAAAGTAGACACTTCATAGAATAAATATAACATATACCAACCATGACAGAAGCAATATCTTAATACTTTAACTACAGATATTTTGTATGCAATGTTTGTGATGAATAAGTGGTAATGAGAAAGTGGAAACTGCTCATTATCTCATTTGTGGCTCTTCAGTAGCTAAAAAAGACATAGTTTCTCTGATGACAGCTATTGCAAAAAATAACTACAGATTCAGGGGATTTCTCTGCTGGCTAGCTGCCAATAACATCTCTGCATATAATTTGCCATCATCATGGTTTAGAACTATTCCTGATTCTAGCTAATGATGTCAAGTTTTTTGCACTTGTTTTCTAAACAAGAGATAAAAATCACAGCTTGTAATCTCTACCCAGTCAAAGTGGTTTTCCAGAAGGGAAAAATTCTTATATATTTTTATTAAAAATTGGTTTAAATAGGAAAGAATCAGGCCTCAGGCATCCACCAGGAGACTCTTTTTTTCCTTATCAGTGAAGGTTACCTTCAGTTTTTAATTTCAGGGGGTCCTCTGAAATGTCTAAATTTTTCAAAGGAAACTTACCAGAACACAGATTTCCTATCTGGGATAGGTCCTACATAGTGCCTGTGGCTTCCCAGGTTGAAGGAAGGGAGGATTACATACCGTGTTCTGCTCATGGGCCTGGAAAAATTCTCAGAATAATTTTATCACTTCCTTTTATGATCTAATTTTTATGGGAAGTAACCATGACCATTTCTAATTCTTGCAGGCATGCCAAAATATGCCTATCCATCCCAGTTGGCTTCAAAGTAGTCTTCTCCTTAGGGATACCTAAAGTAGGTAACTAAAGGTTAACAGAGGAAATGGTCAAATGGAAAATTGTTTCTTCCACTTTCAGAATGTTTTTTTAAAAAGTCATTTTAAAAGCTTAAAAGTAGTAGCATAACATGCTGAGATTTCCAAACAGTTGCCAACCGGCTACTGTTAACTAACATCCACGCTACACTGCACTATACAGCTATACAAGCTAAGATGGATTTTGCATAGACCTATCTCAAGAGCTTTTCATTACAAAGACTCTTGAGCCCCCCAGTTCCTAGACTGGCAATTACATAGCCAGCAAAAAGAGATATTCACTAAGTCTCTTCCTTACCACCATAAAGCTATTAAATGCTGTCCTAACACCTAAAGACTGGCATTACAAACCTAAAAGAGAAATCTGAATGTCAAAATCTCTTTAGGAAAATCTAACCTAATGTGTTCTTTCACCAATAGGATATATTTCTGTTTTTACCCCTAGTCCTGTGCCTTGCCATCATTATAAAATAACACTGTATTTTGTCATGCAAGAAGAGTCTTTTTCTTCTCTCATTCTTCACAATTGACATATTTTTCAGCATCAAAACTTGAAGAAGACTTCAGCCAGTTAAGCTCCAGTTTATATGGCCACCTAGTAGAAAGTACAGAAACAGAAAAATAATTAGAACTTGCTGCCGTACTGATCCTTACTCAGTTACTGTAGCTATCTTTCTGCTAAGCTCTCTTTCAGGATTTTTTCACATGGTTTTTCTTCCAGCACTTTCACAACTGCCTTCACTAAATATGATTGCAATTATCTCATATCCCCGCACTAATTGCCCAGTGCCTCTTTCTTGATTTATACACCTGTTAGGTTGCTAGGCATGCTACTGTGAAGAGCTACTCACTCCACTATTTGCAGATGGCAAAAGGTTGGCATAAATGGTACTCACGGACAAGAAGAGGACTGAAAAATTGGCCTCAGGTGTGTTTAATGAAGTTAAGGTACTTTTTGTATGAATGCCATCTATAAGAAACCTTATCAACAGGTAATAAGCATTTGTTTCTGCTCATAAGGACTGAAATTGTCAGAATTGTTGATTACTGGAAACTGTAACATTATTTCTACTTGAAATGGTGCCTCAGTGTATATTCTCCATCATTTAAACATTAAAGTGAAATGCCAGACATTTTTATACCTTTCCCAGTTCTTGTTCTTTCACGTATAAAATGTGCAAACAAAATATAGGGACCTCTTATTCATTTTATTCCTGAAATCACAGCTGATTTATTTGCTAGACTGAAATTTAAAATTACTGTTCAAATAATAAAGAATCACTGATTAGGAGATCATGAATAGTCTGTCATTCTATGAGTTGAAGTGATATCTTTAAATAAACAGCCAAGCCCTTACAAGTTCATATCATCCCAAATAGGAAGGAATCATTTTTTTCATCCTTTCATTGCTTCCTCTATCTTATTAAGTGACCTGTTGCTTTATTTTTTGCTTTCTTTCTTTGTTAAAAATAGAATTTCTCTTCCACTCTTGATGTCAGGCTGTTCTTCATATATTAAATAGAACTCTGGCCGAAAGTCTTTCCTTGTACATCAGCTTTAACTTACAAGGCATTTTACTTCACCTACTCTTGCATACACCTGTCAGTGAGGTAGAATCTAAAAAACAAATGACAGAATACTGTTACTGGTTTTAGACAGGGGATGAAGAATATTAGATTGGAAACAAAATGAAACCATAGCTAGAACAAGAATTCATGCTCCACTAGCCCTGCTTCATACGCCTTCCTCCCCCTCCTTCACCACCACTGTGGCAACACACACTCCCCTGGCAGTCACATGCCACCGCAAGGCAGATCTTACAGAGGCCAAGCAGTCGCAGAGCTGTGCAGCAGCTAGAAATTTGGGTCAGTCATTTCCCACGCCTCTTTTAGCACAGCCGTACACTAGAAGGCCGCCTGCCTCACTGCATGAGCCCATGCACAGCTTGCCACACAATTCAGTGCTCAGATATGACTGTATCCTGCAATGGGGTCTGGGGATGGAGACCAGCAAGCAAGGCATGAGATACACCTCCCAGTGAACGTTACGGCTGCACTGGCCCCTGCAGACTATAATTAGCAATCTGATGATTAAATTAAAACAGGATAACAATGCTTGAATTTCTAACCCTGCAAAAACTTCATGCAAACATTAGTAACTATATTCCAGTTTTATACAAACATTAGTAACTATATTCCAGTTTTATAGTTATCTATATAAGGCTGTCTAGCTATGGCACGCTCTTTGAGATAAACAGGAAGAAATAGCACAGCAGAAGCACCAACACCATCTCTGCAATAGCTGGGATTTTGCACATTGATCTACCATCCAAATCCCTGGCAGATATAACAGATCGCACTTGACTCATGAACACAAGTGTCACAAGCTGAAATGCTGTAATTACAGATCATTGCATCCTCTGTAAAAGTCCTGCTAGCTCATTCTAGAATCCCACTAATTTGGGATGGCCATGAACCCATGCTAGAGGAAGGTTAGACTCTTACTACTGGCTGTCAAATGAACCATGACCAGTACAACATATCTTGACTCTTGTTATCTAGCATATTTTCCCCCGTAGCTTTTTTCTTTTCCCCAGTCAGTCTTCAGAAGCCAATTCATTTTTTGCCTCGCAAATCCATTCTACCTGAAGAATAGGATAAATTCATTACACTTCAGCTGCCTACAAGTTCCTATGCCTCTTGCCTTTGCCTCTTCTATGCCCTCCAGGGTTTCACAATAAGATACCTATCAAGCCTTCAATTCTCCCTTGGTAACCTAGGCACACAGCCCTGCCTGCTGTAGAGAAAGGAGCAAGATGACATTAACTGCCTTGACCTTCCATTTAGACTTAGGAAGGGAATTTGGGTAGGTTCAACAAATGTCATGGACAGAATCACAGAATCACAGAATGCTTGAGGTGGGAAGGGACCTCTGGAGATCATCTAGTCCAACACCCTGCTCAACCAGGCTCATCTAGAGCACATTGCACAGGATCACATCCAGGTGGGTTTTAAATATCTCCAGGGAAGGAGACTCCACAACCTCTCTGGGCAACCTGTGCCAGTGCTCACTCACCCTCACAGCTAAGAAGTTTTTCCTCAGGTTCAGACGGAACTGCCTGTGGTTCATTTTGTGCCCGTTGCCTCTTGTCCTGTCGCTGGGCACCACGGAGAAGAGTCTGGCCCCATCCTCTTGACACCCTCCGTTCCCACACTTGTGCACATAGCTTCAGATACTTGTACACATAGCTACTTGTACACATAGCTTCCAAGTTCTTCTAGGTCAAAGCAAACAGCAGACTTCAAGCTGCCATTGAAATGCATTAATACTACAATAAGAGGTGCTCCATGGCAGTGTAGTGGTAAAAGAAGAAAGATCCTCCAAGTACAAGAGGAACAGACTGGTCCAACCACCTCGCAGCACACAAATATTTCAGCCTGCTTGGTAGATGACTTGTCAAGTATTTTTGATGAGGGAGTAGTGACTGTTTCATAGTATGGGATCACGCAAATCTCTGAAAGTAATGATGTATTCCACAGGAAAATTAGGAAGCTTAGTACCTATTCTGAGACTGTTAACAATATTCATGCCAGTCATTCTCTAGGTGTGAATTTCCTAATTGCCTGTCCAAAGAGTATGTGTACATGATCAATAAGCAGAAATTAATCAGTTCTACTATTTTAATTTGTTCTTATAAATTCACGCAGCTCAAAGAATTCAACCAAAAACTGCATATTTGCCCACACTGTGCACTTGCTTGTAAAAAAATCTGTAGTACTTGCTAACTTTTGGGTCTTTCTTAGGTTACATCTAGAATCTTAATATAAACTTAAGGGAAATTACCTTTAAGATTATCTCTAGAACAATTTTTAGCATTTAACAGATGAAAAGGATCTCTGCACTGGTTGATTATACTTACTTTAAACCTTTGTGGTTCTGCTGATTAAAATTTGACCTCAGCTTTATTAGCCTGGTTAGCTAGATGCTTTTGATGTGTTTGCACTATTGCACTCTAACCCCAGCCTTCTTTATTTTTATCTCTTCAGTAAATGTGTCCACTTTGAAAACAAATTCTCTTTTACATTATTTCTATACAAGTAACTCTCTGGGCTACCTCTTCTAATCATATATGTTTATTCCCTTTTCCCTAGTAGATTATTTGTGCTGTTCAGTCAGAAAGAAGCACATATTTTTCATTTGTTCAAAAACATAGTCAGCCAGGATACTGTAGATATGGTTTTAATTCAACCTGTGCCTGAATGTATTTAAATGTATAGTTCTCACCTCCATGCTAATTCTCTCAACAATTAGGCAAACAACTGCTGTTGCAACAGGAATGGATGACAAAGGTGCTTAATCTTTCTTGTTAAAATTGTTCCACTCGATGTGAACTGATTATAAATTCATTGTGTCGGATAAAGAGATGTATAAGCATAATTCTGTTTATCACTGGTGAGGGACTCCTCTAGACAGAGGTGCTGAGTTTAATCACTGCCTCAATGAAAATGATACATTTTATGTTGAATTCTTTTCTATCTAGCCTTTATGCCAAGAGGATTTTGAATTCTATTAGCACAGATGGTGTAGGGTCCCTTCCCTTTGAATGGATATTCTTTCACTCCAAGAGGGTTACACTGTGACCTCAGTTGCACCAGCGGAATCCAATGACATCTATAGGATTTCACCTAAATAACTGGGATGACATTAGCAACTATACCTCAAACCAAACGGCTCAGTACTTTTAATGGTTACATTAAAAAAATGCATCAAGGGCCTTTCTCTTCTAGCCCCCATAAACACAGGTCTGCAAGCAGTAAAGGAAGGATAAAAGTCATTCTAGCTATGTTTAGTTTCATTTGGACATACATGGTCTACAAATGCTTTCCTGACTAGGAACAAGAAATCTAAACCAATCAGAAGAATACAGGGGGAAAATGATCACAGTTGTAAAAATGTAACTCATATGACTTTACCTAAAATTAATCTCTGAAATTTAGGTTTTTTTTCCATGGATAACTGAGATTGGAATATGGTTTTGAATTGTCATGTTTTCTTGAATTCCCACAGGAATTCCCCATAGTGTAGAAACATATTCTTATCAACACGGAGAGATATTATGCCAAATGTCACAATAACATTTGCATTTTCATGGTGCCCCAATGCCTTTAGGCAAGACAATTTGAGAATCTTAGCATTCATTTGAGATATATATTTCTAGCTCACATTTTCAAGAAAGCCTTGAAAGCAAGCCAACACAAGAGGAAATATTTTCCTTGAGAGTTTGGTTGTTTCAGGGTGGGGTTTGTTTTGTTTTATTTTTGTAAAGGCATGTGCTATCTAAGCCAGCCTTAATTAATAAACAAAGGTTTGTATATTGTATGTGAAATCACTTATGACTTCATTTCATGATGTTATAGTTCAGACTCTGTCATGCCCAGCTTTGCCACTGATACTAATGGGTCTGCCTCATTTATTTCAGTGACTGAGTCAACACTTTTTAGTCCATTCTGATCTGATCTGCACTGCGGTCTATAGAGCGCAGACCTGACCACTTACTGCACTGCTGCATTAGCTCCTCTGCTACCCACACACCTGAATTTCCTTCCAAGTGAAACAAGGTCAAATGGGGGATGACATACACCTGCTTCTTGTCCTGACATGAAGTTAGGACACTACCAGGAGCATACCCAGCAACTAGGACTGAGTGGCCCTCAGAGTATCTTTGTCCTGTGGTTAGTTTCAGCCAAAAGAGAGCAGTATTAGCTTTATACAGGTTAGGGTAAAGGAGGGTAAATTATAAACCATCTAAAAAGGAGGATTTAGGCAGAAAAGAGGAAACTTAAAACTGTACTGAAGTCAGAATCTATTGGGTGCTATATTCTTCCACTGCAAGTGAAGGTTTCTGTCCCGCATCAGTGTGATAGAGACTGAGAAGAAAACACATCATGTTGTATGTAGAATGAAATCCTTCTCTTGGATTTTACAGACCAGCACCCAGCAGTCTTTGTCCCATAACAGTCATCCAACTATGGAATGGACTGGGTATTGTAAGCAACATATAAACCCCTGGTCAAGTTGGCTGGTTTTGCAACAAAAATGCCAATTCTTTCTGAGTGAAGGAAAACGCTACTTACAATGCCTATTAGTAGGGTCAATGAACGATAAAATAAGAGGGTCATAGCTGTCTCAAAACCTGTTTCACCTAGTAATTTATATGTATGGATGATACTGTATCCCTTTGATCTGTTAACCGTATAACAATGGAATTTTTGGTTCACTTAAATCCTGTCCCCAATGATCCAAATATTGTCCTTTTATATCTTTCATCATGTTTCTTTATAGAGAAGGACACCCTCAAAAGACCCAAAGAGCATAAAAAGTAATGCTGAACATTCAATATAATTCTCATATAAAGAGGATTTCTACCACAGGAAGCAATGTTTGTTCCTACGCCGGTTACAAGTGCTCATGTTCTTAGATACAGGGATAAACAGTAACCTTTATGTTTTCAAGGTTGAGCTCTGGGAATTAACTGTGTGTTTTTGATAGCTTTAATGAAAGTTATGTGACTAGAAGATTATTCAGCTCTGTAAAGTCATCACACATGAGCCTGGGGAAAAAAAAGCTAGGGCATCTGTGAAAAGATGTGGCTTTCTAGTTAATTCAAATATGCATCTATAGCCATAATATTTATCCTTTTTTATTCATAGCTGTTCTTGGCATTTTTTTTAATCTGGGAAATTTACAATGATTTTAGAAACAAGTTCCAAACAAACACCCTAAGTGATATAGACACTCAGCTTCACCCCAACTACTATGCTTGAATGAACTTATTTGATTACATTGAAAAAGGTGAATATATGACCCATTTACACCAGCCAGATGAGAAGGGCACTACATCTTCTGAAGCGCTGCAGCAAATAGTTCAGCTTAAATCAGAATCATTGTTTCTATACTGATCATCCAAAAATGGCCTAAGAAATAGAGCATCTGAAAGTAGGTCTCCCTAGTGTTTTTCTTCAAGGTAGGTAGGTAATCTTTCCTTATCTTTACACAACTTTAAAATCCCCTTTTCCCTTGCGGAAATGACTTTTCAAAACACATTTCTGACCATGCTCAGCCAGACCTGAAACTAAGTACCTGAAGTCATACCAGTGTAGAAAAGGTAAATTGCTGCAAAATGCAATACATACTCTAGTCTTAGTCAGTAGACTCCATAGGTGCAAACGGACGTAGCACTAAGCCACCTTAAAGGTAAATACCGGTAACTGGGCATGGTCAAGGCAGACTGCAGCAAATGGAAACGGAAAGAGAGAAATTAAGTAGAATATCAGAGAGCTCATGCTCCATTAGCCTTTCTGTGAGTTATTTTCCCCAAAATCTAGTGCATCTAGTGCATCTAGTAAATTCTGCTGCCTTTACTCCAGCAGCATTTGTAAATGTTCTCAGGTAATAGGTGAATTCCATTGAAGCTAGTACAGCCGCATGCAGCTAAACTTAAGAGATTTTGACCCAAAACATTTTCTGTATTTTACATGTTTTAAAAACATAAAATGGTTCATGTAAATGGTGCCTATGAAAAAAGAAACAACATACAGGTGAATCCTGAAGGAATGAGGCCTTTTCAATTATTTCATTGACATCGGCAGTCAAAAAGTCTTCCAGACAATTACAGAATCACAGAATTACAGAATGGTTGAGGTTGGAAGGGACCTCTGGAGATCATCTAGTCCAACCCCCCCTGCTCAACCAGGCTCATCTAGAGCACATTGCACAGGATCGCGTTCAGGCGGGTTTTGAATATCTCCAGGGAAGGAGACTCCACTACCTCCCTGGGCAACCTGTTCCAGTGCTCACTCACCCACACAGGAAAAAAGTTTTTCCTCATGTTCAGACGGAACTGCCTGTGTTTCAGTTTATGCTTGTTGCCTCTTGTCCTGTCGCTGGGCACCACCGACAAGAGTCTGGCCTCATCCTCTCAACACCCTCCCTTCAGATACTTGGACACATTGATGAGATCTCCTCGCAGTCTTCTCTTCTCCAGGCTCAACAGGCCCACCTCTCTCAGCCTTTCTTCAGAGGAGACATGCTCCAGTCCCCTCATCATCTTCGTAGCCCTCCGCTGGACTCCCTCCAGTAGTGCCGTGTCTCTCTTGTACTGGGGAGCCCAGAACTGGACACAGGACTCCAGGTGAGGCCTCACCAGGGCTGAGGAGAGGGGCAGGATCACCTCCCTCCACCTGCTGGCAACACTCTGCCTGATGCACCCCAGGAGACCATGGGCCTTCTTGGCCACAAGGGCACACTGCTGCGTCATGCTCAACTTGTTGTCCACCAGCACTCCCACGTCCTTCTCTGCACAGCTGCTTTCCAGCAGGTCAACCCCCAGCCTGTCCTGGTGCATGGGGTTCTTCCTCCCCAGGTGCAGCACCCTGCACTTGCCTTTGTGGAACTTCAGGAGGTTCCTCTCCGCCCACCTCTCCAGCCTCTCCAGGTCCCTTGGAATGGCAGCACAGACTTCTGGTGTGTCAGCCCCCCCCGTTTTGTATTATCAGCAAACTTGCTGAGGGGGCACTCTGTGCCTTCCTCCAGGTCATTATACAAAAGGAATATCAGAACAGAATACTAAATACCTAACCTTTCAATCTCGGCAAATATATGGAAATATATATGCAAAATAGTTGTTATGTTCTGTACTTACATTAGGTGGCACTATCCTCACAGATTTATGGTTTATGTCAAAAGCAGCTGTAAAACTGCTTTGGAAATCGAGTATGAAATACCTTCATACAAAAGGTACTTCATTTGCAGTGAATAGGAACATCTTAAAGTATTTAGACAAGCAAAAGTACTTAGTTTCAGTGTAAAAGAAATATCCTGCACTGTGAAGAAATTCTGCAAGGAATAACTAGCAGGAAAGTAGCAATGCCACGGGGCTTACCAGGAAACCTTGCTCTCTAATAGGCTTATTATTAAACCTACATTGCACGCCCCATCTCTAAACAGGTTTCTGTTCCCAGAAAGATAGAAGTCAAAACTCATTTATAATTCGTTATTTAGCTGTGTTATAACAATCTGCCAGGACTCTTGCATTCTTCAGTTACTAATGGAGAAATTTCTCAAAAAAAAGTTGATTGAGATAGACAATTCCATTTTGTAAAATCTGTGAAGATTTCAGAGTGTGGTTCACCCTGAGTGTGGTTAAAATGAACTCAGAACTTTTACAACAGTTGTAGAAAAGGAATGAAGGAGGGAGAAAGTGGCGGCAGCAGCAGACTGCAGATTCAATTCAGCCTTTTCTTCTCAGATCACCTACACGTCAGACAAAACACAGACTTAGGCATGGGTATCCAGTGTTTCTAGGTAGTACCGAAAAACAATGATAAGAACATAAGAAGGCTCCCTGCCTCTGAAGAAAACTTTGCATATACCCACCCACTTCTGCAAAATTTTTTCACTCTGATGCAATACCATACTTTGGCAACAGTGCTCTAACTGTCTGTAGTCCTAACTATTTCTATGCCAATAGTGAGCAACCACAGTTGAAAATGTCATTAGAAAGAAATTCTTACAAGACTCATGACACTCATGCTTCTGGTCCCAGGGAGAACCGCACTTGGAGCTTCTGGGTTTAGTCTTGCCAGACTTGGAAAAACAAATACAATGGAAAGGAATGGAGGGATGTGACTGGTCTAAATATTTCAGAAACTCAGAAAAGATGTGGCTTTCTATTTCATTGTTCTGTCCCTAGTTTAATACCCGGGAGCTCAAACAATCAGACTAGGTAAACTCTCTTTCACAGCCTAAGGAGTTAGGATCAGATTTGTAAAGGCAAATAGATGCTATCTGAAATTTTTACCTACATGCCTAGCTCCTTTGGCTGGTGATTCTACCAGATCAAATTTCCACTCAGTGCAAGCTCTTGCCATTTATCAATACTCACAGAGACTGGTTATCCAAACAGGGTGTGAGTTAGATGGGAGTTAGATAGCAAAGTCTTTTGAAAATCATCAAAGGATTCAACATGCAACTTTAGATATCAGGTCAAAAATAGCTTCCTAATCCAACTACAACTGGCACCAGTGTGATGGATTTTTAGTAAATTTTAAGATTTGACTGAGTAACATTGAATAATGATCTTCCACTCTGGTTATGCCCAGATGAAAAGCTACATTCATTTGGAATTATGATTGACTGTTAGTGATTTAGTGTGGCTAAAAATATGAAAAAGATGTTGTGAGCAGCACCAAAACAAACTTGGGCTCCTCAGTATTAAGGTTAAGCTTAAAAGCATATTAAGGAACAGAGGCCTTAAACATCCAATCTTAACTGTGCCTTGGGATGATATCATGCAATAGCCATGCAATTATTATTACAGGCATCATAGTATTGCAGTCCCAGATAAGACAGAACTCATTACCAAAGACTCTTACTTTTGTTTTCTTGCTAATATTGCTGCTTCAGAGGTGACTTAAGGATGACTAATTTACTAGAAAACGTCTCTCTTAAATAACAGCAAAGAAGTTAGAAAATACTGCAAAGGAACGGAGTATAATTTTTCTGTCGCTCTCAAGGAAACTGCATTCATATCAGTGTTAAAGATTTCAAGGAACTGCAGCAAAATATTGCTGAAAATACTTTTTGACAGCTAGGATTACAAGGTCAATCTATAGTGCCTTTTTCAGAGTTCCTAATGTTTACAGGAAGAGGAAATGGGGCTTTCAGCACTTAATAAGCCAGCTGGAGAACGGAAACATGTAAGTGCCCAATATATGGCATTTACAAGTGGAGTGCTAATCTGGATATGTGTACAAGAGATCAGAACACTGTAGCCCCAGAAAGTGGTTTTGCTCTTGTGCTCTCATACACCTGTGTCTTTTACACACTTGATCTAGGTGATGGAACTGCCTACACCTAAAGGAATGAGGAGAGAATCAGATGGCTTTTTTGGCATTCTGCTGCTACTGAGACAGAATCTGCGACTGTAGAAAAGGGGCCTGAGTATAAAAAACAAGCTTATTAGTTAAAGTAGTGAAAAAGTATAGCAGTACATATGGCAACAGAGAACACAGGGAATTTTATCATCATCTTGCTACTATTTTCCATATTTACTTGAGTCAGGTGATATCAATGGATCCAACAACTGTAATTTATCATTTGTCCTACCTGAAGCAAACATCCTTGAGGCTGAGCCACTGAAATATATACTCATTAGCTATATTAAGAGACGAACAGGACAGAGTGAAGTTAAGTGCACTGCCTCTGATGCCTTGTAACATTCATACCTAATGTTATCTACTTGTCTATTGAAACGCTACTGAGTCAAGGCTGCACAAAAAGATTAATATAGTATCATCATTATACTTTTGACAGAGTCCACGAGGATGATTCATGCCCTGACAGACTTCCAGACAATGGTATGGAAGCATCTATGACCACAAAAGATGAATGGATTGAAGGTATACCATGACATTGGCTTGGAATGCCCTCTAATAATGTACTATTGGCCCATCACCCTCCCTTGCCCATAGTGGACTACTACCAATCTTCCCTCCACCAGTAAGCCTGACGTGGTTTTGGTACCTGCCCACGTGCCAGGCAGCATTCTACCGAGCAATGCCTGGGCATAGTTCGGGGCTTAGCACAGGCCAGGGACCATTCCTAATAGGTGGCTCAGATATAACAAACCCGTTTTGGAAGGTAAGAGAGATCAGACATATGGACATGAGTCATGCTGTTCCAGTTAACCTCAGGGCATAAGAGCTGTTCTTGGCCCTATTTATATACTGGTTTACATTTAGGCTAACAGTCCAATACAGGAAAAGGAGGTAGTGATGAAGGCTATGATCTAGGTGATCTCTGTGTCCTGTGCTATGAGTCTTTGACAGAATTCACATGCCAGATCATTGCCTGCAACTCCAGTAAGAACTGTGAGGGACTGGTTCCTCTGCCGTAGTCCATCATAGATCATTATTTAGCAGATCTTGAGCCTCTATAAACTGTTTTAGTAACTCCAGCAAAATAGGCACAGATTGGTAAATGCTGTGCAGATGGAATTTCTGACCATCCCCCTCACTGCCTTTACAGGCCTGTTCACATATACCAATTTCTCTGTATTGGTCAGTTACTTGTATCATAAGCAGGTTCCACCTTCCCATATCCAGTATGGAAGTTCAAACTTTCACTCACAAATAACTCTCTCTACCCTGTAGCTGCCTTTAATAATGACTGACTACCCCTGGAGAAACCTGCTTGCATGTTCAGTAAGTACCTGACTGTCCTTGCAAATAAGATCTAGAGAGGGTATAGGGAGAGACTCCATATCTGCGTACATGTTTAAGAAGCAGTCATCAAAACCCTACATCTCTGCTGCTATTTCAGTATAACTTAGAAGAGAAGTCTTTTTGGTTTTGTTTTGTTTTTTCCAGTGACCCATATAGCAGGCTGATCTAGTTAAGCATAGGGACAGGGTGCAAGATGTACAAGTCCAAGGTAAAAAGCAATTAAAAAAAACAATGAAAAGGAACCTGACCTTATAATAATGAGAAAAGGACTGTGTTGCTGTCAAGCTACGCCTGCCTAGAAACAGGATTAGCACAAAGAGTGGAATAGGTCCTTAAGCATCTCATTAGCGTGGTGAGTGTTACCAGTGTGACCATTCCCTTCCTCTGAGGTATGGGAGCGAGAGAAGAAACTTCTGCTCAACAGGGAGAACGGCTCCCAAAGCTAGACAAATCTGTTCTCATTAAAATCTCTGCTCCTGTTCACAGAGGATTGCCAGAGCCTGATACACCTTGCTGCACACTGCCCCAAACCTAAGAAGTGATGTATTGGATGAGCTTTTGAGAGTGAATGTTGCTTGTGCTACATGCCACTATGCAAATAACAGTAATTAGTAAAAAAAAATTTTCCTGATGCTTTTCACATTAAAATAGTAGTTGGGCGGTTCCATTCTGTGGAACAATGCAAAAATATCATATAAAGCTCCAGGAGAAACACAGTGTAAGTACAGAGAAACTACATGCCGTGCATGCAAAACTTTGTTCATGCAAGAAAGAGAAATTTGTTAGATATTTCCTACAGAAGCTAAGGATCATTGCAAACTTCACTATGCAAAATGAGTGTCCTCTGGCTTGCCTTCTCCAGCATAAACACAAAAAGAAGGAAGGCCGACCAAAACAAAGCACTATTCAAAATACACAAATCTCTTCTTCAAAAGATGATAACACAAGAAAAATGAACTACACGCAAAAGATGATAGCATGCTAACTGAATTGCCTGATAACTTGGTGCTTATTGCAGTGCTGGGGGTAATAAAAGAATCTTTACTAAGTCACACAGAAGACAGAAACACTCTAAGAATACAGAATGACCATTTTTAAAGTTTCCTAGTCAGGAAATGAGAAGTTAAATAACGCCAGAATTAAAGATTCTCACCCTTCCCACAATCAGTTTCCAGGGAGCCCTTAGGCACCATTGTGTAACTTTGCCTTGTTCTTCTCTTTCCTCCCCACGAGCCCTGCCTCACCAATCTCCTTTCCTGCAATTTTTTCTTTTCTCAGCCCAGCTGTATTCTATATTGCTTCCCTTTCTATGTGATACAGAGCCAGTGCAAGGTTTTAAGTGGTCTGGAACAAGAAACGTTTTCCTGAGTTCCCTCAAAGCTATCTGCTGAAGCACACTTACTCTGTGGGGAAAGCGTACATATGCATCTGGTCAGTTAGGAGAGCCATAAGAGGACTAAGGTAACACCTCTTTCTCACCTCTGTCCTGAATCTAAATGAATAGTAATGGCCATAATTATAAGTCTTCAACAAAATCTGGGAGAATTTTCACAAGGCTGACAGGAAGCTTATTCTTGACATGAGAGCTGGCCCCCTGACAAAATTAAAATCTCTGATTCAAAACAGGGTGGTGGTGGAGCATTTCAAAGACGAGACCTCAGAGTATTAACATGAACAAAATTTCACATTGTTCCTACTCTCATTCATGGAAGGGACTGAATTATTTGATTGAAATATTACAGAATTCAGCCAGGGCACAGGCAGAATATAAAAAGTTTTGGCTTAAACTCAGTGCTACAAAAAGGTATAAACAACTAAAAATAGGACTGTATAATGGGAATGAAGCCTGTCTTCGGTGTTACCTTCTGTAGCGCATAATAAGTAGTGCTACTAGCACCATGTATAACAGACATGCAGAGTTCAAAGCCTGCATTTTTATTTTCCATTACTGCAGCAGGGAAAAGGATCTTTAAATGCAAATTCCAGAAGAGTTTAAAAGGTCATTAATGACCCATACTGTATAATATTCATTCCTCCTCAAGCTAGCATTCAATTTTAATTAGGAGCTCAAGAAACAACCAGGAAACAAACAGCATCGATGCCTAGCATTTCCTAGCATTATCCTAGTATTCCTCGCATTATTCTCCAGCACATCTCCAGTTCAGACCACAGTCCTCCCAGCCTGCGAGAGACAAGGAGGCATACAGGGAGCGAGAGGCACGCCAGTCCTTCTATGCCAATTGATGTTAACAAGCTGTACATGCCACTATGACTCAGCAATAACAAACCTGCAATTTCCTACAGGCTCCAGGCATTTGACATCAGAATGACTCAGCATCCATACACAGAGTCAAGGACTCCTTTGCACAGTTGCACTTGAGCATCTTGAAAAGAATTTAGCAGAAATAATGGTAGTTTTCAAGGTCTTGCTTTGCTTATAACAACTTAAATATTGCAGTAACCTTCCTGTGATTGCTTCAACAATGAGATACTACCACATAGGGCTGGTTGTGGTCCCACAACTCTGTCATAAAATGGTATTGCATCTCCTTTTCTGAGAACTTCTTGTCACACCACTCTTTCACCCAAATCTATGATACTTGGGGAGGGAAGAAGTAGCAATATAGACTCCAAATGAATTGTGCCTGCATTTCATTACATTTTGTTCATCTTCTGCTGAGATACAAACCTTTAAGAACTCCCTTTCCCCTTCTCTCAATTTTACTTTTCAGATTTTTTTTGGTAGCCTACTAAACTAATTAAACGCACAAATATTCTAGGATAGGAGTCATTACTGCATTCCAGTGAGAAGGAGCTGAGCTGCATCCTACAGGCTTCAGCATTTTTCATGCCCAAGAATGAAAAGCGAATCATACTTTACCCAACCAACAGCCTGCCTTTAGCACCTAAACAACCCCATACTTCCTAGCATAACCACAGAGGGAGCTGGAGGACCTCTAACTCAAAATGGGAAGTGGGAATGCGAAACGTATGCTAGAACAAGCAAGATCCCTTCACCCATGCCTTGAAAGGAGGCTACCGATACTCAGGGAGTGCTGTGTACAGCACATACTCACTCTTCAGAAGAATCAATGTATTTGCTACCCTTTCTACTTCACAAGGGCATCTAGGGCTCTAGCACATAGACTCACGTTCCCAGAAAGAATAACAGATTCCTACTGTCCAAATGTCAGTTCTAAAGTTTTAATATCTGTGATGTGGTGATGACCATTCATGCTTCAAAAGTGATAATGAAGATTCTTAGTGTCATGTAACAGAACTGTTTCAGCCATCTTTTTAAACAAACAGCTAAGGAATTAACTACAGAATTAATATGCAAAAAGAATATTACTTAGGTTGCAAGCTCTTTGCTTTGATCTACTTTTCCTGATGCTGCCACTCCCAAGAAAGCGCTGCTTGTGCTCTTAGCAAAATAGATATTGGCCAGCTTCAGTCCAGATGCTGAAGAGTCACTCTAGCAGGACACCCTGGCTCAAACTGAATAGCGCAAATGAGTGCTTCAGTATTCCAGCTGGGCCATGCAACTGTGCGACCACAGCTAGCGTGTCCATCAGGTGGGGAATGTGGGCTGAAGAACTTAGGTCTGACACAGGGAGTTAGGAAACATCAGATAAATCATTTCCTGGCAAGCTTAATTCTGGTTCCTTTTGCAATTGCATTTCAGTAGAGTCTTTAATTACGTAATCACATCCTATTTTTCCCCTTATATTGCCTCTTACATTTAATGCAGAGAATGGATTCCTATGGCAGCTGAATCAGGCAATTGTTTCAGAGGTAACTGTGGATGTAGTGACCCCTAGCTTTCAAGTGCCTGCATCCTAAATGATACTTTTAGCATCGTTTTTTATATGTGAGTTTATGTGGGCTGGTAACATCAAAGTTTGAAGGCCTTTTACCACAGTTTTGCAAGTGGCTAACATAGATAAGTCTTTGCTTCTCATGCATCACATTGTATTGTGAAAATTTTGACATTTGGTTGGTTTGTTTTTAGCAGAAAATTGTTTCTACTAAACACTAATGAAAATGTGTTCTTTTTCCTTGGCAGATGTTGTATTTTTACTGAAAATAGTGAAGCCCTAAAAATCAGGAAAGAAGATGGGATACAACGAATTGATATAAATTCTCACAAGGCACCAAGGTAGCATTTCCATATAAAAAGCGTATAGTCTTAACTATAAAAGTTTGGGGCTGAAAATTGATGAGGTCAGGCCTCAGGCTTTCAGTATTCAGTTTTTCCACCAAAAAGACAATGAGGTAGAAAGAAATGAGGGAAGAAATTCAATCCTCCTACTAATTCTGCTTCCAAAAGGTACCCAGCACTGTTTGGAAATGTTATTAGGCAATGGCAGGACAGCAGACTACAAAGATAATAAATTTCTTCCCTCAATGTACTTTAACTTCCATTTGAATTTTAAGGGAAGAAACTGTTTCTGCTTGTGATTACTTAGCCTGTTTCAGCTCTTTTGTTTATAGTTTTAATGAAATTCTAGGGGCATGACGTACCCCCTTCCCCCCCACCAAAGAACACCGAGTACTTTTGTCCCTGCCAGCCAAATGCTCCAAGGATTGAGAAAATAACATTATGTTTTCTTCTTGGTAATTTAAGAAGTTTTGATATTTGCTCTATACCTTTAATGTCTGTTTAAAAGTATCTTTTCCAACACACAACTGACCAGACATTAAGGCTTTTTGTTCTGAAGGGGTTTAATCATTCTGTTTTAATCTATGGATAGCTAACATGGTTTGGATCTCAGGTTTGTTCTTTATTAAGCTAGGTGACTCATCCGTCATGGCTACTTACACTCCGGTTTCTCCATGTTCTTCAGTCTGTTTTTCAGGGTTGCCTGGATTTTGTGCTAGGCTGTCTTCAGGCAGATGTTCTTTATTTTGACTCCCCTTTTCAGTCTCATAGCTAAGCCTAAAGTGAGAACATAAGACAAACCAAATACCCCAGGAATGCCATGAAAAATGAAACTTTCTTAGGGGTCATTAACCTGTGAACCTATTTATTCAATTGAGGGGATTCCATGTTGCCATGGAACAAGGGAAGTATTTGAGATTTACAAAGAAGTTTTATTATGATACAGCCTTTTGGCTGATGGACTTCTGCATTAAATTCTTTTGTGAATATCTAGGAAAACAGATTTTCACTGCATAGCCCTTAGACTTTATTATGGCTTGCACCAGACATCCTGTGCCTCGGGCTAATAAATAGCTGTGATATCAAAGTTTAGAAGGCAATACTGTGGATTCCTGTGGAAGGTCTCCTTTCCAAAAGCCTTTCATGCTACTGAAATGCCTTTACCCCAGTACGAATGGGAGTTTTATCAGAATTAGCTCAATGCAGAGCCTTTCCTTCTTTACTGCTATATTAGTTTATGGGACAGGGAACCCATCACATAGAAGAGGAATCTCTAAATATTCTGTTCAAGAAATGATAATTACTAATTGTTTTTCCTTACCTAAATCAAACCCACTACTGTTCACTGAATATGGCTCTTTCAGAGAACTGCTGTGGCCTTGTGGAAACGTTTCTTGAGGAAAGCTTCCTCCGTCTATGGTGTAGTAACAAGAGATTTTTTGCTATGGCTTTGTTATTTTTATTATTAAGAAAATTAACGTTTTCAGGAAAACAGGATTTTATTCTTTAAGAGTTTTATCTACTAGCACTACTTTTTAGCAATCATTTAGTGCTTTTCATCTTCAAAGAGCAATGAAACATATATTAATCTACAATAACACTACAGCATAAATGAAGTGTTATTATTCTCTTTCTGAGGAACGTGTGCTGTTCCTCATTTTTGCCACTGGACATCATAATGGTATATGTGACCTTGCAGTAGATTGCCATAAGAAAATACTATTTTCACACACATGCTTATGATAATTTTCCACAGGAGATAAATGAGTTCCAGGAGCAGAATTTTCATACAACTGCTTCTAATAAAAATGAGGGAAAAACAGCACAGCACAAAAACTTCCCAACCATTGCTGCTTTCAGACTACTGTTGCTTCCTGAATTCCTGCTTTGGAGTCTTAATGCCATATGTAAATGAATCAAAGATGCAGGAGCTTGGTTGGATACTGCTTGCAGAAGATACGGAAGAAAATACATTTATTTTCTAGAATACTTTTTCAGATTTTTTTGCATTTGAGTTGGTGCCCCAGTTGCAAAACTGCCACGAAGCAAAAAAAAAGTTAGAAATTAACTTTCTACTGAGGATAAAACATGTTGTCTTTTTTAGTGAATTAAAAAAAATGCCTCTATCTTTGTCTTTTTTGTGCCTAATGAAACTTCATATACTAAACATTAATTTACAGAGGCATAATACTTTAATCAACAACTACTGTCATTTTAGTCTTAGCTCTCTCATAATGAAGGTCTTGAACCCTGTTTTTAATTACCAAGTCCAGGCTTTTCTTTTTAATGAATACAGACTAACTGCTACCCCAGATGTAAGGAGGAAGCACAGGCTGTATCATATGTCCATATTATGATCATACATACAACACAGGCTTCATATCATACAGCACATTGAAGAATTAATATTCAATCATCAAACCTGAAATAAACTTCAAAAGTTATTGGTTGTGGAACTCCATAGGAAAAATGGAGTAGATGTTATAATATAATAATGTTATACGGTTTTCTTTACATTTCTCAGTACATACTTTTACACCCTTGGAGATATTCGAAAGCTATCTGGACAGGGTCCTGCGTAAGGTGCTCTAGGCAACCCCACTTGAGCAGAGGGTCGGACTAGATAATCTCCAGAGGTCCCTTCCAACCTCAACCATTCTGTGATTCTATGATTTTATCATCCATGTTCTTTCTTTTTTCTTCCCTAAGACAGGATTTATATTTGAAGAAGGATTTCTGTATGACTTAAAAGATGTTTTTCACTCTTCAAGTGATTCATCAAAAGCTTGCAAAATTCCATGTGCACAAGCTAGCTGCAGAGTAAGCAAGGAGGATCTTCTAGTTAGTTCATCCTTCCCAAAAATGCTTCTTTGTGCCTGAAAAATTAAAACCTTTTCAATATAAACCTGTTTCTTCTTCACACATTAAGGCTCTGAAATTCACCTCCCTAACAATTCTGCCTATCAGTTTTGAAGTATGTAAGATAAAAAGACTAGTATGTTCCACAGAAAAATTGTACTTTTTAGTGAAAAAAGAAATATATTTCATTCAATATGAACGTAAAAATTTTGGATCACACTAAAATGTCTGGTTCTGACTTTTTTACTGTAATGTAAATTAAGCTTCTAGGCCTATCTCTGGCCAGTGTACCTTCTCTATAAAGTCTTTTCTGCAGTCACAGCTTTGCAAAGGTAATCTGTCTACCATGTTTGCAATTCATAGCCAAATCACCAAGTGGTGCTTTCTGGCTATGTTTAAGCCATGGCAGACTTTCCAGCAACGAAGTCTGAAAGCACACATTGAACTTATCCAAATCAAAGTCAGAATAGGACCTGGGAATGTGACATCTGCCCCAAGTCTCCACGAGAAGGAAATCTGGGCACCTTAGCCAGAACGGGTCACTGTGAACTCCACCAGGGCCTCAACCTGGGCTTCCAGGGAACACTCCCATCCTGTTGTCCAGACATAACTGAAGTATATGCATATGTCTCAGGTAGGAATTTTGTGAAAATGATTTTTCACAAAAAATAGAGTTTCCTCAAAATCAGTGTGTTCCACGGAAAAAATATTTTTTTTTAAAAAAAGAAACATGATATTATGGTAAAACGTGAAAGTCAAAATGTTCATTGTTACATAATAAATAGTAGCTATTGCTTCTACACACCTGTGATCTAGAAGGCTTTATCCTCTGCTGTCTCCTATGAGCCTTCCTGGCCAGATGATTGTATTTCACATGATATACTGGAGACATCCCTTACTAGAGTGAAGAACAGCATTTCTTTCTCTATCAGATCATGGTTTTTATCGGATGAGTTCTTCATTCTTCTCCTGCTTCCCTCCCCTGTAAGACCATGTTCCTTATGTGAAGGACATTTAGGGCTAAAATTTATTTACTTTGTGAAGACCTCATGGCAGTCTGTGTACCTATTCATTTCCATGCTGTTTCAATGTCAATCTTCACTGCCAGGACTTTCAGAGCCATGAGCTGGAGCCCACTGTATTTTCCCTATGGTAAATACACAGCATCAGCTCAGCATCCAGTCAGCTTCAGACCATCAGAGTATTGCCTTGCCCCAAAGACTGGAAATAAAATAGAAAGTATATAATGTACTTTCTCTGGTGCCTTCAGACTCCAGCTAAGCTACACATCTGGAACTTCTAGATCCACTTTCAAATAACTGCCACCCAGTTCCCCTATAATAAATCTTAGACTCAACAGTCACTGAAAGCTAGAAGAATATTTGAATCTGAGGATGAGATCCGAGATCGAGGATGCCACAGCTGGACAGAGCTCACTTACAGAGAATTTTTTAACACTTAGGAGCAGGAATAGAGAGAATGATATTAAATGCAACTCCTTTCATTATTTTGACAAGCTAATCATCAATTCCTTAATATCCGCTTATCTTCCTGATGGGTGATTTGCATTCATGGCTGAAGAGCCACATATTTCAGGTCTGACTCATCACTGTTTAAGTTCTGAATTGTTCTGTCTTGCTTTGTATTCAGCTTTGCTGCTAGTCTTTGCTTATGCACATTAATATCTTTGTTCTGGCCTCATATCTCCCTGCTCAGTATCCTCCCAGGATCTGTGTGCACAAGCTAATGTTTGCAGTCTGACTCAGGGTAGAAGATTGACTGCCTCATCCATAACAGTGGAATCCTCTCTCCTCTGAAAAAGCCAGTCACAGCTTTATCGTTCTTGCTGCTGAACTACGTTATAGTTGATCTAAGAAAGCCTTGGAAGGTGCTTGAGAACTGGAGCTGTTGGCAAGACAAATAAGTGGCAGTCGCTCCCCGCCCCCACCAAGAATTCACATTCTGCAAGGGGGATTTTCCTCTCATTTAAGGCTGAAAACATTCCTGAGAGGAACAGTTTGTCCTCAAGTTGGCATAATGTTGCACTAAACATTTGCCACTTACTGTTCTGCAAGCTGTTAAGCTTCCTGTGAAAGCAGTAAGATACATAGAAGCACTCTTTTGTAAACAGAGTCCTACATCATTTTACTAAAGTACTGTGGCAATACTTATCTGGGAGCAAAACAAGGGGAAGTTGCATCAGTATGTGGGCTGCAAATGGGGCAAGGGGAACTATTATCCTAAATTAACACAGAAAAACAAATTACATTCAACCAGGATGCCTTTTGCAAGGAACAGCATTCAAAAGAAAAAATACAACTCTCTAATGCTAAGCATAGGATATAGGATAAACAGAATCAGAGGAAGGGGGTAATGTGGGAGTAGTCAGGACTTGCAAAATAATGGAAAATAAAGAGGAGATGATGAAAAAAAAAATGATGAAAAAGCTTTCAATGAGCTCCAGGAAGAGACAGAAATAAAGGAAAAACGTGCTTATGAAGATTCTGGACAATAGTTCCTAGTGAGCAAGAAGTTCCTTCTTTTCTCACTGTATAGGGACGCCAGCACACCGCTGCGCAACACAGACCCCGTGCTTGGCTAAGGTCATTATTATTTACTTTTTTGCAGAACTGTAGAGCTTATTTGCAGTCTTGAATCATAACCCTGTTTACTAGGTGCAGGAGAAGGCCCTATAGCTACCAATCTAATTACAACACAGGAATTAACAGATACACACAGATGAACATCACTCAGTTGATCTGAGTGGTCCTTTTCAGTCTAGCATCACCATGGAAATGGGTAAGCACCGTGAAAGATTGTTCTTCAGCATGATGGACATCGGTTAAAGAACTTCTGCAGCCAACAGGACTTTTCCTGGTTACTACTTTTCTGAACAGATATCAGGAAATGTAGCAAATGAAGAGTCCCCAGCTTGTCTGTCTCTCTGTCTGGAGAAAGGAATCGTGCTGAACCTGCTCAAGAGGCGGCAAGCAAGCAACTTTCTTGAATAAACCAGTTAAAATGCTACAGCTACAATTATACTACACTTTACAGAAGATTAAACACATCCCTAACTTTTCTCTGACACTGAAACCAGCTAGACCAGAATGGCCTATGTCTGCACCACTGAACACCTTTTCTCCCGAAAGCATGGTAGCTGCTTCCAAAGCACCTAGTGGAAATAACCTCTATCCTATACTACCTCCCAAGTCGTGCCCAAGAACTTCTGGGGACAGTCTGAGCTTCTCCAGTCCAAACCAGGGACGATGTTAATGATCTAGCAGTAGAGATGACCAAGTTCCTTACTCTGGAAGGTTTAGCATAAACAGCACCACCTGTGGTATGTGGAAGTCCTGAACAAGAATTGACCAAAGTTGAAATGGTGCTTCCAAGAACTTACTGCAAAGGCACATTAATTGGATTGCAAGTCCATATATATCAGAAGTAGAAAACAGATTGATATTCCAGAAAACCCTAAGCTTCCAAGAAGGAGTTATTGTTCAGCAAAATACTGCCTGAAAGGGCAAACTCAGGACTCTAAGCACTGAAACTATTTTCTTTTGTTTGCTCCTACTGCAAGGCAATAGTATATGGACTACCTGGCGGGGGGGAGGGGAGGGGGCAAGGGGAGTCACAGGACAGGGACAGAGACGAGAAAAAGGGCATCCCTATTTACAAACAGGCAAGGTTGCACTAAAAATACCTGAGTCATGTAAGCAATTTGTCTTCCTGGTGCAAACAATCCATCTAGACCACAAATATTGGCTAAGTGCTCAGGTGAAAAACAGTGGCAACTCGTTATTTCTGGGAAAATGCTCTGAAACACAGACAGCCCAAGGCTGTGACATCAACCTGCAGACCTCTGCAAACCAAGAGCAGATGCTGGTGAGTCATGTAATACATACACAAACCAGCAGCACTTGAGAAGCCCCTTCATGACCAAATCCAATAAAATTGACTGTTGTTAATTTGCAATTAACTCAGATTACATTGACATAATTGGGAGAATCAGACTTGTAGCCTTTTCATAAATATATTTTTTAAACTTTATCTAAAAAATAAATATGTCGTCATTTTCTAGAACGACATAAATCAGCATTGCTTTGTCAGTAAAAGAATTAATGCTGATTTTCACCCGGTAAAGGAGCCAGATCCTAGTTTAGTAATAGTTGTTCTATGTTTGGGCTGAAAAACTAATCAGTTCCCTTAAATTTAGCCCCAAATGAACTGCTGTGCAAGTTCATGGAGAAAGTACGAGAATTTTTTTAAGCCCTTGTGCCACAGTTGTCCTCTTACGCAACTGAGAACTTGCATCAAGTCATATTCTGAGTCAGAGACTGCCGTTAAGCTACAACCAGGTCTGTGCTGCTAGAAGACAGATCAGTATTTAGCCCACTCCCTTACGCTGGCCGGCATTCTTTCTCTTTTTCAGCTAAAACCACCAATTCCAATTCTAATCTCCTGGATTGCAGGATAAATCCAAAACAACTTGTTCTACGTCAAGGGAGTTATTCTGGATTTACAATGGTGTGACAGCTGAATTTGGCCCGCTACATAGAAAGTGGCATGAACAAGAACATTCTCAGCTGTATAAAAAAGGTGTTGCTAGGCAACAAAAGTTACTATGGTTACCTGTATCCAAAGTGAGCTACAGATTTGTGTGATTAGTCATTCATCTGGAAAACACTTTTTTAATGAATGTATCACAATATAACATTGTCTCTGTATAAATATTATTGTAACGACAAGAAGGTACAATTAAATGGATTTTACTTTCCCAGGATCTGCTTGCTCAGCCTCAGCCTGTGCAAGCTCCAGGTCATTCACTTTCAAACATTTTGGGCTGCAACATTAGTTGCACAACCATACCTTTGGCCAGAGGTCAAGTGCTTTTAAAGTTTTCATGAGGGAAACATCCTGAAGAAGGTTTCAACACTACAACAAAGGCAGTAGAACTCCTTTACATAAAAATTGCCCGATGAGACTATTTCATCCCCAGAAAGACTGAAAATTAAGTACTGCATTGGTCTCAGTCAATGCCTATTATGCAAAATTGTTTGCAGATTAATAGCTAAAGGTGCTGGTAATCATGTGCCCACACCAGGGCTCTCACACTTGTCATCTTATGTGTCTTCACAGCGCTGGAGAATTGCAAGAGGCAGAGCAGGCTCAGAGAGAGCAGTGTCCTGGAGCCAGAATCCAGCCACAGCAGCAGGCACAAAGAGCAGCCCGGATCATGGCACCTTCCCTCCAGCTCTTGTAGGAATGTGATCTTGTGGAATACACCCGCATGATCTTAAGAAAGCCAAGAAACTTCCAAACCCTGGGCAGTCCCCGGCCACTACAACCTGCAGCAAAATTCCTTCCCAGTTCCAAAGCTGGCAATCCATTTAACCCTGTCTGGGGACCCAGGAGCACTGCACCTATGTATGTGTCTCATCGCACACATGGCCCGAGTCTTAGTAGTCTGTTTTCTTTTACTTCCTTCATCTAATGCTAAATTAAGTTAAGTAATCTGTAGTTACCATAGTCATTCACAGGAGCATGGATTTGGCCTTGCACAAGGGACGTATTCCAAGAGGTTAGTTTAATCATTCCTTATACTGGCCTTTACACAAATCATTGATTCTTGGGTGTTTTGGGGATGCTTACTTAACCAGAAGAGATTGTAAAAACATATTCAGGGAGCTCAGCTGGTAATTAAAAAGTAATCTTTCTTATCATCACTGATATCTTGGCTACTTTAAATATGAATGTAAAGCAATAAGCACATGAATTAATGACAACCCATGTACTATACATAACCTATCTTACTTTGATTAAAATCTGTTTACCATTGGAATGAGGCAGCCCCTACATCTTACTTTAATCTCCTTATTCAACCTCTTTATTAAAATCATGCTTTTCAGCTGTGATCACTAAACCAAACAATACACAATGTGAGTAAAAAGCTTATGAAAATCTGTATAAAATATTTTGATCAGTCTTATCCAAAAGATGAATTGGGCTTCAAACAATGAACCTTTCTTTCTATGAGGCCTGTTAGGAAATCCTACTGCAAATATTCTTAAGCTTAAATGCTAGCTACTGAGGCTACCATTTACATGCTAGAAACATTACATTTTATTTTATTTACTGGGCATCAGAGAAAAAGAGGGGAGAAAGCAGAAGAAGTTTCTGTCTGATTCAGTAGTGAATTTGTAATATTAACACAGACATAAACTAGAGTCATTTTGATCTTGTGGTTGGGCTGCAGCAATGTTGCCTTCCTTGAATATGAGCTCCATAATTTCATTGGTTTTGCTGCATAAAGCTCAAATGTATGTACACATTGATACAGTTTCCTTGCAGATAGTTTCATACACGATTGCACAATTAGAAGAGACTCTGATAAAGCTTTCAGGAAAAAGCTTTATTTCTCAGATAGAAATATGAAGAACAAAAGGAATAAACAAAGGTTTAGGCCTAGCAATAAGTTTGTTGTTGGAAGTGATGTATCAAGGAAAGAGAAAAGTCTTGGATTTGGATAACTAGAATTAATATTTATTATACTAAGGTGATAGCCATTTAGAAACAGAGAAAGACTAGAGAAAGACTGCAATAAGAAGCACTATAAATAATAGATGCTTATTAACTAAACCTATTTGATTTTGCAGCTGGTCCACAAATCTCATAATAATTTTTTTTCACATGACTGCCCAGACTTTCTGCTTTAGACTGGTTAGAAATGCTTTTGCCTTTCTCACAGTTTACTGCCTGTCTGCTCCCAAATCCAGCTAAAACCAGAGGTACAGCAGACTGTAAAAATGAAGGAATAAATTATTTACTAAAGAATACAAATAACTGCCTGAACACTGGAGCTAATAAAGCTTGGTTTCCTATGAACTTGTGCCTTGTAGTTGATTGACTTTGGCCAAATGTGAGCACTTGAAGCACCCCTTTTCACAAACTGTGCTGTCTGAATAAAGTTTTTCATTCTAGGTTCCAGGTCTCTTTTTCATGCACATTCTATGCACAGTCTAATAGTGTATAAATTCCCACTACAGGCTTTAATTAGTAGAATTTCTCTTCTCTAACTGCTCATTTATTTGCATAAAACTTGGAGATTAATTATTTTTTAGATATCTACTATTTTGCCAAATGTGGCAGAAATCAGACAGTACTTTTCGGTTATTAGAGGGGACTTCAGAGACCATCACATATGCAGGAATAAGCTCAGCACTTACAATTGCATAAGCCTCATTTTTGTTGGACACAAAAACCTAACAAATAAATTTTAGATGTCAAGATTTGCTTGACTGTCAGACTGAAGGTTGATAAATTAACCTGCGTCTGTGCTATAAGAAAATTCTGATCTGGATGCCAAATGCAAGGGCTCTTGGATTTTAGGACCTGGCGCAGCCTGTGGGACCCTACAAAATTCCCATTTAAACCTGGCTTTGTGCCATTATCACCCAGGAAGTTTCTGAAGCTAGAGTCTTGGTTTAGGTCAATCTATGACTGTTATTAATCTCCCCAAATCTAAACAATCTCTTAAGGGATGGAAAGCTACTTTCTACCTTTTTATTATCAAGCTATAAGCTGAAGTGTCACAGTTGCTTCTGAATGTTCAGGTGCATCTCTTAGCTTGCTAATGAAGTCAAACACAACATAAATATCTTTGCAAAATCCTAAAAATTAGGATTAGGTTTAGAATTTTCTGAGGTGGTAAAATCAGTTCTCTATAGAAAAGGGTGCTGAACTTTCCTAAGGTGGAGAAAAGATTTTGTAGGTGGTTCTTGCAAAACACTGCACCATTCATTTTTTGAATGCACTGAAGAGAATAGTTGGAGCATGCAGTTCATACAACACAACCTAGTGTGAGTGCTTTTACATTTTAACCTGCATTAAATGGAGCATATCTCACCGTTACCTAGTTTGCTGCTGAGTAAACAATAGATTTTTTCCCAAGTGAATGCCTATGATTGTCTGTTAAATTATTAAGAAAAATCAAAACTATTTCTCCACTTACTGTCCTTCAATTTAATAAGGCCATGTCTGTAATAAACTGCATTTTTTACATCTGTTTTCACAACATTTCCCCCATGGACTTAAATGAAATCCATCAACGTTACACATAGTTTGTGAAATAAGCCAGTTTGTTGAAAGAGTCAAGTGGAGTAGAGTCACAGTGGCTGAAATTCACCTCACCTACTTACAATCTGGATAATTTGGGCTGAACATGCCTAGACCAGAAGCGACCTCTCATACTGCTGAGATTCCATCAGCTGCAACCAGTGTTACAGTTGCCGGGCTGGAATGGGACCCTCAGGCCCCTGTCTATACCCAGTTTGTCCATATTTGGTGCCTTATAGCTTGCACTAACCTGAGAGGATAAGCATCTCTCTGCAGCCCTTTTGAGAGACTATTCCTGATTCTGGTTCATGATTTGAGTTCTGCTTGTGCATTATCCATTTCAGAGATGAGATAAAAAGTAGAAACAGTGTAGGGAGCAGACATTTCCCCTACGAGCTTCTCTCTTCCCGTTCCATGAATTCTGCAGTCCTCTCTGTGTAGTGCTCCAGCTTCATCCCCACTGCAGATTATCCAGCAGCCAGATGTTCCCTACACTCGGAGATGTGGAAGGTGTGTTTTCAGCATTTCCCAGAGCAAGGCAGGCCAAGGTCTGCAATTTCCTGGGCAAGTGCTCTAATTTCCAGGCTGCTAAGTAAAGAGAGGTATATCTTTGAAGTGAACCCAGTACTGTGAAGCCCCAAGGAGACGTACTTGGCTGCTGTGAACCCCTGAGTACACTCCTTGCACACACACCTCTGTGCTGGTTTCTGTTGGCACGTTCTAGGCAGCTGCACACCAAAACCTATCTCTAGACTCTCTAAATTCCACCTAAGCTCCTGTCCTTAATATTTCTTGTTGATTGAATACCTCTTACGGCCTGCAGGTAGTCAAAAACAGACACTAGACAGGGTACTAGATGGAGTTTAAGCCATATATAACCCTCATTATACAAGAAAATAGATTACTTTATGAAGGCAATAGCCCCTCCATAAGCATCGCATAAGATTCTCCATACCAGTCTTAGACATGTAACCTCCCTCTGTTGATCTCTGCAGTCTCTTCCTGGAATCAGCATGCAAGTAACTTGCACGTGCCCACCAGGAAAGGGTGGCAGAGTTTTAGCCATTTAACAAAGCCTACAGTTAGGGAACAGGCTGTGTTCAGGGTCCATCTTGCTGAAAATACATTTCTAAATCTTTTGAAACCTCTCCCTTTTCTTCAGAGGTCAAGAGCAACTTTGCCTCACATGACACAATAGAAAATTCCAGCAGATTGGATGCTCTGTGACAAGGCTACTACAGATACAAACTAACAGCTACCAACCCAAGATATTTAGACCCAATATGATGTGGTAACACACTGATCTAGTGTCTTTTCCATCCAATAGTAAATATTTCTACCACAAATTAATCCTGAAATAGACTATAGAAAAAAAAAATCTTGCCAAAAATTTGTCTGCTTTGTTCTGGGTGTTTGACTTTGACTACAGATTTGTGGCTTGTTTTCTGGGCTTAGTTTGTGTAGGTTACTGTCCTTTGCAGGAATGTGTATGGCATCTTGTAAAAGTGCTGTCTGATTTTTTTAGTTCTGACTTGATCTTTCCTTTCTAGGTGAAATGCCAAACAAAAATAATAAATGAGTCAAAGATAGACCTGCATTCTTGGTTTTTTTTCTAATTCACTGTATTTAACTTCCTGAAATTCTTTTTCTCTGTGTAACCCTCCTGGAGCTTCTAGAGTCACTAAAAATAATACAAATGCAGCATCACAGATGCTATCCACCCCAAAGCAGTCTCTGCTGTTCTTGATATCTGTACTATCTCAAATTGAATTGTTTTGTTATATCTCCAACGTACTGAAAGTGTAAATGTAATTTAATTGAAGGAAGAATTTTTATAAGTTGATAAATCAGATTAAAATATTGGGACATCAGATACCAGATTTTCCATACAATTCACTGAAACCGCAGTGAAAATTTATTCTTTATAAATGTGAATAGCATATAACAGAGACAAGTATAACAACAGTTTTATGTATGTATGTAATGTATATTTGATACGTATTTACACATATGAAATATTTAGTTATGCATAAGGAAAAAGGAGATTAAAAAAAAAGATGCCAGTTATGCCAATCTAGCCATCTCAAATTACTGAGAAATCTGGAGGGGGAACAATTGGGAGATGAAATTTATTTTAATCAAACTGTAAGATTATTATTTAATAACTTGCTTTGGTATGGCTTCTTATTTTCTGCTTGATGCATCTTGCAGGCTGTATTTCAGAACTGTTCTCAGTGAAAATACGAAACTATGGGTTACTCATCACCACCTAGTTTTCTTATGCCCACAATGAAGCACATTTGTATTCCACTATGTTTGCACCACATCATTGAAACTAACATAACTCAGGTCACTAAGTATGCAAAAGTGGAAAGGTAGCATTACAAAGCCACCAGGTTAGGCAGTGCAAATTTTCTTTTTGCTGGCTGAAAACCTTTGCCATCCCAAGTTGTTTGTTACCATGTGTCTGTTGGAGGTTACTGACTCCACAACCCTTCTGTGAGAGGTACTCTGTGAGCAACGCCTGACTGGCTTCAGGCAAAGTTATCTGGACTAGTACATGGTCTTGTTTCACCACTGTCACTGATTATCCAGTTGATCTTGCCTGAAACTAAATTAGAAAATGAATTCACAAGCCTTTTGGCAGCAGGGTCATAAACAACCAGATGACCAGACATCTAAGGCCATTAATAGCTTCAGCTGACAGAGCTAAATTCAGAAAGGGATGTTGGCCCACAGCCTATGTGAAGCCCTTTATACAATGCACATTCCCCATCAAAGGAGTCCAAGTTTTTTGCAAGTAAAAGAGTTGCGCTAGAATGGGCTTTGAGTACCTTTCAGAGGCTAGTAAAGAAGATACTTTAAAAAGCATGTTTTGCTAAACAGATCATCTCCCTTTGCCATTAGCCTTTGAAAGATTTTATTCTTACTAAGGCAAGTTAGACACAGGAGTAAATGTGGTCATTCTTTTGGGCTATGACAGGTACCAAGATCTTCACTTGCAGGAACTAAGTGGTGGTGCAAAGCCGGGGGATCCTTTTTTAAGCCACCTGCACAAACACCCAAATCCAGGCATTAAAATACAGTGCACTGCAGAAATTCCAGGCTAACAACATGGTTTACAGTAGAATAAAGCAGTCAGTATTTCTGATGCAGGAACTGTTGGGAGGAAAACAAAACAAAAAATTAAGGAAAGACCAATGGCTCTGGAGCTACTTAGAGAAGCTTTCACCCCTCACCTAGACCTCAGTATGGAATTGTTCATAAATGCTTCTGCCATAACCACAGCCACATCCTGGTTCAGCATATACTGAATACTTTGCAGCAAACACTACGTGTTTTAATTCCAAAAATTGCTGTGTCCTTGCAGCTGGAAATATGCTTTTTTTTCCCTCAAAATGTTTCAACATGATAGTATTTAAGTCGTGCAAAGAAAACAATTAAAGAGTCAAGAAAAAATTGCACACTTTAGGGTTAGCAAAAAATGCATTTTTGTCACTAATAGAATGTGTTTTCTTTTTTCAATCAGCAGAAAGCTGATATCTCACTGCAAAGGTCCTTTTTAATTCCACTTACTAATTCCAGCTTCAAATAGAGCTGGCAACATACTGTCAGCAAGCAGTGAGGGCCAGCTGCTCCCTAAGGGAAGGTGAGCCGGGAGCTGAGGGTGGCCCCAGCACAAGCGGTGCCCCGTCAACGAAAGGGCATAGCCCCATGGCAGCCAGAGCTGGGGGCTGGTAACAGGGTCCATCGACTACCCCAGACAAGGCAAGTGATGAACCAGGTCCACACTGCATCCAGGCAGCCAAGTCAGGAGCGAAAGGAGACAGGGCCAAAGGCAGGGCTGAAGGCCAGCACTCCTGTGGCACAGCTCAGGCAGGGACTGAAGGTGCCAGGCTGAGCTGAAATGGGGCTCCTCTGCCCATGGGAGGCCCCAGTAGAGGCTACTAAGGGCTGCTAAGGCCTATTGATGCCTTGGGGGCCCTGACACAGCACCAAAAAGCAGCTGAAGTGTATAAGTACTTCTTCATTAAAGTTTTCCTGTGAGAAAAAAAAAGTTCAGTCCAAGGGCTTTACCAATATCATTGGTATCTAAAGCATTCTGTTCAAGTCTGACAGTAGAAAGTTTTATCTAATGTTACATTTCTTTTATCTATCACTTGAAAAGCTATTTAAAGGATATTATAGGTCTTAAAATTCGACATAGCCCATCACTGGATATGAATTCTTATCTTGCTGTGTATTAAACTATTATTATTTAGCCCTTACAGTTTCAGTTAAGCTGTATGTTGCAGATGCTATGTAAGCATAAAATAGATAGCTAGTTTCTACCCCATGAAAAGTTAGTTTCCGTCCACAGTAAGTTTAGCTCAAGGCACTGCAATAAATATAATAAATACTAGAAGAAAATAGGAAAGACAAAGGAAGTTAGTGTGTGTTCTAACAAAAGGCAGCCAAATACATCTGCATGATTTTGTGAATGCTTATTTTAATTCTTGAATTAGAAATAACATCAAATTATCAGAAATCCCCTATGGCTGTTTATCTTCAATAATATGTTTGGATTAGTATTCCAGCTCAGTGTACATACAACCCACATAATTATTGTTTTATTTCTTTGTCATCAAATATTTTCTAGTAATCAGAATTCCTTGCACTGAATTTAAAACAAAAACGTTGTTCTTAATTACCCTAGGATCTGGTCTAGCTTTACCCACAGCCCCCTCTGTTTACTGGCTAAAGCAGTGTCTCGTAATAATGGGAAACAGTCTGTAATTTCTGAAGACAAGTAGTCAAGGAATGTGAGACGTACAGCAGACACTCTGCTCTTTTGAAAGGAACAAGAAACTAGAACTCTTAAACTGTGCAGATTCATGAATTTTAGGGGATGAAATATGTATTAGATATATAGTTTCAACCTGTAGGGAAGTCCTTTATTAAATATAAACATTGCAGTGTCTATCTTGTGTATCTGTCCACCACAGATGAGTTTCTGAACCTTCTGTTAGATACTTTGATTTTCTAAATAGTGTGTGGAAAACAGTAGAAATAAATATAGATAATGGAATTTCCCCCAAAATGCACATGTTGAGTGGGAAGACTTGTAAAGTCAGTCAATAGGGACCTCTAAACACAGTGAACACAGTGGTTGGGCTCTGTTTCGCTCTGCAGATAAGCTACTCCATCCTCAAAGATCTAAAAATCAGACTTTTCTGTAGAGGGCTTGTTCCCACAGTCATATTTTGAAGGCTTCATCTGTAAGCAGGGCTTACTATGCTTATTTAAAACACAAACGGAGGCTGAGGGCACAGAGTCATTAAAACTTTAAACTTTAAACTTTATGCATGCCATTTAAACTTTATGCATGAACATTAGTTTGATGTCATATCTCCTTTGGAGAGGTAGATATGCAGTCTCAGAGCTCTCTTTTGCTGGAGGAAATTCAAGCCCATATCACTTAGGATTGTACCTTATGCACAAGATAAGGGACTAGATGGATGAAAAAGGCACCTACAATACTCAAATACCAACAGTGAACATAGAAACACTTCGAAATCCAGGTAATTGTTCTCCCAATGCATGCCCTAAATGCTACTTCACAAGGTCAAGATGTCTCTTGCGCTCTCTCTTTGGAGCCCAGTGAAATTGTCTGCTTTCTGTCTCCAAATGTTATATTACCACAAAGAGTATGAGGAGAACGACTTGTCACTCAAACTAGTGTCCACACTTGACTGACAGCAGGCTGCAGCAGGATAGATAGGAATTAGCCTTTCCTGTGATTTGGACATCTTTCTCTTTCTAAATAGTAGCACCCCTATAAGAATTTATAGGGTAATATTAATAATAAATGCCCTGAAATCAGAAATAATTTTGGTTATTTTGGGGGGACCTCTATTTACTTCATGATCTTGTGTTCTCTTATGTGCAAACCCTATTCCCACATATCATCCATGGGGTAAATTGCCTAGATATAGCCATAACACCTGTAACTGATTGAAGGGCAGGCAGTGAGGGGAGCTTACTGAACTTCTTATAGAAGGAGAAAAATCTCAGTCAAAAGCAAGGCTTTTTTTGTTGTTGGACCCTAAACACCTTAGCATCTGTTATTGTTATTTTTAGCAGGAGGAGGATCAAGTACAGCTTACACCTTTGTGTTGGACAGCAGTCCCAAGAATAAATGTAAGCAGGCCAAAGAGTAGCACAAGACTCCAGGCCAGCACAATCATGGATGCCAGATGACATTAAAGAAACTAGGAATCCCTAAAGTCAATTTGTACCCTCCACAAATATCAGTAACCAGGACTAGGGGCAAAAATTACTTACCTTTAGATCTAAACCTAGACATCTACTGCGACTCATAAACTGCAGAGCTGCTTGGGCTTTTAATTGGGTTAGAAAGCATTCTTCTGCATAAACTTTAGGTATTCTGTATGCTTTCCAGAGGGAAAAAATATTTGTGACTGCTAACAGGTTTTCAAAATTGTTCCTTGATACTAATCAAGCATTTTTTTCTGTTTTGCTTCTGAGTGCAGTATACAGGCCTGAGACTAGTTCCTGTTTCTCCAAACATAGTGGAAGGCAGCCTGGCAGGCTGTACTAAATGAGAGACAAATAAGACTCTATGGGGAATGGCTAGGGATTTAAGCCTTTCTTAAATGAGCATGGCTTGTCTCAAGGGAAGAACATATCGTGGCTGAGGCTTTCTGTACCAGCTAATCTTTTCAGAAACTTTACTGAGAGTCAAGAAATTAAACAGTATTATTATACATTGGCCTGGATTTTCACAAAGAAATAACCCTTCCTTATAATCCTAGTACAAATAATAATAAGAGGGGTAGCTGCAAGATACGATGATTGATTCTAATAGGAGGATCATTTGGAATTCTAAGTGGGATTCTAACTGAGAACTCAGGAATCTACCTTTGATACACCATGCAACACTGAGCACACTATGTTGTTTCCTGGTGTTTCTTTACACACTTTTTTCCATTTCAGAAAGTGTCATACGTGCACAAAGTTTTTCATAACATAGGTTCTTTAGTCTTTCATAAGGCTGTATTGTTCCTCACACATACATAAAAGACCATTGGTTGATAAATTGAACAGCTGAGAATTCTAAAAGTTTAATTGCTTTTACCATAAATTCTGATTCAACTGGAGTTTTACTGAAAGCATAAGATCTAGTCTTCTTTATTCACTATACTCTTCATGAGTAAGATTGTCTTCCAACCATGTAGCTGAAATAAAATCTCATGACTCTAACCTCTGCACGCTTTCATCTAAACTGATCTGAAAAAGAAGATTCTTCACATATTGACCAGGACTGTATAGGGAATAAGGAATGGGCAGAATTTGGAATTGCACCACATATTGGTTGAATAACAAACTAGTAAGAAATCCCAACAGTAATTTTCTGGTTGCCAAAGACAGTGAATAGAAAAATGTCAGATCCAGAGTCATAGGAACCACTTTAGGTTACAAATTATTTGTTGCTATTATTTGTGAAATATCTGTGAACATGAAGCATGTTTGAAGAAATTAATCTTAGACTGTTAACAAAAATGGACTAGATTTGTCAGATAGCTTTTCTAACAAGGATCTTACTATGACTCTAGGTCCTTATCTGTGGAAAAAGCTAATGAATGTGCTTCATGGATTTACATTTCATTATTCTAATCTTAACATTCAGTGTTGACTTGAAGTCAACAATTCTATTCTTATAACGAATTTCTATCTTGCATAATAAGACTTTGAATCATGCAGATATAACAAATATATCCAAGATTAGGTACATAACTAAAGTCCAAGAGGCAAAACACAACTATAATGAGGCTCCAGGGGTTCAACAGAGTTAATGAAGAATAAAATACCTACACTTGTTTATGTTTCTCTTATGTTGGACAGTAGATTAAGAAGTTGTGCAGTTTTATAACATTTCTAATCAGATGTGTTTTCTTCTATAGGTCGTACTGAATTTCATCCTCTTGAAACCCTCATTTATCATTTATATATGTTTTAGTAGGCTACATCTTTGATAACATTCCCATTACAGATATTTAAAAATAGTTTATTCCTCTAATATGGCATTCCTTATGAAGTAATCATCAACTCTCATTCGCCATCCAAACCTTCTCTGGATTCGATAAATCTTCTTCATCTAGACAGAAACATTTCTACTAATAACCAGCTGACATTTTATAAACATCATGGGCCAAACTCTGAAGTCTTCTCATAGACAAGAAAATTCTGTCTCAATAATGACTTCAAAAGATGGGTCATAATCTATATCATTTGTGTTTTGTGATATCTCTGCTTCTCTTTTAAGCCATGATCCCAAATGGGATCACACAACTGGCCAGCAGATCACTGTTATCAATATACAGTACTATCTCAAGTATATATTATTAAGGAACAAGAGGCCAAAAGCAGGCTGTCAGAGAAAAAAGGTCTCTGTTGGGGAAATGTAATACCTTGTGGAATCAAGACTATAAAATACAGAAAGTGTAGTTTCAGAACTGTTACAGAAACTGAGCTTTTCTTCATGGTAGATAAGGCACCAATTCTGGACTTTTTGCCAACATAAACATGGCTGCATCCCCTGATCCAGAAGTACAAATTATTTCTACTGTGTGATCAAATTCATGAACAATAATTACCTTAAGGAATCAGTATTTGAAGTCCTTTCCTCAATGAGCCGAATTTAGCTTTGCAAGACGCTTTTGAGAAGATCCTTTGACAAAGGCTATTTTTAAAAAGTTTAGTGTCAAGGGAGGAAGAAGGGAAGTCCTCTCACAGATTAGTAACTGGTCGAAGAAAAAATAGTAAAGGTTAGGTGTGAATGATAGATTTTTTACAAGGAAAGACGCTACCAGCAGAGTTCCTCAGGTAACCATATTCTGACATGTGATATTAAACATGTTCTTAAATGATCTGGTTAACGAATAAACAGTGAGGAAGAAGTCTGCAAGTTGCAGAACAGTCTTATGATATCTACATGATAAACTGGTAAATAAAATTCATTCTTGCTAAATGCAAATTCATACATACTGAGAAGGGGAACAAACCCTAACTAGGCATACATAACACTGTATTTCAAATGACCATTCACAAAGGAGATCTCAGAAGGAGATCTTATGAAGAATTCTCTGACAACATCTGTTCAGCGTTCAGAAGTGATTAAAACAGAAAATAGAACAGCAAGTATTAGTACAGAAATGGTAAAAATCAAACAGAAATAAGGCACTCCGATTCTTCCCAAAAGAAACATACTAAAATGAGAAAAGATACAAAGATAAAGAAGTTATCAGGTTGCACAGAGAGGTTGTGGAGTCTCCTTCGCTGCAGATATTCAAAAGCCGTCTGGACACAATCCTGGGCAACGTGCTCTCGGTGACCCTGCTTGAGCAGGGGGGCTGGACTAGATGATCTCCAGAGGTCCTTTCCAACCTCAACCACTCTGTGATTCTGTGAAGTTTGACTGGAGATTTGGAATGTTTTCATGGGAAGAGATGTTAAATAAACTAAGATTCTTCAGTATGGAAAAGAGATAAATATGGAGAAATATGATAGAGGTATGTAAAATCCAAGAAAGGCATGGAGAGAGTGGATATGGAATAACTATTCACTGTTTCCCATAATACAAAGACAAGACAGAAAGAAAAATGAAATTACCAGGCAGAAGGTTTAGAAAAAATAAAAAGGGAGCATTTTTCATATGACACATAATTAAATCGTAGTACACATTGCCATAGAATGTTGTGAATGTCAACAGTATAAATGGGTTCAAAAAGCAATTAGACAAAATTCATGGAAGAATTCACAAAAGACTTCTGTTCTGGAAGTCCCTAAATCTCAGATTGCTGAAAGTTATGAGGGTACACCAGGGGAAGAATCATTCTACACTTGATCTGTTTTACTATCTTTCCCAAAGCATCTACTACTAATCGTTCTCAGAGACAGACTAGTGTGCTAGGCAGATGTTTGTTCTGGTCTAACAAAGCCATACTTACGCTTTTACATAAGAAACCAACTAGATTTCTGTTGGAATTTTGATGTTCCCTGCTGTTTTAAAGTGAGCATAATTTAAAGCAGAAGTCATAATTGGACATCCAGGGATTGGATGATTCCGAACTAGTAACAAAATTACTAGTTGGATGCCATCCCAAATCTGGTAATGAGTAGAAGCCGTTGTCGTTGGACAGCTGTTTTATACTTATATGACAGGATTGATGGGGTCAATCCGATTCCCAGAGATGAGATGATTGCATCATAAAGCCATACTCACAGTTAAAACTCCAAATAAAAAGGACCTTGGCTCAGTATACTGCAGCTGTCTTCATTAGCAAGGCAGATCGATTGGGGTTCATCACAGTCCTTGCACTGACACCCATTCATTGTGTTCACGGTCATAGAATGTGCTTCTGTAAATCTTTAGTAATGTAAATGGAGAGTAGTTTTCTGAAAATGAATGAGACTATCCAGGTTTTTATACTGATAAAAAAGCATTTTCAGTTTCTTAAAGCTGTGTAGCTCTCTCTTATTTCTCTGCATGTTTTACATATGAGTATATTTCCTCATAATGAGGAATTAAGTTTAATTAATTAGATTAATTAAATTCCTCCATATGAGGAATTTAAATACCAGAATCATTACTTTGTATAATATCCCAGTTTTTCATCAGTGCCATTAAATAATGTTGCCCGGAAGTAACACAGATCATGGACCACGTGGACCCGAAGGCATGTAATGCTCTGTAGAAACGATCACAAGGAACTAAAATAGCACTGATTATAAACCAGACAGAGGCTAGCAAAGGGTTTTAAATGTCCACCAAGAAAAGCTGTAGGTCGATTTCAAATGGTTAGAACAGTGACAAATCCATAACTAGGAGGAGTCTCTTCAAGGAGAAGAGAACAAATAAGCCTGTTGTCTAACAATTTATTATGTTTTAGTTGCTAAATGCACCTGGAATAGACTATCTATCGATAGCTGCAAAATTCAAGATGGTCTGAGAGAGGACTACCTGCTTTCTGCCAGTTTGCTTTAGTCAAATTTGTTGTAAATTTGCCAGCAATGTTAAAGCTTTACTTACTGCTGAAATGAGCCTATCAAATCTGAAGTCCTGATGAACAGACTTCAGTGGAAGGATGGCAGGAATTGCTTGCCTGCAGAGGTGGCACTGGGGACACATTTCACAGTGATCAGCATCCGAAAGACACACAGCTAATTCTGTGTAAATTACTGTATTTACCAATTTAGTGGGGAAATTTTAACCTAATTATATTTAAATTCAATACGCCTGTTAAAATATCAGACAGAACATAATTTAATTCTCTTTGAATTACAGCTTTCTCACTACAAAAGCAAACTACTAAATAAATGAGAGAGAATAAAGTAATGTTTTAATTCACACTTTCAAAGCTAAGTTCATCATTTGGAGTGTTTACAAACTGATGGATTGCTCAAGCATAGATTCACCCATGTGCCACCTAAGGATACTGCACCAAATTAAAGAGGACTTTGACTGAATTAGCTGGAACCACATAAGAGGTTTTCAGGCCAGCCAGCCATTTCTGTCCTTTTCATTAGATAACTGCTCACTTAGCACAACGTGGCAGAAAGAGCATGTCTCACAATTTTTTGATCATTTTTGCTTAATTTTCTTCTTTATCTATTTTTGGTTTTACTTGTGACTTAGAACTCAAGCGCATCTACCAAAGGAAACGCTCAATTCTGTTTGGTAAATTTGTGGGAGGTTGATCGCAGTTATGAAATTGGAAAACATTTGTTTACATCCTATTTCTTTTTCCCTCGCTAAGGGTATACATACATCACTTTTTATCCTGCTCCTGCATTGAACTTTTTCCTTTGTTTTTACAATAAGCTTGTTTGTCAGAGATTAGTATGTCAATCCTATTGTAACTTCTGCGCCTCCAGGGGCATATAACTAAACTATTTAATCTGTTTAATACCATTGAAGCGTTTCTGCTTCTTCCTTTATTATGATTTATTGTCTTCACCCTGTGACATCTGCTTATTCAAAATCTTTCCAACAATGTTTCTTTCCTGACTGCTAAACAAAAGACTAACACAACCACCTTTCTGCTCTTTTTTTCTGTTAGATAATTGACACTGAGGTGTTTGCCATTATAGTCTACTGGCACTTCTCATATCGCATTAGAACTTATGAGACTGGAAATACCTCACTGCCAAGGCGGTTCTACGGTATGCATTTTGATAAAGTGGTAAATACAATAATTTACAGAGAATTAGCTGTGTTAATGTCTTTCAGCTGCCTATACCCCTCTCCAGAACAACTGCTTCCAAATAAAGTTCTTTGCTTAGGTACATCAGTCAAATTACAAGAATTTCCTGACAGTATCATATATTGAAGAGCTGTACCAGCAAAGACTCTCAGATGTAGGCCTCGTTCAAACAAAGCATATACTTCAGCCTATGCTTTTTTAGCCTGTGCCACCTGTGAGGTATTATAGCCTTATTCAGAATGGCCATGCATTACTCTCAAGTTTGATGCCTTGAGTGTAGATTCATGAGTCTGGAGGATTAAAACGAATGTCTGAAGTGGTTACTGACCTTAGCTGTGTGCCTCACTCCTTCTCTCAAGGTACGGACACCTGAGGGATTTCAAGAAATGCAGGATATTTTAAGGGTCTGCAGGAACAGATTGCTTCATCCTGCCTGGGCATGAACACCTTGTTTCTGGATTCGTTAATGGCTTTTCTGAATAGTGCACAAGCATCTCCTGTGTATTTGATACAGGTGGAAACCAAGGATAAGGACTGCTGCGTAATTATCTTCAGTGTCCAGAGCATGCTCTACCACTAGCCCACGTAAGCAGTACTTTTGGCTGTTTTCTATGAGTATACATGCGTGTCTGAACGCATATGGTTTAAGTTCTTACTGTTTTTCATTTTATGGGCACTCAACCAGGCTCTGGGTGTTCTGCTGACAACATCATCTTATGATTTGGATTTACACCTACCCTGCTTACAGAGGTGTAGTTAGGAGCATGCCCTCTCTCCGCTATGAAGCCCAGTGCAGAATCCTACCCAAACACTATCTCATCTCTGGAGCTGTGGCCTTTCTGTGCAAAGCCCGCATAAACCCCAAACTAAGGTTCCCGTCATGTTACGGCCATTGAATGTCAGATTTTGCAGACTGAATAGTCTTTCCTTCGCATGTAGGCACCATTCTCTTTACTGCAACTCTTTACTTTCTTCTACTTTCCCTATCCTGCTATCTCTGGCAGTTTCTCTTTCCAAACAAAATCAATTAATTTCCAGGGAAGGAATAATCTCTTCTTCCTTCCAAAATGATCTATTAGACCCAGATACACACAAATAGATGCTGCCAGTGATCACATGCTATGAACACTTAGTGTGACTTTGCTTATCCACTGACCCACTATTGATAACACTTCTTGTCTGGGTGCTATATTTTGAAATAGTATTAGGCATAAGCATCCAGTCTTCCCTTGGCTTGGACAAACAGGTGCTTTCACAACCCTGGCTGACACAGACCAGTTGCACATCTTCCAGAGCTAGGGTTGACCATGGACTGGTCTTAGGTATTCAAGAGTATCAAGGAGAAAGGTGCTTCTGAGCTCATAGCAGAGCATGGAAGGAAATGATACCTTTTCTGACATAAGCTTGAGAAAAGAATTGCTAACAGCCACTGATTCTTCCTTAGTTTTCAACATACAGAAATGTCACTGTCCCCATTTGAAACTTCTACGTCTATTCACAATTCTTATAGCACAACTATGTGCCAGCATTCATTTTTTTCCTTATAAACTCAGAAATTCTGTGGAATGAGGACTGGAAAAACACAGGTGGTGATGGAGTTAACAGGATTCAGCCAGCCAGTCAGTCTGGATGGAATTATCTCCGTGCTGGAAGTGTCTCACTAAACTCAGTTATTCAATGGCTGGGTACCCATCAGTCCTCATATGCTTGATACAGAAATATTACAAAATTCCTTCCTGGGCAGTGCTTGTGCTACTACTCCCACCCAGATGAGGAGTTAGACCCAAGTAGTGGCTACTGTTGGCAGAGCCAGCTTCCAGTGCAAGTGTTTCCTGGGGCAGCAACTGACCTCTGAAGCAAAAAGCAGGACCAACAAAGACCTATCTCCAAAATATCTATATATAGATATCTATAGAAAAGCACAGTATATGACAGCCTTTTGGGAAGTAAGGGGAAGGCTAGACACAGGAGAGGCCAAAAGATCGCACAGAATCCACATGAAAAACTGGCACAAAAGCATATCATACGATCTTTCTAACGCAGGCAGTGACCATTCATGACCTGACCTTGCAAGTACGCATTCAGCTGGCCCTGATCTATTCTACCAGATAATCTGGCTGTGCACACATATGGAATAACTGCTTATCATTGGACTTCATAACTAGGTGTAAAATCAAATAACCCTTATTTTCTCAAGCCTGCAAGTTTTATAAATTCATATTAAATTTCCACCAGATACAAAATGAAGACATTGCCTTAATCATTTTAATAGAACACTAGACTCACTTTGATCGGAATACTTACTGGAAAATATAACATGTATGAAAGAGCTTGTGCTTTTACATCTCTTTTACAACATCAGCTTGTATTTCACTGGATAATAAACTGTGTACGTATACATATGCACACACAGAGACACACAAATATATACATATATACATACATGCATGGGAACTTCGGCACCCTGAACTTGTGACATGTACCTTGCTTTAAGAAAACAATAGGAAACAGGATAAGAATGGATCTCAGGAGATCGTTTAGTCTTTCTCTCTGATGAAGTACAGGATCAGGTTTTTCACACTTGATGAAGTTTGTCTATTCTGTCCTTAAAAGGTTTCAGTGATGGATATGCATTGGTCCCCATAAAAAATTCTGTTCTGGTGCTAAGGCTGGAACTAAAATTTTAAGAGTCAAAATCTTCAAGAGAGGGTACAGTCTTTGTTTTTGTTTGTTCATACTTTGCTATACTTTAGTTTTCTTTGTACATTGGTCATTGCCTGGGGATGTGAGACAATGAACAGCTCCTTTATCAAAACTCACAGCACTCAGCAAAAAATGGGCTTGGATGATATTGACAGCAATTACAGAATATCACTAGCCTAAACCTCAGTAGAAAGAAATAGTTAGAAATACTCTCACTTACCTAATGAGAAGTAAATTGACTAGAACTTTTCAGTTTTTTTCAGATTTTTGAGATTTCTATTTACTAGATCCGTTCTGTTTAAGAGTATATGTTATCTCAAGATCCCTTCCAGCCTAGTGAGGCTAAGTTGGTAGAAAAAGGCAAGCGAGTACAGCAGGTGAAAAAAAAGCAGTCATTAGTAAATTCATCTTATTTTGCAACTAAGATTGCTTAGTTATACATGTGAAGTGAAAGAAACCTTAGCTTTCTTCATCTTTATGATTGCTCCAACAGTAGAGAGTTGTAACAGAAAAGCTAAGATTGGTATAGCTGAAATATAAGTTGAAATATTTGTGTGCAAAAGCACACACAAAAAAACCAAACAATAGAGCAAGGGCTAAAAGAATGGCTTGTATTGATAACCAAGGACAAAACTGACAGCAAACTGGCAAACACTGAGAAATGTGTTTTCCTCAAGACCAGACGGCCTGTGGTCCAACAACAGCAGGATAGCAACAAATATATACCACACTGTATGTATCATTCTTGTTCCTCTATCCTAACAGCAAAGCAGACTGTGGCCATAAAGATACCTCAAATGAGGAAACAAATGCAATGGGCAGCACCTTGCCTAAAATTCATGGAGAATGAAATAAAATTCTGAAGCAAGAACAATCAACCTAAAGTAATTTTGGGTTCCTAAAGGGTATTCAATAGCTATCCAGAAACCAGTTTGTCATCACTAATTAAGAGGAATCCAAGGGATACAGTAAGAACTCAGTAGTCAACATCCTCTGTCATCCACATAACACAGAAGCGATCCTGGCCGGATCACCTGGACATACACACCTCTTTGCCTGCGAGCATGTAGGTGTGAGTGAGTGAATCCTGGGAGTGACTTAAATCAGTTTTGTTTAAAATAAGTTTCCACAAGTTCTCACACTGAGTTTTGTTACATAAATTTCCCACAAAGCTGAGCAAATAAGGGATGTTTGCACCAAATTGTTTGTGCTGAAATGGTCCCCAAAGAAAGACCACTTGAAATAAAATGAATAATCACTTGAGTACAGGCCCTCACTAAGAAATTCATCCCTTATATGAGTGCCCTGACCATGAGGCAATGGAGTTATAGTCCTGACTGAATTCTTTGCTGATAAGAAGCCCTGATTCAGCTCTGCAGAATGAGACTGATTCAACAGTATCAACTTAACCTAGATCACAGACAATCTGGTTTTGAAATGAGCCACCAGCAAAAGGCCTGTAAATCAGGTTTCCAACACCCTCAAAGAATAGTCTAACCATTGCATAGGATAAAGGAAGGAGCGTCATCATTATTATCCCTTCTATTAGCTACATTTTTAAAAGTAGAGCTAGAGCTCTGACTGAATTTGAGGAGGATCCCAAATCTATATGCAGAGTTAAGCATATTTGGAGCATGGCTTTCAAACTGGATCCCTCTGAAGCTTTAGCAGCAATATGAGCAGTTTTTAGATCCTAATATAGCATAGGTGTGCCAAGCACTGAGCTGCTTAGGCTGGGACAGTGCAGAAACAAAGCTCTTGAGCACCAAGCAATTAGCCAGGCTGATTTGCTGAACTGAAGCACATGTAGGTTTTATGGATCAGTTTTTGATGTATGGCTGGATTCAATGAGATTAAGGCACCTAAATTTAAGCATTACAGGTATCTTAACTCCCCAAAGAGCAAAAAAGAGTCACTGGCACTACATCTACACTAGTAAAAATACTGTTCTAGGGCCTGTTCTCTCTCCTATTTGCTAGTATGTCCATAGCCTAGATGCCTGCTTTAAGGTGAGCTAACTGTCTGTATTGATTAGTTTTCCATTGACTATAACAGGGCCCTAGACACCAAGCATGCCCGTATGCATCTATATATACAAATCTAAATTTAGGGGTCTTAATGTCTAACAGTATCACTTTCATGTGTTCAGACTTTAGATGAACATTTAAAGTCATCTGTTTTAGATGCCATTGGTCTTTCTTCGGATCTGTCTCTAAATCACATTTCTGCAATAGTCTGTTTATGAATGTCACTCTATTTTTTGTGACCTACAAAATTTTAACACTGACCAATCCCTATTTTTTCTCACTTTGTTCGGATAATAGCATAAAATATTGCTAATTGATGTTTAAATTAAATAATTAAAGTTTAAACCAAAGTTTCATTTTGTGTAGTAGAATTGTTTCACACACTTAAATGCTCTAGTGCTGTTTGGTGGTATATATGCTGACCATAACAGGATACCATAATCTGGGTTAATGGTTCCTGAAAGGTTAACAATGAACAGAATGCATGACATGAAATTCAGTAAACATGCAGCAATTATTTACTGTTCAGCTCCCATAAATTTTCCATTCTTTACAGATAGCATGCCATGGAAAAACAGTGAGGTTATACCCTTGTTCCTAGAAGTCCTGACAACAGTGCTATCTGAAATCTCTTTAGTCACATAGCAACATTTATATCTAAGGATTACTAAATAAATTTTCCCCCCATTTGGCTGCCAATAGTTTCAGTGTTGAATAAAATACTCCCAGCTTTTGAAGAATGTGATTAAATCTGCCCTTTTGTTCACATTATTCTTGCTTGTAACCTATGACTGTATAGTTGTTAGAGTAAAAGCAGAAATCAAGATTCTTGGGTTTTACTAGCAGTTCTTTGCCAACTGACTGTTTACACCTGTGCAAGCCCCTTAACTTTTGTTTCTGTTTTTGTTCATGTAAAACTCTGCATCATATAGACCAGAATCTCACAAAAAAAACAAATTTTAATAAGTGTTATGTGTCCCAGTGTTGATTTTTAATGTATCTTACCCATTTTAAACATCACTAAACGGTTGATTGTTGAATGAATTCTTGATTATTCCTTCTCCTATTAAACAAAAACACTCTCCAAGACTTCATTTTGATTCTGCGTATGCTTCCTCTGGGTCACTTTTACAGAGCTCCATGAACAGACATCTGCTTTTTTCCCTCCTGTAGTTATGGTCTTAACAAGTGGGAAAAGCTGTCACTGCACAGGTAAAGCAGGCAGAGTAGTTATATGGGGATACTTCCTCCAGAAGAGGCACCTTTGTCCTCCTTCCCCTTCATTGGAGCCTGAACCTCTGGAGCTTCTACAGATGGCTTTATAGGCAGTGGAGAGAAGGGAATTAGTATGAGCATCCTTACACCCACACACCTTTGACAGATCTAAACATGGCTACTTTGCTGATTATAGGAGTAAAGTCCTGGATATTCATGCTTGTTTTTAACAATGTTTTTGGTTTACATCCAAAAGGCATATCTCTAAGTGCAAGGGAAATGAGATGTCAGTGATATGGATAGCCTTCTACTAGCCCACATAGATTCTGGCAGCGGTGTAATGCATAAACAAATCTTAAACTCACGTCATTTATTTTTAATGCTTGTCAGGAGAAGTATGATGTAAAAAGCATCTATGGAATATGTACCATGAGTCACAGAATGTGAAACATGTACAGCCCCCCACGGCTTTCCCCTCTTCTTTGTGGACAACAGATTGAGGATATCCTGTTGCCATTTAATTTTCCCCAAAATGCCAAAAGTCACTAAGTAAATTTTCCTCAGGATAGGTTATCATTAGCTTAAAGGCTGAACTGATTCTTTTTCTGCACTGTTCTGATACAACAGTATCTGTTAATGTTTAATAGATGGCTACTATAATTTTTGAAATATTTGATTTAAAAAAAAAAATGGCCTTGTTCCATTTTGTCCAACAGTACAGATGAAAATCTCTTTAAATTTAGCATTGCAAAAAATAGAATACATTGAAATAGAAAATCTAGCCTGACTTTCCCACATCCCTGTTTGAAAACACTGTTTTCTTTTCTCTCTGTACCAGTGAATAATTAAGTTATAAAAAATTGAACTATTTCAGTGGGATTTTTCACTCCTCTCTATTCTGCTTATTGAGGTGTTCTCACAGAAAAGGGGAAATTTTCTCCAGATCCTGAAGTATGAACATTTGAATATGTTTTTTGTTTCCCATATGATTGTCCTAACCACTGCTTTTTTGAGGGGAATGTGTATATCCACCATCATATAGCCTGAAAAAGTTTTTATTGTTCATCATCTGTGTAATTCCCACATTGAAAGATACGATATGACAGCATCTTCCAAACTGGTCCCCAAAGGGAAGAGAGCTGGGAAAACGTCTGCTTTGGCAATCCTGTCAGGGCATGGCTTTCAGCAGAGGTCCACAAGCAATGCAATGGAACCTAGTGTAAGGTGGCAGAAGCACCTCTACAGGCAGAAATTCACACAATACAGGAACTGTGCTGTTATGCTTCTGCTAAGCTGAAAGCTGAGGAAGTTGGTGCTACCTAAGTGAAAGACTTTCACATCTAAGCATCTTTTGTTATCAGTTCTCTGCCTCAGATAATGGAGAGAACTGTGTCTCCCCACCCTGCAGCAATCGGTAGAAAACAAATGCCTTAAAAATTGCAAGGCTCTGACACTGACGGAAATATAGGCATGTAACTAGGATAACTTAACAGAACTTGTATGCAGAACAAAAAGGAGGTTAAACAGAAATTGCATTTGTTAAGCTGACTGAGCCACTGAATGGATGCACAGATAGATGCCAAAGAAATCATGCCTGATGGGGGGTTGAATGTGTAAGTGTGAAATGAATGGAGGTATACAGGATAAATACAACATATCAATGAGAATGGCATTCACTCAGTAAAGCATCAAATATTCTACTTTTCCCGTTGTTTGAATACTAGTCAGAGCTCAGGAATAAAAAGATAACAGACTTGCCCCACTTAAATGTTACGCTGTGGTTCGCCACACAATATGGAACCAGGTCTTATTGCTTGCTTGATCTTAATGTCATTTAACCCCTCCTATGATAACAATATATCCTGTAGTGTGGTACCTGCAGATGAATCCCCGCTCAAGAAAGCAGTTATACCCCAAGAAGCATTACTGAGTCAGCCAGAATATCTGCAGAGGAACATAGGGCAGGGACTGGGGGAGCCCTTTTAAGGAATGTACAAGGGCCTTTCTGCTGCATCATCCCCTCTTAGCTTGGATCATTCCCTTGATTTTGCTTGTACGAGGAAGAGAAAAATACTAACATTTCTAATATTCCTGCAGGGCAATTGTATATATTATGGGTTCACTCCCCATAGATGTCCATAAATCTATACCATCCTTTCCCAGTTTTGAGCAATAGGGCAGACTACATAAAAATGAGACTTAAGCATGTAGCATCTGCTTGGGGTATGTTTTTCTTTCATACCAGACTCAAGTTTCCTTGCTTTCTAACTCTGTAAGACAAATGGTCATATCCAAAATGTGCTTTGTGCTAGGGCAGTGTCACTTGCCAAGAACATTTTTGGAATTCGTTTATTCTTATTATTAAACACATTGTGCTCAGGACCTGCAAGAAAAGACTTGGTCTAAACAGCTGGACAATGCAAAATAGTGGGGTGGAAAATTTACAGATGTCAGAGAAAAAAGTATTCTGAGGAATGAAGCTCAAATTTTCAAGTATAAATCCTTAGAAGCCATGCACATAATGAAAGAATACTGCTGTTCAGAAGTGTTGGCCCACCAGCAGTGACTGCCCCTGATTACTTATTTCAGGTCTATTTCAGCATCTAGTTTTAGATGCTTAAGTGACCATTCAAGTGTGAAAATTTTGGTCTACTGCCCACTGTAATGCTCCAAACCAGGAGGAAGGCAGTTCAAGCAAGTCATGCCATGAAATACTCACAAGTAGCAGCTGCTCATAAAGCCAGACTCCCAGGTATCACAAGTCATTTATCACTTTCCATTACCTAAGGAGCCATTATAGCATCAACTACTTCTTATATACAGGCAACAACTGATCACTTTGCACAGAAATTCCTCTCAAGAAAACAGTAAATATGAAAGTCTGTGCTAAAATAATCACAAGAAATGACAGTAAGATTTTATCTCTTCCTTTTTTTCCTCTTTCCCTTTCATTGCTCTCTTCCATTTTGCTCATTGCATTTTATCATTTCATTTAATCCACTCCCCAGCTGATATTGCTATTTTTTTAATATATACTTTGCTTCAGAAATTATATTTCCAAGTAAGCTTCCTGTTTCCCTAGTTCTTACACAGTAACTCCTATAGTGGAGTAGTCAGGCTTTGGCATCAATGCATTGAAATCCTTGTGTGATTGACAAGTCACTGGATCAACTGTATTAAGATTTCTGAAGGCAGCATTTCCTATTTCTGACCGACAGAATGAGTTCAGGAAGATGGATTTCAGTCTTTTCTCATTTGTATTTCTTGTAACTCAACCTAGATCTTTTTTCACTTGACCCTTTATTTCTTCTCCATAAGTTTAAATTTTCTCATGTCTCTTCTCTCCCATATTACTTCTTTTCCTTTCCTGTCCTATCTCTTTCCCCAGTGGCATCTTCCTAACCCTATTTCTAGACTCTGTTTTCTTCTCTTCTAAAAGAAAAAGACCAAATTGGCTCCCATTATTTCTTCGCCGTTTTTATTTATATTTAAGAAATAAAACTGTCTTATGTTGCAAGCAAGGACTTTTTTAGCTGAATAGTCATGCATTTTTAGAAATTGATGGCAAACAATACAGTATTTCAATCTCATCTTAGTTAATGCAGTTCAAAAAACACTACTCTGCACTTCAGAATATATATCAAAATGTGATTATGTGTACACTATATGGATATATGTATATGTGCATGTGTATATGTGTGTACATGCGTGTACATTTCAAAAACAAGACACGAAATTTAGACTGGAAATCTGTCACAGAAACATGTAAAGCCCCCAAATGACTAAACTTTCACTTTCCAAAAAGCAACTGTTTAATGATTAATTCCCCTATTTACTAAAAGAAATAGGGACTGATCATTACTTTCTACCTATAAATGAATGTCTTGTCTTTAAGGCTTGTTATTCTGTGCAGAGCACATGTCAGTGTGTTCTTTCTTTTTTAAAAGAATAAAATTGTGAATTTCAAAAACATTTCAATATTTTACTAAATTTGGGGCCAGCCTTACAGTTGCTGAGGTCAACATTCCATATATTTTCAGTTGAAGATTGCTTGGAGAGTTGTGGATTCAGTCCCAGTGTTACCAGTGTCTGAACATGATACAAAGAATATTTTCCAGTCATAAATAAAAACCATCTAATTAAATCCATGACCTTTCTTAAACCGTAACATATTTGCAGGGCACTTAAATTTGTTATGAAAAAGCATCCATTATGAACCAGCCCCTGAAATGAATTCCCAAAGTATATTAGGAGATGAGTGATTACATGGTTGTGTGGTAATACCTAAATTTTATAAATGTTACAATTTGCTTTTTAAAACCCTGCTCAGCATGTTTGGAATAACTGTATGTCTGAAAATTATTTAAAGGTATATGACCCATCTACAATGCATAATTCCAAAGGGAACCACAGTTTCTTGTAGTATGGGAACCTACAGAAGAAAAGGTTCCTTCCCCACCAAGCTTTGTCTCATTCATGATTGCTTTACAAGAGCAGCACTCCTCTTTCCGGGTAGTGAGGAGGTTTTTATGGAATAGTTGCTTCAAATGGCATGTTCTCCTTTCACACCATTCTGAACTATGATGATGAAAGCACTGTATGGTTAAAACTACTCATGTAGTAGTTTGAAGAATGACTTCTTTCTTTGTTTTTCTGATTCCTCTGTGGGCTTTTGACAAGCAGTTATGAGGAGGGCTTTAGAATATCGCTGTATGGCACAGATAGAAGATGCATTCTCCTCTTGGGGGCATCCCAGGAGAAAAAAGCAGAGGTGACATCTGACACACACCAGTTATTAACCTGCATCTCAGGAGAAGTACCAGAAGCGGATTGGTCAGCCATGCTGCCTTGAATAAAGATGAACCAGCTCGCTACGAAGCAATGCATTATTCTTCCCCCTCCATATCAGAGTTCCCAGCCCACTGAAGACAATTGCATTACTACAGTTGTGATCAGCCCACAATGCTTCTACAAGGTCATCATCCTTCAGTGAATAGTGTTTGCTCCATAGGTCATAAATGTACATAGTGATTTAAAGAATATTTTAAAAAGATCAGGGAAGAAGCTGTGGGAAGAATACTGTCTTCAGAATTAAATGACAAATGTATCAGCTACTGTAACTGTAACTGTATCTGTTATTTTGTCAAAGTTATTTTCATTCTCAGTGCAGAAGTGAACATTTTTCATAGAAACTGAAATTCTGCTTTGTTTGAAAATTGATATCCTTCAGTGTGGGCCATATGCTTTATACTGTTTGAAAAAGTGACCGAAACTAAATTTTCTCCTACTCCATTCTTTAAAACGGAAAACAAGTAAATGAATTCTACAATTAATTTAGACGGCAGCAGCTATGGAACCTGATAACTCTGTTGGAGGTAAATTTAATTATGAAGGTTGTCTGAAAACAATTCCATCTGCCAAGAGCTCTCAAAGTTGTTTCAATTTTAATGCAGAGTGAAAAGAAAAGCTAGCAAGTATTTTTTTTTCAAAATAGAATTCTGTTAAAACAACTCTTTAAGTTTCAAGCACTTGGGCTGTGTAACCACTAGAAGTAATTAGAGGGCACTGCCACAGATTCATCATAATATTAAACTATGACAAAATAGCATAAAAACACACACTTCTAAGAAATATTTCAGCTATGGCAGACCTGAATATTTCAATATCTTTTCATTTTAGCAAAAGTAGCTCTTGTAATTGTGCAGAACAACTAACACAAATGCCACCCTTCCCTTAAAACTGTGCAGCCAACTTATTAGCAATATATGAGTCCTACTTTGTCACTTTTAATGGAAATTGGTTAAAAACAAATAGGAAATAAACGCAATGGAAAACAAAGTTGTTCTTTGAGATGACTGTTCTTCACGAGTCGGTTTAGAGCTCCTGTATTCAAAATGCATATTTACTTCAATGAAAGGTTACTTTCAAAAGACAAGGTTTCTGCTCTTGTGCTCTTGAAACTGCACTGAAGCAGAAACCCTGATATTTGAGTCTGCCAACAGGAAGCAGTAAACTAATATTTTGTAAATACCTCAAGCAGAATATATGTTTGCTACGGCCCAGACTGCTGGGTTAAACTAGCTACTTGGGAAAGGAAGGACATGATCAATAGGGCTAAGCATGATCTCACAGAGAAGTGCATAAATCTAATGTCATAATGAATGGTGGGAAGGGCCTAGGTCTCACTCTTCTCTTCCTCCCACATTGTCTCTCTTCCTATTTTACTAAAGCAAAAGCAGAGTTCATGCACCCACCCCGTGAAACGTCATGCAGATCTCATTCTCCTCTATGTGGAGAAACTCTAACCAAATCATAGTGTCTAGAAGGTTTTCTGTTGCTGCATAATCTTGTCTGATTGCTGTCATGTTGGTTAGACCTTTAAAATCAGAATATATCCTGTATCTAACATAAAGAGTTTTTTGTTAAAAATTTGCATAAAATACCCACTGAGCTGATTCCAAGTTTTTTTGTATGAATTAAGTTTCATACTCTGAGGCAGTTATATTTCTTATTCGTGAGAAATGTTTGACATATGCCAGTCCAGTGGGTTGGATTTCCTGACAGACTGGATTCTCTTCTAGCTTGCATCTTTTTGAAAATGATTTATATTTACGTTTGTAAGTTAGAATTCAGTATAAAATGACATTTCTTTTGTTTTCTTTTATCATTCACTTTGCAGAAATAGAAACAGCTACTCCCTATGCTAGAAAGAAGATATTAGGTTAAGTAAGTGTTACAACTGCTAGAAATAGAATATATGACCTAATGCAATTTTAAATATTTCTTCTCTTTTAAAGACAATTCACCAAGAACCCAGCCCAACTCAACAGCTACTGAAGTCAACAGAAATCTGCATTATTTGTACTTACTATTGGATCAGGTAAGGAATGTGAACACTGACAATGTGTTCTAGACACAGACAATTGTTCTAGAGAAATAACATTAAAAACTACCAAAATATAGGGAAAGAAAGAAACTTCATTGAAATAAGAAATAAAAGAATACTGAAATCTGATTTACATCAAAAGATTTTGCCTACACAGTAGGCAAATACAATTCGTTGGAGATACATTTGTACCAGAAAAAAAGCTTACCACGAATGTAGCTATTCTACCAGTTTACCACTGTAACTATACCAGCAAATCTTCCTTTGTATAAATACGACATCAGAAAGGACTGTCCTTATCACATTTCTGAATTTCTTGGGTTTAAAGGTAACATCCATTTTATGTTAATCTTCCAAATCTAGAAATAGATATCTGAAGAGCTAGAAAATGAATAGTTTTGAATACATTTGGAATCTGCCCAAGAGCGAAACAGAAGTCTGAGTATACTTCAGTTTGCGTGGGATTCATCTTATTCAACCTTAGCTCCTAAAAATTAGGCACTAAGTCTAACCAAGTTGACCACGCGGGTCAAGGTCTTGATCCCTACGCAATGGGGAAAGATAAGCACGTCCAATATGATACATGTTACCCTTTTAAAGTTGGTTTCACAATCATTTCTTCTGATAATGTTTTAGATTTAAGCAACCCAATGCTTTCCACTCTAGCTATTCATTTCTGTGTCTGTGCTGTCCCCGTTGTTGTGCTGACTCATTTGTGTGGCCAAGGGTAAACCAGACTGAGAAGCTGATCCAGATCAAAAATATCTCAAGGAAAAAAAGATGACTACTTTTAACACAGTTATTTGCTTGATCCATTTCACCATCTTCAGAGAGGGAATTGAAGAAAATTTTGCTTTTTTTTTTTTTATTCCAGGATGTGCCTGCAGTCTGGGACACTTGAGGCCAATTTAGGATGCATGGCCACCTTGTACTAAGTCTTCTGCAACACCTTTCTAACCCTTAAACACAAGGATATAAGGTCTGACATTAGGGATGAAAATTTTACCAATAGGCAACATGTTTAATTCATTCCTAGGGATGGAATTCACCACTAGCAGGCAGAATATACAGTGCTGAGATCTACTAACTACAGCACATTACAAAATCATTTTAATATTTGTAAGTATTTTTCTACAGGAGTTGTAAATAAATGATCAGTATTTAAAACTTGTTCTAAATGTCATTTAAACATTAATGTGATCATTTTGATATGGTTTTTACATTTCTTCACTTTTTTCTTTAAGAAAAGAGGAATAGTTGGAAAGCATTTTGTTCTCCCATTTAGATGTGTGACTGAAAATGAATATTGAGAAAATATTTTAATTAATATTATAGAAGGACATTACTACCTAAGATTATCATTGTTTAAAATAATAATGAATTAAAAGGTCTTTGACTGGAGTCTCTCAAGTATATATTGACATCAATGGCTAGGTTTCTATTCAGACAGCGCTTCCTTGAAATTAAGGTATTTAGGTGATACAGGTATTTATAAGGTGATTTTCTTAAAAATATGTAACAGCAATTCATGTGTCACGAACACAAGCGTGACAAAACATTTTAGCTATATAAACATGTTCTGGTCATACTGCAAAACTCTCATTTGGCAAAATGAATAAAATTTTCAACCACTTCCGTAAATGATTGTAAACAGTAGGTAAGCATTACCTGTAATACATAATTCCTGACTTCTTGGGATTGTTACTCAAGAAGCATGTTAAAGCATTTTCTATAATATTTTTGCATAAAATCATAGTTTTACATACTCATTTTAAAAACCATGCAAGTAATATATATATCACTTCTCAGAATTTAGAGATTTCACTTACCTAGCCCATCTCTTTCTCCCCATCTTCCCTCTCTCCGTGCTTTATACTAAGGGTTTTGGAATTGAGCAGGATATGGTCATTTCAAGGATGGACTTTTTGCTGTCCCTGCGAAATTCCATCTTAAATGGCCACATTACAAAGCTTTAAAGTGCAGCTCACATATGCCCATCAGCGACCTGTAAGGTGAGAAGTAACAGTCAAAATCTATAAAAATTCCATACCCATTGCACATGTTAAAGCTTCACACAGCTTTAGTGATGACTAGGCTAGTCCTGCATCCTCTTCATAAAGTGAATGGGTGAGCTCATATACAAAGTTCTGAAAATTTTTCCCTGCCATGGCTGTCCCCAGCGGCTTTGCTTCCGAGCAGTTCAGGTACAAGAAGTGAAACCTGCAACGACATCATCTGTTTTTTTAAGTGCTAAGCACTCAGACTCTAACAGTTGTCAGAGGGACCTCTGCTCTAGACATACAAACTGCTAAAAATACTAATTTATCTGAAAAATGAGGCCTCAGATTTCTCAATTAGACACATGATATTAATGGATCCTTTTGACCTTAACCTCTCCATATCTCAGCTTCCTACCCACCAAATGGGGATAAAATATTTCCATTATCTCATATGGGTATTGGAAACATAAAGCAATGAATATCTGTGGTGAGTTCAGATGCAAGTGCTTGATACATTTCATAGAAAAAAAATTTGTAAGAAAGCTAATGATTCTGTATTCAGAGAAGAATATTTGTGCACTGTGTCATCTATAATGAATTAGGCAATATTTTAAGTACGTGATTCTGTATCATGGCACATAGGCAGTCAGATGCCAAATTAAGATTTCACAGGCATCTTTCATTCTGGCATTTATAAACTTTTCAGTGCTTGGTTTCTCCATCTTACTTACTTTCTTAATTTTTGCGTATACGTATATAGTCTTTAAAACAGTGAATTTTGCTGCGGCAGCGCTTGAAGTCTGCAGTTAATAGTAAATTCTACTGCGTCTGAATGGAAAAGGACTTGTTTATGACTACCATGATTGCTTCTCTTTATATTTGTTATTAATTAGTGCTGACTGTAGTTTGCCTTTACTTAGTCTGACTGTTTTCTCACTGTATGCCTTGCCTTGCATGTTGATAACTCCCATGAGATCTGAAAAGTCACTTCAGAGATACTGTCCCCTGTTGCTTTGCAACGTGCCCTGATATGCGGCTGGGCTACCTGGACACAGAACTCTGTTTCCAAACGTTTCAATCTTTCAGTCATAGACCATAACAAAAAATAAATTACTGATACACCACTGGAGAAAGTATTCACTCTCAAGTAATTTTTGCCTAAAGGTTATGAAATCCAATAAATAAACAACAGAGCAGATGACATTTTAACATTTCCTGTCCTATTTCTGCTCTAAAAGGCATTTTTACTGCCCAGTTTGTTTCAGCATCACTCAGCTTTGAGTAAGCTTGGAAATTTCAGGCAGCGCTACATATTAATACACTTAATTCCCTTTTTAACTACTGCTAGCTAAAATCAGCTATGTAAATATGTCCCTGAGGTTAAATGTGGAGATGTGAAGGAGGTTAGCAGGTATGTATTTTCCACTTTGTTTTGCCATTGTTAACATTTGCAGGTGTGGCTCAGAATTAGTAAAGGGAACAGATTTACTTGGTAAGAAAGGTGGTATTTTCCAAGGAAATTCACAGCTTGATATTTTAAATAACAATTGAATAAAGTGGAAATTGTAGCATGCAATAGCTTAGATTTGCTAGAAAAGAAAACATGACTACACATGCACTCCAATACCATGGTTAAAGCCACCAAGGAAAAACACCAAGAGTAGCAGATGCTGTGGCAAATTTTGCACACCGTCAGAAAGGAGACTTGAACTGTTTTGTTATTTGTATGCTGTTCAAGCAGGCAGATTTCAAGAAGCAGCCTTTAAAAGAAGAGCATAGCCCAAACGACCAAGTCTGGACATTATGACAGCCAAGTAGGTCACCAAGAAAACAGGAACCCAAGTAATGCAGAACAGAAATAATCCTGAAGATGAAAACCAGACCAAAAAAACTCATGCAGCTGAAGCAATCACTTAAATCCTAAGAAACAAACAGGTCATCCAAAACAATTTCTCTAAGAGGGGTCAGTATAAATCCAGATCAACAAAGATTAAAATACCCGCAGGAGAAATTCAGCATAGAAAATCAATTTTAAAAAGTAAAACTCCTTCATTTCAGTGATAAACTGGAGACAAACATATGCATGAGGAAATCATGTAAAAATATAACTTTAATCTTTGGTGTAATGTACCAAATTTAAGTCTGGAATACCATCCATATTTTAGTAAGTTTAAAGACCAAAAAATTTACATTACATAAATTACATTATATAAAACTTTAGATGACTCCTGAGATCATAATAATTGGGGTATCAAATATAATATGTTAGAAGTACCCCAAAACCCCAGTCAGAAACAGAATCCCATGTACAAAATACATATGAAATCATAATCATCATTCTAAGCACTGAAGTACAAGCAAGATTCAGAGTAAATTTGGTTTATTCACTGGAGCTTCAACTAGATAAAACTGATTTTTTTTTTTATTACATTTGCTGTGCCATTGCAAGTTTATTCATCATGGAGGTTCTACAAGTTATGTTTATCCTATTATTAGGGTAGTATTAGAATACATACATATGCGATAATGAGACGTAGCGAGCTTCTAGGAACAGAAGACATCGCTGTTCCATACACATCACGTGAAAGAACAACTCTTGAACAATATGGCTAAACTTAATAAAAGTTAAACTTCAATGAACTGTGCGCTACTCTTATGTTTCCCATGTTATATCATTAATCGTAACATGTTTTAAGCTTTCTTCTGAAATACATAAAGACTAATTTGCAGTAAAGTCAGAAGAGAGTTTATGTTTAACATTTGAAGCAATATCTTCTCTTCTCCTAAATGCTCCACGAAAATTCACAAAAGATAAAAGTCACAGGACTTTTTAAAATAGATTGAAAGATAGCAGCGCTTACAGATTAAGGTCATATATTCAGTATTGTACTCTAGTTATTCACCGTAAATGCTAGGCTCCCTCTGTTACAGGCTTGATTCTAGCCCATTTCTAATTAGCCTTTACTTTTCCAAGCCTTTCTCCAGGGATGCAAACTTGTAATTTTATTTTTTATTCAAAAACTGTTCCTCCTATGCATTTTTCTATCCAATATCTGAATGTGATGATGATTATGCATCCTTCAAGTAATTGTAATAACGTTTGCAGTTGCCACCAGTTTTGTAAAATTAAAAAAAAAAAAAAAAAAGAGAGAGAGAAGTAGATAGAATAGACATAAGTAATTCTGAAAGGTCAGGACCTAAAATCAAATTTCAGAGAACCTCCATGTCTTCTCTGGAGTTTTCAAAAGAGGGTGAGAATGCAATCTGAGTAAACTTTGTCACTTGGTTTCATAACTTCTCCTGGTTTACACAGGACATACACAATGAAAATACAAAATTGACTACACATTGATGACTAGTTTCAGTGAGGTTGCTTGAACTATTTGGGACTAAGGAGACTAGTGCCAGCTATTTATGTATGTATGTGTTAATATATATTTATTTTGTTCGCATGTATCAAAGCAGATGATTCAGGCTAAGACTCTTGAAGCAGTGACCCTAAAGAGTGAGTTGGACTTGAAAATGGAAAAGAAAGAGTTTTCATGCTTTCATTAATTCTTTACCAACAAGAATATTATATATTTCACCACGGGTTTTTGCCATTAAGAAGAACATTTAAGTCTGCTTACTTGCCTATTTATCTATGTATGTAGTTCCATATCGAGTTTATCCTTAAATCTGCCACTTTCAAATCACATGAAAAAAGTAGTAATTTATCTACAGATATGGAGGAAGTCCATGACAGATAAATGATTATAAGGTTTATATCTGCTAAGGATTTGACTTCTCATAGTCAGTGATTTAGTCATAAAAGACTATTTAGACTAAGACTCAAAGACTGCTGAAAAAATGGAAGGATTAAATTCCCTTAATTCTTTGAAAATCTGAAGTATGACCATTGAGAACAGCATCATTTATTTTTTAATAATATATTAACTCATTTAGCCAATCAGATTAGAAGACAGCAACAACCGAAGAAAGCAACAGTTTTACTAACAACATCCATTTCATATGTCTTAGATTAATGTGAAGGTCCTTAAATACAGTATAGAACCAATAATTAGCAATGTACATAAGTGGATGATTGTAAAGAGCATTGGACCAGCTCAGCTGATGTGGTAGTCTGAACTTGAAGGATGTACTTCTAAATTACAGACTTCAGAAAGAGATTCCCTAAGAGATTCCTGCTCAGTGCCTCTCTTTTTTAAAATCATTGTCTATTTACATCTTACTGACTCCAATTCTAAGGTCCTATCTCAATAAGCTCTTACTTCTAGAGAAATTCTTCAGTGGATTACCTGCACAAAGTCTCCTATGATTCTTCAGAATGAATTTAGGGACCTAACATGTATAGTCTACTCCTTCATTTACTCAACAATTTATTAAAATTATGCTGGTCTTAAAATATTTTGCTTTTCCCTCATCATATGAATGATTCCTTCTTAGCCTTATCCAGAGGCAAGCAGACATTACATAATAGTAGGAAAGAAGAATACAGCATGTGTACAAGTACTGGTACATGAAAGTTAACTTTAAGCTAACTTAGGAAACAAATTCATAAGCTATTAGTAGGTCACTTGAGTCTGCCAGTAGGCAGATTCCCATTGGATTATGGAAATTGCCTCCAAAATTCAGGTGCAATTGGAGTCCAGCTTTTTCAACTGGTAACAAAAGCTTTAGGAGGTCTTTGCTACAAATGCCTGAGCTACACTAGTAGTTAAGCACGTAAACATCAAAAATACAAGAAAAGAATTGCTGAGCTATTAGAATACTTTTCAAATTGTAGCTTCAAGATGTTAAATAATACACCAGATTTCCCGCTATCAAATGAGAAAAATGAAGGTTAGTTTCAACGTGGTATTTTTACATACGTAGATTGTTGTTTCTATCTTTTAGTACAATTACAGGTGATTTTAAAAAATCTCAACAAGAACATTAGCCAATAAATCCAGCCTTTTCCCCTATTCACAAAATATTAACAAGTAAGTAGTAGTTTCTTTAAATATGTATTACAAGCTAATGTTTTGCAAGCTAAGGCTTTTTAATCCTAGGGCTGGAGTGCAAACAGTTTGCTGTGAATCTAAATATTTGTTTGTGAATTTATATCATTTACAATTATCCGATAGCAACATTATTTGGCTTTGTAATTAGATGAGAGTACAAGTCTTTAGAAAGTAAATATTTATGCATATGGATTTGAAATTAGTTCTCACATACAGTGAGTTTACAACTCTAAAATCCTTTTTCTTTAATATATGTATTAGTACAGCTGTTGTGCTACTATTCAGATATTTTCCCATTATTACCCATTTTAAATAAAATAATGTAATCATTACTTCCTTGACTTTTGCAAAATGATACTACGCAGCAAGCCGTTCAAAAGTAATTTCAGAGAGCAAAGAAGTAATTAAATATTGGTTTCTAGAAATATGAAAAGAACTTAATTTAAATGGTGCTTCTGAAGAGAGCGGGGCCAATGCAACTGATGTGGCAGTTTACACTTCTAGTGTGTGTTTCCACATTAGAGATTCACAAGAAGTGTCACAATTTAGAGAACAGGAGAGGAAAAAAAAAAGAGGTTAGAGGTTTAGGTACACAGAACTTGGTGCAGTGAAGAAAGAATCAGCAGGATCTTGTTCGTGTCCTTCAACCATGCACCTCAGCATAAGTCAGAGCTATAAGTTAGTAGCTGTAATTCATGTCACTGACATAAGGTTTTGGTCAATATATGCTACTGAAGGGCTGAATATGCTGGTTGATGGTGATAGATTCGACAGCAACAAGTACAGTTCATGTGCTTCCAATGTGGGCAACAGAGTTTACCTAATCCTCATGTCTGTCAAAAAGAATGTCTCATGTATTTTACTCCATGCCTTTGTTCTACTTTTCTGTTCCATTTGTTCTTTTCTTTTAACCATCTGGACAGCTGAACTGAATATCTCACTTCGCCTTTCTTGCCTGGGGTTTCCAAATTAGTAGACAGTGAAAAAGGCCTATTGGCAATTATTAACCGGCAGTTGTCTGTATCAAACTTAGCCCATTATTTTTCAAATGCCTTTTTGCAGAAATTGAGAAGCTGTCATTACGTTAACTCTGTTTTCCTAGTCACATCCCCGGGAAGTGTTAAAAACAGTCAGGACTCAAAGTTTTTTAATGGTTGTTGAACCATGCTGACTCATTCCCCACTTTGTCCTAAGACATTTGTGTTGAGTGAATACGAACAGTAGCTTTGAAAAGTATTCTACCCATAAACAGAGCAATAACATGTTGCATTTAATGCCAGTTCCAAAACGCTGTAAAACAAAACTGCAAACTCCTTTTACGACTTTCTGAGAAGGAAATAAAACATGCCCTACTGTTATGCTGTTGCACGTTCAAAATGAGAGACAAGTATTTTGCTAAATTTGAAGGATTTTGTTGACTTATTTCAAAAACTTTTTCCTTAGAAAACCTTAAAAAAGTATTTTAATGTACTGTTCAATAATGCTTATTTGGCAGAAGCAGGTTGTGCACTGGTTGCAGGTTTCTGTTCCAGGAGTAGATTCTAATAGCTCAGTAGTAGCTCAAATTGACATTAAGTCAATTTGCTTCTAGCTAGTCTATTTTAGCATTTTTTCCCAGTGTATCCAAAGCCAAAATAGCCTCAACACCCTGGAAAAGCTTAAGTCTTATTTAATGTTTCTTCTTAGACACCAGTATATGCCAGGTAGTAACTCTAGGCCAACATTGCTCCAAACCAAATACAATAGGCCTTAGCAGCAAATGTGCTAGAGCAGAATCTTCTTCCAGAAAGTTTTCGAATGACACTTCCTTGCAAAGAATGAGTATGATCAGAAATTTCAGGTACCTCACTCCCTTGTGCAGTGCCTTATTTTTCAAACAAAAAAACAAAAGAAAGGGCAAGAGAAAGGGAAACAAATACATCTGACAGACTCATCCGCAGGCAAATGAGGATCAGCTAGAACTGCATTGGATTCTCTACTAGTTGTAATGGCTTTAGAAGACATGTTTTGCATGTACCTGTCCCACCCTTATCCCTACTCTCTCCTAAAAATAACTCAATATTGTAATATCCACCATTTCGCTTTCTCTGGTAAATTGCCCGTACTTTCTGGTGAACAGCCTGTCCTATTGACTCATTCCATACAGCTAAAATTAAAAACAGTACTCAGCTTTGCTTTACTCAAAAAAACAGCATTTTTAAAAATAAATTGCTTTATTTTCACTTGTAAGCAGGGATAAGTCACATGAAGCTGGGCCTATGTCTGGAAGACTTCAGTCTCCAAAATACCCAGTAGCTTTCCAGCATGAAAATAGGGCTTTATAGGGGCCATCCTAATTTAGCTAAAGAATTACTCTCCTGACTCTGTCATTATATGAGCACAAAGCTCTTCCTATTCTCAGCTCCCACTTGCTGTTTATAAATAGCTGTGGTGGTCTGTGCAAAAACAGGTTGCAAACAAGATGGAAGTAGTGGTGAGAACTATCCTACATTTTTGTTGGGCTCCAATTATTGTTTGTACTGTTATAATGACCAGAGTCAAAGCACTTGAGTGCCCTGCGTGCTTTAGAAAAAAACTTTGTCTTTCTTCACTTCTTTGAGATTTTGCGGAAATGATTCATCAAACATAATGTTAAAGTGGAATCCAGTGAGGGTATGTTGATCACAGAATACTTGAGGTTTGAAAATATTTTTCCTTATTTTTTTCTACACTATCATTCATTCACATTTCTTCAGGCAACATTTTTGCCTGGCATTTACGCAGGAACAGAATGTGTGGTGTGATGAGGGCAAAGGAGAGTAAAGGCCAAAGCATGGGCCATGCAGAATTGTAGCCTGTAGAGTGTGGAGGAAAAGGCACAGGGGCTGCTGTATTTCAGATCCCTTTGGAGCACATAATGTCACTACGGCAATTAGGAGGTACAGAACCTACTCAGTGGCAGCAGTACTACAAAGAAGGTTTACCAGCTGCAGCGGTTGGCCCATAGCCCTCTGGCCTGCCTGAGGAAAGGCACTACCGAATTAGACTTAGTCCGGCCAAGATCTGTGGGACAAAGAATAATTTGTATAGGAAGTAATGATCTTAAAATGCCATATTAAAAAGTTGGAATTCTGCCAAGCAGCAGAGCAGCAGATTGGGAGCTTTTCAACAGATCAGTTTCCTGTTGCGAAAGGAATTGCCCTGCACATGTGTTCTTTTTCCTCCTAGTCTGTTTTTTCAGAGAGATGCTATCAACCTTGCAAAAGGACAGCAAAGCCTAACATACCTATAGTCAGACAGTTCTTCTTTTACAAGGCTCACTACAGTGTCTACTAGGCACGCTTCTATGGCTGAAAAGCACCTGCCTTTCCAGTACTGTTTGTTCTTGTTCCCTCCCTCCCTCTAGGATTCTCAGCTGGAAACTCTTAACCTAAAATCACATGTTCTCTATTCAAAGATCTGAAAAGAGACCCAGTAAAAATGCTTAATCACCTGGTCCCTGTAGTAGATTTCAAAACTGAAGATTTGGCATCTAGATGACATAAATAGCATACGGCAACATGTAAGTGACTCAGAATGACAATACAGGAAATTGGTACCCTTCTACCCAGACAGTAAGAAATGCTGAGGATAGTGAGATGTCTGAAATCCGTCCTGTCCAGAGCTGTTACATTTAATTCCAGACTGCAGTAAGGCATTCCTCTCCACTCATGCGCCACAGTCCGGAATCCTAGCTTAAGGGTAGGCTAAATCTAGATTTATTCCTCTCCTTCAAGACTGCAGTGCAATGGCTTCCGTATAACTGCCTTGAGGTTAATGCAATGACAAGGGGAGGACAGGCTTGGGTTTATCTTCGGCCTCACATTCTGCTTAAAATCATGTTTCCTATTTTCCAGGAGAATTCCCTAAGCAACAGGCTATCAATAGGAGGTAAATAAGGCTTCAGAAACAACGGAAAAAGAGAAATGTAACACACTTTAAAAGGAGGGAAAGAGGGAATTAGGAACTTATGAACTAGTCAGCCAACTGCAGGTCTCAGAATAATATTGGAATAAATAAACAATTTGAAGTTCTCTAGGGGATAGCCTTAGAGATTTTTAAGGGATTCCCTATAAATCACACTTAACCAATTTAATCTCTTTCTAAAACAAGAACTAGGCCTTGTGGGTAGCAGAAAAGTAGAAAGATCATATATATTAACTTGTGTAAAGCTTCTGACGCTCTCATATGACTTTGTTTCAAGTAATTGAAAAAAAAAAAAAACTTGATGAAACTAAAGTAAGGCAGATGCAAAACCACCTGGAAAGCTATTTTAAGAAAATTAAAATTAAGAGTTTATTGTCCAAACGGAGGGGTGATTGAGTTCAGAACAAAAGCAAATTTCCCTACATCTGATACAAGTAAATACTGTAATGAGTAGGTTAGAATACCAAATAAAAGAGTATGTTTATTGCAGTGATATGTTACATTATTTTGGGGGAGTCTATAAGCACATTGAATGGCAGAAGTAGAATTCAAAATGCTTGAGCAAACCGGAGAAAAGATCAATGCAATTAAAAAAGACAGCAAGTTCAAAGTATTATCCTACTTAGGGATTACCAAAAGTACAACTGCAAGATGACTGGGCAAATTTCTTCAAAAAAATCTGGGAGTCACGGTGGTTCACAGGTCAAAGATGAATCAACACTATCTTACTCCTGTAGAAAAAAAGTCATACTGGGATGCATAAATAAAAGCGTTGCAGATAAGGCAATATGAAGTAGAATTTCTACTCCAGTAGACACTGACAGATCCTCAACTGGAGTACTGCATCCTGTTTTGGCCAGCTAATGTCAAGAAAGGAGTTGGAACAACTGGAGCAGGACAAGAGGCAAAATGCATTCTCAGGAACAAGAAGACTGAAGGAACTAGGTTTGTTTAGTTTCAGAAGAATCCTTTGATAGTTAGTCCATTAGTTGCTCTACAAAATGACCAAATCTGTGTTTGAAGTGCTGTAGAGCATTAGGTTACTTTCACTGTCCTCCCTGCAAGTGATAAAACCCAAACTGAAAAGATTTGCTTTTAGGAGGGCTGTCAGCCTATCTAAGACTGAAAGGAAATTGTTACTACAGTCTCCTCTTTTTTTGTCTTATTTACAATGTCTGGCCTGGTTCTGTAAATAATCCCACCATTAGCAATCTAAAATCAGTACAAAATGTACAGAAGAACACAGGACTGAAACAGCCACCCCAGGCCTTGAAAAGGTAAATACAAGTGAAAAGATATCTGGCAAAAAAATCAGATGTAACCTGGAAGAAATAATTAAAAATAACTTCAGTTTTAGCCTTGGTAAGTTAGGGGAGTGTTTAGTGAAAACTAAGGTTGCTGGGCAGCAAGCCTCCATTTTTAACCAAACAGATGACTGACTACTGCCAACAGAGAGGAGGACATCAGCAAAGTCTTACCTATACCGTTGAGTCCAGCAGAAATAAACTTCGACAAAGAGCCTTTAAAAACATTAATACTTAATTTAAACTTTTTTCCCTACATTGTATTTCCAATTGTGACATGATTTAGAAAGGCCATAATAGAGAAATCAAGAGACATCATATATTTTGTCCAATCAGCAGAAAAACTGTCTACTTTAAGAAATAATCTAAATTACAGGGAGATCTCAGAACATACTAATCAATAAGCAGCCTTTATCATAGGAGTCAAAATGTGTGGAAAACGTTGCTTTCTAAGGTCCATACTTCATGTTAAAAGGCATGGAAAACGTAAACTATTTGTTTAAAATCATATCTGAAATCTTTTATTTCAAAATCATGTATGTTTAAAATTGCATTTGTAAACGAACGTTTAAAGATTGGGCTGCTGCACCTTTTAGATAAACAGCAGAAGACGAGCCAGCACTAATGTCCCATTTGGCTGAACACTCCCAGCAGAAGGCAATAACCAGCACCAGAATTCCTCCTTGTCTTTCACGCTAAAGTTACGTCCATACTTGAGGTCAAGTATATTCATAGCATGCTCCAGAGCTTCATCAACCCTATAGTCTAGGGATTTGCTGATTAATGTCAATCTCAATACCAGCCTTTCACTCTTCAGTCTTATGTTATGCTGCTTTGTTTAAAATACGTTTAAATATACTATAACTCCTTACTCTTTTAAATCCAACAGCAACAAATAAATTATTTGTAGTTGATGCACTATCCTGAAACATTTGAGACTGGTGTTTTAAGTTATTACCTGGAATGAAACAGACCTGACTTAAAATCAACATTCCTGTCTCTTTAACCATTAGTCTATCCTGGACCATCCTAGATCACTGATGATAAAATATATGAATAATCAGTGAGTCACAGACCAAAAAAGGAAGCAGGTAGGCATATACTACAGGGGAGTTCATATTCACCTACCTTTGGTTGCCCTAAAAACAGGATTCGTGTTACCTACTGTGACCAAGTTTAAAATACAAGTGCTTAATCTAATTGTTTATACTCACTCTATAGCCAAGAGAAAGAGAAATATTGCTGAAGAGCAAGTCACCATATCTTAAACATTTACTTCAGAACAGGATTAATTACCCTCTAGAGGAGGCCTAGAGAACTAACTCACATTTAACACCTAACTCTTGATGGCAAAAGTAAAATGGGATGAATTTCACTGTAGGTTTCTAAACGAGATGTAGCCTAAACTTAGGTGTCTGTTTTTCCACTTTAAGGAGTGCTTGAGCTAAGTGTGAATACCATCAATTCATAAATTTGTTGTGTCACGTATCAGTCCTTCTCTGATCAGTTTTATGTATTTATCACTTTGTTGTCTGTTTTACATTATACCTGATACAATACAACACCAGAACGATGACAGATCAATGAAATTTCCTGTAATTTAATATCTTAAGACAGTGATGGTTACTTTAGAGGCCATAATATATTTTTAAATATTCTGCTAGTTTAAAATATTAGTTTGATGTCTCTGTACAAGCACTCTTACCCCAATATCTGTCTATTTCCCTTAAGTGTCTTCTTTTGCTTTGATTACAGTCTGACTCATCCCCCAAGAGTTGACTGACAGGTATTTAAGTTTTATTTCTCCCCTCTAGATTTTTTTGTCTGATGCATCTCCCTGCCAGCTGTGCTGCGTCCTAATGATTCTGTTCTTAGTTGCCTAATTCTCCTCAGGCTTTGAGCAGGAATCTTTAACATCTAATTAAGGGCTGTGAATTCCCTTATGCTGGAACTATCTAAAGTCAGGCATCCTCAAGTGACTATTGTCTTGGAAAACGTGATTTATGCTCTTAGGTAATTTGGATGCTTTTGAAAATCTTTTAAACTAAGGGCCAACTTCCAAAGGCCTAACTGAGTTTTTGCTTAGCTCTTACTCAGCGATGAAGTTCCATTTATATCTCCAAAATTAATTTTGTTGTGAAAATGTGCCTGAATAAAACACAGAAAAACCTGAATACAGGCTTCAGGCTGTTTTTTGAAATAAGACTAAAATAGACCTTCCCCCCCCCCCCCCAAAATAAGAATAGCAAAAATACATCAAAATAGAAAACAGCATAGCAAAAAATATGAAAATACAAGCAGTGCAAAAGCGTTTATGGACAGTTGTATGAGCACTAGTACCCTCAACAAAAAATGTACTGATTTCTGCATTATCATTTACTGTGTTTTGCTTAAATCAGAGGTAGATGTGTACCTTTTTTCCTGTACAAACAGCGCTTGCTTCTGAAAGCTTCTGTTTTAAATCTAGACTTGCCGAATCATCAGCAGGTTGAGAAGCTAGGAGAAGGCACGGCTCGCAGAACAGCAGAGATTTTCAGGCTTTTATTTGCACCCGCTGAGCAGCATGATGTGTCCCCTTTCAGATGTTTTTCTGCCGAGTTTGTAGCATCCGTTCTCAGGCAAAAACTTCTGTAGAGTTCTGAGAGCATGTTCTTCAGGCTTTTGAAAATATTTCCAAACTGTTTCTTGCTTGCTTACTAATCACTAAACAAAACTAAGTCTTGAAATATACCTTGCTGCTTAGATATTAGGGGTTTTGGAATTTTATTTTTTCAAAAGAGCTTATTAAAAATGGACATTTAAAATAAAAAGACAAGCTGCAAGAACACTGTATTTTAGAACATCATTCTAAAACAAATTCTCTATTTGAGAACGTGATTCCTTTAAAAAGTAATATTTTGTGTAGTGAAAATATAAAGCATTGACTATTCTAAAGTACTGTAGAATTAATTTTACTCCATTTGTGTTAATCAGAGTTTTAAATTCATCCTCTTTGCATCCTAAGATTTTTCCTCTTCTACATATCTTAGAGGACTTTGTATAGAGTTTATTTTGGTGTACTGAAATCTTCTGAAAGTGGCTGTGAGAGACTTCGTATGCAATACCGGCTCTATTGGGGTCTCAAGGAGCTACTTCATTTTCTTCTGTCATTGTTAAGATTTTCTGAATTACTTAATCGTGACCGATTTAGCAAGACTTAGCTCCCCATCTTTCCCTTCCTCTCTTCCTTCCCTACCAAAAGTCAGCTTCACTAGTTTCACTTTATATGACTATCGATAGCGAGTATGTCCATAATGCAGAATATTTTCACATCAGCTCAGGAAGCCTCAAACCACACAGACCACCTCTGATTATTTACAATTCCATACAGCAGATACATCCTGAATACTCACTGCTGCACTTGCTTACTCCAACGATTACGAAGGAGTATCCCAGCTTACTTAGTGCCATTCAAAGTGTTGTGTCTCTAGGAACAAAGGAGACATTATTTTTCCTTTATGGCTCTAAGAACAGAAGTTATTTTAGCTTGCCCCCACATGCCTCTGGAGTTCTTCTGGCCCTACAGCTCCTCCTTTTCTCCACTTGCATAAGAGATGCATTAAATGTGCTGCTCCCAGTTCTAAGTGTTTATGTGATGATGGAGGCATCCATGTGATACTTGGCGCCTTTGGGGCAATACTGGAACGTGAAAAGATCCTGAGAAACAAAGAAATAACTAGCGTGACAAACTGGCCAGCCATGAAGACTGCTGCAATTGTTGCTCTGTCCCCAAGCATACACTAGTATTTCAGGCAGGAATTATGCAGTCTTACAATGGGAATATTAAATAGAGATATGGAATGGTTGCAGTGGCCCCAGAATTTTGCATCTAATCAGATTTACCAACAAACATGTCCTACTCCTCTTGGTGTGGAGATGCTAACTTTCAAGTTATGAAAAGATTCCCACGTGACACAAGAAATATGTTGAACAGTTAGTTTCAGGAAAAACAGGATCACTGCTAAGACGCATATGCTTACAGTTTGCTTTCCGGAAAACATATATGGACATATCAACTGTAACTGTATTACTCCCTGGTTTAGGGGGTGGTGGAAGGTTCAGAAATACTGGTGTGAAAAATTCTGAAAGGTTCATGGCATTAGGTGCACAAAGGAGCGTTTCTTTGCATAGAGAAAGCTGACTTTCATAGGCTAACTACAATTTATTCATTTCTCATACTCTCAATGGGCCATGGGTCCTACTATTAGTTTGGTATGTACTGTTTTGGCCTGTGGTCTTGACATGACTCATAAAGCAATATTCTGACTCTGTAAGCCCCGGGAAAAGAGAGCTTAATTACACGCACAGCATCTGGAAAGACTGCTGGAGAGTTCATCTGGCAGATTGAAAGCAAAATAGCATACGGCCTATAAAACCATTTCAATACCAGTGTTGCAAAAAATATATGTTTAATGATAGTCTGATACACTCTACCCAATATCTACAAAACCAAAATATTTTTATATAAGATAGATCTCGGATACTGATGAGATGCTGCATCAGTTTATGCAAGCAGCAGGAAAAATAAATAAGGAATACTAAAATACCTCAGCATCAGAACATTGAGGGTGATAGTTTGGAGTTGCTTTCTTGTTTAAAATCGAATGGAAAGGTTTTTAATAAGAAGCTGCTGTAATTTTTTAGGAAGTACAGAAAACTTTACTCATCTTTGCTTTGTATTGGCTAAAGGTGTCTGTCTAGATTTTGAAATATTCATGGTTTTCTCCATTTAAAGAAATACTAGTTACTCTCTCTGTGTTTGTGGCTTTTGGATCATATGATTCCATGTATTTTGGTTCTCAAATGATTTATTTTTCCTGTTAAAGTCACAATTTCAGAGAAAAATATGGGTATATCTTTTCTAGTACATTGAGAATTACTGTCCTGTACAAAAGAAAAATGTGTATTCGGCAAAGAAGTGACAAAAGGCACACGTAACAAGAAAATATCATAATTCATATATTCTAAGAAACTTTCTAAATCTCTTTTTGTATAATTATTTTTAATGGTCATTTATGGCCTAGGCTTTACATTTCAGTGTGGAATTGAATCATACCAGAGCTTCTGCTACCAGCATTGCTTTCTATTTTTCTATTTTTAACTCAAGCCTCAGAATTAAAATCAAAGGTGGGAGTTCACAATGATAACAGAATTACAACAGTAAATGACAAGACTTTGAGTCTAGTGACAGCACAATGTATCAGCAGAGAGAAGAACAGAGTTAGTTATACAAGTGGACCTGCAAGGTTTTCCTGTCTAAATAATTTGTAGAATTTTTGCTGCATAAAAAAAGCAAAATCAACGAACATTCCTCTCTAGCAGTGGAGGAAAAAAAGAATCAGGAACAGCATGGATAAGAAGCTGAACAACCACTGAGTAACTGATAGCTTCAGGAAAGAATACTGAATGAAGTCTGGAAACCTTATGAAGCCCTCAGTAGCAAAGTCTCTTAATCCATGCAGACGTGTAATACTGAATGTTAACAGCACGTTTTCAAGAAATTCCCAGTCCTACAACCTGAACAGACTGAGCAGAGAGACCTGTTTAGTGCTGGCCGCAGCACTAATACCACAAGGCAATATAATCTATGGTCAACATTTTAGCCCAAAAATACAAATGAATTTTCAAACTCCTTCAAAGTAACTTTTCAAAAAGGAATGACTTTGAGGCCTAGATACAGGGCCCTGTAACTGCAGTTAAAATGCCAAAGATTGCTATTGAAGTACTAGCTTAGTAGCCTTGACGGGTGGCATTGGTGAGAGACAGTAATAGAAAATGAGAATTAGGTATCAGTTTTGCAACAGCAGCTGTATAGGCTCTTTACCCAACAGCATCCCACATAGTCCCAGTAAACATGGAAGGCACTAGTAACGGCAAAGGTGCTGTTTGTGGTCCCTATGGTCAGACACTGATTCACCCCCAAATCAGTCCTCGGAAAATATTCCCAGACTGTAAGCTAGAACAGAAATAAACACTGTGATATATCCAAAATATCATGCCACTGCAACGTTCTAGAAAAGGGTGCAGTGAAAATCAGCAGTTCCCGGCTTTGACCATGTATAAGGTGCACCTGCTTCAATAGGAACATACATTACATACATTTTAAAAGTGCATACCAACAGAAAACCTACTTGCGTGCAATATCTTAGAAAATTTTTTGAGAATGTTCATCGTTACGATCACTTCTACAATATCGCTTAAATCACCATCTAGCTGGATTATCTGTTGGCTAAGTGCCAACCATGAACGTTAAATCTGTTGATTGGCTGTTGACAACTCCTGTACAGCATGCACATCTGGTTTTAGGAGATCATGCCGTGAAATAGCATTACTTCTTCAGTCACGAAAAGTCCTTCTTTAGGAGCTCTCCAATGTTTTAACACGTGCTGAACATAAACTCAATTCCAGAGACAGTAATTTCAATGAATAAATAGAAGCTACACGAGGACTGAAAGTTCAATGAATTTTCCAAATAAATAGTTGAAAAGGAGCTGCAGAATGTTTCTTTGTATTTATGAAGTATCAATAGTACTTTTGCACTCCCTCTAACCAGATCACAAATGAAGCATATTACCCGAGTTCCACAAAGAAATTGAAATGGCCTTCCATTCTCATAGTAAGAGCAGTTTTAGGAGCTGAAAATGGAAAATAGCTCTTATTATCTTATCTTTATTCTCATTAAAGCATATGGACAAGATGTAGAAAAGACCATGATCCTACACTGGAATCCTTTAGCATGTATCACTTTATCTATGAAGAGCCCATCGACATTAATAAGCCAAGAGATCTATGCTAAAAATCCTGACAATCAATTCACAAAATTTTTATAAACATGTATAGACAATGAAATCAAACAAATATGAAGAATTAATTGTAAAGTCTTTCAGTTTTGATCACGTGCTAAAGTAACACAGGGAAAAAACGTGCTTACTTTCTACAACAGGCTAAATTCTGCATCATGCTCCAACGCCTTTATTCCACTCAAAAACACAAATACATCAAATATATCTGTAATACATCAGCAGAGAAATTTGCACAACAGAAAGGTGCTCCCTTCTAGCAGTAAGCTAGCAGATCTGAGGCATTAGCGTGAGCCAACACTACCTCCACAAAGAGAGGAAAGAAGAGGGCAAGATACAGCACAGTTCCATCAGTCTTCCACTAGAATAATGTTCCTCAGGTGCTACAGACAAGCAGTAGAGGGCTCTAACTCATAACGTGGCCATTTTCTGCGTTTTCTCCAGTCTTCAAATATTTTTCGCAACTCTGCATTCTAACCAATAAGCCAATCTCTTTTTAAAAGATGGCTGTGGATCTGTCACATCTCAAACACAAGTACTACACACACAACCGACTTCTGCTCACGTTCTCCTGCAGTCTTCTCCACCCCATTAGCCTGAATGCCGGGTATCCAGGACACGCAATCTGAGGGAGCCCATGCCACTGAATCGAAGCTGAGGGGGGAGGAGAAAAATGGATAAGGGTTGTAGGGATAGGGGTAAAGGAAGGGGCTGGTAATAGGGTACATGGCAAAATGCCACAACACAGGCTCCACACACATTGGTTTTTTATATCAGAAAATAAGGCAATCTAAGAGGTCTATGGATAACAGAACTGCATATATTATTTCAATATTCGGTATCAATGCTGTTCAAAAATAAAATCTCTCTACTCCTTCTCATTATTTCCAGTTATATACCTAAGGATCACATTAGCATTTTTACTGTTATACCAGTGTCCTGGGAGCGCATATTTACTTACTTGTCCATTACGATCCCTGGACTTTCTTCAAAGTAACAGAAGCATTCTTTAAAAACCTATAATTCTAGCTTTGTATTTCCTGCTTGGGGCTGCACTTAAACACATTTTTGAGTAAACACAAGTTATTAAACAAGCTAGATTTCTCTGTATAACTACTTCGTTGTTATTGTTACTTGCTATTCCATCAGTCTTTGTATCAGTAACAAATTTTATTTTCAGTGATCTTTGATTATACTCCTTTGACAAAAATGTCTGAAAGCACGAATGTTGATTCCTGCAGAACAGTGTCGTTCAGCAAGGATCACTTACCAACATTACTCTGAGATCGTTCAGTCAGAAAGTTCTGCCCCCACTGAATGCGTGCTCTAGAGCTATTTTGACAGCATAACACTATTTCTTCTGGAGCGTAATGTCACTTGGTACCAAATAAAATACTTACAAAAGCGTTACAGTTACGCAGTTACGTTTATACCATTCTTGTAATCTTATCAAAGCATTAAGTCAGCTTTGTTTAACAGTAGCTATTTTCCCTAGAACTATATTGATTTGCATTAATTATGTTCTTATCCTTTAATTCTTTTTTTATTGTAATTAGCTTAGTCACATATCAGTTTTCTATTAGATGCCAGTCTAACCAGTTCAAAGTCAACCCACTTAACTCTTTTAAACATTGGCGTAACATTAACATAGATACAGTCTTCTGGAATTTCATCAGAAGAAGTTACAGTTAATATCCGCAAGTCAAAGACCCTGAAGTGTATAAATTCATTTCATACAGATAACCTAGTAATAGGCACATCAATGTCTATACAAAATGCCTCCAATTTCATTCAAATTCAACCTAGGATTAGTTCAGGTAAAAGTTCAGGCAAACTTTAAACCATATGCAACTAATACTGATGCAAAGAAAGGACAAGCAGTTTCAATTGCTCCTGATTTCTCTTCCCAATAAGCAATCATATTTTCCTTTTTTCCCCTCCTGTTAGGATATGAAGATATATGAAATCGCAAGGACAATTGCTTTCTATCTAGAAAAGTAACTATCTGCAAAAGACAAACACATTAAAAAATAAGTATTTTTACTTATGTCTTGGAGTAATATATTACTTAGTCTATGAGTAATATTAGGTGATACATAAACTTTAAAATGCTTGAAATATGTAATTTTCACAAATCCCATAGCAGCAGCATTCTCAAACCAGAACACATGTGCTAGGTAAAGTAATGCAAATCATTCCAAATTAATACATGGACACTGTGTGATTTGCACATTGGAAACTATTTCTTTTCTGGCCTATTTAAAAAAATAGGAATATAACTTTTTCTTTTTTCTTTTCTTTTTCTTTTTTTTAAGTACAGACAAGGTTGGCAAAGATGAAAAGATGATCAGAAGAAAGAACTGGCTTCCTTACACAGAGAGATTAATTATAGATCAGGATTCCTCATCTTGACAAAAGTGTCTTGCAACGTATATAGAGTATATACTCTGTTATATAAAGAAAGTGAATTTGGAATGTTTATCAGTATTGGATTTCTGAGAACGAGATGACATAAAATTATCAGAGATTATGAAGCAGCAGCTTTTATAAAGCAAAAGGAAGTAATTCTGGCATAAAGTATCACCATTTTGATTTTTGCAACTTCAGCATTCTGTAGACTGACTGGTTTAGTACACAACTTCTTATACAACTTTCAGAAAATATTGATCATGCAGAGTCAACTAGATCAACACTTGGAACTACTGACAATTCAGGCTATGTCCAGATTTTATTTTTGACTCGAGTGCTTCCAAAAAATATTCAAACTTTGTCCTCCTATGACCTCTTACATTAAAAGTTATATTAATCTTCTTTAACAACTGACTGCTTTCTTTGCCTCCCATCTTGATCGTATCAGTCTCTACTGAATTCTCCGCACCAGTTTTTCTTTACAGGAATTTCTTGTCCTCATCTTTGAAGCCCTTCAGGAGTCATCCCTTTTTTTTTTCTGTTCCTTTCTGACTTCTCAATCCACTCTGTTTCACCAGTTCACTAGTTTCCTTGTCATAACTATTCATTTGACTATGCAGATAAAGAGTCGGTTTAATAAATTGTGCCCACTTTCTCTCCAGGAATCTTCCCAGCATTGCACCCACCAATAAATAAGCAATACTTTAAGCAGCCAGTAATTTTGGGATCATTTTATTATTTTATAGGACTTTGAAGAACATTTTTTAGGAAGTTTTACACAGGGGAGTGCAAGTAGCTACAAGTTCACCAGATGGGTGCCCTCAGTCCACCAGTAAATACAAAATGCAAATGTAAGTAAATGCAAAAGCACTTCAGGTGTATTTATAGCCAAGAGACAAACAGCATTTTAGCTTAGTAGAAGCATGGCTCCCAGACAGAAATTAGCCTATGCCAATCCAGTCTGAACCCAGGGGAAGTGAAAACACAAGTGCCTGCAGGAGCAAATACAGACAGACTCTGAATGACACGTCTTGCATACTTGATAACAAGAAAATCTCTTCTGTACGAACCATGATTTCTGGAGGTTATACAAAAAACAAAAAAAAGAGAGAAAATTTAGGCAAAAACGCAAACCAGCTATGCCCTCGTACAAGCCAACACAAACTGCTGAGACTTACAACTGAATCATTTTCTTCGATCAAAAACAACTTCTGCAGACTCTGAGATTTATAATCTGTATACTAACAATGTTAAACAGAAGAAAGGCCTAAATAAACTAGAACTAGTTAAATAAACTAGAACGGTATCAGACTAACCAAAGCTAAAAATAGTGCAACATTTTATAGATAGCGCTGACCCAGATTAAGGTTTCTCCCAGGTCACGGTGTTCAACTGGGGATTGACTCCCATTCCTCTACCAGTTGAACACGACTGGTGCTCTAAGGGTTTCCTAGTCAGATTTCATCTATACCTCTGCCTTTCAGTAACGCCTGCCTGCCTGCCTCCTGAGAGACTGTTTTCTAGGAGTGAGACCACAGGGCTGAGAAAGTCCTTATTCTGTTTCCTTCACTACTTCTGGCCTGCTGGGCAGATTTCCCATCTATTAAAACAGAAATTATGATTTTAAAGTACAGAATGGTCTGCAGGCAGAAAATGCCAAGAGCTTCCTATTAGCATTAACGCTGCAGAAGAGATTTCGGCCTCCATGAATAAAGGAGCTCGGAGATTAAAACACACGCAGATCTGTGAGTATTCCACAAACGGTCAACTTGGGACCCTAACGCTGACGTGCGAGGACTGGAATAACCCCACCCCCTCCGCTAGTGTTACAGGAAAGCGGGCTTTCAGGCAATCCCGCCCTCACCACACCTTCTCGCACAGTCTCTCCCTGCGCTGCCCGTGCCGCCTTCTCGCGGCCCCGCTCACCGGCAGGCCCGCCCTTGCCCTCCGGGCCGGGGCCCGAGGCGGGACGAGCCGGCCGCACCCGGCACGCGCCAGACCGGCCACTGAGCGCCGGGCGCGCGCGGAAGAGTCTAGAACAACCTGCCCCAAGGGAGCCGGAGGCCGCGCCTGGGCCGGCGGCGTTTCCCGCGGAGGCAGCCGGCGGCCGCCAGCGAGAGGCGGAGCTGCCGCGCCGGGTGGCCTCTGGCCGGATCCCGCGACCCCCCCGTCTGCTCGGCCCACACCGTCCCCGCCCCCCCCCCTCAGCGCCGCGCCGCGCCGCGCCACGCCCCGCCCTCCCTTCCCTCGCAGAGCCCCCGGCCCCGCCGCCACTCGCTTCATTCACTAACCGGTTCTCGCCGGCTGCCTCCGCCTCTTGACACCCTCCCGCTCCCGCCCCCGCCCAGCCTGCTGAGACCACGCCCCGAAGCGGCCTCGGCCCCGCCCCGGACGCTCTCTCGGCGCCTCTGATTGGCGGGGCTCGACGCTCGTCACGGCGGTGCGTGAGCGAGGGGCGGGTGCGGCGGCGCTTGTGCAGGAGGCGGCGCCGAGGGTCCCTCCTTGTGCAGCCTCGTCCGCGTTAGCGCCGCGCCAGCCCCGCAGAAGCTGCCCGTCCGCTGCCGCCGCCGCCGCTGCAGCTGTATGGTCCATCCTCGCGCCGCCGCCGTACCCCCTCCGGCAGCTCCGCGGCCTCCAGCGCCTCCACATCCTCCTGGTTCTGCTTCTCCTGCCCCCGGCGGTGGCGCCCGCACCCCGGCTGTATGATCAGGCTACAGTCTTCAATGAGTAACCATATTCCTGTGAGTGCCGCCGCCGCGGGCCCCCGCCTCCCCCTGCGCGGCCCCTCCGGCCGGCGAGCGCCGCGCTGGTTGCCCTCGTGCTCCGGTTCCCTCGCCTCTCTTCCCCCCCCCCCCCACTCCACCCCGGTCTCCTCCATGTTGTCTCTTTGTTCTGTCGCCCGGGCCACGCCGGCTCCGGGCGGCTTCTTGCTGCGCCGGGCTGCGGCTCCTCCCCGGCGGGCCGCACGGCAGCGGGGCCAACGCGGCGGCGGCGCGGCTCTACCTTCCGCCCGCCCTGCCTCGGCCCTCGGCTTCCCTCGCCTCCTTTCGCGTGTCCTTCTCGCCCCTGCTACTCGCACTAGCTCGCCGGGAGGAGGGGGTGACCTCCCCGCGGCTCCCTCGCCGCCGAGCGGCCCGGGCCGCGCACAAAGCCGCTTTGTGAGCGTGGCCGCCGCCGGCCCCGCCCGCCGGCCCTGGTTCCCCCCCCCCGCCGGCCCGTCGGTGCCTGTCTGGCGGCGGCTCTCGGGCCGCGCTGGCGCAAACCGCCGCCTCAGCAAGGGCAGCGGCGGCGGTGGGGCGGGCGGCGGGGGCCGGGAGCCCCCTGTCGGGGGGAGCCGGGGCCGGGCGGCGGCTCCGAGTGACAAGATGGCTCCGTGTCAGGCGCCTGATCGAAGCGTGATTCAAACCCGTGATCGCCGCAGCCGGGGCGCCGGCCCGGCCGCTGGCGGCGCCCGGGCCCCAGGCGGGGAGGGTGAGGGTGAGGGCCGCGTCGGGGTGAGAGCAGCGTCCCCGGGGGAGGCGGGCGGCGCGGTGCGGCGCCCCGCGGTAACGTGGCGCTCGGCGGCCGGGCCGCGCCATGTGGCGCGGGGCGAGCGGCTGGGGCGCGGGGCAAGCCGAGGCTTGTCCGTGGGCGTCCGCCAGGCAGGTGGCGTCGCAAAGGAGCGTGAGGGCCGGAGACTGAATCATCGCGGAGGGGCGGGGGAGCGGCACGGGGAAGTCACGACTGGCGGCATGGCGCTGGCTGCGCCTGTGGCGCGGGCTCGCCTCGGCCTCCCTCCCTCCTCCTCCTCTTCTCCCCCTCGCCGCCGCCGCCGAGGCACGTGGGAAACCACCACCAAAGAGAGGGCGAAAACGGCAAAACGGCTTTCTTTGTCTGCGATATATCCGCACAGGGAATCAAAAGCAACTGTAACTTACTACGCGAATCTTCTTCGGAATGAGCTTTGTGCAGGGAAGTTGGGGGGGGGGGCGGGCATGGCCGTGCTAGTGCACGTAGTCTGTCCTCAGACTGGATTTTTAGACGGTTCTTTGGTGGGAAGAAAACTGTGCAGGGGAGTCGTTTAAATAGACGTTAAAGTGGATGTTTTTTGTAGGAGTCTGCCTTTGACCCTTAGAAGCTGATAAATCCAACCGACTATTTTAGTCTGACTGAAACTGCTTTTAAGGCCTTGTCTTCTGTCATTTCAAGAGCAGCGTTTTCTTCTGAAAAGGGATTATAGTTTAACATGAGAAATTTTTGCTTTTCTGACGTGTTTTGCTTTGTTCTTGCCCTCTGTCTGTATTGGCTAACTTCTCTAATATTAGCACACAGTATGTAGTTTGCGCACACAAGAAGTATGATGTTTATTGGTGGTGGAGCTACTCCCAAAAGTAGGGAAGCAAGAAAGACAAGAAGTTGTCAAAATCAGGTAACTATCATATGGTCACGGTAGAAGCTCGATTGGTGACAGTTGTGCACAGGCCTCAGTGGCTGTCAGGTAGTCAGCTAAATATATTGCAGATATCACAAGCTTAAAAAATATGCAGCCTTTGTGGCATAGGCGTTGTGTGATTCTTCTGTTTCTTACTGCTGCTGGAGACAACTTTCCAATATGTCTACCTGCATCTGCATAGAGTCCAAAACGGTGACTCAGAAGTATGAACCCCGTCTCCTCTTAATCTCATTAGACTGTCAAACGTAAAAACCTGAAGATGACACTTTAATGTCAGCCCTTGTTGTTCCATTGATAGAAAGGAAAATGGTTTTGAAATGAAGTCTTAAAGGAACAGGAACAGAATTGTTCTGCAAAAAAAATGTCAAGGAGACAGTACAGAAATCATGCAGATGGGAGGAAATGTGAGAGTGAAAAAGAAAAATGAATAGCTGATGCAGCAAAGGCCTGGAGAGAAGGTTGTTGTTGCTCTTAGTGAAGCTAAATTTGTCAGTAAGGCAGTAAATTAACGGAACTCATGTACTAAGACTAAATTCTTCCCTTTGTCTTGCAGAAACCTTCCTGTTTTGACTGAATATATGCCATGTAAGAATTCTGGATCTATCCCAATGTGTAGGCTGGCTGAAAGTGACCACTTACCCTGAAAAGTTCTTTGATTTGAGAGTTCAGGTTATTGCTGAATTCAGCACTACTAGTAAATTGTCACCTTCTGTTTAAAATACGTATATTAAACTCTGTTTCAAGTAAGTGTTAAAGGTGGACCCAAAACTCCTTACATCTTTCTTCACAAACACAGTGCATTGTTTGGCAGTCAGCATTTTATATTAGAGTTAATAAAAAACCAGCAATGACTGCCTCTGCATATATATCTTAATTTTTCTATGTCCTTGCTTAAAGTGTAATGGAGTAAGTCTTGAGTCAGGTGACGGGAATTATATAGCTCGCTGTTGAAGTTAAGAGCAACGTGAAGTCATTTTGAGACTCCTTGCTTTCAGAAACTTTGAAAAGAGGATGCCTCAGATGAGTCAAGGGGAATACTTTCTGTGATGTCCTGTTTCCCCGATGTCTGTTAAGCGTTTGTTTGTTTGTCCACACGTGGTTTTTCGTGGTGCGAGGAAGAGGACTAGAGAGATGGCCACAGGGCCTTAGTTTCATCATCTGTGGAAACTGCATTCAGTTAGTATACAGGAAGTTTTGTGATAATGCGTTCCCCTTCTTCCCCTAAACTGCATACTTTAGCCACAAGAACATCCTTCCTTCACAGACTAGCCTACAACAAATTTGTTGTAGGCTTTAGAATCTCTTGTTTGTGATATATGTTTCCTCAGGCTGCGGGTCACTTTCTCTGGCCTAAAACATACATAGTTTTATCACCGCTGATATTGTCATACAGACATTCCCGTATCTTATGTGTGGGAAATTAATCTTTTCAATGGTATCTAATGAGGGTGTGCCCCTACACAGTAGGGCTCAACCGTAATAAATAATGGCTCAACATTTTGTACCCTTTACCCTCCCCCTTCTTGTCTGCCTTGGCAGTTACCATTAGGCTTTGGATAGTGAGAGAAAGTCACTTGGATAGTAGGAGAAATTAAGTTAGAACAAAGAACTCTAACTTCATTACAATTTGGCAGTGCTCACAAATGAGTGTAGCTTTCTACTTTTATATTCTATGACTACAGTAACTAAGGATGAGCCCAAATAGTTGATTCTGGATGTCAATATTTTGGCAATTAGACCTCGCACAGACCTTCTTCCTAAGGTGAAGTGAAATGTCACGTAACTGTGTCAACAAACGCTTTCATTTTCATGCTTTTTTGAGATGCTACGACGTTAGAAACAAAACAGCAACAGCATGTAATAACCTTACACCTCTTTTCTTTCCGCATGTTGGGCAGCAATACATCTCTTTTGGTAAGTGGCCTTTTGCCAGATACAAGTGACTGTGTCAAACACAGAAATAACATGTTTGAATCTACTTGTCAGTGAGGACAAATACTTTAAATTCCTGTCTGAGAGAATGGCATGAATTAAAAAAAGAGCAAAAAAAAAAAAAAAGTTTAAGATGGCTTCCTCTTGCTCGAGTGAAGTATTCTCTAACTTCTCCTAGCGTACATGATGGTAAATGGAGCGACCATAATTAACATGAATTTGGCCCATATTGGACAGCATGCTTTTTCTTGGCATATTAACCTTAATTTTGTTTTTCAAGTTTAATTTGATGGGTCTGACAGTTTAAATATTGGTTGACTTTCTTTTACCAATAGAAGCTGCTGCTTGTTTCTCCAAAACCCTTCAGTGTTAGCTTTCTTCAAGGGAGACTGTCTTTGAAATGGAAAAAAATCTCTTGGACTGCCCAAATTGATGGTACAAACGATTAGTTGGTGATATTCTGTTGAAGAAACTTCTACATGCAATAGTATGCATTTGGGTTGCATATAATAATCCACTTAATCAGACTTGAGCTTTCCTGTACTGTTGAGTCTTGGCTTTCTTGATAGCTCACCTAGTGAACTATTTGGTGTCTGAAACAATTCAGTACTTTCAAAATTGCACTTTCAAGGCTCTTGAAAGTTATTTAAGTCATTTGAGTTCTCCCTAAGCACAAGTTGGTCTTGATTACAACAACAGTATTTCTGTAGTTGATGTCTTCTCTTCCAGGTCTTTCTGCTGGATACTGATGAAACCTTGTACCATATATACCCTGAATAGCATCCTAATAAGCTTGTTGTCTTTAATTCCCTTTTGATTCCTGGAAAAAGAATCCTGAAGCAACATCTCTTGAGGCAAAACTCTCTGGATTGTCTTTTTATCTTCTTTAGTGGGGGATAAACTTTTCAGATAATTGTCTCCTTTCAGGAGACCTAACACAAATCTTTAAGCATCACAGTTAGTACAAATTTAACTTTTCCGGAACTAAACTAGATAGGCAAAGCAGTCCTAGGACAGTACAAGTTGTTGCTGTGCTAAGGAATTGGTTTACATATTCTTTCTGGCTAACAATGATGAGAAGAGAGGCATTCTCATCAAAGGAAAATGTGAGCTTTGCTCCTTTATAATGTGGCGGCAGCAGTTGCCAAGGCAAACAGTGAGACTGAAATGCATGCTTGGTTAGGTCTTTAGTTGTGTGAATTAGTAAGGTGCTGATGTGTCTAATTGCTAACTGCTAAGCCAGTATTAAAGAAATGGATTCATTTATAGGGGTTAATTGCACATAGAACTCAAACCTGATATTATGTAATGTGCTTATATCAATTTTGTATAATAATTTGAATATACAAATTATTCAAATTGAACCAAGTTTCTAAATGCGATTAATAACATTCTTAAGGAGTAGGAGTTAAGTACTTAACTAATGCTCTTCTGTCTACCCCTCTCTTTACCACCATGATGCATTTATCTAGTGTTGTGTGGAGTACTCCTAGTTGCATGCTAAGGGCAGAAATGGCAGTCTACTTACAAGACTGGATGAAACTTGACTTTTTATTTCCTGTCTAACCCAGTTGTGGGTTCATGTTAACTCTTCCCAATCGTTCTGCATTTATTTCCCCTTAAAGTTCTCTCTCTTGCATGCGCAAGTCTTTCCTGTACCCTAGTGACCCAGTTCAAACTCACAATCTTCTTGAGCTCAGTTTCATCCTTTTTTTTTTTTTAATTTCTATACCTGACAGCCTCCCCTTTTTCATCCTCTAGTGGAGGAAAAAAGCCAGCTATGATTCCTCTTGGAGTTTTGGGAGATGAACATGAGGTCTATCAGTACATGAGAAAAGCTGCACAAGGTCTGCTTAAAGCTGTTCTGTACCTTTCTGCTATTCTGCTTCTTAATCAAAATGAAAGTAACTGTCAGTAAGCCCTGTTCAGTTTTTTTTCCTCACTTGCTGTTTTAGGCGGACTCTTTAGGTCTGATTCTAGGTGGTTGTGTATGGGTTTTTTTTTTTTTTCATTTTTATTCATTTCAGCCCTTCTCTGCTGTGGTGTGCTTGGTATGTCATATGATGATTCTTGGAATCTCTTGGTTTCTGTTAGTTTGCTGTCCTTTGACTCTTCAGAGGATCGTTCTTCTTCCTTTTTTCCATGCTTACAATTTAATATGGGACGGTGAGATCTCCAGATAATAACAAGTAAAAACTGAAGTTGCCAGTAACTTGCCAAAAAACAAACTTAATCCTCCGTTTCTGACAAAAATGGTGATATTACAGTGGCATGTAAAGCTATCCTAATAATGTTGCCTGCCACCTTTCTGCTAACTTATTTTTCGTGCTAATTAGTGGTGGGTGGTGGTGTAATCCATGCTTATAATTCAGGTGCATCCTTAAAACTTGTGCGAAGAAGCAGAATAAAAACGATGATGTCTGGAAGTGTTTGGGCTACTTCTTATAAAGGTCCTTTGTAACACTGTGTGATACAGTTCTGTCCATCTTCAGCGGGGCAAACTCTTAATGTTTTTTCCCTCTTACTAGAACTTTGTCTTCTCTGGCCTTATGAATGGAACAAGACTGTTGCTGCAATTCTTTAAAATGCAGTTCACTGTAAGAATTCCTGTATTGTATTTGTTATTCCCCTTCTGTAGCTTTGAAAGTGAAAAAGATGGATGACTTCTAGTCAGTCTTCCACCTCAAGACACTAACTTCTTGTTTTTATTGCACCTTTCGTGCTACGCTTTGTTTGTATCTCTCACTTTGAAACTGTGCTTCCTTGCATATCTGGAAGGAATCCCATGCAAACATCTGCAAAAGTACTTCCAGGATATCTGATCTGCTAAGAGGTCTCCTAGAGAACTAAACAATTAGGCTGTTAGTATGTTGTGACGACTACTTAATACTGATTGTTACTAGGTAGATTCACTGCAGTCCTGTATACAGTTTAGTGTCTGCGGTGAGGTCTTGGTCTGACTCCAAATCCCAGATAGAAATTAGCAGGCGTGACTGATTTGCATGTAGCTGTGGTTCTTCCTGCCCTTTGGAAAAGATGTTGGCTACTACCAGGGATATTGTACAGGACTTTTTAGAAGTTGACCTTTTAAATTTCTTTTCTTGTGTTTGGGAAGCCGTTCTGCACAGGCTGATTCCTTCATGGTTCTTTGAAAGAAAAATTTTGTGCAGAGGGCTGAGACGTTGTCTCTTTTTTTTTTTTTTTTCTTTCCTCACGCATTTGCCATGATTACATACATGGAGTTGGTTTATGGTTTTAAAAAGAAAATCTGAACATTGAGGCTTAAATGTTGATTCAGCTTCTATTTGCTAGAAACTGGATGTATGAAGCTAAGCAAATAATGGTACTATCTCCCTGCTCACAGGAAAAAAAAAAGACATTTAAAAAGAGTAAGTTTGTAATAGCAGTTCTGTAGCGCTGCGTGCTTCAGATAACCTGGTCCCAGAGTATCTTGGGCTATATCTTCTTTGGGCATGGAAATAGATGGATTTCTTCCTATGCTTAGAGGTGACTGGACAACATAAGTCGTTCTTCTGCCAAAAAGTTGTAGGGTCAGTGATGTTACTGTCAAGTACCTAAGCTGAACCAGGTATCCACTTGCGTCTGTCTTTTCAGAAACAACCTTCTCTTTCTTTTCTTATTCCTCCCATTCTGTTCCCTGGGTAGACAAGACCTTTTTGGTATTGTCAACAGCATTGATACTGTGGCTGGGCACAAAATTAACTTCTGTGCCATGAGGCTCCACAAAATGGTTTTAAAAAAAGCATATATTTTTGGATTGCTCCCTTAGCAGCATCTGTAAATGAATAAACAATTCAAAGAAGTTCATCAACTGTCTATTGCCTGGCTATATGTCTTATTTACGTAGAACCTTAATTGTAGCAATAAACTTGTTTGTATATCTTTAACTAGAATGTTACCTCTACTTCGGCCCAGTTAAAAAGTGATGATGGGGAAAGGCATCTAAAAGTAGAGGGAGCAAAAAATGACAAATGAATATGTATCTTCACCTTTTTGTGTGTGAAATCTGTGTTTGTTAGAAACCCGTGTGCCTTGAAAGTCTCTAAGCATATTAAAAAGCTCATGTTATTTTGTTAGGTCGCTTAAAGATTTTTGCATTTGCTTACAGCGCATTAGCTTATCACAAGCTGATGTTCCTGGAAACATCTTGTATACTTGCTTTCAAGACTTCCTGTTTGAAACCGGTGCTTTAGGTGCTTTTTTTACTGGCTCTTCTATATGTGAATTAGTGATGCTTTCATCACGGAAAGTAAGTAGCTTACCTTAAAGGCTAAAGCAGTGGATTTAACAGCTACAGCGACTGGTAATTTTGTTTAAAGACCAGAAATTGTCTAATGCTCAGCCTTAGTATGCTTGGAATCTTATCCTTGATTGTTTGCGACTACTTAAAGTTATTGTAGCTTTAGTAGCTGTTGTGATGTGTCTTTCAATTCAGAATAGAAAACACGCTTTTGTTGATATCCGAGAAAGGCTATGCTTTATGTAAATACTGGTTCTAAAAACTTGATCGTTTTTGCTATGTGTTGGAATTGGTATTTTAACACATTTAAGTTATTGGTATTAAAACTAGCCATATATGGAAACTTTGTATTAAGTAAACATTTACTTGCAAGTAATTCTTGCCAAGAAAGAGGGCAGGATTTTTATGCAAAACTAATTATTAGATTAAAAAATAGACCATATGATACTGTTTAGTCTCTGTGCTTTCATTTGTTCTTTTTATAGCACTCAGTCTTCACAATAACCTTATTCTACCTATGCTCACTGTAGGTTTTTTTTCCTCTCTCTTTACAGCAGTTCTGTGGTGTTCTTGGTCACACATTTATGGAGTTTCTGAAGGGCAGTGGAGACTACTGCCAGGCACAGCACGACCTCTATGCAGACAAGTGAACTGTAGAAATTCATTACTACTCCACCAAGAAGCCCCCCTAAGAGTGGTTCACCAGGATAAGAAGTATTGAATTGAAATTGGCAGAGCATTTAACAAAAGAATTCAGACCTGGATGGGGTAAACCTCAGTGCACTGCCTTTTTTTTTTTGCCTCAGTATTACTGGATTGAAGAATTGCTGCTTCTTGTTAGGAGGTTCATTTCATTTCCCATCGCTCCCAACTTCATATTTCCAAGCACTGAGAATTTCAAGTGGAGTATAGTGAAGTAGACTTCAGTTTCTCTGCATCACTTCTGTATTAAATTTTGTTTTGAATCCTTTCATAATCTTGTTGCATGTTTAACTAAATTAATATGGCCCGAATGAACCGCCCAGCTCCTGTGGAAATCACCTACAAGAACATGAGATTCCTAATCACACACAATCCAACCAATGCAACCTTAAACAAGTTTATAGAGGTAAGATCAGGACAGAATTCTTACTGACGTACTCTCTGTTCTTGAACAGTGTATTTTATTAACAAGTTCCTTCTTTAGTAGTTGATGCAACTCTGGAACCTGTATGAGGAGCTACTGTGCTTCTGCTTATATGTTGACTTTTTCTTCAAGTAGTCATGCCATGCTTTACAGAGCTATAAACAAATCTATTTTGATGAAGGCCAAAGCCTATCTAAACATACTTTTCAAAATGAAGTACAGAAATAATTACACTGTCACCAGCAAACAATTTTAGGGCTGAAAGAAGGGAGAGTCTGGCAAAGTTCTATAGGAAAGTGTAGAACAATACCAAGACCTGTTAGTGGTAGGAACTTAGGTTAAGGTTCATCTAAAGCAGCGTAACATTTGCTTGCCACGAGTGGAGTAATGATGAGAAGGAATAATTCGGTGTGTATTGTAGATCACAACCTTAGCAATTAAAATAATATTGCAGCTTTCTTTCACTGTCTATATCCTTCCGATATTAGCAGAACACTGCTCGAGTGTAGCTTAAGAGAATCCGGCGAGTGTCGGACAGGACTATGACTGCATCTAGAGCTAGCTTTGCCAAGGCTACTTCCAAGTATTTCAGTATATGCTGAAATTGCATCTCCTAACTGTAGCCGCGTTGCTTGACGTATTTCTGTATTTGAATTTCCTATCTAAAGCTTGCATCTAGCATGTTTGAGGTAACGAGTACGGTTGAAGATGTGTGCATGCCCATCAATGCTACTTTCCAGTGAAAGACTGGGATCTGCTAGGTTTTGAGTTTGCAGTGCAGTTCCTCACTAGCTAGATTTTAGGTGATATTACTGTTATACCTCTATATTATACGTGCATTCAGTGTAGGCTAATTTACAAGAAGCATGGTGCGTTAACCATCACTTGAATTGATACTCACAGCTGGATAAAGTATGCTTAGGTTACACTTCAGTCATTACCATAATAGTTAAAGTGTGAATGATAGGCTGCTCTAGGGAGGTTGAAGAGTGATTGCCCTGCTTTTTCATAAGTGAAGCTTATTAGTAAAATGGAAAGTCAAACTTGCCCTCTGGTTATGAAGACCCGGGAACTGGAATCCTCGATTGTCCTATACTCATAATTCTCACCAGTAAGAAGCGTTAGTAACAAATCTGTGGTTGTGAGGAGAGTGAGAGAAGGGCGAAACCTAAACCATACTCAGAATGTGTGTAGTGAAGTATGTAGGACACAGACCGTTCCTTAGAACGAAAGGAAGCTATTTCAAGTAGACTACTTATTTCATCAGTACTTTCATGTGTCTGTTAGTCTAGTCCAAAACGGACGCTTCCCCTCAAGTTGGGGACTTTGATGGCTTCATATTGCCAAAATAAAAATCAGTTATATTTGCAGAAGAGCTTTAAGGTATCTGGTATTAGCACACATAGTAATGTACAGGTATTTCGTCTTTTGTGTTCTCCACAAGGTGGAAAGGATGTGTGTGAGTATCTTTACTGAAACTTATGGAATCAGTTAATAGACTAACCTGTTGAGAAAAGTGAATGGTGCATTCAGTCAGTTTACTCTAAAACAGTTCTTTTCATTTCTTAGGAACTTAAGAAGTATGGCGTTACCACAGTGGTAAGAGTGTGTGAAGCCACTTACGACACTGCTCCGGTGGAAAAAGAAGGCATTCAGGTTTTGGTAAGCAGTGTAGAAGCAGAGTGAAAAATACTCCCTTAGACACCACCTTAAGAATTTCACTTTCTTAATTCTGTAAGTATATTCCAGCAGCTGATAAAAGCAAAAGCTGTACAGACTTACTTTTTTCTGTCAGAAATTGAGCAAGAGCATTCCTTCAAGGAGAAGTGGCTGCAAATAATATATTCCAAATACTGCTAAATGTAAAATTCTAGAAAACCCTAAGTTTGAGTGTTCTCCACTGTACTTCCTACTTTTTTTTGGTATGCACACAACAGCAAGTGCTTGCTCTTGTTCTCTCTTTTTTTAACTTACGACATTTACAGGCATAAATCTTTTATTCTAGGATTGGCCCTTTGATGATGGAGCTCCACCATCCAACCAGATTGTTGATGATTGGCTAAATCTCCTTAAAGTTAAATTTCGTGAAGAGCCTGGTTGTTGTATTGCGGTACACTGTGTTGCTGGTCTTGGAAGGTGGGTGGAGTTTTAAGGGCTGTCAAATTGCCATCCCGGTCAGACTTGTTAAGATTTAGTATGAAAGGCTCTTTGAGGCAAATGTATAAGTCACAAGTCTAGTATTGAAATGACCTCCCACTTATTAGTTGATCAGCTGACAGGAAACTGTTAGATGTACGTATTACAGTTAGAGCAGAATCCATTGCTAAATAGAATTTGTCACAGCTATCAAATGAAATCTACTGAATGAAGTATACAAGTATATTCCTTTACCAAGCGTATTGGTGACGGTTCTATTGATTTTAGTCTTGTTAGTCTTTTTTTTTTTTTGACTCTCACCTTTACTCTTCCTCTTCCCTCCCTATTTCAGCAGTATTACCAGCTCCTTTGTAGCAAGGGGATTATTACTATTATCCAGAAGCAAGTGAGGTGTGTTGGCACATTAAGAGCAACTTTCATCCATTAGCTATTTGAGGGATGAAAATAAATTCTCCAGTGTCCTAAAGCTCTGTTTTTGTCTCCTTAGTTCTAGCACTGCGGCTTGAAATTTATATGGACAACTCAACGTTATCCCTTTAACGCTTCTGCTTCTGTTGTCTGCTGCTATCATGAATACCATTCCAGAATTTGTGCATAGTGTGCTTTTTCTGCTCCTGTTCCAGAATACCTGGAAACAACTGTCCAAAGAGTAGTTGCCATGTTTCAGCCATAGGTTTCATCATTTCCAACGTAAAATATAATGGAAGTGTCTGGTCTGCTGCCATCTGTCAGCTTGAATTAGTCACCATTTGCATTACAGCTTCACACATAACAGAAAGTTGACTGTAATGGTGAATGCTACCAAAACAAGTCCTTTTTTTCTGCTGTTAGAACAGGAATGAACAGCAGAATGCTGTGGTATCTGTCTGTTTCCCTCAAAACTTGGCAGTGAAGTAGTTGAAAAGAACAAAATACTTCACTTCTTTCATGCAAGTCTTGTCTTCATTCCTGAACATAAAATATTTATTCAACTCATTAGTAGATACGCAAGCTTTTTGCTGCAATGTAGTGTGTGTGTTTGTTTATTTTGTCATAAATCGTATTAACCTCTTCGAGTTTGGTCAGTGTGACATTAAGTATCAGAGTTCTGTCAGCTGAAGAATACTATGACAAGGAAGGATATACCTTAATCTCCTTTGGAGAGGCAACTGCGTTTTTAAAGACTTGTGACAGTGGTTTTGAGGACGTGTTAGTTTTTATTGGATCTAACCTGTCTTCTGATTTCTCTGGTCTTTTTATTTCTAATGAGGGCCTTGTTTGTAGGAATAGAAACCAACATGCAAATTTTTCCAAGGATGGAGACTCTACAGCCTCTCTGGGCAACTGTTCTAGGGCTCAGTCGCCCTCACAGTAAAATTTTCCTCATCTTCAGGTGGAACTTCCTCCAGCTTGTGCCTGTTGCCTCTTGTCCTGTTGTTGGGTACCACTGGGAAGAGTCTGGCCCCATCCGCTTTCTGTTCTCCCTTCATATATTATATGTATTGATCAGATCCTGCCTCAGTCTTCTCTTCTGCAGGCTGGCTGAACAGGCCCAGCTCCCTCAGCCTTTCCTTATATGAAAGATGCTCCAGTCCCTTCATTATCTTAGCAGCCCTTGGCTGTACTTGCTGCAGTAGGTCCATGACTCCCTTATACTGGGGAGCCTGGAACTGTGCCCAGTACTCCAGGTTTAGCCTCACGAGGGCTGAGTAGAGGGGAAGGTTCTCCTCCCTCGACCTGCTGGCAGCAGTCTTCCTAATGCACCCCAGGAAACCATTGGCCTTCTTGACCACAAGGGCACGCTGCTGGCCCACGTCCAACGTTGTCTGCCAGGATCCCCAGGTCCCTCTGTAAAGCTGACCTCTAGCTGGCCAGCCCCCAGCCTGTACTGGTGCCTGAAGTTATTCCTCCCCAGGGGCAGGACTTGCCGCTTCTGTTTGTTCAACTTCACGTGATTCCCCACCGGTGCTCTCTCCAGCCCGTTCAGGTCCCTCGGAGTGGCAGCGCAGCCCTTTAGTGTATCAGCCGCTCCTCCCGGTTTAGTACCATCAGCAAACTTGCTGAGTGAGGGTGCACTGTGTGCCTTCATCCAGGTCTTAAGGGTAGGGAGAAGAGGGGGAGGATCACCTCCCTTGACCTGCTGGCGGTGCCCTTCTGTTGCAGTAGACCATTGGCCGCCTTTGCCACAAGGGGACGTTGCTCGTAGTCAGCTTGTCCGCCAGGACTCCCACCCAGGTCCTTCTGGGAGGAAGGGGAGGAAACTTTATCTCTGTTGTGCTTGCATATACCTAAAGTCAGGTGAACATTAGATCTGGCCAACCTTAATTTTGTTTAAACCCCCTTTTAAGGGAGGGGAGTAGCCATAAAAACGCTAGCGTAATGGCTCAATTCATGGAGAAAAGCCTTATATCTCTTTATCTGATGTCTGTCCCCTGGGGAAGAAGACAAGACAGAGAGGACAGAAAAGACAACTGGGAAAAGGGGGTGGTGTGGCCCCCCCCCCCCCCCCCACTGCAAGAATGCACTGGCAAGTGCGGAACTGAAGGTGTTTTCTTTTTCACCAGGGCTCCAGTCCTAGTTGCTCTTGCACTGATAGAATGTGGAATGAAGTATGAAGATGCAGTGCAGTTCATAAGGCAGTAAGTATGAAGCTAACATCAAGTTATTCCCAAGATGAAACACGGTGACATCTACTTGGCCACTGTCAGGGAGTTCTTAATGCTGTGCTTCTTTGTTATCCTTTTATAAGAGATTTAGATACATAAAATGTACTAAACTTCTAGCATATATAGTGCATACAGTCAATGTTTTAGGACAGGTACTTCCTGTTTCTGTGGAAAACTTGTATTTGAGCAAGTTCTTTAAAAATTGAGCTTTCAGTTAGATCTGCAGTTGTCTTTTGTAATCGCATATCCATATGAGAGACAAACACCTTTAAAGCATTCTGTCTACTAGCTAGCTAAACTAATTCACTTACTCAGATTGGTGAATCCTTTCCTCTTTATTAGATCAAACTATGCTAGACTGTTTTTCCTGGCCTTTTCTGGTAGCCTACCTGGAAAATCTTTCCATGAATTTTTCTGGTAAATGTATACAAGTAGGATTAGATTAAAAATTTTAGTCGTCTTGCTTGAAATTTCTAGGTTCAACTGTATTTTAAAGAGGTTTCAGTTCACACAAAGCATACTGGAATTTTTTTTTTTGCATAGTTGTCAAGCCTTTAATATATTAAACTCTGCTTGCACGTATCAGGCTTCCTACTTCTTGCTATGTATACACCAACCTGTGACCTACTCCAAAAACTGAGCAAAAATTTACCCGTCTTTCACAGGCTTGTAGTTTGAGCAAAACCAAAAAAGCTCAATTTCTTTAAAATTTTTTTTGAGGGTTGTGATATTTATGTACTTGCTTAATACTATACTATTCTTCATGATTATTTTAAGAGACTTAATAACTCAAGCTATTGTAAGGGAAAGACTTTCAGAAGTCTGCTCTACATCTGTCTTTTGAAATTCCTTCTATCTATCGTATATAAGATCTTGGCTTGTGTATATGACAGGATAAAAAAACTAAAATGTCATATATGCTTTTGAGCGTGTAGTCCAATGAGGTCTTTGTGAAAGTCACATGCCAGCAAAGAAGGTGGTAGCTTAAATTCTATGTTAAATTTATTATCCTTGTTTTAGCTACAGTGTTGATTTAGAAAACAAAACAAAAGAACCTAAAGCACAACTCCATAAGGTGTTCATTATTTCACTATGCAGTAGATGAATTTTCAGTTTAAAATATTTTTCCTTCATTCAGGAAGCGGCGTGGAGCCTTTAACAGCAAGCAACTTCTATACTTGGAGAAATACCGCCCCAAGATGCGTCTGCGTTTTAAAGACTCCAATGGTCACCGAAATAATTGTTGCATTCAGTAAAGCCCAACAGCCTATACTGCTTCTTTGGGATTAAAGGATGGAAATTAGAATTAAGCAGACTGCATGCCAAGGACATGGGTCTGATTTCTAAGTAGTAAAGGAAGCTTCCTTAGGAGTATTAAATAGGCCAAAAGTTTGGTAGAAATGCAACTTGTATGTTAAGATAAATATCCATCTGTTTGGAGAACCAGTAAATGTTTTTCTTGTACCCCGTTTCTGAACTGTCTCCTTGTTTGTAACTTGCCAGTTCAAATATCCTTAATCATGCCATTGAGTCTTTTCATCTAGTTTCAACTACTAAAAATTGGGCTACTAAAATACATCAATCTATATAGAGATTAGGTGCCAAAACACCCAGCATATCATCTGCATATTTTTTTCCTTGTAAACAGGCATAGTTCTGATGATGTAAGAGCTACCAGTTTATCTGGCCCTTACTATTTTTTTCTACAGTCATTTCAATATTGAAGAATATGGCCTCTAAGACAGTCTTGCCTGCTCACTGTATGTTTTGTCTCCCACAATCGCACTAGAATTACCAGGATTTGCACAGTCTTTGGTTTTTGTTTTTTCTTAAATACTATCAATTACAGCAACTTTTTTTCCAGTGTCTGTACTCTTCTGCTATCTGAACCTCTCCATTTTACAAATCATTACTCTCTGGTTACTCACGTAAAAAATCTTTTTACATTGTACAGAAGCACACAAGTCTTTAATGTCTCCAGACAAAAAGCCTTACATTAAAAGTAATGTTGGCACTTCATGTGCAACTTAACAGAGGGCCTGAAAAGGTTGGGAGGGGCTATTTAATATTTCTAGTAAAATGTTGCCTTTGTCTTGTGCAGGAAGTATAGAATATGCCCTTTACTTTAGTAAATATTTTTTTAAAATGTAGAAATGCTTTGTTATTGTAGCTAAAAATTCTTAATCAGAAAATTTCTGAAAAATCTTGTAGTTTCTTTTACTGTACCTATTGAAGGTTGTTTACCAACTATTGCTTTGTTGAAAGTGTGATTTTTATTTTTTTCTTTTGTTCTTCCTCCTTGAGTTTCTGCTATGACTTGGGCAGACCTCTGTAATATTTTGTATGCCTTTCAAGCTGCGTAACTTAATATTTGAATACTTGATAATTTGTTTTATTATGTAATTGGTAAAATGGTGATGTGTATTAATGTTAGTTCAACCATATATTTATACTGTCTTGGGAATGTGTGGTTATAGTTCTGTGGGAGAAATAATTTTGCCAGTGTTCACCAGCTTGTAAACTCTAGTGCGAGAGCTTAAACATCTAAATAAATACTGAAATGCACTTACGAAGTTTGCTGAAACACTTTTCATGGCTTTCACTTCTTTCGTGTGCTTTCACAGCCATCTTAACGTGCCTAAATTCAGGACCTATCCAGGCTTTGCCGCCCTCCTTCCCCCCCAACCCCCCTTTTAATCTGGGCCTGAGCATCCCCCTTGTTGTAACGTTTGCTGTTTGTTTTACTCGTAAATAAATGTAGACAAAAATAAATGGTAGAAAATACGGCATTTCTTTATGAGGCTTACTTCTGACTTCTCCAGTACTAAAGTAGCTTACTAACTTTGTCCATGCTCTTGAAGCTGCCTTTGCGGCAACTACAGAAGAGTATGCGCATCTATAAAACCTGGAGAATAAGTTTTATAACTAGCATTAGAATTTCTTAAAGAATAGTGTGACACGATGTTTTATTGTCAGGACTGAAGGTATGCTCAAATAGATTCTATCCCAGAAATAACTTGACCTGAAACCTGTGCAAACTTGAGGTTTTTTCAAAGAGTGGTAACAGAACTTCTTGATGGGAACTGAAAGACTTTATTTAGTAACTGGCTGGACTGCTCTTCTAATTGGTGATCGTTACCTAGGCGTAGGTCTGCCTAAAATTAAAAGTTCAGATTAAACGTATCTTGCCTTTTTAAAAGGCCAGTTAGGATGCTACATACCTTTCTGAAAGTGACTCTTCAGTGGAGCTTCTTTTGTATTAGTCTCATTAGGCATCTTTATCGCACACAATTTCAAAATGCTCTGAAACTGAATGTCTTTAAGCTTAGTCATGAGTTCTGTGGAGTGGCATATGAATGAACTTACCTGTTCTTATTTAGCTGGTAAAGAGAGGTTAAACTCAGTGTAAGGGTATTTTGATTAGAGAAATACTATTTTGATGTTAATTGTATCTTACAGACTGTCACTTAATTTGGCAGAGTTGCAGGATGAGATAAAATCCTGAAGTCTGCTACTTTTGCCTCTCCTGTTAGGGGGCTTTTGTTCACGCTGAAAAAGTGATTGAAGTGTACTTTGATAAAGATGCCTGAATTGAGCACTGAAGATTCAGCTCCTTAACGTGAAAGTAAAATTGCCAAATACAAAAAAAGGGTTAGGCAGGACATAGGTGCTCCAAAACTGGGGCTGAGATGCTTGCGGGGATCAAGTTTTTACAGGGAGATGAGACATGAGAGCATATCTTCTGATTTATATAAAAGCTGATCTGTTCTTTCTTCCTTCTGTTGTGTTTTGTCAGATTCAATTTCCTGGTTAAAATTAGCTGAAGAAAACCTTATGCAATAAAACTGAGCTCTTATTATGTTTCCTGGAAAAAGGTAACATTAAAACTTGCGTTCAATGAGTAGAAGAATATTCACTTTTTCTGGATGTCATTTCATTGCTGTTTATCTGTTCTAGCGTCTTGCCTTCACAGTAGCGTCGGCCCTCTCAGGTGCCTTCTTAGACAGTCCCTTGTAGACTAGTATCCGTTAGGGCAAAAATAACACACACAAACTTGCACACACCCTTGCCTTCTTTCTTTAAAATCATACTTTCTTTAAGTAAAATAAATACACTACTTTAGTGGTCTTCAAAAAGTTTTCACCTAACTGGTTATGTAGGGGCTAGCAACTTGTGAAAATTGCCAGGTCATGTCCAACAACTAGGTCATTTGACTCATATGTGTGTGTGTATATATATATATACACACATGATGGTATGTTTATTTGGCTGGGGCCAGTTTATTTTGGAATAAAGACTGGAGTCATCCATGCTTCTATTGTCAAGACAGACTAGACTTTGGGAATAATTGCAAAGACAAACCCTACAAAAGCTCTGTAACCCGGCAGTCCAGGCTGATGTAAATTTTGTAAAAAGATTCAAACTTGATTTCAAATCAAGTTAACAAAACTAATTTGATCATTTATCGAACTAGATAGAATCAGTTAAAAAAAAAAAGTGAAATGCCTGTGAGGATTTTACTTATTTGAAATCTTTTGTGCAATTTCTATACATACAAATATCAATTTTTGCTTTGTCTCAACAAGAGTTATACAGGTAGGGAGAGCTGCATTTAAGCGTTTAAGTGGTGTGATACATAAGTAATACTGGTTTGATCCTTGAAACTCGTCTAAAGAGACAAGATTTGGCTTGACTTTAGTCAAATTTAATAAGTTGAGACACTTCTCAAGAGGAAAAAATTTATGTAATGAGTGTGTGCCTGTTTAAAGCAAAGATTGAATGAACTTATCAACTGTTACCACAATTAACCGTGAATTCCTAGGGAATGGAAACATATTTTTTCTCCTTTTGTTTAATTAGTGTTAGATTATTAGGGACTGAAATGCTGACCATACTCAAAATGTGAAGATAAGACAGCAGATGAAAATATGTAATAGGAGTTGTAAAGTTCTATGTAACTTGTACGAATTTACAAATAAAAGTGAAAAAAGCTCAAATGGAAGTATTGCATCCTAACTTAAGGGTAAAGCCCCACATGGACGACAGGCTCGCTACTATTGCGTCTGATTTTAGATGCTTAGCATCCCTATATAACTGCATTGTTCTTTGTTCATGTGGATGTATGTTGTTACAGTTTTTAATTACATGACAGCACATTCATAGACCCTGTTTCTACTAGACCCTGTTTCCTGCTGTGGATTAAATGGCTTGGGTAAGCATGGTTTGTAAATGATACCATTGTTTACAGAATTCCTTAGCATGTGTTTAGCAGAAATTAAACTATATTTATGGGAAACTTAGGGAGAAAATGATCTTACAGCTACAGCAGCAGAAAATTGTTGAGTTCTTTATGTTATTGTCATACTTCCTAAATGATGCTCAAGATAAATAGTCAAACCAGACATTCCATAAGTCTGTATCCAAAATCAGGGATACAGTTATTGTTAAATATGAATCTATTGAATCTGATTCTCAGAAGTGCTGAGTAATCTGTTTCAGCTGAAGTCCGTAAAAACTGTGCTTAAATGTATATGGCATTATGTACTGTTACATATTTCTCAATTGTCCAAAAGCATTTCAAGCTGAGCATTTGAAATTAGTTAATACTTCTGATTGTTAACCTCCCTTATCCTCCATTCTCCGTGTATAAAGCTCCATTAATAGCAGTCCTCACCTAACAAGTGTATTTGTAGAGATAAGTAGTGCTTCTGAAGTAGCTGGATCCATAGTGTTTACTGTAGAAGAACCAGGAGGAAAATGTGTAGTTCTGCATTAAGTACAAAGTCAGAGTTTAGATTTAGATCATCTTTGATCAAAATAAAAATGCTATGGACCTGTTCATGCATATAAGCATTGTTTATCCTCGCAAGTGAAATGTGAAGGAAAAAAAAAAGTATAATTACGTATTTATATTTGACAGAGCCAGACTAAGATTTCAGCCTTTTCTGTGTCATTTCTAAACTTCTGAATGCTTGTCTGTGCAGCATTAGTACTGCTTTCCCCCCCCCCCCCTTTTTTTTAATGCACATAATTTAAATAGCTACTGAGAGGTAGTATCCAAGACTATTTTAGAGTTGTTGCGGATTTTGCTGTATCACGAAGTAAGCATTTTCTGTAACTATGGAGGGGGTTACATAGGAAATCCTACAGCAGTATTTGGGTCGACATCATTTTTTCGTACGTATTTGTGTAATTCCTACTAAGGTTATTATGACCGTAATAAAAATAGTAATTATAATTTGCAAATTTAATGCAAATCTTAAAACGAGACAAATTATCTTTATTTGAGTAATTGGGAGGGACTGACTCATCTAAACAAATACAGACTTTCACAAGTCAGTAAAGGCTTCCTTTACAGTCAGTGGAAGGAAGTTTGCACTTCAGTCATGCAATTCATCCTATGCTAAAGTAGATACCTAAACAGGTTAGATGAAAAGCTCCCTAATTCTTCCGATAGTCATTAAAGGGAGCATGGGATAGCAAATTCAGTCTACCATGTTGGTACATGCAGGTAGATGAAATCTTACCTAACTTGTCCTAAGTGCAGCATTTCAAAATATCAGAAAATAAGTTCTTTTAACATGAAACATCTTACTGTGTAATAAACATATGTCAAATAATTATAACTTGATTTGATTTTTGTTGATACAGATTTATGCAGGAAACCAAAGCAAGCCTGGCATTATCTTGCTCTTGGTGATTACCTGCATGAATGCTATTAGTTTTGATGGATACTGTTCTAATGCATTCTTTCATCAATGCATTGATAATTAGTTATCTCAATAACAACACAAGTTCCTTATCAATGGAAAACATCTTTGTGAGGTAATAGCGGTTAAAGAGTGCCTAACAAGAAAAGATAAGGACAGCACAGCAGATCAAGTTGCCTGCTTCTATTTCTGATTCAAATGAGAATTCATTCAAAGTGTACCTGAGGAAAACCAGATACCAGAGTGCTTGGATACATAGGAATGCTCAACATGGAAATACACAAATAGTAGGTGACCGTCACTCTGTCAACACAACATGTAACCTGTGTCAGCATAACAAAGCCTAAATAAGTATATGAAAACTATTTTGTAGGGGGAAAAGATTACTAGAATAAAAGTATGGGTTTTTTTTTTTTTCTAGAGTAGCAGGTCATGGTGATGTAATTAGAAAAATAAATGCTCAGAAAGCTTAAACAAATTCCACACTGGAACCTCATTATTTTACTACCATTAACAATTTATTACATTCAGTTAACAATTGAATGTAAATGGCAACATTTTGGTATTAAAATAAATAGTGACAATTTATTTTGAAGCCCATCTTCTCCTTAATATTTCTATCATAGTTTTTTGGATGTAACTTTCCATATTTTTGTGAAAGAAGACCTGAAACTCAGATGATTTGTCACAGCTTGATACGTACATCAGCAGGGCTGGAATCTTGATTCCACTTGAGTGGTGCAGTAACAGCCTTAACAGATCCTTATTCTTCATATTAATTTGCACAGGAGGGAAGATACTCTCTGTCAGACAGAGTTTCACAGCTATTTGTTCAGAAGAAGGTAGAACTCAAGTTCCATTCAGGCTTTGGAGGAGAAATAACTGAAGACAAACTTTTCTTCTCAATCCATAGAGCCACAGGTAGGATATGATCTAAATAGGAGGATGGTATCGCTTCAGCATTGTCACATGATGCAAGCTTCATTGGCCAATGTTAATAGGAGGCTACAGACTACTTAGTTTCTGTTCTTCAATTTCCCAGCAAGTGTAGGTGTTGCAAGGTGGGAAATGCAAACCCTGGACACAGCCTTAATATTTCAATTTGACAGTACAATAACTTTCAATTCATTCTAACAAAAGCAGATAACGGCAACGGGGGCATAGCAGAACTGCAAAACTGTGAAAGGGTTCCCTCACACTGTAAATACAATCATCCTTTGCAACCTGATATATAAGGTTTTTTGCATCATCTCTCTCCCTCCTTGCCTTCAGGATGGACTTCCCTACTCTCTTATCCACTATTTGGCAGGCTTCGCACTGATCTAACAAAGAATTCCTTTTAGAGCTCTAGAGAGGGTGGGTCCTCTCTAGGACTGCATAGCCAGGAGCTATGCAGTCTCAACGCTCTCAGGCACAGCCTAATTGTAGTTATGACACGGTCCCGATATTCTCAGATGCTGCCTCTGCCCCGCCATGGAGTGTCTCTGCACCATGTCTTTATCCTATCCCTGGTCCTTCTGTATTGTTCTATCCAGTCAGGATTAATCCAGCTAGCAGGCAGGTTTTGTTTTTCGGCAGACACTGGGTAGCTTCCTCCCATTGTAGACAACAATTTTATAACATTCAGTCGCATTGTGTTGTTAAGGAGCCTATCCTCCTGAAGGAGGGTATGCAAACTTCTCCACATTTGTGCTTGATCCTGGATCCTATTCTTGACCTTGATTGACCCTTCTCCCATTCCCAGGCTCTATTCCGATGTCTGATATCGGTTAGCCGTTCGGTGTGTTAGGCTTGTTTCAAACCTTGAGAGTCTTGACCTCGCAAGCCCTTGACTTCCTTACTTTGATCCTATTGTCCCTGCACAGAAATTTCTGGTCATTTCCATGTCACCTATCTGTCTACAAAATTCCCTTCTGGACTTTCTTCACTGGTAGGCAATTTTCTTCACGGGAAGAAAATTAAAAAGTACCATTTAGTTGTACATGGTGTTTGCACTCCTGTCTCAATTGTCTTCCCACTGCATTAAAGTATTTCTGTTATTTTAAACTTAGGTTTCAGTAAGTCCTGTTAAATAGCAAGCCCCTTCCACTAGAAGTGAAAAAAAGGGGGAAATTGGAAGGCTCTGAGCCAAATCCAGAAAGGGAATTAGAGGAGTGACAGACATTATTTTTCGGTTTGAAGGAGTAGAGCAGTTTTGAAAGAAATCCCCAATGGTCCCGTTTAGAGGCAGAACAATTTAGGTTGGGCAAGACATAAGGAGGTCATCTAGTCCAGTCCCATGCTCAAAGCAGGGCTAACTTCCAAGTTAGATCAGGTTACTCAGGACTCCATCCAGTCAAGCTTTGAATATCTCCGAGGATGGCTGATGGGATTCCTCAGCCTTTCCAGGCACCAGCTCTAGTGTCTGAACACCCTTCTGGTGAGTATATATTTTTTTCCCTTGTAGCTAATCAGAATTTCCCTTGATGCAATTTGCCTGTTTCTCCCATTCTTTCACTGTGAAATCCAGGAGAGTCTGGCTCTTCCTCTCTACATCCTCCTGTTAGGTAGTCAAAGACAGCAATAAGATTCTCCCCTCAGCTTTATTTTATTAAGGCTGAACAAGTCCAGGTCTGCAAGTTTCTCTTTGTATGCCAAGCCTGCAGTCATCTTGGTGACCGTCCACTGGGATTCACTCCAGTTTGTCTTGGAGGGGCAGAGCAGAGGTCCCAGGTGAGGCTGGTCAGGGCCATTAAGGCCTGTTGCTGCTATCAGGACCCTGACAATTAACCCTCTGCCATGCTTATACGTGGCATGCAGCTGGTGCCCATCAGGGTGGGCGCTGCCTGCGGTCTGAGGAATGCACTCCAACACCCTAATGGAGACGTAAGAGTCTGAACCAATGAATTAATGGTCCTTTGGATCACCTTGACCCATATATGTGAAGTGTCCTTCAGTTCAGGAGAAAAGTTGAAATACAATCTAAAAACAAAATTTATGAATGATGTATAGATGTAAGAGTCTCAGCCCTAGCTGCTTCAGTTTGTGACCTTCTCTGAATTACGTGCTAACGGTTTGCTAATACACCTAGAGAGGAGGTTTTCAGTGCACTGCAGTTAGAACAGATTCATGCAATAATTTAGTTTGGAAGGCATCTTTGGAGGTCTTTCATTCCCACTGCCTTCTCAAATCAGGGATAACGAAAAGCAGGTTGCTCGGGATGTTCTCAGGTAAGTTTGGGACAGCCCACAGAACTGTGGCTTTCTCCCTATGTGTTCCGCAATAGCAACAGGGACAGAGTGTTCTGGAGGTGGAAGGTTGGGACAGCATGCAGACTTTGGTACTGTGTGCTTCAAACATACAGTGCCCTAGGAGGCTCTGGAGAACGATAATAAGAATGACTAGCAATAGAGAAAGGCTTCCATATAAAAAACAAATAATCATAGGACTCTTCAGTTTATAAAAAGGTGACTGAGGAAGAATAAGACAGAAGTTATTAAAAAAAAAAAAAATCATGGATGGTATGGAAAATAGGGACTGCGGTGAGCTGGTCATTCCCTCTTCCAATCTGAAAACTAAGGCTTATCAAAAGAAGCTAGTTACCAGAAGTAAAGTACAACCGAGATAGTTCTTCACACCCCATACAGTTAAGTTGTGGGACTCCTTACCACAGGATGCTGAAAGTCTGCTTGTGCTCAAGAGAAGCTTGGAAAAGTTTATGAAAAAGAATTGCACGGTGAGAGTTAAATACATTTAAATGCAAGGTATATCATGTACATGCTATGACTGTATTCATGCTGTTTCTTAAAATAATAATCACTGTTCTCTCGTATCTCTCCTTGCAAAGAAAAGCAGTAATATTGAAAACCCTGAAAAAATATTAAACGATAATTTATTATTTATGAATATTTCTCCTTTTTATTACCATTCTATAAAGTATTGTCTGTAAGGGACATAAAAATTAAGGAAAATGGGCGCTGGAGTGAAATCTCAAGTATTTAGAGTGTTAATAACTCCAGCATCAGTTCAATAGGGAACTGCCCAAACCAGTTTAGGAGACAAATCTCAAAAACCTGTTTTTACTAACTGTAGTAGCTTGTTGTCCTCTGGCATTCCAAAACCTCATTCGAGGTTGTTGGGGTTTTTTTCCTCCTCATGGTCTTTAATATGTCCACTCTATTGGAAAATTTTTATTAAATTAAATACCTTGTTGCTTCTCTCTGTTACATATCTTTAATAAAATCTAGCCTTTGTCATGTAATCAATGGTAAAACGTCCCTTGTCTTCAGAATCTCACCTTCGCTCATTAAGTTTATATTATTAACCTTAAAATCAACCACTCCTTTTACCTATGTTTCCATGGAACTGAATGGTTTTCTGTTGCTTCTTGGAGTATGGCATGCAACTGCTGTTGGATATGATGACTGGCATCTGCTAATAAGTCTTGTTGTGGAGGGGGGAGGATAATGATCTCATCTCAAACTTGGTGGAAAAAAGGTGGGTAAAGAGGAATAGATATAGCAGTTCCTGTATTAACAGTTCCTTACATAAAGTAAGAAAAGGTGGGTAAGAGAGAAAAAAAGCGGTGTCAAAGTCAGACCTATTCTTTTGTAAAAGGAGGAACATTTTCAGTACAGGACTGGAATATTCATTTTAGAAGACGTCATAAGATTTGAGAATTAGCTGATGGTGATAGCAATAGGATATAGAAAGATACTCTCTTTTAAGAACATTCTCCTCTTCAGTGTTTCTCTGTTTATTGGCTATTATTCTTCTGCATTTGAAAATGAATATAAATGGTAAAATAATTCTTATTACACCTATAATTAGGAAAGATGTCAAGAACGAACAGTTTTGCAGAGAATACTGCCTCATGATAGCTTATACCCGACAGGCTTCAAATTAGCTAACTATGGAGCTTTTTGAAGTATTGATGTTGATATTGGCAAATCCTCGATATACTGAACAGGTACTCTGCTGTTGACCCTGTCAAAAATCATGGCAAATGGGGGATGAAATGCAGTTGTCTAATTATTAAAAGATGAGAATGTAATATTTATGACTTTACAGAAAACAGATACTTAGCAGGAAAAAAAAAAACTTTTTTAGTGTTGAAAGTTTAGTAGATAAAAGCAACTGCTGCTGTAGTATACTTTAGTTTCTTTTAGAGGTCTGCACTGCATGACATCCTAAAAAGCTAAGCATTTTACAAAGCAAGTGTGACACAGACTAACTGAGTTTTAAAATGATTTACATCAAGTATCTTGAGAAAATTAAAATAGACATACCCAGCCAAAAAAGATGTTCTTGTGAGAGCTTACCCAAATAGTCCTTAGCCTACTACTAAAACATATCTTTGTTTTTGATAGAGAGGAAAATATTATTGTGGAGCATAGGAGAATACTTGTTAATCTGCTTTGATATCCACTCACTTCTTTATTCAGTTACACCTATTGAGCAATCCAGCTCCTTTTTACATTTTGACAATTCCAGAAACAGTAATTAACACTCAAAAGCAAGCCACGTTTAGGCCTGTAGGAAATTTGACTTATGTATAGCACATTTTCAAAGATACTGTTTAAAAAAAAACATGGAAGAGCAGAGGAAGGCTGTAAGAGAAATCAGTCAGGAAACTCTTGGAAAGAGTAGTGGCTGCAAAAGCACTTGTAACTGTAAGCAAAGAAACCGCCTTCTGCTGTTGATTTCTCTTGTGTTTAGGGCAGTAGGGCTCTGCATTTGTTTCCTGAAAATAAATGGGTAGCTTTCCAATGGAAACAACTCATAAGATCTGGAACGTTACCAAGCATCTCATGTGTAAAGGGATGACGTGATAAAAACATTGCTAGGAAAGATAGCAGATGGTGCAGTTGGAATTGTATGTAGCTGATCTGTCACTACATACAAAATTATCTGCAGTGACTGATAAACTGTCCTGGTGGGTTTTTTTTCCTTTTTTTTTTTTTTTTAAATGTTAAATACAATCACAATGTGGATGCTACAGGGGGGAAAGTTCACTAGATATGACAGGCTATTGTAACTCTAAAGGCACAGTGTGGGTCATAGCAGAAGAGAAGTATACGAAATCTATTACGCTGAGATGGGTCAAATGAGTTATGTGACTTTTGAAAGTGTAAAGAAAGGACTGAATAGGGCAGCGAACAATGATGAGATTATTAGTAATGCTTTGTCTGGCACTTGTGTCAAAAGTAATGAGATCAAAAGGGCTGAATGCTGGAAAATGTGTATGATGCAGTCGATGCAAATGCATTAAACCGAATTTCACTCCAAAGAGTAATTTCATTTCTTCATATAATCTCAAGTGTATATCAGAGGTTTACTGCCCTGTTGAAAGACTGTGACTGAAAAGCCTTTGGCGAAATTAGTACCATTAACCCAGTAGCTCAGTTTTGTGCAACTATAAGGCAACAGTTTTTAAAGAAGCAGCCTGCCTCGGGAAAGGGGGAATTTCTGAGCTGTAGAAGCACAGGGACAAAATGGGGAGAGGCTTAAGGTGATTTGCATAAAGTTGATTTAAGAAAGACTGAGAGAATATTTTTTTATCAAAGCAGTAAGAAAAGTTTGAGTGGGTTAAAAAGTGTGTGCAATGCAACAGAGGTGTTACTGTCCTGTTGCAACTAAAATATCTGTGTAGCAGCTGGAAATGCATACAGTGTCACAATACTGTAGCTTTAAAGCCACCACCTCTCTTAACATGATGGTAGCAACAGAATACTTAATCTATTTCAGGCTTAGAGAACACGCATCTGCAAGTTTCTAAAACAGAATTGAAAAAGCAGGCAAAGTTAAAAATACTCATTTTAACTTCCTCACCTTTCTGTTACTCTTTTTGTCCTGACATTGTAAAATGTTTGCATTTGGTTACAGAATACCATGTGAAGGCAGTATAAATATACTAGCATTCAGAAGATAAAATCTAAGTTTGATCTTTAGAAATGATGTTAAAAATCTGTTTTCCTTTCCTTTTCCTTACCTAAACTTGGTATATGCAATAAAAACCCCATATTGAACTTAATTTTATCAGGCTAAAAGAAAAATATGATGTTGCATTTAACTAATGTTGTAATTCAAACTATAAAAGTATGATCTCCATCCAGACACTTGTCCTTAGGCAGCGTTCTGCAAGGACTAAAGTTATTTCAGGTCCTGATGATCAGATCAAATGATATCACAGAAGGTCCTTTGGTGTGAATGTGATTCATAAGTCCCTATGGGTGTGCATGGAGAAATAGTTACCAGAAAACAGAGAGCCAAAGAGAAGAAACGCACGTGCTGAGAGGTAGCATGAGACAGTCTCCCAAGGACTGATATGCTCTGGAGACTAGTGGTCCTGTTCAGTTCCTAAGAACTGATAATCTCAGAACACCAAGAACTGATGAATCTGTACAAGACCATCAGCATACACGAGGATCAACAGTGAACACGTCATATAGCACAGACCCCTATGAAGAAGGTGGTGGCTGCTCTACGCAGACAAAGACTACAGGGTTATGTACACACCTGCTGAAACAATGGACCCCTCCTCAGAAGGCCCTCTGAACACTGGTCTGGAAGTCACTGGCACGTCAGTATAACCCTCAGCTTTTGAGCAAACAACTGGGATTGGCCTCCTAACTGTTGCTCCAACCAGGTAGGTGTGAGTGAATACGTGAGTGAAGTGTATGAGGAAAAAGGGGAATGCACTATGTGAAGAGCTATCTGCTCTCAGGACTAACAGCCCGATTCCACTGATAACAGCTTAATTGATAAAAGGAGGTCTAATAACTTTTATCAGTGGTGATCCACCTCCCCCATACTTCAATCCCTTTCTGGAGAAAGGGAATGTAACAGGCTAATGCAACGGTGCTAGTGGTACTACTACTTGTTGTAAATGCTGTGTTACGCTAGCGTAGTTGAGTACCATCTTAGGGCCACTCCTGAACACAGCGTCCACGCCATCCTTGATTTACACGTGCTTCCGGAGTCACTAGGTTGCCAGTTCCAGCAACAGAACTGCCCGGGCTTTGCCCCCTCGCCTTCTCGCCCCTTCTCTTCTTGGGATGCTACCGCAGCACCCCGCAGACTGACCCGCACCCCAGTGCCTGTGCTGCTTATGTTTCTCTCTGGGAGAGCAGAGGAGAGGGGCGGAGAAGTCACGTAACTTCTGTCTGTATTTCTGCCCTTTCTAATACAGCGCAAGAGAACCACAGCCGATTTGCCAGGGGTAAGCTCTTTGGAGAGCGAGAGTGAATCGCAGATTTTGACACCACGGAATGCAGGGCTGCCACCTGACCTGGCTTCTGCTGCCCACGGCCAGCCAGCGGCAGGCCAGCCACCCGCAGCGGGCCCGCGCCCCGCTGCCCCTGCCCCACGCCCGGCGCGAGAAGCTGCAGGCCCGCCAGGCCGCACTCGGCTCCGCTGCAGGCCTGGGAGGCCCCTCGGGGCAGCCCGCGGGGTCTTCCGCGGAAATGGCTCGGCCGCGGCGGCAGCGAGCGCCCCGGCTGCCCGCCAGGCCCCTCACCGGGCGGCCGCCGCAGCAACCGTTGCCCAGCGCCCGCCCTTCCCACACCCCGCGCCGGCCCCCGCGCGGCGCCTGCGCACTGGCGCGCCCGCCTGCCAGTAAACAGCGCCGTCACGTGAGCTGCCGGGCCCGGCGCGGCGCCGCTCGCCTCACGCCGCGGGGGCGCGCCTACGGGGGAGCGGGCACGCGGCGGCCGGCACCGCGAGCCGAGCCGAGCCGGGCCGAGGAGAGGCGAGGCGGGACGAACCACCTCGGGGCCGGGGGAGGGGGGAGCCCGCGCGCACCCCCGCTCCAGCAGGCCGTGGGGCCGCACGCGCCGCCCTCTCCGCCTCCGTCGCGGCCGCCGCGTCCTTCTTCCTCGGCTCTGGGCAGCGCTGGGCGGCGGAGCAGGGTGAGTTACCGCCGCCGGGCCCGGGGCGCGGGCGGCGGCAGGTGGAGGGGGGCGAGGGGGACCCGGCGCGCTGCGGGGCCTCGCCCTGCCTCCGCCGGGGGCGCGGCGGGCGGTTGGGCCTGCTGCGGCGGCGGGGCCGCGGCCTGGCCTGGCCTGGCCTGGCCTGGCGGCGGGGCCCAGCGCCGCCGGTCGGCCCGGGCGGGACGCGGCCTGCTTCCGCCGCGCCGAAGGGCCGCGACGGCGCCGGCCGGGGCTGGGCGCGGGGCGACGGCGGCGGCGGCCTCGCCGCAGGGGCGGCCTGCGGTGCGGTGCCTGGCGCGGCGGGCCCCGGAGGCGCTGCCGGCCGAGACCCCGCGGCGCCGGCGCTGACCTTGCGCAGGCTTCTTCCCCCGCCCCCGGCGGCCGGGGCCCGGGCGCGGTGCCCGCCGCCGCCTGACGTGCGCCCTGCCCCGGGCTCGCTGCCGGCGGCCGCCTGCCCCCGGAGCCCGTCCCCGGACCCTGCTTGCTCGAGCTGCCCTGCTTTCCAGGCCCGCCGTCCCCGCCCCTTGCTAGGTCTTGCCGTAGTCTGCCCGCCTCCGCGGTACTCGTCCGCTCCCGTCTCAGGAGCCTCTGATGCCTTCTTGCCCCATAGAAAGCTGACGAAGAAAATCCAATTTAGACCCTGCTGTTCTTCCTGCTATTGGTCTGACCTGTTCGGGCTCCTCCTCCCGTCCCTCAAACTTAAGCATCATCAACAATTTCTCTGTTTAACTCTTATGTATAGTACCCACAGCAGGAAGCATGGGAGGAGATATGGTCATCTGTGGTACTCGGGGGATTTGGTGGCCCAGCGGTATTTCCAGCTCCTGTTCTTGACTGTGTTAGTCTTTGTGAGGCAATGTGTCCGCATGCTCGCTTGCTACTACAATGTAAATAATTAATATCTGTTAGGTTTTAGGAGAGCCACCACTCATGTGAAAACATGATTTGCACAGTGGAGACCTGTTGTGGTCATGAAGTAAGGGGCTGGAAAAAGAGCACTCCATGTGTATAGAGTGAATTACTAGAAATAGCTGCAGATTGAAGCATAAGAGTGGGGAAGGGAAGACAGGAACATGGGATGACAAGTTGAGCATACAAATTCTAGATGTGAATAGCGTTTTATGTGGCTGTTAATCCATTATGTAAATTCTATACATTTGCTTTTTGAACGTTAGCACATGCATTAACAAACTGTGGGATTATTGTAGGGCTAAGTGAAGGACGATAAGCATGGTTTTTCTTTAATACCACTAACTCTCACAGCTTATTTCACTTCATAAATTCATCTGTTAAGACTGGGAAACATTATATAAGGAAGATCTTGAAGTCCTAGTTTTTATATTTCTTGGAATAATTTAACTTTGAGTGGTCTTTAGACTTACTGTATAGCCCCTAATAAAACTATTACTTAGCTCTGTTTTATTGAGAAGCTTCTAATTTTAATTTCTGTACAGTTAACTTTAAAGGTGATCTAAGTAGGAACACTGATTTTTTTTTTTTTTTCAGCTGTCATTGCATGTTATTGGGTCACTCAATTGAAGAGACCCTGAAGTCGTCTTGTTTTTATATGTATGATTGTTTTGCGAAGCTGCATGAATTTCAAGCAGCTGAAAGGGTACCTAACTCCAAACCATGTTGAATGTGTAGATCTAGATCTTTTTCAATATAGTTATCACAGTATTGAGTTAGTTATTCAGTTAAGGTAACTTTAAGAAAGGAAAAGCTCTAAAAGTCTAGAATTATTACCTACCGTATTTCTACCAATTCATCTTTTTAGAAGACTTGGCCCTACCTTATGGAGCTACTATTCATGTTGTATGTAAAAAGTAAGACTAACAAAGAGCTCATCAATGTATGCTGTGCAAAAACATTTTAACTGTTATTTTAATGGAAGTCTGTCACTTCTTAAAATTAATTTTGCCTATTCTGCTTACAAATATTGTTAAAGCCAAGCCCTAAAAATGCAAAGGGGAGATAGATCATTTGTAGGCTGTAATAAGTGTTCATTATCTTGCATCTTATGTCAGAAACTTTTTTATGGGAAAGGGAATATTTTGAAAGGCAAAGTTATGAATTAATGGTGATGTTGTGCAGTGAACTGGGTATAAGCATGGATTATATAACAGCAGGAAAATGAAAAAAGGGGACAGTTTGTGACAACCATCTAAATAGTGCCAATATACCCATATGGATGATATGTTGCTCTTGGAGACCTCACTAGGCTTCACCACTAAGCGTCTAAGTACTTCTGAAAAACCTAGTTCTAATGTGTATTTCCACATGAATACTTATCAGAGAGACACTGGCAAATTCAGAGGGTCTTAAAAATGTAATGTTTCCATCTGGGAGGACTGACAAATAATTAGTGGAACCTCTTACAAGACTTAATGTTTGTAGTATGTTCAAACTGAAAATACTTTTTTTAAAAAAAAAAAAAAAAAAGGAATTTGAGGGAGGAAAGGGTTGTAGAGCATAGCAGTAGGGATACAAATGGAAAAAAAAAAAAAATCCTTCCTCTTCTTTCTTTTCAGGGAAGTTTCCTGTTAGTGAGCTTAAGTGCAAAATCTAGAGGCGTATGTAGTAACGGAAAGATAGAAAAAATGACATACAATTTTTGATTACTCTTAATTTTTGTGAGATTCAACCGTGCTCATTGATGAAACAGTCCAGCAAAGGGAAGCAGTCTGTTTTACAAAACAAATTTGCAGGCTAGTACAAGGTAAAGTCACTCATGACAGGACTTCTAGTGCAGCCTTTTCTCTCTTCTAGCTGTAAAATTTGGACGAGAAATGTATTTCATTGTGGATAAGTACTACTAGTTGGGGGTTACTCTCATCAAAAGAGAAGAGCTACTAATTTGGTGTTGTATAATTTGCTAATTTGATTTTGTATGATTAAGAAAATACTTCTTTCTGTCTTCTGTATGCATTTCTTTTTGTCTTCTAATTTAGTCCTTTGTTTAAATTTTCCTTTTTCTTCCCTTTTACTGAAATGAGGTATAGTTCTTGTTGGTGAATGTAATTCTTTTGGATATTGTGTTGTATATTACAGAGAATACCTTGAGCTGTCTGCCTCTCTTATGAATACTCTGGTAGAAACTAGTACGGGATATTAGGCCTGTCAGTAAGGGGAAGCGGCGTGTATCTTCAGAAGATCATAGAAAGATTTCTGGATATGGTGATTGTTTGATGAGTCAGACTATTGAGATTTCAATAGCAGGGTGATAAGAGTGAGATTTATGTAGACTGGTCTTTGAAGACTTTAGGGTAAGGGGAAGACGATATAATTAGTCCAGCAGAGTTGGTTTAAAAATGAATTAAATAGATTTGCATCTCTGTTTTTTTTTGATTTGTTTGTTTGTAATAAAGCTTTATTATTAGTGTCACTAAGACTTAGATATGTAATTTTAAATGAGAGATTAGTTGAACAGGTGATAGATATGTGGATACTTGCTGGTTGATGTTTTTGGCATATAGCTTCAGTGATGTAGCTGGACTTTGTTTACATCAATATTGATGTTTCAGATAAATCTTTTGAGCACGTGCTGCTGTTACTTAGGTCTTTGGTGCCGTGTTTGAAGAAAGGTTGGCGAACTAGACAAGGATCCTATTCAGTTATACTTAAAAGGCCAAAGCTCAGCAAGCCATGTTACATTCAAGGTTTGTATCTTTTTTTGAAATAGGACAGTGAAATTTTCTTTCACAGTTCTGAACACCTTCTTTGGCTATATTATGTTCAGATGCTCATATATCAAATTGATTGTCCTATCAGGAATGTTTTGTCAGTGAATTTATTCCTCAAAGACAGCTCCAGATTATGGGATTTGAGAAGCAGAGTAGAAAAACCACTGGTGTTAGAGTTAGGAATCTCAGTTTTGTTACCAGCTGTGCCACTGATACATATAGTGTCTGGTATTGAGAATCTCATTTTTCCTTTTTTTATACCATGATCTGTTTACACTGTAAACTCTATTGACTAGGATCTATGTTAGTACAGAGGAACTGTATCTCAGTTGTGCTGTGTTATCCATAAATGTCCTAAGTACAGCTTCTTACACTTATGGCAATTTAGTGTTAATTTTAAATTGTGTTTTATGACATTAAACTATAAGATTTTATATGCAAAGAAAGAGGAGAATGCTTTAAAGTGCTGACAGTGAGCACGGGCAAGTTTTGTTATCGATGTTGATTGGTACGTGGCTTGTCAGGGTCAAGATACCAGTGAAGACGTGGGGTGGTCCAACATCCCAGTCCTGGTAAAAGAAGACAGGCATTGGATATGTTAAATGCTGTTTTTAGGTAAAGTATTCACCAAAAGATTAAAATTTTATTTTATTGGTTGTTTTTTACTACATCTGTAGTTAGCTAATGTCATATCATTTACAGTGTAATTTCCCTCTATTGTTAGTAACTAGAACATTTCTTTTGTCAGTTATTGTTACTAATTATTTGCTACTTTTTCTGTTACACTAACATGACAGTGCTGAAACAGTTGTTTGCAGTTGTTCTGACATCTAAGATGCTTCTTGTCCAAACAGCTCCCTTCCTTCTGTATACTTTTCTGACCACTGTTTATTATTACCACTTAAAAATAAATATAATACAGATTTTTTTTTTTTTAATGGAGCATATTATTGCCGTTATGACCGATCTTGCCCTTAGTCATTTGATGTGGGTGAACTGAAGGAAATTGCAGGACAACAGACCAGGTCTTGTAGTTTGAATGTAGCAATGTTTCCACCATTGGTTCAGTTAGTTACGACTTCAAAAAGCTTTTAAAAGCCCCAGCCAAATTCGGTGTATTGGATGTAGAATGAAAAAGCAATAGAAAATATTCAGAAAGGTACATAAATGAAATAGAAGGAACTGTAATGTCACTGTGCTGTCTTTAGCAGCTTTAGAAGACTTACTGGTTCAGGTAGGTCAATAAAGTAGATAGGATTTTCAACATTTAGGATTCTGGTATACCTAGGATTTTGAGTATCTAGAATAAGCAGTGTGATTTCTCCTTCCCTCTTTGATTAGGTTCTTTCTTTTTTTTTTTCCTCCTGTTGTTCCCAGTCCTGGTCAAATTTTTATTAAATTGCTTTGTAGAAACATTAAATTTTTCTAAGGTCTAATTTCTGAGGAATTTGGTGGAAAATATATTTTTTTAAATTGATCATCCTTAATCTGAAAATATGAAAGGCATGGAAGTTACTGCATGTTTAAAATAAAAGCTAATATATTGATAGTCTCTATTAGGTGAAGGGAGGAAGAAAGTAATTACGGTGAACGTTAAAGATATGAAATCAACTTTTGCAAACTAAAATAAATGGTGTGGGAGTACTATTAAAACTAAATAAAAACCTACTTTAAGGAAAAAGGAATAAGACAAATATACCTAAAGAAAATCCAAATATGTAATTGGAAAATAAGTACTTGCACATACCTGATGTTTAAGGAAGACTTAATTTAGACCGCAGTGAAAGACCACAGTCTATCCAAGAGCTCGGCCTGTGCATCAGTTAAGAAGCAGTCAGGGTTTCTAGTGGTATGTACAATTCATGTTTGCCTCTGCTTGAGGTGAGTTTGTAGTAAGATAGTAGGGGCAAGCTGATTCAGTTGTGTATCTCCACTAAACTATTTTACTTTGCTCTAATTAAAAAATGTGACAGGAACTGAAGTAATTTTTGCCTCTTTTCACAAACACACTGAGCAATGGGACAAACGTTAAAGGTGTGCAATGTCTTTCATCTTGGTATTAGTCTCCCTTCCTCTGTAAGACTAGTTTAAAAGGATATGCTTGTTTGATATCTGAATTTCTTTCTTACCAAGTTATTATTCTGGATCTTTATCTTTTAATTTTGGAAAGCGATTTTGAGCTTCTAGTGATGCAATGAAAAAGCAGTAAATAGGGGACAAGATAAAAATCTGCCACATCAAATACTAGAGCATACTTGATTTATACAAGTGTTTCTGGGGATTTGAGGCAATATATTGACCCACCTAAGTTAAACTAATTCAGCAACTGAAGAAAAGAATTTTGCAAGCTGGAAGACTCAAGCTGAATAGGAAAATGAGGTAGAAAGCATGAAGACATTTTATGGTAAATAAAGCAGTGGAGAAATTCTAGGAGTTCAGCTTAGCTGACATGCTTTTTCTCTTCAACAGGGTGGTTTTTAATGATGGCTTATTAAATAATGAACATTTTAATTGATGGATTACTTCTACCAGTACTTGTTGTTGCAGGAGGGGGGCTAATTCAAGCGAATCAGTCTCATGGTATGAGAGAAGTGTACTTTAAATAAAGAATTAAGGAGAAGTTGCCATCCACAGCTTTAGCTTTTCTTATGGTCAGATCTTTTCGCATCCATACTGTTATATTTGTACACCTTGGTGAGTTGTGTGCTGTAGTGGAGTCTCAGTGCATTCACTGGTGCCCCAGGAGCCATTGGCTAGAGGAGGTTCCGTATTGCTCTGGGTTCAGTCTGAGCGAAGTTTCGACGGCTGAGACTTCTTCCTCTTTTATTCACTGCTCTGCCTCGTTCATAAACGATCCTGCTCTTCTCACTGGTTTTCCGTACATAGTGAGACTTCTCAGAGTTTGCTGTTACTGGTTAATATCAAGTGGGGAAACACTTCTGAACTTTTGCACGATGGAAATAGTCTTGTTATGTGTAATTTTGCTTTAACTAAGTGATGCCAAGCCATTGGCCTTAGGGGTTCAAGTGGAGCTCACAGCTGCTTTCAAGGAAAACAATAGATTCCTGAATTGTCTTCAGGAACTTTTAGAACTATCACAGAAACAAGGGACCATACAAAACTGAACTGTAACCTGTATCTCAGGGTATTTCTCAGATTTATTTGGTATTTCAGACACAAAAACCCCTTCAGAGTTCATGCTCTTTAGGTATTGTATGAGGAAAGATTTTATTTTTTATGCAGCAACTGTTTCTAAAGATCATCTATCTAGGAAGTAGTATGTCCATTTTATATTGTCAGTCCCTGCAGATTTTGGTTCTCATGCGATACTTAATGCAGTAATGCTAGAAATGCTTTTCTCAACTTGGTGCTGTACAAGTTACGCAAGAAGTTGAAGTTCAGTTTCTTGAACCAGGTACAGCTAAGTTTTTGTTCTATGTGCTTTACCAGCATACCTCTAACTGCTTTGACAATTACAGTTGTAGAACATGCATTCTTTAATGTTTAGTTTTGTGGCTGTAGGATTTTACATGCCAAAACACTTTGTTTATATGCTTGCAGTGATCTTTTGATGCAAGATTTGGATAGAAACTGTGCTCAACCGTAGATTTGCGTTCCGGAAATGAAGCTTTCTATAAAATTTCTCTTGAATTCTCCCTGGTAACTAATTAAGTGTTGTTGAAGGTGGCTGTGGCCTTTGCATGTATAGTTGTTGTGGCAGATAATTATTTTGAAATGCTTTTAGTAATCTGGATGGCTGCATGGTGGTCTTGCAAAACTATAGATATTCTTTTATTTTCATCTTATTGCTGAAGACAGAGATATGTTAATGTTTGCCGCTATTTTGGCCCTAAGGGCTCCTATCTGCTCAAACATTATTACTTAAAACTGCTCTTAATGAAGTATTAGCACCACCTTTGGTAACAGAACTGGTTGAGTAAGAATTGTATAAATGTTCCCCTCCTATGCAGGAAAAAAAAAAAAAACCTTGAGATGTGCATTGTTGTAAATGTGTTCAGAGCCATTGCCACTCTTTGATATTTAGGGTTGGTGTACAAGAGATTACTTACAGTAATCCATGAATATTGTATCTATAATGTCATTGGCACTTGTTTGAAGTGAGGTTCACCATCATTTTACCCTGTGTCTGTAACTCTTGTGCTTGTGTGATACCCATATGAAAAGAACTCTCATTGTAGGAGGATGTTTTAAAGTACCAGATTGTGGCACTTGCAATTACTTTCTTACTCTGAGCTATTGCAGCTCTTGCAGCTTATCCTGTGTAATATCTTAATTGTTGTAACTACATTACACAAGGGTAATAGAATAGGCTATACAGTGCAGTGTAGTGCTTGCCCAGTTCTGGTTTACTGCTTTATTTGTTGCCTAATTTGGAAATTATTCTGAGACTTGGGAAAAGAATATGGACTGATGTAAGTGCTAGTTGACATGATATATATGTAAATACGCTGCATCGCTTAATAGAAATAGTGCATTTTTTAGTGTAGGCAGTTGTCAGATTCCAACACATTTCTTGCTGTAAGACAGTTACCTCTTTACACAGATGCCCCTGGTTTGGCCTGATCTTCCTTCTTGCTAGCTATTTGGTTGCTGGGATATCCTATGTTATTGTTTTGTCATGGTTAGTATGTAGGTACTGTAAAAATTCTGTGCTCTGCGAAGGCCTATTGACATACCTATCGTGTGTTTTCTTCTCTGCTTCCCTATGGAAGAAGGAAGACTGTCGTATTTTTAACGAGAAAAATCTTTTTCATGCTCACCTGTGCTTTTTGTAAATTTGTGAAATAAATATAGTAATAAAGTGCAAAAACTTGGTTGATTTATAGCAAAGTTCTTAAATGTCCATTTGTCTAAGATTCTCCCTGTTGATCGTTAAGATGGAAATATCCAGTTAACATATATAAGGAAGCAAATTTATTATTCTAGTAAGTATAAGTAGTTGCTTTTTAGTAGCAGGTTATTGGAATAGGGATGTAGAAAATAATTCAAGCATTGCAAACTCTAAATCTCACTTCTCTCCTTTTCCTTTAATTAATTAAAAAAAAAATCCTGTCTACTGTGGGGGGGGGGGGGGGAGGATGTGGAAGGAAGGAGGGGGAGAGAACGTATGTCCTTTTCCTATTTGCAAAAGCCTGAACAACTTTTGTGTGCCAAAATTGGTCTCCCTGACTTTCCTGTATGCCAAATAATGCCAGTTTTCCTAGCCACTATTTTCCTGTTTGTTATAATTATCTGTCAGTACTCTTAAGTATATGGTTAAGCTAAAGTTTTGAAGAAGCATTTTACTGGCTGTTTTTTTGTTCTGTTTCATAGTGGCTCTGCATTGTTATTAGCTGAATCTCTGCTGAATTAGTTGCATTTCTGCTATATCACAAATAAGTTTTCTACAAATAGGGAATGCCTTGTAAAATATAGGTACGATCTTTGATTACAGTTCCCTAAGTCTTTCCTAAACTTCCTCAAAACCAGAGTTAATAAAAGGGTGATGAGATTCAGCCCCTTGTGAAATCAGCTGACAGAATTCTCATATACTTGATGAGGTCAAGTTTTCCTATAAAATTTCTGTATGTTTGCTGAATATAATAATAGGTGAAATATAGTATGGGATAAGACTTTTCTGCTTAAAAATAGCCACTTGCTCTAAAGCATTTGATAGTTTCTGTGTGAACAGAAATATAGTTCCTCCTAATTTGGGGCCCAACTACTGAGCTTTCTCGGCTCCATTGAGGTTAGTGCAGGATTTTTATATTGAAAGATGAAGAAAGATGTGCCCTCACAGTACTACTTCCCAGGTTTGGTTACTCTTGATTCCCTGTTCGTTCCCTCTCCTTCCCCCTCCCCCTGCCCTGCTTGGTTAAGGTCTAAATGAATTTTAGAAAGGAGATGTTTCAGTTAACCCTTGTTCTGTACAATCTATAGAAAGAGCAGCACTCTGATGCTGATAGAAGAGCTTATATTAATAAACTATCATATGAGTTCTTTTAGAGATAATCAATTAGAAAGAAAATTGGTTTCAGATCTGCAGTGAGACGTTCTAAGCCATAAGCAGTTTTTTTTTTTTTTGTTCTGTTACAATTCTAAAATACCTTAAGCATTCTTTATAAAGCACAACAGCCAAAACAATTTGCTGGTTTCTTAGGTGTTTTACAATTTGTAGCTTATTTTCTTATGGTATTTTTCTTGTCTTTCTATAGGGCTGAAAGACACACAGGAGTCTTCATGGATATAGTTGATACATTTAACCATTTAATTCCTACTGAACACTTAGATGATGCCCTATTTCTAGGATCCAACCTGGAGAATGAAGTCTGTGAGGATTTTAGTACAAGTCAAAATGTCTTAGAGGATTCGCTGAAGAACATGCTCAGCGATAAGGATCCTATGCTAGGATCTGCAAGTGCCCAGTTCTGTTTGCCTGTTTTGGATAGCAATGATCCCAATTTCCAGATGCCTTGTTCAACAGGTAAATCTTACGATTTTTTAAAGTTACAATATAAAATTCAGTAATACTCTAGTGCCATCCCTTTTTGATAATGTAGAAATAATACTTTGGGATTTCTCTCTCCTTCCTGCCCCTTTTGTTGTGCTGCTTACATGTTAGGTTTTAAAACCCGTGCAGTTCTTTCTTTAACTTGGTTGTGTAACAGTGGGGAAAGGCTCCTTCTAATCTGGAGCAGAAGTAATTCAGGCTTTGTTATGAGTACATGTAAATTTTTCCCAATTAAAATCGTGACTTGTTTAGCCTAAGTACTGTGCCCGATCAGAGAAGTCAGCAGTTGCTTTCAAAATTTTAATAATTCAGGATTAGCAATAGGAGTGTTTAAGTTGTACAAATTATTACCCTAACTTTAGGATTACTCTGTTAGCACTAGGAGTTCTAGTACTGAGCTCATACCAGATTCTGGGTGTTTTGCTTTGTTTGGTGTCAGACAAAACACTGGATAGATAATGCAGTTCTTTATTATTGTTTAGAAAGACTTGGATTGGAATCGATTCATAAAAAAGCGGTAAGCAAGAATAATGTTAGGAGTTTTGAAGCAGTCTGAAAGATTAAAAGCAAAAAAAAGTAAATAAATAAAAGCAGGGGTCCAATTTCTAAAAATCACTTATGTTAGTGTTTAGCTGGACTAATTGCCCTGAATTTAGTGTTAGAGATGAAAATATACTGTTCTATGCTTAATAGTTTTTCTTGTTTGACTGGAAGTAAAAAAAAAAAAAAAAGTAAATAAATTTTTTTAGATTAGATACTGAAGAAACAGTATTGCCGATTACTGTAAATAACTGTGATTAACCTTGACTATATCCATATTTTAAAATGTTCTAGAAACTTTCATGAACTATTTCCAAAAATCTTGACCATTTCCTAATACAGAATGTGTTTTATTTCTAGTAACAGACTAAATATGCACCTTCACTAAATTGGGCAGTATTACAACAAGGAAAACTGTAAATCAAAGATGCTGTTGATAAAAGTGAACTACAAAGCCAAAAAAGAATACTTGCTTTTTTTGCGACTTCAGTACAACATGATTTGAGGCCATCTTTATCATTTTTTATTGTTCTTGCCATATTCCATATCCTTATACTTCTTTCCCTTTAACCCACCAAACAAATTATTTCAAGCTTAATGTGCATACAGAAATAAAAGGAATTCCACAAACAAACCAAATTCTTCCTCTCCAAAACTTTTATCACCTCCCAGTAAAACAGTGATGCAGATTTTAGTTTCATGCTATCAACAGCTCTGTATCCTTCAGTAAGCCTATACTGCATTTAAAGTTTGTATATTAACTGGTAGGATACAGCTGGATGTTTTGGTAGTTACATGGAGAGATTTTGGGGCTTTTTGGCACACTAGCTGGATATTTCTCCTAAAAGTGATCATCAGTGGAATAATTAATATTGTTGATATTTAAATAATCACATGCAAGTTTTAAGCTTGGTATCTGTTAAAATGAGTGAGCTAACTCGCTTATTTGAGGTTACTGTTTCAGGCTGCCTGCAGACTCAGGGAATCAAAACTGATTGGATTTATGCTCAGTTCTTGTATTACTTTTTTAAAAATCTGTAGAGTTACATTTTTAGTAAGTATCTAAAAACATGTAATTTATGATTAACGTGGTGGGGATTCAGATGATCACAGAGTGCTCTTGCTGTTGCTTGTTCTCTGTAGATCTTGTTAAGAATCGTCTTTTTTTTCTGAGACGGTATAACCACAGTGTGTGTGTGTGTTTTTTTTCATTGGGAACAACAATTATCAGTTTGAAGTGATGTTTCTTTGCTTGTCTGTCTTCCTCGAGTGTTTGTGCAGTTCATCATTTATTTGATTTGTCTGAAGGGCTTGTTGGTAATCTAATACACCTTATGCTCTTTACTGGTAAGAGTTCAGTCATACGAGAAGATAGTATCCTTTGTTAGAACTACTGATATTAAGACTGATTTTTTTTTTTCCAGATTACATGCATGAAAGCTTATCCCAACATTGATTTGTCTAAAAAAGAGAGAAAAATAGCTCTTCCCACAAAGATTGCCTTGCTTATATCCTTAGAGCTACAACACTGTGCCATACAGAAAGATAATTTTGCTATAATTTTATCCATCCAATTCTCTCTCTCAATTTTTCTTGTGTAGGATCTTAGTATGAGTTTATCCAATAGTGTGTTAAGTGGTATGTTTACTGGATGGTTGTCTGCTTGCTATTCTATTATCCGTTCCCTAGAGTGAGAAGTATACGTATTGAAATACATTTTTGGTAAGATTTTACTTGTTTTAAGTACGTTTATTGTTACCTCTTCATGTTAACCTAAGAAATGTTATCTTCTATGTGAAGTGGTAGATGGTGTTGTTTCTTACAGCTGTTAATTCTGTTGGCAGTCTTGAGTTGACTCCTGAAGAAGAGTCCAGCTTTTCCAAGAGATAAAGTTATAAATAGTTAGAATGAGGTGAATTTGGCTAGAATGGAGTAGGGTCTCATAGATAAAACGGAGGAGCAGAAGGTAGGGCTCAATGCTGCTGTGAAAGCCTGGTTTGAGCAAATAGTTCAAGAGCATTTGCAAACCTGTGCACAGAACAAGTATGTTGACTTTGTAGGTCTTCAGCTGAAAGATGTTATACCATGTGTCTAAACGTGATGTTTTCTTCATGAACATGAGTCCATTTCTGAGTCAGAAGACTTAAGAAAGGCTGATATCAGGCCTACTTATCCACACATATCCACATATTACTTTTTTTCACAGTTGTGACAGCATTTTCTTGGCTCTGCTTCAGGGATCAGATCTTTTTGGCTACCGGTAGTGTTAGTCTGAAAAACCCTTCCCTTTTCTTGCTTTTAAGTTGGTTTTCAGGTATAGGTCTGTTTTCAGCCGGCCCCTTTTTTACTGCTGGATTCACATCAGTTCTTGCTGGGTGTTGTTTACAGACTTCATCCAGAGCTACTACTCATCAACACTGCATCTGTCTTGCTCAGCTTTGGGGTTTATCTTACATATCATTAACCATGAACTGAGCTTTCTGTTAGTACTAAGCTCTTTTTATAGTGATGGTCTAACTGTATGTTCTGTGTCCTTAAATAGTTCAACTGCTCATCTGTATTAATGTTGAGCAGAACCACATAGATTTTTATGTGAACTGAAGTTTAATTTACAATCACTGCTTGTTAGAGGCATCTGCCCAGCAAGCACACAAACTATTTTGCAAGTCAGACGCTATGTACTTCTGTCAGGGAAGATGGTAACATCTTGCGGTCAGCACTGCTGATGTGCGACAGATAGCAAAGAGCATGAGAATGCTGTTGCCTCTCTCCTGATAGGAGGAGATTTATCAGTGCCGGTAAAGTGGTTTCACGTTCATGTCTCTGCCTGAATCTGTTCTGTGCTGGATCTAAATGGTTTCTTCAGTTAGATGATGACGTTGATCTTTGTCTACTCTGTAAGCTTGCTTCCTAGTTGCCACTGAGTAATAGAATGGGGTGGTCTTGTTCGGCTTTGAGCAGTTTGGAGAGTTCTGCTCGTTTGGACAGGACCTTCTGCAAATGGCTGTCAGCAAAGGTGGAAATAGCTATTCTTGATCCTTCCACAAGCTGGAAAGGATGTGGGACAAACTAATGGATGATACACTGAGATCCTTTTATGGTATATTTGTGATGAGTGACTGAAACTGAAAATGTAAGAGGTTTGTATCTGGTTTGTGGGGTGAAGCTGAACAGATTCCTGCTGCTGTAGCACAGTTAGGAAGTTTTCTCTTATTTCAGTGAGTCGAGGTATCAGCGCTTCACAGATCTTGTTACTCGGTGCAATCTGTAGGAATTTAGCCATAGTGGAAGCTATTTACTGTCTGGCAGTAAAGGCCTAGTGACTTTATCAGAATTGGTAAAACCACTCTTGGCCAGTTAGAAGACAGCATTTGACAAAATGAGGCTTTAAAGAACTAGTTTAAAGTGAAGCCCAAGTTTTTGAAGCAATCAGAACTGTTCTGGTCATCAGTTATGGTAGGGTGGTGGTTCTCCCAAAAACTGAACAATCAGGACAGGAGGGTAGATTATGTAGAACACTTGCTGATCAATGTTTCCATTTTTCTTTTTTTTCCTTTTCTTTCTTTGTTTTTCTTTTTTTTCCCCTCTCATTTCTGAGTAGTTCTGTAATCAGAAGTTGAAAGTGCAAAGAAGCTTATCCACTAATTTTAGAAGCTTATTAGCATAGCAGGTCAGATTGGATTCCCTTACACCTAAGATCACGTTATTTCCTTCGCTGGAAATCATGCGGAGTTTGGCCACGGAATTGTGAAGATTTATCTGATTTGTGGTAAACAGCCATAGACTCTTTCCCTGTTGGATCCACTAAATAATCACAGTGTTCATGCTAAATTGCTATTTCTCAGCTATCATGAATGCTAGCTATAGTTTTTCAGGATATCATTCCCTGGAGCTGTTTGATATATTATGCATGTAATGGAGGGAATGGTATTTGCATTGTGTATTTTCTAGAGCTGTTTTGGTATTTCATGATAAAATCACAGTTTTAAACAATAAAGCTTATGGTGGATAGACTTATCACATCAGGTGTTTCTAACAAATGAGGAGGAGGACTGGACCTATTAGAGAGTGTGCAAAGGGTGTCAAGGACATATTTCTAATTACCCCTTTCTTCCTATCCCTCTAGATTGCTGCTTGGAGAGTGAAAGTGTTTCCCCCAAGTGCAGACTGCTCTCTTTGTAATTTTATCCTGTGGTTTCATTAGTGCTATTGAAAGCACCATTACCTGTGCTAAAATTGTGATCACCTACTAAATCTTTGGAGCCAAAAGAGTTCAGACTACAAATACTTTTCTTCTTGGGCCAGCATCCTGGCTGGCTGTGTTAGTGAATGCAGTCTCTTTTCATTAAAAGCAAATGTATGTTTATTTTTCTCCTGCATATGAAGTAATTTTGAATCTAACCTTCAGATTGCTACCCAAAATAGGGTCTACAGTTTCTGTCAGTGTTCTTATCTCTCCCTGCCTTCCTTCCTCCAAGCTCTCCATGTGAACAGTTGCACACTGTCTTGTGACTAAGGTAGTAACTTTTCTGTATGAAATTTTAAGTCTGCTGTATTGGTATGTTATTGAGAACCTGGAAAATGTTTATTTTGCATGCTTTTTGGTTTCTAGGTAACAAACTACCAGTTTTCCCCACTTCACATCCTTCTGAAAGATTAGTTGTTTATTCCTTTGGATCAGTTTCATGGATGGAGAGATCCTGGGACTGTGAAAAGATTTGCCAGGCAGTTAATGTATTCACAAATCACAGAACTCATTTAAAGGATCTCTTAACAAAAATAACTGCTTGGTTTGATGCTATATTTTTACATTGTTGTTGGAATTGTTTTACTACTCTCTACATCCCAAGTAACAAGCTCCCACGGCCAGAGAATTTTGAATTTGTACCCTGTGATGTAACTCCATTTTTTTTAATGGGGATTCAGTCTTCTGTCAAGATTCATGCTGTCTTGTTACATTTATTAATCCTAATTCTTTCATATATTTTTATTCTTAAAGACAGGAAAAAGCCCTCTTTACAGTTTAGGAATCAACAGAGAACCAGGAGTAAATGTTTAGTTTAATATTTCAAAGGCTCACTACTGTGATTTTTTTTCTTGCCTTTTGGGGGTTAGTACAAGGTAGTGATAGACACATTCTTTTCGATTAAACAGATTATATGCTTACAGGAAAAAAAAATTCCTAAAATAATTGGAATTTGATGTTTTTTTCTGTAAATTATATCATTAATGACTTCATCTCTCTTGAAAATTGAATTTTTCTCAGAGTATTTTTAATTCTGCTTCTTGAACATACACATCTCATCTATCAGTTACAAAACGATAAAATAGGCCATTCTCATTTGTAGAGCTTGTGATTTAGTGTTATTTCTTCCACTGTAAACACACATGTTTTCATTACTTTATCCGTTTGTTATTAGGCACTGCTTAAGGTTTAGCTGGACATGTGCATTCGTTACTGCTTTAGGTTGTTTCTGTTATTTTCCACTAAAATGCTAGTTCGTATGTCATCAGCAGCATATAACATAGTAGCAATTTTTAAACATTCAGCTATTTGCTTGACATCTGTGATGCTTTTAGAATTAAGTTATGGAATCAGCCCCTGGATTTGTTCAGTGCTGCTGTTATCATGATATAGGTGCAGGTAGCATTTACAACTACAGTAAGCAGGAATAGTGAAATTCTGTTTTAGGCACATATGGTAAGCAAAAGGAAACCAGATATAGCATCTACAGGGGAAACAAAACAAAAAAAAAAAGGAAGAAAGAAAAGAAAAATTTCTGCAATTTAGATTTACTTTGACCAGTGTGTCAAAAATCTGAATACTTCTGTCTAAGTTTTGGCTGTAGATAATTGAGGGAAGACTTACGTTAATAAAAATGAGGAAAATAAAGACTTATGAGATTCCAAGTTTTGGGTGTAATTTTAGGAGTAATTCTGCTTCCTTCCTCTTCCCCTAGCAGGGGGGACATCTTGTTTTCCTCAATTTTACATGAACAAAGAATTAAAAAGCTGTAACACTAATGTTTTAATATGCAGAAACTTTTCCTTTAAATTTGCAAGTGAACTATTTTCGCTGTCTCTGCCGGTAGCGCACCGCAGTAGTTTGGCAATTTAAATGCTTTTGGAATATTGTGGGTGAGAGACTTAAAACATTAAGTTGGTAGCCAGCGGTGTATTTTCCAGTATACGTATATTGAACATGACCCACATTTTTCTTATTTGGAGCTTAAGTTGTATAGTAGTGTACAACTTTTCTATTCCAGTTTGAATTTTTCTTAATTTTTTTCCTTCCTCCTAACTGCTTTTCTATCATTTATCTGTCTCGATTTCCTCAGATATTTATTACTAAGGTCACCTATACCTCTTTCTGTCCTTTTGATTCTGTCTCTTTCTGCTTGTCAGATTCCTCTTTCCAAACCTGTCTCTCACCCCCACTTCCCTTTCATAATGTGATTTTTCCAGTCTCCTTCTCTGTGTCTGTTACTGTTCCCTGTCACTTTTTCTTTTCCCAGCAGGGTTCTGTGTTGAATGCTCCTCATCCAGCCTCATACTGTTGTAAGAGCTGAATTAGAGCTCAGATGGTTTGAAATTAAAAAGATTCTGTGCTTCACATTCCTCTGTAAAATTAAAGCTACAGCACAGAGTCTTGTAAGTATGAAAATGCTTTCATTCTAATACTCCAAACTAATATCTGTCAATAATAGACTGAATTTGTCCCTTACGTTAATAAAGAAGGATGTGTAAATTAAATAACTTGAGCAAGAATATTATAAAACCTGGAGCTGTAATGGCAGCCCTCAAACCTGCTCCAAAATTGTTTCAAATGTTGTCTGAGTAGTCTTTATTCGTTGCGTTACCTCCTGTAGTTAGTTTAGTTCTGCACTGAAGAGTCCAAAGAGGATCTGTATAAGTCTCTTTTGACACGATCTAGTCCGTAATACCAATTTCACGTTTTGTAAGAACGAAGTGCAGGGCTATTGGAATGGCGTAATCTTTGAGAACGTAAGAGTAGGCAATCTGGGTTAGGATGTGGGTCCATCTCATACGGTTTCCTGTCTTGGATAGTGGCTCCCGATACCAGATATGTAGGGGATAATGAAGTCTAACAGGACAGTTACAGTGCAGTCTTTTTCCCTACTATGTCTTTCTAGCTTCTGGCAATCGAGAGATTACGGAGCACTCAGATGAGTGGGATGAGACTAGTATTATCAGTCCTCTGCAGCTTGTGTGTGATACATGTACGTATATGTATACGCACGCATACGTAAAGATGGCTCCATGAATTGAAATGAAAAAGCTGCCAGTAATTCCAGAAGTACATTTTTCTTGTAGACTGAGGTATACAACACGGTCACTAAAAATTACGATTTAAATATAAATCAGTAACAATGAACGGTCAGCTCAAGAAACTCCTAGCTTTCAGCTCCTGAGAGCTGTCTAATTATCATGGTCCGGAATGCTGTTTACCTGGTGCCAAGGTCAGCCTTCTTCAAGAGGCTGTTTAAAACCTTTCTAATATTTAACTCTAAAAATAACGGGGTTTTTTGTTCTTCGTGACATAAGCTTGTGGGCTGAATGAGAGTCTTGCTAGATTTGATTATGGATCACTGTTTGGCTTTAGCAGTGTTCTACAACTTTTATTTTTTGTTATTTTAAAATTATGCTCATTATTGCATGGGTTTCACAAAAGCACTTTTCTTGAAATTGTGGTAACATCAGTTGAAAAGGAGCAGGTATTGACAGATTTTCCAACACAATCTAAAAATTCTAACAATTTTTAATTTCTATTAACTTCATAATTGTTTTGATTTCTAAGATAAATATATTCATTTAAATACGTTTTAAGTAAGCAATTGTTAGAAATTTTTAGAGATCTTTTTTCTGTCATGTAAGTTAGCCTGTCTTAAAAATGCCTCTAGGTAGGCGCCTGAGTAGTGAAAAACAGGCTTCATTTGGTTTTCGGAGTCTGTGTTGTATTTGTCAAACCCTCCTACCTGTTTAAAAAATCACTTGGGTGTTTGGCTTGATCTCACAGATTTCGCATCCTACAGGGACCAGGATTCATTAATCACACATAGGATCTTGGGATAGGAGAGGCTACCATTGCAGAACCAAACTTAGAGAAAGTGAGGAGAATGGCTGGTACAGTGGCCTGACTGCCTCTTAGGAAACCTATATTCAGGAGCAACCTCTGGGACCCTTCTCAGGTTAGTGGAGGTTAGGAATTTGACAAAGACAATTTTCTCAGACGCTCGCTGGGAGACTAGTGCATGCTGCACTCAGTGCTCTTCTGAAAAGGGGTTGCAGATGCAGATATTTGGTGTGGGTGGGACTTACAGTTTTAATTGTGTCCTACGAGAAAACTGTGATTTAAACTCTTTGCACTTCTGGATCAGCTCTTTCTGCTGTTCACCTTTCTTCACTTTTTCTTAGGTGGGAAGGGACAGTGAGGGACAGCTGATCCTCTAAGACTGGGGACCTTCCTGTGGCAAAAAACAATAAAAATGTGAGTCCACCAAAAAGCTATAAGGACTATCTACAAAAATTTTAAACTTTGGGTGATAGCTTCTTCTACACTGAAACTGCCTCACATGGGAATTTTCTGTCTTGCCTTTCTTCATTTTTTCCTTTTGTTTGTTTTTAGATGACCCTATTTATATACCTTGTCTTTTCCCCTGCCTTTTGCTCAACCCTACAGCCATAACATTTTTTGATCACTTTAAGTTTTAGGCTCTTTTTTGTATTTGTTTTTTTCCAGTTATTGGTCTTGATGATATTATGGATGAAGAAGGAGTTAAAGAGAGTGCTAACGACACCATTGATGAAGATGAGCTAATTTTACCTAGCAGGAATTTGAGGAGCCGTTCGGAAGAAACGTCAGTCACTTCACCAAGAAAATCTCCACGTTTAATGGCACAAGGTGGTTATTCAACAGACGATGAATGCTTTTGTGTATTTGATGTCAATTGAAGTTTTATAATCTGTTCCTAACATTTATAATCTTTAAGTAAAACTTTACTATATGGTTGTGTGAATTTTAATACAGTCGCTTCCCGTTTGTTTTAACTGGATCTGGAATTCAGCATCCATAAGGTGCTATTCAGTTTGACCTTCTTTATAAGAAATGTTTGATGTCTTGCTTATGGTCTAGGCTTCTCAAGCTCATTTCTGAGATTTTGATCTTTTTACCTGTGTCAGATTAGCATTGATTTTCTTCAGCAGAGATGTAATCCATATAGAGAAATTGGATGTTAACTCATAGAGCCATTTTGTATTTTCAAAGAGTATTGGCGTATTAGGTTGGATATTAGATTAGATATTAGAATGGCTCTTTATTTCCAATTAAAATTTTGATTCTGTCTATTCTTACTAATGTATTTTCTTTTTATTTTGAATTAAGTTATATTAATTCCACATTCAAAAGTCTTTCATCCACATATTTGAACATACTTAATAGGCGTTTTAGTGAAGTATTTAAGTTCTATGTGGTAGCTAATTGTATATGATTAAGTTTTTTTCTTTTTCAGCTGTCAAACTGGTGGAGTTACAGATCTACTTTTATAGAGTAGAATAAGTTAAAAACATAAAATTACTTAATAGAGGAGTCAGAGTTTAAATAAGACTGCATGTTACGAAGCTGGAGAGTATGCTCTTTAAACAAGGCTGTGAAATATTGTTGCTTAGAAAATGTAAGAAGTGTCATCCACTGGGAAGTTGACTGAATCTCAGATTAATATCCTGTGATCTCCAAAAGCTTTGTAAATTTAACTACTCTGTTTTTTAATCACAATGTAACTTATTTATGCAGTTTTTACTTGAAGTAGAAAAGAAAATAGTAAGTAGTGGGGGTTTTGATTGTCATCTTAACATCAGAACTCTTTTTATTTTTTAAATGCTGTCCTGACAAATATGAAAAGTTCCGAATACTGAAATTTTATGTCCAAACCGTGGCATTGTGAAATTGAAATGCCGATTATAAATAACTTTTTGAAATAGACAGCTTTTTGAAGTTTACTAAACCGTTGTGAGCTAAATTCTCTCTGTGGTCAGTAAGCTAAATCAAACTAAATTACTTCTATGCTAGATTAGTCTTGTGTTTGCATAGAAAAAATGCAGCATAGCTAAGAGATTTTCTTTTTCCCTTAATAGAATCAGTACGAAGTTTGCGGCAGAGCACACTTGCAAAGCGTTCAAATCTTGCACCTCTTGTTAGTACCAAGAAATCATCTGTGAAATGCGGATCTGCTTTGAAAACAGGACAGAAACAACAGGAGAGGAGTCCAGCTAAAGAAGCAGATGTTGCTACACCCCTCAAGCTTGAACAGCCTAAAGAAGTTAGGCGTAGTACAAGGCGATCTGGACAGACAGAAGGAACAACAGCAGGAACAGCTTCCCACAGTAATACAAAATGGCTTCCTGGTCCTGAAGAAGTGAATGAAGTAAAATCAGAAACCCTGGAGCAGGGAAAACCTGAGGAGACCTCCCAAGAGTTAAGTTGTTCTAATTTAGCAGAAGCTTGTTCTCCTTCTCATGAAGAAACAAAGGAAACAACTGAGGTTGCTACGAAGACTGAGTCGGGGAATGCTGAGTCGATTTGTTCAACATCTGTGGATACTGAAATTACTGCAGTTAAAAATGAAGCAAATGATAGGATTGATTCAATGGATTCTGAAACTTCTTCAGAAGAAAAGACTGTAAATAAAACAGAGGAATTGGAGAAGAAAGCAGAAGAACATGATCAGATAACTGGAAAAGCTGATGATCCACCTATTACAAGTGTTTGCGTGAATCCAAGCGAAATTTATCAGACCTTTTCAGGTTTGTCCAGCTCTGTGGAAGAGGGGGTTGAATGTAGATTGGGTTCCCAGAATGAAGTTCCTGATGAAAGTGTATTGTCCTTAAAAGAATATATAACAGAGCCTGTAGATGAAGTCAAGGGGATGGAGAAAACTGTAACTCTATCTGAGAAATTATTGGACAGTACAGAGTTTGCTAATAAAGAATTGAAAAGTGAGGATTCTACTTCTGCTGACCCAGGAAATAGCATTGTAGATACCGCTGTTCTTGACAGTACAAGCCAAAATGTACAGCAGCAGATCAGCGCTACTAAAGTAGAAGGCCCTGAGGTCTCAAAATTTCAGGATGATGATAAACCAATTAATGTTTCATCAAAATGTGAAAAAAATGTGAGGTCCCAACACAGTAAGTCTGCAATACAGAATAAGCAAAATCTGTCTGCAGGTACTCGACAAAAATCCCTTGCAGTGCAACAAGAAATAATACATTCAAAAACAAGAGCTGGTTTTGCTGTTTCAGGTTTTCACAGTTCACCTTCAGCAGGTGTGAAGCGGAATGCAGATGAGCAAGAGAGTCATCAATATCTAAATAATCCAGTTAAAATCAGGAAAAAACAATCTGCTTTGGGTTTGAAAACAAAGAGCTGTGCTTCAGGTATCACAGTAAAAAAGCAGACCAACACAGTGCTGAAGAAAATACCCCGAGTCCAGGCTCCTGGGCAGGTACAGAAACCAACAATTCAAAGAGCAAATGAGAAATCTCCTACTCATCAAAGCTGTTCTAAAGATAGCCACCACTCTGTACACACTTTATCAGGGCATGTTTCAAATCTTGGTCAGAAGCAAGCCCAGAAACATCAGCTCTCAACTATACTGAGAACAAGTAGTTCCACAAAGGAAGAGGCAGAGACTAAAGATCCCCCTGTTCTAGAACATTTGAAGGAGGATGACAAAGAAAAAAACAAATTGAAAAGAATTGATAAGAATCTCCAGCCGCGCCAGAGAAGAAGTAGCAAAAGTCTCTCACTTGATGAACCTCCTTTGTTCATTCCAGATAACATTTCAACTGTGAAACGGGAAGGCGTGGAGCATGCATCTGCTAGTGAAAGCAAATATGTTTGGGTGCCCAGCAAGCAGTGTGGCTTTTGCAGAAAGCCGCATGGCAACAGGTGTGTGTGGCTTTGTGTGTGTAGAATTATTTGTTATGGGTTTCAGAAGATAATTTTTTTTTTTCCTCTTACCAAATGTTTGTTGCTGATTGTGCCCAGGCAAAAAAAAAGGCGTAGCCTTTCTCATGGAATCTGTCTATTACACTATGAATGGTTTTCCTTTTGACCCATATGCTTTTATTTATTTATTTATATCTTTTAAGTAGGACATGAGAAACTAGTTTGACCAGAAGTTTTTACTAGAAGTGTATTATTGTATGAATACGTTTTTTGTCGGATGTGCAATTCTGCTGTGCTGCTAAGACGTGTACTTTAAAACTCAACTTTTTCTCAGAAGACAAATCAGACTGAGATGTCTGTGTTCCTTATTGCCATTTCTTTCTTTCCAGAAACACCTTAAGTTAAAGGATCGCCACCAACCAAAACAATCAGTTGTCTGCATTTTTTTTTTGTCTGTTGTTATAACTGTGATTATAATCCCTAAAGGCTAAGAATTTTATCCATATCTCATAACTGCTTTGAGGCTTTCATATAATGGGAGTAATGAAGTAGTCAGGAGGGAAAAAAAAAAAAAAAGAAGGAAAGGGAAAGAAAACATGGAAATGTGATAAATTATGAAACTTGCACATACGCATATCTGAAATAGCCGTTAACTGTAACAGTAAGGTTGTATCTGAACTTGATGTTCCTCTGTTTTGACAAAAGCTCTTTTTCTGCATTGTAAATGGAGTGAAAATGGTAATTGTATTCCACTAATGTACTATCCACCCAAAAATAAGAATTCTTTTGTTAGCACTTCTTATTTTCTGAATTTTATATTTATGAAGTATTTTTGTAGTTGTTATTTTACCTTCCAAACTGTTGTTTAACTAGAGGGAGCAGGAAGGCTGTCACTTCAAATTAGAGAAGTTTCTGATTAGTCCTTATCTGCTTACGTGAGGGAAACTTACTACTAACCTTCGGTGAGTGTACTTTAGAACTCAGTGTAGCAGAGTGAAGTAAGGAATGAGTAACTTAAGTGCCTAAGGTTTTATAGCATCCATTTATACTCAAGAAGCGTCTTTATGACTAAATATGACTTTTTGTATCATGTTTGTTAAATATGTAAAACTCATTTATTGTGCAGCTGTAGTAATCAGTGAGGAGTTAGCCTGCATCGAGTTACCTTTTAAAAGAATGAACACTTAAGTTTACTCTACCTGATTGGTAAGGATCACCTGACTGAAAGGGCGTTCTGACTTAGTTCCATGTATTTTGAAAAAAAATGTATTTACCTTTTATTGTTGGAGCAGTCACTTTACCATTTGTGCCTCTCTGTTGGAGTTTAATTTAATTAAGTTTGCATTTCCTCAGTTTTGTTGTGTAGTTCCATGTAATACCACAGTGGTAAAAATACATGGGTTGTCTGTATTTCAGTGAAATGTTTAAATTCAGAAAGGCTGCTTCGTTTTAAAATGATATGCATATTTTGCTTTAAAAAAATATTTTCATATTTTTGGCATGAACTACTTAAAAATGTAGTAGTAGTGTAAAAAAGTGTAGTGTTGTGTACTCCCTTCAAAACTTGGTTTGGAATTGAAATCTTCCTGTCGTCTTTGTATTTTTGCTAACATTTTAAATGTTCAACGTTTCTTATTATTCTGAATGTTTTATTAGAGTTCAGAAAGTCTTGATTTTAATACTAAATTGGCTCATTAAATTAATGGATCAAACCAGTACTGGGAACGTATGGTAGTAAGACAGACCTAGTTCTACTTTTATTTTACGAACTAAAAGATATAATGGTAACAATAGGTATAAACGCTGTGCAGGAAAAGTGCACTTTGCGTTACCAACTCCTAGTGCTACTAAAGAGTAGTATGTAATGTATGGTCACCAGCTGAGGCCTGATTGAGAAAGTCCCTGAGCTGCCACGGATGGTGATTACTGCTACCCTCACCTTTGTAACACTATTTTTGTTACAATTTTTTTGATATATATCTATATCACAAATCTGTTGACGCATCTGGTAGTTTGTGGGAAAATATCATATTCCCTACCTGTAGACTAATTTCTATTATGTAAATACAGACTTTTTCTATATAGAATGCTCTTGAGGCACACCGGTGGAGTGAGGAAGTACAGGGCATCATTGAGCCCTGTACTTAAATAAACTGTCCGTCCAGCACTTTTTATTACAATTATTTTTAAAAAAATTAATTTATTCACATAACTTTTAGTTTCTAGTTGCTACAAACAAAACTCTTAAACTTTCAGATTCACTTAGTGTCACTCAGATACAATTGGAAGTAAAACTCTAATACCTGCAGTATCTTCACATTTTTGTACTTTTGGTTTGTTCTTGCAGCAAAAAAACTTGTTTTCAGTAGGGCATTAAAAAGCACGGATTTCACATTTTCAACACTTAGAGATGTATCAAAACTATCAAAATTGTTTGACTATAGTGATAAAAAAAAATGTTCATTCATTTTGTGCATTTTATAACTTTTTCAAGCAATTTTCATTTCTCCTTTATAATCAAGTGGCTGGGCAGCCTATTTCCTTTTTTTTGGTCTGTTCATTGTGTAGGAGAAGAGGAGAAAGGAGGATAAGAGAAAAATACTGTGAAATGACAGTAAGGTCAACAGATGTCAAAGGCAAGGCTAAGATCTGAAACAGTATTTGTGTTTATAACACACCCTGTGGTTATTTAAACTTTGGAAATTTTCATCAAAGCTGTGGAACAAATTGCCCAAAGAAATTGAACTGAAGTTGCAGCCCTGAGGTGGGGAATAATGTTCATAAGAGCTTTGCAGTATGCCATATTAATGATACACGCTTAGAATTCAGGTTGCAAAAATAATTGTCACTTGAATCTTTTTATATTCCCTGTGATACGTACGAAACCACTAGCCTGTTGTTAATGTAATACTAAGCTTGGAAAATCTATTCAAGTCAGAGATAATGTGTGGAGATGCTTTCATCAGCCTTATTTATGCGTAATGTCCCCCAGAGGGATGCTTACTTAGGCCCCTCATAGCCCCAGAGTAATCTTGCCGTGTCTGCTAGAAGTAGAAAATGGTTGTGTATTGGTTTATATTGCTTAACCTCAGAATCAGCACTTACTTGAAAAAAATGGGATGACTTAATTGGAAAAACGGAATGAACTGGTATGTTTAGGAATACATGCTGTAGTGTCCTGACCACCTGCAAAGTGGAAGTATACTGTACCATGCGTTGCAGATCAAATTGAGTTGTTTGGGAAGGAAGAGTGCTTTCCTTGCAAAAATGTGACTTACGTGATCATAAAAGTTTAGAAGTCATAATAACATATATATTGCCTTAGAAGAGGCATGCCTGTTTTGTGTTTATAGGTCAGATGGTCATTCTTGGGCACCAGAGCTTTGAGCAGTAGCTATTAATGCTCTGTTTTCCCCTTGTCTTGATGCTTTTAGAGTGGAACCAGCAGAGCTGCGTTGTATTTAATGTCTGCGTTACCCATAGAGTGGATGGTCAGTGTTTGACTTTGGTACTAATTGTTTCAGTCTGTTTGCTTGGTGTATTCTGTTGCTTCCCATTCAGAGTAATACCTTTGCAGCCTAACTAAGAAATTGGTGTTCTTTCATTTGAAAACGAAAACTGATGTTTCTGGCAAATTCCGCTAATTGTAATGTGCCTTTCTGTACTTAGTCATTTTCAGCACATATGCAACATTGTTATCTTTACTCAGTGAAAAGTGCTTTCAACTTGTTTGACTTTGCAGTTGTAATCCCACCTTGCTGGAAGACGTTTTCCCATCAGTTAATAACACATACATCGCATGCGCAAACTTTCATCTATGTTTATGTATCAGTGAAAAGTGTATGTGTGTGTGTATAGATAAGTATGTATGCATAAAACGTAGGAAAATGTTATACACTGAAAGTTTTTTCCCCAAATTCAAAATGAGTTAAAATGATATTGAAAACAGTATTTAGTAAGCTTTATCACAGACATAATAGTTACTTTTTCTGAAAACGGATTGGAGATCTCTTAAAGTAATTGAAGAATAAAAATATCTGATTTCCTGGCGTAGAGCTAGGTAAAGATTGTAGCTCTGCAGGTGGGGAGAAATTTTTTAACACAGAATTTCTACTTGTGTGTACCATGCGCATCCTTCTGATACAAGAGCTTATGTTATAAATTTCTCCAGTTTTCATTGTAAGTGCTCAAGTTCTGTACAGGTTAATGGGCTGAACTCGTTTATTTCTTGCACAGGTAGACAAAAGCTAACTGAGGTTTTGCAGATTCTCTCCCTTGTGTTTTCTCTTGCATGCACATGCGCGCTCGCGCGCTCTCGCGCTCTCTCTCTCTCGCGCGCTCTCTCTCTCTCTCTCTCTCTCTCTTTTTTAAATGGAAGAAAAACCTACCAAGTTCTGATTAACAACTCAGAGTATGTTATTTGAGGTATTCTGTTTCTGAAAAAATTCTGTAGAGCTTTATATCATCATGGAAGTCTGTACTTTTAATTAGTTTTGATGGCTTTTTTTCTACAGTTAGATTTGATTTACTTGAATAAAATGTAATCCTTTTTTTTAATATATTTTGATATTGCTTGGGATTTCGTCTTGCAGTTTGTGTGGTCAGACTGCCATACTTCAGAGCTCACATTAAAAATTAAGTGGGGCAGGATCAGAGTTTTACTTAGATGTTTTCTTTTTCCCCACGTTTCGATTCTGCTCTAAGGTAGAAGAAAATTGGTTGCATAGCAAAAGGCGATTAGGAGGTGCAGAAGTTAATTTAGCTAAGGTGAAGCATTCATGAGATCTTGCATACAGATACTCACTGAAAAGCTTCTGGACAACTATAATACAGAAAATTACATTTCAGTTTGGCTAATTTATGAAGTTAGCAAAAAAAAACTTTCCTATTGAAAAAAATCTGAAAATGTTAATAGGACATTTATTTTCTGAAAATAATGCTAGTACTTCAAACTATTTTGAAACCAGGTGGTACGAAGCAGACCATATACTGTGTATCGTCAATAAAAAGGAGAAAGGATGAGGAGATAGATTAAAGCTTTGAACTTGTGAGGCCACCTAAGTTGCGTGCACAGTGTTTTTAAGGGTGGATGCATAAATAGCAAATGAATCATTGATGTGACAACATCCTTTATAGGAAACAGTAATTAAAGTAATTATCATGCCCTAGTTCTGGTATGTTTGTTGAATAATATGAGTATATTAAACTTGTACATTATATAAGATATCATCCATTTATAGCCATGGATGATGCTGTTAGTTTTCTGCCTCAGTTACCGTTTTCTTTCACTCTGGAAAGCCTTGTAACATTAAAAGCTATCATCTGTGTGCAGCTATAGCTGTAGAAAAACTATTTTGAGAAATACTATATGATACTAGACATAAAACATTATTATAACGTATGATTAAAGAATGGAAGGACTCCAACATGTTTTATGTTTGTAGCTGTACCATTCTGTTACTGTTTTTTCTACAGGTTATATTGTTCTGCGGCAGTATTTGTAGGAGTGTTATTAATACTGATACTGTTAGGGATAAAGAAAAAAGGATAGCACAAATTGTCTAAAATACATTGCACGTGTATAAGTATTTTATAAACCTGTTATATTTAGAAACCATGGTTTTGATCCTGTAGGACGGATTGGATTGTTTTTGTCCCTTTTTGCAGAAGTTCTTGTAACAAAGGATAATATACCTTTAAGAAAATAAAAAGTATGCATTGCTTAAAGGATGGGCTACTGAAGTTCAGTACTTAGAAAACAAGTGTTTGCAGTCTGTTTGCTGTGCTGCAAGTTCCATGTAAAGAGGTCTAATGATAATATTTTCTGAAGATCGGTTGTTCTTATTGGTAGAAAATCAAAAACTGAATAATTATTAATCAGCTGTGTTAGACTTGTACCAAAAGTAAACAAGAACTGCTGATGCGGGTGCTCTGATAACAAGGTAGCACAAATTTTTTTTGGCAACTGGTGATTTCATTGAGCTTTGAATGAAGCCTTCACTGCTGTGTAACGTGGACTCTGCTAAAGTTGCTGAAAATATCTTCTTCAGTCTCTGTGGGAGTAAAGTGGGTTGGTAAAGGTTCAGTCCGTCACTCATTTTCCTCCTTCTATTAGTGACATCTTCACTACCTGAAAGGAGAAACGATTGTGTCCGGGCAGTGTCTCTGCTTTATGTTGACTGGACTATAGTGGTAATGGAGCTGAGACACAGTATTAATGTTAATATAAATTTATAACAGATTTTAGAAGATCAGTGAACAGTGACATTAAGGAGAAAAAGTATTTGAGTATTTATGCATTATGCAGAAATGGAGAATACTTTAGTTATTTAAATACAAGAACTTTATAAAAATGCATGAACAGTGGTTTAATTCCCATTAGGTGAGCATCAGGATTGGGGCCTCCTTTCAAAGAAGTAAAGAATTGAACTTTTTTTTTTTTTTTTTTAATATATAATCAAAGTTTCCAGTCCTGTTGCAGTGTTTTCCCTGTGTTTTTTAAGCCAAATGCAGTGGGCTAAAGAGAGGAAATTATTTCCACAGCAAATGATTGTCTGTGGCAATGCGCTTGTTACATTTACTTATAAAACTTAAAATGCTAATTACTGGCCCACACTGAGTTACGTTCTGACAGCTACTTTTTTTTATCTTTTGTTTTACTCATAGTTACAGCTTTACAGCAAACAATTATTTTATGAATAAACTGGCTTCTGCCTGTAATATTTTTAAAATCTTATTTCTTGGTAGTTGGTTTCTCTGGACATCTGCTTTTGTTCTATAAATTGAATGTATGTAAATTAATTTAAAAATAGCCTGAAGATTTTGAAAACAAATTGTCCAAGCCTAAACTTTCCATTTCACAGATGGGTTTTAATTTGCCACAAATATACTAAAGAAAATTTGCTAATTCTACAAGAGATTGTGGAAGGTTTACATTAATTATTCTCTCTTTCTCAACTCTTATATATAATCCCTTCCTTTCCGATTTTATGAGGTATTTCTTCATGCTGGTATGTGAGGACTGTCAGAGATTCTTTAAAAGGCATGAGGCAGTAACTTTGTCTGTGTAGAAGTCCTAATGAGCAATAGTGCTGTCTGCTGTAACTGTCACTGCTCTTTGGGTTTTATATTAAAACTGGTTAAAGCAATTATAATCTTTTATTGATTAAGGCATGATTTAATATTTTAAAACACGTTTTTCTTTCTCTTTCAGCTTTACATCTTCCAATCCAGCCTTACAACATGGTTAAAACTTGCTGCACTCCAAACCTGAAGCAGTCTGCAGTCAGAAACTTTGATGTTTTAATAGTCCAAGATATCAGAACCTCTTCAGTCACAACTGACAGCTGTGCAAGAAGACATCCTTGATCCTTCAAGCCATGCTTCAGTCCTCCTTGACTCCCCTTTTTAGTCTTTGAGCATCCCCCTGTTACTTTCACTTTATCCAAATATAGTTGATGTTACGAATCATAATTGCATTTTGTGTGCAGATGAGTGAAAAAGATAATATGCAAAAGTGGCGTTACGGTAAAAAGGATTATTCACATTATTAGTATCAAAATCAATATCTTCTCTCTGAGCCTTGGAAGTTGCAGTCTACTAGTGTGAAGTAATTTTAGTAAAAGTAGTGAAAGTTTTAGTGAGGAAGCACCAGTTTTTTATATCATTTTGTATAACTAGGTTTAAGCAAGACCACTGTAAACACTTGAATTCTGCTTATAGTACAGGTTTCATGGATGTTTCCAGATCCTGCCTTTGTAGTCTGAGTTTCTGAATGCAAGGATTTACTGTGCCTGGTTACATACGGTGTAGTTGAAACATTATTGAAAAGACTGGAATGAGGCCAAATGGATATTCCATCTTCAGTAGTTTGCTTAAGATGGCTTGAAAGACAGCTGTCCATCTTGGTGTGTATGGTTAGTGAAATAATTCTGTATGATCTATTTCTGAACAGAATTCGTTATAGCTTTTCACTGTTTTTAATTGAAAAATAGAAATATAGAACAAAGAGAAAAAATACTACTGAAAGCACACATGTAAATATCTGTGAAGTTGGGCTCTAAGTAATCAGTTTATTCTTGGAAGACTGTCTACCTCTTCCACTCTGCTTCATTGCCTTGAATTATGTACGTTCAACAAAGTTAAACAGCTAAGAAAAAAAATCACTTGGAGCCTGAAATTTTTTTTTCGGATAACAAACAGATGGCATAGAGCTTCCTAATATAGATTTTAGACCATCCCGTTTAGATAAAGCCTTTGTTATAAGGGGAAGGGGGCAACACCATACCCCAGCCTGTTTCTGGTATCCATAAACCTGAATATAAAGATTCAAATTAGATGCCTATCTCTGCACTAGTGGTATCTGTCACCGTCCATATTGCCCGCTTGCCGTTCTTGATCTGAGCTGAAAAATTCCATGTGCTGTCAACTTAAACTTTAAGATATGCAGCACCTTGTATATTTTAGTTCGTAGAGTTCATCTCTGCTTTTCTACAAATTCATTCTGCTCTTTTAAATATTAATCAAAATCTTTTAGTTTTGGCTGCTAAAGGTTGTAATCTGCCTTACTGATTTAAAAAAAAATAGTCTCAAATGCCTGAATTTCCAAAACGGAAGACAAATCAAATTTTATATATTTAATAAATTTCAAGTAGTATTTTTGGCTTCAGTCAATTTTTAGCCAACAGGTATTCATTCATTACTACACCAAAATATCTTTTAAGCATGAAGAAGCACTTGGCCTTTTGCTTTGATCTGATTTCAGCTCTGGGGGAAGCCTTATGTTTTAATTTTTTTTTTTTATTCTAGTTTTTGGTATCCCCAAAGCTTTGCTAGTATTTTCTTGCAGTGGTGCAGAATGTGTCTTATGTAGAGCATTCTCTTGTATACCATTGTAGTTGTGAAACAGTCATTCATGCTGGATTTCTTGTGATCTGATGTTTGGCTATAGGTTCTCAGAAAGAAGCAATCATCTTTGTGCTAAATTCTCATCACTTCTCTCTTGTCTTCCTGTTATGTTTATGAATATTATCATATTGTGGTAAGACCATCAGAAGGAATTATCCCGTAATGTGACCAACTTTCTTGTATGTCTTCATTTTGCTGGAACATAATTTGAAAAGATTCAGGTATTGATGAAACTTGAAGGAACCTGTGCCTTTGTAATTGAAACTACTAAATAGATCTGTAAATATTATTTGTTAATGAGGAAAAATAATAAAGTACTTGCAGCTCAGTTAACACAAAAATGCGAAAAAAATTTGCTTCACAGACTAGATTTAAAACTGCTTTCTTCAAACCTAGTGAACAGAAACATAGCAATATAGGCTAGGGAAGCTGGATATGATCTTTTTCTGAAGCCTCTGGAGCTTTAAAGCTTCTCAGACTCCTTTTGCAGTAAGAAAGTTGAGTTACTTCTACAGACAGAATTTAGTCTTGATTTATTTGGGAAGGCCAGGACGTAAGACCACCATATTTTCTTCTTTCCTCTTCTTGAGTTTCATACTTCTCCAGTTAGTAGGATTTTTGGTGTTTTGAGATACCTGTAGTTTCTTGAATACGTTAATAGCCTCAAAACCATCTGGAGTGTTTGTATTTACAGCTCTGTGGTGAAAGAGAATGAGAGTTCCTTTAAGCATGTTTTGTAGTGTTTGTATGGTCTTGCAAAGTAGGTAAGTCAGCAGATAGTAAGCAGATCCTAAACTTAATAGGAACATAGGTTAGATAAGTTAAGAATCTTTTTCCTTAGAATCTTCTTACAAAAGGGATTTTTAGGCTATTGCATCAAAGAGCAGGCTTTGCAGGTCAGTGACCACCGTTTCATTGAATTACTTTTAAATCAGCTCGATCTTGTATGGAATTCAACAGTGGAGAATCCAGTAAATAACTTTTCAATATTAACAAACAAGTCACACTTTTCATAGCACTTCTGCTGTCTTTCTGGATTTTCTTCAACCAGATATAAAATTATATTAAATATATGTTTTTGTGTATATATTAATGTAAATATGAAAAAGATGGGGAAAGATAAAATAAACGGATAATGCAGGAGCTCACTCTTCTTCGTTTGAAAAGAGAACTTGAGTAGTCATGACAGGTTCATTATTAGAAGAAAGGGTCGTAAAAGTAATTACTACCAATGAGCAGTCTCTAGAAATAGATTTACTGAGGTGTTTAACCTGTCTAATTTTGAAATTCCCCATTCTTCCAAAATAGTTCCACTGAGAAACTGTACCTAATACTTTAATTAGGTACTAATGTTACCTAATGGAGTTTTCAAAATGCTTCAGCAAAATAGTTAGAAATTATATAATTTTATTTTAGACCAAGTGATATTTGCAATACTGAAAATATGATATCTAAAAATTTTACTTTCAAAATAATGCAGCAAGCTTCAGTGAAGTGACTGTGAGATATGCAGTAATCAGTGTTCGTTTTAGTGTTTGAAATGTTTTAGATAACCATTAAGCATCGATTACCAAAGCCAGAGCTGAGCAACACTGAAGTGGCATGTACCTTATTTAAAAAAAGCCAACCAGTGTTAGCTAGCAGTGTGAACTGTAACTGAAGCTGAGCTCCTGATCTCAAATTCACCAGGAAATAGAACAAAATGCAGCTTGTTGTAAACAATTCAGTAATGATGGTCTAAGGAGTACGATATAAAATTCTTACTTGGCTATAATAGCTTTAGATTTCTGTGCTGGTGATATTTCCGAAAATGCTTAGGCATTTCTTACTGCTGTGGAAGATTACATGGTATCAGTTGTTGATACGTTCCTGCTATAAGGATGATGATCATGTTTGAAGGAAAATAAGGATAATATGCTCTTGCAAGAAAATTTCTTTTTGAATCTTATGTTTACCAGTTTTGAGAGCTTTCTTTTTTTAATCTCAATTTTTTTAATTGTACTCTGGAAAAAAAAAATTTATCCTGTTGGTAGGAGGTGGAGAGAGGTTATAAATTCGTAATGAGGTTATGATACTCTCTTGGACTATTGTGGCCCAAAACCTGTTTCTCAGGAAGATCATACCATGTCGTAAGGCTGGAGATGGATGTAAAGCTACAAAGAAAATCATTTATCAGGTAAGAACGAATTGTTGTGATGGAGAAATAAAAATAAGTACGCTGCATTCTGCTTACGTTGATATGTGTTCTCTTGTAGTCTATAAACTGATTTATATCTTACTTTGTTTTCAGGTTTATGGTAGGCTGTGGTAGATGTGATGATTGGTTTCACGGTGATTGCGTTGGGCTGAGTCTTTCTCAAGCGCAACAGATGGGTGAAGAAGATAAAGAATATGTGTGTGTGAAGTGCTGTGCTGAAGAAGACAAAAAAACAGAGTCTGTGGATCAAAGTATGCTGGATACTCAAGTGAGACTTGAAGTCCATGGAGAAGAAAGAACAATGGAATGTGAAAAACCAGGGATGTCAAAGCAAACATCTACTTGTAATCTAAGTGTAACTGAGAAAAAGCAAACAGAGGACACAGTGAAGCACAAAGTCAAAATTTTTAGACGGGTAAGTTTCTTTAATGTTTAAAGTTCTTTTAATTATTGGGGTTTTGGATGGGGGTGTTTCTCTTTACCCTTTACAATTTAAAATACTATGCTTAATAGTATTTCAAACATTTTTCCTCATGTTTGTAATTTAGAATAAAATGTGAATCTAATCTAAAACGTACATTATTATCCTCAGAGTAAACATATATATTTTTAAACTGATTTGACTATTTTGAGAGGGGTATTATTGCTAAACTCCTGTCTGTTACTTTGAGCAGAGGTATGTGCATATGTCGTGTGTGTGTGTGTATAGTTACTTTTATTTTAAACAGATATACATACATACATACATGCATACATATATGGAGAGCAGAACACCCCATTCAGAAGCAGCTCGCAACCATCTTGCCCAGGGAAAGAACATATGAAAAATTTAATAGATGAGACTTGCACCCTAGTTTGGAAGTTCTGGTTATTAAATTTAAATCTTAGTTCCTGTTTGGAATTTGTGGTATCAGATGTTACCAGTAAATGGTCACTGTTGTAACTAATAGTGTGTATGAGGCTCAGTGGTAGATTTGTGTATTGTTTTTTACATAAGTGCTATCTTGAAGAACTTGACTGGAATTCTGGAAGTTAAATGCGCTGCTTCTATTGGGCATCTGCTAATAGGCTGTATTACGTAGAATGCACATCTCTTAAATGTCTGTCAGACCATTGATTTAACCTTAAATTGTACGTGGAAGAAAATATTTAACTTTTTAATTGCAGTTTTTCCTGCTTTTTTGTCTTGTTTTATTAACCAAAAAAAGAGCAGTGAGATGGCTTATTTTTATTATACTTCATCAGAATATTTTAGTAGATAGTATCATATTCATGATGATTTAATCATCAGTGATCACTTTTACCTTATCTTTCTGAGTAGTATTATCGTAATTCTGATAATAAACCATTCTGTTTAATTTTGACCAGATTTTGTTTTACCTCTACTTTCTGATCACATGTGACTTCTTCTGCATACTTGGCTAAACCTGGATAAGGGAAATTAATTGGTATTCCTGAGCTTTTTAAATAGCTGAAAGCATACAGTTGTTTACAACTTAGAGCTTAACTGCAAATTGCTTGTGTTGTGTATGGGGCCAGTTTTTCCGAAGAGATTGTTGAACAATGTTTGGTGGTAATTTGAGATACCGTTTAGTAATGTTCTAAAAAGCATTATTTAATATTGCATGCATCCAGGGATTTAATTACACCGTCTTCCACCTGAGAGAGAAAATTTGGGAAGAATGCATGGTGATTACATAGTGGTTCATTGTAGCATTCAGTAGCATGCTAATGTGTAAATGTTTATTTCAGGAATCTGGTGAGGGGAAGAACTTACCAGAATGCAGAGACTCGGATACTAAAAAAGGGCAACATGTTCCTACTCGGAAAGCGTCACAAGCTGCTCTACCTCCTCGGAGGTCCTCTGAAGATAAAAATGAAAAAATGAGTAGAGAGTCATGTAGCGTGGTTGAAAAATCCACAAAATCAGGTAATGCATTTGGAGAAGTGCTTCATGTTGTAAGTCACGTACACGTACAACGAAGCATGAGGTCTTTCTTTATAGTATCAATTTTTAAACCACATTTCATAGTGTAATTGATGGTGATCTGGAAAGCTGTTTACTCCCGTGATGTTTAGGATCTTTGTTTCTCGTATCTTCTTATATTTTATATAGCAGGGAAACGTTTCCTGTGTAGGTGTTTCCTATTTGAATAGGAGATGATGATGCTCACGTAATCAAGAATGGAAGAAAAAACTTCACCAAAGACATCTCTTTATTAAGAGATAATCTCTCATCTGTTTGTTTCGTACTGTGTAAATGAGATACTCTTCCATAAAATACCACAAAATATTCAGTGTACATAAAACTGTTTTAATTGCTATATAAACAGTATTATTTACCTTACTGATTTCTTTTGGCCAAATTGATAAATTATATCAGAATTCATTTCAAAACGGAACGCTATATTCCCCACTGAACCATCAATTTTTCATTCTAAATTGTAATTGAAAGGTTGAAGGGACATATTTTTCTTTGGAAAAAAAAGTCCCTCTCCTCTCACCCTCCCCCCCCCCCAAAAAAAAAAAAAAAAAAAAAACCACACCTACTCACCCTTCCAGGAAGGATTGTTCTTATGAGATCACAATAATGTGACATTTTCATCATTTGGCACAGACATCTCAGGAGCACAGCTAGTGAGATTTTGTGTCAGAGAACTGCACCTTTAAATCGTAAACTCAACCTCTGAATCCTTGTCTAAACAAACTCTGCTCCTAGGGGAGATCTGCAGGGTTGATTGTAAATCTGAATGTAAGCATTTATATTACACAGAATAATATCCTTCAGACTTCCAGCATCTTCCTATTCATCTTTGAAAATCTCAGTCACAAAATATCTGACATCCTTTCTAACTGCAAATTGTATGGAGTGAAATAAATCTTTGGCATCTGTGAAATAATTAAACTGTTCTCCTGATTCACTTAATATATTTTAGATGACAAAAGGATTTTACAATGAAGAGTTCACAACAGATACTAATTTAAAGATAATTTTTCAATGGGGGACTTGGCTGTCTCATTTAGGCCAATTAGCATAAAATTGTTAAGTAGAACATTTATCTTAAAATTAATTACTTTGAACGATGTTTGTAGTGGTGGTGTTATTGCTAACATTGCCCATCCTTTCCCTGTTATGGGACTGTATTTTCAGTTGGCTGAAACTTTGCCAAAGCGTTGCTGGCATGGGGAGGCTTTCTGTTTTCCCTGACTCCCCAAGGCTGTATTTTTGAAAAGGCGTCGTTGCAGTTCTTCATCCGCTTCTGAGAAGGAGATAAGCAAAAAATATATTGACCAAATAAAAGCACTATTAGAGCTGCGTTATTGAACAAGTCTAGCATTTTCCTATGTTAGATAACAGAGTAGAAGAATGGCAGATGATGGTATCAGGTCTGCGCCACCTTTTTGGTGAGGGGTAGGAAGATAGTTACATTAACAACAGCGTTTGTGATCCAACCACATAGTCTGCCCAGTGGAAGACTGTCATCTTAGCTACTTGAAAATGTGGTTAGTATGGGTCTGGTATTAATGCGTTTTAAGCTGCACTCAAAAGGCAAAAGTAATAACAAAGAACTATTTCCTTTTGCCATCAAACACACACCTTAGATCTTTATTGGGGTTCAATTTTTGTTTCATTTTTCAGAGTAGAAAATGAAGTTTAATGTTGTTTCTTTTCTTTTGATTTCCTTAATTTAGAGCAGTAGTTTTCCATTTGAGTGGTGCACTCATGTGCTGAGACATATCAGCTGTCAGTTGAAACAAAGTTAAAATTTGAAATAATTTTTTTAAATGATTGTAATTTGATTAGAAGTTGCAATTATTTATGATACAGACCTCATAGTGGTTTTAGTAGGCTTTGTGAAAGAGTGTGTTATCTGAGATGAGGAGCTAAGGTTATTAGAATTGAAATTATTTTAATGGTAGCAGGTTCAAAAATCCGAATTTTAATGAAAAACTCTAATGTGCATAATGTGCCGATTTTAATAAATGCTTCCCAGTATATTATTTCTCAGTTTGCCTCCTTGAAAAATTAATTTATGTCCTCACAGAAATTCAGATCAAGGTAAAAAGCATTGTTCAGGTTTTTTTCTTGGCTTGGTGTAGGAGGAAATACATTAAGCCAAAGAATTTTGAAAGCTCTAATTGCTTCTGCTAGAGGAATGTTTTTTTTCTGGATTAATCTGTGCAATATAAAAATCAAATCAAACAAGGAAAAAAAAAAACCCGCTTGAAATCTATTCCTTCTTCTTGAAGGTGTAAACTCTTAGCAGTTTGAAACTTCAGGATATCCAGTAGCAAAAAATGTTTACATCAGTGGCTGAGTAGTTTAAGATTTTTAACTCTGTGTATTTCAATAGGTGTTCATGAGAAACAAGAAATTAAGAAAAAGAAAAATGAGAAAGGAGGATCAAGTAGTGCAACACATCTGCCAGCTGTGTCAGCTTCAAAACCTTCTGCTGATCAGATAAGGCAAAGCGTCAAACAGTCTCTTAAAGAAATTCTGATGAAAAGGTATAAATATATTATCAAATGAAAATATTAATTTGTGTTCATATTTTCTTTAAGAAAGATGGAGAAAAAAATACTATGTTTTTGAAAGTATTTGGTAATTTTTCCACTTCCTTTTATGTTCTCTCGCAGATTAACAGACTCCAATTTAAAAATTCCTGAGGAGAGAGCAGCAAAAGTTGCCACAAGGATAGAGAAAGAACTGTTTTCTTTCTTTCGTGACACTGACTCAAAGTATAAGAACAAATACAGAAGTTTAATGTTCAATCTAAAAGATCCCAAAAATAATGTATGTATTATTTGTGTGTAACACTTTACAAAAGCCATTCATTTGCAGTAGATTAAAGGAACAATCTTTTGTCTGAATACGTTATTAATCTTTTCACGATTTCCCCTCTTTTTCTAAATGTCTCCTCATCTCTCTGAGTTCAGTGTTTTTGTTCTCTTCTTGCACACGCAATATTCTCTCTGTTCATTTCTCCTTTTTAACGAATCATTTATTCTGCAACTCCTTGACCCTGCTCTGCTTTATAGTAGGTTTACAAAATGAAGTGTGGATATAGCTTGCTTCTTTACTATTGGTTTGTTCTTTTTCCTGTAGTCTTACTTCCTATGCTGCTTATGTTTTCATCCAGAAGCTTTTCACTGCACTTTTTCATACCCCGATTTCTCAAATTTGGTCTTCTCTCTGTTTAAAAAAAAAAAAAAAATCGTTACTAGACTACATCACTTTTATGCTTTCCAGGAGCCTACTTTTCAGCATCATAGTCATCATCCTAGAAACTCCTCTCACAGGCTTCTCTTGTTTGCCTGTACCGCTAAATTATGTTAGAATTTTTTCTGCTAAGAATTGGCTAAGTCAGTCAAGAAGCACAGAGATCTCTTAATGCTAGCTTCCTCCTGTGTAATACAGGAGATTTGCGCCTTAAAAAAAGAAGTTTGAATTACAGCTGTAGAAGGCATAATGAATTCATTTTCTCTTTTGGAGCAACAGTTAATTTTACATCCGATCATTAAGCATTAACAAATTTGTTTTCATATACACTCTGTTATATAGAATAAACAGTAGACTCTGGAATTAATTTTTTTTTTCTTAAAGAAAAAATTAGCAGCGCTTCCTGGAGTGTGAAATAATTATATGCAACACCTGATCTATGTAGCTGTAGGTACTGATATCAAGAGAAGAGCGTATTGTACGTTGCCTTTCTACTGTCTTTCCTACTTGACTATTACTAGGAGCCAGTTTCGTTTTGATAGCACTAGTTAACTTTTCTTCTTTCTTTTAGATATTATTTAAGAAAGTACTTAAAGGAGAAGTTACTCCAGATCATCTGATAAGAATGAGCCCAGAAGAACTGGCTTCCAAAGAACTGGCTGCTTGGAGACAAAGAGAAAACAGACATGTGAGATTGATCAACTTCTGCTTAGCTGGCCGCCTAAGAATATTTAACTTTTGTTTTCAGGTTGCATGTGTTTAGAAAGAGCAGAATGCGTGTTGCAGAAAGCAACTCTGACTAGTCAGGAGGACCCCTGTATTCTATTTAGTATTCAAAAAACAAAGAGAGGATGTTGGTGCAGAAGTTGAAGCAGCGTGGTAAATTCCTGCAAGACAGAAACCCTTGTATTTTCCCGTGTCACAGAGTTGTTTTGCTGCTCTTTCTTTCACCTCAAGACCGAAGACACCTCTGTTTCGCCTTTAAAGCAAGACTTTAAAGCTCCAACAGGAGCTTTAAACCAAAGAAACCAAATTCTTAGCGAGAGAGAGAGCTCTCTTCTGACAAACCAAGCCTAACTGGAGAAGAGTTAATAATAAAAATGTCTTCAGCTCTTGGAAAGTTAGAATTGCCAATTTAAGCTTAGAGTTGAAGATCTGCTTCATACTTTGTTTAATTTTAGGTGAAGTTTGACCTGTTGGGATTTGTGTATTTAAATTTGTTTTATAAAACTGCTAGACACTTGCAAAATAAGAATGCTTTTTTGTCCTCCACGATTTCCTAACTGCAGTCCTTTTCCTGTTGTTATATTTGCGGGTTTCCAAATTTTACTGTATTATCTGAAAGTACATATATGTAACGTGCTGTTTTTACAGACAATTGAAATGATTGAGAAAGAACAGAGAGAAGTTGAAAGAAGACCTATCACAAAAATCACTCACAAAGGGGAAATAGAAATAGAGAGTGAAACACCAATAAAAGAACAGGAAGAAGTTATGGAAATCCAGGTAAGAAAAGAAAAAGCAGCATATTTAGTTCATTAAAATTACATTATTTAAGCGATTTGTTTATAATACTGTTGTTAAGATCTGTATCTTAATTGTTTATTTTTGATACATTTTGAATTTAATTTTTCTTTTATCCTCATTGACTTTCACTTCTGAATTTGGGTTTTCTTTTGTTTGTTTTCTATGTTGTGTTCATGCCTGTCTGAATTCTAGCAATAGCAGAAAATATTCTAAATCTTACCTAAAAGAAACTTGGGAATATCAGTTCAGTACTTTAATTCATTTGTACTTTTTGTGATATCCTTTTAGAAAAATGAAAAATCGAGCTGAAGAGAGAATTTTATGCCTGAAAGGAAGAAAATATTGAAAAAAATTAAGCAATATGGATAGTAATATTAAGAATTTTAACAAAGGAAAAAGTTAACTGTAATGTGTTTGACTTTCCTTAGGAACCTAATATGGTGAAGTTGTTGGAGAAGTCAGAGGAAGCTGAAAAAGATAAAGAAGTAAATGAATCTGCATCTCCAGACACCACAAGTCAACACAAAAATCATCTCTTTGATCTGAATTGCAAAATCTGCATAGGTAATTTTGAAAAGCATATTAAAATAAATATATCACAGTTGTATAGTGTTTTTCAATCATAAATCTCAGTATACCTCAATAATGTAAACAGATGTTTTTGTCTCCAGTTTACAGACTAGGATGTGGAAGCAGTATGCTCTTTTATTATTTACAAAAAGAGTCAATTTTAAAATGATAGGCTATTGGCATAAAGATGTCATCTATTTAAAAAAAAAAAAAAAAAAAAAAAAAAGACTGCAGACAGAGAAAGAAACCCTCTAAATGGGTGCTATAATCCTGCTGTATTTACTTCCACATGTCTTTATCCTATTCAACTGCAATGGCAATATGCTGTATTTTTCACTGCAACCTCCATGTCTTCAGAGAAAATCCACTTTTTTCTTTAATTAAAAATAAATATCCCTCCAATTCATTCTCTCTAGGCCGAATGGCGCCACCTACTGATGATCTTTCTGCGAAAAAAGTGAAAGTGTCTGTTGGAGTTGCACGTAAACAGTCAGACAATGAAGCAGAAAGCATTGCAGATGCACTTTCTTCAACATCAAGTATTTTAGCTTCAGAATTATTGGAAGAGGATAAACAAGACTTATCAAAGTCGTCATTCTCATCTCTCCCAAGGTAATAAAAAACTGTGGAAGTATTTTTAAGTGAAAGATAATATTCCTCTCATTAATCTATTGTGAGAAAAATTCAAATTTTTTTATGGCATTTCATAATCCCCTTGTGTACTTGAAGTTGCACAGCTCTTAGGAATGGGGTTATTTGCTGGAGTAAATCATGCTGTGCATTTGTGTAAATAATATCGCTTGTATTGCTGTGATTACTGTCTTAATTCTCACGTTTCCCTTTGGGCAAAATAAGCTGCCTTACGTTTGCTGGTGCAGAGATGCTTATAAATAATGACATATGGGTTCATATTAAGAAGGTCAGAATTAAGATTTCATATGTCATCATGCTATTAAGGAACATGGTATGTACAGTGTTGCAATTGAATGAGTGTATGTGTGTGTGTATGTGCATGTGTCTGTTTGTATCTATATATGTGTACATATGAAGTTAGGTAATTAAATGTCTGTATTCCAGACATGTAAAAGATTGATTAATCAGGCTAGTTTCAAATCTCAAAACAATACTTTTCTAGAAAAGACAATCATAAACACTGAAAAGTGTAGCATTTATTTTTTACTCTTTATCAATCAATGTCTATTTGTATTGACCCAATTACTCCTTAAAAATGTTGCCCCAAATTAACTGTTACGCAGTACCGTGGAGCTGATGCCATGCAGTTAGCACTAATGTCCACAGTCTATGTCAAGGAGGTCAAGGTGGCTGCACTGGAGATCTTTTCAGTGTGAAAAGCTGGAACTGAGAGGGGGACTTCCTTCTTCCTCGTTTTACTTTGTTCTTCGCTGGTGTTTTATGCTCACTGTACCCTCCGCAGAAAGAAAAGAGAAACAAGGACGATCTCATCTGTTCCCGACACAGTTTATCAGATTTTTACGGTTGCTCTGGTTTTGCCAGGCATCCTTTCTGCTCATTCTGCAGGATTATTCTGGTTCTACCAGACCTCTCTCCTGCCTGCCTTGTTTCCTTTGTTGTTGTCTTGCAGATTTTACTATTGTTTACATATGTTTCCTGTACCCCATTTATGAAACTAAGCCAGGAGTCTTTATTTGCAATTACAGATTATACGCTTAACTGTGTTAAATAAATGATTACGTTCAATTGCCTGCGTTAATGTGCTTCTGTGTCTATTCAAGGCAAGCAAATACTCGTTACATCTTGTTTAGTATGTTCCTATGTTATGGAACAGGCAACAGGCCTTTGCTTTAGCTACAGTAGTTTCTGGCACAAATGTGTTTTAAAGAATGGTGGAGTTAGAATAATATTGAATGCAATATATTACCGTATCCACTCTGCAGTGCCATTAGCGTTTGTGTCCATTTTAATAGCCTTTAATAACTCTTAGAATGGGGAAATTTTCCATGCTTAAAGGATGCATTACTGAGCTGATGTGCTCTGTTTCACTGGAAAATGAGAAATACAGTTGTCTGTCTGGCTGTCTGTTGTCCATACTTGAACCGCAAGTAGGTTCAACTGAAAAGGAAAGTTCTTAATCAGACATAATTTCTTTTACAGGAGATCATGGCGTACATGATCTTAACGTTATTATATATAATGTTTTAGACAAAGTTTTTGTTTTGTCTTTGTCGTTTTTAGATCAGAAACACCTGGTACTGTGGAAAGTGAAACACTGTTTCTGGCACGCCTGAATTTCATCTGGAAGGGTTTTATCAATATGCCTTCTGTGGCAAAGTTTGTTATTAAGGCCTACCCAGTCTCTGGCTCTTTTGAGTATTTAACGGAGGTATTTATATTTACTGTAAAGAATGAACAGTTCATTTATTAAATTGAATCACTAATTTGTTTACCTTATGGACTAGTAATAGTATAATGATGAAAAGCAGTGAAGCATGATGCTGAGTAAAGTACTTGTGGGCTGAAATAGGTTAGGTAGGGTTTATGTATTTAGTACTCAAGTATGTTTCGGTATACAAATGGACCCTTGATTCATCAGGTTTTAAGTTCTCTGTTGTCTTTCAGGATGTCTTGCTCTTGTGTGTTTTGAGGAGAGCAGCAGTATTTCCAGAGCTGCTTTTATGAAGGTTTAGTTGTGTTTAGTTTATCATGGACCGTCTTCTGTAGTATAGGAGTAAAAGGGAAAGGTGGGACAGAATTTGCCATCAAAATAACCATCGTTGTAGCATCCATTTCCTGAATTAGAGATGAGAAAATGATAGCTGTTTTGAACTCAAAGCATTAAATGAGCCAATATATGTGAGGTTTTGGGTTTTTTTTTCTCCTCTCAAGGGAAAAGTGTCCATGCTGGTGGTTGCTGTTGACAGTGCAAGTTATCTTCTACAATAGAAAACTATATAACTCTTAACTCCTGTATAACAGGAGTTTTATCTTTTTCTAACCTGGTGGCAATTTCATCTTAATTTTCAGTTATAAGACTGAATTGACCTTAGGGGGAAAAAAAAAAAAAAAAAGGTTTATGTGGTGTTCTCACAATCTGGGAGGCAGGAAAAGGATGTGAGTCTTTAAGAGTTGTCTTTGTGAGATGACATAAAGATCAAAGAGGTCACAGGGCTCAGTGTTACTTCTCACCGGTGACATAGGATGCGTCAGCTTTCTAATTAGAGTTAGGTCTTCTATTAATGTGATTTTATTTACTTTGCTATAAATAGTCAGTGAAATGCAGGGCATACAGTACTCTTTAGTACTAAAGGATTATTTTACAAACGTAATGTTCTTTACATTAACTCTTCTGCTTTATTTCAAAAAACTATTTTCTTCTAAGGTATTACTAAATGATTCTGGAAGTCTGCCTATGTCGCTTGTGAATAATGAACTTGATAGCGTCCAAGAACAAATCAGTGCCTATATATACGCGTGTGTGTAGGTTATGTTTTTCCCTTGTGATTAAGATTTTAAAATAGTTCGTTTTATTTCTTGATAGGCTTAGGACTCTCACAGCAGTTCTTAAGTATCTTACAGATACTTAAGCAATTACAGAGCAAAGTAACAGTACATTTGCAGTTAATGTTACTGGAGTAAATAACTGTCGGGGAAGGTTAGAGGGAATAGTATTGAGTGATAACTAATTTATTACAAGTTGTTGACTTCATACTGAAAATCCTAATTTAAGCATCCAAAATTTAATGTGAATTCATTTATTTCTTTCTACTGCTGTAAATTCTACTGACACTTTAAAATCTATAATTCCAGAACTGTAAGAATTAAGTATATTCTGAATATATGAAATAGATAGCAGATTTTTATCATTCTTTCTCATAGGATTTACCTGATAGTATTCAAGTAGGTGGCAGGATATCTCCTCACACTGTCTGGGAGTATGTAGAAAAAATCAAAGCTTCAGGGACCAAGGTAAGAAATTTTACATATTGAATGCTTAATATTTAACACACTTCCTGTTCACCCTAAAGATCTTTTTCTCCTGGAACGTTTGCAAAATACAAAACAATTTGAGGATAACTGATGGTTCTGTTGAATGGGGTAGATGGCAGCTAGTGGCATTCATTCTTTCTGTTGAACCATAATGTTTCACTTTGACAGTATTTATATTCCTTTGAAACAGTAATTCACTAGGTATATTTGAACCCACTTCCCACGTGTTGAGTGTTGCATTCAATTTCTGGACTGTTTCAGTATGGAAGACCACCTTGGTGGCCCTCTGCTGGACTTGTTTCACTGTGTGTGTGTGTCTGTCTTGTACTGGGGAGCCCTAAGCTAGTTGCAGTTCTCCAGATGTGGTCTCACAAGCGCTGAACGGAAGGGACTAATCATCTCCCTTGACTTGGTGGCTAGTCTGGTTGTAATAAGCAGGATATAGTTGGCCGCCTTTACAGCAAAGACCACTGCTCATTCACATACAACTCGTCTGTCTGGACCCCCAGCTCCTTTCATGCTGAGCTGCTTTCTCAGCAGCTGCAGCGTGCTCTGGGGCATGGGGTTAGTCCATCTCAGGGGCAAGATTTTGCATTTACCATTTGAACTTAATGGGCTCCGGTCAGCCATTTTCTGCAGTTTGCTGAAGTCCCCCTGAATAGCAGCCCTGCCCTCCAGCATTTCGGCCACTGTCTCCAGTCAGCTATAATCTCAAACTTGCTGAGAGCCATCTGTCCCATCTTTCAGGTAGTAAAGATGTTAAATGGCATCAGTCCCAGCATCGACCCCAGAGATGCAGCACTACTAACCAGCTGCTAGCTGGTTGCAGCCCTTTGGGGTCTGGTTGTCCATCCAGTTGTCTCTTTGTCTTATAGTCTATCCATTCAAACCGATTTTGCCAGTTTGGCTATAAGGACACTACGTGTTAAAGGCCTTGCTAAGCTGAAGGAAAACAACATTCACTGTGTTCTGCTTGTCCACAGAGCCAGTCATCTTATGACAGAAAGAGGCTAGTCAGGCACAACTTGACCTTGGTAAGGTCACCATCTTTTCCTTCAGGTGTTTGCAAATGGCTTCAAGGAGGATTTGCTCTGTGATGGTTCCTAAGTGAGGTGAGGCTGACAGGTCTTTAGTTCCCTGCATCTTCCTCCTTGCTTTTGCTGGAGGAGGACATGATGTTTGTTTTCTTGAGTCACCAGGAATCTCCTCTGATTGCCAGGATCTTTCAAAGATTATCGGTGGAGAGCAACCTCACAGTGGCATTGGCTGGCCAGCTGCCTCAGCACTCTGGGCTGCCTCTCCTCTGGTCTCCTGGCCTTGTGTATGTGTAGGTGTAGTTGGCCAAAGCGCTCCCAAACTCTTCCTCTGCCACAGCTCATGCTCCGCTTCCCCAGACTCTGCTACTAGGCCCGGGGACCTGGGAGGCCTGAGCAGGTCCTTTGCCAGTAAAGACCAGGGCAAAGGCGGCTTTGAGGATCTTGCTTTTTCCCATGTCCTTTGTCGCTAGGTCCCTGCTCCCTTGAGGAGTGCCCTCCCATTTTCCTTAGCCTTCTTGTTGCGATTCACTCATGGAAGCCTTTCTTGTTTCCCTTCACAGACCTTGCCAGTTTTGTCTCCTACTGTGTTTTGACGCTTAAGTCCGTCCCTGTGCCCTCAGGCAGTGTCTCTGTGTTCCTTGCTGGGTAGGCCATCCCTGCTTCCCCTGTCTCTGTGCTTCCTTCTGTGTGTTTGGGCTGATTTCCTTGTCTGTCCATGCTATCTCATGCTAATCCCTACACATTATAATGGACCATCTCATCTTGTCCTTTGAAGATCTGCAATAGTTCATAGAACACTTTACCTTATGAGGCAGTATCTCAGGGGTTCCTACCAAGAAATCTCTGAAAATGCTGCTCTCCTGATGTTTAGGGTGTAACTGGATTGCTTGTCTTGCTCAGTTGTTTCATGACTGCGTGCTCTGCAGTCTCATGGTTGCTGCAGCTGTCCCCATAAGTTAGCTTGTCGATCACCTGCATCAAGAAATGGTCTTCAGCACTCCAGAAAATGTCTGTATTGCTGACACCTTGCCACCTTGTCCGTCCTGCTGATATTGGGGTGGGTTAGGTCCCCTCAGGAATACCAGCTCTGAAATCGTGAGGCTTCCTCCAGTTGTCGAAAAAAGGTTTCATCTCTTCTGTTATCTTGATTGGGCAGTCTGTAGCAGACAGCCACCACAACATCACCTGTGTTGGTTTGACCTCTAATTCTGGGGTCTGTGAAGTAAGCCTTCTGGGCTTACTGGGGTCTGTGGCGTACTGAAGCAAGATATGTAGAGTCAATGTACCAGCTTATTGGTTGTCTAGGCTTTCAGTGCATGTTTGCTCCTCTGCTGGCTTCTCCTTCACATGTAATGATGATATGCCTTCTTTTAGCTAGTGAATGTAATGATCGTTAAGGAGTGATTTCAGGTACGTGATGCAGTGAGATATAGGCACTGGTTTCTAGTTTTGTGACTTGAGGCAAACAGGCCAACTCCAGTAAATAACTTTCAACTGAGAACAGACTGAGATTTTACTTCAAACCATTTTGTATTAGCTAAAGACCTAATAGTAATTAGCTTTCAAAGGTAGATCTGATTTCCGTTAGCTTTATATTCTCAAGGCTAGCTATCTTTGCTTTAAAAAAAAAAAAACAAAAAACAAAAAAACTAGGAGACTTATTTATGGAGATAAGCTAAATTCTCACTTATTTCTTCCACAAAGTTTAAGAATATCCTCTCTAGACATCTGTTTGATTTAAAAGGCTAGTGCATGCTCATTGCTGTTCTTGCAGAGTAAGACTCTGTCCTAAGTGTTACTAAGGTTGGTATGTTGAGACGGTATTATGAGATGTGGCTAAATTAACAAGAAATCTTAGGATGGGGAGACTTCAGGAGATGTGTTCTGGAACAGTAATTCTACCTTCTCTTGAAAAGGTACAGTAAGCTTGGGCCCTGCCTACTTGGCTATATTCAGGAGGGAAGGAGTTTTCGTTGTCCCAGTGAAGGTCCACATAGCTGATTTTCTGTGATGAAATGTATAAATAGTGTAGGTCTAAAATCTGTGAAAGACCATTTGGGGGTCTGAATAAATTTTTTTTTTTTTTTTGAGCTTGAGTGTCTCTTACTACTTTTTTTTTTTTTTTTTTGATTTGCTGCCAAGGCCAATATTTCAAGTTCCTGTATTCACCCTGAGTTGCATAGAATTCAGAAGCTTCTGCCTAAGAAGGCTTACTTCACAAATGCCTAACCTGCATTGGTTGGGCTTCACAAACAGCTGTACTGCTCAGCCTGGGACTTCTCCAAGCTTATGTGCTTAGGCATTTGCAAAAACACTGAAACCTGATGTGGTAGATATTTTGTTCCCTGAGTCATAGTTCAGAATTTAGGTGGTGAACTACCTAAATTCATTCTGAGGTTTTAGTAGCCATTTAATGCACAATACTTTCCTACAATGAAGTACCTTTCTCTAATTTCTGAAATGGGCAACAACTGTGATTTAAAGCAGAAATATAAGATAATATTACTTGATAAGATTACATTACTTGATTTATGATGTGATGATGCTGTATGATATTTGAGTCTAAAAAAATGCATTATCTTATATTAATGTCACTGTACAGAAGTAAACTGCTATTATTTGAAGTCATTGGAAAATGCATACTTCATTCCTTGTGTATCTAATTCTGGGCTTTTGGATACTGGTCTTTCTCTATTATTAATTGGTAACTTAGACTTGATAGACTGTACAAAATAACACTTTCTAATAATGTTAATGATGGGGTGGGAATAATTGCTTGGAAGCTGGCATTCTTCTGTAAAAACTTCTTATTTAGCAAGCTAATAAAAAGTTGCCTTCTTTGTCGTACACTGTAATGATTCCTTTGTTTTATGATGAAAGCTTCTCACTTATTTGCTCCATTTTTCATGATTCTTTTTGTCCTTCTGTCTTTTCCTTCTCCCTCCTCTGTTCTCTGCATTTTTAGAGAGGTATCTTCTCCTCCTCTTTGAACTGTACTTCTAAATGAAAAGCAATCCCTAAAACAATTAGAATTTCATAATAATGTATATGTAACCATCTCTTTTTTTTCTTCTCTGTTTGTAAACAGGAAATCTGTGTAGTTCGCTTTACCCCTGTAACTGAAGAGGATCAGATTTCCTATGCTTTGTTGTTTGCCTACTTCAGCAGTAGAAAACGTTATGGTGTAGCTGCCAATAACATGAAGCAAGTGAAAGATTTGTATCTCATCCCATTGGGTTCTTCAGATAAAGTTCCACATCATCTTGTGCCTTTTGATGGGCCTGGTAGGTACAGCATGGAATTTGGAACTTCGTTATTATAACACTCCCTAAAAGTATAATAGAAATTTAAAAGAAAAAGAATTTTATAAAATTATAGTTAATGCTTTTGTGAAAAATGCCAAGATAGTCTATTCAAATATGTCATGAATATTTCTTAGTGCTATATTAGTTTCTTTTAAAAGTATTAATTTCCAATTGTAAGATTATTTTGATGCTTTAAAAAAAAAATACCATTGCAGAAAAAATACTGAGTAACTTTGTTTTGTTTAGTATATTCTTCCTCTAACCTCGGTGTTACAATCGCAGTAAATTCAGTGATGCAAGTGACCTGTGATAGTAGTAATACAGAATTCCGTATAGATTTTGTGCCTTAAAAATAGTATTTTTCATTATTTGATATGTACTTACTCTTCACTAATTTATTGTTTTCCTTTAGTCTTCCAAACTAAAAAAAAAAAAAATCCAGGAAACCTTAAAAGCAGATGGACAAAGAAGAAATGATCCTGAAATGGCTCTCAGTTGTTCTGCTACAGCTGGGTTCTTCTATACCAATTTATTTTGGTTGTAAATATTTGTGGATGATTTTTCCTTTTGCAGTAGTCAGGGATGAAACTAAGAGGGATAAGATACAGCAAAGGGAGGTAGAGAGAATTTGGCAATTGAAGGGAATGAGAACTAGGAGTAGGTAAAGCTGAAAGGGAAATCTTTAGATATAAAATACGAAAAAGGTAGGAAGTAGATTCATTGTGGATGGTGCAGCACTTCACATAGTTTATTTCCAACAGACCCTTTTTGAAGGCAGTCCAGTTAATGGAAATTTCTCTTGGGGTATTGTCCAGGTCAAATGCACTGATAGTCTTCTGTATTTCTTTGAGTCCTTTAGAAGAGCATCTGGTGAAATGACAGAATACTCATCAGGACTTACCAATACTTACCTGGCTCTGCTTTGTATGCTGGAGCATTTTTAGAGCATTTCTGCACATAAAGAAATCAAAATTACCCTGTACTAAGTAGCTCACTTTGAAGAATTCGGTTGTGTGTTGCTTGCTGCCAGGATGGAGGCACAGGCCCTGTAGGTCCCATTCTATTCTGAACAGCTTCAACTTGGGCCATTCAAAAAATAGTAAAAATATTTTTATATTGACTGACAAAGCACCACCTAAATTTACATTCATATGGCCATAATCATCTACAGGGAAAATAAAATTGTGGAAGAGCTTTATTTCACGTGGGAATTATCTGTGCAGTAGAGAAACTCTCCATTTGTGACTTATTGACTCTTGTGTCCCTTTCTGTAGTAATAGATCTGGCTTTCTGGGAAGTTGAAAAATTTTCAAATCATTATTAATTTTAAAGTATTTACTTGATTTTACATGCCTTTAAATAAAGAGATTGACCTTCTTTTCCATTTTTATCTAGATCTTTTTAATTGTTTTCCTTTTTAGGTAACTTATTTGTATTAAAAATCTACAAAAATGACATTTTGGTACTGCTCAATGCGATGTATCACTTGGATGAGCTGAGGATAAACTTACGTTATCATGTGCTGGATTCAGCTCAGTAGGACAAGGCCACCATTTGGAAGTGGGATGGGGAGAGGGTTGTTGTCCTCACATCCCACCCCAGGAATCTAAATTATTCAGAGCAAAATACATAATGAACAAATTTACCTCTTGGGAGATAGACAATACTATACCTTGAAACACAGTGCCTTCCTGGAATGAGGAAAGCATTTTGCAAAGTCATTCTAAGTAAACCTTTGAAGAAATATGTCTAACACAAATTGATCAGGAGACTGTGCAGCTACCAGTATGCTGTTAAAATTCTTTTGTTTTTTTTCCCCTCGTGTTTTGCTACCACTGTATTGGCAGATTATAGCTATCTTAGTCTAACATGGCGTTTAATTTTTAATTTTTTTTAAGTGAATAGAAGTAAACTGAATTGTATTCTGTATTTCGAAGTTATAGTGGGATGATAACATACTTAAAGCAATTTCAGTTTGCAGTTCTTGAAGTCATAACTTCTATGCTGGAATTACAGTTTTGATTTTTCATTACAAAACATTTAAATAGTATTGTAGTTTTTTTGCTGCATGTTGTTGTCTTGCTCACTTTACTCAGAAAACGTGTAGTGTTCTATAATCTTACTGTAGTGTAGTACCTCACTATGGTTTGTTCCAGTTATTGATGGAGATTTCAAATTTGGAGTTAACACCATAAAATTATTACTCTTAAAAATATTATAGAAATCATGTGAGTTTTTAAAATGATTGCTTTAACCAAAATGGAAATAGACAATTAATTGCTATTGTGACTTTGTACAGGGATTGAAGTGCATCGACCAAATCTTCTACTGGGATTGATAATTCGCCAGAAAATGAAGAGACAGATTACCGCTGTTGCAAGCGTTAGTAGTAGCTTTGCAGATGAAGTTCCTGAAAGTACCTTGAGTAGCTTGCCACCAGAGAAGAAAAGCAAGCCAAACAAACCTGAAGTCTCTCATAATGAATTGGCATTAGAAGAAGAAGAAGAAAATGATTTTTTTAATTCCTTCACAACTGTGCTACACAAGCAGAGAAATAAATCTCAGCAGTCTAATATAGAAGATGTTCCTGCAGTTGTTGAACCTTTAGTGGAAAGTACCAAACATGAACCACCGAAGCCTCTCCGATTCCTTCCTGGAGTCCTGGTTGGATGGGAAAATCAGCCTTCTACTCTGGAGCTAGCAAATAAACCACTGCCAGTGGATGATATTCTTCAAAGCCTGTTGGGTACTACAGGGCAGGTATATGAACACAGTAAGTCAGAAGTGAGTCCCAGCGAAGACATACCATTGTTAAATGAGCAAGCAACTTTAAAAGAAGAAGACATGGATGTTGCTGATGTACCTGCTGAAGCGAGTGAAACAAAGGCTAGCTTGGATGGTGTACAGGAATCCACTGATGCTACTGTAACAGCGGATGCAGCAGCTGTAGGCACCTCAAGTTCTGCAAGAAGTGCTGGAACTTTGATAGGCCTTAGTCTGAAGGGAAAACCTCCAGATGTTTCCACAGAAGCGTTTTTAGCAAACTTATCTGCCCAGTCACAGAATAAAGAAACTGAAGAAAGTAAAGAAAATGATCCGAAGTGGCAATTACACGACAAGGAGAATGTTGCACAGGAAATCAGAAGGACCACAACTTCTAGCTTTTCTTCTTCCTCATCAAACGCAGGAAAAAAAAGCAGTGAGAACAATGTTAATGTAGGCTCTGCTGAAGGTACAACTGCTAATACTTCTAAATCTCCGCCATTTATTAATCTCAAAAGAGACCCACGACAGGCAGCTGGACGAAGCCAACAGACTAATGCTTCAGAAAGCAAGGAAGGAGATGGCAGCAGAAATGAAGACCGACAAAATGTTTCAGGAAATGACCAAATGGAATTAGAGAATAAGCAGCCTTCTGGAGAAAAGGGCTTAAACCTATATCAAGGTGATGCACAAGCAAATGAGATGCAGTATAGTTCAACTGCAACAAAAGCAGATAATGTATGTGCATCACAAGCAGAAGATACCAAGAACTTGCAGGAAGATAGCTTGATGCAAAACATTGAAACGGTGAACTCATTTAGAAGAGGACCAGCAGCAACTTCATCTCATTTTGAAACAGAAAATTCTTCTCGTTCTGAATTTATTTCCAAAGGCCCAAGCCCTATTACAAGTGGCAGCTTCTCATCTGTTAGACCTCCACAGCACAATTTTCAGCATCCTAAATCTAATCCACCTGGATTTCAGTTTCAGACTCCTGCACCTCATAACTTTCCTCCACAAAACAGCCCTATGTTTGGGTTTCCTCCTCATTTACCGCCTCCACTTCTTCCTCCTCCAGGCTTTGGCTATTCTCAAAATGCGATGATGCCATGGCCACCTGTAGTTCATTTATCAGGTCAGCCACCACACTATGCCGGACCCATTGCACAAGGGCTACCAGTGGCTCACAAACAATCAAGATTTTTGGGGCCAGAAAATTTTTTTCAGAATAAAGACAGCAGGAGACCAGAAAGACGTCATAGTGACCCTTGGGGCAGACAAGAACAGCATTTGGACAGAGGGTTCAGCAGAGTTAAAAATGATCAACACAGACAAAGGTTCTATAGTGAATCCCATCACCAAAAGAAAGACAGACACGACAAAGAGTGGAACAATGAAAAATACTGGGAGCAAGATTCTGAAAGAAATAGGCGCAGAGACAGGAACCAGGAAAAAGAGAGAGAGAGGAAGAATAGAGAGGAAGGACATAGAGACAAAGAAAGATTGCGACCTCCGCACAATGATAGGGGTTCTGATGGAAAATGCCCCAGAGAGACTAGAAATCCAGAAAAAAAGACCGATAAGCCTAAAAGTGAAGAACAGGCTCATGAAAAGGATAAAGAGAGGGAGAAAAGTAGAGAGAAACATAGAGAACGAGAAAGTGAAAAGAACAGAGATAGGCATAGGGACCACAGTGACAGAGCTAAAAGCAAAAGGTAAAAAGATGCAGGCAGTCTTTCAAAATCCTATTTAAATAAACTGTTAGAGTAATGTCATAAAACTTTGTATAAAAAAAAAAAAAAGCCTGCTAGGATTGTGCCATCTTTTTTTATTCAGTGTTGGTGTTTTGCAGAAACAAGTCTGTGTTTTGGTACCAATCACTGTACCAATACTCATCCTTTTTTTCATTATACCAACTATCACTAGAAGTAGGAGTTTAATATTTTTAAAAATTTTACATTGCTGTATATTCAAAATTTTAAAGATTTCTTTTATTAATATGCAATAAAGGCTTAGAAATTTTCTTAGCTGATGAAGTTGGCTTTAGTCAAGTATGCAAATAGTTGCTGCCTTTGGTAATTTGTGCTCTCTTCTGTTTTAAGATGCTCTGATAATTTTAAAGGTGAATTTCATAAATAACCTTCTTTTTAAATTGCACTGTTTTTAAAGACTGTAGCAGAGCCTCAGAATCCACACACGTTACAACAAAATATAATATCCTCGGTGGTGTGAAGAGTTCTTTTTAAATTATTCAGTAGTACAATAAAATAATTCAAGCATATTTCGTTAGTTTTTCAAGTATTTCCTAGGCATCTGAAGCAGTTTGTGACCAGAAATCGGAAGGCTGACCTGCTCGAATGTTATTGCTTTAAACTGCACTTGTTTTAATGAGAAAACATTTTTAAACTAAATTCTTCAAAATATGATTTGTAGTAGTCAGTCATTTTTCCCATCCTTTTCCATGCTTCAAAAACTTGAATACCTAAGCTTGTACATTACTTTGTGTTTTACTATCCTTTTTACTGTAAAATGTAAATATTTTAAGGGATATTTTGATTCTAAAACGATAAAACTTTCTCACATACTGTGTGTGTTTGATTTCATAGATGTGAAACAGTAGGCTAAATTAGTATAGTAAGCTGAGCTAGGTGTTTTGGGGGGAGGAGAGGGAGGAGCAGAAAAAGGTGGGGGCAGAGTGTTTGTACATTGGGGCTTTCAGTAAGTTCAGATTTTGTAGTGACTGACATCCACTGATTAAAAAAACAAACAAACAAAAAACCCCCCCAAAACAAAAACAAGCCCCAAATCTATTCTTACACTTTTTCTTCAAATACACTGTTTGTTTTGTTGCGTCTTTTTAAAGACAACAAAAATATTCCACCCCTGGATTTTGAGATTTACGGTACTATTTTTTGGTTGTCTGTTTTTATTTTGAGAACCTTATCTTATGTATGGATGTAGCATTTTGCACTTGGCTGTAGAAAAGCTGCTGCTTTCCGAGAAGATCTTCCCACTTTAACAGGCTAATTGTTACTGTTTTAAATTGTGAATATATTTAAAAGTCACATTTCATTTGGAGATACTGAACATAGCTTTATAGCCAAATTGGCTAAAATTAACATCAGAAAACTTGCACTAAATAAAGGTGGCAGAGTGGACTTTACTCAGTAATGTTTCTTAGGCTCCTAGTTCGGATGGCTGATAAGAAAAACCCTCAGTTCATTAGAAATTAGAAGCAATATTTGAACTTCTGAATTACTTGTAGCATGACAAAATGATACAATTAAATTAGCCTGCTCCAAATGAATTCCACGATCTGTGTAGCAGTAGTGCTATTGATTATGTCTGGTACTAATATGCACGTGTTGTGCTGCTTAAATATTTACACCAGGGTTCTTTAGATACAAAAGTGCACAGGAGATGTAAATTTGGTACCATTTTATGTGGAATCTGGTTATTTGTAATGACACTTGTTGGATTTATTTGAAATGATGTATATTACTGTTCAGCCACTTTAAGAACTAAAACTTAGAACTAACAGGCTCATCTGGAGACCTCCAGAAGATCCTTAAAAGAACCTTTAATCTTTCTATTGACTCTGTGGGGAAGGTAGGGAATTACTTTGGGAGGACTGCATTGTGTAAGTTAGGTATCCACAACAGTGGACTGAATCCTATCCTTGATGGTTTGTGTAGCTTAGATTTAATATGATTTGAGATGGACTAATTGTTTTGCTGTTGGAGTAAGTTTTTAAGTAAACTCTTACAAGCAGAGCTACTAAGTTTTTGTTGGGGGGGGGGGGGGGTTGTTTTTTGGGTTTTTTTTTTTTTGGCCTGTCCCAAAGTAGCCTCCTCCCAGTCCATGGTTACTCGCAAATCTCAAATTTGCGTGCATTTGTGCTCTAGTGATAACACTGGTAGCAGTGAAAATTGCATCTACCTATATCGAAGAGATAAGAGTGCCCTTGGTCAGAATTACCAGAAATATTTTGTTTAGAAAGAAAGCGTAGACATTTTCAAAGTTTTACGAGTGCTTAACTACCTGGCTGTTGTATTTAGAACCTTACGAGTGCCAGAGCAAAACAGCTCTTCAAAGACAATTTTGTCAAGATTTTAAATTAACAAGCAGAAACAGTTTTCCAGAGCTTGGTCTGGAATCCAAGTTGATCTAATGGGGAATAAATCTCCTTTCTACAGGAATAAAGGGTTTTGTCCCCTCTGTTGCCTTCAGCCACTCTCCCTCCAGCACTAGTGTTAGCTGGAAATGCTCTCATTGTTACTTGCTTTACACTGAATCACTGCTCAGCAAATAGACCGCAAAAAGCGGTGTGCACTGGTGGGGAACTGGCTGTACACCAGGAACCCCAGAGAGAAAAAGGATAGATCCAAAACATGCTTCCTTCCCAAGCGTATGGCCATAAAAGGCCTTTCTAAGAGGAAGACTCGGCAGCCAGCTCACAGACAAGATGAAGGCCAGTGGGCTTCGTGAGCTGCTGCTGTCTGCCGGGAAGTGGGTAGGGAGGTCACAGCAGCAAGCCTATCACTTGAGGGCTCAAAGAAGCTTATGAGGATAGAAGGCACCTCATAAAGATTGGGTTGGGTTATTAAAACATCTCGGGGTAGTTTCATCACCCTGCCTCAATTAACCTTTTGAGTCTTCTTTAACTGACTGTTGGCAACAAATTCATAACCACACACAAACTATGGTTAAGTGGAAAGTAATATGTGTCACCTGGTCTTTTCTATACCTACAGCGTCTGCTCCTGATTCGCTTTATGTGAAGAAAAGGATTAGTTACTTGTTCCTGATCTGTATCCACTGAGGACTTACTCTGGGAGAATTTCCATGCAGCAACTTGATGGTTAAGAATGTGCTTTTGAGCAATAATAAAGTAAAAAAGGAATAGAAATCCATCACTATTATTTTAAGTATTTTATTTATACAGTAAGTCAGCAGGCAAAATAAGAAATGTAAATGTCATCTTAGATCTTGTGTTTCAGCACATGAAAATATAACTGATTTCTCATAGTTATTTTTATTGATCACTAAAGTGTAGACTATCACTGGGCTTTTTCAGAAGGAATAGAATTTGTGCGTTCATGTACTGAAGAGCTCTCTTTGCTTTTGAGATTATGAACTGACGAAAAATGTGGTCATGGAAATTCAATTTACTGAGGCTAAAACCTTTGTATAGTAAAGTTTCAAAATGTTGGGGGGATATAAAACGTGGGGGGAAGTGTTCAAATATTCAGACAGGGTCGACCTCTGCTGGAGGACAGCAGCAGGCAAATATTTTTTATATCTGTACAGTAATTAATTAAAATACCTTTTTTTGACAAGTGGCATTAGGTAAAATGCAAGTTCATTTTAGTTATTCTACTTGCAATCTATTCCACCTGCAATCAAAAAGAGAAACTGGGAAAAGAATAATCTATTTCTTTATTTAAAAAATAATAATAAAGAAAATTAGGATTCTATCAAGTAATGTTACAAGGGGAAAACTTTCAGAAGGCCAAAGGAAAATCCAGCCAGCCCCTCTTTTCTTAATCACAGAAAATGAATATTCTCTTAAGCCATTTTTCATCTTTAGAAAAATGTAACATTTTTGTCATAATGATATGCTTTTGACATAACGCAGTGCCAGTATCTAGGCTAGCTTCTCAGTGTGGCCAGTGAGCCAGGCAGAGAACTGTTCTGCAACTACACTGGTTTCAGTATTTGAAGTCGTTCCCTGTTCAGCCTTTCTCTTCCAAAATTATAAAAGAGAAGTAATGCATTTTAATAAAACGTAGAGTTTTGATGAAACAGGTAAGCTGTCTGTTCTCATAAAGTCAAAAAAATTAATACTAGATTGATGGTTGTTTTTCTAAGCTAATTGCTACCTATTTATCTGTTTACAAAACTATTTCCAGCACAATAAACCAAAAAAAAATCAGGCTTTTCTGTTATTTTAAAGTAAATATTAAAAGCTATCTGTAAGTAATTATATGAGTTAAAGTAAAATGTTTGACCATTTTTTGTATATGCTATTAATCTACAACATTAAAAAAAAAGAAAAGGAATTGTAGTGGAGGGTCGGTATTACTAAGTGCTTTCTACATTGGTTCCTTAATCTTACACTGCCAGCTATCCACAAGAGACAGGAGGAAAAGGAAATTCATCTAATTACATCACTTTTTTAAAAGTTTAAATCAGATTTCCAACTAATTTCTGTCATCTCCATTATAAATGTTATAACCTTCTGCTTTCATTAGCTGAATCTTTTCAGAATCTTGGAAGAGCACAACATCTTTAATTCTACCAATGAATTCCTGCTGAAAAAGCCCTGCAGTGACTATATTTACTTCTCTGCCAATTTCAAACCCACCAAAATAACAGATGCCTCCGTAGTTTAGAGCGGTGTATTTTCTTTGTGGATCAATATCTTCAAAAAGAATTGGACCCTCATCAAGATACACCTTAATACAAGTTTGGTTTTGAACTACAGTAACAACATGCCATCTTCCACAACAAAGGGAGTATTTACTATAAATTAGAGGGACAGAAATTCTTTCTCCAAGATTAACTACAATTTTTAATGTTCCATTGGCAATACCAAGAGCAAGGAAATCATTGTCTTCATCTTCAGCTTTTCCCATCCATAATATTAAGCCTTCAGTTTGATTGGTAGTAAAATTTAAAGAAATGCGGCTCTGCTGGAGGTCTCTTTTTCTGTAGTGTGGGTCTATGTATTTGATGTAGGAGTTACCAACAAACTTTGCTGTAAAAAATGTGATTTTTTGGTCACAGTACTTACCTGACCACCCCAGTGCGCATACACAGATATATGAAAATAAAATAGGTTCAGGAATACAGAGAGCTTGAGACCCACACCTGTTTTGTGAACAGTAAATAGATTGTTCACATGTATTCCCTACCCACTGCTGTGGGCAAGAGCAAGAAAATCCCAAGTCTTCAACCTGACACGTTCCGTTATTTTTGCACACCGTGTACCCACAAGCTGTTCCATCGCAGTCACCTACGTTGGCTCCATCTTTTGGGTCGGTCACAGTAAGTTTCAGTTCTCTGTTATTTATAACAATTTCTCGTATACAGCCACTGAAACCTGTGGGCTCATTTTCTGTTGCCATTGAATTGACAAGATTTAGAGAGGACACTCCTCCAACGAAAAAATCTGTGTGTGTGTCTAGAGCATTCATTCCAGCAGTAGCTTTCTGAGTAATGTTGACACCGTCCAGGTCCAGGTAGCCCTCATTACCGACTCTTCCTGCTCTGAGAGAATGCCATGTACTTCCATCTGTATGGACTTTCTGAAAAGTCTGCAGGATGACTGTCTTGTCTCCAAGATTGAAGCGCAATTGTATAAATCCGTTTACTAAGGATATACATAGAAAGTCACCTGTAGATAACAGTATAAAATAGAATTTTACTGTTTAGAGGAAGCTCACTGAGCAATAGCATATCCTTTAGGATCCTCATGCTCTCATGCCTGCACTTCCCCAATTCAGTAGCTCAGTTTCAGTGGCCTTGTAGCGTTGTTATATTTAAATCATATAAATGTAAATGTTCCATGATGGCCCTTCTCATGGTAACTTCCTTCATCCCCACTCCCCCATGGAAAATGAACTCATGAAGTTTTCTATTTTTCAAAGGAAAAAAAAAAAACTTTATGAAACGGTCTGCTTTGGTGCAGGGACTATATAACTGTTGGGGAAAGGGAGAGGTAGGATCACTTTAGCAACGAAAGAATGCCTGCTGGTGTTCCTATGAAAAAGAATAAAGTTCTGGCCGAGTTAATTGCTAAAATAATCTGAATTTCCGTATGCTGAATAAAGGCTATTGGATTTGTCAGTTGAATGTGCTGAAGAGTGTCTATACCAAGCATACTCTTGTTTTCCCTGGAGCATCTTTTGCAACTGGGTTGTTTTGATAAGCTGGGTTTTGGTGTTTTTTCCCCTCACCGTTCTCCCCTATTTTTTATGCCTCTTCTGAAGGCCTCCATGGCCTAAAAGATGAGAATGGAGTTACCTTTTTTGTACTCTGCTTCTGGCCTTACAGGCAATGTAAAATGAGAGGGTATCACTTTGAACTACGCCACAAACGTGAAGAAGAAAAGTTGGGAAAGGTTAGGAAAGAGGAGCTGGAAGGAAGATATGTAGGGCAGGTATAGAGGTTAACGGGGAAAGATGACAGGGAGGCAGAACAGGACAGTGTTGTAGCCCCTGTGCAAAGAAGGCATTGATGTTCAGATTTGATGTTTATCACTACTGTAATCCATGACACCTACGCAATGTGCAAGTGAAGGTCGCATTTTCTAACTTCCTGATGTTTACTTTCACAATTTAACTTGTTTTTAGTATTACTTTTGGGAGTTGCAGGTATAAATTTCATTTATTAAATTTGTTTAATAAGTTTATTAAAATTGGATGTAAGCTTTTTTCTCTCTTTTTCTAATAGTTAACAGTAAAGCTTACATTTTCATGTAATATTTTACTAATGAAGAAATAGCTTCAAATTTGGAAAGCAGAATTTTCCTAATGATTCAACATTCTCAAGGATGGACCTGTTAGTAGAATTAATGAAGTTTTCTTTACTCCAGTTGTAATTTTTGAGTAGATCTGATCTGTGAATTACATTCTCTTTATTGGAAGTTAAAAATGAGTGGCTTAACTTACTGGAAACTTACAGAAGACATTACAGTTATACTTCTCTTTAGAGCAGTTGTCCAGGTTTGCATTCAAGAGGGGATGGAGAAGTTTTGGTTCTAGTGGCAGCTGCAGCGGAGGTGCCCAGTGCCTTGCCTTCCTGCCTTGGGCACGGCAGAAGGCTGAGGAGAACGCTCTACCTTCTGGCAATGCCGGCCCAATCATTGCAGGGAGCTTCCTCCCAGTTGGCTAGTTCCTATCTGGTTGTCGTTAACACTTCGTATCTGTTTTACTTAACTGCCTTACCTGTAAAGTAAAACATACGTGTTCTTTTTGAGTACCTTGTTTGTTTTCTTTTTTTTCAGAATGTGGGTATTTTTCCCTTCCTGTGTGTTTCCTCTTGCCAAGTGATGTGGCTTTAAGCTTGTTCAACTTGCCATCATGTACTTCTCTTTCCTGATGACTGTACTCATCATCTTGTTTGTTGGAGCAATGTACATAACCTGCTTATGTCTTTTTTGTTTTTAATCAGTACCTCAGCCCTAAGGTAAGAAAGGAGCATCAGAAAAAGTTTCTAAACTCCCTCTTTGGCAGACTTTGTCATCTCTCTGACCGAGACATGCAGACTTTGCGTCCTCATTCTTTGCTGCCTAGGAAGAAGGAAAACCTCAGCTTGGAGCTTGATGGCTCATCTGGCCTGCAATCAGGAGCTCGAGTGTTTTTACAAAACACAAAAGTGTTTTTACTACTGAATTCTTCCTCTCAGCTGTCTCAGTATGGGAGGTCATGAAGCAAGCTACACTAGCTGCCTGTTTTTCTAAGATAGGGTGCTGAGTACACTGCTCAGGCCTGTCCCACAAAGCATTAATTGGGGCCAAAGATTTTTTTGAGGAAGCTTGCTTTCGTTAGGCTTGAAGGCCCCTCAGTTTTTCTAAGCAGACTTTTGGACTGACCCCTACACTGCGGAAAATACAGTCTACAAATAGGACACGCAACCTAGCTTCTATATTTTCAGTTGTTTATTCAACATCTCTTGACTAATATGGATAATTTATCTTCATCAGTACTCTTACAAAACTGGAGAGACTATTGAAGCAGACATTCACATTCACTATTTTTGTTGTGTACTTAAGCCTTTGTGCAACCTGTTGGATGGTGTGCAAAGGCCTGTAAGCCAATCTGTCTCAATAAAGTGGCATCCTTCACTTTGGAAATAGACTATTGTAGCTTCACTTTGGCTTGGAACTACAGCATGTCAAGTCACTGGGTACTGAAAACAATTTTCAGTGGTCACAGCATTCAGTTGACTTCTGATGCACTTCCCTGTTTCTCTAATCTTCCCTGTTTTGTCAAGATAAAGTAAAAAGCTTTTTATGGCCAAAGGGCTAAAAAGATTGCTTTCCTGCCTTCTCAGGGGAAGGGGGCTTTACACCTGGTGTTGCCTTAAGCAAGGAACTATGCTGGACTTAAAACAGCACCGGTACTTGCAAATCCAACTCAGAGTTTCACTAAGTAAGTGCCTTAAAGTTAAACCTGTTCCATCTCAGATGAAATGGTTCGTCTCTCCATCCCATGGTAGAAGGCAGCACTTCCAAAACAGGTATCAGTGTTTCTTCATCACTTTAATTTTCAGGGTTTCATAATGAACATGCACAAGTCTCACCTGCTCCCATATCAGATGTTAGAGTTCATAGAAGCCAAGTGAACTCTAGGTCCTGAACAGTTAGTACCTAAAACTGGGAGTTAATGAAAGGTTTCTTCTAGGCTCATCTGACAGTTATTGTGAGATCTGGACTATCTGTGACAATACCTGCTGATATGACTTCTTATGACAGACTCTGAATCCATCACAAAAAATTGCAGGCGGCTTATTACTCTGAAAGATGCCCTGTAGCTATACTGGTTACGATCCAACAGTAAAGTTTTAAATTCTTGCAATGCTCTTTCATTTTCAGCCTCTGTCTAGAAATACAGATGTGTCCGTATATTCCTAAGTCATCACAGGAAACTCATCTGCATGGTAATGTGTCAAAGCTCAGTATAGTTAGAAATGCATATAAGGAATGTTTTCAATCTATTTTGAGGCATCCTGTTCATGGAGAAGCACTACAGTGCATATTGAATTAGATGGTATTAAATTTGGACACCTGAGTTGGAAAAAGATCTCTGCAGTTAGTATGTTCACTATTTAATATGCCTAATGGCAGAGTATTTCCTAGGAGGACTGAATACGCTCCTAGAGGATCTCAGGCTGACAGACCATAGGACAAATGCTACTTTTAATATTCCTCTTTCAAGTTCTTTTGCCCATAATGACTCAGTCTACTCTAGTGCTCAGTGTGTGTGCATAAAAGGCAAAATCTTTATTTACCAGTTAGGGTACTGGGGCACCTGTGTTTATTTTTATACCTCACTGCAAATTAGTGTGCACTATATGCCAGATTTAATTTTGAGCTCTTGAATGAGGAGTTACTACATTGACACTAAGGAGGATTTCCTGTTAGTTTTTAAGGCTGACAGGGCTTCCAGAGTATCCTTTTAAGTAACTTTAGAAGCAGTAGATGCGGTCTTCTTGTGAGTGGCATCTACCATTTTGATGCAGTTATTTGGCCACAGGGATATAGAGACGCAAGCATCTTTAAGGACTCCCTGTTTGTTAGAAACTCACTGATCAGTTCCTGGACTTCTCAAGGTCTATGTTCCTTTACAAAGACTTGTAAGACATCTGATATTTGGCGTTTATTTTTTCTTTGCTTCTAAGCAGAAGCCTCTACACTGTAATATTCCGCTGGGGGCAGAGGCCAGAGGTGAGCTCAGTGCCCCAGCAACCTCTGCAGGGTAGGTGTCCCAAGAGCTCTAGGCAGTGATTGCCTGGTTACAGACACCTACGAACTCTGGTCCTTCAGCCATTTTGGAGCACTGAGACAGCATCTCTGAATGTACGTTTGCTTTTATTATGAGACACTATGTTGTCAATGAGTGTTACAGAAATGTCAGTATGTTTCATGAACAGTAATTTCTACAATGACTATTTCCTATTGCTAAAGGAGAAAAGTTGTTAGTGATTTATCCAGGGTTTAAGAAAGTTAAGTATCTACGTTTACATGTTCTTGTTCAGCATGTTGATTACAGTTGACCTTATTTCAGCCACTGACAGGGAAAAAAGGTTGGTAACACTGAGTCAGTCTTGCAGCTATTTTATTCTTAAGATTACCATCCATACAGGGTTTTTCTGCTCATTCTGCGTGGGCTGTCTTGGGGTTTTATCAAAGTTACCAGTAGGCACGATCCATTTCCAGCGTCAGTGACTGGTTGAGGAAAGATTAAATGATGTGTGATGGAACGGTCTTTGGTCTTTGCAAGCAGTCTAACTTTTCTCAGTATTACCTCAGTATTACAGTGAACACTTGAACCTTTAACCCTCATAGACAATAGCATTCACAGGAATCATTCTCAGTTAATGAAAGGGAACTCTCTTGCTCTAGGTTGGTTTCAGTATATGCTAATTTTCATTCTAAGTTGACCCAGGTAAGCCACCATAATAAGATGCCTGTCTCTCCAACAGTATTATAGTCTCTTTTTGGTGTGATGCATCCTATAACCATCATAGCTCCACATGTATCTTCACTCACTGCTCTCTCCCGCCTTATTGAACTCAGGTCACATTGCTTTCATTCTTCTTTTTCTCATCATCCTTTTCTTCTTGGTTTACCTTTCACCCTGCTATCCTGTACCATTTTCCATGGACCCAAATCACAGCCTGGTCCTATGCTGTGACCCTTTACAAAATCTTCCAAAAGCAAAGCTTTCCTTGTCTAGTACAGGGTGAAATAGCCACGTCAGCCTTCAGCTGAACAGCTGTGCCCCAGGAAGGCAATGCATTGTGGGCCCCACAGAAGAAGGAACCTAACTGACCAACAGCTACCCTTGACAGGTGATCTCTAGACCATTTCTAAGAGTCAGAACGAAGCCCAGGACCAGGGAAGGGAAGCAAAGGAGGGGAGGGGAACAGATATGAAGAGACAGAACAAGGGAACAAAAAACAGAAAGAAAAGACAAGCCATATTCCTACCCTTCTGCAGCCCCTGGACTTCCTGCCACTAATTGCTAGCCAATACTTCAGCATGGTTGAAACTTCTGTTGTTCTCAGCTTCAAATCTGATAGCTTTTGTTGCCCTCCTATTAGCTATAAGTTTGGGGTTTTTTTTTTGGTAACCTTGACGCTGTATTTGTCATGGACTGAGTGCACACACAGTTACATATCAGTCAGCTGACAGGTTATAGCAGCTTGTTGCAGCTATTGTCACTTGATCTTTTATCTAGTGATGGCCATAGCACGGTGCCTTTAATGCCGTGGTGTTCATTTAGAGGTGCTACTCCGTGGACATGCTTTCATGGGATTATTACAAAATATTCTACTCCATGTATGGAGCCAGAGACCACTTGTTCTCAATCTTACATTAAGTCAAGTCTGTGAATCTCTCAAATCATGTAAAAATCACTGTGACCACAGCTGGATCCTACCTTCCCCTTGGAGCATCTTCCCAGAGCAGAAGGGCACACCTAGGATCCAAAACAGCCCTAGTTATGTAGTGATGTGCATATATCTAGAAGGGGTGGGCTACAACTCTCCTACAGGTTAGACTGTTCACCCTTGCCCTTCAAAAATGCTGCTGCTTTTGGTGAAGAAACCTTTCTTTCTGCTTCATTTAGTCAGCACTAGCACCCTGGCATACTTCAGCAGCTAGGAGACACCCTCATCAAGCAACCTTAATCTGACTGCTTCATTTTTGGTTTGCTTGACAGTGGCAGAGTAACAGATCGCAACAGTACTTCATACATGAAATGGACTGCAGGTCAATAGGGATGACCGTTCTGCCACAAAGGAAGCAGAACTGTCCCCTATATCCACTGCTAATTTTGTCCATGCAAATGATTCCAAAACTATCAAAAAAGCAAAAAGTATGTCCCTTTTGGCTAAGGAAACATGGCTGCCAAAAGAGAATACTCTTCTAAACGTGGGTAGATGGTCAATTTTTTTGTGACTAGGAAAACAATCCTCATTCTTATCTGGATATTCCAGGTATTCTGAGCATGTTCTAAAGATTTTAGTGCAATTCCATAGTGTGATTCAGTTTCTACAATAAACAATGTCTTATAAATCATGCAGACATCACACAACCACACTCTCCATCTCATTCTTATTTTCAGGCTTTACGTTTTTTTTTTTTTTTTTTAAGCTGAAATTCCTTAAATTTCAGGCATTAATGTTTCTAAACTTTTCAGACCAGGAAGGCAACACAACCTTGTTTAAGAGAGAGATCGCTGGTGTTGCAAATCTTGAGTATTAAACGTAGTGTAACTCACCCTATTCTGTTTATTAACCTAACTTACTTCATAGTCACCCTGTGCAACTGTTCTTTTCCATTTTCTCTGGGAGCCTTTCCTTCACCCTAGCCTGAACTCTAGAACAGCGCAGACAATCTGCAATTCCACCTTTATGAACAAGTGTAAAGCTTCATTAATGTTATAACTTAACAAAAAGTTCATGCACCGTACTTACTGCTTTCTACCTGGAGCGCTAAGGCCTTCAAGTATATAGAGTGGCCCTATGTAAATTATATTAAATTATATGTTGTTGAAGCATGAGTAGTATCTAGCTAACCCTATCTGAATTAAAGGCTTTTCAGTGGATTTCTCACACTTTCACTGGCAGAAAGAAGACGCACTACGCTTGAGGGAATGTGAAGTGGGCTGGCCTTCTACCAACACTTTGTGGAACTCCGTAAGAATGCTATATTATTTTCAGAGACCTCATTCAGAAACACTGCATATAACTGTGTGCATCTCCCACATCTTTACCTTCCCTGGTATAAAACAGCTAATTGAAGGGGTGGGGGGAGACCCTTTGTCTTCTATCTGCAAGTTTCCAAACTAAAACATGCATGCACAGCTCACTTGCTCATTTTTTCAGCTTGTTAAAAACTAGCCACTTAAAATTCTGCCAGACTTTCAAATTACTTTCTTAGGAGCTGCACATAGGAATTTTACAAGACTTAAAGCCATGAAACACCTCCAGAAACAGCTGACAAGGCAAAAGAGCCTATGACTGGCAGAATTACAGGGAATTCTGCTAATAGAAAAGATGATTGGTAGGATGCCTTCTATTTTACACGAACTGTTTAAATGTATGTACTGAAGTAATTACACTCTTAGATGAGTGGAGACTGGAACTAGCATACCAACATTTTAGTGGAGAGTCTATCCAAATATCCACCAGTTCTAGAAACATATATATGGTTCTTTGAAAAGAACAGAACACGAAGGAAATGTTTCAAGGAAAGCCTCATGGCCTCAAACCCTTTCTTCATCAACTAAACCTTTTTTGCTGATGGGAGGATTTTTTTTTTTTTTTAGTGAATGGTCCCTTGCAGTTGGCAGGGAAAGTCCTGGTGTAGTGTTCACTTTTGGTAACAAGCCACTATATAACTGTGCCACTGTGACATACGACAACTCAGTCTCATTCCTAAATTAGTTGCACAGTCAGAGTTCATTTCTTTTACAAAAATAGCATTGTCTAGTGAGAAAAAAGAACAGAGCATAGAAAAGTCCCAATTATTTTCTATTAAACAAGAATTTTAGAAAAAAAATCTTATAGTTTGGACAATCAATTTATTAAATCTTAAATAATTTTGTACAAGAAAAGGTTTTATATAAAGTGCTTTGTAAACTAATCCACAACCAAAAGCTCTTTCACATCTGCTGGCTGCTAAGAATACTTCTCAGTCTTTCATCAGTCTAATTCTGTCTGGATTTGACAGGATTATATGAAGGCAAATGTAAAGAGCCAGATGATTAGCTTCTCCTAAATCTTTCAGAACTTCAGCATAGTAAAAATGGGAGTAGGAAAGTTGTAAAGCAATCTAATTACTCTATAGATTATTGCTTTTGTTATGTTTTTGTTTTGAAATGAAATTTGCATGGCTCTAGACAGAGATTTTAAGAAAAATACTCCATCCTTTGCAAACTAAACATTCACCACTGGCAATAGAACGAGGGCTTGTTCATGCTAAACCACTCCTAGCCCAAGTTAAACAAGCTGCAGAATTTCTTTGATGCTTCCAAAGAGATATTTAATTTCTTTATATGCTAGCTGCTTCCATGACCTTTGACTAGTCTGGCGCTCTTTTGAGAGAGAGCCTTTTTTCTCTTCTATTTTTCATGGCCCATGTCATAGTTTAGCTTACACAGGAGGGAACTATTCACAAAGCATATCAGAATTTGGCCTGTAAGGGATAAAATTATAAAGGATTCATTGTAGAAGACATGAGTTCTTTGCAAATAAATGTATTTGTATTTCAGTTATGCCATATATTTTTCTCTGAAGCTGCTTCTCCATATGTGGCTGCAATTAAAAAAGACAAACAGAACGTACCAGCACTGTATTATGACCATATCAGTCTTACCTAACTGTTAAAATGCCTGTGTAGAGAATAAGAAGGTGGTAAACTGGCTATACCTGTGTGTAAATGTGTGTGTCTGAGTATGTTTATTGAAGAGTCTCGAACCTTTAGGCTTTTAACTAATTATCAGACATCTTTAGATTTCTTTGTTCAATATTTTTTTCTTAATATAAAGCCCTGTTTTTGCATAACTTATTACAAGTGGAAAATTTCACCGCTGCTCCAAGATCATATGTTAGGAATGATGTGTGAGGCTTCTGTTCAAAAACATGCAAGACCACAGAAATCCAGCATAAAATATGTTAGCAAAGTAGATGATTACAACAAATTTACACCTTAGAGACTAAATTTAAAATGTATTTACACTAGTTAGCAAATTATGCTTTCTTACTTTGACTTAATGTTTAAAATACTTCTATAAATAGCAGAAATACTGTATTTAGATATATACTTTTTTTCATTCTGCATATCTGGCAAATGCAAAACTTGCATGTTTTGCATGCTGCACCAGCAAACTTCTCAGCGTTATATAATAAACTCCTGATGAACTTCACTAACTCTCTCATAGTGAATTCACTTTCCCTTGACTTCAGTTTGATTAGTTTTTATATTGCTTTGTTTTTCATGATTTTAAAAGACTGGCCAAACCCTCAGATTGTCAATCCTGGCATCATTGCACCAAAGCTATGGGAGCAGTATCAGTAAACACCTGTTGAAGATCTGGTTACAGTTACTCCTCAGGTGAAAACTGTTTGTTGAACCACTTCATTAAACCTTTGTTGGCCTCGGATTCATCCGAAATTTTATTCCATGTGCTCATTTGCATGCAATTGATTATTCATACAGTTCAAAAGCCAGTCATCATGGACAATGAATTTCAGAGACTGAACACTTGAATCACTTGTATGTACTTCTCTCCATTTTCAAGAAAGCACCTGGGTGTACGATGCTAGCCCACTGGTGATTGTGCCTACCTGACTGAGAGCTCAAACGCTGTGCGGTGTAGAACAGGATGCCATCTGGAGAAAGAGGCTGAAACTGTAGCTTGATGTGGGTCTTATGTCGGATATAAAAGGGTGCAAATGACATCCATGATGATTCATTACTTCTGAAAGATGGATCGCTAATGGAGACAGCTGAAAAATAGAAGAGAAAATACCTTCTGAAAGATATTTTGCGAGTGCTATGTTATTGTGGCACCAGTTGTCTCCAGATATTTTGCATTGTTCACAGGTGGTACACATAATACTTTCAATTCTTCCCTTTCCAAAGGCTAAAAATAACCTAGATACAGAATAAAACTTACATAACAGCAAATCAATGCCATTTCATTTTCTGGGTGCCTGATTTTCATTAACAATCAAGCCCATAGTTGTCACATGAAATAAATGTAATCTTGTTAGTATTCGCTTTCAAATAAATGCAAGTATAATTTTCATGTTGTTTAAGAATTCAAATGCAACGTACTCTTCCAGGATTCAGAATAAAAAATTACTTCTTCAACATACAGACGAAAACTTTAGTAGAGGATTTTTTTATGAACTGCTTTGTATGCTGCAAGAGTGTACATTTTTAGGAAGAATGTGTTCGTTAATGGTTGCTGATGCTTATTTGGGATAATCACACTCAACTGCTTGATAGTTCAGATTGTCCTATATCATACTGAAACAGAGCACTTTCACAAAATTACAGCAGTGCTATAATACACAGTTTTGCCCTATACACAACTTCATCATTCTGACTTACCACTTCTCTCAGCACTAACTGTTCATAAATAAGGCTTGCTAAAGAGATAAATGACTATACTTTTCTATTCTGCTTGTGTCACTTGGAACCGCTTCCAATTTTTTTCCACTATAAAGATATTATTATATATTTGAGACGTAATTATGTTAGCTATAAGATAATTCATTGTTATTATAAATTTATTGTTATTAGTTTCCTGTATTTGTTGTTTGAGGCACCATATCAGAAAAAGTCAAGCTATTTAGACGTGCAGAGTACTTTTAGACCTCTGCGTGATAAGCACTTTTTACTACTTAATTAACACCAGAACTAAATTTCTGACCCATAAGCGCTGCATCCCTCTCTTTTGACAGTTTTCCTGCTGAAGCTATGCTCTTTCTGTTCAAAGAGATCTACATCTTTATTCATTTTGGTGCCCCCAAATTCATTGAAGTTTTACAGTAACTTACTTTCAGTCAAATATGCCTTCAAGGTGTCCTTGTAGTACACTCCTGGGCAACCTTATGTTACTTTTGCACATTCCAATTTTCTGTATAGCATCTGCTGGTGAATTCACTTGCCTTCCAGTTGTACCTTGTACAGCCCATCACAGAAGGGCCTTATTTCTCACACTGATGTGCAGTCAGCATGCTACAAGAGTTTGTAATTGGCCTGTTTGTCATAATAGGATTCAAGGTGCTCCTTCTGGACTGTTTCCAGCAAACAGATGCACCAAAGGTCCAGATCTCATGCCTGTTATCAGTCTAATGACTTGAGGATGCCTCTTGATCAGTTTGTAACACAGCTGGCTTTTGTGTTCATTTCCCCCCACTACGTTATAGTTAGTACCTCTGAGGAAGGAGCATGGATTTAAACTCACAAATTCGCAGTAAGTCTAAAAGTAAGTAAGTTTTGCTTTCCAGAACCCCAGCCATAATGGATTCATAAAATGGTCTAACTCTCATCAGAATCTGGCTTTTGATTATGTGCTGTTCAACACATACATACATTCTCACACAAACACGTTACATTAACAATCATTCCCATCCTCGGCATCGTAATAGCTATTAGGATATGAAGGCTAGGCATTGTCTGTCGTAATATCTCACATAATGTTAGAAATGTGAAGTTTTGGCAATTATATAGTTAACTTTTCATATAGTCTTAATAGTAGAAATTACGCTGGAAAACAAATGGTAATAAAACTTACTAAACAGATTAAATTATATAATCTGTGCTATTAAAACTTGTAACCACTATCAAGTACAAAAGGCAACATAAAATAATAGTAATAATAATTTTCCCATGGGTTTTTAGGTGCTTGGATCTGTTTAGCATGTAATATTCTCCACTAGTATTTAAGGATGCAATTACTATACTGATGTCTTCAGAATTAAAAATCACTCAGAAATAATAATTCATTTTATTCACAGACATTTTTGCTTTCTGCACCATTTAGAAATCAGCTTTCTTCTAGCAAATTTATGCACAGCAAGACCTATATATGGAAAAATTATGCCACAGCAGTCAATCATACATTAAAATATGCTGCTTCTTAAGAGGCCATACTAGGTGATGTGTACGATGATGTGTCTGAAAGTTTTCATGACAGACTCAGTTTCAGTTTGTCAACATAGTTAATTTTTCACTGTTTATGAAGGAAGCTTGGACCATGACTAGTATGAAAGCAAAATGTTCAGTTGCAAGAGGGTGAATGCTACATTGCTCATCACTGGCAAGGTATATGAAAGGAAGATTGCTATGACAAAGGGCCTTGGAGGAGGAAAGAGAGAACAAGGATGAAAAAAATGTAATTTCATAGTGTCAATCAGAGAATAAATTAAATCCATGACTTTACATTACAAACAGAATATTAAAAAATAACGTCCATATTTTCAGCAATAGATGTCAGAATGCTTTTGAATGTAGGCATGATTATCCTGATCTCAAACAAAGTGTTCTATTTAATTTACTTCATTCTGAAACTTTTAAGATGTAAGTATTCTATATCCATTTTGCTAAAGAAGTGTTTGTATTCCCAATACATAAATCTGAACAAATGTCAGAAAACAACGTATTTTGCCACAGTGTAGCAGGACTAACTACAGGAAGTACTGGAATGACTCCTAATTTGCTTGTAAATTGTTCTGTAAATACTGATTATATGCATGAAAAACATCTGACTTGACAGGTACATGGAAATGTGCACCCATATCTCAGAACAGAAGGCTTTAAGTCTACTGCAGTGCACAGAGAAGATCAGAATAAAATTACATCTCTGCAGTAACACTGCAGCTATAAATACACAGACTTTTAAGCTCAAGAATAAGACAATTAAAGCTTTTCACTTTGCTTTCATGGCAGGAATATGCAAAACTAACATATCATGTCAAATGCAAAGATACTTTAGGGTTGTATTCCTTGCAACAATGTATTTTTCCTAAGGAAAGAAAATAATTTTGGCTAAACTTGAGCAAGACAATTCCTGTGTTGCATATGCTTACTCCAGAGAAACTCTACACTAAAACAAATACGGCAAATGGATTGTGAATCCTATAAGCTAAGTTCATAGGACTTGTGCTGTGTAACTATTACATTACTCACTAGGGCACCAAACACTGTATGGGGCACTGTAAGCACAACAGGCACTTAAGCAAACATTTCTGTTCTGTATCAGACTAATATCTCTTACTTCTCTGGGTACAAGTATCTAATGAAGCTATACATCTCTAAATGATACAAAGAGAATTAAACTCTAAATCCCATTAGACCAATTAGAGCTACAGGAGCACACTGTTCCTGCAAGTACTATCGCTGAAGCATGTTTTTCTTTCCCTGTAGTACTCATTAATACTTTTCAGGTTCCTTCTACTATTCCCTTTTGATCAGCCCTGTCAACGCTTATAAGTCCTTCTCTGCTGCTGTTATGAACAAAGCTTTCTAGGTTATTCTCACAGCCCACCACGAAAGCAGGAGTGCCTGTACATATTGCAGACTACTGCCTTGGGAATTTCACTGCGATAGTTTCTTCAACCAGCCTGTTGCCTCAAAACTTTTGCCAAGCCCCTTTTGCCATTCAGTCTGTCATGTAATCTTGCAACAGGAAGGTAAGACGCTCAGCATAAAATCACTGAGCCCGAACACACAGAAGGAAGCACAGAGACAGGGGAAGCAGGGATGGCCTACCCAGCAAGGAACACAGAGACACTGCCTGAGGGCACAGGGACGGACTTAAGCGTCAAAACACAGTAGGAGACAAAACTGGCAAGGTCTGTGAAGGGAAACAAGAAAGGCTTCCATGAGTGAATCGCAACAAGAAGGCTAAGGAAAATGGGAGGGCACTCCTCAAGGGAGCAGGGACCTAGCGACAAAGGACATGGGAAAAAGCAAGATCCTCAAAGCCGCCTTTGCCCTGGTCTTTACTGGCAAAGGACCTGCTCAGGCCTCCCAGGTCCCCGGGCCTAGTAGCAGAGTCTGGGGAAGCGGAGCATGAGCTGTGGCAGAGGAAGAGTTTGGGAGCGCTTTGGCCAACTACACCTACACATACACAAGGCCAGGAGACCAGAGGAGAGGCAGCCCAGAGTGCTGAGGCAGCTGGCCAATGCCACTGGGGGGGGGTCCTGGTGGACAAGTTGAATGAATGAGCATGGTCTTTCTTTGCTGCAAAGAAGGCCAACTGCATCCTGCTTATTACAACCAGAGTAGCCAGCAGGTGAAGGGAAATGATTATTCCCTTCTGTTCAGCATCTGTGAGACCAGATCTGGAGAACTGTGTGTCCAGACTGGATTTAATGCTTATCTTTGCAGTTGCCATGAGATGTCTTCCATTTAAAAAAAAAAAAAAACCTGCTGTGTCACCTTTTGTTACTACTCCTCCAAGTAGTTTCTATTTCAAATAACAATGTCCCAGTTCAGTGTAATCTCATCTTCTTCTCAAACTGATTCTGAAAAACTGCATGCGATCTTTGATCTAACCAGGCATATTAGTTTGTTTTTCTCCTCGCCAATCCTTTTTGCAAAAAAAAAAAAAATAAAAAAATAAACAAAAAACTCTCTCACAACAAGATTTACTATAAAACTCTGTCACTTGTCACCATAAATCCATTGTCCTGATCACATTTTGTAACTTTTGACTCAATATTTGTTTTGTTCTGGTAGTGTTAAAAGTCATGCTTACTGTCAGGGTGCAGTGAGAGGTGGCTGCTCTCTAATGGAGAGGAGCTAGGAGCCGAGGGCGATAACCTGGCCGGCAGGGTAGGACCTCACCAGCCAGGCCAGTCCAGTGCCCTGAGCAAGGTGAGCAGGCAGGCCCAGCGAGGGGCAGCTGGGGGCAGTCGTAGCCCAGGGCATCAGGCACCTCTGTGGGGATGGGACATCACCAAGGCTGGGCCAGAGAGTCATTCAGTGGATCAGCATCCGCGTCCAGATAGCAGGGCCCATGGCCAGGCACAGGCACGGCTGTGATGCCGTTGCAGTGTGGCTGAGGCAGGGATCAAGGGCAGAAGCCTCAACTTAAAAGCGGCTCCTGAGCAAAGCAGGAGGAAGCCTCTGTGGAGGCTTCTTAGCAGAGATTTCTTCAAGGCCAGATACCTGCACCATCTCCAGGGGGCTCTGAGACGATGCAGCCAAACCCACAGTGAGGTGGGGAGGATGCGCTCAGGGCCCTGACATTTACGGTGCAGTGTTAACAGTTCCTTAGCAACAAAGATGGCTGAAAGCTTTAAAATCCACAGTTAGAAATTTTCCATGGCTTGAGTCCTCCATATAGAGAGCATATTTCTACCAGACACAAGTTTTTTTCATTTTGGAAAGCAATGACAAATCCAGCTGAATGAAAATTTTCATCTTGAGAGGCTCTTTGCTTAAGGCTGCAGGTGAAAGTAGATTGAAATTGCATAGGTCATTTTTTTGTAGCTATTTGGAAAAACTGAAAAATTTTACTTCAAATTCTCTAAAATGGAATGCATTTTTCCTTTGAGATACCATTTTAATTTGATTTTTTAAATAGGCAACTTTTCCATAACTAACAAACTAATTCATGTATAACCAAAAAAACCACAGTTCAACTTCTATTTTAGTGCGGTAACAACAAGTAGAGCATGTTAGTAAAAGTATCAATTATTAACACAGCTCTAACAGAACAGTTAGAACCATGCACTCATTATGAAGGTGGCAATTTTGCCAGACCTACAGCCATTATTAATCCTGGTTGTCCCTGAAGAGGACAGACTCCAGCAATCATTATTCTGCGCAATACTGGAGCAGGAGGTTACAGTTTTGTAAGTAAAGTCTACTGTTTTGTTTGTTTGCTTTGTTGCAGTGGAGTTGTACTCTCTACTGTTAGCTAATTAGATAGCTAATTAGCTAGAAATTAACATCCAGGAGCATATGGGTAAATCCTTAAGGAGATCTCATTTTTCCAATACGTAAAATAGCAATCACCAGCCCAAGTCAAAATTGTAGACCTCAGGCTTTCAGTATGACACCTATTGAGCTGAGTGCCTAAGACTAGGTAACGGGCGTGCGCAAATTGTACTGGGAGCAACTGTGTAACCTCAGTGCTAAGAAACTACTTGGAGCAGGAATTTGAACCTGATTCTTCTGCATCTGAAGATACAGATATTATAATCACGATATGGATAATTTCTATTTCTTCTGTCCAATGAACAGTTCAGACAGAAAAGACTACTAGAAGATAGATGATACTAGAAGACAGCAAAAAAAGAAAGAAAACCTTATATATCCAATACCTCAGTTGTTATTATATTCTTCAAGGATACGACAGATGTGAGCTCAAGTATTTGCATCATAACAGTTACTAAAGCCAAATGCCTACTTGCTAGACAATTAGGAAAATACGATTCTAACAAAACCTATAAATGTTTAATCCATGCTTGGCTTTAGTAGCAAGCCTCTTTTAGGTACTGATCTGTCCTGAAAATGCTGTCAAGTTGAAACCTGCAAGAAGAAACAGCCAGCCTGAGAGGCCTTCATAGGGAGCACTTCTGCACTGGAAGCCTTCAATTATCTAAAGATTTGGGCACTGAGTGTGACTGTATCTCAGTGCAGTCTAATAAAACAATTGACAAAGGTGCCAATGAGTTAAGTATCTAAAACTTTTGTGTATCTAGTTCCAAGCTGAGATCTTTACTTACTCATTTCCTCAGCCAGACTTGGTTTGACAACAGTGCAAGCGCACTTTGAGGAGGACTGCGCTGTAAGAAAGCTGGTATTCTGCATAGTGTTAATAAGAGTAATTCAGTCAGGAACATAGATCACTGTATAATTGGAGGAATTCATTTTGTGATTAGGACACTTGCATTTATATGTCTACACATCCTATATACAGGCATAAGAGTTTCTAATTGTGGTCAACTGAGATATAAGAGAGGGTTCAGCTGCTGAAACAAGCGTCGCTTGCCATCGAGCTGCTCTAGGATATCCACGTGAACCTGGCAGATGTAACACAGGAGACCCACAGCCTTCTGGATCTGGCAGCTGAAGGTTCATGGCAGCATGAAGGTCCATGGCAGCAGGAAGGTCATATACAACAGCATGTAAAAAAGACTAGTCGCCTGTTTTCAGGCAACTGAATAGCACTGCTTTTCAATACAGTCAATGGAGGCCAGAAAGTGATTCACCTCACCTTGAAGTGGCCCCCAGGGCTCCATTCAGTTTCCTAACCATGAGCACCTACTGAATTTCCCAAGCGCTATTGCTTTACCTTCATGTGCCATTTCAGAAAAGGACAGGTCCTGTACCATTTCTATGAACCCTGGCTGGATACTTTGGAGACATGTCTGAATGCCAGAGCATCTCAAATAGCACTAAGAATCTATATTTAGAAAGCATCTGGTCAGCTAAATAGTTCCACTAATTCTATCCCAACTACAATGGGAGCTGAACTCACATGTAGATACATAAATCTTGGTGCTTTGCTTTTAAAAAGAATTCCTGTCCTTGTCACAGTTTTTAGCTCTGAACATCTTCATGAAATAAGGTGACTAGCATATTTTAAGCAACCGGGGGGGGGGGGGGGGTAGCTTTTAAATCTAATAATTAAAAAAGTAAAATTATGTATTTTATATTACATAAATTATTTTTTTTCCCAGAAGTCTCTTATAGCCTCAAATCATTCATTCCCATACAGGAGGTTTGAAAATAATTCCAGAGCCATCCTGCTAAGTGTTTGTTAGCTGAGTGTATCTTCTTCTTATTGAACTGGATTACTATAGGAAATGGTAAGTGCATGATCGAATTTCTGCTGGGATACATCACTCATGGCTGACTTGGTATGGAGGGAATTGCTGTTCTGCTGCATATCAATTGGTTTTTTTTTGTCATGCATGACTTCCACTGGAGTTTATATATAATTAATCCATGACATATATTTAACCAGGCAATTCACTTTATTCTACTTGACATTTTAAGTTATACAAATGTATGTTTTCTCATATCTACTCTGAATATTAAGTTTACTAGACTACTAAAGAGAAATCTGAAACCTAAGATTTTTTTTTTCTCAATAAAACTTTAAAAGTGCATTTTATCCTCATAACACATGACTGCTATAGCTGCCATTTAAAGATTTTCTTGGCATGTTGTCACAAGGTTTCAAAAATTCTAGTGGAAACCGAAAGCTTGATGGGACCAATGGTGCATAAATTGCTAAGAGAATATAATAGTCAGTATGACTCAAGATAACAAGCAAGTCAGTGCCTGCAGCTGTATTGTAAATGCATAAACACAGGAACATAAGTTTCCAAATAATAACTACAAAATAGTCTATGAATAGAGCCAGTAGGTCAAACTGCATTGTCAGATAAGTTCAATATAGCATGCACATAGGCATGCTTGAGTGTTAGCATGTAAGATGCATAGTCAGGACAGAAATTTTGAGCTCAATCATACCATGAATTAATTTATTTTATAATAACAGTAAAAAATATGTCAACTAACATTCTAGACTATTATGAAAGAAGTCTAAGTCTTTGAAAGTCAGTTTCTTCAGTTTTTCATTCATTCAACACCCCTATGAAAATGGACTAATCAGTTAAAACTTTGTTTTTAGTTATTTCACTGTCAGATTTTCAGGTAACTGCAAAATTTTACTGCTTTTTTATATCAGAATAATGGAATTTGACATCAGAATAATATCTAGAAATTTCACTTCAGCTCATAAACATGGCCAAAGGAACTTGTTTATCATTTTTTCATCAAACAGATTATTTTACGGCTTGGCAAGTATCTCATTATGTTAAATTAAGGACAGAACAACACAAAGCTCTTTTACATTTGCTTTCTTCAAGAGTTGTTGTGACAGACAGTATTTGCAGCTGTAGAATTTGAAGGCTATTGTATAGTTGAAGAAATCGAGTTATTAACTTCTTTGTTTGTCAAAAGGGCAGTAGCATTCTGTTATGTTGCCTTGAGGTTAAGGAAAAATATTTTAATAGGTTTTGTGAATATATGCAACTAAAGTTAATCGCTTTGAATTCTAATATGGCAAACTGTTTCCATAAGTCTGCTTAAACTGCCCAGGACATGACAAAATTACTGTCCTCTATATGTCCATGGATCTGATCAGCATCTGATTAGCACAGAGTCTGAAGCTTCCCTGTTAAAGAAGAAAACTGCCTAATAATTCTGGTTCAAAACTTACACACACTTTTTGATGAAAATTGTGCTTATTTTGGCCACTGGCAATGCTTCTCCAATACTGCCATCTACAGAGTCTTTCATATATTACATTGTCCCCTTAAAAGGCAATACTGCCAGGTCCGTTCAGAAATCTCATAACTAACTCTGAAATTACTGGTTTCTTCATTTCGCTGCAAAACCGAGTAAACTATCTAGAATGTAAATTTCATATGCTTAGTATCTAGAGGAATTTCTCGCTTATGTAGACAGATACCTACCTCAATGAACCTCAAAGTTAGTGGCACTCCCTCAACTTTGAATTTATTTTTGTTCAGGTACGCCACTGCTTTAAGTGATCCTATTTATACCAATAAGGAAGACTTGATTTGATCCATTAAACCAAATGACAAGAAAATGAAGAAGAATGAAATGTGAGCCACAAGCCGTTAGATGCTACGAGAATATCTCAAGAAGATGTCATATATAGTTGCTGTGCTCTTAAACTTTTCTCTAAGTATTCATCATGAGCCACTGCTGGAGACAGATTACTGGCCTCACTCAGGGACACTGTTTTTATAGAGGAATAAGCTGCAGAGACACAGCTTCATAGAGATCAGAATATAAATACACACATTCATTATGGATATAATCTCTGTATTTTTTATGTTAACATCTCCAAATTATTTGTTAGGAAGAAGATATTGTGATCGCCTATGTAATAATGATGTACTACAGATCAAACCATCTGTCTGCAGCAACAGGGTTTTAGACTATTGCTTTTTCCCCAGAAAGAGTCATCATCATCCACTCTTGGCCGCTTTCTCTCACAGAAGTAATCAAACTGAACCCAGTAGGTCTACTGACTACATTTAAGAGAGCGGAAAAAAAAGCTGGTCCTTAGAGATTTTTTTCCTCTTCAGAAACCCTTTGAGATTTCTAATTACAAAGTCACTCATTGGGCCAAATGGAGTAAGCTGGTGTTTGAAGTCGTGCAGTAGATTCTCCTACCATTAGCTGAAGAGCTGGGAGCTGGAGTCTTTTGTTGGTTTTGAATGCTGGGTTAATGAAATAACCAGCCTAAAATAACTGCTGCTCTGGGCTGAAGCTTATGTTTTCAGTTCTTAAGCTGAAGATAGTTTAGAGTTCTCTAGTACTTCAGTTGCAAATTTTAAGTAAAATGAACAAAAGATTTTATTAATATAATATTTTCTTTTGATGTCCTCAAAAAACGTAGCTACGTTTTAAGAAGTTGATTAACTACTTCTTCCATATTCCTAATTCCTTTGGGGAAGGGGGGTGCTAACTGAGAACTAACACTATGCTAAATCTTGGCAACGTCTGGTTGTCATTTGTGCACTTCAGAATCTGGGCTGATTTTCCCGTGTTATTGTTATACTTACGATGTTTTCAAACCAGTGAAACAGAATTATCCAGTGCTTCTTGTGACATTGCACTCTTAGAAGAATTGTAAGTCCTGATGGCAACGTTCACATCAAGAAAAAAAGACTCTGGCATAATTTTCTCATTTCCTTTCCATTTCATTACAACCACTTCTATTTACAGTAGCATAAATTAATCTTTTTGTTTGTTTGTTTACATTAGCATTACCTTTAGGAACTTGATGCGTTTGAAGAAGCATCCTATTTTAGGGGCACTAATGGCTTTAGACAACACAGTACCCCCAGGAAGTGGAGCCTTAGATTACACTAGAATAAATGCATTACTCTGACCTACCTAACAAGGCTTTGTTCCAGTCGGATCTAATTTCCAACCTTCCCCTCTCTTACTTGTGCTCCTTATGGATCTTGCCCTCCCAAAATCAGTCTCAAATCTCAGGCATCCTCCTACTTCACTTCACTCCCCAGCGCGCTGCCTACCTGCTTAACATCTTGACCTCACTCCTAGAAATACAAATCCTGGCTCTTGCTTGGGCAATGTGGAATATTCAGTGACATATTTCCTCTGAGTGTGCCAGACAAAAAAGTACCTGTATACAACTTGCTGAATATTAATTGCTTGAAGGCAGCCTATAAGAAATACAGGGTAATTGAAACTGCTTACTCTCTATAGAAGAGGGACGGAATATATGTACCTTGAATAAGATCTGGTATGAGGACAATTCTCAAGGAGCAGCAGGCATGCAGTGATCTGCTCAGGGTAGGCTAGTCCCTTAGGGCCTTACTTGTCATTTGGATTGCACTCTAGCTCAGGTGTTTAATGTCAGTAGAGGACACTAACTGTTTCAAATGGTAATACTGCCCTCGTTGAGTCCTAACTGAAGTGGGTGGATTGCTTTTAATTTTCTTTAAAACGTATAATGTAATATAGTTCTTAGTGCCATCCCCTGAAAACATTGTTCAGTATTTATACGTTGGCAATAAACATTGTAAAAGTTGGACCAAATGAGGACTGTGGATTTTGGTCTATATGAGCAAATAAAAGCATATTCTATAACTGATCTTGCTCACCCTGGGTTTATTCTACTTCTAATTCAGTTTTCCAGTCACTGAACACTTGTTGGGCAGCCCCAACTTCTCAGGTTTATTTATGATGTACGAAATCTCTGTGCTGCCTGAAAAATCATTCCATGCTTGGTGGTTTCAACTGCTGCTCTAAGCAGGACATATCACCAAACACTCTGAGAACAGTTACATACTGATTTGAACATACTCACCTTTCTCATGTAAACAGTTCATAAAGAACCACAGATATTTTTAGTGCTTGTTAGACGAGTTAGTGCTTGATTTCAGTCAGTTCATGTTTAATTACCTCTAACATTTGTGGTCAGGATCACTAGGGTACTGTTCCTTACTGTTGCCATTCTAGCTCCGCCACCTCATTTAGTCACTTTCCTGACTCGTTCACATGCAATCCACACTATTGTCCAGTATTTACCAGTCCCTATCATTTGATAAAGCTCTGTTTGTCCTTACTCTTTGTTATTCTCCTCTGCTGTCTCTTTTTGCTTCATCAATCTCTTCTCCTGTTCTTTTCTCTCCCTTCTTTCTTTCTTGAATGTTCATTAGTCCTCATCATTTAATTTCCCTTTGTTCTCTCCTGGTCCCTTGAGCCACTCATTGCTCTCTGTCTCTTCTTCTTTTTGCTCCAATAACCACTGTCAATCCAGAGATGAGATATCCACTCTTGATAAGCATCTGTTTTTTAGCAATTTGCCCTCCACTAGAAGTGCAAACTGCACTTTGAAAAATCTCACGATAATTCATTACTCTGCCAGAGGAAGGTGAAATGCAGGGCAAAGAGTTTGGCCAGGATCCATAGTCCCTATTCATAAAAAGAAAGCTTTTCAAGGAAACAGAGAGGAACCTTTCTGATGTGTTCACCAGACAGAGGAATTACTAAGAGGATGACCATGTACACGAAACAGTTTTCTGTGGCTCAGATATAAGCTACTCATACTTGTAATAGTATCCAAAAATCTAAATCTATTCTGAAATTAGAACATAGGAGTTTTTACCAGATGAATTACCTGTTTTATGTACAGCACATGTCATGTTGATCACTGTGCTGAATCCAGATAGCATTGCTTTTTAAAACCTCACTTGAGAAGAGAATTCAAAGTTTAAAAGTTCATATAAAAAGCCCTGAAAAGCTGTTGCTGTAGAGGCAATACAGCAAGCACATTCTTACATGGAATAAAGAATTTAACAACGACTTTCCAGAAGCTATGTTCTCTTTGATTTGAGCCTATCAATTGCAAGTGCATTCTGTAATGGGATTTTGAATCTGCATCCATCTGCTGGATGAGGACTGCGAATCAGCTCAAAAGCAGTTCAGCTTGTCAGTTCTGTGCTTGAAACTATGCTTGACACTCCCTCGTGTCCATAGGCACAACAAGGGAGGTTGGACTTTGCCAGGCGGTTTGAAAAGGAGGTTATTCAACAGCAACTGGAGTTCTTCAAAAGATGTAAAGAGATTTTCCAGAAGGAAAAACATGAGCTTGTACAACATTATCTTGAATCTAAGAAAGAGTTGCAGAACAGAGGATGAGGACTGCCTTGCACACAGAGGCCCTTCAGGCACTTACAGAAAAAGTCCCTGGGCTTGAGGGCTTGTAGCATTTGCGTACCCACTTGTTCACTATTCATTTATAGAATCCCTCAAAGGAAAAGAACAGCCAAATTCCTACATGAAGGAAACCCAAGTCAGGCTGACTGAAGGTACCACGCTGAAAGAAAGACTCAAAGCCAGGAACAACAGAAACCTGAAGATCATTACAGTGATGTTGGTTATTTTATCATCATTCTCAGTCCATCCCTACCCAATAGCCAGTGAAGTCAATAGAAACCTCTCCATTTCAGTCAGAGGAAACTGGATAAGGTCCTGAATGGTTACTACCTCTGAAGTATACTCAGAAGTGTACTTCTGAGTTCTTAGGTGCATTTCTTAACATACTTCATTATGGTCAGCTTGGGAACTGAACTAACCACAGGTTCACTATAATACTGCTCTAGAATGCTTCCTGTCCAGGAGCTGAAAATAAGCTCAGTTAGAAAATACCATCTAACAATTAATAATTTTAAATGGTTTAGTTTTTCTAACAGAAAGGACCACCACTTTCTTTCTTAAATAAAATCTATTTTGTACTTTGTGTGTCTATTTAACTTTTCACCCACATGTTACAAAACGCTGTGTTTTTCAGCTTGGACATTATCTCTCAACTCTATGTACGCTATACTGCGTACACTTGACTTTTTAAAAAAGAAAAGTGGGCTGGTGCCAGGGTTCACACAAACTTATTCTTCTACATTTTCATGGGCTTACTTGACTATAGAAAAGAAAACCAAAAGCAAAAAAATGCTTCCCGAGATGGATTTTTTAAATCCATCCATGGACCATTCTGTACATATAATTGCTTGGAATAAAAGGTACTCCAGGAAAGAAATAATCCTATACCCAAAGGAATCAGCTGGAGCTCTTCTCAGTTAAATTCAGTTACACTATTCTTTCTATAATTTTTCATTTGTTGAAGTTTGCCTTAATGTCCTGCAGCCATGGAGAAAAAGCAAAGTTGCTAATAAAATGATTTTACGGCTTTTCCATACCTTGTTCACAATAGGTGCCAGTTGTTCCAAGAGGACAGTGACATGTGTAGCCATTTGGCAGTGGCACACAGGTACCACCTTGTTTACACAGATGTGGGGGATCATGTTCCGGATCACAAACTGACACAGTCTCTGTGCAAAATGCACCTTTCCATCCAGTGAGGCAGTCACAGCTACAGTGCATAAGTGAAAGAAAAGAATCCAACGTTATTACCAAAAGAAATCATCAACATTTCAGTAGCAATGTAGTCAAGATTTTCAAGTCTGGATACCTATATTTAGCCATCTGAACAAAAATGCTTATCAGAAGAGTGTAGTACCCAAGTTTAAGTTAAGTACCCACTTAACTTTTTGATATATTTATTTTATTTTAAGAAAATTGTATCTAATCAGAAACATTACATTTTTATTATTTGAGCTGCAGTATCAACATCCAGAAATAAACAGTCAAGCTAATGATTCTTTATCGTATTTTGCTCTACAAATAACTCAAGAATGCCTTGGCTTCAGGATAAACTAGGAGGAGTCCCAAGTGGAAATAAAAGGGAAAGAAAAGCAGTGAAGTGCATCTCTAAAAATAAACCCCAGTGTCAGTATAAGGATTGACTTCTGAATTTTAACCAGTAATAGAAGTCTATCAATCATCCCCTTGCCTCTCATTTAGCCATTATTAATTTGCTAAATTCTATATTTTACCTATTTATATTTTATAATCTAGTGGCACTCTGATACATAAATTGTTTCCCTGAATAGAAGCACTTATTGATTTTTCCATAGAAGTTTTCTCTTTCAAGGCTAAGAATGAAATCTTACGTATTTTGATTAATTCTTAGCCCAGGTCTTTTTGTATGTGTGCATCTCGCTTGGATTTTTCTTCAGACTCACTGAGCTATATTTTCTTCATTAATCAGCCCACTATTCCTGGGCAAAACATACTGAGGAATCTGTGAAACTCTGCCTCATTTCAGGTATGATCTGTAACTATATTCATTTTCTAGAGTGTTCAAATACATGGCACAATGCTGTTATTACTGCTTCACTAAACTTTCAGAACAGACAACATGAAAACAAAGCACTGCCAACAGCCTCTTCAGTTTGATAAATGGCTGCTTGGAATGAAGGAGAAAAGAGTACAGGACCTTGCAAAAGCAAAAAGACCTCAATTCATCACAGTTTAGCACTAGAACGTTTTCTGGCTCAGCTGTAACTGCTACGCTTTCATGCATAGAAGCTACTGAGGAGAAGTAACTTAACTCTCTGAGTGGCATGTAGAAATGTCCACTTCTTGCACTGAGAAGTAGTGCTTGAAGCTGAAGCTACTACTGTTGGGTAGCATACACAAAGGTTCTTCCCTTTTGCCTTACTTAAGTCTGCATAAGCCTGTTTAAGATTCTTCTCACAGCTGTCTTCTACAGCCTAACAAGTTATTTACATGAGTTGAAAACTATTTACACAGCACTGAACATATTGCTCGCTGTGGCCTACAGTGACAAAGTTCTATGAACTGGTACAATCTCTTCTACTTAATACTCCTAAGCAAGTTGGGCTGGGGTTGAGAAGTTTGGATCCAGCATCTCCTAATCTTTAGAGAGATAAGGGAAGAGGCAGCACTACAAACCCTTTCTTCACATGCCGTCATGCTGGTCTAGTTTTCTTTATATTTTGTGTGGTTGCATATTGTAGTTTTTCCAGAACAGAATAACCTGATGGCTTGCTACATCACCAGTGCCTTGATTCTCAGGAAGTTAATGACCCATTTCTTTAGATGCAAGAGGTGGGATTCATTTTGCAATGAGGATACCTAATTTTACCTATTCACATAGGAGCTAGGGAGGGATTCTTTGGTCTAGACATCAACATTTAGCGTTATTTTACAGTTAGGGAAACCAGAGTGCTGTACAGCCCACCAATCAATACGTGCATAGGATACAGTCAGCTCATGACTGTAATGATAAGGGGCCACATTCAATTACCCCAACTTAGACATCTAGTGCCATCTGGCTGCCATGGTGTATCTGTGAGATCTCTGTGGAACTAGCAGGTAAGAAAGAAGACCTGCAGAAGTCCCACGTTCATCTGGACCATCCCATGGAGGCCAGGAAAGGTACCGCAGAATATATACCATTGGAATGCACTGCTTAAACAACTGGAAAGGCCCGGACCTCCACCGACTACAATAGGATCTTACACACCTAGTTCCGCTGGAGATACTTTACATTTAGGTGTCTTTGCAGCTAAATCTCACTTCATGATACTTTCCTATTTTCAAGTTTTTTAAGAGCAGTTAAATGGAATCCTTTATACTCTGGCTTTTAGAGTTTCTGAAGAGCAACTATCAAAATGTCTCTTAATTTTTCTATAGTGTATTTTTAGGTGGCGAAAGGATAGGAAGGCTTTTAACTCAGCAGCGTGCCTCAGAGGAAACTGGATAATCTTAAATCCCCTAATTTTGCAAAATGAGGTGCACTGCACAGCAAATGTATAGAAAGGTGGGCCAGTGCAGGAACCAAGAAATTTTAAACTCACAGCTCCCAGAGAAATAAAACAAAAGATCACCTTGGATTCTGGAAATCTCAGATACTACTTCAGGTTTTGTAACCTTTCTATTTAACAACTTTGAATATGGTTTATTTTTAATGTCAATTTTTTGTTTGTTGTTTCTTGTCAAGCATTTAGCAATGTCATACTCTAAAGTTCACAGAATGGCTTTCTGGCCTCAAAGTCCCAGAACAGGACCAAACTGAGCTCTGAAGTAAGCAATAGTTCCTATACAAGTAAGGACAGCAAGTTTATGTCACTGTTGATTAAGGACCTGGATTAAGGACTGGAAGAAAGCCAGTGTCACTCCAGTCTTCCAAAAGGGCAAGAAAGAGGAGCCAGGAAACTCCAAGCCTGTCAGCCTCACCTCCAGCCCTGGAAAGGTGATGGAACAGCTCCTCCTGGAGGTCATCACTAAGCACACGGAGGACAAGAAGGTGATCAGGAGTAGTCAGCATGGATTCACCAAAGGGAAATCATACTTGACCAATGTGATAGCCCTTTCGGATGGAATGAGTGGCTGGGTAGATGAGGGCAGAGCAGTGGATGTTGTTGACCTGGACTTCCGCAAGGCTTTTGATGCTGTCTCTCATCACATCCTCCTAGGCCAGCTCAGGAAGTGTGGGCGGGATGAGTGGAGAGTGAAGTGGATTGAGAACTGGCTGGATGGCCGAGCTCCGAGGGTTGTGGTCAGTGACACAGACTCTAGTTGGAGGCCTGTGGCTAGTGCTGTCCCCCAGGGGTCAGTGCTGGGCCCAGTCTTGTTCGATGTAGTCATCAATGACCTGGATGGAGGGACAGAGTGCCCCCTCAGCAAGTTTGCTGATGATACTAAGCTGGGGGTAGTGGCTGACACTGCACAAAAGGCTGTGCTGCCATTCCGAGGGACCTGGAGAGGCTGGAGAGCTGGGCGGAGCGGAACCTCCTGAAGTTCCACAAAGGCAAGTGCAGGGTCCTGCACCTAGGGAGGAAGAACACCAGGCACCAGGACAAGCTGGGGGTTGACCTGCTGGAAAGCAGCTGTGCAGAGAAGGACGTGGGAGTGCTGGTGGACAACAAGTTGAGCATGAGGCAGCAATGTGCCCTTGTGGCCAAGAAGGCCCATGGTCTCCTGGGGTGCATCAGGCAGAGTGTTGGCAGCAGGTGGAGGGAGGTGATCCTGCCCCTCTCCTCAGCCCTAGGGAGGCCACCTCTGGAGTACTGTGTCCAGTTCTGGGCTCCCCAGTACAAGAGAGACATGGCACTCCTGGAGAGAGTCCAGCGGAGGGCTGCGAAGATGATGAGGGGCCTGGAGCATTTCTCCTCTGAAGAAAGGCTGAGAGAGGTGGGCCTGTTGAGCCTGGAGAAGAGAAGACTGAGAGGCGATCTCATCAATGTGTCCAAGTATCTGAAGGGAGGATGTCGAGAGGATGGGGCCAGACTCTTCTCCGTGGTGCCCAGCGACAGGACAAGAGGCAACGGGCACAAAATGAACCACAGGCAGTTCCGTCTGAACATGAGGAAAAACTTCTTTCCTGTGTGGGTGAGTGAGCACTGGAACAGGTTGCCCAGTCGCCTTCCCTGGAGATACTCAAAACCCACCTGGATGCAATCCTGGGCAGTGTGCTCTAGAGGACCCTGCCTGAGCAGGGTGTTGGACTAGTTCTCCAGAGGTCTCTTCCAACCTCAGCCATTCTGTGATTCTGTGACCTAAACCTGAAATCTAGCCATAACATATCCTAGACTATCTTGTTACAAATAATTTTCTATTGTATATGATTCTGTGCCATAAATAAAATAATGCAGGCTATTATTGTCCCTTGAGTATAAAATTCATTATATTTTTCATATCTTTCCTCTTTATTTTGTTAAAACATAGCAGTTCTGCTCTGATGCTGGGCAGAATGCAAAGTTTACTGCTTTTCCTTTTGTGCTTCTATTTAACCCAAAGCATTATCCCTATAGTAACTGAATCTAAAATTTAATGGCACCGCATACTTTCTGGTGGGTGATGAAAGCAAGCCATAAAAATAGGTCAAAACAAGAACAAAAACCTCTGGAGAAGATCATTTCAGGAGACTAAAAGTATTGGAGCACAAATCCAGTTCCCTCAGGGGCTCTGCTCTTCAGAGGAAGAAGAATCTACATACACAAAGACTCCACAGCCTGTGTTTGCCTTCTTATCTGTCTTGCTGTCTGCAGTGTTTTCAGTCAGTATCTTCAAATACTTTGAATACTTTCAGTGCTTGTTGTTTTTAAAAAAAAAATTAAACAAATGGGTGTAAATAAATTAATGTATGTGGGGAAGCACATGCAGGGAAGCAAGTAATAGTTAACTAATCTTGGCAGACACTTTTAAAATCAGGAGTGCTCCTCAGGTGAAGTTTTACAGGGGAGTCATAAAGTGTTTGAAAACAAGATCAGTTACCATGAAAGTGGTGACACACAACAGCAGTGTGAAACCGCAAGCGGACTTCCTTCATGCCTTACAGTCTGTACACAAAGATCCATCTAGACTTAGCGATAAGGCATGAAATACCATGGACTTGTCACCTTCTGTGCTGGCTAAAGATATTTCTGCCCCACTCTGACCACTTATCCCATACATAGGCCAGCTGAACAGCTCATATGATGAACTGAGCTAGTTTAAACAATTCTGGTAAGAGATCCTTACTGACCCACTTTGTTTTGTTTGAAATGGATTAAGAAAAAGGCATGACCATGGTCAGCCAGCAGGTCAGCCAGCAGATCTGGAAAGGTAATGGTGAATGAATGCTTGAGAATGGCATGAAAAGTGACCAGGGAAGGTGGATTTGAAGGACGGTGAAGCATCCACACACAACTGGAGGCATAGAAAACTGTATATATCAGAAGATACACAGATGCTAGGTAAGGGAGCTTCTAAGAATTTAAGCTGGTTCAGAATTTTCTGATGTTGTGCGTTCAGTGGTTTACTCCAAGAATGGGTTCTCAGATGAAAATACCTATTTCCAGGAAACAGGAGGCACCTATTTTTGCCTCGTTAGCCATGTTTAGACATTAAGACATTCAAGCTCTCAGCAATTTTGGTATTTTGTTCTCTGTTAGCTAGACTGCGCGCTTAGTTTTGAAAAGTGCCTTTCTTATAGAAGTTCTTCCCATGCATTTCATAGCAAGTCTGGGTACCAGTGACTTTAGTGGGCGCAGAGTTGGTCCATGGTGGAATTTCTAGAAAAAGAACCCCAGAAAGGTGTCCTAAAATAATTTTAGTATTTTTGGCTTGATTTTATTACTGCAGTATTAAAATTCTCTGTGTAACTGAACAGACCCCTCAACAGTCTTTTTTTTTTTTTCCTTTCTAATAAGATGAGATGTTTCTGGACACTTTTGTTATCAAGACACTAAATTATCATGTTTATTAGTCTGAAGATTAGTCTATGCTCTAGTCCACAAAAATAATTTTATACTTACTAAACAGTAGAGCCACTTTCCATACACTTCCCACCATTTCTGCATTTTATTAAACTGCATGGGGAATCTTTACATTGTCCAACACTACGACCAGCATTGGGGTGACCTTCTGGAGTTCCTGGTGATTTAAACTCTTCATTCTCGCTGCTGCGAACTTGAACATCAAAAATACAACCTCCAAAGTAGAAAGGAAAAAGAAATGAAGTTTAAAACAGATACAGGAAGTCAAACCAAACCAAACAGGATAATGCTATCCCACACTAGAACATCTTCAATAGTTGGAAAGCCATACCATCTCAAAGAGCTAAAGGTATGCGGGCAAACGTGCGTTCAGATAAATGAGTGAATGATCATAAGACCTTTTGTTTAATGATAGGTAAAACAACAGAAATCACTCCTCAAGAAACATACAGAAAGCAAGGTCAGTGACTGAGATCTGATGTAGGTGCAATTTTGTGTTTACACTCACATGCACTTGCAGGAACGCATCTACATCAGACGAAAGAGAGAGGGGAAAAAAAAGAGAAAAAAGGAGGGCAATGCTCAAAAAGTCTGTTTAATGTAAAACACATAACAATCTAGAAAACATTAGGGAACGTGGACTTGAATTTCTTTAGGCTGAAAAGGACCTCCCCTCATCGAAAGACCCAGATTCTCCCCTTCCTAACTGAATGCTTCAATCCCTGTTACATAAAGATCATACAGCACATGACCACAACATTTTAAAGAATGTGTACACTACACCCTTAGGCCATTGCTCTCAGGAAATAATTCACAAGTTTCATCCATACAAACTAAACAGTGCCAGGGCCTGTTATCTGGATCTGCAGACAACTGATCCGGTCTAGCCACATCGATATTACTAAATTCTCACTTGCTTCCTGAACAAGACAGCTGCATCCAGACTACTGTTTGTCACCTACTACTGATGTGGTAGTTGTCCCAGGCCAAAAAGATTTCATGGACCATGGTAAGAATTTCTCTGTAGAGATTATTGAGTGTCAGTGCCCACACTATGCTCTGGCACTGTTTCATTTGCTAAAACACCAGTAGTCCTAGTGAAAAGAGGAGCCAAAGCTTCAGAGTTCAGAGTTCAGTATGCTGTTTCCTACTGGCTACCTCCAGGCAGCTCCTGGTTATCCTCTGGACTTTCTGGGGATTGCCCCTTTGGTGAATCTTTGCTCTTCCTAGTGACTGGAGAGTTAAAGGTCTAACTCATTTCATCAGTGTTTCTGAATCACTTTTTTGGGTCCACATGCTTATTTATGTAGTGCAAAGCCAAGACTATGCCACATATCTTTTAGGATCACACTCTAAGTAACTTTTCAAAATATATATTGGCTATCTAAATGATTGCGAGCTACGGATTTAAAGGTAGCCTTACACAGTTTGAAATGTCATTGAGATCTATACACAGACACATACCATTTTAAACTAAAAATCAGATTTTAAAATACTGTAGTTAAACCAGTACAATTACATGTTTGCAAATGCTCATATCTTTCTAAGTCTGATTTGTACAATTTATCTGAGATTTCATGAATTCCCACCATGCTGAAAAACATGAGAACAGCAGGTATTCAGAAGTGGATGCCAGAGGCTCTGTTCCGTGTTAGAAGCAGGGAAAGGATATGATACGAAGACTGCAAATAATTATCAAACTAGGTTATTTTTATACTGCTTAATAAGAATTTTTCCATGATTTGATGAAATCACATAAAAACCAGGCTTCCACTTGAAAGATACAGTGAATGTCCAATTGTGGTTGTTTCTTCAGTTTTTAATAGATAACAAGAGCATACTAACTTTTTCTATCGTCTCTTTCACAGTCTGGGACTTCATTATTAATTTTATATTTATTACCTATGAAAGGCTTGTGACAGTTCTGGAAAAAGTTAAATATAATTGCTTTGTGCCTCACATTTATTGACATAATTCTGATCTTACTGAGTATGTCAATGCATTTATCAAGATGTTTGACTTGCACATACCTTTGACTATTTACAATTTTGGGACTTTTCCCTTTGAGCATATTATCTTTATACAAAGAACTGATAGAGAATAGGGGTATTTTCACATTTCACTGACAACCTATTGCTGACACTTAGTAGCTCAGTAAGGTAAGAAAGACAAGTGTGATTTATCCAGAGCGAGAAAGTCATGTTTTCAGAACAGCTTTACATAACCTAATATACTGTTTATAATTTTACTTTCTGCCATGAGCCTTCAGTGGACACTTACGAGTGATTCATGCTAGGGTCAAGCTTTATGCATTAAGATACCTTATTCTAAGGTAATAATGTTTATGTTAATTTACTGATGACCAAAAAGTTGGACAAAAGATAAAAGAAATAGAATCCGTAAGGAATGCTGAGGCTTTTTAGTCCCTCAGAGAAATCATTAAGCAATGTAGGTGTAAAATATCTATGAAAAACAGATGAATCTTATTTAAATTTCTAAATACTGAGATAAGTATCTTCCTTTTAGCCCCAAGTTTCTGTTTTTTCCTTCGCTCTTGGAGTATAGCTGCCATTAGATTATCAGACTGTTCTGCTGAAGGTGGATGAGATTTTTCTCACAGAGACATAATTGGTTTTGAACAAAATATAGTATCTATAACTGTCACAGCAAGATGACTATAGTTAGAACAACTTCAGTAAAAGTGATTCTTAGGCAGGCTTTTTCCTTATTACATACAGTTTGTAGTTCTGTTTTAAACTGCCACATAACTGGTAATTTAAAAACTCATACTAAGCAATTTAAAAATAACCTAGTTTGATGATTATTTGCAATCTTCATATCATATCCTTTCCTTGCTTTTAACAGTGTTAGTTTTAGCCCACAGTAAATCCCAACTAATGTTTCATCTGCTTATCAGTAGCAGATAAAGCATGTTCTGTTCACCTGAGTCTTGCTAAAGTACTAAGCAAAACTAGCCCAGAGCCTTGTGTAAACAATGGAAAGCACAGTGAGTACTCAAGAACTGGTAAGGTCATCATGGAAAATATATTGGCATTTGTGGTGACGGCTAGTTTATCTGTACTGCATCACAGGTTAGAAACAATTCTTGCACATTTGTAAACAAAACATATAGTAAGTTCTAGAGAGAAGTTTGTCTTAGCTTTGTGAGTTCAGCTGAATTTTTCAGTTAATTTTCTTATTTCTTCTAATGCTGTTAGTTGGTGGGATGCTGCTAAGGACTCAGCCTAACAATTTGAGCCTGTCATATCGCAATCAGAGAGTATGCAGTCTTCTACAGAGGGAGCAGCTAATGAATGCGCCTTCTTTCTGACCTGCATTCCCTCTGCTCTCCCAGTTCTGGGCCTCTTTTAAGGAGAGACTGCCAGCTATTCTGAATAGTGGAAAGGTTTTTCTGACACAGCCAAGTTTGCACTAGGAACTGAAAAGAAATTTCTGAATTAATTTCCATTTGTAAGCTAAACTCAGTTTGAACCCAAAGATAATATTTGGATGTAAATTAGCTGAAAGCAGACACCAGCACAACAGCGCAATCACAGAGGATGCACTACCTTTGCATTTTTAATTGTCTAGTGGCTCCTTAGAAACACTTAGAGCTTTCTACCTGTAATTTTTTTCATATTGAGTTTTATTTATAGGTTTCACCCCAGTCAAGCAGAGCTCAAAAGCCACCAAAGAACCATCCAAAAATTGATTAAGAAAATTTATCATTAAAAATTTGACTTCATTATACGATTTTACTTTTTTTTTCCCGATATATCCTTATCATGTAATATTTTTTCACAAACTTTTCACTAGTCCTCATTACCTGCTTGTAAACACTTGCTATTAATTCAACTGAAAAGTATACGCAGCAAGCATTTTCAAGGAGATGTACCAAGAATGCAGCAAGAAGCCTCTACACAGAAAAGCTGCAGTCTATCTGAATACAGCACTGATTTGCACATTTCTAAAATCCTACCTGTCCTAAAGTGCTTTATTTCATTTCTTTTTCCCATTTTTCTTGATTGTTTGTTAGTATTGAGCAGTTCCCTTTAAAAGAGAAAATGGCCTGCACAATGACTCCATCCAGTGCTGCTCTCAGCTGTGATACAACCAACCAGAGGGCCTGGATGAATCACACTAAACTGTGATGCAAGAGGTAACGCTAATTAAAACTTAACTCAAAAGTCACTTTCCTGTTGTTTCTGAGCATCTTCTGTGACATCTGTCATGCAGAAACATCAAGGAAAGAAATCTTTGCCCTGGCAGGCTTTCAATCTATTCTAGTTTATTATGACCTTAGACTTTAACCACAATGCTATAATTGTATCTGCTTGGATCTCAACTGAGTTCTGGGTTTACCTTATTTTTAAAAGTGACTGCAGAAGCTGGAAAATGCAATCCCTGGCTCTCTCCATCAACTGCTTGTATGGCTGGAGCCTGCACCCTGCAGTCATGGTAGCAAACATGAGAACTTTCCTTCTGTTCCTTATGTTTTTCTCCCTAACGCCAGATTCTCTCTGCCTGTTTGAGAGCTGTGAGGTCTGAAGATTCAATTGTAACTTCTGGCATTTTTCAAATCATTCACCATCTCATTTTCCGTAGGTGGGTCACAGTGACGAGCTGTGTAGACCTGAACGCGAGTGGAAAGGTAGCTGGACATATGCTCCACTTCAGATTGTCCATAGTAAGCAAGTGCAACTGAGTCTTTTTGACCACACTACTTGCTGCTCCCTAAAACCCACCATGACTTTTTAGGGCAGCTGCAGTTATGTTAAGATCTCAGAATACTAACAAAGCTCCCTTAATTACATTGTTACAGGACAACGAATAACATCACGTAACTTAGGTGAACCCTCCTAACATGATCCCATCTACAAATCGCTCCTGTGATCCCACAGGGAGCTATGAACTCAGATGACGCTCAAAGTTCAGTGCACCTCAAACTCCACACGAACTTGGCTGCTTCATTTGAGCTCTATCTACCTTAAGCAGTTTCTTCAGCTTCTTGCAGGGTCTTAAGAAAGTTTCCAAAACTGCTCAAGGTACCCTTTAACATTCTTCAACCTATCAAAAGAATCTTCAAGTGCTGATCAACTTTTCCTCAACTTAAAATTCCCAATCTTCTGATAACTTCTTTACCTCAGTCCTTCCCTCCTTGGCCTCCTAACAACAGTGCTATCTGCCACTCATTTTTCACTAGATCCTAAACTATGCTGCTCCTTTTCTGGCTGCCCTGATAGAAAGGAAGGATTTTTCTACCTCAGTGCAGTCATAGTAGTGCAAGCATAACTTTATCTGTATCCCGGCTCTCCTGTGGTTTATTTTGCACTATCATAAATCTCTAATTTTATCCAGTGCCCAAATAACTGATGTTATGATCATCTCCTCACTTGTTCATGTCTTGCTTTTGCACCTCACAGCTGATAGAGTTCCCCTTCCTTTAAATCTTGAGGGGATTGTCATCAAGCAGATGTAGCATCTTCTAAGCTGTGCGTACATTTTGGAAGTAGTTCTCAGACATTATAAGAAACTCCTCCCTTTTGCAATATGCCATCAAGATATAACAATCTGAACATCACAAGAACTAAAACTTGTTCTGCCCTTCTGGTCCCCTCTCTCTGTTGCACCCTTAGCTTTGCTCTCTGTTCTATTCTTCTCATTCTTCTGCTGGCTGCCGTGCTAGAGGAGCAGCGGGATCCAAGTGGCTATCAACAAAGTCCTGAGAAACTGCATCCATGACAACTGATAGGCAGAAATGCTTTGGCTGGAAGACGTCATGGCTCCAGTGAAGCATTTCCATTTTGAATGAAGAGATAAACTCTTCTTGGACTAAGCTACTATGATTTTTTTTTACCCACTGTTCTGCAGAAGCACAGCACTTCTAAAATCAATAAACTTAATGAAAATAGGACTTTAAATAAAGTTATGAGTAGACTCCATGTTTTCAGTTTATTAAAGACATTTATTTTCAGTTCCCCCCTCTCCCTTGAAAATTACCTAAACAGCTGCTAAAGGCATGCAGGTAACGGAGGATATGGTCTGAAACAGTAGCTGTACTGAGTAAAAATCCTGAATGATTGCACACTGTCACTGGGGACAGTAGGTTAGCAGTAACAAATTTGACTTTCTCAATGTTTCTTGATCCAATAGTGATTGCTCACAAAGGGATAGATGCACTCTTGTATTAGAAGCAAAATGGTTTAAATAAATCATGTCTTTAAAGGCAGTCAACAGCAGTTTCCCAAAAGTCTGGGTGGTTTAATCAACTATCCACTAGACAAATTTATCTTGAATGTTACTTCTAGGTTTATCTGTGGGTTCCCTATGGCTCCAGATTGACTAAAGTAAAATGGTTCCAAATTTGCCCTTATGTTAGCGGTACTATAGTCCCCACTATGGAGATTTATTTCTGATACTGAGGACTGAGAGCTGAACTTGGGGAGATTTCCAAATTAGGAGAATAAATGAAACGCTGACTGGACAAGAAAAGGCTGTGGGAAATCAGTGGTAGGAGAGTGTTGCTTCCTTGAAAGCCAGTGTGATCTGCAGAACAAAGACAAGTTGACACTGGCAACTGGAGCATGGAATGAACTTGCAAGTATGGGCAACCTAATGCTATCAATGAGAGAGATGATAAAGAGAAAACTGATAATGTGCTACACATTTGATAAAATCTTGAGACAGGACATTTTTTGGAACAGTAAGAAAAATAAATATATAGTATAATAACTGCTAGCATGTGAACTTAGAAAGATGCTTATTTTGCGGAAAAGTATTTCTCCTGCATTTGTAGAAATTTGGTCATCACAATACAGTTGCAACAGAAGGAGCCTTTAAACCTGGAAAAAGGTTTACAGTTAAAGTGAAACTCTAGAAATTCCTACCTGGTCATCTCTATCTTTAACATACCTCTAAAGAAAGCTAGAAGTTCTTCACAAATATTGACATTATGAAAATATTTATATAGATATTGCTTTTTATGATTGCCAATTTGAAAACTGTTAAGAAGCTATGAAAGGTGTAACTGTGCAATCCATACTTCCTGGAAAGGAGACAGAGGAAATGGTAAGTTATATGACTTTCTGAATGAAAACTTGATTGTAACATAAGAAATCAAGATATTAAAGGAATCACTGCATTTCAAAAGCTAGCTGAGCTCTAGACTATCTTGAACAATACTTAAATATTTCAAGTCCGGAGAAGAGAAGGCTACAGGGGAATCTAACCGCTACCTCAGCTACTCAACAGGTAGTTATAGAGGAGACCGACTCAGACTTCTCTTGGACATGCTGAGCAAAACGATAAGATTCAATACTCATGTGTTGCAGCAAGGTAAAACTAGATGTAAGAAAGTAAAAAAGGTGAGGTGGTTAATGACAAAGAGTAGGCTGCCCAGAGAGGCTGTGGAATGTCATTCCTTTGAGACATTCAAAACTCAGCTGGACAAGGCATGGAACAATCTCGTCCAACTTGAAACTAGCTCTGCTTTGAGCAAGAGGTCAGACTAAATAATCTCCAGAGATCCATCCAAGGTATACTATTGCATGATTTTTATGAAATCATGATTCTTTGATTTGCATTCTCACAAAAACCCACATGTAATCAAAGCTTAAGGTGATACCTCTATTGAAAAATATATGAAAGAGGGGCAGTTCCCAGGAAGCCGAAGCTCTGAAGACTCATTTGCATACAGTGGCATCCTGATAACCATCATCTACACTTGGAATAAAAGGGATCTAAAACACTATTAGAGAAGTAGGGTAGTGTTCCGTTTGTCCTTTGCCACCAGAAGTAAGAGATGAGTCAAGAAATTCATAGATGTCATTTGGAACAAGAAATAGATGGATCTACCTTTGCATTCCCTTATTTTTATGCTTGTCTTTAAGTACTTGTTTTTGGGAAAGTTTCTGAGTTAGAAAAAAAAAATAAGGTGCTGGCTAGAAAAGAGGCAGTTATGAGGTCCAAGTGGAAATGGAGTATATTTAGTGTATGAAAGTCAATTTTATTGTGCTTGTCTTCCACAACGTGACTCCAATTTTATAATCCAGAACTCAAATTATGCTCTGCTATGATAAAATGTTTTCTTTCATTTTAAAGTTGTCCAGTGTTTTAAAATAAAGTCAAGCGCACCTCATAAACATGGAGCATATATTATTTCTATAGAGGTAAGGAATGAAAATAAAGAAGTGTTGTAAACAAACCCTTTGCATCATTGTTGCTCCAGCTGCTAACAGGCAAATTAAGCTTTCTACAGAGCTTCAAATGTCAGTTTGGAGGTAGGAATTATCATCTGTTTGAAAACCAGCTGGAATATTCCTTGTAGGGATTACTGAGGTCCATTCCAGTAAGTATTAGCCCATAATGTCAGGAAAAATCCCAGATCTTAGCACATCGTATCAGAAAGTAGCCTTCAGTACAAAGACTACTGCCCAAACCAGCACTAATAGTGACAACAGCTGGAAGAGCTAAGAATTAGTTGGGTGGAGAATCTTCCCATAAAGAAAGGAAACCCTTTTGGAGTGATGCTGTAGAACAGGCCAGGTAAGGAGAAATGCTGAGGCCATGTCGGACTTCCCCTTCTGTCAGAAATAGAAAGTACTAAAAATATTTAGCATATTTCCTTGCATCATGTTTCATAGTCATTAAAGTGAAATGATAAAGCCACACATGAATCTCAGCCAAGCAGATCCTAGTTTTTCTTTTTTTTTTTTTTTAAGATAAGATTTTTAGATCACTATTTCATAGGCATCTGAAACAATCTGATGCATTTTCGAAGAGGAATTGAAAACAGCAGAAGCTTTACCTTGAAAGCTGTTCTTAAATCTGGATCCTTTTGGTAGGAGTTCTGGAGTGTACTCACGGTAGCCTCCTAAATAAAACTGACTGAAGACATTGAGTCCAACCAGTCCCCCAGGAGAAGTGACAGTTTTATTCTTCTGATCATCCACCTTTCAATGAAAACATTTATAATTGTTACAACAAAGGAAGTTACTCTATTTAAGCACTCCTAATGAAGACAATCCTCCAAACTTACCTTAACAGGAAAACATAAAAATAAGCAATTCTTAAACTTTTCATTCAAGAAGTGAAAAAGAAGAACTTTCCTCTGAAAGCCAGTCTTCTAAAGGAAATAACTTCTTACCTTCAGCCAGCCTTTTTGGAGAGATCTGCCAAGATGGATGACATGCATATTGAGCGTCAGATCAAGTGGTTTACTAATGATCGTTGCTGTGCCAGAACCTAGATTATAGCTATATATTACTCTGCCATTACGGAGACCTAACACTAAGAAATCATCCCCATTCAGACCTGGAAAGACAAAAGTAGAATAGATAATTATTCCAGGATGTAGTGAATACTGAAGCACAAAATATTCTCCAAATCTACTGAAAATATATCAGTTTAGGAAAATTTTAGCCAGAAAGGTTTGAGAGTTTGATTTTTTTTAAATATTCTATTTAGCTTGTAATAAAATTTCCAGTAATCCTGCTGATGTAAAATAGAAACTGCAGAGATTTTTAAATGTATTTGCATGCTTTATGAAGAAAGTTCTTTTTCCCACAAAAGTCGGTTGGTGATAAACACCAGTCCTTCTGAGCCTGGTGGATCTAGCAGTCGTTGGTGTTCACTCACTCTGCAACATGAATAAATTCCCAACTTTCTCCAAAAGTAAAATCATACCTAAAAAAGGAAAATGAAATTCTGAGTCGCATCTGCATGAGAGAATAGCTCATGCCTTAATTCTATTCCAGTGCAGTTTCATGGCCTGTTAAATGACAATACTAGTCTCAAGATTTCTCCCTGACCTACTTATTACTTGTTCTTGTGAGGCTGTCATAAGTGTAGGCAGTGCTTTACAAGTACCACACTATAAAAAGTCCCATTCAAAAGAGTTTATGATATGTCTAATGTATAGCATATGAACAGGAATTAAAAGACCCCTAAATATTATTCCTGGTCATTTGTCAAAGGAAATGGATTTTTACACTGGAATCTTTGAAGAGAAATCCTCTGGTTATGTAAGCATAAGTAGAACCACTGAAAATTAGCGAAAATATGATCAGTTTGTTTCTTCTTACAAACCCCAGTCCTTTCCTCTTACATGTCCTCTTAGTATGGTAAAAGAGATGGAATATAAACAAAGTTAAAAAGGAAGAATGTTCTCAGTCTCAGATTAGGATGTACTGAATTGAAATTCAGAGATATCTGAATTTCTTTTTATAACTCTCCTGTGAATTCAGGTAATTCAGGCCCAATTTCATGTCTCTAAATTGTACTTTATTTGATATTTTCTTCTATTTTCATAAGGCTCTCCTACTTTCTATTCTTTTGGGGGGAGGTACTGTCTCTTCCTATTTGTTTGCACAATGTCACATGGTGGTCCAGATTTCATAAGTGTGTCTTGATGTCACTGCCCCAAGTGTGTGTGGAGTCTGTTCTATCTGCAAAAGATGAGGTGGGATTTTCTCCACAACAGGGAATGGGCTGTGTATCTCCTTCTCCCACTGACACAGTGCATGCTGCAGTTTCATGACCAAAAAATGCAATATTCCTGTTACGATCTTGTATGCTGTAAATAAATGCACTATATTAGCAAACAGAAGGAAAACAGTACTCTGCTTTTTCTGTATGGATATTTGATACTTCTCTACAGGTACTATTTAGATCCAGCACGAATATATATATTTTAAGAAAAGATTATTCCTAACAGTTGTAGAAAATGTACAACTGCATTTAAGTTGAACAAAACTTAAACACTGTTCATTTGCAATACAACAATTTGTTCATGACCGTCAATGAAACCTCATTACCCTCAGTTACACTGGCACATTACCAGTGAAGGATTTCCAAACTGTAAAAGCAGAAAGATTTTCTTCATTTTCAAAGTTTCTATTTTCAGCTGCATCCACAATGTATTTATGTGATTTGGCCTGCAAAACGATGGCAGGAAAAATATAGACATAAAAAACATTATTTAAAATGCTGTCTGAATTTGTAAAACGCTTCCTTGGAAATGAAGTACAGAGAAGAAATGCAACATTGGCAGCGTTCTAAACAATTAAAAAAAATAAAATCCTAAAGATAACTTTTATAATTGAGAGTTGATAATCACAAAAAACAGTTAATGAATTCATTCCAAAGCTTAAGTGAAGTATTGCACAGTCAGTAATCTCTTCTGAGCAAAAATACCAGAACTTGTCAAAGCCAGTGGAAAGTCTATTGCTGATTTCAGTGGGCTTTGGCTCAGCTATTCAGTTAAGTTGCTCTTTCAGCAATGTAAAAGTTTTAATGTCTAACTCATGTCAGATAAGAGTCATAGCTTTAGCTAATTAAATCATAGGAGTATTTTGGCATTTTCAACTTTGCCTAATCTTAGTATAACGGTTGATCTTTTATATACAAGTCATGTCAATCAGCACCATGCTTGTCCTCTAAGCATGGTAGGCACATTGAATAACTGCTATTATGAAGATCACAGCCTTGTATTTTTATTGTAACGGTATCTCTTGCTCTATTTATAGCCATCCTTACAAACAAAATGATGGATGTTTTCTTTGTTACAGGAAAGTGAAGCACCTGGAACACGTACTGTTCAAGAAAGGACAATATACTGGACCTGATGGTAAAAATAAAACTAAATAGAGGTCTATATGAATGAGACAGCTTTAAACTCTTCTGTTGCCTTTTGACTCTTTTGTCTTATTCCTTGTCCATACCAAGGGAGGACTGAAAACCAGACTGTCAGGTAGACTTCAAAGAAATCAAGCTATCTTTCGCACTACTTCTGTTGCTTTCTGATCCACTCATTTAAAGGTTCAATAAGGGTTGAATTCTACCTAAACATTAGTTTTACACTGGCATATTTTTAACGGCTTATTTTTTTCTTACCTTAATGTAACTGCAAAGAGAATCAGATTCAAAATGTTTTAACATTTAAAGTTTCAAGGTTATAAATTAAGTGACTTAACGATTTTAGCTATGAATACCAATGGTGGCTATTTCACAGAGTATATATTAACATACAAGATGGGTTTTTGGGAAGTTCGTTTCTCCACTTCTTCTGCTTCTGTATCTGTTATTAGCTCTAGAGTATTTGTCACTGAAGCTTCTCTGGTCAGAACAGTAACATGTTTTCATTCTCTGAAATTTTCTTAAACTTTGAGTTTAGAATCAATAGTTTTACACATTTGCAGCAAATACTTTGATTTCATCACATTTAGCACTGCATACGCTATCACTGGCAGAATTCTTCAAAATAAAGATAATTTCAAAGGGTGGGGTGGACCAAGGATAGTGTCTCTTTATCCAAAAGAGGGTAACAAGCAAACTTGATATTAGCCAGTTTCAGCTATTTTTACTATGTCTGATCCTAGCTTTTGAAAATGTACACTCTTACATATTTTTATCCTTTAAATGTCTCACACTGCAAGACCTCAGTTATATCCTTTAAAATTCATTTACACTGAGAGCAAATGTTTGGTCTGGATATACATAAATAATCTCATGCTTGAGTTTCAAACAGCATACTCAGCAGCACTGGAATTTAGTTAGATGTGTGCTCTTTGAAACCATTCGTGCTTTAGTGCTTTTATTTTTGAAGATCTTCATATTCACAGTTTTTCTGTTTCCTGAATAGAATTTCTTTCCAGTCAAGGGAATAACATACGTTTTCTCCTTTCAGACCTATATGGAGCTTATAGATATGTAATAGAGCTTGCATCATGCAAGCAATTAGTTGATTGATCTTATAACGGAAAAGGTATTTCTACGTTTTTGTTTCATTATCTACAATTCACATACAAAATTCAAAATACGTAACTAAAGTTGCATTCTTCTTTTATAATACAATCTATACAAAATATAACATCTATCAGTCTATCAGATAATCTTAACACTTACAATCAAGATAGATAAATGACTAAATGACTAAAATATATGGTTCCTGGCATTCACCAAAGCACCCACTTTTACTCTCTCCCCAGAAGGCTGGGGTACTAAATTTTATTGTATTTTATGCACTCAAAACCTGCACGTTTGGCCCATGCTGGACCAAGGCATATAGTGAATTTCACAGTCAAAGGCTTCCTCCTCAACCCAGCTCATGCACAGTCTTGCTCTAAAGTCAGCATCTTTGCTGACTGCAACTATGGTGAAGTCAAATAGGGAACTGGGTGGTCTCTCAAGTCAGAATATTCCAAGATTTTCACATCCTGAACAAACAAATCCAGAAGGTGACTGGCAGCACTGTTATTATATACAAATGTCACTGTTTTGGAGGGCAGTGCCCCTTCTATTACACTATAGGGAAACTGGGTAAAACCCCAGTACGGTCAGAGCCTGCAACAGAGGTTGTGAACGAACATAGAAGAAATGTTCTCACAGGGTGTACTTCACTTTCGGCAGAGCAATGATGGAAAATAACCAGGAAATAACTGGACTGCTCAAAGTAGAAGTGTCAATAATGTGAAATTGCTATCTGATAATCTAAATATGTTAGGGTATAATAATATTATAAGCACTTCATGTAACTTGATAAGGTAGAGTTTGACATTTAATAATGTTATGCAACTGGAGTTTCATATTTAGGACTGTCTAGTAACTCCTACTGTACATTTAAATGACGAGAGATAAACTCTTGGCTTCCACAAAGATATAAGCTTATTTTACTAGGAAAAGAAATTATAAATCAAAATTAGCAGTAATATGACTTCTTAGGGTAGAAAGAGATGTAAGGAGTCAGATTAAAGGTCTTAGAGAAAAAACTACACATTCATTTTTTTTCTGATACTGATTTTTAAGATAGTTCTCTCTAAAATGGTTTTGCTCTAAATAAATGATTTTTTAAAAGAGAGACTTTATGCTAATGGCAATGGTTGCAGTTATCCGGGAAAGAACAAAACCCAGGATGGGTGAAATATATCAAGTTAATCACATCTCATGCAGAGAGCTGCAACATTGGGCCTGGTTTATGAGAATAGCAGATTTTTTCTAGTATTGCATCCCAAGCCTGAAGTCAGCCATGGACCTGAGACCTAAAGAAAGGCATGTATCCACTGTGATCAGGAGAAATGAAGAAGCCTGTTTTTCAGATTACTGCGAGAGGTTCAATATTAAGTTAAATGAGATATCAGAACACCAATGACTTCTGATTTACAAACTTTGTAGGAGTAAGAGGGAGAAGATGTTATTTATCTATGTTTTAGAAATCATTTGGTAATCCTCACAAAAGGTTAGCCACAGCATTAATTCGAATCAAATATCACATGAGAATTAATGTGAGAGGAAAACTGACTTAAGGATTGCAATATAAAAATAATAATAGAAAAAATGACCAGAGACAAGAAAGCTAGCTGTTTGGAATTTGGAAGCTAAGAATGACGTCTACGCATTTTGTATCTTTATCAGTAATTCAGATAAGTGATTCAAGGAAAAGGGGAGCTAAGTAGGATACTACAAGAGAATGCTAACTAAGAGAAATCAGATGAAGTGAAGAAAGGGGAAAATGTTAATGGGATATTAAAAATACTTCCTTAAATAAGATCGTACTGGCTGTGGAAATCTTACTCCTCATGGTGACAGCATTATTATTTAATACTTAGAAGTAACTTGTTGGAACAGTAGCATAGCATCTCTCCTCTGTAAAATAAGTAAAGTTCAGCTGTTAAGCGATGCCGCTTTCTGGGAATTGAAAGGAGCGTTGCTTAGTCTCCCCGATCACTGAATTTAAAAAGAAAATAATTAAAACTGCTACATAGTAATTTACCTGGCACCTCATTGCTTCTCAGTCATACTAACAGCTGGTGTTCTGCTGCCCTCTCATGATTTGATATGCAACTGCAGAAACGTATTTTTATTGTACAGCAGCATTTATGAGGAGAAATACACAAAATACTGAAAGTCAGGTTTCCTCTTTCCTATAATAAGCCCAGAATGCTACTATTCTGGTTAATAAAAATGACACCATGAGACATCAAGTAAGAATTCTTTAAAGTCAGTTCTGCTAAATATGGCTACAAGAACTATACTTCATAATGACTTTGACATTACAGTGCATGTTTTGCAGGTAGGCCTTTTTGAAAGAGACTTTAATAGAAAGAAATTGAGTCAGTCCTTTGTATGTGTTTACAGTTTTTTAAACTGTTTTTCTTATTATAACTGAAGAAAAATTTTTATTAAGGTTATTTTTTCACCATTTATGCTGTTCATTTCATATTTGCACTTCTATCTTGAACAAAGATAATGGACAAATTAGTGTTTGGTTGAGTTTCCTACAATTTCTGTACTGGCAGTTTGAAATTCAGTTCCCAGGGTTGCAGAAATTTATCTGAGTGTTGTGGTTCATTCTTATCATTGAAAAGAACATTCTGAGGATTCATTAATGTTTGTATTATGAAAGAACCAAGTATTATTATTAAAGTGTAAAGATCGAGATACTGGTTTCTGAAAGGTGCTTTCTGAGTGACCAGATGGAAATGTTTCTGGTAATGACAACTCCATGCACCATTTCTAATTGTCTAGTTGAAAAAGAGAGACAAACTTTCCTTCATCCATAATGATAAATAACTAGTAAGTGAAAGGAAACACTGCTCAGGAGTGAACTGAGGATAAGCAAAACCAGGGATTGTCATGGAAATAAAATGTGCCACCAGCACTGTTAGCGTGGCATGCAGTTAAAATAGCGTTAATATAGTTCCATTAGCAGTATCAACTAGGCCAAACTATGTTTTGTTCAAGTCCAGGAAAAAAAAAAAATCACAGAAGTCTGATTCACAAAATTTGCATCTTTTTAACTACAGATCTACAGAAGCAGAATAAACTTTTGAGCTTAAATACACTTACACTAGTTTAATCCTTAGCCTTGTATCAGGGTAATTTGTACAATCAACTTGATCAATTAAGTAAATTGGCCTGTGGCTGTTTGCCCATATGCTGCACCAAGGTATCTTGGCACCCTGAGATACAACTGATCTGCTGAGCTGCGCTAACTAAATTTGACAGGATCTTCAGAAATGAAAAATAAAAAGCTTTATTGTACTGCAGATATGTGAACTGGCAAGCCATTCTAAGCTAACGTTTCAGTTTGCATTGCACTGGATTAATAGCACGTTCACAGTCTGCTACTGAGTGTTAGCTGGAGAGCAGTTACTTTCATCTGAGATACAGTTTTTTAAGTTTTTAAATAGGTGCTAGCTTGATCACATACAAGTGACTAAAATAATTGAGTGACAGGTCATCTACTACCCAGGAAATCATATTTAAAGCAGAGGAAATTTCCTACTGTCTTATTTATGTGACTTATTCTGCTAAACTCAGTGAGACATTTCTGTAGATAAGGATTGCAGAGAAAGAAATGCACATGGTTTGGCACCTGGTTTTACACTAGAAAATGACTCTCTCAAGTCCAGCACAAGGAGAAGAAGCCCCAAAGAGCACAGGAACTTAAGTATAAAAGTTCAATAGAAAAAGCGCTAAAATCCCCCACCTCAAACATATTAACATGGAAAAGTGAGGATACGCTTTATCCTATTGCTGTGAGGTAATGGATTTGCTTTATGCAATATATATGCAACATATATGTAACAGCATAACAGTTTCGGGCCTCCCGAAAACTGATTTTTGTAATAATGTAGGTTGGAACTTCAGTATCTTAAAAACACAAATAATAATTGCTCTCTTCTTTCATCTTCCTGAAGTATTAATTTTCTAATGCTGCTCAACATAAGCTGAGGCATCCCGTAAGTACTGGGCCATATCTGCCAAACTCATGGCAGTGGACACTTACACTTACGTACCTAGGTCACTCTCCCACTGTGATGGGTTTAGACCTAAAGACACATCACCAAGCCTCCCTCCCAAGCTTCAACAATCCCATACGACAACTCCAAATTCAGAAGTTAGCGCATGTTATAAACGCAGAAGTGAATATGGTAGAAATAAGTAATATGCTTTCTACGACCTATTACCGGGTATAAAGTAGTTTCTACCCTGAGTACTGTATGTCTGCATTAACCATTCAGGAAATTTTTCTCCGTTTTCATCAATATTAAAGGTCCCATGTTGACAGTAAGGCTAAGACAGACAGAATACAAGTAGTGTTTCCATACTACCCCACTGGAACGCGAAGGCTATGCCAGTCTGCCACAGTGGGGTGCTGTGCAGAGCTACCTAAGGTACTATTAAAGTCTTATTGCAAGCATTGCAATTAGACCAATATATACTGCTCCTCAGCTACCTTAATCAGATCAAGTTGAATGCTTTGCTATACAGTTTCTCGCACAACTTATTCATAGCTAGCTTGAGTTAACTGCATTGAATGATGTCAGATTGATGCAACCAAAATGGTATACTGCTAAAAATGCTAGAGAATGCTAGTGACCTGCCTACTTGACAAATTTTAGCACTTTACTCCCACAGGAAGATAAGCTACTGTAATTATAGCATGGTTCTTTAATTAGACTGTAAGCAAAGCCACAAAGGTCAGGATGAGGCTAACTGAAAGTGTGGAAAGTTTGGCTAATACTAGTAGAGCTCTCCTGCAGTTTCGGTTTTCCAGACATTTTTGTTTCTTGCAACTGAGTTGCATTATCTTGACCTTAAACGCAGTTTAATTCTAATTCTAGAAGGGTCTAATATTTTACATATATAACACAGAATCCAATTTTTGCTGTCATAGTGCCACTCAGTGCTGAGATTCCTGTGGGCCATGGAAGTGCAACTACTGTGACAACCACAGTAGTTCCTGGCTGGTTCTACGGCAGGTCAGTTGAGGTCACAGGAAACATGAGCAGGTGGCTGTGGCACACTGGATGGATGGAGGGGCAGACGCATGGATGGATGGGTGGATTTCCCAACAAAGTAAATATCAGTGGAAGAAGATTTGAGGCCATACCACTGGGCACCAAATAAATGTAATCAATAATGAAATCTATGTTTGCAACTGAAAAGAGAATCTTAATCCTCTAGTTTCCATATATTTTGTTCAGAAATCTGCTACCTGAATCATCATACTTACTGCTTATTCTAATCACTGTAAGCAGTAATATTCCTCTTTTATGATAAAAACATTTACAGAATCTGATTACAAAGCAATAAAGAATTGAAGAGATTACTTTCCTCCAAATGAGATTATGTCATAAAAAGAATCCACAGAAACCTACGTACATTTTCATCCTGGTGGGCTGTAAATATTTGAAAGCTTGTAAATACAGATAATAATAATAAAACTTACCTTGGCCTTTCTGTCCAGTGAAAAATATCAAGTTATCTTGTAAAGCTGAACGGTGGTTTATCAACTGAAATTTCAAGCGGAATTCATAGTAGAAGGTGATATTTGGGATTGTAGAATAAGCTAGGAATGAAGTATAGCCAAAGACGTCTGTGCCACTGAAACTAGGCTGGCTAATACTAACAGCTGCATTAAAAAAAATAAAAGAAAGAAATTGTTAGGCCAAATCCTTTAACATATATATTTGCAGGTTCTTCTTAACTATCCAGTTTAGAGCTTAAAGACTAATCAATAATGCTAATAGCTTGATAGGCTGTAATATCTGACACACATTCAGATGTAGTTTGCCTTTCCTCTGATTATAACCACTTCACTTCTCAGCTTCTGTAAACAGGCCTCTTTTTCAACAGCATTATTAGCAACTACTGCCATCACCTGGTCTCTAGATAGTATTGTGAAACATAGAAGTACTCAAAGCTCAGATAGACAAAAGCATTATTTGCTGTATCATCTGAACTGTGTGAATATTCAGAAACCAAACGCACAAAAATGTGTTATTTATGGTACTGATAAATTATTTAACCTTTAAGCATTGAGACTCAATTTAATAAAACAACTAAAACAACTTTGCCAAGTAAATACTCCTGCTTCCTCTAAAACTGTGAAGGCTACATGCGAGTAGTTCATTCAAACACCTACTGCTTTTGTGCCACAGAAGTTTATGCTGAGAGAGACTGTGGGATTAAAAAGTAAATGAAAATGCAGATCTACGCACATATCTGTTCTGGTAAACAGTTACTAGTGCTAAGCATCACACAGCCCAAGGACTGCCTGCTGGAGCCAAGCAGCCAGGCTGCTGTGAATTGCTGTAGTTAAATTCTCAGAGCAGAGATAACATAATATTCATATCAACAATATGGTTTAGTGAAAACCAGGACAGAGAGGAGGAACAGCTGAGTAAAGCTGAATCCTGGAAAGCTGGGTATGAAGCTAGATTTAAGACTCTTGAGTACTTATTTCCCACTGAACTGAGCAGCAAATACGGCTGGATCAAGCTTTACTACCGCAGGAAGTACGACGTATCGGGGAGGAAGGAAAACATTGCTGCAACATGCACAGAATAGATTGGGCAGTGCTAATGAAGAATTATAATCTTCCCCAAGTAAATTTATGTTTGCCTAAGTACCTTTAAATATGTGGCTCTAGATACTTATACACTGGGAAAAAGAATCAAATGTAATTTTGCAAATGATATCACCATCTCTAGTTTGTGGAATCTGTTTCTACATCTGCAGCCTGGGAAATGTGCTACATTGCCACTGAAGTGGCAGACATTGCCTTAGTATCTGGACTTGACAAAAGGTACAGATGTAGACTCTGACAAACCTTTTATAGCAAGGACTGGGAATCTGCAGCAGGACAGAGTGTACCAGCCCATCTATTAACCAGTGTTTCACTCATATAGCACATTATGCCTTGTTCTGTGATCTGAAACGGCAGCCAAGAAATTTCCATATGAAATGGTGGTTTTGTCCTAATTACAAGAAACTGACAAACAGTTTGTTCTTCTCAGCCTAGTCAGATTGAATGTAACCTCAAGTCTCAGACCTTTATGAGTCATGTGGATTGCAAGAGAAACACAAGTCTCCCATTTTTAGATTTGTTGTTGGCTGTAGTCCCCTAGTATTCCCTCAGATTACCTCCAAATGTCTGAGTTATGCTCATGTTTTGCATTTTCGGCCTCTCAGGAAGCTATGACAGTCAGGTAGCACCTTTAAAAGTATTTTATGTATTTTTTTATTTAATATAACACACAACTATTTAAATATATTAAATATAATATGAATAAATATTAACACTTAAGAGAGAACAATATCTTAAAATAAAGGAGGCCTTTATTTATGTTTTCTTTTCCTGCTTCACTTTACCTGGGAAAGGTGAATTCTATCAGGTACCTCCAGAGAGCCTCATGATTTGGTTCTCTGACAGAGATTGCTGGCGAGCCTATTCGTGACCAGTTATTTTTTAATGGTAAATCATTCTTGATCAAACCTGTCTTGAGGTCTCTAATTCTCAACTGGACAAAACAGTTCTATCACTTTTTCAGTGATAAAACAGTTCTATCACAGGATGAAATATGCCATTGTCTCAGCTGTTTCCTTAAGGAGCTATTTTCCTGCCAATCTATTTGCTCCCTTCAGCCCTCCCTATAAAGACAGATTTGAACATTCACAGAGGCATGTCTGACAAAGCAATCTACAACAGTAGGACCCGGTCAGAGGGGAGAAACTACTCCCACTGACTGGTCCTACACAGAAAATTGTTGCGTATCAGTATTCTTGGACTACTGCGTATCAATTTCAATTTCATCGCAGTTTTGGCATGTCCTAGAACAAAGGGTTCAAAGGTTCTGAATTTGAATTCTTACTGACAACCAAAAACGTATCTCTTAAGTTATGTGAGCAAGGATAGTTATGGCTGACAAGCTGGGTGCAGCAAATTCTGGGCTATGGGGTCCTTGATACTCCAGGACTCACCTTTTCTGCTGTGTGTTTCCTTACGTAACATTATGATAGATTTATTGGGTGGAGGTTTTGTTGGAGTTGTTTTGATACTCGAATCCTTACTACTTATTTTAAAACTTTACATTATTTAAAATCAGCAATTTTACTTAAATCAAGGGGGGTGTGGTCAGTGTTTTAAGAAGGCCCAAGTGGGAACTGGCCTTAATAAAAAAAATATGGAATCCAGAATGGAGCCTAGTAAATTGTTGTCATAGGAAGTTGCTGTCATTTGACTCCAGGGTTTAAATATACATGGCTTGTGATGCTCCTCACAGTACCGAAAGGGCTGAACCTGTCTTAGAGTGTGGTTTCTCCTACTGTTTCTTCCTGCTTTTAAGATATAGTCTAAGAAAATAGTCTTGAGAGAAAACCTATGAGGCAAAATTGATCATGGAGTTTTTTACCATGAATAAAGAAACAAATGGAACAGAAGGGTAAGCAGTTTCATTCAAAATGTTAATATCAGTAAATACGAGCATACTCAGGGTCATGTATATTCTATCTGATCACCTGTTGGATGTCAAAATGTTGATAGACACTATCAAGCAGGTCTAAAATACTTTTCAGAGATACCAGTTTAGAATCTGGTAGACACCCCAGTGACAGGCAACGTTTGGTGTAGTGACATGTTTGGAACAATAATGTGCAAAGAGAGAAGACGAGACTGAAGCAGATACACTAGAGAATAGCAAAATGTGACAAATTGCTTAAGAGTTTCTAAAGGCAGGACAGCTATTTTTGAGAGCAGCCTAAACAAATGACCTATTTCCATGATCTTTAACATGGATACACCTTGAATGCGTATCTATGTAAAGGGAAGGAAACTCCTGCCTTTGCTCTCCAAAATGATAAACATACTGGTTCAGACTTAATTTTACAAACCTTGTAATTTTACCCGTACTTACCAGAACTGAGTACAAGATGTGCACTTTGCTTGCAAAGATCTCCACAGGAGTAAAGTTTACACACAATCACACTTTGTGCTCAGTCACGCAAATTCCGGTATCTAATAATTGTTTGCAATATTGCAATACAATACATTTTATTTCACACTATCATTTAATAAATGTTAGGTATAATCTTTATTTCACACTTATTTTTGTTTTATTCTATATTAATTTACTATAAGAAGCAGGTATATCTAGGGCCTAAGCCTCCTGCCTGTTAGAAGCAATTTGCAAAGTTTGGGTGGGAGTCATCTGACCAAAGGAGGGTATCTGTCACGTAGATGTCTGCGTAAGAGCTGATAATCCTAGGCTCCACTTCAAGTCAGCAGAAAAAAATAAGCACTTTTAGGGAACAGTTGCTTTCACCTAAAATACATACCTTATAGAAGCCATGTGAACAGTGTCCTAAAATGCTTATTTGACCCTACTGGATGCAAAAGCAGCCTTGGTTGGATTACAGACATTACAGACAGCTAAAGTTAGGTGGGATGAAGCCTACCTATGCTATATCCTGCAGCTACTTCACTATCTGCGTATTCTTTCACTGTCTCTGGTCTCCATCGCCACAAAAATTGAATGTTTTAGAAATTCTGAAAACAGTCTCTGTGAAGTAAACATTTTTTTCTGGTTTTAAAGAATAGAAACTTTAGGGCACTCAGAAGCTAAATTATTTGCCCAAAGTTACACACAAAGTCTGAAGTGGATTGCAGAACTGACTATACATCTCTAAACTCCAGGCTGGAGCACAATAACGACAATTTTTGCAAACTGAGATATTCATTTCTTATCTATGGGTGTCTGAGCACAACAAAACCTTTCAAAACCTCTTACAAGAAGCATTTTTCATAAATAATTTACATTCCTGACTTCTTGAGTTTTAACTCTCAGGCCTTTATGGTCTTTTCTTCCAGTTCTAACTGTGCTTTTTGCTGGGGCCATGAATTACATTCATTAACACACCCAGCTTATCTTACAAAAGGTATTATGTATTATTTTGGTTCACTTCACTGTTCTCTCCTCAGTGTTGAAACATTGTTTCTCACACCTAGTAAAAATCCTAGTAAAAGCTAGGAACACACAGTAAGTGTTTGTAAACAGTACTCCCTGTGGTGAGCTCTGGAGGGAAAATTATATGTACAAATGTCAAATGTTAACTATTCCTGAGTCAAAAGCTTACATTTCTGGCTAATCCAATATATCTAGCTTGGTATGATATTTATTCTGCATTTTATCTGTTTCTGGACTGTAGCTTATAGACTTGATACCACATCCTTTATCATGATTCTTCTCTACTCTAAGCATTATTTATCAGCAGATCTTTTTCAATCATATCAAAAAGTTAAAGGTTATCAGTAAATGTACGTCAATATGAACATTTTTTAATAAAATATTTAAAGCTGACGGAGAGTACAGGGCACAGCTTGAGTGCATTGGGCTCCACAGTTACTTTCCATTTCCTGCCTAGACATTAGCTAAATCAGATTTCCACACTCTTCCTCTTTCAGCGTATAATCTGGAAACATAAAATGGACACAGAGAGGTGTCCCAATGGCTCTAATTAAGAACCATGTGAAAACATATTCTGAATTAACACTGTGCCTGAACCACACACAGCTCTGACAGTGTACCTGAAGCCTTTTTGTAAACTTTGTCCTTGGTCTTACTTGTCCTGTGCTTCTCTCTCAGTCCTGCTCCATTTATCATTGTCCTCTTCTGAATACGTAATAAGACATGAAATGTCCCATTGCCTTACAAATAAATAATGACAAATTATCCCATTATATTAATAGGCTAATATGGTTGACTACCTACTTCTCTAACATAACGTACATGCAACCAGAGGTGAGTATAAAAGTGGGAGGTAAAAAAAAGGCAAGTATAGATTGAAAAACAATTTTAACAAAGAGGATGCAATAAAGTGACAAAGAAGAAAGAGAACAACGGACCTTTGAATTTTCTCTTATGAGCTAAAATAAATGCTCCTTTCAGCATTCATTGTCAATACATCTGGGATCACAGGTTCACAATTCTTTCAAAAAACAAGATAGATGAAGGGGGATAAAAAGAGGTGAAGACTTCAGGCTACAGAATTGCAATCAGATAGCCACTTTATATTACAATCAACTAACTGTGAACAGTTATCAGCTCAGTGCTTTGGTCCAGGATGAGCAGCCATATACACTATGGGATAAGTATTAATCATTTCTCCTAAATACCAACTCACATATTTGCAAAAGCAGTATTGAAAAGAGAATAGATATTAGTGCCAAGCATTGTATTTCCCAGTCTTCCAAGCTGTACAAAAGTCTCCAGAAAAGTGTCCTTGGTCATCATGAAATTCTGCAGCCACTGCTTGTCTAACTGGTTTGCAGCATAGCTCTTAATAAACCAAAACTTGCTGTTGAACACAGAAATACTGATGAACAGATTGCAAAACCCTTTTCCTAGCTGAGTTTAGACATTTTGTTCTTAAAGCACCTAGTCTATTCCTGCTATTCAAAATTAAATGCTAACGTGCACACAGATCTCTGGTGCAAGGTTCAGGCAGGAACCTCTCTCTGTGCATTGATCTACATTACGAGGTATTAGACGGGGGGCTGCTGGATGACAGGTCAAGGGAGTATAACTTTCTGCTACAATTCCCCTGTCCTTTGTGCCCTTGAAAAAAGCAGTAGGATGGGAAAGACCTGGGGACCAACAGTGGAAATTAGATAGACGCTCTGCTGTACAGACAAATAATAAACATAGCATAACTTGGCAAAGAAAGCAAAGATGAGAGAGCTGAGCTGGCATTCAGTTTTCAAGTTCTGTGGATGCAAAAGTTCTATGTATGTAAAAGTTGTTCTCTTTCACAGGCAACCCACTTTCCCCACCAGAAACTTGGGGAAGTGCCAGAAGGAAAAGGTAAGGGGTGCTCCAGCTGCCAAGGTGTGCAGTACCAGCTGACAGTTCCAGGGTTCCAGAAAGACATCACAGCACTGCCCTAACCCCACCGTCTATACTGCTCTTTCCATTCTCTCCTAGCCAGAAGGCTGTGGGAAGCCTTCACTGAAAGAAAGAAAACATTTTTTTGTTAACTGGGGGTGCGGACAGAAACATTGCTGGTGACTACTCTAGGTTAATCTCTTCCAACGCTAGCCATGAATTAGGGCCTTACAAATGTTATTAGAACAAAATTGTCTAATTCCTCCCCCCAATAAACACTTAGGTATTCCTTTTGTTTGTCTTGTAGCATCAGTAGTTTTGGAGTCCGTGGGCCCTATTACCTTAGTTTATTTCCGTAACCACGAGGACTAGCAACTTTCATCTCTACGTTGAAGCCAAGATTCAATAGAATAAAAGTGATTCCACTGCTCAAAGATGGAAATATTAAACTGAATAAGTGGCAATACAGCAGTAATATGAAGTGTGTGTGCATTTCTGTGTATGGATGTGCATGTTTGTGTGTGTGAGTGCACATATGTGTCTGTTTTATGTAAGTTTTAAGACATTCCTCATTTTGGACAGAAGAGCAGGCAGAAGCTAGGACATTAAGGCCTGGCTAAATGTGAATGACCTAGAAAATAAATTATCTGAATAGGAATAACAGCAACCCCTGATCAGCATTTCCCAAACTCTTATCACTGACCAGAAGCCTTGTGATTATGCAGTTTTCTACGTAAGGAAATTGCCGTTGGGCATTTACTGTCACCAAACTGCTCCATTTAGTCTGCAGACCCAAACAACTCTGAAGGTGACATTGTGTGACAAACATAGCTTCACAGAAGCAATTTGTTTGCCAGCTGATTTTCATTCCAGAGTTTGGAGCAAGTGACTACTTCCACTCGAGCACTTTGAAATCAATTTAATACATGAGGGAATAAATGAGGGAATAAATCCTACAGAAAATGTACTGGACCCTTTGGATTGGCAAATATTACCGTAAGATGTTGCTCAAAAATGTGTCTCAATAAATATACTTACAAACAGTTGTGAACGCACAGTGTGGATGGTACTTTTTGGTATGTGTTCATCAAATAAAAGATCACACTTAGCAATCTATTTTATGTTGTCATATAGGTACCTTCACATAGCAAAGCTAAAACAAACACTTAAGTCTAAGACACTGCAATTTACACCGTTACTCATCTTAGCAATATATGTTCCTTTTCAAATCCTTCCCCTTCTTTCAAATTTTCCTTAGTGCTTGCAAGCTGCTTGCTCTTGATTCCAGGCTTCATAACATGTTACTTATTATGACCAACAACTTCCCAGAGGGCCCAGTTTCTAGTGTCATATGTAATAAAAAATAAGATTTTAGACCTCCAGGTGTTCACTTCATTCCTGGTGAATGAACCGTTTGTGCTTCCCTTCAGCATTTATAAGGTCATCAGAACTCAGCAGTAAAATGATGCCCTTATATTCACTCTTTATAATTTATATTTCACATATATCAGACTCCCTTGAGCTTAGATATTTCAAACATACTAGCCTTATATTTTACAGACCATATCAGTTTCTTTTGCCAAGGAGGAAATGCCTTCAAGTCTTACTTAGATAAGACTATTAAAAAAAGAAATAAAGGGGAAAAGGCTGATTACAGAGATGGTAGCAACTGAACAGTTCTTTTTTTTTTTTGAGGTACTAGAACAGTGTCCTGAACTCTGCTCATTTTGATGAGATACAACAATAATATTTTAGTAGTTTAAGATCATTAAAAATATTTCACATTTATTTCACGTTAACCTGAGGGATTTTGCTGTGTTTATACTCAAATGATTATAATGAAAATTCCCCTCTATTCTGAAAGAGTTAAAGTATGCTGATATATCTAGATCTTTAATAAAGTATGCTCATATGGATATATCTTTAATTGTTTAAGCTCAAACTTTCTCTTTGTTTGGGAGGGAGCATCACAAATTTTCACTTAGATCTTAAGAAATGAAAAATCTTTCCAGATCACAGGCAATTCTAATGTTAACCTAACCCTCACCTGTTTCCATAGTGAGCGGACAGCTTCCTGACAAACTTTTTTAAAGGTAGAAAAATCAAATATGTAGGAAGTATTTTAAAGAGCATCCTACAGAAAGAAATGTTCATAGCACTGTTGGAGAATGCACATTCACTCGATCTGAAATGGTGCTATTTGTAAGTCCTTTCATTCACCGGTGTGATCCTAAACAGTGGAGGAGAGAGATGCAGGCACTTCCATTTACAAGCCACAAGAAACACAAGCAACTTTTTTCTGACTTAAATGTGAAAGGCCACTAGGGCTTGGAACCTGGCTGCTTTTATACAACGCTCCCGAAAGGCCAGAGCTCAATAACTGGACTCAGTTTAAATAATCTAGATCCCTTCATATACAAGGGAAAAAAAAAATTAAGTCACTTCTGGGACTGAGTGCAGCTGCCTGCGTAGACATAGTCTCTATTCCAAATGCTTACACAACGATGACGTATATTATTAAATAATTTTCGGTTCCAATTTTATTAACTGGCCAAATTCTTGTTCCAGGCAAACCCCCAGAGTTGAAAGTCATGTGGGCATTTAATTCTTCAAATTAATAGGAACTAAATGCTCCTAAAACTGATGATGGAGACTAGAGCAAACAGAGGTGGAACTTGTAAACTACCAGAGCTCACATGAATCCTTCACTAAAGTACAGTCATTCTAATGACAGTAAGTAGCTGGTACAAGCAAAATATTCTTTGAACCATGCAACCCAAAACATTTAACAGCTGCCAGGGTATATTTACATTAAGAAGCTTGAAAGGAGCACAGTGATTTCTAGTAATTGCAATTCAGAGTTCATGTCTTCCCTTATTATCACTCTTCCCACCCATTGGTCCATTATACCTTAGCTATGTAGCTTCATGAGAGAGGTTTCAGTATTTAATGGTCTACTTGCAGTGATAGTAAAATTGTCATCTAGGGATAAAAGCAAGGAAAGATTTGTAACAAGAGGTAATGCATTTTATCATATATATTTGGAAAAATGGACATGCTTTTAGGAAGCTTTTCTTGGTATCTGAAACAGAAGTGTAACATAATTAAGATAAACTCAGAGCAATTTTTCCCAGCCTGCTTAGACTGCAATATGCTCCATCTGTTTCAGACCTGAAGAAAAGTCCTTGATAGTCCTAAGAGCTTGTCTGATTTTTTTCCACACTATGTAGGTTAGTCTAATAGAAGTTATTTTCTGTCCTTAAAGTTTTGCCGCATTTATCACTTGTAATACTTACAGTAGCCCTATAGTTTCCTAACTTTTAGAATGGTGTGCATACCATATCATTTTTAACTTGCCATGCCAAACTTTGTTATTAGTTAACAGCGATAACAGTTTTATTATCACTTCTTCTTACATATGTGCAGAGTCTGATGTTGTTCTCAGTGTGACATCAAATTCTTAACTGACGGCACTTAGAGCTCTGACATGGGGAAAAGCTGTAGCAAAATGGACCCATCTGTGGCTTTATTTTGCATTTTGTAACTAAACTGGCTGGTATGGGCAGCAACGCTGGCATAAAACCTGCAATTCTATGTGGTCATTTGCTATATTCATTTTATCAAATAATCGTTATAAGGTCTTGCATATTCCTTGGTGATGAAGACTGGCTATTGTTTGATATGCAACTTTCCTTTAGGAGAAAAGAGTTTTTCTTCTTCAGTGCCATTTCCGGCCCCAACTAGGATAGTACTTGTATATCTTAAAAAGGAGACTTGCTAAAAATAATTGCTTGACTTAAAATTTTATGAGCAATTTCTTTTTAATATATATATTATCTGGGCCACTCATTTTGTTGCAGTGCACAATTAAATTTGGCTTTTGTTTCTCATGTAATTTCCACTGTTCTACCATTGTAGTGAGGCAATCTATCATTATCTTCAAATGCCGCGCCAAATGTACTGCTTCAATGACGCTAGGGCTATCCTTAAGGCTGCACCCAGCGTTCACGGCACTGAGGCTCTGTTTCTTCTTTCCTTTTTTTAATATGACACAAAGACCTTTTGCAACTCATTTTAATTCTCAGTGCAATGTTCAGCTTAAGACAACCGCTATGTGTGCTCACTTTATTTACTCTTAAGACATAGTTCCCTAAAAGAATTGCTCATATTCTGATAATTCTTTAAGTTCTGGGCATATTGACCCTGGAAGATTTATATTCTGTCCTACTAAACTGCCTTTTTTCCCCCTTTTTCTTGCCTACAGTGAAGATCCAGATAGAGTTTCTGCTTTTCACTTAATGAAATTTCATCCTTGCTATCCTTTCAAGCCTTCAGCTTTGTCATCTAATCAAACCCACTAACTTGTGTATTTCTCTCAATTTAGACTACAGACAGCTAACTACAAAGAGCTGCAGAAGTGCTCTTAAAAAGAAGCACAACGTAAGGAATGATTAAGAAAACAACAGAGAATGAAACAGTAAAAAACTTCAAAATAACACTGTACAAAACAGTGGCATTCTCACACCTTGAATACTGCAGTCAGCTCTGGACCTCGTCTTAAAAATAATACAGTAGGCCGAAAAAGAACTGAGAAGAGCAACCTGGATAACTAAAGATGCAGCATGGCTAGTAGCCAAAAATGATTAAATGGACTTAGACTCTTCAAAAATGGTTTTGGGAGGAAAATAATGAGGATTTATAAAATCAAGAGAGGCATGGAGAAGATGAACAGGGAATATCTCTAAAATATCCCTTCTAGCCCAAAAGCTTGGGCCATTAATGTCATCAGAGGCTGGCATGTGTAAGCAACGAAAAGGAAGTACTTCTGCACATGCTATATACTTAAGCTCGGCAGCTCTTTGCCACAGGGTACTGTACGTCATAAAAGTTTACATATGCTCATAGGCCAATTGGAGAAATTCATGGAAGAAAAAAATCCATCAAGGGCTAACTGAAACCCAGATACCAATCCCAGTATATAAAGGCCTAATGCCTCAGACTACTGGAATTTAAGAGACAATAGCAAGGATGCGTCGTGCGTGTTTCATATTGCTCCCTAAACATTTGCTGTTGGCTACCATTTATCAGAGTGAGATGAAAACTGGGCTAAAACATATGTTTTTAATCTACTGAAAATTTTGGATATTTCTTCTAATGAAAATTTTAAATAAAAGGTAAAAATTTATATGATATTAAGAAAAAGACTAGGTAGACCTTTTAACTCACCTAATCAATGCTAAATATTAATTTTAAAATGCATTTCACATATACTGCAGAATCAGCTCAGAATCAGTAATTATTTTCTCTACTCAGATTTATGCAATCATTACTTGTTGCTACATTGAGTGTTAGGGGAAAAATACTTTGGATATTCATACATGGGAATTTCTGACCTAGAACAATCATTATAATCAATGCCTGAGAAATCAAAGTCCTTCATTTGATAATATGAGTCAAAATGTCCTATTTGCTTAGCTTTATTAATTTCCTTTCATCTTGTTTGCTGATTCATAGCAAAGCACTTAACACATTTTGATTTGTTTCTCTTTTTTTTGACCTGAGCATTTCATCAAAGTTTAGCACCTGGTGGTAGTTTTACAATCCAGAGAGTACTGTTGATACACTCCCTTTATTTACAAAAATCTATGAAGTCATGTTTCCCTAAGTACAGGAAAAAATCAAACTCAGGAGAAATTCTTTTCTCCAAAGGAGTTGTAGTCTCTCTAGCCAAATCTCTCTCGGCTTTTTCTTTAAGTAAATAACAAAGCATAGGACGCTATGTGGTATTTCCCTGCTGTCTATTCTCAGCTTCTTTGATCCTTCTGTCTCCCTTTCTCTAGCTGACACAAAATAGTGTGCAGGAGAGGTGCTTAGCTTAGCTATTCCTTGCTTGTGACTGGATTTTGGGCAGGGATGTGTTTGGAGCAGCAGAGATGATCACTTACAGTGTTTTGACTTCAAAGCGTTCGACTTGCATCCTGCCACAACTTCTATGAATGACAGAAGGCACAATTACTGCATGAAGAATGCAATCCTTACCGTCTTTGCAGAGGATTCCAGATCTTCCGTATGGACAAAGGCAAACAACATCTTGCTTGGACTTCGGAAAACATGTAGCACCATTTCCACATGGATTTTCATCACAAGTCGTGAACTGGCAGAGTTTTCCAGTGTAGAGTTTAGGGCATTCACAAAACCAATTTTCTGCATCACTGACAGATTTAAATTAAAAACAAAAAATATGTATAAACACTAAAGTACACTTTAAAAAAGGATGAGTCTTATTTTCACAGAAATTCAATGATATTTGACTTGTGGTTGTAAAATACTTCTTTGTTTTTACTCTACTTTTTTTTTTTTTTTGCTTGTGTACCTGGCATTAGAAATGCCAGGACGTGTTATTGGTGACTTGATTTGACAGAATCTATTTTGTATAATTTCGCATTTTATTTTATCTTTCCTTTCATCTTAAAACATGTCTCTTTTCTAAATGTGTTTCATCAGTTACTTGTGCTACTGCTTTCATAACATACTCAAAATAACTGCTAAAGAAAAACAGCTCTTCTATTATATCTGAAAAAGAAAAGAAGAAGAAAAAAATATAAAGTTACTGGTTTACTTTGCAAGCCGAAACATCTTTGTACATCAATGTATTAGATATAGCTCTTGACACTTATATATAGCCCTTGACAACACAGGAGGACGTCAAGAAAAACTGAAATATGAACACTTACAGTAATCATCAAACAAAAATTGAATCAGAATAAACAGGTGATATCTCTACTTTCATATATCCTATGTTCTCAATTATGAAAAAAAGTATTAAAATAGACAAAGGAAAAATGTAAACCGTAATCAATCTGGAGGAGTGAGAAAACAAATGTTTAGAAATGTGGCTATGCTTTTTGCACAGATTTTTTAAGTATACAAAGATGCCGCAATGGCAGACATGGTATGAAAACCAAAGTCAGATAGGAAAAGCAGTAACGTAAGCATTCCAAGCTATGACTTACTATAACTATCAGTTTCATTGCAAGCTTTATTTGTTTTTCCCCTCGTTTTATGAGTTTATGAAATTAGATGACAGCTAAATAGGTGAATTCATGTGATGACTACATATACTCAGTACTGAACAGAAACACGTCTATCTAATACTTGATAAGGTCACATGTGCCCGTGGGTCTGAATACAGAAGACATGATGTGAGCTATGTTAAACCACAGTCATTACGTTCTTCCTAATAATAGCATACTCATTAGGAAGTTTAGTGATAAAATGTCAAATAAATGTGATTTCTAGAAATGTGCCACTGCTTATAATATCCAGACAATCAGGTGACAGGAAATAATCTAGAGCTGAGAGAACTCCTGCATCTATTAAAAGAAGAAAATAAGTAAGTCTGACAGTCTTTGTGTATAACAGTTGATTAGTTTACTTCTAAACTGACCACCTACAGCTTTAGGGGAGCTAAAATCTCAGCTGGAACGTCTACCAGCATGAATCTCATGAATAATGCCTCCAGACACCTTTGCAAAAGAAAATTGCTATCAGCTGCAGTAATAAATTTCTGTGCGTAGCCTATTCTATTTATAGATCTGCTGCAGACACTGGGAGAGGAATGTAAATGAGATACTGAATTGCTTTAGTTTGGGTAGCACTGAAGACCCTGCTTTCAGTTCGTTTAATATCAGCTAATTAAAAATGCAACAATAGGCTGAATTCTTTCTGGACATTTGCAACTGACAATGATGATCTTCAATCTAAGTACCAAATGTGTTTCTGTCTGTTTATATAGAAGAAGGATCATTGCTGCTGACTGCCAAAATACATAGACCATACATACATACGTAGTCTTCACTTAAAAAAACCCAAAATTTCATCAACTTTTCTATTGAACTATACATCAGCATTAGCATTTTTTTATAGTCTTATTTATAGTGTTTTGTAGATGATTAAGAATAACATTTCTCATAAAAAGTTGTGAGGAATTTATTCTTATCAAAATAAGCAACATCCTAACATTTCACTATTGATGTTAACCTGTCATAATAACATCCTAGTAACAAACACAAATGATTCCCAGTGAGGCAAAGAAAATAGATTTAAAAAGTTATCCAAAATCATACAGAGCTTGATAGTATAATAGTTAACCATACAGGAAAAATACCACAGTCAATTCACAAGAATTAGTACACTGAAATGTGATGTCCCAAATGACTTATTGTTGTCCTTTCTCAAAGCAATCATTCACTGTACCTGGTTAAGAAAAGGATATGGTCTCCCATATTCCACTGAATTAATCTCGGTTCGAAGAAATACATAAACGCTCTAAAGACTGAGGACTTCTCTTCTCCCAAGTGGGATTCACAGTTTCATGATATCCTGCTATTCTTTATATAAAGTACGAAGCAAATGAAAACAGCCAGCAAATCACAAGAGTAATATATTTTGCCTACACTGTACCACTGTGAACGGTTCCAGTGAAAAGACTCTGGATAATTATATCCAGGAGCCGAAGAAAGGAAATAGTGCCTGATAGAAAAAACAAGGAAAATATCAGAATTTTGAAGTTTCAAAAATTGGAAATAAATTTAGAATGTGTTGCTGAAACTTGTCACATGTCTATATTCATTTGGAGTACAGAGCAGGAGTGTGCTTTTGAAGCAACTCTCAAGTAGTTCCCATTGAAATGCTTCGGTTCACATTGTGGAATGGTCTCACAGTTTATGAACTTGATTTCTTTCAGGTGAACCTAAACCAGAAGGTTCTCACCAGGAGCACACCTTGGATATGCCAGCTGTTAACTGGCATTCAGTCCATAGGGCCAGAACAGATCAAGTCTGAATTAAAGCTCCCCGAAACAAGAATAATACAAATGTTGGGTCTCAGTACCAGCTACTTTGCCCTGTAAATCTATTCCTACTGAAACACATTATCTGCTAATGTAGATGAAGCTTTATAAGTCATAAAAATAAAATCAGGCAGCCGTGGTGTACATAATATCAAAAAAGGCTCCAAATTTTAACTGGGGTACTGACAAACTCCTGATGTAGGCAGAGAAAAAAACTAGCTATCCAGAATCATATGAAGGAGAAATGTCATAAACAGTGGGAGAAAATGGGAGAAAAGATAGAAATCCTATAGAAAGGGGACGGAAGAGACAAGTGCAAAACTCCCAGGGCACCATAGCCTCATGTTACCAAGTTTTTGGCATATTAAGAAATAGGCTTAGGGTAGATAAATTGTTCTCCCATCTTCTTATAATCCTTTGAATTGGGAAGGGACAAATTTTTCATTACCATTTCCCATGTTAAAATATTCCTTTGATCTTTGGACTAGACCTCAGCTTGGAAAGAAAATCATCAAGAAGCACGTACATGGTATGGCATGTAAGTGGTAACTCAATAGTAGCAATTCTTCTCCTTGAATTAGTACGAAATCTGATCTAAAGAAATCAAAGTTTTGTGTAAGAGAGGTGACGCCCTTAGTATGACAATACAAATTTTCATCCCTTAGTTTTTTTAAAATGTTGCAATATGCAAAGGGGATTGGATTATAGCATGCTAATAATCCAATCACAACCGTGTTTATTCTCTGTTTTTGCCTATTAGTTCCCCTTTTTATAACAATAATTCCTCTGTACATCATATCACAGACATCATTTGTACAGTACCTAGCGATACATCAGTGTGGTTCTTCCAAAGCACAGCAGTTTTCCATATGCTTGTGTTTTTTCTGTTTATGAAGTGGGAATACTACTATTTACAGAACCTTCAACTGTTCTGTGATCCCCACTGAAAGCACTGTACAAGTCATTTTTGTAACTGTATGTGAGAAGACTTCAGTGAAATTAAATGCACCAAACACTTTAACCTTGACAGTGCTATACTGAGTGAGAATTTTAAAAGCTACTTGTTGTAGTGGGTTCAATATTTAACACAGCATGTTCTTTTTGTGTCATCTCTATATCGTCTGTGACAAAGACAGAGAAGTTTGCTGGAAGGAACAGCTTTCCAGGCTACTTCAGTTAATAAATGCTGGATGTAATTCAGTTGATTTTTAAATTTTTATTTATGGCTAGTGCAATTTTGTTTTAAAATACTGGAAACTTAAAGGAGTATCATACTTTATCAGTTTATACTTTAATTTGAATTACACTTTATGCAAAGAATGGTTAAATCTTTTCCTGGAAAATACTAGTGTAATGGAAAAGTGATTCAGATCTTCTTTTGAAAATCTCATGCAGTGGCCAAATCCACAGAAACTCACTATAGACAGAAGAATAACCTTATCTGATCAATAGCCTTAAAAACATCAAAGTGCTATATATAAAAGAGGTATTGCTTCCTTGTGCACAGCAGGTGATTTTCTAGTATATATCTGCCAATCTTTCCTTGTATTATACAGCTCGAAAAAATCAATTCAGCTTTCCTGCTGCTTTAGTACTTTCACCCAGGTTTCCTCAATTATAGTAACATCTCTAGATCTGAGTGCTTTTGTTAGCTTTACTATTTTTAATCCTTTTTTTTCCCTATCAAAAATTATTATTCTGCAAGCTCTGGCGATTCATTTTAAATTTCCTTTCCTTTCACTGGAAGCAGTTTTTAAACTACTTCTCTTTATAAAAACAACCACTGATAGGCTCTCTTTAAACCAAGTCCAAATCACTTGTGAACTAAATTGGTTTTGAAAACTACTAGGGAAAATATTTCCAAATTGGTTAGGTGCACTCATGAAAAAAACTTTTGCTCTAAATTTTGTTTGCGGCAGACTTATGTTCACAGTTACGCTGGTTATAGCATGAATTAAATAGTGTCTGATTCTACTATGGAACTCACATTTAAACCATACCTCCAAATTCTTTGATCTAGGTTAAAATTATTTGAGTTCGAAAGTTTTAATTCTACTTCAAACCTGAGTGAGAAAAGTTCCAACGCCTTATTTCCCTGTTGCCAATATACAAGGAAGAGATCCTTGCATACAAAATGGTTTGTCTGTAACAGAAAACTAAGTTGCAGGGCCCAGGTAAGAAATTTAATTAAACAGATGCTAAACCCATTCCAAGCAAACAAGTGCCTGTTCAATCTTACATTTCTTAAGCATGTATGTATGAGCTTCCCTGAATAAGTATCCACTCTTGAAATGACACCTAAGGCTTAGAACATTCACCAAAGTTGTGTTCGAGTCAGTTACGGCTTGGGAAGGGCAGCATTTTGTTTATGGAAATGATGAAGGAGGAAGAGCTCCTGTTTATTAGCTAAATTACTGCCTCAAAGCTTCGAAGATGGGAATACTCTCAGGAATGTAGGATTTTTAAAATTTATTTTAAAATGTACTCATTTAAATTTCTTACACGGTGGTATTCAACTTTTCAGGATCATGAAGTCTCTTGCGGAGTCTTTCATACAGCCTCTTTAACACTATTTTCCTGCTCACATGGGGACTATGCAGGTGATTTCCCAGCATAAGAAGAATACATATCCACTAACAAATCAGAGGTATAAAAAGTCCTATCATGTAATATGACAATTATGATCATTCCTGTCACGTAAGACAACACGCAATTGTGATACGCAGCACATCCAGACACATAATCGTGGAGGGACTATGGATGCCTCATGAAAAAATACAGCAAACAGTGGATGGTAAGAACAACTTATGTGGCCAGCAATCCTCTTCCTGACCACATCTAGAAAAATGAGTAATGGTCTGTCAGGCTGGGTCTGGTGCAAGGGTTGTAATTAGGCAAACCAGCTCTGAACCTCCCTCCTTCCTAAATCTCCTCAGCCTTTTTAGTTAAAACTAACTTTTCTCTTTGCTGCCCTTGTGTTCTATGTGAAAAATAGTAAATAGATTTTTTCACCTGCTAAACATGAAAACAAAATGAAAAATAAAAAAAATACTTAAAAGGCTATGCTTTTGCCAATAAGAAAATTAGCACTTTACGGAACATTGCCAGGAAAATACATAAATATTTTCAACAGCACAAGGTCTCAAAGTCTCACTGAAAGCCCATGCTGCCTAATTCCTCTTTGTCTTTTGAAAAACCTCTCATAATTCTATGACAGCAAGTTTGCAGCCTCTCCCAGCAGTCACTAAAGTCCTAAACAGAATTTACTTCAATATATCTGCTACTTGCAGCAAGGCTGATGTATGCTGTATCCAGCACAGTAATGCTGAACTTTAGCAAGTGTGCAACATATTGCTGCTTGCATTGTTTTGATTTAAGATGCACTGCATACTCTTATTCATTTCTGCTGGCATTTTAAAACAAACTTTTAGCAAAAAACCATTAATCACTGCAATGTTAGATGAATTTTCAGGTTGTAAAATTATGTAATTTTGTCATCTCAAAGATGCCAGTGACAGGTGCCAGACAGGCAAGTGTGGGACTCCAGCTGGTGCAGCCCATAGCAGAGCGGTTTGCTCCAAGAGTTAACGAACCCCGGGTGCACCACGGCTGGCGCTTCCACATGGTGGGGTTGCTGCAGTCTGCGGGTGCACCCTCTGATGACCTCATGATTGACAAGACCAGACAAAGAAGTGACACAGCAGACCCACACCATAAACATCTCCTGCTGTGGGGCCATTCCCTGCAGAAGGACCCGTCTATGGGCACAGTGTTACCCACTGAGCAGTGCTGCAGGCTGAGCACGAAGTTACCTGGGGATGTGCCCACTGCTATTGCCTAGAGCCGTACGGCTTTGGTATAGCTGGGGGCTGGCATTGTTTTGACTGGCTGTAAAAGGGAGTAAGCCACATAGGTTTGCGTGTGGACTTGGACCCACAGTCAGCCAGCCTGCAGACCTGAGGACCTGCCTGTCAGTGGAGACATCCCTGATGTCAACTGTGTGGTGAGGAGAAACCGGGCAAAATGAGATCAAAACGGTGGCCCATAAGGGGTGAGAGCGGTCGCTGTGCCATGCACCCATTGTTTGGCAATCCAGGGACAACTATACTGGAGGGGTGGCCCTCGAGGAAAGGGTGAGAGCGGTCACTGTCCCGTGTGACCGTGATTTGAACTGTAGCGCTCTGATATGTGCATATATTTTCAGTTCTGTTATATTTCTAGCTTTGCTATACTTTTAGCTTTGTTACAACATAACCCCTTATCTCTAATAAATTCTCACGCTTGACAAATGATGATCTCTCAAGTTCAGCACAACCAACCCCGGAATCCAAAAGAATCCCGGACGCCTCTCTAGTGGCGCATCCCAGTCGGTCTCCTCACAAAGCAACCGTAGTTTACTACACTTGAGGACTATTGATCTTGAGGAGGTGGATAATCACAAAATTGAAGAACACCATCTTGAATAGTTTCTAAAATAACAGTGTTTACTTTCAATTCACAACATACTAATTTTGAACTATAATCAGTATGATCTAAATCTAGAGGCAGTCCACTGTAAAAATAGAAAGTCTGTATATACCTGAAGAGGACGTTTTCCTTTCTTTCTCAGTTTTTCTCTTAACAATTTTTCTGTTTCTAAAACAGACTTTTCTTCTATATTATTTTAAACTTTCACAGACACAGACTCTACCCATCTCGTTCTGAACCCAAGTTACAGAAAGAAGTTTTCATAATAATCTCTTCATTGCAGTGTCACTACTTGCAGCTCTATAATCAGTGGCTCAGCATTTCCTTATCTGTTTCACACCCATTATCCTTTCTATTTTAAAAACATTCTGAATCACAAAGAGCGCTTATCAGTACTTTCCTGTAGGCCTGATCTGTATGCAAGGGTAGAAGTCAGGAATCCCTAGGAGCTTAAGCTGGGTTTTGAACTACCACTGCATCGCTTTTCTCACAGCAATTTCCTCCGTTCACACAATTACTTCCCAATACCTTCTGAAAATCCCAATGGCCCAACCTTTTTTCTAATCCTACGTACAATCTATGTCTTCTAGTTTCAGCTCAATCTCTGAAATTTCTGTTTCTAACTTTAAAAAGTGGAGATAATTTTACTGTATGGGTATGATATAGTATAATATTTACAGAAGCCACATGAGCTTTAATGTTTATTCAACACTTACTTAAAATGCAAAGCACCCTATGAATAAAGACAGCAATTACATAATGCTCCATGACAAGCTAACAACATCATAGACAAGAGAGACAAGGTAAACCATAGCTGCTTTTATCTGGAACTATTTTGTAACATTCACATTTTGTAACATTCACTTTGGATACTCCCTTTGGTTAATAATCCTACAGATTATCTGAAATAATACATTCTGAATGAACTTTTTGAAGGAAAATCTAAATAATTCCTTTCTCAAAGGGTCCATCTTCCCACATCATGTCTGCACCCTATTTCTCTCTATGATTTCCAAATCTCTGGACAGCTAACAGTAGTTACAAGAAATTTTCGCTGGGAAAGAGCAGCTTTTTTTTTAATGTAAAAAAATGTGTGTGTGTAATTATTTTAATATTAATATCAAAGTCACATCTCTCCACCTTGCCTATTCAAAGTCTGCATGTGGTTTGTCATTCTTTAGCTGTCTTTATGCTGTTTATTCATGCACCTGGAAGCTTGCTGGCATTTTTTGACTCTTTCAGCTGACACAAGAAGAGAAAATATTCCTCTCTGCAAACCATTCCTCAAAACAGCAAGCACTCTTGGGCAGATATACTCTGTGTTTGCACAGCGGCTAGTAAAATGTAGCCCCATAGTCCTCCTCCATTTGCACCATAGCAAATATGATTAAATAATAATGTAAACTAATATATATTAAAGAATATATTTTTCTTGTTCCATGTTATGGTGTAATTAATATATAAGAAACGTGCCACCAATTTAATCAATGAAGATGGTAATGCAGGACACAGTCTGGAAATTTACACATTCTTCAGAACAGTGAATTAAATTGTAACTTGAGATACAACTAAAGGCCATTTGCCTACAGAAAATACTTTTTCAAGATCCTGGTCAAATGAAGTTAATGACTAAATACATCATAGGATGCTGCAGCAAAATCTTAGGAATGTTGTGGACTCATTTTTATTAATGCATTTAGAAGCTTGAGGTGATATGTGAATGACACCAGCAATTCCACTTGCCATATTTTTCAAGAATTTACTGCTTATGAAAGGTGTTAGATTAACCAAATTCTCTGGTCAGCACAAAAGAGATAAAATAAGTTTCCTTACCAACGACCAAGTGAATTTCTCTGCCCCACAAAGGTATTTCAAAACTCTATGCCTTTTCAGTCTCTGGCTTCTTTAACTGACAAGAGCTTTAACTCTGATATAGATAATTTCTAGAGAAGTGAAATAAAAAAAGCTCCCACAGAGCTTTGTACAGCCCTCGGTTAGTAATGACTGCTTACCTCTCAAATTGATAAGTAGAGGAGAAGGCACTGATATTCCATTATCAGTCACATGAGACATATAACCCAGAAGTAACTGAATAGGTACACTGTGTTTGAAGAGCACTGATTTTCAGGAAGCTTCTCATATATATTGGGAAATAAAGTCTAGAGTCAGCTTTTATCTCTCCTCAGCCCAACAGTGGTGTTTCATCACTGGAAAGGTACCTAATTACACTTTTAGCACAGAATGTGTGTTGCTAGAAAAGTAATCCACAGACGTGTGCCCCAAAGCGGGAAAAAGAAATATCACCCTAGATCTTTGCAGTTCTCAGAACAAGAATAATAATACTGCCCTTGATTAGGCTTTATACGTTTGTGTTGAATGTGTCACAGAATCACAGAAAGGCCAAGGTTGGAAGGGATCTCTGGAGATCATCTAGTCCAACCTCCCTGCTCAAGCAGGGTCACCTAAAGCACATAGCCCAGGATCACACCCAGGTGGATTTTGAATATCTGCAGCGAAGGAGACTCCACAACCTCTCTTGGCAACCTGTTCCAGGGCTCACTCTGTTTTTCCTCATGTTCAGATGGAACTTCCTGTGGTTCAGTTTCTGCCCATTGCGTCTTGTCCTGTCGCTGGGCACCACGGAGAAGAGTCTGGCTCCATCCTCTTGACATCCTCCCTTCAGATACTTGGACACATTGATGAGATCTCCTTGCAGTCTTCTCTTCTCCAGGCTCAACAGGCCCACCTCTCTCAGCCTTTCTTCAGAGGAGACATGCTCCAGGCCCCTCATCATCTTCGCAGCCCTCCGCTGGACTCTCTCCAGGAGCTCCATGTCTCTCTTGGACTGGGGAGCCCACAATTGGGCACAGTACTCCAGAGGTGGCCTCCCCAGGGCTGAGGAGAGGGGCAGGATCACCTCCCTCCACCTGCTGGCAACACTCTGCCTGATGCACCCCAGGAGACCATGGGCCTTCTTGGCCACAAGGGCACACGGCTGCCTCATGCTCAACTTGTTGTCCACCAGCACTCCCACGTCCTTCTCTGCACAGCTGCTTTCCAGCAGGTCAACCCCCAGCCTGTCCTGCTGCCTGGCGTTCCTCCCCAGGTGCAGCACCCTGCACTTGCCTTTGTGGAACTTCAGGAGGTTCCTCTCCGCCCACCTCTCCAGCCTCTCCACGTCCCTCGGAATGGCAGCACAGCCTTTTGTGCAGGGTCAGCCACTACCCCCCCAACTTAGTAGCATCAGCAAACTTGCTGGGAGTGCACTCTGTCCCTCCATCCAGGTCATTGATGACTACATTGAACAAGACTGGGCCCAGCACTGACCCCTGGGGGACACCACTAGCCACAGGCCTCCAACTAGAGTCTGTGTCACTGACCACAACCCTCGGAGCTCGGCCATCCAGCCAGTTCTCAATCCACTTCACTGTCCACTCATCCCACCCACACTTCCTGAGCTGGCCTAGGAGGATGTGTGATGAGAGACAGCATCAAAAGCCTTGCGGAAGTCCAGGTCGACAACATCCACTGCTCTCCCCTCATCTACCCAGCCAGTCATTCCATCAGAGAAGGCTATCACATTGGTCAAGCATGATTTCCCTTTGGTGAATCCATGCTGACTACTCCTGATCACCTTCTTGTCCTCCACATGCTGAGTGAGGACCTCCAGGACGAGCTGTTCCAGCACCTTTCCAGAGATGGAGGTGAGGCTGACAGGCCTGGAGTTTCCTGGCTCCTCCTTCTTGCCCTTTTGGAAGACTGGGGTGACACTGGCTTTCTTCCAGTCCTCACGCACCTCTCCTGTTCTCCAGGACCTTTCCAAGATGACGGAGAGTGACCTAGAGATAACATCCGCCACCTCCCTCAGCACTCGCGGGTGCATCCCATCAGGGCCCATGGGATTTGTGGATGTCAGGTTTGAACAAATGGTCTCTAACCGATCCTCCGCAACCAAGGGAGGGCCTTCCTTTCTCCAGACTTCCTCTCTTGTCCCCGGGGTCTGCAATTCCTGAGGGCTGGCCTTAGCAGTGAAGACTGAAGCAAAGAAGGCATTCAGCAACTCTGCCTTCTCTGCATCCTTCCTTACCAGGGCACCCGCCCCATTCATCAGCAGGCCCACGTTTTCCCTAGTCTTCCTTTTGCTATTGATGTCTTTGAAGAAGCCCTTCTTGTTGTCCTTGACATCCCTTGCCAGATTTAATTCCAACTGGGCCTTAGCCTTCCTTGTCGCATCCCTGCACACTCTGACAACGTCCCTGTATTCCTCCCAAGCGGCCTGTCCCCTTTTCCACATTCTGTACACTTCCTTCTTCTGCTGGAGTTTGGCCAGGAGTTCCTTGTCATCCAGGCAGGTCTCCTGCCCGCTTTGCTGGGCTTCTTCCTCAGAGGGATGCACGTCTCTTGAGCCTGGAGGAGGTGATGCTTGAATATCAACCAGCTCTCCTGGACCCCTCTTCCTTCCAGGGCCCTACCCCATGAGATTTGCTCTCCTGAAGTCCAGCGTTGCGATCCTACTTATTGCCCTGCTCCCTCCTCGTAGGATCCTGAACTCCACCATCTCGTGATCACTGCAGCCAAGGCTGCCCCCAACCTTCACCTCTCCAACTAGACCTTCTTTGTTTGTTAGTATAACGTTCAGAAGCACACCTCTCCTTGTTGGTGTCTCCACCACCTGGGTCAAGAAGTTATCATCAGTACTCTGCACGAACCTCTTTGACTGTTTGTGCCTAGCTGTGCTCTCTTTCCAGCAGATGTCAGGGTGGTTTCCCCATGAAATCATGTAGTTTAAAGACTTTCCACCACAACAAAATACCAGATTTTTGACTTTCAGAATAGAACATCTCAGATAGCTTCTAGATGTCCAGCCTCTATCTTTTTCTACCCACCTCTGTGACATTCATTTACTTCCCATGTGTACTGCAGATGCCCTCCTCTACCACCAAGAATAGGAGAGGAGAAGAAAGCCACAGCACTGTCTCCTTGTGCAGCCTTTCTTTGGGTTCCATCAGTCCTCAGAGGCAATCCCTGCAGCACAAAACCTTTCTTTATATACTAACTGAACTGTACAAGCTAAAGGAAAATTTCTTAGATTCCCTCCTCCCATTTTATGAACTCTCAAAAGAATCAGGAGGACTGTGGCTCTATCTGAATGTCTACAATTCAGATCAAGCTATTTCATTAAATGGCAGCAAAGGTAAGTCACAAAAGCAGAAAACAAAAAGTAGTTATGTACATAAGTGCACTTGAAGAACCAAATCTTGACCTTTCTAACTCATTTTTCCCTACTGCAAATTAAAGATAATGTATAAGTGACTGTACAAGCCTTTTATAAAGACTCATTGCTTAAGCTTGTACAACCATTTGAACATGAGAAATGGAGGACGAGTAAGTGCACAAAAGTGCTAAGTACTAGGACTAGTACTAGAACTGAAAACGCTGCCAGAAGTCAAAAGTTAGCACACTGTGTGTTTTTTCTTTCTTTCTTTTTTTTTTTTTTGAATACAGCCTTTATCAATAGCTTGAGTTGTTCTGTTTCGTAGGTTGACCTTTTACTTTGATTGCTGCCTTAGCTCTGAATTTCACACATTCCTTGATGATGGCTATGAATTAAGAAGGGTAGAAGATGCCCTAAAAAGTGTGAAATCAAATGCTATAAAACTGTTAGAATTTTTGAAATGTATAAGAACTGCAACTGTTAGAATTGCTACACTGTTGAAAATTAGCATGGTCAGATGACATATCACCCTAATACCAAATGAAATAGAAAAAGTCTGTTTTGCAGCTGAACTTTGTAATTGGTACAAAAGGTCATCTGTGTACCATTTTCCCAAATGGAACTGGCTTAAAATCCTACAGGATTAGTCTCCCTCTAGCATGCACTCAAAAGGTCAGGAAAGTCAGGTAGTCTAACTTATTTGCAGCATAAGGTAACTGACTATTTTGAAAAAGTAAATTACAGAGGAGAATTTATGTTAGACAAAGTAAAAACACTGTGTCTCAGCATCATTTGCATTGTTTCCAGACTTCCTTCAGAGAAATAAGTCAGTTCCTTTCCCTTACTATCATGATGCTAATTCATTCCTTTGCATTTATACCGAAAATAACAGGAAAATCATTCTGGCTGTACTCACAATCTCAACATGCAGACTTCAAGGGAAGGGAATTACCTGTTCTTTTAAATAAAACAGACAATCTTACAAATGAATGACTAAAATGAAAGCAAACTATATTCAGACTGCAAATATATATGTAATGATTTGCATTTAATCACAGTGGTGTTTGGAGTAGTTTTGTGGAGAAGTAGGGATATATTTTTTACATTGTTTTCTAGATATATGGTTTCCATGTCTGTCACTGAAGTCAGTATCTGCCACAATATTACCCTTTGCATAAAAATAAATTTCTTAATGTCTTCTTAACGTCTTTTATCTTGTAGTGTGCATCAGTATCATGTCCATTTATGTAAAATGAAAATATTGGAACAACTGCTAATAATTATCTGATATTACAGTATCTAGTCCTAGCATTTGAATATTTTAAAGATCTGACTAGCAAAGCTTCTGAATACAACTGCTCACTGCTGAATTGAATGAGTGGCACTTCAGTCTGTAACATAAGCTGCACCTTTCTGACAGAATGGCTTCTATCCTACTGATTCAGCTACAAGGACAGTGATTTGAAAGATCTATTAGTATTTTTGCCGTAACATTTTAAGGTTAGGTCTACACAGCAAAATGAGGAGACTATAGAAGTAGAATTATATATATTTAGCCTAGCTTTTATCTAGCTAGTGCTGTTTCCAACGGTGGTGAAAATACGGCACATTTCATTCTGACTGCTAATCCTTCAGGGTGAGCAGAGGATGCATTCGGTTTACCCATCTGTGTTGTTATTACTACCCAGCAATCTTCATGAAAATGATCTTAGCCTGTTTTACAGCCATTATCTCTTTACTTTGCTTTATAGGCATGCCCTGTGCATATTCACAGAAACAAGCACAGGATGAACTGTGAAGCCTTGTGGTCACAAGTTTGTTTCAAAGTCACTAGAAAATGGAAGTGAGAGTGATAAAAAAGTGAAAAAAACTCATGGAGAAAAATAAGACAGAGGGCTAACACAGCCAGAAGAAAGAATATTTTTTAACCCTTTAACGTTTGCTTTTTCAGACTACTTATGACAAATACAGTTACCAAGTCTTTGAGCAACAAAATTACTGCAGCAATTTCTTCCCTTGATATCAATACCCCTAACAGTGAAACACACATTAGAGTTAGTTAGCATGATCTACCATTCCAAATATTTCCCTTAAAAAGCTCAATTAATAGGCTGAGGAGGATGGTTTAAATCCTGCTTGTGGATACACAACGCTATGGTGATAACATTAGGTGCTTGCAGTTTTCCCAGACTTCTAGGCTCAGTTGGCTAAATCAGGATAGCTCTACTACATCTGTGGTGCTCTTGGAAAGTCACAACTTTGGATGTAGACTATAACACAAACAGACATAGTTAGAATTAGAAATGTAATTTTGGGGCACTCAGGTAGAAGAATCACAGAATCACAGAATGGTTTAGGTTGGAAGGGACGACTGGAGATCATCTAGTCCAACCTTCCTGCTCAAGCAGGGTCCTCTAGAGCATATTTCCCAGGATCAAAGAAGGCAAACTTGGATCCCATTCTCTACTTCTAGACTGCTTATGCTTTAATGTTGGAAATTCATTGATCAAAAAAACCACAAAACCAAAAAACAAAACCAGAATTAACCCAGGGGTACAGTCGAGAACCCTAGTTTTGTTCTATTTCTGCTATGTGCCTGATCAAGGGTACAGTTAGGCCCCCTAATCGTTGTTCTTGTTCCAGAGCAACAGAACCTTTGACTACTGCGTTGCTGGTTGCCAAGTTCCTCAGCTTTTGAAAAGGAGGTGAAAAATGCCCTCAGAAAACTTTTTAGGGTTGAAAAATGAGTGCCTAAAAGCTTCTATCCATTTCACACATTTAGCAATTGCAGGGTGCTGGAGGGTAGGTTGTATGAACTATTCTCTGAGACTCAGGTACTTAAAGACTTACTCAGATGAGCCAAATATGGCCTGGAGTCTAAATGACTTTTGAGACAGGTAACAAAAACTGTCCTAGAATGACAAGAATTTGATAGAATCTTATTTTATATTTTTATTTTATGTGCATAAAAATATAAATAATATCTGGGCAAACAAAATGAATCATATAACTATTAGTCAAAGGAGAACAATTTCTCTGTTAACTGATTCCATTTTCTGATGTGTTTTGTAAAGCATTTTTAAGTGGTTTAGGATTGGAAGGGACTTCCATAGAGTTGAGGTCCCCTACAACTAAATAGCTTTCATATCAAAGAATATGTTTCTCTTGAAACTCCTACCTGTGACTGAATATCTAACACAATAGATTTTAAATTGTTGAAGAGTCAGACCACTGTGGGAATGTTCAGTTTGTGTCTGAGCCAGCTGACTGGTTTCATGAGGATCATAATCTTCAGCACAGTGGTAGTTGCTTTAATGCAGACAAAGGTCTCCACGAAACCACTTAGTGACTACAGAAGCTGGTAAATCAGCTGAATTCTTTGATGCAAGTCCGGTTCTTCATTGCAAAAAGGAAAAAAGAGTTCCTGCTTTATTTAAGGTCTTGTAATCCTGACAAATTAACATACAAAAATACACTGTTGTGTGACAAATCAGGTTGCACTACAAATCAAATGCCTTCAAAATCAAAATAAAAAATGTTGGTTTTGTATTCAAAGTTAGTTATTGGTTTTTATGTGTTGGATGTTGAAGAAAAAGGTGTAAGATGGCTGGAATTCCTCTTGAGGAATGGCTATGACTGAATTGTGCTCTTCGTGGGCCATAACCTCTGGGGTAAATTGGGGCGCATTTATGGGTAGATATAGAAGGAAATATATTTTAAATGGGAATAATAATTATAGTTAGTTAGTATCTTCTGTTACGTGATGAGTGAGCAAATTAATTCAAAATTGCAATTTCATTCTCTACTTACACTATCTTTTCTTGTTAAGGTGAAAAAGAGATCAGAAAATGAGACGTTTTAAAATATTGTAATACTCATAATCTTTTAATTTGTTACACAGCAATAAAATTCAGGTCACAATGATATTTGTGGGAAGGGGAACTCTGGCAGTGGTTTCTGTTAATCACAGTTGAATAAAAACCATCTTGGCTGGCATTGAATCTGCACTGGAATGGTGGAGAAAAAAGAATAAGAACAGTTTGTGTTGCATTTCCAAGGAGTTGGCTTGAGTCCTCCAGGTTTCTGCAGTGCACAGAATCTTTTCTGGCAGAAATGTGTGTAACTGGGATGGTTACCTTTAAACTTATTTTCTGCATATAATATAATTCTATGTCTGCTAGTACAATCTAAAACAGTGTTTACACCAAGGTATCATTTATGTGTTTCCTATTTTCCAGCAATCAGATTTCTGCTAGACTAGAAATTGCAGTACTGGAAGAATGAAGTGATTCTTTGGTACGATGTTTCTATGGTAAGCTCTTCTACTGTTGTAATTGTTTAACTACACAGGTGGTAGCTACGGCAGCATCACTTGTGCAGAGAGAATGCCATGCAGCTTCTGCTGTTTTGAGGAAGGTATAATATTTCATGGCTAAAAGCAGTCTTATACAGCACAATGCTTACGTATAGCCATAATTGCACTTACTATTAAAGACTAGCCAACGCACAGCGAGAATATTTGTAATAAATGCTGAAAGTAGAAAAAATATTTGAGACATTGATTATGAAGAGAGTTAGTAAACCAAGATAATTTGAAGTAGTCCAAGTAAAAGTTATAGGTAACATTACAAGATACTTCATAGAAAGTGGTTCACATGGCTTAAAAAAATCTGTAATGTATACAATTGCAACTAAGACTGTGACATATTCTTTCATTCTACCTATAAGTAATCATTTCTATCCAAAGCATTATGCCCCAAACATGCAATATTCCCATTAAAAAAAGAAATAAGAAAAAAAAAACCTAACTGATTTTACAGAGGACTTCATAAATCTGAAATTTCTGAGAAGAACAGTATAGCTTTTGCTGAGCCCCTTTAACATTATTTTTGTGATTTATCTTGTTGTATGCATGGCTGAGTTGTGCTGCTCATACAATAAAGTAAGATATGAGGGGCACTAGCACTATGAATTAATCTGGGAACCTCCTATCATAAATCATGTAGGATCCCAAATCATACATTAATCACTACTTCCCTATATATCACCACCTGCCAGAGGACTGCCAGTAGCGTGCACTCTCTCACTCTTAAACAGCTGCAGCCACTGCCTGGAATAGTCGTATGTCCTATTTTATGAAGGTTAAGTATCCTGGAGAAAAGGTATTGTCTTCTTACTACCCAAGCTATTAAAAAGCCTCATCCTTCATTCATCATCATTTCAACAGAATACCTTCCTCTGCAGTCATGGTGCACTCTAGCCTGTCCAGGAACAGGAGTCTTCAAAGAACACGACCTGCAGCGCATTGCTACCACCTGTCAAATTGCAACAACATAGCTTATCCAAATGGACCCTAGAGATATGGTAAGAAAGACCCTTTATTTCAGCCAATCTAACAACAAGAAAAAATTAATTCCTTTGCACTGCCTCAGAAGGAATTAGCACAAAGCTCACAGTGGCACACAAAATCCACAGCTGTACTCTGACTTGTGAATGAAAGCTAGTGATCTCTCAGCAAAAGAGCTGTGGTAGATGGGGCAGTATTACATATACTTTCTTTTTTGAGATATAACAAAGAACTACTGATCTATCTGACCCATTCTTGATGTGCCTTACAACTCATGGAAAAACTCTGAAAAGCCTTTCTTCCTCCAAGCAGACAAAGCCATACTCCTTGTTAGCTTATGTGGCACTGCATTCCTGAAATTGAACTTGTTTCCTTCTAGGAACTGTCTTGTGACTCAGATACACCAACACCAGGCTGTGTGACACCCAGCTGTACTGCCCATACTTAAGCAATACAGGGTAGCAGAGATACATGCCATTTTTTCTTTTGCTACTCTGAAATATTTCCAAAATTAAGACTTGAAATGTTATGAGTGGCAAAGGGAAAAGAACTGAGAAGTGAAAAGCCTAAATACAGTACACTCCAGCAGCAAAAAGAAAGAGATAAAAGTTCTGATATTTCTAAAGCCATCTTTTATTATTATTATCACCTTGAGACTTCTAATTCTGCACACATTTCTCATTGATGAGATAGTCTACTTTAAGACAGATATTAGAAACAGCAGCAGATTACAGAATCACAGAATCACAGAATCGTTTAGGTTGGAAGGGACCTCTGGAGATCGTCTAGTCCAACCTCCCTGTTCAAGCAGGGTCACCTAGAGCATATTGCCCAGGATCACATCCAGACGGGTTTTGAATATCTCCAGGGAAGGAGACTCCACCACCTCTCTGGGCAACCTGTTCCAATGCTCTGGCACCCTCACAGGGAAGAAGTTTTTTCTCAGGTTCAGATGGAACTTCCTGTGGTTCAGTTTCTGCCCATTGCCTCTTGTCCTGTTGCTGGGCACCACGGAGAAGAGGCTGGCCTCATCCTCTTGACACTCCCCCTTCAGATACTTGTACACGTTGATGAGATCCCCTCTCAGTCTTCTCTTCTCCAGGCTGAACAGGCCCAGCTCTTGCAGTCTTTCTTCATAGGAGAGATGCTCCAGCCCTCTAATCATCTTGGTAGCATTAATTTTCTTGTGAGTTGAATTTTATAGAGGATTTGAGAGGATGAGAATTTTTCTTCAGGAACTAGCATTCACTAGAGACTAGGTCCTTCACGCATTAGATTAAGTTGAAGTTTGTACTTTATTTATTCATAGTGTCTCATTTCCACAAAAGAAGCCAGTTGCTGCTGAGGGGACAAACAGTAGGAACTTTCTCTCTCTGAATCCTAACAAAAGCACAAGGTAGGTGGATGTATACTAAGCAAGTTTTCACATATCTTTGATTTTATGCATAGTCCTATTGCCTAAGTGTAATCTACTGGGTTTGCCATAGTCCACAAATGTTGCAACAGATCTGAGAATCAGGCTTCCTGCATTTATTCCAGCTAGGTTGTCTAGCAAATTACAAATGGACCTGTGAGTGATTTATGGAAGGAACTGAAACACATAATCAAACACTCTAGAGGAGTTTGTATTTGGTGTGCTACTCCAGGAAGGATGAATAATGTGGCCCGAAGGCCTCAGAAAATCTGGACTTCAAAAGGGACATCATTAACTTCCTGGAGTTCTGCCCCATCTTGATAACAATTACCATTTGTCAGAATGAGTTCACCAGCAGGTCAGGGTTTGCGTGACAACCAGGCTGCAATGCAGTTAATCAAGAATCAGGTAGCAGAAATCCTGCGTATCTTTAAAGGCTTTCATAGTTCATTTTTGATTCTTTTCCTACTGGCCTACATAGCATAGTAGATTCTCTGCCTGGATCCCATGATGATAAACACAGAAAACTCTCCCTCAACTCAGTACAGATCCGCACAGCATGCCCACAGAGCTATGAATATGCCCTTGGAGTTGACACTAAGGGGGGGCTGAGCCGCACACATAAATATGCAGAGACTTTTAAGCCTGGCCTAGCGGAGTCCTTGAAATCCAGGAAAAAGGATTTTTTCTGCAGGGCATGTGGGCTGCATATTATCAGTGGGGATCATCTAAGGAGGGGAAAATGTATCATTATCGAGTTATTTAACTACTCTCATTTGGTTTACACTGGTGAGCTTCTCAGAATAAGTGTAAGCATTCTCGTACAAAAAAAACACTGCAGGGTGCGGCCCAAGGGGATGCACCAAAACACGCTAGGGACTTGATTCTATGGGGCACCTTGTGATATTTACAGATATTACCTTTGAAAGGAGGCGATGCTGCTTCATTTGTTGTTTGTATTTTAGGAGTATTTTAGGAGATATTCAGAATCAGAAAATTAGTTCCACTAACTAATTGGCAAAAGATGGTCAGGTAGAGTAGTTCTAACTGATCTACGCTGGATGCTAGGAGCAATGGAGACCTTGTGCATAGAAGGCAGCCAGAAGGATACAGAAGGCTCATTCAGGTTGCTGAAATCCCCAAAAGGCGATCTTCCTTAGCTAACACACTTGGACCTTTCTTGTTAAGCTGAAGAAGGACTAAGGGTCCCCTATTTGTGCAAGAAAACAGGGCTCTGCTTGGGTTTTAGTTCACGGTAGTGATGAGAACATTTCTGAACCACTTAGGATTAAGCTAATTCTTTTGGTATGCCTTCATTTTGACTGTACATAATTATATCTGCCACCAGAGCAAAGATGGAGCCAATCCCAGATCTAATCAGCTGGACAACAGCTGACTGTCAGTAACTCTAGGGGCCACATCCCTCCTGAGCTTGGAAGGCCCCCTGTAGCCGATTACCCAATTAACAATATTGCTTCTCTCTTATAGGACCATTCAATACAAGATAGTAGGGCCAACCTGTGTCCTTTTAGTCAGGTACTAAGCCCACGAGTAACTAATGCAACAGACAAAGTGAAAGAAATGGCATGCCCCAAAGGAATTTTGATGTGGTGGGACAGGAGCAGTATAGCATATAGCTCACTCCAGTCATGCAAGCTGCAGTCATTGCGGAGCAGCAGATTACTGTCCTGATAGTCTCTTAGTGTAGGAATAATCAAAGAAAATAGGGTGCTCTGGAACTAAAACTGAAAATTTCAAAGCATATTGGCTTAGTCTTAGTTGGTGGTGACCATCTGTCTCCTCTTGGTCAACCCATCAGAGCAGAGGATTCAATTAAAGCAGAGAGGCAGCTGGCTCAAGTAATCAGGAACAAGAAGCAACATGGTAGCACAAAAATCGGAGATTGAGCCTCTGGTTCCAAACGTCTAGGGTCACCAACTTCCAAAAGTAATTCAGTATTGTCTGAAGATTTTTAAGCAGGCCAGCCAGCAAATTACAATAATTTGCAAAGAGGAATATTCACAAATGCTATTCCTGGTGGCAAAGACTAGTGCAATTACGTAAGAAGGCAGGAACATAAAAGCAGCTACACCAGGTCAGACCAAATTGCGTGTGTGCCAGTATCCAATCTCTAACAACGGACAAAAGCATAATCTCACAAAAGAAGACGGGAGTAAGGCAAGTTTTGAGCGACGCTCAGCTACTGGTGATCTGCAGCAAAGGAGCTCTTGAACCAGAGTTGATATCCTTCTGTTTAATAGTCTTCAACAGAATTTTTCTCCATGAACCCACGTAACCACTTTCTGGACCTATAGCAACTTTGAACATCTACATTGTTGGTAAAGAGGTTGGGGAGCCTCCTTCACTGGAGATATTCAAAACCCGCCTGGACATGATCCTGAGTAATGTGCTCTCGATGACCCTGCTTGAGCAGGGGGATTGGACTAGATGATCTCCAGAGGTCCCTCCCAACCTCAACCATTCTGTGATTCTGTGACTGTCTGGCACAGTTTCACAGCTTAAGTATGAATTATTAGATAAGTATCTACTTCTGCTTGCTTTGAATTTCTCTGTTTCATGTGACGCACACAAGTTCTTACATTAGAAGGTGAACAATTATTGCTTATTTGCTTTCCTCATTTCTCTCATGATGTTAGACATCTTTCATAACATTCTCCAGATATCTTTTTTCCATGTTGAAGAATCTCAGGCTAATCCTCTGTTGAACAGAGACATTCCTTTCCTTTGATCATCCTTTCTGCTTTTTTCCCCATAACTTCTCTAATTCAATAGTGTCCTTTCTGAGATGAGACTAAAATGACAAAAAGAATGTGAAGTAAGGGAGTTAACGTCTATCAATTCACATTCTTGCACTGTGATTTTTTTTTTTTTTGCTTTTTTTTAACCTTCCTTTGCTCTTTGCCTTTTTAATTGCTATTAGCACAGACCTATATTTCACGGAATATTCAAAAGCTATTTTACAGAGCACTAGAGTTCTATACTTCACAGAGTTCCACAACCTCTTTCCTGAGGGGTAATAGCTCATTCATAGCCAACCATTCCACAGGCAAAGTTAAGATCTTCACCTCTTCTTAAACATATATTACTTTTTAAGATGGAAAGAAAAGCATTAACTTTCTCTGTATGAAATGTCCATCTACTTCTTTATCACTCACTCACTCATTCAGTATTCTGAGAACTCATTTATATAACTCTTCACAGATGTCGTGGATGGCTAAGGCCTTTAGCAGTAATGTTACAGTGTACCTTGAGCAGTGTCAAGAGCCGACTTGTATCAGGCAATATTGTGAGGAGGGCTTACTTACAGTGAGCTTTAGAAAGACAGGAGGGGCCTCTGGATCCAGTGAACCATATGTCCCTAAGTGGAATAAAAGTTTTTGGTATTCCAAACTCTGGCATATGAGGGAGAACAGGTAAACAATACCAATGCATTAGACACACGCTTATGCCTGGTAGCAGACATATGCATATATTATAATGCAGTTGTTAACTTTCTCTTTCAATTTCAGGTCACCTTTTATGTCTGTGTCTGAGTCAATGTTTAAAACTGATTCAACAAGCATTAAAATGCATAGTCAATTAAAAGTAATGAATTAAAGAAAGTTAGGAAAAGGCTGCGTTCTGTGTAATGAAATAAGTTAAAATGATATCTTGTTTATTATGTCACATCCTGCTGTCTTTATATCATTAAAAAGGTCTATTTTAGAAAGCAATTAATAATATTCTAAGATGTTCTGAAGTAAAACAATATTGTCCGTTTCCAAATATACTTCCATTCAAGGTAGATTAAGGAAATTTATTTCAAAGAGCTGTTGTGTAGAGATGATAAGGATACAAACACATTCTGATTGTACAGTGCCATTTGCCATTTCTAAAATATACATGAAAAAATATTATGGGGAAAAAAGTTAAGGTTGGAAATAGTGATAAGAAAACATGGCATTCACCTGGAACTCTCTAAATTCACATGCTCATCTATCATGTCAGTTTTTTTTAGAAATCAGCTAATGGAACTGCTACGGCAGACAAAGTTGATAAAAGCTAAACCAGACTTCCTGCTCTCTAGTCTGTAAGTGTCAGTAGCAATATATTCAGTGTTACAAATGTCCTGAAGGTACAAATGTCTCCTGCTCTGACGACTGTGATATCTCTCATTTCCCAGAAAAAGCAGTTGCCATTGAAAATTATGTTTTAAAACTGGTAAATCTGTAAAAAGCAAAGAAACAAAGCATCAAAAGTAGGGTGACTGCCCAAGAGAGACCAAAATTCAAACTTTACTTTTAAAAAATGCTTTTGACGGTACAGAGCACATCACTGTTCAGTTTGTGAGGAGTTCTGCTGTGTTTATAAGGAACATGGAGCAGGATCAGAAAGTGGTAGGAGCTCTACGGTTGGGAAAAGTCTTCCACAATTTTCAGACCTTGGGTAAATCTCTTCAGATGATGTTTTCACTGAAGAGTACACTTAAGTCAGCAATAGCTTTACTATGACATATCACCTGCAAAGCAGCCTGATGAGATCTGTTAGCCTGACCAACTTGAGCTAGAAAGACCATCATACTTGAATTTTAGGAAGTAGAGGGATTCAAGCTGGAAGCAAGACTCAGTTTTGAATTTTAACAGTTCTTCATCAAAGGGAAGCCAAGGTTTCTCCATGATAAAGTTCTATAGAATAGGTATAATTACATTTTTCTGTGTGAGATAAAAAAACTAACATGGACATATGGAAATCACTATGGAAATATAGGAATTACTACGGAAATATGTTTCAGGTACATCCTGAATAAATATTTAGAATTAATTCTCCTTATAGACTCATCCAACACTAGTGATACAATGGAATGAACTAATATTTCCATATCCAATTTAGCAATAATTACTCCTCGGTAAGTATTAGCTGGAGACATACATTCTTTTATTGTCTCTCAACACTGGAAGATTTTCAGTTGAAAGTGACGTGGAAAATTGCTGAATACAAAATTACCCATTTTATTCTCAATTAAGGAAATAATAACTGAAATTATTTTGTTATTTGTATTTGAAATCAAGCTCACATGGGTATGTCACTTCCTTTGTGCTAGTATGCTAAAAATGTAAATACCACTAGTCAAACTTGCCAAACATCACCGGTGTAATAAAGGCTTCAGGACATTCTGTAGAAGCCTGCCTGTGTTCTTAGTACATTCCCAGAAAACTTTTCCGTAAAACTGGACTGCCTTCACTGAAGTTCATAAACAAGCTAGCTAGCTTTAATGTGTGTACGCATGTTCCATTACCTTCAATTATTGTTTTAAAATAAAGATTTTTTCCTAAAAGAAAAGGAAGTTGAGCAGTATGAATGGATTAAAAAAAAGGTTAATTAATAACAATAGAAGTTTGCTTATAAACAAACAAAAGAAACTCACAGTAGTCTGAGACTTTTAACTCTAAGGTACTGCTGATCGCTAACATAGATCAGAAGGGACAAAAGAGAAAATACCTCGTAGGCAAGTCACAATTAGACAAGCACACTTATTGAAAACACAAGTAGATAACCGTAAGACTAAACAAGATGATATACTGCACGAGACACTAAAGGAAAAGTTTTCCTTGTGGTGCCTTTCCTTTTGAATGCCTGTCTCTTATAAAAAAAGGCTACATGTTTGAAAATGCTCATGTCATGAATGCTGAATGCAGATGATGGTGAAAGTCCTATAAAAATAACTTGCCAAATAAAGATTGATACTCGCTAAGCAGAAGGAAAAAAGCTCACCCCGAGAGAATACTGTAGTTCATCTTTCAAAAGTTGTCACTGGGGAAATTCAAACTAAGAATGCTGCTGCAAGCAATTGGCTTAACCAGCCTGTCTTCACACTTCCAAAACTGCAATTAAAATAGATCTGATAGCAGTGGCTTACAGAAATGATGGATTTTTATTTATTTCATTCCAGGTTCTCTGCTGAGTCTACGTGAAGACTATCAGTAACATATCAGTAATATTTAATTCCCTTGGACAAAAAATTGTGAGATGATACGCACCATAACAGCAACATACCCTGGTTCTAGTTTCTCAGCGCTGTTAACTCTTTTTTATTTTTATGCCTTAGTTTTCGTTTTCTTTTTCTGCATTTCATTTTTAGAAAGATAAAATCAATCCCAAGCGATATATTAATGAAAGTGTATTAACTTTATATGTTAATATTATCACTCAGGCACTGCCTGGTGAAGCCATTGAGGGCTGTGACCTATTATAACCGGTAGTTAATAAACAGAAAGAAATGGAGCTGGTAATCTAATATTTGAACACCATGGTAACTGATCTGTTTTTGCACTTGCTCAAATACTGTAGAGATGACAGAAGTATAAACAGAAAGCTTGAAGATTTCAACAGCTTGGTAACTTTTGCAGGTTTTGTGCTCTTTTGTAGCTGAAAAGATGAGGGTGTTTCATTGCTACCCCGCTCCTAAAACATATCTGTGAGAAGGACTGACAAATGTCACCTGAATGGTCCTTAATTCACTTCCGGATGAGCTAACCAGCATTTTCTGTACATGCTGGGGGCTCTCCATGTCCCAAAAGCCTGAGAACAAGATTTGTACCACTAGATCATGATTTGTAAGATTATTTCATTATGCTTAAATGCTTTAAAAGTTAAACAACATTCTGGTAATTTCTTTGTATGTATAATTGGGGAATGAATCGTTTCAGTAAATGAAAGTCTGCCCAATATGTTACAAATGTTCCGGGCCTTTGCAATTTGTTATCAGAGCATGGCTGGCTACTCGAAGCTTTGCTACTTGCAGTAGTATGCTTATGTACCAGGCAGCACAGTCAAGCAGCTTCATCTGTCAGGTTTCACAATCGCTTTATGACAATTTACAATGTTTATGATTCTGGCAACTGTCTGTTTTGTAAACTCTGTAGTCATCAGGATAAAATAATGCTCCTGTACTAATATGACAAATCAAAACTACCATATAGAGTTTATTGTATATATTATCATGCACTTCATTTAGTGTTAGCTTAATGCACTCCACTGCAATAAGGCTCTGTACATTCGCAATAATATACTTCACTTTTATGCAGTTACATGAGAGCTTTATCGAAATAATGTAACACACTATTTTAATGTATTTCTTAAAATAACATAGACATAACGTAACCACAAAATCACAGGCTATTTAATAATGCATAGGATGTTAAAATTATGCCAGTTCTGTACTGTAAATTCTCCTATCTTTTTTCTTCTTCTTAGTGTCTCAGATGTTCTCTTCATCATTGCACTACGTTGTTCTTCACTGATCACAATGCAATGAAGTACCATTCTTCAACACACTATTGTATTTTTCTACCATCTATAACACATTATAAGCAGCAGTTAAAGAGTAAAGGATTTTCTTTTGCCCCTTCTTCCCCATTTTCTTTTCTCCATTTGCACACATTCAAAAAAAAAAAAAAAGCTGAAGGGATCATTGTGTTTAACTATCTTGCAGAATGCCATTTCAGACCTTAATAAATTCAAGGCAGAGATTCAGCAGTCTAGCTAATCTTATGCATGATTTTATTCTGATTTGGACACTCTTAAATGTAAAAAAAAAACCCTACGTCCACAGAAACAAAAAATGTTATTTGCCAGTCTAGGAGTCTGTTTTTCAGTCAGCATAAAGGTATTACAGAGGTCAGTGCTCACATAGCTTACCAGAAAGGAATACCCTTGCCTCTTGACTTCCTCAAGCAGGCAGCCGTTGTCATAAGTGTACAGCACATTCCTGTCAGGAGGGGACCCTAAAGCAGTACAATCCCGTTGCTTAGCAATATCAAGCAAACAAGATTAAAAACAATTCTCTGCATCCTATTTTCCTTTGCCCGGTACTTGTCCCTTTTCGGAAATATCCACAGGCATTTGTGACTAAGCCATACAGGGCTTATATCCACGATGATATCTTATATTTTAAAAAAGACGAAAAGATGCTTTTATGAAATCCTTTAACTGAGGTATCAACCATTACTGAATCCTTTAATTTATTAGACTGCTACTAAACCAGAACAATCCATGTTACAATAACATTTGTGGCAAAACACAAACAAGTGTCAGATTCAGATTCCTTAAAAAGCAGAATTTTTTGTTCCAAGATGATTTCAACATACCTACCACAAGGAAAAATCAGTATCAGCTTATGTTTAGATAATAATGTCGTACAAAGCAAATAAGAGTAATTTCAGAACATATTTCTTGCTCATTTCAGTCTTTATCAAGGTATTTATGAGGAAAGAACAAGGAATACACTGGCAACCTGACAAACAGTCACTTTAATTTCAAGATGGATTTCAGCTACTAATAATCATAGCAGTTGGTCATATGAAAGTTGCTTACATAGGTAAAAGAACATTACAGCAACCCAGCTGGACAGTGAAGGATGTTCACTGGATTTTGAGCATTTTCAATCCTGAAAATGCTTAGTTTCTTGTCAGCTGGCTAGCTTTCATTTTTAATCAAATTTTCCGGCTCACTGTGCCTTGCAAGCAAATGCCCAGTAAGGCACATTTGTCAGAAATCGATGTTGTAACACTCAGCTATTAAACTGAATCCTTTTAACTTAAGGAGATGTTTCAGCTTTCCACTATTTTATTTTAAATAAACAATTCAAGTTATGTTTTATATTCTAGAGGAAATGTCTTCATAGGAAGAATTAAAAGAGTGTTAATAAATGTATGGATATGAGTTAAAAGATTGCACAACTCACAGATGAATCAAATGGTTGCAAAGAATTAAGAGAATTTATTTAGGATGAGACAAAGGTTCAGGGTCAAAAGGGATGAACAAGGCCTACTACAATATATACAGCAGGTATAGAGGAGCTGTATTACATGGGGAGAAATTCTGTACTGTTAAACAAAAATAGTCCATTTTTTCTCTGTCTTATATGATAACTAGTTCAAATCTCATCACTTTTACGAACATCACCCCTTTTACAAAATGTCAAACTTGCTTTTTGCTTTATGCTATAAAATTCACTAGGTGGCAGCAAAAAGTAAGCTAACAAAGCCATAATATTACGGTATATACCAATATTTAGTACAGATCCTTACAATTTCAGCAGGGAATTAAGTCGAATGGGAATAAATATTAGTCTTCTTTTATAAGATATTTTCTATTAAATAGTACAATGCTTAAGCAAGTTGTTCCATGCGCTATTTATCATATCACAAAGCTGAGATGTTCCCACTAGTATTTCAAAGAAAATGAAATGCAGAGTCTCTACACGGATCAGTGCAAAGAAATTCAGTAACAAGTCCAACGATGCTAATAGGCACATAAATAAAGATACCATGCTCTCAATGCTTTAAGTCAAATATTTTTGTAAAAATGATACGCTATTTAAATATAAAAAATGATGAAGATAATTGCCAAAGTAAGGCTCTGTTTCCAAATGATTTGTTGCTATATCCTCTTCAATATATTTTAGATTCTATAATTAGGATTTCAAACTGCAGTAACGCAGAAGATTCCCATAGAAGGATTACGGATTGACCAGCAGTCTGACTAAAAGTAGATCTCTTCCCTAAAACAGAAGCCATATAAAACTATATCATTTAAATCTTTTCTAAAATGGCTGCCAGAATTTTAGATACAATATAGAAGACAGCTATAATGACATTATACTCTGAAAAACATTTGGAAGCTCAAATAGTACTCATGAGTACTCATGGTACTCAATAGGAATATAGTACTCAATGTATCTCCTGTTAAAATAGTTAATTATGTGCATCTAGCTGTCCATAGAAGACACAGAAAGTTACAACTAACTGAGAAAAGATTAATACAATTCTTGTTATCTCATGGTGAGAAATCCCTTTGCTGTTAAGACTATGAGGTAAACTTGGAAAACCAGTCCAGAACAAAGACGAGTGCTAAATCCTGTTCAAAGAATTACTAAAACCAGTCTCTGCCCTACTAATCTTTTCCCAGTTTAAGGTAGTGGGGAGCCCCCTAGCAGGCAAAAAGGTAAGAGGAATAGCAAGGATAAGAGGAAAGGCAAGGAATACAAATGCAAGCACATGTAAAGTGGAGAACTTGCTATTTACATTTAGTTTTTATGTTCTTATCTCTTCTTAGCTTCCTTACTATCATGGTACTAGAAACAACTAACCGTTACCAATAGCTCCTATTTTCTACCCTAAAAAGATCTCCTGCATACTTATCTCCCATAGGGATTGCTTCATGCAGGCAAGGAGGAATAGGGAAAAGGAAAATAGAGCAGAAGATATATTGCTTAGAGATTACAAGAGTGCCTTCTTGAATTTCAGTGGCTTTAATATATATTATAAGTGCTTGTTCAGGATGGTTCTGTTCTCAATTACACCAGCATAAATCATGAATAATTTCTATACATCTATGTGAATGGGTGCTGCTGAAATTAGATAAAGACCCAAAGAATACTGCCATTAAATAATCTATTCAACAGGTAAGGATCTGACATGACAGATCTTTGTTGCAAACTTTCATTATTTGTCCAATTTGTTACACATAGGCACACAATAATTATGTCAAAATACGCTTTTCTGGCCATCAGTGGAAAACTCTAATGATCTGTAGACTGTAGGTTTAAACTACAGATCTTGATGATTACTGTGGCAAAATGATAACACCATAAAAGAAGAAGTTTTGGTCCAAATATGTCAGTAAATTGATCTAAAAGTCATCTTTAATATTAAGTGACAACAATGTGAAACTCTTGTTAAACTAATGAGGGTATTGTTTCATATCCAAAGAGGAACTTGGCCAGCAATGTTTATTACTTTATTGCAGTCAAAAGTCTTCTTCACCAAAAAATTCCCACTCTTGAAACTATAGTAAATCATTTTTGTTTTCAGAAAAGCTGATAAAACTTTTCTACAATATGGTATGTCTGTCATAATCCTACCCCATTCCTTGATTCACTACTGTGTTCTAATGTAAGCCTAAATGACATTAATGGAAATGCAGACTATGATTTCTACTTAGCTGTACTGCTCATATGAACCACATTAAGAATGTAAAGTCCACTAAAGGTAACTTACATCCATTTCTTTAGATTTCTACTGGTCTCTTACAGCTGACTGATCTGCACTAGTCCTTCAAACATCCTTCAAATGTCAGCACATCACATACATCGCAATGAATCTCTTATGTTACATGTAAGAGAGTTGAAAGAACTGTGCCAGCGCAGTTACAAATCTTAAGAACCAAACGTGTGATTTTACCCAGATGTCCCAAGTGTTTTAAATTTACTTACAGGACAGAGAATTCTCAAAACTTCTGGTATGCAAAGTCAGTCAAACAAAAACTCAGAGGAAATGAAGCTATTTGAATACAGACTAATACAAAAAAATTACATTCTAAAGTTCCATTTAGAAGCCAAACTTTCTCTCTTACTAGAGATTTCCATGCTTCCCCTTTTTAACCAATAAGATATAATTTTCACTATATATTCATTATCTGCTGCATGGTTTAGATGAAAGTTCTGAGCTGTAATAATACACAGCCACACCTTCACTTCCAAGTTCTGTGTTTCTACTCTAATATCAGAAAGAATAAAAATAGAGAAAGAAACTGCATTGTCATCAAAAACATATTCCGTGTATGTCTTATTATTCAAATCTGATGCAGGATTTCCTGGTTTTCAGTGCATGTTCTTTGGCCACCCAAAACTTGCCCTGTAAGTATCTGCACTCGTAGCTCCAATGAAGTCCATGGGAATATTTCTAATTACTTGAATGGAGCCAGGATTTTAGTTTACTGCACAAAAGCCAAGCTTCGCAAAGAGGAGGCCAAACTCATTAAGATAAGAAAATATACAGGCAAAATACCCTTAAGTCTGCTCCCTTAAAATTTGATTCCATACAAGTGTAATTAGCAAAACTGTATTTCCATACAATTGTAATCAGTTCAGAATACAATCTGTAATTTCAATTTTATCTAATCAGATGTCTAATGAAAAACCAACGGAATTATATAGAACAGCATCAGCTAGTTTCTGATGTTGCTCTTTCTGTGCATGTGCGTATAGACCTCTATTCTCTTCTCCTTCCCTATACTTTCCATACTTTTCCCTGTGTACAGACACCAGAGCTTATGCCTCTCCATTTCCCAAATTTCCTTAGGAGTTTATTGCAATTTTCATTGAATATGACTAGTGGGAATGATATTTCTATTACATACATACATGCTATTTCTAAATGTTTAATTTTTTATTCTGAAAATTCTATTGTTCAATGGGGACTACTAACTAACAGTTCCACGGTAAGAGCCTTCCTGTTTTGAAATGATTGTTATGTCATTTTGGGTGAAGTCATGCTACCCCTCTGGAGAGATGAGGGTTACCTATATTGCCAAAGGCTGCCATGAGTTCAGTGTCACTAAAGACAGCAGATGATAGTAGGGAAATTCTTTGTGCACTTTTGCAAAATAACATTAACCTGAGCTGCTACTAAAGGGGGGAAAATCCCAGTTATAAAGAATCAGAGACTTTTTTTTACCATCATCTCTAAACAGAAATAATTGTTCAAATCCAATCAATATACAGGATTTCAGCAAGCTTTTTCTAGATAGGAGGTTTGAAAATTTCTCACTATTTTGCTGTAGTTGCAAAAAAAATGTTCTCATACAATGGGTGACGTATCTCAAAGGACCCATTTTAAAACTACTTTAATTAATATGCTTAATTTACCAAAAAAACCCTTCACTCTTTAATTAGGGTAGGGATATAACTTTTGTGATAAAGTGTACTCCTACTATATAATGATGTGACTGAATGCTTTACTAATGCGCAAGCTCATCTTGGCTTTAGTTACAGAACAACAGACTACAATTTCTTAAGTTAATAAATCAAATGAAAAATACACTTAAAAGGATCCCTTTTTGTACCACTGAAGAGCAGCCATCTTCAGGAAAGAAAACAACAGTGGCTTAATGGAAATTGAACATTTGGGTCAGGAAATAACAATTCATTTGGGAGTTTGAGCAGAACGGTAAGAAGCCAGTGGTATTCTCCAGCCAGAAAGTTAGTCCTGTGTAAATTTGCTGTATGTATTTTTTTAAGTACAGAAAACTTTCAGTAATTAAAAATGAGTAAGACTCAGGCCTAAGGTCTGCTCTGAAAGAGAACTGCTGTGCTGCTTAACATTATGCTAGGATACTTAATTAGAATTGATTTAAAGGGATGAGTGTCCCTTGCTGACTCAGCAAAGATGATTCTTCAGCAGCTGGGATTTCTGTAGAGGCTTCCCATCTGAGCACCGACCTAGCAGTACACAGCTTAACTTGGAATTTTGAGAGTTTCACTGCAAGACACCATAGGCCTACAGAGTATATGCACCTCTCATATTATTCCACAACCTTTCCTTCTGAAAAGAAGGAATTTATTTCCCCTGCTTCTCCACTTGGGTCAGGTGGACCTTTTGGAAATCTTTCTTTACTGATACAGTAATTGCAAACCACAAGGTCTACTTCTATAAATACATTTATACATGCAGCTTTTAAATGTTATGTCAAAGTTTCAGCCACATTTCAGAAGCTTCCTCAGAAAGTAAGTATATAAATCTGCACTGAAGGAAGTTTATTTTGCTAATGTATAACATAAATTGAAATGAAGCTGTTAGGAATGATTTTATAATCCACCTTGAGGCAGAAGCTATTTAGAGCAACGCTAGTAGGCTTCATACAAACCCAAGAAAGCATTAAGAACATTTAGGATTGTTGCAGTAGAAGTCTAATTTACATTGAGCTAAGTGAACGCATGACTTGGAATTACCAAGTGTGTAAATAGTTGAGCAGGTCAGAACTGGATCTGTGTCGTACCTTTGGGTATGTCAGAAGTAATGTGTACTAATGTATTATTTAAAGCATTTTAATGAAAACTGAATCAGATGAAGTGAACTGTTTCTAATCTTATTTTCACTGCATCAGGCTAAGCCTTACTCTGTGATAATAAAGCCCATGAAATCTAAAGAAAAATAAATAAGCAGTGATCAGCAGAGTGTAAAAAACTGCAGTCTGCAGGGACGAGAGTCAAGCACTAACTTTCTGTAATAGTTGATTCCTAACTTGCCAAAAGACTTGCTTATTATACCCTCAAGAGAAATCAGCCATTGATTAAAAATGGCATTTTTCTCTACCAAGGAAAGTCAGGAATCACACCTCTAGTTAGGATTGCTCAGGCAGAATATACATTATTAGTTTCTTCTCCTTCTCACCATCAAAGACTCTCTCAAAACTGGCATTTCTCATCCGTAATTAAATAGAATGCAAGGTAAAGTGCCACAAGTTACAGCTGTGCCAGTAATGATGTGAAGTTGTTTCCACAGGCTCCAGATATTTTGAGGAGAATAAAAATGCTATAGTATATACCTCTCTCCAGACCATCTCAGATTCTGTTCCTGCTTCTCTCCTACCATACAGTCCTCTGGGATTCTGACGCTCATGAAGCTCACAAATTAATCACATTGAAATTTGTGTAGTATCCAACTGATTCAGAAAACGGCATCAATATTTCTACTAAAAATTATTTATTTCTGTGATCTGTTAGTACTTATGCAGTCATTTCAAGCAAATTGCTATGAAGAAAAAATATTGCTTCAAGAATGTTTCTACAGCAGGCAGTGACTAATTATGACTTACATAACAAAATAGCTAAATTTGCAGTCTCTAATTTCCTTGGCTAATTTCAGTCAAGATAGGGAACAACATGACTTGACTTGACCTAACGACTTCACAGACTGACCAACTTAGGATTTTACTTGAACTGTCTACTGACCTTGACTGCTGGGAAATGTATACTTGCAGTTTATTTTCTTGCAACTTTTCATTTCTCTCATTTAAACTTTGAACTCTTTCTTACTAAGGTGGTGAAGGCAAGCTAGGAGTGGAAGGCAGGGAGATTCCCCACTTCTACTGCTTTGTCTACTTCTAGATCTATTCAGACTGCTTTGTCTAGTTCTTTGTCTATTCAGAGTGTTTCTAAACTATGGAGGAAACTAAATCATCTCTCAGTTTCCCACAGGTTTCAGTCCATATTTTGCACAAATTAATCATTTGTCTCTCATCTTTGCTTCATATATATTATGCTGGCCTGTCATATTTCAGCATCTTTTCCCACCAACCTCCGAGAGGTTGATTCAGACCTTCATATGTTAGTGCTACATTCTAGTATATGTTGCAGCTTGCAACACTCAGTTCCAATTATTTTTATGCAAATGGATGTGACAACATCCATTGTCTATCTTACCCCTCATTAATAAAATTCTAAGCTTTTAAAGGCATCTTCATCCTTTTTAACTGTGCCACATGCTTGAAAAAATATTTCAATAACACTGCTCTTCTTCCAGTGCTGCAGCCCAGTCTGTCCAGTAGTTCCCAGACAATTCCTCCTTGACATGTTGCTACTGTATGATAGTCTTTCCCTCTAGGTTTGTTTAAGGAAAAATATTCTCTACAAAGAATTCAAGACGACCTTTCCTGCATGGCTGCAACTATCAAGAAATTACTATTCATTCCATATTGTTTTTTCTATAGCTGGGGTATAGCACTTCTTTCAACAAAGTCAGACATGTTAGTTAGAATTTGAATGCCCAACTTAATTTTTATTTTATTAATTTCCTGTTTGTGTCACAAACTTAACTTTGATCCTGCTCTAGATAGCTACAAATACATACCAGATGCATTCTGTGAATCCTTAATGATCAAATATAACTTTTTTTTCTGTATTTATATTTCACAACAGTGGCAGTAATTATTTAGTTTTACATCTGCTGCATCCATAGCTTCCAGCAATACTACATGAGATTTAAGGAAAGTGTTTCCAAGCTGTAAGCTTCCACTTATATGCTGACTTTCAACAACTAAAATTTCAGATTCAGAAACTCATTATTTAAAATGTGACAATACGTTTGTGTACCTCTGGACAGGCAATGTGCATGTGTCCTCTGAACTAAGAAAACATAAAAACAAATAAAATATCCTGCTTATTAATATACATTTAACTATTGAGATTGATTTTTGGTGATTAAGAAAGTAAACAAGCTTCTAACAGAATATCAACATGCACTAACAGAAATAATAAATGAATCAGATACCCAAACTTTCATGTATTTCATAAATTAAATCTATTCCGTTAAGGCAAAAATTTTCTGTGATGGTCAGAAATGCAGCAACAAATACACTTCTTCCAATTTACGGAAAAGTATCACCATTATCACATCTAAAAACATAATTAGGTGTAAAGCACAAAATCCACAGAGGTAAATCCAGATCTTACTTTAGGAAACAGAGGCAATGAAGACAGAGAACTGACTCTGCCACTTCTGAAGAAAATGTAATTGTGAGTGCTTTGTCAGGTCACTGATTTGCCTCACTTTTTTCACTAGTAATTCAATTTATTTTTAAAATTTCATATGATATTTCTTTTTGCTGTCTTACCAGTTGCTAATTTTCTTCTGTTCAGAATGACCACCATTTCCTTTCAATTTCCCCATGCTAGAATGAGATGATGTATTCCTATTCTGTGAGGCTTGATAGACAGACAATATTCATTTATTTCAGGCAGTAATAACCAAGAAGGGAGAGGACTACTCCACTCTATGGACAGAAAGTTGGTACTGAGATAGCAGAGTCACTGCGGTACTAACGAAGGAATGAGATAGAATATTAACTATAAAACACAAAATAAGCAGAATAAATAACAAAAGTGCCCTGTACTCGGTTATTATTATTATAGCCTCCGCCTGAAAGTCAGGTCCTGTTGCACTGTAGAAAGAATCTATGCTTCCCACATGACAATTCGTAACTTGAACAAAAGGTATGGTAAGAAAGTGCTTATGCATTTCACTGAGTTAATGAAGTTTTCATTGGCAAAAACAACCCATAGCCCAGATCTTCTGAGTTATTCATTATATTACCCTATCTACAACACACAATATGAGTGTAGAGCCTTTAATTTGCTGCTCTAAATTTTTGGAAGCAAGCCAGAAAGGACAGGGCTGCTTTGCAAGGCTTTAACCAAAATTACTACCACATTATAACCAACACTCATATGTTTACTTTTATATAAATTTAATTCCCTCATTTAGGAGAGTCATGTCTTCTAGCTGCATCTGAAAGGGATAAAAATAGCAAGCACATTCAGGCAGTAGTGCATCACGTAGACATCTGAGCTACAATTAATCTAAACAGACCTAGAGCTAGTATGTCTACATGGAGGTACTGTTTCAGAGTTAAGAAGCAGCACAGTGACAACAGTACATCTCGCTCCACCAAGAGTAGTCAATACTTGAATTTTTTATAAAAGTAAGAAAATGACAGATTTATTGGGGAACGCAGAAAAGGGATGAATGGCTCCTTCTCATTTATATGCAACCTGAAGAAAGAGGGGGAAAAGCTTTCTAACACTTGGGATACAGATGTAGGAGGATAAAGAAATAAAAAACTAAATTACAAAAATGAACATAATAATATTTCAGAAGAGAAATATATAGCCTGTTTTTCTTCAGAGGATCAGATCTTGAAGTTTGGTTCATCAGACAACGCTCTCGCTGAAATTAATGGGACACACCAGCGTAATTGAAGATGATAAATGTGTTCCACTGTCTGAGGGCTGACTTGTATATGATCCTCAGAAACACCATACTGCCTATGAACTTTGTGAAATAAATCAAATCTCTAACTACTCCAAGAGGAGAGACAGAAAGAAGGCTTCTTTACCTCAAAACAGAAACTGTACTACAATTTCTCTCATTACCTCCCGATAAAAAACCTGAAAAACTTATCACCCTCCTTAATATAATGTCAGTTTCTTCTCTCCTTAGAAATATACATACGAAATATATGGCAATTACTCTGTAGAAAGACAACACTGTAACTGCAAAACAAACTGATCTAAAATAAACTATTAATAAAATTATCATTGTGATTCTTCTAAATTTATAATAAATAATTAGATTTGTGGAAGCTAAGTCAGAATAAACTGCAGGGAAGTATTCAAGCAGTGACTAACTGAAAGGAAGATCAGTTAATCTCCCAGCAGACACCATAACTTCTATTTCAAGTTTTTAAACAGATTAAAGTTAATATTTTTGTGCATAAAAAATCATTTTTATTAACTAAGGTTTCAAATTTCACACAATAAGTATCTCACAAAGGAACTCACTGAAAACTTCTTTGAGCTGCCTTTCTCCAGCTATCCGCACAGTTTGCTCCATGTGATAAACAACACGGTTGCTTGCTCACCAGTTACTTCTACTGCTGAGTTCTATGAAACACATTTCATGGATCTGGCTATCAAGGGCGTAAATCTTGTCATCGAACAATATCGATTTGCTTCTCTTCCTGGATTTAGAAACAGTTGTGTAATAGGTGTTTAATTTCCTATCTGATTTTGTCTTTTAATTTCTTAGGCCTGATTTGGTTATAACCAAAGACAGCATCAAAACCTGCAGTACTATACTGGTGATCTTCGCCTGTGGCCCTTTGAAATCAGTGGAGAGATTCCTGTGGATTTGCATAAGTCTTCCTGGAAGCAGCGTTATTGTGACTAACGCATTTTCACATCCCCAGGAAAGTTATATGACGTTCAAGAACATAATACATGTCCAACAAGATCACTTGTGAAATAAATATTATAAATATTTTGAATGATGTAAGAAACTATTTTTTTGAAAAAAATCATAAATACTCAAGTTTGGGAAGGGCAACAAGGGCCAATTAAATATAATGTAAGTATTTCAGGGTGAAGTTTCAATGCGCTGTGATTGAACACCCAGTCCAAAACAACAAGGTCTCTGAACTGCAACCAGAAGTTTTAGAGCTTCTAGGTTATCTAGGCTTTTAAAAAATGTATTTCTTAGATTCTCTATGGGAATTTTCAGTAAACACGCACAGTTTTTGATAGTGGTCTGCATTACTGTTCTAAATGTTCAAAATACAAAAAAAAGATAGAAGAAGGGACTTTGTCATAATTTGGAAAAAATCATCCTCTCCAGTTTCACACTGATCTCTGAAATCCAGTGTTCTCCTACACTTATTAGATGGAGCACTCATTAATTTAAATTTAAAAGCCAGAAAACAAGAGTCAGTAACTATCAAAGATGAGATTATCAGTGTTTCAGATACTTTTTCAGCATAAAATGACAAATTTTCTTCAGTCAAATAGGTAGCAAAGAAACATTTTTTATGGCTTAGAGATCTGTCTCACATGATTTTTTAAAATGTCCTGTAGACAAAAGGGAGCTTTGTAATCTTCCCTAGATGGCTGATATGTGCTACATTAAATTCCTGTTATTGTACTTGTGAATTGTTGCATAAAATATCACCAATAAATAATAAAAACTCCATACCAATAAACAATAAAACCCCCATTAACTGAGAGATCAAATATCAAATATCCTTAGCTAACCAAATGCTAACTGAATCTCAGCTAATCTTTATTGACACCTAAGTCAATCTTTTCAAACTCAGTTAAAAAAAAAACAAAATTCCTGATAACTAACTCACTAAGTAAAGATTCATTCTGTCTTATCTGCCATCTCTTCACCAAATCTTCCGAAGCTTTTAGGAGTCATGTATGTATGAATCAGTGCTTAACTGCACCTTCATTAATACTGCTGTATGCCCTGAAAATGCAATTAATACAAAGAGAAATAAAAGTACTCATATTAAGTTTCTACATATAGATAAATAAACGAATCTGAACTTGAATACACTTTGGTGTTCAGACAAGAATTTTGAACTGTACTGCAAGTCTGAATGTGACATCAAAGTCACGTCATGTAGATTAAACCAGTATTTAATTTCAAATCAGCTATTTCCTATCATCTTCTGCATTATATGAAGCAACACCTGACTACACTATGCCACCATCTTCTTCATGTTCTGGATGCAAAGCCATTAAGAACAGTTGTCAGAAAGGAGGAAATGCAACTAGGCAGATGCAATTTTTTTAATACAGAACAAAACTTCAACTTTCAAATAGAATCTTGAATTGCTAGTACTTACCAAACAAAGTTTGAATGTAGAATTAAATGCTATGTATTATCATAAGGTTAACCCTTGACTATATGATTTACCTTGAGTGAGGAGCCACACTGTTGTGCAGCATTATGCTCCAGGTCAGGAAAGACAGAAATACATTAATGGGTCCCACTGACCAGAAATATTACCAGTAAAAAATAGTAGCTGTGAAAAGTATCAGCTCAAAAAATCTTGAACTAGCAAATAGGCCTTGAATGTCTTTTAGGGGATCTTCTACCCTTGTCAGTCACCCTCGTGAGTCACTGCTAGGCAGATGCCTATATAAGAGCCAGGCCTAGAGCACAGCTCCCAGAGCACAGCAAACAGAGGCAGCAGTTTGCACAGCAGTGTCTGGGCTCTGCCTGGGCCTTTTGTGGGCCTTGTTGGAAGTTGTGGAGACTTTCTGGGGACCCCCTGAGGAACTAGACGGTGCTTGCTGCTAGCAGGAAGGGAGAGCTGGGCAAGGACTCCTGCAGGGGGCCTTGACTTCACTTCTCCTGGGAAGTTCTAGCTAGGTGGGGCTGCTGCTAACGAGCTCTCTGGGCTGCCCTGGTCAGAGGGAGTTGGGGCTTTTGTTTCAGGTGGCTCCTGATTGGGTGGGTCAAGCACCCTTGTGAGTCGCTGCTAGGCAGAGGCCTATATAAGAGCCAGGCCCAGAGTGCAGCAAACAGATGTAGCAGTTTGTGCAGAAGGGTGCTAGAGGCAAAGAAGGCACCTTCATTTTCCACTGTGATGTGTCTTTCCCCAGGCATGGTCACGACACGCCGCAGAGCACATTCCCCAGTGGCTGTTGGAGGTGCTGCATCAGCTGTGTCTGAAGCTTCAACCCAGACAGACCCTCAGACAGCAGATGCCCCTCTACAGGTTGCAGGGAGTGCCTGCGACCTCTCCGTGGGGCCTGGGCTGACAGTCAGCTCTCCTGTGTGAGGTGTGCTGTGGTTGACCAGTTGCATCACCAGATAAAGGAGTTACGGGAGGAAGTCAGTAGGCTGCGTAGCATCTGAGAAGATGAGGAGGAGATAGACAGGGTATTCTCGGAGACTATGCAGCTCCAGGAGTCCCCACCCCCCACTGCAGTGGAGTTGTCGGAGGGCTCTGTGTCATGTGAAATGGTACATCATAACACTGTAGAAGAAGGCTGGAAACTAGTCACTTCTCATAGAAGGAGAAAGGCCCTTGCTCCTTGAGATTTGCCTTTGAAGAACAAGTTTAGTGCCCTCCAGGCTAAGGAGGAGCTGGGCATGGCTCTGAGAGAGGCAACTGGCTAGACAGACCCTGTGCCATGCAGGAACACCCAGAAGAAGCGGTGAGTGATTGTTGTGGGTGAGTCCCTGCTGCAGGGGACAGAGGCACCTATCTGCCGACCTGACCGCTTGTCCAGAGAGGTTTGCTGCCTGCCAGGGGCTCGAGTAAGAGATGCCATGGAAAGACTGCCAAGGCTTGTCCATGCATCGGACTACTGCCCTCTGCTGATCTTCCATGTGGGCACTAATGACACAAAAGGCAAATTGGAAACCATCAAACAGGACTTCAGAGCTCTGGGAATGGTGGTGAAGGGTCTGGGAGCCCAGGTCGTTTTCTCAATCTTGCCTGTGAGGGGAAAGGATGGGAGGAGGAGTAGACGAGTTTTCCAAGTTAACAACTGGCTGCGCCGCTGGTGTTGGCAGCAGGGTTTTGATTTCTGTGACCATGGGACCCTGTTTGAAGATCAACAGCTGATGGGGAGCGATGGGACCCACCTTACCAAGCGGGGCATGCGCGTCTTTGCCAACAGGTTGGCCAGCCTGGTAAGGAGGGCTTTAAACTAGAAAAGATGGGGGAAGGGGAGTGGTATAGTGACATGGTAGTCAGTAAAACGCTGCTCAAGTCAAGATGCCTCCAGCGGGTGCGTGCAGCCAGGGGAGACAGCATGGGACATGGCTATGGAGGGTCCTCTTGCACCTCTCCTGGGAGGCTTACATGCTCGATTGGCTCTCTGAAATGCCTGTACCAATGCACACAGCATGGGCAATAAGCAGGAAGAGTTAGAGATCTGTGTGCGGTCGCAGGGCCATGATCTCATTGCAGTTACAGAGACATGGTGGGATAGTTCACATGACTGGAATGCTGTCATGGATGGCTATGTGCTTTTTAGGAAGGACAGGCCAGGAAGGTGAGGTGGTGGAGTAGCCCTTTATGTGAGGGAGCAACTAGAATTTATGGAGCTCCACCTCGGGGTGGATGAAGAGCGAGCTGAGAGCCTATGGGTAAGGATTAAAGGGCAGGCTAACATGGGTGACACTGTTGTGGGGGTTTACTAGACGCCACCTGATCAGGAAGAGGAAGTCGATGAGGCCTTCTACAGACAGCTGGAAGTAGCCTTACGATCATAGGCCCTGGTTCTCATGGGATACTTCAACCCCCCTGACATCTGCTGGAAAGAGAGCACAGCTAGGCACAAACAGGAACACTCGAAGAGGTTCCTGCAGAGCATGGATGATAATTTTTTTTCTGTTTTTTTTCGATAATTTTTTTTCCGGTATTTTGTTGTGGTGGAAAGTCTTTAAACTACATGATTTCATGGGGAAACCACCCTGACATCTGCTGGAAAGAGAGCACAGCTAGGCACAAACAGTCAAAGAGGTTCGTGCAGAGTACTGATGATAACTTCTTGACCCAGGTGGTGGAGACACCAACAAGGAGAGGTGTGCTTCTGAACGTTATACTAACAAACAAAGAAGGTCTAGTTGGAGAGGTGAAGGTTGGGGGCAGCCTTGGCTGCAGTGATCACGAGATGGTGGAGTTCAGGATCCTACGAGGAGGGAGCAGGGCAATAAGTAGGATCGCAACGCTGGACTTCAGGAGAGCAAACTTGGGCCTCTTCAGGGACCTACTTAGGGGAATCTCATGGGGTAGGGCCCTGGAAGGAAGAGGGGTCCAGGAGAGCTGGTTGATATACAAGCATCACCTCCTCCAGGCTCAAGAGCAGTGCATCCCTCTGAGGAAGAAGCCCAGCAAAGCGGGCAGGAGACCTGCCTGGATGAGCAAGGAACTCCTGGCCAAACTCCAGCAGAAGAAGGAAGTGTACAGAATGTGGAAAAGGGGACAGGCCGCTTGGGAGGAATACAGGGACGTTGTCAGAGTGTGCAGGGATGCGACAAGGAAGGCTAAGGCCCAGTTGGAATTGAATCTGGCAAGGGATGTCAAGGACAACAAGAAGGGCTTCTTCAAAGACATCAATAGCAAAAGGAAGACTAGGAAACACGTGGGCCTGCTGATGAATGGGGCGGGTGCCCTGGTAAGGAAGGATGCAGAGAAGGCAGAGTTGCTGAATGCCTTCTTTGCTTCAGTCTTCACTGCTAAGGCCAGCCCTCAGGAATTGCAGACCCTGGGGACAAGAGAGGAAGTCTGGAGAAAGGAAGGCCCTCCCTTGGTTGCGGAGGATCGGGTTAGAGACCATTTGTTCAAACCTGACATCCACAAATCCCATGGGCCCTGATGGGATGCATCCGCGAGTGCTGAGGGAGGTGGCGGATGTTATCGCTAGGTCACTCTCCGTCATCTTGGAAAGGTCCTGGAGAACAGGAGAGGTGCGTGAGGACTGGAAGAAAGCCAGTGTCACCCCAGTCTTCCAAAAGGGCAAGAAGGAGGAGCCAGGAAACTCCAGGCCTGTCAGCCTCACCTCCATCTCTTGGAAAGGTGCTGGAACAGCTCGTCCTGGAGGTCCTCACTCAGCATGTGGAGGACAAGAAGGTGATCAGGAGTAGTCAGCATGGATTCACCAAAGGGACATCATGCTTGACCAATCTGATAGCCTTCTCTGATGGAATGAGTGGCTGGGTAGATGAGGGGAGAGCAGTGGATGTTGTTGACCTGGACTTCCGCAAGGCTTTTGATGCTGTCTCTCATCACACATCCTCCTAGGCCAGCTCAGGAAGTGTGGGTGGGATGAGTGGACAGTGAAGTGGATTGAGAACTGGCTGGATGGCCGAGCTCAGAGGGTTATGGTGAATGGTGCAGAGTCTAGTTGGAGGCCTGTGGCTAGTGGTGTCCCCCAGGGGTCAGTGCTGGGCCCAGTCTTGTTCAATGTATTCATCAGTGACCTGGAGGAAGGCACAGAGTGCACCCTCAACAAGTTTGCTGATGATACTAAGTTGGGGGGGGTAGTGGCTGACCCTGCACAAAAGGCTGTGCTGCCATTCCAAGGGATGTGGAGAGGCTGGTGAGTTGGGTGGAGAGGAACCTCCTGAAGTTCCACAAAGGCAAGTGCAGGGTGCTGCACCTGGGGAGGAACGCCAGGCAGCAGGACAGGCTGGGGGTTGACCTGCTGGAAAGCAGCTGTGCAGAGAAGGACGTGGGAGTGCTGGTGGACAACAAGTTGAGCATGAGGCAGCCGTGTGCCCTTGTGGCCAAGAAGGCCCATGGTCTCCTGGGGTGCATCAGGCAGAGTGTTGCCAGCAGGTGGAGGGAGGTGATCCTGCCGCTCTCCTCAGCCCTGGGGAGGCCACCTCTGGAGTACTGTGCCCAATTGTGGGCTCCCCAGTCCAAGAGAGACATGGCACTCCTGGAGAGAGTCCAGCGGAGGGCTGCGAAGATGATGAGGGGCCTGGAGCATGTCTCCTCTGAAGGAAGGCTGAGAGAGGTGGGCCTGTTGAGCCTGGAGAAGAGAAGACTGAGAGGCGATCTCATCAATGTGTCCAAGTATCTGAAGGGAGGGTGTCAAGAGGATGGGGCCAGACTGTTCTCCATGTTGCCCAGTGATAGGACAAGAGGCAATGGGCACAAAATGAACCACAGGCAGTTCCGTCTGAACCTGAGGAAAAAATTCTTAGCTGTGAGGGTGACAGAGCACTGGAACAGGTTGCCAAGAGAGGTTGTGGAGTCTCCTTCCCTGGAGATATTCAAAACCCACCTGCACGAGATCCTGGGCTATGTGCTCTAGGTGACCCTGCTTGAGCAGGGAGGTTGGACTAGATGATCCCCAGAGGTCCCTTCCAACCTCAACCATTCTGTGATTCTGTGGTTCTGTAGCTAAAGCAAAAATAATGGGCATATCAACGGAATGTGATGAAATTCTGGTATGGTATGTAGTATCTCAAGCTAGACAGTCACAATGCTCCATTTGCCATTAAAATGATGGTTTCAGTGGACTTAGAAATATGCTAAAGTACTTTAATTTTTTGAGACCTCAGGATATGAAAGGAAGAACAGTTTGTGAGCTGAGAAAAAATCAGTGCTAACTAGCAAAGAAAGCGAGGGAGGCGAGGAGGGCGTAAATTGCTGTTGTATTTATAGGATTTCTCTAAGCTCTGATTCATATATACTCTATAAGCGGTCAAATGGCCCAAGAGTCACAACCCTTCCGTTGTCAGTGCCATTGTCTGTTGGAGGCAACAGCAACCCAGGACAATCAGTAGGACAGAATGCATAACCATCGTTATGTTGCTCCTCTTCACAGCTCAGCTCTGTAGTACAAATCTACCTGGTTTACGCTAAAATGCCAAACTGTCTGACTGAGATGTAGGCATATATTCCTTCATCTGTTACAGACGTTGAGGAGCCAGCTTGCTTGCTACCAACTTCAGAGCTCTAAATAAACTACTGGCATTTTTAACAGAAGAAAGGTGAGTTTATGTGCTACCTTTCTTCTTGGACTCCATGGGTATATTTAACTTGGAAAGCAGAGAGATGACAGACTACCTTAAATAACTAAATAATGTTCATCTAAGTATATTTGCCTACAGGTTGGGCTGCGAATGTATCTTCTAAATGCTTTCTGCTATTATATAACATTTGATATCTCAGAGTATGTTTCTCCAGTCCTTCCTGTTATAAATCATTGTACTGCTATATGTGAAATTACAGAATTCTCTTTTGAAAATCTCCTTCAAATATATTTTTAAATAATGGCCTGTGATGATCAGAGGACTTAGGTATCAGACTAAACACTGTACATACTCATTTTAATGGAATACACTATAAACAATTCTTGCAGTTCCTAAACTGATTTTAAAGTGTAGTTCTTTATTTGTTGTCTTTCAGTCACTCCCCAAACAACAAGATGTCACTCTTCAAAAGTGAACCAAATGTTATCAGATGTCTTGCTTCCAATGTCTTATATGGTGCATATTAACTGCCAATATATCAATTCACTACATAGTCAGAAAGTCACTCACATAAATTCAGATCACTCTTTTAATTTGAGTGATCTGAAAGTTAAGACAGCCAGACTAAGCTAATTATCCACATGTATTTGACAGTCAAATAAACAGAGAAGTACTTCTGGAGAAGGATTTATCAAGTAGCAAGACGCATGTCTAAGAACGGTGACATGTTCTTCCAGAAGTGTCTGTCATTCTGCATTGACTATGGAGGGAGCACATACGTAACTTAGATCAGATATCCTACTCACTGGGGGCTTAGATTAGCATGGCAAATCCATCCTAGTGGCTCATCTGAAAGTATAAGAGAACAATTGTTTTCTGAAACTCAAGATCTGCCATTATAGACAGGTTAGTAATGCTAACAAATTTTGTACATATTAGCAAGGGTCTGATTTTTGGAGAGGATTTTGAAATACAAATTCAGGTCATTATGTAAAACACCTAATAAAGTGTGTGTATGTGTGATTTAGTAATTTAGCTGCTACTTAATTTTAGCAAATATAGCAAATTAAATGTAGGGTACAGCTATTATTGGCTAATTCTACATGATGTAAATTTAATACTAATCCAACTAATATCTAACATCTTGCTAGTTTCCAGTAATTTTCATAATATGACATTTGATACTGTTATAGTTTAACTGGTATTCTGAAAAATTACAACTTATGTGATACAACATATATCACATCAGCTGTTTTATGTCTCTGTTAGAATTTATAAAGTCAAACAAATATACCTAAAATTTATCCTCACACGTCGTAATTTGATTAACATCAGTAAAAGGGTCTCTATTCAGAAATCCAAAATTCCTGTTTATCTCCACTGATAAAGGAAAAGGGATTCTGCACATTTTAACAACCTGCCATACCAGACCAATATATACTAGAATTTCAGTAACTGCCCCCAAAATCTTATGGAAAAAGGCAACTGCTAATGAAGTAATCCTGATCCAATTGGTATGCAAGAGAAGGTCTACAGAAAGTTTCCTTACATGGGCTTTACAGAAAATCCAATCACACACTGGTACTCACTCTATTCATAGCAATTTAGAAAGTCTGAGCCAATTCACTGCTGATGTGAGTACGTGCAATTCCACTGGAGTGAATGCTGTTGAAGCAATAGTGAATTTGGCTCTCTGCATCACAATAGCCAAAATAGTCCATTTAGATCTAATTGTAAAGAACAGCTCTAAAATGGTCTGTTTTCTGTACTCTTGTCCTTGATATAAGTAGCAGGGATTTTCATCCTGAATGCACAAAAAAGAGCTCCATATATTCTGTTGATGGTTGTTATATATGCTGAATTATCAGGCTACTTCAAAGAAACCTCTGCTCATAGCCTCTCTCAGTATAATATATATATGTATGTATTCATTAATTTATTATTACTAGGAGCACTACACATAATAATTACTGTACTAGCACTATTACAGTGTCTAGAAGTCTTTTGTCATGAAATAAGAGTCTGTGGCTATGTCAAATAGTAAATATAGTGAGCAGACAACCCATGCTCAATTCTGAGGGCAATCAGGACAGCACTGATAATGTCCATACAACTAAACCCCCTTCACCTCAAGTGGGGCAGCCAAATCACTACTATCTATTGGGAATAGTCCCTGGGCTGTGCTGTCCCCCGGCTATGTCCAACATCATCTGTGAGAGAGGTAACTGGTGTGAGCCGGAACTGTAACAAAATGTGCTAATGATCTAATGCATGGACAACTCTACAGCAGTGCTCAAGCCTACCTAGGTCTACTTAGTTTACTATTATAGATATACACCATTCTGTTATACAATGTTGAAATGAGAGAGCAAAAAGGAGGAAGAGAAGGAGCAGTGAAGAAAAGAGAAGGAGCAGTGAAGAAGATAACAACAGCTACTCTCATAGGAAAGAGAGAGGGAGGAACCATAGCCTAATAACACAGAGAATATTATAAATGAGATGGACAGAAAGAAAAGAAAAATTAATGTGCTGATTAACATAGCCTATGGTTAACTGCCATTAAGAATGGGAAGAAGCAAATAAATGTAATTGTAGATTAAAGACACCGGCATACTTGTCACCACTGTAGCTCCAGGAACAAAGATATGTGATGCATCTGAGAAGAATGCCGACGTACAGAAAAAACAACTAATCACCTTCACGTCAAGAACTGACACTATCAGACTTCTACTGGAACAGACCAGCAAAGACTATCTTAAATTAGAAAAGATGTTTGTAGAATTGGAAGCATAGATGATCTGCCAAGGAAATCTTCCAGCTTCAAGAGAAGGAAGGTAACAGCATGATGTAATAACTAAAGTTAAATGGTTCCAACAAAGGTTTAGGGAGATGTGATTATAGGAAAATAATTGTATAAAGAATTTCCTCAGATGATTCCACCTGAGCATCTGGAATAATAGACTTTTTGGACTGAATTTGGTAAACTCAAAACTAATAAACAGAAGAACAAAAAGAAAGTATTTATATCCTATTTGCCTACACAAGAAGATGACAACTAGGTAAGCAAAGATACTACAATCAAAAAGCAATACCAGCAATAAAAGGATAGACAGCAAGAAGGAAATATAATTATCAACAAGAATGCTAACCATGCAATTTCATTAGACAAATGACTGAACTTGAGCTTGGAGAGTGGACACAAGCAGTGAGGAAAAAAATGGTGCTTAGATATTTCAGTATTAAAATGTGAAGAATTTGAGCATTACAGAGGGAAAAAACAAATAGTATAAGCAGAACATAAAACCTGATGTAACAGAAACAATAGAAAAATAGTAGAATAGCAAATGTGGCTGGAACACAGGTTTTCCAAGAATGTATTATTCAGGAAAAAGCAGGAGTTGGGATAACATTGCACGGAGATGTTATGATAGATTATAATTCTCCCATATGCTCACATATTCTCCATATATGCTCCCATAATGTAAAATAAATATAATCTGAACCTCAGCAGATAATGTACCTGATATTATCCTCAAAATAACTAAACTGTACAAGAAAATTATGGGGTGCCCACATGGCCCACCTTTGGCAAAATGGCCTTGAAAACAGCAATTGATGAGGTAGGAACATGAGCGCGTAACAGTTTATGTGATGGTACACCCAGAACTATCTCAGAGGGCGTTTGCCCCAAATTGATAATGCTTAAGAAGAAGTTGACGACAACCATCAACTAGATTACACAGTAACTGAGGAATTACAAAGATACTTTTGAAACCAAGGGGTCAGCTTGAAAAGTGGTATAAAAGAAGTACAGGAGTTTGTGGAAGGGGGGACCGTGGCATGTGCCCAGAGCAGTGACCCTGGTTTGGCACGGCCAGGTGTCACCCCCCAGCACCCGAAGCCCTGCTGGGGCCAGGCCCAGCGACCTCCTGTGGGGCGTCAAGAGCAGCCTGTCTCAGCCAGTGACCCGTGGTGCGGGGGTGGTGTGGGGGGACCCTCTGGGGTGTGGGGGCCCTGCCGGCTCCTTAGCAGGGCATGGGCAACAGCAGGGGTGCATGTACAGCCGGAGCACCCACAGCTCCACAAGAAGGGGCTGCGAGAGGGACGCCCACCTCTAGAAGAGGGGTGGGTGCTTGTAATCCACGGTGCCTGCAAAGGGTTGTGTGTACATGCTCTGTGTGTGTGGGGGGGTGTGTGTGTGTTCATTAGTTGCAGACAGTTCTTCAGAAGTTTGTAGGTGCTTATCAACATTTTATAAGTGTCTAGTACTGCATTTTATCTGTTAAATTGATTATGTTGATCCTGAATGGATAGTTCACTTATTGTCATTTAATTACATGTCATTAGTAAATCAATAAACCGCTTCAATCCTGATTTAAATTACGTGAACTGAGCAGCTTTTCCTGTGACAAATATCAGTAAAAATTTTAACATAGGTAAAGAACTGCCATAGGGGAAAAGGATAGTAGGTTGTACTGAAACAGGAGCCAGGAATCCTGCTTTCTATATTGTATAATTCTGAACGTGCACAGACTACTGTGCTTATGCATTTAGGAGACCCTTTAGTCCAAAATAAAAGTACCAGCTAATTTTAGACACCTCTTGGAGCTAGGCACTGAGTGAAAGCAAGCAAACTGAATTATTGTCTGAAACAAGCTAAAGTTTGTCTAAGTTGAGAAAATGGTTGTAGACAGAAAAAAATCACAAATATGCACATCCAAATAATTGTCCATATTACACTGTGGCATATTTGTTTCCAGCTGTATCAAACGCAGATGAGCGCACTTAACAGGACAAAAACTTTGAAGCATCCGGTTGGCTAAAACCAGCTGCAGAGGTTCACAGTCACGTTCTCTGCAGAATAAAGCAGAACTCTGAATTAAACTCCCACTTTTCAGAACACAGAAGTAATTGGTTATTACTTAAGATTTCTGTTCTCTTTTATGATTATTGATAAAAATCCCCCCCTCTTTTTCTTGAGAAAGAATTATAGTCAAAACAAAAAGACCATGGCAAACATAATGCTGCTTACCAGTAGCTATGGTGGCTGCATGCAGAAAAGGGTAATATATTCACAGAAGACAAAAAAAAAAATCCTCACTGTCTCCTCCTTAGAGTAAAATTAAAGCAAAATCACACCAAGCCAAATCAAACCAAACCAGTTCAATTTGTTAATCTATGTTTCTTTACCCAAGCAAGCAAAGTGGGAAGGCAAATAACTTCCTACAGTTGCATGAGTTAACTGAAAAATCGTTCTAGGAAGAATGCCTTAACACTGGAGGAATGCTATGCGATATCACTATGCCATCTTTCTGCGGTGAAGATCTCTGTAACAGCTGACAGCTCTATAATAATTAACTCCTTCCAGAAAGCAGGATGATAGCTAGGTCAGCAGAGAAAATGTTAATAGTTCATGCAATAGCCAGGGTTATTGGCACACTATCATTATAAATAATTGAACCAAGTAAAAGTCTCCTGGCTGTAAAATATTCTTGTGATACTGGATTCTTGTTCATACTGATATGGTTCTGGGACACAGTATTGATTTAATCATCCTTTTCTATTAAATCAGTGTTGAGAAAACAGAGCAGTTTTATACTGAGGGCCTCCTCTACATGTTCATGCCAAAATAGGGAGATCTGAAAGTATATATTTACAACTGCCCTCTCTTGTCTTCACTGCATTTTTTCAGAAGCCATTTTTAAGCTGGAGTACTAAATATTGCACTGCTTAATCATGAACTAGTATACATTCAATTAACAATGGGCTCTAAAAAACACAACAAATCCTTTTAATATGGTAACATTAAATAAAAATTAATGTCTGAGTATTGAAAGATAAATGTGACAGAATTGACTTTATATTAGTTTAGAGCTTACAGTCCATCCCTGCTGTTATTAATCATGCCCGTGTGGATCACTTAGTCATCATCTTGTAAGGGTTGCAAAGTTGGATCAAGATGAAATGACTTTTTTTTCAAAGGATGAATTCTCAATCTTCCCTGCAACATATATCCTTATCTATGGCTGTTATCACTAGAGATAGAAGAGATTTTCCCCTTCTCTTTGTCTCAGAAGTAAGACTTTTTTTTTCCAGGAGTTTCACTTTACGCTGACATCCACAGTGACACACGCTGGTAGCAGCAAGTCAGTGACACCACAGCAATTTCTCTCCTACAGAGCCATTGATCCAGCCGTATGAGATGACTCAAACAGTGCTTTATTGCTCTGTTTTCTGCCTCTTGTTATATAGCCCTGTCTCTCCCCTTCTATCTGGATATAATTCCCTGAAAAGAATAATAAAGCCAAAGTTAGCCAAATTTTTAATCAACAGCACTGCATTTTTTTTGATGGTGTCTTTACCCTCTAGTCTTTGCCTTCTATCCATAGAAACCACTTAATAAGTTCAAGACATTTTTATGCATGCTTCTGACTGCAGGTCCTTCATTGATTTCTAAAGATGGTCCAGCTGGGTACAGCAATGAAACAAACACCTTAAGAACTTTTATTAGGTTCTAAATGAGACGCTGTTTCTCAGATTTCCCTCCTGTTGTTTTCTGTTCAGTTCTATAATGTGGATCAATACAATCCAGAGTTACCCTGGGTGAACAAAAAGTTGCTGAATGTATCCAGCTGTGGGCTTGATTAGATTTTCACTTCACTGGTATAAATCAGAGTAAGTCCACATAAGGCAATGGAATCTCAGCACTCTAAAATGGTGTAATCTCAGATGTGAGACGAGAATCAAGCTCTATTTTCTTTCATGTGTTCCACTCAAAGTGTCATCTCAAAATCATATATCAGAGAGTAAAGTTCCTTTACATGTAAATACTGATTTATACAATTACTAACGATTACAACCATTGGACAGGGAGGAATATACCCCAACACTTGCTGAGAAGAAACATAATCGGAGATGTTGTCTGAAAGAATATGTTCTTCTGCCTCTGGGACTGATACATCAGTCCATAATTTCAGTTTGAAGAAAGGGGAGTGTTTTGGAGAAATGTTGGTTACAAGCATAAGTTAGCTCAAACAAAAGACAGTTCTGAAGGACAGTAGAAATATGTTGCTTCTGTCTCTTTAATAGCATAACATGTTCCTGTGTTTTTTCTTACATGCATTCTGCATTTAAAAATAAAAAAGTCTCAAATAGATGTAATTTTTATCTCATATACAAATGCAGGATAAAAAACTATGCTGTCTGTTTTGTAAATGAAAATAGGATTGCAGTGCTACACAGGCTCTTGCCTATGTGCTTGCATGCTTCATTGTGCAAGGATACCTTCACGAACACAGAGCTTCCACTGAAATACATCTTTCACTAGATCTCCCAGGAACTGCTTACATAAGGAACCCTTTGCGATATGAAATAGCTTGATTGGCCCACACAGAGCTCTCTTCTTCAATGCAGCATAGAAAAGGAGATGAATTCAGGAAGAGCATATGAAAAAACCCTCAGATATCACAGTAGTAGTTGAAAAAAGGGATACACTTAGATGAAAATGAACAACAATAATTTCCCTTCTCTCCCATACACACAGAATTTTTCATGCCAATATTTACTGGGTTAAGCAGCATTGAATAATTATTAGAAGTTAACAATCCTGAATTTTACTTATTGAAAAAGATACTGCAAGTAACTGCAATGAATAGCAAGTACAGAACAAAAAAGGTGGAGGCAATCACAGAAAATAGCACACTACTGCTGGGCATTATTATTCCTGTTCTCATGAGGTCTTAATTTAGAGCAGGCTTTTTTTTTTTTTTTTTTGGTAACTATAATGGTAAAAATGCAGTGAGGAGGAGGGACAGAGGTTAGAGGAAATAAAGAACGTTCTAAGCCTTTTTAAATAGATGCAATATACAAAACCACAATGACCAAATAGGCCAATGCACAGTTAGAAGCTTTTTTTTTTTCTGTAAAATCTCGCAGTGTTTCAAATGTTAGCTGACACAGAGATTATCGGAAGCTGACATTTTTTTTCCCCTCTCTATGAAATTTAAACTCTGCAACATTTTTGCCAAGCGACTGCCAGTAGGAAGGTGTTTTTATGAGAAGAAAATTGCTTGAATATGCTATTGGGGGATTTATTTTCTCTGTAGCCCTATTTTTATTTGTATGTCATAAAACGCTGGCAAAACCCAATTACTATCAGCTCTGAGAAGTCCTCTTTTAGCTCACCTATAAGAGCCACTGCTTTTTGACCTGAAGGGCTTTAGCACAAGCTCTCTCTCCCTGAGTGGGCGCTATTCCAGCTCTAGGTGGCAGTAATCTCTAGCTCATCTGTTTCAGAATCTAAAGAAGTAAGATTCAAACCAATCCAGAAATTTCATAGAAGAGTATTTCACTTTGATTCAGTAGAAATAAAACATAACTAATATGTTTTCCCACAATGTTTCCAGGCTTTTATTGGTAAAGAAACTGAGTTATTTGAGTAGCCATTTGGTTAAATTATGAGTACTTTTTATATTATTATTTTTTTTGACTCCATTTTTTCATGAATTGCACAAACCAAATATTTTTTCTTTATCTCAGATTTTATTTGAGAAAAGCAGTATTTTATCTACATGGACTCCTGGACAGTGTATAATTAAACAGCTGCAGAGAAAGAAGCTGAAATTTGGTATAAATATAACCCTCCTCATTTGGTCTCTAACTTTTGGTTTGTAAAGTGAGGTAACCCGCTGTGGGTAAACTCAGGATGCTCTGGCTATTTCTTCTTGGTTTGTGGCTAAGCTTGCAGTTCTTGTCTAAGGAAAGGTACTTGCATACATAATTAGCTGCCTAAGATGACACAATATGTGTGTGATCTGTGACAAGAGCTTCAGAAATATATGTGTATTGACAAAGTTACTAAAACTGCACTTTATCAAGACTGGCCTATAGAAAATGACTGAAAAATTAAAACACCTAGGAGTTAGGAACTGCCAGATTCGTATCAAAAACCAATAATATATACAAAAACATACCGATAAACCAAATGTTATATATTTTTGTATATCAATTTTTCTATGCATACATTTACATAACAATGCATAAATATTTTTGCTACTACAAAGACAAATGCATAGAAAGTGAATCAAAGGACAAGGTTATAGCTATAGTAGTTCTAAGTGGAAAAATAAAGTAACTATCTGGTATGTTCATTTCAATTACCATTTTGCGCACATTTTGCACCTAGTAAGATTAGTTTATACTTATTAATGCTGTCTTGTTCATTTTAAATTACAGCATTTTGCCATAAAAGTACGAGACAAGTGCCCTCTCATTTTAAAACTAAGTATTATAACCCCACACGTGCTCCTAAATCAACCACCTAGTTTTGGAGACTTGCTTGAAAACAGACAACCAACTGTCCATAAATATGATGTTGAAACTTGCTCTATCTCAGTGGTACCTATTGCAGTAGTTCATATGCAAAACATGCTCTCCTACAGGTGGAATACACTTGCCCTTGCTATTAGGTGAAACACAGCAGGACCCAGAGAACATTTGCTGAAGCTGAAAAACTGACTTTATAATTTAGCCTTGAATCTTGAGCTGGCATAACTATCACATTATAAATCTGGATGCTGAGCCTTAACACTTGTAAATCAAATAAAATAAACTTCTGATTGCTTTCTATTATTTACTTCAGTTTAAGAATACATACTACAATTAGGTTTCAATGTTAAAAGCATCTTATGTTTGTCCACTTAAAGAATTTCAATGCCTAACAATTAAATTGCTATCTGCCAACACAGAAACAAATGGAGTCTCTCTACCTCACTGTTCTTCAAAGTAGTGAAAATATCAAGGGAACTCACAGACTGCATCTGCTTTTAAGATGTAAGTGGCTATGTTTAGCTTATTGTGACAACAGACGCATGTTTCTCTCCCTCTGCTGTCCCTGCAATGATGATAGATCAGGGAGCTGTTTTCTGAGGGCCAGTGCAAAGCCTGCGTCACACTTCCAACTCTGCTGCTAGGGTTTAAGTGAATCCTAAGTTGGCAAATTTCACTCTGAGGTATAAGAATCACCCCTAGGGTGTAAAAATCATATTTCACAGAGGTCCAATTATTCACACATTTCATATCACTCCTAAGGAACGAGAACCATATTGTCTGACAGAACAGGGTACTGAGAGAAAGCACCACAAAAAGGAAATGGATCACCAGTCAGCTGCTATGTCTTTTCCAGGCCGATAGGTAGTATTTAGACCTTCCACCTAAGGGCCAGCTTTGGTATTAGTCACCAGAAAGATTTTTCAGGATATTATCTTTTGGATAACAGGAGAATAGCGTTAGATCAAATGACGGTGTGAACAGAGGGAAAAGAAATTTATTCAAATTCCCAGTGTAACAGTATCACATGATTTAGAGTAAACGCACCATCTCAAAAGTGTCTCTGCGGGAGCAGAAGCAGGGACTCTAAAGCTTTGGTAACCTTTCACCTTACCTTTTCCATGAAATCTGCTTGGGTGAAAGGTGTATTTTTTTTAACTAGCCACCTTTACAATATTCTCTTTAGTTTATTTGTTGCTGATTAAGTTAATCAGCCAAAAAACTATTTTATTTATTTGTACAATGTTTTTGAGTCCAATGTACCCCAGATTTTTCTAAATAGATTATTCTTTCCATTACATTAATATTTTTATTTGGGAAATCAATCTGTTCAGTGTAACAATACCATGAATACTAATGAATGCCAAGAAAAAAAATCTGGATTACATAAAATGGTAACATAATGAGAGAAGGCTTAGCTTGAATTTTAGTATTTAAATCAATCTGTGAATATTTTGGTAAAGTGTGAAGTTGCTAATTAATCCCTGAAGGTATCCAGGAACCTGCTTAAATATGGTTTACTGTGGTTTACTGTGGTTGGTTTCCACCAAAGTATACCCTAGAAATATACTGTACTGTTTATGCAAATGGTTTACAGAATGGAAAAGTGGATGCATAATTGGGCAACTGACAGGAAAATTGAAATACAATGATACTATACTATTGCATTATATACCATTACAAAACATATAATTGCTGGAAATCCTTCAGCATACAGTTAGTAGCAGTATTTGTGTTTTATTTGAAGATTTGTATTCGAAACACTAATGGTTTATACCTTAAAACCTCTTTGTTCTTAAGAAGACCTTTTTAAACTGAACACCTTTGTTATTGATGCCATGCTGTCTTCTAACATATTTCTGCCAATTTTACAGTGAGTTTTCTCCCTCTTCTATGTATTTCAAATTTGTTACAAATGCATTCTAAATGATTCCCAAGAAAATATATTAAATTAAAGCTTTGAATAGTTGCTGGGCTAAGACCATCACCAAGAAAAATAGAAAAAATGGTTATTTATAGGACAGCAACTGCAAATCTTGAAGAAATGCTGTTCATTTATATTTTGCTATCAGTATTCACCCCTAATTGTAATCAATTTCATGCTCTTACTATCAGCAGTGTTTTGGGGGCATTTTACCTATTTCCTCATGTTCTCTCATGAGTAGGGGGGAGATACAGAGTATACCCAGTTGCATTTAGTACATTTGCCAGCAATATATTATAAAACTTCATAGTATAATGAAGATAATTAAGAATAAATGAACAATACATACAGAAGAATTATAGCTACCATATGGTAATTAAATGCTTTGAGTGCATATACACATGCATGTGTTTGTATACATGTTCGCATCAGATACCTAACTCACAGTTTACTAATTCCTGATGATTATAGCAAAGAGGATGACGTGGTAATTGAGATATGAAACTTTATGCCCTATTAGCAGCTTCAAAGGCTGTTTAGAAAAATGTATTATAAGGAGACATATGTCATGACACCTATATTTGAAACTGAAGGCTTATACCTCCCTGCAGTCCTGAGGAAACTTTTTTGGGGATGTAAAGAGAGATGGCTAATGTAAATAACATTGCTGCACAGAAGAGGCCTTTTAATTGGAAATTTGAATAACTATTTAAAACAACACTCTTGATACTGAGTAACTGCTTTCTGTCCAGTATGTTTCACCTTCAGGGATTGCTAAGGTGTTCCTTTCTGCTGCGCTTTTTCAGAACTTAATTTCCTTTCTATTGCAACCTACTCAGACATAAGTGTGCAAAGCTGCTAGCAGTTCTGTTTTCTTTTATGTACACACCAAACTAAAGTACCCATTAAAGTAAATAAATTAGCTTCAAAAGCCCCCTATTAATTAATATTGAAATGGTCCAGGTACAGAAATGAGGAAGATGTCCAAAAACTCATACGTTTATTTCATATGGCCCACTTCAAATATCACAACAGCATTAGAAGACAGCAAGAAGAATCAGCTTGATCAATCTTCTACATAACTTCCCTTTAGAGTAATATGGTTTTTCTTACTTGACTGTAAAACTCTTTACTAAGGCAACGGGAGAAGAAATCTAGTGCATCGACTAGCCTCCAAGCCAGATGAAGTTTTCAAAGAACACAGTAAGGCTAAAAGTTTGATGGGCCTACTGAGAAGGTGGCCATGTAATTTCACACAAGAGAACCGGTATCCCTTAGTGAAGTCTCGTGCCTTCTGGAGTAACACAAATCATGCCTTGACTCCTAATCCTCTATCTGACTACTTCCAAGTACTATCAGATCCTGAAGCAGAGAAGAGGCAACTCCAGCTGTACTCTTATGAACACCTGAGGAGCGTACTTAAACTGGGTACAACTAAGCAGCCTGGTAATAATACATTTACAACTATTAAAAAAAGGAGACTGCCCCTAGAGGAAACATAAAGCCTTTTAAATCTGTGCAGGACTTTTTATTTAGTTATACAGTATTCTAGCCAGGTAACCAAACAGTACTGATACTGGATAATAGGTAACTGAGATACTATTACTGGAAATAATGACAGCAGTTCCTAAGGTGCTGCTCTGAAATTGCACCACAGCTACTCTAGAGCCTAGCCTAGAGTCTGTTTGGATTATGGAAGATCCCAATGGATCCATATTAATCCTTGTGCTGCCTTCTTCTCCTATGATTCACAGTTTCCTGATGAAGGTCCTGGTGAAGGAGAAATGCATTTTGTGATTTTGGAGACCTTTTCTCTTCATATCTCCTAAGGTATTTTAAGTTAGAGAGAATCAATTTTAAAGAGCAGTGGTATCACATACATTTTTCTTCAAGCCAGTCTTTTTTGAAGAGAGATGCACAAAGTTGTCTAGCAGGACGCCTGATAATTCTCCTTAAATTTCTGGATTTTTTACATATAACAGATCTATCTTCTGTGTGCCCTTTCACTTAAGAGTTATATGCAACTTCAATAGGTGTTTGCTAGCAAGAAAATCATCTTCCTCCCTTTACATTTGTAAGATTGATATTTAATCTGAAATAATCGGACCTAGTTGTGGGGCAGACTATCTACAGACACTGCATGTATTGACCCACAACAATAGGCAGTGAGAAAGAAAAGAGGAACTAGTCAGGTTACCTTTGCCTTTGGATATTCAGCTGGACACCTGTAGATACCCTGGGTATAGGTAGGACATCCCTGCTATTTCTGTCTTTTCTCAGCCCTAAAAGCTAACTTTTAGTTTGGCCAGCCAAAGGAAGCCTAATTTAAATGCACTGTATGCACACACATCATGAAATTCATATTTGGACAAGAATACAGAAAATTGTGACTATGTCTTTACCATTCTTTGTACTTAGCCATACACACGGTTATAAAGTTGGCTGTTTTTACTAAATCCAAAAAGCAAAATTTCAGTTTCCTACCTTTCTAAAAAGTGAACTTAAAACAAATGCTGTTACTAAGATGGGAATAAAGCAGCAGAAAGAAATTTAGTAACAAAGTAATCTTCTGTATCAAGATGACATCTCATATCCATACTTTTCTAATTCAGGTTGAACATTAACTCTGTACTTTTTAGTCCTCTATTCAGCAAGATCCCACAGGTTAAGAAGAATTCTCTAAATCATAATTGAAATCTGTTCTGTATGGTGACCTAAGTCAAACCTAAGTCAAACATCACTCTTCCTTTCCTTGAGAAGCTCCCCAAAACAGGGAATCAGAACAAGGACATTATCTCCCATTATATCTCCACTCAACCATGATAGTCAGGTCTGCAATTTCATCATTTTCTTCTCCGTTATGTGATTTTGGTTGCCAGAAGTCTGTAAATCTATCATGAGGTAGGTGTACACATTAGGCTAAGAGTAAAGGAATAAATGTTCTAAAATATATTACAGATAGTACATTTTCTGCAGTACCAATCCTTTTATTTTATTGTGATATCTTCCTGTAAACAACTAGAGCATATAATAGTTCCCTAAGGAAAATTTAAACATTTCACTGAAAGGATTATCTCTGCAGAATTTTGAAGATCATGAGTATAAAGAATATGGCATATTTATCATTTTACATATAAACACCATATATGATATAACATATAATAGGAACAGCTATACTATTTGTCAGGATTTGTACCTAAAACAGAACAAAGGGCCCTAAAATTTTATTGGGAATGAAATTCTTATAAATATCCATGCACTGCTTTCCAGTTAGATATATATCTATGCATAGTGTTTTGCATATTTCTATATCCTTTTAAACATCACACTGGCCTTGGATAAGGATCGTATTAAATTCATTTTGGTGATTTTGTGTTTTAAAGTTGCACCCTTCTGGAAGCAATGCTATCATAAGTGATGATTTGGTCGTGCTGTATTCTCAAAAATTATGTTGCACAATATTTCTGGGAGTTGATTCAAATCATTCTACAATGACTGGTATTAAAACAGCAGTTACTGGTATTTCAACACCTGCACAAAAATTTGAGCCATGGCAGCTTCTCTCATTTAAGTACGGCCGAACTGAGATGATGTAAAAACATCACATTTAACGAATTTTGTGCACAGCTTGCACATTATCTAAACAGTCAAGAATTTAAAATGCTATTTATATTTGGATCCTTGCTTTTCCTGCTTGCTCTGTTTTCAGCATGTTACTATCTGCCTTTTCACACTGATCGAATATTTAAATTTGCAGATCTGAGAACACAAAAAAATTGATTTTTCCAAAGGCATTATTAATAGAATCATGACTATTAATAGAATCATCACTGAACTGTCTAAATTAAAAAAAAAAAAAAGATTTATCCTTTGATCATCATTTTTTCTAACTTGTTTGCTTGGATTTTAAATGCTATTATTCAGCCACCAGAATTTGTTATTACAACAATACTTTAATAATAAAATGAGGTTATGAAACTAGCAGATTCTGAAAACTGTGCTACATTTTAATCATTGCATATTTGGATATGAAGTGCAGGCTAGAGAAGTGATCATGAGATGGACTGAAAACTGGCTGACACGGCTCGGAGAGCTGTGATCAGTGCCACAAAGTGCAGCTGGAGGCCAGTCACCAGTGGTGGCCCCCAGCGGTCAGTACTGAGGCCAATACTGTTTAAAATCTTCATTAATGACCTGGACAATGGGACAGAGTGTATCCTCAGTAAGTTTGCTGATGATGCTAAGCTGGGAGGAGTGGCTGATACATCAGTGGGCTGTGCTGCCATTAGAGGGACCTGGACAAGCTGGAGAGCTGGGCAGAGAGGAACCTCCTTAAGTTCCACAAAGGCAAGTGCAGGGTCCTGCCCCTGGGGAGGAATAACCTCATGCACCAGGACAGGCTGGAGGCTGACCTGCTGGAAAGTAGCTCTGTGGAGAAGGACCTGGAGGTCCAGGTGGACACTAGGTTGAACATGGGCCAGCAATGCACCCTTGTGGCAGAGAAAGCCAACAGCATTCTGGATTGAATTAGGAACTAAGTGCTGTCCAGTAGGTTGAGGGAGGTGATCCTTCCCCTCTGCTCAACACTGGTGAGGCCACATCTGGAGTGCTGGGTCCAGCTCTGGCCTCCTCTGTACAGGGGAGACATGGACTTACTGGAGTGAATGCAGTGAAGAGCCACAAACACAATGGAGGGACTGCAGCATCTCTCATACGCGGAGAGTCTGGGGTGGCTGGGATTGTTTATTCTGGAGAAGGGAAGGTTGTGGGGATCTAATCAGTTTTTATAAGTATCTCATGGGAAGGCATAAAGAAGATGGAGCCAGACTCTTCTCAGTGGTGCCCAGTGACAGGACCAGAGGCAACGTGTACAGTCTGAAACAGGAAATTCCACTTGAACATGAACCCATATAATAACATCTGCAGTTCTAAAAGTGCTACCAGAAGTTGCTAGAGTTGCAAAAGATGTGAACATCTTCAGCATTGACAGATTTACTCAAGAAGCAACTCTGTACTACGAATAGGAGAAAAGGATTAATAAAAGGGTAAAAGCCTATCCTCAGATGAATTCCTCCAACACAGACCTGACTTGAGAAGCATTTCGAGCTTATGAGCACAAAGAAGCACAATTAAGTACTTCTGGCACATGATCTGGGAAAAAATGACCATCACTACCCTTTGAAATAAATATGAGATGTAAGAAAAGTCAAAATAACATTGGAGAGCCTCCGTAAGTCTTCCACTTGAACTTCTTCTGTTTCTAAAAGCAGTCAAAGTCACAATTACTTTTTCTACTATTTATTTTCATTAACACCAGGGATATATACTGAAAAGAGACCAGGAAATCTGTTAAGTCATTTTACCTGGCCTCTTCAATACATGCAATATATGGAATTCTATCACTTACCAAGTTCCACTAAAATATTTCCTCTTATCTACGAGAAAGCTCATCTAGAACTCTTTTCATACCTTTAAAAAAGGCTTTCAAATCCACATCAGATGAACTTCAGGAAACAGTTCGGATTTAATTTTTTGTTTCATAAATCAGTTTTTCAAGGCGTATGAAGAACTGTACGGTCCTCCAACATACAGAAAACAGTTTCTGAAATATGATTTAAAATATGGCTTTTCCCATTTGTAGTTGTGAGGTACCTTCCAAATGAGACCTATGCTTCTAGGGAGGTATTTCCTACAACATCAGAAGATCATGCTTGAAAAACTGCATTCCTTAAGGATTTTTCATAATTATGACATTCATAGGGGTTGAAATCTGAAGATAAGTGTCTCTCTATTGAAATTTATTGCTAATTGAGTTTGATTTTTCAGTCTTAGTTAATTGATTAACATTAATGGACCATCTGCTGCACCCGTACACGGGGAACAAAAACAGTAAGAATAATTGCTATAAGAATAGTTTGAGACATTGGAAACATGATTGGTTGAGGGAGCAATTAACTTTCAAATTGTACTCTGCACTACAAAGCTAAGCTTGTCTATATTTACATTTTCCTGAGTCTTTATACAATTTAAAACAAATGTATTAATCAACTGCAAGTAGTGTTGTGGCTGACATATTTGGCAAATCATTGGTGAAGTAGTTTTATGAGTTTATTTTCCTCATCCAGATGTGTCTTCTTAATTAACACTAAGCTTGGTTTGCAACATCTGGTTTATATGAACTGGGGGCCACATAGAATACTAAGGCTTTTCTAGATTAATCTTTCCAAGCCCTTTCCAAATGTGTATTTGCAAACCTACGAGCTCTGAGTTCTCAAAACTAGTCATAGAACTATTTGACACTCAAACCCTAAATTTACTAAATACAATTGTCATTTTTTCCTCTGAAATTAACCAGTCTCTGTAATTCTACATTTAATGTGGATTTAACGTGCAGTACAAGAGATAGTGAGCTTGCAAAAGCACTTCTAAAAGCAATAGGGCATTTACAAAGAAAAGAAAATAATTTGTTTTTAAAAACTAATAAAATAGCAATCATGTAAAGAATGAGAAATTTAGATTTGTACTAAACCACTCATTTGATATAGCACAGGTTTAAAAAAAACTGTTGATTCAGAATGGCTTTTGTTCTATGCACAGCAGGATTTCTAGTCAAAATATAAACTGCATTTAGGTGACACTTATTGTTTACCAAAAAGGAGGGGAAAGGCTCTTATACAAGCATAACCTCAAAGTAATGAAAAGTACAAGAGATTTCAAAGTTCACAATACGATGTATTTGTTACTTTCATACTATGGCAAAATAGTAGTTGTGTTTTGTATATAATTAATGATACTCTGATATTATTGCAAATTGATTTTATTATTTTTAAATACAGAATGTATTCTAGTGTTTGTTAAAAATGCCCATGTGATTTATGTTTTAAAAAATGTATTAGAAAATATGGCATGCCAAATTCTCATTTCACATGCAATGCTACAAAAACACTAACTCAAAGCAAAGATTACCTAAGCCTACATAAATTATTTTGTTACTTTCTAATCATAAGCCAATTAGGACAAATTTTGAAAAAGTAAAGATTTCTCAGGACGAAGACATCTTATTTATAAATTTAATCCTGAAGTTCTATTACTTCTTCAGTGAATCTTATATTAAATTCTTCTCTTGAATTTACTAAAAGTGACATACTTAGAAGTTGGAACTGTAGATACTAATAATCTAAAACAGATAAAACATACAGCTCAAACCTTGCTTTCAAGGTAATTTGAAGGTAATTGCATTTATACTGGTGTCTTTATACTTAGTCCTACTGATTCACCTAAATGGTGCCAAGGAAATCTGTCGTGATGTAGTTGGGTTTACTGGTCCCCAGCTATTCAGACTGAAAATCTGGCCACAGCATGCCATGATCTCCTTCCAGTTCTTATCAGTTCCCAAAAACTAAGGTGCTCATAGAGGTAAGGAACATACCCAGGTCTTGTTCTAACATGAGGTGGGGATGTGGTTGGAGAACATAACCTCTTTTGGTAGTTTTTGAGAAGTTTTTCTGTATCCCAATGTGATGACACAGCATGTGTGTCAGAAAGTGTCATTTAGTACTACATGGTGGTCAATAAAATGATCACCTTTCTCTTCTGGGTTATTTTGTAGTGCAACTGGAAAACTGTTTTGCTGCATGGACCTTACAGTTTAAAAAAAACAAAAAAAACTGAATTCTGTATTACCTTTACTGCAGTTGAGTAAACAAAATCCACTAATGTCACAAGAAAATTATGGTCTGAGATGTTCATTCTTCTATGACAGTCTGCATTAATAACCTCATTTTCCCACTTCTTTTTCACCTACTTGAATATTTATAATTAAAATATCTGATGTGAAAGCATATACATGCTCATACTGTTATCCCACTAAAAAAAGAGGGGGAGAGGTGATGATGTAAAAGCAGTTTTCAAGTATATAGAATGCTACTGAAAAGAAAAAGGAAAATATCACTTTTCTGTGTGAGTAGTATGAATCAGTGGGCTTAAATTACAGCATGAAAGATTAAAATTATATGTTAGGAAACCCTTACTGCCAGTAAGATATTGAAGCTCTGGAACAGATTTTCTGGGAAGCCAGTAGAGATTCAATTATGAGAGATATTTAAAAACAAGTTAGGCAAAGTCTATTAGGAATGATATCGGTACAACTCATCCTTTTTGGAGGACAACCGCTAGAAGACTCAGTCCTATTTTGACATAATTTTATGTAGTTCAAAATTCTTAGCTCTCTTCTTTTATATTGAAGTTATTTGAGTATCTCTTGCATATGCATCTGCATAGACACTATGGTTTTGAAGCTTCTGGTATGTCTGCTAGGTCTACTATGTTGCTGCTTGCTCCTCTAACAAAGACAAGACTTGTGTCTTCACTGGGGTTCTTGTAAATGAATATTGGTAGCAACACCCTGTTACTTGATTTTACGTCTCAGATCCCACTAACACAAGGTGTTAAAAGTCCCTGAAAGCATGCTTCATCTTTTGCTAATCCTATTTAAAGTCAAGGACTTTGAGTTTTGACTTTCCTCTTTGTTGGTTTATGAACACCTACTGACAGAACACTTTTTGTATCAGGGCCCTGAGGACACTACTAGGCCCCCCACTGGGGCCTCCCATGAGCCCAGGACCCCATTTCAGCTCATCTTGAGGATGTCAATCCTGGCCTGAGATATGCTGTAGAAGCCTCTGTTTCCTGTGCTAACACTGTCATGCTTGTGTCTGGCCCTGCTGATCTGGGCCCTGCTGATCTGGACCCTGACCATCACCTGTTCGGGCCCCATCACCCCAGAGGTACCTGATACCTGGGACTGCCCCCGGCTGCAGGCGGGACAGGCCCTGGCAGCCATGGGGAGCCCCGGCTGCTACCAGCCGCCAACCCACAGGGAGCAACAGGCCCATGTGGCACCCAGACATTTTGTATCTGAAAACTAGAGGCATATAAAACCCCATCTTTTACTACTGAAAATACAAACCGGAACACATTTTGTTCTGCAAAATAAATTTCTTCTGCATAATTATGGTAATTAATAGACTGAACACTAAAATAGTATTTTTATACACTGGTGTAGAGAAAAGGCAGGTAATATTGTTTTAAGGATGACTACGAGATAAGTTTCATATATGAGACACACCTGTTTAAGCACAGCAGTGTGTATTGACAAGCTCCAGCGCTCATTACAAAATATGGCTGAGATATTTCCCTATATAATCCTTCACTGTCTTTGAGAAACAAAAGCTCTAACTAGTTGCCCAGCATGCAAAGAATAACATGCAATGACAAAAATTCTTTTTTGGGCACTAAACAGCGTAAGTGAAATAACTGGCAAATTCTTAAGCAAGTCATGAACTGTTTTGTAATAGTTGCTTGTTTCATCTAACAAAAATTAGTTTTCAATACAACTCATTTTTTTCCCAGTAATAAATAAGCAAACAGATATAATTGAAAGTATAGATGAGAATATTTTAAATACTAGGCTATTTATCACTGCCATTGGCTACGTGAAAATAAAATTATTACTTGAAAATCCACATACACCACCTGAACCCTGGCACTGAAGACTAGAAAGTTTTCCCGACAAAATATGCACAGAATGTCCATCTCTGGCTTTTCAGTTCTTCCTGCTCCATACACAACATGATGTTAACCACCACTGGTTGATGAGCAACTAGGTTCATTGACTAGTTGCTAGGATAAAACAACAAGCAAACTACTGCAGAGCTAAGGGAAAGACTCATGTATTTCAGCTTCAAGAGGTATTGGAAGATGTCTGTAATCAAGGCATTGAAAGAAGAAGGAAATAACAAGCTTAACATAGTTTAAAATGAGTCCATTTACTAAATAGAGTTTGTCAGAGTGTATCCATTTGCTAAATGAATTCCTACTGTTGATAAGAATTGCCTGGACCAGAGAAAGACAAGAATAGTTTACAGCAAAGAATAACTCACCATTCCTTTTGGGAGATGGATGGATGAAACACTCAACCTAAGTATGGAGACACAGATCCAAAAGAAGAGTCAAATTCTGTGGAGTACTCAGGTCCAGATGAAAGCGGTTTTGGAATCAGACCTGTCGTGGCTGATATGGAGGTATGCAAATTATTATCTTTCCACACCTCCTCAGTCTAGTCAAAACAGTGAAAGATGGAATCAGTACACAGCAAACAAGCATACCTGAAAGGAGTTTCAGATCCTGGCTTTCTGCTAGGCAGAATCTCTGTAAAATGCTTGCCAGTATTCCTGTAAAATGCCTGCTAGCACAGGCAAATTGACCTCCCAACTTGTTACCCTGTTTAATTCCTCCATGAAGAAACTGGAGAAGGTAAGTAGATGACTTACCAATAAGTCAACATTGTAGATGTCACATGGCTAAGTTTCACCACTCCTCAGGAGAGCAGAAGCTATTTGGTTTTCCCTTTGTTGTTTATATGTTATATGGCAATGGAGCTGCGTACCTCCACATACATGCCATTCTCTGGGAAGGAGAATCTTGCACATGCTGTGGACCAAACGAAGCAGTCCAGGACCTTGTGGTGCAGGAATTGCTCCTTTAAAGCTCACTAGCCAGTAACCTATCCAAATGGGCCTTCCAAATCCTGAGAGATCTGTTGTGACAGTTTTTTTGATAATCTTGACAGTTGGAGGAATGATCAGTCTCTGAAAAAATAACTCTTATTCTGGCAGGTAAACTGTATGAAGTCAGAGCTGTACAACTTGGATGTGAAACATGGCATCCGCATATTCATAACATGCTGAAGGTCACTCAATATGAAGAGATTGGGCACTGACTGTATATACATACATACATACATATGAACACAAGTAAACTACAGACTCACATGTAAACTGGTATCTTTCTGTAACTGCTGGCAGAATATTGGCTAACTTCACCTTCCTGAATTTGAACGCGTGGATACATAATTTTAACTTGCATTTGACTAAGCTGGGATGCTTCAGAGCAGGTCCACACACAGTTATTGGGACAGAAGAACCCTCATAGAATAATAAAATTATTGTGGTTTAAAGAAACCTCTGGAAATTATCTAGTCCAATCACCTGGCTCAAAGCAGGATCAGCCAGAGCAGGTTGTCCAGTCAGGTTTTGAATTTCTCCAAGGATGGAGACTCCACAACCTCTGGGCAACCTGTTCCAATGCTCAGTTACCCTCACAGTGAAGAAATGTTTTCTTGTGGTCAAGTGGAACTTCCTGTGTTTCAGTTTGTTGTCTCTCATCCTGTCACTGGGCACCACTGGGATGAGTCTGGCTCTGTCTTCTTCACATTCTCCCATCAGGTATTTATTAACACTGATAAGACTGCCATGAGCCTGCTCTTCTCCAGGATAAACAATCCTAGCTGTCTCAAACCACCCTTATATGAGAGATGCTCCAGTCCCTTCATCATCTGCATGGCTCTTCACTGTACTCGCTCCAGTTAGTACATGTCTCTCCTGTACTGGGGACCCAGAACTGGACCCAGCACTCCAGATGTGACCTCACCAGTGTTGAGTAGAGCGAAAGGAGGTAATGCTCTTCCTAACGCAGCACAAGATGCTGCTGGCCTTCTTTATCAGTCCCTGGCGTACACCAACACTGACTAGCCACCAGCTCTACTTCGTGCCACTGATCACAACCCTTTGAGCCTGGCAGTTCAGATAGTTTTGTTTATGAGGATGTTATGGGAGACTATTGAAACCCTGGCTAAAGTCAAGATAAATACCCACTGCATGCCCATCATGTACCAGCTCAGTCATCTCACTGTAGAAGGCTATCAGGTTGATCAGTATCTCGCAAAAGAGTTTCTGAAATAGGCTGAGGCCAGCAGTTTGGATGCAGAAAGGCAGAAAAACAGATCAAATAATCAGGAATAATCTTATTCAGAAGCCAAGCTTCAAATGAAATAGTACTCCATGATGGTAGATGACAGGCCAATCAGGTCCTGTGCAGTGGAATGACAGAGATACAGGAAGGAGCAACAGAGGAGAAACAGATGCATTACTCCCAAGTACACACTTAGTTTCACCAGTCTGCTAGGCAGATTGTATGCTTCTTCATTATTAAACGTTATCTTGTTCTCATTAATGCTCTAGTCAAACAAAGCTTAAAGATCAAAAACCTATTTGGTGTTCTTGGTGTGCTCACATCAGAGAAGAGTGGCAGAAAAGCACACCTCAAGGTCTCTTCAATCTGCCAAACACACAGTGGCTCAGATTTTTAGAAGTATTTTAGGTGATGCTCTGTTTGGCACTTGCCTAGAAGCCTAAGTACAATTTTTAAAACTGCCATGGCAGCTACTTCACAAATCCCATCAATTTTGAACAAAGTTGTGGTTCCTAAAAGCTGAATGCCTTAGACAATGGTCAAGTTGTTATGACTTAAAAAGTAAATATGCTGCAATTGAGCCGTCACTGCCGCTAAAGTATGTGCTTTTAGCCCAGGTCTCTTTTGGACCCCATCTCCTCTTAGGGCCTGATGTAGTGTAACTTTCAAAGATTCTTTAAGAATATTTCTTCATACACTCTGAAGATGATGATGAAATTGATTCATAGACTACCTTATTAATGTTTTCATAGCACAATGATGAAAGCATGTGCTCTGTCCTCGGAGCACAGCATGAAGATGGTAGAGAGTACAAGGCTTATTAGGATATATAGTTGTTAGACAGACGGAGTGAGACCTTACGTGATTCTGCCCAAATTATCTATAAAAAGAGTCTGATTTAGTCACCAAACCTTGCACGGGAAAAGATCTGGCTGACCAAGAAGGAATTCTGGCAGTAATCCAGTATGCAAGCAGCATGGGCAATGTAATTACATTTTATATCTCTTTTCATGTAAGCAAATAAGATATTAAATCTTTCTGGTTAGGCATGAAAAGCTCACATTTTCTACTTAGCATTATTAGGACAAAACATAGATGACTACTTCATTACACAGAAAATTATGGTAATTTCTCTTTAAGAACAAACTTACCAGCCCCAGAGCGTAAACAGATGATAAAGTGATTAAAAAAGATAACTCCTACCTAGTGCAGGTCCCACCATTGCGACATGGATTATAATCACACACTGGAACATTGCAGTTCTCAACATTCCTTCCTCCAAGAGCCTCATCTATGATGAACAACTCTTTGCTGTTAACTTGAAAATCCCTAATGCATCCTTTATAGCCATGTATCTGTCCAGCACATCGATGAACATCTGCGTGAACAGGAACATTTCCAAGGAAGATTGATCCAAAGGTGATCTGCAGAAACAAGACGAGAAACATGAGAAAAGAATGTAGCTTATATATTGCATGATGTAACTATGAGCAATGGAGGAATAATAAGAGATAAAGGAAATAGCCATTACGTGAGCTGGACAAAAACTATGATTTTTGGTTGATGATTTGGTTGATTAAAAAAAAAAAACACTATGATTTGGTTGATTTTAAAATGCAGTTTTCTCTTTATTTTATTTTAATTCATATGATAAGATTGTTTTTATGTGTGCCTGTATCTTCATATGTGTAAATACAACATACATCCTAGGAAACACAAATTGGAATTCCATACCTTAAACACAACCAACATGGCAAGGTTACCCTTACTCTACACTATGAATTTTACATTTTTGGTTCTGTGTTGGTATAGAAACACTTGTCAGAGAATAAAGATTAGAGATTAGATTACAGAATAGATTAGAAAGTAGATTAGAGAATAAAGCAATTCTTTAGGATCTGGGAATTATGGCACCTCACAATAGACAAACACTTCACGTTTCTTGGATGAGTGACAGAAAAGAAAAAGGACTGCTAAGCCGAAGCTCAAAGGAGAAGGGAAAGTTTAGCAGTGGGGAAAGGCAGTAAATTCTAGCATCACAAAAAAGCCTAGCAACATCCTGATGGAGGTGCCAAAGAAACACCCACAAGTACTCCATACTAGCCCACAAAGATACTGCTCAGTATGGTATATCCCGTGCTACATGATCTAGAAGGCAAACCCTTGTCCATTACATGTATAGGATCTGTGAGTCATTTCGCACTGTGAACCCCCCTTCTAAAGCTGAGTGCCTGACTTTTTGGAGTTCTAACACAGTTTTTCACCATATCTAACTTCCTTTGTTAAATATCTGAAAAGATCATCATTTTTGCGTGTTTCCTTCTGCGATGCATACACTTGTACAATACCTACAACCCACAAAGTGCGTGAAACCTAGTTGATCTGAGTCAGTAGGAATAAATCAAAAGGGGAACAAATATATCACAGCATGTGCAGAAAGAAAAGATAGTTTATTACTGGGAGCCCTTCATTATCATCTGTATCAACTGTGAAGATCTAGAAACAGAAGGAGGAAAACATCACATTGACTCATCTATAATTCACACATCATATGATTTTGCTTTGCTGTTTCCTGTATGGCTTTTCTCACACCTTGAGATATGTTGCTGACAATCTCAAGAGAAATTTGGAGATACAGTGAACATGAATACCTCCAGATATTCCTCTATTTACAGTATCCTTCATTCAGAAAGGAAAGAAATGAGCTAAATCTTTTAGAGCATGGATAAAACTAAATCAGATTTCTCACATGGAATGAATTCAAAGACATTGGCTAGGCACTGGTCAAACTCATTTTATATCACTTGACTCTATCCCCTATCAAACAAAGCTATAAACCAGCAGTTTCGGACAAGATTTGTAAGTAGTATTTGCAGATATTTTCTCTCTGCTTGTGAACCTATTACAAGAATCAAGCGAAGAAATAGACTGGAATGTAGAATGTCCATGATTAAGAGAGGTGTTTTCAGCCTTCTTCTTGCAATACAATCATTTTTGTTCCAGGACTTATTTTGCAACGGCACTGACCTGGGGGCAGATCCAGTGCACCACAGAACAAATTCAGTAGGCTCTGCCTAGTCTCTCGCATCAGCAGTTTGCGTCAGAATATTTTAGATGTTCAGATGTGTGCTAGTACTACATAATATAGACTTCTTTCTGTAAAGGTCCCATTCTGAGTTAAACCAACACAACCAGGATATATTTTAATGAAGTAAAGGGCAAGAATTCTTGTAATTCTGGTTAATAGCATAAGAGGCTTAGCATGTAGACTTTCCAAACACTAGTTTGAAAATGTCCTTCTTCACTTGGAGCCTCAGTGATAAGGAAGATTAGCTTAGCAAGTAAGGGGAAGAAACTCACTAGCCCTTCTAGAAATAAAGAAACTTATTTTCTTTCCTTATTTGTGTACCTAAAAGGAAATTAAGGGCTCTGAGAGAATAGTAGCAGATCTGTAAAGCATAGAGATTGATCATGAGGATCTGATATTCACAGTATACACCATGTGAAGGGTTTGTTCTGGATTAACTATAATTTGGTCCCACGAAATGGCCATTAGTGGTTACAGCACATTAGGTGCATTCATAGAAAGCACATTTTGGTACAGTTTTATCCTCAATGAATTCAGTTCGCATGCTCCAAGACTGCTTTGCAACACAAACCAAAGTGTAGTAAGTTGGATGATAAGAAGACTCACTTAAAAAACTCACTCCTGATATGAATCAAACCATAACTGCAGATCCACCCAAAAAGAAATAGAGAAGAGTTATGGACTTTCTTAGGAACCAAAGACATTTCCTGATTGGGGCCAGAAAGTTTGTGTTGTGTGATCCTGGAGCATGATGTCAAAACTGGTTGTCTGAAAGTTATTTTTTGAGTAAGGCATTGCTGGCTTCTTCACATGATTAGGTGCTGATGATTAAGCTTTTTCCAGAAGTTTTCTTTACAGAAGCTGCCAATAGTGCTAACTTTATATTACACCCAAGGGAGTTATGGTCATTACACATCAAGGAAGAGACAAAGAAACCTTCTGCAGTGGAATGTCAAGCTGATTTTCTAGAAGCTATGAACAGAGAGGTTCAGCAGTATCTAATACAACATAGTTCTTTCTAGCAGACGGAGCAAACACCTTGATTCTGACTCAGAGAAGAAAATTGGTTCCTCACTCCCATTGCATAGCATGCAATGCACGTCATGATTAGTATCGCTACAGTTAACTGTGCTGCCTTCTAGTGAATAAACTTATTGAGTGAGTGCCTCAATCACAGTTTAAATTCTGTAGTCTAAAACAGAAAATGCTTAACAGGGATCCTGCAGAAATAATCTTATGTTGTGATGACAGAATGCAGAACAAAGAGAGGATATAGCATAGAGACCAGGAATAACAGAGAAATTCAGATTTAGGAAAACTGACATATTGCCCATTTAGGTTGAGTCTTCTGGTATCAGTTTCAACAAGGAGACAGTCATTTTTCCAATATTGTTCAGAAGTGAGGTCCTAGCAACAATACTAATGCCATATCAAGTCAGTTATGGTTCATAACTGCCCTATATTTCAAACACGAGGTGACCAGAATCATTGTTAAACAATAACTGATTTGTTTTTAATAACACTGTGGCCTTGTTAAATGACATTCCTATGTTATTTTTTTCTCTTTCAGTATCAGTGTCCTTTTCATGGACTTTAAGCAGCTGAAATGGATGTTTCAGAGTCAAGTAAACTGAAGAGATGAATGGAAATATTATGCATGCTTGATGAAAAAAGACATATTGAACAGAATGTATTTATAATGGTATCTGTGGAAAAATTCCATGTCATCTGTTAAAAAAGGCTAGAATGCATACTCTCCTTGGAGAATAATTAAAGTGCATATGCTGAGGAAATGTTCAAAGCAAATAGCTACTTTCTGATGTTTTGCAGACTCACCTGAGATGCTTGATATGACAGAGAGAGTCTGTGTTGTACAGGCGGATTTCCATTTGCAGAAATTTCAATCATACACTCACCTCCAGGACTGCCAACAGGCAACATATAGCTAGAAGGAAACAGAAGTTCTCATTATTGTTTATGCTGTTGACAGCAGAGTATTCAAATGTCACACAGCAAGGGCAAGGTGAAAAAGATGCTTCTGCCTCCATAAAGGATGACACTCTTTGGACAATAATAATTCCAGTTTCAGGACAGCATGGACTACTAAGAGATAAAAGATATAAGTTTCTCTTTTAATGTCCCTCTTCTATCTGCTTTCCTACTGCTCTTGTCTCTAGCGTTTGAAATGCATACAGAGAGAGAGAAGAAAGAGACCTTTACATGTATAAGTGGGTACTGATAAATTGTAAGTGCTAACTGTGGTTGACATATGGTGTCCCTAGTATAGAGGATTTTTGGACAAGTAACATCAATGTTGAATGATGCTGAACTCCCTAGGTAGAAATTTCCTTTTCCTGCCCTACAGGGGAAACAGAAATGGAATAAGAAATGAAAGGCCGCATACCTCTGAGCAGCAAGATTACACTGTGATATAGTTACCGTTACTTGGGAAGCGTGTTGTTAACATAAACTCTGGTACGGAGCTTCAGAGATTAAAAAGAATGTAAGGTTAAGGGAATTTTAAAGTAAATACTAGCAAACATTCAATAAGACACTGAGAATTCTTCAAGTTCTTTCTGTGACAAAATCTGATGAAATGCTGTGACTCTTATCAACAATAAAAATTAAATTCTACAAGATGATTTTCAAATATATTGTTTCTGTATTTAGCAGGGGAATTTGCATAAACATTATTACAGTAGTGGAAGAACAGGAGAGTGTTAGTATAGGAGAGTGTTCTTTAAAACGGAGCTCTGCTAATTCTGTACAAGTGCTTCCCACTTCCATCTTGACTCCGTTTGAGAATGTGATGGATCTTCTTTTGGGAAGCATGCTAAGGTTTACTCACTACAGGCACAACAGGACATGAAACTCTGCTCAGTAACACCCTATGCAATAGTGAGAGCTTATGTAAGAAAAATGTTACATTTTCACAACAGAATTTACAAAAGATTCTGAAAAAGAAATTAGAACTTTAAATTGACTGTCACATTTTCCATGTTTTAGCTGAACAAAAAGAGAACATCAGGAATTTCATAAACTGTACTGTACTGGAGTAGGTGAATTTTCATGTTAGGCCATACACATAGGCAAAAGTTAACGTATTTAAGCCCATGATATCCTAAATACTATAAGCACATACTAGTACTCTTACAAATGACATAGCTCTGCATTGCCCAGGATAAATTTACTTCTGGATGAACCACATCTAAATCTACCATCCTCTCAAATGTCTGTGTTTTTACACACCACCTGCTTGCTTGTTTGCAGCTGCCATGGTACGATTTATCTCATGTTATGCCTTGAGCTTTGCTTTTCTATTCAAATGTCTACAAGCCTTACTGTTCTGTCCTCCTAACTGTAGACACAGTGTGAAATTTAGAGTCTCAGCTATCACCTCTGAAGTTACTTGGAGCATTATGTTGACATAAATGGATATAATATTTGGCCTTTAATGAATATGGGTACATTTATAACACTCACTGCAGTGCAGTGATTCCTGAGTGGGCAGCAAAAAAACAGTGCATGTACTAACACAAGTCACATAGGCAGCGTATCTGTATCAGCATGATGATGTACCCATACCAATAAATCCTGCCTTTCCAATAGCTATTTTGTGTCTAGTTCCAGAGCTAATTCAGTCAATACTAATTCATTGACTTTTCCTTGTCTGCTGCCGCATGGGGTTGAAATGTTCCAAATTATTTCACTTTTGTAACTACGCTACATTTTCCCTACTTTTGAAATAGGAAAAACAATGCTTTAAATATTTTACAATGCTTTGAGATATTTGAATGGCATCTCCTATTAATATCTTTCAAAATGTGACCTAGATTTCTAGGCTATCTAAATTAGTTTGAAAAATGTTATTTCTTTTTTAATTTTAGGTACAAGAAAATCTTGTTTCTAAGTATATTTTAACTTCCTCCTTATGTAGTCTAAAGTTAGCACAACACTTTCATTTTGAACATAGAGAGACAGAAGCAATGTCTGCTGTTCTGAAGATCAGCTATTTTCACAGCTTCATTAGAAAATTATGTGAATTGAGCAAACACAACTTCCTCCCCTATAAATAATGGCTATGTTGACAGATTGTTTTGCAATCTCCTTTTCAAACACTTGCAATAAGGACAACACTGGAGAAAGAACTTCCATCTACCTTGATTTCCAACCAATTCTTAACATATCAAAAATGTCTTGGATTTCATTTATTGTTCCTACTTATACCTCAGTTGCTGGGAATTCTCCAGGTAAATCACAGTGTATAATTTTCTTGAGTAAAAGAAAATTAGCTCAGTTAGCATTCTCTTGGGAAAAAAAACAACTCCATAACCTTTACTTGATGGTTTACCAGCCAAAGTGGATTCTGCAGCACAGACCTAACATACTCATGACAGTGCTCCTACTTTCCCCCCTCCTCCCCTTTTCAGGAAGGTTTCTGAAGTCTACATCTGCTGCAGTTTCTAAGTCAATTCAAGGTTTAGCCCCACCTTTCACATGTTTTAACACTTCAGCCTACAAACAGCAAAGGTTTAAATGATGTGGTAAACTAACAAAAAAGAATGTCTGATGGAAAAGAAAAAGAACAACACAGTCTATGCCAGTTTGATCCCCTTAAAGAAATTAGCTATCCAAACTCAATTCATCGTTGTAAACTTTAGCTGCAAATGCCTGGTATCCATAGACCCTCACACTGCTCTGTGTATATCATTTCTCTTATTTGGACTCTCTGCTAAGAAAAAAAAAAAAGGTGTGAAAGATAAAAACCAGGCACAATTAAAATAAGCTTTAAAGATTACTCAGTGCTTAAATGGTCTTTACTATGATGCCTTTGTGCAGACAATCTCAAGTATCCTAAACCCCTATACACACCAGCATATTCATCCTTATTCATGTGTAGCTGGTGATCCATTCTACTTTTACAGAAATGTGTCAATAAAAAAAAAATCTACAGAAGAAAACACTACCTATAAACAGCAACTATTATACATTAATTTTTATCATTAGGCCTCAGCTTCATACAGGATGTAAAAGGTATTATTTCTTTCTTTTTCCAGATGTGGAAACGAAAGCTCAAAGAAAAGAAGTGATTTGTTTGATGTCAGCCGGCAGATTAGTGACTATGCCGTGAGAAAAAAACAGGCTATAAGCAGAAATCTAGTGACCTATATCCTGGAGTGCACATTAAGAATGCTATCACTACTTTCTTCAGTATTTGCTTTTTTCTCTGCAAGCACTTCCAGGTAAGTCATACTTGGAATCTCTGTCTTACGTCACAGAAATGAAAAACTGTCATTTGAAATGTGAGCCAAAAGAAAATTTTTCATGCTTACATTACCACAAAATTACAACTGTTTGCATTTCCTAGATTACTCAAATATGCTTAGAATAGCTTTTGAAAAGAGACAGAGCATGGAAAATTGCAGCACAAAAGATGAAAATAATGAAAAACGGCATTTAAAATGGAATCTTTGCTATAGTATTTTAAACCTCAAAGTGCTAAAATATGGACTTACATAATTACAGAGTTTTTAACAATAATGACTAAGAATGTACTTGAAATATTCTGCAGCAAAAATGTCACTGCATCTAGCTGTGCAACTTTTTCCTTACAACACAACATTAAATCTGTGTCTTAATCCTGCAACTACATAAATGCAGCTGTATTCCTGCATGCGTCTCATAGAAGGATGAAGTCCAATATCCACATTAGAAAAGATAAAAATTGCTGATTTATTCTACTGACCTTTTTTCTTTATTTTTCTAATTAATCTCATATTATGAGATACTGACCTCACATTAGCAACAGCTGAGATGAAAGTGGCTAATCAATGATATCTTTAAATTTTGAAGAAATAATTTTTAGTTCAGTTGCACTTCTTCACGTGTTTAGATGCTGAAGGCATTTCAGTCCATCTGCCTTACATGTCAGTGGCATATTTCAGTTGCATTCAAAGCCAGCATATTTTTCCCTCCAGAGAGAGTGACTGAATAGAATGCAATATGATTCCTGTTGCAAGATTTTTTTGTCAGGCACCAGGACCACTCTATGTGACTCACGCATATTACACTCACAATGAAATAAGAAGGTTTTACAGAGCAGTAAAGAATTGGGTATGTGTGGGGGAGGTATGGGAACATTATGCAGGGTATTTCTCAAAATAATCTAAATAGATCTGGAGCCATGTGAAGTAACTGTTTCTGTAGGTGCTAAGCTACAGGCCTGATGCAGTGGAATATTTGTTTCCCCAGGTTTGAAATAAGAGGAAGTTCAGCCTTCATTTCTAAGCTTGACTTAGAATAACATGATTTTTCATATCTGTGGTGGATTTTATATAAGCTCTTGTTAAGAAAAAGAATTCACAAAGCATTTATTACAGGGGCTGTTTCTCTACAAAAGACTCATGGACCTTAACAGATGCAAAACATAGGTTATACGCATTGAGTAATGTCATTACAGGCTACATCTTCATTAATCATGTGAATGCATACTAAATTCCTAGCAAACAGAAAGTTTACCTATCATGCTCATATCTATATAAAGCAACTGTAGATATTAAGTGTCGGATTAGTTTAGGCTTGGAACTGATATTAAAAGGAATCCCCCTGAGCTAGCTAAGGCATTTTTAATTCACATGTTACTTGACATAGTCTTGTTTGAGCAGATGTTTTAGCTCAATCGGTAATAGCTAGTTCTCAATGTGAAAAATGTAATCTTAATTTTATTTTATTTCAAGCTAGTCACCAGGTGGCACTAAAGGAGCACAGTGGAAAGTATGAAGGCAAAATTCATAGTAATGTCTCTTCTAATCATTGGGAAGACTGACTTAAGCCCTAATTGACTGAATGATTGCTTCAGCTTCCAATTTATATAAAGGGAAACACAGTAAAGTATCTTAAACTGATCACATATTTGATAATACGGATGAGAATAGGTCCAGAGACTGGAACTTCCGGAAGACTTTTAATCTGCATTCATGCATTATAATTATCTAATATAATCATGCAAAAATGGTGCATTCATGGTTGTGTAAACATATTTAAGAAAACTTAGTTTATAGCACTTATGTTTTCTATACAGTGCTATAGCTGCAGCCATATTTCTAACAGATTAGAAACATAACAAAACTAAAACACCAGATCAGCAGCATAAAAAGTCAAGATTATAAAGAATACTAGCCTCTGACATTGTTCTAACTAAATTGACATAGTAGGATTTTTTCCTGAATAAAGACTTCATACTACTACTAGTCTACAGAAAACAGGCTTTCTTGTCTTTTGAAAAATCATTATGAAGTAGTTAGTAATACTGCTCTCAATTTTTTTAATGTGGCAATTGGAGGACTGCATTTAGAACTATCATCTGCTAATTTTTTTTTCCTACAAGCTGACAAACATTTTAACCCAATTTAATAATGCATCATGGGAAAAAATCCCTACCAAATCCCACATGCCTTTTTACTAGAAAAGTGTTGGTATTAAAGAGACAATCTGAAATGACTCCTGCAAAACACTAAAGCAGCAGCTTCATTTACACCCTTGATTAACCAGAGCAGTTGTCAAGGGAACATCTAACCAGCTGTCAAGCAATACAGGAGATTTTTCAAGAACAGTGATTTTACTTTTGACTGAACACATTCAATACACAAGTGTAAAAATCTGTAGTGTGTTTTACATTTTTAGTCATCTCTTGATACTTCCTTCCAAAATTCTTGCAGTTATTTATTTTTTTAACCTTATAAAAATATCAGATTTTAGACTTTGTTATTGAAAAATACCTTCTCTCTCCCAAATTATCTTCAAAATACTGCTTCCATGGAAATGTTCACACATATCTTTCGCTTTTCAAGAAGGTCATTTTTTAGCGTTTCTTAGCACTTCCAATTGTAACATCAAGAAGGTAAAATTATAAAAATTAATGCTTCATTTTATGTCTGACATGTTATTTGAAATCAATGAAACATCTGCCATAGCCTTCAGTCATTCAACACCAAATTTCAAGTTTCCTAGTTGTTATAATGTGACCTAACTGTAAAGCGTACCAGTAGAAGAGAGAAAGTGAGAAAAGACAGGGAGAAGACAAGAGCGCAGAAGATAAAACCCAAATGATTTTGACCCCTAATACTGTCTTGCCATACTAATAATCTCCTCATGTCCTTAAAAAAAAAAAAAAAAAGAGAGAGAGAGAGAAACTCTTTTGAATGTGCTACTTGTGAGAGGTCTGCATTTAGAGGAGAAAAGAAACCTTAGCTATTAAAGGCTCTCTTGATGAGGATGGAAAATCCTATAGTTTTGCTGATGGCTTATTTTCAATGTTATCCTAATTGGTTCTTAACAGTGCCTGGTATTTGTGTTAGATTCAAAAGCTGTTCTTCACTATGTGAAGAAAAATGGTTAACAGGTTTTAGCAGCATTTCACTGAATATTACATTCCAGGTTATTGCTGACATCTTCCTCATATCCATGCATCAAAGGCTGCTCTTTCTAATGATGCTTAAAAAAAGATTCTGCCATTTGCACTTACTTAAGCTCCTCCCTTAGTCCTTGATCAGTTTTTTTAGACTATGCAGGAAAAGTAGAACTTTTAGAAAGATTCAGGTGGGCAAATGTGAGAGAGAGTGAGTTCATAAGGACAGCTCGATAGCACACATAATACTGGACATAATATTGCACATTAGCAGTTTTTGGTCTCTAGCACGCCTTACAATTATAAGCAGTTGTTCTGAATTATTTGTACCCAATAATGAAGGTTCCACAGCTAGGATATAAATGTGCTTGTCTAGCTCTATGCCTTATATGGTTTGGTGTGTTTCTGTAACACAGTGCATCCTACAGTATGGCACTGATTATCTTTCTCTGATTCAAACGCATCTTAAAATACCTGTTATCCCTGCCACTGCAGAAAAGGAAAAATATTTCAAACTGAACAGGAGGTTTTTTTCCCCTACTATTACATATAACACCCTGTATTCAGCTCACTTCTATGGTAGCTGCTCCATACCACACTTTAAAAATAATACTTATTATTGTTTTCAATTAAAATAATTGCTTCAAAGAGATCACAGAATCACAGAATGGTTGAGGTTGGAAGGGACCTCTGCAGATCATCCAGTCCAACCTCCCTGCTCAAGCAGGGTCACCTAGAGCACATAGCCCAGGATCTCGTGCAGGTGGGTTTTGAATATCTCCAGGGAAGGAGACTCCTCATGGCAGGACGCCTTTCTGGGCAACATGTTCCAGTGCTCAGTCACCCTCACAGCTAAGAATTTTTTCCTCAGGTTCAGACGGAACTGCCTGTGGTTTAGTTTGTGCCCGTTGCCTCTAGTCCTGTCACTGGGCAACATGGAGAACAGTCTGGCCCCATCCTCTTGACATCCTCCCTTCAGATACTTGGACACATTGATGAGATCGCCTCTCAGTCTTCTCTTCTCCAGGCTCAACAGGCCCACCTCTCTCAACCTTCCTTCAGAGAAGACATGCTCCAGGCCCTTCATCACCTTTGCAGCCCTCTGCTGGACTCTCTCCAGTAGTGCCATGTCTCTCTTGGACTGGGGAGCCCACAATTGGGCACAGTGCTCCAGAGGTGGTCTCCCCAGGGCTGAGGAGAGGGGCAGGATCACTTCCCTCCACCTGCTGGCAACACTCTGCCTGATGCACCCCAGGAGACCATGGGCCTTCTTGGCCACAAGGGCACACGGCTGCCTCATGCTCAACTTGTTGTCCACCAGCACTCCCACGTCCTTCTCAGCACAGCTGCTTTCCAGCAGGTCAACCCCCAGCCTGTCCTGCTGCCTGGCGTTCTTCCTCCCTAGGGGCAGGTTGCCTTTGTGGAACTTCAGGAGGTTCCTCTCCGCCCACCTCTCCAGCCTCTCCACGTCCCTCGGAATGGCAGCACAGCCTTTTGTGCAGGGTCAGCCACTACCCCCCCCAACTTAGTATCATCAGCAAACTTGCTGGGAGTGCACTCTGTCCCTCCATCCAGGTCATTGATGAATACATTGAAGATTGGACCCAGGACTGACCCCTGGGGGACACCACTAGCCACAGGCCTCCAACTAGACTCTGCACCATTCACCACAACCCTCGGAGCTCGGCCATCCAGCCAGTTCTCAATCCACTTCACTGTCCACTCATCCCACCCACACTTCCTGAGCTGGCCTAGGAGGATGTGTGATGAGAGACAGCATCAAAAGCCTTGCGGAAGTCCAGGTCAACAACATCCACTGCTCTCCCCTCATCTACCCAGCCACTCATTCCATCAGAGAAGGCTATCAGATTGGTCAAGCATGATGTCCCTTTGGTGAATCCATGCTGACTACTCCTGATCACCTTCTTGTCCTCCACATGCTGAGTGAGGACCTCCAGGACGAGCTGTTCCAGCACCTTTCCAAGAGATGGAGGTGAGGCTGACAGGCCTGGAGTTTCCTGGCTCCTCCTTCTTGCCCTTTTGGAAGACTGGGGTGACACTGGCTTTCTTCCAGTCCTCACGCACCTCTCCTGTTCTCCAGGACCTTTCCAAGATGACGGAGAGTGACCTAGCGATAACATCCGCCACCTCCCTCAGCACTCGCGGGTGCATCCCATCAGGGCCCATGGGATTTGTGGATGTCAGGTTTGAACAAATGCTCTCTAACCTGATCCTCCTCAACCAAGGGAGGGCCTTCCTTTCTCCAGACTTCCTCTCTTGTCCCCGGGGTCTGCAATTCCTGAGGGCTGGCCTTAGCAGTGAAGACTGAAGCAAAGAAGGCATTCAGCAACTCTGCCTTCTCTGCATCCTTCCTTACCAGGGCACCCGCCCCATTCATCAGCAGGCCCACGTGTTTCCTAGTCTTCCTTTTGCTATTGATGTCTTTGAAGAAGCCCTTCTTGTTGTCCTTGAAATCCCTTGCCAGATTTAATTCCAAAGGGGCCTTAGCCTTCCTTGTCGCATCCCTGCACACTCTGACAACGTCCCTGTATTCCTCCCAAGTGGCCTGTCCCCTTTTCCACATTCTGTACACTTCCTTCTTCTGCTGGAGTTTGGCCAGGAGTTCCTTGTCATCCAGGCAGGTCTCCTGCCCGCTTTGCTGGGCTTCTTCCTCAGAGGGATGCACGGCTCTTGAGCCTGGAGGAGGTGATGCTTGCATATCAACCAGCTCTCCTGGACCCCTCTTCCTTCCAGGGCCCTACCCCATGAGATTCCCCTAAGTAGGTCCCTGAAGAGGCCCAAGTTTGCTCTCCTGAAGTCCAGCGTTGCGATCCTACTTATTGCCCTGTCTGAACCAGAAACGCAATAAGAAACAGAAAAACCTTATAGCTCTTCTCCATATGCTTTTACAAATTCCAGGAGGTCATCATTTTCTCAACAAAAGTCTTACTGTATTAATAAAACTGGTGATAGGTTACGATATGTTCTTCCAGATATTTTATACACTTTCCTATAAAGATAGTATTAAAAACAGAGTTTGACATTAAAAAGCTATTGTTTGCCTCTACCTTCTTAGGAGGCCTTCCACTAGCATAATTTGCTATATACTTGGAATATAGCATTTGTCAACTTTCTGACTTTTAAATTGCCTTCACGGTACTTCCTGGGGCTTCTCAGAACAGGTCAAATTCTAATGAAGTGTAATGCACGTCCACGGACTCACATCAGCATAAGAGTATGGCCAACTCTTCCACTGCTGCTGGTTAACAGAGAAAACGTAACAGCAGAATGGAGAAAAAGTAACAGCAGCCTTACGTGGCTCTCTTATAAAAGTTGCTGAGTCTTCAGTCATGTATCAGTCCATGAGAAATGAGGTCAGCGTACGAGAAAAACATTTAGAATTTGGCTTTCCATTATTAACATGCTGTGAGAATTTATTTTAAAAACAAATCAAAGTGAACTCCCTACATTTCCAACCTGTTTATGACATCTAAGTTTTAATACTTCAGTAAAATTTAGTAAAATTTTAATAAGTTTTAATATAAAAAGATTAGCCAGTCTGGCACTGATTTTTTGCTGTAATTCCACCAGACAGAACCTCTTCTGAGTGCTGTATTCAAGGGTATTGAAAAAATAACCCAAATATATATATTTATTCTACTCTTCTATTCCTATGACTTTTTTTCCTTTGATTTAGAAACATGTTAATACAAAGAAGACTCATCAAAAATTGATTTGATGTAAATCATGAGTTTTTTTCCCATTAGCTTTAAGGAGGTGTTTTGCTAGGCTCATTGTCATGTTCCTTAACATAATCTTGCAATAATTAATCTATTAATAACATATTAATAACATAATAATTATAAGCAAAAGACTACAGTGGATTTTGAAAGCTCCTAGTACTACTGGAAACAGCTGATACCATTTCCACAAGAAAGAGTCTTAAGAGTGTATGACAAGCTAACTCAACAATGTGCTGTTACCAAAAAGGTAAGCATAATATTGGGATGTATAAATAGGTATATAGATATGTAAAGCAATTTTTTGCTTTCCTCCAAAGTAAGGAGGATGAATGATCTCATATTTCTTAATGGCCCACTTTATTAATCAGTAAGAGTTTTGCTGAATCTATCAATTGTCACTAGTGTTTGATCTTCCATTCCCTTTTTATCTTCAACATATTTGGGTGTCTGCATTCCCTCATTTCTGTTGTTTCTGATAGATAAGGCATAATAATAGCCTTAAGGCATTCTAATAGCCTTAAAATGGAGCACACTGAAGAAGAGGCGGGCCAAGAAAAAAAAGATTAGAGAAGAGCTGCAGGAAACATTAGACATCTAGAAAAGTGACCTGCAAGGAAAGTTAAATACAAGTTTCATCAAATCCAAGATAAAACCTTTAATTGTTAATGCTACGTGCATGCACATCTAATGTTACTAATACTAATCATGACTTAGGCAAAATTGAAAGAGTTAAAGAAGACAAGACTAATCAGAGGCATAATATAATCTCCAAGCATGTAAAAGGCTGCTGCAAACAAAAAGGCAGTAATCTGTTCTTTAACTTCATGGTAGGTATCAGAAAAAACCTCTCTAATAGTATGGATAATGAGGTAGATTGCCTGGGTTTGTGCAGTCTCCCTCACTGCAGATCTTTAAGGACAGGTTAGAGAAATATCTGTCAGAAATGACAAAAGTATGTAATCTACAGGTATGACAAGTATGACAAAAGTGTGTCCTGGTAAGGCAGTGGGATAGACCACCTGATCACCTGAGGTCTCTTGCTGCCTCACACTTCTATAATTCTAACATTTCTATCTGAAGAATTAAACATAATTCAGTGGAATGTTAACATTGTAAAACTCATTTAAGTTTGGTAAAAACTAAGGTTAAAATTAGTATGACATTACCAGCGCTTCAGATAATTGAGTCTATCTACAAAGTAAAGAAACAGTGGAACAGGTCTTATTGCTAGACAAACAGCTGGGCTATAATAGAAATGATGCAATGATCAGTGTCTCTGAATTTATATAGGAATATATTCTTTCTATTATACACAAATCTAATGTGACCCACTTTTTAAGGAAAAATGTCTTTCTAGAGAGTGCTGAATACAAAGTGCAGAAGGGAAAAGTGTTCTTGTTCACCTTCAAGCTCACTCTTTTCTCTTTCCCTGTGGAGGGACTAGCAAAATTGGACAGCAATAAATGAAAATACAAGCTTACAAATAAACTTAATATTGCATAATATATATAATATGTTGCACAGGAGATGCAATTTCTTTATGTAATGTCTAGATAGAGTTTTTCACATATTATATAGAATATAAAGCAACTAAAAATTGATGGTTATGTTTAAGTACATCACTAGCTGAAACGTTAATTTTGACTTTAGGTAAAACACAGTGGATGCTTTTTATGCTACTTGGCTTTCTTTATTCCTCACCTATGCCAACTCTACCAATCTAAGATTGCCAGATTTCGGCACTAATAAAAATCTATCTTTTTAAAACTCAATAATCCATCTTCAAGACCGAATATTATTACTATCTCCTGTTTCTGCTATTAGCTTTGTCTCATGTACATGGACCAAATGGATATTTGCTGCACCTGAACACAGCAGTCTCGATTTTCACTACAGCTACCTTTAACTTTTCTCTGAGCGCACAAAATGAAGGACTTTGTTCCTTGGAAGAGCGTTCCTTGAGCAAAGTGCTTGCAGTCGTTTGCACAGTTCATTCTTACCCTCTAATCTGGCTTCTCTCATTCATTAATTTTTAATATAGCTGTAATTGCATTGAAGTAATTTAATTTAAAATTATATAACAACAGAAAGGAAAACTTGCTTCCTCCTTCACTCCCCTTACATAATTCTACGTAAATCCTATGCAACATCTAATAAAAAGAAGTGTGGAAGAAATACGGAGAAAATGAGGAATATTCAGCTGAATAGAGTATTCACTGAAAAAGTATTCTAACAGGTGCAAAGAAGAAAATCCTTTATATAGACCAGTCATTACATAACAGGGTTTGATGTACTTTTTTTCCCTGATGAAACCTTCCCAGTCAAGTAAATGGTAAGCAAATCACCTAACAGTGATCTATTATCTCAAAGGTCATGTGCTTTCCTCTGGTGGACTAAATTAGGTGATTTTGTTAATTTACAAAAAGTCAGAAGAGTAATCAAAAGCAACAATGCAATGTTATACTGATGAAGGGTGAGCTGCAAGAGCTCTGCTCAATAGTGAACAAAGTGAAGCTTAAACATAATATTGCATAACTTCATGCAGCAGCTGAACACATACTGTACAAGAGTGCAAGAGTAACCTTTACAACAGTACAAGACATTACTATGCTAGAGAATTTTTATTCTGGAGAGAAACATGCCTGATCTGCCTATTATAACACATACCATTCTCTTTAGATACAGAACCAGTTGTAATTACAGTAGTTTTGACCACACTAAAGAAGAGACTACTGCTGGATAATGTCTCTATTTAAGTAATTGGGAAAATTCATATTAATATAAGTGGAAGCATAGTAAAACTCTGTATAAGAAACATTCAGTAGTATTTCCCAGCAAGCAAACTACATTGCTGTAAGTTTGGCAAAAGACAAAACCCAGCACTTGGTAAAATTTGCAATTTTGAAAAGTATTTAGATGCCTTATACGTTGTTGCATTACAAATTGTAAGATTATGTCTTAAAACTCTTTGTTAAATTATGTGTCTATTTACTAGCTAACTTAACCTCAGGCATATGCAAGTATTCGTGAAAATAAAGAAAAATAAGAAATTGGTGTTTGCATGCAAAGAAGCAATGGTAAAACATCACTTTAACACAGGAAAAGCAACATTAGTTTAACAACATTAATAGGTGAAATGGAACTGTAGAAAAAAACTCAAAAATCTCATACTTCAATCTTTTTATACTATGTAGTAGCTTCACAGAGTAATTAAGTTCCTGGAAATAAAGAAGAACTACAAAACAAAGATCTACAGTCATGTGATCATGCTGTATTTGGACAGGCTGCGTGCTTTGCTAGCACAGACACTCACCCTCTGCATCAGCTATGACTCAGGTATGAATGTCTAAGAATGCACGGACAGTGAATGTATCTGTCTACTATTCTGTGTAGACACATTCTTGGACAGATGTATGGGAAAGGAGCTGCTGTAGGAACTGTTTAAAAGGCTGCAGAATTATTCTCTGTCATTGCTGGAACACACACCAGATAATATGATGAAGCAGATACCTAGCCTCATGTGAGATTATTACATTCAGGTAACCCATAACAGAAACATAGAAACAATGTTTATGGTGAATCATGCAGAATAAAAGTAACGTTACATAATATTCTGATTGTACAGCATAGTATCTTCCTTTGAAAGAAAATCTGATTGCAAATTTTCTTCTGGGAAGTCTGGTGTGAAATGGCTAAGAGAGATAGACTGTGAAGAAAATATAGGCATACATACATTTCTCAGAATGATCAACGTTTATCTATGACACAGTTATAATAACAATTTGTTTAAAATAGTAAGATTTTTTCTGTGTATAAATAAACTGTGCTTGTTAGACAGCACTGAAAAGGTAAACTCAAACAAATGTTTATAAAGTTGAATTATCCTAACGCTCTGCCAACAAAATGCCTCAACAAAACACTGGTAATGTGCTATGCAAAGCAAGATGTCCTACCAATTACGTCTCCCCTCCCTGAGGAGCACTATCAATCCTACAAGTATGGTGACTCTACTGGAGTTAGCAGGGGTTTTGTTTTACACTAGAATATAGGAATGAATGAGTATTTGAGCCATCTTCAGATAAAATCTTCCATTTACAGTCTCACATAACTCTGGTCCGATGGATAAAACTTAGAAAGCTACCTGACGCACAAATAAAACTATATCAATACAATGTTGTACAGGTAACAATGCAATATTACAGTGACCTTCAATTGAGGATCTTCTGTCTTCTTACTTATGACAGTCAGAAGAAATACAATAATAAATAACATTTATTGTTTATATGAGGCAGCATTAACAGATCTTCCTTTACATATTCCATGGTCTAAAATGAATTCCTACCCTCCCTCTACATATGGAAAAACTAAGAAAAAGATAGGTTAAATAACACGGTCACTGTGAAACTTGCTCTTTAACTTGCATGCCAAGAGAAGGAATAATTTATGTGTTTATAGTGGAAATTTTGGGGAGACTGTAAAGAATAAAATCATTCTATTGCAGATGAGTGCAAATCCTGAATTTGAGGCTGGTATCTTTGTCAATATTTATAAGCAATACCTACTGGTATTTCAGCTCTAAGGATTTGGGTCTGAAAATAATTATTTTTCATTGAAGACCCTTTTAATTCTGTTTTGGTTTCACAGTCTTTTAGGCTCACAACTTCTAATCCTTTGCAACCTTGAGTCTTTGCACCTTAGGGCTATTCTCTCATTGCCCTGATTCAGACTTCAGCAAATTTTATGTGCCTACCTCTCATAGTGAAATTCAGATAACCTATTCCCAGGGTTTGCTGATGATATTCAAGTAATTTACTTCTTCACATTCTCAAAAGCACCCTACTCAGAAAAAAGGAAAAGGTAGACACTTAATCTCTGTTGTAATTCAGGACCACCTGATGAAGTACCTATCGCTCCTACTCAGCTGTTCTATAAAGGTCTCAGAATGCCTAATTCAGCTGAATTACACTGAGATCAACTAAAAGTACTGAGCACACATAATGCCTGGATGTTCAGTACTCCTTGCTTAACTTGGCAAATTATTCTTGTAGTCTAATTGAAGCTGTAAACATGTGCTATTGATAAAAATGGTTTTCTATGTATGATAAGAATTACCACTAGCAAATGCTTGGGGTAAGCATTACTTCTTACGCTGTCATAAACAAAGGGTCAAGAAGTCTAGCAGAGTGTACTATGGAAGGGTAATACTCATTTCTAGCCCAGACGAAACTGGGAATGAGTTATTTATCTTTCTTAATAAGCTGTTGCAAGAGTTGGAGAGCCATCTCTGTGCCTTCAGCCCTCACCAGCATTCTGTGTGTCTCTTCTTAAGACATCAGTGAGAAAGAAGGTGAGTCCTTACCATCAAAATCCCTTTAGGCCCTCTTCAATGCAAGTAAAGAATAACCATGATTTCTGGATTCTGGATAACAAATGAGAGGTAGTAGTATTACTAAAAATGCCAGATGCATTACACATTTACTTTTACAAAGCATGAGTAACACCCATCAGGCCAATAGTACAAGACAGAAATATTAAATGATATTTACCACACTTAATATTTATCCAGTTTGTGAAGGCTAACCACCAGGCAACATAATGAGTTGCTTGCATTTTTAAAAAAAATGTTACTTGACTGTTACATATTTATCTGAACATTTAAAGGAATGGAAAGCAGCAGATCTATGCTTTTAGAATAAATATATGTGCAGAATGTAACAGAATTTCAAGGCTTATTACTACCATCTAATCTGATTAAAGGGGTCTAGTTGCCCTTGTTTGCACCAAAGTCATTACTTATTTTGTTGCTGCATAGGATATTATGTATGTTGTACTTTTCCCAATAGTAACAAGCTATGAGTTTTAAAACTGTCATAACAAAGAAATTCAGATCCTTATAATATTTGTGTATGTACTTTGCATAACTTGAAGCTGTCCAAACCAGTGTCCAATATAAACAGCTGAGAACCTTTTTCTAAGCTATAACCAAGTGTTTCTTTAAAAAAAGAAAAAGAGAGTCTGCTTTATGGTGATATGTTAATATACATTTAGTTGCAATCCTCTTTAAGACTGCTCTTAAATGTACATGACACTACAGGTTCATAATGTTAATTACCTATCTGAATATAAAAAGATAAAATATAGATTACAGTATATCATTTGAAGGTGCTTTAAGACAGACAATAGTAAATGAGACAGATGTGTATTTTATAACATATTACAAATATCTCACCTCATTTTTTTTAACTGGTCAGTCTGATTAGTGATGTATATTTGAGCTGAAGTGTATTATTTGGAAAATAAATAGTGCACAAGATTCATGAACATTAATAGCAAAAAACATAAATATAATGCATTTAGCCTGGATGAGCAAATATGTGTTTATAGGCCACCCTTTATTAAGTTTTCCACTTATAAAATAAGATAGATTACTTTCATCAGATTTTAGAAATAGAAACTATGAAGTGTTTACAGAAAAGGGCAATCCTGTATGATGCAAAATGTGCTATATTTCTTCACAGGTAGATGACACTTTACCTATCACTATTTTTACTAGCTTTTTAACAAGATTATATTTTATGAATACGAGTCATTAAGGAAATTACGAAAGTGTAAATAAATAGCAAGATGTTTGCTGTTGTACACACGCAACCCGGTTTCCCTTTCAGATTAGATGCTATATTTCTTCATTTTGATGTCCACTTTTTCACTTAAATATTATGAATGTGAAACCATACATGTTGAATTTGGAAATATTAGAAAATAATTCACCACAAGAAAAAAGCTCAGATTAAGTATTTCACTTCAAAGGGATGCTCAGTATCATTAATCATGTAGATACTTTAGGTATAAATTAAGGCACTGAATAAAGTTTCAATTTATCTAAATAAACATTTCTAACTGATAAAAATTCATTTCAGATTAAATTGACTGTCTCTGATTTGCAAGTGTTTAAATTATATGCACAGATTTAATCAGAGTCACTTTAACTATTCTACTTCTATTCAACAATGTGAAATCACAGAGTCTGCACTTGCAAGTGAGAATGAGTTCCAATATGTTTTCACAGCACAAATAAATCCCTTTTGGTTTGATCTTATTTACCCTTAAGATCATCAATTTAGTAGTAAATCCTACTTTTAGTGTAAAATTAAAAGCAGATGAAAAAGTTTGGGCTGCCAGCTCTTTTTGGCAATAGTCATTTTTTGAAGCTTTGGGAAACCAGGAAACAAATGCATGAGTCTATATACTTACAAAACAACATATCTGTCATAACAAAGAATATCACAAAGTTCCCATTTATCTTTCCGTATTGAAACAGAAGAAGCACTTTGGAAGCATAACTCCTCCAGTATCTAGATATAAGACCAGCTGATAAAAGACAATTAGCATAGAGAGAATATCATATGCATAGAAAACAGGTATCTGTATTCACTACTGGTACTATAACTTCTGACATCATTGGTTTGAGCTAGTTAGCAGGTAAATAATCAAAGCTAGTACTAAATCTTTTCTTTCAGAGGACACTGAACGTCAGCATTCAGCATTCAGTGCATCAAACCGAATAGAATTATTCATAGGAGCTGGATTTTGTAAGTTATATTCACGCAGTGTGAGGAGGAGTCCGCATGGCTCTCTGGATACCACACACTTTTCAAAGGTAAATGCTATATAGAAATGTTCATGGCCACTGGCTCTAAGGAAGGGGTGCTAAGCATCATCGGAGGGGGGAGATTAACCATGTTTGTCTGGAAAGCAGTGATGGCAGTGACCCAAAAGTAATATGAAAAAGTAGACAACTCTGCCTGGAAACTGGAGCCTTGACCTCATTGCTGGACCCAGGACAAAGTAGGCTAAGTGCGGAATCCTGAATTGGACCTGTGAGGGTGCTGTGTGGGCTGGCACAGAATGTGAAGAAGTAAATTACTTGAATATCATCCCCATATAGGGATGGGAAACTGGGAACCACGGGCAATAACACGGCTAGCAGGCAGGGACCTGGCCAGCCAGGGCCCATCCTGCCATCCCTGAGCAAGATGAGCAGGGCAAGCCTGGAGGTGGCAGCTGGAGTCAACCCACAGTCCAGCAATCCCCAGACAAGTCCATAGTGATGAGGCAGGTCTGAGGCCAAGTCAGGAAGTCAGCCTGTGGGTTGGGTTTGGGGCCCAGAGATTGGTGGGTGCACGGCCAGATACAGGCATGGCTGCAACGCAGTGGGGCTGTAGCTCAGGTCATGCCCTGTGGCAGAGCCTCAGCTGAAGGAGCTCCCAGGGGATGGGGTGAGCCCTGGCTGTGGCCACTGCGCAGTGCAGTGCTGTCTGGGAATGGTCCCCTATGGTCCCCAATGGGAAAGAGGACCATACGATAGCCCTATGGGTAAGTTCATTATTATTAATACTTCAATTTGTCAATAAAGCGGAATGACTTGCTCAGTGTCATAATGTAAGCGAACAGAGGACTAAGAGTAGACCAGGTGACCTCAGAGATCCACCTGCACACAACTCATAATTTCACAGACACAGATCATGAAACAAAGACTGAACTCCTCGGAGCCCAAGTTTGACAGAAAAGTAAAAGGAAAATGCCCATTTATATAAAAACACATACAGACTACTAACGAGCTTTGAAATATGCAGTATGTACAACATTAAACCCAATGCGTAAATAAGCTTTGGCAAATTTAGGCCTAAAAAAACCCCAGACCCCACCCCAAACATTTTTGACACACATTATCCAGATTAACAGGATAAATTAGGCATTTGTGTCCGCTTCTGAGATTCAAAGGTTGACAGCACCTCCGTTCTGCCTCGCAATCACATAATCACAACGACTGGAATAATCACAATAAGATAATCAACAACAATACACTCAGGTAAGAAGGGACCCCTGGAGACCATCTAGTGCACCCCTCCCTGCTTAAAGCAGGGTCAGCTACAGGGCCATGCTCAGGGCCATGTCTCAGAAGGGTCCTTCAGAATATAACCACAAGCATGCTCCGAATGATCCTAGCCTGAACACTAGGGTCTAGCTTCCTCCTACAGTCTCCTATGGCTTAGAAATAGATGGTAAGGTGCTCAGACCCATGCCTCTTTCCCTTGATGAACATGTCCTATTAAATATGCCTAATAAACACAGTTCTATTAAGACCAGCATATAACATAGTGAAAAAAGGCAAGTGTTCAGAAGTCTGTCTCTATAAAAAACAGTCTTGTGGTTAGGGAATTCAGATTCTTTGAGACCCACAGCCTAGTCCTCTTCAGCCTGAGAGAGTCTGAATGCATACCCCAAGAGAATGGTCTAATCAACCACCTGCAAACTAGACTGGGCGGAGACGAACTAGGAACACTTCCCAGCCTTCCCTCTGAAGACAGACCGCTGTATAGAAAGCAATGTATGACTAGCGGGGTCTCAGGGAGAAACACAAGAATGAACTAAATCCTATACCACTGTGAAAGGACTTCACCTGGTTCAAGGACTTCTTACGTATTCTTGTGTCATTAAAGTCACTGGACAATATACATAAAGTGCAATGGAAAGATAACAAAAAATTATACTTTACTCGTCCACAAAGTTAAGCTACTTTTAGCTTTTCTATGGTTTTATGAAACTTCTTCTCTGTATTAGATAGTTACACCACGAGAACAGTCGACGTTCATAATCCCAGAGGAACAGAACTGCACACATAACGTGTGGTCTGAGTTACGCCTGCCCTGTACACTGTCCTGTAGTACTGTTCCCTCCCAGTTGATACCAAGTGCTGCAACTCAACATGTGGGAGTGACACGTTGTCATAGAGGTGTCTTGCCGCCTTTGCAGTCAACAGAAAAAGCTAACACCACACTGAGGAGGTTTGAATCAGCCTAAAGGACAGACAATTACTATTTAGGTACTGTACCACTTAAATGTTCTGCTAGTGGCCTAAAAGTAGATACTCTACAACCCACTATATACTTGAGATATAGACTGATTTTACATTTCAAAACTGTTTTGTGCCTGTATAGTTGCATTCATGATACTAGCTTATTCCATTATATCATTCTTTCTCCAAAGGTTATTTTACAGTTTCCTACTGAAAAAGATAAAATACTGTGCACTACAGCAAAATGGATGGATAGTAATGTGATCACATCATGAATATAATTTTACCTAGAGGATTCAGTGGAATACTTGTTGATCATCAGCAACTGAGTTTCATCAGGTGGGTTGTAAAAAAAAATGTCTCACTTTAGACAGGAAAAAGAAAAGAATAAAATAGGAGAGCTTTCCTTCATTTCAAGTCACTCTCTCCAGCTCTAAACATCAGAACAGCAAAGAACATAACAAGCTCCTTAAAAATAACCAAACTAAATATATCAGCATATCTCAGCCTACATATTGTATGCTTGCAAGGTTTGGAGAAAAAAACAATTGTCCTCCAAGTTTAAATAGGATAGGAAAAAGGAAACTTGCAAAGAATGTTGTACAGTAAAAACTTTTCTAACCTGGTCAGAAGAGCATTCATAGCAGTATACTTCAGACAGGTGTTATGAAGAGATCCCTAGGCGGCTATGCTGCATGATTCTTTTTCCCTCAAGTATTTTACAGATTTAATGCACTACTCCATTATTTCAAGTTTGACCACAGTACTGGCCCCTAAGGGATGCTGCTAGTAACTGACTGCCAACTGAACTTTGCACTGCTGATCACTAAGCTTTGATCTCAGTTGTCCTATTTTCCACCTACTTATTCAATTTGCCTATAAGGACATTACGGGAGACAACTAATTAATTTTATTATCACAAGAATATGAGGAAAATCTTCTTTACTGTGAGGGTGAGGGAGCACTGGAACACGTTGCCCAGAGAGGTTGTGGAGTCTCCTTCGCTGGAGATATTCAGAATCCACCTGGACGCAATCCTGGGCAATGTGCTCTCAATGACCCTGCTTGAGCAGAGGGATTGGACTAGATGATCTCCAGATTCTTTCCAACCTCAGTCATTCTGTGATTCTGTGATTCTGTGATCTCTGTAACCTTGTATCACAGAAAAGGAGCTGAAGCAAAGGTAGATGAAAAGACTTGCCCAAGATCGTGCAGAACTCCGAGTACATCAGGACATGAGCGCAAGTCCTGTGACTGTCATGGTTATATGCACTAAGTTATCATTCCTATATAAATATAATGGAAATTAAGAAGAATCAATCTACACCCAATGTATCTACTGCACTGGTTAAACCACAGCAGTTCAAAATTTGTCCTTCTTCAGCCAATATTAAGTGCTTTGCTTAATGATGAACCTGGAAAACTCCCTGTTATGCAGCTGCCTCTCTCATTTGCAAGTCAGAAAAGAGAAGAGAGTGAGTAGGAAGGTTTTGCAAGTAAGATTAGATGAGTTAATCTTACCGTTGCTTTCGATAAACAGCTACTGGGCTCTTTTTAAATTAAAAAATAGTAACAGATATGGGTTGCTGTCTGGTCAGGAAGGAAAAAACCCAAACACCTGTGCCTGTTGATGATGATGTGCTGCAAATAACTATATAAGCAGAATGAATTTTGTGGGGAATTTATTATAGGAAATCTACTGAATGATTAATTAGCTTTATTTTCTTTTTATTCTCTTCTTTTCATCACCCTTTTCTCATTCAGGAAGGGTTAGGGGAGCAGAGGAAGTCCTGTTTCTGACCCATACTATATTGCCACTGCTGAAAGCCAAAGTAAAAATCAGTTTGGGCAGGCAGGGGGGAAACAACCCTTGAACCAACTCTGTACCAACATAAATAGAAAACATGTTTATTTTCAGAAACTCCAAATGAAAGTATCAGACACTTATTAGGTAAAGTTTTACATAGTCATCTTCGAGCAACACACTCATTTTGGAATCTATTTGCCCTCCATGCATGACACTGATTTAAAGTACACTAGTTTCAAAGTAGAAATTCCTTTGAGTCCCTTGAAAACTGTCCTTATTTACATGGGATTAAAATGAGCAGGGATACTCTCAGGTGCTGATATCTAAAAGATCTCAAATGTTTGAAAATGCTCTTTGGAGACTTCTAGAATCTAATAGGTTCAGCTAGGCATCATGATAGGCAGGTTCTTTGAAGAAGCCAGTTCTGTTTGGGTCACCTCTGAATAATGGAGAAAGAACAGAAGTCAAAAAGAAAGGTCCAGATTTTTCAGATACGATATGATAAAGTCTACTGAAGTTTGTTTGGAATAGAATTCCCAAATTTTTTTTCTTCTGTTGTTTAAAGGTATGAAACTACATTTGGAAAGTGTAGAATACATACCCACAATTTTCGTATTTATTAGGCAATTTATTTCATCATCTGAAGATGTTGTTTGAAGTAAATTTTTCAACTTTAGACCCCTTTTTCCAAAAGAAAATAATAGTACAGAATGCAACAGCACCGTGCTGTGAAACTTGCAGGTGGCAAAATTCACATTTTAGTTCAAGATTTGTATAACATGAGATGAAATATACCAGCTTCCTGCAGCTCAGCTTGATTTTAAACTGAACAGCTCTGTGCAGCTTCATTTGCTATTTAATGTAGGTGTAAATGTTTTGGTCCTTTGGTCTCCTGTATTCACCTTGCAACCTTTGGCATATTTAACAGTCTTCCTGCTCTTAACCAAGAAAAAAGGCATCTTATCCTTTCTCTGTCTTCTTGAAGTAGATTCTGAGTGGTTTACCAAAATAAAAATGAAAAGAAAACATCATAGAAAGAATTCTGAGTGAGAAAGAATTCTAAGTGAGAGTAAAAAATGTGTTCTGGATTTAGTAGTAGAAGATAAAGAAGATAAAAGCCACAAAAAAAATCCTGTTGCAAACCAGTCAGGAAACATGAACAGCTATAATTACAATGACAGGAACAAATCACAAAATGCTGGTATGAAGTGAATTGAATTCTGACTGTGTTAGACTTAATCTCTTTGGGTAAGTTTGGTCTTCTATACACTAACATATCAAAGTAAGAGTCAATAGAAGCTGTTGTAAAGAATGAGGGAGGACTGTTCAAAATCTAGGTCTCTTTTTGGATCAGACTGCCATACTTGCTTATACTGAGCAGTAAGGTATTTCACATTTAATCTACTGCTAGAAAGGAGGCAGTTTTAGTTGATCTGAGACTGTGCAGCTCCCAAAAAGAGTGGTGCCCACTAAGACCTTGATGCAGCTGTTCAAGGAGTGTGGTTGGAGATCTGATTTGACTAAAATCAAAACTGCAAAAGCCCCCAAAAGATGAGTTTCAGTTAAATCAGCAGAATTCCAGCAGCAGTTTACAGCTAAACAGCTAATCATCAGCCTTCTCTTGAACTGCCTGTACAGTAAGACTGACAATATCTTTTGGGCATGCAGGAGTTTGAATAAGATATACATTATTTCCAAAAGCAGTAAGATGCTGATCAGTGTAAAATTCACAGGAAAATAAATAAATTTGTCACAAAAATTGTAATGTGGAACTTGGAATGATAGTGCCTCATAATACTTTATGTTGAAATAGAGGATATAGCAATAATATACAGCCATTTGCCATTCACTGTGGAAGAATCTGTTTTATGTGTTAGCATGTGTAAATGAGTGCTTGAATGTCACCTTCTCCAATTCAGAGATTTTTTGCCATTTCAATTAGAGACAAAGCAAATGGTGATGCCTACCACTTTCCTCTTTTCAACATTTCTGTATTATGAAATATGTGTTCTGTCTTTGGAGAAAAAACTTTCAGGCTTAGATTTGAAGCTTAAAAGTAAGAGGAAATAAATGAAATATTATAGTCTTTGAAAAGTCTATCATTTTCAGACCTTAGAGCAGGGACTGAGTATTTAGTAGAACCAGAAAGACTGTCATTGCCTGAGAGTACCTCAGTGCTTCACTGAATTGAGTTATAAAACTGAAAAACATTGTACATACATGTTTGGCCTGGGCTGCTGCTGGGAATAGTCTGCATCAAGCAACCAGCAACCTCCCAAAATGTGCCCCTGTGAGACTGTTTTATCTTACACATCTCCACCTCATGTATTCAGTAAAACTGTTGTGTATGCTCTGGATGAATCTCCATCACTGATAAGAAAAGGCATTGTAATGAATACACTCTGCTCTCCAGGAGAATTCAAGAAAACTCCATTTACAAAGTGGTACGACAGAAATATCAAGTTCACTGAGCACGTACCTTCAAGAAATACAGTTAGAACTCTGGGGCAAAGGACAGTGTAGCCACTGTACAGAAATATCACAACAGTAAGTCTTTGGTCCAAATAAATTGACTAAAAAGAAGCAATGTCTGCTGCTTCTCTCCTGCTAAAGGTGAAGGAAGAACTCAAATACTGACTTGGCTAATACACATCTCCTTCCTCTTTCGCTGGTACAAGAAGAGTGGTTTTGGTCTACTTCAATCAAGGGAAGAAATGGGCATATTATGCTTTGTCTTATGTCAACCACAGACCGGTGTTTAGGTTTGTATTTCTCACAGCATTTGCTGTTGAGAAAAATTTATACCCCCTACAGAAGGCAGGCAAGTATAATGCTGCTATTTTCCAGATGGGTGAGCAAAAGAGGTTGCAGAAGATTGTTTCCGACAGTGCTAGGAACAAAACCCAGGGGCCAAACCACCTACCAGATTTACATAAAATGTATTCAAATGAAAGAGAAAACGTATTTTCTGAAGGTGTTTTGAACAGCTGCTGAGTAATTTAGTAGCAGCACAGCATGCTACAGTATAGCTTCCATATTCACATCCTAGGTTACTACTAGTCCCCTAGCTGCTGGCAGCTCCAATAAGACAGTATGAACTGCAGGGGGGAAAAAACAATTTCTGTCACAACGTATAGATTCCTAGTTCCTGGTGCGCTCACAAAAACCCATTAGTTCAGTAGCAAGTCACATCTACCGTTAGTGTAAAAAGCTGACCAGTACTGCAAACAGCATAGAAGCAGCAGAAGAAAAAGCACAGAGAACCATGTCATAAAGCAGAGATGCAGTACAATACAATTTGGTACAACAGAACCAAAATGGGGAAATGTACAGCAAACATGATACTGAAACTGAGCAAAGCCTCCAGAAAAGGCAATACACAGTGTGGAAAAAGAATCCTGTTCTAACGTATGCCAAAGCTCCACAGTGCACATCTGTTTAATATGGTTCACTTGGATTGTGACCTCAAAAATGGATTTGGCCTTGTATGTTTCTTCATTTCACAGCACAGCATATAGTTTCCACAGACCCACAGAACTTGTTTACCCACTATCTATATTAAAATAGTTACTACATGCTCAAACGTTATGTAATGCAGCAGACTTTTTTTATGCATCTGAAAGGACAATGGCCCCACAGTGCTACACATCAATTACTTTTCTATGCTCAGAATATGCTAATAGTTACGATGAATGTGACTGCAAGAATTCTACAATATACTCACCTTTACTTTCTGCTAAACAATAAGAGTAAAATTTTCATATCCAACACAAGATAACACTAGTTATAATTCAAATAAATTACACAGGTCACATCCTTATTACAACATCTTGCCGATACAACTACATATGTCAGAAACAGAAAAACCACCCTCTATGTCCATTAGTAATTCACTCGTTCTACATACTTGTTATGCATGCTACTAGAAGAAAAAAACTATTGAGATGTGGAGTTTATTAGCTGAAAAAATAATTTATTTTACTGATATAAACTAAGTCTCTTGCTGTACAACTTTGTTGGTATCAATGCATTAGCAACACTAGACTACTAGCTATTTTGGAAAATCTTTACTTCTATTTTGAACTGTGTAATGTAATACGAGCACAAATCTTGGCATCTAATTTGTTTCTGGTGAAGGTCTATGGCCTCCTTCTACTTTCTACCTCAGTTATCCACAGCTTAAATTTCTATCTACAATCAGCCTCCAGTGAGATGCATTTCTATTTAAAATCTGTGTTTCTAGTCACCTCAAGGACAAGATCGAGTGATGGTCACAAAATGACTAAGTCTCTCTGGATGAAGGTGATCACATAAAACAACAGTATCAGTAATCATAGATAAAATAGACCCAAGAAAGTTCAAGAGAGTAGGACAAAAAGCAAACAGTAGATTAAGGAGCAAATACAGAAGGTAGTTTCATTGACAGCTTACAGATTGGTATAAAGCCAGATCAGTGTGTGCTTCCAAGGACAAGCAAGAGGATAATGAGAAAAGCCAAGGCGGGGGCAAAAGAATAAAAAAGCTTTTGCTACCTGAATTAACTACATTCCAACACATATATTCATCACCAATTGGTGTGCTGTAATCAAAAGAAGAGAAATATCTTCCTTCTTCAGCTCTGTTACTGAAATGAATATCTTCAGGGCTTTTAGAAAAACACCTCTCACATGTTTCTCTCTCTAATCTGGCTACTAAGGAGGACTATTTAATAAATGTACCTGTAAATTTTATTGGATATTCAGTTAGCAGATTCAATTTGCATTAGTAAATTTTCTTAGTGCAAGTATGTACTGCCAAGTTCATATTCTTGCCTGTTTTGTGTTTTCTTGAAGAATTTCTGAGCTAGTTACCACACATTCCATACTCATCTCTACACTATCCATCTGAGAAGTTTTAAACAAAATAAATCTTTTTAGCACAGACAAACATATAAGATGAAGATGAAGATGAAAAAAAAAGAGCAGACCTAGCCTGGCTAGTCTTAAAACAATCAGCTATTTGGTGACCTGGTTCCTACTTTTCTGCATATTGCAAACTATATATTAAGTATCTACTTGAAATTTACTTGGGAAGCAATGAGTTACCAAAAGTAAGATTATATCAGTTAAAATAAAATAATCTTAATGGATTCTTAATAAAAGGCTTAGATTTAAATACACAAAATAACCTTCACTGTTTCTTCCTTCTCCCTACCCCCCAGAAAAGAAGATTTCAACAGAGCTGTATGAAATGGAAATTCCCAGTCAATATTTCTGAGGTTCTGTGATGATTTTGGGACTCAGACCTGGACTGAGCCTGGTAAAAACTACAGATCATGCACTAGGATCCCAATACAACAAATTCTTTATCTTTCTGAATACTTTACTCGCCCTCAGAACTGCCATGAGCGCCACATGATCACTAAACACATTTCATTTTTTTCAACACCTTTCTGAGGTAGGCAAGTACTACTCCAATTTTACAACTGTAGGAACTAAGCAACAAGCTGCATTAACTGAATTTTTTAAGACCCCACAGGAAGCCTGCTGCTGAGACAGGAGCTGATAACCTAGATAAAGAAGACCTGCTCCCTACTCGTCAGCACAAAGGAGACTCCAGCTAAGCCTGCAGTATTCTTGACTTCCTAACTTTGTATTCTTGACTTCCTAACTTCATTTTCAGTTTTCTTTTCCAGTGGAGAACTCTCCTCTGATTCCTTTGCAACAGGTAACACTCAGGAAGCATACCAAAAAGGAGACAAACTGGCTTGTTGGGAGCTACATATTTGTTCCCTTCTCTCCCTCCCCCATTTTCTCAGACGCTTATGCAAAGGCTAGCTGATTACTGTTTTTTAATATAGTACAAGTCACAGATTTTCAATATCCGCAGAGCAAATAGCATTTCCTACTATTTTCAGTTGAAGCAAGATTGTGGAGAATAGTGAACTGCTAGAAGTACACTGAACCAATTTTATTTCCGTATCGATCTTCCAGTTAAGCAACAGGCTTGAGAAGGAGAACCAAACAGATTTGTCTTCACGGATTTTTTTTGTTTAGCTCTTCAGAACTCATAAAAACTCAATTGTTTAACATGCTTATTATAATCTCACGTCTTAGCAAGAAGATAACACGGCTCTTCTAAGCATATTTGGCAATATACTCTATTGCCATAGTTCCATGTATTTGCCAGAATAATACAAATCAAACAGTTGCTATTTGGTATTCTTTGAAAAGTCCTCTGTATGAACCAGTAGGTGGTTAGATAAAGAACTATGAATTTTCCAGAATTCAATATGATATAGAAATAATAAATATTACTTTTTAAAACGTACCATAACACTGGCCTTCTTTGCTGCAATGGTGCGTTGCTGGCCCATGGTCAACCTGGTGTCCACTAGGACTTCCAGGCCCTTCTCTGCCAAGCTGCTTTCCAGCAGGTCAGTCCCACAGCCTGTCCTGGTGCCTGGGGTTATTCCTCCCCAGGGGCAGGATGCTGCACTTCCCTTTGTTGAACTTCAGGAGGTTCCTCTCCAGCCTGTCCAGGTCCCTCTGAATGGCAGCACAGCCCTCTGGTGTATCAGCCACTCCTCCCAATTTTGTATCATCAGCAAACTTGCTGAGGATACACGCTGTCACATCATCCAGGTCATTAATGAATGAACAGGATTGGTCCTAGTATTGACCGCTGGGGGCCACCACTGGTGACTGGCCTCCAGCTGGACTTCGTGCTGCTGATCGCAACCCTCTGAGCTCGGCAGTTCAGCCACTTTTCAGTCCACCTCGCTGTCTGCTCATCTAGCCCATGCTTCATCAGCTTGCCTATGAGGATGTTGCGGGAGACGGTGTCAGAAGCCTTACTCAAGTCAGGGTAGACAACATCCACTGCTCTCCCCTCACCTATCCAGCCAGTCATTCCATCACAGAAAGCTATCAGGTTTGCTGAGCACAATTTCCCCTTTGTGAATCTATGCTGACTACTCCTGATCACCTTCTTGTCCTTCATGTCCCTCCAAAGGGTATCCAGGATTAGCTGCTCCAGCACCTGCCCACAAATCGAGGTGGGGCTGACCGGCCTGTAGTTCCCTGGGTCCTCCTTCTTGCCTTTTTTGAAGACTAGAGTGACATTTGCTCTCTTCCAGCCTCAGGCATCTCTTCTGATTGTCATGACCTTTCAAAGATAATTGAGAGAGGCCTTGCAATGACATCAGCCAGCTCCCTCAGCACTTGTGGGTGCATCCCATCAGGGCCCATGGACTTGTGCATGCCCAGTCTACTTGAGTGTTCCCTAACGTGATCCTCACCCACCAAGTCTTAATTGCTCCAGACTTCCCTTCTGGTCTCAGGGGCTTGGGATTCCTGAAGGCCGATCTTACCACTAAATACTGAGGCAAAGAAGGCATTCAGTATCTCTTGCCTTTTCAATGTCCTGTGTCAACAGGGTCTCTGTCCCATTTAGGAGCATGCCTGCATTTTCTGTAAGTCTTCCTTTTGCTGCCGATGTACTTACAGAAGCCTTTCCTGTTGCCCTTCATGTCTCTCACCTGTTTCAACTCCAGGTGGGCTTTAGCTCTCCTAACCACATCCCTGCATGCTCTGACAGTATCTCTGTATTCCTCCTAGGTCACCTGTCCCTTCTTCCAGCTATTGTACGCTTCCTTTTTATGTCTAAGTTTAGTCAGGAGCTCCATTTTCATGGCATAGTCTCCTGCCACCTTTGCTTGCTTTCCTGCTTCTTGGGATGAACAAATCTTGAGCTTAGAGGTGGCAATCCTTGAATTTCAACCCACTCTCTTGGATCCCTCTTCCCTTTAGGGCTGTATCCCCTGGGAGTCTTCCAAGCAGATCCCTGAACAGGCCAAAGTCTCCTCTCCCGAACTCTAAGGTTGCGATCCTGCTTGTTGCTCTGCTCCCTACTTGCAGGATCCTGAACTGTGCCATCTCGTGGTTGTTGCAGCCAAGGCTGCTCCTGACTTTCTCATCTCCAACCAGTTCTTCCTTGTTTGTAAGTGTTAGGTCCAGTGGCATGGCATGCCTGTCCTTGTTGGCTCCTTGATCACCTGTGTTAGGAAGTTGTCCTCAATGCACTCCAGAAACCTCCTGGATTGCTTGTGCCCTACTGTGTTATCCTTGCAGCAGATATCAGGGTGTTCCAAGTCTGCCATGATGACAAGGCATGTGAACATGAAGCTGCTTCCAATTGTCTGAAAGAGGCCTCATCTACTTCTCCTTCCTAATCAGGTGGCCTATAGCAAACACCTACTACAATGTCACTCTTGTTGATCTGCCCACTAATCCTGATCCTTAAGCTCTCAGATGGCCCCTCATCTATCCCCAGGCAGAGCTTCAGGCATTCCAGTTGCTCTCTTACATAAAGCGCAACTCCTCCTTGTCACCTTCACAGACCATCCCTCCTAAAGAGACTGCGTCCCTTCGTCACAATGCTCCAGTTGTGTGAGCTGTCCCACCACGTCTCCATGGTCCCAATGCGACTGTAGCCCTGTAACTGCACACAGACCTCTAATTCCTCTTGTTCCGCATGCTGTGTGCATTAGTGTACAGGCACTTCAGAGAGCCACCCCAGTGTGCTAACTACCTAGAAGGGACATGAGAACTTTCCCCAGAATGTGGTCCCATAGACACTTCCTTATTCAAAAGCATATGTTTGGGGCAGCTCCACTTTCAGCCCCGCTCTTTGATGAAGAGGTCCATTTACATCACCCCAGACCCTTTGGTTCCTGTTCACTACTTCCTTATATGATCACTGGTCATTCTCTCCCACTCCTGTCATTCTTTTAGATAATCTATGCCCTAGACAAAAATGGGGGAGAGGGGCAAGCGTCTTTTCTAATTGGAAGATTCTTGGCAAGCAAGTAAAATCTTGCTTGTGTAGGAAGAAGAGTGTCACTCTTCTCCATCTTCCTTAACTGCAGAATTGGCAGAACTTTGCTCTGTGGTTTAATGAATATAGAGCCCATCCCCACAGAGTTTTATTGTTGAATTAGATACAGTAATATTTCTTCTGTCTTTCAAGTGACCATATTGAATGTAATTGTTTCCAATTTACTGTCACCCTTAAATTAGTACTCGTGGTATGGATATAAACATTTATTCATGGCTAAGAAGGGCACACTCAGCTATTCATAAAAGCAAAATTTGCTAAATAAATTATTCAGCTAATGGCTGTTTGGCCAGCCCTAGCCTGGACCACACAATTGTACAGAAGCTGCTGAAGTTTTTTATTCAGTCTTCATGCTTTTCAAAGCAGATGGCACCTTCTGAACTATTACAGCCCTAAACATGTTTCTGTACCTCTATATGCAAAGTTCAGCAAGACATAATGGACTGAGAGAAAACTGCATGATTATATTATTAGTTTCTCTGTTTTTACTGACAACTCCACTTCTTGCTTTTCCATAAAATAGGCAGCTGTTTGAACTGGTCTTACAAAGTTTTCTGTTGCATGTACCATCAGAAAATACCTTTTTATAAAGAATATGAAAATTGCATTCCCCATAATCTATGGAATTTACCTATTTCATTTTGATATTGCAGAGAGGTATGTTTCATATTACTGTATATTTTTAAGTCATTTTATTAGGACTTACAGGTGCCTGGTGCTTTGCGTTGTATACAAGCATTGCTGAAAATTATATTAAGTTAGTGAAACAGAAAAAATCTATTTTCTGGTGTTTTACTATTGTTTCTGACATTAGCAGTTACCTAGGAATTCCAGAATTTGTTGTTTGGCAAAAAAATCATCTGAGCATCTCTTCTAAACATTAGCGGGTTCAACAGGTAACAGGTGTGTAGCGTGGCGTATATACCTGACGCTGCTGTCTTTGAGTACTCCTAAGCTTCACTTGTTATACTGAGTTCCAGCTTTGTCAGTTATGTGATGAATGAGAAATAGAAAGGTGTTTTGATAGATAACTTGTGCCAACTCCATGTAGCAGCGCCATCGTCTTTTCACACCTCCTCTTTTCAAAGTTCTTTAAAGGTGAACAGTGAAAACAGTTTAGGAGAGATGTAAGAATTGTTACATCATCGGTTATATGAATTTATAAACTAATGAAGAAAATACATTTAGATGACGTATTGAAATGGAAGATCTTACGTACCATATATTTTAATTTTGAATTTTAAATCAGCATAAACATGAATTATGCCCATATAGATGTTTTGTTAGATGCATAAAATCATACATGCTGTAGGACTTCAAACAGACTATAATAAAGTTTGCAATAAATATTGAATTGCTTTTAGAAGGATTACATATGCAACTATATATATTTATATTTACTGTATTTACTATAGGAATTATTAATCACGATAAGTCAGCCAAGGAGTGACTTTTACAAAGATAGGTTTCCAGTAACATTATCTGCAGTTGATGACAGTTTATCAGGCCATGTAAAAACAGCAGTGGGCTTGGTTCAGTTTGTAATGCATAACTACTTTGTAAAATTATTGTTATTCATTATAAGGAGGAGAGGTTTGTGTGGTACGTGCCTACACAGTATTTGTTCTCTGAATTGAAGTTTCTGTCAATCCAGCATTTTCCTTGCATCTTGAAAAGCTACCATTTTAACTGTTACAATTTTACATTTATAAATCACTTCATGTCTGTTATTGAGTCTTAAAAGTAGTCCCATAATATGTGTATGACACAGAGCTGATATATATAAATTCCAGTATACTCAATTAAAACTGACCATTTGATGGACCATTAGGATCAACCACTTAAATAATTCTCTAGGTCTTGCTATCTGAAATAACTGAACGTTGAAGATCAATTCTCATCAAGAATATATGAAAGATTATTGCTGTTCTTTTTGTTTTCATCTCAATTTCAGGTTTTGCGCTTGAATAGAACTTTCCATATATTTAGAAACTCGTGTCACCTTCCCAAACAAATTTTCTGTTTTCATACAGCAACAGTCTTCAGCATTTCATCAGTGATCCATCAAAGCCAGCAAACCAACTCCAATGGCTAATCAAGCTCATTAGCCAGCTACTTGTAGAGCAGATGTCTGAATTACTTTACCCTTCATGCTCTGGCTTAGACTAGGTCTTCTTAATTAAATTGGTCTTACAGTAATATCATAAGAATACCTTCTGATCCAACTCCAAAAATACTCCTAAAAACTTCCATAACTGGGTCATAACTGGGTCATGGCCCACCTGATTACTTCATTCTGTTATGAAAGAATTTTAGATCTTACTGCATATGATTTTTTTTCTCAGTAGCATGGACAAAACCTAGTAGAGTGAGCATATTAAATGTTATTTCTATGCTAACTGCTAGCGGACTATTGTCTAAGCAGTTCCATACAATACATGCTGACTTAAGAAATTCCTCTTTACTTCTTTCAGCCTCCTTTTTTTTTTTTTTATTATAGCTATCCTCAACATAGATAATTCACTGAGCTTTTTGTGGCAGCTGCAGGGGAAAGCAGGAGTAACTGCCTAGGGGTTGTAAGTGATAAATATGCTTTAATATAGCATTGTCATTTTAAAAAGAGCACAGGGAACAGTATTGCTATGTGCCTTGGTCCCATATTTTTCTCTTTTCCCTTGAACAGTGCAGATATTTAAGAAGGTAATTATGGTTTTATTTTGATTTTTATTTCTAGCTGGGTAGATTTATTCTCATATGAAATTGAATCTCCACCATTACCTGATTTTAATGGTTTACTACAAAGTAGTTCATCACAAACAGGCTGATAGAATATGGGATCACAATACTTGAATCTTCCTCTTCACAGTGTCTCATTCTACTTTTATCTCAGATATTTTTCCATAGAAGTAGTATCTGCTGTATTTTCTCATTTGCAGGCTGAGAGACCGCAATAAACACCATTTGTACCTGCAGAGACACACAGTCTAGAAGCTAAAACAACTGACGAAAAACAATACATTTAAGAAGATTTAATCACTCTTAAGATTAGGTGTGGGTTTTGTCAGTTTCTTTTAAATATAGTTATATAACTATAGCATTTGAATGTGAACTGTAGCAACAGTTAGTAATATTTAGCAACATAGTACAATATTGTCAGCAGCATTTTCTGAAGTAGCAGGCATCCAGAGCTCTTATTACAATTATGATCATTGGCACCCTGCATCTTACTGATTACTATGACCTATCTGAAATCAGAGGCAACATGAGGAAGACCAAGTATAGTTACCGTATATCAAACTGTACAAAATCACACAAGGAATCACACTGTCACTGTTGAAAGTAAGTCTTATGAGACTGTTTATTACTCATATTATTTAAGAAGAACTCTTATGAGTGCGATTCACGTCATTTAACCTTACCTACTTTTAAGTAAAGATTTCTAGTGTAAACTAGTTTATCAGTAAAAATATTTGGATTCATGGCAAAAATTAAAAACTCATACAGAATGGGCTGGCAAAACAAAGTGTATTTTTTTTCCCCAGCCTTTTTCCCCACCGATAACTCCTTCCTGCTACAGTTATAGCAACATCAAATCCCTTCAAAAATTCAAGGTTATGATGTTATGAGTCTTAAATATAAAAGCAATACACTTTATAAAAGTTTTTATTACCATAAAAAATAATAAAGCAAACGGTTATAAAGTTATTTGAATTTTAAATAAATTTCTCTTCCTCAAAGCCAGTTAGTATGACACAGCTTCCAAATGCTTCTTAGACATGGAATTTGAAAAAAATAGATTGCTTTGGTGGTTTTGTGTAATCAAATTTCATGTCAAATCTGTCATGCTGCTAAATAAAATTCTGTCTGGGGGCAAATGCTGACTTTTAACTCAAAAAGGTGCTCTGAATTTGAAACTGAAATTGACATAGAAAACTCTTGTCTGTCCTTCAGTATCCTGAAGACAAAGAGGATGTAGTTTAATGTCTATCTCTTAAGTTACTATCTATCAGAATTTGAACTTTCTATTTAAGAGAATAAGAAAATGCTACAGGTGACTGTGTTGCCTATAAAAAAGGATAGCTCTTATTTTTATCTATATTATTATTATAATCCATTGTTATGGATTTAGAATGTAATATACTTCACTCATATTGCCAACTCTGCTAGAGGTGATTTAAATTCATAAGCATGTTCAACTGAACATAATAAAGCAAAATCAAGTAACACTGAAAAATCAGAGTAGCTTTTGCAATGGTTCAATTTGTATTGCATTTACCTTTGAAGGATAAACTAACCCGTCCTAAAAGAAGAAATTGGTAAATCCTGTCTCTCATTTAGATATTTTTAGTTTAACCTTGTTCTCAGATCATTTGAAAATCAGCACAAGAACTAAATTATACCAATATATGGTTTTGTTAGCACAAGTACAGTATCCTAGAGATAGATAGATTTATTTTATATATATATATCTATATATAATATGCAAAGAAAGACTGTTGTAAGCTCCTTTCCTCTACACTGTGACAACTGACGATCTTTAACTTCAATAGAAAATATTCCACTTCCTAGGAATCACTTATATTGAAAATAAAGAGAGATATTTATGTTTATCCTTTTCAAGTGTTATTTTGTTTGCCTGAAAGTATAACAATCACATATTCATTTAAAAGAGTTAATCAAATAATCATTCACTACAAAGATTTGAGGATTTAACTTTTCAATAATGCACAGGACAGAGAAAGAAGTGGTTTATGCTGGTGAACAAAACCCAAATATTTCTGAAACTATTTCAGTCTTGTTCATGACATTTTGAAATGTGTCAGTCTTTGTACACTATCTCAGTGAGAGTGCCTACATAGCTAGTGATACAGTGAAGCATTTTTGAATCTTTCCACTGATAATTGATCCTAGCCAATAACTTTGTTGCATTTCTATCACTCTCCACCTCTACAGCAGAAGGCCATGCCAGAAAATAATAGTGAAAGTTCGTATTCTCACTTTTGCCTACTACCATTTTTATTACATACTTTTTCCTAAGCTAAGCTGAACATTTCAGTAATATCTCTCATACTCTGAATTTCATTGCTGTCAATTAGTGATTGAAAAGGAAGTACCAGATGGTTCAAGACAGCATATTTTCCTTCTACTTTTCCTACTAGAAACAAAATATTAAGCATAGTTGGACTAACAATGGATGCTTACAAACTTTTTCTTATAAATAATCATATATTTTAAACAAGATCAGATGTTTAATGATTATAATATTCTCTAATGCATATTCAGTATTTCATTATTAGGCATATCAAAAATATGTTGGTAATTAGATATGTGAATAGACTGTTAATTTTTTATACCAAAACCCTTATGAAGCATGATTAAAGTATTGTACAATTCAGAACATCCTAACACCTTCCTATTTAACACCCCCCTTATCAAAAGTGTCATAAATAATAGCTAGTGAAATTTTCAGAATCAAGAGTAACCAAAATATCTCATTTCCAAAAAAAGCTCTGAGATTAATAATTACAAAAAAGCAGCAGCTCCAATGCATTACTGAGAGCTACAACAGTTATTTATGATTTCCTTAATGATAGATATTGCCAATAGCAGTTATTAAATTATGTGATTTTACTGAACTTTTGTGTCATAATTCACTGGCTGTGATAAAGACAGGAGCTGTGATTCCATCAGGATTAGTATCCAAGAAAGAGAAGAGCATACATTAAGTTATTTTTTTATTATTATATCATGAAAACTACATTGAACCTAAATTTCCAAAAGCAGAAGAAGGGACAGGTGACCTAGGAGGAATACAGAGATACTGTCAGAGCATGCAGGGATGTGGTTAGGAGAGCTAAAGCCCACCTGGAGTTGAAACAGGTGAGAGACATGAAGGGCAACAGGAAAGGCTTCTGTAAGTACATCGGCAGCAAAAGGAAGACTTACAGAAAATGCAGGCATGCTCCTAAATGGGACAGAGACCCTGTTGACACAGGACATTGAAAAGGCAAGAGATACTGAATGCCTTCTTTGCCTCAGTATTTAGTGGTAAGATCGGCCTTCAGGAATCCCAAGCCCCTGAGACCAGAAGGGAAGTCTGGAGCAATTAAGACTTGGTGGGTGAGGATCACGTTAGGGAACACTCAAGTAGACTGGGCATGCACAAGTCCATGGGCCCTGATGGGATGCACCCACAAGTGCTGAGGGAGCTGGCTGATGTCATTGCAAGGCCTCTCTCAATTATCTTTGAAAGGTCATGACAATCAGAAGAGATGCCTGAGGCTGGAAGAGAGCAAATGTCACTCTAGTCTTCAAAAAAGGCAAGAAGGAGGACCCAGGGAACTACAGGCCGGTCAGCCCCACCTCGATTTGTGGGCAGGTGCTGGAGCAGCTAATCCTGGATACCCTTTGGAGGGACATGAAGGACAAGAAGGTGATCAGGAGTAGTCAGCATAGATTCACAAAGGGGAAATTGTGCTCAGCAAACCTGATAGCTTTCTGTGATGGAATGACTGGCTGGATAGGTGAGGGGAGAGCAGTGGATGTTGTCTACCCTGACTTGAGTAAGGCTTCTGACACCGTCTCCCGCAACATCCTCATAGGCAAGCTGATGAAGCATGGGCTAGATGAGCAGACAGCGAGGTGGACTGAAAAGTGGCTGAACTGCCGAGCTCAGAGGGTTGCGATCAGCAGCACGAAGTCCAGCTGGAGGCCAGTCACCAGTGGTGGCCCCCAGCGGTCAATACTAGGACCAATCCTGTTCATTCATTAATGACCTGGATGATGTGACAGCGTGTATCCTCAGCAAGTTTGCTGATGATACAAAATTGGGAGGAGTGGCTGATACACCAGAGGGCTGTGCTGCCATTCAGAGGGACCTGGACAGGCTGGAGAGGAACCTCCTGAAGTTCAACAAAGGGAAGTGCAGCATCCTGCCCCTGGGGAGGAATAACCCCAGGCACCAGGACAGGCTGTGGGACTGACCTGCTGGAAAGCAGCTTGGCAGAGAAGGGCCTGGAAGTCCTAGTGGACACCAGGTTGACCATGGGCCAGCAACGCACCATTGCAGCAAAGAAGGCCAGTGTTATCCTGGGCCATGGTAGGAAGGGTGTTGCCAGCAAGTTGAGGGAGGTGAGCCTTTCCCTCCACTCAGTACTGGAGCGAGTCCAGCAGAGGGCCACACAGATGATGTAAGGACTGGAGCCTCTGTCATACAAGGAGAGGCTGAGACAGCTGGGACTGTTTATCCTGGAGGAGAGAAGGTTCAGGGGGAATCTCATCAGTGTTTATAAATAGTTGATGGGAGGGTGTAAAGAAGACGAACCCAGACTCTTCTCCGTGGTGCCCACTGACAGGACAAGAAGCAATGGGCCCATACTGAAACACAGGCAATTCCACTTGAACGCAAGAAAACCCTTCTTCACTGTGAGGACTGTTGAACAATCGAACAGGTTGCCCAGAGAGGCTCTGGAGTCCCCATCCTTGGAGATATTCAAAACCTGACTAGACACGGACCTGGGCAACGTGCTCTAAGTGACCCTGCTTGAGCAGGAGGTCGGACCAGATGATCTTCAGAAGTCCCTTCCAACACCAACCATTTTTAGATTCCCTAATTCTGTAGACTTTTGTAAGGAAATGTAATTTAAACATTTATCATCCAGAGAAGAAAAGCAGATGATGTATTAAAACATCAGGATTCTTAATTTAAATGCTAAAATATATCACACTTTCTTCTTAGAAAAAGTAATATCCTGGCTATTTGATCATCTTGATATCTGTTTTGTTACTTTTCTTCAACTGAGGATGTGAAGAAATACCATCTGACCACAGTGACTGTCACATTACTTCAACCACATCTAAATCACAGTAAATTTTGTATCAGGTAAATGCATTTCACCCACACATGGAAGGAAACGTGTCTGAATTAATATACTTTGAATAATTTTAAAGAACAAATCCATAAAAGCAACCTAAAAGACACCTGAAGTATGTGCTCACAGCTTCAGCTGAAAAGATCAATACAATCTCAATTATGAAATCACTAAAAATGAAAATCAAACAAATACTCATTTTCAAAACAGCAATTAAATCATTCTAAAATAAACAGGACTGGAAATGATGAATAAAACTGGCTTGAAACAGGTTTCCAGTTTCCTAAGTAAGGCAAAAAAGTGAGCAATCGGAGTTTTACTGGTTGTTTCTATAAAGCTGTCATTTCAGAAGGACCATAAAGAAAACGACTGATCATTTAAAACTCATTTAATCTCCATTAAGTTTCAAAAGATGGCCCTATCTAAGGAAACTAATCATATAGTTAAGTTGAAGAGAAAGTAATAGTTGTGAAACTATGGGGATATCTTAGCTTCCTATATATGGTAGATTCAGAAAGAAAAAGTTGAGAAAGTGAAAACCTGCTTCTATAGAGGTTATTCGGACTTATGCTGTTTATCCCATTAGAGCCATTGTTATACACAGAACCTGTGTTTCTGTCAAATGTGATCTTATAGCCTTATTTGAAGTTACATTTAAAGGAAACATCATCTACTAACTCGAGTGTTCTCAAAGAGAAATGAAGATAGCTATTTATTCTAATCTTTGTCTCTCCTTTTCCTGTATTACTGGAAAAAAAAAATTGCAGGTAAAAAGTACAGATAGAATTATCTATCTTCAACAGCCACTAAGAACACAAATCAACAGTTTCGTTATGCATTCATATTTTATAACCTACGATACAAGATCCTAGGGGGCCACAAATGCCTTGTTAAGTTTGCTTTTTCTTCTTGGCAGGGGTTAAAGATATTTGCTGAAGGATTACACTTTTATTGCTGCTCTTTGAAAGATATACTGCTCTCTCTACATTTTAGAAGGACTCACAAGAATAATCACTAGCCATTTTGAAGGCCATGCCCATAAACTCAGATGCATGTAAATCCCTGCCAGTCACAGCCTACAGTCACACATTTCAAGTTTAGTATGCCACTGCTTTAAAGATAGCAGTATAAATTCCAGTAAATGAAGGCAATGGGTAAATTGAACTGGCATTACTTTTAGTATAACAATATGGAGAATGAAGCAGTCAATATGTGTATGTTAATTTTATGGTAAAAAAAAGAGAAATAGATTTATTTTTCAAATATATATTTTTATATATATATCAAATCAATCTTTTCAATACTATTTAGCTGCATCAGTTTCTCAGTTATTAGCCTTTGAAATCTGTGTAGCATTGCAATGTCTCAAGCTTATGACTCAGAGATAATGCTGTCTCAACACAATGCAGACAATTAGCTGACCTATGTATCATACAATGGCAGCCAGTAAGATTGAAAAAGAAAAAAAGAATTTAAGAATTGGCTTTAATTATTGAACTGTACTTACATCAAATATCTTCTCCAAAAAGAAGTCTTTATCTGCTGGCTCATGGGGAGAGGGAACAGATATAATTTCCCTTGTAAATGTTATGTACATTCACAATTTATATGCTGTGTGACTTTGCCTCATTAACACTAGGCTAGCATACAGAATTTAAAAAACACTTTAAATTGGAGCATAAGAGTAACGTACAGACCAGGGACTGAGAAGAAATATATGATGGAAATGAAACATTTTCTTGAATAGTAGATCCTTTCATCCCTCCACATACATAAAAGAGGCTTTCTATTTTTATTTTAACAAGTTTGCTTGCAAGAGAATATGGTAAAAGCTTAAGCAGTGAGCATAAAAAGTACAAAAAAAAAAGCCAAACCATCTCTTCGTGCATAGCAATCTACTCCATATACTGAGGTCATCAAACCTTCTAGCATGAGTAGCACTGTAAAATTTGCAACATTTACATACTACAAAAACATTTTTGAAGAGAAAATATAAATTTGATCAAATCATGCTTTCTTTTTGGTATTGAGAAATTATTTTTGAGAGCTTTGCTTTACATGTTTCAAGGAAACTTTCCCAATCTCCTTCATATATCATCCTCTAAATGCAAAAAGTTGCTAGTTCCTAGCTAAAACTATCTTTTATTTTAGTAATTTGTATTATGAGTTCCCTCAAATCAGATATATTTGAGGTTTAGGTGCAGCAATTATCTCTGATACTTTAACTATGTGATAAAGTAAAACAACATCTGAATCACTGTATACTAAGTTCAATTTTTATATGAACATCGGAATTATTTCTAAAAGAGTTCTGCTTTAAGTAATCGTTAAATACTTAACCATTATTTTAATGTTATCAATATAAATATAACAGAATATCCAGATTATTTTATTCTCACCTTTTTTCTAATTTGCACACATGAAAGACCCTGAGTGGAAAATAGTTAGTCCTCACAAGAGTATGATAACTTAAAATATTTTCCAAAACTGTAAGTTAACTGTTTGTGAACTTTTGTGTATACTAGATGAAAAATGACTGCACTGGTCAGCCACCATTGTATTACTGCTTACAGTGCAGTTGTTTACATAGATATGATAGCTTACTGCATTGTAAGCATGCCTTTTTAATTTCTCAGCTAAAAATTAATCAACAAATTAGTCCTATATTTAGCACTACAAATAAAACGACAAATTTAATTTATTCTGTGTGTAAATTATTAAAGATAAATTATGATCTACTCATTTTTAAACTCCAAAGTTATGTTAAAATTGCCTCAGTTCTCAAACTGACTTCATTTGCAGCTGTAAAAGTCTGGATTTTGAATGATTTATAAATACTCAGAAGGATTGAATTAATCTGTGTGAACTAAAATGTATCTGAAATCAAAGATAGTTAACTGATGCAAAAGGTTTCCAAACATACATATAATTTTTTTTTTCCAATAGGACTGCTATTTTCTTTTTACTGCCAATAAAACAAAAAGCAAATTAATACTTCCTTGCTCAATATATATGACTAAATCTCTTCAGTGTAACACACAATGAGAAGTTCTTACCTTATTATGATAGGGACAAGTATACCTTTGCTAATGGACTGATTGATGGACACAGTCAGAATGTTCTGAGACCGTCCACAGCTGAATCGAACTGTTGGTCTGCCTTCCACAAGATACAAGTGGAGAAATTGTTCTCCAAAATTCTTTTCACCAGCTGTGAAAACATAAAAACAGACACTTACATGTACACTTTTGAAAGTGTAAGAGCTTTAGAAAAGATTCCACGCTACTGGAACACCACCACCAGTCACCGTGTCTATGTCACATTGCAGATTCTTCTACCATATCCAGAACACTGCTTGAGTGTCTGTGAGAATACAAGTAAACTTCGTATTAACAGCTGATAACAGGCCCAAGTAAAAGGAAAACAAAAATCAAGGCAAAATTTATTTTTATGCTACTTTTATGCTACTTGCATAAGCCCCACACAGATCTTTACATTAACTGAAGACGAAATTTTCTCTCTATCTGGCAGTATTTATCATTAAGGTGACAAGAGCAAGGATAATAAAAGCAAATCACAAAAATATCAGAATATTATGATTTACATTTTCATCTAGATTTCTGACCATATTTTAGAAAATAAAAATGGTAAGATAATATCTCCTCTTTCTTATAATCTCTACAAAGATTACATACAATTCACTTTGGCCAATTAATGATACCTTTAAAACTTAACTAGAGGAATTATTGAGTTATCTGTGAAACAATAGACAAATGCCTTACTTACACAGTTCAAACTAAGAATAAAAAGTTTTCTGTAAAAATCTTTCAATCTTCATTCACTTCCACTAAATAATGTATTGTAAACATGACAGTAAATATTTCTATTTAAATGATGAATGGCAAACACTGGGTCGCCTAACAAAAAGAACTGATATCAACAATTGCAGATTTTTTGGATGGATTTTTTAAAATGAAATTGACTTTTGAATTTAACTATATGTACTTCTTATAGCAGGTAAGACACAGCTCCTGTCTGGAATTTTTTTTACTCTTTAAGACAAACTTCTTTTAAAATATCAGTTCATTTTATTACGTTATACTTTACTATATTTAACTGAACTGAGATAAAAAAGACTCAATAGCTAACCCACTGAATTGTATTTACTGCATATCTTCGTTCAACAGTATTTGAGCATAAAAGTACTATTTTCTCTTTAATTTACAAAACCATAATATAGTGTTCGGTTGTTTTAACATAACTCAAGCACATCACTTTCAGAGCAGAGCACACTCTATATGACTAAGCTTTAATCCAAAGATCAAGATTTGTCTCCACGTACAGTAGTTATTTTATAACAGTCAGGGCCATATTATGCTCTTAGTCTTTTTATAGTAATTAAAGATGAAAAAAAGAATGTACACAGTGTATATTATCTCAAAACTCTCTGTTGCATTCTACAACACTACCTACCAAAGAGATTACAGAATATTTGGTCCTATAAACAATGTGTCAAAATCAGGAAAGAGGTATATCAAAATCCAAGCTTAATAGTTTCAACAAAATTTATGTATTTTCATAGGTAATGAGGACACTTTACATATATTGTAAAGTGTCAGACTGGAGGAAGCTCCAGCATGCCACTACATTTAAAGTAAGTGGGATATATATTATCTATATCTCTATAGTGCCCTGCTTATACTATTAAAAAAAAGGTAAGTTATCAAAGGAATTCTTAAAGTTCCAACAAAAGGGTTTATTGGCAAAAAAGTTTCTCAATCACAGTGGTTCAGAATTCAATCTCCTTAGAATTCTGAATAATCTAATTCAGATTATGCCAGTAGAAAAAATTTCTTAACTTTCTATCTGGTATGAAATTCTTTGAAAAGGTTGCTCGTTAAATCTTTCTACAGTGAACATGAGGAGGCAGAGTGCCCTTCTGAAGAATTTGCCCTTACTACAAATGGTGTGAGGGGATCAGGTCAAAGAAATCAGACCTCAACAACATTCCTTTTACAGCAAATGGTAAACAGGAAGGTTATTTCCATAGGTCAATACAGTGGCAAGTATGTGGCCACTGGGAACAAATGGTTGCCTATCTAAAAGAGATTTAAATTCCCATTAAGATATGGGGTCCCTAAAAGGAAGCCTTATTCTGCCCCTCAGAAATGTATTTTTACAAGGAGGAAGGATTCTGTGAAAAGCTCTGTTCAAGAATGTCAGGCAGAAATAACAGATAAATAGACTATGACTGAATTATCTGAAAGGTCAGTCTTTAGTTTTAGTAGGGTAAGAAAGATGTGGCCATATCTGGAGAATACAGCTTCCGAAATCACAGGAACGCAATTTATGAGCACAATTTATGAAAAAGGAGCTCGTGTTCTTAAGGGCTGCTACAACCATGGCCTGTGATATCTAAAATCTGATTGTCAGATGCTATAGAATATTATATACAGTGGAAGGTACACAGCCTGTCCCGGAAGGGATTGAATAGCATTATGGTGACTCTGTTAATAGTGAAAATGGCAAAGTAAAATTTATAAGTTTATGAAGCTTTTTTTTTAATGGTCATTTGTAATTTATTTTGCTTTTTGGTTAAACATCACAATTTTTTACATACTGATGAAATTTAATTATGTAAACAAGTAAAACCAAAAAGGAATAGAATTAAAATTTCTAATAATATATACTGTATTTGACAAATAAATATTTATAAAATGATGGGTAATTTTTATGAGCACAAAGGTAATAATTCTGTATATTTTCAAAATTACTTTGTTCTCCTGACATATTTAAATATAAATCTCCTCAGATCTTGCCAGTAGTGTAAAGATTAGGTGCTAAAAAGGTAGCTGCAGAAAGTCCTGATAAGTAATGGTATTTTTAGTCAATCAGTTGGTACCACTTGTATGCTGCTTAAATATATACTCAAAATAATCAGAGAAAACATCATTATTAGGAAAGTGTGTGCAAGTATATGTCTTTGTATTAAAGCAGATGTTTATAATCTACTAAAATTATGTACAAAACAACTTTTTTTGGATTAGTTTCTTTGCCTCTCACACATGTAGCAATTTAGCATAAATTATTTACAGCCTATCTCTTTCCCCATGTTTTTAGCAGCTGATCTATTCTTTTGGCAGAGTCTATAAACAACAATCAACTGGTCCTTAGTATTTGTCGGTCTCAAGCAACCATTGACAAAATCTTTCTTAATAAAGGTATTAAATATGAAAGTACTTTCAAACAATATGGTGAAATTTAGTAAAAAGATGAACATGTCCAGCACAGTTAATCATTCTCATATTTTGCCCATCAGTTAACCTATAAGTAATAAAAGTTATAATGAAAGCAGTTATTTTCCTCCACATCCACAAGTAACAAGTTAAGGTTGTTTCCTTATACGTACATATATGTTTATATTACTTTTTCTCTTTTTATAGATACTTTTATATACATATTTCCATTCATTTCTAAAAGGTATTAAAACAATGTATTATTACTTTTAAATGTTCATTACTCTTTAAGGAGCATGAATGTGCATAAATAGAGAAGGCATAGATCTTTTTTGATTCTTACTGGCTGGTATACTGGACAAAGATGTATACAAGATTTAATCCTTCTATGCTTTCCCTTACAATTCTGACTTCAAAATACTTCTGAGGCGTTTTTTCTGACTGCAGTCCATTTGTACTCCAAAAGCATCTTGTTTGAGACTTTCCACTATATTTAAATGTTCACTAATTATCTGACAGGGAAATAGATCTAACTTCATCACTTGGTAAAATCAAGTATGTTTGTCAAATGAATTATCTGAAAATGGGCTAACTGAAAAGAATTTAAAACGTGTAATTACTTTGTATTATTAGAAAATAAAATTATGTTCAAATGGTTATTAGATTCATATATTCTAAAATTGTTTTTATAGTAAAATTCACCTGAAAGAAGCATATCACTTTGATTTTCTTCCTAGTTTTAAAAATGCTTTTGTAAAAGACATAGGATTTTTGCCTTATCAAAGTGTGAAACTCAGTGGAACCTTAACTATGGAGTTACCGCTAACATCAATATATTAATAGACTATAAAAACATAGGGAATGTTAATCCTCTTTTTACAATTCTGTAGCTATTGCATCTAGTGAGCCCACTAGTCTCAAGGGAACTTTCTGCTGACAGTCCACTTCCCAGCTGTGTGATAGCAGCACCGCTTCAAAGAACAAGAAGCAGAAGCAGGAGTTGCACTGCTCTTAAAAAGAGGATAGCTGACAACAGCAGCTTCTCTTTTGAAGTCATTAGAAGGGAAGAAGAAAGAGAGTAAAGAGAAAAGAAGAGGGATGAAGAAAGAACATAGGGAGCGTATGAACTCATGAAGTATAGTATGTTTATTTGACAGAACTACAGAAGAACTGGGTGTCTGCATACAGAGCTACTAAATTACAGAATTCCAGAAAACCTCTGTAGAATCAGTTTTCTTTTATAAATACACATAGTACTCAAACACAAAATACTGCAGAGATTTTTCTTTTACATAAGAATATAACATTGAATTTTACATTTGTGCAAAATTATGTGTGGATATTGATCTAGAAACTCACAGCAATTTTTTGCATCCTTTCAGAAGGGATCTAATTATGAGAAGAGAGAATATTCAGGTAAGAAAGCAGAAACAATGGAAAGGAACTGGTGCTATAGAAAAGGAAGAAGAGCCTGAGAAAGACAAAGTAGAAATGCAAAGCAAAGATATAATTAATGTTAAACAGAGTACCACAGCTCTGCAAGATATATTGTCCACATGTTCTCCCCTCCTTTGGGTGTTCCTGTTCAATAGCTAGAAGGAGATACAGATTTTTTTCATTTTAGCAGAAACCTAGCCTTAGAAGAACACCTACTGCTCACTAAAGCAGTGGAATCTTGTGAGTTAGGTAAAGCTCAGTTTCAGGGATAATGGGGGACAAGAAGGTAAGCATGATATGTAACTCTGAGCCAACAAAGAAGAAGCAAATCTAGAAAACACGTAAAAACAGCTCCACCAACTTGGCGGTTAGGTTCCTAGGATCTGTCCCAACTTTGCGTTAGGGTGAGAACCGAACACGTCCACATGGATTCTGACTCCTCCTCTCTATCTGGGTGCATGAAGGTGCAAGATGGGAGCTGTGATGGGAACTTCCATGGAGGTTTCTGATATAGATAATTGGAAAAAAAGCAAATGCATGATTCTCCACTAATATTACTCTATCTTTCTAGAATGTTCAAAGATAAATGTTCTATGGAATGATATTGCCATAAAGAAACCTTTGTAAATAAAATACTGTATTAGCAGTTTTGCAAAGGAAGCATGAACTGCAGAGCTGAACAGCTATTAGGTTACACACACAGCTAGTGCATTATCTAGAAGAGAAAATATATTTATTATTACAAAATATTTCAATTAAAATAGAAAATATATCTATTATGAGAAGAATAAGTCAAGTTAGATAATCAAAATCAGAAAAAAATGTTTTAACTGAAATTCTAGTCAACTATTTATATTTTAATTTTGTTGCAAGAATCCAGAAGGTGAAACTGGAAAGTAAAAGCTCGTTCATATTTCTACGACAGTGGAGAAGCTACATCAATAAGAAATGGAAGGTGATATATTTTTACTTCAGAAAAGGGAAGAAACTATTGAAGAATTTAATATATACACATAATGTGTCAAAACATGTAAGAACTTGGACCTGTGAAAACTTAAGGAAAAAAAAGAATCTGCAGGTGAAGAAAACTAGACTCTCTTAACTTAAAACACAGAGGAGTTCTATGAGAAAAAAGTATGAGAATTCAGATTAAAGTCTAAGATAAATTCAAGATAAAATGGATAGAGAGAATGAAATTAAGGGGTGTAACAAACAGAACTATCAGTTATGCCCATTGTTGTGTTCTCTCTCATACACAAAGGTGGCATGCGGACCTTCTCTTCCTCCCACACCATCATCTTAGGTGTACCTAACCTCTCAGGACATAATGCTGAGACAGTCTGCATGCTTCATCCCAGGTTGCCTAAAAAATGTAAATCTCCAAGCAGTGTCTACCCAAAATACTCAACAGCAGTTGTGAGATACATGAAGTATTTGCAGGTTTCATTACCTGCTTTTTCATATCAGCTGTGAGAACCAAACATACCAAAATGTGAAAACTCCTAGGTTTGTCAAAACTATTTGAAATCTGATGTGTTCCTCTTACAAATAGCAAAGCAGAAATTCCTCAGTCCAGCAAATTTGTATCATAGTTTGAAAGCTCAAGCTAATACCCATCTCTGACTCTCAGCATTACTCTAAGGGAGCCTGTTAATTTCAAGGACAGCTGGCACTCATCTGACAACTGCAGAAACCTAAAAAGAAAAGGCATAGACTTCTCTTAAGAAACCATCAGGTTTAAAATTCTCAGATGCTTCACAGCACTTACATTTTAACGACAACGATAGTAAAAAAGAAGTGTGGAACACCTGCTCATCATGAAAGGCAGACTGTAGCTGTATCTTGTAGAGATGGACAGAAAGAAAAGGGAGAGGACACACTGTTTACCTTTATGGAATCTCAGTGTAAAATGCAAAGGGGAAGTAAACATATTAATTTGCAATTACGGGAAAGTATGGGCAGTGAAAGAGCTGGAATTTGACTTTCAGTAACAAATTTGGCCAAACATTTGATGTCTGCAGTAAGTAAATTTATTATGTATCAAATAGGTGTAAACTATGCAAACAGCATCCAGCACTGTAAATTCTGTTTCAAAGTTATTCCAGCCAGCCTTCTTTCCTGACTTTATAGATGTGCTATTTTCAGATCAAAAATATTTCCAGCAGGTAGTGGGAGAAATCAGGTGTGCTCTGGTTGCGGTAGAACAGTACCCTCTTCCTGGTTTTCAGACTGCACTACTCGCTTCTAAGAATAGCAGAAAAACTTCCAGGTTGGAAGTGTGTATGTATATGTATATGCATGCACATATGCATACATATATGTATATGTGTGTGTATGATACCTAAATATAAAAATATATATATATAGATACATTTTCAATAAGCTTGTTTACTCATTCAGGCTTACGGGCAGATGCCAAGTTTTACTTTAACTTTGACTGGAAACCAACTGCTTTGCAGTAATGAGGCAGACAAAATCATTAACATGCAAAAAATTTTCCAAGTCCTTTCAGTGCCCTTCTTTGAATTCTTCTCAAAGGACAAATAACTACTCTTGAAATTGAAATAAATAACAACTGTTGAACAATTCAACATAAATAACTGCCACATTACTATTTATCCATCACTCTTAGCAAATACCGCAGCCATGTTCTATCTTAAGCAGCTGCAGCCATAGCCCGGTAACAACATGCAAAGATTCGAGGTAACATTTTGAAACCCAGTAAGCAAAAACTATTCTCCGTTTCTGTTTAGGTCTAAACAAAGTGTTGTACAGATAATAATAAAAGTATGGTTAAATAATGCAGCATAGTATACTATAAAGCATATATTAGTTTTAAACTTGGCTTATAAATATTTATATCGTGCAGGTGAATTCACATGTATGAATTTTAAACTGATATACAAATAACAAGAATAAATCACAGTACTTTATATTAAATCAGTGCAATTTATCTGTGTAGATAAACTCTAAGAAGCTGCAATGAAGAGAGACTACTCAAAATGATTTCATACTATGGAGAAACAGTGAATCTGTCATATAGACTGCACACACTCACATTTTTCTAGCTCTTGCTGGGTTTAAGAAAAACCATTCTCATTTTCCATGTTTTCCATTTGGATAGAAATTAAAGGCTTAAATATATACCAAAATATTCAGCTGGCAAGGCAGCCTATTTTTCTTGCTGACTAGCAAAAGGCGGACTCTTTCAGAAGTTCATGCCATGCAGTGGAGAAGGAAATAGCAAGAAGTAACATTCTTATAAAGTATTAACAAACATCATTCCAAGACTGCACCAGTATTCTCTGGGGATCATGAAAGAACTCTCTGTAGCATGAAAATTCTCTGAAATATAGCAGATTTGCAGAACTTATAATATCTCTGCAAGTCAACAAGCCTTGGAACAAAGGTCAGAATTATAACAGAAAGTGAGTCTCAACTCAAGTATGGAGAAGCTGCTTCTCTGTAATAAATTGTTTGAAACTTTCTGAACATTTGTATTTTATAGCTATAACACTGTATTAGTGGAGTCATATGTTTGCTGTGTTCTTCCTTGTCAGGAAGCAGCACTTCCAGTTGTAAGTTGTGTTTCACTGAGTCATAAATTAGAGAACTCTTCAGAGTAACGCGAAGAACTATCGTTTGAATTTTATAATGCATCATGCATTAGAATACCAAAAGGCTTCTACTGTATTTTAATGAGTAATTCTGCTGCTGAATAGGACATGCCAGCTGGATCTACACTGACGTTAAGAAAGACCTGAAGGAGCTAAAATTGCTATTTAAGTTCAAGTATCATTGGTACTCACTGTAAAGAATAGTGCCATTTAAAGCAGTTGTTTTCACTGTCAAGTATAGAGTCTTCAGACTGCTTGTTTCCTGCCCAGATGCAGTCCTGGTCTCAGATACAGATATCAGAGAAGGTAGCTCCAAATAAGAATTTCCACTGAAGGATGGAAAAAACAGTGCTGTATCTGCAGTAAAAAAACAAAAAGTAATTTTGTTCATTTAATACAAAATAAAGTAAAAAAACACAACACAGTCAGCAAAAAACATTTCAAAATATCCATTCTTTTCAATACCTTTGAATTGTGTAACCCAAACATCTGGATTTTTGAAAAACAACTATTTTACTGTAAAGCATACATATAAATTCATTTAACTGTAAAAAATTCAGTTAAAAGTCTGGAAGAGGAAAATGTTCTAGCATCTGTATACCACTAAAAGTGAAAAGACCATTACAGGAGGGATTACTTTCAGAAGATGTGATAAAGTAGCAGTTCAAAAGATTATGTCACCCATTCTCTTGTTTTCAGACCCATCCATGCAGAACTTTTGTCCAATGACATACCCGTGAAATATTCATATTTGATTTATAATTGTAGATGACAAACATAAGTTTCCTTAAGTCTGAGGATGCTCGATTGCGCTGGTTTAAAATTATGATGAATAAACTGTTGGGCAGTACGTACATTTTTCCACTAGACCACTCCTCCCTTTCAGATGGTGAAGTTTAATAGATAGTATGGACCATGATTTTCTTACAGAAACAAACATTTTAATTACAACATGCTGGGTAAAATATAGCTTTTCTTAGAAATGAAGGCTTCTTTTGGGCATAGGCTCTTTAAAGGTATTTCCATAGGGCTTTCTAAAAAAAGGGCCAAATTCCAATTGCTGGTTTTGCATAGTGTTCAAATAAGCCATATTTGCAACATTTCAGACTGCAAATCTGAAGGACAGCTTATGAAGCAGCATATCTTAAACTATGCAGTTGTTAACCACGGCTTAAGTACATTCTCAGTCATTTTACTTTTATTTTGATTAACAAGAATAAGGTACAAAATTAGGAAGAGAATGAAGTGATAAGAAATCTAGTTTGCCCCTTGTAAAAGAAACTAGCTAATTTGTAAAATTCTCAGACCTATGACTAAATTTTGCATAGCAAATCCATTTAATACAAAATAATGAACTGTTCCCATGCCTTTCAAACCTAAATAATCACAAGGGAAAACTTTAAATATGAAGGCTTAACATTTGCAATTTTTATTACATTCATTTTCTTTATCATTATAGTTTTGTGTGTACGTGGCATAATAATACTGCCCAAGCAATAGGAAATAAAACTAATTGAGGTTAGGCAGAGTGTCTTCCTGAAGCCTTAAGAATCCTATTCAAGCAATCCTCCTTGAAGATTGTCCAAATTCATCACCAGGAATATGAATAAGGAACAAGGAACAAAACAAGGAGTCTGAATTAGGTAATATTTTTGTAAAGAAATGCCTAATGTACTTAACTAAAATTATATAAGGGATTTGTGACTAATGATTATGCATAGGCATGAATAACACGTGAATACTCTTTTTCAGAATTGTTATTCTCTTCGGATATGACTGAATGTCACTAGGGTTCATTGGCTTTTTTATTTTAAGGGGAAATTCCACCCATGATTTGTTCTCTGTCATGTTTTACTGCACTTCGGAAGAAAGAACAAAACAAAACCCACTAGTCAGGGTTAAACAAGCATGTTTCAAAGAGCATTCATTTAAAACATGAATGGACAGCAAACGGAAGACAGAAAGGAAAGCAGAAGGTACTTATATTTCTAAACGGTAGGCCTGGAAAAGTTAGGACTGATGGAGAAAATGAGAAAACTATGAGATAATAGACTCCATTGTGGAGGGTGGCGGGGGGATGGAAGAAGTTGCAAAGAGTAAAGAGTCAGAGGAAGACCTATACACTTAAGAGAAAGCTGTCTGTCTAATTAAATTCAGCCTTTCAAGGAAAACAGTACTAGGAGACCTTTCACAGAGAAGCTCTGTGCAGATAGTGTAAGGAACAAATGCATTTATTCAGTAACATTCTTCTTCAAAAGTAGCGCCTTCAAAAACCTCACTGTAGTATGGTACTCACCATACAGTACAGCTTGCAGCTAAAGCTGTTAAAAAGTCTTTATTAAATTGTTTTCAAAAATACTCAACCATGAGATTAAATGTTCACAGTTTAGGGTCTGCTTTAAAATGATTATTCTACAAAGTTTCTTTCAGCTAGCCTTTCCCCCACTTCCTAAAATCTGAAATATATTTTTCATGATTCAAAAACGATTCTAACAATGCATTTCCTAGTAGGAACATGAAAGAAATAACTGAATTTTGTAATCTTTTCATGGACAAAATTGTTCATGCAATAAAGGAAGGGAATGTATGAAACAGAGCTGTGCTCTTGTGGACATTATAATCTAAACTTTCACATCTTCTGATTTACCATGATTTTAACTATTCATTGTTCAATATATATTTACATTTTATTTTATTTATATAAGCATACTCTCCAAAGTCTAAGGCTGCAGTTTGATGAACATTTCTTTAGGAAGCAAGCAACTCCTTGAATTAGGAAATTCATCCAAGATAAAATAACCTCAAGTGGGAGGGGAATTATTTTTAATCTGGATCCGTTTTACCATGCATCCTCCCAATACATCCGTATAGGCACAAGTAAGAGAATCAGTAAACAGCAGGAATGATGAACAAGAAAGGAAGGGCTTGCTAAATCAGCACTGTCACTGAATGCATGGTTACTGAATTATGCCTACAAGGACATGCACAGTTTTGGCAACCCCACTCATAAGTCACAAACTGTTTTATTTATTTGCCCTGTAAACTCTTGTCTAAAGCTTGCAACCAGAAGGACATAAATCTTAAAAAGACCTTGTATCATTAATGCTTCCAAGCATATAAAGTTTTTAACATTATGTTTTTAGGAGGCTGTAAGAAAGAAAAGGAGTTAAATGCCAAAAAGAAGCTGTTTGAGTGATATATATGAATATGCAATTAAAATCTAGAAACCTTAAGGAGGAAAGTAAAGGAAGTACAGAATGTCCTGGCACTCCTGAAAGAAAAGAAGACCTAATCAGTCCTTGAGTTGGAATCGTTCCCTTTAAAGTGGAAATCTTCCATAAAGACTTCAAAATTTCTAGGGAAGCCAGGGGCCTGCATCCAGAAGTTTATGCACTAATGGATAGCTAAAACAACTGAAAAATGTACTATTTCAGCCTGAATGCAACCTGCACTGCTGTGCCCAAGGTAGCCTAGGCCTCAATCATCAGTGCAGTGAAGTTCTCTCAGGAATCAGCAATAGGGATTCAGCAAAGGCAGAGACCTTCTCCAGGGACCTGGATGCTGGCCAACAAAGCCAAATAGAACTAGAAAGATGCAGAGAAGTACACCATCCCTGCCATGGCATGCAGGTTAATAGCCCTTTGATCCTTGCATCTCATTCTCTGCCCTAAAAGGGACGTACACAATTAGCAAGAAGGACGCTCAGAGCAGAGGAGTTAGTCCTCTTCTTGGACAGGTGGCCTAATTGGAGAAAAATAAACAGCTTGCTATGACCTTCTTTAAAGGGTGGATGCTTTCCTCTTCACACAGACTGAGATTGATTATCTGGAAAATAGATCAGAAGAAGGAATATAACCTCCACAGACAACACAGTGAAGCAAGAAGCCACAAAAGGCTTCTTAAACGCAAGATACCAAGAACAAGTTCCTATACAGCAAATACAATGCTGAAGCACTGCAATTCACCAGGACAGCTGAGAATTGAAATGGCACGCCAGCTGTGCTTTCTATGGCCCATGCTGAAGTGGAGGGGGAGCTCTGAGTAGCCCCATACCCGGCAAGGCAGAACTCCCCAGTCTCATGTAGTGTTCTGTGTGACAGAACGCACCCTCTTTAAAAGAAAATGTACCTATGAGAACTCTCTAAGGCACTCTTCTGGGTTCATCTTAAAAGCCAAATTGCAAGAGTCACAAGCTAGCTAAAGTGCTTGAATAGAAGAGGAAAATCTTTACTGTTAAATATAATCATACTAGTTCATTTTGTTATTTTATCTTTTGCAACTTTATTCTGTAATTACAAATTTGTTTTTAAGTAAGCACATTCCTCAGTTCCTTAAATCCTGAAAAATAATAAAGCTAGGTCTGCATAAATGAATACACAACTGGGAACTCAATTCCTACAGAAGTAACTCAGTGGCAAGCATTAGCCAAGCAAGCAATCGAGCATATGACAAGACAGTGATGAGCATATATGGACCCCAGCATTCCCAGGATCCTTGTAGCAATATCTGCTGAGCATTTTCATCTCATCTTGTATATGGAAAAAATACATTTTAAATATCTTCAGTATTTGTCAAGCAACAAGCAAGTCAGTTTCAGTGTCCTGAATTTAGCATTAGTAGCAAAATCAAACTAAAAGCACTTCTATGGTTAAATGTTTCACTGTTGGAGTCACTTCTCACATCTCATGTTTTATCTGCAAAAGGCTTCATATACAGATAACTGCAGACCATAGAGTAGAAATTAACTCAGTAATAGCAAGGAATAGTTTGATCTAGAAAACAGCTTGATACAATGCAAACAGCTGTTTCCAGCAAACAGTAGCTTCACACACAGCATTGCTTATCAACATCAATTTAATTGTACTCACAGTATTTTTTGAAGAACTTAGTAATAACCCTTGAAAGAGATCACAAAGGTATATGAATGTTAGGAGATCTTTGATAGGAGGATATTTTAATTGAAATTATAAAAAACCCATAAGCAAATGGAATATCGTTATTGTAAGTGAAGATCCTCTCAAGTTGCTGTTACTTTATACAGATAACTATAGATCCATTCTGAAGCTCTGAGTTACATAAAAATACAAAACTTTCTTAGATGGGAATCTAAAAAAGTGACATTCTATGGATGGTAACAAATGATTAAAAGTGTTTCAAATATATTATTGCTTTCAGTTTATACACATAGTTGGTAATGACAGAGTGAAATGATATCTTAATCATGTTTAGCCTGTATATATAAAACAAAGAAAGATGGTTTCTGTAAACTCTTTCTAAAAAATAACAAAAAATACATATATTGTAAAAAACTTGGAAAAAAAGCAAAAAAATGAGGAAACTGCATTTATCTACAAGAAGAACCTATACTAAAATAGAACCATGGATCTGAAAAATCAGTTGTTGCTCCCTTACTTGATTGTGTCTGCATATTAAAAGAGTCTAAAAGATAAAAGGTTTGTGACGAAATATGTAGGTAGAATAGAATGAATAAGGCTGGCTGGCTGGCTGGAACTTTTCTTTCCACTTTCTTCATTTTACCAAAATCTCTGGATTACTTGGAATTAAAGTCCCACGCAGCACATTGTAAGTCCCAGGATTCACAGCCAAAGAGGGTATATGCCGTACCATAATGAGCAAGTAACAGAAACACTACAGGTGTCAGCTATAACATGCATACAAGGAAGGAGAAAAAAATAAGACTCTACCACAATAAGAATATGTTACACTGCTTACTAGTTACCTTACTGCTCTGGTGAAGCCACATCTGGAGTGCTGGGTCCAGTTCTGGGCTCCCCCGTGCAGGAGAGATACAGACCTGCTGTAGATGTCTGTAGTGTTTATAGATACTTGACGGGAGGGTGTAAAGAAGATGGGGCCAGACCCTTCCCAGTGGTGCCTAGAGAAGGGTGTTGCCAGCAAGTTGAGGGAGGTGAGCCTTTCCCTCCACTCAGTACTGGAGCGAGTCCAGCAGAGGGCCACACAGATGATGTAAGGACTGGAGCCTCTGTCATACAAGGAGAGGCTGAGACAGCTGGGACTGTTTATCCTGGAGGAGAGAAGGCTCAGGGGGAATCTCATCAGTGTTTATAAATAGTTGATGGGAGGCTGTAAAGAAGATAGAGCCAGACCTTTCCCAGTGGTACCCAGTGACAGAACAAGAGGCAACAGGCCCATACTGAAACACAGGCAATTCCACTGGAACGCAAGAAAACCCTTCTTCACTGTGAGGACTGCTGAACAATCAAACAGGTTGCCCAGAGAGGCTGTGGAGTCTCCATCCCTGGAGAAATTCAAAACTCAACTGGCCATCGTCCTGGTTAATGTGCTCTAGGTATCCCTACTTGAGCAGGAGGTTGGACCAGATGATCTCCAGAGGTCACTTCCAACCCCACTCACTCCGTGATTCTGAGATGTACAGATCTACATATCTCAAGACAGTGGCTGGCACTAAGTCACTCTGTACTTTGTGCATCTCACAGGACAAGCTGACAGAACATTTGGTAACTTTATTCTCTTTGTAATCTCCTCTGGGGACGCTGTAGAGCACTCTTAACTCTGTTCATGATCCCAAGGGAGTTTTCCACTAGCCAAAAACTGAGGGTCAATAAGGACTTCCCAGCCATGTCTCCCTACAAGAAGGAGAAGGAGTGCAATAGAGTTACAAGTACAGCAAGTCAGTAGTATGGAAAACTTCTACATAGGAATTGCATTACAATTATTTGACATAAGCTTAACATTCTTGAGCATTCTTCAGCTTAATAGTTTGAGCTATTAGGTATTACAAAGAAATAGTAATAGAATAGAAACATGTGATGCTGTACCGATAACAGGACAGTGACACGATACTGATATAGTACTACTTTTCAAAACCATATAGTTCTTTTAGAGACAGAGAATGTCTCTGTTTCAGTAAGCAAAATAGACCCAATTTTTAGGATATTTAAGTGCCTAAACCCTAAATTGATCAAATTCACATCCCTATATGCACACAAGCTTCATCTTCAGATATTTAAATACTTCAATAATCAGGAAGTAACTTAATACAGTTTTAAAGGAAATAAATGAATATAGAAGTAAAAAAGAAATTTATAAATACAAGTCACAATCAGCTATCAGTAACTTCTTTTTAACAGTTTTATAGGTCTGAATTATTCCGGAAGAAATGTAAACTGTTCAAACTTTTTAATGGTAAAAAAGAAGACTGGCAGGTAACTGAATATATAATACCGGCAAATAATAACAGATACAACAGAGTTTTGTCTTGGATTCCCTGAATAGCACATGTTACTAATTATGCTTTAACAGTTTTAACTGAATGTTCAAATCTTCTAGTGAGAAAATAGGTTATCTGGGATATGACTGACTATAATTGTCATAATAACACAGCACGGTAAGAAAATGTTTAGAAAACTTCAACAAGTTTCTGTTATGATCCTATTTGACTCTGCCTTAGTTAGGAAATAAATAAAAGGGTAAAAATACATAGTTTTCCACTGCTAGTAAATTGGAATCAGTCTGCTTCCACTCTTATCTCTAATTTTTAATTTGCATCATTTGCTTTTTGTTACGAGTTCGACTTAGTACTAAATTCTATTCCATTAAAAAAAAAGAGGAGACTTCTTAACCTAGAAGGTATCCATCAAGAGCATAAGACAGATAAGCAAATTCAAATGAGAAATATGTAACACTTTTTAAATAGTAAAGATGAGTATCAGTTAGGAAAAAAAAAAAAAAACTAGAAAGGAAAAAAGGGCTTCTTCATCTCCTGGTAGGAGAGACCTGACCAAATATCTGACGAAGCTGTTGAAGCTCCTTGGTCCTCTTTAGTAATGAAAAGAAATGGGTAATCCTAGATGTGATTCACCTCACCTTACAATGAACAGTTAAAGTGTCCTGATGAAATCAGGCCAGATGAACCATGACCTAAAATTGCTTATTTCTCTTCACTAACTATAAAAGGACTTGAGGATCACCAGCTCAACTGTAAACATCTACAAAGAAAATAACTGAAGTTGGCTGAACAGTTCTCAGTCTTGATGTCTGCGTATCAGAACTAGATGGCCTACTGGAGAATAAACTTAAGAAAAAACAGGTTTCTTGAAACAGTAGTTATGGGTGAAAGGTTACAGATGTGGGATGTACAAGATGTCAGAACAGTGAGCTGAGGGCTACTCCTGTGGTTAAAATCTCAATCTCTGTTTTACTTTATTTAATTACTTGGCATGCATCCTTATGATAAAGACCTGAAACGTCTGGATAGATTCTTTGCTTGCTCTTCTGCTCCATGACTCAAAGAATACAATGGTTGCACAGACGATACAAAACTGACGGCCAGCACTGTAAGCCTTTTTCAGATTATCAGGAATGGAGGCATTGCCAACAAGCAAACAGATAAGCAGGAATACGAAGCGACTGACGAAAACATTACTTGCTCTGTCCCTCTCAAGCTCACAGAACATCTCAGGCAACCAAATTTAACTACCTGAGAGTAATGCATTCCTTCGTCTTGTATTCAGGGTGGGCAGAGAATCAAATTGAAATAAATATGATTCAGAAAATTCCTAGGAATAAGTTTGCTACAGGAAAAATATCGTGCTTGGGTACTTCATAAAGCATCATATACATCTGAATAGCACAGAAACATAGTAACCATCTCCTCAATGACTGTAACTTTAGAAATCTAAGAAATAATTGATTAAGTGAGTTCAGCTGCTTCCAGGCAATAAAATATGAAATAAAATAAATCTCACCCTTGCTGCTTTCATTCATTTGTTTCAACTCACAAAAATCTTCTCCTTGCTGTAACTGAATTCCTATATTATAAGGCAAAAAATCCTTACAGAATAAAATGCAAAAATTTTTCTTTAGCAGGCCAGTCTGGTGCCTCATCGATAATGTTCTCTGCTGTCAACTGGGAGATCGAACTCAGATCACTGGCTTAATCTCTTACTTCACAGATTGCTAGGGGCTTAGAATGGCTGAAAAACAGTATATTTAATCATGAGGACTCAGAGGAGCCAGTGAAAGGCAGTAGGTCAAATAAGTCATCCTTAAGAGCAGAATATAATTCCATTTTCATTGAAAGAATCTGCCATACAAAAGGAGTAGTATTACATGAAAAGAGTTATAAAAATTCTGGGAAAATTAAACATTTGATGCCATTAAAAATCTCTTCTGAATTTTTCAAATATCCTGGTTAACATGTCTCTGGAAAGGTATATTGAAACAAAGAAGAGCAAAAGGGATGATCAAAGAGATGGTATGGCTTCCAGCGTGAGACACAGACTATGACTCCTTATCCTGGGTAAAATTTAGAGAGGAAAAGGTGAAATGAAATGATGATTCTATGTCCTGTAACTTAGGAACTCAGGGCATTCAATGACATTATCAGGTAAGATGTTAGAAAAATAAAAGGAACTTATTAATAATTTTTCACAGAATGCATAGTTACTTTGAGTAATTTGTTGCCCCAGGACATGATGCGAGTCACAAGTATAGAAAATTTTGACAAAAGTTGAGATAAATATAGGAAAACAAATTAAACCAGACCAGTAAGTATAGTGGAACTGCAACTCAGGAAATCCTGAGGTCACTGATTGCTCAAAGCTGAAGTGATACACTTCAGGAAAAATAATACTTTCACTGGTTTTTATACACCTTTTTAAGCATTTGTTACCGGTCTCACTCACAGAAGGGATATTTGAACTAGATGAGCCATTAGCCTAACCCACTTGGTAGTTTTTACGTGACTTGCTCCGCTCTCTCTCCTCATTGTTATTAAGATCACATTATGGAAGATAAAAAATATGCACACTCTTTATTGAAAAGGAAATTAATGATTTCATCGTTACCTGAAACATAGTGACTGCAGTTATCTAGTGCCTAGATGTAGAGTTAGCCTCATCTTTTGACAGGTGCACCACGGTAAGTACTACCTTTGCAGATCAACCCAAAATAAATAAAGATTTTGTTAGTTTTATTTCATCCTGCCCGCCCAGATTTGTGAAATTATTTCCTTAAACACTGAACAGTTCACGTGTTAGCTGCATGTTTACCAAAAGTCACCCACAGTAAAGCAGTTCTATGTTCAATAGCATAAAGGAAATATATTATCAAGTATTTTCTTCAAGCTCAACATATTTCTAGTATCTTAACTGGAAATACAATCTTATCGCATAAACATCAGAAGAAGAAAATCCTGTCTGTGAGGGAAATCAAGGTCCTCTGTATCTTCATTTACATTTTTCAGCCTTTCCCAATTAAAGGGAAAAATCTAAGGGCAGATTTTGAATATCAAACCTTAATTTACACTGGAGTTCTAATAACCCATTATTATACTTGATGCTGAAAAACTGGCTTCATTTAAGGTCACTATGACACATATTACGGCACATTTTAATGAAGCAAGGACTTCTAAAAATGTTTTGAAGCTTACTCATTAATATATTTGTTCTGTAAGGTATCACAGAAGGTCTACAGGAACATTCGCTTTCACATTCTTGATTCGAGTCTAACGAACCAGTGAAAAAGTATTGTTTTGGGGAGGGAAAAAAAAAGCAGCCGTCAGAACATTTTTGGAAACTTAGATTTCCAAAACGTGGATGTATTAGAGGTAGGATATTACTCATTGTGATGAGAACTGTCTGGTTACATAAATGTGACCCAATAGCTTCATTTTCTCTTGTTTTACAGTGCTTCTCTGCTAGAAGTGTACATACGTTATTTGTCTGTTTGTAATTCTCATGTTTATCAAAATTCTAGGGCTATCTTTCTGCTTTAAGAGATATCGATGTATTGTCAGTCACTTTATTTTTATTTCCACCCTCTAATTTTAATTCTATTCTCTGCAATGGTCCTTGAACACATAAACATTCCTTTCCCAAAGATCAGAGTGATACATGAAGAGTAACTTGCTATAAAAATGTAACTTGGAGAAATATTCAGACTTTTCAGTGTATGTCATATTTAGTCAGTTGAAGAATTTTCCATCTGGGTAACATTGTAGACAATGTTTTCCTATGTTTGACATCAGAAAACAGATGATCAGTATTCTATCTAAAGTACAAGCTGCAATTTAAATTTTAAGCACACTGACTAAATTTAATGTGTTCACAAAAATAATGCAGTTCATGCATTGCTAACTGCATGGTGCACCAAACTTTGACTAGACTTTTCTAGGAGTCTATTATTATTTAGTCATATAGATGCACAATTTAGAGTATTTTCTAAATTTAATTCAAACTCTAATCTGCACTACTTTTTACAGGTTCAGGGAGCGAAGGTATCTTCTGAAATTTCTCATTTTCTAGTTACCAGTACCTTCCCTATGGGACTAAGATCCTCATGTATAAACACGTGAAAGAAATGGAAAGATTCATGTTTCAGATGTACTATTACTGTGTTCTGAGAAACCAACACATTTCTTTACCTTCCTGCTAAAGTTTTGGTAACACAACAGTGAAGTCCATTTGAGCTATTTATGAAAGATCCCCTAATCATTTAACAAACTGATGGCATAAAACGGGAGAATAAAGTTGGTACGGAGTCAATTGGTTAATTAACCAATAATCAAGTGATGTCCTTCTATCAATGCTTTTAATGTAGAAAATACTGAGCTGATCTTTTTAAATACCTGTTTTGAAATTAATTTCCATCTGTTTCCTAAAACTGCGGGAGACCTCCAAATCACACTTACAGGAATATATTCACGTTCTTTTTTTTATGCCTTCCTTTATTTTGGCACATAGTAATTAGTCATCCAATACATTCTATGTTTCTCCAGAAAGCTGCCTAAATTTTTTTCTTCAAAAAATTTTCTTTTATTTGCTTTTGGTACGTACGTATGTCCAAGTTAAAAATAAAAGAAATATGTAGTAATCACAAAGCTGCAAATAAATGGACTGTTGTCCAATTTAACAAGTGGTTAACAAGCTACCAGAGCAGAAAGCAAGACTGAAAAATACCTCTGAACTACAGAAAAAGATAAAGAAATTATACAGGTCACAAAGCAGCAACGGCAAAAAAAAAATCAAAGCAAAACAAAACAAAACAAGCAAACAAACAAAAAATTAATGAGCTGCAACAGAATTATAACAATGAATGCTGTATTTTGGCAAGAGGATGCTAAAAACAGAAACAAGTTCATCATGAAGTCTTTCTAATTTCTTGAACCAGAGAGTGTAAGCAGTTTCACTTCATATGCCTGGAATCAATCTATTTACTTGATTCCACTTAACCTGCAGTGAGCCAGCGGCTTGCTTACAATGCTTTCATTTGCTCAGGCTCAAATCTTAGAGTTGTGCCTGCAATTTCCTTTTTGGGGCTTCTGGCGGGGAAAGCCTTTAGAATCAAATCACTGGGTTATGACCTTATTCTGAAAAAGACTGTTTTGCTGTGCATGGTAAGAATTTGAGATAAGCCAGTGATGGTGTCAGTAGGTGAGAATGAGCAAGGCTAGAAATGATGTAAAGTCGGCAAAAACACTTTAAATCCTGCCCTCCTAAAATGTGAGGTCTTAAGAAGAAGAGAGAGCCACAAAACAGGAATAGGAAAACAATTTCTTCTTCTCCATCTCCCAATTACATTAACACAAAACTGCTTTACCACAGCTTCTTTTGGCAAATGCACAACTTATAGAGTTTAGTGGAAAAAAAATCATAAATCACAGATTAAAGAGTATTTAAGGGAGGGTACACTTATTAACAAATTAAGGTAGAAAAAAAGAAAAACATACATCTAGGAAAACAGATATTTTAATATAGTTACCTTTTTCTTTGAGGAGTCAAAAAGCAGAATGATTTCTTACCTCCTTGCAGTTTTGCTACCATAGTTTATTTATTTTTTAGCACAAATTTTCTAGCAAAGAATGCAAAAATAACAAACGGAGAAGGTAAATATCACTACCGACATCTTACCTATTCCCTTCCCTTATTTCCTAGCATTTGCCACTGTTAAAAAAGGTAAGTGAGGATACCAAATGAGAAATACCATTTACATATAACAGTTAAAATACTGTGCTGGCCTGTATTTCGTGTTGAACAGTCATAGGGAAATATATTCCAACTGATTTTTAAGGAAATATCTGTATCTAAGTAGCTTTGGTTATTCTGAAAATTACAGAAGAGCAATACTTAGGGAACTGGGTACTTTTGCATATATGTATGTTCACTTTAGCCCAACAATAACTTCAAAGTGGCTTAATTAGGCTCAGTGATGTAGGTACGCAATCAGTTCTGTCTTAAGAAATTTCAGGAGAAAGTTACATCACATAAGCATACTTCCCTGGATTAAGTAATATGGTGGCGAATGGAAAACTCAGTTATGTATAACCTCTTGCACAATGTTTTTTTTTTCTGTTTAGCAGCTTTATTCAGCCAAAAAGTCAAAGCAATACTATATCTTACTTACCTTACACTGAAATGAGTAATTTTATTTTATTTTATCTTGGCTTTACTTGCAGTTCCATCTCACTTCCTTTCCAGAACATAACTGGCAAAAGTGCCAGATGACATGGATGCTCAGTGCTAGAACTGCATGCTTTTTTTGTACTCATGTGATGTTGCAGTAGTGCTGCAACCCCTCGCTGCAGATGTAGGTATAATATAGAGAATAACAGCTACATTTTGATTGCTGTGAGCAAACTGTGTAGCGTGCATTTTTCTACAGCAGAAGTGACTGAGCAGTAGAGAAGAAAGTTACTTGTTGCCTTATAATAGCTGTTCCATCTTGGGTCACTGTAAATCACTTCTGAGAAGGTAAAAAAGAGGAAGAGACTGTGTTACTCCAAGGAAGTCTCTCTGGAGAAGAAGATTCTCTTCTGCAGCTGAGAGCAGGGTAGGAAGAAGCCTGCACCATGACTGCAAACATAGACACCCCTAGTCCTGTCCCTCCTTGCCCTCCTCTCTGCCCACCCCAAAAAAGCAAAGGAACTGCTTGCCTAAATTCAGTTCTCTGAGGTGATGAAAAGATCTGTGAGAGTTTCATCAAATTCAGGAAACCACCCTTCTAGAACAGATGTGTTTTCAAACCGTTACTTTAACTTGTTTTGATGTGTAGATTTGAGCTTTATCTATTTTAAGCTCACATTGTTCTAATTTGGTGTTTTATGTTCTAATAAGATGGCTTTAGACAAAAAAATCCTTTGGCATTTTTGGAGTGTTCTCTCTTAAAGAAAAGGAAAGCAGCCTTTTCCTCTGCAGGTTGTGGCCTACTTGGGGACCTATCAAGTGTCTATAGCTGGCTAAAGGTTCTTTTTTCAGTACCATTTATGTGGTACAGTTCTCCAGTTATAGCGAACTACTATACGCTTATTGATTTCAGTAGAGCATTAAACACCACCTAGTAGTGTTTTCCCTTTTCTATAAATATACAGAAATAAACTTCATAATGGTGTAAGTAAGTCTACGCAAAGGAACTGCTAATTGATTTACCGCATTAGTCTGTAAACCTTCATAGCTAAATGAATACTAAGGTGGTCAATGAGGGAACAGAGTTAATTTTAACCTATAGAACAGTCCATGGGACAAAAATTTTCATTTCTCCCAAGTCTCATTGCAGAAATCAGACACAACAGTTTCAAGATAAGCAGAACTTCTGCTTGCCTGGGGCTAATAATCAAGTCCAGGTGGCCAAGTTATGCCAGCAGAATACAGTTTGGAAAACACATTAAGTGAAATGACACACTAATGCTAGAAAGCAAATGACATAATATTTCCTAGCATTTTCCAATAACATTTAATAAACACTTTCTTGTTTACAGGGGTATTTCTACAAAGGATCCCAGGAGGGAAGTAATCTTCTCTTTCAGGCCACAAAACAAATACAGCAACATTTGTCATGGACTAAAATAATCCTTGTACGTCAACAGTACACAAAAAGAGAGTTCTAAAGTAGGGGATGTAAACAGCAACAGATCTCTGGAATAGCTGACTAAAAAAAAAAACATAAAAACAGTTTAAAAAATAGTTTCATCTTCTCTGATGCAAGGAATGCAAAGAAGACAAGGTATGCTTTTATGTAGTAGTAAAAGCAAAAAAACCTGTCAATGCTAGAGAGTTTCTCAGTGAACGAGGACATCAAGCCCTTAAAATATTTGTTTCAGCATATTTTCGTGTTTGCTCAGTTCAGAAGATAATGGCACTTGGGCTATTTGGAACACGCGCTGTGCTAAAGAGAAAAGCAGGAGATTACTGTGAATGCAAAAGGGCTCGCAATTCCTGAGCCACTCCCACTCTATGAGCACCTATTCAGCCTGCTGACATACTCGCTTAGATCTCCTTGGAGAATGCACTGTAGAAAGCAGAGCAGAAGATTCAGATAACCTTGTTCAGTCACAAATAGTGACATACAAATGACAGATTTAACAGAAAAGTGCATCAATTAAACCTCTTCCAAATCAGGTTGACTCCTACTCACATTTAGATATCTGAGGAAAGAGGTCTTCTTTTCATCTCTGCTTCAACATTTGATGCTGTTAAAGACAGACAAGTAGCAATCCATCTGGAAATGAAGTCAGTTTTTCCAGTACTAGAGGATTCATTGCATTGCACACCTTTTAAGTAATGTGTCCAGAGGATGTAGAGAAAAGACAGAAAGCTCTGTCTCAGAAACCACATCTATGTCCTTTGTCTTGTAACCATTTAGAAAATCTTTTCTTCCTGATCTTTAGTATTATTGGGTTTCTCAAGACAAAATTCTTAGTAAGTCTAATGGAAAAAGCCAAACTGAAAAAATGACTATACATAAAAAATAAACATAAATACAGCAAACATCCCATTCATGATCAATCTATCCTAAAAAATTATTTAACAATATTTAACAAAAAATTATTTTAAATAATTTTTGAGCTAGGGTATTCATCTTATTTTTAATCTTATTTTCATCTTATTTTTCATCTTATTTTTAATTAATGACCTAAATGGTGGGTTGTACTGTCTCAAAGTTTTTCAAAAGATCTATTTCATTCACTGAAGTCACTTACCTTCTCAGGTAATGGGAAGACTTCTACCATGTTTTTAGGGGAAAAATGTGATAATTCTAGCAGTTTTCAGTAGGAAGATCTGGTTAAGAGCTGAGTAGTAATTACAAAAAAAATCACATTGGGATGCTGTGACAGAACCCTTTGTCTGTGGCACAGACTGTGAATTTAAACTGCTCCATTTAAAACTTTAATTTAATGTAAAGTCAGGACATTCTTCCCTTCAAGTCAATGATAAAAAGATGGGAGGGAAGCAATTATCACTTCGTACAATTTAGGAAACTGTATATTGGAATATTTTGGAAGTAAGGCCTAAGTAAATGGAGCGGGCATGTGAGGAATGAATTTATTTCTAAATATAGATCTCCTTCTCGACTATGTTGCACAGTACTCTTCCTCAGTTCTTAGTAATTTACAGATGAACCTCTGTGAATGGTCTGAACAAAAAGCACATCATAACATGGATATTTTTATGCATGGAAAGATCACAGTTCAACTCACAGGAAAACAAGTATGTTTGAGGCAGGAAGCACGCATTGAGTTACACTAGCTGAAGGAGTTGCGCTTTGACTTTGCAAAGAATCCAGTATGTCCTGAGATAGACTACTTCTGATTACTCACCTGCATCCTCAAATGTGACCTACAGCAGGCTGTCAATGGAACATCTGACACAGAACTGGAAGCACTGGGAGTCTGTGCTCTAGCTAGGGCTGAGCTCCCAGTTCCTCATTTAGTATCTCTAAAGCCTCATACCTTCTAGTCTCCAGCACTACAGAAGGAAATCCTCGGAGCCAGATGCTTCAGGTAACTCCTTAGACTATCCAACAGTTTGCAGTTTATGGAAGTACTGACTCAGAATTTCTAACTGATGAATTTCTTCAGAACCAGCCCACTCCGGTTTCGAGAAGCCATGGTGAGTTTCTAATGGCAGTAATCTCAAAATAGTCGATTCCAGTAACCATCAGATTTTCTTTTTAATGTTCCAAATTAAGATAAAAAAAATCAAAATTTTGATTATTTTTCACAGTTGCAGAACCCATTTCCCAAGCAGCTCAACCTAAAAGTTATTGATGAAAAGTACTGCGCAAACAAACTAACTTCTCAGCTCATAGTTGGTTTATTCTGCATTATTTATCACTTTGTGATATTGCAGGTTTTTTTATATGTGCTGCTTCCAGGAACCAGAAGATATCTGGAATAGTCTGCATTTTTCACACTTGTCTCAAAGGGGAACTGTTCAGACCAAAACTTTACATAGGAAATACAGGCATAACCTATGTGGTAAACTACAGTATCAAAGACAGAAGGAAACCACATGAATTTGTATACAATGTGCTCAGATTATTTTCTATATCTGGACACAGAAATGTTTCAGCAACTCATAATTATTAATTATTTCACAAGGAAAATCTTTCTGAATAGCAACTTCTCAAGGAGACCAGGGGAGGCTGTATCAAGCTAATTCATTTGTATCTTACAGGACATCTCCAAAGATGGTATTAAAATTGAACAGTAAAGTGATATTATAATCACTGCAAAGGAGCTCTGAGTCCAGAAGCATTTTTGAATGTGAGCCAGAGGAAGAAAAGCAATAAAGATATGGGGGAGAAAACCCAGCCCAGAAGAGAAAAATTTTTCATTTAGAGGTATAAAAGGCCGATGGAATTAGTCTTTCAAGTCCAAACAGGAAAACTTTTCACTTGAGTGAACGACTTAAGATCACGGCCAAATGTCTATGTTAGAAATACAAAGTGTGTTGGACAACTTTCTCTTTACTGCAGATGCCCTTATTGAACTCCAGTTCAGAAGAACATATCCTTTTACCTTATCAAGAATCCACACCAATTCAAGGACTCAGGGAAATCATTTCTGGTTACAGGCGAGCAGAGCAATTGCCGCCTTGAAGCTGTTGAAAACTACTGAGCTTGAACTCAATAGCAGTGTTTTTCTTTTTCCGCTTTCTGATTTGGATCCATGCTTTGCACAAACAAAGCACACAAAACACTGGCACACAAGAACACACAGTCTCAAGATGAGCAACTATATTGTGCTTGAAATTTGCATTTGTCTGCCAATATACACATATATCTTGGCAAGCCAGAAAGCATGATTTTATAGAATTTATTACATTTTCATTAGAAGTTTAATGTTTGTAAGTCAACTGCTCTTTTCTCCTAGTAAATGCTGAGAGGTCATTTCAAAAGCAAGCTGCAGCGAAAAAAGTAATTATATTATTTATTTCTTCAAAGTTGAAAAAATACGCATATATTCCATTGGAATATTACTACACTGTTAAACACATGAAGCTGGGAAATCAGTAAGATGTAACACAATGAGCTAAGGTACAGGCATTTTCTCAGATGTTACTGCGAGAGGTAAACGCGTCTGAGAAACAAATACTAACTTCTCATTACATTCTGCAAAACTATTAAAGCTTCAATTCAATATCAGCACACCAATAAGAAAAAAAATGAAGCAAGTAACTTCTTCCTTTAAAAGAGAGAATTTTTGATTACCTTTTCTTCCCTCATCATGATTTCGGAACATATATTCTCATCAACTCCACGATTTTGAGATTCATACCTTACATCATGTCTGGTATCGATTGTAGATTTAGCTTAACAGTTTTTCAGCTAGCAGCTGTTACAATCAAAACTGTACTGAGCTAGAGGGGAACGCATGAGGCAAGATGATAATCGGGATTATGTGATTTCAAAGATTCAGTATCTCCCAAACTATCAGGGCTATAAAGTCTGCTGCTGTCACCAATGGAAAGCTAAAGCCAATCCCAGCTTTTCAGTTGGTGTATTTTTATTTTTAACTCTAGAATTGCTCAGAAAACATTATCTAATAGTATTATCTAACAGTGCTGAGCCAGCATTTGTTTTACTGAAAACAAATGATCTCTGTGCTGCAACAGCAATTAATTCGCAGAATGGGTTCAAAACTCAAATACTTCCTCATATGAATTAGTTCAACTTTATAATATACAATTACTGGCATAATTACAGCAAAACAGAATTACAGTCTGACTACAGATAAGGAAACAACACAACTTTTAAGGATTGCTGTTTTGTCCTGTTTTCTGTTTATCACTAACCTATGGAAGATACATATTTAGATGACAAATTATCTCTCATTTTGCACTAGCTTAATGTTGTGACCTAACATATTGAGGATACTGCCAAAATCTGAAAATCTTTCATTTGCTGTTACACTGCTAAAAACTACCAGTACTCTAGGACAGCATAAACGGTTCAAAGTGCCAGTCATTTGCCATGTTAATTGGAATTTCAAGAACTTAGGCATTTCAGGAAGTTTAATACTTTAATTACTGTCACCATTTATGATATATTGTGGAGGGGGGTTAACCTCTCATGTCCCAGAGTAAATTTTGATGGAAGGACTGTCATAGAAAAATATTTCTAGGCTATCTGGAAAGCATTGCAATGCAGTGTGTTGTCACACTTAGAAACAGTGTGACTACTGTCACAACAGACAGACTATTACTAGCTCTAGTAGAAAGTACCTCTGAAAAGGAGGCAAATCTCCTTGCTCAGCCTGGCACACTGCAAATAATGATAGTTGGGAAGGACACATTGAGCTCGAGCCCTAAGACTAAACATTGAACTTTTAAAATAAACATAGCAAGATCCTCATTGACTGACAACTGTAAGAATTTCTAGAAAAAATCTGAACTGTCTTAAGTAACAGAATCCAAAACAGTAATTCCTTGATTTATTAGAAAAAATGAGGTAGCAGTCCTTCTTTTCAGCCTTGGCCAAACACAACACAGGGGATAGAAAAGGAGAAATAGCAGGAGATAAATAAAATCTCCGAGTCTTCGTAAAAACAAAACACATCACACCATTACAGCTGTATCCCCGGCATAATGCTAGAAGAGGACTATGTACAGGTTGCATAATGAATTTACCATAATCAGTTTTTGGTTCCTGAACACAGATTAAGCAACACTTTAAATTCTTTCCTTCCAGAGACCATAGACCGGAACCTGCTTCACGTAAGGGGAGCTTCTCCCATGATTTGCGTCTATATTACAAAAAATATTTACTAACAATCACTTTTTATTATGGAGTGCTGTGTTAGGGGAAGGAATTTTATTTAAAGTCACTAGCATGGATTGTGCTGTTTCACCTTGAGATCTGCTCGCACTACTGAAGTATTCATTTTCTATATATTTTTCCCTCTTTAATGAGCGATTGCATAATAACCTTACAGCAATGTCACAGCTCTGACACTAACAACATACGATGCTGTAGTTCTCTAGTACACGATAAAAAGAAAGGAAAGGAGTGAATAAAGCAATAATGAAATCCTATTTACTGCTACTGTTAAATACACGCTCTCCATCTGCCTTACTAAAATTTCCTTAGCTATAAACAATCATCTGTCAAGTTATTTCTTTTTCAGTCACATATGAAAAACATGAACATGGGAGAAAAAACAAGGCTGAAATGAACTAGCATTCAGCATAGCTCAGTTTCTGCAGTTTCGGGAAGTAGCAGCATTGATTATTCTTCTGAAAGAAACACCAACTCAAAACTTGTTGAAAGTAAGATAACGTCAAAATACGTTCACTAGAATGTGCCCCAGGATAAGGAACATCTATCCTTTTGGTTTGTGATATCTATATATGAACATAGGTACATTTTCCGGTTTTAGTGCTGTTTTTTTCTCTTTTTACCATATTTCACCCTGAGTCACACCTCAGATATTTTCTTGCTAACAGTCTCAATGCTGATGCATTTCACATTGGGAAATGTAATCGCCTTTCTGGGATTTTAATACATTCATTTACTAACATACCTACTAAAAATTATCATAATGGATGAACTGTGGGTAAATGATCCAAGACAGATTTAATCTAATTTATCTACTAAATCACTTTAATTGGTTTTGGACTGTCATCTGTTACTTCCACTTTTTTAAAACAAAAAGGAACAAAAACTCTAATTTGAAAAAAGGTCCCATTTTCCTGAAGCCAAATAACCTCCCACAAAATTCAAAAAAGAAATCATCAGACCAGTAGTTTTGTTCAGTGCTGCACCTCAAGAAAAGAGCTCACAGAAAAATAAAGTGCCAGTAGTACACAGCTTCCAGTTTACAACTTTGGTGATAAGACACAAACTAAAAAGCATCTGTCATACTGAAAAGTGCTCTCAACCTTTTTTTAATCATCTAACGGCTAGCAGTCTCAGGAGCAATTGAGCAGTTTGGTTTAGATTGATTTAAATTCATATTTATTTCAATGTATGTTTATAAACATTCAAGTTGTCATTTGTTTTTTTCTCTACGTTGCTTATTGATGCCTGATACAGTAGTATATAGCCAAAGACATGAGTTTGTGAGAACATAAAGCTAAATATGATAATGACTGCTACCACAAAGTGTGGACAGCTGTTATTAACACTTTATATAATCATAAAAATGTACTTGGTATCTTCTTGTATCTTGGACGAACAGAATGAAAAAACATTTAAAATTCTTTTCTTTTATGCATAGCTTGTAAATAAACAACAAATGTTAAAACCTTCATTATATATAGTGTGTTCTTCTGTTCCTAAGCAGCAACTGCTTTTAAGGAAGCTTCATACTGATTTTAAAGAATGAACTATGGAAAGTAAAGCCATTATTTCAAGAGTAAAGCATTCGCAAAATTATACGCACATATGAAACGAATTTGTAAACATTACTAGTAGTACTAGGAACACAAAGTAGCGTTCTTGCACGGAAGTTGCGCTAGCTACCACTAGCTTTGGTAGAATTATTTGTCTAAAATTTTTACTGATACAGAAAATAAGAGGAACAATAGATAGAAAATAATCAAATAAACACAATCTGAAAGTGGTTCTCCCCTAACCACTTCAGTCCTACAGGCTGACATATATGCTTCTTAATCTGTGGGAAATTTTCATTTATATTAACAACTGTGTGCCTAACGAAGACGTCTCATTTTTATTCCTTGGTAACATGTGAATATATGTGCTATTATGGCACACAAGGGAACAGAGATTATGGTGACAGAACTGATACCAGTGCTGTAAAAAAAATGTATTGCCTAGTCTTTAATTAGATTCACGTATTTGTGCAAGGACGTTATCTGGAGCCGGAATATGTTAGTTCTTCCTTGCCTATGTTTATGCATTAAACAAAGCAAAAAGTCCTGAGACAAAAAAAAAAGTCCTGATGGCCCTAGAAAATAAATAATAAATTAACAGACTGTTCTCCTCAATCAGAGTAGCAATCCTTCTGTTTTCCTGGCAGCGGCTGGGAAGGGACAGTGCAACAGTTTGTGCAGGTCATGGGATTAAAGCTCTAGGAGAAGGAATGTCAGAACGGAGCATTCTTCCAGACTGGAAAGTATGAAACAGGGATCTGAAATATCATAATCTCAGGTATGAGAGATCTGGGGTCAGAAACGTCAAGGCAGCCAGCCTGTTCTCAAGTGTTGACCCTTCCAACTATGACTTGCACCCGGGGGCAGATATACACAAACACAAAAACGCCTCTTTTCCCCATCCTCATTTATTTTTGCTGCTAGAAACAGAGCAGCCAATAACTTAGATGAAACTACCTATAAGCCAAGCTGTCATACAAGGTAAAATCCCAGTGCCGTAAGAATCAATAGCCCAGTTATAATCCAGGGCAGGGCAGTGTTTATGGTAGGGACTAAGAGAGAATGCCACAGTAGAGTGAAAGAATATGGTCCTGCATGTAGTCCTGCTTCTGAAGAATACTCTCCCAGCCTCCAATAATTTGCAACCCATGGAATTCAGAAGCCAAAGATTTTCTCTTTGTATTTAATACTTTTTGATGAATTTTTGCCCCATGAATTTACACATGTAGCTTTTTGAACCCATGTAATTTTTAGAATCCACAACATCCTGCTAAAAAGAGTTCCACAGCATCATTATATATTATGTGAAGAATGCAAGCAGAACAATCCCCAATGATTTCAATCACGATGAGGGTTTTTTCCCCTCCAGCTGTGAATTCAGGCACATGCTACTGCTTTCAACAGGTGACATCTAGGTATACATAATATATAGTGCTTTAAACAAGATAAAACAAATCACAAGTTGACTTCTCTAATATGTTGAAGGAAGTAGCTAAAATGTACATTCCTGTACCACCTAAAAGTTATGGGAAAAATTCCAATGACTACAATTCCTCGGACATTCTATTAGCAGTCCTGAATTCCACACGAAGAAATTACTTCCGAAAATGAAAGTACTTTTTTTCTGAAGAACTTCCTGTTAATTTTAGAGTCTGAAAATTTTATATCTGAAGAAAATCTGCTGTAGGTTTCAGCACGTACACTGAGAATAATGCAAGCAAGCAACTGATTCTATTTCAGAGTACAAACGAAAAATATTTGTGAGTAAAGATTGCACAGGCATAACAAAAACATAGCAAACTACCACGCTTAATGTCAAAAGGCATGAAAGAAAAATGTTTTCCATTAAGAAACTAGTTTGCACATGCATAAAATTATTGGGATAACTCAAGAAGCTCTAAGCCCTCTGTGCAGTATGCACGGTTATGTCACATGCTAAGTTATTCCATAACCCTCCTGTCCATATAGGAACATGTCTCTCAATAAGCAGCTGTCCACAGGCTATTTAATCTTTATTATCTTTCAGAACAAACACACAGGATTACACTGCAACTACTGCTGACTATATATAATGGCAGCATGCTTTCAGCATGAAAATGAACAAACCCAGGACATGAGAATCTCCTATTTCCATAAAGGAAAAATGGCACAAGCACTGGCATCAGAACAGCGGTTCACAGGAGCTGAAAGATTTCTGTTTTGTTTGGGCTTTATTACCATGGGAAGACTGGCACTCACAATTAGCCAGAATTTCCCAGAAATGAAAATGAAGCAGCAGCTGCATCACCATGGGATAAACTAAGCCTGCTGTATTTTGCAGCATGAATTAGGGTGCCAACAAAAAGCAAGGGCAGAGCAATTAGGAAAGGTGATTTTGTAAGTTAGGCGATACCTAAGAGAAAGGAGTCTGGTTATGTAAAATTGTTATGAGGTACTTGTGATTGTCCTACATTTTTTGCCCTAAGTTAATAACCTTATGTTTAAGCAGTAATTTAATAGTTGTCCTTAGATGACCCCCAGGCACGTTCAGCAACTTTTTTCCTTTTTAACATTTCTGTATGTCTGATGTCTTTAGAGAGCACCCGAGCTAGGGAAAATCCTTTTTTCCTGTACCTCGGCCTCTATTCATAATTGAGTGTCAGATAAAAGTAATAATGAAAAAAAAACCTGCTGCTGTTGTTGCCTTAGGGCAATGCTGTAGCCTCAACTAAATAGGGCCTCATTATCAAATTTCCTTTTTATTACTTATTATTAGTGCTAAAAGAACCCACATAATTTATGAATTACATGCAGATCCTAGCTAGCTAGCCAAAATTCAAATGAAATAGATTAGCACTTTCATACAACGCAAGTTTATCATTTCTCTGCCATGAAACAACAGCCAATACTCTAATTATGCTCTTAAATAAGAATTATCTTCATTTTACAGAGCAAAATCAATGTTCATATTCAGGTGTTTATGATCATACACAGTATTGAGAAAATCACTGCTCCACCTCCAGCAGTGGCCCAACAGGCTCAAACACAGCACACTAGTGTGAGGATGAGAATCCAAACTCTGGTCTTGGCTTCAGTCTTTGAGCTTGACTTTCTGCAGTAGCCTGCCGTATGGCTGGCCCTGGGTAAGCTTGGTTTACCCTCGGACAGCTCCCCTGGCACTAACCTACTCGCAGCACCACCGCTGCCAGCCTGTGAAGAACCTTCCAGAAGGGCAGCCTGCCACAGCCTGGGACCGTGGCAGCCAGTCATCGAGCACCACGGGGAACTTGAGCCAATCAGAACCGGGTTCCCGCTCCGACAGCCTATCACCGACGGGGCCCGTCGGAGCGCTTGGGCGAGTTTCCAGCGGCAGGACTCTCCCTCCCGCCCGGGGGCCAGGCTGCCTGAGGGCTCTGGCGGCGGGGAGGGACATGCGGCCCGCCCGGCCCCTGCCGCGCTGCCGGCCCTGCCGCGGGCTGGGGAGCGCCCCTGAGGAGCCCTTATTCGGCCTCCGCGGCGGGGCGGGGAGCGCCCCTGAGGAGCCGTTACGCGGCCCCCCTGCCGCAGGGCGGGGAACTCGTGTCACTAGTTAATGCTTAATATAACTGTGACTGTAACTGCTCCTGTATCCGAGCCCGTTTAGTGTCCACGCTGTCAATTCAGTTTTGGACTGCAACACTTTCATATCTTGCTTTAGACACAGACTGTTTATAGCTGTCCCAAGAGAATACTGTTAGCAAAAGACTTCCTAAAAGTTATGAAATGATTATTTATACTGCGCTTATTATATTAAGCTTTAACAAATCCAAATTTATTGCAGAGAATGCTTTCAATGGAGCTCGTGAACAGAGAACAGCACGGCTCCAGGACAGATCCTCTGCGTTTGGACAAAAGGAGAGTCACAGCAAGTTGTCTCCAAGCTCACACAACGCAAGCTTGAGTCCAGCTTTAAAGACACTGCACAGACATACCCATATGCCATGTACACTATTGTCAAATGAATTCATTTTAACTAGGGATAGCAATTTAGAATGTATTGCAGTATTTTCAGAGGTTTAATCTATTTTTAATATTTTAAAATGGAATTTGTCTCCCATGCTTTTTCTGTAATTTTTTTATAAAGATCTCTCACAATTATTCTTGCGTTACGTTGTTCAAGAGAGATCTCCATGGCAGAAAACTCTGGTCTAGATCTTAACATTGGAAGTCCAGCATCTCCTGAAATACCATTCAATGTCTTGCGCTCTTGCAGTTAAGGCACATTTCAACCAGCGTTTGCTGGTTCGGTAATTAGATCTGAAATGTATGTTTGTATGTATAAACAGGTAAATAAGTATCTTCACTGCCCCCTTTATGAGTTATAATATCCATGAAAGATATGCTTATGTTGATTTAAGACCATACCTTTTCATATTTACTGAATTCGTTTAGTGTCTAAATGTTCGGTCCAAAATATTTCTTCCTATTTTTCTTGAAGTATATCGAAATATTTTTACATTATTTTTCTCTAGTTCCATCTAGATCTATTTACAGTATGAGATACATACTATACATTGAAGCTACTACAGTATCTTTCTTATTTTGCACGTAGAGAAAAGCCTCACTTTTTAAACTGTATTTTGGGCATCAATACAGGTATTTGTAGACAATAACTTGCTGTCTCCTAAGTTTTCTTTCCCCAGTATTTCTTGCTATCTTATTTTCAATTTTCAGCTGTTACTTTTGGCTACAGTTCAAATGCACTAAATGTAATAATAACTGAAAGCACTTTCAGAGATGGTTCCCAGGTGAGCTTTTAAAATAGTTTTTATAATTTCTCACAACTTTTAACACAAACTAAAAGGCCCCCAATATTTGTTGAAAACTATCCCGTTTTTCATTTTTACTTTGACTGTATTGAGTAAACTTTGAGTCTGCAGACTCCATGGTTTTGCAAAAATACAAACTGATGTTTTGTATTTAATTTTTTTACATTGTCTTTTGATATTGCTTGAGGAAAATAAAGACTAGCTCCTAAGCCTGTGACCATGCATCGCTGTGATAAAATAGTTGAAAGATCCTTTGTTGGCCCTAGCACAGAAGACACAAGACTATTAGTGTATTAGACCATTTGAGTATGTACTGCCATAAAGTAAAGACACTTGACCTGAAATCTTGCATTTATTCTGTAGGAACTGTATTGCAATCTTAGGAAATAGACTGATCTGACACTCTTAATTGTCAACCTGGAAATGGTGATTTATCCTCTATTTAAAAGTCTCATCACTGTCAAAGGTCATCTGAGGGACAGTCAAATTTTTCTACGTCAGAAACTTCTGTTTGGCTGTCCAAGTACAACATTATGGATAGAATTTTTCTGAAAATTGAGATTAGTTTTATTGGACTAAATTTGTTAGAACCAAGCTGTAAAGTATGCTTTCAGCAGGGCTTAATAAGCAGACTTAAGTGCTGCTTTCACTCCTATGTTTCCATTGATTGAATTAGAACTTTGTTGCTAACTAAAGAGGGTTGGCAAACCCAAGCCCTATGAATTCATTTAAGCTGAAATGTTTATTTTAGGAATGTTTACTGTTTGAACAGTTCTTTTCTGTTATATGTTTGCTATGTTGAAAGTGCCTTCACAAATGGGGAACTTACATTTTTTTTCCAATTTTCTGACTAATAGTACTTCAACATTCTGTTAACAAAACAGTACAACATACAAAATAATACAATTGTGCCACTACCATTACACTACTAGGAAAAAGAAACACTGATTTATCACCCAATGAGAACAGTGGAAGACTACAGCATTGCTGCTCATGTCCCAGGCAGATACTATCCTTCTATATTAGAAGGATAATTGCTTCAATGCAGTAAAACAAATTGCTAAAGTTACAGTCAATATTTTTGCAGAAAGTGCATATATTTCAGCATTCTATTAAAATAAAACCAAAATGTTGATGCACAATTAATATATTAACAAATCATTTTCATAAAAAAGATACCAAAAGGACTTATGTTATTACAAGAGACATTTGCATATAACATCAAAAAAGGAAAGGGAATCTGTGGGAGTACATAAATATTAGCTATGTAAGAATTATATGACCAAATCTAACCAAGAATCTTCTCTTAGACTGTGAGAAAAGAATAATTATAAAAATAATTGTCACATTATCATGTGGGATGGTATTCATTCTGACTTATTTATGCTCCTGATTTTATCCTAAACTTTAGGCACATATAAGACAGTATTCCTAAAGGAGGGAATTTATCTTACCCACCTTAAGCATATAAAGCTTAACTGCCTTTTGAACTGGCCAGTTTCTTCTCACTGACTATGAGTGGCCTAGGCTTTGATGGTAACTCTCAGTTTACCACCTAAAGTTAGGTGAATAAATCCCATCCGAAGTACGTTGGCTTCTTACGGAGTCAACAGAGAACAATCCAAAATGAGAGTTATGTTTCTTAAATATGCTGAACTTACATACACAGTATTTTTGTAAACTTGAAGTGTTTCTAGTCATGCATTACGTATACATCAGGGTACATCAGGAGAATGAGTGTTCTGACACTGACAAATTTCTTACCCTTAGCAGAATCAATTAGGTCAGATTTTTCAAACTACAAATTTTCTACTGAACTTTAAACACCAAGTGTGGTGTTTATGCAGACCAATGCTTGGTCTATACATATGTGAAAATACAGCATTTTTATATACATTTTAAAAAGCACTGTTATGGCTTTGTATTTTACCCACAGGTTTTATAGAGAATTTTCAGGATTTACGCTGGAAAGTGAGGATGACCGGCTCTGGCATACCATGATCTTTGTATCTTACTGCTCTCCTAAATTTATGCCTTACACTACAGAAGATAAAAATACTGTAGGAAAGTCCATTAGTTTAGGAAGGTAAAAAATGTATTGAAGACAAACTACTGGAAATCTTCTACAATTAGCATTTCCATTTGCTGTTTTTGCAGTCACATTTTTAATAATGCTTTCCTGACGCCTTCCCTGAAAAACATAATCACAGTGTTTAATTATACAAATTCTGTGCTTTTTAACTGAGATGGCTGATATACATAGTACGAATCATGGTACATGCTGTTTTATGTATTGGTAATATTTCATCCGATGGAGGAAAAAGACTGAATTACTTTTAGTAGTTTATACTTTTAATGAGACAGAAAAAAGAAACAAAGGACATATAGAAGAACGTTCTAAAATACCATATTTTGCTTAAAAATCATTCCATTGAAAATGAAACATTTTTCAAAGTGCAAATAGTTTCAAAGTGCTACCCACTTAAAAATATGTACAGTTCAAATGTCACCCTTTTGCAGTGAAAACCACAAAGAGATTGGTGTTTAGGATGCACCTTTGTGATTGGTACTACAAAATCTCAGTATAATTTATATTAATACTAGCTACTATACTACTATACTACTACTACTGCTACTAAGTGTAGCAGATAACAGAAAGGTAGGTTTCTTCTCCCTACAGTCTTCGAATACCCTTCAAAGGTATTGTCTCTTTGAAATTAGAAAACTTTGGAAATTATTTTCTAAACACCAAAGACATTTCATTCACGGTTTTTACTTGCTTTAGATAATTCAGTACCCAATCCAAATGCCCCTTGTCAGATGTGCTGATGCAGAAGATGAAATAGAAATACAACTGATTAAGATACCTATTGCTTTCCACCCATCCTTCTAGGCTATATCTTATAAGGTTCCAGAAAAAATGCTCTACAAAAGGAGTATTATGAAAGATTGATCTAATGTAGCTTTTGACCAATATGTCAAAAGTTGTTCTCATAAAGGAGAGGGATGTTATTCATGGAATTCAGTGGAGAAGAGTTTCTGGTGCTAATACTATGGATGAAATCTGCATTGGCCGAATTGGCTCTAAAGTCTTTCTTTAGGAGAAGATAGAAAAAGTGCATCTGAGGTCCTTAAAATGATCTTAAGGTTAAAAACTATCTTATGAGAGACAAATCCAAGGCAGCATCCTGTAGAGGGGTCTAAATCTCTGGGAAACTGCTTAATGCCTATAGCCTTACAGGGAACACATGATTAACAGTCCTTTTAAGTCAATTTGAAAGTCTGAAAAGCAGAGCTTTCTGCCCCTTATTAACTGGTTCTTAAGCAAGATGATCTGCAGTTCCTTCTGCAGCTTTCTTTATAGTTTCTACAAGATCTCTGCAAACTGATAGTTGGTCTCTTATGCTGCTAAAAAAATGACCTTTCTCCTGAAAAGGTGGCGGACGCTATACCTGTTCACCACTGTTCAGACTTACCTCACCTGCAAAAGAAGCTGGGGTCAGAGCTTTGGCATATATTGCATAAATACAATTCCCATGAGGACTGTACTGCTGGCCCATCTTTTTCCAGTCGGGGTAGATCAAGATAAGCTAAATTGCTTTTTGGCTCAGAGATGCCTTTAGGGTGCAATATGGCTGATGGATGCTTCTTACCCAGTGGCCAACAGTGACATGAGTATCAAAGCAAGCAAGCATGCAAACATGTAAGAGAGTACAAGGATAATTATGTCTAAAAACTCCTCAGTTTTAAGGATTTTGTCCTCTATTGTACTATTTTCTGGACTTGCATTGCATACACAAATGGACAATGAAGTACAGAAGGAAAGAACTATACTAATGGATGTCTCATTCCTGAAGGACACTGATCCGTTCAGAAAACTGGCTCTGCACGGTGCTGCACTACGTGAACCCAGAACTACTAAGAGTTTACAGAGACCCCAGAGCAAACGAGACTACAGTTTCAGTGCTGCGGTGAAAGCAAAGGGCATAATCTGCTTACGGGAGGCAGCATTTCATAACAATGGCTGTCAAAAGGATGGTCCTTGACAATATACTGCTGGTATAATATTTGATATTAAGAATTTTTTAGTCCTTCATCTTGTGGAAGAGACTTGGAGCGGTAGCTTTCGAAACATGAGCTTGGGAATAGGTTTACTGAGTCTTGCCTGGGTCTGTGGGTGGCAATTTACATTTGCATTCCTAAATGTACTAAGACAGAATGGAGCTTAAAAGACATTTAGTTACAGCTGGCCTGAAGTGACAAAGAATCATCTGCCCTGATGGTTGAGGGTAGATGGGCCTATCTGCATGGGCTTCTCCAGCCTGAATAACTTCAGCATTCCTCCCTGTCCCAAGGCTTCTGTTGGACAATGCTGGCTATATGCTTCTTGCCTAAGATATTAGTCACTGAATAGTCTCATTAGCTGATAAGACAACCACCTAACAAGCATAATTGACTACAACGGCTTTGGAGCTCACGTGGCAGAAAAAGTGCCCTCCCATTCAGCCTAACTGAAGGCTGACCATATAACTAACTGAAGTGTTCATCCTCAAACAAAGAAGAACAAACGAGTAGAATAAACTACATAATCTATAACCTAAAAATTAAGTAAGGATAAGACTTGCAGACAGGTACACTGAGTTGTGGAAAGTCCAACTCTGCTGCTGCCACATAGATGGTAAAAACAATGTCTGTCCTATCTGCAGCCGTGTTGTGAGGGTTGCGCACAGCTACACCATACGTTCTTAACCAGTTAAAATCTGACTCCCACTTTTGGGGGAGCATGAGGATTAGGAGTAAAATCTATGCAAGCAGCCACTCAACAAAAAGCATATTTTTCACATATTTGAAGAGCAGAAAAATATCAGAAGATGCAAGCCATTTCTGTTTTTAAAAAGTATCTCTTGAAACTAAGACACATACCTGGTAATAACAGCTAAAATAAAATGCATCAGTAATTAATATGAGAGTAAAAGACAAAAGCGACTAGTGCCTACAACTGGCAAAAAAATACTGATTTTGATTCCTGGCCTAACTGACTATCCTTCTGGTATAATATTCACCTGACCCAATATGAGTTATTCCCACAGACTCTTGTTTATAGTCAGTAAGTGGAAACAGGCACACTGAATGCTTGATTCCTCTGAACTGTTTTAGACAGACGAGATAACTGATGCCTTAGAAATGTTTGCTTCTCTTCAGTAACTGAAGGAATCTAGGATGACTAGCTCAGATACAGACATTTATATTCTAAATACAGTTACGTGAGACAAACTCTGCCAGTAAGCAGTGAGATAACAATTAAGCTAATTTACCATAAAGCAAACTTAAGGCCACCCTAAAGCTGCAGTTAAGTAATTTTAATAGGGTGGCAGGCATACAAAGTTCTGTTTCTTTGAGTGAAAACTTTTATTTTTAGCTTAATATCACAAATTCAGTCCTATGGAAGAACACAGGATGTTCTAGTTTGGGAACTAAGTCCATGGGACTTCACTTCTTTTTTAAAACTACATTTAGAAATTCGACAACAGTGGTTAGGGCTATTGACATAAAGGTCTGATCTAAGAAAAGACCTTACTTTCACAAAAATAAACCTTTGTAGAGAGGGCTCCATTCCAGTAACTACATGCAGTCGATATTTACAGATAGTCATGCACAGGAGTAAGTTATCACAGCTCAGGTTCAAGTGCTTTCACAGCAAGCTTGCTACCAGTACAAAAACTACTTACCTGTGATTGCAACATAGATATATCACAGTCTTGAGGAACTGCACATTTTATAGAGGAACTAAGTTTGAACTAGGGATGTTTTAAAATATTATTGCTGCGATTTTCTAGGCTCCTCTGTCTAGAAAGCTAGAATACAATATTTTACAAGAGTCTATTTTCCATGCAGAACTTGAGCTTTTATTTTTGAAGAAAGCACAAGACCATGTCCAAGAATCACACAGTCATTTTAATGAAATTTGTGTCATATCAGAAAGTTCAGAGATCTAAGCCAAATAAGTCAGAAGGTGTTGGCTGTAATTTAGCACTAATGTTTGACTAAATATCGTCCATCCAGTAGTTCAGGCTAAGTATTTTAATGAAAAATTACACATTTCATCCAAAACAAGGAAGTATTTATTTTTCACAGTGTTTGAAATCAGAAGTATGAAAAGGTAGCAGTGGTTTGATGAAAGCATATTTGTGGCAGAATGTACAGGAAGTGCTTAAAGTTTCATAAATAATATGTCATATGCTTCAAAGTTTAATCATATGGCTACCATTACTGTCTATTTGGTACACTAGTTCAGCCATTTACATCTTTTGTCCATGAAAAATACAACTAAATATCATCATTACTTAAAAAAAAATGAAAATGAAAAGTCAATGCATACCAGAGAAAAGTTACACAGTCAGTTTTTAAACATGCTTTTTCAACTCTTACTAAATTTTCATTTCCTGAATCCTTCGCGCTCTGAAATACAAAGGCTTGAAATATTCTCCTCCCTAAATGAGTCTCATTAGGCAGATGATTAATAGAGTAAAAACGTTGCATTACATTGCAAGGTTTGATCAATTGGTACAGCAAGCACAGTCTTCTAGCCAATTTTATAGGCTGATGATAAAAAGAGAGACATTTTTCTTTTAGAATTTCGCAACACAGCCTCACAGCATATCAGCCACAGAGATAACTCCGGTCGGCACTCACAAAATGTCTCATCTTAATTAGTAGTAAGGATACCAACACATATGGCATGTCTTCATTCTAGTTCACTTGGTCCTAACTTAAAAAGAAAAGCAATGTAAGTCGAAAGTCTGTAAACATCTCTTATTTCATATATAAACATTGTGAATGCCAAACACTTGCTTCTTGAAAACTAGAAAAATGTATTTTTGGCTTAAAGGCTGTTACTATTCTCACATTCCACATGTTTCTTTAGAAGAGAAAGCTTCCTTCCTGCTGAGACAAAACTGGATACCTAATGCCATATATCAAATAAAAAAGACAAAAGGCCAGGAGTGACAGCTTAGCCGCTTAACCTGCTCTGAAGTTGTACTTTGCTACTTTCAGACTGCAGTAGTTACAAAATTGTTGGGGAAAACTTATCTAGGAGTAAATAATGTTTGCAGTGCGCTTAGTTCTCATATCCCCATGCATCTTTTTTTGCCCTAGTACTCTGGTTAAAATAAAGCTCTCCTACCTAGTTTTCCAATTCAACTTTCCATTTTTACTAGTGTTTTATAAGGGCATACTCTTCTCAGGCAATGGATTTAAGTGATTTACACAGTGTTACTCCAAGGGGGAAGAAATGCCTGTCCCCCAGAGCAGCCACACTTTTAATGAAATATAGCTCATAAATCACATTTACAACTTTCAGAGCTCAATCAATAGGATACTTTATAGTCTGTAACAAAATTATCTGGAAAGAAGTAGAAGTACAAGAGGGATGTTACTGAGGGACCACACGCATCTAGGCTTTGCACCCTGTCTGCCTTTGGGGATTAACCTGCCAATTTGAACCCTGAGTGATTCGTCTCAGAACTTTAATGCATTTATAAGCAACACATAGTTGGCTGATAATGACGCATTCTAGGAGGCCATAATCAATAGTCCCAGAGCACAGCAAGTTTCCTGTTCTGTTCTACTTTACCCTAGTTTAGGGACAATTATTAATACTTTTCTCATTAAACTTTAGTTACAGACTTTTGTTCTCATGGGCAAAAGTTTTTATGGCTTTGCTAACTCCACACTTTTAAATTTCTCTGAAGCTCTCTCTAAGTAAATCACAGAATACCAGGGACTTCTGAGTGCTAATTTAGTTACATGTCTTTCTTAACTTCAGTTTGCATATTTAATTGAGCAAATTCCTCATCAAGTATTTCATCCGTATACATAATACTGCACAGTCTCCATCTATAAAATGCAGCAAAAATTACTGCATTTGGTAATGAATACAAGTTGCTATTTGCACAATATTTAATCTAGGACTGACACACAGAAGTCAATATCCGATTCTATAAATTACAGCTAAAATATCCACCTAACTTCAATCAAATATAGATAACTTTCTCGTAATTTCTGAAGTATGAAATAGAAAATGAGAACTTAATGAGCTCATATTGGGTATACTTCTTCAAAATGTGTTGCCTACTCATATATTCTATTAATGATACAAATGCACTATTTGTATTTTATCTTAAGGATTTTTTTTTCCCTGCAAAAGGCACTATGAGAATTCAGATGCTTTGTGCTAAGAGCATAAAGGACAGAAAGTATTGTTTTGCAGTTTTCCCAGAAATGCAGAATCCCAGAAATAAAAGGACTTTAAGGAACAGAGGCAGAATGCGTATTGCAAAGTAGGTACACATAGATCTAGTGTCTCAAATAACTTCAGTTTCTTCCCATTTTTCCTTCTAAGTTATCATAAGTAGAATGTACATGTGGGCAATGACACCAAAATAGGTGGCCAGTGAACTGGCCTTAGGAATTAAGGCCTCTAAATGGGTGCCCTGCAGCTCTTGTATAAATATTCAAATTGCACACACATTTCAGTGATACCAGTGAGCACTGGCTAAGTGATCTCTGAATGACAGACTACCTAACAGCAGGTTGTAATCCAGATGAAAATCGTCTTAACAGATTGAGTTAAGACAGCTTTGCCTTTCCTTGTTTTTGAGGCATCTGCAGAAAGTATTGACAGAGACCTGAATGATTTCATTTTTTGAAGACAGAAGGCTGGAGCACACTAAACACTGAGTATGCAAGAGCTGTTACCAGCTCTTACAGAATACAAAGAATAAAGATCAGGAAATAGTACTGATACATTAAGATTGGTCATTAAAATGTAGCTCCATTACCACTTTCAACAACTTCGGATGGAATTTTTATAAACATCTTATAAATACAGAAGACAAGACAAGTCTGCTGTCACAGCTCAGATGTTGGCTCTCTTGCCAAGTACGGGTAACGTTTACTGATATGTTTATTATGGATCATGTTGCCATTGGTTTAAAAGAAAGTTCTGTAAGCCTAGAATAGTAAACTAAGATGCCAAATGTGACTAGTTCTTTAATGGGTTGAAATAACCTTTTTAATGGAACCCTACAATAATTTTACTTTAAAGGAGGCTAGGAAAAGGTTGTTTGACCCCAAAAGTGTATGTGATAGCTGCGAAATAATCCTTGACCAAATTTAATGTCAAATTCCTCTAGGAATTTGAACTCTAGGATAAAAGATGTCAGGGTCTTGCCAATATCAGAGACCTCCTGGGATATCTCCAGTATTAGCAAGAAAAATATCCTTTATACTTCAGGTCCTACGGCTGTCTTATGAAGACAAGTGGCCCTGTTTTATGAAGTCTTCCCTATTACATGTTAATGTATTCCAAGGAAAGGATTATCCAACAACCGGCATTCTGTGAGAAGCCGGTGTGATGCAAAAGGCTGTCCGTTCATTTACAAAACTTCTTCATTTTGTGAGAAGAGGAGGAGGGAAGCTGAAAGAATTGGAACTCTAAGAGACCAATTGGTTGAATCCTGCTTGACATCCACATTGGAACTAATCAAAGCTTAAATATAAATATGCTTATCTGAACCAAGGCAAAGTCTATAAAGATATTTTGTTGGATGGAGCCTTTGATTTCCCACTTACAACATGAAGAGGAAACATCTGCTCAGGCTTTCTATTATGGTGTTCTGCCGAGCAGGTAGGTGAGCTATTGCAAATATGATCTGGTATTGGGTGGTCTGCTGATAGTTTCCAGACACTGCCTCTTCTTATAGATGAAGAACATGGCATACAGTAAAACTGCTATATTTATCTATTTTCTTAATCAGAATTATCTGACATACAGCCATATACGAAAACGTTGGCAATAACATCTTTCTGTTATTCCAGGGACTGCAACTGGATGGGCATACAGAGGCCTGTCTACATCCTCTTGTGCAGAAAAACATTTATTAATTCAATTTCCACACAAAGTTGGTAGGATACGTACCAGAGCTAGTCTAAAAGCCATGCAGTTGAACTAATACATGCAGATGCTAATAATTTTCCCAAACGTGTGAATTCCCATGCTAATAAATTCACATTACTTCACATATTGCTTCAAGACCAGAGATTTCTCAAAGTTTCAGCACTGATCATGCAGACATGCATAGAGTGGCACAATCAAGCAGTATCTGATCAAAATATAAATTCAAAGGTCCACAGTGGGTGGGAGTACAACCTGGAATATGATGCCATAATCATGAAATAGTTATATATTCCAGCAAGGCAAGAAACATTTATATTATAGGATCTGAATTTTCTTCTGATTGTAAGATTCTCCACTATGTGCCAAAGCAGATAAACTCTGACTTAAAAGATTTGCCTCAAGAAAAATCACAGTTTCAGAGTCTCACACAAATCTCAGAGTTACCATGAAGCTGAATATATGATGAGTATCCAATTTATAAGAGGATATTTTCTCTCATATTAGCCAATAATTAAGTAATGGTGCCCAAATACATACTTTTTTATTATATGTGCAATTAATCCCATTACAACTGAGGGAAATTCCCTTAATGTAATCATTAGATTGACAGACAGGACTTTTTATTAGTAATGGATAGGATTTGTGGCCAAGAATGAATTACAGATACTTGATGCACATTCACAGTACTTTAAGATAAAAGTTGATCAGTGCAGACTAGTCCTCAAGATCCAAAGAGGAAAATTATCTAAAACTTCAGCTTGCACATTAATACATTGAGTTTTTCAAATCCCAAATACGTTAAACTTTCCCTGGAAGATGGAAATTTTCTGTTGGGGTAGGAAAGAAGTACCTGCATCCACAATATGAGATTTGTATCGCTAAGCACTTTCATCAAAATGAATTTGTCTGTGCTGTGCTGTACTGAGTTAAGGACAGTTGATTCTACCTATGAAAACAGCCTCTCTCTGGAAGAGCTGCCGATATTTGGCAGACAAAAAGTTCTGGAACTTCCCTTTGTGGCACATGACTGCTATCAGACATATCCCATTATTTAATGTATGGAACCTGACATTACAGTGGCTGCTAATTCAACTGAACCTCATGGCCTTTATGATACATATTAGGCTTTGCAAGCAGCTGATCTGAATTATCAGAAATTCCATGATTAGAAAAGGAAGTTAATAAGGTAATCCCTGAGGCAGTTCTAGAAACCTTAAAAGCCATCCGGTTAAAGAATGTAAGAGTGAATTATCACCTGGCAAGCAGCATCACTTCATAATGACTCCACAGAGACTACACAAGAACATGCAGCAAGATGTACAGCAAGAGGACAGAAGTCCAAGGTCATACGGTGAGCCTGAGCCGAAGTCAGGAATAGAAGAGAGCTTGACACTAGTCTCCTGTGCTGTTTAACAGTCACAGTTTCTCTGTGATGCACTGAATTTGCCAGACTATGAGGGGGAAAAAAAAGGCTATGTCAGTAACTTTATGGAAAACCAGTTTCTTGCAGAGCGTGCATGCAGCTACCTCCAGGGTCCTGCAGCACTCTTCCTAACCTACTCCCAGGAACAGGATTTTGCTCTACTAAATTATTGTAGGTTTGCTTGTGTGTAGGAAGGGGGCTCTTTTCACTTCCTTATCTGATTGATTGTTCTTTTCTTTGTCAAATATACTGTGTTCATTGAGAAACAGGGGCATTCTTCATTTGCAACAGTCTATTTTACTTCTCTTTCAGTATATTTGGCTTTGTTATTTTTTCTTTTAAACTGAACATTGTGCAAGTACCTCTTCCACACAACGGCTGGAAAGTGAGCTCCATAAAACTGATGCTACAAAGCTATGTGACATTATCTTTCTCCAAAACTTACCTCTTTCAAGTGTCAAACTCTCTGGACACTGATCTCTCTCCATGTTCCACCTTGGTAAGGGTTTTTTTCTCTGCTGCCTTTAATCCAGCTTTAATTCCACTATGTATAGCCAAAGAAAACCATTTTTAATTATGAGACCCTTCTGTAACTCTACTGCTGTCTCACTAGAGTGATTTAGCATTATAGTTATTCTTCTTCCTCCCTAAATCCTTTCCCCATTTCCTTTATTCCTGTTGTAGCTTGGTGCACTGCACATGTCACATCAAATCTAAGGTGGGTGGTGGATTCTTTTCTCTGGTATATCATATATGTAATGGTCCAGTGGTCACAAAAGCAATGAAAATAAACAGCACGTTGCTGCAGGTTTCTTGAGAAGAGTTTATGGAACTAGCAGAAAAACACAAAGCACAGACCACAGGTTTTGTGATCAAAGATAGGACAAGTAAAACACAATAATTATTAACAGTAAATTGTAATACAGCTACTTGGATATACTTTCTGAATTCTCTGGTTGATAAAAGTGAGGTTACTTAGCTTTATATTCAAATTCTCCAAACATTTCCTAATATTGTCCCTTTAGGTGACCAATATGTTAACAAAATTTCAGCCTCAAAGCTCCATGAAAATTTGTGTTTCATCTTCACCACATTCTATTAATTCTTAGTGTTACAGTGGCTGCTAATTCAGTTGAGCCTCATGCCCTCTGTGATATTATGTTAGCTTTTGAAGGCAGTTGATCTGAATTACCAGACATCCCATGATTAGAAAAGGAAGTAAATAAGTACCTCACAACACTATGGAGTGCAGTACAAAATGGAACACTTACTCTTGTTACCCTGCATAGGCTATTGTCCAAACACATTGAGGGGGGGGGGAAAGAAACAATATTAATATTTATGAACACTGTGAAGATACTTGAAGGTTAACCTTCCCACAGATTTTGCTTTCATCATTATTTTTTTGAGAATTGATTCAGCAGTTATGCAGCCATAACTTCAACCTACTGCAAAGTTTTCTGTGTTCTGCAAGAAGAAAAGAGTATAGCCTTTGAATTATAGCATAGAAAAGATAAATAGAAAAAAAAACAAGATAAAGTTTTGTTTTTTTTTTTAAAAGGAAATTCATAGCTCAGTCTGTATTCAGGGATGAAAACTGGGAAACTTTCATACTGTTGTAAGAACTAAAGTCTAAGTAGGACTTGGTAGGACTAAATATGACTGTAGAATTGCATCTAGACTTCTAGCAGGAGGTAATTAAATCCAGGTGTTATTTAGTAAGTATCATCTCCTTTTATTATCACCATCATTTGTAAATAACCACAAAGCATACTAAATGTGTGCAGATAGCACATAAAAGCAATGGGTAAGCCAAAAAGTATTTTACATGGAAATATTTTTTCCACTGGGCATTTACTAAAAAACATCAGCAGTAAAGAACCTCACTTTAATTCTTGTCTCACCCACATTCTCTATTAATTGTGATAGGGTGCAAAAAAAATTCTGACCTGACCTCCCTACACAATGACAAATGCCTTTACTGCAGAACGCATTTCCTGCTGACGCGTGAGAAATTAGTAGATTAGTTAAAACAAATGCTCTAGATGAATAGGGTGAGAAATTGCTGCATGGCTAAGGCTGCCTCACAAAACAACATTTTTGGCTGATATACAATATACCTGTATATACTTTGCTGTATCTGCAAAGTTAACTCTAGATTAAACTGGTTTGGACTGGAAAATCAGAAATGTTTTTCACGCAACTAGACTATGAAAAAAGCAGTGTAAGTTTGTAACAGTGAGAAGGCACCACAATCACCACCAGGCAGAAGGCATCACCTAAGCAAGGACTGAAACCCTTCAGACCAGGTCGCCCTTGCTTTTTTGGCAAGTTGCGATATTGACATGCATGCAAGTGTCACAAGGAATTGTCTAATACATGGACATGCTAAAATATCCACCTCTTTCTACTGTAGCTCCTAGAAAAGAGGTGCTGAGTCAGTCTTTTTCTATTCTGTTCACTCCGCATTGGGTGGGGTTTGCAAGCAACAAAAGGCTGTAACAGCTACAGCAAAGAAAGGGAGGATAAACAGAAATGAGAAAAAGCTATAGGAAAGACTAAAATATTATGAGACTGAAATACACTTTGACATATGCTTTTTTATGTCTTACATACATCTACATAGTAGCATATAACTGGTTTATTATTATTAGGGAAACAAAGCCAGAAAAGAAATTAAGAGATAATATCAATATTGCAAGGTCTTTAACTTAATGTTAAACAAGAAAAGAAACAATGTCGATCAGAATCAGTAAGAAGCATTTGTATTGTCAATAAAGACACTACTTTTAATGACATTTCACAGTATTTCCGTAGACCTTCAGCATTTTTCTCACTCTCCATTTCTTTTATATAGGTAGGCAGACACTGATGATATCCTCTCTTAAAGGTTCATATATTAAATGTTAAGGACAAAGACACCTTTTTTCAGAACACCCTTTAAAGTGGAGAATGAAAATATCGATGGACAAAAAATCATGCCACAGATGAACAAAGATATTGCCAAATATTATAGAAAACCTATGTCATGCACAATGGGTAAGCCTTACCAATTATCATGAGTAAGCCTCACCACTATTCATAATGAATAAAGTTAGATTCTTACATATTTCTGGCACGTTGTTTATGTGGAAAATAAAAAAGATTTCAGCAATAAAATAGTATAGTATTAATCAACTGCTTTTGAAACTGTAACAACTCAGCAAGATTTCAGAGTACCACTAACAGAATCAGAAGAAAGAATGAAGACCATCCCTGTTCTGGAAATGGCAGAAAAAGCATGACACTTTTGCAGAGCTAACAGAAAATGCAGCCAAGAGTAGGGATTGGTAAGGTCCCTGCTGAAAGTACATTGGGACAAAATAGCCCCGTTCAGCAGACTACTTCAGCCCTGGAACCAGATGATGACACCATGAGCTGAAAGAGTTTGTGCAAATGTCAAGTGTAACGCACTCGTTTTCTCCCTCAGATAGCTCTGAGCTTTTATTAGCATATTCTGCATCCTAGATTTTTCCTTCTTCCCTTGTGTAAACACCGCCACCCCTGTTAAGTGTAATGTTGATAATACTTTTCTTTATAACTCTTCTTTTCATTTTCATTTTATTTGTCTAGAGTAATATTTCAAGAATATTTTCAGTATTCAGATGCCCTATTGCACAACCTCGAAAATCTGTTTCTACCTGACTTTAACTGACACAGTAGTGGTTTCTCTATCCTGTCGTCCCGCTTATTTTCTTAAATGTCATCATTTTAGCCCAGCTAGCAGGTACCAAGAGACTTCATCACCTTGTTAATGTACCTAGACCCCAAAAATTTAACACTTTATTGTTCTGCAACCAAAAAGAAAAACTTAAGGAAAACACTTGCATCATCTCATTTTGGTCCAATATTTTCTACTAGGATTAAATTTCTTTTTACTGTTGCCTTTGAATCTTTTGCCTCTCCAGCATCTCTGGGTAAGTTTCAGACCCTCAAGCATCAACATATAGATTACTCATTGAAATGTTGAAGTTTTAAATCTGACCTGACATTCTTCCATTTATTCTCAACTGCACCCAGTTCGGTCTCCACAAGTGTCAAAAATTGGGAGGCTGATTCTGATCACCTGCAGCTGAGCTCCAGTTTCGTTCGTCCTGTCTTGACTCCATCTGGCTCCATCTCTAAAGGAAGAGGTTTATCTAGTCTGCTGGATGTCAAAGAGCAATGAATGAAATATGCTTTCTTACTGGATTTTTTTAATACATGGGAACCCTTGATTTTTCTCTACCTTTTATATGCATTAATATTTTCATGAGTGATGTAACATACTTTTACATTAAGAGCAGAATTACAATAATAAAGAACTCCTATATAAGAACCTGCAGGAAAAGACAGAGTTACATATTGATTATACCATGCTCTTACTAAGACATTTAATGCAGTATACATGTATTTAATATGAATACACCCATCTAACATTTTTTTTCAGAATTAAAATTACAGCTCCATAATTTAAACCTCAGGCAAATTAGCAGTAGCTAACTTTTTTTTGTACTGTATTATAAAAAAATTTAGCATTTTCCCTGTTACTTGGTAAAATGGATGTGAAGAGATGCATCTCAAACACAGAGCAGGCTTCTGCTATTAAGCTCGAAAAGAAGATTCTAGATGCTGTTCTTTGCCATGTCGTATGTATTATAGTAATATACTTTTTGTTACTTCTGCTCTCTAATTTCGCTGAAGTTCATTGATGCTGAATAAAGTTTGTTCACATGAATAAAAAGGAACTGTCACTACCGCTATGATTATTTCCCTAAGACAGTATTAAGAATAATGCCACATCTTGGAAAATATGTTTTTGGAAGTCAGATGAATCTATAGTTTTCCACTGGAAACTGAAGACAGCACCTGGGATTTTCAGAAAGCAATCACTAGCATTCAAACAACTCTGTTTCAAGGTTGCAATTATCTAGCCAGGAATTCTGTGATATCAGGAACTTCAACAGGAATTCTATGTAGTTGTCTCACAAATTTTAACCTTTTCAAGCTCTTGGAACTTTAGCAGCTTTCCTAAAAATCTGCTGACCCAATTACATCTTACTATGGCTTGTAGATGATTGCCACGAAGACTCAGTGAAGTTTTCAAATGAATTTTCTTAAGGGAAGAATCTTTAGTGCTCAATCTGTGTTAACATTTTCAGTTTTCCTTTATAAACTTTGATAATATCATATGGATCTATTCCCAGTCCTTACTCTTAAAACACTATTCATTTCAAAATTACACTGAGATCATACGAGCAGTCAAGCTTGGTTAGTTCCAAATGCCAGCTCTCCTGGCATTCATAAGATACTAAATGATAATGAATTCAAAAGAAAAGATCCACTGAGCAAATGAAAGATGAGAAGCCCCACAGCAGAGTTTTCGAGAGTATTTGGCGGGATGGCGCATGGCGGGGTGACACAGTTGCTGCAGCATAGAGCCAGATCTTTTTCTTTGTGCTGTGCTCTGGAGCAAGGCTACCTAATCTCTCTGCCTTTCCTTGTCCTTTCTCACGCCTTCTCCCATCTATTCAGTTCTTTGCACCAGCCACAATTACCTAATTCATGGCTTCTTCCTCTGCAGAGCTCTTCCTGGCTCATAAAGTTTGATCTCTTTACTACTTCCCGAGAAATAGCTGGCAGTACGCAGGACCGCTCATCTTTGGCAGAGTTTATAACTGGCATCACCTAACATGCAGAAAAAGCTGGTATTCTGCCCATGGTATGGACTGAAAGATGAATAAGATGTGCCTCTGGGTCCTCTGTATCAAACATTTTGGGAGGCTTTCACCTAATCCAATGTAGCATATTCCATTAAGAGAGTTTCAGCAGTGCGTTTTAGAGCTGAAGTGGACTGAAACTCTTTTGGGTGCAACTTGAGTCCCTGCTTAATGGCTAAGACCCATGTGAGCAGCCTGTTTCAGAACCTGAGTTGAAGAACCAGCTAGGCCTATTTTTTTCTTTTTCCATTTCACCTGAAAGTCAGTATAATCCTTAAAATTAGGACTGTCCTGACTTTATGGGGGTATGCAACCCCTTCTGTAGTGCCTTCTCTTCAGATCAGTTTCTGTTGGCAGTGGCAGCTCCTGCTGCTCCTTTAGTGAAGTCAGGGCAGTAGCCAGGAGGAGAGGCTTTAGGAGGCTGTCCAGAGACAGCCCAACAGGTAAACAGCCCCTGTTTGTGAGATTGTGCGACACAACAGCCATCATTTCTTCTCTGGTTTCTGTAAATAGGGAAAAATAAACATTTTATTTCTTCCCCTCCTCCATTCTCTTTCTTTTAAATCCATATGCTTGAAGAAATTGCATGGGGAAAGCAGCAAGAAGCATCTGCTCTGACTCATTATTTTGTGTCTACCTTTTACAACCTCACGTCCAATTTCTACGGATGCTGGATTTTCAGCAAAGGTAAAAACAAAATAAGACTCCCTTTCTCATCAGCGAATGCCTTGTCTGACTGAAGAGTATAGGATCGCTACTGCTTGCATGTCATTACATAACATTATTTCTCACTTGTACCCTATGAAAATATCAACTCATCTAAAGAAGACAGAATGTACTAGCAAGCATCTTAAATCCCCAGTCTGCAAATTGGTAATGCACATATCATAGCAGCTAATTCATAGTGCTTTTGTCATTGTTTTAAAAGATACATAACCATGCAGGAGTAAATTTTAGCTTACAGCCTTCAATTTTTATTTTAAACTTTGATTTGATTTTGAAAAACCTATTGAAAGTGGATGCAATATTCTCTTTTCCTAATGTAGGAAAAGAATTATTTTCTATTTCTTTGACAGTCTCATTTCCTAGCGTGGTCAGTTCCTGCTTGCCTTTATTTGCTTGGTCTTATTTCCCATATTTGCATATTTTCCATTGTATTCAAAGTGCAAGCGACTTCTTATTTTTTATTTATACTGTAATGCTTTTATTTTTCCTGTTATAGGACCAAAAAATTCATTAAGAAAGAGAATTCTTGGCACAGGGTGATATGGTTCACTTAGTAAAGCTGTTTTCACTCACGTAATATCCTGTGTTCAATATGAGTCTAACAGAGAGTAGGAATATGACAAGAATCTGCATTTCTGTTTGGGCAATGCCTCAACTCTTTGCTGTGTTTGATGATGCATTTAATGTTTTCACTAATTCCACTGAAACACAGGGGGACTATACATGCTTCCCTTCTACACAGAACTCATGTACACACATATAGAATATACTTTATTATGTTACTAGAAATTTGATCTTTCTAAGCATTAATTTCTTAGGTTACGAGTAGCTAAAATATTTTTGCTATATAATGACCTTGCATATTATATCACCACAAGATGTTACTACGTAAATGTAAAAAGTTACAATGCTAGTAAGAAAAAATAGCATTTTATATTATTAAAGAGAAGCCTCAAACTGACTTTTTTCCTCAAAGGTAGGCTCACTACTTTCAGTTTGAAACATTACTTTCAGTTTGAAACATTACGTTTCTACTGTAATTTCCCTCCCCTTGAGACAACAATAGTTTAAGATTTGATGTAAATGCAAACACCAGTGTCCCATGAAAATGCATAAAGAGGCACACCAGGTGTTCTTAATTAGAAATAATGTGCAGTCTCATGCTTAATTCAGATTTTTATGCTTTGGACAGGAAACTCCCCAGACAACGACTGTCAGCACAACAAATTTCTCTAACTAACTGTGCCATTTGCTCTGAAACCAAAGCCTGTAAGTAGGCAGATACTCCCAGAGCCAACCCCCCTCATTTGGGGAGGTGGCACAGGGAGGTCTGCCAGTTTGTGTGTCCCTGAGCAACATCCCTTAGGAAGGTTCCTAGAGGAGCAGGACATCAACTTCACGCTGGCATCATACAGCAACTCCTGAGGATGATCTAGGAATGGACCTACAGTTGCAGTCCTTTGTGTCCAGGAATGCAACAGCCTCTCCATTTCTGATCACAGCAGTCCTGAAATCAAAATGTCGAGATAGCACAATTACCCTAATTCAATAATACAGGTGATTTCATTGGTAAAAGACATAACCAACCACTGTTTATTCCGTGCTGTAAAAGTAAAGCCACTCTTCTGTGTCACTTTCTTACAGGGTATGTAATAAAACTCAGAGATTATTTAATACCTCGCCTGCTTTATTACATGATATTTCCTGTGGAAGAACGCAAATGAGTTACGCTCAGAAAATAAGACTGCACTTGCATTGCCATACTGCCTGGGGAGACTTGTAACATTTCCACAGATTACTTGATTATCAGCAAATTAGCATGAACAGAACAAATGACAGCAATTCAGGTGTTACTGAAAGAAGGTGTTTCCAGAAAATGCTAGAAAAAAAGGCAATTATTTGTCATCTATGCAACAATGCTTATCTTACTTTAAATGAAAAATGACTGAAAGAGCTAGGAGATTAGCAGCTGAGTAAATTACACACTTCAGAAACAATCAATTTTACACCCATTTTTTCAAGTACAAAATGAAAGGGAGAAAGCTTGTTCTCCACGAATTCTAAACTTGTAATTATTTCATTTTCAGTTATCTGTTCTTGTCTAAAATGGTGTTTGTTATCAAGATTCTTTCAATTCTCCTAAAGATTACCATTACAAGAAAACTTTCATCCATGTTAAAGAAGGAGTTACCTAGATGCCTAATACTACAAACACGAAAACTCCACAGGTACCAAGAGTTTGAAAAGGCCCTTATCTACATGAGGTGGAGAAAAGGTTTTACCACTTTTATCCATTCTTTTTTCCCAGAAAGAAGACAATTAACATCTAAAAAGTGCTTATCCATGTAACTCACTATAATGAAATGCTACAGCTATCTCATTTTTAATAAAAACCAAAAGAAAAAATAATAAATCCTTAAACAATACTTAAAAACAATACTTAATAACTTTAAACACTCTCTAGAATGAATGGAGGTGAATGCAGAGTGGCGAACAAACTAGTGAATTGATGGCTATATAAAATATTTCAATATTTACTTAAAACTGTTTTCACAGTAATTTTTTCAGGCAACTAATGCCTAACAGACTCCGTAACATACCTTCCCAAGCAGTCACGTTAATTTTAAATAATCAGACTTGTGAAACATATCTATCCTCTGGTCAGTAACACAAGATACCCTAAAGCTCTTCTATAGTCATGACTAGGGGATAACTGGCAGCTGCAACGCTAAGCAGCTTTACAGAGATTGAACACCAATTATTAGAATTGGTTGGTGCTTTAAAAAACTCTTTCCCTATCTCAACAAGTTCTGTTCTTACCTATCTCCCCTCTAGATATAACCAAGAGGTACTTTAAGCTGTCATTTAAACAAACTTTGAATCTGCTCTTAATCCATAATCACAGAAAATTTCCATATTGCTTTACAATTTCTGAAAGTGCTCAATACACTACATAAATGAACAAACTAGGAACAGGATGGATACCAGTGCAGGATCTGATCTAGCAGAATACCTGCATCATTAACATTAAACACATAAATCACACAGATTTCTTACACTCTAAAAATTGAATACAATTAAAGCTTACATGCTCCACTGTATCTGAAACAAAATTACTAAGTTATGTGAAAATGTATTATTAAATTATGTTAAAACTCAGTTAAATTGACACTGACTTTTGAGGTGCAAAAGTGTACAAAACAGTTCAGGAGGGCAGAAGAAGGATTAGTCCAAAATTGCTTCACCGCTTCCCTGTGAACCTAGCTGCTTTTCCCTCAAAATGCTGTTTGCCTTCAATTTCAAAAACACTTCAGCATATTAACCCACAGCAAATAAGAAAGATTATTCCTTTTCTTCTTCTCTGGTCTTTCCATACTAACTATATATTTTTCCAAAAATTGGGATCATTCAGTAGCTAGTCCATAACCTTGGCTAAGTTCTTCACGTTGCATGGTTCTTCCAAGACAGGCCAAAAGTATTCCACAATCTGCTTTTCTGTACGTTAGTATGTTCCTGTATCATGAAAACAGTCCTATTTCCCCACATTTTTTGTCCTGCCATCTGTTATTCAAAGACAATCTACAAGTTTCCAAGTTAGCCAAGCCAATCCACATCTAGAGGAATGTGTTCAATAAAATCAATACCCATTTCCAATTTTTTGTTAAACAAACTTCTGAAACATATTTCTGACTGTGTAACTTATGAGGTGTATCACAATCCAACTGAAGCAAGAAGCTTTTTTGGACTTCAGTTATTTGGAAGCAAGAGCGCATCCAGATACTGGTTGTCTCATATTGCCCATCTAACAAGTCTACTGTGTGTAACTAGCAAGTGCTGTCCTCATGTGTAATGGGGTGATCTCTTTTTGTCAAAAGTCCAAAGGTGGAGGGAGGAAGATGAAAAGTAAAAATAGAGAAAAAACTTTGTCAGAGATTCAGGAAGGAAAAGTCCATCCTTCCTGTTTACATTTCTTCCGTCCGTCAATTTATTTCAGAAGAAAGTAGGTAAAGAAATAAAGTGTGTTTGTGGAGAGGATAATTAAATAACGACCATAACAATGCCTGAAGAATTAAAATTCCATGAAAGAAACAGAGACCAACTTTTAAAGGAAATATTTCTCTGGACTTCAGCAGGACACAATGAGCTTTGGCAAGAAACCTCTCTCTCTAAACAAAACTGAGTCTGGTTACTTATACAGTGAGGACTTGCGGGAATGAAACTGAATTTATTATTTGCAGTACTGATATTCCTTTTTTTTTTTTATTTTTTTAATAGTCAGATGTCTAGGACTGGCGCCTGGCTGTTGTAATAGCAGTATTGCTGTAATAGCAGTAACGGTGTCCATATTGCCGATCTTAAACGATTATGAGGAATAACTGTTCCAATAGGTTGGGGTGAGGAGAGCACAGATTTTCTCTCTCATTCTTGCCTTAAAGGGACCTTCTAATGTATGTTATAAAAATGTCCTTCTCTGCAGCTATAGGCACAGTAGCTTCACAGCACAGGATATGGCCAATATGCAGACTAGGTGAAAAGGAGCGAGAAAACATCAGTACTCTTTTGGGCAACATTATACCCTCCAACTCCCAACATTTTTCCAACAGTTTCTTGCTTGGTATCTTTCCATAAAAGAGATTAAACAATATCTTATTAAAATTTTCTTTCTGGCTAGTTATCAGTTAAAGTTCACCGCTAACTTTGATTAATGAATGTTTAATGGAGAGTAAAGAATGGCTCTCCTGAAAATATATAAATTAAGTGACAAATGTTCAAAGGCACAAACTTTTGCAGTTAGAAGCTCCAAGATTAATTTCACTGAGTTATTTAATATAGAATTATAATACAAAATATACTGCAAAAATGTGAAACCCTGTCTTCAAACATCGACTGAGATTATATTTGTCTGGCTCTAACTTCAAATGGATCCATCGAGGGATGAAGCATCTGAGACATCATTTCCCAACTGCAGTTCAGCATTTGATTTAAATGAGTCTAAACTTTGTACTAAACATGATCAAAGAGACCAAGATGGATGGGGAAATTTATCGGTATCTCTGAGAAAATGGACATATTACTAAAACAGGTACGTTTACACAAGGTGGCTGTTTTTTTCACTTGTTTGTTAAAAAAAAAAGTTACAAACTTAATTACTAAGCTAAAAAGTTACTAAGAAATCCAAATCAAAGAGAAGATGTCTAATCTGTAATTTTCAAACTAACAGTTTATCTGCAGATTCCATTCTTTTGCAGGCATATTTATACTCCTCAAATATAAATGATTATTAATTATTAGCATAAACTTCATAATTTTGATCTTTATCTATATCAGAAATAATTTTTACTATGGCTTGTAGAATCTGCTCACACTACCAGAACACGCTGATTCTTTGTTTAAAAGACACTGGTAATATACTCATGGCAACACTTCTTACAATACAAATTGCATACTTAATTTCTTTTCACCCAGAATTCTCACATCTACATTATCGGTTGGAAGACTTACAAGTCTGAAGAGTAGTAAGAGGACATGCACAAGTATTTAATCCTTCCAAATACGATGTTAAATGACTAAGCAGATTATAAGCCTGCAATGAGGAAATATTCATACAGGAAGTCCCATAGTACTATTATTTTTATCTGCTTCTGTTAAAAATAATGAAGAGTTTTCAAAAGTTTCTGCTCATAAAACTTGCAGTCTCACATAATGGGCAGAAACTGAACCACAGGCAGTTCCATCTGAACCTGAGAAAAAACTTCTTCACTGTGAGGGTGCCAGAGCATTGGAACAGGTTGCCCAGAGAGGTGGTGGAGTCTCCTTCGCTGGAGATATTCAAAAGCCGTCTGGATGTGATCCTGGGCAATATGCTCTAGGTGACCCTGCTTGAGCAGGGAGGTTGGACTAGATGATCTCCAGAGGTCCCTTCCAACCTAAACGATTCTGTGATTCTCTGATTCTGTGATAAGCAAATCAATTTAGCGTTTGCTTTTCTACCATGCAAAATAGCTCCTTAAACTAAGTTGTGTGCACATCTGTGTACATAAATACATTGTGGGTGTGCCTAGTATCATCAGTATAGTATATTCATTTCCTCTAGCACTGGCCACATCTTATTTGCTACTGCACTCTTTAAAGCAAAGTGTTCTGTTGACTTCCACAGCTCTTTGAATCCTCATGTCTAAGAAGAAAGAGATGACCAAGGTAGGGCTGAAGCGGGCAGGTGTTCATGCACAGGATAACTCTATAAACCTGGTGGCAAGAGACCAACAGCTGGGCAAGGAGGAAGAAAGTCAAAAGGCCAAAACATCTGGAAGCTAATACAGCCCACTGTTAAGCTCTGTTTCATATGTTCCCATGCGAACATCTGGGAATTGATCTAGTGATGAGAAGTCTCTGATTTCTCAATCATATAATTAAACGTGTCTGCCCCAGGTTATCAGAAAGAGTCTGTCACTGTTCAGTTTTGCCTGTGTCTACAACATACATCAGCGGAAGTGGTATCTGCATAGCTAAGAGTGGATTTGGACCCATTACATTTAAACAGAAAAGGTACAATATATACATACAACATTTCAGTTTAGTACTGCTGTTCAACTGTACTTTGAATTCTGATAACAATCCCTTACTGTAAGTCCAAATCAAGGAGTTGACAAAAAACTTTTTTCTTCTGCTATCTCACTGTACCCCCCATATCATATCTAACTGTACCCCCATATCATTACTTACTGCCACAGAGCAGTAAGATACTAAGAAGTGTTAAAAAGGTCGCACTTCACAATGTTTGTCTAGTCTCTGTATCAAAATGCAAGATTACATCCATGAGTGAAAGGGCAGTGAAGAATGTTAAAACTATTTAGGTAACTCCTTTTTGCATTACTCAGAAAAACAGCATTTCTGTTGAACTTTATTGTAGCAAATAAACTGTATGGGAACGGTTAGCTGTTTCCTGCACTGAACCTTAAAATTGGTAATGTGGCAACGAGCGTATCAACAGCCAATATACAAAGTTATTTAACTTCTAGCTAAATCCTAGTTTATTCCTAACTGTTATAGTTTCTTCTTAATTTTTGAAGCCCTCCTCTAAAAAATACTGTAAACCTGAAAGGAAAACTCATGCTGTCATTTGATATTACTGCTTTTGTTAAATCTAGGCCAAAAGCTAGAGAGTTAATTTGAAATTTTACATAACAAATAAACACATTTTGTAGAAATGCAATAGGTACCTCATGAGTTTAGACTCTGGCTCTGCTTTAGGACATCAAATTATTACTAAAATTTATGCACATCCCTAAACAACATATCTTTTTCTGCTCACAGAGTTCTGCCAAAGTTAGGAAACATTTGAGGGAAGACAGAATGGAAGAAAGAAAACTTGCATTCCGGGAAAAAAAAGGGGATATGGGGTAACAACATACTGTTTTCCTTTCTGGGTTCCTCAAATTGAGATGTATGGAGATGAAAGCAATTATGCGTGACTGCCCTTCCCCACCCACACCTCTGTATACGATTCCCACTTTCTCATCCTTCTTTTCGATATTGGAAATATGGTTACAGACTTGTTTAAAAACATATATACATATTATAAATATTAATAAGGAGATCAATAGATTTATGACCTACTAGAGACATAAGTTTATATGCTTCCAAATATGACTGAAATCAGTGCCTCACGGAATCTGGACCAGCTACATTTATTTCCCAAAACAAATAAATAAAGACAAAATATGGTCCATCCATGAATGCTGTTAGTCAACGATGCATATAAGAAACAGAACTAATTTCTAGAAATGCCAATAGTAAAAGAAGCCTCTAACGTTCAGAATGATATTATCAAGTACTACTCAATAAAGTAGGGAATCAACAAGTGTATCTCAGGGAACAAATGTAGCAAAATCTCCAGGCAGGACGGTTACAAGATAAATGCCTGTAACAGCCTCTCATTTTATTGCTGGTTTTGCAGCTTTGGGGAAGGAGCTGACCTTTAAGTAACGCACCGAATATACATAGGCAACATATCAAATTAAACAGATGATTTCCTGTTTTTAACATATGGCATTTTAATAGTCTTTTATTGAACAGTTTATAATACTTTTACAGAATACTAAAAATTTTAGAGAGTTTAAAAATGTTAATTCTATAATTAATAGTCACAGACATACTTTCTTTGCATGTGCAAGACAGTGATATTCTAAACCCATTGCTATGAACTTTACAGTTATAGACAACCATCTGCCTTCATGCTAAACCAGAAACATCAGGCTCTTTTTCCACTCATGTAGGGATATCATAATGAAGCTGATAAGACAGCTTAGCTAATAAAGAATTGTTTCATGGAGGAAAGAATGAATACATTTCATATTAAAATCAAAGTTTATTTACCCAAAAGAACAAATAATAAAGTGTAGCTCAGAGTACACTGTTTGGTCATGACTTTCTGGGTTATCCTTCACTGTACTCCCTATCTACACAGATTCTTCCTTTCTGTTGGATGACCTAGCACTCACTCCTGAGCAATAAACATTAGATTTATGCTGGTAGCAAATTTTCAGCAAAGCCTGTAGAAGCTGCTTATTTCCAGACAACTTTGTCTGGAAAAAACTGAAAATAGTGAAAGCAGTGTTTCAAAGGGAACTGAGGCCTCAGATGGTTGCACATATATAGACTAGAACCTCCATTTGTATACTTCAGCATAAATCCAGTGATGATAGCTCCCGTTTGACTTTATTGCAGAGACATTGATTTATTTCCCTAATATTCTATTTCCTTAGAAAAACAGAGATAGATTTCCACTTTTTTAAATTGCCATTTAAGCACATTTCAGATTTCAGAGACATCCAATTGTTTGGAGTAAATACACATGGGCACTATGTACTATTACTCATGCACATTCCTACCAAGAACATCTGTTAAACCTATTTGGTTTGGCCCTAATATATCCATAATGACACTTCTGACTCCAGCATCTTTCTCCAGGGGCAGAACAAGCTGCTGTAGTTTGTTAGTTAAAGAGCGATATAATAGCAAAGTGCAATATTGCATATAATATAATGCTATCAAGATGAACCACATAACTTGAGATAATGACATTCACTTCCTTTAATTCTAGAAAATGGTCTCATATGCTATCAGGAATATATAGTTACTACTAGGAAACTAAGGAACTTAACTTAAACTACGTACAAAAAAAAAAAAAAAGTGCATGCATTCTAATGAAGCCAAGAGGCCTACAAATATTCTTGAGTACATGATTTATTTTCTTGCTTATAAGCAAGAAAAATGAAATCTAGTTAGTGGTAGATGTCAGGTAGATCACTAGGATGAATAGTAAGTATGTATTACTGAAATCTATAGGAGTACATTATAGCATGATAAGAACAGCTAGTTCACGAGAAGCTCTCTCTAAGGAGTTAAGAGACAATTTCCTTGACTAGAGCGAAGTTTCTGGATTCTACACATGATCATTTATTTTCTCCCTTGCAAAGTCTATAGTAAACAATTATAAAACGGTTCCATTCTTGATAAAATGATTCCCATGCTTCTTGAAGAACTGGACCCTAACTGTTGGAGCATTATAATTATAGTTCAATTGGACAGTTTCTGGTCTCACTACACTAAATTATCAATCTTGTAGAAACTTTAGGATTAAACGATATCGCATTATGCTTCAATTACTCTTCATTCACTACATACAGCATAAATTACATCTGAACCTGATTTATAGAAACGTATGACGAGACTGCACATATTCTGAGTTGCAGCTGCCCCAATGAGCTGCCAATAAACTTGTTGCATACAGCAGTCCTGGCTGAGCAGGAGTTCTGCGTGCTAAGCAGTAAGCTGTTCAGTGTATTGAAGGTGGGGCTGCTTCGTGTAAAAGCAGAATCCTGTGAAGAAAGGAACTCCTTAAGTCATCTTCTCCATACCAAAAGGAAAAAAGATAGATGTTTTTCTTCCAGGGCCAGAACTATTAATATAGAGTCTATGCAGAAAAGGGATCGCTGTTAAATCTCATCATCAAGTATGTCTGCAAGTTTCAGCAACGCAAATGGTATCTCTTCTAAATTTAGAAAAAAAGAAAAGACATATCTCATGAAATCTAGACACCTCAACCATTAAAAGGATGATAAGGTTATACAAGTATGGTTATATTCACAAAAGGAGCTACCTGTTTAGGTTTCTCTAAAGCTCATAGTCTGATTTTACTGAATGGGACTGCTACCAGTGTATATAAACAGGATGGTTCAGTCCTAATCATCAGAGATGTGGTTACAACTGTCACTTACTGTAACAGTCCTCTGCTTTTACTTTGCTCACTAAGTAGTCATAATTCAGTCATGTTTTCACACTTGATTTTTTAATCAGAGTCATAGAAAGAGAGAGGGAGGGACCACTTCATTTATATTAGTAAGATAAGCGTGTGAAATTCTCCTGAAAATGTAGTCAGAAGAGAGTCAGTTCATCCCATTGTTGAAAACTCCTGGAGACAGACAGATCACTTGGCAGGTAAGACTAAATGAGAATAAAGCATCAGCCCGACCCGTACTAGTGGGATCCAGAAAATCTATCACACAAAGTGAGCGGTTGTCCCACACGTGCACTGATACGGCCCTATTACTAAAGGATGCCTACCAAGCTCCTCTTTACATTTAACATTGCTTACTCTCAGAAGAAGAAACAAACCCTGTTCCCATCCAAAATACAGCAGATGATGCTGGTACTTAGGATGCCAACTGCATTCTTTGGAACACAGAGGGGAATTCTAGCACTTCAAAAGTATGCAAACAAGCAAAACACTCCAAAATCATTCTGAACTGCCATAAATCTGTTGTCTTTGAAGGAAACGCACTTTTTTTCAGTCTATTATATCATATGCAGTTTGCACAGCTGCAGTGTACTGAAAGCAAGTGCAAAGACTATGCCCAGATACTCGATGTATAAAAGATATTCCAGAATTCAATTTTAACACTGATAATTTGAAAATATATGGATATAATTGAATTTATTATAAACTTGGGAAAGGTTGAGAGGTGAAATATTCGCTGATATCTACAGTAACACACACTGTAAGCATTTTTTTAGAGCTTAATTGTAATTGATTGTTTTTGCATATAGTGAATGTAATGACCTGCTTTCAGTCAGTAATACTGACTGCGATATTAGCTCAGGTACAACTGCCAATCTGGCAAGGGCATTTTTTGCTCTAGTTGCCTGTATTTCATATCTTAGGAAAGGCATTAGTAGGCTATTACAGTTATATAATGATTATCTGGACAATTTTTTTTCTTCTCCTGTACACCAGTAATGCCCTTTAAGACTAATGAGAATTATCTACTGCCATTTATAAGCCACTGTAACTTAAAAGTTAAACAGTTTTTGAAATCCGCTATAAAATCTGTCATGAAAAAGAACTCTCTGAAAAGCAGTAAAGCAAAATAAGTAGGATTACAAAACAGAGAAGCTATCAGTTGTTGATCAGTGTGTCTGATAGCCTTGATTCTCTTTACAAGGAAACCAAAATTATTCAAAGATTTCATTTTTACTTAAATTCTAATTTAATTATGTTCATTTGACTAATCTGTGCATCGTAAGCAGCAGTAATTCAATAAAAGTATAAATGAACTGCAGAGTAAAAAAAAACTTTTCAGCAAAAGATCAGCAGCACTGGCAAAAAACCTATTTGTAGAAATGCAAAATATATCATCTTTTGAGGAAATATTTTCCTTAATTTCATAAGTTACCTTTTTTTCTCTTCCAGAAATATCACATTGCATAACATGCCTGAATATTCCATAATATTTTTCATTAACGCCAGTCTGCAACTCTTACTAATGGGCCCGATTCTGCTACTACCCATCTTATGCTCCAGATCAGTATTAGTCTAAATACCTCAATGAATCCACTCCTGAGTTCCCAAGAATAACTGAGATGGGAGGCAGAGAAGCATGATTATCATTACCTCTTCCCCTTTTTCTCTTCCAAAGAAGCAGAAAACTTACATTTTACAAAGAGTATAAAGGGAATGAAGTGCAGCTACCTTTCTCGCAAAACCGACCAGTGAAGTGTAATGGGCAGTCACACTGAAATGAGGTGGCCCCAGTAGGCAGGTAGGTAGGACTGCAAGTCCCTCCATTACGGCACAAACCCTTCTGGCATACAGATGGCAACTCAGGAGAAATCAGAGAGGGCACAACAGGCTCAGGCAATTCAGACATAGCAGCAGCAGCCATAGGGAAAGTTGTTGACAGGTGTGTAGGTGCAGGAATCCTGAAAGGATAAAAAGAAAATATCAAAATAAAAAAAATCACAACTGCTAATTTTGCCACTAAATTTCAACTTCTTTATTTGAAAATACTAAATATTTTTTAGAAATTTGTTTTATTTTTAAAGAAATTTGAGTGTTAGTAGTTCCCAAATAAAGTCCCCATCTTGAAATCTAACCAAAAAGATAATGAAAATATGCGGTTGCTCATTCCCCCTCCACAGATGTCTTCTAAGGAAGAAATGAACGTATTTTCCCTTGTGAGGGAGAAAAAAATAACCTCCATGCATACAGTACAATCTGTACATGCTCTTACAATTCTTTTTTGGTGGATTTCAGCAACAGAGAGGTAAGCAAACACAGTCTTGTGTTATTAAATATTTTATTACTTGAAGTTACCTAATCTTCTAAGAGCATTCTAGAAGACATGACTTTAACTTTCCCAGTGTGAAACTGATAAACAATGTTAAGCTATCACACAAATACCCCCTGATAAATAAAGTTAAGATATCACCCAAATACCCCCTACTTGGGGGATGTAGGAAACCAGAGTAAGTAGTGCCAGGAAAGTAGAAGTTAAATTGTCAGCATGCAGAGGAAAATATGTTGTGAAGAAGGTAAGAAGGAGAAGAAGCTGCACAGAGGAAGGATGTAGATAATTCAGGAGAAAGTAAATATCTGAAGTGACCCAGCAAAAAGGGGCAGCAATTGAGAAAGGAGAGCTCTGGGAAAGACAAAGCGGGGTTCAGGGCCCTACAAGGGAGCCTAGAGCAGATACGCAGAGTAACAGTGATAAGGGAAACATCGCAGGGGATACAGAATGAGGGACACAGACTGCTACAGACAGCAGGAAGGGAGAGCAGTGAGATGCAGAAGAGAAAAACAGGTGATTGAGAAGCGACGTCAGTCCTCACATTCCATAAATATTGACTTTGAAAGTAAGAACTGTTAGGTTATGTGATAAAAAGCTCATCTCCACAAGCACAAATGAGCACAGAGCAATGGCAAATGGAGGAACCTATATAAATCCTGTCCTGACTACTCCCAAGCCCATTACAGGAGAGTGCTTAGCACAGTCAGGGCTCATCTCCACAAGCGCAGAGGCGCAGTGGCAGGTGGGAAACCAAATTATCTGCTCAGAGAAGGGATCCCCTGTCCAGCTCCTCCCAAGGCCGACCCAGGAGAGCCTCAGCCCCGTGGTCCAGCTGTGAAACCCAGCAAGCTGAGTCAATGGGGGGCGGCTCTCCTGAGCATCTTTTGGAGGAGGGGGGTCACTGCCTTAGGGCATGGGACACATTGTGGGATGCAGGAGAAGAGCATCATGCATGACATAATGGGATGTTTAGCGGAGGAACCAAAGGCAGAGAAAGGGGGGGATGTAGGTGACTTGAGGAAGAACAAACATGGGAAAATAGAAGGATATGGGGATAGAAAGGGGCTGGTCATCAGTAAACAGGAGGCTGGTCTGCACGCTTGTCTGGCCGTGCCTTGCACCTGATCAGCGCAGCGTGCCCTGTCCTTGGTCTTGTTAAATCCCTTTCTGTTTTCCCAGGTGAGGGACCTTCTGTGTGCATGTGTGTGGGTGAAGGTGTGAGCACCAGCAACCGGAAGGGGACAGCAGGTCATAGGGGCCGGGTGTCTGGTCCCGCAACTGGAGTGAATGAGCGTCTGAGTGCCAGCAAGTGGAGGAGGACTGCAGGTGAGGGGCTCATGTGTCTGTGGTGCCGCACCTGGAGTGAGTGAATGTGCGATCACAAGCGAACATCCAGCCAGCGAGTAGGTGAGGTGACCTGGGAGCCAGGTGTGTACGTGGGTCTCTGTGGACAAGTCCACAGCTGAGTTGGTCAATGGATGGGCCAGGGAAGTTGTGGCCGACCGCCAGAGAGACTGCATCAACTGAAACCCATCTATGCATGTATGTCTTTGTGTGTGTGTGTGTCTGTACGGGAGAAGCACCTGGAAGAGCAAGAATTTAGGACCAGCTGCTGGGTGGACTGTGTGCCCAAGGCCAAGCTGCAGTCTGGAGCTACAGCATGCATGCGTGTGTGTGTGTGTGTGTGTGAGTGTGTGTGTGTGTGTGTGTGTGTGTGTGTGTGTGTGTGTGTGTGTGCATGCATACTTGCGAGTGAATGTGTGTATGTGGGTGAGGGGGTCTGTAGCAGCAACTGGAGCAGGGCTATGGGCCTCATGGGCTTGTCTGTCCAGGTGGCAGCAACTGGAGAAACCAAGGATAGAGGGGTCAGCTCTGAGGTGGACCGAGTGTCTAAGCCCAGCTCCTGGAGGGATCCACATTATACATATGTATATGTATATTTCCCACTAACAGACCTTCCTCCTGATCAGCCAGAGAGGGGAACAGGATGAGGCCATTGGTGCCGTTTGTGTTGTGTGAGTGCCGAGTGTGTCTTTCCATACCGGTCTGTGTGGATAGCCATATGTCTATGCATATATTTAGACGTTGTACACGTGTGTTGCTGTGGGTGCCTACTGGGAATCATTCTCAGCCTTGCTCCTGGTTGGAGCTGGGAACACGGCGCTGCGGCAGTCTCGCCTCATCGGGCGACCGGCTTCAGCCTCTTTTCCTAACAAGAAGCTCCTGTGTTAGAGAAATAACTAAAAGCCGTCAATTTCTCTAAAAATATAAGAGAATGTGTTAAGCCAAACCACAGCTTAAATGGTGCTGCTTACAGAATCCTTTATGCAGGTCAAACAGCTATATAGGTAAACTAATAATCAACGTTCTGTTACATTGTCTTATTTTCATCCCTTACACAGATGCTATAAACGTGAACTCAGACTCCCAAAGGCACTTAGCCATAAACTTCTATTCAGGCATCTAAATATACTTTTAGATCTGACTGTATTTTTTTAGGGAATGCCCTCTTTACATTATATACTTGGAAAATGTATAGCACTTAAAAGTCTCAGCTCCTTCCCATGGTTTATATTAAGTGCTATCAAAATAAAAACAGCAGGTAATAATATGATGGAGGCTTAGGACAGGAGTTCTTCATTAAAGATATAGGGAATAAAAAAGTAGTCAAGTGTTCAGAAACAGAGAGCTTGAGTAAAGAGATATATAATCCAAAAGACAGGACAGCCAAACCACACACGTAATGTAAAGGCAGTCAAAATGAGGATGCGGGGATTTAAAGGCACTTGCAAGTCATACACTTTATATGAGACAAAAGCATCCAAGAAGATGGCAGGCAACAAGAAGATTGAAAACAAAACCCTAAAAGATTTTGGAGGCTGAGGACTTTCGGGCAAGAGGCTTGGAATTGTAAGAAAATAAATGACTTCCTGTTTGTTTCTATTTACATGAATAGAATTGCAACAAAGAAATTTCTGCATTTTTAACCATTCTTTTCCCCTAAGAGAAATAACAGGCATGAACCTAATATTGCTAACCATTGCATTCAGAGCAGCATGAAGAGTGTGCCAATACGTGTGTTACCTTCAACCAGGCTACAACAGCAAATTAAAAATGGTTAGTCACCTGCTTTTGAGATTATAACCTCTGATTTAAACCCCTCCCCACAAAACAAACAAAAAAAAAACTTCATTTTCTTCCAAAACATAAATCAAACATTTGAGAAACAGTTAGCTGACGAATATAAGCTTACATAGAAAATTAGACATTTACAAAAGAAATTTATTGGGAGCTACTATTGGGATTTCAGCTTTATTTTTGTTTTGCTCATGAAAAAAGGCAAAATAAAACACGGGGAAGAACTGGAGCATAAACCAGCCTCCCACTACTAGCTGTTATGAAGACTGTTTATCTAAGGACAGATAATCCTATAGGTGAACATTGCAAAATTTACTCTTCTGAATCTGGTGTTAGCTTTTGTCAGAGATGGCATATTGAATTAGAGGGATAATCTGCCTCCCAGTAGCAAGTCGGGCATTCTTAGATGGCTAGAATCAATGATTTCTAGTTGTGGAAGTTTCACTTCCCTTTTGGACTTGAAACTACTATTTTTCTCTAAAACAGAATCATAGGAGTGTGCTTCAGCTGGAATTTTACAAGTAATGCAGCCTAGCTTCATTTTTTGGGTTGACATTCTCGTCTGAGGAACAAAGAAAAGCTTCTTGGCAGGTAGACTTCTCCTGGTTCATTTGCTGGTTTGTCTCATGGTGTCAGCCTCTGCAGCGCTGTTCTGGATGCTTTGCTTCTAGGTGGTGCCTGACTGCTTATGCGCCAGCACTGCTTCCAGGCGCCCTACAGCTCACTCTTTTACTGCAACAGCATAAAAGAGTGTGCCTGGGCTTGTTAGTGGGGCAAACATCTGCAGCTGCACTCACAATCCATTCAAATTCCTATGAATAAATAATGACCTCGACTCAACACAGTTTAACTGAAACATTTATTTGAGTAAAGAACCAGGAAGTGCCTAAACTAACTTAGTTATTGAGGGGTTACACAAAGTTTTGACAATGTGCAACAAAAATAAATCCAGAAATACTTGATTCACTGCTGTTACCTAGCAAGGCCACAATCTTCAAAATTCCCAGCCTGCCATTGCATCTTAGATCAATAATGCACACAATGATCTTGTAAACTGCTGCAAGCATCAGCCTGTTGTTTTTAATTTTAAGACGAGCTCAAACAGCTGAGTTTGAGAGGCCTTTAACGTTGCGTTTCATAGCTGAACACATGTGAGTTTGAAATGCTTGTCTAAATAAAGATATCAGTATAATTTGAAATCTTGTTTATTTTGTATTACATTCTTTACCACTTGAGGAGGTGAACTGAATGGCAGGAATATAGCACTTGGGGACATACTTAATGCTGTGTTGTCAAATGAAAAGTATGCATAGTCCGACCAGGTGTTCCTCCTACTCCCCTATGCTCTCATTTCTCTTTTCAAAAGAGCATGGAATTAATATTGTGTGGCGCTGGAGACACGGCAGATTAAGGAGCTAACAAAGAACCAGCTTTCTTAAGTTTTGCTTCACTGTAACTGTTGCTATCTCTACTGATCTATCTTTACTGTGCGAAAGCATGCCTCTCACACGTGAACTGAGAAAACAGGTTACGTTGCAAAACAGTTGAGGTCGGTAATAACGGTTGTCTCTGAAATTAATATCCCTGAATTCCTAAATTAGCAACCAAAGCAAGGAAAGAAAGCCCTCCCATATTTTGTTACAAAACTACTATAGTAGATGGCTATCTCTGAAACATTTGTACGTCTTAAAAATTGTGATCATATAAAGTTTCCTCAAGAAAATGTCTCAAAAGAAACAGTATAAAAGTAAGAAAATCAGGAGCACTTAAAAGGTTTGGAGGAAAGAAGAGGCTGGAATAAAAGTGGTGATGCTGGACTTATAAAATATGTCAATTCTTCATTTTTGTCAGACTCTCAATTCCAGGGCCTCCATACCTTGTACAATTTCAACTTTATACAAACCATCAATCACACTTCTATTAAGCTTGTCTATGGCATGTACTTTCATTTGCTGCCTGCTGTATTACCTACCGATCATGACGCATTTCCAAGATACCTGAGACTAACCACAACATTAAAAGAACACTAGCCATAAAAACATTACTTCACATTGTAAAAACAAAGATCTGAGATCTTAAAATGAAAAAAGAACAAAATGTCTTATCGTAAATAATCACATCCTGAATTCAAAGTTGTCATTATTAGAAAACTAAAGTAAAAATTATTCACTTCATCTCAAACATATGCTGCCATGGCTGGTATCATGGGTGTTAATTTACTAATTATCAGATATGGAATGACAAGAAAAAGGGACCTGAAGACAGATCACAAATCATAGATGTTTCTAACCGGGCTCACATGTATACACTAAATTATATTTCCTACCAGAAATACTGATGGAAAAAAACCCTAGAAGTAAAATATCAGAGCCTGGTACTCAACACAATATAAATTCACCTACCTAGAGAGAATTTTAGTTGAAGTCCATCACGGCATTAAGCTACTTATCGTGCAGGAAAGTCACATGGTGGGACTGTAGCCCAGTAAATATGATTTTGCCCTTCCCAGTGAGATGTCGTGGCCGTGCAGGGGCTCAGGGCTGGCCACGGCCTGAGTTGGGCTGCGCTGGGCTGAGCGCCTGCGCTGGGGCCCAGGGCCTGCTGCCTGCCCTGCTCCAGCCCCAGCTCCAGCTCCAGCTCCAGCCCCAGCTCCAGCTCTGGGCCGGGCCCCTCTGGGGAGGGGGTGACAACCCCGGCAGTCCCTGCCTGGCAAACAATAGCCCTTTGTGTGCGTGGGGCGGGGGTGGGGCGGCTGCCACACTGCCCAAGGCGGAGGTGGGCTGGGGTGGGGGAGATGTATAAAGAGAAACCCCAGTGCACCCCCAAAAATGGAGGAAGAACTGTTGAGTGTGAACGTTAGACTCCTGGCAAGGACCTCAGGATGCTGGTAACTCCTCATAAGCTCACCCCACCTTCATTTTGAGGAAGACAGATACTGTCAGCCTTAGGAACTAGAGGGACATTGGAAGGGTGAGCATAACATCACAGAAAAGGTATAGATATGTGAGAGTTTTTGTATAACAATTTTAAGGATATTACTAATGAAGCCTTTCAGCATGGATTAGATAATTTGGACTATGAAGTTGTCAAGATGTTAGTTGGACTAACCGTAATTTATTGGCTCCATATATGTGTATTCCCTTTTGCTCACAATTGTCAAGTTTAGAAAATAACAGAAAAGTAGCTGTAAATTTATATCAGCAGGGAATCTGCACTGTATTGTTAATTTTTGCATTCAGATAGTGTAAATTTTTTTTTTTTTTTTTTAGGAAAACAACAGCCACAGGGTCTGATAATATTAATTCTGAATAATTTATTATTTATTGTTACTTTTTACAGGTAACATGAAACACGAGGAAATGCCAATTCATGCACCTGGGGAGGAATAACTCCAGGCACCAGGACAGGCTGGGGGGCTGACCAGCTGCAGAGCAGCTTTGCTGAAAAGGACCTGCAGATCCTGGTGCACACCAAGTTGACCATAAGCCAGCAATGTGCCCTTGCGGCAAAGGCGGCCAACAACATCCTGAGCTGCATCAGGCAGAGGGCTGCCAGCAGGTCGAGGAAGGTGATCCTTCCCCTTTGCTCAGCCCTGGTGACGCCACATCTGGAGGGCTGGGTCCAGTACTGGGCTCCCCAGTATAAAAGAGACATGGACTTACTTGAGTGAGTCCATAGCAGGGCCACGAAGATGATCAAAGGATTGGAGCGTGTGTGTCATATGAGGAGAGGCTGAGAGAGCAGGGATTTCTTATCTCAAGAATGGAAGACTCAGGAGGGATCTTATCAACCTGCATAAATACCTGATGGAAGGGAGGGGGAAAAGACAGAGTCACACTCTTTTCAGTGGTGCTCAGTGAAAGGACCAGGGGCAATGGGCACAGACTGAAATACAGGAAATTCCACTGAAGTGTAAGAAAAAACTTTTTTACACAAAGGGTGGTCTAGCTGTATAACGACCTGCCAACTGAGAACTGCAAAGACTGGTAGACTTGTCCCCAAAGTAATTCATTACCAGGCTGATGGAAGCCATGTCTTCAGAACCACTTTGACATTTTGCCATGAAGCAGTTTGAGACATGCAATGGCATGGGAGCTCCAAGGATAGGATAGCATCTCCATTGCCTACATCTTCCAGTAGTTACGCACTAAACATTTGATTACTGAAGTAATAGATTAAGCGTTATCTGATATCAGCATGATAAGAAAGTTTGTATTTTTGGCTTATCAATAAAGTAACTCATGGGAAGCAATTGTGCGAAGCAAGTGCTTTTATTTGCCTTTTTCTTTGGTGGAGAAATGCATACATGCCATTTTGGATAAGCTATGACAAAGTATTATCTTAAAACATCCTCTTAAGTGTTTCAGATTTTGGAGCCAAAAGAAAGATTTTTCAAGGGCATTAGCATGCATGGTAAAACATAATTTCATAACCCTATGAAACTGAAAACAGCACTTCAGAGAAACGTCAGTTTAAACAAGAATAAAAAACTACTACCTTGCACATAGTTTGGCAAGAATGCATAAAGCCTTTTACAGATTGTTTATTTCACTGTTCACAGCCATATCAAGAAGAATTCTTTAAATGATAGTTTACTGATTTCAGTGAATCCACAGAACAACAGTATATCTGTGAAATTACCCTACAGGAGAAACCACATTTATCACTAGGCACATTAAGGTGAGAATTAAGAGATTACAGAAGAAGGACTATTTTTGTTCAGCAGTCTATACCTGAATCTTATTTCCTCACCCATTCTAGTTTTTCTCTGATTCAGAAGAATGAGATATCTGTTTTCCTAATAATGTATGTAGCGGCAACTTATAATCAGGTATACCCCTTTTAAAAATTCAATTCTCAGTATACGTTCCAGGCTAGGAACTCAGCTTCTCCCTCCTACTATGCATAACATTTGGTAGCAGAACTCAATGATACTGTAGTTGCAGCCTTCCATTTAAAAATCCTCAGTTGGTATAACATCATTTGCAACTGCTATTGCACACGCAGCATCTGATTTAATGGTGCAATCTCTTAGCAGTGCAGATAATATTCTTGATATACAATGCAGCTGAGGATGTGAAAATACAATTAACAGACATAATGAAGTTTACGAAAGCTCAGTTTACAAATCCAAAGGAAAAATCATGATGAGCTCAAGGATGCACAGTATGCATAGCAATGTCAGATATGAAAAAGAAATGTCACATATGGAAAGAGAGATGAAAGAAAAAAGGAAAAGGAATTACATGTACTAAGAGACATAGTCCTGCTCTGTTTTTAAGCATATAGATTCCATAAACTTCCCAACAGATAAAAGTTAATACAACAGAATTTGCAGCATCAGTACTTTATATTAAAAGTCTAATACCAAAAGCCTCCCTGAATAAAGCCTTTAAAGAGAGCCTTCCTTCGATGAGACTTCCTTAGATGATGTTTGAAGAACAATTCTCTTATTCCCTACATTTTGGAAGTGACGAATACAATTTTTGCTAGAATTAAATTTCTGTACCTGATCTGTACTCTTTCTACCTGGAACAGCGTTAAGGCTTGTGTGTAGAAGAGGACAATGAATCTCTCAGTTGTTTACACTGATCTTTACTTTGGGTTGGCTGTGCTGTTTCATAGCCGCCTTCTTCCCTCCTTTTAAGCCTCTCTCGACTTTCTATCATTGAAATATTAAATTCAAAACAAGAGAGAGCAATCAAAACTACTGAACACTCAGCGGGCCAGTGGGCAAATGTTATACTTTCTGGCAAAATCTGTTTGAACTTCAGCTTTGTGTTTTGTACTGCAGTTGTCTATGGCCACAGTGAGCAAACCTCTTCCTGGTTTTATCTCTTAGCTCCTGTTTAGATAAACAACACGTAAAATGTCTGAGTACTGAATTTTGTGTTGACTAATGCAACTTGTTTTGCTTCTTGAGACTGTTACCACTGCTTTTGAAAAGGAAAATTACTTTCATTCCTTTTTCAAAGCTTCTCTCAGTAGATTAGCAAATGTTATTTAACATGGCACTGTGCTTTTCCTTCTGAAAGGTCACTGCAAGATTAGAATATAATCATAATTTCTGCGCCATTCCTAGATGGCTGAGTAAATTTTATGGGGTAAATTTGAGTTCCTGTAACAGAGATGTTATGAGAGCTATCTAATATATCACAGTTCCAGAATGGAATCACTATTGCTTATCTAAGTTTCTATCTAGCGTCAAGAGCTATAGAAATTCTTCCATCTCAGTGAGGCTACCCCTAACTTAGACTCCAGAATCAAAGGTCTGTCTATGATATATTATTCTTTCAGGATGTGTCTTTGAGGGAAGAGGGAGAATCACACCTAGATCCTGGATATACAATTCATTTGCTGTATACTAATTCATTTCAGGAAAGACTTCAGGGTCGTAACTCTCAACACTGTAGTAGCCAAACTTCTGGGTTTTGCCCACAATGAAGATCTAAAGAGGACTACAGCCTTCCTTTCTCATATAAACCATGAGGAAAATGAGGTGCTTCAGAAGCTATGTCACATTAAAAAGAACTGAAACACTGTAAAACCCAAGTCTGCACTCAGATGAATATTCTAACCAAAAGGCTGGGGATATTCAAACACTTTTCTTATCTCTCTTCAACTCAATGAATGTTTGCTCCATGCAAGATGGAACAGACCAAGTGAGTGGTTTTGAGAGTTCTTACAGCGTTTCTGGTAGGGGACTGGTAAGTTTTTAAATCCATCAGGCAGGACACCACTGAAGTCAAGCGTCTGATAAACTGGAACAGCACTCTTACCATTGATCTAAAGAATAAAAAGGGAAAGCAGGTACATACCATGGTTAGATGTGTCTTGTACAGAGTCTCATCCCAATTGCTTCTGAGTAGTAGATCTTACCCTCTCTGAGATATATTTGTGACGGACAAGTAGAGGCATTCACTAACCCCAGCAGGAATGAGGAGACATCTCAATAATTCATCAGTTGCTTCTCAAAATGCACAGAAACACACCCTTAGGCAGCTTGGAAATTTGATTTCAAAAAGAAATGATGGTGATTTACAAGATACCTGAATGCTGTAAGAAGCAGTTTTAAGGGTCAGTATTTTGGTTTTAGGTGCCTCACATGAAAATTCAATAGTTTAGGCATCTAAGTCATTTCCTAGATTGAGTCCCTAATCTCTTTGTGCATTAGTCTCCCCATGTGAAAACAACAGTTCTTGCCCTATGCAATGGAAGTAAGGAAGGCCTACATTGCTTTGTAAATGGTAATTAACATTACCGGATGTGCAGTATTATGCATTCAAAGACTGTTACTGGAGAGAGATGGCAATATAATAAGGTATTCTGTATCAAACGCTGTATTTAATTACCATGAAAACTGGACTACAAGCAAGATGAGACAGACATGTAGGAACTATTAATACTGAAAGAGTTAAAAATGCAGAGTACTATTATGTATTATCTAGCCTTTCTTACAGACTTAATTTCTAATTATATCTTAGTGCTGGAGAACGGCTGGCATGCATAAACACAAACATCATTTATTCATCAGTAATCTGGTATTTAATTAAAATATTACTGCATTCTTATTCAGTGCATACAGAAGAATGTTGTAAATATGAGAGGTCAAATAATTCACAGAGTCACAGAATGAATCACAGAATGGTTGAAGCTGGAAAGGACCTTTGGAGATCGTCCAGTTTAATCCCCTGCTCAAGCAGGGTCACCTAAAGCATGTTGCTCAGGATCACATCCAGGTGGGTTTTGAATATCTTCAGGGAAGGAGACTCCACAGCCTCTCTGGGCAACCTGTGCCAGTGCTCAGTCACCTGCACAGGAAAGAAGTTTTTCCTTCTGTTCAGACAGAACTTCCTGTGTGTTTGTGCCTGTTGCCTCTCGTCCTGTTACTGGAACAGTCTGGCTCCATCTTCTTTACACTATGCCTTCAGATACTTACACACATTGATAAGATTCCCCTCGAGCCTTCTCTTCTCCAGGCTCAACAGTCCCACCTCTCTCAGCGTCCCCTCACATAACAGAGGCTCCAGTCCCTTAACTATCTTTGTGGCCCTTCGCTAGACTCACTCCACTAGCTCCATATCTCTCTTGTACTGGGGAACCAGAATGGGACACAGCACTACAGGTGTGGCCTCACCAGGGCTGAGTAGAGGGAAAGGACCACACTCCTCGCTTGCTGGCAACACTCTTCCTAACAATTTGCCATTAGGTTCCACTAAACTACTCAACTCTGGTTAAGATTAGGAATAATCGGAGATGCTGCTGTGTCCAACCCAGGTAACAGCCAGTGAAACTCAAGATCCTCTTCTCCACCTGGGTTACTCAATAGAAAAATGCCAGATACAGATTATTCAGCTCAAAGGCTCTGACACAGCAATATCACTGTGAGGCAGAAAACATATTCAGCTAAAAATATTTCATATTGGAATTGTCAGGTCATCAACCTGTTCCAGGAAAACATTTAAACAAGTTGATATTTCGTATGTATTGATCCTAACAGCACCTGGATATCATAAATGCTGCCTGAACTCAAATGCTCTTTCGCCGGAAGTTTAAGCATCTGCTTATGATTTGAGACTAGGCAATACCAGTCACCAAAAGTCATCTTTCTGCTGAACTACAAGTTTCTGAGCAAGAGAGAATGAGAAACCTGAGGCAAAACTGGGAGAATATTTTCAATGGCAGAGTGGGTGAATACTTCTCATTGTTATGTTCAAACAGCATTCTATCTTTTTGTAAAATTTTCTTTATTATTAACTTCTTCAAGCCATGAAGGGCATCTATATTTAAAGCACCAATATTAAAGATTTAAGAAAGATATTATCTCAAAGCGCCGCAGATTTAAGACGAGTATCAACTAACTCTTCATGCCCACGTCAACAAACTCAGCTTTTTGTGAAAACTATAATCTGAACACAAGTGGGGGGCTAAACAATATAATAAATTATTTTATTGTGCTTACGTTCCTTACTTTTCTTATTTAGTTCCCTTGTGAAAAATTTAGATAACTCATTTAAAATTCAAGATTCAAACTATCTAACCTTTTAATTTTAATGATGAAAGTAGATTGTGTTTTACCATTTGCTAAGGGCATAGCAGGGCTTAAGAGATATAAATATAACTTTTTTAGTAAAAATATACATTCTTTCAACAATTCTTCAAAAAATGAGTCAAATTTGATGCACTAAAAAACTGGTAAAGGCTTACTGGAACGGTCATATGCCCAAATTAGGGAATCTACCTTACTCTATTCATATTAGAAATTCATTCTGAAGAGAAAAATCAAGATAAAACTTCTACTGTAAATAAGATTAATCCTACTTGCAACTAGAAGCAGCTTGCCAGTTAAGAGTTCCAAACTCTGGCAAATTTCTTTCAAATGCCTTAATTCAATCAAGAATATTCTGCATCTTCTCGTTTATGAAATGGGTTTAATAACGGGTAAATGCTGGAAGCCAGTTAATGATGTCATGCTTCTGTTTATAGTGCCAAGAAACTGAAGAGGTCTCATCACTTCCCTTCATTTTCATGGAATACTTACTCAATTTTATAAGATCAATGAAATACATTAGGCAGATAATTTTTAGAAATTACTGCATTTTCGGTTCGATAATGTCACTTGGCCTTCAGCCTTGTTCCTTACAGCTGTAAAAATTACACATTATGTCTTGTTATTTAAATAAGGAATATTTTAGAAGGTTAAGAAATAGCAGCTCATGCTTTTATGTCAAGTGGGGTCTTGTATGGGTACCAGCAGTATAGCATCTTCCTATTAAGAAGGCGACGGAGAGAGAAAAAGATGGGAAATCTGGCTTCAGAGAGCTGGTCTGGAGCATATATATCTTAATAAGTTCTTTTACATAGAAGATACATTTTTATTTTGTGGGTTTTTTTTAAGTTCAAATCATTAATGTGCATGTCCTCTTTTTGACACTGCTTGCAATTCAAGCAGCTTATGAGCTATAATACTTTTGTTTTCCCATATATAATTTACTTAAGATTTCTACTATTGCTGTGACAAACTACTGCTTCCTGTAAGCTCCCGAGCTTAAAAAAAATCTTCAAACCCATAACTAGTACTGGCCCTAGAAATTTACCAATGACTTGAGAAAGACATGAGTAGGAGGTGAAGGAGAGGACGCAAAACCGAAACTTATCTTAGACCACACATGTGATTTTGTGGGAACTGTCTAAAATATATATGAATACCTACTACATATATTAATTGTAAAGTTTATGTATCTATTTGTTTATTATTTTTATAAATTCTGAATTGTTTATGCTTTTAGTTTCTGCTGTTCATATCCCAGCTTGATGGAAAAAAAGGATTTGTTCTTCTCCATACTAGCCTTCAATTCCTAAAGACAGAATACTCTCTACAAATCACCTACATGCCTCTGAAGCATTTTCTCCCTACCCAAGAGCTGTGATTTCACTTTTAAAGAAGAAGAGAAGAAAGGATAGAGCAGCTGTTTAAGCTGGTGAGCTATTTTTCTGAACAGCTACTTAAACAAACATCAACAGCATAGTTTTTTAAACATTAAACTAGTGTTTCAAGGCTGCAGGGGGCACTGATGCACTACATATCTAGAGTACTGCAGAGCAAGAGTCAGACAGGATTTGATTTAACAGTCCTCCAGGTTACAGATACAGAAAAAATACATAAACTATTTATAATTAATTTAAGTTTGGAGAAATTAGGTAATTGTAAAATATTTATATGAATTTTGGAGGGGAATTAATGTTTTTTTTACTAGTAAATATATTTGTTTTTCTGCTGCAATCACGTAGTTGCAGGGATAAGACTGTTTTCTTAACTTTTGTAACCACTGAAGGATGATATATCTTTCTAGTACTGCATTACTTAAGATTACCTTCTTAAACAAACAAGCCCTACTCCCTGTAGGAAATACAATTTTGCTTAGCATCTCCCCAGTGAAGCCCATTTACTGGCCATTGAAAATAATGTATTTGTATATTAATCGGCCAATACAGACATTATCTGATTCACAGACTCATTCAAATAAGGACACATTACACTAAGAAATAATTATATATTTTAGCATGTTATTTGATATTTACTGTTTTAGGACCTAAGAATGCTAGCATCTAAGACATCGAGATCTCCTGATAATAAAAATATACGACAATTTATGACTTGACTGTAATGGCAGGCATGTGACCATACCTGCATCATCTATTTTCCATTCAGTACTTTTAATTCCTTTGTTCAAATAATTCATTTTTTTTAGCGTGCACCTTACATCAGAGTTTAATCTGTTCTTTGGTATGTCTCAGATCTTAGTATTTCATGAAGTTACAACTATCCTGAGCCTGATAAGTTAGGGTTGGCTAAAGAATCCTTTTTAGAAGGACATGCAGTCTAGTTTTAAGACAGCAAGACATGAATAATCCATTGCTTAAATTGGTAGTTTGTACCAGTTATAATCATCATTACTACCAATTCAGATTTTCTGGTTTCAGCTTTCAGCCGTTGGTTCTCTGCTCAACTAAAGAAACCCCGTCTCGATCCAGTGCTTCTCCTCATTAAACAGATGTTCACTTCCTATACCCCATCAGCAACTCAGCCGAGTTTTAGAAAAAAACTGGGAGACTGAATTCTAAAAGTATCTTTCTGTATACCTTTTCTTTCAGAAAGTCATCAATTTCTTTGAGGTTATATTTCACACCCTTTCTCCATTTTTAAACCTATCTTTTATTTTTCTACTTTTTATTTATTGTTCTGATAGGGACCAGTACAGAATGAAATATAGTATAACCAATATCACAATCAGTAATGTATACAGAAATAAAATTATCTCCTTACTTTCTTGCTCAGAAAGTGAGGAATTGCATTAACCATTTCACTCCAGAAGCTTATGTTGAGTTGCTTGTCTAAATTAAGCAAAGAGAACTCTTCAGGATGCTATCCTTCATTCTGGGGTTTGGCCATTTTAAACAAGCACTCATAATATGAAGTTTTTTACAGACCTCTTAATTTCAAAGAAGTGGACTAATATTTCCTTATTTTGGGCTGTCCTGTTAGTTTTTGTAATAATTAAATCCACAGTATCTGAGAAATTTTAGAGGACTTTTATTTTATTCTTAATTTCTCTTAGTAAGGAAGTTTTATATTAATATATCAAACTTTGATTTAAGTGGCCATGATACATATCACTACAATGGCCAATTTTTGGATATTAGTAATATGAGGGATCTATTTTTTGAAAATTCTGGCTTTGAAATTTGGAGGTTTGAATCCATTTCTAGATCTGAAATGAACAGGTGTTATTAAAAGTACTCTTCCAAAGAGGAGCTCAAAACATCTTCTTAATTGATATTATTATTTATAATAATTTTGTTATTATTATTTATTTAAATTTTCATAATAGTATTTGCAATTGACTTTCTTTTCCACAAAAACAGGTAAGGTTTTGTAATGTTTTTGATTGTTTTGCTTTTGGCTTTGTTAAAGTAGATTTTTACAAAATGCAGAAATTCGTTTTAAGTCATGAAGTCCACCAATCTATTCACTGACACAGTGAAGGACATACAATGAATCTCAGCATATAACTGCTGGACAGAATAAAGCTGAACTTCTGAACTTTTCTCTTGTCATTCTGGCTTTATCAGCTGAGGGCAACTCTTACGATTTCTTATTACTTCTCTATGAATTTCAAAAGTGAATCTCAAAGATAACAAAAAGCTATAAGAAAGTCTTATACTGATTCAACCTTTCAGTAGGCAAATTCTTCCTTTCAGTGTGACTCTTATTCTTACTTATTCTAAGAAGCGTCTCTTCTCACAATACTGTCTGGCAAAATAATGAGAGCAACTACATATCCATTACGAGGCACTCTCAGCACATTACCTGGAAATCATGGAAATCTGCTGTGAAGTTTAATTATTTGTGAGTACATAACAAAACAATTTTTTCTCTATTTCTATATTTCTGTAATTGGAATGACATCAAATGTTGCACTAAAGCTCAGCGTGAGACTGTAGTCCAATAAGGAAACCACGCAAGATAATTTCTTTTACTAGTTGATTGCTTTCAGGCAATTCTTCCTGTTGTATACAGATTGCTTTTTGAACCACTGTTCATAATAAATTTAAGACCCAGTTTTATATGGAAATCTCCTTAAAGTAGAATTCTGTCAGACCAACCTTGGACCCATCTGCAAGTTTTAAATGAACAGAAGAAAATAAGAAATATTTTTTCTACTGTAAGAGGCTTTTATTCTTCACGTACCTGTTAGGCTAAAAGCCAAAGTGACTTTGGGATTTGGTAGCTGAGCTCTTATGTGACTATTCATAATTTGGTCACCTGACACACGTGCTTTGTATTTTTTTATCATCTGTATACGGAAAAGGTAGTTTTATGGAAATAGTTTATTTACCAGCAACACACATGCATAATGTGGAGGGTTACTGTATTTAACAAAACTGACTATTGCCCTTTGTATTTTTTTCTCGTTATTGAAGTTCAGAACAATATAAAAGTTCAGAAAATACCTGCAGAAACAAAGAATATGAAAAAGAAATTCAGTTTTAGTTTTGTGGTATGCTGATGAGAGGCAACCTCTTCCAGAAACAGGGAGAGAAATGTAATATTTGCAAATAGACATTACTCACCTGTATATATTTAGCACAGGGATTTGTCTAAAATCTATCACAAACAATTCCCTCAGAACACTTCAAAAGACTGAGCAAAAGGCTTACACAGCAATTCACAGTGATTTTGAGGATTTATAACAGTAGGAAAGATTAGCACTGTCACTTTTTCTTTTTTTTTCTTTTTTTAACATTAAGTCGGTATCACTGAAAAGTCATCACCTAAACAGGTATGCCAAAGGAGGTAAAAATGGTGAAAGAAAAAAACAGAATATATATACACACACAGCAGAAAAGAGATTGCACAGGAGAGCAAAAGCCACAAAGGAAAAAATCACATTGAAAACAAGTGTAATAAAAGATGAGGGAAATCAAAAAAGGACAAATCAAGCAAAGAGGATGAAAGTATATAAAAGCAAATCAGGCACTGGAAAAGAAGGAAGAGGCAATTAGGAATGCACAGAAAATGTTATCAGCCAGCAAAAACAAGAGATGAGAGATAAAAGAAGCAACAAAAATGCATAAAGAAGAACAAATACTTGTTATCATGCTCTATATTAAAATTACATAGAATTGCTATTAACATATCATCAAGCATCATATATGTGAAGAATATAAATGAACGGTATTTCTGAAGCTTCATCTTCAATATTGCACTTAAGAAACATGCCAGTCTAATCTGCCTATTATCCACAGAAAACCTGGTAAATGGATAAAACTAAGTGACACCAAAATTACTCACTGACTTACTTTCTTCCACTGCACAAGAGTACTATATATTCTTTTTTTTTTTTTTTTTTTTTTTTTTGCTGTTTCAGAATTAAGCACATAGCTCCAAACTGCTAATGGGAAAATACAAGCATAAACGTCTGTGCTGAGATATAAGAATTTAACTTAAAGTCTGAATAATATCTCTTTCACATATACGAGAAGCTCAATGCTTCTCAGCACTGTGCATTTATTCATAAACTAAGATGTATATAGACAGAAAAAATTAGATTTAAAACCAACTCTATGATTCCCACTTCAGTTCTGGACCAGCTTGTACATTTGTTCGAATTTAACTTCTTCAGCTCAGATGCACTCATGTCAGGAAGCCCTTTAACCTCACCTGAGTGTTGCATGAACTCTTACTATGAATTCTAAAGCATAGTATACACCACTACAGTGCTTTGCCATGTCCAGGTTGAAATGGTAATTGTTTCACTTTCATTAATGGGGAAAAATAACTTTTAGCAGAATCAGCTTTCCCCTTTCCAAAGTATTGATTCATTATGAAGAAAGAACTCAAAAATCTCAGATGCCTTGAGTTGTGAAGTTTTATAATATTCTTAAAAAGCAGGAAGTACCATAGAGGAGGTAACATGATGAAAAATTGTATGGGAAATTGAATTTTACAGAGCTGTTAAAGATCTGCTGTGATGTTTTGAAAAATATCACAGAAAACTACAGAATGGAAGGAGGAGTACTTACAGATAAGGAAGGGGAGTTAGACCTTGTTGGAAAATGGATAACTGCGGGCTTACTGAAAACATGTAGAGATCTCCAAAATATATTGCATAGCTCCTGAGAAAATTGCCATGCATTAGGAAAATCATCAATCCTCTTGATGGAATGGAACTTGGGTAATGCACATTCAAGAGCCTCTTTCCAGAATGCAAATAGCAATCAGAGTCTTTGTTGAGATGAAGCTCAATTTCAGACTGGGAAAAACAGCTTAAGATAAATTAACAGCAAAATAAAATCTTAAAAAAAAAAAAGCCTGTCCTATAAGCAGTAATGAAAAACTAAGCTTATTAGTACCTGTCTGTCAATGCAAAATCTGCCTTGTACATTTACATCCATCAATAACTTCCTTTTAGGAAAACAATAAACAGCAATTTTGTTGGTCTCTGATCGCTTTGTCCCACTTAGGAATTTTTTAAAACAAGAACAAATCACAGCTTGGAGATATACCTATGCACATACATACATGTATATATACACACAAACACACATATTATATACGTGTGTGTGTATTTGTATATGTATACACATATGGTATCCTTTAATTCTTATCTTATTCACCAACATGCAGGTACTTAGCAATTCTGACAGAAATCAAGATCTCCTTATACTTGGACATTACAGGCACACTAAGAGATAGTGGCTGCCCCAGAAATCTGTTGACAGAATTAAGAAACAATCCTCTTTTGGCATAATGTACATGTCTAAAGTTACAGAAAGATAAGTAAGGTCAAGACAGACATCATCAAAAATTATCAATCTTTCAGATTTTGTATATATATATATACACACACATATATATATATACACACACACACATATGTATAGGTGTGTATGTACACACACACACACATATACACATATTTTATATATATATCATGTGTTTGGAACCTTTGAATTTAGTACCTGCAGTGAACTCTTACAGGAATATAAAGCTGTCCTAGCTCCCAGATATTAAACCAAAAGTGAGGTGCAGTAAATATCAGCTTTTAATACTGGGGTTCAAATATATTGATATATATATATATATATCAATGAATATATATATATATATATCAATGAAGCTCTACCTGAAAGTGATATTAATTTTTCCAGAAATTCTATTACAGTAATGTTTTCAGAAATGGAGAACCTTTATATCTTAAAATAAAGCTTGATAAGATTTAGATAAGTATATATTCTAGAGCAATTCTAGAAAACTATCTTTTGGAGGCTGACCTTTACTAATTGATATGGTTCTATTACAACACTTTCTGAAAGCAAAAGCAACATAGCTCAGAGGACTTTTGTTGCTGCATATCTGCACTGAGAGTCAAGCTTAAGCTCATTTTCCAGCCTATACCAGACAGCCATTACTCTGCAATTTCCTACATTCCACTTTGGGTACCTCTCATGGCAGGAAGCTCTGATGAGCCCTCAGTACAGTACATGCATCCTGTTGTTTTCTCCCTACAGTGTCACGTGCTGTAGCATATCTGTGAACTGAAGGCTTAAACAGACTGTGTCAACAACAAGCTCCCACCTTCCCTTTCTTCTTTCTGTGCCACAGAAAGATGGAAGAGGAGTTTGCACTACAGGACTGCAAGAGACGCAAGTAGTCTGCAGATTACTTGAGGACTTTGTAAGAGCAGAAGGACCATAGTACCCATCTTACGATACTATGATGATCAAAATCAAAGGTATGCCTGTATTGAAAGGCAACCTCAGAATAATCCATAAACCTAGTCCTGCCAATCCTCATTAATACTCCTTAACTGGGTCTCTGGCAGCTGTTCAACCCCAGTCCAGAACTTTGCTGAAGAGAAAGGCTCTGCAGGACCAAACTGTTTGGTAAACTCATTCCTTCCTGCACTGTAGTAAAACGACCCTACATTTTGCAGCCCGTGAGAACAGGAGAAGTCCCCTAGCTCTACTCCATAGTATTACAGCTCCAACTTTCTGCCCTTCTCTTATTCCATTGCCTCCTCTATTGGAAAATCAAAACTCGTTTCCAGAACTCTTTCAGAAGATAAAATAGCACTTTTCATTCTCTAATAAATTATGTAATTTGAGGAGTAGAAAGGAGAACTCAGGTCTGCTGTCTTCCATTTGAGACGTCAAACCACAGTTCTGGTTTCTCACTCTAGCCCCAAGGCTCTGCATTCCTTTCTAAGTTGTGGAAAAAGGTCCAAATACCCTCAGATCGAGAAGGAATACAAATCTGTCTGTCCTTGGGCATGTGATCTCCTCATTCATCTACTACATACAGAACTGATCTGCACCACCTCCAACGCTTTCACTGATACCCGTTTATTGGAATGACAGCTGTCACTGTGCTGTATTGATGCATATGCTTAGCTGAAGGATCTGGGCAGTGATCTTCTAGACTCACTGAGCTAAAGCCTCACTCTTGAAACCTCAGTGCCTCTGAGCATGCCAACAAGTCTTGAAACTTTCAGAATCCTGAGAGTTATTGCAAGTTTTAGGTCCCCGATCTCATCCTATTGCCCAGTACCGACTCCACTCTTCAACTTAGGCATCACCTTGTTCCTAAATTACATGAAAAGCAATCAACACATTGTCCCCATCTCCCATTTAGTTCTGCTGAGCTAAAATAATGCTCCCTCTGTTGCAGCATACGATATTTGCATTACAAATCTGAATGCTAGAGGAACAAATAGCATTCTTGCCCTATGGATTTCAGGAATTTTAGACAGCAGATAGTAAGATACATATGCCAGGGTAATTAGTATTATAGCTTTATATTTTTAACCTCTTAATTTTCAGAAAAATTTAAATAGCAACCTGTATTGCATTAATCTCAGATATAAGCAACACAGAGTAAATAATGTGCTTTGAAAGATATTGAATTGTCCTGAAGTAACGATGCCAATAGTTTTGAAAAGGTTAATGAACTGTATCTAAAATTTGTTTTTGAAAGTTCTCTATATTCAATGCACATATTAGCTCATCCTTTTGGTATTTTAAAATTCAAATAGATGCATTTAAAAAAATGGTAGAACACATCTGAGCAAATTTCAAACCTATTAAAGATTCATAAACTTAAAATTTACTCACAAACCCACGCACTTTAAGAAGTTTTTGCATGTCTCCCTTTGGCTGACCTTCTAAACCACAATAATAAAAGTAATCCATGCTGCTGGGGCTGCCAAGAAGTAAACGCAAGTTAAATGAATGGTATTAGTCAGACACTTGAGTAAGGCTTAATACACAAAAGCAGAGGCATTTGAAAAGAGTAAAAATCTAGAAAAAGGTGATGATAGGAAGAAGATTAATTAAAGAAAAATTACAAGCGAGAGAACATAAATACACAGTGCTACTGGAAGATAAATGCACTGATGTTCTTATGGGCATAAAAAGAGCTTCACTGGGAGAAACTTTTTGGAGTGCTTTATCTATATCCACATCGTAGATTACTCTGGAATTGCCAGACAGCTTAAAGTGTAGCACCATTGCATCAACGGTACCATATGAATTCTGCTAACCCTTGCATAAGTACACCAGGCCTTCTAGCATTTACCAGCTTCCCCTATCTGTAACATATGTAATCCCATGCTGCCTTATTTAAGCAACTTTCTTCAAGCGCTTGCTCCTTCCTCCTCAAGACAAACATGCCTTCCCAAGGAGCCTGGCAGTTAGGCTTTATGGACATTTTCTGGGAAGCAGAGCAAAGAGGGAAAAGGAATATGTTACTCAGGACAGTTGAGATTGAGGAGGTCTAAAATCCTTTCCAACATCCTTTTATGCATCAGACTATTTTCAAGGTTAATCTATACAAACTAGGATGTCATTTTACTTACCTAAGTAGTTACACCTACATGACAAGCATTTGCAAGAAAACAGCCCCAGAGTGTAATCACGGAGTTCTAACTCAATGTTTAAGCAATCTTTATTGTCAATATTATATAGCATCAACCGTATTTCTAATTGATTAAATTGCTAATTGATTAAAAATGGAGGGAAATATCAAAATCAATACAAAATGCAATAAATCTTGGCATATAATTGTATAGATTATAACAGATAATGTAACATCCTAAAGTAAATTAAAGTTTAAAAAAGGAACTAAGTCAATTTTGCCTCAAAGCTTTCTCCTTCCCATCTACAGTAGCATACACAGATTGGATGAAGCAGATCTCATTGGTCTCATGGTTCTCATAGGTTACATAAACCTGCCAAAGGAAACACTGGTGAGAGAGTGGTGTGATAAAAACCAAAGACATAGACACCTACCTTAGAGAAAAGATTACATTGCAGAATGAAAAAAAAGTACAGAAGATAGTAACAGTGCTGGTTTTCAAGTAATCCCTCTTTTATCCAGTAATTCAAAAAATAGAGCTTCATCTCACCTAGGATTTGGGAGATCAAAGCTCTAATGCCTATGCAAAAATGGAGAACGACCGCCTAATCTAGTAACTAAACGAGATACCTGAGAAGGTTTATTATTTCCTTCCAGTGATTACTTAATTTCTAATGTGTAACTAGCCTTTGAAGCTAGGATCTTTTTTCCTAAATTAATACCTGCATCACAGGATGAAGTAGCCTGTTCACTTGCTCTCATTTCCATTCTTCACAGAGGCATAGGTCCACAACAGCATGTGACCCCGTTTTTGAGAAGACCATTGTTTGATAGTTAGGAAAAAACTCTGTGACAGGCAAGAGTGGAGTCATCTCTTCTCTTTTAGCTGGGGTTTTATCACAAAAGAGGCCAGATTTGTACAGAATTTACACCCACCAGTGCTTGTTAAACTCACTTGGAGTATACCTACCAACCAAAATGCCTAAGGGAACTCAAATGGTGCAAAGATTAATCTCTTGGCCATATCTGGGCAAGGAGAAGACACTGAGACAGTTGTCTAAAGATAGTGACAGTTCTGTGCAGGAATGTAAGCAGAACTCTGTGCTCAGGGTAAGTTTTATGCACAAAAGCTTAGATGCCTAGGACTTGAGGCAGCTGCTTTACTGACTACCAAGTCGGATGTTTACACTCCTTTCATAAATTTGAGTGTAATATGTACAAGTCCATGAAGAGACCAGTGGCACAGTCCAATTCTTATGAATATTCACTTAATGCTGTAGTTAATTACGATGCGCTTTCTAAAATACAGTTTAGCTAGGAATAGAAACATCAATTAAGCTATTCTATAAATCTTAGGCAAAACAATTAAAGTCATGTATAAAAAGGCTTATGAAAATTCTCCAGGGTTAGAGAACATATACAATACAACTAAAATCACATTCTCTTCTTCTGAAAGACATCATGATCCACAAATACAAATCACTGCCACTTTCGATTCGTTTCCACTTCATGGCTTAAACATTTTATGTGCCAGAATAGAATCCTAATCTACGCTACTGCCACTGTATAGCCTTTTATTTCAATCAGGGCATGATTAATAGCATTGCGAATATACAAAAGTGAAATCGAGTGGGTTTTTTTTTTATGTTCAGAAGCAGTGTTTTCCGATGTTTTCATAAACTTATGTATACTATGAGCAGCGGCAAGTCTCTAGCTCTTGTTACAAGATTAATGAAAATCCTAAAAGCATGAATAGAAACACAAACAGCACCTCACTTTGCCCACTCCTATATTTTATTTTAAGATTGTCTTGTTTAGTACACTGTTTCAGCAGCCAGTGAGTGAAAACCCACTCTAAATAAGCTGTCAAGCTTAATTGAACTACTCTGCAAAAAGCGTCTCCCATACAGAAAAGGCTTAAGAAGTATAAAAGAAAGTAAAATATCCATCTGTATAGTTAGTGTTTCCATAAACATTGTTGAAATTCTCTAGAATGGTCACCCTATTTTAGGAAGAAAGAAAAATCAGCACAAACAGCTTCTTCTGATTTGAAAAGGCACAGAGGGTAGTTTACCTGCAATTGTCGATATTATTTATGCCCATGGCATTAGAGAAGTTGAAAGGTCCCACATTATTGATTTCTATGACTCCTATACAGCCGGTGAAATTGTAGACAGGCCCAGGCATCTACAAAAGAGGAAAAATACACACAATTCTTAATTCTTTTTAAAAGATAACAAAGCATAAGTTTCTGCCAAAGATTTGTAACATACTTCAGATCTAATTCTGAAGATCCCTCCTGGTTTCCAATTTTTTCCATAGTGAAATTCTATAAAATAACTGTGAATGTAAAAAGAAATGATAGAAAAAAAATAGAAGTGCTAACTTTTAAAAATAAACTTTTTTTTTTGACATACAGACAAGCCCACAGGTACAGTGACAACCCAGCAAAAACAAAGTAGACTTGTCTAACTTTAATCAGGTACTTATTTGTTACAGATGAACATAAGAGGTAAGGAATGTCAGAGGAAGAAGCTCTGGAAGGTCTACACTTAAAATTACTATTCCCGCGCTTAAAAGATATTTAGTACTATTAATCATGTTCCAAAGCTGCCTAAGGACAAACTAAGAATTGGAATCACACTAGGCATTGAGTAAACACAGAAAAATAAATCGTTCTGTGTATCTAGCCATCTAAACAAATAATACTGACACAGCATGTTGCAAGGTGTTAAAATGTATAACCAAACCACCCAAAATGTTGGAGCTGAGACTTCATGCACTGGACCGCTGGACTGGGTTCACTGGGACCGGCTGTTCCCGGTCACCCCAGATGATGCATACCTGTTCTTGGGGCCATTTAACAGATGAGGGTCCACAGTTTATATTAGAAATTTCACGTCTGTAGACTTAAAAATCAGGACAAAACAGGAAAAAATTACTGCTAGGACTGTTCTACCTACTGTAATGATAAAAGTCACTGACACATTCTAATGGGGATTTGTGAGACTATTTATGCAGAAACACACAGTAACAGTGGAAGACTTCAGTTACTCCTGTAATAGGTAAGCAAGGGTATGACCTGAAGCACCTAAATGACTGCTGGCCATGAACCCACAGGAGAAAAAGCAAATCTTGGAATGAACCTTAACACTGCAGAGGCCAATAACACTGATCAAAAAGTAGCTAGGTTTAAATATGTGCAGAAACAAAAAAATTAAGTGCAGTCATCATTTCATAGAGGAGCACTACATAAAAATAAAGGGGCTTTTTTAAAGCAAATTCAAAGGAACATCCAAAATGGTAAAACACAAACAGATGAATAGTTAAAACAAAGTATTAGAGGTTCACAGAAAATGTAAATAAACTATCAGAAGAAAAAAGACTTTGGAGCCCAAACAAGACTATGATGTTTAAATAGCAAGATTAAGAAAGTTTGTAATGGCTAAGACATTCTTTAAAAGCTGATGTCACGTCCAAATGAAGAAAATAATATATGAAAGTAATATAAACGTTGGCAAGGAAAAACCCAAAACAGCAGGCCAGGTAAAGAAAAACAAAAAAGAGTTTGAGGAAAGATTTGCTAAAAGCATACTGACCAGTATTAAATCCTTTTTTAAACACAACAGGAGCAGGAAGTCTGCCCGAAAGACTGTAGGGCTAACAGATGATCAAAAAGAGTGTTCAAAAAGATAAGGCTTTAGAAGAAAACGTAAATGAACTCTCCAAACCAAAATTTAACATTGAGGGTCTCTGGAGGTTCCCATGCCCCAAGGTATCACAAATCCCTTTTTAGCAGAGATAGTTTAGAGATCTGTCTAAAACTGAAATATCACAAGAACAGGTTTTAGAATGAATGTGTAAAGTGAACAGTAGCAAAATCTAAAGACGAAATAGCGCTTGCCCAAAAGTTCAAAAGGAAATTACTTAGCTATTTACATGGTCATCACTTCAAAATGCATCAAAACCACAGGAACGGATGGTATGGATTTTTTCTGTTTTGTTTTTTACGATTTGGGAAAGAGGAAGAGGATGCAAGGTCACACTATGAACTACAGACCAGTAAGTCCAAGTTTCATTCAACACAAATCAGTAAACATTACACTAAAGAACAATCAATAGATGCATAGATGAACATATCGTATCGGGAATAGTTGAGATAGCTTTTCAAAAGGGAAATCATAATTCACAGGAGCAACACTGAGCATGTGAAAAAGGATACCTGGACAGTTATAGTCTCTGATTTCCAAAAGTTTCCATGATAAACTATTCTAAAGTAACTCAGTTGCCATAGGAAAAGAAGGAAAGGCTTCAATAAATGAAGAGCACTTAAAATAGAAGAAGCGAAAAATGGGAACAAATAGTGAGCTTTCTCAATATGGAAAGCTCTTAGTCCTTGAGCAATCTGTATTAGAGTTTGTGCTCAAGTGGCTCAGAGTTTGTTGATAAGTTATTCAGGGTATTAAAAACAAAATCTAGATGAGAAGAGATATAGTAGAATTTCACAGCATGCAAGAACTCCAAAGTATGTAAGGATGATGATGGGTTTGAGACGGTTTCTGAACAGCAAGCGACTATAAAGGACAGGAATATTTACTCCAGAAAAAAACACCATGAAGTGGGGTTAGAAGCACGTAGTATGTAGACAAGTGAATAAAGAAAGAGTTGTTAAATTTCTCATAATACAGGATCAAGAGGGCATGAAATGACATAAATCAATGGCAGGATGAAAGTAAGCAAACAGGAGTACTTTTCATTCAATTTAAAATTAAACTGTGGAACTCTGCCACAGAATGTTGTGGATGCTCAAAGCGCACACGGGGTCAGAAAATAGTCAAATTAATGGAAGATTAATTTATGAAGAACTATTAAGCAGAAAGATGGTACATTTGGATTATGAAGACCCTGACCTTAAAATTGCTGATCCAGTAAAGATTATCTTCTAAAATTCTATGTCTGTGTCCAGTTTTATAGGATTTGAACACCTTTTAAGTAAAGAGAACTTTCCAAAACAATCTTCCTTATCTCCTATTATTGAGGGTAATAAACAGAATGACGACCTCTCACTTATATATTTGTTTGCTTCCCTATCAGGGACTAAAAACACATTTCGTACTGTGATGGGACCTTACTCTGTCCAGAGCCTCGAGGTAAAACCACCTGCCCTTTTCTTTGAAGCAAAAAGAGATTTTGCACGACTGAAAGATTTTAAGACTAGGCTTTACTAAAACATAGCAAATATTTTTACTAAAAATAGTAAATTGGAACATGGCAACCATTTAAACAGAGAGTTTTCTGACATGCTGGGTGAGGTAGATTAAATAGATAAATCTCCTATCTCCCTCCTCTGTCATTGCAGGGAGGGTCCTCTCCTCTAGTCTTGCTTTTTAGTTCAGTGAATCTGTCAATATTCTGCACTGAGGATGCACACAGCCGCTTCTGGGATCCAAGCAAACCTCCCTTTTCACGACCACCTCTACGAGATGGCTGAGAGTCACTTCCAGGCTTCAAGTAAAGTCCCTGTTGCTCTTACAGCTGCCCCAGAGTCTCCTCGCTTCCCACAGGTTTTCTGCCTGCTGTTTCCAAAAGCTTCTCTCAGCTCTTTCAGGAAAGGAGAGATCACTCCTGCCCAGCATATACAGGGATGAAGCAGCCGCGACAGGGTAAATTGCTTCCCTCTGCGCTGCTCAACCACTCTGAAACATAACGCGCAGCACCATGCGGTACAGCAGCAACAAAACCAATTGGCCTCCCAGCGCAAACTAAGGATTCAAAGGAATTCCCTAACAGTCCACTCTTTATTTCTTCAGCAGCAAAAGCTTAAGGACAGTTAAGACTTTAAAACAGATACATTACTACAACGCGACAATCTTCTGTAACGCCATGTAAATGTTTAAGGTGGTAGCCAGAGGTAGCTAAGGTTAGGCGCTGGATTCGGGAAGCTGAGCCCTCTGGGTCGCCACCGTGTCTTATCACACTCCACTGGGGCTTCCGGGACCTTAGAAAGAGACAAGACCCTCATTCAGGGCTCTAAGTCAGACATCTAAAATTAGCTGGTGTGAATACTCCCCTCCTCAAGGCTATGCTTAGAGTATTGAAAGAAGAACATTTCTTTGATATACCATGATGACTGACAGGCAATTGATAGGCATTACAGGCAGTGGACTCTCTCTCTCTCCCCCCCGCACGCCCCCGCCAGTTACCTTGGCAAGGACCTAAGCGCGACACATTGCCAAGTGGGATACTAGGCAGTCTACTTTTGCTACCATTATTGTGAAAATCATACCTGGTAATCTTTAACTATGTATTACCCTATTAAATTTCACTTTACTTTTTTTTTTTTTTTTTTTTTTAATAAGGGGAGCTTGTTGTTCCTTTATCCTGCCTTTTATAATTAGTAAATAATATCCAAACTAACAGGATGCAGGATCTGTTATAAATTCAATATGAACAAAGATAGAAACAGTTACATGCTTAATGTTACTTCTGGAGAGTAACATTAAGAGAGAGATGGGAACAATACTGAACCCGGAAAACTGCCTCAAAACCCTGAAATATTGAATGATGTTGTAACATTGCACACGTTAACTATCATTTTAGCACTCCTCTTCTCTCCATTAACCTTTCGCAACGTTTTACTAACTTTTAGTTACAACGGTTTCAGCCTCACCCCTGTACAAGTTTTCAAGGAAAGCTCTCATTCTTGGGACTGTAAAAACAAAGAAACAAACAAACAAGCAACAAAAGGAACCGATAAAAACAAAGATCCAATACGATATAGTTTCAGCGTTTACATCAGCTACTTTTAACTTTTCTAGTTAAGTTCATTCAAGGCTATTAAGTTAATATGGGAAAAATTCACCAAGCCAACCTGTGATCCACATTGCACACTGAACAGCAAATTAATAGTTTGGTTAAGGAATAAACATTTATCTGCGTATTCTCCCGAGCACGGTTATCAGTGAATAGTTCAATTTGATTTCCTTTGATTTCCTTCCCCCCTAAGCAAACTTACCAGTTGAGCTCCCAATAATTTCTCTTACATTGTTATCTGTATCGGTTAAATGTAATGCTTTCTGCTAAGGGAATATTAGAAGCCTCTTCTTTGTGCTGTAATCATAACTACATCACAAACACTTTGGTCAAACAATCACTTACTTTTGGAGTGCTATGCTAAATACATAGCTATTTAAGTATATTTAGGAATAAGGACTGTTGATGTAAATAAAAAAGTAAGTATAAGTAAAAAAGTAAGCATCTTTTATTCTACTATGTTCGAGAATAGAAACTAGTTTGTGATTAGCAGATTAGATTATTAAAGTGTAGATTGCATATGCATTTCGCTTCCCTCCCATTTACAAAAATGCGTTAATACCTAAATTGTTTGAAAATCTCAGGGTCACAGCAACACCAAAAATTTATTTTAATATAACTCACTATTTAGAAATCAAGCAGATATATTTGACATATAGTAACCATGCTTTTTAAGTGCCTTTCGCACTTGACAAAAATGAGTACAGGTACTTACCTGGCAGGTAAAGTTCACACATATATGTCAAATCATTTATTACCATCTCTTACCGATTAGCCCAAGTTAGACCTGCTATTAAGTAGTATTAACCTAGAATATCGTCCCTACAGAAATTAGTTTGCATATTGTCTCTTCACTAGAAATTCATATATAATATAATGAGATGTTGACCTATGATCAGAGCTTTCTACAATAAAAATATCATTTATGCAAAATAAAGCATAGTATAATCTTCCCTCATTTATCTCCCCCAGGATAAATTTTATACATGGAAAAAATTCTTGCTACAGATATTACAGTGTACCAAGACACACTGTTCACTGATCTTTCACGTATTCATGATTCCTGGAAATATGTCGAATTTTTGAATCTGATTTGCAGAACTCTTCGCAAACTTTTGTGAGATTTATCAAAATGCCGTATTTTAACCATAAACAAAATGGCCTAGTTACACATTTTTGAATACTGTAATAATACTTTTATTTATATTTACTAACAATATGAGAAACAGTTTGAAAACAAATGCCTAACTCCATTTAAAAATCAACCTTAAGGTAACAGTTTCTCTACTGTAGTTCTGATTCTTGTTAGTGATTAGAATCGTATAAAGCGGTCTTAATGAACTTTCAAATTAAGCAAGTCCTATTCTCAACTCAATACCTTCCTCAGACTTGCCAAACAACAACAGATACGACCAACCTTCTGAATTTTAATCTGCTCTAAACCTACTGCAGCTGAATTTTAATGTTCTCTAAACCTACTGCAGCTGAACTTCAGTGTCACCTGCAGAGCACTAAAAGAACAATCAGAGAAACAGAAATAATCTCCTTTCAAAAAAGTCTAATTCCTTGTGGAGTTTTCTTCCTCCCAAAAGAGAAGAATTTGTACTTTAGGAAATGTCATTCTATGACCCATGCTCCTAGGATAGATACTGAGTTAAGTACAATACAAGATACAAGTATACAGACTACCTGTTTAGCTTCTTCTAATCATGTGCGCAAACAGAACCTGCTTAATGCAACAGAAATGTATTCTGCCTATGTAGGCCATTTAATGAGCACTGAAATTTTTCTGCTTTCAAGACAACATGCTACTAGTAGGATGTATTTTTTCCAAGTCTCCTCAAGCTACCAAGTTTTCCAGGATTTGTTAAAAAACAACATGAGACACTCAGCCAACACTTTGACCAAAAATGTTAATGCTTTTGTTCTATCTGATTATATATATATTTTTTTTTTTAATATCAGGTAATAAACGACGGGCAGAAGAAGTAGACTTTACCCTTTCTAATGCTAGTGGTTTAGGCAAAATGGCCAATGTCACTCTGCTTAATTTGTATGACCACTAACTAGAGAGAAGTGGGCCTTTCTTTGAGAAGTATTGCTGAAACAGATATAGTTTTTTTTTTTTAATGTATGCCTTAAGAGGTTAAAACACAGAGGAACTAAAATCTCTCCTACATGCTGAATGATACTTGGCATAACATGAAACACTGCAGACAAACTTAAGGGTAACAAAAAAGTTTTACTTATATATTACGATATCAGCAATTATCTTATATGATATGGTAATATGATAGATGATTTTATACTGAAAGTGTGATTCGGAGTCAAATGTCCACAAATCATTTTATTTCAGATATACCTAACATAAATTAAACATTAAATCAAGATTATTCCTTCAAGTCACTGCTTCTCCTGAAATTTTTAATGATTTGATCAATATGACCTTAAGTCTGTGTTTATCATAGCTGCCATGGATATGGAGGCCATAACATGACATTTATTTTAAATAAGAATGATTAAGCATAAAAAAAGACAGAAAAAAAATCCCCAGACTACCTAGGGTAGTACAGGTTACCATTTCTGCTCCTCATTTCTTATTTGCTCTAGCAACTCAAATCAGGGGTTGCAAAACTTGCTAGCCTGGCAGTTCTCCTCCTAGGAGAAATAAAAAAGTTATGCACTTTTCAGTCTCCTACACTGTGGCTCAAAGAACTGAGAATGTACTCTTAAATCGGATATGTGACCAGACCAGTATGGGTAAAAACATTCCTTGGATTGCTCTGCTTTTCAGTGGGAACCAGACTGATTTGCTGCCTGGTCCCAGAATCTGACGGAGCTCACTCACCACACAACGTTCACATTCCTCTTGCATTATTTTCTCATCTAAATTGACTGGCAGTGTAAAATTTGGGCTTAAGTCTTTCGCCGTGTCAATTTCCCATGTTGCTGCCATTTTGTTCTGGCTGAGAACGGTTCATTAAGCTACACAGGATTAATTAGGAGCTTTAAAGACAGTAAGTCAGAATGATTCGAGGGCACTGAGAATTTCCTTTATCATTTTTATGAAAGTTCATCCTTGGTCAAGGTCATTATCTTTGAATGTGACTCCTGCCTTGCAGTTAAGCACATGCAACGCTGCATTTCAGAAGTGATACAAAGATTCTGAAGTAAGGAAAGACATCCCCGAGTTTTATAGCTAGTAATGTCTAGCCTTTTTGTAAACTTTTTTCAGTGTTTCTGCTTATAAGCATACAGGCATGATCTACTTATTGTGCTTGCTCTTGGAATTCTTAATAAGTTCAACTACTGGAACTGATGATTTTTAGTTCTTTCTTAATAGGATACAGTATCTTGTCCATCAAGAAGCTGGAAAGTATTCTGGCCTGAGATCGTCAAAACAAGTAGAGTGAGCTTTTAAAAACAGGATTATTTTTCTTAGCATAGACCCTATTAACTAACCAGGGAAATCATTTTATCTCCCTGTAAAATAGACTACCTCCATATTTCAGAGTGATGCTGAAGTTAAATATATTGAATACTGTGCTGCACTCATGTAACGCACAGTATTACAGCTTATTAGAGGAAAGGTGCTTGGAGTCCATCACCTTGAACCACTTTTCAGTTCAGTCCAGTTAACTTCTGTAGTTCTGGTACTTGTCCAATCACTAACCAATAGCTCAGACCTACATTTAACCCAAGAAATATTTGTATCAAGTGTGTGTGTTTATGTGCAGATGAATAAGTATAATAAGATTCAGTGAAACACTTAATACTGAATCATAGATGCTGACTTAAAAAAGAGGGAGGGGTGGAAATAAGGAGTTGTTCATCTTCTGTCTGAACATGAAGAGATAATACAGACATTTAAAACACAGGCATCTGCATATCAAAGGAATTAAAATTAAATATTAATATTTAATATTAATACTAAACTCTGCATAAGGAGGAAATCCATATATTTCTGGGAGAATGAGTATATTTATCTGGAACATGTGGAGGTCTTCAGGAGGAAAAATAGCTATAAGAGCTAAAAAGTTCCAACAAAATAGGTTTCCCTTTAGTGAATGTAACCTTAAGTATACGGTATTCAGTGAGGGTTCATTTTGTCAGGGTTCTAATAAAGGCTAAGAATCTTAGCTGAAGAAGGGAGAGACAGAAAGAAATTTCTTCATAAATGTTTATGATTAAGTGTGGGCTTTCTTATAAGCCCACACATATACAGCATATACATCTTTTATAAACATCTGTGGCTGGATTGTCTGTTTTTTTTAATATTTTAAGTCCATAATTTCATTGTTGTAGATCAGCCTTTTTCAAGAGTGGTTTCAAGGTAAATAAATAACGATACAGCATTTCTCACACAAGATGTAGGGAGTGTATCCGCTGGGACACTAGGCCCCTCAGCAGAGATGTGCCACGCTGTTAAGCCTTTAGATTTTCTGAAGAATGTTTGGGGAACAAAGGCCTAAAGAACCCTAAGACTAACAGTGTGACATATATAAGCTATAGGGCCCGCTGGAGACCAGGTATTATGGTGGATGGCAGCATTAGGAACATGGTAACAAAGAGCTGCCTGACATATATATAGCAAGGTGTTTGGGAGCACATGCGAACTCCAAGGTCATTAAGATGTTAGTCACATGTAAGCATGTGATCACAGGTGTATTTACAGTAGAGTGGTCACATAAAAACTTCAACCACAACGTGTGAAGAAGGTAATGAATCCATACACAGCCAAGGTGCATTTAATATTCTCACTAAAGTAAGATGAGACAAATTCTTGTAGTCCAAAAACATAAATCTCTACCAGTGAGCAAAAATTCAAAACCTTTATCCGTTCTGGATAAAACAACTGAGGGGTTACTAACCGCTGTCGTCTGCACTGGTTTTTGGCTAGCTGTTACTGCCCCTGCGGCAAACATAACAGAATAGCAAGTACGTTTATAACTCATCGTATTGAAGATTGAGATTGATGGCAGTTAACTTGGCACAACTGCGAAACAGAGCCGTGGTTTGTTTTGCCATCTCTTCTGAGGGAACAATAACATCCAGCAAAGGAGTGAGCTCAGCAGCTGGACTCAGTAACCCAACTATTTGCTTTAGTTTGAATTTCTACGCTTTGAGAATCACAGCCGTAAGAGACCTGTGGCAATATGCGCTTCCCCAGAGCTGTCCCTGTTCTGCCTATTCAGTGCTAGAGATGTGGGCTTCTGTGGGACATCTTTTAGTGTGGCTCTCAGTTCCATCTTCCCCCACACTGACTCAAATACGTACAACTTGTCAAAATACACATCTGCTCTCGACTATCTCATATTTGGATTTCAGGCACAGAAAGTACTTGTCGACAGCATTTACAAACTTTGTTCGGAATTGACAAGTCCCCTGAAAGCCAGAGTACCCCAATCTGTCAGATTCACTTGAACACTTTAAACATTAGATGATTTACAGGAGAAAGCAGATCTTATTCTAACAACCGGAGCAGGAAGTTCTTCTTCTGAAAAAAAATGAAAACAAGTACTTAAACAATTAAACATATATGGCAGATTGTAAACTTCCTCCTTACTTGCTCCTGTGTCCCAGGTCTCAGAACTGTGTTACCCTCCTCCTCCTCCTCCTCCCCCCTAGCACTGCTCTGGGTCTCAGTGATGACCTGCTTTTTTTTTCTCAGTACTAAATCTTACCTCTTTTATTTTTATTCTCAACTTATCTCAGGCTGCTATTTGGTGTAAATACAGCAGGGAGGGCCGCTTTCCCTTCCTTGGGTTTCTAAAGCTTTTGTATTCTTTCTCCAGCACGTGCCTTCTGGTTGAAACAAATTTCCAACCATCACAAAACTGTCAAGGTTATTAAAAGGCTTTACAATAATATCTAAAAGAGAAGACATTCATGCAACAAGCATCTTACCAATCTTACAATGGTTAGTTTTCTATTTAGTCTTCCTAGAGATTACAAACATCATTAATAACAGTACAGCAACCTGGCACTTAGAAGGCTCTGAACGCACCCTTCTTCTTCTATGTTCTGCACCAATTGAGGCTTGTACCATCACAGCAAAGTACATCTGATCAACAAAATTAATACAGGCTTTTTTTTTCCACATTACTCCTAAAAACAAAACTATTAGATAAATGGAAAGGTCCATCTTTATCGCACACTGAGAAGTAGCCTGTCTCCAATAGCAACCAATGCAGGATGCTGAGACAGAGAACAAGGACAGATCACATATGCTGTGGTGTGAAAACTCTGCAAATCACAGGAAGCCTAATGATCTCAGCCTTTTCTTCACTAGCTGGTTGTTGCTGTGTCAGCAGAAGACTTTTCACATACTGATTATGGAATGATATGTCAAATGATAATCTATTTGAAGTTCAGAAGCCAAAAGGAATACACTTTCATATATAAATATACATACATGTGCACACACACACAGAGGTTGACACTCATACACTCATTCATTCTGTTAACCAGTAAGCTCTGTCAATTCCATACATTTGATTAATTCAAATCCCTCTCCTCCAGCTCGATGCCCTTCCTCAGTAAAGAGTTCAAATATATTCTGGGGTGTGCAAGAAAGCTACCAGAAGGTAAGATGGGGGCTGTAGCACGGACAAACAATTTTCACAATTTTTCCAAATTGATTACAAGACAAAATCAATAACTTTGTTTCTCAGGTATTGAGTACACAAGAGTTCACAAATGGCAAACAGTTTAGGATCATGTGAAAAGCCAGACTGTTTCTGCCACTTTGGGTTTATATTAACAGTGCATCTTACAATTAACTTCTGTGTTAATTTGAAAATACATTCCATAAATGTATTTATTTTTCATTTTTGCTCTCTTGTTCCACAGTGTTCTATCTGTACTATGAATAATAGTCAGTAAAATACTGTTCTGTAACCTGGAGTAAGAAGCTGTAAAATGAGACAGTGATACAATCAGAGAATGTTTCTTCTCAGTTTACTCTTAAATACAGAGAAAGGAGCTTTTAACAGTTGTATGTATAATTCTCAGAATCTAGTGATCAGCAGCACAGTAAAGTAGGAAAAAGCTAGACAGGCAAAAATAGAAGAGGGAATTTTAAACCACAGAAGACATTGACAGACACTGAGCAGTTATTCATCTAGACTACTTTTTGCCTTCAAAAGCATATTAATAATAAAATAGCAAATTAAAGAATCTATGCTAATGTTCCCAAAAGTTCCATTTTATTAAATGTTTCCTCTTCTAGTCTTTCATTTTAAACTCTCATCTCATTTAGATGAAAAAGCACAAAATTAGAGTTGTGTTTTCGTCAGTTCCATGTGTAACAGCTGCCAGTTCCTTCGCTCTTTTCTTGTTTTTATGATGCACACCAAAAATCACAAAAGAACATGATCACCGTGTTCCTCTCTTAACATTGACTCTTTCGTTTTATTGCAACAGCTTAGTTGGCTCCTACCTTTAGAGCAGAGTGCCCTTCCTGCTGGCTTGGCAAATGTGTTACTTGGCTATTTTTCAGGCTTCACTGCATGGCCAATAGGTACGTTCAGATACTCAGTTCAGAGTGAAGCTATTAAGCAAACTGTATTGAAGGGCTTATTTGCCAGGGATCAGAAATGGCCTCCATTTACTTCAGGATAAAAAATGCTTCTGATGCACTCTTTGCAGTTCAGAAAAGAAATGAAACAAAGTACAGACAGAAATGTCAAAGCTGCCAAGATAAAGACAGTCAATTTATTGTTACCCAAAAGACGGAAACATGAGTGTAGAAGATCAATGAGAACTGAAGATCCCAGGACTGAATATGAATGTGGAGAGAGATCTCTAATGTTATTAGAGAAATAAGCTCTACCGGAAATCACACAACTATGGGGACTAACTAACAACATGTAAATGGAGACCAAATGCTTTAGATATTGATAGAGTCCCTTTACTCCTCAGCATAAGAGCTGATAAAATTTTTCATCAAATAAACATTGAGCCTATAGAGGATGATAATATGTTAAGCACGCTGCACAAACGCTAGTCACCGAGATCAACTCTGGAAGGAGCAAACAGAAATCACTATAATTTAAAAAGAAGGCTAGACAAACAAAAATATCTTTTTAATTAATATTTTCCCTTTCAAAAAGGAAAAGCCTGAAATTAAAGGAATTAGTTGCATCAAAGATGGGAGGTGTGAAACTTACATAATTAAGTGGCAGAACTGTCTGGCAAACACCAGCTGAAACAGGATACTGAGAGTAACAAACAAAACAAAAAAGACCTAGTAAATAATGATTTATGTTGGAAGTAAAAAGTGTAAAGATGAAATAAAACTTGCCAAAACTCAAACTGAGTTAGACCCTGCACAGAATATAAATGGATTGGGAAAAGAAGAAGGAATACATGTGGGAGAGAGGGACAAAATTGCAAATACTGTGGAGGTGATAAAAAAATCTCTGCCTTACTAACATTGAAGAAGCACTTCTAGGGTTCTCCTAAGTTGTCTTGCACTGGGATGCTGCTGTGATGGGCTGCACATTCTATTTGCCTCCATTTTTAGTTTGTATTATGTTCCTTCAATAACAAGAGCAGGGAACCAGAAATTGCAGCTTAAGCAGAACAACTGAAAATCCTGTTAGAAGAATGGAGAAGAGAGCTTGGACTCAGGGATGATGGAGAAGGAAACTTAGGATTAGAGAAGTGCAAGTTACTAAACTTAGTGAGAGACTAAACACCCACCTGCAGGGCCACGGTGAGTGTGTTGTGTCTGGCCTTCTTCCCCCCTCTATTTTCTCTGACATTGCTACTTTGTTTTTATTATAAAGCAGTTAAATATTCTAGTTTTCATTCCACCAAAACCTGCGATTTTTTTAAGTCAAGGACTTTTGCTCTTCTTCAGTTAAAAAAAGCTATAAAGAATATCGTGCCCAGATACCTTGTATTTTAGATTAAATCATGAGGCTATCAAATTGTCAGGGTAGTTATGAAGGCCTATGTTAAGATCCTACAGGCAAAACCCATTTCCTCAACATTCCCTTAACTGAAAGGTAAGGGATGTATATAACCTCATATGACCATTCTCTCACTTTCTTCCAGTATAGTTTCCTACAGTTTGTAAATCGGGTACTTCTACTATCGACTACTTCAGGATAACACACTTCTCTCGACGTATTATTTATGTTCTTTTAAATTCAGAAATGCTGATCTTTATTGGGTATAGCCAGGTTGAAACTTCTCCCTATCAAGATAATAAAGAGAACTTCCTCGTGGCTGTCCTAGCACTTACTTATTTATAAAGAAATTATTAGTTCATTGCGAAAGAAACAGTTCTTCCCAGCTGGTCAGGCCAGGCTCATACCGTCTCCATATATTGGAAAGTCTATCGTATATAAACCTACAGATCAGCAGTCACACCCTATAGAAGTATAACAGAGGATACTGCATGTATTTATGAGTGACAGAAACCAGCCACAAAGGTAACCAGGTCATTCTGGGATGACAATGAGGTTGAGGGAATTAACTCTAATCTGGCATTTCTCAGATACACAACAGAGGTGTCGATGCAACGATTCACGCGAGTGAGTGCATGGAAATATAAACAACTATCACTAAAGATGATAGCAAAATTCAAAGTGATGTAAACAGCACTTTAGTGATAATGGTGACAGAGGTGAGAAATAAAAACCAAAAATCTCTGTCCTAGAATTCTGTAAAAACTTGCACAAAAAAACACAGGTGTGGGAGAAAAGTTTTTTTAAATTATCCCTCAGGGTGGCACTATATCCTTATAGGCTAATAAATAAATGACCCTAATGTACTTTCTAGCCAAATGGGTGCTTTTAGTTACCAAGTTTGTATTTATCAAAAATAGCAACAATTTGTTCCACATGTCCTCCAAAGCACACAAATAAGTTTAATCAGTAAAAGTAGTTTCCAGTGTGATTCTGGGGCATCTAGCAGCAAATTGTCTTTTTTGTTGTTGGTTTTCCTGAAGAGAAATTCATGGATTTGCATTTTAATAGGATGGAGGTGTAAGCCCCAAACTTAGTGGCATAAACCTCTCTGATGTTGAAAAAGCTTGAAGAAAAATCACACATACCTAAAATAGGATGAGATGAATATTGCTTTTGTCTGTTAAAATGTGATATGAATTTTGCATAACTTTTTTTCTCCTGTAGCTTCAGTTTTTGGTTAGATTGCTACAGCTTATGCCTAGTCATCTAACATGCTCAGAAACAAGTGAACAGATGAGTAAATTGATAGAAAGGAGATTAACTCTTGATTTCAGCTGTGCATTAAGGACAATACATAAAGAAACACAAGATATGATTTGTACATTCCCATCAATTGCAGAAAGAACCAGTCTGCCAAGAGAAGACCCTACCTGAATACACAAGGAAAGAGTGTCCAGCTAACCCAGGCAACTGCTGAGTGATAGAGTCATTTGGGTAATTATTGCATTAGTTGCTTAAATCTCACACATGTTCTCTTAAATATATTTCTGCCTTGCCAACAGGCTGCAATCTGGTTTCCCCTAAAGGTGAAAAGGTTCCAGCTAAACTGCTTGGAAGTAATAGCTGCTAAGTCACTGTCATGGATGGACTGAGCATCGGACCAGTTTAAAAGTGTCATTAAACAGTTTATTGAACTGTAACAGGTAACAGATTCAGAGGTCGGTATAGGCACTCCTAGTATTAATGAATGGGTTTAACAACAAATAAAGTAATTAACTAGTAAACATATTTATCAAACTATTTACCTACATCAACTATTTACATATATTTATATGTAAGGGCCCAAAGAAAGGAACAGAAACAAAATAACAAATAAAAGAAGGATAAGTAGCTATTCTCAAAAGGGAAAAGTAGTGAAGAGCAAGGAAGTTATCACCTCGATGGTCTGGACTATCACAGTCTCCTTTAACAAAGAAGCTTTGGTTCTGTGGACTGGGCAATAACCATCCAGCAGGTGCACCGAACACTCACGCAACCATGCGGAGAGAGATTTAAACCCCGGCGGGAACTCCTCGGGCAGCGTCCCGATTCGAGGGGAGTTCCGTCACTTCAGCACACCACCTGCAACCGATGAGGCCATCTCGAGGTTCGGTAGTCCGTGGTGGTTATTTATAGCCATGATCGAATTGGGGGTGTGGTCATACTACAATACGTGGTGGTTCTGGCAGGTTCGGGATGATTCCGGCACGTTCTTGAATGTTCTTTGATGGACAGGTGCCACTTGCTCCGCTCACGTGGGATGTGATGGCTAGCTGTTTCCTCCAGTCACCGTCCAGCCACTAGGCAGAAAACTGTTGGCTAACAGGTATACCCAGGTGGAGTCAGCCGTAGGTCAGGCCAAGAGACATCGGGTATAGCCATGAATTCTGTGGGTGCCACCACAGTCACATAGTTCCCTTTTATCTTTATACCATCAGGCTATACTACCACCAGAACTACAAAGGAAGATTATAGGCCACTAACTGGTATTTACTAGCATGTGTGCTCCACACATTCCCTCTCTTGAGGAAATAACCTTGCTCTTCTCTTCTCTTCTTCATTTTTTTATAGGGAGAGAGTAGTGGCCACCATTTAAGTCTCTTAGGAACCATTCTAACTTGAAAGAGAAGGAGAGGAAGAAGTAAGCTTGAGGAAGGAAGTGTACAAATGTACTTGAAGGACTACACATGTGAATTCCCAGTGTGAAACCTTTTTTCAGGAAAGTATGCTGACATACATTTTCAGTCCAAGCAGTTACTCTGCCATCAAGCCTCTTATGGAAGATCTCTGAGTACTCTTTACGCCATGAGTGATTACAGCCTATCTTCCCAAGCTTCGGGAGGTTGCTTTGGGAACAGCCAAATGTTCAGTCAGTACTGGGAAGGAACTAAAAGTGATGGGAGAACAGACGTCTGGGATGCAGACACTGGACAGCACTGCTACATCAAGTCACTTCAGCTACACTGAAGTGTTCTTTAAACTTTGCTGGAAGGGCCTGATACCAAACCCATCCCCTCAGGGCTCATGAAAGTTATCTGCTAACTGATTAAGCCTTACTTCTTACTTACAATCCAAGCAGACCCGCTGAAATTGTCCAAAAGGGATCTGAATGAGATTACTGAAATGTCATCTTCACAGATGATGCCATCTGTTGAGCTCCACTGCTTCCAGACAAAGGAAGCACAATATTCAATGCAGTGTATATGCTCTGTATTGTACACTGAATATAAACAAGATAAATTCCTAATGTTATTAAGAGAAGCAGGGCTGTCAAAGGATGAAAGCATCACACAGACATTGAAAATTTTCTCCCAGGACAAATCCCACACCAGCCCACACATCAAGATAAGGTATCAATGAAATCTCTTGCCAACAAAAATGCACTGTAGCTGTTGCCAGGATCCTACTGACTACTCACAAGCTGTGGACAAATTAAGTGGCAGTATCAGCCACAAACTGAAAATGCTAACAGCAGGTGAGCCTGACAGCTATGGGAAAGTGCCCTCATAGTTGAAAGACACAAAGCAATCTTCTTGCATCCCTGTCAATATGTTCAGGGAGAGACGATCATCTGGATTTGAACTTGAAAAGTCATAAAAGTAACTTGCACAAGTTCAAAACAGAGCCCCATCCCTTCAAAATGTTCTTCAAAATAACTAATCACTGCAGAAACAGAATCATTTATCTCCACTCTTGACCAAAATAGCATCTTCCTTCTGATAAAATTAATCTCCCCTTAATCAAGTGACCATTTGCATCTAAGACCAAGCATTGAATATAAGAGGACTTTAAGATGGTAGAGGATACTGCTGTTGCATGCAGTAAAAGGTAGAAAGGAGAGAAAGCTGCTGCTATGCAGAACTGAGCTAGTGGGAATGCCGGCAGACAAGCCATGATGGATGAAGCGCTGCCATCTGTGAGGTTGGTTAAATGACAATCCACATGGAAATTGTTAAGGTTGACCTTAAGCAGCAGCTAGAGAAGGAGACAGGAAGAAAGTTATCTTAGACTTCCTATGAGTCATGAGAAATATTCTGAGGGAATACAGGATGGAGTAGGCTTTAAAGGAGAGAAGGACTTAAATCAGTTCTCTCCTGTGGACTCCTCCATTTTCTTTGACAGCCTGTGTAAAAATGGAAGTACCAACAGTACCAGCAGGAGGAGGTGTCTGACAGATAATGAGCAACTTTCAGCACTATGAAATCGATGGTCTGCACTGCTTTCCCAAAGGCTGAAAAGTCCTCTAAGACATCAGTCAAGTCAGGTTCTGCAATTTCATACATTCTGTCCAGGAGTTCTTACTCGTAAACAAAGCCCAGACAGTTCACTAATGAAACTTGAGGGATATAGAAGAAAAAGGCCAGTTTCTTGTAGCATCCAGTTTCTTACGATCCCTCTTCCCTGTGAGACATATGCCTCTTGACTCCTCTGATGCAGCCACGGAAGTAAAGGATAGCAGCATGGGTACTCAATATTATTGGGGATTTAATAGTTTTAGTTCATTCATTTTACAGATGACAGTAAGAGAGTAACAGTTGCCAAATTGCCTGGCCAGGCTCCAGTAAGCCCTCAGTGATGAAAAAAAAAAATCTTGCATTGGCTAAGATAAAAGAAAATTTCCATTATACTATGGCAGTCCTGACTCTTTTACTGCTGGACAGAAGGTTCCAGGATCAAATGCTGCACTGGATAAGCAAAAGAAAGCAGGCTCAACCTGGAAGCCTCCAGAACCTAAGGACAACACATCACAAGACATGCGTGCCAATGAGGAGTCAGCTGCATCTCCATCCTCTGACAATATACAAATGAGACCTTGGACAGGAGTCCCAACTTGTTGCTCCAGAGCAAGCGACTCAGTAGAGTGCCTTACCATGGAGAGATTCAAAAAAAAAAAAAAAAAAAAAGGCTTTGGATATTCACCCTCAGTATCAATCTCAGGACCCTCTGTAGTGCTTAGCATGGATATGGATGAATATGTGAATGCCTCAGATGGACCTGTCTTGCCAGATAAGACTTGTATCAGTGGTGTCAGTACAAGAAAATATTAAATGTCTCAGGAAATGGGGTACAAACCCCACAGGTGACACAAGGCTGAAAGAGCGTCTTCAGTCAAGTTGCTGCAATCCAAAAGGCAAAGACAGCTTCATGGAGAGAAATATCAAGAAGCAAAGCATTCCAGCTCAATAGAGCGTGAAACAGTGGCAGATATTCTCATGTTTTACATGTTGAGTAAGACGAGAGAGGGAGCTCAAGCTTCTCCTCTACAGATATGGCAATACAAAAACCTCATGGTGTCACACAGAAATACCCAACACGCGCTTTCTTTAAAAGATATATATGTATTTACAGTGGAATATCTAGTATTCATCTATGTGCTCACCAGTTGCCTCTAGGAATTGAACATCATACTATTTTCCTTTTAATTTATCTTTTATTTTAATTTATTTCCTGAACCTTTATTTCTCTCTAGGAAACATTAATCAAACAGAAATCTGAACTCTAATCTCTTATTAAACTCTCTAAATAGGGAGTTTGTTTATTTCTCCTTCCCCCATACAGCTTTCCAAAATTGATCTCATGAGAGTAAGGCAGAGACAGTTTCAGCACTGTTTTTGTACCAGTCTTTTAATTTACTGAGGACATTATCTGGCTAGCTTCAAGCACCTAGAGCACACATATCTGAGTACAGGCATTGTAAGAAAGAAACAATTAAAATACTTTGGAGGAAATACTTCCATAAAGCCAAATTCTGAAGGGACTGCACTGAGATAGTGGCAAGCATCATCATTTAGGGACAGCAAGAGACTGCTACTTTCTTTCTTTTGCTTTTCTCCCCACATTCCTCTAATTTGAGCTTCAGAAGCTTCTGCAGTTTTATTTCCCAATACACAAACTGAGAATCTGGCATATTTTTAAATGCATAACAAACTTTCTAGAGAGCTTGGTTAAACCCATGCATATCACGACTCTCATACAAATAAGAAAAAGGAATACCCTGTTTGGCTCAGTGTCCTGATTCCGACCAGAGTTTTGGAGTGCAAGCCCATTGTTATTAGCTTTCTACTTCAGCATGGCTGCTCCTAGCCAAGGCCTTCTGCACAGATGGCCCGGGGCTGTGTACTTCTTAAAGTTCATAGGCTGCTTTTCTGCAAGAATTCAGTATAACCACAGTCTCACTGGTTCGTGCTATTTGCAGCTCTATAATAAGTACAATGAAGCTGGCAGCTAGCATTGTCTAATGAGACTGAATGATTAGCATTTTTAAGCTTTTTGTTAATAAGCTGTTTTTACTCTGTGGACTATTGCAATATTATATATGTGGAATGCAAACACATGATTTTTCCTGTTGATTCGTCGATATTAACAAGATTTATGCTCTTCTGTTTGTGCAGCACAACCAGTGTGAAAAATACCTTTAGCTGTCCATTTACATATAACCTTAAGTGCCTCTTTTAATTTTGAGAAAAGATTTTGACTCCTCACAAATAATACTTTCTGGTTTGTGCACTTAACACAGTGAAACTGGAAAGATTTTTTGGTTTGGGTTTTTTTTGGTTGTATTTTTGGTATTTTTAAGGGAAGTATTAATGAGACAAGAATAAAACTATGAATGACTACATTAACACATCACTAGATCAAAAAAACAGGTAAAGTCATTAAAACCCTATGAGAAATACATTTGTAAGATGTAAATCTTACAAACTTTCCAAGTTACTTTTGATTGACCTGGGAAATCAAAAGTAACTATTTCAGGAAGATGATTTGTGAAAAATGCATATAATGGCAAGGGGCACCCTTTGAAAGAGATGATGCGCACTATTCCTGTTTTGGTTCAGAATTGATGGTATATACAGACACACACATATATACACATATTTATGCATATCTATACACACACAAGTGAAATTATAACATCTCTAAAACAACTCTAATGAAAGGAAAAAAGAAACAGTAAATATATTATAGAATATAACTGGAATAAAAGCAGAAAAAAGATGACTGCTTCTAATATAGTTGTTCACTTAACTTGATCTTTGATTTGATTAGAGGGATAAGCTATGCTATTGGCTAGTTGTCCGGCCAATCTTTTAAATTGCATGGAGACTTCCTGTAACACAGGACAAAGCAAAATTCCAACTACTGAGCATTACAGTACTTCTAAATCCACAGTGATCTTCCAGATTCAGCAAGTATAGGAACATGTTGCCAAACTCTCTCTTCACAAGAACTATAATTTGATTAAGTCATGCTGTCAAAGAATCTGTCTACAGCTGCTGAATGATTTTTCCTTGCTGATAGACTGGTCGCTGTGCACATTTTAATAAAAATCTTATGTCCAAAGAAACATGACAAGCTACATCCGAAACTCCAAGAAAGGCAGGGGTAAGGATTTGGTGCCATTCTTTACCTTTTAAAAGCATAAGAAAATAACCCATATATAAAGTGCAGGAAGAAATTCAGTTTGAGATTAAGATATGTAAATTTATGTGTCTACAAAATGATTAAATTTGCCTTAACACAGACAACTTCTTCCACTTGAAATGCTTTTGACTGCTTTGTCTGGCTGCTGCTCTCAAATGACACTAGATGCCTATGGTAAGACAACTGTATCGAGCCTTTCATCCATCTGTGGACACCTGCAGGCACCTACATTTAGGTACTTGTGGATCGAGTTGCCTCCTTACATAACAAAATCTGCAATTATTTCCAATAAGTTGCATGGTCTGTTCTGTGTTTCTGACTGGGGTACATAAACTGAGGCACGCACTTATTGGCAACCATCCACACAGTTCAGTTGTAAGCACAACACAAGTGTTGACACTTACCAACCTCATTCTCCCAGGCAAAGATCAGACATGGAAGAGTATTATATAGGATAGCCACACTTCCTAATATACAGCAGGGACAAGAAAACCCTGTTTTGGAGATTAAGAGGGTTTAGCTGTACGAATGTGGACTTGGCCTTGCCTTTGAAGCGAGACAGCAGGTACTGGCCCATTTCATTTACTAATAGTAGTGTAGCATTATGAGGCTAATCATACTAAAATAAATCATATTGAATCTTTAGGATTAATTTCAAACCTCTAATTCTCCAATAGGTAGTAAAGATGATTATGTAAGATGCACAACTGAAAAAAGTAAAGCCCAGTGCTCCCACTGAGGCCGTAGCGAAAATTATGAAGTGGAGATAATACAACACTAACACCATAAATATCAATAGTACAATATGCCTCAGCTGTATCTTAAATGAAGAGGTAATTTTCCAAGTGAAATTACTCTAAAGCTTTTGTTTAATTTCTGAAAATCTCAAAGGCTAAAGAAAGAAAAAAAGGTGACTGTAAGATACTAATTAGGCAGAGATCTAAACACAATATTGAATTTGCTGGACTGCACCACTGTTTAAGAAACTAATGAAGATACAGTGGTGTAGACATTCACTTTGGTGGGTGGTTTACTTTCATCTTTTACAAAACAACGAGCGAAAGCAGAAGACATAGACAGTCATTTCACTGTCAAATGAGTTTTCAACCTCAATGGTACCTGGTTTCTTTTGTTGCAATACTGGACTCTATTTAGATTTTCACAGATTACTTTATTGCAATTTTGGCCAGCAATAACATAGATAGTAAAGCTTAAAAAAAGGAAATAAAAAGATAAAGGGTCTCTAAAATAATTCCAAAAAAGAAAAAACAAATTAGTAAGAGGTCTGATACTATAAATGTCAAAAAAACTTCTCTCAACTATCTTCCTAATCAAATATAAAGTGTAATCTGTAACTACTAAAATTAGCCCAAATTAATATGAATTTCTGAATATAGCGTTATCAAGAAGTATTTGGGAAACAGTACAACTAAGTGAATAACAAATAAATAAAAATAAAAACAATTGGAGGCGGCGGTGGTACTTATTTCCGTGTGTTCCATTCTTCATTTTCAGTATTAAAAATCTGGAATTTATTAGACATGCTAAAAAGATCTATGGCACACTTTGATTAAAACAGTGTAGATTTAGATTTAAGAATAACTAGCAGAATCCAAAACTCCTGCAGGCTATATGAGTTGTGTTTTTTCTTCTAACTTTCAGGATGGCACAAGAACGATCTCCAGCAATAGTTCACATTTGTTTCAAGCAGAGAAATGAATAATAAATTCTCCAAAAAACTTGCTAGGGGATATTCAGATGTGAGGAAAAGAATTAATAAATGGATAATATGCCTATAAACATATTGATTAAACTTTTCTTATTAAAGAAAAACTAAAAATAGAATGTGGCTCTCTGTACATTGGTATTACCTCTTGTCTTTGTTATCTCAAATATTGCAATGTCCAAGAGCATCATCTGTACACTTTGCTATACAGACTGACTTGGAAGGAAAAGTACAAGCAACTAATACAATATTACAAGACAAATTTAGATTTTCCTTGATGATGTCACTTCTGTGTATGTCTTAGCCTTTAAGATCTAACAAGATCACACCCTTAGAAGGTAAGGAGTACTGGCATTCTAGTAGCACAGAATCACAACAACTGTATGCATCCAGAACTGGCCGTAAGCTATCTTAAGTCTCATACAAATATTTCAGGACCAATGGGATCAAACAAAACAGTATGCTACCATGATATGATCATGGTATAGTCATAATCACAGAATAGTATAATTATATTAAAACTGACTTTCCAATCTAATTCCATTACATTTCCCTCCTTGCCTAGAAAATATTTTTTTTAAAAATCAAAAATTCTCATTCAAAATGCACATGATACAACTGAGCTAGGTATATTTGTTACCCAAAATGCAATATAACAATTTGTGTGCCCTTAAATACGACCTCCTCCCTATCAAACTGTTAAACCATTATTTATTTTCAAAGGACAAGTAACTGCCTCTGGAAAAACACCTGAATTCTAAAAACAAAGAGAGGCGTTCTAAAATACGATAAGCCTCTCATAAACTTGGTGAGAAAAATAAGCACTGGGATAATATGCAAGAGTAAAAAGTATATAAGGTGTAGGCTGCACCAGAAGAAAGGAAATTTAAATATAAATTAAAGAAAGCAGAGCCAAATAAATAAATGGGTAGCACAAATTATTTTGCATTGAAATTTCATGTATAAATAAAAATAATACAATTTCAGGGCTAAATTATATCTCACTTAACCACGATGAAGATGCTTGTGAAATACTAAAGCAGGTTAGAAAGGGTAAGGCAGAAAACATAATAATAATAGGACACTAATTACTCCCAAGTACTCTAGTTAAAAATCATGACAAGATACGATGCAAAGACTACATTTTTAGATACTGTAAATAATGATTTCTTGGAATTATTAGAGAAACCACAAGAGGAGGAGAAATAACTCTTGATTTTGCATTAAGCCAGAGGGAGAACCTGTTTCAACATATAATATCAAAGAATCACTCTGAAATACTGACTCTAATGCACCCAACTTCAGTGTTCTTCTGGGAGCAGAACACTTTTTAAAAATCCACCAAAAGCAGTTTAACTGCAAAAGGAAGAGGGCAGTTAAGATAAATATAAAAGGAACAACTAATGGGTAAAATACTTTCAGATTAAAATGAAACATTTCCACAGAGTTCAGAATAACTATATGCAATCTAGCCAAAAATTTCTAAATTCACTTAAAAAAAAGCTGGAATGACCAAACAGTAGAATAGAAAAGACTATTAGAGGACATCTTTCATGCCAAAATAAAGGGTAGGGGGTTTAAAGGTAACGTATCAAGTAAATTAAATCTAAAACTAAATGCATGTTCAAAAAGATTCTGAGATATAATTTGTTTGAGGCAGAAAAAATACTCATCGGCTCTTTCAAAAACATTAGAAATAGGAAGCCTGGAACTGCTGAAAAACGCTGTGCAACTTTGCACTCAGCTCAGGACCAAAATACAGGAAAGTGGCAAATGTGGTAACAGTTTCTTGAAAGGGTCAACAAAAGGCCAAAAGTCCATCCAGCAAGTCTGTCTTCTCAGGCAAGTTCCTAAAAGCTGTAACAAAGTAAGTAGCAGAAACGGGGAACAACATGACATAAAGAATCAACAGAATTTTGTAAGAGGAAGCTACAGTTCCCCAGTTATTAGAAATCTTTGAACAGCCATATGCAAGAAAGTCATCAGATCAACATAGTTTATTTGATTTCCAAAAATATTTTGAGATGGTTCCCCACCAAAAGGTTTTAAAGAAATTAAATTATCATAAGAAAACAAACTGTTCAGAGCAGTCAAAACAGCAGCTGCCTGCAAAGGACTACTGAATCTTCTCTGCATTCAAGGAACAGGACCACTGATTTCAAATAACTGTTAAGAAAGGTATATGGGGGAGAACTGCCCTAACTATACAACAACATACTGATAGGCTCCAAAGTGCTCTTGCTGCCAGGGATGGTATTCTGGAGTCATTCTGGGGAGCTCTGAGAATTTCAGCTCAATGCTTAGCAGCAATCAGAATGTTGCTAGTTTATTAGGGAAAAAAAAAAAAAGAAAAAGCAGAGTAAACAGAGTAAACAGGGGAAGATAATTCCATCACTGTCTGTATATATGCTGCATCCATACCTTAAATACTACATGATGTTCTGGCCTTCCCTTTGAAAAACTGTATGGCAGAGCAAGAATAGGTCCAGAAAGGGTGTAAGTGAAAATGATTAACTGTAGGAAGACAAATGATGTAGATTATGATTTCTCAAATTAAAGAGATCAGTAAGGGTGAATGTGATAGCAGTCTATAAAACCAGGAATGAGATGAAGATGATGAATTTTTGGTGATGTAACAAGTATCTATTCATTCTGTCTCTATATATTTATATACATGCATATAAGTAGGTAAAATAGCAGAGGAAGAATAAGCAGAGCTTTTAAATGGCGTAAGTATTCTGGTGATGCAAAGACAGATCCAGAGCATATCCCAAATAGGACACTAGAAAGAAGAAAGCTTGTCAGGATCTAAGGCTGTCATGTCAGGATCTGAAAAGAAAACAAAGACACTCTTCAGGATGTACAATGCATTTCAAACCAACAAATACTTTGAAAAAGCCTTTCTGAATACTGTAATCACAAATCTGACAACGGAGCTAACTTAGAAGCAGTATAATGTTCTTATGGGAAATAAAATCAGAAGGGAGTGGAGTACACACAAGTACAAATATTTTGAGGATTTTTTTTTTTTTAAATAAGGACACTGAAACTGATGACAGCGGAGACAGCTTGTGTCTGAAACCACAAGAAGTTTCCATAAACTGCACCTCTGAAACCACAAGAAAATTTTGAATACAAGAAACAACACTCTTTGTCCTTCATTTTCTGTATCGCAGCAGAACCTCAACTCAAGGTATGGTGAAATACAAGTGCACAGCCACCACAAAGTGAAGCCTAACGTGTGGCAACCATTTCCCACTCAGTATTATTCCGAGCTACAGTTTAAACGCATGGTGCAGATGATACTTTTAATTATATCAAATATAAAATAATCATTGAACAATTAACAAGCAGATTTCTGATCCAACGAAAAAACCTGTAACCAGCGTATAGGTCTTACTATATACATTGAGAATAGAATTTAAGAAAATTGAAGTAGCCATTTTTAAGCTTAGCGCAATCTATGAATAAAATCTGGCAATCTGACTGGCCAATACAGTATATGAAAATTTTGTCATAACAGAATGTTTTTTTTAAATCATATGTTTCTTAATAATTAGCTATGAAAACTTCAGACACGCTGTGAATCACCAGGAAAACTGTCAAGATTCCAGAATTAGTCCCTCTAAGGTTTTGAACTAGCCATTCTTGCTTATACCACTGTCACAAACAGTTGCAGCAATGTAATAGTCTATCATGTGCTTCAGTCCTGTGAAAGGCAGATGTCCTTCTTCTGTTGGCTTCCCCATGGATCCTCTCAGGCTGAACACTGTGGCCCAGGGAGCATTAACTGGCTCAAGACCATTGAGAGTAGTTTTAATTTGCTCACACCCTATGACTACAGCAGCAGGGTATTAAAGCTTTGTATAAATATAATATTAATGTTATAAATTACTCTGTGGAAACTATTGTCAGAGCTCCATTCTCCAGCTTCATCAAATAAAGTGAATGCCAGAAAATCAAATCTGAATACTGTGCACAGATTGTACTAAATTCTAGTACCAGCAAGGGAAATGGCTCATAAACTATGTCTAACCAGACAGTTAGAGAGGAATTACTGTTGCTTTGGTTTATGGAAACACAGCAGCTGTAATATATAGTCAACTGCCCTAAGATCTTTCCAAATTAAGGGCCTGATTGTCAGTTTTGTAACACCTATTTTACACTGGCTATTTCTTCATTGAATGTCACTGAATTCAATGGACAGGTAAAATAATTGCAACAGAAAAAATAAAGCTGTATATATTTTATCAAACTATTATTAAAATATTTAAAACATTTACATCTACATATGATAATACATGAGAATATTCTGAGACTAAGTGAGTAGTTTTATAGCAGCACATGACTGTGATATCACAATATCTCTTTTTCAAAGCAAACATACACAAAGCATATCGCACACCTGTGTATTTAAAATATATGCCCATTAAAAAAACTACACTAAGGTATGGGCCAGTAGTCTAACCAAGAGTATTTAGATGTAGAATTATTTCTATCTAATCTTAGTTAAAGCACTAAAACAGTATGACCCGAAGCATATAACTCCAATTATCTGTTGCAGTTTCCCCATCAGGAACATGGAGACAAGAGTGCTTGCACATACATTTGCATACTTTCCACATAATCTTTTCTCCTTACTTTATTTTGAAAATCATTCTTCTGGTACAGAAGCTTCCTTTCCTTGTGAAACTTCTCTGTTTGAGTACTAGTAAAGTTTAACTAAAGAGATTTGTTCATGCAGAAAAGGAATATGAAGAAATAATGACATTTCACATCCCCGATACTAAAATACTATTAAGATCACAAATATAAACTACTGCAGCAATTATAGTGTTATTTGTGCTCCTATTAATGCAATCAACTGTTACTGTAAGTATTTGAAAACAATCTTCAGTTTCCCTTCAAGTGTACCAATCTTATCTTCTCTGCAGAAGAACAAACTATTGTAAACAATTAATGATACTAAAGCTATCATTAAATTAATTACCACAAAACATTTCTTGAGATTTCAGAAATAATACATCATTTATTTCAATTTATGGTTTTAAATATTTTTTTTCTTTCTGTGGTTTGGTTTATATTCCTCATTTCTTGATTATTAAGTATTAGAAAACAGCTTTCACAAACAGCTTAAAACAACTCTTTATGTTCTAGAAAGATAAAGTTATTTAACTGTTTAACTGATTTAGCTCTTTATCTATTTTTTAGACATGTCAAGTCTGAAGCGTATCCTTCAAATCCTTTAACTAAGAATTGGGATATACTTTTCAAAAAATGTCACGGAATGGGAGTTTTCACTGTATAAAGATTGCAGGATGAGATCTCTGCCAGTCAGCTATTTAAAACTTGGCTGCTTAACTTTTCTTCTGACTATTCAGTTCTGTCTTCCTACACTGTCATAAGAAACCATAAAACTTACAAAGGACAGTTTATGAGAGAGGCATTTTCTCCTCTGTGTGAAACAGTTCTCAGTGTTTGCACTTGGATGAATTCATCCAAGAAGTTTCAACGTACGTATCTGTTGCCTAGTGCTCTACCCACATCTTCAGGTCTTTACCCTCTTACTAAATGTCACAGCACATACTTTTTCTGCCTTTGGCCTGTGTGTATCTGTATCTATATCTATGTACAAATATGCCTGCAAAAGTTAGCTATAAAAATCACACAAGCATTTAGTTCATGAGTTCCTTTTTCCATATAATTTGTTTCTTTCCACTTCCTTACAGTTCAGAAAACAAGAGTCAACTACCACATACTGTTGACGACAAATTTTAGTTTCATTTCAGGCTGGAGTCTAACCTTTTTAATCCTAATTCAGATATACCTAAATACTAACCATGACATTGATATTACTAAGCAACCTTAACACTGATACTAACCCAATAATACCTGTTTTTCTTCAGTTATTAGTGAGCTAAGTCAGTACAGTGACAGTTTAACTGAAAATTGTAAAAATGTACTTTCAAGATTAGATGGGCATCTCAATGACTAAAGGTTAATAACATAAGCCTTATAAAAATGAATCTAAGGTACTGGAGCGGAACATTTTGGATGTGTGACTTTTATGAGGAACACTATAGTTGACCTGAACTCTTAGTTTTTGAACTTAGTACTTAATTTCTATCACTATCCACATAAATAAGGAATTTTACAATATATCATTTTCGTAGAAAAGTTATAGAGGAGTCTCCATGCTGTGTAAGACTTTTATAAGACGCTACCCAACATAAAAGTTCCTTTGTTGACTCCTTCCCAAACTGCATTTTTCATTTGTAGCAGTAAATTGAAGTATTGTATATTCTACAGTAACATTTTAAGAACCCCTGTATTCCGAAATAAAACAACCTTTAGAGGTTCATGGGTTAGAGATAAATTAGACATTGTAACAGCAGGTAACATTGCACATGGTTCAGATATCTGAAGTGGAACCATTCAGGCCACACGGAACGTGGCACAACTCTATCTGAATAGAACAAGTCAGGAGTGGAGCAGATCTGGGGAAGATCTCATCTCTGTCTTCTATGTAAAATACAGAGTACAATGAAATGTTGGAATAGTTTGTCTGTATTTCTCATACTGCTGCCTCTTCTCATTATCCGAACTTTGGGGATAATTACTCAGGATATAAGAAGACTGAATGGAATCCGTAGGTCTAGAAGACGGTGCAAATCTATACATAAGTCCCTGTCAAGATGATGCAGTGAAAACCACTAGAGACTTGAAATCAGTATGAGATCTTTAGAGAATGAATGAACCTATTTGTTTTAGTTTTAAAGAGAAACTTGATTTCAATGGAAAATTTTGACTGTTATATTCCACTCAGGATAATCCAGTTACCATGAAGAGACAAGAGAACCTACTCGCTAAAAGGGTGCCCCTCATCGTATCTCTTATACTGAATGGTATTAGAGAAGAAAAAGAAAAGCAATCAAGGAAAGGGAATAATTCCCCCTCATCTCTGGAAAAGCAAGCTTTAGCTTTTTGAGAATGAAAAGGCAGATTTCATCATGCCTACATGTTGAGGACACTCTGACTCTAAGCAATACAGAATAATAAAGATATGGAAAAATGCATGGACACCAGAGACAGCTGATTAGGAATGCCAATATAGGAAATCCTGAGAGGACACAGTATTTTAGCCCGAGAGCTTCACAGATCATATCAAATCACCCATAAAGAAAGGAAGAGGAGTCAAGCCTGGAAATTAAGACTGTAACATGAACCTATTCCAGTAATATGGAGAACATTTTCTGGCACGGACAAGTAGAAGGCGAGAATAGAGCTACTTTCCTGTTAGATAGAAACTGGCATCAGTAGAGGTAGTCTAAGATCTGAAGCCACTATTCTGTGCAACTTCCACTAAACTGGAAGGTAAGACAGCCGAGAGTAGACTGCACTACTTCAGCGAAAGAAGGATCTCATCCGAAATAAGACAATCTGTTAGGAAGATACCATAGATTATCACAGGAATCATTATCAGATTTGACTCTAGGAGTGATCGGGGCATTTGGAAGAAAAGGTTGAGTCTCAGCTAGAGCAGAAATATCCCTGGAACTGAACTGCAATCTCAAAGTCAAAAACAGACTTTTTCTGCTTCAGGGATGACAAAGGTTTTACGATAGAAGCCTGATTGCCTGGGTCAAAGCTGCTGAGAAAGAAACTTCCTGGAGTGGTTTTCTACTGCTGGGATTGGAAAGTCAACATAAAGAGAACTTGGACAGACCGTTCTCCATTCTCTGACAAAAAGGAAAAAAAACAGCCATTATAGACTGCATGTGGCTTATAGCCAACACACGTTGAGAGGGAAGCCCAGGAAAATTAAACTTGCCCAAAGCTACAAATAGAGAAAATTAGGGAAAATGAGACAGTAAGATCAAAATGAACACAGAAATCACAAAGGAGCAAAGAAAATCAAGTGAAATGAAAAGGCTGAGGTAATCTCAAACAAAAAGCAGTGAACTACAAAAAATTCCATCTCAGTTTTATGGAAAACTGGAGATGTGTACAAGGAATTGCAGGTGTATTTTTACCTTTTGGGGAAGTTATATGAGCATACGTTGTCCAAGTACTAATAGAGCTAAAGTATCACCAGCCTGACCACTTGCAGATATGCCTCACAATGTTGTTACTATCTCACCTTTTATTAAAAGACACAGACCATAAAATTTCACCTATTAATCCTGCATCAAGAATGGAATAATCTATTGAATTGCCACATTCCTTAGAGAAAGAGGGCCTATCTTGATTTAAGAGTCCATCTCATCTGCAGGAGAATGTTTTGGTAGCAAATTACACCTAAACAGTTGTGTTTTATTGCTGTTCTAACTTATGTAAGTTAAACTTGTTCTGGATCTTATTTTCGCTTTGGCGGGTAAAGAGCCATTCACTATCTCAAACTTCCTTCTCACATACACATTATTATGGAATAAATTGCTTCTTTACCGTCTCCTAGATACAATCCTTGGTTGAACTTTAATATTTTACTGTAAATTATTTGGGGGATACTCCCATATTTTTCTTTTAACTTTTACAAGACAGGTCATTTAAATATTAAAAACCTTGCTTTCTTATTTTTATTAGTATAGACTATTTCTTGGAGACACATTTCTATAGTAAATGAAACTTTATATGCAACTAATAAGATAAAATATTCCAGATGGATAGATAGCTGAGTATGAACAAATAACATCTGAATTAACGTCAGAAATAAAAAGGTTAAAACAATTGTCACAGGTAAAGCCTACATGAAAATATGGCTCAATTAGTGAGATATGGACTACTTCCCCAGCTCTGATTACATGATTCTGCTATTCACTGGGAAAACAAGCACAGATTTACTTGAGATCATTGCTCAGATAAATGAGACCTGGACTACATCTACACAGCTGTAACAATTTATATCCCACTATGTATGGGAAACAAATAAAGACACAAAGATAAACTTTGTTATGTAACTGTGAACAACTTCACATTCTGGGGCATGAGACTAGAGGGTGATAGTAGTTCAGGTAGCAATGCTGATTGCCATTAGATATGGAGAAAGTTACAGAGATCGGCCTGGGGTAACAAGGCCACTGGCACCTTATGCTAACAATCTAATTCTAAAAAACAGTAAATGGTTAAGACAATAGCCCCTTGGGTGTGGAGAGGGACTCCATATCTGGACATCTAACACAATACAGAAGGCTGAGCCCACTGTGGAACCGCTCTGCATGTGGCCCACACTGCCAGCAGCTGGAGTAAGGCCCAGTTCCCCCGGCTCCATGGCACCAGTTTCAACTGGACCACAGCGGCTGCGGCCTTGACTGGTGTAAGCGTGAAGTCTGTGAGCATTATAGAACAGAAATCTTAGAACAGAAATCACTGTTTGTTATACCCATCCTGCTTATTAAATAAATTTTAGATTAGAAGTCATTTAGGGTCTGTTCTAGTGGCTACTCTACCCCAAATTCCACTACGACAAAGACAAAGCAGTGATGACCCCCTTCTCCCTAACCCTATATGTGCTCTCCTTACCACCTTCACAATCCACTTCTTCTCTAACTCTATGCTAGTCCTATTGTGCATTACTTCTTACCCCTGCATAGCACCTTATCCTAACCACATATACATCTTACAGCTTCAAGTGTTCCCATCCTGTATTTCTCCTCAGTCCCAAATGCCATTCTACATGTTAGCTTTCTCTTAGTCCATTGCCGGACACACTTGTCTCTGCAGCACGTAGGTAAGCGGAGGCCCTCTTTGGGTATGGAAGCCAGTACAGGCATATTTTTCTATATCTTCATAAAACTAGCACCTGAGCTGACAGGTGCATCCTCTAAATCTGATCATACTTGCTCCCTAACTCAGCCTACTCAAGGCAAACAGGACTGCATCACTTGGGACCACATTGCTGTTTCTGTCCAGTCTACTGACCAAAGTCCCAGGCACCAGCAAGACTCTGCAAGGGCCTGCATTCATTCCTTAGATGTAACCCATAGATAACTGAAAGTAGGGTTTTTTGGCAGAGTTTAAATCTATTCAATTATATCCTATCCAATATGCCACTCCTGAAATAACAAACATCTTAAATGCAAATAAATAATAAGAAAAAAATACCTGCTTTATTGCATAAGGATGAGGCAAACCACCAACAAATATGGATCCTGTTTCAAGCCGATATGAATTGGACCAGAAATTGCTAGGCATACTTGTCTTTGTAGATATCCCCGCGACTGATATTTCTGCTTCACATGGTGCCATGCCTTGCCTGCATAAATTTAGAAATAGATATATATTACCACCGTGTTAAACTTTACATTACTGTCTATCTGACAGATTAATTAGGCTGTTACTAAAGCAATGAAGAAAGAAAATCAAGTAAATAGCTCTTTTTATACTAAAGACTATAAACATAAAAGAAGCTGTTCGATTAACAAGCTGTAAGTTGGCATGGCTTTGGGGTTTGAACTTCCATTAAAACAAAGTCATATTGTAAATCTGAACAGCATAACTGCTAAAAAAAAAGTCAAAAAACATAGTAATCGCTGACTAAAAAAAGATAGAAAACTTTTAACGATAACAAGTAGACTTTGCAAACTGAAAGAAAAGGACTATCTCTTGACTGGAAATATTTTAAATATCATTGCTTTTTGATAGGGAAAAAATGATAACCCAGAAAAGCAATTCAAAACAAACTGCATTTAGAGAGTGCAGATCTATTATAACCTTTAATCTTTAACATCTAAAGCATCATACCTAAGATTCAAAACTGCAGTATTAGGCACTGAAATTAATACATAAATTCCCTTTCCCCTCCCCTGTCCTCACACACACACTCTTAATGGTGTCAGTACAAGATCTGATTTCAGTTTAGATAAGCATAAAAGGCATGAATAAATTGCTAACAATAAAGAGATGGTGCAAGGCAAATAATTTGGTTTTCCTCTATTTTTTTTTAAATGATGCAAAGCTCATTTACATTCCCACAACCAACTGGAGCAAGCACTCTGTCTTCATGAAAGGAAGCACAGTGAAGAAATATCAGAACTAAACAAGTCTCTCAGGTAGGAATTTCTTTCAGCCTCTCCCTTTCTCTACACAGCGAACAGCCAGAGTTCTGGTGAAGCTAATTGTCAAAGAAACAGATTTCAGTCACTTGTATGATTAAAAATGTTCAAGTGCCTTTGTAATACAGGTCTCACAAGAAATCTATGTCAAACTAGCATATACCAAACAAAACTATAAAATAACAGCCTGTAATTGAGCTAAGATGCTACAGATTAAGCATGAATTCAGTTAATCTTTGGTATTGCAAAATCAACTTCTAAAACTTACTATTTAGACATAGCACATGAAAAGAGGTTTCATTTTCTTTCTTAAAAAAAGATTTATCCCACCAATTATTTAGTAAGGTCTTTTTCCTATCAGCTTTGTCAGTCAGAGGAAGGAAACTTACATTAGCAACATCTGTACACAGTTTGCTGTTTACTTTCAGTATAATCCTGTTCTGTGATACTTTCAGAAGAACACGCCGACGTGGTATTACGTCTTTTAACAAAAAGGACTATAATCATTTTTGCAAAGCAAAACAGCTTGACCATCCTATGGTAAGCAACTTCAGGGGAAAACACAGAGTTTTGTTTTGTTTAAAATCAACATAAAATAACAGAAAAAAGAATGCCTTTACAATTTTGTGGACTAAAAATAAACTTTTTAAGGGACCTGCTCATGGAATAATGTCTTTTTTTTAATCTCAGTTTTTACAAAAAGCAGATCATTTTTGAAATGTGCTAATCAATAGCTATCATGAAAAAACAGGAGAAAATGGTATCCAAAACTGCAATCAAGGTAAGGAATGTACTCCTACCATTTCTTGTAGCTATTGTGCAAGGGTTATATGCATGAGCACATATACAAGGGTCTGCAGCCCACCATTTTCATTCTTTGCTTATGTTGCTGACGGTGTGTGTAATTCACACACGGACATATTTCTGCTAAACATTCTCACTGTCTCTGTTTCCAATGATCAAGCATTCCTAAGTGTGACCCAGTGTGACATCTTGGATATATTCATTCTTAGCTGGAAGTTTGGGTAACAGTTCAAAAGAAGAATCAATAATTTTTAAACACCTAACAATTTTTTCCCTTCCTGATCAAAGGAAATAATATTTATGAATAAATAATAGGATAATAATCTTTCTGAAATAATTTAAATCAGACTTGTTTAAATGCAATGTAATTCTCAAGATTGGAGAGGAACAGGGTCAGAAGGGGAACTGACTGACAAGAATTTTCATTTTTGATTTTTTAAAATTCATTTACAGCTATGCTAATGGAAAGGAAGTTGCCTATGCAATTTTTCTTTTTTTTTGGAAAATTACTATTCTATGTATTTTAAAATGCTAATACTGTAATTGGTTACGTGACCATGTGTATACTTGTATTACACAAGCACTCTTATTTACGGGTTTAACTCTTTTCACAGTAGCTTTAGATATATTTGTTAGCTAGTCTTCAATAGCTTATATGAGAGATATGCAGAGATATTTCTGTTTGCATATATAAATATATTCTACAATTATTTTTCTGTACTTTATGTCAGAAAATAAGTTAATGCAATTCAAGAGCATGTGAGCTGCCTTCACCTTAAGCTTGTTAGAATATCCCCATGCACCCTTGATTGTGCTTGATTGAATCTAGCAGGGTTTGACCAAACTAGAATAACAACCTCACAACATTATTCTTAAGCATTTGCTGATGATACAATCACCTGACAGTATATGCACTCTATGAGATTTCCATCAGGCTTTTAAAACACGTTTTCTACAATCAGCATGTTGGGTCTTTTAAAGGTCAAGCAAGAAGATGGAGTTTTTTGCATAATTATAAATGTGGAAAAGCATACAGCAACTCTCAAGCACCTCTGCTAGCTAAGTACCAGTAATTGTGCCTCAGTCCAACCCAGCAGTAACAGTTCACAGATTTATCACTTGTACTCGCATAAATGTAATCATTAAATACTGGCCTACTAATTACAACCTGAAGATGAGTTCTGTCTAAATAGAATTAAATCCAGTGCTCAATGTCTTTCAGGTTGGAAGGATGGAAAGGTCAGAAAAATCATTCAATACCTGTTGGTATAAGCGTACCTAAACATGACAATATTTACATGAAATCCATATCCTTTCACATAATGCTCTTACTTGCTGACATCTGTCAGTGATGATTAAATAACATGTTTGGGGTTATCATAAAAAGATAAAAAAAAGATAATAAAACAAACAGAGAAGGAGAGAGGGACATCCAGAAAAAATTTTAAGTATCAGACATGCTCTGCAGCCTTGCTGGGAATAAAGCTACTCTAATCCGTCTTCCTGAAAAGAAAGGGAAACCTTTTGTTCTAAAAATAAGATTAAAACTTTCACCTGCCTCTAGCAATTTTACTTTGAGTGTGATCATGCTAAAAAAAATGGCAATAAACTAAGAAAAAACAACAGGTTTGAAAAAACTGTATTAAACATGAGTTGTGAAGTATAAGGATTAAATGGTAGTTTTATTGTGTATTTTAAAAATCAATCCCAGGTTACCTGACTTTATTGAAGACAATCGATTAGAGCTCAGACTTTTTTTTTGCTTACTTTGTTTAATCATTACCTTATAGACTTCTTAGCTAAAAAAAAAAAAAAAAAAAAAAAAGAAAGCAGACTAGTCTGTTCCCCTCTGTTTCAGGTCAGTATCTAAAGTATCTAATAGGTTCCATTTTCTGTTTTCATACTGTATCTGCTCCTTGCAATAGAATGTTTAGAAATAGTAACGAAATAATAGAACTATTTTCACAGATAAACAAGTTACAATTTTTTAATGCATACTTCAAATGCAGGATCAATTTTGAGTCAGTACTGGTTTTAAAAAGCTTAAGGCTTTGTAAAGGCATTTGAGATGAGTTCAAGACTGGAACAGGTGGACATCTTGCCTAGTGAGGCTGTGCAGGCTCCATCTTTGGAGGTTTTCAAGACCTGAGTGGGTAAAGCCTTGAACGGCCTGGTCTGACCCCATAGCTAACCCGTCTTTGACCACGGTTGGATTAGAGACCTCCTGAAGTCTCTTCCAGCCTGAATTATCCTATGATTCTATTACTCCGTGACATTTTTCACTAGGGGACCCAAATCTTCACACAACTGTAGTAAACAAAAACTCCATAGTAAAAATGTTTAGAGAATAAGGCAAAGTTTCCCATTATCATCAGTAAATTTATTTAAACTGGATATACATCAGTTAGTCAGAGTCATTAGATTTTTACTCCGCAGTAAGATGCATCGTTTTAGATTCCTCACATCTGGTGGTCCTAATTGTTCCCTACTGAGATGCCAGGTAACACACACTTTAACGTTGCAGATGAATTAATGAGTAACAACTTATTGTTTCCTGGTTCCCTCTGGCAACAGACTCATGTTTCCTGGACCTGGAACTGATTTCTTAACCTTTCTTAGAGCCCGAGCTAACTAACTAAGCTGAAGCTTTAGCTGAAGTTAAAGATGAAGCTAATGACAAGGCATCCTGTAAATTTCTCTAAGAATAGAGAGGGGAAAAAAATCTTTGTTTTGTATTCTAAGGAACGAATAAATATGGTACCCTCTAATTCTTTTCATAGAGAGTACACCTATATTACTAAACTGAAATGGTCCACAACATGAGCCAAAGTCTTGACACATATCAACCTTACTATTACAAAGTTACCACAGTTCTTGTTTTAGTTGCCACTCAGGCTAGCTATCGTCTCCCATTCTGAAACTGAGAAAGTTCAGTGGTTAGCATATTTCAGCAATCATTCCTAGCTTAAATGTTGCCAACCTTTTTGCAACATGTAATTTTAGTGACCTGCCAGTTGGCCTCAGGTCTACAGAATAGTCTTCAGCTACTTTTATTTACTACTATTTACAACTACAAATTCAGCCAGGAAAAATGTCTGTGCCGGTCTCTGGCCATTTATGTCTTTGCAGTGTAGAGAACTTCAGCTTCCCTGCTTCTTACATTGTGACAACCTTAAATGATATTTATGGCAATTAAAGTTAGACAAGAATATGCACTCATTTCAAGTTAATTTAGGCTGATGTAGGGCTCTGAAATTTAAATAAAGAGTCACTTACTGCCAGCTTGGCACAAATGAGACTACTATATTCAAGCATTCAGACAGTGGTAAGTTTAGGGCTGGATCTAGACTTGCAACACTGACATTTTATTCAAGTGAAAGTTAAAGACTTTGCTACATAAAAAGATACTTAAACAATGGGAATTCGTATTTACATGAACTCTGCTGGCCAAGTTTATTTCTGGTCTCCATATCCTGTCTGTGCGCACCTCACTATCATTTCCATGCTTGTGACATGAGGCCAAAACAGCCAATTCACTTCTGATATCAATAAGCATCCATAGGTGTTCCTCAGAAGATAACGTAAAACAAACATTTTAGATATATTGCAAGTTATTAGAATCTTCCTCTACTGTTTTTGTTTCTGATCCTGAGACAAAAGCTTCCTTCAGAAGCTAAAGCTGAAAACTTTCATTCTTAATAGTGAGACTAAAAAAACTCAGACAGATTTTTTTCTCAGTATTTAGTTAAGTAATCTGAGAAAAAATATATCATTATGTCTCTGTGATGATTCTAAAATTTAACTTCTGAATGTGTCCGTTGATGGCCGAGTTCTGAAAAGATGCATTATGTGATTTGTACCCAAGATCTGGCATGACTAACTAATTAAGCTTTTATCTTAAAGAGGCTGTAAAACAACAGTTTGTTTCAAACTAATTGGCAGTATTAAGTTGTTATTAACTGTTATTATGATCAATTAAGTATAATTAAATCCATTGCATCCAATTACACTGTTAGAAAATGGCAGTTGCTTATTCTCCGTTGGCTCATATGAAGTTTATGAAAAACAGTTATCCCTTGTGGAATACAAAAAACATATGCAACATACTGAGCTTTGGTTTACTGGTTTGTTTTCATTCTAATTAAGATCTTTTTACATTATATTGATGCAAAATAGAGTAAAATCTTTTAGCGGCACTTTCTAATATTAAAAAGATAAAAGTCCCTGATCTCTAAACTTAAAACCCAGCTATACAAAAGCAGTCATTAGAATTAGTAGGCATTTAGTATTTTCAGTAACACTTTTTTTTTTTTAAGGCTCAAAATTCAAAGAGAAATATTTTTTCTCTCTATTTCCTTTCAGGTCTCAAAAGGTGTTTGGATCTTTGTTCATTTAATGCTTTGTTACATTTAATTTTGCTTAAATAAATGCATATATACGTACATAGAATCTCTGCATTTTTCTAGTAGTATGAAAGACTGACAGTGAGAAACTGACAATCTCATTAATAACAGATAAACTCCAGGGAAAGCAGTGAAGATAAGCAAAGTATTTGGACAAAATGATTTTCCCAGAATTCTTCATTTTATCAACATAAAATTTGTCTAGCAGTGTTATCAGCTTTAGTTTCAATCTTTTCTTTTACTACATGATCAATGCAGAATTTTTCATATGCTCAGACAGATACGCAGGGAAAAAGCTTATTTTCAATATTCTAAGTTTCTGGAAATCATCTGGCAAAGGGACTTCCAACAGGTCCAGCAATGCAGAACTAAGATCTTTACCACACAGTGCTCTAAAAGAGTATGCCCGTGTACCATCAGCGATATAACAGCATAAGTTTGGAGTTGTTCCCAAAGGAAAGTCAAATTGTTCTTTACAACAAGACATGTTGTAAGCTAAAAACTTAAGAGAAATTCTGAAAGTGAAGGGAGGAATAAGAATATGTACAACAGATATGGTGGAGCCTAGGTTGTCTCACTGGCACTTCCTGTACATCTATAGGTGTGGTTTGACTGGCAAATTAGGCAGAAGGATAAGTTCTAGCCTTTATTCCATGGCCATTCATTTGTTCCTTCCCCTTTCCTTGCGCTCTCCCTGTATTCAAGCTGCAATTTGCATTAAGGAAATCATTCAGCTGAAAACAGACCCTGCTAACAACACAAATATATTTTTTATCTGGATCGATTGTCTGGTCAATAAGAGCTGAAACATGAGCTCTGGCAACAAGAGTAGGAACAAAGTAGTCAGAGGAGAAAAAGGGAAGAAGAAAGAATAAAGCAACTGAAACACAGGTCTCCCTGACTTTCTTTTTAATAGGACTCTGCGTTGTCCCCCTTTTGTTAAAGTGACTTCTCCCAAAAGACATAAAAGGAGCCCACTCTTTAAAGCTAGACTTTGTTTAGAACACAAAATAATCTGTTTTTGTAAAGATAACTTTAAATATTGAAAATGTAGAATAAGGTGAGATAGAGTAAGTAAAAAACTTGAAAGCAAACGTATTGTCTATCCATCGTGTACTCGCATGCATAGCGTTCTCTCTCCCAAACCTGTTTTGCAGCCCAGCAGCTTTCAAGAGCTTTCTAACTTGAATTAATTCTTTACAATATACTCTTGGTCCCAAAGAAAATCTCCTCCCTCCCATGATCTTACAAGGCTCAGTTAAGTACTTGCTTCCTATAGCAGGCAGGCCCTTTGTTTTTTTCAGGATTTCCCCAGTCTGTGCTTTGCTGCAGACTCTCTGCAAGCTCCATCCTGTCTTCCAGAGAAACAAAGCTCATTTGCTCTCAGAGGAAGAGCAATCTCCCTTCCTCCAGACAACTCCGTCTGACTGAATTCTTATTAAACAGAAGTTACACTGTACAGCACTCACGTAGCATCCTCCTCTCTGCTTGTCTCTCTCTCTTCAGGGAGAAAAGAATGGCTTGCATCATCTTTCAAATACTCACGCTGCAATGATTTTAATCAAATCTTATGCCTTCAGGCTTTTGGAGGCAACATGCAGCGCCTAACAGCACTTTTCTCCCAGTACAGAACAGGCTAATTATTTTTCTAACTCCTTTCTCCAGAACATCTCTCAAATAGCAGAGCTTGAATTCTGTGGGGAAAGGATATCTAGCAGGTAAAGAAGTCTTTGAGGTGAGAGGGAATCACACTTCTCAGCTGTCTGCGACTGCTCATTCATACACTCAGGCTCCTGTGTCTAGCAGCTCAAGGGTTAGCAGGGTCAGAAAAGATCTTCACTCAGGTTTTTTTCCCAGCATCTCTCTGAAGTACTGGTTATGGTTTGCCTACCAGAATTGTTTGGTTATACAAATTCCTCACCAATCCTTTGGTTTTAGGCATGGATGACCACTGTAGAATGCACCTTAGGAAAGTATTTAAGAAATGGAAAAAATTGATTTAATGGAAGTCTGTGGCTTTCAGGGCAAAAATCTCAAACATTTATGACACAGGGGAGGTCAACCTAGGGGACTGAACCTCCAAAATCAAGGAATTTTAGAAATTTTATCTTAGATACAAAGGGTAGCCCGTGTTATCTTATTCTGTAGCGTCCAAGCAACTTAATCTCTTTATCCATAAAGGGAATAATAAGTTACATTAAGTATTTTCTAAGTGCTACACTATTTGCCCTCCACTCCCTTTCAGGTGCCTGGTCCATTTGCTCTCATTTAATATGCACATATAATATAAAATATTTTGGCATCAAATATGAAAACATATGAACTTCAAAATCACTTCAGTTATTTAGGAAGTCAAAGGGCTTAGCCCATTTGAGTGTATAAAAGAAGGTATTACATTGTGTGTATTACATATATTAGATATGCTTTCTGACTATCTAAAAAGATTCAGAAATAGGATACTATTATGTTCTATTACTTTCTAAACAAAAATATTATTTAAAATGTATAAAAGACGCCAGTCAATGCTTTAACTACTTTGTTTTAAAAATTATCAGTTTGGGTTATTCTAAGTATGAAATTTCAAACAGTCTGGGAAATAATAATGTGAAGAATGGAGTTAAGAGTTCCTGTGCAGATCGCATGGGATAGAATATCTTTATATAGAGAACCAGTTAAGGATATATCCTGAGGAGAAGCCTCTGGCAAATATATAAATTGTTGAGACTGTCTCTAAAAGATTTGGAGTTTAGTGATATGCAGTACTCAGTGAGAGATGGCATGTTGTTTCTTTGTTTTTTCTACTGAAGAGAGGAAAAGAAAGGCAATTGTTACTAAGGAAAAATGAATAATAGAGGAAACTAAAACTAAAACTTAATTTAGTCTTGATTTTTATTATAATGAAATGACAAAAAATAGTAAATAAAGGTTTTGGTAAAGTAGTTCTACTATTAAAGTTTAAGATGTTCTCTTTATAGAAAAAAAATTAATATTAAACTAACAGGCCCTTTGAAAATACCTAAGCTTAACAGAAGATAAATGCATTGACACATTATACAATAACCTTATTTCTAGTGTTTGTACCCAAATATAATCTTCAGCAAAAGAAATTAATGTTTTCTCATGCAGACAACTGGATAACTATAAATTCATTGTTTGCCCATCACTTCCCTTAATATTTCTTCTCCTATCAGCAGCAGATATCATCAATGCATTCTCAGTATTCAATCCATGTATACACCATTTCGTTTATCTAAGTTTATTGTACTTTAACCATTCTGATGATTTTTAGTGAGATGCTCAGTTTGAAACTACTTTACTATTCATCTCTAGCATCTACAAATTCATTATTACTGTAGTGCTCTAAGTCATTAAAAAGGAATGTTTAGGTCCTTGACCAAAAATCTAGCCTAATTCGAAAACCTTTTTTTGATTGCACATTTATTCCTATGAAGCACCACCGTTTATTTTGAACGTTTGACCTCCAAATAGAAAGATACTTAAAACAACATTCGTGTTATGAAGTATTTATGAGATAAAGTAATGAAAAAAATTGGTCACAGGAGGGAATATTATTAGTTGAACTCCCTTTCTGTTTATTAGGGAAAGGATTAAAATCAAATTAATTCTTTCTAAATACACTATGCAAGTTAGCAGAATGAACTGAAAAATACATTAACAGATATTCTGAATACCAAGACTTCAAACTTTTCCTCTATCTAATGTTTTTTCATTTAAACTTGTTTTTAACCCCAGAATTAAATCAGAACATGATCCTCTTGCATTGCCATTACTTTAGCACCGTAATGCTCTACTAGAGTGCCATAATAGTGCAGAAGAAATCTTCAGCAAATTAGAATTTGAAAGCTTTTGTTTTTCCAACTATTTATGCCAACAGCCACTCTTTACTGTTGCAAGGCCAGTATCTTTTTCCTTTCAGATGTGTCCCAGAAGACCTTTATCATCTTGTTTCTATTTTCCCCCTTATACATCCAGGTCTTGATATTAGAATCATATGTAAAAAATTTTCACTGCTTTTGTCCATTTTAAATAAAAATACCTTTAGACTTAAACTATGTTCTCAAATGCCCAACCAGTTTTTTGCATTGACATAGCCTTTCTGCAACGGATACTGCAAAAAGAGGCAGATACTGCCTAATTAGGATACAGAGCGTTTACAGCGTTGCTATAATGACCTGACCTTTTCCATGTAAGATCATAATGCTCAGAGAAGTTTCAGGCTATACTAAAGTAGAAATTAAGAGATAAATCAGCACTCACAAGTTGCATTTCATACACTCCTACTTTTGCACAAGGCATTTTAGCAGAGATCAAAAAAAAGGATCAACAAAGAAACCAGTAGGAAACTAAGTTGGCAAGGACCCTATCAATAGCCAATTACTGTTTAGAGGTCCCAGCAACTTCCTAAATCCTTTATACGGCTAATAAATTTAAACCAGACTTAACCTGGGTAAGCTCAAGTGCTTCAACAGATGTCCTACAGCAGGTGCAAGTCCACTGATACCTGCATGAGCCTATCTCATGCCAAGAACACAGTTCTTATGGTGTTACATAAATACTGAGTGCCTTTCTCTAATTAAGCAGCAGCCACTGCCATTAATATCTTGTGTTTTCGGAGGAAATGGCCCATTAAGCAAGTTTGCATTAAGAATATATTGCGTTCACTTGGCACATGAAACAATGGATGGATGATCCCTTCATCTATAGGCTGTTACGTTAGAAATCAAGGCCAATGGTCAGCACATTTGTATAACACTAAAAAGAGGAATTTATAATAAAAATGTAAACACAAAAGCATTCCCAGCTGAAAACAATAAGAAACTGTCTCCTCTGTAACTGTCTACAGCTTTCTCCTAACCATTTAATTTATCATCTGCTCATTTTACCAGAAAGCCCTACAGCATTGTAGCATTGTATTCTGAAGGATAATAAATATTACATATTTTGTATCACACAGTTTATTTCAGGCTTTCATAGAAAGCTATCAATAAACAAGTAAAATGCAGGCTCCAGAGTGAGCAAATTTGTTGCCAGAACCTGTTGTACTAGGGCATGATGAGAGAGAGCTTTCCTCTGAGAAGAGAAGGTAGAAAACATCTACACCTCAAAACCAAGACAATCAATCACCAAAGCCCTATAGCTAACCAGCGAAAAATTTAGATTATAAACATTATGAGTTACTGGAAAAAAGTAATACTCTTTAAATAAATGGATTATCATATTTTGCAGTCTGGTTCTAGACTGATGCAGCATCTCCAGCAGTTTTCTAGTCCTAATAGTACAAAGTCGATTAAATAAAAAGCTCACATTGGCTAGACTCACTTTAAAGAAAGAAACTGTATTGTTGATGTCTACTGCCTAATCCATTTGTAAGCAGCTAGATCTGCAATTCCCAATTGTGATCTGAGAGAACAAGTAAAATTAAAAGTGTTGTTTACTTAATCAAGGAAATGAAGACACTTTTGCTTATTATTATCAGTATTAAAATGATTCTTGTTCAAATGGAGTACAGTGGACCAGGTACAGGACAAGTTTCTAATATCATAGCTGCAGTTTGGCCTCTTTCTGCAATGTATGTTACTTTATCAACTTGTTCTGATGCACAGACTGAAGAAGATAAATCTTACATAGTTAATGAAGGTCATTTTATAAAGGCTTGAATAAGAATATTGTGGTAGAACACCTCCTGTTCTGCCAGTAAAGTAACTGTATCTTCACAACAAGAAGAAAAAAAGTAAACTTCCTAAGGCCTAAGTCTTTGAAATACTGCCTTCTCTCTACAGCGTCCTGCAAAAATGTAATCCCTGCGGAATCATGCCCATATCTAAGTTTTGTGTAGCTCTTTCACTTTGCTAGTAACATTCTTAAGAAAAACAAAACCATATAGTCAGATATGTAAGTAAAACAGCTGCAATTATTTTCATTAAAATTTAGACTTAGTAAATAACTGCACTAGTTTACATATAAAACAGAGCTCTCAGTCATTGCTCTGAGGCAAACTTTGGCAAATAGCCACCGCTGTAACTATTACGCAGCAAGTAAAGACTACTCTGAGGAAAAATGTTATATCCTATCCAAAATTATCAAGCTATCCAAGATCTGTGATGAAAACTCAGTCCTCTTATTGTATCCAGTTTTATTAAACTGGTAAAGTTATTGTAGCCGCAATATTCCATCATCGTGAAAAAGAGATTTACAGTAATGCTGCTATTCTATTTGCAGCATGAATATTCTGATGAACTCTGAGACTATAGTGTATTCTCTGACAGTAATATGTAAATGTTTATTTGCAAACATTAAAAGGTATGACATTTCTTTTATTCACAACAAAAATGATTTATATGGAATAAAGGAAGCAGTAAAATGTTCCCCTGTAAGTTGAAAAGGAAGAGATTCTCATGGTCTAATTTTCATCGTACTTCAAAGTGTATTACACAACATTACTTTTAATTCTATTTCTTCCAAGTAACATGAGATTATAGAGGTAGTATATTTTTTGCAGATGGCTCATCTTCAGTAATTGAAATGCATTGGTTTTAGTGAATTTGGCAGACAAAAATCTTTCCATCACAGGGCCACATAGAGCAGTGCTTGAAACAATAAGGAATAACTTAAGTGATGAGAATGAATAGTTTCTTTCAGGAAACTATTACAACGCTATAGTTTTTTTTTTTATTACCTCTGATGTCTGTTCATAATTCTTAACATCTGCAGAACAAAGAAAAATCCACACTGCTCATATATACTGTTATAATATTTAGCAACTCCTCCATTCTCATTCTGACTTTGCCAACTTCCCAGATATCATTGTTTGAAATTCAACTTCCTTATCTCAGTGAAAGTCTTTTCTGTGAGGTTTAAATAATGTTTCCAAAGCTCTAGACAACTGCTGAATAAGCCATTAAAAGCTTTCAGCCAAGTCATTGTAAGATTTTACTATGGCATATTACATCACAGTTGATGAAATTAAATGTTAGCTTCAGAAAACATTTAACACACATGTTTCCATGTTTCCAGAATGACCTTATCAAATTAGCTATTTGTCAATCATATACATTAAACTGCTAATAAAGAAAAAAGTAGGGTATTACACTTACCACTCTAGAATATACATTTGCATAATTAATTCAAGCACATGTGAAGATGCACTAGATGAAAATAAGAAGCAACTTAGAACCAAATCCTTTTGACATCTGTACCATACAGATTTTAAATCCTAAAACAACTTCCAAACCCATTTTCAATCTGTTAAAGGCAGTGGAGTGATTAATTGAAAACTGCTCATTACATATTCTGAATCTTATTAACATTCTGCATTCCTTCTGTTTCAACAGTGGAAATCAGGACCTGATTCATTTCAGGACCTGAGCTGTCCTGAAATAATCACCATTCTCCGTAAATGAAAGAGGATGCCTCTTGCCTCCCTTCCTCCTTCCCTCTCTTCTCACTTTCCTTCCTTCCTTTCCTTCCTTCCTTTCTTCATTTCTTTTTAGGCTCACAAGGAACACTGGCAATAGAAATGGGACTGTTCTGCTCTCCAGCTATTGATACACACTGATCTGAAGATTCAAGTTATTTTCTGCTGGATGGAGTTGTGGGGGAAAAATCCATAAAATAGGTGCACTCAGATAATGATAGATAATGTAGTCCTGAGTAATGGCAATGATATGGCAGTTTTAATACACCAGCTCCAGGTGAAAGATGCTTTTCTCAAAGTCTCTTACAGCATGGAGGGTTCAGGCATTCCAACTTTTGCTAACTTCAGGATCTTAATTCTTTCTTAAAATGAACAACAAAGGAATAACAGTAGTATCCTGATGGATTAAACTAGCTAAATAACTAAAAATTGTATGTCCCAATTACACAATGCTCTGGAAAAAAATGTGTTCCTTTATGAGAGGCTTATCTCCTCTTATACAAAAAAGGGGACTCAACTGTGTCGAAGAACCATTTTCCCTATCACTTAATTAAACTCTATAACACAATTCCTAGGTGACTCCTATGATCACCAAAGGGAAAAAAGGAAAATGATTGGGTTTGGGAAGATGTGCATAATAGGATACTCCAAAGAAAGAAATAGTAAAAAACAAAAACAAACAAACAAAAAAAAGAAACAAATCTAGTGAGTGTGAAGGAGAGAAAGGGAGATCTCAAAGCATACTAAGAGATGTGAAGGGATAGCACAGAGCGAGTGGGTAGACATCTTCGATGTGTATTTTGGAAAAAACCCACAGCATTTATGAGAAGAGCTTGCAATTCTTTTCAATTTTAGGAGAAAAGCAAGTTTCAAGGGAATTAATGCAGAATGTTTACCTTCCTTTCCCTTCACAGTTTTCTATTGCAAAGAATAACAAGAATATATTATTCACATGCTCATGTTCAGAATTACCACAGATGCAGGTTCCTATGTTCCAGTAGCTTTCAGTAACTACTTCTACATAGTGTTAGGCTGTCTGCAAAACCTGCCACCCTGCAACACCTCGGTTTTCTGTGATCCATATGCACAGGATGTCCTTTGTGCCTCACAATATATTGGTGCCCACCTGGCCAGGTCCTCTAACATTCAAACTATGATCAGCTTATCTATCAACGTGCAAGAACTTTTGTGTGAAAATTTTTTGTTAGCACCTGTGCTGGGCCACTATTGCAATCTGAGGTTCAAGGGAGGAGAACAGAGGCAGATGGAGGGGAAGACAGGTTCAGCAGCACGTCTCTGCCTGTAAAGCAGGGGAAATGTTTTGTATTCAAGTAAGTATCATCACTTTTAGTTTTTATCAGACTGCCCGTCTTTGTTTTTTTTGCTATAGTTGAGGCATTGCTGGCTATCCTGACTTTTCCTAGTTACCATGGGAGGTGAATAGGGTTGGGGAGGCAATAGTAGGGGTCATATAAAAGGTTGTTTCAGTGCACGCTGTTGTCAGGTTCCACGCACTTAGCTGTGCTGCCTTCAAGTACCGTCATGCCTATATACAGTCCTCTGACTGCAAGAGTGAGACCAGGGAACTCCTTGAAGGTGCCCTGATGTTATTCTAGGGTGACCACCCAGATAAATGAACAGACAGTGTGGTCTCTGTGATACTTTAGAAGTTCCACTGATGACGAGAGACCAGGTGTGATGCACATTAACATTAGAGAATAAAATAAGAGTGTTGTGCAAGCAGTCCCTAAATTGATGCTTGCTAACTTGGAGTAAGACAATCCTTAGTGATCAACCCTAGTTCAGATGTACCCCAAAACAGATATGACTGATCAAATCTTTATGTCCTTTTATAATGGTTCGCAGCACTGAAAATGAGACTGTAAGGAAACAGCACTGCAGAGGGAAAGAATGCACAAAGCATTCTATATCCTGACCAAAACTTCAAGTGTTTGCTTCTAGGACAGCATCCAGACTGGGAATTTAACTCTTAAATATTACTTAGAGACTGCTTAAGACCCTTGCAACACCTTCAATTCATTTTGCTTCGTAATAATCACTAGCCCTTCAACTGTGATTTAGGTCTTAGGCTTAGCAAATAACAAAAGGAATAAATCGTTACTCCTAAAAATAAAATATCCAAAGACATTTTGAAATATACATCTGGAATATAAATAATAAAATAAGACATTTCAGGAATACAACTTGTTATAAAAGAGAAACAAATCCATTCACAGCAGGAGCATACTCTCAAATTAAGAGCAACTACATTGTACTGTGTTTCCATAGCAATAATAAAATGTAGGATCAAATAGGAAAAAACAAACAAACAATCTTTAACAGGATTTCCTGTGGCTAGCACTGCCCCACTGACATACTAAAACCTGACATAAAATGTAACATTCTGTTTAATGTTTTATCTCATGACAGTTCTGGGAGTTGTCTGTGGAAATTTTTGTCACAGATTCTAATAGCATTGATACTTAGTCATTAGATATGTATATTTGCTTGGTAAAACTACATACATGTAGGTCATCGTTGCCTCTTCATAAAGATTTTTTTCTTCACAAGTATTTGAAAAGTATCTTCACCTTTTATTAGTGATTCAGCTCCCTAATTTAATTTATTGACAAGACTAGCACACCCTGGTAATATACAACTCACGTCTGGACTGTGTTTAGACAGCTCTGTTCTAGAAATCCCAGCTGAATCAAAACCTGACTCATTTTTCTTTGTGGGATACCGTCTCTTCTTCTCACCTGTCTTTGCTCTTTATCCGTAACACTCTGCAACTCAGGACACTGACTTTCGGTGGCACAGGTGTCTTGTACTCAAAACTAAGAGTTCTGAGTTTTGGTAGATCATTAAGAAATATTTTTTAGCTTCACAATGCAAAGTAATCACCAACAAGTCTGATTACAAGGCCTGCTGCACCAGGGCTTTCTGCCATCTATTTCCAGACAAACCCAGGTGCTTTCCCCCTCTGATTTCCTATAAGACATCCAAATGTAATAGCTATGGTCAGCCTTCATATGGTGTCTTATAACGATGAGTCTTTATGTCTAATTCTGAAACATATATTCTCCTTTCGTATTACACTGCCATGAAAGGAAATAAACATCATTTGGAAACAAAGAGTATGGGAAACCTACTGCGTACCTCATTTTCCTTTCATTTTATCCTACTTCAGTTGCAATTACTGGTTTTTTTACAGGAGTTGCAAGTGAGTAACAACAAGAAAAGACTGGAGCAATGGTACTAATTTAACTTTTTCCTGGACTAAGTAGCTTGGAACTAATGCACAGTAGCTTCCCTGCGCAAATGTTTATGTTTGCTGTGGATAGATAATTTAAATGAAAATAAATTATTTCCTTTAAGCACATCTCTGAAGTCGGGAGCACTGTCTAACAATACTGCATTTTCAAACACTCTTTCCAAAGATGTCATAGCCCAAATTGCCCTAATATGATTTCTCTGCACACAGTTAGTTATCACTCATAGCTAATGAGATGTAATATCACTGGAATTTATCAACTGTCCAACCTAGATGATCTTCCAGGCAATTATAAATACAGACAATACTAAAATATAAAACTTACCAGATTTGCACTTTATACCAGCGTCCATCATCTACTCTGGCAGTAGTATTGATGTTTCTGAGTTTTGCTGCTTCATCACATAAAAACCGGTACTACAGAGTGGGAAAAATGCTTTTATTACATAATTTGTAATAATTAAACTGTTACACACTTGGAAACTTCAATTTAGAAATATTAAATGATCTCATACATCTGGAACTTACTATGCATATCTAGGAAAATGTTACATTAGAGATCTGGATCAGAAAGTCCATTGTACCAGAAATATAGAAACATACATATATGTTTCCTAGCCTGTGTGAAAATGCTCTCATCTTTGTATATGTGTATACAGTCAGACACTACGGGCCTGATTTGCAAAGAAGTTGACCATCTGCAACCCAGCTGAAATTAACATTGGCCACAGGTGAATTTTACTTACCATTTTACGGCCTCCTTAAACTTCCAAACACGTAATGTAGCATGCAAGCTTGAGCATTTAGGAACACCATTTAATTTCCTACACTAATGTGAACAAGCACTTGATTTCATGGTTTGTCTACTTGTAATCGTAGCTTGATTGTGAGCTTAGAACCATTTGTTCATTGGGCTTTAAATCTACATTTAATTGACCAGTTTTGCGAATGTATAAGTGAATTCAATTAGTTTTAACATGGCACACTGGGATATCTGAATAGATTTTTGTCAATTAAAATACTTTCACATTTTATGATGCTTATGATACGTTAGAAAAATGTTTTTCTGCATCATTACTTTACCATGAATACAAGTAAGATGGACTGAAAGCCATCAACATTTTCTAAACCTTGGATAACTTTCTGCCCCCGACTAATCTCATTTGTTCTGGATAATCATAATATAACAAAACACAGAAATCACTGTATAACAAAATGCAGGCTAATTTTTCTTTTTCCATTTATCTACAATGTATATATCTTTCATGTACGATCATGTTCTTTACAAGATGAAGGCCAACGTAACTGAAAAAAAACACTTCCTAATAGTCTTTCCACAATCCTTGCAGAATATTAGAGCCAAACTTTTGGGAACTTCTAACAGAAAAAAGAAGATGCACTATAGGAAAAGTGGCTTGTCTTTCAAATATCTTTTTGTATCCTCTTTAGTATCTATCAGTTTCCTCACTATTCCAAGCTCTATCTGTTCCTCAGGAAGGAAAGAATAATTTGCCAGAGATAAATGTATATTGCAATATACACGCCACTCCTTTTTGTTTGTAAACAAATGTATTCCTATTTAGTGTGTCCAGAAAAGCCAAACAAGTGGGTTTTGTGTTCCTGTGGAACTAAGAATGAATATACTAGATTAAGTAAAAGGCTTCTACTTAGTACCACACAATAACAATATACACTCTTATCCTTCATATAATAAATTTTTTGTATGACAAAATTCACTCAGTTCCAGAGCCAATTCCCTTACTATAATTTTAACAATGTTGCACAGGAGAAGGTTCAGTAGGTTCAGGCTTTGCAAGTAAAATAAAATGCCTTAATTCCTACCAACTGTAAAGAAAAATCTAAAAATATTCCTTATTTTTGTCTTTTAATGTGTACATTTTGTATGTACACATTACATGTGGACATTCCAATTATATGATTCAATTCTTCTCACGCACCACCTCTTGTGAGATATATTAATTCTATGATATATGGTTTTGCCCTAACAGATGGCAAATTTGACCACTGTTTTGCTTACAATGTTAAAGAATATCAAGACCTTCAATACAACATACTGTCTTCTGTAGTAGGAAGCAGAAAAAATTATTGAAACTGTTATAAAGGCCCAAACTTTACTTTCTCCTCCTCCACATCATTAGAATACTTCGATGCCTTACCTGTAAGGTGCCACTTTTGATGAAGAGCTGAATTAAAAAACGCCCTACTGTTTCTGGGCTCTGCTCAATATACAGAAGGAGTCCGTGAGGTTTATAGGTCTTAAATTCCAAGCGGATGACATTTTGTATGTTCAAATGCAAGCCTTGAAATTCCAGGTAAGAATCACCATAATAGCGGGCATAACTGAAATCTGTAAATGCAATTTTAAGAGAAATCAAATAAGGGTACAAAGACATTTTTTCTTCTTCCTCCAGAGTGCTTTCTTACTCTGCTAATGCTAGCAGAGATACAGGGTATTCTTTTACATTCGTCTTTTACAAACAGCTATGAATCTGAAAATTTATGTAACTTGTCTTCTTTAAAAGATGATTAACTTTCAGAATTTCTAAAACTGGACATAAAGGTTTAGGCCAAATTATATCAATCAGGCAACTAGGATCAATGCCTGAGTTTTTTGCAGTACTCTGGTAAAGGTACTTAAAAAATATCTAGCAGCTAAAAAGTATCATTTTGAGGAAATCTTTGGTACCACATAAGTCAACAGTTGCTTTGTCAAAGTTAGACATTCAAATAAATAATTTTTGCTGCAAGAATGAATACATTAAACAAAAAATGAGTCTGAACATCTTTGCAGAAATGACCACAAAGTATAGAGAGGGAGGAAGACATTCAGCAGCTTAATAATTAAAGTGGCATCTTAATCGAATACGTCAACTGTTCCAAAATGATATTTATGCTTGCTAGGATGAATGCAGGGGCATGACCATTTCTGTTCTGACTACACTTAGCTTGTCTGTTTTATTAATCTAGTATTATCTCCTGTACTTTGTGCCATACCTGGCAACGGCAGATGCAACTCCTATTTAAATGGAAAAGCTATGCAAATACACGGTTGCAATTCCATCATATGACAGAGGAGTATACCTAAAGGTGTTTCTTCCCCCCCTTCCTTCCTCATGCTATATTTTTAAAAGAGAATATTCAACACACACACAAGAACTTCTTCACGCAAAGATGCCAAGAAGTTAGTAGCCTGGGCCTCATCTCAAACACATATTCATAATTCTTTATTTGCCAGTGTTTAAACTGAGCAGCAGATCAGTACATATATTTGCTTATAAGGAATTAAAAAGCAGTGTGCTCTTCCACACACGTAACATAGGAGAAGTACTTTAGTTGTTCAGTCGTTTTATTTTAGCACAACTGTGATATTTCAATTTTTGCACAAGCAGAAATATGCCTTAGTATCACTTGAAGAATCACAGAACATACAATTATTTGCTTGATCAATTTTATGCAACTGAAACAAATTTAAAGAAATATTAACAACTCACCCATCTTGTTAAAAAAAAAAAATCAGTGGAACAATATGAACTTAGATACAATGCATAACACAGTAAGTGAATGGTTCTATTTGCTTGGCTCAAATTTCACTGAATCATTTATACAGCAATGACTTTGAGTATCTTGGAAGGTCATAAATTGTATTTCTGTTTTCCATAACAGGTAAAATTTTCATCTGTTTTAACACAAACTAAAACTGCAAATACATAACCATGAATGTTTCAATTTTGAACATCAGTTATAATGGGATAAATTACATACTATTAATATTGCCCCATTAATAAGCTATTTACAAAGTCAAATTTGGAGTCACTGTAGTCCTATCCTGAACAGAGCTCTTACTAACAAATTGCCAGGAAAAGGTGAAAAGAAAAATAGCCACAAACCAGTTATATACATATTTTATATAAATACACACACACACATATTTTTTTTTTATATATATACACACACATACACACACATATACATACAAAATGCAGTAAAAGAAACCAACAATTTCAGGCAATATCAATTAATGAATAGTGATGTGAAAAAGATGACCTCATAATTGTAAATGTTTTTAATCTTTTAAAATTCTGCATTGAAAAATCCACCAGTATGTATAAATTTTAGAAAATAATTAAAAAATACACAAAACTTGCATGTAAAAATTCTTCCTTTTTACAAACAGAACAATTTCCCTAAGAAAGGGCAGGCACTGCTTTAGAGGATTTCCTCCAATCCTTACCCTGTATTGGTTTGCTTTCCTGAACTCTCCACTGAGCACTAATCCTTTCCCTCATTTCATTCACCCTAAATTGTTCCTGCACGTGGTTTTGCTCTTCCCATGGACCCACTTGCTTCTCACCATTCTCCTGAGATGCTGACATCTAACCCGCTCTCTTTCTTGACTCCATTTAGGAGCTCAGCATGGCTGAAGGACAGCAAAGTTGCAGAGGCATCTCTTTCCTACGGTCCTGATTCCTTTTTATCTTCTCAGTTTTTTGCATTGTTCAGCACATGCAGTTAAGTGGGTATGTGAGGATAGGTCAAAGTTATGTCAGTTCTTTGGTGCTTTGCTGACATAAAGCATCTGGTCATCTAGAAAGCTCACTATGCAGAAGTGAAATCTGAACATATGAGGATTAAAAAAAAAAGGGGGGGGGGGATATACATCAGTTTACTTAAGACTTGTGAAACTATAATCTAACTCTGGTACCTGAAGCCAGAACTAGATCTTTTATTAAATTTCAAAAAAGATCAAACAAGCAAAAGCTGGTGGTGTCTACCTTCAGCTTTCTATGTATAATTGTACTGAGCACACAGAGCACTGCAGACAAAAGTCACGCTTTATTCTCCCCGACATCCTTTTAACTTCCTATGGCCACAAGTGATGCTACCTTGCAAAGCAACACACTCCATTATTCCAAGGGTTTGGGTCCAGTTTGGCTTCCTATGGGAAATATCTTCATGCTGCTAACCAGAAAGCTTTCTAAAGCAAGCAGCTCAGCAGTAAAAATGTTGCAACAGTCCTCTGTGTCCATATATATGGAAAGAGCTAATGAGAGAAAGCACTCAAGAATATTTAGTGAGCTCCAGGGTTTTGTCAAACCAATAAAAATGTGCTGCTTGAAGCACACAAATGGCTACATTTCTTCACACAGTAGCTATTAACAAAAACCACCCTTGTGGTTTTTCCTATCAAGATTCTCACATTACTTGTAACAACATATAATCCATTTTTATAGAACATAAGCTTTGCGTATAATCCGTCTACTGCACTTATACACAGCTTTTTCATTTGACCTCTGGAGCTGACTTCCTAGATTGTTATTTGCCCAAAAGCAGAGCACTTATCACTCAAGCCTTTCAGAAAAAACCAAAAACCTGCATTTTATCTTTCCATCCGAAAATCTAACACTTGCTTTCCTAAGAAGCAGGAAAGCTGTCTGGCCTACAAAATCTTTTCAGTTGTAGCTTGTACCCCCGCGTATACACAGCTCTCCACTTTCTTCTGTTTACAACAATTCACATTACTGTCAGAACGTCAAAAGGTCTGAGACCTAGCTGCAGCTGTAAGCATATACACGGGCAGCTCTGCAACCTAGTCAACTACCAATCTTCATTAACTCTTGCCTGTATCTACTGTATTTCCTCAGTTCCAATCCAAGCTTCAATGGGCTAAGCTTCACAACTGAAAGCTTCAAATTTAAAAAATCTCTTGAAAGCTAGAAGGCTTTAAGTCCTGTTTTTTAAAAGCAGGCAGAAATAATCAACATTCAAAATACGCTCCTCAGCCTTTTGGATGATGAAGCTTCTATCTCCGGATATTTCTGTCTAATGCATACTCTACAGTTTGCACAGGATCAGGCACAGAGCAGATTGTAACAAATGCTTTTGCTCTTTCTACTGCTGTTTTCTTTTTATTATGCTACACCTTAGATAAAACTATAAACCTGATACAGCTATATTTTTTCCTCTTATGGACACGTCTTTTACCTCATTTACTATTGTTTTAATTAGAAATAACTTACAACATTCAAAGAGAAGGCATAGCTGCCTGTGGGAAGGACTCTCATGAATTATATGAACAATTAATTTTTTATTTGGAAATTTTATTTTCAGGAAAGACAGAAAAGATTTCTTGTAACAGCCTACGTCATGACTGGAATGCTGCAATGGTGGGATATAGGCTCTTCAGAAAAGGTAAGGCAGGCAGCCATGGACAAGGGATTGCACTTCATGCAGAGGAGTGGCTCAAACGCATGGAGCTTTGCCTTATGGCAACTGATGAAGCAGTCGAAAGCCTGTGGGTGAGGACTGCAGTACAGACCAGAATAGGTGATGTTGTAGTAAGTGTCTGCTACAGATCAAGAGGAGGCGGCAAATGAAGCCTTTTTTAGGCAGCTAGAGGAAGCCTCACAGTCACAGGCCCAGGTACTCATAGATACCCTGGACTCTGCTAGAAGGGCAATATGGCTAGGCATAAGCAATCCAGGAGATTTCTTGAAGTGGTACTGAAGACAATTTCTTGATGCAGGTGACTGATGAACTGACTCGAGAAGATGCAACTCAGAAACAAGGAAAACTGTTGGATGATGTAAAGGTCAAGGGCAGCCTTGGCTGTGGTGACAATGAGACTGCAGAGTTAAAGATCCCAAGAGGAGCAACTAAGATAAATAGCAGAATTACAACCCTGGACTTCAGAAGAACAAATTTTAGCCTCTTCAGGGACCTGCTTGGCAGGATTTCATGAGAAACAGCCCCAGAGGGCAAAGGGGTGCAGGAAAGCTGGCTAATCTTAAAAGACAGCCTCCTCAGAGCACAACAATGTCCATGCCACTGTGCAGAAGGTCAGGTAAATGTGGCTGAAGGCTTGCACGGATGAATATGGAGCTCCCATCTAAGCTCAAATACAAACAGGAAATAAACAGAAGGTGGAAGCAGGGACATGCTCCATGGAAATAACATGAGGATACTGCCTGCACTTGTAAGAATGGAGTCAGGAAATCTAAAGTTCTGCTGGAGTTGAAACTAGCAAAGGAGGTAAAGGGAAAAAAAAAACATTTCTAAAAGTACATTAGTAGCAAAATTGGGCTGTTGTTCAGTGGGGCAAGGTCCCTAGTCACAGCTGACAGGTACAAGGCTGAGCTATTTAGTACCTTCTTTGCCTCAGTTTTTACCGGTAAGGCTTGTCCTCTGGCCTCCCAAGTCCCTAAGCCTCCTAGCAGAGTCTGTGGAATGAAGCAGCACCCACCTTAGAGGAAGAAAGAGTTAAGCATCACTTAACCCACTTGGGCATACATGAGATGGGGTGAATCCATGGGTGGCGAAGGAGCTGACTGACGATACTGCGAGGACTCTCTACAGTCTTTGAAAGGTCATGGCAAAAAGGCAGATGTCACGCCCATCTTGAATAAGGGCATGATGGAGGACCCAGGAAACTACAGGCTGGCCAGCATCACCTCAGTCCCTGGTAAGGTTATGGAGTAAATCCTCTTAGGAGCCAGTTCCAAACACATCAAAGACAAGAAGATGATTGCGAGCAGCCAGCATGGGTTTACCAAGGGCAAATCACGCCTGACCAACCTCGTTGCTTTCTATGATGAGGAGAATAAATCTCCTAAAGACATCCTTTGTGCCAAAGGACTGCAGGTAGCCCAGCACAGAACTGTAAGACGACTGTCTGAACCGCTGTTATGTATGTGGTAAAAGTTGCTAGCTTCACTGAGAATCACAGTTCTGTAATGTGTGGCACAGTTCAGTCTTCCAGGTTACTACAGTCTAATCTGCATATCATGAAAACACTAATAACAAAAAGATTACCAACACTGTAAAGTAAGATGAAGTTCTCTCCACGAAACATAGCGGTATAGAAGTGACAAGCTATGCAACCACCGACACTTCATGTGAAGCAAAGAACAGTACAAACACTGCAAAGAATTACTCACAGACAGTAAGTCAGGAAAATATAATTATACTTACTTAGCACTGCCCAGCATTTCTCTCTTCTATGTCTATTCATACACACTATCCTTTTAATTTACAAGAATATCTGTAGAATGTTGAAGTGTAGCAAATACTCCTGGAGAGATTAGCGCTGGTAATAATTCTGCAATGATCTTGAATCTAGTTATTTCATTCTTAATTTATAAGTAAGTCTTTAGTCCTCTAATTAGGATGACATGAGGCAACCTCAGTCATGATACTTTACTATGAAACTCCCCTTATTTCTTCACTTTTTCAGGAACCACTTTCTACGTGGAAAATATATGAACAAAAATTAAATTTCAATAACGTTATCAATAACATTACTTTATCATGAAGGTGACTATTGAAAAAAGGGAGGAGGAGATTTTTGCGAGCAATCTCTCATAGTGTGAAAGCTGCTTAGTGGGAGTTCCACGTCTAACTGGAATTTATATCTTTAATAAAATATTAGTGTTCAACACCCTGGAGATGATTTTCAAACAATGACTCTATTGCCGATGATAGTTAAATACTTTATCGAAACTACAGGGTATCCAAACTGTGCACTTAATTCCTTGAAATCATTTCAAACACTTGAATGCTGTTTGCACTTGCTTCATTCACTCATTTTATTCTACAGTTGCATTTGTACCCAGATAATATTTGATATTGGGAATTTTTTCCAGATATGCATTACTTTCTCCATACTAACAATATGCATGCACAGTTTTAATGACCTAACTTGCTCTCTGATATTTGCCTCCTCAGTAGAAGAGTTACATGAGCAACTGTGAACATTTTTCGTCAAAAATGAAATATCGCCTCCATCAGAACATTTAGGGGACTAGAGCCCATGCCCTGTCAGGAGAGGCTGAGGGAGGTGGGCTTGTTTAGACTGGAGATGAGATGGCCTTGGGACCTAACAGCAACCTCCCAGTTGTTAACTGGGAGGGTTACTGAGATGGAGCCGGGCTGTTCAGACATGCGCAGCAGGAGGATGAGAGACAGTGGTCATAAATTGAAACGGGTAACTTACTGCAGTGGAAGCATGCTTTCTGTGCTAACCCTTAAAAGAGTTCATGCCTTCTCAGTTTTGTGAACTCTGCCAGAATCTAAAAGCAGCGTGAATGGAAAATATTAGTGGTATGGTGCCTTTTTTAGTCTCCTGTCTCAGCTGGTCTATGCAAGTAGCACTGTTTCTTTCAGCTCTTCATATGTCAAAGATATCTCAACTTTAATTTTCTTTACATTTCTAGATTTCTATATTTTATCTCCAAAAATTGCACTACTTTGAGGTTTTGCATTTAATGAGTCATGTTAATGACTCTCTTTTGCATTCTATAACGATGCTAATCATTCCAGAGAGTCCCAGAGAGTCATAGCAAAGTCATTTTTAAGTTTATTCTTTATTCCTGTAAATACAATAACTTCATTTTCTTTCTATTTGTAATCATTATTTTAAAGTTTTTAGTTTATTTTCAAATAAGTATCATGTTCTTCTATATGTTTTACTTAGTCTTTTCAATGGACATACCTTAAAGAGAGAACAGAGCAGTGATTTTTATCCATTATTTCTCTTTCTACTGGAGATGCAATGCTCTTAAACTGTGATATGTCTCACCTTTGGTTCCACCTAATATACCCATAGTTATAGTGAACCTATGTTTTATTCTGTCACAATTCTGTGTTGCATGACTAGCAGAGAATTATAGTTATGTTTTTCTCTCAAAGCTGAAATGTTCTCTAATGTGGCATGCTATATAACAATAAAACATGGTTAACATCCAGAACTGTTTCCAGTGGAGCCCATAAGCAGCTCTCAAGCAAAAAAAACCAACAGTTATGAATAAACCCTCTTTACAATTCCTTTGTCATGCTTACACAGAGATACAGATTTGAATATATCGCAAAATTTTTCCAAAGAAAAACATGGCTATTTTAGAGCTCCTATAATTCACAATAGCTATACTGCCAACCTAAACGTATACAATGTACACAGGCACAAATGCACACATGCAAATCAGCTCTCTTAAAGGGAGAGAAATTCAGACCCTAGAAACCATGAAGTTCCTTCCCTGTTCCCACCATTATTGTACAGCTTTCTGTTTTTGACACATGCATCAGTCAGGTCTGTTGATCCATGTTTTGCATTTTAACTCCATTAGGCTGAAAAGTCAGTCTGTAGCTCACATGAGAATGCATACCCCTTTCGGCTGTTTACAGTGCGACCTGTGCTTTCCTTTCCGCTCACCCCATGAAGAGGACAATTGCCTGCATTTTCTCTTATTTTTCAGTTCTCAATTCTGTTCAGGAGTTATAAAATAATATTGAAAACTAACAACAAAAAATCAGTATGTACCAGATTTTCTTAGGCAATATATTTTTCAAATGATTTTTCAAAAAGGATATATGCAAATAGCACAGATCTTTAGAAACGAGATAGGTGTAAGGTAGCCATGAATACAATACAGACTGAAATTCAGAGATTCCTAATCATACAAACAGCAACACTGTGCAATAGACACCTAATATATAGGAAGTGGAGGGAAAACTCCTTTTTAAAATTTTTAAAATGATTCTTGCTCCTTTTATGAAAGGTATTATACTCTGTGGTGCTTGTAATAATACACTGGTTCGAGTTTATTATGTTCTTTATATGCATTTTACTTAAAACCTCATCAAAACCACCATAAAATTCAACCACAGGCTTTTGTAAGTCATTAATTATTTTTCCGCCTTTCAAATGCTAAGTATTATAAAAGCCACATCTGAAAAATTTTAATTTAGTTGTAACTGTTCTAGTTTTTTTTTTATCTTTTTGGTAACTACAAGAAAATGAACATTATCAGCTATTTATACTTATCTCTGACTATTTTCAGTTGTGACCCTTAGTACAAAATAGCTGGAATTAAGGGTTTTAACTCTACTGTATGCTGACCTCATACACGTGTTCATTAAATTTTATACAATTTAGTAGTATCAGGACAGCTAAAGAGACGTGATATTACAGGTAGAAGAAAAGCATCTGGGTAAACTGGAACTGGCTAATGCAAAACAGAAGACAGTGAATGAAAGAGCTGAAACAAAATCAACTGTCACTTCAACTTTAAATTACCCAGTAAGTATGATTTTACCCGCAGATTAAAAAAAAAAAGAAAAAGAAAAACTGGAACTCACCAGGTCTGACACAGGTACAAGGCCTGGGGCATTAATTTCTAAAATTTTGCATATGATAGAACCACAGAGCTAGAACAAGCACCTACAGATATAATTTTGGGAACAAGTGGAGAAAAGTAGTTTCTTTTGGCATAGAATGAACTGGAAATATGTTTGTATATGCTACTGTCTGCATATAAATAAATATGTACACACATATCCTCCCATTTTTCTCCTACATTTGGGAAAACAAGACTGTGTGTGTGTGTGAGTGTGTATGTGTTGTGTTTGTGTCTGCATGTGTGTGCGCATGTATAAATGTATAAATATCTATGTATAAATATCTGGCAAAAAAACAGGAATTAGCTCCCTTCTTCAGAGAAACTATCCCACAGCTCCAGTACTGGATAATTATTCAGGCCCAGGAACCATACGTTCGACCTTGGAATCTCTCTTCTCGGCTTGCACTTTGTTTTACCATTTTTACTTGTGTCACATCATGCTATAAAAGGCCTTTCTCCATCTTTTTGCATATGGCGGTTTTTCTCTTCCAGGTATGTACTCCTAGCTTGTAAGTTTAAGATACAGCTTAAAATACAGCATCTTTTTTCCTCATCTTTTTTTCTAATATGTAGTATTTTAAAAAGCATGTACGCATGCCCATAGACTACACATAATACATATTTTTGTTTATTGTTTGCAGTATTTGGACACTGAAAAAAATGGGCATGTAACTTGTATGTATTCAAAGATAACAGTAAATCTTATTCAGGGTTTCTAATAATTTCAATTTGATATATATACTGATATATATACAGGCAGGCATTATTAAATATCTAATTGATATATATATATATATATATATATATATATGTATGTATGTATGTATGTATCTAAAAGTTTTCTAAATCCTTTGGGAGAGGAAAAATTTGCTTGAAAAAATTCTGAATTATTAACATTAAAGAAAACCCATTGAACTTCACTAAATATAGCTCTAGATTTGTCCCTTTTTTATGACTGATATGAGCCAAAGAAAGAGATTGTGGAGAGCTCGCTGTGGAGAGGAAGGACTGCTATGCCGGACTATGCCCGGCATTCGGGACTATACCTCACACTGACATATGGTATGTGCTGCTGAAAGATCTCTGTTCTAACTCTCTTTCAAAAGTGTAAGTTGGATGAGTCCATTTCAAATTAAACGAAAATCAGAAGCACCTTTTTTCACAGGCATAGCAGTTTGGACAACGGTAACATATGCCTTTATTTTTCAATTCAGAGAATTCCTGAACTACTTTGATATTAATTTAGGATGATATTCACAAAAGATGCGCAATTTTAATGCCTAAAATGAAGCCCCCATTTTTGATATTTTTGATGCCTACATGCTGACAGCCAAACTGATGACCATTTACAGATGCCCAGTCTGAGTAGCCTGGATCCTACATCTTCCCCGAATGACCTAAAATTGTGGCTATGAACTGCATTACAATTATAACTACACTACTGCACTGTATTTCTGGAAATACAGCTATTTGTTATTGGTATAGATAATATATATTTCTATTTCAATACCTTAAAGCTCGATATTTATTAATTGTTAATCCAAAATTTGTGGGTTTCCCCCTCTTCCCTTACAGTGATTGAATTTAATAACTCCAGGCTCATGGGACATTGTATTTGCAACACAACCCTTCTATACTGCTTTACTTGCCTGTGAACAATGCTTTAATTGCCAGTTTTATCTACCTGCTTTCAGATGTCAAACCTCCTTTACGTCTTTTGCCCCCAAACATCTGTCAAGGGGTACTTTAACATCTTTTCCTTTAGCAAATCTTTGCTCGGGCCTTTTGGTATCTTCCACTGACGTTTAAATTAGACTGATAGAATTGACTTCTCTAAGAGCAAGGCTATTGAAGATTGCTATAGAAGATAGGTCAACTGATCCAATGTACTTGAAAATCTTTACAGTTTTCTTGTCTTTGCATTTACCACTGAGAGGGTCATATTAAATGCTTCTCTTGCTAGCATCACTGATAAGCGAATTCCACCAATATTTCAACCAGAAAATGCAAGTGAAGTACGTAATGGAAAAATTGCTGATATTAAAACCATGTCAGGAGTATTTTTAGAGGTAAGATATATGTAATACAGCTTAACTCAGTTCAAGGCCTGTAAGAACGAGAGCAGAATGGAACCATGAAGCATTCACTCCGCTAGGTTCTAACTCCAGAAGTACTTAAGCTGTCCGCAAACGAAGACGAGCAGGAAAATCCTGGAAGTGCCAAGCGTTTCTGTTTCAGTTTGGTACTCCGCTCACTCATTCTGTAAGAAGTATTTATCTGCCTACAAACGAACATCCACAATTTGTTTGCTGGAAAATAATAGTTCACTTATGCAGCAAGAGCAGTGGATGCTGTATGTTTTTATATATACACACACATACATATACACATACATTATTTATATATAAAAGAGAAGAATATCAGATCTTGCCTTTTTTTTAAGTACATATAAACTAGTCAATAAATCAGTTGATTATTCTATACTTAAAAATAACCATTTACCTACAGCTCTTCACACATATAGAGACTGCAAAGAATTGAGATCACTTTTAATCTTGCCCCCTCCCTCCCAACTCAGGAAAAATTTGCTATTTTCAGAGTCTCTTACGACTAGACGTTGAACAAACAGAGCTGAACTAATTTTACAATCAACTATTTTAAAGATTACAGCCAATATCAATGGTCACAGCATGAAGTGTATACAGTATGGCTTAAAAAATATGCTTTATAGTATTGTAGGTTACTCTAGAAGGCAGTTATCTCCATATTATTCAGAACAAATAATAAAGACAGGAATAGCGCAATAATCAGAATCTTTCAATTCACTGTAAGAAGTGCACACTGAAAGCACATGATTTTCATTCTTCTTATAATACAGGAAAAATTAGGTCAGTAATCATCCTCTTCCCCTCCACCCCACACACAATGTGCCAAATTAGTCACTTAAGCAAGATTATTCTCTGACTAGAAAATAAAAGAAAATACTGTGAAATCTAGAACAAAACAATATTTCCATCTGTCCAAATCCACCAGTGGAATAGATGGATTTTTAAAATTTGCTTTATGGTAGGTTTTTTTTTTCCCCTAATGCAGCCAAAAAAAATAAAAAATCACTGCGAAAAGATGGATAGACTACCTGACTCTTTGGTGCTGTTTGACAGTGGGACTTCACAATAACATTTTGTATTCTATGCATTTACTTGTAATAAGAATGCATATACGGTATCTAACTTAGTAGAAGGATAATATAATTCTCTCTGAATAATTTGTTTTTGTGCTAGGCACAGATCCAACATTTTGACTTAGCAACTCAGCTCAAATTTGTTTAGCACAGCTCTGATATTGGAGAAGTGATAATCAGGTGATTTGGAGACAAGGACTCTCAAAAGAGCGTGCTTCCTCCTAGTGAGGGTTTCTGGAGGAATTCTGACGGAGTTCTAAGATTAAAACTACACTCATCCTGAAAACAATTTCTCCCCTAGTTACAAGTGAAATACTGCATCAGGATGTTATCGTAAGGCTTGCCCAGCAGCTATGTTTGTTCCTAATAATTTATAGTAATTACTTTTATCTAGAAAGGGCACACAGCTCACTTAAAACGGCAACTCGGTTTTATCGTCTGTGTATTTATAAGTAAATACATGGTATTTAATGCAGTTGCAACTCCGCAGAAGTCCAAATTTGCCCAAGGAGACTGGTCAATGTTGCAATTTAATTGGTCAAAGGCATGTCTCTGTCTTCAGTATGCCTTGTGCAGGTCACCACTACATATGCTACTTCTCTGAACAGTCCCAAAACTAGTAGTGGGCAGGTACATCCGCTGCAAAATCTCTCTTTATATCTTAGATGTATGGGATCAGAAAACAGTCCAAACTGCAGCTGTACTTTTAAACATGAATAGTACTCATACTAGTGCCTTCCCAAGCTGTCTTTACAAATAACGCTGATGTCATTGCTCCTAAAAAGGCAAGCCATGGTGCTGTGAAATAATGTAGCAGCCTGTTCTGGTGAAGTTCAGAGCGACTCTCTCCACCATCTCACATATAGTACCAAGTAAAGTCTTCTGTATCTCCCCGCTTTCCCTTCTGCTAAACGACTTTGCAGTGGAAATATGCAGCTGTCTTACTAATAAAATACTAAAGCACACAAGAAGGTGATGAGCGTTATTTCTACTTCCTTCATCATCTTTTGTGGAGTAGCAGGTGCCCACAGGCTGTCTCGTGTCCTGGTACGCACTCTATTCCCACCTAACCTGTGAGCTGTTATGAAGACATGCACGGCGGCAAAACATCAAAGTCACTCCGTGAATGTGAAAAACACTCTTTTATCATTCACAATATTAACTTCTTGAATGATGCTCAGTAAAGGAGGTGTAAGATAGGTGAATACAGCATCACATTTTCTTTTTCCTTTCTGAGTCACAGCGGTCTAGGGTCTGCTAATGTAATAAGCACTATGAAAACAAACGCTGGCATGAATATTTAAAATATAAACAAGGAATGAATCATTAATAGTGCTACAGACCAATTTTAATGCCACATAAAACTCACTGAATGTTCTGAAGGTCACACCAATGCAACTCTGTTTACCAACAGGATCAGGAAATTTGATAGATACCATTTATGGCATGTAACCTATGTGAGAATTCCACAACTCAAAACCGAAAACAGATGATTGACAAATTACACGCCAAAAGGGGTCCCAGAACTCCTCTCCTGCTTTGTATGGGATGTGTATGGGATGTAGTGACTTGCAAGACATAATGCAAAATTTTTATCTGGTAACGTTTTAGTATGTTGTGATTGACCAACAAACAAACTGACCAACAAACCACAATGGCAGGCGGCTCAGAGGAGATGGGTAAGGGCGAGGTGCCCATGAAGCTCAGGAATAATATAGGGTGTGACTGACCACAGCTGTTGCACTGAAATCTCATTTTATCTCAATACAAATGGGAACAAGGCGGCCTTTGTTTTAGACAAACAGCTATGTCAGTTGAGTGGATCAACTGACTACACCTCAGCTGAGTAGATCAGCTGGTGTAAATGTTTCTCCCTGAATTCACCTAAAGAGTGTGAATGCCCCCCTGAGTTAGCCAGAACAATATAGGGGGAAAGTGTACATGTGGCTCAGCCCAACACAGAGTATAAAACCTGAACAACTAACAAGAGAATTTCAAGAGAGCAACGGGCTTGACCTGGCTTCAACCCACATATTCCTTCCCGGCAACTGGGGATGCCCAGTGTCGTGATGCGGAGCATGCTACAGAGGTTGGTAATGGGAATCACACCGGTATTGTGACTGGGCTGTATACTGCAATCGCTATATTTTGCTAAGTGTAGCGCACAATACACACTTGTATTGTGATTTCAGTATATTGCTGTATCACTCTGCTAAATCCTGTCAAGGAAACATGGAAAATTAAGATGGCAAGATATAGATTTGGCTTTCGGAGAAACTGTAAGAAATACATAATATTTGATTATGTCAAGAAGGTCCATATTTATATATGCAGTTTTTTCAATAGATCTCAGAAAAGAAGATCTCAGGACAACAACAAAAGCTGGAAACACTGGTCATATTTAGACTTGATCCAAAGACATGAATGGAGCAGAGAAGATGCTAGAAAAAGATATCCACCCACAAACACACGCATGTATGCCAGATAAGAAAGTAGGAAGTTACTGTGATCTACAGAAGCAAGTAATGATGAGGAAAAGACAGGAAAGGAGGATAGCTTGTAAAAGAGAGATAAGAGGTGAAACAAGGAGTAAGAACTAACAGGAGCAAAGACACTAATGGCAGCTGAGAGGAAGGTAAGTGTCAAGAGCTTCAATATAGAGAGGAATGTGGATGGCATTTTTGAAACTGTGAAAAAGAAAAGACAGGATTATGAGAACTCAGGTGGAAGCTTACGCAAAGTGGTTATAGCATCTGCCAATCTGCAGCAGCAAGACAGTTTAGTGTGTGGAGGTCCCTGCCACCTTTACGCTTATGTTTGCACTAAAGCAAGGCAAGATAAGTAGGGATACACTTGGATTTCACATCATAAATATAAAACAGCAATAGTTCTTCCCACATTTATGGAATGGTGTTGACTTCTCCAGAGTCAAAAGGACCCAAAATCAGCTCTAGAGAGCTAGTTTTTAAAAGGATCTTTCCCTGAAAAGGGACCTGAAGGGATCGCCAAACAATCTGCCCAGTATCACTGTTCAGTTGAATGCCTTCAGAAATCTTAGAAATTCAGAATGATTTTAAGTGATGTCTACAACAGAAAATGCCATACTAAACTTTGCAATTAATCCCTACCAGTTTGGAATTATTTACCATCTCCCTAACTCTTTAAGTGCAACAGTTACATCTCATAATCAAGAGAGAATTAGCAAGAAGACAAATAAAAACAGTATCTACGCTAGATACTGGTTATCTCTAAGATAAAAATTAAGAGAGCCCTCAATTTTTACCAGGGAATAAGATTACTTTTGGGACTGTGTAAAGGGGAAAAAAAAAATCTGTTTTGTAGTCCAATTCTTACCATAGCAAAATGTATCCTTTTACACCAAATGAACTCTGCACATTCACACATTAGAAATGTGCAGTCTTACTCTATTTTTGTGATGCAAACCATCCACTTCTCCTGAGCATCCTACCAAGAGGATTCCATTTAAAATTCTGTACTTTCTTTCTCAAACATCTTTCATTATAAAACAGAAAATTAACTTAAACTTTGAAATCCTATCTGTTTCTCTGTACAGATTTTGCACCTGCTTTTGCCCAAAAGTGCAGGAATCCTACTTGCTAACATACATATTACTCAGCACTCTTGCTCTACTCTAGTCTACGGGATTAGAACAAGGAAACTACTGCATAGCTTAAGAAGTTGGTACAGAATTCATGCTGGTTTTTTTATATAGTTCTTGTCTAGGCGAAAGGACTGTGCTTTCTGTGTGTCACAGTATCCCCAAGCTGTCCCACTCCAGGGACTTAATGTAGATCAGTGGCACAGCTCTGTGTTGCTATTTAGCAATTCACTTAAAATGTAAATTTTCCAAACGCTTCAATCTCTTTAACAAAATAACCTCTTCAATTACTAGTTTATCATCAAATTCCACTTGCGTATGAAAGTTCATTCTGCTCAGAAATGTTGCTACAGCACTAAGTGCCAAAGAAAAGAAAAGAAAATTAACAGTTATTTATGTTTGAGGCACTTTCTCAAAGACAATACAAATTCATAATTTTTGTATCAATTAAAGGGATCTCTTGGTCAAAGGGTGGGTTACCTCATTTATCCATACAAAAGCCGGAAAGCAACTCTGATCACCTTGTCTTCCCTTTTAGACAATGGAGAGGAATGCCTCACTGGTAGTTCACCCCATACCAAGACAAATTTCTAAAAGAATGGAGTGAAAACACTCTGAAAATGCTTATTTTTCCACTACTGACTATAGAAAGATCCTAGATGACCATCTTACATTAGCCACTTAAAAGCTGGAGAGTTTGTGATATCTAATATGGAAAGTGTCTTGCCCAAGAATTCTGCTGATTTTTTTGGTTTGATTTTATAAATCTCTGTGTATTCAAGTAACAGGGCCACAAGCTACAACTGCAAGTCTGCTTTACGAAGAGTCCCTTACTGGTAAGGATTTGAATGGACCACATGTCTATAATTTCAGCTCATATATTTCATAATGTGCCTACCCACTTTTAAAATAAAAATTGGATATCGATATACTGGTTAGAGAGGAATCACTGTTTCAACTTTATACTTACTACTTAATAGCTTTTACATCATTTTCTCACTATGTTTTTTGTATTACTAAAATTTTATTAACTATATGATAAAAAAAGTGTATTTTCAATATTTTGCATATCACTGTTACTTAAAAACAAATAGTCTGTGTATTTACCTTCTAATAAAAAAAAAACAAACCTTTGTAAACAGAATTAATATAAAATGCCACCTTACCTGCTTCTGACAATTCCATACTCCACAAAATGTAAACATCAAGATAGAAAATATCTGAGGAATTTAAGGAAGGACTTAGGTATTAAATTACTGTTTGTGTAGGAGCTGGAAGCAGTCACATTTCACAGCCAAGTCCATCCAGAAATCTTTGTTCTTAGCTGCAGTTGTTCTGAAAGGTTACTTGTTTATACAGTTTTCTGCTCAGTCTGGTAATATGCTGAGTACTTCCAGCTAAGTGTACTTGTTAACTGTGATAGAAATCTAAAATTTACCTCACCAAAGCCCAGTGTTTACCTGTCCCATGTAAAACACCCACTGAAGAAAAATAACATTGTCCCTGATGCCTCCAAGACAAGATTACTCAAGAAAAGAAAACCACAAATCCTGATTTATTCTGAAATACCACACAGCAGCAGTCACTGAGGATTTCTTGACAAACATTGGAAGCCGTTTTGACCAAAGCAAAGAGAAAAGAAATCTGCAAAAATAAATTACTGTTTGGGAGCTAGAATACATTACATTTTATTTCTTCAGAAAGTTAGGCAGGAGTTTTCATCAGATACATATTAGGATGAAAAAAACCTTATTTCTACCAAATAAAATTAGAAAAAAAATATATCATCATGAGTACAGGGACATTTCCTTTACCCAGTTCTGTTTAAAATTACCTCCACAATCCAAGTCTGATTCATTAGAAGCGTTCTCCTAGGCATGAAATACAAGTAGTTTGAAACATTTCATAACAACGGGAACATGTGCTGTGCTAGCTTTCAGGGGTCAGTCATTAATGCAAACTAGAAAGAGCCTGGAATATAAAAGCTTTCTGTAGACAACGGGCGTTAGTCCAGCATGAATAGATTTAGAGTGTAATATATAGTATGGCAGCATACGATGCCTATATTACTTATGATGGTCTTTCTAGCATTAGTGAAATATGGAAAGCACCAATTATAATCGTTATTGATGCCATCCACTGTATTGATTTTATATGCGTTCTTCTTTATTTGGCTCGTTCAAAGACTACACTTCTGTCTCTACACAGGATCAGAAATTTATAGTCAGTATGGGTAAGTTAAGTAAAACTCCAGGCTAGCAAGTTATGATTACACTAAACACTTCCAAGTGAATTTCCACTTACTTGATATAATAAAGAAATGTTGGGAGAATGCTAACTAAATAGGGAAAAAAAAAAAAAAAAGACCATCCCACAATTTAGGATACATAAATCCAGTAACAATCCAGTATCTATTACGGCCAACATCCACAGTATTTTTATTGTTGAATTCGAGACATTTACATTTTTTGAAGCTAACAGATCCAAAACATTATAAATTCATCTCATGCCTTTCAAATATTCCTATTCAAGGCTTTATAGCAAAGTAAAATCCCAACATTAATTATAGTTAGTACTAATGTATACATTCTCAAGAATAAGAAAGCTCTGTGCCTTATGTTTTTTATTAGCTTCATTATGAAGCTTTTCCTTCTCCATGGGTAGAGAAGGACTTATTAAGTCACTTACTAAATTTTCTCAACTTATTAAGGACAGAACCAAAAACGGCCTGATGTTTTAAACTTGGGTATTATAAAGGTATAATTAGAAAGCTTCTTACTACGCAGAGGATGAGTTAGAGAAGCATTCAAACCGATCAGCACACTCAGTTTTGTATGCAGCTTTAATTTTTAAGCGCTTAAAAACCTGACTTAAAGCATAAAGCAGGCCTCCCTATCCATAAGATCACAGCGCTATAAATCTCTCCCGAAAGAAGCAGCAGCAATGTTTTCTTTCCGCATATGGGCAGTAGGGGTATTTAATGCATGACACCAACTCACACATGCACATGCATTACTACCAAGGCGGCCAATACATTATAAAATCCCTTTGTCTGAAGAGATTTACCATACAGCTTTCATTTTCCTTAAGAGTATTATGGATCATATGTATTTGTTAATAATACCAGTTTGCAGAATTGAATGCAAAGTCCAGTGGGACAGAGATCAGAAGCAAGAAGGTCCAAGGCTTCTAGCTGTAGCCTAGTGAAAAGGGCTGTCATTTGGAGAAACCTCTGAGGGCTTCTGTATTATAACAGGACAGGACTTCAGCAGTTCCACAAATACAGAGAAGAATGGAGCTCAGACTCTTTTAACACTAAGAAAGTATATGTTGTTAAAAGAATGCATCATTTTTGCATGGGGCCTGAGAAAAAAAATTTGTAAGAATAAAGAAAAAGAGATATATTTGCAAATGAAGTCCAGGAAAGGTCAAGCAAATACAGCACTGTATATCAGTTGCACTATGCCTAGAACGGAGAAGCAAAGAAGAAAACATAGCTCTAATGGGTTAACCTTCTTATATAGTCTAAGGTATAACAGATATATTGGGTCTGAAATATCCAAAAGAATGTAAACAAACTGCTATCTAAAAATTCAGTTTGCTAAATAGTTAATATTCTCTTCTTGTTTTTTTTTTTTACATAATGCACAGAATTATTGACGGAGGACTATCTCCACCAAAGCAATCACAACCAAATCCCTATATTGCGGATTTCTGCTCACCTCAAATGGGATCAGGAACTATGCAGTACTTGGAAAATGAAGCATTTTCAAACCATAATCTAAAGCCTGCACATGAAGCAGGAAGCTATCTAGAGCTAGGTAACAGAAAACAGAGAAGATGGTGGCTGGGATTTTAACCCCTCTTCAGCTGCCAGGCATCTGATTAAGGAGCTCATGCAGATCGGTCCACTCGAAAGCTGGAGGCCAGAATTTTCTGCTGAGTATTGACCCGTACAATTGGGAACTAAACAGGGATCGTTATTTTCTTTTACAGCACTGCCACCGAGGTGACGGTAATGCCACTGTTCATCTTTTATGTTGCAAAGCAATTATTATACTGTTCAGCTAGGAAGTGGGGGACCCAGGTTCAATTTTTTTCTCCGTCGAGGACTCAAAATCTGTATCTTCTATGTATTAGCCAATGTCCCAGCCACTAGACAGAAAGCTAGGCCAGAGGGCAGTCTATGGCTCTTTATGGAAAAGTAGCGAAAGTCATGAAAAACCTAAGTGAGGAGGACTGAGCGTACAGATTTTGTAGCCTCAGATGAGGGCACTTATCAGAGAATGAGGAGACACAGGAGGATTCAGATGTGCTTTATGGCGGATGGAGAGAGAGGAACATCTATAACATGATTTATCCAAGTAATTTCACATGTATTCCTTGTGATGAATCACACCCTAAAAACCATCTTTTTCTCTACATAAAGGCAGTCTAGTGTCACACGCAAAATCCTGCTGTAGGCAAAAGAGAAAACAACGTTTATATGGAGCCAAGAAATCATTGTTCTAAAAGTCTCATAGTCCGTATTATCTAATTAATACAGAAATGCCTCATTAATTACTACAGTTAAAATTGTTACACAAAACAGCCTTCCTAGTATCTGCCTCTTGGGTGTTTACGCTCACCCTTCCGCTGTCCCGCTGGGTCTTAAGGTTGGCTCTTCAGCTTTCCACAAGAGCAATGGGGCATCGGGGGTGGGGCAACGAGTTGGCAGCATCCTCAGGCCTTTACCAGAAAAAGTTTTGCTTTCTCTCCTCAGACTGCTTCAGTTTCTTTTTATGTGCTCCCCCACCCCAGCCTGCCTCCCCCTCGGGCAGGGTGGCAGCCGCCCCGCCCCCGCCCCACGCACACAAAGGGCTATTGTTTGCCAGGCAGGGACTGGCACCCCCTCCCCAGAGGGGCCCGGCCCAGAGCTGAGGCTGGGGCTGGGGCTGGAGCTGGAGCTGGAGCAGGGCAGGCAGCAGGCCCTGGGCCCCGGCGCAGGTGCTCAGCCCAGCGCAGCCCAGCTCAGGCCGCGGCCAGCCCTGCGCGGCCATGGCAGCGTTCAGCCTGTGGCCTCCTGCGGGTAACGGCAAAAGTCCTATTTGCTGGGCTACTCTACTTACCTACCTCCCATACACATACCATTATAAACCTCCAAAGTTAGGCATGATGAAATCTATCTTTACCTCAGGAGAAACTGAGGCTTATTAATGATGAACTGTAAGACAAACAATGTCTATAGCAAATTAAGTAATCCAAGCTGAGTTTTCTAACACAGTTAAGTTACCTTATACAGGTAACAGGTACAAGGGGACAAGAAGAGAAGGAGCAGGATGGAGCAATGTTGGCCAGTACACTTATTATTGGCAAAAATCTAGTTAGAAATCTTTTTACTGTTTCCAAGACATGCCCTCGTGTACTTTTGAAAGTGCTGTTTAAAAAAAAAAAACTCTTAAATAGCATGCTGAGAAAACATATTCACACCAATTAAGGGAACCCTAGAAGTAGAAAATGCTATAATGAAGGGCATTAAAACAGCCATACACCTGCAAGATGCTGGAAAGTTCTTCCTTCCTCTTGTGCAGAGTTAACAGAATTTCAATTAATCTACTGAAATCTTTACTTTCATATTCCTTTGCAGTTCCTCCAATGTTCCTAATCTCAGAGAAGGAAGTTTTAAATACAAGGAAAGTGAGATGTTTCCCAAATAAAACAAAGAAGTAACATGAACTTAATGTTTTTGTAGACTGACACGGCATTAAAGTACGGAATTTCCCAGTTTATCTCAAATATGCAGTCTGCATTTTCCTACTAATGTTATTGCACCAATCCCCACATTTTTCTGCTGTTTAGTAGAAGTCATATGAATCATTAAATTAACTGGTTTTTTGATAGGAAAAGACAAGTCTTGCTTTTTTACTCTACTGAAAGATTAGAGGGAGATGGGTATTACGAAAAGTCTCACCTCAGGATTTTACTTATCACTGAATTGCTTCTGGTCCTAACTCTTCTATTTCATCGTAAAAGGAACAAAATCTGGTAAAATTTTATCCATCACTGATTCTGAACGGTGCAAACTGAAACATAAGCCTCTGACATAACCGAGCTAGAGAAAAAGGGAAGACATCTCACATTCCCTGAAAAATAATCTGCTCCGGATAAGTTCTTTGTGCCATCTCTTTTGTTGGGTAAGCCCGTAAAGTTTTAGGAAGTAAACACAACCATTTTTTCAAATGCTTTACAGATGACGTGTTTACTTTTCAGCCATCACAAGGAAACTGAGTATGTCTAGAACCTGTAATCTATTAAATACAAACATTTTCAAATTGCTAGTAAAGCCAAGATAACTATAAATCATAACTTATTTCTTGTGACAAAAAAAGTAATAGATTTATCTTTAGTTACAACGCTATTTGTCTAAGCCTTCTGTTTCCGCATTTGCTGAATAATCATGAAGCCTTAAGGCACATTCATGTCAAGGAAGACAAAATTTGTATATTTAACTATTAGGACTGCCCTAATATGAACTGGTCTCAAACTGGAACCTGAAGCCAGGTTCCTTAGAATTGCTACTGTACAGCTATCTGAATTCCAAAGGCCAATCAAAAGCTATATTTACTTTTAAAATAGTCCAGTCTCTACTAGAAGGGATGTGCCTTCCACTACTTGTTCAGATGCTCCGACCAAAAAAAAAAAAAAAAAAAAAAAAAAAGAGCTATTTTAAGGTTGTTGGAATTTGCAGTTAACCTTTATTTGACCCCCATCAGACTGTCCAGCCCTGACTGGGATTCCTGCCACTGTCCATTTGAACTCATTGGTGAGGAAAGGTCACATGTTGCTAGAGTCCCTGGCTGTCCATCATAGGGAACTTTCCAGAAGGGAGACGGAAACCAGGCTCGGCATGACTACACCCACAATTGGCCTTGGCTATAAAAGGTGGCTGGTGGGGTTCTGGAGGAGGGCAGTTGGAGTTGGTGGTGGTGATGGAAGGAAGAAGAGAAGAACCGAGAAGGAGCGTGGCGAGAAGGATGAGGCAGCGAGGCTATACGAGCAAAATCACTTAGAGCCATAGCCTTACCTCAGCAGAGTGCTGATGACCTCCTAGGCTGTGGGACAGCTGTCGTCGGCAGCAAAAACACCAGATAGGAAGACCAGTGCTCCTTCAGTGCTCCCCTCACACTCCCTCCTGGTACGGGACGCCGGACCAGGACGAGCCCACCAGAGTCCACCACTCCTGAGCAGCTGCACGAGGTGGTGTGGGTTAACCACTACAGCCTTTGTTCCTGGGAATCAGCATACCCTATTGGTGTGGCTGGATCGTGGATACGGGTTGTACCCAAACGTGGTTTCATACTGAGGATCAGCATACCCTCCACTGGTGTGGCTACATCACTTTTATGGGCTTTGTTCCCAGGGATCGGCACACCTGCCTGGCATGACCTGATCAGGGCAATCCTCCCACCTCTGCACACCTTCTCTTTTTTTTATAGATGCATCAATATCATCCATAATTGTATTTCCTCTGGAACCTTATTTGCCTTGTTATTTTTCCTGGAAGCTTCCACTAAATACCACTGTATATAGTTACTGCATGTTTGTATTGATTGTTTAGCTGGGATTAGTAAAGTTATATTATTTGTAAGTCCATTGAGCCGAGTATTGTAACCCTGTACCACCTAAATGAATCCACTTCTTTCATATTTGGTAAGTCCTGGGGAGAACAATCAGTTTTCCAAAGTGCCCTTTAATTGGTGTAGGAGCTCCTCTGCTATGGACCAGGACAAAGGTTAATGCTAAGATAGCAGAAAACTCAAGAGAGAGCCCATTGTATATTTCCCCTGTACCGAGATTAGTCTTGCAAAATGTCTTTCAGGTGGGCCAAAATTCTCACAAGAACAGCTCAGAGATTACAGCGTGATGAGACCCAAACCCTTGCTGTGATCTGATCTCAGAGAAGCTTCCTAATATAAACCTAATTTAAATCAAAACACAGCCTGTTTAATCAAGCTCTCATTAGTTCATATAACAGATCTACTTCTACACTGCAAACCAGCCTTCCATAACAGTGTGGTATTGACTCTCTATATATAGTTTTACATGCTATAAAGGGGAACGGTACACATCAGACTAATTTTATACCGTTTTTCCTCATCTATTGCTTAGTCCTTGGCAGAATAGGGTGTCTTAAAAATTTCATATATATAACAAAATTAAACTTTGCCACCTAAGCCATTGCCTTTTATGTGTGTTTTTTTTTTTTTTTTTCCCCCTCTCTTGCTTTTCTTCAGCAAAAGAAGCCTCTGGAATATTTTGGTGGCAACTCACACAGCTTCTTTACCATAGATAATCTGTATGGCTGAAGAGCATCATAATAAAGAATGGCTACATATAAGCGGATGCATTTTCTCAAAACTAATTTCAAGGCAAGAAGAAATGCAGTCGTGGTTAATATCTAACACACATGTAACAATGCTGCTGTAGTTGCTTAGCAACCAGTATGGTCTCTTTGGAGAATAATAAGCACCTACAGCAGTACAGAGAGATTTGCCTCTAACACAAAGAGTGAGCGGATATTCATTGGCAGGTCGATTTGCTTGGTATTCAAGCTCTGTCACTGCGTACACTTGTGATTAAGAGTTTGATTTTCTCTGTTTAGATTGCTGACGGCCTTTATTTTCACCTTATTTCTTGGTTTCAGCCTGGATAATCACCTGGCAGCCAGCAGGCCAAATCTGCTCAGTGGATCCTCTCTCCAGCTTCCCCTATGACTTTGCAGGTTTCTTGGAGCACCTACATTTGCTTATTCAAGAAGTGGCTAACTTTGAGCCACTGATGCTGGAGAGACTTTTTCCAAAGCAGTATCTTTTAATGACAATTTAAAGACTTGTTATTGCTCAAAGGAACAGCAAGTGCACATTTCAGGTATCTGAATACAGAATACTTCAGTTGTCACTGTGAAGCAAGTCGCTGTGTACAGCACTAAGGCTGGCATAGCTACATTTTCGTTGCATTTCAGGAAAATGCCCAAGTCTGCGCTTCCCTGGTTCGGATGCTGTGAGGACCAAAAACCATCATTAGGTTCAGACTTGGAGATCTGCCAGGAACGATGAACAAGACGACTCGCACCACTATTAACCTCAGGCCGAGACATGAATCTGCCTGCTGTCTGAACGTTTGAAGCAGGTCACGCCTGACCTATATGCTACATGTTTTTGCAGCAACACGCCATGAGGTCAGGACCCAGCATGGGAGAGCCCCACGGCTGCCTGCTGCAAGAGTAATGGGATGTGCAGGCAGTCTGAACGTAGGCTGCCTAGGCAGCATCAACGGCTGTTCTCAAAGTAACAGCAGCCTGCCCTTCCACAGCTGAGTCGAGATCGTGACCCTGAGCCTTCTTCCTCACCTAGTACTCTACCATCAGCATAGATGTGGTATCTCCTATAAGGTGAACTACTTAAGGAGTTTTGGAGAAAGAAAAAATTTGCTCTCAGCAAATCTGCTCTCTGTAATATATTGACCTGGGATAACTGCTTTCCACACAGATGCTCCATTGCCTCCTGTGGTCTAGACCAAATGGTTAATCTTAATGCTCTGGTAGAATATCCTCTGCCCTGAAATAGCAGTAGACCATTTCATTATATATGAACCTCTTCGCTGAGGTTATATTACTGCTTCTTCATTATGATGTAACAGTGCTTAAGTTATAGGTACAAAGTTCACTGAACATACAGAGGGATTCCTTCTAAAGGGAATTTAACTCTCTCTGGACTGAGTTCTGATCATCAGAGAAATGGGAAAAAATATTGTGGTGCAGACTTTGCCCTCTCCTGGCTGAGGTTCATACGTTCATTTTCAAACTCAAGCGTAGCCTGCTCAGAGCCACGGTCTATTATAAACAGTTTCTCCTATTTTACCACAGTAAAAAGCTGAGGTAATTCAGAGTCAAGAAAAATGATAAAGGTACCACGGTTCTCTGTGCAGCCTAATTTTTTTTCCTTTCATTATCAAAAACTTGTGTTTATATGAATACAGCCTGTCCTTTCAATTTTCACCTTTAGGCTACTCAAGCCTAAGGCTTGAGATTACTGCTGAGGTCAAGTAAGATCTTTAAAAAGGAGTAAGAGTGTGGGACCACGATCATGAAAAAAGGAGAATTCATTCACAACCTACAGCTGTATAGGCTTTGTTTAAAAGAATTTCCTTAGCAGGTTAATCCTCTTAAGTCTGTGGACAGGCTAATGATAATGGACAAGAGTTTAAATACCATTCTTTTTCTCTGAGGCACTAAGAGGAAACTAAATAACTTAGGAGACTAAATATGCTCCAAAGGGATTAAAACCAGACACAAAGCATAAAACATTGCAAACTAAACAAGAGTGTTTAACTTTTTCTTCCGTTTGACTAGAGTGGATGAGTAAATCTAATACAACTCTACTTGATTGAACGGCCTGTGGAGTACAGTATGAAACTATCGCCATAAAAGCATAACCACAGCTTCTAAGTGTTTCTAGCTATTCTGATACTTACCCAGCTGCACAACATTTCATTAGTATATGAACACGATACTGGAGGATATGCTGTGAACTAAGACCTTTCCTTTCTATTTTATTCCCTCACTTCAAGGAGTCAGAATTGAATATTTTCCTTTAAGGGCCCCATATAGATTGTGACCTCATTGAAATTCCTTATGGCTGTATACGAGAACACAACTATTGATGGGACTGTAGAGGGAAGTTTAGAATTAGTTTATATTTACTAACTGCAAATAATACACTTATTTTTTATTATCTCCTTGGAGATCACTCTGCCTTTGGTTCCTCATTCAACATAATACCACTGAGCTGTAATACTGCTGAAGGTTCACATATGAGAGCTTCAGCAATTTAACTGTTTTCAGTGGTCTTAAACTGATCATACCTGTAATGCAGAACTAGAAAAAGCCTTTTGATGCTTAATACCTATAAACCTGTCATTGTAGATCACAGAAAATCTATTACACCTGTGAACACTTTCTGCTTCAAAAGGAGATGAGCAGGCAAACCTTTTATCGCAATTTGAGAGGAATTTAATGGTGTGAATCACTATTCAGAACTTTTTTTATATATGTATTAAGTCCAAGAAAATTCTTGAGCTTAAGAAGGTGACAAGCATTAGCTAATAGTGCCATCTATGAAATGGCAGAATTAAGAGTTAATGAAAATGACACTGGAGTACTTAGCACAAAACAAGCAAAACATACAAAAGCTAACATATGCCATCATTTGAAATTCTGCATTAGTTAAAATACAAGATTACAGTGTATAGGTCAAAGAACAAATCTGGATGTGAAATCTTATTTTATTACATTGGCAGTAAACATTATAAATCTTCCTTCCACCAAAATACATCATAGTTCATCAAAACAAGCTCAGCTAAAGTGTTTCCAGTACTTACACAGTCAATTTGTTAATTCAGTCAACACCTATTCCATTAATATGGAACAATTTTCCATATTGCGCCTTTGATATACTTCATAAAGTTGCTACCAGATTTAATAAAGAGATATACCTAATTGAGTAGTGCTGTGCCTGTTTACATCTTTAAAGCTTTTCACAAGATTTTATTTGAAGTGTTTTGAGTTAAAGCGTCAAAAAGGCACAGAGCCATCAGCAAGGCTAAACATATCTTGCTTAGATTTTACAACAGCCACTGTCTAGTGTTTTTAACTCATGCAAACACAGGTAAAGTTTTGGTGGCCAGTTTTTATAAACTAAGTACTTGTGTTCTCTCTAAGTGAACTGAGAGAGGAAGGAAAAAAATGAATAAAACACATTTAGATACACCCAAATACATAAAATTAAATGCTCAGGAAACATTCAAGCAAAGTAGATGGGTACACAAGGGGTTAGGAACTGCATCTTTTATGACCATCAGGAGTGAGACCGCGTTTCTTAAGTTGCTCAACTGTTCATCCAACTAAATTGTTATGGAAATAGTTTGACCCTAGGTTTCCAAGGAGCAGAGTCTCACGTACGTCTAGCAGCGAATTTAATTATTTATTTGAATGACGGTACACCAAAGTAACAACTCGAGCTGTGTGCCCCTGGGGAGGGACCCCAAACAAAGAAATTCTGGGGTAATTATACTCCTTACAGTCTTATTTCCCTGCCTGCCCGTGACAGTCTCTTCCCATCTTCTTTACTGAGTCGGTGGTCTCTTTCCTTTTGATTGGTTCACGTCTACATCCCGGGACGGTTGCTATGTGCTTGCTTCATCGTGCCTTATCTTATCCGAAGGTTAACCGTTACCTCTACCCGTTGTGTTCTGTATCTTTGAGGGCTGGTTCTAGCTGGTTTTGCAGTCGCATCCTCAGCAATGTCTCTCGAGCTCATTTACAATTCAGTCCCACGGCCTGCAGGCCTCATCTACTTTAGGCACTAGTGCTAAGCTGGGCTAGAGCTAAATTAGCTCCCTTTTCTAACAAAATTCTATGCACAGTGCTTGAAATGGTCTATCAGTGGATCCGTATCACTGATTTCAGAGCTACGGCAACTCCTGCCACCTGCAGAAGGTGCAGCTTGCACCTCAGTGGTCAGCAGAGGAGTTCTGCTGGCAGTTAGACAGTCAGAGAGCAGTGCTCAGCATGCCCAAATTGCTCAGGCTGCTTGGCCGCTTTCACGGTGCTAAACTCGGTGCTGCTAAAGCTACGCTGATATATGCACCAGAGCAAGCTAGTTTAAAGCTAGGTCCTGGGTACCTACAAGAGTTGTAGTGACACCTCTGAGTGCACTATAGAAAAAAACAGGCATTAGTTTGCTCTAACCCTTGAAATGAGATGAAATTTTGTTCCATTCACATAGAAATTCTAATGCTGGGCCTCAAACAGCTATTTATATTTGTCCCTCTGTCATAATATACCATCAGATATTTCCATCATTCTTAAAAAAATCTGTTGACAGACATTTCACAAACTCTCTCCTTCAAAGAATCTACTCTAAGAAAATTTGGTAAGCAAAGTAAATTACTAACATCCAACCTGAACACTGTTCTCTAGAGTACTTGTCCTCACTCTGTAGTCATGGAGAAGAAATGCTTCCTTCCTCTTTGCAGAAGCTTAAAGAAAAAAAAAACTGAAGATTGGTCTCTCTCCCCTCAATCTTTCTTTCTCTCTGATGCTAAGCAGACACAGCAATTCAAAGGAATATGATTATGTATAGAAATGGCATGTGCACCCTGGCAGTAGAATATTAGGAACAATCAATTGAGCAACATTGCTGGTAAATACCCTTTAACTCTCTCCTCAGAATAAGTCTGCCCGAAAACCTGGATCACTTTGAGCAGAAACCACAGATACGCTCATGCTCATGCCCAACCAGATAAGTAATATGATTAACCATAGCAAACCATGCTGGCCATCCTTACATCTCCTCTCCCTTGTTTACAGTACTGACATTAACTTCTGTTCAGAAATATCAGGAGACAGAAATGTACCAGGGATGAGAATCAAACGGGCTTATATGGGAATCAGGACACAAATGCCTAAATTTAGGTGTTTTCATAACACCTACCTTCATAACACCTATCCACTTCATATTTATGAAGATATGTTAAATTCCCAATATAATCTGTGGAGCTTTGTAGTGCAGATAGTTCTTTAGCTGTCTGAACACAGCTATTTGGTACCATTTTAGATGCTGTAGGATATCCTGCTCGGCTAGGATATTTGAATCCAGTCTTCTAGCCCTTCCGTATGTGTAGGGTAATCTAGGGCTTCTCAAATGGCACTAGACGCCTATGTTTAGGCGACTGAATTGAGCTCCTGGTTAGCTGAATAGCTCTCCAGGATTCACTAGTGGTACTAACTACGTGGAGGTCAGCTACAGCACTTACAGCACCTGAATTTACTTGTCAAAATGGAACTGAATCTCAGTCTATGAATCTCAGTGTGCAAGTCCTATTCCTAGACATCCTAAGCAAAAACTCAGGGTCTGTTTGATTTAGGTCTTAGAAAGTAGTTATATACAAATTGAAAATCCTTTACACAAAAAAGATGTTTTCCATTTGGAATGCCTGTTAATTAAATGTTAACTGCAAAATGTGATCTCTGAGGATGTTCATAAAGTCATTCCCATAAAAGGATTCTTTAGAAGACAGAAGTGAAAGCAACAAGCATCTCTCTCAGTGGGGAGAAATCTAGGAAAATTGTATTCAAGAGATATCATCCTTCACAGGTCCTCCCTGACCAAATCAGAATTAAAATATCTTTTCTTATTGAAATGGAAAACAGACTAAATCTCAGTAGAGGAGCTATACAATTGTTGTACAATTGGATTAGCTCTGCAGAATGCAAGATGACGACTGTAGCAGCTAGTTCACTTTCATTCTGAGGAATGCCACTGCTGCGTTGCAGTTGCACAGATCATCTGTTTGCTTATGACTTGTCAGCTAAAACTGTAAATCCTGCAGTAATTCTGTAAGAACACTCAGGGCTGTGTAACTCAGAAAATTAAGAGAAGATATTTAATTTCTGGGGACATTCAAATTCAACCTGACATGCATAGCAGCAAAGTTTCCGTTTTTTCTGACCCCAGTGACAAAAAGGTTCTTGAGATATAAACATAATCCAGCAAAGCCAAATTTGATTTTGAAATCTTTGTTTAGTTTCGCTACTTAACTCATCTCAGCGATGATGTAACATTAAAATTCAGCATTTGTAATATTTGCCATCTGAAGCTATCAATGTTCCTCCCTCAGTGTTTGCCATTGATGGCATTCATTCCCAATTCTCTCATATATCCATGAGGTTTAATCCAGAATGTGTACAGAATTTTTCATTTACATCCAAAAACTCAGCAATGTCCCAAGATGTCACAGTCTCAATATCTGGTCTTGGTATATGTCTGACAGCATTCAGCAACGAATCTATCCAGGCCATCTACCTGAATTGTTAGGCTATCATAGTTGTTAAATGATAAATAACTATTTTTTTTTTAATTATTTTATATAGAACTAAAAAACCAAGCCCCATTCAGCTTAGGAAAAATTCTTGCCTTTTCAAGTAAAAGAACATGAAACACCATAAACCTAACTGATTGGCTCGCAATTACACAAGAATGATGCATAAAGCTAACATTCAGTCAGCTCTCCCAGATTTCTGCTTTAATCACATAGAACCATAGAAGGAGTTGAAAGAATTTTCTCCTTCTTTCATTTGGTAGCATAAACTTGCTATTTTGCTGAACTGCTGTCAGCTTCAATAATGATCTGATCAACACTCTAGGGTAAAAAGATGTAATTTCAGTCCTCACACCTTGGAAGATTGTGTGCAAAAAAACATCGGGTAAAACCACAACCCTAGCTGAATGTTGGCATAGAAGAGAAATTAGTCCCCCACAGCTGACAACAGCTGAGGAATTCTGCATTCTGTTCTCCACACGATGTAGAATCAAATAGGAGAGACAGAGACGTTACCGTTTGTCCATCTGTAAAATGGGATATTCAAAAAACACACAGCAGGAAAAAAAATCACCTGTACCTATGAGGCAGTCAAAACCAGAAGTGATAAAAATTAAATTAAGCAGAAGATGTGAGGAAAATAAATTAATACAAGAGGTCGCTTTCAAGAAAACTGTAGACAAATGCACGTAAAAACTTGGCAAATAACATCAGCAAAAAACTAAACCAAAACATTGATCCATACTCAGCTATCTAAGTATATAAAAGAGGCAATATGCTCCCAAATATATGTAGCAGACAACGTTTCTTCACACCATCCTAAAGCCAAGGTTACGCATATAGAGTATGGAAAGAAAGAGGTACCTTGAGAGAATGTTTCTGTTTATCTTTTTTTTTTTTTATATTAATTTTTAAAAGGGAGTTCAAGGCTTAGGTCTCTAGAATCCAAATGAAAAACAGGTGAAGTCATCCACCTCAGGTCTCACATCACACACTTGTGACTGTTCTCATGATACAGATACGACTTCTGCTCAATCCTGCTACCAAAGGAGCGTGATTAGGGGGTGGCCGAATGCAGGAGCCCAGCAGAGGTGAGGCTGCTGCAGCTCCCTGCTCCAGGTCCAGCCAGGCGTGAGGCTGAGTGCACGTTCCAGTAGGTGTGTAGGCACACACACGTATATACAATACACATATACACGCGGCCGGCCACATAGGATGACACAGATGGGCACGCTCAGCAATCACACAGACACAAGCAGCACCAACAGCCCCAACCTCTTCCCCTCTCTGGCCCATCCGGATGAAAGGCTGCTAGTGAGAAAAATACATATATATGTATTTTTCAGCTGACCCCCAGGCCCCACGGTCTCTCTGGAGGTTGGTCTGGACCCCACGGTCCCTCCAGGTGCCTCCCCTCAGAGGTGCACGCACGCTCCTGGCTCCCAGGTCCCTTCCGCACATGCCAGCTGGGCTGCCCTCACATCCACCACCGATGGCCCCTGACATGCGTCCCCTTGCTCACCCCAGCCGCAGCACCGCGAATGCATGGCCCCGCTCGCCTGTGGTCCCTCTCCCTGCCTTTGGTTCCCCCCCAAACATCCCATAATACGTCTTGCACAATCTGCAAATCCTCTCCCCCTGCATCCCAAAGTGAGCGCCATGTCATTTTATGTGGTTTTAGTTAATTAACTTATATCTTAGAACTTTTGCACTTCAGACAGCTGCAGCTGGAACCAAAAACAAGCAGCAGAGCAGCAGTTACCTCTCTCTACTTTCCTTCCATGAGCCTTAGATTTTTATAGGTAGACCTAACTAAGTCAAAATATATGAGAAAGGGGTTGGAAAAAGGGCAAAGGCTGCCTTTCCTACAGTGTATCCTGTTTCAAAATTCTTTAAAAAAAGCCACACATAACCAAGCAAAAAACCAAAAGTAAACAGCAACAGAATATATTTTTGCAGAGATCAGGGTTACAATTTTTTTTAACTTTTATCAATCACTTCATTATGATATCTCTACTTCTAGTCCAAATCTTTTCTCTTAATCATGTTATTGCTTTCTACGTAACCATTCACCATCTCCAGCAATGCAAATTTATTCCCTCAGTTACATGCTGAAATTCATGCATCCTCCATCCAGCACTAATTATTCAGTCTTCCCTTGATTTACAGATACTTGCAAATCAATGCTCGGTTCAGTGCAGGTCTGTTCCTCTGCACACTTCCTACGCGATGATGTCGCAGTCAAAACAGACTAATTGAAAAACTTAAAAACCCAGTCTGGCAATTCACAGTGACCTCTTTTCTCCAGCTTTTGGTCTTCTCACCATCTCTCTGGTGAGATTTTCTCTTGAGTGCCCAGTAAATGCCTTATGAAAAGCCTCTATTGAGTCGCAATTTGCAATTTTTTTCCATAGAAACTTGTACTCTTTGTTTTTCCTTACTAAATATTTTTGCTCCTACCTAAAACCCGCTGGTTGGGGAATTTTTTGTATGGCTGTAGCTGCACATTGCAGTAACAGGAGATAATGGGGCAGAAGAAACTCCAACCACCCATGAATCAATCCCATGACTGCACTCTCGAATGAAGTAGTGATGGCTGCAATCACATGACAAACACTATATTTAATCTCTTAAATTGAGCAGACCCTGTGGAAGCATTAAATATAGTCCACATCCCTGATCCAATTTTCACCTGAAATAATTCTAAAAGAAGTAGTTTGTCATTCAGAAGGAATGCTCTACAATTCTGGAAGTCCCCTATGTCACTGTAACAGGGGGAAAAAAAAAAAAAAAGTGAAAAGCTTTGTATGTCCAAAACATACCTTTTATACACACAGAAGGGCGCATGCACACACAGAGCAGCCATGCCTTCAACTTAACAGGCTTGGGCCATTTATGATGATCAAGACACTGGGAACTGATGTCCACCTTAACATTCAATGTTCTAAATCTTTTTCGTGGTCCTGGGTCACATCACTTGTTCCCCCTCTTTTCATAATGCGATAAAGACTCATCACTGGGAGAGTCTGTTTTACCTGATAATCAATCATTCTAACCCACAAATCATTTCAAAATGTACAGGAAGCAAAGAAACAAATATCAGAGAATTCAGAATAGGATTTATGTTTGGGATATGAAAAGTCTACACTAAAGAGATGATTTCCATTTTAACTGTGGTCAGAAGACTTAACAAACCACCATGGGTATGTGTTATATGCTTTTCTCATGACAAACACACAAATTGCTGTCAAGAATTCCCGGGAACAGTACTCCCTAGATTTTTTTTTTTTTTTTCTTAAGGTCTCTAGTTCTAACAAGAAGCTATTACAGGAAATGATACACTGAGGTTACTGAAATTTTCATTTACAAAGACTAAGTTTATGTGAATAAATAAATAAGGTTAAATGTTTTGTAATGTAAAAGGAGCTTTTTACAGCTGATTTAATCTGGAGATGGAATAAGTACCAGGAGAGCAACTAAAGTCTTTGCATAGCAGTTCAAAATTAATTTAATATAATAATCAAATTAGGAAAGACAACTGATGTAATAAAATGTAATAAATGAACAGAAATAAAAGGAGTGAAGAATGGAAAGTAAAAAGAGTTTAGGATAAAGGAAAAATATGTCATAAATATGTGAAACAATTTTGTAAAGATATTATACCATTTCAGACTATAGGGAAAAAATTGCTATTCTGAAACCATTCTCTCACAAATAGGTTGCTTAAAAAGGATATGGAGATGCATGCATTGGCAAAATTATATGTAAAGAGGGTGTACTCTTTAATATGTTTGTAGGTGTCTAACTAACCTAAAAGTTTAATAATTTAATATATTTTAACTTAAAACCTAAGCTATTATATCTAGATTAGTATAAATAAACCTTCTGGTACGAGGAACATACCCTGAATGCTAAACATACAAGTACATACCGTACATACAGGTAGCTGAAACAACGCACATGCTAAATTTCACTAGTCTGAAAATACATACATTTATTAATTTCACATTTATTTGTAAACAGACAAAGTCTCCTGGAAAGAGTTGTATGTTTTCTAATTCTACCCATACTTCAGATCACATGCTTTATCCAGAGCTGATATGTGCACTTGTGTGCATCTAGTATAACAAGTAAAAAGCAGCTGATCTGACCTAAAGAGTTGGAATTTTGGAATATGTTGCATGGGTTGTTTTGAATACAAAGGCATGATTTCTACTTTTGGAATTACAAACCATATTGGATACATAATTAATGCCTTTTTACAGCAGTGCTGCTGTGCAGGATCCAGGATGAACTGGCACAATACATATGGTTCAGAAAGAAAAACCAGCTAGAAGTATCATGAGCTAAAGCACCCTAGTACACATTGCTTTTCCTGGAGCTTAACAATCTTCTAATGCTTCCATAGCAGGCCAGGACTAATTTAATTCAGAATGAATTTCATTAATGGTCAAGGTTTATTAAATGCTCTGAATAGTTACTAAAATGTCATCTGGAAAATTAGGAAAAACAACCCCACCAAACCCTGCATAGGTCAATTTTAACCATATTTTCACGTAAAAGGATTTTTTTATTTTAAGAAACAGTATGAAACGTAGCAGCTTGGGAATGCAAGTGCAAGTGCTACTCACTTTGGTACTCATATGAGTAGAAGAAATCTTTTCTCCTCCTCTTCACACTTTTTACTTAGTCTCAAACTCTTCTCAGATATACTTGTTATAAAATACTTGCATGAAATCTCCTCACAGACTATGTCTAAAAGGTGGCAGCAGTATCTTGGCCTTGCCCTTGGCCAAGAGCTGGGCACAACGCAAACAGGGACTAAGCATTGAGAGCCCAGCCACCAAATCAGTAAAAACAGGACCTGCGCGCAACCAGCCTTGGTGCGGGCCATGGATCAACACCCGACAGGAGAACAGTATCTCCAGCAATACACTGTGATAGCAATATGCACTGATTTGATTGGCAGCCTATGCTGACATCTGGCTATGAAAAACCCCTGGTAATAACAGAGATGGATAATAACAAATAATAAGGATTGGGGGAAAATATTGTTATGCTGATGCAGAGGACCTGAGGTGGAAAAGGTACACACTGGTGCTAAGCTGACCGCCAGAGCCCACCACTGAGACTGGTCAGAGTGAGTGTTGCCTTTTCTGAAACTGACTGTGCCCGCTCATCAGAGTAGCTGGGGCAGCTCTCAGTTGCATGTGCGTGTGTGCGTGTACACGCGTGTGTGCGCATGTGCGTGTGTGTGTGTGTATGTGAGAGAGAGAGAAGTTTTTCCCTGACACGGTATATCCCTTCCTTGGTCCACTTAATAAACGCCACTCAACAATGTCACATTATATGGCATTTCTCTCCCCTCTCCTGTAACAAAGGCATTCCATGTTTTTTATCTTATGATTTATTTTTTCCAAAGGTGAGAGCAAGCATCTATTCATATTAAGAGAATCTAAGGAGTTAAGCACACAAGACGGTTGACTCCAGCCCTCTTATCTTGTACTACAACCAAGTTCCCACACAGCTTTCTACGTATATTTGCTAATACAGATGAGGAGAAGAAAGCCATTAAAAATAACATCAAGTTCCAAAGACTTCTGCTCATCCTGCAAGCTGGAGATAAAAAATATAAAAGGGACAACTCAGCTTCTGTTGTCACATATTAACTCATACATTCCTTATTATCATTTTATAGTTTTACAAATTATTCATGAGGCTCAGTTATAAGAAGTGATCATTTGAAAAGCATGGTTGTACTTTTATCATAACTGGGACCAGAGTTTATGCTTTAAGGACATTTCAAAAATTTAGGCCTGGTCAACATATTTTTATTTTATTATGATTCTTCAGGTGACCTTAGGCCAGCTGGATTAAAAGGAAGAAAAAAGACAAAGCTACCAACAATATCTTTCTACTGTAACATATGAAGCCTTGTGGATGGGGAAGAAGTTCCTTGATTCAGTTTCACGTAACAGTCCTGTAAGCATCCAGGTAAACGTTGTCTTGATTAAACTGCTGTAAAGGCAACTGTAAATCTGGTTGAAAAAGCCACATTTAGAGTCATTATCAGCAAGCTGAGTGTCAAAATGGAAGAATATATCATGTCAGCCACCTCAAGATTTAGTTCTGAACTCAGCACTATGACTTTAGTAAGAGAACTGGGTATGAGTCACAGCAACCTGTACAAGAAATATTGGACTGTTACATATTTCCTTTGCAACTGCACTTTAAGAATATTCACAGACTGATCAATTACAATGAAAAAAATCAAAAAGAATTTTTGTAGATACTGCTTTCCTCTCGAGCCACTTTCTTCTGATAAAGAGATATTCAGTAATAAGTGCTTGTATAGTACAGTTCTAGTACCGGACCTCAAAGCTCTTCACAAATAAGATCTAATATATTAATCACCCATTTTAGAGCTGGGGAAATGGAGACAGACTGAAATGACTTTTCTGAAGTCAGAACATCAGGACTAAAAATAGAAACAAGATAGAAGCAATTGATGCTTTCACTGAAAATTGATTGATATCATCTTTTCTGACATTCTTAGAAGTACAGCTAATTTATTGCTCTGTACATTTTAGGATTTTACTTGACAGTCCTCAGAAATCATCATTTATATGTGAACCTATTCATCTATTCTTTTCCCCAGGAAACATGACAAATCTAAGAGTGCATTCAAACATCCCCCATCACAGGCACCACTACAACCCTTGAGACCCACTGTCAGCCAACATGAATTTATACTTACTATTTGCTCAATACTTGTGAAATAGACTCTCTACTTTTTTTTTTTTTTGTTACTTATCTTAATGGAAATAGAGATAACTTTGATGTGGGTTGACAAAATCTTCTCTAGGAAAAAGTTATAAATCGTTCACACATGTAATTCTTTTCAAAAAAAAAAAAAAAAAAGAATCCTTTGTAGTTTTTATAAAGGTTACACATACACACAAAAAAACCCAAATCATCAATACCATGATTGTCATTCATCCCCAATTCATATAATGAATACACACGAAAATCAGTAGGAGTAGAAATGGCAGGCGTTACTATGAACTTATTTTGGCTTTTTATTCAGAACTAATAAAATGGGTCCAGACATGAAAAATGCATAGTTAACCTATAAATAGTACCTAAAGGAAAGCTTATTAATAAAGTAATATATGTTATTCAGGAGTTAGTGAAGAGAATTAAGAATAGAGTGGAATTGCACTAGGTCTTCTTAATAAAACTGTTGATTCATGTCAGGGATCAAGAGAAATCTGCTGAATTAATAAAGATTTACATTTTGTGCACATCACTAAACACCTAGAAGGCAGAGTTGACCAACATATGAACTTTATTATACCTTTCTTCTATATTCATTCTTCATATAGACTGAGGCTGAAGAGAGTAAGACACTTACAGCCCTAAGCTGCAAAGTAACCAAGAAATAATTAACAGTTCCTAAGGTATAATTGATGTGTTACCAAAATCACAAAACTAAAAACAAAGAGAATATGCTTACAGTAGGAGAATTATTTGCCCCTGTTTTATCTTGGCACATATCATGTGAAAGATTTACTTACGAGGCATAAAGATAGCAGATTTGTGCATCCCTGAAGGATAAAAAGTTGTTTAAATATGTTCAATTATTTAACAGCTCAACCAAGGAGCTATAAGGTAACTTTTGTAACTTATGGGAAAATATTGGTGTCTGAAGTGAAAGACGGTTGGAGAGAACTGAAGCAGCTAAAGAACAATTTTTTTTTCCTCAGAATAGGAAAGTGTTTGACACATTAATTTTTCAATTATTTTAATTTTCAGATTCTCATATCCTGTAGCTGCAGAATTGTAGAATTCATATTTGTATCCCCCAGCTCTGGGCTGGTATCATTTCCAGTGATCAAGATCCTGAGCATGTCCCATGATAACTTGTCCATAAAGAACTCATACCAGACTAGGGATGCTATTATTATGCATTATTACTATGCATTCTATATTCCCCTTAACACGTATTTTTCCCCCTATCTTTCAGTAATATATACTTCTATGGACTGTAACTGTTATGAAAATGCTAGTGCATAGGAAGGCACTAGGATTATGCCAGGCATATGAAGCCTCAAGAGGGAAAAAGAACATAGATAAAGCTTCTAAATATCAAACATCTGAAGTTCCACCCTCTCCCTTTTCTTGAAGGCTAAAAAGTGTCTTAGCATGGGCTGATTCCCATATATGGCTTTACAACGTTTAAGGATGGTTAAAGGTAAGCACAAGAGATGGAGCTGTAAAAATATATTGTGAAGAGTCTATAGGCACTCTAAAACATCAGAAATTTGTCGGTTGTCATCGAATTTATCAGCTGGCTACTGTAACATCTTTAGACCTGCCAGAAAGTATCCTATTAGTACGTTACTAACGGTTTTCTTAAGTATTCTAGTGTTTCATGGAAAAAAGATTTATAGTAACTGCCCACATATATGAAAACACGCTCAGCTGTATTAATCGGTCCTGACACGAGCAGTATTTTTTGCTGTATACAATGGAGGAAAAAAGCCTTACTCAGTGCAAATTATCTCCTAGTGAAAACTGACAAGCTGATTGAAAGTGTCAGAGGAAGGAGGAGGTGATATATAACAGCACAATTTTCATTGCACAAAGCAATATTTTTAGCGCTTACAGTTTGTACTGAAACTCATTACTCTTCTCCATTATGGGCAAAGGGGAAACTCTCCAAGTGCCCAAGTCTATGACTTCTCTAATTTTATATCTAGCTCAAGTGTCTGCTTTACACAGGGAGATGACTAAATGATATAGAGCCAATCACTAGGCATTTGACTCTTGTTCAGATTCAGAGAAAGCTATGAAAAATTAAACTCTGTGCAGCGATTACACTGCTGGGAATATTAGAGCCAGCAATGTGCTACATTAGACACAGGGTAATGAAGGATGTTGCATTTCAGTTGGCTAGAATTGATGGTACAGGACAGACGTGTTACAAATGAAGAGAGCTACAGCACTCTAATTCTATAACTACTATAGATTGAACACTTTTGACGCAGTATAATTACTTGACATTCATGTGGTCTTCTCATGAGACTCCAAGTACACTGACATTATTAATCCCAGGGGGAATTTACTGAACTGCCTGGACACACCTGTGTACAAAGTGGGCTTACAGTACTCAGTATATACACATGAATGAGAAAATGATACCAACAGTTGATGTGAACATCAACTGTGAGTCCTTTGAGATAGTTGCTTACATGTAAGATTTTTTTTTAAAGTTAATTTAAAATAACCAAGTGGCAAATACAAACTGATAAAAACAAAGCCTCTACTTTCCATCGCACTTACCTTGCTTTTTAGTTGTCAAAAAGTATGTTACACCTGTATTAGACTAGAATCAGATCAAGAAATTTCAGTTAAGTCTTTTCTGGCCTGTTATCTCCCTGTTGCACCAGGCACTAAAGCACATGTATGAATTCTTTAACAAGAAATGTCTAGTTACAACAGATGTCTTCAACTTAAAAAAAAAAAAAAAAAAGAATTCTGAATATTATTTTAAACTAGTTTTCATTGATTTCTTCTTTATTTCCAAGTATCAGTTATTTTCAGTAGTTACTATTAAGTGCTCATTGCAGTAATGCTCTACTGAGGCAAAGAAAGGGGCAGTTTCAGCTTTGTAAGACTTTCCAGGGCACGGTCCACTAAAGCCACATGGCCCCAGAGGGCAGAAAATTATCTTACCCAAGATCACACGAAAGACCCAAGTCCTATACCTAACTGCCACTTCAGTGAAGTATTTGCTAGACCATGCAAATGAAAAGAGTAATGCCCAGGCCTCACTAGAACCATGACACATCTGAAATCATGGCACACAGTGACAAAGATCTTCAATCCTCTCAGCCTCTGTCTGTACTTTTAGCAGAAATGTGCATTTTGCTTTGTGTTCCTCAATTCCAGTGCAAACTGAAGTGAGATATGCGTGTTGCTCAAATGCAGAAACTAAAATTTTCTTTAGTGAATCTTACGTGAGGAAAAAAAATCAAACTTACTAATTTCTCTCCCCTAGTACTTCTATATATTACCGCTGGAATAATTCAGGAAAAAAACAAGCAAAAATCCCTTTTGTCCTTCACCTGAATACAGGTGAAGATTAGTAGCACAAACAAAAAAAGTTCAATACTTATTAGAAGGAATATAAAACTGAAAATATCTAAGCCACCCTACAAGTAAAGTAAAGTAAATTCATTGGAAACGAATACATTTCTATCAGAAGTAAGAAACGGTTTCATCAAGGAACAAAAGCACCCGTCTTTTTGTCCAGGTAAAGGGAGCATGCAATTATATTGGTCATTAAGATGCAGAATTGTCATTGTCATTGAAAACAATGCTCAGAGGACTTTCAGTTCATAAGCATTAACTTAAAGTTGTTATGTGTTTTCCCTTGGATGATCAGAGAGTCTCAATGGAAGCTTCACAGGCTAATGCCTTGATTAGACAGTATTCAACACCAATAGCATTATTAGATAGTTAGCCAACAGAGCAAGAACACAGATGACGGGCTCATACATAGACCATTTAGATGTAAATAAACAAAAACACTGAAAAGAAACTAAGGATGTGTAATCTTTTCTGTCTCAGAATGTTAGAACTGAAGGTTGCTGCATAGATAGCCAGTGGTCGCTTACTCTCTGCCATCCATATGACAGGTGACCAGCAACTTCACCTCAGGAACAACACTGCTGAATTTGTGGTCTTGGAGGCTGGGTACTCACCCTTCTTCAGTTCTACCCATAAAACTTCTGAATCGTTACATGAAAATTTGGGTCAGGCTGCTATGTAGCTCCAGCGAGCAGGAAAACCCTACATTCACCTTTGGCCTTCTCTTCCCTTTCTCAGTCCATCAGCAATATCAGAAAGTGGTAAAAGAGTTTTAGCATAGCCTCCTATAGCACCTCAGCCAGTCCCGTCCCGTTCCATCCCGTCCCTCAGGAGAATTCTAGCCTGAGCCATTAAGGAAAATGGCTGTAGTAACAGGATCCTCTTGCCCCTATCCCAGCGCTGGCTCACGCCCCAAATGTGCTCATCTGTATCCAAAACACGGAGATGACATTCTAAAATTTCATCGGAATTTTAAACCGTATATACAGCTTCTCTAACAGCAATCTGTAGTGAGCTGAGAAGCATAAGTAGAATTAGTAGCATGACATAAATAGTATGACATTGCCTTACATACTCGGCTAGAAGATCAGCTTGGCCCATTCCAATTAATGGGCTTTGATGTAATACAAGAAGAAACGAAGAATCCAAAACAGCAAGATTCAAGATTTTTCCAGAATCAACAGCACATTTTTATTCTTGAGCTAGCACATCTGCTCCGTTTCTAAGCATTACAGGTTTATCATTCTGTCATGTATTTACAAAATGGCCTCGTGAAAATTCTGTGGCAAGCAAGTATCCTTGTCTCGCTAGAATTGCTGCTACAAGCAGATGGAGCAGCAGTATGTCAAGTCCACTCATATCTATCTTATTTTGTGTTTTCAAGTATTTTTACCACCCAAAAAAAGTCTTGCTGGATGTTGAATAACACTGGCCTGAAGTCTCATGCAAGCTGTACTAGCAATTTCGTTGTAGTTGCGATATAAAATGGGAAAAGTGAGACAGGATAGGTATACTCCAAAAACAAAGGGCAAAATTAGCTTTTATATTCTGTGGTTTTATATTTGGTGGTGCATGATTCTTCAAAAGTTCGTAAGAAACTTATTTCCTTGGTGAGGAGAAAAAGGTCAGGATCTGAAATTCAATTTGATACTTAACCCAGAAAAAAGAATAAAATCAAAAGTAATAAAGCTTCTGCAGGTCAAGTGTTTCTTTGGGCTACCTCTATGGAAACTGACTATTCCCAAAGTAGAATCTAAGTTACATCTTTACAATTCTATTATCTTTACTATGGTAGCATCTGAGGGTATAATTTGAAGAGAAATCAATTTGATAAAGGAGTCTGCAGATAAAACTCAGTTCTGATGACTATATACAAAGTAATTCATTTTCAGAATCATGTTGATTATACAGCATAGGAGAAAACTTGGTAAAATTATAGCCAGTAAATAAGTAAACATAAAAAGCAGACTGAATGAGTCTATTTTTTTACAGGGTTATTTCAGAACTGAGCTACATATTGAAGGAGAAGAAGAGTTTTTTCCTTCCTTGTCTGTCCTTTGCCTCGAGTACTTGGTCAAAGATTGCTCAAAGATATTGCTACTCATCAGTGACAAACTAGGAACCAAGATCAAAAGACAGTCTTCCAAACAGGAGCTGTAAGGTATAGGAAGGTATTCATATAAGGGGTTACAATAAAGTGTGGGATTTTTTAATCATCAGCATATTCTGATGAAATCAGAAATGTGATGAGAAGATGAGTCTAGTCTAGAAAAAGAGGACTGAATAGTCAAAAAACAGGTAATTCTGAATGTCACGTTATGAATTTATATACTTGTAGAAAGAAAAAATAAATAGAAAACCAAAAAAACTAAACCATTGCTAAGTTAGGAGAAGGTGGGAGTGAGTGGAAAGATGTGCAAAAACTCAAGACTGCTGCCTAAGAACTACAGACAAGATTTCTCCCTGTTAATATAAAATCAAAATGACACCAGTGACAGCAAAAAATAGGGTAAGAAAATATATAAGAATAAGAAAACAAATAAAAAATAATAGTAAATGTCTGGAAAAAGAAGAAAGTTGAACAGATTAATAATTCAATGGTAAACAGTGTCAAAGATGAGCTTTCTAGGGCAATTCAGCAGCATTTCTTCTCTATCTTGGAATTCTCTGACAGAAGCTGCTACAAAAAGCATTCTGTTCTGTTTAAGTTCAATAAAAAAACAATCAGTATATTGGTGTTGCTATATCTGTCTCAGCAGGCTTTTCTGTTAATACATTCTCAATGATCTCTCAATGAGAATGAAAACTACAACTTTTAACAGCTAATTTAATGTTAACCTATAGGTTAAACTTTTTCCAATTTTTCCTATCTACCATAGTGTTTTTAGTCACTCTGAAACTCTTTTTAGATACTTTAAAACTCTTCCCAGTTACATAAGCCCAAAGACTATTTTAACTGTCACAGTAACTTGTTATTTTGATTATAAAATCAAAAGAACTACAAAATCAAGTGACATCACTTTTCTCAATACAAATTTGCTTATTTGATAAATATAAAGTGAGAAACTAGTTTATATATATATATATATATATATATATATATATATATATATATTCAAATCATTATAGTACAGGGTTAAAATTTCTTGGTATGCTCAAACCGCCATGTTGAGCAAAATAACCACAATAGACCTCAATCATAAACACATCTCCACATAAAATGCAAAATTTCAAATAATTACTCCATTTCAGTTAATCTTCTAGATGAGATTTTAGAATTTTGTTCTGACCTAATTAAAAACTATTCCATCTAAACTTCAGTTTTATGTAATCACTAGTGATATACTACAAATGTAAGAAATAGAATATAAGATAAAAAGATAAACACCCTAAAATATAGATTCCATTCAACAATGAGGAGCAGAACACTGAAGAAGTACAGATCTGAAAACCACTCAAGTATTGCAAGCATTCTCATACCTTTGAGAGCTACCTCAGCCTTTCTAAAAGGCTTTTCAACATATTAAATCACAGGAACGATTCTTCAAAGTTAGTAAAAGCCTGTTTTTCTACAGTGCCTTGGAGTTCAGACCTGATCCCACATTACTCTGGGGCAGACTCCAGGCTTTCCAGGCTGACTCTTTGGGACTCAAAATGACCATTTTCAGCTCTCAGTTTAGACAAGCAACATGAAGTTAATCACTCCTGGGCACTAGCTCAAACCCAGTTTTGATTCATATACTACAAATTCTAGAATATTTGCTTCATGACATGGTATGATGTCCTAAATCTAAAAATATAGGCTATAACAATGTATAACAAAAGGTAGCAAAAGGTAGCTGATAAGTTTTTTTTTTTTTTTTAAATATACATAAAATCAGCCACATTTACCTTTAAAATTCTTAAATTACTAAAATTCTGCCCTGGCTATGCAACTGGTAGCGCCAGTCAAGCTTGAAATCACCATTAAAATACTCGAGGACACAGTATCTTGCCCAGGAGTCTGAAAGCAAAAATTCAACACAGGAATGAGAGAGACAGCAAGACGTTCTGTCCTACAAAACATCTATACCGTTGTCTGACCTCTCCAAAGAGAAAAGGAAGAAGACAAAACTATAGCAAGAAAACCAGATAGTAAAAAAACATTACCTTTGAACTCTTATCAGTCAACTAAGATTTCAGTTAGAGTTGGAGTAGATAATACTTTAACAAACTAGCAGAATTTGAAAAAGTACAGAGATCCTGATCCTGGAGAGGCCTGAATAACAGCAGTGATTTAATAGCAACAATAGACTGGATTTCAAAAGGAAATATAAATGCACCAAGACTATAGAAAACTAACTAGCACAATTTAAAATGACTATCTGATAAATTACTATGGATAAAGAACTTCAGAGTTACAATTTTTATAGACCTCTTTGATTTTTCTTATATAGTATGTACATAATTTATTCTCAGATTTCACTGGTAATTATTTGATGTCTTTCTTTTGCAGCAATACTATAAAGGATTCACAAATCTTGACAGCACTAGGTACTTTCCACCCTTCAACTTTTTGAAATAAATTAAAGTTTAGCATATCATTTTTCACTCAGCCTTACAAAGAGAAGTAGCTTTTAAGATATCTACAACAGTGGAGGTATTTTAAAATAACTTTCTTAAAAGCCCTAAAAAAATTAAGGATTTCTGCTCCTTTTTTGAAAATGTTCTTTGCTGTTAGACATAAACTTTTTAATAAGCAACACTTAGGTGGAGAGGCAGGAAGTAAGATTACACAGAAACAATGTGCAGAGCACCTACAATCAAGTCAGTTATCAAAGGAGGAGGAGTATGCAGTCTGTGCATACACAACCATCTGACTGGAGCTTCAGCACAGCTTTACTCGAGCTGGGGACCAGGCTGGGTCTACCTCCACTTAGCTGCCGCTGCAGGTTGCAGCAAGACCCGAGTAACCTCCTCTGGCTATAGCAAACTACAGCTGCGAACCGAACACTGTTTATTCTGAAATAAGATCACATAGAAGAGTGACACTGAAACCTTGGTAAAGAATTTGGACCTCTAGCATGACTGTAGAGATGGTAATATTACATATAAGACAAAACTGTATAATTTTAATTGATTTTTTCACTAAAATTTCTATTGCTACATATGTGACATAACCCCCCATAACTCCACTACTCATAACTCAGTGGCAGCAGTAACTTCAGTAAGCGAGCACCTAACTTCTTTCAATTCAAGAAATAGCAATGACAAAACTCTGATTTTCAACTTAATCTTTTTTAAGTCTCGAAGATCAGGCATTGTCTCTACAGTCTTTTTCAATGTCAATGAGCTTTCCTGGTTATCTTCAGTCACTGGAAAATTGACCCCTCCTGACTCCTCCAAAGACAACTTCCAAACTAGCAAACAGGCTCTGTAGATACGTACCATGCTGGTATGGGCAATTGCTGGGGAATGCCAATATCTTACTCTGAAGGATTGCCTCACAGTTAAGTAATCTCACAGACAGGAGGAAGATAACAATTAATTAAGGATTACAGATAGTATTTAAGAAGAAAATGGAATAGAGCTATAAAAGTTAAAAAAAAAAAAAGTATTCAGACTAAGTATAAAGATCCTCCTTGGATAGTTCTACTTGTCTATGTCTAATTAAGTTGAAATTCTCTTAAGATTTAGACGAGAGAATGGGTAGGGAAATCTTCCAACAGATCCAGAGAACCTTTTTCCATCTTGTCCAACCCAGTCTTCCAGTCTGAATTACTCCTTGTTTATGAAAGCTTCATTCATTGTTATCTGTATTTAGGCAGTGACATTACTATGGATTTCAGCAAAGCATAAAAGTATATTTTTCCATTCTTTTCCTTTTTCTGAGAGAGTTTTGACCGGGTTTTGGCTGCAGACTTATTCAATATCTGCCTCATTTCAGCCCCTTTTTTTATCCCTTCTGAAAACACACTGTGTATTTAAAATTCTTCAAAACATGAATTTTTCAGTCACTTTATTAGGAAGAATGTGTGTGTGTGTGTGTGTGTGTGTGTGTGTGTGTGTGTGTGTGTGTGTGTGTGTGTGAGAGAGTCTCAGAAGGATAACACATGAAATCAAAGATGTTAATATTCAGAAGTGGATACTTAGATTGAATGATATATCCATCTATTTTCACACAGGCTTAGTTTTATATGATCCTGTCAGATTTGGGACACTACTTTGGTTTCATATCTCTTGTACTGAAACTTCAAATTACTCAAAGACCCGTTAGAGCAACACAGAGATCACAGTACGATGCCATAGCTACAGAGTATTAAATCCCTCCAGATTCAATGCCAGTGACTCAGGTGACACCACGTACTACAAGGCAAAACCAAGAGAAAGTGATAAGAAGTAATAAAATCTCAGTACCATGAAATATCCAGCCTAAAAAATGCTGTGAATTTTGATGCCATTTTGATGAGGTCAGGAGTTCTCTCTTCCTCAATAGAAACAGAGAGGCAGCTATTCCATTTTACAGAGAATTGAATATTTATCTCACTTGCCTGAACAATACAAAAGAATCCAAACGTGCACAATTTTTTATTTCATCAGGGTGTAGTGATTTCACTAGAATTTTCTGGCAGATATATAAAGGTAAGGACCTCTAGGAGCGCGTGAGGTTAGTCTTAGTCAAGACAAGATTATCTCCAGTCCTTCTCCCAATCAGGTAACTGCTGATGACTGAAGAGAATAGTGTTAATCATTTGTTCAGGACTTTATATCTGTGATTAGTTATGCATTGAAATACATATTTCATAAAGACTGACAAGCTTCTCCAGGTTATACAGAAAGTATCCTTTAATATGGAGTTTATTGCTCGGGTTCCCTTTTTTAACATTCTGGATTCTCTCAAAGGATCAGAGTCTCAAAAGGACGTAGTCAACTAACCATTCGATGCAGTACTGCTTACTGTTTATCCTTCTGGTTCCTGATACAGAAGCCCAAGTTTCTTTGTGGTAAATGGTTTATGAATGTCCCAAATCAACTAGCTGAAGAATCAGGGTCACTGCAGAGGAACGTCAGCACAAAGATCATTTCATTTCTTAAACTGTCTTCAAACCACAAGCAGTGGTCAGAGACTGGTCACTGAAAAGGCATTTTGTTTCATTTTCTGCAGTATTTCTGCAGTAGAGAAAAATAGTTCTTGGTAACACACACACACCCCCTGCAACAAAAAACCCCATCCACCAATGCATAATACCTGGTAAAAAAGGTGCTAGTTTTAAAATATGAGTGTTAAAATCCTTCAGTACAACTCATGGAGGTCAGTTACTGCAGAACTTTTTGCTTGTCTCCTACTTAATATCATTTCAAATTGTATAACAAAGCAAAAGTGCCATTACAGGACCTTGTCGGAACAAAGTAGGTAGCTGCATGTGAATCTGCAGATAGAGCCTTTATCAGAAGCACCTACTGGAAGAAATTCAGTTTGCTAGCCATATCCCTTAAAATAAACACATGCTGGCTCTTACTTAGTTTTTATACCTGTTTTGATCGTGTCATCAGCTACTTTGTAGTGTGTTTTCTTTGGCTTTACTGAAGGGGCAAAACCACTCTAGATTCAAACAATTGGAGCCACCGGTTTCTGCTGTAGGTTATGTGGATTTTATTCTATTCCATTACCTCCATTCTTCCCCCCTCACTCCCCCACTCCTTCCAAAATAAGAGTATGGCTAATATCCTAGTTAGACAATTCCAGATTATGAAGAGGCTTATGAGTTTTCCTGTGACTAAATGCAGCAATTGGATTGCTCCTTGGGGCTACCTGAAATCATTTTGTGGCTGCGGTAAGCTGGAGATTGAATTCAGGCACCAGTAGAGCGGAGGAACTAACAGTGACAAAATCTGTGTTCTGAACTTGGTGTTACTTATCATGTAAGCTGCTATCAGTATGATATTAAAATGGAAAACCTTTGGTAAATACAAGTTGCCAGTCATTATATTTGAAGAATTTCCAAATAATAAAGCCCATATACAGACTTTTAGAAGGGTTTCTGGGTTTTTTTAAGCTACAGAATGCATTAGAAAGTATAAAAGGTAATGGACAATACATTTATTAATAACTACCACATTCTGAGAGTGCTTTCCTCTCCCAAAACAAAAGAAGAAAATGCATTTTATTGTCACAAGAGGGCATAAAACTGCCTATAAGCCAAATATCATAAAAACATAAAAGTTATGTACTTCCCTTATTGTTCTCCCTATCTTTACTTTTTACTGTGATTGAGTGCTCATATCTTTTACTCATACATCTTTTTAAACCATTCCTATTGATCAAATTTTGCCTTCACTTTCCCTCTTCTAATCATAAGTCAAACATTTTTTTCTTTTCTCTCAATTTCTCTCTAGCTATCAGTTGTCTCTTGGCTCTCTCTCATCACACTAATGACATTCTCCCTCATGTTTCTTGCATATTACAATAAATTAATACTTAAAGGTATTTATACAGTGAATGGTGCAAGCTGCTTTAGCAGTATTAAATGTTTTCCTCTATCTAATCCTTGAACGGTCATGGGTCTATGTTTGCACCTAGGCTCATTACATAAAGCTCATGGAAGGTTAGCAGCCAAAAAACGTCCAGAAAACTTTGTAAAGAGGTAGTTGGTAGGACAATGTGAATACATGGGTACTTCTGATTTACTACTGCTGAAGATGACATCCATCTACTAAATCCTTTCCTGAAGGAAGGCTCCGGGTCATTCTCAATGTACTTGACAGGACTTCTGATTTCCTTTTTAGGAAGGGCACTGTAGCTGCTACCTATTTTTTTCTGTGTTTGCTCAGAGTTTATGAAAGTGAATTTGTATTTTTGTGAACTGGCAATAACTTCTCAAGCTTGAAGTTCACACCCAACCCTAGGGGGGGTTCCCCACTGTCTGATGGGGAACCTAATCTTAGTGGTATGTGGTTAGCATCCCTGGAGAATGCAGACCTGGCTATACTCAAGCGAGCAGAGGCAGAGGAGCCTTTAGTTCTGCCCCAATGTGATAAGGACTAGCCAAGCACTGCAGAATACAGCACAAGCAGAAAGCTTTTGGTCAATCTGAAAAAGAGCATTACTTAACTTAGAAGTGGACCAGTCTGAAGGTGCCTACTTTGACAGAGTTTTAAGGATGATCAGTCATCACTGGAAGACATATGAAAAAAAAAAAAAGAAAAAAAAAAAAGCTGTGATTTACTATGTTCCTGCTATCTTCTTATCTTCTAGTGGCTAGATTATTCCACATCAGTCATATTTCTCTTTTTGAAAGAAGCCAGGAATGCTACCATTCCCTTCCCCAGTTTCAGAAACTCTTATTTGCTTTCTAGTTTGAACCTGTTATTTCAGATCTTTTATTGGGGTGGGGGGCTGGGGGGAATGCAAGCTTTTTTTCCCCAGTTTAGCAGAATTATATTATTTATTGCTGAAAGATTGTTTACATTTCAGACCTGAAAGTGTCCCCTTTAGAAATACTGTTGTAGAATACAAAAGCCAGTTATTCCTTCAGAGCAGGATTCATGTTCCTGAAATCTAAAGAGTTCAGTAGCCCCAACTGCAATGTGTTATCTTGTATAAAGGTAGCTCTTTAATTACAACTCTATATATAAATACATGCATCAATAATGACTATGCCTTTCTTTATATTCTGACAGCTAAGCTTTAAATTGCACTTTTCCTGGGGTATCTTTTCACCAAAAGCAAAGAATCTATGTTTCTCATGCCTCCTTGAAGACCTGGGGATAATGAAGTGAGTGGCTGAAAATAACAGTCTGATCATGAGCGCAAGAGATAGAAGGCTGGGCCTAGAAGAGTCTGGCCTGCCAAAGCAGTGGCTGATAGACTGCATGATGCAGATCTATATGAATCATATGCTGACCCTCTAGAGACTAAGCATTAAGAATAAAAAATTGATTTCTGTATACAAATGCACATAGAATTTAATAACAATTACAAAAGGGATAACAGTTAAGGAGAGATTTGATCACAAGCAATGAGATACCTGTTCCAGCACAAAGAATTTGCCAAACTTATTCCTATTGTGAGTAATAATTTATACAGTGCAGTATGAGTCACCCTGACAAAAGAATAACATGCACTTCCCCTTTCTTCTGCTTTTAAGATCAGATGTCCACTGTGACTTTGTAGCTTTCAACCTAAAAACTGAAATAAACCCACCAAAGCATGCAGCTACGTTTCCCTCTTCAATTCTGGCCGTTGCCATTCAGTGTACACAACACCAGAGACATGAAAGTTTTAAGTTTCTGAGCTGATACTTGTAACACCACACAAAATGGCAATAATGTAGAAGGGCTTTATGACACTAAATCATGAGCAAATAAAACGGTAAATGAAAGTCAACGTAGATAACCATGAAGTGATGTCAGACGCTAAGAAAAGACAAGGGAACGGAAAAGAATATCCCATGCATTGGTGTTGTCCCCATATTATGAATTCTGAGTGAAATCTTGTCCCCATGTCAAAGAGTGTCAGAACAGAACTGGAAAAAGTACAAAGGATCATCAGTCTCTCATTAAATAGAGTAGGGAAGGTGGAGGAATAGTATAAGAAAGGTCTAGAAGGCTTTGGGTGAAATGACAAAGTTTAATGAGACATTCATTTTTCCAACAGAAAAGCCAGAGATTATCTTATATCTATCTTAAATTTATCCTGGCTGACAGAGGCAAAGTAAGAACAAATGCAATAGTTTCTTGATCATTTCCACAATTCTTATTTTTATAAATAAATCTATATTGTTTTGCTGTCCTAGGATTTGAGAGGAGGAACAGCAAATATTAAGTTCACTGTTGAATCAAAGTGATTCAGCAGTGTTTTATACTTCAATAATTGCCTTAAGCCCATAACAACAACAAAAAAAGCTATTTTTACTTTTTGTACAAAAATGCCCTTACAAATGCCACCTTGACGCATAAAGGGTTTATGAAATGCCTTTGGACAATAGAGGAAAAAAAAATCTTGAACAAATTAACCATTTTTCCTCATTTGAGCAATTAAGAAGTTGCAGACATTGATCCTTCTTTGAAAAAAGTATTGCATTTAGTTTTTGGTACTTTCTCGAACTAGGAGCAGTGTACTCTGCAACCCGAAGCAATGCTGCCCTATAACCTTCACGATGCTGACAAAGCTACAATTCCAAAGGGTGGGGGAAATAAACACTGCAGAAGTATCTGGAATCTGCCCCATGATGGACAGAACCATATACATTAGCTACACATTGAGTCGCAGATTAGGCACGTGTCGAGACAAGCATCCTTCCCTGGGCACCCTCCTCCAGCGCACAAGTTTTCCAGTAGTAACTGCACAGTTTTCACAAGGCTCAAACTCACCACTGGTTGTTCCCGCTTACGATGCTATTAATCCTGATCACTGCAGGCTTTAGTCAGGGGCAGGTGCTGCGCACTGACGGCTTATTAAGCTTTGTGCATGCATTTTACCAGGTTCCCTAATGAAAACCAAAAGTTACAACCAAAGGGTAGGAAAAGGGGGGAAAGAAGGGGTGATGTGCATGCCAGCGGCGATTGCTTCCAGTGAGAACCCACCATATTACCAACAGTGCAGGTGCAAGGCCACAAGCATGACAGCATGAGAGCAACAGCATGAGAACAAGGGGAAATCCTGCTGCAGAGGCTGTAGGAAGCGCTTCCAGGCAGCTCAGGAGAGGCACAGGGCTGTGAGCCTAAGGCAGGCTACAGAGCTGCAAGGAGATAGCCCTCAGCAATACAAAAGGCTGAGGCGCCTAACGCCCTATATAGCAAAGCTATGTAGTACAATCAAAGTATTTTCAAAAACAAACTGCAGATTAGAAGTGGCAGATTAAAAGAGTACTAGTTGATAAGCAGGTAATATTGATTTTTAAAAGCAAAGGTCTTATAAAAAGGGATGGGAAATCTAGACTTTGTGCTTTGTGCTTTTTTGCCTTCAAGACAAAATCCACTCCTAAACTAAATGATGGAATGAGAACTTTTCTGAACTTTCTCATCATGTTCCTGCAAAAAGTTGTTTATTAATTCTCAGCTGTTTTTTATCCCTAGACATGTCCCAGGAACTAGACATTCTGTACCATCATGCTGTTCATAGCATGATAGGATAATTCAAGTGTGAAGGGACCTCAGGAGGTCTCTAGTCCAACCTACTACTCAAAGCAGAGTCAGCTATCAGGGCAGACCAGATTGCTCAGGGCTTTATCCTGTTGGATCCTGAAAACCTACTCTAGCGTCCTCTCTGTGAACTACAGCCAACCTCATTTACGCAGCGCTGGCTCTCTCTGTAATTTCACACAAACTTTACCAAAAAAGTCCTTTAACATCTCAAGTCTTAGTTTCAAACTACTTATCTGATGATCAGCTTACCTCTTGCCACTTTATCCCATTTTTCACTTTTGAAAGAAGAACGATTTCCAGAGATCTCACTTGTTCTAAAATATTTCTGGGTATGTAAGAACTTGATCCCAGAATTCCAATAAAATGCAGCTTCAGTGGTTCCACTGGTTATTACTCACAACTATTGCATCTTTTGAGCCGTAACCACAAGTGTTAAAACCATATTTTCTACTCTGGCTACAAGCAGTACTCTCACTGCACTTACAGAATCAGCAGAAGTTAGCAGCCTGTTTAAATACAGTTTATGCCAGTCATGTGCATCATATCCTACAGATGCTTAGACAACATATCCTGAGATGAGTGTCTCATTAGTCAGCTGGTTAAATCTTGGATAACTATTCTGTACTTACAGTCAGAATAACTGTCTCCTCTCTGCTACAGGAAAGGAACACAAAAAGCTTCAATGATTTGTGTACACCTTCTCAGTTTTTACTGCATGTTCTTGCCACCAGAAAACTGTTGATTGAGCTACTGCAATTATAGTATTTCAGATGCTGCTCAGCATTGTTATTACACACTTTTCTCTATGAATATTTTATATTGTAGGAAGTGTAAGCCAGCTGGAAAATTCAAGGTTGAATGCAGTATTATGTCCATGGCCTGTGAGGACCCCTATCAAGCATTCCAGAAGAAATCATAGGCTCAAATCCCTCAAAAAATCACTGTTCGCTTCACCTCTTTATGAGCCTAAGCAATAGGTATGGCTATTCTCCAATATATTAAACTTGAAAATTCACAGAATGGTCGGGAGTACTCTGAGAAAAAGTATGCTGAATAGAAGTTTATTTTTCAGATTAACAGAGTTGCCAGATGCCTCCTATGTAGTAAATTTTAAAGTTTGAAAAAGTCTCTTGAATGCAGTTCAGCTTCTATTCCATTGCTAATACTGTTGGAAATAAAATCCCTTCTTTTTTTTTTTTTTTTTTAAATCCCATGCAATTAGTAAAATACAGAATGGCTCAATGTTTCAAAAGCCTGAATCCAAAAAGCATTCTTACACATGCATACTAGCAAGTTTAGTTAAGTTTGGAAATTATTTTCATATCACATGTCCTAAAGTTTCACATATTGATTGATTCCCTTATACATTTTGGAGCTACTGAGATCTTCTACTAGTGTGGATCAGTAATGAATATCACTTCATATAGAGTAAAAGAATATTAAAAACTAGATTCCTTTTCTAATTCATTCTGTTATTGTGAAAGGGGAGAAAAAACACCACTGCTTGCAATTGTAATTTCTACTTTAAACAACCAACAAATGACAGGTTTCAGAGAATGTGACAGTGCAGCTATAAGAAGGGAAGTTCATTTATTTTTCCACTGTAAAAATAGAGGTTAAAAGGAAGTCAGCATATATAACATGCTTTTCATGTTCTTTCTTTTCTATTAAAAAGTGGATGCTGCCTGCAAATTAGATCAAATTCAGAAGTCATAGACTACAATATCAGAAATGGTGAGAGTTTAAGACACACCATACTGTGAATTAAATCGATGAACTTTTGATCAAACAATTATACCAGAAGATACAGTGATTCAGAGAAAAGAAATGAGAAGAGAAACACTGAGAGAAAGGGGAGTTGAAGACGACCAAGCTGCTTTCTCTTTCTGTGTCCCTTTACCTCCCCCCCGCCCCAACACACACACTTACTAGACCTAGTTAATAGGTCTGTGAGCTGATAAAGTAGTTGCTACTTCACACCTGACTACAGGAATAAATATCACTGAAGACATCCTCTTGAGAAAATACACTGGCTAAACTCATACCTTGTTATAAGTCAAAACACTATCCAATTTCTCATTCTATCATATTTTCCATTCTGGAAGATCCCCAGAGTTCTGTAAGATCTAGGGGCTGTGCTTTTGAGCATTTTCCTCAGTGATTGCTTACCTGAATAGATCTTTTCATTTAAGTCAGTGAACATTTATCTTGTTCCCCTGCCTTTCACCTTTTCCCCCACCCTCCCTCCCTCCAAAAAGAGAGTCTAATCAACATTTAGTGTACTCAGGGACAGACTCTTTGAAATGTAGAGATTAACTTAGTGATGAAAGAGGCTTAATCCTTTTCATTTGTTCACTCTTTACTTTTAGAAGGATGTCTCAGCAGCAAACAGAACTACCTGTTTGCTTTTGCCTGGCTACTGCACACCAGGTGAGCAGAAACTCTCCAGGCTGAGGCAGGAGGAGGACACCCCTTCCTGGAAAGCAAGCACACATGCTCTGCTGGGCAAAACGAAATGGGGCAGGGTGGGATCAAGAGGGACAGCAAACAAGGAGCTTGTCACATGAACAGAAAATGAGAGGTATCCTCCAAAGCATGGAGCAGACACAGCCATGCTTTAGACATGACAGTAAGACTTTTTCCAAGGGATGCAGAATAGACTACATGGAGCTTGTAACTCAGGAAGCTTCCATATGTTTCCAGACAAGAGTGAGTGAAGAAGCCATCTGTTTGCCACAGCCTGTGTATGGAAGGGGGAGAAGATTAACATAAAGTGTTTGAAAACCTGCCGCATCCAACAGATCTCAGTTCTGTGTAATGAGAGTTATCTTTTAATTAGTAAGGAAAGAAACACCTCCCCCAACTTGTTTTTACAGATTGATTCTTTTCAGTGCTCTCACTATAAGAACAGGATGAGGACAACTCTACCTCAAAACTCTTGTCAGCTTTGGACCCTGTGACACGACACTTGAGTTCACGCAATGAAATTCAGCTACCTTGAGGAGGAAAGCCTTCAGCTGCTGCCATGTTATGGACCTCAGCAGAATGCAGAATAAGCTTCAGTAGGGTCACCAGATGTACTTCCTGATGATAAAGTACACTAGATATAGTTAAAAAAATAATAGTGCTGCTCAGAGATTTCAGCTGTCAAACACAGCCTCTAAGTTTTAAACTACATAAGCTCTAAAAGGCCCAAGCATTATACAAGTATGCTTTCAAGCTCCATTTTCACCTTATCTGTCCTTCATTTCTTCAGACATAATTCTTCTGCACATAGAAAGGTAATAAAGTCCTAAATCAGTGTCAACTTAAGGCAACAGAGTCTCTTGGTTTACCACGCCGTGACTGTATCTCATGGCATGACAGAAGCCCCTTATCCCATCACGAAAAAAAAACACTGCTCAGCTTCTCTCCTACATGCAGGCTCTGTCCCCATTTTCAGCCTCCTGCTTGCCCTCTAATGAGCAGTGGCAGAACAGAACTTCCTTACCCTCCTGGCAAAGGAATAAATATTTTGATAGATTCTCCCCAGAAGAGTATATCATGGAATAAATGATCTACTTAGGTTTGCACAGCTGGCCATATTCTACCTATAATTCCAAGCTACCAGTAAACTCCAGCAGACCACTTTACATTTGTGAAGAATATTTGGGGAAAGGGATTACGAAGTGCTACAAACAGAGTGCACAGTCTCAGGACAGACGCTATTCCACAGATTAGAATTCCATAAATTTATGTTCTGTGAAGTACAAGTTAATCTAGCCATGAAAAGAAAAATTCAATACACAGTTATATGAACAAAATTGGCAAAACATATCACAAGAGCCAGGCTGTCCAAAAGGATTAAAAAAAAAAAAAAACCCAAAAACAACGGCATATGGGTGTGGGGGAGAAAGGTCAGCCATATAACCTAACCATAACAGTTTAAATTACATTCCTACTTTCCTGATTTAAAATCAACCTTTGATCTGCAAAAATATACATTTTCAGTAGTTCCGAAATGCAACAATTTAGGATCATGAGCCCAGTCACGTTATCTTTTTCTGCTTGTGCACGTTTTGCATCTTGGGAAATGCAAAGAAAAAATAAAATATAGTGACAAAGCATCCCAGAACCTACTCTAGGAAGTCCAAGACAGCTACAAGAACAGGTATTTCCAGAAGGATATAAGGCCTATAGATAGCTTTTCCCTATTTCACATAAAGATATGCAAGATTCAAGAAGAGGTCAATTTAGGGTCTTACAATCAATGTAATAGCGGCCATGCCATCTCATAGCCTCCCAGCACTTCTGAAAACATCTTATTCTAGCAGTCTCAGTAAACTTTCTTTAACCAATGATGACTTTATCTTTCTGATACAAAATGTCCATGATACATCATGGACATACATTCCTTTCTTCTTCGATTGCATATAGTTTGTAACAAGAGGAAAGGACATAAAAATTCAATCTGTCCTTGAACTTGTTTCTAGCTGGCCCTTCAGTCCTCATGGCTGAAGGGAGAGTCATGCCACAGAGAGAAAATAAACAAACAAACAAAAAACCACACAGAGTATAGGAAATGTGAAAGCTATTTGTTGTCCTGAAAATAAATACTGATCAGAACGGAATAACATTTTGGTAGTTATTTTAAATAACTTCACTAGAAGACAGCTTTCTAAACAGTTATACAACCACAATATCAATGAGGTTGGAAGAGGCCTCTGAAGATCATCTAGTCTAGAACCCCTGCTCAAAGTAGGGTCACCTAGACCATGTTGTCCAGGACCATGTACAGTCAGGTTTTGAATTTCTCCAAGGATGGAGATGCCACAACCTCTCCGGGCAACCTGTTCTGGTGCTCGGTCACCCTCACAGTAAAAAAAAAAAAAATAATAATAATAAAAAAAATAATGCTTAAGTTGAATTTCTGGCATCTCAATTTGTGCCCATTGCCTCTTGTCCTTTTACTGGGCACCACTGAGAAGAATCTGGCTCCATCTTCTTGGACAAAGAACGTGTTTAGCCATACAGGTGAGACCTTCTGTGCCACCTCTCCACAGGCCCAGAAAACACACTGCTTCCCATTTTATTTGCTAATGTGAGCATAGCCTATATAACCTTTTCCTATTCTTCTATCTTGCAAGTCCTTGACAACATTTTTATACCACATCTTATATCCCATACCATATTTATAACAGAGGCTGCTGGACATGCCTTTGCCCATCCTTATTTTTAATTTTCAACAGGCACAATAGGTTTTCCTTTTTGGACCTTCTTCCATATCTTTCCTGCTTCCTGTTCAAATTAGTCTTTGCTCCTCTCCCATTCCCCATGGTTATTTCACCTCATTAGTATTCCCAGCTGAGTACTCCATTGCAAGACCCTGTTTCTCTGTCTGCATTCAGTCCCTCAGCCATCTATTCTCTACCTTTCAGTCCTTGCATTTTCTTTCATCACAAAGTCCACTCTTGCTTCTTCACTTTATTCACACCAACAGAAAGGTTCTTAAAAAGCCCTCAATGAGCTCTAGTTAAAAAAAAAACAAAAAAACAAAAAAAACCCCAAAACTTCACAAGTCTATATAGCAAGTATTTAATGCTTATAAAACTTCCCATGTTCTGGAAGCCTAAAACAGCACTTCTATGTTAAGTAAAATGAGCCATTTTACTTAACAATTATTGCAATTTAACAGTTCATTTGAATTTAAGCCAAATCTAGATTAATCTGTACCTTTCTGATAAACGCTAAACTTCAATGGTACCTAAAGTAATATTGCATACTGATGAACAAGATGATTAGGGTTTGTCACACTTCCCCAGTACATGCTAAGTCAATACAGCAAACTACTAATACGTTTTCCCCAGGCTCAGAGGTTTAATATTCGTGTTCTGCTACTGTGTGGGCCTAGAATTATCAGCATTCTGAGCACACTTACATTTAGACCTGTTTGAGGGAAGCAAACCAGACATTACTGCTCTGGTACTGTGGGCTACAATGCTCCTGCATTCAGCTAATTAGAATTCCTGAGTTTTACGCCACTTACAGACTTAAAGTACTGAAATGTATGTTTTCTGCTTGCCAGTGATTTGACTATAAGGATATTTCCTTTCCATCCTATGAAAGATGTGCAACTTTGTAACCCAAAATATGCAATCAATAGGCCCTTCCTTCAATGAGCAAACAAAAAAACTGAAAAGCGTTAACAAGTTTAAAAGCTTATAAAGAATGAGCAAGGAAATAGGAGTGTGGCATTTCAGCCTGGTAACAAACAGAAACACTTAGATGAAAAAAACACACAAAGCAAATTGGAACTCAGTAGCTTTTCAATACAGAACACATACAAAATCCTAGAAGAGCGGGAGCAGAGGATTCTGTCATCTTATGTACATACACTGATCAGTTACGCACCTCATTATGAACATAGGCATACACTTCAGCTCTCAGTTTGAATATTCTGGTGTAAGGAATTGCATGTAATTTTAAGTGAAGTTGAAAGCAAAGCAAATGGCAGAAGAATCCTTCCCCCCACAAATAATAGAAGAAACTCATAAAAAAGCACTTTTTGAAAGATATGTTAGCTCCTCATTTTTCAAAGTGATTCTAGTAGAAAATCTAAAACCTTAAAGAATAAATTGATGTTTGAATGAGCAAGCCCAAGCCCGTTTCATCTACAGTTCTTTAACCAACCCAAGGAAGTTTGAAAACCTCATAATCATCTATGTAACAGACCTTATTTGCCTCAATTGTCAACAATTTCAGAACAAATCATTAAACCAGCACAGCTGCTGCAACTTTCCAATCTGATACTCACAATTACACCTCATTGCTTATTTAAAAAAAAAAAAAAACTTAATATTACCCCTAATTGGCATATTTGGATTAGCGACTTTAACCAGCAAAAGCAGCATTGAAAATGACCATGTGGTACAATTGCTTCATTAGTCCTGTCTTAGTTAACCCTGCCTATTCCTCATGTTAAAGGATTTTCTGCAAAGAAAAAGGTCACAGGAGCTTTTTGGACACTAATTATATTTTCACAACTGTCAAAATTTGGGACAATTATTTTATATTGCTCTTATAATGCAAGTAAAAAATTCTAGCTCTGTTTCTGTAGAAAGTACAAGGTAATAAAGAGTAAGTTAAAATCAAATCCAAGTTTCACGACACTCTTTTCAGTTTCTTCATTCTCTTGTTGGTAAAGAGTAAGCCTCTTGGAACATGTGTAATGAATTCTTGCAACAAATTATACCTCTAGCCTGGAAACTTCTCCTCCAGGGGCTACAGGACAGCAAAAAACCAACGTAAGACAAAGAATACACATGCTTTTCCCTAGGAAAATCCTCATTTCACAAGTACTTCCTAGGAATATTATTCAAGTGATTTTATGGCTTCTTTGCACTACACATGAAAAAAAAAAAAAAAGGAAGAGGAAGGTATTGAGAAGGATGATCTACTCCGTTGTTTAGATCTATGTTGTAAGAGTCTTGAAGAAGTAACTAAATATAAGAAAAGATTACAGTTTCAAAGTTTTATTAAAAGAATGAAAGAAGAAAGTAAGAAGTAAGAAACAAAAAGAGAACAAGAAAAAAGAATTATGTTACCGTAAAAGGGCCAGACTATGTTGGCATTTCCAGATAAAATAAATCTACTACTGAATTCAGAGGCTTGCACAAAGACAAATGAGCCAAAAATAATTTGCTTTTTTAAAAAAAAAAAATTGATTTATGACAACTAGTTTTCTCACAAACTGAAAATGGATTATATGGTTACAACCTCTGTCATAGAAAATGTAAAAACAGTCACACTGGTTCAGAACAGAAGTATGATGACTATAGAAAGGTAAGAACAGGGCAAACATATAGGAGCCTCTCTACTAGTCTCCTATTACTTTCCACCTCAGATGTAGTTTTGATGGCTCTCAGTTTCTCTTTCATGAACTTGCCTAGGCTCCTTCCGAACCCAGGTACACTGCATGCGAGCAAGATATTCTCTGGAAAGGAGTAACAGCTAGTGAGCCTGGGGAACATTAGCAGAACATTTGTTTTGAACCTAGTTCTTACTAGATTCATTTCATACCTCTTAATTCTCATATCAAGAGAGACTTAGGAGAGAGACTGACTGTCACATTCTCTGTTCCACCTACCCAGCAGCATCTGCTTTTCAGGCTGAAGGGCCTTAGGCAACTCAGAACAGCTTTCATACCATATTTTGAATGTTCTTGGTACCTTCCCTGACCATTCCTGCTTCTTCTATATCCTTTTCGAGACAGGAAGACCAGAACTGCACATAGTATTCAAGATGTGAATATCTATACTGTTTAATGCTATGTAATTCTCCATTCTTTTTCTTAATTTGTAATGCTTGATTTGAGATTTTCTGATTGTTATTCAGCTGACATTTTCATAAAACTGCTAAGTGTAAACAAGTATTGCTTCTTAGTGATAACATTCAGCACAGAGTCCATCACTGTATATTGAGTCAGGATTGTTTTCTCTTCCTCTAAGCATGTGCACTATTTTATATGTATGCTGAATTTTATTATGACATTTGAATAGCCTGTTCCTCAGTGTCATAAGGTTCTTCTACAGCTCTTCAGCCTGAGTAAAAAGCATGAAGATGTAAAGAGTTATTTCACTTTCTCTGTAACGGCCCTAACTTCTCCATTACTCCTTTTCTACTCTTATCCATAAACCTTATAGACTTGCTGATTGACTTCCTGCCCTTGAAATGCAGATGAAAAATGTGTCATTAGATTAGACACATTTTGGTAGTTGTTCTTCAAAGCCTTTTTGACCTGTCTTACGTTTCTTTTTGTTTAACCTGCCAGAGTTTCACAGTTTATGATCTTTAATTTCTTTGAGCTCTTTTTGTAGACTAAGTTCTCTGTATAGGGACAATCTCTGCTCTTCCTGCTTTAGACGTATAGGAAAGAACACTTAATACCCAGAGAAAAAAGAGATCAACTTCCTAATGTTATGATTACAACAATCAGAAGAACAGACTACTGATTCCCATCCCTGCTTCCAGGGCTGTTTCCCCAAATTACCAAAGGATTTTAAATGCAAACAAGAATTAGTTAAAAAACACAGCCAGGAGAGCCATAACTGATTCTGCTTTATTCTCCCCTCTTCCCTACTTTATTCCAACATGTTGTATCAGAATATAAGACAGTAAGTGCATGTATTCTTTTTAAGGTGCAAATTTAGATCTTGGCACTCAGTGAGACTTGATACCTGCCAAATCCAAAATGAGAGAAGATTAAATCAACACCAAAAGGCCCCACTCAGGGCACAGTTTATACGTTAGGTAAAACACCATGACAGACTTAAGCTCATTTAGAAAGTAGGCTTTGATCATGTTGAGAAGAAGGAAGTTATATTTAAATTGACAAAGAAATTATAAATCCTAGCAGAAAAAAAACAGTCTGTCATTAACTCCCTCACTTTGAGAATACTTGGGGGAGGTTGTTTGTTTTTGGTTCATATTGAACTGTCTTGCTAGAAACATTCTAGAAATATCTCCTTATATTACATTAACTGATTCTTAAATTGTAATATTTATTCTATATTAGAAAATAGAAGTTATACATGCAATCCTGATGATAACTTTAACTCCCAAGGAACTGTTATATTACCTTTGCAGAAGGTCTGGCTGGTTTTGTGCTTTCAAATTCAGATATTATACATACTTACTTCCACGCCTTCTAGGATTCATTAAAAATTCAGTCTTTATCTTTTATTAGTGGGAACTTCCTAACATATTTCTAATAAAGTATTTTGAAATCATGGCTTTGTACTTAGGTTATTGCCAGGGGCTTCAGTAGTTAAGATAATCTATATGCTACTAATGTTAAATTGTAAAAAAAAAAAAAAAAGTAAAATGTCTTTTTCTGTTAAATATAATTGTCAACACAAAAGGGAAGAGAAATAAGTTCACCAGTGAGGGTTGGTATCTTGCTTATGCACCAAAAAGTTACTAATATTTCTCACCAGGATATTCTTCCTTTCTTTAAATTAATTGAAAGAAAAACCAGTTCAGAATAGGTTTGCACCTATTATTAGTTTTGCAGCCTGCCTTTATAATCAGCCTCACAATCAGCACATAATCACATTTTCAGAGACAACTTCTTCTCCCTACCTTTTCCCTTTCCATTCCCATCTTCCACCTCATTCCCTTTGACTGACAGGAAAGAGCCCAACTTTCTAGCACTGTAGTCAGTATACACTCAGAAGAGTGGATTGAATGTTTGGAAGATGAAAGAAGAGAATATCAAGTAAATAAATCATCTGCAGAAGAACTAGAGAGTCCTAAGAGAAATAAGTTTAAAAGAACATAAATCTATGTCACCAATATCCACAAATATCTTGTACTGATATAAGTGGAAAAAACTGAATCTCCTAGATTTAGAGTAAAAAAAGATGGTGACGTTGTCAATAGATGTTGCTAACTGACAGATAAATCATTACTTTCCCTGTTCAATGGAAAGCAAAGATGACTCCTGGAACTACACAACAGAAGATGTGTGTATGTTTGCTGACAATCCATTTACAGAAACTTGTTTTAAAGAATTACAGTAAGAAGTTATCTGTATTTGATAAACAAGTCTTTCCTACCCTCCAATTACAATATTCATTTTAACTACTGTAACATCTGAAATGTTAACTTATGGTCTGGCAATAAATAGAGTTTAAGATGATATTAATTAATATTTGCTTGATAGGCCTACACCTATGGGCACACATTGTTTGGTCTCTTTAGTCCTGAATATGGAAAAATGTCTTTGGAGACCAAATCTTAACATGCAAAAGAAATGATTACTACCCAGATCAATCAGATTCCTCACAGATTAGTTGCCGCAAATTTTAGAACAAACAGTAGTGCAACACCCAGGTTTATTAGAGCGATCTGTAAGCAGAAGGGAGCATGTTTTATTCAGTCATAGACTCAAGTTTTGTGTTTTGATTGAAGTTAAAAGGAAGCCTGCACTGAAGTCATGTATTTAACTCTTAAATAAAATAAAAGCTAGTATTTACAAGAGTGTGATTATACAAAGCAGCTAGAAAACTTCCTGCCTTCCCTCAGAAAAGTAAAGTGGTACTTAAATTCATCTTTTTTTCTTTCATTTAGAAGCTTTAGCTGCTGCTCCAGTCTGTTGAAGCTAATGGGAAAAAAAAAAAAATCAAAAAAGTGGGGGAAGAAAAGGGAGGAGAAAAGGGAATTCCCCCCACATACTACTCAAAAGCAGTTTATTCTAAAAAGTCACTAAATATTTCTTGATTTTTCCCATTCCCATTTCAAAAACTTTAATTCCTAATGCTAGGAAACTCTTAGCATCTGACATTGCCTAGCACCTGAAGGAGGGTAAAAAAGAAGCTGAGTTCTCAGTAACAGTGTTTAACAATCTGCCACTTTCAAGTCCTTAGAAGGCATTCCTGTTTAACTAAGGCTATGGGAACTGCTGCACCTCTCCACCATGCTGATGAGAAGAACTTTCTGCAGCCTGTCCACTTCTATACTAGCACAAGCCAATGCCCTTGAAAGAACTATAACTGAGGGCAAAATCTTATCTTCAACATGGTATTTACTTAATAGTTGTGCTAGAATGAGCACAAATCTAAACTTAACACCTTTCCCTCAATGGAAAATGTTATTCCAAGGGTAAGTCAGTAATTTTTTTTTTTTTTTTTTTAAACTCTATGCAGTGGTGCATCTGAATGTATAAGAATCCAGAACTGGTGAGGGGCAGGCTGCTAGTTTTATGCTTCTACTATTCAGAATAAAAACGTGCTTCAGCAAAGAGTTGTGTTTCAGATTCTCCCCTTTGTGTAACTTTTCTTTCAGCAAACTATTTGTATTAAACAGCTGGTTTGTGTTAGGTCTACTGCAGAGAGACTGAGTTTAATTTTACTACACGAATTTAGCTCAGTTTGTGGCATACTTCAAAGTATTTAGGAAATAAGGCCCACTAAAAAAAAAGTAGCATGAAAGAAAATAAAGATCAAATTCAACATAAGATATCCACAAGCACCTCATGTCCAAAATATGTTGTGAATACAGGAACATACTTGATAGGTGTTAATGCTGGCCTTTTCAGGCCAGTGCACATAGCCACATTCACTTTCAATACTGCAGACCATCTCCATGAGAGAGCAGTTATAAATATAAGACCAGGCTTGTATGCACCTTTTGGAAACGTAAGATTTGGCAATACTGTCTATAAGGGGGCATTTTAAGCTGGCCACTTATATGCATTAAAATATTTTTTCCCCTGCAATAATGTGTTACTGTTTCCTTGAGCCTGTCGAGACTTTCAGTGAGGAAATCATGTTTTACGCCATCTTCTGTCATCTCTTGGGAAAGGAGAACATGTTGACCTATGAGGTAAATGACATTACCTCCCACTGCTTAGAAGGATGAATCATTTATTTGATTCATTTCCATGGATGCAACACACCACTGTAAGCAATTGCTTACATCTCATAGGTGCTCTATTATGCCCTGCACATAACATTGCAAGAGATTATGCTATGCATTAACGTTACTTCAGTACTTGAAGAATTGTTGTCATTGCTCCTCTTGCCACTTTTACCTGTTTTCTTCTAACACAAATCTAAGTGAAATGATTATCAGGAATAATCTAATTAGAATTCATATCAAGCTTGCATAGTAAAGGTATTTTAATTTTTTTATAACTGAAAGCTGTACATAGCAGCAATCTCTACCGCTACAGAACTGATACAGCTTTTAAAATGTAATATTTTCTAAAAGTTAAGAACTAGGAAAAAAGACATTCAGAAATTCTGTAATGATTCTGTTGTTTATGAATGGATACTGCATAATCTCATTGAGTTAATCCTTTATTGGTAAATCTAAAGTTATCTTACTAAGAAAGTGTATCTTAATGCTGATACTAAAATGTTTTCATTTGAAATTAGTAAAGAGACAGAGCAGTGATTAACCATCCATTACAAGTATAGTGGATTAAGATTTAATAGCTCCAAAATATGCAGAGCAATGTTTATAATGCAAAAGTTCAGTGAAATGGAAGTTTTAACAGCTTTTTAAAATTAAGCTCAAGAACATTTGTATCATTTATATGACCCACACTCAGTTACCCTGCAAACGGTGCATGATACTGTCAGCAGTCACTATAGCAACAACTTAGTAATTACTTTTAAATAGCAAAAAGGTGCCTCAGTAAAAGTCATTTAAAGTATTCTCAGCTAACTATATCCCACTGAAGTTTCAACAGGTTTTGTGGTTATCTTGTAAAAAAAATTAACCTTTGTAAAAAGCAACTTTGCAATTATGAACTCCAAATTTCAGGAAAAAAATGTACATGGGACTGGATTTTTTTTTTTTTTTTTTACACATTAAAAAAAAAATTGATTGACATTTTGAGCAGGTAGACTGATATAGCCTACAGAAGATTTTTAAGTTAGTATTATAAAACATATAGTTATTTGGGGCTTAGATTCTGTAAATAACCATTACAGTGAAATCAAGTAAGTTCGTAACAGGAATCGCTATACCCATTAGTAAATGCCTGAATAATTATACACAGAATTTGCTTTCCTATGATAGAAATGCAGACATAGGCACACATGTATATCTGTTTTTAAACTGGTCTTACCACAACATTGAGGATTATAAAGAGATCCTCTGCCCTTCAAGCGAGAATACATTTGTGCTAATGAATTGGAAGTCACATCTTAGTGTCAGCTTTATGAGCCCATCTGAACGTTGCTTCTAACTGGTGTTATAGATACGTTTAGGAGCAAAACAAGCTCAGAAAAAAAAATCTAGAAACCTAAAGATTAAACAAAAACCACCACAAACTTAGAAAATTAATGAGTGCAGCAGCAGTCCGTGGTGGCACCCCTAGAATCCAACGGGTACACCTGATGTCTTTTGGCCTGACCTATGACTGACCCCACCTGGGTATACATGTTAGCCGATGGTTTTCCACCTAACAACTGGATGGTGATTGGAGGAAACGACTAGTTGTCAAATCCCACGTGAGCAGAGTAAGTGACACCTGTTTGTCAAAGAATGTTTGGGAACACGCCAGAATCATCCTGAGCCTGCCAGAACCACCATGTATTGTAGTATGATCACCATCCCAATTCAATTATGGCTATCAATAACGGCTGTGGGCTTTCAAACCTCAAGATTGCCTCAATGGATGCAGGTGGTTTGCTGAAGTGACGGAACTCCCATCGGATCGGGATGCCGTCTGAGGAAGCCCACTGGGATTTAAGTTTCTCCTCACAGTTGAGTGAGTGTTTGGTGCACCTATTGGACGGTTATCGTCCAAGCCATAGAAGTAAAGCCCCTTTATTAAAAGGGATCGAGACTGTTGCAATCGTGGAAGTGATAGCTTCCTTGTTCTTCATTGCTTTCTCTTTCTGAGAGTAAATATTTACCCTTCTCTTGCCTTTTATCTTGTTTCTGTTCCTTTCCTTGTTTTCTGGAAAACTCCTAACATATATATATATATATATATATATATATATATATATATATATATATATATATATATAAATGTAAGTAGTTAGATTTCTGTAAATATGTTCACTAGTTAATTACTTTGTTTGTTAATCAAATCCATTCGTTAATGGTAGGAACACGTATAGCGACATCTCAAATCTGTTGTGTCTGTTATGGTTCAATAAACTGTTTAGTGATGCCTTTGAACTGGTTCGATACTCCGTCCTTCCATGACACTCAGTCTTAGGTGGAAGCACCAATAAACTCTTCATCTATATTACAAGGAAGACTTCCAGGAAAGAACAAGACACCATCAGTATATTATTTAATTATCAAATGGGAATTGGCAAGTTTAAGACTATAATATAAGTGCAACAATTAAAATAAGGAGTGATTTTTGCAGTTGTACTTCAGTGAAATATTTCAATTATCTCTTGGATAGAAGCCAATAAATGTATGTGTATCATTTACCTTTGACTCCAGGTCAGTAAATATTTTAGCAAAGTCAACTTGTTGTTACAAAGAAACTTAATTAAAAAAAGTAAGCAACTTGATTGCCAGGTTATTTATATTTGTGAAACATTACAAAGATCACAGTATGTGCATGTTTTCCACTTCCTTCTGTATCCTTACAAACTGCATTATTGGTGCTGATGTAATAGTTATAAGCTAGTGGATACTGAAGGTAATTTAGAAATGTGTATTATAATCCTGTTCATTTTTCAGGTAGCTGCAAGGATTTCATTTTTATTTCTAATAGAAAATGTGTCTTCATGTAGAAGTAGTTATCTTTTGTATGGCTTTGATACAGAAAGGAGGTTCTAGCTATCTCAAGTTATCAAAACATACAAGGCGAAAGAGTAGCCACTGCAATAAAGCCACAGCACCAGTCTGCACTTACTTGGTGTAAGCTTCCAGCATGCACTTTACACAATGGATAAATATGCAACATGAATAAGCCACTGATTTAAGAACTGAAAAAAAAGAAAGATTTCTAAAACTCATGAAAAATACTGAAGGTAATTTACCTGCAATTATCAAAACTATAAGGACAAAAAGATGTCTCTTTTCAAAAGCTGGAGAAAGAGCAGAATTTTCCAAGGTGTCGGGGCAAGATTCACAAAGTAGTTTAGAATGTCACAAAACAGCAGCATTCTGCTACATGAAAACAATTCAGATCTGCCCAAAGATGCCCAAACAATTTATTTGTTCAAGGGCTTGACTGTGCTACTGTGTCAGATACACCAGCGTGCATTTGAAGGGGCGAGAGCTAGAATGGGCGCAATGTTAAACTTGAAGGGAGTCCACAGCCATTTCTCTCCTGTGGACTCCAAAGATACCTCCTGTGACTCCAGCACTAAATGAAGATGTAGGCTGGAGTAGGCAGGCAAACATAACCCCAAAGCTGATAAAAGACATAAAAAGAGTGAGTTTCATTCTAAAACAGAACTGAACGCGTACAATTTCTGTTTCAGCAGTGTCAATCACTGATCAGCCATGCTAGTTTATGAGAGAATGACTGAAATGAAATGGTCTAATCGAGTATCTAACATACACAGTGCCTGTAGGGACAGCTAAAGTAAAATACACTGAACCATGTAATTCACTGAAATTCTTTTAAGGTTAAGTTTAGGATGGTTTTACAAGTGAATTTAAATCTTAGAGCTGATCGTGGTTGTTTTCTGTTCAACCACCTGATTTTAAGAAGAGGATAAGTTTATATACAAAAACCCAGAAACTTATTTAACAAGAGGCACTCCACACCACTATTTTCAGTTCTACTTTCTATGGAGCTGCAATATGTCCTAATGGATGGTACTGTAAGCTTGTTTTCCCATTTAAGGACCTCTTCTTTTCTTGATTTCAAGAAAGCTATCTGAAAACACACGTGTATCTCAAATCTAAAAATAATTTTTAGTAGAACTACAGTTTGTGACAACTCTGGTCATCTGTCCTTTGCCACTAAGATAGGGAAACAGGGAGAAGAGAGCTGTGAAAAACCCCAAGACAGTGCACACACTTAATTTCAAGTCCTTGTATTCCACAAAAACTGTGAAGGAAAACAGGACTCCATTTTTCCATAAGATATTAGTGAGATTAATAATCTAGATGCGTTGAAAACTGATAATATGTGCAGAGGCCACCAAAATATAATTAAAGAAAAAGGAAAATTCAAGTCTTACAGAATGCATCAATTCATACATGTATGCCTACCTTAAGATAACGTGGACCTTGAAAGTGTTAGAAACTGTAAACTGAAAAGCTGCGTGAAGGAGGAGAGAAGACAGGGAAAATAACACTTGAATGTATTACTTTGAAAAACTTCCACTTTACCTTGAAAGGAAGTTAAATAGCTGCACATAGTGATTTATTTTAAGTAGCTTCAGAACACTACCTAGCAAATTTACATACTGAAGCAACACAGATGAATATAAGAAACACATACAGAAGCATATTCCATCAAAAGATAGCGCTCCAAACAGCTCTCCAAGAAAACAGACTGCCTCATATGAATCTACTAGTGCATCTATATTTTCCTTCGCCTGAGGAAGGACAGTGGCCAAAACAAATTCTAATTTTCCTCTTCTATTTTTTGAAGAGGTATTTTTGCAAGAAAATTCAGTATCAGCAAGAAGTGACAGAATGGCAATCTTTTACACCAAAGTGCTCCATTTATCCACAAAACAGGCACATGAGTGCACAACTCTCTATGTACTGTGACTGCAATTTTCAGGTTGCTTTGTTCCTGAACAAGAAGTTGGAAGTTTTGATAAATATAGCATGCTGTTAATGCAAATAACTATTTGAAGTGAATCATGATGGAACTTTACTACATCAGTTACATTAAAAAAAAAAAAAAAAAAAAGAGAGAGAGATACATTTGCAACCAAGCCATTTTTACATTCCTATTTATGTGAGCTACTGAGGCTGATCACTTAAGAATACTGACTGTATCTTTTTCATGACATATTATTTTACACAATTCCTGAAGCTATTGTCTTTAAGTGAAGAGAAGATAAACAACAGTTTAATAGTTCCCTGCTTGATCTTGAGACATTCAGAATGAAAAAAATTCCAGTGGGGCTACAGTGAGAAAATCTTCATTAACTGAGGAATTCTGGATGAGTACGTATTACAGAACTCAGCTCTGTTTTTCAGTCTTTCAGCATGATAGTTGTTGAAAGGTGTTGTTATTTAACATGTAGTTAAATAAAAACTATAATAGAAATAGAAGCAACAACTGAAATACTAGTACACCATTTTAGAGGTGGTGAGGATTTTAATTCAGAACCACACTATTGCTGAGAGGTCTCTGCTTTTGTACATCTGAGATTAGATAAAAAGAAGGAATCAAAAAGGCAGATGATTACTAGAGGGAAGAAAAAGACTCACACACTTCAGATAGAAGAATTAGGTTCAATAATAGAAATATCCACTTTGAAGTTTGATGTGAGAAAAAAAAATGAAATCCTCTCACTTCTCCCTTCTCCCTTTTAATATAAACTGTAGAAAAGAAAATTTGTAGCAAATTCAGCCCTCTTCTAATCCTACTGATGAAGCTCCTCCTCTCTTTTTTTTAATTTCAAAACTCAATATTTTCAATTTTGGCCAAAATTCCAAAATATTAATATCCATTTGTTAAATATTGATGTCTTATGGCAAAAAAACCCAACAAACAAACAAACAAACAAAACGTGAATTTACAGAAATAAAGACAGCATATAGAGGTAATTTACCAGGTGTAATATGGACACAGCTAAAAGCTGGAGTAAGAGTCGATAAGCTAGTACTGATTCTTCCCCTTCCCAGTGTTCTGAAGACCCATGCAGAGATATTTGGGCTAATCAGATATTACTATGGTAGCACCTAACAACTAGAAAAGGTGTACCATTGCAAAGAGTAGTAGTTTAGTGACATAGTCATTTATGACAGCTAGGAATGAATTTACAAACTTTCATAATCCTTCACTAGGAGTACAATGAACATGTACAACCTAGAAGTTTTCAAAAGCCTAGCCGGATTTGAAGAATGCAGAAACAAATCACTTTCATGTCAAACATTAATCAATTTCATTCTAACAGAGAGTCATCACATCAAAGATGTTTCCAGTATTTCTAGATTGGCAGAATTGTTATTTGCTCTTCTCTCAGCATTGTTTATAGGCAATAACCTCACCTGATTTGGCTGGTGCTTACCGAAAGCCTCCAATCTGAAGGAATATAGAAGATACAGCTTGTGTCTTATCCAGCTATTAACTGTAAGTTGCAAGGATACTGGATCTTGTAATGAGCTATCATAGAAATAGAAAAAGTCATTACACTGTGCCATGCCCTGCAATTGTTTTAAAGTGTGGCATTTAAAACCAGATGCACGGAAAACAATGTAAATAATTACTGTTTTAAGTTGTCCCTTACTATATTACTCTATCGCAGTTATTTCACTGAAATAAATATTGTTAATACAGCTTAAATGTGCTATAGCTGTTATGCTGCACACATAAACCATTCACTTTTGCTAAATAGTTCTAAGAGATCATCAAGAGTATTGGAAAAAACTGCTACATGACTATTAGTATGTTTTCAGGAACACCCAGTGGTCTCCAACAGTTAAAGAGAAAGGTTATCTAGAATAATGCTAGGATAATTGCCAGTTCTCAGAGAATTCTCCAAATAAGGAGAAAACCATGAACATTAGGGATGTGACAAGGAAGGCTAAGGCCCAGTTGGAATTAAATCTGGCAAGGGATGTCAAGGACAACAAGAAGGGCTTCTTCAAAGACATCAATAGCAAAAGGAAGACTAGGGAAAACGTGGGCCCGCTGCTGAATGGGGCGGGTGCCCAGGTGACAAAGGATACAGAGAAGGCAGAGTTATTGAATGCTGCCTTTGCTTCAGTCTTCACTGCTAAGGCCAGTCCTGAGGAATTCCAGACCTTGGAGACAAGAGAGGAAGGCTGGAGAAAGGAAGACTCTCCCTTGGTTGAGGAGGATCGGGTTAGAGATCTTTTGTCTAAACTTGACATCCACAAATCCATGGGCCCCGATGGGATGCACCCACGAGTGCTGAGGGAGCTGGCGGATGTTATCGCTAGGCCACTCTCCATCATCTTGGAAAGGTCCTGGAGATCAGGAGAGGTGCCTGAGGACTGGAAGAAAGCCAGTGTCACCCCAGGCTTCAAAAAGGGCAAGAAGGAGGAGCCAGGAAACTCCAGGCCTGTCAGCCTCACCGCCATCCCTGGAAAGGTGGTGGAACAGCTCATCCTGAAGGTCCTAACTCAGCAGGTGGAGGACAAGAAGGTGATCAGGAGTAGTCAGCATGGATTCACCAAAGGGAAATCATGCTTGACCAATCTGATAGCCTTCTCTGATCGGATGACTGGCTGGGTAGATGAGGGCAGAGCAGTGGATGTTGTCTCCCTGGACTTCAGCAAGGCTTTTGATGCTGTCTCCCATCACATCCTCCTAGGTAAGCTCAGGAAGTGTGGGTGGGATGAGTGGACAGTGAGGTGGATTGAGAACTGGCTGGATGGCCGAGCTCCGAGGGTTGTGGTGAATGGCGCAGAGTCAAGTTGGAGGCCTGTGGCTAGTGGTGTCCCCCAGGGGTCAGTCCTGGGCCCAGTCTTGTTCAATATATTCATCAATGACCTGGAGGAAGGCACAGAGTGCACCCTCAGCAAGTTTGCTGATGATACTAAACTGGGAGGAGTGGCTGACACATCAGAAGGCTGTGCTGCCATTCAGAGGGACCAGGACAGGCTGGAGAGGTGGGCGGAGAGGAACCTCCTGAAGTTCCACAAAGGCAAGTGCAAGGTCCTGCACCTAGGCAGGAATAATCCCATGCACCAGTCCAGGCTGGGGGTTGACCTGTTGGAAAGTAGCTCTGCCGAGAAGGACCTGGGAGTGCTGGTGGACAACAAGTTAAACATGAGCCAGCAGTGTGCCCTTGTGGCCAAGAAGGCCAATGGTCTCCTGGGGTGCATTAGGCAGAGTGTTGCCAGCAGGTCGAGGGAGGTGATCCTGCCCCTCTCCTCAGCCCTGGGGAGGCCTCCCCTGGAGTACTGTGTCCAGTTCTGGGCTCCCCAATACAAGAGAGATATGGCACTCCTGGAGAGGGTCCAGCGGAGGGCTACCAAGATGATTAGAGGGCTGGAGCATTTCTCCTCTGAAGAAAGGCTGAGAGAGGTGGGCCTGTTGAGCCTGGAGAAGAGAAGATTGAGAGGGGATCTCATCAACGTGTACAAGTATCTGTACATGAGGCCAGCCTCTTCTCCGTGGTGCCCAGCAACAGGACAAGAGGCAATGGGCACAAACTGAACCACAGGAAGTTCCATCTGAACGTGAGGAAAAACTTCTTTCCTGTGAGGGTGACAGAGCATTGGAACAGGTTGCCCAGAGAGGTAGTGGAGTCTCCTTCGCTGGAGATATTCAAAACCCGTCTGGATGTGATCCTGGGCAATATGCTCTAGGTGACCCTGCTTGAGCAGGGAGGTTGGACTAGATGATCTCCAGAGGTCCCTTCCAACCTAAACGATTCTGTGATTCTGTGATTTGAATATTCAGCCTGAAAACTGGGAAATTAGGAGAAACTGGGAGTATTGGGCCAAAAAGTATATGGAGATACTCCAGCACTTAGAGACCCACTGCTGTTCCTGGGAGAAACACAGAGTTGGAAGAGAACTGCTGTTTTGAGCAAGAAACAGTATTCTGATTCTTTCAGTTCTACTTCTATCATAAAAGAGATATTAGGCTTTTAACTCATTTTGTTTTTTGAAGTGCCTGTCTTTAGTATGCTTTCCTTTCCTCCAGACTTGCCTGACTCATTTCTTGTGATACTAAATAATTTCTGAGCAGTAAAAAGTTCTAAACATGATTATTCTTAAAAAAGCTTTTGAGTTTTTTTTTTTTTAAATTAGTTACTAGTACAAAAATTGCTTGTAATACACACCATAACTGACCTTCCATCTGAGCAAACTTTTTTTTAATAGTTTACACTGCAGAGTTTCTTTGGCTTTTTGAATATATGATAGTTTGCTACAATGTAAATCATCATGTAGCTATCGTTTAACAGCCTTGTTCCTATCAACCTGAGAGACAAAAAAGTCACTACATATAAACATGTCGAGAGAGGCTGAAACTTTTTTTTTCCTCCAATATAGAAAGCAGTACCGAAGTACCCAAAAAGCTGCAAGTAAAAGCCTTTAGTTAGAGAGCAGTGAATTCCAGCCAATAAGAAGGGTGAAATGTTTTTTCTCTGGTATACTCTTAACCTATTCAGATATGCTGAAGAGGCATAGCTCCAACATCCCTCAGGCTATGCTGTTTGCCCTCTTGTAGTAACTGTGTTTCAGATCAACTATTTGTTTATACACTACCTGGCAGTGCTAGGAAGGAGGTTTTTAAAGGTATTTAAGGTCACAACAACCTCTGAGGCAGACCTGAAATAGCACACACCACTGATAATTCATTCCAGCACTGCACTGTGTACTTACTAATAAGGAAAAATGCATCACGTCCTTCATTCAAAGAAGAAAAAAGAATAGTTATGCACAAAAAATTGCTGGCCAGGCCGAGTCAAGCCACAGGACAACTTACAGTTAATTAGGCATAACCATCTCAAGAGGATTGAGTAATCAGTTCAGACTGCATGACAAACTGACTCATGTGACCTTAGAGGAAAAAATAGGATCGGTTTATGAAGTCATTTTATATTTCCCATAACTACACACAAAGATATACAGGCTACTTGAAACAAGACAGCCCTCCTGGTCAAAGGTCTGACGTACATAATCCGTCCTTGCTCACAACTCTACAAGCCTATTAAAACTAGAGGTATTGAAAAGGTAAAACAAAAGGCAGTGTTTATCTCAGAGAGCTTATATGACACAATCACCCTAAGAGAACTACTGCTTTACTCACGAGGAGGTAAGGAAAAAGGTGAAAGTGCCTGATACCAGTCTAGTAATAGCACCAAGAAAACCTCCTCTGGGCATTTTTGTGAGCTGTGCAAAAGCCAGCAGGAGCCCTACATAACAGTTGCACCTCTTCTCAAGTGGAAATCCAGGGAAGAAGTCTGCATATAATTTACTGTAGTAGAAAAAGTTGTTTATTTGGCTGTGAGAACCAGAGATTTATTTAGCTATGATGTTTAGTCAGTCACTGGGATCTACTCTTATACTGAAAAGTTCAGAAAAAAAAATTTAGAAGTATTCTTTTCCAGTTTTGAAGAAAACATCGTAGAACACACCACCTATCTTGTAAAAAGACTTCAGAATACTAATGTAAACTCTCTTCTAGAAAAATAAAAAAAAATCTCCTTCATCCAAAGAACAAAACAGCCCTCTTCCCTCACTGAGCCGCCGTTGACCAACAAAACTTCAAAACAAAATAAAAGACATGACAACACCTTAATGTCTCCATGTTTTGCCCCCATACCGAGTGGAGCTATCCAACAGCAAAAGAGAATTATGGTCAAGCAATCTGGCCTGAGGAGCACTGAGGAGGACTGAAAGCAGAAAGCAGCCCTAGCCTTGTGATGGTACAACCATAGAACTTAGTGGGTAGACCTGTAGCTATTTGAACTGCCCTGCGACTGACCCCACATGGGTAGACCTGTTAGCTGAAAGTTTCCCTCCAGCAAACTAGATGGTGATTGGAGGAAGCAACCAAGTGATGAGCCCCGGTGGGAAGAACAGATGACATCTGTCAATCAGAGAACATTCAGGAACATGCTGGAATCTTCCTGCATTTACCAGAACCATCACCTGGTGTTACATGACCACACCCCCAGTTCCATCATAGCTATAAGAGGCCACAAAACCATCTGAGATTGCCTTGTTGGAAGTGGCTGGCCTATAGAAGAGTGGAGTGCTGCCCTTGGATTGGGATGCCATGAAGGAATTCTGCTGTCAGGATTCAGCCACTGCTGCTTCACCACACGAATGGCCTTCACCAGGAAGATGTGAGTGACTGGGTATACCAGCCTCTCCTTCCCCACCCCGAGGGTTCAATAAAAGGGTTTAATCCCTTTTACCCTCCTTAATCCGGGGTTTTGGAGACATGTGTGCTGCTTGTGTTGCCTGTGATACCTACACTTAGTGCCTCAGACCTGCCTGTGTCCATCACACAGTAATTCATTTCTTTTACGTTTACTAGACTTCCTAATCTGTCTATTACATAGAGAATTAACTCCTCATCCCTTTTAGGTTGTGATGGTGTAACTAGAGTGCTCCTGTAAATTAAATGTAAATAAGCTGACTCTGTAAATTCTTTAACTAGTTAGTAGTTTGTATTTGTACCTTGTTGCTGTTACTATATTGCTATTACCTATTGCTGTAAATTCATTCATTATCAGCAAAAAGTCCTATACTGACACCCTGAATGTGCTATACATTGTTATGGTATAATAAATAGTTCAGTTATGCCTTTAAACTGGTTTAGTGTTAATCACTCAAACTGTGACAAGCCTACAACTGTTTCTGTTCTTTAACAGCAACTGTAATAGAAAAGCAGCTATATAGTACAATGAGCCAACATAATAGTGTTGTAAGGCCAAAACCAATACCTTGAACTTCATTTTGACTGAATAAAGAGTTCAAAGTTTAATATATTTGCTAAAAATCAGTTGTTGCATTACACACAGAATGGTGTAATCCTCCAAAAACCTCTAGCCCTCTCCCCCTGTTGGATGCTCCTTGTTTCCAATGCAACATTTTCCTACACTTCCTCCAGAACTTTCCACCATTTACAAACTTTTACATTATCTCCTTTTCTGTCATTCCTGCAATCGTTAAACATATTTTATTAATTCTCCTTTATCATAACCAGCATCAACTTCACTATGACTATTAATGAGACAGTTTTCAAATAGCCAGTATTATTTCTACAGGCATATCTGAATATTCAGATTTCTATGATTAAAGTTATAGATCATGTAGAACTGTCATGGATTTTATTAGAGGTGTTTTTGAAGAAAAGAGTTAAGTCTCCACGAGAAATCAATATTGTATGACTCCTTTGCAATAGTACATCAAGGAGGTTTCAAACAATATTAGCTCTTTCTCTGCATATAAGATATGCTTAAAAATTTAAAGGTAAAGTAAAAAGAAAATGTGACAATAATTAGTGATATACATAAAAATAGGGCAAACAGGTGTTTCTCACACGGAATTCATTTTCTAATTCAGCGTATGCAAAATTAGAAGTTTTTTCTCCAAAAGGTGGTTCAATGTTCTACTTAATCATGCAAGTACCTCACATGCTTGTTTACTCTCCATCATCAGATTACTATTCTCATTAAATTGTACTACCTACCATTTAACCGATTTTTCTATTTGTCCTCCAGCAGGTGTATTTAAATACTTATTGCGTCTTGTTCCCACCAGTGTAAACTGGAAACTGTCATGCTGAATATTTTGGCAGAGATTCAAGGGAAGAAACTGAGAAGAGCACAGACACTCTAGTTTTCTTCAGGACCTGTTGCGGCAGTCCGGCCCCCAGGACTACCAAGAGCGACCTCTGAGTGACTCAGCATATTCCTGGTCAAACTGCCTGCTGAAACCCTGAGGTCTGATTGGACGGGAAGATTTTGTGGTAACTGCTTACCATCTGGCAGTTGTTTCAAAGGTTCTGGAATATGCAAATAAAGGATCAGAACATACCTTCCTCATTGGTTAATGACCACACTCACCAATTTGCATAACCCTATATAGAGGGGGCAGAGAGTCTGAGGTTGAGCAGCCCAAGAGGCCTTTCTAAAGGCTTGAAGGAGCTTAGCAGCCTTTTTAAAGGCCAGACTCCAGCCAAAGACATCAGGAACAGCAGAACCACCACTAACTGCAAGAGGACCTGCATGGCAGTAGTTGGCTGCTGCCACTAAATAGGAGTGCCCCTCCTCTCCCCCTCAGCTGGGATGCCAGCTTGGACCACCTTTGGATCCAATACCAAGGAGACCCCTCCTCTGAGGAGCATGTAATGTAGGTATACCATTTCTTGAGGGTGTGGGTCTGAAGCCCCATTCTCATAAAAATCTGAGACCAGTACAGCATTAGTGTGGTTTGGCTCACCCCTGCCTGCTGGGTGGCATGTTGTGCAGGTGTGACCTGAAAGACTGCCCTATTCTTTCCTAGATGCTCTCTAGCTCTGCCTTTCTGGGGTATGCATATCTTTCCTTTGAGCTAACTAATTTAACAATATAAACTCTGTATATATGGTATATAAATAAACTGTTATTTTGAGTAAGTTATTACCTTTGTTGCCACTTATTGTTTATCTGGAGAATCTCTGTAAACCCATCCACTTGGTAAAAGCTCCCGTCGGCACCCATGAACCTGTTAGCTGTTGGCAGTTAATGAAGTTGTTCAGCAAGCCTCTTGCTTGCCTCAAACATGCATCATTGAACTACAGCACCTGTGGTATCAGTTCAGGTGTTGCTCCTGAAATCCTGAATGTTCTTACCTTCTTGATCAATTTACCTGCTTAATTCTTATATACTCTGCTACCCCACTCTATGCTCACTTTTGCTAACTCTGTCCTGACCCTACAGTTTCCCCCTATCCTTCTATTTTATGTACTCCTCTTCTCCCACCTCACATCTTCCTTTACTTCCAAACCCATACCACAGGAATTCAGAGGGAGGTTTTATTGTTTTCACTTTTAAAACATGCTACATGCTTTACATCTGTACAGCTATGACTGACTGGAGAACAAAAGTGAGGCTTACGCATGTTTGGCCAACAATTTCTCTGTCTCACTGCAGCGTCCGTGTTAGCAGAGATCACAAACAGGAAAAGCTTGAGATGCATCAAATCAAGAAAAGAATTATTGTCCCTAAATTACTAGTTTTCTTTCCTTTCTTAGCAGGATGAAGCCCAAGACTTCTCATTGTTTAAACTTCAATACAGGTCAAGTTTCCTTAGTGTTGCCTTGGAAGTACTATGATTATTATTTGCAAGGAAAAAATCACACACCTTCCATCTCTGATAATGCCTCTTCTGGCTGGAGGAAGAGATTAACTGTAATATGTTTTACATTTTAATTCTACTGCACAATGAAATATCTTTATTTGAACAGTATCTATCAACTAATGGATTAGAGATCTTGTACTAGAATCCAACAGTGCATTCCTCCTACCATACACCCCTCTTTGGTCCAGACTCTTAACAGCTTGCCAGCACTGATAAGAGGCTCCTTTATGATTCCCTGCAGCAATATCAGAAATCCTTATTTACTTCCTCTACCAAGCTGAAGGAACAGCTGAAGTGATGGTGTTTACACTTCCTGAATACTGCTAAATCAAGCCTTAGAATTACTTATCTCCAGGCCATGTAATAGTATTTTTGAAGAGCAATCTGTGCATTTGGGATGTACTGCATATTATACCAATTAACAGGTATTTCAAACAAGAAACAACAGAAAGTCTAGTAGGGGTTTCTCTTGACTCTCAGTTTTCTGTTACCCTTTAAGCTACATATGTTGATCATTATGACTTATTTTGAATATATTCAACATATATAGACTTAAGAGTGAAGCATAAGTAAACTCAGTAATTACACTAACCACTCTAGAATTTAAACACAAAATGCCAACTACATGGAATTTCTTACTTCTTAACAGTGGCTGTGCTACCAAAAAAAAAAAAAATCATCTTTTTAGGCTACTCGGAACCTACAGCAGAACAGACATTTTTGAAGATATCAGAATAGTACTCCTGCCTATCATCTTAGCTCTGCTTATGATTGTTATCACAAAGGCTATGTAGTTCTGTTGGTCCAAAAACCTGCAACTTAAAACTACAAAAAAGCAAGGACCCTTAACATAGAGTTTAGACATTATGTAACAAAAGGAGAAAATACTTTTTAGTTAATCAGAAAACGAATTGGTAGCTTTCCTAACCCAAAAATAGCTATTCTACCCCAAACGCTTTATTTTCTGCCAAATGAGAGGTTAACTATGCCTGTAGAAACTCACTTAAGGGCACAGTCTTTCAAAGGCAGGAGATGATACTGATCAGCCTTTCAGTCCCAGGAAGTAGATGCTGCTCCCAATTCCCACTGGCTTTGAAACTCTAAATGCTTAGAGCAGCTGACTTTCACAGATATGCTTCTCAAGGTGGCTTCTAGATTGCTATCTTTGACATGCATGCCAAGAGTTTCTTTCTCAATATCACAGTGCTCTCTGACGTAAGCTAATATAATCCTGGGACTCTCAGGCAAAAATGAACCTCTGTACAGAGGAACAATGCAAATTCTAAACAATGTTTAAATATTACTGAAACACTTTTTGATGGTTAAAAAGCAGAACGTAGTTGTATGGCTTGCTCAACTCACAGGGAAAGTTTCACTCCACAGGTAAGAATCTGACACCAGTATCTAAAATCTCTTTTGCTAGCACAAGAATATCCTATATAAATTAGCAACATTATTTTTTTTAAAGCTAAACCTAATTACATGTTTAGAAGACATACACTGTTGTCATTAAAGAGTTTATTTTGTCATTTGTACAAAGTATTATTGCTGTGAATCATTTTCATCAGTAAGAAGACTACCATTAATACCCTCAGTGCAGATGTATGCTTGTATGTAATCTCCTTGAAAAGTCTACTTGTTAACAATTTTCAAGGAAGAAGACAGATACTCTACTATCAGATATTACAAAGCCATATAAATTAGGCTCTTCTGCTACTTTTTAAAATGATTATCAAAATGTTATCTAAAGGCTTTGATTCTGCTAGCTTTGTAAGTTTTACATCTTTATGCTTGCCGATGACAGAAAATACAAAGTGAAAAAATCAACGTAAAATTTCTCAAGTGAAAATGAGCTGACCTAATTTAACAGATCAACTTAATTTATCTGAGTCTCATCTGACTAAGAGTACGTAATAAAATCAGTGAAAATGTAAAGGATTTCTAATAAGTTAGAAACAATAAATTATTTAAGTAGTAGACTTTCTGTAACCTCAGTTTTTATGAACGCTGAGATGTCCTGTGGCTGATCAACAAAGTTCTATGCTCTTCAGATGTAGAGTCAATATTTTTAGTGTTATAGACTTTAGAATACTGAGGCTTACTGGGAGTTACATACATACATTAGGATGGACATGAACTTTGCAATTTGTGTGTTTTTTTTTTACTTGTTTAATCTCTTTGTATACTGCTACATATACACCACTCATTTCACACTTTGCAATCTCATTTTCTTCTAAATCGGCCACTGATGCTATTACATTGGAGATTTTTCACATATCAGATTGTAGTATTTTTGCAGATGACTTAGATTTACTACTTCTTTCTGAAAATTCTCTACCAGTTTTCATGGTAACAGAGTACATTTCAACTATCTTTTCCTCCCACTATTGATATTTTCCGTAGATCATAAGATCACATTCATCTTCTCAAATTTCCTAATCACTGTGCATTAAGTTATGATATACTAGATTACAGGTTTTAAAGTCTGTTAATAGATATTGATATATGACTTTTTTATATCTGTATAGTGTTGAAAGAGAACAGAAACATTGTTTAATATGCAGGTATAGCATTTTAGTGAGATGAATGCTAAGAATTACCTAGAAACTAAGTATTTGATGAAGTGAAGCTAAAAGTCAGTATGTTCTAAAGGGATAACGTTTTTAAATGTAACTGAAATAAAGTGTTCTTACTGGTAGTAAAGAATATATGTATCCAAGTCAGGAGTACGGAATGGGTACGTATATGTATCTCTCTCTGTATTATGAGTGTTTTACAAACTACATGTATAACAGAGTATGTGTATATACAATATACACAGTTTACATATGTAGGCTTATACTTGTCAATATATGCAGGTACACATTTTCACACTGATACAGAAACTTAGAAATTAAAACATTAACCTTTTTAAAAAAACATGTTATATAATGTTTTCCATTTATTTTCTTGATTTGACACTCATATATGGGAATTCCCACATTTTCCTATATATAGTTATAGTATATATAGTTTACAGAATAGAAATTCAAGTATCAGATCTGTATTCAACACCTTCACTCTGCATGAAGTATCATGCAAACATATACAGCTAGTGTCTTCAGCATATTAAAAGTATTTCCTTGCTTAATATAGCATATATAACAAGGCACATTTTAAATCAGCATCTGATTATAGCTCTTGAGAATGAGGAAAGTAAACATAATGTGCTGAATAATAACGACATATCTGCAAGCATCGATAAAAGACAAAGTTAAAAATAATTATGAGAGTGATAGCACCTCTAGTGAATGTAACCGACAAATCAATATGATAAAACAGTATTAGAAGGCAAAAGTGTCACAGAATCTCACCATTTTTCAGAAACCTCTGCAAACACTGTTTCATGTAAATGAATAGGGCTTGATCAAGGAGAAAGATGGAAAACCAGTTCATTATTATGGAGAACTGTGTGTGAAAAAATGACACCTCTGAATTTTCCTTTTTTTTCCTCTTTTCTTTCCTTTCTCTAATTAATAATGATTGAATATGAGCAAGACGGAAATCAAGATTTGAATTTTGGCAGAGCAAGATTTTAAACAAAATGATGCCGCATATGAGGCGCTTTACAGTATGTGCCAATTTGATTATTACTCACCGTATTTTCAGATCCCATTATGTATGCTAGTCTTAAAACAGATAAGAATATACACTCAAAGTAAACACATCACCTTTTAAACAATGGGAGTAGGTGGTGCATTAGAGAGAGAAAATAGTTTAGTAAAGTAGTACTATTTGTGTGTGTTGTTCTTCATAAGTAATAAAAGTAAAAACAGTTATTTGCTGTATAGTAGCTGTAGTTCTTTGAGATGTGTTGTCAACATAGATTTCTGGTTCTGTTGTACCTGGGTCTTCTAGATGTTTTTGTGAGCTCCACTATCCATGCACCTACTAACATAATCTGAAAAGTGAGTCCAACATTTAGTTCCTTTGCCAAAAACAAAACTACAGAGAAGAAATATGGAGGGAAGGAGCAGAGTTTTCATCCTATCCCAGAATAGATGTCTAAAGCTGGTAGTGGCATTTCTCTTCATTTAATACAGCTGAATATAGCTTACACTGTTAAAGCAGCTTTTATATAGCTACAATTAAGATAAATCCCATCCCTGGTGACTTGGTGACTAACTGGATACTTGCATTAAAGTAAATGTTAACGCTCATCTTAAACAACATCTCTTAACACAATTCTCCTATAACAATTATGGGGTATCATAGAATTGCAAAACAACTGAAGTTGGAAGGGACCTCTGGAGATCATCTAGTCCAATCTCCCTGACTCAAAGCAGTCTCAACTGCAGCAGGTTGCCCAGCACCATATACAGTCAGAATTTGAATTTCTCTGAGGAAGGAGACTCCACAACCCCTCTGGGCAACCTGTTCAAGTGCTCAGTCACCCTCACAGTAAAAAAGCTTTTTCTGATGCTCAAGTAGAGTTTCCGTTATTTCAGTTTGTGCCTGTTACCTCTTGTCCTTTCACTGGGCACCACAGTGAAAAGTCCGGATCCATCTTTCTTTACTCCCCTTATTACTTATTTATAAGATCCCCCTGATAAGATAAGACCCATCCTGATCCTTCTTGTCTTGAGGCTAAACAATTGAGCTCTCTTGACCTCTCATTATATAACAGATGTTCCAAGACCTTCACTATCTTAATGGCCCTTTGCTCCAGTATATCCATGTACTTTTTGTACAGGGGAGCCCAAGAACTGGACAGAGCACTCCAGATGTGACCTCAGCAGTGCTGAGTTGAAGGGAGGGATCACCTCCCTCCACCTGCCAGCAATGCTCTTCCTAGCGCAGCCCAAGATGCTGTTGGCCTTCTTTGCCACAAGGGCACATTGTTGGTTCATGTTTAACTTGTTGTCCACCAGGCTCTTTTCTGCAAGACTGTTTCCTGCTGGTCAGCCCCCACCTTGTATTGCTGCATGAGGTTTTTCCTCTCAGGTGCAAGAGTTGGCATTTCCCTTTGTTTAACATCACAAGATTCCTGCTGGCCCATTTCCCCAGCCTCTCAAGGTTGCTCCTGAATGTCAGCACAACCATTTCTCCCAGTTTTGTATCATCTGCAGATTGCTAAGGGGACATGCTATACCATCATCCAGATCATTAATGAAGTTGCTAAACAGTACTGGCTCCGGTATTGACCCCTGGGTTACACAACTAGTGATAGGCCACCAGCTGAATTTTGTTCCATATGACCACAACGCTTTCAACCCAGCATTTCAGCCAGTTTTCCAGTCCCCCTCTCTGCCCATTTATCTAATCCATACTTCATCAGTTTGACAATGAAGATGTTATGGGAGACAGTGCTGAAAGTCTTACTAAAGTCAAGATAAGGAAAATCCACTGCTCTCCCTTCATCCACCAAGCCAATTAGCCCATCATAGAAGGCTATCAGATTGATTAAACATGAATTCTCCTTCACAATCCATGCTGACTACTCCCAGTCACCTTCCTATCCTTCCTGTGTTTGGAAATGACTGCCAGAAGATCTGCTCCATCACCTTCCCTGAAAGACCTGTAGTTCCCTGGATCCTCCTTCTTGAAGAGGAGAGTGACATTTGCTTTCTTCTAGTCCTCATAAACCTCCCCTGATCACCATAACCTCTCAAAGATTATCAAGAGCAGCCTTGCAATGACTTTGGTCAGCTCCTCAGCACTTGTGGCAGCATCCATCCCATTGGGGCCCATGGACTTGTGTATGTCCAGTTTGTCCCTAACCTGATCCTCTTCCACTGCGGATAAGTCTTCCTTGCTCTAGACTTTCCCACTACTCTCAGGGGTCTGGGATTCCTAAAAGCCTGCTTTAGCAGTAAAGACCAAGGTGAAGGTGGCAATAAGTACCTTAGCCTTTTCCATTTCCCTTTGTTACCAGGTCCCCCCCACCCCCCAACCAATTCAGCAGTGGGCCCACATTTTCGCTAGTTTTCCTTTTGCGGCTAGAAAAACTGTAAAGAAGTATTAGAACTGTTCTGTAAACGTGCAGACCAAATTCTCCTAAGTAGTCCTGCATTTTTCAAAGCATATTTTTAAAGCTAGTGATAGAATATGCCTGAGCTCCATAATGTAGTTCAGAGGCACCAGATGAACAAATCATTGTATGTCCTCATAGATCTTTGGGCACCTCGTTTAATACTTGCTCTATTTGATCTATTTTGAATCTGTAGCAGGATATGCATGATCCTTGCCTGATGAAAAACATCACAAACAATCTAGATACAGTCCTAAATCATATTTTCTTAGCCATGTGATAATAGCACGTCCTTATGTAGAAGTCTTGTTTCATACTGGTCATTTCAGCCTCACTAGGACATTATTTGGCACTTTTTCTTTTTGTCTGTGGCAAATAGGTATATTGATGAATAATCCTACTTTGAAAGATGCAGTTTGATATCAGGCTGTTTATACCAACTATTTGGAAGTATATACGGACTGTTTGCTGAAGTGAATACCGAAGGCCTGGAAGATGAACTGTGGGATGAATGCAGTGCTGACAAGGAAAATTAAGGACTCCCTTAATAATATGGCATGTTTCTTAGAATACTCAGCTGGGACTCAGATACCAGGACTGTGTTTTCAGCTTTTTCACTGACTGTCTCAGTGTTTTTAGAAGATAACTTGATTTCAGTATGCCTCAGTTTCGCCATCTGCAAACATAATAATGGTACTGGGCAACTTTCTGAAGTGCTTTCACATCTACTGATGCTGTATTATATTATACAGAGACATATAATACAAAATATTATATAACCACAGATATATGGATATATGTTCACTGTAATGCTCTAAGCCTTTGTATAACAGAATATATGGAGATATACATATTTCTATGTAGAATATTTTTTGATTTAAGATTTCTGGAGAAGGTCTAGAGATGTTCTGCAAGACAAGTAGATGATTTTCATTTCTAGAATGCTTATATGAAATGGCCTCATGAGGGTGCATACATGCAACTCTCACATGTGACTGAAAGCACCTATTATCAGTCTTTATAGGTAGAAAAGTTGAAATGGCTGTTCTATCAAACATGTGGCTACTATTCCGCCAAGTGAAAAAGGAATAGTTTCTTGTAGTGCTATAGTCATAACGATAGTTGACTATTAAATAAATATGTTTCAACCACTTTTGAACTGAGCACAGGAAAAACACTGGAAAATCGTATTGCCTTAGAGCTCAAGATATAGGCTCAGTGATATCCTTGGATGAACTTAATGCTGAATGAGTTGGATTCTTCTACAGTATGGAATTGTTCTTATGAAAGAAACAGATTTGGAATCTGAAATTTAGAGAAATCATTTTAGTTCTGAGGGAGCCATTAAGCCAGTGGTTATCCATTAGATGCAGAGCTTGGGACATATTTCCATGTTGATTTGTGTTTCGATCAGTTATGGATCCACAGTGCTATGCCTGGACCTGCTAAGCAGCTTGGCCTTACTGTGGGCACAGCGTCAGGAGGCACTTCTAGCAGGAAGAATTTGATCTGCGCACACACTAAGAAGCCTATGTGGGCAAGCCCTCACAGAAAAACAATTGTTCTTCTTCCTTATCAAAACATAATATTTATCTTTTGGCACCTCATACATATCTTTTATAATCAAGAATTCTTTTTAATTTTTCTATGTGATGTAAAAACAACAAAATAAAACCAATTTTCCCTACATAAACCCTCAAGCAAAAAAGGAAAAGCTGTGAATGTCAAAACCTCTCCTTAGCTTGACAGCCATTCATTTTATAGAAAAATATAGTCTAAAGGCATAGTTCAGTACAATCAATATTTGAATAGACATATTCCCTAATATTAAATTCTAGAATTTATAGGTTTTTATGTGATCCTTTAATTCCCAGATCTTATTTCTAAAAGAGTTGTAATGTTCTCATAAAAGCAATATTTTCAAAAAATGTCTCATTTGTCTCTCATTTTGGAATCAGAAGTGGTGTTAGTTTTGTTATATATATCTTTTTACCCTTTGAATAATTTTTATTTTTCTCTATACCGACTTTAATTTCAAAAATGTTAATAAATACATACAACAGCCACAGAGATACCTCCTGAATTTAGATGCAAGCATAATAAAAGCTATACCTGAAATTCTGAAAGGTTTATTGTAGTGAAGTGAAACTGTTAGTTCCTCACTGCCTGCCAGCAGTACAGCAGCCTGCAGCCTACTTCTATATTGATCTAATAGTCTACGTGGCAGAACATGAAGAATAACCATCTGTGTCAGGTACAGCAGCAGGTGTCGTATCCATTGAACTAGCTGCTGCTTGATTACAATAAATCTCTTTCAAGCACCTGGCAACCTTGACACTTTTATCTTTGTATAAAAACATCCCACCACCTCAAAAAGTTATCTGAATAGAAATGAGAAACCAGATAACATCAGTTGATAAGGTCTAGAAGCTGAATCCAGTTCATATACTCTCTTAACAAAACTTTACAGTGTGTTTAGACTCACGTTCCTCATCATGCACAGCAATATGGTCTGTCCATCTTATAGGCCCCTGTACAGTATTTCTAACATCTTGTAAGGCACAATTTAAAGCAGGATAACTGATATGGGAAGATAAATGCTTTGTTACTAACAGCCTAGGAATTTGTGTTTGCACAGACGGGGTTTGTCCAGATAAAACCAAGTGAGGCAACTCATCACTAGAAGATTCCAATAATGAGAACTTTTCACAGTATCCAACAAGTAAGTCTAGATCTGAAGTTTTTGTAGACAGAAGATGTAAATCAAGAACACTTGACTGATTGTTTTTGAAAATATTTGTAAAGTCTCACCTGGATTTATCAGTAAACATGTTTTGAACTCAGGAATACTATTTGCTATGTGGTTTGAAAGTAGTTATCGAAATACGCTACTCAGCTGAACATCTAAGGAAGTACCCTCACTTATTAAACAAGGGATCTCCATAAATGGATCATACACTTTTGATCCCAGTGATTGTTGAATTTCCTCTGTTGTCAGCTGCTCAATAGTAGTTAATCTTTTTGTCAAATCTGTATGTATTTCTTGAAAGGATATATGTGTTGAAAATGATGGTTCTAAAGAAACAGCCTGTGGAGGAAAAACAGTCACACAGTCTGAATCAAAACATGGAAAATGAGTATCTGATTTTTGTGGAGACGAGCATAGAACAGATCCTATCAGAGATGCAGGTGTATTTCCTGTAGTGGGATGCAAGGATGACAGTTCTGCGAAATCCACTGATGGTATTATTTTGCTAGATGAAAATAAATACCCAGAAGTAACAGCAGTAGCTCCGATTAGTGTATACCAGCTGGTATTAATATCACTGAGTTCATCCAAAATGGGGATTGTTTGCTATGCACAACTTGATCTAAGAATTCATCAGAGGTTTTTAATCCAGTGATAGAACACATTGTACATATTTGGCTTAATTCACTTAAAGAATCAGCAGATTGTGATTTCATGTTTGCGAGTCTCTGGTTGATGGATGAAGCAGTAATAGCCAGATATGCACTAGGAAGAGATATTTGCATTTGAGTTTTGCACACAACTAATGAACTAACGAAGGAGATCTGTTTTGAAGTAAATGTCTTGGTAGGGGAATGAGGAGTTGTTGACGAACTTGGTAATCTCCAGTGTTGTTCTGATATTGAACAGACATCTGACAATTTTCCAAGACCCTTCTGAAGCAACCTAGAAGGAACTGAAGTTGCACTTGCAGAAACAGTTGAAACTGTAATCCATGCAAGAGTAATAAGTGACTACTTAATTCTATTTCAGCCCTTGCTATGCTACTAATTACTGAACTCATGTCAGTGGCAGATAAACCAACAGTCTGGTGCTGCTGTAATGATGAAACTTGTGTAGGGAAAACAGAAAGTGCCATTAAGGAACCAGTGATAAATGAGGCTGTATCATAATTATCCTGGGAAAGAACTACTGACGTTAGCTCTATGGAAGTACCAGTAGCCACATATGGTACAGGTGTGATATTAGGCTTTATATTTACTGAGATCTGAACAGCAGAACTGAGAAATGTGAAGATAGAACATCTGTTGAGGTAGCTATCCTGAACACTGCTGAAGACTCTCCAGAAGCAATTAGTCCTCCTAGTCCATAGCTCAGTTCAGTCAAATTATTGGTCAGAAGTATCTCACAGCTGGAAATACTTGTCTTTTTCAGACTTTTGAGAATAAAAAAATTAAAAAAAAAGAATTAGGAGAAAAGAAAAAAACAAACAACTTTGGCCCTGGACTGAATTTGGAGCAAATTACGTGGCCACTAAAACATCATTCAGTCTTACCAAGGTATTAAATAGCACACAAATACAACTCTGTATCATATTCTTAATAAAGCGTAGAAGGAGTTTTAGCAACCTCAAAAGCTGAGTAAATGCAAACCCTCCCATTATTCACAGTCTGTATGGGGGCCAGCATCAGAACAAATGGAACTACTCAACAGCAGAGAGGTATTACACGTTCTGCTTCCAGTTGCTGCTACGTATCAATATAAAATGAACAAATTACAAGTCTTTTTCACTGAGAACATCAGTGAACTAGCAGACGTGATACGTGGAAGAGGTACAGACGTAACTGCGTTTACTAACTGCATTTCATTCAGTGTCATTACCTACATCAAGAAGCAATATTACCTATTAAGAAAACAAAAGTTTGGGTATATTCCCAAAGACTAGTCTGCACAGAAATCAAGTGTTCAGTAAAACTGACTTACCCAAATAAGGCAGGGGTCCTGGGTTTATTTCTTAAACAAATAATTACTTTAAAAGGCAGAGCATATAGGCAAAAACAAAACTAAATGTAAAAAGATATCTTATACACATACTGTGTGTATAAAACTAGCATTAGTAAAACAAACAGACCACATTGAAGACACAGCCTTCCAAATGAAGTGCTGCACTTCTATTTGTGTTGACTTTTCTTTAAAGATGTTAAAAACAACAGAAGAGGCTTTTTTTTTTTTTTGTTTGCTTCCAAAAAACTTGACTTTAAACAGTTAAAATGACAAAAATCTTGGGGGTATTGTTGCAGATATTTTTAGTGAAAAACATTCAGATGCACACAGAAAAGGAAGCACTCAGAAAAGATGTGAACTAGGAAAGAAAAACCAAGGTCCCCACGGAATAAGGCAAATTATCTGTCTGCTGCTGACTAGTCAAAGAAGAAGGGAAGATTGGCAGTAGGGTCAGAGAGAGCTGAACGCAGTATGAGGCATATGAAATTGCACACTGTAGCAAAGCAAACTGAAAGCCAAGCTAAGAGAAAGTGCAGTTGTCTTTACTGGATGCTTATGATGCTGGAGAAAAATATTACTGAGAGAAAAGAGTAATTTACCAGTTACATTTAAACATGTAACTAAGAAAGGATGGGAGAGACAATTCACAAGAACAGAAGGAAGTATAGGAGATGGAAAACAACATTTTGAAGGAATAGAAGAAAATTAATACGCTTTGAATATTCATACTATTGAAAAAGCACTACCAGGGAAAGAAGTTCGAAACATACATTACTCAAAAGCTTATTGTTCTTACCTTGAGACACCTGTTTTGCATGAAAATCAGGAGTAGCATGTTTAGACCAAAGTTCCGTTGACACAGACAGGGCTGATGAAAGGTCATTATCTAAAATCTCAGTAGGAAACACTTCAGCCATTTCAGTGACAGTTTGCTTGCTTTGAGGGCTAGTAGGTAAACAGGTGATATTGTTTATTCCATCAATGCAAAGGAACCCAATGGAGCAGGACTGTATAAGGCAATCATTGTAATTAAGCTCACAGCTTCGTCCCTGAAAGAGAGTTTTTAAAAAGCCATATTTGAAGTCAATTTGCATTTTATAGTCACGTTAGTTCAAATTATTGCTTTCTTTTGATTCTAAAATGTTGTTTGTCTATATTAAGCTGTCCAAACTTTCAAAAAGCAAATCTAACCATCTGGAAAATACTGCCTAAGTAATTTAATGGTATAGGTCTATGTTTTTTAATTTTATTCTAATGCTATTTTGACTCTCACTTAGTATTAAGCAATTACAAATAAAAATAATTTTCCCCTAGATTTGCAGTAGCAAGTATATTACATGTGGTGTTGTCACCAATAATAAAAAATGGTTCAAATAAGTACAACCGCTAGATTAGAAGGTAACATATAGTAATATAGAAAGTTTTGTGCAGAGGATTTAGCAGTCTAACAAGCTACAGTTTGTTTTGATTCTGAAATTAACGTTCTACTTTCTTTTTTTGCACTGTAGCCTGCTTTGGCCAAATCTTCACAAGGCACCTTGTTAACACATTAGGTTTGAAGATGCCATTTCAGAAAAAAAAAATTGTACTGGTAGTCTGAAACTGGACCTGGCACTGACTCTCTACCAATACTGTAACAATTCATGAGTCGTCTGAAATATACCTCCTAGTAATAAATTAAAAATGTTTGTATTCAGTAGTCTGCAATAAAGGGAATACATGCATTTCTTTTACAGTAATAACTATGTGAATTAAATGCACTCTCAGAATGTGAAATAAATATACACTGAGGCTAGAGCTGGGTTCATTTTCTTTTCACTTCAGTTGTAATGAACTAATGGGCTATGTAAAGAGCTAACTTGGCTAAGCTAGAAGAATCTTATGGATAGCCATTTTCAACACACACATCTTCATCCCTAAAAGACATGGATATCTGATAACACGTGACCTGACACCTAGCTACATGTGCTAGGTTTGCTAAAAACCTATGGAGCTTTTGATTAGGCTTGTTCATGATTTTATCATCACCATTTCTAGGCCACATAATTTAACCACAGTTTGGCTCTTTTGCTGCCTCTTATCATCTGCTGCTCTAGACAACTGTGATAGAGATGACCTTGAGGCCAATTATATTATCAAGGAGAACCCAAATCACTGGTTATTAGGTATAAAGAATATCCTACCAATAGCCTTTTGTAAGAGAAATGGCTAGATTGTCTTAAGCAACCAAGTCCAATACTATTTTTGAAATGAAGACAAGCTAGAGGGAGAGGTTTCCCTCTCTTAGAAGGGTTGGAGTAAGCTTCACCTTCTCCTCGGGGCTTCTTACTTGCCAGTTCAGTTTGCTGGCCTCTCTTAATAGATATTTTAAGAAACCTGGAATAGAATCAAGAACTGTAACTAGAGCTAGTAGAAGGGCTTCTAAAAGTTAGGTGAACAAGAACGTAAATCTCAATTTTGAATCTTACCTCTAACTACTGTAAAACTGTTTTGCCTTATTTTTATTTTTATTTTTTTTAGCCACAAAGACAAAAGATACATGAACACTGGAGAAATCAAAACCTTGCTGCTTATGCATTAGCGAACTATTTATTTTGACAGCTGAAAACTCCAAAAAATCAGCCCATAAAAGGGCCTGAAAATGGAAAGCTAACAGTGGTTGATAGTTGAATCTAAGTCCTTGAAAGAGGTGTCTTCTATACTGTATGATGAAAACAACACGGTGTAAATATCTCAGGGACAGACTACTAATTTATCATTCATCTTCCTCTGTGTCCTCTCAGCTGTTTGATTTAATTTCTCTGAAACAAGCAGTGGCAGCAAGGAATCTAAGAGCGTAAATCCACGATACATGGTTGAAGAAAAATAACATTGCAGTTTAGCACTGCTTCTGAAGCTTGGTAATATCACAAAGACCTCAGGATTTCTGATTATATGCCTGCAAATGAACTAGATAAGTGATGAGATTTAAAATACTGTACCATTTTTAGTGAGCATGAGAATACAATTTGTAAATTAAAGAATTAACAGTAGTTCCAGAGGAAAATCAGAATGTTTCAGAAAGACCACTGCTTTAAAAAAAAAAAAAAAAAAAGCTATCGAATGTCACATTTTAGATAACTGAATCAAAAACTGTATATTGAATTGATAGCTTTTTAGTACGTAGTACATAGTTAAGTTATAGCTAAGATTTAATTATGCTGTCTAGTCAGAAAAAAACAGCATTAACCAGTTAAAAACTTTTTTAGTTATCTGCAACAAACTGTCTGTATCTGTGTTAGTTAAACGAATGCTCCTGGGACCATTTTCTGACACGGAGTAAATGATGTGGAGTGACCCATGTCCTTATCTCTAAACTCTCTCCAGACCAGGGTGACTATGCCTGTTTACAAACTGGAAAAGTCCCTGATCTCTGCTAATTTGTGGACTACGTCAGGAATTGTTTGTGGAAGTGTTAGCTGGCACGTGTCAAAACCATACCACACCTGGTTTAACAAGTTAACGCTGTAGCTATCTGTATCTATACCTCTTCATCTAGCTATATTCATCATTCAGTGAGCTTCAGTGTCCAGAAAGTTCTTTAGCGCTGCTTAGTTTACTAGCATAGACATAAAGTTTAGGATTCATTTTAAGACTGAGACACTCAAATTTAGGTGTGTTCGTTATACAAGCTAGTGTTAGGTGTTTGTGTTTAGGTAACTATATCACATTGTTAGTCAAAAAGCTCAAGAAGCAAATCAATCACCATAAAGTAGACTCCGGACTGGATTTGGTAGCCAAAACATGTATGGCTAGCGCTCTTTGGAACGCTCTTCTTATGTCTGAGACAGCTAGGTGGTGGTGGCAGATGCTACACAAAATCTGTGGAAAAACCGTGGCTGCCTGTGTGGCTGCCAGGAAGCCAGGGAAACTTCAAAATGGCATCAGACACCTATGTTTAGGCTTTTAAGTTTCTGGGCAGTCAAAGAGCCATTTATGTTCCACTGACTGATAGTGTCAACTAGGTCTCCATTTAGAATAACGTGAGCGTAGCAAATGATACACACAGCTCATGTAATCTTTCAACAAAAGTATTTTAACTTTTTTTTTAAACTTGTTTGCACCTAGAATACTGGGGAAAGTGTTGTAAAATTAATATAATGCTTACATGCCTGATGGAAATACTGTGAAAATTCTTATCTGCTATCACAAATGTTTTAATGATGTTCAAGTATTATTCTGTTAATAAAAATGAGATTTTCAGTGCAAAGCTCACTGATACCTCAAAGAAACATGTTCTTTGAATACTATAAACTACTGCAGCCTGATATCCTGTCTCATGTTTAACTTGCAAGAGAGATGAGTTCCAAATAAAGCTTCTGCTGGAACTGGGGTGCATGTAAGAAATCTCTGTCTGGCTAGCTATTTTCACAGAACTTGAACCAACTTACGTATTTCTGAAATCTCTTAACAACTCTGTTAAATTTGTTTATGATATTAGGGAGCAGTAGACAGCACAAAAGAGAAAGAGAAGGGGGACACAGAAACTGAAATTCAACAAGAATGATTTCACAAGAGTTTGCTTAGGAAAAATAGGTCAATATATATATGATTTAGATAATTATAACATATTACATAATGTAATACATTTACATTTCATGTGGTGATTATAAACTTCAGGTAAACTAAAACTTGATGTAATTCTATACATCTTACAGATCACTCAAGAGTAAAACTAATAATGTTAACTTGTCAAAGACAAAGATATTCTTACTAGTGTCACTGTGGAAGGCAAAAATGCCAGTTTTATTTACTATTATGATAGGAAACTGGGAAAGGAGAAGGTCTTATCTATCTGTACCTTCATTAAATAAAGATTTGCAAAGGCTTGCAATATTCCCAAAACAAAACAAAATAAAAAAACAAAAAACCCTCCCAAGGTTACTACTTTGGTCTAAAAACTTTCCAAAGGTGTTAAACATACAATTTTATTCCTAATATAAGACAGATATTAAATGTAATTAATGACAGAAAACACTACAGAGAATCTAAGTATCTACCATGTTATTGTAATTTTGAAAATTTTATCTATTACAGATAAACTTCTTCTGTGTTAACTGTTTTCTATCATTAATGGAAGTAATCTGTATGGCAGATAACCTTATCCAACTGTTCCCAGCGTTACAGAGCATACAGAATGTAATCTAACTTTTATCTTTTTTTAAAGGCTTCTTAAATTTCCTTTTGCTAAAAAAAAATAAAACAAACTATATGTATTTAAAAGCCTACCATGAAATTGTTCTATTATTTCCCTCCTTCTGTGGTAGAGGTCTAAAGTTACATTAATCTGTGCTGGAGCTAACAGTATATATTTCATATGCTTACTGGATCATCCAACAGAATGTTCTTATAAAAAACAAACAAACCAACGACATAGCAACCTAGAATCTGAAACCCTCTAAAGAGCTATAGTAAATTTTGGCAAATATCATTTTCCATCATTTTCCAAATAACAACTTTTTTCCCAAATAACAACTTTTTTACAAGTAGTTTAAATTTTTCAGTGTTTTAAATGGAAGAAGAAGTTTCTGGGATGATTTAGACATATCCATATTTGTTTCACTCAAATCCTTGATTTGTTTTGGCAAGCAGAGTAGCTAAATGATAAATTCATGGCATCTGATAAAATCACTGCATTGGTTTTCTAAAGCATGAGGGAACAGAAGTCCAATTTATATCTGAGATTTCCAATGATAAAAACATGTTTCTTTCTTGTTCTCTTCTAATTCTACACATAGCATAAATGATCAGCTCATTACATGAATAAGATTTCTATCTAATAATCTTTCTTAATGCCATAAAACTAATGTTTCATTCTGACCTCTCTTGGGACTAGTAAATTAGTGGGTTTTAATACAACTACACGTAATAGTGATGAGAAGCGTATATGATTATGATTTTATGACTCATAAAAACAAAGCAGATGTGGATAATCTCCACTGTGCATGAAGGGTATGTTAAATAGTCATGGATAAATCTAATAGCCTTCAAAGTGACTATAAATGCTTTTAGATAAATGCTTTAACAGTTTACATGCAGAAAGAGGTTGTAAATTTATATTTGAAAGTAGGTATGTTTCTATAGATGTTTCAATTTTAAAAGTAAACATTTATTCCACATACCACGAGATATGCTTTCATTTTCAATGTGACAGAGAAATTGCATGATCCATACTTTATGATCCATACTTCAGATAGCACTATATGCAGAGATTACAGAAGATTTACTTATATATACTGCAGCTGGAGTTCCTTAAATACGTACTCCTGTGGAAATTCCACTGTTTTCTTCACATATTTAGCAGGTGGTTAGGAACCAGAACCACCAGGGGCCCACCAAATCCACATCTGGAGCTATTTAGGCCCTGCCTATCCTTATTTTTCATACCGAAGATACAAGTTTGACATATTTTTCTGTTATTCCAGTTTTCATTCTCTAATGTGGATTTCCCAAAATAGAGAAGAATCTGAGAGACTGAAGATGGAACAGCAGATAATGGAATAAAAGCAAAGACAATACATCTTAAATTCCAGCTACTGTAGCACTTTGCAACTTTCTTCTTTAAGTATTTGTTCTGTGACACAGTGTACATTTAACTCCCAAGCTACATACTCATATAAAAGTTGCCCCCATGCATCGGACCACAGATCTATCCACCTCCATTATCAGTGCGCTAATAAAATATAGGAAAAAAACCCAAGCAGATATTGCATCTGATAATTCCCCAAATATTCCTTTCCAACTTCTGGCAATGAGGGATTCAGAGACTTCCCTAAGGCAGGGTAACGTTCATGAAATTAATTTAAATACTGATGGACTATCCTCCTGAATGTTTTCTGTTCCCTTTTTGGACTTATTTTTATTTTTAGTTTCTACAGGATCATGCAACACCGACTTCGACCAATGAATTTTGTGCTGTGTGAAAAAATAATTTCTTCTATGGATTTTAAACTTGCTCACTGATGTTTTTATCTAGTGCTCAGAACATACTTTGTGAGAAATAGCAAATAAATATCCTAATTCAACTTCTCCATTACAGTTGTGCTTGTAACAAAAGCGTAAATATTTAATGAACAAAATGAGAATTCTTTAACAGGAGGGTCTGACTTTTCTCCATACAAAAGGACTACATCCCTCAACTGAAATATCCTTTATCCTTGCGTGGCCCCTTTCTGAATGCTTGCCTTCCTTTTGAAGACACAGAGATAGCAATTGCTACAGACTGTGGGGAGGCATCAACTGCACCCATTATATGCTATAAAAAGCACCCTGCACATAATTTGTATGCATTGTTATGGGCTACTCTCCTCTTTCTTAGGATAGTCTGTCAATAAGTTGAGTCAGACTATTCACATTAATAAAATTCCATTTCAACCTACGAAGAATTCATGGTAAAATACAGATTTTATAAACTTGCTGCCAAATAGTTCTTTATCTGAGATGATCTGGTCATCCAGCATCTTCCTGGAAGTACCTTATTAAGATAAATATTGTTTATTTTTTCTAATGGCTACTTTGTGAAAGGATAGAATTTGGAATAGGTCACAGAAACAAATATTCTCTTCCAAGGTGTGTTCAATGCTTTTCCTCATTTTCTCTCTGTTGTTGTTGTTGTTGTTGTTGTTTTTTTTCAGAAGATACAATAGCTGTAGAAGTCTACCATATTAGTATTGTACACTGTTTTTCAGAGAACTAATCACTGGTGAAACATGATTCCATTGCCAAGTTCAGACTGGTCTTTATCCTCCCTTTATTCTTCCTCCCAGGAACCTGAGGAAAGTTTACTTTATTTATAAAAACATCTCTGCCACCACAGAACCCTTTCCATGTGGATCTTTACAAAGGTATTTTACATAAAAAAAGGACCCATTCATTCCAGAACAGTGATTCTCTATTGTAAACAAATAGGGGAAGAACACTGGAGAAGTGAAGACACATGGAACTGGTAGTCTCTCCATCTAGAATGCAGAGGTATTCTACTTCTTCTCATTTAGATTAATACTGGGAGTGCATCTTAGCCAAGAAAACGAAAAGTGGTGATGCCTTCCCACTGCTTGATTCAGATACGATGAACCCTCTGGCTCTAGGAAAGACTTATGGTTACATTGAGGCTAAATAAGGTTCCATTGAGCCCTTCTCCGGATTTTGGATTGGGCCAAACATGGATGCAGACTCAAGAAAAGCATAACCTCTTATTCTGGAAATGAATGTAGGCTTCTTGAAAAAGTGGCAGTTTCAATTTCTTATAAAGGATACCGTTATCTGTTTTCAAGTTTGTACCACACACAGGCAAAAGAAGGCAGCCCCTTCCCCATTCACTACTAATGATGGAGCACTTTGTACCAACTTTGATTAAAATTGCAAGTTCTAGTCTGAGGATTGAAGTGTGTGTATGGGAAGAAGGAGTTGAAAAGAAAGGTCTCGTGATAAGACCATTAACAGGACAGTCTTCTAGTATTTTAGACTTGAACATATTACTGTCAGGGCCCTGATCAGCCTGTAACTATCGTTCTCTTCAATCCATCTCTGCAACCTCTTCCCTGACACCCACAGGTTTAGCTGCCTCTGCTCAAGGTCAGCTCTGATACAGTGCAGCTCTGTAAACTTGGATTAGCCTGCTGTGGTAAGAGCTAATTAGTGAGAAAACCATATCAGAAGCTTCATCTGGGACCTCCATGCCTTGGCTCAGAAGCTGCATTTAAGCACAGGCCCTCGCCCTTAATCCTTGTCTAAGCTTTACTGTAGGCCTGCAATAACCAGCCTAGTACTTTGGTGATACTGACCTAGCCTTGCTGACTTGGACTTGCTAGATTAACCTCAGCTTATTCTCCTTGTTACTAAGTAAGTTAGTGTATCTCTTAAACTAATGCATAATGAGGTAAAGCACAAGCTCAAATTGTAAACACCAATTGCATGTCTCCAGCAGCAGAAGGAACCTGCATGACAGGTGGTGCCGCAAGGAAATTTCAACCTTAGTTAAATACAGCAGTGGCATTTGGCCACTGGCATTTAGCCACCCTTAAGGCTTTCTTTAGGTATGTAAAATAGAGAGAATAAAACAGAACAAATGTTCACAGGTCAACCATTCAAAAGAACTGTGTTTCATTTAATTTCAGGTATTTTGTTGTCAAAATAACTGTCTGTGTGCAATAGTCTGAAATCACGAGATAGCTCAGTACATATATAAAAACATGAATGGTGTTGAATGACTGATGACTGAAAAGGACATTATATATGCACACACTGTTGGATTTTTTTTTTTTTGAATAATAAGTAACTAATTCTCTGGAATATTAGAGCTCCTGTAAGTAAAACAAACAAACAAACAAACAAAAAAACCCCACAGAGTTACTAAAATACTTTATTTACTAGAAAGGCCAGACTTTATCTGAATGAAGATTAAAAGGAATTAAATATAGTACTTTCTGTGCAACAATGATTAGTCAGGTTACGTGAAGGAGAAAAAGAAAGTCAGCATCTTACCACAAATCCTGGCTTGCAAAAACAGGTATAACCGAAGCTGGGTTCCCTCTGAACACAGATGCCATGTATGCAGGGACTGGATATGCACTCATCAATGTCCAGCTCACAGTGGAGGCCTTCCCATCCTGTTAGGAAGAAAGGAACAAAAAATCATTAGAATCTAGAATAAATAATTTAGTAATAAACAAACAAAAAGCAAACTGTATGGACTTTACAATGTTACTCTACTGAACATCTGCTGGGGCAGTATTTGCCCATTTTTGTACCTATAGAGACATAAGTAAACAAACAAAGTAAAACCTGAATGTACTCCCGAATTACTGAATTATCTGCCTTTACAGTTTGCCCTTCCCCTACAGAATTATCTGTATTGTTCTCTCTCTCTCATGTGCTTAAGAATTGGAATGGGTAAAATGCTCCCTGAAACCTCTTCCCTATCTGCACAGGGCAACCATTTTTTCCCAAAATGTAAAATGAAAGAATATGTAATTGTATAGCTTCATTTTGACCTTTTTATGCTATTTGTTAAATGCATGCATTATTGCCACACTGGGGAAGAAAAACTGGAGGTTTAGATACATGAAAATAATCAGAGTAACAAAAAATAAGCTACAGCAAAAAAACTGAAAAGAAACTCTGAAACAGATTATTGTACCAGATTATTCAGGAGGACAATTTCACAGCAAGTGCAGGTTGGAATACAACCATCTTCTTGTACTTCAAAGTTGAGATTGCTGGCATTTTTGGTAATGCACATTTCTTACAATATCTCCGTTAGAACTAAGTAAATCCACAAGTTAGAGGCCAAAACTGATCTGGAAACTGGTTCTAGATCCTGTCCATTTGAGCCTGTCTTGAGAACTCACTCCTCAGAGGCTGAGCCAAACTGGAAGCAGCCTACTTGATTGTAAATGTAAATTCAGAACCACAACTTTGTAAATATGGATTATAGTTATTGAAGAAAGCCACACCTTCTGCCATGGTACTCCCAGCACCAATTACAGCTTTGTTATTTTCCAATTAAATTTTCCCCTTTAAAAAATAAACAGAAACCCTCAGCTGATCCAAACCTAGTGGCCTATGTCCTGTCTCTGCCTCAAAGCATCTGTCAAAAGGACCCGTCAGTCACACTCCAGGACTGGCTGTAGCTGCCCTGTTAGAAGTGCAGCCTCCCCCAGCTACTGACTTCAGCTGCGAAGCCACCACCAGTTCCAGCGGATGCTGCTGTTTCTTTCAAGCTCTCAGATGCCGTTACAATGTAGTTTATGTAGTTTATGCCCCTCCATGCTGCTTCTGCGCCTGAATAGCCTGCACCTATGCCTACAGATGCTGAACATGCATCTATTATCCTAAGGGTATGTGATCCGCTGCTGGGACAATAGCCAACAAAATTCATGATCCATTACAGAATGGATTTGCGTCAGAGCTAGATGAATTCCCCTTTCTGGTATCAGAGGTTCTCATCACGTCTCATTTTGCTCTCTGGTGGTTTTTGGGAAGCTAAAATCATCTGGTCTAAGTTCCTGCTTCTGTCTTGCCACCATCTCTTCTCCATTTCATTAAATTACTACCCTGGATCTGTGGCTGGATATCACAGAGTTTCTACCTTGCAGAAAGTTCATTCCCATAACTGCCTTTACAGAATTAAAAAACACTCAGGCCCATCTCCATAGGTTCAGGTATAGGTTAGTAGACAAATCTAAGTCCTACTATATGTGACTAGTAGCTTACAACAAAAGTAGATTTATTCTAAGCATTTCTTCTTTCTGTCTCTGAAAGATATTTTTTTTATCTTCTATCCCTTCTTCAATTGTGCAACTTTTCAAAAAGCTATTCCTTTCAAAGGCTGCTCTGCCTCTCAAATCTCCCTCCTTCTCCAAGCTGTAATCTTCTAATATCTTCAGTTGTTTCAGGTGCCATTAACTCAAATAATATTTGGAAACACCACATTAATTAAACAAGGTATGTAGGCATGTTTACCTAGTGGAGAAATCAGGTAGAGATCTTTTCCCCATATTATTAAATGCTTTTATTAAGACAAAAGTAAAGAAAGTGCAGCTTACACTTGATTTGGAAGGTGTTTAAATCATATCAACGGGTGTGGGTTCCAAGGCCCCAGAGAAAGTTTGTTCTACTTACTCTAAGCATTTCCATATACAATTGCATAGAAACAGCAGTTACAGTCCTTGGCTGGTAAGTGATTTTAAAATATCTACATTCAAATACATTCAAAGTATTAATAGCTTTGAAAATAAGGAGAAAAATCTTAAACTCGACAATGTATTCTGTATGAGGCATTGTAATGATCATAAAATACATCTTATGAGTTCTAAGTCATCTGTATTGTTGAAGTGGTATGTGGCCCTATTTTGTACTAGGTGGAGTTTCCTGAGGGCATGTATACTTTTGTCTAGGCAGAGCTTGCATTGTGTAACTGCACTGAGAGTGAAGACATAGAAGACAGGTCATGACTCAGACTTTTAAGATCAGAAGGCACCATTATGATCATATATTTTAGCCCTCTATATGGCAAAGTCCAGAGATTTTTCACTCAGTGGTTAATACATCAAGACCAGCGGCTTTCTGGATTATTGGATATCTCTTAGACATTCAGTCTCGCTATAAAAATTTAATCTCTGAGCAAGTTAATTTCTAGGATCATTAGATCCTAGTAAGCCAGAGACAGACTGTCTTATGGGTGCTTCCATTTCGGTCCTATGCATTAAAGTATCCTTCCTCAGCACTGATTAAAGAACTGAATAAACTGTCCATACTGATTCTGTTTATATACAAACATGCACACACGCGCATACACTTGTTTCAGTATCTTGCATACTTTTGAAAAAAATCTGTTACATTTCATAGTTTTGTAAACTGCATTAGGGACACCAGAATAAAAAGATAGTATGTAAAATAAAATCTGATTCTTTTAATATTCATTTTATTTTGTGTTTTTTATGAAGAACAAATACAGAGACAATTTAGTGCAAAAAAGAGTGATCAACATTATTCAGTGATCTACCATTCAAGAGAAAAGTTTTGTCTAATAAATGTACGAACACTTGACTTCAGAAGAGTTTAGCGAGACCATATGGTTTGCTAATGGACACCAACAAAGTAGGCAGATCAACTATTTGAAGATAGCATGGGTGAATAGAATCTTCCAGACTATCTCTAAATAATCTCTAAAATAATCACTAAGAAATCTTGGATCAGTAATACCCAAGAAAGTATTTAATAGGGTAAGTCAGTACAATACAAAGCAGTAGTTTTAAACTGAAAAATATAAGGTTCAAGAGGCAGATATTAGGATCACTCTTAAATTAAGACTAGCTGAATTATGGAGCAGTATGCTACAATGGACTTATGCATACCCTACTAATGCTGACAAAAAGTACTTTGTTAATAGTCATGAAAGGAGACAGTGAGCAGTCCTGAAGAGATTACATTTGCGATTACATGACAAGGAAGGCTGACTGTGACCTTTGTTTTTGTACTAATGCTAAAAAAAGTATACTTTTCTAAGTCACAAGAGCTATTAAACTTATCTATGTGAGCATAAGAAAATACCTCCTAGCTTTTTAGAAACTACCTGATTTCACTCTATTTATAACTTTTCAGAAAACTTCTTTTCACTCCACCTACGGAACACAATTTTTTTCATTAAGATGTTCAACAAATTGTATTTAGTCTATCTTCTTCTGTAGACAGTTAAATTATCCAGACCTTATACAGTGCCTACTTGGCTGGTAATGTAAAGATTAGTAAAGATACTCCACGTTAGTAAAGATTCATAAAGATACTCTAGATAATTTTCAGCGTCTCTTAATGAGGTCTTTTAAGTCTTTTAACGTGCTTATTAGACTAGTTAATTCTTTTTCGGTTTCATTCAGTATATTACCTCATCTGGGAACATACAAAAAAGCAGCTTTTTCCTGTCCGATCTTCTTACGTAGCTGGTCAAAAGGATAGTTAGCCTTTTTGTATCTTATGGTTTATACATAAATAAAGAGCCTGCTATAATGTACCAGTTTTCTCACTAGTAACACTGGTAAGTCAAAACAATCATTGTTTAAGATTATTCTGTCAAACATCAGTTACCTTGCTGACATTTACAAGTGTATCCATTGATATGATCTTCACAGGTTGAACCATGTAGACAAGGTGATGAATTACACTCATTAACTTCTATTTCACAAAACTGTCCAGAAAATCCAGCAAGGCACCTGAAGCAAACAACATTCCAAAGTGTTATATTCTGTATATCCCACCATGTAAACTGTACTCTGTGTAGAAACCATTCATATCATGTAAGCACATTAACAAAACACAAACTCATATATACCTTCCTATTTTAAGGAGTATTTTACTGAAACTCTTCCAAGCTTCACATTGTAAACCACAGTGATCTTCTGGAGGATTTACGATGGCAAAACATGTCCACAAATTTCACTTCTGAACTATAAAATCTGGCTCACAATCACACCTAACAGTCTCAATTGCAGTTCAGTGGTTCTAGCAAGGTGACTAAATATAAATTTTTCTTAATATTCTCTTAGGAGACTGTTTACTAAAATAGAGTTTATTTAGCTAAGTAACTACAGTCTATATTTAGAAAGATACTTTTTGAAAATATTGCACAACTAAATGTTACTACAGCACAAAAAGTAATCTTCAGGAACCATGCTTGGGTTACCATTCTAGTTATCAAATATTAAGCATTTTGAAAAACATTATGTGTACTTTTTTGTTTGTAAAACCTTTGTGATCATTAATACCAAATAGTTCCTTATGATTTCAACATAAAACAACTACAGAACTGACCCAAACAGATTTGCAAGACCTCTGATGAAACCCAGAAATCTCATTCATCTCCTTGCTGAGAATGATCATGCTAAATGCTTGTATACATATGTACAGCTTTACATATATACCTTTTAATATTACCTTTGAGTAAACAGAACAGTCATGTTGCCTACTCCTCAAGGTACAACATTGTGTGAGTAAAAACATGTTATTAGAATGAAATATGTGCAATGTTTATCTTAGCTTTCCAGATCCTAAGGTAAAAGAGAAAGAGGGACCATGTATTCCATATGTGTAACACTTCTTGAAGAATAATTACAGTATGTATACGTAACCATGTTTTGTTTTATTTATGCATTGACTGTTAGAACATACTTGTTTCACTTTAGACAGAATACACTTTGGGTAACAGAAATTTGGAATCTACCAAGACAACAACAGCAAAACACACATCAACTCTGGAAGATATAGTGATGGCATAGTTCTTGGAAAATGAAGCATACACTACTATTTTGCAAATAGCTAATTATAATGTGTGAGAGAGAAGCCATGGATGAGGATTCATGAGTGATGCAAAAGCCCACCTGTATTGCACTTTGGCCACAAAACATTAAACACAGTCAATTGGCAAACATCAAACAAAGCCCAGATTCTTCCCATTTAACTTCACATGCTTAACTCTAATAACCCTAGGATTCTCCTATGCTCAGCTGAATAAGGGATGCGGAGGATGATTCTGCTCACTGAAAACATAAATCATTTTCTGTAGATTCCTTTGTCTGTTCACTGGCTACATAACCTATATATATATGTATATGTATATAAAGCAACTTCTCCCAGGTATGGGAATGAGGACCAGAAGGATGAATGCCTGTAAGATAATGGAAAGAACACTCTGTTGGCAACTAGTGGGGAAAAAAGGGCTAGAGAAAGGGACTAATGGGACAGCTTAAAACATGTTTAACTTTCATTTGACACTTTGGTATGTTTGTAGGTACTTTACTTTAAAGAAAAAAAGTGACTACAACATAAACTGGAGGAAATACACATTTTCCTGGGTCCCTCACCCGGGAAAACAGAAAGGAATTTAACAAGACCAAGGACAGGACACATTACGCTGATCAGGTGCAAGGCACGGCCAGACAAGCGTACAGACCAGCCACCTGTTTACACCCTTTCTATCCCCATATCCTTCTATTTTCCCATGTTTGTTCCTCCTCAAGTCACCTAGATCCCCCCCTTTCTCTGCCTTTGGTTCCTCCGCTAAACATCCTATTATAAGTCATGCACGATGCTCTTCCCTTGCATCCCACGATGTGGCCCATGCCCTAAGGCAGGGACCCCCCCTCCTCCAAAAGGTGCTCAGGAGAGCCGCCCCCCCATTGACTCAGCTTGCTGGGTTTCACAGCTGGAACATGGGGCTGAGGCTCTCCTGGGTCAGCCTTGGGAGGAGCTGGACAGGGGATCCCTTCTCTGAGGAGGTAATTTGGTTTCCCACCTGCCACTGCGCCTCTTTGCTCCTCTGTCCTTGTGGAAATGAGTTTTTTTACCATATAACCTAACAAGCACCTTTTAGATGGCTTTTCCATCAAGTATGACCACTATAAATCTTGTACATTGATTAACATTTAATAAAAAACAATTTATGCCTTTATAAACAAATGCATATCTATGTTTAGCAGCAAGTAACTCAGATCTTATCTAATTTAAGAAAGCCAACACAGTGTGAAAGACGAGCTTTTAAACTTACAAAGCTATCAACATAAGATCTCTAGTTAAGTACTGAAAGGCAGTGGAAAAACACTGCTCATTTTCTGTAAAAATAATGCATTCAGAGTTTAATTATGATCAGTTCATTGTAATCACAAAGATCTTTCTCTCTGCTATTATCCTTTCTAGCTTTCTTTTTTCTCTCACATAAAATGCTGAGCTCATATGGTGCAAATATGGTCTCTTATCAGTTATACCTTTATATCAATCATTATCAGGAGTGGTTATCTTAATCTGGGTATATGCCAATGCAACAGGTGAACAAAAGATTCTATTGAATTGGATGGATGTGAAACAGAAGAATGTAGCTTCAGTACTTTTAAACTGCAGTAGAGAATGGAGATAGGAATAAGCATTTGAGTAAAATGCTTAATTGGGGATTAGTGTGCTGTAGAAGACAACAGTTCATTTTCTTTTTTCAGAAAAAAATGCCAGCTAGTTACCATTAACTCTCCTATGTATCTCTAGCAAACGGTTCTTTGAAGCTTTTAACCTGAATCTGACATTAACTGCAAATTGTGATGAAATGATACTTACGAACGTTCAGTTTTACACTCTTTCCTTGCTCCCCATTAATCTCAGTTGGAAGTGAAGCTTTATCTTTAACAGCGAACGCAGGAGTTTATTAAGATGATGCTGAAGGTCACGTAGGAAGCTAATGGGTGTTTGCCCAGGTTATGACAAGCACTGTTTTTAGCACCTACATTAAGGAGCACAGTAGAAAACAGAGGAAAGAGGAAAGTTCCATGGGCATAAATGCCTCTAAGTGTCTAAACTGCACCTTAAACACATATACAGATTAGAATCTGTGGCCAGTTTCGCCATCCATCCACCAAGACCTATCTTATATCTAAATTCAGCTCCAGCCATCTAGGAAACTGGTGAGTCAAACTGATCCTGAAGTGCAAGTAGAACATCTAGGCACTTCCAAGCTGAGATTCCGAAATCAGAAGAAAATTCTATTAATCAGTATAAAGGTGTTTCTCCTTTATGCTTGCCCTTTCGGCTACTGGCTGATAAGAGCAGACAAGAGGCAGCAAGAATATTAATAGAACAACAAGGCCCGGGCTGGAAACACGGTAGGATGATACAGGCTGGACAAAGCTCCAAGCACAGACAAGCCAGTGGTTCTGGAACACAGAAGAGTTATCCTAGAAACAGAAAAGGGAAGTAAAATTAAAAAAAAAAATAAAGCAATGGTTTTAAAAGCATATTTTAGGGATGAAAGGAAAAAGTTATCAACAAACAGAAAGAACAGAAGGGTCAGGCCCTGTCCTTTGGGCAGTGAGGCTTCCATGGCACTGCTCATCTGGAGGTAGGAAGAGCTAGTGCTCTGATGAGACTACATCTGGACTGTTGCTATTTTAATGCCCCTTCTATCTAAAAGTCAAAAAAGCAACTGCTCTGGGACTGTCTGTGCTTGTGGAAGACCACCTTCTTCATCCTCAAAGTCAGTCTCCAGTCTTCCCAGTAGCTACTGCTAGTCCAACTGAGGCTTCACCTTCATTGCATGTGCCCCTACACATGGGGGTGCTGGAAGTAAGTGATGAAGCAGCGGTGCCGCCTGGCCTATCCTTCTGGAGAAGCCATGCTTTTATCATGGTTGAGTTTTCCAATTTGGCTTCAAGAGTGATGTTCAGTTTGAGAAATTCATTAGTTATCAGCACACGATTCTAAAAGGTTTTCTTTGCACACCTGTCCTCCCCCATGGTGCTGAGATAATTGAGGATATCCCATATAGAGGTGCAATGCTAGACCTTGTACTAACGAACAAAGAAAGTCTAGTTGGAGATGTGAAGGTTGGGGGCAGCCTTGGCTGCAGTGACCAGGAGATGGTGGAGTTCAGGATCCTACGAGGAGGGAGCAGGGCAATGAGTAGGATTGCAACGCTGGACTTCAGGAGAGCTAACTTGGGCCTCTTCAGGGACCTACTTAGGGGAATCTCATGGGGTAGGGCCCTGGAAGGAAGAGGGGTCCAGGAGAGCTGGTTGATATTCAAGCATCACCTCCTCCAGGCTCAAGAGCCGTGCATCCCTCTGAGGAAGAAGTCCAGCAAAGCGGGCAGGAGACCTGCCTGGATGAGCAAGGAACTCCTGGCCAAACTCCAGCAGAAGAAGGAAGTCTACAGAATGTGGAAAAGGGGACAGGCCACTTGGGAGGAATACAGGGACGTTGTCAGAGTGTGCAGGGATGCGACAAGGAAGGCTAAGGCCCCTTTGGAATTAAATCTGGCAAGAGATGTCAAGGACAACAAGAAGGCCTTCTTCAAATACATCAATAGCAAGAGGAAGACTAGGGAAAACGTGGGCCCGCTGCTAAATGGGGCGGGTGCCCTGGTGACAAAGGATACAGAGAAGGCAGAGTTATTGAATGCTGCCTTTGCTTCAGTCTTCACTGCTAAGGCCAGCCCCCAGGAATTCCAGACCTTGGAGACAAGAGAGGAAGTCTGGAGAAAGGAAGGCCCTCCCTTGGTGGAGGAGGATCGGGTTAGAGACCTTTTATCCAAACTTGACATCCACAAATCCATGGGCCCCGATGGGATGCACCCCCGAGTGCTGAGGGAGCTGGCGGATGTTATCGCTAGGCCACTCTCCATCATCTTGGAAAGGTCCTGGAGAACAGGAGAGGTGCCTGAGGACTGGAAGAAAGCCAGTGTCACGCCAGGCTTCAAAAAGGGCAAGAAGGAGGAGCCAGGAAACTCCAGGCCTGTCAGCCTCACCTCCATCTCTGGAAAGGTGCTGGAACAGCTCATCCTGGAGGTCATCACTCAGCAGGTGGAGGACAAGAAAGTGATCAGGAGTAGTCAGCATGGATTCACCAAAGGGACATCATGCTTGACCAATGTGATAGCCCTCTCTGATGGAATGAGTGGCTGGGTAGATGAGGGCAGAGCAGTGGATGTTGTCTCCCTGGACTTCAGCAAGGCTTTTGATGCTGTCTCTCATCACACATCCTCCTAGGTAAGCTCAGGAAGTGTGGGTGGGATGAGTGGACAGTGAGGTGGATGGAGAACTGGCTGGCTGGCCGAGCTCAGAGGGTTGTGGTGAATGGCGCAGAGTCAAGTTGGAGGCCTGTGGCTAGTGGTGTCCCCCAGGGGTCAGTCCTGGGTCCAGTCTTGTTCAATATATTCATCAATGACCTGGAGGAAGGCACAGAGTGCCCCCTCAGCAAGTTTGCTGATGATACTAAACTGGGGGGAGAGGCTAACACACCAGAAGGCTGTGCTGCCATTCAGAGGGACCTGGACAGGCTGGAGAGTTGGGCGGAGAGGAACCTCATGAAGTTCAACAAAGGCAAGTGCAAGGTCCTGCACCTAGGCAGGAATAATCCCATGCACCAGTACAGGCTGGGGGTTGACCTGTTGGAAAGTAGCTCTGCCGAGAAGGACCTGGGAGTGCCGGTGGACATCAAGTTAAACATGAGCCAGCAGTGTACCCTTGTGGCCAAGAAGGCCAATGGGATCCTGGGGTGCATGAGGCAGAGTGTTGCCAGCAGGTGGAGGGAGGTGATCCTGCCCCTCTCCTCAGCCCTGGGGAGGCCTCCCCTGGAGTACTGTGTCCAGTTCTGGGCTCCCCAGTCCAAGAGAGACATGGCACTCCTGGAGAGAGTCCAGCGGAGGGCTACCAAGATGATTAGAGGGCTGGAGCACCTCTCCTATGAAGAAAGACTGCAAGAGCTGGGCCTGTTCAGCCTGGAGAAGAGAAGATTGAGAGGCGATCTCATCAACGTGTACAAGTATCTGAAGGGGGAGTGTCAAGAGGATGAGGCCAGCCTCTTCTCCGTGGTGCCCAGCAACAGGACAAGAGGCAATGGGCAGAAACTGAACCACAGGAAGTTCCATCTGAACCTGAGAAAAAACTTCTTCACTGTGGGGGTGCCAGAGCATTGGAACAGGTTGCCCAGAGAGGTGGTGGAGTCTCCTTCGCTGGAGATATTCAAAACCCGTCTGGATGTGATCCTGGGCAATATGCTCTAGGTGACCCTGCTTGAGCAGGGAGGTTGGACTAGATGATCTCCAGAGGTCCCTTCCAACCTAAACGATTCTGTGATTCTGTGATATCATAGTCCTGCTTTGCTTTGATAACACTTAAGAGCTTGTTTTTATTCATACAACTACTTAGGAAAGAAAATTTAAAGGTTTGTATCTGCATTTGATGTAACAAGTGGCTGCAGATGTTTGAGATGATTCAGTCACTGAAAAGCAGTTCACTCTGCTGACTGGATTCTGAATAGCAGGGTATGTCGGGAAGATGTCTGTTGTCAGAGCCAGCATTCCAGCTTTATTAAGGTGATTTACACTATAGTTTCCATTATGATTCACTATGCATTGATAGAAGCTGCTCTTCATTCTTGCCTCACAGGCGATGTTTATTGGTCTTTGTGATGCTTTGATTCAGCAAGAGTAGAGGGAACAGTTATGCGCCGAAGGCCTTTTTTGCTACTAGCAACCAGGACATTTAAACTGAGTGAGTGAGGCATTACAGAGGATCAGGGAACAAGTACAAAGTGGGAGGGAGAATAGGCCTGTAAGGGACATGGTATAAAAGCAATTTGCAGGCTTGAAGCTGGCATAGCTACACAGTTCCACCTAAAAGAAAGCTGACTCATTCAGGATGAGGGCTTAGCTGTCTAAGGTGCTGCCCATTAATAAAAAAAGCATTGACCTTTTTGCCTAGGAAAGCTGTATTGAGACAGAAAGACAGCTGAGTTATTAGCTGCTGTCTACATGCACTTGGCCGACCTATTTAGGAAAGATGAATCAGGCCCTAAGAAACATTCACAGATGTTAGTAATATTAAAACACAATTTACGCATTCACTACTATAATGCTGATAGATTTACAGTACTACATGAAACTGTAATATTATTATTATTTTATCTATCAAAGGTCAGGTTGAATGCCATCTACCTGATTTAGGAAGCCTTGTCTTATAGCCACCCCGAGGCTGGCTACACAGTGGATCAGAACTGGGATCATTATTAGTAATAAACGTTCTTGCTTTACATATAATTTTTGATAGACTAATGCAGCAGCTATTACACCTATGAGATTGATCTCAGGTCTCTATTCCTGCTATTCATTCTGTCAAACAATATAATGAACACAGCAAGTATAATATGGAAAGTGACCAAATAAACCACTATTGTTGACATCTTAAATATCTTTTTAAGTTAAGAACACAGTGATTTACTGTGAGATAATAAACAACTTTAAAAAATTTTGGAAACTTTCTAAAATTCACTGACTCTTCTAAGCAAAATCAGATCATTCTAATTTACACTAAACAATGGATAACTCTATCGTATGCACGAATGGCTTGCAGAGGGGAAAAAAAAAGAAAAGATGTTCATAACTATGCCATGGAGGACAAAACTGGCAAAACAGACACGGTCTTTACCTTCACTTGTGACAATCATACTACCAATTTCCGTAGCATGAGTCTCTCATTTGAAGTAACTATACTTGGAAATAAGGCCTACAGTTCAGTACATAGACTGTCATTTATCAAGCCTGGTAATCTGATGGTAGTGCTTGAACTCAGTCAAATTGAATTAGAAGAGACACCGTGCTGCCATAACTCAGCTGGCTAAGCTCTCATCAGGAACAAACTCTTGAAATAACTGACAGGAAAAAATACATCATGTATCAGTATGATCACTTCATCCATGTTTTAAAGCAAAAGCAAGACCTTCATCCACACAAATAGAGAAGACTGATAAAAGTTGTTACTGACCATGTCAAAAGTATTGCTTTTTAGCATCTATTTTGATCGCCTGTACAAGCCAAAGTTATCATAAAAATAAGAAATTCTAATTTGTGATAAAAGGATAATTTATATTATTATAACTAACGAACATTTTGCATTGAGCGCAACTGTAACCTGGACATCTTGAGACACCTGCCATCTTGATTTCACAGGACTGGTGAACTTTCCCTTCTCCTAGAAGCAAAAGCAACCGCTTGAGGTTGTCTTTGAACATCTACTTCCCAGGGGTCTTTTTTGAGGCATTAAGGCATTAAGCTTAATGGATCCATAAAAGGACCTGTGGCACAGATCCCAATGAGCCAATGAGCCTATTCAGTCAAATAAGTAACCTCCTTATGCTTCATTGCCTCCCAATGCTATCATTCATATGCGCCCTTATATTTTTTATCTGCTGTGTTATCTCTCTTAGTCCATTTTTATCCTTTCCCTTTCACCAAAGTACTGTTAAGCTACTTCCTAATCATTACCATGCCTAAGCTCATTCCCTCCCTTTTTTGATAAGAAACAAATCCTAAACATCGGATTCCTGTTCTATTTAAATATACCTAAAGATACATTTCAACAAGCTGAATGAAGATGCAGGAAACTATCAGCACTTCAATCAATTTGATTCGCCGCTATCCACCTATCATTGCTTCCTTTGAGGAGCACTATTTTAAGACGTTAAGAATGTGGGAAGAAACTGCATCCTTCTAGATTTTGGGGCTACTTCCATAAAATTAACTCACAGTGGTGGTTAGATAACCATATGTATTGGATATAGCCTTATCCACTGGAGAATCTCAAAGCATATTACAGCTGTCTGTGTCTATACACAGAATTCAGAAGCAATTCTGAGATCCTGAGTCGGGGGCGAACATCACAGACACAGTTCTGCCACATCACACAGCCATTTCAAGACAAATCCAGGGCAAGTTTTGCCTTCCTCCTGTCCCCTCTCTCTGGTCTCCATGAAAAGGAAACCTTTGTTCCTGTAAGGGCCAAAGTGGAGTTAAAACATACCTCATCTTGTGAGAGGGCATCTGGAACACTAAGTCCAGTTTTAAGCTCCCCAGTACAAGACAGACACCGACATACTGCAGCAGGTTCAGTAGAGGGCTGACAACATGCTTAAGGAGCTGTAGCACATGATATACAAGCAGAAGCTGAGAGGACTGGCTTTGTCCAGCTCTGTCCAAGAGAACATTCAAACTGTATATAGGGAAAACGCTGTTTACCGTGAGGGTCATTAGACACTGGAACAGTTTACATAGACAGGCCATGGAGCCTTCATCATTGGAGACATTCACAGCTCAATAGGACGTGGCCTTGAGTGACCTGTTCTGACTGGACCTGCTTTGAGCATGGGACCGGACTAGATGAGCTCCAGAGGTCTCGTCCAGTCTACACAATTCTGTGATTCTATGCTCTGAATGATACCAGGTATCCAGCAGTGGGATACTCCTTCAACTGGACTTGTCTTGCGTTACAGCTAGAAACACAAGAAGTCTTGAGATATGAGACAGTGTGTTTTCCATAGTATGGATGGTTCGGCTGTGATTCAGCAAAACCAAAGGCCAGACATTCTAGTCTTCAATCTTCCCACTAGTCTTTATTTCTTTTCTTCTGGTAGATATATATAGGAATATATATATTCCTAGTGTACTACAGAACATCATAAAAGAAAACTACAGATTCTGGCAACAGTAATGCAATCTTTAAAACAGCTACTAGACTAGTAACAAAATAAATAATAAGGTAGAAACACCCATTTCCTGAAAAGAAATTCACAGAACTTACACTGGGAGAATGGAAGTGGTTTTTTTTTTTTTTTTTTTTCCATTAGCCTGGACAGATCTAACCTGAGAACATCAATGTTTCCACATAAAGCAACAATATTTTTTGAGATGAAAAGTAGAAAAGCAGCGGACGAATCTATTAATGAACTAGAACACAGCTGAGGACAGATCTGTTTGAAAGTCTCTTTATTTTCTGAGTTGCTCACACTCCAGTATAAACTCTGCTGTCTACAGTCGCTTGTAAGTGATTTTATTAATGATTAAAAGGCTAATTGTAAAGAAATCTGAAACATCCCCACAATTGTACTGCTCCTGAAAATTACACTAAACACGGAGGGAAGTTATCTAACTTGTTCATTACATAAAAAGCACAAAAAGCATCAAAAGCATTCTTTACAAAAAATCTTGCAGTTATTTAAACAAATAAAAAATATCTAACCACTTCTACACAAATAATAAATTCCATACTTATATCAATATTGGAATGATTCTCAGCAGAGAAGGAACAAGGGAACTTCACAGAATAGCTCAATTATTTTTCGCAGAAGGGGAGCTATTCAAGACTCAGCAGAAGTCTGCAATTACAATTTTGGGGTTGCTAAAATATTCCTATTTTTGCTGGCACATTTTCATACAAAGAATGAGTAAACCCAAAAGATACTTCAACTTCTAGTTGAAGTTTTCAGTAAAAGATTTCCTGTGTAAAACTCTAGTAAGAATGCAGCAGTGATAAGTGTTATCAAATAAAGTTTTAATTAGTGCTACATTTCTACATTCTAAAGGGTATTGGCACACATCAGATTTCAACTATACCGAATACTACATTTAAAACACTTGCAAAGGGATCAATTCATGGTTTACAAAAAGACTTAAATGAAGGATTTTGATCTGTGATAATTATAGCTACCGTCATAGTAAAATTTCTTCTATGTGAGTAAACTTTCAGCCTCAGAGAAAATGTGCAAGAACTCAAATGTCAACCAAACTTTTCCCTACAACTCTAATTCATATCCTGTTGTTACTCACCATTCTTTGAATCTATTTTTCATCTGTACCCTTTTCCTCCTCTCTCCCCCTCTTTCTTCATCTATATCTTGTGACATTTTACAGCTTATGAATAATTTGTGTATCTGTCAGATACAAGATTCAGAAAAAAACACGGTTCCTACAACACAGAAGTTTATTAGATTTATCTGGAGCAAAGATTAACGGCAACTGTGCTCAATAAAGAGCATTTATGCTGTAACCTTTACCTATCAATTTGACTCATTCAGCCTAGTAAAATCAACGAACTTCATGGATATATTTGTGTAGGACATCTGTTTTTCTTCATGTGTGTTAATCTTGATGAGTAGGGTAACGTTTAGCAAATATTTCTCTGTTAGGTAATTAGGACTTTGGACAGAATAATAGATCAACGTGAAAAGCACCTCTCTTGAGCAACTGTCTTGGGTAAAATAGTCTTGTAAAAGTGCAATATCTTTTGACATTACTCATGATTTTTTCTTTTTCGAATCTGCATTTTCTGTCCAAAATAAATCTAGTTAACTGCTCTACTGTAACAAGTCTGCTCTGTCACTGCAAATTTATACTGGGATGGCTATGCATTATTAACAAGCTATGAAAAGTCACTGGCTAAATGTCATGGAATCTGAGATATAGCAGCACCTTGGGATTCATATAGCAAACAGTTTAGTTTTAATCATCTTGGACCACAAGGTGCCTTGACATTTGAGAGGCAACTTTTTCCTTTTAAACTTCCACTGGAATCAGACCTCTATTATCTCAGCCATAATTCTCAACTTCAACTGTGATAGAACATTTTACCTTTTAAATTAAAAATGTGAAAAATCGATCAAACATGGACTTTATCATTCATTTAATCAATGCTCACATGCCAGCTTGGAAAGAGAAAAGAAGAGCAAGGGAAACTAGATAATTCTAGCATCTTCAGGACTATTAGAGATGTTTCCTGTAAAATGCATGACCCTTGCCTTAGTACTACTGCAGCATGACCTTCCTGAGCAGTACAAACACAACAAACTTCTGCAGAATTTTTTTTTATTTTAGAGAAAAAATTGAGGAAGGAGACTGATTAATTTTACATATATGTATATATTTCAACATATTTTCTTAAAGGTTTCAACATTTTTGGGGAACATCCATTTATGCTGCCAAATCAATTTGCAATTATAATCATACTTCACTCTCTAGCAGCCAACATTTTAGAACATAAGCTCCAATTTACTGGAAGCCAATGTATCATTTTGGCCTCTTCAAGTAACATAATTCACAGACAAAATAAAAGAGACAAGCACTGTTTTATTGTATCAAAATGATTATTACCCAAGTATATAGAAGTAGAAGAGCAAGTTAAAATCCTAACCCTACCATCATGACTTTGAGAAAATGAAATCTATTTCATTTGTAAGTTATGGGGAGATGTTTCAAGTTTTGAATTTTGAGGGGTTTTTTCTTTCTTTCAAACTTTACTGCCCTAATTTGCATGTGTTTTTTTTTCTTATTTTATATATCTGCCTACTCATTAATCATCCATACTGCTTTAATATATACATCAAAAAAAAGTTGTCTCATTTAATGAATGTATGCAAGTAGTGTCATAAGGTTACCTGATGGTGTAGTACTATAACTCAAATAGCTCCTCTCAGTCTGCTACACAGAACTCAAACCTCCTTTCTTCCCCAGACTACTTTTCCACTTCCCATAAAATACATAAAAAGGCAATTAATTTCCCCTTACTATTTCTTTTGGTTCTTTCCATAATTCCTGCTTTATTAGATAAGTAACACTCAACTGCTATTCTTGATACCCATAAATAAAATAAACTGAATATAATATTATAAATTGCCACAGATGTGAAATAATGATATTCCATTAAAGAAGGGAGTAATATAGAGTTTTACTCAGAAAACTTATTCTGATGTTGATTCTAAAATTGTAATCATTATTATTAAATCATCCTCTTAAGTAAAAGGTGATGAAATATAATCCTAAAGTAAATCACTGGAAGAAAGCCAAGAGTGGCATATTGTATAAAGTTGACATTTAGGAAAAAGAAAACCTTAGGCTTCTGCCATTTTTCGTTTTACCAGCTGAACAACTACAGTGAAAGGATGCCGGTAGCTTTCTCAGCAGCTTACCAATTAGAAGTGCACTGTCAAGTACTTATTGCTGTTACTTGCTTCATTTCCTTTACTGTCTCTCTTTACAAAGTTTTAGAAATTTGAAAATAGAATTTTATCCATTAATGAGATTACCTTGACATTGGAGTGGTATGTTCCTGCAGTATATTCTTAACGCACTGTGTTTATTTATATTTTGTATCTGTCCTAGAACAGTCACAATCATAGGCAATCTACAAGCTATATGCTCTTCCAGAGATTTCTATATAACCACCACAATTCTCAAGTTACTGCCCGATCTTAAGATTTAATTCTATTTACAGAGGTTGAGGCAGAGGCCAAGCTACCCTATAGCTTGCTGGAATCTTGCTACAGGACCCATCTCAGAAAACAGTAATATAACCCAAATTTCTTCACAAACTAATCTGTACTGAAAGCATACTCTGCATTAAAAAGGAGACTTTATGATGACACAATGAAAAATAGCATCCTCTGGTGACAATGTTTTTTTTTTTTTTTTCGTTCGGTTGTTTCCATTCCTCATAATGCCCTACCTGATGTTAGTAGAAATGGTGAAGGAAATCTGTATGAAACTTTAGTACTTTATACTCCTGCCCATAAACACAGCATCACAGCAAATCTAAGGCACTGTTGTAGAGAAATTTAGTAGCTGAGATCAACTGATGCTGTTTTGGTGTGCTCTCCCCATAATATTGCTTCTCTTACATCCTTTGACCATCCATTACTATAATAACACTTCTATTCAAATAAAGTTATTGATAGTGGGTTTCTTTATAGCATTCTGATTTCCCTGTTCAGGTTACTGAAATATTTGGTACGTTTCTTTTTTGAACATGAGACTAATACAGTTATGGGGATATTATTGTGAACCTGATTGATAGAGAAGCTCAGAGGGGAAGGTTTTATGTTTATCTAATAATGACCAAATCCCACTGACAAATACCTCATTTCTTTGGAAATAACTTCTATAGCCAAATCCCTTCTGCTCAGAAACCTTTTCTCCAGATCTGTCATTATTCTAAGCTTTGTATCATGAATTTCAAACAACTTTCATAGTGAACTCTACCAAGGCCTTCAAGTAACAACAGAAATCTGGGAGTTGGACAAGTTACATAATGTTTCCATCTTGTAGGAGACCAGCCCCTGCATGGTTCACCAGCTGCAGCTTTTGAACTTTTATCATATTAAGTTTAGAGGCAGTAATTCCCTACTAAAAGCTAAAAAACATGGGTATCACATCAACATGAACTTTTTGCTGTCTAGTCATCTGTTTGAAGGTTGTGGATGCTGGTGATGATGCAGCAGATGACCCAACCAACCTGTGTGCTATACAACAACCTTTTTTAACATGCTATCACTCTGAGATTCTGAAAAACTGATGTGAAGAAAACTCCTCTTTAAAACAATTTCCTCACGTGTGTGTGTGTGAATCCTTAGCTATTTCTGGGATCCTATGTTGGATCGTCATAGATCTTTCCTCTTACTATGGTTTCACTGGTGGATTAAACTGATTCTCAGTAAGGCCCAGGACTCTGAGTTCAAAGTTGTATGAGTCAGCTGTCTTACTGTCACTAACATTACTGAAAATTGCTTCTCCCACTATACTTGAGTGCACATTTCTGTGGGGAGAATTTGAGAAAGCAGCCAGCAGGAAACTTACAGAAGTCTTGCTGCCAAAGAGCTTTTCTTAGGTTATTTTCTCCAAAAGCTCTCCCTTCCCAAGAGTGATACTGTGATTGTTAACTTTAGAACATGGACAATGAAGCATTCCACAAGCTACAGGTCTAGCATATGACATCTTTCTTTCTTTCTTTCCCCTCCCTCCACTGAATTCTCTTTTGACATACTGCCAAGAATGGAGCAAGTGTATTTACCTCTGAAGTAAAATTTTTCTTGGAATGAAGTAAAAATAAATTATAGCTCTCCACAGTTGTCAGGAAATGTTCCTTCTATTTTAAAGAATGAGTGTGAATCAAAAAGAAGTGTAGTAATAACACACTTGAATGTATATTTTATTTGAGAGAGCTTTCTTCTATCTATTCATCTGCAGTTATGTTCCCGTTACTTTAGCATCAGAGTGCCTTCTAGATATTTATAGCAGAAATAACAAGAATAATCTTCTGCCTTTCTGCTTTACTTCTTAGTTTATGAGAGAAGTAGTTCAATGATTATTTTAGAGTTGTATGAAAATTTTAACAGAGAGAAATGAAGTTGAAAAGAGGAGTCACATACAGAGTCCAAGAGATCTAGGTTCAATGTTCTGATTCTTATATTCAGGAGCTTCTTCATACTGATCATCAGTTTCTATAGAACGTAGCTATGAAAAGCTAAAATGAAACTGAAAAGGGTAATCAATAGTGCCAATCTCTTGGAGAACTGATTTAGACCAGAAGCTACAAAGCCTAAGGTTGTGACCTCATCTATATGTTCATTTTTAACAGCCCCAAAATTTCCCTACCAATCAGAATTTATCATATACTTACAGAATCTCTGATTGGTTTAAAGACATCAGATGTATACTGTTGGTTTTCGCCCCACTTCTACTACATATTATTGCCTTCTCCGATAAGACTTATGTTCACAGGGATAAATATAAGAAGGAATGAACTGATACATCAACACTTGGCGGGCAATGAAAGAAACAGAAGCTTACTCTTAGTCCTCTAAGAAGACAGAAAAGGCAACCTGTCAGCATACCATGTTAGTCTAGTACAAAGCACCTTTCTTCCCAAGAAGAGGAATATTGCATGTAACGCAATGTGGTTTAGATGAGATTGGAGCTGGAAGCTCTACAAATTTTTAGCTTTCTACTGTGCTTGAATAAGAGTTAGTAAAATGAAGAAGTTATTACCTCTATAGAAAAGAAAGACAATACTATGGTAGGGTAGTAAAGATCACATGTAGAGCTTTATTTCTGACTATACTAATAGAAGTGCAGTATGGGTTAAATATAACTTTTTTTTTTTTACTATTCAGGACACAAAAATTGCTTAAGATATTGTCTGCATTTGTATTTAAAAAGTATGTTGCCAGCAAAAGTCTTTGCTCTCACAGAATGCCTCCGGACCACCACAACATAAATACTAAACATAATTTGTTAACACAAAGTTCCTCCTAAGGTCGGTATCACATTATCATTAGTGTTCTTGTAGTAAAATAAACTTCCACAAACCATTTGTATACATGCCTTTAATTTCCCTAAGACAAAAAACAGATCTTACTGCCAGTAAAATCTTCCACTGTGGTTAACGTGGACATTCTTATTCCGTGATAAATTACATACTTGTTAAATCACAGTTGGTGGCGTGTGACAGTGTTATAAGGAAGGTCAAACTGTGGAAGCTCAGGCTAAATGACTTCAGTAAAATACTGGAATGGCTAAGCCCTGATGAAAGTGTGTTAGAGTTAATGCAGTCCTATCTTTATTTTATTAATCTACCCAACTGGAAACTAGAAGCAGTTCTTCACACACCTGTAGTGGGCGGCTGAATTAACGGAGGGCTTGAGGGGTGGGAGAGTTCTTGCAAAACTGATGAAAAGTCAACATTCAGCTGTTTGCTGAGATAATCCAGATTTGCACTCAAATTTCGTATACAGAAAAGCTATCACTAGCTTTTCAATCTCTGCTCAAACAGAAGTCTTCCTGGGCATTTTACTAATTGTTCTTGTATTGAAAAGGATATGTAAAGGCAGGTCATTAGTAAACTGTCATAACGCCAGTCTTGTCATTTTTCGGTGCTATTATATCCATTTTACAGATTTGTACTCCGAAGCCTAGAGAGACTGCTAACTTGCTTCAAGCCATGCGCTGACGGACAATCATGGATACAACAAAAAAGATTAATATCAAAAACAAGTTTTTTGTTCTCCATTGATTTGCCCAGTTTCTTTGGTTCAAACCAACTGCTTCTGTGATTCTGTGCTCAGGAGCATGCATACGGAAATGGAAGTCTTGCTTCTGAACAAGTAAGTGGAATAATAGTGAAGCTCCATCTTCCTCTGAAAGCTTATATTTCTGAATATTTAATTTACGATTAAAAATAATTTTTCCTAAGCAACATTGATAACATTTATCATTCTTACCAGGTTAGTGCAAATGACATCATAACTTCTACTGCATTGCAAACTTCATTCTTTTCCATTACTGTTACATACTATGCTCAATTTCTCACACTCTCGATTAGCAGTCTCTGTTTATGTGATATTTCCCCTACTCTTTTCTATGCTGTCATAAAATCTTTACTCTATAAAAGACTCTGGATTAGTCTTTTAAGCATCTTTTCTTTTGCAGATAAAGTCTCTTTCTGAATAATGACTTCCGTCAGCTTCAAACATCTGAAATAGAGCTCATATATCTTCACAGAAGATTTATTCTGAGCTTGCTTGAGAGAACCTTCCATAATAAAGAAGAGATTCTCAAAGTATTGAGTTACCCATGTTAAATTACTTTTACAAAGGGTTTTTTTTTTTTCTTTTGGGGTGACGATTTTTATCGTTTTTTCAGCTTTATTCTGTCTTGCAGATTTAAGTGGGGTGCTTTGGCTTTTGCCAAATCAACAAACAAGAAAAATAGAAGTTCTAAGTTTTCTCTTCAACACTGAGACTGAATTTCCAATAGTTCTGATCATAAATAGCTCTCACTGGTTTCAACTGAAATTGTAGAGTCTTTTGAATTTCTTAAAAATCAGATCTCAGCACAGCAAGGCAAATTTTAACTAATTAATGCTTCACATAAAACACTCCAAACTTCCTGGCTTTCCTCCTAAAAAAAAAAAAAACATTAAAATAATACTGCTGTTACTACTATGTGCGCCTAATATTAAACTCCTACATTTTAAAATTTGTCTTCTATTGTGCGCTTAAAATCCCCTTCTCTTCAAAAGTAGAAAATATCCTAAATCCTTTTGACACAAAGAGTAATTCTGATTTCACAGATGCTTGTCTCTTGAAAATGAGCAGTTTGTTACTCTTGAATATGGAAAATGGACAAATTGTCATGAGAGCTGAGATTAGTTGAACACACTTACAGCTCTAGGTATCAGCCTCTCTGGAAAATTCATTGCTTTCCTGTCACCCCCACAAATGGAAGAAGCGTTATTTCCTGAATAGAAAACTTCTAAGTATCACTTAAATTGTTCAGTTTAGCAGCACAATGAACTCTCATGGGACTCGCTCTCCTCAGAATTCTCCTTTTAGACTCCTTGAGGCCTTATTGACATAGTGGTAGACCCCATTAAATAATAATAAAATAACAAGGCTTGCCTTTCAAAGACACAGCTAAGATTTTGCTTGGACTGGGATAGAACCCGCAGTATCTCCTGATGCATTTTTTGTGCAGGTTTAAACCTGGACCTGTCACCCCCTCCCCAGAGGGGCCCGGCCCAGAGCTGGAGCTGGAATTGGAGTTGGGACTGGGGCTGGAGCTGGAGCTGGGGCTGGGCAGGCAGCAGGCCCTGGGCCCCGGCGCGGGCGCTTAAACGAAGCAAATCCAGCTCAGGCCACAGCAAGCTCAGACAAATCCTGAGCCCCTGCGCTGCCGGGTCAATACAGAGCCGATGGCTTTCTACTAGCAATGGCAGAAATCACGTTTACTGGAGCACAGCAGGTGTTAAGTGCAGTTTTACATTCACTTGTGAATCGGAGACATTCTGATAAGGTAGGAAATACAAGGGAGGACCTCTGGGAGGTAAGGCTGATAAGGAGCCCAATAAAATCTACAAGTTACGCCTAAAAGATGGGAGAGGAGTTGCATGCAATAGCAATGTTTTGAAGGGGCAGGAGAGGATTAATGTCAAAGATGCTGCAATGTGATAGGTTAATCTGGATAGGACATTATGTCTACTAGTAAATTTTACAAATACAGTTTATGATTTAGCACTCTCTGATACCTTCCTTATGATAATGTCATTTGGGGATGGGGGAGGAATCCACCTCTTAGCTTAAACTTAGAACAGGAAATGATCTCTTTGCAGCGACTGTAATTGGTAACTTAGCACAAATTGTCATCAGTATTTGTAAGATACCAAATGATACCAGGAAGGCATGAGAAGTTTTTCCTTTTCATATGCAATAGGTATGCTTGCCTTGGAGGTCCAATTTCCTGTGCTAAAGAAAAGACGTGAAGTCATGATAAATACAGTCACATTTCGAATTCAGTCTCACTTAGAAGGTGTGACTGCTAATTTCTGTTAAAAGTTTGTCTTTAATACCTATTTTAGGCTTCTACTTTTTACCCATTGCTATAGTGTCTGTGCATGTTTTATGGAAAGTACATATTAATAACAAAGTCTAGTGAACTTCTGTCACTATTATACAGGATCTTGCAATGATAAAACAATGTATTCTGTAATTTCACACTATAAAGAGAAAATCAACTAACATTCTAGTCAGAGTACGGAGTTCTTATTTTAAAACAGGTTTTTATTCTATCCCCTATTAAATCTATAAAATCTTCCCAGGTTAGCATGTAGTACTGTTTTACGTTATTCTTATTCCAAAGGCATCTTGAATAAAGCAATAAATACGTGTTAAAAATAGCCCGGTACTATGTTTGCACTCAAATGGTTCTTCACAATGTCCCCCCTTAATTTTTACACTACTTTCTTTTATTCTGTCAAAATTGTTTTCAGCTCTCCAAGAATTATTATTAGCCTTGTCCAGGCTTTCTAAGAGGTGCTCCAGCTTCTCCTGTGGGAATGCTGTTTTTGAAGTGTTTTAACTACATTAATGGCAGCTAAGTATGTGCCCTGATCAATCAATCGACTTGATGGTGTTCTTCACTACTATTACTAAGCAGAGCTATACGTTCTCCTAAAATGTCCGCCCTGCAGAAATTGCTGTGGATGCTGGTAAGCTGGGTAGATTGTAGTATTGTCCGATAATGATTTGGGGGAACATAAAGTATCAGTTTAGAAATCACATGAGTTGTTCCTAACCCTTAGAAGTATTTTTTATATGTCACAGTTTCTCATTATTAAGGTAGTTCACCTATCTCTCCTGCACTGCCACCAAGGGAAAACATTTTCTAACACATTCTACACCTTGCAGCTCCTTTTTGCAGTTCTTTGTTAGGTCAGCATTTATTACATACGATGCCTCTCATGTATGTTGCATTCTTGGTTTTTTGTTACTACTAACGCCAGTATTACCCAGCCCCGAAGGTGTCATTCCTTTAACGCCTGGTAGTCAGTCAGTGGTGATTTGTTTATAGCGTCGATCTGTCATTCTGTATTTATATTTTTCAAGGCCTCTGTTGTTAACCCAGTGTTTAAATTCTGCAATATCACATCTTTTATTCCGTGTATAATGAACTACTCTAGTGTGTGACACTAGAATAGTACCCATTATCACTATCCATTTCTTAATAAACTATTGCAGAATTCCTATAGTATGAGGCATAACACCAAACAATTGTACAAAGATAAGTAAAACTCAAACAAATCAGATTAAGTCTGGTACAGCTAAAAAGCTAAAACAATGCGCCAGGCAAGCTTAAGACAAGACCAAACAGATCATGCCTGGGAGGCCCCAATCCAGAGGCTTTCCAGTGATACTGCAAACACTGTGGTCTCTTCTTCAACAATACCGTATCTATTGAGCAGAATGGCTATGAAAGTGAGACACAGGTGACGTGTTGTGTTGGCAGTACTTGTAAAACTGACAATATATTCTCTGATGGAGCTTGTTCACTTGGTTTCAAACCATCCAAAGTCAAAATGACTAGCACTGAGAATCAACTGAGATAACCCTCTGAAATTATCCCCTGGGATTCTAATAATAAGCTAAGTGGAGGTGGAAAGGTTGATCTTGACAGTAAATGGTAGCTTGCTAATGAAGTGCTTACAATACTGTGTTATAAGTGCGTTATAAGGGTTGGAAGTACAGAGGGCTTAAACAACACTTTTGGAGCTAGACTAAATAAAGTAGGAAAGAGTATTTAATAACAGGAGGAATATCTCTGGGTAATATCTCTTTTCTCCCGTTCTCCTTCAGCATTTTATGAGCTAGTCACTTGTTTTATAAGCTAATATGTACACTGGGGCTTATATCAAGTGCTTATGGTGAAGGAGCACGAAATACGGTCATGCGATTTCTCACACTAAGTCCTGTAGTGGTTCACAAAAGAAAAGTAAAAAAAAATAGCGTGACAAAAAATAACTTAGATACCTATAGGAGAAGCTGAGGGAGAATACATCTGGAAAACTTGGGGAAATTTAGAAGAGGAGTCTTGGAACTAGGAAACCAACATAACTGTCACTGCAGGATGATCTTTACTTTCCCCTTTAATTTTTATGTCACAACTGTCAGTGAAACTTTTTTTTTCCTTGGTCATCTATTAACATTTTTCATCTTGACAGCCCTTCTAGTTTTTTTCTACATAGAAGACACATGATCACCGTAGCAGGGATCTGATTAATTGTCTTCTAAACAGCAAAGGTCTGAAGAAGAGTAGAAGAAAACAAAGGAAGTGAGAAAAGTGGAAAACTGTTTTGTGCTATGTTGGATGTGACACTATATGGCATTCCTTTTTGTAATTTCCACAGATGTTCATCAAGCATAGTACCTAATCTAAGATGACAGAAAAGGCAGAGAAACTCTGGTGATGGATGTTGTCTGCCACTGTAACTCAGGTGGGAGCACTAGGGAGAATAGCTTTTACAACCAAAAAAAGGATAAAATGCTACCCTAGAAAACTTTCTTAACTTCCACTTCAGTTCCATAAATATAAAAAGTTGGTATCAGAGAGCTTTAGTCTTAGGAAGACTAAAATTTATTTTAGCCCAGCTCCATCTGTTTGTTTATAGCGAGGAAACCAAAGAAACTTCTAAATCAGCAATCACTTTTTCAGGTTGTAATTGAATAAAATACTTGCTGAGTTTTGAAGGGAGTGTCCATTAAAGGCATCATTACGTGTTTATTGTTTCAGGGAGAAACCAAGGGAGAAAATGAAGGAGACCAGCCTAATTTGCCAGAGATAAATGCAAAGAAACAAACATTTTGATTCTAAACAGCATCTCTGGCTCATGAATTCTAATTTAGCAGGATCAGTCTTGTAAGTGATCTTTTTTATTTCCCTTCAGCTTTTCATGTGATCAGTTATTTAGAAGCATGCTTATCTTACCAAGAGTTGGTATTTTCTGTAACCTACTAAATATCATTTGCCTTTACTAGTAAAATGCCTGAATGTCTCCGATTCACAAGTGAATGTAAAACTGCACTTAACACCTGCTGTGCTCCAGTAAACGTGATTTCTGCCATTGCTAGTAGAAAGCCATCGGCTCTGTATTGACCCGGCAGCGCAGGGGCTCAGGATTTGTCTGAGCTTGCTGTGGCCTGAGCTGGATTTGCTTCGTTTAAGTGCCTGCGCCGGGGCCCAGGGCCTGCTGCCTGCCCAGCCCCCAGCCCCCAGCCCCAGCTCCAGCCCCACCCCCAAGCCCCACCTCCAGCTCCAGCCCCAGCCCCAGCCCCAAGCCCTAGCTCCTGCCCCCAGCTCCAGCCCCAAGCCCTAGCTCCTGCCCCAGCTCCAGCCCCAGCCCCAAGCCCTAGCTCCTGCCCCCAGCTCCAGCCCCACCCCCAAGCCCCACCTCCAGCCCCAGCCCCACCTCCAGCCCCAGCCCCACCTCCAGCCCCAAGCCCTAGCTCCTGCCCCCAGCTCCAGCCCCAAGCCCTAGCTCCTGCCCCCAGTCCCAGCCCCAGCCCCAGCTCCAGCTCTGGGCCCGGCCCCTCTGGGGAGGGGGTGACACCCCCGGCAGTCCCTACCTGGCAAACAATAGCCCTTTGTGGGGGGGCGGGGGCGGAGGCGAGGAGGCTGCCACACTGCAGCTGGCAGCCCCCCGCCCCCGGAGGGGGAAGCAGGCTGGGAGGAGGAAAAGGCTATAAAAAGTAGCCCGGAACAGACTCCAAACCACGGAGGAAAAACCATCACCGTTATACTCCTCTCTGTGAAGAGGAGATAGCCCCCACCACGAACATCACACTCCTGGCAAAGACCTCAGAGTAGTGGTGAGTTGTAACCCAAGTCCTGTCTGCTGCTTCCCCCCCACCCCAGCTTCCTGGAGAAAAGAGACCAAAGTGTCCTTTAGCACATCGAGGGACACTGGAAGGGTGAGCACAGCATGAGCAGAAAGGTGCAGTTACTAGGGGTTTTCCTGGTATAACTGCATTAACTGTATTATTAACCATACTCATTGTATTGTTATTGAGACTTTGCTTCTGGATTATTTGAACTGTGAGACTGTGAAAACATTAATAGGACTAACATAAAACTCTTGGCTCCAGGTACATATAACACGTTGCCTTTTGACCATAGCAAGTTTGAGTGTAAGCCTTCTACAGTCTAAACCTGGACAAAAAATGCACCTGGAAATACTGTGGGTTCTGTCCTGGTCCAAGCAAAATCTTGGATGCAACTTTGAAAGGCAAGCCTTTGAAGGCTGAAAGTTTGAAAAAGCATGCAGCTTAAAGGCTGTCTGAAAACTTGATCTGTGCAGTAAAAGACTGCTTTTCCCCTTCCTTTCTAGAAACTGTGTTGGGGAACTGTGTTGAATTTCAGGAGAAAGACCATCTCCATTAAATTTCGGAAGGATCCTAGGACTAGGATCTCAGTATAAATATCCCTTATCTTTTTAGTGTAGCAAGAGAACCAAAGTCTGATGAGCACCCTCTTTGTAATACAAATCAACACCAACCTTTGCTGCTGACAGGGATGATTCAGTTAAGGTGTGGAGTGAAGTTCTGAGCGGTCAGCGGGAGTGCGTTTCAATAACTGTCAGCTTGGGACTGAGATCCAGGAACAGCTTCCTTCAACCTGCGAGTCTCGTTTACATGAGCAGAGTTTGGAAACTGAAGGGCCCTTCTGGGGAGAGTGCTGTCACACTGCAGCTGGGAACTTGGGAGAGGGATGCAGGCTGGCATGAGGGAACGTATACAGGCAAGCCAAGTGGATTTTAAGACAAAGGGGGAAGACACCCCCACCATGAACATCATATCTTTCACAGTGAAGGTATCAGAATGCTCATGGCTTGCCATGCCCCCTCATTTCACTTGGGAAGATTGAAATGTAAACCTTTAGGATCCAGAGCAAAATGCTAGAAAAGTGAGCATAAATCACCAAAAAAAGGACAGGTACTAGGAAAAAATTATTTAACAATTTTAGCTACATTCACGAAGGTATTTTTTTTCTGTATTTTGTGGGTAATTTGGACTATTGGACCGTTAAAACACTAACTCACCTAACAGTAAGTTCTTGGCTCCATTATATGTAGTGTGTTTCCTTTTGCCCATACTAACATTGAGTTTAACACTGTCTAGACAACGAAATTCCACCTCATAGCATCAGAAAATAGCTCTTATATGCCTTTGTTTCCATTGCACTCCACAGTTCAAATCACAACACTAAGTGCAGAACTATGCCGAACTTTATCTGATAAAGTAAAAAGCTTACCGATTAAGCTAAGAAGAAGTTCTACACAGAAGGTGATACTGAAATACGAGATTTCATGGATAAGTACTCAGGAACTATAACCAAGGTTACACTTGCAGGCTTAACTCAACTGATTTCTTCTACCATTATTCATTCTTTCCTGGCATTCACAGAACTATCATAAATATCCATTAGGCAAGTTACCTGACATTTTTAAAAACACTGCTTTAATTTGTTTCTAACTTCTTCAGATCATAATCATATGAGCTGGTCTTTTGCCCTGCTTGCAATACTTCAGAACGCGTTAACCAAAACAAGCAAGCCATTCCTCAGGTATACTACTTAGCTAAAATGAGGGAGAAAGATAAACAAGGAGACAACTTTCCCTGTTAATACTCAGGAAAATGGTCTTTAATCTCATCACCTGTGAACAATGAGTTGACCTCTTGCTACGAGTAAAAAAAATTGACCTACATTTTCCATATTATAAAATCTGGTGGGAGGTGGGGGACAAGAAAGAGAATAAAAAAATAAAAGGGTATATGCAGTCAATATGCATTCTGTCTAAAATCTCCAAATATTTTATCTTGACAGATTGAGTAAACTAGACTCTACATGATTTGTCCCGACAAGTGGGTCTGGAAGTCTGCTGCCTGGGGTAGACACTCGATTAACAAATTTGGGGATAGAAAAGACAAGTTTGACAATACTACTAGAGCAAGGAATCATATAAAAGTAAGCAAGGGAAGACAAAAAGGATGGATATCTGAGACTGGCAGAACAGAGAATTGAGACCTAACCTAGGGACCAAATGAGGATAGATCTCAGTTCACCAGAATGTGATTGAGAATTCAATACAACAGGGAATGAGAGAAACGTTAACTGCAAATGCTACTCCATGAAATCCTAGTATCACTCTTGAGGTAGGACATCTTCCAATGTTTTACCTTTCCTGAGGGCTTTCTCAGTCACCACTGAGAAAGCCCCACCATCTTCTTACCATTCTGTTTCCTCACTTAAAATTATCGCCATCTCCAACATAACTAGTTTTAAGCCCCTCTAGTCAGTCTGGTAAACCTGCTAGCAAAGGTGCTTTTACCTTATCAAATGGATCCTGTCTCTTGCTAGCAGTCCTCAATCTTCCAAAAGGTATGCACGATCAAAGACAGCCAAAACCCTGCCCTTAGCACCAGTCATGCAGACAGTTAATACAAATGATGCATCCACTTCTACCCAAACCTTTCCTTTTTGTCTGTAGGACAGACGAAAACCTGGGCTTCCACGTCCTTCACTTGTCCCCAGAGCTCTGCAGTCATTTTTTTTATTTGTTCCAGGTCTCCCTGGACAGTGTAATTGAGAACTACACAGGTAAGGAATAAGGGGTAATAGTACGAGAGCTGGATGAGCTTTGGCAGTCTCTTCACAATGTTCTGGATCCAGATCCCCAGTAAGTAACAAACCTTCCATTACAGCATATCTAGTCAGCAGATGGGCTCCTCTGTCTCTTGCAGAATGAGCTGTCCAACCACTATCACTCATCACTTCCTCGTGGGGGGAATACATGATTCAGGCCCGGCTGGCCATAGAGTCTCCCTTAGCACAGCTTTTGCCTCTTCACTAGCTATTAGGGCATTGTCCAGGTCTGTAGATCCTTATCTAAAGGCAGTGAAGAAGCCTTTTCCCTACTGCCAAAAGTCACAAGCTTCCAGTCTCCCCCATTTTGGGGTTCTCCATCCATCACTCATTCCATCACGAGGTCTCACGTCAATCCCCTCCCAAACAACCCTGCCCAAACAAATTACCCACAAACTGCCCCCAAATTTCCCCCTGCCAAGTGCTGAAAAATGGGGAAAACCCAACAAAAAGCTGCTGGAAAAAAAACACCGTCTGCCCTTTCTCACATCTGAATGCACCATCTAAACAAATCATTGTGTGTGTTAGTACTAAAAAGGGCTATTGGAAGAACCCACGGCACTGCAGGAGCCTGCCATCCAAGGCAGGTATTCTGAGCGCACCAGAAGGCACATCTGTGCAGAAATCTCAGACCATTCCAGACCATGCTCAGAAATGTCCTGCTTTTTCCTCATCTCCTCCTGAGGCTCAACAAGGTCACTGCCTTCATGGAGACTCTTCCAGGACGCTTAGCCTCAGTGAGGATGAAATGTCATGGTACGCAGTTTGGGCAACCTCCATATTGCGTGGTAACAGAATGATTCTTCGGAGTCCATTAAGGAATTCAAAAGAGGAAGCAGGGGATACATAGAAATTCGGTCCTTCCTTTACACTAGAGCTGTCAAAGCCAAATAACAGAAAATAAAAAATATGATGGCACATAATGGCATGTTATAAAAACATCTGGCATGCTCCACAGAACTTCTACTTTTTTAGGGTCTAATAGACTTTTGACTTTGATTTTGCCTATGTAAAATTTCAGACCCTTGAAAGGTTCCTCTGTAACCTTTATTTAATTTGAAAAGCTGGGATTAACACGGATGTAACCACTTTTGGGAGAGGGGTTGTCAGAAAACTCCATTAACTCCCTTCTTCCCTTCTCAAGGATTTTTGCCAGTGGGCCAGATCACTAAAAATTAGGAGTGTCCAGCAACACTGACAAATCTTTTTTTTTTTTTTTTTTTTTTTGCCATGGGAACCTTACACTTCAGTCTCCCTGAACCACCTTCAGGTTTTGAATGCATTTTGCAGCTGTGTAAAAGAGGCCAAAGACAGCCTGTGACATTTTGTTCTTCTTACTGACTTTTGATACTGTGCTGTGCACATACGGAGAGGACAAAATTGCTCCAATACCTATAATTTTTATGCTTTTCTTATGCCATTGTTCTCTCACTCCAGCCAATTTAGAATCCTGGGACCCTGCACAACCGAACTAAGTAGCTTTCTAAGCCCGATCTGCTAATTCTTTTGACGTCAGTAACTGCTCACTAGATAGAAGTTATAAGTAATATATTTCTCTTTGTGCTTCTTACTGACAACAAGAAAAACATTAATTTAACTTCCTTGGCTGAATGTGAACTAAAGCCTTAAAAAGAAGATAAATGACTCAAACTACTTCAGCACTGTTACCCTGCAACTCTCAGAGAGAAATGAAAGACTGCAGGGGTCCTAGAACTCAGTTACAGTGACTTTCACAGGAAAGAATAATTTCAGTTACAATCTACTAAGCCATACAAAAATACTAGTTCAGCTTTATGCACATTACTTTTCCTTGACCCTGTTCAGTTCTGAAAAGGTTATACACACTTAAAGAACTTTCCAAAGAATTTATTTCCAGCTGATTTCTCTCTGGCAAAGAAACTACTATGAAGTGTTACATTTTCTCTCTAGTCTCAGAATCACTTCATTCATATATTTATTGCTGTCATTGTTATTATTATTCATATTAATGTAACATCAGAATAGCCAGATCAAGATCTGCAAGGCTGTATACATAATAAAAGAAAGCTCTGGCAATATAAATAGACAAAGCCACAGAGATGGAAACACAGTCAAAGAGAAGTGAAATACTCAAAAAGGTCATCTAAAATATCAATGAGAAAAAAATGAGGTTTTCTCCCAGTTAAAAATCCTGAAGCATTCCATATGGTAGCCATTTCAAAAGTAATATAAACAGCTTGCCAAATTAGACCATCTAAATTTAGAATGTTATTCTGCATAATGTAAATCCCTCTAGCTTATTCTTTTAAAATGAATCTATAGCTACTCGCTGATGCTGTCTGACATAAATGCAGAACAGTCAAAAGTAATAATTAGTAGCTCATTAATCTTGATGTTGGTTATGATGTCTAATATTATATTTCATATAAGTGTCTTACAGTACATTCAGCAACAGTGCAAATCATTAATCAACATTAAAAGAGATGCAGATGCATAAATATTGACTCCTCCTTTTTTCCCCTCAAACTTTCATTTTGTTTTTGTTTGCATTTGCATAATAACATAATTAACGTTCAACTAATTCGGCACTGTAGCATACTTATTAAAAGGTGTGATCATTTGTTTAGAGCTACTTTTCTCATATCAATTAACAGGAAAAATGTAAACCATCTCTTGTTTTTTCAGAACACCTTTCTTAAAGACCATTCCTCTGATGGCATTTTTGACGGGTGCTGTGTAGGAACGTTTTATAAAAGTTGCATAAAGGACTATGAACCCCAGTTAATATTTAAAGCCTACTTTCAGTGGCAGCAGGAAATGATCCATCTATGTCAGTAGTAGAATATAGCAGCAATAGAAGTTTCCTTGGGAGGTGTGACCTTTCAAACACAGGGCAGTTCACATATCTTGTAGAGAATTGTTCAGTGGGTACCCTGAGTGCACACAGTGCCTCCCCTTTTGTTAAAGCTCTATTCATCACACTTCAAACTTTCCATATTATCTTCATTCTTATGTACGTGATTCATCTGTGTGAAAGTCTGTACTCTCCTACTCCTCAGGATGAAATACTTGTAACTGCCCTAGCTCCTGCATGTATTTGTATAACTGTTCATCAATAATACTACTGAATAAAACTTAAGCCTTACACAAGCTTACGTATAAAGTATACAAACTATACTTTTGAATCAAAGAATAAACAGAAACTGAGGGTTCAGCTCATCTAATCTCAACAATCGCTTGTTTATGTCTTTGGCTCTTCCTTGCCCTGCAATATCTCAGTTCAGCAAAACAGAGTATTTTTCTAAATACAAGTGAAGTTCTATATAACTAAAACAATAGTCAAGAGAAGTTAAAATACATGTAGTACTGGGACAAAATCCTTTTCTTGCTACAACAGTAGCCAATGCTCAGTGTTGTTTTGTTAAACAGAATGCGCTGAATGAGCTGAAATGAAAAAAGTGAGAGTTTGAAGTTTTCCAATGTTTTTTTCTTATTCTTGAGCATATGAAAATACCTTCCAAAAATCTGCACACTCATACACAAATTCTGATTTGTGTGCTAATAAGCTCCTGCAGGTATATAAGCTTCTTCAAGCAAACATTCTAACACTGGAATGTGATGCAGTCTTTCAAGAGTATTCACATGTTTTTTTCCTAATTATATGCAGAAACAATATATACTTGTACGCATTATGACCTCTTCTTCGTTTTGAGATAAATAGGTACACTTATATCTGGTTATAAACACCTGCGTGCACATTTAAACAGCCTGTGTACAATAAAAGTGATTTGCTATTACAAATGCTAGCATTTGCAGATGTCTGTTACAATTTGAGGGTTATACATCAAAAGAAGTGCATTTGAAAGGGCTTATTTTCTGTTTTGGTGGTGATTTTTGAACAAAATACAAGCTGACATTCTATGCATATGCTCCAAACAAGCCTAAAAATGCACTTTAACAATTTTAACACTTGGATACATCCACACATTAAATTTTGTAAATTCCCGAAACCATTTTTAGGGCAGGCCCTTGATTTGTGTGTGCAGATGTTCGCCATCTCAAAAGTGCATGTGCATGTGCAAGCACATGTATTGCTGCTGTGACTGGATGCTTTAATGTAAATGGGTTATTAGACGTATGCTTGCTTCTGAATTAAGCTATAGCAGAAAGCCAGGCAACAGTTATCTAAAAAGGTCATGTAGAATGCAACTGAGATGTAAATCAGCAAAGATATCAGTCTTAAGGACCCTGAGATACAAAAAGAAGAGACACTGCTGTGTGCTTTTGGAAAAAGCACTTTCCATATGCAGTTGCATTAAACCTCACGGTTGACGATTATAAAGCTGCAGATGTTCCAAAATCTGATTAGGGCTGATTGAGTCCTTTTGGTTTGGGACTATTGATTTCAAGTGTGCCTAGAGATTTGCTAGAAGGTACAGTGTGCAAATCTATGAAAATAAATAAAAGTACTGGCAAATTGCCGGGGTTTTACATATAATCTCATAATCCAGCAGGTGTTTGCTCTGGGAAAACAAAGCGCTTGATGTGACTCTCAAGTTTTCTACAAGGCAGCAGTTCAAATAAAACATAAATACCCTGCAGTCTTCTTTTTGGATGGAAGATTAAAATATACATGCCTTGTATTTATTAAAAATAATTATTCCAGTCCTATACTCTGCCAGAGCTCTGACTGGATGACTAACTGAAGAAGAATAGCAATGAAAGTAGCTTTATAACACAAATGTGTATCTCAGGCTTCAAAAAAGGAAAGAAATATCATTTTAATTAGTAATTCATTTCAAATTTTTAATCTCTCCAATATTTGTATCAGATTAATTTATGCTAATAGGCAAGACTAGCAAAATTATAGAAGCTTCCCAGTAACAGATAGTTCTTTGTCAGGAAAGCTGTTTTCAGTTTGCTTTTACTAAAAGGAGAGGCTGGGCAATGAAAAAAGTTGTATGTAGATGTATGAACTAATGAACATAGGTATAATAACAAAAGAAAGTGTTAGAACCATGGTCTGAATGTGAAATATTGATGTCCAAGGAGGAAAGGCAACCTAGTGTACCTGAGCAATACTTTTACTTGCTGAGGATATTACTGAAAGGAAAATCGTATTAGAAACCAGGTATATTTGGTTCTTTGCTGCAACAGATAGTAAAAATGAACTTCTTGGTTCAACATGGAACACAGTCCCTAATAATATAAGCATTAAAGTGTTTTCCTTTTTACCCAGCACTTGCTATAGCCTTGCATAGACTAATATATTGTAAATTCAGAGGGACTGGTACTCTTAAGTGTTTTTTGCATAACACAGGTCATAAAACTTTACCCAGAAATTTTTTCATTGAGACCATTAACTGCTGTTAAAACTGTTTGTGTGTACACTCTCATGTGTTCATACATCATCTCTCCGGCCCATCATTCTGCCTTCTGCAATGGGAAGAATCACTGCTTCAAAAATCTGTTCAAGCCTCATTGTTACCAGCAACTGTATGTATTGGTATTTTCCTTCTCCTTCCAATTGGTATTTTTTATCACTTGCAGCATTGCATACATTGCATACATTGCATAAACATTTCCCTTCTACCTCAAAAGTGAAACTACCGCATACTACATTTTTAAAGTGGTATGTATCATAATGCCTTTTGTCTTACTTTCATTACTTACAGACTCTGTTCTGATCAGCTAATAATGTATTCTGACATGTTCAGACATTTTATTCTACAAGTACTGAAGAATCCCAAAGGAATACCACCGTCTTCTAAGACTACATCCTTTTCTGAGCAAGGATTAAGCCCAATTTAGTTCTTTTGCAGTGCTAAAACATCTTGGGCTATTTAGAAATAACAGTCTCAGAGCTTAGTGTTTAACTATGCAATGAGTCCATTTAGTGCAATCTTCAATAGTAAACTGTTGGTCCTTCTATTTGTCACATACACTAGGCAAACAACGTCTTTCAATTTCTTTCCTCTCACCTTTCCTCAATGTATTCTTTTCTGAGAGTTCACCAATGGACTATTGTGGTGGTGTTTAGTATAATTCACCTATGACTATGATGAGTAGTAGAGCTGATCTGACTGCTGCTGAGCACAGCCAAAACACAGAATTTTTTTTTTTTTTACTTCTGTTTCATAATTAATATGTTTAACTGTTATATGGTGAGTGCCTCAGGCCAATATTTAGAAAGAGATTCATAATGAAGGCTAGAAAATGTTATTGTAAATATCATATATGGGTAGTGTATATATGGCTGAGTGCATGTATACACACACACACACACACATACATATATATATGTGTGTATGTGTGTGTACTGGTACATATAGTGTGTATGCATTATCAAAAGGGTAACATGCCAGAGAAATGCTCCATAGAGAGATTTCAATGAAAGAAATATGTCAGAATTAAACAATAATCTATTGAGATTTAAACTATATTTCACCATTTGGAAATTTTGTTAAATAGTATTTCACTTATTTTATATTTTTCTCTTCACAGTTAAAATATAGACAGTAAAATAATTGCATTCAGTATATTGAATAGCCTCTAAATTTATGAGACACAAATTGGGAAGCTTCTAGTTTTAAAAGTGTATCAGATTAGCAAAGAGGACCAACATCAATTTATGTACTACCTAGAGGTTTTAAATCATGATAGAAGTGATTTGAAACATTCTTTTATAAAATGTGTGAAGAGATTGTAATTTATTCATTACTTCTTGTTTTTCTCATATATTCGTATCAACTTAATATTTTTGTTATTTATATAATTAAATGAATTGTGTTTTGTCCACGGTAAATTCTTCATCAGGTACTGAATTTGAATAGTTAGGAAAGAGGCAGTATAAGGCCAATAATAAATCTTTCAGGTACCTTTTCAGTGAAAGGCAGTAGATCAAAATTATTCCCTATTTCATGGATGTAGGCAGCTAAAGCCAAGACGACGCATGCAGTAGAGTACAATAGTTCTTTGTTATCATTTGTTGCTGGAGGATACCAGCCCCACAGGTCTTCATACAGACAGTTCAAAAAAGTTTTCTTTAGCCTGTTTCAGGCAAAGTCAGCTAGAGTGGCTTAAATTGCCAATGAAGCTGGTTTGAACTAATACAGTTGACTGTATCTGACTTGGATTGGGCCATTCTTACTCAATCCTTTCTGCTGTTGGCCTTAATTTCCAGCAGCTGATAACAAACCTGTGGTGCAAAAGATGCTTAAAGACACCACTGGTGAGCAGTAATGAGCAATATAGGTGTTATTTTCAGCTGGCACTGTCATACCTGAAGATTTTGTCTGCCCATAGTGTCCATTTAATAGAGTTTTTCTGGCCATTTTGCCTCTGGAGGCAATTGAAATTGGGCCATACTATGCACTCAGACAGTACTGGATTTGGTGAAATATGCACAGGTAAGAACACCTTCACACAAATACAATGATGCAGGAGAAGAAAGTAAATATTGTGTGTTACAAATTTTATGATTAATATTTTTGTCTATAAAGGGAACGATCCACATTCTAGTCTTCATAAATCAAGAAAGCTTCAATTTGTCACTCTTGCTTTCCAACGGTATGGCCTCATTTTCCATTCCTCTTTGCTTAGTTGTTATGAAACACATATATTACTTATTTTGAGGTGTTACAATATCTCAGTTGTGCAGTCTGAATTCATCTTTGGATTAGTAACAAAACAGTGAAATATGCCTTTTCCTTACAAAAAGGAGTAAAGTTTTTGTTCATGTTTTTAAAAGTTTTACTTTGATAAACAAGAGAAAAGGAATAAAATCCTGTATCTAGTGTCACAGGGTGAAACCTATCCAAACTAAATCAGACCTGGACAACAACTGGCCAGCTTGAACTGATTAGCTAATTCTAGTGTGCACTGAGAAAACAAAGAACAGGTAATTGCCATGGGGAAAGCCTGAAAGCAGTGATAATAAAACCTTTTCTCCCTCTGCTCTGCGCTAATGGTTTAGCCATAGTTTCCAAAACAAACAAAGAAGCATAAATCAGCCGCATAATAACTTCACATTCTTACAGCACGTTTCAGATGGAAGTCAGAAGGTGACTGTAATCCAGGTTATGAAAACTAATTTGCTGTAGATGTGGAGAAAATCGCAGAGACTGGCTTGGGGGTGACTTGACCACTGAGGTCATTCGTGTCTTTTGCTAACCATCAAGGTTAGAAAGCAGTGAGTAGTGAAAACAATTGACATAGCTACAAACATCCAACACTGCAGAAGGCTGAGGCTGAGGTGGAACTGCTACATCTAAAGGCCAAGCCACCATCCAGCACTGGGACCCTTGACCAGCGATATCCCCCCATGTCCGTGGTGCCAGTCACAACCAAAGCAGAGGAGTTGGGGCCTTTCATTGCCTTGAATGTATTTGTACAGATGGGCGCCTGTGTGTTGTAGAACAAGAATCACTATCCACCCCACTATACCTGCAGCCACCTCACCCTGCATTCCCCTGTGACAACATATTTGGGTCAGCACTATACCAACAATCACTACTGATCAAGAATGTAGTTTGCCCCTCTGCTACAACTTAAAATCAGAGTTAAACAAGGGTGCCCTGTAACAGATAGTATATCTACACTAGTGATTAACTTGAGCAAAGAAGTATAGAGGAAAAAGCAAAAAGTTCCTTAGAGGAAAGAATATGGGTCAGAGTATTGATTATAACGTAAAGGATCTATAACTGTTAAGTCCATCATTTAAATTCTGGCACAAATTAGACACTATCAAATTGTCTCTAAAGACGTTCCGACTGCCTTTGCAAACTGAAGTGTTCTTAAGCTAGTAGTAGTATACACCTGACCTTAATATACAATTTAAGATCTAATTATCTAAACTTAGATGTCAACAAGCATATTCGGTACCTAAGGCTCAATCTACATTTCCAAGAAGTATGGACCAATAGGAGAGTATTGGAAGATAAAATCTTTTGGTTTTGAGAATCTGACATCCATACTGATGCATGAAATGCATACTCATGCATGAAATGCATGAGGTTTTTTTGTTTGTGTTTTGCTTTAGACTACTTCTGGTCCATTCCTGTGAATTAAAAACCCTTTTGAAATTGAACAACATTAGGCACATTTTTAGAGCATATTTGGTTTAGTTTCATCCAAAAGAAATGTGTGTACTCCAAGACCAATCCATCATACGAACCAAAGCATAGTAAGAGGGGCAATCAAATGATTTTTCAAAGGTGCACTCCATATAAACTAAAACATTAATGTAAATTCTATCTAAGATTCCACTATAGTTGACAAAAAACTAGTCAGTACAATCTATAAAGCTTAGAAAGCTATATATCTGACAGTCTTTAGGGACTTGATTCAGTAGCCTGCTATTTCAGAGGCTACAGAATCCAACTGCTATTAGATCTGCCAATAGGGCATAGGTTTTCCATAGGTACCAAGTGAAATCTCCTAGTCTCTTGTGCATGCTAGACATCCTCTGGGGCTTCTGAAGGGGCCCTGATATCTATGTTGAGGCAATTTAGCAGAAACAGGCAGCCTGGTTGAGCCCTAGTTCTCTAGGGTGAGCTGAACTGCTTTTCAGGCTTCGGTGATAGTATTGATAGTATTGATTCGGTGACAGTAGTCTTTATTAACTATAGCAGCAGAATAGATAGCTGACTCACATGTGGATACCTAAACATAAACACATGTGAAAATCTAAACACACGTCTTATTTTAGAGGTGAACGGCCCCAGCTGTCTGTGTTACACACAGAAAGATTCTGTGTTGAGAGTTTCAGTACCAAGCCCAACAACATTGGTGGTATAATTTATGATGAACCACCTCCTGCCACAAACTAAAATGGCTCGAATTTGTGAAGTTTTTTAGGTAGGGCAAGATGCCTCATTTCCAATATCACTGCTAGTCTACCACAGCACAAACAAGGGGCTTCATTCTCCAGAACAGTCTGCCTGAAACTGGTAAGAAGCACCATATCAACTATGAAAGGTATTCAAAAAGAAGGCTGTCGGGCCTCACTCTTAGTTAATGCTGTTATCAAAGCACAGGGCTTTAAGTAAAACACAGTGGAAGACACAATGAAAAACACTTAAAATGTATAGAAGATAGAGTAGGTTCCTAGCAACCAGTGTTTGATCTCCAGGGGTCTGGGTTCAAACATAATACATCAGGAATGGGATGAGATGTGATCCTGAACTAATCTTTAATAGAAATTCACTCAAATTTAAAAACATTATAGTTTGATATAGTTTGGTATAACTAGGCCTCTCCTTAAAATTGGTGTATCCATTAAACATTTGGAAATATGGAATTATGGAATACTACTGACAGTCACAAGGAGTCAAATAATACTAATTACTGGGAATGCTGATGTGGATCAGATGAGGAAATATATGTATATAATAGAATAGAACTCCTCATCTGGATGCTCATTAGTCTGGTAACTCAGATAAGAAGTTATGGGCAGAATAATAAAAATTATACAATTTAAAGGGAGCTGGAGAAGATCTTGCATTAAGAGAACAGAGATAAACTACCCTTTTTATTTCAGCATTGATTGAATATTTTATGCAGCTCTCTTAGAAAAATTAACAGAAATGGAAGCTGTCAGTGATTGCAATAGATTTTAAGAAATATTAGGCAGTTTTTCAACAGTTTTACTTTTTAGAGTGAACATTAACATTTTCCACATTTAGAAACTTTCATTTGACTGCAGTCTTAATGCATGGAGCTTAATAAAATGAGAGGAGTGCTCTGTTATTGTCTTTAGGGAGAAGAACTATATTTTTGTTTTTCAGTTAATTCACAAAATGAAAGTGACATCTATTATAAAGCACTGTTGCTGTATATCCAAGTTATTCAGGAGTTAGTGTTACAGTAGGGTGAAAATCAAATGCCTCTCTGACAAATACCGATCACATTCCTTCTGCAGACTAATGATCTGAAGCAAATTATTTGTTCTTTCTGCCCTTCAAAAATCTAAAAGCATGCTAATATTCACATAAATACACTAGAAGAGTATATCTAGCTGCTAATGTGTTGATAATGATTCTATTGTTTGGGTATTCAAATCCCTTACACAAAAAACCTGCAAGTGGTCTAGTGCTTTGTGAATTTATTTGCACCTTCCATGCAATTTTTTTGATAGCCTTTTATTGTTAGTGTTTTCACTTACTGCCAGGGATATATGTAATCACCTTACTTGTAGTATAAACACTGTCTCGATTTTAAAACTCAGCTAACATTCCTCTCATGATTTGTAGACTGATGTGAAATTTTATTTTCTTGATTAAACTGGTTATTTCATGTTTGCCTTAATGTATATAGATGTGATTAATAAAGCAACCTCAATTACTTCCATTAATTTTGAGTACAGCTGTGTTTAATCCCAGACATTAGCAGAACTATTCCAAGGCTACCCTGCCTCAGTATTGGCAGAATTTCATCATAATGTTATGTGCTGATCAATATGGTATTAACAGAAATTTATAAAGATATTGACAGTGCTATGTAGCTTTTTATTCTAAGATTGCATAATCTGTGATTAATTTTTCTGTGTGATTGTGTGTGATGCTGAAGTGCTCACTAGTTTGTTTGAAACAAGCATCAGTGAACTGCTGACAAACCTTTGATAACCAGCATGATCCTTAAATCTCACCTTCCTACCAGATGTGACCCATGTCTTCATTTATAGATGACCTTCTGATAACATAGCTGCCTTTAGAACTGGTTGTTAGCCTGGTAACGATGTTTAAGTAGTCAGTCATTTAAAAGGTCATACTTCCATTGATATCAGTGTAAGGGGATTGAAATTAAAAAAAAATATACATATCTGAGCCAAAATTGGCTTCATATGGAACATATGTCCTTCAGCTTTATATAGGAGTTAGCCATGCAGACCTTTCTGTTAGGTTGTGACTATCAGTCTTGATCATAGTAATTTTCAAAGCAGTATAGCATGTTGATACACCTTAACTCTCTAGGTTTTTATACATATGTAATCTGTGGTAGCCAGTTGTGATTCAAGAGACAGAGCTGCGTCTAGCTTGCCCACTAAAACTTAGCCACCTAACAAAATACCAAATGTTTCCTTCTTTACCTGAAGATACTTGTAGCTTTATTGTAATTTCTGATGTAAGGCAATTTCTGTATGATTATGTGTCCCCCATTTCGAAAAGCATCCACCCATAGCTACACAAGTTTTGATACACTGCAGTCTTCTGAAGATTCCTGAACTGTGCAAAATTTTACTTTTAATCTTTCCATTTTACTTGTATGACTTTTAACCAAATGTCACATAGTTTCCTTCTAAGCAGTCCTCAGAATGCAGTCAGAGAAGATTTGGTATGAGCTTTTCTAGGGTACATAAATCGTACCTGTAAATCACAGACCAGAATCAGAAAAAATCTTAGGCTGGAAGGGTCTTCTGAAGGTCATGTAATCCAGCCTCCTGCTCAAAACAGGCCTAACTTCCAAGTTGATTCAGGTTGCTCAGGGCCCCCCAGGTCCTAGTCTGCAGAGCTGCATGCCAACCAGTGGGTCCTGGCCTGCACCCATGCAGGGCTTTATTCCCCACAAGCAGGATTTAGCATTTGCCACCATGAGGTTGCATGGGTCCCTTCCTCAGGCTTGTTGAGGTCCCTCCGGCACAAATTGCTGCCATACAGCACGTCAGCTGCTCTCCCCACTTTGTTTTGGTATCACCTGAAAATGTACTGAGTATATTCTCATCACCCAGGTGCCTTCTACAGATGCTAAATAACATCAGCCCCTGTGTCAAACCCTGAGGAACAACACTTGCTGTTGATTGCCAGTGAGAATTCAAACTGCTGACTGTTACTCTTTGAGGTGGCACCAAGCCAGTTTTCCAGATATCTTATGGTCCAACCATCCAGTTCATATCTCCTCAGCTTGGCTACAAGGATAGTGCGGAAACTCTGTTGAAAACCCTGCTAAAATCAAAGTAACAGCCACTGCTTTCCCACCTCCATGGAACCAGTCACAGAAGACAATCAGGACGGTCAAAGATGACTTGTCCATGGTAACTCCGTAGTGGCTGTTCTGAGTCATCTTGACTTTTTCATGTCTGGAAATAGCTTCCATGAGCGCTTATTCCATAACTGTCAGATGAACTGAGGTCAAGATGACGGAAGTGTAATTCCCTGGATCCTTTTTCTTTAAAGGTATGCATAATAATTTTCTTTTTGTAGTCATCAAAGTTACCCTGCTCTGTTTAACACTGCACCTCATTTTCACTTGTTTTTCTTGTGCTCCTGATGTACCTGTAGGTAAAACCCAGGAAGTCTTGACTCTTTCTTATGTTTAATTAGGAATATGTCTGCGTCATACAGTAACTGTCATGAGGTGCAGGGGAAAGAAACATGACACTGCTAAGTTTGATTTTTTCAGTGAACTGAGAGAGAGGCTGTGTCAGGAAAAGGTTTACTCTCCAACACACAGACACACACTCAGAATTACAGTTAACTGAGACCCACTCCAGTTACCACTGCAGTGAGTCGTCACAGTCCAGCCTCGAGGAGCTATGATGTCTGCTTCAACGGGCCTCAGTGTTCGGCTCTCAGCTGTGGCTTGGCTCCACCTCAGCCCTCTGCTTTTAGGCAACGTTGGACATCTGTGTAACAATACTTCCCCCAATCATTATTACTGGGGCTTTTATAACCAGTTGTTGGCACAGGCCACCAATCACACTATACCTTTCCTGCCAGTTTCAGGTATTGCTCTCCTGTCACTTGTTGATCCACTGCCTGTATGAAGGCTCATCATGCTCAGTTCCTGTTTGCCTTATCCATGGGTCATTATAGTCATTCAACTCTTGACCAAAGCAAGGTCATGATGTTCCCATGACAGTAACTTTGTTTCATTTCTCTTCAGGTCTTCCTACCTCAAAATGTGTCTTCAATTCCTCATTTCTTTGATACAAATCTTATTTTTCTTGTTAAAATTTACATTAATCTGGATTATTCTTCCTGTGACTTCTGCCTCCTTCCTTCATTATCCCTCTCTTCTTGCTCTGAGCAGGACACTATATAAGGTAATTCTTCCATGGAATGAAGTACTGTCTCCCTTGCAAACAAGAAACTTTTAAGAGGAATGTAGGTCTGAGCTTTAAGATATTTATCCTGCTATAATTGTGCTTCTGTGTGCAGATGTTTCAATCAATCCTATAATCCTCTTTATTAGTCTCCTTCCTAATTTAAAGACCAAAATGTGAGAAAGAAGGCAGGCTGTAGGATTTATATTGAACAGAACATTGAGAACAGAACCTTGCTATTTTAGTGTAAAGACCTTTTTTTTTTTTTTATCAGTGAAAATTTCAGATGGCAAGCAGTAATTTCTAAAAAGTGGAACTGATGTATTTCAGGTGATGTACTGTTGCCCTAGGATTTGGCATCCAACTTAGCATTTCACTCTCATGGCTGTCACGCCAAGATGCATGATGCTTAGCAAAAGAGAGCAGGTTGCTCTACTTTGTTGCCTTGTATCTCCCACAAGTCAGTAGTTTTCTGAAACACAGAGGAGATGCTGCTTGTGGAAAAATGTGCCTAAACATTCCAATAATTTCCCAGAAAAGTGGCCATTGAGTACAGACCTGTATTGTCCAAGGAAAAGAAGTATTCAACTCAGTGCCTTAGCTAAAAAAAAAAAAAAAAAAGTCTATAAATATTTTATTATAGAAAAATTGGAATTAGTACAAACAGAAATATTTGTTGACATAACTCAGGAACAGTGCTCTCATTGCATCAGTAAATGATGAGTCTCTAAGAAGAGCAGTCAATAAACTAAAACTGGTGCATCAGAATTTAAGTTTAATTGATGGGGCGGAATAATAGAAGTCCGAATTTCTTTTGTAATTTGACAGGGATATCAAGGGAGAACAGGTAGCAAGAAAAAGAAAACTTATCATCATGGCCCTTATTCTCAGTACCTTCTCAGACCTCAGGTTACACCATGGTATCATTTGTTTTTCAGGGCATGATCCGATAAACAATTTGACCATAGACTGAATTATAAATCTTCAAAGATGGACTTGTATTTAATTTATCAAATAATAGTGTAAAGGCCCAGTCTTAAGACTGTAGTCTATATCTACTTTTTGCCACGCTGCTGTTAAAAAGCAGATCTACATCCAAAGAATCATCCTGCGGGATTTTCTTCTAAACAAGTAGATCTTTGAGCAGAGTTACAGCAGCCCTAACATGAGCCTTCCCTGCTTTGGACATAAAATGTACTTACAGCCTGGTAACCTCCAGCTCTAAGTCTGTACCAACTCTCAGAGAAAAATGTGAAGCTCATGGGAACACAAAATATCTGTAACAGGCCCACACAGAATTTATTCAGCTGGAGTCACAGCTGAAAGCGGAATTTTTTGTTTGTTTCCTTGTAAGGCACTGTTTTGGTTTGGATATTTTGTCAACAGCCTCTGTATTTTCTTTTTTCCTTTCTTCTGCCTTTTAAGTGATGGATGGCTTTAGTATCTTTTTGCGAAAGTACATGTACCAAACTGGCTTTAAAGTCACTGTTTATTAAATATCTAGAGGGCAATCCAGTGTTATCAAATCAGGTGCTCTGAATTACCTTCTGGAAGCAGCTCTTTTGCTTTGTGAACTACAGAAGTGCATAGTGTGAATGGCTTACATCTTGCTTACATAGCCATCAGTATTATATAGCAACAAACTTCCACATTATATCCACATTCAGTTTTGTTATCTCATCAGAGCAAAACTTCAAAGATAAGCTATAAAACATTGTCTCATAATTAGGGGAGCTCCTTCATGAACCGTGCAATGAAGAGTATATTAAGAAGTCATGGGAAATGTTTAAAAGCTTCTTTCACCTAGCAGTCTGTCTGAACAAAGGTAGTATTTTAAAATAAAACATACTACGCATGGCACTTGCCTATGCAAATCTAAACATCATTTCTCATTCCTGACTCAACAATTTGAGATTTATTCATGAAATATAGCAAGGACAGACAGAATGAGTAATATTTTAAGCAATGTTTAGAACTATTTGTCAGCAGCTCACAAATATAATACACAGTTCATCCATTAGTTTCAATTATACTGGTTTTAAATATAGTTTAAAAATAAGTTTTGTTTTCTTTCTTCACTTCTTACATAAATAATAGGATTTAGCAGTAATAAAACAATGTAAAAAATCCTGACAGGAAGACACAGATAACGGAGTCCCCTTGCCAGGGAGCTCATGATCCAGGACTGGCCCTTTTACATAGAAAAAAAAAGGAATTAAACAATAAATAACCCAAAATAGCGTTAAATTATATTTTCTGATATAATATAGTCTATGTGCTGTCAGACAGACTTTTATCAGTCCTAAAATCACCAGACCTTCAGAAATAAGTATTTGCATTTAATTATTGTTGTTAGAAGGCACGCTTTGTTTTCTAGAGTCCACAATCTACCTGAGAAGCAACTAAGTGTAAATACCTAGCCTGTGACCCTTTACTTATAGCTACATTTTGGGGTTTGCAATATTGAATATAACTAAAATATTTTTTTCTGAAATGTCCTTTGCAACATATTTCAATTAATATTTAAATAATACTCTCATTTGTGATGCCCACTCTCCCTTTTGTCTTCATTACAAACTTGAGTTTAAAAAAAAAATCCAATCTTTTTTTCAGCATATAATCTTATATGCATTTATGCACCTGTAAGCTTTTTTCAAGAAGTGCATGTTAGTTTTAGGCAGATGATTTTTATTACTTTCATACTGATACCCACTTAGGTATATCCCCAAGGCACAGAACTGTTATTAGCTATTCAGTGATGTGTTATACTGCAAAATCTCAAAGCCCATTCTATGTTTGAGGAAAACTGGTTTTCTATATAGAATTCAGTTTTAACCAATTCAAATACATTTGAATTTATGTAAAAAAAAATACACTCACTTTAAAAATATATATGAAGCAGGTTTTTGCAGTTCACTTTTAGAGCAAGATTTTTAAAGAACTTGTGAACTGTAAGATTTCTAAATAGGTATTCAGTCTTCATATTTGAAGATTATGTGAAGAAGGTACAACAACTAACATGCTAGTTTATAAGATTTTTTTTAATCAAAGTCATTACATTATCATATTTACTTGCAGTTCATCCCTGAAACAACACAAGCAAGCACTGTACTTACTGTAAAACATGAAAGTCAATCACATCATAATGAAATAACTATTTGAGAGAAAATAATGTAAACATTATTATTATTAACTAAAACAGACAGCAGTTTTCTGCATGACTGCAATTGGTTTAATTCCTTCTATTCTATAAATTAAAAAAAAGAAATTCATAATCCCTGTAGCGTGATCTGGCATGGTGGCAGAGATGAAAAATTGCACTGAAGTGGGTGTTCACGGCAGCTAATAATTCTTAGTAAAAACTCTAGTATTTCATATTTATATCAGACATTGTAATTTTTCATCACAGCATTTATAAATTATCAGCTTTTGAGATGAGAAGATATTTCTGCCAGCACTTTTTTTTTTTTTTTTACTCACAACTAAGCCATTTTTGTTTGTACAGTTCAATTGAGAATTCACTGTATTATATCCAGTACTTTTCATATAGTAGTGAGACATAAATCTCTCCGGATCTGTTTAGGTACGTATAATGAAGAAAATGTAGTATCAGCTAGTCTGATGTTATGCCTATAAACAAAAATGCCTGTACACGCAGACACACACTCTTGTACTTGCACACAAATGCACACAAAATGTGTATTAGCATAAGAGACTTGAAAGAGCCTAACAAGGAAAGAAACATTCATACCGTTACCCTGAGTTTTGGCAAAATATATTATTTCTTTTGTTATGATTATATTTTTAAAGAAAAATCTAGGTAAAGAAAACACAAAAGTCCATTTATTAACTCATCTGGAACACTTGAATATATAAGCCAAGTCATCTAACTGTATTAATTCTGTTATACTGAAAAATAATCTTCTAAAATGAAGGGTCCTCTACCTTCTGTTATCTATAACTTGATTAGAGAACGAGATATATGTGGGATTAGTATAAGGAATCTGGAGGGTCAGGTAGTCAACCGGCTATTTTAGAAGAGGAACTGTGCACATAAAGGGGAAAACACAACATGAAGAATTTTTTCTCTTGAAGTCAAAACTTCTGTGTTTGGTTGTTGCTTTTAGTTTGAGTGGTCCCTGGGAAAGGGGTTTGAAGATACCCCAAGAAATTTGGGTGAATATAGCTCTACTATTAGCGTCTTCACCATAGGCCCCATGTTCTGTTTGACTGCAGGGAACTGCTGAGGTGATTGTAACTCACTTCAGGACACCCTTTCTACCTGTTCTCCAAAATCCCTGTTCCCTTCCAAATAACAATGTTCCAGCTTGCGCCCATCCCCAGCAGTGCTGAACTAAGGAGGTGCAGAAATGCTCGATGGAGGCCCAGATGAGCACAATGAATTCTCTCATCCAGCTCAGGATTTTAGAGTCTAAGAGAGGCACAGATTCAGCACAAAGAACTAGAAGGAAAACGTGTCTTTTTCTCTGTGAATCTCTGTACAATGTTTGCTAGAGCTTAAGGAAAGGAAGTTTTGATAAGGAGATCAGTTAGATATAAACTAGTTTTGCAGAGAGGGCTGCAGGTAACGTAATGGGAGTAGCACTTGAGGTTTTATGCATCATTCCATACACTCTCAGTGGATGATCAGGTAAACACCTCCACCTGAGCTTTGTCAGAGGTTGCCTAGGATACTGGATGTTGTCTTGGATGTTCTCCAGGATGCATCAGCTTCCAGTGTCAGTTGAGTGATAAATTAAATTTTATAGTTCATTAGTAGGTTGTATCTGGAGGTCTTTAAACATATTCTATATGACTGTATGACTCAGCAGTCTACAGATGGGGTTAGAATAAAACAGCAGAGGGAAGATCCTTGCTCTTCATAAAGAAATAACAAGCAGAACTAAGATCACTGCCAACTCCATTTGCAATAGATACAATTCTTAGCATCATAGTGACTAAAAAGAGAATTTACTTTTAATTAAAAAGAAGATAAAAATCCCCAAATATAGGACATGATTTAACATGCTGTAAAGAACGTGAATAGTGTAGAGAAATAAAAGAAGAATGTTGTTTTTGATCCCGCTATACTGCAGGCAGGTCACTATGTAGTTACATAGTTCATTTGAATACCAAGAAAAAAAAAATAATAAAGACGCACCCTAACACTGGGCACGGGGACTGAGGATGAGAGGGAAAGGGAGAAGGAGAGGGAGAGGGAGACAAAGACATTCCTAGCAAAGTAAAATAGGATGCCTGAGGTAACCACAATCACAGAGATCATTAAGATTGTACTAAATGTTGCAGTGAACAGCCATCAAAGAAAAGTCAGGGCCACAAGTTAAGTGCAACTGCTGGTATGACATCCTAAAGGTACTGAAAAATTATGTTTCAAGTAATTTTATGAGGCCAGAAGTCATAGCTTTGTAATGAAAAATGCATCAGAAGTTTTTGGAAAAGAGCAAGAAGGAGTTATTGTTGTATTATTACAAAGCTAGTGTAATGAACTACTGCACAACGGATTGATATTTCTTGATAATTAATTGAAGCAAATGACAGGGTAAATTAGAATAGTAACATTTACTCATGCTTAGTTGTTAGAGCAACAGCTGATTTTGAACGTTAAGCGTTAATAGTTTCAGAGGGGGCATATTTTCATTTTGTTTCGAGCACAAGAAAAATGAATAAAATCCCCCTCATACTAATGCTTATGCAAATTATTCCTCCTGACTTGACTCTGCATACTCAATATTTGAGATCAGTTTTTCCAGTCGGCTCATGGCAATTGCCATTGAGCCAGTAACTGGAAACCATATCCATTATAAGGGATCGAACCCTTTCTCACCCATAGAATGCATAGAGGGCAAATCTGGGCCATTTCTTAAAGTTACACTGATTTACCGTAAATTTGTAAAAAAAAAAGTCTTTCTTGAGCAACTCCCTGCCCCAAACTCCTTTCATTCCTGTAGAGTCATTTTACTGAAATTTAGTGTAAATAGTTTTTAAAAATATCATTTTGAAACATCTATTGAGAATAAATGGTTGTTCTATATGGTGAAAAATAGAATCTCAGTACAGAGGAGATGGTAACATTATTTTAAGCTATTAGAATTCAATAAAGAAAAGTTTAAATTGAGAAAATATATTTCAATGCAGCTAATGAAAGCCAAGTTATAGCTAATATAAAAGGGCTACAATTTCAAATTTAACTCAGAGTATTAGCCTGTATGTAAATGCACTATACAAAGATGAATTTCATCTTTTGAAAGCTCCAGGTTATGAAATGTTATTATTTAAAATCTTAATCAGCATGAAAGCACATAATCTCAAAATCCAGGCCATATTCATAAATTTTTAAGAGGTTTTCTTAGGTAACCTGTAATAAATTTGAACTAACAAAACACTGAGGTGATTCAAGTTTGTTATGCAGATATAAAAGGCTGAATGTCATTTTAAAGTCTGAAGCTGAAACCGATTCAGCTGCGTTTAACACTATGGAGCATAGTATTTCACTTGAAATCTATGATAGCACCAACCAGTTGTCAAGGCTGAATTCTTTAATGGAAAGTGAGTTATCCATTCAACTATAGATTTGGAGCTGGCTAATAAGGATTAGAAATAGAAGACTGTGCATCAGTTGGCTCAGTAAGCTCCTCTATAAACAGAATTCTGTATGAAAACAATTAAAATGTAGAGGCCATCATTCAAATGCTTAACTTTATTGTTACCAACAAACATACAGTGGCACTAGAGAACTATAGCCCAATGATCAGCTTTTTTCAGAAATAACCACCCAGTAAGATTAGCATTTTGGAAAAGATGGCATGCACCTACAGTGTACTCCTTCCAGTTACAGCACTGACAGAGTATTGCAGACATGACAGGAACATCAGTGGTCCTGGGTAGACCACCAAAAGTGTAGTGTCATATGTCCACTGGTTTATATGAAGCCAAAAGACTTATATCAAATAACGGTTTCTCTCTTACGGGCTTTATGCCATAATGTCTTGTAGACTTTTTTTTTCTTGGGTGCTGTCTCCCCATTTGATTCTTCTTGTTTCAGTTAGGGTGAGGAGAAGGAAAATAGAAACTTTCTGTAATGGATTCATATTGTTGTTAAAGAAATTGAAATTAATATCTGCATAAATTGCTAGCTGTCTGATGAAAGATACAATCTAAAAGGGAAATACCATAAAATTAAAACAATTTTCACGAGGCTTACTGGAAGATCTAGCCCACAGGTAGCGTTCTGGAATCTGAGAGAATGAGTCATACGCCTGCCACTAGGTGTAAAATCTGGCCTCAATCTCATCAGAGAATAAGTTAGAACAATGATTTGAATAAATAACAACTTGAGGATAGCTATTAGATTACTATGGGGAGAAACAATCACTGAGATGTTATGGAAAAACAGAGCAATATTTTTAAATAATTAAGTTGCAGAAATGAGGTATGTCTCAAAAAATGGAGCAGTTATGAGCTACCTCTTTCATAAAGGTAACATAAGGAGTTATTAATGTTATACTCTTTCAGGGAAAAAAAAAAAAATATGAGTTTTGTGTGTAGGAAAGAAAAATAGCACTAGGCAGGAACCACAGCAACTGAAAGGAGAGGTTAGCCAGTTAGCCCTGATAATTGATTTATTTCTGTAGATAATACTTATTATAAAGATTGCCATATTATAAACTTCTTACATTATACATAAATAAGTTAAGTTTATACCTGAAGATCAGACTATCAATCAGAAAACTTTTTTACAGTCCCATTTACAATGCAGGGCTTGATTTTGCACCTCTGAAGTGTATGGAAGTACAGGCACTGACTTCTACAGAAGCAGGTTTAAGCTGTAATACTTCAGGCACTATGTCGCATTTCTTTGAGGATAACTCAAGTGTCAAAGTATTATAGCAGGGGTAAACTAAATTCTTCACTGAGCCTGGCTTCAGGCCTCCCTGGTTCATTTAAATGTAGCACAACACCAGCTTTTATAATATATGTTCTCTAAGTAAAGTAGGGCATGGTTTAGGGTGAAGCTAAAACATCTGTCATCTGGGTTGTAAACAATCAACAAGAAGAAGAAACCATAAACAGTATAATGGAACATAAAACGTACAGATCTCCACGCTCCACAGCACTGCCGTCCTGCTACAAAAATTTAGTTTAAGCAGAAAAATCACTCACTTTAAACAATGGAGACTATCTAATAGAAACAGCACATATTAATACTGTCAGTGTGACAGATGGTTGTGCAGTACATAATAAAGTCAAAGACATTTTGACGACAAAGAAGATGTATCTGATAATTTGCAAATCAGAATCCTGGCAGCACAGCGAGAGAAAGATAACTGAGTGTACATTATGCTGGCGCATCTGTAATATTTTACATTTCAAGGCAATAAAGGAATGGAAGTGAAAGGAAGTACTGAGAGCACTGAAAGGGAAAAAGAGGAAAGAAAGCACATGTTTGTCTACTACCAACAATCATATATTATAGCTGCTTCTGGTTGGAAAAATTTATATTACATTCCTAAGTAGGTCCGTATTAGCTAGAGGGTCAAAAGGTACACATGCGTTTTTAAATAATTAAGCTAATTTTTGAGAATTGTCCTTACAATGAGTTTACATTTCAAATATCAAAAGGTTCCCATTTAGCCACAACTAAATGAAGTGCTCCATTACAAGAATCTCTGTTACTAGCACTGTTTTTTTTATTTTACAACATAGATTTAAAAAAATGAGTGGCTCAAGAGTTTTAATCACGTTATTTCTTTCAAAGATATCTCTTCCCCCAAAATTTCACATAGACTTCAAATTATAAATTGTGTTTTCAGGTAACTAGAAAGTGTCTAAAAGTATTATATTATGTATCTAGTGTAGGAAAGCATATATATAACCTTGATAGATTAAAACTTGGTTGATATGGATTGAATCTGGGAGATGGCCGAAATGTTAAGGATTATTTTTACTTCCTAACAGTAATACTAACAGGAAAAGATGCCAAAATATTCGCCAAGATCTCAGAAAGAAATGATAAAATTTTCACTTGAAAGCCCCTTCACACACTAGAACCCCATTCTTAATCTGTGTAGATCTAACTTCATGGGCTCAGGGAAAGGCATATGTAGAATCACCATTTCCTTTCCTATTCTAGCTTTAACTGTGCTAGCATATTTTCTTTTGTTCTTGGAGAAATGACTAGATACACAAAGTGTTTGTATTTGTGTTTATTAGAAAATGATGTATTAATGTATCTTACATTTTCTTTGGCCTGTATCTTCTTACTTGTGACTATTTGCTGATTATTTCTACCACACCATAAAATACCCTAATGTGCTTACATTTTAAAAAGGATCTTACTCATGTTTGCAGTGTTTAGCTTTACCCATGTCTGCAGCTGTAGTTACAAACCTCACCTCAGCTAAAGTAACATTGGCTTAGAAGGAAGATACTTAGTGATCCATGAAATATCTGCTCAGATACATCTGGATAGAACATTCACAGTGAATATGGAATTTAAAAGATTTCTGATACTAAGTAGGCTAAAATGAAGATTGTGTGAGGCCTATCACTTGCTTATATTTATATGAATTTAAAAAAAAAAAAAACAAGCAAAGATAAATTCAGAAAGAGTTGTCTTCTTTCTCCAATGCCAAATTTTAGGTTGTTGCTTCAAAGTATGAGTGAGCTACTGGGTTTTCTAAAGAAAAAAATGATGCTGCCTATTAGATGTTTTTTCTTTAATTTGAATACGATACCTATTTTTGGCTGAATTTAGCCTTGAATAGATAACTTTGCATGGAAATATTCATCCCAAATAGCTAAGCTTTGGAACATTATCATCAGCTGAACTCGGACTTATAATGGGACACATCAGCAGTCTTGGTAATTGGCAGTCACACCTATAATTGATGTTTTTAGTAAAAACTTCTATTATTTCTTTTCATATATGTCTTATTTGAGTTTTTTTCTGGTATTATATTTTGACCTTTTCTAATCTATATGTACTCCCAAATAAATTTATTACATAAATTGGATTTAATTATTTGCTGGAATTAATTATACTCTTATCTGTATTCAATTTTTCTTCCACTAGCAGGCTAAGAGAAAAATTCTGTGTCATGTTTTCTGAAGGTACACATTTGTATCACTTTTTAGACAGTTTAAAAGAATTCTGCTTAAAAGAATTCTGGTCAGAATAATCACTGAAGAGAGAAGCTGGCAACAATGATTACGCTTCTCTTAGTATTCCTGCCAATGTCTACGTAGTCTTGACATTAGAGGTCTGTAGGTGTCCAATTATGAATATCTGCCATGGACATGCATGGTGAAAAATTATCACATCAGTGGACTTGGCTTTTCTCCTGACAAAAGAAGACAAAATGGATAAGATAAATTCAATGAAATAAAAAAAAAAAAAAAAGTGCGTGTGTTTTACATATACATATATTAAAAATACTTTAATAAATAACCATTGACATCAGGTCCTACGACAATATAGAGGAAACAAATGTATAACCTTCTCAGAAGAAGACAGAAAGAGCTGTTACTGAGTTTCTGAATACTGTACATAGCTCTCAGGAAGATTTATGTTGACATTTGAGAATGCAAATTCCTATTAGAGTTGGATATAGGGATACAGCTCTCATTTACTCTCCATAAAAATGTATAAGTCGTGCTAAAGACATTTCAGGTATCATAAGGATATGTGATAAAAGTGCTCGGAGAACTACCGTTCATTTGACCGTTTTATGGTTGCAAACTAATGGCAATTGTTAGGCAGTAAACTTGTTGCACTAAAGTTACTTAGAAATTGGGCACAACCAAGGGTTGCTCTATCAAGCGCTATGCAACGATAGAGATGGTTTAGCTCTACCCTTCGCCAAATATGCATCTAAAAATTTCAAAAAATGTGTACTTGAAGTTCAATCTCTTAGTTTACTGTAGACCATCAGATAACGTACCTCGAAATAATAGGTTCTTAACAGTTTCTAATGATTCAGTATATACCCAGGTCCTTCAGAACTTGGCACATTTATCCAGGCCCTGTAACTCATTGTGTAATTATGAACTACTAGGGATTCATGCACATATATACACCTTCCCACCCATGCAAGCCATCAAAACGGTAAAAATTAAAAATGAACTACAAATTTTCATCTATATTTTTTAATCTTAAAAGTACCACTTGGCAAGTGTAATCAAGATGTGGTTCCTTACTCCTGCTGTTAAGTATGGTCAGTTTTCTCCCTAATTAATTATTTGAATTGACAATATGTTTATCCTAACATTATAAACAGTAAAATAATAATTTTGTAAAATAAAAAGAACTAAGTATTAAGTACTTGATCTTTATGTCCCTATCCTGGCTGTCAGATAATGATGAAGCAGAGGTGACCCATAGATTTTTTACAAAGATTAATAGTCTTTTAACAGGCATGTTGAGAAACACAGAGAAGCATGAAGGATACTACAGTATATAATGCAGAATTGTATCTGAAGTATACACTGCCTAAATTTAAATGCCCAAGTTTAGAGGTTAATCTCATGAGACGGAGATAGATAATGGACATATATAACCAAAAGGCAATTTAAATCGAAAGTCTGTCACTTCCATTTGGCTGTGGGTGAAAACATGGTGGAACGTCATTGCTTTAGTTCAGTTTCTAAAGTTAGTGGTGTGACCATTCCCCCAAATCTAATTTTAGGTGCTTATTTCCAACAATCTTGGCTTCTTATGTTCTACCCTTATATTGTGTTCATGGCAACTGAGAAAGGGTTAGCACCCACATGACATATGACTTTTCAGAACTAGGGATTAACAGCCTGATGAAATAACAAGGCTATATATAATCAGGCTTAAAACTTCACTGGAGGTTGTACAGACAGTTGTAAAAAAGTGTTCTTCTCCATGAAGTATTAAGGAAATTGCAATGCACTGCTTTTTCATTTAAATTTACTAAGGCGCACAGAGATAAATAAAATAAATAGCTGAAAAACTATCCTTGAAAATGAGTCCATAAAACTTTGGTAATTTACACCTAGTAATCATGCACATTTATTTCTTTGCTAATGGGTAACCTTCAGCCAGTCAAAATCAGTCAGATACGAAATATAAATCTAGCTGGCCAGCTCACTGAGTTTTTCAATCATCAGATTTTACATGCAGTATGGTATTAGCAAGTTCTATGATTATACATCTGCCTACTACTGATTACAGTTTGCAAAGAATCAGCCTTTCTCATTACTATTTATTCCAATTTTTAGAGTACAATTGTCTTTTGATTATATTTTTATGATATTTCCAATACAAAAAGACCAGGCTACATTGCTTTGTTCCAGCAGATCCCAGCGTCCTGTACTATCAAGAATACAATGATCTGGAAATAATCTTACAATAGATTAAATAATCTCTCAGGACATTGAGGCATGTCAGTCAGTGGGAGATAGCATTAGCACTCAAGAATTCACACAAAGAAAGAGGTGAACTTTGCTAAAGAAACAAATCAAACATGAAAAAGAGAAATTAAACTGAGAAAAAAGACACATTAGAAACAAAAATAACACATTTCTAAAGAATTGCTTGGTGTGCATTCTGGAACAATTAGTGTCCTAAATAGAAAAGTTAGTTTTGTATAGTCCTACGTAGCAAGTTTTAATGCTTAAACATTAAACATTGTAATACATAAAGAAGAAATTATAATTGGAATTCTGTGTTTCCTGGGCTTGAGTAAAGAAACTGTATTTCTAGATGAGCCCTAAAAAGTTTTAGTTTGATGCCTATGGCAACTATTACACTCTTTTTTGCTAATGGAAAATCAGTAAGGAGTCAGGTAGGAGGAGAGTGTTAAGGAGAGAGTTTATATTCAGCATTTCTACTCAGAAGACTTAAAACTCAGAACTCTGTACAAAATAAGATGCTCCCAACGTTAAACATAGATTCACTAGAAAAAGTTAATTTCCTCAGCAAGTGATTTAAAATCTATAACCATAGTTCTGTAAGTTACCATGAGTAACCATAGTGCGTTTTTCTATCGGAAAAATTCACAAGCAACTACCAGCAACCCACTCTTCACCCTCCACCACACTCACATACACATTGTTTTGGGAAAAATTTTAAAAACGTTAGACCGCAACTAACAGTTAATGCCATGAAAAATGGTCTAGATAACGAATAATCCTGAGAGACAAATATTGCAAAGGTACCTGACCTGATGGCCTTACCACTGAAAGTCATGGTACTTGGTATGTGGATGAAAGACCAGAAACTAATAGGAAATTAGAAATTGTTGATCAGAGAAAAGAGGTGTAAACTCCTATGCTGGTATTTCTAAGGAATATTGAAATATGGGAAATAGAGCTATTTACACTGGCAGATGTATTGATGCAGCATTGATGCTGCTTTTCAGAAAGTTAGGTCTGGGAATACACACCTGTGCTGAAAATCCGAAGCAAAGACAAAAAATGAAATATTTGCCTGACTTAAATTAGAAAAGCAAAGGCCGTGAAAATAACTCCTAGACATACAATCCCATTGCAGGCTGACCATTCAGAAATTACACAGTAATTCAGAAAAACTTTCAGAGGTGGACTCAGATGGAAATATCAAATAGCTAGTGGTTTATGTTCAAATGCAACTAAATTATGCCAAAATTAACTATAGGGAGATAGTGCTCTCATATACAAATGAAAACTGAAAAAAGGGCTAGCATGCGGTTTCAGGCCGGCTATGAAAGGACTGCAAAGTAGTCAGATGTAGCTATTTTATGTGAACGCAGCAAAATCATCTGAACTTAAAAGCAAGGGGAGGTTGTTCTGAATTATTTCAGATAAAAAATTATGATAATTTCAAAAAAGTGTTATTGAAAATATCATTTCTCCTATGATAAATAAAATGAGCGTTTGGCAGATGTACAATTAGAAATAGACGACTGATTAAACTGAGTTATTTTGGCTTAAACATGGAAAGAAAATAACAAAGCATGCACTTCCATTAGATTTATGGAAAAAGAATAACAAAATATGAAATGTAACATAAATAAAAAGAATGTTAAAATCCTTAATGTCCGATGTTAAGCTATTTTTTTGAAAGCCCTTAGCTGATACAGGAAGCTTTTCACCAAGGAAATGAGAAAGTAGAAATTTTAGTCAGTGAGAAAGGAGGAATTATTTAAAAACAAAAACCAAAATCAGTTGTACCTGTCCTCATCACATGATTCCTGTTTTCCTGAACAGGAAGCTAGCAATTAAAGGATAGTTTCCTTATTACTACCTTTACCCTTTGTTTTAATCAGAGATGGGGAGGGAGTGGCAGTGCTACACTGTGGTATCATACTTGCCTTGACACAATCTTCTTAAGATACACTAAAGCTAAGAAAAACTCCCAGGTACTTCAGCAGCCTTTCTGCTCCTGGAACTTGGTCCAGGAGCAATAGCCAATGTCTCGAAGGCTTCTTTCTGCCCACAAATGCCACTCTTAAGAACTACTAACTTATCTGCCTTTCAAGTTGCTACAGAATCAAATGGTTCTGAGAGAAGTGAGAGTCCGAGTTAGAGAGCGACTGAGACAAAAGTGGCTGTTTTTGTTTAGTTGGCAAACCATGAGAACCAGAGCTCTCTTACTTTTTCCAAAACACACCCCCATCTTGGTTTAGGGTAATATTGCATCTCAGGCAATTTGTAAATAAGAGAAAATTTACTGTTTTATTTTTAAAATAGGCACACACATACACAAATATGCATACGGTTTTGGAAACTGAATGAAGCATTTATTCTGTTTGTCTGTTCTGCAAATATATTTTATTAACCAGCCTTCTATTGTTCTGTATAATTCTCCAAGGAGCTGGGAATAAACTACAGTACAAATCTGCTTCGTTTTGGGAGCCATAAAGAGAACTGCTGACAGGAAGCGCTCCTGATACAACCCACCCTCTGTGACTATGAAACGATTTACCAGAAAGCAAACAAACAAACAAGAAAATCCTGTTTCAACCACCAGATAAAGCTGCTAAGTAAAAATAGTGTGCTTAAACATCACACTACTTTCAAACTCAAGCACTTAAAAGCAAGAAAATGAGCAGCTAAGGTTTTTGGGGCCTGCACAGTAAACAAACATACCGTTATTTACTAGTAGTGCAGAGTTCATTGAAGTGCGATGATCTTAACACCATGTTTGTCTTCAGGTTTTTGCTCTTATTATTTGAATTCTGTTATGTATCTGATATTTTCATAGAAAATTAACAGTTTTATCAATTAGCGTTAAACTTCTGGGCAGCTACCAGCTGTTTCACAAACTCTCAAACAAGAAAGTAGGCTCCAGATATAGGTTAGCATTAAGAAGATATAGGAACAATCAGGTATTTTACGACAACTGATCCTTGCTCAAAATTGTGGTATGTTTTTATGCTAAGATTCTATTGAGTATTTGAATAAAATGCTCAGTATGATATGTGGTATGTGACAAATATTTGGCTTGGACAACTGGTTGTCCTCCAGAGAGTTCTCAGTGAACAGACCAGCTTCTCAGAAAAAAAAAAAAAACAAAAACATTTTGTTGAGCACTTGGTGATGATCTTCTGTCTTTCACTGTCGCTGCTGGGTACCTAACCCTGTGGTTACAAGTTTACTTGATCAGCATGTGAATTAAAGAGGAGGACAATTAAAGTGTTACTTGGAGTCCTTAAACCAATGCTGGATAGTGATATCACAAAGACTGGTGTAACAAAGAACGTAATTTGGACTGCAGAATCTTTATTACTGAAGAAAACTCATGAAAAGGTAAAATGCAGCTGGACAAAAATCTCGATGAGTTTCTACAGATAATGCTTATGAATCTAACCTTATTTTGTTATTAAGAAAATTGATTATATCCTTTGAAGCGGATGTGGAAATCAACAATGTCAAATTTTTAGCAATATGTCCATGCTTGAATATTTATTTAATTCTTATCCTTTCCTTGAAATTTTTTTTCCATACTGTTGCCAGTAATGATTCTTGTCATAGAGGATGCTGAAATGGCAGTAACAAGTATGTAGTAGTGGGAACATTCTTACTGCACTGCTGGCTACTTCACACAGAAGGGAACTACTTAAATGTGAATGAATAAACATAAAGGACTAATCACACAGCAGGACTTGTGCTCTGCACCACCTTGTGTAGTTAAAATCAGCTGTTTCCTTATGCTGATCGTTTAATTACATCTGTTGAAATTCTGCCAGCCACATGTCTAATGCAATCATAGAATTTGTAGTTTAGAGTGTCATTCACATCTACCTTGCCTATGATTTTCTTCATATGGATAATGCTATAGGTGTATAAATATGGCTGAAATAGGTGGGTGAGTCACGCTAATGGAGAAGCTGGTGTCTTCCTAAAGCAAGTGAGACTCTTTCTAAAAAATTACTTCATTTCTTATCCAAAAAACAACATGTACAAAAGAAATTTTCAGTGAAAACATTATGTATCTTTAATATGTAGTGAACCAGCAAAAGAAAGGCTAATTTGTCTATAATCAAGTTCAATTGCAGAAAAGTCAGATTTACTGTGGTCTGAGTAGGCTCAAACTCAAGTCTGCCCTTATGTACGTATGAAATATTCACTCAGTGAAGATGAACCACTGTTAAAGGATTATGTAACTAAACAAATAGAAACAGTATTGTTTTTAATATACATGATTTGCAGAATGACAGATTAGGCATTTCCTATACTTCAATCGCTTGACTTTGCAACCTACACAGCTTTCTTTCAGCGTATTTTCCAACAGAGAAAAAAACCACACACACACACACACACACACACACACACACACACACACACACACACACACACAAGTATATACACATATCCATAGCATATACATACAGAGAGAAAGTTTATTTCTGGACAATGGCGCACTACTAAGACTACATCAAAGTGACTCTAAAAGGAGCCTGTTCCAATCCTCTTTTGGAGAAAAGTCTGCCCTATATTAACATCTAACAGGCGAGGATGCAGTGCTGTGGTCCTGTGCCAGGTCTGTAGACTGCAGATGGTTACAGACAAGCATCCAGCTCTCCTCCCCTGCGAGTGAACTATTCTGGCAACTCCCAGGCATTCCCAGTGCAGCGTATGCTGCTGCTGCAGGTGTTGCTTTGGCAGCAGCATGAGCTTAGCTCTTTAAAATGTTCATGTTTAGTTATCATTTTGTTAGACTGCCAACATTTTTCCTGAGGAGAAAGGGGAAATAGCTGGGGATGAACTTTTAGTATTTTGCTAGCATAACTGCAATGTTTATGAACTTGAAAAAAATCCCACCCCCAGCCAACACAACCACGGAGACAAAAAAAAACTTTGGGTGGACGTGATTTATACAAGAAAAAGATTCCTGGTATTGGTATGGCTTACGTGATTCAAGAAGGCACTTTAATAATGGTGGAAAAAATTTCTTTAGTGGGTAGATGTCTCTCTAGTAGAGGGCTTTATTGGTGTAATTTTACTAGCAAAGTTGTTACATTTTCACTAGCCATGAAATTCAGCCAAAACACAGTGGAATTTCCTAAGACAAGAAAACACATTTCTCTAGCCTCAGAGTTTTGATCATGCTCAATTTCAAGCACTACTGCAGATAAGCGTGTTACATAAACTTCAGAAAGAGAGAAGGTCAGAAAAATCTCCAATAACAGAAAGTGTCAGTCTAAATAGAGATATTGCCTTTCATGATGCTTATACCACATATACATACTAGCATATACAGAGATGAGGCACAATATCAAAAGTCCACTTAGATGTTACACTGTACATACAGAAGTTCAGGTACAGCTGGCTGTTGTTTTAAAGAGCACCATGTTAGCTTCTATGAGTCTAAAAACAGGATTTAAAGAGTTGATTGAAACAGTACTGAACTCTAAAGCTAAAGAAGAAAATTTACGAAGTTTATGTTTACTTCTTGTACCATTTTATTAAAATTTCAAAATCAAAATAAACATTGTATTTTAATGTTCACTTCTGGAAACAGAAAGAGAAAAGTCACTATGAAATATAATGTATTTTATCATTTGGAGGTATTAAGAAAGGTATGTGTTGAAGAAGTCTGAACAGACTGTTGTGTCTCTACCCCAACCATTCTCGTCCTGTGTTTTCTGGCTATGATGTTGGCTGGAGCTCTTTCTTCTCTTATCTGCATATCTGTTCTCTCAGGCTCTGGGAGAGTGTGAACAGTCTCCACTTCCTGAATGCTATTCTAACCCCTCACGCAGATGAGTGAGGAAAAGCCAGGCAGGAAGGGAACAGAGCTTTGACATGGCATCAGCTGGTATCCTAAGCCAAAGAAAAGAAATGACACAAGCTACACCTAGTAAAGAAGGGGTCCAGCATGAGGTTCAGGACGCTTCCTTGTGAGTGGGAAAAACAGGCACCAAATTGTTAAGTCAGTTATGACAGCATGCTAGCACAATCCCTATATATTCTCTTCATTTGTGCAAAGTCCAGCCATGCTTATGAGATGTTACTTCCAGTAGTGTTTTCTTATTATTTTTATAAGTTTGGACTAGTAGTTAGCTTAGATTTGTATATAATATTAATCATATAAGTCTCCAAAGGCTGATCCTGCTGCATCTTAAACTGAGCAGAAATTATATTGTATCCCCCCCAGTCTTCCTGATTTCTGTGTTTTTAGTTTCAGACTATGGTGTGACTTAAGAGGTGTTAGGTTCAGAATGCGGTCTATGGTTAATATCACCTAAACGAGTGAGTAAAGAATCTAAGCTAATGAAGTGTGTAAGTGCTAAAAGGTAAGTAAGCATATGAGAAACTGGGAAGGTGATGAGTACAGAATGGATCTAATCATGGAAATGCTAAATGCTTTCTGAGAAGCACCCAATATTCAGTAATGCTTATCTTGGCTGAAATTCACCCTTTTATAATAATATGGTAAATTAGTGCTTGTAAGCCTTCAAAAGTATATTGAAACAGCTCTGTCCTCTTGCCTGGTACTATTTTGTGTTCCTTATTTTTTTCAGCATATTGCTTGGAAGGTACAAAGTAGAACTAATGGCAATTGCCACACTAATCACTTAGATTCATTTTCCTCAGGAGAAAATGTCAGTCATCTGAACTGGAAACAAAGATGGATCAAGATTAAAACAGAATTAAAAAACATTAGAATTAGCTGGGTATTGTTAAAAAAACTAGATACTCATCACGTTATGTGTCTAAATAAAAGGTATTAAATATTTAGTATAGAATCCTCTCTCCTACCACGTACATGTCATGCTGTCTGAAAGTTGTTTTATACGTAAATAGTGACATTCAGCAACTACCAACATTTGCACTGTCTCCAGTTTATACTGTTTTTTTTTAATGTAACATTGTCAATGCCTACATTTTCAACAGTAAAATTCAAGAACTCTGAATTGACTAGGCATATTTTCTCAATATCAAGCCCTATGATGGCGTCTCAAGTTTTGTGCCCAAATATTCATATCAATATATGGCAGTTGTTAGTCACTATTTGGTTCAGTAAGTACATTTACTTTTTTGCAGGTTAAAGCACAATAGTTTTTATTTACAGTGATAGGGCTTAGTATAACAATTAAAAACATTATCTTAGACTGTATATGTAGTATTTTGTTTAGTACTGGAAATCTGGCTTTTTTTGAATCTATCCATATAAACTCTTATTTCACCCAAAAAAAAAAAAACAAAAAAAAAACCCAGAGAGAGTAACTGATGACAATTTTCATTATAGAATATGATTTTACTGTATGAATCATGAGGAAAGGAGATGTCTGAAATTATATACCCAAAGAGCATGTAGGATTCTTCCACTCTCTGCCAGCTATTGCTGTCCTTCTATTTGAAGGATGAATGTGACTCAGAGAGGATTTTCTTTATTGCTTTGAAGCAGTTGGCTCTAAGCATAAAGAAAACATCATGCTGAGCTACTAGAAGCAGCATTCATTCTCATCTGAAAGCAGGTCATGCATTCAACACTGCACTCAATTTCCGAAAATCTCAGCAATATGCACCACACATGCTGCTTCAGGCCTCTAAAAGGACTCATACTGGTAGCATCCCTTTAGGTATTTATCTCATTAGTGGTCTAGGCTTGTCTGTCTTTTACTTCAGTTTCTAATTTTGCTCACCTGCCACAATCAAACAACCAAGCAGTTTACGTATGCCATTAACACTAACTTTTTTGGCAGGTAAAAACACTCAGCTTTTCCCTCAACACAAAGAAAAAAATAGTTTAGTCATTGCAAATTCTGTCATTGCTGCTCAGAAAGCATCCACAGATGTGAAACAAAAGCAAATACATTGTCAGCCCCGCAATACTCAGAGCAACGGATTCAATTGGGCATTGTTGTCTTCAGCACAACTTCCAGTATTGAGGATTCAACCTAGAAAGGTATTCAGACCACATTTTCTCCTGTCCTCAAAGGTGGCTCTTGTTCTCTGTCAGTCAATCACATGATACAAGTTACTAACCAGAAGACCCTCAATTTACTCTCAGAGGTAGCTCTCCGATTAGGAAGCATTGACTTTTATTTTCGGTCTTCTCTTTCTGGACTGCACCTCAACCAAAGAGGAAAAAGAGCAGGCTAGCAGCAGCAAATGATAATACTAGCTATTTACACTTAATATACTGTACTCTGCTCATGCAGCTGTAATTATACAGAATCCATGAGGGGAATATAAAGTAGGGGCCACTAAAATATTATCCAGACTATTCGGTTTGTCTCAATTTGACTATATAACAATTACAACAGTTATAATCAACTATCAAATGCGGTCAGCTGGTATGACCCTATTATCTTTTATCTCCTATCAACTAGCAGTTCACTATACATACAGCTACATTTGTGCTTGAACTACCAGGTTCATATTATTAATATTATATTGTAGATTGTATTATTGATTTTACTGCTCCATCCAGAAAATATATCTATCAGATATTTAGTGGTGACCCAACTGAGCCTTATCCTGGGGAAAGTTATGATTTTCTAGATTCTACAAATTCTGAGATGTTATATACACAAGTTGTGGAAGGTAGGTTTCTAATAACAGATTAACATCACTATGTAACCCAAGGACAGAGTTTCTTTCTCCCTATTCAATAAAGTATAAAAAACATTCAGAGCTGCTCAAAAGAGGGGTATATTACTTAAAAAAAGATTTCAGATATTTTTACATCTTCCCATTCATAGCTAGGATGATCAAGATATGGGATTTAAAAGGAAAATGAGTTTTAGGCTGGTTGCTATTTCTATTCGTTGATTCCAACAATCTCAAATGAATTCAAAAACTGGGAAACTCCCTTAAGAAATGGATTTTCTTCTGTTTTTTCTATAATAGTTCTCAGTGCCAAGGACAACATTCATAACTGTTCGCGTATATGACCTGGAGAGAGGAGGTCCCTAGCCAGTATTAAAGAATTGAAATGTATTTCTGAACCTAGTCAGTTGAACAGCACACAAGTCTCCACTGCTTATCTGCACTGCGACTCATATCATCTCTGCTATCTGTGGTATTGTCTGCCTAAAGGACATTTACATTCAAATGTTCTTCAGTAGAATTAGGGCTACCAAGATGATTAGAGGGCTGGAGCATCTCTCCTATGAAGAAAGATTGCAAGAGCTGGGCCTGTTCAGCCTGGAGAAGAGAAGATTGAGAGGCGATCTCATCAACGTGTACAAGTATCTGAAGGGGGAGTGTCAAGAGGATGAGGCCAGCCTCTTCTCCGTGGTGCCCAGCAACAGGACAAGAGGCAATGGGCAGAAACTGAACCACAGGAAGTTCCATCTGAACCTGAGAAAAAACTTCTTCACTGTGAGGGTGCCAGAGCATTGGAACAGGTTGCCCAGAGAGGTGGTGGAGTCTCCTTCGCTGGAGATATTCAAAACCCGTCTGGATGTGATCCTGGGCAATCTGTTCTAGAGGACCCTGCTTGAGCAGGGAGGTTGGACTAGATGATCTCCAGAGGTCCCTTCCAACCTAAACGATTCTGTGATTCTCTGATTCTGTAATTGCTTAATATAAACTGGCTATCTAGTAGAAAAAGGGACTTGGAGACAAATTATTGTTTCCACTTTCTAGAAGTCCTGCCTGCCTCTCAACAAGCTATGCCATGTAAAACTATGGTGTATAAATTCAGCTTTGTGCTACTTATGTGCCTATTACATTTTGAGGTTGTTCCTGCAGCAGCTAAAGGACACTAACTAGAATTCACTTTTAAAGTCTATGAACTTCTCACGTTCTCATATCACATTTTCTATTTCAATTGTGTTGCTGATTGTGGTTCTGGAACTCTATTTCACATGATGCTAGTAACACTCTTTACCAAGTACTTTGGACCATGATTTTGGGTCGGCGGTTGTTACAAATGTAGCTTAGGTTTCTTCAAATTCAGCTGGACCTGGAAAAGAAGAGCAATGTAGCCAAAAGACAGTAAAACTGAGTTAACTGCTTCAGGAAGACTTTCCTTGGAGTAACCTCATTCAGAACAAGTCTATTTCTAAGTTCGTGAAATAAATATCAGTCAAAAGAAGAATAAAGGTGGCAAGATAAGCAGTGGGTGCAAAACTTGACAATGACAATGAGTTCTTTTATGGGGACTTGTAGGAAACTTTGCCCATGAGTGAAAGGACAAAACTACGTTATGAAATAACCCCTTTCTGTTAAGAAGCACATTTCCATCATCATCTGGAAGGAAAAGTCTTCAGTTGCCCTTGGGCAGCTTCTAGCCATGTGGATATGGGCAGATGAACTCCTGCAGCTGCTATAAAAGAATGATTTATATGCTGACATAAAGATAGTATTGCTACTACGCTACAAAGATTGTCAATTTTCGAAAAGCTTTGTGTTCCTAAAGTTTCCCCACTGAGTTAGTATAAATGAAGAAATCATCAATAAAAGCAGATACTTCTCTGTTGTGCCCAAATCAGGGATCACGGACAGTAAATTAACAAATGCTAAAATAAGCTTGTCAGTAAAAGATAATGGCTCTTCCAGTACTCTTAAAAATATAGACATTAGTAGAGCCAGCGACCTTTGAGAATCTAATAACTGGAAAGATTAACATTTTGCTCACCTTTAAGAAAAGTGGACAGGAAGACTGGGGTCCTACAGGCTAACCAGCCTCACCTCAGTCCCTGGAAAGATCATGGGGCATGGCCTCGTGGAACCCATTTCCAAACACATAAAAAACAGGAAGTTAATCAGGAATAGTTAACATATAATTACCAAGAGCAAATCCTGCTTGACCAACCTGATTTGTCTTCTATGTTAAAAAGCCTAGCTATGTCAAAGAGGAGATAGTGATGGATTTAATGTATTTTTGGCGTTGGTAAGACTTCTGACACTTTCTCCCATACCATTCTCAATCTGCAAGCTGAGAAAATTTGGGCTAGATAACCAAACTGTTAGAGGAGCTGAAAATTAGCTGGACTGCCAAGCTTACAGAGCTGTGGCTAGCTGATGGCTAGTAATGAGTGGAACACCTCAGGCATTGGCACTGTTCAACATCCTCCTCAGCGATCTTGATGATAACACCAAGTGTACAATCTGCAAATCTGCAGACAGCACAAAGTTGGGGACAAGGGAGAGTAACAACAATCAATAACAGAGTCTTAATCCAGAGTTGATACACTTGAGAACTGGGCAAACAGAAACCTTACAAAGTTCAGTAAAAAGTGCAAAGTTCTGTGCTTGAGGCAGCGCAACCCCATGCTACAGGACAGGCTGAGAAGTGAGTGAGCAGCTGTCCTGCTGGAAAGAACCTGAGAGTTATAGTGGATGCCAAGCTGCATTTGAGACAGCAGTACTCTCACTGCAGATAAGGCAAACTGCACACTGGTTTCTATTAGGAGCAACACAGCCAGCAGATCAACGGGAGTTATTAATCTTTCTTCTTAGCACTTGTGTGGATGCATCTAGAATACTACATCCAGTTTTGTGTACCCTCCCCTGCCTAAGTTCCAACAGGAAACTATGCAACAGATGCAACAGAAGAGAGTTCAGGGAAGGCTATCAAAACTGGCATGTTTAGCCTTGTGAAGAGGACAATGAGATATCTAATAGCAACATGCAACCACTTGAAGGACTGTTCCAAAGATGGAAAATTCCTTTTAAGTAATGACAGAGCACGAGAAGAGCCAAAAGTCACAGACTGGGTTTGAAGGTTCAAGCTCTACATTGGGAAAAAAAAAATTTTTACGAGGAAGAGCTTGTTCCACCAGCATGGACTGTGGAGTCCCCTTCCTTGGAGGCTTTCAAGTCTTGGCTAGACAAAGCCTGATCAAGAACTGGCCACAGTACAACTTTCAGTTGACAGCTGGAACAGCAAGCCAACATTTCTGATTCTGTGACTACTTCCCCTCCTTATTTTGGGGGACTGTGTAGACCTTTCTTTACCAGCCTAGTGAAGCTTTTGGAGAGAACCTGGACTACAGGAGAAAACAACTCAGTCTGTTTACCTTATAGTTAACCCATTACATGCTGACAATTTCTGAGAGACTGACCAGTTGAGAGTAGATGTGCTTTGGTGTACTTGGGTGCTGAGTAAGATGGTACCAACCCACCATTTGAAGCTATACTGTCAAGCTGCTCAGCTTTCAATGAATTTTCTTCCCTGCTGGCAGTGAGGAGCCCTGCCAGGGCTGGTCATACTTGTTCCTGGCAGAAGGAGTTCTTCCATTGCTGTAAAACTGTAGTTTGTGACCTTTGTAGCTGCAGTGAATGTTTTGGGTTGCCAAAGAGGTGTAAAACCGATCACGGCCTGAAGTAGGTGCACTCTCCAGCAGCAAATGCTTTTGTTTTTTAATACCTTGAGATGCTAATTCGTATCCTTATTTATCAGTCATATCCAGGTAAACTTAGTTATCATTAAATCACCTTTTGCCACATCTCAAGTCAAATATAACCACTTTCATTTCAACATTTTTATCCATGCGCTTTTCTCTCTCCAGTCTTTTTCTTCTCCTCTCTGTTCTCTCTCCCTAGCCACTCTCTTTAACTGTAGTATTCATGGCAAGAGGAAAGATAAAGCTTTGATCTGATAATCTAACAAGTCTAACTTGTCCTTAATGAGCAGAAGTTTGAGATGCCTATTTACAGCTCCTTACTATAACGCCAGAATAAAATCCTCTGCATCTACAGCCAGTCCGTCTGTACTTGCTACTTCTTACTAGTTGAGGTCTATAAACATACAAAACTTGAATGTTTCAATTGTAAAAACAAATCGGTATGAACTATAAGGATACCTATGTTGTGACTTCTCATGTCTTCCTGACTTGATCAGCATATTCTGATGCAATCCAGATTTGAATAAGTGCATACTTAGACTCAAAGAAAACTTGTTTTGGAGACTGGTATATACTGAAAATGAGTATTTGTATATTGCAGTGCTGCTACTGAGTTTACAAAACAGTAAAATAGTTTTTAAAGCAGGAAGAAAATTTGAGATAATCTGCCTTTCATTCAAGATGATCGTCAAGGCTGTTTTCCATTTTCTATTAGCATCTTTCTCTATCTGATGGAGAAAATGTCTGAAATGAGTGATTTTGCACAGGTGAAATATTTCTATTAGCAAAAAATATCTGTCATTTCTTGGCAGGTCACAGTCTGAACAACCTCGATACTACGCTACTAGATATAATTATATTTTATTTGTATTTATTGAGCATCATATCCGAAGTCATCTTCTAAAGAAGCAAAGCAAAACTAGAGCCAAAGCTGAATTAATATTCATATAATCTCAAAGGTACAATCACATTAACTTTTGACTTGTGAGCGATCCTAAAGATAAAATAGATGTTCTAAAAGCAAAACACTATTCAAAAAATGCACATTCTAATGGATAATTAACTTATGTAAATGAAATAGCCTGCTCTAGAAGGAGATCCTTTTCACAATTTTTAAGCTTTTTCATAAACTTTTAAAATTTGTATTAAAATTTTTTTTTCCTGTAGATCAGAACCTAAAACAGTGTTCTCAGAATGCCATTTTAATGCATTAATCTATTTTAAATTGACTGCATATTCAAAAAGATCAGGACATTCAACTCTACTTTGGAACTTGAGGTGCAGTCAAACAAAATACAATTTTTATAGTTATATGTCCTTCCAGCTGGTATTTATTCTTATCCAGTAAGTTATATGCCAATGTTAGACATCAGTCCTTGAGGAGTATTATTCTTTCAGTTTCATGCAATTTCTCAAAGAAACACTATCTCAAATGGGGGAAAAATAAATAAATAAATAAATATATATATATATGTAAATAAACACATTGGTACAGTAATTAGGTAAACAAAAAAATCATTATTTAGTAGTGGGTAACACCTGTTTTCACTGGAAGTAGGGGAAAAAATAACAATACTTCTGGTACCATTTCTGACAAATGCAATCAAGTGAGAACTTTTTAATAGAGTCTACCAATTTTATCATAGTTAGAAATCAACATGAAATGCTTGCACGCTTTCCAAAAACATGAGAAAAAAAATGCTAACCATATAGGCCTTCAGTGAAATCTGATTTTCTAGCAAACTACTTTTTTCTCCCCTACTGTTTAATTTCTGTTTCATCATTCTGCCAGCTTTTACCAGTAAAACTCTAAACAGGACCTAATGTACCACGTCTGCAAGACTTCCAGTTGGAAAGGGTTCCAGGAAACAAGCCTGGATGCCACTGGGATTGCACAACAATAATCTGTAAATTGAATTTTTCAGCTAAAATTGATTTGGTTCTCAAACCTGGTAAGACTAGAAGTGAAAAACAGATGCTTCTCCTTTTTTTTTTTTTTTTTTTTTTCAGTGCATACTATCTCTCTAGAGAAGAAACTTCAAGTGATACAATTAAGGCACTGGACAAGCTTCACAACGTCCTGCTTTTTTGAACGTTTATGAAGATAACTTTCGTGCTTGCACTGCCAATGTAGCACCTAGAGTCCCATCTTAATTTCTGCATCTAGCCAGCTACAAATATTGAAAACTTTTGAAGGATTTACAAAAAAAATGCAAAACAAATTAAAATAGTTACCAGAATAAGTGTAAAAGTGGGATCTAAATTTGACTTAAACTTCAGGATGTTGTGCTCCATAAAAAGTCTTTAACCTTTTCTAAGACCTGCACCAAACATCACTGAAAAGCTAAAAGAAATTAAAAAAGCAGATGTCTGCTTGCTGAAGGAAAAAGAAATCAAACATAGTCAAGAAATAGATAGCTTTTACTCCTCTAGAAATGTCAGAGAATATTTAGCAAATACAAAAAGCAAATTCCCAGAACTGAAGTGGAATGGATTATAAATCACAGAATCACAGAATGGTTTAGGTTGGAAGGGACCTCTGGAGATCATCTAGTCCAACCTCCCTGCTCAAGCAGGGACCTCTAGAGCAGATTGCCCAGGATCACATCCAGATGGGTTTTGAATATCTCCAGCGAAGGAGACTCCACCACCTCTCTGGGCAACCTGTTCCAATGCTCTGTCACCCTCACAGTGAAGAATTTTTTTCTCAGGTTTAGGTAAACAGCGAAGCTTTAGACTCAGAGACTTTTCCTGTTGGCTGCATTCTCTGTATTAGTTTTTATTACCCTTTTCCAATCAGTTGAATATTTAGTATGAGAAAGAAATACATTCATTCCAATGAAGCACTATGAATGATGAATTCTCTCTTCTGTTTCCAACTCTGACTGATCTCAGAATTAATTAACTTGAGACACCTGACAGTCTCCTACGTTTATATATGGCACACTTGAAAGGCCAAGTCACTTTCTAGACTTGTGGGCAAGTCACTTTCTAGAATTGTCTTTTTCTCTCCACTTATTATTTGAGAACAAACAGCAGTTTGTTTCTTACTGCAGGAGTGTCACAACAAGACTTAATAAGAAAATGAAAAACGAGAAAAATTCAAAGAGTATTTAGTAGTAAACAAAATGTCTAGTGTCTGAAGTACATATTCTGCAGTGCTCACGGAGAACAAGCCACGACACCTGCAGCCTTGCAGTAAACGGTATCTCAGTCACATGTCTACATGTTATACAACACTATTATAAATCATTTTTCTTACAGATCAGCAAATTTTACGTGTAGATACGTGAGTGAAAGTTTGGAAGGGCTTGGAAATTCTGAGAAAAAATTCTGAAAAATAAAGCTATTCCTATTTGGGGATCCCAGCAGAATGTGGCTGAGAATGTTACAACAACATAGACCGTTCTGAACTTATGTGAGCATATCTTAAAAAGACATATAGGAGATGCAGGTAATGGTATCTTTGCGTCTAACACTAAGCAGCATGGAGCATGACCACTTTGGGATCAGGCTTATATCAAAAAACATAAATTCACATAGACATTCTAAAGATAAATACATTCATTATAATTACTGTTCTCCATATATGTGATTCTACCCAATAATTTTTTTTTTTTTTAAATCTCACTATCCGTTTGAAAAGCTACATTACTTGGGTGTTATTTTTCCAGTGGAACCTTAGAGAATGCCAGTGCTTAGGAAACAACTGCTCAGCAAGCTGAGGCAGAAGAGCTGAATCTGTCCTAAGCATCAAATGCACATCTTACTCATAGCTATAGGAGATTTTACCTCCCATTTGGAAAGGGGATACTTGACTTCCTCACCAAATTCTCCATCTGGGCCTAGTGTTTATAGTGTTTGTTATCTTAAGTGTCGGGATTTGTTACAGTTGGGTACATCCAGAAACATAATAGCAACCCAAAGGACAGCAAAATGAACTCAGCCTTGATCAAAGATGAAACAAAATACTCTTATTAGCATAAAGCAATGTCTGTCCTGAGCCATTCTGCTCTTCTAAGAAAACCTTGGTTGGCATCTTACTGCTTCACTATGGAAGAGACTGGGCACCAGTAATCAATATTTGGCTCCACCTTACGCATTTAAACTATTTCTTAAAATCATTTATTTTTGCAATTTATATCAGTCAGGGAAATTAAATATATTTAAGAGTTTTTGCAAGAAAGATATAAGCAAATCCTAGTAAGATTCTTTTACAAAAGATCCTAGAGAATCTTCTTGAAATTAAAAGCAAATGAATGGGATGTCGTGCCATGCAACTTAGGTATCTATTTATACCGTTCTAATACTACAGATGTTTAATCACACTGCCTTCTCAACTAAGAGAGAGGCAAGCACTTTTATAAACCTTCAAGGAAAGATCCTGCTTGCCTAATAAAGCAACCTAAACACAAGCAGACAAAATCTCCCTCTGAAAGTTTCTGAAGTCATCACCCTCTCTCCATTGATGATATAGGATCTCAGGCACTCAATTTAGAAGCACTTTGTAAAATGTAAGTGAAAAATGGCCTAGTAAGAAACACTGCAGCTCAGCCTTGTGCCTTCCATGTCCCAAAATTTTACTATTATTTTCAAACCGCTTCCTTATTTATAAACAGAGAGTCAAATTCTAAGGTAGGAACTAACCGTATTCATGCATATTGGCACATACCTGTACCTGTTAAAATTTTAAGTCCTCCCTGGAGACTAATTCTGAAATCTCCATGTGCAACATCGAACTTACATGAAAGAACAATTTTGCTTCTTTTCCTGGGCTTCAAAAATGACAGTTTTACCTGAATAACACTCTCCTTTTCTTTTTATTTCCTTTCTTTTCTGTGAAAAAGTAACAATTCGTACATCTGAATGACAATGTGAAACAGCTTGTGCTAAAAAAAAAAATTTTTTTACACTTTTTTCAGACCTATTTTGTTTTCTCAGTTATTACGTGCAAAGTATAAAAACCTAATAGCCACAAGCTACACTGTAACTTTTCCAACAAACATCCTTTTATAAAATGCTCCAAACCTGTGGGAATTATGTCATTTGATACAATGCTTTGAAAAAGACTCTCTTTCAATTTCTTTATTTAATCAAGAGTCCATGGAGAGGTACATGCAGTTTAGAAATTGTGCTTGTTTAAACAGGTAAGTTGAGATAGTTAATATTACTTCCACATTTATTTTTTAAATAAGAAATAACATTTCCCCTTGCTTTTTTACATTTCTTGTGACTATTTTGTATTGTAAAAACTAATCATATGCTTTCAATTATTCAAAAAGACTCTCAAGGATTCTTGTAACCTGCATCTTTCTGTCTGAACTGTTAACTTATGCACCATCAATCAAGATACAAAGTAATAATTTTTCTTATGTTTACAAAATGCCAGTATGTTGTCACTCTGCAAAACCATAAATAGAGAATTTTAAACAATAACATACTAAATATTTTCAACAACCACGTTATACGACCTGTTAATTCAATATAATCAAAGAAATCATCTTTTTAAAATGACATTACAACTTTTCTGATAGATTTATCACTGTTTTTGTCAACAATTATCATTTGAAGGAAAAATCACCACCAGCATGATGTGTACCACTTATTATATATGTACTCAGAATATATAATTAGAAAGAAAAAAGAAAAATGCTGCAAACATCACGAAATTTTGAAGGTAGTAACAGCAAAAAATGTCAGAATTGATGCTGTGTGTTTGAACCACTTGTGTAGCATGCTTTAGTATTCTATAAGGAATTCTAAATAAATAAGCAGCGCATTACATCTTAAAGAGCTAAAATTTTAAATCTTCTTCCAGGTGTTGGATTTTATTTGGGCATGCATGTTTTGGATAACGCTGAATTAAATATTCACTGTATGTGGCTACAAAAAATTGAAATGTTCTGTTACGAGCACATTCCCAACTGTTCAGTCACTTCATCTTGTATAATGGGGGATGTGAATGTGACTCCTGTTAGCTATTCTTGTTTGTCATATAACGGTTTCTGTTTCATAAAGTCAGAAAACAACCTTTCTAGAAAAAAAAAATAAAAACACCAGCAAGCCACATATACCTTGGAAACAGGCATCTTGGATCTTTTCAAGCAATGAATTTTTAAAAGGTTTGCTTAAAAACAGAATATAGCAATCGGTAATATCTATTCAGATATAAGCTTTAAACACGTTTTATTCTGAGACTGGGCAGCTGAGTGAATTCTATTAGATTTGTGTTTTGCTTTTGGGTTGTTTCTTTTTTTTTTTCTTATTGACTTTGAGTGTCTCATTTCCAGACACTGTTGTGTACATTTCTGCAGACAATGCTTCAACAGATTGCACTTTACTGTTGAATTTTACAACTTTAAAATGGTAAGAATTGATAATTTCAACTAGATGGAGTACTATCATTTACATAACAAAGTAGAAAGTAACAAGACACCACACATATATTCAAAAAAAAAAAATGGTAGCCATATCTGGGATATGTTTCCTAATGCCTTGCTTTTCTTCACGCTCCATTTTTATAGCATCTTAGCATTTTCAAATTTCCCTATTTAACTGGCAAAATGCCTCTGCAGATATTTAAGATGGCTTCATTTAATGTTTGAATATCAATATAAATATCCACCTGACTGACAGAATTTCTGTATTTTTGCCCAAAAGCAATAGGGGAAGCAGCTATTTTGTCAGACATATTGTAGACATTACAATATAACAACTATCTGTTTGTTCTAAATACTTGCTCCAAATCCCTTTGATCTTGACCTTCTGCTAAAATTACAAGTATAGGAGAAATCTCTGTAAAACGGGTGTGTTGCCTCTTGATTGCTAGGATGTATGATTGATTTTTTTTTACCTTTCTTGCAATACCATACAAGAAGAGCAATATATCAATTTGATCCAATCCGAGTAAGCAAAAGTACAATTAGTTATATATTAACAAAAGCTGATTAGAAACTAGGCAAGTCAGGAGCCCCAACTCTTCTTTTGATGTTAAAATAAGATACTTAAATATTTCTAAAAACATTCAGGACTGTAATTCATTCGGAGAATTACTTTTAAATTTTTTTATGATTACTGTTCTCTCGAAGAGATCATGTTAAGAGTACCAGTTAAGAGTGTGCAGTTCATTAAATTTATAGTTTACTTCAAATCAGCATATACCAAATAAGAACTGAGATGGGCCTGCTCTCTTTTCCTTCATAAGGTTTACACATGTAGAAGTAAGGCATACCAGTATATACCAAGAAAGTAAAAATAATACAGGACATGAGCTATAATTTTATTTTACTATTCTTTTGATAGCATTACGGCTAGTATTGTTCACATTGAGACACAAACATTTGCTTTTATAAAATGAAATGAATGGTTAGAAATTGTTGTTAACGTAATTGCCTACTTTCACCGGTTTCACAGTAAGAACTGGATTTTGGTTAAATAAAAAAGAATTGCAATGTCATGAAAAATCATGCATACATATACATTGATATGTATGTTTATGGGAAAAGTAATTAAATATGGGAGTGGTAAAGTAACATGTTAGTAGGCCAACTTTATCTAACCATTTTCCATGCAAACATCAGCTCAGTCATTACTAGAGCTAAAAATACAATTGAAAAACCTGTGTTCCCCTCTCCTCCAACATCAGTCAAATGTTAGGAAGCATTTAAGGGGAACAGAGAAGGAGAAATAAAATATCGTTCCACCACTGTATAAATCACATATTTGCCCAGCGCTTGGATACTGTGTGCAGTTCTTGTCCGTTCATGTCAGCAAAGATACAACAGAAATCAAAAAGGTTTAGAGAAAGGCAATGAAGATGGCCAGAAGTTTGGGATGGCTCCTCTAGGAGGAAGGACGGAGAAAGCCAGGAGTCTTCAGACCGGAAAGAAAGGGATATGGGGAGATATGGCGGTGGCCCACAAAAGCAAGAAGAGGATGGCTTGGAACCATCTCTTCATTCTCCCTGCCCACGGCAGAATTGGGGGGTATTAAATAAAGCTAGTAGGGGCCACAGTTAAAAGATACAAAAGCGAAGTGCTTCTTCACGCCACAGGCTAGACCTGTGAACTCTTTGCCAAACAGTGCTGCCAATGCAGAAGTTCATAGGGTTCAAGGGAAGACGGCATAAGTAGTTTGAGATTCACTGAGCTCTGCTAAGGAGAAAAACCATAATAGATTCAGGAAAACCCCTGTTTGAGAGAAAATGGGTGAGTAGTGGATGAAAAGTATTATGCATGCATATACATTTCTTATTCTTTCCAGGCCATCCACTTACGGACAATGTTGGAAACAGCTTACAACGTTAGATGGTCCTTGGCCTGAACCCAGCATATCCATTCTTATAATTTACATAGCCTAACACATATGCATAATGAAAACCCTAAAATATTCATGTTTCTCTAACCAGAAAGAACTGAGCAGTTCATTTTGAAATCAGTAAATCATCCAGAATCTCATTATCTACATAAAAATGAAGAGGCATCTGTTTTCATATAGAGGAGAGAGAGACAGAATGAACAAAAAAGAGTACTGCATATGTGTTGATAGAGCTTACAAAAACAAAGAGCTACTGTTTTAAAGTCTTCTGATCTAGGAGACTCATTGAAGTTTGATGTTCCAGTGAATTGGAGTCACTCCTTCTACATGATAAAGTGAATTTCTTCCCACCTTTATCTCAGTGCTTTAAGAAAGTTAGATATATAGCTCTGTGTAATGAGTATTCTGTAACTTTGGTCATATCTTGCAAACTATCTATCAATGGCTGAATGAAATTAAGCCTTTCAGTTAATCTGCTAGCAGAAGCATGCTGTTTCTGCTACATGGCACTTATTACCTGAGTGATTCTCAAAAACAATACTTTACCATTAAGCTACTCTTGGGGTTGATGGTGACAGAGGGGTATGCAAACGCTCCACAAGTTAAGCCTTCTAAAGTACAGGAGATCCACTGATATTGTTGTCTGGGAGTAGACAGGAGTACCTCCAAGGAATAGCTCTTTTTTCTCATGGCATGAAGGACTGAATGGGTATTATTGATAAATAATATTTCTGTTAAAAAAAATAACTCTCAGGTGGCACAGCATTTTGTTTCATCATCTAGTTCACTGGGAAGTCACAGGGGAAATGATAATGCAACACATATTCTTGGTAGCAACAGTGAGAAGTGTTTTCTATCATTGAGGCTGACCAAATTTCAATTTTATTTTTTTTCAAGGAGGACTCCATCATCATGGCAATTTGTTGCCTTCAGACTGGATTATTACAGTTTACTTGGGACAGCTTCCTAAGGAGACATGGAAAGCCCCATTAATGCAAAATGTGGCTGCACCCATGTTAAGTAGTATTTTTTCAAAAGTGAACATTATTCTCTTTGATTTGCAATCTGCAATAGGTTTCAATTTCTTTCCAAGTGCAATTTAGAGGGATGACTTTCATTTATCAAGCTCTAAACAACTTCGATTCTTCAAAATCATATGAACCAAATCTTTTTGCACATCACCCATAACAGGAGTAAATAGCAGAGGATTTTAGCACATGGCTAGGTACAGGTTGCCCTGCAGGACTCTGCAACCCAAAATTCACCCCAAAAATTGTCTGTTTCAAACCAGCAATATATTGCTTACCTTAAACATAGTCTAAGGCAAAATATTCTGCTTTTGCCTTGATTCCCCTACCTAGTTCCAGTTAAGCTCCAGTTCTTATGTTCTATATGTGCTCTAATTCTGGTAAGAACAGCTATAAATAAAGAAAATGTATACATTAATATGATGTAAATGTTTTCAAAAGCAATTTGATTTTCCTAATAGGAAGAAAAGGGAAGAGCAGTTACAAGAAGAAATTGAGAGGCATTTCAGGCTTCCAGTTGGCATGTGAAGAACCCCAAGCAAGAAATTTTTTTCAGTTGCTTACAGTTTTGTGGATTTTTTTTGATTGAAACTTGAAATCAATTTAATATGACACACTGCATCATAATCCTAGTTTCTTATCCTTACAAAAGGCAGAAGTCAGGCTAAATTATATAGAACTCCTATTTTTTCCAGTGTAGTTTCTATCACTTGAAGACGTCTGAATGCAGTATATTTTAAAGATTTTGACAAGATGTTCCAACTGACATATATATGATGTTCCACTATGACTGCTTTTGGCAATATTATTTGTTCCTTCACCTTAGTAGTCAAGTAATCATTAGGTTATAATTTTTCCTAAATGCTAGTGAATGTATGGTTAAATACGTGTCGAAGATCCTTGCATCTCTTCTCATACACATGTGGTATTATAAAGAGCTGTATCCAGCCTTTCACCACTTATTATTGCATTTATAAGAAGCAGTTCATAGTCACAAAGAAGAATGAATGGCAAATATTATAACAGGCATTTTAAAATAATTGCACTTTATTTGGAGGAAATGTAGAACAATATATTTCTATTTTAGAATTCTTCCTTACTAAAATTTCATGAGCTGGAAGAAAAACCTTGACATTCTGTTGATCAAATATTCTGTTGATCAAATATTCACTCTTATGTGCCCCTGGAATACAAAAATCAATCCACAGAAACTGTCTTGTGAGCATAAACTAATCTCTGAAAGAAGCCAGCAAAGTAACTTCAGTTCTAGATCAAATAATGTGGTCAAATGTAATCCAAAAAGTAGATTTAAAAAGCACGAATTGCTTTTTCCTTTGATTGTTTATGAATCAAAGGACAGGATCGAACTTGTTTGTGACCCTACATATTTCTAAATCTAACAAAGTTATCTTATAGCACTAAAGACATTTGTAGTCAGCAAAAAATTATTCAGAGTGGATGACAAAAAAAAGAAGGACATCAAAAATTCCTTTCAGTAACATCCATCTCCTTTCAGTAACAAAAATAATACAAAAATGAATGTGCTATAATGTGGTAGAAAAGTGCAATGAAGCTATAACATTCAACAATTTAATCTGAGATAAGATCTGTCATAAGATTATCGATACTATATTCATCTGATCAGGATGAAAGCACTGCACAGATAAACAGATAACTTTCTGACTTTGCTGAATGTAGTAAGCAGGAAGCCTAGAAACGCACATTTGAAAAATGCCATGTCTGTGCATGGGTGGGAAGGGAGGATTTTTTTTTTTTTTTACTTTTAAATCCAAAAGTGAATACACCAAATGGTCTGGGACCTAAAGATGCAGAAAAGGAGAACAATCTGCTGTGGTTTAAACATCATAATGAAAAAATCTAAGTATTTTATGTGGAATATATTTTCTTCCTTAAAATGCTTGGAAAACATTATCAATAGGCCTCAGAATTCCTATTAGATCCTCATTACATCAAGCATACATAGGTTAGGTTGAATTGTCTTCTGAAAGCCCCCTTGAGCCCAATGATTGCTTTATTATTAATTTGCTAATTTATATAGTGTTTGCTGTGGCAGCCAGCTCCTTTAATTAAGGAGACTAAAATACAAAACAAGGTAGGTGGGCAACCTTTCAGATGTTAATCTGTTTCCTGAAGTCCTGACTCAATGGCAGTCTGCCCAGGATAGAACTGAATTACAACTCCCAGCACCCCCTCACTTCCAATGAGTTGTTTTAATTAAAAAAAAAAAATCTATTTAAAGACAGAAACGTATTTCAGATAGCACACAATTCAAGGGCTATCCCAAAGGGTATTTTTCATATTCATTTCAGGAAGAAGCCTGTCGGGTTGCTCATGTAATTGATTCCCACATAAATTCAGGAGAAGCTGGATCATTCACAATACTAGCAGGTAAAATATAATATATATCATAGGTGACGCTGGTAGCACTGCCTACAGTTAAGGTAGCCTGACACATATCCATTACTGGACACTTTTCGCCACTCGTTATTCCTGGTGTTGACAGCCACAACAATACAGATATCCCAAGCCAGATCTCTAAAATCCTGAGACTCTAAAAGATATGAACCATGTCATTTAATTCAGAATATCCATGTGTGAAAGGAGAAAGGAAGCTGCAGGACCCAAAGCTGTTAAAAAACGAAGCCAGAGTGAATATGATCAACAAAGTTAGGAAGATGAAATAGGAGAATGAACACAACTGATTTTTCAGACTAGTGATTAAATAATAGAGGCTAAGCAAATGTTGTAGTAGGACCCTTGTTAGATTGAGAGTTATGTTTTAAACCCGCAGAAAAGACTTTATTTGTAATTTGTGTATGTCAATCATATTGTCTCTTGTGAGACCCTGGGTTAGTTAACAATTTCTTTACAGGACTCCCCGTCTTTATGTTATAAAATCATTGTGGGAAAGTGACATGTGATCTTAGGGCCTATGACAGTCAATCAAAAGGAATATTCCAAAAAGAGGGCAGGCTTAAGCATTAGTTTTCAAACAGGTTCACACTCTTTTCCAAGCTGAGGAGGATCCAAAATGGACCAATAGAAACATGAGCCCGAGTAAAATTTGACCAAAAGGGGCACCTTGTTGCCTGCGGTCACAACATGGCTTACCTATAAAAGGACCACACGCCTGAACATCACGGGACTCTCTCATTGGCGACACAGAACAGAAAGACGGACCTGGAGTTAAGAGCTGAAATCACGAAGACCGGTGCATCGGGGAGGAAGAAACCTGGCAGTCTTTATCAAGACTTGCAGATGCTAGGTGGCCTCTCTGAGGGCATTCCCCAATCGAAGACTGCTCCACTGGAGGCTGCGAGACGGCCAGCAGAGGAACCACATCAGTGAAGCCAGGCTCCACAGACTCGCTGCACCCCACCGACCTGAGATGCCAGGCTAAGTATTTGGGATCCCCACGGCTACTGACCATCAAATGGTGATTAATCCACAGACACGTGAGTTTGAATCCAGAAGCGCGAAGCGGCACACCCCCTGGTGTGGCCTGCTTAATTTTAGGGCCTTTGGCCACGAAGCAGCACAATGCCCCCTCCCCTCTTGGGGTGTGGCCTGCTTTAACACAGGAGCTTTACGCTACGCAGCAGCACACCCTCTGGTGTGGCCTGCTTAGAATATATATAGGTCTCTTGACCAGGAAGCGTCGCTCCTCACTTCGGGTGCGGCCTGCTCAACCTCCCCCCCCCGCCCCGGCACTTGGCATAACCCCTGGGCGTCTCACCCACTAACAGCAGCGTCCTTTCGACGTCATCACCTAGCGACATCCCACCCGGAAGGGGAATCCAAGCTCGTGTACATATATATAAAAATATATAACCGTTTATCTTTTATATCACAGTTATTTTAGGATGGAAGCTTCAAGTATACAATTTTAAATAAGTTAGTACATTGCAGTTATTATGTATTATTAGCAATATATGGTTGTTGTTATTGTTACTGGTTGTTAATACATTAAACTTTGTGATTTTACCCATCAGCTGACATCACTGTAAACTCACTCATAAGGGATAGGGACTCCTATATTACCACTCGAATCTTTTTAGTGTACGGGGTCCGCCGGATTACCTAACCAGGGCAAAATGCCTATCAGCTGGTTTGGTTGTTCCGTGGATGCCTCCCAGCACAGTTCTGGTGCAGCGAGCAGGGTGGTGCTAAAAGACCTACTACTTATGAATGGGTGTTGCCCCTCCTCAGTTGGAGAAGAGTGAGCATCAGCTAACTGGAACAAATCGGAGTCAGTGGTAGATTGTATGCACAATGCTGAAAGGGGTACAAAATAGGTAAAGGGAAACCTAAACTAGTAACTATTTTAGGTGCATGCTTAATGAGTGCCCAAGAACATGATGCTGAAATGGAAAAGGGGTTAGAAGTCGAACGAGAGAAGATGAAAAGTGAATTAGAAGCTGAATGAGAGAAGATGAAAAGAAAATTGGAAGTTGAACGGGAAAAAATGCAAAGGGAGTTAGAGGTGGAAAGAGAAAAACGAAATGATTTACTAAAAGCTCATCAACTCAGAGTCTGATATACAAAACTTAGAGAAAACTTTAGAGGCTGAAAAAATAAAAACCCGTTCACTGGAGCAGTCAATTGAAGCAATTCTGTTGCAAGCTCCTCATCCCCTCACAACTATGTAGCTTCGAAAGCTGACTGCTAGCACTGACTTAGATTATCAGGATGGTGACATCTGGGCGCACCCCACCAGCAGTGATGGTGACTCACCATACATGACCCCACCACCAGATGTGACGATTGAGGGGGCAAATGTGGCTGTTAACCTGGTCATCAAGACTGAAATATCTGAAGGGCCTCCAGGGCGGAACCCAAGGGTGATGTCGTGCACAACCGGAACAGAATTAAGTGAACTTTAACGTAAATTCACACATAGAGCAGGGGACATAAAAACGGAATATTTATGGAGGGTTTCCCTGGAAGGAGGAGATCGAATTATACTAAATGATGAGGAGGCTTTGGGATTCTGGCGTCCTGGAGTCGTCCTTACTGAAGGGCCACCAGGTAACAAATCTCTCACCACTAGAATTGCTTTCTGGGCTGGGGGAAGTGACTCACAAGAGAGGGGAGAACCCACTACGATTAAAGTAAGACATGCATCCAACCTGTCAGAAGCCTTCCAAAAAATGGCCTGCATCCTGGTGATGTATGATAAGGGAACCCATGATGTTCCAATCACGGCCCCAGGGAATCCTAGTCACCTAAAACCACTGATCAAGGGGCTGCCAGACGAGTGAAAATGTTTATAGATTTTCTACGCATACAAATTGTGCAAGATATAAATCATAACGTACAAAACCCCGCAGGTCCCCTTCTGTCTATTTCCACGTGGGCAAATGTGCTGCATGATATCATCATTCATGGCAGAGAAATGGGAGGGACAGAATCTTTTAACCATTTGCATTCCAATTCCCCCAAATAAGTGAATAAGACAAACACTCCACGAAGGTGCAGCATGACCTTTTACATCGAGTGAATTGGTGCTGAGATGGGAACCACTGAACCAGGAAAACAAAGGAGGGAAGATAATTTCACTTCGTGACAGGCTGTGGAGGCATGCCATTGCTTGTGGCTTGCCTCGAGAACTATTACACGGGATGCCCTGCAATTAGCTTCTAACACTGATAACTTGTATGGAGAGGCAGCGCACGACGCTGATAGCGCCCTCCCCTCCGGAAGACATAAGATGCCAGTATAAATAAATACAGCATGCCTGGTACCAGATAATCCATCCAAAGTAGGCACCAACCCCAGAGGTCCCTTACGGGTGTTAAATCGGCTACAGTTGGCCAACATAATGGATCCTTATACTATAATACCTGTTGGTCCCTGCAGACAAGGCTTAAATTTTCTTATGGATATGGAAGCACACATTAGCATCGTAAATGAGACCCAAATAAAAAATTTGGAAATCATACCTCTTCGTAAATCCATTAATATAAAGGACGTCACGGGAAAAATGGAGAAATGTCTATTAGAACACCTAGCCAAATGGTTACCAGGGGAGAAACGAGAAACCTTAACTGAGGCTGCGGTCACTAAACATCCGAGAATAGTTTGGTTTGGATGTGTTAAAAGGGAAAAGGTGGTGCCTACTAAGTGGTGAAGTATGGGTTTTCGGAGTGAATCATGTGCCAGCGTCCAAAATGGTTCACTTATTAGAAACCACAATTGAATTGCCTGACTTGTAGGTCAGGCAGTAGGGCAGTACCCACTGCCAATAGCTGCTTACAGCGGAATCATCCATACCATTTACGATCTTGAGGAACAGCAGGTAATATCTCACACCCATTCTCCATACAACTCTACAATTTGACCTGACCGCAAATCAGATGGATCATGGCATCTGACAGTGGACTCTCGAAAGTTCAACAAAAATACTGATCCGTTGGCATCGCAGAACCTAACATCCCAGAGATTATTACGAATATTAGGGCACATGCCCACAAATGGATGGCAATTGTTGACATAAAGGATATACTTTTTACAATACCATTAAATGAAAAAGACAATAGCTTGTGTTCATGTGGCAAGGAATGCAGTATACTTTTAACAGGTTGCCACAGGGTTATGTAAACTCGCCAACAATAGCACATAATATCCTGGCCAAGTTCCTTGCATGTATACCAATACCAAAGGGCATTATAATCCATCGGTATATAGATAACATATTAATTGGAGGAGTTGATAAGGACCAGGTGCAAGTAGCCATGGACAAGACAACATATGCAATATCCTCACTGAGCATCCCAACAACTAAACATCAAAGATCATCGCAGGAAGTTATATTCCTTGGTGCTAGATGGGCCAGAGGAGCAATCGCGGTGCCAGAAGATATCCTATGAAGGATCAAAGGTGGTAAAGTACCTGAAAATAAAATCCAACTAGAGCAAGTATGGGGGACATTGGGTTATTTGAGAAAGCACATTCCAGGCATTTCCATTATTGCCCGACCATTATACAATCTTTTAAGGAAAAGGAAGAGTTGGGAATGGTCACATAAGCATTCAGAAGCATTACAAACTTTAATAAACAAATTGATCCAGTATCAACAATTAAGTCTGTTGAACTCTACTGAGCCTATTTATGCAGAGTGGGCATTTGCAGAGAGCGGCACATATTGTGGATTGTTTCAAAAAGGGACAGTCGAACCTAAAAGACCAGTATTATTTACATTGATGACATTCTAAGATATCAAACGCCGCTACACAGAGTGGGAGAAAGGACTCCTTTTGTTGGTAAGGGCAGTGAAGGAGGCTGAGAAACTCCACACCACACAAAATATTATCACCTGTGGACCATTTCCATTATTAGCTGCAATTCTTAAAGGAATCTCGCCTCCCGAAGGCATTGCTCAAAACAAACTATTCGAAAATGGAATTCCTATCTGGAAGGAGTTAGTCATTTGATGCCATTATCTGAGGAGTCTATAACAAATGCCAAATTACAACAACCTGTTAATGTGGGTTTAATTGGATTGACCTTACCACCTAAACTGTCCCATGTTACTGAAGCACCAGCATTTACAACAGAATCAGAGCCGAAGGGGATGTGGTTCACCGCAGCTCCATCCCACGAGTGGCCATTTATGGTGTGAGTGATTGGGTATACCCTTCCCCACTCCCTCCTCTAGGGTCTCTGACCCTATTCTGATCTCCAGGGTCTCAGAACCAATTTCGATACATACATCTGGGGTCCCAGACTCAATGCCTGATATATCTAAGGGTTTTGTACCCATACTATGTACCCATACTATGTCTGCGACACAGTGATTTGTTTCTTAACTTTCTGTTGCAAAAAATTCATTGGTTATTCCCTTTATGAATTGTGTAATCAGAGCGCTCCTATCTGCTAGCTGTAAATAGCTGGACCCTGCAAATAGTATGACTGTTTGTTTGTATTTGTTTACCTAGGTTATTGTATAGTATTTGTTTATTCTTGTTATTGTTATCTGTTATTGTAAATCCATCCATTATCAGCAAAAATCCCTATCCCGACACTCCCAAACCTGTTTTAAATATTGTGACAGTTAATAAATTGTTCGTCGTGCCTTTCAACTGGTTTGGCCATGATCATTCAAACCATGACAGCAAATCAGACCCCATGGTCCCTATGCTTGGGAAGCTGAAGATTCCCCAGGAAAGACTCATCGTATCAGCACACAGTGCATCGTCACCAAATGCTAAAACTGTATACGTTATAACACATATATGTATGTATACGAGAAATAGTAACAAGTTAACATTTTGTTCTCTTATTGGATGTGTTTTCAATTTTTCCTCCACCACCATTTTCCGTTGCTTGCTTCAGTCAAAATGTTATTGTTAATGTTACTACTTGTTAATCTACTGAATGTTGATACCTCTCCCCTGTTTAATGAGGCAATGGCAGATGATCATCATGAAAATTTAATACTAGAAATGATTAAGGATTTTGGCCAACTGGTTAATCTTACAGAAATTACAGCCTGCTTACCTATACTATCATCTGCCAGCAGTCCCATTCCAGTGGGAATCATTCCTGTCAACATTAGTGAGTTAAGCGAGTATACTTGGAATACTTCTTATGGTACATACGTTTTGGAGTCACAAATATAATGCCGCTTTAAACGTTTCTCAACCTTACTATTATGAAGTAATCAATTATCCACCACCTCTAAACCGGGATAACGTGTGGACCAGCAAATGCAACAAGACCCGAAAAACCGCAAGTACTGTCTTGCAGACAACGAAATAAGTAGATTGTACCACTATATGATGGGGGCAGCCCACAGTAATCATATGGGGAAGGGCAGACCATTCTCTTAGATATACCTACCCAATCAATGCCATGTGGTGCATTGGGTCTTTTCCTGTAAAAAAAATATCCTCATTATGGACATGCCAAATACCACATAATTGTACTAACTGGAATACCTCCTGGTTAAAAATATTCCAGTTAGTCTTTTGGGCCTTAAAGGTAGCATGTGCCTATAACTGAGAATACATAGCAGTATGCTCAGATATTAGGGGATGCCAATCAGAATGGGTACTAAATTATACTTGTAACTTGTATTCCACTGATGCACCTGCAAACATGCTATGGGCATGCAGTGATGGGTCCCTATTTACCAAATTGCTCACAGACATCTCCGGGAAGGAATGCACCCTAGGGTGGTTAACTCTATGCCCAACCTGGAAATTAGGACCATTAAACCCAAACTCTAGGATCATGTCAAGAGAAATAATGATCCTGAAGGCTGGCATAAACCAGACTTTATTGCAAGACTAAAGTAGGGTTTAATTACTCTTTAAGGATAAGAATAATAGGAATAAGAGTCAACCATTCTGCTTGATTGTGAACTTGTTAGTGCACTTATCATCCAATCATCTTGACATCTTATAAGGCCTTATCACTGTGTCTATTATATTACACTTACATACATACATACATACATACACACACACACACACATATATACACACACACATAGATATAGATATAGATATATAGTTATCATACATCGTTACTTACTTTGCTTCTTGTTCTCCCTTCTTCTTAACTGCGGTTGCTTAATTGCTTGTTATTGTACTGTTAATTGTTTATATTTGTTATAAGACATAAGGTAGTTTGTACAGCTACAATAACTGTTAGGCGCTCCGATTATTTTGTGAACGTTTACCACCAGCAAACCCCGCTTGAAAGACACCCAAAAGAACCTGAAAGGTGGGCAGGGGTCAGTTTAATAAAAGTTAAATGATACCATGGCTCAGTTTTCCCTTGGGCACCGAGCGCCAGACAGCGCCAGACAAGAAAGCTTCTGCATGAACTGTTAAAACTCACAAGCAACATGAGATTTTAGAGCAGGAAAGCAAGACCACTTACACAGATTCCAACCGAAAGGTAGCAAGTGTGTAGACTTATTTCTCTAGCGAGGTACATTTGCTGCAAATATCATCTAATATAATTAAGAATATGTTTAACTCGCATTTCTTGTTCTCCTCTCAGATTCTGGAAAACAGTACCAGTAATCAAGGCAAATATGTGCCCAAATCAAAAAAAAGAAAAAGAAAAAGAAAAAGAAAAGCTCAGGCAGTCCATGGGCCATTTGCCTTGTTTGTTGTACACTAATGAAACTCCACAATTTCTAACGGAAGGATATGAAGGATCAGCAGGCTGAAACTGAGACACTTGCTGGAAAGAGTAAGTCTTGAAAGACATGTACTTTATCAAAAACTATTTCTGAAGTTCAAATCTGTTTGTTCCTTAATATGAGAATATTAATGACTATACAACATTGATTTCCTCGTTTGTATGTCTACTCTCATGAGGCTGAGAAGGTGTTATCCATTCACACGAGAAGCTTTTACATCACATTAATCATAGACACTGTACAGAAGAGAAATATGGATTAAACCTCAATACACTAACACATTTATTGAACAATATACTCAGTATACTATTTTCAGTATATTCCATCATCTAAAATTCTATTACAATTTTCTTTTCATGTTTTAACAAAAGATGTGTACATGTCCTGCTGTCTGCCTTAGGCAAAATAATGTAGAAGACCTATATGTTAAAGTATGCTATTCTTTCTGTGCAGTGCTTTCTTTTTGTTAATTTGCATGAGAACCACATCTGCCTTTGCACTTAAATTTTCTATCTTTTCTATTCACAATGCTGAGGACTGAAACACCATTATTTGACAAATAATCTCTAATACTGCATTTTCTTTCTGACACATAATGTTGAAAAGAAAGCAGAATCACAGACCTAGGTCAAGGACCAAAGGGAAGTTATATCTTCTACAAATTTAATTCTTACAACTAGGCTAAAGAATGAAATTCTATATTGCATCAGTACAGTCCTGTTTGTAATTTATTCTTCATGTTTCTCTGTGTAGTGCCTGACTCCTTCTACAGTAAAGCAAAATGAAGTGGGAATGTAAAGTCCTGCATGAAACTTTTATTTCATTCTCCCATGTAAAACAGGCCAGACCAGGAATTGCCATTTGTCCTTCTTTTCTGTAGAACCAACTTAAACCCTGTCTCTGACAATATATTTGTAAACAAAAATGCTCACACTGCTAAGAAGACATTTCATCACACCGATTTCTACCTATTTTGTCTGTGCTAAAAAACAGAATTTTGAGGAAATGTATGAACTACATCCTCCCTCGGGCATATAAATGAGGTCCCAGTACAGCTGGCCATGCCATTCAGCAGGAATTCAGCGCTGCTGCCCACGGTTTTGTAATCAACAATTAGTTGGGGATGACAGAGGATGTCTCAGGTTTCTACTACAAATGTGGCTCAAGAGGACTTTTGCCTACAGAAAGGCAGTGTCCCAGATCTACAGGCATTTAGAGTGACTGTCTTCCAGCTGGTATTTTCTTCAGTATGAGGATAGGGGAAAAGAGGTGGAGAAAGGGTGTTGTGCCCCAGGAAACCATAAAAGAGTACTTTTTCATCAAAAAATTACTGTTCTATATTGATCATCCTACAACTGAAAGGTGATGTCATTCTTATAGGTATTGCTCACGATGCATACATGGAGAAGCAACATCATCCTAGAGCTGATATCTAAAACAGATTAGATCAACTGCAGCCTAAAAGTATGTATCTTTCTTCACTGATTAAAAAGCACTGTTATTGTTCCTCAGACCTACACTGTAGAGTTCCCAGTAAAGTCAGTGACAAATCCCATCCTTTGAGTAAATATTTAAAAACCAGTATAAATAGAAAAGTCCTCATCCTCAATTTTTGGATGGTTTATTTTTTTGATAAAAAATGGGCTTTGATTTTTATCTTTTTCCATAAGAATATAAGAATGTGATTTGAAGTTGCAATGGAATGTTAAACTTAGGAGTTAATTTGCTAGAATTCTTACCTTCTTTTCTAGTACAACTTCATTTTGTGTGGATAGGAAGGTAGTTAACAAATTTATGGTATTCATCTTACAGTCTACATTTAGACTTTGATAATTCAGGCACAATTCACTTTAAAGTTAAGGAACTTTAAATTTAGGTATCTACAAATAAGGTGCCAGGCCACACTAGCTTTTATTATAGGCAATAGAGATCTAATGAGTATAGTCAAGGGAGCCCAGGGAGTGACTCAGCTCACCCTAAATAGGCTACTCATTTGAATAATCTGTAGGCTACAGTGAATATGCTGATTGGTTTTCCATTGACTATAATGTGAATATAGTCACCTAAAGTGAAAAAGAATATAGAGAAAAACAACCCTTAGCTTTACATGTAAAATCATGAGTTATGAGAAGAACATTATTACTTAGGAGAGAGACCTTGAGGCTGGAACTATAGTTCCATTACCATATCAGCTCTGTGCTCAATAGAAGATGTATTAAAAATGTTAGGAATTATTAGGGCAGGAATAGAGAAGGTAAAAGAAAACATCATTATGCCACTATATAAATCACATGTTTTCCCATAACTTGGATACAACAAAGGGAAAATGTAAAATCCTACACCTGGGGAGAAATAATCCCATGCACCAGTACAGGCTGGGGGCTGACTGGCTGGAAAGTAGCTTTGCAGAAAAGGACGCCAGGTCGACCAGGAGCCAGCAATGTCCCCTGGTGGCAAAGAAACGCAACAGAAAGAGCTGGGATTGTTTAGCCTGGAGAAGAGCAGGCTCACAGAGGATGTTATTAATGTGTATAAATACTTGATAGGAAGGTGTAAAAACAGAGGTAAACCGCTCTCAGTAATGCCAGTGAAAGGACAAGAAGCAATGGACACAAACTGAAGTACAAAGAACTCTACTTGAACATAAAAAACCTTTTCTTACTATGAGGGTGACTGAGCACTGGAACAGGTTGCCGGTAGAATTAGGGGGCATTAAATAAAGCTAGTAGGGGCCACAGTTAAAAGATACAAAAGCAAAGTGCTTCTTCACACCACAGGCTAGACCTGTGAACTTCTTCCTGGAATGACAGTGTCATGGTATCACAGAATAGCTGAGGTTGGAAGGGACCTCTGGAGATTGTCTAGTCCAATCCCCCTGTTCAAAGCACAAGTTTATACAGGGTTCAAGGGAAGACTAGGTAAGTACTTAAGAGATTCACTGATCTCTACTAAAGAGACAAACCACATAAGGCTCACAAAACCCCCTGAACTGAAAATAGTTGGGGAAAGAGTAGGAAACTTTATGATGAGAAGCATCCTATGTGATTGTACTGTTCTTAAAGAAATCAAACTGTAGCTACTGTTGGATACAGACTATTGGGCTAGATGGACTTTTGGAATGCAACATTAGAGATCCTTTGTTCTGACTTAATGTAGCAAGCCTGCCCGGAGACATTTAAATTAGGAGTCTTACTCTGAAACTGATTGAAATCTGAAACTTAATGCCACATTAAAAAGTTTTAACATCTGTTAGCTCTCTTTCATGGCAACTATTACTAAACTGCAAGAGAGGGTAGCAACACTAGTATGTACGAGTACTCAAGATAAACACTGTGATTGTTGAAAGATGCAACCCTTCAAAATGCTTCCTCGAAAGCAAAAGATATTCATCTGATATACTGTAAATATGCATGAAATACTGAGAACGTTTATGAAATGTAGTAATTTCAGCTTACATGCATTTATTGAAACCTCATAATACTGACTCAATTCTAAAATTGAGTAGAATAATGTCTGAGTGTAAAACCAGGATTTACCTCTCATTAAAAAAAACTAGAAGAATGTTCTGTGGTTTGATTTTAAACTTAACCCTGCATGACAAAAAATATGTGCTTTAGGTATATAAAGTTTTATAGCTTTATCACATTTTGTGATTACTACTGATTCAAGATTCTAGAAGAATTTCAAATATTTGAATCAAGACCCCAAAGTTGTTATTGTGTCATCTTCAAATGATAGTCATTCTTATTTTCTCAAAACAACTGAATTTAAATTTTGTTTTAGCTTAAAAGCAAAAGATTATACTAAATAAACAGGAAGGTCATCAACATAGCTGGTATTGTTAGAAGAAAAATCACTGAAAATTGGGCTCTGTTTAATACAGAAAAAACACTTCTTTAAAATATAAATGACACGAATTATCTAGGTTATAAATTAAAAATCATTCAGAATATTAAAAACAAGCAACAGTTCTATTAAATTATAAACTCAAGATCATTACTTAACATTTATATGTTGTACCTTATTTCTCTTTTCTTCTTCTGTCTTGTAATTTCTCCTAAAAACATAATCCTCACTAATTTTGTCAACAGGAGTAAACAGGTACTTATATTAATAGCACAGGATAACTTTTACTCTCTCTGGTGCATTTTTTCCCAGGTTTTCTAGCCTCGCCCAATGAGGCAATGAGGACACAAGAGTTTAAAATAGTATTTGAAACAAACTTCAGAAAATTTTGACAGTCACCAAACACTAATAATAATTGCCCATGTACCTTATAAAAGAGCAAAACACAGTAAAAGAACAAGGTTATAACAGCACAGCGACAAAATAAAAAAGGAAAACAATGTTCGTCAGTAATGCTGGTTTTCACATGGCAAATTATTCAATCTCTTTCAGATACTTTGAGATATTCCAGTACTTTCCACTATGTACAAACATATATTCAAAGAAATCTCCTATGATCCATCATTCTTTGGCTATTTAAGGCTTCTGACCAAATATGTACAATCTTATCGATTATATGCTTTTAGTATGGCAAAACTCCCTTAGAAGTAAGCTTCCACATTGTTTTTAATTAGTCTAGTACGCTTAGTAAGTATATCAATTCACAGTTACTATCTAAGTCCCTATTTAATTGCTACATTTATAGAAATTTAATAGTACTAACATTTTTTTTTAAATATATGTAATAATAAGGTACAAATATCTTGGCTAACTACACTCATCTGTGCAACATACAAATTTTGATTTGTGGCCAAAAGTGAAGCTCAAGGATAATACTTTTGTTAAAAAATAGCAGCCAGTTTCGAGGTGATGATAATCATTGCTGGTTGCATGGAACAATTTGATAGCTTACTTAAGTGGTATCACATCCAATTGAGTTCACATACTGCGTGTAATAAAACTGCTGCAAATTCTTAACAAATTACTGGGTATTAACTGCAGCAGTTATATGGCAATATTCTTACTAACCTGCAATGAAAAGTTCTTCCGGGTCCATCAACACATATACCTCCATTGTAGCAGAGAACTGAGTTCAGTGCAGGTTCACTGCAAACATCAATATCAACTTCACAAAATTCACCAGTGTATCCACTCAGGCAAGCACAAACAAATGCATTATCCAAATCTTGACAAGAACCTCCATTAATGCAAGGAACAGATTCACATTCCTGAGAAGATAAATTATAATACATTGACTATGCAGCTTTAAAGCACATTATTCAGTCATTCATACCTACAGCAACACAAGTAAGAAATCAAGGAGTTAGTCTGCAGATTAGAGAAACAGTGGTGGGCTTTCTTATTGCTTGATAAGAAAAGCCTCAAATTCGGGTCAACTTTTGTTTTTATCAAGATCATTTGATTGTTAGTCATACTCAGCCTTAAAAGTATGCTTGTTCCTACTTATTAATCCCCGACAAGTGCAAGTGTATTTTTTATGTAAGTAGTCTTACAGATATAAATATGTTTTCTACTCAGGATTCCTTTATTAAAATTTTAAAGCACATTCTTGAGCCATCACTTACATAATTCCACCTGTTTACCTAAGCTTTTATAATAGGGGCTACTACTCAGTGAAAAAGCTGCATTTGTAAGACAATTCTGGACTGAATAAATAAATAACTTACAGTAACTAATACATTCTCCTTTATCAAATAGTGCCTAATATATGATAACTTTCTGCTTATCAATTATTACATATCATTGCAAATAGAAACACGCAGACATTTTTATGCATGCACATAATAACAATTCACTCTAATAAAGCTAACGTGAAAGTAATCAAATTCATACCATGCAAACTAGCAGCAAATTAGTGTTTTGTTAATGTTACAGAATTTAATTAGTACAAAAATGAGGGTTTACTTCTGAGCATAGAAACCTAGTTTTTGCCTGTATCTTAAAGATTTTTTTTTTTTGCTACCACCCAAATAGTCTAGCAAAAATCAGTATTTTAAAAGTGAATTTATTCTCACACTTCCTTAACTTTAAAAGGGTTAATTCCTTAAGGATATCCAAGGGCACTTAGTAGATTTCCTGCAAGTACTGCAGTTGCTTTGACAGAATGCAAATTCAGATATCCACAGGGAATTATAAGAAAACAACATGTTTTCCTATCAGCTCTCCAGCTGGGTGTATGTAGGATGATTTATTAGAGAGCATTACATAAACTAATTGAATTACACATCCCATAGGAAGATGAGGATAGTTTTACAGACTGCCAAAAATCCTCTGTCTAGGGTCTAGAAGTCTTTTGCTATATTAATTAAACTTGCCGTGAAATATAAGACTTTCTTTTGTTTTGTTTTGTTTTAAAGACTCTCAATCCACAATTCAAACTTTCTGCCTTTTTTCTATTCCAGTAATTTCTCTCATCCAGTCTTCTTAATTTGCATTCACTTGTTTCCTTCTCTACTACTTCTATTCTTATAGCCTTTCTCATTAGCAGAATAAAATTAAAATCTCTCAAATCAATGGACAAAATCTCTACTAAAGTAATAAAAGAGCATAACAAATAATTGTGAATTATCAAAATCGTCAGAGTAGCAAGGGGTAAGTTCAAAGCTCAAACAAATGTTCAGACCTTTGCCTCAATATGCGATTACAATCATACCATGTTTCAAACAATGCAAAAACCTTCTTATTTTCTTACACATCTATGTGCATGCATACTGCTCCAGTAAAGTCTTACGAGACTGCGCTCAGTAACTGAAATTAGTTTTTAGAGCAACATAAAAAAGGATAGTTTTGTAGGAAAGAAATCACAGCAATTTCTGAACAGTGTATCTGGCTCACTGCAGTTAAAAAGTTCATTAAACAACAAGAAAAACGACATTCTGTTACCAGAGAAGTGACATGCAGCTCTGTTCTTAACTCAGGCAAGAGAATTGTTTCAGTGAAAAGACAGGCAACTGTGTTAAAAAACCCACAAATACAGTTATCCCAAACTAGACGAGCTGCCACAATTCCACAAAGTGCTGGAACTCACAGTCTAAAAGAAAAAGGACAAACCATTAGATGGCAAACTGCAGCAGCAACATAGCTGTGACCACCCCTGCCTAATTTAGATCCTACCAGGGACTGACTTTCCAGCTCAGCATTAGGGAATAGCTGGCTCTACAGCTAATTCCCAACCAGTTTGATTCTCTCACTCCATAAAGACAAGCACACCTAACTATCAATGCCATTTCAGTTTTGTCTTCCTTTTTATAGTGGGAGATTGAATCATAACTGTGACCTCTAACTATACAGTTCCTAAATCAAAGCAATGCTTGCAGGGATTCACACTCCTAGAAATATCCCCTCTCTTCTCAAGTACAGTAGGGAAAAAGAGTTTCTTGGTCATCCCAAGTGCCCAGTTCCCCACCTAATAAGATATCCTTTCACCTTTTCCTGTCTGAAATAGTAAAGTCAGATCCTGTCTTCACTAGATGAAACATACAATTAACTCTGAATAACTAAAAAACCTGAATATTACCAAACAATATATACAAAGACAGGTCATTTTAGTTTTTTCAAGATACAAATTGGTGAATGTATACATGGCACAATGACTCACTTAATTTTATGTCACTTTGTACTTTCTTTTTTTAAACGTTTGTTATATCTCAAATGCTATTGTGATCTCGAATTGAAAAATACATCATTTTTAAACTGCAAAGACAAAGCCTTGGTTTTACCAGTAATCTTTCCAAAGTTTTGCAACTAACTTATTCAAATAAAACAACTGAATGTCACCACCAGCAGTGCAATCAGTGGGTGCAGCACAGGCTTGTTCTCTTAGTAATTTACAATATTTGCTTTGCATGTACATGGTTTGCATACTGTAAATGCTTACAGTATCAACTCAGGCTACTGGATTCAATGTTTTTCACTTACAAATAAATAGAGGTGACTGCAGTTTTTGCCATTAGAATCAAATATCTGTCAATAGCAAAAAACAACCCTATTTGCAATACCTCACTGATCATGAGGCCAGACTCTCTTTTTTCCTTTTTTCCTTTCCTTTCTCCTGGAGCCCATTTTTGCCAGAAAGGAGATATGCAGTGTTCTTAGCCAAAAGAAGGTTCCATTATAGTCACTAGACACCATACTATTTCTCTGGCATCTTTATAACCACCGAAAATCTGTAGATTATGTTACGGTCAGTTCTTTAACTGCACTCCAGGTCTGAAGCCTGAAAGAAATTTGATTATCAATTCCAGCTGAAATCAAAGGGGGATAAACATCTTTAGGAACTGTACTTTAATCAGCGGTTTCAGATTATGAATGTTTCAAGGGCAGTTCTGGCTTAAGATGTTCTTAATTCCTTCCTCCCTGCTTTTTCCTGACTCCAAACCATGGTGCACTGTCTCCTAAGTTATGTCAGAATAACGGCTTAAAATAATTGTTAAAAAAGAAAGAAAAACAAAGAAACACATACTTTGTGCTTTCTTAAAGACAGTTTTATAATATGCTCTACAATTAGTTATGCAGGCTTAACTGGGAAACTAGCGTGGAGGGAAGAACTAGCTGAAGATGGGGACATGGGAGATACGTAAATCAGCAGTGACCCCGAGAAAGGACAGACTGAAATCATCAAAGTCTGACTGAAAGGTTTGAAATCTAGTTAAAGATATGGAAAAAGTAAAAACAGGGTATCATGAAAAAGAATCTGAAGAAGAATATATAGCTATTTTTAGCACAATCCTTTTAATAAGGCATTTTACAAAGTGGTTTGTTTTCAAAATATATTTTTTTTAACTTGAACTTGTGGCAGCAGGAGCAATTCTATGGAGAAATTTGTCCTTTGTTAGTGTGACATCACATCTGTTTTAAATAAATAGTCTTGTGAAGTAATAACGAGAAGAACATAATCAAGATGCATTGCCTTAGGTTCCAAATGCCACGCTAGACACCAATGCATTCAGCAAAGTAGGCAGAAATTTCCCTTTGTCAGATATAGTCTTTGCAAGGTTACTGGATGCATTGGCAGCATCTCATAGGTGGGATTTGGTAATTCTGACACAGACAGCAGATAAGATGCACATGAAAAGTTTCAACAGAAAGCGAAGAAGTAAGCATGAATGTACCAGGATCAAGAGCAGTTCTGTTCTGGAACAGAACTGTCAATGCATCTATCTCCATTGTCATGTACTCCAAGGTACAAGCTATGCACATAGACCAAGTGCCTCACTACATTACATTTGTTCCTGTTAAGATTTTGTGCAAATTCAGCATTTTGCTGGCAGTGAATGTTGAAAAACACAAAACTCACAAAACCCCAAAACTAAGACAAAAATCAAACTCCTCCCAAAGTCAAAAAACAACTTTTAATTCCTTGTGGTGGTTCACAGCAAAGACACTCCATTTAGAAAGCAGAAAGAGTGCCAAGATCTCAATATACCACATAGCAGCCATAACACTGAAAGACTGGAGAGCAGCAAAAGTGATGATAGCATCTTCCTCTTCCATTTTGTTTGATTCCTCAGGACTTTCTAGAAACAGTGACTCCTTTTTTGCTATTATTATCTCAGTTTTCATCTTTGATTGAAAATTTGATTTTCCTTCCTGTGAAATTGTATCTGAATTTTTTAAATAATTAAAATTCTTAAAATGATTAAAATTATTTTAACATTTCAAGATCTATTTATACAAAAGATTCAAAGTAAAAAAAAACTGATTATAGATGTATTTTTTTATTTAAATGAAGTTTTGCTTTTTATCAAAAAGAGGGAATTTTAAAGAGGATTAACTGAGAACATAAATACCATATGCAGTTCCACTAGCCTGCTGTAAATATATAAAAACTGTTCACTAATCTATATTTTGACATACTTGTATGTGGTGCATTTTATTATATGGTCTAATTAGTATCTGTTTCTGCAAATACTTACAATATAAAGCCCCAAACAGTTTGCCGTTTGATTTCTTTGTAGATAACTGTGAAGGGATTAACTGTAAGGAAGGAATTGAAGCAGAAAAAGGTAGTGGCCTTACACATCAATTCAAGGAGTAGAAGAAAGCATCCTGATATTTGAGAGAAAAGTGGATTCGAGGTGGAAATCACTGACTTGCAGAAGGTAGAACTAAACAGAGCTTTAAAACTTGGAGTTGAAAAGAGATACGAAAGGAATTCAACTAATAGAGATTCTGCAACAGAAAAGAAAGACTTTCAGGAGTCAGGGATTGAGGCCAAAATGAATGTCAGGTCAGAAATAGAGGTTTTTATGATGAACAGGAGTCATAGGGTTAAGGATATGGGTTAGAATTTAAAAAAAGAGGCAGAAAAGAAATTAATGCTGTAAATACATGCTTTTTAAACTGATTAATTCATGCATTAAAACAAGGTTTCATACATTAAAAATATGATGTGCTGTTTTTAATGTACCCTGAATCTAGATTTCTAAAATATCTAAATATATAGTATTACTTCATAAGAAATGTACAATTTAATGTGTTAATATGATTTTATAGGTTATGTAAAACAGCTATGGTTCAGTGCATTAGTGAGGAACATAATATATATGCATTTCAGTTCCTTTGAAAGATACTGTACCATGGTTTAATTTGTTTAATTTATCACAAGTGCAATCATCTGATGTAATGATGACTGCTATTAAGAGACCAAAAGACCCAGGTTTCCTTTGGTGAGATTAAAAAAACCACTTAGTTTAAACTGTGTGGTTTGCTAAGTTATGAACTTTTCAATTCACACAGGAGTTTAAAGTGCACTCTTCATTTCAGATAAATCTCCACAGTATTGCTGCCTTGTACAAATTTGAGATTTACATTAAGAATATACCGAGATGTTTTTAAAGATGAATGCTCCAGATGTCTATTCTACTGCGTATCAAACTTATAAATGAACTGTATTTTCCTTTGCTTCATTTTGTTCCATTTTTCTAGTTAGTAAAATTATTATTGTAATTAATATTTTTCATGTAAAATTTTCCATTAATATTTCCACATATCCATTTTGCATGATTCTTAACATCCCAAAATGTTGTTTCTTTTACTGGACCAAATACACAAGAAATATTTTGTGAAATGGATTGCAAGAATTTATTTTCACTTTTCAAAATGTTGTGGTTTTTCAAAGTCATTCAGAAGATAGTATTTTGCTTTGGAATTTTGGATTATGGACACAAGAAGAGAAAGATGCAAGTATTTTTTAGACAAGAATACAGAACATAATGATCTATTTGGCCGAGTATTGCGTCTCTCACAGCAGCAGAAGGAAAGCCTACTTAGGAAGACCATGTGAACCTGGACAATTGCTACAGTCTATTTCCCAGGCATACCCCCAGCATCCAGAATTGTAGCAGAGATGCTAAACAGCACTTTCCTGACTGGTCCATATATTATTCATTTATGAACCTGTTGTCCATGACTTTGTCCAATCATGTTGAACCTGCTGCGCGATTGACTGCCTGCCTCACTAGCCTTCTGCTGCAATGAGTTCCAGATGTTCTCTGCCTGCTGTGAAAGAAAGTACTTTTATCTCTTTCAAACCTTTCTCCTACTAGTTTCATCAAATGCCCCTAGCTCTTTTATTGCAGGATTTGATGAAGAATTTTGCTATTTTAGCTTGTCTACCACTTCCTTGATTTTCTAAACCTTAATTATATCCCCCTCCACCTTCTCCTCTCCAAACTGAATAGTTTCAGTCTTTTAAATCTCTCTTCATAAGGCAACTATATGACCCCTTGATCCCTTCGCTGTACCTTCTCTACCTGCCACATCCTTCTTGACGGTCCAGAACTGTGCACAGTACCCAAGATATGAACTCATTCAAGTTGTATATAGCAAGGAAATGATGCCCTCTGTCTACTCCCAGTACCCTTTCTGATGATGCCCAGTGTTTTTTCGCTGTTTTGGACCATGACTGCTCATTGTGCCAATGGTTTCAGAGAACTTAAAATGATCGCTCCAGAATTTCTTTCCTGATTTGTAATTGGCAGTTCTGAATTCAGCCGTAGGCATATTTTAGACTGTTTTTCCCTAGATGCATTATTTTACACTGAAGTTTATCTATCACCTTCTCACCTCCTTGCTCCATTTTGTGAGATCCTTCTGGCATTCCTCACCTTGGCACATCATTTGACTATTTGAAAGAGGTTAATATATTTCTCAAACTTGAGGATTTCATTGTTCACGTCCTCCTTTACCGTCCTGACAAAGAACAAAGCCATTCCCACCACTGATCCTGGGGGACCAGATTGATGGCCCTTCTCTTTCCTAATATGTGTCTATTAAGATCTACCCTTCACTTCACACCCTTTAACCAGCTTTCAGTCCAGAAGTGAATCTCTCCTCTAATGCCATGGCAACTTAGTTTCTTTCAAAGCATTTTTGTTCAGCCTTATTAAAAGCTTTTTGAAAATCCAAATATATTACACCCACATGATTCCCTTTATCCACGTTTACTGACAAACTCAAAGAACTCCAGCAAGATAGTGAAGCAGGATTTACCTTTGCAGAAGCCATGCTGACTCTTTCTCAACAGAATGTGTTTATGCATATGCTGCCTGATCTCAGACTTCACCATCTACAGAGACATGGTGGGATAGCTCACATGACTGCAATGCAGTCATGGATGGCTATGTGCTCTTTAAGAAGGACAGGCCAGGAAGGTGAGGTGGTGGAGTTGCCCTTTATGTGAGGGAGCAACTACAATGTATGGAGCTCTGCCTCGGGGTGCATGAAGAGCAAGTTGAGAGCTTATGGGTAAGGATTAAAGGGCAGGCTAACATGGGTGACATGGTTGTGGAGGTTTACAACAGGCCACCTGTCCAGGAAGAGGAAGTCGATGAGGCCTTCTACAGACAGCTGGAAGTAGCCTTACAATCATAGGCCCTGGTTCTCATGGGGGACTTCAACCACCCTGACATCTGTTGGGAAGAGAGCACAGCTAGTTCCGGCAGAGCACTGATGGTAACTTCTTGACCCAGGTGGTGGAGAAGCCAACGAGGAGAGGTGTGCTGCTAGATCTTGCACTAACAAACAAAGAAGGTCGGGTTGGAGATGTGAAGGTTGGGGGCAGCCTGGGCTGCAGTGACCATGAGATGGTGGAGTTCAGGATCCTACGAGGAGGGAGCAGGGCAATGAGTAGGATTGCAACGCTGGACTTCAGGAGAGCTGACCTGGGCCTCTTCAGGGACCTACTTAGGGGAATCTCATGGGGTAGGGCCCTGGAAGGAAGAGGGGTCCAAGAAAGCTGGTTGATATTCAAGCATCACCTCCTCCAGGCTCAAGAGCAGTGCATCCCTCTGAGGAAGAAGCCCAGCAAAGCGGGCAGAAGACCTGCCTGGATGAGCAAGGAGCTCCTGGCAAAGCTCAAAAAAAAAAAAAGAAGAAAGTATACAGAGTGTGGAAAAGGGGACAGGCCACTTGGGAGGAAAACAGGGACGTTGTCAGAGTGTGCAGGGATGCGACAAGGAAGGCTAAGGCCCAGTTGGAATTAAATCTGACAAGGGATGTCAAGGACAACAAGAAGGCCTTCTTCAAATACATCAATAGCAAAAGGAAGACTAGGGAAAACTTGGGCCCGCTGCTAAATGGGGTGGGTGCCCTGGTAAGGAAGGATGCAGAGAAGGCAGAGTTGCTGAATGCCTTCTTTGCTTCAGTCTTTTCTGCTAAAGGCCAGTCCTCAGGAATTCCAGACCCTGGAGACAAGAGAGGAAGGCTGGAGAAAGGAAGACTCTTCCTTGGTTGAGGAGGATCAGGTTAGAGAGCATTTATCCAAACTCGACATCCACAAATCCCATGTGCCCTGATGGGATGCACTCATGAGTGCTGAGGGAGCTGGCAGATGTTATTGCTAGGCCACTCTCTGTCATCTTTGAAAGGTCCTGGAGATCAGGAGAGGTGCGTGAGGACTGGAAGAAAGCCAGTGTCACCCCAGTCTTCCAAAAGGGCAAGAAGGAGGAGCCAGGAAACCACAGGCCTGTCAGCCTCACCTCCAGCCCTGGAAAGGGGATGGAACAGCTTGTCCTGGAGGTCCTAACTCAGCAGGTGGAGGACAAGAAAGTGATCAGCAGTAGTCAGCATGGATCCACCAAAGGGAAATCATGCTTGACCAATGTGATAGCCTTCTCTGATGGAATGAGTGGCTGGGTAGATGAGGGGAGAGCAGTGGATGTTGTCTCCCTGAACTTCAGCAAGGCTTTTGACAATGTCTCCCATAACCAGGGCCAGCTCAGGAAGTGTGGGTGGGATGAGTGGACAGTGAAGTGGATTGAGAACTGGCTGGATGGCAGGGCTCAGAGGGTTGTGTGGTCAGTGGTGCAGGGTCTAGTTGGAGGCCTGTAGCAAGCAGCATCCCCCAGGGGTCAGTCCTGGGCCCAGTCTTGTTCAATGTATCCATCGATGACCCGGATGAAGGCACAGAGTGCACCCTCAGCAAGTTTGCTGATGATGCTAAGCTGGGGGGAGTGGCTGACACACCAGAAGGCTGTGCTGCCATTAAAGAGGGACCTGGACAGGCTGGAGAGATGGGCAAAGAGGAACCTCCTGAAGTTCAACAAAGGCTAGTACAGGGTCCTGCACCAAAGGAACAATAACTCCAGGCACCAGGACAGGCTGGGGGTTGACCTGCTGGAAAGCAGCTCTGCCGAGAAGGACCTGGGAGTCCTGGTGGACAACAAGTTAAGCATGAGGCAACAATGTGCGCTCTTGTGGCCAAGAAGGCCAATGGGATGCTGGGGTGCATTAGGCAGAGTGTTGCCAGCAGGTGGAGGGAGGTGATCCTCCCCCTCTCCTCAGCCCTGGTGAGGCCACCTCTGGAGTACTGTGTCCAATTGTGGGCTCCCCAGTCCAAGAGAGACATGCCACTACTGGAGAGAGTCCAGCGGAGGGCTCCAAAGACGATGAGGGGCCTGGAGCATCTCTCATATGAGGAAAGGCTGAGAGAGGTGGGGCTGTTGAGCCTGGAGAAGAGAAGACTGAGAGGGGATCTCATTGATATGTGTAAATATCTGAAGGGAGGGTGTCAAGAGGATGGGGCCAGACTCTTCTCCGTGCTGCCTAGGGACAGGACAAGAGGCAATGGGCGGAAACTGAACCACAGGCCACAGAACCATCTGAACATGAGGAAAAACTTCTTTCCTGTGAGGGTGAGTGAGCACTGGCACAGGCTGCCCGGAGAGGTGGTGGAGTCTCCTTCCCTGGAGATATTTAAAACCCATCTGGATGCGATCCTGTGCAATGTGTTCTAGATGACCCTGCCATTCTGTGATTCTGTGTATCTGTGTTCTTACCAGAGACAGAAGTCAGTCTCACTGAGTCAGACATCTTGTAGTTCCCAGGGTCCCCTCGAGAGACCTTTTTGGAGATGGGAATTAGAGTGGCAGTCTACTGGGTCTCTATTTGTAATAACGGGTTATACATCTTGACCAGAACCAACAATTTCAATTTTACTTTTGACTTCCTTCAGAACTATTGGGCTAATACCATCTGGTCATGGGGACTCATAAACATCCAGCTTATGTATTCAGCCTAATACTTCCTGTGTATTTACTTCAGATTGAGCTCGCTGCTCCAAACCTGTCAGGTGTGGGATTCTCCCCAGCATCTTCAGCAGTAAGGACTGAAAGCTACATGGATGTCCTGGACTTCAGTTTCCTGCCTAGTCTGAGTTTAACCTCAAGAACGTGCCTTCTACACTTTCCTGTACTATCGGTCTCAACACAGGCCACAATTGTCAGTTCCTTTCCAGTACACTCACATAGTCTGTCTAGATCACATTGCGAGATCCACTACTTTCGCAGATGGAAAGCAAATTACTTTGCATCCAAGGCTTCTTGGATGTCAGAAGCCTAGTTTCCTATGTACCTAATAATTGAATAGTCCTACATTTTACAGTCTCTTGGGCTGCAGGAGATCCTTGGTGCAAGAGAATACTGTGATAACAGTTGATAGATGTTTCTTATATAAGAGATCACAAACCTGCTGATCAGCAAAACGTCCTCCTCCCTAAGGTTTTTGTACTCTGTAGTAGCAGAGGGCTTGCCACCGTGGAGATTCTTGTAGGTCTCATCCATTTACCTATTTCTTTATTACTCTCTACTACTCTAATCTCTGTTCTCTATTTCTTTATCACTTCCCCATTTACTAGAACACTCCAGTTCAGCCATTCTCACTTTAAGAGGAGAAAAACTCCTCGGTGTCAAGAGCTCCTTGCACTGTTACATACATTAAACCTGCCCCATGGGTGGGTAGTTATGCATGTTGTACTTTGTGCAATACAGTGGGTAGCTCCCTCCCTCCCTGCTCTTGGATTAATCTAGCTGCATCTTGAACTTAAAACTACGTTGGTTTTTGGAAATGTATATTAGTTTAGCTTCTCCTTTGAAGAAACTACTTACCCTGCTCAGCTCTTTTTAAACTAGTTAGTGATAGGTAGGAAATATTCAAGATTGTAAAGAAGTCCCACACATGCACACACAACATGATCATGCTTATCCGAGGCTCTTTGTTCCCTCACCAGTGCACACTTCCAAAGCAACAGTTCATGCATGCTATACATGCATATGCTATATATACAGAGAAATCTGGGGACGGGAGCCAACTCACTCTGGCTTATCTATTACAGTTGGTTAAAACCCAGTCATCACAGTGAATGGAGTCTAGAGAGCAACTCAGCAGATGTCTATTTGAGAATCAGGTAAATAGTTCTCTATATTTCATTGAATATTCATCACATTTTCATTGACCTATAATGGGTGCATAGACAACTAGTTTTCACAGGTCACCTCAAGTTAGGCAAGCTAAATCCTACAGTTTTTTCAAATTCCAAATCTCAGAAAATGAATTACATAGCTGCTGAGTTGCTTGTCTTTTGGGCATCACAATATTGTGCTGTTACTCCACTTGTCCATCAGCTGTTCTAACTGAACAATCTCTTCTACTCCCAGATTGTCTGATTGCAGCCTTCTAACAAGCTAAATATCCTATAGTATAAAGACTCAAAATGGTTTTTGTTACCTTTTTTGACAGAATGAGATGACCTCAACTAAGCATGGAAGAAGAACCACTACTACTGACTTGTCACCAGCCATAACAAAAGAAAAAGCCCAAATAAATGGGAAATAACATTTATTACTAATATTCTACTGACCGTACTAGCAATCTGTGTTTACGCATATCACAAAGGATCAATTTTCCTTTCACCCTCCAAATTCAAAAATAGCAGATTGTCAAAAGAAACCACGTTTATTATAACTAATTCATATAGTGTGTATGACTCTTCTTTTACTCTTTCTTGCATAAATATGAAATTTGTATTTGAAAACCCATGAAAACTAGAGTAGAGAGGCAAGTCCCTACATCCACAGTCCATATTAGATCTGCAGAAGTTACAGTTCTAAAAACAATCACAGAGCATCAGCCTAGCATTATTATCCAGATGTGAACACCCCTACACATTCATGAAGCATTGCTGATTTCTGCAAGAGCTGCATAGGCATGATATGTATGTCGAGTGGGATGAATGCAGTATCGCAGCCTTTAAAAATATGACGCCTGCAGCATAGTCTAATCTGGGAAGCACATTGCATGCAAATAGAACGAATTTTAAAAAATGAAGCCATCCTTCTGATAGACTTATCTATCAAATGTATATGTATATTGTTTCTTTCTATGAATTTCTAATCTATGCATTTTCAAACACATTGGTATGAAACGTGGTTATCTTTTGAATATGATTTCATGCAGTTTTCTACAGGTTATTTAATTTTTCATTCTCTCATAATGGAGGAAAGTGTAAGTCACTGATGTTGCCAGATAAAATATTACCAAGCGGTATTCTACATTAGCATTGGCAACAGCTGATAATCATATAGATCTGCAATATTATATCATGATGCACACTCCGTTGATTTGAATTACTTATTTTCTGACTTCTTCTTTCTCTAAAGGGAAGTTGGAGGATAATGTTCCAACTAGATTTACTCCTTGTGTGAAACTGCCATGCATTTTCAACAGAAAAGTTATAGATCATGCTTCCTTTATGTAACATGAGGCATTTTTAGTTATCTAGTACTTTTAGCTGTATATCAAAATCCAGGAATGCCCTCTACATGCAGAAGTTAAAAAGAAAGTCACATAACATTTTGGTACTTGTTCCTGACAACTGAGAAGCACAATACTAGAAGTCAAATAACCCAAAAGGAGGCAGATTTCAAGCCACGCCTTCTCATGAGACCAAACTCATTTAAAAGGACCAAATCTCAAGATCTGAAAGGTCTCTCTTGAAATATGTTTGGCACAAAACTTGAAATAGTCTAAAAAGCCTAAACCAATTCCATGCTCTCCCGCAAACGTAGCCAATTTTCTAAGAGGAGTTCATTGCTGTGCCAGGTACAGTTATCTTCTAGAAGCTGGTTTGCTGACCATGGGAATCTTTATGACATAGACTCAAATATCCAACATCCCTTCCTATCCATGGCCATTCCCCATGGTAATGCAAAAATGTTCTTGAACTTAAGAGGAGGGAGTGGGCAGTGTATTTTTTATGCCATAGTTTTATCCCACAGAATTCCACAGTTACCTGGAACTTGAAACTTTAAACATGAGTCATGCCTATTTTCAGAGCAGAATACTGCATCCTGAGGTATAGTATTCAAATATGCAGTTAAGCTATAGCAAATGAAGCTTGCAGTGTAAACGAGGTAGTTATATCATCCATGCTAAACTGAAGGATAAATGATTTTTCAGGGGACGTTGGCTTAGTTTTCTGTGTATTTTCAGATTTTTCACTCACAGTTCACCTTTAAAGATCTTCAGATATTTCCTTAATACTCTTTCTAATGCAGTTTCATGCTACTAAATAATCATGAGCTTTTCACAATGGATTTCAAACAACTGAATTCCTGTCATGCATTTTCAACAAACCGAAGCATCCAGTAGTTACTTAGACAAAAAATGAGTTTGAAGTGGCACATTACTCTTTCCCCTATAATTAAAATAAAACTTGAAGACATACATCAATATTTATCTCACATCTTGAGCTGGTCCAACCTGATTCACAGGAGCATTGATATCCATCAATGAGATCGATACATCTGAAATACAAAATAGCAATATTCAGATGATGCTGTGTACTTCTGCATTTAGCATTACTTGTATCATTCAGTGCATTTCAAAATAGTGGTCTGATGTAATCTACTGAAATCCACAGAATTTTTTAATTAGCATTTAGAATGGTTTTGAGATGTGTATATTATAGATACTGAGCAGTTTTATAAGGATACTGATTCTCGCATTAAAAGACACCTTCCTATTTCAACCTGTTGGTCTGTAGTAGCTAAAGACTTGCTTTTAAGTATATTAAAGTCTAATTAATCCACATTTACTGAAAACTGCTTTATGCTAATGAACACTAAAATGAATGAAAGAGGAACTGAGATAATAACACTATATTACATCAGCTTAAACAGGCAACATCTGTCAACTTTGTGCATATACTCTTGCTTTATGGAAGAACATAACTAAAACTATATTAATCAACCTTCCTATGTCATTAAATCTTAAATGTTACTAGTTAGTACACTATCTTGCAGATAATAATAGTTAAATAAAAATAGCCACCTTCCATGAAGACAAGGGTCTGGCAAGCATTCATTAACATTTATCTCGCACTTTGTTCCAACAAAACCTCTCCTACAGTGACACTTGTAGGAATTGATATCATCAATGCAACTTCCATTGTTGAGGCAAGGAGTAGATGTACATTCATCTATATTTACTTCACATCTATCACCTGTGTGAAAAACAGAGCAGTTACAAGTAAACTTTCAAGCTACCTGAAGGTTTATCCATTCCTAATATAAATTTCAGATAATCTGATTTTATTTACCTACATTGTTCATATAATTCATTATACTCATCAATAAGAATATCCTATTGGAATTCTCTATATATGCAAACACCAAAAAATTGGTTTATTGCAATGTATCACACTAAGAACATCTGTAAATGTAACAAGTGAAGAAGGGACTTGGCTTTGAGGGTCAACTTGGAAGCAGAACAGCTCAAAAGAGAAAATGAAAGTTCAAGAGGATTTTTTGGTGTAGTTATTACAAAGATGAATAGCCTAGGTTTCCTATGAGAGGCATATAGAATTAAAATGATACATGTCTTGGTGGTGAACTAACTGGAATACTTACTTTCTCAAAATGAAATTAAAATGTAGGAGCTTTAAGTAAATGATGCAAGATAGAAAATACTTTGAATTCTTTATGAAGACATCAATTATGAGAGTTATAGTGGTGTACGTTTCTGCTTGTAATTTTCCTGCAAATTAATGCCACACATTTTGGATCTAAACATCTCCAAGTACTTTACAAAATACTAATTGACAACAAACACTTATATAGGGATAACATAAGATCATTATCCTGATTTTGCAGGTGTGTGGGACAAGGAAGGTATGGAGGAGAAAAAAAGAATGCATAAGACACAAGGTCTTCCTATGGAGCAAAGAGCCCAGCAACCAGAAGTTACAACTATTCCTCTGGCTCTGCATTTCACAGTAAATGTGAAAGGCATTTCTTGTCTCTATGTAATGAGGTATTTGCTTAAATACCTCATTCTCAACTGAAAAGAACCACATTTACTGTATATGCAGATATGAATGGGAAACATAAAGTTCCTATAGCCTTTTCTCATTGCTATGCACCCAAGTACTAGCACCTTTTGAGGAAAGGAATTCATAGTAAGGAAGAAATTCCTAAACCTTCTTCTAGTTCATGTATATAGTTCATGTGGCAAAGATCAAAACCAAGAGCTTGCAGTAAATCTATTAACAGAGCTAGTATTAATGCAAGATCATGGTGAATGTTTTTATATAAAGAAGTACAGTGTAATATTAACATTAATATGAATGTTGTGTCTTTACCAATATTGTAAAGGTTTGAAGAAACTGCTTTTTTCACAGTGTTGTTTTAGTTTCCTAATTGAGGCATAGAGAAAAAAACAACAGCTTGGACTCTAATTTGACATCTGTGGCCACAGACCCAGCAGCCCTAGAGTGCTGGTGCTGGGCTGCAATGGAAAGCGTTGAGGAAACTGAACTAACAGGTACCCCCAGGAAAGTGAGCTCTCTGAGAGGGGCTGCCGTATGAATCTATGTTTGACCAAATCTTGGTGCAGTGGTATTTGTGATATGCTAAGTCACATATTGGTGCAAGTTAAAAAGCAGGTCTGAAACCTGTTCTTCCCCCTCCCATGCATGCATTCAGCAAACAACAGCTCTGAACATTCCTGTTCCTTGGATGCTCCCACTCATTTACAGTGTCACATTCTCTGGAACAGCGGTGTCTTATTTGATCTCCCTATGTATAAGAACTTAAACCACTCAGAAATAGGTCTTTTGTGAGCATGTTGCCAAAATCTAAATTCAAGAACAGAGCAGCCAAGTTCATCTGTTCTGTTATAGAATATGTAATATAAAAGAGGTATTTTTCCTTCTAAGTCAGTGCTAGGAAAGAAAATATAGGCTTCAACATATGGTCTTCTTGATCTACTCTTATCAAGTAATGCTTCAAAAGCATTGTCAGAGTGGCAGTATTAGAGAGTCATATATCTTGAGTTTACCTTACTTGCAACTCTGAAGTTTGTTTTTTGGTAAATGAGATATTCTGATCCTTGTTAATAAATTGGCTGCATTGTCACTCAGTCATGTTTGCATTCCTGATCTTTTGAAAGCTGCTTATCTGAACTGGTATTAGCTTCCTATGCAAACAAGTAAGTTTGCTCTTATAAGAAGTCTTAATGAGGTTTAAATTTACTAAAAAGTAGTGAGAGAACATACAAATGAAGTGGGTAGCATTTATGTATGTGGATTGTTGGTGGGAGTTTTACTATGTACACTCACTAAAATATAGGATTTATTTTTTAACACTCATTTTTCCAGTTAATCATAATTTTACTTAGGAGGTTCAGGTCTGTGTTTTACAAGTCAAAGGTTCTAAGTTCAAGTGTAGTAATTTGCTTTTGCTAATAACATATTTAAAAGCAATAATCATTATAAAAATAGTTTTAGTGTTCTTATGGATTTTTAAGGTAGACATTTATGATCCAAAAAAAGCTAATCCTATTATACTTTGGGTCAGTGCCTGTCATTTTTATTGTAGCTTATCAGTGTAAATAATTTGCTTCATAAATAATCTATTGGTAATTCATTTCTGCTGCTACCTTTCATTGCTTCTGTTGTCTATCCTCTTCTTAGATCTAATACATTCACTGGAGGAAATAAAGCTGACATGAAATTATGTTACGGCTTAAAAAAATATCTTTGGCTAATAAGATATTTAAAGATTACTTCAGCAATATACTTGTAGCACATTTCAGAATCACTGAATGAAATTTGATTTTCTGTAATCAACCAATTAGAAGCTTGCCTGAAATTGCCTTAGTGGTTGCAGCCTTTCATTTGAGGTGGTTGACACATACTGATATGTTGAAGCTGGAAGATAGATTAAGGGTTAAAGTAATGACTGACAACTAGTCCATATTCACATATGCTTCCACTGCTGCACAATTTATTCAGAAAGGAAAACTCATAGTTCCTTTAGATGATTAACAACTTGTAATTAAATAAACAGATTCTGCTATACATTCCTGATCGGCCCTTATTTATGCTTCACTGATCTACTACTACAGTGATATTGAATTAATTTTTGCCTGAATAGCTCAATGAATGCAATGGAAATGCAGTGAAAGCCCACTACTTGATTGTGGGGAAGAAGACTGAGCGCATAAATTTAATGTGTCACCAAGTGATTACAAAAATCATGTTTTGAAAAACAAGAAGTATTGGGAAAAACATATTTTATATCTTCTCTTTCATTCTTAGAAAAAAGCTTACAGTTATAACCTTACACAAAGTTTAAGAAAAAACAGAAATCATTCCAGCATCTCTTTTCTTAAACAATATTTACATACTGCAGAAATATCAAATTGTGGAAGAATATTCAACATGTATATTATATATTTTCCTCTTCTGTAACTTGTTTGGAGATTTAACCTAGATATGACTTAATGGATTTAATACTGACAATAAAATATAATATATCCATAAAATGCTATAGAATTTGAATCAAATCTGCTACAGCTCTTGAGTAAAAAGTAGTTGAGATAAGAGATGACTTCCAATGAATGGCATAAAACGCTATTTTGTTGAGTAGGAAAAAATAAAAATAATCTTAGTAAAATTCTGATTAAAGTACCAAATTAAAAGGATTTATATCTACTAGTCTACATTAATGCAAATAAATGGTTCTCTCCTGTGTGGTCTCTTGTCTTATGTAAAGGCCTGCACACCTCCTCCTGGACAATCAAGTAAAAGATTCATAACAAATTAATGAAAAAAAATGCCCTCAGAATAATAATATAAATTGAAGAAAAATGGTATTTTAGTATTCTAGACTTGGTATGTTTGTACAAGATGTAAAAAACCTGTAAAATTATTTTTCTATATATATGTAATCTTGTTGAACTGACAGTTGGTAGAAGGTATCTGCCTATTCCTAAGCTTCTTTGTGGCAACAAAGCAAGGATAGTAGAATTCAGTTAATAATGTGTTAGGGACATCAGAGGGTAATACATCCTGTCAAATTTTAACCATTTAAAAATTAAACAGTAGTTTAAGTTAGGTGTCTAACTCCCTCTATAATGGGTGAAGAGAGAAGCAGCTTCAAAGGGTAACCTGCATAATCTATCTCAGACACCGTACTCTGAATGCCCTGGTGTTGGTAATGACTGCAGAGGAAAACTGAATGAGTAATTTAGAGTAGCTGCTTAGTTATCAGACAGCTAAGATTAGGGGAAATTAAACCTGCTCTTACTATCAGTTGTAAACATAATTATCAATGTAATTCAGCCTACTCCACATTTTCTAAGTCCACAGTTTCCTTTTTGTGGTGTACATGACAGTTTTTAGAGTAGCAATAAAAGTCCTTAAATAATGCTTCCTTAAATAACGTTTCTCTCGTCAGCTTCAGTTCTCCCACTGTTTAGAGTCTGGCAGGAGCTTCACAGTAGCCTTCTTTCATTTCTGCCCAAATACCATATACGATATGATATACTGTAGATCACCTTGAAAGGTGATCTTTGCTTAGGAGAATGCTAGGTCATAACAGGTCTTTACTCCCCAGGTGGATTTGAAAAGTTTCTGCCCAGGAATCAGAATTCACAAAGTGTCCCAAGGGTCCCTGAAGTAATGTTCAAGCAAGGAATAACATGGGGCATGGCCTGACCAAGTTACAAATACTTTCAACTGTGTTTCTTTTCATTTCTTTGGAATTCAACCATGTGACTACCTTTTTGTCTTAGTGACTGTTTCCACACTAGAGAGTTATAACGAGAATAAGTTTCCAAAACAATCTGGAGAGATAAAAAAAATTCATTTCAAAATCATTACTTACAGAAAAGGATGTAAATATTCTGAAGTGTTAAATAAGCTGAACTATACCAAAATTAAAACACAAATAAGGGATTTTATTGTGGTAAAATAATAACTTGGCAATAGCTATTGCCCTATTCATTTTGCTCTTGAGTTATGTTGCTGTCTGGCACTTACAACCCAGGGGAAAAATCCAGCTTACTCATAAGTAGCAAAAAATAGTCAGACAAAAATTGATGATTAAATGCTAGTAATGAAAATCTGGCTGCTAGCCAAAAATGCCAAAATTGTACTCTCTGATTAATTTCAGTACTGTAGGAAAAGGATTGAGAAGCTAGAGCAGTGCAGCTCTGTGCTTAGGTTTCTGTAGAAAATCAGTAACATGAAATGTAAAGTAAGATTGCATTCTACCAAGAAAGACTGAATCTCTTGGAAAGAATAGAAATGTCTTGTAATAGTATCTCCATATTCTGCCTTTATTTGGAAAGCTTCATCAATATTAACAGGCAAAATGGACTTTCATAGTCCTGCTAGCGCTAAATATTTCAGAAGTCTGTAGGGAGTATACATCTATATTGTCATTTCTATCCTGAAAGGATTTTGGGAGATTTGATGTGAATAAAGCCTAAAATCATTACAATAATGATTGATACAATAGACTGAAAGATGAAAATCAACAGAAGTAATACAGGAAAAATAAATAAATTAGAGAGAACTAAAAATTTCATTTTGAATTGTTAATTCAACAAAATAGCTTGCTAAATATTAGGTGCTAGTTTAAATGTTCTTGCTAACATGGACTAATTTAAAATATTTTTATAGAGTTTTTACAGAAAAAATCAGTTTCACATTCTAAAATCACTCTTCAAATCCAGTGCACATATTCTAATACCCTCTGAACAAATTGGGCCAAATATGCTGGCATTAATCCCTGGCTTCACTGGATGAATCCCTTCCAGCGTGAATAAACATTTCTATTTAAATTATTTCCAAGAGAAAAATGTACTCAATTTGTAATTTGTCACATTGCAGACACAAAAAAGGTTGGTAAATATTTATGACTGTAACCAATACAGTCTGTCATCCTCTGCCAGTGTGACTGTCATTTAACTTGAAACCTGCCTTCTTTTGTACTCTTCTAAATGTTGACATGAAAATATAAAACCTTTTAAATAAAAACTGCCTTTCTCTAGTATAAACATCATAATACCCCTGAATATTTCTTCTGAGAGATAAGACTGTAATACCATAGAGCTAGCACTTGCCTTAAAAAACCATCGTCCCTAAGCTCTGTTTCGCGGTTCTGACTGTGCCAGGTATGCTCAGGTGCACTGGGCTGCAGCCACCTGTTAGAGCTCTGCTTTACAGATTGCATTTATCATGCTATAAAATAATGCCTCCACTCACCAAAAAAGGAAGAAAATTAGCCCCAAAAATATCAAAGTTGATTGATTACTGGCATTTATGGTGACCTGGAGGTAAGGAAATGGCAAAGATGTCAGAGTGCAGATGTTAAAAGTCAGAACATGGGGTAATAATGGTAATAAGATGAAAAGGAGATAGCTATCCTACCCCTTCACATCATCCATTCACAGGAAGAATCAGTCATCCTCCTATATAAAATATTATTAAATAAAACTCAGCAGTCTCTCTCCGATGCCTTCTTATCCTCGATCTACTTTATTAACTGGAAGTGCCTTACCCCTTCTTCTTCCTTGGAACTCGTTTGCACAATTCCTCAGCTCTGTCCTAATCTAGAGATGGTCACACCTCTTTCCATCAAGATTTTCAGCTTTTCTTTTCACATACTGTAAGTCCACATAAGAACTTATCCTTGTCTTTGAGGATTTTTCTCATCAACTCCATATCCAAACTACAGTCTGTCTCTCCTCTGATCACCAGGCACTAATTCTTAGTCCTCCCTTGAAAAATGATTTCATTTTTGCATTCCTTGCCTCAGAAAACACATCCCCTCAACAGCCAACTGTAGTCTATGCAACATATATAATGATTTTGTATTCCACTCAAAACCATTCAGCTATTCAGCTTCATTAAGATGCTTTTTTTGTTTCTTTACATTGCAGGCATGTAAGTTGCAAAGTTTCACTTCTTAAGTTTAGCTTTTTTCCTTTTATTTTGTTTGGCAAATCTCTTTCTTACACTTTGACACTAGCCAGATAGTAAATAACCATCTTATATTTTGATTTTTTTAAGAAAAAAATTTCTGTGATAATCTCTAGATCCTCCCTCTTGGTAAATATCCTTGACATTTTCATGACATTTTATTCTCAGATGTTTTTGTGACTATATGTGTCACATTGCTGATTTTTGAAACCACAGTATATATTGTTTTGTTTTCTTCATAGAAATACTACATAGATAGATAGATAAATAGATAGTAAATACCAAATTTAAAGTTATATGATAGCGCTGAAGACTGAGGAGGATGCTAATTTATAGACCTCTTCAGTTCTTTTGATGAGACTATGTAAAGGTTTGGTGCTACGTGTTTCAAGAGATTAAAAATTTAGGATATTAATTTATGATAAATGGATACATTTTAGTATGAGAAACAGAGAAGGAGGAAGAACCACAGGATTTTGTGCAAGAATAAAGGCAAAGACTTACTACTAGAAAAACAAATACTTGATAAGAAACAATTTCTTGCTGAGGGTATAGCTGGAGAGTGAAAAGAATAGTAAATTAGCACAGTATACTAATTTTAGTATAGTTCTGAAAAAATATGTGGGTACTTCTATGGTGACTGCAAATCTTATACGCAGATGAGAAGAGCAAGAACTGACAGTAAAGGAAAAATGTTCTCTTTTCAGAATTGCTCAGAAACACCTAGCTCTGCTCTTGTTGAACTCAATTTTAACATCAACTGTTATGATAAGACCTTTGACAAACACTTGTAAACATTCCCTTATATGCAATAATACATAGATATTGACTAAAAGACAAATTAATAGAGTTATAATATGGACAGAAATGAAGGACACAAATGCATATCCTATAATGAAGCTAATAATATAAAAAATAAAAGACTGAATACCGTAAGTCTAAGTAAAATATATTGCTCAAATGAAAAATGAGCAGAAATATAGCAGAAACTATATCACAATGAATATCTGAGTTACAGAAAAAAATTAACTCATTTGTTAAATAATTTCAGCATGGCAGTATTAATCTCTCAAGGAAGTAGAAAATTAGGAGCAACAGCATTTTGTAATATGCATATATATCACAGAACATGTGAATAATAATAGTAATGCTTATGAAAAATCTCAACATTTGTGGATGAAGTTCAGGTCACAATACTTTATTTACATGAAGTTAAAGGAGTTTAATCAGTGTATTTTTAATTGAGAATTTTTTTTAAATCAACAATAGTCCAAAAGTTGTCTTAATTAGTGATATAAATCCAAAAAAGATATATAACTGCAAAAAATTATAATTCATTAACAGAAGCTGTGTAAAGATATTAGAATAGCTACGCTAGTAGTGAAATCCAGCTTTAAAATCTTAATTTCACTAGAGATAGAAAATACGGATATACATACATTCTTAGCCATAATCAAGAATGATCAATGATCATTCTTAGCTGACTTTTTTCATAAAGGAAAACAATAAGAAAATAATGAACGGTTGAGATAAGTGCTAATATTATTTTTACAATGCTTACAATGATTCTGTGTTGTACCAAGCAAAAAATATAGTAATTAAGCCATTTGGGAGCATATGCAATATAAGAATATACTGATATATGGAAGAATAACGTAATAGCATTTCACAGTTAAAGCAAAAACAAGCTGGGAGGAGTATTAGGTGAAAAATTCAGGTATTCTATCAATTACAGGAAGATGTTGAGATACTTTTTGAAAAAAAAAAAATGATTTCACATCAAAGAATCTGTAATAATTTCTACCAGGTATAAATTTATTTCTACTGCTTTAGAAATAATTTTATACATAAATACATTTTTCTGATAAATGTTGAGTCTTCTTGGAAGACATTTTTCAGCAGAATCTGGCTTTCTTCTCCAATAATTCACTTTCATACCTGTAGTGATGCTAACCTGGAGACTACTGTAGGTGCAGGAGTTAGTGACCAACACACCAGTGAACCAGAGCAGTGGCAGGTCAGTGCTGTTCTGCACTGCTTTACACTCCGCTGTGCTGCATATACAGCTTGGCTTTCAGGCCTGTGCTGCACTGCACATATCTCTGGGCAACAGGATAGACTTAGCTGCCTAATTGCAACAGAGAAGCCTGTAGGCAGCTCCCACTTGGCATCAGTGACTACATCACCTGCATGTCCTTGTCTTTATCTTCAAGTGAAGCATCAAGTTTTCATATGAACATCCCTTTGTTTAACAGCAGAAATGCTGAATAGGATTGTTTTCTTGTCAGAAAATCCTGTAAGAGCTCTATAGACCAAATGCCACTGAACCTGACCACAGATGGGATCTGCACTGCATGCCGTCCCATGCTGTGACCTCACTGGAGGTCTGCTCAGTGCTGCACGGCTCAAGTTCCCAATATCTGAAGGGCCATAATATTATCTATTCTCTTTCTGTCTTGTGTTTGCTCCAATAAATGGTATTTTAAGCAATATCGTACAGAGTCTGAGTGCCTTTACTGCTGGGATCATAACGAACACTAGCCCCGGTGCCTTGCACTGGGGCACAACATGATATACCCTAAACACCATATTATAAAACGACTGTTACAAGTCTAAAACTATGTTGCCTCTTAAAATTAGTAACTGACTGCAAAGAACTAATATTCATTTTGTCACAGTCATATTATTTTTGTGGATATCATAATGTCTTCTTAACATTGTTTTAGTATCGCCTCATTCGGCCTGTTATGAGTAAATTAGCTGTAACAAAAGTTTTCTAAGTATGCTGTGTGAAGAACTAGGGTTGACAAGGTTGCTGAGCCTGTTTTTGTTGATTTCATGTGAAGAAAGATTTATTATAACTTAATGACCAATAGTAGAGATTTAATTTCCCACTTCTACTGTATTTTACATCAGTAATAGGTTTTTTTCAAGGAATTATTTCACTTTCCCTATATTATGTCAAGTTACATTGCTACTGAGCAGACTGTAGAAAATGTGAATGGTTGGGATCTGTTTTGAAGTAAATATATTTATTTTGGTTTAGATAAGGTTTGATTTCAACTTTGGATGGGACAGTGAAGAGAACTTTACAAGATAAGATTTGGCCATAGGAAACAAAGTAATTGAGATACAAAGAGATTAATTTGTTTAGTTGAAAACTTTTAAAAAGTATTTGTTTTCATTACATATTAATTTTTGGCCTTAGATAACATATATGACCTTTGAGGAACATATTTGCCCTTTTAATTTAAAAGTGAATACAAGAACTATACTGATTAAATACAGAACATAACCAGTAGTATGCACTGTTGGATATTTAGATATTCCAACTCAAGATTGGGGCATGATGAAACCATTAGAAGAAGCAATCTACCTAAGGAAATTACTTCCTTGCTTATCATTATACATGGTCATATCTTAGTGATCTGAACCCATTCTAGTAAAAATAGTACAAATTCTTACATTCATAATCTTGTTACAGGCAAAATGGAACATACTACATAGAGAGAGCTAAAAATTTAAAGTTAGTCCTATTAATGTTTTAACAGCCTAAAATTAAAAATTATCTAGTATTGAAAAGCCTCAATATAATTAAAATATTTATACCAAAAACACCCTAAAGACCTTCCTGTCCCCTAGGGTTATGCTTGCCCTTCAAATGTCCCTCTGCGTCCTAAGGGTGACACTACAGACTTTCCCAAGAAAACTGGGAGGAGACAGTGAAACAATCTGTCAGCATCTTGAGGTCCTTATCAGGAGGACTGTGATGTGCATCAGGTGGCGGGTGGGTGTTCTTCTTCCTCTTTCTTTGGAGGAACTTAATGTTGATACTTCTTCCCCTAGTCTTGGGGCGTACTTGGATTTCTCTTTATACATCTCCCTCACGCTAACCGGCCTCCCCTTCAGGAGGCTGCCAGCTGCCCCTGGCCCCGCGCACACAAAGGGCTATTGTTTGCGATGCAGGGACTGCCGGGGCTGTCACCCCCTCCCCAGAAAGGCCCAGCCCGGAGCTGGGGCTGGGGCTGGAGCAGGGCAGGCAGCAGGCCCTGGGCCCCGGCGCAGGCACTCAGCCCAGCGCAGCCCAGCTCAGGCCACGGCCAGCCCTGAGCCCCTGCACAGCCAGGGCCCAGGGCCCAGCCTGCGGCCTCTCACTGGGAAGGGTAAAGGTCATATTTAAAATGACTGACAAAATCAAGCTAGATATAAACACATCACAGTTTAGAATTATGATTCAGCTCACAGATGAAGGAACTTGCAGAAGGGGTTGGGGAAGAAAAATCTGAAGATAGCTAGTATAAGTAACATCTATCAATGTGTATCTGCATGTTGGAAATATGATAAAAATGTCATAGATGTCAATATTGCTATAGGTGGTCACATTGTAGCTCTGAAAGCTGCAAATATCTGTTCAATACTTAATGCCATTTTAACTTTTATTCTAAGAATAGAGGTTTAAGTATAAGTATAAACAAGTATTTCATTAAGAGAATCTTTTAAAACTAAAAAATAGTTGAAAAGAACTTGTAAATGAAAGGCTGAAATTTCTAAGAAAAAAAAAACTAAGAAATTTCTTCTTTAAACCTATACAATTCAACATGGAGAACTTTATATAATATATATATGAATTACAGAGGAATATCCACGTTTTATTCAGTATAGGCTCTGTTTATTAGCCATTTTAATTCTAACCTTGTAATATAAAATGGATTGTAAAAATAAAGTCAAAATAGCAGAAAATTGGAAAGCTGTACCATGTAGAAAATTATAATATGGTAAAGATATTAAGAAAAAGATATTCTAGCATCATTCTAAAATAATGTAAGTATAGCTTTTTATAAGAAAATATTTATATCCATATGTTATGTCCTTATCACTATATAACCAGAATGCTTCTAGAATATACTAACATTATGATGATTACTATTGCTTTTGATTTTTTCTCTATTAGCCATGTTTTATGTAGTCGTTAATATTTCTAGTTAGAACTGAAGTACTCATGCATTTTTATATTCAAACGATAATAAAAATCAAGCCTTTACAGTAAAGCTAAAATCTCAGCTTGTCTTTCTCTTCCTGGGACACAAAGAATCCCAGTTACTACTAACAATATAATGCAATATTCACATTAATGAGAATTAATGTGCAGTCAGAAATCAGAATAGTGCTGTCCTTGGAAGTTTTCCAGACCCAGCTGGCAAAGCTTTGAGCAGCCTGGTCTGAACTCATAGCTGACCCTGCTTTGAGCAGGAGGTTGGACTAGAGACTTCCTGAGTCTCTTCACATCTGAATTATTCTTGTGCAAGAATGAAATTTTCCCTGGTAGCTTGACAGTTGAGGTTAATGGCAAAATGCAAGAGATCAGAATTGTGCAATGGGTGAAAGGAAACAGACAAGGCAAAAAAAAAAATTGAGCATGGTTAAATGCAAAATTGCTTGTGGACTCCATGTATTTTATGAAAGCCTAAACATTTTCAAAATCCTTAGGCTATTTAGTAACATTCTCTGCTCAAATTCAACTAACCTCACCAAAAAATCCAAAAAGAAAGTAAGTAAAAAACTTGGAAACTATCTTTGTGACTGATGAGAAAATGCATTATTGGTATACAGATGCCTTGGGAAGTTTATTTAGGCATTGATGCTTGGTTCATTTTAGTACTATAGCACAACAGCTTCACTTCACTATTTATTTCAAATTAAAACTTTGAATTAGTACAATTTGGAATAGTTCTTCAGGCTGACTTCGGGGAAGTAAGATAGGTCCAAGTCTTGTGATCAGAAAGACCCAGAGAGCTGTCCCATACATTTCTGTAATACAAACTGTCAAAAAAACTATGGAATTGCTGAGTAAAACTACTAGATATTTACTATGAAAGGTCAAATAAGTCTACTTTAGTGAATAAAATACTTTTTATGAAGTCACCTACTTCTTTAAAACCCGTTGAGGATAAAAGATAGAGTTTGCTTGCAGAGATAGCTTTACAGAACCTAAAAAACTCCATGGTGCTATTACTGTCATGCTTTTCAGAAATAAGAAGAAGCACAATTTTACAGTAACTGTTCTAACACATAGCATGTTGAGCTGTAGTAAGTGAAACCTTACCTCAGCAGTCAGTGCCTTAGATATTTACTGTCATGACTAATTGAGACCTCTAGACCCTTTTATATTCTGGACTGTATTTTTATCAAACCAGTTCCCAATCGTGACATTTTCTGAGTGCACAGCAAAAAAATCTACCATCAGAAATGCTTATCAAAATATTCCTATTTCATTTTTAACATTACCTTCTAGAAATACCAAAATATTTTAATATCAAAGAATTAGACATGAAGTACATTTGTAACTGACAGAAAGCTCAAAGAAATATCACAGAACCACAGAAGGCATTGTAAGGCATATTATTCCTTGTTTCTCTTGTGTTTCAAATAGTATGTCTGTATCCTAAGACAGATACTCATATGGTAGAGTTACCAGCCTGATAGCCTTCTCTGATGGAATGAGTGGCTGGGTAGATGAGGGCAGAGCAGTGGATGTTGTCTCCCTGAACTTCAGCAAGGCTTTTGACAATGTCTCCCATAACCAGGGCCAGCTCAGGAAGTGTGGGTGGGATGAGTGGACAGTGAAGTGGATTGAGAACTGGCTGGATGGCAGGGCTCAGAGGGTTGTGTGGTCAGTGGTGCAGGGTCTAGTTGGAGGCCTGTAGCAAGCAGCATCCCCCAGGGGTCAGTCCTGGGCCCAGTCTTGTTCAATGTATCCATCGATGACCCGGATGAAGGCACAGAGTGCACCCTCAGCAAGTTTGCTGATGATACTAAGCTGGGGGGAGTGGCTGACACACCAGAAGGCTGTGCTGCCATTAAAGAGGGACCTGGACAGGCTGGAGAGATGGGCAAAAGGCTGGAGAGATGGGCAAAGAGGAACCTCCTGAAGTTCAACAAAGGCTAGTACAGGGTCCTGCACCAAAGGAACAATAACTCCAGGCACCAGGACAGGCTGGGGGTTGACCTGCTGGAAAGCAGCTCTGCCGAGAAGGACCTGGGAGTCCTGGTGGACAACAAGTTAAGCATGAGGCAACAATGTGCGCTCTTGTGGCCAAGAAGGCCAATGGGATGCTGGGGTGCATTAGGCAGAGTGTTGCCAGCAGGTGGAGGGAGGTGATCCTCCCCCTCTCCTCAGCCCTGGTGAGGCCACCTCTGGAGTACTGTGTCCAATTGTGGGCTCCCCAGTCCAAGAGAGACATGCCACTACTGGAGAGAGTCCAGCGGAGGGCTCCAAAGACGATGAGGGGCCTGGAGCATCTCTCATATGAGGAAAGGCTGAGAGAGGTGGGGCTGTTGAGCCTGGAGAAGAGAAGACTGAGAGGGGATCTCATTGATATGTGTAAATATCTGAAGGGAGGGTGTCAAGAGGATGGGGCCAGACTCTTCTCCGTGCTGCCTAGGGACAGGACAAGAGGCAATGGGCGGAAACTGAACCACAGGCCACAGAACCATCTGAACATGAGGAAAAACTTCTTTCCTGTGAGGGTGAGTGAGCACTGGCACAGGCTGCCCGGAGAGGTGGTGGAGTCTCCTTCGCTGGAGATATTCAAAACCCGTCTGGATGCGATCTTGGGAAATATGCTCTAGATGACCCTGCTTGAGCAGGGAGGTTGGACTAGATGATCTCCAGAGGTCCCTTCCAACCTAAACCATTCTGTGATTCTGTGATTCTGTGTAATTTATAATTCCACAGGTTCTATCACAATTGCAGGAGTTACATCTGGTTACGCTTTATCTGTGGATTCCACAACAAAGGTTCAGCAATCTATCAAGCCATAATTAAAAGAAATATATTAAAAGAGGAAAGCTTGCTTGACAGAATACTATGAAATAAATCTATGAAATGGCCTTTGACTACTCTTTGATTTCCCTTTTAGATACTCAAACCCAATATGCAATCCTCAAAACTGTACCTCTACCAGAGAAGCTTGCTACATCTCGCTTTTGAAGTTTTTTATTGACTATACAAAGTTGGAAATTGAAAGTGAAAAGGTATAAAAAGGGGGACAAGAAGAGGAAGAAAGGAGACATCTTTTGACAGTGAAGAATGCTAGATACTGTAGCCAGTGAAAAGAATAAGGTCTAATATTGGGACTTTATTCAATTTTTTTCCCCAGAGGAGAAATTCAGAAAAGGCAAGATACTTTTTACTAACGTCCTTTTACTCTTCTGATAGAGTGAGCATGTGATTTGTGAAAAATATCATTTTTTCTGCAACTTGTGTAGCAGACTGGGTTTGATCTCTGAACTGCTCTCAGAAAGCTAATTCAGACTGTTATGAGTATTTCTGGAAAGGAAACTAATGATGTCCTTTCTTTGCCTACAGTTGCCGAACTACAATTTTCAAAAGTTTGATGTAACAGCAGATACTTCATAACTGTTTTGGAAGTTCTTTTGGCTGAACGGTATTAATCAGATGACTGAGGTCCACTGTTTATAATGGACAACATGACTACCTATGTGCTACTCATTTATTTACACAAATTCCTGAATGAGTGGACATAATTGCAAATGAATTTAAACAAAGCTGTAGGACTTCTAGAATATGCATTAATCTCTGCAACTACACTTGCACAACTTCATTGACTCTCTTACTGAAAATATCACATGCAATAAATTAGGAGTATCAAGAACGAGCTACTTGTTTTATTATACTTAAATAAATTTTTAAAAGTAAATGGGAAAAGTGAGATGTTTTCTTGAGAAAATCAGTCAACATGGTAACTGGTACTGGATAAAGGTTATAGTTAGCCACAGTGACATAGCACTTCTAATTAGGTACCAGGAAAATTCATCTGCTTTTTACTCTTTTCATTATGTAACTAGGTATATTCTGATAATATTTGCACTTAGAAATAAATTTACTCCTCTGACTATCAAAAAATCTTTTCTGGCTGCTGAAAAGTCTTTCTTGTATTTTGAACACTTAAAAATTTTATACTGCTTACAGTCAACATTTGTATGTTCATGTGTTTACATTTATATGTTTGTAAAATCACCATCTTTGCTTAGTCAATATTTTGGTAGATAAACGTATTCTGAACCTATAACACAGTAGAAGTCCATACGTGAAATCAGAAAAATTCTTAGATTATGAGCAATATTTTCTGTATTTATTATAAGACTCATAAAATCAATGTATTCTGGAATCATGCAAACAAAAACAGTTCCTGAATAAAATTTATTTAAAAGCTTATCTCTGTGCTAAAAGCTGATTATTTAAGAATGGTTCTTTCTTACTCAAAAGATCTATCTCCCATGTAGAATAATGTGTTTAGAGTTGCTTGTTTCTTTCCTACATCTGCAGTAAAAATTCAAGAGTTCATATGTTCCCAAACCTTAAAATTCATCGCATCAACCAATGAAGGGTTGATCATTTAGACAAAATAGGAATAGATCCAGTGACTCAGGAGATCTGTTATAATTTTATGTTGCTATGTCCAACACTTTTAGGCACCATCAAAGTACAAACTGTAAGCAACTACAACTGTGATGTTGAATAAAGCAGCTATTTCTAGTTCGGACTTTCAGCCACTGATTTTTTCACTGTTAGTTCTATAAGCCAGGCCAGACATTTCTCACGTAAAATGGATGGGAGGTAAGGAATGAGAATGATCAGAATAGGGAATGACGGAGTTCAGGCAATTTTGTAGATAACTGGTTACCTAGAGACTTCTTGTTATGTTACTGCTAAGTGTCTTTGTGGTCCCTAACCATTAAACACCCAAGATACTTTTCCAGGCCTCTGTCTTGCAACATAAATGTATAATGCTACTTCAAATAAATCAATATTTTTTCCTTCAAAAATATAGGATGTCAAAAAATAAATCTTTAAATCCTAAGTCTTCCTGTATACTTTCTCTCTTCAGCTACCAAGTGCCTTGTAACAGCAACATGAACTGCTTATATAGTAGAATTTTGAGATCAATATCTCTGAAATACTACAGTAAAGAAGTGTTCTCAAAGTTCAGCATACAATTACAATTATTTATAATTTTCTTCATAGATCACAGGGCAAAATTTGGCTGGAATCTTTGTTAATTTGCTTAAGGGGCTACAGTATAGCTACAGAAAAAAGGGATGTGTTTCAAGATTATGTCTGATATTATTTAAACAGCACGGTTGTTATCCTTAAATTTAACAGGTACACATAATAGGCTACAATATGCTGTTTATTATAGGAACACTGAAACCGAGCAATATATAGACATTTTTGTTACCTTACAATTTCCCTGTCATTTATAGTTAGAAAAAAGACTGGGGACTGGACTGATGACCTGTTTTAACAGCGCAGCTGTACAAGTCCCTGTTTGTAAAGGTGAATAGAAACAAAAATATCAATGCTTTCCAGATTCATAAGCACTTTTGAGGCTTCAGCGACTTAAAGGAACAGGATTTAGTCATTCAGTTAAATGCCAAGTAAAAGCTGAAAGTCATCTTAAATTCAAAGATTATGGCAGAATAATAGAAGGATCATCTGCAGATAATTCTAAGGTAAAAATAAAGACCAAAATTTAGTATTCTGTCCCGTGACAAAGAAAAGATCACATTAAGCATGATTTAAGATAGAAGAAAGTAAGATGTTCCTTGCATTGAAAATATTGTATTTCAGACATAATTCTTAACAAAAAGTATAATTGCTCCTTGCTACCTGACATGTTCTGCAAAGACTGATATTGAATAATTTAACTTAAACAGAAGATGAAAATCAGTATGGCTAATTCATCAACATCTTCAAAAATATCTCTTTTTTAATATAAAGATAATGACTGTACATAGTCTGAACGATACACTTAGGTACTGTCTTTTAGAGCCTCTTGAAAACATCTGAAACATTAGAAAACGGTGCAGGAACATGTGAACTTTTCAGGGGACAGCATTTACATTTTTTCCAAGACGAGATCATGACACTGTTCTACAAAGTAAAAGATGAATGTTACAATTCTGACTCTCAGATATGCACGGTCTTTTATTCGATTTTGTTCTTCTAGATACTTCAGCTACCCAAGTCATACCAATCCTCCACTTTTAATCAGTTATCCGGCTGCAGACTAGTTTTACTCCTTGGTCCATGAAACTCAAATCAACAATAAAAAGTCCATTGTGTCAGGCAATGTTTCTTGTCTATTTCTGTCTGTGAATATCCTAATTATTGGATTCAGTACGCTCATTGATGTACTGAATAAAGAAAGACTTTTAACAAAAGAAAAATTCATACTTGAACCAGAACAACTACACCCCAAAACCTTTATCAAACGGAACAGTATCAATACATTATATATCAGAGACCTTACTGTACTTACAAGCTTACTGTAGCTAGTAGAAGTGCTGCTGACCAACCAGAGGGAAAAGTTTATTCTTTCCAGATGCTGGTAACAGAAGATGAATGAATCAGACTAGCTCCCCTCTTACAGATGAAAAAAGAACCAACATAGTAGTTTTACATAATGACACTGACAACAACATGAAATGATTTTTATATTAAATTAGGAAATCTGTTTATTTTACTGCTTTGTTGATTATGGGGCAAGTTTTGTTTTACCCTCTCTTGATAAATCCTGTATTTATAATACTAACCAACCAATGCTAACTTAATTCAGAGAGCAGATGAGTCTGCCCGGCTAAATCTGTAAATATTATGTGAAAAGTTTAGAGAAGTTAATTAAATGCAATATTCCAGCTCCAGTGATTTTCTTTTTCTGAAATATTAATGACACATACAGTCATTTCTACTTCTCTCAAGTTCACTCATATGTATTTTTCATCACAAGCTTAAAAAGCCTAGTCACCACCAGCTTCAGATTGTATTAGAAGTCATATATGGATTGCAGACACTACAGTACAAGCCTCCCCAGCAAGCATTTCAGTAATAAAGCTAATGACAGATAGATGGACAGACAGAGAGATATCTAAAATGACAGAGACAGAAAAAGTAAATTCAATGGAATCTAATGATTTAGGATAATGTGTTTTTAGAGGCACCAACTGCCTCAGCTCAGATACCCTATTAACAGCAACTTAAATGTCACTATCGTAATAGTTACCAAAGAAAATGTAAAATAGAAGAAAGAGTATCATAACAAGACAAGTGAATTTGTAATCTCTTCTGAGATGTGGGGTTTGTCATCTCAAGCAGGTAGCACTTGAGGGGCACCCTTTGTCTTCCAGCTACAAAAAAATTCAAGGCCAAGGTATCTAACGAAGTCTAGAGGAGGCTCTGAGCCAGTTAAGAGGAAAAGCATTAGAAATCCAGCAGAGACACATAATCAGATTTTGATCATCTGCACAATACTTGACATTTTGTTGTCTTAAGTGACATTTGGATTTTTGTATAGAAACTGGTCAGTTGGCAGAGCCTCAAAGAATAGGCCTTTACTTCAGTGCAATCCTTCCAAAAATATGCTGGTTGAAAGTAATTCACTATTTCTAGAGTAATAGTAGGCAGTACATTCTATATGTTCCTTGGTGTTTCTTTATAATATGAATATATCTATGCACAAGACTACAGCCATAACTGCCCAAAATATTAATTGTGTAACTAATTTGATGTATGACACAAAAGGAACATGAGCAGGAAATGAAGGGTACAGGTAATAAAATATTAATTAAATGGAGACATGAAAAAGGTACGATATAAACAGAAAAAAGTAAATATAATGCTATTCTAGATACTGATACTTCTACTGTGCCTAGGCTAGACTTTGATTTGAAGATAATTTCTTTATTGTCCTTTATCCTAAAGAGTTCAACCACTTGATTATACTGTTAGAAATTCAGAACCACGACAGTGCTAGTATTTGGTGGGTTTAAAGCGTTTTTTTTTTTTTTTTTTTTTTCATTATCTAAAATTCCAAAGCCTGGTAGTCTCAGAAACTGTACAGCTACCTTTTCTATAGCACAGGTGACATAAACCAATACAAATTGCAAAATCAGGTAGGAAAAATTAGGAAAAATTATTTGCAATCGTTCAAAATGAAAGTTTTCAAAATCTCAACTGTTTGTAAATTGCTTTACAAGTCTACATGCTTGTCAGCAAAACATACATTTGACATACTTTCTTTGTTCACAGAGTCACTGAAAATGTTTTTTGAAGCATCAGTTTCATTGTAATAAATGGGATTATTTTGTATTTAGTTGATGAAATGCTTTCTGTAAAGCGTCTCAAGTAATCTCAAGTACAAACTTCTTTCCTGTGCGGTGAGTGAGCACTGGAACAGGTTGCCCGGAGAGGTTATGGAGTCTCCTTCCCTGGAGATATTCAAAACCTGTCTGGATGCGATCCTGTGCAACATGCTCTAGATGACCCTGCTTGAGCAGGGGGCTTGGAGTAGACTATCTCCAGAATGCCCTTCCAACCTTGGCCATTCTGTGATTCTGTGAAGAAGAAACTGTCAACACAAAGAGTACCTTCCTCCTTGCTAAAAGGCTCCAGATACTCACAACTTGCCGTAACACCCCACCACTGCCACCAGAATGAAATCACTGAATCAGAATCAGAAATCACCAGAATCAGAAATCACTGACCTTAGGACCAAGAAGAGCAGGGGAAGGACATCAGGAGAAGGGATAGAAAGTAAGAAGTGTGTGTATAAGACCTTTAATTGTATTATTATTATTACTGAATCTTTCTGAATCTTTTTCTGTAGAGACGTACTCTTTCTGTAAGAATTATACCTAGACTAACAACGATTCTAATTAGACTGTATACGTGATGTGTATTTCTTCTTTGCCCCAAAACAAGATTTTGAGTGTTACAATGACACAGAATATAGATCACTTCTTTTAGAAAGGGGTTACCAATTTTGGCTTTTAGACTTAAGGCACGGACAACAGTAACATTTTCAGACTCCTTCTCTTTGCCACTAAACAATAAATGATAATATGCTGTAAGAAAGAAGCAGTAATAATCTGACATGATTTAGTACAGAAATCATTTCACCTCTTAAATGCTGTAAAAAATAGAAATATTGTAAAAGGTATTTACTGTTTGTGGGTGGAAAAATTCAAATGTTTGAAGACTGCATTTCAGCATCTGTATTTTGTTCCTATAATAAGGTATAGTAAATAATAAGGCACTTGATAAATTTCTGGACAAGATTAAATGATAAAATTATCTTGAGCTTGAACCTATTCCTTCTAGGTCTACAGTGAGATGTTCTACCATAGTCCTTCCGAATATTAAAGATCCATATATAACATTTTTCTGTAAATGGGGTGTTATCTAATTCCTAAGGAATTTGATGGTTTGCCTAAAAAAATCACAAAAAAACAACCTTATCATAAAAATTAGAATTTTAGCAGTGAGACAGTATTATCTCCAATTATAAACGATATGGTTGTATTACATATAAACAGTGGCTCAGGAAACAATTAAGGTATTTTTGATTTTAGGTACTAATTTTAGGCAGAAATACAATTGCCAATACTACAAAATTCTTCAGGTATTATTCAGTTGTAAAATCAGGAAACAAGGTAGATGGCAAAATTTGTAGTAAACAAAAGTTCTCAGAGCCTTAAACCACTAGTATATACTCTTCCTACTGCATGGCACATTGATGTGGAATATTCAAAATCAAATGATTCACAGAAGCTAATTTTACTGAAGTTTGCCTCATAATTCAGAAAAGTAAAGTTTTGCTCTGATAAGACCTTACTTTGAAATCAAACTTTTTTCACTCAGTTCTGGGTCAGCTAACACCTCAAACTTTTTCCAGTTTATGCTTGCTCTCAAAAAGAAATGGAAGAGGCTGCAGATCGAGCTGTGCAACTTCATTTTTAAACCCTTAGTTCAGAGTTAGTCTAACTGGTACATTGCACAGTGGATGTCGAAATAGTTACACACTGAGGGGAAAAACACTGGTTATAATCAAGTGATGGACAGTCTATCACTAATGTTTGAGAGAATGCTTCAGTGTTTGAGAGTCACTTGCGTATCACACCACCCTTTTTAATAAGTAATTAACCCTACATAGAAAACAACTATCCTTGTAAAGGTACTAAACAGTAAATACGTTGTAATATTAATAGTTATATGTAATAGTAAACAAATACTATAGCTGAGAAAAAACTATTTTCCTTTGCAAAGTGGGTTTGGAAAAAGAACTCAAGTCAAACTACTTAGTCAATAATGAAAAATCATAAAAGAAAAGCACAGCTGCAGGTTGCTTGTTCCTTTTCAAATTAACACCTGGAGTCTCATAAGCCTTTTAAGTATAGGCGACTGTAACTAGGAATTCTTACAGAAATATATATATAAAGGTAAAGTCAATGGTTTTAAAATTCAGTTATTAAAGTACAAATATGCAACAACACTATCTTATGCATCTAAGTTTCTATGACATGGAACAAATACTGTTAAGAATATAGCTTCTAAAGGGAATATTCCGGAAATTTTTTTTTTAAGTTTTAGGCAAGAGAATTATACCTATTTTTTCTAAATTTTGGTGAAATGTAAAAAGGAAAATTTTGAAGAATACTGCACAAACTGTGTACATTGATTAAGGTTTACAGTAAATGGAATAAGGATATATAGCTATACAGATATTCCCTAAGCTTTACTTGTTCTTTGTTCTGGGGAGAAATTACATTTTTCTCAGTTCAGTGGATGCCAGTTGAGTCCTTTCTAATCTTACGAACTTATCTGATATTCATCGAAGGCCAGGACGAGTAGAAAAAATCATTTTATGCAAGAAGTATGTAGAAATGATGCAACTTAAGGCAGACAACTATAAATATTTCTGAAAACACTGCCACATGATGCCATGTGTAGTCAGGTTCCTTAAGTTAAATATATCAAAGCATTAAGTATAAGTTAAATATATCAAAGCATTAAGTATGTCTTGTTTGTTCTGCTACATGCAGACCAGGTAACTATTCTTGGAAGAGATTTTCAAGAAATTTCAGTATATCTCCATCTATTAAATATTTTGTCACTTGTTCCATAAAAATGTAAAGATTAATACTAAAGGCAACAGTTTCAATTCGACAGGTCAGTAAAGTCAAGGTGTCTTTATGGTTATGCACAAATCCAAAAGAGAATTAGCATTTTACTGTGTTTCTAAAATTTACTCTCTGTCTACAGTACTATTTTTTGCCTTGGCTGGATTCAGAAAATATTGATTTTCCCTGCACTATATAACCTCTCTTTTCAGGTGTTTCAGCTGAATATCTGAGTGACTAAAGAAATTATAAATCAAGCATGAATGTAAATACAGTCTTGAGCTACTTAGCGAGAATTGGATCAAAGATCTATTTGAATTAATATTGATTTCTCCTCCAATAAGCAGATGATTCCCGGTACTCTTCCTTGATTTAGTTGAGGCCATTGCAATGAAATTAAAAACATGTAATACCTGTGAAATAGCCTTCTTCACTGTAGCAGAGAATAGACTATACCTGTGAACCCAGGGAGACAGAAACACTGATAGCCTCCAAGCCTGTTGATGCAGCTTCCTTCATGTAAGCAAGGCAAAGTTTCACATTCATTTACATCCATCTCACAGAGAGACCCATAGTATCCAGGTGTACAATTACAGAGGAATCTTCAGAAAAGTGAAAATCAGATAAGTCAACAGAAAATAACAATATGTTCGATTTCAACATTGTGAAGCTATCCATACGTTCCAGTGTCAAGTTGTGGTCTCCTAATCACCAGCCACGTTAAAATAATTAACAGAGTTTCCTTATTTTCATGTCTCTGAAGTAAGCAGAGTGATTTATTGTTTTTTAAATTAGTAGGAAAACTGCACACAATAGTTTTAGTTGCAGCTATGGGGAATGACATAAGGACTAAAGTTCTTTTGACACAAGTCTCTGAATAGCTGTAGAATGCCATGGATACAAATACAAAATGTAGTATTTTGCCCTGTTTATAATTTACAATTTAGTAAACATTTACATTAGAAAACGTCATTGTTTGAAGCTAAAAAGAGAGCTATAGGAAATTAACTTAAATCAATATTCCTAACTCTACTTCACTCTTATTCCAAATTAAAAAAAATAAGGAGGAAAAGAAGAGGTATGCTTAACCCAGTTTCTCTTTTATTTTCCTTTTGGGTGACCTAAGAAGCAAATACTTGAGTCAGCAGGATTTGCCTACTTCATCTTAACATAGAATCCTTGTCATACACTGTTAAGTTAAACCTCAAGGCAGTGAGTAGGCTTTATAAATGAGGAAATCTGAAGGTTTTTTTTTTTTTTTTTCATCTAGTTGTAGTAGCTCACCTATTTATGAGATCTAGGCAAGTTCCATTATTTTTGCACGGTCTTGATAAACATTCATTAATCTCCACTTCACACAGTGTTCCAGTAAAGCCATGCTGGCAGGAGCATCTAGCAAGAAATGTCATAATTTTACTTTTTAGTCTAATTTAAAAAGAATACTGAAAAATATGTGCTGGATTTTAAAGGATGAAAATTAGCAGAAAGTTCAAAATTATGTTTGATTTCTTCTAATCATCAGAAAATGCTGTATTTTAGCACCTCCCCCTGGCAGTCACTGCCTTGCAAATAGCAGCCTTTGTATCATGGGTCTGGGATGGGAGCAGCTGTCACACTGCAGCTGGCAGTGCCAGGGAGGGAAGCAGGCTAGCGTAAGGAAACATCAAAATAATCCTAGTAGGCCCAAGACCCCAACTATGAACACCACACTCCTCTTGGGAAGACCAACATGTCAGGACTCCACTCCCATCCCCATCCCACTTCTTTCTGAGGAAGACTAAAACCATTGATCTCAGGCCCAAAGGGACATTGGAGGGTGATCATCACACTAAAGAGAAAGGGTAGATAATTTTAAGTTTTCTTGTGTAACAATTTTGTTTTGTATTGATTTTGACTATGAGTATTAATATTACTATAACTGGACTAATAATAACTATCTATTATATTTTGATTAGCTTATGAAGATTTTAATTATCCTGACAATAAATTCTCAGGTTCATCTATAGGGTGTTTTCCTTTGGCAAGATTTTGAACATAATATAACAGGGCAATGAGTCAAACCCATCACAAAAAAAAGACATATTAGAGCACTGAAGAACTGTAAAGATAACACAGACAAAGGACCAAAAAGTAGCTGAATGGTAAGTATCCATGTATCATACCGGATATCTGTTGTTCAGAGAATTTTCCTCACCTGTAATAGCTAACCCCATCCACACAGAGACCCTGATGCTGGCATGGATGGGAGGCACACTCATCAATGTTGACTTCACAGTAAGTACCTTCAAATCCTGAAAGAGAGATTACACTGAGTGTGAATGAGTGAATTCTACTATATAATGTGAGTACTAAGGGTTGCAGATCCTCCTGATGGTTACCAGTCTGAGCTCAAGACCAACTTAGATAATGCATATGTCTGGTTTTGAGAAACCCTAACCGGTCTTGAACCTGTTCAAGGGCTGGAAGAAACTTCATTGGTGACTATCCCTTCTCTTGGGAGCTGCATCTAAGTGGAGGCTCTTTGTCCTTAGCGCCCAGCTGAGTTCTGTTGCAGCCATGCCCACGTCCCGCGACGTACCCTGTTGATCTGGACCCTGACCTTGGCCTGTGGACTAGCTCCTTGGCTTGACCTCAGACCTGCCCCATCCCTGTACACTTCCCTGGTGATCTGGCATGCTTGGCTGACCCTGGCTACTGTTGTTGGCCCTGTGCTTGCTCAACTTTTGTTGGATGGCGTCCCTGGTGGTCAGGCCCCTGCCCCTGGAGGCCTTGTCTGGACTCCTGGCTCCCCTTCCCTCATAGAGCAGCCAGCCCTCGATACTCCCTGACACTCAGATCAGCAGCAGCAAAGACCTCAGTGGCTGCCATCCTAACGGAATTTTCTCCAAATATCTTTATTCCTTAGCTTTAACAAGCGACGTTCCTTTCCTGAGATTATAAGAAGTCTATCGCATGATAAAGTACCAGAGATACTAGATGTGGATGAAACAAATGAGCACCTATTAGGGAAAAGTAACCCATTTTAGTGGACTTAAGAGGTTTTCTTTGGGAGTGTGGGACAATTTCAAAACCTAAAAGCTTATTCAGTAATTAACATATTCTAGTTCATAATGGTAGTTAAAGAGACCACATTTATTCATAGTCAGTAGAAGAAGAAAAATACTTAACTGATTTGAATATCTAAATAAAAGGAAAAATGTGATTATGATCTTATCTGCACAGTACATCACTTGCATGGTACATACCTGTGTAAATATCCCAAAATATACATTAAACTAAAGAGAAAGAAGATATTTTTCTGAGTGATATGCTACAAACACTATTTTTGCTCTTAGAAAGCATATCACACCATAAAATACTCACATAAAATAGCTATTATCCTAAATAAACAGTTATGCTAAAATGAAATACAGTGAATATCAAGAAAGTTTGGCTAATGATGGACACTGAAGTACCTCATCTAAGTCAAAATCAAATATTTATTCTTCACAGTCTAACATAAAATATAATGAAATTAAAATGAGTATTTCCACTGAATTTGGAAATTATTTTATTAGATTTTCATGAGACATCTCAGATATACTCTTTCTTAGTCAGAAATGAAGAAAATTTCTGGAAATTGAAAAAACTCAATTTCCTGCAGTTCCTGCAGTTGATTTACCAGGCTGCAATATATAACTGGATCTTCCCTTTTATCTTTTCAGATTTTCTTGATTCAGTGTGATTCAGCCGAAGACACGTGGTTGAAGACAGGGCTACTGCATGACCGGTAGTATCTCTGGCCTGGATAAGTCTTTTCTGAATGGTGCTGGGTTCAGGAAATGCTAGATGTTGTCAAGACTAGTTCTTATCCTACTACTTCCCTGTCAATGCTAGACCAATCCTTGACACATTTCACAGGTCCTTCACCTGTTCTGACTAACCTATATGTAGAAAACAGATATCCTACAGTATAAAACACCTGGAAACAGGTTGAAAAAAAGGGAACACCAAGAACAGCTGCTTCAAAAAGTGTCTTCATATTAAAGGTAGAACCGGCCTGTACTGAAAAATACAGGAAACATAAAGGTCCAGGGAGGTTTATAGCTTGCCAATAAATGTTATCTTTTGTATGGAATTAATTGTATTCTGTATTATTTGCTTTTCTACCATATTTTTACATCGACGTAGTCATAAACTATTCCTATCATGCTACTACCATTATGACCACACTAACAACAGGTTTCACAGGAGTGTCTGTAACAGAGTTGGAAAATGAAGCTGGGAATGTATCTCAACCCAGCTCTTTAATTACAGTTATCTACTCTCTTGATGTTACTTCTTTTTTTGTATGGCTGATGATACAACATTTTCTAGAAATATCTGAGTGTGAAATGATATTTATCTTCTATGTGCATAATATTTTACAAAACCTCCTGGAAAGAACTGCCATAATAGAGGATAAAAAAATCTCCAGCAGTAGGAGTGCAGTGGACTGCTCTAAAGTAGCTTCCTCAGCATAGGCAACGCTGTTAAATTCAGAATGCTTTAGCCTATTATCTGCAAATGGGCCAGAACCAGAGCCAAGGACTGAAATACTTTTGATAGCTGCAGTGTGTGCAATTTGCAGCTTAACAATGTAACTTAAGCCTTCATCTATTATTTGCTTGCAGTTTACTTGAGGAAAAAAATAAAGGTAAAAGGACTACGAACTGATTCTTGGCATGCTAGTTCACTACTCTAGCCCAGTATTAGAAGTGGTTAGATCAAGTAGACAGCAGTCACTGACAATAAGTTGTTTTCAAGAGTTGTTCTTTTGATACATGCCACCCCAGTGCTACTGAGCAAGAATAGAAAAGGTGGGAACATATTTCTGTATCTCTGGTTTGATTAATGAATCAGAGGGCATGCAGAACGTGAGACCACGGCAACAGGAGCATTTCTAGCCAATTTCCTCTTTCGTGACTTTTCCTTTATTGATTTTGTTTATTTCATTTATTATTATTATAATTTTTGACATTTCTGAAACTAAATTTTGCTGCAGAGTAGCAGCATATATGTCAATGGGCAGGGGAACTGGAACTTCATTGAAAAGAAGTACACTGAAAGTAAATGTGTATAAAATTTTAAGTAACTCATATATAGGCAGTTTTTTAGTTTTATAAGGAAACTGGAAGAAAAGGGCGTGATGCTAACATAAAGTAAACCTGAAAAAACACTAAAAGAATACTAACAGAACTTACATAGATTACCTTATTATTTTGTGATTCTATATATTATTTGTGTATCTATCTTTTTTAAAAATACTACAGTTGTCAGATTAAATTACATAAAAAGGAAAATGGAAGGCATTCACCATTCTGTTTCCCCTTACATGGTTATGAATGTTTTATAGTCTTTCTCTGGTAAATAATAATGAGGTGAGCACAAAAAGCACTATTTAGATACATTTCTGACTAAAGCAGCACACATTTTTCCAGCCTATAGCAAAATACAGCTACCTTGAAATCACACAACTGAGGCACACATACAGTGGTCATCCTATTTTATGTATTATTCCTACAAATGGAAAAAATGCAGGTTTCATTACAAAGTATCACCAGGTACCCTGCTACATTGTGAAATCGTAACTATGTTTTCAATCTACTATTGAATAAATATTGTCTCTTCTTAACTGAAATGCACTAGCTCAGTCATTTTAAAAAAACTAAAGGTCAATCTCATTTTTCTTAATAATATATATTGATAAAAATATTTTTAAAATAATATTGAACTTTTTAGGTAATAATTTACAACTGCTTTATAGCTAACGTTGATTTAGCTGATTTACAACTAAAATAAAGCAAAAATTTTTGAACTAATGTAGCAATTTTGAAACATGCTGGCAACTTTTACAGAGTATCTCAGCTAAAAGTTTTGCTTTCAACTAAAATGTTAAGCAGAAATATTCATTTCTGCTTAAAAGGATATGAAAAATACTAAAGAGGAACTGATTTAAGGAAGGGATTACCTTGGTAGCTTATTTACACCCTGGTTATTGAAGCTTCAGTATATCTCATGGGTTTAACATACATGGCCTCATGGAGTTCTTGCATTTTACATTATCCTCAAGCATATTTTAAAGGGTAAAGTAATACATTAGTATTTTTATTTATAAACTGCTGCCACATATTCCTGTGACCTTCTATGATGTTATAATTAATTACAACTAATTAACTACAATTAATGTATGAATGTAATTTTTACACAGTGGTGTACACATTTCCAGATTTTTTCATATATTGTAAGAAGAAAGAATAAAAAAGATAACTCAAGAAAATAAAGCGGATGTTTTCTATTTAAACTGACTTAAAATATTTAAAACGTTAACTATACTACTAAGAATAATGCAATCAGTTGAAAAGGAATTTACATTACCTACATTAGCATTCACTTAGTACTGCCAACAAAATATACTTCATTTTAATACTTAATTTGTAGTTCATACTGCAAATATAATTCATTCATTTGAGTTACAAAACAGAAAGATTTCTATTTATTTTAAGCATATCATTTTATAAAGTGGTAGATTACTTGAAAGATTGAAAAAATGCATCTTGCTCTAATGTAAGTTACTGTAACAATATTTAGTATGACATGTATGAAAATAATAGACATTTAAATGCCTCCACTTGCTGCCTTTGCTCAGGCAAATCAGTCAAACTTAGAATTCGAACTGTAAATCAATAGCATATGCAAATGATTTGATGTAGCTCTCCTGCAAAATACTTTACAAAGTATCTTTTCCTCCTTTCAAACACGAGTGAGACACTAATAATGGAATTTTTGACCTCAGTGCTTTCTATGTGGAAAATTTCAATGTCTTCTGAAGTCAATTCAACACATTCTAAACTTCTAAATAAAAGAATACACCTAGTCAATAGTAAAGAGCAAATGGCACACAGTCACTTGCGAATACAGAATTACATTAGAAATCTGCTCAAAATTTCCAGTTTTGTGTTCAAGTAATTATCCTAATAGGGAAGGATAACCTGAAGGGGCTTCTTCACTGCTTTTTTTTTTTTTTTTTTTTTTTTTTAATTTTCCAGGTGGCCAATATAAAGATTAGACTATTGTCACTGTAAAATCCAACAAATAAATAGATTCATTTGTCAAACATTTTAAATTATTTTTTACTATATCAGTGAAGCTGAAGTAAAATGTGATTAGACTCTCATAGGTATTACAGTACTTTCAAACCAGATCTTTCTCAAAAAATAATGTTACCTACATTTTTAAAAATCATAGGGAGACAGCATTTCATTTAAAATATATGTTTATTTCTAATATCAGAGTAAAAAAGGTACAGGTTTTTTTGAGGAGATACAATGAATCTCAGAAACAATGCCAGTTTGCATAGTAACAGACAGTAACTTCAAGACATCCTGAAATTAATATAGATGAAAAACAACAGGAAATGATTGTGATTCTTTGACTGTGTCAGAAAATTTTTTTAACGGTTGAAGTGGCATGAAAGTGACTTTTATAATACAAGCTCTAAAAATATCTGTGTTCTATGCAGAACGTTACAAAATTAACTCTTCCTATTCCCAACTACTAGTTTTTTCATTCTCCAGAATCAAAGTACTGCATTAGAGCTAGTAGGTCCAGCAGTATGTTCAGATTTGTTTGCACTCTGTCTGCAGGCAGAATGATATACTTACTACAGGTTACAGAAATTCCAGCATCCTGTGGTAGTTTTGCAATCAGTGCCAATGATGAAACATTAAATGCTGTTACTTAAGATGAGACACATTATATTGTTCCTCTTGCTTATAAATAATGCAAACAGCTACTGTGTGTCTCAATTCTATCTATCTGTGGGACTTGTGTGGTCTGCAAAGTGCAGGAACGCACAGAGTGGAGCAACACATCTGCTGTTACAAAACCACAAAGTCTTCCTTTTGGAAAGAGTACATAGAGGATAAAGAAAAAACAGGATGGCTAATGTCAGTACAGAGTCCAGTTATTGTTTCTGCTTAGACAGGACAGGGTATTCCCCTTAGATCTGTTATTGACCCTTCTCCCCAGAACCTGACACTGAGTTTCCCTAGAACCTTCTAACTCATGCAATTCCTTTTGTATAAACCTATTATGCAGGTATTCTCAGCTTCTAGTTTTACATCTTCAAAGATATCACAGAAGGAAAGTACCCAGGATTCACTAATACATAATTTAGTCATACAGATTTGGGCCCAGATTTTTAATATGTCTGACTGTCACTAAAAATTGCTGAAGTCATGCCTTCTTGATGACCCATGCTAACTGCAAAATCAACATTATTAATATTAAAATCTATGAACATAAATAAGGTGTCAAAGGTTCTCATTACTTACGTGCTATAATCTGACACAATTTGCTGCTCTCCATTCTTTTCTTTTACTCTTAAATCCAAAATGGTGTGTTTCACAGAACTATGTAAAGAAAAAGCTCTACAAAAATAATAAACCTGGAAATAGGCATTTGGTATGAGATTCAGACCATCTGCCTTCTGAACAAATTGTCCTAAGCTGCCTTTGTAGTCAGTGGAGTGAAATAGGTATTTCCACAGCATTATCCATTTGACTTATTTTATATGTCTATTTTTGGATTAAATGAATTACCTTAGAAAACTGCCTCTTTTTCTCCATCGACTATAAACGGAGTACAAGGAGACCAGCGCAGCATAAACTTTAATACCGTGGACATCTACATCTGGTCAAACTAATCCACACTTTCTGGTAGCTTTATTCTAATAATACCATTTTCATTGATTTCAGTTCCCTTCTGAAATTCTTAACTCATTAAAAAGCTACTGAACTAACTCAAAATGCTGACTGAATAACCCTTCTTTTTGAAAGGGATAAAGCTTTGGTAGGAACACACAAATCTTGTTTCTACTAACAGTGCCTTGCTTTAGTTCCTAGATATTAGAACTTACAACTCTTTCATAAGAATACATCACTGTCAAAAAAATTTTTGCTTGCAAAACACTGGCTTTTTTTTTCTGGCCCACTTTTTTTCTTGACAAATTATTTTTTTGTCTTGCTAACTTTCTCTAATAGCCATAAACTTCTATTTCCCCAGGTTTCACATTTCACATTGATATCTCTTATCCTTTATCTCACATTTCAATATCAAGTATGTCTGTTGTGTTTCAACAGTCCTAGTCAGAAAACTGATCTTGCACTCGCAGCTTTTGTGATTTAATTTAATTCTATATTTAAGTATTACATTTGTACCTTACATTAGATAGTTCATAGCAAAACTCATATATTTTGGAAAAGTTCAAAAACTCTTTTCTTGATTCTGATGTTCATTCTTGCTCTTAAAATCCCATAACACATATAGAAATACATGCAATTCTATTAAATGCAAATACAGGCATAGCTATGGTTCTTTGACACACTGCTTTCAGGAACTCTCTTTTACACTCAGTTCTTTATCTACATCTCCCAAGACAAAAGTGTCCATCTTGCTTATACCATGAACCACACACTGTTTGTGCAGAATTCTTAGAAATAACTGTACTTCCGGCTATGAACTTAAACTTTGTTTTCTGGGTGTCGTTATCCTTCTTTAGTCAAAATACACGTTTTCACATTATACTTCCTGATTTGGTCATTCTAAGGTGTTTCTTATGTATTCAATCCTAACTTTTCCTTCTTTTATTCCTGGGAGAAAACATGAGGCTGGTCCACATCAAGAACAGTACAAGTGAGTGGCTATTTTTATATGGCGGAAAGGATATCATTCCTACACTCCTGCCTTGTAGCTTCCATCTTTTCCTACAGAAGCTCACCCTTAACTCTTTGCATTTCCACTTCACCCCACATGTCTTAAGATTATTGTCTTAAGATGTATGTTCATATTTATTTTAATTACGCATTCTAGATTATCAGACTTTGAATTGATAGTCTACATGATATTGAGACTGTCACACAGGGAGTGTCCAGACTGCAACTCAAGGATGTTATTATGTCCTTGTATCTTTCATAGCTGTTTGTACAACTCCAAGTCTCTTTGTAGGTGGTTAGATTTTATATATTAGTGCCAATTAGCTTTTTTGCATAGACTGATATTCATTTGCACAATCCTGGCACTAATTTCTGCTTTATGTATTTCTGTACTTCATAGAAATTAAACTAACTTCTCTCTTGCTTATTTAGAACAGGGATAGGTGTTCTGACATACTCCAGGGCTTTGTATTTTTATTTTTGTTTTGTTCTGGTATTCCTATTTCCTTCCACAGTGGCAGATTCATCTCTCTTAACAACTCTTGCTTTTTTTGCCCTATGATAATGGCTTTGCAGAGCAATCTGATCTCTAATATCTTAACTCCTTTTAATTACTAATGCTACTTTCAAGGTTAAGTCTGTGACGCTCCCTTTCACTGGTTTCCTTCATTTGAATTTATCTTTGTCATAGCAATTTGGCTCAACACAATTATTCTCAGAAAGCTGCATTGCTTCTACAGAACTGCCCTGTCTTCCCTTTGGAATGCCTTTAGGCACCTACCACTTTGGTTTTTGACATTACCTAGAACAGAAAGGTCTTATGTTCATCCACTAGTTTTTTGACCTTGGAATTTTACACATGCAGTTGAAATGCTCTTTGGATCTTTTGCATGAGTTGTCTCTGTTCTTCCTTCCAGACACCCTGGAAAATTTATTTACAGTTGCCTAGATGCAGTTACAAATATTTTAATGTTATTTATATTAAATTCATATGTCATATATGAAATTCATGTCCTCTGCTGTTATGACATTTTCTTTATGATTATTAAGATTCATTCCAAGAATGGAATTCTGTAAGAATGGAAAACACTTGTTGATAAATGAAGTAATAAAACATTTGCCACCTATGCCTGAAGTTGTCTTTCCTCCTCTGTTACATTTCTACTCAGTAGGAAATATTTCAGAAGGAACTAACAGAAAGATTCAATGCTGGGTATAAGCATGATGGCACAAAACAGCCATCTCCGAACAGCACTGACCAGACCTTTTCTTACAAAATACTGGCAAATCATACAAGAAGAGGTGTTTTCTGTACACTTCCTGGGGAACTTATTCTATTGCAGTGATTCCTAAACTTTTGGAATAATGGTCTACCCTCAAACATTATTACAATCATTAATATACTCCCAAACAACTGTGGACTTCATGATTTTTTAACTGTTTAACCTGTTTCTGTGGACAACTTAACATAAATTCAACAACTAGCAGTGTTCCATAATCTACACTGAGAGCGCCATGTTCTGTGACACAAATGTCATAAGCTATCCCCTTGCAGGGAGCACATCTCTACCACCAAGGCGGTCACTTCAAACCCAAGTTTTACGTTTTTATCATTTATAGAATTTTAAAAACCTTTAAAGCCGAAATGGACAACTTTAACTCCCTATACCTATATACAAGAACAAAGATACATGTAATTTTGCTTTATACTCCTATTGACCATGACTTCACTAGCTCTCTGTAAAGTTGCTTCAATTATTATGTGCTAAGCTAATATCTTACAGCAAGACTGAATGTGCCTAATTTATACTTTGAGACATTGCTACACTCTTCTATTTGCTTCCTATACTTTTCTGTCTGCTTTTGTATTCTCTGCCTCACTACAGTATCCTAATCTCAGCTCCCTCTAGTCAGTGGATATTCTCTTTTTCTTCTGAGGAAGCATCACAGCCTACAGTTTGATTTCTGGTCCTTCTGTTAATTTTGCAGCCCATCTCTAATACTGTTTTCTAAAGATGGTTATTTAGAACTAGGTATAGATTTTACGTGATGGTCTTTCAAAGTCTTTTTACAAAGGCCAAATAATTTCCTTGCTTCTATCTTAAATTCCACTTATTTATGCGTACAAAAATTGTGTTGTTTCTTTAGAGAGAGAGCTATGTTGAATGCTCTTACTAATATTATTATCAGCAACAATTCTAATGTCTTTTTCTGAGTTACCATTTTCTAAGGCATACCTGTCATAATGCACACCTCTAGAGGCTTTATATCCTAGATGCAGTGCTTCATACTATATCAAAATCCATATTCTTGGACTGTGAGTATTATATCAGGCAATTCTCAACAATAGCCTGCTTCCCTATTAACTGAACCAATGCACACCTCATGTGCGTACTTACCAGATTTATGAAACTGCCTAGTTAGTTGATGCAAACATTAAATAGCTTTGGACAATTGATTTCAGGGAAATCAGGCCAACAACCACCTTGCTCATTTCAATCTCTTCATGTGTAACTATGTTTTGCAACTATTGATAAACTAGATTTTAATCCATCTAATGACTTGACTGCTAACTACATCTCACGCAAGTTGTTTAATCAATGCGCCATGTGGTATCAGGTCAGGTACAGTAATGCAGCTATGTCAGTGTGATTGCCTTTTGTAACCAGATTTGGAATCTTGATAGGTTTATTGGGAGAGGAAGGGAAGTAATGGCAGATAAAAGGAGAATAAAAAAGGAAAGGAAGAAAATTGAGAAAAAAACTATACCTATGAAATGCTTTCAATTAAATTTTTATATCTTACTGCCTCTCCTTCTCTGTTGTCAGAGTCCTAAATAAATAATTGCAATTTATCAACACGAATATTTGGCTCATTTCATGATGTATACCTTTCACTCCTTTTCAATACTAGGATTTTTTCAGTTTTCCAAGATTTGTTAACAATACATGCCAGTGATTCAGATAACTCCTCTGCTAGTTCCCTCAAGATTCTTGAAGGTTCCTGGCTGCAAGTTTCAAGAATCTCTGAAGTTCAAGAAATCCTTCTAAGTTCTTTGAGAATCTTGGCTGCAAATTGTTTGTATCTTTAAGAAACTGGGCACAAAAATGTTTCAAATATAAGACTTTTCTGTGGGATGTTAAGAAAAGATCTGAACTACAATGGCTCTTTACAGACCACTTCTTACAAAAACTTCAAAATCAATATATTGTACCAAAAGCTGTTTTCTATTGTTGTCATGATGTTCAGTGTTATACTTGCACTGAATGAGCAACACATACACCTTTTTTTAATCAGTAATTTATAGTAACCTTTGCCTTAACAATAAGAAACCTAAGTTATTAGTAGTGCTGACTTCTACATATTATCTCTGCATCTTAGCAACTCAATAAACAATAAGATGAGTAATATTGTTGTGGTGTAACACTTTAATTAGTATATTTGCTGTCCTTGGCCCCTAGAGCTCCCCCACCGTTTCTATGTATAAAGGAGATGATTTCAAAATCCTACCTAAATTTCAAGTTTGGTAATTGTATTTTGCATCCCTAAATTCCCACTGCACATTCCTATGCAGAATTGTATAGAAATGTTCTGCACAGTTAAACTGTTGCTCGTTTCCACCTTAGCAGTTCTTTACATTGAGGGAGAGACTGTGGCTTTCAAGCCATGGCCCAGGAAAGCTGCAGGTGCCTGCTGTGATTTTGCGTGTTGTGCATAAAGACGAAGAGCAATCTGTTCTATCCATTAGACAGGGGAAAATTACTCCTCTGATGCACTAGGCCTTCCTGACAGCTCAGTGGGAAGAGGAACCGTGTCTAACCTAGCCCAATTTTTGTACTTTTAACAATTTGAGTATATTCTGTCTATTTCTGCTTGTCTGTCTCGTCAATTTAGACTGTCAGGTCTGCTGGCCAGGGGCGTATCTGCCTCCATGGTTTTATAACAATTGACTCAGAAGAAACAATTCTGAATGCTGGAATCTAAACATCCATGTCATATACATTAAGTAATTATCTTAGTGTAAGAACAGTAGACAAACTGACAGCTATCATATTAGTCTTTCACTGTAACTGATAGACCCATTGTAATGCAAGAAGGCTTTATATGCTTTGAAAGGAACACAATCTTGTTAATTTCAGCAAAGATGGCACTAAATTTAATATGTATTTGCAACAATTTTGCAGTAGAGCAGACAAAAGAAAAGATTAACTATATCAGCTCTTACCTGTTTTGCAAACGCACAGTGGATTTCCATCAACTTGTGTCAAGCAGGTTGAGTTGTTTATGCATGGATTGTATGGAAGGTCACAGGGATTGAAGGGCTGATGGCAAAAGTCACCAGTATAAAATGGAGGACAAATGCACACAAATTGTCCCTGGATAACAGACTCGTAACAGGTGGCACCATTTAAGCATGGTTCAGAATCACATTCATTTATATCTTCACTGCAGTCTGGCCCTGTCCAGCCTGCTGTACATGTGCATCTGAAAAAGACGAGGAGATATGGTGGAAGAATGAGAATCAATGACTTAGCCCAATCATGTCCAATTAATTCAATTAAAATAATTCAAAAATCAATAATGTCATTCTGTGCATAGCTTTCTTCTACCAGTTATGTCAGATTTTGCTATGAATAAATGTTATATTGAGATTCTTCTCCCACAATCTATTTGTGCAAAAGGAAAATGATTTATTCTAAATCACAGGATGTATGCACTTGGAGAACCATCTAAGTCAATGCAGACAGAATCATCTGTGATCTTTTTTTAAGCTGCTAAACAACATCGTCAGAAATTATCGGGTGTGGAAAGCAAGGTTCTTCAAGCTTGAGAATTGAAGACATTTTCATATGTGTGAAACCTGTAGGTAGGTACTGTAAGTGTTTGGGAAGAAATGCAGCAGGTAGCACTTGGCATACCTTTAAGAAAGAAGGTAGAAGGTCAAAGGCACAATAAAAGATTGAAGAATCTTCTCTTCATGATGCTGTTTCTTCTTTGGTATATGCTTTTGTGAAGGGCTGATACTGACAACACAGCAGAGAAAAACCTGGACCAATAACTACAATGCATCTGACTGCAAAAGATCTTTTTTCATGAAACAGATAAATACCTACTCTTATTTTCAGCAAATATGATAAAGTTCTAGATATTCAAAGATTACAATTTGCTAATGATTTCAAAGTTGCCATGGAAAATTTCCCCCATAATTGCAATGAAAGAAGGATCTTTGTCATATTTTACTTACTTGCTACCAAATGAATTGAATTATTCATTGCCTGTGTATTTGAATATGATTTGAGCTTTTCAATTGGTTAAGTGAAATTTTGTCCAAGTGCAGAAAATACGAATGCAATGGCCTTCTATGACAAGGCAAAATAGTATCTGAGACCTTCTTGTGTAACAAACTTTCCTTGTGACTTTATGAAACTTTTTAATACATTTTTGAGTATGTTACTTCTTAGTTATGTTTACGATCTAAACATATACACAGAACCTTTTGAAACCCCCCCACTAAGCTTAAATCACATAGATTATCAAGATGGTTGGCTGTGATGATTTGAAAACTAAAGTTGATTGTAGGGAAGTAGATCACTCAAATATAGTCTGGTATTTCTAACTTGATAAAAGGATTTGTTCTTAATAAATACTTTATTTAATGGAGACTCAACACAACTGCACAGTTCTATTCTCCAGGGCACAGATACAGTTTGTCACAAAAAAGAACATTTTACCTCCCTTAAAACAAATACAGTAAGTGTTTTCTTTGGAATTTTAAATGTTTTATATGGTTGGCTTGTGGGTATATTTTCCATGTCACCTGAAATGAAATGGATATTACTAAGGAATTCTATCATTCAAGAAATCACATACATTTTAGCAATAAGGAGTCACAACGGGGTTACTGTTTGTTTTTCATAAAAAAAACCAGCTGTAACTATAAAAAGGTATTCTTAGGTTACTCTGGTAAAATCACATTTTTGGAGTGATTTTTTAGTCAGAGCCCTCAAAATACATTTTCAGAAATACGATCAAATAGTTTGCAAATACATTTTGTTAATCTGCTTTAAGCACAAAAATCCTATCTGATTTTGCTACTTATGATATTGTACACTTGGTATGGAAGCAATACTCCTTGATTTAACACTGAATAACAGGTTCTGTTTGCAATTTATTTAGTACCTGGTTTAACTTTCTCTTGAAGGGTCAATCCAAAATAGTAGAGTCTCTACTACAAATTATGTGTTTCTAAATCACTGGCACTGGATATACCGGAGCTGACTGTCCCAGTTTAACAGAATGGATATTTTAGATGTGAATTGTTTTGTAATGCTGTTTTTTTTCCCCAAGACAACATTTATAAGATTTTGAATAAATTACTACCAATGACCAGCTACAAGCTGGTATTTAATATCTTGTCAGTGCTCCACTTACAGCTTGGAAAACTCACAATATGGAGAACTTTCACTTTGTGGAAGGGGGTAGGGTTCAATTCTTAACTGGTCTAACTGTTACAGGAGTAACTGATGTGCAAAGGGGCAAAAACAAAACATGCTCAATTCCATTCTTTTCCATAACGAGTTTCATAACAGCCTTTTGTGTTATTGAAATTATTTGGGATAGCCTAAGGGGACATTACGTCAGATGGAGATCACTTAAACAAGGCAATTATCTAGAGTACACAAGTAGCCAGTCCTACCCTGGCTACCTGCCAGCCAGCAAATCAGATGCGAAGGTCAATATTAACGCAAAGGAGTCAATTAATAAGATAATTTTACTTTATTCTTGTTTGGATTGTTAGGAGTTTGCTGGTGTCATTACATGTGAAAAATGCATAAAAATATCCACCCTGAGGCCCAGTTTAAGACTCAAGACTCCATTTTGTAGTAATAAGATCTTCCATTTCAACAATGTTAGAAGGCAGTATTAGAATATTAAGAGTACAGAATAAAGAGTAGAATTTTTTAACTGTGAATTATCAACTAAGCTACTACAGCTAATATTCTCATACATTATCTGGTCAATGAAATGGAAATGAGCCAGAAACCCAAGCAGTTTTTTTTTCAATGAGACAGCTTCATTCACTGCATGAGAAAATCAGGAAGATTTCTAGAATATGCAAGGAGAAAAAAAGTAGGTAGCACATGCCTTAATGAGACCATACAAAGACAGGACAGTCATTGCTCAACTTTTTTCTGCTCTTTTTATCTAACTTTTAAACGCAGAAAAAAGGTCTAAGAATACTAGTGGGATATCATTAAAGTTTTCACATGCCTTTTAAAGAAAAAAGGTAAATATGGGAAATGTTCTGTATTCAACTTTATGTTTATTTCTGAGTTGTTTAGAAATTTTTTGAATTTATTTGCCAAAATTTGGTATTCAAATGGCAAATAATAATGCCATTATTGGTATTCATAATGGTAAATTTCATAAAATCAATCTAAAATGCAAGCTATATAAGTTAATGAATATATAAACAACTATCCTCTGTACAAATGTTTTTATAAAAATCCCTCTAGGTATGAATGACTGCTATTACCTGGAAAATTTTTTTGTTATCTGTCAGTATTTAGTAAACATTTCTGCTATATGCAGGAGGGATATATATTCAGAATTTCTTTAGAAATTCTGTAAGTTTAAAAGACTGCTTTTTAAGGCAAAATATACCATATATATTTTTATCTATGTAAAAAAGCTAAAGTTCTCTGTGTGTGTGTGTGTGTGTGTGTGTGTGCGTGTGTGTATGTGTATAAATATATGTTTCTTTGGGTATCTGAAAAAAAATTATCATAGGCTGAACTCTCATAAAACTAAAGAAGCAATGCAGTAAACAGTCTAAGGTCAAGAAACAGTCAACACTCTAAACTGGAAAATGTTTTATCCATTTTCTCTTACGAACAAATAGAACTACCATCTTTTTTCACATGTCACTAAGCTGTAAATTCAGAAGCTGAAAATACTACAAGGACTTTCTTATAAAAATTTTAATATTTATGAAAGAGTGACAGAAGTGTAAATTAAACCACAGCCAATCCCTAAATAAGGCACATCATACATTTCCAGGCTAATTATGAAAATATTTGACTTAAAAGTCTTTTACCATTAAGCAAAAAGAATCTTCTGCTTTCATCTCTCAATTGCATACTTGTTTGTAACTTTTATGCAGAAAGGCAAGGAGACAATAACCTAATAGAAATATCAAAAATAGCAGTATCCCACTGCCATGCTCTTTCTGCTCTATAATTTACAACGAGTTGTAATGAAACTTTTAACAAAAAATAGCCAGTAAATTAATTTTTCTTGAAAATAATTCAATGGCTTTTTGAAATGCAATTTTAATTTAAAAAATGAAAGTTTCTGCTATTAAGCAGCAAAGTAATTTATAGTATCTTCACAAAGAGGAATCATACAGTGGCACATGCAGTAAAAGAGAAATAGAAGATGAAAGCTTATTTAAAAATTCCTAATTTTAATTAATTAGCCTTACTCCATAAACTGTATAAATGCTTTCTTTAGATAACTGAACTTAAATATTTCCCTTGATATTACAAAATCAAGCTATGCATGATTGCTTGCTTTAGGTAATAATATATAAGCCAAACAGTACTTTGATTGTGCCTTATCCGTACAAGAACTCCTCCAACCCATATAGATCAGCCTTCATAGGTGTAATCTCTGTTAGCTCTCCATAGATTTAAGAGTTTTCCATACAGGAGAAGATAATGAAAAATAATCAATATAAATTTTATCCATACTTTTATATTTTACTACCTGCTTAAACACCAAAGTTTCAGTTAAAAATTGCAACCTGCAGCCATGAATGGGTATCCAAAGAAATTACTATTAATGTGTAAGTTCCTATAATGCTATATGATCAACTAAATATTAAATTATTTGGTTCTCATCAGTTTAAAACACCCCTTTTTATTTTTCATGTTCCAGTGGAACGTATTAGTATCACTTGCCTTATGTGCTACCCTATGGGTTTAAGGAATCAAATCATATGGAAGATTCTTAGCAGTCACAGAATGGTTGAGGTAGGAATGGATCTCCAGACACACACACTTATATATACACACACATACGCCCCTGCTCAAAAGAGAGTCACGTAGAGCAAGTTGCTTGGGACTGTGTCTAATTGGGTTTTGAGTATCTCCAAGGATAGAGACTCCATAACCTCTCAAGGCAACCTGTCACCTTCACAGTGGTTAAGTAAGTTTTTATTCTTATCAAAAGTAATCTCCTCTATTTCAATTTGTGCCCACTGCCTCTTGTCTTTTCACTGGATACCACTGAGTCTGGCTCTGTCTTCTTTACTCCCTCCCATTAGCTATTTATATACGTTGATAAAATCCTCCCTGAGCCAAAGCCATCTTTTCATCACACCATCAAGACCTACAGTCCATTTTTAATCTCAGAATTCCTCAGTGACTTTCTATCAATCGGAAAAGCATACCAGTGTGCTCATTCCAACTCAGCTCAGCTAGAAGCACTGGAAAAATGACAAATCTTGACCAAAGCAGCAATGAAACTCATTTTACCTGACCATAATACACATTTCAGAAGGAAATTCACCAATGCACATCACAAAACTCTAGAGACATACATTTACAGTCACCATAGAGGCTTCAGTTATTCCATTTTCTCTCCTCTTTCCTTCCATAAACATCTTTCTTCTTTTATTTCCTGAAAGTTTAACTCACTCTTTGTTCCTCAGACAGAGATCTGATGCATCTTACATACTCCATCAGCTTTCACCTGTAAAAGCCGTTATGAGTTTCTCTGATGTTCTTCTGTTGCTTTTAGTTCTCCACTTTCATATGTCACTCCCAGTTGTTCTCCTCAAATTCCCACTCTTGTCTCTCCACCTCCCCCTGAATTCCAATTTGAGTCTCTCTTTACCATTACTTCCATATTCCTTTGCTATCTGCTTGCTTCCTAAAGCTCTTTGTAACTCATTAAATACGACTTTTGCCCTTCCCAGTCAAAAGCCCCAGGCTCGGTGCTGACCTGGCCATGCAGAGGCTCAGGCGTGGCTTTGGCCTGAGCTGGACTGCGCTGGTTTGAGCACCTGCACTGGGGTCCAGGGCATACTGTCTGCCCTGCTCCAGCTCCAGCTCTGGACCAGGTCCCTTTGAGGAGGGGGTGACACCCTCACTGTTCACTGCCTGGCAAACAATAGGCCTTTGTGGCATAGGGCTGGGATGGGGGTAGCTGTCAAACTGCAGCTGGCAGCCCCGGGAAGGGAAGCAGGCTAGTGAAAGGAAACATAAAAAAAAAATTCAAGTAGGCCCAAGACTGAAGACAAGAAGACCCCCACTATGAACATCACACTCCTCCTGGTGAAGACCTCCAGATGCTGATGACATGACATGATTCCACTCCCATCCCCACCCCAGTTCTTTCTGAGGAAATCGCTGATCTCAGGACCCAGAGGGACACTGCAAGGATGATCCTAACACCAGAGGAAAGAGGAAGGTAATAGTAAATTTTCTTGTGCAACAATTTTAACTGTGTTATTATTGAGGCTTTTCAATGCTAGACAATTTTGACTACTAGACTGTTATACATTCTTCGGACTAACAGTGAATTTTTCTCTCCATACATATTCCCCCACAAAAAGGCACTTCTGTTCCCAAGTACTATATGGGTTATGTGTTTTGCCTACTCCCATCACTTTATTTTATGCTTGAGCATACTGCAGGAAAGACTAGAAATGCTGTTAGACTGGCCAGTAGTGGTCAAACAGAACCACAGTGTGCACTAAGGAAACTGATATCCACTCTATACCAAATATAACTGTAGCAGTAGTTTGAAATATAACAACTTGCCTCCCCTCTTCAAACTTTAGTGTGTGTGTATGGATGGATGTTGGGAGTGAGTACAATATCTGCATGCAGTTCAGGTCTTTTTCAATCAAGAAACTACAATGGGGTATGCATGGAGGCACAAGAAGCATCTTTGCATGTATTTTTTCACTACATAGACCCCACCTTCTCAAAACCTGAACAAAAATCAGCATTGGTCGTTCTTTCATTCCCCATACTCAGAAAAGTTCTCTCCTTTTTAAAGCCATGTAAAATGCTCAGTGGTACAGTCACTTATCTGCACTTCTCACATCAGTACGGACAAATGGCCTGACATGCAAAACTCTTCTTTGATGAAAAAGTGTAGAAATAACCATTTTTCTACTGCACGCAAAGGTGGCAGGAAGAAGTCTCTCCAGAATCCCCATGAGAGACTTTGACGTGACAGGGACTGAGCTGCAGATCATTAATGGGAATCATCTGAGATTAAATCTCAACATAGCCTTTAATGGTACATAGTATCAGCACCAGGTTGAAAGACATCAAAAAAATGATAGCAATCTGTAAGTGAACCTGCTCCAGCACCATGAAGAATGTACTCATCTCATGGCTGCTAGTAGTTTATAGTATAGTTTATAGTATAGTTTATAGTATAGTTTATAGTATATAGAAACTAGTTGCTTACTCCATTCAACACTGTAAAAGTAGTATCAGTTTTTAATTCTTTTTTTTTTCATGCTCTTAACATGGAACATACATATTAATCTTCACAACATCTTTTATGAATGTTACGTAACAATGGCTAGAATTTTTAGATGATTGAGGCAAAGTCATAAAGAAAAAGAATGACAAACACTGCTAATTCTCCAATTACTGCTGTGGTTAGAGGGCAGGATCAATTAACTGCTGGAATAAAAATGCCATGTTATAAACTTGCTCACTCATGGCATTGTTCTGATGTGTGCCAACAAACTTCTGGATTGTGAATAACAAAAGATCTTTTCCACATCAATTTCTATGTCAAGCTCCTGAATCATGCACTTCACTGCAGGTGTACCACACATCTCCAAGGTCCACCTGGCTGTTGTAAAGAGTGTTGGGCACTGTGGAAATACTCCAGAATCTATTCAGGGGACCACAGTTTTTGTAGGAACAGCATGTCTTGTTACTTGCATTTGTCCTCAATAATTCATTAATTTATAACTATTAAGTTAGAAGTAAAGTACATATGTTTCATAAAGTAGATATATTCCATTGTAGTTTAGATAAGCTCCAGATGTTTCCTTCTCTATGCATTCAGCTAACAAGGGGATACAGTCCTGTGTTTTGAGATCTAGTTCTTAAGTAAACCCCTTACCATGAAGAAAACCTTTACTAAAAATAATTAACTGCAGATGTGTATAATGTTGTATACTCAAAATCTCTGTGAAGATATAATCACCATTCATATCTAGTCTCCACGGTTTACTGTAATCTGACACTTTTAACATTCAAAAGACTCTGGACCAGCCAACTTTTAGAAATAATAATGCCACCTTGGCCATTTCTTATCCAGACAATACACAGGTGCCCAGATGCTGTCCCAGTCAACACTGACATGCCAATAGGTCAGATGTGTTTCATTCTTATCTCTGAAGAAGTAGGACATCCTTCAAGATTACAGTATCATTAGCTGTCACCTTTGCTTGTGAACTGAATCATTAATTTGGGCACAGGGACTGAACTACCCTCTTGTCTTCTCAATTCAGTGCAAGGAAGTGGTATGAAACTACCAATATTGTGATTAATCAATAAAGAATTCCAGCTCCTTGGGCTGTCAATTTGGTAGTGCAGAGTTTTATTAGCAGTAAAGTAAACAACAGCTTGGTTTGATTTATCATTTCACCAATGAAGTCAAGGACATAAAAAGATTAATCAAAGGAAGGAATAGTCAAGAAGGTCATCCATATGAGCTCATCCATTACCCAATGGCTCTGATTCCCCAATATACTCATGTCTGCCATGACCAAATGATAAATATCTTTGCAAACTGTGTAAATGTGAAGAGCAAGAAATTAACCACATAGGAAGAAATATCACCTCTTTCCCCTTACCCCTCTCCAAAGGCTAAATCAATAGGTGAGGAAAGAGCAATTCATCTTTCACAGAATAAGCTGATTAGCTGAGCATCAATTTAGCAATTAAAATACATAAAAGAGATTCCATCTGCTTTTATCAGCTATTAGAATAATGATGAAATTAAGGAAATTAAGGAAAAAAAATGTTATCTTTGTCATACATGCATCTACAATTCCGTAATGCAACAGACATGTAGACACTGGCTTGCGGAAATTATGGGCTTAGCCTGCAGTCTTCAAGTTGAATGTCAAGTAGAGGTATCCAAGTAGAGACAAAATAGACAGGGAGTGGTACCAGGTGATAACAACCATGCACAGAAGACCTCATTTTTATGTGCTTGGTTGTTTCAAGCTTCAGAGAAGTGCTCACCATGGAATGAAAAATATATATAACAGTAAGATGACTAATAAATAGTGCATGAATTGTAAATGAAATGGACCTTGCTGCCATTATACAGCAGAAATGAAATGCACCCATAAAAGAACTCTACAGTAAAGTCTACAATGAGTATGTCCTAAGACACTTAACTTGGTTAAACTTGCTAAAACAACTTTCACTCTCCTTCTATGTGCTATGCTATATGAAGGTTGTTGAACACAATTCAATTCAATGCATTTCCTAAGCTAAATACTACTATTTGTAAAACAATCTATTATTTATTATGAATATATTACTTTTTAAACCATTAACATATCTTTACTGACTGAATAGCTGTGTGTGTGTTATCTGTTCAATAACAGCGCAACTGAAACTGACTGAATATAAAGGAGCTAGGATTTGATACCAGTAGCCGTTAGTACTACCTAAAAGAAACCATATATTGTTGATCCTTGTCCTAGGGGCTCAACAGAACTGTCATGTGAATACTACTGATCACTCTAAGTTGTTTAGGTAGTAAGACACTAATCCAAGACTCAACTTCAGCAATTCATGTTATACCGAATGAAATAAAATATCAAGAATTCTGCAAAGACATCTAACATACCATTTTCAAAGTGATCTTAGTCCCATTTTAAAAAGTGATACATGCGGCCAAGTTGCTCATTTTTGCTAGTTGGGCCTACGCAGCGGGAGGTAAGTCTTCTTTGCACTGCACGACCCGGAAATGTCATGACTACATACTAGGATGAGAAATAGATGCCAGCAATCTTTATTCTTTGGAGTATAATCTGGGCGTAGAGGAAAGAAGGGGTCTAAAGGCTGTGGCTATGTAGTGAGAAGTGTGGCACAAAAGGAGCAAAACAGTTGGTACAGATCCAACATACCCACTCTAATTGTTTTAGTGGGTTTACTTCAGACTAGTTCTAGTCTTGTCCCATGGACTGAATGTCCAGTAGTGGATCACACTGGACACAGCGGACCACAGTGGATCACACTCAGAGTGCATCCTCTGGTTTAGTTTCATCTAAAAGAACTCCTGTTTGCATGTATAGCATCATTACACATTGCAAACCAATGAACGTCTAGTAACTTGGGATGGCTGGGAGATTCACTTCAAAAACGTACTCACAAGCTGAACTAAAATGCACCCTAGGGGAAGTTCCACCTCATCTAGACTGCTGAGGGATCTGGGCCTGTCGAAACATCACAGAGCACACAGGTTAGGCACAGACTTGTCTTTCCTCCATGCAATGTTAAGCACTGAAAGCTTGTATATGACTTAAGTCACTTTAGAGTTGCTACTTTTTCAGTGGAGAGAGATAAGTAACTTAAGAGTTCAGATCTCAGATAAGCTGAACTGCTTTCTGGAGGAATCTCCATCTCTTTGTCTTCACTGGCTGTAAAGAAAATAGTGTAAGCAGTCTTATGAACTTAGGTGCCTCTGTTAGATACATAAAGTTAAATGTAACCTTCAGAATACGGGACCACAGAGAAGAGGAACACTCAGTTTCTCTTCATATCAATCAAACTATTTGCATATATATCTCAAGAAGGATTTTGCAGCAAATATTCCAATTCACAAAGCCAGATGAAATTAAATGATGAAATTAAATGCTATGTTTCAGCACAGAAAGGTTAAAATTAAAAGTCACCAGTACAACCATCACTACAGGGCAGTATCATGAGAAAGAGCGTTTGTGCTTAAAAGAGCACAACCACTGAACATTTCTAAATGAGGAAGATGTAACAATACAAGTAAAATTCAGCATCATTACCAAGAGTCAAGTAATAGCGCCAGAAAACACAGTATTTGGCATCAGCAGCCTTGTTCATAGACCATGACCACTTAGAAAAGAGTTGGAAAAATGCCTTCCCGTAAGTGTTACCTCCTGAAACTCCTATTTTAGATTTAGTAGGAATTCATTAGAAATTACAAAAATATATATATACACGTATTTCATGCTTTTGGGATGTTTTTTGTACTTTTGGTTTAAAATTCGGGTTATTTTCCAGGGTGTTAAGAAAGACCACACACAGTGTTTACTTACAAATTAAAAAAAAAAAAAAGATGAAAAGAGATGAAAAAGTACCAAATCACCACCTAAAAAGTCAAGAAGAGTAAACATATCAAGATCCATATCACAAAACAGTGTCTTATCATCATACGCTGGTTAGTGAGAATTGAATACGTACTAAACAAATCCTTCTAAGCCACTGAAACTACAGCTACACTTTCCATTATCCATACCAGATAGCAAGCTTCGTGGTGTGGACTGGTCACTGACATATCAATGGGTCAGGGTGGATGCTGTTGTGTTTTGGGCCTAGGTTCCTTTGCTGCAAGAACTACTTAATTCATTTAAGACTGAAGTCCAGGACTGAACTAGGGTGTATGCATTATCGATGACCCAAAGCCTAGGAATCTGGAGGAAAACAAGGAGAAACTTAACAACACATGCAACCTAAGAGACTCAAAAGAACAAAAGTAAAAAGGAATGCCAGGTCTATCAAAGTGTATTGAGACATACATAAAAAGACATCTAGAATTCCACAATTTGTAACTTTGTCTGAAAGGTTCATGATCCACTATAGAAATGAAAAGTTCAGGTTTACACATGCAATAACTGAAGCCTCCGGGAGAGCAAATTACAGGAATTTGTGGGTAAATTCTACTTGTTGGAAGTTTGCCTAAAATAGAACTGTTCTTGAAAAAAAATTTTTTACAGAAAGAGAGTGAAAATGCTTAAAAATACATTATTTGTCTAGAAGAGTTTTTTTAAAGAATATATGTACTGTGTATAAATGTATTAACAATATTAACAACAATAATAACATCAAAGTGTGAAGAGAGGAAGAAAAGTTTTCAAGTGCAGATAACAGAAGGATAATTTTTATAGTTTTGCTCATATACTTAAGCATATATTACTGCTTTAAGAATATGATAAATGCACTTTATAAGTAGCAGATATGGAATAACAGCTTTTGCATTCTATCACCTATCAACTATGAAGCCATGCTTTATCTCCTTTTATTGAAAAGAAAAGCATTCCAACAGACCTTAAAAATCAAACTGATAAAATAACCTCATTTTACTTTTTATAAATAATCTATGCATATGTGATCTATGTATATTTTAAAGTCTAAATGGAAAGGAAGATTCTTCAAATAGATTACGATCAGAAACTATTAAGTATGCCACAAGGTAAAATCAAGATATAAATAAGGTAAAATAAAGACATGAACATAATGAGAGAAATCCTGGCTTTAAAGAACAAAATAGTAACTGAACCAGCACCAGAAGAAATGTACACGTTTCAGAACTGAACTGAATTAACAGTGGCCTGAATTACTGCTAATTTGCTCCTACCAAAGAAAAGCACATTCTGTGCTCCAAGTCTTCCATGCACCCCATAAAGGAGGGATTTCCCAAATGTGTCTCTTGAGTACCAAATAGCTCACAAGGAATTAAAATGCAGTATCTATTCTAAGGCGAAACTTCTCATATGACCAACAGTGGGGATGTGCTGGTAAATCTGAACTCTCAATTCAAGAAAAGGAGACATAGGACATGCTGTGGCACACGTCACTGGGCTCCTCAGGCTATGTCTAAACTGTACAACAACTGCATACCAAAAAACATCAGGAGTTGTGGTTTCTCGATTGCCCAGGTTGGAGATCAATTTAAGTGTGCTGTGGTTTCCTTCCAGTATGTATGTTTGGGTTTTCTTTCTCTGGAAATCAGATTACGGCAGGCAGCAAGGTCTGCCATTGACATGAAATTAAGATGTAACTGGGATGTGACATATACCATAAAGTTTACCAGTGCTTCAGAGTCCTTTAGATTCTGCTTCAGTGAACCACCTCATGCCAACCCTTATCTCATAGTAAGCAGTAGGGTCAATTTTGCCACCATTGGTGAATTATTCCAGTAATTTCCCTCTCCTCAAGTCCCTGAGTTGCATCAGAAAGGTATCAGAGTCATGTGAACGCTCTGGAATGCAGCTTAGGAAGTTTGCCCTCAACATAGAAGGAGAAGCAAAGATGTGTCTGAGTTCAGCTTAAAAAAGGATTTTCTGGGTAGTAAGCATCAATACCTTAATTAAAGTGGACTCCATATAGAGTGTCTACGCATGCTGGCATATGAAACTGCAGTTGTGTATAACATCATCTACTAAGTAAACCTTCTTTAGACTTCCTTCTGTTTCTGATAAGATGAAAAGGGAGAAGTACACATATCCTTTTTTATCTGTTGTCAGTAACATTAAGAGCTAGATTCACTGTCTACGGTCCTTCATCACACACTTACTTAAACAACAATCAGTACCACAGCAACAAGGCAACTCAACACTCCATCCAGCAACCTGGGGAAATCAAGTATTGGACATCCTTTTTAATAGGCACTACTCCCCAAAAGATCTAGTCCACCAGAGAGAAAATCTTTATTTGTGAAAACGCACCATCAGTAAATTAACGCTAACAACATTAATGAACAGGTACCCACCTCCATTATCTTGGACGATACTGATTAAGCTTTGGTTGGGAAGACAGATACATTATTTCAAATTTTTCAATACTAGGAGGTAATCAGTTGTCATGCTGTGCCCAAGTTGCTAATCTGCTGGAATTTATATTCTGAAAAAAATCAGCTATCTGGAAGAATCTCCACCTCTGAAGGATTCCTGAACAAAAGGCTTCAGTTACCCTATGTTCCTGTTCACTTATGCTGCCCACACCTTACTATAATGCCAGTCATTGATGGTTAATCTGGCAGTACTGGATTTATTGTTGCAGCTGCTGAAAGCGGTGTCTTCAACACTACTTCCCTTTGGAAATCTCTTCATTGTTAGATTTCAGTGTAGGGGCAATGCTGACATGGAGATTAGTTCAATGCCTTTTTGCGGTATTGCTTTGATATTCAGAGTTACAAGTAACTCTGACTGCATTTTAGTACAAGAAGTTTGAAATAAGTCCTCTTTGACCCTAGAAATCTGAAAGGAAAAAGCATGCCGCACTGAACAAATAAAAGCTGTCACCTGTAAACAGGTTAATAGTCACTGCTGGATAGGCATTAGTTAAATTTAGAAAGTTCAGAAATTCAACAGTAGTTGTGTCAATTGACCTCAAAGCTTTTCACCTATGGAGTGGGCACTAATTACAGAAAAGAAAAATGAACTCTTAAGGTAGAGTACTAAAAATAAAAGATACTTTATGCTCTAGGGGAGTAAAGGAGATCTTCCCTGGTCTGTTCTTCCATTGCAGAAAATAAAACGGGATCAAATAAAGGTAATTGCAATTGCTTAACTTTATGTCCTTGAACAAAAATATGAAATAGCAGATTGCATGTTACAACTCTGAACTTGTATGAAAACCCATCCATACTGAATCTTACCCTGAAGAAAACAGATTATTGAGATAATTAGAAAACTTGACATGAAAAATTGATAATCGAAGGTAATGTAGATCAGTTCAACAGCCTACACAAATGACCTCTGCATAATCCCCTAACGTACTATAAAATGTAGGGACACAAAAACCACACAGAAAATAATGCCGAGTCATTTGGGAGATGCCTACATCTATGGTTAGAATAGATGTCCTCTCAGGTGTCATCTATACTTCCATTTTTCTGATCACTTCTCACCATTGTACAAGTAGCCTTCCAATTCCTACAGCAGAAAGAGTGAATTATTAGTCTAGCTCTGATAAAATGTATCATCATAACTTAGAGGATTACTGATACATGTGATAAAAACATTGCTGCTTTAATGATTGTCATGGAACACAAAATGGAACGTATGAGACAAAGAAATGTTTTGTCTCCCATGTGTTTCTGACTGTTCTTAACTCTGCACACACTTGCTATTTGAGTAAGATATCTTTACTGGCTTTTTTTCAATGTTCTGTGGCTACTTTTTCAACTACTTTTAGCACTGCCACTTGATCTTCAGTTTAGGTCTACCCAAGTTCCAAGGAGATACATGACAGTACAAACTATATGCCTTTGCTCAGTCTGACATCAAGGTAGTATCAAATTCAGGAATGGAACTGTGTTGGTACAAAGAAACTTGTCTTTGAACAAAATGGATTAATGATCTATGTTAAATAATCTTACTTTTCTTAATTTTTGTATTCCAAATATAGAACATACTGAATACTTTACATCAATTAACTGTCTATAAATAACTGATAACCAAGGACAGCTATGGTATTTAATATACTGGTATTTAATACACTGGAATACATAAGGTCATCAGGAAATCGCTTAACAAAATAATACCAAAGTTTATACATTTTTCAGAGATATATTCAAGCATTTTCAACACTCATCAGTAGTTAATTATACATCAAAGTGTATCTGGTGAATTATTTAGTATATGAACAGCTCTCACAATGTTAATTTTAACATAAATTAAGATTTTTAAAGGAGCCTATATGAAATAAATCATTTGAAAAGGCTACAGAGTTTGTCATCAATATTTAGGAGCACTCTAGAAAATACTCTGGAAAAGCATTAAGGAGTAAGAGTATCTTCATTCTCAAATTTGTAATCAAAATAATGGAAAGAAAAGAAAAAAGTAAACTCTTCTGTAAAATGATCCAATTCTAGTAAGTCTGACCTCCATTAATGATTTAAGCTAATATGCCAAATTGACCTCTTACTTTTAATCTAATCCTTTACGGGGACTGTAGCTTCCAGCAAATAGCTAGGGCAATAACATTTCATCTTGCCACAACTAAATTCACTAAAGATAACCTAACATAGGCCTTGCTTAAGTTTACCTGAGAAGAATTTTTTAAGTTGAAAAAAAAAAAAAAGTTAAAAAGTTGCATTTTATAGTCGGGTGCCACAACTTCCAAGCATGAAAATGAGAGGAAAAGAGTAAAAGTAAGGATTTTTAACTTCCACTCAGACAGTATTTCACAGTGTTTAATAAGATACATATATTCTGCTCAAACACTACAGACACAAGATGAGGCAGAGATTCCCCTACTACAGACTCTGTTACAAACTAGAATTCTTGCCACTTCCTGGCAAGTAGCATTTCAAAAATAGCTTTTTCCTTAAAAGATTATTGTCCTGATATAAAACTATAAAAGCAAACTACAAAAATGATTTTGAATTGGTCTCCAAGAGTCAGTTATGTCTTTATCTATCTTTGATATCTACTCTAATATCAACAATCCAACCTTCTACTCAGGCTGTCTGACTGAGTTATTTCAATAGAGCAAACCTATGAAAATTTTATGACTGCCCCTTCCAGATATGGAATGAACAAGCCTAAGAGACATACATAACAATACTTACGGATGCTCATGGAGAGAGTGACTTTTATATTTGTGCTCCCCTTTCTCTCCTTGTGACCTTCACAGATAAAGCTTTCCTATTTTCACTGTGATAGATTTTTTTTGCACATCTGAAGTGGCATTTGGTGGAAGCAAATGTGATAATTACAGATCCTACCTTAGTCTGCTTGATATTGCTGAAGAGCTAGCATTGTTTTAGACAGAATTACTGTATTATCAGTAACTGTAGTCTAAATAAACTTTCCTATAATATTTTTTTTTTGCTCTAACAGAACAGAACGGCCAAAAACCAGACAAAATCAAGAAGACTGTAAACCAAAACTATATTACCTGTAGAAACTAGTGGTGGGGAAGACAATGTTCACTTTCTAATTATGTATCATGTACAGTTTTCTTATACTAGAATCATTGCATACAGTGTATACATATGTATATACATTTTGTATTGTTCCATCACACACATATATATAAAATATATAATATTCATCCACTTCAAAGAGGCGATTGCCTTAACTACTTCATACTTTTCCAAGTATGTATTTTTGAAACAAAATTATACTCACCTCCAAAACTAATTGTGTAATTGGTAGCACAATCTTAAAAAGAAGCTTTTAAAGACAACTATTACATTTGTAATCACTTCTTAAATGAAAAAAAATCGTTTTTCTTTTTACTCCTACCAGCTATTGGCCAGATGCTGCCAGCCTTACCTATGCTAGATTATATTCTACTCTGTTAATAGTCTTGTGGAATTATTTTTCATATGTATTATCTTCATCACCCTAGTGACCTCAAGATGAGAATATAATCTACTCATCTAATCACCACTGATGGAAATCAATACTGTATGGGCCAGATAATATTTCATGAGTGAATTAGTTGCCGTAAGTAAAATCTAGTCACCAGGATTTCATTTTTTGCCTTTTACCTCTCAAAACAGAGAAAATGCTTTCTGCAAAATAGTCTTGTGCATTGTTAAACTGTATAAAATTGAGATTTCTACTCTAAAAAATCCGTATCTTCTTTAAAATAAAATATCTCATAATATAAGATAAAACCTTGCATTTATGTTGGCTGGAAACTTATTTCACTATAAAATAAACAAAGGTAACATTATATCACCTCAGTATTAAAACTTACAAAATTCATTTATGACAATTTTGACTAACTTTCTTAGAGTTGCTTTAAGTAGTCAGGTAAAATGAACAATCCCTATGAAACTGATGAAGTCTGATCTCTTTTAACAAGTGCAACATACAGATTTTATTAATAACCTTTTATCAAAGGGGGAAAATATAGATTTTATAGTAAAGAGAACGGTGATCTACATCCAGTCTTTTTATGTGGAACTGCTTATTACCCATTCTCCACGGTTCAATAGGATATAACACCAGCAGCAATGCCCATAATCCTTTCTAAATTTTGCTCCTTTGTGCATGTATTAGACATTGGCAACGCATGAAACATCTACTCTGTAGCTAACACTGACAGATGGTTTTCCTATTCATTTCTAATGAGCCGTTTTTAAAGTGTCAGCACCGTTTTTTGTTTGTTTCTTTAAACTTCCTATTTTACTAAGGTTTCCTGAAAAAAAAGTCCATGTGCTTTCAGGGAACTGCAAAAAGAAGGGCAAAAGAACAAGCAAAATTGAGTCTATTATGAATCATCTGCAACAGACATGCGTTATAATGGATTTGGATTAGAAATAATGAGGTAGTGAAGGCTATCTCAAGTATTTTTTTGGCCATTCTTCTGTTCATCACAGATCTTATTTCTATCCATTCTAGTCTTAATTTTCACTTTCCCCCCCAAAGAATAGTTAGGGGTGGCAGCAGTTCTGGTATTGCCCAGAACTGTAGCCACAGAAAAGAAAAAAAAAAACAAAAAACAACAGTCATTGAATTTTTATTTTGCTACCATTGCTATATAACATGATGAGAGGGATGACTTCCATTGAAGGTCTGGCAGGCAGAAAAATACTGATTATTAAAAGCAGTGCACTCACTTTAAGGATTATACCATAAACAGGCTAGTGGGAGGAAAAAAATTAAACTTATCAAAGGCAATGGGGCATTTTTTGGTTAACCATCTTTATTTATTAGTCCATATCTCATCACTGGCACCCAATTTTCTCTCTCTTTTAAATTTCCTCTTTAGCTTTATCCACTCTTTCATCTGGTACTTTCACTCAAATATATGCCTTTAAAGCATATCCATCCTATCTTCAAACCTGAGAAACAGGAATATCCTGAGATGGTCCAGACTGTATCTCTAAACCTCTGCCTCCTTCACCTCAGTGCCTTTGAGCACATTCTAAATTAAATTGCTGAATAGTTCTTTTTTTCTTAAAAAAAAAAAAAAAAAAAAAGACCTCTCCACAATATTTTCTAATCTAGCTTTTGGCCACAATTGCAAAGTCAGTTCTTTCACCTCTAGAAAACTATTTGGCTCCTTTTTTACTGTTCTTCGTCCTTAGATGCAAAGAATTCCCATGTCTTCTACAAACACCGGACTACTGAATTTACCTGTTCTTACGTACTTCAAACTGGTCAGTGTATGCTTCTGGAGTTTAAAAATTGCTCCTCGAAAATGACAGATATTTGATTCTGACCCTTAATGTCCTTCCAGTTGCACATGTCCACTTTGCTGTGCATTTTCTCTTATGTAGTTCAGCATGATCTTGAAATCAAGGAATCAGATACTTAGGGTTGAGGAAAGAAAGACAAAAGGCACCTCAGTTTACTCTAAGAGTTTGCCCTGTGGCCCTTCCTCAAATGGGAAAGGAATTTCAGCCTGCTCTTTCTCCATACCTCCTCAGCGTAGGAGACACAGTAAGACAAGGGTAAGAATGAGTAGGAATCAGTACTTGTTATACCAGTCTGTTATAAATTACACCAACCTGTTACAAACTGTGCTTATAGACACTGACATTGCCAGTCTGATCTCATCTGTAGAAGGAAAAGAAATGAATCCGTCTCATGTTTTTTCTGCCTTCCCATAACGTCTCTGGGCAACCTATTATAGTTATCACCCTTACAGCAGAAATTTTTTTATGTTTAAGTAAAATTTCCTCTTTTTTTTTTTTGCCTACTGCCTCCTGTCCTTTCAGTGGGCACCAGAGTTCAGCACTGTTATCTTTACTCCACCTCCTCTCCTCCTCACATCAATTATTTCTACATATCAATGAGATCCCCCAAGCCTTCTCTCCTCCAGGCTGAACAAGCCCAGCCCTCTCAGCCTTTCCTAGTTTGCCAGATGCTCCAAACCCTTAATCATCTTTGTGGCCTTCGCTGGACTCACTCCAGCACGTTCATGTCTCTCCTGTACTTGGGAGCCCAGAACCAGACACAACACTCAGATGTGGCCTCACCAGTGCTGAGTAGAGGGGAGGATCACCACCCTCAACCTGCAGGCAGCGTTCTTCCTAACACAGCCCAGGATGCTGTCGGCCGCCTTTATCAATCCCTGGGGTGCACCACCACTGTTTGGCCTCCATGTGGATTTTGTGGCATTGATCACAACCCTTTCAATCTGGCCAGTTTTGTCTATAAAGATGTTGTGGGAGACCGTGTTGAAACCCTAGCTAAAGTCAAGAAAAACAACATCCACTGCTCTCCCCTCATCTACTAAGCCAGTAATCTCATTGTAGAAGGCTATCAGGTTGATCAGGCATGATTTCCACTTCATAAATCCATGCTGACTACTCCCAATTACCTTCTGGGCCTTCATTTGCCTGGGAACGATTTCCAGGATTATTTGCTCCATCACCTTCCCAGGGATTGAGGTGAGGTTGAAAGCCCTATACTTCCCCAGATCTTCCTTCTTGCCCATCTCAAAGATAGGAGTGACATTTTCCACTTCTGCTTTTTCATTTTCTGGATTTTTCCATTCCATTCTGTTTTCTGACATTTCACTGTTTCTGGATTTCTTCCAGTATTCACGAACCTCTCCCAGGCTTCATGACTTTTCAAAGATTACCAAGAGTCGCGTCGCAACAATATGGACCAGCTCCCTCAGCACTCATGGGTGCATCCTATTCAGGGCCCATGGACCTGCGCATGTTCAGCTTGTTTGAATGTTCTCCCTAACCTGATCCTGCTCCACTGAGGGTATGTCTTCCTTGCTCCAGATTTTGCCACTTGCCTCACAGGCCTGGGAGTCCTGAAGGCAAGTCTTACCAGTAAAGATTGAGGCAAAGGAGGAATTCAGTACCTCGGCCTTTTCCACGTCCTTTGTAACCAGGCCCCCTGCCCCATTCAGCAACAGGCCCACATTTTCCCTTTAGTGCTTATATATCTGCAGAAGCCTTTCTTGTTGCCCTTCACATCCCTCACCAGATTCAATTCCAGGTGGGCTTTGGGTCTCCTAACTCTCCTAACCCCAACCCTGCATGCTCATATAGTATCTCTATCTGCCTCCTAGGTCACCCGTCCCCACCTCCATGCCTTGTATGCTTCCTTTTTATGTCTCATTTCTGTCAGGAGATCTTGTTCATCCATGCATGCCTCCTGCCACCTCTACTTGACTTCCTGATCATCAGGATGGATCATTCTTGAGCTTGAAGGAGGCAATCCTTGAAAATCAACCAGCTCTCCAGGACCCCTCTTCTCCCCAGGATTGTACCCCATGGGATTCTTCCAAGAAGCTCCCTGAACAGGCCAAAGGCTGTTCTCCTGAAGCCCGGGGTTGTGATCCTGCTCTTTGCCTTTTTTCCTCCTCTCAGGATCTTGAACTCTACCATCTTACAGCCACTTCAAAAAAGCAGATGAGTTCCTTGGTGTGTATATGTGGGGGGTCTTTTCCACGTTGTCACGGCAGGCCTGGGAGGGGAGGCTGAGCCAACCACAGAGCATCCTCATGTTCTGGTCCCCACAGTGCTCCACGCTACAAGAAAGGTTCAGGTGGCGATATAGGTGTCCCTGTCACTTATGAATGGGTTCACAATTAACGGCCAGAAACGAAGTTTAATATGTATCACAGGTAATAACAATTAAAAACTAGTAATAGCAACAACAATAGTAGCAATACACCATTAATTAATCAGTAATCATACATTGAACTCCCTACACAACACAGAACAGGCACAATTATAGTATTTTCAAATATATACATGAGCTCAAACCAGTAAGGGTAAAGGTAACCGGTGGTTACACCGGGAGGCATGGCGGTGGGGTAGGGAGGACGAAGGGACAAGCAGGCCACGTCTGAGGGTAGGGGGTGCCGCTTCAGGCCCGAGGATTACTAAGCAGGCCACACCGGGTGCAGTGTGCTGCCACCGTGCGTGCTCTAAAAGTAAGCAGGCCACAGCCGAGCCAGTGTGCCTCTTCGGTTACTGCTCCCCAGAGGGGAGTATTCACGTGATCGCCAGTGTTAGTAGCGGTTTGGGGGGATCCCTAGCTGCCTGACCCAGCATCCCAGATCAGGGGGTACGGTAGCACTGGCTGCTGTGCAGCCTGCTGGGGCAGAGATCTTCCCTCGGTGAGCAGTGGAGGAGAGCCTTGAAGAAGGCCGCCTGGTGTCTTCGAGCCTTGAAGAAGGCCGCCAAGGCTTCTTCTTCCCTAGCCGCTTTAGTGAATTCAGCTCTTGGTGGCTTCTTCTTTGCTGCGGCCACCGCTTCTTCAGTGAATTCAGCTCTCTTCTTCTCCTCTCTGCCACCACCGCAAAAGCCGCTGCTGGGCTCGCGTGTGCCCCTTTCATCCCTAGCCCACTTTGGGACCGTGGGCAAGGGATTGGTTAAATTTCTCTAGACCCCCGCTCTTAGTGGTCTGGTTTCGATCCCCAATTATAATGCTGATCTGCTCACATACTACTGCATAGACTCACCTTCCTTCTGGAATATTCTGCTTGATTGACAGGTACAGGCTTCTAGGTGCATATTAGCCCTCCACCAATGATTTTAAATTGTGGCAGTGGGGGATTTCTGCAGGCTAACTGAGGTCACAAAAAGGACAGGGTGATTGGCACCTTATATCCATTGTTCAGTAAAACCCGTTTTCCTAACCTTTCCCCTAAACCAAACCTCTCCATGACATAGGTATTTATTGTTTGTTGTTTTATACTTCATGTTACACTGGGGTTTGGAATAGAAGTGCTGCTATGCTTTCAGGAAACTGTTGAATAATGGCGAAAATGTACCCCAGGGGTAGCAAAATGTCAGTGACTGTTTACTACATGCTACTGAGTAGGCACAGCAATATTTTGTTGTTTGCCTAAGGCCGTGAAAACCCTAAAGCTGGTTTAACACAGTGTAGTGTAGTGGGACAAGCATCACACTACACATTTCGAACTGTTAGCAGCGTTATCAGTGATTAAAACCATAACACATTTGCTACTTTGGAGGACACACTTGCTTCCCTTTCATAAATTTGCTTTAGGTAATTCATTAGTACATCTCTTGACTGGCCGTATAAATCTTCTGAAGATGGTTCAAGTAAGAGTCTCACACATAACTTGGTACCAAGATGAAAATAAAATTGCAAGATTGATGTCAAGACTAGTCAGACACACAGTGGCCAAATGGTTTGGGAAACATCTCTGCAGCAACACAGGAAGAGCTGGCCAAAGAACCTCGAAGAAATGCCAGCTAAGAAGCCAGATGCTGCTTGCAAAAAAGTGTTTCAGCGTTTGGCATCTGGGACCATTAAATGCCAAGCTGATCCCCATCTGTGGGAAAAGCTGTTGACTGCTTCTGGGGAAAAGAAAGTAAGAAGGGAAAAAGCAACAGGTTAAAGGAGCGCCAGTAAAAACAAAACACAGACTGAACTCAGCATTCAAATTTCAACTATATCACAATTTACTTTTTAATTCCTTGGTAGTTTAAGGTCCATTTGTTTAGAAATAAGCGTATCTTAGAAATATAATGCATAAATATGCATGCTTTGTGTATGGATCTTTGAGATATTTACCCATCCCTAATTTAGGAATCACCTGATTATACATCTTAGCTCAGAAAAATTTGTGCACAGTTCTGAGAATATGTAAAGGCTGCTTTTAATTCTGTTTTTCCAAATAAATTCTCTCCAAAAGAGGAGAAAAAAAAAAGTTTGCTGCTTTCCTCTAATAGTACTATGATAAAAGCTTACGCTATGCATAAGGTGAGGCATATCCTAATGGCATGAGACTACTCATTCTTTAAGAACTTAGCACAGGTAGAGGACAGTTACACTAATGCAAAAATAGTTTTTGAGTTTGAAAAGACTTGATTTCAAATCCCAAGAGGCAAAGGAGGCAGTTATAGGGTGAGATGTTATATTTGGGAATGAATCGAGCAAGTAACAGAAAGCAGACAGAATAAGTCCAACTCTGGTTGACAGTATGGTTATCCAAATTGTCAGCAGCCATAAACTATTATCTAAGTAAAGAGGAATACGATGATTGTAGCATGCATACTAACTGAAGAAGCATCGCTAAGGAAGGATAGCATAGGGTGATCTAAATGAGTCTAGAAATAATTCACGTATGGTGAATAAAAAGTTGTGAAATGAAATGTAATGTTGTGAAATGTAGTAAGAATTAGAAAGACACAGTGTATTGGAAATAAATGCATTACAAAACGTAACTCAGTATTTCAGCTGGATTTTAAAGGGCAGCAGGAAAACAAGGCCTCTTATAGAACAGGATAAGCAACAAAAGGGTTTAAACCTTAGAGGATTTAAACACAGGCAACTTTTTTTCACATGTCAGGTAGTATCTTTCAAGTGCTTTAAGAACTTATGCCCCATATTTAAACCTAACGTTGGCATTTATCATCTTCTGTCTCAGTCGAAGTTAACGGGAATGAGGTATTTTAGCGCCAGACTCACCTCTGAAAAGCTAGGTCCTAGAATTAGAGGTATGCAAATAACATTACAAACCAACCTGTAATTTTTTATTGAGTACACACGTATGTGATCTCCACCAGTCATCTGTATCATATGCAGCTGAAGATGACCACTACACCTAAGAAGGGTGCTTAGAAGCAGTCTAAACAAACAGTAACTAACGCTTGCCTTGAACTCAGATATACGCACTAAAAGAGTATTAAGTGAAAGGAGTGTATAAGCATTCCGTAATATTTTAACACCACTGACAGCATTTTGTAACACAGCTAGCCTTAAATATATAAATAATAACCATAACAGGAAACATATAAAAGGAGACTTGTGGTATAGTTGCACAAACAGGGTGCAGCAAAACACGAGCAATTAGTAAAATCTGCAGGATAGGAATGAGCAGGCAGGAAAAATATCTGGTGGAACCAAAATAATTCTACAAAATAAACAAGACGAGTCCAGATTCCAAAAATAAGATATCAACTGCATGTAAGATCAGCCTTTTCTTTTAGGGAGGGAGCAGAGGAGCATAAAATATCAACGACGAGTGAGGAAAGATGGGAAAGAAAGAAGAAAGCCCACTTTGGTTTCTGTTTCCCTCATCAAAGAGCTCTAGGGACCGGCTATCTTGACCTCAGTGACCATCAATCATCAACAATCATAGCCAGCAGTTGTAACTAAACAGCATCAGTTCCATGGTACTGCACAGTCATTTAGTACGTTTGTAAAGTACTAACGATTTTGTATATGGAATGAAAAAGATTAATAGCGATTAAGAACTAATCTTTGATAACGTATATTGTTAACGAATATCATCAGTCCAGTGAAGAGCTGTTTTAAAGTCTGGAACTGGCATAATTTTTCAGTTTTTTTAAACGTTCCCATCACAGAGGTCTTCAGGTCCCTAACTGATATATATAGATGTATATATTCATTTGCAACACACATATCTTCAATGCAGTTACAATGAAAGGAATATATACTTCAGTACAAGTGATAGGGAATAGAGATTGTGGGTAGAGCTCTGGCAGTTCAGACTGGCACTGTTCAGTTTACCAGTACAGCCACTATGTGTTCCTATCAGTGAATCAATATACTGTGAGGATGGCTTTTCTGTACTTCTTGTTAGTGTTTTAAAAAGGAAAAAGTAAAAAAGTGACAAAAAGGAAAAAAATATAAATTATAACCATAATATTAAAAATGGACTTCGGTTTATGAGAAGATTATAGAATGCTACCTGGTGGATGGATTCAAATGTTGATGAAGGATAACTTTTCTTCAGTCTACTGAAGCAAACATCAAAACTGTTACAAAGGATGTGAGATCAAAAGATGGCATAGGGAAATATATTTAGGTAAGTTTAATTTCCTTTTTAGTGTAGGGAACAAAAGTCCATTGGTGTATTACAAAGAAAAACACACTTAGCATATTCATTCTTAATAAAAATCTCAACAACCAATACTGCCAAAATAGCTAATGGCATGAATTTGTGGGCGTTCTCTGGATATGCAGAAAGAAGTGAGCATCATGGAAAGACACTTGCGTTACTTTCCAGGTTTTCATGTCATATGGATTAAAGCCAAATCTCAAACTATTGAACCTCATTAGAAACACCAGCTCACCTGGAAAATACTGTTGTCTATTATTTTGCAAAAAGACTTGGAAGAGATTTTCACTTAAAAGTTCCTCTGCAAGGAAGGTGGTAACAGCAAAGGAGAGCAAAGGCTTTAATTAAGGCTTGATGTCATTAGGGCAGAACCTCAGAAATATCAGTAAAGATGGTACAAAAGGATACAGTACAAGCAGGGAATTCCACTGATAACAGAGGCATCTGTGTATAAATGTTGAGTGACATAATTTGAGAGTTTATGTTGTAGTGAGAATTAGAGTGAGGAACACAGTGCACTGAAAACAAATGCATGAAATGTTTCCAAATTCGTTTCTTTGCTGTGCCATGTGCCAAACTGAAAAGGGTGCAGGGAGAAAGAGAAATTTCTTAGTTTGTCAACTGAACAAGAATAAGCTGGAATGAAGGAGGAACTATCTAACAGATGAATTGTGCTTAATAATCCAAGCCTAACTATTAGTTCAGGAAGCTTTCCTATTCTGTTCTTTTTAATAAAAATTGTGCAACTAATAATATATTTTTTCTCATTGTTAGGACATTACTTATTTTATTATGATGAAATCCACAAAGAAAGGGTTTCAGTCCTGGGCTACTTGTTGATCCTTTAGTTTTGGCAGCAAGGTTCAAAAAATGAATAGTGCCCAGTACATGATTAACTTATTAGGGAAATTTTAAACTAACAATAATAGTTTGAATTATTCTTCTCGCTATCAGAGATTTGAAACTTGGCACAAGAGTATTTTCTTTTGTATTGTATTCTTTCTTTTTTCTACACAAAGATATATTTTATGTGCTGTTGCACAATCAATTCTTTAGTTTTTCAGGGGCTGGTCTTTTCAGGTGGATTTGAAAACGCTTAGATGAAGTACACCAGGGAGTATTACCAAAGGCATCAGAGAAAGCAATGTTATCCATCTATCCTATTAATTTTCAGAGAAGACTGACCAAGCATTTCCTAGCAATAAGGGATGATGAGTACCAACAGTGGTGTGGCCAGATTTAGTCAAATTCAGAAAAATCTGCACAGTCATTGCCAGCAGCTACACTTCCACCAGGAAAATAAACACTGCCAGAACATGGACACAGGCTAAGTAACTGCATTGTCTATCAATGCTACATTCTCAGAGCAGTTCCTAGTGCTCATCCCAAACAATTCCTAGGCACAATTCAAGAGTTAGCATGAGCTAAGGATCTTTTGTATTAGGCATTTAGGATAAAATTATCCTTTTTTAGAGGACAAGCAAGTTTAACTTTGGATATACCACTAAATGGCCTCACGGTCAGATATTGTGTATGGGCACTGCTTAGCTGCCTTCAGATGGAACATTTACTTTGTTTTGTTGCTGTTGTTTTTAAGAAAAAAGTGCTAAAAAGCTAACAGGGGAAAAACTTTCGGATGTTAAATAAGAGTAATTGTAAAAATAAGCAGAAGGTCTTTTAACATCTGTGAGTGTAAAATAGGGCAACTCTAATGATTGAAATGAAATTGCATTAGATTATACAACAAAAACATTGGTCCAAGCTCATTTTCATTGTGGCTGCTAAATCTCCGGCTCCCAGATTCAGCTACTGATATCTCGGAACTAGCTCATCGTGACCCTTGTATACTGTGATTCAATGGTAGGTCTAATTTTCTGGTTCTGCTATGTCAAATAGGACAAACACTTCTGAGGAGAAATGTGTGTGGTGCTCACAGTTCAAACCAATTCTCTTGTAAACGTTTTCTGTAACTGTTCAGCTGTTCAGTATTTGACTAATCCAGAAAATATACTTTTTATTTTTATTTTTTAATTTGTACAATAGGGAGTCCTTCACTTTTTTCTCATGGAGATGGCCCAGTTATCTATGAGGAAAACCTGAAGAAGCCGTATTACTTTCTGCGATATACGCAATGCTTCCAGAAGCTATCTGGAAAGAACAGGTGAGATGTGATTTGACAGCCCTATACATCACTGCAGAATATTCAAAAATCTAGAATTTTTCTTGAAAATAGTGAAACTGCACATTTGTCTACATAATCCAGTATATTATGTAAGAATGCAAGTTCCTGTAATTATCAGCTAATGAGATACATAGATTATGCAGTTATAGAATACTTTTCGTCACTAGTCTACAAAGATAGACACAAAAATGCAAACTACAAAAATAAAAAGTCTTCTTCAAACAGTTTTTTCATGTGCCAGTACATATAAGAAAGTGGAAAAAAAGCAATCACAAATATTTAAAAAGATTTCCTCGATTTCATTAGAGTTTTCTTTTTCTGTTACTGGACTGAAATCCAATATCATTTACTAAAACAGTACCTCTAATACTATGTAAAAATACAGTTCTAGAATGATGGAAAAGTATTTTAGTTAGAGTCTGAAAACAAATTGGTATGAAAAAGTGATAATAAACATTCATTAAGTTCAAAATGCACTCTTTTAAAATTGATTTTATTATTTTTAAAATAAAAGGATTTAAAGGGTTTTAGTTCATGTCACAATACAAAAAATTGTGTTTAGCCCAAAATAGTTTTTTTTTTCTCCTCAGAATCATCTTAATCAAAAGAGATGTAATTATATCAGGGCTAATCATAAACTGCTTCAAACAAGCATAAAAGTAAGAAAAATAAAAAGAAAATTGTCTTTCTCTACCTGGGGAACTGCTTATCTATTTTCAGCTGTGGTAGGTTTTCTTTCCGTTTAATGAATGTACTACTAAGAATGTTGTTATTGTGCAACCACTAGACTGTGTACAGTCATTTGCTTACACTCTGTGCTTTGAGCATCTATATCTGTGTCTATTAGAGTTTACATTCAGCTATAGAATGACCAATCTAGTATTGACATCATAATATAGGTGAACCCTGGCTATAATTACAAACAACAAAAACTGATTGCAAGATTGTTTATGTAGTCCTTATCCTCATAATGCTAAACAAAATCACTTTTAAATCATACATGCATGAATGGAAGAAAGATTGGTGTTTGAGTTAGAAGTAATATCGTTAGTGTCAAATCCTCAGGCTCTCTCACAGCATGGCTGTAAATAGTGCCAAATCCTCAGGCTTCCTCCCAGTGTGGTTGTAAATTTTAGTTAAATTGCTATTTTGTCTTTATTTTAAGCCACAAGGTGGCAGCAATGATACAATCTCTTAATCTAAGACTATAAACACACCCATTGCCTTTACTCCTAAACCATCACCTGTGCTTACAGGACATATATGACAGAAAGAAATCCTGTATTTTCTCTGATAAAATACAGTTCTAAATTAGATTACTTGCTAAGTGTTTTGAATTGATGTGTTTGTTTAATTTTCCATCTACAATTCATTTCGGTTGCTGTCTTCAAATAGATGTACAGTGAAGCACTGTATCCATGATAGAAGTTGTTTCCTCATCTTTGTGCAGCAGCATAGCATTCACTAAGCTGAGGAATAAGAGAATAACTGGATCCCTAAGTCTGTCATTCCTGGAACGTAATCATATAGTGAGAACATGAAATGCTTACCCATAGCTGTTGAAAAGATCTGTGCAGGTGCCATTATTTTTACAAGGCTCTGATTTACATTCATTTGATTCATATTCACAAAATGTTCCTTCCCATCCAGGCAAGCAAGCACATTGGTATCTCTGTAGTGTATTAAGGAAAATAAATAATCTGTTACTTATTGTATTTTTAATATATTTAAAGTTAGCACTATATATGTATCTCATAAAATACCAAGAAATTAGTAGCACCTACATATGTTTGGAGCCTAAAAATCAAACTGCATTGTTTCAGCTGTTCTGTGTTTTTCTTGTCTTTAAACAGGTGGATCACTGTTTCAAAACCTGAAAGCTTTGTAAACATATATACAGTCTGACCCACTAATATGATCACAGAATCACAGAACCAGCATGATGAAAAAAGAGGATATGAGTATGCTACACTCCTTAAGATCTACCTTTTTGTATGATCAGCTTGTGTGCCCAAAAGCCTTGTCTTTTCCTCCTCCCTCCTCCAAGTTTAGATAATAACAGATATTCTCTCCTATAAACTTATCTTCCTTAGATCTTACACTCATAGGCCTAGAACACAAGTTTTTAACAGTCACCTGGGTTGTATTCATCAGTATGCAGTCCTAATAGAACTCAATATAAAATCTATTACGGAAATTCTCAGGAATATACAGCTATCAAACTTGTTTAATACCTCTAATACGAAATTGTACATCAGTACCTTAATTGTGCAGTACTCCATGACTCATAGCATAAAAACTTCTGTCTCCTATATGGATAATATTGGATAATAATCCAGAGTGTATAAATAAGTTTTCTAGCTCTGTGGTGACAGTACTAAATATACTAATAAACTGGAGCTGTGAATGCAAAATCTGTCACTGATTAAATTGAATAAAACCTTTCAGCAGTGTGTGCATCCACCTCTAAATGACAGATATTATAGCACATCTTTCGTCACATAGCAAAGTTGCTGTTTCCAATCATAACCATACTTCAGTACCATCTCCAGCCTCAAAATTATTATTAGCTAGCATCTGCGTGCAATCAGGTGCTTGACATAGTCTCACAGAAGTGAAAAGCATAAAGCATCTTTTTGCTGCCCATATTCTAAAAAAAGATAAAGGTGAACATCTGCTGAATTGAATATAAATTAGAAATGGGCAACAGTGCAAATGCTTCCATTCAACAGAGGTTTTAATTGCTTGTTTTGTAATATGCTTGCTTCTAACATAGCTTCCTTCTAACAAAAGTTAGGCAACGCTTTAATGGTAAGCATAACTAATGTGAATTATTTCATTACTTGCTAAACATTGGACTAGGCTTCAGGGTAGATTTTAAACTCCATTACAATTCATGGAAATTAGAAACCTTTAAAAAACAAATAGAAAAAAAAATTAAGGGTTTTTAAAATCTGAGCGCATAAATAAGCTGCCACAGCATCATGATCTGATGTGTAATGTACCAGTCTTGTTGAAATCAGTGGTATCTACAGGTGTTTGGAGTCTAAAAATCACATTAGATTGTTTTAGCTGCTCTATTATTGAGTGTCTATTTAGGAAACACAAACAGCTGTGTTCAAAAGAGATATGGACTAATAACTTCTAAATTAATAGTAAAGAGGAGTTATGTAATCTCCTAAAACACTTTAAAAATTGAAGTGTCAGAAGTCTCATGCAAATATATATTGGGCAATTGTCCTAGCCTTTTCTATATATTTCTATGATCCTCTTACCCCCTCTTGCCAAATTAAAAGCCTAGAGTATTTTATTGAAACAAAGATGACAAAACAAAACAGACTGAAAGTTAATGGATTAAAATCATACTTGGTATGATTGTTCCGGAGTGTCATTAGGTGTGAACTAGCTGCACTGTTTCCACTACTAAAAATTATTTACATGTATATTCTACTATAGTTGGTCAAAGCAACTTTTGCAGGAATCAGTTTGCACACAGTCTGTAACAGCATTACTATTTTCATGATTATTTGCATTTAATCCAGGATTATATCCTTGAAGCTGAAAGAAGAGAGAAAATGAGAGGTTTCAAAGTGTGTCTTTTTAACTCTAAAAATTCATTTTTTAAAAGTGAACTAATAGAAAGTAAGACAATAGCAGATGACAACTAGAGAAAGAGAAATTAAACGTTATAGACATGACGAACAAAAAGTGTCAGCTTTTCTTTTGCTATGAACTACTTCATATTCTTTATGCAACAATTATCAATTGTGTTCTAGATCTGTCATGTGCAGCAGGCTTTCCCAGGTGAAAAGTCTGATGTATGTAAGAGTGTAGTACCATTCACAGAAGAAATTATACTGTATCTATAATCTGAATTGTTGACCTGCTACGGATCAGTTAGTCAAACTGATATGCTATAGATAGCAGTAACGGAGAGATTAATATTACCAGAAGTACATAATCGCTTTTGGAGACCTTCAGTATTTTTAAACAAAATGAAAAGATAGCCCACTAGTATGTGTCATCTGTCACTGAAGGAATCTCGTCTTGCAGTAGGGAAAATTACTTTAGCTCTCTTGACCATTTCTCCCAAAGGACTTCTCTCTTAGTCTCTTATCTTTCACTATCTGAGCCAAATTCTCTTGGTTTTCTGAGTGCCTTGATTCAGCCCCCATACATCATTAACTCCCTTTTTCAGCTATGATACTCAAGAGGATCCTACTAAAAGAGTTCTCTTTGTGAAGAAACATGTATCAAACTGTGTACTCTAGGGCAGAGGTCCTAGACTCCTGCAGACCATTTTAGGCTATACAGGCTTCCATCTCTCTGTCAAAAATCTCTTTCAATTGACGATCTGGGAGTGAAGAGAAAAGGTTTCACTTTTTCTTTCCTCTGCTGCTGAAAAAGGGACATGCACAGAATCAGACAGGAAGAGAAGTAGAGGAGTAAAAAGGGAACAAGAATACTTTTTTGTCACCCATGCTCCTCAGCTTCTTCCTAAAAGAAGTTACTGATTCTTGAAACAGGGATGGAATGTCCACAGTGGGATAGGATGCGAGAAGCTGGTTAAGAAATTAAAGATCCAGAAACTTCAAGAGAAAGCTACAGAACTTTCTGTAAAAAATGTTCAGAAAAGTGTGCCATCTCTATGCATGTGCACACTGTAGGTACCTTTTCTGTTAGTATTTTTGAATGAGGGGTTTTTAGTGTAGCAGGATCTACAGTGCCCTAAACCTCACCACTCCCATGTAACCAATTATAAAGGCAACAGTACATGCACGATATTAAGAACATTCTAACTATTGCACTCATGAGATCCAAACCAATAACATGTTTTGGCAGGCACCTACAGTTGTATAGGATATCCTTAAAGACAGCATGACGTAAGACAAAGCAGATCATGTCAAAGCCATGAGAGACTTCTGTGCACCTCCACTGCAGGTTTATCTAAAGGGTTTAACCTTTGCTTTAATCAAATGTGCAGAGCTAAGGATTTTCCTGCCCGTAACAAGGAAGAGAAATTTCAAATGAGCCACCTTTGATTCCGCACTGGGTCAGAAATTTTCAGATCCAAACTAAAAAAAAAAATCAATCTCCAGTGTTTTGTGGACTTAAAAGAACAGCGCCTACACAAAATACAGCCTCAGGCAGACCTAGCTTTCTTCTGGAAAAGGATTTTGGCCAAGCCCCAAGTGTGTGATGCTGTTCTTCTCTAATGAACTTATGAGGGAATTCCTGAGTTGATAAAGCAGATACTCTTGCAAGCATCGCTACCTGTCCTTTTTTTGATTCTGGGCTTGACAGGTCTGTAGGCACACGGCAACAACGCATCTTTCTTTTAGGTAATGTCAGGGCCTCAAGCGCACTCGTAGGCCTCAACAGCCCTGATTAGCATCATCTGGGGCCTCCACCCTCATTCCCTGCCCATGGCCCACAGCCCCATTTTAGCTCAGCCCTGAGCCTTTAGTCCGTACTTGAGCTACATTGCGACACTGCCAACTTTCCAGCTCAGCCACAGCTGTGCCCCAGCCTGACCACAGACCCCACTGATCTGTATCCCAACCCACGGACTGACTTCCCAGTTTGACCATGGACTTGTTTTATCACCACGGACCTGCCCAGCAAGGGATGCCTGCCTGTGTGTGGCCCTGGCTACTCTCACCAGCACTGACCTTGACCTGGAGACTGACTTACCAGCCTGAGCTCAGACCTGCCTCACCACCACAAATTTGCCTGATGTTCTGGGCTATGAACTGCTCCCTGACTGCCCTGCTGCCTTGCTTGGGGCCAGTGGACCAGGCCCCGGCTTGTGAGGCCCCTGTCCTACCAGTCTAGGGATCCCCCTCAACACTGCCCCTTGGAAGCAGACAGCCCTAGCTGTACCCTGACAGGCAGTACTGACAGCGGCTGTGGCCACATGAAATGGCAAATTTGCCACCACAAGTAACACAGTTCTCAAAATTTGTTGGTGAAGCTGTAGCCAGTCAAGTAGCGACTGTTTTCTTTTTTTTTTTTTTTCCAAACATTGCCTTTAAGACAAGCCTTGGGCAAAAGTAAAAATTTTTAAGAATAAAGCAGCAGTGCTGAGATTTAGAACATTAAAAGAGAGGCTGAAATGATGTGACAAAAACTTAGGGTACAGTGAAAATAAAGTGAAAAGAGAAACTCATCTCATTGGCTGATAAAAAGTGTGACAGCCAGTTATGTTTCTCCTCTGTTTTCCTACCACACATAAGGCACTGGAAGACAGGAGAGGAGCTTGGGCGAGCCCCTACCAAAAATTCTGACATACTATGCTGCTGCAGGAGTACCCACAATGTAAACGGGCAAATACTTAAAGTGGAATCACTCTTTAGCGTATTCCTCCAGCAACAATTAGTTGTTTGTGGGATATCTGGGATATATATAAATTGACCACAATAATAACTGGACTTATCTGAGAAACTGATAGTCCTCATAATAACAGCAGACTGTGTTAGAAAATTGCATTGCCTGCTATAGAAGAAATCCAAAATTGTTTTGATGCATACGCACTTGGACCACTTCAGAATTCCCATCTGTCTACGTGGCAATGTGCTTTTCCAAATGCAACTAAAACCTGACTTACATAGACATTAATATTAAAAGCTGAATTGCAAGATTTTTACAAAAAATATTTATAAAAGTTTGATTTTTATTGCCTTACAATGCAGTACAGTTTTAACATAAATGCACACTATTTTTTCCACAAATTCCTGTCAGCCAGGGTACAGAATGGACCCAACATCTTAGAATGACATGAAGCTATGTATTAGAAGGTATGCAGTGAATCATGTAAGACACTGGAGGAACAGGATTTGTTATCTATAGATTTCTTTCCCTTTATTTATTGTAGATACATATTATCCATAGCAGCCAGGTTAAAATAAATGGTACCTTTGGGTCCTTCAAAATCAGTTTTTGCTTGCCCTCTAAAGAACATGATAAATGCACTAAATATCTGAAAAAATCAAAAATATTTTACAGAGATCATAGCTTTTCTTGTACAGTATGCACAGAACAGTAATCATGAGAAGAACGGATTTTACCTGCTGTAAGCAGGGTCAAAAAGTTGCAGTTTTTTGCATCTCTGGCATAAACAGCCAGAACCATATATGCACACTGGTGTGTCTTTATCCAATTAACTGTGTGGGTGGTGAGAAAGCTTTATTTGAGAACATTTGCATGTTTTCCCTTCTCCAACACTGTAAATGAAAAATTAATCATTTTCTAAAGCCTCAGTCAATGTTATTCTACTGGAAAACGGCAGCGGAACATCTGGCAAACAGAAACTACAAAGAAAAAGGTTCATCACGCACAACAAGGATGTGAATTATGAACGTGCTCAATCTTCAAGCCTATGCTTTGCATATGTAGGTTAAGAAGAATCTTTACCATAGAAATCGACATTCAAGCACTTTTTCCCTGTCTAGAGCAAAACTTCAAAACAAGTCATTTCATCTTTAGAGATTTCAGGTAGGCCTTGAGGTATTTTGGAGAAGGGGGTATGCCATAGGTTTTTAATTTTTGGCAGGCACAAAGCAGAAAATAGAAGCACTCAAGTGAAAATCTCCCATTCTTCTCCGTCTTCCAAGTTCTTCAGCTACATCATTTCCTGTGGTACAGGTTTTTTTCCCTGAAAGCCACACAGGATGATGGTGAGGCTATTGTAAGATTACTTCTCATTAGCATATACTGGGAGAAGTACTCCTGCAAGAAACCCCAAGTTCGCCTCTGGGAATGCTCTTTTTCTCCTGCAAAACAGTATCTTTGCCTCGACAGAAAACTTTTCATTGCAAAATTCTGTTCTGCCGAAAGCAGTCTTTTTCCTACAGAAAACCTTCATGCAACTTAATTCTGTCAGTCCTAATAGCAATTCATTTAACTTTGTGAAATAAATGTGAATATAAAAATACATGTGCTTGTGAAATCATACCTGCAATTGCTTTAAACCATATTGAGTTCTTAAGATTACTTATGCAGCGTTTTCTGTTACTGCAAGGGTCTTTTTGACTTGTTGTTACTCGGTAAGTCTTCTAAGTTATTATTGATTTAACCATGTAGACAACCATATATATTCAGTAACTAACAAAGCTAGATTATTCCTATTTTTCATTATAGCAACACCTGTTCATCTTCAGTTGGTTTAACCCTTAAATTTTACCAAAGAAATTCATGCTAGAAATAGGATCTATACAGAACAAATTCCCTCTCTATTTCAATGGTAATGAACTATTTCCCTGTTCTTCATAGCATGCAGAAATAGAGTATGCATTAACACCCACTTCTCACACGAAAGAGAAGTGACATTTGAAGAGCTAAGAAAATCCGCAATTAGCCCCGTTCTTCCCAAACTTGATGATATATATGACTTGCCCTAATACTATTACTAACTTTTTAACTCTGTAACACACAGATTCAGACTGCCTATGGCACAGAAACTCTTTTTTGGGAAGAGTGATAGCAATATAATTTTTAATACTGCTATTATTCATCGGATGAACAATTTGAAAAGAGCAACGTGCAAGACTAAGGTGAAAACAAAGTATGAAACATGAATTCAGAAGTGAAGAAATATCACAGTAAAAAGCTTTGTTTCTAAACAGTGCTACAAAAACTGAATAGGTCAGCTAAAATCCATATATTATAATTCTATAATGTCATCCAAATCTGCTAAATTTTATTGTTTAGAATAATTAGCTGCCATATTCTCATTTACTACATTATAACAAAGAATTTTTTTTTTTGTATTTTACTCTTTTTATAAGTTGCAAAAGCCCATATGCTTGGTGCAATAAGAATTCTACAAAATGTGAAATATTAGGTTAACTAACTTTAATATATTAATTACTATCTGTCTGCAGAACTTGAGATAACATTTTGGGTCTTCGAAAGCTAATCCACTCTTAATTCTTATTTATATGTCCTTCCCTAGACAGTTTGACATGTTGAAAATGCTGACAGTATATTTATTTGTCCTTTCAGATCTCCTTATATTCTTCTTTTATTCTATATTTTTATAAATTATATATTATCTGATATTAATGATATGACAGTTTCTTTTATTTAAATTTTAAGCAAGGCTTAGAGGAGAAACAAAGGACATTTTTAATTTGCTGGTCTCTCCAACTTTTTAAATAATTAATTAGTTAAATTAGCAAGAAGGAGTATATTTTAAATCAGCTAGTATAGCCAAAGTTTGTTCAGTTCTAATAAATTTTGCCTTACATTCCACTATTGTTACGTCTGTGAATATTAAATGCATTTAATAAATATGTGCAAATGGTGTGATGTTTTTCTCATTTCAATCTACGATCCAGTAGTAAAGACAGGCTTACATTTTCATTTAACGCAGCTCCAGTTTAAAATACAGGTGGTATCTAGATATGCTGCATATCCACAACTTTAGCTGCACTGTACGTTATTTTGTGACCAAAAGGAAAATTATCTTAAAAAGGATTACTACCTATTTGCACTGTGCGTCTTTATACACTCCCATTTTATAAAATAGTGGCTTTCCTAAAAAAAAGGATCCATTGTTGCTTTTGATGTGACACATCTGCAAAAATATCATACTGTGTTGAAAGTTTAGAGCTCTTAAAATTAAATTATGACTAGTATTAGTAGCAAACTCCTCTTCAATTTATTTTAATGTTGCCAGTACAAACGAATGCTGGCCTGCGTCTTTAGAATATAATCAATTATTTCCCTTACAGCTCATAGGTGACAGTTCTCTTAGTGAAACTGAAATTTTCTTGGGGTTAGGTTTGCTATAATTTCTCTGCAGTTTCATCGGTAGTATTCTTAGGCAAACAAACATGCAACAAGACTTTTACTCACACTGATACATAATTTCTATTTCAGAATGGCCAATATTAAACATTCTTTAAACATTCAATATTAAAATTCTTTATGTTTGCAGAAAAAAGGAAAAATACAAAATAATCTAAGCCTGTTGTATGCTCATATTTTTCTACTTATTTTAAAATATTATTTCAGGAGATACATAGGGAAGAAATATCAGCAATAGAAGATCACAAGAAACATAGAGGAACCATAAAAAACCAACTACGATGATCATCAAAATGCTTAACGATTGTTGCAACAAATTGGGAATGATTCTTCCGAGGAAAGCTGGCATTTTCAAAAAAAAAGACTAAACTGGAATTTTTGTTGTTGTTAGAAGTATAACTCTAAATAAAGGCCTAACCTAATCGGATTAGAAGTAATTTCATGGTAGCAAACCAAAGTCAATTTGAAATCTCTTAGAATAATAAATGGCTGATAAGAGATTTTTTTTGGTCTACATTTCTTGACCTCTGTCATTTATTTTATTTACACCCTTCTCCCCTTCCTCTCCTGTCGAGCTTACTAGGAAATGTGTCAAAGAAATCACCTTCAAGCTGATCACCTTCAAGTGACAGATCCTGAACAGCACAGGAAAACTAACAACAAACAACAGCCTTAAGCTGTTTATGCAAAATAAACCAAACAACTAGTCCAGATAGTGAAAGGCCTTTGCAATATCAGCCTTTGATCAGTGTATTTGGTTTGACATTTAGCTCAATTGTTCAATGAATGGTTAAAGGTCATGAACAAGTTTCTGTTAAGCTGAAGTACTGACAAGAACTCAACACACCTAAACACCTCCACAGAAGTTTCAGTTTGCTCTTAGATCTCAGGTAATAGCAGAGCTATGAGGTTAACTGTGGTATTCAAGAGGAACATTCTAGGTGCTGACAGACTGAAATAACATTAATTGGTGTTGCTGCAAGTAACTTTTTACACAAAAAAAGAAAAAGCAATAAAACAACTATTGTCTTCCATAAAACGAAGCTAACTGCTATTATAACATAGCAGCTGATTCAAATTTACATCCTAAGCATACTACCATTATCACATCAGTGTATTTCAAATACCACAAAATGCCATTCTTTCCAATCTCGGACTCACAAGCAGGGGAAAATAGAGAAACAGGCCATTCCAAGAATACTTTAACTCAAATATCCTTAGAAGCACCAAGATCCTCACAGAATTTTTTGATGTCAACTTTTTTCTTCTGAACTTTTACTCATCTCTATTTGAAATTTATAGAGCATCCAGTATAACATACAAATTAATGTACAGCCTTTATCATATCTAATTCATAGACATCATTTTTTTAAAGTGTAAAATTTAAGCACTTCTGCCCACATAAAAGTATTGCAGGACTAGAAACAACCAGCTGGCTAGCTAAAAGCTAAGAATCAAGGAAGAAAAAATAACTTTGTAATTTTTTGGTCAACCTAATCCAGAATTAATATGTATACTGGAAATTATTTTTTCCATCTAATTCAATATTAAAATAGACTAGAGTAAGGCAGTTTTAAAATCACACACACACACACAAAAAAAAAAAACAACCCTAAGAATAGGTGATTTGACTCTACAAACTGCAAGGTATGAGATACAAAGTTCAGCTCTGGCAACAGACATCACATGACTGACAGAGCCCTTGGACTGGACAAAAGAAATTGGTTTAATGTAGCAATAGCCTATAAAGAACAAATGATGAGGATAGGAGACTGCAGGGAAAAACAAAAACAAAAAAAACCCACAAGAATGCGCTAACAACATAAAGAAAAACATTAAGAATTAAAACAAAACCTGAGAAGCAACAGAAGAACCTAGACTTGTCTGTGAAACAAAAAGAGATCAATCTCAGTTAACCGTAACTGTTTTCATTTATATTACAGTCTCATAAAATTTAACGTATCCTAGTTTTTGATAGTAAAAGCACACTGAGTGGCTGGTGACATGGTGACTCTGCCTTTTAGCATCTCACAGCAACCCAGAATAGCTATTCGCTCTCGCTAGGAGGATTCTGTTGCTTATTTCTTTCTAGCAGAACAAGAAAATTTGCTATCTGGTGGGGGAGCCTGCCGTATGGCTGGCCCTGGGTAAGCTTGGTTTACCCTCGGACAGCTCCCCTGGCACTAACCTACTCGCAGCACCACCGCTGCCAGCCTGTGAAGAACCTTCCAGAAGGGCAGCCTGCCACAGCCTGGGACCGTGGCAGCCAGTCATCGGGCACCACGGGGAACTTGAGCCAATCAGAACCGGGTTCCCGCTCCGACAGCCTATCACCGACGGGGCCCGTCGGAGCGCTTGGGCGAGTTTCCAGCGGCAGGACTCTCCCTCCCGCCCGGGGGCCAGGCTGCCTGAGGGCTCTGGCAGCGGGGAGGGACGTGCGGCCCGCCTGGCCCCTGCCGCGCTGCCGGCCCTGCCGCGGGCTGGGGAGCGCCCCTGAGGAGCCCTTACGTGACCTCCGCCGCGGGGAGCGCCCCTGAGGAGCCGTTACGCGGCCCCCGCTGCTGCACCGTGCCGTCTCCCCGCTGTGAGGCAGAGAGCTCGTGGCACTTTTAGTCACTGTGACTAGAAGTGCCGTGGTACCCGAGCCCATTTAGACTCCCAAGTGTAAGTTTGATCTGAAAGAGCAGTGTTTGCCTCAAGCAGTTTGTGAGTAGTGAGTGCTCCCTTAATCAGCACCACCAGCCCTCCACTGGTGTGCAACAGGTATCTACAGGATAATAATTTAATTAAATTAATTTTAATTTGATTTTCAAATAAAACGGGTGCTGCTAGTGTTAGGCTAGTTGCATGCAAATAAAGACACAAAGCTCAAAGCATAAACCAACAGGAAATTACATCAGTGAGGCAATACCGAAACAAGCTGTGCATTGACAGTCAAGTATCTGAATATACAAGACCATGGTTTCACATTTGCCTGGAACTAAATTGCCGGCTGTTGGGGTGTGACTGCACTGATTTTCAGAACGATGTCATAGTTCTTTGCTTTTTCAACTGAATCAACACACATGGAAGTTTAAAAACTGGTAGAAACTCATCCAGCTATTTAGTTTGTACAGCTCATTAGTTAGTTATTAATGACCGCACGACGCCATGCATGCACTTCACGAGAAGATTCGGTGCCTGTGTTGCCAAAAGTTATGCCATTCTGAGTCCGGTGTTACTGTTTTGAATGCTAGTGGATGTGTGGAGTCATACGGGTCATGGCCCACAGAAAGCAGATTCAGATCATTCCCAGAGTCTGAGTCACTAAACGCAGCTTTATCTTCTAGCATTTATCCTAGCACAAAAAATACCTCAGCGCTGCGGTTATTTGTGTTCGATGCATGTCCTCTGTATTAGAAACTAAATCTCAATGCTCTTTACACTGTTTCTTCACTTACAGTCATGGATTACCAAAACTAAGAGGCCATGGTTTTCTGAAAATGAACAACTAAAGCTGTTCATACAATAAGAACATGGGAGAGTCTGTTTAGCAGAGTCACCTATCTGCATTCACAAATAGAAATTTCATAGCAGTTTTCTGAATGCAAGAAAATGTCTTTAACTAATACTTAATGGCCTCAGATAGCTTTGGTACAGGAATCAATACTTTCTGGGAAAAGCATAAATAGCGCAACAGTCTAATTCAGCTTGTTACATAACACTGTTTATAGATAAGTACAAAGTACTCTCCTTCAAACAAAATTTTTAAATTGAAAGATCAGTGAGAGTGAACTTTTGAAGCTTCTTCCAAAAGTTGTGTATCAATTAAAATATGAAGAAAGAGACTCAAGAGCAGGACAGAAAAGTTCATGGCTGAGATACACTTTAATTAGCTAATGGTTGTCACCAGATATAATTTTCTGGAAGGAAGAGGATCTGTAAAACTGAAGACAAACTAGATGAATTGAACCTTAGCATCGTGACCATCATTTCTAGAAACTGTTCCCAATGTCTGCTCTTTTCTCAATTCTTTTGTTTGTATTTGTCTTATTTTGTCTTAAAAGATCATACTATTATTTTAATAGCAGCAGCAATCCCAGACTTTAATAACTTTTTCTCTTTCCTGAAAAATGGAAGTTAATACTAGATTTACTATGAGATAAAAAGGCTATAAAGAAGGGATTTCCATTATAAAAATTTATACAGATAAGAGGAAAAGGAATAGGAATGTTCTTGCAATAAAATCCTTTACTAATCCTTTGCATTCAAATGTTAAGAACTCTCTTCCCGTCCCTTTTTTTAACACATACTTAAAATGAATTTTAATAGTATTTGAGGGATGAAGCAATAACACCATCAATAACTTGTGCTGTAATTAGACTACACTGTGAGCTTAGGGAACTTAACGGGTAACAAATCATGGCTGCACATACTGCTGTTCTATCTATATTTGGTATGGTAGAGGTTAACTCTTTAGCTGTTAGCTCATATTTCATATGAGACAAAGAAAAGTCTTCCCTCTCATTTTGATAGCGGAAAATTTAAGGACTTTTATTCTAATCTTGTAAAGTCGTAAAAATATTTAATCTTAGCTATAACGTCTTCTATCTCATTTTCACTTGCTGACGGAGCTTGATGGTGTTAAGGGCAATCTCTGTAATTTGCATGTTGTGGGCCTTCCTGGAGTTTGCCTCTTATTACTGTAATGAAGTTCTATTTTTGAGTATTGAGGGTTCTTGCCTACAGAGCTTCAGGAGGCTCCACACCTTTTAGCAGTACTGCAAGCATCATACCCACTATTCTTATTTATTCATTCTATCACACTTTATGACACTGGTGCATGGCTAAGGCTTTTTCTTCATTCCTGGGACTTCAGCAGCATATTGCTGAGATAGGCAATCTCATTGACAAGACACTTAAAGATCATTTGTATCTGGAACTTGTGTGCAAATAACAATAAATTACATTTCTTATTTTCCTATCCAGCTAGTTGTAGTTGTCTCATCATTAGGCCATTGATTCTCTCTCTTCCATTATTCTCCCTCCTTTTCTCCTTCCTTGCCCCGCCCCAAGATGTATCCTTTTCTTCTGCTTGTGGAGTCCCATCCAGGCCATCCAGGCTATGAGAACTCCAGCCTTAAGAGATGATCCCAGTGTATTCCCCACTATCCCTCTCAGGCACATATCCTTAGGACCATGGCTTGTAAAGACACACATGTAAAATCACTGCTCTCCCTTTTTCAGCTAAAATGCCATCCTTTTTATTCTCCAAGTTACAGCAATGATATGTAAAATAATTTTAAGATGCTCAAATCTAGAAAATGCAAACACACACATGTATATACAACAACTCCATTTGGTTAAACAAAGAGAAACAAAAAAAGTAGTTACCAACATATTAAGAGACAGACCACTATTGTCTTTGCTGTAAGAGTTCCCTCAATGCAGTTTCAAATAGAGGTTATCTAAAGAATAATGCTACCATTAAATATTAATCTCATACATTACTTGTTTTTCAGGAATTAGCCAAAATTTTATATTTCATCCTTTCCAAAAAATATTAACCAGTTATCAAGGTCCTGCTTACTAAAAACTTGTGCTCTTGGTAAGTGTTACTTCCTGAAAGTCATTCCACTCATTCATAATTATATAGTTTCAAAATAATATTTTAAACCAGAGGAAAAATACTTATCTTGGCATTTTTGCATGTATGATGTAGCTTCTCTCAAGATCTTAATAAGAGTACTAAGATAAAACAGAGCAGAAATTTAAAAATCTGCAATCGAATAAATTTCAAATTTGTTATACTTTATGTCTCTTGGTAAATTCTATTTGTGGATTTTTCAGTCTTCTGAGTTTGATTAGGCATAGGCAGATTGCCCAGAGAAATGTAAGAACATAAGTTGATGCAACATCATATGATTTAATTTAACTTTTGAAATTAAATCAATATTAGACTGGGTGTAGTTGAAATGTTTTCTTTGTCTTGCCTTTAACAGAAACCTTCAGTATTTACTTTTTAGAAATGTAATATCATTGTACAGGCATTTTTTAAAAGGCCTGAAGCTCTTAGCCCTCTGATTCTAAAGTGAAAAGTGAGTATGCTGAGTCCCATATTGGATTCTTCCATTATTGAGACAGGAGCTTAATATATTAGGGACCAATTATTTCTTATTGGTGACCCAGACTTGAGGTTCAGCTCTCTCAAAAAGGAAGCATACAGCTGTATACTAGAGAAGGCAAGTGTAAGAATTTCTTCTTGATTTTCACTTGCAATTAAAAGAAGTCAACTTACTTCAAGCATGGAAAGGATATAGCTTATTTTCCCATTAATAACAGCTCACATGCCAGAGTAGGCCCTAAAGAAATGCGGAGGGAGAGGGGGAGGGAGGGGAAGAGAGGGTGTTGGAGTCAAAAGACAAATGAGTTACTGTTAAAAAAAATTATAATAAGAGCTAAAGCTAGGGATGGAAGAGTGGAAATTCAAGAACGTATCTTAGAAGAAAAAAATTGGACCACCTTCTTTCAATGAGATGAAACAAATGTTTAAAAAGTAACTGGATAGTTGCAGAATAGTTTAAGATGCAAATGTAAATAAATTGGTTTTCCCCAATTAAACGATTGTTGCTGAATTGTGTATGAAGCAGCTAGAAAATGTCACTGCTTAGGCATGCCGAAAGTTGAAAGGCATTACAGAAATAAAAATGGTTTCAAGTATTGTACCTGCTCTTATTTTCATTTACATAATGTGTGTGTAATCTTCTAAAAGGTAATACAGCAGAAGGAAACAAAGCAGAGCTCTATAGCATTCTGTACATTGAGAAATCAGGAGATAATGGAGTGCACCAGAGCAGCTTGCTGTTTTGATATTTCATTAAAAACGCATACTGTGAACAAGAATAAAGAGTATTTGTTTACTGATGAGTAAGAAAAAAGGCAGCATAAGCACTATTCTGGATTAGTTGCAGCCATTGTACTCAATAATAAATGAGGAGGGAGGTCTCAATTTTATAAGGCAATAGGATGGTGCTTATTTAGAATACAAACCCTCAGTTCCTAATGAATGGTCTCTTCCTTTAAAATGCAGAGAAAAAGCAGACTGATCTTTATCTAAACTGGCTCACAAATTAAAATGTTTCAGAATGAATATGCTGTTAGTAAACAATTATTGAATAATAATTGCACACATACACGCACACAATCTTTGTAGGAGGCTGTTCATTTTTATGTTCATTTTTATCTATTTCAGAAATAAATCTAGCTTCCTTCTCTGTACTCACTTCCTCATTAAAAGCATAGATACATGTAGGAAAAGGAAGAAAGAAGCCCGTTTGCTGTCTAAATGCCTGAAAAGCAAGACAAGAGTGAATCTGTAGCAGTTACGTTCACATGAATGAATTGTGGCATTATACAGAACAGCACAGAACGGAATTTTAAAGATTCAATAGGAAAGGATAAAACAATGCTCTGCATTAGAGCTATGTAATTGCAAGAATCAATTCTAGAAGTAGGGTCAAAAAGTTTGAAAATTGCTAGGGAGAGGATGTAGGAGGAGATGGCTCTCATTAGGCAGTGTGAAGTGATAAATAGCAAGAAAGAGCAAACTGGTCCTACTGTTTTTCTCTTCTCTCTTCTCTTTCTTCCCGCAATGCATGATTCAGTCAAAGAAAACTTGGGTTTATAGTAGTAGAATGGTAAATAAAATTTGGTAGCCCAAGGCTAGAGCAGATGAGGGTGGAAGAGATGCAGCTACTTCATCTCACAGGAGTAGGTATCAGATTTTGTTGGGAGGGGAGAAACTCATAATCCCTCTGCAAAATTCACCTTGTCTTTTTAATGCTACAGATAAGATAATCTCATAGTGACTCAAGGTGATAAGAATTCCCTTGCTTTTTAATACAATGATCCCAGAAGAGGGAGAGAGTATCTGTAAGCATATATATATAATGATTACAAGTTATTATAACAAGTTTTTGTGTAGCTTCAATCTCACTGGTAATTATAATTAATTTGCTTTACAATCTTTTAAAAAATGCCTTTTTTTTTCCAGAAGAAACTTCCTCTTTTTCCTCCATTCTTCCCAATGCTTTGAGCTTTTAAACAAGAGCAATGCAGTGGGACAAGGGTATAATTTCTTTCACAGATTTGACGAAACATTGACTTTGAACTAGTCTGAAGTAAGAGCTATGTCTGTACAGATGGGTTAAACAATGCCAGGGCCTGGGCAATGTTGCACCACTGAAACTTGATCCTACCATTAAATCGTTAGGATGATCTGGTTCCTAGAATGGTTTTTGCTTGGGCAAGCAAAGGAGTAACTATTTTCAAGAAACACTCCCAATGGGCAATTTCTCAGTTATATGTCTTATGTAAGTGTTGCTATGACTTTTATATTTCTGAAGAATGGTATTTTCCCAAAAATTAAATCTGCAGTACATTTTTCTCACACTCAGAGAGAGGAACATTTGATAAAGATATTCTGATGCGTCTTTGATAAATAAAACTTGACTTTATTTGATGTATGTTCTGCTTATCTTCTAGTTCAGAAACAGAAGGAAATGTTTAGGTTTGAAAATCTAGAATATCATAAGGAAGAGAAGAAAATCATACATCTGACAGTAATAGCGAAATAATCTGGGAAATTCAAAAAAAAAGAAAGATTTAAACAACTGACATATAAGAAGAAGAAGTCTACAGTAAAGATATAGGAGGAAAGCCTAAAACTTTATAGAAGTCTGTGTTTTCTTAGATTCATATACCTAAGATTCAGTACACTTGAACCAGATAAAAACTAGTATTAAATCAAACTCAACTCTGGTATATTAATTATCCATTATGCATTTCTGATTCCTTTTTTCTTTTTTCCTGGTACACACTAGCATTTCTTAAGCTTTTTTTTTTTTTTCCCCCAAACCTACGTTACTTTTCTGCCACTTCTTTCATGTGGAGCAGCTGGAACTGGAGACTTCAGAAATTCCTCCTGAGTTGGTGGTTATGTTAGTTCACTTGTTGATTCACCCTTCAGAATGCTGAAATCTTCAGTTACTCTTATAATTTCTTCCCACTCTTTTTTGCCAAAGGAATATTTTTGTATTGCTAAAAGATCACAATAAAAAGCTTTGATCTTTCACACAATTATTTCCTTGTCTTCCCCTCAGTGAGCTACGAGTCCATCGAATAAGCTCTAAAGAATTATTTAGCTCACCTAGTAAAATGCATACAGATACTAACAGAAATGGTGAGGGGTTTGTAATGAGGAAAGATTTAAGGGAGAAAAACTGACAGTCTGGAAGGTCAGAAATGCAAATCATTTGGGAAAATTGCCAAACACAACAGAAGAAATAGAACACTGGAAAATTAAAGCTGGGAACATAGAAGATACAAATATATAAAATAAAGACTGAGAAGAAAGGGGACTTGAGTTTCCACACAGTCATACATACTGTAAGAAGATGTATTTATCATACTGTTCATAATTAATCTTAAAAATGAAATTGACAGCTATTTAAAGCATGGAAAAAACAGCATCAGAATTATTTTTCATTCCTCAAGCTTAAAAACAACTATTAAAACATGACTAAAGAGCATATGTCCGCAGCCAGAGGAGACTGGGAATGTTGCCTAGGTGATGCAATCACTTTAGTTTTGGGTAAATGAGTGTGCCAGGCTCCACTATGCTTTTCTGTCTTTTCTCTGTGTACATACATGCAGAATGTACACTGCCATTCTCTGTAACACTGGGAATTTCCCATGCAGAGGGTTCCAGCCTTGGAGTTAACTCAGTCCTCGTTAGTGATAGTCATCCCAGATGGATAGCTAACCAACAAGTGACAACAGAATAAACCAGAAGGTGCATTTTATTTTGCTGTGTTGTGCAAAATACAATTGTTCCTAATGACAAAAGACCAAACACCAAAGTAATATTTCAAACTATACAGTATACGTGTATTTTAGGACTAAGCTAAGTTTAAAAATCAACTGAGAAATTTTGTTTGGCTGTGTATATAGTACAGATTCATGTTAACATTTCTCTGCTCATATTTAAAAGGACTGCATTTATTATATTAATGTTTTCAAACATGAACATCAGAAACTTATGTGAGAAATTGCTATTGTTACACTTTTGCAAATCCTAAAATTGTTGTACAAAGACCATAAACTGCAGATACTTGTTTCAGAGGACATTTCAGGCATAACATAGTGAGAATATGCATCAGCCAAGCAAAATATATAGTAGTGCTAGGTATCAATTAGAGTTACTCATTTTTGTCATGCCTCATACACTTGTGGTGTTCTTAAGGTAGAGTAATATATGAAGTCAGAAACCACAAGAAATCAGACCAATTGAAAACTTTTACAGTCCTCCATCAAAAGGGTTTTTTTTTTTTGTATTATTTTATATCTCTGTGATTGTATTTGAGTGAAAATGGCACAGCATGGTTCTTGAACAGTGTTCAGCATCTGATGTATCAAGAAACAGATGTACCAGGAAACAAAATGTCCTTGTGCACTTTAGTTCCCAGAATGAAGAAACTAGCAGTGCCTCCTTACTAGGCTTCTATTCCATATCACTAACTGGACAGCATCAAGACAAATGTGACACTGATACATAACTTGAGCTTGTCACGCGGTGAAGCTACCTGAAACATACAGTCATTCATCTTTACAGGAAAATGCACGTTCTGCTTTGTTATCTGCCAGTGCAGTGCTACCAAGTAATTAGTTCCTTTATGATTTGATCCAGCTCCATGGTATACCTTCATCAATAGGCAGATTGTCAATAAGAACTGTCTAAATTTAGTCTCCTTGGTCTGATGTCTTTTAGGGCTTGGGACAATAAATGATTTTTTTTCAAGTATGAATTCTTAAGTGTCATTTATGTTTGCTACATGTGAAAGAGTATGAGATGCACTGCTATGGACCTGTTAGAGTTAAGCTGTTTCAATCCCTTGGCACATTTTGTTTGACTCTGTTAAATGGGCCACTGATTTCCTAGTGGGCACAAAACCAGATAAACATATGGAGAACATTTATAGGCAATCAGCACACTTACACATAATTTGAGTATCCAGCCTGACTAATGAGGGGCAGACTTAAAGCCAGAGAATTCCAAGCTGCTGTCCAGGCCGTGATCACAAACTGCTGATCCAAGAAGTTGTCCCTCATGAATCTGCTGGCCAAGGTGACTTAAAAACTACCATGTGTTCATATGTTTCTTAGGATCCTTAGGGTTCACCTGCATTAGTGATTAAGTTTACATCAGGAGTGTGCTTTCGGAATGAATTTCCCAATTGTCCTCACTTACTGTGCTTTGCTTCACATCAGCGGGCACAAATCAGATTACTTTTGAAAGAAACTCCCGAAGATGTGCTCTAAGAGCACACCTAATGCTCTCCAACCAATAAAGAACATTTCCTCCACAGGACTAGGCTAGAACTAGTCCAAGATAATAGACCCCTGCCCCGAAAAGTGTATGCTGTGTACAGCTAGGCCTCAGCTCCAATTTTTTCACTCAGAAAATCTTCTATTGGTCTACATTAGTTGCTGATGTAGCCATAGCGTTAGTTGAGGTATGCTATGAAACTTGAGCAAAAAAAGACTTCCCAGTGATCAAGGTAAGGTTGAAAGGCTTCTACTTCCCCAGATCCTCCTTCTTGCCCTTCTCAAAGACAGCAGTGACATTTTCCAACTCCTGGGTTTTCATTTTCTGGATTTTTCTACTCTATTCCATTTTCTGGCATTTTGCCATTTTCTGGCTTTCTTACAGTACTCAGAAACTTTCCCCAATTGCCATGACCTTTCAAGGACCACTGAGAGTAGTCTCACAATGACTTCAACCAGCTCCCTCACACATCTCCATTAGGGCTCATGGACCTATGCATGTTCAGCTTGTTTGAATGTTCTCCCTAACCTGATCCTCCTCCACTGAGGGTCAGTCTTCCTTGCTCCAGACTCTGCCACATCTCACAGGCCTGGGAGTCCTGAAGGTTGGTCCTACCAGAAAAGATGGTGGCAAAGAAGGAATTCAGTACCTCGGCCTTGGCCGTGTTCTTTGTCATCAGGTCCCCTGCCCCGTTCAGCAGCATGTTGCCGTCAGCCTTCACGTCCCTGACCAGTTCTTCTTCGTTTCTAAATATAGGGTTGTTGGAGTTTGCAGTTAACTTTTATTTGACCCCCATCAGACTGCCCAGCCCTGTCTGGGATTCCTGCCACTGTCCATTTAAACTCATTGGCGAGGACAGGTCACATGTTGCTAGAGTCCCTGGCTGTCCATCATAGGGAACTTTCCAGAAGGGAGACGGAAACCAGGCTCAGCATGACTACGCCCACAATTGGACCTTAGCTATAAAAGGTGGCCGCTGGCATTGTGGAGGGGGGCAGCTGGGCGCTGCTGGAGTTGCTGGTGGTAACAGAACAGAGAAGAGAAGACCAAGAAGGAGCATGGCTGTGGGACGGCTGTCACTGGGAGCGAAAGCACTGGATAGGAAGACCAGTGCTCCTTCAGTGCTCCCCCCACACTCCCTCCTGGTACGAGACGCTAGACCAGGACAAGCCCACCAGAGTCCACCGCTCCTGAGCAGCTGCACGAGGTGGTGTGAGTTAACTACTACAGGCTTTGTTCCTGCGGATCGGCATACCCCATTGGTGTGGCTGGATCGCGGATACGGGTTGTACCTAAACACGGTTTTATACCGAGGATCAGCACACCCCCACTGCTGTGGCTAGATCACTTCTATGGGCTTTGTTCCTGGGGATCGGCACGCCTGCCCAGCATGGCCTCATTAGGACAGTTCCTCTTTCCTCCCCCCTCCCCCACCTTTTCTTTTTTTAGAGATGTGTCGTTATCATTCATAATTGTATTTATTGCGGAATCTCATTTGCCTTGTTGTTATTTTTCCTGGAAGCTTCTACTAAATACCATTGTATATAGTTACTGTATGTTTGTATTGATTGTTTACCACTGTATATAGTTACTGCATGTTTGTATTGATTGTTTAACTGAAATTAGTAAAGTTATATCATTTGTAAGTTCATTGATCCGAGTATTGTAACCCTGTACCACCTAAATGAATCCACTTCTTTCATATTTGGTAAGTCCTGAGGAGAATAATTAATTTTCCAAAATGCCCTTTAATTGGCGTGGGCACTCCTCTGCTATGGACCGGGACAGGGGTTGAGCAGAACACTTCTGTTCATTGACTCCTTGATCACCTCTGTCAGGAAGCTATCATCAGTGCACCCCATAAACCTGGATTGCTTGTACCCTGCTGTGTTGCCCCTGCAGCATATCTCACAGTGGTTAAAGTCTCCCATTCGGACCAGAGTCTGCGGATGTGAGGCTGCTTCTGGTTGTCTGCAGAAGGCCTTAGCTACTTTTTCCTCATCAGGTGGCCTGTGGCAGACACCCACCACTCCCACACTGGTCTGCTTGCTAGTCCTGGCTAGTCTCAGCTGGCTCATCATCCATCCCCAGGCAGAGCTCCAGGCATCCCCGCTGCTCTCACATAGAGGGCAGCTCCCCTTCCTCACCATCCCAGCCATCCCTTCCTAAAGAGTCTGCATCCATCTGTTGCAGCAGTCCAGTCATACGAGATATCCCATGTCTCTGTGATTGCAATGAAATTCATAGCTCTGCAACTGCCTGCAGACCTCTGACCCCTCCTGTTCGTCCCTCATGCTGTGTGTGTTAGCGTTCAGGCACTTCAGATGGCACCCAGTCGTGCTGATTTGTGAGAAAAGCTTCCTCCATCATGCCGTCCTCTCAGCACTTACTTATTTGTGTGCATAGACTTGGGGTGGGCCCCCCTGCAGCTCTGTTTTGCTGATTCTGAGCTCTCTCTTGTCTACATCGCTCTGCATCCTTTGCTTGCCAGCCTTGTCCACCACTTCCTCACTTGAACGTGGGTTATCATCACTAATGATGGTACCTTGTCATCACTAGTTTAAAGCTCTCCTCACCAGCCTGAGGGAAAGATGCTTTTGCTCCACTTGGACAGGTGGATCCTTTCTCTTTTTAGTAGTCTTCAAGACTGAGGACTCTGAGTAGTCCTCAGAGACAGCCCCATCATTGTAAAAGCCAAATCTCTGTTGCCAACACCAGCTGTGCAACCAGCAGGATCAGCAAGATCCATGCACTCCTACTTAAGGCCTTTGCTCTCACTGGCAGGGTTGTGAAGAAAACCACCTGAGCCCCCAGGTCCTTTGAAATAGTATTTATTCTTTAGAACACATTATATATGTGTATTAGGAAAGGATAATTAAAAAATGGTGGGTCTTTAAATCTTAACATCATATCAAATAATTTTCCCATTTGACTGTTTGCCTGGAAAAAAACGGAAGACTCAGCAGCAGGCATTAAATAACTTTTCCGAAGTTGCTTAAGTTACCTGTGACACAATGGAGACAACTGAACTATTCCTGTGGGATTTTTTTCTTTCATTGGTGATATCTCATCTGAACAGGATGTGAGTCAGCAAATGATGACAAGAAATTGTAAGAGCAAAAGTACCCAGTACTATATATGGAGCATTGGTGAGCTAAGTAAGAATTTTAAGACTACTTTTCACATTAAAAATGACTATAGTCATTTTAGTGAGGTACTGTTTTAAGATCTCAAAAAATAAAGAGCAGGTGTGTGATACACAGATTTTTTTTAAGTAATAAGTTATTGGCAGAGTTAAAAATCAAGTCAAGAACTGAAGATAAAATAATTCTTAACAGAAATAATTTTAAAGTACAAACCTGCAACTTAAAATTTCCTGGGCTAACAGGAAAAGCAAGCAGAATGAATTAGTGAACAGGACAAGTAAAATGAGGGAATTGAGTGAAGCTGTTTGACAGCTTTCTGGAACCAGCTTCAGGCAGAAGTTCTTTCTCCAGCTACTGGCCACGTTAGATGAATAAATCATATTGTTTGTAGAACTTAATTCCCCCCATAATAGTGGAAATGGATTTAAAACTTAAATCAACAATACTGAAGTCTTTATAACCTGAGCGTTTGGTGTTATTTTCACCTTTCACTATCCTTCCTTTGTATTATGAAAATCATATGCTTGTATTTGAAAATCATATTTTACAGTATTGATAGAATAACGGTATTAACTGTTCAGAGATGTGCTACTTCTGACATAAGATATCATTTGTGATCGTGAGGAGAGTTGCATGTGTGGAAAGTTAAATACATGTACGTCTGTATGTCTCAGAATGTGGTACATGCTTCTCAGAAACAACTGAAGCAGCCTGGTACCCTCCTGTGCCGAGAGCCTCTAAGCACAAAATGGAAGAAATGGGACCAGGAATCAATTACTGAGCAGTTGTATACACATTTGTCAGTGACCAGGGTACAGTTTAGACACAGCTGCTTTGTTTTGGATGCTGAAAGAGCTTAAACAACAAGGTGTCCCAGACCATTTGGTCTTAAAGCCAGGGAATGAGCTCTGGCATTGTTCAGTTCACTATTACAGGAGAAGCCAATGAGTTTACATTCAGATGGACCTTTTCATTTCAGATAATCTATTTCACCTATAAATAGACACATAGTTTGACACACATGAAGCTGGAAAATAGCACTAGATTGAAATACCAAGAATATGGTTTCTGACTGGGGCAGAATTAATCTGGGAGGAAACAGTTTATTCAGACTTTCAGGGAATTTCTGGCTGGTGTCGAAGCTGTACTGAAACACCCCTAAGAAGGCATTTATGCAATATATCAACTCTGTCATAACATAAACGAAGATACACACAAGAACTATGCAAAATATTAGTAGAGAACTCTGCAAAAGCTTTATTAGTTTATAACAGGTCCAGGAGGTGATGCACATGGCTATTATTAATTACCTTTAAAGTCTTAGTAGCATGCCTCAAAGAAACAAATTTATATATATAGTTACTGCTTCAGAAAGCTTCTGGCTAACCCAATGTTCTGTCTAGGTGTATGTGTAAATGTTTCTCTGTATAGGGCTGCAAAATAGCACATATACTGAAATCTGACTAGCTAAATGGTGGTCCAAAATAAATACTAAGGCAGAGGTTGAAGTGGAAAGGGAGAATAATGAGGAAATAATAAAAGGCTATCACAATTACATGGGAAGGAAATTTTGGTCAAGAGTTTTGACTGCAGTAGAACCCAATTCAGATCTAATGTTCTATTTTCAGAGTTGCCATATGGTCCCATTAAAATCAATTAGCGTAACTATCCATTGAATGAATTTAATGTTTTCCTAGTGCTATCAGAGGCTGTTATTTAGTAAAATAATAAGTAAATAGAAATTAATCTTGAAAAGGATTTTATGTGGGTAATACTTCATCTGGTTTCAGGTTTCTATGTTCTCCAGACATAACAAAAAGAGTATATATAAACAGAGTGTACATTTAACATACTCTAGTTTTTAAAGTTCTCTCTAAAATAGGATAAATGAGAGCCATATATAAAAATGGCTTGCTCTTAAAGTAGTTCATTACCAAATGTACGTACAAGATCTGTTAAATTGTTAGGGGTTTTCTTCAACTCCCTGTGTACCAGTGTCATACAAGAAATAGGCTGAGGGACAAATTAAAATGAATTAATAACAAAATATTGTGAGATACTGGCTAATTTTTAAATATTTAAAGGGACATCTTGTTTTCTGTACCTTATTCTGTAATTATATTTGGCAGAATAGTTTCTAGAGATGACTTGCTTATGATCTCTATTAGTTAATTTTAATAGAGATTCCATTTTTTTCTTCACTATATATTGATAATTTTTTCTTATATGATACTACAGTGTAGCAAAAATATAATATTTCAAGGCTTCCATCTAAGTTTTCTATTGTTTTCTCTTTTTTTCTCTCACGTAGTAGAAGTCCAAGTGCATTTTATGCCATTTCTTTTTCAACTTATTGCACAGCTTGCTATAGAATAAAGAATCATCACTGAATCTAATACATTAGAAAACCAGTATTTAGGGTATCACAGGGAATATGTTCCACTGCTAGTCTTACGAAGCCATGGAATCTTTTTGTTCAGTCTAGCTGAGTGAAAAAAATTCAGAGATGTAAGACACGAGCAACTTACTGTATTACTATTCAAGAAATCACTGCTGCTGTTTTCAGAACAAGCTTTTAGCAGAAAAGAACTACATGAGGTAAATTTCAAGACTCATGCAGTTTTTGGCAATCACATGGCTTCACTCTAGGCATGATTTTGAACATTTGAAGGTACATGCTGTGCATGTACAGAGTAAAACAGTATTGCTAAACTTGACTGCTGACATGATTTTCTTTGCTGCAATATCAGTGGCAAAATAACTATATTGGCATATAATTTTCTGTCCCATTGTATCTACCATAACATGCAGCTTTGAAACCTCAGTGGCATGCAATTTATGCAAATTATATATACATTTTAAAGCAAATAATAAGTAACCATGCTGAAGTTGTGAATTGTGCTATATTTTCATTAAACTTTAAATGACTATGGCTATGTCTACACTATCAATTTATGCTGCAGAAAAGCAACAAATCTCTTGAATGAAACTGTACTACCTAGATTCTGAGGGTTTTAGTTTAGAATAGCTCTTAGCTAAACCCATTGGCTGAAAGTCAGTGGTTGGTGCCCATTATATGCCTCTGTGGAGAGCATCTTCTCTTTCAGTTTCATCCAAGAGGAATCCTGTTTGTGTGATCCAAGACTGCTCCACAATGAAAATTAAGCATGGTAAGTGGGTACAGCTGAGACAATTGTTTCAGAAGAGTATTAGTAATACGAACTAAAACACTAATCTCTAATTTATCTCTAACTAATGCACCCTCTGGCACCAAGACAATTTAATAGATTTCAGGGGTTTTTATTCATTTTCACTCTGGACTTACGAGAAGAAAAAAAGTGAAAATTACTTGTTCTAAAGAAAAATACTTTCAGTAAGACTGTGGCACAGAAAGAAAAAGAAAAAAAAAAGGTGGAAAGGACAAACATTCATCCATACAGATTTGGTATAAGAGAACTTAGTTAGTCTTTAGTTAACTAAGACTGAATCCACTACTGATGAATGTGATGATGTGAGCAAGAAGGAGATTCCTCCCAAAGAAGCAAACAAGTAGGATTTGCATTTGTTACGCCCTGGTAATTTAAAGCAGAGAACTACTAAACAGTTTGTCCACTGTTAAATAAGCCATTGCAGTAGTCTGTTACGCCAGTTTGAGCATCCTTATTTCCAAAATCTGTCCTCTGATCACAGCTTTTCAGGAAGAAACATTGTCTCTAGCCTAAAATCTTTGAAATTTTCATTCTAATTAAAGCAATTTCTACTCTAACCAATGAGATACACTTGTGTGAATGAGTGATTAGTGTGCATGTGAAAATTATTACTTATGAGAAATGTTCTAGAATAATTTATTTTGATATAATAATAAAACTGTTTTCTTCATATCCATACAACCAACATTTCAGGTGCCTTGACATCTTTTTATTACAGTATAAACTCATCAATGTTAAAATAATCAGCTGACTATGTGTGAAACTAATCTCTCATCAAACCTTTACTTATTCCATGCCCTTAGCCCTGCCCCCAAAATACACAATTTTTACTTTGTGTCTGAAGCTTAACCAGCTTTGGATTCTATCAGTCAAAAGTGAAGGACAACTTACAGAGTCTGAACCTGTAAGAAATATGCCTGATGGCATAGGTTTTTATAACAAAAGAGAGTCACCCCTTGAGTGGATAGTCTGAGTGAAACCAGAGCAGTATGTAGCAATGAGAGAATTTAATCTACTTGGAAGTCAACGCTGAACCCCTCAAGGACTTTCTAGTTTAGTATGCATGCATTTAATGAACGGACATTTTTCTGTGCAAATTCTGGACCTGGATTCCACAAAATGTCTTTCTTAAAAAAAAAGTTACTGCATTTGCCACTGTTGAATCAGGTGAAATATTTAGGCATTTCTTTCATTTCTAGAGAAGGAGATCTTATCTGATCTGACAAAAACATTTGTTTATTAAGCAGCCTTGATATACCCTTTTTATATAGGTGAGCAGAAAAAGTGTCTTAATTACTAAAATTAACATATGACATGCTATTCAGGGGACAGCAAAGGTAAGTAGACAGTTTTATCAGTTCTACATATTTTGCATGAATTATTTCACATTCTATTATATGAGGAGGCTAATCTTTATTCCTTCTGAGTTCATTTTGTTAAGGTAGATATACAGTATTCTTTTTAACAACTCTCAATATAGTCTACATTTGACTGTGCAAGAGTATTATTCAAACTTTCCCTGGAAACGCAAACAGTTTGAGTCAGTACAAAACTATTTAATTTTCTTTAAACAAAGGAGCAAAGCCCTCCCAGTACTGTTTTGTTTCACTCGTGTAGAATTTGTTTTCAGAACTGAAAATACTGCAAGCCTTGCAAAACTGCTTGAAGTGAAATATGAATGTAGTATAGACGGATCTTTGATTGCAGCTTCAGGCTGAATTTGTCTCTATGGCATAACTGTCCAATGTAGCAACACAAGGCTTAGGTGTTCTTAGTATCTGAGAAATAATGCAAGTTCTTTGTTTATATGGAAACCTGCTGAGGTCAATGGTAGTATTTCCAGAATCAAGGCACTTGCAAATAGGAATATTGCTATCACAGTCCAGCCTTATGTAAATATTCCCTTAAATATACACTCAACATAAAATACTGAAATATAGCTTATATGACTATTCTGCGTATTTAACTATTCTTAATATATAAGTATTCTTCATATATAAGCATATAAACATTTTTACTGCAAATTTTATTCTATTATTGAAACACTATCATGACACTGTTTTAATTTGTTCTGCAAACATGCCTTGCCAATCTAAACTGATCCTTTGGAATTTGAAAAATACCTTGCTGTACAGTCATTTTGATATCTTCTCTTTTTCTAACATCTCAGTTCTTTGTTTTACTGTATCAAACTTTGACTATAAAAGTTTTCATCTTGAACCAGTCCTGTACTGAAAATGGACAACACAATGTCTAAAGCCTTGATACAATTTCTGAAAAAGTCACTCAAAGAAGACGATCAAAGGATCGTCAGACAAGTAGCCCAAGGGCACCAACTATTGATAAGGCTAATAGCGTTCTTAAGCTTCAGAAAGAGAATAGTTAACTGCTTTCTGCTTTCAGGGTGCCAAAATAGCAAACTTCCTGCTGACCGTGGTACAGTAATTGGCACAGCTGACGGTATAGGATCAGCGATGCATATTGCCAGGGAAGGATTATCAGAAGAGTTGATTTTGTTTGATGTTTGATTATCAGTTTATTACAGCAGCACCCAGCAGTGTCTATTAAGTTAAGGGTCAGATGTTTTTCCCTTTATGTTAGTTCTTGGAGAAAAGATGATAATGTAGACAAATTTACTTAGAGCCGAAACTTGGTATCCTTGGGTAAGATCTTTCATAAACAGAGAAAACAGATGGAACCCATTGTTATAAACAGGAATCTTTTGTGGGAAGTAGATAAAGGGAAGAGCAAACCTAGGGTGAGAGGGATTTGATATCTTAGATTTTCTTCTCCTTTAATACTATACTTTTGAAGAAGGTCCTGCTTTAAAATCTATGGATAACATTCTGGACAGGTTTCTTTTGCATAAAGAAGATAAAATTTTGCTTGGCTCAGAGTAATAGATGTCAAGTGGCTGCCACAGTATACAACAAGCTGACACTGGAATTAGAATATATTTGGCTCTTGGAACTCTAAAGCCAAAAACAATTTTTCTGTCAGCTGCAGTGGGAAGAGAGCAAGGCCAGTGCTGAATGCTCTTCAAAAACTATTGTGAATATCTGTAGCATCTGTCCACATATAAGAGTGAAAAACATCTACTAAGTGATGACAGAAAATAGCTTGCTCATCAAAAAACATCCATGTAATGATTTGGATACATTACATTTATTTTACATAAAAATGTATGCTAAAAGTACAATGCTGCAGTTGCAAAACCAAACAAACATACTCAAAAATTAGGAAATGAAGGAAATGATTGCCAGAATGAAGGTTTCTTATGAAATATTAGATTTAGCCCTTTAGAAATATTCGATTTAGCCCGAAATACTGTGGAAAAGTCTCTTACTTACATATATTAAACAATTTCCATCCCTTCACTCATTGTATAAGATGGCATGAGGAAACTTGTCTGCTCTGCAGATGCAGCAAAGGGACATACGTCTGTTCATGTGCATTTGAATTTAGAAAAAAGAATAAAAAAGAAGAGAGAATTTTATGGTTTTAGTTGAGTGGTGCCCTAAAGAAAATGAAATTAATCATACATCAGCTGAAGCTCATTTAGCCCAGCACTTAACTTTTTAAAGGTGGAAATAAATTCCTTATTTTTTATCTCCTGAACTTTAGCTTGAGGTATGGTTTTCAGAACTGCTAAGCACTCAGCGCGTGCAACTGCAGACAGTAGGAGCTGTGTTTTCAAATAAAAAGTTCTAAACAAAGCAAATGGTGGAGTACTGACTTCTCAGTGCCTCGAAATACGGGCTCGTGAACATATCTTTGTAACACAATTCTCCGTGCCAGAGTTCTCTTTCTAACAAATAAGGATCATTCTGTTTGTTTGCCCGATAAGAGTTCATGAGAAAATAAAACATATCAATATGCATACGTATTTGTAAAATGCTTAGCTTCTTTCATGACAAATGTCACAAAAATAGCTCACAAGAAAATGAGCAATGCTGTTCTCAGAACAGGTTTTGGATGAAACTTACAAATTTCTGTCCAGAATCATCTGGCTTGACTTTAGGGACAATGATCTACTGCAGTAGAAGGTGGGATGTGAAATTAGAGTGTGTGAGCTCCTGAGCTCCTTTTCAGTAATTGTCCTCATGCTCAGATATATCCCACAGTACATGAATTAGTGCATCTGCCATTTACTGAAAAATAATCTTAATTCTTGCATGCAGTATGGTAAAGACGTATGGAGGCAGTTATCACAGACTGACTGATGATCTGTAAATTTCCCCATCTAACTTACTTCACAGTATTTTCCTTGTCGACCCATCTCTTTTTGTGACCTTCTGCTCCATCAAGCTACTAAATACAGATGACTTACTGCATCTGCTTCTCTCCATCTAACTCCTCTTACTACAGCTGCTGGAATTCCCATCGTCATGCCCACCCCAAGTCCCAAGTCTCTGTAACACTACTGCCAATCTTTTGGTGCTTTCAAAGGTGTGAGCATTTCATATCTAGCCTCATCAAATGATAGTCTCTATATTGTGCTAGAATCAAATTTAGAGTTGTGCTTTGCACAAGGAGTCCACAGTCCTGCAGCCTTTGCCTTGTGCTGTGAGGTTCTCCACTTCTTTCCCTGCTGTTGTGTGGTTTCTCTGTCCACCCTCTGTGCTGCTGACAGAACCTGGAGCTCACATGCCATCTGGGACAACCTTCTTGTGTCTTTATCACACTGATTTGCCATCTGTTCACAAGTCTCATTGGAAACCTCATCTTTAACTGCCTCTTAATCTCTCTCTTCCTCCGCTTTGTAATACTTCTGCTCAACTCTGTAAAGTATTTAAAATTCAGTTTATGAAAAAGACAATAGGAGAAGGCTCACAAGCCTAGGGTATTTAGTGTCATTGTTGGTTAAGGCTAAAAATTAATTTTTATTTACGTCTACATTTTCTTCCCCAAAAATCAAATTAAAGGATTTAGAAAACAGTGTAATAACTAAAGCAGATGAGTTAAATGGAAACTTAATGAACAGCTGATCATTTATATCTTTAATAGTGTCTATTTTTCTCTTGCTTGTTTGCTGACCTAAACTTTCAGTTTGACAACTAAGGCATAGGACATAATATTCCCTTTCTCCAAGCTATGTATAATTCCATGAATCTATATTAAGGACATTATCCTAAGTCAGTAAGTCAATAGTTAATTTTGTACACTCAAATGTATTTGACTCATCTGGACTTATTAGAGCATAAAGGAAAAAACCCGTAATGACCCGTAATGACTATGTTTTCAGTCTGTGTACTGCTGAATCCCCTAGCTCTGGTGTACAACGGAGAGCAGAAAGTTCTCTCTCTAGTTCTTTTTCAGAATGTCTTTTACTGAAGGTATATGAAGGCAGTGCTCATTTTTTTAACTACATAAGGTGGAAAAGGAAATATATCAGATCTGGCAAGTCAGATTTTCAGGGGAGTGCGGTGAGTTGTATTAGCAGCAGTAGTTGGTAGCACTGCAGTTGCTAGCTTCTTAAGTGAACTCCAGCTGCTATATGGGTCTTTTCTGGGATGTATAATCAGTAATCCGAACTTGATTTGTCAAATTGTTACAGCACATTCATAATCTCAGCACATGGATTCTCTCAGTGAAGTCAATGCATACACTTAAAGTCGCGTACAACTCAGTTTGAATTCATGTGACCTGGAAAACTGCTAAGAGCTTCTTACTTGTTACATATTGTATGTCATTCATGGTGTATGATCTGACCTTTAGGTAAGCAGAGGTGTTGTTTCAGACCCATTTCAGTGGAATAACTTGTTTGCTTTATCAAGACCTTAGAGAATTTCCAGTCCCAAAGAAATCTGGAAATTTTTCATTGACTCAGACCTATTTGGTCTCTTTTCACATTTCAAATGTCAGACTATCTGCTAATATCAGCTAGGAGGCAGAGGCTCCTGAGGCTCAGTTACTTTGTCATACCTTGAGCATCTCCGGACCTTCTAAATTAAATTACAAGTTTTGGAAATTATATTTTTCTTCTTCCCACTAGTTAGCAGAAAGTTCAAGAGATTCTATTTTAAATGGAAATCAAGGGTGGATGGCAGACTTAGGAAATTATCTTATGTTAGTCCGAAGAGTTCACTAATTTATTTTTAGGTAAAATACACTGCTAATAGTTTAATGAACTACTACTTTGTACCTTAGTTCTCAGTGCCAGAGTTCCTTCCAAATAATCTTTCCTTCACAATTCATGTGATGAGCTAAACTTCCTATGGGTTTTGCTCTTGAAATATGATCCACTGGAGAGACCGCCTGTCTATTAACTCTGGATATTTTTTCTGATTTTTTTTTTTTAATTTTACTGTCTTCCCCTTCCTATAACCCTTCTCTACAACCTGAAACATAAATTCCTAAATGATGGTTGCTGAATTTTAACTTGTTACCAGTCTTTTTCTTCTGCCGTTTTAAAAAAAGAAATTGAACAAGAAATCATTGCTTCCTTCGGATCAAATTGACAACCTCTTCTGTTACTATATTGGAGAGTTCAGTTCCGTAACATTCCATTTGTCTGAGAGGGAGATAATTCTATTTTAAATCAAGTAGTAATAGAGAGTTAGCCGAAAGGAGGGCATAAGATTGCAATGAAAGCACTATTATTTTACTATCACTTTACTTACAGTTTATATTTTTTAATTTACTCTGTGGTAAGTGGAGAGAAATAACAGCTTCCAGAAACAAAGCTCTGAGGAGATATCTATTACAATTTGCTGCACGGATATACCTTATACATTAAATAGACAGGATTTGCTTTATATTTGATTATATTTGACATCTAAAACAGTACAAGCAGTACAGAAGTCAGAGCTATTGTGGAGCTACTATTACTTTTTAACAAGTTTTTAATACCAGTACTCCCAACTAATGTTTTATATTATATGAACTCTATGCTCCATAGAATATTATAAAAGTAATTAAGGACAACATTTCAGCTTTATACAGTACTTTAAGTTACTTTAATTTTTTAGAAGGATTTACGAGTTAAGCTGGGTAAAACCTGCCTTAGCATAAGCTGAGCCAAAGGCTAACATTCCAAAATAATGTTTATTTTTTTATTTACTATTTACTAGGTTTTAGTCAAGTGTTTTACTGTTCATTTCAGTTTTATTTTTATTCATTACTTATACACTGCATGCAGAAAGCTTCACCACTGCTCTTTTTCTCAGCTACCAATGACCACACCACTTTCTTTTGCAGTGACAGCACTACATCCTTTCAAACATTCCCATACTTCTCTCCTTCTATTATATCTATCAATCTGACTGAACAATTGAATTATGATTACATGCATGTAAACCAAAAATTTCACACTATTTTATAAAGTACTGGCCAAATGCTTCTTACTATAGTGAAAATAAAACCACTTACTTAGGCAGGATTTAATCAGGGTTGTTGGTTTTTTTTTTAAAAAAAAAAAAAAAACTTATAGAGGAAGGTAACTGATTTATGAAAGGCAGCTGATGTCAGACCAGCCTTCGCAGCATCAATCATCATTCAATATCTTATTGTCTTTTACAGTCATACTACAAAACAAGAGGACAGTACTGGTTAGGCTGATAGATGATTGTGAATATCCCAGATAGGCATCTGTGCTAAAAATGCTAGATATTTTAGTAGCCTTTAATGGTCACTGGCCTAGGGTACCTGATGAAGTACATGATTACTCTAACTGGTTTCTCTTACTGGTTGTTTCGGTTGCAATAGGTAAGATTTCTTTTTCCTACATGACACTTCTATAGAGAAACACTTTAAAATGTCACACATTATTTTTCACACATCCTGTGAATGACCTTCTGTCAGCAGCTAAAACTTCTTATAACTATTGCCCTAACATCACATGTGGCTAATATAATGCCCAGCCATCTCATTACAGGAACAAAGCTGGGAACTGTATAAACACTGGAGGGCTCTAATTTTATTTAGGTAACACAGACGTAAGGGATTTGAGTCCTCAGTTATACCTATTTGTCACTACATTTTGCATTCAGTCTTGGAGCATGCCACTACTAGAACCTGGAGAAAACAGCTGTTGCATTCAGGTGGTTCTTCTCTCCCTAGTTACTCAAGCAAAACACTTAGTGTTTTTATTCTTCTTGCCATTACTCTACTGTGAGACTTGCATCAACATTGGGAATACTGTTTGGGTAGGAATTGAGAGTCTTTACCACCGAGGAGCCTTGGGATTTTGATTATTGATGATCTGCTACTGCAAAGCAAGACTAATCCATTATGGTGTATCATACATTAGAGTCATTTAGAAACTTCAGTTGTATCAGAATGGAGGGGACCGCATCCTTGGTAGGACTGGCCAATATCTTTCTACAGATAGATTCTGAAAACCAAACCTTGTAAAATATCAAGAGCTGAATCACAAACCCAATTTTTATGATTTCCTGCTGTTGAGTATTACCAACCCCTCCTAGGTAGCATTTTAGTTTCCGTGAGTATCATTTTTTGTGCTTACTTGTGCTGGTGCATTGATAAGATAATATGGTTACCTAGTTTTAGTGCTCTATATTACACTACGTTACAGACACCAAAGGAGAGAAGAAGTATTGCAAAAATCATTCTGGAACTGGAAGTTCTGTGAACTTCCCATTTTTGCCCTAGGAAAACCTGTCAAAGGTACGTGAGCTGCTGGACTGCAGAATGGAACTTCTGTTAGCGTAGGGGTAGCCACATAATTATTCCTGAGCCACCTGTGGGTCTACGAATATGACCGACAGTGACTTGTACAGGTGTCTAGTGGCTCTTGGGTTACTGGACTTCTTGGATGCAGCAGAAAATTGGAGTCTTGTTAAGCCGACATAGCTGCTCCGTTCAGCTGTGTACTTCCCCTAGCCTCATCTCATCCTATAGCCAAATTGCCTAATGCCATCTACTGCCTGAAGAGCCAAGGTAAAGGCTGCAAAGTGTATGTTGCAATTAGCATGTTTGGAAATCTTTCCCACTAGAAGCTCTTTGGTCTTTGACTTGCGGAATAATACTATGGCATTATTTCTTTGGAAGAAAACTGTATTGGGTGGGAAAATTACAAAACTCCAGAGATCTCCATCCGTTCTTAAGTCTTCCTTGATTATGCCTCAGTTGCTCCACATCCCCTAATTTGTTACTTTTGGAGTGGGGATGGGGAATACACCGTAAATACTAAAAGTTCATTCTGTAGAGGGTTGTTATCTAGATACTTGTTCTTTTACAGCTACTCTGGCTGAAGAAGAAGAGGGAATGTGTCTCCTTCCATTTTTGTGAATATATATTAATTTATTATGCTGTTTGTATCCATCACTGAAGAATCTTGGCACACGCCTAAAACTGCATCATTTGAAACAGAGGAAGTTCAGTACTTTTACAACAATGAATGCTGAATAGCACAGTCACATGCAAACTGAATAATACAATCACCTAAGAAGGTAATCTTTTATGTCTCTTTTTGGAGTCACAGTCAACTTAAAAGGTGATCCACATGAAACTTAAATGTCAGTTTAAAGTAAGTATACTATAAAGAAGGAGAAAATTTAAGTATTGAATAACAATGCATTGTTATTGCTGAAAAAAATAAAACTATTAGCAATTTCGTATTTCTTGTCTTTAAAATAACAACATGCTGACACTAACTTTTCATCTCATTGGAGCATATTGTGCATTAAATTTGTTTTCCCTTTTTTTCTGAGCACAAAATTACATTACAATGAAAATTAAAAATGCCAAAGAACAGACTTCTACCAAAAAAAAAAAATACAAAAGATCTTTTATCCACACATTAATTGATATCAAAATAAATGTTTCATTTGAAGGCTTACTGACTACATAGGTGAACAACTTTGAGAAAACCATTGAGGTCTGATAAGATGAAAGATGAAATCTCATGTCTAAAATGACATCTTGCCATTAAGTTTCTACAGTGTTTATTTTCTGTAATTAGTCACTGAATTCATATAGGATAGATTTTTTTTTTTAATATCAGGCTTTCTCTGAAACAATGAGCCTGAAGGTATCTCCCTGATTTGTTGATTGTGTCACAGTCCATTTAAAACAGAATAGCGTAGGTCTGTGACAGAGAAGATGACAAATGTATAGGTACTGCAGGACAAAAATAAACATAAATTAATGAAGAAAAAGCATGAAAGGCATATGAAGAAAAATCTAAAGCAATGTTAAAAATTGCAGTGAACTATCATTCTTTGTCAGGTTTAATTTTACCTAAATTAAAAACTCCCCCTGGATCAATATTGCAACTCATCAGTGAACCTTAGCAGACATTCTTGGTGGAAGGAGATATTTGTTTTACAAATAATCTGTAGTTTTGTCCATTCCTGATATCTTAATTTTCAGGAGGGGGGGTTGTTTGTGTTTTAACTTTGGCATATCTAGCCCCATTTTAACATTATCAGTTTAAGCATTAGCTACAGTTAGGAGTAATACTTGGAATATCTACATCTGCAACATAGTCTCGTAATAGCATGATAGTACATGACTTGTGAGTGTAGAATTTGTTTGTGGAATGCTCTTATCTAATTTTAAGATGGCAATAAATGTTCAGTATAAGAGTTTGAAATATTTGTTATAACCTCGTGGTAGAGAAAAACATATGTGTGTGCAATAATATCCAAAAACAAGTACAAAAGTATCACAGGCTCTGTGGTCTCCATATCAAGCATCGCATGTCGTTCAAGGCATTTACAAATTCTTGAAGCATATGTACAAAAAAGAAGTTTACAATACATTAAGTGTTCCTAACTATGAAAAGAAGAAACAACTCTGGGAATTAGAGTAGAGGATTTCAGAAAATTCTCATGAAACACAATTTTTGTTCAAATTTAGAAAATAGCAACAGCTTTGGATTACCACCAGGATTTGACTGAAAGACGCGTAATTTCTTTATGTGTGTGCTTCAGCAAAAATACAGGAACCCACACCTGCCTCAGACATACCAAAAAAACCCTACAGCTTTTGGGATGGGATTCAGGTGGAAATGTAGACCCTTGACATAGGTGTCTACTTCAGTGCTACTGGTGCCTTTGGAGTTGTTCCGCTTTCCCAAAGGGGACATGTACACGATAGGCAGCTGCGTCGCTCCCTGGGTTGTATTGACTGCATCAGCCAGGACTCTAGCGCCTTCAGTGGGTGCTTAGATGCTTAGCTCACATACAGACACCTATATTTAAGCATCTTAATAGTAATCTGAATTCTGCTCCTTGCTTTAACATTTTATTAGTTTAATTTTCTCAAAAACATGCCAGGAGAGACTAGAAGGAAAAACAAAACAACAATTCCCCCCCACCAATTTTTTATTATTTTAAAGTGTTCCAACTTTTTTAGCCACTCCCAATTTCTCTGACACTGTGAGGGCTCCTTAAGGACCATATTCATACTATGTAGTCTTATGCATACATGGAGAAGAAATTGGTTCCTGCCTTAGGTTCCTCAAGGGAGCAACACACAACATTTCTGTAACTATGAAGCGAGCAAGGCCTCCTCCAGTCTCAAAGTTTACAAATTGTGAATGTCCTTTCTTCTCCTTTTCCCCATGAAGGGATCAGCTGACAGAATGCTTTTATTTCTGAGAAGAAACTAGTTATATTTTAACTTTTCAAGTTTCAGGAACTAATACAGCTGAAGGATTTTGACTATAAATGCCACAGTACTTGAAGAAAAGCCAGTTCTTGAGGTAAGAGACTTTTTAAGCTCCTTTGAGGCCAATGTCATCAGTTTAAATGTGTAGTATTGTCACTTATAATGAGGCAATAAACACACCTAGTTGAGAATATTCCCCTCTTTTTGAATTCCCCAAATAACCATGTTGACTCAGTAACTACTTTTAAAAGAGAAAAATTCCCTTCTCCCACTGTCTACATCATTATAAATAAAAATCAGTGACTGGAAAGCCTAATTATAAAACTCTTTACAAGTATTTGGATTAAGTAGGGGTTCAGAACTTGCAATAGCATTGCTTTAGGTTTCAGGAGAGAAAACTAAGCAGACATTTTAATTATAAAGCATTATTTACTAACCAGATGTAGATCAATGCATGTAGAATTGTGTTCACAGGTGTTGATTATGCAGTCATCAATGTCCTGATCACACTTCAGTCCTGCGTATCCTGGGTTGCACAAGCAATAGAAGCCATCGACAACTGTAACAAACATAGTTTTACTATATTCAGTTTTTATTCTAAAACAGTATTAGTACTAAGATACTAAGTAAGTAACAGTTACGACTAATATCTGTACTAAGATACTAAGTAAGTAACAGTTACGACTAATGTCTGGAAAAGACTTGGACTGCCTTCACTTAAATGTGAAGACATTAAAAAAATGAACTAAATGAAATTCAATACCTCAGAGCACCTTTTAAATATGAAAACAGATTAGCTGTACTGCATTTTACTTAAACAATTCAATTATTTTAACACAAGAATTATAAATCAGTGACCCATTATGAACTTGTGAAAAAAGTGATCAGATCTTATAAGCTACGGTGTAATTTTCCATCACAAAACTGTACACAAAGTATATCAGATTTTAGCTTTAATTTGATCCTAAATGCAAAAGGGACAGTTCAACACTGCTTCTTTTGGTAAGGAAAGCCTCCTATTATACCAAAACATTAAAGGAAAACTTGCATGGGTTGAATGTGGCAGCTCAACTTACGATATATTTCCATGCTTCATTTTAATCTTCACAAGATAATGATAAGAATCCTATTCCTTTTTCATCATTAATGATCTAAAGGGAGAGGAATCTTTAGAGTGCTACATCCGCATAAGGAACTGATGACAGCAGTAATTGCAGTTCTTGCAGACCTAGATTTATCATAACTTCAAATAGGTCCCTGGATTCTTCATTATCTCTGAGATTTACTATGGAATCCATTCTGTCATTGTGTCCATATGAAGAGCTGCTATTATATTCATTAAATGCTTTAAGTCCTTCACAGCAGCAGCATTTTCCATCTGCTAAGAATTTCCTAACTTCCCCAGAATTCCTGCTTTCAGCAGTCATCCTTTTGCAAATCATGCAGAGGAACTGAGACCTCCAAGTAATACAGGTTAAGTCCAGAGGTACCACAAAGACAAGCTATCCACAAAAGTTCTGTCACTTTGTTAGCATGAAGAACTTTACAGCCTCTCCTCTAAATTTTGGATCAAAAATCTCTCTGAACCAACATGCAGTAAATAAAAACATGTATAAACTTTTTAGAAAGTAATCTTTACTGGGCAAGATGTGAAGCTGCTTACCTTATTCCCATATATAAACCCATGGAATTTCTGAAGCTTATTGAAACTGACTATTTTATAAACAAGAGAGTTTCAGGCAATAATTTGTTTAGTAATTTGGAGTCAGATCTTTAAGGTCTTTTCTGCAGTCAGTAAAGTTAATTTCACCTTCTGTGAATTTGTCTTTATATTTCTGAATTTCAGGGAAGTTCACCTGTTGTCATTCTCATTTTAAAAGGGATGTGGAGAAACTGGAGAGGCACCCAGCAGAAGACTACCAGAGCTGGTTAGGGCTTGAAGTCCATGACCCATGAGGAGAGGTCGAGCTAGCTGGCCTGGTTTTGTATTAGCCCCTTCAGTGAAGGGTTAATAGGGCTATCTAACAACAACTTGAAGGGCAGTTACAAAAATGACAGAACCAAATTCTTCTCAGGAATGGCAGATGGTATAATAAGGGGCAATGGCCAAAAATTGCAGCTCAGGAAATTCAGACTGGATACTACAAGGGGAAAAAATCACTACAAGAGTAGAGCAGCAGTGGACGAGGCTGTCCCAAAGAATTTGTGGCATTTCTGTTCATCCCTGGAGGCTTTCTAAGTGCAGCTAGAGAAAGCCATGGCTAACCTGTTCTAGCACTGTTTTTTGGTCTGGCTTCATGCAAGAGTTTTGACTATGTGATCTTCAAGGTCATCCTCCTTTCCAACCAGCTTTGCTAAGACTCTGTGAAAATGATCATTTTTACTTTTTTTACCAGGAATAGAAAGTGCCTGATAGGTAGTATAGTCCCAAAAAGGTTGCAAAGAGTACCCCAGACATAATGGGTGCTACTACATGTAACTTGACAATCTAGACAGAATATAACGGAGTAATTCATATTCAGTTTGCTTCTAAAGCCTAACATAGAAGTACTAAGTATCCCTGTCAGTGAAAGTGTCAGTTACATGGTGTTACCCTGTTCATGCTGGGAGGTGCTTACAGGAAAACAGACACTCCACTTTGCATCAGTTTGATATTTAATACAATATTTGGACTTGTTACAATTATTACATATACTGCCTCACTACCCTATGAGCTCATTTTTCAGCACCTGAATATTCTCTCTCATCAAACGCACAATGTAAGAAGTGTTTGGCTAATTTAGGTATCAAAGGAGATAGCCCAAACCTCATTAAAATTTCTCATTAGCTGCAGTTCTGACCCCCTGAACGCACAAACCTCAGTGCCAGGAGTTGAGGCATTTTGGCAAAAATAATCCTCCTGGCACTGGCTGTGGAGCTTCAGACAAGCTAAATTTCAGTAAATTATCCGCTGCTCTCCCCAGAGCAACTCAGTAGCTCTAGAAGCTTAACAGAAAGACTACTCTACATTAAAGTGAGTAACCAGACTGAACTCACTGTCATAGCAGTACCCGTGGAGGCAAGGGTTAGAACTGCACTCATTGACATTGATCTCACAGCGTGGACCTGCAAAGCCCTTCACGCACTCGCACTGGAATCCGAGGGGAAAAATGTCCAAATTCATTTCTTCTCTGCACACAGCTCCATTCTCGCAGGGATTGCTGGCCTCACAAGGCCTAAACTCACAGTTAGAGCCTGAAAAGGAAAATGGCAAAGCTGTCAGTGTTTAACTAATGAACATATTCCTGCAGCTGCTGCTTACTGTGAGCTGCATTTTCTTTAGATCCCTGGTTAACACTGAGTTGCAGTCTCTCAGAAATATATACATGAACGTTGCCATGCAGAGTTATCCATTTCTTTGCTTTGTAAACTTACAAACAAAACCCTGTCATTTTTTACCTGACTTGTTTACATAATGACATTGTACTTTAAAATCAAACTAGTTATTTGAATAGCTTTTATAGTTCTTCTGCCTACCCTTGTCCTCTACAATGACTTAAAAAGTGTACTGACTTTAAAAAAATAATAATAAATGTTAATTAAAAGCTTCTTGTCATTTTTTCCTGATAGTCTGCTGTCACAGCTGTTTATAAATTAACCCAGAATGGTGAACATGAATGAAATGCAAGTAACTTTATGTTATATTAATGTTCAGCTTGCAATTAATGACTGCACAGTGATGAGCAATGCAACACTACAACATAAATCACATAGAAAGTAACATCCAAATCCAAACACTTACTCCTAAATTGGGAGTTAATCCCCTCAGTCACCTGAAAGTCCTAGACACTGAACTGCTTTCTTTTTCTAGGACACCATGATGCTAGTGCATTTGTGCTTGCGTATGCTTTTCATTGTCTTATGATTATTGCATACAAATATATATGATTTCTCCATTACCTGCAGGAGGCCGCAGGCTGGGCGCTGCCATGGCCGTGCAGGGGCTCAGGGCTGGCCGTGGCTTGAGCTGGGCTGTGCTGAGCTGAGCGCCTGCGCCGGGGCCCAGGGCCTACTGCCTGCCCTGCTCCAGCCCCAGCCCCAGCCCCAGCCCCAGGTCTGGGCTGGGCACCTCTGGGGAGGGGGTGGCAGTCCCTGCCTGGCAAACAATAGCCCTTTTTTGGGGGGGGGCAGGGGTGGGGTGGTTGCCACGCTGCCTGAGAGGGAGGCAGGCTGGGGTGAGGAAATATAAAAGTAAGCTCAAGTGGACCGAAAGACAGAGGAGGAAGAACCATGACCATTAGACCTCTCCCAGTGAAGACCTCAGGCTGCTGACAGCTAATTGCAACCCTGCCCCAGTCTTCCTGAGGAAGTGTTGACCTCAGGATATAGGAGGACATTGGAAAGGCGAGTGTAACACCAGAGAAAAGGGGCAGATATTAGGGAGTGGTGTTTTTATAACAATTTTAGCTATTATTAATGAGGCTTTCCTGTATTAATTATACAGCATGGACTATCAGACTGTTAAAACATTAACGGAACTAACAGTAAATTCTTGGTGGGAGGCATAAGACATGTTTCCTATTGCCCATAAGAAGGTTTTGAATGTCACGCCACGCATTGGGCAAGAAGCTGGGGACCCTGGGGGCCAGATCTGCTCAGCCCAAGGGGCCGAGCTCCCCTCCAGGCAATGCTCCCACTGCCAGGAGGGCACAGTTGCCATGCTCCTGGCCCCCTGTTGCACACGGGATACTCTGCAGACTCGAAAAGGAACAGGAAAGGAGGAGCTTCGTGCTAAGCCAAGTAGCACTGGGATAGTCAGTTGGGAGAGAAAAACCCATGTTCCTTTACTACCTTCCCAGAAGAAGGACACCAAAAAGGCTTACCCCTTAAACAGGCTTTGCTTAGCGAGTGTTTTTGACATGGTTTAATGATCTTAACGCTGAAATGAATGAGAATGATACACTCAAACACTCTTAAAGAATGTGCCCATAATGCCTTTCCTTGGTATGCTGGCTGTAAATTAAGACTGCTCATACATTTCTAGTAAAGTAAACAAAGGAAAGAAATTTTAAGGCCTTTAGCAGACAGTACAAGTAGCAGAATGTATATTCTGGTGATCTGGGTATCTTCAGTGAAGCACCCACTCTGCCTTCCCTTCACCAGTTGCTGGTAAGTATGTGTGTATGTAGTAGCCATAGAGGTCTAATTGAAAATAGACATCTATATCCACATCCAGTGGAAAACACTTTTTCTTCCAAAAGATCATATAAGCTCTCCTGTTGATAGTAAAAAAAAAGTCTAACATGTGGCAAGCCATATTTGTGAGTTGTATAACGGTACTGAGAATTTTCTTTTCTGACTCAAAACTTCAGACAGGTATTCCTGACAAAGAATCAACCAGTATCATACCTATTGCTAACTAATAGAACTAGAAATTCATATAGTTTGGGGGTATAGTTTTAGGGAAACTGAGTCAGTTAAGTGGTTAGCTTATTCTGAATCTTTTATTAAGGAGCTGCGTATTTTATTATGATTTCAAAAGAACAAGATTTTTCCTACAGCACAGTGGTTCAGATCAAGCTACAGTGCCATTCTGTTCCTCGGAGTGACTTCTTTAAAAACTTAGAATTCCTTAAAAATGTAGAATATGGTGAAAGGACGAAAAACATGCAGTGAGTGACTTCACTTTTAAGACATCCATTAGACTGAACGCTGTTTAACTTTAACTTGGAAGGTGTACTTTCAGACTTACTGAGATACATTGTCAGTAAAATGATTTTGGCTCTGCAATATAAAAGCACACACTTATTTGTAGCCTCAGTCAACTAAACCTGCATCTCTGCTCCTTTGCTTGCACTGCCATTACAGACAAAATTTTGGTGGCCTATTCCATATAAGCTCCCTTCCCCCGCCTTGTACGGGAACTATTAATCACATAGTAGCACACTGGCTATAGCAGATCTTCTCACAAAAATGACACTCATATACTCCAAGATGTGGGTTGGCTGGATTTTGGGTGAGCTAATTCCCTATAATGTCTTAAGGGCTGAACTCTTAAGGCCCCTAGCAGCAAAAACAACAGGTAGGGATAGAATTAGGGTAAAAATCCCTCTACCACAGCAGATATGCTGGCAGGGGAGAAGAAGGACGGCACAAGTCATTCCCTATCTATACGCGATGGGTAGTGTCTCTGCGCAGGGCGATTCTGCTGTTGGCAGTCAGCACTCTCAGTTCTGGAACTCGCTGAAACGTCATGGCAAAAGCTGTCATATGGCACACTGAGATTTTGCCCTGAAGTTTTCATCTTTATACGACAACAGCTTGATGTGGGTGACAACCCTGCTGCTTCCTAAAGTTCACATCCACACAAACAAGTTTAACACATGGCTTTGTAAAGTAAGGGGAACTGTCAGATGATGCAGTAATGCAGCAACTGTTTTTCCTCTGGGTTGATGGAAGACTCTCTAAACAAATTTGTCCTGTTCTTTGACATGCCAAGTGTTTGTCGGGGGTAGATATTTATAGTAGATAAAGCAAAGGTCATGCTACAATGCCTCAGTTTTCCCTTACTGTAGTATTTTTCTCCAGCAGCAGATACAACCACATTTTGGGGCAGAGCATAACAGACTCTTGAGGAACAATTACAGAACGATGAAGCAATAAGAAACAGTGAAGATATATGTCCTAAAGCCTACAGGTTTATATTATTTACAAATATTTGTCCAGTAATAATAATAGGACTGTGTATAGCTCTGTTGTATGAATACTAATTAATTTACACGTTCTTGATTTCAATATCTCATGGCCAACTTCCATGAGTTAATTATGTACTTCAGAAAAGTATTGCCTTTTATTAGTTTTTTTTTTCACTCTCAATATTCTCCCAAGCCTCTAGGTTCTATAAAGGATTTTTATTTCAAGCATTTTGCTCTGCTGAATCCATAACATGCCAGGTTTCTTCTGCTTTTTCTTTTTACATAGTACATGTGTTAAAATTGTATCATTCATCAAAGAGTAGCTGAACAACTTTTATCTGAACTCAGTTCCTGCAAAAAGCAGTGATCTTAAAAGAACTGTGGATAATTTTTTCATATTCATAAATTCATAATTTATTTTAAACTTTAACTGAAGCTGGCTCTTGCTATCTCAGACATAATTTCTGAGAATATTTTTGGAAATATTTGAAATGTGAAAAGTTGAATGTGAACGCAAGCAGAAAGTAAGGTACTGGAGACTATGCTTGAATGCAGCACTTTCAGGTTCTTGTAGTGCTTCCATAAATTTAGTTTTAACACATATTGACAGATTTATCATCTCAAATTCAGTACCTAATGATAAAGTATTTTTTTATGAAAGCCTGGATAGATGTCTTTCACTGCGCAACTCTGAGAAAATGAGCTTGACTCTATCTTCTCTACACCTTCACATTAGATAGGTGGCAGGCTGCTGTTAGGCCCCCCTGAAAGGGCTTCTTTGCAAGGCTGCACAAGCCCAGCTGCCTAAGCCTCTTCTCACAGGGCAAATGCTTCAGACCTCAACCATTTTGGTGGCCAGTTAACTCACGCCAGTTAATTTATGAGGTTTTTTCCAGTTATTTGAAGAAGATTCCATCAACTTTTCTAGATCAAGTGGTCTGTAGCAGACATCCACCACAGTGTTTCCTGTACTGAAGCTCTGCTCATCCTGCCCCACCAGCTCTTGACCAGTGCATCACCACCACCCATTCCATAGCAAAGCTCCATGCATTCAAGTCACTATTTTGCATGAAGGCCAGCCCTGTCACCCCAGCCTCCCCATCTTTCCAGAGAGCTTGTAACCCGCCATTGCAACATTCTGTAATGGGGGCTATCCCACTATGTGTGCTGTAATTCTAGCGAGGCTGTAGTTCTGAGAGTTGCACGTGGACTTTTTATTCCTTCTGCGTCCTATGCTGCGCACATTGTTTATAGCCAGAGACGGGCCCCCACTTGCACTGCTTTGTCCTAGTGTGACAGCTTCCCTGATCATGCTTTCCTGCAGGCAATTCTTTCCAGCCCCTTCCACTTTTCTTTGGGCTTTTGTCTCCATTCCCTGACAGATGCAGTTTAAAACTTTCCTCAGAGAGTCAGCAGGCCTGTTGGTGAAGATGCTCTTGTTCTTTGTTAGATGGATTCCATCTCTGTCCATCAGATCTCACTCCTCAGAGGGTCTCATGGTAATAAAAGAAGTAGTCCTGTCTATAACACTAGCTATGTGTGTCCACTCCTACCACCAGGATTGAGGAGAACTGCTCTGGGCCCCCATGGCCTGCACCCTTGCCGCCAGAGTCCTCTGTTCACTTTTGGCATCCAGTGGTGTTGGCCTCCATTGGCAGTCTTTACCAACTAAAACCAACTGCTTCCTCTTAGTGGCACTGGATGGAGTGTGTGCATCAGACCCAGCCAGCCCACTTGCCTCTCTGGATGAAACTTGCTCTTCCTCACGTGCTGTCAGGTCCCAATACTTATTCTGTATGCACACATCTGAAGGTGAAGAAAAAGCCTTCTTCCTGTTGTCAGAAGTCACCATCTTCCAATCTCCACTGTCATAAGGAGTACCTGCCCTTGCTCAGCCTGAATGAATCCTCTAGGCCATCCCTGCTGCTGTGCAAGAGGGACGCTTATCTCTTCAGGGTCTCAAGGAGGAACCTCCTAATCTTCTGGTTGCTGCAGCCTGTTCTCCTCCTTAACTGGCTCCTTCCCCTGCCAGTGCAGCAGCTCAACCAGGCTGCAGGCCTGGCTGGTAAGGAGCTCATGCAACTGCCTCCTGTGCCATTCTGCAAGCAGGACCATGAGGTTAAACATCTTCTTTAGATTCTTGCTTGATGTAGCTCCCAGAAGAGTACGAATTCCAGTGAAGTATGGACTGATTACAAATTACACCAAAATACATGATCACCTGATAAAATGTAGGCAGTAAGAAATAGACTTTTCCCCCCCTCTATAGGGAATGAGAGGAAACATAAGTTACTACTTTTGCTCTTGCTTTGTGTTGTTTGAATCTACTATAGTCAAAGTTTTAGATTGTCCTGACATTTATGAGAACGGAAAATTAAAATCAGGTCATAAAGTTGATGACCTGGGCTAATATTCCTGTTTACCAAATGAAGCCGAAATACATGATACAATATTAATTGCTAGTAGTATTTTAAACACTTTTTCTGTGCTTTCTTTCAAGCTACCTTCACCTTTCTTTAATCAGAAATTCAATCAGAAATTCTATTTCTCCTCCCACTTAGCTTTCCTGCATGTCACTACATGGAAAATCCCTTTTTCTGCTATTGCAATGACAAAGAATTCATTCACATTCAAACGGAAAAGTTGGGAAGATAATAAGACAAGAACAAATAAGATTGTCCCTCACGCTTTCACTCTCTTGTCCAGAATTAATTCATTTTTAACCATCATCAGTATTGAAAATTAACAGTGTAAAAGATCCTTCCCTCATTCAGAGGAGCAGAAGTGCTTATATTATTTTTAATACAATTATGAAAATTGTTCATTATTAAACAATTTATTATTAAAGCTAATCAAAACAAATAGCAAGAAAATGAGAAAATAATGTTTGCTGATTTTAAAATAGTATGTTTTGAAAAGCACATATCCACATAAAGATTATAATTGTATTGTAATAGGCAGTGGTGGGTACATGTTAGTACATGTTAGTACATGTTGCTGCTGTCATATCCACATTTTTATATCAAGCTGTAAATATATGATTAAAGCTGTACAGATAAATCAAGTAACATACAAATTATAGACCAAAATTTAATTTTTTTATTAAAGTAAATTCACAGAATCACACAGAATCACAGAATCGTTTAGGTTGGAAGGGACCTCTGGAGATCATCTAGTCCAACCTCCCTGCTCAAGCAGGGTCACCTAGAGCATATTGCCCAGGATCACATCCAGACGGGTTTTGAATATCTCCAGGGAAGGAGACTCCACCACCTCTCTGGGCAACCTGTTCCAATGCTCTGTCACCCCCACAGGAAAGAAGTTTTTTCTCAGGTTCAGATGGAACTGCCTGTGGTTCAGTTTGTGCCCATTGCCTCTTGTCCTGTTGCTGGGCACCACGGAGAAGAGGCTGGCCTCATCCTCTTGACACTCCCCCTTCAGATACTTGTACACGCTGATGAGATCCCCTCTCAGACTTCTCTTCTCCAGGCTCAACAGGCCCAGCTCTTGCAGTCTTTCTTCATAGGAGAGGTGCTCCAGCCCTCTAATCATCCTCCGCTGGACTCTCTCCAGTAGTGCCATGTCTCTCTTGCACTGGGGAGCCCACAATTGGGCACAGTACTCCAGGTGAGGCCTCCCCAGGGCTGAGGAGAGGGGCAGGATGACCTCCCTCCACCTGCTGGCAACACTCTGCCTCATGCACCCCAGGAGACCACTGGCCTTCTTGGCCACAAGGGCACACTGCTGGCTCATGTTTAACTTGTTGTCCACCAGCACTCCCAGGTCCTTCTCTGCAGAGCTACTTTCCAACAGGTCAACCCCCAGCCTGTCCTGGTGCATGGGATTATTCCTACCTAGGTGCAGGACCCTGCACTTGCCTTTGTTGAACTTCATGAGGTTCCTCTCCGCCCACCTCTCCAGCCTGTCCAGGTCCCTCTGAATGGCAGCACAGTCTTCTGGTGTGTCAGCCTCTCCCCCCAGTTTAGTATCATCAGCAAACTTGCTGAGGGGGCACTCTGTCCCTTCCTCCAGGTCACTGATGAATATATTGAACAAGACTGGACCCAGGACTGACCCCTGGGGGACACCACTAGCCACAGGCCTCCAACTTGACTCTGCGCCATTCACCACAACCCTCTGAGCTCTGCCATCCAGCCAGTTCTCAATCCACCTCACTGTCCACTCATTCCACCCACACTTCCTGAGCTTACCTAGGAGGATGTGATGGGAGACAGTGTCAAAAGCCTTGCGGAAGTCCAGGGAGACAACATCCACTGCTCTCCCCTCATCTACCCAGCCACTCATCCCATCATAGAAGGCTATCAGGTTGGTCAAGCATGATTTCCCTTTGGTGGATCCATGCTGACTACTCCTGATCACCTTCTTGTCCTCCACATGCTGAGTGAGGACCTTCAGGAGGAGCTGTTCCATCACCTTTCCAGGGATGGAGGTGAGGCTGACAGGCCTGTAGTTTCCTGGCTCCTCTTTCTTGCCCTTTTGGAAGACTGGGGTGACACTGGCTTTCTTCCAGTCCTCAGGCACCTCTCCTGTTCTCCAGGACCTTTCAAAGATGACAGAGAGTGGCCTAGCAAGAACATCCGCCAGCTCCCTCAGCACTCGGGGGTGCATCTTATCAGGGCCCATGGATTTATGGATGTCAAGTTTGGACAAAAGATCTCTAACCTGATCCTCTTCCACCAAGGGAGAGTCTTCCTTTCTCCAGCCTTCCTCTCTTGTCTCCAGGGTCTGGAATTCCTCAGGACTGGCCTTAGCAGTGAAGACTGAAGCAAAGAAGGCATTCAGCAACTCTGCCTTCTCTGCATCCTTTGTCACCAGGGCACCCACCCCATTCAGCAGTGGGCCCACGTTTTCCCTAGTCTTCCTTTTGCTATTGATGTATTTGAAGAACCCCCTCTTGTTGTCCTTGACATCCCTTGCCAGATTTAATTCCAACTGGGCCTTAGCCTTCCTTGTCACATCCCTGCACACTCTGACAACGTCCCTGTATTCCTCCCAAGTGGCCTGTCCCCTTTTCCACATTCTGTAGACTTCCTTCTTCTGCTGGAGTTTGGCCAGGAGTTCCTTGCTCATCCAGGCAGGTCTCCTGCCCGCTTTGCTCGACTTCTTCCTCAGAGGGATGCACTGCTCTTGAGCCTGGAGGAAGCGATGCTTGAATATTAACCAGCTCTTCTGGACCCCTCTTCCTTCTAGGGCCCTACCCCATGAGATCCCCCTAAGTAGGTCTCTGAAGAGGCCAAAGTCAGCTCTCCTGAAGTCCAGCGTTGCAATCCTACTTATTGCCCTGCTCCCTCCTCGTAGGATCCTGAACTCCACCATCTCATGGTCACTGCAGCCAAGGCTGCCCCCAGCCTTCAACTCCAACTAGACCTTCTTTGTTTGTTAGTACAAGGTCTAGCATTGCACCTCTCCTCATCGGCATCTCCACCACCTGAGTCAAGAAATTATCATCAATCCTCTGCAGGAACCTCTTTGACTGTTTGTGCCTAGCTGTGCTGTCTTCCCAACAGATGTCAGGGTGGTTGAAGTCTCCCATGAGAACCAGGGCCTCTGATCGTGAGGCTACTTCCAGCTGTCGGTAGAAGGCCTCATCAACGACTTCCTCCTGGTCAGGTGGCCTGTAGTAAACCCCCACAACAGTGTCACCCATGTTACCCTGCCCTTTAATCCTTACCCATAGGCTCTCAGCTCGCTCTTCATCCACCCCGAGGTGGAGCTCCATACATTCTAGCTGCTCCCTCACATAAAGAGCAACTCCACCACCTCGCCTTCCTGGCCTCTCTTTCCTAAAAAGCACATAGCCATCCATGACAGCATCCCAGTCATGTGAACTATCCCACCATGTCTCTGTAACTGCAATGAGATCATGGCCCTGCGACCGCACACAGATCTCTAACTCTTCCTGTTTATTCCCCATGCTGCGTGCATTGGTATACAGGCATTTCAGAGAGCCAGTCAAGCATGCAAGCTTCCCAGGAGAGGTGCAAGAGAAGCCTCCATAGCCATGTTGCATGCTGTCTCCCCTGGCTGTATGCACCCGCTGGAGGCATCCTGACTTGAGCGGTGTTTTACTGACTCCCCTGCCACTATACCACTCCCCTTCCCCCATCTTGCCTAGTTTAAAGCCCTCCTTACCAGGCTGGCCAATCTGTTGGCAAAGACACGCGTGCCCCGCTTGGTAAGGTAAATTAAGTAAATAGAAAACAGAGCCTACTGCATTTTTTTTGTAAAGCATATGTTAAACTATTTTTATGAAAATACGTAAATATGAAATGTTTAACTGTAGAGTTTGAATACATCTGTTTTGCAATAGATGTAGGAAAGTTCTTACTTCATCTGGTAAACTTCTGTAATAGTAAGGCTGTGATTATTGACAGAAAAGAATACTATGCCAGCAAAACAGTTTATAAACTGTCTTCTCCCACTGACATATCAGGATTTGTAGATTGGTCATCATAGAGTAGAAAGGTAATATGCAATACACATAATGAGCTGACAAAAAAAGAGAAATAAAGAATGCCTAGCAGATCAAATGTGAAAAGGAGTCAAACACAGAAGTTCATTACAGAATTAATAAGTTCAGTAAATTTTCTAACTGTGCTTAATTCAGTTAGGCCAGTTTAACCTTTTCTGTTATTCGATTCTTAGCTATATTTTATGGATTATAAGAATAGATTGTCTTTACATTGTATGAACTATTAGACAGTGAAAAGCTTCTCCATTAGAAAAAAAACCAACAAAAGCCAGTAAAATATGCAAAAATAGTTAAGCTACACTGTCAAATGAAGGACATTTTTATTTTCAGTGGCACAATCTATCGGATTAAATATTATGACTCTCTACGAGGATGCAAAAAATACCCCAAAATGAATAATTTATTTGGAAAATCTTTATTTTTTTGTTTAGAAATTAAATGCATATTATATAATAAGTAATGCCATTGTGCTAATATTACTTAGTTCTGTTTTCTGCTATATTTGTTTGTAATAATTCTACAGTAGAATCTCTAAGTAGCACTGAAAATAGGCAATTTCTTGTGGAAAAACACTTTGACTTGTTTAGGCCATTATGAAAAGTCAGAATTATCAGTTTATAAAAATGACACAGAAAATAAATCTTATCTGAGATAAGTTTTCATTCCTTTATGAGAGACTATTGACATTTGTTTGTTTTTATTTGCTCAGCATAAATCTGTACATGAGATGTTTTGATATGTACTACAGAATTCTCTTACAATCAAATATGGCATCTCTTTGATGTTGTTATTCTTCTGGGGAAACAATTTAATAAAAAAGCCATTTGCTGCTACCCTTTTAAGGAATTAAATCTGACAACAGCTTTCAAAGTCAGCATTTTGCAATAGAAGCATAGACTGAATCAATGACAAAGTGTATTGGATTGCAAACTGCTAGCATGATTATGACAATATAGTGAAAGTAAACTATCTGTGGCTAGTTCCAGAGAAACAAGAACATCACTTGGATTGCAATTTCCTAAATAATTTTAAGTACTCTAGTAGTGATGTTAGATAAACATTTAAGAGGACAGAAGGCTCTGAAGACAGAGCAGGTGGCATCATTGCCAAGTGGTCCCTGTGGGGGTTTGGACAAAAGGTGAGAACCAACCAGCAGAGCCACCCTTAAGCAGCCAGACTAGGATCGGAGAAGGTAGTGGCACAGTGAAGTTTTGAAGTGACTTTCACAGTCACCATTCTACTAGCTGCTCCAGTGGAAACTGTGATGCTGATCTGATCTTTGCATCTGATTCTGGCCAACTTTGGATCACTGGCCAACAGAAGGATTTTTTTTTTTTTAATTATTTCTGTTGGGATTCAGCTCCAATAACCTTATGACCGTGGTATCATTAGTGGATTTCAGTAGCCTGGCTTAAAGTTTATTCATCAGTGTTATGAACTGGATACAAACTAAAAATGGATCTACTAGGTCAATACCCAGGTTTGTACATCGGCAGCTCTTTTGAACAGTGGACAGACTGCTGCAGATACTACAGAAGATGATTGTTAATATACTGGCATTTCCTCCAAAAAGCCAGATTAAGTTATTGAGGCAAGAAGCAAACACAGAAACTGTCTTCCAGCTAACAGCACCAAGAATAGAGGACTTAGAGTAGTTCTAAATCCATGTAATCATGGACTGTGACTATAAATAAGTATGTACAATCTGAAGAGCCCCAGCTGGCTTGCTTTGTCTCAGGTAATGGTGATGGTTCCATTAAGTGATGCAGCATTTCTCTCTGCATTTTGAATGTAAATAAATCCTGGTCGAGGAAGATCTCCTGAACCATGGCAAAAAAAAAAAAAAAAAAGAAAAGAAAAGAAAAGAAAAAAGAAGAAAGAATCTCCAAGGTTCTGGATTCTGTGACTACGAACACAGTGATATGAAACCTTTTGTTGTAAGTGCCAACTAAGGCAGCCATTGATGTTTACAAGAGACAACTACGAGTACTTGGCTCTACTAGGAAGCTTAGCCTACATTCCTCAAAAGACAATGACTAAATAAATGCTTTTTTTCTGAAAGCAGAATTCTCCTGACTTTGAGAAACTAATTTTAATGATTAAAAAGATTTAAAGATGTGCTCAGATTCACATAGTTTATATTCTAAATCTCTAATTTCCTTGATCTAATAATTTCCCATCTCTATGCTCCTTACACAGCTGTGCTCAAACTCTTTATGTTGGAACAGAGGAATTTGTGACAAGGTTGTTTGCCTTTGCTTGCCTGTAATTTGCTCTGGCGTTGTCTAATTAGCACTTGTGATGTGAACATCAGCTCTGCTAGCTTCCCTCACTGCCTTTGCCATGGTAGGCCTTTCTTCATATATTGCATCTCCTTTTCGCACAACACTAACCTCACTGATCATTTCGAATGTTCACCATGCATTATATCAGTGGGGCAGTTATGTGCAGATTCATCAAAAAGACAGTAAGGGGGATTGTGGCTACCCTCACTAGTCTGTGCTGAGTGCTGCATCTACAAGACGAACCAGCACCCATTCCTCAAAGTACATCATTCTTGACACAAGAAACAACCAAGAGTAGCTTAAAAAGTTTGCCTGTGAAGAAATGCCTATATTGCCCTATGTTCCAGGATTTCCCACCTTTGCTAAAATCCCAGTGAACTGCCTTCAGGATTGCCCTCCAGATGCCTAAAAGGCACAACGTGACTATATGAACAGGAAGAGATACTACTCTAATCATGCAGGGCCCTGTTGACTCCATGAGGCTGACAGAACTTCTTTGGGAACTTGTGTCTGTGTGTCCTGTTCCCATTCACAGACAGGCATAGCGTGGTCATCAGAGTACCATCTCACGTATATGGTGATCAAGGGTAAGTGTATGTTTGAATATGCTGTGTTTCACTGACCAAGTGGCCTCAATCACAACATGAGCTGTACCGGCCTTTCAAGTGGAAGTAGCTCTTCCTAGCACAAGGCAATAACTGAGTTTGGCTACTGTACTGCATCTTGGCTTCCCCACAGTGCGTCTCTCAAACTGTGTTAAGCTTAATGTATCTATCTGCTGTACACAACTCTTCTGGGGCAAATGAGAAGTTGTTCTAAAAGACTCGAACCCAAGAGGACAGGATGTTTCAAGTCAGTTGTTCACAGCCATACAACTATACACACCAAAATGCTCATGCTAGGCTTTAGGAAATATTGCAGTAGTCAAAATAATTAAGGAAATTGCCTTCTGGATATCACTCAATGTGCAGTCTTTTCTGCTAACATTGTGTCAGGAGGATGGCCCTTTCTGGGAAAACGCTACAAGAGTCTGAATTATTGGATTCCTCTTGACATTTGATTAGACAAGACCCAATGCACAAGAAATCATGGACTGTCATCAAGGAAGGATCAGAAGTGACTGATTCTGCTACAAAGCTTTTATTCTGTTCTTTGACTCTTCTTCCGTGAGTTTTCTTGGTTTTGTATTTGTATTAGTTAACTATTCTTCACAATGCTGGGAGAAAGTATCTTAGCTGTGCTAATTTAGCTTATTGACCAAGAAGTAGGGTATTCAGCAGTATGGAAGGTTATTTTTTGAAGTGAATAATATTATACATATATCTAATACTTTGTTATCTAAAATTATGCTATTCTTTTATGTAAGCAATGTTAGATAGGTTGAGATGATATGTGGGGAATATAATAGTTGATAGTAATTATATAGTATTATCTAGAAAATATCCAGCACCTATTTTCTAATTTTTTATGAAGCTACTATTTTAATGAACTTCTGACAACGTAGTGTTTTCCTAAGTTCAGACTGCTTTTTTTTTGCTTTGGAATGGTAATGTGTCCCTTAAATTTAGAATGTGATTTCAGTATTAGAAGCGCTATTGCAACATTAAGTATAATAATAGCTTTAATCAAAAGAAAGAATGGTTGTACTGTTATTTCATGATAGAATTGTCAAACTATCATCTTTCTTCTATACTTCTATTTGTATCTGAACTGAAAAAGATGTATATCATATGAATGAAGTTAACAGCATTTTGCTTCTACGAAATGAGAAAATTACATCAGGTTAAGGGATGTTAATAGGGAAAGAACAGGGAGGAAATCTACCCCTCTATTTTTCACCAAAAATGCAAGAAATATAAATTAGTTTTATAGGACTTATATATGAGACATTTTTCAAAAGTTCATATTCACTCAGGGATGTTTTTATTTAAATGTACACTATTTGGGTTATAATTCTGAGGCTCAGAACCCTCAGAGAGACCATTTTTTCAAAATGGCACTAAACTAATTTTATGTTTGCAGTAAAAATTAATGACTTATGTAAACAAATAATAATAATAATAAATATCTATTTCTTAGATGTTTTCCATGTTTGTCAATTATTTTAATTTATTATTACAACATTTTCTGCAGCAGTTTTAAGTTTCATTTTTTCTATAACTGACCTCTTAACAGCAGAGCTAAAAAAACACTTGTAACGTTAAAGTCAGTAACCACTGTGTCTTTCAGGGCAAATCTAAGTAAATTGAGTGCCATTAAAGAAAAGTACAAATGTATTTTGTTGTGGCAGATACACCAGTATACCAAGGAACTATAAAGCTATATACGAAAATAAACAGAAATAATCCCCACAACCCTCCACCCGATCTATACATAACTTTCTATTTTTCCAAAGGGTGTTATTCTGAAACTAGGAGATACAACTATTTTAATTTTAATTATTTTAATTTGAAATCAATTACCCCCCGAAGGCTTTCATAAGCATATCATAATATAATGACAAATCATGGGGGCACTAATAAGCAGTAAGTTGCGTGCTTAAGATTTGGGGTCCCTGCAACTATAAAACTTTAAATATTAAAATATCTTTATTAAATATTCAAACTTGTCATTTTTATAACTTGAAAAAGTTCAGGTGTACTGTTAAGCTTGCCATTATTTTAGTTTGTAGCATAAACAACAAACAAACACATAAACACTTCAACAGCCTTGGTGATTAAAGGCTAGTACACGCAAATAAAAGCCTGAGGTACATTGGAAGTGGATAGGAGGAAATAAATACCTGAAGATGCATGCATATATTGATATTACTTGAAAATAAGCAAAGTATCACTCTACCAATTTAAAAATAAAACAAGCCTTTTCTTTCATTTCAAGTTCATAGCAAAACCTTTATTTTCCTTGGAATACAAATTCTACTTTCTGTGAAAGATACAGCTTTGTAATTCTATACATATTCTGTGAAAAGGCATTTTCTGTGAAATCCATACAAACTGAAAATCTTTTTTTTTTTTAAGGAAGAATATTTGAAAAGCAATACTTAGCACTTTTCAAGTAAAAAAAAAATCTTTAATTGTATATTATAATGCAGGCCATGCAACAATGCTGAGTCAAAGCATGAGGCAGACCCACATCACAAAATTAAAATGAAAATCACAGAGATGCATATACTATTGCTTCATACCTGTATAAATTTCTGTAAAAATAGAAAAAAAAACCAGAAGTTGAAGATATTATTTAGTTGCATTTTTTCTTTTAATAAATTTATAACTACTGAACAATGAAAATACAAGTCTATTTCCATATTTGTGCTTTTCGTATCTCAACATAAAAGCATGTTTCACTCTCTCGCAAAAAAAAAAAAGAAGAATGCTACTAAGGAAAACAATTACCAGAAATTTCCTTCCTGCTGAAGTATGCGGAAATGCTTTTATTTTCTTTGTTGTCTGTTATCATTGGTTATTGAACCAGAATTCAACAGAAATTACTGATATATGTGGAAAATATACAGAAAGCTAGTATAAATTTCATTTTTCCTCATTGCTTAGGACACGTCGATACCATCTACAGATATAGTAATGGCTGCTATAGTACAGTTCAGGTTACCAAACCCCATTCCATTTCAAGATCCTGTTTTTCAGTTTCGTAAAATTGGTCAGATTACAAGGATTTGGCCTGACATTTTTTATTTTAGGTGATATCAAGATTATTACTTCATTATTTTGATTGGTGTCGGCAGGTAACCCTGCATGAAAAATGCCATTTATAAACATTTATAAAAATAAAACTTCAAACATTTATTTCACCAGTCAACCCTCCCTTCCAAAAAATACTCCAAACTTGATAAACTTTTCTTTGAACAACTCAAATACCCTCATAATTTAGAGGAGAGCCAGGAAAAAAAAAATCATGCTTTAAGCCTTTGAAAAATTGTGATTTGCACATACTTATTGGAAAACTTTCAGAGTCACACAGAGCTTCTCATTCTCAAAGAATATACCTTATTATCATCTGTGTAACTTAGATCTCCTCCATGAAACCAAGGTACTCATACACCATTCTCACATAATGACTAGTAAGATTCACACCCCCTTATCTGCTACAGGTGACTGGATTTACACGTGCAATATTCCCAGACTACGCAGAGCTATAAAGGCTTAGACAATATTTCTTGTCGATCAAGGTACGTCCCAAGGTGCAAACTGAAAGCAGACCTGAAAGTACCTTATATGCCTCAGTGAATTTCTATGGATACAGTTAAGCAACTAGTGGCTTTTGAGATGCCTTCGGGTTCTCAGTGCTGCCCTGGATGGCCTTGGGTTTTCTGCAGATCTTGTCATATCTGCCAGACCCCTGTGGATGTCTCAGATACCCAAATGTATCTACACTGACATTAGACACGGTTAGGCAACAGAATTTTTCTGAGAATTCTTTCATTTTGGAGACAAAAACACCTGTCTTTTTGTATCTAGATGGCAATTTTTAGAAATGCAAGATTAGTCAAAATATCAGAAAATTTTCCAAAGAAGTTCTGCCATGATTTAGTATATAGGCTAACAGCAAGACTTACTCCATACTGATTCCAACTTTGGCATCACATAGCCTTTTAGCTCATGCATACCAACCTTGCTTTATTGCTTAGAACCAACACATATTTTTAAGATCATATATCATAAACATGGCCACTCTGTGCTTCTCTACCCACAAAAAGCTCCTATGTAATGCCAAGTGCCATATATAGCTCTGTGCACCAGTTTCATTTTTCCCCTAAATAAGATTTTATTTGGCTGCTCAGTGCCAAGAGAGTGACAAAAAAAGATAGAGACTGATGTTGAACAGGAGATATTCTTTTATGTTCTAGCACAGAGATATGCTACAGAGAGACACAGGTCTTGCAATACTACATTTTTGCATGGATCTTGGCACTGCAGAGACTGAGATTTGGCCTATGAGCACTGAAAAAACTAATTGCTCCATTATCTTTTTGCCTTCATGAGCACTTAAATTTCTTACTTATTATCTATTTTGTAATTAGCTGTTCCCATAATAGTGTCCTATGCTGAAAACTCCATTATTACTCCTGCTTTTCAACAGACTTAAGCATTTTTTTTTTCTGCTGAGTTGCTTTTCTCACTGGTTTACTTTCTTTTGCAACATGTTTAATGGCCAATTACCATTTTTGCTTTAATCTGAATTGCAACACATTTGGAGACATGTGTCATTAAGGCTGCAACAAATAAGTAGACATTTCCTTGGAAGTGAATTTCAAGTTTCCTTTACAATTAAATATATTTGATTAAAAAGGGCATACCTATTAGCAGTATCTAGACTAAATAAATACAGTGCATTTTTTTAAATGAGTCATGTGATAATTTGGATCAAAGGATAAACGTCTTTGCTCCAGTTATTGAAAACAAGTCACTAAACAGCTCTTTTTTTTTAAATAAACAAAAAAAAATCACCTCTCAACTATTACAGGGCTACTATGTATCAAAATATACAGTCTCTACCTGAGAGGCACATTTTTGTGCTTCCTTTCCTTGCTGAGCATTCCTTGGGAATAGCAGAAGACTGGCTCACAGCAACGTTGGTAAAGTCTTTGGACCGCCTTTTTCTTTATTCCCAGTGTAGAAAATGGGGGGAAAAAAATCACAGTTCTCGTGTGGGAGTACAAGATCTGTTCCTTCTTTTCTATCCTTATTAAGGATGAAGCAGCCTTATAAGACCTATTTTATCTTCTGTAAAAATGAGCTGGTCTGAAGATTGTAGTGGCATCATTCTCCTTTTATATGCTAAGAATTCTGAAAAGCAGCATGTCTGATACAGGGATGATCCTATTTTGATAAACCCTCAGCAAGGACTGATGTATCTAATAGGTATGACTAGCTTCACTGATGTGGTTGTGTAGTACTTAAAAATGTTAGCACTGCCAGGCTGGGAACAGTAAACCTGCATTTATAGCTATGGACCTAGGTGTTAGAAGGGCACCAAAATATACTGAAAGGTTCTTACAGGGCATCAGAAATGTTTAGGGCACAGAAGGGCTAATGACTGGGTCAAAGCACCTTGAGGTGCCTTGGATTTAGATACGTAGTGATAGAACAACTTGAAATTTAAGAAAGATTCATCTACTATGTAGCTGGCTGGTTTTACCAAGAAGCAGTAAACCAGAGTTTAGCAGCGGACGTCTTCTACCTGGATATCTTCAAACCACTGAAGCAAATGAAACTATGAGCATACCTCCCTTTCCCTTCATAGAACTGAGCAAGAGCCAAATAATTCTTAAAAAATTATGGCCCCATCCAGCTCTAAGATATGTGAAGACTTAAAACTAAATAAAACAAATAAAACTCTAGCAATCCAAAAAGACAGTTCTGATTTTGCTGACACAGATGGAAGACTATACAGGGTATTTTTCAGCCTTAAAACAAAATAAATAGGTTATGACAAAAAATATAACTTTTCTAAATTATAATGGAGACCAGCAAGGGACTGGAAAAAATGGTAGTTTTGAGGTTTGGAAAAATATTCTTTAACTCCTTACCATTAAAAAATAAGGAGCCTTTCTCACTTTCATTTAAAATTAAAGTGTATGTTGACTTCAAAATATAATCATTATCAAGTTGTGCTTGCCATTATTCTCTATAAAGTGAATAATCTCAGCTGTGTATTTAACATGCTTCCACATGGAAGGAACAGCATGGTAAATATAGATAAAATATACCACTGGGAACTATAAAATTTACGAACTGCAGCATTCTTTAATCATGTGTGATTTTTAATGGGACAAGACAGTATCTCCTTAAAGAGATCTGGCAGCTTTCATTCTACCTTCCATGAAACAGTTAGGACCCCTAAATGAGATACAACCTCACAATAAGCTTCTCACACACTCTGCTCTTTTCTGAAACACTCAATACCAATTCTATAATAAGTGTGATTCTATTATAGAAAGGCTCCAATTGTAAAATCAATATCATAATAGAAAAGTTATTATAATAACTCCCCAGCTAGGATACTATAATGGAATCAACCTCATAAGAGCACTGAAAGAACTACTTAACACTGTAATAGATATATTACTGCCAAAGACGATCAGTGACAATATATTGGCCAAAACTGTAGCTAAATATATTTCTGAGCTGTCCATCTCCTGTTGCTAATATTAAATTTATGATTTGTCCTGCACCCAAATCAAAACTATCTTCCTTTGTGCTCCGAGTTCCAACAGATACTTTGCCAGGAGGGAATACAACAGAAAACAAGCTGATCCCCTTTCTTTGTTTCCAAATAACTCGGCTTCAGAATGTTCTCTGATAAAAACTGTCTAAAAGTCATGACTATCAGTGTTGTACCTCAGATAGAACAGCAAACGTTTCTAGAATAGTAGCATATTTGCAGGGACTGATGTGTTATAACCTAGTAGAAGTAACCTTTCTCACTTTCTCTACATATTTAGGTTAAATCTCTGTATGAAGAGAACATTATCCTACATTACGTATAAATGTCAATATGGTAAATAGCATTCCACTATTTAAGTGTGAGGTATGATAGAAATTTATACCATACAAGTCAATGACAGAACACAAATGAAAGCAGATAGAAACTGAAAACCGGTCAGCAAAAGTGGACCATCTTATTGTGGAAATTAAAACATATTCACAGGCACATATAGTATATGCGGAGTAGATACCTATGTGATAAATCACAAAATCATATTATATGCATATAGATAGATACTTTACATCTTTTTTTTGTTTGTTTTTCATTTGACCATATTACAACACATGCCCAGTGAACCTCCATAACCTTTAGGCTTCCTGTGTGGGTTCACATAGGAGTTTAAGTGATAAAATAACCTGGTACAGGTTATTTTGTTTCTTTAACCAAATCTTGGTCCCCCAAACCAAGGCCCAAAGCATTATGATATAAAAGTATATGTACTTTGAAGTCCATTGTTTTACATCTTATCAGGACCTATGACTTATAGCCCTATGACTCTGGAAAACAGAAATTCCGTTTTCTTCTCCACAGGAGAAGGAATTTGGTTGTAATGGGAACAACAGATTGGAATTATCATATTGAATGATTAGAACAATATTAGGAGCTGACAAGGTTGTCATGTCATATCTGGAAGTCTTATACATTTTTTCAGTTTCCTTCTGAGTTATGCATAGTTGGACTGCTAGTATCTACTGGAGCTCTGAGCTGTTGGGCTGAGTTTGGCACAATATTCAGAAAAAGCCACAGGTAACAATTCCGGTGACAAGAATTCCAGTGAAATATTACATGGTATAGAAAGAGTTGTGATCTGCACCAGCTGTGGGGAAATCCTCTTTCAGGGGAATACTGATGGAGAGGAATGTATTAGCTTTGTAACTATTAGAGTCCCAGCAACAGTGGCAGAACAAGTAGTTCTTCTCCAGTATCCCCATGCATTGATAATAACATGGATATCAGATTTTCCAAAATAATCCGTGCCCCACAAGAAGGCTAACACATCATGCACACATCAGGCTTGCACCATTAATTTGCACAGCGTGGACTATCAAACATTTGAAGAAAAATCCCAGTGTATATCACTGCCCAAGCGCTATGGTTCTTGAAAGCTTGGGATGTCTTCCATTACGCAATAGAAGCCAATGGAACAAGCTAAAACATTTTGTCAACATAGAAAAGTACGTGCTTTAAAAAAAAATAAGAAAGGTATACCTTAATAAAATATATGAAGAATTTTCATATTGACTTAGGACTAATGTAAATGTAAAAGTACCCGAAAATATAAAAGTACTTAGCTGGGATATCAAAAAGTTTGCAGCACACACAAATGAGAAGTAGCTATACTTATGCTGAAAAGAAGAGCAAATGGAAAGAAAGCAAAAAAAAAGGTGAATATGTTTCTGTCTTTTTAATATAGAGGAAATAGAGGGGAAGAAAAAGGAAAAGGGGAAATCAAACAACTATCTTAAGACTTCTGTTTGCAATCATGCATAGACTTCCTGTTACAATAAACAAATAAAAATAGTTGGAGGGATCAGGGAGAAAGACAAATAGATAAATAAATGCAAATCAATTTTTATACATAAAATCCATTTCTGGCTTAGCCTGCCAGGCTACCTTTTGTATGAATGTACCTGAATATCCAAATTATGTTCTGAATTCCTTAATTCTACATCCTATATAGCAGAAGGCTGCTGTACACATCTTTATCAAGTGGTATACGTTCTTCTTTAAAGTGGTACATACTCTTCAAGTAAGATTTTGTGACTGAAGAATCAAGGCATTAAAATGTATTAGGGAAATGAGACTTACTCCAAACCGCTTTCTAAGTAATGGCAGAGTTCATAACATAGAATTTTTACTTTCCCACTAAGAGAAAAGTAAGCAAGAAATTCTATGCAAATATTTCCAAAATAAATCAGATATACCTATATAGTTCTTACCATTCATAACGTGTTCATTTTTTTAGTAAAGCAATTCTGTAAGCTGGAATTAGTGCACAAATGGTAACCTGAATGTATTCACAGTTAAAAAAAAATAGTTTAACTAGTCATTATTTGTGTTGGCTTACTGTGAATTGGTTAAAGCTTACATTTATAGCAGTTTAATACTAAATAAACAGATGATGTGAGACTGAGGTAGAGTTTAAATACAGCCCTAATTTTGCTTTCACTAATACCATCAGAAATCTAGGTAAAATCAGTGAAAGAATTTGATCTGAAAAGGTGCTGAGCAAAGCTATAAAGTAGTAAACAGTCTCAGAGACCATTTACTTTAACAGGAATTCTGTAGATTCTAAGCATCCTGCACTACAAATATTACAGTTTCAGAAGTTCTCAGTTACCATTTATGAATCTTGCTAGACGAGTTTAACCTGACTATCGACAGTATTAGAAAATGCCAGCTTCTGGAAGGATGACTGCAGAAATGTTGACTTTCTGAAATTTTAATCGTTTACTTAAGTATCAAAATGAATACTGAACTCTTCTGAAAATCTGATTTCTTGTGAAATAAGAAGTGAAGAGAGCAGTATTTCTAACCATGTGCTGAAAACGGTTTCGCATCTTTCTAAGGAGAGGCAATTCTGAAACTGCCGTACTCATTGATTTGTTATTATACTGATTTTTATTCATCAGAACATGAACTAAAGCTAATAAAAATGACAAACTAGATTTTGATCATTAGCTAAAATAATAAGAACAAACATTAGAGCTCATTCTTTCTCATGAATGATGAATTTAATGCAACCATCTTCCCTAAAGGGGAAAAACCCTGCTGTCTCAAGAAACTAAGAAAATTGTCTTTTAATGATTACTCTGGACTCCTAAATATGCATCATTATTGAACTGTAGGGGGAAAAATATGTTTATATTTAATTTATAAATCAACAGGCCCCTTTAACTGAGACTATTTTTTAAACCAGATTTGCTTGAGAACACTGTTATTTTAAACTGTTTTAGCAGTGAGCACTTAAAATTAACTCCCCAAAATGTATTTGAAAATGGTTACATTAAAGCTTGCTTTTTAAGTGTATTCCCTTTAAAACCATAAACAGAAGTAATCAAACACAATTTATGGATTCCAAGATAACTTAAATTGTTTTCTGAGAGTGGAAAAATAAATTTCAGAATGCCACAAATAATCAAATTAGAGAGAAAAATATGTAGAAAAACAATGGATGTTTGGGATGGCTACTCAATGAGCACATGCCTCTCATCTGGCAAATAATCTTATTCTGTTAACAAGCTGATTATGCACTTCTACAGGAGGTATAAACAAAGTTTACTCTACATTACTTGCAGCCTAAGGCATAATTGACTGGTCACTTTAAAAGCTTTGCTTGAGAAAATGAAGGACTAATAATGCTGTAGGAAGAGTGAAATGAGTGCAGACAATTGACAGAAATGCTTTCTAAAGTTAATTATGTTTGCTTTCCCCTCTCCCTTGGTGTTCATTACCTTTAAATGGAGCCACACATTGGCAGAAGTAATTACCAGGTTGGTCAATGCAGGTGGCTCCATTCTTGCAGGGAAATGAAGCACACTCATCTATATCTGCTTCACATCTTGCCCCTTTGAAAAGAAACAAAAGATTTGAAGATTTTAGTAAGACAAGCAGGTGCCAATTTATAATTTATTTGCACCATAAGAATCTCAAGCAACTTGTGAAGAAAAACTAATATTAATCAGCCAAATAAAGACCCACACTTATTAATGTCAGCACCCATTTAATTCTCCTCACTACAAATACATAACAAGTTACTTCTGAGTTGCTAAATGCTGACTAGTCTTCCTTGTGTGTGGAAGCTTTCAAGGCTTTTTGGATGCAGAATAATTTATCTTGTGCTGTTTAGTTTACAGATGGAGTCAGTGCTCTAGTTTGCTGGGATGCAAATGAAACATTAGACCAGGGCAGATAGATAAAGAGAAATGAGAGGGAAACACAAGCAATTTAGTCAGTAATGTTTTTAATGGATGCCTTGTGGACTACCTTTCTGTAGAAAACAAGGTTTAGTACTAATACCACTCACCAGTAAAGCCAGGTAGACAGATGCATTCATAGCCACTGATAAGGTCTGCACATGTTGCATTATGAAGACATGGAGAAGAACGACACTCATTTATATTTGTTTCACAAGTTGTGCCTATAAATATACAGTCAGGCAAAGGGGGAGAAGTTACTACACAGCACAAATAATTAAATGCCTACATTTATTTTAACTGAATATAACTCACCTACTGCAATCTATTTGACAGCCTTTTTATATTCAAATTTGGGCATCTATAGCTGTATGTCGATATTTTTAATGTTTAAGTTATTCAGTGATTTCCCAAAAGGAGTAAAAGTACAGTCTTACCAGTCTTTGAATTGATTCCTGTGAATCCTACTAATTCATATCAATACAGAAGAACAGAAAAAAAATTACACTGAAATATAATAGACTGCATTGCAATGCCATGAGAGGAAATTCTCCTTGTGTTCATGATAAGGCAACAGATGCACGCTCAGAAAATGGAAAAAAAAAAATCTGATGTAGACAAGGAAACCATTTATTGTAGCCTAGAATATTGTTACCATAGCCACATAGATACTTAAAATCTAAAAATATTTTATTACATATATTTCTGAATGAACTTAATTTTTTAGCATTTGAAGAATAAGTGAAAAATGACAGAAAATTGCAAAGTTTGGAACGTTTGAATATTGTAATAAATAACTGTGCAAGTTATAGTTGTTCAGAATATCATTTGCAGTAGAAACTTAATATGTTTTCCTGTGATATTTAAATTACATATCACTTTCATATTTCAATAACTAAACATCCATGCTGTTTAAAAAGAAAATGGGTGCACTTTAAATTCCCAACCTGAGCCAAAAGTAAAGAACAACTGCAGATAAAAATACATGCAATTACCAAAGTGATTACATTTCTCATATAAATTGTACAAATATGCCTAGAAAAAAATCTTGCCCACATAGGTTTGTTCTCTAATTCTGTTACATTAAATCTGCCAACCGTTTAAAAAGCTTGTAGAAAACAGTATATGCTATATGCAAAATTTCACTGAACCCAGCTTACACATTTCTAATAAGTAAGCCACCAGCCAGCAGAAAACATCTATTTCCATACTGCCATGAGAACATAGCGGATAGCTTTTTTCAAGATGTACTTACACAGAATTTTCATGTTTAGAACTTCAAGTCACGCTAAAATAAATATACATGCACCTAATCTGAAATGTAAATACTAGTGTAAACTTCACAGCAGATTTATGAAGGTGGAGTTTTATGGCTCCTTTAATACCTTGAAATCCATCCTGACAGACGCAACTGAAGGCATTCAGATGATCAACACAAGTGGCTCCATTGTGGCAAGGGTCACTAAGACACTCATCCACCTCAATCTCACAGTTATTACCTGGAAATAAGTGAAGGATTCACTTCATTAGGAACATGTCACTGGTGAGTCACCAGTGCAAGCAGCAACAACAAAATGAAATAACTGAGGTTAGGTACAGAGAACTTTTATCAATGAGCCATCAGTTGTCTCCAGGGAATTTATTTCTTGTTGCTTAAGAGCAAAATTGAAACGTATATGTAAGACCTAATGTTCAACAAAGACATGATGGGGATTTTATAGATTCATTTATAGATTGGGTCAAAAATGTATTTTTTATTATTTTAAGGGCAGTAAAGTCTTGGATTTTTCTGAAACATGACAAAAGTGCAAGTGTGTTTTCTAAGACCAAATAATAAGGTATCACAAACTTTTTCTATAATATCCTTTTTCATTAATTTATTAAGTTTCAGTTTTGCTCTGAAGATCTCAATGGGAAATATTTGGAAAGGTTTCCATTGTGTTCAAAGATCTGAGTAAAATACTTTCACTAAAAAATCAATATTCAGAAAAGTATATATTAGCAGGTATCGTCAGATATGAAGGTTAAAAAAAATTACAGCAGCTGATTTCTAGTCAGGAAGAGATGTGCCTAATGCTTTTTCTTGCCCTCAAGGTAAAATAAAATTTAGAAAGCATTTTTTTTTGCATTTTATATATGAATTATCCACACAGGCAATATTGGCTCCAAATTTATTATTACTTAAGAGAAAAGGAAAAAAGTTCCTGATTCTTTCGGAGGCTTTGAGGATTGGGTTTGTTTTTTGGCCACAGAGGAAGTATAAACTAAAAAGAGTAATCTAATATTATGTAGATATGAGTTTAAGCTTTTAAATAAAAACTTGAATAAAATAAGACTTTGCCAAGAGTTTATCATAAGTAACATCAAGCAATTATATTTCAGATTTTGGTAATAAAATTAAAAGAAACAAAACATTACAATAAGATGCAGCATTTCATTAGATTGCAGTTACAAACATGACAGTTATTACATTAAAAGCTATTTCATCTAAATGGATGCTGACATTAGGAGACAGCAACATTTTAAGAGATATGGGGGACATAACTGACTCTACACAAGATCTGAATCTGTTTGGTTGCCTATGTCCTCCTTGGTTACAGGGAGACTGTAAGGTTAGTCTGCTCCTGCTTTAGGAGGCCAGTGAAAGTCGCTGCAGTTAGCCAGGAGGGGTCTGCGCTGTGGAGGCTACCTACTGCCTAGGCAATTTGTGTTGTCTTGCAGGTGAGCAGGAAGATCTGAATCTGAATCTAGAAAAGTCATTTTTAACACTGCAGTTTGGAATTATAATGGCAGTAGGCTAACATATCTAAACTAATTTTAATCTAGTCAGGTATGAATGACAATGATCTGCAGGATGGGTTCAAGCATGAAGAATTAAGCCTGCCCAGGATCTTAAATACATATTTGGCAGTTGAGGTCCTTGTTACTGCAGCTGTACTCTTATGGTAAGCAAAAAGTATATAAATTACGGCTAACTTGCATATGGCTACATGAGCTGCAATCTCATCAGTGTAAGACAGACGCCTGTCTAAAAAAATAGGAAGGAAGAGTTATTGGAGTGGAAATAGTCCCTTGAGGTTGGTATTTTTTACGGCTGAATACTTTTACACAGCTCTTGAGTGCCAGAAATCAAAAGTTTAATTTTACCTGAGTGAGAGAGACACTGCTAAATTGTTACTTCTGAATTACCTTGTTTTCTGTCATTTAGGACTAACTTAAACTGATGTTAACCAATAACCCAAGAATCTTTGGACCCACCTATAAAACCAGGTGCACAGAAGCAAAGATAGCCACCCAATGTATCATTGCAGATGCTGAAGGCTCCACATGGCTGTGACAGGCAGCCAGCAACCTCTGCTTCACAAAACTGACCAGTAAAACCTGTTGAAAAACAGAGCAATAGAAGAGAAAAAATGTTATCATCACATTAAATGTGAGAAAATAGACAAACAAGACCAATTCCGGTCTTGGTAAGTACTTTCATTTTCTTATATGTTGAAACTTTATCTAGGACAAAGTGTTTCAGTTTCACATACAAAGTGATTCTAAATGGAGCAAAACTACTGTGTGATAAGGCCATATTTGCAATAATAATCAAAAATATTCAAGATACAGTGGCTCCTCATGAAAAGTTAATTGAGTCACAATTTCTTCAAGTTGTTTTAGGCAGATATTTATAAGTTTGTTGAAATATTGGTAAGAAGACTGTAGATAAAAGCCCTCACATTTTTAGCATGAGGTTCTGTCCTATCTTTAAGAAAATATCCTATATTTACCAAGAAAAAAAAAAACCCAAAATTGCCCTTTAAATTCTGTTACAAAGCAGATATTACAAGAGTTGACAATCAACTCATAGTTAATGAGAAACCTAAACTTATGAAACACTAAGTGTCCTTGTTTCCTATTGAAACACATAATAAAAAATAAAAAAACAAATTCAAAGATAAAATCTGAATCTAAATTTTACATTTAGGGCATATTGGCAAAGGCATGACAGTTTCTAAAGCCATCATCCAACAAAAAAATTATGGGGCTAGTAGAAGACATAGGGCCTTTATTTTAGAACTTGCTCAGTAAGTAATTGCAAGTAAATATTCTTTGTTTTACTGAAATGCAATTGGTTTCAAATCTAATAAACAGTAATAAATATAAACCTTCGTGTGTGCTGGATAAAAACACTGAGTTGCAAAGTTCAGACTTTTTTGCTGTAACTGTATAAAGCTTTCTATTTTCTCTTTCAGAGACCACTGAAAAAGTTTCCAAAAGATTTTTAGGTTCTTGCAAAAATAATGTTCCAGAAAAGATCAAAAGAGACTGGACCAATTTATTATAATTTAACAATTACAGCATGAAAAGCCACGAAAGACTTAAACAAGGGATTTGGTTCACCGAGCTAAAAATAATTCATTACAATGTCTCACAAACTTGGATACCAAGTCTGGTAGAAGATCTGAACTTCACATCTCATTCAAAAAAAGATTTATAATGGAATGTGTTGCATAAGTAGCATAGGTATTGCAGATAAGAGTCCAGTGTGCTAGTGAGTTACATCACATCTGACTTTGCATTCATCAGCATTTTACACAACAATGAGAAAAAGGAAGAAATCTCTGGTCAAAGACATTCAAACAAATCTAAATTCCTACAATGTACTGCGGTAGCTTTAACATCTAGCCACAACCCTAGTTTTACAACACTTCTTAAGTGCAGATTCAGTGTGATTAAATTATTACAGAAAATAAAAAGTTCCACCAAATTTGGACAGAGTGTGACATACTCTTCAAATTAAAAGCAATGTAAACCATGTCCTTAGGGCACCACTGAAGTGCTCCTGGCCTGGAAGAATTTTTAGTTTTTGTACGGGTGGTTACATACGGTAAGACAGCACCTTCTGACCATCAGGGTAAATTGCTGAAACGTATTGTTCTTTAGAAATGTTGGCTTGTATAACAAACCTTAGAGGCATAAATACAAGACAATGCATATTAAAACTGCCCTACGCATGCAGTCACTTCGGCTTCTAAATCAGTAGATGCAGAAAGGTGTCTCCAAGCTATGTTTCTATTCCATCCCAAACACCAGCCGCACAATGTTTTGACATAGCTGAAATTTTCATCCTGTTGATTGCTATTAAAAATTCAAGCATATTTGGCTTATTTTTAACATCTGCTTATTGAAGTACTGCCTAAAATTATAAAAAAATAAGATAAAGAAGTAAAATGGGAACATTAATCAGTAACGGTAACAGTAATACATAGATATACCTATAACTGCTACATGTTATATGACATTCTCCTCCAAGTGGAATTACGGAATATAGAAAAGTCAATATAAATTCTTATTTGATACATTAAAAATAAAGCTCGTAATAACTTTAAAGACTGTAAATAAGGATCATTACCTAAGTATGTTTTTATTTCTGTGTTTTGACGTTTTGAGTTAGTTATCAAAGTATTGGATCATTGACAGGTATCACTGAAGCTAATATACTATGCTGAAAAACAGGGGTGATGGTTTCAGGGCCCAATTCTAATATTATATAAATTTTTTTCTGTATAAAGTTTATCAGCAAAACAGATTCGGTAGAAATACTTAAGAATATGCTATTTCCTATAAAAATTAATGAGTAACTGTCTGTTTATTTTTCTTTTACAGGTTCTCAAAAGATACTTTATGAATTTAGATAATAGAAATTTAACAGCAGAGTATTTAAAATCATTTTCCAGAAATGTCGCATTTGTATTCTTCAGACATTTCCTTTTGGCAAACCCAAATGCCTCATGACAAAAGTGATTTTTACTAGTCAGATCATGACACTTAAACTCGCCAGGGATATCATCACATTGTGATCCATTCTGACATAGTCCATCCACACAATGATTTATGGGGATTTCACTACGTGGCTCCTTGTATTCTGGATGGCAGGTACATCTGAAACTATTAGCTGGAACCTCACATTAAGGGTTATCGTCAGGGCCAGCAGGATTTGATGTGCATTCATTCACTGTTATTCTGGGGAAAAAGTTAAATGGTCACCATTAAAACTACAGCTAGGAAAAACTTAAACAGATTGGAAGGAACAAGTATCAGAATTTGTTTCATAAGTTAATTAAAAACCCAGCAAATATTTTCACTATCACTAGGACCCTTACACTCTAATGGGTCGCTAATTTCTCCTTGAATAAGTACATTTACTAACGACTAAACCTCTCCTGCCCACCACTCCGCCTGCTCCCAGAAAGCAAAACCACAGAGAAACCTGAAAGAAAGTGCTGTTATCTGGCAGGTAATTTAGGTGTAAGTATCAGGTGCCTGCTGCCTACTAAACCATGCAGAATCCTGAGTGATTCGTAGATGTGTTTCGGTACATGTCAAGTGCCAGTTGCATCTGTATGGTGGGCAGAGATTTTCCTACAGTCAGCCAAAAACACTCACAGGGGTCACCTCTGGGCTGATGTGCTTGGACTGACCCATCTATCTGCTCTGAGCTCAGACCATACAGACACATACATACATAGAGATATATGCCTGCAATTTTTCCTTGAAAGGACTGAAGTTGTGGTACTCTTAAAATATGACTGGAGGAGGTACTTATGTTTTGTATAATGACCCTACAGTTAAAATAGTTTCCTAGAAAGTTGTATCAGGAGTTCTCTAGAATGTATCTGCTCATTTATTTGAATTTATATCTATTCATATATCCTTTATTTTTTAATATAATTGCTCAGTCTGTCGCCACTTCAATCTACCAAAGGCTGCCCGTGTTCCTTACTCTCTTTCTTGCTTGATCAGTATTCACCTCACCTAATCTGAACCGACTACAGCTCAGCATGTAGCATAACCTGCTTATCAAGGCTTCTATTCTCACCGAAGAATATTGCATTTCATGACAGGAAATTAGACCTATCTTAGACACCTGCTCAAGAATGAGATGACCTGTTCTTCATACGTGCTCTTCTCTCCACTATCTAGCAGTGGAGCTGGCAGTTTGAATTAGAGGCCTAAGGTTTATCTAAATGTCTGTAATATCATGAGTTAAAATTAAACCTTGAAAGAAGTGAGCAGCTGTCACTCTTTTAAACTAGTGGGGGTGAATCTTGTGATAAGATTCACAAGCAGTCAGCCAGACATAAGGGAAACTTCCTTTATTCCTAGTAGAGCCACGTTTGGTCCCTTAATATAAATCTCCCCATGTACAAACATCACAGTCATATGTAAAATTGCCTCATTGGTTTTCTTTAGCTTTCTTCTGAATTACTTTTTTTGATATACTGCCTTTGAATATCTTAGTGGCTTTTGAATATCTTGGTAACAACAAGAGTTAGGGTATAATCTTATCAATATCTATCATGCTTAATTTTGTCTCACTGTTATCTTGCTCTCTCCACTGTTTGTTTTCTGCATACCTCTAGTATCTATCTCTTTTTTTTAACTTACATTTGAAACTGTTTGTGTTAAGAGGCACTCTTCTATATATGTTCATACGCTGTCTATCACAGTCAGACCTTGCAGTCGACTGGAGAGCCAACTCACCATTATAACTGAAATAAAGATAACTAATAAGAACTGGATGTTATATTAATAATATACAATCTACTTTACTGCTTTGGTTTTTGAGACAGAAGTGATAGTATGTTACCATTTTTATAACACAAAACCTGTCATAACGAAATCCTACTTTTGCTTGTGCCCTCTGATTTCCTATGATACTCAAATATGTATACAAACAGATACAACTAATAAAAGCGTAGGTGAACAGTGTAGACAAGGAATATTAACAGGGAAAAATCATCACCCTTGGATGATGGACAGGAAAAAAGAATGATGCTATTGCCTCATCAAATACAACAGGAAAGTGTTTTACTATGACCATCTGCTCTAACAAATACATGTTACTGTGGGATTGAAGTAACCAGTCCCAACTACAGCAGTTTTCTGTGCTGTCTCCCTTTGCATATATGGTTGGTTTCTCAACGATCACAATGCACTAAGTAATTGTTAGTAAAGACGCTTAGAACTTCGGCAATTAGATTTCTGTAACATAACAAAATTATTCTCCACAAGTTTTAAAACCCCAATATTTCAAAATTAAAGAGTGGGAAATGACGCATATGTGACTTTAAGAAGGCTCGTGCATTCTTTAAAGACTGCTCATTTTCACAAGCAGATTTCTTGATCTTACAAAAGCTGCAACCTGGGAAATGGTATTCTGGTCCTGTGAGAAGTTAAGGTGCCATTTTTTTCTCCGTCTAGCTCAGGAACAAGTCAAAACTTGTATTTATGTACACATAATCTGAAGGAAGGTTAAGCATACGTGTAAGAATGTGTTAAGATTATTTAGACTGTTTGTACATTAATTTCTGAACAAATTATTCCATATTTAGAATAAAAATTCTAGGGTGAAATAATTTCAACAGATTTATGACTTTCTGTTATTTAAGTCTGAAGTGAATTGTTTCAACAGTTTAAATCTATTGCAAAGTTTTCTCAACTAAGTAATAAGCAAAAAAAAAAAGAAATCTTTCCTAGGCCAAAAGTCATTTTGTCATCCCATCATATCAGTATTTTCTGATGAAGTAAGATTTTATTGAATATTCCTCAAAAAGCCCTAGTGGCAACTGAAAAGTCATTATTATAAATTGCCTTGAATTTTATATCATAATGATTTTCTGACAGAAAATATGTTTTCTGAAGACTTAAAAAAATATTTCAACAGGAAAAACTTGTATACATCAGCTGGGATCAATTTAATTTGTAGTGGAAACTTTTAAATAGCAGTTAACCTTCCGCTTACCATCCACTTCCTTTGTTATCAATAAAATACATGTACATTTTAAAAAATTATTGACACTACAAAGGTCCCCACCCAGTCATATTAGGTTGTTTATTGCAAAAAGTAACGTGACAAAGCTGACAACAGGGCTGTTATAGGCCATGAAAGCAGATTTCATCTCAGCTATAAAGAATATCTTTTCTCTGAGATGGATTTGCTCTAAGAGCAGGACCAAATACAGCTCAGTCAGCATAGATCAGTCCTGATTCAGATGGTTCCTAGTGGACAGACCTTGCAGCGTTAGATGTATACCCTATATGAGCCTTGATGCACGTGTCTGCCTTAGCCTCTTCTAGGCTTTTAATAGGCAACTACTACATTATAGTCAATAATGATTTTTTTCTTTCTTTCATGATCAAAATCCAAATAACTACAGCTCTCCAATACTATATACTCTTCTACAGAGTCATGAATCCTTTAAAGCAATAAATATTAGGGGGATTTGGGAGACAGATTATGGCTGGTGACACACAGATTCTAGTAATGTCACACGGTGAGTCTGTATGGCAGGTACACATCTTAACATCACATTTCAAATAACTTCAGTTAGGTTTAGTTTAATAGTTTTTAATCAACTTTTCTGATACATACAGGCAAAATTAAAATTAAGGAGAGACTTCAAAGACAAGAATCTTTTAGATTGGCTACAACAAAAGACAGCAGATTGACAACAACAAAAATTTAGTTTGACAAAGACAAAATGACAGCACTATAGCACACAAAGCAGAAAGATTCCTAGAAACCAGAACTGGAAAGAACCTAAAGAGGTCATTCAATCAGTCTTTATCCCCCAGGCAGAATTAGCTTGACTCTTGACAGCAGTCTTTATGGAGATTTGTCTAATTTATTCCTAAAGATCTCCAGGGTGGGAATTCTTAAACTCTTCCCATCCAGCAAATCATCCTAATGCCTCAGTTTCCTTACTATTGGAAAGCTCCGACTTCCCTTGATGTAATTTAAGCCCCTTAGTTTTTGCTCTTTCTAAAGCAACTTATCTGCTTCCTTTTTGAATACCTTTGATATCCTTGGCAACTTAAGGTGTCCTTATTCAGTCTCTTCTAGACTAAACCATTTCAATTATCTACATGTTTTTTCAGAGGTCATGTCTCTAAACCTCTGGTCAGTCTTAGTGCCTGCTGTTCCGGACTTAATCCCCAGCCTTCCTGGTATGTGGAAGCCCATTGGGATGGCCATCTGGGGGAATGGCACGAATGCAGCCTGCCAGCCAGCGGAGACACCTGGAAGCTGACGGTGACAGCGGGGCAGGCCAGACAGCGACCTCACCCACAGGCAGCAGTGCTGTCTCACCGCAGCCACACAGGGAGAGCTGAGTGGGTCCAGCAGTGGGAACCAGGGTGAGGCACAGCCTCGTGATCACCAGGCAGCCTCTAGCTGTGAGGCAGGTCTGAGATCAAGCTGGGCAGTTGGGTCAGCAAGTTAGGAAACCATTGGGGCACTCAGAGCGTTGGCATACAGCAGGGACTTGCATCGTTTCATGCACAAGGAGAGTCCCTGTCCAAATACCCCAGCATGGAGCTTTCTTTTTCCACCACGCCAATACATTTCTGAATCACATTTCCCTTTTTGCCGACTTCTGCCCAGTAACGTGTTCCCAATCTGTATGTATCCATTTGTTTATGACTGCCAAAGAGGACACTTGTCGTCATTCGACAGAATCTTCTTTCTTTTCCAGACCATTACTGCAGTTTTTGTCTGCATCTCTCCTAAGTTGGTTTCTTCGTCAAATATAATCACAGTATTAACTATTCTATCATCCCTGTCGCTGATGAAAATCATTGACTATTGGGGGGCCCAGAACACTGCAATGAAACCCTTTTACGCACTGTAGTGAATCACTAATCCCTTTCTTCTGATTTTTTTTTTTTTGTTCAGTGAGTTATGTACCATTTAGTAGTAGTTTCACTGAGATCATGTTCCCTTGGTTTGCTTATAAAAATGCCAATGCACTCAGAATATATAGATCATCTACTTCTTCCTTATCCTAAAGGTTTATTACCTGTTGAGAACAGAAACTTCACTCGTTTCACAGTCTTTGCTCTTGAGAAATTCATGTTACTTAGTAACTGATTTTTGTCTTTTTGTTACCTTTTAAGTACTTAAAAGTAGTTCATCTTTATATTTACTCTAGTTTTCTTTTTCCAAGAATTCAAGTTAAACCTGACAGTTCTATAATTCACCGTTTCCTCTCTGCTCTTTTCTACCTTTCTGTTATTTCACTTATACACCAGCCAGCAGCTCTGAAATTGCTCCAAATAGCTTCTAAATAAAACAGTTGAAGTTGTGGCCAGAGCTGAAAGTATGTACGTTTATCTAAGCACTTTCTAGACTGTGTTTTCCTTCTTATAGTTTAAGATCTTAATTTAGTCAGCAGTTGACTTTTTTACTAAAGACAGAAAGAGAAATGATATTGAAAACTTCTTGGCATCACCTATCAATATCTTTCTCTCTCTGTTAGACAGTAGACCGGTACTTTATTTGATCTCTTATAAAGAATTGTCTAAATATTAATTTAGATTTTCCCCCATTATATTTTTTCCAGGATACTTCACCTCTCCTTAGATATAGAGTAAAACAGCAGAGCAGGAGTTCATTATCTAGAAAGTTCTTTTAAAGATATGCTTTCAAAAATTTTGCTTCTAGTGATCTTCAGAATTTCTTTGTAGAACTCTGCTCTTTCTGTCACTTTCTCTCCCCTTTGCACTTTCCTCCCAGAAAGATGCATTTCTTTCCACCAGTGAGGGCTACTGAATATATTCACTTTCCTCTCTCTTATCAGCCTGACTTGAATGACGAATTCTACTGCTATGGACAATTTGGACCTTAAGCCATATAATTAATAAGTAGATGTAATAGAACTCTTGATCTAAAATGTTTTTCTTTCAACCCCCCCCCCCCCACACACACACAAAAAAGGGACACAAAAGCCCAATGCAGCTTCCAAAATTCTAGGCACTTTTTTGTTATTTCCAGTAAAGATAGATTAGACCTACAGAAAAAAAAAGGATTAAGTATCAACGGAGGTGTATTCTACCCATCTTACAGAAATACAGCAGACAACTTCCAGCTATAACAGCAGAAGTTTGATTACTGTAGCACAGCAGGTAACTGTAGATGCTTGATTATTTACACTAAGAAGCCACAGAATAAGTTTTTGTTCTGACTGTGTTTGCCTTCTCAGAAAGTGTCAAACTATATCTTATCATTTCCTGATATGATGCATTAGAACAGGACCTAGTGCTATTTTACAACTGCAAAATACTATAGCCACAGAAGAAAATAAAAAGAAAAACCTTATGAAATAATAACAACTTTTCATTCTCATTTTATCAGAAGGACTGCAAAGAGCCCAGTTTTGTGGCTTTTTTTGGAAGGGCATTGAGATAAAGTAAGAAAGTGAAGGGTATCCCAGTACATACCTTGTTTCTTATCATCAAGAGGTAATTTATTACCCTTTCCTAGCTAATCTCTTCTATTAACTTATATGCAAAAACTAAGACATTTCTATATTTCCTGATACATAATGGAAAGATGAGACTAAGAAATTGTCTAATAGCAGTAGTTTTTATTTTTCTATATCATTTTATGTTGAACCAAGTCAGAGATCAGTTTAGGCCAGTGGCATTTTGGAAACAAAAAAAACCATAATAATCGTTCATAGGACTAGATTAGTAATCTAGAACTAAAAAAAAATATCCTGTGGCTCAAATGTATCTAGTTTAGTTAGAAAATAAATAACCCCTTGATTCTCTTACAGTACCCCTAGCCAGATTAACTCCAGTTAAAATGATGGTACTTCACCAGCAAGAAAGGAGAAGCGGAGCTACATCTCTTCTTAAAAGAGAGACTCTACTTAAAAGAGAGACAAATGAGGAAAGAAAAAGTCCTCAAAGATTTTTTCCAAAATGGTCATTTACTAAGAGCATATTTCTTAGAGGATATATATCTATATATTTCTCGTTGATGTTTTGTTGGTAGATTATTCAGGAATATTCCTGCCTATGCAGAATAACAAAAAACAACTCCTCCATCTCCTTCCTTCCTTTCTTTTTCACTGCTGCTATAGGTAACAATCATGATTTAACAGAAGAAATAGATGGCTTCTTTTTGAGTTCTTTCCTATTTTAATAGGGTTCTTTGGCGCTACTTTTTAATAGCATTGATTTATAATTGCTTGCTGGAATTACTTAATTTTACTGATGTATCTTCTAGAGCCAACACCCACTCATTTTTGATAGCCTTTTAACTTAATGTGTACCACCATCAAAAACTTTGTCTTTTGTGTCTACTGTGCTGATCTATTTTGCTGAAAATAAGAAGGAGAATTTCATATGAAAAGAATTAAAATCTAATGAGGGGAAATATCTCTTCTCTCACTCCTCAGTAGAGAACACAATTAATTCAAAACAACACTTCTTTAAAAACAGTCATGGAGATTGATGGAGAAACTTCCTTTTTTTTGTCTTCAAAGCATATATTTATTTGATAGGTCTATACAATTTCCCAACACTTAATATTTCTTAGTAGAAGAAATTTCTGTAGAAACCCAGTATATGCAATGAACTACATGTTTTCATACACAAGTAATTAATAATAATATAAAAAATATTAGTAGTTAACATGTATTTTCCAACTTTAAGTAATTACACAAAATTTAGTTCATCTTGACATCTCTGTGAAAAAGCTCAGTGAAACACGAAGGTTCCAGTAAAATCAGCGCAAGCCGTGGGCAGCATTGTTATCCTGCATCAGTCATGTCTCAGAGAGATTGCCTGTCTTAAAATTCATATGACAAGAATGAGAGAACAGAACGACCTGCCCCCCATAGTGTGATCTGACATCCAATTAAATAAAGAACTCTCCAGTGTAATATTCTTATTTTAGAGACAAATTAGATCTGCTACAGGAAATCAGTTCAATGACTTCATTTAAAAGAGAATGGCTTCTGAAGTGCAACATAAAGTTGAGTAGATTCTGGAAGTCCACTCTTCCCATTGACTGGACAGATGCTGACCAGAACGAATATTACAAAATTCAAATACAATATTTCCTAGAGACTGTAACCATTTCTAAAGAAAAATGTAGGAAGATAAATAAATAAAAACAAAAAGACAGCAGCCTGCTCTTTATGTACACAGATGGTATTCACAGTGTTAGGGTATGCAGATACTACAGAACTGAAGTTTTAGAGTTGAACTATTTGTTAGAATTTGCTGATAAGCAACCTGCCTGACAAAGAGAGCAGCACACATGCATGACCGTTAATCCATCATATATTCTCTAGAGTATGTTTTGTAATATCAAAGACTCAATGTAATTCTAAGCTCCATGTTTGACCTTTCATTTCTCATCAGAGAGGAACAACATATGACACCAGAAAGGCTGGGGAAAAAAAATAAAAAGCTCCTAGTAACAGATAAGTAGAAAAAAATGATGAGTGATTAAAGAAGATAAAGTACCAGCTACAGACTTCGCTGAAGGATTGGCTAGACAAATCCGTTAGCAGACAACTTCAAGACTTTTATACAAGACTTTAATGCAATCAGAGCTATAGAAAAAGAAAACTGAGCAAAATTTAAATTATTTTTCAGTATATTGCAGGACCAGAAGTGCAAGATTAGTTGAACAATGAGTTGTTGAATGAGGAAGTTATTTTAGAGAAGGGTAGGAAAGCGTAAAGACAGAACAAAACCATAGATGAAAAACTAAATGAGTGTATAGAAATGCCAAAAGGAAAAGGAAAAGTAAAAATGCCATCCAATATAAGATGTGCTAATGCTGCTAAAAAAAGCGGCAATAGAACAAAGACATTCTGGGTTTGTCCATGTAAATACACTCCAGAAAAACAATTTAAATCAGAAATTGCCAAACAACACAGCAGACACAGTTCCAGAATCCTTAGATTCCTGATAGAATTCGAATATATTTTGTCATGTGTGTTGGACAAATTACATATTAATAATACTCCTACTTACCAATAATAGTGGCTTTGGAGTAGACAATTGTTATACATATATACCACATATATAAAATTTATATTTAGTAGACATAGCATGTTCACTCTGGTAATAACAGGCAAAACACCAACTACCATGCTTTGATTATCAGTTTAACTGTTCTATAAATAGCATGATTTTAAAATTTCAAATATCTACGTCTGTCCTCTGGAAAACGGTACCTAAAAAGACATTTGCTTTGCATTTCTATTATCAGAAACAGAAAAAGACATAGAGGCTGTATCAACGTGAAGGACTGGACAGAGCAATATGCAGCCTAAAAGCCAAGCATCAAGATAAAGAAGTTAAATAAAAAAATGACTGAGGACTATGGGCATGACTCTTGCTGTGTGTTTACTCCTCCTTCCCCTGTCTCACGCACATATGTACATTTATGTATATATATTTTTTCTTGGTAAGGCAAAAATACAAGAGCTCCAGCTTACAGACAGATGCTTCAGTTCTCCTCAATATTACAGACTGTAATGTGTGCTGTACCCATTACTGGCTTCACTGTCCCTTCAGGAATTGTTTTGCCTAGCTGTTCTGTGGAGCATTGGTCAAGGTAGGTTCTGCAAGGTATAGTAAATCAGGGTTCTATAGAATAAAAATACCCTTAATATTATTTTTGATCATACATTTATCTTTGTCTGGCTAGTTATACCTGACAACGTAGAAAGGAAATGAGAACTTAATATTTCTCTGTCCTCTGTTGGCCTAGAGCTCGCTTATGTGACAGAAATAAAAATTTCCCTTTACTTGCCCTTGTATGGTGACTACAGACAGGCAGACTTAAGCTTAATAATGCATTTAGTTTAATTTAGACTTTTGTTTTTTAAACAACTCAGTAACTTCTGTCTCAGCTTCTCCTTCTCAGAAATGAGGAACAGACTTTCATCATCTCTAAGGTGCCCAGATGATAAGCTAAAAACTGTAAAAATATTGAAGATGCAAAGTTTAGTGGAATGTAAGTGCTACTTTAACATTTAATTTTAAAATAAAATCCACGGCTACACAATCAATGTGCAAACGCAGTTACTCTCTGCAGTCTAACAAGTGTATTGGTGTCAGCATGAGAGTGGTAAAATATGAAAAAGCCTTAATATAAAATTTGTAATTATCTGTAATTTCTATAGCGCACAATACTTTCTAGATTAGTTCTGCATAGTGAAAGTTCTAACAAATAGCTTGAGTGCTCTTCTTTCTTCTCTTAGAGATGCATGAGTATCTTTACTTTCTCCTTTTGTTTCTCCCTCATGACAATATTTTAAATAACCGCCTATATCTTTATAAATGTAGTCAGTTGGCCATGCAGTTAATTTTGCATACTTATGCTTCCACTTAGCATTACTTATGATTTGTCAATGCTGGCTTCATTCTAAAAACACAAATGACAATGAAATGGTCTATCTTCTACAAAAAACTATAGCTATAATGACGTCAGTGCCTGCCTTCGATAAAAGGATACACAGTGAAGAATAGGTGTATGACCGATCCAATTTTTAGGGTACATTCATCAGTAGCTCACTGTCATGCTTTTTGTTTTTTCAGTGGAAGACTGAATGGAGTTTGTTTAATATTGGACTATGTAATCCAACATTTCACAGAAGGAATGCATAAATATATTAATTTCTATAGAAAACATTGCAGGGCAGAAATCTGTAGCTTCTACGACTCAGATTCTTCTTGTTCAAAGAGAGTATATGAATACATACAGAAGCTGATATTTCTCAGCTGTTGTGAAAGGGAATGAAATAACTTTCTAGAGTTGATTCATTTTTTTACCTGCTTGAGTATTAAACTACTTATGGGAGGCAGGATGCTGTCAGATCTTATTAATTGACCATTATTTGTGAATGGGCTCAATATTATCAGCGAGAGATCTTTAAATACGGTAACATACTATATTAACGGACCAGACAATAAGAAAAATACAGAGAAACCAGCTATAAGAAGCAGCAAATGAAAAATAAGCAATTGTTTGGGAGTTAAATCCTTTATAGCAGAGTATGAATTTGGTCAGTTCTGAAATACAGCTAGGAAGGATTTAATAAGTCTTTAACATAACTATTTAAAATTGGCCATTTCCATTTCATTCTGAGAGATGAATAGACTCAAGCTGAGAGCTGTCACAGAGATATTTCTTGATCTGGGGGATTTGTAATGGGATATTGCAATATCTCTCAAGAGATCGCTGTTGTGTGTCTGCTTTTGTTAACAGTAATTCAATGTCCTATTATCCACTTTGAAAATAAATAACATTGTTTCTATTAGAAAAATGTCAAATTTTAAAAAGTCATTGCAGTTAGGGTTGTAGAATTTAATTATTATTTTGGATGAACAGTTAATCAATAGAAATATTTTTCTTTACTTTTTTGCCTCATAAATGACACAGCATATTTTTGGAAAAAAGGGAGGAAGCCAGTCATTTTTTCTTTTTCTATGACAAGCAAATTTCAGTTACCACTATCACGAAGCACCATACTGATAAAGATAAGAACATAGGAAAAAAATGGAATTATAAAAGAGAAAGTAACTTAGTAACATTTGGCCATTAGACCGAAGAAGTTCAGTTCCTTTCATGACAGTGAGAAACTTGCCATCTGCTACCTTAATCATATTTGCTTTCTCTTTCTTTATCACAGTCTCCCTTACCACTAAACCCGTATAAGAGACCTTTTTACTAACTTTTCAAAGTATTTTGCTCTTCTCATTTTGCCCTCTCTTGGCTTCTCATTTCCTATTTTCATCACAATGCTTCCAGCTTCTGTATTTTTCCTTCTCCTGCACTTGCCTCCATGCTTCCTTATGCTGCCTAGTATGTGCTGCTATATAATGAACGATTTGCAAATGCTATCATGTGAATTTTCTTCTTCCTTATCCTTTTACTTCTTATCTTTTGTAGAAACTGTAATTAAAAGGTGTATGTTTCAAAAATATTTTTGATAATCGCGAGTCTTGTTTTGTCGCTTTTAAATTTCTCAAAGCTATACAATTTTCAGGCTTTGAGGCAGAAAGCTCATTAAATCATTATTTGTGTAAGACAAATCAAACAATGAAAACTCACTGACGTAGAAATAGCACATCTTTGTTTACGCTCATACATCTATGTCCACTTTCTAACATATCATAAAGGTTAGGTTTAAAGATTAAAATCTTCCTGTGCTTCTAGGAACAATATAAAAAAAGGGAAAGTAGTTCTCAGTGTGTTATGGAATATGACACATACTTTGAATATACAGTGTTTGTACCATTACATGACTACTGCAAAAGTGACTTGTTGCATTCTTCTTGCCAGTACTTTTGTTCACATAAGCGTAGAGATACAGATTTTCCTTTGCATTGAATGTGTATATATAAAGGTTTATATAACAACTTAAAATATATTTGAAAAATTAAAACAGAAATATGAGAATTTAAGGTATTACAGCTTAAAACAACTTGTATTGCATTGTCTTGTTCTTCTAGGGAAATTGGTAATGAATGTAGGTAGAGGTAAATATATTTTGCAATTGGATTTACAGAAATTAGATATACTAAAATAGTTAAGTACCTTTTCTCTATATAATTTAAAAGCAAAAGAATGTTGCATTACAAAACCATTAGAATACTTCTCTCTTTGGAAGGGAAACATAGACAAACTGATGTCTTTCTACTGCCTTGACATTTACAATTTTTCAGTTTGTAAGCAGTGATTTCACTGCAATTCCCTACAACTGACTGAACTGAATATGTAAATAAGAAAAACTCAAGTTTTGGTGGAATCATTTTACACAAGTTTGTGTATTCTAAAAAAAAAAAAAAAAAGTGCAGCCTATAAAAAAGTTTATTCAGCCTATCTAGCTTTCTTTTAGCAGATGTACAACCAGTCACTTCATCCTTTGAATTGCTTTTAAAGAACTATATGATTTTTTAAAGTGAAACCATGAATTAAGTTTGCGAACAATATAGTTATTTAGCAAGTACAATAAAATCAGGATAATCTACTGTGATAATAAAATCACCTGAAAGGACATATGATGACATTCTGTACATATGTGTTTGTATATATAAATATATGTGTGTGTGTGTGTGTGTGTGTGTGCGCGCACGCGCGCATATATGTCTATACATACACATGCATACACACATATGAGAGACAGAAGGAGATACAATGAAGACATCATCATCCAACTTACAGATTGTGTACAAATAGCACCAATGGCACCATCCATATACAAACAAACTTTTTAATACATGTATTTATTCTTACTAGGCAAGTGTAGCATTTAAATTGAGTAACAAAGCCACAAACAACTCATCTTCTCCCTTTCCAAGATTATTTTGAATATATTGTAGTTTACTACTTCTTTTATTACTCCTGTCAGAAATCTAGCTGTAGTTAATATATCTATCAAGAATATCTAGCTTTTTATGAACCACACTTGAGTATAATATAGCTTTTTCAAATGATAGTTTTTATGAAGTTAAATGCAATTAGCAAAACAAAAAAAAAATCCACTGAGAGAGAGAATTTAAACTGAGAAACATAAAGGACAATAAGGAATCCTTCAAGAAATTTCAGTAGATGCTTAAAAAACTTCAAACCTACAATTAAAGCATACATCTAGACAAGAGAGTCTTAAAAATAAATGTAGAACAGGGTAAGACTGGATAATTTCATATAAATTAATATCACTTAGAAACTGGCAGCTGCAGAATAATGATAAAGGAACTTAAGTAAAAGTAGAAATCTGTAACAAAAGACGGAGATGTAAGGAAGTGCAGCAGAAGATAAATAGAGCCTATCTGATCTTTGGTTGGGCGGAATTCCCAATCCTGGCTCATTTTTCTGGGTGTTTCCTTTCTGAGGAGAAACAGGTTATAGACTCCTTTTAAATCATTACTTGCTTAACTCCAAACAGTGAATAATAGTCACTATTTTTTTTCCTTAACAAAACAGTGACAAAGAAAGAGGAATAAGATATTGAAGGTAAGTTTAAGCAACTAGTTTCACATTTTCAGGATCCAAGCCTGCTGGCCAGCATGGAGGGTTGCTCTTTGCTGACAGGTCTGGCTAAGCAAAGTCGTTTGTTCTTTGTTGTTCTAGGTCCCCAGATAGGACATTTTTTCTTAACCTAGGCCTCAGCTTCCATCTGTCGGTCTCCTAAGCTGAGGCTGGGACTGATCAGCATCCTTCTATTGTATTCCTGTGTCTCACTTAATATAGTCTGAGGTTTTTGCTGAAGCATACACAACATTCCAGCAACCACCTCCATACAGTAATGTCTGAGCGTCACAATGACACAATTATTTATTCAACGTGTTATGTAATACACCTTAAAAAGCTAAACTAAATGAACCTCTCTCATTGTACTGGACTTAAACAGCACGATTAAAGTAAACGTTACAGGGTAGGAGAGAAGGACACGTTAATCGTAACGCTGCAGAGTGAAAAAGCAAGGAATGGCCTTGTGATTCTTCTTTCTACTGCCTCATTTTGCAAATACTTCAGATTTTTTTTTTCTTTTTTATACAAGAAGTTTCTCACAGCTTGTGCCAATGTTAAGTGTTACCTTCTTCTGCTAAGTCCATGCCTTTTTTGACTAAAATATACATGATATAATAAATGAGGTCTTCAACTAATTTTATAAAGGCTTCAATGAGAAAGTGAAAAGAACAATCAAACCTTCATCAGTAGTAAATGGCTAGACTTTGATATTCTCAGTGAGGAACCCCATCAGTAGAAAAATAACAGAATGTACCCAGATTCTCAAAACCGCAGAAGAATTAATTACTAGAGATACTGAAGAAAGGTCCAGCACATAATTGCTAAGGAGAAATATATTTAGCAGTTCAGCAGATCAGCTACAAGTATGAGGAAGAACTCTTAGGAAGGACCCCTAGTGATGTTCCCTCTGTTTTTCCTAACCGAAAGGGTACTACTTTTGCAAAGTAGGATGTAAGATATGTGGCAGGTCCTGGGGAGCCACCTCCATTATCTGTGCTTCTGAGGCAGCTCTGACCATTAGCGACCTCAGCCCACTCCTCAGGAGAAGAGGTAAACACTGATGTCTCATGGATATAGCTGCACATAGACGCTTCAACATAAAGACTTTGCAAGAGAGATAAGATGCTGAACATATTAACCTCCATTTCCCTAAAATGTTGAGTCCACCTACCAACCGTATTCAAGCTGTCTTATACTTTTTCCTCTATATGAATGCTCACAGCATCTTCTGTAAGTGGTAGACTGCTGTACATCATTTCTACAGCTGATGGGGCTGACTTGTTTAGAAAGAATGCTATGCCAGTAGAAGTAAGGATTTCAGAGAATATTAGAGGTAAAAAAAAAAAAAAAAGGCTTGGCTTCCGAATTGTATAAATGAACTGTTAAGTTGGAGCAAGAAATTAAAAATGAGAATTTTAAACTACATATCAGGAAAATCTTTTAGGTAAGCTGTGCAACAGTTTCATATGGAAAGTGTTAGACCCTCCTCCTTAGATACCTTTGAAATTAAACCAAAGAAACCATCACTGCAAATCCTGTATCAGCAGTGATTGCACAACAGCAGCATGAAGGACTGAAAGATTTTTTAAATATTTCCCATCTGTAAACTCAATGATTCATTTTATTTTTGCAGTCATAGCATGCAACAGTGTTTTTCTAAAGCCTCTTCCTCGAGTAAAAACTTTCATATATAAGCTTCTACCTCATAATAAGGGATGCCAGAAAGGTTTGAAAGAAAGTATAGTCTTATTTCATGGTACAGTAAACTTTACAACAGAACCCACCAATAAGGAAGAATTTGATTTACACTTTTTCTTTTGAGAGTTTACTCTTAATCAGAACTTCTCTTCCTTTGATTCGAGGTATTAGGCTGAACAAAAATTGATTCTAAATTGAATCCATCAAACCAAGCATCTCAACTGACAGGATTTTCTGCTTGGAAATCAGTCTCTTCTTTAGCAATCATGTTAATCATGCAGTAATCCCACTGAAAAAAGAAATATTTATGTATTCAGCTGGGTGTAGCAGGAATAATATGCCAGCAAGGCATAAATGGGAATAGAAAAGAAGCTGTGTAATAGATTTAAGGTTTTCCAAACACAAAAATGTGAGATTGCCATACTGGTCAGTCCGAGGGCACATCTAGCCGGAACTCTGTCAGAGTGGCAAAAAGAAAGGCTATTTTGAGCAAGCATATGAGCCCAGGCACTTCCAGCTGTCTGTTCTCTTCATAAATTCAGCATCAAGAGGTACTGCATTACAATTATCAGAGGACCTTTCAGTATCTGCTTACAGCCTTGTTGTTTGTGAATTAGTCTAATCCCTTACCAAACCTTCTCATTAAGATTATCTAGACGCACAACTTTGTGGCAAAAAACTTAGAAAAGTCCTATTATCTGTTAAAAGAAGTACTCTCTTATGTGTTTTCATCCAATCTCTTCATTTAGTGCCATCTTGCTTCTTGCATATTGGCGAACAGTTCTGCATTCAGCTTAGTCACTGCTTTCATGATTTTTAAGCCTCATCACTCTCCCTCATTCTTTTCTTCTACAAACATTAAGAGTCCCTGCTTTTTCATAAGGCAGCTGCTCCCTTTCCTTGATCATTTTTGTTGCCTTTTTCAGTACCTTCTATAACTTCTAGATTAACATTTCCTTAAATATCAACCAGATAACTTCTCCCCAAGAAATAACTTTTAAACTGTGACTCCTCACTTACTCCTCAAGCTGTACGTCTTCAGCTTTCCATTTCAGGGCAAATTTCCAGATGACAGATTATTGTTGTAATTGTTACTTTTTTAATATACATCTACAGTAATTACTTTTAACTTTGTTTTTTCCCTTGTTAAAATTCAGTATGAGAAGCTGCTTCCTAGCAGAAGACTAAATTAATACACGGGGAAAAATTTAACATTTGAGAAGTTCTTTTGAATATTCATACAAATTCTAGCTTTTGAAAAGCACTGTATATAAACAAACTCTTACATTGCATTCAGTTACAAAGTTCATTGATAAAAAGCAACACTCCAATGAAGATTATAGAAAACTTTCGGATATGGTCCAAATACTTGCAGTCTTAAAGACTGTGCTGTGCACATAGGCACAAGAAATTCAGTTCAAATTCAACACAAAGTGTTGTGTTTGCAAAGTGGACATAAAATGGGGCAAAGATTCCTTATTTAGTCATAGAATTATAACATAGTTTATGTTGGAAGGGACCTTTCAGGGCCATCTAGCCACGCACTGAAAGCAAAACCAACCAGATCAGGTTGCTTAGAGAAGTGTCTAGTCAAGGTTTGCACATCTATCTCTAGGGATAGAGATTCCACAAGCTTTGTAGACAATCTGTTTCAATGATTCAGCATTTCCAAAGTGCAATACTTTTCCTAATATCTAATCAGAGTTTTCCTGTGTTCCAACTTGTGTCCTTGCCACTTGCCCTACCACCATTTTCACCTTTGAGAAGAGTCTGGCTCCACCTTCTCTGTATTTTCCTGTGAGGTAGCTTACTCCAGTAAAATCTTCCCTTAGCCTTTTCTTCAGGCTGAAGAGACACAGTTCCCTCAGCCTCTCCTTTTACATCAGGTACTCCAGCCCCCCAACATTTTTGCAACCCTTTGCTGGGCTTGCTCTATTATGGCAATGTCCTTCTGCTAATGGGGAACTCAAATCTAGACACGGTCCTCAAGATGCAGTTTCACAAGTCCTGAGTAGAAAAATGTTCATCATCTCAACTTGTTGCCTGCTCTCAGCAGTCCAGGATGTTTCTTTGCTACAAGGGCACATTGCTGGCTCAAGTTCAACTTGTTGAAAAGCAAGACCCCTAGATCCTTTTCTGCAATGCTGCTTTCCAGCCAGTTGGCCCCTAGCCCATACTGGTGCATGGGGTTATTCCTCCTCAGATGCTTGGCATTTCTGTTTATTGGACTCCATCAGATTCCTGTCAGTCCATCTCTTCAGCCTGTCAAAGCCCCTCTGAATAGCAACCCTAATCTTGAGTATTTTGACTATTCCCCCCAGTTCTGTATCATCTGCAGATTTCCTGAGAACATAACCTGCCATTGTCCAAGTCATTAATGTCTTCATTAATGTCCATTTTAGCCTCAGTATTAACTCCTCAGGAAAGTCACTAGTCACAGATTGCCAATTAGCCTTTGTACTGCTGATCATAAATCCTTCAAGCACAGTAGTCCAGCCAATTTTCTGGAATACCTTTTTATCTTTTCCATGTCCTTTGTCACTACATGTACAGCATCATTCAGCAACAGGCCCATGTTTTCCTCAGTGTTCCTTTTGCTACCAATGTACTTGAAGAAGACCTTCCTGTCCTCCATATTTTTTGATCATTTCGGTCCCAGCTGAGCTTTAGCTTTCCCAACTCCATCTGTGCATGTTTGGGCACATCTTTATATTCCTCTCAGGTAGCTCACCCTTCTTTCCACCTTTCAGTACTTCCCTTTTGCATTCAAACTCAGTCAGGAGTTCCCTGCTCAACCAGGACGGCCTTCTGCCACATCTGCTCAACTTTCTGCACCTTGGAATGGACCATTCATGTGTTTCAGGAAGGCTGTCCCGGGCTCCTTTGCCCTCCAGGGCAATCTTCCATAGGATCCTACTAAGCAGATCTCTCCACAAAGCCAGTTCTCCTGAAGTTCAGAATTGTGATTCTGCTGTTTGTCACTTCTCACAGGTTTTTAAACTCCACCTCACAGACACTGTGGCTAAAGTTGCCATTCACCTTCATGTCTTTGACCAGTTTTTCCTTGTTTGTGAGCCACAAGTCAAGGAGAGCATCATCCCTACTCAGGTGGTCAATTAGTACATTAAGAAATTGTCATCAACACTCCAGAAATCTCGTGGGTTGCCTGTGCCAAGCCCTGTTATACTTCCAGCAGATACTTTGATGGCTGAAGTCTCCCATGAATACCAGGGCCTGTGACCATGAGACTTCTTTAAGCCGTCTAAAGAAGGCTTCACTGACTTCATCTTGATCAGGTGGTCTGTGGCAGATACCTACCACAACATCACCTGTGTTGATCCTTCCTCTGATCTTTACCCATAACTTCAAGTGGCTCATCTTCTGCTCCAAAGCAAAGCTCAGCACATCTTAGCCACTCCTTTGTTTAGAGTGAACCCCCTCTTCCTCACCTTCTCAGTTTGTCTTTCCTAAAGAGTCAATATTTTTCCACTGCAGTACTCCAGCAGTGTGGGTTATCCCACCATGTCACTCTAAACCCCATGAGGTCACTGCTGTGCAACTCTACATAGACTTCTAATTCCTCCCGTTTGTATTGCATGCTCCTTGCATTTGTGCGTAAGCACTTAAGAGGGACCCCCACTGTCGTGCTGCTTTCACAAGTGTAAGAGCCTCCCCCACCATTCTGTTCCCTAGACAATTCCTCATTGCCCCCACGTCTTCACTTATCTTCAGATTATGGCAGTCCTCCTGTGGCGTATATAGTTTAAAAACTTCTTCACTCAGTTAGCAAGGCCATCAAAAAACCAAAGCTCTTACCCCACTTTGTCAGATGGGTCACATCTCTCACCAACAGTCTTTGTCCTTCAAAAAGGGTCCTGTGGTAATAAAAGCCAAAGCTCTGTCTCCAGCACCAGCCATGCAGCCAGATGTTGACCTGCATGACGTATCAAAGCTGCCTGAGCCTTTGCCTTTTACTTGAAAGCACTGAGGAGAACACTATATGCCTCACCCCAGGCCCTCCTCCCTTTACTGCACAGCTCTGTAGCCACTTTTTGGGTTGTTCCACATCTGCCTTGGTAGCACTGTGGGTTCCCATTCAGATGGGCAACAATAACTCTGAAGGCCAGATGAACCTCGGCAGTCTCTCTAAAGCATCCAAGATCCAAGCCCCTGAAAAGCATCAAACCTTCCAGATATCAAGAAAGGCAGACAAGCTCCTCCATCCCCAGCAGAGGGAAATCTTTGCTATCACACTCCACTTCCACTTGGTATGGACGCTTGGTTCAGGCTTAGCAGGCTCTAAAGCCTCCTCTGACTGCTCTGTTTCATTCTCATCTATTCTCATGACACTATGCCTGTTCTGTAAGTGCAGATGTGCAGGCAAAGAAGGAATTTTCTTCGGTTGATAGAGTTATAAATTTCCAGCATCCCCCATCTTGAGGGTCTGCATCCACCACTCCTTTGAGCAGAATCTCTAGTTATCCATCCTTCCTTCCTTCTACCACATGGCTCAGGCTCTAGCCTCTGCACAGTATCTGCAGGGACACTGCTGACCTCCTGGATTCATCCTCCATGATGACGTGAAGTCTGCTCATCTTCTTTGCAAGTGAGGCCACCTGCATCCCCAGCCCAAGGAAGAGGCACCAGGCACCTCCTGCGGCCTGAGACCTGCACGACAACATCCTCCCTCAGGAGTTATGCCTAGGTCAAGGCTTCTGATGTGCCTAGGGTAGTTGCTCCTGCTGATACTAGAGACCTTGCTTTGTGGTACATCAACATCATTAATTCATGGTTTCAAGTCTCACCCAGTCTTGAGCACAGCTTCTAGTATCCTGTTGCAATGATTATCAAGCTTCCATTTTCTGCACTCTAAGGACTGTCTTCCTACCTATTAGATTTATATCTGCTCCCCATTCACCAGACGAGTAGGTGTTTGACACTCCCTGATTAGCAGTCAGTTGAAGAGGGTATGTATAGGCATTCCCTAAAAAGAAAACAGCTGACAGAAGCAAAAGCCTCCAGAAGCTGCCCCTGACCCACAGCAGCAGCCCATCAGATGTTCCTCAAAAAGGAAGATTTCAGAAAATACTTCCTGCAGTTCCCTGAAGAAGCCTGGAAACTGCTGTCATAAGTGCTAGATCTCTGTTAGCTGTTCTGTTTTCTATGCTCACAGTCCTTATGATATATGATTATATTATTTATTTTATTTTACTTAGATAATACCTTGCTTTCTTTTTTTCAAATCCAGTACGTGCATGCCTGACCTCATAACTTCTTAGATTAACTACTGTTTAAATCATTTATTTTCATTCTGCATTTTGTAGATGTATTAATTCTTCCCAAAGACTACATCTAAGAAGTGTTCAAAGTTATTAATACAAAATAGGTATCATCTGAGAATTCACATATGTATTTCTTACATCATTTCAATAATCATTTCATGCATATGATCTCATTGTTTCAGTACTGTAAAGCAGGCAGATGTTTTCATGGTTATTGTTGTGTTTGTGACCGCACACAATAAAATACTCTCTAACAAAGTAAGGTGTGACATTTTGTTTATCCACCATAGAAAGAGTAATGAAATATAGTCACAGGTTTTGCATTTTAAAAAGTAAAAATAACCTGAGGTATCAACATATAGGAACTTGGTATTAACAAATTAACCATAGTAATAAGAAAAGCTGTTGACAAAACTGAGATATTCTACATCCTGAAAGGCTAACGAGGGACTTGAAGGTTTTTATAAGAGGTTTGTATGTGCACATATTTGTATGTGTCTCTGAGTATGTGCATGTGTGATACATACAAACATACACACACAGACACACACAGATACACACACACAAACTTCTATATATACTAATATCCACATATGTTTATGTATATGTTCATACTATTATTATGCATATACACTACCATTTAGTAGCAGTGCTGGCTATGAGTGTTACTTCTACACTTGACACTTCAATACCTTTCAAGCTATTTATACATTAGAGTAGAAACACCTTACATATATTGTTAAATCTCTTACATAAAAATAGATATAATTTTTTACAGGAACACAGTATTTTAACCACTTGCTTTTTGTGCCTATTATAAGCAAATATTTCTGTCCAAATATAAGCTTGATCATTTTACTATTACAGTATATTTTGCTAACTTAACATGGTAGAACAAGATTTAATGCAATGCAAGTGACCTAACAGGATGAAAAAACTGCAAATGAGAAAGTACTATCATCTCATTATGTTTTAGTTCATACTTTCCAATCAGATGATGACTAGTCAATCTACAATAAAGATAGCAAGAAAAATGTTATATTAAAAGATATTACAGTCCAATATTTAGAAGCTGGCCTACAGCACCAATCCAGCTCTGTACAGAAAAAAAAAAACACACAGAAGCACATAAGTTTGTATATTTATAAGATGCTGTATCTATGCCATATGAAGACCGAAAAATAAGTTGACCTGATATTATTGATGACTTCAATTCAATTATTACTAGTTTTTCTAAAGTTCTTCAGTGCAAGTAACCCTACATCTACAGTGTAAATTCTCCCTTTTTTTCCTTCAATATATCATAAGAAATTTCAAAAATCTTTTTTGCAAGTATAAAAGGAAACAAAATTATTCTATATTTACATAAAGCAACCAGAAAATTAACTTTTGTAAAGATTTAGAAATGCAAAAATTCCTCTGAATTAGGAATTCTGAAGTGAATCGTTCTGGCAGTTTTGTTTGATTTCTACAACTCTTTATTCATCAATTTGCAAGGTAGGTCTTCTGGCACCTGACTTATGTTTTGGAAACAAATCCTGATGACACGTAACAATTGTATAGTACATTTAAAGACTACCTGCTCAATCCTTTTCTCTTTTTTATGCAAAATAAATCTATCTACCCAGATGCAAACATATGAAAAACCATTTGTACTTCTTTCATGAATACCACATAACATTTTTCACCTAAATATCACTTGACTTCTTACCTGGAAAACAGCTACAGTAAAATTCACCAATCAAATCATGGCAATGGCCTCCATTTTTGCAGGGCTTGAAGGTACATTCATCAATGTCCGTGGAACAGTTTTTGTCTGACAGGAAAAAAAAAGGAAACATTAAAACCATAAATCATGTTAGATTTGGGAAAACAGAAAAGCTACTTCACAGTACAAGTGACAACTGCATAATTTAACCTTTCCAGGTTGGAAATACTATTTTATTTATGCTTGACAGGTTTAAAACGAGAGGTTTTCATAGATCAGAGCTGATAGTTAACAAATTAAATATTTCAAAGGGATAAGTATGAGTATGTACAAATATATTCTTTGTGTATTCTAGTATTACATCTCAGCACTCTAATTACTAAATTATATGCCACATTATAAAAATGCTTTTAGATATTCAAAAACCTAGTAACAAATACAAGAAAAATAGTTGTCAAAGTGGCTTCCACGCTTAGATGAATAAAGCCACTTCTTAGAAGTCAACAGAAAACTCAGAAATTCAATCAACTCTCTTTATTTTTCCACTTTTAAAGAGATTTAATTGAAATTCAAATTAATAACAAACCCAAACCAACAATAATATAGCAGAATATATAAAGAGAACATTTTGAAGACTATAATAGATGGCTTATGAAAACAATGAACTCATCAGATATACCACAAAAAATCTACAGTCCCTCATCCATCTGTTGTGCACTGCATTAATTTAGAGCAACCTCTAGCCTGCTATAAATTATACTAGCATCTTTCTATTCCAAAATTGATCCCAACTCAAAGGACAACTATACAGGTAAAGAGCTACAGTGAATAAGAGAAGCTACTCCATTGACAGAGATGGGAAAACTATAGCTATCACTGACATGAGCAAGTAAAATGTAGGTTAGGATTCTATTCAAAAAGTGATGGAAGGATCCTTGTATCACTCAGATTGGATATACTAGATAGGTAATGCCTCCCAGGATTCTCAATCTGAGGAGCTACTGAAAAATTTAATCCAATGACTAGTATCATATGCTACAATCTCTGTAGGAACTATGCTACAATCTCTGTAGGAACTATTTATGCTCTTAGGAACAACTTAAGAAGATTGCAAAGGACTACGAAACTGTAGGAGGTAGGAATTAAAGGATCAGGTGGTGTTTCTGGGGTCCTCCTTGGAGGATCAGAGCTCAGACAATGGAAAATTCATTCCAAAGATAAATGTATGGCTGGCAGATGGTGCCACCAGATGGTTTTGTCTTCTGTTACTATCAAGTGATGTTCTCTGAGCTAACCAGTAAAAGCGGAATCTACATCAAAAAAAAAAAAAAAAATCGAAGAGCAGGAAAGAAAGTGATGAGAAAACAGAGGAAGATTAAAAAAAAGAAACCTGTTTTTTTTTTTTGTCTAAACTAATTATTTAGAAAAGGCTTTAAGGGGAAGCTCATAGAAGTCCGTCGATAAGGAAAATTATAGTATCTAGATAGACAGTTAAAAACTATGCAGGATATGTTGTACACTCACAGAGAAAATAACATAGGCAATATGGTGTATTTAATGGTTCACTACAGATCACAAATCTAACAAAAGTAATTGGACAAAAACTTAGATTTTTTTAATAAATAAAAAAAAAAATAGCAGAACCATTAAGAATATAGGATGTGGAGTGATAGGGATTTTTAACAATCCAAACATTACTGTGGAAAAGAATCATGATATAGAGAACTCAGCAAGACCTTTGAATAAGGGAAAAATGAAATTTGCTGCTTTCTTAAAGTATATCAGGTTAAACTATCCTTCTGTGCGAGAAAGACACAGGGTATTAGCTATGACCAGCTTAGCACTTCACGGTTTTCAAATAGCAGGAAAATGAGCAACTAACAAAAAAAAAATAGGCTCAACATAACCTAAGAAGCACAGCATAAGCATGTGCACATAACATCAAAACAGCAAAGGCCCTGAATAAGATGCAACTATAACAAGATGTGCAGGGTAATGACAAATGATGCTGTAAGTACTTCAGCATTAACAGGAAAATGAAGGAAAGGTACGGTTGCTATTCAGTGCCGAAGGATGACTACTGACAATGGTAATCATGCCAAACTGTTCAATGCTTCTTTTGCTTCAATCATCACTAAAAAGGTCAACTGCAAGCATAGAGTTCTCATAATTAATACCTATGATAAAAGGATAAAACTTCAGTGTTGAATTGAGACGACAGGTGGGAGAATCTTCAAATGAGTTAGATGTTCAGATTGGTTGGCCTGATGAACTTCACCCTTGGGTACTTAGAAAGTTGACTAATAAAAGCTCAGTAGTTTTCTTCGTGAACTTGTGCAGCGATATATCTCAGGAAGACTTAAGTATATAACTCAGGAAGACTTAAGTATTTCCAACCATGTTTTCCAGAGTCCTGCACTTGTGCTTTAATCACAACGTGAACTTTTTGGGAGAATATTGCTTTTCGGTTTTGATTTGATAAGGGCCTCACAGCAACCTAAAATATTTTTTTCTATTGAAAAATAAGCCTCCTCATTTTAAATGATTAAGTTCTTATTTATCTAAAGTAACTTAAATACATAGTCATGCCGAGAAAGATATTCATACATGTTCTAAATACATTATACTATGCATGATAACTGGCATCACTACTGAAAAAAAAATTATATCTAAAATAAAGGGGATAAACTGAAATATGAAAATAATCTCATAAAACCTCCAGTAGAGCAATGATAAAGTAAATCCCATATAAATTAATTAAATTTTTGATTGAAAAATTAACATATCTTTTTCTGAGATGGTTCTAACTGTTACTATTCACTATTACTATACTTTTAACAAATCATGCTTAGTATTTGCAGATGAGGTATCGGAGAAATGTGTCATTTGCTTTCTTACAAAAAAGATACTTCGGTTAATTTCTAGCTGACTGGAAAAACATTGCTATTGACCCATAATTGATTTGTTTTTCTTTCATGTAATTCAATATTTTTTTGTGCATCATTTTATCAAAAATTTTACTTAATGTAATTTACAGCATGATGAAACTAGACTTTTCTGCACGCCACTAATCTTTTCTCCCAGTCTGTGTTCTAACTTGAGTTCATCCCTGGGGAAGCAGGTATACTTGAGCGTTCAGCAGGATGATAAATATTCTTTAATAACTATAGAAATACATATTGAACACATTTTCACATATGAATAAATCCTGTTTATTTTAGGAAATGTTTAGTTTGTATAACTAGTTGTTGGAAGCCTGCTCTAGGCAACCAGCCTTCTGGAGAGCCTTTGAAATGCAGTGTGGCAGGGGGAACATCAGCCTTGGGCCGGCAGTGAGTCGGAGCTGCTGGCCAAGGGCCAGTGGAACGATCCAGTCCCTGTTAAGTCTCCTGTTTCCAGATTTTAGGGTGGTTTGAAAAAGGCTCAGCATACATGACTGACTTGAAAGATGAGCAAGCACCACTATAGTTCTGACACTAATTCTTCCTTTTGAATCACTGAGGACAGAATTAGAGATGGTTCATGTGGAACAGAAGATGAAGTAAGGCAATGGTTTTAAACTGTGCAGTGGTTCTGACATTAAATAAAAACATCCAAAACCTGCCTAAAATAGAGCAGCTGTTGCAGGGTCACTGACAACAAACCTTAGAAAACCTTAGAGAACAAACACACTGGAAAAAACTTTTGAAAGCACCAAAAAAAAAAAAAGGCATTACCCTTTTCGAGTTACCTCATGATGGAATGAGTTGAGCTAGTGGACACTGCATAGCCTTTTAAAATCTCGTTTTACAAATGCTCAGTGTTGCAGGGACCACTTGTTCACCCACAACAGCTGCTACAGGATTCCCACAACTCATAGTATGAGACATACCAGAAAAAAATATATAGATTTTATCTTTAGGAAGTATATTAGAAAGGCTAGAAAGTTTATTTATACTGCTATGTAAAGCCTATAGACTTGTTTAAACCAACATATGACTGATGGTATATTTTGACTGTTGGTACATACTGTCTCATGATAATCATGAACTAGAGATAGTCAAAGCCTAAAACAAGGACTGTGCTGCATCTATGTTATAAAACAAGACAAAGAACTGATACGGCCCATGATCGAAATGAGGAAGTCAGATTAAGCATCTCATGCATATAAATTACAACAAAATTAAGTGCTAAATCCTACAGCAACCTGATGGAAACATAACAATTACTCTTAACTGTGGTATGACCGGTGGATATATGTAATGAGTAGAATAAATAATACATTTCCTGTATTATAAATATTAGTGCTATTCAGGGGCCCGTTAATAAAGAAAATAGTCAGTAGCTAATACCTCACAAAATTAGCTCCTCCATCTGTATCACTGGTAAATTCCATACCAACCTCCCTGACTTCATATTTGATTCAATGCATCTTCAAGTACTTAAGGTAGTAAAGGTGTAATAGTATTCAATATTAAAAATCCCTAGTTGCCATATCTTCAGTTTCTGAAAATGCCTAGAATTACCAGAAATCAGATGTGTTGAGTAGGCCTTCTTCTAATTTCTAAGCCTTGCCAGATCTGAGAATATGGACAGCCTCTGCCTATCTCAACTGCCAGATGTTCACGAAACCCCTCTCATTTCCCAACCTGAACAAAATGTGTTGAGGCAACGAGGCGGCAGTGCCGCCATCTGTCCGTCTGTCCCGTAGCTCTCCATACTATGGGATTACTCCAGTGAGCCGGTGTATGTCGACTCCCACAAGAGGGCATTTGAGAGCAAGCTTTGACATAACACAGAGATAAAAGCTTTTCCTTGTCTTCCCCTTTATTTGACCAGCGTGCTGAGAGTACAGGAAACTCGAGGCACCAGCTGCCAAAGCTCCCAGAGCTAAGGCACTTCTGATTTTAACAACAGAGACTTCACACGGTAGCAGTAGCTGCAGGCAAGTCCCTGCTACTCCCAGGACGCTTGGGTTGTTCTTGCGTTACTGCTGGCTTGCTGGCTTCCTCCATCGAGCGAGAGCGGCCCTCGCACCCAGGCCTGCCCAGGCTGCACGGCGGCGGCACTGCCGTAGCTCGCGGTGGAGGAAAGAGTCCCTCCAGCTTGGTGGGGCTCCCCTCCCGCTGCCTGCAGCAGCTGGGGCCGCTCAAACAGGCAACTTTGTCCTTCCCATCTAGCACAGCCTTTCTAACACACCCTGTGTTCATGGGACATGCACAAACACCCCCAGGAGTTACTGCATCCGTCACAGCGCTAGCACACTGCAAGACAAGCAAACGTCTAGGCCTAATACAGCTTTTGAACAGGTTTTCGGATGCCGAAGCTAGACTTAGTTTAGAAATGCCATTTAACAGAGTAGGTAAACCAAAATGCATTTGAAAAAATAAAAAAAAAAAAAGAAAAAGACCATCTCTATACACTTACAGGACTTTTCCAAATTTCATTTCCTTCATGAAGTCTCCTCAGAGGACTTGGAGACATGGTCCACGGGGAGTCCCCAGATCAGCTGAGGAGCCTTCTAACTTGTGCTTTGTCAGAGCTAACTGTTGTAGCCCAGGAAATAGGGCTTTGGCCGTTACCCGCAGGAGGCCGCAGGCTGGGCGCTGCCATGGCCGTGCAGGGGCTCAGGGCTGGCCGCGGCCTGAGCTGGGCTGCGCTGGGCTGAGCGCCTGCGCCGCGGCCCAGGGCCTGCTGCCTGCCCTGCTCCAGCTCCAGCTCCAGCCCCAGCCCCAGCCCCAGCCCCAGCCCCAGCCCCAGCTCCAGCCCCAGCCCCAGCCCCAGCTCCAGCCCCAGCTCCAGATGCAGCTCCAGATGCAGCTCCAGCCCCAGCTCCAGCCCCAGCTCCAGCTCCAGCTCCAGCTCCAGCTCCAGCTCCAGCTCCAGCCCCAGCTCTGGGCTGGGCCCCTCTGGGGAGGGGGTGACCTCTGGGGAGGTTGTTTGCTGGCAGTCCCTGCCTGGCAAACAATAGCCCTTTGTGTGCGTGGGGTGGGGGCGGGGCGGCTGCCACACTGCCCGAGGGGGAGGTGGGCTGCGGTGGGGGAGATGTATAAAGAGAAACCCCAGCGCACCCCAAGACTGAGGAGGAAGAAACCTTCACTGTGAACATCCTATTCCTCTTGAGAAAGCCTGCAGGATGCAGGTGACTGATGCATAAACACCCACTACTTCCTCAGAAGTTTGAAACTATTGACCCTCGGAGGGACAGGACCATTGGCAGGGTAAGCATAACACCAGGAAAAAGAGGTAGACATTAGTAAACTCTCTTGTATAACAACTTTGACTATATTGTTAATGGGGCTTTTCTGTATTAATTACATAATATGAATTACTTGGCTGCTTAAACAATAACTAGACTAATAATAAATTCTTGTATGTATGTATGGTATGTTTCCTTTTGCATTTAAAAAGATTTTGAGTGTAACAGTCATTTTGGCAAAATCCTCCAGGGATGTTTATACCAGAAGTATGTGGAACACAAATAGTACCATAGCTGAACGGTCAAACAAAATTCAACCAGCTGCATGATACTGAAGTCTTAAGTAAATCCTATATCAAATCAAAATATTACTAGATATCATTCTTTTATCATTGTTTCTTTTTCTTGGAAGATACAAGCTCAAATATTCAGTATTTGGCATCAGCAACTTTTTTTTTTTTTCTTGAGAGGATGAAGCAGTTGTTGCAAGGCCTGTAGAGAGTGAACTTGATATCCACAGTGCTTGTGCATATACTCTCCAAAGAGCATGAGCACAGATGAAAGTATTCAATATAATTAGCCAGACCCTTTTCCCCTATTCCAGTTTGGCCATTTTTTGTCAGATCAAGTCAATCACTGCACTAGCTGATTTATTTCCCTGTGGGAGCTCTCCTGTTTCAGAAAAAAGCCAATATGAAGTGAGATCAATAGCGCACGAATTGTGAAAACCCCCTCACACAGAGGAAAAAAGGCAGAAAATGGAGCTTTTAAAAATGTAGTATTATCCGGTCATATGAACACTTCTATGACTTCAACTTGGGCCTCAAGGTATCCATTAAAATCTGCCCATAAGTCACTGGTACTCCATTTTTTTGTTGACAGAGCCTGACTCCTTTCTGTCTTGAAATGGCTTATCTGGAAACAGAACTTCAAGGAAAAGACATATGCTTGGCAAAATGTTTGCCCCAGTGTGACTCTGGGATAAAGTATTCCTCCTAAGGAGAACATACCCTGCTCCAGGCTGCTCTGGTGAGACCCACAATTCAGTTTATACTTTCAGATTCTGTAATGTGGATCCCATCATATCCCAACGGAGGATAGCTGTATTTTCAACGGAACAGCTTTTCCTGCAGTCCTTAATTAAAACTGGCTTTTGGGGGCCTACTACAGATTTTTCCATTTTGATCCCTGCAATATATCAGTAAGAATTTTTTAAAGTTCATTCTTTTAAAAGTCTATTAAAGATGTTCCTGTTAATATGAACAAATACGTGGTGATCACCTCCATTATTTTCATCATTAACACAAAATAGACATGCACTATATAAGCTTATGACAGTAAAGCCAGATATCAAAGAAAAAATAAAAGGAGAATACAATCTTATAGAAAATGGAGCACATCTCAGTTTTGCAAAACTGAACAATATTAGAATATGTTGGCAGGAATTAAGCAAGATCACAGACATCTGTGGGAATTGTAACTATATCACTTTCACAGATTCTAAATTTCTGTGTATCATCTCACATTACGTATGTCCCATCTACCTCTTTGTAACCAATGACAAAACACATATGAACTGCTCCCAAACCAGCTATCATCACTGGTGTTACTATCAGTCTGAAATGCTTTATTTTCTTCTAACTTAATTTTGCCTCCTACTCTTACCGCTCTACCCACTTCTTCCACACCTTCAATTCCTCCACATCTCTTTCATTTTTTCCTCCTTCTCCATTGGTCACCACAGATTTTGAGCTCTCTGTACATACCCGTTGAGTTCTTACATAATGCCTACTAACCTTATATAGTTTCTGAGACTGCCCAGCAAATGATGAAGAAGAATTTTTGCTGCTACTGCTTGTCTTCTTGTTACCTCTCACGACTAAGGCTATTCAATTTGCCTCTCTGGAACAGCAACTTAAAGTCAGTATGCTCCAGTCCCGGACATCACAGCATATTAATTGTTGAGATGACATATTTTTGAGACAGTTTTATTGATTTCCCCATGAAGCCTTTAGCTACTTGTAGCATAGAGTATTGTCATGAAGATTTGCTCCTGATGCAAGAACAATTTTCTTAAATCTGTTAGCCACACAGCTAATTGTGCAATTTGCAAGCTATTTATCATCAGCATGTGCTGGCATCTTTTTGGAAGAGAATAAAGTGTCCCGTTGCTAAAATTGTATTCTCATTTCTATCTGAATCCCAAAAAAGCATGGTTGTGATATGATCCTCTGAAGATGAATATCAGCTACAACTATCATTGTTCACCTGGAAAACTTTGAAATGATATTTTTCAAAAACTAGATATTTTCTGAACATTTTTTTCTAGGCAACATACAATTTTGTTTTCCATGAGTTAATCAAATAGAATACACACTACTTTCAGTTTTCATCATATGAGTAAGGAAATTAAAGCAGATTATCAATAGAACACTGAAATGAGCTGAATTTATTTTTATCAACACTATGCAATCAGGAAGACTTTATTTCTTTTAATTTCAGAAAAGGAAACAAAAATTTTAACTCTTTAGTGTCTTATCCAGATTTAAAAGGAGTCTTACCAGTGAATCCTGGAGGACAAACACAACTGTAGTCTGCAACCAGGTCTAAACAAGTTGAATTGCTTTTACAGAAGCCATAAATGCACTCATCAAAGTTGATTTCACAGTTCAGACCTTCAAATCCTTGGTTGGAAAAAACAGAGCGCTCTGTATTATTCAGTTACACCTGTACCTTCTTTTCTATAGCATTTGGTTGGGTCTTTTTTTTTTAAATAAGAATTTGTTATCAATTTACTCCTGTAAGAAACTTATCTAGAAGTCTTACCTTTCTAAAAGATTTTTCTAGTCTATCAATAAAAAGCTACATCTGACCATCAAATATATTTTTAAAAGAGCTAATAATTGAAAGAACAAATTTAAGATTCAGTATTTACACCAAACAAGTTGAACCTTGTGTTCAGCAGAGAATATGCATCTATCTAGCTAAGAATCTATGTATCTTCTGCCAATGTATACATTTTGAGAAAATTACAGAAGAACATAAGTCGTGCTTGGATTTATCCATCTGATTATAGTTTTAAAAATAAACTCTCAAATAGTTACTTCTCCACTTTTTCTCTATTTGTTTCTCACATAAAAGTGATTTTTAGTCAACTAAGAAGTACAAATGATTTCTTATACTTGAGATTGCTGAAGAATGTCCACTCCAGTATCTGACATTTTATGCTCTTGTAAACGTATTCTAATTCATGGTCACGCTACAAAATGACTATCATTAGCGCTGTCACAGGCCATGGCTTCAGGAAGACCATGACTAATGTTAAGCTATCAGCACCCTCAGTGCAAGGCATATTCTGATAATTTCTCAAACTGACCATGGAACCAATTTCCACTAGTCCCCAAGTCATAAAACTTTGGAATTACCCTGAGTTTATTAATAATGTATATAGTAACAGTTCTCATTTGCAATCAGAGTTTAATCAGACCCATGTCTCACTGGTAACAAGTAAGCCACAAAATTATCAACGTGGATGCCAAGATTTATTTTTCTAGCTCACATGGTATAAGTCAGTCAAGCAGAGTAAACAGCAGAATGATCTTTTCCAAGCTTAATTTTCAACTGCCTTCCAATACTTGTTTTGGCTTTTAATTTAAACTAACTAATGATGGAGGCTGTACTTACGAGAGTTATTTGTAGCAATTTCCTCTGTAATGATGACTTTCTGAAGATATCATAATCATTAGAATGCTTGTACTGATATATAATATATGAAATAGTATAAGCTACGAAATCAACACACCATCAGTCCATACATACAAAATAGTATTGTTTAAGATTAAAACAAGGAAGTATAAGGACACTTAAAATGCAGAAAAAACTACCAGATTATAAACCACAATCTTGACTTCTTCTTTTTTGCTAAAAACAGTTAAAAGAATCATAAAAATTATTCAGAACCCATGCATGAAAGTATCTCAGAAAGACACTGTAAGTTTAAATCATTTAAAGCACTTCAGCTTTTCCTTGAACTACCTTTTCCTTGAGACCAAGGAAAACTAAGTGCATTCTTCACTCATTCAGACATTGTTAAAATCTTGAATATTTTGTCAGCTAAAAGTAGCACTTACAAATGTATCTTTCTCCATTCTTTATGAGAGTGTTTGCTTTATTGGGTGCCTTGATGGATGAAGATGCAAATGAGACTTCAGAAAGAATAATTTATTTTCTTAGAAAAGAAATTTTAACAATGGCTTTGAAGACTGTCAAGAAGATGTTTCGCAGACTGCAGGCAATTTTGCAAATTGTCACAAATAATAAAAATAAATTATTTTGAACAACTTACCTTCAGGGCAAAAACAAGCATAGCTGTTGACATCATTCTGACAGACAGCACCATTCAAACAGGGAGCTGAGTCACATTCATTCATTTCTATTTCACAATATTGGCCTGAAAAACCTACAAAGAAAACAAGATAAAATCTTTGATTTTCTTTATCTTTATGTGTGCTATTAACATGATTTTTTTTTCCAAGTGCTCTTTTGTAATTAAAACTAAGACACAGTAAAATAGAGATTCCACTGCAGGCGGAAACTGGAAGTCAGAATTCCTGTATTTTATTAATAAAAAAATAAATTTCACACATTTCTTATTCAATACTAAAAATACATATCTTTATTCCTGGAATAGTAACAATAGCACCATTTTCAATGATATTGCAAAGGTTTCATTGATACTAGAAATAGACTCAGTTCACTTCGCCTTAAGAACATACTGCAGTTTGACACCCAGAAACTGGGAAGGCATTCATGGCTGTATGCAAATAATATATCTATTTTCAAGCATTCTGCTTGTATTAAACCCACTTTAATATTTTTATGATACCTTTTGTGAATGCTGCTATGGTAATTTAAAAGACAGTTCATCAATTATATCTGTTCCATTGTCTGGTGCTTTCAACTGTGGAGAGGAGGAGTAAAAAATTGCAGAGTCTGCATGAGGCATAACAAATATATACAATACAACATGTCAGATCTTCACCATGTATAAATTATGTAGCTTAAGTAAAATACATGAAGATGATGTATGTTGTTAAAAGAAGGAAAATAGACATAATTAAACAAAAATCCAAAGATAAACCTATAAGAGGAATAAGCATCTTGATTTTCTCAGTTTTTAGATGTACTTTGATATATAACCTTATTCTACATTCATTCCAAATATTGCTAATTATCTTATGTACTGTTAGCACCTTCCGTTGAAGAGTGCCACTCAATAATTAAGTTGCAACTCCTGCTCAAGGCATTATTTTTAAAGCATTACATAAATAATGGGTAGAACTAGATTAGTAATCTATGCAGACCTCAAAAGCTTTTATAGATATATATATAAATATATATAATTTTTACATTGAATTCTGCAGCTAATTTTTAACATATGATTGATATAAACTTATTGACTACAAGCAAGCTATTTCACAGTTTGATGAGCAGAAGAAAATAAATTATGTCTTCTTTGTAACTAAAATAAAAAAAAATAATTTTCATGTATAAAATGAAAGTGTTCCTATCTAAACTTTTTTCTTCTTTTCTTCTATTCAGTTTCTTGACATACACCTTGGAGTAATTATTCAAACAGGGAAAAAGCATTTTTTTAATATTAGATTCTCAGGACATGAATTGTGAAAGATGTATAATGAAGGCATGCCTCGCACCTCTAAACAGACGTATATTTATGAAAAGCAAAAATTGACCAATTTCTATATTTTCTGTAAAAATTATTTTAAAACTAGCAAATAAAACTAAATCCATAAATTAAAACAATTCTATATGTTAGGAAAGACAAATGATTTTATGTCTTTCCTTTGTATTTTTATGTCAGTTTTTAATGTCCCTAGAACCTTATCTCATTTAGAAAACAAATTCAAAAGCCTTCAGAATCATGATGAAATGTCAGTCTATGATGTATTTGTGAATACCAGAAAATGTAATTTGTATTGAGTTGTTGTTGATAGTGGTGTCAGCAAAATAACAACAAATACAGATAAATAATGGAGTGTCCCAGTGTGATCAGTCTGTGAATTCTTTTCTCTCTTTCTTACAGAATTTATTTATGAATTATAATATAAGATTGGGGGGTGACATAAGGTACACAGCACAGCCTGCACAGAATACAAGCAAAGAGAGATATCAGACATGCTTCTGAAGAATCAAGTTTTCTATTTGTTCTTACACTGAATACACACAAGCTTTTTTAGAAGGTACCATACAATTACTACTATTTAAATTATTATCATTTTCATTGCATTAAATTAGAGATCTCCAAAACTGTAGTGCTAGGTATCATATATTTCCCCTGATGCTACCTATCTATCAAAGAGCATGTACATAATCTGTCTGGAATTGTTCATATGTTCATTGAAGGATCCAAAGCATGCAGATTAATGTCAGGTAAACTTTAATTGCTATGTTACTTTCACAGATGGTAAAATTTGCCAGCATTGCTAGACATACTGATATATTTGGAAATATCACTGTTACTTTTTGAGAGGATACCTTATTAAATATTTAGAATGATCTTCTTTATCCAGGGAATAGATTTTTGGTTAAGAGCATATTATTTTTCCCAAATACTTTATTCACAAAGTTAAAATGAAACTTTTTTTCCACTTGCAGTTGTAAGAAAAAGAAGGAAAAAATGTTATAAAATCATTATTATATATTCCACTACAGAATGATGAGCAATTGGATGCACATTGGGGCATTGTTATGGTTGAACCAGGGAATTCCACATTATCCCTTTCAGGTTATTTTTTTCATCATTCTATTGCCCTGTGAACTGGTCTCAGTAGCCTAGGACATCCCCTGTAGTACAATGAGCTTTATTTTCCCACCATTTTAGTATTTGATTGCAGACTTCATTCTGAAAAAAGTGGAAGTATCATAGTATTATTATACAACAATCAAATGCTGAACTAAATTTGTCGAAGTTAGCTTTCACTTTACTAATCAAGTTCACTCATTAATCTGTTATGTATATTCATACCTATCTTTACTGATAGGTGCATTGGACTTTATATAGTATTATATTTAAAATATAGCCTTTAAGCCCATATTTAGGATCAAAAGTAAATTAAGATCTGAAATATCTGGATGCAACTTTGCTCCCATGAAGAGTTACAGCATGGGAGCAAGCTTAAGGTTGTGTTAACCCTTCATTCAGGCTCAAATACACATCCACGTCCAGTTCATTTCAGTGGAATGCGGGCAAGTTTTCTCACACACAGCCCACCCTAAATGCATTGTTGCAATATCAATATTGGCATCCTGGTTACCTTTTCTGAAGAGTGAAAAGTTTACAGCAAGATAGTATGTGATATGGACTGCCAAGCTACATGGGCCACCAGTGTAGATACTTGCAACATGGACCGTGAAAAATATGCAACATTCCAGCATGAGCAATGCTGCTTGTTCACTTAGAGAGTCCTGTGACTGTAAAGACAAAACCCTACCCGTGACGCCACCTACACAACCACAAACTGACATACAAGATACATCTGTTCCCACCCTAGTCTCTTTCTTAGACCATCAGGATCATGAAGTACACCACTTGGGATCAGATGCCCTTTACTCTCACCTTTCAGCTCCCTGTACTTGATTTTGATAGACCTAAGGTCTCCCTTGGCAGTACTGTTGCCACAACAGGGATGCAAAATGGATGAGCAGCAAGGATAGTTATAAGTATGAAGGCCAGGCAAGCCGTGATAGCCTCTGCATCGTCTTGAATTAAAGCCCTCGATAAGCAAAAAAAAAAAAAACCCAAGACAGCAAATCTGATTGGCAGATGTGTCTGTCCTGCAGAAGGTAGTCTCCACAACTAACACCCACCACTTTTTCTTAGTGTCAACACAAGGACTAGGGTCAGCTGGCCCAAAGAACTTATACCTTCTCACCTATTACCAGGGCCCTATATCAAAGGATAGCCTTCTTCCTTTTGCTAGAAGTCATAAATCTCCATCCTCCTCCATAGTGGAGTATCCAACCTGTATTGATCCGAGTGTAGCCTCTGCCAGTCCTTTACTCCCTGTAACACGAGCTCTGGCCTCTGCAAAGCTGTTGATCTTCTAAATTTCCTCTTTAATAGGCCATAGTCTGCTCACGTCCTTCGTCAGCTCCTTCCTTGGTCAGCTCAGTGCCTCCACCACAGCGCCCTTCCCTAGGCAAGGCTGCTGCTGTGCTCCAGCCTCCAGTCTCGGAGAGCAGTATCATATACTCCTGGCAGCACCTGCTCTAACTTGCTCTTTAAAATGCCTAGTTATGAAGATGACAGCAAGTTGAAGCAATTGTGGTAGTTCATCATTCACTGGCAGTTCTGTTGTGTTCCTCAGAAAATTACTGTGCAGATTCGGTGTGCTAGCTGTCGCTATGTGTTGTGGCACTGGGCTTGTCACCACTGCCCATACTTGATTCATGAAGAAAATAACTCAAAGATTTACCAAGATGATCCCGGATAAAGTTTTGTTGGGAACAGGGTCCACTATCCCTATATAACAGTAGCCTCTGTTTTCACTATTCCTACAGCTTTTCTTTAAGTTATGCTTCCTTACCTCAGTAAACCCTTCTGTCTTATTCTCAGGGCATGTGAAGGACAATTGATTTCCCTTCTCTTTGTAGCTTTTTACATATCTTGACTTTTTAAAATATTATGACTGAGGTTTCCCATCAGTCTTCTATCTACAGCTTAAGAAAAAAAGAAATAAACATCTCCTCCTGCATTTCCTCATAGATCTTCCTCATTAGATCTCTAATGGGTCAGGCTCCCATCTTTTCTATTCCTGTACTCTCGTATAATATACAGCATTCCAACTCAGGCCGTGACGTAGAGTGTGTACTTATATATTACACTTCTCAGAACAATATTTGAGGTTTTTTTGTAGCTATGTGATGTTTATGAATCATGTCCAGCTCAAATCACCCCATGGCTCCCAAATCCCCCCCTGCAGAACTACAAACTAAATAGTTGTTTCAGATTTTTAATTGTGCAGTTTATTCCTTCATAAGTATAGTCTTTGCGTTTATTTTTATTTTTAGAAGATTAATGTGATCCTTCATGAAATTATATAACTCATAAAAGAAAAAAAAAGTATTACAAATTCTCTGTAACTGCTTGAAAGAACCCATCAAATGCTGACATTCTCTTGTGAAGCATTTTTTCTATAACTGTATAATATTGCTGACTGATGCTATTTTGAGATCTTCCAAAATACAGGTCATTTTTTGCTGAACTGAGGCCTTGCCAGTCATTGTCTAATTTATGATTGCATGGTTTATTATTTCTAAGCGTTGTGTTTTGAATATTCCATACTGACCTACTTTTTATTTCAGTCCATTTCTCTCATTTTTCATAACAACTTTGTATTTTGCCAAGAATAGAGCTTTGAAAAGCACAAGCTTAAACCCATTTAAACTGCTAAAATTAGGTATCACATCTGACACTGTTAAAATGTTTGATGATCTAATTGCCAAGACATGTATCATACTAACACTTGACTATTGTAGGGGAATGAGCAATGAAAGAAAGACAAAACAACCAAATATCCCAATTCATTCATAACCACAAGTGATTTTAAATGTAAGCACTGATATTAGGAAGCGGATGTTTTCAAATCACTTCTAATAATGATCATTACCTGTGAACAGACAGAGCAGTCAACACATGAGCAACAGTTCCAGTTTCCACAAAGCTGAAGAGTCCACGGCTCCTTAGGATGACACGCCACGAACAGGTCTGTTAATGTCAACAGTAGCAACTCTGAAATTTTATTTTCTTTCCTGAAGATCCTGTACTTTTCAAAATGATGTAGCTACAGATGAGCTTGCATATGTTCCCAGCAGGGATAATTTGGCAACTGAGCTACATTCTATTCAAAAAGTCTGATTATGCATTTGAGCTAACTTTAAACTTACTAAGCCTGATACAGATGGCACACAGCATAGCTAGAGCAGCTCACTCCTCTTTATGGGATATCTGCTTATATGGCGCACCGAAACAAGTGGTGCAAACCAGGCTGAGCTCTGTGCTGTGCTAAGAGTTTGCAATTAACTGAGATTAAAGGTGTCCTGATCTCACAGGCAGAGTCACTTTTACTTCCAAGGCTAGTGCTACCCAGTCTGACTCTCCTCCACTTTGAAATGCATAAGAGGCAGCTTGCCTCGTCTGATTCGTGTCAGCTGATAAGCTCATGTCAAGAGAAACTACTACATTTAACCACAATGTACTTAAATATAACCATTCCACAGGTTATCTAAATGCAGAATTGCATTTTTGTTTATTCATTATCATTTTATTATCAGAACAGTACTTTGGGACCAATTTTACAGCCGGTGTGTAAATAAAAACTCTCACATAAGCTGATAGCTGATAGCAATTTTATTTGTTCAGTGACTGGAACATGCTCAAGTACTTATCCTGTACACTTTATATTCTACACAATAAGAACAGTGCCTGGAAAAAATCTCAAAAAAAAAATACTGAGATTAGAATCAACTCACAGGACACCAGGAGGGTTCTGTGGTTTCAAATTTGCAATGGAAACATGACACAATGAATTGAGATTGGCATCCATTCCATATGACCTGATTTCCAAATGAGTGAAGACATGTAAACTGATTCTTCATAGTTTAAACAGAAACAAGCATTTACCCATGTATTATGAAGTTAAATATTATGAAAATGAAAAGCTAAGGGTCAAAACTGATTACTAAAAATCCTTAGTTAATGAATTCTAGTGCACTAAATAGTGGAATTATCATGTGTTTAGCTGTTCTTTAATTAATATAGAATTACTTCTTTAATTCATTATAAACTGGGAGCTTTAAAGAACGTATCAGATTCCCAGGGAAATTATTTTTTGTTTATCTTTCACAAGACTCATCAAAATTTCCTAATTTAAAAGTCCAAAACAGTAAAATTGGAGGCACATGCATTAAAATGGTGATATGCCAAAATTTTTTATTAGAAATTTTGCTACAACATCAGAATGGCATTGCAGAAACTGCAAAACTCTAAGACCAGAGCCTTTCTCAGAGTAACAATGACAGAAATGTGTCTGTCATAAGCAGCAAATATGTAACTTCAGTGCCTTGTTATCTGTATCTGACTGCTTTGCAGTTGCGGAGTCATTCAGGAGGAGTTCAACGAAGATTACTCCCACCAGCTTCAGATGGTAGGATAAATGTTCAAAAAGTTAGATTGCTAAAGGCAGGTGAGAGTCCTCCATTCACTCCTTCTATAGATATACTGCTTTCTGAAGAGCTATATTTCAAAAATATTTTCTCATGAGACTGATAGAAAACAGAGACCTAATACCTGATTTCTCAAGCTCTTCTTTCTCTAGGATGTGTTATATTTATTGATAGGTAGAACAAAGCATTATTTCTCTGCCAAGCTTATATTTAGTATCTTTTGTGTTTCCTTGTGCATTTTCTATGAATTTGGCCTATGAAGTTTAGTTATTTTCTGTGTGGTAGGCTTGAAACGAGGAGAAATAAAGATTTTGCCATTTAGTCTCTTAAATTGGAATATTATGAATTATTAACTATGAACTATTTTTGCAGCAACTTCTTGCTGCTTTGCTGTCCTGCTAAGAGGAAGTTAAGAATTTCTTGATGTTATGGAGCAAAAAAGGAGAGATGGGAGACAGAACTGTAATAAATTAATTCTGATAATTTCTCGTCTTCCACAGTAGCAGCAATTGTTTTTTAGCCTAAGTTCAACAAAGAGAGGTCCCCCAATTAAAAGAAAAAGAAATATATATATACCTATTGGAAGTACTTGAGAAAAGAATAAAAAATAAAAAGAATGGAAGCTCACACCTACCTTCTACCTTATGGCATTATTTCTCAGAATAGAGAGAGATGAATTTTTTCAAACTAACAAGAGACCCTCAAAAATCACAGAGGGTAAAAATCTCACTTTCTGAGAAGCCATGTTTTGGAAATGAATTTTGGTAAACTGTAATTGACAATTTTCATTCCTGCTAAGGTATTCTGTACTATCACTTCCATATAGTTCATAAAAGTCAGCAGATCTCAGTTTGCCACCGAAGATGAGGCAGCTAAGATCTCTTGTTAGTCTTCTGTAAAGAAAGATAAGAGAGAAGACAATATCCTTCCCTCAAAATGGAGAAAATACCAAAGATAAAGGAACAATTAAAAATATTAGTTGGAGAAGCAAAATGAGATTTTCTCAGAAATGCAATATGAAGATTGACATGTTTGGAATATCCTCCTAGTGTAAGTGGACAATGGCTTGGAATGAATATGAACATTGGACAGACTCTCTAAATTTACAGCAAAAGAAGTCAGTATGGTATTTGTTTTATTTACAGAATGATACTTTCATATTTCTAAGAATTTAGAGAAGCACCAGAGAAATTAAACTGAAATACGGAACAAATTTAAAAGATTTTCCTTAAGGAAGATAAAGTATGCTTGTAATTTATGTACATATTGTTTTATATTATAATCAGGTTGAAATCATGGCAGAAGCTACACATAAAAAAATAATAAAAATAGGAACCTACAATTAGGAATGAAATAGACAATATAGCCAGACTTTCCTCAGAGGGGAGGAAGACTTAGGAGAAGAAGGGAAAAGAGCTTGACGGTGTAGTTAGTTAGGAAAAGAAAATTTAGTAAGACATGAAGTGGAAATCCCATAATTTTATAAAATGTCTCTATATACTTGGATTAGACAAGTACTCAGAAAGGGAAGAAATAGAAAAAAATACTGCATCATTAAAGGAACAGAATCAATAAACTAGAAGAGCTATTCTAGTTTTAATTTTTGAGCTATAGAGAATATAAACTGAAGTGGGTCTGCTCATGTTTCTAATTTCTCAGGAAAATATATATTTTTTATATATATATACTGCATTAATAATGTCTGTTTTTAACAATGTTCCCAGGCTGATGGGAGCCAACAATCTTCAGCCCTTCTCAGTTCGATGATGAGGTCAACATACTGTGTAGTTGTGTGTAGTTTTACATTTATAGAAGTGTACTTTTTCAACCCTGTGAAGAATATTAGGATGGATTTGTGACATGAAAAGAAGTAGAGTTGTACTGATCACATCAACTCTGAAGAGTTAAAAGTCCTTTTCCACACACTATTAATTACATTCTCAGACCTTACCTTTCATGAAATAAAAGTATGCCAAATCAAAGAAAAAAATCTTCATTAGCATTCTTAATTTGGGCTGGGAGAGCAAAGATGAAGAGGGATGGATGTTAGTCATTGTTATCCCTGGAAACACCAGCTGGTGCTGCACGTGATCCTGCAGCCTCCCAGATTATCCTCCCAGATTATTTGCATTTCTTTCTGTTAATCTTTGTATTGCTACACTCTTAAAGTAAACAAAATTATATGGCATAGGATAACAGTTTATGAATTCACTACCTTATAGATATTAGGGGAAGCAACAGGTTTGCTATATATATATAGATCATGGTACTTCAGCAATATACAGAATCATCAGATAGCTCACTTTGCTAAAAATGACCCACATGAAAAAAAAGAGTGATTCCGTCCTTACTTATGCCACCGTAAATCAGAGCAACTCTGCTGATATTCAATGCAGTTTCCTAATACTGCTGTAAAACTGGTGGATGTGGTATTAAACCAAACCCTACGTTTCTTCAGACAGCCCAGTATTTCTAAGCCAAACACACACTGTTCCAAAAAATCAAGGGTTTACTAATAGTTTCCTTCTTATAAGGTTTTAAAACTGTCCTACTGTCCTTGAAACTTACCAAAAAATAATAAGAGCATTAGGCTTTCATAGTGTGTTAAATAGCTAATTTGGTCATCTCATCATATATCTAATACCTAAAAAAATGTTTTAAATACAAGAAAACTTATTTTAAGTCAGAAGATTTCTCAGTAGTAGCACAGCATATTACTTCTTCAGGAAAAAGAACCCCACAAAACATATTACTTTTTTCCTTTCCCTACATGTCTACAATTCCAGGCCACTGTCTCACAGGCTTGAATCCCATTTCCACAAAATTATAATAGTTAACTCCACAGAAGCTGAGCCTATTGCTGTCTATTCTTGTATCAGTAGTGTAATTTTACCCTAACATCAAATGAGAAAGACTCAAACCTCTTCCTCCTGAGCAGCACAAAACACTGTCTTTCTAAGGCAAGGGATCTGAGAGCTTGACCACTCACAGAGCAGAAAAGTTGATTTTTTTCAGGAGAGGATTAGGAAAAAAAAGTGGAGCAGGAGAGTTTCTTTCCTTGTCTTTCCTTGTTTCCTCTCCACCAAGGAGGAGCTGGTTATAAGTTGGGAGGCACCAGGAAAATGCTCCCACTAACCTGCCTGTTGCCTTCCAAGTCCCGAGGTTTTCAGAACTGTACCTGGGCTACTGGCCAGCAGAGACATGCCAAACTGTCAGGGAAATCTGAAGAAAGAATGTAGTAAAAGAGATGACAATCATGAAATGTTGAAGGAAAGTAGAAGCAAGATTGAATTTTTACTTTCTCCCACACCTGGTCCTTCCAGTTATCTATTTCAGTTAGCCTCCTCATTAGCTTCTGCTCTACTTCTTTGTCTTACTAAGCTGCTACTTTTACATCAGCTGTTCAGTAGCTTTTTGTCTCTAACCTCCCTTTTAATCCTTCTTTAAATGTAGCTAAAAATGTGGTTAATAACTGAAGTCTATGATAATAACAATTTTCCTCAATAGTCTATCTTGTAGTGAAGAATGAATAGATGGAAATAATTTTGCAGGAATACATCACTATGTAAAAATTCAGCTTGCTTTCAGGTAGAAATATTGTATATCTGAAATGGTTTTATGGATTATGTTAGGCTTTGTGATTAAAGGCTGGTCTCCACACACATGAAGGACCCCCAGGTGCACTGCCAGGCAGGGGAGCCCCAGTAACCCAGATGGAGACATGAGCCCTGACTGGACACCAGGGCTGTCCCAGGGGAACACCAGCTCCATGGCTGGGGCACTGTCACCATGATTCAAGGCAGCGGCTGAGCGGGTCACTGCCTCAGGCTATGAGATTCACTATGGGATGAAGGGGAAGAGGATTTGGGGATTGCACAAGACTTATTTTGGGATGTTTAAGGGAGGAATCAAAAGTGGGAAAGAGGAACCAAGGTAATTTGGGGAGAAACAAAGGGATAAAAAGAGTTGGTCGTGTGTAACTGGGGCTGGTCAGGATGCCTGTCTGGCTGTGCCCTGCGACTGATCAGCGCAGTCTGTCCTGTATTCTTATTAAAGTTCACTTCTAACTATCTTCCTGGGTGAGGGGCTCTATATTCTGTGTACATGTGTGTGTCTGGGTGTCTAAGCACCAGCAACTGGCGGGGGACCACGGGTCACAAGGCCTGGGTCTCTGAGGTGCAACAACTGGCGGGAGCACAGTGTGTACGTGGTGTTTGCATGCATACGTTGGTATGTGCGATCACGAGTGAGCTGGTCTATAAGGTGAGTAGGATAGGTGTTGGAGCAGCCATAAATGTGGGCTGGATACAAAAGAGACCAGAGGGTCTGCAATTTGGCTTCTGGAAGGACCAGAAGGCCCAAGTCAGCGACTGAAGACCATGAGATCTGAGGGGAGGCTATTAGTAAGGCCATAGGTCCAGGCTAGCTACCAGAGGGACCCGTTTGCATGTGTGTGTGCAGCTGGGAGACCAGGGGATCCAGGGGCCCACGATAGACTGGCTCTCTAAGGCCAGTTACAGGAAGGATCCATGGTGTGTGTCTGTGAGTGCGTGTCTGTGTGTGTACGTAAGTTCGCGTACCAGCAACTGGAGTGGGGCTGTGGGCCTCGGGGTTTGTATACCCAGGGGTCAGCAACTCGGCAGACCGGGGATCCAAAGGCCAGCTACTGGGTGGGCTGAGTGTCTAAGCCCAGCTGCTGGGGGGATGCGCATTTAATACGTTTATGTAAATATATTTTCTGCCAACTGGCTTTCATTCTGATGAGCCAGAGAGGGGAACAGGATAGCCACTGGTGCTGTTTGTTTCTGCGTAAGCGCTGTGTTTTCTGTCTGTGCTGAATTGTGTGGCCAGCCGTGTGTATACGTACAGTACGTGTGCTGGTGTGGTTGCCTACCGGGAATGCATGCTCAGCCTCGCTGCTGGCTGGACCAGGGGATGCAGAGCTGTGCAGCTCCCCTCTGTCGGGCAACTGGACTCAGCAACTAACAGATTAGACGTGTGTACTTCGAAAACAGCAATTTGTTCTAAACTTCAGCACTTTTTGACAAGCCATAAATACAGACATTAGACTATCTTACTGTTTAATATAGAAAAAAGGAGCCAGAAATTCAGTTTGTCCAATCTATAAAACAACAAAAATTTGAAACTGGCTTTCACTGTGGAAAACTGAGGCAGAGCTAACCCACTTACTCCTAACTTATGTATGCCGAATGAAGACAAAACGAAAGTTGATTTGTAGTCGGATTACTTGACTTTAGTTATTCAAATGTAATTTTCGTTGCTGCAGTAATCCTAGGTTTATTCCTGCAATTTAAAGGAGACTTTTTGATGTTTTCACATGAGTTATGAAACAGAATTTACCAAACCTCATGTATTCTAAGTATCACAGGTACCAATGGCACTGGCGGTAAGTAGCAGGTCTTTATTGGTTCATAGGCACAAGTGGATGTGCCTGCTCTCCCTCTGCATGCATCCTACTCGCACAAACGCTTGCCTTTCCCCCATGCGAGGACCTCAAACCTTTGTCCTCCACCCTCTTATCGTATACGATCCTTTTGGCAGCCCCAACTGTATGCTATCCGAACGAGGAAAAAATCTTATTCCTTCATCCATCCAAGCCCTCTCTCCATCAGCCAGTGTTAAGTACCAGCAAAGAGACACCTACCTCATAAGTAAATGTTTCCACACAATCCAGTGAAGACACCTATCCCATAAGTAAATATTCCCATGCAGTCAAGAGTATAATTATGGTAATCTCTTATGTGATAACATAAAAATATAATCTATGGTTTAACTCACAATACTTCAAAGAAAATGTAATGATAACACTGTAATTCAGAGTTTGATCAAAAGACAGTGGTCTTGTATTACTATAAAAAGTAGGTAAATAAATTAATATCTGTATCAACATTTTGACATTGCCTTCACTAAATGGAGAATAAGCCATTATCAAGGTTTATAATAGATGATGCAGCTGTTACATAACATTTTCTCTAATTTGAAAATTTAAGTGTAAAACACCTGAGACATGAATTAAAAAAACTAAAATATCTTATTTCAATTATTGCAAGGAAGGAATTAGTAACTGACAGTTTCTGGGACTGTGGATCGAGGTCTAGAAAAATATAGTGTAATTATTTACTGAGGATTTAGTCTAGTAATTTTTTTTTGCCAACGTACTCTTACATCAAAGTAATTATTTTTGGCTCTCAGGTTTTATAGCTCGTAGCTCTTTATTTGGACTTCATCCTTAAGATGGGGATGAGATCTCTGTTTCCACTAATACTAGCCATAATTTTCTCAGCTAATGGAAAGGCAGAGTAAACCATAAATAGCCAAGAAAAAGGAACAAGATTCACTAGGAAGTAATCTTATGAATGCACAGTTGTTTGCAATAGTCTTTTTTATAAATATGGAATTGCTTAAAAAAGCAAGTCATTTTTACAGGACAGTAGATATTCTGTGAATATATATATGCAGCCAGCTGACATACTCATGTTTTATATGTCAAAATGTAGGCATTATTTTATTTTTTAGGAGACTAATGTTAAGGAATAAATCATAAAAGCAAAAATACTTTCAGTGTGTCATAAATAATCAAAGAAACTATGAGTAAAAAAAATGCAGTTGTTTCCATAGAAAATATGTTTCTAATATTTGATACTTCAGAATTATGATTCCACCTAAAAATAATTCCTTCTCATTCTTACTGGAAAGGCCACCACCATAGCAAAAGTAATCTACATTATGAACCTGGAAAGGAAATGACAGAGAATTCCTGAGCCTTGTACGCATCCTGCTTAACAAGAACTCCCTAGATGCTTAAAACCATCAGATCATATCCTGACCCACTGAAGTCAAAGACTTCTTTGCTTCAAATTTATTCTTAAAATGCCTCTGTTTGTAAAAGAACGAACAATATTTATCTTTTGTATAATGCCATTAGCTTCTACAAAATTACACAAATAAAAATGTAGTCTAGGATAAACTTCACGGGAATTTGAATTTGGACTTTTTGCATCAAAGTAATCGTTTACAAAGTGATGAGACTCTCAGACATATTCCAAGGATGAAGCATGAAACTGAAAAATATTTTGTTATGGTCCTTAAAGTCTCAGCTCATTTAAAATGTCAGACTAAGCTGGTTACTGAAGCAGGTTATATGTGAATCTGCTATAAACAGGTTACCCACTAAAAAACAAGATATATTTTGAAACTGAACTGTCTACGCCTCTAGCATATCTGAACTTTCCTTCTTGGGTTCACATCTTTTTATATCTTGGTTCCAAAGCAAAATCATTACATTATTAAAAGACTGCTTGAGAACAAAGGAATATCAATTCTATCCACAGAAGCGGTTGGGTAGAAAGCCAGAGAAATGGCACGGTATTTTCTGCTTCAAATGCATATTGGCAAAATAAAGGAAGGCACCTATTTAAGGAAAGCACTGCATTAAAAGAAAAAGAAAGCATGCAAAAAAGCCAGAGAAATAGAGAGCCTATCACATGAGAGAGGACTGAGAAAGTTTTTTAGTCTAGCAATATGTAGGCAAATATATACACATATATGCGTGTGTGTGTGTGTAATGTATATATGTATATATGAATATGTTTATCTATGTACATACATGTGTGTGTGTATAATCAGAATTTCCTATATTGCAGCATATATCTTTTGCTTCTTATCCAATCACTCGACCACTTCTGAGAAGACTTGCTCTCCTTCTCCACAACCTCCCATTGGGTAGTTACAGACAGCAATAAGATCTCCCCTCACCCTTTCCGTCTTAAGGATGAATGATCCCAGGTCTCACCTCACAAGGCATGTGCCTGAGCCCCTTAATAATCTTGCTGGCTCTCCACTACATTCACAGTATGTCAATGTCTTTCTTGTACTGGGTAGCCAATATAACAACACAGTAGTGAAGTAAAACTTACTTCCTTGTGCATCAAACTTGCTAAGTTACCTAGAAGTATATTATGATTTCGACTAGATTAAAATGCCTCCAAAATATTATGTGAAGGAAGATTTTAGATTTGCTACTACTAGCTGCTGTATTCTAAGCTATTTATTACATCTTTTCACAAAAGTACTTATCATCTCTCCTGAGCCTCTTAAATCTCCATAAGTGAATTGTGCTGATATGGAGTATTAATGAGAGGATGTAAAATTGCTTACATCACTATTTTCATATGATACTATGACAGCTTCCTATTCATAACATATATCAGTGACCTGGATGTGCATGGAAAATATTTTTCCAAAGATCAGGATTAACTTATGATCGCCTTAGCACTGCATTAAATATTATTCAAAAGAAAAAAGTTTCCTCAAGTGTTAGAACCAACGAGAAACATAGAAAATGGCTATTACCTATTAACTATAATTTTAAACTAAAAATTTTAAACAATACTGTAAACAAAAGTCATCCATAGTATCATGGAGTTGAACTGACTAACGATATTGGAGAATATATGCAGATAATGTATCTCTTGGGTTAAATGTACTGTGCATACTATGAGCAAAAAGAATCTTCAGATTATAAGGGCCTTAAATAGAGGGGAAAGGAGTGAGTGCATAAAATTGGAATGGCAACCTTAACTCTGACTTTTCCTAATTTTGAAATCTTAACCAATCTTTTAATAGAGTTGGTGGATATAACTTATGCACCATAGGCACATTTAGCTATGAACAAGGAAAGAATGAAGTCGCCAGTCAGGCAAAGGATTGCATATGGGCAAACTATTCTGCCTCTACAAAATTCCACTGATCTCCATGGGATGAATTGTTTCACCTGTCCTCAACATGCATACTTAGTTTCTGTTTGAAGTACTAATCTAAAACAAGTAAATGGGATAAATGGAATACTGGAGATTAATCTAGAAGCACTGAAGAACAGAATCATATTTTCCATTGAACGCTGTGGCACTAGATTATTAAACAGACGGTTGGATTTTCTACCTCTGTATCCAGATGATTTGTTTTTACATCTCTGGCTATTCAGGGTGAAGCCATTGCTAACTCCATGGGGATAGGAGAGGAAGCAGAACATCCATAACTTCGCTATCACATCTTCTATGATCTACCCTGGATCCTCATGGGATATCATGTCATGTTTTCATTTTTTAAGCCCTCTGTAATCTAAGCCTAGGACACCAAAATATCAGAAAACTTCAGAAAAAAGAGAACTCGCACATTAATTGTCTACTACAAGGGGTTAGACTTATTTGTACAGGAGATAAAGCTTTCTTGACAGCCAGTTCAAGCCAGCAGAACAAATTTCAATAGGAATTAAGAACCAAGATATAGCACATCTATTCAGTTATTTTAAAAATCTCCATATGATTTGTCCTTGCAGATAAAAATAAAGAAAGACTTATATGTGGCAGATGCTAGTCACACAAACCATAATGTGGGCCTGAATAGAAAACCATGCCTCCTGACAGGATGATTGCATAAAATCAGTGTAAGCTGAGGCTTGCTGAATTTCTTTGTGCTACAGTAGATCTTCCAGGCTTTTCTTTCAATTCACTCTAATTTTCAAATGCCCTGTGAAATTTTTGTTTAAAGATGAGAAGCATCAGAATGGTTTCATCCATTCCTGTTAAGAACAGGTTTTTTTTTTTTTTAATTTATACATTAGTATCTGCCTTTCTGAGAACATGTCATTATGGCAGACAATTTTATAAAGTCACAACAAAACTAAGGATGCATGAACAGCACCCGGGTACCTCCCACTGATGAAAGACTGCAGATGCCAGCAAAAAAAGCTCTGTTCCAAGTGTGATGCTGAACATAGCTGTTTCTATAGTCAGCACAGTGAAAACTACTGTTTAGTTCCAGGCCTGAGGAACTCTTACTGAATTTCTCATATCCACGACTTACAGCTTGAATAAAAGGTATAACTTATGAAGCACACACAGTTGTAAGACAATACATCTACATCTATATAGCCAAATTTTTCCCCAGTGTAAATATACTAAAGGCAATAAATTTAAAGGGTTAAAAAACCTGATTTTGTTTTGGTTGGCTTGTGTGCTATCTCTTCTTATTGTGGATGTCTTTTCTATAGTATTCTCTTATTGTACATTTATTTTTCTATCACAGATTTTAAACTAAAATCAGGCACAAATATTCTTGATTAATTCACTGTAAAAGAAATAGAATAGACAAAGAATATTCGAAATATTAATTGTATATCTGGACTCCAATAACCAGATGGAAACTTTTCCATCCAAGAGACTAAAATTCTCATGCAGAAAACTGTGATATGCTTGTTGCCCAGCAGACACACACCAAGGATGCCAATTTTTTCAGAGAACTATCTCAGGGGACATGAAACATTGCTAATTTATTTTAAATAATTCAACAGAATATTAATAATTCCACAAATCTTTAGACTCATAAGTCAGTTTAAATTAGCTGTCCTTATAACCAAAGTATTCAGGACATATCTTTACCCTAGGAGAAACACAAACATAAGTTCAGAAATAGTCTGGAGACTAGCCTTAAATGTGAATGACAAATAGTTCAGAGTATGTAGCATTTGAACTTCAATGTTAATTTTTACCTCTTACTGATGATGCCCGTGCAAATTCTATCATATAAAGAATGAAGGCTCCCTAATCTTCTGTAATTCCTTGTGGCAAAGATAGTGAATATAACTCTCTGAAACTAGTTGAATTTGCGTCCTTGAAATTAGATCGCCATTCATCACTAATAGAGATACTTAAAGTGACTGTCATAGGCAAAAAATAGCTTAACTTGTGAATGCTATCAGGCAGCAGATAATTGCGCATATGTATGTGTGTGGGAGGATGTCCGAAATTGAACTTTTGAACTCTCAAGCAGAAGCCTGCTAGCTGCAGTCAGTATACGCAGGCTGTAAATTTTGATAATACCTGGACCAAACAGAAGTGGCACATCCTGAAACTTCCAATTAATAAAGAGGTATGAGATAGAACCACCAATTAGGAGGCTGACCACCCATTGTGCTTCTGCATGTTGACTACTTAAACTGAGAAAACTGGGGCCTTAAGGTTTGAAACAGAAGAACTGGTGCTGAAAAATAAGGATTCCGGAAAAGAAGTTGTCTCAGACAGAGGAAGGAGGCCAAGAAAGAAGAAGGTGAAGGTCTTGGCTGGAAAGAAGATCCTGAAAGTGGGGAAGGTTCTAGAGAGCAGAGAGACGCATGGAGACAAATGCCTGGGAATGCCAGGGGACTATGGCTGGTACCACTTGAGACTGGTAGCCACGAGCAGCAGCGCAAAATGGACTGACAGGACCTTTGGCACAACCTTCCTGGGAAGTCAAGACCTAGAGAATGTAGAGCTGGGGTGGGGGAGCCAAGCAAGTGAGAGTGCGAGATAACCAGCTAGGGTAAAAGCTCTAATTTTGTTGCTTCTTGAATAAACCTCAGTATCCAGATCCACCATGGGTTGTTTATCTCACCTGTGACCGTGACTTAATTGACACTGAAGATACCATTTTGAACAGACTGAAAATATGTGACTTGACTGAGAATGTCACTTTACTTGCAATAACTTAAGACTATATTAGATGGGACAGCTAAATCTAAAAGCCTGATCAAGCTAACTAAAGGTAGTCTTTGCAAGTTTTGTAGAAACTATCTCTCATGAGACATTCATTTCTATATTGATACAAAGGATCATCAGGAATATGGTCAATTACCACTGTAAACCAGCTATAAACTGTCCTGCTGTTGTTACTGCTTTCATCATTGGTCTTGATGGGTATTACCTCATGTTTGGTTGTGCTTTGCTTATTGTCCTCCTGCCCATGCTACAGGGACAGGGTGTTCTGGAATTTCTTATCTCACCCCTATCTCATTATTGCTTCAGAATAAAAGTCAAGGGTCACACCTGCTAGTGAAGACACACTTACAGAGGGCAGCCCTTGTTATAGGAACTGTTGACTGCTTTGTACCTAATCGGGGTAAGTTTTCACATTTCATTGTAGTGGCAACTCTCGTTTTTGAACCTCTCTCTTGTGTTTTTTGTTTCCACCTTTGAAAGAGATTGTGAAATCATCAAGTTCAGCTTTACATTCATGCTTTGGGAATTAAAATCTTTCCTCTAGTGGAGCAGAAGAGTTTTAAATGATAAGATTTAAAAAATAATAATCACACAAACATTGTTTATGTACCTTCTAAATGGATACTTGCTGCTTTTACTCTGAACGGAATTTGCCAACCATGACAAGTAAGTAAGAGCTTTACAGGTTGTCAATGAACTACTGTTAAATTTGCAGCTGTATAACTAGTTCTAATTAAACTTGAGTGTGATAAATTAATTATTCTGAGAAACATATTATATATTAGTTCTTTTAGTCTAGAGGGTACTCCAATCCTGAATTCATAACTTAAATACTTTTTCTCTTTTGGGTCCTTAAAAATCAAAGTGTCTAACAGTTTGAGTAAACTCAATGATTCATTGCACTTTTGCAGAAAAATTAAGGAGGAGGTTGAAGGGTATACTTGTAGAGTGCTTTTGAAGTGCCAGAAATGCACTTATCAGAGAGAGAGAAACATAGCTGATTATATTTTAATTTCTTCTACTATTATATGCCAGTTAGTTGACATACAGTCCTGCAACTAACTGCAAGAAAGTAATACAAGCCAAAGATACCATGAGCATCCCAAAAATTTTGCAATCTAAGCCTGAGGTGAGAGAAGTGGATACCAAATGTAGAAGGGACAGCATGTACTGTGATGATACAAAATCCAACAAATGGATAAATATCAGAAATATTAATTACTGCTAATTTAGATTATATAAAAATATCAGAATGATAATTTAGATGCTTATTTTTCTGTATTTGTAAGTCAAAATGATTACATTGAAATAAAATAGGGAAACTAAATTACCATGTTTCTTTGACTGGATTATTTTAGAATCACAGAATCATAGAATAAATCCGGTAGGAACGGATTTCAGGCAACCATTTAGACCAGCCACCTGTTCAAATCAGGGTCAGTTATGAGATCAGACGAGATTGCTCGGGGCTTTATCCAGCCTAATTTTGAAAAACCTCCTAAGGATGGAAATGGCACAACCTCTCTCAGCAGCCTCTTCCACTGCTTGAATGTTTTCATGGTGAAAAGCTTTTCCTTAAATACAGTTGTAACCTCTCCTGTTTCAGCTTCTCCATCTGCTTCTCCTCAAGCGTTTCTGCTTCACCAGCAAGATCAAGGAGACCACTGCTGGGACTCCCATGCCCTTTGTGCTCACCCTAGAAGCCTGAAGTCACTCTTGGCCACTCATGGCACCATATTGCTGGTGCTCATGAGGAAGAGCATCAGAATCTGAGCGCTGGACAAATTCCAGCATTTTCTCCATAACATTCTGGATCCAAGCAGCAAGCCTCCCTAGACATCAAGTTAGGGCACATAGGTGCCTCCATCCCTTTCAAGATGGAGTCACCAGCAACAGTAACTCCTATTCTCTTCTTTATGCATGCACTTGATTAAGATTCAGCTTGCTTACCTAGAAACATAAATATTGCCATAAGAATCAGTACTGGGATGGTAGAATGCTAGTGTGATCATTCTGAGACAGCTAAGCAAGCGAAGAATATGGTTAATCTGCAACATCACTTATGATTGAAAAATAATTTGCCCTCCCATTCACGAATAAAAGAGTAATCTGGTTTTAGAGAACTACTGAGTATGGGAAATGAGGTGGTTATTTTTCACAACATTCAAGATGTACCATCTCCATTTCCTGGAACAGATAATTTTAACGATGATGTGACAGTTTAATGTAAGACCATGGAGACCAACTGCTTTCTGTGCTGTTATAAGGTGAGATAACCATGACAAAATGATTTCTGTATTTGTCTATAGGGAGCCCATTATGAGTCTATCATGCTGGCATTACAGTGTGAAATTATGATGGGGAGAAAATATCATTCAAATGAGTATTGCATGACAATGTTGTTCCAGTCTGAGTTAATGATATACAGCAACTGAAATGCAAGCCTTTTTTCCTATATTCTGATTAGAACTCTGTCTAACAAGAAAGTTTTGATTCACATATAGTATTAAAGAAAAAAATATAAAAATAAAATATTAAAACTACTTTCAGTTAGCCATGCATTTTTCTCCAGCGAATATAAAAGCCTTCAGGCTAAATCAAGATGTCTATTTGCAAATGTACCTTCAACAGAAATTCACCTTTTGTGGACAAACTACACAAACATAAACACATACCTAGAAATAAATCTCCCCTCCTATAATCTAAAAAATGCAATATCTGCTTCTCACATGTACAAATTTCCATTTGCTTTCTCCAAGCCAATTATTCTTATATACCTGCCAACTCAGAGTTATTTTGTTAGCAAAAGCATTTTGAGCCTGTTCTGTCAGGCATGCTAACATATATATATATATATATATGTATACTTTTTATTATTTTTCCTTCATAATCAGTGATTTTATTTAGGGAATCTGTATTTCCTTACTCACTGATTAAAATTCTATTTTCTTTTTTCTCATTAAAGTGTCCATTATCTTAAGTATTTGTGAGTCAACACTATTTTTATTCCACTTATTAATAGACCCATATGTTCTATGCCCTTTAATTTGAAAGTATCTTTCATGTTATTTCTAAAATTTGAATTGTCTTAGGTTGTTCATTCCCCTATCCTTTTCCATTTTCCTGGAGATTTTATTAAATTTCACCTCTTTGCATAATCCATAGAGACTCAAATTTATTTCTGCTTTCTTTTTAGAGAAACATTAGCCTGAACGTCCTTTTATAGTGAGCAACTAAAACAAAAAAGTTAAGAAGCATGCCTCTTCAAGATAAATTTATGCAGCACTAAAATGTATTCATCATTGTTTCACCTCTCCTGTGTCGGGTAACCAAAGTACTTTCTGATGTCTGCTAGGATGCTTGTTTCCCAAATAGCTATAGGAATAGTTAAAGAATGTCTGAAATGTGTTTTTCCATGGCACAAAGTATTGGAGTTTGAAAATTCAAGACTTTTGTTTTCTCTTCACTACATATTTAGAACTATTTCCTTTAAAAAATGAACATTGTCCTGCTGAAAAATACTGGACAGGCATTGCTGAAAAATGAGGCCCTTAAAAGAAGTACGGTGACATCCCACAGTTATCCCAAACAATGTGACTCATTCAGTCTTTAGAGGGACCCCCTTCCATGATAGAAATTAATCTCATTTTCCAATATCTATTACACATTATTACTGAAACTTGAAGTGGGAAGGTACGACATGACAAATTGAATTTAGAAGCAAAATAAATTGTCCTATGGTCACCTGCATATTAGGGGAAGAGCTATTTGTCTGTAAGTCCTACTAGGCTTACTAGGATCACTAGTCTGCTAGGTAAGATTTGGGCTGTAACAGATGAAATTTACCAAATTACTATCCACAGTTGTCCTACAAGTAACTTTTTAATTTAGGTTTGCCATTTAAGGTGAACTCTTTATGAAATCTACAATCTATAATGCAGGTAAAAAAGCTTACGAATTGTAAGCAATGCTGGCCTTTGCAGGCTGCATATGAATTTCTCTCAGGCTCTTAATTTTTGAGCATGAGTTATCAGTCCAATTTTATTAATAGCCATTCTTGAATTTAAAATTTTAAATGAAGATCAAAGGTGATTTCAGATTCTAGAAAGACAGGGGCTATTTCTAAAGGGAAATTTTGTGGCAACTGGCTAATTTTGGAAGAAGCACAAGTCACAGGAACATGGAATTGACAGGCGCTATCAACCTAATTGAATCCAATTATCTCCTCCTTTCTCACATCTGAAAGCTACTGGTCAGGAAATAAATGCTTGATTTAGAAGAGCTAACATTTTTTCACATCTCCCTCCAGCATTTTTCTCAGTACACTGTAACAAAATTAAGACCTACACGAAAAAAAACAATTATGCAGGAAAAATAAATTGAAAGGTCGAGAGTCTGATTAATGTCTTAGGTACAGGAAGAGCACACAACTTCTTAAATAAAACTTGCAGATGATCGTAGGAGAAGAGAATGGCCTGTGCTACAAAGGAAGGCTGAAAGTTTGTAACATTATAAAAGCAACGACGGGGAAGAATTATTAAGTGTAATTAATAAAACGAGCTAATTAAATGTGTGACCTGTGGTGTTAATTTCAGTAAGACTAGGTGAAAGGTACGTGTGGGAGTTATTCCCCACTAACTGTACTAGGAGGAGTCCAATGCTTAACTGCAATGAGCAGTCAGTGGAAATCAGGCACCTATGTCCTTGAGGTGCTTTCAAAACTGTCTCCTTGAAGATCGACATGAAAAAATCTATGAGATGCCCAGATCTGTTATAGTTCATTTATACCTCCAGGGTTTAATGGGATGTAGGAGTTTAGCTTTGTTGTATAATAACTTAAACTGAGTCCCTTACAGGCAGCTGATTTCCATGGCCATTGGTTCAACACAGAGTTTATACTTTTGATTCTTGATTTTTTTTCAAAAAGTGGGTACTTCAGATTATTTGTACCAGATACTTTTTAATACATTTTTCTTATGATACCAGGATTATTATAAAGTCTTTGCACATACTGAAACAAAAAATGAGAGCCCCATATTTTAATGCACTTTTCCTCAAAAGCCGTATTTTGCCCTTCAAAGGCAAAATCCATTTCTAGTGAATTAAATCTAAATGCTCATCTGTAAGTATCCATACCAGGAACTTGAAGATAGTTGTGACTATAAGATTGTTACTTTGCTTATCTCAGTAATCTATGCCAGCTATAACTGTTTAAAAAGTCACTGACCTAGAATATAATAGTAGCTTAAATTGCACTTGAACAGGTGTTAGAAATAGTGTCTGAATAGCTGCAATTTATTTACTTAGAAATTACCAACACAGATGCTCTCACCCACTATGCACATCCTTTCTTTTCAACAATGATTTAATGGTTTCTTGCACAGAACTAGTCCAAGACAATTAAAAAGCAAATAAATAGTCACAGTGGAGGGTAAATTGCCTTTCCTGCCTTCAAGAAGCATGTGTGCAGCAATAAGATAAAATGTTGTCAATCTGGTAAAATCTCAACATTATCAATCCTCATCAGAGGTTTATAGTATAGCATAACATAACTACTGAAGGTCATTCTTCCATATAGTGTCACATTCTGACAGCATAAACAAAATAGTATTATTTGTAACACTGCAAATATGAGCACAGCACATTAAAAATCCCTTAGTTTGGAACTAACTGATACGCCTGTCTTACATCATCTAGGTTAAATCTAATTACAAAGAAGCATAACTGAAATTAAGATTAAAATTAGCAAGAAGTAAAATACTTAGTGAAATTACTAAAATACTGAAAATAAGAATGTTTCACATACAGATATGTTACAAGAATTCCATTAATGCATACACATTTATGTTTTACTCTCATTGTTAAAGCATTTTTTGAAAATACAGTGAAGCTAAAGTGAAGAGACAAACCCTAGTCTTTTCCTTTTAACTCACAAATTATTCCTACTTTGTAGTGACTATGAAGCATTTTCTATTTCATCGGTATTAGAGATAACACTAAACAGCAGGTATTCGATCTATTACATCTTTAGTCTGTGGGGTCACAGAATTCTTCTTCAAGATTATTAAAAGAGTGAGCTGAGTAATTTCTGATTATTAATATTTATCATAACTTGAAATAACAGGAAAACTTCAGAAAGATGGAGGGGGGTGCACACATTTTGCTATTACATTAAAAGTTGCAGTTAGAGGACCTTTACACGTTTAAATTTGTTAGCTTGACCATAATTGCAGAAAACAGTTATAGTAAGATTTGGATGGAACTTAGTGAAAAATAGAAGAGTAACAACAATAGAATAGAAGGACTACAATAGAAGGACAATCATCAGCACAATTTTAGGAAAATAGGCAATGTCAAATCAACTTGACATTTCTGGCAGGATCACACATACAGATAAGAGAAAGCATGCTGATGCAAAGAATTTACATTTCTATGTTTTTGGCTTAGTTTCATAAAATATTCTGAATAATATGTCAATGCTAGGCAAAATAAGGGGTCCCCAGATTAACTGAAAGTAAAGCTAGCTAACTGAGAGATAAATAGTTTTGACTACAGAAACTCCATAGAGCAGGAATATTTTAGTCAGGCATGGGACATCTGTTCTTGGCCTAATGATATGCAGTATTTTAATAATGATTGGGAATAAAGCAGAAAATTACTAATAGCAAAAGTCACAGTTAGCAGTAAGACTGACAGAGTATTGAATATTGCTGGAAACATGTCAGTTATAAATATTATACGGCTTTGTAAGGTGGGGTTCTGGAAAAATTGTTCCAAAATCACACTTGTAGGTAGAGATTAAACTGGAGTTCACAGAATCACAGAATAGTTGGGGTTGAAAGGGACTTCTGGAGATCATCTGGTCCAACCCCCTGCTCAAGCAGAGTCACCAAGAGAAGGTTGCCAAGGACCATGCCCAGTCAGGTTTTAAATATCTCCAAGGATGGGAACTCCATAACCTTTATGGACAACCTGTTTCAATGTTCAGCCATCCTCACAGTGAAGAAGCGTTTTCTTGTGTTCAAACAGAACTGCTTGTGTTTCAGTTTGTGCTCATTGCCTCTCATCCTTTCACTGGGCACCGCTGAGGAGAATCTGGCCCCTCGTCTGTACTTCCCCCAACAAGCATTTATACAGACTGCTAAGATCCACCCCTCGGTCTTCTCTTCTTCAGACTGAACAGTCCCAGCTCTCTCAGCCTCTGCTCTTTTAAGAGATGCTCCAGCTCCTTTATCATCTTTCTGGCCCTTTGCTGGACTAACTCCACTATATCCATGTTTCTCCTGTTCTGGGGAGCCCAGAGAGGCAAACAACACTCCACGTGTGGCCTCACCAGTGCTGAGTAGTTACACAGCTAGCATCTCATCTGTAGGAAAAAATATGATGTTGTATATGAGGTGTTGATGTATGAAGTGAGATTAAATATGAGTAGAAAGAATGATACCGGTGAGGCCTTTATGGGAATCCTGTACATAGTCTTTAGGACTTGTATTTCTAAAAGGATTTTAGAAAGTTTCAGGTCTTCAAAACCTTGCCTTATGGAGACACTCTTAAGAACCACAGTCAATCTAGTTTATCTAAACAAATACAAAAGATTCTATTGAATACACAAATGTGGGAAGTTTAGAAGAATCTATTTCAGCGGAGTCCCTTCCATAGCCAGAAGAATTTGTGAATATTACTGACTATGATTACTTTTAAATCTTTACTTCTCATGTGGATATTTGTAATGCAATCTTTCAGTCAAATACCAGTTCATGCCTGGACTCACAAAAATGGCAATAACTGTAAATAGTATCACTCTGTTCAGCTCTGTATGAAATCTGTATAAAACTCCACTCTAATACATCTTTATTCATATGACTATGTAGAAAAAAATACTAATAAAATATGCCCACAACTGTACTTAAAACATGCTTTGCAAATTATTTAAAGGTAAATAATATATATATTAAACTATAGGTTATTGGTCTATAATTTTCATTACTGTGATCAATTCTATCCAACTGACCTTATGAAATGAGAATATATCTGAATATGAAAGTTTGCCATAAATATCCATTTATTATTACATTTCTCTGAAATACAAAGCAACATGTATTCTAATGACAGTATTTTAGGCCTGAATCCAACAAAGCACTTAGCCAGGGGTACAACCTGAGCATGTGAAGAATGGTATTGATTTCAGTAGCTGTATTTGTGTAATTGGAGTTACTCAGGTAATTAAATAGCTCTGCTGGACTTGGACCCAATTGGTATGGCAAGAAATTCACTTTTATCCGGAAATGAAGAGTCAGCAGAACAAAAAATACTCATAAAACTTTCCAAATAGGGAGTCTGGGCTGACACTCAAACTCTTCAGTTCATTTCCAGAAAACAAAAAAACATTCTTGGTATAAAACAGTTATATGGACAAAGAAGGCTGTGGCTGAGTAGCATCACCTCTTTTGCTTTTGAAGCAACTATGCAGTCATTTTCTCTACAGTCATTTTTCAAACTGGAGCAGGCCACTGCAGGTATACAAAATGTAACCCAGAAGCTAATTTCTACCACTTAATTTGCAGAACACACAGAGCAAGTGGAGGAAGCAGACTAATTTTATTTCAAAGTGGGAGACTTCACAGGTTGTGTGCTGAGAAGAGGTCTTCAGTGGGTAGGTCACGCAGCAGAAACGCGTCCACAGAGAAGGATACAGCTCAGGGTGCCCCCAGTTCTAGGCGTGTGCCTGTGGAGCTTCTCCAAACTTAAGGTTCAGTTAGATAGCCGTGCGATGTTATAGACTTCTGCCTGTCCTATTACCTACCAAAAGGAGGCAGTATGGTGGAGGTCCCTATGTGGCATCACAGAGTGGAAGGGAGATCACAGCATAGTATTATAAATAGCAGTAAGACAGAGGCCTAACATGAGTGCAATCTGAGGCGGAAGCCAGTTATACAAACCTCACTCTCACTGTGTGAGACCTGCTTCATCCTAGGTTCAGCCACTATAATCACTTCACCATTTTTGCTCACCTAATATAAATCTTTTTGCCAGTTCAAAGTGAGATGCAGAGCTATCACACAGACATGATGGCATTTTACTGTCAGTTACCATTGGTGAAAACAAGAACCATCATGAACAAATCTCCAAACCTCTATGTTACAATTGTATCTTAAAAACAGATCAAATAGTTTAATAAAAAATATTGGTGGTATTAATTTAAAATACCATAACATTTCAGCACAAGTATGTTCATAGGACTTATAAATAAATAATTTCAGTATATGTGTGTAGATTTTATCCAGCATGCTTCCTTTTGAGATTACTAGAAAAACTAAAATACTGGGTCTTTGTCCAATCAGATTTAATCTCATATCCTTCTACTTTCAGTATATGTGTGTAGATTTTATCCAGCATGCTTCCTTTTGAGATTACTAGAAAAACTAAAATACTGGGTCTTTGTCCAATCAGATTTAATCTCATATCCTTCTACTACCTTTTTTTTCTTTTTTGTAAAAAAATCATTGACTGTTTTACCAAGCCAAACAATTGCTCAAGCAGTTTGATGAGGCAAACTCATTTAAAGTTAAGATATGCTTCACAATGTACTAATTAAATTGTTCTGATATTTTTGATTCCTGTTCTTACAACTAATTTACATAACTAGGTAAATAATTATCTCGAAAAGTACTCAGCATTACTCCTTTAAAACTCCCTTCAGTACATCTATAGCCTTGCAATGCACGCACATCACCTACATTGGTGCTAGGCTGTAATTACTCTGATCTTGTCAGTAAATATTTCCTTTTGTGTGTTTATAATCAGGCAGTCACCACAGGACTTAATTACCTGTGCTTACTTCTGGAGTTTAGTCATTTAGTGGCTAAACTTCTAGAGCTTCATACTGAATATTTTGATGTTAGAACAGTTATCTAAAACAGTTCTTGTGAAGTTCTATTCAAAATAAAGTTACCACTCAAGGATTGACTAGCATCCATTCACTTTTCCCCTTTCTTTTTTCTCCATTTTGCACCACAACTCTCCTTTCATTTCTCTTGCTGTTATTCTGTTAATACTGAAGAAGTATTTTAAAAATTCTTCTAGGCAGTTTTCATATCTGTTTAAGAACTGCAATAAATACATTCTATGAAAAGAAATGAGGTCTTTAGTTGAAAAGAAGCATGTTGGTAAGAGATTTCTTTGTTACGTCTATATTTAATCATTCTTTCCCTTGTGCTTGTAGCTTTTTCGATATTAATTAACTGAATTACAAATTCCAGCTACTTCCAACAGCTACGTTCACTGGTCTAAATGCTGGGTAGGTATGTATACTACCCATATGAATACCACTCTTCTAGTAGTTTACGATCTGCAGAGACAAGACAGACAAAGCAGGGAAGCAGAAAGAGAGGCACACACAAAAAAATCATGCCTTGAGCAGATTTGTAAAGGGAAACTGGATTTCTTCTACACCATTCATAGCGCTATCTGTTGGTTAATTCTTGGGTTTTTTTGACAGAAGTGAGAAAAGAAAATGAGAAAGGCATACAATGCCTTCAGAGAGAAAAAAGGAATTTAAAAGGCAGAAGGCTGTACTGCAGCTCATTAGCTGCTGATGAAAGTGATGCAGCTGAATCTTTTTGCAAGATGCATAAACAAAGATGAAGCATAAACAGTTTGCAATTGCTGTATCCTGAATATGACTGAGAGCTAGTTCAACTATTGGTTTCCACATCAGGGTTATTCAGACAGGCAGTATTTAATACCTAGCCATCTGCTGCTGGACTCTGGGCTGGCTGGATTCTGGCTCACAGCTTTATGCAAGTACCAGCACAAGCACTGCTCAACAAAAATGAATGTTTACCAGCAGATAACACGCCTGGATATGTAACATGCCAAAATTACTCTTTTTTTGAACAAAAAAGGGTAGGATATAGGTTATCCTGTATATGAACTGTGGCTAAATGCTGACTTTTAAACAATGAATACATTGGACACAGGGGCAGCTCCTGCTGCTGCACCACAGGTGAACCAAATGTATAAATGTAAATATATACAAAAATATTTAAAAATATATACTATAGCTGAAATCAAAATCATTGTGCAGTAAGAAAAAGCTTAAAAATATAAACTTTGCAGCAATAAATACTGAGGGTAGCCATACTCAGATCATTGACATATATATACTTTTCTTCATAGTGAGATTTTCAGTTTTATTTTATACCGTTTTCTCTGCTATCAACATCCTTGTTTAACGCTGGTTGACTTCAATACAATTATCTTTCTTCATTTTACTCTTTATGACATAAATGAGTGGTGTATTTGAGTTTTATAAGGTCTTTTACAGCTTTTCTGCACATTGCTTTACAATGGAGCCTTAATGCTTCTACAGAAATATTTACTTTCAACATATTTTACATTGCAAATTCTGAATACACTTATTTCTTTTGCCGTATCTGTCACTATATTTACTCCCTTCACGTTTGTAAATTTTCTTATAGCATTCCTTGAAACTACATTTAATTATATTAAAAACAGAGTACAGACAGAATGAGAGGCAGGCTATAACAAAGAACTTTTTGTTAAACGATTAAAGACTTAAATCTCTTTTTAGAAAAAAGATGTGTAATTTTATCTTGGTATAACAATGCACAGCTTCAGATAATTTATAGGAAACAATTTACAGCGTCTACAGAACAACTGGACCTCTGTGGTTTTGTTACAGTAGTACAGCGATAGCTCACGTATCCTACTTACCCTGTAATGTCGGATTGAGGGGACTCCCTCTCATTCAGAATAATTATAAAATCAAGACTATGGCCATTTGATCACCTATTTTGTAAGGGCAGAAATCTTAATTTTGGCCTGATTGCAGGCAAATTCCCAAACAATCTATTTTGCACTACCATAAATTTTAACTGTCTAGCACACCCTCTTCCATGTACACTGCTACATCATTTTAAACTAGATATTATGTCTGAATATTAAACTCAAGCAATTTGAGATTCCCACGACAAATATCTTAAATAAAGGCGTAAAGCAGTAAGGTCCAACTATCTGAAGGTTTCAGAGGACTGAAAAATCTTTGTAACTTGTGCCATAAAAAGTCAGAGAAGAAATCCAACAGGTATTTGAAATGATACTTTTTATTCCCTATGCAAGCAGACTTAAAAAAAACAATTGTTAGACACTGCCAGTGCCAGCTGGATCACTGGGACAATTTTGCAGGAAAATGGGACCTCTGACTTGGAAAGAACTGGATAGCTATGGGTGAGCTGGCTAGATCTGAGGCCCTCCAGGCTGCTCTCCAAAGGCCTGATACCATTGAAGTCGATGGGATTCTCACTATTGATTTAAATTATCTTTGGTTTAGACCTTAATTTGCCCAAGCCAAGAAGTCCTCAGTGAGGATTACACCCGCTAGCTCAATACACAGCCAAAGGTAAAGAAGATGGCATAGAACTACATTGGGAGATATTTGCTAAACTTTGATTAATAAGGAATATTGCCAATTATAATTGTTTCGTATTATAATCAGAACGGCTATAATTGTGCATAAAATCACCTGACAATCTGATCTTTCTGTAACTAAATATTAGCTGACTTATCTAACTATATCTGCTAGACTTTTAATATTTCCCATAGCTTCTCATATTTAACCCACTTCCTGAGATGACTTCTGAGAACTCATTAGTGAGGACTTAGTGAGGAATGAATCTAGAAGATATAGGCAAGTCAGGAACTAATTTAATAATGAGATAAAAGTAAAAAGATTGGTAATAGAAAGAACTGGTCTATTCTTGGTTGATAAAACACGTTGGAAAGCTCAATATTTTCTGTTGCATATAGTTTTGCTTGGTTTTGAACAAGATGTTCTTAAGAATACTTTCTTAGGTACAAATTCATTGGTGTTTAATTTTAGAGTACTAGCTACATGAAGAAAATGATACCTTAATACTCAATATTTATGATAGGATTGTTATAAGCTAATTGCCTTCAAAAAATTAAAATAGCAACAATGTAAGGCTTTGTATCACAATGTATCTCATCAGATAGTGTACCTTTAAGCCAATAATTTCTTCAGTTACAACAGTTCAACTATTCTAGCCTCTTCTGTGCTGGAATCAACATGTTAAGACTATAGGAACTTATCTTAATTCCTGCTGACAGCTCAGTAGCAGATAAATACCTTGAATAATCATGGCTTTTTGTGTTTTAGGGCACTGTGCTACATCCGCCACTGACGTTCAAGTCAATCCAAGTCCCATTTGTATAATGGCTGTAAAAATAGGTAATTAAATACTTTGCAAGGAATTCTTTTTTCCTCATTTCGTTTTACACTGAATGTGCTTAATCAAGGGTGAAAAACATTTCTTGAAGAGGAGCCTTATGTTAGAAAATAAAAAAATATATACAGAAAATTAACTAAAAGGTGAACTGCATCAGGTGCAAGTGAGAGTATAAACCTGACAGCTAAAGTATGTGCATGCTAAGATAAAAAGGAAAGCTGTGAATATTTTCCTTCACTGGCATTAAGAGCATGTATCTTCATTTAATTGTTTATGCGAGGAGAGAAAATAGATGACTGCAATATAGATATGCAGGTTTTCAGATGTGCCGTAAGCAAAATACATATAATCATAAATGCACTGAAGTAATATTTACGAATGTTGTTGATCTAACAGTAAATTGGAAGTAATAATGCACTAAAGGTTTATAACATCCTTCATTTTAAAACTTGTATGGATAATTACATAAACCATATGACTAATGACTTGTCATGCAAGTATTTAACACACTAGTACTGAACTTTCAAGCTTTCAACATTTTGGGTTGGGGATCTTTAACTAATACAGAATCACAGCAAATATTATTCTCAATCCTTGTAAGACATAAATACTCTAAAAAAACCCCACTGCTTTACATCAATGGATAGCTATATTTTTTTTGGATAAATAACGTTCTTCTGCCTGTTTCAAATACCAATATTTTGATTTTTTGTTAATTCTAATGCATTCCAATTTGCATCTCATATTAAAAAAAAGTTTATCATTCCATCAATATTAACAGTAATATATTTTTTCCTGACACTAATATTAGAACTGGGAACTATAAAAATAAGAGTATATGACTTGCACTAGTTTAAAAGAGAGAGAAATCTGCATTTGATTAACAGATCTGATCTGATTTTAAAATTGGCTGGAGACCCTAGAATTATGTCAAACATCTTTGTACATCTGGGCAGGCTGTGTAACAGAGCAGAGTTTAACAGCAGAGATCAGTCATGAACACATCCCAGGAGGCTTTGTGTGGATCATCACTGATTTCAGAAGACTGCTGTTGGGGCAAAGCTCAATCAAAGGTCATCCTAGTGTAAACAAGAACTAATTTGCTGCAACAAAAAAGAGAGATGATTGCAACTGTGCCAAAATTATGATAAAAGTAGGTAGTCTTGTGGCATAAATTAATCTGACAAATTACAAATTATGCAAGTCAGGTTTGCTGGGCAGGCTAAGGGATGTATAATGGCACAGTGTCTTTCTATCCCCTTCTACGTCAATTCATGCATCGTTCACGTGACGGGAATGAGTCTGTGGTGCTGCTGGATGCACTTTCCTGCTCTCCAGGCAAACGGCATCCTGACTGCATTAGGCTCTGATTAATGTCTATTAACTTGTGAGCATCTAATTGGGAGAGATGGTTCCAGACATGATGTGCTGAACAAGGTCTGTTCACTTATGCTGGGATAGTGAGGTAAATAAACAAAAATGGTAACAAAGATGTCACAGAAGGCAATGTTGAAGCAAGAGATCTCTGGCTCAACAGACTCTGGTAAATGGACTTGAAAATTTAAGCACTGTGGTACACATAGATATCACTGGCATTCTACTGTAAAATTGTGAAAGAGAAATATTAGTCTATTATTTTATCTCTCTGTAGATAGTCTGGATCTGTTTGTTCCCACATAAAGAAAGTATACATAAGCCACAAACCAATTTTATCCTCGCAGTCAGATTAACAAAACAAAGACCTAGCAGAAAGTGTACCATATCGTAATCAACAGTTGTCAACATGGGGGCAGGTTAAGACAGACCCCTGTCTTTCCTCCCCGCTCCTTTTGCTGTAAGGGTGTAAAATAAAGAAAAAAAATTCATGGAAAAATGAAAAACTGCACAAAAATTTCATTCAGTCCTCCTCCCAACTCTTCTGTCTCTCTCAATCCCATTCCAGTCACTGAAGTCAAGCCACACCAAAAGCAATGGCTTGGTCTAAGACAATTTGTGCACTCAACAGACCAAGCTGACTGAATGGGGCTGTCTACCCTTTCTCCCGTACTTTTCCCTTTCATACTGGGAAGTAAACTAAACAGGGTGTAGAAAAACATACTGCAAAGGTAACATAATGTGCAGGCCCTAGGCAGCCTTAATGCAATGCTAATTAAGGCAGCAAGCATCTTTCCTTGTGGGCATGGCAAGAAGAGATTTCCTGGGCAGAATCGTAGCCCGTATGGACAAGGTCTGGCGGTTGAAGAGGGTGACACCTACAAAGTGAAGACCCTGGGAAGGCTTGAACAAGGCATGCAAGGTGCCTCTGTAGGCACTGAGGGGATGTAGGGAACCTCTGCTGGAAGTCTGGGAAGAAGGAGAGAGGTTTGGGCTGGGCACAATCAGTGTCAGCCTACCACAGGCTTTAGGACTTTGAATATTTTAGGGAGAATAATACGGACTGTTTATATACAGATTGTTTGACTTTGTCCAAATTATTACAGTAAAGAAGAAAGGAAATATGCAAAGTGTGATATTATTGAGGACAGCAGGGAATACATCACATTTTTTACAATGCAGCATAGACCTATCTGATCCAGCCTGAATCACAGCCTAATGTTACCATTAAGTTAGTAGCACACATTTACATAACTGCTTTTTTGACAAAATTTTCTGGGATTTGTTCATGCCCCAGAAATGCACAGAATGATAGGGCCTACAAACGTGGCCAGAAAGGCCTTCATGTCATCAGAAAAAGAACCTACAGCATCACTGAACAAATTGAGTGTTGCGAGTCTTAAACATAAATCCAAGCTCAGTAACTGAGGCCTTGGAGCCAACATCTGGCTATTTGTGCTATAGGCTTCAGAGCAGGTAGTGACTCAACATAATCAGGTACAAGGACAAAAGGGAATACTGGAATTTTTCTTAAGACTTTATATGGAAACAGTTCTTTATCATGCAACGATTCTTCTTATTCATTTACAGTAAAGAAAAATTATACTGAAATTGTAAGCCAAAGCAGTTACACTGTCCTAGTAAGGACTGCATTTGTGAACTGATTTTCTCTTGAGGCATATTCTGATACATGAATCCCATTTATAGAAATATTTCAGTAGATCTAGGCAAAAGATAGAAAGCACTTATTTAAATGCTGTTAGTCCATAACCTTACTGAATGCCCCAGTCCATAACCTTACTGAATGTCCCATAAATCCATGTATAATGAGTTAAAGACATGGTATCTTGTGTTTCTTTTTCCAATATGGGCACTTGCAAAATCCATGTCATAATATTTGTAAAATATTAAAGAAAAAAACCTTTCCGAAAATGAAGTTCAGGTTGCTAAGGGCCAGCAACACTAAACTGACTGAAAACACAAACTCCAGAGTAACACCAAACACTGTATACATAATTTGTTCACATAAACAGTCACTAACTGACATCACCCTTAATGTGTGAAACCTCATCTACAGTTAAAGAGAGTTATGACTTCCTTCCTGCCCTTTCACTGCCTGGACAGCAGCCACTCATTCTGATGACAAGGAATTGTATCTTTAAAAGTCAAAACTCCTCAGTCAGATTAGTTCTTCACATTCAGTCACATTATTAATTATAGTCTAGTGGAGGAAATGATAAAAATAATGAATAAATAGTTGAAGACACTAAATAAACTTTCAAAAGAATTGACAAGCGTCCAATTTTCCTTATATACTCAGATATTTATATGCTACTTGGACAGATATTGACTTCTAGGAGATTCTGAACCAAGTTTCTCCTATGTATTTTTGGCAGAAATAAGGTTTAGCAGACACTACCTTGAAAATCTACCAATTCTATTTTACAGCTGGGGAGATCAAGACGGACAGTAAGTGACTCAGGCCTTCAGTGAGAGGCAGTGTCAGAACTAAGGCTAAAACCTACTGTGACTTAGACTTAATTCAATATGATCATTCCAGTGTGATTTTCATGGTGAAATAACTTGCCAGGCTCTTGGGACTGCTGTTCCACTGTCTTCTGAGGGAGCTTTGTATCAGATCGTTCTGTAGCCCCCTTTCTCATATACTTAACTTTTTGCTCATTGACATCGGCAACCTGTCTTGATAATTTTGTTTTCAATGATGTACTTTGTTTTGGGAATCAGTACTGGCCAGCCCATGTGATGCTCTGCAAGGTGGTAAAGAGGGAGGCACCATAATATCCAGCAGCCAAGGACATTCCTTAGATGGTCACCTGCAAAGGGTTCATGCATACTCTTCTGCTCTCTGGACATGATGAAAATATATTCAGAAGAAATTTATATCAACTGAAAATGGGTACAGTCCAAGGCAGACAGGATATGAAACTGAAGGCACCAAAAATCTTCTGTTTGTATAGCCAGTAATTGTATCCTGTTTGCATATTAGTGGTCCTACTGATCACTGGAAGGAATTTTGCTCTATGTCAGACTGTTAGGAATTTCAAATGTTGGCAATTCTCTTCAGCATTAGCATTTTTCTTTTTTTTAACGAGATCAAATTAGCATATTCTTTTTAACCTATTTTTACCATTGCAGGGGCTAGAGACAGTTTTGGTATCTTTGAATTTCTTTTCCATAAACTGTGCCCTACAACTGCAGAAGAGGTTTGATATGTTAAGTCTTACTAACTAATACAGAGAGTTTTGAGAAAAATAACAGCCTATAACACATAAATAGGAACAGACGTTTTAATGACATCTTCTGGCTTTAAGCTTGGTAGAATTTCTTCTGCACTTTCTTTCCAAATTAAAAATAGAATAAACTTTAAAAGTAAAGTTTGCAAGATGATGAAGAATTTCTAGGGATTATTAACAGACAGCGAAGCAGCATCAGGAACATTTGGCAGAAATTAATCTCTTCTCATACCATCACTCCCACTTAACTTATGCTTATCTGCTGTTCTGGGTAAGTAATTCTCATGTAAGTGGCTATGTGCTCACCTTCCAGAGTCCTTTAAGCTTAAGCTGTTTGTCTCACTTTCTGAGTCGTTCCTGCAATATCTTCCACTGCTCCTGAAAGCTACACATTCTGTTTGAATGAAATATTTTCAAGCTGTTTTCTGATTGGTATTTCAGTGTTTCAGTTGGTTTGGCAAAAGCAAATTATTTGTTTTTTGCATATCTGACATTTATAGCTTTCATGATACATTTTACAGGAAAAAAGTAAGTAATGAAAAGCAAAAAAATCTAGTTGAAATAAGGGCTTCTAGGTTCTTTTATCTATATTGTGATTTTGTTTTTAACTACATTTATGATCACTGATTTTCAGTGTTGTGCACATGAAGGTATAAATATGGTAGGGAGCAGATTAGCACAACTTTTAGAAAAAACTGTGAGTTGCTAAGTTACACTGCACTCTGCATGAAAAGCTAAGAGAGAGCAAACAACTAGAAATAAGGCTGGAGAGACACAAGGGTCAGGTCAGTGTACACTGTGAAGGCTCTAGTTACTCAAGGAGAAGGAACACAAAATCTCATCACAAGAGAAAATCATTTTTTATAAAAAATAAGGTAAAATCAAGGCTGGGATTGCAATTATTAGTGTTGAACATAGCACTTACTATGTTAGTTCTGTACATTGTAGTTTGGGATAATCTCTTAATTAAGAAGTCTGTAAACCATGAATGATTGATAAGAAACTCAACTGTAAAACAGAGTAGAATCCACTCCGCACTTAATTGTCATTGTGCTTGGTAAAGCAGTTCTTACATATTTTGTGCCTACGTTTGTTGTACAGAAGATACAATACGTAGTTATCTTCAAAAACGATCTAGCAATATAATTGTTGGCCTAAGTTTAGGTATGCAAGTTATCAAACTGAATCCCATCCCTAATTTTAAAATTTTCAAGAAAATGGGACATAGTACAGTGACTAAGCATATACATGTCCATGTGTTTTTCCTGTTTTACTATGCACACTGTATGATTCAGCCAAAAAAGGATTAAAAAATCTGTCGTAAAATAGTCAGGGTTAATTATCTGTGCAGAAAAAGTCAGGGATCTTGATATTCAAGCTTAATGACTTCTAGGCTGAATTCAGCCTCATGTCAGCATATTTGTAAGATGACAACAGCCTTACATATTCTATCTACAGTTAAAAGTTTGTTTATTTTTTATTATTAGAAACTAAAAGCTTCTGCTACATGTGACTAGCCTTTGATATTCACGTTCTACGGACTGCCTTATTTCTTCTTTAAAATCTAAACCTAGATCAAACTTTTGAATTCGACTTCTTCAGCATTGATGGATGCTTATGATTTTTACTTGATAGGTCTGATCTGGAACTCTAATGGTAGTTATTAATTGATTTAAGTTAAGTAGGACATTTCAGAGATGATACCGGAAGCAAATTTTGAAAATAAGAATTGTACTGTTCAATGCCGTATATTTTAGATAGAGGAAAAAGAAATGGAGTGTGAAGTGTGTATGGTAAGAAGGACTTTGTCGATACCTAACAATTCATATGCATAACCGTGAGTGTTTTTAAGAATCAATAAGAGCCAAAGAGGTAATAGCAGTAACCAAAGGGGTGGCAGGTAGACTGATGGAGTGAGGAGTTTATGTAACAGTAACATCTATTTCCTCCTGTTCCTGAAAGGAATAGCTGTTGTAAGGTATCAAGCAGTACAGCATACTGGTGGCTGTCTGAGAACTGATAAACAACAGATGATTTGATAATCTCCACTTATAACTACTGCTAAAACTGCAATATACATAATTCCACTTCCAAATTGTTACATATGGTTTTAATGATATTCAGTGCTATGGTAGATCTGTAAGGTATAGTATAGGCACAAGGAAACTGTTTTTGGTCCACAGAGTCAATCCGATACAAAAGTTAACTGAACTTTTACATCATCATGAAATGCAAATAAAAAATAATTCTAATAATATGGTGTCCAGGCAAACCGCCTAACAGTAGAATTGTCAGAACATTCAGGACCAACCTCATACTGCTCCCTTCAAGCTGGCAATAAGTTTTTCAGTACTGACAGTAAACATTTCTGAACTGATAAGCCTAGTTAGTCCTTTTCATTACTGACTTGTGATGTGATTTATGTTAGTGTAAAAACATTAAATAAATGCATATTTTAAATATCCAGAATCTTTAGCTGCTATTCTTTAAAATTAATTATTAGGGCATACTCTTTCTTTGAGTCAACCATAGGGAACTGCTTCTGTAAAAAAAAAAAAAAAAGTTTATTAAATGTTTACACAAAAAATGTTTATGTTTAGACATAAAAATCGGAAGACTAAGTTGTTTCTGTTTATGATAGGGCTTTTCAGAACAGATAAAAACATTTGTACAGCTAAGTCTAAATGACTCCTATCAGCAGCAATCATAAACCCAAGGTGTTTGTCATTCTTCGTTTCAACTTTTGTTTTGTTTGTTCTGAAGTGCAATCCTTTGGGTTTTCCTTTGGAGTAAACGCCCCCTTTTGAACATTTTTCATGCCATTTTTGTTGATGTGGAATGATGGAGACATGCAATGGCATTGAAGAAGAAAGTTACTCTTGATGGCTGCTCAAACTTTGTGATAAGTTTTGGATTCTTATTCATAAACTTCTTGTTCTCCATTGGTCTTATTTATCAATTTATGAAAGCAAAGTAAGTCAGAAACAAACCTGTAAAGCTTTTCATATCTGTAAGATGCTTCTGCCACTATAAGGGAAAATTCTTAGATCTTTTAAACCAGGTATTTATGTCAAAAAAAAAAAAAAAAGATACAGTTTGCATCTGAATTACAAGAAGCACTACTCAGTATTGTAAATGTCACATGATGGAAGAGCATATGGCACACTGATATACACTCAGGATTGAGCTAACCTCTCAGCCCCTTGAGTAAATCCATGCTTAGGCAAGGAATTGTAATATTAATGCCACAAATCTTACATGCTTCCAAAAATTGACATAAAATAGTTTTCCCGTAGTGTATGGCTTACCTATGATATCCAAAACCTTATCAGAGTGCAAAGTTACATGGCAGAAGAGCACGTTAGGCATGCACTGCTATTCTGGGTGTACATTAAGTAACTTGTATTGTACATATGTCTAACAGCAAACATATAGAAAGAATGCATCAAGGGTGTATTTTCATTTTATAAAGCTTCTTTATAAATTAAGGGTATGTTCACTCCAGCAGAATTCTATTCAGAATAAAACTATATATATATATATGTATATATAAGTATTATATACCTACTTTCAGGAAAGGTATGTAGTGTGTAGATGATGCTTCAGTGATAATTAAAGCAATACTGCATCTTAAAAAGTAAATAACTGTCCACAATAATATTATGAACACAGCACTATGATAACTATTATGCCCTCTATGACCTTTTAAAGTATTCTGAATAGATACATGATAAAGCTTCTAATCTGGAAACAATTAAGTTAACTGTAAGTAAACCTCCTATTTGATGTGTACATTATGTTGTCAGCTGGCTACTACCAACATTTCTTACAGGAAAATAAATCTTTTTTTTTTGTAGGTGTACAGGATACAAATTATGCCAAAATTTAAGACTGATAATCTGCCTATAGTTTCTCTTGAAATGAATACTTGATTTATTTTTTTTCCGTTCAGCTATAATTGCAGATACCTTAATCAGCATAAATACCCTATAGAAAAATTTAAATTTATCTTTATCAAAAATAAACTATTTGTTTAAAGAAAGATTAATCTTCACTCCTTACCTCTTTGTCCTGAATTTAGGATCATGTAAACTTGTTTTCTGCCACAGATACCAGAATATGTAGCAATTACTGTTACACACAACCTTGCTTTTTCACCTAACAAAGCTTGAGTGTTCCTTGGCAAGAATGTTTGCATGCAAAACGTTACTTGGCACAAAAGGATCTTGATTATGTATCTCTTTAAAGCTTTTATAGTCATTTCTACTGCTGCAAAGTGTGTGTGATGTCCTGAATTGTTTTACATAGTTTTGTAGAGGCTACATTCACACAGAGCAGAAGAGATTATTTCACACATACTGTGTTTACTCCATGCAGTAGGAAATGTGCCTGTTTAAACCCCAAGTATTACTAATAATTTAATAATTTAAAATTAAAATGTAAATATTTGATTTTGCTTTGAATGTTTCAGCTGTAACCTTTATTTTAGCATAGCCCATCTCCTTTAACAGTGAAACTCCTTTTCATCTCCTTTGAAAATGCCAAATTACATAAATGAGCCTTCCAGAAAAGGCTGTTCAGCTAAAAGAACTGAGTAAAACTGGAAATTTTAAAACATGATTGTTTCTAAAATACATGACATTGTGAAGGCTGGGGGCAGCCTTGGCTGCAGTGACCATAAGATGGTGGAGTTCAGGATCCTACGAGGAGGGGGCAGGGCAATAAGTAGGATTGCAACGCTGGACTTCAGGAGAGCTAACTTTGGCCTCTTGAGGGACCTACTTGGAGGAATCTCATGGGGTAGGGCCCTAGAAGGAAGGGAGGTCCAGGAGAGCTGGTTAATAGTCAAGCATCACTTCCTCCAGGCTCAAGATCAGTGCATCCCTCTGAGGAAGAAGTCCAGCAAAGCGGGCAGGAGACCTGCATGGATGAGTAAGGAACTCCTGGCAAAGCTCAAAACAGAAGAAGGAAGAATATAGAATGTGGAAAAGGGGACAGGCCACTTGGGAGGAATATAGGGACATTGTCAGAGTGTGCAGGGATGCAACAAGGAAGGCTAAGGCCCAGTTGGAATTAAATCTGGCAAGAGATGTCAAGGACAACAAGAAGGCCTTCTTCAAAGACATCAGCACGGAAATGTCGGCCTGCTGCTGAATGGGTTGGGTGCCCTGGTGACAAAAAAATGCAGAGAAGGCAGAGTTGCTGAATGCCGCCTTTGCTTCAGTCTTCACTGCTAAGGCCAGCCCTCAGGAATTGCAGACCCCGGGGACAAGAGAGGAAGTCTGGAGAAAGGAAGACTCTCCCTTGGTCGAGGAGGATCAGGTTAGAGATCTTTTGTCCAAACTTGACATCCACAAATCCATGGGCCCCGATGGGATGCACCCCCGAGTGCTGAGGGAGCTGGCGGATGTTATCGCTAGGCCACTCTCCATCATCCTTGAAAGGTCCTGGAGACCAGGAGAGGTGCCTGAGGAGTGGAAGAACGCCAGTGTCTCGCCAGTCTTCCAAAAGGGCAAGAAGGAGGAGCCAGGAAACTCCAGGCCTGTCAGCCTCACCTCCAGCCCTGGAAAGGTGATGGAACAGCTCCTCCTGGAGGTCATCTCTAAAGGATGTGGAGGACAAGAAAGTGATCAGGAGTAGTCAGCATGGATTCACCTAGGGGAAGTCATGCTTGACCAATCTGATAGCCTTCTCTGATGGAATGACTGGCTGGGTAGATGAGGGCAGAGCAGTGGAGGTTGTCGACCTGGACTTCAGCAAAGCTTTGGACACTGTCTCCCATCACATCCTTGTAGGTAAACTCAGGAAGTGTGGGCTAGATGAGTGGACGGTGAGGTGGATTGAGAACTGGCTGGATGGTAAAGCTCAGAGGGCTGTGGTCAGAGGTGCAGAGTCAAGTTGGAGGCCTGTAGCTGGTGGTGTCCCCCAGGGGTCAGTCCTGGGCCCAGTCTTGTTCAATGTAGTCATCAATGACCTGGAGGAAGGCACAGAGTGCACCCTCAGCAAGTTTGCTGATGATACTAAACTGGGGGGAGTGGCTGCCACACCAGAAGACTGTGCTGCCATTCCGAGGGACCTGGAGAGGCTGGAGAGCTGGGCGGAGAGGAACCTCCTCAAGTTCCACAAAGGCTAGTACAGGGTCCTGCACCGAGGGAGGAAGAACCCCAGGCACCAGGACAGGCTGGGGGTTGACCTGCTGGAAAGCAGCTCTGCAGAGAAGGACCTGGGAGTCCTGGTGGACAACAAGTTAAGCATGAGGCAACAATGTGCGCTCTTGTGGCCAAGAAGGCCCATGGGATGCTGGGGTGCATTAGGCAGAGTGTTGCCAGCAGGTGGAGGGAGGTGCTCCTGCCCCTCTCCTCAGCCCTGGGGAGGCCACCTCTGGAGTACTGAGTCCAATTGTGGGCTCCCCAGCCCAAGAGAGACATGGCACTCCCGGAGAGAGTCCAGTGGAGGGCTCCAAAGATGATGAGGGGAATGGAGCATCTCTCATATGAGGAAAGGCTGAGACATGTGGGCCTGTTGAGCCTGGAGAAGAGAAGACTGAGAGGGGATCTGATCAAGAGGATGGGGCCAGACTCTTCTCCATGGTGCCCAGTGACAGGATAAGAGGCAACGGGCACAAGCTGAACCACAGGAAGTTCTGTCTGAACATGAGGAAAAGCTTCTTTGCTGTAAGAGTGAGTGGCACAGCCCAGAGAGGTAGTGCAGTCTCCTTCGCTGGAGATATTCAAGGGCTGCCTGAATGCGATTCTGGGAAATGTGCTCTAGAGGACCCTGCTTGAGCAGGGAGGTTGGACTAGATGATCTCCAGAGGTCCCTTCCAACCTTGGCCATTCCGTGATTCTGTGATTCTATGACTAACCTAAAACGTAATGCTTCCTTTTCCAAAATAATTCTGTTTCCTTAGTTCTTCAGCCTAGATGATTATAGCCACTTGGTGTAAATAAGATTCATGTAGTCATATATAAGAACTCAGGACAAAGTATATGAATTCCTAAATTGTAATTACTTCCTATTTCCAGGTGTTAGGAATTGAGTACTGTTTTAATGCTTGAACAATACTGGAATAAAAACAGCCTACAATTATTACAGTCTGAGTAAAATTATCCAACTTTTCTAATGCCTTAAAAGGAGTAAATGACTACAAGAACGAACTGGAGAATGTAACTGGAAACAAAAAGCAGGAAAAAATAATGGAAGAAAATAATAAGTTCTTAATGCATGCACTGTCTCTAAAGCTCTACATATTCAAAAAATACTTGCACTGGTAGTCGACCTTAAACAAGTTATATTTCAACACTCACTAGTTTGTTTCTCTGCTCTACCACTTCCAGTGAAAATAATCTTCTTTGGAATCGAAAACATTTTAACCTTGCCCTTGCAGTGTAAAAATCAGAACTGATGATTCTTTTTCTTCTAGGTAGGTCTAAAAATGAAATTTTATAGTATAAGTAGAAGCCGTGCAAAATCTATCCTAAACTATTTATAGATACTATCTGTGCACATTATTTTAAAGAGAACTAGTTTAGCAACTCTTTTTCCCCTGCAATGACCCCACAAATAGTAAAAGTAATGTCTTTCAATTAACAATTAATGCATTAAGGACAGTCTGAAAACCTCTTTCTTGTTCTTAAGATATTTAATATTTGATCAAAGTAAAGGTTTGATCATAGATCATTTTCATTTGCATGGACAATCAATAATAATTTTTCATCTAGATATATGTCAAGTATTGCAAGAACTGCAATAATAAACATCTGTATTTTGAATTAGTTCAAGATCCATATGCTAATCACTATTACATATAGTATGAAGAATACAAAGACTGCATATCTTCAAAATATCTTTACAACTAACAAACATTTAATTAAGCTTCCATCTTTTCTAGTGAACATGGCATAATCACATTATGTACCAAATTATAATAACTATAAAAATGTATACTGCTATGAAAAATGATCTACTCACTTTATTATAAAGACAAATAAATTAGTTAAAATGATTAATCAAGAAATAGTTAGTGTATATGAGAATAAAACTTAATTCTTCATAAAGGATTGCAGAAGACCAGCTCTCTACAAAAATGAAAGATTTACTGATGTGGAGTTGTAACACTGTGACATACCCGTTTCTGATTTTTCAACTGTGACAAGTATTAAACATGTATATATTCATGTATGCATACATACACACTGCACAAAGACCTGTGGAGTGATATCTATGAAGACTAAATTAATCTGTAAGAAATATCATGTTGATTAGTTGCCATCCTTCTTCAGATTCCTAAACAGGCTCATTCAGAGGTGCACTGTATAGTATGTTGCTATACCCAAATAAGTCTATGCTATACATAAAAGCTGAAACTCTTTTCTTATCATATAGTTTTCCTTATGAAAGATTAAATGACAAGTTTTGAAATTATTTTATAGGGATGGAGGTCAAGGCTGAGTTGCTTACTCAGCCTTTACTTAGGCAAAAGACCATTAATTTCTTTCTTAATAGTTCCTTCTTTTTATAGTGTGTTACATCATGTTGTTACATCATTTCCATTCACATATAATGTGTGCTCTTACATTACATAAAATATGTGCTCTTTCCTTTCATTGTCAAGAAATACATTAAACATGAATTTTTCCCTTGACTACCCAATGTCACATTATTTCACCTAAGTGAAAGTGGTATACGAGCTTTCACTTGATCTTTAGATCAAATTTTGTCTTTTAAAATTATGTATTTCACACAAAACATTTCCTTCGCCAGAAATTCCAGTGATTTTAATAAAATTATTCCACTCATTTAGTCTACAGCTGAGAACACAAAATAGGCAACAATGTCCATAGGGAAATAATTTTGATCTTACAGGAATATGAAAGAGGAAAAAAAGGAAGACTAAGAGTATTAGGCACTAACTCTGATATTCATTAACATCTTTTTATAAACCTGGCTGACTAATATTTGTATTATTCAAAATAACCATCTATAGTAGTGGTAATGATGTAACAATATGGATACTACTGCAACCCTTTTCAGAAAAAGACTCTTGTGTTCTTTAAAGAGAAATACAATGCATTTTATCTCTTGAAACATGTCTAGAATTATTTGTGCTTGTTTATGTGGTTTCAAAAAAAATCCCAAACCCCCCAAACCCTGTGTGAAATTAAAAAAAAAAAAAAATTGAAAAAAATTTGAAAAAAATTGAAAATTAATTGTACCTTTGCTGGCGCTGATATGCTAGCTATACTTTTTATTTCATACATGTTCATTTTAATTAATCTAGTAGATACTAAGTAATTCCACCTCATAAGAGCCTTCCAAAGAAAGAACAAGTTGTCAATAATATGCCACAGAAAGTCTGTTTCTCATTCAGGCTGAGAAAAAATGTCAGCTGTACTGGAGACAACTTAAAGAATTATACTGTCACAAGGCTTGCCAAGTTACTAATAGTTGTGAAAATTCAGCAGAGCTGAAAAGCCAAAACTAGATGACATCTGTTTTGGTGAATTCCCTGAAATCCATAGGGTAGCTAGTATAACCTCCACTTTCTAGTTCAGGCAAATTACCTACCTAGTGTTTTATATGAGAGGAAAACCACAGAAAGCATAACCACATAAACCTAAAACAGGCCACAGAGCTGGGCTAAGTGCTATTTAGGTTCTACTTCTGAGCTGTTGTATGATTTGACAAAAATCCTGTTCTTTCTTCCCCAGTTTTGTTCATTTTCCCTCACACATAAGTTAGTAGGTTCCCAAACAAAACTGAGGCCTTTAGGCATAACAAAACCATATATTTAGTGACACAGTAGTAACCATAGACATTACTCATGTACTAATATAATAGAACTAGTTATGTACTATTAGAAGACAATAAAAATAATGATCTTAGTCACTGAAACTGGGCTACTTGCTGGTGTAAACCTGCTGTGCTCTGGACAGGTAGCTGAAGCTGTGGATGGTGTATTGGAGGGACTTCAGAAGGTTAGGGCTGGGAGCAATGAAGTGATGACTTGATGAAGTCCTCAGGATGACTGCCTGAGCCAGTTCGACAGCTTCTGGTTTGACCTACTGATACGGACTTCACAGGCTGAGAGCTGGTAAGCTGAAGAGAACTAGTTTGCACTTAGATGATCTTGGAATATGAACCAATTTTGAAACCTCCTATGAATTACAAAGCCTGAAAAAGAATAATTTAGGAAATAGCTACCCATGATGTTGACAAGATAATGCACACTCCAGATCTGTGAACTTTTTCACATGAGTTACATACTCTTTCTAGTTTCAGTCTGTAAAGAAAATCAGAGGGAACTGCATTCCACTTCACTGCGAAGCCAGAGGACCCGAGATACTGAGTGAAAGATGGGATTTCCCAAGGGCATCTAGGGCTACCAAGCCTGGGGATTGGATAGGGCTCCTGGAAGCCCTGGAAGTCCAGCTTAAGTCATGGGCTCTGAAAACCTTGGATCTCAGCAGTTACCTAGCAAGCAGGTAGATTTCAATGTGATTAGACAGAAAGTTGTTGAATACCAGGTATGTTTCTATGAGATGTCTGGATTCTGCAAACCAGAACAGAATTCAGGAAGACCACTCCGGCAGGACATTTCTGGACAGCTCTGATGGTAATTAAGCCGCTAACTTCATTAAAAAACTCCATTATAAAAAACTATATTCCAATATATCTTTGAATTAAATTATAAAAGAAATTGCTGGAAGAAAAGTTTAGCGTTCTCTGGATTCTACACATGCATGCTATTTAGGAGAAATAAACATAATCCTTACTTTACAATCGCAACTGTTTTTGTGTTAAATGTTTTCATCTTATGAACTGCTCTTGAGCTTACTGTGAAACAGTTACAGAAGAAATTAATCCAATTTGCAAGGTGCATCATTCTGAAAGCTCACACAGTGAAAAGTACTACTTACCCTCATATGCTGCAAATTGTGTTTGAAATTAACCTTTTGATTGTAAGTGGTAGTATTTAACTTCCTGGAGAGTAGCTATATTGCTGACAAATGCTATTTTTCACTTCAGAATTTAGTATGAGATTCTAAAAGAAGATAAACAAATTCTGATCATTTAATAATTGAGATGGAAATACAGTAGTTTAATTCTATAGCTATTTTCTATGAAAAATCCTTGACAATCTTTATCAGTTTTTTTTTTTTTTTTACTTTTAAATTTTCTTTAGTAGAACCCATTAGAATTCAGCATTTATCCCAAAATTTATCCTGCAGGGGATAGCACAAAGTGCAAAGCAGCACAGACCTGATCTAGTATGATCATCCTCAAATGTTAAAACTGCAGCAAGGTAAGAACTGGCCTTCAAGCAGCAAAATTAAGCAAAGTCAATACAGTAATTTTATAAATTGTATCACTGACATCAAGAGTCTCCCAAACAAAAATGCATAATGCACTTTAAATTGTCTTGTCTTGTACAAAGATACAAGCAGAGAAATATTTATCAGCTTAGCTTGGGATAACATCAAATCAATGGATGTAGATTTCTCTTAATGAGGTTTCATATTTTTTAAAATATTAATTTGAAAGCAATTCCTGCATGAGAGAATAACATGTACACATATTGAATAGACGAAGCTTTGACAGCTTACCAAAAAGTGATGAATTACTGTAACTGTGCAGAGCCAAAAGCTGCTGTACAATTACACCAGAAAAGTAAGTTAAGTAGCTAATATAATTTTATACTTGTACAAATTTGGGCTTTTATCTTGGATGGCTTTGATGTTTGGCCACTGCTGAAATACTAGAAGCTTTAGCATGTAAAATAGGTTATGCCAAAAACAGTTTACCAAGTAGCACTGTAAGTTTTTTTTTTTTTTTTTTAAGGAAAATCAGTGTTTAAATTTATTCTTACAGCTTACACGCAGATTTTATTACACCTACAATAAGTACCATTCTATTTCAAAAAATATGTAATAGCAAAGTGATACTTCAGAGCATAAACACATGCATGAGGAGAACCTAGCCCCAGTATGTTTACAGTTCAAGGCTGATACTGAGGTTGCCTATAATTCAGAGCAGATCAGATACGATTTCTCCTACATTTCCTTGCAGTACCTTACACTGAAACTTCATTCATTACATACTTCTATAGTAGTTTTAAGTGGAAAATTAATTATGCATCTGAAAGACGTATGCTTTATCCCAAGATACAAAGGGCCAAGATAACTGCAAATACTCCTGAAAGCTTAGAGATTATCCTCAAACAGCTTCCTGCATGTACAAAGGACTGTGGACTATTATAACTTTGAGAGTTTTTCCTGATATATTTCCAGCAGAGTGGATGAGAAAAAGACCACTCAGAAACTATCAACAACTTCATTTTGCTTTCAGGTCTACTACTCACACCATGCTGTAAACAGACCCAGAAGTTTAAAGAAGCAGCAGCTGCCTTTGTTCCTCACGAGCGAAATCAGTATGTCTGTTGTGGTGCTAACCCAATGGTCTTCTAGTTTAAGCCATAAGTAGGGCAGAGGTGTACAATGAAGGCTCTTGGAATGATGCTTTTTTCAGTTTATCAGAATCCAGTTTGACTGACTGACTCTGCTACATAAAATGTGGGTAAGATGCTTATCCCTGTACCGTACCTACAAACAAATGCAGTGTCGTCCTGAAGGACTGCACAAGTCCTGGCTGCGTTGCCGCGTGTGTAATTAAACGGACTTTTCTGAAGGGGTTGGGCTGACAGAGATATGAGTAGGTGGTGGACAGAAGGATTTAGGAAAACTAGGATAGAAGGTAGGCAGAAATTCTCAGGTACAGTTTTATAGAAAGATGGGGAGAACTGGGAAGCTTTTAGAATTCAGCATTTAAGCACAAAACATGCAACAGTATGTGCAAAAATATGTGTGTTTCGTGACGTTTATATAGCTGACAATGACTAGTGAATTTCTAATATTCTAATTATAGTGTTGACAGGCAGTCCAGGAGAACTGCTTATAATTCTGCTTTTTAAATATATTTAAGCGATAGATTATGAGAAAAAGGGAAAGATGGGTAACCGCCTTAGCTATCATGCCTTGTTCATGCTAGTTACTATTCTTGTTATTTTGCTTCAGTAGATCCATTTTCTAAATAATTTCTTCTGTTTTGTTTTGAAGATGCGAATGATACTGAAAATGATGGAAATACTTTTCAATGTTTCAGTTACAAAAAAAACCCTGAACAACTACAAAACAAGAAAGGAAGAGTGGACATAAATCCCAGAAGAATAGTACCTTCTTCTATTTGCTCTTCTCATAAATATTATGCATTGCTGCACAGTGGTATATACTCCTTAATAGTTAGTATTAGTTTTGAATATGTTAAATGCATTAAATATGATTTAATATAAAAATATGTTATAAGCCATTTCAGCAATAATCAAATGCTGGTGATTGATAATAGGTATTTAACCTCCTTAACACAATAAATAGTTTTTTTAATGGATAGAATTCTTTTAAGTATCAGTTCTTCAGTTGCCTTTGGCAACAGCACCCTGTATGTCATACAGTATAATTAAAATTTTTGTTGACAAGGAGAGACAGAGAGATAAAAAGCAATCAAGGAAGAGAATGTGGTTCTGAGTGGTGACAGTGTAAAATAACAATAAGGACACTATTTGACAATGAAATATTCCCGTTTGGTGTTTACTTCCAATACTTATTTCATTTACTAATAGATAGCAGTGCGTTTGTTACTGTTTCACATAAAATTTATTTGCAGATTTATACCTTGGTTAGAATGGCTATACTGATTAAAAAATAAGAAGGTGAACAAAAGGGAAGAGATAAAGCCAAGATGAAAAGTAATGAAGGAAAAGATTAACAATTCATTTCCAATACAGTTTAAGCCACACTTTTCTGACCTTTTTTTTTGCAACAGATTTCACACAGGCTGAGTGTCAACCAAGTGCACAAGCGTGCCTTTCCTGCTGCCCAGAGTCTACCTGTTCATGTCTTGATATCAGGACATGTGAATCACTGCTAACACTGAACATTTCAGCATTAGACTGATTGCTTCCTGAGATCCTTTTCCTCAAGAATATTCCAGTATTCTTCTAGAAATAGATTGCATAAATCTTTTAAAAAGTCTGCCATCCTTCAGCTACATTAGGAGTATAAGGTGAACAGCCAGTAATGTCAAATTAGTATTCAAAACTCAAACTCAACACATCTTTCAGTGCAATTCTGATGAACTTTGTTGTTACGAACCTGAATTTCTAATGATATGGCTTTTGCTTCCTTTTGTTGCAACTAACAAGCATTTAATGAAAAACACGGCATAAGGCCCAAAATATTTATTAAATGACCCAGTCATTATACTACAAGTCATATTCTCAGTAATTTCATTTCTCTCCCTTTCTGTGAACTCTTCTGCACAGTGAAAGCTGGGACTTAGAAAATTCGTGTCTAGTTCCTCTAGTAGCAAGACTATTCCCTTGGGAAGTAGGAGGGGTTTATGGGACAACCAGAGTGCAGTACTTCCAGGTCCTTGGCTTGTTGCCTGACTCGCTTTTGGACCACTCCAGCAAGGTCTCTGCAAACCAAAGCCCAGGACTGATTCCTGGGACATTTTATTTCTGTGGACTGCTCCCAAGAGGCAATATGAATGAGACTGAACAAGAACTACACAGTCCTCTGTGACTACCTCAGAAGACTTTGTGATCTCAAACAACGCCACATACCTTCATATTGTATTCTACGGTATGTAATACACATCTTAGGTTTTGTGTTATACCGCTGCATTGCTACACAATTTTAGTGGGCTACAGCACAGCCTGCATATTTTTTAGACGCTTTGAACTGAAAAATACCTCTTATATATGGAGTTCAAAAAACATTGCCAAGCGCTGCGGACATAGTCAGTTTGTTTTACATGGATCTAGGCCCAAACAATGTAGAAGCAAGCCAAGGTGTGGTATTGATGCTATCCCTGGAGCTGAAGCTAAAGCAGGGGAGGCAAAAAGCCTGGGTCCCAGTGCAGGTGGTCAAACAAGAGCAGCCCAGCTCAGGCTAAGGCCTGGCCTGAGCCCCTGCATGGTCACAGCAGCACCCAGCCTACAGTCTCCTGCTAGTAACAGCACAAATCTTATCTCCTGGTCCACAACCTATGCCCTAGCACTGACTGGCAGATTAAATTTCATTCAACTTATCTGTATAATTCCGAATATTACTAGATAGCAAGTTTTTTTAAAAAAATGTTAGAGATGCCTAAATATAAACTTAGGAACCTAATTCTGGACTTTTGCTGGGACAGTAGAACTTCGAAACAAAAAAGGGAGACCTTTTCATAGACTCTTCTTTGAATCAAGCCTTGTATTTTACAAATAAGAAAGGGAAAATAATTTTTTTTTTATTAAAAAGAAATCTACTTAATTCCTTAATGGAATGCTATACCTAAATATGGTGTATTTATAATGAGATTGTAGGTAACAATTTTTTTCTAATTTATTCTTATCCATGGATCTGGGGAGTGTGAAATCTAGAAACTGGAATGAATCTAGGTGAGAAGAAATATATGGAATCTATAATACACTGCTGAACAAAAGTCATAACAAACCAAAGTTGGTAAAAATAATCCAAAGGTCCACATGTTAATAGATTTTGAATTTACAGTATCCTCTGAGGGGCAGGAACAATAATAATTAATAGTTTGCACTTACATGAGATCTATTGTCTGAAGATTTTGCGTGCTGCACATTATTATCTCATTAAACCTTACAACACCCTTGTGAGGGAGGAAAGTGTTTTATTATAGACATTCTACAGATGAGTAAACTGAGGTATTCAGTTAGCAAAAAAACATGGAAACTCAATAACAGTATTTGTTCATTGTACCACAGTAGTTAAAAAACTAATGCAATGACTATGCCCATTAAAGAAGATCAGAAATAAATAACAAATAGAATAAAGTAATTTTTCTTATGAGGAGTTCAAAACTTCATTTAAAGCTTTGAGTTTACTACTTTCAGTTTAAGAGCTTAAAATAAATGGGCAAAATGGGCAAAGATAGTGAACAGCTTGCCCAGAGAAGTTAAGGATATTCTGTGCTTAGAAATTTTTGAAGCTTGACTGGACAAGACCCTGAGCAACCTGAGTATAGCTCTGCTTTGAGCAACAATTAGAGAAGATTATCTCCAGACGATCCTTTCAAACTAAATCTTTCTGGGCTTTTGTGATTCTGTGTAACAGAAGCACACTGAGAGACAGTGAAAACTCAGTTTATTTAGCCTGGAAGACAGTAGCATTATCTTGTATTAAAATAAACAAGACTAAAGCAAAATCTGATTAACCTCTTCTATTCGATTTTCTTATTAGAGAGAAAAAAATAATTACCCTGTAAAAGTGTAAGTAGTAGACTTCTGAATTTGAGATCAGTCTTTCCATCATCTCAATGGTGGAAAATCACTATTACACGTCAAGTACTAACCTATTAACTACCCAATAATCTTTAACAAAAATCCCTCCATCAGGTACATCTAGAAGCTACTCAAGACTACAGAAATAACTTATCACAATTTTTACTCCAAAATGAGAACAAATTCTAGAATTTTTCTGAAATCCACTAACAACTATGCTATTCCTCTTCATTTGCAAAGTTAACAGATGCTATAGTAATAAATAACAGTAAAAACAAACAAAAAACTGTAGACACATGAAATATTAACTCTCATCAATATATATTTAATCTGCAGAATGATTTCATTCTATTTTAACTGAGTTTTGATAACTCACTGGAGGCCACTATATTTTAACCAGGTAATTTCATTATTTTGCTGACTAAATCAGTTAGAAAGCTGCTCTTATAAGTCAGAATGCTAAGTTTAGGGTAATAAAAAATGTTTTTTATCTTTTTAACATTATTAGTGTAAAAGCACACATATTTCATATTTGACCTTCCATTTATCTGCTTTTTAAACATTTAGTAGATTGCTTAGAATAGTAGAGGCTTTTTTCTACATTAGAAATGTCAATTAGCTTCTCAAATTGTCATAGAACATGATGACAGCTCTCAGATGGTATGCCTGAAAGGGAAATCCTTAAATACTTTTCATAATTTTAATTTATCTTTTTTTTTCTACTTCTCTAGTGTTCATAACACAGATCTGAAGAATGAAAATATTTTCCTCTGCTAATTGTGTCATTTTCCATTTGGCAAGCATTCAATGTGCATTTAGTAATCACTGAGAACTTCCTTTTTTGTTTACTACTGATACAAAGATACAAATGCAAAGATGCACAGTTTAATTATTCTTTGTTTTGAACATTTGCAAGGATAGCAGAGAGTAAAGTGCATTATGTGTAGAGTTTAAAGACAGATGGGACTTCAGTCTGGTCTGACTTTCTGTAAGTGAAAGTGAAAGTGAATTACAGTTCACTTAGTTCTTCTAGAAAGGCAGGTAACCTGATTTACAAAACACAGCTAGAGAATACACAGTTTCACTGAGGATTTTCTTATATCTTTATCAACTAAAGCAGCCATGTTGCCTGTTTCCTACACCACTAAAGTATTCTTATAAGCAATCAAGTAACCTTGTGTTATTTCTTCCTGATAAACTAAATTCTTACATATTTCACTATAAACTGTTTAATCAATTTCAGAGATTCAGCATTGCCCACCCCAATTTTTCATCAAACCTTTTAAAAGGAGCAGACATTACGCTACTGTATCAATGTCTTAAGGGTGAAGGAAACTGAACGTCCAGGCATTAGTTTATCTATCTTGTCTGCTACTCTAGTACACATCTTTCTAGTAGTACAGCTCTGTAACATGAACACATTGCAAACAACTTCCCTTAAACATGCTAAAGCACATCTTTAGCACTGACTATTGGCATTATGTGAATTTTGATATGACATTACAGTCTTAACCTGTCACCATTCAATATAAAGAGTACATAAGGGGAAAAAAGTTATCATTGTTGCAAACCAGAAGATTTCAAGGAGATGGGCTAACATTGTTACCTACAAAATGAGTGTTTCGTGAATCAAAAAAAAAAAAAAAACAAACATAAAATAGAACATTGGAACATATAGAAATATATTACAATCTATGGTTAAATTTCTAAAAAAATAATTACCTAGCTATGACTATGAGACCTGGGCTTCTAAATTACTTCAGTGCTTTTGACAGTCACCTTTTAAAACACCTAGAATTTCACCTAGAGTAAAACACCTGAATCATTTCAGAATTTTTCTATGGTAAAGAGCAGTTTTCCCATGACAGGATAGACTGTATTAGGATTGCTGTTATCCCAAGAATGTTTAGGCTGCTATTCCACAGATGCTAAGCCTCCCCTCCCCACCCCCAAAAAAAGGAAAAAAAGACCTGATTTCCGAAGATACCTTATTGGAAGAGGTGAAGAAAGAAATCTTATTAATTTTGAAGAACTGTCAAGCATCTACAAGTAAGACAAAATAGATATCCTCGTTTTAAGACTGATATTCTTTTCAGTATTGCTTTTAATATATGCCAAGGTTTAATGTTAATGTTTCTTCCTGTAGTACTAAGAATAAATAAATGCAAGCAACAAATAAAAAGGCAATGTAGTGAAATGAATAAAAAACTACAATTTAGAAACTTGGTAAATTAGCTAAAAGCTCTCCTGAAACCACCGAGTAAAATATTTTCAAGTGCCAATTTAAAAAAAAAAAAAGCATCTTTTCAATGAAATCATTTCTTTATCCTTTCTCATTTTAACATAGGAACATTTGGCAGGCAGCAAAACTTCAGTTTTCTTTCCAGATATGTAAAGATTTTATTTTTAACAATGTTATTCTGAAAAGTATCACTGCTAGTATATTTATGGACCATGTGCCAAAGACTGTATTATCATATGTCCCTATACCAAATTCTAAAAGCACTGTCTTGTGACCCAAGCTAGAATATGTTGATTTGTAGTTTGATGCAGTGACCATTAGCACCTAGCCTGAAGTATTTAAAGATTGGGGAGCTCCCCAAAGACATACACAACGATAGAAAGAAAGAGAAGAAGAGCTATCTGCTTCTGAAAACTTTAAATGGCCAGGAGCCCCAAACTGGAGACAGGCTAGACATCTTATGTCTGTACGTGCTCTAATCTTTCTTTTTTTTAGCATCTGTGCTAAAAAATGCTTTTCTGTTATTTATTGTTCATTTTTACATGAGGTGCAAATAATAGTTACGTAAAGGCCTAAATAAATGTAAATATATTTAAACATAAGTTAAAGTCCTTGGAGGAGATGGTTGAAAAGGTGAGAGATATAGGCTAGGCAAATACTACAGCCTGTAGGTCAATGAGAAGAAAACACCTTAGGTAAGGCTAGCTTAGAGGTAATTTATTAGTATTGTTTGTTTTTGAAAAGGAAGGAAATATGTAATGTAGAATTCCCAAAGTGGATTAGTGAAAATTCAGTGTGTTATGGGTCCCTTTCTGAAAGGAGTGAAATGCTGCAGGATCTGCTGTGAAAGCCCAGCAGAGTGTCAGTCACTGTGGAACGCATACTGGCCATCAGGGCCACAGCAGTAAGGTCAGTTAGGGTAACTAATTGACAGGGGATGGAGGTAGTGGAAGCTGTAAAAAACAGTTGCAATTAAATAAAGAATATGCAGTATTTATTTGGGAGGAGCTATTTAATTTGTGAAGAAATGGTATTATGGGCTGGAGGTAAAAATGAAAAAAAATTGTCTTTGCTGTTGAAAAGGCCCTGATAGATCGAAATCCTTAATCCCAGTGATTGCTGGAAAGAAGCAAGTACCATGAATGTTGTTCTAGTTCAAAGATTCGAAACAGGGGAGGAAAAAGGAATGGATATTCTGTCATATGAATTGTACTGCTATCTACTAAAGTTCCAAAATTTGACAATTTTTTCAGTGATTGTAATTTTTTTTTTATTTTTTAGAATGGTGGAGGCGAGGACTGAGTGGTAGCTGAAGTACTGAAACAGGACCTTGTTAGGTTGTGTCACTGAAAGTAGTGTTTAGCATTTACCGAACGCATATGTAAAATTTTAATACTTATATTAAAAAATTATACCTGCTGCTCATGTCATTAGTAAAAAGAAGCTTCAATGACTGATTTACTGCAACAGAAGTTTTTTTTTTTTTCAAGTAGTAGATAATGTAGTGACTTAGGAATGTTAACTATATGCAACTATATTCCATTTATCTTCCAAAATGGAGACTGAGACATGACCACGACATGACCATTAGTGATTTACGTACATATCAACTTGCATAAAATAAAGATTTTGGCCTTCCTACATTCATACATTATTTAATAAGGAAAATGCAGAAGTTCCTACATTTATCAAGAAAATTAAAAAAAAGCAGTTCAGTCCTGTAAATGTAAATGATTATATATTTAATGGTTAATGATTATATATATAATTCTACTCTTGTACATACATTTGCGCTACAGCCTCACATTTACAGAAACAACATAAGAAATTTTAAGCTTAGGGCAAATGAAATAATATATCAGAAGATATAGGTTTATTTTAAGAGTCTCTCTTACTGTTTTGAAGAGTCTAATATATTTGAGAATATTTCACATCCTATTGCTGAGACATATTGCTGTATTGCAACATTTTCATACTAAGCAAACTGTTTAACATTTTAATACATTCTTATATCCCTAAAGAGTGTCATCCTCATCTCTGCTATCTAGATTCTGACAATACAATTAAGCAATATTTTTCCAGTAAATTATGATTAATAAAATAAAACTACAGTACTGGAAATGTGAATGTACAGCTTTCTATACTTTGGATTATCCTGCCTACTAATTGTCAGAAATACTTTAAAGTGTTTATAATCATTCTTTTGTAGAGATATTACAGCTAGTTATGCGTTCTTACAGATAACCCTAGTTCTTCAACTGTAGCCACCACCTTTATAGACTGTCAGATCACCAGTAGATGACAGCAAGGTTCTTCTGCAACACTTCCTTTTTGTTCCGACTCTTTTTATTGTCCTTATTAAGATAACATTGTTAAATAGCATAAGAAGAAAGCTACATTACTTCTACAATTAAAAAACACTATCGAGTAAACTTTGTTTCAAATAACTTCTGATACAGTAGGAAAGAATAAAGGCAAGAGCTATTCTGACAGGGAAGTTAGTGTAATGTGTCAGTACATAACAATTTGCATTTATTCATTCTCTATTTTCAATTACAAATGTCAGGCATATTGAAACTAGTGAATCCTCGCACTGCATTTAAGAGATCCGATACCAATGAAAGCTAGGAACTTGGATCAGGTTGCTGTTGATTTTAAATAATCCCCTTTTCATTAAAATAAGCTTTTTGGTTAATGATCATATGAATACAGTAAGGAATAAATGGTAATTTCCTGTTCTTCTTTTTCTTTGTTGGGTGTACAGTAGCCTTTCTGCAAAACTTTTACTTTTCTTAAATGAGTTATGGCTTGATCTAAATCCCACTAAAAACATAGCCCTTCCATTAGGACAAAATGAAGGCAAATCAAATTCCATTTCACCTGGTAACAGTCAAAATAATAGAGGCTATTGTACTCAATTTCAGCTCCCTGGCATGACTCAGTAGAGGGTTAGAGGCTTAAGGTACTTTCTGGGAAATTATACAGCAAGACTAAATCCAGCATATAGATTTGTCACTGCAGGAGATGAAGATGTTGAAAGACAGATAATGTAGCCTCTTACAAATCTTTGAAGAACTTCCCTATTTTTTAGAGAGGGTGGATATAGCCCTATAGGTATTTACTGATGTATAGCATGATAATGGTAGTTTATTCACCTCTCATCTGAGAAATTTAGTCTTGTTCCAAAACATCTAGATCTCAACATAAAAGGATGCAATGAGATCATGTCAGCAAACAAAGTTAAGTTTTCTTACTAAAAATTACCCTTACAGGAAAAATTCCCAAGGGATGCTATTAACAGAACTTCACTCATATTCAAAGATTATTTACTACATAAACCATTCTGCCAAAGCGAAAAAAGATAGACATAACTCATAACTAAGATGAATAATAACAAATGCATAATGGGTTCACATTAAAAAAAAAAAAGTCCACTGAGACAAAACAGTATTGCAAACAGATTATACTGAAAAGAACATTGAGCATTTATAACAAGTTGATAGTTTTGCATCTCAAGCAAAGTCTGATCCTTTTGCATATAATAATATGATATTTTGTATGACCATAGCCTTTTCATTACTAGAGCTGTTTGCTTGACTGCACAGGCATCAAACATTCAGAGCTAAACACAATATTCATATAATAAACCTGGCTTTGGTATACAATATGAAAGAATTCATCTAAATTCCTATTTTTGAGGCAGTGGTTATTACAAACATTTTAAGATCTGTTGTTTTATCTCATAACTCAATTCTTACACAGTCCATATGTGATCAGAATGAGCTTACTAATTAAAAAGCAGTTAACTCTGAATACTGGCAAAAATGTAACACTTTCCTGATTTGCTATGAATGTATTTTAAAAATATATTTCTATACTTAACTTTACAAGACCTTTCTAATATTTGAAATTCAGTCTAACTGCAAACTGTGTACAAGTCAGTGAGATATTTGTTGGTATCACTGATATTGCATACTTCTTCCACAACTATAATAAAGCTGCTTTTTTTTGTGAATGGAAATGTTAGCCTTGCTTTTTTCCCCCCTTTTTTCCGTATTTATTAGACACTTGAAAAATGCCTTAAACACTTTACATCTGAGTAAATGTTATGGGAGGAAATATGGTCATGATCTTAAATCTGCAAGATGCTGAACTCCTGATTAACTGAGGAATTTCAATAACTCAATGCAAAAGAGCTTTGTAAATGTCTGGAGACTATAACGAATCAAACCGTATCAGAAGACTAGCATGTTTCTTCCCAAATCCAACTGAAATATTTTATTCTTGAATTTGTGCATTTTGAAAGTAATGTTCTGTACTGTAATTGAAGATGACTGTGAAACAGAGGTGCTGCAGAATGTCATTGATTACTTTAGCTATGCCCTTGACCCAGTGTGACTGGTTATCTTCCAAATTTTCATGCTTTTTTCCTAGAACTGCAGCTCTATGAAAAGTCATCTGGGACACAGTACAATACTAGACACTGGCATCTAACTTCTGAAGTGAAATACTGAAGCTCCAATACCAGAACCTGGGGTGACACTGATACTGTGAAATGGCAAAAATCCTAAGCCAAGTGAGGAAACACCCGGAACTGGCTGATAAGAAATATCTCCAAATGGCTGTGCCTTGAATCCATTCCATGTTTAGCTCTGTCCCTCTGTTCCCTTCAAGAGCATATCTGGAATCCTTCAGTGAGAATACCTTTATTCATTTTTTAATAAGAATTCAGCTGATAAGATACCAGACATGACAAAAATGTGTTAGGGCCCTGAGGGCCTTACTAGCCCTGACCAGCCTTCCCTGGGATCTCCCCCTACCCTTCCCCATGGCTCAGGACCCCATTTCACCTCAGCCCAGTGCCATCATTCTCTGTCCAAGATACACTGTAAGTGTCCCTGTCTCCATCTCTGTCTCTGGCCTTGCCCCCTGAATGGACCTCGGGCCTATGGTGTAGGTAGCTGACCTCCTGAATAGACCTCTCAGATGTACGTAGAAGCTTGTTTCCAGCCCTGTCTCTGGCCCCATCTCCTTTTGGTCCTGACTGGACTCCCCAGATGGAGCCTGGACCTGGTTCTTCTCTTGCCTTGTTTGAGGCAGTCGATGGATCCTGTTACTTGCCCCAACAATGGCTGCTGTGTTCAGGTCCTGCGGGATGGCGCGTGTCAGTGAGGACCTTTGTTGCAGACTATTTCTACTACTTTATAGTCTTAAGACTTGAATCCTAATCAATGAACTGAAAGATCTTGATTCAGAGAGTTTCTAATCCTGAACTTATTTGCACCATCTTCTACTACCAGACCAGTGTCTCAGCCATGAGGTCATGACATAACTTGCATCCGAAAGATGCACCCTTCATCTTTCTCTCTTTCACAGTGAAGGAAGATCCATAAAATGGGTAAAGAGAAAATAGAGACAAAAATGAATGCCTTTGTGGCCTAAAAGGTTAAAACACTCTTTAGAGAATTCTGGGTTTTGACAGGAACTGCACCTTCACAGGAAAACTGTAAAAGAGAAACTCTCTGATGTGAGCAATCTAACCACAAGCCTACAAAGCAGTCTTCACTTTGTTTCTTGCGTTTTGCAATCTCTAAGCAGAGGGTAATGGAATGATATTTTTGGGCTGATGTGGCCCTATTCTGGCTGAGTCTTGCTTTAAGAGAATAACAGAATTTGACCCTTGTACCAGTTCGTTATCTGAACTACACTTAGCACCTATCTCCCAGTGACACCACAAATTTTAATGAAGAGAGGAATGGGATTATAACAAATGTAAAAAAAAAAAAAATTTTGCACAGTAACTGAACGCTCAAGGGGGAGAAGTTTTAAGATTAAGCTTAAAGGTTTTCTCTTGCCCGAAGACATTTAAAGTCTTCTGTGTATACCATTTGCCAGTTTGAGCCTACAATAAACGCTTGAAATACTACCACAGTATACTTCAATGTAAGAAGTTAATAAAAAACATTATTTTAACTTGCACTATAAAATACCACCTTTGTTAACACATCAGCCATTAAATGCAAGGCATAACACATTCAAAACAGCTTACAGCATGGCTGTATCAGGTTATTCTGCACTAAGAACTGAGATTCTTAATACTATATTGCTATTTTGAATTGTCTTCTGTGCACTTATATGTGAATTATATCGGTCTGAGAACTCTGTATCAATAAACTCACAGAAAGTTGAGAAGACATACATTACAAAGCCAGAAAGAGTGAAAGGGAGAAACAGAGCATGAATGCTAATGCCATTGGTTGTATGCATATATAATGCATTTAGTTCAGAACAGTGAATATTTTAGTGTTTGCTGGTAGGCTGATAAGCATGAGGTACTCACAAGTCAAGGAACTGAGCAAAATATATCTGTAGCTGCTATTCATGCATACACAGTCATATAGATGCATTTTTTTTTTTTAATATAGAGGAAAAATTACAGATTTATAGAGAAAGGTACTCCTCAAAAAAATCTCCTATGAAATTATAAATCATGCAATATGAATATCTGCTGATAGAGAAATGTGGAAAAAAAATTACCAAACACAGAGACTAGCTCTAAGCAATATCAGGTAGCAAATCATCCACCTAGGATGCAGTGGTAAGGACATCATTTCAAGCTACATTGAATACGGCAAGGTATAACACAAGCCATTTTGAAAGATAATTAGATACATAATTTCCTATACAGACCGCATAAGAAGCCCAGTCAAACTAAATTTGTCATTCTACTGACAACAAATTTTTGTTATCCTTAATGTCAATTTGCTGCAATTTTTTTCCACCCACTGTGTTGTTATTTTTGGTGAGGAAGAGTGCCAGAGAGCCTTGAGGTATATTTTGCACAAATCAATATATCCGAATGACAGCTATGAACTTCATTTACAAAAAGGATTACATAAAATTTACAGAAGAGATAGTAATTCTGTAATAAAGCACTCGTCAGGAAAAGTGGAGACACAGCATCCTGTGTCTTCTCAAACTAAGGATGTTCAAGCCCAGCTGTTCCAGTAGTGAACCCTGTACAACAGGCTGTAGTCAGGGGCCCATGTACCCTGCTTGAAGAATTCTGCTGGAAGGAGTAGCAATAAATGCAGTATTTGGGAAGAAAAACAGTAAATGCATGCTTGTGACTGGCATTTCACCCACTGTTCATTTCATAGCCGTTCTATCTGAGAACAGTGCCATGCAGAGTACAGAAACATTTCTGGGAGCAAGGCCTGAGGGCAAATTCACTCTCGCAGTGGGAATATGCCAGCATTAGGCTGCTGAGAAGCACAAAGTCTCCTCCATTCTTTTTCTCACATCTGTGAACCCTGAAATCCTGACTGTACAATAGTCCAGTTACTACAAAAAGGGTTGACACATCTTCCCCAAATTAGATGCTAGTCTAATAACTGAGGCATGTGGTACCATCTCAGTGATGGGAGATACAAGCTGAGAAGGGAATTACAAATTTGTACCCTTCTTCTTGCATTTGCTCTAATAAATAATGCTGCTATAGACAAAAAATGCACTATTGCCCTATTTCTTGTTAAATAGCAACTCTTTTATTTACTTTTTAAATTGACCAACAGCTGGAGATCTCAGTATTGTTTGCTTGATGTAAGTTTCCAGTTCTCATCCATTAAAATGATTTCCCCTTTGTGCACGTGCCCAGCTCTACTGTCAATTTCATAAGTGCCATGGACGTTAAAACAACCAAAATGCTAAGCAGCGACTTAGGAATCTATGGGCCTTCGTATTTCTGATAGTAACAAGGATGGAACATACATCTCCTTAACAGGACAATAACAAGGGTATTTGTACAAGAATAGTTTTATCAATAGAGTGATTGCACAGCTGAGACTTTTTTATTAATTTTTTCTTACTATTAATTTCTGTATTGATTTACAACTAATACCAAATACACAAACACATTAAAAACTTAAATTAATTTTCACCACCGAGAGCTGTGGCTTTATACAGCAAATACTGAGAAATACGGTGCAGTGATTCACTCAGAATAAATCACTAGCTATATCCGATTCCAAAACTGGCAGCAATTGTTGTTTTTTATTCTTTTTGCCTTTCTTTATAGGCATTGCTCCTACATGTGTCACATTTCTGCCAGAAAGACTTTGCACCAGACGGAAACTACTACTACTTAATCTGATGTACCATGCTAGCTTTCTACCACAGAATGTGTTAAACTGCAATCATTCATCTAGTGCTGTGTTTTTGGTTTCTGTTACCTAACTATGTCTTAATTAAACACAACAAATGGCCAGCTGTTAACCATGTCTCATTATCACCAGACACACAGAGGCAGAATGTCTTTGTAACTTACGTTGTTCTCTTCTACCATTTCTCATAGGTCTGATTTGAAACAGTTCCCTACAGAGAGTCTAGAGAGATGCTAATGTAACTCTTCGCAATTTGAATGCAAAGAAAATTATTAATAGATTCATGCAATTTGAATGTAAAGAAAATTACTAATAGATTCATGGAGGCTGTTCACAAGATGACTGCACTTCTTAATATGGGATTCAGCATTTCTAAATGTATCCTGACCTAGTTTTTTATACTGAGTTTTCAAAGCAAGATTGTTACATAATTCCAGCTTCGCTTCATACATACTGGTTCAGACTCTCAAGACTTTATAAAGCAATGGATAGAACTTACTACCAGTAAAAGACATAGTATGCTATGTTTAATTTTATGTAGACTTCAGGAAATCAGTTGTCTTGCGTATGACTGAATAAAGCATAGGCTGAAGAGGCTGTGCAGTGGCAAAGCCACTTACTGCATTCTGTGGCTGGGAGTAAATACCAGTTGAAGAGAAAAAATAGAGGAGGCACATCCTCTAAATACCTGTAATTACAGCCCAAAGAAATAATCTGTGAAGTTCTTTTTCTGTATGCAGAATAGACAACATGAGAAGGAACATTTTTTAATCTTACTGTTCTTCTGATGCTTGGTAAATGAGATAAAGAACTTGTATACTGGTTTCTACCAGAAGGAGGAATCAGTGAGGTTGCACCTGCATATTATCTTCGGTGTAACCTATTTACATTTACATTGATACATAAGCAGATACATGCATATATTGTAGCATACACAATCTCTGTTGCTGAAATCTAAACACAAACACCAATATCAAGTACCTGCAAATTTACTGTACAGAGCAAGATTAAAGCATATACAATGTTGTTTTGCCATAGCTCACCCATATAAAAAAACAACACATGCAATTCTGAAAGAACATAAGTGTATGTTAAAAAATATGTAAGAGCATATCTATAATATAAGTTGGAGCACCGTGAAGAAACCCATGAGCTAGGTAAGGTCTGAGATGTTAGGTTCAAGTAAGTCCCTGAACCAATGCAATTTAACGTACTAGCACAGGACTGCTACCATGCTCTGTTTGAGAGCTACAGAGAAGCAGGTAGGCTGTGCCTGGTGGCCCAAGCTAGCTAGCATCCAGCTGTCTTTGCCAGCTACGGTTATCTCTGTACTGGGTCCCTCTGCCCTTCTGCATCTACAGACACTGTCCTTGAGACCAGCCAAAGTCTATCTGCTCCCACTGGCTTTGAAATAGCACTACCCTGTGGTGCTAAATGAAGCAAAAACACTAGATTACCACACAGCACTTTTCTCCTTTGCCTAGTATCATGCAGATTATTGTTACATCTTCCTTTTCTCTGTTTTAGTCTTATTGTTTACAGGCAGTTTTGGGGGTTCAGTCATTCATGGACACAATGAAAATATATTAAGACCATTGCGGGCTCCATGTGGATTGAAACAACAACCATGCGGTGCTCTGGCTGCCAGTAAAAAAAGGTTAATATGATTGACTAATGGCAGCTGAGCAACTCATTGTCCTATAATGATAAGTTTGCACCCTCCCTCCAACAGACTTCTGGATACATAACACACACACAAACCGTCATAATGACAATGAAAAGAAAGTTCTCAAGTGCTTGAGTGTCCATAAAGGAAGAGAAAATTTGGCATCTGGGGTAACTACTACTCTATTATATGAAGAGTAAGATGATGCTATTAGAACAATTTTAAATAAAGTGAAAGTTACCAGTTTAGTTTGTGTACAACCCCATATGGTACGCACCTTCTGAGAATATGTGCCAGCCCACATCCACTTTGGGAGCTAGACATAAAAATGATAATTTTTGTGAATCCATACTGCACTTTACTCAAACTTAGCCCATACTTCCCAGGCCCTGACGAGACTGAAGTATTCATGAATTTGCTGAGAAACAAGATGTGAGGAAGTTTCAGATGGGATAGCCATTCACCTGAGAACATGAAAGTTTGGGTTTTACCCAATGTTTACCCAAATGTTTCAATTTTACTCTCAAAGCTTCTATCTATACATATTTATTAAAACAAATTTAATGAAGTAAAATTTTCCATCAAGCCTGGTTCTTCTGCACAGAATTATTTTTTCCAGATTGCATAAAACCCCTTGTATAGTGTTGCTGAACAGTCATTGCCCCCTCATGCCCAGAACCTGTGTTTGACAGCAGTTCATTTGAAATCCCTGATTATAGTGCTGATGTGGAACATAGCAGGAGTACAAGACTGCTTGCTTTTCTTTCTTCTTCTTTTTTTTTTTTTTTGGGGGGGGGTCTACTTATAGGTCTAGCCAGATAAAATTTAAACAAGCTTTATGATACTTTGATGTGTTCATAATGTTGAGGATTAAACAAACAAAGCTAAAACTACCAGAACTCTCAACCATAAGCCATTGAAAACACTAATTTTTTAGTTCGCTTATCCTGAACATACTAAAAAGAGAAGAAGAATTTAAACAGAGAGAGATTTGTAGTGTTCTCCTGTATGGATCATTTTCATCTACATAGTTATAAACTTATTGTGACTGATTGTAATACTTTATTATAATTCTTCAAGTTCGATAAATGGAAGAAGCATGTGTTTCCCAGATCTCATTTACCACTGTCAAGTTGAAAAGGCATGTGAGATTGTAATAGATGCATCAGAAACTTCCTGTTATGTGAATAAAAACCCAGCAAATTAATATTGGTGAGATGAATTCATGAATATTTATACTATCCTTGAAATTGATTACGAGAAAAATAGTCATTTGTGTGAAACTTATCAAAGCAGACAGGTGGAAAAAGATGATAAAGTATATTTTTCTGATTATGTGAATACATTTCAGTGCAAACCATATTACAAGATACTACTTTCTATTATGACTAGAAGTCCCAACTTTCATTTTAGAATATACTGATAAACCTGGGAACAGTAAATGCCATGCTGAAATGCATAGTCAATGGAAACTGTAGAAGAAATGTTTGAGCACCCAATATGCAACTATTCTGACACAGAGCAAAATAAATGTTTTGAGTGCTGTGAAGTACAACTCAGTAAGCATTTATCAGATATAAAATGACACATTTATAAAGTATTTAAGTGCTAGCACTGTACAGAAAAATAGCTGCACATTTAACAAGTTTATTAAAAGTTTGTTTATCTGAGAAATGAAGTTTGAAGTTGAATATGATAGAAAATAAACAAAAGAGAAGCTTTATGAAGTATAATAATCATTTCTTTCCAAGAAATTCATTACAGAATTATGTAATGAATAAGCAGATAATTAATATATTAAACATATGCAAAAAATCATGCTTAAAAAGTTCTTGCTTAGACAGGAATTCATTGGAGTTCAAATTCACATACAATGGTTAGACTACAGAATGAATAAAAACTGTGTAGTAAAACCAGCAATACATTACCCTGGCAATGATACATGAAAATGGTCATCTCCCACCTGAGAAGTCCAGTGCTGTAACTATGTGTCAGCAGGAGAACGACTTGATTGGATTTGGTAAGGATGTGTATCTACTGCTACAGCAAGGATAGTTGCACTTTCTGAATAATGTTAGACATAGGGCTTTTTCTTAGGAGGCCAGAATCAGTGCTCATCTTATTCCTTCATCACCTAGAAATTATTAGGGCTCCATTCACATCCAAACAATTCCCTCCTCACATGGCCTGTCATAACCCATGCAAATAATATGTATATATATAAAATGATTTTGAATACCAGCACAGTATGGGCAGAAAAAAAAAAAAAAAAAGATTCATTTCTTTTTAACAGGGGTTGGTAGGATTCCATATACATTTTTAACTGTGCATTTGTAGCACAGGAGAGGTATAAAGATGCCTATCTTTCTGCAAGAAAACGATAATATTGTCAGAAAAATAAAATTGATATAAACTGGCCATGACTGAGTAGAAATATGAAGAAGATTGCAAGTTATCAGAGAGGGACTGAGTTTCTAGAACAACTTTTCACATGTAGTAGCCATGGAAAAAATGTCACTACTTTCAACTGGAACTCCATCTATTTATGAAAACAACTATAAAATGTTGATTGTCTGCAACAGCAGGAAATCAAGTTCAGACGCAGGAGGCACTAATACTATATTACTTCATAGGATCTTGTTTTTATGGAATGTTTAAGAAAACTGGTTACTGAGTACCCAGTCAAACTGCGTGTGGATTGAGAAGATACCTCCGGATTTTAGCAGCCAATGAACATTCTTACTCTCAAATTACTTTTGATAACCTGGCACATCTGCAAATAAGAATACACACTAACTTTTCTTTCCTGAGTTTCCAGTAGAAGACACTGTCAAAGGATTCCCAACACAGTACATTATCTTTTAGTGATTCATTTAATGAACTTTAATGGTATGCTGAAGTCAAATGTAATAAGCTACAGCTCAAAGACCACTTACTGATACAATCAACCTTTATGTCTAGTTGTGAATGTTGCTGGTGGGCAGGTGAAGAGGGATGGACTATGTGGTTTATTCTAATGTTAATGGTGATTGTCTCCCTAGTTAACAAGTTTAAAAATATATTGTAAAATATATTTTAAAAATTCAGACAATTTATGTACTTTTATTGCACATATTTTCCTTGAATCACTGGTTTATAAGGCAGTATTTGTTAGTGATCAACTCATGAGGGAGGTATTGGAACAAGTTTCCAATCTTGTGCTGTGTGGGGGTAAAAAAATGATTTCAAGTAAGGTCATGAAAAACATATTAATCCTGAAAAAAAAGACCCATATATTCAACGATCAAACTCATGGGCAGTCCAGTTTTAACTTAATCACTGGCCTAAATTACTCAGCAGACTTTTAAGTGAAGTAGTAATTGCAGAGCTCAGAGCTGCCTTTCTTTGCATTTGCAGCCCTTGACATTTCATTCTTGTTAGAGCTTTTCTTCTCATTATCTCGTCTGTCTAGGTTGGTTTTTGAACTCCTGGTTGCTTCACAAACTGCAGTAGATGACAGGAGAGTCGGACCCATTATTTTAAACTAAGCTTTGTTCAGATTTGACCTTAACTGAATTAACATCACCAGTTCAGCATCTGAGCTTTGAAGAGAAACATCTTGTCATACTGCTGCCACTGTATGACCCTCAGCCAATAGATATCAATATATTTAGACTAACGAAATTCAATTTTTAAAACAAAATTAGCATGCATGCATTTTGACAGATTAGGTTCATTTTTAATGTGATTTAAAAGGACTGAGTTATAAAGTTAGTGAAAACAAAAGTTAATAACAAAAATGTGGAAAGCCACTTGAACACAGCAATAGTGCATAATGGCTTCTTGATATATAAAAGAAAACTCATACTCTCTTTTAAAGTTTCTAACGATTTTTCATTACTCTTTTGCTGTATCCCTTGACTATAGCTTTATACCCTGTGAAGTGCAGTCTAATAGAGGCTTCATCCTATCACTATTTGTCATCATTTAGAAGGAAGGTATCTCAGGAAAGGACGTATTAAAATGTCTTCAATTTCTCTCACCGGTTCAACCCTTCATAGGAGCACAATTTTACAGAAATTGTAATTCAAATAATATATATCTGTAGTATTACAGCCTGTATGTACTTTACTTCAGTAGGTAGCAAATCTAAATGACTCATATTTACTCACACAAAGGTTTCACTTCAAAGACAAAATGAAAAGGAGTTTTCTTTTATTCTCTTAGCTCCCTTTCAAGGAGCTTAAAAATTCATCCTTTTCCCCCTTTCAAGAAATGGTATCTTTAAATATAATAGCAGAAAATCACTAACAAAAATATCTTTCCTGAAGAGTACGAGTAAATGAATATAGTATCAGATGCAAAACAACTGTTAATTCTATCTGAGGAATTGCATGAAATCACTGAGTTTTGCAGTAATTGTTAGAAGTAGATTCATAATGGGAATAGTATCAGAAACTGTTCAGAAAGCTTCACAAGAAAGCCTGAGATGACATATTTACATTCATATTTTAAATAATTAGCAGGAGGCAGTCTTTAGAATAAGAAAAAACTGTATTATGTAGGACTACAGAGAGGAAAAAAATCCACATTTTTCCCGTCTGGTCTACAGGGCAATAGGAAGATGAAATAGCCTACTTCTTGAGTAATGGAATAATTTAGGTTGAAAGAACCTTGAGAAGTTATCTACTTCAACCTTCTGCTCCAAGCAGGTCCGTCGTCAAAGTTAGATGACGTTGCTCAGGACCTTGTGCAGTTGAGTTCTGAAAAATCTCCAAGGATGGAGGTTCCTCAGCCTCTCTGGCAAACCTGTTCTAGTGTTTAACCACTCTTACCATTTTTTTTTTCCTTTTCTTCAGCTGGAATTTCCCCTGTTACAACTTTTGACGACCGCTTCTTCCTTTCTGTTGTCCATCTTAGAGAGAAGTCTGCTCCACCTTCTCCATTACCTCCCTTTTCATAGTCCAACTAAATGCTGTCCCAGACCCATCTGCTTTTCTCTAAGTTAAACAAACAAGGACCCTATGTCTCCCCTTGTTATGTGCTCCAGGTCTCTAATGCCTTAGTGATCCTCTGCTGGACTTGCTTTAGCACCATCTTTCTTGTACTGGGGGCCCAGAACTGGACATATCACATCTGATGTGGCCTCCCCAGTACAATAACAACTTCCTCCAGCCAGATCGCAAAGGCCTTACTCAAATAGCCTGCTATGTGTTCAGCCTTTATCGCCCTAAGGGTGTAGTCCTGGTTTATGTTTATCTTGTGCATTAGGACACTCAGGCCTTTGCTGCAGCACTCTTCCTCAGCATATCAGTTCCCAGCACTGATGCAGGAGGTTGTTCTGTCCCACCTGCTGGACTCCGCATTTATCCTCGTTAGCTTCATGAGGCTCCACTGGCTCTTTCCTCCAGCTTGCTTAGGTCCCTCTGACTGGCAGCCCTTCCATCCAGGGTACCAGCTATCTCTCCCAGTTTGGTGTCATCCATGAACTTGCTGAGAGAGCATTCTGTCCTGCTGTCCAGGTCACTCATGAAGGTATTAAACAGTACCAGCCTTGGTATCGATCCCTGAATTGCTGGAATAGGTTCCTCAGAGAGGCTGTGAAATCCCTGTCCTAGGAAATTTTCATATCCTTACTGAACAAGGCCCTCAGAAGCCTGATCTAACTTTGAATTTAACTTTGAAATATCTATCTGACAGAGAACTCAGATTCACTGTCAGAGTGACAGTTTGAATAGGTTCCTCTCAGCAAATGTAGATGTCTACAAGCAAATTATTTTAACTGCCTGTTTATTTAATAGAGAAACAGGCATTTTTAGGGCATGATTGTTTTCAGCCTAAAATAAACATCTAAAAATATCAGATGAATTCTCCCCTAAAAGTACCTCTTTTTCTATGCTGACTATATAGCTACCCACTATTTCAGATAAAGGTACCTCAAGCTGAATGGAATTAATATCATCTCTGGCTGAGAACTTCACATTTACAACTGACAAGCCTGCTGCCAGAGACTCTCCAGGCGCTTCCAGTTTCTGAAATCTAAAGTAAATTGATATACTACTTCTATAACATCAGGTGTTCTTTGGAATATTATTGGGGATGTGGTGAGATTCACCTCACCTTACTAAAAGGTATCTACAACATTGCTGTGTTGATCTAGAGTAGGTGATCCAGCTTCTATCTCAATCAGAGGAAACTTTAGACAGCATAGAGAGAGATTCAGTTGCCCAAAGGCAGTTATCTCCTTTAGAATGGGATGAATCACTCTTGAAAACTGTTAATCATATTACTGAGATGGAAATACCTATCCTGCAAATGCCACAAGCAGGCAAATTGAATCTCATCCTCACTGTTTACAGAACCAGCAAGAATACATTAAGTACATACTTATTTCTTGGAGCAGAAATCTTGGGAAGAAATTGCAGGAGAGAAAATCCACTGCAAGCAATGTACAAGCAGCAGAATTTGATTTAGAATGTGGTGTACATCACTACCATATAATGGAATGTCAACAGCATCTAAAATGTCTGGTGTTTCATGAATGAACATGGACTATAAACATCTTATTTTCCAGTGCACTGTAAGGTAAAAAAATGCAGTAGAGCTGACTGTCCATAAAACACTGTCACTTAAACACATTCTTCCCCAGAATCTCATAAAAAATTAACATTTTAACTCTTAGTGTGAAAAAAAGAATTCTTCTTTATATTATACAAAAAGATTGAATGAGAGTACACAGTTCATACATACGCTCAGGTCAATACAGTGAAGTTAACATTGATATAGTCTAACATTAGATATCCTTCATTTTTCTCAATATAGTATTTGAAAGATCAGAGTATCTTTCTCCATCTGAAGCCCCCTCAAAACAAAAAAATATTATATAGTCAAGTTGTCTAAGCTTGGAGTTTGCAGTAAACACTTCCAGTACTGTGCCCTACTTCTAAGTAGCTCTGTATTATCAATAAAATTATGACCAAGCATCACAACATCAACCGATGTACAGTAGCAGAATTACAGAAGTGTACAACTTTTAGAGGCTATCACCTTCATAAAATGCTGTAAACTGAGAGTACAAACTTTGTGCAAGTTACGAAAGCCATATGTCCTAAGATTACCATAGCAGCCTACACACATATCTGGTTGATAGCCAGAAAAGGCAGAAGTTTTGGTGCATTAGTTTCTGTTGTTCTTTTCCCAACTATCCAAGACTACAGGCTATGGAAATAAAAGTTTAGGAGCATAAGATTCAATGCAAAAAACCCCCAAAGGCTCCCCAAAACTCCATCAACCTCCCTCTGTAGTGTACATTTGTTGCACATCAGTGAATAAAAAAGAGGCTCGGCTTTGGTTTGTGTTCTTCGGGTTCTCTCTCCTCTGAGGACAGAAAAGGCCCCTCTGCTCAGAGTGCAATGGAAGGAGCTGGGATGCTAGGAATGAGAGAGGCAGTGCAGAGAGATCTCGGAGTATGTACTAGCCTGAGTACACCAGGACGGTTGCTCTCACAGAGAATTCCTGGCAATTGCATGATGGCCTTCTGCTGAGGGACAGCCCTTAGAGCACAGATCATGATATAAATAGTGATAATAGATGTAACCTGTCCGATAAACAACTGTTAAAATCGATCTTGTACATATATTCACCTTACCTGTTTTTTCAGATCAGTAATAGCATTCTCTGTCATTTTTTCTTTATTTTTTTGAAGCCAACTTCAGCCTAACTACTGCCGCTGCTTTACTTTATCTCTTCAACTGAAGAGTTATTTCAGATCCTACCTTTATTATCCCTTTGCAAAAGGAAGGATGGGGCAGTGGAGCGCAGGGAACATCTCTGTCTTTCTGGAAGATTAAAAAACAAAAAAAACCTTCCCCAATACATCTTTTTTTTTTCCATATGGAATGTATTCTCCAGCTAATAGAGTGACAAATGTAACTACTCTATTAACTCATTTTTTGAATATATTTCTTCATTCATACTTGCAGGGGATGTCTACAATCAGTTCACCAGGCCCTTACTAGGACACAGTTCGATGTAGAATGCATCAAATGATTTATTCATGTTAATGATGCTTACCCTTTAGGCTTGATTTTCCCCCTCCACTTTTTATTTGTAGCACCTAATCATTGCATAATATTTCTATTGTCCTTAACATGCTCACTATTCAAAAATCAATGACATTAAATAAAACTGATTTTCAAATATTAACTACATTGTATTCAGTGAGAAATATACTGAACTTTAGATTTTTTTTTAAACCGCTTGGTAGACCAAAATATATGTTCGCTTTAAATATATGAACAATTTAGTTAAAAGACTATATTTCAATAACCGACTTCTAAAAATACCTTTTCTACCTTTTATCTTCTGCAAACAAAGAGAGATCTCTTTCAAATAGAGAATGGAACTGAACAGCTGGAATGACACTTTCATTATCCCTATTATGAGATGATATTTTATTATATTTTCAAGTTAGGGCTATTCTGACATTCAAAATATAGTATAGTATGATAAAATGATGAATTATTATTTTTAGGTCATGCAAAATGATTGGCCAAAATGCAAAATTTAGAGATGCATATATTCAAGATTATAGTGCCGTCAGTCTATCCAAATATGTATTTCCTCTCCGTTTTTTCAGAGACTATTCAATATCATACTTTAAAGGTCAAGATAATACTCTCCTACTGTCTATATGCAAAAATTCCTGCAACAAGAGAATATTTTTACAGTTAGAATATTTTCACAGGGAGTAATTGATTCTGTACAGTGAAGTGAGGTAAAGTAACAAAATAATTTTTATTTAGACACCAGTGAGACAATGACCACCCCATATTCTATATATATACATATACACATACATGCATATATATACATAAACAATAATTGGATGATCAGAGCAGCAAGCTGAATATATTGCCATTGGATTTGGCATCCAGCTCTATTGAAGACTAATAATAGATGATTTTTTGTATTTACATATACTATTCTGTAAATCTAGAATAACTTCACTGCATCTTTTTTACAATTATTACAGTAAACTAGAAAGAGGAATCTTGTGTATTGTATAGCTATTAAGTTTATACATGATTTTCCAAAGTAACTTCATTACTTCATTATTTTATTAATGGTCTCATGAAAATGGAGCCATAGAAATTAATTTACTAAGCAAATAAAAACGTTCAGTGCATTATATGAAGTACTATGAATTTGCCAGTGCAGATACTCTGACCTGTTGCAAAGACTGCTTAATATCTCTCTTGCATTATTTTTATAAAGTAAATTGTTTTGCAAGACATTGTATAATGTTTTGCACAATGAATTGTACCAGGGAGACATTTTAGAATACAACTGAACATAGTGGCTTCTGCAAATGTTGATATACTCATACAAAACATATTTTAGGAGTTACATAGAAGCAGCTGTGTATACCAGTCTCAGTCCACCTCTACATGAGATATGACTTCTCAGAGGAGGTTCAGAAAATACTCATACTTCAGGACTGGATATGAATAATGGATGACACTGCAGCTGGAAAAAAAATAGGTCATATTTAAAAGGAAAAAAGGTATGCAATCCATTCTAAACAATCAGATTTAAAAAAAAAATCTCCAAACCTGTTAGCGAAATATTGCCAAACAACCATCTGCCATATGAAACAATAGTTGTGAAAATATTTCTGTAAACACTGCTGTCATTTTGATCAAAGCTAAACAAGTTGCCAGAAATTCCAGCATTCCCTTTTGTCTATTCTGCTTCTATTTTGACATCACAAAAGCATGCTAGAAATTTCAGAAGCATTATATTCAGTAATGCCATATAGGCACATCAAGTTTGATGTAAGATACAAAGTAAGTCAGTATAATTTAAGAAATTTGAAAAGATGCAGGGTGTCATACATGTCAGAAGTGAGGTGCTGTACTACATTCCTTTCAGATCAGATAGCAGCTACCAAAGTTGATGAGGAATGCTGTGCTTCCATTTGAGGATCCCCTCACCCAATTCTTCTTGCAATAAAGTCCTTATTTATACAGTTAATGATACTGAAATAATTTGGTATATCTACTCTACTTTAAAAAAACTACAGGAAAAGCTAGTAGTAGTGTGTGCTCACAGATTAGACCACTTCTGTGAGGCCTTGTTATGCAGAAGTAGCCCATATCCTACATATAGGCAATCCACAACTATGGTGTCCAGATGCACCTGGCAATATAATATAGAATCATAGAAAAGTCAAAGTTGGAAAGGACCTATGGAGATGATCTGGTCAAATCTTCTACTGAAAGTAGAGCCTTCAGTTAGGTTATCTAGGGCCATGTCACACAAAATCTTGGCTTTTTCCAGCAAGGGAGATTCCAGCACCTCTCTGGGCAACCTAATCTAAAGTTTAATTGTTCTCTTGGTGAAGAATTCTTTTCTTACGTTCAGATAGAATTTGCCTTGAAGCAACTTGTGCCCATTGCCTCTTCTCCTGTCACCAAGCATCCTTGTGAAAAAGAGTCTCTTGATCTTTTCTACAACTAACTTTTAGGTATTGGAAAATTGCAACTAGATCCCCTTTGAGATACCTCTTCTTTCTGCTGCACAAACACTGTTCTTTCAACCTTTCTTCATATGGCAAGCTCTCTAACCCTTTAATTATCTTGGCGGCCCTCCATGGTACCCTCTACAGTACAGTTTTCCAATGTTATTCTTGAACTGGGAAGAACATAACTGCACACAGTATTCCAGAAGTGGCCTGACAAGTACCAGGTAGAGTTGAATAACAACCTCCCTTGATGTGCTGACTATACTCTTACTGATGCAGCCCAGGTCACGGTTTCCTTCTTTGCTGCCAAGGCACACACTGTTGGGTCACATTCAGCTTGCTCTTCATCACAGCCCTCAGGTCCTTTTCAGCAGAGATACATCCCTGCCAGTCAGACCACAGCCTGTGCTGCTGCTTGGGATTATTCCATCTCAGTTGCAGGTCTTTATATTTATCTTTGTTGAACTTCACGGAATTTTTTTTGGGCTGGCTTTCCAGTTTATTGAGGTCTTTCTGTATGGTAGCTCTTTCTTTTGGCATAGCTACCTCGCCTCCCAGTTTGGTATTATCCATAAACTTGGTGAGGGTGCATTTAGTTTCATCATCAGATCGTTTATAAAGATATTGACTAGTACTGAATCCAGTATCAACCCCTGAGCCACTCCACTCACATATGGGTACTTGTTTAATTTCAAGCCATTAACCACCACCCTTTCAGCTCAGAGGTTTAGATTGTTTTCCACCCATCTTGTGATCCATTTGTCCAGTCCATATCTGATTACCTTGTCAGCAAGGATTTTGTGGAAGGCTGTGTCAAACACCTAATTAAAACCAAGGTAGATGACAGTCACAGCTCTCCGCTTGTGCACTGAGCAAATTGTTTCATCATAGAAAACAATGGATTTTGTTAAGCACAATTTCCCTTCAGTAAATCTGCGTCAGCTTCTCCCAGTGAATACGCTACATATTTATATAACTTTTATATAACTATATAACTGTATAACTTTTTTCTTCTTTTTTTTTTAAACTGTAAATTACAACTCTCTACTTTGACTGTAGTGGGGAAATGATTTAGCCCTAATCTATACCTCAATTTCTCTCATAGTTCTGAGAATACCATTACCAAAGCAAACAGCTGAAAAAGATACATGATAATTTTTTGTTGGTCTTTTGTTGTTCTTCCACTTTTTTCCTACTTTTTTTTTTTTTTTTTGGCTTTCTGAAGTCTTTTTGATCAAATGCAAAATGCAATTGCTCAATATTGTTATTATATTTTTCCATTTAAATAAACAGCTCAACAAAACCTGCAACTTACAATACAAGAAGAAAAAAAATGCTTAGGGGCATTATTGAGTTACTTGGTCTTTTGTGACCAAGCAATCAACCTCTATGAGTACTAGGGTTGGTGGTTTTTGGGGGTGAGAAAGGAGGGGAGGAAGAGGGAAGCACATACTTCAGAACAGTGAACATACATACTGTTCTCTGTATTGAGCAATACTTTGAGAAAGGGGGAGATTTAAATAGTTTCCAAGTGTCCCAGAGAGCACAGAGGTGAAAAGTTCATAAGACCTTTCTGGTTATTGCCATAGTTGAAATTCAGCTAAACTACATAGCATTTTAGCTGTAAAAAATAGAAGTCTAAATACCAGTTTCAACATGATAGCAAAATACTTCCTCAAAAAACATTATGACTAAATCACTCATAGCGTTCCTCCCACTACTTACTTAGAGGATTGTCTTGCTGGAGGCATCTCACATGCATTTCACTGTATAATCAAGTTTGGTTGATAATGACTGGTCTTTTGATGTTTTGAAATGCATTAATTCTTCCACAGGAAATGAATAATTAGAAGACATCCACTATGAATAACGATTTCCATGGATTCCTTTACGTAGAATAAATAATTATCTGATTAATCACATGTGCAGTAGTGGTAACTATCTGATCAATGCAGTCTCATAAATGAGAGCAACATTATAGATATTAGCACTTTTTGCTGACACACTTTCACATGTCCTGAAGACCAGCTGCCTTTATAAAAAGCAACAAGATAGCAAATATATTCAACTTAATACGTGTCCTGAAAAGTACCTTTCATTTATGTTTAAAACTTCCTGTAATGTAAGATTATTCCTTTTTATTTTTTCTCTAAATTCTAATAAAGCTCTTTATAAAATGTCAGGTCTCGTTATTCCTTGGAAGTCTTAACTATTAAATTTCTCCTTCCAAAGCAAGATATTATTTTGCATGGTAGACTGTGTAAAGAAATCTGTTCTTTCTAACTTCTCAAGAAGTTCTTCATTTTCTATTTTTGTTACAATTTTTTGGTATAATTGAAATTAAGAAAGGGAGAGAGAGATTCTGTTTGAAGCATTTACAAGGTACATTTATTTTTGGCTTGACTTCTTTAAAAAAAATATTAGGTAATGATACTCTGTGCATGCATACATGCAAAAAATGCATTACATTCACTGACCCAATCTCAGATTTCAGAAGACTTAAGTCTTCTATATGTTCCATGAAAATGAAAGTTGAGTGTTGCTACTTCCAATGACTGAAAGGATTTACCATGAGCTCTCCTCTTATTATATAATAGAGAATTCATGAGAGACTCTAGTCTTTAGAGAAAATTGAAATTTGTTTCATAAGTTAAGTTCTTCCACATTATTCCCACAAATGTTTCATGTGAAAAGAGTCTAGAAAATTTTATAGTCATACACTGTCCCAAATGTAAACAAAACAATTCTTTCTGACAAAATAAATATAATTATAATGGCAATGTCACTAATCTACTATTCATTTTTCTATCCATAGATCAATTTAGGTTTCACTTAGATCAAAGACAAAAAGGCAAACACCTTTCCTACTTCTCTTGGGTAAGACATCACACTGCTCTGCTCTTTGTTTTCATTGACTAATAAAGGGAGCCAAGTGATGTGGCTGGATCATTGACTCCAGCTGCATATATACACCTTATGTGGCTAAAATCAGGGAAGATGAATGCTATATTAAATGTCAAAAAAATACAGTGTAAGCTACGGATACTATAATACCTAAATATGCAAAAATTGATATTGGTCTTTCAACTCTGAATTAGAAGGAATGCTATCTGTCCCATGCTTCTCTATCTTAAATATATTGTTTAATTCCAAGCAAGAAGAAAAGCTTGGGAAGAGAAAACCATTTCATAAAATTACCTTTCCAATATGTGCTCCTAAAAGAAATGGACAACTAACTCTGAGATTTTAGAGAGAAGAGCAACAGTGGTTAATAAGTAACCAAGATTGGGACGTGTGTTACTAACTAGGGGTGTTTACAGGGCAGATTTACCACATGCAGCTAATCTAGTCCTCTTAATGACTTTTACATCAGTGGCAAAGAAAAAGGCACTTCTGGACTGTGATTCATCAGAGATAGTTACGTGAACTGAGTTCTAAAAGTTTCCAGTTCTCTCTATTGGAAAGAAATGCATGTAACTCACTGTGAAAATATAGACTGGACCTGTCAACCTTTGTTCATCCCAGGTAAAACGAATTCAAAACGGGTTGCTGGTAAGTTCCTCTGTTCTCATGCTTACTGTAGAACTAGAAATTCCATGGCAAGCTAGACTATTCAAAATAGCTGATGACTGAACTTTTTGGTACAGTTGATGGCATACAGGAAAAAACATCTGCCTCATTCCTGGTCAAGTCACATCTTTAATCCTTTGACTACAGTAATTAAGAATGTAGATACTGTGCAGTGAAAGCTTTGACTCAAGGTGAAAAGGAGGGTGGAAGAAATAAGCAATGTTTTCCATCAAGTCTTTTGTTTGAGATTTATTTTTTGATTGGACTACATATGGCACAGAGAAAATAATTGATTATGAAATCTAAGTATGCATTTTACCTTAAAGAAGAATTCCTAAACTACAATAATTGCTTTTGCTAACTCCAAGCTCAGTAATGCATGTGGCAGATTAAGATAACTGAGCATGCAATGGCAAATGATTAGGATGTTTTTGAAAAAGGAATCTCTGGGTTTGAAATAAAGTATAATGCAAAGCATAAGAATTAGAAAAACTGATATATTTTGAAGACTTAAGCCTCTAGTAATGGTGAATTCTATAAAATATAACATACAACAAAGACAAACATTTAAGAGTTTATAAACAACTACTTTCTTAAATATTGTGTTAAATTATAACAAGGATTAAACAGTCATAAATTCATATTTTGTCAAGATAAATAAATCACAAAGTTCACTATGACTACATTAGCTAATTGAACATAAACATAATAAAGTCTTACTTCCAGACAGACATCTTCAGTTACCTGATGACTTCAGTAATGTCTGCGAATAAAGAACTGAGCTCTCAGGATGAAGGTCAGAAACGATAAATGATAAATGAAAGGCCCCCATCCACACACCCAGACCCCATTTTATCCATGATAGATAAAGGATCATAGATGGATTTTTGCATATTTTTGTATCATAACTGTAGATCCTAGAAAGGAGTTATTGGAAATAAGTATTAAGGAAAAAAATCATTAGAAGAAGACATCACTAATATATGTGTGTAGCAGCTGAGTAATCATGCATAATGTTGTGGCCCTGTGTTATTACAATATGTTTCCTGGTAATTTAGTTTTGAAGTTTTCATCTTGATACTTTGGACATTAGAGAGATTTCTTCTGCTAGAATTAACCTAGTAAAGAAAAGAGTGGAGATTTTTTAGCACAGTTTGCATTTCTATCCCTACTGAGCTGCATTCCAAAACTGTATACCTAAAAGAACTGTATACCTATGCAATGGCTGCACAGGTAGCTTTTAGCTTTTTTGTACGCTGAGGTGTACAAAAAAAAGTTGAACTAGATATGTAGTAGATTTGATACATTACTAAAATTTGTAAGAAAGAATGAGCTGCCATGTTAAATCTGATCTAAATTCAGACATATTCAGACAAAATCTTATACAAATTATAGAGGGAAATATTCATCCATATAAAGGCCTGACCTCTATGGAAAACTATATATTGCAAAACATTACTGCAAAACACTCCTTTAATGCTCAATCTGCCTAAGCCAGGTAAGCTTAAATCAACTTTTGTTGGTTTTGCTTTTAAATTCAAAAACATAGCAATATATAAACTATAACTCATTTACTAGGAAAAAGCTGCAATAAGTTTTGAACTGAATACCACTGAAACACAGAAAGAGGATTCATTTGCCACTAGGCTAAATTTTACTAAAATGTTTGATTATTTGGGCATTAGAGGGGTGTCATATTCTTTCAACTGCTGAAACAACAGACACCCTATTCGATCTTCCATACTCAACCACTGAACTAGTACGAGTTCGTCTCTCCCCAACCCTGCTTACGTTAGTCAACTAAATGAAACTTTTTTGCTTCAGACTTCCCACTCCTTTATTCATACAATAGCCACTGAAGTGAATAGATAGGATTTTTTTTCCCCCAGTACACACTTAGGGAAACTATATAAATACAGGCAAGTTTGGGGCAAGTGGATGCTCAGCCATCCCATGGCAAAGTCTGATCAATGTGAAGCATCTTTGTAAGTTTTAAAAGGAAACGCTTGGTTTAGTCAAAGTAAACACTTAATAAAGCCACTGGGTAAATTCTTTATTAACAAACACAATGCTTTCTTCAGTATTCATAAATCATAATTTGTAAAGACTAAAATCATGAGGAAAAAGTAAAAAAAGGAAAATACATTCAAATCTCAGCTTAGTTAAAATCTTTGTATCAGATTGTACAGCTATTGCCTTAAAGTTTACATGCCCTGAAGGAAGAAAGTCCTATTTACAAGATCTCAGAGCTTTTCCACATTTAGACTACAGGACAGAAAAACGCTGCAGATCCCACAGTGTATTAAAAGAAAGTAAATAAGTTTAAGCTGTTGGGTTTAGTTTTCTCAGTAAAATGAGACTAACAGGAACAGAAGTTTCCAAAGAATTTTACTTTTGCTAGTGATGCTAATCTCCCAGCGCTTATTTTATAGTTAATAAAAAGAGAAAACACCTCCTGAGAATTGTTCAGAGCGGTTAAATTAGATAGCTGATCTCAACTGCCTCTGGAAAAGCCGCTTACTCTTTCCATCACTAGCGAGAAAGGTAGGAATGATAACACTTAGTATACTAAATTGCCAGTCTTTGTGAATCCAGCCTTAAGGATTGTCATTGTTCGAATTAATAACATTTTGGCAAAACAGGCACAATACACAGAAATTATTAGGTATATCAATATGAAACAAAACAGAATCCTTCTAGCACTTGATACTAGAAGAAAAATCCTCGTTCTGTATGAACCACACTGATCATAGTTTTTTGTTTTGTTCTCTTTATAGCTTTGGTTTGAAGTAAGATCTCTACCTCCTAACTGAGATGTTCCATAGCAAAATATGGAATAATACTTAAAGTATTATTTATATCTTATTTTCATACAAGACTAATTTTCTTTTAAAGTCTGAATATAGTTTTGTTACAGGCTTCTTATTCAGGAAAAAAGAAACAAAACTCTTAAAATTATATTTTATTCATTCTTTTCCTTGCATCTTCCTAGCAAGTGATAGCTATATGCTTTTATCACATCACTAGATAAAAATAATCTGCCTTTCACTCTGAAGTATGCTTAGAGTCCTTGTGTTAAGGCAAAAGAGACTTCCCAGAAAGAGACTCTCTGTCAAAGGACACTGTGCATGACTGTGGATGGTAAATTAGGTATGAGCTTATAATGTAATATGATAGCAAAAAAATCAATGCAATTTGGTAAAGGTATCAAGCCATAGAGGATGAGGATGATTGTCTTTCTATACAGCTCATGCAGTATTTCACTGAATGCGCCTTAGGACCAGGAAAAAAAGTTATCAAGTTGAGATAGTTCCAAAAAATGTAGAACAGAAATAAGAGGCTTAATAGGATCATTGTGTGGAAAGATTGAGTACGTGGAGTCAAAAAAGGTAACTGGAAAAGATGAGGTGGGTGACGAAAGAGTGATTATACAGTAAGTTCCTAACTGAACTTCAACTTGAAGAATGTCAATAAAAGCTGGTGGGATTCATTGTTTAGAGTGCTATGGGAGAAAGGAGAAAGCAGAGCTAATTTTATCCAAAACATATAGAAGAGTATGTCACAAACCTGTTAATCTAAAATGATCAATAATTGTATATATTAATACTTCTGAGTATCCTTTAGTATAATATTACATCTCATCTTAAGGAATGCAAATAAGGAATAGAAGATACCATAAAAACCAATGTCATAGTTTGCTTGGGTGACTGGAAAATAAATTCCATGAGACAGAAAGTAAATGGGCTTGGCTGGAGAAATAAAACTGAATTGGACAACAAAACTACTGAAGTACTTCAGCACTTCTTGACTGAAACCCAAGCAGCAAAATAGAATAATTCTCTTGGGATTATGTACAATCTCTACTGAGCTCTATTTCTCTCCTGGTTAATGTACAGACTCCCCATCCAGGTCACAGAAACATGTCTTTTATTCCCTGGAAGTCAAGCTGGCATAGCCGCAGGCTGAGGTGCAAGGCTGAGCGCAAGGAAGCAAGCTGTCCAGCCCTCCCAGGGCCTACTGGCACTGGGGATTAGATGGATTGTGCACTGGGCTCCTGCCTGGTGAGCAGAAAGAACAACCAGATAGCTAACTGCCTATCTGACCAAATCACAGTTTACTCAAAATAGGTTGGAGAGCATAACTGTGCCTTGGTGCAGTGGCAGGTTGGAAGTCTAAAGATATCTTTCCCACTGCTGATCGCAATGGATTCATTTTTTACCCTGTGATAGTGTGCAACAATAACAAATCTGTCATTCCAAGTTGGCTAGAGAGGATATGAAGCCTCTTTTCCCTAGCATGTTATCAATTTCAAGTGTTACAGTACTTTAGATGATAGAGCTACGTTGTCATGTACAGCCCTATATACAGAAATATAATCATTGAAATAAAACAATGCACAGAAATGTTGCAGTGTGATGACAGACATTTCCATGAAGCACAGCCTGGTTTGTCATCCACGGTCAAGTAAATAAATAAACATTTTTTTTTTTGGATCAAGATTTTACAAAATAGTTTGAAGGAAGGTAGAAGAAGACGGCAGGCTGGACAAGTAAATAAGTTAAAGGAGAATTTAATGAAAGAAAAATCTCATGAAGTTGCTTCCAGTGACAGGTAACCAACAACCACAGGAAATATCTTCCTTAGACTGTACATATATACCCTTTTCATCAGCCCATGGCTGGGTTCATGAAGCTGCTGTAGAACTGAAATTGAATACATTTAAGCAAGCAAGTCGATAACTGACATTAACTTATAGCCATAAGACTATCTGGAACCATATTTGGGGAAGACATCAATAAGAAACCATGCCTTTAAAAAAATGTCAATTTGTAACTAAAGAAAAATACAACCTGATAAGTGGTGCACACACAAACAGGTTATCAGGGAATGGATGGTTCACAAGTTGTACAGGTTATTTATGGAAAGTCAACAGAATGGATGCATTCTCAAATTAAAGTCTTTTTTTGGAAAAATCAATCAGCCTTGTAAAGGGATCCCAATTTAACCATGTGGATAACCATTACAGTTGATCATAACTAGTAGCATGGGTAAAGCTGCCTATAGTTTGGCTGCATAATGCTGTAGGAAACCCCACAAAGCTATGCAGGTTCCCTTTTTGTAAGAAGCAGGTATGCAGGATTGATCACTGAGAGCCTTTATTTTACTGCTGATTATGCCAGTATTGTCTTATTGTCATTAAAGCAAACTGTGTCTTAAAGTATGCTCTAAGGCTTTCTTGGTTGTGTTTGATTGGTCTGGTTACCTGGCTTTGAGGATTAGCTGTTAAATCCAGATGCAAACATCAATGAATAATGCAGGCGACCTAGACTATAATTTGGATGCAGCAAAACCATGCTGTTATTTAGTTTTTCTTTTGAGTTGTAGGAGGTATAACATAAACAGGTTGTATGCGGTTTACCTCAAACAGGTTGTCAGCATACCTCAGCAATTCAGACAGTAGCTTTACTATTTCTGTCCTGAGTTATTCTTTAAAGTGGACTGCCAATTATGTTGAACTTTACAAAATCGTATTGTACCTTTTGTGAGGTTTCATGTCACTGGACTTTTAATGGTGCTTTGTTACGGCTTATTTTCACTGCTGTAGAGGGGACTGCAGTTCTGCCCTTACCACCCTACTACACTTTAACTTGCCTCATGTTATTTCTTTGATGATTCCCATTTAGTTATAATACCTACACATTTTCAACTTTATTTTTCAAATACAGTCAGTGGATTAGAACAAAAAATTGTACTTTGTTAAAATAGATGAACCCTTTTTGAAACCTTAAAGGTATAATGAGAATAACAGAGCAGAAAACTCTATGAATCAAAAAAAAATCCATCCCCAAAACTCAGTTGTAAAGATGGAAAAAAAGACTAAGACTAAGCAGACCTCCACCACTTTTACCGCAGTGTCTCTAATCACAAAGAAAATTAGTTCAATTGGGATTCATGTCATCGAACTTCAGCTGTCTAAAATTTAGTTTTCTAAGTGTAAGCTCTCTCAGCTTAATCTCTGGTACAAGAAACTGATATCTCCAGAAAAACATTCATCCTACCTGTCCATATGTTGCCCCAGTTCTGCAACTACAAAATAGAGATAATATGTCCAATCAATTTTCAGTTGTTTTGTTAAAGATAGCAATGATTGCTCTATGCATTTTTAAAAAAAATCAAAATTTCTAGATCCAGTCTTACATGCTACTATAAAAATGAAACACATATACAGAGCACATTGTATAATTGTACCTAATACAAATCAGGTCTCACTGGACACTATTGTAATACAAATATGGAAATACCTTCTATCAAGTACTTCATCTGATTTTTTCTATGGACAAAATAGAAGTATCTATCCGTTGAAATAACATATAATGGAAGTGATGAGTAGCATGGGAGTAATGAAGAAATGATTTTTGAAACTTCAGGAAGGGAGGTTGCCGTGGAAACGGCTGGGTTAGAAATCTTTTTGTTGTTGCAATTTTATTTAGCTGCTGCTTAGTCTTTATGTTCTTTTAATAAATTAATCTTCCTCAAGTCATTCTTGATTTTATTTTTCTCAAAACAAGATGCTGTGTTAAGAACTTTGCAGATTCAAGGCAATGACTAACGGCATATTCATCTATACTGAAACATATAAAAATGAAAACTTCCATTTTACTCCTACACACAGACAGCGGAAAGATGAAAAGAGAAAGATGAGTAAAAGAGTCAGTCTCTCTCTCCATAGAAGGCTTTCATGGCATTTTACACAATATTTTGCCTGGACTGAACTGAAGGAAAGAGAAAATAGGCATAAACAGTTACAAAATAAATATAAAAGGCTCCGATTACTTTGTTCGATATGACTGTATCACATGTGAACTAAAAAGGTCAACTAATCTAAAAAAGTAAAAAGAGGAGGCTTTAAAATTAAAATAAGTAAATAAAGTAAGTAACGGTTGAAACAGGAAAGGAACATAAACACTCAGAAGATGAAGTAAAGAAAGATGTCTGCTAACTAGCCAGACTGCAAGAAACAGAAGTTAAATTAATCTGTACACCTGCAACAAAAAAGATTTTCTACATCTTACGTATCATCACCCAAAAAATAAGTATTAAATACCATTAGCAGAAGAATGAAAAGAGTAACACTGACACATCTTCAGAAAACAACCAGCAACAATGAATATAACACAGACTTAAAGGCAAAGAAAGTAATAGCATTTCGTTGAGCATAAATTGTCAAAATAACAAAAAGCCAGGACGGACAAATAACTTAAGAACAAAATTAAGACTGGATCACAGGAAGTAAAAATATAGGCAATGAATCCCTAGGTTTTGAAAGTAGGTACATAGTTCTCAGAAGAAGGGTGGATCTGACACTCTTCCCCGAGATTTTTTGTTTCCTGCTAAAAATGCTAATTCACTTATGGCTAAAGTCTTTTGTGGACATATTAATTTTATCAAATCTTGGAGCACAACACAGGTTCAAATACTATCCTTCTGGGTTTTCTCCTCAGTTATCTGCCCTTCCAGTTTCTTGACAGCCTGTGTAAAGGATATATTCACTGTGTATTAAGCCAATACATATTAGCTCCAATATCACATATTAAATACAGTATCTTATGCTTGCTCCATATAGATCATCATTGAAATTTCAGTGTCTTTCCTCTTCCTCTGCCATTCCTTCTGTATTTTCTATTGAAGATGGCATTTTGTTGAGCTTTTATTACACTAACTTTGTAGCAGATCCCATCAAAGCGTTTGGGATACAGGTTAATCAATGTTGATCAATCTTTCTGATGAAAAAGATCATACAGAGACAGTAAGTGAAGGAAAGAGCTATACTGTTAGCCTGCACAATGTTTTCCCAAGTACCTTTAGTTCTGACTGGAAATTCTCCCCTCTCCCATAAAACAGGCAGGAGTTTCTACCAGTAGACTCTATAGAAAACATCTTCCCAGAAGGTATTGTTCAACGGTGTAAAACATCTTGCCATGTTGGAACACAGATGTTAGACTCTCCAGAATCGCCATCTTTGCTTTGCACAGCCAAATCCTCTAAACCACTCTGGCTTGGATATTTAAAACTGACTGCAAATTTGGTGTGCCTTAATTTTTAGCCACCAAACTTTCATTTTTTTCAAAGTGCGTCTAAGGATAACTCTCAAATTCATGATTCATAAATTGAGTGGGAGGCAGAAATCATCAATCTTATCAGCTTTTCTAGAAGCTACTTTTTTAGAAATATGTTGATATAGACAAAAACATATGACCTTGAAATGGTACATTCTAATCTTCTGAACAGACCACCCTTTAACAGGAAGCAATCTTAAAAATATAAAAAACATTCCAAAATTCACTGCTGATAATTCATACATTCAACTAATACTGTTTACCAGCTTAGTGGAATGACTATTATCTAAAATTCAAAAGTTCTAATATAGGACTTGTAAAATCTACTATATAAGGGCTAGGATTCACCAGAATACACCAGAAGCCATACAACCGGTAACCAGTCCCCAGGCCATATTATTATGAAACTACTTCTCTTTTAAACGCTTTCAAATGATATGAAGAGTGTTCACCTGAAAGCCATGCAGGTGTTCCATACAGAAAGGGAAGGAACCACTTCAGAATGCCCCAAAACATCTAAAGACTTTGTCCAATTCCATTCTATCCAGTGATGTTTTATTTCTTGAAATGCAAACAAATTGGCACCGTCTGCACAAATCTGTATTATCACACAACCACAGTCCCCTAGGAGTCCACTGCTTAATGTAGCTCTTACTTTTTGATGGATGGCATTGCTACATTGTAATACAAAATCAGACTAAACCATAGGAAAAAAAACCCGCTGATAAAAAACAAAACCAAATACTAAGTGGCAGGAATTGTCTCTAGCTATGTATTTTTAAAAAGTTGTGGCTTTACTTATGACTCCAGTAATGTTCAAAAAATACTTATGTGAATATATGATCTGTATGATTAAATGGAGTCTTTTCATTTTATGTAATGATAGTATCATATCAAATGCAGGCTGAAATACTATGTAATTTCTAAAAAATATCTTAGCTGTACTGTAGAGAATTTTAAAAAATTATTTTTCAAGCTGCTGAAAGGAGAGTTGTCATATAGAAATAACAGTGTTCAAATTGATATTTTAAGACAATGGATTAACAGTAACTAATGATGGATAATGTATATATCCATAAAATTACTACAAACAAATTATATATACTTTAGATGTGCTAAATACATACAATTCTTCAGATTTCTTATCAAGGAAGAATAATTCTGCTTCTTAAGGATGGTGGAACTGAATCTCTATTTGAAAACTCAAGCTCCTCATAAAGATCTTTTTCAGTCATTGTAAGTGCTTATGCAGGAAACAGAAGCCTTCTGGGTAGATCTAAGTCTGGAAGCAGGAGACACACTTCCAGAGTGTGTCTCAAACTGGTGCCAAGGATCCACGTTTGGGTTACAGTTAGAATTCAGATTTGGATCTGCAGAAGCCAGTGATCAGAGACCTGAGCTCAGAAGTTTCTGCTATTAACATCATTCTGCAACTTATAATGGCAGAATCAACCCTCTACCAACTTGAGATATCTAAATATATTGTGTAAAACTTCACTCTGCAACAATGTAGAATTTGTAGCAGATTTCCTAAATCAAAGTTCTTTGCTTTAGGCCTCAGGCTGTCCTCAGCTTTTTTAAATGATCAGTTTCCTCAGTGGTGTTCTCTTAGTTTCTAAAAGGTGGGTTTTCTTTCTTTCTAGAATAAAAAAAAAGATTTTGCTGCCATGTTAAAACCTACCAAGTTAGTTGTATTTTTCATATTGGATAGATGGATGAAAATGCAATATAGAACACTCTTCTCAAATTTCTGATTTTTCAGGAGTAGAAGTTCTTTTATAGTTTTTATGTATTTTTCTATTGCTCCACATTGAATTCTTACCCATTATGTTTAAATATTTCAGTGGTCATCATCACTCTGCATCTATATCATCTACACCCTACCTAAAAATTATGTAGGTATTCATTAAAAATTATTCAGGGGCTTAGGCTAGAAATGACTACTTGCTTTTTTTTTTTTTTTTTTTTTTTTTAATTTGCTTTATTAGAACCCTAAGTGTACTCTGAATGATAGAGAAATGTAGGCATATATATTCAAAAAAGTTGAAAGTACACTGTTTTTTGAAATGCCTTCTTTTTAACTTTTAAAGTTGTTTTCACCTACTGCCAACTCTAGAACATTCTTCTTCTATGAATATATTGAACTTGTTTCTGTTATATTCAATGGAAAACTATGAAAGTATTTCATATAAAGAAACACTACACATTCCTTAATAAAATTTCAAATTACTAATGACATGTTGTTTTGGCATCAAAAGATATTCAACTGCAAATATAAAGATATTCAACTGCAAATTTTTCTAGTTTTTCTGTTCATATGCTCAGATTTATGAGAGAGTTTGGTTTCTACCAACTGATAGGAAGTCTGGTGTGCTAATTTTTCTCTTACTTTGCACTTGATTATTATTTTTTATAGTCAAAGGGACAGTGGATTTGTATAACTGAAGATATTCCGTGTCCTTTCTATTAAATATTTCTCTTTTAAAAAAATTCACTTTGTGAATTTCCTCACAATCTCTTTTGGAGACAGTCGTAGGGCAGAAATGCGACTTTGTACTTTCAAATATCAGAATTAGAAATGATTTGACAAAAGACATACTGCATGAATTTCTATGAATCTAATTTGAAATTTGGTATTTATAGTATTGTTGAGACTGTGGGGCTTGCTAGTGCATCAATGAATCCGAGCTAAGCTTACCTCTTGAGCTATCTGCAGTGCTAGTAAAGAGGTCCAGCACCGGGCTAACAGTAGCAAAATTTTCAGAGGTAATTTACTTTAGATTTAGGTAGCGAAGAAACACCTACTCATATTTTAGAGATATTTTTTCCGAAGATCTAAGACATGAAATGAGAATCAATAAAGTAAGAGTTTACTAAAAATATAGAAAATGTACATTTTCAGTAACAGGAAATTCTTGCCACGAAAATGGCAGAATTGGATCCCTAAAAATCTGAAGCGTATTTTAAAAAACTTAAGTTATTCATGAGCAACATGTTTTGAATCTATGAAAGTATGTTATTTACCTAAATTTTTTTGTGCAATGAGTTATTTTACATAGCTATATTCAAATGTTCTTTATATATATCTTACTGTTTTCAAGTTTTCAACAAAATTATAATTTCTTTTTAGATAAATAAGCATTAGTGGCATTATTTTCTGTAGTTTTAACTATCATATATTGCACAAACATTGTTACAATTAGATTTTATTTTGGAGGGTTTGTATTGAAGTTTTGTATTGATTTATGCTTTATTTACCAGTGAAGAAAATGCAAATGCCTGTAATTTTGCATTGACATTCAACACTGGTATTCAGTTTCATTATTGATGAAAACAGGCTTTTTTACTAAGATTGTACAGAGTAGTTAAAACTGAAAAAGCATTATCATCCATCATTCAAAAAATCAACATGTATATTTCACCTGCTTATAATACAGATAAAAACCTTTAATGAGTTTTTATTTATTTTTAAACCTAATTTTTGCATTTTCTCAAAATGAAGAAAATAGCTGAGCTGCTGTGGAAGAGTACAGTTGGTGTGTTAAAATCAAATATATTTATCTTTCGAAACATAATATAACTACATTTGATAGAAGATATTGTATTGTATAGAATGTATAGCATTGTAACAAAATTCTCATTTGGTTGTATCCGAAAGTTCGTGTTAGTATTCTTTATATACTAATTATAGAAGTGTGCAATGTTAGTGGGCCTTGATGTTTCAAGGATAATATTTTTTTCATTCACACAATCACATTATTGATATAAAAACCCTAGCTTTGGAACTTGAGGTCTTCACACTTGCATTTATGATGATTTCTGGGAATAAGGGCTAGCTTGGAAAGGTCATACAGACATAATCATAGCAGACCGGAGCTTTCTCTGGTGGAGGACTGCGCAGGTAAAGTAGAACTCCCCTTGCTCATTCCACACGAATTTCTTACTACTAACACTTTGTTAATTAAAAGAGAAATAGAAGACCAGAAGTCCCAATCAAAAGCAGCTTAATTGGTCCATAAGTCCTGTCTGACAGTGAAAATCTCTAAACTAATCAATTACAATGAGTTTAGTAACTCAGCATTTCTTAAATATAAACACAACTATGATATCTGGAAGAACTTACTCTGTTAGCAGAAGCAGCATAACTATTAGCATAGCTTCCCTGTCAAGTTTGCTTTGCTTTTTAGTCATGTTAATTAGCTTTCCTTCTTCATATCCAACCAAATGTCCGCACCACACAGTTTCATCAAGAATCCAGCCCTTCATCCCTCACATTAGCATTCTCATTTATTCTCACTGGGGCAGCTATGCATTCCCGAGTACCACGTTATATATCATGTATAACCACCTGAGCTTTTGCAAATAGATATATCTTGATCATATAGTTTCCTACTATTACATCCACTTTGCATATATAAAAAAAGTTATACGAGATAAAGATGCACTCTTTCCTTTCAAAAATATAGGTTTTCTATTCATGTAGTATCTCGTCATGATTAAGGCAAGCCAAGAACATCCACCAAGTGGCCTTCACTCACTGGTAATGCAAAACTCTTCAGGAGTCCTTCTAGATTGGATCTTAGCTTAGTACTGAAGAGTTTATTAGAGAAAAACTAAAAGCAAATTCACTTTTTTCCTTCTGAATTGTTGGTTAAGAGAATTTACTCTTTCATATTTCAAAATACATGGAATTACTGTTGTGGGATAATTTGAAGAAAAAAATTTTTAAAACAACTTATTAAACTTTAATGTATACAATTTCTATCTACAAATACCTTTACAGTTTTCAGTTGAAGTTAAAAATAATGCTTCTCACTTTTGCCATGACAGAGGTACTACTTGCTCAGCAGAGGTATCCTACACTGTCTACAGCAATGGGGTTATCAGTCTTGGCTGATATTAATAACTTTAATAGAAGCAGTGATGGAAACCCTACTGTGTATAGAGCAAAGCCCTTTGTGCATATTATTTGTTGTGAATTTAATAATGCACAAAGGTCATTATGAATGTGATAATGCACACTGGGAAGACATCACCCTGCACCTAAGAAGAAGGCACAGCAAGTGACTGTCTCAGACAACAGAAGGCAAAGCAGAAAAGTGAAAAAGTAAAAGCTATGCATCTAATGAATAAAAACACATTCTAAAGAAAAACACACAGTGAAATACAAGTTATTGGTGGTCTAGTCAGACAGACAGTTGCAGATTCAAATATTTTCATTTACAAGAACCTGATGACCAGGGCAACTCTCTACACTCCTTTGTATTTTTTTTCTTGAACACAAAGTTATTAGTTTCTTGTTTTTCTGTATAGCAATTATTTGCTAAAAAACTGCAACTACAGCAGTAGTAGCAGCAAAAATTACTTATTTTCAGACATGTAATATGACTCATTCTCAATGAAAGCATATAGCCATAAATTGTCATTTTTCACTTACTATCAAGTGTTATCTGCCTCATCTTTTGAAGTGATGCTCTTATTAAAACCAAGTAAACTGTAAAAGTATCCAGTAATACAGTGACTTTTATTTTTGGGCAATTTACAAACATTATCTCTTTAATCATTGCAATACCTTTGTGAGATGGCTACATCTGTTTATCTACATCCTTAGCTAGACCATATGAGCTGGGGATATTAATTAATTCACCCAAGGGCACAAACAGAATCCATATCATATCTAGAGTCAAACTCCTCTCTCTTCAGTTCTTTAGGTATGCACATCACTACACAATTTTCCTCCTAATTCAGCTTCCCATAGCTTTAAAAATGTAGCTGCAAATAGCAATACAGAAAATGTCAGCTATTTTCAAAAAGAACAAATCATTTCCACAAATAATCTCTGCTTCACTGTAGTTGTGCCTTTGATTGACAATGATAAAGCATCACAATGATCCACAGCATTTTAGTAGAGTCAGTAGAAGGAAACTCATACTTTATAATGGATATATGTCCATTGCATAAACCTCATCGTTGCAAAAGAATCCCTTCATTAATCTCAGGGGCACCACGTAAAGGAATTAATAGTTACAGACGCTCATACCATACATGCGCTTATCAAGAATAATAATAAAAATTCATTGGATGAGGTCTGTCCACGGATTTACTGAATTATTTTTAATTTAAGACAGACATAATACAACAATGTCAATGGTTTCCTATCAGGGCATACATTCTGTTATGTGAGAAAGAGTTCTCCTTTCAGTGCCATATGTAGCAGTGTTACTGGACACCAACGGATCTTTTTATATTAAGTATATTAAAGTCCTCTAAAAACAGTTGCTTTGTTTAAGAGGGATGGCTGGAGACTTGTGTTTCAGTACTCTGGCATTACCTGGTGTTACTGATCACTTTCTCTTCTAAACACCTCAGTATTTCTGTAGGCTCTCTTTGGTCATGAGATCATACTGGCCAAAGGAATTTCTGCCCCACCCTCTCTTATGTTTTTCTTAATCTACATACAACAACATGCAAAATCTCAAATTATACAGTGTATATATAATTAACAAAGCAAAATCTTTAACATCGTATTTCTTTGACTATTTTTGATGGGTCTTTTTACAGCATGTGCTAAGCTGAGCTGCCTAAATATAGGCATTTAATGCTATTTGAGACACTGCAGGGTATCCTGCCTGGCCTCTAGTTTCTTATCGAGCTTGGATCTCCCGTACAACCTGCACAATATCTGATAGCCTCATACAGTATCTTGGATACTTAAGGACACCTCAGATAATACAAAATGCATATGCTTGGCAACCAGATTTAGCTCATATACTTTTTAGACAAGTGCTAGATTCTTTTAAGTACGAGCAATGCAATCAGCACAGTAGGATCCCAAAGACTGGGATTCTGGATGTTAGTAAAATCTGAACATTCTTCACTGCCTAAAACTTATACTCTTAAGAGGAATGTGTCATTATAAAATCAAACATATAAATAAACACTAAGTAATTGGAAATTTCAATTTCTGTCAAATTTACTTACCAGTATGTTCCAGTATTTCAGTGGCTTTTTACAAACTAGAAGTATATTTTTAAGCTAAAGCATTCAATTATTTATTAAAATTAGTCATAGACAAATTTTCATGGACACACACTGAGAAAACTTTTATGTTTATTAGGCTAAATAACTAGCTCTATTCCTTTCAAAATGTAAGCAAGCTGCTTTCACGATACCAGATTTTATAGTACCTCAATAACAACTGTAGAATTCACACTCTATGACAAACTAACAGTTGTATAAAAATTTATGAGTGCTTACCAAAGGGGCAATTGCATTTGAAGCCATTTATGTCCTCTTTACATGTTCCTCCATTCCAGCAGGGTCTGTCTAGACAATCATTCATATGAACAGAACATCTTTCTCCTAAAATTTTAGATTAAAAAAAAAAAAAAGGATAAATGTATTGACCTGTTCAAATCACAGAGATAATATTTGTAATGCAAAAGAACTATCTGATTGTCACAGTCTAAACGCTGACCTCATTGGAAATGGTGCACTTACTAGAGTATACAGGGATAGTGATAGATATCCTGTGTATCCTGAATTTTTCTGCTTCATTCGTTAAAAGGTATTCCTTTTTGACAGGTAATGTTTGAAGCATGGCAATCAGGAAATAGAAAGCTTTCCCTGAGAGCGTATGCATAATCCCAGAGCTTTCTTCCATTATAGACATTACTGTATTCAGACAATTTTTTCTCAGTTGTGTCAATCATTTTCTTTCATTTCACTCACTATCTCCTTTGAAAAAGAATGGCAGAATATCATTGAGTATGAAAATGAGGCCTACAGTAATTCACAGACAGTTATGTGTTACAGTAGATTGTAGTCTATATGATGTAGAAAGTTGATCAGTACAGTGATATTGTATGTTCCTCTTTCTCCATGCATTATGAAGGAAGATAACCAAATTACTGAAGAATATTTAATGAGGCAAGATACAGAGAAGAGATAATAAAGTAATTGAAAGCAGAAGTAGGAAGTTTAATTAAATGTAGATTTGTAATGTACAACAGGAAAAGGTATTTCCAGCCACAGGCATATGCAGGGAATCACATGTTCAATGCTTGTCACACCTCAGTTGCATACAAAGCACGCTGGGCTTTTTGCAAGGGAATCTCAAAGAAGAGGATAAAAACACAAGGAATGCTGAAATTCCCTGAAGTCTTTGCTGTGAGGAAAATATTTGGTCTCATATCCTCAACAAACATGAATGCTCTCTCATACAAATCTATGAATCAAGTAAGTCAGCTCTTAAAACCTGTGTTTTGCAGATCTACCAGAAAAATAAGACTTTCATGGAGGAAGCACATCGTTTCCACAGCAGCACTGAGGTTCTCTTCCATTTAAATTTATTGGCAGAGTGACTTCTATGAAGGCTTTTTCCTCTAAACATTCTTTACATTTTCCATAAGATTTTGAGAAAAGCAAAAAAGGAAGACAAGCAGAAGCCAAGAAGAGCTTAGATAATTCAGATAGTTAAGCAGTTTTCTGCTAGCAGCAGGTGCTGAGTGCTGCTAGATACTGCAGAGTGTGGTGTGGCACCAGTCAGGAATAGAGACGTTCAGAACTGGCCATAATGCAAATCTTTACTTAAGTTCTCTTAACTTTTGTGAAGATTCTTTGTAGTGCTGGTAAGGTACTATGTGCAACCTTTCTGACCTAATTCTAATATTTTGCTTTCCTCTTTTTTTTTTTTTTTTTTTATTTCAGACCCATTCAGACCCAAAATTAAGTCCCACACCCTGGTAGGTCTCCACACAGAATTTAGGTTTTGAGAAAGATAAATGCAGATACATTGACATCTGTTCCCTTCTTCTGCATAGAAAAGTGGAGAGTAGCACAGTGTTTCCTCTAGAAGTCAACTGGCCACAAGCTTTGGGAATACTGCAACATGTACAGCAAAAAGAATTATTTGAATCAGATTCTTTCATCTTCCTTAAGTTATAGTATACCTCTAATAGACAAGTGGTTAAAATAAAACAAATGCAGTTCTGAGGGAAATAATGGAACGAGTGTATTTTCATTTACTGATAATATCTGAAATATATGGACTTCCTATTTCCTCTAACTGAATGAAGGTAGCTGTTTTCCTCAAAAATCTAAGATAGCAGAAGTACCTCCCTGAACTGCATAGCAGCATAATTTAAAGACACTTCTGTAATAGGTGTAATTACAGTTCCTTCCAAAATATGGGCTATTCTCATCCATATCTTTTAATTCACTTCTTTTTTTGGAACGGGAAATTCAGGGTGGGATTCAACAGGAAAATGGGTCAACCAAATGTAGGCTTCTGAATATAGGTCTACTTTTAAACTAAGCATTTAGGGTGAAAGTCAGTTCCCTAAATGTTGGTACCTAATGCCACATAGGATATCTGATGTTCATACTCAAAAAAGTAGCCCTTAGGGAATGAAGCGGACATCACAGACAGACAGTCACAGCGGTTTTATATTAGTAGCATAAATTGGCTATTCAGGCTGGCAATCCTGATGGAATAGGAGGGCTTAACAGAAAAGAATAGACAGCTGAACTGCAGAATGCTTCCAAAAAAAAGGGGGGGGGGAGCCCTCCAAGGATGGTAAAACAAGGAAGGCTAGAGAAATTTAGTACGTGAACTGAACATTGGAACTTTAGCTGTGTTCAGCAATAGTGACAAAATCTGATTGTGTGTAGAAAAGGTGAGAAAGTCAAAGCCATTCGCACGTTGCAGGTCTGAGTGACAGGAAGCATAATGAATCTATCACTATGACAAAGGATGCAGAAAAAGGGAATTTGTTCTGCATCTTCATTTGGAATACTCAACTATTTGTTATAATGTACAGCTAAGAAATGCTCACCAATGGTATCAGAAACTTAATTTCATTTCTAATATCATACCACTAAACCCCATTACTTTAAGACTTTCAGGAATACAGTTTTCTTAATGTGTTAATGCATATTGCAGCACTCCACAGATTAAAACATTTAGTCCCAATTTAGACATTTAATCCCAAACGTAAATGTCTAAATTAATGCTATGCAATAGAGACATTGAATATTTAAAATATGTATGTTTTAAACACTACATTCTATATGATAATCTGGTTTCAGGTATTCTGCTTTCATGCATCTGTAGCAATACTAGTTGTGTGTGAATTCCATTCCTCTTTTACAAGAACAAGGAAAAAAAATACCCTGCTCTGATAACAATGGTGCTGATTTTATGCCTCAAGGCTGTTACTACAGCTAAATTACTTCATTTGACAAAGAAGCAATTACATGCCACTCAGCCTCATCTGAGTTATCAAGCATTGAGAATACCTTTCTCATAATTGATGAAAATATTTGCAAAAATCGCTGACTGACTTACAACTTGTGCTAGCTAACAGTGCTTGCAGAATTATTTAGAAAAATATTAAACTTTCTGAAACATTTCATTTGAAAATACTCTTAACACATTAAATATAAATAAGTTGTGATTACAGATTTTTTTTTTTTTCTGGAGAAACTAGCAATATTTTTTTACAGATATAGCTAAGACTAGTTTCCATTCGGCTCTATTACCATTCCTTCAAAATCACTTTTGTTTTCCTTTTAATTCTGCTATTTAGCCACTGTAAAACATACTATTTATAAATATAAAAATACAATACTTTTCATCAGAAAATTATCAGCTAAGTTTTGGTGATTGTGCACATCTCAGAAGATGCTAGGGAAATAGCATTTTCTTCCTGTACGTGAATCATGTTAAATCTTGGAAAAACTTTCATGTTTAGTGCAATTTCTGCCAATCAAATGGACGTGTGGTGAAAATAAAAGTAACTGCCTTCTGTATACTCTAGACAGTAAGCTGTTCTTCTGGTTATATGCTGTAACATAAACTGGTAGTTGTGCTTTAGAAAAAGGCACGTCCCAAAGCTTCTTACATATGGTTGCAAGGGAAGTTTAAGAATTTATGCCCTGATGGCAAAGGGCAATACATGGACAATAATTTTTAAATATTTCAGAGAGAATTAGAGTATCTGTGAAGCTACTGTGAGACAACAATACTTTCTGAGTATGCAAGACAGGAAATAGGCTAGAAAAGCTGGACACATGCAGTGCAGCCATTATTTTTCTAGTGTGCAGCTAATCCCAACCACACATTTGAAATGGATGATGAAAGCCTCCTTTGAACAGCAGATACAAATAACTAATTGGCTACAAATTACTTTCAGCATCCAAGTATGTTAATATAAATGTTTTATGATTTACACTTTTAATGTTAACACTAATGTAATACATCTAAATATAATTAACAGTAGAACACAATGGAGTTATTTAATAAATGGTAGTTTAGAGGCGAAATTCCTAAACAATTTACAGGGTTCATGTCATCAGGTTCTGAACTACAAGCAGTATGTTAAAACTGATCATGTGCTGATCCTAATTCCATTAACTCTATAGTGTATTTTATCATATACCAAAAGGTAATGTTCTTAAAATACATAGCAAATAATTCTTGCTGCTTAAGGAAGTCTGTCAGCCTCACAAATCTAATGTCCTGATGCTTAACGACAAAATTTTCTACAGTCACATTGATGATACAGAAGAGACACATTATTCTGCAGAAGCCCAAAAAGCTTGCAGACAGAAATACAATAAGGCCCTGGAGTAGTAGGACATGCTAAAAAAAAAATCTCTAGTCCTCCATCAGCATTAGTGATGTAACTTTATATGCTTAAAAAATTCATGCTATTTTAAGAAATGAAGACATTCTCAGCTTCTCAGATAAACATAACTGAAGATCATTGGACAGAAATATTCCTTTTAATAAATATAATGGATGAAGCCTCACTGAATATTCCTTTACTTCAGAAATATCACCAACTCCGTAAGATCCCTAGATTAGAAGTTTGCACCTTTCAGTATTTCAAGCTTCAGACATTTTATTTCTGCTGACAGAAGAGCTTAACCTCACACATTATCTGAACTAATGGAACTAGTTTTAGATTTTGTAAAATGTCCTGAAGCCTAATCTTTGTTTTGAAACCAGAATAAGGTTACTTTCATATCATTCTCACATTATATATTCGGAAGTTAAGAATAAAAGAGGGAATGATTAGAAACCTTTTTTTCTCAATGTAATATAGGTTATGTGTAAGTATCTATATTTTAATGACATCATGTTTTTTTAAATTACCACCCCTACTTCTAACATCTCTGTTAAGAATGTTCTAAAACACATGGAAAAAAAATCAAAAAACAACGTTTCATTTTCCTACTGTTTATATGAATTGTTTTATAGGCATCATAGGATATAAGTTGGACAATAAAATGGCAGACAAAATGGACACAATTTTTAAAATATGTACGTGTAAGAATATTTTTTTAATAGAACCCCAGTCCAACTAGGTACCCAAAACACAGACAATATATTTGAAGGTAATCTTATAACGATTCTTCTTCTTTTGGACCTTACAGTTCATCATTCTATAATGTATGTGTAAATATAAAAGCATTGAGGTCATACATGTGAGAACAAATTACATAATTTTGTTATCTTCTAAACAACATAAGTTACGGTAGGTAAGAAAGGCGTCAGCTTGAGTAACATTTCTGCTTTACAGAAAATGAAGTTATAAAAAGGCAAGACAGACAGTAGGGGTGAGGCCTTAGACTGAACTGAAATTATTCCTTCTCAACTTTGTTGTTTTGCACACGTGATAATTACTTTCTTGTTTCAAAGGCCTTTTCTGTGTAAGAACTTGCAACAGTTAAACATTCAAAGCAATTTTAATTTTTATTTACTTGCTTTATACAGTGTAAACCCTTCTGTGAACACTCCAGATTAAAAGCGGTTAGCTTACAGCATTTCCCACTAGTTTAGTTTCTCTGAAAGAGTGAAGATCAAAGACAGTCCATAGCTCTTCAGCTATGAAGAGTTTGCTCTCTTAGCGGGATTACGTTAGAGATCTGATGGGGGGGGCTGCATTGGCATAGGGCGCCCTGGTTAGTCGGAGTGTCCCCTCGCAGAGAAGGCAAGCCAGCAGCCCTACTCAGGCTGCCCTGCCCACTGCCCCATGCCATTGCGGAGGTGTCGGAGCGAACGAGAGCTGGTCTTACAGGCTAGCCTTGCTCCATTACGACAGCAACTGTGTCAATGGAAACGAAAGCAGGTAGCTCAAACACAGAGAGGATACGTGAGCAAAACCACTGAACCCAACTGCCTTCCTTTATGCAGTAGAAACATTTTTAATATACGGAATAGATCACCTCGCCAAAGGATGGCTAACGGTGTATCTCTTCTTAAAAGGCATAGTGTCTAGGTATCTTTGTCCTGCTGTGCTGAGGCAGTATTTAAACCTGCCAGCTAACAGCTGACATATGAGTTGGTTCTCAGCACTGGTGAGTGGTTTCATTTTCGATCAGGACCTATTACACTTACAGGTCCTTAAAGAGTCCATACAACCTATTCTTATCATGGTACTGTGTGAAACACTTGTGAGAAACAATGCGGGCATTGTTATTACAGAGCTGGTACAAGGATATACTGTTCCTTCCATCACAGCAGTGTGAAACTAAATAATATTCAAACAATTTAAACAGAATTAATTACTTATTGAAAGTACAGACACTTAATTGCTTCATCAGATATATTCCAAATGGTAGGTGGACTCTTCATATGTGTTTGTGGAATAAAAAAGAAAAAATGAAGCACAAAAATTTAAAGTAATACAGTGATATTAAAAATGCCCATACACTATTTTCCCCTTTTGGAGAAAAAGAGAGAAGAGTAGTGTTTATAAAATATATTAATTATGTAACATAAAAAGCTACTGGAAGGCACTCATACATTGGTAATGAGTCCTAATATCTTATTCACTGCTTACACGTGTAAAGCCATGATGGATCAGTATCCTGCTATGTGAGATATGGCACAAATTCAGAAGGAAAAGATTCTCCAGGGTTTAATTATATAGACAATTCATATCGTATGCATACAAACCCTCAAGAGAGAACAATGAGGCAATACTACTTATCTACCGAGAGTGCTCAGCAGCTGCCTTCACATTTTGGTAGGCACCTAAATAAATGAGAGTTTGAATGAAGGATGTGTTTGGATAAAGACAACCTTTTTTCAAATACTTCCAAGAAGAACTTATCAACCATGAAAGGAAGCACAGTAGTATCTGTTTAGAAATGCAATTGCTGGAAATATAAAAGCTGGACTCGTTTGATGCTAAACACTGTTTTTTTTCTGAGATGGAGTAAAACAAAGATATGTAAGACGGATAGACTGTGAATGAGTTTGAAAGCGAGCAGAATTATGCTTTAAGAGCTGGACCAGGAGAAGGCATTATAGAGAAGTATTACAGATAAAAATGATGGAATAGATTAAGACCTTTTTTTAACAAAATTTCTCAGTCTTTCCTGATTTTACTGCAAACTTGCAAGCTCGGCATAGCTCAAATTCTATTATAGGCAATGGAAAGTACTCTTGACGTTACAAAATGTCCCCAAATGAAAGTCTCCATCACAACTATAGTTTACAATTTCAATCTTTTTCAGACAAAAGATTTTGAAAGACTGTTGCATACAAAGCTACAAAATATTTACTTCTAACATGAAGACGTTCAAGCCTTGGTATTTTATGAACTCGTTTTTTTCCAAAGATTGCACTATTCATGTTGACAAATCCTTTTACAGTGCCTAAGGGTTCCCTAGCTAACAGAATGTAAAGCATTTGAGAAATGCTGATAGACATCAGATCAAATCAATCATCCAGACAGGGGAGACAGCTTTAAGCTGTCTATGTATAAATTTGCTTCTGAAATAAAAACTAACGGTAAAGCAATATCAAAGAGTACCCAGGGATTCATTTATTAGCAGGAGAGAAAACAAGTTGGTGGCTGGGAATTCATGGCTTATTTGCAAATCTAGGAATCCTAACACACATAGTATGATGGTTCCCCAAAGACTTACAGATTCCTGAAAAATGACAATTTTGGTTTTACTCTTCAGGTTTTTTTACTATCACCTTTGATATTTCATCTTAAGTGAATTTAGTACTCATGAAGAAAAATGAAGTGCATGTGGCTATGCAAAAGGGTTGAAATAAGTTAGATAATAAAATGAAGTGTGCCTTTCTAAAATTAGACTGAGTTACTCTTCATTGATTCATCATGTGATTATAACTGAACTTCAAACCTGTTCTCCACTGGAAAATATCCCAGAATCATACACCACTAGGCACCACACCAAAATGGAGTTGCTAGGGTAGTGGTAACTTTTTGGTAAGTCCCAATAGTCTTTTATTAATTGTTTTTTACTCTCTGAAAATACAGAATTAAGTACATTTGGCACATCTGATAAAGAGTTATAATAATATAACAATATGAATAATATTGCAAAATTACTTTTCATTTTGATTGTTTCATGGGATTGCTATAATATGATACCTCAACTGGGCGATAAAATAAAAACTACTCTCCAGTGTTACATCATTTATCTAAGCAAGTCCTCATGTTGCAGCAAGTGTTAAAGTTTCAGCACTGTAATGAAAATATATTAACTTGAATTCTGAACACTTGAGCTAAGTATGCTTTCTCTTTGCTCGTGATCAGACACATAATTGCTCTGTCCTCATGGCATTTAGGTTACCTCAAGGACAATCCTGTGTTTTGCCAGTTATAAAGTTTGATATAATTTTTGAGGCTCACTTCAGAGGAATATGTGGATACTTTAGTTCCAATTAGGCTCTAGTTCAAGCTTGCTCTTACTGATAAATGTACCATATTATCTACAGTAATAATAATAAAAAAGCACAACCACAGTGTATTATAATCGATGTAGGTAGCTCATCACTGAAAGCTGTTTTCAACTACAAAGCAATGGATTGATGAAAGGGAGCAAATGATGAGCTCTGAGTGTAAAAATTAATACTACTAACAAAAGGAACATGGGAAGCTTCTAAAAGAGGTATATAATTATTTCTAACTATTCTAATGATAAACAGAATTAAGAATATCCAACATCTACCATCAAATTTGCTTTTAACTGTGCCATCCAGAAATGCGAAACTATAAAAGTATTTCCATGCAATGTATCTCTACAATGTTTCACATATTTTATATGCATTTCATACTGCTTTTTTAAGAGCTGGCTTTTAGTAGAGGTTGTTTTTCATGTTTTATTTCAATCCTGTTACTTTCTGACATTCTATAACTTTATCATTCATTTCAATGGAAATAGTCTTTCCATCTCTAAATGGTTTCAGATTTTATTTCCTAATAGATCACTTCCTTTTCCATGCCTTGCTGCTGTAATTGTACTCAGCGGCTCTCATGGAGATCCTAAACTATACGTTTATTAATGAATGCACATGGAGAAGAAGTATCATTTTTTGATAAATGTGTATTCAAATGAATAAGAAATTGCATACTCAACTCAAACTGAGGATAACACATCTGTAAATGTATATCATATACATAAACGTGCATGTATATCTGTATATAAATGAATAGAAACGTACAATATACAATTGTGTTATGTATATCACATACCATATTTAATACATAAAATACATCATTTAGCATAATTGTTAGTGCTAAAATGTTAAAAGTAAGCATAGTTATTCAGAATTTATGGTGTTTTCTAATGATTCCAAATCAGCAAATATGAAAAATTACCTCTGAATTTGTAATTATTTAATGGCTCAGCACTTTGGCACTGAAGTCCCAGAAAGTCCCAAATATATGTGTTATCCAAATGGTTTAACTGGGACTTACAAATGTAGTACGACACATGCTGTAAATGTCTCTGTGAATTGGAGCAAGAGTCCTCAGAAACTTGAAAGAGTAAGATGTAAATTAATAATCAGAAACTTTAACTAGCAGTTATACAGATGATAATGTGAATACTATACTGTTTATTTTTATCATTGTTTGTTAATGGCAGCATGACACACTGACTACCAATAAAGATTAAGAAGCATTCAAAGCATTATGACTTGTGCTCGATAATATAGGCTAGAGGCTCAGAATGCAACAGTTTAGTACCACTAAGAAATGTGAAATCAAGATGATTTCCCTTCCACACAAAGCCTGAGTACCAGGCTGTTCACACAAAACAGAGAATTGGGACAAAAAGGAAACACAAAATGAGATTGTGTGGGATTCATCTAACCCAGTGTAGAAATCTACGGGCAAACTCATCCTAGAACAGATGTCTAAAATAGGTAGGAGGCATTATGTTCTAAAAGTACTTGCTTATCTCCACTGACTAAAAGGTGAGTTCGAAAAACTAATTCATATGTAAAAGCTTACATTCTGCACACGCAGAGGGATCGCACTGCTGATCCTCATTCCTTTATTCCTTTTCATGTTCAGATTTTCCTGCTCTGTACCAAAACCTTCATTCCTATCAGTAGATTTTGAATTTCTATGTAAAGCTAAGTCCATGACACCTAGTACTACATAACAATGAAATTAAAATACTTCTGCTGTGTTTGGGCCTTGATCACAGAACCACAGAATCACAGAATGGTTGAGGTTGGAAGGGACCTCTGGAGATCATCTAGTCCAACCTCCCTGCTCCAGCAGGGTCCTCTAGAGCATATTTCCCAGGATCGCCTCCAGACGGCTTTTGAATATCTCCAGGGAAGGAGGCTCCACCACCTCTCTGGGCAACCTGTTCCAATGCTCTGTCACCCTCACAGCAAAGAAGTTTTTCCTCATGTTCAGACAGAACTTCCTGTGGTTCAGCTTGTGCCCGTTGCCTCTTGTCCTGTTGCTGGGCACCACGGAGAAGAGGCTGGCCTCATCCTCTTGACACCCTCCCTTCAGATACTTGTACACGCTGATGAGATCGCCTCTCAGCCTTCTCTTCTCCAGGCTCAACAGGCCCAGCTCTCTCAGCCTTTCTTCAGAGGAGAGATGCTCCAGGCCTCTCATCGTCTTTGGAGCCCTCCGCTGGAGTCTCTCCAGGAGCTCCATGTCTCTCTTGGACTGGGGAGCCCACAATTGGACACAGTACTCCACGTGGGGCCTCCCCAGGGCTGAGGAGAGGGCAAGGATCACCTCCCTCCACCTGCTGGCAACACTCTGCCTAATGCACCCCAGCATCCCATTGGCCTTCTTGGCCACAAGGGCACATTGCTGACTCATGGTCAACTTGTTGTCCACCAGCACTCCCAGGTCCTTCTCTGCAGAGCTGCTTTCCAGCAGGTCAACCCCCAGCCTGTCCTGGTGCCTGGGGTTCTTCCTCCCTCGGTGCAGGACCCTGTACTAGCCTTTGTGGAACTTGAGGAGGTTCCTTTCCGCCCAACTCTCCAGCCTGTCCAGGTCTTCTTTTTAAATCAATTTTTTATTATCAAGAACATCAAAGTATCTGCTCAGAATTGTTGAGTAAGTAGAAGGTCAGGTGAGGAACTATTAGAAGACATATCTAAGAATTTCCATGCTAATTTAGTTAAAAGTCCTCTTGCAAGTTTTAAACAAATGCAAATATATACATATTATACACACACATACACACACACACGTATATATATACACACACATAATTATTATGAATGTTCATATAAGCATTACTGAGATAAAATTGGACAATCACATACATACTACAAGACACTTCAAAAGTTAAAGCTTACCTTTGAACCCTGCAGCACAATGGCATGAGAAATTGCCAATTAAATTCACACAGGTGGCTCCATTTTTGCATGGCAAACTTGAGCATTCATTAATTTCGACTTCACAGAAGGGTCCTTCATATCCGAGCATACAGTGACAGCTGTAATTATGCAAGTGGTCCTGGCAGACGCCATACTCAGAGCACTTGTTTCCAATGCAGTTGTCCATAGCAAGTTCACAAAATGTGCCAGTGTAACCAAGGGGACATAGGCACCTGTTGTTGAGAAGAGCAAATTAAAAATACAAATTTCAATATATATCATAGCAATGACCAAGGTCAATAATGTTTAATTGTGTCAGCAATACTTTTACTTTGAATTAGTCACAATGGATTGCAATTTTTTCAATGTTTTTTCTTTCCTTTTAATTGGACACCAAAGAACTTTGGTTCATACAGATTGCTTGCAATAACTAAATGAAACTGCACAATAATCAAAATCATAGCTGTTTAGATGGGACAAACTAGCCAAGTGATAAAGCTTTTAAAAGCAAACTTCCAATGACAATATTCAAATGGAAAATTAGCATGTCCTATGATATACTAATGTCATACTTCAGGTGAGAATTTCTGTTTGACAGTACCATTGACAAAAAAAAAAAGAATATTATAGAGACACATTAAGTTCATTTCAATTTAAATAAATAAATACAATTTAAAACATCCTGCTTACTCAAGACATAAAATCAGTAGAGTAATGCTTTAGCATTAGAAATATAGGCTCTAATTTCTGTCTGTAACTGAAAAAATTAACTGTCTTTGCTATTTTAAAGAAATTGTGCAGAAGATTTTTTCTATGTAGGACAGTAAATAAATTGTCTAAGACCCAAGAAGACTTATTCACACTTCCCCTTCCCTCAATTATTTTTTAAACATTTTAAAATTGAAGTATGTATGAAAGTGAAAAAAAGCTAGACCATCGTATAGCCCATAAACATCTCATAATCTTCCAAAATTCCCTTGCACTTTGCTTGATCCTCTCCTTATCATGTCCAGAAGTCTCCTAGCACAGGGAAGATTTAACAAAAGAAAAAAGTGATAATCTTACACAGCCTTGATCCATAGATAAAGATGTTATCTAGAGAGTGTAAAGAACTAACACTTTACGGAAGCCTTGATTATAGCAATTTTCCCTACTGATTTTGTCCATCTGGCATAAAGGATATTTTTTCAGTATTTTTAATAGAAGTGAATGTTCATGTGGCTGTTTGCTTTAGTCCTTACTCCTGCAATTTTATGTCAGCCTCTTGGAAATAATTTCCACTTAGATATTTTTATATCCTCACCAAATTTCCAACAGGGTAATTATGAATCAGGAGGAAAAAGAGCCTATATAAGATTGTGAATACAGAAAGGATCCTATCAAAGATAGACATGATGTGAGATATTTTGAAAATCATTTCACTACAGCTTTTTTTAGTACAACTTATGGATTAAGGAAGTTACAACCATATCCACCACTTGTACACTTTGTTCCCTGTTCAGTTAGGCTATAATTTTAGCTGCAACCTTTCTTGGCAAAAGAGAATTTGAAAGATAAAAGAATTTTGTCTATGCACACAGTAGAGATGGACACGGGCAGAATGTCATGGGAATTCCATCTATCGCAATACTATTGAAATATTTCTGGAGAAAAAAGGAAGAGGGAAAAAGGATTTTTATAAAATTAATAAGAGTTCAATTCAATGAAATTCCCTTTTTTTCTCTTAGGGTAATCTGTGGACATTCTCACACCTTTGAGCGATCTGGAGTAGCTTCAGAGCACATACATAGAATGAGATTTTTCCTTTTCATGTTATGACTATGAGAAGCCTGCACTAACGGAAGTTTATTTATAAGGAGATACTGTTGGTTGTTGTGTGGAACGCTACAGTGGACTGAGTTTAGAAACGGTTTCCTAGACATTTTCTCATAATGAGATCCCAAATAAGATTAAAAGGCTTTTAATCTGTGAAAAATGTAGGTATTATTAGAAAATAAAATAAAAAGTTAAAACTTTAAACACAGAAACCACTAAGTGATCAAATCAGAATTATTATTTTTGTAGGTATGCAAACAAATAACTCCTTTTCTTTCCACCGGCTTTTTGCAGGCATGTCCATGCTTCCAAGCCTACTTTCAGTCAACTTTGTACCTTCCTGTTCCCTGAGAATTTTTTTTACTAACACCTGAGGCCTGTCGCTCTGCTCATTAGTCTTTCAAGATGCATCTATACTAACATTTTAGATTAGATAGCAAGACAACTTTTGTGATTCATCTCCTAACTGTTCCTAACTGCAGCACTTTGTATTACATTGCAGAGCCATTTCAGAGCATGCAAACTTGTTTTCTTTCGGATGAAACTATATCAAAAGATATGCTCCCTTGAGTATATCTAATACACTCCGACTGCTAATAAGTATTCAGTTCATGGACCAAATTAGAGGGTGCTTGAAAGAAGCCTGCCAAATCTTGTGTAGTGGGGTTATGAGCTCTTCAGCACCACCATTTTTGCTTTACAGATCCATTCCTGGTACACTGTAGTATCTACTCAAGTCGGTGTAGCACAATTAGCTCTCCTTCAACCTCAACCACTCCTTAGCAAAGGAGGAATGGTCCTCTCACCTTGAGGTCAACAGCTGATTCCGTTTCTCACATGTTAAAGAAACATAATATACAAATCATCTATTACAGCTGCTTTACAACTAAATGTAAGTGTTAATTTGTACAAAATTTCATACTCATTACTCATTGCAACAATGCTATTTTAGTTACCTCCAACTAAATAGTTTCTGAATCCACTAACAGTAAAACTTCAGTATGGAAAATACAAACACCTATTCATACTAATTTTTCTGGCGCAGTTAACCCCTTTATTTCCCTGGTTGACGATTATGCATGCACAAAAATCTGTAACGATCTGTGCACGTATTGTGGAGATACAGCTATTCACTCACTCTTTGAAAATGTGGCTCTTATAATTAATATTGAATATTTAACTTATAGTCCTCCTTAACATAACAGAGAAGACAAGGAATTTCCCATCATTTGCTTATTATTAGCTGTTTAGCTAATCTTCAGAGACCACATAACAGCTATATAGAAGTAGACATAATGGACAACCTTCTATTCAATTTCATGTTTCTGATTCCATACTATTAGCAATGCCATTAGTAGTATCGTATTTTTCAAAACTTAAGTGCTTGAAGAAGCTTATAAACCCATGAAGCTGAAATGTCCTTTGTTTTTTCTAGTGAAATTATAATAACTGGATGCCTTTCAATTTAATATGGTTCATCTACAGAAGCAGATACATCAGGCTCTCATTTGGTTAGATAGACTCTTCATTCTACATTATTGTTCAGAAAAAATAAAACAAAATCATAAAGCTTAGCCTTGCCACTTTAGTTGGAAAAGCTTGCTTAGTTTAGCTATTAAATATAGAACACCTTCTCAAATACACAGTAGCCATTAATTTTTTCTCAGTATAAAACAAGATTAGAAAATAATAGTAAAACTGGATCTTCACATGACATGAAACACAGATGACACATGCAGCTACTTATGCCTATTACTGTAGTTAATATTTACAGTGTACAACTACAGACTAATGATGCTGAAACAGCTTCTGTTACCTTAGTGTTTGCTATTCACATACATGAATACAAACAGGACTATTCTAGTCCTCTTAACATAAATCTATTTTCTTACTGTGAATTATGATTTGATTTATTTGGGGATTAAAACACCTAAGAATCATTCATTTGCTGCCTATAATCCAGATGCAGATGACAGGATCTATGTCAATAAATTGCTTATTAACATAATTTATAATAATAATAATCTACATCAGGTTCTAACTGCATGTTTACAAACAACTTTAGTATACAACATCATATATGGAAAGTCTGCAAAGGAAGAATAAAATATATTTAAATAAATACATAAGTAACAGCAATTACTTAAAAATTGCACTTTATAGAGAAGTCTACTTTTCAACAAAAATAGATCATTTTTATGCACTAAAATCTGAACTACACAGATCTTGCAACAATTTGGTGTCTTTTCCATTAATTTAATAGGATTACCATGTTATTACCTCTTTTTTTAATGTCATATACATGCACCAATAATATCCATAAGGCAGATATGGATTGCACCGTGCATACTTCTTAGATCTCATAAATTGTGAGTGCAGTCCTCTGGGTTTTGGAGATAGCATCTGACTGCATTTCTTTTTAACTCTTTAATATTTCTATAAGATTCTGTATGACCCAAGATGTTTAAAATATGTAACCATTTCATCTCTTAGTCTATGAAAGGGGGCTTCAACACAGTTTTGTTAAAACTGTGCTGATGTAACACTGAAATAGTTGAACTTCAAATATCTTTTCCTGTCTGTCTCAGAAATGATACAAAGACCAGCTCCAGCCCCCAGCCCCAGCTCCAGCCCCCAGCCCCAGCTCCAGCCCCCAGCCCCAGCCCCCAGCTCCAGCTCCAGCCCCCAGCTCCAGCCCCAGCCCCAGCCCCAGCTCCAGCCCCCAGCTCCAGCCCCCAGCCCCAGCCCCCAGCTCCAGCTCCAGGCCCCAGCCTCAGCTCCAGCCTCAGCTCCAGCTCTGGGCCAGGCCCCTCCGGGGAGGGGCTGACATCCCTGGCAGTCCCTGCCTGGCAAAAAAACAGCTCTTTGTGCGTGGGGTGGGGGTGGTTGCCACACTGCAGCTGGCAGCCTCCCCTAGGGTAGCAAGCTGGGATAAGGGAACATACAAAAATAACTCGAAGCAGACCCCCAGATTGAAGAGGAAGAAGGTATCAACATCATGCTCCTCCTCACAAAAAGAAGGAAGAAGGTGCCAACATGAACAATCCACCCAGCAAAGACGTTGAGATGCCAACAACATTTCCTGCCTGCTCTCTTGAGGAAGGCTAAAATGTTAGCCTTAGGAACTGGGGGGACATTGAAAGGATGAGCATGACAGCACAAAAAGCAGGTAAATACTAGGAAGCTTTTGTATAACAATTTTATCTGTTTCATTGAGGGTTTTCTGTATTAATTTAGATTATGAATGTATATTGTGGTCACTGGACTAATAATTAGGTCTATTAGACTGTTACAACATTAACTGGACTAACAACAATTTCTCTGCTTCATATATGCCTTCTTTTGTCCATAACAAGATTTTGAGTGTAACAGATCCTAGTGAGTAAGGAGAACCAATACCTCAGTGCTTTTGCTGTAAATAAGGTTTAGTAGTGGATACCAAACTCAAGCCACAGTTACTGTGTTGTGGATCGCTTTGCTCCTGTACCTATTGTGTAGATGGCCATAAAGTGTCATTCCACTGCCCAGATTTTGTTAATATCACTAGTGGCAGTAGCCCAGTAAGTTGATAAGGCTTTTGAAATAAATGTAAAGCAGAGATGCAGATATCATCAAAGGTCTAAAGCAACAGATACGCGTGTAAGCAAGTTCATAGTAAATGGTCGAGGCAGTGCAACAGTCAAAGTGTAATTACAGATTGCCTACACTAAAGAGATCTAGAACTTGTACCATTAGTAAATTATTGTGTAAAATTGATGATATTTAAAATAACTGAAAAATATCAAAGACCAGGCTGAAGATGCGTGGTGGCTGTATTTATCCACACTAGGTGATTACCCACCTCTTTCCTGTCTTGAGAAAGAAGACACCCAGGACCACTTAAGCTTGGCATCAGCAAAGACTTCCCAGTATCTCTACTTTTTTTTTTAATAAATGTTTTGTTATTATAGTAATCTGAACAGATTAACTGCATTTACTCTATTAATTATTTTGTTTTATAGTTGAAATAGGAACTGCACACACATTCACAAATGGACTAAAAAGGTTATTTAGTTCCATTTTAGCGTTTTGTAAGCACCTGTAGTCTCTGCAGAAAAGCTGTTGCATAACTTATTATAGAGATACTCCGTAGGAAATTACAACATATATTCACCTACCTTCTGAAGCTGTCGCAAAGCAGGGAAAAGTATTTTTCCTCTTTCTCAGTGAAAGAGGCCTATTATTGCTATAGAAAACTGTGTATATCATAGTAGTAACTTTATATGGCAGTGCCAATTATGTCATGCAGTCAAATTGCGTATGTACTATGGAGTGAATAAACTTGAAGATGGAAAATTATAATGAAAAAAGAATCTAATCAAACGGCTTAATTTACCCAGCTGGCAGAAAAGGGAAAAAGTCAAGGATGAATAAAGCAAACGTAGCTTTAGATTTTATGCCACTCAAAACTTATCTAAAATATGTTTATTTTTCATAATCTTGCTGGCATCATGCAAAGAAGTGCTTCATATTTTAAATCACTTTATTTAACAATGTGTCACTAGGTAGGGCTTTACTCTTTCCTAGAGAGGTAAATTCAAGATTAAATTATACACACTGTACAGTTATACTGAAAAAGCCAAGAATACTGAAAAATGAGTGGGTGATTCAGCCTTTATTGTACATCAAATCAGCCTTCTTTATGAGAGGTTTTCCTGCATAAAACTTTACGAAATGCTGACCTCAGAGCTATATCTATAGAAGAAGATACATTTTTAAAATATACTAGTTTATCATAACCTTACACAAAAATTGCAACAACAGTGAATCATACAGTACAGTTTCTTCAGATGTATTAATCTAATAGTTCTCAGGCTTTCTTATTGGGCTTCCCTGGGGCTATAATAAGTGTAAGATTTCATCTGAATGGACTGAATTGAAGAAAGAGGATAGCTAATTGAAACTAAATTGAATTATAGTTTCTAGTTTTCCCCTCTATTACTCCTCTTTATTAGATAAACTAAAATCAGGTATCTGTTAGGAACCATTTCAGTTAGGGTCTTGATTATCGAAAACTTAACATTGACATGAAATAAATCTACACAAGTGAAGAAAACAAAATCTTAAAATCCCCCTTGGATTTTAAAACAGGACAATCAACTCCTTGAAGGGATCTTTCATTTTATTTAATTATAGATTAAATACTCCTCATTAGACCATGCTAAATCAGTCCTAAACAATTCTTCTCTCTTTCCTCCTACAGGGAACTTAATGGAAAGATGCAGGTTGATATTCAAAGGGAAATTTAAAATACTTGTATATGTAGCGACTCTTTCTATTTACTAAGGTAATGAAGCTTCTCTCTTTTTTCCCCTAGATATATGTTACCATCCCTTTTAGTGTGTAGATTCAATTGCCTATTGCAATAGTATGCACCAGGTTTGTATGATCTACAGCTACACCATTAGCCCAGTGGTAGTAGCAGTAACTCTTTGGATGACATACCACTTTTAATACATGCTGATTAACTCACATTATGATATCTCAAACAGCACAGGCTCAGCTGGAAGTGCAATAATTCATTTGAATTAGTAAGTGGCTTTGTGTGACTCTGACTGAGGCCACTTTAGTTGTTAACAGAAGGGTCACTAAACCAAAGGAGTAAAATTCCCAAGACATATTATTGTGACTATGTTGCTCTTAATATCTATCCTCACTGAGCTTTCTACCTATATCACATGTTGAAAACATGAAGCCTAGTCCTCCTCCTTCAGCCAGAACAATCCCCATATGGAACTCAAAGGAAATTCTGTTCATGTATTGATGTACAGTTACTCCACTGTCTGGAAGACTAGTTTTAAAATGGGAAGAGATGTAGAATATACCATGGTGAGGAGATAGGAAGTTAGAAAAATTACATACAAACTTCACTGCTTCCTTTCTCTGTTTCCTGTTTTTCTTTTTTTTCCTTTCTTACCTTTTGTAAGATTCATAGCTGCTAAAAATGTAAAATGGAAAAAGAGAAAAGTAGTGCACTGGAATCGATGGCTTAGTATGAACTGTGGCTTTATCCCCTCTTCTTCTCCTGCACACTAACAACATAGTGGAGCTTAGATGAGGATGCAAGTTGGCTGCTATATCACCAGCACCATTGGCAAGACTGATGTTTATCTTCTGGGGAGCCCAGATTTTCAGGTAATGCCTAGCCATAAAGCCGGACTGAGAGAAGTTGGAACGCGGGAGAGGGGCTAAGAGATAAGAGGTGATTTAATAAATTCATTTTAGGTTCTCTCTTTACAGGGGTCAGACAGAACCAGGATAAGCTGTCTTGGAATGCAAACATGGAGGAAACAGTTGAAGTATATTGTTATATTCAGAGGAGTTTAGGGTACAGGTATTTAGGGCAGATTAAAGAATGAGAATATGTCACAGGTGGTAAGTGAAAGTGCCAAATAATCTTAGAAAGGAAAAGCAAGAGCTCACTAAAAAGTTTGAGAACTTTTGGTTTATAACAAAGACATTTCTGATTTATATCAGCGTGATAAGCACATTAGGCTCAGTATCTTCAAAATGAATAACAGAAGATGTTCATATAAGTCTGACAGAAACAGCAACGTGATCTCTTTGGGAAGGCAGATTATCTACTAAACAATGTCACCTTCCTGAAAACTAAGAGTTCAGTACTGCTGGTCTGCTGAACAGTTCTTTGCTTACATAATGTCTACTGGTAGTTCCTCTGCAGAAGTACCCCTACATGAAGATAGGGCAGTAAGTAAGTAGAGATGAAAAGAGAAACCTGACTGGAAGTTATGCTGGGCAGCTGGAAGATGCTGTAACAGTTGTGTTACACTGCAAAGAACGGTAAGCAGTATGTCTATTTCCAATCTGGAAAAACCTGAGAGCTCACCTTGCAGCAGGTGAGATCTTAAAAGAGGGAGTGGAATGTTCCTGAAGTTAAACTGAATGATTTCCCAACTCTGATCCTAACAAAACTATAACAAGACGCCACTAGAATAACACACTATGATCAAAGTTTAGCAATTACTTTAGAAGTCATGCTGGAGTTTTACTCAGATTTTCCATATATCAAAAACAATACATAACATTTTGGTAGAATGTTATCAAATAATTAAAATATATAATTATACATAAAATACATAATTAATAAGTGAAGGACATAATGATAAGTGATTTTTTGAATGACTGTGATAGCTTAAAAAAAGGATCTCAGTATGATTGCTAATGGCACTTACATATTTAATTATCCATATGTTCTGCTGACAGTTTTCTCATATCTTCCTGCAACTACTTTACATCAAATACAAGTCTTGACATATGCCTTATCCACAATGATATCCATTTTAGGATAGAAATGCAAATTGTAAAAGTTCTTCAAAAAAGTTGGGGGACTACAGTAGCTGCATTCAGCACTTCCCCTCCTAGCCTTTTGGTTTTAATGGTGTACTGGAAAGGGGAAATGACAGTTGTTCCACTTGTTGAGAATAACTCACTCTTGGGAAGTACCTTTATTTTTAAGAAAGAAATAGGTCTCATGAAAAAATGTTTCACTCATTCAGAAGCAAAAATTCTCTGTACGCAGAGCAGGTAGTACACCATGAATGCTCTGTTTATAGTCTTTTCAAAAAATCCTATGCTTCTTTCTGTTGGATCAGGTTCTCAGATAAAAAAAACTGTCAACTAGCACATCTAGGATAGGGACCTTAATGGCATGTTCTATTGTTCCTCACGTCAAATTAATTTATCTCTCAAAGACTGAAAAGGTAGGAATTAAGTGTTTTCTATCAGTGGCCTGAGTTTGTATTAGCAAGCTAAAATCAGAAGGTCTTGTTCTGCCAGAAATCTTCACATCTACTCATTTCCTGACAAATGCTAATGGATTTTTTAAGGTAAGCATATCTTTGTTCTTCTGAAAGAATTTTTTCCCTGATACAGGCAGGAAAACCACAAATATATCTATCAAAGAAAATGTCAAAATATGGCCCAGTACTTTGAATTGCTATCTTGCGAAAAGGAAGGATACGTATTTTGCAAAGATTATGTGGCAACAATTCCTTTTAACTCTACTGTATTCAGAATCATATACCTATCTGTACTTGTATGCTTATTTGAGGATTTCAGTTACTATTTACAGAAGCTCCTAGAACATCAGAGGTGCAGATGAGTTTTTTAATTGCTTCTGTTTTAATAGTCCTGACCACTATTGCAATTCTTTATAAATATAAACACTAAAGCATATTAATTACAATGCTTCTAAGTACAGGAGTCAGCATAAAATTTAAGCCATTCAAAATACATTCACAGACATTATACAGATATTTTCATTGGTCTGTTCTTTGTAGAGGAAAGAAATAAGTAATTCAGGTCTTGTAAGAATAGCTGATCTGTGCATGTTCAAAGAATTATTCCATTTCCATTTCTATTTATTCTTCCCCATATTTTTACAGAGTCTCATTTTAACTATCTGCAGCATATTACAATTCATTAGGGAAAGCACACATTTGATGGTTTTGTCAATACCTCAAAAAAACCTCCACACAAATAACTTAGCATTTCAGTTATTCAGTTGCATATTATAAGTCAGGGCTTAATAAGAAAAGTCACTCTACGTAGCATTCCATGCTCCTAAAGTGTTTACCATTTACTAGAACAGATGATTTATTTATCTGAGATTTTACAAAGTTGGCTTTAGCTTCTTTGTCCCGTAAAGAAGTATATTTGTGAGACCTTCCTGTGTAATACTTCAGATGAAACAGTCTATCTTACTGAATGTGCATGCTTATTGAAAGTTAGCATCCACGATATTTTATAATCAGAGGAAGATACTACTGCGATAGCAAATCACATTGCAATTCTTGTTGAAAGAAAAAAATATTTTCAGTGCTATTTTCACATGGCATAAACCTCTATGTACAGAAAACATTGTATTATTACCTGTATTTATTTATTCCATCTTCACATGTGGCTCCATGTTGGCACTGGTTGACCTCACAGTCATTAATATTCTCCAGGCATGTTTGCCCAGTCCATCCAGGAGCACAGACACAGTGAGATCTCTGATTCTCTTCATCATGGAAGCAGCTACCTCCATTTGCACATGCCTGAAGGTGAGAATTATACATATGTGAGGATAAACTTTTATCTCTACATCTTGTTCTTTTTCTTCCTAAGGAGTTTAATCGAACAAATCAAAGGTGATAAATGGGGATACTTAATGTTTTTTTTCTGGTAATATTATAAAAGACATATCCAAGAATGTAAAATACTGGATCTCATTAAATCAATATTTCAACCTGTTTTTTAATTGGAAGAAGTAATTCATGATGCAATTTAACAATGACATTTGTCATAATTGGCTTTAAAATATGCTTATTTTAGGATCAGTTATACTGATCTAGATTGTTATGTTTCCATTAGAAAAATGATAGAGAAGAACAACTGTCCCACTGCTTTTAAAATCTAGGTATAATTTAATTTAATTGGTGTTAGGCAAGAAATACTGATTAATTTTAAAATTCTAATCATGATTCTGATTTACCACATATCCAGATCTGAATTCTTTGTATTCTAATGTATATATTACATCTATGCTCTAAGAAAACCAGGGCCTTCTTTTTTTCAGCCTGCAGATATTGAAAAATTAATATATCTAGACAGGAAAAGTATTTTTTCTTTTCGTTTGTATTTGATAACATTACTTACCAAAACAATTTTCATGTGTGTTTCAAAAGTTACAGAAAGTTCAAAGCAGGAATGCACCCTTTTTCCGTTCTGTATTGTACTTATAAGTTCCATTTGCATTTCCATGAAAATTTTGCCAGTGTAAAAATGGATAAGTACATTTTCATTTCAACGCAATTAAGATCTCTCCTTCTAATCAATTGGTTTCTAAAGAAAATGGTGTATAGAAAATGAGCTAATGCACTAGTACTTCATTTTGATTGAGTCTGAATCTCTTTAAAATGTCATTAAAATTTGTAATAACAGTTCTTGCCAGAAATCCTCTAATATTCATTTGTCTTTGATTAAGTTTTAAATTGACCTTAAAATTGAAAGTTTTTGCTATGCTCTCAGTAAAAAATTTTAGAATTATCTTGGGGTCCTTTCCCAGTAGGACATCATCTTTAAGAAAAGAACTGCTCAACATAAATTCAGAGAAAGCTCCTGCGCATATAATTTTGGAAATGTTCCCTTTTTTAATTTTTATGTATCTATCTTTTTACCTTCTTATTTAATCATTTCTCAGAGATTTTGTCTGGAGGCTTACTGTTTTCTCAGGATTCAAATAAACTAAAGAAGTTTATACTCAGAAAGAGGTAAAACTGGTTTAGTTGCCTAATATTCTTTTATTGAGCTATTTTACGTGTTGATTTTTCTATGTGCCTGATCTGGAATATTAATATTTACTTTCACAGCCTGTGAAATATGGGATGTGAGCAAAATTAAGCTCTGATGTGGGTACATTCAACTCCCACAGGTTTAACTGTGAGTTGTTTTTACTTATGCATGGATTGGATATGGTCTTACAAGACTTCATCCACGTCCAAGGCATGATCCTATAAATTTATGCATCATAAATTTATAAGATCTGAGTGCAGGACTGCAGGACTGGGACCTGTGAGAAGTTAAACAGCAGAACCAAATCACAAACATGTGAACAGTGTTTTTAAGTCCTAAAGATATTTTTTTCGGGTGTATCACAAAGCTGGGCCTTGTACTAACAGATTCTTAACACAATTCATCTAGAAAAACATTACAGAACTGAAACTGAAGTTGTATTTCAGTATTACCACATTATGATATTATATTCTTATGTTGTGCTAATGCTTTCTACTTTAAAGAAATATGTTATCCTTTAAGATGTCAGTGCAATCCCAAGCAACTGTAAATGTTAATTAAAACTATGGAAGACATTTTCATAGACATCAGATCAAATTAGAGGTATTCTTCATCAGGTAGATTTTTAGCTCTCCTGCAAATTAATTCCCTGTAAGTTTAAATGTTGGAAACCCTGAGTTAGAAAGATAAAGAATTTTATAAGAAATTAAGGCTAAATGCATTTATTACTGTATTACTAAAATCAAACTAAAGACATCTACATTGTAATTTTCTAAAGTTTCTATCTGTAGATTTGTTTGGCACTTTTTTATATAAGAAATACTTTTAAATTTCTCTTAAAATAAACAGACAAACTGCCTTTTGGAAAGAGTGGCATTCTTCCATCAAGCAGCTGTTTCTTCTTCCCAAAGAAAATCTTCCTCATGGTTAGGATTAAACAAAAATTAATGATTTAACAGACCATAAATAAAGATAGTACTGGTCAGCCTGAGCATCACACTTCTCTCTACTGCACATACTCTAAAGCAAATGTGGCTTATTACATAGTCATGATAAAACCTGAGAAGAATCACTTCCTTCTAATATCAAATAAGAAATGATGTCACAGTAAGGAAAGATAATTACTTCCTAGACAGTTACAATTTCTTCTTCTCTTTTCTTCACTTTGCAGTAATCAAGGAAAGTGCTATAGGCCTGTCTCTCTTCTTCAGATATTATGTATTGTTCATTGCTGGAGGCAGGAAACTGAGCTAAAAGGATCTCATCCAGTGTAATCATTATTTCATAGCACTTCTTCCAGCTGATTTTTCCTTAAATTCTTTACAGTTTGAATGAAACTGTACTTCTGTTTATATTTCAGACATACTACATTACGACAGACTCCAGGTGTTGTTACTGCAAATCCAATTGTATCTGGATATTCAAAATCTTCCAAATCTGTAATTTCAGTTTATCTGCCTTATGTTCTTTCCTGAACTGGTGGTACACTGAGCAAGTAGATAAAATGTTTTTCTTTTAAAAAATAACACCTCACCAAAACAAAAAAAATTAGATGCTCAAGAAATATTTGCTGGAAAGATCAGAATAAATTATGAAAATCAGAAGTGGAAAAGTATCATGGGTACTAAACACTTCATTTAATTTAACTGCTTGCAAATTTAAATTATACCTACATTTTAGATGCTGTTGAATAATTTCTTGTGGAGTAAGTGCTTGAGTTCCTTACATTGTCTCTGAGTAGAATCTGATGCTTTTGATGGCCTCTAGAGTATGAGTCCTTATTTAGGTAGACTCAATTTCATTATGTTTCCTTTTATTCTATTCTGCTACTCTTGCTCCCAGCAATGAAGTATTATTTGATCCAATCTTTAGGTGCATTAGGTACTCTTAACTCAGTTTCTAAAAAGTACATAGAGAATTATAAACAAAATACATTTTTACAGAGGGCTGTATTGCTTAGTATCCAAAACCACCTGCAGTGCCTACTGGCACTATTAATTGATGAGTCATTGATTTTCTTAATATGGAGACTGAGCGTATGCTACAACCCAAAGTTGCAAGAACATTATCTGTCCTTTGCAAAATGTACGCACTGAATTCCATTCTACCTTTCCAAATCATTTCTCCAGTTTCCTAGTATCACTTTGCATTCTAGCATTTTAATGTCAGAAGCTGGTCTCAGATTCAGTTTTATTAAGTGTAATCTATTCCATCATTCAGAAAGAAAATACGGAATGAAAATGGAAGCAGGTCAGGCCCTTGTAGAAGACTACTTAATACATCCTTCCCTTGGGCCAGGAAACTACTGTTAAATAGGGAGTATGATTATCTTAGCTGCTCTGCATCATGCCAGAACAGATGCATTGCTTCACTGGCTTGCTTATAAGAATACTGTGTGAGAAGCCGCTATCTCTCAACTTTTGCAAAAGCTTTTCACTTTTCTTACTTTTATTCTTGTCATAGACAGAAATTAAATTAGCTCAAAATGATTCGCTCCTGGCAGTTCTTGGCCACCACCCCTCCTTTTCCTTTCTTTTACTTTCTTGTAAATAACATTTTTGGTACCTATTTGCTTCAGAAGTTATAAATGGATTGATTATCATTCCAGTTTCCTTTAAATAAGTAAAGAAGGTATTTATTTCTGAACATATGTATGTATATATGCATTTTAGATATATAAGTAATGTTTGCCTTTTCCTAATTTTCCTATCTCAATTACCTTGTGTAAGTAAGTTCTCAAAGACCAACAATTAGCAATTCAAGGACTACCTCCACCAATTTTTAGGATGAAGTTCCCTAGAACAATCTTCTACTAAATCATAAAAGTATCCTCCCTCTTGTCTGAATGTTGAAGTTTACCTTAAACCAATAAGGAATGTCTTGAAAACGCAGTCAAGATTTGAGGTCAAGTCTCTCTTTGGGCATAAGTTCACTAAACTTAATGACAAAAATACACACTTGCACACACAAATTGTTTCCATTAAATCATATCAAACCTGTTTAACTCAAACGATCAACGTAGTATCTGCAATATGTCAGAACTGCAAAGCCAATCTCTAATCTAAAAGTCAAGCTCTGTTTTTCTGGCACATGCAACACCAGTAACAAAGATTTGCTGAGAAGAGAATTATTTGCAGGGACGGCTTGGAGGTTAATTGGAAAAGTTTTATTGATAAATATGTAGCTTTCAAGATTTTTAATTGCTTCTTTCCTCCTTCACTTCGTAATTCAAAAGAAATGCATAGTAGAAAGCTTCATACCTATTTTACATTTGGTCACTATTAAGAGCAAATAAATAGAGGTTTTCCATCCACCTTGGACTAGAAAAGATTTTAGCTTCAAAAGGCAAAGTACTAAGTGTCATTTACATGAAATCATCTTTTTATTACATTTAAGTTAATTAAATTGCATTGTCAGAGGCCTTACATTAAATAACAAATAAGTCCTAAAGCTATACTTTTTATTTCTCTAAATTATCACCTCCATTAATGACCTCACAAATATAATGGTTTGTAGCATTTTTCAATAAAACCAGCTACGACAACTCAGAAGTACATCTTCATAAACTGCTACAGTAGAAAGAACGGAAAATATTAATGCAATCATCTCTAACGCAGTATATTATATCAAGTGCAAAGAAAACAACACGAGCATCCATACTTTATTTATACCACTGTTGAAAGATTGATGTGACTGCCTCACTTTTACAGATCAGGAAATTGTGCCCCAGAGTTTGCATGAAGTAGCACAGCATGCTAATACCAGGACCAGAACAACCATGAAAGTTGCGGCCTCTCTAAGCACTGAATAATCTATGCATTGAGCATGGAGATATTCTCACTTAGAAGATGAGAACTGTGATCTTAACTGCAAATACAACAGTGTTATTTGGGATCATTCAGGTCATAAAAAGAGAAAACAACTTTTAAATAAATTATGTAAGTGGATTTTAATAATCTAGCCAGCCATAACTGTAAAAGGAAATGAGAAGTTTCGAAATGGCAGCTGAAAGGTTGGAAGGGACCTCTGGAGATCATCTAGTCCAACCTCCCTGCTCCAGCAGGGTCCTCTAGAGCATATTTCCCAGGATCGCCTCCAGACAGCTTTTGAATATCTCCAGCGAAGGAGGCTCCACTACCTCTCTGGGCAACCTGTTCCAATGCTCAGTCACCCTCACAGCAAAGAAGTTTTTCCTCATGTTCAGACAGAACTTCCTGTGGTTCAGCTTGTGCCCGTTGCCTCTTGTCCTGTTGCTGGGCACCACGGAGAAGAGGCTGGCCTCATCCTCTTGACACCCTCCCTTCAGATACTTGTACACGCTGATGAGATCGCCTCTCAGCCTTCTCTTCTCCAGGCTCAACAGGCCCAGCTCTCTCAGCCTTTCTTCAGAGGAGAGATGCTCCAGGCCCCTCATCGTCTTTGGAGCCCTCCGCTGGAGTCTCTCCAGGAGCTCCATGTCTCTCTTGGACTGGGGAGCTCACAATTGGACTCAGTACTCCACGTGGGGCCTCCCCAGGGCTGAGGAGAGGGCAAGGATCACCTCCCTCCACCTGCTGGCAACACTCTGCCTAATGCACCCCAGCATCCCATTGGCCTTCTTGGCCACAAGGGCACATTGCTAGTTCGTGGTTAACTGCTTGTCCACCAGCACTCCCAGGTCCTTCTCTGCAGAGCTGCTTTCCAGCAGGTCAACCCCCAGCCTGTCCTGGTGCCTGGGGTTCTTCCTCCCTCGGTGCAGGACCCTGTACTAGCCTTTGTGGAACTTGAGGAGGTTCCTCTCCGCCCAGCTCTCCAGCCTCTCCAGGTCCCTCGGAATGGCAGCACAGTCTTCTGGTGTGTCAGCCACTCCCCCCAGTTTAGTATCATCAGCAAACTTGCTGAGGGTGCACTCTGTGCCTTCCTCCAGGTCATTGATGACTACATTGAACAAGACTGGGCCCAGGACTGACCCCTGGGGGACACCACCAGCTACAGGCCTCCAACTAGACTCTGCACCTCTGACCACAGCCCTCTGAGCTTTACCATCCAGCCAGTTCTCAATCCACCTCACTGTCCACTCATCTAGCCCACACTTTCTGAGTTTACCTACAAGGATGTGATGGGAGACAGTGTCCAAAGCCTTGCTGAAGTCCAGGTCGACAACCTCCACTGCTCTGCCCTCATTTACCCAGCCAGTCATTCCATCAGAGAAGGCTATCAGATTGGTCAAGCATGACTTCCCCTAGGTGAATCCATGCTGACTACTCCTGATCACCTTCTTGTCCTCCACATGCTGAGTGAGGACCTCCAGGACGAGCTATTCCATCCCCTTTCCAGGGATGGAGGGGGGGCTGGCAGGCCTGTGGTTTCCTGGCTCCTCCTTCTTGCCCTTTTGGAAGACTGGCGAGACACTGGCTTTCTTCCAGTCCTCAGGCACCTCTCCTGGTCTCCAGGACCTTTCAAGGATGATGGAGAGTGGCCTATCAATAACATCCGCCAGCTCCCTCAGCACTCGTGGGTGCATCCCATCGGGGCCCATGGATTTGTGGATGTCAGGTTTGGACAAAAGATCTCTAACCCGCTGCTCCTCAACCAAGGGAGAGTCTTCCTTTCTCCAGACTTCCTCTCTTGTCCCCAGGGTCTGGAATTCCTGGGGGCTGGCCTTAGCAGTGAAGACTGAAGCAAAGAAGGCATTCAGCAACTCTGCCTTCTCTGCATCCTTTGTCACCAGGGCACCTGCCCCATTCAGCAGCGGGCCCACATTTTCCCTAGTCTTCCTTTTGCTATTGATGTCTTTGAAGAAGGCCTTCTTCTTGTCCTTGACATCCCTTGCCAGATTTAACTCCAAATGGGCCTTGGCCTTCCTAGTCCCATCCATGCGTACTCGGACAATGTCCCAGTATTCCTCCCAAGTGGCCTGACCCTGCTTCCACCTTCCGTACACTTCCTTCTTCTGCTGGAGTTTTGCCAGGAGCTCCTTGTTCATCCATGCAGGTCTCCTGCCCGTTTTTCTCGACTTCTGGCTCATTGAGATGCACCGTTCTTGAGCCTGGAGGAGGTGGTCCTTGAATATTAAGCAGCTCTCTACATCCTTTTGTAAACACCATTCAGAGGAATGAGAAAACTTTACCCAGTCGCCATTTACTGGTACAATTTTAATTCTTGGAAGTCATGCTCAGAGAAGGGCACGCAGCTAGGGATGAAGTTTACAGTGATGAGGTTTATTTCTGATTCATCAGCTACTCCAAGGATGTTAGTGTGTAACTGTTATTTAATATGATCGCTAATGGAATAGAAAACAAAAGAGGTATTCATCAGCCAAGAAGAATTTTTAAAAGCTTTCACTATGCAGAAGCTTGGAGAAAGACAGGCTTAATAGGCAGCCTGCGTCTTGTCCAGTTATTGACGTCATCTAGGAGAGGAAGAATTGACAGATCTGGTGAGAACAGATTTCCCATCCGGAGTACTTATTTCCTAGGACCAGATTAAAAGGACCAATCTAAAGACCTAGACAGACACTGAGAGGACTGTTCAGAAATGGTTCAGCTTCTAACTCATATGGGAACTAGCTTTAGACACACCAAGTTGATACCCAATAAGTGCCTCTGTTCACTTTTAGAATACTATGGTTCCTTTCAAAAAACAACAAGCGTTGGCTAACATCTTGAAGGTCCCATATCTGCCGCTACTATTTCAAAATTTTTCTTAGGATATGCTAAGAGAACCTATGATTTTGTAAGCTTGTGAGGTAAGATGTTGCTTTCTGCTTAGTAGTATTTGGAAAAACTAGTATTTTGAGGAAGAGCTCTTAACTGCTTCATAGGGCTTAGCCAATGCCAGTAAAAATAAGCACAGATCTTAGGATGCCTCCACATTTCTGTTAATTTGGGTCGGAAGTGGGCTTTTGAAGTGTATCTCTTAATTGTCTCCACTTCCTGCACTTTGGATTACACTGCTGAGCAAACTAGATTTCTTCAGGATGAAACTATCCACAAGGTGCATTTCAGGAACACACCTAATGTTTTCCAGCCAGCAATGGGCACTCAGTCCATGGGACCAATCTAAAGGTGGTCTAAAAGAAAATCCCTAAAATGCACCCAGTCCAGACCTGTGATCTTTAGCAGAAATTATTTCTCTCTATTGATTTTCTTTTGTGCTGCACTACTTAACTAATGTAGACAGAAACCTAATGACGAGTGCTGTACTTGAAATTTTATGTGAATACTCACATTTTATGTTACTGGCAACTGACAGCCCAGTACTAAGGTTGTATTTCGTAACAGTGCTTACTAGACCTACTGCTTCATCTCTTACAGTTTAGTCTGCAGAAAACCATTCAACTGTCTGTGTAACGTACAATACTTTAGCAGTGTAGAAAATAACATGTAATGTTAAATCAATATTCTATCCCAATAAAAACTTCTTCCAAGTAAAATGATTGAAATAAACAGTAATATTCCCCAACAGAACATTTCCCTTTGTTATTAACAAAAGTTTAACAGCCTATGAACCATTTATGTTGATAGCACTTTAAAGCTATGGGTATGATCACTGTTTTTGCAAAATTGAACCATTTTATTACCTGTGCAAATGTTTTGATCTTACCAAAACTTCTTTACCAATGTGTCTAGACTGACAAAAGTATGGCTGCTAGAAAATTTCCAAAATTACTCACTGTCTTCTGTTGACAGAGACAACTTTGTGAGGGTAGAGCCATGAGCTATGAAAAACAGCTCTGTTCTGTGGAGATCATGTTGATCTCTACTGAAGAAAGGAACAGCTTTGAAGTGTGACAGCTTACAGCTTGTAATCAGCAAAAAAATAAATTTGTTTGGGAAATCAAAAATGCGTAGCTAGTTCACTAACTAAACAACAAACTATTTTGAAGAACAATAACCTTAATGCCTTGAAAGTGTTGTGCCAGGTGAAAAGCATTAGTATTATTATATGTTTATAGAAAGATACAACAGTTACCAAAGACTACATTTTTTTGCATTTTCATTAAAAAAACACTAACAATACTAGCAATCTTTTCAGTCTATTGTCCTAGATACACAAACAGAGATAAAACAGGTCAGCGTATCTGAGGTACCTTTGGAAATGGAAAAGAAATGAAAGAAGAATGTAAAAATATATACTAATTTTCCAGCTGTAAAGAGTAAATACTAGATTAAATGCTGAATGAATGATGTAATTTACTTACTAATAGAAAACTTTAATCTCACTTATATTGTTATTTATACTACTTCAAAAAGAATTCAAGTATACATTTGTTTGAATAAGGACATTATTTTTTCAATAAGCAAATGGTATTACTTAAATGATCTATGGGCTAAGTAAACAAATAAAATATAATTATATTGTATCCTTTATTTTAGTTTTCATTCCCTTTCCCATAGAAAATCTAGTAATTATTCACATTATGGCCAAACTATGTGCCTCAGGTAGTGGGTAAATATGTATACACATGTAAATACATGTGTTTGTATACATATTTTATATATATATATATATATATGCACACACGCATATACAGTCCCCATGAAATGTATGATGGTCTATGTAATGTTTATATGAATAAATTAGATATGTCTGAAGACTTTTAAACAAATATTACAGTAAAATGTTTTAGTAGCTCCCATCAGCATTCTTGGCACAGCATCAACTTCCGTCCTAACTAGCCATAATCATTATTGCATCATTATAGTGTTATGCCATGTACAGTAAATTTGCACTCAGTATGGCACTTTAAATCATAAAAATGTTTAAATTTACCATATGCTGAACAATTTAAATATAAACCTTCGAGGCAGCAAGTATTTCTGTGTCACATTTCATATTTCATTGGTGAGTATGTACCTATGGACTTCAAGGTGACATAAATGTTGATTGCTTCTTTTTAAACGCATTGCCTGCTCTGCATACTATATTCTTATGGTGAATATATTTCAATAAGAGAATTTATTAAGCCTTTGAAACACTAGTTATCATGTTTGAGCAGCTGTTTGAAAGGGATATAAAGCATTGTGTACATAGCTTTTTAAATAACTATTATTATGAAAAAATGCCACAGTATTTTACTTTATCCAGTACCAAAATCTCAGTAATCCCAGGGCCTGGTTCTGTAGTCTCCCCAGAGTGAATTAATCTTACCCAAACCAGTAATATAATTGAACGGGACACTAAATGGAAATGAAAAGGACACAATAAAGTTCTTAGACATTTAGGTGCACAATGTATGCTTATTTTGGCCTAAGCATTATCAGTATCTAAAGCACTGATTTCTAAAATATTTTGAATATATGAAAATCAAATTCAGTACTGTATCTGTGCATACTTTAGTAACTTTCACAGAGAATTTATGATTTTGTAAGTTCTCAGCATTCTCAACTGGCATTGCAATACAGTCTATCTTGCTTAAGTTTTTTTTTGTTTGGTAGATTACGGTCTTTAGTCTGGTTTTCAGTCGAAATGAGGCTTTTGGCATCAGGCTTTCTATGCCCTGATGCATCATCAGCAGTTTCTGTAATACTTTGAAACACATCAGAACATTCAAGCAAATCTTGCCAACTTCTTACAAGTTTCACAACATAACATCAGCAAGTAGGAGACAGAAGGAGATATTAGTATGTAAACCTTCATTATACGTTTTGTTTGACAATGACTAAATTATCATCATCATGAACTCTGGGATGTATGTGTTACACAGGAGAGAGGAAGGATATCATAAGAATATACTGAGAATTAGTATATATACAGTATTTTGGAAGCCCATAGGAAATGAGGTTTCTACAAGCTCACAGCTGGTAGAATAATTTGTTTGATTTCCAGAAAGCACTGAGGTGAATGCATGACTTTATCCTACCTCTGTGTTTCCAATACATGGTGATAAACATGTGTAATTAAATCCATGAGATTTATCCATACATAGTGCTCCTGGGGCACAGCTTATATTGTAGAGTAGACAGGCGTCAATATCCACTTCACATCTTTCACCTTCAAAACCTGCCCCATAAAGAGAATGTTTAATCACAGTTCATTCATGTATATTGACATTGTGTCTACTCATGATGTTAGCAGTTAACACCAGTCTACTAGAGTAATTTGGCAATTTTATTTCCTAAACAAAGCAAAAAATAAGATTGTTCATAAAAATATTTATTGCATACACTGAGTTATATTGCTATTTTTACAGAACGGGATTCAACTTAACTATTTCGACTACATTTCTTTGCACTGTTCAGTAAATACAATAAATTTCCAGTGACTCACCTACAGGGCAGGTACAGTTATAGTGGCCTTCATAGTTAACACATGTTCCTCCATTTTCACATGAGTTGGAACCACAGTTACCGACCTGCACCTCGCAAAATTCTCCTGGGGAATAAAAAGTCCTAGAAAGGTTAACAATGAAAATCATGTTCTTAAAAAGCTGAACTGAATCACATTAATAACGTTGGTGAAATAGCTAATGTGTTAAACTATCTTTCTGGAAAATTAGTTAGAACTAAAAAACCTCGTGTGCAAGGCTCCAGACAATTTTAGCTCCATTTGTATGATGAGCATGTCTCAGGGCTTTAGAGAAAAGGTCAGTACAAACTCTGCCATGTAGACAGATCCCTATCAGCACTAAAGAACAATTTTAGATTGGGGTCCAAATGGGGAGGAATTTCACTGGAAGTAATTATCTGAAATGGACATAATAGCTTTGCCTTTTCTTCTACTGTTTTGGCTGCTGCACAAGTCAATGCTGATCTCTACTCATGATTGATTTGATTCTATTATGTAAATATATATCTATATCTCTTCTCTAGCTCCATTTTGGCTAGAAAAAAAATCTACATTTGTCTAGCATAATTCTTGGTGTCATTCCACTAAACAATTACTTGCTTATTTTTTTTAATTAGATAATATATTTTGTAAAATGTTTTGTGAAAAGTTACTGGCATTCTATCTGAAATTCTTCATACAGCAAAAACTTTCATTTTTACTTCAAATTGTGATTTTTTTTTTTTTATTTTTAATCAGCTCTCCTAATGTTTTAAAGCCAAAGACTTCAAAGGAACATGAACTAATGGTATGAACTTTATTAACAATAAAAAGAAGAAATTTGTATCCTTTGATAAGTTGGGATGGAGTGTCAAACTAAGGGTTAAAGTTTACTTTCTATGGACTTCTATAAGTGTAAGCAGGCATATACTTATTAAAGCCTCAATGCTGTGATTTGAGGGCCAAAATTCTCTGTCTTCGGCCAACAGGTGCTGAAGTACATACATAATGTCAAAGAGAGGTTGATCAGCATGCTACACAAACCTTTAACGTTTATTTTGTTCCTTTGCTCCTTAATCAAAATAGCCCAGTATTAATGTAGACTAATTTTCCAACAACCAAGAGTACATTTTACCATACGTTATAAAGCTCACTGACTTAAAAATATTAAAATAAAAATACAAAACGTGTAATTGCTGTAAAATTAAAAAAAATGCAGGTAATAGGAAATTGGATACATTTCCTGTAATGTAATAGGAAAATGGATAACATTACATGGGAATCTATGGACAACTGATTCTTACATTTACAGGACTGTGATTTGCTCACATTGTCTTGACTTTAATGGTAACTAAACGTATCCCTATCTTTAAGGAGATACCATCATGATTAATATTTTTATAAACGTATGCTCTGAGGCAGGACCGGAGTTATAATATGTGGCTTTGTGTGATATGGGTTGCCAAAAAAAAACCCCAAACAATACATAGATATTTTCATTAGGAAATCAATTGAATGTATCTAGGAAGTTATGCTATCTTCTAGCAAGTGAGATTTTTTTTTTCATTTTTTTCTTACGGGCTGGAAGGTAAAATTGAAGAAAAAAACTTGGAAAAAACTTCAACTCCACTTTAACACAGTTTTGAATACGCTTGTCATATGTATTCATAAAGGTGGAATTGAGAACATTGTCTTGTCTAAGATACCCTTATGAATAAATATTAGTACAATCAGATGGGTTTAAGGAATTATTCTGATGTAAATCTGGGGCTGTTAGAGTGGCTCACTCCTTTTAACAAACTTTACAACTTTTCACCGCCACAATGAGGTCAAGTAAAACTAGTAACTCCAAACTGTTATAAAATTTATTAAAATCTGACTGCTGCTGAGAAATGCATAATTTATGGTATTAAGATCTGATTAAGTGTTAAATAGATGTCAGGAGAGATCTCCACAGTAATCCACTTAGCTTTTAATGCCTAATTATCACTTCATAGAGAGTGAGGGCTGAATAATTGAGAACTGCATTGCTTAAAGAACTCAAACACAATTTTTGTGTGCAATTAAGCATGTTATTCTTCTATCAGGAATAAGTTCAGCAGGTATAAGGAACAAAGAAGAAATAAAGAAATTACGCAACATAAGAGGGAAGGAAAATATTTTGGTTAAAGAGTTTACTGCTCCACTCCTGCTATTTTTCAACCTCTTGCTGAAAGGAGGTCCAGTTAGAGCAGGTTGCTCAGGGTCTTATTCAGTCAAGTTTTGAATATCTACAAGGATGGAGACTGTACAGCCTCTCTGGGCAATCTGTTGCAGCGTTTGACTCTCTTTGTGATAAAAGTTTCTCCTTATATGCAATCAGAATTTATCATGTATCGCTCTAAGTCTATTACTTCTTGTCCTTTCACTGTGCACCTCTGAGAAGACCCTGGCTCCATCTTCTATATTCCCCTTAGCTGCCTGTGGACAGCAACAGGATTTCCCTTTAGCTTCCTCCTCATGCAGAACAATCCCAGGGCTTTCACCCTCTCCTTGTGTGCCATATTCTCCATGTCTCCTGACGATTTTGGTGGCCTTCCCTGTGTTCACATCAGTCTACCAATGTCTTTCTTCCACTAGGGAGACCGATACTCAACACAATACCTCAGATATCTTTCACAAGTGCCAAATGGAGGAAGAATAAATAGGGGGAAGAATCACTTTCCTACACCTGCTGTCTATACTCTTGGCAAGGCAGCCCAGGATGTGATTGCCACCTTTGCCACAAGGTCACATGGGTGGATCACATTTAACTTGTTCACCAAGACTCCGAGGTCCCTTTTGGTTAAGCTGCTTTCTAGGTAATCAGCCCCCCGCCTGAAGTGCTCCATGGGGTTATTCTATACTGATTGCAGCACTCTGCATTTGCCTTTGTTCTATTTCATGAGTTCCCTGCCAGCCCATTTCTCAGCCTGTTCAGGTTCCTCTGGAGAGCAGCCCTGTCCTCCAGCGTATCAGCTGCTCTTCCCAAGTTGGTATCATCCATACACTTGCTGGGAACACACTTCATTCCATCATCCAGGTTATTAATAAAGGCACTAAACAATAATGGATCAAGTACCAATTTCAGAAGGATAGCAATTGTAACCAACCACTAGCTACTTTGTACTGCTGATAACCACCTTTTGAGACTGACAATCCAGCCACTTTTCCATCTGCCTTTCCATACACTTGCTGAGTCCAAATCTCATCAATTTAGGTAAAAGGATACTACGCAAGACAGTGCCAAAAGCCCTGCTAATGTCAAGGCATCCGCTGCCTTCCCATTAATCTACAGAGCTGGTCATCTCATCATGGAAAGCAATCAGGTTAGTCAGGCACAGTTTCCTCTTGGTAAATCTGTACTGGCTGTATCCAGTCACCTCTTGTCCTTTATGTACTTGGATATGCCTTCAAGGAGGACTTGGCTCATAACCTTGCCAGGAACTGAGGTGAGGCTGATGGCCTACATGTCACCTGAATCTTCCTTCCTGCCCTTCCTGAAGATGGCGTTGACATTTGCCTTTCTTCAGTCAACAGGGACCTCATCAGAGTGCCATGACTTTTCAAAGAAGATACAATGCCTGGCATTGGCCAGCTCCCTCAGTACCCTTGGATGCCTCTCTTCTGGTACTGTGGACTTTTATATGTCCAATGTGCTTATGTGTTCCCTAACACTATCTTCTTTGACTGTGGATAATGCTACATTCCCACAGACTCTGCTATAGGCTCAGGGAACTGAGAGGCATCTGAGGGCAGATCTTACCAATGAAAATAAGTATAAAATGCGTTTCACTTGTCACTAGTTCTTCTGCCCCACTGAGCAGAGGGCCCTCACTTTCGCTGGCCTTCCTTTTGCTTCCCATGTACTTACAGAAGACCACCTTCTTGTCCCTCCACATCCCTTGCTACTTTCAGCTCCAGCTGGGCGTTAGCTTTCTTAACGCCATCCACGCACACTCAGACCATGTCTCTGTATTCGTCTCAAGTAGCTCATCCCCACTTCCTCTTTCTGTGTACTTTCTGTGTGCACTTTTGTACTGTGTACAAATACTTTTGCATTTTAGCTCAGTCAGCAGTTTCCTATTCATCCATGCTGATCTTTTGACACACCTGCTTGACTCTGAACATTGGAATGGACTGCTCTTGTGCTTTTAGGAGGTTGTTCCTGAAGATCAACCCACATGCCCTGACCCCCTTTGCCCTACCAGGCAGTATCCCAAGATCCTGCGAAGGATCCACAGTCTCATGGTCACTTCTTCCAAGGCTGTGATAAACCTTCACAGCACTGACTAATTCTTCCTTGTCTGTGAGCAACAGGTCCAGCTGAGCATATCCATCACCTATGCCAAGAAATCTCCTGGGTTGCTCGTGCTCAGCCAGTTGCCATTCCAGCAGATATTGAGGTTATCTATCTGAAGTCCCCATTGAGTACTAGGGCCTGTAATCAGGAGGTTTCTTCCAGCTGCCTAAAGAAAGTTTCCTGTACTTCCTTTGGTGGAGCAGGTGGTCTGTGGCAGACACCCACCACAGTGTCACCCATTTGACATTTAATTAGTTCACTAACAGTTTGAGGGCAATGTTCTGTGTATTGCAGCCATTCATTTGCATAGAGCACAACTCCTCCTCTTCACCTTCTCATTCTGTCTTTTCTGAAAAGCTTGGATTCATTCATTGCAGTCATGGGAACTATCCCACTGTATCTCTGTAATCTTACTGAGGTCACAGCTCTGCAACTGTGCATGAATTTCTAATTCCTTCTGTTTGTTTCCCATGTGGATTGCATTTGTGTATAGGCACTTGAGATGGACCCCCAGCTGTGCTCCTTTCACGACTGTGTTGTCCCCCGGCTGATTCCTTACTATTCTGCATCCTTTCACTTGAATATAGCTGAAAGCCTTCCCAGGCCTTCTCTGGATGACCAAAACTCCCCAGCATAAATAATTTCTAATTTAATGTCTGTACAAATCCTTAGAAACAGGTGTAAGCTTTGTTAACTTGCTTTTGACAAATTAATTAAGACTAGAATTACTCTAATTAAGGTAAGGAAGTTCTACCATAAAGATCAGGGATAAAGATGACCTTTTTTGTTGAGGAAAACACAAAGCATACTGATGTCTGCATGCTTGTTTTGTCTGTGCTAAAAGATGCGCAGGCATTGAACTACGTTAACATTCTAAACCTGAGAAAATATATCCTGCTTCTCAGCTGTGTTTATTAGCGTGGAATCCATGACGCACTAAAGCAACTGCATAGCTTTGAGGCCAGAACTGGCCAGCGAAGAAATAGATAAGGAAGCACATGCATGTCTGTACCTGATCATAACCTGACCAGGGTGTTTACATGAGCAATAATAAATAATTAAATTCAGGTAACATTCACCTAAGAATGCTAAAGGGATTCAAAAATGACATTACTGAACTACTACTACTGAACTACTAGCATGTGAGCAATCATTTAAATTGGCTTTGGGACGAGAAGAATGAACGGTGGGAAACATGATACTAATTCTAAAAGGAAACACCGAGGACTGTAACCACGTAACACTGTAATACCGTATTCCCAGGCTTTGCACTGAATTTGCAAGGCCTCAGGACTGAGGCTTGTCAGGCTGTTTCTGTCTGAACTTTTCTTATCCTGCCTGCAGCTTTGTTTTGCTTGGTGTAGCTGTGACAGCAACATCTCTAACTGACCAGGTTTCTATGGCTAATTGATTTTACTTTCATTTATCTTGGTGTAGTACAACCATAGTTCTATATAGATAGCAGTAAGATAGCAGTAACAAGCAGCTATTTTGTGTAGAATGAAATATTTATGACTCTAATACAAAGATGCAGTGCAGAGAAGTACAAGTGTGGTATGAAAGCAGAGGCCTAGGCGAGTAGAGACACAGAACGGGGCGGTGGGGGAGGGAGGTACGGGTATGGGATGGTAAGAGAGGTGGCACAAGCTGGCACTAGAGACACCACATGTGTAAATAGCTCACCAATGGTCAAAGAAATGCAGATGTGGAGGTGGACCAAACTGGTTTTAGGAGTCATGAAAAGAACAAAGAAATAATATTTAACATACGTAAAAGCTACCATATACAGTAAATTTGGACATAACGTGAAGCTGCAGACCAATGAAAAAAGACAAAAGTGTAAAAGCATTGTTAGCAAACATACAAAAATGACCTAAAGCAGATCCTGAAAAGACAAAGAAGAAGTTCTCAACATGAATGTCATATTCCTCCTGAGAAACGACTCCGGGTGCTGATGATTCACCATAACACGCGACCACCACAACCACTACCACCACCAGGATGAAATCACCAGCCTTAGGACCCTAAGGAGCAGGGGAAGAGTGAGCATAACATCAGGAAAGGGATAGAAACTAAGAAGTGTGCGCAAAAGAATTTTAAGTGATTATTCTTTCTTCTGCCGTAACAATTAGATCTGGACTTATAATGATTATACTGTTAACATTTCAGTTAGATTAACAATAAATTCTTGCTCTTATACATAAGGTGTGCTTCCTCTTTGCCCATGAATGGGATTTTGAGCAAGACCAATGAGAGATGTACATACTAGTAATCTCATTTTACTGAGTAACTATCTGAAAGTCTTTATACAGAATATAACTAGCAGTTTCCTTTAATATGACATAGTGCAGAAAAATCAGCACTTCTAATAAGAGAGATTCAATTTAACCGAATCAAACATTTTAAACTCTAAAATCAAAATCTCCATTCCTTAGCACTTAAACTGCATTTGAAGTTGTTACAGTTTTAGTTTTACATGGTCTACTTTGGCCTGGTTTTGCACTTCTGCTCTCATTGCAATATTATCAATTACTTTTTTGCAGAAACCATGTGAGTGACCAGCAGTATACTATCAAAGAATATATAAACATAGTCTACACTAAATCTTTCCCACTTTCTATTGCATATGGCAACATATCAAACAAAATATATCAAGCTACCAAACATTATTCTTAACTGCACAAATATCAAGTCTTCTGCAACATCATATTTAATTTAATTTAATTTAATTTAATCCTCCCCTCCCCATCCTATCCTATCCTATTTTTTAAATTACCACATTAGATTAAATGCACACACAAACAAACACAGAGCCATTACTTTTTTGACCATTTAAACTAAGAAGCCCGTAGGAATGTTATTTATCCTTGTCTCTTTCAAAGAAGAACTTATTTTCACATTCATTCATGTGATACTAAGCTATTAAGCTAACTGTGAATCAAACAAGCTGGATGTTACCTATATAAGCAATCCAGTCCCCCAGCCTACAAAATACTAGTAAAATAGTGAACACAGACTGCCAGCTGTACTAATAAATGCAATTTTCAAGATGATACTTAGGTTAGCATCCATGTCAATAATATTTTAAAGCAGTCCATCTCTCATCTCTCATAACTTACATTGTTTATAAATTTGATTGGCAACTGATTGAACAGATCAGTATTTTGAAAGGAAAATGTCATATTATTTAAAAATTCTTCAGCTGGAATGATTAGAATTTGGTTCCTTTTATCGGAGTAGTCCCAGTATGTCTGAGGACCTTACTTAATTCTAAGGGAGTGACCACCTCTTTGATGTGCTTTTATAGTCTCATCCATATGAGTTTTAGGTAGAACCTGACATATCGGTTTAGTAATATTAACAAAAGAATTAGTTCAATGAAGGAATATCATTCCAGAAAAAAAGGGAAGAATTTATATTCAAATTTGCCTTTTACACCTTTTACATTTCACAGAGTTTCTGGCACCGATCTTTAAAGTATCCCACCTCCACTTTGATCTGGTAGAGAGTTCTTTCAGAGTAATTACAACCTTTGGTGTTAGTAGAGCTTTCCATCCCCATTCCCATCATGCTCAGATAAAATGGAGAAGGATCCTATGAAAGAAACAAGAATCCTTGTTTTTATGAGCAATCTACTGGATCAATGATAAGATTTGCACAGCCTCTCCAATCACCATCTCCATGTTAGTCAGGTAGGATGATTTGAACCTTTTTCCACTGAAAACCAGAGAAAGAGAGAGGAAGGAGATAGCATGGTTTAGGGAATCCTTAATAACTTTATTCCCCATCCAGGTCTGCACTATGGCAGCAGAGAATCAATGCCCAGAAAGAGGGTCTAGCAGTCAGCTGAGACCTAAGAACATTTCCAAGCAATGAAAACTATCAATTGCAGGAGGGTGCCATGGAGAAAGATGGGGTTAGGAAAATCACAGAAAACTGGGAGGTAGAGAATTTGTTTAAGTATTGATATTTTGTAATTATTTATCTAACTTCAAAGTTTTTCTTCGTAGTTCCTATATTCTATAGCCTAATAAATAATATAATTTGTGGGGATTTTGAGTGTCATTGTTTAACTAGAATTTTTAAAATTAAGACTTTTTTTCGATGTGCAATATTTTGTCTTTTTTTTTTTTTTTTGCATGTATCAAGAACCATAAAGAGACATTATCAATACAGCACCTGAGATTCAGTAAAAAGTGCCACATGAAGGAAGGAGGAAGAATCCACTTTAGGTATTTGGTGATACTAGAAACTGAAGAAAGTAGATGTTTTGATTACACTTGAAGACTGAAGCCACAGTGTGATTCATTTAAATTTACTATCCTTCCCCCCAACCCCATTTTTAAACAAAAAAAAAAATGTTCTCTGGCAGGACATAGGCACTTAAGATTCACCTGCTGAAATATGGCTGTTGCATTTATGGGCCATGAAGAGCTGCCACTTTCAGAGCATGATTTCTCTCAGATGATTTGAGCGTTTAAAATGCTCATTTCTTTCCACTGAATCTGTAGAAAGCCCAGAGTGACAAGCCTGATGCAGTCATTTACACTGTAGGCACCGAAAATTAGGCATGATTTATCCCACTCCCACCAACTTTATATTTAGGTCTTTTGAGGGATATTACATTTATTGGACCTATTAGAATTTGGAAAATAGGTTTCCAATGGTTCTGAATATTCCCGTATTTTCACTGGGAATTGTGTAGGACTGTGCAGTAAATATATTCTTAGAGAATTCTGGATATAGTAAGTAATCTTTGTGTTGTTCTAAATGAAGAAGATTCAGTAAATGAGAAAATAATCAAAAAGCATGAATAAAGAACTGATCTGACTGCTCACATGTGTTGGTGGTAAAAGCATCTGCTGTCTCTAACTCAGAGATCGGAACAGCCAGGATTAAATGACTTGTTTTTTATCATTAGAATTTGAAATCTCCATTACCGACGCCATGAAAAATTCTGTCTTTAATCAACTAGCTAGTCATCCATATTAAACTGAAGATTTAGTTAAGACAATATACATAGTTTTTCCATTGTTTCAGAATAAAATATAACTGTATAGTGATAAAAACTAGTTGTTTAGTTTTTATATAGCTAACTCTATAGCTGACAGTGAGAAATAGGAACATACAATTTATCCCATTCTACAAAAGATTTCTAATAAAGGTGAGATTAATTGTTTTGTGAGTTGGGGGTATTATCTAGTTACAACTAGATAATCTCCACCGACTGTTGATGAAATCTAGATAACTTGTTTAGCATAAATTATTAACTTTTAAAGTTAAGTGAGATAAATCCAACCTCGCCTATATCATGCTGAATTAGTTCAGTCATTGAATATCACTGCCTCTATCTCCATATTTAACAAAAAGTACTTATATACCTGTCACAGGTATGTAACAGATGATAGGATTCACCTTACTAAGTTCTGACTTCTATATGTGAGCTACTATTTGAGACAACCCACCCACCATGTACTCAGTTCAGAGCACAGCACTTTTTTAAGAACACTTGATACAAAAGTAATGAAAAATCCAGCCATCTGAAACAGTAATTGGCTTCAGAGTGTAGATTATTTTCCTCACTGATATTTTGAAATAATCTGATAATTGTATTTTTATTAAAATTTGCAGTTTTAAATATCATAATCTCTCTCTAACATTACCCCTCAAATGTCTTGTATTTCCATCTTGAGATGGTGTTTCAGAGTGTTTTTTTCAGAATTTGGAAAGGAGAGTGCCATGTACTAAATCAGTAATTCTGTTTTCTTACTTTTCTTTTGAGAGTTCTCTTCTAAGAGTTTGTTGATCAGATGTTGCATAGGTGGAAAGTTTTGACTATGTCACACTAGGCCTAAATGATCTGTTTCCAGTCCAGTCCAGTTTCCATTTTAAAAATCACTTTTAATAGTTTCTGTGGTGATAAATTAAATGGAGAAAAAGAAAGGGGATAAAGTCGGTGCACAGAGTAATGAAAACGAAGTGAAAAGACTCTGAAAGAAGATAAATAGCAAGGAAGAAGCAAAGAACCTTTCTTTAGAAAGGTTCCAGGCCACACTGTGGAGAAAAACAAAACAAACCTCTCCTGAGTGTCTGAAATGCTCCATATTTAGCACAGCATTGGAGTCTCCTTTCTTCCAATATTTGCATTTAAAATAGGCACACTTTAAAATTTTGTCATCTTAATCTTGTGAGAGGAAAGGATTACAGAAGGTAAATCCAAGAAAAATATGACATTAATCATTTGCTAATGACAGTATTTTACTAATTAAGATCTAAGGATGATAAGTTGCAGTTAGCTCCTGAAAAACAAGAATTGCTGAAGTTGGAGATAAATCTGGGATTGGAACTCACCATTTACCACATCTGAACAGGTGAAAGATATAAGGCACATTTACACCATACAGTGGAGCAGTGTTCTAGAAAGGTGTTACTGCACTCCTGAAAGCAACATAACCATTTTAACTTACAGACATATATGTCCCAATAAGTGAGAGTACCCAAAGTGAAATACATATATTCACTAAATGCAGTCCTAGATTCATAGACTAAGGGGATCTAAACTTTAATACGAACATTTTCCAGTACAAGTGATCTTTAGTATGCCTGTTCCCAACTTATACCAGCTAGCATCTTCTATTTACATAGAGTTGGATTCAAAGCTTTTTGAAAAGATCAGAAAGACTTCTACTGTTTGCAGTGAGCTTATGACTCAAACCCATTTTGTCTACTGCTGTATGAATTGCAAAGACAGGCACACATTCTCAAAAGTTAAGTATAGCTAAATTTTCATCTTCTCCTGGTTTAGAATGAAATAAATCATTCAAGGATTCTTAGGAATAGTCTTTGGTGAAAGTTTCTCTGTAACCCTGGTTTTAGCAGAAAGTCTTTTAGTTGAGCTACTCTTCACAGAATATCCCTAAGTTTGCTTGTGATGCATTTTATTAACTTTGGCTCTTCAACTCAGTATTCTGGAACATAAAATTTGACTTTTAACCATCTAATAGATTGTCTGTCCTTTCTCTTAGCTATCTCCAGGACTGAGCTGATTATCTGGCCTTGAAGAGTTATCACTTGGCTAAGTCTGTTTTAGACCTCTTCTTCTAATAGGATCTCTTATTCTCTTGTCAGCATTTTGCTTATTTGTTTTGTTGCCAGTCAATGTGCCTTTATTACGTTTCACCAAAAAAAATCCTATTCATACAAAAAAAGGAAAAAGCAAAATAAGTCAAGATATCCAGCAGACAAAGCATGTTTTCATTCCTGGAACAGAAAAGTCTCCTCCATTTTTAATGCCTCTCACTTCTCTTTTGATCTCCTCCTGCTTTGATGAGAATTACTCTATCATCATGACTGAAATATGAAGAAATCCAGAACAATCAGCCTATTAGCCAATCACAAAGAGTGAGTTTTCCCAAGTAAGCAACCTACCTGGCCTTCCCTTGCGGATTCCTCTGTCTTCTGAACCCAGCAGCTGCCCCAGTCACCCTACAGATACGCTCCAAATACATGAAGGTGCCACATCTACCTGTGGCAGAGGGAGAGGATGCAACTAGCAGAGCATAGCTACTTCGGTCTAGGTATTTATTAGATTAATTTCAGCGCTGACAGAGAGAGCAAGGAAGTGACTACTGCAGGGATACATGCTGATAGCTGTCCTAACAGGCTTGTCAAACCTGTATTGATCCTAACTCATTTCTCCTTCAGCCAGATGTTTGGGATGTCATTATTTCTGCTCTATCCTTGCTATGAACCTAGATAGTACAGCCAGGTATTTCACCACAACTTGATATTTTAAAATTATAAGGGTTTGTTTGATCTTTCTGAGAAGAACTATGTCAGAGGTGTTGGAAAATGATAAATAATTTGGATTAAAAAAAATGAAGAATTCCTTATAATTTAGTTTTAAAGTTTTTCTTATTATTTTCCCATTTTCCAAAATTATCTCTGCTTTTTAACTTCTGTGAAAAACAGAAGTCAAAATAATAGTTTTTCACTTAAATTTGAGTTTTCATAGAAGAAACTGGACAGAATATTTTCAGCTACCTCAAATCACTGACAGGGCAAATCTAAATCTCTTTAAGAAGAAACAATTCCACAATTCCTTTTACACTGTTTGAAGTGAGCACATTGCTTGTTAATTATAAAAATTAAGTTAATGTTAAAAGAAAAACAGAGCATAAACAACTGTGCCTTTACAGAATTAGCTAAAGTGCTGCCAGAGACAACTGCTCTTTCAGTTTTGAATGAATGAATTTTGCTTTGCACCGAAATGGATCAAGTGCTCATATAGCTGGCTGGCTGGTAGCCTCTATGCGAGGGTCTTTAACAAAAAAGCAATCCAACTGAGATCAGATCAGTAAGAAAACATTCATCTTGGTTCTTATTTTTGTTTATCTTAAACACTCAGAAGACAGTATTGTCAATGCAAAAAATTTCTCTTTTCTTTTGCTTTTCAAATGTCCTTGAAAAACTCCAAACCAGTCTGAGAGAAAGAATAATATTCACTTTCAGCACAGGTGAGATGAAATGTTAAAGCAAAAATGGCTTTTAATATGACAAATGTTACATATTCAAACAATCGGAGCCATTCCTAGAAAGAAAGTAAAATTGCTCATTTCACAGAGAAGTTTTTTCTCAGAGTACATTAATGGGCTTTGATTCAAGGTGTCCAGACCAGAGGCTTACCCCTGAAAGAGTGCATGTTTGTGAAAAATTAAAAGCCAGATATTGTTAATTAACTTCTGAGTTTACTCTCTAATCAAATTTTCTTGTGTACAGAAAAACTTCACAGCTTTCCATACAAAAATGCCATAACATATGCTCATCAATACAGTGGGAGTGAGAACTTTACTTCTCTTTCTGCACAGAAAGAGAAAGAATCTGGAGACATAGGACAAGTTTGCGTATGTATCACAATAAGTACCTGGGAGAAGCTGCAGGTGTTCAAAGATATTATCTCCAACTGTTCATACTGAAAGATGCCAGCTAGCCCTGTTACTATAAGCCTTATAACCTCTTTCAGACCTACTTTAGCTTAAATTAGAAAATACAGTGAACATGTAGGGTTCATAGCATATTTCATTTTTTAATTGCTCTATAGCTACACACCTGATTGTTCCTGTTGGTCAGTACTTACTATTAAGGGTCAAAGAGGACAAATGATCTTTAATTGATTTTTAAATTTTAAATTTTTAAAAAAAAGAACCTTGCAGACTATCAAACTCTCTTTTCACTCCTGCCTTATCACCTCTATGATCTTCTAAAAGATTGTTTCTATAATACAACCAGTAGTCATTTGGAATCACTTTCCTTTCATTTGTCAAGACAGTTTTGGGTTATCTTTCATTGGCTTAGCAACTGAAGTTATGAATTTGTTAATAACAGTCATGTTTCACTAGAATATCTCCCAGTTCTTCAGCTAATAGTAAAGTCTGCTATATATCATTACTCTAAAGGGAAAATCTGTCAGACTATACTAAATTGCAATAAGTGTAAGCAAATAAATACATTTCAACCTTCCTAAACACTGAGCTATGACTGAGTTCAAGTGGAAGCGACTTCAACGTTTAGGTACATCTTACCATCAGGTCAAGATTCTTTGGCAAAGTTTCAGTGTTAGATTTTCTTTACACTGCAAGAAATGCAAAATATTTTCTCTCTTTTTTTTTTTTTTCTATTTCTAAATAATAATAAGCTGCTTCTTTATTCTTGTTTACTAGAACTTTTAATTTATACCTGTTTACTATTTCATTTATGTGTCTGGGAAGGTAGAGATGGAAGGATAACGCAGGGGCAATTTTGGCAGGTTTTCTCCACTCTGAATTACATAGCATTTGCAACAGCAAAAGGCTACTGCAGAACAACATCTAATTGTTCTTAATTGTGTTTATAAATTATAAAGAGTACAGCTGCAGCCTTTGCATTAACATTTAAATCATATTTGGAGTAGACTTATCTTAGGGAAAATGAAGTATGACATGGTGTAACTTTCTCAGTTATAAACAGCAGAGCTTTTATCTAAAAAGCAATAGAAACATTTCATTTTACTTTAATACTCTTTAAGGAAACCTTTGCTGAAGATCAGCATATAGACAAAAATGCAATTTTGACCTGTTTTCTAGTTTGTCTTTTCATAAATTAATGAAAAATTCTCCTGATTCCCTTCCCACCCTTTTTCGAATGAAAGATAAGTAATGCATATTATGGAATTAATGTGCTTGTACACATTAAATGTACACATTGTATAGTTGCATACATTTGTTTAAAGATTTATATTATCTGCAGCTTGTGGCATTCAGGTACTATAGGCAATTACTTTCACTAAAGGCCACGCATTGTTTTAATTTTATAAGAAATTAACTTCAACTGCTCACTAGTATTACCACTTTAAGGTATTTTGTAAATTTTAATTGCATTGGTTTCTGTTTATATGTAAATAACATTTTGGCTATTTTTCTAATAACCATGTGTTTGGTTTGAGAGCTCAAAGAACATAATGAAAAGGTTATAAAAGTATAGATATTTTTGATTAATAGATATCAAGACTTTGGTAGTCTTGATTTCCTTGTACAGTTAATACCTGATTTTACTTTACAGTTTATTCTCTTCTGTGAGAGTGGATTGAGACCCTTCTATCTACAACAGTACGTGTAAGTAACACAGATTATGACATTGAAATGAAACAATCCGTGTTAGTGATTTCTCAGGTTGTGCATAGTAGACCAATTGTCCTTGAAGAAGCTTCCTCTAATTAATTACTATCTTTCCTTGTGCATAGAGCAATCATATTGGCAGGAACTGATTGGGCATGTTAGAAACTTCATTTAGTTGGTAGAAAAACTCTTTAATTAAAATAATCTTACTGCTGCTAAAATGAACTGCACCCTGAGCAAATTCACCGACCAGAATTTAAAATATGACTTCAATTATACATTTTTCCTCATCTTTAGACTTTCCTTTTGTAAGATTCATTGAGATCATTCACAGATTTATCCACAATTTAGCCTTGCTCTTTCTCTGTTTCATTGCGTTTAGAGAGGGCTGTTAAATTCCACAGATGTTCTGGAAATGAATATAAACAGACGTGGATGAAACATTCACTATTGAAATATGTAGGTGGTTTGAAATAATCTTCTGTAGAAAGAATTTTTGAAGCCATATTTGCTGATGTCCTAGAGATGAAGATCTAGGCTATGAAAGCGTCTACATCCTTCACAACCGATTTCAGATAATGTCTATACTAGCGAACTAAACAATGGCATGGCCTAATCTAACCCTTTCTGTTTGGTCAAATTGACATTATTAAATTCTTTTATTCTCCAGAGTAGAGTGGCTTCACTCAAACTGCCTGTTGGGAATAGTCCTTTGGGATAACTCCCAAATTGTGCTTGAGAATTGTGTAAGACAATACCTAAATATACCACCTTGGAGTGTTCTAACAATTTAACAGGCTTTTCCCTGGCATGCATCGTTTAATTTACTGGTGTAGATGCAGCCTGAGGATCCTGATGACCTGCCTACAGGGAAAGTGTCTTTCTTCAACACAGTGAATGTTTAATTATTTATACAGAGTGGAACTGGCATACTCGTCCCAGCATAACTAATTGTCTGACTGACTATCCTTATAGTCACAGCAGGTTTTTTGAGGCCAGGATCAAGTCCCTACTCTGAAATAAGCAAAGCTGTCTTTTGTTTTTCCACATTCCAAGGAACAGCCCTCTAGGATATTTGAGGAAGGTCTCTATTTCATGTTGATATACAATGAGAGGACTTTTTTAAATCTCAAAAGCCTTCAAGTAGATAAAAGAACATTAACACATCTTCTACAGATCTACAGAACTTCACCCTGTAGTAAAGGTGAGCTGGTAAAAGAATATTCACAGCATCATGGGAGGTTCCTGTATCACAGGGTTGTCACTGGTGTTACACTGAAGTGTATGTCTCAGCATCAGATGCTGTCTTTTCAAGTTTTGTTCACTGAACTTCAGGTGTTATTATTGTTGTGACCTTCAAAAGAGGAATTGTTAGTGCACACAGATTCCAAAGATCAGTGACCACGGTCTGAAATAATGGAGTAAAAGAAATAATTTGCTAAGTATTACTAGAGGAATTCACTTAGAGTACCTATCTTCCTTAAGTGAAGAAAAATGAAACAGTTCATTGATTTGTAAAGGATTCAATTTGCTGTTTTAGAATAACTTTCAGTGAAAATTGACAGAAAGTGAAAAATAATAACCGAAATAACTCAGTCTCTAATACCGTTCACCAGACATCTAGCAATGTTTCCTGATGGTTAAAATGTCTTTCAAAATGATGTGTGGTTAATTAGCCAGTGAGCTAGTGAGCCCTAGTTAGGGGAAAAGACAAATGGTCTTAGCTAGGGTCCTTACAAAGGTCTTTTTACCTAAGACAATTCCAAGTATGAAAGCACAATGGTTCCACTCCATCTGCAGCGTTCCACAGAACTTACTGCGATAAAAGGACATAAACACTCCAAAAATAAAAAGAATATATTAAATCAGGCTGGTATAGTACTGAATTTCAAATAGATAAACTCTAGAACATGAAGAAAAGAGGGCTAGTGTACAATGTTGTACCATCCTTGAGGGAACTCCAGGCAGAATGTGATTTACAGCAGGTTAAGCAGTATTTTTTCTCTAGTCTTGATTTCTACAAGACAAATTAAGTCTATGGCTATTGTTGTACTGAAAATGCTTTCTCTTTGGCATTAGGTAACAACATGAAAAACAAAAGACTGTAAAAATGCTCTATCTGATATTTCAAAGTGAAATATGGTATCAGTATTTAAGTTCTGTCTGCATTTAAAATGGAGCAGAAAGTTTCCAATGTGTTTGGATACTTATGAATATGTTCATATTTCCTAGTATTTCAGTTTCCTTTTTAAGTCAGTGCATAGTGAATATATTTGGCCTTTAGGAATACATTTTGAAAGAACTCCTGTCCTTTGCGAATAGTTATATATTATATAGTTAACTTAAAGATGTTATAGCTTGTTCCAAACTATCTATTTTATTAATCTGCCAAATAATTGAAAAAATCATCAACTTAAAGAGATATTTAAAAATGTGCCATCAAATTTGACATATAAGGTACTATGTATAAGTTTGCTTACATCTGCTCATGAACTCTAACAATTACTTTCACTCATCTCCATTACTTTTTTTTTTTTTTAAGCTGAGTAGAAGGCCTTTGACCTTTTACCTTCTAGGAGTCTTAGGCCAGCACTCCAATCAGAGTTCTGGCACTCTACATCACAGGTCTCATAGCCATAGGGGGAGCATCTCCTATTCATGATGTATTAACGTGAAAGTCTGGCCTTAAAGTCAAGTGCATGCAAAACAAACCAATCCTTCTGCCACTCCCTTCTCCTGCTTCCCACATCTCATCAGCCTGGCATTGCTCATTTTGTTAATACATCAAACTCCCAAATATACTCTCAAGCAGTTTCCACAACTCCGGTGATTTGTTTTAGCCTGCCTGCCTCTGACTTTACGTCTATTAATGTCTACCATTTCCTTGGTTAATTATTTAGAATAAAACCTAAAGAAAAGCATTAAAAAATTTCTGAAGTCTTTTCTCCAGGAACAGTTCTGTAAGTCTCTCATAAAGAACAGTAGTGCATTATTCTTTATCATTACCCACTGTACAAATCTGTGGTGAGCAATGAGGGAAAGTAGGAAGTTGCAGCTTTCTTAAAACATCTAGAAAGGCAGCTGGAGGCACTGCATGCTTTCAAATGGTTGTACTTCACCAACAAATTCTCAAATGCATGTATCGAGAAACAGGAAGGAAGTATGCGTTTTATGTAAATTCAGTCAAAAAGTCTTCAGAACAAATTGCTTGAAGTGCTTTCAAGAGTCAGAGGCGTATAATGGTCACAGAGACATTTTTCTGCTTCTCAGCAGAGCCAGTGTTGATGAGTACAGCTAAGTATAGCATTTCATACCTCACCTAGGTACAAAATTGTTGCCTGCACTATAAAATCACCTGTTGCGCTGACGGGCTTAAAACATGCCTGGACCAAATGTAAGCACAGCATGCTGGGATATAGAAAATGCATTCCAGAGCTGAGCAATATGAGCATCTAGATCTAGTGACTGTTTTCCTTACACATCTGATCTCTGTAGCTCTCTTTTCTTTCTTTAAGAGGCTCTAGTCTTATACCTTTTATCTCCTGAAGTGTTTCTATATAGCGCAAGCATATAGGATTGAGTTCAGTGTTTTTGAAAAATTCATCATGGAAGGCTATATAAAGAAAGTGTGATTAAGCAGACCAGTTATTTGTTTCTATTATGCTCAAATAATCCACTCCATCACAGTATTCTTACACCAATCAAAACAGTTCCTTTTCTCTTTTTAAATACGAATAACTATGATTAACTATAGTTAATCACATATTCCCTTAGTTTTTCTCAGACACCATGCACCACATCATCAGCTGGTACGTACCTCCACTACCTCTCCACTGAAGTTAGAATGATACCAGCATAAGAACTAGTTATTCAAGGCTTTCTCCTGTTATTTCTCAAGCTTTGTGTTCAATTATTGCATCCTCTAATAAAAATAGTTGTATTGAAATACTGTATATAGTACTACAACAATGTAACAGACTGAAGGCATCCTTTCACCTGTGCTATTGAAGGCTGTTATTGATGTGCATTTTTCCAGTGACATGAGCACTCTTTATAGTCAGCTGCAAGCCTTATCAGCTTTCTTTTTAAATTGTATTACATTGTAAGCTTAGATTCAGCAATGACTTCTACACTTTGGTTTTCACTTAAGCTCTAACACTATTGTTTTCTGGAACTCTCTCTCATCTCTGTGAATAGCTCATTTTTGCTTTTTTCTTCCTTTAACCTTTCCTCCTAAGACAAATCTCATTTTTAAGCATGTTCCTTTAAAACTTCTTTAGACCTGTTTGTATTATACTTTTCTCCTCAGTATTTTCTACCAGTTTGGTATAATCTCTGGATGTGATTAATGTGTTCTTTAAAGCACCACTTTCTTGATCTTTAATGACAACATTAAAAAAGACTAACAGTATCACAGATACTTGTTGGACCCCCCCCAAATTTCGGCTCCCAACTCGGTACACTGACATTCTTCATTACTCCAGATTTATAACTGATCTCAATTTAGATGTTTTCAATTCTGAATACTTACATCCATACAATTAGAGTCAATTTTCTAAGGCAGTTTTTATAAAGGTTTTTAAAATATTGTCTGGAACTCCACAGTTTGCATCATGACACTGTTATAGTGAGGTATTCTTCCTCTTGGCACATTCCAGTCAAGGAATACGGCATTTTAGGAGAAAGTTTGGCTGTGCAAGAAAGGGGGGCGCCTTTGATACGCCCATGAGCCTGATCAGGCCATACAGAGGACACCAGACAATATTCTGACTCTGTGCATCCACAAGAAAACCTCAAGCAGCCTTTCATCAGGAAGAAAGTCTTTCTTACTGAACTTTATTGTCTCTGGTACCTGAAGGACAATCTATACAGCCCTGTAAAAGGGAGTGTAGCTAAATATTTGAATATAGATTCAGTATAGCTAAAATATTTTTTAAAAATGGGGCACACTTTATTTCACATGTGAAACTATAATTATATGACTTCTATCCTTTCTAAATATATATGTGCACTTCCTAGTCTCTTAATTAGGAAACAAAATCTGGTATTATGTCTGATTCAGTGGCATTTGTCAGCCTGCTGTAATGCAAAATTCAAAAGCAGCAGGGAATGTTCTAGATATTAATGGGCAGTGATTTTGACAAAAGCCAGGGGCACATGAAAAGTGAGAAGCATTCAGGGCTTCATGAATTTGGATAGCATAACTACCAGAGTCAATTGGTTTTCTGTATTGCACATAGATGAAAGAACGGCTTGATGGCCCCATAGCAGTAGCCTTTATCCTCTTCCTAGTGATTTGAAGAACTTACCTCCCTGACTGAAGCAGACAAAAGAGTGATGAAGCAGTGACCCCACATGGAGTCTCTGGCTTGACAAAGGAGGTACAGAGCAGAGGAAGAAATGAAGAGAACATAGATTCTTTGGTATGAGGGAAGAATCTGGGAGGGTGGTACTGAATCCAGAAGTAGATGAGAGGACAGAAGATAAGGGAAGACTTGTAGGTAATTTACGGGAGGAAAGAGAAAAGCATAAGAATGCCTGGCATATACAGTGAAATCAGTAGCAAATTCTGTCATCATCTAGGACTGTTAGCCTGTAATCTTATGACATTCATCTGAGTAAGTGAGCACCATTATCCCTTCTCATAGATGGGAATTTATACACAGAGAGATTAAAACCCAAATTAACTTTACCTAATTTGGGGCACCTAAAATTGGGATAAATCAAATTCAGTGCTTTCTCTCAGTGCCCTCTCTCACTGAAGGCTAGTGAAGGATTGTTGAATCCATCTCAGACTGGGCTCATATTTGCAGGGTAAGGCTGGAGGAAAAATCAGAAATTGTTTTTCTTGTCAACTGAAAATCAAGGTGGTCAATTTATGTTACCTTTCTAGGCTTCTTCTGCAGCCAAAATATAGAAAAAGGCTCCTGAAGAAAATGTTTCAAATATATCTAAAACAGGTATCTAAAACTTGCCCTCTGAAAGTGTTTACCTGTTGACTACACACGGAGTTAATCCCAGTTAATATACAGTTAGTCCTTCCCAATCTAACTTGCACAAGTCACTGAGGGCAGATCAAGGAATTGAAATGGGAGGTGGGATTTAGCTTTCAGAAAGAGATACTTAAAGTTAGGTGAACAAATGCAGATAAACTAACAGACTCCCTAGGCTCCATTGTTTTAATTGATTAGATCACCAGGAACTATAAAAACAGGGCAGATATCTAGCTTACATATAGAACATCTGCATGGAGACACTTACATTTAGTGCCTTAAACTGGAGCTGAAGCCTATTCTAGATCTCTTTTTACTATATCCTTCCAATGGAAGCTTCAAAACTAATCTGTAACAACATTTTAGATGCTGCCAGCATCCTAGCAGAGGATAGAAAATACAAAGAGATGTGATTATCTCTCCAGACACTTCTCCATTGCTTTTTTTTTGAAAATATAATATTCCTGTATTTGAAGTTTAAAAGTCAGTGAAACTATAAACCTGTATATACCTTATATACACCTTACCTGTGAAACCATGAGGACATAAGCACTGAAACAAAGGTTGCTCTCTCAGCTGGCTCATATCGATGCAAGTTGCTCCATTAGAACAATTATTTGGGTAAATTAAACATGCATTTTCAACAAATTGGCAAAATTCTCCTGTCCATCCAGGCGAACAGAGGCACTAGATGTTTAAAAAAAAAAACACACACACACATATACACACATCATGAAAATGTACTGTTAAAAGTTTGTAGACATTTCTTCAGAGCTTGTATTTTACTGTCAAGAAATAGTAGAGTAAGAATACATGGTATTTGCACTCAGCTGAATATATTGTTCATACCTATATTTGCAGATGATAGAACAGTTGAGAGAGGCAGAAGAACTCATCTACCCGTGCTAGTTTAAGAGTCTGGGAAAAGAAGATGCAGGAGCAGTAGGAGGAAATGGCAAAGCTAAATTACAATATAAGGGATGGAACTGCCTGCAGGTATGAAGGATCTTAGCATGCAAAAAAGGATTCAAAGGGCATGGAGGTGAGGAAGAATCCAGGCAGTGATACTAAAAAAGCCTACAAGACTAAAAAAGCGGCAAACTGACAAGACAATGTAACATGGGGGGGTTCTATTATACACTCTGACAAAATCTGTTAACTAAAACAAATCAAAGTCACCTCTTCAGAGGAAAAGGAAAGGTGTGAAGCTATTTAGTGAAGTTTCCAGGTAAAAGACTAGAGCTGCTCCTTTAAGGCAAATTGTTTTTCTAAAGTAATGGAGATGTTTTTGGTAGTTTTCACACACTAAAACTCTTTTTGTTTTGGAACAATGACAATACAAACATGACTTATTTGAGGAAGAAAAAAAAAAAAAAAAAAAGCTTAGGAACAAACATGTGCCATTATTATTCCAGGAATTTTCCATGAGCATTTCAACAGATTTTATTTCCTTTAGTTCTAGTTTTATTCAGTATTATTTCTATTAATCTGGAGTAAAGTTTCACAATAAATTCATCACACTAACAAATTACTGAATGAAGGAAGCCATAGCAAACTCTACGGAGGACAGATATCAAAAGGACGTAAAAAGATGAAAGAAATGACAGGAATATGTTGACAGAATCTTTTTACTTCAATACACTTCAAGGATAAATACCCACTATTGAAAAAAATGGCAGACACTGGAAAGTTAATAACTTTTCATATGTTGCAAAGAACATAGGGAAACTAGTTAATAATCATGTTGCTACTTGGTGAAACGGACTGTGTGATTTGTTCAAGTAGATCTTTTTAATCACTAACTTCTTCCAGTCCGACAACATGTCTTTTTATGAAAGAGAGGATTATGATCTTTTCCTTCAAACTGTGTACAAAAATTAAAATGAAGGTAATTCTACAGCTGTCAATAAATTCTGTCATGCTTGGAATGGCTAAGAAGTTAAAACTGTATAACATTGATTCATCAGCCTAGAATAAACCAGGGCATGTGAATGACTTTTATCTCGAAATGAGAAATTGGTCAGTTCTAACTTACTATATATGTCATTCCACAAAGTGAACTTTGCCTGTTTAAAGAATTGCATTACTGCGTTGCTAAATATTCTGAAAAAGGAAAGGTACAATTATTTACTGTAAGTTTTTGAAGTCTGCTTCTGCTTGCAAACTATTGTAATACACACTATTTTAAACTCCTGGAGCTGAATCATAAAAGCAGTACATTGCTTTGTCACTTGGATATCCCACCTAAAAAATTCTGTCCTATTAGTGGTTTGTAAACTCTGCCCCCTCCCTCCCACCCAGATCCCAAAGGCAAAAATCCCATTTTCATACTCCTTAAGAGATGCTAGTGTTGAAACACCTGATTTCATCTCCTCATTCCTACAGAGCAATGAAGATGTTCTGGTTAGGCTTCTCCTCTTACAACACTATTTAAGTAAGAGTATGTTAGAGCTAGAGGAGTATTTAAGAGAAGTTATACAGTTCCCCACATCCTGCTTATGAAATATTAGTCTTTATTGCAGTAATCAAGTCACACAGGTAGGCGCTGTTGGTTCTGGACACTGGCTGACCTCTGAAAATCACTTGGCTCAAGTTCTGAGTGGCTAAGCAACCCACAAAGCGGGCTCAGCTGTCTGTACTAACTATACTATTCTGTCTACTGTAATCAGAGTAAGTCCTGCATCTCTACAGCTGCTCTGGTATATGGTCCAGAATGGGGTTTATTTCATGTGCTGGCAGTTTATACAGAGGTTGGCTCTGCCCTGTGGTAGTCTAGCTTTGCAGCTTCCTTCTTCAAACTTCTTTTAGAAAACCTAGACCCCCTCGGTGGAGTACTCTCCCATGAAGGGTCACCTGTTTTCCCTTTCCTCTCTCATGCTGTCCAGGCCCGGGCACATTAAGAGTTTTCATCATAATGAGCTTTCACTTATGACATGCAAGTACGCAGATATAGACATAGAGCAACTGTAACAAAATTCAACCAAAGCTACTAGTCCATTAGACTTTTAACTTCTGACACCAACAAGGGTTATTAGAGAGGTCCGTTCTCCTGAACATGGCCCATGGCTGATTCATCTGATTCACCATCCCAGACATATTAGGAGATGAGATACATCATCTCTAATATTCTGTGCTCATTCACATGGATCTCTGATTTCAGGTAAAATTATTAGGAGTCTGGACAGAGAGAAGGCTTTGCTTCAATTAATATTGCTTTTAAGATAGATGATATTCTTTCATTTTTCAGGTGGACATATGGGGAGAAAAACAGAAAGTACTTCTTTATTAGGACAAATATTCCCGACTTCTGATGAAGCTAGAATTCTGTCCATGCACATGTCATCTGGGGAGGGGGAAAATTAACTTGGCTTTTGCATGGCTCCAGCAGGTGCCACCTCTCTTTCCATCACACCTTATAAAAGAATGAAATTTTATTAATATTTATTCCACCTTATAAAGGGAAATTAAGAATGTGCATTTTTTGAGCAATTGGTGGTAGAGGAAGAAAGACGAGGTACTGAGGGATGAAAAGTAATCAGCAAGAAGCTGCAGTGTGTACTAGAAACTCACTGTGCAGTTGTGGAAGCAGTCGCTGAAGGCACCACAAAATTTATATAGCACTTGGAGAGTGTGTGTCTGATCCTACTGGCATTAATAAACAGGTTAAAAAATTATTATAAGAGTTATATATTTCAGAAAAGCACAATGCTGAGCTAGCTGGCTGAACTTTTATGGAATCTTTCTACAGCCATCCTCCTTATCTCAAGGGGCCAGCTCCTTATTAGAAAGGGAAGTCAGAAAAGGAGAGGTTTGGGGATTTCTGCCTCCTTGAAAAGTGCTTCAAATCTGATCACTGGCATGCTTTTAACTGATTTTTTGTTAAAAAGTAATTTAAACTCAGCAAGTTTGCCCATTCCTTGAACTTTTTCATGAGACTTGGGAAAAGAACTTATTTCAACAGTTACTAGTTTCATTCAAAGTTGTCTGTGCCGCATTATGAAGTGCTTACATTAGTATGCCAGAGAGTGGGGTAGAGGGAACGCATGATGAAAAATGGGGTAAAGAGTACTAATTACATCTGGGTGATCAGTCAAAGGGCAGGTTTCTACTTCACCTTTTAATGTTTAAACTAATAACTCAAAAAAAGTACTTAAAATGCCCGAACAATTTTTCTTTTTACTCTTATTAGTTCTCATTCTTTCTGAGTTGGGAGAGCTGTGTGGCTCTACTGAACAAACTGCTTTCACATACACAGTGCAAATGCATAAAGGTGTAATGAACTTATAAATCACTGTTTCGTTACAAAATCATAAACTGGTGTGGGAGAGCACACCTCTTTTTTCTATTAACCAAGCAATAATAGCAAGATTCAGCTGAAATGAAAGGTACCTGTTGAGTTACTGAAGGTGAAAATTTAACCTAAGCTCTTAGAAACAGTAAAAATGAATTTTTACATGGAACTTAAATTTACTACAATGCAAATACAGTAGCAAACTTCAGTCTAAATTTCTTTCTTAAGGTACTACTTATTCTTACGACTCATAAGCCCCAGGCCCTAAATTTTTTTTACTCAAAAGCAACTGAACTTTTTAAATCAGTTGACTCACAAGAGTGTAAAAGCACAAATTATGAGAGATGCTACCACTGCTTTCTTTTTATATTTCTCACAAACTCATGTAATATAAACTTTTTATTTCCTTGTAAGGAACAATAAAAGATGCGGTAAACAATCTATCAATCAGCTCCATTTTCTAGTTTTCAGTCAGTAGGAGTATTATCATGATGTTTTGCTGCTATGTGATACCAGTGTAATTCTTGTTGATTGAAGGTCATTGAATCACCAGGGTATCTTATTTGGAAAATCAGTGCTATCATTTTTCAAGCTATTCAAATTAAAATCTGAAAAATATTAAAAAATATTCAGACTGTTGTTTTGCTTAGTTTATGCAACCCACTTGAAAGAAACATTTGGTGCTGCTTTCACTGATTTTCCATGATTTCTGCATTGGGGATGGTTGTTGCCATGTGATTCATTGCCTAATTAAAAAATTACTGCATTTTATAAAGGTTTTTTGGAGGCTTTTTGTGATTCTGTTAAGAATATTAGAAGTGTTTGGGGAACCTGACTCAGCAGTTTCTGCATTGGAATAGGAAATTCATTCATCAGTAATTCCCAGATAAAAACTTTATTTTTAATTTTGCACAGCTGCTTAATGACTTAAGTTATCCTTGCTGAAGTGTCTAACTGAACAAGGGAATTCTAGTTACACATATGATTGTCATAAATGACTTAATATTTTGATTGCAGACTTTATGCCTCTGGGTTAGTCTGAAGGGCAGTGATGTCTGGTAATGTGACATAGCACTGCACAGAGCACAGTCATAGCAAGGTAATGTGCATTTTTATGATTGTCTAGTAGCAGTGAAAGTAGTGTAGCTGTAGAAAAAAATCTTCAAATGTTCAGAGGCTGAACTATGAGCTGAAGCTATCTGAACTTAAATCACACAATAAATTTTCAATGTACTTTGCAATACATTATCATGTATTACTTACTTTAAATAGGCAACTGTGGGGAATAGTTGACTCATCTGTATGTTTTATATAAACTTTATTTTTACAGTTCCAGTCCTAGTATAGCTTTTACTTAAATGCCAATGGGCTACACTGTGCCTAACATAGCTTTAAGAGAAAACGTTTGGTGAGGTTTTGACTCAAGTGTTAAAGATGTAAGAAGTCAGCACACAGAATAAGAAAAGAAATGGAACAAAAATAGAAATCATAAGAACATTTTCAGTGATAACAATCAAGATGAATTGTACCATTACAATTGGACATGTCATCTGAAAGTTGCTGTTTTAGGATTTGTAGATTTCTTTTTTAGTTATTTATTAGTGTACACTATAGAATCATAGAATCAGTGAGGCTGGAAAGGACCTCGGGAGGTCTCCTGCTCCAAGCAGGATCAACTATGAGATCAAACTCAGGCCTTAATGCAGTCAGATTGCAAAAATTCCAACACTGGAGTTTGTACATCTCTAGGCAACCTGTTCCAATGTTTGACTGTCTGCACATTGACAAAGTTTTTCCACATATTCAGTCAGAACATCTCCTGTTTCAATTTGTGTGTTGACACACATTTGTGTGAATAGAATAAAAATCTTACCTAATGACAATAAAATAATACAAAATGAGATGCTTTCCTCAAATCCCCCGATGGGATGCACCCACGGGTACTGAGGGAGCTGGCGGATGTTCTTGCTAGGCCACTCTCCATCATCTTAGAAAGGTCCTGGAGACCAGGAGAGGTGCCTGAGGACTGGAAGAAAGCCAATGTCACCCCAGTCTTCCAAAAGGGCAAGAAGGAGGAGCCAGGAAACTCCAGGCCTGCCAGCCCCCCCTCCATCCCTGGAAAGGGGATGGAATAGCTCGTCCTGGAGGTCCTCACTCAGCATGTGGAGGACAAGAAGGTGATCAGGAGTAGTCAGCATGGACTCACCTAGGGGAAGTCATGCTTGACCAATCTGATAGCCTTCTCTGATGGAATGACTGGCTGGGTAAATGAGGGCAGAGCAGTGGAGGTTGTGTGCCTGGACTTCAGCAAGGCTTTGGACACTGTCTCCCATCACATCCTTGTAGGTAAACTCAGGAAGTGTGGGCTAGATGAGTGGACGGTGAGGTGGATTGAGAACTGGCTGGATGGTAAAGCTCAGAGGGCTGTGGTCAGAGGTGCAGAGTCTAGTTGGAGGCCTGTAGCTGGTGGTGTCCCCCAGGGGTCAGTCCTGGGCCCAGTCTTGTTCAATGTAGTCATCAATGACCTGGAGGAAGGCACAGAGTGCACCCTCAGCAAGTTTGCTGATGATACTAAACTGGGGGGAGTGGCTGCCACACCAGAAGACTGTGCTGCCATTCCGAGGGACCTGGAGAGGCTGGAGAGCTGGGCGGAGAGGAACCTCCTCAAGTTCCACAAAGGCTAGTACAGGGTCCTGCACCGAGGGAGGAAGAACCCCAGGCACCAGGACAGGCTGGGGGTTGACCTGCTGGAAAGCAGCTCTGCAGAGAAGGACCTGGGAGTGCTGGTGGACAAGCAGTTAACCACGAACTAGCAATGTGCCCTTGTGGCCAAGAAGACCAATGGGATGCTGGGGTGCATTAGGCAGAGTGTTGCCAGCAGGTGGAGGGAGGTGATCCTTGCCCTCTCCTCAGCCCTGGGGAGGCCCCACCTGGAGTACTGAGTCCAATTGTGGGCTCCCCAGTCCAAGAGAGACATGGAGCTCCTGGAGAGACTCCAGCGGAGGGCTCCAAAGACGATGAGGGGCCTGGAGCATCTCTCCTCTGAAGAAAGGCTGAGAGAGCTGGGCCTGTTGAGCCTGGAGAAGAGAAGGCTGAGAGGCGATCTCATCAGCGTGTACAAGTATCTGAAGGGAGGGTGTCAAGAGAATGGGGCCAGCCTCTTCTCCGTGGTGCCCAGCAACAGGACAAGAGGCAACGGGCACAAGCTGAACCACAGGAAGTTCTGTCTGAACATGAGGAAAAACTTCTTTGCTGTGAGGGTGACTGAGCACTGGCACAGGTTGCCCAGAGGGGTTGTGGAGTCTCCTTCGCTGGAGATATTCAAAAGCCGTCTGGAGGCGATCCTGGTCAGCATGCTCTAGAGGACCCTGCTGGAGCAGGGAGGTTGGACTAGATGATCTCCAGAGGTCCCTTCCAACCTCAACCATTCTGTGATTCTGTGATTTTGTGATTTACCTCTGTCTGGAGAACTTCACACCAATTGAAATGTACCTTTTCTGCTTTCTTTAATGCTTTGAATTGCCCACCTGCTGTGCTTTACCACAATATTATTTCATATAACTTGTTGTTTAATGTGTTTGAATTCACAGGGCCTTAACTGATTTTAAAAAACAGTATTTAAGAAAGATTTTGAAAATGTTCTGTCAAATTTAACTCTGCTGCTAATAAGTATCTAACATGTTAAACTCTTAAGTACACTAATTCTGACTCCACTATATGAAATAGAAGTTATAATTTATTATTGAAAAAAGCAAACAAATTATAGAATATAGCTATTCTTTAGCACTACCTTTTCTGTGATTGTACAGTGATGAAGTGCATTATAGACACTTACCCTTGCATACGGTCTCTATATAATGAACATTACATTCTGCTTAAGTACAGTGTTTTATATATTTCCTCTCCCTCCGTATAAAACAGAGGCATCTGAGCTGCAGATTGTAAGATCTTTAGCATAGGAACTATGTCGTACTATAAAATTAATAAGCAATACTACTTCTATGCTTATTAGAACACTGCTTTCTTGAGATACATTTCCCGTTCTCCTGGTAATTTGTGAGGACTTTTTGTCTTTTCATCCTTATTGTCTAAAACTCAGCTTATTGTGTTTTTTTTCTTTCAGTATTTAACTTTCTCAAAATCATCTTCTTATTTTCCCTCTGCATATAATTCATGAAAATGGCATTGCATTTATTGATAACAAACAATATTTCATAAATACTGTGTAGTGCCACTTTCACGATAATGCTTAGCCACTGTGATTTTTTTTTCGTATTTTTTGGGGGGCACACTTTTATTAGATATTTGTTTACTTAGCTGATATTGGGTTCAAATGACTTTGTCATCCTCTCACAGAAGTTTTGTTTAAAAGCAAAAACAAAGCATTACTGTTGGTTACTTCTCATGTGTTTTTACTGCTGTATTTAACTAGATATTGTTCTAGTAGGTCAATTAAAATATACTGCATAAAGATATGTAGGATATTATGTGATCAGAGCTTTAAATATTTTCCTTTTAAATTAACACTTGGCAAATAGAATATTTAGCTTATTATAGGAAAAAAAATCTGCTGTTCATTAGCTTTTGTACTTCTCACAGAGATACTTAATAGCAAGTATTAAATTCATCTGTGGTACTTTGATACCATTTACTTCAATAGAATAACAAAAGCACAAAAAGGTTTTTTTGGTGAAGATCACATTAAATACTGAAGAGCACAGAATTGTATAAGAAATTGTAAAATTTATGTGACCTCTTATGTAGAAGTAGAGATACTATGTGGAAGGAAATGGACTATTTAACTAGTGCATAACTAGCAGCTAATGGAAGTATCTGACTTTGAACTACTGTTGTTCCGAGAGCCAGCTGGAAAGAGGAGTACAGGAGAGACATCAGTAGAATTAATAACAGTGACAAAGTGGCTTCACAGAGGTCCAGCTATATTGCTGAGACAGTCCAAGGGGAGAAAATGGTAAGGGAGACTCAGAAGTTTTTTAAAGGAAAACGTCAATAATCTATTTCACCTGTTGTACATAAACAGAAAAGTTGCATCTGAGAACAGTAGATTTTGCAGTGCCAACTTTCATTGTTTCTAGCTTTGCTAGTAGAACTGTTATAAATATTCATAACAATTTTATCATTCTAACCAAATGCTTTAATATATAGTATGCCAAACATATTAAATGTTCGTTTCCTTAAGGCTTTTTTACACTTAGAAAACGAATGTTGATTGATACTTTGCCGAAGGTTTTAAAAGAGCCCTAGTGGCTTATTTTTATTTTAAGAACTACATTTGTTAAACAAGGTAATTTTTTCTCTCAGTAATACTGCCTTTTCATTCTGAACGTGTTACCTATTTCTCTTCTCATGCAATAGATAACAAATCGGTTCTCCAAGAGCATGTCTGAGGCCTTCTTAGGGCTACGAGAGCTAAGCAGCGTGACTGATATAACCCAATTCTAATTGGGTTGTAATTCTGCATAGAGATGCTTTATTTATAGGGCATGAATTCAGCCAGACTTCTGGGGAGAAACTATTGTCAAAGAGTATTAGGATTTAGAGTGCCTCCTCAAGGAACAACTTGCAAAGTGGAAAGATAGAGCAGTGGCAGCAGAGTTTGCACAAGAGCCGTTCAGGATGGTTTAGGACGTACTGCAGGACTACGCTGCCTGGCACTGCTTGTTACTGTTGAAAAGAAGCAGATTGATTTCTGGTCTAATAGCTGGCTGACAGGTTTGCTTCTGTACACATAAGGGCAAGCTGCATCTGGTTAGGAATGAAATTTAGAGCCTTGTCTGCCTGACTGCAATTTCTGTTCATGTTCTGTTGAATGCTTACCACCTACGAGCATTCAGAACTGGAAAAAGAGAGAAAGTTACAAGAGAAAGAGAAATTCCCTTCCTTCTCCCCCTTTCCCCCTCCCCAGAGGGAACTTCTGCCATTGTCTTCAGTGAACACCGTTGTTCCTGTTAGTTGGTAAGCCTCTACTGCATTGTCAGCGAACACTAACCTTTGAGCAGCGTACATTTGCTGTTTTTTAAACCTAAACTACAATGGTGTGACCTTTGGTGTTACTATTTCTTTAACTATTCATGCTCACAATTTTAGTTTACCAACCTTGTATCTTCTCAGTTCACACTTTGTTATTAAAATACCTCCAGTTCACCATAAAGCCTCATTTTGCTTTCTATGCTTTGATATACAGTTGTGAGAAGGATCAAGAGCACATAACATGAACAGCCACAGAGCCATCTGCAGGGCAAGATTTTAACTACCTACATTTTCTATTATATTAATTTTTCTCTCCTTTTACAGTAGGTCGAGAGCAAAGACTGAGTGACAACAGAGCAATTCTCTGACAGGTAATCATACTGGTACATATTTAGGTGATTTCTGGTTTGGTGCTGGTTAATATGTACAGGTTTTAGTTAATGAGCAGCTCCCAGGGCTCTACAAATACCCATGTTCACAGAACACGTATTCTGCATGTTACTTACAGAGGTTAAAAGTATTGCTTATTTTTACTTAGCTTTATTTCCCCTTAACAGCATAGTCTACTTCCACTGTGCTATATGAACGTCAGCCAGAAACCAGCAGCAGTTCCTGCTGTTCCTTTGGAAGGCACCAGGACATCAACTGACAATGATTCCAACATAAAATGCCACATTTGAGTATCAGTACAGCTTCTCAGAGAAAATTTAAATATTTGCTTTAAATGACCAACAGTAGGCGTAATTGTAAAACCCATAATGTTAGCATAGATTATTGTCTCTTTCTTTAATGCTGCTTTAGTACGCATTTGCTTGCCAACACAGCAACACAGCTATTCAAGCAGCTTGCGTGATTTGCTTAGTCCTTGTCTCAAGTGTGGTGCATACAAATGGAAATGGACTTTACAAAGGATACTGCTTTTTATTTCACATTTTAGCTTCAGTTTTCATGTCTATATAACTCCGTTCCTTTATTAAGAGTAAGCATTAAATCTTCCATGACGCAGTGGTTTGTGAGGATGATGGGAGAAAGGCATACTGACAAAATAGCCTTGGATACACTGTAAGAACCATGTAAGTTGATAGGTAGTTGCACATAACATGTTAAGGAGCTGTTAGGAAAAAAAGGCTATGAGCATTTTCACACCTTGCAAGAAACGGAACATGTTTTTAATCTGCATTTAGCCATTTCATAAGAAATGTGTGGCAGAGCAAAAATGGGAATGTGTAGCTCTTGCTTGCAGCTGCTATAGCACTGCACCCTCTTATCTCTCAAATGTACTTCAGTAGGTGGTCATAATTTGACCATGAGTTTTGTAAAATCAGTGCAACTAGATAGTTGAAACAAAACAACACAACCTGTTGTCTCTCTCTAGAAGGTAAAGACAGTTGGTATGCCAGAAACTTGACAGGCTTTATATCCTCACCCTTCCCACTGTCGTGTTCTATAAACTGCTTAGTCTTTCTAGGCTTTTTAAAATTTGATAATTGATAGTTCTATTATCCTTATCATTTATATTAAATCCATTGAATCCTGTTTTTTCATACCTTTCTTTTTTGGGTTTTTTTTTTTTTTTGCTTGTTCATTTTGGTTTAATACAAACGATGAGGGAAGAAATAGGATATAGCAAAGATGATAATTCTTTTTGCCTTGATCTAAGCTACTTGATATGGGTAAATAGATGGTACCTGAATTCACCTTTGGAGCTAGAGGAAAGATGCTCAGTCCCCAGATGATTCCTTGTTTGTACACCTTCTTTACCTGCCCCTGCTTTCCAATCTCCTTGTGCATGTGTGTATGAAGGAAGGAGGCATTACTGAGTTATTCTAATTCACTGGGAGAAATTCTACCCACATCACTCTATGCCCTTTTCTCCCTCAGGTGGTTTCTCCCTCAGTCTGCCATGAGGCAGTCATATGGTTATCATAAAAAAATATATATATATTTCTTCCCAGTCAGCTGTCCTTTGGAAATTCTTCAGTTTTTACCCATCTTCACATAAAGATAAGGATAACAGATACCTATAGTTATAAATTGCTTTAGATTAAAAGCACTGAAGAGATACTATCATCTGTAAATTAAGAACACTGACTTTTCATGTATAAAATCCATTTAGGAAAAATAAAAGTTTCCATAAGAAGAGAAACGTCTATTGAAATGTGTCTCTGTGGGAAGATTTTTCTGAAATGTTTTTAAGTAGCAGCTTATTGTATTGTCAAAATAATGTGGATGAATAGTTTCCTTGAATAGACTTCTGCTGGAGCCTACAATTGGATCACACTTTTAGTATCTGTCATTTTAGAACTATGTTTTTGGTTAAAGCTATTATAATTTAAAATTTTCATTAAAAGAGTGGCCCTATCTTCTACTACTACTGAATAGGTACAAGCAATTACAGAATAGGTACAAGCAAAAACAGAAGTTGCTGAATCAAGATAGTATTAATTAAAAATATGTAAAAGATAACAAGGAAAAAGTAATTATATTAAATTTTCTTCAAAAGTTCAACAGTGATTACATAGATTTAAAAAAAAAAGTAGTTTCAGCACTGCCACTGCAAAATAAAAGAGAGAAGTTAATCGACATCAGAGTTCTTGCAATAACTGACAAGTCAATAGCAAATGACAGAATTTAACACAGCAGGATTTTGTGAAAGAGAAAGATCTCTAATGTTCCAGTGCTCTAATTGTCACCTGTTCAAATGATGTGTTCAAATGATATCCAAATTTCTCAATTTGAGGTAAGGTTGCAGTGCTATCTTTCTGAATTTTAGAAAATATCTAACAGAGTAAATATTTTTCACTTTCTGCAGAGCCAATATAAAGGGATTTCTTGTACTGCCATTATTCATGGCAACCCTAGGAAATATAATCCTTTTCCTAATGTTTGAATGCCAGTGGAATGAGTGTGCTGGATGGCTATTATTAGAAGCAATCCACAGTAACTTCTTCAGCCTTCTATATTTTGGATTTTGGATCCTGCAATAATAGATCTTCATGAAATTTCATGTCTGATGGAGTTAATTTATTAGGATAGGACAGCTGTGACCTGGCCTTCCTGATCTGACTGAAACCTACTGACATGCTGCATTACACCATGTTTTATTACCTAACAATTTTTAAAAATGCTGCTAGTATAGTCAGTAGTGCATGGAAGAAGCAGCGGCACAGAATTACACGCAATGCTGTTAGGGCTTCCTTGCTGACATGACTTCAACATTATTTGATACTCAAAATTAAATATTTAAAGTACAGGTGTTCCTTTGTTCCCGCTAAAGTGATAGCCCATGGAATGCCTATAATTTGTGAATCTGCAGAAATCTCCAGATTTGTACTTTTGAGAATATATTTTAAAAATGTTGGAATCCCCTACAACTCCTTATTAATGGGTTTTTACAGTTTTCAGCCTCATTAGCACAATTTAGATAGTAGAATTGTCCATGATGTGCCTTCTACTGACAATCATAGAAGTATATCCCTATATAATGGCCTCTATATACACGTATTTTGTTGCTTTAGTTTTCTTTCTGACTACAGAGTTTGTCTTTCTCTCTTAATCAGCAGTGTGATGGATGTCATGTCAGATTTAGAATCTGCCAGGAGTTCTAGGCTGTCTTCGTTGTCAGTGAATATGAGGAAACTGTCACCATTGAATAACTGACTTATATTTGTTTTCCTGTGCATACAGCATTGCATTTACCTATCTTAAAATATATAGATTTTTAAGTAGTATAGCCTATTAAGAGGTTCAGATCAGATTTGTTTATTATCCACTATACTGTCCTTTTTCTGGGATGCTCTGCACATTTCAACAAAAATAATTTTATATTTTTCTCCATGTTAACAAAAAGAACAAAGGCTAGTTGTTACGAGTAAGCTGCACTCTGACATATCAGCTATTACAGAGGAGAAGGTCACTTTCCTAAGAAGTAACAATTCCCATCTTCATCTGAAACAATAGAATCACCACTAAATGCTTCCCATAACTAAGCATTATTATCCAGCATAAAGTTAATATATATTCTTTACAGAGTTTTCTTAACAGAGGCACTGTATTGCTTAACATAACAAATGTAAATGGGATAACTATTTATATTGCTATTATTTATAATAATAATTAGTAATAAAAGACTTGTGCCAATAACTGACTGCTGCAGCAACTCTGAAAAAATAAAACTATACTGTTTGAATTCTAAGTATTTTCTACCCTTTAAAACTAAACTAAAGATGAATTTCAAAACATAAATCTATGTTTAAATTAGATTTCAAGACTCAACACCTTAATTTTTTTCAGAATTATTTTGCTTTTTTCAGATGGACACTTTAGTACAACTTACACAAATCCATTGAATATTTCAGTACCTCCAAATCTGCCTTTGCTGAAAAAAAAAAATCAGCAACAAAATTTTTCTCAATTTAGCTTCAATTATCAAATTATTTTTCAGTGTATGTTTTTTGATAATAGAATCTTTTTTTTTTGTGGGGAAAAATGAAGCAACATAAAAAAGTTAGAATTAAGAGAAGTAACAAAATAAAAAAAAATGCTGGAGAGAATACATAATTTGTTAATGTTTTTAAACCAAATTTAACCCTTTTAACTGATGTAGAACTGTTTATTATCCAAATAAAGATTCCGTATCACAGAATGACCGTGAAGGAAAAGGAGAAGCAAAAGTCTGAGTTGCTTGTTCATGTTCCTGACGTTTCAAGCGTGATATATGTTCTCAACAAAAATCCCAGTAATTTGCACCAAACCCTTTAATCTTCTTGCTTTCCTCACTTTGTCTAATCAGTCTTATTTGTCAGTCCTCCAGGCCTGTCATATATGAGTTCTCTAGCAGATACTATATCCTACCAGTCACTTCCGTAGGCATCAAAGTTTAAATAGAAAAATCCAGCCTTTGCTGTGCCAACTCATTTTGCCATATCTCATAGCCTGATTCTGTATCTGCTAAGCAAGCATCACATCTTATACTGGTCATAAAAGCTTATTTTTGAGGTTCATATGAAAACATTTACTGTCAGATACCTATTTTGCATCCGTATTTCTTTGTTTGCTTTCCTAAAACTGTATTTTTCATTTTCTCTTCAAGCTTAATATTCACTTTGATGTCCACATGTCACACACATTGTACTCTGATTATTAAATCTCTTTTGTATCCTAATTCTTATGCTGCAATTTTTGTTATTGCTTGATGTAAGTGGATATAAGAAATAAATAGTTGAAAAGAGTTAAAAGCATTGTTTTTGTCTTGACTCTAATATTTTTATCTTCTAATATTTCTAGTATGTAGATAAGTTAACTGGGAGACACAAACACCTTTAAATCAGTATACTCTTTTCATGACCCCGTTTATTTCAGTGCAAGCAGAACTGAGCTCAGTGTTTCTGCTTGATTCATCTGTTATCAGCAATGCGGAGAAGTAAACTCTCAGAGTAAGATAATTCCTAGGCATCTATTTTATTCTTATGTGGTATATTCAACAGAGCAAGTGCTATATTCTTTTAAGGATGGCTGTTTCAGTACTCTGTGCAAATCTCTGATGTGCAATATTTTACAAATTACTTCAGGTTTAGTGTTAAAGAGGATCCTACTTTTAAGTCCTATTATTCTGATTAATATGTATTTACAGGCAGTATGACAAATAATTTTGAAAATATAAATTTTAAAAGCACATACTTTATCATACTACTAATGCAGTGAAGTCATTATTAATACATTTCTGGACTCTGAATCAGAATTCAAAATGGAGCAGATGCAATGTATTTATTTCTACCTAAAGAGTACTTATTAACTTCTCATCATTTACACATATTTACTTTATCATGCTCTTAAATGAAACCCTCATTACAGAGCTGTCACAGATCTGATTACGTATCTGTGGAAGTGCAAGGAGCTGAGTAAGTATGAAAGGTGAAGCTAAACAGCTGCTTCTGGCAATTAAGAACAGAGACTAAGGGAAAGGGCAAGATGCAGCAATCTAGGAGAGCATGATTCAGTCGACAGTGGTACAGATCTCATTCTTAGTGAGATGTGAAAGGTATATGATGCTATCTAACATGCTAGAACTTATACACAGATCTAAGTGTAAAAATATAGCTTGTCCACCTCAAACAAATGACTGGAAGCTCTTATATCTTTTTCTCCATATATAAATAGGAGTAACAACCCTTGGCGACCTGTATACAGCAATTTTCCAATCAGGTAAGACTCAAGGAACATGACCAAACACAAGAAGTGAAGTGGAAAGCCTTAGGGAGAAAATACCTATGCCTTTTTAGCTTTTGTGACTACAGGAAGGCTAATGAGATTTGGACTGGGTGAATAATTATATACAAGGGACATTCAGATTCAAGTTAAGCTAGAAGAGGAACTGTTAGGATCTTCAGTGCACCAACAGGCTCTAATCGGCCTGAGCAGCCTACAATCACCTTTCTCTACAGTTCTCCTCTGCAACCTCTTTCGCTTCTCTCATAAGCTCAGCTGCTGGTGTTCAAGGTCAGCTCTGATGTGGCACAGCTGTGTTAACCTAGGATCAAACTGCTGTAAAAACAACTAAGTTGTGAGAAAGAGCTGTGAGAAGCTTCACCCGGGACCTCCACTCGTGCACCCTCCACTTATTTGCTCATGAGTTGCACTTAACCTCAAACCTTTGCCCTTGGTCCTTGTCTGAGTTATTTTGTAGGTATGCCTGCACCCAGCCTTGTACCCTGATATTTCTGACACGTTGCCTTGACCTCAGACCTGTCTTACTACTATGGACTTGTCTGGTGATCACTGAACTACTGGTTGAACCCTGGCCTCTGGCTCTGCTCTTCTTGTGAGGGTACTGTTGCATTGTGCCCCTTGTCAGTGAGGATGCTGCCTCTGCCTGCCTTGCTGTCACCTTTAGTTCCCAGATCTCCTTCTCTTACAGAGCAGCCTACGTTTCCTGCTCCCTGACACAAGCAGTAATAGTAATCCTAATATATTTTGTCTGAACACCTAAACAGATAAGTGCAGCTCAGAACAGCATTAAGGTATTATTTATAATGAAGACCTTTTCATCAAGCGCTTTTTGAAAGGATGATTAATTCTGAGAATTTTGTGTTGGACCTATGCTTTGAGCTGTTCATATACTCCCCAAACAGTCATACTCTCAGAGGGCTCACCTTAAAATAAAAATAGGACCTTGTAACTAGAGACCTTTTCCAACTTCCAGATCTCCCTTGCAATGTTCCAACACAGAACAAATCCCATTTCATCTCATCCCTGAAAGAGTGCAGGGGATTAAAACTTCAGTTGTGCTACTTTTGCCACAACACTTGACTTGGAACACATCTATTCCCTTCAGGAAAAGTATCATTTACCCTATGGAGAAACTGAAAGACTGTATATCACTTTCTGTAGTTGCAAAATGAGTGGCTTTTAGAGTACACTTTAAATTGTTCCCAATTCCTGCAACAAGGGAAACTACTATTCCCTCTCCTTTGCCAAGCTGTGGCCAGGAGAATGTGGGTACATGATAGACCTTTCTCAACATTTTTGGTAGATTCTTTGGGTGTTAAAACAAGAAGAATTATGTTTTTGAAAATTGTCAGTTAGAACCAACCTCACCACACTGCAGTTTCATCCTCAAACTTTTAAGTTTATATTAGATATTCCTTAAATATGCTTATGTTTAAATTACTAATTTGATTCTGGTTAAAATAACAGCAAGAGATGTACTCAATTCAAGCAATGTATTTTTAAAGACTGCAACATACCTGTGGTTATCATCTATGAGGATAATAGCACTGGACCACAATTAGTTATATATTCTTTCTACTATAAAAATATTCTTCAGTTCTCTTCCTCGATAAAGTATAAAACACAGTCTCAATAGAAAAGTAATAAAAAAAAAAGCTATATTACCCAAGAGGATACTCCTTGTGTTATTGATTTAAATAAATAACAAACACCTAAATGTGTGTCCCTCTTGTCTCTTAGAATAATGAATGCATTTCAAGTTCTGGTTGTCTGGAGCTTTTATACTTTGGAGCATTGAATTAGTTTAACATATATTAAATTACTTACAGTGAATCCCCCAATTATATTAAGACACAATCCTTCATTCAGACAGTTGATGCTGAGCAGCCTGCAGTAGTCTATTACTTCCTCACAGTTCTTTCCAGTGAATCCTGGCATGCAGCTGCAAAGATACAAGTGTATTTTAGAAGATTTGCATTTTAAAAGTTAATAGCATTTAATTAGATTCTATAATTCTATTAAATAATGTTCTTGCAGTAACAAAACAGACCTTATATGTCATTTAAAATATACAGACCATTTTTGCAAGCAGTTAACAATCAGTCACATGATTCTGGATATTTTTGCTTCTCCACAAAATAAATTTTTTCATTAATTAAAATATTTTATACCACTAGTTCATATAATCTTCCAGAAACCAAAACAACCTTGAATGAAGTGGTATTTAATAGGTTTGTAAACGTATTAGAAGGGATGGTTTTATTAAACCATGAGAGAGAATACTGAGAAATATGATGATAACTGAGACTTAAAATAGTTAGCATCAATCATTACTGATGATTAGCAAAGAGTATTCAATAATGACACACTTAGGTATGAAGGAACAATGTGAGGAACCCATGCACAGGACAACTCATGGTTGCTTTTGTGTTTATTTAATTATAATACTATATTTTATTTTAAAGAAGAAAATTAGCATTTTTTTTTGGTGATAGTTTGCTAGTTCTATGGGGTGACAATGCAGCCATGGCTAACGCTTCTATGGTAAAAGAAGATGTAGACTTTTCTTCTGCTTTATGTCACCACTTGTCATTAGTAGGAGAAAATCATTTTCTTATCTGGTTCTCCAGTGCTAAAAAAAAATTCTTTACACAGTAAAAAAGATGAGATTCAAGTAGATAGTAAGAAAATTTTATTCAAAGGCAATAATGGAACATTGCAGAACAAATAAATATTTCAGTCTTCCTCAAAATGCACAAAAAGTAAAAACCAGACTGTAAAAACTTTCTTACGTCTTTTGATGGATGTGTAATTCCTGTCAAATTCACTCCTGCATATATTTATATACATGATTAGCATGTTACTCTTTTCAAAGGATCTTTATGATAGCACAGAAAGAAAAGGTTTAAGTAGCAGAGAAGGGAAATGACCAGTTAGCTGAAAAATTCTGTTTATGAAGAAACTTAAATATAATAGATAGGAAGTTTCTTCAGCATATTCTAAGAGGTACTCTGTTTACTGACCCATTCAGGAAGCTGAATATCATGAAGATGATACAGATCGTTTTGTTTTTGTCCCAGTGGGTGCAATATTCAGTTGTGTCACTTACATTTCCCCATTTTCAAAAATAATGTCATCTTTGGTTTCATAATCCATGAACCCTCTCACAGCTGAATAACTTACACCGGTAAAGGTTATATTTTCAACAGAAAATACACTACAGACAACATCATTTAATAGAAAATGTCTTAGTTAACTGAATTTTCTAAATCAATTAAAGAATTCTAAAGATGACTAATCAGTGGGTATGGCTATGTGTTTAAGGGATGCACAAAGACAATCTATCTAGCATGCCCAGAAGCATAAGTCTAGGCTCTGCTTAGAACTTCTGAGAACCTTGGTGGAAGTTGTGGAGGTTTTCTGGGGACCCTGTGAGGAACTACAGGGTGCTTGCTGCAGATAGGAAAGCAGAGCTAGGCAAGGACAGCTAAAGGAGGCCTTAACCTCTCCTGGGAAGCTCTAGCTAGGCGTAGCTGCTGCTGTTGAGCTCTGTTTGTTACCTATGATCAGAAGTTGGGGCCTTTGTTCCAGCTGGTCCTTAATTAGGGTGGGTCAAGCACCCTGTTAGTCAATGCTAGAGAGAGGCCTATACAACAGCCAGGCCTAGAGTACAGCTCTCAGAGTGCAGCAAGCAGTAGTAGCAGTTTTTGCAGAATGCTGTAAAGAAGGTGCCTTTGTCTCCTGTCATAGTAGTGTACACTTCCTCAGATATGGTTATTACATGCTGCAAGTGTGTTCCTCAGTAACTGTTGGAGTTGCTATGTCAGCCATGTCAGTGGCTTCCACCCAGACTGACCTTCTGATAATGGGTGCAGCTCTGCAGGTCTCAAATTACAGGGAGCGCCTGGGGCTTGGAGTGTCTTTGTGAGGCTGAGGCTAAGGCTAACAGTCAACTTTTCCACAGAAGATGTGCTGTTGTTAATGTTGGCAGGTAAGGGAGTTACAGGAGGAAGTAAGCAGGCATAGCATCCGAGAAGATGAGTGATAGATAGATAGGATATTCTCAGACACCCTACAGCTTCAGGAGTCTCAGCCCCCCACAGCAGTGGAGATGCAGGTGGGCTCTGTGCCATGTGGAACAGTAAGCCATAACTCTGTAGAAGATGAATGTCTGGAAACTGGTCACTCCTTGTGTGAGGAGAAAGGCTTTTGCTCCTCCTGAAGACTTGCAGTTCATGAACAGGTTTGAGGAGGAGTTGGGCATGGCTTCAAGTGAAGCAACAGAGCCGATGGACACTGAGCCACGCAGGAACACCTAGAAGAAGTGGCAAGTGATTGTTGTGGGTGACTCCCTGCTGCAGGGGACAGAGACACCCATCTGCTGACCTGACCACTTCTCTAGAGAGGTTTGTTGCCTGCCAGGGGCTCGAATATGAGATATCATGGAAAGACTGCTGAGACTTGTCCACCCATCTGACTATTACCCTCTTCTGCTCTTCCATGTGGGCACCAATGATACCAAGTGCAACTTGGTAAGTATTAAACAGGATTTCAGAGCTGTGCGGATGATGGCCAGGGGTCTGGCGGCCAGGTCATTTTCTCCTTGATCCTGCCAGTCAGGAGAAGGATGGGAGGAGGACTAGATGGATTCTCTAAGTAAACAACTGGCTGGGCAACTGGTGTTGGCAACAAGGTTTTGGTTTCTATGACCATGGGACCCTGTTTGAAGATTGACAGCTGCTTAGGAGAGATGGGATCTACCTCACTAAATGGAACACATGCATCTGCCAATAGGCTGGCCAACCTGTTAAGGAGGGCTTTAAACTAGGAAAGATGGGGGAAGGGGAGAGTTATAGAGACCATACGGTCAGCAAAACAGGGCTCAAGTGGGGATACCTCCAGCAATTAGATGCAGCCAAGGGAGCACCCACAAGACAAGACTACACGGAATCTTCTCTCAGCGTCCCGGGAAATTGGCAAGCTTGAATACCTCTCTGAAGTGCCTGTACACAAATGTATGCAGCATGGGGAATAAACAGGAAGATTTAGAGATCTGTGTGTGGCTGCAGAGCTATGATCTCATTGCGATTATGGAGATATGGTGGGATAGCTCGCATGACCGGGATGCTGCCATGGATCGTAACATGCTTTCTAGGAAGGACAGGCCAGGAAGGCAAGGTGGGGGATTCACCTTTTATGTGAGAGAACAACGGGAATGTATTGAGCTCTGCCTAGGGGTGGATGATGAGGAAGTCAACAGCTTATGGGTAAGGAGTAAGGGACAGACAAGCATGGGTGATTCTGTTGTGGATATAGCTGGACAGCCAGAAGTAGCTTCAGGGTCACAGGCCCTGGTTCTCATGGGGGACTTTAACCATCCTGATATCTGCTGGAGGAACAACACAGCACAGCATAAACAATCCAGGAGGTTCCTGGAAAGCACTGATGATAACTTTCTGACACAGGTGATGGCAGAGCCAATGGGGAAAGGTGTACTGCTGGACCTTGTACTACCAGAAGAGGATGTGCTTGGAGATGTGAAGGTTGGGGGTCGCCTTGGCTGCAGTGATCATAAGATGGTGGAGTTCAGGATGCTGCGAAGAGGAGGCAGGGTAATAAGTAGGATCACAACCCTGGACTTCAGGAGAGCAAATTTTGGCCTCTTCAGGGATCTTCTTGGAAGAATCCCATGGGATCCGGCCCTAGAAGGAAGAAGGCTCCAAGAGAACCCACTTCCGACCCAAATTAACAGAAATGTGGAGGCATCCTAAGATCTGTGCTTATTTTTACTGGCATTGGCTAAGCCCTATGAAGCAGTTAGAGCTCTTCCTCAAAATACTAGTTTTTCCAAATACTACTAAGCAGAAAGCAACATCTTACCTCACAAGCTTACAAAATCATAGGTTCTGTTAGCATATCCTAAGAAAAATTTTGAAATAGTAGCGGCCGATATGGGACCTTCAAGATGTTAGCCAACACTTGCTGTTTTCTTGAAAGGAACCATAGGAGTTTAAAAGTATTTTCCCTTTCTGTTTTATTCTGCTTATACAATGTGAACAGAGGCACTTATTGGGTATCAACTTGGTGTGTCTAAAGCTAGTTCCCATATGAGTTAGAAGCTGAACCATTTCTGAACAGTCCTCTCAGTGTCTGTCTAGGTCTTTAGATTGGTCCTTTTAATCTGGTCCTAGGAAATAAGTACTCCGGATGGGAAATCTGTTCTCACCAGATCTGTCAATTCTTCCTCTCCTAGATGACGTCAATAACTGGACAAGACTCAGGCTGCCTATTAAGCCTGTCTTTCTCCAAGCTTCTGCTTGAGCAGGGGGATTGGACTAGATGATCTTCAGAGGTCCCTTCCAACCTTGGCCCTTCTGTGATTAGCTTTTTGTGAAGTACTAAATGGGCTGGATATCCCTAGAAGGCCTGGATAGTCTACATGCTGGTTAAGTATGGGACCATGTGGACAGAAGTAGGTGGAAAAACCTTCTCTATCTAGATGTTTCCAAGACTGCTTTTTAGGCTATAAAGTGTTTATAACAGAAGTGATGTGGCATCTTTTTTACAATTCCTTTGAAAAATGTCGTTTAAAAACAAATCAATCAGAGTAAGCCAATTATACATTTTTTTTTTCTCAACTATAAAATCATGTGATATCTGATATGAAAACAACTGAGAGAGCTCCTAGTTTTCTTGGTTGTGTTTATTTGGGTAATCTTTAACTGTTTTATAAAATAGATAATTTAATAAAACTTTTTTTAGGTTTCTTCTTCTAATTTTTTTATTTCCTCATTTTTCTTAGTTTCAGTTAGCTTGTTTTGCAATAGACAAGTCAATGTCAGAGAAAGTAAGTGTAAATTAACAGTAGGAAAGTTGACAGTAAATTTCCAAAGATAATAGTAAAAAACAAACAAACAAACAAATTTTCTCAGAATACTCTTTCCCATTTTTCGTTGCTTTAAGTGTCACAGAAAGCATGGATAATAGAAGCAGATACAAAGTAAACAATCATAATTTATTGTGATGGATAACCTGTCCACTACCTATTTGAATTCACTTTAAATTTTGACATTTAAGAAAAAAATGTTACTATCAGATTCTTATCACAAAGTCGTGTATGTTATCAAGACTGAAAGAATGGAGTTAGGAGACAAAGTAGTCATACATCATAACTGAAGTAAATAAAATTAAATTGAGTATATGTTTGGAAAGGAAAACAACTCCTTTCCAAAAGAAGAAAGGGTAAGTAGATAGAAGCTGAGGCAGTGAAGAATGCAGCCTGGGCCTTAGAAAAAGCAAATAAAATGCTGACAGCTAAAACAAAATAAAAAAGGAGTAAAATGGTCAAGTTAACTCTTATTGGAATTTGTGATGTAAGTGCCATTACAATCATTTAAAATGCTATTCAAAATAAAAGTGGATCAGGTAGTAGAGTTACACTATATGAAAAACATGCTTTTTGCGGATTAACTAGTTATAGTCATAATCTACATTATCTGAAAATGATTATGATAAATACAGAAATTACTGAGAAGGAAACAAAACTTTAACTTAAAACTTTGAATGACCAACTCCAAGCCTCTTGAAAAAAGGAATATTGTTAATGGTACCCTTCCTTTGGGTAACCTGAATTATAGAGGGAGAATGATTCATACTGTCAGAAAGTTTCCAAGTGTGTGACTTAATAAACTTGAAACTGTTAAACCACTGTTCTTATTCCTTTTCTGACATCCTCTGTTATCCAGGTAGCTAATGCAAGACATAAATTTGCAAAGACAATTTTTGAACCTAAAAATAGTAGAATCTGCTGACAGTTGGTCCTATTATGATTCTGTCAGCTATAAATTTTTAAGGAATAAGAAAGGAACTGTATTTACTTCCTGGAAACTAAAAATGAGCTGGAAGAGTTAATAGTCTGAGGCAAACCTAGGGACACTTATTCTAGCTGGTCACTCACAGATGACCTAGAAACTATTTAAACTTGATCCTGTAATCTTCCCACCTCTCGTGATCACTGTTGTGCTCTCATGTTCACTCTGCTAGTTACATCAGGGTAGGCTGGAACTGCCCTTTCAAGAACTTTGCATCTCCTCTACATTTCAACACCCCTACTTGCAAGATTGCATCTCTCACACCAAATTCCTTAATCTGGTGGTCTTGAGTAAAGTATCTGATTGATAGTCCCTCAAAAAGCTTTTTCTTATCTAAATGAATTCCAGTGGTACAGGCATAAAAATACACAGTTTACAGTTTTAAAGTGTTTGTGAATAAGCAGTAAAAAATATATATTTTATTTTCAAGATACAAACATAAAGGAAGATTTATGAATTTATTAACAATATACTTTGGAAAAAATATTACAGTCACTAACTGGAGCCTTTGGGGAGTGAATTCCAAAATCAAAGTTGAGTAATGAAACTTCAGTTACAACGCTGCCATCAGGAATGGGATACATCTTTATCTAACTTTAAAAGTCTATGGTTTTAGTATCTACTGTAGGACTGCAGTCTGGGCTTTCTAGGTACTCTGAACAGAGAAAATTGGGAACCCCCAGAAGGTGTTTTACCTCCCCTTTGGAAGAGTTAAATCACCTTCTGGGGTTAATCTTCCCCTTCTTCATAAAGAAGCCTGCTTTCTAGCTTACAGTAGATACTAGGGTAAAACTATGTGGGATGAATGCTATCTGATATTTTTTACTTAAGCAGGATGTTCAGGGCCAAGCCCTTGAAGTTACAGGAACTTGATGGAGGTGCTCTTCTTGGCTATATTCAAGGTATTCTGCTTGGATGTTGTTTTCCTTGTTCTAGAGCATTCTTGATGTTAAAAATAGCAGAATAGAATTGCCCTTCTCATTTCTCAGACTAGCTCTCCAGTGTGACATGCCTATCTTGATAGATAGGTATTTTATGGACCAAGCAACTGCACACATGCACAGTACAGAAACATTGAAGGTAAAATCTTGGCACTACTGATATTAATTTGGATTTTTGGATTGGATTTTTATGATTGACGTTCATAGGAAACAGGGTTTTACCATGTCTGTACCCAAAACAAAAAAACTCTGGTACCTAGCTTTAACCACCTAATTTAAATGTGTCTCATTATAATCAGTATAAATGGGCTTTTAATTGATCATTTTTACTTTATATTATTTTGATCAAAATAATGACGACTGCCACTCTTATTCCAAAATACTAGATCATTACAGTGAATGTTCTGTCACCTCGTCTCTTTCCATAGCTATTTCTGTTTACCACTTTTTGTGGTACAACAAAGTTCATGATATAGCACCACTTCTACTCAGTTTTGTTTTGTGAATTGTAGATTATTGAAATTATTGAATTATACACATGGCCAGGAACTTGTTTTTTCTCAAGAAAAGTAACTTTCATATTCATATTAATTGTTCACGTTATGCATATTTTTAAACATAAGTTTCAGGCATAATTTCATACTAATGCACGCACCAACATAATTTGTAAAAGACTGTCTAGATAATAGTAAATTATTTGTAACTTATATCTCTTTAGATATTGGTAAATAAACAGTCACACTCTGAATTCTGTGCTATATGTATATATCAATATCCCATATATCAATATGGGAAGACCTAACTGTGTGTGTGTGAGAGACATTGTTTAAGTATAAATGAAATTCTTTTTCCTTGTTTGGGGAAATTAGAAGCATAGTTCCATGTGCATTTTAATTTCTAGACTTCTCAACTGAATCTCTTCTGATGGACTGAAACACTGTGCACATTCTAAATTCATTCATAATATGTTTTCAGGTTTTTGCATACCACAGCTTTCAATTTTCTGCTTTTACTAATATCCTATAATTGGAGATTGTTTAATCATTTGAGTAATGCTCAGCACAACTTACTTTAAGGTACCTAGATAAAAGTCAAGCAAATGTAAAGAATATAAATTGTACACTTTTATGGTGCAAAAAAAAAAAAAAAATCTATAAAGCTATTTAAAATGGACTGAAATCATATACCTAATGGGTCACTTCTGTTATTTGCAAAGGGATGATTTTTAGCGTGGTCTCTTGGAATAAAGCACTTTTGAATATGCTGCTTAAAGGATCAGTCTAAGATCTACTAATGTACATTCATGAATTGGGAATGAACAGTTACCCTTTCAAAAAGAGAATGTAATAATCATATACCCTAAATGCAAGTGATAGCTGTAATTTAATGTCTCACTTGTCTCCAATGTGTCGGGATTTATATATTTTGTCTTGCAGAATTCATGATGAAACAATTTATAACTTCTTAAATGCTATAAATTTTTTTTCAGGCTTTCTTCAAGAATCTTCAAAAAGTCTGGTACAGTAGAGCCCCCCAAAGTAAGAAAAATTTGTTAAAATGAAAGTAAATTGTTTTCTGTATTGTCTCTTACTAAAGATTTCTTTTCTTTCTGCAATCAGTGGCATATCATCAAGTAATTCAACGAAGTACTGAAATAAAAGAATTTCTTATCTTACCGGCAGCTGTAGTTCTGCTGCTGTTTTACACAAGTTGCATTATTTAAACAAGGCAACAATTCACACGGATTCAGCGCTCTCTCACAGAACTTGCCAGTGAATATTGGCAGACAGATACATGCTACATCCTATAGAAGAGAAGGAAATTGGAAATAATTATTTGTTGCATCCAAGACAATTCATAAATCAGTATTTACTTTCATTACTATAGAGACCCTAAGTAGGACAGGGTCTCATCATATTAAGCAGCGTACAAAGATATAATATAAAACAGTCATAGCCCCAAATAGGTTGCAAACATAATTTAGGACAAGTGGAACAGGCCTTCCAGCACATATTATAGTAGAGTCAAGTTTGCTAATTGGAAATATACCAGCTCTAAATTGTCTGGCTTTGTGTTTTCATAACTGAATCAAGGAGCTTTATAATTTGTTTATGTTCTTTCCTTATTTCTAAATTTATTCCAGTGTAAAAGTCTCTATCAAACCGTAATAGTGCCTGAAGTACGTCATATTCCAAACAGTATTCAGTAACTAGAGTAGGAAAGAAAAAGGTTTGTATTCTTTTTTAACCCACAACATGAAGTGTAGAGAACAGTTGTGAAAGACATGTCCGTTACTGTAATCTGCAATTTACACAGCAAGAACAGTAAGATATTTTACAATAAAATATTTATTAGTGTTGACACTCTTGTCCTTATAGAACATTACATTGTTAGAAAATACATGCTTTTTGATGTCACATGGAAGGGCAAAAATACATGGGGTTTGTTCTTCTGGTAAATTTGGCAGTGTTCAGAGAAGTGTTTTTTCCAGATTCAGTCCTACAAGCATCATGAAGGAGCTTTATTTTAATATCTATTAAAAGGTTTCTCTATGTATGAAACGATCTGCTGCATTTCTGTGTCTATACAAATGATTGTACAAAATATATATGTTTGTATATCTACTAACTAAGAATTAAGTGGAAATATCTGGAATTTTTAGATAGATTTTATAATTTAGAAATCTATCAATTTGTCCAGTACCTCAGATGCCTCTTTTTTTCTCTCTCTGTGAGTGAGTATGTATCACTGATTTACTCGTACATGATAACTGAGCTTTTGAGCTCTCTTTCACTATTTTGGCTTTGTTTACTCACTGCTATCTACAATAGTCAAGCTAATGAAAGAACATCAACAATGTATTTTGAAATACTACCAGATATGGCTCTATTATCTTCTGCTACTTCTGCCACTCTGCATCAATTTATTCTATTTTATAACAACAACAAAGACAAATTTTAAAAGGAGAATTAAAATAAATCCTACAAGGAAAAGCAACAGTGGGAAACAACCACTAACTAATAAAATAGACTGTGATGTACCATGTTTTATTCAGAAGTTTTTTATTAGAGCAAAAAAGAAATGAAACAACATTGCTAATTTCTTAAGCAAACTCCAAACAACTAAGCTTAAAATGTGGCATTTGGGCTTTTTAATCATCGAAATATTAGAAATGCTAAACATTCAGGTAATAGTATGTTTATGCATGAATTATAAAAAGCTAATTTTAAAAGTTAACATTAGAGTTAAATGATTTGGCATGACATTCAGATATGAAGCTCTGAAGTTTGTACTTACATTTAGCAAATCAATACATGTACCTCTGTTCTGACATGGCTTTGAAGAACACTCGTTGATATCAACTTCACAGTTATGACCAAGAAAACCAGTTGGACAATCACAAACATATCCAGATTGGTTATATTGGCATATGCCTCCATTCAGGCATGGCTGAGATGAGCAAGGATCATCAGCTTCCTCACAAAAAGGACCTACAAGGAATAAAACCAGAAAATAGGGAGTATTTGAGTGAAGGATGCTTCTTAGTATGCTGTCCATAAAATTACCTTGTCACTCTGTTTTGTTTGCCTCTTATTTTAATGAAGTCTGTTTTTAATTTTAGAGAGATGGAGATGCTTTTATCTACCGTGTTTTTTTCAAAAACACTGTGGAACTCCAGTTAACTACTTGGACACTCGTAAACAATCAACATCTAAAAAGTGAAGAACACAAAATATTCCTTTGCATTTTGTTTGTTTTGGTGAATACATACGATATTAATATGTGTGAGTGAGTAAACTCAAGCGTAGCAAGGGGAGAAAGAGAGAAATGAAACCAATGTCCTAAAAGACAACAGTCACTAAATGTCTTTGTCATAGGGTTTATTGTTGTGGGAAACCAAATCCAGCGGAGTTTCAGACCCAGCAGGTTCTTCCCATTCCCATTTATAGGCTGAGCTAATAGTGAGGCTGGGTGTATTCTCAGGCATGTGTGCACACGCACACACAATACAGACACAGTGGCCACATGGATCAACAGAAAGAACAGTGTCTGCCCCTGTACCACATAAACACAAGCAGCACCCCTGTGAACATTAGCGGTACAGACGGCCTAAATCTTTTCCTCCTCTCCCGCTCAACAGGAGAGCGTGACACCCCCTTACTCTCTAGATGCACAAACATACCCATATTCATGGCTCCCTCGAATATGAGCACAGGTTCTGAGTCTGTCTCATATTCATGCCCATATCCTGAGCCACTTATCCAGTTGCTAACTCAGACGTTAGGTCTTCCCAGATGCAGGTGTCCGCCTACTTGCTGGCCAGTCCAGCTTGAAGTCTGCTAGTGAAGCACACTCCCCCCACCACATGCACACACAGTCACACAGAAAATACTTAAGAGTTTCGCAGAGACTGCAATGGTCAGACACAGGCTTTAGAAAAGAGTACTGACCAGCAGCCTGCTTATACTCAGCCAGCTGCTTTTATCTCTTCTGTCTATTTTCACATGCCTGTTTTCCCCCTATCCACCTTGAACACTACCTTTCTTTGGCCTTGTCTCCTCCCAAATAAACAACCTTTACCTGATTTCTTTTTCCACACTGTCCTTGGTTTTGCCACATCCATGTACAAATTCAGTGCTTCTGATATGGTAACCAAGATAATCTTGGTTTTATATCGTATTATTGATATGGTTACCTGTTGGCCTTGCAAGGTTCTGATTCCCAAAAAGCCTCAAGTGCTCCCCTTTAACTATCTGTGAAGTTTCACCATCTCTCACAAAATTCCCCTTTAATCATCTGTGAAATCCTGTCATCGCTTGTGGGAAATCCTGTCATCGCTTGTGGCACCGTAACTTTTGTCAGCTTCTCACTCTGCTATTCATTATACTCAGCAATATCTCGTGTTATGTCCAGTAGTTTCTCTTGTTCTGGTCAATTATTGTAACCTCAGGCAATGGTCTACCTATCTGCCTGCCTATCTGAACAGTTATGAGTTGCCTAACTATTTTGGGACAATTAACTTTTTTAAATTTTGCAACATCAAAGAAATAGCAGAATTATAGAGACTAAGAATCCAGTTCCACTTACTTTTGGAATATTATATGACAAATATGTTTTTGCATATGCTATAGTTTGGTATTCTGCTCTGAATGAACTCTGATTTAAACCACCTTTCTTCCACACATTTGCATACTGAATCAGAAGCATTTCCAATTATTTGGTGTAGCAGTAAAATGAACTTAAGAATAAATCTATTCTGAGGTAGGAGTATGAATTAATTCCATATTTTGTCAAATGGTCATTTGAACCAACTGTATTAAAAATAGATATTCATAAAACAATAGGCTTTCTAGCCTTTACAAAAGATATATAGTCTTGGGGTGGTAAACAGAAAGTTTTTAGCTCAAAACTGTAAACTGTCAGGTAAGTGTAGCTAATTTATTCTAAACAAATTTGTAGGTAAGTGCATGGGTCTCCAACCATTTTCTTGCAAATACATACTAACTACATACAGCAATGTGTATGTGGAGTAACATTTACCAGATCCAAGTATCTCAGTCTCTACTATATACAAAATCAGCTGATGCAACCAACATCTTGCAAGAAAATATTATTAACAGAAAAAAGAGTCAAACCACTTCTGCCTATTTATTACTCATTCTTGTATTCATTGCAAATACTTGTTTCAGTAAGGTAACATGAATTGGACTTTTAGGACGTATTATTCACTTTTCTTTAGCATCAGAGAATATTCACAGAATGCTTTTTGATTTTGTTGCCATCCCTTATCACCGTAGCAATCAAATTACAGTAAAAGTATATTGCAACTTGGAGATGTTAGGATATGTTAGGAGAAGCTAAGAAAGAATTCCTCAGATTGAAGCCATTGATCAGTATTAGCACGTATATAAGGGAACATTTGGAATACCAAATGATGGTGACTGGTCAATTATTTCTCAACCTCTGCTTTAGTATTTAGCTTTCATGTTATACTTTAGTACAATTGTACTCCAGCAGCACTCAGCAATGATCTCTTTATGGAAATTGAGATTATATCTCAATATTTATCCTACTGATTTTTAACTCTGATTTGGGCATACTCAGAAGTTGAGTGCTCCTGATCCACCCACATCAGACAACAGGAGAAGGCAGATCAGCCTAATAGCGGCTGTAATCATTCTATCCAAAGGAAAGACAAAAAATGTAGTTCCGTAAGCCAAATATACCACTGAGGTGTTCCTGTCATTGTTTCTACCCCTGAATCTGACCTCCTGTCCTTACTATGAGTGATGAAAGTCTGTGTGGATTGACCCATTACATCTCCAGCATCACGAAAATTCTTTTACCTACTGCCTCGTGCTAATGGGTAATATGACTTCAGAAAGGTAACAGCATTAGGAACTTATCATTTTTTCTGCCACCAGCATGAAGATATTCTTAGTCTTTTGTGTTACAATGGGATTAGAGGGAATTATTAGAACAGGAAAAGGCTACATGAACAAAACACAGTACAATGAAGGCCAGTTAGTTGAGGTAACTAGATGAAAGAGGTGCCTTTTTGGTAATGCTTGTTTGTAGCATAAAAACCAGGAAAAGGGTGTTGTTCTACTAAAACAAGAGATATAGAAACTTTAGAGAAGGATTAAAGGTAGCCAGAAGAGAGAAGGCCTGAGATAAGGAAACACAATTAATTACAGCATGGGAGATGTATCAGGGAATAACCACTTTTGGAAATTGAATATTAAGTCTGGAAACAGTAGAGGAAGGGCTGAAAAGAAAGGCATGGTTCAAGGAAGAAGAATGGTTTAGGTTCTTTAATACTTGGCAGCCCTTGCAAAAGGCCAAAAATTGTATTTTTCTTTTTGTTAATTTGGAAAGAATAGTGCTTTAAGTGTGGATAGAGAGCCAATTATCTAATCAGATCCAATAGGATCAATTTAAGTGAAGATGCTGAGACTAACTCTTTCATACACTTATCTAAAGTGAATTCAATGAAACCTCTATCAACTGTGTAACATCTTTCAGAAAGAACTCAGTCCTCAACAGGAATAGTTCTTAATTATTAAAGCTACTTATCACTTTGACATTCCTCTACTTTATAATTTCTTGTATTCAGCATCTTCTGTGAAAAGCAAGAGCAATGCTCTCACTTGAATATCCATGCCTGATGCATTTGAGGAATAAGTCAACAAAAGGAATTCTGGACACAAACTGGAGAACAAACGGTTTTAGCTTTTTTTTCTACCATTCCCAAACCTGATGTCACACTGAATCTGTTTTCTAAAGAAGACTGAGATGTGACTTGGTTACAGCCCTTGGAGGGAGAAAACATCAAGAACTAAAAGGCTCTTTAATTCAGTGGAGAAAACTGTAACGAAAGCAAATGACTGAGAAGCTAGGGCGAATAATGTTAGGAATACGTCACACATTTTTTAGCACTGAGGCTTCTGTTACAGGCTACCATGAAAGAACTGGCTTCTCCAGTTGCTGATGTCTTCACATCAAGACTAGATGCTTTTTTTTGAAAGATACTACTCTATCCATAAATAAGATAGAGGCTGCAATATATAAACAATATACAACTTTTGGCCAAAACAGACAACCAATTGATCCTTTAAACATATAAATATATTCTTCTCCTTTGATTCAGAATCTATACAAAATTTCCTAAAGGATGTACAAAATTAAGAATTCATTCTGAATTCCTACTGAAGAGTTTACACCTTTTTGTCATCAGCAGTGCCTCTTGTTTAGATATGTTAAAAAATACTTAACTACAGGGCCACGCTAACATCTCCTGACATCTGAATGCTCTTGTTAGAAGCAAGGTAAAGAGGAAACAAGATAAAAATAAATCTGTATAATCTGAAGCCAAGTGTAAGCCTTTGCAGGAGGATAATATTTTTTAAGCAATGAACAATACAGTTGGGAAAAAATATCAGTCTAATTTGCTAATGCGTATTGAAAATGTTTGTAGAAACTCTGGAGGCCAGAGGCTTAAACAAGTGCAAGGCAAATTTTTACAGCCGCATAGGTTTTATGCATAACCTTCTCTTTTTCTTTCATATCAATATCTACGGCATAGAATTCAACATAGGTGTTGTGTATTTCTGTTGCCAACAATTTCAACAGAATATGTGAGTGCTTCTTCCCCCAGTTAGACCCCCTGCAAAAAAAAACATTTGCTGAAAATAATGAATTCCCTTTAGGTTTAGCTGATGAATGATTAGCTACTCAAAGCTATGATATAATATTCAAATTCTTTGTAAAACAAATGCTGTTAACAACAGAGACTGTAGTCTAATGGGAGATGGTTGATTCAAGAAGTTCTAAGATGAAAAAAAACCAGTTATCAGCTTGATTGAATTTCCTGATTAAAGAGGAAAATAAGAGAAATTAAAGATATCATCAGTAGGCTTGGTTCATCATGGTCTTTCAACACAGTGAATGTCAAAGTTTATGAACATTAGTTTAAGTAACTGAATCTTATTCTCAGCATTTGCTATTGATTTTACATTTGAAGAGAGTGAAACCCTCCATTAACCTCCTCTAAAAAAACCTCAAACCAAAAAAACCCCAACCCTTCCTTGTTTGATTACATTTAACTGCATCCCTGCTAGACGTCATTAGTTTCACTACTATGTCCTAAGGACAACACATTAAAAGTCAAAGGAAATTACTGACATCTTTAATAGGTATCACTAAATTAGTTAAGGAACCACATAGTGCCATTTACATAAATATCTAAGGTTACTAAGTAAAATAAAATCATGTTTATTTTTAATAGGAATCCTTTTAGGGGTTTCTATTTATAAAGCCATTTTCTTCTCTGCTGAAATGAGTATTTCCTGAGGAATAAAATGTGTGAAGGATCATCTTAATCTACTGTCTTTTAATAGATTTTCAGTACATCTATTCTGTCAATCCTCTAATGAAAAATTAAGATTTTTCAAAGGAGTTATGCATAAGACACAGAAGACTACTTCAGGAAATAGTGCATGTTACACCCACATATATTCACTCATCTGTATTTTAATAAAATGAAGCAATTGTATTTCAGGGTGACCATCAAAAAGAAATGCTTTAGTAGCAGAGTGACTTTAGTTGAAGTGAAATAACTGGTTTCTAGGAATTAAAATCAAGGACTGAAAACACACAGAAAGCAGTAAACACAAGAAAGTCTGAGAATGAGGAGAAAGTTGATAATTCAGATATTTTTAAAAGTGAATATTTTAATAATTTCAGTTTCACACTGAAATTGTAGGAACCCAACTCTTACATAATGCTTTCTTATGTCATTACTAATGCTTAACACTCCTGTCTACTTAAAAACTAATTAAAAAATCAGGTTCTCATTTGAGAACTGTCAGATTTCAGTTGATCAAGTAAAAGTAGTTCTGTATTTAAACTGATCCCTGCTTGCATAGCTCAGTTAACAATTCACTGTAATTAGTCTAATCCCATTCACTCCTTGTTTTTATTTTGCTGAATTTCATCAGATGTCCTTCTACTCTCCAGGTAAATATTTCTTTTTGAATTAGTAAAGTTGTAGTACCATCTTTCCCTCAGAGATTTTCTAAAGTTATAATCTGACAACCAGTTTTCAGTGAAAGTGCTGGCTTCCTGCTTTCCCTTGCACAGTGCTGGCAGTCATTCATGTCCCAAAGTAAACTGCATCAGGGAAATAATCTGGCTGAAATATGACAATTTTTATTTCTGCTGGGTTACTTTTCAGCTGGTTCTGTTCCCAATTTAGGTAAATGTTCAGTTCAGTAGTTGTGCTAACAGTGCATGCGGCTGCTGAGTTTGAGGGTAAGTATGTAACTGTTTAAATAAGCAGCTATAGGACTCCAGCCAAATGTGAGATAACAGTTTTCTTAAAAGACACAACATGTCATAGGACCTTATTAAACTGTATGAAGACTCCACATTGAAAGCCTGGAAGCATGGGTTCAGCTCTGGGCTGCTGTCATAGAGCTACGGTCAGTGGACTTGTAAGCGCTAATTATTCACCATAATGTAGACCCTCCTATTAACTCAGAACAATAGTTCTCTAGAATTGACAGTTTCAACTATGGCTCAATTAAACCCAATAGCTGCCAAGACAACATGACTCACATGTAAACAAGTACATAAAGGTATCCAAATTCTTCATCTGGTGTCCTAACAAGAAACTGAATCCTACCCAAAGGGACTGGGTTAAATTCATTGTGTGGTTAAATTTAATTTGAGACAAAGCACTTGCCAGTAAATAATATTTGGCCTCAACAGACAAAATATAACATTTCAAATTATTGAATTTCTGGAAACCTTCTGCACATTCCAACTTCTGGCTTTGTGATAGGCACATTTGAAAAATATACTATTTGTACATCTAAGTGATTAAATTAGAAAGATTATTTTTTTTGGTATGAAATCTTTTTGTTGAAAATTACTTTTTCTTAAATATAGAATTATTTCTTTGGAGAATTGCCAGGAGTTAACATTTTCCTTTTTTCTACATGTAAAATATACTAGGATATTTTTATTAACACTCTCATCAAAACTGTTTTTAAAATTTATTCATTTATGAAGCAACTTTTCAAGCACAAAACTGAGATGGATTCTTAGCAATTTTCTTTGTAGAGGGAATATAATTTTCCCATTTAAAAACTACACTGAATCACAAGCTCTTGCCTCATATTTCCAGGTTCTGTTACGCACCAATATTTCTGTTGATACATTAAAAGCATTAATCTTTGAAATATGAATAGAGTATTAGCCACTTCATACAAATTTCTTATCAAACACTATGACAGACACCTTTATACTGCATTTGAAGTTTCAATAAAGTTTGAATCAAAATGAAATCTACTTAAGGCAATATAAATATAGGTCTCAGAAGAGAGAGTGCATATTTCCATGAAAGATTCCAAACAGGCAGTATCAGAGCTCACTGATGGGCTTTATACAAAGCTCCAATCAGCAGACTTGAAAATAGACATTTATAAAGTAAAGGAATGAAAAGAACATTAACTTCCATCGGAGGAAAGCTTATCAGAGACAAAATTATGGTAATGCTCGGAAGACTCATCAAGAGTACTTGTAAACTTTTTATTTTACTTCCCATCTTCACTAACCACTGTATTCAGAAGCACCAAAATAGCCAAAGCAAATACAGTTGTACTGATTCTGAGCAGACGTTCACCCTGGCCACTGTTAAGGCAGTGTCTCTGTGCTGTCACTGCTGTCACTGGGACCAGAGTTTATTGCAGAAAGGGATGTTCACATTCCTGCTAGGGGAAGCACGAAGAACAGCCATAATATTCAACTTTGCAGCTATGGCTTTTACAAAAATAGCACTATTGCCCACTTGGACAAACTCTAGATTTAAAATGGCCTTTCTCTTTGGAGACAGCTGCTGGAGTTTATCACTCATCAGAAAACAACAGAAACAGAAAAAAAGAAATCTAAGGCAGTGTATCCATTAATAGAGAATCTATTAATACTCTACATTTTTGACTATGTAAAATGACATGACTACTTATGCATCTTTTGGGATGGTAGTTTTTTTTAGAAACATATTGATTAATCACTGTCTTCTTTCGGCAACAGTTTCTCCAGGTAATATTAATTCAGTTGCCCAGCTACCCATTAGGTGGTAAGACCTTTCCTATGCTCGAATACAAGGTATGTTCATGATGGCTCATTCTTCTGAAGTATTTTACCTCTTCCAGATGGGGAGGTCTCTCCTAGAATTTAGGGTCTCTCCTATAATTCACTGTGCCTGATGTTACTCAGTATGTTTTCTAAAGGTATGAATAGGAAACACACTTTTCACTAAATTCCTAAATGATAATAGATCAATTCAATTACACTGACTGGGACAGAAAATTTGTTCATTAAAGCACGAAAGTTTCTCTGATTTCAAACTGGAAAAGTATAAGCTATGAAAATAAACCTGTGCAAAATACTAAGTATATCATTCTACATCAAGGGGTAACAGACACCAGCAAAGTGCCAACGCTTTGTGAATCAAAACAGAAGGAACTCCACTGGGCAGGAAAACAAGACTACATTCACTCACTTTTCAGTGGAAGAACAAATCATTGTCCATAGCTTGCAGGAAATAAAACATCATAATCATTACTGAGCGAGTTGAAAGTGCTGTTCTATATATCACTAGTGAGACTAAAATTAAATACTTCTTACCTTTCTGAGTAAATGACAAAGGCAATTCAAGGAAACTTAATATCAGAGTGTGTCTCTAAGGTGAACCTGTGCATAGACTGCTGTGCAAGGGCCCTCTGCTGCGTGGATCTTGGGGATGTGGCTGGAATGGAGGAGGGAGAACCGAGAATCCGAGAGCCGTAAGTTCTCCCCAGGTTTGCAATGTATGGACAATGGATGAATAGCCTATGATGGAGGGGCAGCAGGACAGAACCACTAGTTAGAGATAATTGAAAAGAAGTTTCCTAAGAGAATAAATGGGAAAAAATCACTTATAAAAAGCTCTCGTGGATAAAGCAGCAAACATAAATTGAATAGAAAACTCTTGCTGGAGAGAGAAAAAGGTAGAATGACCAAAATGACCTCCATCTTTAGCTGCTAATGTTACTTATACAGGGATGGATATTTCTTGATCTTCAAGAGCTGTTGCAGAAAATAAAAGCCTTTTTTATCAATAAATGATATAGCAACAATCCTTAAGAAGACACCTATTGTTAGAACAAATATGATCCAGCCTTTTCTGCTTTATTGCCTGTGTGTTTACAGCCAGCTAGAATTAAAGAGCAACATCCCTCCCAAAGAGCTTAATAATATGGGAAAGGGAACAACATGCCCCAAGGAATAGTGTAAGTCTATTAAATTCTCAATGGGTAAAGTGTTACTTAAAATTTCTATGGATGTGCCAAGTCTATAAAAACTCAAGAGGAAACTGCCTCCTCAAGGTCCTGAACCTTTCTGTTCTTTGTGAGGCAAGCAAGCCATATTTCCTTCTCTTTTGTTCAACAGAATAGTGAGTGGTCGCTACAGTACTTCTTAGTGGCAATGACTAACTGCCTGTCAAAATCTTATTGTATTTTTTTGACGGTGGAGACTCTGGGGCTTCTGCTTCTCTTTAGGGCCTGACTTGTTCAATTGTTTTCACAATTTGCCTCTTTTCCAAAGGCCAAACAAAGTGTTCATATATATGTCTTTTATTTGTATTTGTATTTATTCACATGAAAGAAAACAAAAAAATAAACCTGTTCTATATCCCATAGGTATGTTTGTAACATATGCCATCTTTCTTGAATCTTTTAGCAGCAATATTTAGTCAAAACTTTGAATAAATGCTGTTTTTCCTCAGAAACTGAAATAACTTGATCATTATGCATAATAAGGGTAAAATGTTTTAAACTCTTTCTTTCTGTAAAGAACCAAAACTTGTAGTATCTTCGTGGTGTGTCAGCCAACAAGGGGCAGGGGAAGGGAGGTAGAAGGCGGGGAGGAAGGTGGAAGGGGTTAGGAAGGAGGGAGGGAAGGAAGGGGGAAGACAGAGGGGACGGCATATAGAGAGGAGGGAAGGAGGAAAGGAAGGGGGGAAGGAAGGGGGGAAAAAGAAAGAGAAGGAGAGAGGAAGGGAGAAAGGGAGGGAGGGAGGGAGGGAGGAAGAGCAGGGAAGGGAAGACATTTCTTTTACTAGGGCACCAGCATCCTCTAATATTCCCCAGAGCAAACATGACAGGCACTTGCATAGACTAAAGAAAATTCTACATACTGCCGAAATAGTATAATCTGTAATGTAGATTTTTTAAGAACTCATACATTCCTAAATATATGCAAATTGCTAACTGATAAAAATATATAGAATCTCAATTTATTCTGGAACAGAGATGCTAAAAATTTAGTAAGATAAAGGTGCAGATCTTAACATATTTTAAATCTCTTTTCAAAAATTACCAAAAAAGTGATTTATTTTCACATATGTATACTTAGATGCTGCTACATGTAAAGAAGGTATCTTACTGATATTTCTTCTACCTATATGTACCCACTTGCTAACCAATGAAGGATGAAGTGATCCACATAAAGCACGTACTAATTATGTCACTCATTACTCTAACTGAAGGGACTCAGTATAGGTAAACAAAATAAAGAGAATACAACTTCAAATAATTAGCAGTTATGCAAATTTTGGTACTACTGTGATGACAAAAGTTTGAGGTTCTATTTATGCTAATGTTTCTTTCAGAAGAAGACTTCCTCAGTATTTTAGGTGCTGATTCAAATAAGAGCTTTTGAAGTTTCAGTAAGAAGAAGAAATCCTCTAGTTTGACCTATAAAGTGTCCAAGTACAGGAGGAGTAAAATTTTTACCTAAATTGTCTGTGAAGTAAAGCATTTTTCTCCCATCTTCATTATTTGTTTCATACAAATACAATTATGTTATATAGATCTTATATCTGCAAATGGTACACAGAGTAAAAAATGTGATAAAATCAAAAATCAAAAAAATGTAGAGTGAAATGCAAACATTCATCCCTAAATTAACAGTTATAGGAGAAGACTCAGAGTGATAAGGAAATGAATACCTGTACATCTTCTGCTTAATGTCAAAATATCTCCACAGCAATACCAAGAGCTATCCCGAATAAAAATTATACAAAATGCAACTAGGACAGTAAGATTGTAACAAACAAAGTGATTCTTCTCTCTCTCATGAGATGACATTAAAAAAAAAGTCTTGTAAGCAGGAAAAACTAAAGTTATATTTAGATACTAAATCCTTCATCTAGAACATTTTGAAGTTACAAAAGGGAATAAAATAGTGAAACCGGAGTCTTGGTAAACCCTGCAGCAGTAATAATAGTACTTTCCTTCCCAAAGACTAAAAAGCACCTTGGACAAGAGCCAGGAAAACATTTTAGGATATAACTGTGTCTTAAGGGGTATTTAGGTATGTAAGTTTCAGAGATCTATTCACCCAAATACTGTTTTGTCACTTAAATGACTGTGGTCTTCAAAAAAGCTAAAGTTCTAATATTATGTATGGCACTGAAGTGATCACATAGAACAACCACAACAACTTCATACTCACAGGAAAAACCCACTTTCATGCTGCAGGCTAGTGGTTAGACACATTTTGCTACAAAAGGTCTAGCTTCAATTTTCTCCGCTTAAAGAGCTCAAACCACCATCTCCCACCTCTTAGGATAATACCCTTGCCATTAAATGACAGAGACATTTGCTGGGAAAAACTTTCCATCCTTTCTCTTGCAGCTGGGCATCAGACTGGAATATAAGCATCAGGAGGCCAGAAAGAAGTTAAAGACGAATGAGTATGACTCATCTATCTACTGAGAAAAAAAAAGACTCAGAATTTACAAGAAGGAGGCTTAAAATAGTGTTATGAGAAGTTGCAGTGGTGCTGGGGGGAGGCTCTAAATAAGAACTAGTGTAAATTGTATGTTTTAGTCCTCTTCTGTCTACAAATAAAGGAGTTCTATGTGAATGTTTTGGAGGCAATGAACAGAGGGTTTTTTTCCTTGACTGTGTACGGCTAAAATAATGGCATATCCAGAAGTAATTCATTGTGACTTCAGAGGATAGTGTAAGCATGCTGATTCAGCATCACTGTGTAACTGAGAAACTTGAGTACAAGCAATCAGAATCCACAGTTCCTCAGCTTGCAACCTCTAGTTTGCCTCATGGCTGAAAAGTAACTTCTCAAAACATCCCTTTAGTCTAGATTTCCAGAACAGAAAGGCCTTTCTTTTCACAAAAAGCCAAATTCTACCTTCATATCAAGAGGAAAATGCACACACAGCTGAATTTCCCATTCAAGACTAACAATATGAACAATGAAAGCCATGGTGCCTGAAGTAATAGAATTTTCATGTATACCAAAAAAAAGCCCTAAACCAAAATAAAACAAAAAAAATCTCAATTGAATTAAGACTTAAAGGAATTGCTAATGTAGGCACAACTGTAGCATCCCACAATGGAAAAATCTACATTTAAAAGGATTGTGTGAGTGTATCGAGTAGGAAAAAAGGGAAAATGTTGTGATCAATAAACAGACAAAAGCAAGAAAAAAGAAGAAAGTGATGATGGAGAGATTTTTGCAGAAGATTAAAAAAAGGTAAAATTTCTCTCTCCAAATAAATGCAAATCTACCTACTTGGATCAAACAGTCAGTCTGCTTGCATCATATGTAAAAAAATGATGTGTTATATAGTGTGAAACTTAGAAATAGACCTTTTATTATTTAATAGGGTAGTCTAACCTTTGCAAGACATTTTGTAGTCTATTATCAGAGCAGATAAACTTTGTGGAGATATGATTCAAATTTAACATCTGCAGTAGACAAATTTAGTAGCAACATTTGAAATGTGTATAAAAGATGTGAAAAGACCCTGTCTTTAACAGCCTGCAGAGTCATATTAGTTCAGACTTTCAAAAGTACATTAAACGATTAGGTAGCACTTTTCCCTCTGACTTAAAATGTAACTTTGACTCTTATCTCATGTTTAATGATTTTTTTTTTTTTAAATTCACTATCTACTCTCTTGAAGAATAGTAACTTGGATAAAATAAATACAGCGAAAGACAGTGATAAATTTGGTGGACACCTTGTTTTTAGTGAAAAGTGTACAGGAAAACGTGTTTGCTTCTATCATTAACCATTTCTTTATTTGCTGGATATCTGAGGTCTGTAGAGCAGATGACAAACAGATTGCCTCCTTCTAGTTTAGACAACGTAAATTTTTCCCATATTTTTTATTTAGCTCAATACTACTATTTGATATGTACAAAATTATTTAGCAGATTAATTTTACCAAGATCAGCACAACTCTGATAAGTATCATACACAGCACAACTGAATACATTATTTTCTCAGCTCTTGACCACCAATCTCCTTCTTCCACCAATCTTGACTCACTTGTAGACTTAGGTACTCACAGCTACAAACCTCTATAACTACAGTATGGAAGATCAGCATTTTTAAATGAAATTAACCTAATAAAGTCTTTTTCCTTTGAGCTGTTTCTTTTTGTTTAAGATAGAAATAAAGTAATGACTAGAAAGAGACAAAACCCCTTAAGAAGTCATTGGAAGTACAGCTTTTTGATGTGACATGTAAAATTATGTCTTTAATATATACGGGCTAAAGATATGTGAACTGCTGATAACATTGTGGGATATTCTATAAAGAAATGAAACATCCACGGACACGAATAACAGTCTTAGCCACATTATGTACAATCTGGTTATTTATTATTTTTAGCACTTACTTTTTTAGGGAAACTAGGTGAGACTTTAAAAAACAAAGTGCAAGAGCGACATTTCTGAAAACACCTACAAGACTTGACACACAAAATAAAGGTGCTATGTAAGATATCTCATGCAGAGGTATCTTCTGACATAACAAGATTATTTCGTATCTTAAGATAGCTTCCATAAAGTAACATAGGCATCTCCATATTAAATTTAAACTTCATTTTTGAGGTGACATACACTTGGATATTCTATGAAGCCTCGTTTTCAAAAGTGAGCTATGCAATTTTAGAACTGAAATTCTGTTGACTGGCACTGTAACACACAGTGATAAATGACAACTTTAGGAAGTGGAATGCACAAAGCTGACTACATATTTTTGAAAAATGCTTGTCAACTCTGTGCTAATAGGCTTACTGCATCCTATATAATAATCCATTCTGACCACCTTCTTCTTCCTGCAACGTATCCTTGGAGCCCATATGATTTATTCCAACCATTTAATAGCAAAAGTCTGTTCAGTTTAGTCACTCATGGGGCCCCAGTTAGCATATAGTTTTCCCATCAATTAACATATGTGTAGTTCAGCCAAGAATAGTCTGAAGTTAATAAGAATGAGCATATCTGTTTATTTATATCAAACTCCCATATCTCCTTATTTATATCAAACTTCTCATCATCAAGATATCATCATGCATATCATCTCATACAATCTGGTGTAAATCGGAAGGGATCCTCTAAAAATTAATGAATTAAAGTTGGTGAAATTGATAAATAAAGTGGTTTCAGAAAATTCATCAGCTTTCTTTCCTACTGAGTAAAAGTCATCATATAAATAGTAGACTTCAGATCTTTGGACACAAAAAACTCCAAATTCCTATCGAGATCTGAAAAATTAACTGACCTGCAACTGGAAGCTCACTAAAAACCTTTTAAAATTTCAGCATAACATTCCTATTTTATGTATCCCAATATTCATCAATCATGACTAAATCATAACGAATGTTAAGATTGATTTTAAAATTTTATAACTTTCTGAGATTTATTGTTGTTGTTGTTGTTGTTATTATCTACCCATCCTTTCAGTAGTAATATTTTCAAGAATTTCTCTGAAACTAGGGGAAATTAGAGAAGCAATATTTGTAATGTAGATAGTTAGCTATTCAGTTACTTGCATGAATCCAGGAAGAAGAGTTTTAAATAAAGCAATAGTTGGAAAGTTGGCATTTTCTTATCTCTCTGCAAATATACACACTTTCTAGAAGCACAAGACAGGTTTTGTCTTTTTTCCTTAAAGTTATCATACCCAGATGACTGATGACGATGGATATGTATGGATTGAAAAATCAATTGGATTCATTAAAATGCTCTTACAGTTTCCTCTATTACAAATTAAACCATGTGCACTTGGCCTCCTCTCTTGGTTGCAGTCACAACTGTATTTTGTGATAAGGAAAAAAGCTTTCATAAACAGGCATCAAGCCAGTTGCATCTTTGTATGTCAACTCTAAGTCAACAAAAAGCACCTGCAGTTACATGCAGCTCACAACACTAGCGTATTATACTCAGGAGTAAATACCTAACTTGACAGGCATGTTGACATATTTTCACCGCTGTTAAGTTTTCAGATGGAGTCCTCAATGAGATAAAATTGTTTAAACTGCTTGATCCACCCCTCTGGCCACAGTACTACTACATCACTATTACTACTAATGCAAGGGTATGCAAGAGGATGGAAGAAACAGAAGCATCCTCAGCAAGGTACCCATCCAGAAGAATGACTACATTTTACAGTTAATAGTGTTACTTAATAAGCAAGCTATGGCCACTGAAAAGAGACCAAGACCCAAGGTGTGGTAGTCTGAACCTCTAGAATTCACCAATTTATATGAATCCCTGAAAGGAATTCTTTTCAAAATGGAAAGTTTCACAGATGTGAATGTGTGAAGCCAGTGATTCTCTGAAATTCTCCTCAGAAACCACAAGCCTAAATGGCAAATCTCTTCTACTAAAGAGAAACCAAGGGTTTCACAGTTGAGATGAATTGCTATTAAATTATTTAGGCATGTGCAGAAACATGACTGTAGATTTGAGGTGACTGCTAAAGATCTGGAAAAGCCATCTTGAGGAGATATCCACCTGAAATTCATTAAGTAAACTCAGGACTGTGGAAGAGCTATAAAACATAAAAATGTATTCTGGGAGGGTATGCCCTCAGGCAACTGCAGAGAACAGGGAGCTGTATTGAGTAAGGGGAAGCCTGAGGGGAAAGTGCAATGGAGTACACTGATAAGGAGGAGTGAGCAGATAGGAGAGAGTGAGGGTAAAAGAGCTCCTGAATCTCAGGAATGGAGCAGGCCATGACGGTAACAGAGAAGTAACAGGACGGGCTGAATAGCTGCCAGTAGCCCTGCTTTAATACCTGTGTCCTATGAGGCAGAGGAAAAAGAAAAATGTCAAGAATAGGTGTACAAGCCAGTGAATAACCCTTACGTGGCTGGTAAGAAATAGACACTCTTTGCCTTACTGCTGATCTTTTAATAGCCTAATCGATGATTTTTAAGAATATACATTGCCAGGAAAAATCCCAAGAGTGATGAGTCCTGTGAATGCTTAAAATTAAGACTGTTCAATAGCATAAAATGTGTGATATGTTGTCAAATGACCATGTCATCTCATCTCATAACTCAAATCCATCTTCCAGTCTTACAGATTATGCGTTGATTTATTGTAGTGAATTAATCTCCAGAAAGAAAATCCCTAGAGGTACTTATAGAAGAAAATATAGAAACAAAAGAAATACATTAGGTAATTAGATAATTAAGTTTTGTACATCTGCCAACTATTAGATATGTAATGAGAAGGAAAAGGTTCGTTTATTATACCAATTGGTAACGTTATTACACTCTGAAAACAACACAGAATTATATCCTTTGCAAGAAAATCTATCCTTGAATGTCCAAAGCTTCTTGGGACTGTAACTGTTAGTCTTCAATGATCTTTCAGTATATTTACATTTACCAAAGCTAAATTTGACATACAGCAGCATTCTTTTATGAGACAAACTGGGAGTGTGTTTGCTCACCATATTTGGGACATCTGTGCCCCAAGACATAAAATGAAGTCTGTCTGTCTTAACTGGGGCCATATAAAATTCTGATTTTCACCCTAACCCTCTTCAGAGCCAGCAGAGTAAACTGAGCACCTCTCGAGGACCTCTAGCTGACCCTGCTTGAGCAGAGAGGTTGGTCTAGATGATCTCCAGAGGTCCCTTCCAACCTTGGCCATTCTGTGATTCTCAGTTCGTTCCATCCAAGAAAGGTATCTAAGCCAGAGGGGATGAATTGCCCCTAGGTTACCTGTCTTTCTCCTGGCTGAACAGGACAGACTAAACAAATACCTGAAAATAGATACAGAGCTTTAAACAGCTGATGTTGGGTAGCATGAAGCCAGTCAAAGAATAGCTGAAAGTTTGCCAAACAAATGGATGAAAGCTATTCAGAGAATATAATCCTACCACAGATTTATCTTCAGAATCATTCACTTTGTAGCAAACTGCAAAGGCTAATTGATAAAAATAATCTTTTTCAGTCTACTGGTCTTACTGCCAAGTTAGTAAACTATGTCTTTGCAATAATTGATTACTGCTTAGGAAAAAGCTAACAAAATGATTCCTGCATTTTGGAAGAAAACTTACTTCAAATATAATGTATTCCTACTTCTATTTTTAGTGATTTTATTCACACGTATGCTAGCTAATAAATTAAAATAGACTGTAGTTACCATAATCTTTTCCTTACACATTATCATCTTATGCTTACAATCTTTTTCCTTATACAGTACTCCTATTTTCATTTGTAATCTCATTTGTTTTGTAAATGCCCTTTATTTAAAAATCCAAGCTTGATTTTATTGATATTATGTCTTAATAGTTCAGCAGATATGATGTTTTAGGACTTAAATTCATTTTAAAATCTATCAACAAAATAATTTCCTATGCTTTCTGAAAGCAATGAACACAGTAACTTTTTGTTAAAATTAACAGGTTACTACTATCCCCTTGTAAAATAAATTCAGCTTTTGTCTATTTAATAATCTGTCTATCATAGATATATTGAGTGGATTTCCCTTTAAAAAAAGATAGGCATTATTTTACTATGATGTCTATAGTGGTGTTGATTCTATACAGTATCACACCTGGAGCTAGTGATGTCATTTGCAATGTTCTGCTTCATTTCTTAACTCACTAAAATGAGTAAAAGAGTCTTTCTGAATCTGAAATCTGAACAGCCATCATCCATTCACAGTAAACAAACTGCCTCACAGATTTTTCATGTTTTCTAGTGTTTATATTTAATTGATTAACTAAGCAGCTGCAGTATTGTGTTGTGTTGACATTTAGTATGATGTCAATAAACAGCTAGCTTCTTTTAAGACGCATTGTGTCAAGCAACTGATTTGCAGAACTAGAAATAAATAATATGATAATATTACAGTCTGTATGTCCTAAGGTCCTTCATATTTTAATTAATTATGGAAAATATAATTACTGTTGTGCTCACACAATTTTGAATTGATTGCTTGCCACAGAAATTTCATTCATTCAAACATGCTTATTAAGTGTTTTTAGAAAGCTCTTCTCTTTCTTTCTTGCCTGTGGAAGTTGGTGCTACTTGCTTTCTTTCCATTGACTCAAGTCAAGCCAGGAAGGACCAGAACTGAGATAACAATGAGTGAAGGGAGCACCATCTTACAAGAAAACAGTCTCATACCTGAACTCAAACATTAACCATCTACAGTCCAAATTGCTTGGACGTTGGCTATGGGTAGGTATGGATTTGAATGCATTCTGGAGAATGAAGAAGGAGAACTTTGAAGATGATCTACTCCTTAGCTCTGGTCAGGGAAGACAAGTCATTTGAGGGATGCTCTCTTAAAGGCACTAAAATGTCAAATCGCAGCCTTTGTACTAAATAAGATGACTAAATAAGTTTAAATTGCCTTGAGAACACTGTGGTGGTGTCATACAGCCAGCAGCATAGGGACCCTATGCTTTCACCTGCCATCAGGATCATACTACATGGACTTTAATCTGTGGAGCTGTGATTTCTCAATAGACCCCCCCAAAATGTGAAAAGTTGCAATTTATTTGTACAGAAGTGTAACTCCCCCCACACTGTTTGTATTCAGTACCTGCTACCATTATAAAGTATCTAAGTCTACAAGACTTCTGCGTATTTATCTTTGGAATTCTATTAGAAAACAGAAAAGTATAGATTCTCCGTTATTATATTTACTGACAAAGAGAGCAGGAGGCTGAGCATGTGGTGAAGACGGCTTTGTTGTCCGGGGGTTAGGGAACTTATATAGTGGCTATGTAATACATGATATATCCAAGATTCTTCTCCCTTTCACAGCTAAGGATGAGGGTACTCTTCCAATGTCCAGAGTACAGAGTCAGTCCTATTCTCTCTCTGGAGTAATAAATTCAATGGAAAATGAAAAAAACTTTAAAAGGTCAACGTAAAAGCATTCTCATTTTCATAAAATTATAGCTTGCTCTCAATGATACAGATTCGAAATGTATTTTATTTTTGGGCATTTCTAATCTGCACCTAGAAGTGAATTTAAATATTATTATTTACACTGAGTTTTTATTGTTATTTCATTGATATTATCCTATGGTATAATGGAAGGGACCTCAGGAGGCCTCTAGTCCAACCTGCTGTTCAAAGAAGGGTCAGCTATGGAGTGAGATCAGTTTGCTCAAAGCCACTACCAACTGAGACTGCACAACCTCTTAGGGCAACTTATTTCAATGGCTGATTGTCCACAGTCAAACTGTCCTAATATCCAGTCTGAACCTCTCATTTCAAATTATGCCCGTTGTGTCTCTCATCCTTCTACCATGTGTCACCGTGCTAAGGCTCGCTCCCTCTTTTTACTAACCTCCTTTTACATATTGGACAGCTGCTATTACGTCCTCTATAGGATCAGGTCTTGAGCTAGGACCCTAATGTGCAAAATTTCAAGTAAAGATCTACAAAAAATCCTGAAGGTCTTAAATTGGCCATGGGTAAATGGTACCAAAAGTCATAACAGTGAATAATGAATGAATTGCTTCTAGGAAAATCAACCTGGCTTCATATTGCTTAAATTATCATCTTGTACTAAAAGTAATATTTTGCAGATTTTGAACATGTTCTCACTCATTTTGAAGAATAAAGAAAACCGTGCATTAAATTCTAGCATCCTTTTTCCATCAGTGGTAATTAATTATGCTCTTATAAAACATAGATGTAGTGATTCAAAGCCCTTCCAGTGTTTTGATGTGCTCATATTAAAGAAAAAGTGCAGGCATGTCCACTTCAAAGCTCTGGATGACTCAGGTTCATTCTACACTTGCTAGCTTCGTTTTTCCCACTCCTTAGGGAAAAAAGTAGTAAAGCATAGTATTATTATAATATACCAATATATACAAAGTATCTAGAAAAAAGTATATTTAGGTTGCCCACTCAGAAGATGAACTAATTATCCTATTCTTCACTTTAAGAGTCTAGAAACAAAAACAAAAATAAACAAACCTTAGAGATTGGGAGACATAAAAAAAACGTTGATAGCACTATAAAATGGAAAACTGTTCACAGACACTTTACAGTTGCCTCTGTGATTTTGAAACTGCTCGAGTTTCAGTGTAAACAAAAAAAAAATGCAACTTTAATTAATTAAAGAGAGCTCTTCTGACCTATTCAAAGTATGGCATTATCAGGTAAGACAGCTCCTTTCAATCTGCTATGTTATTTTTTAATGTACGGGTTCTTTGGAACTAAATTTGAACTGTAAACATTAGCTAAATAAATTATTGAGTTATTTAAGTGCCACACATAATGCCGCTGTTCCTGATGCTGGATGTTCTTGGAGATGGAGCCAAATAACATGATAGTTTCTAGTTACAACTTCTTGTCTCATTTTGCCCTTTATCGATCAGTCTTACCTTTCTGCTGGTGTTGAGACTGAGCTGAACTGGAATGATGCCAACTGGGAAAGGTAGGATCGGTTTAACTAAATCAAGAAGTAGAGGAAGCAGCAAGTAGCATATGACACCCAGAGGTAACACTGTGCAGATTTTGTCTTGAGCAAAATGGCTTCTCGTTTCCCGTGTCATGAACTTGGTAGAAACCTACATGTTATGCCTAAAATCTTATTGTGGGCAAAAGGAAACACACCATATGAGCTAAGAATTTACTGTTAGTCCAGTTAATGTTTCAACACTCTTATAGTCCATATTATCCACTTAACATAGAAAAACATCATTAATAATACCTTTAAAATCCTTGCACAAGAAAATTTACTAATATCTACCTGTTTTCTCTGATGTTATGCTCATTCTTTCAATATTTCTCTGGGTCATAAGGTCAACAGTGTCTGCCTTCCTCCAGACGGAAGGAGGTAAGTGTTCATGCCTTAGCTATCAGCATCTTGAGGTCTTCAGCAGGAGTACCACGTTCATAGTGGGGGTTTCTTCCCCCTCTATGTTAGGTCCACTTGTTTTTTGTTTTTTTTTTTTAATATGTTTCTCTACCCCAGCCTGCCTTCCTCTCAGGGGGCTGCCAGCTGCAATGTGGCAGCCGCCCCGCCCCAACTCCATGCATCACAAAAAAGGGCTATGGTTTGCCAGGCAGGGACTGCCGGGGGTGTCAGCCCCTCCCCAGAGGGGCCCGGCCCAGAGCTGGGGCTGGAGCTGGGGCTGGGGCTGGGGCAGGGCAGGCAGCAGGCCCTGGGCCCCGGCGCAGGTGCTCAGCCCAGCACAGCCCAGCTCAGGCTGCGGCCAGCCCTGAGCCCCTGCATGGCCAGGTCAGCACAGACCCTGTGGCCTTCTAGTAGCAGTGGCAAAAATCACATATTTACTGAGCTACACAACCATCTCACAGATGTAAGATACTGCCAGCCAGCTAATTAGAAGCATGCTTACCCTCTAACTGGCAAAGAAAAAGATAATCTAGCACATAGATGCAGAAAGGTTGGTGATACTCACTTCAGAAAGCACTTCCGATTAAGCATCAACCTATTGCTTTATTTTTTCCAAATCTGTATCTTCTCCATTTTATCCTTTGTGCTGCGGAAAAATGTTCTCCTGGTGCTATATTGAGAAGTCTAATTTACAAAACAAAGAATAAAGAGCCTTGTAAAGTTTGAGCTATACTGAAATCTCACCTGATCTATCCTCCAATTTCACCTGATCCAAATAAGCTATAAAGGTTTTGTCAACCCTTCTCTTCTGTCTTTTGTATTTTGAGAGCTGTCTTCTGTTCTTCTCTTCATCCCCTTGGTTTTTACTCACTTCTAACTATACCATGCTTATTTTACCATCTATTCAATTTGATAATATAAAGCCTAACAATTCTAGTGATTACTGAAGCCAGCAGCAGGGACAGACTCTCCAGGATTCATTCTACGAGTTTTATTTCCTACTGTTCTTTAACACATTGAAACTCCATTTGGTATTCTAAGCCTTATGTATGCTTTGATAGAAAGATTATACTTCATAAACATCGTTTTATCATTACAGTCCTTAGAATCTCAGTGGAAATGAGATCTGAACATTATCAGTGATTTAAGCATAGTTTTGATTTGTAAACGTACTTAGATTATTAGGAGTCAATAAATATAGCCAATTTTACAATTACCCATTGATTGTTAAAGTCATATCTAATTAATAGCCTAAATATTTAGTCTGACAGGTGCTGTTATTATCAGGTTGCACAACTTTCAGTGTCTCAGTGACAAACTATGCAAAGGCTACACAAAATACTTACTTTTTACAGTTCTCTCAGAGTGAATAATGAATAGGAGAATCACTTTCAGTTTTTATTTTAAAATTCTACCTCATTTCATCTTCTGACTCCTGTTCAGGAATATTTAGATACTCTCCCAGACTGCAAATGTTGCTTTGGCTGGGCTGCATTAGTTACTTTTTCTGTTACTTTTTATTCTTATTGAATGTGTTTGATAACATTCATTGCCACAGATGAGCAGCGCCTGGTTAATTATTTGGAGAACTGTGTGCGACTCTGCTTTGATGTAACTGAAACCTTACTTCCCAAATTCCTTATTCACTTTTCCACTCAGAGAGTATTATTTCCTAGAAACTGTTGTGTTGTTCAGATTTCCCTAAATGAGTGACGCTACCTATCTACAAATTTGTTATGAACCAACATTAGAACATGTCTGTATCTTTTGGGGTAATCTGACCTCAAGAACAAAACATACGGATTGCCTCTTGAAGTAAATACACTGAGTTTTTAAAATACTTTAATTCAGTCTCCACTAACAGTTATTTTCTCTAACAAATTTGTACTGATTTTGGTGTAGTTGTTTTCGGCTAATTATCATAGCACTTCTGAAAACCTGTTTTAAGTTTTGATCTCCTTTAGATCTCCTCAAAGAAGTGGAAAGCCATCTGGATGGATTAAATTATAAGACGAGCTGAAGGAGAGAGTAATCAGTTGGGATTTGTTAGAATTGTCTTTGGAACTGATTTAGTAAGGGACTACAATTCACGTTAAGCGCTCATGTCTGTATTAAAATTCTGTTTTATTCAATGTGATATAAACACATTGTAACAGATCCTCAATTCAGTCACCATTTTGAGGTTGATCTTTTTAAGCTTTTTGTAGTGTATAGACTTTTCTTTCCATTGAGCTCCTAAACAACACCCAGAAGATTTTAAAACTAAAAAGCAAAGCTGGATTTTATTAATATGAACTAGGACAATTAGTTCTTTAAACAAAAAGGCCTGAAAAACTTCTGGACCTCAGCAGACCAGGATGTCACCTTCTATATCTTACTGCATTTAGAATATTGACTTTTATGTTGATTACAGAATCACAGAGTAGTTGAGGTTGGACGGGACCTCCGGAGATCATTTAGTCCAACCCCCCTGCTCAAGCAGGATCACCTAGAACACATTGCCCAGGATCGCATCCAGACGGGTTTTGAATATCTCCAGCGAAGGAGACTCCACCACCTCTCTGGGCAACCTGTGCCAGTGCTCTGTCACCCTCACAGCAAAGAAGTTTTTCCTCATGTTCACATGGAACTGCCTGTGTTTCAGTTTATGCTCGTTGCCTCTTGTCCTGTCGCTAGGCACCACGAAGAAGAGTCTGGCAATCCCCATCCTCTTGACACCCTCCCTTCTGATACTTGTACACATTGATCAGATCCCCTCTCAGTCTCTCTTCTCCAGGCTAAACAGGCCCAGCTCTCTTAGCCTTTCTTCATAGGGGAGAGTAATACAAATTAGAATAATTAGAATAATACAAATCCCAAGAATATTTTTCTAGTGTTTTTTTTTTTTTTTTAATGAAAAACTCCATCAAAGGGCACAACCTAACTCCTCTGTAGCCTGTACTATACTACCCCTGTTATAAATGAAAGTGAAGGCAACAATTGCTCTCTTGTGATAATACTAACAGACTAATTTAAATGTTACTTACTTTAAATACTTTAGTGGGCTCTAGCCTCAATGCGCATAAGCTATATTTGCTTTTATGTGGTTGTGGTCAGCCTGCCAGAAGATCTTCAAGGGACTAGTGTTCTCAGAATACTAGCATATTACGTGTATAAATCATTGTGAGTCAAAGCTTAAACAAGAGCTGAACTGACTGAAATAGAGCAAAAATTCCAAGAGTTCAACTCTCTCTCCTTGAAGAATGATTAAAAATGTCTTCTGCTAATGGCTTTTTGAGAAAATTCACAATTAGAAGAATTATTTTGGGTGGTAAACTAAGCAATCAATAAAAAACTGTTCTTTGCCCTGCACGGAAATTTCTGCTTATTTTGTACATAAGATCACCAGTGTTCAGGATGGATTCCAAAAGAATCATGGCCTGTAATTAATTAGCAAACTATTTAAATCCTTTGTTTGGATCTCCTAGTGTGACCTACTTTAAATAAATTAAACATATGATCATTAATGTATGGACCAATATGTTGTCCTTATAGTAATGGACAAACCATGAAAATCCTCAGTTGAAGTGGCATAGTAATATAGTCAAGGCCTGAATGAGTTACATTTTTGAATTATAAAATGCTTATTCAACAACTTATATTTCTAGAAATAATATATTGAATTGCTTTCATTCAAAATTTACTGACACGAAATGCTGATATCTCCAACTGTATGTCCAATTAGCTTTATTAATTTCAATCAGGTTGCCATCATTTTAAAACAATGTAAAAAGAATTTCTAAAAATGAAATTCTGCCTGATGCAAAAAGGAAAGAGACTTTGCTTTCAAATGGCACTATCGTATATTTTCGTGACTTTGATTCATTACTATGTGAACAAAGTTAAAGTCAAGATACTGCTGAAAGGTGTACTATCTGTTAACTTCAGAGTGATTAATGACAAGACAAGATATCAGGTATCTCAGAGTTGAGAACCCATTAACTTGGGAGAAAGCTGAAAAGCCAGAGGGAAGAAATAAGTCATAGTAACAAAAGGAGACAAAGAAGCAATGCAGCTCTTGACTGTAGATTGATATGCTCCTGTAGCCATGCTTAGTGTCAAAAGGAATTTCAAATTACTGCTCATGTACACTACGACTTTACATTCGAACAAACTACCACAAGCTGACCGGTAAGCACTTATGATTTAAGTAAGAGAGAAACAACAGATGCCTACAGCAAACTAAAGAAATGATTCTTTAGAGTGAGTCCATAAAAATGAACAACAAAAGTTCAGATATGGAAAGACTAAAGGCAGCAATTTTTCTCCATTAAAAGTACTTTTAAAAAAGGAACTGAAGTGTATTGAGGCGTATGGAATTATATGAGTGCAATATATAAGTTAAATCAGTAAAACATGTACAGAATTCACATTTTCATTCTTTTTAGACTCTAGAGTGTTCAATGCACTTGGTGCACTGGCAGAATAAAATATCATAAGCTTACATTCTGCAAGGATGGCAATCAAATACAAGGAAAATCATTTAGAATGAATCAGTTTCAACAGCCAATATTCTATAAAATGTGTTTCTTTATATTTCTAACTTCTCTGTGCTTGCAGTCATTTGCATCATTTAAACTTAGTTACTTACATGACACAGGGTTTCTGTACACGGATGAATTCCATATATGATGGCATATGTTAATATGTATCCACACATGAATCTGTCTTGTACAATAGCTTAAGATAATACATTCAGGCTTTCTGTATTTTGAATCAATCCAGTTTCAGGAACTGTTCTGATATATCTTATTTTCAGAAGAGAAAACAACAACAAACAACCTACTGATAAATGCGAATCACTCTTTAGTTGTCAAGTGTTGATAAAATGGTGCCTGCTAAGTGATCCTCCATAAAATTAATTGAGTAGAGAGTACCTGCTGGTTTTAAAGGCCAATAATAACAGTAAGAAATTGTGAAGCTGTAGTTTTTGTACTGAACACTTATTAAGCTCTTTATTCCTGCAGTGCAATAGACTTCTTTTGGACAAATCAAATTATATGTTTACATCTATGTTCTGTATCAACATACAGTATTGGAACACTTCAGGTACGCTGATCTGATTCTTCATAGGCCACTAGAAAAGTGAAAAATCTGTAAGCACAGAAGACTCACTCTGTGGACAGGGAGAGGAAGCAGAGACTGCAGCCTACATTGCATGAAAACTTCAGTGTTAATGGCAGGACTTTGATAACTATGTTCTCTCTAGATCCAAAACTGCCATAAGCAACTCTCTAAACTGCTATCATCTAATCATCAAGGCACCCACACTCTATAGGTATCATGATTTCTGTATTCTATATTTCTCTAATGTTCTGATGCCATGTTTAGGGTAGATCTACCTCAGTCTGATCTGTTCACTGCCTCAGTGGTGTAACTGAGACAATTAGAGCTATGACATTTATTCACTTCTATTTCAAGCAACATACACGAAGCACATCAGTTTATGTATTTTTTTGACACACTAATGCTATTAGATCCATGTCCAGTTGACGATACAAAAATTAGGAGCCTCTCTAATTTGCCTAAAAATCTGGCTAAGCTGCACATGATCAGAGAAAGCCTTGCATATCAATCAGAAAGAATCCATACCATGCGAAGTGATATTTATAGGCAATCACAGTTAATTTTAATAAAACTGAGCTATACCCACTTGCTGTGGAGGAGATCATACTATTGTCAGAAAAAAATTACTGCAGAATGCTTGCATGTTTGGCTGACAAAATTTTCTCATGTGACTAAAACAAAAGTTCAGAAAATATCTTTATATAGAAATATATTTTCCAGTGTTCTAGTACTACTGGTAGCCATAAGAGATGAAAAGTAAGACTTAATGAATATTAAAAGGATACAATTAAATCAGTTTTAATTTGTTGTAAATAATGCAGTCACAAACCATAAAAAAATACACATTTAAAACTGAAGTATAGGAATAGATAAAGTTTAGCTACTTCTTTTAGCTAGAACTAAATATAAGCTTAAGTGATCTGTTTATCTTACCCAATAAAGACACAGTATCTTGCAGCTGTACTTCAGTCCCTTGAAAACATAGTTTTTGCCATTATAAATATGTATTCATTTATGGAATGCTGTGTGACTTGGGGATTTGAATCTTTTGTAAATGCTCACTGAAATAAATTCACAAAATAATGTTGGTCACACTGAAAAGTGAGTGTGATACAAATGAGACAGTCTATAATCACGGATTATTAAATTGTGTTGAGGGCAGCTTTTTGCTATGGAATTTGAATTTCAAAATACTTCAGAAAAGTGGGATGCAATTCATTGGAGCATGTGCAGAGTTCTACAATTAGATAAGAATATTCATCTGTGCAATGACTGGCTAAATAACAGTGTTTAGAAAAGAGTTTCAGGCTTTTACAGTATTACATGTAAAATATGAATCATTAGTTTCTTGCTCTTGCAAAAATTACTTACTTGTATAATGGAAATATTTTCTGTACAAATAAAAAAGTATTTCTGTAAGCTGTGATACATTTTCTGTGCCACTTTTTTCCTTAGCACAGCTTCTAATGTTGGGCCCTAGTTGCCTGCTGGATTTTAGATACAAATTAAGGCAGTAATGATACTTTTTAAAGCCCTAAAGGCTTGGAAACTGCTCTTTTCCCCATGTGGCAACAGACATACCTAACGAGTGCCTAAAGTAGCCTGAATAACCTAGCTTAAATTGCTGAAGCTTCTACATTTTCTACCATTAAATTCCACCACCAAGAACATTATACTCATTGATCACCTTCGGACAATTTACAGCTTATTGCCCACCTTTTGAGTCAGTATGTCAATAGATATTTAACAGCCACTGATAGGAAAATGGGATTACACAAAGTTTTCGTGCTATAACGATATATTTGAATATTTTTTTAAAGCAGTGCTACACTTTTCCTTTTATATTTGACTATTTTTGACATGATGATGAAAGAACACAGAAGTCGGAAAACTTTGTCCTCAGAGTATCATGAAATTTATGCCATTAAATGACAAACTGTAATCCTGGGAAGTTTAACATCAAAGCCTGATCACAACTTTTAAAGCATAAAGAGAGGACCTAGATCAGCTGTTTTGGGGGAGAAACTAAAAATAGTACTCTGTCTTCTGAGTTTAAGGTGCTCATCATTAATATAGTACTACAACAAGCAGAGAAACAAGAATTCCAGATTCATACATAATCTAGGCCCTAGCAATTTATTGGTTATGTCACTGTAGGGTAACTTAATATTTGCAGATGTCAGAATTACCTGTCTATGATGCAGCTTAGTCATCAGATCATCAACCTTTAGGGTGTCATATGTCACAAGATGCATGACAATTACAAGTTCAGTAGCAAATCTAACGCATTAAAAGATTCAGATTAAATCATTCAGGACAGTACACGCAAAGAAATGAATGGAAGCCATTCTTAGTGCTATAAGCTTTTCTAAAAGATCAAATAGAAAAAGTCAAAAAGTCAAGCTATTTGTAAGCACCTGTGGGACAATAAAGATAGCATAATAGTGGACATGACAGACAACGTGCAGTTATGACGAACAAATTTTGTCAGATCAACCTACTTCCATTTATGAAGGATAGCAGGTCTCATGATGCTATTTCCATTAAGTTTAATAGTGCATTTGACATAGCTTTCCATAAATAAAACTATTTAGAAGAATCTAGTACAATGGGGATGAAAAACAGACTGAAAACTGTACTCAGAAGTAGTTTAGCAGTGGTTCTCCAAAAAAGGGGGGGGGGGGGGTGTTCAGGTGTCTCTTCTAGGTTATGGCATTAATGGATGTTGAAAAAAGCTATATCTACTAAATTTTCAAAAATGAATCTGGGAGGAAATGCAAAAATAGTAGATGACAGGGGTAGAATTCATAATGATCCTGTTAACTTCAACAGTAGGCTGAAAAAGTTAGATGCCAATAGACAAGAAGATCCGTACTGCTTCATCTTCCCTAATGTCCTGCCTGCAACAGCAGCCATAAGCACAAATCCAGAGAAGAGTAAGAATAGTTCAAATACATCATATACATATATTTCTGCTCAACTCTCTCCTATCTTTGACTGTATTAAGTTCAGGGGATATCCCGAGCATGATTTGTTTACCTATTTCTTAACCTTAGTAGAGCCTTCCAAGAGATCTTATCCAATCTCCCTGCTATTCCTTGTAAACTTTTTTACATTTGCAACATTCTTTGGTTAAGAGTCCCGTAGATCTTTTTATCTCTGCGTGAATGACCACCTCCTTTTGTTTAAATTCAATATGGTTCCTACTAATTCCCTATGATGCATGCCAGTTCCTCTATTGGAAGACCTGGTGAAAAATTGACTCCTATCCACCCCTTTCACGCCACTCAGAATTTTGTAGGCATCTATGCTAGTTGCCCTAGGTCATCTAGCTTTTCAGGCTAAAATGTCTTAGCCTACTCAGCTGCTCCTTGTATAGAAGCTACTCCATATCTTTGGTATTTCTTAGTGTCCTTTTCTGAATCTTTTGAGGTTTTATTATATCTTTCTTTTTAATTGAGATAACTAAGACTGTTTGAGAAGAGATAGCTACAATGTAATGCACTTAGGAAAAAAATAATTGTCAATTTAAATACATGGGGTACACTACTTAAATACTCCTGAAGAAAATCTGTTGTGGAACCATGGATCACAAAGCTGCACATACTTTTAAAATTCTATGCTTGTGAAAAAGACAAGTGTCCTAAAGTATAAGCAGGAGAAACATTTATGACATAACTCTGATTTAACTCAACAGTGGTTCTATCTCAGTTGGATGATAAGTCTAATTTAAAAAAGGGGGGGGCGGCAGGGGAAGTGAATCATTAGGGAAAATCCTGTTTAATTAACAACAAGAATCAAAGGTTTAATGAACAGGATTTGCAAGAGCAATTTGAATGAAATTTTGCTCAGCATAAAAAAATTCAGGACTAATATGACAGCAATTTTCAAGTATAAAAAAGGCAGCTGCTTATCTGAAAGGAATACCTTGTGCCTGTTAAAGCTGTGGAACCCGCATGATAGGAAGTGCTTAAGAAAAGGCAAGACAGATGCCTGCTAGAAATTACGTGGTAGTAGTCTTATTGTAGCCTAGAGACAGATAATATTTCATCTTATAAGGAATAATACAGGCATAGCTGACCCTGACTTTTGTTAGTCAGAATAGTAGAATCTCAGGTATCATGCACTGCCTCAGAGAAGGTCCTTTACTTTGTCGAAGGTAAACATGAGGAATGTATTTTTTTAGAAGGCAGTTTCATGAGAACACTGTTAAAAGTGTAACTGTGGCACAAAGCTTGAGTAAAATGTGAAAAACTGGCAAACAAGAAAGCTTCTTACCATAAATGAAAGAAAGTTTAAAATGCTAATGAGGAAAAGTAAAAGTGTCAACAAAGTGCAAATTGGTTTCATGCCAAACACCTCTACCAAGTCTACAAATTACATATGCCCCTATGATGGTGCTATTGCACAACATTTCAATGAACAAATTGACAAAATTCTGTCAACTGATGGAAGAGAAATCCTGAATCACTGATGCAAAGTCAACATTTCAACACTATTAAACTATTCATCTATCATTTCTGATGAAATGCTAAATGAAACTGAAGCCACCAATCAAGAAGCAGATAGCAGCAGTACCACCTTTGTGGTATAATTAGGACTACTGAACAGATATAATAAAGCAATGCAATAGAAACTCATGGTATTCCCACTGAAATACAGAAATAAATAGGACACAACTGAGTCAGAAGGCTGTGCTTTTGATTAGCATCGTACAAACAAGGAGATTTATACAGAAGTTCAGGGGTTAAAGTGATGCCCATTTCTACAGAAAGAAACATGACCTCTCATGCATGATAACAACCACACTGCTTCTCTCAATGACAACAAAATTGTAAGCAAAATAAAGGCTGACAGTCCCATAGGCATCTAAACTCCTTCTAGCAAATCAGTTCAGTTTCTAATCAAGCTGACATGACTTTTGAAACAAGGGAATTTTAGTAAAAATATGTAGCTGATCCAAAACCTTCTGTACCATCAGCTGTCAGGCCCTCTGAAGGGCTGAGGAAAGCATTTCACTATTCAGAAATGTTTTTAAATATATTTCTTTTATTTCATAGTGAGATGCGAGCACAAATCATTGACTAAAGTAGTTTACTAACATCTTTCAGACACAAATGTAACAAAGCAAGAGCTTGTCCTAAGACTATACTTAATGGCTTTTATGTCATAATTCTTTCATTTTATACCTAAGTAGCATAAAGAAAGCTGCATTTGACATCATCAACATGACAGAGACTGTGCTAAATCAAACTTTATTCAACTGCTGGGCCATAGGCTGCTCTTTGCCAATGATTATGCTCATATTAGAATGCATGCCATCTATCACAAACTTGATCACATTCCCAAGTGACTAGGCCTGCACATCAACATAAAGAAAAATAAGGTCCTAATCTAGCCTCACAATGCTGAAAAGCCTGTCAGTTAGACCTATGTGCTGCTACTGAAGAATTGAAAAAAATCTATGGGGAAATTCACTTAGGCTGGCAACATAACTGATGAGAGTTAAATGGATGGCAGTGAAATCCAGTTCAGCTTTGGGACAGTAAAATCTTATCTCTGGAATAAAGAGAAAAAATCAAATGGCTTTGAATTAAAAGTTATTCTGCTCATTTTCAAAACCAATTTTACAAAAGGTGTAGAAGCTAAGAAACTTGCAGTCATCAGAATAAACATCTCAATGCTTTCTACGAAAGCCTGTATGAATGCCTTTGCTGATGTAAAGTGGGAGAATATTTTGAATACTGAGATCAGCAGCACAGCTGTATGTTTCTTTAGGCACAAATATGCTGGTCCAGGCATCTATATGTCAGATAATAGATTGTTCAAAAGTGTTTTCACTGGCCAGATATTATATAGTAAATGATTGAAAAGAAGGCTGATGAAACATTAAATGGACATATTCAAGATAAGTCTTTATCTAAGTGGCAGTAGTACCACTCCAATATGAGAAGCTAAACCTAAGGGTGAGCCAGAAAATCTATGCTCATATTGCCAAGGCCTTCATACAAAATCGGATTCAATCCATAAAGACAAAAGACACCATTCAAAGTGACTGCAGTGAATAGTACAAAAGAAGTACAAAAAAATTCTAGAGAATGCGTGGTACCAGCTGGCTACAAAGATAGAACTAATTTCTCATGAAGAAGCCAGAAAATGGAACCTTCACATATTGCATTAGTAGTGAATCTGTCAATACATTTCTGGAAAGTCCTCTGTCTAAACAAACATGGGACAGAGTTTGAGACTTAGGATATTTTGATGGAAGTCTAGTGGTTTTTCAAAAATAACACACTTATTTTATTTAAGATAAGAGTTTATAGGAGTTGTGTGATGAAATGTAGGTCAAACTATCTAAGTTTTGTGCAACTGTCCAGTTTTTATTTTAAAGCTATTATTTTTAATTCTTATAGAAAAGCCTAGCATTGCATATGCTGCTGTCAAATTACCTAAGCAAATGCAACTGTACTAGCATATCTATCTGGCTGTTGATGAATTCATTTAAAATTGGTTTTGTAAGTCTGACCTGCAATGTGAAGGATGCAAGCACAAGATTAATTTGTGGGGATGAAGCCAAATGAAATAATACATGTTCATATTAAGAAAATATTTACTTTGTCATCATTTGTGCTGCTGGTGTGTTATTTTCTTTGGTATGTTGCAGACAATAGGTAGTTTAGTGTTAAGGCTTTTAAAAAGACAACTAACCACACTATAGCTCATGGATATAACACAGATTCTTTCCTTTCAGGAAATAATTGCTTATTTTGCCACTGTGTACAAGTCAGCAGTGACATCGTTGTCTTTAACTTCTTATGGTTACTATAGCAACTAGATTATCATATTAACCTTATACTATTATTCATTTCTTTCTCTAATATTTTTATTAAGGATTTCTTTGTGCTCCTTTAATAAAGATTAATAAGCTCTTAAATAATCCTTAGTTTCTTCTAGAGCAGGTATTGAGTCTACTGCAGTTTTGCTTAGCTGTAGAATTTACTCTACTTTTTCAGAATTTCTTTCTCTCCCAATCATTTTATTTGCCATTTCAGAATTCCTTTTTCCAGTTAGGATCTGTTTTGAATGCATACAAGAGCCATATTGGGTGAATTGAACTGATAATGTTCTGTTTTAATAACAGGAAAACATATGCAGAACATAATATGCAGTACTTTGTAGCACAAATATGCATTGAAGTTCCTAAAGTAAATCAAACAGTCTAATCAAGCCAGAATGAGCAGTTCCTTTCTCATTGGCTAGGAGAGGCGACCAATGTGGAGAACTGACAACTTTCTGTTGATAAATACAGGTTACGGTTGTTTCACAGGAATACATGAACTAAAAGGACTTCCTGGTCTGAAGAGTCCCATGCCCTATTAAAAGCACGATATCACATGATTAACTTTATAAAAATGATCAAGTTTCATTTTAAAATTACCTTTTTCATTTCATGAGTTAGGCTGCAGGTTCTGGAGGACATTCACAGTAGCAGAATTACAAACTCTGTAGACAGAAACTTATGAAACAATTAAAATCATCATATTCCCTCTCAGACTTTTATTTTACTAGGCTACAAAAATAGAGTTCATATAGTCTCCTCTTTATTCCATTGTACTTTACTTGCACAACTTCATTTTTCTTGCAAGAGGATAAGCAGAGCTGCACAGAATAGTTGCCGATTGAATTTTCTTTAAGGTGCTTCGTAAAGATGTGAATACCTCCATATCTCAGCTGAAAATACCTCATGTAAAATGTCATAGGATCATAATTGCTTTTTTCATGATGGTAACTCACTGTGGGTTGCTTCAGGATCAACCAAAATTCCTAAATCTTCATCTATTAGTGAGCTTTTTTTTTTTTTTAAATTTTAGACTTTAATAGTATAACCTTATATGCTTGTACTACTCCAGTTTTCAAGGTCATCCAAATCTTCCTGTGACAATTTTTAGTTCTCCTTCTATTGACCTAACCAGTGTCTTTAGCAAATTTCATTACCACTGCCTTACCTTCTGTACTCTAGTCGTTAATGGATTGTTTTTAAGTTACTGCTGATCATTGCTCATGCATATTTGCACATCCTGCTTCCCAGGAACCAATCTCTGTAGATTTACATTTCAAAATGTAATCACCTGTCTGCATGGCTGTTCAATATAGACTTGCAAACCACAGTGCTATTGAGAAACTGTACCTGAATATGTTCTTTGATTGCTATAGCTCTTTCACTAGATGTTTGTAATATTAAGAAAAGATGGAGATCACACATTTTCTGTCTGAGAAGCTGCAGTATAATTACTTTGGATATAAAATAGTTCATCATAGTAACCACTACTCATTTTTATGAACAGGTAAGCAGTGGGGTGCTATGATTTCTAATGCTGTGAATAATATTTTTTTGCTATTGTAGATGCTATCAAAAAACCTCACTTTTAATGAAATCTAATTTTGATTAATCAGTCACTTTGTACTGATGTCTTGCATTATACAGTGTGATGCTAGATGCATAAAAAGTCATTTATGAGTACAGAATTCTACTGTAGTTAGAGTTAGCCAGTAAATATGGGAATAAGCAAGGATTTATGTATGGCATCTGAGCTGTATTCTTGGGTCCTGCATTATCCTGTTGAGTGACTTTGGAGCTTCAGTTTTAGTTTCTCTGAATTCAACTGACATGTAATTTCAACCAGTAAAGTCTTTGGAGAAGAGCTACTTTTGTTTGCACACTGCTTAGTACAATGATGACTAGCTAGAATTAATGGGAGCTGCTTGTTCCCCCCCAAAAAAAAAGAAAAAAAAAACACTAAAGAAACCATAAGAATATGTTCTTTTTTTTTTCATTTTCATTCTGCCCTTTTTTGTTTTTTTCTCCTCTGTGCAGTTTTCGCAAGTCAGTGTTATCATACCACTCTGAAATAGTAATATCTGCCTCTTATCTTCACTCCTAAACCATGGATTTGATTTCACATTACTCTTAAAAATTTGTTACTTGTTTATTGTTAAAAATTTTAAATCATCTCCTGCTCAGAGTGGCAGTACCTTTACTGACTGTCACTTTTACTATATCTTACAACATTTGTCCTCTTTCCAGAATTTTTATTTCTAATTTTACTTTGTCAGAATTTGTCAGACTGTGGTATGCTTTCTCTACATAAGTTTTCATATCATCTTGTGTTTTTGTCTCAGTAAGTGTAATTTATAACTCTGCAAGTGAAGTGGCAGCATAGACAGAACTGAAAAGAAATATTACATCTCTATGTTTCATCAATATTAACCCAATATATTTCAATGCATGCTTTGTCTTCACCAATCCAACTGTGACTGCTAAATATGAATAATGACAGTCAAACCACAAGCAATCTCTATTTGTTGTATTATCTACCTATCTGTCTATTCATCCATCACCCCAGTATCCAATCACTTCCATAAAAATGAATAGTGATATATGTTGTGAATTTAATGCAGCCTTTGGCATATCTCCTATTTCAGGCTCAGCAGTGTGCTGGGGTAGAGACCTTTTATTCTTGGTATTTGCTGTGGTTTATGGTTTACGAAGGATGCCACTTTTGAACTACCCCTCATTCATCAGCCTCATTGGCTACCCTTAACTCCCATGCATGACTAATATTCCTTATATATATGTTTGACTTTTTACAAAGTGTGACGCTGTGTTTTTCCTCAACAGCTTTCATTCCGTTTAGCTTTTGGTATTTTATCTGCTCTGCTGTGTTCAGCTACTTTTCCTGTAAATAGTAATTGCTAAATTTAAAATGTCTTCCTCTGATCTCTCTTTTTTTTTCAGTCTCTTAGATGACTCCACGTTCTGATCCTATATTCCATGAAGTCTCACCATCATTCAACTCAATTTTGCAAAAAAAAAAAAAAATCTTGTGTTTTTCTGCCTTTTTTTTAAAATCATTCTTCCATTATGGTCATCCTCTCTATGTCCTCTTTGGTGATGTCATTCTCTTCTTTGTTTATACCCAAAGTTATTATTAAATCTTTGTACTCTAAATCATTGCATTTTCTTGTTGGTAGTACTTAAAAAAATGAAACTGAGCATTGTTTTGCACAACATAGCTGTAGAAATGTATGCTCTCTTCTGCTGGAAGAAGCAGAAGTACTCTTGCTGCTTTCTACTGCTTCATATGTTATTTCTCTAATAAAGACTATCACAGTGTTGCCTTTTGCAGCTATAAGAGAAGCAGCATGCACCTTTCCTTAAAAAATATCTTTTACAGAATTGGCTGCTTCATAAATGAGCATTATTGATGACATTCCCCAGAATGATGCATCTAGCAGATGTTGAACCAATGAACTAAAATGAATTAATGTCCATACATTTTGTCATTCTCCATTTCCCTATTTGTCTATACTGTTGGACCCATTCCTTTTTTTCTTTGCCAATGAAATAAAAACAGGATTTCTCCTTCAGATTTTATACACTTAACTGAGACGCACAACTTAGTAGTTTGTTTTCAGTAGATCTCTATTGTCAGAGGAGAGATACAGACAATTCTAGAGCTAGACCTAGACCAAGTAAGATCAAAATGTATGTCTCTGCTGACTACATATTAAGATTGTGCTGCAACCTGAAAAGAAACAATTCAAAACCATACCAATAACATTACAACAGCAATGTAGTTAGATAGATATTAATAATAATGAGTTGAAAAACTGCTATATACCTATAAACATGCTTTTAAACACCACTGTTGTTCAGTGTGAGCTGCTGATGACCAGGTAAGTATGTAAAAGTGAACAATGACAATACTGTAGCTGGAGTCTCTGAGAGTTCAAGGCAGAGGCTTTGAAAGTGCAGAAACGTGGCTGCAGTGTGAAGCATACAAATAGCCAGTTACTAATATAAAATTGTGCAACAACCTAACGTAGATGCTTATAATTCATAGCATAGGTGGAAGTGCCTTTGAAGTCTATATAGGAATACAACAGGAAGAACTGATTCTGCCATACTTCAGAACTGGGTATTGCAGAGCTGATCATATTGTGCACTGTATTGCTACATATTTAAGTATTGTCTTATTGTCATTAAAGGAAATTGTATTTAGTACCTAGTCTAAGCTTTTGCTGACTGTGATTGGTCTGGTTACCTATATTTGAGGGCTGGCTATTAAACCTAGACACAACACTTGAGTCAACTAGACTCCAAACTCTGGAGGGATTCTACCTTCTTCAACCCAAGTATAAGCATCTGGGGATTTGTACACTTGCCGTTGTCTTTTCTCATTATACCAAAAATATTAATACATTTATCCTCATTACCTTCTGAGTAATGTTGTCTTCATGGAGCAACAGATGGACACTTCATTCTGTTATAACTGGGTTCCATTTTACATCTATTTTGTTGTGATGTAAACAATTACAGTGCATAAAAAGTGCAAAAATGGAAAAGAAAGATTTATAGAATTGCCAAAACCTTAATAAAACTTCTCATAACTGAAGGGGAGATCAGTGGAGAGAACCTGACTTGCTAATGCTATTGTTCTAGGTCTCTTGTAACAAAGTAGCTTTCTGTAATTTAGTATAGTTCAGGTGAAAAGATAACCATTTCCTCACTGCAGGATTCTGAGGACTTACAGTAGCTTATATTTGAGATCCCACACTTTTCACTGAAATTTAGAATTGAAATGAAGATTTACTTGCAATTGATTTTTTTAGTAGGTTACATCGAATATCAAAAATTACAAATGTTTATAATTTAGGTTTGCAGCATGAGGTTACAAACCCTTTATGACCACACTACACTATGAGATACAGATGCACCACCTGTAACACCATTATCCAGACTGCTCGTTTTGTAACTGTTAACAAGTACTGATTTTATGTTTTCTAACATACCCTGACACTGATACTGACCAGGTTAGGACAAATAATTTGTAAATAATAATAGAAGATAATGATTTATGATTACACTTGAAAAGTCAATTTTGTTTTTACCTTCTATGCAATTATTATTATATCTTTCAGCACTTTACAGATGCTGTTATTTTCCAAAATCTAGGTGTAGTGTGTGTACGCACAAATCAAGGTTTCTCGAAGAAGATCTGTTTTCCAGACAATCATTTTAATAAATGTTAATCGCGATATGATGTCCCTTAAAATATAATCTTTAAAAGTATTTAGATATTAACCATAGTCTCCCACTTCTTCCTTTTAAGAACTCATGATAATATGTTATATAGTTTGTGCTTTATCAGCTCGTGCCTCTTAAATCACATGAATAAGACTATTTACAATAAGCTGCTGAAAAATATCATTTAAATATGTAGTTCAGTCCAAAGCACATCATTAATGTCAAATGCTCTTTCAGCACAGTGAATTTATTTTCAAAGTAGGAAAAGATACCTATACTATCAGGATGAAAAAGAAGATACAAGAAAAATGGCACAAGATTTTTCAATGATTTAGAATACAGTGTAAATGTGCCTGGCCATATTAGAAGTATTAAATCTCTTTTATCCCTTTTGTAAAAAAGACAATTGTTATATTAGAATGCACTTGCTAGTGTAATTCATAATGAAATAGCAAGATAGGAAATTAACTGATCAGATGCATAATGTCATAAAGTCATAACTAATGAAACTAAGGTACTGAAATCAATACCAGTTGTTATTTGTGCTGAGATTCTTCAGCCAATTGTCTGACTGTGGCTGAGGGCTTTTGAGAAATGCAGCTTCTTCACAGAGTACTGAATACTGAGTATTGTAAAAGAGGACCTCATTATACAAATCTTCCTATATTACAATATGAAAAATGAACAATGAAATGTTCTGATGAGCAGATGGGTACCATTAGCTCATAGTCAGCTTTGAAACCATAGTGAGGCCTCTGAGAAATTGCCTATTTTCCTCCCTCCCTCCCTTTTTTCCTTCCTTCTCTTCCCTTTCTTACTTCTTCTCCTGCCTTTCTTCCTTCCCTCTCCTCCTTTTCTTCCTTCCCTTCTTCCACTCCCTTCCTCCTTCGCTTTCCTTCTTTCTTTGTCTTTGACTTCTTCTCTTTTCTTTCCCTCCTCCTTCCTCTTCCTCTTTCCCTCTTTACTTTCACTCCTTCTTTCCTTCGTCTGATAGTTTTCAAGACATTTGCAAGGAATTTTACCTCCCAGGCTTATGATGTTTAAACCAAAGTAAGTGGATTCCAGCATGGCATGTGCACACATACCGGCTCATGGAGTCCCATGCCCATTCTTGAGGCACATGCTTTGTCTGCTTTAAAACTAAGGTCACAGGCTATTTGGGAACTCTGCTTAGAGTTCAGGCTGTTGTTCTTCCTTTACAACAAAAATCAGCATAAAGCTATGTCATTGCTAAGCATAAGATTAGTGTGTCCTCATAATGTTTCCTGTTGATAACAGATGCTCTTGGCCTGCATAGTCATGATAATGGCCTCCTGAAATACCAAAAGGATGTTTAGCTGTAACGGCTCTTGTACTGCAAGGACCACAGTCTTGTATCATTTAATCAAGACAGTGCAGTCTTGTGTATCAGTGCAATTCAAGTGTTATTCGAGGACCTGTAGGCATACGACTTCATCATCAACAGGCATACCTTCTTTTGGACTTGTTTTAATTTACATCAGTTGTAAATGAATTTTCAGAAAAGGATAAAACACTTCTTAAATGTTTTTGCTATCAGCATTACCTCATGCTACTCCTTATGTCATTAGCATCTTTAGACAGTTACTCCATCAAATAAAGATGCGAGTCATTTTGGCTAACTTTTTAGCCTTGATACCTGCCAACAATTCCCAAATGTTATATCTCAGTTGGTTCATCTTCCTTCAAAGTAAATTCTCCTGCACATGCAGACACAAGTATTGAGGCTCTTGAATACTGCTTTCATCTCTCTTCTCTCATGGCTTTTGTAGAACTCGCTCTGATTGTGCCTCATAGCGTCCACTATTATCTCCACTGTCACAATATTAGATTTTCTTGCTTAAATAAAAACTAGTGTAGACTCCAGACTCTACAATGTGCAGTTCTTTTTTTTTTTCTTTTTTTTTTTCTCTATTCAGGGCAATTATGTGAAGTACCTGCTGGAAAGCACAGGGAAAAATTCTGTTTCTGTCATCAGCCCCTGCTGCCTCCAAGCCTATTTGGATAGAAACTTATGTTCTTAGACTGATATTCAAAAAGACCAAGGATCAAACATTTAGGAATTGCAATTGGACAACAGTTTTGCTTTTTTTTCTAATATCACTATTTTAAAGAGAAACTGAACTACAATTGCATTCAGATTAAAATGAGCAGAGGGATTTGTAAAGAGAAAATTTTATGAACAGCTGTGTTAAATATTTGAAGAAAATAGTGAGACTGGAAAGTGAGAGAAAAATTACCTTTACTTCTTCCAGAGGCAATAGTAAGAAAGAACCCTCTACCGTGTATTTTAATTCACTAAATAGTCAGTTAAATGACTATGAATAAGATAAGATAAAACAAAACTTGTGGCTTATAACATTTTTCACAAGACTTAGGCCCTATCAAATGAATGGATAACCACAAATAGTTTCCATGTTAATCAGTGTCCTATATTCATTCAGTCATGATGCAATCAATCAATCCTTTTTTTTTTTTTTTTAAGTGCCCTTGTAATGCAGGACTATATCTGTGAAGCCACAGACTTTAGTTTGTAGCAGTAAAAAGGACAGACAAAGCAAGAAGAGACTGATTATGAAAGAGAATACTTCTCTTTATACATAAATATCTAAAGGAAAAGAAACATCAACTTGAAGTAAGTCATCCTAAATAATACTCCTGGTAAAATTAGGTCTGGTGTAAAATATATTTTAACTAAATCCCAAAGAGAAAATTATTTTTCTGTACTTCCTTTTCCTGTTATTATCTATACATAAAAATAAACTATATAATTTTCAACTTTTAACTTTTTCTAGAACCTTACATTTTTGTGAATGGGTAAGTAAAAAGCTCCTTCCATCTAGAGAGAACATTTATTTGTCGTTCTTGAAACTTATGAACATTTAGATGTGTTTAAATCCTCCAAAGCCTCGTTAAACTACATTATAGTGTTGCATAGGAAAAAAAAGATAATTACTACAGTAGTTAGCAACATTTTCGTAAAACGAAGCATTTAGATCATTGCTGTGAAGTCTTGTTTTCTGACAAAGCTGATCTCACAGGAAATATGAGTTTTAAACTCTACTGAAATCTTGTTGTTAACGTATCATTTTAAAACAAGTTAGTGATATAATCTATTGACTGAAACCCATGGCAAAAATCACTGTAGGCCACAAAGTAGTGCATGCAATTACCCTTCTTTTTAATCTCAAAGTTATTATTGCTCTGGCATTTTTCTTTTTTATAGAAATCTTATTCTCCCAACTGTAACATCAGGCATAAAGTTTTAAGACTGCTATGTAAAGGAAGTATGAAAAAAAGTCTATGGCCCTGATGCAGGAAAGCACTAAGAAAAACATGTAATTGGATGTAGTTCCTACACTTAAAGCTATGCATGGGTGTATGCACTCTATAAGGCTCCATTCTTTTCCTGAAGTAAATGCAAGCTTCAGTCAACAACACATAGCTACTGAGAGTCATAGTTTGTGTTGTACTAGTTAGCTAAACAAGGCCAGAGCATGTTTTTTGGCCACAGAGAACAAATGGCACAATACCTTCATTTAAAACAGTATAAAATGAAGCATCTTAAAAATTATCACAGGTTGTGTTTTAATTGCTGATCATGTTTATTTCCATTCCTTGAATTATAACAAAAAAGGGAAAAACAGAAAGTTAGCAAGAGACACATTGCCCAGGGCAGTAAAGAAAATCCTGACCACAATGAAATGAAACGTTGCTCAAGAGTCCAGTGGGATACAGGATATTTCCAAGATTTTGTTCTTCCCTCTGTATAGAGCCAAGAGAAGAATAACTGCAGTCTTCCTTCCCATTCAAGCAGTAAAGACACCTAAGAGAAAAGATGACTTGGGCTTTCTTCATTCCTGTTGTTCAAAGGACAAATGTGTGAACTGTGAGTGTTTTCTATTTCTTTCTGCATCTTTTCACTTGCAAGAGGAATAGCTGTGATATAGTCATGTTTGATATATATTTATCATGGTAAGGATAAACATTCATGTTAGAAGAAGTAGAAGGTAATCAAGCAGGAGCATAATAGCTAAAGACTAGGAAGACATGAAATGACAGCTAAAACCCTCTTCCTTCTCTGGATAAAAAGGTTGCAGGAAAACTCTCTGTAGGAAAGTGAGACTACATAAAACAAACAGAAGGAGATAGTTCTTCATTGCCTGTGTTTCCCTTTCTCTCCAGCTCTGAGTGTTGGATGAACATCCCGGTTGTTTATGGATTTTCGTTTTTACCTTTAACCATTTCAAATTATAATAAAAAATGAGAAGATGCAGATAGAAATGTTGAAAGAAATAGAAAGGGTCGCTTATCTGGCATCAGACAATCATTTCTTAATACAGGTTTTTCAATGCAAAACCAAAACTATACAGATAGTTCTTCAAAGGGAAATGAAAGGTGATTACTTTTGTGATGTACACATCAAGTTTGACTTTTTTAATTGATAAGAAATGTATAGAATTACTGAAGAATTTAGTTTACAAAAAAATTTCTTAAATGCTGGTGAAGTTTCTTCTATGGTAACTCAAAATCTATGTATGCTTTGAATATGTGTATGTTTCCATGTATGCATTGTGCATGAAAGGCAAATTTAATAGATTCAAAAGTGAGGTTTCAGCTTTTCTCCTCAATTATTATATCAGCTAGAGATAAGAAGTGCTCAGGATTTACATTCTTTCTGGGAGAAAAACAGATAACATTAGAATTATGATTTATGACAAGTTTTTTCCCCATAATCACTGGGGAATAAAAAAGGTGAGATGCTTGCACAAAAACTGAAACCTGGGCAGCAGCCATACCTAGTGGTAGCACACGTGGAGGGAGGGCAGAGAATGATTTAAAACACTATTCCTGCCCTTCGTAATCCTGGCTAATCTCAGCTGCTAAGAGTTGCACTGAGTCTCTGCAGGTTTTTCCATGAAGGGAGGCTAGGGTGCAAAACTATTCCTTGAATTTCTGTCAGATAAGCCAGCTATCTCCTGCACACTATTTCAATAGATCTCACAACAGCTCATTGGTCCAACTTTAAACCACATTGCAGAGACAACTTAGCATGCCTGAGCTCCACTTGCCCCATACACCTGCCCCAGCATCTTGTTCAGACAAGAACCGGCACGGCCTTTTGCCACCAGGAGGGGGCAATAACTGGTGGATGGGTACTTGGCAGGGAGCAGCAGGGTCAAGCTGCTCTATAAGGAAAGGTCAGCAAGGAACTGGAAAGGCAGTCAGAATCCGTACCTTACCAGCAAGAACAAATTCCACAGTGCCCAAGCAAGAAGAGGAAAGCAGGTCTGGCAACAGTAGTAACCAGGCTGAGCCAACAGCCCAGGTTGTCAGGCAAGTCTGTAGCAGTGAGGCAGGTGAGAGGTCAAGCCAGAAAGTCAAGTCAATGGGTCAGGATCAGGGTCAGAATAAAGGAGGTACAAGACTGGGCCCAGGCATATTTGTGATATAGGCTGAGCTTAAAAGCAGCTCCCAAGCAAAGGTGAGGGGTGAGGGGGGCAGGTCCCTCCTTCTCACAACTTCTTCCTCACACAGCTCTTCTCACACAGCTCTCTGATTCAAGGCCACACAGTTGTATCACCAGCTGACCCTGAGCCCAGACAGCCAAAACTCTATGTGTGAAGACAGGCCAGACAATATTCTGAGCTGATTTAGTGGTTGAAATGGAGAGAAGGGCACAGATGAGTTCAGAGTGCAGTTTATGGATTTCCCTGACTTCTTCCCCTTCTGCTGCAATGGGTAAAACAATGGCAAATGTTCACCAAGTGCACCAGGTTGAAGGAGGCTTCACTTTCCCCCAGAATGTCTTAGTGAGGCTACACTTTTCATCTTTTTATTTATAACCTCTTCATCTGAGGCTACGTCAAGTATAGGATCTTCCTATTTAACTTATCCCAGTCTTGAGCAAGCTGACCATTTTCAGTTTTTTTCATGACTTTTTTTTTTTTCCCAATATTGAATAATAGATAATATATTTGGATACCCTGGGCAAAATTGGCTCTTTACAATCTATCTAACAACAGATCAGGATCTGTGATTGGGAACTCTGGGATGGCAGAGAGAGCTGGACCCCTAGCTCCTGAAAACTTTGAAGTCTTAGGCTGCATTTGTAGTAAAAAATAAAGTGGTCCAAGGCCTATTAGGACAAGTAGCAAGGCAAGGCATATGTTCTCAAGGTCTCCTGACCGCAGAAAAAAAATGAGCAGCATTTGGAATAGACCTTGGTAATCCCTAAAAGTTGCCCAGACACTGTCCAAAATGAACTATTTGGTCCATGCCAAAACTGTGATGTGGATAGGGTAACAAACTATATGGGTGATTGTATGTCACTGATGGTATCATGGCCCTGCTTAGTTTACTAGTAGAGATATAGTCTTAGACATCTTTAGTTAGGAGTCTGAGACTAGAAGAGGTCTCACAGATTCTGTGATTCTGAAGCAGTCAGAACTGCCCCACATCTCAAGAACTGCAGGTAGAGTTAATCTGATATGACAAATGCTATATATGGTCTGAGGACCTTCCAGTTGACAGGTGATTTCGAAAAATCAAGGGTTTTGACTACATTCAAACAAATGAAAATTCTCATGAACTTGGAACCAAGGACAGAAGCCCATCTACCTAGTATTGATAACTGATATACCTATTTCAGACACGTAATGGAGCAGTCTCTCCAGACTAAAGCCCTATGTTACCTCTGTAGTTTAAGTGATAAGGTAAGTGCCTCTGAGATTATTCAGAAGAGATCCTGTCAGCCTAAGTTAGGCATTTAAACTCAGGGACTGTCATCTGGAGCCTTCAAAAGCCCCTAGCTTTATTATTATTATTATATAAAAAAATCAGATACTTTAAGAGGAATATTTTATTAGGATCTTGCAGGTCTGGGATAGTAGGCACAGGGACTGCTGAGGAGCTGAATAGGGGCCCCTGTTTTATACTTAATATTTAATCTGAGATATCTGTGTAATTCTCACTGAGATGTGAGATATAAAGTTAGGATGGGAAAACTTAAAACCCATTTTTTCCTCACGAATTTAGAAAGTCTGGCAAAGAAAATCAAGTACAGTTGATGGACTTACATCTTTTAGAATCACAATTTGCAACCCATTTCTACCTCAATAATGCATTTAACAATAGCTTAGGATCCTTCTATCAAAATAAATCATAAACATTTCCTGTCCAGCTGCCTAGCTATCCAATTGGGGAGTGTCAAGAGGATGAGGCCAGCCTCTTCTCCGTGGTGCCCAGCAACAGGACAAGAGGCAATGGGCAGAAACTGAACCACAGGAAGTTCTGTCTGAACATGAGGAAAAACTTCTTTCCTGTGAGGGTGACAGAGCATTGGAACAGGTCGCCCAGAGGGGTAGTGGAGTCTCCTTCCCTGGAGATATTCAAAACCCGTCTGGATGTGATCCTGGGCAATATGCTCTAGAGGACCCTGCTTGAGCAGGGGGGAGCTTGAGGGAGGTTGGACTAGATGATCTCCAGAGGTCCCTTCCAACCTAAACCATTCTGTGATTCTGTGATTCCTATCTCTCAGGGCCTGAAAAATCCAACATTGAAACTACATCTTCAGCCTCCTTTTTTAAAAAACTAAACTAAAGCAGCTGTAACTTTAGCTTTAACCACAGTCTTGTGCATCTCTGCCCACCTCCAAATTTACTATTAGATTTGTCCTTCTTGGACATGCTTCAATACCTTATCCTAGTGTAAGATCTGCAGAATCCTTCAGTAAAATTGATCCTTCATCCTGTAGTCTCACCCTAACCTTTAGCTGTATCAATAGTCCATGATCTCACAGCTAGTAATAAACCATAAGATTCACTTACTGTCTGTACTAATATTAAAATTGTTTAGAACTATACTCTGATACTGGCCCCATTGGGACAGAATGTCTACATCCATTATATTAAACTCTATTAGACTCCAAAACAGCCAAAGTTCCTACTGGGAATAGCCCCTGGCTTACTCTCAAATATGCCTAGGATAGTTAGGGAAAGTAAGACTGGACAAGGTTAAAACCATTCTAGCAACCATGATAAAAATTAAATAGTGTGGGTGGTCCAAGTGTCCAAGAATGTTAACTGAATGACAACTCTTAATAAAAATAAATGTAATATAACAATAATATATAATAGCACAATATACCATTTAATAGTAGAACACTCCTTCATACTTTTAGTCTTGTTAACAACAATTACAGCAAGGAAGAATTCAATATTTAATTAAACTGATTAACTAGTGAATCCCTTTACCCTAACATGAATGGCATCTTTTTTGATAAACCAACTCCTAATCAATACCAGGATAGGCCATTCACTTCTGGTGATCTCAGAGCTCTCTCTCTAATATTATCAAGCTTGCAGGACACAGTGCTGAGCTCCCACCTTCAAGTTATTAGTTAATCAAGCCAACCACATAGCAATGCTTATTGCTTGCCTACACAAAATCTAATCAGATTAGCAAAGGAATGGATGCATTATTTGAGGGGAATGGTTTCTGAATATGTCTGGAGGACAGAGGGCTGAAAAACTCCGTGACCGATGAAACGAGCAAACCTGGTAATTGGGTTTTATTCTTTGAGGAAGAGATTATAAGCAGTTCTGCAAAACATAAGTATCTATGGGTAGGGAAGAAAGGAGATGAAAATGAGGTTTGTTACTGGATCACACAATGCTCGTTGTTCTAAGAGGAAAGGTGATGCATAGAGCCATCCACTTTTGTTTTTAATACAAGCAGTGGGTGGGGTCACAAGACCACAGTAAACTCACATCATACTTGTCTTGGGATGAATGAGATACATAAATAGATAACTCAAGTTCATTGCTCAGTTCTGTTGTTCCTGGAGGACTATAACAAATATCCAAACACACTATGACCTAAACTTCTTTATAATCAGCCAACCTTACATTGCTGCCAAACTTCCAGGGACCATCAGTTCACAGAACTATTTAAAGTGGTATTTCTTGTTACTACTGCAGGACTTTAAGACTCTGATATTAAATTAGTTCATTCACCCCTAAACCAATCATTCCTAGTAACAAGCCATTCAAACAGCCTTACTGTTTATAAATTTTCTCCGAGCCCTACTTTCCTGCAGTACTCAGTAATATCTAACTCTTTTGTACTTTCTTTCTAAACTATATTACCAGCCTTTTCCATATGCTTATCTCTTACCAGTCTTCCATGTAATCCTCCACATCTTATAAGTCAGCACTGAACATAGATTTTCATCTCCTTTCCTAGCCAGTTACCCTATACTTTATTTCCTACTAGCCTTTACTTACTGAGAACTTGCCTTTAGACATGAGTCCTGACACAAATCTGTTCTTTCCTAGTTATTCAGGGCTATTATGATCCATTTCCCAGTGACTTACCAACTGTAAGCTATTCAAATGCACCAGTTATCTTATGGTTGGCAAAAAGAGAGTCCCTGGATTCGGGGATAAATCTGACCCTTCTACTCCATACCTGTAACTCTATAACTGCTGTGTCTGTGATTCAGAGATCTCTAGTGATAGGCTAAAGTAAGAAATTCAGTATTTGAGGACAAATTACATCTCATCTGTCATTATTGCCATTTTAAATTTACCTCTCTTGAGGCAGAGATTACAGAAAATCAGTACAAATTATCTTTTGTAATTCTGCATATAAGGGTTTGGGAGATTTTTCTGTATAATGTGATTTACAGCTGGGAAACTTAAAATGAAATTGTAAACCTATAATCCTAAAGATGCTTTTACCTAAAAATACATTTTAGGCTCGTATGGAGAATTTTGTACAACTCTGCACAGAGCATATGAATTCTTATTAAGGGAAACAGTTAATTCATCATTATAATAGATTCTTAGAAAAAAATATTTAAAAATTATATTTTCTTTGCCATTATATCCATCTTTAAAAATTAAACTATGAAATATTCATACTTCTATACGATTGCAAATTAAAATACGAATTATCTCAGTCACACTTGCAGTAATGTCAAACTGTTGAAATATTTATATTTAGACATCTGTACAGGGAGAACACGGAAATGCTATTTAGGAGAAGGAGTTTTATAAAGACTTATGTCCATATTGTGGAAAAAGGTGTAAATGAAAGCTTATTTTCATTTAATGTTCTAGATATTTAAATATATTTATTTATGAAGAAAGAAAGAGTGAAAAAATTTGGTTTTTGTTAATACACTTAGTGACAGTGCCTACATTTCAATATCTAGAAACTTATTATAATTGGGGTAGCATCTAGGATAAGATCAATTATTCAGAGGAAACATAATTTGTTGCTCTGTAAAGGAGTGCTAGGGATGAGTTCAGTTCTAGATTAAAATACTTAAATTCAGGTGGTTATACAGCTACATGGTTAGGTAGAACTATGCATGCATGGGGTTTTTAAACTCTCACTATTTTCAATTGTAAACTAGCCAATACAGGTCAATGGGTCTTAGAGAGTGATTCAGCAGACCCTAAACATGAGCCACTTAGTTAATTAACTCTCTTAGCTCCATTTACTGTATTGACTAGGTATCCACTGAATAGAATAGGAATTGGGACATTTAGTTCATATGCAACTACCTGCAGGTAGGCACTTAAATTTAAGAATCTTAACTTTGTAGATGACTAGCTGAGATACAAACCAATGCTAGCTCCAAGATGACATCAATCACACCACTCTGTATGTCTTATCGGGGTGACCACACTATGGGTTCACAGGCTTAGCCATTCTGCTAAAACTGCTTGTTAATAATGACTGAATAGTATGCTTGAAGAGACTCACTTTTGCGCACTGAGGATCTGAGAATACAAGCTGTTCTCAAAGGATAATCTCTTGCCATCTCTAGTTATTTAATGCAGAGTCCATTGGTGTTACAAACCAGGGAACACACATGAACATTTGATATCATTATATATCAGAGATGGATGTATATGAGACACAAGTTAGGTAACTCCAGCAAATCAGTACTTTATGTTACAAATATCATTATAGAAGGTGTTAATTTTCAAATAAGAATCTTGTTTTTTTTAATAAAAATATTTAAAAAATTGAGTTGCTACTCTCAGATTTGACAGTAACAGCCCTGGACCTCACCTTCTCAAAAAGTGTCTTTATTGCATTCTTCATTCAACTTTGTTCAAAAAACAACTCTTTGATAGCTAGCTCTTTGAGCTAATCTAAATGAAATAATTTTCAACTCCAATGACAAAGCTGTCAATACTAATTTCTATGTTCTTATATAATAATATTTTAACTAGCAAATGAAGCTATGAATAATTTGAATTAAATACTTTGGCATTATTTTGTGTAGCCATTATAAAAAATGACTAATTAAACCTAGGTGCATTTAAAGACCTTTTTCAGACATAGGATAGCATGAGGTCATTGCATACTTTAGCATCCTCACTTAAGTATAAATATTTTATTGTTTGTAACATAATTTGCCTGTTGACACAGAGGACATTATTCTAGTACGTTACGCTACAGATGAACAGTATGAATTCTACAACAGAAGGCATAAGAATTGTACTGGGAAAAAAATACCACATTAATAAATTTTATTCCTTATTAGTGTTGATTCTAAAGGTAAGCAATAATGTTCCAGTGTGTCCCAGTACACTACTTTGAATAAACAGCTGTGCATACAATATAGAAGATACACTGTTGCAGATAAAAACAGAAGGATCGATATCTTGACTGGAACTCAACAGAATCTTATACTATTCGTTAAATACTATTTAGTATTTAAAGGAATCTCACTTATGATGAAGAAAGATGCATTTAATGAGTTTATTGCATGGGTAATTTGTAGTCCTATTGTGGTCTTGTGACCCTAGACCGCAAATGTTGCTTACATGAACATATTCTCAAGGCAGCCTCACAGTGGCTCTGAGCTGCTCTCTCTCCAAAACCTAAATCTATCCTTAAACTGAACCCTAACCCTAACCCTAGGCTTGGTCTCAGCCCTAGCACAAGCACTTGTGAGAATTCCTGGATTAAGAACCTCTCGGGACAATTCTTTTTGCAGCATGGTTCTTCCTTTCACAGCCCATTTGCAACACCACTAAAACTGCAGTTCTAGGCTTTCGCTTTCTCTTGAACCTCATCCTAACCATAATGTTGTTAGATGCAACACATGAGCTGCCAAACTGTTTATTGTGAATATATTCTCACACACTGGACATTATGTTCAACTGTCCTGTAGGCAAACAGTATGCCAAAAAACTTTCCATCTTTGGGTTACTACTTTGATTACTTGTTTATTTGAATCCAAAGGTCATTTTCTCAGAACTATCTTCAAATGATGGAAAGCAGTTAAACGTGGAAAAAAGAGGCAGGGATGTCCTTCTGTAGCATGCAAAAGCTAGTTGCACCCATAATTTTGTAGGAAAAGAAAAAAAAAAAACCCTTTCCTGAAGCAGAATATTTTAGAAAATTATTCATTTGAAAAAAACACTTTAGGAAAAGGGATTTAGTTTCTCCTGAACCACGCTATCTCAGAGTTATTCTGAACAACACAAGTGATCAAATATCTGTCTTCATAGTAAATAACTGCTAAGTGATGATGCGTTCTATGGATGTTAACATATGGTCCAAGTACATCTGGATCTTGGCTTTTAATGAATTTTGAGACAACAATTTAAAAATAATTTTCCTACGTTTTTACTTCAAAATAAAACTGTTATTAAATCACTTCATATACACGAACTTTTTTCATCCATATTTTTAAGTTGAGGTTGGTGCCAATATTGGCAAACATCATGCTTTTGCATAACTGAAGAGAAAAGATCAGCAAAAAACATTTTCTGAATTAAGCCATCTTTTGGTATTCTGCTTTGGATTTCATCAGCTAAACTATTCACTTATCACAGCTCAAGCATACATCCCTGAAGGGTATTATAGCAGTATACTCAAAATCTTACGGCACTCACAAATGTTTGCACATTGCCATCTATTTCAGAGTTATTTTAGAACTGACAGTCTTACTTCTCTTATAATTGGGCAATTTCCATTCCTACTGTAGAATCAAGTATTGTTATTCATCTCATGATCTGTAATCTTCTCCATTTTTTTAAATAATTTATTACAATTCATTTTGTTAAAGGCTTACCAGTTGGCATATTGAATTAGTATGTCAGTGAAATGTACAATTTACTGTCCAAGGTCTTGATTTACATTCAAGCTTGGGAAAGGTTACTGGAATTTGTCCTAACATAACTTTCATAATAATGAAACTTGAGTGCAAGTTAGCTAACTCCTTTACAGAGACCAAAGGATCACTAAGCTACTCAGCAATTGAAGCTATTCTGTTCAGTAATCAAGATTAAATACACGAACCATACATGTCCGGTGTTATCCCAGAATAATTATATTTGTCTATCAGACACTATTATCAGAGATATACTCATTCTACTGAAATTGATTTATTAATCAATGATGGTTTCCTAATAATAAAAGTAAAGAGCATTGTCTGATGTAAGAAGGTTATCAAAACTCACAGGAAGTTTTAAAAAATAGATTATTGAAGTGTGCAATAAAATCATCCCAGGAAAGTACTTTTAAGAAAGCTAAAATCTACTAGATCAGATAAACTAATTCATGTCATTTGGTGTAACTCCAATAGGTTTTTATTATGTACATATCTTTATTATTAGGTAAAGTAGATTAATCTATATCGTGCTTGTATAGTCAGATATAGCTATTTGCATTAGAATTATCTACCAGTCAAGTGATTATTGCCTGGACTGCTTTAGCCTCAATGAAATATGAAAAGCACTGTCATTTATTCTCACCATCTGACTTAAAGGATTTAACTTAACTCTTGAACCCAAAGGCTCCCTAGTAGCTGAAGTGGACTCAGCTCCTCAGATCACTCTCTGGAAATACCATGACCCCTTGAAAACTTAGGGTCCTGATTAAGGTACCCAAATTAAACACAATATGAAAGAGTTGTTGTGAACTCCGTATTTAACTGTCTGAGTTAAAACAAATACTAAAGAAGTGCGTATAGTAGTTAGATCAGGAAACAGGGAGACAGGCTTCCCATTTTTATTTTCATGTCTGGATCATATGTGATTGACAGATGTTGTGGTCTCTGGCATGGAACAGGAATGTAGTCTGGAGAAGAGCTGAGTCTCTTAATCATCAGATCAGTTTCACCTGTCATTAAGTTGCCTCACTCGGTTACACAGAAAATAAGGATAAGTATTATCTGTGGATCATGGTGAAAGTGCAGGAGAATAAAATTTCTATAGAAGACTAGTTTATGACAGAGGTGAAAGAAAACAAGGATACTGAGGAAAACCAAAACTGGGCACGGTATTCTAGATGTGGTCCACTGAGTGCTCAGTAAAGGGGGATGATCCCACTCTACTGGTTATGCTCTTGTTAAAGCTGGTCATGATAGACTTGGTTTGCTGCCAGGGCACACGACTGGCACATGTTCAGCTCACTGCCCACTAGGACCGCTAAGCATGCTCAGCAGAGCTGCCAGTCACTCACCAACCTATACTGTTGACAGGGGTTCTTCCTTCCCCGGTACAGGGCTTCTCGTCTTTGCTGAATTTCATAATGTTTCTGTCGGCCCCTATCTCTAGCCTGTGCAGGTCTTTCTAGGTGGAAGCTCTGCACTCAAGTATATTGACTGTTCCTCCCCAGTTTGCTGACATTTGCAAGCTTTACGGACAAGCATTCCATCACTTCTTCCAAGTAATTCAAAAGACGTTACACAGGATAGGTCCCAGGACAGACCCCTGCAGTAATCTGTTTGTTACTGGCCTCCAGGTAGAGCATGACCCAAGAACCACTATCCTCTGAGCCCAATCATCTAACCAGTTCTTTACCCATCTAGTTGTCCATCCATCTTACCTGTAATGTCCTAACTTGCATACAAGAATATTGTGGGGCACTGTGTCAAAAGCCTTGCTGAAGTTAAAGTAAATGATATCCACTGCATTTTATCATAGAAGTTAATCAGGTTGTTCAGACATTATTTACCCTTGGTAAATTCATGCTGAGTGTTCCAAATCACTTTCTTCTCCTTAATGTGCCAGAAATGTGTTCCAAAAGAACTTACTCCGTGATTTTCTCAGGGACTGAAGTAAAGCTGGTAGGCCTGCAGTTCCCTGGATTGTTCTTTTGTCCTCTTTTGGAGACGGGCACAAATTCTCACATGAATAGGAGTATTCAGTCATAAAAATAATGGCTTGTCTAATGTTCGCTGTTTGTTGTTAAGATATAATAAAGATTTTCTTATAGGAAGCAGTGAAGAAAGGCTTGAGAGATCAGTTAATGAACTAAGCAACTAATACAGACTAAAAAAACATAACTGATATGAATGTATACAACTGTCAGTCCAACAGGGCATTCTGTTATAGTGAATACAATAACCTGAACGAAGTAACCTTTACCTATTCTAATAAAAAAAAGAATGAATACTTGTAAATAATATATAATATTATTATATTTTTATTTATGTCTCAACAATTTACAGTGACGAGAATATTTCATATTTTCATTCAAATCTTGTAAACTGGATACTGCCAGTCTCTTACCTCATTTTAGGAAAAAGTATGCCAAAGTTTATAAAATCTTAAATATCATTTGCGCAATCCTGGCACCAAATGGATCATCAAAAGAAAGGAATGCTTCGAATTTGCTGCCAGCTTCACACAATTAAAATAGCATTCTAGATGCAAGATTAAGAATTATAGAACTCATCTTGACTGAGAATATAATGCAGCTACAGTGGAATAACAACTGAAAAATGTCAGTTTTCATAAACAAGGGTTTTTTTATTATTATTGAAATCACCTTAATACTGGCAGACAGTTTTACACAGGATCACAGGAAGAAATGTAGACTCAAAATAACCACATTCAGTCAGAAAATAATTGCAAAACCATACTGTGTGTTAGCCAATCAACCCTGATGCAAGGAACTCTGACATACTTCCCTGTTACAGTGGGAGCTGAGGTAAATTTTATCAGAGCAGGAAAAAGAGGTAAATTCCTGAGAGTCTACCTCTTCCTCCTGTGGTATTATTCTCAGAGACAAGAAAGGACTCTCCATTTCCTTGTAGGTAGCTAGAAAAGAAACAGGGAGCTAATTCTCACTCACAGTCTCCTTTCCTCAATGTAAATTGATGTTCTTTCCAGATGCCTGGAGACTACACTACAATGATTGCTGCCATACCTCCCTCACCAGAATTGAGTGTATTGAACTATTTTCATGTCACTGTGGGTTCAGGTTCTCTGTATCTGGAAAGGTGTTCTCTCCCCGACCCTGATTATGCTTTTCTCACACAAGCATCTTATCTGTCAAATTAATTGTAGTAAACTGATTAGCTTCTGAGAGGTTTTTTTTTTTTTTTAAATCAAGAGGCACTCCACTAAATCATGAGATTATAGACTCTTGAAATTGTTTCTACCTTATTTCTCTAGCATATCTATTAAGAGAATACAAAAACTATGAATATAGATAGCATAATAATCCTAAACCATCCAGTAATCACTTCTGACACTATTCTTGGAAACTCTGTATTTGAGAACCAGTGAGTTGGAGATTAAAAGTCTTCCATTGTCATATCACTGACAGAAGGCAGATCCTCACAGACGAGATCCAAGTATGAAAAGCCTCTATAATTTCTACAGTTTTGTTAGTCCACATGAATCCTTTAGAATAAAGGACTTCAAGCAAGCCAAATTCAAGAAATCTAACAAACCTGGAAACTGTGCAACAATCATTTAAAATAACTATTTCAGTAAAACAGAAGTTCACACTTACTTGTGCAACCTAGGAAATAAAGGTGTTTCTTACCTGTAAAGCCTTTGTCACATTCACAAAGAAAAGTGTTTGGAGTAACATTGCTGCAGTTACCGTTGAAACATGCATGTGGCTGGCACTGTCCAACTATTTCTGTACAATTTTTACCTGTTTAAAGGAGATAACAGAAAGAGTGTACTTTGTAAATATTTATATTTTTCCATAAATGTCAAATTTATATGTAAAATAAAACATTTTATTAGATATATAGGCCAGTAGATAGGTAGGTAGGTAGATATTTGTGGTAATATTGATCACACCACTGAAAACCACTGAAGCTTTAAAGTAAGGCAAAAATATGCTGGGCTGCTGTAATACTAGCTACTGCATTCAGCCTCATCTGCCATATAGTTACAAATTTGCACATAACTTAAAATCCAGGAATGCTAAAGGTACAGTAGGTATTTATTTCTTTGTGACATGAATGTAGGTTATAGTTTCTTCCAGCGTTAGGAACAAAGACCTATTCTCAGGTAGTGTCAAGTTTGAATTGATTTTTCTTAATATGCAGCTTTGTTGAAATCACTCTTCAAATTATAAACTGCTTATGCTATTACAGCATATGGGTCTAAATACCATATAATTAGGCTTGCCATTTGAGTTGTTGCTATGGTATTATTATTCACATTTTGTCAACTTTTCTACTTTCTAATATATTTTATATTATGGGAGAAACTCTTTCCTCCCTTACACTTGCATAACCACAACCATAATACTTAATGGTTTAATATTCTAGTTCTTCTTGTTTACATACATCTTATTTACTGAACTAATACTGTCAGTACGAAGTGATGGTATAAGCTAACACTGTACCATATAGGCTAGCAGAATATTTCAAGCATTGCTTGACAGAAGCATTAAGCGTGGTCACTGGTTTTCATAGAAGTGCTTATGAATCGTTCCGTCAATTTGAATTAAAGTAGTGCTAAGCCCTTGTTGTTACTGTTTTCAAAGCATCTTACACAGTTACCCCTCAGAGCTCTCAAAGGATTTAAAAAGCATACTGCATCAATGTTTTCTACCATGAATGTTTTCCACAATTTTTACTAAACTCTGAATAATTATGAAAAATACTCTTCATTACACTGACATATTCATATCAGCATAATCTTCTTTTTGCAAATGCATTAGTAAAAAAATTATTATGCCATTTGAAAGTAATCAAAAATAAATTATAGCAAACTTAATGCAATATAACCTTTGTTTCTCTGTTCTGTGAACCTCATTTGTTCCTGACTCATCAGCTGTCTCTCACAGCATGGCATTGCTATTGGGACAGTACAGAACTACAGTTCACACAAGGAACATTGCTAGGATTCTGCTCCACAAATTTAGAAAGAGCTACATCACTTCTTTTTGTGATGTAAATGATTACTTTGGTTACTTTTTAAAGGATTCCTGAACTCCACTGATCTGAATGCAGTAAAAAATATACCCACAACTTCCTTCATCCCCTTCTCTTCCTCTTTGAAATGAAGAACATGGTTAGGTAAGAAGAACATGGTTAGGTAAGAATGTATGTAAAAATTATGTAGTCTCTGGTAGACTGATCCTAAACCCAAATTCAGTTCTCTCAATGGACTTGGGAGAAAAACCTGGTGAGAAGTACTGCAATATTTCCTAGATAGAATTAAGTGAAGTTTTTTATTTGCAAAAAATGTCATTTGGTGGCAACAGTAGGTTTAAAAAATTCCTTTTGAAAGGAACTTTATAAAGCAAAAAATCTGGAAAAGGCTAAGTGTTTTATTTTGCTTGCATTCCTAATTAAGTTTTTGACTTTTCAACTGGATACAAATTCTGATTTTGTAATTTTCTCTAATTTGATTACAAAAGGCTTGAAACTGAAAAAGGAGTTAGCATGGCAGGTCGAATGATATTTTTATTCCAGCCAAACCATTTCCTGTTTTTCAGCATTTTGGTTAGGCAACTATGTTCAGTTGGTCTGACTTGAAACAATTTCTATTATTTGGTGAGAGAGCTTGAACTGCTAAGCAAACAGATAACAAAATCTGTTACTTATGTAAGTACACAAGTACTTGCCTTAAGTACATCTGCTTAAGTTGCTTAAGTGGGAGAGAAGCATGGGGAAAAGTTATTTAGTCTTTCCCCACAATGCATGCATCAACGTAAGTGGGTAGAAACTGTCTTTAAATGGTGGCACAGTCTCCTGCAGGAGGCTACGTGTAAAAGAGACTTAGTGCAGTGTGGTAGTGGCGATGGGCAATCAAGCTACAGAAAAACTTTGCTAATGATGCACTTTTTTACTATACGTTAAAGAATACATATTACCTATGTAATATTTATTCCTAGAAGAAAACAAAATACCTGAAAATTGCGGAGGACAAGTGCATTCATAAGAATCTCCAGGAAGCTGTGATATCGCCTTACAGGAGGCATGGTTGTGGCAAGGTTTAGTGGAGCACATATCAAACTTCTGGCAGAATCTTCCAGAGTACTGTGGGAAACAATGGCAATTATATGCGTTTTCCCAAACATGGCTTAGACATCTTCCATGTCCAGAGCATAACGGTGCATGTGGAGACTGTTGGCAGAACTGCTGCTTCACAGTTACGTTCAGACGAAGGCCCTTGTTGCACAGCAGCGGGCCATTGGGAAGCCGCTCTGCAAAGTAATGAGTTCCAGCACCGAGCCATTTGGGGTCAACTTGGTGCAGCCCTCTGACCTGGCAAACAAAAATCAGCTGCTCTTGAAGAATATCAGTTTTAGGGCAAGTAATAAATTCTTCCCTGGAGACATTTGCCAAATTCTTTCCAAGCAGTTGAAAGGATGGCTCAGAGGAGATGAAGAGGCTGTCACCTAACTGAAGCTGTAAGGGACATATTTGTGGGACAAGGAGATTTTGCTCTTCTGAGATGTTCCCAGTAACACTTTTATCCATATTCCAGCACTCTGTGTAAAAGTCTGAGCAGATGTTTTCCCTTAGTGTCCATTCTATTATGCTGGGTTTTGGTTCCATTCGCCATTCGACAGTCATTTGCCTCTCACATGTTATCTGTCCATTTACAGTGTAGATTTGAAGAAAGCACACTACTAGGAGAACTGTTGATTTTGCACTCATTGTTTCATGTGGTAAATATGAGTCTCTGCTCACAACTGCAGCGTTACTGAAGATAGCTTTAGAACACTTGTTGCCTAAGATTCCTTTGTATTTTCTTTCTTGTTGCATCTTAGAAATTCAAAGAGAGAAAAACATTACTGTTTACACACCAAATACAGTAAAATATCAAAGCCACATTAAAAAATATACAACATAAAAAATATACAACAAAGCAAGGTCTGCGTTTAGTTACACTGATGCAAAACTGGAATAAGTCTGCTTAATTGATCAGCGTTACATCAGCGTAACTGAAGTCAGAATCTATTCCTAATTCTGTTTCTGCTAAAGATTTGATTTGCACTTGGCTGGCAAATGTACTAACATATGAAAAGAGAAAAAACTTAAAATCACCCTTCCACTCTTCCCTCCCATATTTTTGCCTCTGTGTAGAGGTAAAATAAGCTTGATAGAGACTGAAGATAACCAAGGTCAGATAAGACTTCTGTGACAAAACTGAGAAGTAAACCAGAACATCTAAGCCCTAATCATGAATTTTAACCATATATGTTTTTCCTGATAATGACATATCATTAGTTTATGGTGAAAGTAGATATTCTGAAGATGCAGATATATGAATTATGGCTTCAGTAAAGAAAATATGCAAACACACCTTTTCTGTCTCTCTGTCTCCGTCTCTCTCTTCTTTTGCTTCAAAGTATCTTTCACTATTTGAGTCGATGTATTATTGGACTCTACTAGTAGATCTTCGTGCATGTGAACCTGGCCAAATGGCCTTTGTGCAATGGAGTGATCACCTAAATACTATTTAAGCCTTCGAAGAAACTGTGAACTACGACTAACTAGTAGTAATAAAAGCTTACTTTTGCTTAGCAGTTTAATGACTTGTGAGGGGTGAGACATCTAGAGATTGAACCCCAACTCAGTAGTACACTCATGCTACTAGGATAAAGCCTCTTTCCACCACTCCTCCTAAAGCAGGGTAAGCGTGCAGCCAGGCATACAAGAACTATGAGGCCCAGAAAATGAGTGAAAGAGCTTGACTCAGACTTCAGGTTTGGGGTATTAAACTCAGAAGGGGTAGAAAGTAGGTTTTGCTCTCCCTCCTAGAACAGTTTTTGTTTTCATTTAGTTACTGAGTACCAATTCTGCCTTCAAACAGTTGAATATACTAACCACTTAGCTCCATAGCCACGCAAGTATGCTAATTCCTAATTCCTGTCTCTGTCTCTCTCTTTCCACCCTGGGAACTAACTCCCTATAGAGCAAAAGAAAGAATATAGATCTGCAAGAAAATGACTATCCTTGTTACACAACATTCAAAATCTTTCTATTCTGAGACATTCCGTTATCTTCAGAATCACATGATAATCAATGACAGCATTAGATAATGTGCTAGCAAATGTGTATTTTGGATCATATAGAAATTTTTCTTTTAAACTAGCAGTGTTGAACTATTATATCCATTATAGCTGTTATTACCTCTGTGGCTATTATCAGATGTAAAAGTCTATGTTCTATATTATTGAATATTTAGAAATCCCACATTCAGTAACTCATCTTTACACACTTTTTTCATAATGAGATTTTGTCAGGTGTTATTAAAATATATGTTTATAAAAGGTTATCTTTCTTTTTAGATACCTGGAAAAGAAAGCTATGGCATGCTTAATATGGAAGAATCTTTGCCCATCTGTAAAATATTTTGCCTTTCATCCATGCAATGGATATTCATAGTTCTGATATCATATACAGGCTTTATGTTTACTGATAAAGAAGGGTGCTTCCTCATAAAGGTATATTTGTACAGACTAAAACTCCCTCTCTCTCTTTTTTTTTTATAATAAATAATCAGGATCATTATAAATGTTGATACTCCCTGTCCTTTGAAAAATTCATTATCAGTCTTCAGGTAGCTGAAGCAGATTACTGTGGGAGTATAAGAATTTCAACAATAAGAAGCTGAAAACAGCTTATGAAAGTAGCGGGAAACCAAGGGTAGAAATACATGGAAAATAAATATCAAGAGAGAATAAAGATTGGTTTCTTAGTGATAAAAACGGGAGAAAAAATGTTCAATAATGAAGAGCGAGAAAAGTAAACAGGTAAGTATGACGCAGAGTTAGAAGACTAACACACATCACAATAAAAATCAACAAAGAAAATAAAAAGCCACAAGAATATGAATGATAGAACATGACTATGTCATAAATCATGAGACAAAAAGATGTCATGAGATGAAAATTGAAAGTGATTATAAGAATTATCATATTTTAGGTCTGAATTAGGCAAGAAAATTTGCCTACCTATAACCCTATATGCTTCCATATAATTGCTAAAGACTAGGTACTTTTATCTGTTTTGCAACAGCATCGAGAAAAATCCAGGACTAGGACTTGTATGGACACATAGTACGATACTGCGCTTGAAGAGGGAACAACTCTAAACAGAAAAGTTTCAGAAGGCTAAGTGAAAAGAAGCATAATATTCTCCTTTTTACTAATGGAGAACTGAAGCAGAAAGCTTAATGTGTGACCCCCGGGAAGTCATCTAATGGCAAAAATGAATCCCAGGTTATTTTTATTCCAGCTCAATATCTTAATTTCAGGCCACATTTGTATTAACTATAATTTTTATTAATAATAATTATTAAATTTGAATGATAAAAATAAAATTCACTTTAAATGAAATTTGAGAAATACCCACAGAATCTCTCTCTCTCTCAAAAAAAAAAAAAAAGAAGAATCTATTAAAGAAGACAATAAATCAGCTCATGTTGAAGAAGACTGTGTGTGCATGCCAGGGCCCTAAGCATGCTGCCCTCAGTCCCCACACACACTCTGTTTTTTGGTGGCCTGTGCTGAGGGTTGGATGTGCTGTTGGATGATGTGGCTGTGACCTTGGATCAAACTTCTATGAGAAGAGCTGACAGGCAGCTGTGGGGGTCTTTCTGGGGTCTCCCCACTGCACTTGGGAGCTGCATTAAAGCTCAGGCACTCACCTGTGGTCCCTACCTGAGCTATGCTGTAGGTAGACCTGTACCTGCCCTTGCACCTTGCTTATCCAAACCCTGACCATGACTCAAGCACTTGACTTCCTGGTTTGACCTCTGGGCTTGTCTCACCACCAGGGTCACGAAGCTGTTGGCTGACTCGGGGCATGGTCACCAGACCGGCTAAGGGCTGCTTGCGTGGGCATAGTGACATTGCACTGCTTGAGGGTGCAGCCACTGCCCGGCCTGCCTTGCCATCACCCTCCACTCCTGGCTGTCTCCCTTACAGGACAGCCCACTCTTACTTCATCTCTGAAACATTGATTTATGCTCATTTTATATCCCATGCACATTTTAAAACATCAAACATATTACTTAATATGTAAAGTATCCATAATATAGGAAATGCCTCAGATTATATTGCCTGCATAATTTGACTTCCAACCTCTGTGTGCTTTACAGTATGCATTAATTGCTTTGATGACATACCAAGTTGTCCTTTACTCCCTTACCCTTTTAGTCACAGAATGAATAATCCTTAGGAAATGATGCATTATTTATGCTTATCTTCATCCTTCACAAATGATCCTTTCTTTATTAACTATACTCCATCCCAAACTTACCATGTTTGCAGAATTATTAATTTACTAATATGATTTTCTAGAACATTGAACATGCTAGGGAGTTAATTTACCTACACTTCAAAATAAAGACTCATTACTTCTATTTTATAGGTAAGCTATAGCTACAGACAGAAGCAGCAGTGACACAACCAGCATTAAAGATATCAGGGCTTTCTGCTGGCTTATGTTTTCCTAGTGTGCTTGGCGTGGGTCTCCTACGGCTGTGGTCCCTCAAGGTGTCCCTGCCCCAGCCTGGGTCGCCCTCGGTCCCTTGGGGTATATGTAAACCTGTGGCGTGGGGTACCTCCTCTGGAGCATGTCTCAGCCCCACAGCTGAAGAGGGAGGCCCTAAAACATGCCCAAGCAAGGCCCATGTGTCCTATGCAGGGCAAAGCTTTGGCACGTGGCAGTTCCCCACAGCTGGTCACGTCGCCTCAGAGCTCGCTGTGTCTGCTGTGACCAGCATAGGGCAGCTCCTGACCTGCGCCCACTGCAGGCCCCACTACTTCAACCTTGTCACTTGTGCCTATTACACCATATACAGCTCCCATTTACTGTACTTGCAGTTTTATATGCTCAACATGCCTGCCTGCCAGTCTAAAGACAAAGAACCTGCCAAAAAGACAGTCAAAGGAATCACAGAGGCAAAATCTGCATTAGACAAAGTACATGTTTCTTCAAATACCGTTGGTTCTCCTAAAAACAAAATGCCTTTCTTTTTTCCTCTCTTCTTTATTATACTTTTCTATTTAAGGCTGCAATGCTGTCCCCTGACCATGACTGTGATCATGACTGTGACATGCTGAGGTCAGAGAAACCACGAGAACAGGAAATTTGTCAGTAAGGATTACATGTACCTTGTAAATTGGGCAAATAGCTCAACATAGTATGACTAAAGATTAAATTTTTACATAGGATCAGTGACTGGTTCATGGAACAGTAAGTTAGAAAATGCACAGAACAGGTTATTTGATTATTTTATATGACCTGGTTCAGAATTGAAGAGCTGCTTTCTAGCAGAGGCCATAATGTGCTTAGATTCAATATGCTTGTAGGAAGAATAAGAGCCAAAAAAATCCACGGCAGTTGTCCTCAATTTCCAAAAGAGAAACTACTAATGCAGTTACTTTGTTAAAAAGAGGCTTAAAAAGGTCAATAGGGTTAAATCTTCATAGAAAATGTAGAGGCTATCTAAGGACACTGTATTGGAGACAAAGAAAAACTGTGTGCTATTAATCAAGGCTAGAAAATAGACAAAAGGGTGCTGGCATGGCTAAACAGGAGGGTATGAGGAGGAAAGCAAGAAGCATACCTCGGAATCTTCATTCCTCTATAGAAAAATAAAATTAAAAGGTCATAGATTCTGCTAGGTTAAATATAAAAACACAGACTCTTCTAAAAACACCAGAGGGAAGATAAAAAATTTGAAGAGCAAGTAACCCAGCCTCAAAACCAACAATAAATCTCTTGAAACACAGCAGCAGCAGAAAGCCTAGCAGATAGTCTATATGGCCAATAGAGATGCTGGGTACAAAAGGAACATTCAGGAATATAAGTCAGAAAAACTAAATGACATTCTGTTTCTATATACTCTGTGAAAGAGTTTAATGACGTTGCTATAACAGATTCATCAGTATTTGAAGTGCTGATAGAAGACATTTAAAACAAATAGACAAAGCAGACAAAGCTAGCAACAACAGTCAACCAGACTGCATGAAATACCCAGTTCTACAGGAGCTCAAGAATGAAAAAGATGAGCTCATTCTTATATAAAAGCTCTCAAAACTACTGTGGTATGAAATATTGGGGAGTCAAAATGGCTCCTGTAAAGCAAAGTCATGCCTCTAGAGACTTACTAGAATTCTCTACAGATTTATTATAAAAGGAACATATAAAATCACTCTAAAAATGCAAGAGTGAGATTTTATTTTTTTATCACATACTTGCTGCAGGAGTAGAAGTGATATATTTTATATAATTTCAGCGTAATATAAAATGCAAGAACCATCTTCAGAAGAATCAAAACACATTACCCTTTCCTTCTAGTTGAATGTCCTACTATGTTCATTCTTAACAATCAGTGAAACTTGAGTTATTTTCATTTAGTATCATCATTTTTTGAAGGAGGTTTGAAGAACAGACTCATGTGAATCAAGCTTGTCTTCTCCGACGTGATTGAAGAAAATGATAGAAGGATTAAGGAAAGATTCATGAGTGGGGAAGAAAGTTCAAGAGACTGATGAGGAAGGCACAGTAAGGAGCTGGGGGCTTGCAACTCTTGAAGGCTCGTCACTGTGAAGAAATAGAATCAGGCCTCCTGGGTGATGATAGCACTTCCTAAGGGCTGGAGCATGCAGAACTTTATGGCAAATCAGAAAGTCCGTGAGATGACTAGAATAAGGGTGAACACAGTGCAGTGCAGAACAATCATAAATAAACCCTTTTTATGTATTTTCTGTCTTAATTGCTCTGATTTTTTGCTACTATAAAGCTAATTATCCTATACGCTATTCAAATAAAACATGGATTCATTTTTTAGTTTAAAAGCTTTAGGGAGCTTGCAGAGCATGCTGGTAGAAAGTAAATTCATTTATCCAGTTGGTGGAGGAGGACAATACTGTCTTTGGCAATATGTGCGATGCAGCAGTTTTTTCCTATATTCTCTGAAGGACTTACCTTTTCCCAGGATCTTTTTACTATCGTGCTACTGCTACAGTGGCACAGTGAATGACATTCACATTTAGTGAAAACTGCAGTCATAATACAAACTAGAGAAGAAAAAGGCTTATTCAAAAGGTTTTATCCTAGCCAAACCTGAAGAGAATTTCATAATCTGTTGAAAAAATGTCCCACTAATTTCACTCTGCTGAATTTCACAGGTTTGCTGCTATCACTGATGATGCTTAGGGTACTTAAAGGGAAAAAAAAATTGCTAGAAATGTTAGAAATATCAAGAATGGAAATTGCTAAGAACTTAGACTCTTCTGGTCAAATCCTTTTTAATATTCTTTAATCTACCTACTAAACTACCTAAGTCATATTATTTAGTCAACTCCACTGCAGCTGTATTAAAGCAGGGTAAAAGGCAGTGTTTTTAAATGTGTTTTGCTCTTTTGCACACCTCTAGTTGGCAACTCGAGGTATACAAGAGTGAACAAGAAGCCTCAAGTCCTTTAATTTAAGTGCTATAGCACATTCACAGCTTGAGGTCATGAAAATGTCCATTAGTGATGATAAAGAGTATTGACATTCTGTGAAACATGTATGGAGTGGTTACTTCTGTTACTTTTTTTCAAAGAGCTTCCCTTATTAGTGGTATATGAGGAATAAATCAAACTAGATTAAGTTAGAACGGGATATGCATTTCTTTTTCCCATCATCCCGCTACATTTTCTCTCAGTGCTTAAAGTTTGAAAATATTTAATCATACCAGGAAAGCACATGAAAACTTTTTAAAATTGTTATACAACTGGAAAGAGAATTTTCAAGGAGAATGCATGATAAGTATTATGAGCAACTAAAAAATATGTATGGATTCCAAAAGTAAAAGAAAAGTTTAGCTTTATTTATTATATACTGTATTAGGATGTAGATGTGAGATGCAAAGTCACCAGCATTTGTGTTCTGCCACCAACCATTGGGTCTACTGCTCGATTTACTCTGAGGTTTCTGCTTCTCTGCAGAGTTTCTGTGCTAATCTATTTCCACTGCTGTGCTGCTGATTTTATTGTTCAGTTCAGAAACACATTATTTTATTAAATAATACTTAGCACAGCACACTAGATTTGCCTTCTGTTTTCCTTTGTACCTCTTTCACATTGAACATTCAACTTCTGTAAAATATTGTTTGCTACACTTAAAGTAAATAAATTGTGATTCATGGATGAGCTACTACTGCTTTCCTCAGACAAAAAGACTTTCAAGGGTGCTTTTTTTTTTCTTCATTCCTGTTTCTACATATCAAAAAATAAAAATATTACCATCTCATCTAAAAATCCTCACTGGAGAGGTGAAAATGTCCGCTAGTAGTTTTTCCTCTCCTTTTTCTTGTTTCAAGAATTTGCTTGTCCAAAATAATTGCACATTATACACTAATTTCATTTTTTTGAAAAGGAACTTGTATATTCTTGGGGAAACAATGCTTTTCTCTATAGAAGACTGAGTGATGATAAAAACAATCGTAATGTAATTAAATTACATTTACATTACATGCTAATAGCAGCCCATTGTATAATATAGTGGATCACAAAACATGTGAAGTACTTAATGCTTAGCTGACTGGCATATTTACACCAGTTTCAATGAATCCGAATTGGGATCTCAGTGAATGATAAAACTATCAAAAAAATGGACACAGTGCAGTTACGAGCATTGAACTATGCAGACAAAGAGACACTGAATGTTAGCATTTCTCAGTTGAGTAGTTCATTATATCATGAAAAAATTTATAAGTAAAATTATTTATTTGTGTCTAGTAATGCCTGATTTTATAGTAAATTCTGATTCTCAGTGTATTTTCTTCTATTTTATAGATTGCAATGGACTCATTGGTAAAGTTAAATAAATATATTACTTTATTATCAATAAATATTTGCAATATGTTCTTCATTATTCAATGATACTTCAAATCTAATTTAAAAAATCTTGATGCACTGGGATGGATGACTGCAACTTCTGTCTTTAAAAGCTTAAATCTTTAATAAATATGCTCCCAATGCATATCAATAATTATCAAAATTGCTAGACTTACTTGCTTCAAGTAGCATACTATTTTTGCAAATAAAAAAATAATTACAGCGATGTCTCAAACAACTGTCTCAGTTGATCCTGCCTCTATAACTGTTTAATATTTTTTCTTTTCCAATAGGAGACATGGCATGTTTCTACATTTAGCAAGTAGTCACTAAGACAACTCAGACTAAATTAAGATCCACTGCTTCCTGGCTGCCATTTATGTGCATTCCTGGAAATCTTGTTCTTCGGCCTCTTTTAATACCTTCAGTGTGCAAAATCTTTTAATACCTTCAGTGTGCAAAATCTGAATCTATATTAAGGTATCTTTTAATACCTTCAGTGTGCAAAATCTGAATCTATATTAAGGTCATAAGTCTCTGAAGCAGAGAAAATTACTCTTACTGCACTGGACACCCAGCTTCACAAGTTAATTTTAACCTGATTATCACTATAACTGTGTTTCCACTTGCTTGGGTTCTTTGAGTTTTTATAGTAGATATTTATAGGTGTGTCTATGGTAACTTTTTCATTCGGATCAGAATTGTACTTCTGAAGCAGACTCTGAATCATCCCTTCTTAGTGTGCTCTGGTTCTCATCACCCAGCAATCTCAGAACAAGTGAATTTTCAGATGAAACAAACCTCAAAGAAACACTTTAAGAATATACTTAATGCACTCCAACCACTAACGGATGATCAACCTATGGATATAGAGCCAATCTGTAGTAACACCCCCAAAAGACTGGTATCACGTAGTCATCATCAACTGCTTTACTTTAAAGATCCTCTTATGGCTCCACACTGCTTGCAAACGTAGACATAACTAAATGTGAACTAAAACGGAACAAATTTCCTAAATAATTTAAAGAGTTAAATTCTGCTGCATTCAGGAGAATTCCTCCTCAATCAGAGTTAAATGAATTATGCCAATCATGTAAATTAATCTGAATGAAAACTAGCATAAATCTTAAAAGGAAATTTATCTTTGCCAACTCCAGCTAATTTAGGTCCAGTGAATTGGCCTCAGCACCTTGTTAGAGGAAGCATTAGCCTACCTTCTTCATTCGTATGCAACCATACTAACCACGGATTGCTTTTTGCCAAGAGTTTATTTAACTGTAGGATAAAAAGGAAGAAGGGGATCACTGGAGACTTCTGGATACCCTACTTAACTTAAAAATACATCAGCATAGGAGTTAGTATAGGTGAAACAAGCAGATGCTAAAAGAAGGCTCAGTTCTCTTTTGAATTTGTATCAAGTATTCAGACAGAGAGACACAGGACTATGGTTTTATTTTTGTCTTTTTTGCAACTTTTTTTTTAAAGAAATGCTAAGCTGCTTTTTTTCACAATAAAATAGATCCTTATTCTACTTAAATTTAAAAAATGAAATTAAAAATGCTTGAGTTATTAGCAATATTTATGAAATAAACAGTATTCTTTAGGAGCTAGATAAGTATTAAATACTGTAATAAATATAAGATATAGTGGCTCTTTCTATAGCAATTTTTACAGTATCAAGACTGGTAGCGGGAACAAGACATTGATCTTCTAAACTTAAATTGCTAGACTGGTTCTTGGAACTGTTCGGACTATTACCAACTATTACTCTACCAGACAATTCTCACACACAGTTTGTGAGTGACCCCTGGCCAAGGACCATTCCCAATAGGCAGTCAGGCTGCAGAAACCGCTTTTGGCAGCTAAGAATGAGTGATAGTTTGAATAGGTCAGATGAACACATTAGGCCTCAGGACCAGAAAACACACCTTGGCACTGTTCAGTTACTAGAATAATGCTTTCACATCTTCAGTGTAGGATATCATTATACAGTTTCAGAGGGCTGGGAGGTACAAGACAAAAGGTAATGTCTATGTCCACCTGGAAAAATAAAATAATTGTCTAGAGTATTTGACCTAGATATATGTCCAGAACATAGGCTCAGAGTATAAGACTAGTGTTTTACTAGTATTTTGCAATAGAAGTTTCGTATAAAAGCAAAGCAATTAGACCTGTGCATAACGATGATACATTTCATTTGTACGAGTCAATAGGTTAAAGGGTCTTAATGATAACTACCAGTTAACAGTAGTGACCTGTTTTATTTCATACTTATACATTATAAATTATAAATTGAGATTTGCCTTATAAACACTCCATAACTGCCAAACATGCACAAACAGCACATGCAATATCTAATCACAGTTAAATATTTAGGTTAACATAATGATGAAATCTCATTCCAAATATTATATTTGCACATAAGGAATATACATCCACTACCAGAAACTATACCTATAATGGATATTCATAATAGGTCTTTTTTGAAAACTCCTATTAGCAATAACAGAAGCTTCTGTTTTACGATAGAATTTAAAAAGGTATTCCCCTTAAAATGTTAAGATTTAATATATTTGCTACCATATGTACAACAACATGTCTAGGTACCACGAAAAAATAAATAGCTGGCTTATCTTTGCTATGATTTTGCAAATTAATACTTTACAACAAGGTCACTATGAATTAAATTACTTTCCCACTACTTCTCGTAATACATTCCATCTAGACTGTCTCGAACGGCTTGTTTCTAATGATAGGGAGTTTAGTTTAGGTGTTTTATCCAACTTTTCAGCATCATTCTTGATAGAATAAAAAGAATGGTAATTAATGCCACCTGTGAAGGCATTACCTGTTACATCTGTGGTGTAACATTTTCTCTGTTTTTAGTTGCCTCCATCATAATTCTCGTATGAATTCACAGAATAAAGAATGTAGGGCTTTTAGTTTTCAGGGACAAGAAAGAAAAAGTAGATAGCTCACAGTTCTCACCATATTTCATTTGAAAAACCTGAGTAAACAGCCTGATGATGAAATCCTCCTAGGTCTTTTGAAGTCACTCTGAAGATCTACCAAGCCTTTACAAATCACTGTTAATAAATTCAGTTGTATCCCAGCTAAACTGTAGCAGGTACACAGAGGATATCTTTCTTAAGCACAGTACAGCAAAATAAGGTATTTTTCAAAGCCAAACCCTTTACTAGTCAAGATGAGAAAATAGAATTTTAACACAGATTTCAAAGAAGGTACGACATAGATTGCACTAGAGAATTTCAGTCTCGTTGTTGAAATGATATGAAGAGCTGATAAGAATAACATTACAAATAAACCTGCAGTTCTCTGAAACTCAGCTGAAATGCACACAGATGCTTGTTACTCAGGGAATAATCAAGACTCTACCAATAATCCTAAACCGCAGGTTTTAGCTGAAGGTGGAAAAAAAACGTGGATAGCAAATTCCACGTGCATTATTCTCTAGATCCTCATCACAAATAACGATCGTGATAAGTTATCTTTTGTTGACATAAAAGCCAGTTACTTCCTGGAACGCTGTTCAAACTCCGTGGTTGTGAGGAAACAGACCAACCAAAGTGATAAGTTACCTTGTCACTTGTTTCAATTGCAGAAACACACTGTCTAACAGAAAAGGACAAAAAGGTCTTGAGAGATTCTGATGAGACTGCGCTTGAATTTAATTGCCGAAAAAGATCAATTTTAGACCTCAGGCTGCTTTTATGCAAACAGTGATTTTAACAGTCAGGGCAACAGCACTTCTTGGCTCAGAGGAAGACGGTTACCGATGCATCAAAATTGATTTGCATTGTTTTCAGAACTTTATTTTCCCTTTCTTAAAACAACGTTGCTCAATTGGTAGATTTTGGGTGGGTAAAATGCATATATTTTGCTCAGTTCAACATCATGGTCTCAGAAAAGTAATCTTTCTCACATACCCGTGAGAGATTTCTCACTACTCTCCTAATCATTCATGAAAGAGGTGCCATGTGCCTCAGTAGCTTCAGCTCTGAAGGAAACGTGCAGAATGCAGTTGGTACAGCAAAGCAGAAACTGGGTCAGTACTTCCTGCTGAGAGCACTTAATTTTTCCCAACAGGCCTTGGCAAAATGCGGCAGATCTCAGGAAAAGGAAAAAAAAAAAACCCTTATAAAAACCCTTTGCATCAGCAAAGGAGAAAATTTTGAAGTCTCTCCAGCATATTTAAACCTAGAAACTGATTGATGGGTGCTGAGTCCAAGTCACTCACAACTTTGAAATAGATATAGTCATCTTTATCTGATTATTTTGTTCAGAAGGAACTGAAATGTTTTTGAATTTCTAGGAGTATTAGAACAATATGCATATAAACTAGAGCTGATTAGAGGAGAAGAGAAGGATTTTGTAAATAGCATTACCCCTGCCCACTGTGTCCCTGAAGGGTATGCCCTTTCCAGTGGTCCAGCAACTTTCAGAGGTGTTTGGGATGAAAGAACTCTGCACTATTCTCTCTAGGTACATAAAAAAATGACTTTATTTCCTATGATCTCTTCCTTGTTCTTTCTGTGGTCTCCTAGACTCCATTCAAACTGGACAGTCCCTGCCAAGACGTGCTTCAACTGTTCCTAGTCAGCTGAAATCAGGGACAGGGAATATATATCACTCTTCTCTGCTGGCAGCCCCTCTTGTTTTAACATATACTATAAAATACAGCAAAATGCAAACAAAGAAATAAAATTGGTACCATCTGTCATAGATACCACAGAGACAGACATACCACAAGTAGAAACCTATAAAATGAATTGCTCGCGTTGAGAACTAAGCCAGAAGTTCTGAAACGGAAGGATATATTCAGATAACAATCATTAAAATAAATGTTTAATCTGAACTAAAACAAATACACTCCATCAGTAAAGAACTAAAGACCGAGATTCTGGTTTACCTGGATTTTTTTTTTTTATTCTTATTTTGGAATTAGTAATTTTAGGCAACATTTGAAAAGGAGATACTGGAAACATTTACTCAAATTTTATTTTTTTTAGCCTAGTTTACACATATTATCTATCTTAGCTATATTTTAACATTTACAACCCTGTCTAACATACAGTAAATTCAGAATATTATATAAACTATTACATAAATAAAATTCTAAAATAAATTCAACATACTCAACATACATTTTCAGAAAATTATATTACTGCATTTTAGAAACTTTATAATATTTTTAATTCATAGAAGTTTATTTTCTAAAGGAATATATGTACATTCTTTCCTAAAGGAATGTACATATATTAAGAAAAATGTAGCCATCTTAGGAAATATTATTTGGCTATTCATGTTTTTTTTTCACAAATATTACACGAAAAAGGAATTAGTTGAAGACGTATTGATGAACTATTCAAGGAATTCACTTCACATAACTGAAATCTACAATCTGTTTCATTCTCACTTTTGGTTGTTGTAAGTTCTCTAGCACTTTGTCAGCTTGCTTTGTATACAAGCGTTCTCAGACAAAAAGCTCAAAGTTCTTAGACAAAAAGCTCAAGTTCAAAACATTTAATTTATTAACTTGCAAAATACATTCCAATACATGAGCTATAGTTGGAGCTATAGTTGCATTTGACACATTTGCAATTACTTGTATTTGATGTGTAATTTAATTCACGATCTTAAATCTTACATTAGTATTACTTCTACTTTTCCATCTTGGAAATTCAATCACCACAGACTGTTTTTGCTTGTAAGGGTCTTTTATCAGAATTAACCATCTCTACCTCTTAAAATCCACTCATCTGAACAGCATATCTAATCTGTTCTCTAGCAAAACCTACTAACTTTGCAAGTTTTGGGCAAAATAAAGCTACATTTCTGCATTATAGAAATAATGCAAATAACTAGCTATATTTATACTTCTAAATTGTATAAAATGTCACATTGCACTGTTTCTAGTATAGGCAATAAATAAATAGTTGGCTATTATTAATTATGTTTTGGTAGCCTAGTATATTGTGTTACATGGAAGATTCACATGGAAAAAATTCTGAAATAATCTAAAATTCCTAATAGTCATATAATTTATGAGAGTCATATAATAAAATAGTCATATAATTTAAGAGAGACATGGCACTACTGGAGAGAGTCCAGCGGAGGGCTGCAAAGATGATGAGGGGACTGGAGCATCTCTCCTCTGAAGAAAGGCTGAGAGAGCTGGGCCTGTTCAGCCTGGAGAAGAGAAGACTGAGAGGGGATCTCATCAGCATGTACAAGTATCTGAGGGGGGGGGGGAGGTCAAGAGGATGAGACCAGACTCTTCTCCATGGTGCCAAGTGACAGGACAAGAGGCAACGGGCACAAGCTGAACCACAGGAAGTTCTGTCTGAACATGAGGAAAAACTTCTTTGCTGTGAGGGTGCCAGAGCATTGGAACAGGTTGCCCAGAGGGGTAGTGGAGCCTCCTTCCCTGGAGATATTCAAAAGCTGTCTGGAGGCGATCCTGGGCAATATGCTCTAGAGGACCCTGCTGGAGCAGGGAGGTTGGACTAGATGATCTCCGGAGGTCCCTTCCAACCTAAACCATTCTGTGATTCTGTGATCCTCTGGATCTCTGTGCTCTTGTTTGGTTCCCTATCTTCATGGGCTTCAAGAAAAGTAGAACGATGAACAGATAGGTTAACAGACACTGCTGGCACTTAAAGCTTAACTGTAAAAGCAGTGTTCTGCAATCCTCTGAACTCTGAAGTCCCTTAGAGTTTAATTCAGAGCCTAAAAATTGTCCAATTATAATTAATAAATCATAAACTAATCTCTCTGCTGCTCTCACAAGACTCTGATTAAGACTGGAAGATGAAAAGACATAGCTAGGGTTACTACATTTAAAATATTCAAAAGCAGTGGATACAAGCCCTCAGTTGTCTTAGCTGTCATGGTTTCACTGACTATATGAAGCTGCAACAATTATTTCTTTAAACAATTGACTCCTTATGTCTCCATGGTACACATTATCACTATAGGCTTTCTTACAGTCAAGATATGGGTATGATCTGACTACGTTCTGACAGAATCTGAACCAGAAGCTGTATATTAATTTTATCATGATGGGTTTGGGCAGGCTTGGTTACATATCTTTCAGGTAGGAGATGACTTATGACTGGCCAGCTTGGAGCATGAACAGAGAAAGTTCAGCTCCTCAGATCTGACTGCAGAAGTCTAGCTAGAAGGCTAGAGAATGCTGTGTTGCAAATACTTGACCAGCAGAGTTACAAACAACTCTTTCCAATTTATAAATGGCTCATATGAATCTTAATAAATTATGAACAGAAGTTACAGAGTAATGTTCAAGGCAGGTTCAGTGGGTATTATCAAATGTTAAATGAACATCAATAGAAAGGTCACAGATAATTATAGGCCATGGATATAAGCAAGCTAGTTAATGGCCTCAAGAATAAGGAACAGTATGTTAACATTCATATTAATTATTAGTCCTTATGCATGAATGGAAAAACTGTAAAAAGTATGCCTATTTGATCATAATGTTTCCCTCTCATATACTGTAATTCTCATTATTTTCAAAAAAGCTGACAGTACTGGTCAAAAGGAATGTCTTCATAATGAAGGCAGCTTAACTGAAAAGGTTCTGCCCAGGGACATCACTTAACATAATTTAAATTCAGAATTTTTATTGTGCTCTGTCTTCTTAAAGAGCACACTTAAAGAGCAATCATTCACTAAAATACTTAAAAACAAATAAATTAAAATTTTAATTTAGGACAGTAAAACATACTTGAGGTGTAACTATAGTATTGTAGGAAGGTGTGCATTCACTATCTTTTCATGCTTACATTTTTGTCTGTGTTTTATTCTAACTTACTGTGTGACACCTATTGTGTCTGCTACTATCTATTTTTATTAATGTCAAATCATTAAATACTTCTGTCAGTACCCTGCAAACTTCTCTTTTGTCAATGCATTACTACATTTGTCATTGGGTTCTAACTACCTCCACAGTCAATGTGAAGCTGAGTTAAATGAGAATTGTATTTCTACATTTTTTTTAATATTGCAAAATATTTTTAACCAAAGTTTTTGAATTACAATTTTTGTTCTTTCTAATTGAATTATTATTTGCCACAGACTCCCGTTTTTTTCTTGCTTACTGCATATTTGAGTACAGAAACATTTTGTATGGTTTCGCAAAGTCTCATTTGACAAGATTAACTGTACTTTGCAATGGCACAATATAGTATCTCTGTACAGTGGACAACATCTCTCTCTCTGAGAAGTAAATAAACCATCTTTACTCTGGTAATTATTGCACTTCCACCCTCCCTATCTTTTTTTCCTTTCCTCCATTTCAGCAATGTACACATACTTTTAAAAAGTCTTACGTAGGTTTATAAAAGATTTTCAAACCCGATTTTTTCTTTCTTTTCTAGACGGTTGTACTTGCCCATCTTTTCGAATCCAAATGAATAAATAGATAAATAAGATTGCAAGAAAGTAGCCCCAGTATGATACTTTCAAATGCTGGTCAGATTTTCAAAAACATACTTGCCTACTCTAAGTTTTCTATAGATAAAAGCTTACCTATAAATTTCAAAGCTATTAATTAGCTTTGAGTCATTCTATTGTTCCCACATATAAATTGTGTCTCAACTTTTCCTTAAAGTATCATTCCCAGGTGTAACATGCAGCCTGGCATCCACTGAGCACATTAACTAACCTACACGGCTTCTCTAAAATAAAGTTTTGATAACTGTATGTGTAGGCATATGCTGCATTTGAAAATAAACTAAAATGTATAGTAGTTAGTTTAAATTGACTATTTAATGATCTAAAAAACGAATTATCATGTTATTTTTTTCGTTTGAACATACTGCAGAGATATATTACTACATCGTCATATCAAACCAAACATTTGACTCAATTTAACTTCTGATTACTGGCTTCTAAGAGTATTGAACTGGGTTATGTTAATGAAAATTTACATTGCAAGAATACAAATGTATAGAATTTTGACTTCTGATGATTAAAATTTTATATTTTTCCTAAAAATAGTCTTCTTTATAAATGGTATAGACAACTGACTCTACAATGTTACTAGGAAAAAAACAGCGGAAATTTTTATTTCTCTCTAATAAATGCATAAAATAATTTTAGAAGACTAACTGGCAATTAAAAAATTTAAAAGGTGACAGAAAAAAGATAAAGATAACTGCATACAAATGTGCTGCTAGCTACCCACTGGACAAAATATTTTAAAATGGTAATAATTCCTCATGAAATAGTTAGGTTTAACATCTCTTCCATTAGTTGACAATAGTCATTCCCACAGAAAAGGCCAAGATATTATACTCTAATGCAATCCTACTCTTTTATTTTCAATATGATGAAGGCAGTCAAACATAAAATTATTACCTATTTTAAAATTCTTCTTTATTTCCTTGTAGCACAGATACTGCATAAACACAATCACAATAGCTACTTGTAGTCACTTGCTTCCTTTTAGAACCATATTCCTCCTGCATTTGAGTTTAAAATAAAATGCTAAGAGTTAACAACTTGGTATATAGCTATTAACACTCTGCAGAGATACACCTATGATACACTATGTGTTCCAACATTTGGTATAGAGGACAGCAAGTGAACCCTAGGTGAATTGAAACACTTTCAAACTAAGCACAGAAAATTGGAATGCAGGAGATTTTGGCATGGGAAGGAGAAAGCTGTGAAGTTTGATATTAAACAGGGAAAAGAAAAAAGGAGTAAAAAAAATCTTACCTTTTAAATAAAATATGAAAAAATCCTGCTCAACATATCTAATATTCCAAAAGTAAAATCATTGATATTTTTAGTTATGCCAATAAAAATATATGCTATATATAATCTAGAAAAATATCACATATTTAAAACAAATAATGCTACATCTATAAATAATAAAGAGTACCCAGTTCATTGGCAGCATGTAGGACCATTTGTTCCTTGGCCAGATATCCTATGCCCAAATCTAGTATCAGCAGTGTATGTCTCTGGTCATCACAGTATGATATAATTCATGAACACATAACTGGAAAAACAGAGAAAGATGAAGAATTATGTTCTGTTTCAAAACTGCCTATTCTGGCTTTTCCTCCTACGGTAGAAAGTATAATCTTTAAGATATAAGCCTTCCTTCCATCATTCCCATAAGTGTGTGGAGGAGTGCTAACGATGTCTCATACATACAAGAGACCACTCTAAAAGATGAGTTTACAGATGTAAGTTATAGGGTTTAAGAAAATGAGATTTGATCATTCAAGCATTTCAGGTAGTAATCATGAGAACAGTTAATGAACTTGAAAAAAGATGCAAACTCTCCTGAGACAATCTTCTGGGAGGTAATGATACATATTTGTAGAAGTAATTTAGATAAGACAGGAAAAAAAGTCAATGAAACTAATTACCAAAAGTGTCACTACACGTTGCTTTATTATAAATACAAAAATCTATTTCTTAAATTAAAAGAACAGTATGTTACTTTCTAGTCTAAACAAAATATGCATATTACCCCTCCTTGTCCAAGTAAACAAACACTAAAGGACGTTAGTTATTTTTGTGAATAGACAACTAATTTTAAAGCATTGTGCTTTCAGAACCATATTGAGTGCTCATGTAATCCTGACACATTGGCAAGATTTCTGTGAATGTCTGAAAATGTCAAGAATTTTAAAAGAGTTAAAATGCCTGTTTATCAGAATTCTGTTAGCCTCATTTTTAGAAATAGAAGTCACATGCTCCAGAAGTATAATCTATGTAATGTTACTTGCACAATCAAATGCATTGTTAAAAGTGACACCCAATGTAAACAATAGTGTTCAAGATCCATAATTTCAGTCACGTTATATAGGAAATAGCACAGTACAGCAGGACGCCACTGGGTGAAAATTTAAAATCCACTGTAACAAGATTTTCTTGTGATTTTCAGAGAATAAGAAAATTAGAGAGGTAAGAGCCAACATTGATTCCCATTATTTTAGTTTTATTTTTGTATATAGGTCCTTTCATCTCAACTATTCTTTATCTACAAATTGTGTATGATATACTTGAAAAGGATAAAGCTATTGCACTTGCATTACAAGAGTTTAGAATTGTTGCATTCTTTTATAAATGATATTCACAAATTAAATACTTTGACCTGACAAAACCAAATGCAATATCCCAAAACTGATATCAAATATGATTCACATGTCATTTGGCAATATCACTTCCAAAACACATTTGGAAAGTGATGTTTTCGTCTGAAGTTATTACTGCTTTTTAATAACGCAATTGAGAGGTATGTATATGCTAGTTAAAAGAGAACCATGCTTTATAAATAGGGAAGACCTTCATTCTGAAATCACCTGAGAGTACTTCAGCTCATTTGCACATCCTTTTGATCACTTACAGTTAATTCGGATCTAAAACAGCTCTGTTCATTTGTTGTCTGTGTTTATGGAGTTAAATTGAATAAAGAGGCTCTTCAACAAACATTTCATTATTCTTCAGTCACAAGCTTTCTGACCTCTGTGACTGTACAGCTGATGGAAGTCTAGAGACTAACACTGAAAATAGGAGTGCAAAATCTGACAACTATAAAGCAAGCTGTTGTGCAGCTTTTCTGCATGCCAGAAAAAAAAAAAAAAGACAGAGAAACCTATGTTCACAGGAGTATGTTCATTACAAAGCATGCATATAATTTGCTGCATTTGAACCATATAGTTATAAGTTTTAGCTACAGCAAGCCACATTCATCTTGGGAAATTACAGCTACTATCAAATTCTGATGCAGATGGTGTTATAATAATCTAAGAGCTACAGAGAGTCTGAATGTTTTAAAATAATTTCTGTTTAACATGCAAAGAAGAAACAGGCTTGTAAGGAGACCAAAAAATAACACCTTAATTAAAAGTGTTATATGAAGATTCAAAAAATAATTTTGATATAGGCAATGACAGTGCAAATCTGAAACAAGAATATATTCTCAGGAGTTTCAGGAATTGCTCGGTCACAAATCATGCAATAAATTAAAAATCAGCCCATACATCTAATCAGTCCAAAAATATGGGAAAATTAATATGTAGCCATACAGAACCAAGAGATGGCAACACTACAAAGTTTTTTCCATTTATAGCATAAATTTCAAGTTTCAAATGCATATCAATATCATTCCTGTACAGCAAAGAGCAGCTCTGCACTGAACAAGGCTCTGCTGCCTCATGCCCTGTAGAGACTTACACTGCTGTCGGAGTCTCCAAGTACATCTTCTCAGAAGTTTCAGCTCATCTATGAAAGAAAATACCTCAATCAGGAGAATGATAGTGAAACAACTATCTACCATCACCTCCTGTACGGTTACTTCAGAAAGTCTCACTCGCAAACTGCTTCAAAAGCAAAACCAAAATGTCAGGATGGGCTCAAGTGTTTACTTGCCAAAGCAATTTTGTCATAAAGAGCAAGGCAGCTGTGTGCAGATGCCAAAGAGTTTCTCTGTTATAGAAGAATTCTTTAAGTCCCTGCATGGAAAGGAAAATTGCTCAGTTAGGCAAAGCAGCATGGCAATTATCAATCCTATCCAAGTCTTGCATGACATATAAAGAAGCTAAAGAAAATGCGAGGGATATAATACTTTTTTTTTCCCCGTCATGTTATCTAGAATTTAGATGTATTGATTTTCAGCTTATCTGGCCAAATTCCCCTTTCTTTTCCTATTACGCCGAGGTGGAAGTCCTAATTAGCACTGAGCATCTTGCACAGTTAGGTTATATCTCATCCAGAAAATATTTATGTTCTTTTCCTTCCTCTGAATTTCCCACTTTTACAGGATGCAGGGTAAGATGATAATAGTTTGCTCCAAAATGAGAAGCCACAGCATCCTCATAATGACTCTATTACATGTCATGTAGATTGTTGTTAGTATTTCTTATAGTTGCACTCACAGTGTGCAAGGCATCTTCTTTGTGCTTGTAAGAACATTTATTGTGAGGGCATTTACATTCTAAGGACATAGAAGAAGTGATGGAAAAAATTACAAAAAAGGAATGGGATTAAAAAGAAATATAAGCCTGCTAGACTGACAAGCCCATGACATCAAAGAAATGGATCCTTAGGAGGCCTGAAATATGTTCAGAATAGAGGCCTTACATATGAGCTCAGGGATCAAATACCATGCATAAGAAGCCATGTGAGTGAAGGCACGGAGGTGATTCTATGAAAAAGTGACAAACAGGCAGTCAAGGATGGAAATCTTAGCACTAAAGATGGAACTCTTTACACATGGCTGGGCAAGAAATACATTTTGCTATGAAACAGAAGTAAATAAACTGACAGGATCTAAAAGTTTGCATAAATATTTTTCATAATAGTGCTATAAAAATTATCTAGTTAAACAAATAAATATTGAGAAAGATGTATGATGAATGTAAGAATTCGTTTCTTTTTCAGAGCTGTTACTACTACTTGGATTAAAATGAAATAGAAAATAGTGTTATTTTAGGAATAATAATATTGTTTATCTGATTAGCTAATACTGTTCTATATGAATTTTTTTTCTTTTGCAAGCTTGATAAGGAAAATCATAAAATTTAAGAGAGCATACTGTTCGATAAGCATTTGGCAGAATTAAGACATACATTATGCATTTGAAAACAGACCTACAATCAGACACTCTGTCTTGAATAATGAGATGAAAATTTTACTTAAGTTATTTTTGTGGGCTTCAAACAGGTCTGATTCAGTGCTTGCATCTGTGTGCCAAGGCTTGACAATTATTTTTTACATTCTTATATTACCTTATAAACAATTTGACAGGTATGCCCCATATGTGTAGACTTAGCATACACTCTCATTTGGAGTCTCAAATTTGTCTGATAATTTTCATATAGAAAGATATTTTCTTGTGGAGCTACCTTCCCCCTGTTTGACTGGACTTCCTGTTTATGATGACATATAACTGCAGAACCACCAAAATCGCTTATGTATTAAATGCTTTATAATCGTGTTATCTTAATGTGCTTTTACTGAATTCTAGCCAAAGGTAAGGCTAAGAAGTCATTACCAGGTAATGCTACATGACAGTTTTTAGATGGTTCATGGATCACATTTTAAGAACACTTGCTATAGCCTCCTGAGGTGGCAACTGCTTCTAATGCTTTTACAGCTCCTTGTTGGAGGTTGCACTGTTAAAGTCATATGTTAATAAATCCATTTATAACAAAAGCTATCTTCTCTTCCTACTCTAGTCTTCTAGGCTCTGCATTTCTGTCTTCAGAAATAAATTAAACATCAGATGTGCAAAGGTCTAGTTATTTCCTATTAGCTGTCTCTCAGTCAATGAGACCCCTATTCATTGGGAGAATAGCAAAAAAACTTGTGCCTTACAGTGATAAGCCTGAATCAAATCACACTCGGCTCCTTGTTTTACTTGATTGAGCTAAGGATAGGCACCTAGCAATACTGTCACCCTTTCTAACTTGACTAACATAAACTATGATGAAGAATAAGCCAGACAGGATAAAATTTGTGATTTTAACACAAGATATCATGTCAGACTATCAACAAAGTACTATACAAAGACATCAATGCAATTGCTAAATGAAATGTCAAAAAAATCAATTATTTTCACTACTGTCTCCTGTTTGAAGGAGTTTTTACCTTAAATATTCTTGTTCTAGAGTAGAACTTTTTTCTTTTGAAAGGGGAAGATAATTTAGTATTCACTGAAGCAAAGGGTTAGTAGTCTTTGCAGAAAATAGGCTCTTGTATGTATATAAAAAATGAGGAAAAAATTAAGAGAATATTCTTAGCCCATGCTGCATAATCTTTCTGATCTCTTTTGTGATAGGAATACCTTCCAGTCAAGATCTAGGTCAAAGTTATGCAACCTAATGTCATTGTGACTTGGGGAGAAGAGGTGTGAGGGAGATTAAACTAAAAGTTCCTTTTTGTATAGCATATACAATTTCTAATGTTGTCATTTCCGTCTTTGCTATGGAACATAGCAATATCAGGCAATTGTTGATTAGATTGTGTTTTGAGGTAAAAAGAAAACTTTGAAATTGACAATTTATATTTCATTTAGTCAGAATTATTAATTTGACTTATAGCATATATCTATCACATACAAATGAAAAATGGCATCAAATATTGTGTATGGAACATAAAACAGCAGGCATAATTTCAAAATAGAGATGTTTTATGCTTGAATTTTTCAAAAACAAACCTGAACTACTAAACTTTGTGTATTTTCATCTTAGGATAATTTTCCTTACCAGTTATATTTACATAAAGATTTTCTTTTTACTTTGTGTTTTTTTTTCTTTTTTTAGTCTAGAGGAAGTGTACTAATCTATTTTTTTGTAGTTAGCTGAAAATGAAAACAAATATTCTTATGCAACAATCCCCAAACCCAGCAGTGAAAATTACTGTCACACCTTTTCCACATAGGTAGCTAAAAGAGATGAAATATTTGAAATTTAGCATGTTAATAATGCTCACTTTGACAAAGACCATGACTGAAAAAGGGATGAATTAAATAATAATGACACGAAGGACCAGAATTTTGTGTAAGCTCATTAGGCCCTGAATGAGATTCCCTTCAGCACCTACTAAAGAAACCCAGCTGCTTCTGCACCTCAAAATAGATATTTTCTCTGCTCCACCTGGCAGGTAGAGCAGCTGCTCAAGGACACTAGTTTCCCTGAGAGAAATTCAATGAAGAAAAGACATATGACCCTATCCAACCAAAACAGTCACCGAAATATAATCAACAAAGAAAGTCAGCAAACATGAACATGAAATTCTGAGGTTCTTTATGCAACTTGCTGCTGTGAATTATTCTCCTTATGTGAACATGTGAAACAAAACTACTACATTTCTTTCATTTGTACAGATCCAGCATTTCACTGGAAAAAAAAATATACATGTTTAACTCAAGGATTTATGTTCATTCGAATGTTAGGAGAAACAAAAAAACCTCACCATTTTCCTGGTTTGTGAGGAGGGCCTAGCCTACAATATCTGACTAGTGCTGATGAAACATAAATGCTGCTCAATGTGTTGTATTAAGACTATTAAATTCCCGGCAAAAAATGGTTAGTGCAAAATTAAAGCTGCACTATTAAACAGGAGTTTGAATATATAGATTTCTATTAGAAAGTATTATCTTAAAAGTATTACATGACCTGAATGTCCTATTCAGACAAGAGACATGAACTGTACTTATCTAAGTATGCTTTGAGGAACAGCATATATTTGAAGTTTAATTTTTATCTGTTTGCCTTCATGAGACACAGATGTTGATTCAAACTTTTTCCTTGAAAATACTTCAGATGTTTCCTGGATTCCGACACCAATTTTTCAGCATTGTAGGTCCACTCATAAAGGTTATCAAGCAAGCAACTGCCAGCAAATCATCTGAGTTCACTGTTTGTTGACCATGATCCTTCTCCAGTAGGGTCTGATGGGATTTGGGAGAAGATGTCCTAGCAGCTAGATATATGTAGTCCATACACACTGGGGATCCTGGAAAGAGTGTTGGGAGAGAAAATTCACTAATTTTGCAAGTCATTCTCTTTGTTTCCACAGTGTATGTAAAAGAGATGCTGAAGTGGTTTTTAATCTTTAAGGTATATACTCTCAGATTTTGTTTTGACAAAATCAAATTTAGTCGCAATTGATAACTGAGTTGACCATCATGTACTTTTCATACTAACATTCAGCTGTCAACTGTCTCTTGGTAACTTTGTCAGGGGAACGAGAGTTTTGGTTTGTGTTATCTTAAATATTTCTTGGCAGCAAGAGATTTTGGCTTTTGAGCATGTAGTGGACTGAATGTGGCGACAGAGATTTGAATACATGCTAAGAATGACAACCTGAAAACTGAAGTCTTGGGATAAGCAAAGACAAACAGCGACCATGACAGTAACCACAGGAATTCAAACATAAATGAAGAAAAACACTGACAGATAACTTCATTTTTATCACATAACATTGCTTATATGATCCTCCTCTTGATTTAAGAGCACAACAATGAACCCTATTAGATCAGAACAAAGGACAGTCTAGCTTTGTATCTTATTTCTTGCAATGGCCAATTGTGAATACTTAGAAATGAGCCCAGAAAGAAGGCAGATATGTAAAATATTCTCCCAGCTTCCAGAGGAATGCAGCCTAGAAACAGCCTGAGCCAACGATGATAAACTGCATAATTCACAGCTTTCAGTGGATTTTTTCATTCATGATAATCACTTTTATATTCCTCCTCTCCTTCTTAAACAGATCAGCAGAGAAGGGTGTATACATAGTGTGGTTATTATAAAACCAGGATCATGAATTTATATTTTTACGAATACTCCTGTCTTTTTTTTTTTTTTTGATTCAAATATAACCACTTCTATGTCAAATATATCTACAAAATATCAGAAAAAATTCTGTGTCAATGCCTAAATAAAACAGTCATTTGGGGGTTCATAACAATTTTATGCCAATATAAACAGCTGTGAAAATAAAGCAAATATGACAAAGACAGAAAGGCACAGATGCACTCAGAATCTTCACACCTTTCAGATGCCCTGTTCCAGTTATGAAATTCATAAACCTGAATTAAAGATAGAGCATTTCTTGAAGAAATGACAAGATATAAATGTTTCATTTTCTTCTACACTATGTACAGGATCTATATACTGCATTTTAAACACTTCATTTTAAAAAACCAAGCGCCTAAGTTTCTGCACTAAATAGAAAACCTATTTCAAATTTAAATTTAAAAATGGGATGCACAACAGACAAAATGAGAAAGTAGGGGAGAAGGACTTTAGCTTATTAATACAAAATACCAAGAAAAGGTCACTATCTGAAACTTTATCATCTACTGCACTTAAACACCTGCCAATATGCCCAAGTCCACGAGGGCTGCTGTATACTTGCTGTATACTATACACCAGCTTACATTTCAACATAGCACTTCATATTCCAATATTCTATCTCTGACAATAGCCAGCAGCAGATATTTATGGAAAGAGTATAAGAAATAGAGTGAGTGTGAGTAAATTGCATTTGATCATGCTGTTCAATAATGGTTACTGATTACAGTAGCAGTTACTGATTGATCTATTATTAAATTCACCTCATTCTCTTTCTACTTCCAAAAACACCCTATGGCAAAGTATCCCACAATTTACTTAAGCATTATGCAAAGACTTTCTTTTGTTTGTTTTAATTCTGCCACTTATGAATTGTAAAATACATTGGCTAACATTTCTCCATTCTTTCATGATTTTAAAGACATAATTTGTCCCTTTCTTGAGATTATGTATAAGGAGCATATCATCCCTTTGGGTACAGATAAGAAACTATGTATTTCAGGTACTCAGACAGGAAATGAAAGTTGTAACTTGAGTTTCTACTTTAATTACCTAAGATGCAAATCCCACCTCTTCCATTTCAAAGGAGAATGCCCTGGCAAGTAGGCTGCAAAGTAAACTTGATGCACATATCATCCACATACACACAAAATAGCTAAGAAGTTTCACCACTGCAATTAGGTACACAAGTACTTTTAGACTCTTTCAATTCAAAGTCAAACACATAACATCAGCTGCATTTCAGATGTGACTAATTTCATATTAAAATTAACTGGGAGTGCTTAACAGTGGCTTAATTACTTATTTGATCAGTGCAGTTTGCACTTACTGGGTACAAGCTGCACCTAAAGACAATGTAACTGAGCAACAGGAGAGAAGGCTATGTATTTGGCTGGCCCTGGCCTTCAAATGCTGTGTGAAAATCTTCCAGATGGTAGATTATTCTGAGCCTTTCCCTTGATCATTTGAGCGTATTCAGTTTTGGAAAACCTTCTAAATGGGTGGATGGGGTAAATAAGGGAGTCCGCAGTAAAATGCAATTAAAGAAGGCACATATGTGCAAGTGGAAACCAATTCAAAGCTAAAAGTCTCAGAAATGATGAGAAGGCAACTTTCATGGAGATCCATTACCATAGGCTATTTCAAACCATAGTGCCTCTAAACCTCTAAAGTTACTGTCTGAAAAGGTTGGAGGATTTGAGAGGAAAGGTTGGAAGATCAGATTATGGAAGGAGAAATTTATTTTCAAACTTGTTATTTAATCCATTTTATCCATAGATCTGAGTATTTTACTATTCAAAGTTTATTTCACAGTTATTTCCCAGTTTATTACTTTTAGAAATGGGAAGCTTGTTGCTACATGAACTTTTTAAGAAAATAAAGGAAAATCCAGGGGCCAACATTTTTTTCAGAGTTACTTTTCCTAGCTCCCCCCACCCAATTATATCACATTGCTAGATGGCATATCAGAGGTATACTTGCTGTATGTACATTTAAGAATAAATATGTAGCCTTAATTTTCTGATAATATGACAACAGAGTATGGGCTGGGCATTATATTTTGGGGGGAAAAAATAAAAAATAATGTTTGTAATTATTTGAATCATGTTTTAAAATAGCTCAAATAATAATATCTTTTATATCATAAAAAACTGAAGTTTACAAAATACTTAAAATATAAATAAAAAAAGACATTAAAAATACAAAAATAAAATATTATAGAATAAGGTATCAAAGGAGGCTGAAATAGGAGGAAAGCACCGAAATAGTATCCAAATCTTCATTCCTTTTTTTTTTTTCTTTCTTCTTTCCTCTTTTGGAAAAGTGATTTGACCTACACTCTCTGAAGAACTGTCACTCATAGATTGCTCCAGTTAACAGACTGTCACATTGAACACTATAGATGGCTCTCAGTGAGACTGGCATTGCTCCATAATTGAGAAGTTCTTTTTTTAAAACATCTTTCAATTATATAATATCCTCAGAGTCAAAAATATAAGAGCAACAGCTTTTTCTCATATGGAAGAGAACCTTCATCATGTCCTAAATGAAGTAATAAGCAACAAGCTTTTGCATTTTAAAATTCTCGAAAGGCAACTAACTGGATTAAGTGTTCTTGCAGTGAGATCAGTGTGGATCAGGTCATAAAAGTGAAGACTTTAGTGTAATACTTAGTGTAATACTTAGTGTAATACTTCTAGTGTAATACTTATATGAACATTTTCACAGATAATGTATTTCAAATGCAAAACAGTACCTAGCATAATTTACTGACTGTATATTTAGGAGATATTCTGTAGTGAAACCTGAAAAGTTCTTTGCGTCTGCACTAGTTTTTCAATCAATTGTATTCAATCTAGAGTTAAATTTAATTGATTTTATTTGTGTGATATTGAGGTTAAGAAAGGAAGAACTCTATGGAACATGACATTTCAAATCCAGTCCACAGAAAAAAAGTCTAATTCAGAGAAAAAATATGCACATATATATATATCAGTCATTTTTAGAGCTAATTCATATAACATGATCCAGGACATTCTAGAAAATTTGGTGCTCACCCTGCTTCTGAGTGCACTGTTCATGAATCTCGCTTATCTGAGAGAATTTGCAATACTCCTGTTATTTTTTTCTTAAACTGCAGATATGTGATGCAAAGCATTTCCACAGAGCCACATAGGGAATTATTGTGAAGATGGAGAATTAAGGCAGGAGTTGCAAGGTATCCTACTGCAGATGGAGCATAGTAGTATTGAAAGGGGAAACACCAGGTTGAAAAGTAAAGTCTTATCCTAGGAATTTCACTAACCAGAACAAAAAGACAACAGAGTGTAAACAAAATTTGTCAGTCCCACAGATATGCAAAGCGTCACTGATGAAGAAAGTCAGATCATTTTACAGGAAGAACTGAAGACTGCAAGAACAGAAATGGAAATGAACTATAATACTATAAAGTGCATGACTGCGAATAATAAAAAATCCGTATGCATGCAGATTCTGAGCTGGAAAGGGCAAAGGAGGACAAAATCCTACCTATATTAATTCATCACAGGATGTACCTCAACTAGCAGCGCAATGTAGACATGAAAAAGTCATTGTGATCCTAAAGCTGATCAGGCCATGTACTTGCAATAGGTAGGGGATTGTGCCAATCTGCAAAACACTGATGAGGCCTCGTCTGCAGTATTGGGAAGAATCCCTGTGACCTAATTTTTGGTTTGTAACTGAAACACCTTCACTAGAAGAAAAGTTTCCTTATATGATTAATAGAAACAAATAAGTCTCAGACTATATTTCAGGGCATGAATGTAATAATATTTAGAATTATGTCCCTGAACGGCCTGTTTTACAGTTTCACCATATAAAGAACGTAGATTAGATTCCCTAGACAATTATTCTGGCAAATTCTTTGTTGTGTACAATTCTGATCACCACTTTAAAGAAAGATTTATCCAGACAGAAAAGGAGTGATTGTGAAATTAGCCTAATTTAGAGAAAAATCCTAAAAGAGCTTTATTTATTCATCTGAGTGAAATGGAGGCTATATGGGATATAATTGTTCATAAATACATTACAGAGCAAATACCTGGGAAGAAAAATAACCAGTAAGGCTAAAGTACAATGTTGACAGAAGAACAAATGAATATAAATACATGACATAAATTTGGGAGGAAAACTTGAGATTTCTAACTCTCAAAACACTGAGGTTGTAGAACAGTATTTCACTGGAACATATGGGCAAAAATATCTTGCTATTTCATATAGAAAGGTTAATCAATTTATAATATCGTTGCTTGCATTATCAGGAGGCTACGTTCAGCGACGTGTAGGAATTCTCAAGTCCCTAGATGAATACGACAAGCTTAACCTGTGAGGCTCGTATGGAGATTCTTTTATTGTTTTATTAAAAATTGAGGGGAATTCTGTTTTATGTGCAACTCATATAAATGTTTCTGCTAATACATTTCTGTGGTTTTGCGTTCCCAGAATTTCAGGATGCATTAATTTACACAAGACTGATTTTTCTTTCTCAGAGATATATGTCAACTAATATGAGACCCTTTGTCATTTCAAGGAGGACAATACTAGGCCATTACACAAATGAGAGTCATTAGTGTGCCCAGTAATGTGGTGCAAATACGGAGCACTGGAATTCTGAATTTTGCACTCTCCAAGGAAGGGATCTGTGACTGTATAAAGCAAACTACATTTCCTTCTGATATCAACAGAGAGAAGGGAACAACACTGCAAGGACAGGATAAATAGATTTCCCTCTCTAGATCTTCAGAGGTGCTTATCTGTCTCAACTAGAAATATTTTCCTGTGTTTGTTCCTAACTTTTTCTGCTTAGACCTAGACAACTCACTCAACTTTTCTTCATGTCCATTCCTCTGTAAAATGAGACTTGCTGTGGAAAAATTCAAAAATATTTGTGGAATTTGGGAATTCTGCAGCCATGTTTAGGCAAATAAAAAGTGCTTATTTATTTAACACACATAATGTGCTTTTAATAGAAGTTTGGTAATTTTTAAAAGGTTTCAATGAACATATTCCACTAAACAAGTAGTTACTGATGATGCAGTAAAATAATAGCTTACCTATATTCTTTCAAGATTGATTACTGTATAAATAAGTAGATTTTTTGATAGCTTTAAAAGTAAGGAAGTGGATTTGTCATTCATATTTTCTATTTCGGATTTTACATGTAGCACTATTTCACTATTGCACTTTGACACGGAAGCTTCTGTTGTTTTTTGTTTTATTATGTTTTACAATATTCATACAGTAATTGAGAGATTCTCTTTATCAAAATATAGTTACTATATACTTTTACTGCTATTGTGAATTAATCTTTCTTTACCAGCTTGTTGAACAAAAATAACTTCATTTTTTCAATTAAAATACAGAGGTATGTGGAAAAGGAAGGGCCCAGCAACTGGACATGCTACCTCAATGTCCTTATGACATCGTAAATCACTCATTTTCTCATTTTGAGAATAGTTTCTTCTATTATCTTAGAGTATTGTAATAAATTCAGTTTGTACCTGAATATCAATTTGTTGAAAGGTCAAATATATCCCTACAATAAAAAAACTGAAAGGCTCCTAGCTTCAGGTAGAAGAAAGTGTTTAAGTATACTTTTAAAGAAAAATATTTCTATACAGTGACTATTCTGAAAAGTGTGTGTTCTTAGCAGCATTTAGAAAAAACTGAAGTGAAAGGAAAGAGTGGAAAAGTACAGACCTTATCTTATCATGGTTTAATTATGTACAGTTTCAAATTCATAGAATATATAAAATAAAAATGCAAAATAGCATTTTTGCTGTATTTTCATGTATTGTCAACATTCACCAAAGTGATATCATACTGTTAACTATGCATTAGGTATACTATGTCAATATTAGTGTTACTGTAGTCATGATAATCCAGGGATGTAACATAAGCAACATTCATAGGAAAAGAGAACATCCTTTTTGATGCTATCTCGTATGCTTTACCTTTCTCTACAAGCTATGTGTAAATTTTCACATAGCAGAAAGCCGTGTATGTTGAAGAACCAAGAAAAAGGCAAATAGAATAGTTTTCAGGGAGGAATACAACAGCCAGAGTGGGTATATAGCTCAGTTCCTAGTGCAACAAAGCTCTATCAGCCTCAGCAGTCCCTGCTAATTTGCTGCTTTCCACAACTACGTACTCAGACTGACTAACAACCTCCTGCCAAAACAACCTCCACTGCTGATTACATGTAGTCCCAGCGCAGGAGTCATGCTTGAACTGCTTGAGAGCTGTATGCAGCTCAGTAGTCAAGTATTATTTGACTGTTAAGCTTCTAGTTATTTTGTGTGTGTGTGTGTGTGTGTGTGTGTGTGTGTGTGTGTGTGTGTGTGTGTGTGTGTGTGTGTGTTCATGAGCATGCTGTGTTTGGAGCAGGAGTACTGACCTTGAGGTCTGGCTCTTCTGCTATATGTGGAATTCTTAAATAACCGCCAAACTAAACAATAAAGCTAAGGTTTGAATGGCTCTATATTTCATCTGGTTCAGTGAATGTTTAACTGCTTATATGCAATTAGAGCCACAAACAAGAAATAATAAAAGCTTTATGCCACAGGTAATCAAAAAAAGCACCTTTGGAGAGGAAGGTGATTAACAGTCTCAGGTCAAGAAAAAATTCAGCTAGGTTTCCTGCTTTCTGGGTGAGCTCTTAGATATATATAACTGAATGGCACAGCAGCCACCAATGTTTTTCTGAATCTAGTCTCAAACTTCCCCTGCTTTGCTTGTGTAAGTAAGGTAAAACGTCTTTGCAGATCAAGTGGAATATTTTAATACAAAATAAATTTATAATTTTTTTATTTCTATGAAAAAAGAAAAAAATAAATAAATACTGTTCCTTCAGGAGAGCAAGTGATTTCATATATATAAGACTATATGAGTAAAAAGCATATAAATAAATCCTTTTTTTGGGAGCTTCTTATCTACCTTAACTGAAGCAGCAGTCATATTGATTATTATGAGTAAATGTACTGCTTTGCTCCATTATTATTTCTTACAAGGTTTGAATTCAGTCTTGAAATTCCTATTCCATGTTTACGAGCACAGTGCACCTCTTGGGCTTGTCCTATTATCATTCGTCAAAGTCTTGTGTGTCAAATAATATGTACAGTTTGTAGGCCTACAGGGTTCAGTTAAGAAAGACCGAGTATACTTCATTAAATGGAGTACCTTGTTACTCGGAATATTCATTCATCAATCACATGCTGTTAGAGATCCAGGGCCAAAAATTACCAATCTGTACACAACCTAGAGAGAGAGTGCTGTAAGCTATCTTTCAAATGTTTATATTGGACACAATTTTGTATTTACCAGTATTTTGAACTCAGTATCACTCACTAGTCAATTCCCCTGAGTTATCTGGCTTTTAATTCACTGCCTTTGCTTTCCTGTGCTCCAGTTATAAATGTGTCTGAATCTCTCTTACGGATTGAGTCTATGTTAGTTTGCATTCTGTCAAGTCACCTTCATTTCAACTGTGTTTGTCATGTTGACTTCAGTGAGAAGGAATTTAGGAAAATACACGTGGACAAGGAGATTTCTGTTTAGTTTCCTGCTCTGCTATAAATGACCAGACAATCATTTCTCTGTTCTTCTGAAAAACAACCTCCTCCTTTTAATGAGAGCTGTAATAACAAATCCATTATAGACTGTGAAGTACCTGCATACTGTGGTAAGGCAGAGATTAGTGGAAAAACCATGGTGAAACCCACCCTCTACTTCATGAATACGTGAAATACCTACAGGCTACTGCTCCTTCCTTAGTGTTTTGCATTTAATTTTCATTTTCCCCACCTACATAATTTTCAGTTAGGTGCTTTTTGTCAGAGGTATACTTTTCCACAATGATTTGTACTCACTTTTTAGTTTTTTACTTTGCTATAATCAAATTGTTACAGTCATGTCATCAGCAATACTTTTATAAACTTTCTATTTTCCTTTGTAGTTTATACAGGCATTATTTAATTTCAGCTGATCTTCTGATTTCAGCTTTCTTTGCCTTTTTCCAAAGATTGTTTGTCTGAAGCCTATTAAATACATTTACAATCATTTTTCCTATATAGCAGAAGACAGTAAAGCACCATTCTGCTTGTCAATGTCCAGAATGGGCGAAATGCTGTTTACCTCATTAGTAACTATTGAAATTAATTGTCAAATTTCTGATGGTTGCTTAGGGTGTAAATAAAGGCAAAATTCAGAAATTAGTAATGGTAAAATATGTTGATTTCTTTCATATTGAAGTACAATAAAGTTAGAAAGATACATAAGAATAACAAAATCACATTCAAAAGCACTTGAATAATTTGTGTGATTCAGCCAGTAGATGGCAAGTGATGTTCAATGCAGAAAGACGATGAGGCTGAAAATCTTACTTGTACTATGTAAATAGGCCATGGGATGAAGTTCCAGACACACCTTTTTCTATCCAGTTATAGAGTATACTGCACTTTTGTTAGTGTTAGAAGGAAAAAAAGACAATGGCTTATGCACTATAGCAACATCAAAGATAAGTTAGTGAAGATGTAAAATGATTCCTTTGTAATGAACCTGAAGGAGCATTGCTTCCCTTTATTTTTTACTGAATGCTCCAATCTGAGATGGAGACCGTTTTGGAGGGTTAATATCTGCTATTTGCCTGATGATTCTGAGGAAAAGGGAATGTGAAAAGGGAACAATATCAGCATTTACTGAACTCAAATGCAAAATGTTGCTGATAAAACAGCCTTACAGCTTCTGTAAGGAATTACCAAAGACAGAAAGCATACCTGGCGCATGAAGTAAATGCTAGAATACAAAATGACAAATGGCCACAACAGTGGTCAAAGACCATGTGGAAAAAAATAAAGAACAAAAGTCTTTTTACTTCATTCAAGCAATCAATTCTGTGGACTTTAATGGTAGTATTGAAATGAGCGTTAATAAACAGCTTTTGACCCTAACAATATAAATGACTCTTAAAATACAAAATGCTTGGCAACAATACAGTTCTAACTCCCAGTACATTTCTCATGTCATCTAAAATCACTTTTCAGGAAAGGAAAATGTCTTAAAAGGCAAAAGTGAAAGTTTCTTCAAAAAATACCAGCATTGTCTGCTGCGTATGTGGCCGAGCACATGCTGACTTACGTGTGATCCACAAAATCTGAGGTTTTCAGATGAAGCATTTTAAACAGTGTCAGCCAAACATTTGAAGGAGAAATTCAGATAAAAGCATGGAGTATCTTCATTAGTTTAGATAAAGTTTGCAGCTGGCTTTTCCCCACACTTGTTAACAATACTAATTAATAGCTAGAGATATAACACGATCTTCACATTCTCTGTAGGATGCTTGATAGCCCTCACTCCTCCTTAAAATGCACAGTTAATCTTGACTTTCTAAACATGCTCACTAAGAGCATGCATGTTAAAAAGTGCATAAATAATTCACACTAAAATTATATGGTTCATTAGCTTAATGGAACTAAAACGGGAAGAACATTGTAAAGGAAGAAAGCATGCAAATTTGTTCCTCAATTTTAAAATAATTTGTATTTTTTTCTTTTAGTGACAGTAAAACATAAATTGTGATGCGGATATAACAGTATACACCATGGAGTAGTCAGAAGAGTTTAATTTTGCTGAGACTTGATGTTAATTGGCTTAAGAATTCTGCCAAAGCAATTAGAGCAGCAGTGGGTGGTTTAAGGATGATGCAGATCATTGATGCCCCATCAAACTTAATACAATTGCAGCCATATTTTGCCTGAGTGGATCCTGAGTGAACCACCCACACAGGAGAGGTATTTCAGAAAGCCTACAATCAAAAGAGTTTAGTGATGAGTGTGTCACAAAAGCGTTAAACATCATAAACCTTTTTGCCTCTAGTACTAGACATAGGATGAAAATTTGAGAGCTTTCACTTTAAATTATTAAAAGAAAAAGGAATTGAGGAAGGAAGATGAAGTGTTGCTGTCATAGACTTTTGTGACTATGATCACGAAAAGAAAGAAGATTGTAGCCGCTGGATTTTAATTATTAGTGCTTTAGATGATAACTCATAAAACACAAGCAAGATTTTATCATATCTGTTTTTTAAGCATGGCTTAGCTTTCAGTCATATAACTTCAATTGTATTTGATTGAAGACACACTGCTTGAACTCCACAAGCAAAACTTTTTAAATATATTCAAAATGTGCAAAAAATATATCAGAGCAGAGATATTAACACCTATAAATCAAACCACCCTACCAGCAGCTGTAGCACATCAGAATCTTCCTCCTTTCCATTTGTGTAATTCTGGAGTGTTTGTTTAAATAATTTAAATGAAAAAAAAAAAAAACCTTTGCAATGACTTCAAATACAAAAGTGTAAATATTCCATTAAAAATTTGGAAAACAAAAGAACAGCTTTCAGCCCCTTACATTGCATTTTTCTTCTTCAGTATCCTACTTTAGAATCCAGATTTATGCCCCTTAACATCACAAGGAGAAAAAAAGCAGTATAAGGCTTGGCTTTGGGGGCATATTTTGTCTTTATCTCTTCCATTAGTTATCATGTCTGAGGACCAGATTCTTAGAAAGTGTAAATCAGAAGAGGTTTCAAATAAGTGGTTTACTGAGTCAAAAATTTTGACAGGAATAATAGTTGAATGTTTTCTGCTCTCACTTTTTTTACGTCCCCATTGTAAGCCATATCGAAGTGCCATAAACCTGCTTATGGACTGAGACTTGATCTAGCTTTAAACATGAAATTTTTTATATTAAATTACATTTTATTTTTAATTAATTTTATTTTAAAATTTCAGACTTCATTTTATGAAAATAAAAGCCTCAGTTTCTTGTTTCAGAACAATCAAGTCATATTAATAATGTAGCTCAAAGTATAAGATGCATGTATAGAGAAGTGTGGGAATTCTTCTGTTTTGGATATTCCCTGGCAGTTTGTAGCTGAGGAAGTCTACTGCTCCCATCAACTGCATATGCTTGATAGCTGCTTCCACAGTTACACTCTTCTATGGATATTGTATTTTTTTCCTAAATAATCTTGCATGCATTTTTGCCTATGTGAAAATGCTACTTAACTGTATTGAAGCACAGCAATTTTAAAAGCACATGGCATTGACCCAGGATTTTTTGAGAAGGGCTGCAGAGTTCAGTTATATCTACTATTAGCAAAGCTTTTAATATACCTATATCCACAGATTCTACCCCTTTGCATTGAAAGCAATTTAGCTACCTCTCTTTTTCATGAGGCCAATGATCCTGAAGCAATCTCTAACCTGAAGTAATAAATAACATTTCAGAAAGCTGACCTAATTTATTTACTGTTAAAGCAGGCTTTTTTTTTTTAACCTCTTGGAGAATATGACTTTGACATACAGACTTCTGAAGTATTATTATATGTGTTTTACTATCAATATTTATAGTCTTTCTTCAGTATTCCCTATTTTGTCTGTAATAGTCAGTGCAGGTTTTATAGTGAAAATATTTGTCTGTTAAAAATCTAAATAAAAAGTAACTAAGTTGTCATATAGACATACAAAATATCTCTAGCTATATTATCAAAGCTTTCTATGATTGCTAATTAAGTCCTTTAGTCACTGGTTGAATGCAAACTAAAAACTGTACACATAGCATTGACAGTCTATCTCCCATATTGTATCACAAACACACACCCACACAAATGCACATACAAAGATGTGTGGGAATATTATATTTATGAATAGGGAGGGTGGGAAAAGCAAAGGGACATTTAGGCAAGTGAGGGATAAAATGTCAAAAATACATGACTCTTATAAAAGTGCAATTAGAAAAGTCATCAGAATAGAATACATCTCAGTTAACTTCTCAACATTTTATGTCCAAGGAAAAAAATAAACAGATATTCTTAGTGAAATCAAATATTCTTAAATAGAAAAACTTAAACTATGCAAGATTAAAATATTGATTCAGAGACTATATTACATCTCTTTGAAACTGCTTCACAGATAAACTTCATCCTTAAGATGATGTTCCCTCCAAGGACAGGAATAGAAGCCATCTAGGAGGTTTGTGTCAGCCTTCTTGCTGAAGAAGGTGTTGAAGTCAGGCCCAAAAGAAATGATTCACAGCATCCTTATTATTGGTACCTAAACTGCAGTTGGCAATAAGTAACCATGTTATTCCCCCTCACTCCACCCCAGCCCTTCCCTATAAAAGCAAATTAAATCTAAAATGTAGCAACTAATTGGTGTTGAAAGGTTAGCTGGGAACTATAAAAAAATTTCAGTACTGACAGTGATCTATTGATTCAAAATATTCAACCACAGCCAAAGACATTATAAAACATCATTTTTGGTGTAACTGAAGCTTGTTCTTATTTGCATATTTCAAATGGGATGAACTAATTGGAAGTAAAATTAAGATGTGTATGAGTATATTCTGGAATTTAACCTCTCTAATAATTATCTCTATGAGCTACACATATGGAAATAACATAATAATATTTAAGGCATAAAAATGAAATCATGGTAACAAATAAACTGCTATATCTTCTACTATAGTAAAAAGAATTGAAATATATAAAGAGATATACAGGGAAGATAGCTATTATATATGATTCAAATGGAAGAGAAGAGAAGAATAAAAGATATCCCAAGATAATGAAAGCAACAGCAAGGCCAGTAAGATGGCTGTAGAAGTGTTTCTTTTTGATCTAGGAATAATTTTTGTAGAAACAGTAATTCACAGCACTCATCTAAAGATGCATTGTGTTACATTTTTAAAGGAAAGTTAACAGCGATTTTTAGTACAGTAGGTGGTGAAATTATTCGTCAGATTCAATTCCATTATGGAGACAAATCAAGAGATTCCTGTGTATGCATCTTTTTTAAAAACGCAACGAGGTGAATGATATGACCTAAGAATGTGAGTGAAAATTAGACTCTGTCACTTCTTTCTCTTCATCTTCCTAGTAGTGAGCCTACTGTTGTGTAGACAATCTGTGACTAATATGAATAAGGCACCCTTTGGAGAATTGTTGGACTGCCACTGGGCTTTAAACTATGTTGTTATAAAAAGTGAAAACACTAAGCTAAATGGTTTGCGTCTTTCTTGGATTGCAAACTTTCGCAAATTCTGTTTAAAATTATCAGAATCAAATGAGTTATATTACAATAGAACTATAAATCCTGATGTGAAAGATAGATTCTGACAATTTAAATATTCTTGAGTGGTAGTTTGTGTACAATAAACACATTTGACTCCGCTTTGGTCTCTATAAAAGGGATGAAACACATATTCCATGCCTGAAATTGGGACAAGCTAATGTTCACCTTGGCAAACTCTGTCATTATTCTTTATGCTGGGAAAAGAACTACCTCTCAGTTGTAATGGCACTATTCATACGTTGCACTGGACAACATCAATAGTGCCAGAAACACCAAGTCCACTGAAGTCAAGAATGGTATGTTAATTTTTACATTATTTACTAGCAAATAATATGTCTGAAATATTATTTGGATGAGAGATAGTTGCATTGAGGAAAGTTCATTTACCATGAAGTATAAATCTGTACCTCCATGGGTAAGACTAAGTTTTTATCCTAAATGAAAGATAAAGTTTTCCCTGTCAAATGCTTCCAGAACCTTTGCATTTATATAAAAGATGAATAATTATGAAGTAAAATATCTTCTGAACAAGATTAACTAACCTCTAAAGGCACAGATAGCAGAATGATTCTGTTAGAGCTCTATTTTTTCCTCCCATTCTTGGGCATCTAAGTGAGGTATGTTAATCTAGGGGTAACAGCTTACTCGGTGCACACTGCTAGACCATTATATTATATGAAAAACTACAAGAGAATTAGAGGCAAGGGAAAAGGAGAAGCAGAGAGGATAGAAGACAACGGGAGCCTTCAGCTAAGCAGATATGGTTGGAAAGATGTGATAGATTCCTGTAGAGCCTTTTAGCCCTGCTCTGTTCAACTCCTGCTTAATTCTTTAAGGTGATTCTAAACAACGTGAGATACTGCCTCATATGCTTGTAATGAGGGGAATGGGATTTGTAACTTCAGTACATGTAATTCTGAATCACATAAGATGCATAGCAACTATAGTGTCTGATGTCAGTAATGCCTAAAATTATTATTCCTAAAAACAAACTGCATTAAATCTTTAGGCTGCAAACAACAATTACACCTCTTAAATTGGAAACCAGAAACGTCATATTTATCTCAAGGCTTTGCCCTGCGAACTTCATAAAATTTCCCCTTGCTGTCACTAGCAGTGACTCTTTGCTGTAGGTCAGCCAGTAGGGAATGAAACAAACCCCACTCCAAGTGTTCCCATTCTATTTTTTTTATTTAGACTATACAGCAGGAGTTTCACTAACCTTGACTTAAAATGTGGATGGAAGTGAAAATAAGAAGAAGTGACAGGCTTGTGAAGTAAAGTCCAGGAGACAAAACTGACAGAATAAATGTGTTACACAAGTCATCACTGTCAGTGATTCTAATGCTAACGCTAAGGTAAATAAAATGCCAATGAAGCTAAGCAGCAATGTCATTCAGGTCAGTGAGTAAATACAAAGTTAACATAAAACCCACTAGGAACCAGATCAAGGTTTCTTATGCTGGAATAAGTCAAGTCCTGAAGTCAAATTCTACCCCCCCCCCCCCCGGCATTACTATACACATGAAACTGCAGTATAACAGGCTTAAAATAGTGATGCTAATTATATTCATGGCTTACTTCAAATGTAAAAAGATTTTCTGACCCTCTGCTTGTCATTACTCCTTAATGTGGCCAACTCATTATTATTAATCCAAGGGTGATGAATTTGCTTTATCCTAAATATACCATTTAGCCGTTGTTAAAAAATGTAGGAATTCAGACAAAAAATGTCCAGGATCTGTAAAACAGCTAGTTCAGATATTGGCAAGCAGAATAATCCATTTTGTAAAATATCTTTTGGAAAATTCCTAATCCTCAAGGCTGCTAGTACCTACCAATTGTGGAAGTTTTATTCAGGGTTTGGTATTTATGAACTGGGTATTGCAGCTCCTTTTTGTAGCTTAGTTAGTTTTTAATTTTGTTGTCTGTATTTTCATACTTTTAGGCTTTTGTTTCTATGTTTAGAAGGCTTGACTTCTCTGAGCTGTTAGCCCACTTCTAACATTTTTATTTCAACATTTGTATCAAGATAAGAAAATAGGTCGGAACTAAGACATGCCTGTATTCTCTGTATTCTCTTTCTTGTCCTCAATGTCCTTCAAACAGTTTCTGTCTTCTAACAAATAGTTACCTTTTTTTTGACAAACGGTATGATGGTGATTCACTTCTTTGCCACTAGGGTTTTCAGTAGCTATACTGTAGAGGTAAATACCAAAGTTTTTAAAAAGCTTGGAATGGTAGAAAGAGAATGGAAAAAAAAGAAATGTAAAAAAAAAAAAGGTGGGGGGAATAGAAGATAGGCAAAATGTCAGTGAATACATGACTTTCAGGACAAAATCAGACTATAAAGATTATTCACTTTTTATTCACTTTCTTTTTATTCACTTTATTCACTTATTATTCAGATTATTATGTCACTGTAAATGTTCTGTTCTCAGTTCCATCGTATGTATCTTACATTTTGATATATCATTTTTGTGCTAAGCGCTGGTATTCTACATTGTGTTAAACTTGCACGCAACTGTATTTGGTAGTATTGCTGTCACTTAGCAAGGGTAAACATATCTATAGCTACCTTGGAGACTTCATTTTCAACAGATTTTGAAATACACATTAAAAATTATATAATATCTATCAAAGGATTCCCAATAAATAGGCAGTATAATGAAGTATGGACCTACATTCCTTAGCTGATACAAATTTCAAACTTATTCTATGACCATTCCACTAATATGACAAACAAGTGACACCGATGATCAAATCACAACTCCAAAGCTTCAAAATGGACAATATAGAGTCCTAACAAGCCAAATATTCACTGTGGTACTCTAGATAAATCTTTGTGTTTGATGGTACTTTTTTACCTAAGTTATGCCTGGTAGATCACCCCTAGAAAATATTTCTTTTACTGAGAGAAATACGGAGAGGTGACTAAGACTCTATATAGTTTTACAGAAATTGTTTTTTTAAAAAAGTTCTTTAAAGCTTGTCACTTAGATGACATTGCTTTAAAAAAGAGGGGAAAGAAGAGTTAATTTTTTTTAACATGAAAGGCCTTAAAATATATTTTATTAAAAGAACTGTATTAACAGCTTGTATCTCTGAAATAAGCCTTTTCTCTTAGCACAAAAGGATCTCACCTAGTGCCTCAAGGTGAAAATCTACCTTGTTTATCTTAATGCCATTTTTATTCTTTCACAAATTTTCACTTTGTTGTCCTGAGGTAAGAGAGTTAATATGAACACCAGATCCAAGGTGGAGGTTTGTTTCCACCACGCTTCTAGCACTTTTCCTTTGAAATCATTAATCATTCTAAATTTTAATGAATTTAATAAAACCAATTTTAAATAGGGAGAAGTTCCCAATTCTATAGAAATAAAATGACTGCCTGAAGCAAATGACTGCATTGGACTTCTGACAGGGTTTTTAGTTTAGGAACGGTCAAAATTTACATTGATCCTCTTAAATGTCATTACAGCCCACATCTGCTGTGCCCTTATCTGCCTTCTTTCTGGTAATAGGAACGCTCCTGCAGGAGGCTGGATTTACTTTTCTGAGTATTTTAATGAGACCCTAGTGAGTGGCCTAGGCTAGAGATAAATTTTAGTCCATTTCTATTCATGCTACATGAGATCTTTTTTGCTGTCTAGTATAGTCCAAAATACCATCCTCCATGGACATTTATCTCCCTTTTTGAGAATTCTTCTATCTTCCCTTGGATTTATTTTTAAAACAGTCTTTTTTGTTTCATCATGTTTTGAGTCCTGTGCAGAGTTTCAAAGCTGATGGGTGTTATTAAACTCAAAAGAGATTCACCTTGATTATAGCCTTTGAATGTTTTAGAACACAAATAATAAAACCAAGTTTACAGATGTGGCTGGATTGCTCGAAACAGTTGAATGCCTTTTCTAGAGACTGAACATTTTAATAACCACAACGATCAAAGCCAGAAGTTTGTATGGGCCCCATGTGAAAACCCTTGCTAACAATGAACGATACCTATTCGAGCAAACAGTCACAATAAATTCAGTAAGCAGTTCATGTACTTTTAAATATATCTTATCAAAATATATTGATATATTTACAGAATTAAAACAGTAAGAGAAGTTGAGGCACTCAAAACTGACAAACTTTGCACTTTTTTTCTTAGAATCTAATAATATAAAGCTTTAATGTTGTTAAATAGTCAGAAAATTTTCCCTTTATCTGAAATGAAGAGTGCTATCTTTTCTAATGAATGCTTACCAATGCTCAGTAGATAGATGAATTTGAATATATAGAAATTGAATCAGGTGACTGAATGGCCCTAAATTAGAAAATGAAAAATATTAATGTTAGACTAATGGAAAGAAACATTACTATCAGCCTGAATTACTCTCAGTGACTATTCCCCACTCAGATTACACATCATGTAGGAACTAGTCTGAAAGATATCACATATATTCCATGTTACAGACAATGTAAGGGATAAGAAAGGAACGGAAGCAAATAACAGATACATACCTACATAACTTGTAGGTTAAGGAAGCTTGAATATAGTATGAATTTTTAATTTAACATTAACGTGATTATAAAAGATCACTGAGTAGGCTAACAAATATATAAAATTATGACATAATTTTAGAAAATTTAGCCATTGATTTAATTTTGGAAAATAAGATTGAATCAAGTTTTTAAAATAGTGTAATTCAGAGACTGATATATGTTTGGATTGATCTATCAGAATCGGACTGAAGCTGCTTCAAAAGGCAGCCACATAGTGCTAAGAGAAAGCATGAATTACAAGCAATTGAAAGTGCCTCTTATCCTCAGCAGGTCTGATATTCTATTCTATTTAGCTAATACAAATTCTTCTTAAAAAGGAAATTGAACAGGATACCTAGGCAAAAAATGGTAAAATTCTTTATATTTGATCACAGTAAAATAACACTTCAAAGATGTGAAGGATAAATCCAGTTTCACTGTATCCAGTTTATATTTCAAAAGGAAATTGAAGAAAAGAGGGAGTGCGGTGAATAAAATACTCTTATTGGAAAAGAAAAGTTTTTTTTCATGCCTCTCACTGAAATATGAGACCCTACTTGTCAGAAAAGTTACTTTGAACTGTAGGCTATATAGGAAGGAAATAACATTTCAATAAATGTGCATTAAAATATCTTTTGATGAGGCTTATGGTGGTAAGATAATATGACACTACGGGAATCATATCAAGTTCTACACGAATTATTGCTTTGTATTGACACAATAGTTTTAATGGAAGAATGTTACATGATTTTAAAATGAAATCTCGGGGAATGAGCTAATAATAGTCTATGTATATAGGAACTGGATACCAGAAACAAACAAACAAAAAAAGGTTCTTTTTGTGTGAGGAAAACAAGGTTATTTAAAAAGGGTAAAGCTCTCTGTCACGCTTTTCTGACCCATATTATCATGTTATTTTAGTGTCATGCAAATTCTATTTAAAGAGTTTTCTGTCTTAAAGCAACTATATTCTATAGTTATATACATACATATATAACTATAAATACAGAGTATATAACTACCACTACAAATATATCATATTTTATAATTATATCAACCTTTCACCACACCCTGTTAGATATGGATGTACTGTTATTCTCACTTGGAGAACAGAACCAAAGTACAGAGGGATAAATGAACTGGAATTTCCAAATACAGGAGTCTGGAATGCTTGTCTCCTGATTCCTACTAATACATAATCCTTTTGTTTGCACTGTAAAATTTAGCCTGGATCTATTATAAACATTAGATTATAGATCCTGCTAAACAGAATGTACTAGTTGTTTGCCAAAATGCTTAGAGGACATTAGTGATTTTCAGACGTATAGTCTAATATGGCATAATTAGAGAATGACCAAAAGTTGGTTACTCATTTCTTCAAAAAGTAAAAAATATTAAACATCTTGCATTAAATTACAGGTAAATACATAAAAGATAGAAGGTTTGATTACTAATATTATAATTACTAGAAATTACAAAAGTATTATAAATTGAGATAATGTTCTTTATTTATATCAGATAAGCAACTTTCTGAAAGAATAGTAGAATTTTTAACGTTGATTATTAATTTCTACAACTATGATGGCTACCTAACATGAATTGTGAAAAAAGTATATCAGCGTGAAAAGAAAAAGATAAATTTCAAATTTACAAATAAGTAAATGAAACTATTAATAGCCTTTCAGAAAATTTGTATCAAATATATCATACTTGAAAATATTAGCCTGTGGCAAATATTCAGATTACAAATTAGGCAAATATTCAGATATTAACAAATAATTATTTTTTATTTTGGAGATGAATTTTATTTGAATGTTCATTTAATGTAAAATGTATTCAAAATTTATGGCAATTAAGTACTGTTTCATTTTATTATAAGCAAGAACATAAAATAAGGGAATGTGATTGCCAAAGAGTTTTCTAAAAACAGTTTTTATTAAAAAATTCTATTTCATGTAATCAGAAGCATTTCAGAGAATATCAAGTATTTAACATGTCATTAGAAGTGATGGAGACATAGTCTCAGTCATTATTAACCTGTTGGGTTAATAATCCAGAATACTTACCTTACTAGTCATTGATTATTGTAACAAATATTGTACTTATCCTTTTTGTATGGGATTAAGAAGATAGTATTAACTGAAGGTATATAGTTGTATAGGTCGCTAGTATTTTTTTTAGTATTCTAGCACTGACTATTCTATGTATACAGTTAACTAATAATGTACTGGAAAATATCTGCTATAACATGTCAATAGAAAAAAGTATTTATTGCTAGCATAAACTGCTTGCAATGCAATAAAATAACACTACATCCCTAACTGTCCATAAATTTATCAATTGGAGGCCTTGAACAAACTAAATATACATACGTTACATATTAGATTGTTCTTTAATGGATTTTACAGTCTCAGAGAAATCTACAAGTATTTACCTTCTTCCATTTATTTCCCATTAAAAAATTACTGTTCCAACGTTTCAGGTGCCATAGCGTACTGGTAGTATTGACAATGAGAACACAATAGCTAAAGAAAATACTCACTAAACACAACCCTCCGCCAGGTAGTTCAATACAAGAATAACAGCATCAGCCTTTGCTCACACTAGTGCCTTATACATGTCTCCTTAAACATTTGAGAAAATATGTAGGATTTGTACAATGCAAAACCAATACTCTATGAGTTCCTAATCCTGACCCACTGTCACACCATTAGGACTGATATAACTTAGCCCCATGAAGAGAAGATCCTAGCCTCTGGACCATGTTTCCAAAATGAAACAGTTTTTACCAAACTTTTCTTAAACCTGTGAGAGCTGGGTACAATGACTATATAAACCAACACACCTATCAGTGCAACAATATCCATGTTTCTTCCCCTAAGCCAAAAACATCTTTCCACCATTTCAAAGTATTATTTGGTCATAAAAAGGGAGAAAGTGTTATCTACTTCTGTCTATTCACTTATCTTTCTTGATGAGTTATTGCAATGTTATCCAATTTCTCTACCTTCCAGAAGAGATTAAGGCTATGTTAGCAAAGCATCACAGGGAAGCTTCCGGTTCTGAGATGTGTATGTTTAAGGATAAAACAAGGTTTTAGTCCTTACTGAATTAATTTAGTATAGTCTATTAATTAAAAAATTGCATCCGTATAAATATTTTAAATGGTAACTGTTTCATAAGTCAAACTCAAATATAGGGGAGAATACTGCTAACATAAATGAAATGGTAACTTGAACAGTGCTGAAGATGAAGATGCTGCTAAACTGGATAACAGTATGTGACAATAAAGAAGCCACATGTTACTGAACTTTATGCAAAATTATTCCACTGAATTCTCCACTGCTTAGAAGAACTTTAATAAAAATATGCAACAGTAAAAATCTGATGATAGAGAATGAAGGTTTTTCTACCTTTTCCTTATTTTTTTCTCCCCAATGGATTCCAGTTACATTTGGAGTAAGGAAATATGTTATATTTCTGTATAAAATGTAATTCTAATATCAGTTGAGAAGGTCACCTAGTAAGCTGGTATAACAGGTAAGTAACAACAAAACAGTGAGCCTCTTCAATATAAATTAAATGCACTTAATTGAATATTCATTTTAGAGATCTTAATTTATCTGCATGGATAATATATGGGTCACATAAAGGCTATTGGGAGGGATATTATTAGAAGGTTAAGTCATTCATGAAATATTTCTGTATCATCTGATTAGCTGGGGCTAGTCAAACAGAAAGGCAAAGTAAATTAATAGATTTTGGAGCACAAAATGAAGGCCATATCTGCGTTCGTAGACTCTGAAAAAGATCTAGGTCAGAATAAAGAAACAATTCAGCATGATCTGGTACAAACTAGTATGTAGAGTTAGAAAAATAATTTTCCATTTGTAAGCAGCATTAATGAAGCTAAGCTAAAAGTTTTCATTCACTTTTCATAATCAGATTTCTAAAGATAACATAACTCAGAGAAGAGTGCGAAGAAGAGCACAAATGTGATCTCCATATCTGATCTAAAAATCCAACCTGAAGAAAACGACTCATATGAAGAAGCTTAAATAACTTCATATCGCATTTTAGTAAAAGAAATTTCAGAAGTAACTTAGTCATAATTTTTAATTCCTATCACCAGAAAAAGGAAACAGGACTGAACAACTTCTAAGTGGCTTTCCAATGTAGAGAAAGGCACAATAAGAATCAATGACTGGACCCTAAAATTAGAATAATTTAAAGAAGGAAACTTATGTCTTCTATTTCTAAAGAAGGAAACTTTATGTCTAAAGGTCACTGCTCCTTTTGGAAGACAGGGATGAATTCTATACACTTTTTGTCTTAATCAGGATAAGAAACATTTCTGGAAATATGCTTCCTTCCAAAATAAGATAGCGTTTCTTATATGAAATGATATAAGAAAATTAAATTATTTTTGAGACAAAAATGATCAGGCTAGATCTTCTAGTTACCTGTCTAATACAAAAACCTATGATGTGACATCTGTACCCACAGCATAAAGAACTATGTAAAAACTAAAGTAGTAAACTGTCTTCCAAGGATATAATTCATTTTTAGAAAGTAGTCCTGAAATTATTCTCTAAAAGTACTTCAGGTCTGTATCTATCAATGGCTTCAAATTCCTTTACAACCATAATGTTTCATGATAGTCACAACAGGATTAACTATTTTCCAAGTTAAATCTAGCAGTCGAGCATATGATGTTGACAGATAATACCTCTCCCAACTATTACAAATTTTGTATAAATTCAGAAGAAAATCAACTATTATATTCCCTACATAATGCGTGACAGATGCAAAGACTATTAAAACCTTCTGAAAATCACAAGTATATTGCTGCAATTCAATTTTCTATCATTCCATATGCCTGTACCACTGTGACTTTTACAGTAAAATGTGGATGACAAGTGAGAGCAAATGATATACTATTGCCAGATTTGAAAGTATAATATCAAAATGTGTAATACTGAAAGAAATCAAAGCATTTTAGACAACTATTAACTCAAAGTATATGAAGCTAAATTTCATTGACAGTGCATAAACATGATATACAAGATATATAAACATTAACAAACCTAGCTAATAAGTTACATGATCCTACATTTTATGTATCTGTTATTGAAAAAGTTCCAGTGATTGGGCCAGTCCTGCCCTGAATTTGAAAGAATACCTTGAATCACTTATGAGATAAGATTTTGCAGCATTTTCATAGCATTATCAACGGCCAAGGGCAAGAAATAAAGATATTTGAATTTGATTGTAATTGTAGATATTATCAGAAATGTCAGCTTTGAATGAGGAGGAATATTCCTCATTTGCAGTTATTCATTCTGCCATCAAAATGTGCTACCAACATAAAAGCAATATACAAAGACTTAACAGATTTCCTGCTGTATTTGAATGTAATATGTTGTCCAAAAGCAATAAAGTGAGAATAAATGACACTGGATTATAGAAAGAACAAAATGTGAAACATCTATGATTAGGAAATAGACATGTAATCTAGTGTTTGCTTCATGGGATTCTTTTTTTTTTTTTTCCAGAAGCTTTTTGACTGAGACTTTTATAGTATGAAATAAATAAGAATGAACACCCAAGAAAATATCTGAAAAAATACATGGCATGACTTTTACTGCTTAAAAAATCAGGTTTTCTTTCTAGAAAATGGAAGGTCGTTGAAGGAATTTTTCAGTAATGATAAACATTATATAATGAGACCTATTAGGTTGGTTTGTTGGGAAAACAGAAGGCCTTAAGTATCTGCTGTTATTTAACACTGTGACCTCCTGCCCTGGATCATTTGCACCTATTAATGACAGTGTTATGATACTATACAGCAGGTGTCATAGTCAAGAGGTGGCACAGAAAATAAATCTGCAATGAAGAATCTAGTAGGTGAGGATGATGATGTAGTTAATGATAGTGACAACCTCAAAAATATATATTTGATCTGTAGTAGTGTTTATACTTTTCTTGTGATTGCCAAATCCATTTGGTAAATTTTCCAGCACCTTGAGATGATACTCTCATCTTTGCAATTTGTAAATATATATTATCATCATCACTGCAAATACCTCACAGAGTGTCAGAGCATCACATCACAACACATTCCTTATGGGGATACCTCTATCCAACATACAGATTAATAAGGGGTGCCATAAATGTTGCCTTTTGTCACTGGAGACCCAAGTTCAAATTCTCATTAGTTAACAAATTAAATTATATTTATTGAGCTTGCCTTAATCCCTGTGAGTCCATATTATTAAAACAATATGTCTCCTTGCATAATTGGTTTTGGAAAATGAAATCTGAAATAATGAAAGTGACAGTGTATACATGTTGAGTTATCTAGTCTCTGCGGAACAGAGTAAAACAGAATAGAATAAAACAAAAAAAAAAAATTGTTCCAGATTTTACACAGGAGGAGACATATGATTCTTGAACTACACCTTCTTGTATATCCAGCCATTCCCGTATTGCATCATTGCTTTGGCATTCGTCTTACAAAACTACAATAAAGGTTTTTACTTTTCTGTCTTTCATATCTCTGTGGTCCTTTTTTAACGGCATTATATGACAAAGTCAATTCACATTTTTGCCTGAAATGATCATACTAATTCCTGCCATGGTAAGTATCCACCTTCAATAATGTGAATAAAGTTTTATCAGTAAAATGCTTGGAAATTGAACTGAGGGCAAGAATGTTTCAAAGTCATTGTATGTCTGAGAAAAATTAAATATTTTGTTAGATATTCAGATTCAGGTACATTATATACATTGTGAAATTAGACTTTTTAACTTTGGAAAATATAAATTTTATTTAAAAAATGATCAAAGTCCTAACTGGACAACATAGCGTACAGTTGGGTCATTATTATCACTGGTCTAAAAACAAATATCTGACTGTAACATAAAAATAACTGTTTTGCAACTGTCTATTATTTACATGTTTAAAATAAAACAAATGCAAGTGCATGGTCCTGCACTTTGTTTCTCTTAAGCCAACTGAAAATTAAGTCTGCATTTTAAGGTAGTCCTCAAGAAGGAGGTATATTATGCTTTCTGTCTCAGACATCTACTTTAGAATTAATTGCTTTCTGGAGATGCCTACTAGCTAGACAACTATTTCTACAACCTTATTGACTGAATGCAGCTGTGGAGGAGAAAAGCCTGGGTACACAAACTGATCATGGAATGATAGTGAGCTATCAGTGTGGATTAGTTGAGGTAAAATTAATTCCAAGATACTTCAGGTAAAATGTTTTCCATAGAAGACATGGGAATGAGTTTTAATTATATTCTGAAATGCTGAGTACCATTCTGTTTCCCCTTGCTCAAGCATCAAATTATAAAAGATGCTGAGAAGAGCAATAGCAATGATAAAACAAATAGGGAGCTGACCTCAGGAGATAGAAGAAAGTATGGATTGTTTAATCTAATAGAGTGCTTCTAATATATTGTGAGGAGTTAGAATTACAGTGTTAGAAGCAGCTTACAATAGATGGGAAATGTACGGGCTTGCCATAAAAATTTACATTAGCCAAGGAACTACTAATCTGCTAGAATACAGGCAGTGAAAGTTTCTATCTGCAACAACCACAATCCAGCAGAAGAAAGACAGAGTATGATACCACTTTACAAACATATCAAGAGGAGCCAAGAAAAAATTACTGTATAAGCTACAAGTAATGGATGGGTATACTCTGACTGTGAAAACATTTGAATCAGACATTAGAAAAATGTCTAATTGTCACTACAGCTGTTTTATATAGCCTTTTAGTAGAAAGAGGTTTGTCACCTACGAAACAACAACAACAACAAAATTGGCCTAAAGGAAAATCCAAATATTTTAAAATGAATTTTAAAGGATTTTTGAGCCATGCTTACTGTGATAACACAAGATTTGTTTCCAGTACAAAGAAGCTCCCTTTCAGAGCTGCTTCTAAGCACTTGCTGCAGACATTTTCTCATTGTGTGAAGGCCTCTATTTGTTTGAAAAAAATAATATATTTTCCAGCTACACTAAAAATGCTGTTAGACTTTGATTATATGATGCAAATGATTTCTGAATCATCTTAGTAACAGTCTTTTACACTTCAGCTCAACACGGAGACAAAAAAATGAGAATAGCAATCATTGACAATAAAGGAAAGAAATGGTCCCATTAACAAGACCAGAGCAACAAATCCCCAGCTGCTTTAAGGGAAACTATTTTCAGTGCACAAACTGTTCAGAAAGACAATGCAGCAAGCCTGGATATCGTCTTCGCAAGCAATTGGAGTGTTGACTTGAACAGTGTAATGTACTATCTTTTCTAAATAATCCAGTTTTGTAGTTCATTCTAAGTATCTGTTAAGAAATTCCTTTTTTTCAGCTATAGTGCAAGGCTGGCAAAAGTAAATAGCAAGAAAATAACCTTTATGCGTAGGTATCACAGAGACAGAGAGGGATGGGACAAGCTGTGCAAGAGGAAACACAACTAATGAACTTCACCTGCTGTCCATGCATCTGTTATGTGTTTTCTGTACTTGAATTTCTCAGCATTCAGAGTTTTATAAACTACTGGACATTTGCACCATCTCCAATACCTTCTTCATACTAAAATCAGTGACTGATTGACCTTATGTCATTGTTTTCATATCTTAGACCCCGAAGCTAAAAGAGATTATGATGTTTGTATGTGCTCAGTTTCAGGTTGCTTAAACAAAACAAAACGAAAAAGTCAGCTACATTAGGAACTGACAATGCCTAATATCAATCATCAGAGAGTTGAAAAATAGAGTTGTTCATGCAGCCTTAATTCACGTCAAACAGAATGCACATTCATTAGGATAGTCGTTTACCTGATCAGCTGCAGTTGCTCAGCGGTTGTATTGATGCCTGATAGTAAAAAAGTACTACATTATTATTACTAAGGAGAGTCAAACTTTGTGGAAAGGGGTAATATCCTTTAGTAGATGCTACCAAATGACTGGAAAAATACAAAAGCTTCCAGATACTAGATCTATGTTATTTTTCACATTAAAGTAATATTGCCTAAATAATTCAAATGTTACCAAAATGTAACTTCAAGCTCTACTCAGAGCAAAAGAATATACACATGTATTAATATAAGCTATTTACATTCTGATTTTAGTGTTGTCCAAAGCTACGTTTATTTTGATCAGTTGCTTACTGTAATGATCAACGACAGGATAAAATGATTAATTTAAACACATGAACACACAATACAGCAGCTCACTTATTTGCATGCAAGAGTGGTCAGGACAACTTAGGAATGAAATGATTTGCAATATAAGAAAATAATTTGGCTACATAACATAAGCAATGAACATACAAGATAAAAGGGTCTAAAACATCTGTGAAATGAGAAAAAAATCTGTTATGTTGATAATACTAACTAATGGCTGAAATATTAATTCAAATGAAAATTAAAATATAGACAAAGCTTTTTCTTCACAGATTTCAAATTAGTTCTGTGCAACTGATGTTTTATGCTCCCCATACATTAGCTAAACTACAAGTACAGCCTGGTACAAACTACAGAACTCATTATCTTGTGCTTTACCAGCTATCACAACCCTGCTACAATACTCATGCACGTTATACACGTAAAAACTGATACTTGAAACTAGCTGTGCCTATGCATAGAGCTCCTCAGAAATTTTCTAATAAACAATGTGCTGCTGAAAAATACTAATTACCCGATTCTGACAGATTTCGTTGGAAACGTTATATTTAACGTTTCTTTGGTCACTTGAAAAGTCACAGCAATGTGTAGCCCAGATAGATTGATCCAGTTCTACTTGTTGAAGTTCTTTTGGAGAGATGCTCCTGAGAACATCCAGTCCTGCTACCATTTTAATCTGCCAGTTACCAGTTTCACTGATGACGTTCTTTAGGTAAAATAGCGAGTTAACATTTCTGAAATAACTTTTTCCATAAGTTTGAGTTCATTTGGAATTTTGTTATGCTGTAATTTAACTTCAGCTCTATTGAGAAGATATTTCAAATTAATCAAAGTGCAATAAAAAACAGGACTCCAGAACAACACTTTCTAGGATTGCTCGATACTATATTCTCTAGCATATAATGACTGATGGCATTTGGTTTCCAGGTGCATGTTATAAAGCATGTAATTCCTTACTATAAAAATAAATACGACTTTAGTGTTTCAGTCTGTGTCACGTGAAGAATAGTCACTGACTGCTAATGTACTTGGTGGTTAGGGATACATTTGAGGCAGTGAAATTCAAACTTTTCTGATAATATACGAGTTACTTAAGAGATATCTTTTTGGCAAAGAAGACAGTAACCAGTAGATTTTGGAAGTGAAAAGCGACATAACTTACCCTCACAAGCACTGAGCTGTAAGGAAATGAAAAAAAACTCGGCTAAGTGCCAGGCCTCAAGAGATATGTTATAGATTGTGAGGGTGATTCATGCTTGATAAACTTTTCCTCTCTGAACTGTGTAAAACAGCATTTTAGAACTAAATTCTGTACAGATGTAGGTAAAAAGGCAAACAAAACAGGTCTAAAGGTATTAAACATTTTGGCTGCCTGTTTTTAAAGTTTAGGGGAGATTCCTCACTGCTTTGCACTATGCTGCAGGTGTGTTTTGCATCTAGAGAGAAACAATTTAGTTCAAAGCTGAGGTCAGAGTGGCTTACATTGCTCTTTAGTAAGATTTGACCCATGGTGAGTGCTCTACAAATGCTGCCTAAGTGCTGCCTAAGACTTTCTCATGTGCCTGGCATATCTAAGTCACCCTGAATGGGTGATTAGAGTTAGTGCCAAACTTTCTCTTGGGAAAAGGACTTCAGACGGAGTGAGTGATCTTTTCGTAACTTGGAGATTTAGTTCTGTAGGAATCTCATCAGGCTGCTGAAAAATTAAGAGCATTGCCTATGCTGCTTTGGTTCTTCAAGGCTCATTCATGGATCTGTGAGACAGGGAGCTCTTAGAGGGCTCCTTTTTTTAGCCATGAGTTGATTCTGGAATCTCCTAGCTTGAAGCTGGGAGTGCAGGGAGATCATCCTACAGGTAGATTGTTTAGAGCTGGTGATGTCAATGGAGCAACATGACCTTCAGAGAGGACCTCTCTTGCAAGGATTTTCAGATCGCATGCATTAGGTCAGCTCTTCCTCTTCATTTTAGGGTAACTTTTATGTGCGTTGCTCAGTGAGCATGCTGCACCAAAGACTATAGACTTACTTTATGCAATACATTAATTTTTACTGATTAGCATAGCATAGAGTAAGTCTTTAGGTCACAGTCATTTCCATTGTTTCCAATATTTCAGAGTCTATTAGAGGGTTATGGCTAGGTCTAGAGTTGGTGTTAGGAGACACAGAAAGCCTAGAGCTCATGGTTTTGAGTCTGCTCGCACTAGAATTTTGTGTCTGAAACAGCATTAGGAGTTCAGGCCATCTGCATTCACACATAGAAATTAGAGGCATGGACCTAAATGATTGTGGCTATTGCTCCCAATTCACAAAGTTAGAGCTCTTCTAAGTAACTGTTACTTGTCACCTATTCATCTTGATGAAATAATTGCAGCGTTGAGAGCTTACTGACTGAGTTTACAAGGTTTCTAATTCTGAAGCCTACAGTGAGAGCGAAGAGTGAACTGCAGATAGAGTGGAAATTAGCAATCTGCACATTACAAAAAGAGAAAAGGGGTATTTTTGGCCTTATATTGCTATAAGCATTTGTAAAAAGTACTTTTACTTAACTGGTTACTGGGGGTGTTTAATGGTCATTAGTAATGGTTCACTGTTATCAGCCTTTGATAAACTATTTTTCTCATTTTTGTCTAGTCACAATTCTAATGTTCTATTATTTGGTGAGCACCATGACCACATTAAATCAAGTATTTGGAACTCTGAAGAGACGTTCTTTTTGCTGTTTAACTATCTAGTTGACAATTTCATAGAATCATATAATAATTTAGTTTGAAGGGAGATCTCTAGAGATCATCTAATCCAACCCACTGCTCAGAGCTAGGATAACTTTGTAAAGCAGATAAAGGATATGCAAGAAGTTCAGAAAAACCTTTTGCCCAAGAGTAAAGTGTGCAGAAGAAGTGGCAGGAAAATGGAAACATCTGGTGCAAGGTCCCCTTCTAACAATCTAAGAAGGAAAATAATGTGAAATAGAGTTGCATAAGTGTAAACTGAGCATATTGTCATTACTTTGCTATTTAAAGGCTAGACTAAAAAGATTTCCATGATATGATGACAGTAAGGGTTATATAACACAAACAGCAGTGGTGATGTAAATCCAGCTTAAGAGTTCAACACAGTGAATATAAGCTCCAACCCAGTAGGCTCTGCTCTGCCTTAGCATACGCTTTTCTACGGCGTTCTTTTTTCGGATGGTAATAGCATAACCAAAACTGAGATAAAATGAAAAGTAATTTTCAAATACTAATAAAATACTACCAAAAAATTGCTTATAATTGTTATAGAAGTTTTCTTAGTTACTGGTGTGTCTAGTAGGTCTTCCTCAATGAAATCAGCAAAGTTATTGTTAGGCAGAGATTAATTCCATTATTGGCAATGCCAGTGTCCAATACTGATAAGATTTGTGCACTTTTCACTGCTAACTTAATATCTGATGATCTAGGACTTTTTCCTTCTACTTCTCAAAATACTTTTATGTGTTTTGCATCCTATATTCATTAGACAACTGTGCACAAAAGCCTAAACGAAGCAACTGGTTTGGTTTTTTTTTTTTTTTGTTATTTCCTGTTACAAAGTATACTGCATTCTTTACTAAGCCAAGCAAGTTTGTAGCTACCAAAATGCTATCTGATCTATCTCTGTACATTGAATTGCTATTATTCCAAAAAATATATTTTGAAGGTTTTTTTTTTTTTTTTGCTTTACCCATTTAGTAATAACTGTAGCCAAAGCTGCTAAAATTCATGTTCATACCCTTGGTTTTTTTTTCCCCAAATCAAAATATCACCTACTAATAGTGTATTCTGTTGCTTTTAAAAAAAAAAAAAAAAAGTCATTTTTGATGGACCAAAAATATCATTGGTAGAAGTCCTGTTTTCTTTCCCCTAGAACACTGAACTAAATCATCAAATTTGACTATTGAAGGTGTAGTTTTACAAGGTACCTTTCCTTTTCCATTGAGCTGAGTTCAAATACCTGAAAAGTTTTTCTTTTTCGGAACTCTGTCAAGTGTCATGTACTGCAACAGAAAGTATTGGCTTTCAGGGCTTCTGTCTTCTGCATGCAATGTTTTGTGAGTTATGGTAAACGTTAAGTGGATTGGTAGTTCTGAGAAGTTTGCACTATGGTTCACTTTGAAAATGATGATGTTATCTCTTGGAACAATTGCAGTATAGGGGAGGGGAAATAAAACAATTTCAGAAACTTTTTTGGTCTGCTGTGATATTCTCATAGATTTTTTTGTCTAGCATTTTGAAAGTTGATTTCAAAATCAAAACTCAAAATAATTATAGTTTATATTTCCATAGTTATATAGGATGTTTTCAAGACAGAAGAAATCTTTCCGTTAACTTCAGCAAACATCTCTTGCATCCATGTGACTTAAAGTATATTTCATATACATGATCCTTGCTGCCAAGAAGTTTAGAAGACGTTTTAGCCCAGGTATTTGCACTTCAGGGATGTATCTGATGCAAAAACAAAGTTTGTTTTCACGGCAATTTGGAGTATGTTTTTAGTCCTTAAGAGACAGAGCTTCCTACTCATTTTTCAAATTCAGTGGCAGTGGACAAAAAGAAAGAGAAGAATCATGGTGTGAAAGTGAATACTTCTATAAAACTTATTAATGAACTTTAATACAGGAATAGAATAAGGTATATTCCATTCCAAAATGTATTTTCTCCTACTTAAAAACATTCAGGCACTTGGATCTTGATCAAAAAAAAAACCATCAAAGCCAAAAATAGACTATTCTTTTTCAAATATTGAATGCAAAGAATGAAGAGTGTATATTCAAAGTAAACTGAAAGTGTGCTTGGACAAAAAGTTTGGCTAATACATTAATAATAATCAACACATGTTCATCAAGAAATTGACAAACAGGCCTAAAAAAATGTATCCCATATTTCAATTAATGCAGATATTTCAAGACTTAAGCACGAGACACATGCAATTAACGCCTTCCTTGTGCTCATGTGGAGGTGGAATTCTGTGTCATTCATTTGCACCTTACACGAATGCAGCACCTGCAAATAACTGGAATGATTCTCCTTCATGTCAGAGGCTGCAATACAGTCGCATGTATTGCAAAAGAAAGTCTGCCTTAACTATCTGACCAGTACCATTCAGAGTCTGCTAAATTTATTCTGAAATTAAGGTTTAAATTCTAAAGAATTCATATTGAATTATATATTAATTTTTTACAACAAAAGACATGATAAAGGTAAATTGATATAGCTTTGAAGTAACAGCAGTTAGAGAAAAGAAGTAACAGATTCATAATAGGTATATGTAAGAATTATTATTCATTTATATGTAGCAGCAATAATTTGTTAAAATTCTGTAACAGTAAATAAAACATATGAAAAATAATGAAATGGTATGCAGATGGATACAGTTTTTGTCACATTGAGTAAATGAGATTTTGATGAGAGAAGGGTTGTAGTCTGTAGGAAAGAAATATACTCATTTTATTTTCCTTCTCTATAGGCCTATATTCTGTTTCCTTTTAGAAGAAGTAATTAGAAATGAAAGAAATTTACCTGTAAAATGAGCATTATCCTTTTACAATTTGTGGCAAATTCCTATTGGCTCTACGTGTTGAATAACAAAGAATTTTGAAATATGCTAAAAAAGTAGAAATTCAATATATTTTTGGTATTAAAGTCAGGATGTCATTGTTAATTAATATAATTAATACATAGCAACAGACCCCTGAAAGTAGCCAGAGTAAATGAAAGTACTGAAGAAGGCCTAATGCACATATTAATTCCTGTATTTTATTAATTAGAAATGCCTTCAAAGCATGAATGAAAAACATCAGGAAAAATAAAAAAAAAATCCATCTGAACAGAAAACTTGTGATATTTGAAAATGTTGAATGTTTTATAGGTGCTGAATTAAGTAAATAAATAGTACAGTCCTAATTCTCTGCTTTAGAAATCTTGGATAAATCTTTCTTAGAGTGTCTTGTTTAATCCAATGCAATTACCAACTAAAAGAGTAACAGTTATTGATATATATGTACACTTTCTTTTATATTGAATTTTAAGATTTCTCTGTCTTTTTCTCCCCCTAAGAATAGAGAAAATATTTAAATGTATTATCTGTATGTACTAACTCAAACATTTCAAGCAAACTTTTTTGGACGATAGTAATACTTAGAAAACTTATGAGACAGTATATTTATTTTTCCTTTAAAATACAAAAGAGTAAGCTATAAAGCATTTCATATGTAGAACTGAGTCTCATTTTTGGTGTTTCTTCTTTGACAACAGTGGCCTCTTCCTATAGTCTTCAAATTGTGGGCAATCAATATTCTGTGGTTTGTGGGAGGCAGGTATACTAAATTAATTAACCATGAGACATGCTCAGACACTTGAGGTACTTCATACTCCAGAACTGGCTTCTGATGAACCGCTACATAAACTAATATAAATGTTTTGTGCAGTTACTGTGTTAAAAGAATTCCATTTCTTTCTCTTGTCTGTTATGATACCAGAGAATAATCTTAGACGACAATAAATGTTCACCTACTTGTTTCCAGTAAAAATAAAATTCTTGCTTGCAATATTTTAAATCATCATAGATATTACAAATAGTTTCAAAAAGTGAGTATTTTACACGGAGGTATACACTAGACATTTTAATTTTAGATTCACTGGCAAATGTTATGATATCTTTCTTCCTTTTGCACAGTAAACTGTTTTTAAATTTATGTTACCTTTCTGTGATCAGAATACCTGAGGCTTTAAATTATTTATCTAATTTTGTTGACAAATTATTTAAAACATCACAGCATTTATCCTTCCTTTGAAAAAGCCTTAGTTTTTATTTTTCAATTGAAAACATCATGCAATATGGTACAGATATTGGACAACTGCACCCCCAAAAGCAATATCTGTGCCTCTAAGCCTTATGCAGGTGGACTTTTGCTCCCACACATGAGGTTCCTCATGAGAATAGTGTTGAATAGTATAAATGGGTAGACAGCACCACAGCACTTGATATTTCAATTAATGTAGGTAATAATAAATGCCTAGAGACAGGAAAAAACACTATTTTAAAGAAAATTAAGTGAAATATCTCAGCTGTTACTATTTCTTAATAAAACACAAGGTGTTTCCTGAAAATTGGCTTTCCGTTGGAAGAGCTCACAAGAGAAAAATATACATAAAGCAGCTACCCCTCAAGAAGTGAAGTGTTACTGACGATTGTTGTAGAACATGAGGCTAACTTCTCTGAACTTATTGTTTCCCTTCTCTAATTGGATTTTCTTATTTATCAAATCCTCCTTACTGTATGCAAACATTTATCAAATTAACACAGCAATAAAAAGTGAGGGTAAGAACCATTACCATTCTGCTTCCTAGAATCTCAACATTTTCTTTTCTAATGTACATTACTGGTGATTTTGGAAATTATTGTTCCTGCTGTGTTGTAATTAGAGTGAATAGAATGGCTTTATTACCACAAGAAAAAACTTTAAAAAAAAAAAAAAGCAAACACTCTTGTCCCCCACATAAAACTGTAGTCTCTAGGTACTCGAACAACATTGAACCTTTTTTTTAGAAATATACATGATTAGATGACAATGGAGGAACCTCTCCAGACGTTTGCCTCTTCTTATGTTTATCTATCTGTTGAATGAATATGATAAGTGTAGCAGGTGGATGTCAAGGTCACAAATGCTGGTATAATAATATTGGCAGTTTAAAAAGAAAAGACATGGGTAGAGAGTTTAAGACTCTCTAATATTCATAGACTGAACTTCTTTCTTCCTTTTTTCTAGCTGTGATGCCGTTCTTCCATTGGTAAGAATGCGTTAGAGAATCATATAGAATAACTGACTTTTAATATAATTAGCTCATCTTCTTTTTAGGTTTTACATCACAGTTGCCTACAGTAAATGATATTCTTTCTCAGCCTACTTTCTGCTATACTGAATACCATATTAACAACTTTAAAAATTTTCTTTAGTTTCCTTTATTCTTTTCACATCATGAATGACTATTCAAGACAAAGTGATTTAACCTAAATTCACTCCAAATACTAGGAAATACATGATGTTGCACATCATCAAATCACTTTGCTTTCCTCATAGCTGTATCATACTAGTGGATCATAATCATCATCACCAAATTGACTAACATACCCAGGTCTTTTTTTGCTGCTGTTGTTCCTTACGATGAACTTTCAGTTTAGCATAAAATTTCGTGTTAACTGATCTGAAGAGTATAACCTACAACTTTACCTTTAATTCCATTTCCTTATTCAGGTTTTCAGAGTTAGATAGTCCTTTTGTAACCTTCTGTCTTAAACTTGTTCACTATAACCATTAGGTACTTTGGATTTCATTACAACAACATAAGACAATTATTACTCCTCACATGTAGAATGGAAGTTTCATTAGCCTGCAATAAATTGCATGTCCACACAACAGCAGAATTAAAATAAAAGGATGCATTGTTACCTTCTGTGCAACGAATTTACACTGTGGAAAAAATAGTAAGTGATCATGCCATTGAAGAACATATAATATGAGTGTTTGTTAGAGAATTGAATTAAGATTCTGTTTAAAGACAGAAGTTTCCAGATTAAAAGTCAAATTTAATCATATGCAGAAAATTAAATACTATGCATTTACTCAAGTTTTACAGACAAAATAAATTTAGATAGTGAATCCAAAAGACAATGAGGTTTTTTTGCCCATTTTTATATTTTCTTGTCCAAATAAAATTAGAGAAATTTTCTCTGATTGAGGAAGGAAAAATAGCTTTGAAAATGAAATAAGAACAGTGTAATGTGGAGGCTGAGTTTAAGAAGAAAAGCTTGAATAAATGAGTAACATATTCCTTTAAATTACTTAGGGTTTCTTTTTAGTCTTAACAATATCAGTAATAAAGATTATGTCCCATTTTGCAAGTCAGCTCCCACTTCCAGCTTCCAAAATAATTAGAAGTAATTTCAAAAGGAAGGGAAAAAATAACAGAAATCTCCTAACATTTTTATTTAACGGTAATTTTTCTGTATTTACCACCTAAGATTCTGGATGCCCATTCCATAAATAAAAAAATACATTTTGTAAATAATAAAATATAACGAGACCTTTCCAATAAACTTCACAGAATTAACTCCACTGCCAGGGGTTTCAGCTAACAGAGACACGCTAAAAGAATGTGCATGGACATTTGCAGTAGCTCAGCTGGTGAGCAATAGCTTGTTAAGCCGCCAGGACTCGATTACTTTTGACTCTACTGGATCCCTAAGTAAAAACTTATTCATTTCTGAATCTTAGACACAGGATTCTGGTGTCTGCCTGCTTCTCCTGTCGCCTGACCCAGATAACTTACACCATAAACATAGATGACTAGAGCTGCAAAGAATTTATTTAAAATATGGGAGTGGGTGGAAAGTGAATACCAGGAATTTAGAGGGACAAGCAACCGTATTCCAGCTTTTATAATGAGGTGTTAGAAAAAGAATCTACAACCTCTGATCATTACAGAGCGCTCTGCCAGCAGCCATTGCTCAAGCTGCCTCTAGATGCTTCAGTAAAAAGGGCTGATAGAGATCCAGCTGCAGAAAGCTGGGATACGTCCAGCTCAAGGATTTCTATGAAAACTTTGTCTGGCACACTGACCAGAATTAAATACTAGCCAGACTGGAACATTTAAAGATAATACCTATAAATAAATGAAAATGTAAGGTTACAATTAAATGAGTTTAAGCTACTGAACAGTGTTTGAAAATACGCTTTTATTTTCTTTCAAAGCAAGAGTTCAGACTACTTATTTACTACAATGCAGTAGCAAATACCACCAAATTTATCCTGATCAGTTTTAGAGAGTAGTGATCCAGCTCCAGAGAATGTCCAGGAACACAGGCACGCTAGAAGAAAGGGAGAAAGGTCACAGGCTTGTTCTGTTGGATGCAATGAGAAGATAGACTTCAAGAGGATTACTGCAAAGGCCTAGCAACAGGATAAGAAAAGCTAGCGATAATGGTAGGGGTGACATCAAGGCTAGGAAAAGCTAGACATATTGGTAAGGATGGCATGAAGGCAACTCTCCACCAAGTACAAAAATTGGGGAAGAAATACTGTATGCAATAGGTTGCCTACATATTGTGACCTAAGTAATAAAGCATCCATTTTTCAAAGTGAGACTACTTAAGCTTTGGAATGATGGGGATCTTCCGTTACTGGCTATTTATAAATCAAGGAGTTAGTTACTGAAACAGTATCTTCTAGCCAAGACAAAAACTAACTCAGTCTCTGTTATATCAGACTAGGACATCATAATTATCCTTTTGCATCTTATAACTTAAGAAAACATGTGTGAAAAAGTCATAGCCTCTTAAATGCCAATTAAAATGACATTTGTTTTAGAAGTCTATGTACTCAAATGTTTGCGACAATAAAATATACATAATTATCAATGTTTCTTTACCAGTCATGTATTTTGTGTAAAATGGTTTATTTGTTTACACATCATGCTACAACAGGCTTTTCAAGCACCTGGAGCTGGAGATTTGTCTTAACAAGGTTTACAGAATACACTAGAACCCTGTTCTGCACTTACGAACGTGAAATGGCCGTGTGTTTCTGCGCGTGTCAGTTCCCCTCAGGGCTTGTCAGTTCCCCTCTGTGCTCTTAATACATAAGAGAGACCTCAGAAATGGGGAAGAATGGAAGGACACACATTTGGAAAACACAACTGAAATCATTTCAGTTTCGTGGGTAGTAACTTTTCATTATTCTTCGAGCGTTTGTATACATATGCATTTCTTCTGCTGGTAACTCCCTAGAGTACCTTCTTCTAGATTTGCCAATTGCAAATATGGGCCCAGATATCTGTATTTGTGGTACTGGTGCCTTTGCTGCTAAATAAAGACAGGGAGAGAGCTACTTGAGTTAGAAAAACATTGATTTGGTAGATAGTAGGGACATTATAATCAGTGATTGTACAGATCAATGAAATAATTCTTGAAAGAATTCAATGAAAGAATGAATACTTTCTTTAGACAAAGAGCAATACCCTCATTTATACTTTCATAGAAGAAATTCTGAACCACGGGTATGTGAAACTGCATGCCAGAACACATGGCCAGAAGATTGTGAAGATGATTTCTGTTATGGTCAATCTCTTAGTTATAATAAGTGTAGCCTTCTGGAATCCCATGTGGCTTGGAAAGAAGGTATCAGGATGCCATATAATCCGAACTGAGTTGACCTTTTGATTTCTGCTTCTTTAAATGTGAATGAAAAGGAATATGTCCAAAATAAATATTATAAAGATAAGATAAGGTAAGCCTCCAGTCCTCAAACCTAGGGAAACAGATACAGGACAAAGGACAATGTGCATACAGTTTGAAGAGCTGCAAGGCATATTCATTCTATAGGCTGTCTCCTCACACAGTCCAGCAATTCACCATACAATAGTAAGTCGGGGCAACATCTCAATGAGAATGGTAAAAATGAACGCTAATTCCACAATTTACACAAAGTGTTAAAAGTTGGCCTATGAATGCATCCAGGAGTCCCATTTCATTACCTTGAAAGTATCAAAGAACTATTGAAAGAAATATTTACCATATTGTTAAAAACATGAACAAGGTTCATACAGAACCACTTAGAAAGCATATTTCAAATAGAAATGCATTTCTATTTCCTTTATAGAGTTAATATTCAGAAATACTCTACTGCTGAATATAAATATCTATAGAGAACATGAATCTGTTTGTATTTAAGGTTTTCAGGTCATTGTATACATGTTTTATTTCTTTCCTGCTACAGATATCTTTGTTCTAATAAAATGTTCTCTGCTAATCTGCATTATCTCCTATTTTATAAATCTTGGATTTTTAGTAAATCTCCATAATTTCACCTTTAATGTCTGCTCACTGCAATTGGAGAGCTGCTCTAGCGACTGGTTAATGCATTTTCAGTGCACCACAGAATAAAACTGATCTCTTCTTTAATTTTGGAAAGTTGGAGAATTTAATCTCAGTCTATACAAAATATTTCCTCCTTATCAACAAAGTATTCACGTATAGGAATTATTAACAAATATATACAGTTTTATGAGAAATAATTCAGTGCTCCAGAAAAATCCAAAAGATAATATATAGACAGTAAATAGCTCGGTACTTGCAACAGTAATGCAATGTTGACATACAGGAAAAAAAAGGTGTGAATGTCTGAGTACATTTTTAAAAGGGGACAGAAAGTTTAATCAATTATTGATTACTGCAAGAAAATAAAGATGCTGTCTTGTTTCCAGCAGTGGTCAGAAGTGGATGCCTAAGGAAGAATATAAAAAAAGAGTACGTATATTACAATGCATCTTCAGAATATTCTCCTAGTTCTCCAAAACAGAGATCATTGCAGGCTGTGAATATTAGCCATTTGTATTGCTTAAAGTTTAAGCAATACAAACTTAACTTAAGTAGTTTAAGGTACAGTAGGACCTTAGCTGAAACTTCTGATTTTTATTTGTGGGGTCTGGTCTTTTGCTATGGATCATATAGCTGTTATAAAATACTGAAAAATGTGTGAGGTTTTTGATGTTAAAAAAAATTAAAATATCTGTTCCATAGAACTTTCTTGATTAATGTCTGTCCTGTAGACTTCACTGATTTCGAAAGACTACAGCAATGTCCTTATCGCTGTTCTTGATTTAACTTAGGTCACTAAATATCCAATAAACACTAAAAAAAAGTTTGATAATTATCAAACTGTGCTCAAGTTTTAATGAGTTTCTCAATAATGAAAATCTGCACATCCATATATCTATTTTTTGTCTTTCAGCCTATACCACAATATGCATATGAGTGCATAATGTTCCAAACAAATTTTCTTAAAGTCAATTCTTTAATCTGCCATGATTGAGTTCAGTTTTTCAGTAGTCTACTGCTATATGGATGACCTCGGTCACAATTAAGTGTGTATAAAGAATAAATCTTCCTTACTTATTTCAGGTGTTAAAGTTCATCAGCTTATGCAGGAAACCCAGAAGACTTGACTTTATGTCTTGGGAGGTAAGTGAAGATGGAGTTGATCTGAAAGTGCTGTTAAACAACAGATGAAGAAAAATAGGTTTTGGCAGGGAGATGAGAAAAATCATCCTTGACAGATAAATGGCCAAAGAAGAAAAAAATCTGTGCAGAGGGGATAAGTTTCATAGAAATGTAGCTCAGAAGAAATGTTTTTCTCCAGAAAGAGATAAAAACAGAAAATATGAGATAACTTCGAATACCTGTCCTGGGAAAGTCCTGTACTTGCTAAGCCACAATGAAAGCAATAAAATGAGTTCAGGCTCCAAAGATGGAAATAATAGAAAGAGTGGTGTAACATAAAAGTTTTGATTGTAAATGTAGTTCTCTTTTTTTCTCTTTTTCAGGTTATTGTTGATTAAAAATTATTTTGGCTAGGAAGTTGCAGATGTTAAATGAGTATAAACCCTTTGTATATTATGTTAGTTTGTAAGGAGACAAGCAGCAGAAGATTAACAATTAGCCTTTCAGCTATAAGTTTTGGTGATCTAACCACTAAGGATTCTAGTGCCTCAGTCAATTGGTATTTTCTCTATTAAACTCAGTATTGATTCCTTGGATCATAGAGCTTTCTGAATTACCTTGGGGTTAAAGGAATTCTGAAGTGAACAAGTAGCCATTTTTAAATACAAAAGCAAAGCTAGTTAAACCTCTTGCTACAAATAATGCTCTACAAATTATAAACTATCTTAAAATCTTTATTTACAAAATCAGTTATTGCACAGTAAGAATTTAGTCTGAGTTACAGATTCATGTGGCTACTTTTTATGTATGAAGCATCTGAGATTCACATATACAGTGCGCATTTATCTGTCTTAATACCAACAATAATAGTAGTGGAGTTAATATTGAAATCATTACCATAGAAATTGCTTTCTTTTGCTTGTTTTTCACAATCTGGACTTTGTTTAAACAGTTAAAAGAAAGAAAATATATATGAGTAAGAGTAAACAATGGACAGCTACTCAATACTCTGAACACAAAAGTAAGAACTATATATATAAAATAAAAAGATAAATAAAAGATTTTTCAGTCAAACATCTCTTGCTGTCAGATACCACAGTGATGAGTCGCATTTAATTTAGTGAATAACACAATAGTTTTATCTTTTATCTAAAAATACTATTATCTGTTACCTTCCTCATGAAGATAACTCTTCTTTTCAAATATTTTTGTGGTAGATGACTACCTTAAACTCTGCTAATGTCAATATTTATAAAAACAAGAAACAAAAACAAATAAAAAAGCCTTTAAGATAGTAGTAGGTGAATTTAGGAACAAAATTGTAGTTTTTGTATTGAAAATATCTTCTTTTTGCCATCTTTGCCTAAAGGCATGATGTAGAAATGTTCAACACTCATTAAACCACAGCACATTAAGGAAATAATGGGAAAACTATTGTCATCACCTTCACTGTGCATGCTATATCCCTTGCATACAGAAAATGTTCTTTGGGAAATCCGGAACAAAAGCCAGAATTCCGCTAAGCTACTGCTGTGAATATTAACTTTGTCAATCAGAAGATTTGTATAGTGATCTATGACTTGAATATGTAGGTAAGGAACAAATCTGAGTGTTATTTGTTAATGACATATAAGAAAGAATAGTTACAGCTTAAAAAACTTTAATGTGTGTAAAAAAATTAGTACAGTATCTCTGTTTTATTTCTTATGACTTAAAAAAAATGTGTTATTTGCAGTGGCCAACGAGAAGTAAAGGATCAAAAATATTGCCAGGCTTTTATTGGTATTTTCCTCAGCTGTGTGCACACTATGAAAATTTCATATTCACTATCCAGAGAAAACAGTGAGATAGTATTGCTTTTGAGAAAGTAAAGATCATGAGAAGGCACTTTAAGGACTATCAATACAATAACAAAAAAGCTGTGAATGTTAAGATAAAACATATTATTTGAAATATTGTCATGTCCAGTCTCCAGCAGTGTCAACATAATAACTTATTAGGTAGGTATCAAACAGAATTAATTTGTCAGTCTTGCCTGAGAAAACATAAAATGAATGGTCAAGACTTTTCAGTCATGAAAAGTCTTCAGTCTTCTTTTTAAGCACTGAAAACACTGGAAACCAATTATCAGGGACATTTTCATTATACATATAATACCTGATTTATGGATAAAGAATGAAGGTAATGAATTAATCACATTTGTAAACAATGAATTTACTCTTGAATAATGCTAAAAGTGATCTAATATTTAGATTTTGTTAAGAGGCACGAAATTTATTTAAATTAAACCGTTTAAATAATAAGTAATTAAGTTTATCTGAAATACATTTAGATTAAAAAGAATAGTTCTATGGTGCTTCCTCAGGAACAAGAACAAGTTAGTCATGGTTGCAGCATATAACAACTTAATCTTTTGGGCTTACTAAAAGGATTTGCAAGAAGAAATGTTGTTTAATGCATTTTCTATAATAGCTCATAAAAATAAAATCAAGTCTAGCAAACTATTTGCAAACACATCTTTTTTAAAAAGAATTACCTTTGGAGCCTTATCTATAGATTGTGCAAAATTGTTCATGTTGTGTAAATCATTTTCTCATTCTTACCTACTGAGAGCTGCCAAACCATGTGTTCTTGTGGTTATAGTATCGGACTGAAAAGAAAGACAAGTTTTTCCTTGAACCTCTGTTTTTACTGAAGTTCTTTGGTTCCTAGGGAAGACGCACACATTCTACTTCTACAGATCAAATGGCATTTTCAGCTATTTGGAGAAATAATTATCCAGCAATTGTAAATTTCTTTGAACATGAGAAGCTCTAACAAAGAGTTAAAACATATTATATCTTATACAAACTGACGAGGACTCCTTACAACAAACGTCCTAGTACTTTTAGAGGGTTTAGATAATGAGGGGTAGGGCCTACACGACAAGCAGTGAGAAACTCCAAGAACTGAATCTAAAATTTTGCCTTTGAAACCATCTCATAATTTCTTTGGATAGAATTTGTGACACTTGAGTTTTCCACTGTAACAGTTAGCAATGATTGCCATACATTATAATCTAAATATTTCCTTGTCATGACTTCATATGTATCTACCTGCATCCCTCTGAGGAAGAAGTCGAGCAAAGCGGGCAGGAGACCTGCATGGCTGAGCAAGGAACTCCTGGCAAAGCTCCAGCAGAAGAAGGAAGTACACAGAATGTGGAAAAGGGGACAGGCCACTTGGGAGGAATACAGGGACGTTGTCAGAGTGTGCAGGGATGTGACAAGGAAGGCTAAGGCCCCTTTGGAATTAAATCTGGCAAGAGATGTCAAGGACAACAAGAAGGGCTTCTTCAAAGACATCAAGAGCAAAAGGAAGACTAGGGAAAATGTGGGCCCGCTGCTGAATGGGGCGGGTGCCCTGGTGACAAAGGATACAGAGAAGGCAGAGTTGTTGAATGCCTTCTTTGCTTCCGTCTTCACTGCTAAGGCCAGCCCCCAGGAATTCCAGACCCTGGGGACAAGAGAGGAAGGCTGGAGAAAGGAAGACTCTCCTTTGGTCGAGGAGGATCGGGTTAGAGATCTTTTGTCCAAACTTGACATCCACAGATCCATGGGCCCCGATGGGATGCATCCACGAGTGCTGAGGGAGCTGGCGGATGTTATTGATAGGCCACTCTCCGTCATCCTGGAAAGGTCCTGGAGACCAGGAGAGGTGCCTGAGGACTGGAAGAAAGCCAATGTCACCCCAGTCTTCCAAAAGAGCAAGACGGAGGAGCCAGGAAACTCCAGGCCTGTCAGCCTCACCTCCATCCCTGGAAAGGTGATGGAACAGCTCCTCCTGGAGGTCCTCACTCAGCATGTGGAGGACAAGAAGGTGATCAGGAGTAGTCAGCATGGATTCACCAAAGGGAAGTCATGCTTGACCAATGTGATAGCCTTCTCTGATGGGATGAGTGGCTGGGTAGATGAGGGGAGAGCAGTGGAGGTTGTGTGCCTGGACTTCAGCCAGGCTTTTGACACTGTCTCCCATCACATCCTCCTAGGCCAGCTCAGGAAGTGTGGGCTAGATGAGTGGACAGTGAGGTGGACTGGGAACTGGCTGGATGGTAAAGCTCAGAGGGTTGTGGTGAATGGCGCAGAATCCAGTTGGAGGCCTGTGGCTAGTAGTGTCCCCCAGGGGTCAGTCCTGGGCCCAGTCTTGTTCAATATATTCATCAATGACCTGGAGGAAGGCACAGAGTGCACCCTCAGCAAGTTTGCGGATGATACTAAACTGGGGGGAGTGGCTGACACACCGAAAGACTGTGCTGCCATTCAGAGGGACCTGGAGAAGCTGGAGAGGTGGGCGGAGAGGAACCTCCTGAAGTTCAACAAAGGCAAATGCAGGGTCCTGCACCTGGGGAAGAACGTCATGCAGCAGTACAGGCTGGGGGTTGACCTGTTGGAAAGTAGCTCTGCAGAGAAGGACCTGGAGGTGCTGGTGGACAACAAGTTAACCACGAGCTAGCAATGTGCCCTTGTGGCCAAGAAGGCCAGTGGGATCCTGGGGTGCATTAGGCAGAGTGTTGCCAGCAGGTGGAGGGAGGTGATCCTGCCCCTCTCCTCAGCCCTGGTGAGGCCACCTCTGGAGTACTGTGTCCAATTGTGGGCTCCCCAGTCCAAGAGAGACATGGCCCTACTGGAGAGACTCCAGCGGAGGGCTACCAAGATGATTAGAGGGCTGGAGCACCTCTCCTATGAAGAAAGACTGCAAGAGCTGGGCCTGTTCAGCCTGGAGAAGAGAAGATTGAGAGGGGATCTGATCAACATGTACAAGTATCTGAAGGGGGAGTGTCAAGAGGATGAGGCCAGCCTCTTCTCCGTGGTGCCCAGCAACAGGACAAGAGGCAATGGGCACAAACTGAACCACAGGAAGTTCCGTCTGAACATGAGGAAAAACTTCTTCACTGTGAGGGTGACGGAGCATTGGAACAGGTTGCCCAGAGAGGTGGTGGAGTCTCCTTCCCTGGAGATATTCAAAAGCCGTCTGGATGTGATCCTGGGCAATATGCTCTAGGTGACCCTGCTTGAGCAGGGATGTTGGACTAGATGATCTCCAGAGGTCCCTTCCAACCTAAACGATTCTGTGATTCTGTGATACCTGTATCATACCAAATGTCAAAGCATATAAAGTCTAGAGCATGTTCCTTCATACATACCTGGTCTTCTATATTAAATTCCAATAACCAGGAAATGTAAACTGGTAATAACTTTTTTTTTAGGTATTTATTTTTCCAGGTGTTGTCAGTTGGAATCCATTATTTGGTAAAACATGGTTCTTTTAAAGAATTAGGATGCAGCATCAAAATAAAATGAATTTTAATAACATATTCCATTTGAAATGTTTAATAATACTGTAGTTCAACCATCTCTAAGGGCTCAGATAAATAATACATTTGTTGCATTAGGAGGTTTATTATAACTTTGATAGATAAGCACGGTTATGAAAATCATGAAGTAGACGTAAGACATAAATTGTGATTCCAGTTCTAAAATTTAAGCAACTGAAACATGCTAAAAACTCTCGTTTGGTTTCTAAATCTAGTTATTACAAAGATGAATAATTCTAGTGTTTCAACTGCCTTAAAAAAAATAAGTCTAGTGTAATAATTTGACTGAAAAATTACCTTCTGGTCAAAATGTTCAAGCTCATCTTAAATCAACTTCTGTATTTTCAACATCAAGTGTAGTATTTTTGACATATGTAAACTGCAATTATAGAATTTATGTATCTAACTATTTTGCTTCACTATTCATATATTTGTATAAGTAAAACTGAAATTAGATACCTTTTAATAAAATATAAGCAATTAGTATTAAAAATATGAAATGCCATCAAGTTAAATTTTTGAATCTAAAGCTTCAAAATAGCTATGGCTCATTTAATATGTTATATAAAAGAAAAGTCTGCAGGGTATTGAGCATATCTGAGTTTTGCTTATTATTAACAAGGACCAAAGACACTAAGGGCTAAATTCAGTTGCCAGCATACAGGCATCAAGTGCCCTTTGTGAAACCCTGAAACATTCACATTGTGTTTTGCAGGTAGGTCACGGACCTTTAACCCTTCTGGATTGGCAGCTGAAGGCCAGTCAGACAACCCTAGGATATCCTAAATGACACTAGAAGTTTATGTGTGGGCTGCTGAAACATCTCATAACCCTCTTGACTATAGGTAAGAGCAATCTGGTAAGAGATGGGAAAAAGTACATTTTGATAGACAGTGTTCATTGTGTATATGTGATGATGACTTTGCTATATTCTGAATATCTAGAAAGGGAGAATAATAAATTCTGCACAGAAATATCCTGTTTTGAGGCCTTGTAAAGACCAGATAATATTATGACTGTACTTCTGGAAGAACAAGGACTCTCATTAATGTCTAGATTGCCTTGACATTTGATTTTGTAAAGGAGACTGGTGTCATTTCTTTTTGCACACTGGTGACAGTCTATAAGACAATGGAATAAATCTGGGTCCCCGAAAGGATTTTACCACTGGCACAGGACTATGAAGTAGTCTAGAGCTTCTGGACAGACTATCCTCAGAAAGCAGAAAGCATTTTTATACTCTCTGGAGCTGATCTCTCAGCACCAGTCCTGAAGTAGAAAGGTACATAAAAGGCATAATATAGCCCAAAGTGATGAATGAGGAGAAAGTTGAACACTAAAAGCACATTAGGTAAAGGTATTCACTCAGCATCGTCTAACCTTGCTACTTTGTGTTTATAAAGACTAGCAAAGAACAAGATGATTTTCTTTCCTCTTTAATCTTTCCTATTATTAGCTTTCTAGGAGAGAAGATGATATTATAAAGAATGATAAAGACAAAATTTCCCCACATTTCCTTTAGCCCTTGCTAAAGAGAATTTTACCAGTTTAGCATGATTTTATAATACTTTGCTCTTTGTTAGGAGTAGAAAATTATAAATCAATGTTAACTGTATCCACTACTACTGTTTAAAGTTATTAAGAGAAAATTAATTTAATTATTAGGTAAAACACTTGAAAGTTAGGAAATAATTTGACTTATACATGCATACTTTTTCAGCAAAACTTTGGCGGGAGCAGAAAGGAAAAGCAACTTTCTAACTCAGCTAAAATTGGAAGTAGTTCAGCAGGAAAAAGAAAAGGTGCTGTTCTAGCTCAAGAGCTTCTTTGTCAAAGGCCTGCTGCAAAAATTGGAGGTATAAAATTTTTAAACAAGGTTTAAAAGTCTATTAAAAATTGTAAAGCAATCTGTTTGTTTGATCGCCACCTATTTCTGTTTATCTGTTTTTTTTTAAGTAAGGAAAGATAATGCTTTTATCTATGCAAAAAAAACACTTCTTGACACTTTGTTTGGAGAAGCCATGTTATGCTAATTATTGTCTTAAAAAAAAGGAACATTTAGTTAGCAGTACTGAGCTACTTAGCAACACTAATTTAAAGAAAATAAAATTCTTCAAAATATCATTTTGCCTCTACTGCCTATCCTATCTCTGGATATATAACTTGACACATCTGTATATTCCTATAAACACACATATTAATCATTCTCACAGAAATAAAATTAACAAGCATTGCATATTTTTCTTGAGTTTTTCTTTATTGTATACTTAAAAAGTAATTAATGAGAGAGCATTTCCTTTTCAAAATCTCTCAAAATTGTAGCTCTATTATTTTTGGTTTTACTTGATGATTTATTGTAATATGAAAAAAAAGCTATATTCCTAGGAATATTTTAACTAGGATTGATTAGGATAGACTCAAGAATGTGTTAGTATACTGGTATTAGTTATTACGATTACAGTTCAAACAAATGAAAAAGTAGGTGCTTTAATCCTTTCATGAAAAAAAGAAAATCACATTTATACAACATCTTGGAAATAGGTATGAACATTTTTCCTGTAGTTCAAATCTTGGAACTGATGGCGAAGTCTTCTTGAACTGTGTACTATGAATTCATCCATTTTTGTGTGTTTGAAATTTTTTCTTAGTAATTTCTTTTGAAATTACTGTAGGAAATCGTAAGCAGAAGATCATTTCATATTCCCCTTGCTCTCCCAAGTCTTCCCTCCCCTGGTATTTACTAGGGATCTTAAAGGCTTCCACAGGTTTTGATGAGGAGAATTAGGGTTTGAATGATTCACATGCAAATCATCTTTCTCTGTGTTTAAGAGGAAAACAATCGTTAGAGATTTCAGGGCATTATTTCAATTGTTTTCAAGAACACTATTATATCTGAGCTTTAAACCTTTGAAGAAAGTTCAGATATTTGCAAGTAAAGTAATGTTAGAAACAAATACATGCTTCTGCCCTGATACTTCAGCTGCATAAGTGTGTGGCCTAATGAAACACAGGAATGTATGCATAATCACAGATTAAAAATACAGGACAATCATAATAAAATACTCTGTAAGAAACTAGGACTAACTTCCTTTTTCATATATACTCCTGTACACTTCAACTAACAAATTCTGTGAAAATATTTATATGTGATATATCTTTATATATATATAACATCTATCTATATATATCTATGTATAAATGGAAAGTTTAAATTGCCTCATTTTCTTTTCAGCCATATCTTACCTGACTTGTATAGATTATAATCTGGGAGAGTTCACACCCCCATGTTGAAAAAAAGTATTTGAAGAATCTATTCACAATTTTTTTCAAATGGTGCAAGATTAAAAGGTATCAAAATATACTTTCTATTTCTATATATGAAAATTGGAATATTCTATAATAAATTGAATATGAAAGATTTTCTACTATATTAATATACTAGCAAATAAAAAATAGTGTCATTTAGGTCACATAGGATATTTAAGCCTTTAGTAAAAGTTACCAGATAGATTTCTTGCAAGACAATTGTTAAGATATAAAATGATCTAACACAATGAAACCAATAATGTTTAATGAACATGAATTTTTTGTATTGCCCACCTTAGGAGTATCTAACGTTACTGAGTTATCCTACCTTTTAATGACCTTTTGATAAAAGGGGGATACAAAAGCACAAACATGCACACTAGTTAAAGGAGGCAAAGACCGCTTATACTTCATCAATTTAATAAAAAATTCATACCTTTCATATCGGAAAAATATCAGTTGCTTAAAATCACATATTTGTTTATTCAGGCTAAAAGTGAATGTTTTCCATTCTCATTTTCTAACTTAATGTGTTCTTTTGTGCACTGTAATATATATTTGGTTGTTAAGAATGCTATCAATGCCGTAAAAAGAGGAGCAAAATTATTAGCTACATTGAATATTAAAGTGATTTTTCCTCCTTTGTGGGAAGATGAATAGTTTTCAGATTTTTTCTTTCATGTTATTTTTCCACACACCTTAAAAGACTGTTTAAATCAAATCAGGAATTAATATGAAGACCCACAGAGAATTCGCATCTTCTAGAAGGAAAAGGTTTGAATAAAAGACCTTTATCTCTATTATAAGTACAGATATCTTTAGCTAGGCCCTAAACCTCATTAGAAGCTTTACGTCTGTGAATTGAATATTATGATTTGAAATGTTTAAGAAATTTCAATATTTGAAAATATTGAAATATGAAGATTTTTTAATGTTTAAAAGAACACTAGTTTCTCTAGTACGTCATCTTTTCTGATAATATTGTTTTATATCAGGAACAGAATGGTTCCAATTTGCAGGAGGGAGGGAAATTCTATACTTTTAAAAAGGGTAAAGAAAATAAACATAACCAGGTTTAATTTCAGAGTATTCATTGCTTGTGCCACTGTTTCTTTGCTTGTTATGAGACCTTAACTCAGATCTTTATCAGGCTGCCAAATGCATTCAGTGTATGTTTCATGATTGCTAGCAAATAGTGTTACCCGCTTAAATATTTTATGAGTAATAGATTTGTCATAAAAATGAGTACAATCATTCAGACATTTATGTGACTACAGGATTTACTTAAAGTTATTGAAAATAATAACCATTAATACTAATTAGGCCAAAGTTACTGATATTACATGGAAATGTTGAAACAAATGGATTTGATCTTGCAAAATGCTTAGTCCTCCATAATGTACAGTTATTTTTATTATCTGACCTACACCTTGTATTTTTAAAATGTGAATTCAATTTTATTTAAAAAATAAGCCAAAAATGAAACATCACTGTATTTTCATCTGTACTGGAACCTGCCAATCCAACTTTTCTGTGGTCATCCTAACATATTACAATATTAATTAATGTATTGATCTTTGATTATTTAAAACAGTCACGTTCTGAAAGTTTACAAATATTTTAATTGTATCACACAATACAACGAGAAAAGCCTAATAACTGTTCCTTGCTATTTTTTCTTCTTACAATACGGATTTTTTAAATGTACATGATCATTAAAAATGCTTGGAAATTTCACATGCAACATTTTTTATCTTAGTATAAGAAATAAGAATCTTTTCTGAAACATTGAAAACTTTAAATATTTACCTCTTCTTCACAGTGCTTTAGATAAATGCAAACACTACTGGCAATATGCAGCAGGTCTGCTCACCAGTCCAGTAGAAGTAGAAGGTGTACTTTTGCATGCTAATCCTTTCTAACTGTTCATTTCCCTAGATTATTTGTAATGAGCAAATGTTTGTTTCCCTGGCACTTCTAATAAACTGAAGGTGTTGCATTTATTTTGTCTATTGTCCACTTTCATCTTGCTTTATCTGCTTTTAAGTCCTTGAATCATATTATTCCATAGTTATGAGAATGAACAGTTTCCAAGTTTCATCCCTATTTCTAGAAGGAAAATAATGATAGCTACCTTCTTTGCAAAAGTTATTTGGAATCTGAGACCTCCAAGTAACAGCTGGCATGTTATATTTGTAATGTAACTTGTGTATATTAATTATTTATAGCAAAAATGTTAACTGGTTAATAACTAAAAATAATATGATTTATCTAGAAATCTGTTGGAAACTCAATGTATGAACAAATTCTATTTTATTTCTTCATAATTAGTAAAATTCTTCCTTTGCAAATGATTAATAATAATAAAATTTTCCGTTTTTTCTTATTGTAGATAAGGACTGTTTTTTGGAAAGCACGACAATGCTAATATGGATTACAAATGGAGAAAGCTTACTTGTCGTGCTTTTTTCAGAGATTTTCCAATACAGAATGAAATATGTATGTAATATAGAATACTTTCTTCAAGGACTGTATTCTGGTAGGTAGGCCCATATATATCGAACTAAATAGTTACACTTGTAATGCTAACAGCCTAGTTTCACAGCTGTGCCTTGAATAGCCCACAAACACCAGAGTGACTATGGTAGTAACAATATAGTATTCATTTACTATAACATGACTATATTTTTATACTTTAGAAAATGTAAATTTAGATTTAGGAAGATGATGCTTTGGCAGAGTACTGAATATTTTAACAGCTGAGGCTGATTTCAAAGTAAGTGATCAAACTATTTTAAGAGATTAATTACAGTGAAATCAAAAACTTGTATATTATTTATCAGAGTCATTTTCATTTGTTTAGAAGTCAAATATATGTGAAAGTGAAAGCCACTGTAGTCAAAAACCATATCAACCACTGTATCAATGAAAACCTTTGGAAATGTTATTAAAGGAAAAGACTGGATCAGTTTTCTTCTGCACTGGACTTGTCAACTGAGCAATATACTTGAAAGTCTACATGTTTGTGCTATGAAAATACTAATTGTTTTAAGTTAAAAAAAAAGAAAGATAAAAAAATGGGCAAAAATTTGAATGACTACAATGGTTCTCTAGTATGCAAGAGGCAAAAAATAGTCTGAGGCTATCTTTTTCTCTAAATTAGAAGTCATTACAGATCTTTTCCATTTCTAGTTTTATCTATATGGAATGCTTTCTAATTAACAGACATTATGAATACAGTATATTTAACAGATGTAGCTTACACAGAATCAATTAAAATTAAATTCTGCCATCAGAGAAAGAAATAAAAGTATTTATTCTAGTACATACATCAAATTATCTTGAAAGCAGCTGTACCTCTAGTCCTTGAGAGAAGGACATCCTTAATGTAATATAAGCGATCTTTGAGCTTCCTGTTTGAACCAGCCTGATCCCAGACTTTTTAAAACAGAGTGAGAGCCCCTCTTTGGGCTTTACATTGCAATTTCCATACAAGCCAAAAAAAAATCCACAAATCCTTCACTGAAGTCCAAAGAAAACCTCAGAAAATTTTGTCATATCTCAAAACATGATTTTTTTTTTAAGATCACAGGAAATTTTCTGCCTTTTGTCTATTATTAAACAAGAAAGCCGTAAGACAAATTGGAAGAAAGAATTTTCAGTTTAATAAAAAGTTGGGATCACCCTCTCAAATATGGGTATAGTAATCATAGAATTTGTGGCTTCTTTATTCGCCTGTTTGATGATACTCTTGTCTTCTACCATTGGCTTTGGCAGCTTTTTGACTTTTTCCCAGGATTTTATATAACACATATAATACATATAACACATATAACACATAAGTTTTCCACTTGGGTAACCAGTTATAACTAATCAAAGGTTATTAGTAGACCTGTGTGATAGTACTATATTAAATAAATGAGATACTGCATAATAATATCTCTAAAATAACGTGATGAACTTGTTTGTTAGCATATATGTAGCCATATGTTTGTTTTTACTTTTAACAGAAAAGGCCTACACATCATTTTGCTAGATTTATCTATGGCTGAAGCATACTGATTTAAATGAAGAGTGTGCACCACACATTTGAGAACAGAAGCTCCCTCTTGACTTTACTGAGAAAAATAATCTTGTAGATATTTAGTATTGTATTTTCCTGGTGAAAGAATGTGAACAAGCCTTTTCTGTCACATCTTTCCCTTAACGGCATGTGGTTAGTCTAGTCACTTTGATCATTTTTCACTGGCTGGTTTGCAAAATAAGAGAGCCAACAAGTGTTCTGAAAACAGATATTCTACATATTCAGTAAAACAGTCTTATCCAAGAAAGGGTTAAGAAAATGGAGAAATAACTCAGCATTGATAAATGAGTCTTAAAAATTCAAGAGAAGTGATTTCTTATTTAAACAACTTTTTAAAATATTTTAAGGAAACAGAAAAAAAAGATGAATAACAATTGCAATTAGTCAAGCAGCAATATCTTGAGCACTGAATGTAAAAGTGCACTGAGTGACTGAAACGTCAGATAAAATTCTGTGATAGTAACTTTAAAGTAAAGTATTGTATATAGCCAAAATGATCCTAACTATATACAGTGATGGGCTATAAATTATCTATTACCTCTTAGGAAAAAAGATTGTGGCAATATTTCAAAAAATTCTTTGAAAATGTCATCTCATTTAACACTAAGGTCCAGAAGGACCATTAGAATGCTTAGGAATCATTAAAAAAAATAAAGAATAAATTAGAAAGCTTTATTTTGCCACTGTTTATATACTTAACATGACTAAATCTCAAATGTTGTGGCAATTCTCATGTAACCTTTCTGAGGTTAGGTCATCAGAATAGGAAATTAAACAAAAAGGCATTAAAAATGATCAGGATTATAAAAGGTTCCCATATAAAGGCAAACAAAACAGAGCAGGACTGTTTGAGAAAACAGACAGCTAACTGGGGCTATGCAAATACTGATTAAAAATTGATACTTGATTAAAATCATAAAGAATTATACAATGTAAAGTGAGCAACTATAGAATGTATATTCATAACCTTTCATCTGGTATTGATAAAAGCAATGGAAATTCACAAGCTAGATTTAAAGAAGAAATTCTACATTTCAAATTTTAGATTTGAATGAATCTTCCTGATATGGAAATAATGCATGCTGACACTATAATACAGACAAATGAAGAGGCTACACCATCATTAAAGATTTTTACCTAAGTGGAGAAAGTTAATGCATACTACTAGTCAGACATACAAATCTGATGTGGCATAGGTAGTTCTGGCCATAAACTTAAGAATAATGAATGAAGTCCAGGTCGCCTTACACCTGCCTGGATATCACAGAATCACAGAATCGTTTAGGTTGGAAGGGACCTCTGGAGATCATCTAGTCCAACCTCCCTGCTCAAGCAAGGTCCTCTAGAGCATATTGCCCAGGATCACATCCAGACGGGTTTTGAATATCTCCAGGGAAGGAGACTCCACTACCTCTCTGGGCAACCTGTGCCAATGCTCTGTCACCCTCACAGTGAAGAAGTTTTTTCTCAGGTTCAGATGGAACTTCCTGTGGTTCAGTTTCTGCCCATTGCCTCTTGTCCTGTTGCTGGGCACCATATTATATTACCTATTATCATATTATCATATTATGCAATATTATCATATCACACAGTTGATGTGATGTCAGTCTTGCCATTTGGCAGCTAGAATGTTTATGCAGTCTCCTTCATGACTTCAGAGATGAAAATATTACAAAGTGAAAGCCATATGTTGCATGAGACAAGAAAGCAGTTTCTCCTGCCAGTACAATCCAAGTGCAAGAGCCTACTAAGCTAGGAGGAGTGCAATAGAGTCTTTCCTTACTCCAGAAAAAATGGCAAGCTACAACAAATTAAATAATTATAGTCCCAGGACCTCTGGGGTGAAAAGTAGTAGGTGAGAATGCCCACAATGCAGACGGTCAGCTTTACAGTACGGAGAAATAAGCCTAGCCTTCTAATTCCCCCTAAAATTGGTGATCAGCCTAGCTCCTGGTAGCATTAGTAGTTTGGGAACTAGTGCAAATGAAAAGCTGAAGAAGAAGCTTATAATGGCTGCCAGGCCAGCCTGGGAAAACGTATCATCCTCCTTTATCCTCTCTGTTGTTGTTCACTCATTTCCAACCCAACCACTTTTCCATTTCCACCCAAAGGCCACACTAGGAGCCAGGACAGATCCCAAAGGTATGTTTAATCTTTGGCTTGTCCTGCTATACTCAAAAGACAAGTGAGCCTAAGAGGAAAGGAGAAGGATGTTGCGACTTTCTTTGTTGAATCTTGTAATGCCATTCTTTGGTTTTTCATGCTTAAGTATTTTAAATATAAACTATCATATCTCATATGACCAATGTTTTAAAAATCGTAAGGGAAATACCCAGTTTATCATTTATATTCAGTTACAGTGCTTCAAGGGTAAAATAGCCTGTATAAATTAGCATTATTTTATATATACAGAGTGCAACATTGCCAGCTGCTATAACAGCATTATGCTGCACTAGGCAGCATAACTCAATTATAAATCAATTTTCAGCCAGTATTAACTAAAACTGTGAAATTTTGTTGCTTTTAAAAACTTAAGAACATAGACGAAAAGCGTAGGTCCAAAACCTTGACCTGCTTTAAAACAGTTAAGAATTGTTTATGAATGCTCTTCAGGTTCCAAATATTTTCATCCTTAGAAAAATTCAGATATATTCTTTAACTGTTTGAAGAATATTTTCTGTGTCGTTTAAATGCTGCTGTTAGATTTTAGACTAAGGAATAAAACTTAGCTTTGTATACCCAGAAATTATACTTTTACATTTTTCTAATAAGTTTGCATAAAAATTAAAATATTAAAAATCTTTCATTTAGAATGAAATTTTTTTCTCCCTATAACTATATAGTGTGCTAGTTTCTTTCTGTACTCAGCTCAATATTCTGGGAACCTCTGGCACCCTCTGAAATGCATGCAAAAAATGAATCTTAACAAGAAACAAACACAGTCAGCCCTATTAATATGCAAATTTAAAATTATTCTGTTTTTATGCTCCTCTCCTGAACGAGTAAGTGGAGACTATTTTCTCCTAACTTCAGTATGACTGTAATCATAGAAAACCAACAAAGAAAACAGTGAATTATTTTGTGCAGTAGTTACTGATTGGTAGGGCGTATGTGAAGAGATGAAAATAAGTAGGAGCAGGGGCATTTTCTCAGCAGGAGTTTTATACACCATAAACAGTGATTAAAATTTGAACATAAGTACTTGTCAGTGCCCTTTACATGGTAGGGTAACCTTTGTCTATTGATGGGTTGGAGGAACTTGGAAGCTTTTTTGCTGTAATGGTGACTGTTTCTGCAATTTCATACTGGAATTTTCTTATTAGACTATGCTTCATAGGGCTTTTAGGACTGCAAAGTTCAAGGACAATTTATTCTGTTCAAACAAATGAAGCTGTATAATGTTCTGTCTGTTACTAACTCTCTGTTTAATTTTAATATCTATTTCTTCATTAATAATTTTGCAACATATACAGTAACGGAAATCCAGATCCAAGGAACTAAATGTATAAGCACTGAGCATACTAGTGCTCAGCTTTTAGGTGTCTAGACCTTGGCGCATGGTCAGAACTATAATACTAGGCACACAGGCTTTTATACGCAAGAGCAGCACACATTTGTATCCAAAACCTCTGCACACTGACCAGGGATTCACCTTAAGTTAGTACATTCAGCAGTTACTCATAGTTATAACTATCTATAGCTAGCAAACAGGAAACACTGAGGGTAGTGGTGACTTCAAAATCTTCCAAGAGTCACTCTGTTCAGGATCAATGCCCTCATCCACTCAGGACTGATGCACCTCATCCCTATACTCCTATTCCTAGAAATAGGTGCCAGTGCAATTAATTTTAAAGAATAGAACAACATTTACTGTTTCTAGTTAGGCATGGCTACTGGCAACAGCTCTCTTCGGAGTAATAGCCTTCTTATTAGAGCATTCCTATAAGAATTGTGATAACAAGGTTCAGTATCTTCCTTTTTTAAGGGCATTCAGATTTATATGCTGGAAGGATAATGGCTACTATGAAGCTGGGAAATTCACTTTCCTGCTTTGTGAAAGTGTGGGTCTGTAGAGCCAAAAAAGCAAGATTCTGGTGGCTGGAAAAAGAATAAGCAAAAACAGAAAAAGAGAAGTTCCAAACCTCTTGTTCCTTTTCCCAAAATTGTTATATGAATCTTATGAGATTATAATCTGATCCCTAATTCGGCAACAGTCCCTTAAGCAAGGATTTCTCTTTCATCTGCAAAACAAGCTTTTAAATTGAAACTACTTGAGTTATACCGAGTCATCAGCTGTGGTGATAATAGAAAAGACATTCAATAATGTCTTAATACTTCTTTTTCTTTCTAAATATAGCATTGTTTTACACATGACAATTCTAGTCTCTCACGAGTGTAAACCAGAAAACAAATCTGAGGACATGGAAAAAGCACCTAATCATCAGAGATCATTTTTTCAATTTTATAAGATTGAAGAATAACTGATTTTGGGCAACTAAGTTAAAAAAATGGAAACAGAGCACAAATAGACAACAATGAGTTTACAAGACAGTACTTTAAATAATGTTCTTATTACTCTTTTTTAAAAATATACAGAAATATATCAGTGCAGCATCCTAGAGACACAGCAAAAGTATCCATAGTATTTTGAAGCTAAGTTCTGATATTGTTAATCTGCAAACTATTCTCATGAAAATGAAATACTATTGAACAAAGTACAGTCATATACTGTACTTTGTACTTCCATCAGGAGGAACTATTCTAGGAGCAAATCAGCTTAATAACTAGTAAGCTTTTTGAGGCTAAGTCTGAAAGCTATGGCAAGCGCTAATCTAAGCAGATGACCGGAATAAAAGTTTGCTCACAATTAATTAGATCCCAGATACACAAGGACCTATGTTCATGAAGATTTATCAACTCTGTAGAAAGCTCCAAGACTGTATTTCCCATAACTCTGACACCGTACAACCATAACTCTGATACTGTACAAGCAGCATTTCCTCTTTTAAAATTCTTTATATGCAAAATAAACATCTGAAATTTCCACTGGGAAATAAAGGGAACCCCATACTGCAATATGAACATTGTCTTATTAAAATATACAAGCACAGTGGTATTCAACAGAAAGGTATCTACTTCCTGGAAAAAAGGTAATATAATATCCAGGAACTAGAACATGGAGGGAAAAGTAAGATCCAGAAGATGATGTGCAGGAAAATATTTAAGGAGTGTTTCTAATATTCACATTAAATGTTTATATCCTGAAAGCTAGCCTGAAAAGAGTTTACATATCTTTGAAACAGTTAACCACCAGTGAAAAAGATTGTAGCTATGTAGTCACAGAAATTAAGGAATTCCCACCACCTATTAGCGAGTATCTCTGACAACCTTTTGGGACTTCTTGAAGTAAAAGGTATTCAGAAAAGGACTACTGAGTTAGAATTCGAAAATCGTATAGATTTTCCTTTCCTAATGATTATAAATACATTGGCAGAGAAATAGAGTTCTGGTAGCATCTGCACACTAACCAGAAAATAATGATTTCTCTTTAAAAATCATGTTAAAATTTTTGTCACTGATCTCAAATACAGTTTGACCTCTTATTTTTGTTTTATGAAAAAATTGTCACTTCAAGAGATAAGAGATCATTTATAGTGCAGTAACATGACTACTATCTCACTGGGATCACAGAGACAGGATGCTCATACGACTGGAGTGATGCAATGGATGGACTCAGGCTCTTTAAGAGAGATGGGCTACGAAGGCAAGGAGCGGGAGTTGCCCTTTATGTCAGACTGCAATTGAAATGCCTAGAGCTCTGACTGAAGACAAATGAAGGGCCAGCTGAGAGCTTAGGGGTCAGGATTAGTGGGTAAATCAACATGAGTGACATAGTAGTGTGTCTGCTATAGACCACCTAATCAAGAAGTAGTAGCTGAGGCATTCTTCTGACATTTGGAAGAAGCTTCATGTTCACAGGCTATGGTCTTCATGGTAGACTTGGAACCCCTTGATATCTGCTGGAAAGACAACACAGCAGGACAAGGACACAAGCAATCCAGGAAGTTTCTGGCATTCATTGAGGACAACTTTCTGACACAGGTGACTGAGGATCCGATAAAGAGAGACGCTGGACCTCTTACTTGCAAACAAGGAAGAACTGGTTGGGGATACGAAAGCTGGGAACAACCATGGATGCAGTGATAACCATGTGATGGAGTTCACAATCCGGCAAGGAAGGAGTGGCGTAAACAGCAGGATCATAACCCTAGCCTTCAGGAGAGCAGACTTTGGCCTGTTGAGGGATCCGCTTTGAAGAGTCCAAGGGGATACAGTCCTGGAGAGAAGAGGAGTACAAGAGAGCTGCAAGCTCAAGAATTGTCCATCCCGATGAGCAGGAAACCTAGCAAAGGCAACAGGAAGGTTGCATGGATGAACAAGGAACTCCTGGCTAAACTCAAACATAAAAAAGAAGTGCACAAGTGGTGGAAGCAGGGACAGGTGACCCAGGAGGAATACAGAGACACTGTTCAAGCATGCAGGGATGGTTTAGTAGAGCTAATCCCACCTGGAGTTGAAACTGGCAAGCAATGTGAAAGGCAGCAAGAAAGGCTTCTGTAAGTATATTAGCAGCAAAGGGAAGGCTAGGTAAAATGCAGAGGTACTGAATGCCTTCTTTGTCTCAGTCTTTAGCAGTAAAACTGGTTTTCAGGAATCTCAAGCCTCTGAGATCAGAGGGGAAGTCTGAAGTAATTAAGATTTATTCTTGCTGGAAGAGGACTAGGTTAGGGAATACTTAAGTAAACTGGACATACACAAGTCCATTGGCCCTGATAAAGTGTATCCACAAGTGCCAAGGAAACTGGCCAATGTCATTGCAAGACCACTCTTGACTATCTTCGAAAGGTCATGACAACCATGAGAGGTGCCTGAGGACTGGAAGAAAGTAAAAGTTACTCCTATCTTCAAGAAGGGGAAGGAGCAGGATCTGGGGAACTACAGGCCTGTCAGCCTCAGCTTGATCCCTGAGATGATGGAGCAACTATTTTTGGATAATATTTCCAGAGATGTGAAGGACAGAAGGGTGATCAGGAGTACTGGAGCACTGGTGTAGGTTGCCTAGAGACATTGTGAAGTCTCCTTCTGTAGAGATATTCAAAAGCCATCTGCACACAATCCTGGGCAACATGTTCTAGGTGACTCTGCTTGAGCAGGTGGGTTGGACCTGATTTCCCAAGGTCCCTTCCAACCTTAGTCATTCTGTGATTCCGTGATTCTGTGAGTAGTCAGCATGGATTTATGAAGAGGAAATCATACTTAACCAACCTTATAGTCTTCTATGATAAGATGACTGGTTTAGTGGATGAGGAGAGAGCAGTGGATGTTGTCTACCTTGACTTCAGTAAGGCTTTTGATACTGTCTCCCATAATATCCTCAAAGATGACCTGATGAAGTATGGGTAGATAAGTGGTAAGTGAAGTGCATTGAAAACTGGCTGAACTGCCAGGCTCACAGGTTGTGATCAGCGGCACGAAGTCTACTCGGAGGCCAGTCACTAGTGGTGTCCCTCAGGGGTCAATACTGGGTCCAATACTGTGTTTCCCATCTTCATTAATGACCTGGACAATGGGACAGGGTACTTCCTGGCAAGTTCACAAAAGATACAAAACTAGGAGTGGTTGATACACAAGATGGGTGTGCTGTTTGCTATTAAGAGGGACCTTGACAGGTTGGTGAAATGGGTAGGGAGGAACCTCATGAAGTTCAACAAAAGGAAATGCCAATTCCTGCCACTTGGGAGGAATAACCCCAGGCACCAGGACAGATTGCAGCATGACTGGCTTGAAAGCAGCTTAGTAGAAAAAGACCTGACACTCCTCTTGCATAACAAGTTGAATATGAGCCAGCAGCGTGTCCTTGTGGCAAAAAAGGCCACCGGTATCCTGGGTTGCATTCCGAAGAGTGTTGCCAGTAGGTCGAGGGAGGTCATCCTCCCCCTCTACTCAGCCCTGTTGAGGACACATTTGGAGCGCTGTGCCCAGTTCTGGGCTCCCCAGCACAAAAAAGACATGGATTTACTGGAGTGAGTCCAGTAAAGCGCTACAAAGATGATGAAGGGACTGAACCATCCCTCATATGAGGAGAGGCTGACAGCTGGCACTGTGTAGCCTGGAGGAGAGAAGACTGAGGGGGGATCTTAACAAGGTGTATAACTATCTGATGGGAGAGTGTTAAGAGGACGGGGTCAGACTCTTCTCAGTGGGCCCAGGTGACAGGATGAGAGGCAATGCACATGAACTGAAACATAGGAAATTCCACTTGAACACAATAAAACACTTCATTGTGAAGGTGGTTGAACAGTGGTACAGGTTGCCCAGTGAGGTTGTGGACTCTCCATGCTTAGAGGTATTCAAAGTCATCTGGGTACGGTCCTGGGGCAATCTGCTCTAGGTCACCCTGCTTGAGCAGGGTGGTGGACCAGACGGATTCCAGAGGTACCTTCCAACCCCAACTATTCTCTGATTCTATGATTTTAATTTAGTATTCTGAACAATGAGAGAAACTACTGAGTTCCAATTCAGTTTGCTTTAGGCAGTACTAATAAAATGATCTTTCTCTGCTTGCCTTTCATTTAATAGTTGATGCAAAGAGGTAAAGTACCATGAAGTGAAAAAGGATTAGATAAAGCAGAAAAGGCTCTAAGGTGTTCTTTCAAGTTGATTATCATTACATAATGATTGTACTGGTATGAGGATTTCAGTTTTTATTCAAAATTTTCAATTGAATGACATTAAAATAAGAAATATGGCTTTATTATAGTATGTCCTTATACTAGTAAGAACTTTCCTACATCACCAGTTTATCATACTTGACTTGCAAAAAACTTCCCAAAAGAGGGACAATTCCCTTTCCTCATTACAGTGCGATCCATCCATATATGGATAGTTTTTTACTATCATCCTAACAACATTATTGCAGGAAAATCTCTGTAAATGACAAATGCAGCTCTTTCAAATGCTTTCTCTGACACTAGTTAAATAGAGGGGACGAAGTGTCTGACTATCAAATTATCTCAGAAAATAAAAATTCTATTCATGATTAAGGCTTAATTATAATAAATGTCATTCAAACAAAGGGTAGAGACCTATGATACCTTCTTTGCATAATTTCCAGCTACACTTCCAGCTACATTTCCAGCTACACTTGGCTACCTGGCCAAACTCCAGCAGAAGAAGGAAGTGTACAGAATGTGGAAAAGGGGACAGGCCACTTGGGAGGAATACAGGGACGTTGTCAGAGCGTGCAGGGATGCGACAAGGAAGGCTAAGGCCCATTTGGAATTAAATCTGGCAAGGGATGTCAAGGACAACAAGAAGGCCTTCTTCAAATACATCAATAGCAAGAGGAAGACTAGGGAAAACGTGGGCCCGCTGCTGAAAGGGGCGGGTGCCCTGGTGACAAAGGATACAGAGAAGGCAGAGTTATTGAATGCCTTCTTTGCTTCAGTCTTCACTGCTAAGGCCAGTCCTGAGGAATTCCAGACCTTGGAGACAAGAGAGGAAGGCTGGAGAAAGGAAGACTCTCCCTTGGTTGAGGAGGATCAGGTTAGAGATCTTTTGTCCAAACTTGACATCCACAAATCCATGGGCCCCGATGGGATGCACCCACGAGTGCTGAGGGAGCTGGCGGATGTTATCGCTAGGCCTCTCTCCATCATCTTTGAAAGGTCCTGGAGATCAGGAGAGGTGCCTGAGGACTGGAAGAAAGCCAATGTCACGCCAGTCTTCAAAAAGGGCAAGAAGGAGGAGCCAGGAAACTACAGGCCTGTCAGCCTCACCTCCATCCCGGGAAAGGTGATGGAACAGCTCATCCTGGAGGTCATCACTAAGCATCTGGAGGACAAGAAGGTGATCAGGAGTAGTCAGCATGGATTCACCAAAGGGAAATCATGCTTGACCAATCTGATAGCCTTCTATGACAGAATGACTGGCTGGGTAGATGAGGGCAGAGCAGTGGATGTTGTCTTTCTGGACTTCAGCAAGGCTTTTGACACTGTCTCCCATCACATCCTCCTAGGTAAGCTCAGGAAGTGTGGGCTAGATGAGTGGACGGTGAGGTGGCTTGAGAACTGGCTGGATGGTAAAGCTCAGAGGGTTGTGGTGAATGGCGCAGAGTCAAGTTGGAGGCCTGTGGCTAGTGGTGTCCCCCAGGGGTCAGTCCTGGGCCCAGTCTTGTTCAATATATTCATCAATGACCTGGAGGAAGGGACAGAGTGCACCCTCAGCAAGTTTGCTGATGATACTAAACTGGGGGGAGAGGCTAACACACCAGAAGACTGTGCTGCCATTCAGAGGGACCTGGACAGGCTGGAGAGGTGGGCGGAGAGGAACCTCATGAAGTTCAACAAAGGCAAGTGCAAGGTCCTGCACCTAGGCAGGAATAATCCCATGCACCAGTACAGGCTGGGGACTGACCTGTTGGAAAGTAGCTCTGCCGAAAAGGACCTGGGAGTGCTGGTGGACAACAAGTTAAACATGAGCCAGCAGTGTGCCCTTGTGGCCAAGAAGGCCAATGGGATCCTAGGGTGCATTAGGCAGAGTGTTGCCAGCAGGTCGAGGGAGGTGATCCTGCCCCTCTACTCAGCCCTGGTGAGGCCACCTCTGGAGTACTGTGTCCAATTGTGGGCTCCCCAGTACAAGAGAGACATGGCACTCCTGGAGAGAGTCCAGCGGAGGGCTACCAAGATGATTAGAGGGCTGGAGCATCTCTCCTATGAAGAAAGACTGCAAGAGCTGGGCCTGTTCAGCCTGGAGAAGAGAAGATTGAGAGGAGATCTCATCAACGTGTACAAGTATCTGAAGGGGGAGTGTCGAGAGGATGAGGCCAGCCTCTTCTCCGTGGTGCCCAGCAACAGGACAAGAGGCAATGGGCAGAAACTGAACCACAGGAAGTTCCATCTGAACCTGAGAAAAAACTTCTTCACTGTGAGGGTGACAGAGCATTGGAACAGGTTGCCCAGAGAGGTGGTGGAGTTTCCTTCGCTGGAGATATTCAAAACCCGTCTGGATGTGATCCTGGGCAATATGCTCTAGGTGACCCTGCTTGAGCAGGGAGGTTGGACTAGATGATCTCCAGAGGTCCCTTCCAACCTAAACGATTCTGTGATACACTTCAAGAAATTTAGTGAGCTAAAGCCCTTAACAGAGTGGTAGAGAGAATCTCCTGCAATGCTAGCCTACCACAAGCCTGTTTGAGACCAGAGGACACAAAGATAAGATATATCTCTCTTTCAGCCAGGGCATCCCCAGCAGTTGGCCACAAGCTCCCTTCTCTCTGACCTGTTCACTGCAAACTGATCAATACAAAAATGGAGGCCATTATAGATCAGCCAAACACCCACACAGAATGCTTTTCATTCTACATTAAGCCTATCCCCACGTGAAGAATTCTCTTTTATCTCAATCAGATCAGGCCACCTGAACAAAATAAAAGGCTCTTCCAAGACTAAACTGGAGCTACTGCTCTCCTGTGTGGGTAAGAGGTCTTGCCTGTCTGTAGGTTCTTGAGGGGCACAGTCTTTGTGTGAGATAATCCTTGTGCATGTGCATTACAAGATTAATGACAGGCTGTCAGATGAACCTAGAAACAATTTTATGTTGTCTTGTGGTGAATTTTTCCCTGTGCTAGACTCATGCGTCTCATAATTCAAAGCAGAGTTTAGAGGCTCCTTATAGTTTTATGCATTTTTTATCCTTAAAAACACTTTAATGTTATTTTCTCCTTTCACACCTGCTATCAGTTTATACAAACTGATGAAATAATTGCTCTATTCTATTCTTTCTGGTAGGCCACAACCTCTTAACAAAAGTTTTATTGATTTGTTACTTTAACATAATAGGAAATTAAAGAACTTCAGAATAGTTTGTATACAAGTATTTTTACACAACTCTACTCATTTCTTAATATATAGTACATATAATACACACATACATTTCTCAATTGTATATAAGAGCTGAACTATAATTCAATATACAACTAAACTAGACGACATCTTAGCTAACTATGGGTAGCTGGATTATACTTATTGAATATTACATTTAAAGTCACTTCTTTTTGCACATATATTTTCAATTAATATATTACATACGTGTTCATAAGCATTAATAAGTGTATTTTCCTATTCCAGATTTTAAATTTTTTAAATTATATATACACATATATAAATTTATGCACACAAACTCTGAAATATTCAAAATGTTTCACTGTTAACCTCTAGATATATACTCATATAAACCAGAAAATAAATAGAAAGCAAAGTTTTAAAATACCTTCTTTATGCTACATGCATATGCAGGCTACATGCTTTCCCATTTACTCAAAAGAAGTTATTTGAAATTAATAATATTTTTTGAGCATTGGTCTGAGATAGAATAGATTAAAACTGCTCCTCTGGGAAATTTTCCTTCCATAGAAAAAAATGCCTTTTTTTCAGGATGGAAATCAGCAATTTTGTGTGTGTGCTCCTGGCACATTCAGGTTGTTTTAACCTTTTGATACAAACACCTCTTTTATAATAGGCCCCTCTCCCAACCTCAGCTCGTAAAAATATCCAAAATATCTTAAAACTTTAGAATAAAACTTCTTCCAGGAAAAAACATACTTTCTTGGGCAGCTGCAGTCTGGATCCATAAGCTCCTCACCCTCTGTTTTCCTTTTTATTGAAAATGCTGTATGCAAGTTGTTCCTAAAGGGTAACAATGGTAAATTTGTGGCATTATATATCCACTGTGTTTTTATGTGTGTGAATTTAATATTTTAAAACTTGCTATTTTATGACAATTTCTGTGAGGTGTAAATCAATACACCACTCAGACTTTTTTATTAGTCTGCATGCTGTTTGCCTTGTCCTGTAGTTAGAAGCAGCGGTACATATGAATCAAAAAAAAAAAAAAAAAAAAGGAAAAGTAGGAGAAATGAAGAACTCTACCTGATTTTACATCAATTATTATGCATACAATTCTTAAGAGTTCTCATGACAAAGAATTTAATGAGAATAAAACCTAGCTCATTAATCTGCTCATTCCTGGAAGATTATAATAGTAAAGAATCTTAGAAAGCCTAACAGTGCAATTTTGAATTAATCTTATAGTTTTACCTTCTCTCATATGCCTTACTCTACAATAGTAAATCTGCGTTTGGTTCTAGAATCCTAAGAACATTGTTTCACCTTTAATTGCAGTAGTATTAGAAGCAGAACAGACCTTCTAATGCTGAAAAGCAGCATTGTTTTGCAGCTTCCACTACAAAAAAGTGTCTAACACCATCTCCATATAGGAGTGTGTTTCATTTAAGAATATGAAATCACTGTCATCCTACTGCTGAGCTGGGTCCAAGCAATCAGTTTACATCTTGAGCTGAAGTACTACAGTCCTTAGAGGACCAGAAGTAAACATAACCTATTTGAATCGGATGCACAAAAGGATAAATACAGCAATGAAGAACAGATTGCATAAAAGTCGGGAGACATTAAAATGAACACAGCGTGACTTAGGGATAGCACTAACACCTAATTCACCTAACATCTAATTCACTTTAATAAATTTGCATCTGAAAGGGGAATGGATAGCCATTGACACCTTTTATTAACTTTCATGTCATTGTGAGATGCCCTTAGTATTGTATAAATGTATCATTAAAACATTAATAGCGTAAAAATGGCACTAGATACAAAAGAAAAGCTAACACAATGTATCTACACCATTCAGTGTCCTGATCTGATTATAGGCTTTGTTTGCATCTCTGTTTTTAATAAGATATATTTTGTGCGCAATGCTTATAACATACTGTGCCTGACTTAATGTGTGAGGCAGTTTAGTCTGACAAGATTGTTTTGTTACTTCAGGCAGCCCTCCAGCTGCGGGCGAGCACTTGGTCAAACTGATTTGTTCTTGGCAGGAAACTAAGAACACATAACACTTCCAATCATACGTTACAATTTTGGGACGTTGTGTTGGGAAATACTCAGCCAAAAGTGTTATCTCAGCCCTTTCAACAGTGTACAGTTTGATCTGCTAAGCAGTCACAACCTGTGCTCTTAGAAATGGCTGAATTAACGGGAGTGTGAAAGTCTTCAAGAAATGCTGTTAAGTTTACAGCAGTTTGGTAGTCTGTTATACTGCATAAATTACCCCAGTCAATTACATACTGATTCTCATTTTTATGACAATGATTGTAATGAGAAAAGGAAATTGTACAACATGAATCTTTTCTTTTGACAAAGATTATTGTGAGGATTTGACAGGGTAGAAAATTAAACCCACTCTTTTAATAATCTTGAAATTGTCATCTGCTGTCCTTTTAAAATACCATAAGGGAGATGACTGCTTGGACATTATCAGTCACAAAAACAGAAAGCAGATCTGTGCTTCCTTCAACAGAGTGAATCATCATGCAGAGATTGTATTGTAAGTGATAAAGGCTTCTACTTATGCAAATTAATTAACAGGCAAGAAATCAAGTATTTTAATTTAGCTAAACAAGAAGGGGAGTAGGGATAAAAAGCAGAGCTTGGCCAAATTGACATGTTTGGCAAAATTTTGCTTTTTTCATGTTGAGATGAAAATGATTTGTGTAATAGAATCAAAAGGATAGATGCCCACTCCATCCTGACAGCTTTATATTTTTAATGATTTCTGTTTTCTCATACACTGCTGTTTTTCACCCTCTTTTCTGACTTGTTGTCAAGGTTACCACTTGCACGATACAACAAAGTAAGGTTGAAAGTCTTTTTTTATTTGTTTTAATTAGATGTTTAGCAATTAGATTAGCAAACAACAATATTTCTCAGAAATCAAAAGAAAAAGATGGAATATATTAAACGATTCCAATGACTAACTTAACCGAATAACATACCACTCTCTTTTGTCAGCCTGGAAGATAAAAGTTCTGCAATTTAGAGAAATTAATTGGCATATCTAATGTCCTTTATGTTGTAGTCACAGGCTTTTAAGCTGTGTAATATTCCTCAATGAGCATTACTGTTAACTAGTTTAGTCATATGGCTGTATTGACTATTTAGTAGCCATTAACACCAATGGGCTAAATTTACAAAACTTGCTGTTTGTGGTTCACAACTGAGTTAGCCTAACATTAATCTCAAATAAAGCAATTAAAATGCAAAGCCGAAGAAAGAGCACAACAATACAGGTATCTTTTACACCATTATTTATACAATCATTCAAGTCCTGGTCCAAAGACCTGAAAATCCTTTTTTTCTTGTTTAGACAAATGCATATCCTATGAATTAGTACCTTCCTAACATAGTAAGGGGTCCTCAGGACTGAGAAAAGCTAGAGCAGTTCTCCTTTACGTCGTACCCTTTGTGGGAGAAACATGCAGGTTCTTCGTTTTTAAATGCAATGAATACTTTTTAAGGAAAGTTCACAATATTTCTGCTAAGGTACTCTGAAAATCAATATATTCAAGACTGTGAGATGTTTTTATGTTATACTTGGGATAGAAGGGGAGATAACACCTAAGAACACAGTAAGAACATAGAGTTCTATTGCATTCTGTTTCCTTTAAGACTATTCAACACAAGTAAAGTATGATAAACATTTCAGAGTTTCAGGGTTAGATTCCAGAAGCATCAATCATCTCTTAGGCAAAAAGTATCATTATTGCCTATATTCAAAATATACAAACAATTCAGGAGTGCGCCAAGGTCATAATGCCTCAGCACTCTTCCCCCTTATGTTATAAATCATCATTTAATTTTCATTACACAGATACAACCAGTACAAATGCAAAATCTGACAATGAATGAAAATAAATTATTTTCTAGGTGACAAGTGAGGAAAATAAGGACACATTGTAACAGAAAGTGATTCATCCATATAGTTGCACAATGATAAGGACATACATATTTTAATGATGAGATGTCCTAACAGTGTCTTTCTTATGTTTACATGAGTATAAATAACTGTTGTGCTTTCAGTAATACATCATTTATCTGTAAGAGAACAGGCATGTATTGTAGAGCAGCAGGGACAGAAAAGAAGTTCTAATCAGGAACATTATATATGAGTTCCTGTTCTACGATTTGCAAAATGTCAGGAAACTGTCCAATTAGGTTTCTACCCAAGTGAAGATAGGGAGTGATTTCTGTAGCGCTGCTCACCATGCAAAAAGAGCTAATGAGATGAATAATCTCTCCCATGAAGATCTATCTGTCTTTGCACTGTGTTTAACCTCACCTCCCCCACCACCACTACCAACAAAAAATAAACGGAAATTAGTTTGATAAATATACAGCGCATTATAGAAGGTAAACCTGATGATCTTATGTAATGACCTTGTTTTCAGCAGAAATATTTTGCCATGAAATTTCTTCCTCGAAATTTGCAAAGATTTGCAGGCATCTAACTCCTACTTGCGTCATAGCCTTTCCCGGGGTCCTGTTCTGCCTAGAACACCTCTGAATGGCAGAGGAGATGCCACGAGGGAATTTACAAAGGTGCAGTAATACATCTACTCTCTCTAGTTTCCACTACTCTCTTTTTCTTAGATTTCCCAAACCTTTATCTCTATGGACAAAGCTGCAGTAAACATAGGGTGAAAGTCATATACTAAATAAGGGTAAGTACGTTTGACTCCTGCTGCCTATAGCTATCACCTAGTCACAAATTCATGACAGTGGGGTGAACAGGAAGCAGTAGCTACAAGGATCACAAGAAGAGGGGAAGAAGAGGAATAACTAATGAACTCCAGAACATCTCCCTGCAGCTGTGCAAATGGTATTTCACAAAACAAGGAAGACGGTTGATTAAACCTGAACCTGAGAAAAAACTTCTTCACTGTGAGGGTGACAGAGCATTGGAACAGGTTGCCCAGAGAGGTGGTGGAGTCTCCTTCGCTGGAGATATTCAAAAGCCGTCTGAATGTGATCCTGGGCAATATGCTCTAGGTGACCCTGCTTGAGCAGGGATGTTGGACTAGATGATCTCCAGAGGTCCCTTCCAACCTAAACGATTCTGTGATTCTGTGATTCTGTGATTCTGTAAACAGGAGGACTGGCAACTCACTCAAAAAACTGTTTGCTTTTGGTTTTCAAAACACTTATTTCAAACACACAGTAGTGTATAAAGAAATGGGAAAGTACAGGGCTAAATCTGTACCTGAATGTGGAGCTGTGCTGCATAGTGTTTTCATTGGGATTAGGAATGCATTTTTGAAGTGAATATCCCGATTGTCCCCATTTACTGTGCTTCAGATCACATTACATAACACATGAACAGGATACCTTTCAATGCAATTAAATCAGAACACGCACTCCTGATGTGTGACTAACAAATGCAACCATTAACAGGCATTCAGGTCCCAGGTAGGACGCAGAGATAATCCAAAATAAAGATCCTGAAATGCACGTCATGTGGATCCTTGGCCTTCAGCATGTACTGTTTTGCCTTCAAGATCCACTCTAATCAGGCTATACTCCTTGCTATGCTAAGACTGAAACTTGGCCTGTGCTAAGGAAGGTGAATGTCTAGGATTTTGCACATCAGGCCCAGCAACAGTATATTTCTGATCTTCCTTTGAACAACTATTGTGTTGCATCCTGAGAAGTAAATCCTAGGTATAACCAAATAGATTTCATATTTAAGAGCTATGGGGAAGATCAGTGATAGCCTGAGACAGAAACTGGTTGTCTACAGATGAAGTTGTGCTTCAGATAAACTTTATTTGTACTACCTCTACCACAAATCCTCCTTCTAAATGCGTCTGAATAGTACTATTCAGAATCAGATTCTGCTATATCAACCCAGAATTTTACCAGGTGACCCTGAAAATAGCCTTACCTAGGGTTCTTATAGTGGGCTAAAATACTACTCTCATATTTTAAAAAATTCAAATATATCTAACTTCAGAGAATATTAAAATTATATTTGATTCTTTCCTTTCCCACTCACAGAAACAATTCATGTTCTATGTGCACTAAGAAAATGTTTTCAGGGAAACATATCTTATCTGATCTCCTGTGTGTTACCTGCCCCTGCATTCCACTGCATCTTTAGATTTGACAAAATCATGCTCTTTAGAAAAAAAAATCAGTCTCCTGGAGGATATTAGACAGTGGAAAGTCCATCACTTCTGGTTCAATAGTTATCAGTCTCATTGTTAAAAGTTTGTGCTTTGTTTCTGTTTTCCATCTTCTAGCTTCAGCTTCTATATACCAGTTCTTGCTGCACTGTGCTTATGTTATGTGAAAAATATTTTGCCAGTATAAAACTCCCCATCAAGAAACTTTAGGCAACCTCTCAGCTATTCATTAGAAAAGTTAGGCTATTGAATTCTGTCACAAGAAGTTATGCTCAACAATCCCTTAAGCATGTTTGTATGTCTTTTCCGCTCTTTTTCCAATTTTTCAACATAAGGTATCAACATCATTGGTCCCACCAGAGTCATATGTAGGAGCATAGTTAATTCCCCTAATCCTATCTTCTTTATTTTACTGTTGATTATGGAATTGATCTTCTATTTAAACTCCACCTTAGGGAGGATTTTGAAATAAACATATTTGTTTTAGAAATTCTGTCTTTTGAAATTTCCTAGGTTTTACAAATCATTTATATGACGAAACCATTTATTTTGACATATCATAAAACAATTAAAAAGCAGTTTCAAATTTAAGAGAATGTGGGAAATGTTACTAAAATTGAGTATTTTGGCAATATTAAAAATGATATCATGTTTATATGTCTGTCGAGTATGATATTGCAAGCGAATTTTGCACTTCATAGACATATAAGCATCAACACTGATTTCTGTGACAGTCTGCAAAAATAAAATTACTTTGAGATTTCTGCACTTTACAAACATTGAATTAGTAAATATTTACAATTCCCTGGTAAGATATGTAGTTAAATAGGAGGAGCATTACATTTTTGGCTCAATGGCTTAACATAAGTATGGAAAGAGAGACGAAATCAGTTTGAATAGATTCAAACAGTTTGAACAGATTGAGCAGTTTGAATAGATTGAAAGAAAATTGAGCGCAGCCAACAGAGGCAGCGAACAGACACAGCAGTTTGCGCAGCAGTGTCTGGGCTCTGCCTGGGCCTTTTGTGGGCCTTGTTGGGAGTTGTGGACACTTTCTGGGGACCCCTGAGGAACTAGACGGTGCTTGCTGCTAGCAGGAAGGGAGAGCTGGGCAAGGACTCCTGCAGGGGGCCTTGACTTAACTTCTCCTGGGAAGTTCTAGCCAGGTGGGGCTGCTGCTAACGAGCTCTCTAGGCTGCCCTGGTCAGAGGGAGTTGGGGCTTTTGTTTCAGGTGGCTCCTGATTGGGTGGGTCAAGCACCCTTGTGAGTCACTGCTAGGAAGAGGCCTATATAAGAGCTAGGCCTAGAGCACAGCCAACAGAGGCAGCAAACAGATGTAGCAGTTTGTGCAGAAGGGCACCAGAAGGCAAAGAAGGCACCTCTCCATTTTGCACAGCGGTGTGTCCTTCCCTGGGGCATGATCATGACACACTGCAGAGCACGTTCCCCAGTGGCTGCTGGAGGTGCTGCATCAGCTGTGTCTGAGGCTTCAACCCAGACAGACCCTCAGACAGCAGATGCAGCTCTGCAGGTGTCAGGCTGCAGGGAGTGCCTGGGGCCTCTCCATGGGGCCTGGGCTGACAGTCAGCTCTCCTGTGTGAGGTGTGCTGTGGTTGACCAGTTGTATTGCCAGATAAAGGAGCTGTGGGAGGAAGTTAGTAGGCTGCGTAGCATCCAAGAGGATGAGCAGGAGATTGGCAGGGCATTCTCGGAGACTGTGCAGCTCCAGGAGTCCCCACCCCCCACTGCAGCAGAGTTGTCAGAGGGCTCAGCACCGTGTGTAAAGGTGCATCATAACACTATTAAAGAGGGCTGGAAGCTGGTGACCTCTCACAGAAGGAGAAAGGCTCTTGCTCCTCCTCAAGACTTACCCTTGAAGAACAAGTTTAGTGCCCTCCAAGCTGAGGAGGAGCTGGGCATGGCTCCAAGGGAGGCAACTGGCCTCGCAGACCCTGTGCCGTGCAGGGACCCCCGGAAGAAGTGGCGAGTGATTGTTGTGGGTGACTCCCTGCTGCGGGGGACAGAGGCACCTATCTGCCGACCTGACCTCTTGTCCAGAGAGGTTTGCTGCCTGCCAGCGGCTCGGATAAGAGATGCCATGGAAAGACTGCCAAGGCTTGTCCGTGCATCAGACTACTACCCTCTGCTGATCTTCCATGTGGGCACTAATGACACGAAAGGCAAACTGGAAACCATCAAACGGGACTTCAGAGCTCTGGGAATGGTGGTCAAGGGTCTGGGAGCCCAGGTCGTTTTCTCCTCAATCTTGCCTGTGAGGGGAAAGGATGGGAGGAGGAGTAGACGAGTTTTCCAAGTTAACAACTGGCTGCGCCGCTGGTGTTGGCAGCAGGGCTTTGGTTTCTGTGACCATGGGACCCTGTTTGAAGATCAACAGCTGGTGGGGAGCGATGGGATCCACCTTACCAAGCGGGGCACGCGTGTCTTTGCCAACAGATTGGCCAGCCTGGTAAGGAGGGCTTTAAACTAGGCAAGATGGGGGAAGGGGAGTGGTATAGTGGCAGGAGAGTCAGTAAAACACCGCTCAAGTCAGGATGCCTCCAGTGGGTGCATACAGCCAGGGGAGACAGCATGCAACATGGCTATGGAGGATCCTCTTGCACCTCTCCTGGGAAGCCTGTATGCTTGACTGGCTCTCTGAAATGCCTGTATACCAATGCACGCAGCATGGGGAATAAGCAGGAAGAGTTAGAGATCTGTGTGTGGTCGCAGGGCCATGATCTCATTGCGGTTACAGAGACATGGTGGGATAGTTCACATGACTGGGATGCTGTCATGGATGGCTATGTGCTTTTTAGGAAAGACAGGCCAGGAAGGCGAGGTGGTGGAGTTGCTCTTTATGTGAGGGAGCAACTAGAATGTGTGAAGCTCTGCCTCGGGGTGGATGAAGAGCAAGTTGAGAGCCTATGGGTAAGGATTAAAGGGCAGGGTAACATGGGTGACACTGTTGTGGGGGTTTACTACAGGCCACCTGACCAGGAGGAAGTCGTTGATGAGGCCCTCTACAGACAGCTGAAAGTAGCCTCACGATCAGAGGCCCTGGTTCTCATGGGAGACTTCAACCACCCTGACATCTGTTGGGAAGACAGCACAGCTAGGCACAAACAGTCAAAGAGGTTCCTGCAGAGGATTGATGATAATTTCTTGACTCAGGTGGTGGAGAAGCCAACAAGGAGAGGTGCAATGCTAGACCTTGTACTAACGAACAAAGAAGGTCTAGTTGGAGAGGTGAAGGTTGGGGGCAGCCTTGGCTGCAGTGACCAGGAGATGGTGGAGTTCAGGATCCTACGAGGAGGGAGCAGGGCAACGAGTAGGATTGCAACGCTGGACTTCAGGAGAGATAACTTTGGCCTCTTCAGGGACCTACTTAGGGGAATCTCATGAGGTAGGGCCCTAGAAGGAAGAGGGGTCCAAGAAAGCTGGTTAATATTCAAGCATCACTTCCTCCAGGCTCAAGATGGGTGCATCCCTCTGAGTAAGAAGCCCAGCAAAGCGGGCAGGAGACCTGCATGGATGAGCAAGGAACTCCTGGCCAAACTCCAACACAAGAAGGAAGTACACAGAATGTGGAAAAGGGGACAGGCCACTTGGGAGGAATACAAGGACGTTGTCAGAGTGTGCAGGGATGTGACAAGGAAGGCTAAGGCCCAGCTGGAATTAAATCTGGCAAGAGATGTCAAGGACAACAAGAAGGGCTTCTTCAAAGACATCAATAGCAAAAGGAAGACTAGGGAAAATGTGGGCCTGCTGCTGAATGGGGTGGGTGCCCTGGTAACAAAGGATATAGAGAAGGCAGAGTTATTGAATGCTGCCTTTGCTTCAGTCTTCACTGCTAAGGCCAGCCCCCAGGAATTCCAGACCCTGGGGACAAGAGAGGAAGGCTGGAGAAAGGAAGACTCTCCTTTGGTCGAGGAGGATCGGGTTAGAGATCCTTTGTCCAAACTTGACATCCACAGATCCATGGGCCCCAATGGGATGCATCCACGAGTGCTGAGGGAGCTGGCAGATGTTATTGATAGGCCACTCTCCATCATCCTGGAAAGGTCCTGGAGACCAGGAGAGGTGCCTGAGGACTGGAAGAAAGCCAGTGTCACCCCAGTCTTCCAAAAGAGCAAGACGGAGGAGCCAGGAAACTCCAGGCCTGTCAGCCTCACCTCCAGCCCTGGAAAGGTGATGGAACAGCCCCTCCTGGAGGTCCTCACTCAGCATGTGGAGGACAAGAAGGTGATCAGGAGTAGTCAGCATGGCTTCACCAAAGGGAAGTCATGCTTGACCAATCTGATAGCCTTCTCTGATGGAATGAGTGGCTGGGTAGATGAGGGGAGAGCAGTGGACTTCAGCCAGGCTTTTGACACTGTCTCCCATCACATCCTTGTAGGTAAACTCAGGAAGTGTGGGCTACATGAGTGGACGGTGAGGTGGATTGAGAACTGGCTGGATGGTAAAGCTCAGAGGGTTATGTGGTCAGAGGTGCAGAGTCAAGTTGGTGGCCTGTAGCTGGTGTTGTCCCCCAGGGGTCAGTCCTGGGCCCAGTCTTGTTCAGTGTAGTCATCAATGACCTGGAGGAAGGCACAGAGTGCCCCCTCAGCAAGTTTGCTGATGATGCTAAGCTGGGGGGAGTGGCTGACACACCAGAAGACTGTGCTGCCATTAAAGAGGGACCTGGACAGGCTGGAGAGTTGGGCGGAGAGGAACCTCATGAAGTTCAACAAAGGCAAGTGCAGGGTCCTGCACCTGGGGAAGAACGTCATGCAGCAGTACAGGCTGGGGGTTGACCTGTTGGAAAGTAGCTGTGCAGAGAAGGACCTGGAGGTGCTGGTGGACGACAAGTTAACCACGAGCTAGCAATGTGCCCTTGTGGCCAAGAAGGCCAGTGGGATCCTGGGGTGCATTAGGCAGAGTGTTGCCAGCAGGTGGAGGGAGGTGATCCTGCCCCTCTCCTCAGCCCTGGTGAGGCCACCTCTGGAGTACTGTGTCCAATTGTGGGCTCCCCAGTACAAGAGAGACATGGTGCTACTGGAGAGAGTCCAGCACAGAGCTACAAAGATGATGAGGGGACTGGAGCATCTCTCCTGTGAAGAAAGGCTGCGAGAGCTGGGCCTGTTCAGCCTGGAGAAGAGAAGACTGAGAGGTACATAAATGTGTACAAGTATCTGAAGGGGGAGTGTCAAGAGGATGAGGCCAGCCTCTTCTCCGTGGTGCCCAGCAACAGGACAAGAGGCAATGGGCAGAAACTGAACCACAGGAAGTTCTGTCTGAACATGAGGAAAAACTTCTTCACTGTGGGGGTGACGGAGCATTGGAACAGGTTGCCCAGAGAGGTAGTGGAGTCTCCTTCCCTGGAGATATTCAAAAGCCGTCTGGATGTGATCCTGGGCAATATGCTCTAGAGGACCCTGCTTGAGCAGGGAGGTTGGACTAGATGATCTCCAGAGGTCCCTTCCAACCTAAATGATTCTGTTATTATTACATAATACATAATAACATAATAATTACATAAAAGAACTTGTTGTTTTCTATTGTTTTTTCTTCACTGAAATAAAAGGAAAAAAATACTTTTTTTTGTCTTCAGGACAAACCCAAAACTGTGCTTATCTTAAAGCTGAATATATCATTTCCACTCCCAAAAACGTAAGGTAGATATTATTTCACAAAGTTAGTGTTTAGGAAGAAAAATAACCTTTTCGCCTAAGTAGCTAGGCAATTTTCTGCATGCTCAGTATCTCCATAATGTTCCTTAAACTCCAAGATTTGAGCTATTCTCAGTATCTCATTGAAGCTAACCCAATCTGATAACCCAGTATGTAAGTATTCAGTGAGTAAGCAGAAAGAGTAACTATATAAATTACAAGCTAGTGTCCTCCCCAAGAAAATGCAAGAAGTACCTTTAAATCTTGTAAGAAATAGGATTCTCTCATGTGATAGAAATATATGTTAATCTCCTGACTGCAGGAGAAGATAAACAGTTCCACGATTCAGACCAATTACCTGTCCTAGAAGACCTAATATCCATCTTTTCTTTTGGTCCATTAACATTTTCCAGGCACCTTAAGTTCCCTATCGCCAACGAGGGTGAGTTGCATAGCACATTTCTCCCACCAAAATTCCTTCCTTCTGTTGTAGAACCGTACTTTTTGCACTGTTCTATGCATCCAGGAAGGATGTGTTTAAATCATTCCTCTGGCTAGGAAATTTAAATGCATACATGCCACCAATGACTGACCTATATGCTATTAAGCATGCAAGAGGCGTCCACCCAATCTGTAAAGTGAACAGTTTAAAAATTCATTACGGATTCATTATAGATCCTTGAAGATAAAATGACAGCAAAAAGAAACGTGGTGCCTACATCTAAGTTGTCAGAGTATGCACCTACCAGGCTGGAACATATAACTCCATTTCCAAAATTGTTTTTCTATTCTGTCTTAGAGCATCCAGTGAAAAAAAAGCGGACATCCAGAGACATCCTGGCAATCACTTGCTCATGGGAGCAGCTTTGCCTAGGCACTGCTTTCGTGTTGCATAACATATTTACCATATTTAAGTTTTCAGTATTGATGCACAAAAAAATGGCAGCTAATGCCTTGCAGACAAAGATTTCCAAAGGAATACATAATCTAGGAGTCATACAAAATTAGAAAAGTCAGAAAAATTTTGGGTGAGCAGAGGGAACCTATAGACATAGCAGCAGCTTGACAATCTACAGTGTGCTAAGGTATTTTACAGCCTGCATCAATTAATACCATTTATAGAAAAACGAATCTTTGTCTCCTTTGATTTAATAAATAATTATTATGATTTATAAGTGCTGCAATAATTGGGCTGATCCAGAAAGTCAATCTTCAAGGTGTATTTATACCTAATAACAGCTTCTTCATCATGTTCCTCAGAAATCTTTATTAACCTTAAATATCTTTCACACTTTGATATGAAATTCACGTTAAATATATTTTAAGATCAAGGTGACTTTTACTGCAACTCTTGTCCAAGGCATACTTTGCAATATACACATGGTCATCAGCTCTTTGAGTGACAGATTATGATCTAATCTTGCATTCCATTTCCACAGGCAGTTTTTCAGTAGGTTTGACATCGATCATCTGTCCATTTGATTTGTTATCTTTACAAAGTTTGTTTTTTACAAAATTGACTGAAGGTTTGCAACTTAGTGCAGAAAATTCTGCTACTATATATTTTACTTTCCTTTGTCATAAGCATCTTTTCTAGGCAAATGGTTTTGATTGGTAAAATGTTATTTTTCTATCAATTTTCTTTAGTCAAGTAAGCCTCAGGAATTTGGGGCTCAAAAGTGACTAATGTGATTGGCACAGGAGTATGGATGCTAAACTGACAAAACAGGGATATAGTATCAGTAACAGACATGCATCATTCTAGACATGAAATCATCATGTTACTGCATCTATCACAGTCAATAACTGTCAGCATGTTCATTCTATAATAAATCTTATTTTCTTATAAATCTTCTTCACAACGAAATGTTTATGAAAAAAAGATATATTTGCAGAAAGCACAAATTAAGCCAACATGTGACATGAGGAAGAAAATCAACTCCCCCATACATTTTTGGGAAAATAAATTGTCTGGGTTTATAATTACAGATTATCATACTATCTAATTTTAAACATCTATTGAACGACATTGCTCATAGTGTGGGCTATTTGGAAAAAAAAAAAATCATATATTAAAGCCTAAATATTTTTCCCATGTTTATGTAAAAACTCACCAATACAACTTGTAAAAGCATATGAAGAATGAGAACTCCCTGAAAGAAAATACAGATGAACCTACATGCAAATCTCCACACATCTTGTGTAACATAATTCCACACAGGAAGTAAAAAACTAATCACAGATTTGGCAAATGTGTTCACGAATTGTTAAAATTCGCTCATATAATTTTTTAGATGGATTATTTGTGTATGATCTAAACAGAAAATTCCTAAATAGTCAACATTACCATGAATATCAGTGAGACAGGGAAAATTAAGATGTGGATAAGCTCCCCTATTTGGTTCTCCAGGCCAAGCACTTTATGAACAAACTAATGAACAAATTCTGCCTCTATATAGCCTTAAACGCTCAACTGACTTCTCACGAGCATAACTGTTTCTCCAGAAACACTTGTTTGAATAGAATCAGCTGCTCTGTTTCTAAGTAAGACAAACCAAGATCCAGATAGGTACTTACACAGCTCCAGGAATTACATCATTAAAATATCTCAAAATTTTATTATCACAACATTGATTTTGTTATTGAAACAACACTGGTATAGCAGCAAACTGCCAACCACATTTTAAAGAAAGGAAAATTTATTCAAACAGCAAGAATAGATCAAGAAATTTGCTTAATATCATTAAAAATACAGCCCAAGTTCTACAACTGGTCCTGCCTACATTGGTGAGCACAAGGTGTTGCCCTGCACTGTGTGGATGTAAAGGGGTTTTTACTAGCTTGACGTTTCTGACAGTGTGTGCCATCTGTAAAGACTTACGGGCAGTCAAGAGGTCTCTCTCTGCTAGATACCTGTTTTTTCCTCTCTAATGCTCTCTCCTTTTACCATCTTCATAATTATGTTTCCAAAAGAATTATCTGTGCCAAAAGTCTGAAAAGTGTAGATTGTTTCTATTGCCTGCTTATCCTTACATCAGTTCAGCTGCTACTGGGATAATACCATACAGTCAAGAGTAAGCTTATTTCCTATCCACTCGCTTGTGGGAAAATGTACAAAGTAGCCACTCAAATGCACAAACACCTCTAGGTGGGTTTATCTAATTCCTCTTCACAGTTGTGTTAGAACCAAGTGATATTTTTGTGTCTTGAGCCTAAAATAATACACCTATGTATAAAGAAGGTATATTTGTCCTCTTATATTTAAAACATTTTGAAGATGATATTAAAATAATATTTTACCTCATAATCCTATTTTCCATAAATATTTATGTGCCTTTCCTATGATTATGCTCTCTATAATTATCACACCATTCTTTAATAAAGGCCAGCTACAACTGATGTTACTTGGAAAAGGCCCTTGGACAATAACTATTATCATCCCGGTTACTTCAGAAAAGAAGTTTAACCCTTAATTAGATAAGCATTGTATTTTAATCAAGTTGCTTAAAGACTTCTTACTAATCATAAGAGCTAATGAGTAAATTATTTAAAAATGAAATACGAAACTTTAGTTTGACTCAGATAACTTTTACAGTTATTTAAAAATCAGTATTACTCATAATGCATATGATTTTAGTGCAAAATGATTAAATATATCCAGAAGTCATTACCAGAGATTTCACAAAAAGGTAAAAATACTGGCTCTGTGAAAGTTGTCTTTGATACTTGCTACAGTATCTCTTCCTTTTAGTGATGTCCTGTTTCATTAATAAAATGGCTAGGCATACTCTCTTGAAAGTACAAATAAGAATGCTTATAATACTAAAATGTTACTTTGTTTCTTCCAGTTTTCAGAAGCATAAAGGTACAGTCTCTTCGCTTCATTTAGTCAATAACGTAACAATCACAACTGTTTTATTTAAAATACATTATAATTTTCATGAATAACCTTACCTAATTTTGTACACTGAGAAATGATAGTAATTCAGACTTATTTATGGAGGCATTTTTAAGAATGTATAAACTACATTTTGTGTAACTATTGCTTCAAAAAAATGGATACTATGTCTAAGTTTCTTAAATATATTGAGCAAGTTATCAATATCAACAACAAATAAGACCTAACATGTATAATGAGAAAGCATAAATGTTTACTAATACGAAACTCAAAACTCCACTAATCTCAGAGCTCTCCATGCTATATGGGCTTTCTATTGGCTTTAGGAATAATTTGCTTTCTTAAAAATGAAAAAGCTAATTTCAGAAGACTGTTCATGTCTTTGTTTTTAGTGAAAAGAGTAAAAGCTTTTATTCAGAATATACTAGTAAGTATAAAAATGCAGTCTGTAAATCACATTCAGAAACATTTTGCAGTTTTTGTATATGAAAATCATGTGAGTTCTGGTGACTTTATGATATATTTTGAGTCAAATACAGTTGCCTATTCTGTGAATAACAACTCCTAAACCAGGTATGTTGTATATTACTTACGTATTGCTTGCTATTGTCAACCTGGAGAGGGAAAATAGTTTGGAAATAGTAACATTCAAATTAACTTTAAATATCTTGGGAATATATTCATTCTGTCAAAATTATAATCAAATGAAAGTAAAGCTTTTTCAAGATTTGCTCTCTTAAATATAGCACTAAAAGCCCTGTAACCTTTTACACTTTACAAAGTAAACTCATACAAGCATATGTAGGCCTACATATAGCCTAGGCTTTATCTTTCTAATCTGGTGATGAATACAGCAGGCCACCATCTGGTGCACATGTACATCAACAAGTAAAATATAGCTCTATAATTTAATAATCACAATCTTTAACTGCTACTTACCACTTGTTTCCGGATACAGAAGGGCTCAGACCTAATCTGTCCAAAAAATGTAGAAAAACAACACAAAATTAACTGGTTTTGTTCAGGATTTTAGATGCAGACACTGGAGCAGGGTGATCTCTTCTGTTGCTACGGAAACCGGACGCTGAGGATTTAATGACAGCATCAGATGGTATTGTACTGGAGATTGTCTGCTTGGGGGCCTAGAAAGAAAACCTGCTGATAAGAAATAAGAATGAATTCCAAATGTTTTCAATTTCCTTCACCAGCAGAATCCTTTTATTGTCTAAAATGTATTAATTTGATAACAGATACAAAGAATGTATTTTAATGTTAGAAAAAAAATATACCAGTGAAACCTAATCTGTCTGGAAGCTGTCTAGGTAGGTAACTAATCTTCTTAAAACCTTTACTGGGTACGTAAAGTTTATTAAAATTAATATTATATTTTATTTATAGTTTTAGGAAGACACATTTTGCTTCTTAAAAGCGTTTGTCTTTAAGCAGATGACATATAAAAAGGAAGATTTTGTAACACCTTATGTTTAAGTACATTAGTTACTGTTAGAAAAGGATTCAAAGATGAAAAATATTCCATACGTTCCAGATTCACAGAAGCCTGGAACTCTTCAAATTCAGGGTATTATTTCATACTCAGCAGTTCATTTTAAATTTGTAAAATTTTTTCATTTTGTGATGTGAAGTTCAAAAATACTATTACAATTACAAAATAATGTTTCTAAATGCAGCCTGGGTAAACTACAAACTATCATCTCTCAGAGAGAACAAAAATTCAGGACACAGGCAGAAACATGCCTTTGACAGTTTAAAAGTTTCTTTACTAAAATCTTTTTGTACTGCAGCAATCATTCAGAATTTCATTTCCCTCTCTTACTCTACTCTACTCCTTGATTACCTGATCATTATCAGATAAATATATCATAAAAGTATTCTCTGAAAGTAAAAAACGAATCAAAAATAAAATAGATCTTAGTTTAGTTACTACATCTGAGCTCCAGAATACTACTTAATACTACTTAATTGGGAAGATTATGTAAACACATTGAAATTACATTTTATATTTGATTGAAGGTCTTTCATTCCATGGTATCTTATGAATACTTTATGTGTGTCTCCCAATCCACTGCATAATTCTGAAAAGATATTAGTCATGTTTACAAAAGCAACTCCTTTCCTTCAGAAATAAAGCCACTGGAACTTTACTCTCTGGACAGAGTGGAAAGGACTGCCATTTCAAAGGTCTAAACCAAACATGACACAAGAGTAATTGATTTATCTACCTCTGAAGGTTAAAGATTGATTCAGTCCTACTGGGATTTAAGCTTAAATACACATAAAGATTGATGATATCTTATATGAATTTGCTCTTCAAATTTTTTTTTTTTTTTGGTAATTCACAACGTGTGTGTTAAGAAAATGGTTAAGAAGAATGACTTGGTCAGGAGGATATATCTGGAAAGACAGGGAGATCTCACTCCTTTCAGGAAACAGTTGGGCATGCTTAGGGAAAGTAAGAGGACACAGAATTTTGCAAAAAGAGCATAAAGTAAAAGAATCACAGCAAGAGGGTGGAGGTCTGAATTTCATGCAAAGATTAACAAACCACTGAGAAGACTAAGTAACATATAGGCCTCCGAGGTGACAAAAAAAGAACTGGACCCAAGGAAGATCATGCAGATGTTACTATAACTCAGAAAGCTACTAAGCAACTTAAACTAAGCTTAAGAGAAGAGGATCTTCTGGTGGTAACATGCAAAGGATGGGGTAGAGCTGTTTACAAACCCTTTCCATTTCTATTTTCTCTGTGCTATTTTCTCTTTCTCTCTCTCTCTTTTTTTTTTTTTTTTAATGTTAACTAATTCAGCAGTATTTGAATAATACCTTGCCTTTTTTAGCTGAAAAACTTCCTTGTTCCTCTTTGTGGAATTCATTTCAGGGAGGGGGGAAAAACAAATTTCAATGTAGCAGGTGAAATATAGTCTTTCTCAATCTTTACAGTTCCAAAAAGCAGGCAATAGTGAGGAGAAAATTACATGACAACGTATTATACCTAAAATGTAATAATACGTGTTTTCTTCATTTTCATTTTGATGAAGTTCTTCCTTTTAGAAGAGCGTACATTCGGTCCGCAGGCAGATGACTTGACTGCTGACTAGGCCCTGGCCTAAGGTTATGCTGACTTAACAGGACATGGAAAACTATTGGATGTGACATGAGAAATTGCTGCAAGTGGCAGATAAAAGAGTTAGAAGCTGACAAAAGTTACAGATAGTGCAATGAGGAACACCTAAATTTTGTAGGTGATAAGGGGGGATTTCTGCGATAAATGGCCAAACACCACAAACAATCAGAGGGAAGCACTGGGGACCACTTGAGGATCGGAGTCTTGCAAGGCCAACAGCACCTAGGTAACAGTATCAGTAACAACATGTAAGGCCAAGATTCCCTAGGTAGCTGCGTCAGAAACACCATGTTTAGGTATGGACATAGCAAAACCGGGACCGACTGGGAAAAGGTAATTAGAGGCAGGTTGTTTATTTGGGAAAATACTGAGGTGGAGAAAGGGACAAACAAGAATGGCCAAAAGGAGGGTCAAGAAACAGGAAAAGGTGTGCAAATCATAAGATTGGTGCTCTCTGGGACTACCTGTCAGGCAGCCCTGTGGTTGATCACTGCAGCTGAAGCAGAACAACAGGCCAAACCCACTGTTCTGACCATACCGTAAGAGCTGAGCCTGCTTCTGCAGTCAGGAGGACCGAGGTGGAAGTGAAGTATCACTGTGTCCTGCTGTCACTGTACCAATGCCCCTTCCAGGCCTGATGGCCTATTCACCTCTTCTGAACAATGAATAGGAGGAAGTTTATCGAGCAATGGAGATTACATAGTATTTTGTACTGTATTTGCTTTTGAATGACTTGTGTATTATCAGAATGTATATATTTGAAACACAGGTTGATTATATACCTTTTTAATCTTCTATTTTCTAAAATTTAATTTAGCAGGCAATTGAAAGCAGATGCCTAGAGGAACCTGAAGTGCCAGTTAGATAAAATTAAGATCTCTGAATTGAGAAGATTTAGCAGCAATGATAGTCATAAAGCTTTCACTGAATCTAGGTCACTTGGTACACCCTTACTTCCACTCAAAAGATGCCATGCTATATGTAACCATAGTGAGACTGATGGAACAGTGAAAAATATGGTATTATGAAATGTGAGTATGAAATGTAATAATTAGCCACACTAAGAAAGTTTAGTTCTTATTACGGTTGGATATAACTTCACATAAGTTATGCCTCTACTATTTGTACAGAGCTTCTACTCTTTCCTGTATTTTAAGAAACTGCTATTTTTTTATTTAAGACAAAAATACACACATATACACATCCTTGCTGACAATTATCAAATTAGTAATAGCCTCACATTGCAAAATGACATACAAAACTTATGTGGAAGCAAAAATGTGTTATCGAAATTCTCCTGCTCTGAAAAAGCTACTGTTGTTTATTTCAGCTCAGGCACCACTGGGAGACAGACAGTAATTGCAGGCTGTTGCTGAACTCGCATTGAAAAAGATGGAACTGGCTTGGTTAAAATGGCCAATGACTTATACTATATGACAGAAACATTATCTCCTAAAAATATTATATAACACTGTGAGAAAATATACTACCCAAATACAGAATGAACAAAAACATATCTGAAATTTCAAAATCATATTCTGGAAAACAGGAATTGTAGCAAATTATCATTACAAGTAGCTCAATTTATCAACATAGCTAGCATTCCAAGTTCTCTGGGCTCCTATCAACAGTGTCCTCTTGGAAAATAGATGCAGTATTAATTCTCAGTTGTATTACCTCATGAATTATTACCATCTTTCCTATGAAATTTCTGGCCAAGCCAAACATTTTCTCATTTAGATGATATAGGAAATGCACAACTAGTACAGCATGGCTATGCCAGCTACACATTATGTAAAATACGAAATGAATAGAGGTACACCAAAGTCACAGCATAAGTAAGATAATTCAGATATTTCAAGATTTGTATACATAATAGCTGAGGAACAGTAGTTAGTGACTAGAAATTTAACATTGGTTTTGGTTTATGTGCATTAGTTCCATGAACACTGATGTATGCACAAAGCACTGTATAGCAGATGGTTACAATTAATAGTTTTCTGGTATGTATTCCATGTTACCCAGCTTTTAACCCTGTATTTTCCCTCCAACTTCCTGCCTTTGGCCATCTCCTGTACTTGACCCAAGCTTAAGTATGATGAGTAGGGTGTGGCTATTCCTTTCTATACATATATAATGCACAATTCATCTGTCTTTGAGATCAGTCACTCCAGTGCCAGAGTTCCACAGGTTAACTATTATATACTTATAATAAATATGTAATTAATAATATAAAATAAAATTACTGCTCTCACAAACATCAGTGAGTGAGTGGTATATTTCAGGTCTAACACGGACAATCACATAGCACAGAAAGGGCAAACTGTCATTCCAGCTTCCCATTAATATGCCACATATAACAACAAGACAGAACCTTCCAGTCCAACATCATTGACAAATCATTGGTTAATCCATACCTCTGAAGAAGACACCCTTTAGTAGTTCCACTATTAATTCAAGCAGTAAATATCATTCTTTTGATTCCAGATGCAGTTTTAATAGCATATCAATGTGGAGAGCCATATGAAGAACAATTCAAAAATTCTCCCTGCCTTTCAACATTTCAATTTTCATGTTGTCAGTTTGCAATGGATTAAACCCCTTCAGAACCCTTTAAACTTCTTTGTTTTTTTAAAGAAATACTGGATCATATAAGAAATTATCAGTAAGTAATTCAATTCTACCCTTAACTATATGCACCATTTCTTTCTACTTCACTGTGAAAGCTGGTCTCTTTTGGGCAAGGGCCATATATTTTCTCCCTCTACTGTTAAATGCACATCTTTGAAGCTACATAAAAATGTTAAATAATGAACAATAGTAAGTAATTCAGAGCTCTACCTCACCAGAACTTAGAGTTGGCATGAGTTCAAGGAAACTTATTGGAAGAGAAGTGGGAAAAGCCATCAGAGAACTATCTACAGATTTATGTTTGGTAGCAACTTAGACAAAACATAGCTCTTTATCCATATAGATATTATTTCACCTCATCTCTGCCCTTCAGTATATATACATGTTAGCTGGTCAATATTCAAGCATCACTTCCTCCAGGCTCAAGATGGGTGCATCCTTCTGAGTAAGGAGCCCAGCAAAGCGGGCAGGAGACCTGCGTGGATGAGTAAGGAACTCCTGGCCAAACTCCAACACAAGAAAGAAGAACACAGAATGTGGAAAAGGGGACAGGCCACTTGGGAGGAATACAAGGACGTTGTCAGAGTGTACAGGGATGTGACAAGGAAGGCTAAGGCCCAGCTGGAATTAAATCTGGCAAGAGATGTCAAGGACAACAAGAAGGGCTTCTTCAAAGACATCAATAGCAAAAGGAAGACTAGGGAAAATGTGGGCCTGCTGCTGAATGGGGTGGGTGCCCTGGTAACAAAGGATATAGAGAAGGCAGAGTTATTGAATGCTGCCTTTGCTTCAGTCTTCACTGCTAAGGCCAGCCCCCAGGAATTCCAGACCCTGGGGACAAGAGAGGAAGGCTGGAGAAAGGAAGACTCTCCTTTGGTCGAGGAGGATCGGGTTAGAGATCCTTTGTCCAAACTTGACATCCACAGATCCATGGGCCCCGATGGGATGCATCCACGAGTGCTGAGGGAGCTGGCAGATGTTATTGATAGGCCACTCTCCATCATCCTGGAAAGGTCCTGGAGACCAGGAGAGGTGCCTGAGGACTGGAAGAAAGCCAGTGTCACCCCAGTCTTCCAAAAGAGCAAGACAGAGGAGCCAGGAAACTCCAGGCCTGTCAGCCTCACCTCCAGCCCTGGAAAGGTGATGGAACAGCCCCTCCTGGAGGTCCTCACTCAGCATGTGGAGGACAAGAAGGTGATCAGGAGCAGTCAGCATGGCTTCACCAAAGGGAAGTCATGCTTGACCAATCTGATAGCCTTCTCTGATGGAATGGGTAGATGAGGGGAGAGCAGTGGAGGTTGTGTGCCTGGACTTCAGCCAGGCTTTTGACACTGTCTCCCATCACATCCTTGTAGGTAAACTCAGGAAGTGTGGGCTACATGAGTGGACGGTGAGGTGGATTGAGAACTGGCTGGATGGTAAAGCTCAGAGGGTTATGTGGTCAGAGGTGCAGAGTCAAGTTGGTGGCCTGTAGCTGGTGTTGTCCCCCAGGGGTCAGTCCTGGGCCCAGTCTTGTTCAGTGTAGTCATCAATGACCTGGAGAAAGGCACAGAGTGCCCCCTCAGCAAGTTTGCTGATGATGCTAAGCTGGGGGGAGTGGCTGACACACCAGAAGACTGTGCTGCCATTAAAGAGGGACCTGGACAGGCTGGAGAGTTGGGCGGAGAGGAACCTCATGAAGTTCAACAAAGGCAAGTGCAGGGTCCTGCACCTGGGGAAGAACGTCATGCAGCAGTACAGGCTGGGGGTTGACCTGTTGGAAAGTAGCTGTGCAGAGAAGGACCTGGAGGTGCTGGTGGACGACAAGTTAACCACGAGCTAGCAATGTGCCCTTGTGGCCAAGAAGGCCAGTGGGATCCTGGGGTGCATTAGGCAGAGTGTTGCCAGCAGGTGGAGGGAGGTGATCCTGCCCCTCTCCTCAGCCCTGGTGAGGCCACCTCTGGAGTACTGTGTCCAATTGTGGGCTCCCCAGTACAAGAGAGACATGGTGCTACTGGAGAGAGTCCAGCACAGAGCTACAAAGATGATGAGGGGACTGGAGCATCTCTCCTGTGAAGAAAGGCTGCGAGAGCTGGGCCTGTTCAGCCTGGAGAAGAGAAGACTGAGAGGTTATCTGATCAACCTGTAGAAGTATCTGAAGGGGGAGTGTCAAGAGGATGAGGCCAGCCTCTTCTCCGTGGTGCCCAGCAACAGGACAAGAGGCAATGGGCAGAAACTGAACCACAGGAAGTTCCATGTGAACATGAGGAAAAACTTCTTCACTGTGGGGGTGACAGAGCATTGGAACAGGTTGCCCAGAGAGGTAGTGGAGCCTCCTTCCCTGGAGATATTCAAAAGCCGTCTGGATGTGATCCTGGGCAATATGCTCTAGAGGACCCTGCTTGAGCAGGGAGGTTGGACTAGATGATCTCCAGAGGTCCCTTCCAACCTCAACCATTCTGTGATTCTGTGATATATATATAAAATAAATATATGAAGTCTAATAAGTAAAATAAGCACTTCAAGGCATTTTGTTTCTGTTCTTATTCCATATTCTCATACCCACAACTCAGACTTTGCATAATATATAAAGCACAGTGGTTAGCATCGATTTTTATTTTATTTCCCATGAATCTGAAGATCTAATCACTAGTATTAGCTTAAGTCATTGTACAGCAAATAGAATCATATCTTTTTATGTGAAGTCTACGAAAAAGAGCCTGGAGAACAAAAAATTATTCTGCTATTGGACAAATAATCTTCCCCAACACTGGACTATAGTTTATGGGTTTTTTTTTTCTTAAATAGAAACTATTGTTTATATAATTTAAAATATATCTTTATGTGGTGGATTGTTTTCTGAGCAATGTTTAACAGAAATTTACTTGACGAGAAAATGTACGCCACCAACAAACTCATTAAAGAAACAAACTTATTTTCTGTTTTCAGACTCAGTTTTTCTCACAGCTTTCACCTAAGCGTCTTCACTCAAACAGCTATTAATTGAAGGAAATAACATAAATCGACATGTCTTAATCATGTCACGCTATCTATACAGTAAATGCTGATATGCAGATCAGTGGTAAATATTGGTTTATGCAGAAGCAGGTTGATATTTTCTGATCTACGTTCCCAGAATGTGTTGCAGAAACAGTTCTCCCACCTGCTCCTTGGCCCTGAATCCATGGAACAATGCCAAAGCAGAAAAAGGTAGAAAACAAGAGACGATAGGAAGGGCTTGGGCCTTGGTTTATGTGCAAGGTGGGGAATAGGAGAACGGAAAGGAGAAGAGTACTCTGCATGCTAGGGATATGGAAGGAAGTGAGAAACATATTGCTGAGTTTCACATATGGATTGCAAAACTGATGCAAACATACAGCTTTTTGCTGGGATTCCAGTTTGTAGGTGTGGGGAAAGCAGACACCTGAAAGAAAAGAGGATTATCCTCGTCCAGACGTGTGGCATGGCACAAAGCTATGCTTATTGCTGCTATTGCTTACACCTGTAGCTGCCTATACTGGGAAAAAATGGGGAAATTGTGCCTGAAATCTCACTCCACAAGTGCATTTTCTGTGCATGAGGTTTATAGATTTTCTTTAAACTAAGTGTTCTGCCTGTATTTCCTTCCTTGCGTGATGGTCATAGGGGACCTGGTGGTCTGTCGAAATGTTTGTAAGCTTCATATTTTGCAAATTAGATGGCTTTCTCAATTTCAGAGGAACACATCACACTGCGGATCACCTCTGAGCTAAAGAGGCCTTGAGGACTGAATGACTTTAAAAGATCCACTGGCAAAAGGTTAATAAGGCAGCTGTCAGGAAACAGCAACTTTGATCCTCTGTTCCTGCATCTGCAATATTACTAAATTAAGGGAATATTTAAATATTCAGAGGAAAATTGGTGAAGCTAAAGAGTGTGGAGGACTAGAATATAAGAACAGTTACCTTGGGATTGTCTGTTATTTCAAATTTGTTCACAGTATTTAACTTAACTTATTAGAAAGGTAAAAATGTATCTAAGAGAAAATAGTGTCTTTCTTGTCAATAAATGAATATTTACTGGGAACACATTCCACTTTTGATGTGTTTGTGTTTTGTTCTTTCAAGGTCAGGACTTTTTTTTTTAATCTTTCATGGAATCAGGATATCAATACTCCAAGAGATGAGGCATATCTTAGGAAAAATATTTGGTTGGAAGAGCATTTTGTAGTTCAAACAGTGACACAGGGAGAAAAATAAATATTACGAGAGATTTGCTAGGCATCATATGATACAATCAAGAGAAAACATACTCAGTTTTGCATAACTTAAAGAAATTATTTAACATTGATTAAACAATTCTCTTTTCTCTCTCTGTTTATCAGCTTAAACCCTCAAAAATCTTCAATTTCGCCAACCACTGTCCTAATGACTGCAACCCTCAGTCAAGCTATCTTTACATTAATAAATTAAACATTCCCAGGGAAAAGGCCCAGGAGCTGAAACTTATTGTCACTTAAAGTGTTAAACAGTACAGCTTACTGTTGTTAAATTGTTAAAGTCATTTCTGGCATGGCTTTATCCCAGGCCAGCTAGTTCTCTCCCAGATAATTCCTGAGCACAGTTCAAGTGTTGGTGTGTGGGACTGACCTTTCCAGTACACAGTCTGGATGAAGCCATGTTGTTTTAGAGGGTAAGATATTTTAATATGATAGATGTGGCCACATCACATCTGGATGTGTGACCTCAGGACCAGAGAACAGAATCTGCCATTGCTTAATTTAGTAATACAGAAGAAGCCTTAGGCGTCACTTACTAAAGGGAAAGTAGCTGATCTCCCTGGAGCTATCCTGTGGTTTTCTGGGAAATGGAGCACTCCAACTATTTAATCCTAGCCTTTTAGCAGATTGTTATAAAAATGTAAATGTAGTTTTAAAAGTGATTTCTGAATGGATGAATCTACTCATTTTGGTTTCTTTTTATGAACACGAAAGTTAAGTCTTTAGGATTAAGGTATCAAGAATACTGTGTAAAGGTATTAAGAGAGATTCTAATATGACTTTCCAAAAGTCCTTCCATGATGTTGGAAAAAAGGTATGAACAGCATTTGTATTCCTGCAGTGAATGCAGGTTACCAGATTTTTTTTGCAGTTTCATATGATTTTTAGCAAATAGCTTCTGATATTAAATGGTGGACTTTCTTTAAGAAGGCCAATGGTATCCTGGTCTACAGTAGGAAGTGCTGCCAGCAAGTCGAGGGAGCTGATCCTTCCTCTCTACTCAGCACTAGGGGGTCAAGTTCTGGACTTCCCAGCACAAGAAAGAGATGGATTTACTGCAGTGAGTCCAGTGAAGGGCCACAAAGACGGTATTAGAGAACCTCTCATATAAGGAGATGCTGAGAGAGCTGGGAAACTGTTTAGCCTGGAGAAGAGAAGGCTTAAGGGGAGATCTTTTCAGTGTGTATACATATCTGAAGGGAGGGTATAGGAAGATGGAGCCAGACTGTTCTCAGTGCTGCCTATTGACAGGACTCAATAGGCAATGGCACAAACTGAAACACAAAAAGTTCCACCTTAATATAAGAACAAAACTTTTTTACTGAGAGGGTGACTGAGTGAGCACTGGAACAGGTTGCCCAGAGAGGTTGTGGAATCTCCATCCTTGGAGATATTTAAAAGCTATCTGGACTTGCTCCTGGGCAATCCTCTTTAAGTGACCATGCTTGAGTAGGGGTATTGGACTAGATGATCTAGAGGTCCTGAAGTCCTGACCGATTTCAACTATTTTGTGATTCTGTGGTAAAGAACATTTTTTATTTGTTTGTTGTACTTCAATATTTAAAACAATCTATCGTTACAGTGAAAGGGCCTAAGTATAAACTCTTTCCTTATTTCATCCATGAGAGCTCAAGATTGTCTATTTTTGTACGTGGGATGCCAGACCAAATTTTTCTGAGAAAATCACAGAAAATTCAAAAATAAGGACCTAGATTCCTGAGTCTGTTATGGGATAGGTCTGCACTGCAGAATAGGTAGTGATTCTCAGGCACCTTCATCCTCTAGAATAGATCTTTTCCACCAAACTAGTTTCCTCCCTTCCAAGGAAACAACGTTGCATAGAGGGATGATGCACATCTGGCTCTTATCTTGACATGGATTTAGAATGTTTTAAGGTGTATCACAAAACATAAAACCATACACAGAAGTGTGGATACCAGCAATTTAACTTTATGAACTTAGATTTTTGTTCTCTTTGACTCTTACATTTATTCTGTTAAAAGGTCAGAAACACCAGTCACGAGTTTGTGCCCTTTCTACGCCTAAGATCCAACCGAATTCACAAAATAGATGTTTTCCTACTTATCCTACCTACAAGATCCAGTCTGACAAGTATGCTTAGGATATGCCTTATCTCATACAAAACAATGAGCAGGCAATGATGCTTCCTCATAGTCAGTAGCTACCAGCTCAGCAGACTTACCCTATGAAACTATTGTCTCCAAATTGATTTCATATCCTACAGCTCCCAGGAGAATTTTCACAGAAACTTGGACTATTCTAAGACAACTCTTCATCAAACGCTCTTGCTGAAGCTCATCTACTTAGTATAAATACTGACATACTGACATTCTGACACACTCAGAGGTTGGTCATCTGCCAGGTGAATTGTCCTACACAGCAGCTCTAAGTCATTCTCATTTGTTCTCCTGCTTAGTGATTACTTAGCTATTTTATATTGGAGTCTTACACTAACAGAAAAAAACACGTTCCCTTTTGTACATTCCCATCCTGGTTACCATAACACCACAAAACATGCTGTACCTAGATTGCTTATCTGTAAAGGTCAAAGACTGGGTTCAAGTATTGCTTCAGAGAGTTGAAGATGAGTGTCCTCAAATTTCTTTCTATTTAGAAAACTGTTCTCATCAGGTGACAATTTTACACAAAGGAACTGCTCCTATTACTTTTTGAGAAAGCAAAAGTGTTGATCTGCTCTAGGTGATGGATAAACATAGCTGGCTCTAGACGACTTCTCCGTACTTTTAGCAGAGAGAACAGGTTGGAAGTCTCTGAATCTGAGGAGCCTTATCCAGATGCGTTTCTGCATCTCAGACAATGTCAGTGCGCAAATGGTCCACAACAGAATTAACACAGGTATCAGGTTATGTAGCTGAACTTTGCTAAACTTACAATTTACAGCCTTCTGTGCCTATCTTTTTGCTAAGCTCAGCTTCACTTGGGATGAATCCAGATGATTATACCTTCAGCCACAGTAATTTCAAAACAATAAAAAACACTAGAAAAGCAAATGTTATTTTCTAAGTGGCTTCTTTATTGCTTTGTTCTTTTTGTAGTTCTACAGTATAAAACACAGTCATATAACATAATTTCCACTGGTTACAGTTATACGCTGTGTCCTGAGCCTTTAACACTAAAAAAAAAAGTGTGGTTTTTTTGGACTTTATGACTTTTACATAGAAAAAAAGAAAAAAATTCATATACTCATTTGCTGGATGAGAGAAAGATATATAATAAAATACATTGTGAAATGCGACTGCCACCATTGTCCAAGTACTATACCAGCAATATAATTTCAAGTAACATATGCCCGAATATCAACTTAAAAATATGAGGGTAACTTAACATAACAGAACAACTTAAAAAGAGTGACCCTCATATCTAAGAGATTATTCTTTTTTCAAATCAGACCTCTGGACTGGATTCCAACTGTTAGGGGACTTTAGTGACTGCCATTAGTGATTCAACCTTGAATAGTTCCACACCGTTTTAGGAGGACAGGTATATCTCTACCTCATTTTCTCTTTCACATTTTTATCACTTGGAACTGTTACTCTGGCCACTGGTCTTGGGCTAAATGCCAAGAATAGTGAAATATAATAAAATGTCAGAAAATTCAGGCATATTTAAAGCTGTAAAACCAAAAGATACATTTCATGCACTGATACAAATGGTTACAGTTTTTAATTTAACTTTTACCACAGAGGAGAGAGTATTTCACCTAAAGGATATTTATTTTATATGACAATATGAGGGCACTGTAGACTGCAATATCAGACTCCAGGACCTTTTTTTAATAAAGGTATCTTCAAATCTGCTAGTGGAACACTAATAATAAAGTAATCAAAAAAAAATTTTATATGCACTCTGTCATGTAACCAGTTGTATGAAATAAATTATTTTTAAATGTTCTTAATGTATTACTTCTGTCTATACTTTAATTTCTGCTATAAAAAGCACATGTAGAAACCATGCAGTCTATAATTTTGAGAGTTCAGATTCATAAGATATTCTCTCATGTCGCAGTTCTAATTCTCCTTTGATTAGTCTTATGATTTTTTAAATGCATTAGGCACAGCATGAGATTTATATCTCTTTTAACTTGACTTAAAATTCCTCTTCCAATGTATCACAATTCTTCTGCTTTCATATTAGATCCTGCAGATGAAGAGTCTCTTTATATGTCCACATAGGTCCTATTAACATTAACAGTAAATGCATTTATGCAACAAGAGGAGAATAGAAGCTAAATCTTTTATTTCTCTCCCTAGAATATATTTCTGTAAATTCACAGCATGCAGCTGTCTGGTTGATGACTCATTCATCCAAAATTTAAGTGAACTGACACTATAGCATGGATTTGAGATACTCATATAACTCAGTGTCAAGACACCAAAATTATTTTCTCAGCTCTCTGCTAGACAGTGAAAACTACTTTATTTCTCTTCTTCTGCCTGTTTGTTCTCATACGCACTTATACAGTTCCTAAAAAATGGAGTCCTGAGCTCTGTTGGATTTAGAAATTGTACTAGAAAAACAAACTACTATTACTGTTGTTGCTATTGTTATTAATTTTTGGTATGAATATGAATATGTAACTAAAGAAGACTTGGAAAGTTGACATGGTTTTAGTGATAGATGAAGTGAAAATGGCTATGACAGAAAAATCTAAATATGCAAGCTTGAAATTGCCATGATTCTTGTGTACATCTTGTGCAGCAAACTTTTCCTCATCCTCCTGCCTATTGTTGATCACTATGAAGGGGTTGAATATACATGTCTCAAGTTCTGATGACTGCTATCTCTTTCAAATGAGTAAATATCGTTTGAAGGATGTAAATCATCTTCAGCTGTACCCTGTGGGTACATCAAGAGTAACAAGGACTCATTGGCATCCTCCACAGGGGTATTCCTCCAGAAATATTTTTAAACCTTATGAGCTGAAAACCTTGGCAAATTCTTGCATGCATTGTAGCAACACAGACAATTTTGAACTGGAAAAAGAACTAGACCTGACCTGCTGAAAAGTTCCATCCAATTGTTTTTTGATGGAAATTTCAATTTTTGATTAAATATTTCATACAAAATAATAAAAAATACCAAAATCTGAACTTTCCTTTCAAGAAATACAAAAATGAACAACTGAGAATGAAACATTTTTGTTTGAGATCTCTAAATGTCACAGTTTGGGTGTACTCCTGTCATACTTCAGGAGAAATTGAAATTGAATGCCTCAGATTGACATTCTCTTCCATGGATTAGGTTCTCCAGCTTCACTATTATTCTACTGCTAAAAGGATTTAAAGAGAGTGAATTTTCATTTTTAAGCAAAAATTTGCTTTATTTTGGTAGAGAAATCTATAGCTGCTTTCCTCAAAACAGCTGTAACTCCTTTCCACTACGAAATGCCTGTTTGAATTCCAAGCAATTGATTTTATTTGTGTATGCATTTTGTTGATGGAAGTGTTTTGGGAGCTGCCATTTAATACGATCTGATTCACTGCCCATGGAAGTCAAAAGAAATTCCTCTTTTTTGGAGAGGAGAAAGGTGCAATATGTTCAGCTGAAAAAATCCTGTACTCAGTGTGAATTTATCATTAGCTGTCATCCTCTTAATTTTTCTCTTATTCCAAACAGCATTATCATACTGAACGAAACAACCGGCAAAATGCTTGAAGGGTTTAATAATCATCTGCTCATTTAATATGTCTAGTAACAAACATAGATCAAGATAGGCCTAGTAAACTGTATTTGTTTAACAAGAAGGGTGGCTTTACCATCCATTATTCCTTTTTATTATATGGGTATTTAGTCTAGTATGAGATGAAACATTTTCAACTCATATAACTAATTTTTAGGGTCTGCTATTCTTATACAGACTCCTACAACTCAGCACATATTTGATCCTCCTGTACTTTTGCCACGTAGTAAAAGGAATACATTAAGACAATCTTTGAAGGCATCAATCAAAGCAAAAAACACCCTTAAGCCAGAAGCCCTTTCTTAACCCCATGTATGTATCTCCCTTTGCCTCAACAGATAAGACAGTAGGTGCCAAAAGGTTTGAGTGCAAGCACTTACCCTTCCTCTCAGGAGCTGGCTATTTCTCTCTCAGTTTGACAACTTCTTCCACTTTCAAGTAGGAAAAGGACATTTGTTCAAATGAGTCAGCTCATAAATGACCTGAAAAAATGCAAAGGCAAAAAATTATTTCTAATAATAAAAAGACAAATATAATCCATAGGACTCTCAGCTGTCACAATAAAATGTTTAAAAATCACTTTAACCTTTAATAGTCTTACTTTTCTAGGCATATTTAAAATAATAACTCCTCAACTCAGAATGGATAGTAGTTGTGATTAATGCATGCCTTGGGTATACTGCAGGCATTCATTCAGACACCCACAGCCTGGTTTTAGTCTATGCACCTTCGCACCTTCACTGTTGTCGCATTCCATTGCTTGTTTACCATCCTTTTTTAATAAATATTGACGCATGCAAACCTCACCAGAAAAAAAAAAAAAAAAAGAAAAGATGCCACTGGTTAAATTTTCATATAGATTCTTTCTTAGAAAAGATTTCTCCTCAGTTGGCAATTATAAATGTTATTGCTCAGCAGAAATTTACTCGCAGTCTCTACTCAAACAGAGAATGCTTATCCAATTAGTCTTTCTGTTTCCAGCAACATTTAGATATATTGTCAGGACTGTGACGTCAGGACATGTATCAGATGAAGTCTCCAATTCTATGGTTTTAAACAGAGATCATATTAATTCTGTTGCCTGGAAACTACTGTGTTCCTTCATTAACTGAAGATTTAGTTAATCTGATGATAACTTTACAATGCTTTTTATTAGAAGACTTTCTCTCTCCCTCCTTTCTGCCTTGCCACTGTCACTCTCCCTTTGACTACAGTAGCTTTTGCAAGATAGATTCTTTGTAGGGGGAAGGCTAAGGGCTCTTTGTGTAATAAATGGAAAACCGTAAGGAACACTATTGTATTTGTGTCTGTCTACACAAAACATAGAGGATAACGATTTTGATGCAGTCATTGGGTTTCTTATAGTGCCATGAATTATAAAGGTCAAAGTCAGTCAAATGTGAGCTTCTTGGAGATGGTGGAAATTGAGGTCTGATCTGAACTTGATAAACTGACATGGAAATAAAGAAGCCTGGACTATTTTATAACTGCCTGTAATTCATTTTACCACATTAATTCAAATTGAGATAAACTTGTACCTTATTTTTCCAACCAGCAGCAACTGGGTACTCTGCAGTTTCTCACAGGCTGCCTCTGAATGCAATTCAGCATGTGCAGATGGCCTACACAGGGATGACACATCACTTAAGTCTCAATTAGCTCCTCAGTGCAGAATTTAAATGGGATTACGTGATATATAAAATTTTGCTGGCATTCTCTGAAGAGGGATGATTTGCAATCTCTAAAATTAAAGGCTAACATCTAATGATCCAGCAATTTAAGTACTTTATCATCTTTTAAAGAAAATTTAATGATACTGGAATGCAGTCCTTTCTTCGAAATTTTTATTGAAAAATATTTTGGCACTTTCAGGGACTCTGGTTCTTAAAGTCTGGCAAATTACTAGAAGTATCACACTCTTGCTGACATGTTCCTTTTCCCTGTTTGCTAGGAAGCATGTATTTGCCTCTGAAGTTGTAGGCTGTAACCTATCTTCTTTTTTTTTTTGTCTGCTACACTATTTTTAAGTTGCAAAACAGTAAAATCAAAGCCATCAGGTCTTGCTCAACCCAGACTAAGAGCAGTAATAACAGCTGAAATATTTATTTCACATTCTAGTAGGGACATACATCTCCAGTCATCAAGGCAGCTGCTAGTATTACAGTCCTCCTAGACTGATCATAGTACTTAGAAGCATAATGGTTGCAACAAAAGCCAAAGATGGATTTGCAGACAGGATTTTGCATGTTACATTCACAACATGGAAGGAGAGTTCTAAAAAAGCACCTATGAAAAAAGAACATTTTATTTCTTCTCTTTGTTCATTGAAAGTTGAACAATTCATTGATTTTAGAATTACTCTCCATTCTTATGAGATGCTTTACAACTATATTTTATTGACTGTCTTTTGCCTCATATAAATAACTTCGCTCTCTACTGAAGCCTGAGGAAGCAGACAGTGAGGTTTACCCTTAAACGCAAAAGAGCAAAATCTCTCAATATGCTCTTGTGTGGTACAATTATTTTCTGGAGGAACTGAACTTCTATTAGAATATATGCATTTATCTAAATCTAGCCAACAAAACCTCTATCTGTGCTCCGTTTGAGTCTCTGATAACATTTTATACCAAGTTAAGTCTTATGCTGATTTTCTTGCTAGTTCATTTTTCATTGCAAAAATTTCTAGTGGTTATATATTTTGCAGCAAGATCTAAAAGTGTTAACAGTTTGCAAAATAGCATCTGGAAGAACAAGCTCTAGCGTAGGTTCTTCCCAAGTGGTAAAGATCTGGGAGGCAGAAGTTCTTTCCCAGCTGCCTTAGACCCTAAACACTAGACCAAATTTTAGTTCTTAGCTTATTGGAGGCTCTCTTTCTAGGTATGTGAAGAACAGTGTCACAAAACATTAGTGAAAAAAAAAAAAAATCATGTTTTTCTTTCACAACTACTTCTTTTCAGTGTAGTCAAAAGTGGATAGTGGAAAGACTTAATTCTGAAAAGGGATGTAGAGCCTTATTATGAAAGGCCAACTAAGCAAAATCTGATGCTTCAACAAGAAAGGGCTCAAGCCATTCATGGAAATGTGAATAAAAGACTATTAAGCGGGAACAAATGTGTGATATTACACGTATACACAGCATTAATAAGATATCTGCTGGAATATCACAGCCAGTTTTTCACTTTAAAACTTGCTAGAGTTTGAGGATGATCTGCAAAAATGATTCAAAACCTGACATACCTGCCACAATCAGAGTTGCACGTAGCCCACAAAAATTGGGCTAGGTTGGTTTCAGATGCATACATTAAGGTGGCGGTAATGTAGGTATCTACACATGGCCTAGATGATTAAGCTTCCTTTACATTCAATAGGTATCTTAGGCTTGGCTGAATTACCTATACCTAGGTGTCTGGTATCTTTGTGATGTTTGTCCTCCATATATCACTCTTGACAGGTATGGCTCTGCTGCATGTCTTGCATCACATCCAGTCCAGTATGGATATCTCAGATAATCTAGTGTGTCTCAAATGATGCTAAATACTTAACATGTGTGCAGTTGGATTGTGTCCTCAATCAATGTAGTCAATGGAGTCCAGAGAGAAACTTCTGCTCATTCTAAAGCAAACACATCTTTCTGAATACCTTGCTAGGAGCCACTGACCACTTAGCCATCTAGCTTACATGCAGACACTTTATGTTCCAGAAAGCTAAATGCACATGTCTGAATCTAGAGCCGAATCTCACCTATAGTCTGCTTGGGCACTTAGGAGAGAAGATGGAAAGAGTACGCGTAGAAAAATATGTAAAGAGGAGAATGCGTCTCATGTGAGAGGACATTTTAGTGTAGAATATACAAACAATAGCAAGATACAGGATCTGGAAAATGAACCTAGAAGAATTTCAAACTGGAAGTCAGACACATTTTAACAGTAAAAATAATAATGCACTGAATAGTCAAGGCTTTATAGACCTGTTCAGGATTGTAATTGAATTGCAAATTGATTCAATTGATTTTTTTTTTTTGCAGGACTGAATATTTTGTTAAAAAATATGCACTAGGCTACTAACAAAAGTTGAGAATAATGAATTAATCACTTGTAATGTAAAGGCGAGTGTTATGCAAAAAGGTAGTGTGGATTATCCTAACAGTCTTCTCTTGCCATGAAGTCTATGGCTACATCTATACTACTTAATAAATAGGGGAAGGGCATTGGATTGAGCTCTAGACCATGAGTGTCCATTTCTTTTATTTGTTAGCACAATCCCAGGCATGGCTTTGTCTCAAACTGAATAACATTCTCCCGGGCAATGTACAGACACAGTTCAGGGAATAACATGGGCAGAGACATTTGCCAGTAAGTAGTATATATACATTACCTGCTCTGTTCATTTAGTAGGATATTTGCAACCTACAAGTCTATCAATATACAAGTTAACTCTTATTAAAATAGCCAAGTAACCTTTCTTTCTCCTCCATATCAGTGTTTATGCCATGGACTGAACGATTTGGGACATCAGTGTCTCCTACAGTCCTACTCCTACAGTCCCAGCCCTACTGGGACTTCTGATCATTTTACCCTACATCAATAGATATACTGGGTCCTCAAGCTGTTATTCTGTTACTAGTCTCTTACAAAATTTACTGTTCACATGGGTTTTCTAATCTAACAGTGTGTATCTGAAACCTACCTTTCAAAGGTATTATGGCATATAATCTCAAGATAAGTCAGGGCAATGATGCAACAGAATTACTGTAATAAACAGAAAGTTTAAATTCCATTTTTCCTGTAGTAATTAAATAGTGGTAATACTGTTACTCTGCATAGCAAAATCATGTTTAACCTTCACATATGCATACTTCATGGTTTTCATGGACTTCATTATCATTAGAGTCAATAGCTCACTCATGAAATATAATCAGAAAATCCCTCCCTAATTTACATATCCCACAAAACTATTGAACTTCTTCCCTCCAACACATCAGCTCTCTTCCAGGATAACCTGGAGTGCATCTTGTAGCTGAGATATATCAGAATAATGACTTGTGTGCTGTTGTTAGCGCTGCATCCTTAGCCATAACCAGAAAAGTACTTCTGATCCGTAAGCTGAGGTTATAATTGATGAAGAAAGGCTCAGCCTAATGATGAAACTTTAGGAATTTCCTAGTTTTGAGTATTACCCTTTTTAGTACCGAAAATATAGAAAGTTATGCATTTCTATTCATTTTTTAAGATAATATACTTTCAGCCTAATAGCTATTTTGTCTGAGGCACTGAACGCACTTGAAGCACCTGTTATATTATAAAAGGTGTATTTTAGTGTGCCTTTTTAAATATATATGTTTTACTTTCTCCATAAAATATAAGCATTTCTTGCTTTAATAAATGGGTTTTATTATACAGTGTGCATAATTTCTTTATGTGTATCTGTTTCATAATGTAATTTATGATCTTAATGGCATCTATTTTCATACTCTTCCTTTCATAAAAATTAAATCAAGTAGTATCTGTTTATCTGTGTCTGCTTTTTCTCATAAGTAATAATAATCGGAAGATACCATACAGCTCTGGTAAAGCTCAGCCTGCTCTGCTCTCGTGTGTTGCTGTGTTTGGATCTCAGCGTTTTATATCTATGTATTCTTAAGCTCCATGATGTTTGACTAGATAGCAGCCTTTTTCCTTTCTTTCACTTTTCTGCTTGTTATCCCTTCTCAGAAGTGGGAGCTTGGACTCTCTCTGCTCTTGCCGCAAAGAGTAACACCACGGATCCGGCCTTACCAGGCGGGTTAAGCACAGCTCTAACCCACAACTCCAAACTTGTGGGCACGATGAGAGTACAGTTCAATTTTTAATGGATATGGAATAGCAAAAGTAAACAGTGGCAAAATAAGGTTTCCAAAACCTACCTTGGGATACTCACAAAACTCAAGAAAAAACACAGATCTAGATAAAACGCTGAGGTACCTTTCCCAGGCTCTATTTCAGGTGTTTCATGTAGAGGCTTGGAATAAGTTCAATATTGTTCTTCTTGTTTTTTCTTCTAAATATGACAACTTCCTTGGAACATAATTTATCTTCTGCAGTTTGTATCGGGCATAACCGGCCGGGCATGGGCAGCCGGCCTGAGGGAGGCCATGGGCCGCCCTGCGCCGGTCGCCGCCGGTTCCAGCCGGCTCTGACCGGTGGGAGCAGCCTCAGGGCCAGGGCTGCGGCCAGGCAGGGAGTACAGCGGAAACATGAGGAGAAAAGTGAAAAGGCACCTTTTTGGAGAAAATGGAGGGGGAAGGGGAAAAGACACGTGGAAGGGGACGTTGTTGGGCACACGGCTGGAGATGCGCTCTTGGAAGGCGGCGCTCTGTGTACCCCGCAGGGACTGCGGCCCGTGGGCGACCCACACCGGGGCAGGGACAGCCCCGAAGGGACAGCAGCCCCAGGAGGACCTGGGGGAGCAGGGCCATCCCCAAAGGGACTGCAGCCACAGGTGGGCCCATGCCGGAGCGGAGGAGCAGTGAGAAGCAAGGGAGGAAAACGAGCAAGAAGCAGGGTGCAGCAGAAAGAAGCCGTTGTGCACTGACCCCGGCTGCCCACCCCACCCGCTGGCTCGGAGGGACTGGGTGTAATGCGCTGCGACAAGGTGGGAGTTGAGACTAGGAGCTGAGGGAGGAGAGGCGACTGACTAAAGTTGAGACCGGGAAAGGGAGAGGAAAGGTGTTTCCTTAAGTGTTTGTTTAGTTGTTTGCCTTTTTTTTTTCCCTCAATACCAAAATCAGTAATTAAAAGCTTATGTTAATTAGGAATAAATTAAATTAAATTAAATTTCCTGAGTTGAGACTGTTTTGCCTGAGGCAGTAGTTGGTAGAGGATGCGGACACCCGGGTCAGGCGTGGCCTGGGACTGGAATAATTGTAGCGAGTCCGAGACTGGAAGGAGCCTTCGTTCTGGTGCTGGGGATTTGTGGTGGAAGTGGTGTGCCTGTTGTGCATGGGCAGATAGGGGCGAACAGTGTGTGAACTGGCCAGAAACAGTCCTAAGGACCCGAGGAAGCTCTTGTCGGATGGGAAAGCACTGGGGAATTGGGCCGGATCCTTCTCCTCGCCCCTGTCCCAGTGGGCTGGAGCTGGGGCTTTCTCCCCAGGAGGGATCCTAGATCCTGCAAACGAGATATCCCTGCAGAGAGACTGGGAGAGAAGGAGGTAATCGACTATAGCTGCTTAGACTGCTGGAGTGTGTTTACAGGCAAGGGAAAAGGGACCCTGAAAAGGTAGTGATTGCTAGCGCCATAGCCCAGAAGCTGCGACAGCTAGGCAGAGTTACTCACGCCCTTCTGGTATCCCCTGATAAGCTGGTGCGATGTCCTAGTGATCAAGTGACCTATATATACTGTACTGGGGAGAGCATACTGGGTGATAGATCTGAGATTAGCAGCATAGCTAGGAATGATGCAGAGTCCAGCAGTACGGTTGACCTTGAAAAAAGTGTCAAGAAGGGATGAACTTTTTTCCATGCTCCTGCACTGCATGCCAGGACTTACAGGTGTTCCTGAAGGAAAGGGGGGAGGATATGATGAAGTGAGACAGAAAGCCTTTCAGTGATCTAGAGTTGCACCTGCACGTGCAGGGGTAAGGTCAGAGCCCAGTTATTACTGTTACAGGATATGGAGCAAGCCCTGGGAGAGTAAAGACATTTGGTGCATCATTTTATTCAAATAAAATAAGGGAAACCCCGCACTGCATCACGTGAACACTGTTCACCATTCATTTCAGGTGGAGATGAAGCCCTACAGTGATCATCAGAGTTGTGAACATATTGGTACCTCCAGCAGCGATGTTGATCGTTCCTCATACTATCTTAATCATTAGCTTGTAGGCTAAAGTATAGTGAATATTTAAAGTGCTGTAATGTTCTTGGCAATGTTCTTCTCCCCACATACTTTATATCATGTATGGTGAATGCAGTAAGGGTTTTTCCACATTTTTTGATAACAGCTAGTTAGGTTCTATTCTTTAGAGCAAGAAAGAATAGAAAGGTTGTCTTCTTTTTCAAGCAATAGCAAATAGTTTCATTCAATTAGAAAGTCTTTTATTGAATGTAGATTAAATGTTTCTGTGCCTAACTGCAGGGTTTTAGCTTAAAAAATATTTTAATCAAGAAACTGTGGACGGTCTTAGAGCTCTTCTAAGCTTAGAACCATTAGTTCTAATAGTTCAAGATCTATTCATCACATAAGTTATTTTGTCATTTTGATTGACTTCTATAAAATGCAATCCTTGTCAGAGGAAAAGAAGAATAAAAATTGGATAAAGTTGACTATAATGCAATGAAAAAAAGATGAAAGAAAACAACAGCATCAAATTGCAACAGACTTGTGAGTTGTCTCTTCCCCATCAGTAACTGAAGGACAAAAAAGATCCTCAGGTTATAAAGCCAAGTGTTTAACTCTGAGCCTCCTAAAAGCTGAAGTAACAGATCTATTCTACTTCACCCTATAGCAAAGCAGACAGGGTAAAACTTTCAAAAGATTGAGAGTGAATTAAGAGTATAATTCCCATTTTCAAAAGTGATATCAGGTCATTTTTTAAATGTATTTTAAAAGCATTTCTATACAGTTTGGAATAGAAATTTAAAAGCACATTCCTTAGAAGTACAAATATCATTACCATTCAGTGACATTTAAGATTTTCAAGGGGACTTTTTGATTTCCAGGCATACTTACTTGTAGCAGTGCTGAGATCGTGACATCCATGGTTTTGGCACATTGCATCTCTCCTAAGCCGGCCATCTGGCTCCTTCTTTAGTCAAATGAAAAAGAGAGGGCAGGTCCACCCATTTATCTTTCATATGGGCATGCGCACTTTTGTTTGGTCAGTTCCTCTGTTGGGTGGAAGCTGCTTTTTAAACAAATGGTTCATTTTCATGATCAAACAATATTAACATACCATACTTTTTTCAATACTTAAAACAGATTAATTTCTGCAAAATATTTTATAATAATTTATTAGTTCTCTAATTAGCTGAACCACTACAGTTGAAACATGAGAGTGAGTGTATTTTGATCTGGACCTAAGAATTTGTGAGTTCTCTGATAGCAGAAAAGTTTCTACTGCAGATTAATATGTTTTTCATATGTTGTTTACCAGCTCTTCTGTCTAGTGCACAACATGGTTCTTCCCTAGTAAGATTTGAGGGTTATATCCTAAGCAGAGATATTCTACCTACAGCAACATCACGTCAGCTCAGAACAATGCAAGAACTGTGACTATTTTAAGTCCCTCAATGGCTTTCTTGCTTCCTGATCTCATCTCACATCACATAGTGATAGTGGTGCTCTTGAGTCATGACCTTTCATGGCCTGTACTCTCTCGATATTATGTATGCCTGATACAGGTTCAAGAAAAAAACCTTAGAGCCTTTGGTGGATTACTAAGCTTTCTAAAAGCCTAACACTTCTTTTTTTCTTACTAGTATAGATCGTTGGTAACTACATAGTGTGACACCAGCCTCAAACTGGAGTGAGAGCAGGCTCACACAAACAGCCTCAAACTGGAGTGAGAGCAGGCTCACACACAAAGACCTTTCAAAGACTGTCATCATCAGCTTTATATCAGACATCAAACTATGCTCCAGTCTCTACCACTTGGAGCCATTAAACAGCTTGTGGGATTTTTCATAGCAGTAGGAGCATTAACCCCAGTGTCCTGGACAAATTCCAACACAAGTAATTACACTGTGCCAGCAAATCCCCTTGCATTTTATTTCGACACTGTCTTTCCCATCCTTCTAGTAAAACACTATGTGAGGTTTGTTGTGTACTGTAAAACAGGTGTGAAGTCTTACCTTAAGTAGGTGCACTTCAAAGATGTGTGAAGTGATCTCGGTAAGACACAGTGGAAAGTTCATGTGTCGATTTGGAAAGCACTCTGGTATCCTTCGGTACCAAGAAGTATATGATGTAACATTTTACACTTTTATTATTATATTGCTGAAGATGAGTGTTAAAGAAATACAAGACTATTAGCCAATTGTAAGTAAACTGCACTGAACTGATCTTCAAAAGCTTTCTCTAATTTTGAATAGTATTGGGCTTACAATTTTCTTCCTCTGCCTAACTAACTTCTCAGGATCTCAATAAGATCCCCATCCTAACTTCTCAGGATATCAATAATATCCCCGTTTCAGAGTAGAATAAATATATTGCATTTATAATGTTATTTGCATAGAAAATAAGAGCACTTGCATCCTAGAACGGCTAGGACCTTATGGAGTAGTCCAGCCCTTCTTTATGCCAGAGACTGGCATTCAGCTTTGTGATTATTTTGAACTTGAACAGCGGCTTAATCTCTTCCATTATTGCATGTCTTAACATTAGTTGCTCATTTTTGGGGGTCTGGGTGTTAGCTACTTAGATGTGACTTGAAATTCTGAAACCCTGAGGGGATGGAAGTCAAGGTCTATGTGTTCTTATTTGCTGTAACAATTTTCTATAACCAGCTTAATTTTAAATACTGAAATTATTTACCTGTGCTAAATATTCTGAGGTGTTTTGTGACTGTTCTGCAGTGTTAGCAAAACAAATGTGAACTTGTTCCAAGCCTGTATAGATGTACCAAATGCACGGCTCAAAAAGAAAATCAGTGTTTATATTTTTGTGACTACTTATTGTTTGCACAATGCTGTGAATATATAAAGTACTTTGTAAATACTGGATTTTATGATATAGAAGACAATGTATTGCAGAGATAAGAGCTTAACTATATGACCTGTGGTCACATCTTCTGTAGCAACTTTACATTATTGTGCAAGAACATGAAAATCTGTATGATTTGCAAAATTATTTCCTGAATGCATTTCACTATATCAACAGTCTTCAAATGATAGCATTTATTTAAAAAAGGGCTGGGTCTAGACTACAAGTTGCATAAAAATTTATCTACAAATTTTACCTCATAAGAGCACTTTGATAGGAATCTTAACTAAAGTGTAGATTGTATCAGAAGCTTCGAGCAGATCTTATTTTGTTTTATCTTATTTTTTTCTGACAGGAATGACAAATAGTAAGAATGTCAGCAACCTGTGAAAAACATCAATCACTGAAATTCTGACAAAAACAAAGCATTTTTAGCTTTAAATTTGCCTGGTTAGCTGTTTTTTTTTTGGAAACTAGTTTTATTCCTATCTGTTTCTTTGGCACCTCTGAGGTTCCCGCATTCCTGGCTGACTGAGGGACTCGAAGCTTGGACCTCAGTTTTCAGACTTGTGGCTCTGGCTATCTAGTGAACTGAGATTTCTGCTCCTTAGAAGCCTATCCAAGACAGCAATCGGACTCCAGGATGCCTAATGCCAGCTACATACCAAATCCCAAGCCTGCTTACTTCTCAGGCAGCTTGAACCTCTCGATGTTCTGGCAGATAAGGAGTTCCCTGACAGCTGAGGAGTTCTGGGAGCATTTTGAAATCTTCCAAACAAAACATGACCTTACATTTTTTGATGTAAAATAAGGATTGGGAAACTTCAAACCTTCTTAATTGCTCTATGTTTGAATTAATTTTGTGAGTTAATTTTGGAATATCTCAAAGAGCTCTACTATTAAGTTTAAAATAACCTTTAAGTTTATTTGAATATTATTGTAATTAAGAGCAATTTTTAACCATGAGTCATTAGGAAACACAATTCTACAGAAACATGCTCTGATTTTCTATAGTCCTTAACCAGTGCACTGCTTCTCTTTTGTCCTTGTCAGACTCTGAAGCCTCTATAAGGGAAGCATATGCTCTTCCATTTAAAAGTGTGAAGTAGTAGTTGTTTCTGACCACGCTTGTCTAACATTCCTAGAGGCCTTATCCCTGCATCAACATCCTGCAGGCAAAATGCCTGCAGCAACTATCACATGGTTAGGGCTTTGTTTAATCTACTTCATGTGATAGTGCAGTTTACCTCACTACTTCCATCATATCCTCAGGAAACGTGATGCAGGAATATGGATCCTCTGTGTGTTTGACTCCAGAGGCACATCTCTACAAGGCCAGCTTATTTCTGAGCCCTGTACTGCTAAGCATTTTGGAACAACTACTACTATTAAGAGTTTTATTATTACTGTTACTATTACTGCTCTTACTATTGCTAAACAAAGCTGATTTAGTAAAATGCAAAGTATACTTAAATGATTCAATGGTACGGTATAGTGCCTTCCTGTAAAATGATAAATAATTCCAGGTACTTTTAATTTCTTATTTATTGTCATTCTGCAATCTCTTACTTCACCTACGCTGAGCAAAAAAAAACACATCAAACAGGTACACCATCTATGTACATATATACAATCAAAATTCAAAATAAGAACATATTTCATAGTATTATTTGTGGTCAGCTGCAGAAGTTTCAACTTAAAAGTTGCATGGTCCCCTGCAACATCATTTATCCTGTGAACCTATGAAAGATGTAGGAGGTTTATCCTACTGGAAAACTTGTTTTGCATATCCATGTAGAACAGTGGTAAGAACTAAAAATCATGTTTGTCACAATTTAATATTTTTCTTAGATGAATGTGATCCTCAAATCTGTACTGTCGACAGTAAGGCTTAATAATATAAAAAGAAAGAATTTTTTATGCCCTCTTCAGAGAAAGTCATATTCTACAAGGAGTAAATAACATTGGGAATTATGAATCTATTAAGGGAAAATATATCAAGCGAGGGGGCAGGGTTTTTTTTTTTTTTTTTTCCTTCCATACATTTTTAAACCAAGTTTCACCCCATAATTAATTGTTTGATGTAATCTTCTCTTTAAGAAGGTTATTCCACAGGCTTCATTAGAGCCTTCCCGGCAACTGAAATGTACTGGAAGGATCCACTCTGACTCTGACCTACAGTTTCAAGCTGCTGAATATGTCCATGCTGCCTAATTTTTTCACATATAAGAGCTCCTTGCTTATTCACAAACTATATTATGAGTCTTAGTAGGTCTGATCTGTGTAGTCCAGACCATACAAAACAAGATGAGATAGTAGATCTGGACGCAAAAGCCAACAATTAGGATCTTTAGTTCAATGTGAGCTTATGCCAGTTCTCATCACCTGAATTCCAAAAACCTAGAGATTTTCACAGTGACATTTGAAAGAGAACCGAGTAAGCAAAAATAGCCTATTAGAGTATAAACAATTATTTATCATAGCTATAGGAAATAACTAGCACTTCTCTGAAAGAACAAAGAAACATTCAGGTATAACTAAAGTACTTTGTTTACTTTTTATAGTGTTTATTACTCTTGATGTGCTCAAACTGTCTCTATATTTTCAGTGTCTTATACTTTGGTCCTAATAACTATATTTTTATTACATATTCAAATATCATTTTTCTTGAGCATTTTCTTTTTTTCTTTTTCAGTCTTGGCTTTTTTAAATTGTTTTGTATGTATGATAAAATGTAAGCTTGAAAATCTGAGCAGATTTCTTATGATGAGAAATAAACTTTGTTAGCAGAATCAAAATTCTTTCTTGAAATAATTACTGATGTGTTTACTTTAGCAGTGGGAAACATTTATAATTTACAGTGCTTTCTTTTCAGCCATACTTCAGATAAATAAAACAGAATTAAATTTAATTTAGTTCAAACATTTAGGAAAATTTCTTACCTTGTGAAACAGATCATTAATAGTTTAAAACTTGCATTTTGATACCTAATTATTTGTCTAACTCCTTTAAATTTTATCTTTCTATTCTGTTACACACAACATGGATGGCGGTGTAGGAAGAGATGCAGTTTGGGATGACTTTCAGTAGAATGGTATATATACGTAACTTGCTCAGCATACCTTAAAATGTGTTAGAGATACTACACTTATAGTGTGCTGTAGAGTTGTGTGCAAGAAACTAAGAAATCAATTAGTATATTTCTAAGCAAAACAAACTGGAACCCTCGGGCATGTTGAGAATGCTGTCAATTACAAAACTAAATACTGGACTGGCATTTCCAATTGCTAAGCTCTGATCGCTCTCTTAACAAAAAGAAAATGTTACAGTGACAGAAGGTCAGGAAACACCTCCAGGGAATTGCTGTATCAGAGGCACAAATACAGTAATGAATCATTATGACAGCATTCGAAAACAACAACACACTGAAACTTTAGGTGATTCAATGAAGCATTTGTTACAGATTTGAAAACTTCATAACCATAACATAGATAGCCAGAAAATCTGTACATAGACTGCTGTACAGGTAAAAATATTTTTACTGGCAGATCTGTAGAATTTTCTGTCACTGCGAGTGTGGTAAACCTGAGGGGAAAAGTCTTTTTGTGGAAACTAAAGCAAATGTAAATATTTTTTGGCATAGAGCCTTGGTCATTCTGCTGTTCTTATCTCTGAAGCAAGAAGCTTTTCATACCCACACTAATAGCTTTCCTGGTGACCACAGAGTACATGTGCTTGTCTGTGCTAAACAGAGCAACCACAAAACTCAGACTTCCATTTTGAGACCATGTTCTTCTCCTCCCTGTTTCCGTATGCCTGTCATACATAAGGAGCACCTGGCCGTTATGATCCTGCTGGCACAGGCAAAGCAGCAAAGTGACAGAAGCTGGCTGCTTCAGGAGCCAGCAGGAGAGGCAGACCGGACGTGGGGCTCTTCTGGGGAGCACTGTACAGAGTATGAAAGGCTGAGAAAGGGGTTGGGCAATGCTCTTTTTGCACAGCAGGAGTAAGAGTGGTCAGTGATACTGAGAGCAGCTATTTCTAGGTCCCCTCCTCTAAAGCAACAGCAGCCATCCAGCGAATCGTCCAACTCGAAGGCTGGAACGATCCTTTCCCTTCCTGACAGAAGGAGGCAAACTATGACACCATCCTTGCGTGTGGATTTCACTCATGCCTGGGGGATAGTGAAAGAGTGCTCTATGATCAAAATACATCTCAGAGGAATGTATAATACTTTAAAATGGAGGAATTAAATACCAGCATTACCTATTAACAGCTTAAAAAACAAACAAACCGCCTTTCATATTAATTTCCCTAGTGCTGCCAAGCAGCCTTCCTGTCTGTATGCCGTTATGTATGCAAAGGCCATTTAAATAGCTTGCAATACTACAGCCCACATCAGGTAAGGTATGGCCAAATGTAACGTGACAGGTAATGCACAAGGAACATGGACATAAATTTAGATTTAGATGTAAAGATAGCTATTCCAGTGGAGGGCCTTCACTCCTACAGTGAGGAAAGAGAAGGGTACAAGGATTCTTTTGAACTTCTGGTTTTGTTTCAACGGCACTGCAGTCCTCCTAAGCATAGCGTCTTCTGTAGGCTACCTTTCCTTGCATCAATGTCATTCCACAGGGTGTGAAGGAGAGCTTCCTAACTACAGGAAAAGTACAAGGTTGTGCCTTTTCAAAGAGGTATGCTCCCTGACAAACTGGGAATCCGGGTAGTATTATAGACAACATTTTCAAAACGATTCCATGATTGTTGATATTTCCAGTCTGGATATCCAGCGGTTCTTCCAATTTTTCCATGAGACTGAGGACATATATTTTCTACTAAAAGAACTCAAAGTCTGTATAGACTGAAGATTATTGTGTTGGAAGTGATAGTTCTTTACAAACTCAGATTTCATAGTTAAAACAATGTGAAAGCACACCTGTCATTCTGGAATTAAACATGTATTATTTCATTATTCCATTGAAAGTTGGAGATAAGAAATTACTAATTTTTGAATAGCTAAATAATTATACTGAGTTAAACAATATACAACATTTAGCAGCATGCATGAGGTATTTGCTGTAGATTTGGATGACTACAAACAAAAGTTTTTGTTTGTTAAGATTATGATTTGTAATCGGCTATTAAAAATTACTTCTTGAAATACTGTCACTAATACTTAACAGTCCTTCTCTGATTTAATCTCATGAATGTAGCCTAGCATAATGTCAGTGAAATCCTAGAATGGACTGTATTTCATTATAAATGCTAGTTGTTTGTGGCATCCTGGCTTCTGAAATGCCCTTTTCAGTTCATTTCGGAGTATCTTGGAACTGCATTTGCTATTCCAAATTAGAACCCCCTGGTGAAGTCTGGAAAATGATGGAAGATAGAGATTTTTAGTAGCGCATCTCACTAAAGATGATCTTCTGTATACCTTATTTTTGTAAAGGTGTTTGAAATTCCAGCTTAAGTAATGAGGAGCTATCAAACTGCCCAGGATTCATAGCTCTTAGACTGTAATTTTACAAACGGTCTCTGATTAACCAGTGTACCTGCTTGGCCTGAGACAAAAGGCAAACGCCTGCTCCACTTCTCAGAAAGGCTGAATAATGGCATTGTTGGCACATTTAATATAAGACAGGAAAAGACAAGCTAGTACTTTATGGTTTTTGTTAAAACTCCCTCAAATTAAAACAAATAGACTTCTTTTGCTCTGATTATCATTATTCATATAATCTCAGTCCAACAGTCATGTGGTTTTCTCACATGGCAGCCATTAGCAGCTGGCTAATGAGGAGGCTAAAGCCCTTCAGAAACCCATGGCAGTGCATGCTAAACTGAAGGCCAGACACTGTAATTGATACTACTGTGTATCCTACCGTACACTGATCCCTTCTCATTATTTACCAGCATTGTCTTAGAAAATTGGATATGATTACCTCAGTATTTGTAGTGTTGCAGAGTAAAGAAAATAGACCTGGAAAGGATCTTGAGAGGTTGCATAATCAAATTTCCTGCCCTAGGACAGAATCAGTGGTAGCTAAAATATTCCTGACACATTTTACCTATTATATTAAAAAAAAATCAATTATATGTTTTCTAAAATAGTCACAGGCAATGTATTACAGAGCTTAATTACTCTTACCAATTAGATAAATATTTACTTTTTTATGTCTAACTTCAGTATCCCTCCTTGCAATTTAAGTCCATTACTTTTGGGCCAATTGACATAAAGAACTGCTAATTGTCTTCCTCTTTCCAATCGCTTTTTATTTACTTGAAGACTGTTACATTGTCTCATGGTCCTTAAATTTTTCTATACACAGAAGTAACAGGAAGAGACAGAGCTATGAGGCCTATTCAGAACTAAATTGCTGGGCAACTGGTGAAGATATTTTGGGGTGAGTGGTAAGTTTTTTCTGCATTTGCTGTGCTTGACTGAATAATTTCTTGCTATCAAGGGTTAAAAGATCACAAATCAGGATATATATTTTTTTATTTTGGTCAAGGCAGAGTTATATTTTACTAAACTACTGAGTATATTATGGTGAGTCTATTCTCTCTGTAGAAATCTTCTATCTGATTAAACTAATTTCAGATGATGAAAGGATACATGAGGCTATTTTATTATAGCTGTATTAATATTGCATATGTAGGAGTCTGTTTATGAATTCTAATGTAATGAGACTAGCAGAAAAGGAGGTTTTTGTTCTGCTTCTGAGATGAGAATGATTGTTAAAACATGTGTAGGAAATCGGGTTGCATTTTTACATTGCAATAAAAAAATTTTTTTTGGCCAAGACATCCTAAAGTAATTAGCTGAATAAAAGTTGGGAAAAGGAACCAGGTGCTTGCTGCTGAAGCCAGTAGTATATAAGATTCAAAATGCTAAAATATATGAGCACCATTGTTCTGTTTCTGAAATCAATTTGCATGAGTAAAAATAAATATCAGTTTATAATGAACACCTTTAAATATTTACAGTCATTTAAAAATAATTTGCTTTAGTTATTAACCGGATCTTCAGAAAAGAATTGTTCCTAAATACTGTTTTATCTCATCTTTGATATTGTATGTACATGCAGTATATTGTTTACATTCTTTCTCATTTATCCCTGAACAGCCATAGAAACAAAATATTCAAGCAAAAGCTTCAAAATTGTAAAATAATGTCAGAGAAGAAGAGACAGTAACCAAGAACCAAACAATAAAGGAGGATGCAAAATTATGAGGAAATAAATAAAAATAATCAATTAAACAAACCAAATTCAGGCAGGAAAGCTGTAAAACATTCTCCTTTCTCAAATGTAAGGAAAAATAAAGAACATAATATATGTAGAATTAGCATGGACAATACTGACAAATTTGTGTTTTATAATAACCTGACAGAGCATGACTTCAATAATTTGACTGGCTTTTCTATTCCTAAAATTACAGAAAAGAAGTCTTGGGACAGCTACCAGTTCATGAATATAAATCAAGAAACTCTTTTTTCCCTGAAATCATGCTTGTACATTGTACATGTAAAGTCATTTTGAAATTTACTGTACTGCAATTCTTTTTTTCCTGTTTTTTACATTTTTTATTATGAGTCAAAATGGCAGAAAAATTTTTCTTCTCACTGCTGCCTTAAAGACTTCTCGTACTGAGATACTCACGCAAGCCTTACTCAAGAAAAAATCTCACTACAATCAACTGAAGCCAGGACCAATTCCTTTATTAATTCTTATTTAGTTAATTGCTCAGGGCTAATTTTAGTAGGTGCCATTACTAAAAAAAATACATACAAAAAACCTGACGAAAGGAACTTTTTCACCTTTTTGTGTGGTAGAAAATCTGTCTTAAAGACAAAGAGCAGTATGATATTGAATTAATGGATGTGTGCAGTAGAAAGCATGGCTGAACTTCACTACAAATAATGATATTTAATCTGTCCTTTTCCAGCTTATTTATATTTTTGCCTTTTAATTAAGGAGAAATTCAACATTTCTTGACATGCGACTTCAATGGTTAGCTATAAATGTAGAAACCATGAGTACTTTTAAGATAAACAAGATGAACATTCTAAGCGGATGTAATTCTGCTAAGGTCGTACAAGTTTTTCTTTCCTTTTTGTCACATCTGAATTTGACCCCAAACTTTTCATCCATAAAAAACTGCCTCTGCTGCTGCTGTGCTTTCTTTTGATTCACCGGCTGTTATAACTCTCCATCCTAACAAAGAGGAGCTATGTGTGAGGTAGGTGTTAAGACATGAAACTACAATTCAAAAGGAAATCTGTGAATATAAATCCCATGGCACCATGGCAGCGATTAAAAGGCTCAGTTCTAGCAAAGGGGAAATGATAAAATGAAAGACACAGAGTAGTGTAATGTTATTGTCCCTTTCTTTAAACAAAACTCTAACCAAAATGAGGTTTTTTCGAGGGTTTTTTTTTTTTTTTTTTTTTTTCCGAGAGAGAGAGTCTTAATTCCCCTTTGGTTGGGGGAATCGACAGTTACAAAAATCAGGGAGGAAAGGAAGGACTGGAATAGTACACTCATCAGGGAAATATAAACAATTGTATTTCTATTCCTAGTGGCAATATCCAATAAGAAGTGAAAAAATAATCCATGCCAAGCATTTATTTATTGTGCTGTTTCCAGAGTTAGTGGATAAATCAGTGAGCATAGCACATCAATAAGGGATAGAAATCATTAAGGTGTGACCGTAATCAGAAAGGGGACTGTGAAATTGCTATGTGGTACTTCACACTGGCTCACTCACTCTGGCAAATTTAATCAAATTTAATTCTGCTCAAAGTGTCTAACCACTGAGCCTGTAGTCTTAACCTAGAATTTCACCTTGGTTTCTTTTGTTTCATTCACAACCTGAACAGAGTTTGCAGCCTAGATGAAGATGTGCTAAGAGCGGACTCTCACTTCCTTTTCCATATCTGTATCTGTGGTACTGTAGGATAGCTGAATGTAGATGTAATTACACCGTTCATCTTTGTGGAGCAAAATTAGTATCTGTGTGCAGCATAGACATATTCTGTGGCCAAGAAAATATAAACTAATTTTTGTGTAAATGTTGGTATATATATCTATACACTTACATATACTACATAAACAGTCAAGGAAAATTCAGAATGATAAACTGGAGCTATGTTCTTTAAATTAGTATAACAGTTTTGCAAACACTACTACAAACAGGGATAGTTTATTTATGTTTTATTAGAACTCATAGAGGAAAGCAGTAAGAGGTATTGTACCTAAGAAATACACCACATGAGAAATATCACTTCAGTTTTGTGATGATATCTTCTCAGTAAATACTACTTCATTTTAGATAATTTCAAAGGTTTTGCTACATTCTAGCTAGAAAAACGATATCTTTTATTCCTGAGCCAATATTCACAAATATGAACAAATTCATAAAAGTTGTCACTTATTCAGCCGAAATTGAATTTATGTTGATTGTGGATTTACTTAAGTCCAAAGTTTGGCACAATTCTAGCTGTAAGCATACTTGCTAGTAAAGTAAGGAGGAGATAATTTTGAAGAGGTTGTACAAGGAAATGGGAGCTTAACATTATCTCTTTGCATATATTGTCCTAGGGATATACACATTATGGAAATAACTATTTTGCAAAACAGCAAAATACTTTTTGACTACACATGTTTAAATTCTAGACTATAAATAAAACATATCTTATTTCTTTTTTTTTTTTTAACTGAACCGAATGAAAACTATTTCCATTGCTAGAGGAAACCGTGCTGGATGTTAGAGGAAAAAAAGTCTTCTAGAGTACTACACATATATTTACTAATCAAACTTCCTTTTCTATTTCATTATTCTTAATCTCATAAATGTGCCTCAATACATCTTTGCTTTAAGGTCACAGGAAGTGTGATTAAATTACTCTTCTCTGAAAATTATGCAGTTTCATCATGCTGAGTTAATAAAGAATTATTCAAACTTTTTGCTCAGATCTGCAAAATACTATGAGTCATTTTAACCTGACTAAAAATTTATGAAACTAACCATTACTAACCTTAACTATTTTATAATTGTTTTGACCTAAGTTACAGGTGTTATAGTTAGTCATGAAACATAGTATAAAAATTAGAAAAATCTGAAAAAATCTACGATGTTTGTATTGTAGTATATATAATCTTTCTGTTTACCAATCTGCAACTATTACAGGTTTTTATAGCAACTTCCAGTTCATGAATGCAATAATCTTTTTCCATTCAATTCATACATATAAAGCAAGAACCAGAAATGTCACATTCTTCATGTATCTTCATGTTAAATTTCACCTAGGATAAGATCTTTCTTTACCTTAAGGTAAAAATTTAGGTTTTATATATTCAGCTAGCCAGTGTATGAACCTCAGTGTCATAAAATTATTTGACAGCTCTGTATAAAAAAGGAAAGAAAGAGAAAATAGTGAGTATGTGGGAATACTGAGCAAGATCTGTTCTCACTTTTAAAATCTTTTGTATAACTCTGTACAGGTTATATCAGTGACTGATCTCTAGTTTTATAGAAGACAATTTATAATAAGACTTTTCATTTTAATGAAAAGAAGAACTAAATAATCAGATATTCATGTGAACCTGTCACTATATGACACTAAAGAGGAAGCATAGTTTGACTTTTGAGTCAACTGAGTCAAATTGAAAGAAATATTCTGAAATAAAAATTGAGTGATTATGCAGAAAAATTGTTTTCTGGAAATTTTCTAGAAAATTTGACACTTCTACTGAATTAAAATGCTTCTTTACTTTAGAAAAGACAGTGCCAAGATGAAGAGTCATCTCCTATTTGAAATTATCAGCTTCTTGTTTCAAAAAATGTAAAACTTCCTCCCTCCTAGCGCTGCTCTGTGTGTGTTTCAGTGGCAAATATTACAATCACCGAGCGTTATGTTCAGATGTACGTTTGCAAATATATATCAGAAGACATATGTATAAGATTAAAGCACCTAGTCATTATCGGCTCTTGGTTAGCATCACACACCAATGTATTCAAGCTCTTTGGATGGATTATGGATAAGGCAAGTTCATCCCCAAAATTTGCCTTGAGACTGCTATAACATTCTGAAATGGGAAATAAGTCCTATGCAAGGGCCTTTTATAAAGAAACAGGGTGGCAAAAAGAAATAAAGGATTTGTTTTTTAACCTTTTCAGAAGGGAATAATTTACTGCCTCACATTAGCAGAGACAATGAAAAAATTGGAAATAAACTTTCCCGTTCTTTGTTCACAAAATATCCTACCAATCACTGAAATACTGAAAGCATGTTGAGGACGTATGCTGCTTTAGCTTTCTCAGACTTTAGTTTTCTTAGACATCAGTGGTAACTACCCTTTGCTTGGAAATGAAACCTATATATCATTGTGAACAACTCGGTGGAGATGTCTACCTCACACGCCAGTGGTCGTCAAAAATAAAGAAGCTATTAAGCTCTATTAAGTGCAGAGAGAAGAATATGGAATAATATTATAATACTATTATGTTCATTGATGGTACTTTGTTCCCTGAATAACAAATAAAGTTATACTTTTCATTCATACTAATTTCAGAAAAGGATAAGCACTGGAAGCACAAGAGACAGATGTAAATGGAGAAAGTATGTATGAAATAAAATTTAGCTTTGGATGGGCATTTGAAAATTCTTTGTAGAGAGACATGGCGTCATATGAACCATTATAGATATCCATTCATCCTTTCCCTAAGAACCAAACAATGTTTGTGGTATTTAAGATCCCCATGGTGACATAAGAAAAAGAGAGAATCCTTATTACTGGAATTCTAATTTATTTATTCCTATTAATTTATGTTTTATGCATATTTAAAGTGTTATTCTTTTCCCTTATTTCATAAAAATATTATTAGGATAATTGTACTCTCTAACGCAAATTTAATACCATAGTGAGAATGATCATGATGCAAAGTTATTTTTATATCAACTAATTTAAAGAGACCTTCATCATACTTCTACTTTTCCTCTTTCGGATTTTATTCATTTATTTATTCATTCATTCATTTTGGTTTGAGCACATTTAGTCTAACTTTGAATCTGTGAAGAGAAATTGGACATTTTATCATATATTTTCATGCATAAGCAAAAGTGGAGATGTAGAACAAAAGAGTAGTTTATTTGTGTGTTGTTAAAAAATTAAGTTATGCTTAAGATAACTGAAGAAATGTGCATTGTTTATTTAGTCACTGCTACAGCAATTAGGAATTGTATGTGAATATTTCTTTTTTCTAAGATGTGAAACAAATGCAACACAATAAATAAATGTGTCAAATACTGAAGGCAGAAGCCATGCAAAATGAATATGCAAGTGTAATTTGCTTTAGATATGGTACAGTGGATGTGAGCAGAAAGACTGCTGAGGAAGCGACCCGTTCAAGAAAGGTGATAAAAGCCAGAGTAATATCAGACAGTTGCAGATTATATTTGGTCTTGGTTCTTTGAGTCACCTCAACAGAGCTGAAGCGAGTGTAGATTGAAATGTCTGTGTTTATCAAGGGGAACACCAAATGATTACAAATGCACCAAACCCGGTCAGGTACTGCTACAGCCAGGAATGGAGATTTCCTTCCAAAGCGGGCTTGGAAGCCCTGGGAAGATCTTGGGTTCTCACACCAGAGGTACCAGCTGGAGGAAAGGCCTGCTGGGAAAAGTGAGTGCAGGGAGCCAGAAATGCTGCTGGCCCTGAAATAAGGCTACCTTATTGTTCATCCAGAGAATTCAAATCTGGTATAAAACAAATAAAAATTTTGGCATGTTATTATGAAAAAAGAAAAAGAAAAAGAAAAAATTATGAAAAAAAAAATGAAGCTTGGTTCTGCTCTAGGGTGCAGTTGAACTTAATCATCTATCAGGTCTGGCATGATTTCTGCCTGCATGAATTTGCTTAAATATTTTCCATGTAAGGTCAGAGCTGTCAGCTGAAACCACCGTTTGATGATAAGCAACTTCTGTCTCTGCACTAAACTTAGTTACAGCTTCTTAAGCTACCGCTGACAGTTCAAGAAACTATTTATTTGCTGCATCATAGTTGTTTGTTACTGCTTCTCAGTACTCAGCTTATTACCTACCATCCAGATTGCAATTAAGAAGTTGTTCCAGATGTAGGGAGGAGATCGACATTCGTCTGACTCGTGCTGCTGGAGGGCTCAGAGAGCTCAGGGTGCAACACAAGAACTGTCCTTGCAAACTGCCTCACCTCTGCAGAGCAAGAGCAGGCACGTGTGCAGTTGCTGTGGAAACTAAGGGACAGCTGTCGTGGGATTACCTGTTATTCTCCGGTAACTTGCTCAGTTATCAAAGCTATTAACACTGTTGTGCCCCAGTTCTCCGTCTGCAAAATGCAGTTAACAGTATTTGTTTGCTTCATGGAATTGTTGTGAAGGCAAACACTGAGAAATTGCCAAGTATTCCAGAGATGTTTAAAAATGCAATCTGTGACAGAACCTGAGACAGCTAAATCCTTGCTAGGAAAGATTTCCTGGCAAATCTCTTACTCTTACACTGGGATGAGACTCCCACTGCAAGGAAAACTCCATTTAAGAGGTTGTGGTGTCTACATTAATAAGCAAAACAGACCAGTAACTGTTCTTTGCCCGTGAAGCCCCGGTGGCAGGGCGCATCTGTACCTCTAAACACTCTTACTCCACAGAGTGGGGTAGACATGTCCAAGCTGGCTGCTGGTAACGTCCACACTTGCCACAGACTGTCTGGAGCGCGCTGGCTGAGCTACATCAAGGCTCTGCCAGGGACCACGGGAACGGTTTAGCAGTGCGAACAATTCCTTGTCAGTGTTTAGGCCTGTACCCTGCTCGTGTTCAGTGTATTGGTATAGATGTATCCTCTCTGTACACTTTATTCACGTTTGTTGGCTTATGTCACTCGAGGATGCCTTATCGCTTCATATCATGAAAGAGCCTAGCTGGCTGGGGTTATAGCTGTCTGGTTTTCGTTTTTAGTTTTTTGTTCGTTTGTTTTTTTGACAAGACAAAAAGAAAATGTGGGTGAAAACAACAGCATTTTATGCAAACATACAGCTTTCATGGAAGACACGTCAGATAAAGTGTAGATTTTGTACATAAAAATGAGGGTGTGACGCAGTGGAATAGATGTGACACTGTGGCACCCCCCTATGGAATGGATGGCCAGTGTCCAACCTCGCTCCGTAATCTCGTGCTGAAAGTAGTTTCCCACATGATAAATGTATTGACTGTTGGCCTTCTTTTAGCTTTATAATGAAAATAATATGCAAAAGTTATTTTTCTTCAAGGAAACATAAATGAATGGCAAATCTCAAAAACTGTCTCGAAATGAAAGTGTTTTATGACCTAGTAGGTATAGTGAAGGTCTTTCTTTTAAAAACATCATCAGATGTGTCACAATAACTTTTAAGAGTTAATATACCCGTAATAAGAAGGCTTCACTGGAATAGTCAGTTTCTAACTATCCTTGGATCTAGAATGCTGAACTATCTGAGCCCAGAGAGCAATGAAACACAAAGGAAAAACTATTATACAGATGTAAAAATAACAAGGTTAGTAAAAATAGAGGAAAATGCTCTCACAGAACAAAGTGCATTCAAAATATCTAAATTTAGATAGGAAAATACAGAAAGGTGGAAAAGAGAAAATAGTCCAAATATTTAAATACTGGGATTATTGTAAATCAGTTTCTGAGGAAAATGCGAGACTACAAAGATCTTTAAATATGTGCAGAAGTATAGATATCAATATGGTACATGTAGGTAAAGGCTTGAAGTATATTATCGAGTGAAAGGAAAGCAAAGATAAAAAACAACAATTTTAACTAAGGTGAGATGATAGTTTGAGAGAGCATTGATCCAAATTCATAATCATCACATAAAATATTCATAGAAAACATAATGTGAACTGAGTGAAAAAGAATAACTTTTAATGTTTAATTAATTAAACTCTTATGGCATTGTAATTTGTAATGAGAGTTGAAATAGATAACCTTAATTTCCCAAGGGACTGAGATGATCAGAATCTAAACCAAACATGCAAGTTTCAAGTAACTTTTGTCTTAATAACTGCTTGTTATAAAGTACCAAACTAGAGCCTCAAATAGCTTTTCGCAAAGTCTGTGGCAATAATAAACCCCACTAAATTCTGAAGCACTTCAGACAGAGTACTTTTTCGTGATATGCAGTTCTTCAAAGAATAAACCTTTCCTGACCTGAAGCTCTCAGAAAGGTTCCCTGTAACAAACTAGACAGTTTTCGAGGGAGCCCCTGGCAATGAAATGTGGTTAAAAGAGGTCACCTTCATAATACAAAAATTGTCAAAATTGAAAATCAATTCCAGCAGCACGAAGGTCTTCAAAAATTCCCTCCACTTATTAAATCTTTGAGTAGAAATTCCTCTCCTTTTCACAGCAACCCACTCACCATCTCAGTGATAAGGGATGTTTGCAAGGTAATGAGGTAGAAATGGTTTCCCCAAGGCATAAGAATCTTTTCACAGTGACTTCATTTTTTATGTGCTGTGAATTTTCAAATAAGTGTTGAGTCAGAGCAAGGATTGTCCCATATTTATACACCTGGAAATACCTGCAAACCACGTACCAGATTGTCTGTCTGTTTATATTGCTGCAATATCAGACTAACATCATTTGCCTGATACTGCTGCTGATTTATAGCACTCCATATCAAAAAAAATTAGGGCTTCTGTCATTTGACCTACAGCACTTTTTCTTATTCATTGGGCAATACTTCCTTCCATCTTAGCTTCCGTGAAGCAGAGCTGTGGTTCCAGATACCATCCTTCCTGGAGAAAAGCTTTGCCAGAATACTGAATATTCAACTCATCTCTCCTGGCCTGACTACATCAATGGTACTTAGGGGAAAAAAGGTTATCTACCTCTTCTTCAAGCTAGTTCAGACGCACTTGGTCTTCTTTTTTCTCCCTTTAGCCTGGCATGCAACAGAAATAGGTTCTTTGAAGTCAATTAAGATACACTACTGTAAAATGGCTTACATGAAGTCTGAATTTAGTATACTGTCACAAAGGGAAAAAAAATCCTATCTTTGATGAATGCTCACAAAACATAAAGGTGAAGTTCTTTCTGAATTTGGCTACAGTTTCGAAAAAATACCAATGCATTTGCCATTTCCACCCAAATAACACTCTCTAATCTAAAAGGAATAATTTTGAAGCTCATCGCTTTGTGAAAAACTTCCTGTGTTATTAAAGAAGAAAGTTTGCAACCTGAAAGCATGCGTATTTCACATAAAGATAATACACTATACCAGCCTCGATTTCAGATTACTATAATCAAAAATACGGTTTGATGGAAGCTGAGAAGGAAATATTGACTGGCAATTCTGTTCTTATTTTCTTTCTTCAAACATCTGCTAGTGACATAATGTGTTGGATGAAGCTTTCAGCAATGCAGGCTTTCATAAGTTTTCCTACTTTTGATAGTAACTTATAGTAGTGATTTGGGGAAGGGGAAGTGCACATTTTCCACTTCAATTGGCATCTTAATATTTAAAGTAAAAATGAATACACAAAAGCTAGATTATTAGGTGAAATGGACGAATGGTATGAATCTGAAACCAGTGTGGTAACGCTGAGCATTCAGTGAGCTTAGGAGTTTACCATACATAGTATTTGAAAGATTTTTGTGACTGGAAAAGGTGTAAAAGGTGTCTTGGTGCACTGGGGTAAATCAGTAACCTCCACTGAGGTGTTAGAGCTATAAAAGCGAAAAATGCTCATAACATCTGGCATTTACATTTTAGGTACAAAAGATGAATTTTGATCCTAGCTACCCCCTTTTTCACCTGTATAGGCTTTTTCACTCCTGTTAATATCCGTATTACTTTACACCAAAACTATTAAGTATCAACACTTTCTTCAAATATCAGAAGTATTATGCCAGAAAGTCTGTCTGGCCTTAAGATGTTCAGGGTAACGTAAAGAATAGCTAAAAAACAGATAGCCATAACAATTGAATGTATTCTTTGCTTCTCTTTCAACTGTGGAAGAAACTGAGGAAGTCCTCACGCTGGAAACCTTTACAGGGAACACATCAGAGGATCTGTGAGATTAAAATGCTTTTGAAATTGAAGTATTGAAAGAAAAGTTATGAAACAAATTTATGAAATGAACAACAACAAATCACCAGATAATATATACCCATGGATTCTAAAGGATTGAATCATGTATATCAATTTTAATGTGCAATATCTCATTTAAAATGGCCTTCATATTTCAGACCTGGAGGGCAGAAAATATAATAGTGCCACAAGACAAACACCAGCGCTTAGTTTACTGTAAATTGTCATCCTCACTTTACAAGTGTCAGGATGGAGGAACAGAGCATGGAACAGAGCACATCTGCATTTTGGTGCAAAAGGAGTCCTTTGGGGCAATAGATAATAGCACATAAATTGAAAAAGCTTTGACTGTAGAGTAGAGTTTACTTGTAGAGTTTACAGATTGAAGAAAAAAAAAAGAAGGAAGATATAGCATGGGCTTTCAAGGTTCTGTAACGTGCCAGATCAGCCTGACATTTTTCCTTCTCTAGAAAACTCAGATGTCAGAAAACTGAACGTACAGTGTTTGATAGAGTATTGTATGGAAATTATTTGTTAAATTGGAAAAGACAAGGCTTAATATAAGAAGCATACAATTTATAAAAGACTACTCAAAAGGAGACAGTAATAAACAGTATTGAAAGGAAAAGTTTTAGGCAGAGGGAGAAGTCTTTGACATTTCAGAATTTATCTCAGTTGATGTTGTCTCATTCAGCACCTCCCCTCACCCCCATTCTTGGTCATATTCTCGGGCCATTTGTAAAATTGTGCGCTATTGTTAACCTACACACAATTCTGTTCAGGTATATGCTGATTACTCATAATTCCTTTTTTTTATTGAATGGATTATTTTAGGTAATGACATTTACAGAAAAAAAGGATTAAGACTTTAAACTCAAAATAAATCTTAAACGTCTGAAATAATGGCCTAAGGAGCCAAATACTAAATTAGTTTCAAGAATCATTTAAGAAGTGTCAAGCTCCTCACATTTTCCTGTGAAAAATAAAGTAACCATTAGATAAAGTTACTCATGCTAGAGTCCTTGTTAAAATAATAATTAGAGGCAGATTTTCTTTCACTCTCCATATCATTTCTTTTTTCAGTAACATTTCTTAGAATGAGTAGGTATGAAACAAGCCAAAGAGCCAGGAAAGAATCCAAAGCCATTCCAAATGGGAATTCAATTTAAAGAGAATTCAGAATGAGTACAGGCTAAAAGAAATCAGATGATGGTAGGTATAGAAGAATAAGAAAATCTTGTGCACTATGTAAACAAGCTTGACTATCTTGCTGTGTAATAAATATGCAGCTGCATATATACTGTTGCCACCCAAAAATATGCAAAAACATGTTTGTGAAACAAATCACACGGTCCATGTTATACATTAATGTTTAAATTTTAGTATGAGCTATAATTAAATTATTCTAGTGTGATCATAATGATTTAATGCCTGAACAGCTAGTGAACTGTATGGAATCTTACCCTGTAACTTTGCATACACGGTAACAGAGATAAATATGCTTATGTTAGTGTCACATGTAGAAATTCAAATTGCTAAATTTTAAGTATATAAAAGGTATATTTAACTGTTTTAAACACACTAATGTTCTAAAAATGCTCATATGCTGTCAAATAATTAGACTTTTTGCATAAACTAATAATATCAGGTACAGTATGAAATTTAATTTATAAAGCAAATTAAATAAAAAATATAACACAAAATATTAGATTGTGTACTTTCTGTTACTGTAATATGCAATATTCTGCAGAACACTTTCACTCTGTCCTTTTTAAATTTGAGTGGATTTTCTGAAAGATTCTAGCTTGTTATGCATTAAAAAAATTAAGCATACCATAGTCTAACTTGTAATACTTACTCAATGAGTAACAGAGCATTGCAGCTCCCAGGTGAGTTGTTGTCATGCTTGCAATTGCACTTTAGTCTTAATATTAATCTTTTAAGAAATTTAGTGTACATAATAAATCTTTACTCTTGCAGTATTCTTTACTGAGAAAATCTAGGGGCTTTTGCATGGACTGAGAAAGTAGCTCTTTCTATCAATTACCTTGTCCTGCCAAAAAAAATTGTCATTGATGATCATTATAAGAATCTTAAAATTGTTTGCAAATTTCCTTAGGTTTGGAAGAGATTGGGTATGGTGAGCCTTACAAACAGGGTGAGGGAGTTGATTCACTTACATGATTATTAAAAACTGAAATATCTCACGTGGTTAAGCAAGACCTTGAAATATTATATCTCTCTCTCTGTTTTCTACCTTCCTACTTTTTTTTGCTGAGATGCATTGCCTTTCTATCTAGTCTAGTTTTTAGGTAGTAGCAAACCATACTAAAACCTGTGGACCTAGATAAATCAGATAATCTAGATTAGATACTTTGCACCAATACACAACAGTTTATCCCAAGGCCCTTAAATAATTCTGGCAGGGCTCTAAAAAATGTTTCTCCAGGCATGTGCAGCACACTGCTGCTTCTTTCCTAACGTTCTTCCAATATTCTAGTATTCTCTCTTTTCTCATATTTCCTTTTCTGAGATGCCACTCACTTTTCCTGTATCTCCTACAATGCAGAAAAAAATGAGTATCTAACAAAATGCATGGAGCAATTCTGGTCTATAGGGACATGACCACAGGAGCGATTATAGCTATTTCTTTTCAAAGAAGCAAGAGAGGAAATGTTGAAACCGAAGTGATCTTTTTGATGCCCCGGATCATAGCTTTACTGTACCTTCAGACTTTTGAGGAAATATTCTCTTTTCTTTGACAATCATTGGCAAAGATCCCTGGCGGAATCTTTTCTATTTGAAAAGACTGTATCTACATGGAAAGACAAACTTGTTTTTTTTAATGAAACTTTGTATATATGCAAGTTATTTGGAGAGTTCTTTTAAACCTGTCAAATGAAGCACAAAGTGCCCAACGCTGTACAAGTCACACTGTGATTTAGTTCTTAATAGCTTTTAGATGAGATTAAATTATTCTTTAACTAAAATTTGTGACAAAAAACAAATTTTTTGTGCAACATGGAATAACTCAAGCTGATGTTAAATCAACCATATCAAAGAGAAAGAAGGAAGAAAATACTTTGTATAGACTCAAGAAAAAAAGAAAAAGATCAAATTAAATGATTTCCCAGGCATACTGAATCTATGTGACAGGATCTCTGGAGAATGCTACTAGTTTGGTTCCTAATCAATAGAGGGTACTGGTATCTGGTTGATTTACTAAACTCATTCTTGTGAAATCAGTTTTAATCTGCTGAGATTTAATTTAATTGCATGTATTGTATGATTAATTATGTCAGGGTACTTGGAGCCTTGGACAGGCTCTTGTAATAATTTACATCTAATTAATACCTAAAAATATTAAACATTTTAGGAAGTCATAATAAGAAGAAGCAATTCTTGTAATTTGGTGGAAAAGTGATACTTCTGCTCTAGGATATGCATTGCTTAAGACTGATATTCTTGATAGTGCAAAGGCAGGGACAAAGTCTGGGTTATCATGAAAAAACTGTTGAAATGGTAGTTTTAGAATGGCTTTGCTTCTTAACCCATAACTATTGATTTTAACCCAATGCCTTCATGAGCTTTTATGCCTGCTTACTTCAGCTTCCATGTATTTATCATTCCTTCAGGTACATTATAGCACCCTGCCATTTAGTAGGATGTGTTCTTTGCCAGACTAAACACAAATTCAAAAATACACATGTACTTAGTAAAAAATCGATATGTACTTGTACTTTCGGTATGAAATTCACAAATGTACGATTATTTGTGATATCAAAGAATGGAGCCCTTTGAGGACTTTATGGGACTAAGGGGCACAGAGTCACCATCTACATTGTTCTATTCACTAAATTAGATAACCCTTGAACTGTCAGAAACAGCCTTTTATGGTAGGGGAAATCCACAGAAAACTGTTCAAGATCAGAAAATTAAACATGAGACTTCAGCATCCCTGTCTTTTTCATTCTACTCTCATGCCACAGCTGTGATCTCTTCAGGGAAACCAAAAATGTTTGTCAGTCTGTTTCTCACTTCCATCCTTTATCTGTGAACCCTTTCTGACAGCCAGATGAGACTGCTTGTGTAATCTCTTCCCACCTGAATCAAATGAACTAACTAGACTTTTCAATTATTTCATAATTTCCAGCCCAGTGAAACCTCATTTTTAATGACTGTCAAATCTGCATCAATCCATAGAAAATGTAGTTTAAATATTTTTTTACAATTTTTCCTTTACATATGCAGTGCAAAAATCCACAGATAAACACTAAACATATGAATGAAAATTTTAACTAGGAATACGATTATTTTCTCACGCTATTTAAAATCTCTGTATTGCTTTCTTGGAGGACCAAGGCACCTACAGTTTAATCCCTTGAATGCTGGGCACACCGTACATTTAATACAATAAACTTAATCCCCTCTCAAGATCTTCTGTCGTGCACACTCATTCACTCAATTATTTTTCCTGTTAACCTCTCACAAATCTCTGACTCGGATTCTTTAATCTTTTTACTTTTAAGAAAAACCTACTGTGACCCAGTGTAAGTCTCCAGCTTTTGCCTATTCTTCCTTTCATTTATGAGATTATCATTGTCCAATGTGCCCCTCCTACAAATCTCTTTGATCTGAATTACAGGCTGTCCGTGGCAGTGAAATCACTCTTGCAGGAATCTGCCCCAATATCATAATATATATGAATATCATATGTAGACTTAGAGAAGGAGGGTAACAAAGACACCTCACGTTGGTGACATACCCCTCCTGTACCAAGCTCAGAAACAATGGAGAGGAAGTAGAAAGATTCTCTAAAAGAAACTATCATGAAATTAAGATAGCAATAAGTAAAGAATTCAGATTTTCCCATTCAATTACCTACTTCCTTGTTCTTCTCTTTGAAATCGTAACTTCCCTTGGTTTCTGTTAGGTGCTCCTCTTCTTTCTACCTGTCTTTCAGGATCTTGCTCATCCTGTCTCTACTCACAGCCGAGGCTTACAGGGTTCCATCCAGAATATCTTTATTTAATTTGAGACCCTTCTTCACTTTACTTCTGTATAGTGTCATTTACAAAGACAAATACACATGTCCTTTCCCCTAAAATCCTCCTCCTACTTCTTTTATTGATCACTTTGCACAACATTATCTTAAGTCTAGCTTGATATCCTTAACTGGATATCAGCTCAGGCTTGGGCCCTTCTGTAGATTCTCACATCCAACCTATTCAAAGTCAGCCAGATTCTTTACCTAATGGCTCAAAGATGCATCTTTCCGATAGACCCACAGAGTTAATAGCTTTTTATACCATCTCACATCTTGATTACCTAAAATGTTCTTTCCACTTATCTTCATCAAATGCAATCATGCCTTTCTGATAGCCAGCCAAAAAGCTAATGCAAAGTTATTTTGGTACTCTGTCACTTTAACTTTATAATCCTTTCTATGTATTGTTCAGTTGGCTGCTTTTTTGACAGCAGAAAAGAAAAAAACTTCTCATTTTCACAAATAAGACTCTTCCCGACTATATCTGCCAGCTCTTGATTATTCAACATCAAGAGATTGATTCCTGTCTGCAACTAGCAATTGAGGTTTGCTTCATGAGATTATTTTTTTTTTTAAACAACAATGCTAAAGAATATGAGACAGGAAATACATGAGTTCCAAAAGGAGGTGGGAAATTATCCTAAACTACTTTGCTGATGTTTTAACAAAGGATTCCCATGAGCACTTTCCAGCACATCATTGTCATAGGCTAGTACAGTAATGGGTTTGACTCTTCATTCTGACTAATTCAGTTTTCATGAAATGGGAATTAAGTCATAAAAAAATATGCAGGCTCTTTGATAAGTAAAAATAGTTTAATCTCCACCTACTTTTAAATCAACTGTGGTAGTACATGACCTATAAGATAATGTTTGCTGAAAAATGCTTCAGTTTTCTCAATGTACTCTGTGAAATGGAAAATCTTCCTTCCTACTGTCATCTAAGAGAAAAAGAGTTCCTTGAGGGATTGCTCTGGTTCTTTTTTCCTACCCATTAGATCTTTTATATTATTATGCATTAAACCACTTTACTTATAGAAATAATTCTACTATCCTTTTCCATTTACAGAGTTATTAACCTAGAATAAAGAGCTAATACCCTTCATCCACACATGCAAAGTCCTGGCTGGTCACCATGAAAATATTCAGCTGCTGAAAGTATTTTTCCCTTTGAAATTTAAACCGTAGACAAACCATAGTCTCTGTGTACCAAAAGAAAAAAAAAAAAAGAAAGAAAGAAAAATAATTATTGAATCAGATTTACCACAGACAGAGAATATAGGCTTTTAGAGCATCTGTCATGGTGAACAGTGGGACTCTCCAACATGTGTTTTCATGATGTACAAATAAGGAAACTGTCAGCAATAAAAGTAGCTTGGCAAAGAGCTACACTTGGATTAGGGGAAGTAGCAATAACTTTTTAAATATTAGCAGAAAAACATTCTTACTGATTCTTTGAAATAGAACGAAAAAAAAATCTTTTTTTTCCCCTAGAAATGAAGATGGTCATTGATATCCTGCTCATGTTAAGCTCTATAAAATATTGTCAGATATTCTGAATGATCATCTTTCCCTAACTACATATTAGCTGATGAAAATTATGCAAAAATGTGGTTATTCTGTTATACATACTGCTATGCAGTACTGACAGCATAGAGAGACATCTAGAAGCCTGTCCTAATGGTAACTGAGTTCTACAGCTCCTGAAGTCAGTGATAAAAGCTGTGCTGAGTGAAATGGGAAGTAGTAGTATATAGAGCACTTTTCAAAATGCTATCTCTAATTTTTAAAGGTTGTCACTCTAGTAGCTATTCCAAGTCTCATGGTTGACAAGTAGGCACCTGACCCATTTGCAGGAAAAAAATGTCATTTCTGTTACTGCTAAAAAATCTGATCTTCTGTTTTTTTTAAAAAAGGGCTAATTTGAGGAATAACTTATGATAATTATAAATATTTATGAATTTTAATGGATTTAATGTAACTGGAACATATTTTTCTTAAAATTGCCAAATCTTTTGAAAAATACACCTAGCAATGGAGTATGAGAGGAAAGACAGGCAAAGAAAGGACGGCAATGTATTTCCCATTTGTCCAAGATCTTTTTGGACAAATGGAATACAAGTAGAAAATGTAAGTGGTTTCACAGAACCACAGAATATATGAAATATTTTTGTCACATGGCTTTTCTTATACTACTACTTCTTTGAATATAGTTTCCTAGATGTTTAGTACCTATTCAGCTTTTTATACTGATAGTGTAAAATTGCTTTCTGGTATTCTTCTGGATTCAAATTATTTTATCCTTTTGAAAATAATGTTCAATACTCTAAGTTACACTTAAACAGTTGAAGCCCAAGGCTCCAGCTAGATTGCTAGTGAATTTGGTGTGGAAAGTTTTATGGCATGAGCATATTTACTTCAGGTTCTATTGCTGAATCAAGCTCAGTATCTTTACTGCTGCTGTAAAATGATTTTTCTAAAATTTTGAATTCTCCTAATTCCACAGGATAAATGATATCTTTGATGGATGAGATGGGAGTATAATGTTAATTTAAGGAAATTTGACAGTTCTGAATATCATACTGGAGCTCATCAGACATTTGAAGGTATGAATCTGAAGATATATAATTTGTCTTGAAACAAAACTTATCAAAAAGGAACATGGTGAGGTCTAAAGGATTGTCAAAAGCATTGTGTGCATGAAGAAAAAAAAGGAAAATGATACATCAGGGCACACGACAAACAGCATCACTGTTACCAAGCTTGTGCAGAAGGGACCAGCAAAAGTCTGCAGGATCAGAACTAAAAAAAAATTTACGTCTCCATTTTCATGTATTTAGCTAGTAACATCTTAAAGTACACTCGGTATGCGTTATGCCATTGTTATAAATCCAGTCATTTTAGGTCTTCCAAAAGGACAAACAAAATCACTAATTGCTTTCTAATATTTTTATTGTGTGATAGTTCTTGTTAATTGTCTTAGAAAAAAATACAACTTTTTCTCATGCCTCTAAACTACTCAGGTAAACTAATGAGAGGAGTTTGTACTTTTTGTACATGGTGTTTGGGTATTGATATGGAACTTAAGAATTTTGGACATACTCCTTGCTGTCCAAGTGGGCAAATAGTAATAGCAGAAAAAGACACAAAGAAATGAAGACTTTTTCAAGGTCATAAGGAGGTTGATTTGGAGGTGCTTGGAAGAGAATTCAGGTCACCATTGAGAACCCTGGCTGCTGGACCATCCTTTTTCTAATACCTTCTTGAGTCACACTATCACCACTAAAAATAACACAAATTCCTTGGATAATTAGTTTTGAAATGTTTGATTTGTGTTGAGCTATGCAGGTTGAGGATGTGCTGCTTACCTTAGAAATGGGAGCTACTCTCATTTTACATATATACAGTTTTAGGGATAAGTACACTTCCAAAGTATATGGAGGTGACTAAAATGTCAGAAAGGAAAATTTTGTTCTTTCAGGTCCATAAGACTGCTGATAATGCTCTTATTGCTCTTTCCCATAAGACAAGCACAGAACAATTTACAACTGATATTTTCTTTCCACATTTGATAAAGTATGTTCTCAGGAATTCTCAAAAGGTTTGAGGTTGGCAGTCTCTCTACTATCAACTTCTCATTTTTTAATTAAACCCACTTCTGCAGAATACAAAATTTAAGAAAAGCAGAAAAATAAATCTTTTAGTGTTGAAAGTAAGTGATTACAAAACAGGTAAACCAGATATCATCTTACTGAATTTTGTCTAAAATGAATTTTCCATGTTGACTTAAGATGCTTTAATTTCCAATACATGACACTATATGGAACCATGAGAGTACAAATCTGCATTGACTTCCTTCCATTTTTGACTTTTTTGGTTTAACAATATAAATACATAATGAAGATCATATGGAAAAGAACATAGTAAAAAATTGTGTGTGAGCTACTCTGGAACTTCAAAATATGTAAATTACAAAGTAACAGTGTTGGATTCTTAAGCTAACTACTAGAATTTGTAATAGAGATGAGGAGATTTATGAGTAGTACTGAACAATGTATTCCAAAAGAATTTGTCAGTGCCATATAATCTTTTTCATCATATAAATAAAAAGAAACAGTTATAATGATACACAGATAGTCCAAACACTACAACTGCCAGACCTTTTGAGAATTCCTGAGAATATACTTTCTCAAACATGGAAATAAAAGTTTTGAGGTAGGTTTTAAGAAGGTATCAAGATAGTCAGAGGTCAAGTTTCCATTAACTCTTCCCAGTGATATAGTATTATATTATCTACCCTTTTGGAGGTTTTTCAAACAAAAAAGCCTAACTCAAATAATTTGTCTAATAAATTATTTTTATAATTTATATTAACTCTTCCCAGTGATATAGTATATACTATCTACCCTTTTGGAGGTTTTTCAAACAAAAAAGCCTAACTCAAATAATTTGTCTAATAAATTATTTTTTCATTAACATGCTTACTAGTGAATAACATCTGAAAAAGTAAGCAGACTGCATTATTGCCTTGAATGCAAAATATAAAAGTTGCGTGGACCTTTGTGCTCAGAAGATTAAATATCGTATCCACGACACCGAAATCTTCAACCCTCAGCTTACTTCAGTACTAAAGTGCCAAATGACACCATGATTCAAGGATGTTTTTACACATGTGCAATGCTAAGCTTCACTGAAGTCACATAAAAGCAGTTTACCAAAGCACACTGGAATCAGTAGGGCTGCTTGTATGCTCAATTTTTTCCTAGAGTTTCAAACCAGAATGATCACAATAGTCATAAAAGATTCTATGTATGTCTTTTTCACTAGTTTTTAATAGATTCATATGTATCATGAAATAAATTTCCTATTCCTTTTTCATATATACCACATGACTATTAGTAGGTTCATAGAATAATTCTGATGTGAAGGGACTTCAGGAGCTTTCTAGTCCAACCTTCTGCTCAAAACAAGGTCAGCTGAGAGATCAGGCCAGTTTCCTCAGGACTTTAGCTGGTTAGGTCATGAAAACTTCCAAGGATGGAGATTGCCCTTTCTGGGTGACCTATTCTACTGCTCGACTGTCCTCATGATGAAAAGAGTGTCTTATGTCCGATCTCAGCCACTCTTGTTTCAATTTATGCCCATTGTCTCTTGACCTCCTGCCATGCACTGCTGTGAAGATGTTGACTCCATTCCCTTGATAACCTCCTTGCAGGTACTGGAAGGCTGTTATTAGGTAACCTGGGCTTTCCTGAAGGAAAAATAAGCTCAACTCCTTTGAGATGGAACCCTAACGTGCTTCTGGGGTTAGTTTGTTCTGGGATTTGCTCCTTTCCAGCAGTGTGGATAAGGTCCACACCTTGTTTTCTTCTCTCTGCCTACATAATCTCCTGTTTCTTTAATACTATCTGAGAAAGCTTTATGCCCTCCCTCTCAGCCTCTGTGACACCATGCCCCAGGACATGTAATCCTCTGTGTTATGTTATAAAAACACCCTTCTGGTAGGCTGCAACAGAGCCCTTCTACAGCAGGCATTTTGCACTGAAAACACTTACACAGAAAATTATGGCATATAAACGCGCCACATGGGTCCCAGAAGAAACTATACAGGGTGGATGTGGCAGGTCCACAACAAAGACACTAGACCTGAAGATCACAGGGAGTGTAGGCTCCCCAAAGTAGATTTCTTTAGTACTCTAAGGGTAAATAAGTTTTGTGTGCTGAGAAACAGACACTGAAACCATTGTTAATGGAAGCCAGTTATATAAATAAATAAATATTGCTTCAATAACCAAGTTTTGGCTTGACCAAAAGAACTTGCTTTTTTCACCAAGCAGTCTTAGAGCACTTTAACCTCCCCAAAAGCAACTGCTAAGAGCTGTTTGGGCTTTAATTGCCATCCATCTGAACCAACGTATTTTACAACTGTCCTTTTCTGCAAAAGTTTTATCATTGCTTTCTGGGCCTAAAGGGATGTGTGAAGGTATTGTCTCTGTCTCATGCATTAGCATTTAAAATCACCATAACAATTCAATATACTGTATTGAGTGAACAGGAACAATCTGAAAACAGCTTGTGTCATTATTTGTCTGCAAGTGAATTCAGAAATTTTCATCAACCTTGATTTTAAAATAATTTTGTCCTCAACACTGATGAGTACATAGCTTGATACACTAATTATTTTTAATGATTAATTATGGACTATTGTACCGGAAAGGTAGCTAAGTTTTTTTTTTGTTTTTTTGTTTTTTTTTTTAACAAAAGGACAATGAACATAATCCTGAATTGGAAAGTGCCATTTCACATTTATACTGACTCTTTAAAAATAATTGTCAATCATTGCATGTGTTCCATGCACATAACAAATTAAATATACAAAGTTTTGCCAGGCATCTGAGAGTGATCCAAGGTTTCTCTTTAACTCTTCCACGTTACCTCAACCATCTTCATGCTCTTAGCTATTAATATGGGGCAATTAGTTTGTTATATAATAAGCATTCCCTACTCAACTAGGGCTTCTACTGTAAACGAAGATAGTTTATATTTCATTTTGCATATGGTCTAACAATAAAACTATGCCACATTTTTTAAGACAGCACAGTAAATACTGACACCAGCATTACCTTCACTAACAGCATGAATGTACTATAAGGCTCTGATATCAGGTACGTAACTGGAATTCTAATGTGTTTTGTATATCATTTGCTAAGTCATCAAAGTTATTTTGAACCATCATCAGAGTTGTTCTTAATCCTAATGAACAATTCACATGTTTTTCTCTGAATGATGGATTTTCTGACATTATCATTTGAGCAGAGAAGCATCAACCTGTAAAATTTCATGAAATGTCAGACTTGATACTTCAGCACGAACATTTACTTCAACATAGTGGTTGGGGGGGAGCAAAAAAACTCTTACAGTATCCAATTTTATGAAGTCATAATTTTCCAGATTGATGTAACGCCAAGTTTGATAAGCCTGATATTTAAATATTGATATTTAAAGCTATTATCATACCACGTTTTCCAAATGCTCCAAATATAGTAAGTACCCCAAAGAGAACATACTACCCCAGAAAACATTCAAAGCACGTTCAATATGACAAAACTTACCAGGGAGGCAAACAGAAGGAGAGAAGAATGAGACCAGTAGCCATGAGATCGTTTCAGTCACATAAGGCCAAAAGGCTACCCCCCGCCCACATCTCCATAGCTGCCACAATAATGACATTCATAACAGAATTACCAGATCATCCAGGATTCCATATGCTCCCTTCAATATATTTCTAATATTCTAAATGACCTCCTGAAAATATGTGAAACTCAGCAACCAGAATGACACATGATAAATGGCAGAAATATCCAAATAGCCTATAGTCATTCTTTCAAGAACTCTCTCTCTGATTTCTCAATCAGTCTATTCCTCAAATGAGACCCAAAATCTGCAAGACAAGACTGAAATATATGCCTCTACTGGAAATGAAAAAGGATTCGATAGAGATTGAGCTTTATGACATATCCTAGTCATCTTTAATCACATTCCCTGTCAAATTATCAGTTTCATACTGCTATCCTATAGCCATGTATGTGCTAAAGCACAAACTTCATAACCTTCCTCATTGCCACATCTTCCTTTGTTTTGCAGATGTAAAGCCACCTTTCTCTCAGGTTGTCTAATCAATTGACATTAATGTAGTTAATGAATAACTTTGAACTATAATCAATCAGAATAATCAGAACTATAAATTTTCAACTGTGTTGGCTTTAAATATTTTACATTGTCAACTTATATTTATTTTAGACTGTATTACATACTTGAGATGTGAAGAAGGTGTTACATATCTGAAAATAGGAGAAGCAGCTGGTAGGGCTGGAATATAGAGTATGTGAAGAGCTAAATAATCCTATGTGCATCTTATCTTTGTATAATTCCTATAACATCTGAAGAAAAAGTGAGTTTTTTCAGTCGCTTTAGAGGAAGAGAGAAAAACATAAAATAATCTGGGAAGTTTGTCCAAGTGTAAAGGAAGGAATTATAAGGTTTTTTAATAGAAATATATAAAGCGTTAAAAAGGAAATAAAGAAGGCATGTTCCCCCCAACACACACACAGATACAGAATCTGTGCCTGTCCCAAACAGTACCTGTTTTGATGTTAAATTTAAAACTTAATCAATAAATGTGGATTGAAAATACAGGGTAAGAAAGAAAGATAATGTAAGATGGAGGGATATTGCACATCAGATGACAAGAGAAATGTCTACTAAAATTATTTGGACAAAGCAGAGTGGGCAAGATCATCATCAGAACCTGAGAGAAAAGAAACTGTAGTGAGTGACAAACAACCAAATTTTAAAAACATTGAGCGTTATCAGAATTTATAACCAATGTACTTCTTGATGCTGCAGAAATCTTAAAACTTCAATATTCAATTCTAAAACAAGCCCTACTATGCAGGGCATAGCAAAATTTACCCACATCCACTATCTTCTTTTTATAGCATATTCTGTATGTTCTTCATACAGAAGAACAATGAGTCTTTGACTTCATTGATCTCTGCTGAGATGTGCTGAATTACATTAGCCAGGGCTGTGGACCTGAACATTTTGCAGCTGGCCTACAATCAGCACAGGGGAATACCATATGATGTAGAAACGTATTCTATTTTTGACTGAATAGCAAAATTCTCACTGATTTTAATGGATCCAGGACTTTACTCACAATTTTTAAAATTTGCCTTATTAACATCATTTTGTGTATGAAATCACTGGAGTATGATATAACAATACTTTTCAGGGATACCTTACAGTGACAGATTTAAGGTACTCTGGAATGTTTTTTTCTCCATTATTCCTGTAATATGTAGCCAATCAAAACAAAGTACCTTTGAATGCAAAGACAATCTGCTGAGAAAATGGTCTCTTCTTTTAAGGAGCTTTTACTATCTGTTCTGGAAGTTTCCCTTAGAAACCACAAAATAAATGGCTGTTACTCCATTTGAAAAGCTCCACTTTTATTCTGCAAGAACCAGTTTTGTCTTACTCTCAAATTCCTAATGGGTTTTAAAATTAAAATTAATGTTTCTATTTACTTTCTAGTGCTTGCAAAAGCCTAATCAATGATGTCAGCACATCTCAGTAATGGTGTTTCTCTGTCAATGTCTGACACAGGCAATGAAAGAAGCATGGGACACTGTTTAGTAGACCCATCACTGGAAGATTTTTTTTTTCACTGTTAGCTGTGAACCTACTTGAGTTGTAAGAAATAGTACAATTAATAAAATAAAATAGCATACTGACAAAATTGAGATGATATTGAGCAGGGCACTTCACAAATGCATATTCTCTTACCTGAAATGATCACAATCTGAGGAGAAAGGGGAACACTACAGTTTACCAAGAAACTGAAGAAAGTTCCCTTCGCTCAGTCCCATTTTAGCTCGATGTCTGCTAAACTACTTTATCTCATTAAAAGTGCAGTAGTCTACCTTGTGTGGGTGCCCTTGTTCTCCTGTATTCCTGGATGCCTGTTTTTAATATATTTCAGTATTCATAAATGTTGATTGGTTATCGCTTAAAGCTTTTCTTAAAACAATCTTTCTTATATACTTCCCCAGAACTGTTACTTCATCATTCAATTTCAATAGCTCCATATATGGACCATTATATCTTCTTTGCTGACATTGCTTCTGCAGCAGCTGTTTTATACTAATCTCTATTGTTCTCATAGTCTTTATTCTGCTGTCTCTACCACAGCAGTCTTTGTAGTATTACTGACTTTGTTGATTTCAAGTCATTGAGACGATTTATATTAGCTGAGAATCTGGAACTAAACCTTTGTGATTAACTTATGACAAATATTTTCTGGTGAAAAGCAAACAACAGGCACTTGAGCATAAACCTTACATTTAAAATAAAATTTTAAACACATAATTTATTGATGATTTTCATTTGGATTACAGAAAAAAAAGAAGAAAAGGACATATTTTTTTCTACAAAGCAAATCTAAAATATGAATCCCTAGGGGATTAGAATATATTATACTATATGCACATAGCAAACATTATAAAATAAATTGTACTTCACTGTTTTATAAGCTAAGCATTTAATTCCCAAATTCTACTTCAGTGTTTTATAAGCTAAGCATTTAATTCCCACCATCTGTAAAACACTAGAGATTACGGCTATAACTGCCATTTCAAATGGATTCCTTCTCTTATTTTTGAAAGAGATGTATTTTTTCATAGATCTTAAGTTTAGAGATCATTTAAGTTGCATATGAAATCTGAATGCCTCTTAGGAATAATGCATAAATTCACACAGTACATCAGATTCAGTTTGCAGAATCATCTCCTGAGATGTGAATGCCATGCAAGACTTTTTTCAGGATATTAACAGAATTTACAAGGTCAGAATAATATTGAACAATCATGATGGCTGAGGAAAACCAGATGAAGTCCCCACTGATGAACCCCTTAAATTAGGTAAGGGCTAAGCAGAAAATTAAATTAATGTAGCAGCCTCTTCATCTATCTACCTGCTGGCCATTATACCAAAACCTTAAATATTGCCACTTGTATATTTATTTTCTGCCCTTTCATGCTCTCATGAAATTATCTTAAATTTTACTTTACTAGATTACAAAACAAAATAAAAAAGTAAAATATGGCAGATGACTATTTGACTTTTAATGTTTGAAAAGTATTGATATTCTGATTAAATTTCATTATTAATCTAACCTCACTTAGACCACAGAGCAACACATTTAAACAAAAAATCTAATCACTCTTGTTTTATATTATGTACAACTGGATGAATATTTTATACTTTATGTAAGAAAGAGAATAATATTTATAATGGTATATATGAAATTTAAAAGCTATTCAATCAATATTAAACTAATGTCAACTAAGACTGGATCATCATTCTCCAAGAACACACTACCAGCGCAAAATAAATCACTACCACTTTTTGGCAAAGTATGGGTTTTTTCAGTATAGGTCACAGTAGTTAGCCCACACTTGACAAAACAAAAAAATATCAAAGTTGTCTGAACGTCTAAAAGAAAGCTGGAAACTGAGTGGGAATAGGAAAATACATACAGTGTGAATGATCCTTAGTAGAACTTTATGACCGTAAAATGTTGCCACTGAAATATGCCCATTTTTCATTGTGAAAATATAGGTCTCCTCATTTCAGTCAGGACTGAAACACATTGTTGGAGGAGGACATGAAGGTAAATTTGCTATTGTGTCAATCCCTCATGCAGGTCCTGTTTCTGCCCACTTGTTGGTCTCATCAGGTGCAACTGCTGGATATTAAATTTTGAGATTAGCTAGGTAGCTACTATTAATTCTGGTCTAGTTTCACTCGTTTGATTGTTGAAGAGAATTTAGTGCAAGTGTGTAAATGTCTTCACTAAACATAACTGTTTGTTTGTACAAATGTCAGTAATTTGCAGTGCTTGCAATTTGTGATGTGCCTTTCTAGGTAGCCATACAAGCAGAATTAAATGAAACAGTTCTGATTCTTACACATAGAATTCTTGTTTCTTCGTACTGCTTTACTTTTACTTTTGGTGTTGTTGTTATAGTCATGCATGGCTTTAAGCTGTTTCTACTGATCACATACAAAGTATAAAATTTGTTCCGATAGGAAGAGCGCCAGGTGCTGTCACAACGGAAATTGAAATGGTGGATGAAACAACCAAGAGAGAAATAGTTTCTCCTTTGCTATTGTCTCTATGAGCAGGGACCAGCAACAGCTCTGACAGTTCTGGTGAAACTTTGATCGTACAGCTGACTCTAAGGTAAACTGTTACTAGCTGGGAGACTAGTGGCCAGATACATATATTTAATATATATTTAATTGCATAATGATGACTTCTGCCCTCCAGGTTAACACTAGGAAAATTTTTCTTGACATATAGTTACTGTTATTTCACAAAAGAGAGAGAAACTGTCAATACCCTCTTCAGCTATTTCAGCTGAACTCCCTTACCATGAGCTCTGCTCATTCATTTGTGCAAAAAAATGTGCAACTTTGCAACTTATGTCAGAGATGCCTGGGGCTAAGCACTGTTTCGTGTTTTGTATAGATCAAAATGAGTCAATATGTATTTTATGATCAAGAAGAAGATCCTTTATAAAGATTGAATTCTCAGTCAACTTCATGGATCAATGATTGACAAGACTTAAGGTGGATAATGCTGGAAGGTTAGATTCATCCAGGCTTGCATCATTATTTTTTCCTCTCTTCCAACTCTTGCTATTAAATCTTTAACTCTAAGAAACAACGTTGAAAACATCCTCTGACCTTACACACAGAATGCCATTGATTTATAATCGACCATAAATTTTGATTTTAATAGATAGTTTGTGCCATTTGTACGGTTTCCAGGAAGTATAACAAACATTTACTTTTTGTAATGGTATGATGCGGTTTAAAACCTCAACAGACAGTATAATATAGAATACTGAGTTAAGTCATTTTTTACAGCCTTTATTGAGAAAAGCCTGAAAACTCACTTCCCTTCTGTGTGTCCTTGGCACAGACTTTGGATTGAGACTATGGACATCTCTTATAATATTACAATGTCCTGAAGGTGGTAAAGTTGTTGGTAAAGATTTTGTTTTTTTCCTAAATTTGCAGTTTCAGGGCAGTGTCCTCAGTTCTATAACACCTGAAAGGCAAATTGGTCTTCTCATTTTTTAATCTTGTGGATCATTTTAAATTCTGATAGATACAATAACTGTGTTTGTATGATCAATATCATTCTGCAATCTTAATTATTCTCTTCATATATATTTATGTTTGAGATTTCACAAAGATGAAGGCTACAAGAATTTCAGTATATCTCAGTTCTTCAAGCTCCTTGAGTGCTTCTTTGAAGCTTATCTTTGCCTATATCTTCTTTGAACAGCTTTGTATTCAGATAACAGAGCATTTAAAGATGAAGAAGGTAAGGTAAAGCTGAGTAAGACTGAATTGTTCTCACAGACATCTGAGGATTTGTTCTTCTTGCTTGTGATTTTATTTTAATATGGTGATTTACATCAGTAATGATAGAAATCATATTTTCATGAGACTACTGCGGGTTATGCACAAAATTTATAAGAAAACCATAATTAAAGAGTTTAACTATTAAAGGTAAGTATTAACTATTAAAACTTCATTATTAAAAATATGTCGAGTAAAGTTTCTCAGAATTCTGCACTGACACCAATGCTAGTCAGTATTTTCAGTAATCATGTAGATGATGGAACAGAGAACAAATTAGCTAAGTTTGCAAACAACATGAACCTTGAGCAAATGAACATTTGATGTAAGTCAGGATTAGAATTTTAACTGTTCTTATCAAATTGGAGAAATAATCTGAAAACTGTAAGCTACAATTCAACAGGGACAAAAGCAATTTCTGCAGTTAAGAATAGTCATCTGCAGGATAGGGACAAGTAGTTGGTCTGTAGAGCAGAATATAAGGGAATAATCAAGCTACACACGCATCAAACTGTTATTCTGCCAGTGAAAAAGGCAGACAATGTACTGACAAATAATTTGCAAAAAACATGCCTGCAAGGTATGGAAAGAGAACCTTGCTAAGGTCTGTGCTGGGGAACTCCATCCAAATTTGGGTAATGCTCTTCCAGAAAGATCTGGGTTAATGCTAATAAAATAAGAGCAGTGTAAATTAGTAGCAGTATAGAAAACACAGTGTATGAGGAAAGTTTTGGAATAAGTTTTGTTTAGTTTCTAAAAGAGAAGACTAAGTACAAAAGTGTTAACACTCTACAAATTCATAAAAGGTGCTGCTGCTAAGGGGAAGGGAATAAACTGTTCTTTACGTCCATATTCAGCAGAACAAAAAGGAGTAAGTATATTTCAGTCAAAAGAAGGTAGATTCAGGCTGCAGTCTAAAAATAACTGTTTAATGATAACAATAGTGAAACACTGGAATAGTATAATATGGAGAGGCTGTGGATGCCTTTAAAGGAGGTTAAATAAGCACCTGTTGGGAGTTTCATACCAGAGCTGATATCATCTGAGAGCTGGAAGGTTGACTAGGTGACCTTACAGTCCTCTATCATTCTATGTGAACCACCAAAAAACCTACACAGAAGACCAAGAGTTTTGCCTAAATGTATGTAAGACACCCTGGGGAAAAAATACAAGCAGTAGTACTGGTGTATAAGGTATGTCATGGCTCACATTTCATTATCAGATTGTTGCAGTTCTGCTACTGTTAACTTTTAGTCTTGATGACTTGTTTGAATCTGGTTTGAAGCATAAGTATATTTGTATTTATATGGTATATATATGATGATGATGAATAAGAAAAAAAAAAAAGCTTCAGAAGCCAGAACACAATAAAACCAATTTCAAAAGACCACTTCCATCGGTAATGGGGTAATGATCAAAGACTTACCTTTTGGTAGGTATTCCATGTTCTTACGTTCACCTGTCTTTAACACCATTATATTCCACCTAGATTTGAAAGAATTTTTATTATTTCATAGAGAAGTGCTAAACAACTGCACTTCTCTTTTGCTGTATGCTTGTTAGAGTTTGGCCCAGTCTTTGCAAATACATATAAGTCTTCCCCATATAAAGATTATAACAGCCTGAGCAGAAGCTATGGCCTATGCTACAGTAACTTTCAGATGTTTCTCAAATGCTTCAGCATTGAGCTAGAGTTTATTTCAGATATAAAATAGATAGAACAGGTGCTATCAAACACTTTTATTTCTTTTGTGACATAAAATCTCCATCCCCTGAATGAAAGTCTAGGTCTTTCCAAACAGTAAACTGGCTGACAGATGGACTGAAGAGAATTACAACGATATCCTCAAGGCTCAAAGGAGGCAGCGTTATAGGCAGAAATGCAGTGGAAACTAGCCAAACAATTACTTAATGGTGGAACATTGGAGAGTCTATATTTTGAATGGCTGAAGGGAAAAGAAATTGCCCTTCCATACACTTTTCCTTATAATGAGGACACCGCAGAACAACAAAACAAACAAACTTACTAACAAAGAACATTCCCTTCAAAGTCAAACTATGTGATGGTAAATATTAAAATCTAAAATGGTTAGAGTAAGAAAAATACTTTTTCTTCAAATAATTCTGTTTTGCCATTTATTTTGCTACACCTTAACGCAAATGTACAAATTAGGAAATTAACTTATAATTTCCTTCTGTAATTCTTTTTATTCTTGGTCTTTTTCATAAGAAGGAAATAAAATTAAACAGAAGAGTCTGTTGTACTTTTCCAGGTCTGAAAGGCCGTGTTTCTGTCCCGGATCTCAGATACCTGCAGGATGACATGGAATGAGCAATTTTCTCTAAAGCTTTCCCAGTAGGAATTGTCTACATTTCACGTTGTTTGTGCAGAGACCCTAGTGTAAAGCACCTTTGCTTTGACCAACTTCTGGTCAGGATTCTAGTCAAGGGTTTACTCAAAGTAAATAATAACAAGTTGAAAAATCAAAAGACTGTATTATCACTACTTACAAAAATATTTACCAGTGTATGAAATTGTATTAAACTACTTCATTTTGATTGAATATAACAAAAAGTTATCAGTTGATCAATTCTAAATACTTATTTAAAGAAAACAAAGCAAATAAGGCCAAAAAAACCCAGCTGATTTTGGGAGCAAAGAAAACAGTCTTTCACACTGAGTGCTATATTTGATGAACTAAAAACAACTATAGAATAAGAATCACATCTGAAAATGTCACATAGGAAATATCATTTATTTCGGAGTTTTCAGTCAAACAATTGAAATAGGTAATGTAAGACAGGCAAGTAACATTTAAAATGAAGACAAGGGCCATATTCATCCCATCTAATTTTGGGCTTAGAAATAAAGTGCAGAGGTAAGAACTTAGATACCTAAGGATCTGTATAAAGGTAACAGAGAGAAATAGATCTCGCTGGATGGTGCTTCCATTCACCCCAAATTACTTTCTGAAAGTAATTGTCTCTTGTAAGTTATCTTGTAAGTTATCATGACTCAATTTTGAAGAGACAAAACTGGGACAACCAATATTATCTCTGTATAATGAAGAAAAAAAGTCTGGAGGAGGGATGTGTGCAGATCAATGACACAGACAAAGAGAAAATTCAAGAAAATGGTATTTATGTTGCACTGACTGAGATGGCAGTCTGAGCCTAACTTTCAATTGTGCAGATGGGTGGGATCTAACCATGAAGAGTGAGTTCCAGGAATGTGGCCCTATTGGTTCAAAAGAATTAACCTTTAAGCAATTAGTCTGAGTGTTCAAAGCTTTCAGAAGTTTTTTAGTCTTCCTTCAAAGTGCAAAGGGTGTCTCACACTTTAATTTATGTGGGAAATTTTGAAAATGTGGTAAAAATATGATCCCAAATAATGTAGAAAACATACTTAATGGATACTCTAGAATTTGTGTTTGTATTCTTTGCTGAAAAACAAAACTTGTGAGCATTTCAATCAAAATTTTATCTTCACCTATCTACATTCTCAGGGAACTGTTTTTCATAATTGTCACTAATAATAGTATTGGATCTGTCTTTCTATTCACTTCAGTTTACAGTGAATACAATTGCAATGTAAAGTACGTAACTAAGACACCTTGATTACTTTCCCTTGTTCTAGTTCTGACAAAGAATATAATATTTTATATACTGCTTTACTGTTATCTTCTCTCAGAGGTTCTCAAGAGAAAGTCTACCATCTTGGTTTAACTCAAGTATATTGTATTTCTTTTTTCTCTAACATGTATTCCAGTTCACTGTTCAAACATTACCCATAGTGGAAGAATCTTCATCTCCACTTCCTTTGTACTACCAGAACAGACTAAATACAGTGCAGCTGGGTAAAGGGTCTAGTGATTAATTTTTATAGTACCTTCCGTTAAAATACGATATATATTGCTATAGAAGTATGTAATAGATGATTTTACAAATTTGCAGCTCTCTTCATCAGTTTAATGACTGAGAAAGAGAGGTGAAATCTGATTCCAGTGAAATTCAATAGTATTTCATAGTGAAACAGCATTTTCCCAAAACAAAACAAAAAAAATATTTGGCGTTTAATCCACACCTGAAAGAACAGTTAACAGAGACTAAAAATTTCAGTGCATACTATCATGCCTTTTACAGTTCTCATTTTCCAGATTTTAGCTAGTTTCACTATAAAGACCATCCATAAGTTTGCAAAATGATGTCAGATCATATATTTCCAGTGAATTTGATCTAACAAATGCGATTTTAATTTGCAGTGAGTTCATCTTAATAATACATTCAATTTTGATTGCAATTTTACATTGATGTATTTTAAACATTTCCAACAAACATTGAGAATATGACCACTAACTTGTTATGTCAGTGTGACCAAACTTATACATCTCTCAATCCATCACAATTTTTTAAATTAGGAAGACTAAAGGTTTGAAAAATACTTATCATTTTGTATAAAGACGCAAAAGAACTCAATATTTCTCCCTGAAAGAAATCATATTTCAAATGTCACGGTTCATATGTCAAATATTTAATATTTCAAATGTTTCTGGTAGCTGATGAAAAAAGAGTTGTGTTGAGGTATGTGATTATATGATAAGTTCTGATAAATGCAGCAAGCATAAATCAAAGTAAAAATACAGTGTTTTGTTTGTTTTGATAGTATTGGGTTTATGTACAACGAAAATCTAGATGTCTTTTGGATGGCATTTCTGAGTATAAGAGACAGTGAACTAAATTCTGTTCTTTTCATGACTACAACTGTCACTGAAGTCAACAGGAATCCTGTTGTGTAAGGAAAGGGGATATTTGGCCCTTAGTGGCTGTGAACAAAGTATTGTGTGGCAGCAATGCTCAACAAGCATGGAAATGACAGCTGGAAGATGAATATAAGAATAGATTGGAAGTGACAGTTGGTCTAACTATATGTACAATCCTTTTTGCAGAAATAGCTAAAAGTAACATCTCAAATACTGTCTTTTTTTTTTTTTTTTTTTTTTTTTGCCATGAGCACCTATTTTTATAAATCTAGAAGAAATAAAGTAGCCTATAGGTTAAATGTTTCTGTGAAGAATAACAATGGAGTTACTTCCTGCAGGTGAATATGATACCAATTTACAGCATTAATAATAAAAATAACGGACCTTAATATAGTAATGTGTAGAATTTTGTGCACAGAGACTATCAAGAAGTAATGCTGACTAACACTATCATTTGTTTCTTACTGGCTGTGCGCTGACTCTTGTATTATTTTGGAGGGAGAAGAGGAAATACTAAAGATACATATACATAAATAACCCCAGAGAATCAAAATTTAATTACGTTTAATTTGTGTCATTTGAATCATTCTATCTGGATGTAGAAGTATGATACTTTAACATTGATGTTCCTGATATTTCCCGAGGGAAAGGCATTTTGAGCCCTTTAGACAGCTTTGGTATTTTATAATTCAGGTGTATGCATGCTAAAATTAGTTGAGTTGAATTTCATAGATAGATAATGTTCAAAGCTAATGTATATATATTTTTGTCCTATTTAAAGCCATTATACTGATGCTCAGATTAATTTTTACCTGAGACATTTTTTTGAAAAAGTAATGTGGCAGTTAGATAAAAAAGGACTCCATCTTTGGTAGACATCAAGTAGCTTAAAATATCTAGCACCACACATCTGTACCCAGGCACTGTGGGGCCCGATTTCCTTGTGGGAAGAGTAGATGTTAAAGAACTTCTTCCTATGTGGAGAAGTTTGACCTTTTTCCTTAAAGGGGAAGTCCTTAAAGTCCTTCCTAAGACTGTTCATAAAGCTTTCTAACACCTTGTATTTATATATTTGCATTATTCAAATAATACAATTCAAATTTATATTTTCCAAATTATATAAATTCAAATTTATACATTTTTGAGCATATTCACTTATTTTCTTTAATTATTATAAATACTGAGAGTCATATTTTCCCATTTGAGCCATTCAGAACTAACATAGGTACACACACAAAGTGACTAGAATTCAAACTTGGTTAGCAGCCATTGCCAATGCATGAAAAAAGAGGTGCAGAAAACAGAAATAGAAACAAAACCTAAAGCCAGATACTGAATTTCCAAAGTACCTTCAGGAAGTGCTCTCAATTGCAAAATAATTTCCTATTTTAATTTTGAATCTTGAGCCTTTTTGCTTTTTTTAATAAAAATTTAAGACTTCTGGTAACTGTTATTGCTTTAGCGCTTTCCTAAAATACCGTAATGTGTGTTCTTTAATAAAAGAGATCTGGAATAATATTCCACTAAGCAAATTTAATAAAGCTCCAGGGTGCATTCTGAAATCCTTCCTCCAATCTGCAAACAAATGCAAGCTGCTAATATAAAATACTAAAAACACAAACCTGGAATTACTATGGATTTGACTGGCTGTATCTGAGGACAGTATTTTACTTTAAAGGTTCTAATTCAATTTGTACAATAGAGACTTCCAAAATTATTTATTAGCTAGTAAAAGATCATTGTGTTTTTTAATATGTCAACTCTAAAAGTATATCTTTGTTTCATTGGCACAAGTTCCACAAATTCATAAAAATTGCAGTGTTTTTTAACTAATTCTAACAAAAAGTCATTAATTTTCTTGTCTTTGGTTTCTCATTTGCAAAACAGAGATAGTATTATCTACTAATTTAGAAGAGATACTGTGAAGATGAATAGCTTTTAAGAATAAGCAGTTGAGGACTGTAATCAAAAAGGATTTTAGGAAAATATATGATTCTCTGCACAGTGCAATATTTGCATGAAGTACAAAGATCAAGTAGGGACTTTGTGCTGACCAGTGCAAATAAAAAGCAATACTGAAAGATCAGCTCATGCCATAAGTGTTCTCCAGACTGATCTTGAACATAGGTGTTTGTACTTTTTAAGTTGATAAAGCTACTAAGTCTATGGAGAAATGAACATATGAACAGTGTTAGCAGGAATAGGTCTGAATGAGGAAAAAATTTAAAAATAAAGTATCACATGAACAACTAATTCCTATATCACAAGGAATAAGCACAAAAAAAAGCTGAATTGATACTGGATATTATCAATTAGACAAAAATCCAATGCATTCTAACTTTTAAATGATCTTTCACAGAGATGAATACAGAGGAAAAAGAAAACTGTGATCAAGAAACCCATATTGGTCCCTATGACAGATTTCAACTAAAAACATAATGCCAGAACCACTAAAACTTAATGCAGATGTCTACATCTGTTCTAGTCACTCAAGGACTCCTTTATTTTGTATAGAGAGAAATAAGCGTGTTTAGGGTACAGTTTATCCGAGCTGTTTTAGACATCTGCTTAGGATGAGATGAATCACATCCAAAAATTACTCTTTTCTCTCCATAGCTATAAAGGCAATCTATATGCTTAAATTTTGAGAGATAAATCCATCCATAGGAATCTTATACTGAGATTAGTAGTGTTATAAACATTTACCCTATAACAAGGATTAGTTCTCTAATCCCTGACTCAAAAAAGTGTTGTTTCCAGCTGCTAAATCTAAAGAGTAAGACTGAATGGCCTATAAAAGAGCTATGGTAAACAAGGATTCTTCTTAGGATTACGTCTAACAGAGGACAGTATTTTGCTGAATATTCTAATTATAATTAATATGTATGTTGGGTCAACCAACTTCGAGAAATACAGGAGAATAGGTTATCACTTCACTTACATTTACTAGGAGCAGTCTTTGTACTAAACAATTTTTAGTAGTAATACTTTGTCTTGCAGCTAATGCAAGTGTCATTAGTCCACACTGCGCAGTTATCTCTGGTTTCCAGTAACAAGCAGGAAAAAGAAGGAGAATTTTGGGTGGACAATTGAGTCAAACTGTGGTTGTTAGAAAAAAAGAGTGAGAACATGGTTATAGTACGGACTTTGGAAAGAGTAACAAGATTATAGTAAGATATTGCTATATCCAAATAGTTCAGTAGCAGATGTTAAGGAATTTCTAGTCCATTTCAGAAAAAGTCAGCCAAATAGTCTTGAAAGTGCTCTAAAGCAAAATGATTTGACTTTGCACTGAAATGGATTAGCAGTACTCAAAGGGTTTGTTCTGTTGATTTTGCTGTGGGAGTGGTAAACTCCAGATAAGGGGTGGTCATCAAAATATGTCTTAAATTATACCTGTCACATTCATTAGAAGATACGTATTTGCATTGCAAAATTCTGGCAAAGCGTATTTATTCTCCAGCTTTGATAGAAAGCTGAATGCAAGTTGCTACTTAGCGCTCCAGTAAAGAGTATATGTCATCCTGTGGCAAAACTCACAATGATTTGACTGTGTACTTAGCGCTATGTTAAATAGAGGTATTTTTTCATCAGTGCTCTGTGAGGTGTTTTCTGAGATAGCATATGGCATCCTGAATAAAACATAATATTTAAATAGTTCTTAACACAGTGTATGCAACATTTTATTGTTATTGCAAAATAAAGAACATCCTAACTAGGAGTCTAACTAGTCATAACTGCTAAGTACTTTCTGTGATGTGGCATACCTGAAAAATAAACCTTTTTAAAAACTCTGGTAGAGCAATTTCAACAGTCATGACTAAATCTGAATTGGAAATGAAACTGTAGGAGCTTCAAATTAGAAAAAAATGTAATTCTCATGAGAAGATAAAGTAGAAATTATTGAAATATGCTGTGTTAGTCTTTTTGTTTCCAAGCTTTTGTTCAAGTTATCATTTTTGGTAATGCTTCATTACCTTGAATAAGCACTTGTAAAGCTATCAGAATAAAATTCATGATACATTAGCTGTCTGTCCCACCCCTTCTATTTCTATGAATTTGTAAGGTTTGTTCAATGGGTCAAAAGAGCAAATTATCTATACTAGTAAATAACATATATTTTATTTGGTGAAATAGTAGGTATTAAACTTGTTTCAACTGTATATATATTTTTATATATTTATAGGAATATATATGTATACCAGGGGATTAGAGACTGCTGTGATGTGAGGGTCCAGAAGACTGATAAATCAAACCAATTTTAAATGTATAGGACAAAAATTTAGTAAGTAAGTTTACTGAATTTGTTCATTAACAACATACTTTATGCTAATGGTTAGTTCTTACACAATATTAATCATTTTCAGTACATATGCAAAACTTTTAGTCTTCAGCACTTTTATCTTAAATAAGCTGTGAGTATGCAATACCATGGAGCTGATGCTGTTCAGTTAGTGTTGATGTCTGCCATCCTTGTTGGTTATTAGTCGCTGAGGTGATCAATCTTGAGAGCTTGTCAAGGAGAGAAGTCAGACCAAAGTGAGCTTGTCATCTAGCCTTGATTTTCCTTGTTTATGCGTGAGGTTTCCGTGCTGTTGCCCCCCTCACAAAGGGGCGGCATGTGTGTGCATGTGTGCGTGTGTGTGTCTCACACACGCTCCTGATATCTGCTCCTGATATTGCTTGTCTTGTTTTTGATTTTGCCAGTCATCTCCCTTACGTATTTGGCAGGATGCCTTGCCTATTTGAAATCACTTGTGCTTATCTTGTCCTTTGACAACCTTTTGGTACTTGGATGTTTCCTACGTGCAACTACATGGCTATCTTTGCCCTTTTGGTGGTCACACTGATCATGTGCTTAAGCAAAATGTTCATACATTGCATCTGGCTATGCCGTGAGAGTATTATAGAGCACTTGTATATTATTGTTGTTTACACTGTTTTACTGTGCTTATGTTCAGATTCAAGGCAAGATAAGACTTATTATGTCTTGATTAATATCTTTATAATTTATAGGTGTCACAGGCCTCTTTTGGCTACAAATGTTCTTCTTGAAAGCATAAATAATAATAACAGAGCCCCCACAGACTGAAACAGGATCGAATTTACTTTTTAGCTCCAAAATTATGTCACACTACTATGATTAGTTTGGGACTGCTATTAGCCTATCATATATCTTACGTGTTTGATTCATGAGCTCATTAAGTTCAGTCAGTCTTTTAAGCACGTGTTTAACAGTAAGCACACTGTACAAGCTGGTGGGGCTTGCTACAGCATTAAACATTTGCTCAGGTGCTTTGATGAGAAGAGTTTTGAGACCGTGGCCACACTGTACAACTGTGTACAATGAAGAGGTCTTTGAACTTTTTTGATCTAGCAAGCCCCAAATAAGAAGCGGCAAAGACTCACATGTGTGACTTTTTTTGGCTGAGAAAGAAAGATCTGTAGCCAGTGTGAAAACTGACACCAACGGTTACACTGCGTTTGAGAACCGCACTTGTGTCTCTGCATGGACTTTAAATGGTTATATTTACCAGCTGGTGTCTCAGAGCCGAGCATATTATTTCTCTTGAAATAATTGTATCTGCTTTATGTTGTTTCGGGTGCCAAAAGTAAACCTGAAGCAAGTTTCACAAGATATGTAATGCTGCTTCTCAGCATAATAAAATTGTTGGTTCTACTAGGATAACACACCTTCACCTGGCCAGCTGGAGCAAGAATAGCTTTGACAAGCAAGTGAGGTAAAATAGAATGGCGCACTGGACATCTTTAAATTCTAACTGAATTAACTGAATTTTGATCTTTGAGCTTGTCCATTTTGGCTGTTAATTACAAGCATAGTATAGGTTAGTTCTAATACCGTGGACAATAAAAGGAGAAAAGGAACAAGTGTAAAAAATACAAGGACAAACGACAGACCACTGTTTTAGGCTCTTGTATAACATGGGTTTAGAGCCACAGAGGGTGATAGCTGTTTAAGTCTAACTTATCTTTCCAGTAATCCATTTCCTTTTGAAACACAGTCATGACTGCAGTAACATTATGATGTCAATATACGATGAAAAGTCCATGAATTGCATACTAAGCATTTATAGACTATTTTTAAATCTACTTGAAAGAAGTACAGACTCGTCCATGTTAATCTTCTACTCGTTCATTGCATAGATTTGTAACAATCATTAAAGACAGGAGAGCTAATAAAGTATAAGACTCCCACAGTAAATGTATCTGAAATGTACGAGAATAGTCATTGTTGCCTATTTCATCTTTCTGATTCTGTAAAAATAATTCAGGTCTTGCAAATAATTAAAATAAACAATGAAAAGAGCATCCTGATTTGTTTATGCATTAATTTAATAATTTAATAAAGCTGTGTATTTAGTCAGTTGAAAGACTAGTCACTTAGATAATATTGTTATTGCATAATGCTACAATGGTGCATATCTTTTCATATATAATTCTTGCCTGGGCTACGGACCTAAATATAATGACAAATGTTAGCATTTTCTATCAAATTCTGATTTATAAAAAAGCACATTTATCACAATATACATGATGACATTTTCCTACCATTTGACTCCTACAGTGTCATCAGCAGAAACTTGAGGAACTTGATAAAAAATTCTCCTTTCTTCACTGGTTTTATTACCAGTAGAGAATAAATTGAGAAACCTATGGTAAAGGCGGTGCTGATATGTTTTTGCAGACAGTTATATTTTGCTATCCAATTATATCAGTTCTGGCTTTGGATGATTCAGTTGCTCAGACTTGAAGTCTTGATAAAGTTCTAAGAGAGCCAGAGAAACTGATCAAATATCTGCAAGGACAGAATCTGAAAGTCATGGTAGAGTATAGGTAATAGAAAGTAGAAACTATTTCCAGGTCATAAATGTCTCCAAGTAACTGAAAGTTGACAGGAATATGAATGAAAGCAAGTTTGAGTAACACTGTTACTGGCATTGAAAAACACTACGTTAGCTCTATATTGTGTTTGAATAACAAACGTTTTGTTGAGTATGTGAATACATACTGAATTACAAAGATATATATGTCCACATTTGGTGAATCATCTGTGATGGTGAGGAAGAGCAACAGGAATGAAGAGAAGAGAGAGGTAATGGGAAGAGAGGAGAAGAGTAAAATATACTGGTTTAGAAAAAGAAGAAAAAGAGAAGAAGAAAAAATGGAAAGCAGAAATGATTAGGAAGTTGTAGCCTGGGTTATTCAGAGCTATACCCTTAACTGTACCTTATTATTGTGATAGCTATGGATACAGGAAGTCTGGAAAGGATCTGCAAATGATTGTAATTTTATTATACTAAAATAGCTGCTTACTGCATCATCTATCTTAGTTACCTCATGCCCAGAGTAATTACTGAACCCACACATCTAATAACTAATCAACAGTGAGAAAAGGATACTTAGAATAAAAACTAGAGATATTATTTTGATTGCATCACACATGTCTTCTGACTGTAAGAAGAAGAGGTTATTGCTGAAGATACAGACTTAGGTTCATGTGGATTCAAGTCTTCAGCCCCATGGAGTACCTTTGGCCTTGGAATGAATATTTTTACTCTTAAATTCATATGATTTAAAATTCAAGGGGTGCAATTTCAGTAGGACATGAAATACGTATAACTGGAGAATACTCAGCAGCTATGGAACTGCATAAATTGTATCCAACATTTTATAAGACAGTATATTTAAAAGGGATCGAAGCATCAGAAACAGCAACACCATGCATGAGCTAAGAAAACATACTCTTACTTTGGGGACAAGCTGTGGATGAACTTGGTAAAGAAAGAAAGAAATAAAAAAGGAGTATAAAGTTTACTTACAGTGGTAAATTTTCTAAATTGCGCTACATGCACAGTCGTATACAACGTATTGCGTAGATGTTAATCTTCAGTGGAGAAAAGGGATCTTGCACTATTAGCTCTTTAGGGGTCTGGCTTTGGGTCTTCTAGAACTGTGCTGCTTAAATAGTTGTGGAAAGAATCTTAAAACCCTCTAATCAGGGGGATTTTTTTACATAGGGATGCTCACATGGGGAATTGAACCTCAAACAGGATGGTTGGCCACTGTTTGCGAGATAAGAAGACTCTCCATTGCAGCGGTCATTGCAACAGCAACTCCAGCTGGACCAGGAGAGACTTCCTGGAGTACAGTCTGCTGAATTCTTATACCCAGCTTGTCTGTGGTCCTGCGTGACTACTCCAGCACATGCATGATCCATTACTATGGATCATCTTAAAACTACATACAAAACATCTATTTTAACTATGCACAAAAGACTGACCCATGTGACCATTTCTGCCTCTGCAGCCGCAGTTTTTATTTACTGTTTTCAAGTGTCTTATCTATATTCAATTTGGTGAATTCTGAAGGAGGAACAATGTGTGGGTCTCTGGAACAACACAGTTCTCCACCCAGGATGCTAATCAACACATCGATGCATAGCTGTCTGGAGAAATGTTTGGGACTGTCCAAAATTCAGTTCACCCGGGAGAGCTCCTGCTTCAGTTAGTCAAATGCTTCGTTGTGATGGTTGCTATGAGTTCAGATAATCATCTAGTTTGAAGTTGGTTCGTTATATCAAACTGGTCAATTATTTCTTCTATTGACATAACTGGCTGTGGAGTTTCTGAACCACTAAGGAAATTACTGACTTAAGCACTGACCTGAAACCCAGCCACACCACAATTACAACTGTATTATGAACTGGAATTTCATTCTAATATCACATTCATAGCCTAAATTCCATAGCTCTTGCCATAGCTGTTACCAATCTGAATTTGAGCAGTGGATGTCCTGTAAATTCTTCAGGAAAAGGTTTCAGGGTTGATGTATATCCACTCTGTTACATTGTCTTCTTCCAAAAGGGAACACAGCATATATATATTTGAAGTTAATATAAATGTGAATACATTCTATATGTTAATAATTTATTGATAGTCTAGATAATACTTTGATCATTAACAGTGAAATTATTAGTCCATCTTCAATAATATCTATCAGTCCAGATTAATACAGAAAAGCCTTATACATAATTATACACTTAAAATTTTCAAAAACTTCCTAGAATTGACTCTAATTTTATGTTCATCCTTTCACTGTTCCTCTGGGTACCAAGCCTGATTTTTCAGTCTGCCTAAGGAGGAAGGGGTGGGGGTGGTCAAGAAGAGCTATCTGCTTCCTGAGGCCTTCTCTTGGTCCTTGTGGGACTTTCTTCCTCCTCTGTCTTGGGTCCACTTGGGTTTATTTTTATATATTTCCCTACCCTAGTCTGCTTCTCTCTTGGGGAAGCTGCCAGCTGCAGTGTGGCAGCTGCCCTTTCCCCACCCCATGCACACAAAGGGTATTGTTTGCCAGGCAGGGACTGCCGGGGGTGTCACCCCCTCCCCAGAGGGGCCCGGAGCTGGAGCTGGAGCTGGGGCTGGAGCTGGAGCTGGAGCTGGGGCTGGGGCTGGGGCTGGAGCTGGGGCTGGGGCTGGAGCTGGGGCTGGAGGTGGAGCTGGAGCAGGGCAGGCAGCAGGCCCTGGGCCCTGGTGCAGGTGCTCAGCCCATCGCAGCCCAGCTCAGGCCATAGCAAGCTCAGGCGAATCCTGAGCTGCTTCACTGTCAGGTCAACGCAGAGCCAATGGCTCTCTACTAGTAATGGCAAAATCATATTTACTGGGCTATAGTTTGATGTAAATTGGTTGAGAAAACTATCAGGCTAACACATAGAGATAACACATACAGAGAACATAAAAGGACTGCAGAAACACAGACAGAAATTTTTGGCAAGAGTTTGAGGTAATGCATTTTAGGCTAGACAAACACTCTGGTATAGCACAGTTCAGTTACTTTTAGAAGGAATGAAACCAAGATTACATCTGGGACAACTCTGAGTAACTCTTATTCTACACTTAGGTGTTGACATAATAATTACTCATGTGAAGTAATAATACTCGCCAGCATAATTTTGTAAATTCCACAGGATAGCTTTCCTCACGTTTTATTGACTTCTGCGTAATATACTAATTACAAAATGATCTTTTCCACTTCATTAGAAAGTAAGCTTCCTTAGCATTGTCTGTGGCCCTTACAAAGATGTCTGTAGTAATTCCTCACATAAAAAACAAATAAATGAAGAACAGCCAAGAGTTAAAGCATTTAAATTCCAATATTATATTTGTAGGCTGTGGCCTAGTAGTCTGCTATCTTCTTAATTTCCTAATGCCATTCTTTTCAAGTTTCATACTTTCTACTCCTCACATATTCTCGCACTTTCTACACCTGTAAGGATATGTCATATATTTTGAAAAAGTTTTTAAACCCAATGAAAACGCTCTTTGATGTTTCTAAAGCTCTGCTTAGAGCATCCTAACAAGATATATGCAATATTCTTCTGGAATTCAAGTTTTGTTTGACTAATAACAAAACAAATCTTCATTTTTTTTTTAATTTCCTGAACGAAGAATTAATCAGTCTATTGACTTTTGAGCACAATGATAGTTATGCTTCATATCTGATTTTTTGTAGACTGTACGTAACAGCCGTGTCATAAGTCTTTCTAATAACTTTGCAGGATAAATTTTGCTGACAAAGAAGAGCCTAAACTATAACAACAAGAGTAAAGCCTAACCTTTATCTCCTTCTAAAAATAGAATTACTTTTTAACCGAAAGCTAGGAAGTATCCAGAAACCTCTGTCATATGTTAGCAGTCCTACTGACTTTGATGGGACTGTTAACATGGCCAGGGATTATAAAGGGCTATTCAGTAGTTTTGGAGCAACATTTGCTCACAGCCCTAGAAGCAAGCATCCTGTAGCATGATTCTTGACAGGGGCAGAACACGCCTCTGCTGGGACATTTTGGGGATTTTGCTCTGATAGATTGTACAAACCTGAGAAGGCTTCAATGTATCCAACAGCAGCTGAGGGTCCTGCATGGACTCCTTGCATCGTGCATTTTTATGTTCCCACATTCCAAATAGCTCTATTGCTACATGGCAGTGTGCTCACTGACTGGAGGCTTGTTGCTGGCTGAAGCACCTAGAGCAGACGTCCTTCACAGGTGGGATGGGATATAAGTTGATGCTAATTTCAGTCCTTTGAAATTTTTTCAAGAGCGAGTGAGTAAGTGGTGAGGGATATGATATGTTAAAAATTATTTCAGTTGCATATGTGAATTACCAAAATAACAACATTTGTGCAAAATATGCCACCTCATTTTTTTAATTTCTAGTAAGAAAATAGACCTGTAAGAGCAACAGTAAAAATGATGCCAACACTTTCCTCTTTCCCTGCCATTCCCTCTCTTTTAAATCAGCACCATTCTCCATCACCCTAACCTACCCTTTTCCTCCTCCTAATATATTCACACCCACTACAGTTATTGTTGCCTGCTTAGGGTTTCTGTGCTGTTATCAATAAGTATAAAAATGAAAGGGAGAAGACTTTACATTTTGAATTTCATGAAAGGCAAGAAAGAAGGTGTGTGTGAGGGGAGAGTATATTTTTTGCTTCAAGGCCCCAGACAGCTTTCAGAGGTCTTGTATACGAACCTTGTCAGCCACTGTCAAAGTCAAAGCACGGGGTTCTGGGGGAGATTTGAATCTCAGAGTTTGCCTGCCATTTGCCTGAAGCTATTTGCTTCATCAGAAAGATGTCAGGCAGCCTAAGAAAAAATGTTTATAGAAGAGGTAGTCTATAAAAAAGAAATTGAAAAAAATACTTTTGAAAGTGAGCATTCAGCAATCCTTCTTAGCAGCAGAGTATGATGAATGGACAAGAATCAGGCATGTACAGTATATGCTGCAATCTGCAGACAGCCTCAAAGGAAGAAATTATGCCTGCCTTCACGTTCTTAAAACATATGCACATACTTCATTATGTTCAAATTGGAAAAATTCCAGGATTCAGTGTTTCTCTGATTTTTACTCTCCTCCTCTCATCTCCTTTTTCTCTTCAGCTGCTCATTTAGAGGTAATTGTAAAAAGAATCTATCTCAGATACTAGATAAAATTCTGTGGGAAAACACAAGAGAAAAATATTTCCTTAAACATTTATTCCTGGTAGATGTTTACAGAAAAGTGGAGATTCCACATTTAGTACTCCATATCAGGAGGAAATGGCTAGAGTTAACTGAAAACAGCTGAACTGAAAATTGGCTGAACTTCTGGGCTCAAAGGGTTGTGAACAGCAGTATGAAATCCAATTGGAGGCCAGTAGTGTCCCTCAGGGGTCAATAGTAGGGTCAGTACTATTTACCAACTTCATTAAGGACCGAGATGATGGGATGGAGTCCTCCCTCAGCAAGTCTGCAGACAATATAAAACTGGGAGGTTGATACACCAGATGGCTGCACTGCCATTCAAATAGCCTTCGATAGGTTGGAGAAATGGGCAGAGAGGAACCTCATGAAGTTCAACATAGGGAAACACCACGTCCTACCCCTGGGGAGAAATAACCCCAGGCAGCAGCACATGCTGGGGACAACTGGCTGGAAAGCCTGTTGGCAGAAAAGGGCCTGGGCATCCTGGTAGACACTAAGTTGACCATGAGCCAGCACTGTGCTCCTGGGGCAAAGAAGGTCAACAGTAGCCTGGGGTGCATTAGGCAGAGCGTGGCCAGCAGGTCAAGGGAGGTGATTCTTCCCCTCTACTCAGGCCTGGTGAGGCCACATCTGGAGTGCTGGGTCCAGTGCTGGGCTCCCCAGTACAAGACAGACATGAACATGCTGGACTGAGCCCAGTGAAGGGCCATGAAGATGATAAAGCGACTGGAGCATCTCTCATAGAGGAGAGGCTGAGGGAGCTGGGATTGTTTATCCTGGAGCAGAGCAGCCTCAGGGTGGGGCCTGCACTGATAAATATTATCAGGGTTTATGAATACCTGACGGGAGCATGAAAGAAGATGGAGCCAGATTCTTCTCAGTGGTATGCAGTGACAGGACAAGAATCAATGGGCACTAACTGAAATAGAAGAAATTCCATTTTAACATAAGAAAATACTTTTTTACTGTGGAGGTAGTCAAACACTGCAACAGGTTGCCCAGAGAGGCTGTGAGATGTTCAGAGCTCAGCTAGACACAGTCCTGGGCAACCTGTTCTAGGTGACCCTGTGTTACAGTTTGAGATGTTAAGGTTTTTGAATCCTGTTTAGAAACATATGGGTGACCTTTACGTAACTCCGGTTAAGCCAGCCAGGCTTCCCACCACACTGATTCAAAATCATTGGTGCAAAACCGTCATGTGCTGGTGACAGTCACCACTGCTAAGTACGAGAAGGTTCCAGAATATTTAAATGAAGGATCCAGATTAGACCAATTGGAGCCAGGATTTAAATCCGAACCAAACACAGATATGGTTTATGCCTGCGTACACAAGGGGTCTTGGGCATAAAAGCGGCAGAGTTTAGCGCTTCAGTGGTTCAGCAGTAGAAGAAGAGCTGAAATCACAAAGACGGAGGAAAAATCAACGCGCCAGGAAGCGGGGAAGCTGAGTGGCCTTTCTTAAGGCTAAAAGAAGCCCAGTAGCCTTGATCGAGGCTCTCCCTCTCGCCGAAGACCCTGCCAGATCGTCCGATGCCAAAGTGGCTGGCCACCGCCAAAGCGGACCTGCTCTGCCCCTAGGCTTGGGATGCCAGGTCCTAGCACAACTGGGATCCTGTCAGTCATCATTCCATGTGGCGTCTAGCTCGCGGACATGTGAGTTACATTTGGTTTACACTGGGAGCTGGCACACCCCTCCGAGGTGGCCTGGCGTACAGTGCCACTACGCCCATTAGCATAACTTGGTGAGGTCGGGGGATATGTTCTTCTGGGTAGCCAGTAAGGGTATTCCAACCCCCTCACCCTTCGTTTGTGTGCGAAGCGTCGACGTCATTATTCTGTGACAGCTATACCAATATTGGGTTACATCACTTAATTAATCCATGTACCCAAAAAAGCTTCCTGTGAATATCTGTAAATAAGTTCTGGTGTTATACTACATTTGTTATTAATTATTGTCAATTAGTTGCCAGTGTCAAGGGCATTACTGTAAAACCATTCGTATAAGCGGAGAACCTTTACCGCGACCCAAATGAACTGAGTTCATAGTTCAAGCGTTCAATTTGAATAAATCAATTAAATCAAAGATGCCTTTTAACTGGTGTGTCCGCCATCCTCATGCGAACTGTGACACCTTGCTTTGACAAGAGGAGCTGGACTAGATGTCTCCAGAGGTCACTTCCTACTTCAGTAATTCTGTGGTTCTGTGGTTCTCTGGAAAACACTGCTCTTTCTCTAGCCTCATTCTCCTGAGGGTGAGCAGGATCAGGTATTACATGTCAGAGAATGGTCATTAATGTGCAATGAGATTAGTATATTAGAATGATACACTTTAGGTAGTTTGTCCTGATAAAGAAAATGGCCTAATCTAGCCAAAGGGATATATTCTATTTGATTTAATATTATAGTTTGTGGTAGCTTCCATGTTTTTTGCATGCAGTGAAAGCATAGATATGAAAGAACAATGCCTTCCAATTAGAAATTCTTCACCCTAAACTTTCTCCGATATGAGGAAAGAATAAACAGCATGTGACGTAATCTTGTGGAAGTTGGAATCTAACATAAATAATAGCTTAGAGAATAATATTCCTTACTTACAAAGAAAATATATTTGGGGGGATTAGTAGGGAGGGAAATTATGACATACACATTGTAAGCATATTTTCCTCTCGGTCTGTCACAGCCATGAAAGCTACGGGTATGCATCAAATGTATTATAACTTATATAATGGTGAATACTCCTATGCCTGGAACTTTTAAACCTGTCAAGTTTGAGATGAACTTTTCTACCTGAGTGCATCTGCTAAATATATATGATTATTCTCCAGTGAATGTGATCCACAGTGCAATAAATGGTATACTCACATGTTGAGAATACTCTCCAGCTAGCAGTTCTCTTATCAAGGAGGCACTGTCACAGACAAGTCATATACCACCAACAGAGCAAGGATGAAATATATATTGTTGATTTCCTTCTATACAGCCAGATCTGTAATAATTTGACAGGCACAGAAGCTGTGCTGACTGTAAAGAGCAGTTTTCTAGTAATGCTTACAAACAATAGCAATGCAGAGAATGTTTGTTGAAAGACTCTTTGTAGTCATGCTGATGTTTAAGTGGTCAGACCCCTAGGCTAAAAAAATTAAGATTAATTTAAGAATTTTAAAAAACTCTTTAAAAAATTATCTTAAATCAAATTAAGATCCACTAAAACTCTATAACATCGCCAAAATATTTCCTTGTATTTCAGTAAGATTTAAATTAAACATTGCATATCTTTTTTCATTTTGATTTCTTTGTTTGTTTGTTTAACTTAAAATATAGTTCATCAAAGACTGTGACAAAGACATTTAGTGTGGAATATAGTTGTAAAGGACTGGTATAATTAATCTTTGGAGATTAATCTGATTAATCTGAGGAATTTTCCAGTTTTAGCCAGGGAAGAAAAAAAAAACAGTCAAATAGAAATACTCTAGAATCTATCCACAACCAAACTTATCAGAACTTTAAAATGATTTTGATAGAAAAATAAAAAAAAATTGTTATTGAGATAATGTGAGATAATATTCCAATCGAAAAATCTTGTAGTATGTACAGGAATCATGGAATCGTCTAACTTTTCTCTTATTCTAATTTACAATATTAATGATTGCCATGAAAAAATAGTAAGAGCTACAATTAATATTGAACATATTCTCACTTACATTCCTGGTAACATAGTCTCTCTGATACTGAACATTTCTCTTGAATCAAGAAAGTTAAAAATGATAGAATTGTAGTCATCATACAATATTTTCCATAAATTATTCTCTATTTTTACATATCTCATATCTTTTCTAAATTTTTCCATTCCCTTTTATTAAGCACTAGCATTTTCCTTCTTCCTATTACAACTGTGTAGCTCTGTAACAGGCCATAAGCTTTGTACTGAATTTACAAAGCCTCTGGACTGAAGCTTGTCCGGTAGCTCTGTCAGAACTTTTCTTGTCCTGCCTCCAGCTTTGTTTTACTTAGTTTAGCTGGGACAGCAACTTCTCTTACTGACCTGGTGTCTATGGCTAATTTGTTGTATGGTACAACCATCCATGTTAGCAAACATACAAAAATGACCGCAAGTGGATTGTAGAGCAATCCACCAACACCAGGATGAAACCACTGACCTAAGGATCCAGAGAAGCAGGGGAAGGATGTTATTATGAACATCAGGACAATGGGGAGAAAGTGAGAAATGTGCATGAAACAATTTTAACTGCATTATCATTCTTTCTTTTTCTGTAGTTGTTAGATCTGGACTAGTAAGGATAACCTTAATTTTAAGATTTCAGTTATACTAACAGTAAATTCTTGGCTTTATTTATACATACACACACACACACACACAAATACCTACATATATAAACACACAAATATATGTAGAAGATGTGTTTCCTCTTTACCCATAAACAAGTCTTTGAGAATAACACTATGGATAGTCTTTTAATATCTACTACTAGAATTGTGACCACAAGCAATTTGGCATTCATTACAGGATGCTTGTATATAGTTTCCCTAATCTGTTTAAGTCTAAACTATTTAAGGATTTCTCAACATATCTGATCACCAGATGGATGAAAAGAAGGATATGAAAAAATAAAAAAGGGAAAGCTATACAGAGAGAAAAGTATTGGTTAAGTAAGAATAATGAATACAAATTGCATTTTAAACTACAAGCCATATATGGATACATGAAATCCTTGAAACTCAGGTGAGTTTGATCTGTACACTTCTCATATTTTCAGATCAGATTGTTATCTGATAGAATTAGCACGCCTGAATCACTAAAGCAAACATGAAGATTTTTAGGTTCTATTGATCATTGACAGAAAAAATGCATTGCTTTTCTTTTGCACTATTTTACTGTTATGCCAAATAGCATCTTCATACGGTCTTTCTGTGCTGCAGACACACTAGGATTCAGATCACTAGATGAATAAAAGCAGGCACTCACAAACACGTACAATGATATCTTTATATTTCTTCTAAGTGCTTCCATTGACAACAGCAATAGAGCACTAGGACATATATTTTCTAACAGTGACATTCATAATAGGTCTGCACTATAGAGTCAATGTGGTGTTGCAAGACAAGTATCAGCAATGGTTCTTTAATGCCAGTGACTTTTCCCTGAAAGGTCAAATCCATCAATATAAACTTAATGAAAAAAATATATTTCTCCCTCATATATTGCTATACCCGTCAAAGTAATGTCACCTTTTCAGTCCTTTATATAAACTGTTGTTCAGTAACAGTGATAAAAAAATACTTGTTTTAAAGGCAAAAAACTAACCTTACATAGAAAACGTATTAATTGTCTTTTATGGTTCCTGTTTGAAAGCCATTACATGTCTGTCTAATAGAAACGGTAAATGTTGAACTGTATTTGATATTTAAAAGGTAAAATACTAAAACATTTAGTACTGCAAGATGGAATGCAACTTTCAACTAATGTACTCAGTAAATTTAATTTGGTCTTAATGTTTATACATGTTATTCCAAGTATTGATTATGTGCTATTACCTTAAACCACGTCTCACAGATATTCTATTTCGGAATACACACACAAGGTCATTTTCCTAACATTTAAGTCTAATAAATGCAACATCAGCTCTAATTTTTTGAATTTTCCCCTAATTGCAAACGTTATTAGCTTTTAGCATGAATAGTTCCTACATGATGTGATGAACTAATGCTAAAATAAAACTGTTGAATTTTTTCTCTGTAATTGGGATAGTAAATTTTTAAATACTATCTAATTTTAAAACATCTGTGGAAAGGGGTTTTACAAGAGAATTTCTTCCTTCAGGGTGGAACTAGACATAGCACAAAATATTGCTTCTCATAAAGTGATAGTTCTAATAATTTATTTATGGAAGGAATCAAAGCTGCAGTTGGACTACAGTGAATTACTAGCACTGTTGGATCTTGCCTCAGTGAAGCAGAGACATAATTCTTCTATGTGTTTCAATAGTTGTGTTCCTTTGGATGAACAGGAAGGTTTTTTCAAAGACTGCAAAATTACTTGGACATTTGTGGTATGGCTGTGGGAAGTTTCTTCTCCCAGTCTAGTTTGTTATATGGGTCTTTCAGTCTAAACTATAACATTCATAATGTGCTTTATTTAAGCTGGTTTGCAATGGCCTTAGCAGACAGCAGGCAGACAGTCATTTCCAAACCTCAGGAGAAATCTCTTTGTGCCCCAAAGTCATGACAAAGATCTAACTGCAGAGGCGCTGATATCTTCTCCGATATATGTATTTTAAGCCATTCCACTGTATTGGAATCATCCTAAAGTCATGCTAGTGCAGTTTCAAATCATTTGGGGTGCAATGTGGCTAAAGAAAAAAGAAAAAATTTGGAGCATTTTATACAATTACAAAACAATGCTAACTTTCATTGACATTAATTGTTCATTGCTTTTCATGATACTTTATCATGCTTTTCTCACCTGCCCGTGATAATCTATGGTTATTGCAGAATAAAATCAAATCACTGAAGTGTTTGACTATTCATTATGCTACACTGTTGAAAGCAACTTTTGCGTATAATAAATAACACAAATGAAACCACTGATGAAGCAGATCATTTAAGTGACACAGTGTAACTACAGTTAGTAGTGTAACTGTTACTTAAAACTACTTTCAGCAGTTCCAAGTGACTTCAAACAAACATGAAACCCACAAATATATTGTTAGGCTGTCCTTTGAAAAACACTGGAAAACATCAATCTTATGATGCGTATTTGCTTTGCAAAAGCAGATTCTAGATGCTGCCCTTTTCAGCTGCAGTCCTGTTGGCCAGCTCACAGCTGTCGACGCCTCCAAGCACCAGGTCCTTTCAGCTGCTTTCCTCACCGGTGGCTCAAGCAGGTTCCAGCGCTTGGCCGGAACTACTACACTTGGAGCACATCTTATTATCTTCTGTTCTCAGAGTTGAAAATTCCTCTTTTGCACCGTGAACATGCATACTTAAAAAATGTGATGTAAGGATGCTTTAGACATTAAGGACTCTTCATAATACCTAGAATTTTTTCTGCCAGGAATGTATATATAGCTCTTTAACTCTTTCCTAAAATTATTAGCTTTATCTTCAAAGGCAGAAGTTTTCCTCTGGGCCAGAGTTCAGCTCAGTACTTTTACAGACCCTTTTTCTTCTTCATTATGTTACTCTAGTATTGTGTTATTACTGGTAAAAAAGCAGATTGTGTTACTGATGGAGTGTTTCAAATAAACCCTGTACTGGAGATAGGCATATGACTTAGAAATTAACATGAGGCCTATCATGCAGCAAAGCGGTACTATGGTACTTATTAACAGCAAGTTTCTTTGTACCAGCCTAATTTTAATTCCTTGACAGTGTTTGGAAAAGGCAGCAAAGCTGCAACTCAGTAGGCAATATGTCCAATGATGTGGAGTAAATGCATTCCTAAAACTATGCGCTTTATTGTTGGATTTAATGGATAATTGATTGAAGCACCATATTTTGACAAACTCTCATGTGATGGTGTATTTAAAGCAAAGATCTGCCAGCTGCTACAGAACATTTACTTTAGGGCCAACACAAAGCAGCTTATTTTAACATTCATAACTATAGCTGCTTGAATGGCAGAGAAAAATTATCCAGGTACTCAGGACTCTTTTTGAAGATCACACAGGAACAGAGGTACTAACATCAGGTGCAGTAAAATGCCAGCCACATGACCTGCTTCATCCTTCTATGGAGGAGGAGCATCACTCTCTCCATTTCTGGCACTGCAAGAAGCAGCATGCCCCTAACCTTATGTCCTCCCCCCACAGCCAGAGCAATGCACCTGCAGTTCCCACGTGATAAAAGCAGCTGGCTGAACAGGGGTATTCTGAGGGCTGGACTGGCAATCAAGCTGCTAATTGGATTCAGCTGGAGAAGGAACTAAATATGGCTCTGTAAGTCAAGAGGTCAAAAAAATCGTGGTTGTGACCTCAAGAAAGTTATCCTTTCCAAGTTTCAGGTTTTCCAATTACTTCCACGGTCATCAATTTCTGTACATTTAATACAACAGCAAAGGATGATAATATTTCAGTGGGACATTCAGAGTTTTAAATAATTAATGCTATCAAACTTTTGAACTCATCAAGGAGAAAAAAAGGTCGATCAATCAGAAAGGCATAGGATGACATTCCCAGAGATTACGATGCCTGTTTTTTTCCCTCAGAGAGAGGCTACCGTACAGCAACTGGTTATTGGAAAAATATATTATTTTTAGAGGTTCCCACTGGAAATACTTTTTTCCATGTTTTAAAAGTACAGCTAAAAGTTTTACGATTGTATAATTACAAATTTTTCACACACCAACAATGTTACCTTGACATGAGTACTAACAAAAAGGATAGTTGCTCTATATACATGTTCATCTGCATTTTCATAGCTGATATGTGCTGCAGTTTATTATAATAATGTGTTATACACAAATTCCATGTAAGTAACAAAAGGAAAAAATAAACGGAAGGGTAAAACAGTAAATTCAGTTTTGATAATTGGCTTATCGTTGTAATCTTGGAAAAAATACCTTCTCACCCTTTGTGTATAACAGAGTTTTCTGTTCCTGGCACGGTACTTCCTAAGTGTAGTCACTCAGATGGTAACTAATGCATAAACCTTTGTGATTTCATATATTATTTAAATGTAATTTTTCAAGGAAAATATTTGTGTCAGTTGTGCTGCTCTTCCTGTATTAAGAGTGTAAATAAGAAAGATTCTGAACAGAGCTGACTGGAAGATCCTATCTGCTTACCACAGGATTTATTTTAAATATTTTTTCAGAGACTCAAGGGTAAAACAACAGAAAAATCTGAACAGAAAGTTAGCAGATGGAAATGTAAGAGAAAACTCACGTCATTTTTGAAAATTTAAATGTTGATATCATTTTGATAGCTTTTTAAAAAATCTCTCTCCTGATCTTCAGTCACAAAAGGAAAAAAAAAAAAAAGGATGAAGAAGAATAAGAATAAAGTAAAGGAAAAGGGGGAAAATCTGGAAAAGTTATTGTCTTCTTATTTTTTTTTTGTTTGCCTTTTTTAATATTTGAAATAAAAGACAGTTTTAAATGATTCTTTATATCACTGTGAATATTTGTTTTGTACATTTTATTAATCTAGCAGAATTTCTCAGCGCCTTGAAAGCAGTACTTAACATATATGAAGACTGGATGTACTCCACCGTTATTCTCTATTGGAGATAAAAGAAAGGTAAAACAAGTATATATATCAGCCTGTATTTCTGTTTGTGATTCTCATTAGATCTTGCCGCCAAGCTCATATTTGGAAGAAAAGCACTTTAGGGGAAAAAGAGTATTGGCAGGACCTTTCTGGCAGGTAGAAGAGAGCACGCTGGCCTTCCACTCGCAGCCCTGCAGCAGCAGCAAGCAAAGCCCCAGCTCCACGCCAGAGGAGCCAGGGCTGGGTGAGCGTTGGCGGCGCAGCGCGGGACCCGCTTCTGCCGAGCTGCCGCGGTTCTCCCTGCCCGCAGGCCGAGGCTGCAGCCGCGCTCAGGCCGCCAACATCTGTGCCCTGTTCCCACCGCCTTCCTGCACACAAAGTCCATTTTCCTTTGGCGTCAGTATTGCGGCTTTGCGATGCGAGTTGGGGTAGCTGAGGGGAACATCAGCTGTTTCTTAACAGATCAGCTGTGATTACATAACCCATGGAGAGAGTTTCCAAATGCTTTTGATACTTGGAAGTAAAGCCATTAATTACTTTTTGTTGTTATATTTATTGTATCTGATTTTTTTATCATTGTAGCTGTAGTTATTGACCAACAACCAATATCTTCCATCAAATTATATTGATTCTGAAAAGGTGAATAATTTGCAAGTAAGATACTTAACATGGAAGGTAATCTAAACCAAAAAAAGTCTCAAACAAAATAAGACATTTTCTTCCATATTTTTATAAACATTCGCTTATGTCCCAGCAGTACCTTAAAAGTTCCTTACTTTCAGAACAGACACAAACTACTGGAAAGTGGCTGATAAACAAAACCATTAGCCCAATTTTACCATTTACTTTGAGAATTCAGAAACAGGTGCTGCAAAACAAACCTTCATTAAACAGCTGTTTGCTTCATTTGTGACTGCAACACGCACAGCGCTCCTTCATCTTAGAATTGAGAACGGCACCGTTGCACAATTGGGTGTAATTCAGTGAATAAGTAACCATCTTCTCTGAAAAACTACAGCCTGAACTATCATATGCCTGTGACGTTAATATGATGGCTGAGAGCCTGGTCTGATGTATTTGCAGTACAGCATGTTCTTTACAATTTCCAAGGAGTATCCAGAAATATCAGTATTCCTACTTTGTCTGTTTTATTAAAAGTTTGAACTAATACATGTGTCCATGTTTTCATATGCTTCATGTTGATTGTAATTTTTTCATCTTATGGTATATGAAAGAGATCTTTGCAAAAATCTAGCTATAGATTTTTAATGGAAATAGTACACATTTAATTTAAAGTAAGCTTACACTGTTTTTTTCAGTTCGTGGCTCTGTTTTTATTAATAACATTTTGTTGTACTAGTGCGTCTAGCAGCAACAAATTGCAGTCATTTAAGTTGAAAAGCTCAACATTGGTTCTCCAAAAATTTTCACTTAAATTTCAGTTTCACTATTGAAACACTATTTAAAAGACCTAGGAAAACAAGTTCAATAAAGATTCACTTTAGAGAGAGAGAAAAAAAAAAGTGAAAGCAAATTCCTATTTCATACCTCAGTAAGTGATTTTTAATAAGCACTTTAAGTGATTTTTAAACTGGTCTATAGATGCTGGCAACTACTTCTTTACTTACATTTTAAGTTTTGAATGGCTAGTTATCTAGGAAGAAATTCATTCAAGAGCAATAAGAAAATTTAGGGGTTTTGAGGTTACAAAGCAAAATATATTGTCTCAGAATTTTCTCTGTAAAAGTTCATAAATTTGGGGTTCTAATCAGCATTATTTAATAAAATAATATTACTTTGTAAATTGTGTATGTACTTTCTGAAGGGTATACGGAAGGCAGAAGAATGAAGAAATAAATTTTTGTAGGTAGCACCTTTCTTAAGACTTCCCTGCAAATATGCAAGGCCAATTAACATGACCGCTGAGAGGCTAATAAAGGTCCAGTGGTGGTAGGTGCTGTGCATGATATTGGCAGTTATATGAGGAACTGCAGGAAGAGCTACAACTTCCTCTGCACATCCAGCTAGAATAGGTGGCAAGTGAGTAAATTCACCCCAGGTCCTCCCTTTTGAGAAGGTTAGAGACAGCCCTACTTTTTACATTGCAATTCATCCTAACATACAGTGATTGACCTGGGCCCTGTACCTTCGTTTTACCCTCTCTTGGGCCTTGTGAAATTATTTATTGCCTGCTAAGTTCAGAAAGACTCAAGGAACTGCTCCTGCTAACTACGTGCTACTGAGCAAGCACCAAAGCAGTCACTGTCCCTGCAATTACTGTTGTCATAGGTAGCTAAATATATCTGCTATGATTCATTGAGAACTGTTGATGTAGCAAGTTACATAATAGCTTTTCTGCAGCCAGTAAAAAATGAGTGAGAACCAGCAGGTTGTGTCAGCCTTCATTAATACAGGTAATGCCCCTGCAATGCACAGGTGCTTGAGGTACCCTGGCTATAGCAGCCAATGCCGTGATGTTTTTGTGGATGCTGGCTGCATATGATTGCTCTTTGCTGTGCCAACCACTGTAAGTGAAAAAGGTGGAAAAACTCTTGAGCAGAAAAAATAAAATGATTGTTTTATATAAAAACATTCATATTAGATGACACATCTGGCCAGACCATAAATACATAATATACCAGCTAGATGTAGGATAATTTGTACTCCAAGTTAAATCTCGTGCTAACACACTACAGCTGGGGACTGTTCCTATTATGAAGAATTTTAATATTTCTTCTGTCCTGAAGTTTCATATTTCAATCTAAACTTAAGTTTACAATAGCTAGGATAATACCCATTAACAACCTAATTATGGCCAAAAATGCATTTCTTGTTAGCTATTCATTTTTACTTTTCCACCTTTCATTTTCTTGGGTGTGTTACGTTCAAAATCTTGTTATGGGCAAAAGAGTAGGCAGTGTACATATGGAGCTAAGAATTTATTGTTAGTCCAATAAGACTATTTTAATAGTCTCATCACAGTACAACACACACATCGCTGACCCATTTACAAGGAGACTAACCTTCCCGGCAGGTAGCCTTTCTTCTGGAGTTACACTTGCCCACCCAGAGCCCCTCTGGGTGCTGAGGTCAACAGTTTCTGTTTCCCCCAAGAAGAATTTGGGAGAGGAAGAGGGGGACATGTCAATGCTCCCCCACCTCAGCCTGTCTCCCCCTCGGGCAGGGTGGCAGCCATCTGCCCCTGCCCCATGCACACAAAGGGCTATTGTTTGCCAGGCAGGGACTGCCGGGGGTGTCACCCCCTTCCCAGAGGGGCCCGGCCCAGAGCTGGGGCTGGAGCTGGAGCTGGGGCTGGAGCTGGGGCTGGAGCTGGAGCTGGGGCTGGGGCTGGAGCTGGGGCTGGGGCTGGGGCTGGAGCTGGAGCTGGAGCTGGAGCTGGGGCTGGGGCTGGGGCTGGGGCTGGAGCTGGAGCTGGAGCAGGGCAGGCAGCAGGCCCTGGCCTCCAGCACAGGCGCTCAGCCCAGCGCAGCCCAGCTCAGGCTGCAGCCAGCCCTGAGCCCCTGCACGGCCACGGCAGTGCCCAGCCTGCGGCCTCCTGCGGGTAACAGCAAAAATCTTATTTACTTGGATACAAACAGTACTATATTATGTTATGAAACATGAAATGGAGAAGAGAAACTCATATCTGATTTCTATAATTATATTAATTTGACTCCTTTCTACAAAAAAAAAAATTAGAATCTCTGTCAGCATCCTTTCAACACCACGAAACACATCTGCGCCCCTAATAATTCTTGTTTCCTTTCTCTGGCGCAGCCTCTGGCTCTGCAGTGTGCTTCTAGGAGGTGGAGTGGCAAGCACTGTACACCCTGCCAGATGAGCTACTTTTCATAGAAGTGTCCAAAATGTTTTTTCTAGGATCTTTTTAACTATTCTTGGCAAGTCTGGAATGGGGCATTCACACTCATTAGGTTTCATTAGATTTATTTAAATACTGTTAAGCTTTAATTTAATTTAACTAATCAGACAACAAAAATAGTTAGCAGGAAATGGAGAAGTGATAGCACCAGCTTCTGCTCTCCCTTCTCTCGCAGCTTCCTTACCTTGCCCCAGTTTTCACAGGATGTGATTCCACTTGAGATTTCCAGGTTGTCCTATCTATACGTGAGAAATAAATAGTCTCAAATTATTATTACTTATGTAATTCGTAGCTATTAGATTATAAGTTTTGGTAAATCATTTTTTTAAAAAATCTGCTATACCTACATGGCTACACAGATTATGACTGCAGCTTTGGGACTGTGGGAAAAAGACATCTATTTTTTCACATCTGACTCTGTATTACTTAGTCCTCAGTCAGATAGCAAATACTTAAGTGAAAAATGTCTGCAGACTGAATTAAGGAGGATCCGTATGTGGGGCCAACATATTTCCTAGAGATAACACCAGTGATGGACATCCTCATCTCTAATATTTACAAATTGTAGTCTTGCTTCCTGCCAAACTTTCCATCATTCAATGATGCGTTATCTATCGATAGATCTATGAATCTACCTATTACCCAAGCATAAAAGAAACATGCTAAGCTGCAACTTTTATTAGTTGAATTAATCCGATAATTACGTAGTGACAATCTGTGTGCTGCAGTTCATCATTTTCTCGTGCCCAGTTAAAGAAAGCTAGTAAGAAGAGTTAGCCTGTCCTTAAGAACACCTGCCATGTTCCCAACATGCTGTTGGGGAAGCTTTTCATATACTTTTCTTTCCAGGTTTCATTTCCAATGGGACTGGACCCACATGAGATAATTAAAAAAAAAAACAAAAACAAAAAACAAAAAACGAGGCAAGGCTGCTCTATCTGCTAATGCTACTCAGCAATCCTGGCTCACGCAGCCAGGGGCAGCGGCTGTTGAGAAGCCATAACAGCTTCTCAGTGCACTGTGGTTTTTAAAGAGCCCACAAAAGTCTGTTGGTACAAAACATACCTCATTTGGCTTTCACCAGCCCTGATGGCTAGGCCAGGACATATATTACCTCCCTTCCCTGTGGTCTTAGTGGGGCTTGTGTAAGCCTCATATCACCATCCCTGTAAAATACAGGTGATCAGCATACAGCCTGTTCGTGGTAACTGCATTTTATGAAACAGGCCTCACATTAGTGTGGTGAAAGTCAGCGCTAGTTACTTCTGCGTTGTTAATGGATTTGGGTATAGGCGTGAGAGGCTGAGCAAAAAAATCTGAAAATAATTGGACCTTTGTACAGAAAAGACGAGTCCTTGCTTTGAAGTCAATCCCTCGCTCCATTGCTCTTTGCCTGATCTACAAAAGGAGAAAGCTTAAAATAATTATAACTGTTCTGACTGTTTGACCAGATAAAACCTTTTTTATGTCATTAATATTCTAGGGCTTCCTGCCATCTGTATTTTAGGTTATTCTATGGTATCATTCTTATGTACGATATCCAGATTCAACAGATACCCATTGTAATTCATTAATACGAACATCTGAAAATTGAAAATTAGATATATTTCCAAACATCACAAATATCTTAGCAACTATTTTACTGGTATCCCAAAAACTTATGGACTCAACTGCTTTTAGCAATTGAAACCTAAAGTAGCTACTCTTTCTAATGCCTTCTTTCCTATGGTGTTACACTCAATGCTGATAAGAAATTGCTTTCTGCATTCACCAAGAAGAGGCTAATAGCCTTATGCACTGCAGCTTACAAGTATTAACAATAATATACTCTTTCTGCCTAGTAACAATAGTATCTTTCATTTATTCCTACATGGCTGGCAATGATAATTGACAAAAATGGAAATTACCTCTACTTTAAATGTCAGCTGAAGGGCGGTTTATAAGAGCATAGCTATCCATTACTCTGTTAAGAACATAAACAGAAAACACATATCTGATGCTGAAAAAGAGCTCATTTTTAATTAGTGCCTCATGAAAGCAATTAGAATGTCTACTGGGGAAAAACGTACAAAAGCTAGACTTTGTTGTTTTATTTTTTTCATGTATCTACTCTTTATAGCATGATTATGTAAAACATCTATTGTATTGTGAAACACACCAGAAAGGAAAGAAAGGTATGAGAAAAGTAAATGTGAAATATTTTAACTTATATATTGTATTTAGGTGTAAACCTTAAGTGTAAGTCTAGAACTCCCTTCCAAAAAGCTCCAGGTACCCTAATACTTTTAACAATGATCTCTTAATTTGCAAATGATAGTGAATTAGCAGCAAAAACTAATGGTGCAAATTTAATGAATGAAATATCTCAGCCTGCAAATCAGAGGAGAACAAACCTCCTCAGCCCATTTTCCCAGGGACACAGCTTATATTCCCTGAATATCTTTGAATTAAGTTTTACAGCATGACAGCGGTTAACACTATGGGGCAGATCTCTTTTAAGTATAGATCCTTATCAACTAAAGATCTTTTCTGTAGTGTTTATTTGACTGGGGGAGAGGACTGGAACATTGACCTGCTGAGTTTATCTTCACAATGCACAAATCATTTTTTTTTTTTTTAAAAGAACCTGGTAGCTCAAGTTACAATTTAAAAACACATGCTAGCACCCAGAAATAATGCCATGGAAGAAAATGTAGATCTTCATGGATATTTCATTCTTTGTAGAACAGCAGCATTAAACTGTAAGCTTTACAGGTTAGGAACTTTTGGCCTGATTCTTTAATCTACTGCACGTTTGAACAGCTCAGTGAGGAAAAGTGAATGAAAAACACTACTGTATTGATTTTGGCAGTGTTTGACGTTGACTTTGAGCTTACAGAAATGACTTTACAAAATGCAGGTAGTAGAAAACCAAATCTTCTATTTTCATGTGGTCTGTACAACTCTTAACACAATCTATGCTTTCTTTTTTCATTGGAGCTTTTTGTGCTTTTATGAAGATATTATTAAGAAACAAACATTCAGCCCAATACTATAGAGTTATAATATCATTTTCAGTTTTCTAATCTCAGACACATTGTGGGAACTTTTGAAAAATACAATATATGGAATACATGGAAGACTATAAAAGATGAAATATATAGCACCCAGAAAAACTTAGGGAAAATGGCAAGTACAAGTTTATATGTACTAAAAAAAGATATAGGAGATAAATAAATCAATAGAATATCAAGTGTGTGTGTGTGTGTGTGTGTGCATGTGTGTGTATATAAAATAAGCATTTGGAAAAGCATATTTAGAGAACTGTTGAGATAAATGTACACAATGTACACAACAGAGAATTACAAAGTACACAGAAAATTCAAGGAAAAAGTAGCATTATGGAAGATAGATTTTTTAGCTTTGAATGTCTGGGTTCCTTTGTAGTGTATTCTTATGTTATTATACCAAGAGTTTTATACAACAGCATTGATTTCAGAGGGTATATCATTGCAAAATTGTATAGAACAGGTAGCATAACTGGAATTGCCCACTGAAAAATAAGGCTCTTCTGATTTCATTTTGGCAGTTTTAACAGATCTGACCAACAATGCACTCATGTGAATGCCAAGATATCTTAATTGGAAAACTAAAAAAGTTTTCTTTTGTTGCAGATTCTAACTGAGCACTTACCTAAAACAATTAATAACAACAGAAAAGAAATAGCCAGAGAATATTATATTTTTATCTGCTTTTCACAAGTGATTTAAAAAACCATCAGTGCCTTTCTGTAAAAATAAGTGAAAAAGATATAACAGGAAAAGTGTGGTAAGTCACAGTTTAGAATTAATAATCAAACTGACCTGAGTAGAAAATTATCATGAAATTTCACACATCAGAAACTTTTTAAATTTTTTTTAATATTTGATTTTACCTATATATTGCATGTCTGAATTTGTATAAAGAATTCTGAGTAGCTTTACCATTCACTTTCAATATCATTTATCTTCCAAAAATCTTCTACTGCTACTGTTTCAACATCCTTTCCAGGCTGAACAGACAAATTGTTTTCCCACTTCAGTAGCAAAATTTACCATCAGAGTAGCTTCTCTGGTAGCTACCATCAGTGTAGACATCTACATAGAACAAGTATTCCTACTCAGCCTTTATAAAGAAATAGCTACCTCTAAGGGAGGATTCATCAGATCTGTCTTAGAGGTCTACATTACATAGGTCAGATGAATCCCACCTAGGCAGTATACAGCATATATATGATGACAGTGAGAGATCTCATCTATGTGTATAAACAGGAGGCTATGACATGATATATGCAAAGGGAGTCAATTATAAAGCCCAGATACATAACATAATGTATATGCTAACGTGAATCTAATTCTATGAAACATGACGGCGGGCAATATGCAGTGCATGTTTTCATTTTTAGAGATGAGCTTCAAACAGTTAGGAATACAATTCTACATTAATTTGGAAGATAAAGTGGAGAGAGATCTGGAATGTGTGATATATGATAAAGTCCGGGACATTATATTAGCTCCCTTTTTCTCCCCAAATGTAATTCTTTGTAACAATTAAATGTTGGCAGATATGTTAATAAGACACTGGAATATAAACCATGTATTCCATAACAACCTAACTGGACTTTTCTGGAGCTGGGGCTGGGGCTGGGGCTGGGGCTGGGGCTGGGGCTGGAGCTGGAGCTGGGGCTGGAGCTGGAGCTGGGGCTGGAGCTGGGGCTGGGGCTGGGGCTGGGGCTGGAGCTGGAGCTGGGGCTGGAGCTGGGGCTGGAGCTGGAGCTGGAGCTGGGGCTGGGGCTGGAGCTGGAGCAGGGCAGGCAGCAGGCCCTGGGCCCCAGCACAGGTGCTCAGCCCAGCGCAGCCCAGCTCAGGCCATGGCCAGCTTTGATCCCCTGCATGGCCATGGCAGCGCCCAGCCTGCGGCCTCCTTAGTGTGCTTCATTGTCTCCCTGCTTTGTAGTCTTTCCAGCTTCACTGCAAGTTAAGAGAGAGATTTCTTCTTTCTGCACATTTCACAATGAGGCAGCAGCCCAGGAACAAGAAAGCTGCCTGTGGAATGAGGGAAATGCAAATTAATTACTTAAGCATTCCTCTTTATTCAGCCTCCACTCTTTCCTTCACCTTGCAATACTGTTTAATAAGAAGATGCTGCAAATTGTTGGTAAGAAAGCAATAAGAAGGTTTCGCCATCGCTCCACTGAATACACTTTGAAGAATGATAATGGTGGTGCCTTTCACAATCACCTAAAAAAAGGCTTTGTGAAAAAGAAATCCCAGGGTATATTTCTCCCATTCAGTCAAGGATCCTTAGCAGTCACGCTTACGTACATTAATACCGTGTGTTTTTTTAATCAACGATAGAAGGCTTCTTCCCCTGCTTCGTTCCAGAGTCATTTGCATCAATGGAATAGAAGTTATAAAATGCTACAATTTTTATTTTGTAATGTTTTACTCTACTTGGAAGGATGTAAATGACTACTAAAAAATGCAAGGTCACTGAGAAGGTACAACAGGTATTCTGCTGAATAACATCAAGATTTCTCTGCAGCTTTTTCATAGCATGTACTTCAGAGTGCACTGGTAGGTATAGATATAAATAATAAAACTTTATGCAACACATAAAAAGACAGAAGATCACACATCTGACACAAAGTATATTGGACTAAGAAATGAGGGGAGCAATTAGAGGGGATGGTAAAATAGAAGAGAAGTTAAATTAATTTTTTGCATCTGTCTTTACTATCAAGGACTATGGGGAAATCACTCTTCCAAGGGCACTTTTCATGGGAAATTATACTATGGCCTTAACAAAATGAAAACCTCAAAGGAGGAAGTTATAGAGTAACTTTAAAAACTTAAGTGTAGTAAATCACTAAAACCAGATAATATTCATCTGAGGGTTGTGAAGGAAATTACGTGTGAAATAGAGAAGTTGCTGGCAAAGATATGCAATGTATCATTGAAAAAGGAACTAATCCACAGGCTAAAAAGTCACTATGATGGTTCTTGGCTTTAAAAAAGGCCACACTTTTTGTCCTTTTAACATCACGATGCCTAGGGGAATCTTTGAATAGTTTAAGTACTTCATAACAAACCCAGGCATGTTACCCAAGAAAGACAAGTTATCCAAGTTATCCATGCCCTGGACTGGGAAGATAGATACATAGCTGAAGGATGAAGAGGAAATGTGTCCCTCCAATGGAACTGAGTGCTCTTGGACTAAACCAATTCTTTACCATATGCGGTACACCATATATAGCTTTATTAATTTCATCTAAGTGTAAAGATACTAAACATATAGCCGTAAAAGCATAAAGTCATACAAAAAGAAAGAATTCATTTGAAGGCTTTGACTCTGTAACAATTTTTGCAAAATTACAGTGTCATCATCTATATCATGTCCATAAGCATATATGTATCACTATAAGAGAAAAAGAATAACTAAAAAAACCCTTGTTTAAAATAAATCATTATTGAAAAATTCAAAACTGTTTATCCATAGTTGAAGGGGAATAGTGATGAGACTTCTCTTGGACAAACAGGTTATTTATTTGCTGAAAACAGCGTTTTCAGACTCTTTGAAATATTCAAAAACTCTGGTTTTATTTTCTGCACAGTTTTAGCTGTTTTGTTTGTTTATTTTCTCTTTGACTCATAATCCAGTAGAATTAGCCCTTTAACCTAATAGTTTAGAAGATCAGATAGCCTTCCAGTGTGTGGAAGGTTTAGGTTCAATTTCTTCTTCTGCCACTAAAGTACTTGAAACCAAACCTTGGACGAGATTATCCTATGAAATGATCTATAAGGTATTTTAGCACGGATCTTCTACAGTCTGACAGTTTGACAGTATTCGGCTTTCTATATAATACTTCTCTATTCATACCCCATGTATAGCAATTAGAGAGTCATTATCTCTCCTTTTTCGTCTCACTGAATGTTAAAATATTTCATAAGCATAGGTGCATTAGCAAGAATGATTTTAAAAGGCTTCTGAATATTCTACTGTGACAGCTAAAACACTCTCCTGGCAAATACAAGGTCAGGCTCTTTCAATCAGAAAAGGGACTTGAAAACAAGAACAAGATTCAATTTGAGATTAAGACACCCTTACATGACTGAGTAAAAGTATATGTCTAATGATCCTGTTAAAGGCAGTACAGACCAAAGACCAGAAAACCTGACCAGCCACTAAAATCATGATTCAGTTGCCTAAACAATGACACCTCATGTCGTTTGAACTTGGCCTTGAGTACCCCACCTCTCCTCCATCTGCCTATCTAGCAGGGCCAACCTAGTGGCACTAGAAGCCCACGTTTAAACAACTGATCTGAGCCATAAAATCCATTAGTATACAAACTGAGCAAGGTGGATCAAGATTTTCAAAGAAAAGGAGACCTTGCATAAAGTATCTAGCTCGGAGAACCATCTGATATATGCTACTCTGATATATGCTACTCTGATATAGAGTAGCAACTCTACTATTCTCTGCTATAGGTAATAGTAACATAGGTAATTACCTTTTGGCAATAAGAAAGAGCAAGTGCCACTGGAAACTGTAATACTATACAAAGAGTACACTACTCAGTATACATCGTCTTACTTGTACTGATTTCAAGAAAACTAAGAAAATTGGGAAGTCCCAAGGTATAATAGAAAAAAAAAAATCTGCAATAGGCAAGACTCGGTAATTTTGGTTCCATAGTCAAAGGGAGTCCTTCCAGAATATTTGTGAATGATCCAATGAGTGTAATAAACACTAGCAGAGGGAAAGAAATCTATTTAGACTAATACCAGTCAATAAGAAAAAAAACCTGAAGCTGCTGTAGATTGCTTTGTATTATATCTCTATGTGCATATCTAAGACTGTGCATGTGTGTGGTGTATATACAGGCACATACACTTCAAAAGACAAAAATATCAAATGTGGTAATACTCACTATATTTGTGTTAGACATTTAGGTTTAGATCTTGCTTAAGTTCAGCAAGTGTTATGACTGACTTACTGCAGGTCCAATTTCTTGAGATTTACATATATTCTGGCAAACACTTACTCAAGCAGTGCTTGTGAGGGCTGATTTAATACGTATTTTAAAACAAAGTTTAAATATCCCTTTGGGTAAAATGAAAGGCGTGGATTAAAATAAAATCATTGAACTCGTTGCCCTTAACTTATCCTTTTATGTATAAAAGAGGAGTGTAAAAGTTTTCAGTAGAATATGAATGTGAAAAATCCACATTTTAAAACCTTTATCTACTAAACTTTAAGTCCCTAATGTCTAACTTTTCTAATCTCAGTTTCATCAAGTCAGTTCTGTGCGGGTGAGAGACACAGGCTTTCTGTTTCTCTTACGTTGTCTTTTCCAGCCTGTCATTCAAGAGTTGGACAGATTACAGCATTTATTGTTACAAAAATGATATGTTCTTCCCAAACTGTACATACACAAATGTGGTTTAGTAGCTGTTCTACTCACTGTCCACTACAATACTGGTCCTTATCAAGGTCACAAGTTGTAACTAGGCAGTACAATAGTGTATCTTTACGATACAGTGAGCAAAGAAATGCTGGAACAGATAGATCATTTGCATTATTGTCTGTATTCTCTGTATTGTATTTTAGTCAACGGCATTATTCTTTATCTTTAAACTATTAAAAAAAAAAGCTTAAATTTTCTGAAAAGTCAAATGTCATTACTTTCCATTTCATATCCTTTCATATGCTGCTGTTGGTGGACATGTTGCTGGGGCAAAACAGATCCTCATATGATCTGGGAGAATACTGACTGAAATTTTAAGATAGGTGTTGGTTCCACTTTTCTCTCAGAAACCTAAATCTGATCTCATACAGTGATTTTTTTTTTTTTTTAAAGAAAAGAAGAATGAAACCACAACAGAATTCATATCCTCTATTTTAGGCATCCAATTTAGTGTCTTCGAATCACACTGGGGATTACACTCTCTCTCTCTCTCTCTCTCTCTCTCTCTCTCTCTCTTTCTATCTCTCTTTTTTTTTTTTTTTTCCTCTCTCCCTCCTCACTGACTGCTGGGAGAGTAAGATACCTAAGCTTTTAACTTAAGCAGCTAAATGATATTCCTAAATTTATGTAAGGAATAACTTTTATTTATTTGAAAATGAAATGTTCTAACAGTAGGCTGTATTAAGAAAAGAATTCAATTTCTATTCCTCCCAAATGGTGTGTACAATGTAGTTCAAAGCAGCAGTATTTCAGTGGTAGTAATGTAATTTCATCATGAAAACATCCTTACATTTGCAAAAGACTTGTATAGTTTAAGCAGATAATGTGTTTGCTAAAAATCCTGAAATGCATTAAGAATAGACCTCATTAAATCTATTCACAAATAATGTTAGTATTTTCTCTGTAAATCACTGGATATGGTATTTTAATGTATTTCCCCCAATAACTGAATACTTCTAAGGAGAAAATATTTGATATTTTTGTTGATTCATCATGACTTAAAGCTTTCAGAGTTCTTTAGCAAACATTCTGTGAGAATATATTCCAACCCATTTTAATGTTTTTTTGCACAAAACTGTAATCTACTCTGAGCTGCTTGTTTAATTAAAATTCGTAGAGAGAATGTAAAATTTGATGCTAGACTTCAGAATTATGATGCATTCTAATTAGCTGGAAAATTAATGCCATTCTTCATAGTGGAAAAAAGGAAGGGAATAACATTCAATATGAAATATAGCTGATTCATTTCAAGTTTGACTAATACAGTTAAATGTTCTTCATAAGGATTTCATCTAATTACTTTAGAGTGAGATTGGTTTTATTGTAAGATCATAACATGAATTTTTGTAAGCTTGGTAAATCACAACTTGTTTGTTTTTTGTTGCATGATTTACATGAAATGAATAATCACCCATTTATTTTTTGTTTTGCATTGCCTGATACCCAGAAAGCTTCTGCAAATAAAGATAATCATATACATAAACCTTTCTCTTATTCGATGCGATAAACAAAGTCTTTAAAAATAGTTTAGAAAATGATTGAATTGTTGCAAAAAGGGAGATTATCTTGCAAAAAGGGAGTTCTGCAGAGGTTCAGACTGATATTTATGCTTTTTTAACATGCTTATAAATGTCCCGAGAAAGGGAGTGAACAGAGGTATGGCATCCTGAGAGGTATTGGTACAAACTTACTTAAAGTAAGATTAAGATCAGCCCACGAAGAACTGCAAAAACACTTAACAAAAGTGAGTCACTGCAGCAGATGAAACTTAAAATAGATAAATGTAAGTAACTTAGATGGTGAAATAAACCCTAGCTCCATATATAAAATGATGGACTCTAACTGACCATTACCACTGAGTGAAACCTTCATTTATGATGGATAGTTTTATGAAAACATCAGTTTAGTGCTTGGTGCCAGTCCAAGTAGCAAGTTAAGTACTACTGTTTATTAACTGTTAATTAATTAATTAGGACTTATTAGAAAGGGAACTGAAAACAGGAGAAAATATTGCACTGTTGTATAAATCTATGTTTCACCCACACCTTGAATACACCGTGCAGTTCTGGTGCCTGCACACAGGATATAACAGGATTGAGAGAGGGAAAGAGAACGGCAAGTTTATATAAGGTATGGAAGGGATTTCTTATAGGGAAATGAAGACTTGTCAACCTGGGAGGCTAGGACAGAGATCCGCAAAATCATGAGCGGATTAAGAAGTGCCCAGGAATCACTATCTTACATGAGAAGGGGCATCAAACGAAGCTGAAGCAGAAGCTGAGTCCAGACCAGACGAAAGAAGGGGTTTTCACACTACATGAAACAGGCCTGCAGACCTCCTTGCCAAAGGAAGTTGTGGGTGCAAAAAGTTTATGTGGATTGGAGGGCAGGATGTGGGGAGGACAGGAGACCCACTGGGGGCCTCTTAACAGACAAAACTTATATGGTCCAGGAAACTCCCAGGGCTGAAAATAGCTGGAGTGTGGGAGAGACCTAGGAGGGACATATCATGTGTGCCTGCCCTGCTCTTATCTTTCCCTTCTGCTTATGGCCCCTGCCAAAGGCTGAAAACTGTTAGATGGATCAATGGTTTGAACCAGTGTGCCTGTTCCTATGTACCGAAACTGTTTGCTTCATGGTCCCTGTCAGGATTATGACCTCTCTAAGAATCCAGCCAGCTCTTTTTTGATAATCCTAGGCAGATGGGTCAGCTGCAGTAGCAGATGTAGTTGCCAGGGCCAGCTATCCATATTATGAGAGTATAGCGGATGGATGTGGCTGTAGTGCTTTCTTTGTGGCTTCAGTGCAATGCAGCTTTAGGAATTGTTAAGTAATTATTTTCATGGCCTTTTTCTCCCTGCAACAATTTTAGTGCCTGAGCTACCATTATCATGAAAGAACAGAAGGGGAAGAGAATACAGTTTGGGAAATGCTGACACTAAGCATTCTTTATTGCAGTAGTTAAGAAAAGATACAATATTGATTTACTTTATTTTCTAAATAGATATTAACATATAATACATATTTTAGAGGATCAAAAGCTAAGGCAGGAACAGATAAAACAGTTGTTCCACAGTCAGAAAATTGCTGTAAAATGACTGCAAAAGAGCCAGAAATCTGTCTGGCACATCTTTTGGCCCTGCTGATCTTTTCATCTAAAATACTAAAAGTGATGATAACCTTTTACCCTGCAACTCAAATATTAGAATACTTACCTATACTTGGAAGATTTGGGTTCATTTTCTTTCTCTTCTAGTTGGGATTCAAAGTTGTATTCTACCTCCTAAGAGTTTGAACAAAACACCTAATTACTACATAAGGGTGATCTCAACATGACTTATTTATACTATTCACTTTGTATAAGAACATTCAGTGGAGTAAAACGTTCTGTGTCACAGAAGGTGGATGGCTGAACCTCTAGCCTAGCAAATCATTCTCTTGACATTTTTGTCAAAGACTTTCAAAATATTTTATGCAAAATATAACGACTTCAGTGGAGGCAGAGAGGGAGATTTGTTTCAGATTCCAGTGCATGTTCTAAATCTTATGATATTCATTTGGGAAAGGAGGTTCAAATATCTTTTAAGATAGTTGTAAAGATTTAAGTTTGGGTCTTCTCTTCCCTATACTACCCGAAACAGGGGAGTCAAAAATATCTTTACGTCTTTGTGCAAGAAATATTTCACTTATAAAATATTTAACAAACACTGAGAGAGACAAAGATTGTTTAGTGTTGTTAAGACTTTTGGCTAGCAGGCAGGACATAGGGATGCTGGTTCTTTTGCAACTAAATTTTTAATTAGTTATATAAAATGGAACAATATCTGCAAGAAAGAACAGATTGCTTCCAGCTTTCACAGCTACATAAGAAATGTAATGCAATAGTTTCAGGTAGAGGAGATCAAAGAGTCTGGATTACTGTAATGACCCTTCTATGATAGGATATAGACAGGCACACCACAGATCATTCCCTTCATTTTTCTTGCAAATTCTTCAAAAACAACATTGCATTTTAGGTGAAATTCAGTGTTTTATGCAGAATTAAAAAACATATTTTGTTTTCATTATCATGAGAAAAAGGGAAAAAAAAGCAAAGTTTTAGTGATTTCTGCTGGTATTTTTGTTCTCTGTTTTTATTTTTAACAGCTGAGTTGGAAAATTATATGTGTCCATAACACTAATATACACACTGCCTCCTCCAGTTATTCATGGCACTTACATCTAATGTACCATGAAGTGCTATGGCTGGCCTAATTGTGTCTATTTTGGCCAAATGGTTTAGACTGTTCATAAATATGTCACTCATTAGAAATCTGTCAGTAGTGATAGGGAAATCAGAAAAAAAAAATCTATCCACAAGCTACTATTTAAATCAAATGATGGAACATGTCAGCTCCTTCTTCTCAATTACTGCTTGTTTCTAACTCAATTTGATCTTCGGTTACTGAAGACCCATATTACTGGAAAAATTGCAACCCTCTAAAATGCCTTGCATCACTCAGTCTGCAGTCAGCTATTCAGAATAATATATGTGCTTCTTTGATGTTTCTGCTTTTGATACCAACAATAATTTAGAGCTGGTAATTTTGTTTCCTTCCCTAAGAGAAAAAACAATTTTGTATTTCTTTTCTCTAATGTAATATTCCAACTGTCAACTAAAGAAAAAACATTTTTTGAGATTCATGTCCAAAATAACGTACTGCTGAATGAACACCTGCAACTGGAAATGAACTGTAATGACCTCTCCCCAGATGTCCATGGCATTTCGATTTGAGATAGTTCTCTTAAGTCTCCAAATCTTGATTCTTAATCTCCTTCATATATACACTTATCTGTACAATCTTACTGACAGTTCCTTAATATAATTTTCTTCCCTCAGAGATGGATGTGGAATGCCTCTAGCTTTTAGGGATTATATTACAGTCTGAATTCTACCAGGTTTATCCAGAAAAATTCCACATGATTCAGTTCTGGCATTGTTTCTTATTTCAATGTAAATGAATCAGATTGGTTTTTTGTCTCTATGTAACTTATTTAATATAATTTAAACTCAAATTGTCATACAAAGGTCCTAAACTTGCATGTTGATCAGTAAAAGTAGTCCCTTTCCTAAGTGGTTCCCTGGTGATTTCAGTGGAGCTCTGCATAAGCAAAAGTATTAGTTCATGAGGAACAGCTTACTAGGCAGTCATCTTGATTTGCACATAGGCAAGGTTTGGTCACTTCATTATATTAGATTTGATTGTGCAAGAAATCCTGCAAGATAATGAAGATCTACGGTTTCCATTGAAGTGTAAGCACTGAACTATCTGGGGCACAAGATCCAAAATCATAACTTAGGAACCTGAAGTGAGACTTAGAAATTGCGGTTTTGATACCCACCCCAACCCTGCTCAAAGATTACCAGAAGAAGTGCCTAAACTCTCCAGATACCTCATTTCCCCGAGTTAACTTCTGCAGATACATAAAGTTCAGCTCCTGTTTATGATCAAAGCCTACCATTCTTGGCTATTTTAAAAGCTGTGCGCTCAGTGCTTCTGAATCCAGGCATTCTTTTACATGAGATTTTGCCATTGGGCTTTTTCAGAGGATGCCAAATGTATTGGCAAGACTTACTTTCTATAAAAAGAGAAAAAATAGGTAGACTGAGGAAACCTGTAGTGTCCTGACTTTACTACTGAAAATTAGATGACTTAAAAAATAGATGTTTTTGGTTTAAGCCCTGCTGCCAGGGGAAGATTTAAAGACTTTTGTTCTCTCTTCCAAATAAATTATCTACAAGTTGATATGCTAGGTTGGAAAGTTTGTGAATACTCTCAGTAGGCCTCCTGTTGAAGCTGTTTTAATTGGCAAAAGGAAATTACAGATTAGATAGGCCAGAGGTAGCATAAATATGAACATGTCTGTCCAATTCAGTGATTGCAGCACTCAGATGAGGGTGATGTGGAAAAACCTTCTCCTACGGGTTGTTTACTGTATGCATCTTACACTAAACAATCACTAACTGAATAGTAAACAGCTCTTGGATTACTTGGGCACTCTGTGAGACACGGTGTGTGTGAATTTGAGCCCCATCAGGCTGGTAAGGCAACTGAAACCTGTTTCACATCATGCATGAGTACTCTAGCAGGAGAGCTGCTGAACAAAGTAGAGCAGGTGAAGAGGCTGGTCCTTCTATTTTGTTTCTGAAGTAAAAATTGCGGTTTGCTCTATTCTAAAAAAAAAGGAAAAAAGACTATAGTTATTTAACTTGGACAGATTTCAACCTAGAGAGCCAAAGTGGAAGGAATAACTGGTATTTTCAGCTGCTGAAACAATGACTATGCCATAGAGCTTACACTTTTAAAATACTTTGTACAACAATCACAATCAGAAATGACATTTGACAATTATTTCTTTGTGCACTGTGATGGCTATTCAATGATGTTATTCTTGGTATTGAGTATTAGGCTCTAGATGATGACAATTTATAATTAGGTAATAATAATTTTTTTTTTGTATATTTGCAAAGTACTTCATTTTTTGTGCTACTGTTTCTTTTCCTCATGCATGCATGATTTATATTTTTTCAAATATGCAAATCTGCAATATGCAAAAATATAGTAATTTGCTTGATTCATGAACTGTAGCAAGAATCTGAGGTAATCTACCATACAAAGGAAGAATCTTGTCATTTAGACCTTCAGTTCTGAATCAATGAGCTTAATTCTGCAAGGTCTTACTTTAAGTATCAATCCATTTACTATAATAGAATTACATGGGAAATAAATGAGAATAGCACTGGCCCCATTATATTTGTACAAATTTCAACAAGGATAGGTTAACAGTGTCTGGAATAATACTAATTTTTAAGATCCAACTTATTTATTCGTAGAAAGAAAAATCACTGAAGAAATATGACTTCTTGATATCTGAATTCTTCATTTATTTTGGTCAAAGAAGATAAGATGCTAAGGAAGGATTTTTTTTTTTTTTTTCCCTCAAATCACTTTCAGAGAAGCAAAGGAAGTTATGCTTGTCTCACTGAATAGCATTAAGTTATCCCATTGAAAAATGTTAATTTGAAGCCACACACAGTGAAGGTTATGCTCCATAATTGGTAACATATATGCATAGATACATTGAGCCTTGTTCTCTTGACATAATACCACTATTTTTAGTTAACAAGATCCAGCATAAGCTCTCTGAGTAAATTTATAATTTGCTTGACTTATTTATAGGACACGCCCATTCCCAGTCATGGCCTGACACTTTTAAAGTTTGCTTCTAAAAACATTTTCCCCTCATTAAAATATGTTCCCTTGAAGCACGAAGGCAAGCTAAGACCATCCTATTGATATAATATTCAAAAGTTTTTAAAAAAATCTAATTTGAAACAATAGTATGCATCATGTAAGTACAAATATTTTTAGACCAAAAAGAACTATTAGTGTGTGACTTTTTTAGGTCTACGCAGATAGCAGTTGCCAGACACTTTTTCTGAGTCTTCAGTATTTGGCAACATTGCAAAGTAAAACATGGATTAACACAGGAACATCGCTGGCATGCAGCCACAGTTTAGCTATCCTCAAAATTCATTTCTAGCCCCAGAGATTCCTAAGTTTCCTCCAGTAAACTGAACACCCCAATTTCTGCTATTGAGCATATGCAAAATTGCTTATCATACATTTTGTGCCTAAATTTGAGTGCGAGTTTTCTTTCTGCCTCATTTACCCTCAGCATGCTGTCTATGTCTTTCCTTTCTCTAACATCTAAAAGGATAACAGTGGAGGAAGTTCCTGCTCAATAATTATTTGTAGATGTGTGAGTTCTGCTCTAAATCTCTGTGTTTGCTTGACTTAGAATACGGACTGAGAGTAGGACGTATCCTGCCCCTTGACACCACGATATTTTCTGTGGGGTTTTCCCCAATCTCTTTTATTGAACTGGCTGTGGGAAAAAGTAATATAATTTTTCATATTACATCTATACCGGTGAACAGCACTAAGACACAGAATCAGGTACTAACAAACACTTGCCCATACTGGTTGTGCCTATATTAACAAGCAGTGCAGCTCAACGGTAGCAGGTAGGCAGAACAGATGAGTCAATGCTGAAGATACAACAGCCACATTGTATTACTGGGCAGTGCCATGTCCATTGTCCTCATGACTTATTTTATTTACTAATACTAAGATAGGCTCAAAGCCTAATGATTGTCATTCATGAGGTAGATTCAGGTTCTGGTTTTGGTTCCAATAAGCAATCAATTATTTTTACGAAAGATCGACTTTCACAAGAGACACTTAAGGACTCTTCTTTATGCTGGTGAGGGCAGGTCAGTGAGGCTATTGCTTCTCTTAGAGCTGGGACTTTATGTCCTGAGCCATGTGACCACTTTTCTCTGAGAAAGGGGCAACTTGCCTTTGGTGGGAGTACTTACTTAAAGTGTTTTCCTGCCATGTAACCTGATCCTGACTGGAGGTGAATGCCTCCCTTCAGCTGGGAATCCAGTCGGCAGCACTGCCAACAGGAGCTACTTCTTCCTCCCAGCTGCAGGGAGTCTCACTGCTTCCTGGGCTCAGCAAATAGACGTCTTTGTGCTAAAAGTAAGTCGCTCCCACCGATGGTGAGGAGCACCAATGGTGCACTGAGTTATGCAGAACGTAGCATAATTGCCAAAAGTGTTTACATTTTTTAATTTGTTATTTTCTATTTCATATGGTGCAATTAGTGAACTAATGGTATTGCATACGGATATCTCAGCTCTGAGAGTACAGACCTCCAGAAGTCTACCGATTTTCCCCTTTACTGTCCTCATCATAATTTTTAAATGTTAATTACATTAGTTAAATATTATCTTCTTCACTAAAAGTGTACTTAAATTGAGCACTTTATTCATTTTCTCAAGTGTTTAAAAACTTAAATCCATACTAAAGAATCACTAACAGCGTGAAAAGGGCCACTAATATGCCCTTTAAGCCTGAGGTTTTAAAATAATTCTTTTTCTCTCTTCTTGCTTTTTACATAACTTTTATCTTACTTAGCTTCAGTAGTATTTCATACTGGCCTAAAATATTTTTAAAACCTCAAAGCCAAAGTCCTAATTAAGTTTGAAGCAAATTAGGGACTTAAATTCTTTGACATATCATCATTACCCATTCTTACTTACAGTAGCAGCTCACAGTTTCTCCTAACATTTTGTTCCTTAAATCCTTTTAAAATACATAATACTTTTTTCCCTGTTAATTAATCATCAAAGACTTCTTGTTTTCCCCTAAATGCTTCTTTTTTCTTTTTTTTGCTTGTTTTTATTTAAGTATTTTTTCTGAACTAGACTCAGCAAAATAATTTTATCTTTTACAGTCAACTCAGAGATCTATATGAGTAGTTTACAACTGCTTCTTTCCTGTTCTTCCCTTTCTCTGCGCTTCTGCTATTGTATGAAATTTGTAGACAGAGTACATTTAACAACACATGAAGAAAATGGAAATACTACATTAATATCTCCTTTTCAGATGAGCGTATTTCTTTTCATGAGGGCTAAAATGTTGCTATTAGCAACAGCTTCAAATTCACAGACTAATTTGTACTTGTTTCTCCACATATGCTCAGGTTTTCCACATATATCAATTCTGAAAAGAGTACAAAACCAAAGTTTATGCTTAGGCTGCCAACAAGCCTACTGTAATGCCTGATCTGGGTAGAAATAATAAGTAGTGTGTAAAATTTGCCAACACATATACTTCGGGAATTTTGGTTTTGTTCACAATTTTTATAAATATTTTGTTAATTCATTATTGATCTTCAAGGTCCAAAGTTTCCTCTCTTTCTCAGTGAAGTATTTTATATACTGATTTGGTGTTTACAGGGTGTTTGCGACAACTAACCACGAAGTAGTTTGGAAAATTATCTTGATGGTCATTAAGTTTTAAAATAACATGGAGATAGTTGAATTTTTCTTTTAGCAACATCAGACAGAAGGGTTGAAAAGACATAATTACTTGTTTTACAGTAATGAATATTATATTTCCCACAGGTAGGCAAGAATTTTATGTGCCAGATAAGAATATCCCTGAGAAGATACTGGTTTTATTCATATCTCTCTTTATCAGACATTCAATAATCCAAACACATTGACTCAAGGAAAATGGAACCAATGGACATGATACTGGGATTTACCTACATTTCATGAAACCACAGAGTGTACGAGTGATGACATCATCAATAAAGAAATAAGACTTTGCCTGCTACAGAGTTGGGCACTTGACAGGATAAAAAAGAAGCAGAAACAAGGGCTTATAGGAAAAATTTTAGTAAATTGCTGGAAATTACTAGAAAAGACTGTTATGACACAGTGATTTGTGACATGAGTAGGACCATAAGGTAAGATGACAGATGAGAGACCCTGTGGAAAACCTTCAGATAGATCTTTACTGAGAACAAAGGAAACATCTATTTGAACTTTGAGAAATCTGGATGACAGAGAGATAAACCCATAGCATAGCCTTTCTATGTGCTGACTTTAATTTTGGAGGTGCAGCCTGTCTGTTCCTAAAGCAAAAACACAGAACACATTTGATTCTTTTACAAGTTTAAGGGAAATGATGTTCTGTTTCGGTAAGGATACAAAAGTTCTAGTCCATTTGTTCTAATCATTTCCTAGGAATACTTAATTTATTGACTGTTTGTTTGTGGCAGTCAAGTATTATGTATTTCTAAAACTATTACAATAAGCATTACCCCAACTCAACTGCTATCTACATGCTGAAATCTTTAGTTCAAGCTAAGTGATGCTTTCAGATAAAGGGATCTGTTCCTTTCTGATCAAGATATCTAGCCCATTAGAGAATGTATGTTGAAGTGACTGTAGTGTGGAAAAAAAAATGACAGAGCAGGCTTAGATTAGCGAGGGATCCTGTGAGTGGAACTTTTATACAGACAACAATTGTTTGCTCAGATCTCCCTTGCTCGAAAGAAGGCTGAAAACTACATGACCACCATCTTGGCAGTTTAATTCTGCAGCAGAGACATTCTCCTTCCCTCTTGTTAAAGCTATTTTGTTCTACAGGAGAGATTCAAGGCCCTCTGGTCTACACAGAAAGTTCATATAGTTGTGCAGCCTAGCATTTGGGGCATTTACCTGCATAAATTCCTTCTTTTGGGACTCTCTGTGAATTTTAATATGACCTTCAGAAACAATCCTTGGGGTTAAGAGGTCATTCTGCTTACCGCTGGGTTTTTTCTTCCTCTTATGTCTTTCTTCTGATGTATTATTTCCTCTTTTTTCATGGACAAAATGGAAAAGACAAGAATAGATATTATTTTTTGATTTAACCAAAAAGTAACTTCAATGATTTTTCATCACAGGATATTTTTTATTAGTTTTAACGATGCTAATAAATTTTAGAATCTGATTTTTGTATAGAAATACAAAGTATGACGACTGGAAGCAGAGTAAATTTTAGGGTCCATAAAGCTAGGGTCGCAACTTTTCCTTTGATTCAGGGAACTTTCTAAATGTCAAAACTAATCTCAACTTTCATACATTTTGAACCAAAGAATGTTACCAACGCTCTTTGTTGTGGACATAGCCTTGAAAATGTCAGCTGATCGTCAGAGATGGAAGTTAAGTTCCCTAAAGTGTTATCCATAAATGTTATGTCCCTGGCTGCTGCTATGTTGAATGAATCTATTTTCTAGGGTGGAATAGACATGTTTCCTCCCCAACAAGTCTAGCACAATAAGAACCATGATATTTACACCTCCTGCAATATGCATCTTTCTTTTCTGACAGTACATGTTTCATTACAGTACAAAAAGCAGCCCTAGGAGTAAGTCTGTAACCATGGTGGATCTCTCACACTGTTCCCTGTATAGATTTCTATAGCAATCTGGTGCTTTCTAGATGAAAAACAATTTGTTTCCAAAATGTACAGGAGTGACCTAATGCTACTTTTAACATATATACATTTTTTAAACAGCATGGCATCTTAAAAATATTCTTCTACCCTTGATAATAATCTCTTTCTAAATTCTGAGCATAATGTTAGCAATAGAATATAAAATAGGAATTTGTATTATTACTTCAAAATACAAATGAACCCTAGATGTAAGAATTTACTCATGAAGTGGTAACACATGCCAACAGACAAATTAAATTGAAGTTCATGTTTTCACTTGCAGTGGGTGAGACCATTTAACTTTTTGAATCTTAGCCTAACAAAGTACATTAGCTTTAGGGGATGAATAACATCATGCACTAAAGTATCTGCAGAACATTGCAACCACAGCAATGAGATTTTTAGGGAATATTCTAGGAGAAAATTTAAAATCTAGTCAAAAACTTTTGGTTATGTTCTACAGGAAAACAGTGGTCCTATCAAAAATAATTTATCGTCACTCTTCTTCACATAGAACACCAATGCTAAAATGGCTTTAAGACTGAAACTTGTCAACTACAATTGATTTAATGGGAATAGCACCAATAAAGGATGTTACATTCACATCTTTTCTGTGACTGACTGTCTCCTGAGAAAAGAGAAGGGTCTAAGTTGATAAATTTTTTAAATCTTCTTTACCCAGGAGGTTTTAAACTTTCTAAATGACAGTATCAAGGGCTATAGGGACATATTCTGCAATTCAAACACTTACACACCATTATAAAAAGGTCTTCTGAGGGATAATGATTTTTAATTTAAGATAGTATGAACAGTAAAGCTACATTTAACTATGTATCTAAAATATATGCACTGTATATACACTGAAGCAAACTGATGAAACCTTGTGGAGTGCGATTTTTCATCAAACAACTGAGACAAATACTAAATCCAATGAGACTTGAATGTGTTCACTGTGGGAATGTGAAAAAGAAAGCAAGCAAAACCCCTGTCAGTGTTATTACTGTCACTCATGTAGTTTTTCCTCTGCAATTTACAGTGGCATTTTAGCAACTTCTTTAAGTCTTTTATTTAATTTGGGGGATGGGAAGTAAACTGTAGTAGCTATATTAATCAGGTATAGGTGGTTTTGATGCACTGCACTATCAGTCTGAAAGTTGAGTACCTACTTTAAGCTAATTTAAACAGTGGAGAAAGAGGGGCACTTCTACATAGAATGAATATCTAGTATGGTTAAGATTAAGTGTATTTCTTTCTGCATTGACTACAGAAGGAGACCAGACAACTAGTTTACATTATCTGCCTGACTTTAAGACAGTTCAGCATTTTAAAATAGTAAGGCAGAGGTGGGCAGCTCAATGCATTTGATACTGGAACTGAAAGCAAGAGAATATCTGTTATATGAATGCTGGCTTCAGAGAAAGTAAAGGTTTTATTTCCTATTTCTCAAAATTTCTGTGTTGCCGGTCCCTGGTGGGGCAGTTTGACATACCATCTGGACGGCTTTAATGTTGCACTGATAAAGCTTTTGACTTTGAATTTCCTTATTTCTTTTTTTTTTTTTTTGGTTATTTGTTTATTTATTTTAATACAATGACTATTAGAGTCTCCATATTCAGAGCTCAAATCTTTGGTCAACATTATTTTTAACTTTTTTTTTCTGCAGTTATGCAGTGGATTTCACACTCTAAACAGAATACCTGGTAACCAATAGAATCCATCTGGTTTATCATAAGAACATAATTTAATATTCAGATGTGAAGAAAGAAATACTACAAAACTCAAGAAAAGGTTTGTTGGGTGTGTATAAATATGCATTTTTAAGAATACACTCTCGATATACTTTTAATTAATTGTCCTCAAATTCAGAGTGCCAATTTGTGAATACTAAATGCACCACAAAGAGTTGCAAAGTTTAAATTGTTTTATTTAGAATACTTAGATCAAACCTTAAAAAAAAAAAAAGAAGAATTTTCAACCTTAACTACACCTAACTAGTAGCATGGCACAATGAACATAGTGCAATAAATGGTTTTCAGAGCACTCGGGCTATTTTTTAATGTTTCTGAGAGTTGTTTTAGGATAAGGAATAAGGATGAGCAGGAAACATAGACACAAGAAATTCTAAGGTCCCTTCCAATCTGAACTATCCTATAAATCTATGATTTTAGGACCAGACTCAAATCTTCTCTATAATATACTACAATACTACTTACATTTCTGAGATATAACTGCTAATTAGAAATGTCTCCATTGAGATGGAGATGACACTGAGAAATGTCTCCATTGGATGTGAGAATTTTGATTTCTATAACTGAAAATACCTGACTGGTATTTTAAATTAATTGATTTAAATAAGTCATGTTTACTGCAGATATTGCCTGTGTATCTATATCTTGATAAAAGATTCAAAAAGTAGAAATGATATAATTTTCAGATTTCTTGTTCAAAACTGGTATAAATCAATTTTGAAATGAAATGCCAGCAAAAAGTAGGGTAGATCAACTTTCAAAAATGCTCTAATGCATTGTAAAGGTCAATTTTTGTGTTAGGTTATACGTTTCTAGTGCGAATATGTGTTGGGTGAATATGTGTTTGACTTTAAACATTCATATTATGAAATCTTGCCTGAAATATATTTGTAGATCGCAAGCATAAAAAACTTCTCTGAAGTGATGTCAGTGACATGAATTATTTAACTCTTTTATTTCATGTAGAGAAATTTTCATTTTAATTTTTAAATTTCAGGTCCATACGAAATTCCCAGTGAAGGAAGATATGGCAAGACAAATATTAAAAATTTTGAAATTTAAAAATGCAAAATATTAGTCATTCTGGAATATTAAGTGCCCGGGAAAATGACATCTTTTCTGGCAAAATTTAATATTGACAAAGCTTAACAAGCTGACTGCTATGTTTCCTATAAAATAAAGTTACTCTTATATGAAACTAAAAGGTTAGGGAAACATTGCAGTTCCTTTTTGTCCCAGATTTTTTAATTTCTTTGCATAACAGGAGCTTCATGAAAAAGGCCGTTTTACACAAAAACGAAACTGAGCTAAAGAAGTATTCTAAGAATGTATTTCTATATTTTAAAATTAAACACATAAAACTGAAGATCACTTGCAATACTCAGTTACGTAAATATTTTATAAACCCATACATAGATTTCTTAAATGTATCTTGCAGGCATTAGCATTTATTCTTTAAATGCATAGCATTATGTTAGTTTAAACGTTCATTCATCATCTTGGCACCCCTTTAATGTGAGAATTGAGTGGCAAAACCTTACCCAATAGATGACCATTTTTCAAAAGCAATTAATAAGAGACATTTTCATCTTTCTATCCTATTAAAAACTACTGAGGTAGTAAACAGCAGGATATCACTTATATTAAATATACATGAAAGGCTCAAAAGCACTTTATATGTTTTGAAGACTGAAATATGTTATCTAGTACTGATAAGAGAAAAAATGCAAATTAGCTTAAGGCTCTAGGGCAAAAAAGGAAGAATCAAAAAATCTTGTTTATTGCTTAGTTTCTCTCAAAGAATAAGCACACGGAAGAAGAAATCGCAAGAGAAACAAACAAAACAATTCAAGATTACTCTCTGCCAACAGAGGTAAAAACACTGAAATAATGAAGTGATAAGAACATATCAATCATATATGCTGATATGAGAAGCACCTGCACTTTTCAAAAGATTGTGAAAGCTGTACAAGTCTGAAGAAATAAAAAAAACATAAAGCAAAAATATTAGATCTCATAAATTTGTCAGGAGTTTTACAGCTCAACTGACATTTCCTGAAGCATATTTTGGCTATAAGTTACATGACCTTTTACTTTATTTTCTTTTTGCATACAATACCAAGCTTACTGATTTATCCAGTCACTAAATACTCAAAGGTAAAATCTCTGCTCACTAAGCAACGAACATAAATTTTGTCACTAAATAGACATTTTTAACACTAAGTATTAAAATGGCAATTTTGGCCCATAAAGAATGTCCTACCAAGTTTTTGGATAGCTGCTATTAAGGAACTAATTACATCATGATTCATATATTAGAATACCTAACTTTTAATTACAAAATCTACTTTTATGCTTTTTATCTTGCTGTCTTTAATTATAATGTCATCTCATTTTCACACGTGAATACGAGCAAAGGTTCTTTCTCTGAAAGAAAGCTGTGAGCAAGCAAGTATGGCTTAGGTTCTTCTAAATATGCAACTAATTCCACACCCTAAAAATTCTCTGTTAATTTTTTACAGTATAAACATGTCATTGGAGTTCAGTTGATTATTCATATTTGTAAAATTCTGAAAGAATCATTACTGTATTTCTTTTCTATGTTAATATTCTTACAGTAAAAGGAAGACATCCTCTTCTTTCACTATTTTTAAAGCTATCCTACGAATAATGTTGAATTGTGAAAGTCACAGGTAGACATTTATTTTGACCCTCTGAACTATGCACGAAATATTAATATAGCAGCAAAACCGAAGAAACTACCACATATTAAAAAGAATCAAGCAGAAGAAAAGGTCTAGGAATGGTTTACAGGTGGGAAGCGGCCATGGGTTTTAATATTCCACTGTAGGATAAAGATAGATATGCCAACAGAACCAAAAGGACTTAGCAATGGCCTCAGTTGAATCTGCTGCTTTGCTTCTTCCTCATGCCTGGGATTAAGATTGCTCTCAGAAACTCCTCTATTAGTTTGGCCCTCCTGCTAGGTGTGTGCTGTTCTCCCAAACGGAAAGCCTCACTTATGCTTATGCACAGATACATATGGTTCAAGAGTCACAAGTTATTTATCGCTAGTGCAGATGAAGGGACTGATATAATACCTCACATCATCCTAGGTTTTGACTTAAAAAGGGGTGGGGGAGACTATCCAAACCAAGACTTGTTCTGATGAATAAGATGATTATCTGAATTCCGGAAGATTAAAGAAGGATAGCATTTACCTTTACAAGAAGGCAAATGCATACCTTACATATATCTACCTTAATCTACAAAATTGTGCATAATGCCTTATGATAATTGCCAAATTGTGTCTTACAGTAGTTCACAATTCTCTCGATGAAGGTTATAGAAGAAATAGAATACAATAATGAGAATCTTCATCTTTTGACTCTTAAGTTCTGTCCCTATTTTTGTAGTCATAGCACTTTGCCTTACACTGTCATTGCTGCTATTTATAGTCAATAGTTAATGTCCCTTCCCCTGTAAAATCAGCCATCTTTAGTTCTACAGAGCAGAGGAATGCAAAATACATTTGTCCCTAACAGGAACCGTTAAGCTTCTTTCTGCTTTCACCTTTGACAAATAACATATCAAAGAAAGTAATTGTAATTATATTGATCTGTCCTTAATAGGATTCACATTAAATAATAATATGGGTATGAGTTTTGACCTAGCCTGGCACATAATCATAGCCTGCTTTTGCAGGAATATTTACTTCATAAACTTTTATTTTGGAGAGAATAAAACAAAAACAAGACAGACTAATATCACTGGCATGAACAAGAATAAATACCACTACCATAAATAAGAATAAAATCCCAGCAGACAAATAAGCCCCTTTGCATGAATGGGATTTAGCATTTGATCTGTATATAAACATAACAATTCTTATTTATACTACTACCTAATGGGCAAAATTCATGCTTGGTGTTGTCACAAAAATCTTAAACTGGGTTTCAAATTATTTTTTTCTCTGAAAAAAAAAGAAAATTTATCATAGAAAAACCTCAGTTTAACTGATTATAAAAATATATATTTTTGCACACCACTAAGCAGACATTTCTCTCTGAAAGTTCTGAAGTTTTACCCGGAGCAAGCACTTGAAAACTAACAGTTTTTCCTGTGGAGCAAATCTCTGATGTAAATACAAATCTTGATACCTTGAGTAAAGGGATATGTGATTGTTTGCATTTGCATTTCCATCACACTAACATGTGCTGACATCTTTTCTTTCTTCTTGCTAGCCGGGCTTCCTCTTGTCCTTAAACCTCAGGCCAGAAGTGCCTTTATTCTACAGATGTCATGTTTGTAGTGATCACAGAGCAATATGTACGTATATTCTTAACAGATGTATAAGTTGCACTAAATTTTAATGGATAATCTAATACAGAAGGCTAAATTTTGTACTCAGTCTTGCTACCTTGTTGGAGTAGGCTCATTTGCTTCTTCATTTAATCTTTTTCTTGTCTATAACTCTTTTTAAAGACTAGTTCAGCTGGTCACCTTATGTTACAGCAAGTTTATCCAGAAAATTTTTGTGCTGTTTGAAAGCAGAATATATAATGACATTCTCCTATTCTGATGATATGAAAGTAAATGATATTCCAGTGTTAATTTTTTCTTACACTGATTATGTCAGGGTGTTGAACTGGAAGGTTTGTATGCACGTAGTTAAGAACAGAATCACAGAATAATGTAGGTGGGAAAGGGAGATCATCTGGTACACGCCACTGCTTAAACCTAGTTGCATTTGGCTGCCCAGGGTTTTGAAACAGGCACATTAAAAGTCTGTTTATGTATCTGGAGTCAATAGCAAATTTCTATGGGAATACACAAAAATCAGGCAAGCAGATAATAGTACTCACCATGGATATTCTTCTAACGTCTGTGAATCTACAGCTCAAGCGTTGTTTGAGCCGTAGGTGAAGTCTTTTTTCTGACAGATAATATTTTCCACTCCCTGCTTAGAGTAATTCTCTCAATCCTACTCCATTTGCTTTGTCACCTACAACAACAGCATTGTAGTAATCACATAATTTATATTCAAGTTTAACTGATATGGGATAAGTGACAGAACATTTGTACCAACACAAAAATTATACTTACTTCAATTTCTTCTTAAGATAATAGCAGTATGGAATTGTTTCAGAAGACTAGGGTAGCGCTGTGTAGGGACCTGATCATTATTTAATAAACTCTACAGGAACATAAGTTGGGGTTGATTACATCGATGATACAAAGACTCATATACTTAGTGAGTTTAATTGTTCCAGGCACTGCCATGCAACCCAGTGCACAGACGCAGCTCATGTCTAACCAGTTTTGAATATGTGCAAAAAGAACATAGGACTTTCTGCATGTTCCTAAATAAAATGTCTTCTGTTTATATGGCTCCTTCAGACACATACGCTATTTTGACATTCCTTAAATGTCTTGCAAGTGTAAAATTTAAATCGTCCAAGAATTTTTCGACATCATATTTCAATAACATTGTGAAAGGATGGGTCTCATTTCAGTATGACTCAGAGTTAAAAAAAAACAAACTCTCTTTAAGGTCACTGTAGGCAGATTCTCTTAAAAAAGAAAACAGATTATAAAACTAGAGCATGAAGATATTTTCTTTTTTAACATATCCTGTGTCAAACTACTTCCCATTTGTTGCCAATAGTCTTGAGAGGCAGAAAGCGAGCAATATAAATATCTTTTAGATGTTTGGACTGCAAAAGAGGATTCAGTGTAAAAACCTGAAAAATATATATTTGGCATTGAGTTATGCCTTTGAACTACATCAATTTTTATGGTGATAAAAATTCTTCATAGCACTATAAAATTTGAACTAGGTCTAGCAATTTTCACAAATATTTTCTAGAGGGAGGGTAATATAGCATATTTGAGAATTTTGGGTTAAGGACATAATATGATTCCTCTCTGTCATTCAGGTATTAAGCATGAATTATAGGAGGTGATTATACCCGCAACCTTGCCTGAGGCAATGATGTTAAGGTTTTACAGAACTATCAAAAACCTGCTCTGTCAGATTAGCATGATTTCAACTTATTATCAAGCATATGAGGGTAATACTTTGAGTAGAATTGTACTTATAGGAGCATGGGAAATATAGTGAAGCTTCCATACTGTAAAAAGATATACTTAAAAGGCAGTTACAAAAAATGATGTTTATATTTTCACTCATAATAGTACCTTGACAAGTATGTAACTCTTACTTTTTGCTAGTGCAGTATTACAGTATGTTTTAGTAAAAGTTTCAACTCAGAAGTTATTATGGATTACTCATGATACTTCAGTAGAAAGTGACAAGCAGAGTGACACAGTACACTCAAGTGTTTAAAATTATATAAACAGTTCTATGGAAACACATTGTATTTTGGGGTAGGCATAAAGCAAATGGTAGCCACCCCACATACTAAGATGGAAGGTGAAGAAAAACTGTTTACTGTCACTTAGTAATTTCCAAGATCAAATGATTCAATTAACATACCAACCGCTAGATTCAACATACACAATCTTTTCAGCAATTTGGTGTCTTCTTGTTTTTAAATATCTTGGTAGATTGGGACCATTATGCTTATTTTACAGACTGGGAAGAGAAAGTGTGATTCTTCTCAGCTAAATGCACCTATCTGGAAGTTAGGTTCATTGCCTAATCAGAGAATCACAGAATCACAGAATCGTTTAGGTTGGAAGGGACCTCTGGAGATCATCTAGCCCAACCTCCCTGTTCAAGCAGGGTCACCTAGAGCATATTGCCCAGGATCACATCCAGACGGCTTTTGAATATCTCCAGCAAAGGAGACTCCACTACCTCTCTGGGCAACCTGTTCCAATGCTCTGTCACCCTCACAGTGAAGAAGTTTTTCCTCAGGTTCACATGGAACTTCCTGTGGTTCAGTTTCTGCCCATTGCCTCTTGTCCTGTTGCTGGGCACCACGGAGAAGAGGCTGGCCTCATCCTCTTGACACTCCCTCTTCAGATACTTGTACACGTTGATCACATCCCCTCTCAGTCTTCTCTTCACCAGGCTCAACAGGCCCAGCTCTTGCAGTCTTTCTTCACAGGAGAGGTGCTCCAGCCCTCTAATCATCTTGGTAGCCCTCCGCTGGACTCTCTCCAGTAGTGCCATGTCTCTCTTGTACTGGGGAGCCCAGAACTGGACACAGTACTCCAGGTGAGGCCTCACCAGGGCCGAGGAGAGGGGCAGGATCACCTCCCTCGACCTGCTGGCAACACTCTGCCTCATGCACCCCAGGATCCCATTGGCCTTCTTGGCCACAAGGGCACACTGCTGCCTCATGCTTAACTTGTTGTCCACCAGCAACTCCAGGTCCTTCTCGGCAGAGCTACTTTCCAGCAGGTCAACCCCCAGCCTGTACTGCTGCATGGGATTATTCCTGCCTAGGTGCAGCACCTTGCACTTGCCTTTGTGGAACTTCTGGAGGTTCCTCTCCGCCCACCTCTCCAGCCTCTCCAGGTCCCTCTGAATGGCAGCACAGTCTTCTGGTGTGTTAGCCTCTCCTCCCAGTTTAGTATCATCAGCAAACTTGCTGAGGGGGCACTCTGTCCCTTCCTCCAGGTCATTGATGAATATATTGAACAAGACTGGACCCAGGACTGACCCCTGGCGGACACCGCCAGCTACACGCCTCCAACTGGACTCTGCGCCACTGACCACAGCCCTCAGAACTCTGCCATCCAGCCAGTTCCCAGTCCACCTCACTGTCCACTCATCCCACCCACACTTCCTGAGCTGGCCTAGGAGGATGTGATGGGAGACAGTGTCAAAAGCCTTGCTCAAGTCCAGGGAGACAACCTCCACTGCTCTCCCCTCATCTACCCAGCCAGTCATCCCGTCATAGAAGGCTATCAGATTGGTCAAGCAAATCTTGTCCCATAATCTTCTTTGCTTTCAGAGATGAGAGCTAGGCACTCTCAAATAAGTGAATATACATATTTGAAACAGAGAAATAACTCACCCTTTGGAGACTGATCTACGATCATGGGTCACTCTTCAAAGGCTGTAGGCTACTGTGGGGAGACAAGATACACATGAAGAAGGGGCAAGGACATCTTTGCCAATAGGCTAGGTAACTTAGAGAAGCGGGCTTTAAACTAGGTGCAATGCCTTCTTCACATCGGTCTTCATAGGTAAGGGCAGTCCCTGAGTCTCTATGCCAAGAAGCAGTGATGAAACAAACAGTAAACTATCGATACCAGAGGAGGGTTGAGTTAGAGACTATCTGAACAAATTTGACATATAGAAGCCTGCAGGACCTGACAGGAGGCATGCAAGGGTGCCAAGTGAGTTGTTTGGCATCATTGCAAAGTCATTCTTTATCATCTTCGAAAGGTCATGGAGATCAAGGGGAGCCCTGAATGACTGCAAAAGGACAAAAACTATGCTCATCTGCTGAAAGGGCAGAAAAGAAGGTCTAGGAAATTGCAGACCATTCTGCTTCACTTCAGTCCCTGGGAAAATTATGGAATGGGTCCTCATGGAAGATATTTCCAGGCACGTGGAGGGTGAAGCAAACTGCAAACAGTGATTAGAAAAGCCAGCAAAGATTTACCAAGGATAAACTGTGCTTCACCAAACTTCTGTGATGGAACAATTTGCTCAGTGAACGAGGAGAAAGCTGTTGATGTTGGTTATCTTGATTTTAGCGGGGTGTTTGGCATGATGTCCCACAAAATCCTTGCTGACAAGCTAGAAAGATATAGAGTTAACAGATGGACCACAAGATGGGTAGGAAACCATCTAAACTGCTGAGTTCAAGGGTGGTGATTAATGGTTCAGTCATACAGATACCCGTTCATGAGTGCTGTTGCTCAGGTACTGATGCTGGGTTTGATACTAACCAATATCTTTACAAGTCTGTAGATGACACTAAACTGGGAGAAGAGGTAGATATGCCAGAAGGAAGAGCTGCCATACAGAGAGACTTCAACAGGCTGGAAAACTGGGCCAGCAAGAAATGCATGAAGTTCAACAAAGGTAAATGTAAAGGATGGAATAATCTGAAGCAGCAGCACAGGCTGGGATCTGACTGGCAGGGGTGTAGCTCTGCTGGAAAAGACCTTGAGATCATGGGCCTGAACAAGCTCAACATGAGCTAGCAGTGTGTGACCCAGCAGCAAAGAAGGCAAGCCATGTCCTGGGCTGCGTCATTGAAGGAGGTGGTTACTCAGCTCCGCTTGTCAATTGTTAGGCCACACCTGGAAAACTTTGTTCAGTTCTGGTCCCCCTGGTGCAAAAGAGACCTTGAAAAAATTGAGAGTGGTCCCATGGAGGGCCACCAAGGTGATTAGAACATTGGAGCACTTGATATATGAAGAAAGGGTGAAAGAAATGGATTTGTTAACCCTAGATAAGAAAAGATTTAAGGGGATCTAATCACATTATTCTGGTATCTGGAAGATAACTATAGAAAAGGTGGAGGAATTCTCTTCACAAGGTTACCTGGTGACAGGGTAAACGGCAGCGAGTGTAAGTTGCTTCACGTCAAATTCTGCCTGGATATAAGAATAAAATCTTTCACCATAAGAACAATTAAACACTGGATTGGTTGCCAAGAGAAGTAGTGAAATCTCCCTCTCTGGAAATATTCCAGACTTGACTTGATAAGGCTCTCCATAACCTAATCTAAGGCCCTGCTTTCAGGTAAAGATTGGACCAGGTGATCTCCAGACATCCCTTCCATCCTAGACTTGTCTCTGATTCTATGATAACTGTAGGCAATATGGGAGAACTGTTATAGCTGGGATGATAATCTCATCTGACTTTAGCTTTTAAAATTTAGGCATCTAATCTAAACGAGTCATTCAAGGTCTCATCATAATTATTGAAGAGAGACAGATGCCTCTGAAAAGAAAGATCCTAGACAACTATGACAAGCGAGATGCCTATCATTTAGGCATGGCTAAAATTAAATGAAATGAATTGCTTTTTAAGTGACATGCCCATGGAAAAGTAATTGTCTTATATAATTCATGCTAATCATTGGCCCAGAATCTTCTCAAATAGAATAAGACTGAAAGGGGATGAACCATGTACAGATATATGTTCTGACTCTGACAAAATATTTAAGTTCACATATTTAACTGGTGCTCTTTTACGGGGTGTGTGACACAATGGTCCTAAATCTGTTATGGAGCTGCATAGAATCTGCCAGTTATGGAACAAAAATCCCTCCTGAATAGAGATAGAGAGATAGCAAATTTAACTGTTTGGTCAAGAAAAATGTTTTGATATTATCAAAAAAAAAAAAGATATATTGTGCAGAATATTGTATCTAGGTTTAATTTTTGCTATTCCAGACTGTCATAGCCTTTTAGTACTATTCCTATACTGTAGTATTCCCAAATTTAACACTGCTTTATAGTATGATAATTTGGATGAGTTTTGAAGGGACATTTTATCTCATTATGATCTGTGACTTCTTTAAAAATAAAATAAATGTGTCAGCACAGAATAGTTCTAGCCTTCGGAGCCATTCAATTTTTTTTTTTTTTACTAGCAACACTACACACCAGGTCTTTTTCAAAATATGTTGTTCACTGATGATGATTTAACTCTCTTGGTGTTTAAATGCTATTTCAAAGGAGCCAGAAGAACTTTTTGCCATGATTATCACATATGATTGTGGTCTTCTGCTCTTTGTATAAACTCCTGAGACAAAAGATATCACAAAATCACAGAACGGCTGAGGTTGGAAGGGACCTCTGGAGATCATCTAGTCCAAACGCCCCTGCTCAAGCAGGGGCCTCTAGAGCACATTGCCCAGGATCACATCCAGACGGGTTCTGAATATCTCCAGCGAAGGAGACTCCACTACCTCTCTGGGCAACTTGTTCCAGTGCTCACTCACCCTACAGGAAATAACTTTTTCCTCATGTTCACCTGGAACTTCCTGTGCTTCTGCTTGTGCCCATTGCCTCTTGTCCTGCTGCTGGGCACCACGGAGAAGAGACTGGCCTCATCCTCTTGACACTCCCCCTTCTGATACTTGTACACATTGATCAGATCCCCCCTCAGTCTTCTCCGAGCTAAACAGGCCCAGCTCTCTCAGCCTTTCTTCAGAGGAGACATGCTCCAGTCCCCACATCACCTTTGTAGCCCTCCGCTGGACTCTCTTGTACTGGGGAGCCCAGAATTGGAAACAATTCTGTGCTCCAGACAAGGCCTCACTAGGGTTGAGGAGAGGAGCAGGATCACCTGCTCCTCTACTCACAAGGAGACCATTGGCCTTCTTGGCCACAAGGGCACACTGCTGCCTCATGCTTAACTTGTTGTCCACCAGCACTCCCACGTCCTTCTCTGCACAGCTACTTTGCAGCGGGTCAACCCCCAGCATGTCCTGCTGCATGGCGCTCTTCCTCCCGAGGTGCAGCACCTTGCACTTGCCTTTGTGGAACTTCTGGAGGTTCCTCTCCGCCCACCTCTCCAGCCTCTCCAGGTCCCTCTGAATGGCAGCACAGTCTTTCGGTGTGTCAGCCACTCCCCCCAGTTTAGTATCATCAGCAAACTTGCTGAGGGGGCACTCTGTGCCTTCCTCCAGGTCATTGATGACTACATTGAACAAGACTGGGCCCAGGACTGACCCCTGGCGGACACTGCCAGCTACACGCCTCCAACTGGACTCTGCGCCACTGACCACAGCCCTCAGAACTCTGCCATCCAGCCAGTTCCCAGTCCACCTCACTGTCCACTCATCCAACCCACACTTCCTGAGCTGGCCTAGGAGGATGTGATGGGAGACAGTGTCAAAAGCCTGGCTCAAGTCCAGGCACACAACCTCCACTGCTCTCCCCTCATCTACCCAGCCACTCATTCCATCAGAGAAGGCTATCATCAGATTCGTCAAGCATGACTTCCCTTTGGTGAAGCCAGGCTGACTACTGATCACCTTCTTGGTCTCCAGGACCTTTCCAAGATGACGGAGAGTGGCCTAGCAAGAACATCCGCCAGCTCCCTCAGCACTCGGGGGTGCATCCCATCAGGTCCCATGGATTTGTGGATGTCAAGTTTGGACAAAAGATCTCTAATCTAATCCTCCTCGATCAAGGGGAACTCTTTCTTTCTCCAGACTTAGGCTGGCCTTAGCAGTGAAGACTGAAGCAAAGAAGGCATTCAGCAACTCTGCCTTCTCTATATACTTTGTTACCAGGGCACCCACCTCATTCAGAAGCGGGCCCACATTCTCCCTAGTCCAGCAGTGCAAGTGTTTAGAAAGAATATTTTCTTGGATTCAGGCTTACATGCCTTATTTCAGGGACAAATATAATAAGGCAGAGCCCATAGAAACTAGGGCTGCACAGATCAGTTAGACTCATAATGCTCTTACTGCTTGTCTTGATTTTTTGGTGGTGGGTGTGGAACATGGACAAAGTGACATAATGAGCTCTCTGAACAGTGGGTAGTTTTGTAAGTCATTCTATTTCAGTTATCTAAATGGCAATTCTGAGAGAGATTTTGAAAAGATGCCTCTTTTTTTTTGTGAATTCTAAGCTCATCAAAATACAATTCTGTGTAATTTGTCATCCACCTGCAAAACAATGCTTAAAATTGCAACATCCATCTTGTAGTTCTCCTAAATAAATATTCTCATCCTTGTTTTTTTTTTTTTCAGTCAAATCAGATTAAGCAAAAGAAATGACAACTGTAAATGTAAAGGAAAAAAGAAATAGATCAATGTATTTACATTGTTATCAGTTTTTTAGTTTTTATTAGCTCACTTCTTAGACAAACTGATGAAGACTGTGTTATGATCTGTCTGTTCGTATAAGCACAATGTTCTTTGTAATAACTGAAGCTTACAGTTCTGTTCTATCTGAGCTAAGTAACTTGTGAGTAAACATTTTAAAATGAATTTTATATTATAACAGCTGTTATTAAAAAGTGCAAAATAGAGGTAGAATTTAGCAATAATAAGAAAAACAATACTTTTCAGTTACTATGGACGCTGCCTGAGGACTGTAAGGAGTCCTTAGAATATAAGAAAGTATAATCAGAAATCTATGGACTAAAGCTAATGTGTCAAAAATTAACCTAATTTGGGAATCACTTATTCAATCAATATCACATCTGTTTTTTTCAGGAATATAAAACATACTAGGGAAGTCATAGTGGTAAATAGACTTCTGAGGAAATAACAACAGGGCTCTACAGTGATATAAGTGTCTTACCTCTGCTGATGAGCCTCAGTCTTTGGAAAGTCCAGATAAGCACACATCATGCTCACAGAAAATAATTCCCACTTAGGGTGATCAGCTCAAAATTCAAGAACAGATTCAGCCTTTTGTTCCCACTAAGAGGAGTTGTTTGACAGAGTAAGCGGCTTTAACCAATCTCCTCTCTTTGGAAAGAGAAACTTCTTATATTTCAATGTTTGCCTAGCATAATCCTTCCAGTGCAGTTGTAGAATAACTTTCGCTTTGTTTTCCAGATTTTCTTATGTACATTATATTCAATATATTTCTGAACATTTCATGATATTTTTATCATAAAGTCTATAGAGTCTATAAAGTTTATTATAAGGACTACAGTTCATTATAACAAATAGAATGGGATAGAAACAAGGCACTCTTCTGCTTTGCATGTGTTAAGGAGCAAACTCAGAGGTGCAGATGTGAATCCTTTCCAGCAACAGTGCACAGTATTTTTACAGACAAGTATAAACATAGCAATCATCCTAAATATCAGAAGAATTTGTGTCTGTTTTCTCTGTTAGCTGCATCCGGTACTTGCAAGGATGTTACATTGAACTGTTAACTTACATAAACACAATAATTCATATTTGTTATTATGAGTGATCTGATACTTCATATCATTGCATCTGCAGCTTGGCACAGCCCCACCGTGCAAGGTGAAACTGAACATCTTGCATCTGTGATCCCAGTTAATGCACATGGTGATAGACTGTTAAAATTGGATGTCTCTAGGCTGCTTTATGTGACATGAGTTGCTTCTTTGTGTGTGCGTTTGCAGAAGTGAATGATAATATTTCTCTTTATTTTTCCTCTCTTGACACACAGCCAGAAGAGAGAGAAATACTATCTTCTCTCATATATGACATGTGCAGTTGAATACCTGCACTTATTATTTTTCCCATTCTAGCTGCTGGCAGCTGAGTGTTGATAGAACATGAAAACCATTTCTAAATATGCATATTTATATACTGACTCATTTATCTTATATTATAAATCCACAAATAACTTTTATAATCATTTGTTAGATTTGGTAGAATAGCCATTAGAGAAATTCCTTTTGGAGTAAATCATCTCTTGTGAGATGATACATATATATGTCTTGAAACTGTTTCTTTTATTATTCATTATTTTATCATGTTAGCATATTTAGTTGAGGAGAACAACATTTTGTTGAGGACAGGAATTTGCCCTTTTCTATCACTTCTATCATGACTAGTATTTCCAAACCTCAGTATTGCTTTTCTTTCTTTTTAAGGGGGGAAGTTCTCAAAAGGAATATGTAGAAAAGTATTTTGAATATTAGCAATATCATCATTTCTAGATTTTGTGATTTTTTTGTTAGGTGATTAATTTGCATGGTAGGAGTAATATTACCAATTAGTCTTGTCTGAGTGGAAAATGGTGTGATCTAAAATGGGTTATTTTCTTTATTAAACTGCTACACATTTTACTTCCCACTGATGCACACTCTGATGGAGATTTAAAACACCGTCTTTTATTGATCAGCTCTTCAATGAGTGAGTTTATTATGAAGTTCAGAAACTGTTAAACGGAAAATAATTCAAAGGCCTTGCTCCCTGTGTTTAGGTCCAGAAATATTTTTATGCTTATTTTACTATTAAAAATATCACAGGATGCATCATGGAAGGCTACCAGTTTCTAAGTTTGCATAGATTTAAACACAGCCTGCACAAGACTGCCTGTGGAACAGCTGTTTTTACTGGTGTGGCTTGCACAGTTATATGGAGAGAATACATCAGATTGAATGGAGTGACTTAGTATTAGGCATCTAGGCAGTTCCAGGATAGAATTAGACCTTATGAACAGGGCATAGTAGAATTCCCACTGTCTTATGAGGGCTAGGATTCTACTCAGGATTTGGGAACGCTGAAGAGGCTGTATTACCACACAAGCACGTAAACAAACAATATTGTATTGTCTTCAGGCATAGAAAGATAAAGAAGATGCAGCATATAGTGAGAGAAGTATAAAAACCCTTTTGCAATTTAGAGCAGAAAAAGACATTTAAGATGGAAGAATATTTGCTCGTTTCCTTTCATGATTTATTAAATTTCCTTCTTTGGCACATTGTCAGTTAGAAGTTCTTTCGTGTTGGCTGGTATTTTCAGTTCCTTCTCCTCTATTACTTAAGCTAATGTCATGTATTTATTCTGCATGTGCATCGTACAGCTACGAGCAAGGTTCATTTCCCTTTGTATTCCTTGTGATGTCTTTCAAGACACTGTGAGGTAACAGGAGTTATAAATATTTGAATGACAAGCATAGTGTTAGTATTCAGCAAACGTAATACGCATTCTTTATCCCTCTCTCATCCTCTTTCCAGTCTGAAATGCAATAGAAACTATTTGGTTAAATATTCTGTCAAACAGAAGCTTTAAAATTTAATTTTAAAATGAGCCTTTGGTGGAAAACTAAAAAACTCTGCATCTTTCTCTCTATCTCTCTCTAGATATGTAATATGTAACACATAATGCATAACATATAATATATATCACTAATGTTACATAACATGCACTATATATTCTCAGAAGTGAGTATTAAAATTCGGTTTGAAGCTTTTTCCTTGTATTTCTGATAATTATTTTAGATTTAGGAAAAAATGGTCCGTTATGGTAGCTCCATGAAAGGAGAAAAGGAAGCTGTGACACAGGGCAGCGCTTTTGAGTAAGTAATGGGGGGGGGGGGGGGAATGTGCCCGAGAGCGTGATTGAAATCTTTCCCTCAGAATTCCTGAAAGAGTCAATTTACAAGCTGAATTTACAATTTACACCCCCGGCCCTGCGTGTCCCTGTCTCCCCCCCCACTCCCCCCCCCGGGGCTCCCCCCGTGCCCCAGCCCCTGCCCCAGCTCGGGGCCGTCGGTCGCCGCCCCGCGACGGCGCAGCGGTGCCGGCTCCAGCCCCGCCGTGGCCCGGCCCTGCCCGCACACGGCACCCCCGGCCCGGCCCGGCCCGGCCCGGCCCCGGCCCGGCCTCGACCCGGCCCCCCGGCAGCGCCCAGCCCCGGCCCTGGGGAGCCCCCGGCCCCGGCGCCTTGGCGGCTTCTCGTGTGTGAGGGGAAACGGGAAAGGCTTCTGGAACCCTATAACAGGCAGGAAATCGGTGATATTGAAAGAATTTTTGCATCTGCAGGCAGGTAAATTATATCCCGCTGTTACTAAAAATATAGTTAAGGAAACAGGAAAGTGTGTATTATTGCCAGTTGTGGTAATCTTTGAGAACTGAATGCTGAATTAAGGAAATCCTCATGGATAAGAAAACAGCCCATCTCCGTACTGTAGTCCAGTAACCTTTCCCCTTACTCTCAAACTTCCCCAATAAACGAACCATTAAGCAGATAAGATGAAATGTCCTTGTATGTTTTTGATCACTACAGTTTTGTCAAATTGGTACACCCCTTCACATATTGCAGGTAACTAACAAATTGTGAATACTTTTGAACTTCTTGACTCATATTGAAAAAGTTGTGAGGGCGTGTGTTTCTATGGCTGAGAAGAATTCAGCATTCACTGGCCCTTAAAATTCAGACTTCCATCTGTGTGGTTAGTACACTTGACTGAGCTGTAATATACATAAGGATAATGGTAAACACAAGACTGCAAGATGACTTTCTTTTGTTCCCTTAGGACCCCTCTTTGCTTCTGCACCAAGAATTAAAATAAAATGTTATAACGTTTTTAGATGAGATTCAGTGAATCAGGTTTTATTCACTGCCTTACCTGTTTAACATTGGTTCTTGCTTTTTTTCTTGGGGAAATAGTTTCCCCAATACTCATGATCATTTTTCTTTCTCTGTGTCTCTACTTTAGCTTCCTTAGTAACAGACTTGATGGTCTTGATGACAGGCAGTAATGAGGTTGAAGAACAATAAGAGAGGGAGAGGACCTCTTTTCATCTCTAACTCTGCTCCCAAAGAAAACATATGGATTCCACTACAATAGTCCAAGGTTTTGAAACTTAAATGTTTCTTGAGCATTTCCACTGTATTAGCAGCCGGTAAAAGGTTCATAAAGGACTCTATATCGACAATAGGATCAGGGAAAATTACTTAATAGGAAAATAATCTGCAAGTTCTCTATTTAAAGTGTTGAGAAATTTTTTTATGGAAATTCTAAAATAGGTATTAAGTTGCATCCTATATCGGTGACCAATAATTAGTATGTTTTGTATATTCTCTCTGGATTTATTCCTTTTTATTTCTCACTGTAGCTCACAAAGAAATAAGTCACAGACAACACATACTAAGGCAGTATAACTGCCAGGCAAACTAGATATCTGGAAGAGGGATCATGCCTAACTTTATTTCTTAGCACATGGTTATGCCTTGAAGGAGTGTCCAAGCCTGTAGAAAGCTTTTCTGTTAGCTTCAATGGGAGTAAGTGTGAAGGCAAAGGCTTGCTCTCAGCAGGTGCTTGGCACCTTGCAGTATGCAGCTTTGCTGAATATTTCATCAGTGATAGGAACTGTCTTTCAGATGGTATAAGATCTATTACCTGTCTCTAACAATGCTTTAGTCCATCTACCTGATTATAGCATTTCCACAGTTATCACTGTGGACTGTGGTTACTTCTTTGTGCCGTGATCAGACACCTTACCATAAGTTACAGCATGTCAATTACAGTATCCTTTTCTGTGTTTTTTTTGTGATATCAGACTGTAACATAGTATTTTCATTCAGTCAATAAGCACATTTTTTAGTCTGTTGCTCAAAGAATGAAATATATTTCAATGCCTGCATTTTGACTTCTTCATGAAGTTATATGAACTGTTTATATAAAGAGGTACAGTTAATTGTGTTATTATAGAATGAGAAGAGAATCTGACATGGTAAAATAGAGACAAGAGTTGTTGATAGCATAAAAGATTACATACAAGCTACTTTCTACTTTCAGGCCATTTACAAAATACAGGGTTCAATATAATCAGTTCAAAGTGCGCTGCTGGAAATAGTGAAAAACTCCCCACACTCTGTCAGAAATATTGATTGTTATAGCCCACTGAATCCTGCCTCAAGCTTCGTCTGCTTGAAAGCCCCACTCAGTTTGTTAAGCTCTCTTAGTAAGCTACTGTTCCTTAAAGAAAAGTGACCTTCGAGCTGCGTTACACCTTTAAAATTTTGTGCAGAAGTCTCATTGAGTTACGGGGGAGTTCAGCGTGCGGTTAAATGTAGCTCACAAACATGTCAGGAGGCAGTTGGGGCTTCTTAGTGTAGCTTCCATAAATCAGGTGACTACTGTGGGATTTATATAGAGTAACAGAGCTGGATAACAAGCAAAATGTTAGGCGAATAGATGATTTTTAAGAAAATTCATGTTTTAAGAAAAACAGCAATATGTAACAAATCCACTGTTTTTTTGTGGGACACAGTTAACCTTTTTTGCCTTCGTTGGTTTTCATTCTGACCAGTACAAATGGAATTGTCACAGAAAGTCACAATTTTTATTACAGCAGAAAACAAGTAATAGGACTGACATTCTTTACTGGAAAATCAGCCTTGTTGACATTGCTTATTTTAATGCAGTATGACAAAAGCAACATGGCACAATGTCCAAAAATATCACTTTGTGGACCTTGAGGATACATCTCCTTAGAAGTATCCTTTGTGTCTTATCTGTTTTATATATATACATTTTCTTAACATCTTTTTGCCTTAGAATGACAGGAATTCTTTTATACATTAGAGTATAATTCTTATTGGCTACATATATTGCTTTGTGGTTTCAAATTCACATCAGAGCTTATTGTGTAACAATGATTATATTATTACTACAATTTTATCTTGTCTTTGATTATGTGTCAAAAATATTTGAAGAAAGCAGCCAAAGTCTAAAGAAAAAAAAGAACATCTTTATTTTCCTTTTTAATCAGCAAACAAGGTCATTCCAACATTTATAATGAAAGCATAGATTTTATGTCTCAGCGTACCTCCAAAACAGTTCACTTACTTCAGACTTATTAATCTGATGCTTTGCTTTCATTTCTGCAACATTAAAGCAACTTAGTAGAGTCACCTTATGCATCATGCTTAAGAATATAGGAGACTTATTTGGATGACAATAACCTTCAACCTAAACCAATATTAGTGCAGGCATAGCTAGAGAGAAAAAATTATGTCTGATAAAGGGCAGCTCACATTACTTCTACCTGGATGCAGGAAGGAAAAAGGCACTCAGGTTATCTGCTCTGCTAATAACAAACAGAACAAAAACGCTGAGACACTAATCATGGATGCTACCGACCCGTTAGCTCTCTCCCTCGCTCTGTTTAGGACTGTTCCAGGGAGCTCTCTGCAAGCCAAAGCCTGAGCACTGCTATGGGAATAAGGCAGTTTGGGGATCACCCACAAAATCAATATGTGAACCCCATTTCTTCCACCTTTCACAATCTTCTAACACTCTCCCAGCAAGCTTTGCACCCTACGGCAATTCTAGATGTTTGCCTGACTTCACAGCATGCAACACGTACTGTCAGAGCCATATTATAAAAACACCATTTTGGTGAGCTTCAGCATAGCTGCACACCTTGGACATTTTGAAAAAGTGTTAACTTCAAAGTTATTTCACGCACTGAACAGAAAAAAGTACACTGAGAAAAGAGTCATTCTTTAGAACCTCAGGGGCGCTGCATGGGCCCAGGGACAACTCAGGATAAGTGATGTGTAGTGTGACACTTGACTCAGGCCTAGTGTTAAAGTGCTGTGTAGAGTCAGTCTGATGTAGAGGAGACTAGCCTTAAGTGCTGTGGATAGAATTTTTTTTTCCCTGACTCCCTTTTATTTAGCAATATATTAGAGTACAGCACAAGGAACTTGATTTGTCAGGAATCAGCAGCAGAAGAGTTGCGTCTGCACAGAGAAAAGTTTGTTAGCTCGAGTGCAGTGTTATATTGATGTGGCAATGCCACATTTAGGCTTATTGTGTATCTCTGGAGAGTACTGCACTGTACCAAGTTCGGGACAGTGAATGTTAAAGTGAGACAGTTTCCATCATGCCTCAAGTGGCTTGAACACTTTTGTCCTGCTCTCCCCCAGCAGAAATTTGATGAGATAGGAAGAGAAGAAACAACTTTTGTAGTGCCTGTTGAAGCTGGTAAAAGATACAGGCAGGAATGGAGTTTTTGAGGGACCAATGAAAGAAAAATATTTAAGAAATGTTACTTCTTTAGCTTAATAGTTAGGAAGCTCATAAGATGGGGAAGACTATGTTGAAGTCCTTTCTTCCTGGTTTATTTCTGACTTTTCCCCCCTTGTACAGTGTGAGATGAAGCTTTAACAGCAGGGATTCTGTATGTCTTGTCCAGCCTTGACTGTAAGCTGATCTGTTGGGAAGTAGGACCAATGTGTCTGACTTTCTAAGTGAGTTCTGCCACTACTGTGTTTTCAACCAAGGCTGGGTGCAGCCATTTCCAGATGTGTGTTTGGATTGATGGATTGAGTTCAATACTATCAGTACTTGTTAGGCATGCCTAGCACTCTGATTGGGGAGTTTAGACATGTAGACTCCTCAGCTGATTTAGGCAAAGACAGATGTTTTTGCTCAGTCAAGGCTACGATGCTCCTGGACATGTACATTCCTCTTTCTTGAAATTGCCTGTGTAAATAGGCAAGTTGAATTCTGAAAATACATGAATTAAAAGGGAAACATATAAAAAATAAGATACTTAAAGAGGAAATGTTATTATTAATTCTTAAATGAGTTTATTTTTCTTGAAAGACTATGTTTTCGCTAAATACATTTAACAAGCTAGTGATACTTAAGCAAATTTTGATTCATTCCTTTCCAATTTGATATTTGACATACTTTCACTTGTTTTGTACTATGTTATAACTTAAGGTACTTCACATGACAAGGCTAGTTGCTCTGGGCTTTCTGTATTCCCAGCAGTCGATTATTCTAACAGCAGCTATCTTTAGTACTGGATCTGAACGTATTTCCCAGCTCCTAGGTGTGGTTCCACCTCCCTGGATTCATACCACTACTTTTTACAGTATCCTGCTTCCTGTGCAAAGGTATGAAAAAATGTAACATAATTTAGATATGGCCTTAGTCCACTTAGGATGTAGAACTGTTGTGGAAAAAAACAAAACAAAACAAAACAAAACAAAAAGGAAACAAAACAAAAAGAAAAGAAAAATCATCATCATACGTCATATTTAAGGTTACTAAAGAAATGTGAAATAGTTAGAGATGTTATACTAAAACTCATTATCGCGGTCCGACCCTGAAGGCCGGGCATGATGGGGATACTGGACAGAGGACTGTAAAGTCAACAGGTTCGGGGTGGCGGTATAGGTGCTTGTGTAGCGATGAATGGGTTCACAATATCAATAAGCAGATGACCTTTAAATAACAATTAACAATAACAATTATAAATAACAGATAACTTGAAAACCCTGATTCTGCAGGCACTACAAGACGACAATTGCACTTATGTTACAATGATCTTCATTTACAGGCTTGTGGATGGTACTTTAGAGTGATGCAGTGTTTTCTGTAGCTTGTTTTAGTATCTTCCCTTCTGCTTTTTCCCTCAGAGTTCACTTTCTTCTGTAATATGAGGGAATGGAGGGGTGGAAGGGGAGAGGAGAGAGGAAAGGATTGTTAGAAAGCTCCATCAGAGCAATTGTTGTTAATCAATGGCAAGTGGAGGAAAGCTATAATCTTCCTAATTTGTGCTTTTGCCCAGTGTGCGTAGTGGAAGCCAATGTTCCATCAGAAAGTGCTTCTGAAGCCACATGATATAGTTTTCATGTGCTTCTACTTTTTTTGTAAAAAAAAAAGAGAATAATTGCTCTACTTCCTAGTTGCTCTGCTAGCCTATGTAATAGAAGACTGCGTAGTGAACCCAGGCTTCCAACCTTGCTGAGGAATCATGTGGGCATTAGTATGATGTTGCTTCTGCTGTTCTATTTTCTTACTATTTTTTAAATCTTGAACAGTGCACATGCCAAATCTCATTAAAATATTTTTTGTTTTGGTCAAGTCTTAAACATTTGGCATATGCAGAAGAAAATTACAATTTAATTACAATTTATTATTTACGAAGGTCTGTTTTGAGGATCATGAGTGACACATATGACTGTGGCAGACCTCCCATAATATCCAATTCAGTCTTCTAAAACTGTAGACAACAGCCTCATGCTACTTTTCATATATTTATAAAGCTTCAGCATGAAAGTAGTTAGTGTGTTCTTTTATGGTGTTTTTTGACTGCTCATGTTGGAAGATTACTTGAGAACCTAAGGTCTCTAACCATTGAAATATTTTTCTTCTCTAATGACCACGTTAAATTTAATCATGACCATGTGATATCAGTTTATTCTTTTGAATAAAGTTTATTCTTAGAGAATTTTAGTTTCAGTTTATTCTTAGAGAATTTTTATGACTAGAACAGGGGTACTGGCACTGAGCAAGCTCTTTTAGTCAGTCTTTGTTACACAGGATCCCCATTCTCCTACCTGTCCTATTCATCCTCATTTTGCCTCTTCCAGGATGGAATCATTTCTCTTGAGCATGGTTGACAGTGTTCCAGACATTGTCTTACTGAGACTTTGTCAGTGTCACAGATACTCCCCAAATTCCTCACCTTACACATCTTGGAATATTTTGTTTAATGTTTCATTTATTCTGTATCACATCTTTTTCAGTGTAGAGGAAGTATTGTTATCACTACTTAGAGAGAAATCTAGTTGTAAATGAAGCATATGAGCTGGTAAGATAATGTGGCTTCTGAAATGCGTCTTGCCAAAATATTTCAATCCTAGTGAATCAGCAGTTCCTGATATTATACTGTGACATACCAACTTGATCTGCTCCTCAGCGTCCATGTGATAAAAAACAAAATAGTTCACCCAAACAGTGTCACTGTTTATGTGCTCCTCCTTTCTGGTTTCTCAACCTGAGACTTTGCATACTGATTAACAGATTCCTAGTGTATTTACAAATTCAGGTAAATTCAGTGGGAACTGTGTTTTAATATGCAGAATCCTTTAAAGTCCTACATACTTAGAGAAAACTGGCCAATACAGAAATATTTTTCAAATTAGATACCCAAATAGTATCCTCTTACCTTTAATCTATTTCTACCTTAAAACATCTGTAAAATGGGGATAATACTCCACCTGATTTGCAATTTATGAAAATAAATGAAGCCCTTGAACCATAGGGATGAATTATCCAAGAGAAGCAGAATAAAATGACAAATTCTGTGTATGCTCCAGCTTCTCTCACTTAGGTACTAAATTTTCCATGAAGTTTTAGAGGCCAAGTGTAATAGTACTCCTCAATTAAATATTCAAGTTCCTTATATTATCAATAGAAGGAACTTGACTGCACAGAAGAGTCAAGAGAGGCAAAGGCTGACTAATGTCTTTTTAATAACAGTTTTCTGTTCTTATGCTTTGTTTTTTAATATTATTGAGTTGTCTTGTGATATTTAGTGTCACAATACACACAAGTTATGTATTAAATCTATAGAACTCTGCATCTAGTATATTACTACTTAATATTATTAAAGAGGCACAGTTGGGATTTGAATGACTGAAACTAGTTAAGGATTTTTCTATAATACGTTGCTCTGTACAATAATTCAGTTTTCCAAACTGTATTTATTTATTTTATTAATATAGTCTTTTGGTAAAGAGCATCTTCTCAACTGTATGGTAAAACCAAGTTATACTGTGGTCACATTCATAAATCATACTTTCAGTTCATGCCAAATTAAAGTGACAGAATCATCAGAATATTGTGAAAAGCTTCTTTCCTGCCACTTAAACCTTTTCTCTCTTTGCAGCTGATATTAATGAAAATATTATCATTATTTTTCAAGGTAGTGATTTCATGTGCCTTTTGGAACACATACTGATTATTGTGTTATTATTTTCTTCTCCTTTATGATAGTCAGTTTCTGTCTTGTGTCTGTCTGAATAATTGGATCAAACTTTTTTTTTTTTTTAGATCCTGGTTTCTGTCTTGGATCTTTAACTGTTCCTGTTTCTTTTTTATTTCATTTTTATCACTATCTTTTTTCCTTTTACCAAATTGAGTACCAGTGTTGTTATGTGTCTTGACATTTCTATAACTACCTGCTAGGCTCATTAAAAATATCAACACTGAAACTAAACAATGCGGTTTCTCCTAGAATTCAAAATATAAGTTCCAGTGTAATATTGGAAACACCAGCAATAAATACATTTGTTCTTATCATTGAAATATTGTTTTGCATAAAAATGAAGTCATTAGCCAAACTAGCCAAGCAATTCACAAGGTTAGTAAAAAGTAACTAAGCTGACTTATTCTTTTGAAACTGAATTCAGTGAGTTATTGAAACACCTGCATAGTCTGAATTATCTTTGAGATCAATTACACTTTTCCTGTAGGATTATAGGTATGTATGTGTGTATAAAAAATTTTTGGAATAGAAAATTAAAATTTCCTTCTCCAATCACACATTGATTTATATACTAACATGATTTGCAGACCATGAGATTAAACATATAAAATAAAGTATATATATAAACAGTAGCAGGTTTTTATAATAATAATAGGACCACTCTTAATAAATTAAATCATAAAACTATGACCAAATTTGTATTCTACTTACTATCTCTATATCAATTTATAGGATGTAACTGATTTCTTGATAGCATTTCATTTTGTATGAACTGTGACAAAATATTCATACAACAATTCTATATCATACAAACAACCATAAAACAACATCCATACAAACAACAATTCATATCCATACAAACAACAATTTTATACAGATATTTTTCAGTTGGGTTAGGTTTATATCACATGACTCATTTTGTAGCTTTCTAAGGGCTGTGGAGATGTTGTCCAGCCCTTGGACTGTAACCCTTTCTCTGTCTTCCATGGGGGCACCAACATCAACAATGAAAGACACGGATTCACTAGATGAACTGCAAGATGGATGGAAAACTGACTGGAACCACTGAGTTCAAAGTGTTGAGGTCAGTAGTACAAACTCCAGCTTGTGGCCTATTCCTGGAGGTATTCCTTAGGGATTGATGCAGAGACTGGTATTATTTAATGTCCTTATTGATGACCTGGATGATGAGATGGAATTCATACTCAGAGAGTTTAGTGGTAACACCAGATTGGAAGGAACAGTGAGCTGGAGGACAGGGCTGCATGGCTGGAGAAATTGGTTGACTGAGACATGAACTTTATCAAGGGCAAAAGTCACGTCCAATGCTTGGGGCAGAGTAGCCCTACTCAACAGTACAAGCTGGCTAAAAAGCAGCTTTGCAGAAAAAGGCCAGGGATCCTGCTCAAGAAGTTGAACATGAATCTATAGCGTGTGCCATGGCAAAGAAGGGTAACTGCATACTGGGTTGTATTAGCAAGAGTGCAGGCAGCAGATTGAGGGAACTATTTGCTGCTCTTCAACACTACTGAATCTGGAGTACTCTGTCCAGCTTTGGGTTCCCCAATACAAGAAAGCCATTAACAAAGCAGACCAAGTTCAGTAGAGGGCCACCAAGATGAAGTTGGACTCTTAGACATACGAGGAGGGGTTGAGAAAAATGAGGTGGTTCAGCCTGAAAAAGAGGAGGTCAAGGCAGGGAATTTTAGTATGTCTTTAGCTACCTAATGAGAGGGCATACAGAAGACAGACAGACTCTTCTCAGATGTGCATAGTCACAGGACAAGAAACAACAGACACAAGTTGGAATATGGGAAATTGCAATTAGATAAAAGGAAAAAAAAAGATGGTCAAACACTAGAACAGGTTACTAAGAGAGGCTGTGGAGCACCATGGAGATATCTAAAACTCATCTGAACATGGCCCTGAGAAACCTAATCTAAGTTGCTCCTGCTTTGTGTGAGGGATTGGAACAGATCATCTCCAGAGGTTGCTTCCAATTGTCCCATAATTTTATCATTCTAAGAAGTGACTCTCTGCTGTAGTTTGGAACAGATATTTTCCTGAACACCAGTTAGTTGTTAGTTTAGATTGTTAAAAAGTGACACAGGGAAAGCAGAAAATCATTCTCAACATTTTCTGAGATTGCACTTTGGAATGAGTCAATACAAGTGGGCTACTTCCCTTTAACATTGTCCTTCATTTTCAGATTTTGGCTTATAATTTCAACATTTTAATTAAACCTCTAATCTTTTGAAGAACTGTCATTGTTATATCTGTAACTTAATAGATGCTGTTATGCTTCAGCATTGGTAGCATTGACTTGGTCTGTCTAAATTTTTCAGTTTTTTTGTTGAATTTTGTCCAAATTTCTTTGAAAAGCAATTCACAGTGTTGGATTTCTGTTATTTGTGGCTTTAGATTTTTTTTAACACTCTCATAAACACAAGGAGAAAGAATGAGCTATGTAGAACTCTCTTGAGAGTGATTTGTCAATTTACCAGGCATTCCTACAGATAAAACTTAGCATTTATGGTTGAGAGGGAAGATTCCGTTGATTTTCTGATTACTAGCACTTTTACACTATAATACATTATATAGTTTGAAAAGGCTTAACCAGAGCCTTAGCTTTGGAAGAAGGAATTACAACAATTAGTACAACGTTCATCCCATAGCTAATCATCATTTCTTGAGTTACAAGAGTAGTTGGATAATTACTGAAGTTACTTCTGTATTTATAGTTAATATAGTAAGTAACTATAATAAATAATAAAGGAATGAAAAATATATTTTTAAGAGCAATGCTCTTACAATTCCTCTCTGCATAAGTGCTGGTTGCCAAGCCAAATCTTACTAATTTTACTAACAAGGAGTCAAGGGCTTGTAAAATGACATGAAATAAAATCAAAATATCTTACAAGAGACTAAAACACAGAATTTTTTCATGTTCTTTGCTCCCTAAATTTGCACCATGGTATCAATTTCTCATTAAATAATAATAACAAAATCAAGATCTGGATCAAAACCACTTGGGATAGTCTCTTCAGCGTTGCTTTCTTAGAGCAATATTTAACATATGGCTCACTGTATGTTCTTTTATCAGCAGTTCCATCAGCGCTAGTAATTCAAACATTTTTTGCTCAACCTAATGAGTGTTCAGATGAATACAATGCATTTTACAATTACTTTAAAGATGTTTGCAGTGAGAAACATAGTAGGCACAGTATCACATATCCTCTGATTAAAAACTATTGTTTTCAGATAACAGCTGGATCACTTCGAAGGAGGGAGGGAGAACTCAGTTTTGAAACTGTTCACAGTTTTGAACACCGAGAAGGATGCCATTTGGCTTTGGTGGTTTTAATGATGGAGACACCTGTTCATTTTGAACTGCTGTGGATAGATAAAACCCCATAACTCATTCTTCATAGACAGTAACACAGAAAAGCTGTCAGATGGTAATGACTTTCAGTCACAACTAACATGGAATTAATTTAAACCAGAAACCTAGTAGTAAAACCCTGTACTGCATTGTCAATCAGGGAGCTCATTAAACTAGATCAAAGTCATAAAAGAAGCTAGTGGCAGATTTAAGCACAGGAACTTCTTTAACAATTAGACTGCATTGACTGAAGAAGGGACCAGAACAGCAGCATTTATTTAGATTGATTCTAAACAGCAAAAAAAAACTAATCAAAATTTTACACCAACGTAACTTTAATTTGATGAAGCTAGGAACCATATATTCATGTTTTATTTAAGAGTTACATAAATTCATTTTTTAGGACACAGGAGATCATGAGAAAATGGTTTATTGGTGTAATATATAGGGTATAGATACTTGTCTTCTGAGAGAAAATGAAAACAAAAAGAAATTAAGATAGCGATAACCTCACATCTCTGTGTAAACTTTCTTCCATCTTGAGAAATGAATGAAAGCCTTTGAAGAAGGGAACTATAGGGTATTATCCTGAATATCAGGCTTGTAAAATATGAAGGCCATCTTCAGTTGATGGCAATAGTTGTAATCCTGCTACTAGTGTTACATCCATTGTGTAAAAAGAAAGTTTGAACCTCCAGAATTGTCATTTTGAGCTTTTTTGTGAGAAGTGAAAAAGATAAAAAGGCTAGGAAAGTAAATCTAAACATTTCTGAAATTAGTATCTAGCACTACTCAGGAATAATAATGGAAGGAGGGAGAAAGACTGATGCGGATAACTAAGAAAGTAATAAAAGCTATCAATTGCGAAAAACCACACATAACATACATAAAACATATAATATAAAGGGGATTAAGACCATTATGAAGTACAGTCAAATGGTTTATAAAAGCCAACAGTGACAATGAGCGGCTTGCCCAGGAAAAGAATCAAATTCTAAAAGACTTTTCATATATAAAGAAAGATTTCAACAGGGAAATAGAGTCAGTGTGCAAATCATGGGTATCCAAACTATGATGCCCAGAGAACTCTCAGCATCAGAATATTCTGATAGAGATTACCAATTGAATTTGATTTTAACAGACTGTTGACACATACTAACTTTTATTAGTAGGAGTGGGAACATAGGAAGCAGAATTAAGGGAAAATTCTGTTTTATAACTTTATAACTATCCAGGAATTCTAGCTGCTTAAAAAATTCTTGCTATTAACCTTCAGTCTATAAACTAATTCCTCCCCAGTGACTCATTGAGAAGATTATGAAATCCATTAGTGTACTGTCAGGACCTTTTATGATTTCTATTATTCTATGACACACAAGATATCTGTAAGAAATTTGATAGTGTATTTGATAGCAACAGAATCTTGGACTATTATGATTCATTATTATGCACTCAATTCCTAAGCTCATTTTCTTTCTTTTATACTATTTTATACTAGACACTATATTATACTATATTATGCTAGGCACAAATAGTCGAGGAGGTTCCTGCAGAGCATTGAGGATAATTTCTTAACACAGGTGGTGGAGATGCCAGCAAGGAGAGGAGTGCTGCTAGACCTCGTACTAACAAACAGAGAAGGTCTGGCAATAAGTAGGATTGCAACGCTGGACTTCAGGAGAGCTAACTTGGGCCTCTTCAGGGACCTACTTAGGGGAATCTCATGGGGTAGGGCCCTAGAAGGAAGAGGGGTCCAGGACAGCTGGTTAATATTCAAGCATCACTTCCTCCAGGCTCAAGAGCAGTGCATCTCTCTGAGTAAGAAGCCCAGCAAAGCGGGCAGGAGAACTGCGTTGATGAGCAAGGAACTCCTGGCCAAACTCCAACACAAGAAGGAAGTACACAGAATGTGGAAAAGGGGACAAGCCACTTGGGAGGAATACAAGGACGTTGTCAGAGTGTGCAGGGATGCGACAAGGAAGGCTAACGCCCCTTTGGAATTAAATCTGGCAAGGGATGTCAAGGACAACAAGAAGGGCTTCTTCAAATGCATCAGTAGCAAAAGGAAGACTAGGGAAAACGTGGGTCCGCTGCTGAATGGGGCGGGTGCCCTGGTAACAAAGGATATAGAGAAGGCAGAGTTATTGAATGCTGCCTTTGCTTCAGTCTTCACTGCTAAGGCCAGCCCCCAGGAATTCCAGACCCTGGGGACAAGAGAGGAAGGCTGGAGAAAGGAAGACTCTTCCTTGGTCGAGGAGGATCAGGTTAGAGATCTTTTGTCCAAACTTGACATCCATAAATCCATGGGCCCCGATGGGATGCACCCACGAGTGCTGAGGGAGCTGGCAGATGTTATCGCTAGGCCACTCTCCGTCATCTTGGAAAGGTCCTGGAGAACAGGAGAGGTGCCTGAGGACTGGAAGAAAGCCAATGTCACGCCAATCTTCCAAAAGGGCAAGACGGAGGAGCCAGGAAACTCCAGGCCTGTCAGCCTCACCTCCATCCCTGGAAAGGTGATGGAACAGCTCCTCCTGAAGGTCCTCACTCAGCATGTGGAGGACAAGAAGGTGATCAGGAGTAGTCAGCCTGGCTTCACCAAAGGGAAGTCATGCTTGACGAATCTGATGATAGCCTTCTCTGATGGAATGAGTGGCTGGGTAGATGAGGGGAGAGCAGTGGAGGTTGTGTGCCTGGACTTGAGCCAGGCTTTTGACACTGTCTCCCATCACATCCTCCTAGGCCAGCTCAGGAAGTGTGGGTTGGATGAGTGGACAGTGAGGTGGACTGGGAACTGGCTGGATGGCAGAGTTCTGAGGGCTGTGGTCAGTGGCGCAGAGTCCAGTTGGAGGCGTGTAGCTGGCGGTGTCCGCCAGGGGTCAGTCCTGGGCCCAGTCTTGTTCAATGTAGTCATCAATGACCTGGAGGAAGGGAGAGAGTGCACCCTGAGCAAGTTTGCTGATGATACTAAACTGGGGGGAGTGGCTGACACACCGAAAGACTGTGCTGCCATTCAGAGGGACCTGGAGAGGCTGGAGAGGTGGGCGGAGAGGAACCTCCAGAAGTTCCACAAAGGCAAGTGCAAGGTGCTGCACCTCGGGAGGAAGAGCGCCATGCAGCAGGACATGCTGGGGGTTGACCCGCTGCAAAGTAGCTGTGCAGAGAAGGACGTGGGAGTGCTGGTGGACAACAAGTTAAGCATGAGGCAGCAGTGTGCCCTTGTGGCCAAGAAGGCCAATGGTCTCCTTGTGAGTAGAGGAGCAGGTGATCCTGCTCCTCTCCTCAACCCTAGTGAGGCCTTGTCTGGAGCACAGAATTGTTTCCAATTCTGGGCTCCCCAGTACAAGAGAGTCCAGCGGAGGGCTACAAAGGTGATGTGGGGACTGGAGCATGTCTCCTCTGAAGAAAGGCTGAGAGAGCTGGGCCTGTTTAGCTCGGAGAAGACTGAGGGGGGATCTGATCAATGTGTACAAGTATCAGAAGGGGGAGTGTCAAGAGGATGAGGCCAGTCTCTTCTCCGTGGTGCCCAGCAGCAGGACAAGAGGCAATGGGCACAAGCAGAAGCACAGGAAGTTCCAGGTGAACATGAGGAAAAAGTTATTTCCTGTAGGGTGAGTGAGCACTGGAACAAGTTGCCCAGAGAGGTAGTGGAGTCTCCTTCCCTGGAGATATTCAGAACCCGTCTGGATGTGATCCTGGGCAATGTGCTCTAGAGGCCCCTGCTTGAGCAGGGGCGTTTGGACTAGATGATCTCGAGAGGTCCCTTCCGTCCTCAACCATTCTGTGATTTTGCATTTTTTTTAATCTTTTCCCCTTTTTTAGAGACAAGAATTATGGTAGAATGGAGTTAAGGTTGGGAAGACTCCTTTGTATTTTAAAGATAATACATTTTTTGCCGTATTATATGTAATCCAAAATATTAAATAGATAGTCCAGAGTTAAAGCAATCCCAATTTTTTAAGGTAGGAAACAGTGACCATAAAGGAACTGAATTCTAACTGAACATCTCACCATAGAGGTATAATTAGGCAAAATGGAAAATATTTTGTGATGATATTTTGAAAAGATATAATTTTATAAGAATAGAGCAAGGCAATAGAGATACCGGTCTCAAATTTCAAACAGCATTGAGTTGCAGGCACTCTTTCACAGAACTGGAAAACCTATGTAATGCTAATTACTATTGCTTACTCTCAACACACATACTGGCACATATAGTAAAAGTGTTAAAGCCTTGACGTTCTTTCTCAATGGAATTCTTCCTCATAATGGTGCTTTTGAACTTTTCCACACAAGTGTAGGTAGAAGGCTAGCTCCACTTGCATTCAAGCCAGGTAATGAACATGGCTGAGGTCCAAAGCCCTGTAAAATCCACAGAGTTATCTGGAGGAGCACAGTCTCATTCAAACATGTTTAAACGGCCATTAAGACTGGAACCAATTTATTCCAGGTAATTTAGAAGCTAGTAAGAGTTAGTATATGTCTGTCTGCACTATTTTACTATTCTTTAGCAAATACCTTAAATTCAGTATGCAGGAGGTTTTCTTCACATTTTTCATTTCTTTTCCTTATAATTTGAGAAAAAAAAAAAGTTATGTTGTTAACATGTTGGGGTATCTTAGGCACATATACATGTCACAATAGAACATGGCATGGTGATACCCAACACTAACCTAAAACAGCTACCTCCCCTCCGCTCCGCTGCCTTCTCCTCTTCTCCCGTCTCCTGTCATGTCTTTTTTATAATGGGATATGTGACAACCTATATGACACAAGTCTTATTGCTTTAAAAGATTTTAGATGGAAAGTGCAAAGTGAGGCTGGTATTCTTGGAGCATACATACTTCTACGTATGGAGTCTCTGTCTACTACCATGACGTATGCATTTAAAAACACCATTGTGTCAGTGAGATCTAATCCTGCCCAGAAATATAGTAATTTTGTTTCTGTCACTCTGGTGGGTGATATAAAGCAGCTGAAATGACAGTTAAAAGTGGATCATGAGTTGATTTTTAGTTCTTTTTAAACAATTTCAACATTTACTACTAACCACTTGTAGAAAGCTACTAGAAAGCATTATGGTACAAAGGAGCTCTTTAAAGGTTGTTCCCCCTTTCAAATTAAATAGATCATGATCTCTTACATTTCATTAACTTGACTTTCCCAGTGTTGTTTTGATCAACATACAGCAACATAAAAGCTGCATTCCAGAAAAAAAGTTTGCTGTAATAAACAAGCCTGTTCAACAGATAGCCACCATTAACACATATCTAATCCGTTTCTGGATTCATTTCTGGGAAGTACAGTTGTACTATTTCTATGGAGTTGTACTTCCCTGGACTCTGTGCAATTGAGCAATTTACCTGAGAACCCTTCTGAGGGGAAAAACATTACATGGAATAAGAGAATCCTTGCAAATCCACATTGCAGATCTTCATGACTTAGTATTTACTTGCTTTTTCTATACATTGAGTTGCATTAGGAAAGCCACTTGCCATTTAATTAGTTTAGGCATAATTGCAATTTATATGAGAGAAATATGGAATTTAATGTTGATGAAAAGATATACACATTTATACATTTGTGTGTGTGTGTGTGTATATATATATGCACTTATATAAAGAACAGACAATAGATCTGAAATCTGCTTCATGCCTCTGAAAACAGAATATTTGCCTAAAACTAAATGCCTAAACTCATTTGCTCTAGTGAATTGTCCAGAAAAAGTAAGATAGAATTATTTGTTTTTGATTAGTGAATATGATTTATGAAGTAGAAAAATAAATGGAAATTAAGTTTATACCTTTGGAGAATGGTGTTCCCAAGAAGAAACTGGGAGGATAAAAAAATATTTTTTTTTTCAAAGATTGCATTTGCATGGGAAATGGAACTTTTTGCTTGGTGGAAATCTGTGGATTAAAGTCAAATCCTGTCCCCACTGAAGCCACAATAGTAAAAGTTTCACTGTATTTGAGGAGCTCTCATTTCTCCCAGATCTTTCAGCCAGACACTTGTACTACCTGATTAGCTTGCCCATGTGTTTGCCGCTATGAAGAATTTTGTCCAATATACTGTGAAAAAATGATGGATCATTATTTAAAAAAGTATACAGGCATATAGCATTTGGAGATATTCAAAAGCTGTCTGGGCAGGATCCTGGGCAACCTGCTCTAAGTGACCCTGCTTGAGCAGAGGGGTTGGACTAGATGATATTTAAAGTTCCCTTCCAATCTCAGCTGTTCTGTTTTGTGATTTTACATAAAATGTTTGTGAAGTTTATTAGAGCGCTGAGAGTACACAGCAAGCTCAAATGTAGAATGTTGAGAAAAAATATTTCTTCTGAATCAAAATGATCTAGTTCCAGCCAGAAAACTTAGGAATACAATCCTTATTATTCTAGGAGATGAAATGAAGATCTAAAAAATTCTTAAAACAAAATCATGAGCAAAGAACCCCCAAAAGCTAGTGATAGAAACAAAAAAAAGCCAAACCTTTCCAATTTCTTTAAAATTTAGTGCTTCTGAAAAAAACGAGGAAAGTGAAAGAAAATTTCTCTTTACCTATTTTTCTAGTTTACACATGAAATGGCTTGCTACAGGTATTTCAGAGAAGGGAAATGTTCTATTTAAAAAGAAAAAAGACCCACAACCAACAATCTTGGTACTTTTAGAAACTGAGTGTCATATTCTGGAGATATCATTTTCTAATAGAAAACCTACTATGTTTAGCAATTAAAAATAAATATATGTTAGAAAAAATACTGGATAAGCAATATCATAGGTCAAATTTATGTTTGGTAAAGCTTCCTTCTGTTTTTCTGTTACCACATAACATCTTTCCATATTCATTTAATTGACTACTGATGTTAATAGCATTATGCATGACAATAAGATTAATGTGATCTGACCTCTGTAAGATGGAAGACTAAGAAAAACTTAATTCAGAGGGAATATTGGCAGAGGTCACTAAAAATATCACTCATTATTTTCCTGATAGTCTTCACAGAGACTGTAGGAAAATAAATGGCATTTTATTTACAATATCAAACTCTGCAGATATACAAGCAGCATCATTGCTCCATTTTCTGGAGCAACAGATTCAGCAATTCAGCAAATTTAGCCATATATTTTCCACCAGTGACTCGTTATTTCTTATTTTAGAAGGAAAAAATGTATATTGCATCCTAATTCAATACTTAGCAGAGATGACTAACTCAGGACCTGGAGCAAGACTCAGGTGTTGTTCATAAATTGGATATGGGTATGCTGTTGCTTTGCACTAGGAAGTGAACAATTTATAACAAATAATTTGGGAGATGCTGACAACCAATTACAGTATTGTTGAATATATTTATCTGAAGTAATTAACAAAACATATTCTTGATCTGATCTTGTTTGGAAGTGACTGATTGAAAATTTTTCAGTATTTGGAATTTGAATTCAGTTGCTTATTTTTCATTAAGTGGATTGGCAGCATAGTATTTCTATTTCTTCACAAGATGGTGAAAATAATTCAGAAACAGAAGAGGAGCAATGCAGTGCTTTGGAAGGGTAGGCTTTAAGATTGTTGGCAAAAACTTTGCTGAGATAAGAACTCAGAAAAAGGCCCAGATGAAAAGTAGTACTCTTCTCTGTTAGTAACTTTTTATTAAAATCTCCCTTGAAGAGTCGCTGCGCAAGTGATAAACACAAAAACATATATTTATGAAATATAAGACCTGCTGGTTTTAGCACATATTGTCTTTTTGGATCTACTACTTATTTTGCAGGCTCCTTGGGAAAGGTATTCTTTATAGCTTTGTGTCTTTTACAAGACAGTGCATGTTATTGATCATGGTCAGAAATAGACATAATATATTTCATATATAAAGCACGAAATTCAAGTTTTCCTTCAAAATATAATCACATTCTGTACGCTAAAAGATTTAAGGGGACTTCAGGCTGCTCAGTACTGTAGCTACTAATTTTCAACCACTGTGCTAGGCAGTGTAGTTAAGGTTTGAGAATCAGTGGCAAGTTATCTTGGAGGAGATAGCCGGGTATCTGAAATGGGACTTCAAAATCCAGCTGGCTACCTGAGTCCAAAAGCAGAAAATGTATAGGAGTTGATGGGGCATGTGTTCCTTTTTCATCCCTAAACATCAAATTCTAGGTCAGGTGGAGACTTCTATCTCCACGCAGCTATGAGGCATCTCCACTGTAAGTCAGATAAAGGGAGAATGCAAGCCTACCTTTTTAATGTCCCAGATAGGTGTTGTAATGGATGTGGTTTTGACAAACGGATAAAATGTGTAACTAAATGTGTTGCCATTTCCTCAGCTGACTTTGTATGAGGCCCAGTCAAGGTGGGATCTTAGAAAGTTTGCTGCAAACAGAATGCCTGAATCTGTGACGGGTATCTTGAACAAGAGCTTTTACTAGTGTAGGAGTGGACAGGGCTGGATTCATCACTGTTGTAATTTAAGACAGAAGGGGAGGAAAACACTAGTGTATAGTTTTGTTCCATTGAATAGTCTTAAGTGAGCACACCAAACCACTTGACACTACCAGTGGGACTAAAGTTCTCTCATTAAATGTGCATCATAGAGGTTAGGTTCCCCACTGTCAAAAACTTAGATGACTGAAAATTACAACATGTACTGGGGAGAAGCTAGGAAGCAGCTGTATAAGTGGTTCTGAGGATTCTGGTGGCACAAATATCTATATTCTTCTACGTATTTAGCTTGGAAACACCATTATTTAATTAGGAAAATATCCATTATTATAGAATGACAGTTTATAGCACATATTCTTCAAAATACTTCCTTTTTCTATTATTTTCTTCTTGTTTGGATATTTCTTCTTTATATGCAGTATAGACTGGCTCTCTGTCGTTTCATGGAAAAATGGAAAATGACAGGTATATCCAGAATGCAATCTCTTTTTTTTTTTTTTTTCGATTACTATAATTGAGGATCACACATGTTTATGGATGCTTTATGTGAATACAATGAACATTTCACTTGTAGATGAAGAAAGTAATCTTCGTTCTAGGCAGCATTTCAAATAGTCATTTATTTGCAGGCTACCATATATGTTTCACTTCTGAAAACAAAGAATATATATTTATAACTCTAAGTAAGATGTCTGTCTTTAACAAAGACTATCTTGAAGCATTTATATATACTAAAAACATTGTTGCAAAGATCAATGTCCGAGCCTATCAGTCTGGCCCTGTGTCCTTCCCTCCTTCCTTGCTACTGTTATATATCCTTTTTCCATGACATGAAGCACAACTAACTAGTAGCACTTTTAGGCTGTTTCTGGACTATCCTCATTCCACTCTACATCTAGT